>NC_136472.1:73700914-83700914 GCF_902686455.1 Sciurus vulgaris
ACATGAAAGACTGGTGCGTCCAGGCCCCGGACCTGCCCTGTGTCTCAGACGCAGAGGCCCTGGCAGGCCCAGGCCAGGGACCTTCCTGGGAGTCTCAGAGCTCCAGACTTCCTGGAGCCAGGAAGGGAGGGGCTGGGGACTGGGTCAGGCCTGGAGCCCCAGAGGCCTCTGCTGCTGTCCTTCCACTCACCCTGGGGGATTGGCTCAGACACACAGCCCCCCCCCCCCCCAAGCTGCAGTGGGGCTCTGGGCTTGCCCTCAGGACCCCACCACTCTCCTGATGCGCACCCTTCCCCGCTCCTCCACTTCTCCTGAGGGGCATATGCCATGGGCATCCTTCCTGTGCCTCCAGGGTCCTCACTCCACCACCTACTGGTGTGCAGCTGCCCTCTGGGCGTTGGGAATGGTGAGTCTCCTGCTTGGAAGCTGTCAACAGCTTCCTCCACGAAAATGAAAACCTAGCTTTCTAGACCTTTCGTGAGCTGGTATCTTCACCTGTTGAGGGTTAGGATGGTCAAAGGAGTGATTTTAAACTTTTTTTTTTAAGCTGAGAAAACTTTCTCAATTCATGGAATAAAGCTGCTCTGCTGAAAGAGTGGCATCCAGTGCACCTCCTGGCACAGTGTGGGCACAGAGGGGCCTCAAGGAGGGCTGGCACCTCGGAATCCTTAATTCATGCCTGAGATTGGGCCAGGGGAGATGTGCAAAGGGCCTTCCAGGTGAAGGGATGTACTTGGTGAAAGCATGGTGGCAGGAGGCCAGGTGGGAGACGCTCCATTACAGGGGCAGGTCTGGGGGTGGGGGGCTTGGGAGCCCATGGGAGATGTGGGGGAGGGGAGGGGCTACTGCCAGCTTCAGTGGGTCCTCTTTGTACCACACTGGAAAGGGCAAGCGTGGGGTGGGTCCCGCAGCCACAGGAGCCTCTGCCATCAGGCAGTCCATTGTAGCGAGGGGGACAGACCTGCACCCACACAGGCTTCTCAAGGTTCTAGAGGGAATGTGGAGGGGACTGAGCCCTGGGGTGGGGTGGGGGAAGGAGGCGTCCAGGGAAGCCTCCTGGAGGAGCTGCATGTGCCTGAGCTGCACCCTCAAATGGAACCAGAAGCCGTGTGCACTCCTAGAATGGGGGAGGTTCTAAGCAGAGGAAGATGGCAGCCTGCCCTGCCTTGCCTTCTCCTGGCTGAGTCCCCAAGTACAACCCAGCTCCCTGTCACTGTCTCCCAGTCCTGCCTCTGCCCTCACCCCATGGGCTTGCTCTTGATCCTCCTAGGATTGCCCCCCTGAAACCCAGCTGAGGCCCGCGCCCTGCCCCGCTCCATTCTCCTCGGCTCTCCCTTGCTTCTCATGGGGGGAGGGCTGGATGACCCCAGCCCTGCCAAGCTCTCCAGCTTCCCAGAGGCAAAGAAAGGTGAAGCCAGGGGCACGGGCCGAGCTGCCTCTTCCGGATGGGGCAGACGGAACTTCCCGAGATAAGGGCAGCCAACAATGGGGGGCTGTGTGGCGCAGCCTGTCTCCAGGCCAGAGGAAATGAGTGGCTTCTGCACCATTAATCTGCGGCAGCCTGCGGCACCCTCTCTAAGGGTGGCTCAGGTGGGGGCAGTTGTTCCCATGCACCCCACACCCTGTCCCCATCAGAGGGGCTGGGTTTGCCCCTCCAGGCCTTCCTCCTCCTAGGACCACACATGTAATTAGGGGGCTCCATGGAGGGACGGAAGGAGGGCAGCCTGGGTCCAGGAAGCAGGACCTTGGTCTGCAGCCTGACAGCCCCACGCTCTGTGACCCCTGCGAGCGCCTCTCCGTTTCTGGCCACCTGCCTCTCACGGCTCCCCAGGGTCCTTCCTCCGCTGTTCTGGAAGTCTGAAGACACCACATGCCTGTAATTCTTGTCTTTCTGTCCCTCTCAGCACAAGGGCCCTTGTACACATGCTTTACCAAGTATGTGGGCTCCAGTGGTGGGGTCTTAGGTGCAAGCCAGCTGCTGGGGGAGATGTTTGGACTTTGTAGGCTGTCAGCCACTGCAACTGAGGTCAGCAGGGAGAACACAGGGCCCTGCACCATTCCAGCCTGTGCCACGTGGGGTGGACTGTCAGTCAGTGACAAGGAACATGAAGTCATGGAATTCCCACAAGTCCCCTGAGTTCCACCGTAGGCACAGCCCAGCCTGTGAATCTAGGCAGATCTTTCCTGTCTGTGAGATAGAGCCCCTGCCCAGCCAGCTCAAAGGAATTCTGTGACAGTGGGAGTAAACGGGACTCTACATGCATGCTGTACAGTGGGTCCCTTGCTGTTTCTGAAATCTCTGAAGTGACTGAACTGAGTGAGGACCTGCAGCCTGGGGCCAGTCCCCAGGCCTGGTCTGTAGCACTCTTTGCTCCTCCCCCTCCCCTCCCCTGTCCCTGCACAGCTCTGGGATGGCATCCCAGGGCTGACTTCATTTGAAAAAGAGTAGATTCCCACCCAGGTGATATTCAAAAAAAGGACAGGACCCAGGAGGGCCTAATATCACTAAGGCCAGCTCACTTCCCTCCAGGTCAGAGGGAAACAGGAAACCAAGTCTGAAAGCCCTGCAAAGCCACACAGGCAACTGCAACTGGTGGTAGAGGCAGAGAGCAGCAGGAGCAGGTTTGGACCATGGTCCCCCAAAACATAGTCCAGGATGTCAAGTTCCAAAATATCAAATTTCCTACATTTTAAAATCCCCCGCCCAATCAAAATCTCCAAAGCATAATTCTAGAAAAATAATTTCAAAAGTTTGTTACAGGATTTTCACATTGTGGATTACTGAGTCATTATCTCTTTGGGGATTAGGATGGACAGGAGTGCATGTGTCTCCTGGAGATGGAAGGGGGCCATACATAGGCAGGAGGGGAGATGCTGGGTAGGGGGGAGAGGGGACAAGTACTATGGGGTCCAGGGATGTGGTGCAGAAAACAGGAACAGATCAGGTGAGTTTGGAGGACATCAGGGCATGTTTCCTGTGAAGCACAGAGGGTTCGTCCATGGGAATAGAGTGCTTCGAGGGCCAAGAGAGTGGGGCGCTGAGGTGGGGTGCTGACGAGGTCTATAGTCACCATTACCTCTGAGGACCAAAACATAGTGTACAGAGACCCACGGCAACACCGTCGATCATCCTAACTCTTAGTGGTCCGGTAGCCAGGCCTTGAGCCCAGGCAGCCTGACTCCGGAGGCTAACATCTAGCCTGAGGCCTAGCCAGTACACTCTCTTCCTTTCTAATGGCTACTGGTATTTATAGGGGATTTACCAAGTGCCATGCCCTGCATCCAGCCTTTTATAAGTGTTAACTTTTTGAAGCCTCCTATCCAAATCCGATTACATGCACAAACAGACAGGGTGCTACAGGGTTCACATCCAGCCTGGGGAAGGAGCTGGAGAAGGGGAGCGGGTGGGATCACCCCCTGACTGAGAGCTCCCTCTGCTCTCTAGCTCTGGGTCACCTCCCCACCCTTCTCCTGGCAAGGCTCCACAGCCCGCTTGTCTGTCTCCCTTGGACAAGGATTATCTGGTAAGGATTTTCAGACTACCCTTCCCTACTCCCCAGAGCCCTGACTCACCTCATGGCAGGAATTGGGAGAACTGAGAAGTCTAAGTCTGGGCCCATAAGATGGAGGATGCCAGGCCCTCACCTTAGGGTAGGCTGCCTTGACTCACCTCAGCCCCCGATACCTCACGTGTAGCCCAAGCCTGCCTGGGAAAGGGCCCCCAGAGCCAGGTGTGGGCTGCTGGAGCAGAGAGGGGCCCCTGTGGTGTTTGCCTGGGTGATGTGGGGAGTCCTGGCAGATGCCAAGTTCATCATTCTCGGAGTACTGCCTGGAGAAAGAGGCGACCACAGCTGCTACCTTCCTCCCAGCATTCTCTGTTCCCTCTCGGAATCTTCCCTCTTGGCTCCCCACAGATCACAGGCTGCTCCCTAGAACCCCCTTAGTGGACTCCCTGAGCTGCACGATTCTATCACATTTCAACTTGTCCTGCCCTGCACCCAGATCCAGATGCTGCCTGTCCATTAGGTCATCCATTTGTTCCCCCATATGCGCATCTGCTGTAGTCTAAATGTGTCCTCCCCAAAGTCATATATTGAAACCTCTTCCCCAGTGTGATGGTATCAGGAGTGTGTGGTGGTGGGGGGGGGGCATTTAAACGTGAGTAGGTCATAAGGGTCAATCTCTCATGATAGAATTAATGACCTTATAAAAGGAGACCTGGTGTGGTGGTGCATACCTATAATCCCAGTGACTTGGGAGGCTGAGGCAGGATCACAAGTTCAAAGCCAGCCTCAGCAACTCAGTGAGACCCCATCTCAAAAAAAATTTAATAAAAGGACTGGGGATGTGGCTCAGTGGTTGAGCAGCCCTGGGTTCAATTCCCAGTACTAAAAGTAAATAAAAGGGATCCCATAGAGACCCCTCACTCTTCCTGCCATCTGAGGACACAGCAAAGAGACGGCTGTCCATGAACCAAGAAGGGCCCCTCACCACATATTGACTCTGTCTGTGCCTTAATCTTGGACTTTCCAGCCTCCAGAATTGTAAGCAATAAATATCTGTTATTTTAAAGTTATCCAACCTATGGCATTTTGTTACAGCAGCCCAAACGGATAAGACACCGTGTATCCATCCATCCATTCACCCACCCGCCATCATATCCAAGCTCAATCCATCCCACATCTCCGAGAGGGTACATTGCCAGATGTCAAAGTTGGTGGTACAGATGTCAGATCCCAGTCCTGTGGCTCCTCCCCTCACAGGGCTGTAGTGAGATTTGAAGGAGCTAATGGCTGTGAGCCCTCTGGTAAAGTGCTGGGTCTGCTGTGTGAGGAGAGCAACAGGAGGGCTGGGTGCCATGCCATCCATGGCCTTCTGGCAACCAAAGGCACCATCTGACTAGAGCCTGGAAACAAAAAGGGAGGCTTTGGAGTAAGGCTGGAAGAAGAAACAGGGCCTGCTTGAGGCCTTGGGGACAGGGTAATGAGCTGCAGCTTTGTCCTGGGATGACAGATTTCCAGTGGGCACCTATAGGACCAGATCAGCAGGGTGCTGGAGTGGACAGACTGTGTCATCTCTGTCAGGAATACAGAGGCCTTCAAAGAAGAGGCCATTAGGGGTGAGGGCTGCTAGGCTCCATCAGCAGGAGAAGAGGGAGCTCTAGTGCCCCATCAAAGTTGGAGTGTGGAGCCAGAAGGCAGAAGTTAAGCTAGAAAGTTCTGGAAGGCCCAGAAACTTGGGCATAGTCCTTCCCTCTGCCAGGTCCCATAGGGCAACCCAACATGGAGTGGGGGAGGGGCTCGAGGGGGGTCCTGGGGAAAAAGAAAGGGATACTGGTGCTGGGCAAAGGGTACCTCTTGCCTAGACAATCTTGAGGAGCCCAAAGGATAGTGGGAC
Source organism: Sciurus vulgaris (assembly GCF_902686455.1). Taxonomy (NCBI): domain Eukaryota; kingdom Metazoa; phylum Chordata; class Mammalia; order Rodentia; family Sciuridae; genus Sciurus; species Sciurus vulgaris. Next base: position 73,706,312 of record NC_136472.1, read on the forward strand.
CCAGCTGAAAGGGAGGAGCCTACAGGGATGGGCAGAGCTCAGCTGCACAGAATGCTCAATACACAGAGGCATTGTCTGGGGGTGAATAGGGTGGGGTATGGAATTCTAGCATTGAGGCTTTTTCTTTTTCCTTTTTTTTTTTGGCACTGGGAATTGAACTAAGCTACAGCTACACCTCCAGCCCTTTTCTTTTTTCTTTTTTCTTTTTTTTAAGGTTGGTCTCACTAAGTTGCTCAGTCTATCCTCAAACTTGGGATCCTCCTGCCTCAGCCTCCTGAGTAGCTGGGGTTACAGGCATGTGCTGTCCCACCTGGCTTAGGTCACCTTTCAATAACTTTCACAAAGGCACCATAGAAACTTGTTGGGCCCTTGGCTGTGCAAGAGCAAAAAGGGACCCAGAAGAAATTTGGGAGCTAAAGAGGCAGTAGCCTGGCAGGACCCAGCAAAATCTGTCTCTTGTCCTCGCAACATGCAGCCTGTTCCCTCTGGACAAGGAAGGGAAATGAGCCTCCCTGCTTGCTGATCAGCCTGCGCAAATGGGTCTGTGATGGAGCTCCCGGCTGACTCGCTGACTCGGGAGCTTCCCGCAGACTGGGGCACTGTGCGGCCTGGCTGGGAGAGGGGAGCTCTGCGGCCGCCCTGCCAGGCTCTGTGAGGCAGTTGCCTGGAGAATGCCTCTCACATGAGATGGTGGCCACACTCATACTTGCCTAAGGGAACCCTGAGTGGTGCAGGAGGGCCTGCTGGGGCTGAGCCCTGCGATTGGCGGGAGCCTTGTCCCACGCACTGTGTGTGGGCAGTGGCACATCATGCTCCTCTGTACACAGCAATGGTGTCGAGGCTTGCCCACCTGGTTTCATCTAACTCTCGGTCCCTGACCCCATTACCTGTATACACACCTTCACTTCCATCACCTCATTTGCGTCCATTCCCATCTGAATTAAGCTGATGGCATTTGTCCCATTTGGCAGATGGAGAAACTGAGGTCCAAGACCACACCATGGGCAGATGATGGAGCTGGAATCTGCTCCTGCCCCGTGGTGCCTGATGGCTGCTGTGGGCAGGGGTAGATATCCTCATGCCCCCATGGGAACAGGAGTGGGGCAAACTCAGGCAGGACCCAAAGCTCAAACAGGAAGGGATACAGGAGGAAGGTGCCTCCACCCCCAATTAAGGGATTTTCTCTTTCTCCCATGACCTCCTGGGATCCCCTACCTCTCCCTGCACATCTCTTCAAGCCCCCTCCTTCCCTGGTGCTGTCTCATCCTAGAGGGCCCAGTCTGGGTTGCTGGAGTGAGGGCTGCCATTTTGAGAGCACTGGCCACACCAGACCCACTTGCTAAGCTCGATACATCATCCAAGTCTCACGACAGCTCCACAAGGGACAGGAATTCCTATTCCCAGGTTATGGGCTCAGAAACAGAGACCCAAAGAGGTTAGGTCATGACTCAAGTCACAGTAAGCAAATGTTGGCTCAAAGAACAGAATCCATTCCTAACAACTCCCTCATCCTACTGACTGACCGACATGGCCATTGGACAGGCCCAGCGTCTGACTCTTGGGGAAGATGGACCAGCCCTGGGCCTGCAGGGGAGCCAGCATTGCACTGTTTTCTGGAGCTACATAGACCCTGGCCTTCAGGCCTGGGGCACAGGAGGGCCTCCCCGCTGGGCTCAGTCTGGAATGTTTTCTGCAGCTCCATGGAGTGGAAGGGAAGCCCCTGCTGGACCTGGCACAAAGCCTAAGCCTGGAGGGGCTGCAGCCCCCTTACTGCTTCCAGGGACCCTGGAGTTTCCAGTCCCCTGTCCTGCCCCGGGGGAGATCCGTCTGCACACCTGGAGCTGCATCCCTCTGGTCCCTGGGGCCAGCCTTTGCATGCACTGGCAGCTGCAGGGATGGACAGTCCTGTTTGGCCCTCCCCATCCCTTCCCACTTTAGCCCTGGTCCCACATCTTCCCATCAGGGAAGATCAGTTCTGGAAGGACCTGGGCACCACTGAGTCCAGCCCCACTACCAGTGGGGAAAATGGAAACTCTGAGAGGGAGACCTTGACTGGCCAAAAGCCACACAGCCTGAGGACTCTGTCATATTCGCTTGCCCCTTGACCAAGCCCTTCTCCCTTAACTCAGCCCTCTGGAGCTCCACAATGGGACCCGCTTGATTTTAACACCCCAAGAATGATGAACTTCCACTTCTTCCGGGATAAAGTCCCAGTTCTTTGGCCTGGTGTGTTAGGATCTGCCCCAGTCACCTGCTCCAACACAGTCCCCCATGACTGTCTGCACCTCCTAGCTGAGTTTAACCCCAATACATCTTGTGCATCTCCACGCCCAACTCTAGCACCACGGAGCACACACTGGCAGGCAAGAATCCCAGGTCCAAATTCTCTTGAGCCACATATGCTTTCAGGTCCAGTCACCTGTGGCCATGACACATGGCCCATGGTTTCCAGAGTTGCTGGGGCATGGGGGCAGTTCTCAGAGGAGGTATGAACCTGGGGGCTGACACTGCAGTGAGGGCAGAGCTTTGTTTGGAACAGATCAGAGAGTGCTAGATGACCCTCAGGGCTATCCAGTCCAAACTCAGACTTGTTAAAGCCAGGGGCTGAGGCCAAGAGGGGTCCAGGGTCTTGCCTGAGGCCACATGGTACATGGTGGTAAGGGTCCGCACAGTGGCATGTGTACAGGCTCCACAGCCTACCGGGCGCTTTCACCCCCACAGCCCCGCTTAATCCTCACTATGACCATCTGAGGCAGCCCCAGGAACCCTCATTTCCAGATGGGTAAGGCAGGCCTTGGAGGTGAGGACACACTGCCGTAGAGTGGAGGAACCAGAACAGAGCAAGGTCTTCCTGAAGCCAAAGCCTTGGGCTCTTATGGTTGGACGACATGGTAGATGTGGTGAGTGGTATTGAGTTGTATGTTTAAAAATCATTAAAATGGCAAGTTTTATTCCATATGAATTTTACCATAACTTTAAAAAGCAAATAATGCAATCTCCAAAAAGTCATTAATTATACACTTTAAATGGGGGAATTATATGGTGTGTAAATAATACCTCAGTAAAACTGTTTTTTAAAAATGTCTTTTAAAAATGTTCTGCACACCAGGATGCTGTGCAGACTCTTATCTCAAGGAGCTGGCAGGATAGTGGGGGAATCAGACATCCCACACATACAGAGGAAGGACCTCTGATGCGGAAGCACTTGCTGGATCGTAGGAAGGGCGTCCCTTAGCCAAAGGCTGTCACTCTGGGCCACAGGCTGGACTCCCTGGACAGACTTGATACTCCCAAATGTCCAGCTGCCCCACGGAGAATCTGCTGCTGATGTACCAGGGCTGAGATCACTGTCCTGAGCATGGGAAGAGGTGCCACCGTGTGGGTTTTGAAGAATTAGTAGGAGCTACAGGCTGAGAAGTTTGAGAGGAAAGAGTCCAGCCAGAGGAAACTGTGCAGAGGCCCAGAGGTGTGACCGGAGGGACTGTGTGTAACCAAACCCACCATCGGCCAGCCTGGAGAACAGTGTCAACTTCTGCCCCGGGGCCAAAAGCAACACACCCGCTGGCTCCCACCCCACGCCTTCCCTGCGTGACCTGCGCCATCTCCTGAGGCCTTCTCAGCCCATCAATCAACAGCCTGAATTTACTGGGTGACCAAGACTGTGCCCTGAATGACTAGCTCCATCCCTTCCTTCACACCTACCAAGGAAAGAAGCCCAGAGTCTCAGGAGCAGGCATCGGCTGCACCTTGAAGGTGCCAGAACTGGCTCAGAGAGAGACCCAGGACACATTGTCCTGTGGACATTGGGTGGGGCCCACTGTGCCAGCCGGTTGTGTGTTTGTGCATGTGTGTCTGCTCGCGTGGCCCTCGTTTCCTCACTGAGTTGGGGTAGAGGCATGCTGGCTTGTAGATGTTAGTTATCATTTAAAAGCTGTGAGGAGACCAGTAGTTGCCAGGGGCTGGGGACTTGGGAGTTACTGCATAGTGGGTACGGGGGTTTCCTTCGCAGGGTGATGAAAATGTTCTAGAGCTAGATAGTGGGGATGGTTGCAAAACGTGGCCAATATATTAATGTCACTAATGGTAAATTTGATGTTCTATGAATTTTAACATAGCAATTTTTTAAAAAAATGAATGAATGAGAAAAAAAGCCATGATGATCATTGGAATAGAAAGTGGGGGCCTGCTAGTCACAGCGGGTACTCGCCGACCACCCGCTAACTGCCCATGGCAGGACCTAGAATGGAAACTGTGGAGAGCTCGGGGGTGATGGAACCACCCGCCTAGTCAGCAAGCTATGGGGAGTCAGGAGCCTTTGGGAGAAAGGGGTCTTCCTAGAACCTGCTAGAAGATAGCGAGGCACAAACAGAAAGGAATCTGGGCAGAGGTGCAGGCATTTCCAGGAGACACCGGGACGTCCTCTGTCTGGCTGCCCGCCTCCAAACCTGCTTCTTGTTACAGGGAAGTCCTCTGAAAGGGTCTTTCAGGAGGCAGGGTCTGCCACCTAGCTGCCTAGTCCCTCTCCCCTCTACCTGATGAGTTTCCTGTTCCAGCCAATCAGGTTTCCCAGCCGGAGACTTTGTATCTTGAAGGAGCAACCTCAGTGCCACAGACATGGCAGAGAAATTCTTATGGGAAGCAGGTGGGGAGAAAGGTGAAGGGGAAAGTAATGAGCAGATGTAATCATTCAGGAAATTTCTACTGCGTGCTTCCTAACATGAAGTACAGAGTGAACAAATGAATGAGAAAGCTGGTGGGTGGATGTGTATGTGGGAACCCGCCTTCAGTACTCCTCAAGGGGCTGCCATGTGGGGCCAAGGTCCTGGCAGGGAACCTGAGTGGGTATATCAGTGAGTGGTCCTGGCTCAGATCATAAAGACGTCCACTGGCATTCTCTTTCAGAGACCAGGCAGGGGGTCTGGTCCCTGACAGGCCACCCGCCCCATAAAAGCCCTGATTTATGCTCCAGCCGCCTGCTGGCCATGATGTCGTCTGTACTTTGTTTATTTATTTGTGAGAGCCAGTTGGGTTCTGGCTCCTCCATCCTTCTGTCTCCATGTGTCCTCACCCCACACGGTGAGGAAGACGGATGCCTTGGAATTATTTTGCATGAAATTGCTGTGGAAAACTATTTGGCCCGCATTTGATTTCACCTCTTGTTACAGCATAATTTGTTATCCTGAAACGTGCAGCAGCTGGAGGCCTAGAGGAACAGATGTTCCTGGGGATGGTGAGGGCTCCCCAGGTGGGAATGGCAGAATCACGGGGCAGCAGAGGAGCCAGGCAGGCCTGGTCCTGACCATAGGCCCCTTCTAACTGGGTAAGCTCATGGAACTCTGTCTGGCCTAGTGTCCTTGTCTGTGAAACAGTGATAAGGCCAGAAACCTCTCAGAGGTAAGATGTGAACTAAGTAATTCGTAGGAAGTGCAGTACCTGGCCCGCAGAAGACCTCAAGAAGTGTTGGCGATTATTTCGGGAACCCAGAGAGGTTCTAGCAGTAGTGAACTGAACCAAGATGTGTTTTCTGACACAGCATAAGCACAGATAGAGAGGAGAGAATCAAAATGAGAGAAGGCAGAGAGCAGAGGGAGAGGAAGCCAGAGAGATTGGCGGGAGCAGCGAGGAAGGTTCCCGATGCCAGGGCGACCGGGAACCAAAGAAGGACTGTGAGTTGGGAGTTGGGACAGTCGGGATCTAATTTTGCCACTTCTAAGAGCACCCAGGGCTGGAAGGGAAGCTGGTCAAGAGCACTGTTGGCCTTGAGGCCTGGCATTAGCGTTAATGTTAAACCAACAGAAATTTACTCCCAGTCTGGAGGCTGGAAGTCCAAACTGAGATGTTGGCAGAGCCCTGCTCCCTCGGAAGATTCTAGGAAAGAAGTTTCCCCTGCCCTTCTAGCTTCTGGTGGCCACCAGCAATCCTTAACTCCAGCTACATTACTCCGTTGTCCCATGTCATTCTTCCCTGTGTCTCTGTCCTTCTAATGGCCCCAGTCCTCCCCGATTCAGGGTCTGCCCTAATTCGGTATGACCCCTACTTAATTGAACATAGATCTGATATGCAAATAAGGTCGCATTCACAAGTACCTGTGGGGTATGGAATTGCACTCACAGTGGGCCCCAGCACCCTCTGTCCTCAGTCCCTCAGTCACTGAGGAGCCCAGGGGCTCTGGATTCCAGGACCCATCCTATAAGGAATGTCCCCTGCTTTGGTTGGAAGCAGTGTGGGGAGTCATGGTTTTGGGGGACAGTTCCCTGGGGAGAAGCCCCGGGAACAGGAGCATCATGAAGCTGAGAGCAGGGAAGGAGAGGAAACACTGAGGCATGGCCGACGGAGGAGATGGAGGGCCGGAGCTGGGCAGGCCCGGTGGAGGGGAAGGAGCACTCCGAAGCCCTCGCACAGGGAGGATCTCGTGGCCACCCTTCCAGGTGAGCATGGCAGAGCCGGCCGCCCAAGAGCCTGGGCAAGCAGCAGAAGCCACACGGGTGACAAGAGAGCAGGGCTGACCAAAGTGGCTAGAGGGGAGCAGTGTGGTCACTGCTGTCCAAGGGTCAAGGGAACAGAGGGACTCCTTGGAGGCCCCTGCCTCCTCTCTGCTTCCTCACAGCAGGCAAGTCATTTGGAACTGACTTCTGTGTCGCAGTAGGCGATCAGCAAGGACAGTCTTCCCCCTAGGTGGCACAGTGGGCTCACAGCAGAGGCGGAACTAGAACACATACCCTGCCTCCTACCCCCAGCTCTGCCACCACCTGAGCTGCACAGGTGGTCCCTGCTCTGGGTGTCCTCTGAGGCTGTCCTACCTGGGACACAAGACAGGGAAGTGGTGACATCAGTAGGGAGGAAGGAGGCGAAGACTGGCTAGTGTGGCAGTTCCCATGTGCCAGCTATGAAGGCACAACAACACTATGGAACTAAAAGAAATGTCCAAACCCGGCATGGAGGTGCACACCTCTGTTTCCAGCTGCTTGGGAGGCTGAGGCAGGAGGATTTCAAGTTCAAGACCAACCTCAGCAACTTAGCAAGACCCTGTCTCAAAATAAAATTTAATAAAAAGGCTGGGGCTATGTTATGGGTTGGGTATGAAGTGCCCCCGAAAGGTTCATGTGTGAGACAATGCAAGCATGGCCAGAGGTAAATGACTAGATTGTAATAACTGCAACCTGATCAGTGAATTAATCCACTTGAATGGATTAACTGGCTGGTAACTATAGGTAGGTGGGGTGTGCCTGGAAGAAGTTCCTTACTGGGGGTGTGACTTTGGGGTTTATATTTTGTCCCTGGCACCTCGGGGGATAGAACTGGCAGGGGTGCACAGATGGTATGGGAGTTTGGTGCCCCTGGAGGGCCGTGGCTCCAGGTGGGATTAGGAGGGCAGGGCGTGTGTGGGTGGGTGGGACATGGCCCTGAAGGGACAGGAACACCTAGGAAGTGTCATTTGTAGAAAGGGGAGGTCTCAGAAATGGGACAAACCTGGCTGCCACAGGGAATGCAGAGGTGGGATCAATGGCAGGCCCCATTTTAAGTGGCACTGACTCCACTGTTCTGTTAAAACCCAACTGAGCGAAGACCAAAGGGTCATGGACGTGAACAATGTGGCATGCTCAGTGGAAACACCATACGGGAATGAGGGCCAGCCTCAGTCTCCTGGGACCTGGAAATGCAGCTGGGAGCTGAGGTGGGCCAGGCCAGGCGCATCTTATCACCACCTCTCTCTGTGGCTGGCTTCCTGGAGTCAGGGTGGCGGGGGGGACAGATACCACAGATTCGCGCTCTCCCTCCCTCCATCCCTCAATAACAGAAACACCTGACCTTGGACCACAAACTACAAATTGATCCAGACAGGGTCACTGGTCCACCCTGACCCGGTCAGGAGTCAGGACCAGGGCTGGACAAACATGGCTGCCAGGGCCCATGTCTCAGTAGGATGGCAGCACAATGGGCAGGAAGGGGTTCTGGGCAAAGGTTGCCCCAGAGGTGTCTGCCTCCCAGTGACATCAAGGGTCCATCAAATTAAGAGGAAAAATGAGTTCACAGTGAGACAAAAGTAGTATACAAGTCAATAAAAAAAACCATAGCACAAGGGACTATAAACCAGGATAAAGAAAAAGTGACAGGCACATCCCAAAGCCCCACCACAAGAGGCCATGGAGGCACAGTGGAGGCCTCCCCAGCATGGCTCTCTTCGTTCCTGGTGAAGTGGAAAGAAGCAGGGAGCAGATACCTGGGCTGCCAGCCATAGTGGGGGACCTTGGCTCCCCGTGTTCCTGGGAGTGACCCCTGCCTGTCCCATTCAGTGCTGTGCCTTTGACTGAGCACCACTCTGGGCCTCTGTTTCCTCATCTGTCAAATGGGAAGCCTAATTAGCCTCACCTGTCAGGCACAATGAGAGGATGAGTTTTACTAAAGAGCTAGCCCCAGGTCTCACAGACCCTCCACATTTGCAGGGTCTCTCCATTTCTCTCCTCATATCCCAGAACCCCAAGACTTTAAATAAAACATCAACCTCATGTGCTTCTTAGCCCCCTCCTGTGTATGGGGCCTAGCAGTTCCCCTTACACCATTTCCCTCAGAAGCCGGAAGCATATCCATATGTGAGCCCATCTCTGGCCACGGCTGGTTCCCTGACTGAGCCCTACTTTAGCTTAATCCAGAGCCCTAGGGGATGGTTAGTGCCCTGCTACCATTCTTTAAAGGGCCCACACGTTCATGTTGTTAACCTAGACACAATGGCGCTGGCTTGGTCTCCTCGCCTCCTGGCTGGGAGAGAGCGAACCCTCTGTGGATATTTGTCTGACAGATGTAAACAGAGGCCTGGAACACTCCCCACCCCCTACCCCATGGCTGGCTGCTGGCTCACAGGACAGAATTCCATCTGCCTCGGTCTCCCAGGGAGGGCTGCTCAGCATAGGCCTGGGAACCACACTCCCCTTGGGGAGCCTGGAACCCTGAGTTTATTGTTTGACCCTCCCTGTCCCAGCCTCGCCTGGGGCTGCTTGGGACACCCAGTTCCTCCTGGAATCTCTATTTGGGTTTGGTTTGGGGTTGGAGTTTGTTTCCATTCAGGGCAACTTGATCCCAACCCAGCCTCCAACCCCCACTGCCCCACAGGCTCACCCCTCTGGAGGGAGCTTGACTTCACCCACATGCTGACAGGGCAGCCTCCCTCAGACCTCCCACCAAGGGCAAGGGGAGGCTGGGCTGACTTTGATGTCTTGAAAGGAGGTCCCCCAGCCTCAACCCCTTCTCCCTCCATGCATAAAAACGTCAGAGATTGTGAAGACCAAATGCCACCATGTGGAGGAAAACGAAAAAGAAAGCCAGGCACAGGGAGATGGAGTAGTTGGGTCAAGTTCCTTAGTATGCAACCTAGAAGAAGATTCTCAGGCCCATGGGAGTTGGCTGAAAGGACAGCATTCATGGCTGACCTGGGCAGACACCCACGCGGTAGACCAGATGACCCCTACAGTCTCTGCAACACAGGTGGATTCAGATTCATGTGCATTGTGTTCTCCTGGCTCATGCTATGCTGCAGATTAAAAAGTGATTAAATTTAAACTCTGCCTTCAGGGAAATCAGGCCTGGGGACTAAGTCCTACAGGGGTGAACTGAGCCTCAGGGAAAAATGACACTCGGGAGCTGGCAGGGCTGCACTCCAAGCCTAGAGTGTTGTTCCCTGTACTCTGTGGATGAGGCTCAGCAATTGCATGAACATCCCAGATTTATTGTCAGGGAGGCTGTGCAGGGTGGAGGTGGCTGTCCAAGAAAAGCTTGACCAGAGGACTCACCCGAGCCCTTCCCTGTGTGCCCGAGATGGTGTCCTCAGTGTCCTTGGTCTCCTGTTACCTGTTTTTCCTGCCATCCACCTCTGAATCTCACCAGGTCACTGGAGTTTTTCAGAAAGCTCTTCGCCGTTCAAGCCCCTGCCTGTGTCCTGTAGGGAGAGAGCTTAGAACACTGGGCAGATGCAGGCAGATGGCTGTGGGCCACCTGCAGTTACTCAGTCCTTGCCGCCGTGAAGTTGGTCCAGGAGGTTGAGTGGTCGTCCAAGATGGGACACTGAGGGCTCAGCAGAGCCAGGATCAGACTTAGGTCTGCCCATCATGACTGCCTTCCTTCAGCCCTGAGGAAGCCAGGCTTTCCTGTGGGACCCAACTGGGAGGCCACAGCCTTCCCTGCATCAATTGCTGTGTGATCCCAGACGAAAAGTTATTCATGGGTGCTGCAGGTGGTGGACTCTTGGATCCAATTTGACATTTTTGGCACCAACATGCTGGGGATTGTACAATTCCATATACAAAGATTCCGTGTTGCAAATGGAATCTCTGGTTTTAACATAATAGAATACTCAGATATCATTATTGTGGCTTTCTATGATTCGATGATTGTAGGAATCTAGGATTACGTCAGTCTAAGCTTCCATTATGCTGTGATTCCAAGATCCTAGAATTCTAAGTTCCCCTGAGAGCTTTGGCTCTGAGGAATAGGAAAATTCTGCTGGGGGCTGGGCGCTAGGGGTGGGGGGTGGATAAAGAGGCAGCTTTTCCATCCTATGACTTTTCGAACAATGACAGAGCTGTGTGTTTGGTTTTCATTGTGCTCAAAAGGAAAGTGCTGGGCTTAGCCAAGCCACATCAGAGTGTGAGTTCAGCCACCTCAGGCAGAAGAGCCCATGGAGAGGGAGAAGTGGGGAGGAGGGGGAAGGAGGGAAGAAGAAAGAGAAGTGCGGGAGGAAGAGCAGCAGGCACTCACCCCCGCCCCCACCCCACCAGCATCCAGTGCTGTCCTGCATTAGGCAACAAGGCCCTGTGTCACCCTTCCCTGGTGACCATGTGACAGGAATAGCCAGTCAGGTGCAGGGGTGGACCAGGCAGATGAGAACGGGGTGGTGTCTGATGAGGTCAGGACTGACTGGCATGTGCAGACACTCAGGGAGGGCTTCCAAGAGGAGGTCACATCTCCACAGGGAGTTGAGGGCAGCAGATCAGCAAGGGAAGGGTGCTCTGAATGTCTGGGGGTGACAGCTGGTTCCATGTGGCTGGAGCGTGAAGGCAGAGGTAGGAAGTGGGTCTGATGAGGGAGAAGTAAGTGGGAATAACTGGCTTGGAGGTCAGGAGAAGAAGAAAAGATCTGGGAGAAGGAAAGTGTTAAAATACAGAAAAGACCATGGAATACTATTTTGTTATGGAAAAAATACAGAAAGTTATGACCCTGGAAAGAGACAAGTGGCACTTGCAGATGCAGAAGAGCAAAATTTATTCAGCACTGGTGAGGCTCAGCGGAGTCCTGTCCGAAAGCTGAGCTCAGCCCCTTTGTTCTCAGTACCTTTTATACAGCACAGACTTCCGGGTTCTAAGACCTTCATGCAAGTAGCCTTGATTTCTCCCCCTTTCTTCTGGCAGCTCTGGTTCCTGCCACAGCTGCTAAGCAAGCATGATTACAGAAGCAGAAACCAGCAGGTTGCGGCTATTCACAGAGATAAAAAGAAACATCTTAGGAAGGAGTTGCCTCTTCTATTCCACAATAGAAAGAATGAACTACGATACCCACCATCCCTTGGATAGTTCCCAGGGCATTATGCTGAGTGAAGAAAAAGAGTCAATCTCAAATGTCACATACTACTGGATTCCATTTATACCGTGTTCTTGAATGATCACATTACAGCAACGGAGAGAGATGAGTGGTTGCTAGGGTTGGACACCATCAGGCTGGATGGCAGGAATCTGGCAGCATGGGCGGGACCATGAGGGGCAGCCAGGTACCTAGGGGGATGGAGACCACGAGAGGATGGAGGCAGTGAGTCCACGGGCCAGCAAGTGGACAGGGTTGGGTGTGTGCCTCTGAGGGAGGCAGGACTGAGCCCTTGGTGGTGCTGAGACGTCTGGGTCTTGATTGTGGTGGTGGCTACATGACACAGTGGTGGCACTGTGACACAGTGACAGAATCACACACCCATTATACTGATGCTGGTTTTCTGGTTTCGTATAGTACTATAATTGTCTGAGATGTGACCCTTGGTGGATATTGAGCAAGGGCCTGTCTATACTAACTTTACAACTTCCTGTGACCCTCTAATAATTTCAAAATAAAGAGCTTTGTCAAATAATCAAATGGTCATGCTTGTGAGATCTGTCCTAGACTACCCAGCACTGTGGATCTCTATGTCTGTCCCCACTTCTATAACACACAGACGACTGTGGCTGTAGAACAAGGCTTTCAGGCAGATAGGTGAGTTCTCTCATTTATTATTCCTTTTCAAAATGGTTTTATTCTAATTTCTTTGACTTCCCATATAACTTTTAGAATAATCTTACCTACAAAAAACCTTTTGCTGGGATTTTGATAGGAATTGAGTTGAACCTATAGATCAACTTCTGTGTAATTATAATTTTGATGGGATTGAACTCAGGAGCACTCGACACTGAGCCACATCCCCAGCCCTATTTTGTATTTTATTTAGAGACAGGGTCTCACTGAGTTGCTTAGTACCTCGTTTTTGCTGAGGCTGGCTTTGAACTCACGATCTCCTGCCTCAGCCTCCCCAGTCGCTGGGATTACAGGCGGGCACCACCACACCTATAAGTTAAAAAAAAAAAAAAAAAAAAAAAAAAAGAGTTCTGTTAGGACCGAGGGAGACAAGAGGGTGAAAAAAGCAAGGAGGTGCCACGTCCACTCTGACGGGCTCATTCTGGTTGGATGGTGGCTGGGACAGGGAGATGCAGGTGCAGGAAGACCTTTCTGAGATTGAATTGTGGGGCTTTGTGTTCTAACACTGAACTTCTTTTCCTGGCAATGGGGCAATAGATGTACAGCCTCACTCTGCCATGCATTTAAGGGGAAGTGGAAAAGTCCTGCCCTCGTATGGCGGTGCAAGCTGGGTCAGAGACACCTCGACATGTGGCTGCTTCAACCTCCAGAGCCCTTCCTGGCCTTCCGGGGACTGGACAGAGCAGTTTCTGGAACAGACAGAGAGGCAGGCAGAGGCTTGGCGGCTCCATGCCTCCAGCTCTAGCCCTTCCCCCATCATGGGCCCACCCTTTTGAACACTTGCCTCCCATCATGGTCTCACCCATGCTGTCAGGTTCCTTCCACCCAACTTGACTTGTGGAATCAGAGGCTCCCACAGACTCAGGACTCCAGACCTCCCTTCCTCAGCTATCCAGCATGCTTTGAGTCATGGAGGCATCTTAAAGACAGGATGACTCCAAACCTGAGCCCTCTGGCATATTCTACTTGCAGAAAATGGTGGCTTCCCCAGTTCTCCGACCCTTGCCACATGCCATGGTGCTGGGGGAAGTCACCCCTCCCCCAGACCCCTTGACTAGTGGGGAGACCCTGGGTCAACCGAGCAAGCAGCAGTGGGCATTCACAGACTATGGGAACCACACAGCTCACCACCATAGTGATCCCACAGCATCATGGGATGCTGCTTGCTCTGTCCCGTAGCCAGGATGTCCCCAGTACAGGCTGGAGACCCAGAAATAATACACTTGGCCAAACTTCAGGCAGTCATCTTAGCACTGGCTGTCCCAGCCAATAAGTGTTCCCATCTTCAAACTGATAATAAATGGTTGGGTTATTACCTATAAATTGTCCCCTTCAAGATAAAGAATACTAGGAACCTCTTGCCTCATAGACATCAAAATATAAATCAAAATCACATGTCTCTAGATAGACTAAGGTCACAAAATAAATGCTAAAATGTTCCTTATTCTCTTTGGAATGACACACATTAGTGACAGCAAGCAACACACATTTTCATGTCTCAAAATACGAAACACTTGGAACGACTTTTGATGGGATTTTCATGTTTCTGATAGGTCCCAGATAACCAGCTTCATTTCAGAGACATAATGGTCTCCTCAAAGAGCTTCTTTAACATTCTGATCCAGCAAATAAATCCCTAAAACGAGTCTCTCTCATGTCTTAACCTCTCTGTAAGTTTTCCATCTTGTCCCCATCTCTTAAGGACTAGTGGACAGAGGACACGCACGTTCCTAGGACTCATTGCCCATAGATGATCATGCAGGACAGGTACTGCTCATCTGATGGGGGACAATTTAAACCTAAATTCTCACCCTAAGCCTGTTGAATGAAGCTGCATGCCCCTCTGTCAACTGTCTTATTACCACTGGTCTGGGTGACTTCATTGATCTACCATCCAGAGGCCCACAGCTTCCAAGTGAGCCATTGTTTATTCAAGTATGGCAAATGCTGAAGTCTGCCTCAGCCTGAGTGGGCATCCTCTTGGAAAGGATGTGCCCCAGTCCCCCAGCCCAGACAACATTGCCCTGACCCAAAAGCTCACGCCTGGAGATGACAATCTCAATGCTATTAGATGACAACATCGCCCAAACCCAAGATCTCATCATCAGAGATGACCTCGCCATCCTGCACTGGAGACAAATTCACTCACTCAGTAACCTCTATAAATTAAAATCCCTTGGGGAATAAGTGAGACATCCTGCCACCCATATTCTGCTTCTGGCTTCACTCTGTGGTCCATTCTGGGACAATCCACTTTGGCCTCTGAGGGCTCTCCTGACCATACCCACTCTAGACAGATTCCAGTCTCCCACTGGACTCTAGGTCTTCCCCAAATGCCCCCTGCCTGTCTAGATTGCGCACAGTGGGGCCTCCAGAGCTTACCTCTCTGACTCCCAGACCTGGGTCACCAAACCTGTTGGGGTCCAAAGCATGTGACCACAGAATCTTGGCCAGTTTTCCCTCTCCCCTCCCTTCCCTCCACCCCACGTGATGTGGTATTTTTGCCTAGGAGAAAATGTGACCAAGCTTAGCAGACAGAACTTGACCCAACAAATGGCAATGCTGTCTAGGCTCCACTGTCTGAGGATAATAGACAATCCTGCCCTCTTCTAGAGGACTTACCGGGGACAAAGTGTGACCCTGGGGAAGCAGCTGTAATGGAAGAATTCAGAATACTGGGGCAGGCCAGAGTAGATGAACCTTGAGGCTAAGGAATCTTCAGTAGCCCCTGAAATTCCATAATATCAAAATGTCAATCAGGAGTGGAAATTCAAAGCACATCACCCATGATCTCATTGAAATCTTCCAATACTTTTTTAACAAGGGCAGGAAGGAATTTTCTCATTTCATGGAGACTGAGACCCAGAGGGGGCACAGTGATTCATGTGATGTCCTGTAACAAATATGGATTGGTTCTGGGGACAGTAAAAAACCATGGCAGAGACCCAGGTCCTGCATGCCTTTGACCTGGCCACTTGTCTCTAGGCCTCTGTCTCCTGACCTGTAAAACAAGACTGAGTCCCCATTCACCTGACTGTGTGGAGGACCAAATCTAAAGAAGTCTGGGGAACACCTGGCTCCTTTTCTTGTGTCCTTGGAACTGCTATCATTCCCAGCTACTCTCATGGCATCCACTCAGCTACTCAAGGAGCTGGCCAGAGTTGGGAGAGGCACTTGGGAACCACTGTGCCTCTCAGCTCAGCTCTGTCAATGGAACCTGCTAGCAGCAGAGTGTCCAGGGTGCCAAGACCATCCTCTAAGGGCTGTTCTGATGGGGAGGAACTGGTTGGGTTTAAGATTCCTGCTCCAGCAGATGCTATCCTCTAACCTAAAGTATCTTGTGAATATAACCCATCACCTAGTGGGTTTAGATCCTGGATCTGTTGTGGGATCCTGGACAAGTTATTAAAACATTCTGAACTTCAGTTGCCTTATCACTAATATATGAACTATAACACCTAGCTTTAACATGGCTGTGAGATTTAGAGGACAGAATGCTTGGAGAATGACTTAGCTCAGTATCTGGAGCCAGGTAAGCATGGAAGTGTTACCTCTGATGACTGGGAACTCAGCATTTTTGCTGAATGAATAAGCATCCCTGTGCCATTTTACAGAAGAGAAAAGCTGAGGCCCAGGCAAGGGAAATGAGCGGCTCACACTCGCAGCTAAGATCTTGAATACTTAGAAGTCAAAGCTCTGTCATATCCTTTTCTGTCCCTGCCCCACCCTGCCAAGAGGCCCTTTTTGATTGGGTTTTGGAGAAATATTTGGGGTCTCTGCGCATTTGGCAAATCCCAGATACTGTCTGGATCCACCCACATGAATGCAGATGGACAGCCGGGGGTAGGGGAGAGAAGACACAAGTCCTGGTCTCTCTCCAGTCCGTCCCCAAATTCTGGACATTCCGGAAGCCACACCCTGTCCCCAAGCCTCTCTGGAAACCTTGGCAGCTTTATCTGCAAAGGGGAGGGGAAGAGGGCTGGGATCAGCCAGGGACTGTCAGAGGGAGGAAGAGAGCAGGGCAGAGAGGGATGGAGAACACCCCATGGGACCCCAGCCGTGGCCTGCAAGCACTTGCTGTCCTCTCGGAATGCAGCCGGCCAGCAAGGACTGGCTTTGGGCCCAGGACTCTGTGGGGAAACTGCTGGGCGACCTTGGGTAAACCATTTCTCCTTTCTGGGCCTTGGTTTCCCTGTCTGTGAAATGGGAAGCTGAATGGGAGCCGGAGTCCTCAGCCCATGGGTAAAAAGCAGGGTTTCCAGAAGGAAGCCCGTGACCTCCCTACCCTACAGGCCCACACCCACCCACAAGAGTCTAAGGACTTGGCTGTGGTACTTCATTTATCATCCTATGGTCCACAGGTACCAAGGCCGGCAGGCTGATTACTCAACAGGCTTATTACACTCCTTAGTGACTAATAGATTCTTTTTCTGTTTGTGTTTTAAAGCCATAGCAATAACATTGGCTCTCAGTAACTGTACTGAAATCACCATTATTCAGCTTGACCCTACCTACATGGATACACAGGCCAGCAGAAACTTCCCTCCTTAGCAAAAGAGGGCCCTGCTTCTCTCGTGGAGGGACCCGTTGCATAGAGAACGAGCGGCTGTGGGCTGGGGGTGGGGTGGATTTATGAACTGTTGGGAATCAGAGGATTAGGTCATTTCTCCAGCCCCTTCCAGCTCTGACCTACATGTTGGACCTCCTCAAAGGGAGGGTTTAACAGATACCATCTTCCTTTTGAAAGTTCGAGTGTGGGGTTAGGAGTCTGACTGGAGTCAGACAGCCTAGCTTTGAGTCCCGACTCCACCACTGCCAACTGGGTGACCTTGGACAAGTCAGATACACTCTCAGTTTGTTTTCTTATCTGGAAAAAAGTTGGGAGGGAATAAGATGGTCTCCCCTGGGAGGTGGGGAGAAGGAAGTAGGTGCCCTGAAGCTGGAAGTTAAAGAAGATGGATGTTGAGCCCCTGGGTGTGGGCTGCAGCTCAGCGGGATGTGGAGGGTCGAGGCTGAGACTGTGCAGGAGGGCAAGCCAAAGGCCACATGGCCTCCCCTTTTCTGTCAAGTTTTATTTGTCAAAACTGCAAAGAACAATATAGCCCAGAAGAACGCAGCAGCCCCAGGGACCCCAGTGTTGTGCAAAATCGCCAATCAGTAATTGCTAAATTTTTCCGAGGAAGGGAGAAGAGGCTACCTCCTGAATAGGAGGAGGGCAGGGCAGAAACTTCCATGGCTGTTTGACTCCCTGTCACAGGTCTCAAGGATTCAAATCTCCCTGACTTCTTTAGGAACCGGTTTCTCACCTCAGGCAGAAAGTCCCTATCTTTCTAACTACCTATAGACTCCTTCCTCTAGCTGAAGTCCCCAACGATGCACCCCATGCTCCTGCGAAGAGAACATGGCTTATCTCCACCCAGTGCAAAGGGCAGGGTGGGCCAAGCATTCAATGGTCTTCCCTCCACAGGAGGAAGAAAATTTGATTTATATCATTTGCCAATTTCCTTGGTGTAAATACTTCCTTCCTGGTTGATGTTAAACTACCACCGTAATGCGCCAAAAGCAGAGTTGGGAAGAGAAGCTCATGATCTGCTCACGTGTGATTTGGCCCCAATGTACCATTGAACAAAACAGAAACGAGACGAATGGAGGGACGTGTACAGTGAAAATACATATTTCACTATCTTTGTGCTCAGTGCTGACTACCCTAGAAGGTGAAACGGAAGGTGGTACGTGGATTTCACTGTGACTCCAGTTGCTGTGTGTGCAGGTACTGCCGGGTGTGCTAGACTGGTCCTCGAACATCATAAGTGTAGCTGTTGGTGACATAATTTTTGTGAAATGGTGAACCAGTCTTGATAATGCTCTGAACAAAGGACAGATAATCTTTCCCCAATTTACAAGATAATCGTATTCCTGGAAAATTCGGGGTGTATTAAAATCATGCAAAAATGATTGACACCAGGCGCAGTGGCAAACACCTATAATCCCAGCAACTCAGAAGGCTGAGACAGGATGATCACAAGAGTAAGAACAGCCTGGGCAATTTAGCAGACCCTGCCTCAGAATAAAAAATAAAAGCTGGGTGCAGTGGCACCGCCTGTAATCCCAGGGACTCAGGAGGCTGAGACAGGAGCATCACAAGTTTGAGGCCAGACTCAGCAATTTAGAGAGGCCCCAAGCAATTTAGTAAGAACCTGTCTTAAAACAAAAAATAAAAAGGGATGGGGATGTTGCCCGATGGTAAAGTGCCCCTGGGTTCAATTCACAGTTAAAAAAAATAAAAATAAAAAATGTGCTTATAAGAAAACAGGTTCAAGCCACAGGTAATTATAAATAAGCTTTTCATTCACCAGCATGTTCCACAAGATTTTCAAATGTCCCCACTCATAAAATACCAGTGGGGACCCTTAATCATTGTCACATCCAAAACTCAATCCCCTAAATTTCTAGTATAAAATTTCTCACTCCCCTAAATTTCTAGTATAAAATTTCTATTATAGCCCCTGAGTGTGGTACTTGGCACCTGTTGAGATTCACTGCCCCAAACCTTTACCCCAGGCAGCCACTCTACAAGACCACTACTAGACTGGAAGCCTTGTTAATTCGTTCATGCAGTTCCTCTGACCTAGAGTTTAGCCATCCATCCAATCCATCTCCTTTATACCAGGCCCAGTACCGGGACCTAAGAACCCAGGATAAAGCCAGCCTGACCCCTATTCTCAAGGAGCTCCCAGGAAAATGGGAGTCAGCCACGCAAATAGACATCACAGACAATGATAGTATCATGTGCCAAGTGAGATCACAGGAGCACCTTCAGTCAGTACAGTGGAGAGCACCAGCTTTGGTCCTGAACACCTCAGTTGATTCCTTCCTGGGCAGGTGCTCCCTGGGTGACCTCAGGAGTGTGGCTTCATTCTTAGTGTCAATTTTCTCAGTTATACAATCAGGGGAGATAAAAGCTTGACCCCCAGAGCTGTTGTGCTCAGACATTGGGACAGAGGTCCTGCTGGCCCCACATCCCCTGGCACTGACCTGAGAGAACCCAGGTGACCAGTCCCTGGCTCCCTCCTAGCAGACCTGTATAGCCAGCTGGTGACCTTGACAGTGGGGAGACTGTCTGTAGCAGCCAGGTTGGGACTATTCATAGATTATCCTGGGCTTCCCAAATCAAGATTCACAGTTATCTGAACTTCCAGGGCTGGCCAGTACCCTCACTGTGCTCCTGCTGGCCAGAGCGACCCCACCTGGAGGGCTGGGTGAAGGTGGGTCAGCAGCCACTCAGAGCCCTCCCGTGGCTGCCACTCGCCAAGCCTCGAGTGTTCCCTAATGGGGGATATCAAGAAGAGCAGACAGTTCCTGACTCCAGGAAGCTCCAGTCTGGTGGAGAAGGCAAACACATCTGGCCACTCCCTGTCCTTTTGGCTTGCCTACATTGCTCACCAATGACTAGATGGCTAATGGCTAATGGCCACACTCCAGCCCCTGTCCTCCCCCACCTCTCCACAGCCTCTGCCCCTGCTGAGTGCCCGGGCCCTGGGGTCCTGTGGCAGACCCCACACCCCTCGGAGGGAGGTTCCTGACTCTGACCTGGCTTTTGGATGCCTTGCCAAGGAAGGAGGAGGAAATTGCCCCACTTCCCTGTCTTCCCCCAGCCCCAGTATGTCCCAGCCCCACAGCCTACAAAATAGCAAACAGCTGCTGTGACCATGGGCTGCCCAGACCCCAGGGGCCTGGGGGAAGCGGGCCAAGGGGAACTTGGAGAAAGAGCTCTTAATAACATACCTTCCCCAAGCTGCTTCCAAAGAAACTTCTCCTCACAAATCATTCCATAAACACTTAGCAGGCTCTCAGGAAAGCGTGCATGGCTCTCACCCGGCTCTTAGGAGGCTCCTCACAAGTAAATTGAGACCAGGCAGCAGAGGCCTGTGCCAAATCCCCCTTCCTGCCCTCTTTTTGTGCAGCCTCCTCCTCCCCCACCTACCCTGGACCCTTCAACTCCAAGAGCTAGGATCTCTTCCTCTGGCGCTCTGGTCTTCTCCTCAGACTCTAGCCCTCCCTCCCGGCTGGGCAGAGGATGCTCCCCCATTTCCCTGGGAACCAGTCCCCCAACCCAGTTGCTGGTTTTCCAGGATGCTCTCCTCCCTGCTGTGAGGGTAGGTCCAAATCCTACTGTGAATTCTGAGGGCCACACCACAGAGCCAGGCGTGGACAGACTGGGCTGGCCCCCGCCTCTGCTCTGTCCCAGCCACCCCTCCGTCGAGGCTGTTGGTGCCTCTCAGGCTGGGGCTGTTCAATAGGGAAATAACTTCAGGTTCATCCAAGTCACGAGCAGGAAAATCCCTCCCATCCAATGATCCCCCTCCAGGGAGAATGTTGAGCAACTCTGAGCTGGCTAATATCCAGCGCTTGGCTAATATCCAGCGAGGATTGGGGAATGACTGGATTGTTCATAGGTTGACATATTTGCTTACAGGTTAGCAGCATGCTCGTATAATGACTTTCATCAGGGTCTTTGAGAACAACAGTGTGGGCTGGCACCCCCATAGAGTTCTCCATCATGATCGACTTTGGAAAACACTTCAAGAATGACTGCCCCTTTTTCTAACTTTGTCTAATATCATTTTGAAGAACAAAAAGCTCGATTGCAAACAGAAATCACTGGAGAAATAAATAAAGCACTCAAATGAAAATCAACATGCAGTTCTGTGGGCACTGAAATCAGCAGTAGAGGGCTTTGAGAGAAGAGAGGGGGCCCTGGACACAGACCTTGAGTCAAGTGCCAGCCCACCACTTACTGGAAGGCTGACTAGAGTGAGCCCCTGGAAACCTCAGCTCTTCCACTCTAGAATGGGGGTGAGTCCTCCCTGTCTCAGACAGCTGCCACATAAGCTCCCCTCACCCCACCGCCCTCACATGTGGCCCCCAGAGGCCTCCCAGGGAACTCAGCAGCTGGGAGGTCACGGTGGCCCCAGGTGCTACTATCTGTCCACTCTAGGAGTTCAATCGCGGGTCAATTATTCAGTCTTCCTTCAGTAAATGTTTAGAGAGCCTCTTCTATACACCAGGCACTAAGCAAGACACTGACGGAGATAGACCCAAGGCCACCACACGAGGGGTGAACGGAGAAGGGGGGCTATGCACGAAAGGATGAGAAATGAATTGCAGTTGCGGTAAGAACTGCACTGTCCCTGAGTCAAAGGACGAGGATCAGTCTCCAGGCCCAAAGCTGCAGCCAAACAGAAATCCAGGCCCAAAGGTGAGAAGAATCAGGCTTTGGGTCTGCCAGCTGCAAGGGAAGGAAGAACAGAAGGAGGAGTGGGTCCCAATGTGGCCCAATGATGCGAAGAGGAGGAGGAGGAGGAAGGTGACAGCTGCCATTCACAGGACACCTACTCAGCGCCAAGCACTGGGCTTTGCTTTCCTTATTGTGGATCCCCATCACGACTCTGTAACTTGCAGAGGGGACAACCAGGGTTCAAAGAGGTGAAGGGAGGCATCCACCGTCACTCTCTTGGAGGGCAACATGGAACCCAGAATCTAAACCTGTGTACCTATGTCCAGCTTCCTGATAAGATGAGAGCCTGAAGCAGAGGCATCATCCCTGGAAACCAAACTAGTGGGCGTCATTTCATAGCATAGCATGTGATCTGAGGAACTCAGGACAGACCCTGCAGCTTCATCCAAAGCCCGTCTTCTCAGAGATCAGGGACCGGAATGTCCATCTCTGATGCCCTGCCCCTCTGTTGAGCCTGCCCCTCTTCAGCCCTCCCAGCCCCCTACATCCCTAGGGCCCAGGGGACTTCCAGGTAGAAGCTCTTGACCTGGCAGGTAAGGCTGTCCACTGCCTAGCCTGGCCTCACATCTCAAGGCTTTGTGGGCCCCAGATGGCCACATCTTCACCACACACCCCATCCCATCTCCAGGCTCTTCCTCAAGTTATTTCTTCCCCCAAAATGCCCTTCTCGCCTCCTTCCACTAGACTTGGACCCTGTCCTCAAGGCCCAGATCCAACTCTACTTCTTTCTGAAACTTGTTCTTCACCTTCAGGGAAGGTCACATTGGGGAGAAAAAGTGCAAGTTCTCATCTTAGAAAACCTGGCCCGAACACTTAACTAGTGTGCGACCAAGAACCAGTTACATGTCTTCTCACAGGCCGTTTTCTGATCTATATACATAGGACTAATAATCCTAACTTCATGAATTTAGTGTGATGATTAAATGAGGTGTGGATATAAAAGTTCTTTGGAAAGTCAGAGTACAGTTAAAATATTATTTACGATAGAGGACCCCATTGTCATATCATGACAAAAATTGGCCTAAGCAAAAAAGTATTGCCTGGGTAATTTAGCAGACCCTGCCTCAGAATGAAAAATAAAAGCTGGGCACAGTGACACACACCTGTAATCCAGGCAACTCAGGAGGCTAAGGTAGGAGGATCACAACTTCGAGGCCAGCCTCAGCAACTTAGTGAGGCCCTATCAATTTGGCAAGACCCTGTCTCAAAATAAAAAATAAAAACGGCTGGACCATGTGGTTTAGTGGTAAAATGCCTCTGGGTTCAACCCTCAGTACCAAAAGCAAAACAAAACAAACAAAAAAATAGTTTGACTCATGTAACGAAGAAGTTCAAGAACACGAGGATTTCAGGAATAGCTTTCATCAGGGGCTCAAGTTCTGTCCCCTGGACCTGTTTGCTGCTTCTCTAGGTCCTCCTGGCTTCCATGTCGGCTTCATTCTTAGGCTTCATGGGGTGGAAAGATAACTGTGAAGTCATCTTAGGATTGAATCCAATAAAAAAGGAGGAGGAGGAGGAGAAAAGAAAGGAGGAGCTTCTCTCAGTGGTCCCAGCAACTATTCAAATACGGAATCTTATTGCTTCTGGTGGGTCACACCCTTCCTGAACAGTCGCTGTGGCCAGGAGGATGTGGTGCTCTGATTGGTCGGTCCTAGGTCTCACAGCCGGAATCACACTATCTGATGTACGTGAACGAAGGTGTGGGGAAGAGAGAGAGAGGAAAACGACGACCCTAGAGCCAAATCAGAGTGACATTACCAGAACAAAAGCAGAAGGATGTCAACGGCAAAAATAACGGCCCCACACAGGCCACCCCTTGGATGGACTAATATCCACGCACGCTTTTATTTGCCTAAAAAAAAATCCTCCCATCTTCTCTCCTCCCCCAAATAAAAGACAAATACAGACTCATCATTATTGAGTTCGGAATCTCCTGAAGACTTGTGCCTTTTTCCTCAGAGTTAGGTGTGTTCTTGAGGTCCCGCCATCTGTGGCTGAGTAACTGCCCCAACACACTGTCCCTCCAGCGGGGAAGAGCAGACCTGCGCTGGTGAGGCCTCTGACTGCCTTGCCTCAGGGTGGCTGGCTTCACATCAGGAGCGCTCAAAAGAGCGGGAGATACTGTGACCAGGCAGGAAGCCAGAGAGAGTAGAGAGACCCGCGATGACCTCCTGCCAGGCCCCCCTCCACGGCCTCTTAACGTTCCAGCCTGAGCCCCACGCTCCCCACACACCTCCCCTCAGTACATGAGCACAAGTCACATCCCAACCATGGCGAGCTGCTCATCCGCCCACCTCAGAAGAGGGAGGGAACCTGGATCACCTGGACAAGCCCACTGTAATCACGAGGCTCCTCGAAAGTAGGAAGGGAAGGAGAGGAATGGGGCGAGAAGGACTCCGTCGGCCATTGCTGGCTTTGAACAGGGAAGGGAGTCATGAGCCTGGGAATGTGGGCAGCTTCTAGAAACTGGAAAAACGATGAGAATGGATCCTCCCCAGAGTCTCCAGGAGAAGCATAGCCTTGTGGACATCTTGGTTTTAGTCCAGTGAGACCTATTTTGAACTTCTCTCCCGTAGAATTGCAAGACAATACATTTGTGTTGCGTTAAGACACGCTGGGTTTGTGGTGATTCGTTCTAGCAGCCACAAAGAATTAAACAGCACGTGCCCACATTGACCACAACACAAAACTCGCCATCGCCAAGTTTGGGAATCAGCCTAGGTGTTGTCAGCAGATGACTGGATAAAGAAAATGTGGTATAGGCACACGAAGGAGTTTTATTCAGCCAGAAAGAAGAACAAAATTGTGTCATTTTCAGGAAAATGGATGGAACTGGGGAACGTCATGTCAAGCAAAATAAGCCAGACTCAGAAAGACAAGGGCTGTATGTTTTCTTTCCTATGTGGAAGTTGGAGGGAAAAGGGGAAAAAGAAAAAAACCAGCATGTCGCAAAAGCAGAAGGGAGATGATTAGGGTAGAGGAAGGTCATGGGTGAGGAAGGAGGGTAGGCTGCGGGGAGGTTTTGGGAGTGAAACTGTCAAAGTATGTTATGTGCCGGTACTAATAGGCCGATAAATAAAGCCTACTATTCTGTATAATTAATAGGCACCAATAAAAAAGCCACAACGAGATACCACTCCACACCCACTGGAATGACCATGATGAAGAAGACCCACATGAACGCTGGTGCGCTTGCAGGGACTGGAACCCATGTGCATCGCTGGTGGTAATGTTCAATGCATCTGCTTTGGAAAGCAGTCTGGCAGCTCTTCAAGAGATAAGATACTGGGGCTACGGTTGTGGCTCAGTGTTAGAGGGCTTGCCTGGCACGTGTGGGGCACTGGGTTCAATCCTTGGCATCACATAAAAATAAAGATTTAAAAAAAAAAGCTAAAACATGACCTTATCATGTGACCCAGCAATTCTCCTCCTAGATACAGACCCGAGGGAAGTGAAAACATATTTTCACACAAAAATTTGCACGTGAAGGTTCACAGTGGCATTATTCTTCATAACACCCGTCCATAGCTTAATGGGTACATAAAACATGGCACACCCATACGCTGCAGTATCATTTGGCGGTGAAAAGAAATGACATGCTCAAAAATAAATAAATAAATAAAATAGGGTAATAAAGCCCCCTACCATGGGGTTCCTTGTGATCCTATTTTTATGCCTCTGGCTGAGCTTTGGAAGATACCTCCACTTCTGGTCCTCAGGATAATCTTGGATGATGGGTGTAATCGTCCTCGGTGCAGAGGAGAAAACTGAAATTTGAGTTACTGCCAGTTTGTCCAAAGTCAGCCAGCTGATAGAAGGGAGCCAAGTGCAAACCTTCATCCACCTGGCCTCGAGCCAGGCTGGGTTCTCATAGCGTCCTCGCACAGTGGGCTCCCACCTGTCCTTGAACTCTCTGGCTACAGTGGGCTTCTGCCCTGCAAAGCTCCGGTATCCCTACCTGGTTCTGATGTAAGGGACAGCCAACGGTGGTGGCTGAATGTTGGATCTGGGACACGCGGCCCTGATAGCCGGCTGAAGCTGGGCCCCCCCCTCAGGAAAGCAGGTTCTTTTTATCCAATCCTAAATGTCTGCTCTCATCCCATCCCCAGCTCAAGTGAGACGCTGTGGGACCGCGCTGCCTTGCGTTAGGTGGAAGGATTGTGGGGCTTTGTCTTTCAGGATTTATTCTTCTCTCTGTTGTCGCCCCCACTCTTATCTGATCCAAGAATGTTCCACAGGGGGCCGAGGGGAGGAAGGGCTCTGGGGCTCCTCTAATTTCTTCCTGACAAATGTGAAATGGGTTGGGGACACAGGGGAGGTAAAGAGATCCTAAAAATGCCTTGTGTGCAACTGGGGGTTGAGAGTAAGTTCACATAGAGATAGGACTCTATGTGTGCCCCTCAGGGCTGGCCCAGCCAGCTGACAGCCCCAAAACAGCTGCCTCCTTCATTCCCAGTGCACACAACCCACAGAGAGGCCAGGCCCACACCCCTGACCCTGTGGGAAGTCAAGGGTCAGCCTGCAGGACATAAACAGACTCTAGAGGTCAGATGACCTAGGGGAACATCTAATCTGACTTCTTCACTGGCCCAGAGAAGGGAGGTCACTTTCCTAAGGTTGCAGAGCAAAACAGGACTACTGCCTTATGGAGCCTGTTTCTCAGGGTTCAAATGCAGAGTGAGACTCTCAAACAAGGCAGAGATTGCTAAGTAAATGTGAGAGGGAAATAATCACAGCCTGCCACGGATGGAGCACACCCCGCATGCCAGGCACTGAGCTAAACACTTGACAAGCTCATCTCGTTCCACCGTCATGACATTCTGTGAAGTTATCATTTTACCCATTTGACAGATGAACAAACTGAGGCTCAGCGAGGAAGTTAGATCTTTTTTTTTTTTTTTGAACCACGGTGCTTAACCACTGAGCCACATCCCCAGCCCTTTCCACCTTTTATTAAGAGACAGGGTCTCGCTGAGTTGCTTAGGGCCTTGCTAAGTTGCTGAAGCTGACTCTGAACTAGGGATCCTCCTGCCTCAGCCTCCCCAGTCACTGGGATTACAGACGTGTGCCATAGTGCCTGGCTGAGAGCTGTACCTTAATGTGGGTGGTGGTTACATAGGTGCATACATATGGAAAAACAATTGATCTGTGCACGTGAGACCTGTTGTTCAAATGCTGGACAATGAGGCTCAGAGAGGTTCGATGGCTTTTTAAGCTCACGGAACTTACAAGTGGCAAACCTGGGCCTTGACCTGGCCTATCTGACTGCAGAACCCACAGCCACCTCTCACCACACCGCTGTGTCACCTGTCACCAGCACAGTGACTCTTCCCAAACCTCGTTCCAGTTTGCCGAACCCAGAGCCAAGGAGGTGGGCGCTAAGGAGGCTCCAGAGGGAGATCTGGGTCTGGACAAGGGGTAGACACGGGCCCCAACCCTCTGCTGGTCTCTGGTGCAGTGCACAACCTGAAGACCTGGAGACATCCCTGGCAGGGTGGGAGAAGGGATACCCCCTGCATTACGGGCCCTGACTCTGGGTGGGGGGGTTACACTTCCCGACCCCCCTGCACTCCCCTACTTGTGCATTTCTGACATATCCCCATCCATCTAGGGCCTCAGGGGCTTCTTTGGGTGCAGGCCCTGAACAGCAGGCACCTCACCTGCAGAAGGCATGTTAGCCAGATTTTCGTCACTATTGGCGAAATACCTGACAAGAACAACTCAGATGAGGAGAGATTTATTTTGGCTCACAGTTTCAGGGGTTTAAGTCCCTAGTCAGCCATCTCCAATGCTCTAGGCCTGCAGAGAGCCAGAATACCATGGCGGAAGAGCATGGCGAAGGAAAGCTGTCAGCTCATGGCAGCTGGGAAGCAGACAGAGAAAGGAAAAGACCAGAGGCAAGGCACAGTCCCCAAGGACACTCCCCCAGTGACCTACTTTCTCCAACCATGCCCGGGGGCCTTAGTTACCACCACCTCCCAGTCGTCCATTCGGCTGTCAATGGATTAGTCCACAGATGAGGGCAGAGTCCTCATGACCCAGTCACTTCCCCAAAGCCCACCTCTGAATTCTGCTGTGCTGGGGACCAAGCTTCAACACTGGGGCCTTTGGAGGACATATCCAAACCATAACGGGGTCACTCAGTCACTCCATGAGGGTGTCAGGCCCTGTCTTGGGCTCTGGGGACAGAGACCGTTGGACCTGTTTCCACCCTGGAGCAGTCCGCAGGCTAGTGCAGGAGATGCAAGAAGAGAAAAAGAACAAAACGCAGGGAGCTGGCCCTTGGGCACGCACACAAAAGGCACCTCTGCCTCCAAGCAGAAAACTGCCTCGATACACACATCCCCGTGGACAGGTTCACGAGGCGCCCTGGAGTGGTACAGGGCTGCACCTGCCTGGCTCTACGGCATTCCAAATCCCTAAGGCAAAATCTGGGCCTAGCGCTCTCTGATTCCAAAGCTGTGCTTCTCCCACAATTCCATGCGAGCCCGGCCCCCCCCCCCCCCGCAGCCCACACCCCCTCCTGCGCTTGCTCCGCCCCCACCTGGGCGGGCTCCTCCAGGCAGAGCAGGGCCTGGGGCGGGGTCCCAGGCTTTCGGCTCTGTGCGTGGGGTGCAGACTCGGCTCTCGAGCCAGGGCAATGGTCCTTGAAGGCAGGAGAGCATTCCTTGTCAATGTGACGTGACTGCAGGGGTCAGTTGGAAAGGGCGGGAGAAATGGGTCATGGGAGGGAGCCAGAGCATAGCTGGTGCTTCCATCTGCTCAGGGCTTCACCCTGGCCATGTAGTTCACTCCGAACCTACAAAGACCCGGCAAGGCAAGGGAGGCCCAGAGAGCCTCAGTAACTTGCCCAAGGTCCCACAGCCACACTGCAGCTCGGCTGAGCCTGAGCGCCAGCCTGCTTCTCCTTTCCAGGCCTCCTTTGCCGCCGGCCTCTCTGGCTCTTGCGGGTGGGCTCCGGAGGCAGGAGGCGTCTCCGCCAAGTGCACTGAGGCGTTGGTGTTGGCTGTGACGACTGAGCTGCCGTCTGCTGGGAGCGGGTCACGGTCTGCAGACACCACGGTCTGTTGACTTTGCCAGCGGGTTGACTTTGCCAGCGGGATGAAGTGGCAAGGCCCACCTGGGCCCTTGCCTGAGCCCGGGGAGACTGCAGCGCCACCTGGGCCCTCCTGCCTCCCTGCTCCTGGTGGAGTGTGGCGGCAAACAGATCGTTCAGGTTCCCTGTGCCGTGGGCTTCTGAGGAGTGGGCTGGAGGGAACCAGGGGGGCTTGGGGCCAAGGGCAGCATTGCCTACCCGCCTGGGAAGGTCAGCTACTAGCAACAGCAGAATAGTTAAGTGTGGTCACTTGGGAGCCATATTCTTGTGTTCCAATCTTAGCCACCCAAATGTGACCCTGGGCAAAGATGTTACTCTCTGTGTATCAGGTGCCCCATGGGCAAAAGAGAACAAAATGTAAACATTAACCTCCAGATCCTGTGACATCTATCACCAGCCCTCACTGCACCAGGGCTGACGACCAGGTCTCCTTCCAACAAAGGCTGCCCCAGAGTCTCCCAGTCTCCCTGCCCCTCACTGGACCTTAGTCTTTCCCTCTGCAGTAAGTGGTCAGCCCAGGAAGTCCCTGAGTCCCTGAGGTGTGGGCTGCCCCTGAGATGTGGGCTGTACCTGCACTGTGCACCCCTGAGCACTGAGGGGAGGGTGGCCGTAGGATTACACAGTGACAACAGATGCAGAAGGAGGGAAGAAAAGACGGTCTCCTGAAGGACGTGGGGTGGTGCAGAGGTGGGGGTGTTCTGAGGGCGGGTAGATGGGTGGGAACCATCTCACTCATATCACTGGCCCAGCTGACAGGCCAGGGCCCTCAGGCAGTGGGGCAGGATGAGGATTGGGGCACCTAGCTGCTCCCCAAATGCACTTCTCTTTCAAAAGTCAAACAAAAAGAAAGAAAGAAAGAAAGAAAGAAAGAAAGAGAGAGAGAGAGAGAAAAGAAAATCTAAAGTTTTCCCAAAGTTTTTCGTTTTTCACTTCAGTGCGAATTGACAGATTGCAGTGATTTGGAACTAGACATACATAGGCTCCTACTGATCTTTTTCCCTTAATGCTGTGTGACCTTGGGTGACACAGTCTCTCTGGGCTTCTATTTCCTTCCATGTAAAATGGAGCTAATGACTCCTCCCTCACAAGGAGATAGCACGTGAGAAACCTCCATCCCCAGAGTTGGCTCTCAGAAGACACTGCTTACTTCCTCTCCTTTTGGTGACTCTCAGTCTTAACCACCCTGATGCTCCTAAAATGGAGCAGACCTGGTGCAGGCGAGGGACCCACACAGAGCAGCCTCAGTCTTGCTGTCATTGAGCTCATGGGTCACTGGAGAAGCCAATGCTCTAGTTAAGTCCGTGATGGGTTAAGTGAGGGCTTTGTGCCGGGGTGAAGGGACAATGTTCTTTCATAATGGTTGACACTGGGTGACCAGCACATGGGTGTTCATTATACTATTCTGTATAATAATTTTACCTGTGTTTTATACTTCCTACAAATAAATTTTAATTCTCATGAATCACCTAAAATCGTCTCAAATACTCCCACCTGTGTGCAACAGTCAACCAGACTTCCCGGGACACATTTGAGACTCAAACTTTGTCTCCAGTTATTCCATGAAGCATAAAGATGCTCGTACTCCCAAAGACATCCATCCCCTCCATGGTTCTATCCCTTATGCCTCTGGTAATGCAGCCAGAAATGATACTGTTTTCCTTTGCAGCCTCCCACTGCTGGCTCATGGCCATTCCAGCCTCTGCTCCTATCCTGGGTGGCCTGCCGGTGGGGCTGAACCACAGGTGGCAAATATTTTCTGATGGAGGGAATGCTTTGTCACTAAAGACAACTCGGCAGGTGTCTGTGTGTGGCTTGCAGGAGGTGGAAAGGGGGAGTGGCTGGGGAAGGCTTCAGTCCCACACCTGTGAAGAGGCCCAGCCAGTGGGATGCAACCCCAGCCAGGTCAAGTTCAAAGACTGAGGGAAAAGACCAGAGCCAGATCAGGCACTTGAACAGAGGCAGGGAAGACAGGTCAGGTCCCCATGCAGGCCAAGGGACAGAAGCCAGCAGCTGCTGGGGCCGGCCTAATGCCCAGAGACATTGTCATGGCATATCAGGGTCAGATTGGGGACGGGATTGGCTGTGCAGTGTGCTGGACACATGACTCCATGGAGTCCCACTGCCACTCTGAATCTGTGCAGCCTCAGCCTGGACACTTCCCCTCTGTGGGTCCCCTCCCACACCCTCGTGCACCTCGTCCTGTCCCAGCAGAGATAACAATGCCTCTGTTTCCCAGGGCTGTTGTGTGGGGTGGAGGCCGACCCAGGGGCACTGGGGAGGGTGGAACCCCGCTGTCCAGTCAGGCAGCCTCTAGCCCCAGCTGCTCCTGGGAAGCCAGCCTGTCCACCTCTGCTTCAGAACCATTTGCAATACCAGCTCCATCTTATTAGGCATTGGCCAAGTGCCACACCCTAAGTGCTTTGTAAACCCTAATGTGAATCTTCCTGGCAACTTCCAGAATGGGTGCTGCCCGGGACTCCTGAGAGATGAAGATTCAGAGGCTGGGGTGCTGGGCGACCTCCCGGTGGCAAGACCAGCACATGACCCAACTCAGGTCTTGCCAGCGTGGCTGCGGGTGCTGCTGGTCCTGTGGCCACTCCCTTTCTGCAGCTTGCCACCTGCTCATGAGCCTGGCCAAATGGCCTCCTGCCCCCTGTTGACCTTAGAGCAGCTAATGAGAGAGTGCCCGCCGGTGCTGGAGGAAGAGCTGCCTGCTCTCGCCTGGACTCTCACTCAGAGCAGGGCCAGCCTGGGGACCCTTGCACCCTGGGACAGGAGGCCGCTGGGAAAGGGGAGTACAAGTTCTGCCAGTGCTGGGGAGGGGGCCTCAGAGCAGCCAGACCCAGCTCAGTGAGGACCGGCTTCGCACCCAGCTGGGTTCTGCTGCCAGGACAGAAGAGGAGCAGGGAGAAGGGAGAGCTGGATCTGCAGCACCGGGGCCAGGCACTGCCACCGCCCCGCTCACCCACCCAGGTCAAGGCGAAGGAAAGGGTGCCAGGGCTTGGAAGTTCGGGATCCGTGGGGTGGTCTCAAGCTGTTTCTCAGAGCCTCGTTTTCCGCCCAGGGGACCCATGGTTAGCAGGAGCGTCCAGCAAGCCCATGGGTGTGAAGCTCCCTGCAGGGCCTTTCTCTCATTGCTGCACAACTCAGGACGTGGGCCGGCTGTCCTGGCAGGGTCCCAGGTGGGAGGCAGCCGTGTGGTCTGCTCAGATAAGGGCCTGTCACTCCCAAACAGGATGGCAGTGGCACTGTGTGTGATTTTAGAGGCCATCCGAACAGGCAAACAGGGAAAATAACAAATAATTCTGCTGCCTCCACCTGCCTGCTCCCAGAGAGGCAGACGGGGAAGGACAGGGGCTGAGGGGGGTGGGGAAGGCCCATTGTCGCTTCATCTGCCTGCTCTGGGACTCTGGGAAGGCCTTGTCCCTGCCTCCATGTGACACAGGGGTGTCTTTCTTCTCCTTTTTTTTTTTTTCGGTTGGTACTAGAGATTGAACTCAGGGGCACTCGACCACTGAGCCACATCCCCAGCCCTTTATTGTATTTTATTTAGAGACAGGGTCTCCCCGAGTTGCCTAGGGCCTCACTAAGTTGCTGAAGCTGGCTTTGAACTCACTACCTTCCTGTCGCAGGCTCTTGAGCAACTGGGATTACAGGCATGCATTACTGCATCCAACTAGGGTGTCTTTCTGATCCAGGATCAAGACCTGGGGGTTATCCTCAGAGCCCTGTGACTGAATAGTCCCAGGGAGAGATGGGCCTCTGGCTTAGGCAGCTCACCCCAGGGCCCAACTTCTGCCTGCCTGTTCCTTCAGGGCCCTGATCCATCTGGACTGTACCCCATTCTCCCCAGGCTTCCTGCCTCCCTGCGTCTGTCTCACTCCCCCAGAGGGGTGCACACATCACCCCCGAACAAATAAGCAGGGCTCCTTGAGGGTAACTCTGGAGATGGCAGGCAGAGGAGACCTCTGCCCACTGGGAATGGCCATTTCGGGGAGTGTGTCCAGGCAGCAGAGAGAACAGCATGATCTGCCCAGAGACCTGAGGAGACCTGGCCCATTTGGATGGCAGGGCATTCCTGCTGTGGCTCAAGGACCAGGATGGGGTGGGGAAAAAGGGCTGAGAGGACATTTGTGTGCCGGTAAGCCACTGCACAGGTCACATTTGCTGGTGGACAAGCTCCCGCCCTCAGCACGAAGGGCACTGCACGGAACCAAGAAAGGGAGCAGAAACACGGGCCAGCAGCCTGGAGGTGGGCAGGGTGGGGAGGGGAGGAGTCCCCAGCCTTGGTGGAAGGGTCAGGCTGACCCAGGAATGACCTTGGGGGACCCTGGGCCAGCCTGATCCTCTGGATGGAACCTTTGCTGGGTCCCTGGGTTTCCTGCCACAGGCAGAGGTGGGGAAGGGTCCAGCAGATAGTGCCCAGGGCAACTTTGAGGTGTGGATGGGGCATTGCCTTGTGAGCCCAGGGACGCCCTGAGGTCTGGACTCCTGAGGGTGATTCTTCTCTATGTCCAAGATCCCAACACTAGACTGGGAGCTATTGACTCTTAATAAACGTAGGAATGGATGAATGGATGGATGGGTGGATGGATGAGTGGGTGGATGAGTGGATGTGTGGATGGGTGGATGGGCAGGTGGATGAATGGAAGGGTGGCTGGGTGGATTAGTGATAAGGGCTCAAGTGTGTGACTGCAGACACATGAGTTGAGAGCACGTGAGTGTCACACGCCTGAGGTAAGATGGCCGAGTGCTGGGAATGAGGGTGTCCTCAGCCCCTGGTGCATCAGAATCCTAGGGAGCAGCTGGTTAGCTGTACCCTAAAACAAGCTCTGGGTCTCTTTCTCCCTTTGGCAGAAAACCCACTAGAGACACCCTGAGGGCACCGCTCTGGGAACAGAGGCTGGAAGCAATACCTTCTCTGCCTCAGCACAGCCTTGGCCTGAGCTGGGTCCTCCACTGGCCTGGCTCTGCTGACTTGTTCTTGGGCAGAGCACATGGAGAGAAGAACATGAGGGAAGTGGGGACAAGGAGGGACACTATGACCAGGACTTCATGGCCTGGAGTTTTCATGCTCAGCATCTCATGAATTCCTCCCAGCAGCTTTCAAAAGAGGCAGGAGAGGTGAAGTGACTTGTCCAAGAGCATACTGCAGGAGTTGGCAGAGCCGGACTCGACCCCAAAACCCTTCTCTTCTTTGTGGGCTGCTGCCCCCAACAGGGACATGAGGCGAGAATGAACCCACCGTTCCACTGAAGCTCACAGTCTGCAAAGTTGCCAAGGCAGATAAGCAGGTGGGCTGAAGTCCCAGGAGAGGAGGGGAGGGAGGGGTGGGCACAGGGAGTGGGGGCGAGCTCCTCCTGGCTGCCTGGCACCCACCTGGTCCAGGACCCTTTCAGGGTTGATGGTGTCTTTGTCCTAAGTTCTTTCGGAGCTGGGGCCTGACCGGTGGGTCCAGGGCAGCCACCACAGCCCTTGGGTGCTGGTTCTCGTGACTGTGCCAGAAAGGATTCCAGCGCAACACAGAGCAGGAAGCAGAAGTTTAATAGAGTGAAGGGCGAGGGTCGCGTACAGCATGGGGACTGTGCGAGCCACCTTGAAGACAGGATGGTGAGGCGCTCACGTGCTGCAGCTTTCAAGGGAACTGAGTCCTTTGTTCTTGCCTTGATGTCCCTGTCTCCCATAAACTGGTTTATTACCCTGTGGATAGCCCCCAGCAACTTCCCCCAGGGGGGCTGGATATTCTGGTTGACAGGGTGGTTGTGACAGAGTTGGTTGCAAGGGATAATGATGGCACATATCTGAAAATCATAGTGCCCCTTGAGGGGTTGGAGTTGGCTGTACCAGACTCCGCGTTTCTGATACTCACCTGTTTCAGTTAGAGTCCCAGGATTTTAACTAATAATCCCTCAAGGGAGCATAGCTCTCTGCAGCCTGGGGAGGGTTAGGCATTCCGGATCTCATTTCCAAAGTTTGCCCCACAGTTTCAGTTTTGTGGCTCCTGGATTCTTCTTGGTGCATAGGCCCGATGTCTGTCCCTCATTGTCCTTTCCCTCTACCCACCTGTTCATGACTAACCTACCCAACAAAGTGATGGGCTCCAGGGTGGGTTAGAAGACATGCCACGGAGGTGTCCAAAGGGAAGCCCCACGTGGGCTCTACCCCAAGACCTAACGCCTCCCAGGCCACGCCCCCAGTCACATTGGAAGGTTCAACTGGGTTCAAGGAATGCATGTCCCCACGCCAAGATGAGCGGCTGTGAGGAATTCATGACTCTGAGCCCCAGCTGCTCAGTCTAGGGTCATGACAGCCAGAGCATTTCTGGGCCATCTAGGTGTCCTGCACAAGGCTGTCGACCAGCCTCCTCCAGGGAGGTTGACAGGGCCTCTCCTGTCTACTTGGTGGTTTCTCTGAGCCTCCTGCACCCAGGGCCTTACCCAGCCCTGCCCCATCTGTCCCAGAAGCCAGGCACCCTGGGCCCCATTGTTCTCAGAGCCCTTCCCTCAGATCACCCTCCCAGCCTGGAACTCTGGGAACAATGCACATTCCATTCCAAGAATTCCACAGCCCCCACCCACCCCAGCCCTCAGCCTCCTTCAAAGAGGCCGCTGGGCTGGGCTGGGGACGTCCCAGCAGAGGGGCAGGTGCCTCCAGCTACTCCCACCTTTGCAGGTTTAGTGTCTCTGATGTTCTTCAGGTGGTGACGAGGAGGCACCCTGTGGTGGATGGAGGGTGCCGCCAGGGCACGCCCGACCAGTGAGGTTGAGCTTGGCCTGCCCCTTCCTCCACAGGCTGGGCAGCCCTAGTTAAGCCGCTGCTGCCTGGGACCTCAGTCGCACCCTGCGTGAAGAGACAGGAGGCTGCAGGGTCATGAGCTCTGGCTTTGCTGTCAGACACCCCCGGGCCCTGTTTCCAGCTTTGAGCCATGCAGGACGATGGGTTCCTCCAGGGCTCAGTTTTCTCCACCAAATGGGAGTGGTGCCAGCCCCTCTCACAGGCGGCGTGGGGTCGGAGGAGCTACACAGCAACCCCACTGCTGCAGACTGCTTGTTCGCGCCCACAAAGTCATTTGTTGAACCCCTAATTCCCAACGTGATTAGGTGACGGGGACTTTGGAAGGTAATTCAGTCATGGGATGGAGCCCTCACCAGGGGATTAGTGCTCTTATAGGAGGAGACAGGAGCGAGCTCACTTCCTCTCTGCTCTCTGCCGTGTGAGGACACAGCAAGCCCACAGCCATCGATGAACCAGGAGGCAGGCCCTCCCCACACCCTGGCTCCCCTGGTGCCTCGCTTTGGGACTTCTAGCCCAGTCCCTTTTGTTATAGGGATCCAAACTGACGAAGATACCCACCAGGGCGGATCCTAGCCATGGTGAGGCTCAGGGGGACAGACATTTCTAAAGGTTCTCTGGCAGTGCCTCCTCAGCACTGACTCAAACGGCTCTCCCTTGCCTTTCCTTGTGCTGTCCCTACCCAACTTCTTCTTTCAGCTGATCCTCACCTGAGTTGAAACGCCAAAAGGGCTGGGAGGCTGAGTCTGGAGGATCATAGGTTCAAGGCCAACCTCAGTAACTTAGTGAGACCCTGTCTCAAAATAAAAATAAAAACGGTTGGGGATGTGGCTCAGTGGTTAGGTGTCCTGGGTCCAAACATCAGATCTTGTGGGGGGTTTGGGGGATGCCCCAGGGACTTGCCCACCCGCAGCTTTGCCCTCTTCTCTCTGTTGAGCACCCGTTGTGATTGGCACTGCATACACACCATGCCCCTCCACAAGACACCTCCTTGACCAGATTGCTGGCCTGACAGGGACACGGCTCACGTGATCATTCAGCTCCTCTGCTGAGCTCCTGCCTGGTGAACTGCTGCCAGTCTATTGGGGACAACAGGCATTTGACACCCTTTGAACACAGACGTCAGAGCCTGTAGGAGGCAGGGACCACTGAGAGGAGAGGAGGGGACTTGACCTTGTGAGAACAGGGGCTGACCTGGGAAGGCTCCTCAGAGGAGGTGGTGAAGAGCTGCATTTTGAATGGTGAGTACAATTCTTCAGACAGAGGAGGCCGCCAAAGAAACGCTTAGCCCGTAGCTCAACGGGAGCCGGGAGGAGGAGCTGGGGAGGCTGAGGGAGGGCACCGGGTCATAAAAGGCCATGAGCCAGGCAGATCCCAGGAGTGGCTGGCAAGGGACGGCTTGGAAGGGGTGAGACTGGAGCTTGAGAGCCCAGAAGAGGGCAGAGGCTATGGCGCGGCAGGTCACAGAGATAATAAGGGGGGACGTACACGGGTGCTCCTTGGGCTTTGAGTGAGCCTCTTTCCTTGTCCCCACCTCCATGCTGACCTCACCCATCTCACCACCTGCACCTTGGGCCTGCCTTTCCAGCACCACAGGGCCCACCTGCCATCTCTAAGTGCCTGTCTCACAGGCTGGGCTACCTTCCTCATCAGCTCGTCACCTGTGCATCCCTCCCACGATCTCCTCCTGCAGTTTCCATCTCAGAGCTGACCACTCCATGCAGCTGTCGGCATCAAGCTGGATCCTGGGAACCGCCTTCAGTGTCAGCCCACTCCCCTCCCCCACCCGGACTCACCAAAGCTTCCTTACTGGTCTCTACCACGCAGGAGCCATGGTGAATTGTTTAAAAATTCTTCTCTCTGAATCTCAGTGTCCCTGTCCAGCCTTAGCACAGGGCCAGGACAAGCTCTGGGCCCTGGCACCGAGAAGATGCTGGGTCATCTCTGCTTCTCCCCTTCAGGGACTCCCAAGCCTGCCTAGCGTGGCAGCTGTACCTCCAGGCTCCTGCACTCCAGCCACGCTCAGAGAGGTCCAGGGAGTAGTCCCTGACCAGATCCCAGAGGCAGGCAAGGTGGGCAGGGAGCTGGGCGCCCTCTCCTCGGCCCTGCCCAGGGCTGCATCCAGAGTCCTCACTACCTCCCCATGTGGAACTGGGCCTCACACCAAGACTCAGGTGCCAGCCCCTCCTCCCACCTGCCCCCTCGCTTTCTCCTTATAGTTCCTTGAAGTCATGAGGACCTAGGGAGTTTCCACCCACAGACCCAGGAGGGTCAGGTTCCAACTTCCTCCTTTGTCTGAAGAGCCAGCTGGCATATCACCTTTCCTGAAGCCCTTGCTGATGCGTCAGATGGGTTGGTCATCCACCTCGGAGCACCCACACGTCATCGGTGCTACCAGTCAGTCCTCACCTTGCCCCCCACCACACACACAGGACATGGGTCTGGAGCCCTTTGGAGGCAGGTCCCAGCCTGCCCCTTCACGCACCCCCTACACCACATTCCCCACTCCCAGCCCCAGGACCTTAGCTGGGTTTGGTGTGGACCAGCTAGATGAAGGGCGGGAGGAAGGATGGATGAACAAGGATTGGAGGAACTCTCCAATTTCCCTAACAGCCCCAACTAGTTCTCCTGGTCCCTGGCACCTCTGTCTCTAGCCTCCCAGTTGGACAGCCTGGGTCTTGCCCGCCCCTTGCCAGCTCTGATCTGTGGGGTCCCCTGAGGTGGTGAAAGGAGTGTGGGCCCCTTTCCCCTTCCTACTTGGCCCACATGCCCCTCTTGTAGACTTCATGCCAGAGAAGACCCCTTCAGGGGAGGCATCTCTCAACAGCATCAGGGGAGGGACATGGTCAGCTCATTTGTCAGCCCTGCTGGTCAACACCTGCCCAACTTGCAGGGAGGAGCTGGCTCTGGCCTCCCCGCCTGTGGCCTGTTTCCCTTGGAGCCCTTTCCCAGAGCTGCCTGCTACCCACGAGCAAAATCCACTCATTTCCTTCTGAAAATACAAACCACTTCCTGGCCTCACAGAGAACTGCCCGGGTGAAATGGGCCATGGTCTGAGAGAAGTCTGTGTACCCCCACAGCCCAGCTGCTCAGAGTTGGGCCCCTCCCCAACACACTCCTTCAGCCCGTGAGCAGTCTTCATCAGGGACTCCTGCCTGTGTGGCCCTGTGCAGAGGACAGGGCAAGCAGAGTTCAGCAGACTTCCGTGGGCACCTTCTCTATGCCAGGGCCTGGGCTGGCCACAGGACTGACAGGTGAGCATGCCCTGCCTGTGTGCCCTGCGGTCCAGAGAAAAGAAGCCAGACATCATTCCAAATTGGATTTGCATCCTGGCTCAGCCACTCCCAAGCCTTTCCTGGACCTCAGTACTGGATGCAGAGAGTGCAGCGCTGAGAAGAACAGAGGTGAGGGCTTCTCGCTGTGCAGCCCCGGGCAGGCTTTATCTGACAGGCAAAGCCACATACTCAGAGCTGAACTCAGAGCTGGAAGGGCTGAAGAGCTTTGCAAACAATGGTATGGATGAGAATGCGGCCCAGAGTTCCCAGGGGCCAGATCCAGGAGGTCTGCCCCTACTGGCTCCCCCATGGTCCTGGAGCCCAGGACTCTTGCTGTACCGAAAGGGACATCCAGAGAGGAGCAGGACCTTGTTTCAGGTCAGCACCCAGGTGTGGCAGTGGCTGGGGTGGGAGGCACTATGGAGCCCAGGGTCACTGTGGGTGTTCCCAAATACTAGAGAAAGGATGAGAGGAAGATGGAGACAGGAAGGAGAAGCTGTAGCAAGGATGAGGTTCCAGGGAGGTGTGGGGTAAAGTCTGTGTGGATGAGGGGAAGCAGGTGACTAGATTCTTGATGCACATCCACCCCAGGAAGCCCAGACCTCACCCTGGCTGCTGACACATAACTGGTGACCCCTGTGACATGCCACAGGCCCTGCAGGTTCAATGTGCTCATCCACCCCTAGACCCACTCTCCCTCTGTCCTCTCTCTCTCTCTGAGATGGCATCCATGCCCTTCAGAACCATAGCCAGAGAGTGGGCATGCCCAACCCTCCAGCCTCTCCCCTCCTCACAGGGAACCTGTCCATACTTCAGCAAAGATGCAGAGCCCAGCGCTTTACCCACTGCCGGGGGAGTGGGAGTCCTTACAAACACTTTGAGAAACTGCTGCAGTTAAAGGTTACTATGTCCTATGAGCCCATGTGTGGCTGCATGTTTAAAAACGAGCTTAAAAAAGAGTAAGCTGGGATTTATAGCAGTTGCCAATCCCTGTGGTGTAAATAATCCCACAATGGCCCACTTCAAGCTACCAAAGTGATGTCACTGACATCACAAATGACTGAGTGTCCCAAACACATATACAAAAATGTCCTCAAGCAGACACATATTGGAATGTTCATAGCAGCACTAATCCCACAGGACATTACCCAAATGCCTGCCAACAATAAGAAGAGAATAAATTGTGGTCTCTTCACACAGGGACCGCCATGCAGCAATGGAAGTGAGACCACTACTTCCATGGCCTGCAGCCCTGTGGCGGCTCACTGCCCAGCGTGGAACAGAGAAGCCAGGAAGAGCTGTGAAGTTCCACGGAGAAACAAAGGCCAGGCACGGAGTAGGAGGGCCAGGCCACAGTTCTGCGTCTGGGCCTCCCAGGTAGCTCGCACAGGTGTTCCCTGGATGGCTTACTGAGGGGAGTATTTATGACTTGTGCCCTTTCCAGTATGCATGTTATACTTCAAAAACAAGTTTTCTTTATAAAAATCACAACCAACCTTGGCTTCCCCTCACTCCTCCCACAGCCCTTGCCCCATCCTGTCCCTCGTCATCTCCCCTGGACCACTGCCCTGGCCTCTTGGGGCTACTCCAGCCCTGCTCCACAGGAGAGTGGCCAGAGTTAACAATAAAAGTGAAAAAGCGCCGTGATGCCAGAGGAAGCATTTGCTGTTCATCTGAGATGCAAATTTATAAATGGCTGCTTCACCTGCTTCACCTGAAAACTACCCCAGCCTCCTGAGAGGTCTTAAAGGCAAATCAGGTCCAAAGGACTGTCATTTTGCCGTTCCCTTTGCCTCAGTGCCTCCCCAGAGCTTAGCTGCTTGATTAATTCATCTTCAACATTCAGGTCAGGCCCCGTCTCCCCCCACCTCTGCCATCCCAGGGGACTCCCTGACCCTCCTGCCCCCAGGGTTTGTTAGGGGCATTCTTAGGGCTTCCCTTTGTCCCAGCACTGAGTATACTGGTTTGTCATTGTCATTGCCTGTATCCACACCTGTCTCCCCACCAGACTGTGACCTCATTCTGGACAAAGACCAGGTCCAACTCACCTTGAGGTCCCTAGCCCCACTCAGGGCCTGGAGCAGAGCTGGCACCAGGAGCAAGTGGAGGAATGGCTGATAGACCAGAGCAGGGAGCGGCCCTGGAGTTGTCAATGGCTCCAGTTCAGGTTCTTCGCAATCGCTTCCATAAGAACCCAGCTATTGCCAGACCATGTGCCTCAGCTGCACCAACCGCCTACAGCAGAGGCCTGAGCCTGGGGTGTGGGGTGCACGGTAGGCTGATGGCCAGGGATGGGGTTCCACTCTGCCTCTGCCTCAGTGGATCCCTGATCCCTCCCCTCTCCAAGCCCACCCCAAACTACCAAGATGATGTCACTGAAGGCAGAGTTGGGAAGAGATGTGCTAATGGACTCTTGCAAGTGGCTCTGACACAAATGGCTGTGAAGGGAGCTGGGGACACTGGAGGGTGTCTGGGAGTCCTTGCCATGAGGCCATTTCAGCCCTTGCTTGTCTTCTCCAAGTTACCCCTTGGGCCTCACGGTCCAGCGCCTGTGGCTCTGGGAGGTGAGACTGACAGCAGCAGAGATGAAGCCCGGTGCATTAATGGAGCCCATGTTTACCCAGGCTGGGCCCATAAAATGCTTCAAGCGGAACTGAGCTGGGCTTAGAGCTCTGGGGCATTGTCCGTTCCACTGCTGAGCCTTGGAATGGACCACCCAGGTGGGCATTTCATTCCCTAGACACCTTGGAAAACTCCAGAGGGCAGCTTGCGAATGCCTTGGAGGTGAAAATTGGACAAAGATGGGTTGCAGGGTTTGGGGACCTGAGAGGTCAACTTGTCCATCCCCCTGCCACATGCAAGGATCCTCTACAGGCTGCATGATGACCTGAGGGAAGAAGGATTGGGCTTTTCCAGTATGCTTCCTCTAAGTAGAATGCTCAGTTGGCATCCAGGGGACATGGCTCTGTGCTATGTTGCCTCTGCCTGGCCCACGTCTCCTTTCTGAACGCTGGTAGAGCTCTGAGGACAGAGCCCTGGGTCTCTTCATCGCTCTGTCCTCCAGCTCGTCCCTTGAGCTCTTCTGTGCACTTCCCTGAGCTCTCCAGACCAGGGGATTATCAGACTTAGTCTCGACCCTAGGTAGTTCAGTCTAGCCAGGAAATCAGCAGGGTCCCCAATGAATTAGAATATATGGCAAGAATCCCATCCATCCATCTGTCCATCCGTCCATCTACCCATCCTTCTCTTGAGAACAGTTCCATCTGCTTCCAGGGAGCAAAGTTACCAGTGAAGGCTCTGGGATCACGTGATTCTGACTTTAACCCTGCCATGTGACTTTTGGCTTTCCTCAGTTACAGGGCTTCTCTGAGACGAGGCATGTACATAGACCTGACAGCTCCTGACACTGAGGCAGACATCCCAGGAAGCAGGTCAAGCCTCCAGTTCTTGGTACCTTCCTTGTACTTGTCCCTTCTCTGGAAGAGACCCCAGCTTTGTGTTCCCATGATCATATGCTTTTGTAAAATTTTGTAAAAAGTAAGCCGTGTTAGCCACAAAGCACTGGTACCACTCCTTCTTTTTCCTCTGACTTCCCCTCCGTCTTCCTTTCCTGTCAAGGGGTGTTGAGTGGCTGAGGTATTTGGAGGATTTAGCTAAGGGGAGCTGAGATGAGGATCCTTTTACAGCAATTTGGGATTAGTGGTGTATATTTATATGGTTTGCGGTTGGTTGTGGGTATATTTATTACTAAAGGTCCTGGGGTAGGAACAGCTTCCAGAATGAACACCCCTACAGCCCACCACACCAATGCATTTGGCCTCATAACTGTGACCGGCCCTGGAAGTCTGTGGATAGTGATAGAGACAAGGTTTGAAATGTATGGAGCCAGAAGTTAGTCTGTGGCATATTCTTTCTGACATCAGATGTGTTCCACTAAGAATTTGGGCTCTATCAAAACAAAATTTCTTCTGTCAAGAATATAACTGATAATGCAGCCTAATTCAAAATTATAAATACATCTTTTTCTCCCTTCATAGGAGTCATGTGAAATAGAATTTACCAGAAGTTCTGTTTTTGTAAGGCACAAACCTAGAGCAATACCACAAACAGCAAGTATATTTGGGTCTGAAATTGCATGTTTTAGGCATCCCAACTAACAATAATAATAAACTAGTTTCAATAAATCATATGAGAGAAAAGACTGAATTACTTTCTATTCTTTCTACAGAAAATATTGCAAAAGTTATTGTAATGTGAAGAGACAGATAAAAAGCATATAGTTCAAAATTATAAGAAAAGTATTATAGGGTGAGTTCTAGCATATGAAAATGTATTATTTTACTGATTTGGGTGATATTTGTGGTATTCTTTGGTTTTAAAAAATTTAAAAAATTTATAATTGTGGTGGGCTGAGGTTGTGACTCAGTAGTAGAGCACTACCATGTGTGAGGGACTGGGTTTGCTTCTCAGCACCACATATAAATAAATAAAATAAAGGTCCATCAACAACTAAAAAAAATATAAAAATTATTTAAAAATTTATAATTGTGATTTTTCTCATTCTAAAAAATATTCACTTTTGTACTTGGCTTTGTAATTTTTCTTCTATATTTTTCTTCTTAAGGAAAGACACTCAAATTAAAAATTTCACCCTGTGCCCCAGCAAACTGGATCCAACTCTCCTTGCTTAGTCTGTCAGAACCTTCTGACTTGGTCCTCATCCCAGCCAGGATTCCAAGTGAGGACCCCTCCTTGCACAGTGCCCCTCTCCCCTTTCACACTTGCAGATGTCCCTCGACTTACACTATAGGGTTACATCCCAATACACCTGTTGTAATTCCACAGTAATTTAATCCATCTAACAGTGAACCTGGCAACACGGCGTTAACCTAGCCTCCAGTCCTGGAGAAGAGGATGTTCGCCTTGGTGATCCTTGGCTGGCTGGAACTATGGCTTGCCCCACAGCCCAGCAT
This sequence comes from Sciurus vulgaris, assembly GCF_902686455.1. Classification (NCBI taxonomy): domain Eukaryota; kingdom Metazoa; phylum Chordata; class Mammalia; order Rodentia; family Sciuridae; genus Sciurus; species Sciurus vulgaris. Next base: position 73,750,010 of record NC_136472.1, read on the forward strand.
CTCGAGAGAAGATTATCTATGGCCTGTTGCTACCCAGGAAAAGATGAACCTTCAAAATTCCAAGAGCTGGAGGGGCCCACCTATAGTCTTAGCTATTTAGGAGACTGAGATGGGAGGTCACTCAAGCCCATGAGCTCAAGACCAGCCTGGGCAACATGGAGTAACTCTATCCCCAGCACCCCCCAATAAAGCAAGATTCAAAGTATGATTTGTACTGCATGTGTATCGCTTCTGTGCCACTATAAGGTTGAAAATCCTAGATAGAGTATAAACAGATACATGAAAATACAGGGACAAATACAAGGTCAATGCTGGCTGTCCCTGAGCCCAGTTCAGCCAGCCAAGGTCCCTGCCTCTCCACCAGAGGCAAGGATGTGACTTATCTGGGTTTCCAGGCCAGACCTGGACCCCGTTTGGAGGAGGTATGCAGACCCACCAAGGGAATCAGGATTGGTGGCAGCAACAGCTGGTTTACTCCTGACTTCCTTCACTGTTCATTGCATGGAGTGAGGGTGTGGTGTGGTGGTCTTCAACTGAGCCCTTGGGATCCCTGGGGTGGGGGTCAGCCACGATATCCAAGGGACAGCTGAGCAGGCACAACTCCAAGCCCCCTCACCTGCCTGTAATTAGAGCACTGTCTTTCTTATCTGATTTATTGATTGAGCGAGTTCCCTTGGAAAATGTGATAAAAAAACTGGATGGAAAAATCTCAGTGTGCTTCCTGCCTCACTGAGCCGTGTTGGAGGCTCATGCTCGGAAAGCAGAGAGGGGCTGTGAGCTAACCTTGCCTTTCATGCTTGTATCCCTTTCTCTGCTCTAATTCTCCCTTCTCCTTTTAAAATCTGATTGTGTTTTATGTGTCTGTAAAAGGCCACCTCCCTTGGAATGAAGTAAGCTGAGGAGAAATTAAGGTTTAACAAAAGTTAAAAGTTGTTAAATGACAGATCCTCCAAAAACATATCCTCCCCCTGAGCCCAGCCCTGCCCACAATGCTCTTGGTCTGGCATAGCATAGTGGTCAGCTCCTGTCTTCCCTGCTGGAAATGTGCTCCTTTGGGCCACAGCTTTATGCATCCAGGCTCTCAGCAGATGGCTCCAGTTCTCACTCCGTATTTACAGAAAGAGGGAAGTATGGTGGTGGGGGGCTGGATTTCCTAGTTGGTAACACTTCACTCATGGAACAGTGTCAGGAACACTGGGCTGTGGTCACATGCACTTAGGTTCAAATCTTGGCTTTAGTGCCTGCCAGCTGTGTGACCTTTACAAGTCACTAGTTGTCTCTGGGCCTCATCTCTAAAATAGGAACAATGACCCCTAGGATGCAAATCAGTGAAGAGTCAGTGAGAAAATATGTACAAAGCACCCCACCTGCACCTGCCCCATAGTGGATGTTTGTTCAGGAGAGGGCTGGAGAAGGAATTAAACTGGTTGGGAAAAGAGGAGGTGTCTGTGTGTGGAGCTTATCCCAAGCAGGGGCCTCCTCTCTTCCATGAACTCCTTGGCTCCAAGTCTAGTGGGGCAGAACCTTTTAATTGGGCCAGGACTTGAAGGGTGGGTGGAGGTGATCAAGCCTACCCCATGTTGGCAGGCAGCCTGGCCCCCGAGTCTGCCTGTGCTGGCTGCCAGGCCCCCAACAAGAGGTATTCCAAGGCCTGTCTGCCACACCGCCAGCCACTGGCCACACAGCTTGCTCGGCTCCCCGCCCCTGTGGAATTCTTGAAGCCTGGTGTGCTTGGTTAGGAGCTCAAGGTGCAAGGCTGGGCACACAGGTGAGCTGAAATCCCACAGAATGCAGGTTACCCCTGTGAGGGACGGAAACCCCTGGCCTCGTGTGGGCGAAATGAAATAATATCATACCAGCCACTTACTGAGTTCCAATGATGCACAAAATACATTCATATAATTTAACTCCCTCTCTGAGGATTAGCCCTACTTTACCAGTGGGGAAACTGAGGCTTGGGAGGTTAAAAACTGGCTCAAGGTCACAAGAAAGGCATGTGCTGTGGCCAGGGTTCAAGAGGCCTGCCACTGCCAGGCCCCCAGCACCAGTGGCACTGGGGCTGGATAACAGCATAGACCTACAGGCTCTGCCAGGGCATGCTGGACCCAAAGACAGTGCTAAGAGAGGGCGCCATTCCCAGAGGGAGGAATGGGAGCTGGAGTGGAGGTAGATGCCTCTGTGCAGTCTTGAGCAGAGAGATGAGACTCTGGCCATTTGCTTCAAGTTCACCATGATACAGAAGAGACACAGGAGGACACCAGGAGTGGAGAGAGAGAGCTGGGCCTGTAACCACCCGGCCTAGGGCTCCGGCTTTGCACTCTACCCATGGCTTCCCGTGGGTTCTGATCACTGTTCAGAGGGGCCGCCAAGTGGCAAGGAGATGGGAACAGAGAAAGAGCTGACCACTCGCCTGACGCAGCTTCAAGAGGACCCAGTGGGAGAGCCATTTCCCAGAGGGGCATGGTCTGACCAGAGGGAATGGCAGACACGGGCTCTACACACCCTGGGGTTGCACAAATTTGCTGAATGAGTGGATGGATGGATGGATGGATGGGTAGGGTCCCAGTGTGCACAGTGAAGACAACAGAAAAGAGGCGCAGGAAAGCAGATGTTTGAACCAGAGTCTGAGAGGCATTTCTCCCAGGCAGACCAGCCCCACATGAAGGCACTGCCCTGGGAGGAGTGGAAGATCACTCCCAAAGGGCCTTGGCCAGGATGGCCACTGTCAGGATTCCCAATGAGGATCTATTGTCTCTGGCTCCCAGATTCCACCAGGGACCAGAGCCGGTGACCCAAACCAGATGCCAACTCCGGCAGCCTCCTGGCCTCCTAGCCACATGGCTTCCTGTAGGATGGGGCTCCTTAGTGCTCTCAGGGCTGTTCTGACAGAAACTAATTCCCATTCCGCCCACTTTGCAAACTACAACCTGGTATACATTTTTCTTTTTTATACACATAGGGTGGGAGGATCTCATACTCAGATATAGTTTCTTAGGTTCAAGAGCCTCCTGCTAGAGTTGGGGGGTTCCCCAGAACAGCCTGTCCTGGGTCATTTCTTCTTACTCTTTATCTTCCCTAGGGCCACCTCCTTCCTCCAGTCCTTTCACATCTCTGAGTCTCAGTTTCAACTTCTATAAATTAAGAATGTAAGATTATTGTGCAAAATCAAAATAAACTGAAGAAAGTTATTTAAAAAAAACACCTGATTTGGGGCTGACACAATGCCTAGAAGATGCTGTCCCGGGCTCACTCCATGGATGCCATTGGGGGGCCAGGCAGCAGGAGCCTGGGGCTGCCCATGAAGGACTGCTTCCTCTTGCGCTCATACTTTGCCCCTCTGGCTTTGGCCCATCGCCTGGGACACATGGAAACTCTGAGGGCTTCAGACACCATGTGTTTTATGGACCCTGGGAACTCAGCAGCCCCATAAAGTTGCTTTAGATAGTTTATAGGCCCTGAGACCGCCCGGGATCCCCTGACCCAGGGAACCCTGAGCTCTCTGGATAGCGAGGAACTAGGCCCCCAAACCAGAGACAAGCAAGGGTACTGGGGGACTGGGATAAATCCCTCTCCCTATTTTGTTGCTCCGATGGTCTGAGAGGGAGACAGGGAACACTCTCCCAGTGGATGGGGTGAGAGATTTTCTACCTGCACTGATTTCAGTGGCATCTGACTTTCAGAGGAAGTAATGTATCAGCCCAGCTAGGGCCCACCTCCCACCAAGGATGTGCCACAAAACTGCTCACCCACAGCCCCCTCAAGATCCCTAGCCTGATTTTTGACCTGGTCCACGTAGACCTATCCTTTCCCTCCATCCCCACTGGACCTGATGTTCTTTAGGCAATGCTACCACTAATACTAACAAGAACAGCAACTGGCATTTATGGAGTGCGCGTTCTCCGCGTACTACATGTTACATGTGATTGAGTTACACATATGAACTCAAGTTCATAACAACCTCATCATGGTACAGATGAGGACACAGGCACAGAGGGAAGTAACTTGCTCCAAATTCACACAACTAAGAGGTAGCAGAGCAGAGACTGAAACTTGTGAAGCCCAGACCCCCCAGATGACTGTCTTTGGCACATGCCATGCACTCCCTCATGAGACGTGAATGGAACTGGGGGCCCAGGGACCATGGGAACTGGAGAGCATAGGGGTGTCCTCTGGTCTGGACAGTCACAAAGCCCAATGCAGATGTGCTGCTCAAACAATAACACCAGTTCTCAGGTGAGGTGATTGGGGCTCAAGAGGGGAAGGAGCAGCACAGTCCAGGGCTCACAGAAGGGAAGAACCCCAAGGACCCCACAGAAAATGCTTGGATGGCCTTGCACCCTCAGAGCCTGGCATTCAGGAACCCCTGCTCCTGGTTGCCCCTGATGTTATCCCTCCATGAAGGCATCAAGGCGAGGGTGGTGTTTTCCAAAACAAACATCTCCAGGCATTTGTGGAGGACATATTTCTTGGCCCAACCTCTGAATTAGAATCTCAGGGGCTGGAAAGGAATGCTGGGTTAGGAAGAGCTCTGTCTGGATGTTGAAATCCCTTCAAATGCTGCATCAAGGTGCATAGGATGAGTCAGGATTTTCTCTGAGCCTCCAATTTTTCACCTATAACTTGGGGATGAAAAAGCTTATGGCCATGTTGGTGATATACCTACCATGTATAGCCTGTGAAATAGGCTGCACTTGGTGGCTTGCCACTAAAACAACTTTTCATCACCATATTTAAGATTTCCCCTATTCCCCGGGCCCCCTGCTGTGCTCAGTTGAACAGCCTAGTTTAGTGCCATTGTTTCCCAATGGGGAAACAGGCCCAGGGGCAGGTGCATCTACGAGGGGTCTCCCAGAGGGCAGGGTCAAAGCGGGAACCAGAAACTGATCTGGAGGACCTGTTCTTGAATGGTCACACCCCAAGATGGAAGGCTTTCCCTCAGCCCCCTCGAGGGCCTTCCAGCAGGGTCTAAATACTAGCTTCCTCTCTTTGAGGTGTACTGTGGGCTTCTCAGTAACTCTCTCCTTCTCAGTGACTCTCTGACTTGCAATTTATTGACATGAGTGAGGCCTCCTCCTCCTGTTGTCTTCATCTCTGCTTTTACCCCTAATCAGTATCTTCAGTTTTTCTTTCAACTCCATGTGGATAGCTTTGTTTGGGGTCTTCTGACTCTGCCAGACAGCAGACTCCCTTAACTGGTCCTTGCTAAATGACACTGAAGTGTCCGCTTTGATCTACAAAATCTTGTTTCTTTGCCTGCCACCCTTTGGCCAGGCAGGGGTGTACCCCACAGCCCCCTCACCTCTCCCTCCAGTACCCTGTGCATCCCTGTGTCCTCAACCCCCAGACTTGCCCTGGGAAGGGACAGTCCTTGCACACAAGGCCTCTCCATGTGGCCTCTGCCTCATCTCATGCCTAGCTGAAAGTGGGTGCTGATCACAGAACTAGTTTAGGGCCATTTCTTCTTCCTGGGCATCTGTGGTATGTGGTTTGGGGCCTTAGCACCTAAAACAAAGAAGGTGTCCATAGAGAATTCCAAACTCTTACTAAAACAGAAGGAGATGCTGATTCCAGGGAGGAAACAACAGAGCAGAAAGCAGGGCTACCCCTGAGCATCAGGTGGAGCAGGGCCTCTGCAGGCTCCCGGAGATGGACATAAAACCAGGGATTGGGAGGGATTCGTTTTTAATTAAAAAGCAATTGAGGTACAGGTATAAAGTATCATGACACTAATGGTCCAGGAAATCTGGAACCTTAAATCACAGCAATTTCTCCCTGGAGGGCAAGCCCGAGACCCCAGGATTGGATAGGGGCTCACTGTGTGCCAAGGCAGGAAGTGATGAAAGCGAGCATCGGCTCCTCCCTGCTAAAGCCTCTGAATGAGCACGGTGAGCACTTGGAGCCTCCAGCCTAGTTTAGTGCCATTGTTTCCCAATGGGGAAACAGGCCCAGGGGCAGGTGCATCTACGAGGGGTCTCCCAGAGGGCAGGGTCAAAGCGGGAACCAGAAACTGATCTGGAGGACCTGTTCTTGAATGGTCACACCCCAAGATGGAAGGCTTTCCCTCAGCCCCCTCGAGGGCCTTCCAGCAGGGTCTAAGGAAGAGTAACTGCCAGGATCGCTGAGCCAGAGATCTGACGTTCTGCAGGGTTACTGAGAGGCCGTGGTGGGTGGCACTAACATGGAGACCTAATAGGGCAGGCCAGTTGCCTCCCTGGAGCAGAGGTCACCAGCACTTGCACTATCCAACATGGCCCTTGTCCTCCACCTGCACCACCTTCCAACAGGGGTTCTCTGGGTGACTCTAGAATCCTTGCCAGCCTCTGGCTACTCCAGCCTCAGTTTCACCATCTATTGGGTGAGGAGCTTTAGCTGGACCTTCATAGAGGCCCTTCCAGTGCTGACAACCTGTGACTCTATGAGTCTATTAGCCAGCTGTTCCATTCCCCAAAGAGAGAAGCTGCATAAGGCAACCAGCGGGGTGGGGGCATGATGAATGGGGAGACAGGAAGTATTTCGAGCTCCCAGGGAAAAACTATAACACCACCCCCAACCTGGAGGATCCCTCTGTGCCCCCTAATTCTCCAGATTTCCCTCCTCAGGGCTAGCCTGAGCCAAAAGCCAGACACTTCATTCATTCATCTTACAAGGATTTATTGCTTCCCAGGAATGCACTGTGCTTCTTCTATAAATCTTAGGATGTCTGAGATGATCTAGCCAAAGTGGGTGGGTCTCCCTGCTGCAGCTGAGAGAAAGATACACTGCCAACAACCAATGACCTCTTTGGCCACATCTATAGAGATATTGGACCCAGATCCAGAAAGGTGGTTTTCTCAATCTACTCCACACAATTAGATTCCTAGAGAGGGGTGATGGGTGTAGGAGCAGAACTTTGAGTTTAACCAGGGGAAGTGACCCGGAGGCTGGAGTTCTGGAACTTAGAACTTGGAGATGGTGAAGTAGCTGGCCAGGTCAGCTGGAAGAAAAGCAAACTTAGAAGACAAGGGTGCTAGCTCCAGGCTAGCATCTTGGGGCCTCTGGGGGCATCTTGGGCCATATGTGCTGAGACCTGAGAGCTAGAAGATCTCAGAGATTTCTGACTCAGTTCCCTCCGCATGGTCTCCTTGACTGTCAAACCCTAGTCTAGCACCCACACCTCCTGTGACAGGGAGCTTCCTCCCACCTGGCAGGTGCTTCCATGGTAACAAAATTTTGCTGATAGAAAGTCCTGTCTATTTGTGGTGCCTCACCTGTTACATCTGCACCAACCTCTGCCAGATGCTGGACTGGGTGTTTCACCATTCTTCCTTCATTCCATTCTCATGACAATGAGAAGTTATGTCTAATTTCTACAAATTCTGAGGTCCAGACAAGTCAGACCACTCCCTCAAAGTCCCACAGTTGACAAAAGAAGAGCTGGGATTTGCTCTGTGTCTCTCTGGTTACAAAGTCACTTATGCTACAAATCATTCTCCTCTTTCCTGCTGCCACATGGAACTTCTTGTCTTTCTACTAGCCTGCCGTATTCTTCAGGAGCCACCGCTTTTGCCCGTTACCTCCTTGTGCCTGGAATGTTCTTCCTCCATATCTAGGAGAGGAAAAACTTCCTTTCTAAGTTATGGTTTTCTTTGTCTCTGTTTCACACACACACCCAGCGTCTGTGCTACTCTGTTCTGACATACAGTAGGTGCTCTGTGTGTGTCTGATCAATACATGAATGCATCAATCATTTCAGGCCTCAACTCAACTCTCTCCACTATGGAGTCTTCCTGCCTGCTGCCTCAAGGTGAAGCCAGTTCTACACTCCTGCTCCCCTCACACTGGCCCCCACACACTTCCCAGGTGGCCCTGGCACCTCTCCTGATCCTGGCACTTGCACAGAAGAGGGACTCAATAAGGAATGTGGAATGCCAGGCAACACTGGACACCCAGCAAAACTTCAAGATGATCCTTTCTAAAACCCTGGTTGTTACAGAAGAGGAAATTGAGGCCCAGAGAAGAAAGAGATGGGAGGACAGAAATCCAAGTCCTAAGTTACCATCCCATTAGATATCCTGACCAAAGAAAGGAGGCCAACCAGACAAAGAGACCCATGGAGGCCCAATGTTCCCTGCTCAAGGCTCAGGCCAGCCATGCTGCAGAGGCTGCCTCTGGGGCCCTGGAGGGGTGAGCTGGGGGTCAGGGGGCGTTACTGAGGCTTCTGCCTCCCCACAGAGGCCTCTCATTTTCCAGGCCATGGGCCTGCTCCTGCACTGCTGGAGGCTGGAGGAAAGCCCTGGTGGGTGTCGCATGTAAGCCTGAGGTTCAAAGGCTGCCTGCAGCAGGCGCCAGCCCTCAGCTTCCGCCATAAATTTACAACCCCAAAAAAGCCCTGCCTGCTGGGGCGGGCGGGGGTGGGGGTTCCATGCCTGGCCAAAATGCCCTACAGAGTCAACTTGGAAAGTCTGAGTGAGACAAAGTGGTTCGTCCATGCTGGGGAAAAGCTGGGTCTGGCTTGGGGAAACAGGGCCTGCCCACGAGGGCCTCATGTGGGGACATTGCTTGCACCCCAATCGACCAGGCCCTTTCCAGCTTAGCACAGGCTCCCATTCTTCTTAGGACAGAGTTCAAATTCTGTGATCTGGAGTCAAAAACAGGGGTCGAGAGGAGGTTAACTTCTCATCCCCTGACCCTGGTGGGGACTCTGGACCCAGAGCCATGCAAGCCTGGCAGAAGCTTCCACTCCTGTAGATGGCAACCAGGACCCCAAAGTGATTGTGGCAGCAGCAGAGGCTGACCAGGACACAGTGAGGAGGTGATCAGTGGTTATGGGATGTACCCCAGGAGAAAACAGCCAGAGGAGCACAGCCCTGGGGAACGCCCAGGGCAGCAGGCAGGCCAGGGCCACGGAGACCTTCTTCGGCTTCCTCAGTTTCCTGCTCTCAGAAGCCGTCACCAACACTGGCCTCTACTGGGTGGTGCAAAACACACCTGAAACTGCGGGAATCTGTGAGTGCAGGGTCCGCCAGGCTCCTGACACCAAAGCCCAGGTTTTGTAGCATGGGAAACAGAAACTGAAGGAGCAAGCTGAGTGGCGAACTGGGTCATCATCCAGGGTGGTCCACGCAGCCGAGGTGGGTGAGGACAGGGCTCCCAGTAGGAGAGCTGCAGGCAGCACTTACCTAACCTCCCCTGATACCACCTCTGTGCCAGGCCCAGCCCTGGACCTGAGGCCCTGGGGATGATCAGATGTGTCCAGGGCCTTCCAGGTAATTTCTTGGTGAGACAGACCCTGGGAAAGACCCCATCAGATTGTTAAATGCAGGGATAGAGACAAGATCATGTAATCTCAAGGGAAAGTGGGAAAAGGAGACCTGGGCAGAGAACAAGTATGTGCAAAGGTCCAGAGGGTGCACCCCACCGGGGAATGGTAGGTGGGTTCCACACATTAGGGTGTAGAGTGGAATTGGGGTGGGTGGAAGAAGAGAAGCAGGAGGTAAAGCAGGAGAGGCAGGCAGAGCTGGTCTGGCAAGGGCTTTGTGGGCCAAGTGAAGGAGGTGGGCTGCCCCTGAGTCCAGCAAAGATTTGAGGACATCCCTCACCCACACAGCTGGCTGTGGCAGAACCAAGCCAACACCCAGATGCCCAGTTCTCTCACTCACCACAAAAAGTCATGTGTCCCCTGGCCTGGGGTAGTGAGGTACCAAGGTCTGGCCATGCATAGGCTGAGGTCATCATCCACCCCATGATCTCTTCAAGATCCCATCCTTGGCCAGACCTGCCTGTCTTCCTTACCTTCTCTAGCCAGAAGTTAGCTTCCTGAAGTCTTTTTTTAATTAGTCTCATTTTCTCCTGCATATCCGGCTGAAAACAAAAACAAAACAACAATCATGACCTCTCTCTCCTATGCTTGAGAACTGATTTTCCCACCAGGTAGGGAGCAGCCCCCACACCCGTTTCCCTACCGTTATCTGGGATTCCCAGCATGGGCCAGGCCTGGGGGCCAAAGTGTGGTGGGTCAAGCCTGCCCCACCACTACCTGGGGAGGACTGGAGCACAGAGTCCGTATAAATTAATTTAATTGGGCCCTATTATCACTTTGCTCCAGGCCTGCAAGTCTAATCTAGCGTTGAAGTAATTCATTGGGTGTGAAGTGTCCTGGAGCCAAGACTTCCCTCTGCTCACGGAACAAACCTCTCCACACTTGGCCCCGGCCCTGGGCCACTGCAGCCTGGCTCAGCAGAGGGGCTGTGCTGAGAGCAGGGTGGGCAGGGAAGGCCTTAAAATAGCTCTTGCCTTGGCGGCCTCCCTTGGCTTTCCCAGAACGAAGTCCCAGCCCACGCCCACCCCTCAAACACACGCTCAGCCACACGGACACATGTTGAGGGTGACACTAGGGCCCTCACAGACCCGAAATACAAATGCAAAGATCCTAGGAGGCCTGGGATGAACCCCGATGATGATGAGATTTTAGATAAGATTTTTTTCTCCTTTCTGCGCCTCAGTTTGCAAAATTTCCTGGCTTCTCTCTTTTATATCTACCTGAATGACAAGACCTCTGGCAAGTTATTAAGCTCTGTAAGGCTCAGTTTCCTCCCCTATGAAACAGGGAATCTAATAATACCTAATGGTGTTGTTGAAAGGATTCAACGAGTTAATGTGAATAACATGCTTGGAACTGCGTCAGGCATACAGTAAGCACTCCATACATGTTCACACGTTAGTACTGTGAGACTCAGATGGGATAGGGGCAGGGAGCCTCTGTGGAACTGTAATTGTGGAGACCAATGTGAATGTTGTCGTTATAATTTCAGAAAAGTAGGAGGGAGCAGGATGGTGTGGTTCCCATGAAAGTTTTGTCCCAGGATTAGGGCACCTGAGAGCTGAGAGAATGCAAGTTGCCCAGCACAGTGTTGTTATGATTCAATTTGCATAATTTATGGTGCAATTATTCATACCCTGATGCCAAGCTCATTAAGCAATCAGGCACCATGAACCTACTGGTTGAGCCCAAATTTGAAGGAGAGACACGGCCTCAGGGGCCCTCAGGGGCCCTAGCCCAAGGGCAGAGGCAGCACACTCAGGCGTGACTGCAAGTGTGCCCACACACACAGCATAGGGCCAGGTGCCACCCGGACTCCTCAGGAGAGTGAGGGACATTGGCCTGCTGGGGGTGGGGAGGCTGAGGATTCACTATTGGCCTGGCCCCTCCCTTACCAACTAACAGTGGGAAGCCTCCAGGTCCTGGGCCTGTGCTAGCCCTGGCCATCTAAGTCACACAGCATCCTAAAAGGCCATTTACTAGTCATGCTTCTCATTGTGTGCCTGGTACTAGTAACAGAAGCCAGGGGTGCTTTACCACTGAGCTACATCCTAGGCACCTCCTCCGCCTTTTTTTGAGACAGGGTCTCCCTAATTGCCCAGGCTGACCTTGAACTTGTGATCCTGCCTCAGCCTCCTGCTGAGTAGCTGGGATTACAGGCAAAGGCCACCATACTCCTAATACCAATACCTATGACAGGGACAGGGAACGCGAGGGCTGTCAGGTCCAAGCAGGACCTCTTCATAACAAGCACAGAAGTGAAACCAATGGCTCTGCCCCCTGATATATGCTCCCTGACCCAGAGATGGTAGGAAATAGGTCTTATCTTTTTGGAAGAAGCTGGGAAAAATGGAAAGAACCCTGGGTTGGGAGTTAGGAGATTTGAGTGAGTCCCTTTGCCTCTCGGGTCCTCAATCTCCCCCTCAAAGCAATGAGAGTGATCATCTCTCCCACAGGGCTGCTGTGCAAATGGTCATGGGGACAGTGGCCTACAAACTCCATGTGGGGTTTGGCACAGCATCTGAATTCAGTCCTAGAAGTGTCAAGCCAGGAGACAGCTCAGGCGACTACTTACCTCTGTAAGAAGAGGCTTCATAGAAATGAACCCTCGCCCTCGGTTTGTAGTCTGAACGAGACTCTCCCACAGAGTTGAGGAGTGGGAAATCAGGATCCCAGCCTCCTCACCCAAGATGGAATCTTGCTTATTCTGTAGCCAGTGGCCGACTGAGTGGTTGGAGCTGGGGAGATGACTCTTCTCCCTCTTTCTTCTTTTCCCGCAGCACCCAGAACTCAGCAGAATCCGAGTTCAGACAACATTCACATAGGGCTCTGTGGCAGAAGAACCTTTAACCTGTCCCACCTCCAACACACCTCCAAGTGCAGACCTGAGGTGACCTAACCAGGCCCGGGCTGTGGGCTTGGAAAAGTGGTGGCTCACACCTGGAGTCGGGTGTCTCCCTCATCTCACTTCTGCCCTCCACCTGGAATTCTCCATCGAGGCTCCTAGCGCCGAGCTGGATATCACCGTGCAACTCACTGCAGCTCTGCAAGCCCCAAGTGCTCGTCTTTAAAATGGGTTGATAAATTGTACCTCCTCACAGAGTTGTGAAAAACGCCTGCAGTGTACACAACGGAGCATGGTGACCCATGGCGACCAGTGAACAGTGACCCATGGTGAAGACTTGGGTGGTTTTGTCGCTTGGCCTGTCTGATTCAGGATCCTGGGACCACAGGGCCCAGCTCTGGCTCATCTTTCTTTCCCCTAAAACATGTTACCTCACCCACTGGCTCTCAGCCAGGACCCGGGCTGTGTCTCTGAAGGGGATGGGGCTGGAGATGGGGCCAGGGATGCCCCCCTGGGGCCAAGCAAGGACAGTTCTGATGCTGGAAATTCCAGCAGGAGACCCAAGAGCTCCCCCTCCTCCATATTGTGTTCCCAGAGGCCGCCTCTGCAATGACCCTTCAAGTGCCTGTGGTGGCCACCTGGACCAGTCCCCTCCACTGGCCCTTCAATCCTCCTACACACAGTGATGGACTCCTAAATTCTTTGCAGCACCCCTCAGACACTGGCCCTCAACTGTCTCATGGCTCGCCAAGGTAAAGCAGGTCCAAGGAAGGAGAGGGCATCGTGGACTTCCCAGAACTGTGAGCCAAATACATTTCTGTTCATTATAAATTACCTAGTCCATGGCATTCTGTTATAGCAACACAGAACAGACTAAGAAGCCAGGCAGAGTAGCACATGCCTGTAATCCCAGCTCGGGAGGCTGAGGCAGGAGGATTCTGAGTTCAAAGCCAGCCTCAGCAACAGGAAGGTGCTAAGCAACTCACTGAGACCTAAATAAAACACAAAATAGGGCTGGGGATGTGGCTCAGGGGTCAAGTGCCCTGAAGTTCAATCCCTGGTAATCCCTTCAAAAAAAAGAAAACCAGACTAAGACACCGTGTATGGGTGGTGCCACATACCTCACATGTGCTGGGCTTTCCTTGTCCATCTTCAGGAATGAAGTGCTAGGAGTACTGTGGCCTCAGCTGTCAGTCTTTGGGTGATTTAACTCCACTGCAGAAAATTGCCTTGTCCAAGATGATCACTTCCTCTCCTAGGGGCAGGCTTCATTGAGGGCTTGTGGGCAGGGAAGGCCCAGTCCTCTCATCCCACATGAGACAACTCTGAGTCTCATCTCAGTTCCAGCTGAGGCCTTCATGAGATCAGACCACAGCTCAGCTTCTCCCTCAGCCAGCTCAGTCCTACTATTCCAGGGGCACTCTGGACACATCCTGAATGTCAATCTCCATTGCAGAGGAAGCTGCCTGTGACAGAGCCTGCATGAGGAGTAGTAGGTGCCGGTTCGCATTTACGGTTATCCACTTGGTATAACCACTTAATATGTCTCCCTGGTTAGATTTGAAGCTCCATGAGGGCAAGGACTATGTTTACTTTTGTTTATCACTGTAGCTCTAGGCCTGGTGTGCAGACATGTTTAATAAACATGGGCAGAAAGAAGAAAGGCAGAAAGTGCAGAAATTCAGGTAAACTTAGTGAGGGAATGGCAGCCGAGAGCACACAGGTTGAGTAGATAGAGCTAGATTCAGGGTCAAGGAAAACAGGACCAGGGAAGTAAAGCTTAGACTGAATCAATGCGAGGGAAGAGACAGGCTAGCTGTGGTAGCCATGCAGCAGGGCGGAGGGCGGGAAGACGTTTTTCTAGGCAAAGGCTCAGAGGTAGGAGCTTGAGGAGCTGAAAGAAGGCTGGAGTAAAGCCCACCAAGGCACGAGGGGAGGCAAAGAGGTGGGCCCAGCTGGACTGACCCGTAGAATATGGCTTTAGCCTGAGGGCAATGGGGAGCCTGGAAGACTTTAAAGTCAGGTCTGCATTTTATGAAGACATTCCTCTGCCACGTGGAGGACTGGAGACCAGTCAGGCAACAGTCGTGACCCAGGTGTCTTAAAAGAGAGTAGTGATGGTGTGATGGAGAGAGGGGGACAAGGCAGGGGCCTCCTAGGGGTAGTATCTTCAGACTTCACTGCTTGCTTGTTGGTCTTAGAGTGGGTAAGAGGAGAGAGGAGTCTGGAAAGATTTTAGGCCAGGCCCTTGGATGGAGGGTGGGGTCTTTTACTGACCTGCAGAAACCTTGAAAAAGAAGCAGGTGGGGTGGGGCCAGGGGTACAGCTCAAGTTTTCAGGTTTGAAGAGCAAAGGGTTTCGAGGGATGAAGTCCAGACATCTGTAAAACATTAAAAAAAGAAATGTTCAGGCTGGGATAGAAATGTGAGAGCAACTTAGAGATGGACTGTGAGTCTCTGAGGAAAGGACCCTACAGGGGTCTCTCCACAATTCCACATAGCCTACACCTGGGACAGAGACCATGCTGACATGTTTGCTGGGTGGATGGGTGGGTGGGTGGATGACTGGATAGGTAGATGGATGGGTGGGTGGGTGGATGGATAGGCAACAAATAGATGTGTTCCTCCCTGTAGAGCTTCAGGCCCCCAAGGGTGAGAACTGGACCCTTTCTTCATGACAGCATCCTGGCCTGGCCTTCAAAAGTAGCCACTACACAGGATGCCACTGTAGTCACTACCCTCACTGTGAGGAAGAGGATGGAGAGAAAGGAGGAAATGGGAGGAACAGGGACTAGCTACTGCCCTTCACTTATGGGCAGGGAGCCAAGGCCCAGGAGATGGTGTAGCTGAGGCTGCCGCCCAGCCTAGCAGTGCAAAGAGCCTCTCCTTCCCTACAAGCACTTCCAAGGACTGCTGGGCCAGTTGTGTCTCTGACACAGAAAGACCCACAGGAAATCACCCACTTGCCCAAATTCATACCTTCAGGCAGCACTAGGTATTTAAATGACTGAGTTTGGAGTTTTAAGTCTTGATTTCACATTCCCAGCTGGGACCCTGGTCACTGAGCACTCGGGGCAGTCTGTCCTCTCCCCTGTGGGTCCCGCATTCTTCACTGACCAGAGGAAGATGGAGACGCCTGTCCTCTGGAGCATGGGGAGGCTGGGCAAGGTGTGGCACAGGCCGGGTGACCTGCAGGGTGCTGCAGACACTTTGCATCTCTGTGGGTGGATTGCAGGCCCTGCCCCCACCCGGCCCCCAGCAGGCCCTGGCTGATGTCAGTGGGTCTGCTGGCCAAGCAGGCTTGCTTGGGGCGAGAGATGAGCCCTGAGCCGGAGGTTTGTGAGATGAGGCCATGTGAAGGAGCACAGAGCTAACGCAACTCAGTGGGCTCTTCCTCCGTCTTCCCTGGGAGGGAGCTTAGGCTGAGGGGACAGGGAGGCAGTTTTATGCTGAGCATCTGCCTGTGTATCCAGCCCAGCTTGTATTCCCGATTCTCAGGGGCAGTGGGAGGACCCATTACTTGAAGCACAGTTGGGGCATCTGAAGCCAGGGTGGAACAGGGTTTTGACCAATGTAACCCAGTCAGCTGGTGACAGAACTGAGGCTCAAAGTTTGCACACTAGGGATAATTATTCAGGCTCTTCCTTTGCTTTCCTTCTGTCTGTCTCTGTCTCTTCAACCTTCCTTCCTGGTTCTGTCATGGGAGCTGCAGAAGCAGAGAGGAGTCAGACAAGCCCCTGCCCTCAGGAACTCCTGGTCTGAGGGGGAAACAAACACATAATGAGTCAGTGACAACACGGAACTTGTGCGACAGCAATCCACAAGGGCGGGGCGGGGGAGCCTAGAGTGAGGATGCACCAGGCTCAGGTACAAACAAGCTTCCCTGAGGAGGAAGCTGAGCCCGCAGAAGAAGACCCCCAGGGCTATATTCCCAGGGGGCAGGAGAGTCACGTGGCAGGGCAAGGCACAGAAACCCAACCAGTGGACACTCCAGGCTGATTTTGCCTCCCCACACAAATCCCGCATCCTCCTTCTTCTCCTCAGACTTGCTTTGCCTACCCTCAGTGATGAGGGGTGAGAGGGGAACCACATGCCCTTGAGTTGTGAGGAAAGTAGGGCTCTGCCATCAGCCCTGGGAGCACCTCCTTTCTGGCCCAGCAGCCATCCACATGGTTTTCAGTAGGACCAGTACAGGGCACCAAGATGGGAAGGTCACCTCATCCTGGCCCGGAGTACCACTTCACTCATTCACTCATTCAACAAACAGCACATGGGCCCCTGTTAAGGATGAATTAGTCCCACCATTACAGTCATTTTAAGAAAACTAATGAGTGAACAATCTTTGCCTATACACGAAGGGGGTCAACTTGGGAAAAGAGTGAATGTAGTTTCCAAAAGCTACATTCAAGGACAGGTTCCCCTCCTGAGTGACTTGGCTATTCGTGGTCTCTGCTGATCAGTGGGGATGGTGACATCTATGCCACAGAGTGGTAGGAGAGGCCCTTATGTTGCGCAGGGGCGCAGAGTTCAGCCCCTCTGCTGAACAGGAATGCCCTCGGCACACCTTCCCTGGGCAGGAAGTGAATGCTTCAGGGATGAGACAGGGCCTGGGAACAAGCAGGAGGCTGGGCAGAGAGGCTCCAGGCGTGCAGGGACTTGCCTGGTTTCCCACTTGGGGTTGGGATGAGGCTTTGCCCTTCATGTCTCCAGGGGTGAGTTGGTGCCACTGTCCCAAGGGCTGGTCTGACTTTTCCCACCAGGAAACCAGCAGAGATCTCCCCCTGCAGCCCACAACTGGGCAGCAGTGACCAGAGGCCCTCATCCAGAACCGGGCAGTAGGGGAGAAGAGGTGCCCCATCCTAAGACTGATGACCTAGGAAGAGTACCTTCCAAAAATGGCTGGTCCCCTTGACTGTGTCAAGGAGAAGCCCCAACCAGGACCCCACGGGCGCCTCTGGGGAAGCCTCCCAGAGAGAGGATGACCTCGCCAAGTGGTGTGACCGGGCCTTCGGGTGGGTGGTTGCTGAAGTGAGGGTTGCTACCAAGTAGACACCCCTCCCTTCCCCAGCCACTCCCTTTATGCCAAACATTCCCCCAAGCAGCAGCTAGAGGGAGTGGGGGTAGACTTGAGGTAGACTCCAGCACTGTCCGATTGGGTTCAGACCAGGAAAGCTTTTGCACACTCCCTCGCGGCCGAGGGTGGAGGTGTGCTGCCCAGCCCCAGGGACTGCACCAGGACCCACAGAAGGGCTTCCTACAAGGATCTGAGCAGCAGTCTTGGAAGAATAGGAGGCAGTGGCTTTGCATAGTCACTGAGGACGTCTAGGAATTAGGAGACCTGGGTTCTGAGCCTGGCTTGTCTTGGGAGCTGGACAGGCCCGGTCCTCCTCAGGGTCTGTTTTCCCTTCAGATCACGATGGCTGGGAGGACCCCTCTACCTCTGGCTTCTGTGTAACTTTAGGACTGAGCACAGGATACAGCACCCCTGGGGAGCTCCAGCCTATAACTTTGCTTCGGTACCTAGAGGGGCAGTGGGTGGGCCAGGATCACACAGCAAGCAGAGGGTCCTCCCATTCTTTACACTGTGCCCCAGAAGCCTCAGACCCCTCCAGCAGACCTTTCATTAGCTTGTCCCACCAACAGATATTTTCAGCTCATTACCACACCCTGCCCGTGGCTGTGGACAGCCCTGCCATGGCTTACCTCTGGCTTCTTGGCATCCAGTCGGCTGGCCACAGGGCTCCTTAGAAAGCCTTGGTCTTTGGGCCTGGCCTGATCCCAGACCATGAGCTGCCCATCCACCTGGGCCTTGCCTCTCCCTGGATCAGCCTGGTCACTGGCCTCCAGCCACTGGTCTCTGCCTCATGGCTGCCATGTAAACACCACTGGTGCTCAGATCTGTCCCAGCAGCTGCCTGACTCCAGAACAGTGGGGCTCCCCATCCTCCCAGGGAGGGACCATCTTTCCCAGGTCCCCAGATGGCCTCCTCGGAGTCCCACACTATGCTTGTTCAGCCTCTGTGGGAGACATGGCCCCCACTGTCCTGTAGCCTCAAGTGGCCTACGCAGTCAAGCCAGTTCCTTCAGTGGTGGCCTGTGGCCTTACTGTGCCAGGCAGCCTGTGAGCCAGCTTCCATCACTTACTTACGTGTGACCCCAGGTGAGCCATCCCTCCCCTCTGGACTTTAGCCTCTTCAGCAAAACAAGGACAATAGTTCCAACCGGTCCTTGCCAGGCTACTGTGACAGGCTGCCTGTGAGAGCATCTGCCACAAAATCTGGCCTGGGACAGTAGGCCCTGATCTGATCATGGTCATCCCAGAGCGTGCCCATCAGTCACTCATCAAAACAGGCTGCCCCTGAGCTCCAGTGCAGGGCCAAGCCCTGTGCCGGGGGACAGTAGTAAATCAGAGGCACTCTCAGTGACCCAGCAGAGGAGACGAGTGCAGGGGAGCTCAAGCACACAGTGCGTCATTGTTGTGGGGACCCAGGAGGGACACCGAAGGCTCCCATCTCAGAGGTACCCACCAAGTCACTGAGGACGGGTGGGCATTTGACTGCAGGTCAGCACAGGGAGCAGCAGCAGGGGAGATGCTGAGGCCAAGGGCCTGGTGGAGTGAGTGGCCAGGGACGCAGGGCAGATCTGCATGCTCAGGCCTAGAAGAAGAAGGGAGCATTGTCACAGGTTAAGCAGCCTTGGGGGATGGGAAGCAGGGAAGGGTTTCAGTGGGAGAGCGGTGGTTGGGCCTGTGTGTGAGGAAAGTCCCTGGGCTAGGTGGGGAGGACACGGGCAGAAAAGACCTGTGCCGGGTCCTGGGGGGAGGCTGGAACGATGGTCCAGGCCAGGCAGCGGAGCTGAGGGGAACAAACCGGGGGTGGCCGGGAGGCAGTGAAGTGGTGAGGGTTTTAGGAGGGGGAAGGGACAGAGGAGCTCCCACATCTGGCATACTGAAAATCCCTCTGACTGCTAGCCTGCTCAGTGACTAACCCGCTCCATGTCTAGTCCTTAGTTTCCCCACCTGTGAAACAAGAACTCTGGGCGGCTTCCCTGCTCACATGACCCACTCTGTGGTTCTGTAAAGCAAGTGGCCTTCCCTGACCCCATCCCAGCCCTTCTCTCAGTCTCAGTACTGGAGAAAGGACCCAAGTGCCAGGGCCACGCAGGATGAGGAGGCTGGCCTACCCAGGTGAGCACAGGTAGCCCTGCCTTGGAGGCTGCATGCACAGAGCTGCAGCGCCACCTACTGTCCACCTGGAAGAGTCCCGGTCCCAGGAGCCTGGCTCTGACCTAAGTCCCAATGGACTGAAACACTGTAAGAGGTTCCTAGATGGTCCCACTACCCGCTCCGCTCCCTCAAGCCTCTCCAGGCGGGTCGTGGGACCCAGAATGTTTCCTTCTCAAACGGACTCTGACCACATCACCTTTGCCCAGAGACATCCATGGCTCCTCACCGCCTTTGTATTCCACACTCAACGCAGCCAGGTGTTCAAGGCCTTCCCTCCAGCCCCTGACTATGCAGTCCCATTTCCTGGTGTCTTCCTGGCTTAGAAAACTCCTACACAACCATCAAAGATCAGTGCAGATGTCACCTCTTCCATGAAGCTTCCTTAACAGACATTGCTTCCCAACTTCACCATCAAACACAGAACCTACCCTGAAGTAGAGGCTCTATTGATCTTCCCACAACCCCTGTGTTGTCCTCTATGGTGAGCACCCACATCTGGCATACTGGAAATCCCACGGATGTTTATGTACCCATCTCTTGCTCTCCTCAGGCTTGAACTCCTCAAGGGAAGAGACCATATATGGCCTTTTGTTTCCAAGCATAGGGTCTGGTGTTGAGTAAAATAATGTTTATTAAGCATCTACTATGTGTCATTGAACCAGCTGCTTTCCTGTGCTTAACCTCATTAGGATGACTCGGTTCACCTGTGTAGAACACAGGAGCCTTTACCACTTTGTTCCTGCCATGAGCTTGCTGCATGACCACGGTGACTCACTGGACATTCATCTGAGCAAAGAGAAGAGTGCAACAATACCACCGTAACAGGACCCACCCAAATCCTGGGGCTCTGCTCATGTCTCATCATTTTGCTCCCAAGATGTCTGCCTCCCATGCTGTCAAATCTTCCACAGCAGAGCCAAGCCAGGCCCTGGCCAGTCTTCTTAGATCTGCTGCTGGAATTAGTCTTCCAGGTATCTCTGCCTCCCAAAGAAACCAAGGCCCAATTCAATCACACTACAAGCCCCTTTGGAGACAGGCCCCAGTCTGGTCTCTAGAGGTCTGTAGGTGACACTCCTGTGTCTCTATCAGGGTGGCTCAGAGGGAAACCAGACTCCCAGGCCAGAGGGAGGAGTGTCACCACCTGGAAATGGGCAGTGCTGTCTTACAGTGCTCCAACAGCAGCAGTGGGAACTTTAGGGCCTCCCTCTCGTAGTCCAGGGTGCACAGAGGGGCCCTGACTTGTTCGAAGTCACATTGAAAGTCCATGGCGGGAACCCAGGACTTCTAATTTTTTTGTTCCTGCACTCTATTACTTTGGTCAGAAAACTCTAGAGAAGTTTCAGGAGGCATTCAAGGTGTCCTAGTTTGGTTTTCAGACTGAGCAGCTCTTGTGGAAGTAAAGCTCACCCTCTGGGCACACACCATACACCAAGCACACAGAACCCTTCAAGGGAGGGATCATTATCCCCATTTTATGTGGGAAGAAAGTGAGACTTCAGTGAATGAATGACTTTCCCAGCTCACAAATCTTCCATAGAGGTAGAGTTCTCGTGTGGTCTTAGTCGCTGTGACCTTGAAGACTGATGAAGACAAATTGTATAAGGCCAGGCAGCAACCAACCAAACACAAGCTTTGCCTTCTGAAACCCTTGAGGGAGGAGGAAGGCTTCCTGAGGTGGTGGGGGACGAGTTGGAAGAAGGATCCAAGCTGGACAGATAGGGAGGAAGGATTTTCCAGGAGGGGCACATTGTGGGAGAAGGGAGCATCCAACCCCTGCTTCCCGTTTGGAAAGGCCCTCCCTCCATTCATTGCCCTGTTCCTGATCCCATCTCATTCTGTCAGCACTAGGGTCCTACCCATTTTACCTCTGACTTTCTCTTTCATTCAGCCCCTTTTCTCCATTCTCACCACTGCTACCCTGGCCCAGGCACCATGATCTCAGCTTTCAGACTCCCCACCCATGTCCCAGGCACGTCTCTGTTCCACCTACCACGCCATACTGCAGTGGGCTTCCTCGAAAGCAAACAATGTGGTGTGTCGCACGGCCTGCTCCGACCCCTCCAGCACGATGTTACAAGACCCTGCTTGGGACCGGCCTTGACACTTTCTCCAGCCCCAAATGGTGCCACTTCATTTTTAACTCAAAGTTTCAGTGGCACACAATACTTGGAATTTCCCCAAATGTCACCCTCTTGACCTGGGCATATTCTGTTCCCTCTGTCCTTCGTATTCTTTCATCTTTCAGAATTTAACTTAACCGTCTCCAGTAAGCCTTCCTCTCCCCCTGGGTTGAGTACCGAGCCCTCCTCCAGACACCCCCGCCGGTCTGTGTGGGTCCCCCGCCCCCGGGCCCCGCCCGTCCCCGAGCGCCCCGCCCCCCGGGCTGCGCGGGAGGGTCGACTCCCCTGGTTTGGTGTCGTAGGTTCTGCGCGGGCGAGGGTGGGTGGGGGCCTGCAAGCGCATTGGAAAGTCATTCCCCCCCCCCCCCCCTCCGGGTCCAGGGAATATTTATGGGCTGCTGGAGGGGAGGCGCGGGCCTCGAATGCCCAGCGGGCGGGAAGCGCCGCGCACTCGGCTCCCCTGCGGTCCCCGGCGGGAGGTCGGCGCGTGCGGAAAGCGGCCCAGAGCCCCCAACTTCGGGACTTGTCCACAGCCGATTAGAAGGCGACCGCAGCCTGGAAGCCAAGAGCCCCCAGCTGTTTCCTCCAACCGCGCTGGCGGGAGGATGGAGGTGGAAAGGAGCTTGGGAAGGAGGCAGGTGTGGCGCTCGCCTGTGCAGCCTGCCGGCAGCTGGGGGCGCCTGTCCTGCCGAACAGCGCGCCATGGCCCACTCCACAGGCGGGAAACGGAGGTGGTCCCGAGGCCAGAGCTAGGAAGAGCGGTGCTAACTCCAGGGTCTCCTCTGTTCACCGCTCTTCCGGGCACCAGTGGAGGCCGAGGGCAGCGCGCTTATAGATGAACACAAGATTCACCGGACAGTTGTTAAAAATGCAGATTCCAGGGCCTTTCTCCCAGAAACCAGAAAGCTCTGGAGTGGGACCTAACAATCAGCATTTTAAAGCAATCAGACACAGCTACACATTGTGAAGAACTGGTGAAGTGACACTGTGGAATGGGAAGTCTCCCTTCAGAGGATGCTCTGGGTCAAATAAAGGCAGACAGGATAGGACAGAGAGCCTGGACTCGCAAGGTCAGAGGGAACAGAATATGCACAGGCCAAGAGGGTGACATCTGGGGAAATTCCACTTGGAAGGGATGGATTTGAATCCTGAAGCCAAACACTTTGCAGCAGATTGGTTAACCTCTGTTTTTCTTTTCTCTTGCCTAAAATGAAGATAACATTTGGCCCACCAGGTTCTATAATATCAGAATTATTATATAATAATTATTATTATATAATAATAATTATTATATAATATGATATTATATATATTATGTTATATATAATATCAGTACTATAATATAATTCGTGTGGAAGCAGATAGCAAACTTCACCACCACCATGGTTATTATTTACTGCCATTACCTAAGGAGAGAAACTAGCCTGAGAGGGTGCAGGTGGTGAGCTCAGATGCCTGTTTTCTGTTAACATTCTCCTGATTGGGATGGGACCCTCCTTCCTTGAACACACATGCCTCCACTTCTGTTCCCCTTTCCCATGCCTGGACTGACTTCTTTAAAGAACTTGTGCCACTTTCTTACCAGAAGGTGAGCTTCACCTTTGGGGATGACTAAGTCAGCAATAATATCACAGGGACTGGATGGTGGAAACAGACCTGAGTTCAAACATCAGTTCTGTCCCTTACTGGCTGTGTCTCTTGCTCTTGATCAAGCTCTCTGAACCTATGTAGCCATAAAGTTTAAGGCTTAAATGGAATCATGTCTATAAGGTACTATAATGTCTGTCACTCAGTTGGCCCAATTTGGGTCAAACGAGACTCATGCTCGGGAGACCAAGGAGGGCATCATAAAGGATGGCTTTTGACCTGGGCTTTTAGAGCCATGAAAGGCTGTAACAAGAACTGGTGGCCAAGGGCCCTTCCAGGTCATCCCTCACATTCTGGTTATACTGTTTATAAATTGGCAGCAGAGAATTCCTGCTCTGAAATGTGTTGTTGCTATTCATTTAGAGTTGAAATAGGATAAAGATGGCAACTTGAACTTACACTGTGGTCTTTCCTGAAACCAACTAAAGTAACAGTAAGGGGATTTATCGAAATATTAGAAAGCAGACACAGCTGACAAAGAATGATAACTTGTGTCCTAAGCAGGCAATAAAGGAAATTGAAAAGCAGCCCAGTTTTACACTGTGAAACTCCCACATGCTTCAGGAATTTGCTGTACCAGGTACTTCTGGAACTGGATGGATTGGGGAGGCTAAAAACAGGACGGTTGCTTGGAAATCTATTTAAGAAGCATACTTTCCCCCTCCCCTCTGTAGAATGCTAATATTTCCTGTAGGATACATACAATGGTCCAGGTAGGAGATTGGATGAGCTTTTCTCCCGATTAGCTCAAGAGACATGGAATGCCTCAACCAGATCCTTGTAGACCACCCCAGGCATGTTTGCAGGGTATCAAATCTGTGATCTAGTGTCCCCATTCTTTTTTATTTTATTTAGAGACAGGGTCTCACTGAGTTGTTTAGCACCTCACTTTTGCTGAGGCTGGCTTTGAATTCGTGATCCTCCTGTCTCAGCCTCCCAAGCTGCTGGGGTTACAAACGTCTGCCACCAAGCCCGGCTTAGTGTCCCCAATCTTAAATATGAGCAGAAAACAAAGGATGATTTGAGGAAAGTCTCTAATAAAAAAGAGACCAAAACAAACAGCAGGAAGAAACAAAACAAATTAGAAAAGAGTAACTCTGCAAAATGCAGAAGAATTAAAAGAGAAAACTATTATTACTATCTGAAGAAATAAGATACTGCACCTATGAACAAGCATAAGATGCTATAAAAAAAGGATTATTGAGAATTAAATATACAATAACAAAATTTGAAAAATTAAGAATAATAGTCATGCAGGGATCAGGGAAGCAGAGGTCTCAGGGCTGGAAGCCAGCTGCTGCTTCACTCACTGTGGGGCCACATGTTTCCATTGGGGAGGTGGGAAGATAGGGCTCAGATATGGAGGCAAATGAGAGCCAAGGCAACTTGGACAGTGCCAATGATGCTCAGCACGACTCTGGTAAAATGTTTAGGGGGGGAATGAGCTGGCAAACCTCACCCTATAGCTTTAGAGACTATTTTAGCAAATTTGGGGAAATTAGAGGAGGTATGGTCATGAGAAATCCCACTACGAAAGGCTTTGATTTCAACAACTTCACAGACCCAGCAAGTGTAGATAAAGGGTTAGATAGCCCTACCTTGAGTTATGTTTCAAGACGATCAACTCCAAAGTTGCATTTCCTCTTTCAGCACAACCCAAGATGTTCACAAGAACAAAGAAAATGTTTGTAGGTGTATTATCTGCGAACAGTAGAAGATGTAAAGCAATATTTTGAGCAGTTTGGCAAGGTGGAGGATGCAATGCTGATGTTTGATAAAATCACCAACAGGCACAGAAGGTTGGGTTTCATCACTTTTGAGAATGAAGATGTTGTGGAGGAAGTCTGAGACTCATTTTCATGAGATCAATAATAATAATATAATAAAGGATAGAATGTAAGAAAGCTCAGCTGAAGGAAATCACATTCCTGCAGGGGACTGCCTTACGCCATGGATGTATTCATGGTTGACAGGAGGATGTGGGCTACCCTAACTTGTGGTAACCTATGGCAAAGACTACCCAGATTCATTCCTCACTACAGCTGTCAGTTTCCAGACTATTTGCTAATTTTACAAGATATAATTTTTAGCAACCAACTCTTAAGAGAGGCATAGCAAATTGGGGTGTGGCACCACACAGTATGGGCTTGGGGTGCCCACTGAAACTGTTCCCACTGCCTGTTTGAATGAATTTTCTTCATCTTGTATTTAGTTCTTGGTAAAGTCTTCATCCCTTCACTCTATTTTTTTTTTCTAAACTTATTCTCCAGTCCCCTCCCATTTTGCCTCCTGTGTGAATTGTGACCAACCCCACCCTCAAATCCAAAAATGTAATGGGGCCAAGGAAACTTCTCACAAACTTCATAGAAACTCCTCAGGGGGGTCCAGGAATGAGGTGTCAAATTGTCAAAATGATCAAACAGACTTGTTGGGGCATTTCATGGGGTGAATTTTTAACCTTCTGGTGGCCCAGAAGGTTGTGGCCATGTGACTTAGAGCATCTATATTCTTTAGTGAGTACACACACAGACCCCGCTACAAAAACATATGAAAAATGTGATCTTTTTTTTTTTTTTTTAATGATTGTGGTTAATTTACTACCGATCACTTTCTTTTTTTTTTTTTATTTTATTGTAATCAAATGGGATACATGTTGTTCCTCTGTTTGTACATGGCGTAAAGGCATACCATTTGTGTAATCATACATTTACATAGAGTAATGTTTGATTCATTCTGCTATTTTTTCCCTTCCCCCCACCCCTCCCACCCCTCTTTTCCCTCTATACAGTGCTTCCTTCTTCCATACTTGCCCCCCTCCCTAACCCAAACGCTAACCCTAACACTAACCCTTCCCTCCCCCCATTATGTGTCATCATCCACTTATTAGCGATATCATTCTTCCTTTGGCTTTTTGAGATTGGCTTATCTCACTTAGCATGATATTCTCCAATTTCATCTATTTGCCTGCAAATGCCATAATTTTATCATTCTTTATGGCTGAGTAATATTCCATTGTATATATATACCACAGCTTCTTTATCCACTCATCAATTGAAGGGCATCTAGGTTGGTTCCACAATCTGGCTATTGTGAATTGAGCAGCTATGAACATTGATGTGGCTGTATCTCTGTAGTATGCTGATTTTAAGTCCTTTGGGTATAGGCCAAGGAGTGGGATAGCTGGGTCAAATGGAGGGTCCATTCCAAGTTTTCTAAGGAATCTCCACACTGCTTTCCAGAGTGGCTGCACTAATTTGCAGTCCCACCAGCAATGTATGAGTGTACCTTTCTCCCCACATCCTCCCCAACACCTGTTGTTGCTCGTATTCTTGATAATCGCCATTCTAATTGGGGTGAAATGGAATCTTAGGGTGGTTTTGATTTGCATTTCTCTTATTACTAGAGATGTTGAACATTTTTCCATATGTTTGTTGATTGCTTGTAGATCTTCTTCTGTGAAGTGTCTATTCATTTCCTTAGCCCATTTGTCGACTGGATTCTTTGAATTCTTGGAGTAGAGTTTTTTGAGTTCTTTATAGATTCTGGAGATTAGTGCTCTATCTGAAGTATGATTGGCAAAGATATTCTCCCACTCTGTAGGCTCTTTCTTCGCATTGCTGATAGTTTCCTTTGCTGAGAGAAAGCTTTTTAGTTTGAATCTATCCCAGTTATTGATTCTTGCTTTTATTGCTTGTGCTATGGGAGTCCTGTTAAGGAAGTCTGGTCCTAAGCCAACATGTTGAAGATCTGGACCTACTTTTTCTTCTATAATCTGCAGGGTCTCTGGTCTGATTCCGAGGTCCTTAATCCATTTTGAGTTTAGTTTCGTGCATGGTGAGAGATATGGGTTTAGTTTCATTCTGTTGCATATGGATTTCCAATTCTCCCAGCACCATTTGTTGAAGAGGCTATCTTTTCTCCATTGCATATTTTTGGCACCTTTGTCTAGTATGAGAAAATTGTATTTATTTGGGTTTGTGTCCGTGTCCTCTATTCTGTACCATTGATCTACCTTTCTATTTTGGTACCAATACCATGCCGTTTTTGTTTATTGCTTTGTAGTAGAGTTGAAGATCTGGTATTGCAATACCCCCTGTTTCACTCTTCCTGCTAAGGATTGCTTTAGCTATTCTGGGTTTCTTATTCTTCCAGATGAATTTCATAATTGCTTGCTCTATTTCTGTAAGGTACGTCATTGGGATTTTAATTGGAATTGCATTGAATTTGTGTAGCACTTTAGGTAGTATGGCCATTTTGACAATATTAATTCTTCCTATCCAAGAACATGAAAGATCTTTCCATCTTCTAAGGTATTCTTTAATTTCTTTCTTTAGTGTTGTATAGTTCTCATTGTAGAGGTCTTTCACCTCTTTTGTGAGATTGATTCCCAAGTATTTTATTTGTGAATGGGGTAGTTTTCCTAATTTCTCTTTCTGAAGATTCATCACTTATGTATAAAAATGCATTGGATTTATGAGCATTGATCTTGTAACCTGCTACTTTACTGAAATCACTTATGAGTTCTAAGAGTTTTCTGGTGGAATTTCCAGGTTCCTCTAAATATATAATCATGTCATCAGCGAACAGGGATAGTTTGAGTTCTTCTTTTCCAATTCGTATCCCTTTAATTTCTTTGGTTTGTCTAATTGCTCTGGCTAGAGTTTCAAGAACGATGTTGAATAGAAGTGGTGAAAGAGGGCATCCCTGCCTTGTTCCAGTTTTTAGGGGGAATGCTTTCAGTTTTTCACCCTTTAGAATGATATTAGCCATGGGCTTAGCATAAATGGCCTTTACAATGTTAAGGAATGTTCCCACTATCCCTATTTTTTCTAGTGTTTTGAGCATGAAGGGGTGCTGTATTTTATCAAATGCTTTTTCTGCATCTATTGAAATAATCATGTGATTCTTGACTTTAAGTCTATTGAAATGGTGAATGACATTTATTGATTTCCTGATGTAGAACCAACCTTGCATCCCTGGGATGAAACCCACTTGATCATGGTGCACTATCTTTTTAATATGTTTTTGTATGCGATTTGCTAAAATTTTGTTGAGAATTTTTGCGTCGATGTTCATTAAGGATATTGGTCTGAAATTTTCTTTCCTTGATGAGTCTCTGTCTGGTTTAGGTATCAGTGTGATATTGGCTTCATAGAATGAGTTTGGGAGGGTTCCCTCCTCTTCTATTTTATGGAAAACTTTGAGAAGTATTGGAATGAGCTCTTCTTTAAAGGTTTTGTAGAACTCGGCTGAGAACCCACCTGGTCCCGGACTTTTCTTTGTTGGTAGGCTTTTGATGACTTCTTCTATTTCAGTACTTGAAATTGGTCTATTTAAATTGTGTATGTCCTCCTCGTTCAGTTTAGGCAATTCATATGTCTCTAGAAACCTGTTGATGTCTTCGAGGTTTTCTGTTTTGTTGGAGTATAGATTTTCAAAATAGCTTCTAATTATGTTTTGTATTTCAATCGTGTCTGTTGTGATATTTCCTTGTTCATTCCGAATTTAGTGATTTGGGTTTTCTCTCGTCTTCTCTTTGTTAGTGTGGCTAAAGGTTTATCAATTTTGTTTATTTTTTCGAAGAACCAACTATTTATTTTGTCAATTTTTTGTATTGTTTCTTTTGTTTCAATTTCATTGATTTCAGCTCTGAGTTTAACTATTTCCTGTCTTCTACTACTTTTGGTGCTGGTCTGTTCTTCTTTTTCTAGGGCTTTGAGGTGTAGTGTTAGGTTGTTTATTTTTTGAGTTTTACTTCTTTTATTAAATGTGTTCCATGAAATAAATTTCCCTCTAAGTACTGCTTTCATAGTGTCCCAGAGATTTTGATATGATGTTTCTTTGTTCTCATTTACCTCTAAGAATTTTTTAATTTCCTTCCTAATATCTTCTGTTAACCATCCATCATATAATAGCATATTGTTTAATCTCCAGATGTTGGAATAGTTTCTGTGTTTTACTCTTTCATTTATTTCTAACTTCAATCCATTATGATCTGATAGAATACAGGGTAGTATCTCTATCTTCTTGTATTGCTAACATTAGCTTTATGGCATAATATATGGTCTATTTTAGAGAAGGATCCATGTGCTGCTGAGAAGAAAGTGTATTCACTCTTAGTTGGATGGTATATTCTATAAATGTCCGTTAAGTCTAAATTATTGATTGTGTTATTGAGATCTATGGTTTCTTTGTTCAATTTTTGTCTGGAAGATCTGTCCAGTGGTGAGAGAGGCGTGTTAAAATCACCTAGTATTATTGTGTTATGGTCTATTTGGTTTCTGAAATTGAGAAGGATTTGTTTGACATACATGGATGAGCCACTGTTTGGGGCATAGATGTTTATGATTGTTATATCTTGCTGATTTATGCTTCCCTTAAGCAGTATGAAATGACCTTCTTTATCCCTTCTGACTAGTTTTGACTTGAAGTCCACATTATCTGAAATGAGGATGGATACTCCAGCTTTTTTGCTGAGTCCATGTGCATGGTATGTTTTTCCCCATCCTTTCACCTTTAGTCCATGGGTATCTTTTTCTATGAGGTGAGTCTCTTGCAGGCAACATATTGTTGGATCTTTCTTTTTAATCCAATCTGCCAGTCTATGTCTTTTGATTGATGAATTCAGACCATTAACATTCAGGGTTATTATTGAGATATGATTTGGTTTCCCAGTCATTTGGTTCATTTTTAAAATTTTGTTTATTTGTTTGACACAACTTGGCTCCTCCTTTATTTGACAATTCCTTTAGGATAATTCCTCCCTTTGCTGATTTGCTTCTTTGTTTTTCATCTCTTCCTCATGGAATATTTTGCTGAGAATGTTCTATAATGCTGGCTTTCTTTTTGTAAATTCTTTTAGCTTTTGTTCATCATGGAAGGATTTTATTTCATCATCAAATTTGAAGGTAAGTTTTGCTGGGTATAAGATTCTTGGTTGGCATCCATTTTCTTTCAGGGCTTGAAAAATGGTGTTCCAGGCCCTTCTAGCTTTTAGGGTCTGGATTGAAAAATCTGCTGATATCCGTATTGGTTTCCCCCTGAATGTAATTTGGTTCTTTTCTCTCACAGCCTTTAAAATTCTGTCTTTATTTTGTATGTTAGGCATTTCATTATAATGTGCCTTGGTGTGGGTCTGTTGTAATTTTGTGTATTTGGAGTCCTATAAGCCTCTTGAACTTGATTTTCCATTTCATTCTGCAGATTTGGGAAATTTTCTGATATTATTTCATTGAATAGATTGTTCATTCCTTTGGTTTGTTTCTCTAAGCCTTCCTCAATCCCAATAATTCTTAAATTTGGCCTTTTCATGATATCCCATAGTTCTTGTAGTTTCTGTTCATGATTTCTTACCATCTTCTCTGTTTGTTCAACTTTGTTTTCAAGGTTAAATATTTTGTCTTCAATGTCTGAGGTTCTGTCTTCCAGGTGTTCTATCCTACTGGATATGCTTTCTATGGAGTTCTTAATTTGGTTTATTGTTTCCTTCAATTCAAGGATTTCTGTTTGGTTTTTTTTTCAATATCTCTAACTCTTTATTGAAATGATCTTTTGCTTCCGTATTTGCTCTTTTAACTGTCGATTGGTGCAATCATTCAATGCCTACATTTGCTCTTTCATCTCATCGTTTGCTTCCCTGATCATTTTAATTATGTACAATCTGAACTCCTTTTCTGTCATTTCTTCTGCCATGCTGTCATTGGGTTTTATTGATGTAACATCTAGATTTGTTTGCAGCATTTTCTTTCCTTGTTTTCTTATATTGTTCAGGTATCAGTGGACCGCTGAGATATTGCAGATTTCCTTTATTGACTTACAATGTTGCTGAAGATTTCTATATATATCCCCTCTTAGCCTTCAGTAGGCTGAAGTCTTGGAGGAAGTTGATAATGCGGTGCTCCACAAGGAATCTGCCTCTCTAGGAGTGGTGGCCTTCAGGTGGGGTATATTCCCTGCTAGTGGGCAGAGGTGCCTCCACTTGTTGACCAATGGTCATCCAAAGGGGAACTAGGCTGCAGGCTGAGGCAAGGCCTGTTTGGGCCTGTGTCTCTGGTTTTACCGTCCTTGTGGGGAAACCTCACCCGGCAGGGAAGACTCACCCGGTGGGGAGGTCTCGCTGGTCAGTTCCCTCCTAGAGGTTCCCCTCAATTTACAGCTACCGCCTGGGCTGGGCTGCCTTCCTCTGCAAAGTTCCCAGGGGCCCGGCCCTACCTCCTGGGCCTGGGAGCCTCACCCTTCGCAGATGAATCTCCTTAGGTTGCCCCTCCTCAGAGAATCTGCCTGCAGTCCTGGAACCTTTGCTCTGCCCCTAAGCCTGTCTCTGTGCGGCTCTTCCACCAAGAAGCCTCCTAGATCCTGGGACCCTGCTCTGCACCTAATCGCCTGGCTATGCGGCCCCTCCTCTGAGCAGCCACCTGGGGCCCCGTACAATCGCTCTGAGTCCCAGAGACTCGCCACACGCCTCTTCCTCCAGACAGTCGCCCAGTATTCCAGTGTGGTCACTAGGAGACCAAGCCACTCACTGCGTGCCTCCACCCACCAACCACCCGTAGCCCTGGGCAATCAATCACTCCGAGTCGAAATGACCCTCCCTGTTCCTCCTCCTCCTCCAGGTAACCCCCCGGGTGTTCAGGAGCGGTCTCTCTGAGTGGTTCTGAATCCATGTGACCCACTGCACGCATCCTCTGGGAGCCGCCCGGAGCTCTGGTACGGCCACTCGAGACCAAGCGACCCACTGTGCTTCTCCTCCAGGCAGCCCCCCTGTGTTCAGGAGTGGTTGCTTTAAGTCCAAACAACTCACCAGTCGCCTCCTCCTCTGAGCAGCCACCTGGAGCTCTAATGCAGTCACTGCGAGTCCAAAGGACCCGCCGCGCTCCTCCTTCTCCTCCTCCTACTCCTCAGGGCAGGCCCTGGTGTTCAGAAGTGGTCTGAGTCCAAACAGCTCGCCACGCAGCCCCTCCTCTGGCAACCGCCTGTAGCTCTGGTGTAGTCACTCCGAATCCAAGCAGCCACGCTCCTCCTCCTCCTCCTCAGGGCAGGCCCCGGTGTCCTGAGTCCACACAGTTCTCCTCACCGCTCCTCCCCTGGGCCGCCGCCCGGAGCCCCAGTGGTTGCTCCGAGTCCAAGCGCTGTGCTGAGCGGCCTCCTCTACGACGCTCCCAGTTGTCCAAGTTCACTGCTCCAGCAGGGGGAGGGGTGTCTCGCCGGCAGCTCTACTTCACAAAGTTCCCTGCGTTCCGGGACCACCGTCCCATCCGGGACGCCCCCCCAATGGGAGAGACTCACCCAGCTGCTTTGAGTTGGTCCCAAGTCTCTCAATTTCTCCTCTTTTGAATCCTGAGTCCTGGAGCAACATGAAATGCAGCCACCCTCTAGGCCTCCATCTTGAAACTCTGAAAAATGTGATCTTGAAGAGCAACCATAAAGCATTATCTGATTATCTTTGTTGTTTGGGACAGTCTTTCGGTGGCTGTCACTATAAGAAGCATCTGTCTTTGAGAAGGGACAACAGAGTTCCCTTGGCATGTTCATGTGTTGGCACATGGGCACCAAGCCACACTGGGCTTCTTCTCTTCAATTTCCTGGTGTCACCTCCTTGCCCATACTGCCTCCACTGGGCTAGGAAGAGATGAAGCACTGATGGCCACCCCAATCAGGCCACACGGTGGGCACTCCTGATGGTCACGCCCATGATCCTGACCCCCTCCATCTCCTTCTTTGAAATACTCCCACTCTTTTGGACTAATGGTGTTCAGCTCAGTTGGACCTGAAGAGTCACCCTTTTCTGCACATAGTTTGTGAGAAGTGACCCAAGTGTTTCCACCTGATGTGAGCAAATCCATACATTTGAAGGTCAGTGTCATTGAGAGCCAGCATGTGCATCTTGGGTCAACTCATAGAGATGCTTGATAGAAAAATTGATTAGTGTCCTTTGATTTTCCCACAGCCTTTTCATGAATTTTTGACTTTTCCCCACTTCTTATTTTGGTTTGCTGTGAATTGCTTTGCTCGAGTGAACTTGTCCTCATGTGCTTGGCTCACAAATGTTCCAGACATCATGAATTTTCTTCATCTCTGTAAATAATTCATCTGTGCTGCTTCCTAATGACATTCTGCACCCCCGTAAGCAACTGAGGCAGAAAAACAAATTGTTTACCACAAACAAAACAAAAAATATGGTTGGTGGATAACTTGAGAAAATAGAGCAAAAAGGCAAAAAGACAGAAAATAAAAAAGAAAATTAGAGGGTGGTCAAGGGGATTCAACATTTGAATGACAGAAACTCTAGAATGAAGAATTAGGGGAATATTGAGAACTGAAACACACGAGTTTCAGATTTAAATGACTCATTGAGAACTCAGCACATTGTGTGAAAATGTATTCATGCCAAGACATCAAAATTTCTGAACTCTGAAATCCAAGAGAAGATCATAAAAGTTCCCAGGTAGAAAATAAAAATAAGTGGCCTTTATCTGGGTGTGGGGGCGCACACCTGTAATCCAGTGGCTCAGGAGACTGAGGCAGGAGAATCGAGAGTTGAAAGCCAGCCTCAGCAAAAGTGAGGCTCTAAGCAACTCAGTGAGACCCTGTCTCTAAATAGCATACAAATTAGGGCTGGGGATGTGGCTCGGTGGTCAAGTGCCTCCAAGTGCAATCCCCAGTACCAAAAAAAAAAAAAAAAAAAAAAAAAAAAAAGGACCTTCATACAAAGGATTAAGAATGGATTTCTCTGTATCAAGATGGGAACTAAGAGTCAACAGGAAAATGCCTCCAAAATTCTGAGGGAAATAATTTCCATCCCAGAATTTTTTACCTGGCCAAATGATTAATAAGGGTGAAAACAATACATTTTCAATCATGTAAGGTCTCTGTGTACTTTCTCAGGAAGCTGCTGGAGGATGTGCTTCTACACAAATGAGCAAGTAAACCAAGAAAGAGGAAGGCAGGGCATCTAAGGGAAGATGCAATCAGGAGAGGGGCAGAGGAATCCTCAGGCGTGGTCATGCAACTGAAGGCAGCTAACACCACTGGGAACAAGAAGATGAGGCTGGTGGAACAGCCGGTACACGTAAACAAGTTGAGAGATTTGCATAACTGTAACTGTTATTGTTACTCAGGGAAGGAAAAGTAATCAGAATACTGCAGGGCTCAGTTGTCAGCAGCACTGACATGAACTAATAATGAGAACAGTGAACACTCTTCCAACCAAACTTGTGATGTAATGATACTGGGAGGAGCTGGGGAGACACAAAATGGACATGTGCGAAAGAGTGGGGGGTGGGGTGACTAAACTATCAAGACATAGCAATATAAGCAAATAATTCAGAATTAAAATCACTTGCCTCTGCAGAGTAGATAATGGCATGTGTTAGGGTTGAGAGAATGCTCCTTACCATGACAATGCAGACTTTCTAAACTATGTGCATGTACAACCAATTATTTGGTTTTTACTTTGGTGTGGTATCGGGATTGAACCCAGGGGCACTCTGCCATTGAGCTGTATCTCCAGACCTTTTAAATTTTTTTTTTAAAGTCAAGACAAGGTCTTTAAATGTTCAGACTGACCTCAAACTTGTGATCCTCTTGTCTCAGTCTTTGGAATCACTGGAGTTATAGACATGTGTCACCACATCCAGTAACAACCAAACATTTTAAAATTGAGTGACAACAAGCATCTGAACTGGGCCACTAGTGGCATGAAGGCAGTCATTTTCAACAGAAGGCCTAGCCTGACACCTCCACAATGCAGGTAGGAGAGGAACACAGTAGGGGACCCTGGTCACTGAGTAGGTGGAACACAATTCATCCTTCAAGGGCAAATTCAAATGCCATGCCCTTGAGACACCTGTGGTCCCTGCAATCTCATGTGATGATTCCTTCCCTCACCCTTTTCCCCTCTCATTAATGGAGTGACTATATGAATTCAACCATGGATATTTGGTTTGATCTCATCTCCCCTCCAGGCTATGAACTCCCCAAGGACAACGACTTCAGCTTGGTGACACAGATAAACTGTTCATTTGCTGAATGCGTGAATGATCAGCATCTTCTGACAGCACATACTTACTGAATAGAATAACACTTAATACTATTGAATGGAAAGGATCTTCTTCCTTAGAATCATCCTGACCTATGTTCTTGGTAGGAAACAAGTCTTGATGAATTTGCAATTCCCTGTTTTGGTGGGTGTGACCTCCTGACCCAGCCTGCTGTGTGATTTGAACAGATCTTTTAACCTTTCAGAAAGGTACCAGGACTTCCCCATATTCCAGTAGGGAAAAAAGAGTAGAAAATAATCTCCAGGGTCTGGAAGGCATGACCTATAAATTGAGTAGGGGGAGAGGGGATGTGATGATGAGGGCCTGGGAACCCACAGGTGTCCTGGAGATCTGCCCCTGGGGAGGTGAGAAGGAAGAGCAAAGGCTAATGAACAGCGGCTGCAGAGTGGCCTAGATGGAGGAATGATTCATCCCTGGGACTCCCACCCAGAGGCACTCTTCCTCACTGGTCTGGCTTCCAGTGTCCAGCCAAGCTGAGTCCTTCATCTGGAGGAATGTTTCCGCCAGATTCTTCCCACCCCCTGGGATGGGGCTGGCAGGGTCCCAGGCCCAGGCCTGTGTCCCTCTGCTGGTGCATCACAGCTTCAAGGGCTCCAGTAGAACTGCTGCGTGCTCATGCTGCACAGAACATTAGATCATCTAGCCTAGAAGGCCCCCAAATTTTAGATTTTACAGACTAATATAAAGTTTAAATAAAGAGGTGGTGACCAAAATAAAGTTACCAACTTATTTTGCTAAGCAAAAATAAGTTAAAAAGAACCATCAGTAGGGTGCAGTGGCACCTGTAGTCCCATCAGCTCTGGAAGCTGAGGCAGGAGGATCCCAAGTTCAAGGCCAGCCTAAGTAACTTAGTGAGACCCTATCTCACAAAAAAAAAAAAAAAAAAAAAAAAAAAAAAGCGGGGAAAAACGGCTCAGTACAGCACCCCTGGGTTTAATCCCCGGTGCAAAAAAAAAAAAAAAAAAAAAAAAATCAATCATTGTCTGAGGATGCAGCTCGGTAGAACACTTACCTAGTATGCGTAAGGTCCTGTTCCCAGCACTGCACAAAAACAAACGAACCAACCAACCATCACCATGTTGCTTCTTGACCTTCATAGTGGTTAAACAGTATGTTTGCTTTGTGCAAGTTATCCACGAATGAGAGTGACTACTTCAAGTGCGTGTTATAACTTTGTAAAAAGTTTACTTGAAAAATCATCACATACTATCACACCATTGTTTCATCTAAGAAAAACTCATTTTAATGCCCAATTATGAAAAATGCATAATCTCAATGAAAGATCATCCTAAAAAGGGCAGTAGTAAATTTACTTCACATGTAATAGCAAAACAAATTTCAGGGGAAAAGGAATCAAAACTTTACTTCACAACATTACTTACACATCAGTTTCATCAATTTAGAGATCCAGATGCAGAATGGAGTCCCACATCCAGCCTGTTCTTAAACTCTGTCACAATTGTTGAGAAAATCCAGTTTCCTTTGGTTATCTTGAGGGACGTGGAAGCCACACCCAGCACAGTTCAAAACCCAAGCTGACACCCTGGCTCTGGGCAGAGGGTAGTGAGGGTGGATGCAATGTCCTCTGACTGCTGAGAGAGGCTGAGAACCCAGACAGCAGCTGCCAAACCCACACTACCCCCACTCTCCCTACCCTTGCAGGGGCAGTCCAGGTGCAAGGGACTCAGTCATCAGGCACCCTGATCATGAGGCACAGAGTGGTTACAGCCTTATCTGAAGGGGATGCTGTAGACTAAGGAGAGCAGGCAGTCCATCTGCAAAGTTAGGGACCATCTGTCCCTTATGTGAAAAACCGAAAACTGAGCCCAGAGAGAGGAGCTGATTTATTCAAAATCACAACTTAGTGAAGAGCTGGTGCTAGAACCTCAGTCCCCGGCCTGTCAGCCCTATAGTCTCCACAGCCACCAGCTCTGAGCCTTGGAAGTCACCTTCTCTGGATCCTGAAAATTGCTCACAGGTCCTGCCATGCTGCTAAAACTCTGCAGAGCCCTGGCTCTGGTGGCCGGAGCTGGGCTTGTTCTGGGCTACAGGGAATCAGGTTACCTGCTTAAAGAGGCCCCCTCAGGAACCAGCAGCTCTCCAGCTTGGCAGGAGGACAACTTGGCGAGGTTGAGCCCATGTAGGATGCCAGAGCTGCTACAATGGAGGGCTTCAGCCATCCAACACCTCCTCCAGGGCTGCTGTCACCAAACCCAAGTTGACACCCTGGCTCTGGGCAGAGGGTAGTGAAGGTGGGTGGAGGAGAGGAAGGTTATTAAGCATGCTTTGCCAGACAGGTTGGGGAGGGGGTGCTTGGCCTTTGCAAAATGGATCTCTGTATGCTTCAAAGGTTTTGCTCAGCCATGTCTCCTCCTTGCTTCTCTCTTCATAAACATGCCCAGTCTCCACCAATTACACAATGCTTTTTTGCTTAATGGTGCCACAGAGGCTGTTTCAAGGAACTCAGGGGAACTGGTCCACTCTTTGGGCCTTTGCCACCCAATCTGTGAAATGGTCAGTTGTGAGTATGTGAACAATTCTCCAGTTCCTAGGAAAGCTGATGCCAACCACTGTGGTGGGGGCTTCCAGACGAGGACACAGGCCCTGTAGTTCAGGTGGTATATTCTACTCTGAGAGAATGAGTAGGAACCCTTGATTTCTCCAACACATATCAGAAAGACTCAAAAACAGGAAAAACATCCAGTCGACTATGTGTTGAAGAGACTTAGAGGTCTGACTGTTGAATGGATGTAAGAGTAATGAAATTCAGTTTAAGATTATTTTAAAGAAGGGTGCCACTAAACAATAAAATCAAAGACCTAGTCCAGCTGCCCTCATCTGACAGAAGAGGAAGCTGGCCCAGTAAAGGGCTGTTTTACTGAAGGTCACAGGGAGCACATTGGGACTAGGCAGGAGTCCTGAGCCCAGCCATCTGACTGCTGCTCTTATGGGTGAGTTCATCAGAAGGCAAGGGCTGGACACTTTATGGCAAATCTGCAGCTTCCAGTGACACACCCAGCCTTCAGTTTCTTGAAAACCTGCATTCCTTGGCTGAGCCCACTCTGTCCATCTTTCACTGAATTTCCTCCAACTTCCTTGGCCCTCCATGGCTAGCTGTGTGCCTAGACCAGTTGCTCAGCTTCTCTAAGCTTGAGCCTGCTCATCAAAAAGTGAAAACATTCTGACCTTGCAGGACAGCTCCAGCCAAGGAAGTGCATGATAAAGTCAACATTTATGGCCCCTGACCTGTGCCAGACACATGCAAGACAGAGGGTTATTTTCTGCACAGAGCTCTGTAGGGGTTGAGACAGTGGGGCAAACCTGAACTAGGATTCTAGCCCAACCATCAACTGACTCACTGTGATCCTGAACAAGTCACCTAGCCTTGCTAGGACTCTCTTTTCTTATCTGTAAAATGGAGACAAAAATACCTATTGTGTCTGGGCATGGTGGCATACGCCTGTAATCCCAGCAATTCGGGAGGCTAAGGCAGGAAGATCATGAGTTCAAAGCCAGCCTCAGCAATTTAGTGAGATCCTAAGTAACTTAGTGAGAACCTGCCTCAAATAAAATATAAAAAAAGACTGGGGATGTGCCTCAGGGGTTAAGCACCCCTGGGTTCAATCCCTGGTTACCCCCTCCCCCCCAAAAAAAAAGTTAAAAAAAATACCTACTGTGCCTGTTGCTGGGAGGATGAAATTCAAAGCCTATAATCACACTCAGTGCAGGCAGCCCCCACGTAGTTCTTTGCTTGCAAAGGCCCCTGGGTCAGTTCCACTCAGGAACATGCATCCCTGGAGCCAGAGTCCTCACTCTAAGGTTGGGGAATCCTACTTAGGTCTAACTGGGAGCACCAAAGTGGAATGAGGAGGCCTTGGGATGGAGCGCTTGGAGGGGGGATGCTGCATGGGGCCAGCAGCCAGCAGGCCTGGCCCTGAGCCCTAGGGCTTCAGATCCTTCCCTCCCTTCAAGCAAGCAAGCAGGCTTGGTGGAGGCCCTGGCCAAGCATGGCTCCTTCCTTGTCCCTGTCATCTCCTGCAGAGAACCCTGGGGGTGGAGCTCCAATCAGCCAGCAGTTAGACTGTCCTGTGCCCCAAAGTCTCCAGCAACCTCTGATTGCCTTAGCCTGGTATTCAAGGTCAGAGGGTCTGGTCTTAGCCACTGTGCAGTCTCTTCTCTGCTAGGCCCCCTTTCCTCCCAGGCTGCCACTGTCTTTGCAAATGTGGTTCTCTCTCCCTTGGATCCTCTGAAGCAGAGGACTGTGGAGAGCCATGGTGAGAGAGGCCTTTGCTCCAGGAGGTCAACATTGTCCTCATCCCTTGGCTGCTCCTCAAGCAATACCTCATCTGTACCCTGGCCAATTCTAATCCCCTGAGCCCCGCTCTAAGTCTCTGCTGGCAGGAATGCTTCATCACTGAGAGTTACTTTCCTCCTTCGTAAGAAAAGAAACTTCAGCCTTGTGCAGGACCCTAGTAGGGCAGTTTCTGTCCTCTTCAGGGAGTCAAGAAGATTTCTTGGACTCCTATCCTTGCCCCAATCCAGGTGCATCTGTGCCAGATTCCTCATCACCACCCAATTCGGCTTGGGCTCCAGGAACCTGAACTCTAAAACATCCATCTTTCTGAGGGCTAGCCTTGGCATCCTTACTGAGCCCTGATCACCCATGATGGCAGGGCCGCCGTTTACCTCACTCGCCACTGGATTCCAGAGGCTGGTGCAGGGCCTGGAGCAAGGCAGGGGCTCTAGAACCAGGTCATGCCTGGCCCAAGTCCCCTACCCACCTTGCTGGCAGCACATGAACCTACCTTCATTTCACTCAGAATTGAGTATTTCTGCCTGAAATTAAATGAAATCAAAAACCAATGGAGAAAATGTTTGCACACAAGACAGACTAAATGTTAATTTCCTTAATATTTTTGTAAAGAAAAAAATACTTTTATTCATATTCTCTATTCAAATGGAAAAGAGAACTTCAGAGGAAGGAAGAAGGAAACATTTTTATATTTGTGGAAGGAAAGACTTTGACTCACTCATAATAAAAGAAAAATCAATTAAAATAGCAGTGAGATATACTTTTAGAGCTGGGCCTCTGGTTTGGATCAAATAGACTGATATCTACGAGATCTATTTGCACACGCTTGTAGTAATGAGTAAGGATATTTGTTCTAGCCTTATTTAGAACAGAGTTTGGCAAATGTCTTCCATAAAGGACCAGATAGTAGCTATTTAGGCTTGAGAATCAAGCAGTCCCATCACAGTGTCCTAACAATGCCACAGACAAGCATAATGATTGAGCATGGCTGTGTCCAATAAAACCATTATGAACACTGAAACTTAAATTTCAAATATCTTTCATGTGTCCCAAAAATCTTATTAAAAAAAAAAAAAAAAACTAAGAAAAGAACAGTTAGGTATGATGGTACACACCTATAATCCCAGTGACTCTGGACACTGAGGATTGTAAGTTCAAGGACAGCCTCAGCAACTTAGCAAGGCCCTAAGCAGCTTAGTGAGACTGTCTCAAAAGACAAACAAACAAATAAATAAATAGGACTGGGGATGTGGCTCTGTGTTAAGTGTCCCTGGGGTCAATATCTAATATGGAAGGAAAAAAAAAAAAAAAGGCTGTAGCTGTAGCTTAGTGGTGGATGGCTTGCCACAAGGCCCTGTGTTCAATCCCTGGCACTGCAAAAAACAAACAAAAAATAAATAAAAAATTTCATAGCTGAGGGCTATACAAAAACAAGGTGCTGGGCTGGCTCTGGGCAAAGCGCACACTCTGTTTGAAATAGATGAATACCATAGGCACATGTTAACTTTGTAAAAAAAAAAAAAAAAAAAAAAAAAAATCTCAACTCCCCCAAGTAAAGTTTTTCCCTGAAACAAAAGGATTGGTGGTGAAATAAGTTTAACACCCAGGGTTAAGCAAAGTCAGTGTCTTTGCTGCAGGATTTGGGCGGGGTGGCCTTGAATACGCTGTTGTGCCTTGTGAATCCACCCAAAGACTGGGGCTTCCCAAGCTTATTGCTGGGACCAGCATCCTGTGAGATATTGGGGTGGCTACCTCTGGACACAAGAACTGCCTTCCTGCTTTCTGCTCCCCGCTTCAAACACCCTCACAATACCTCGGCACTTCCCAAAGTACATTCCTCAGCTCACTGAGCCTGTGAGATGTTCCATGGCCAAATGTTCTTGGGAAACTTTCTGCCAAAGTAGATGACAAATGATTGCTCAAACTTCTCCCAGCTTTTACTACTTTCTGCCTTTTCTCACACTCTTTTTTTTACCCATTTCTGTCCCATGAGTCAAGGCTTGGGTCTCATGCTTTCTGAGTTCACAGGGAAGCCTTTTGGATCCTGGCAAGATAATAAAGGTGCCTTATAGTGTCCTAGATAATCACTCAAAGAAAGAAGTTACAAGAAGCAATTGAGGAGTGACTGAAGGGGGAGAGAGAAGGGACATGCTTGGTGTATGATTAACAGGGTGACTGTGATTGGGTTAATAAGTGGGGCATGCAGAAACTTATTCTCCTGTGTCCCTAGTTCTACTTACTGTGGGTGGTGCAGGAACTCAAGCTCCAGCTAAAGCACTTGTTGGCCAGCTCTTGGGAAACAGAAAAGTCCCTTGCTCTTAAGCCTTCCCACTGGGCTCCCATCCCTACCTGAAGTCCCAAGAACTCTACTCACCTCTGGATATGGATCTGGAGGTCACCTGCCACACAGATCACTCTGCCCTTTAGACCATAGGCACTGCATGGAGCAGGTGCCTGAGTTGGTTTGACCAAAAAACCTTGTGGGACTCTGGACTGACTTTGCTTTCCACCCAGTCTCTGCAGTTCACTGGATACACCAAAGTTGCCCACCTCACTGAAGGGGGACCTCCTCAGAGATGCAAAATGTCAAGA
Source organism: Sciurus vulgaris (assembly GCF_902686455.1). Taxonomy (NCBI): domain Eukaryota; kingdom Metazoa; phylum Chordata; class Mammalia; order Rodentia; family Sciuridae; genus Sciurus; species Sciurus vulgaris. The sequence continues at coordinate 73,792,106 of NC_136472.1, forward strand.
GGTCAATTGACCTGCTTAACCTTAATGTTTCCTTAAGAGCTATTTCCTCTGAAACTTTCAGCAAATTGCTTAATCTCTTTGAAACTCATTTTTCCTAACTCTACAAGAGGTCTGCCCACCTCGCTGGCTACTTATGCATATAAACAAAGTAGAAAGTGCTTGGCGCATGGAGGTATTTATAGCATTTACTTCCTCTGTTTTCCCTTATGCTGATTCTGAGCTACTGAAGGAAAACTGTTTCTTAGTTTTCCACTGTGTGGCATTGGGACACTTATGAAGAATCAGTTGGGATGGATGTGAGAGGGTAGCTGTGGCCCAGTCCGTGCCAAATACAGATCTGCCCATTTCAAGGCAGCTTTCCCAAGCCACTCCCTCTGAAGACTGCTTTTACCTTGCTGTCTGTGACTAACTGGTTTTATCAGTCCCTCCCTCACCTCTACCTGCCTTCCACAGGTGTAGATTCCCTTCATATCAAGTGCCAGGGATGACTCATATGTGACCCCAAGTCCCCAATGACTTGGCACAGAGTAGGCTTACCAGATAGAAGTTTGGAAAGGCAGTTATCTGCAGTTGTCAGTGAAGTGTGCTTAAAGAATATCTTGTTGCAGAGAGGGTGCTCAAGGAGCCCTTTGCAAGACTAAGCAGTCACTAGGAGCCCAGGCAGAGAGGGGAGGTGGTGGTGAGAAGCAGGGATAGGTGGAGCTCAGAGAGGACAAGCTACTTTATGACCTGCCCTTGGGCATTCATTCATTAAACTCTATTAACAAATACTAACTATCTACATTTGCCAGGATCTTTGCACATTCTGGTTTGAGGTACTGCAGTATATTGTATAAGAGGGATGCGGATCTGGCACTATGTATTCTTGGGCAAGTTACTTGACATCTCTGAGCCTTGATGACATCATCAGCAATATGACCATAACACCCAATGTGTCACACAGTTGTTATGAGGATTGCATGAGCTAATTTATATCAATTGCCAGCACAGTCTCTGCTAGATAGCACTTCTCTAACACAACTGCTAGAGGTAATAATCTTCCAGTCCTGTGTGGTTAGAGCAAAAGCTCCTGCAGACCTTGGAATTGAGACCAGCAATCCAGCTGTCGTCTGACAGCTGAGAAAACCGGGGCAGGGAAGACAAAAGTGCAGCAGGAGCAGAACCCCGGCCTAGGGCTCTCAGGGCACTCTCTTTCCATCTAAATGTTGTTTCTCTGAGTTTAGGGCCTGAAGAGCAGGCACCAAGTGCTGCTTCACCAAGTGCTGGTTCACCAAGTGCTCCTTCAGACAAAGTGGTCTGTGAAGCTGGGGCAGTTTGCCCATAACAGTACAAGCCAGGCAGCTTCCTGGACGCACAGCTGAGGATGTACTTAGGAGCAATCTGCTGCAGGGCCTGCAATGTGTTGGCGAGCCCCACCTCTCTGCTGTCCCTGAGGCTGAATTACAGCCTGGCCTGGGAGAGTTCATTGCTTCACTCCAGGACGCTCTCTAACTGGATGGAGTTTGAGGCAATAGTGATACAAGTGTACTGTGAGATTTTTCCAGTTTCCACAGATCTATCATATCCTTGACCTCATTTGACCTCCACAGCATTTTTTTTTTTTTTTAACAGCTGGAGAAACTTTGGCTCAAGGAGTTAAGTAACTTATCTGAGGTCTTGGTACAGGTGACTAGGTATTTTCTCTTGATCTCGTGCTCATTCAGTACTTGGAATAAGAGCGGACACTGACTGAGCGCTTCCTTGAGGCCAGTCTGTTCCAAATGCTCCATCTGCATGATGTCCTAACAATCCTCACCACCTCCCTAAGTGATCAGTCCTCTCAAAGATGAAGACACTGACAGAAGTCAAGGAAGTGACTCAGGACATACAGATAGTAGGTAGTAGAGCCAGGGTTCAAACCCAGGCAGCCAGGTTCCATAGCCCATCTTCTTCCCCTCTGTATCAGGGCTTCTGAACCCAAATGAACACCTTGGTCCAGATTATCCTGAGTTGTGGGGGTTGTGGGGCTGCCCTACATTACAGCATTTTTATTTAGTTACTTATTTTGGGTACTGGGAATCAGACCTAGGGCCTGGCACATGCTGGGCAAGTGTTCTGTGATTGAGCTACACCGCCAGCCCCTGTGGGATACTAAGCAGCATTCCTGACCTCTACTCCCAAGGGACATGGGGAGCGTTTCCCTCCCCATGGTTGTGATAACCAAAGATGTCTCCAGACATTGCCAAATACCCCATGAGGAGCAAAATCACACCTATTTAAGAACTCTGCTCTTTATTATACTATCCTAAATGATAGCATATGGTTATGTTAAGAAATAGGGCAATACCTAGTTTTAGAGAAAATGTTTCTATAGACCTCTTTCCAAAATGAATTAACATTCAGATTCAATCAACCGTAACTGCTCACCCCACAACCTACATCCACACAATTTATAGGTCATTTTAAGAATAAATTGATGCTTAGAGAAATCAAGTAACCTGCCCAGAATAACAAAGCTAGTATGTGGCAGAACGGGAATTTGAACCTTGGTCTTAAAGTCCACATGGCTTTTTTTGGGTAGTATTTATTCTGAAGTGACAGAATTGTATTTTCTCAATTCTAAGATATACATTCTCCCCACAATTTAATGGTTTTAGAATTCGGATGCAACTTAAAACCAATGTCTGCTTCTAGTAGAAATATTTTTAATTCCCCAAAAAGCTATTATTTAATTAAAAGTATATCTCAACAGTCTCTTAGAACTGAGCATCAAGGGCTTGGGCTTGGATATAGCTCACTGGTAGAGTGCTTGTCTAGCATGTGCAAGGTCCTGGGTTCAATTTCTAGTACCTCAGGAAAAGAATTATAGGAAGAGAATGGAGAACTTGAACTGTGAGTGTGGAAGATGATGATGGAGGTAAATGGTAAGGAGAGAGACAAAGTGGCAGTCCTCTCTCCTTGGAGTTAGGCCTTTTCTCTGCCCCACTGTCCACACCACCCTGAATCCTTACCTGCTGACCCCCATCCAGTCCTGGTGACCCAGTTCATACCACAGTCTTCCAGGAAGTTTTGCCAGGTCGTTAATGCGAATCTCACATTTTCTAATTCCAACTAGAAGCTTCTTCTTATTATTATTTTATATAATTTTTTTTGGTTGTTGATAGACCTTTATTTTATTCATTGATTTATATGTGATGCTGAGGATCGAACCCAGTGGCTCACACACGCGAGGCAAGTACTCTACCACTGAGCACAACCTCAGCCCTAGAGGTTTCTTTTTCTATCCAATCATTTCAACTACAGCAGTGTTTGACTGACTAAACACGTTCTCCTTCATCACCGGCAATGTTAGCACCCTTGCCTTATAGAAAAGGAAGCTGAGGTCCAAAGGACAGCAATTTGCCCAACATTCCTTTCAAGGTCGGTGGCAGGGCAGGAAGAGTTGAGTCTCCACATTCTTCACATCGATACTTCATGCTTGTTCTGCTCACCACAACCAGCTGGGGAGCAGTCAGTTTAGCCAAGACTTGGAGAAAGTGGCTAATATTACCGGATGATTCCATGGTAAAAATTGTGACATCCGAACTCAGAGAGGTACAGAGATTCACCTAAGGATCCATAGCTCCCTAGCAGAACTCAGACTGTAACTCTTCATGCTGGTCTGCCCAACCCTGACACTCGCTCACCAGCCAGGCCTGCCTTCATGCTCACCAGCAGGAAAGGGACAGCAGCCTCTTCCAAGACTCCCCAGGAAAACAAGAACTTTCACTTCTGTTCTCACTGATGTCACAGGGATTGTGGTCTGCCCCTCCAGTATGTCTCACCAATGTCCTAACTTTTTAAGAACTGGACTCAAGTCCTTTCACCTAACTAGTGACCTGAACAGGACCCTGACAGAAAGATACAGAGCTGGAGGGAAACAGGAAGTCTAGTTCCAGGTGGTGTTAACATCTGGGCAAGTAAGTTTCCTAGGGGTGACTCTACTTCTCACAGGTTATTATGAGGACTGTTAGCTTTTTGTAGCTGGGACCAAAATACGCAACAAGAACAACCGAAGAGGATAAAAAGCTTAATTTGGGGCTAATGATTTCAGAGGTCTCAGTCTGTGGCCAGCTGACTCCATTCTCAGGGCCTGAGGTGAATCAGAACAGAACAGAAGGGTGTGACCAAGCAAAGTTCTTAGCTCATGGCAGCTGGGAAGCAGAATGAGGGAAAAGTCAGGGACAGAATACAATCCAAGGCATGCCTCCGGTGACCTACTCCCTCCAGCTGAGTCCTACCTGCCTACATTTGCCACCCAGTAATCCATTCAAATTATTAATCCACAAAGTGGATTAATCCCAATTAGGTCACAGCTCTAATAATCTAATCATTTTGCCTCAGAGCATTCCTGCATTGCCACATGAGTTTTTAGGTGACATCTCATATCTAAAACATAACAAGGACTGAGGGTGATGGAAGTCTGTGAAGACCTGTGGTGTACTTTCTGCACACTAGTGTAGACGGCAGCCTCTGACTTTGCACAGGCATAGATGATGTGATCTCAGGAAAATGATCTCTTTAAAATTCAGTTCTCTTGTGGGCATAGTGTATCGAGCTCATCAAATTATGAATCTGAGATAATACACATAGTACCTGGCACATGGGAGGCACTCAATTAATATATTCCCTCCTAAGTAAGCGTCATTATATGAAACACAGCAGAAGTCAAACCCTTAATTCTATTACTTAAGCACATGGATAAATCTTATGTTATGGACAGGGAATTTAACCTCAAATGAATACTGAGATTGCCTATGATTTTAAAGCACCAGCAGCTGCCTTTGCATTTAGTCATCTATCTTACAGGGAAGCTGCAAAGCTGGAAAAGGGATTGTAGTCCAGAGAAAAATGCTGCTGTGTAGCAGAGGTAATTTAGGGGGGCACATCTCTTTATCCAGTTGCAGGCCTGTCCCCCTTCTCTACAAAAAGGCAGGAGCCAAGACACAAGTAGGTTCTGAAGAGGGTCATGAAAATTATATGGGTTGTGGTTTGAGAAGGGAAGGAAGAGGAGAAAAAAACAGTGCAGGAATTACTTGACTTGGAAAGGAAGGGGTAAGACAGGTGATAAATAGGAGAGTATTATATTGCAGAGGAGGGTGGTGAGTCACATGCTAAGGTCGTTACTGTGGTAGAGGTCTGGGGGAACCAAAGGGATCATGTCTCAAGACTTGGAACATTTTGGGAAAATTATACAAATCATAGATGTTATTAATTATGATTAGCAATGTCCAAGGCGGGGTTTGCTTTTTAGTTTGTGTCTCTCACTTTGTAAACATGCCCAGAAACTGTAGGGTGCACTCTGCCATGTGTATCCTGCATATAAAGGACACTGCTTCTATGGCTAGCTCACACAGGAGCTCCAGGCTCAGCATCTCTTGGACACCCCTGACCAGAGAACGTTGGCCAGTTTCTGGGCAGGACTTCCAAGGGGGTTTCATGGATCGACCTCTAAATCCCTTTTTCTTCCTCATTTCTGGTTGTTTTCCTCTCCCCCAATGCCCCAGCCAATCTGAATTCCTCACTGGTCCTAGCCACATCATTTACTCATTCATTTAACAAGTGTGGAGGATCTATTACCTGCCAAACAGTTTCACACAATGGGGTTACCACCACAGTGAAAAAGGCAAAGTCCCAGTCCTGGTAGAACTTACATACTAGTGGGAGAAAACAAATCATTTCTAGGAAAGGTAGGTTAGTTCTGAAAGAGTATGCAGAAAAAGCTTCTCTGTGGAGATAACTTAAGAAAGCAAAGACTTGAATGATGCAAAAAGTGAGCTAAGAGCTAATGAGGCCACACCTTTTAAGGCACATTTTGAACAAGCTTCTCTGAATGAGCCTGGAAGTGGGATAAACCAAAGATCATTAACAGATGGGCAGAGTAGAGAAGAATCAGAGCCCAGGGGACAAGGACAGAGGTTGATGTGGACCAGTTAAAATAAAGGTCTTAAGAGTCATGATCAGGAGTGTGGATCCTGAGGTAAGCATGGGGGAACACCACTGGAGGGTCTGAAAAGAGGTCTGCATGATCACTCTGCTGGATGGAAAATAAACTCAGAGGGAAAGATAGGCATGAGATGATGGTGGCTTGGACTAGGGTAATTGCAGTAGGGTGGTAAGTATTACTACTGAGGGAAAGACAGGGGATGCCCTGGTAAGACACTTGAGGGGACCTTAAAGAATTAGCCGCTAACAGTTTGCCATCAGGGTCAATGTCTTATCTTTGTAGCCAAAATATGTGGAACAGTAACTGGCATGATATAAGTAGAATTGGAAAAGTAGTATCAAATATTCTGGAAGAAAAATGTCATATATATAACACTGAATTTTCTACTTCAGAATGCTATTTAATCCATTTCAAGATGGGAAAAACATATACATTATGGATAATGTGGAAAATAGAAATGTGAGGAATGGAAATTGTTTAATTCTTCAAACTTCCACCACTTGGAGACAAACATTGGTAATTTGGTGTAATACTTTTCCCTTAGTCTTATCATGCCCATTTTCTGAAAGTTGGGTATTTCCATTTTGACAAGAGGCCTGGTCTACCAGAGTCAGATGGTCTGGGTTTGAACCTCACTTTAACACTAGTGGTGTTGGAGAAGTTACTCTCTAGGCCATAAAATGGGGACAGTAACACCTACTGGGTCACCTTATTGTGAGCTTAAATGATTCATACAAAGCACCTAATAAGTGCTCAACATATGGTAACTGTTATGAATAAAAAGAAGTCCAAAGCACCACAGATGCAATCATAAGGAACGCTTTCAACATCTCATTTCATAGGAAAAAGGATCTGCATATCTACAATCTAATCACATGTACTCTAAGGAAAAATAATCATACCAAGAGTAGGACTTCGCCAAATAAGATGTAAGCAATACCAAATATTTTTAAAACCAAATTTTATAGTAACAAAAAACAGAACTATGCCAAGTACTAACCCCAGATCCTGGCCTGTTTAATAAATCTCTCTCCTATAAAGCTTACATACATATGGGATTACAGTTTACATTAATAACAGTATAAAGGGCAGACACTGCTCACATGCCAAGAAATGATTCTTTCAGGTTTTCCGTCTTCAGTTATGTCTATGTGGTATGACAGGGCATAGCACCAATTTAGGACACTTCTGGTCACCCCTGACCTCTACCATCACCAAGCAATATGATTCTGAGCAGATGTTCTCTCCAGTCTTCTGCAAAATGAGAGGGGTTGTCTCCAAGACTCTTTCCAAGTTCTCAAACTCTACTGCCATGCAGAATTTAGAGTTTAATGTGTATAATACAGGTGTCAGGAAGAAATATTACATGTTTATCGGGTACCTTGAAAACTTGAAATAGCATACTTAATACTTTAATTATCATCTGTTTATTGGGGGGGAAATGAATTACAAACTACGTGGTATACTTGTAATGCCAAGAAAACAGCAGCCGTAATTTTCACTGAAAAGGGAGAGAGAGAAACGTGAAAACACCTGCAGTCTTGAGGTCCCACAGTTGGTACCATTTTCAAAGGTCCATGTACTCCTAGCAATTTCTCAAGTGGCTTGAAACCTATTCCAGCTGGGCCTATATTGGCAATGATGGTGGTGAATTCAGTTTAGTTTTATACACCATAATCACTCATTAACTTTGTTACATATGGGGAAACAACCGTTGCTTTTATAGGTCTCTGAAAAGCTGCAGCCCACCCCTTCGACTTACATGCAATGTGGTGTACTACTGAGCTTCAAACTAGGAGCCTCAGCAGAACCACGCAGCTTCTCAGAGAGCTCACACATCCAGGGGAAGGCCTGGCAAACCCAGAAGCACATGCTTATGATCCAGAGTCCAGGGACGGCTAGGCCTGCACAGGAAGACATCTAGGCCGAGAGGTAAACAGTAAGCAGAGAGGGTATGACGTGCCACATTATCTGCACCCTGGGCTTACTCAGGGCACCTCCTCTAGTTGGTTAAGGCCCTCTCGTCTGGACTCCCCACACACCTTGGGGTTTCCTCGCTTATGGTGACCTTAAGTCCTTGTTTATCTGCTTGAGCATTAGTGGTGCCCCTTTACAATCCAATGTACCCTGGTTAGGACCATCAATTGTTACCCTACCTTCTTTAGCCCTGCTCCTGGCAGTCTCTGGCTTGCATGTCTGACTCCCCCATATGACTGTGCTCGCCAAAGACCTGGACTCAATATTCACCTTTGTATCCACACACGAGCTGTTCCAGTCACTTTTGTATCCACACCACTTAGCCTGGTGTCTGATATAAATACATTGAGCACCAAAGTTGTTCAAAACTATGTTTGAAATCAGAATGAACAGCAAATACAAGAGGTAACACATCAAACTTGTAAATCTTTACATCATGTTGGAATCCTGGTTCCATCTTTCATTAGCTATGTGCCCTTCTGATTCTTAGGATTTTACCTGAAAAAGCAGGAGTACCCTCAAAGGACACAGGATTTTAAATGAGGTAAGATGAAGCCCTTCAGCACATACTTGCATATGGAGCACTGTCAGCAGCTACGGCTACTGTAGATGACTGCACCTCCCATTGCCACAGCATTATTCTGCCTTAAGAAAATCAAATCAGCACCCAGTGGGGACTCAGTAAGTGTGCACTAGATGAATGCTTAGTCTAGTGCTAGGATCTGGCTGCCAACCAGATTCTTAGGTTACAAGATACATTAGTCAAAATTACAAACTACAAGTCAAAAGGTTTTACTCCTTTAAGTCCAGTTTTAATAATAAGTTTTCAAAACCTTATATCCATAAGCACAGATGACAGAACAGCAGCACCATCTGGCTACATTCTTGATGTGCTAATTAACAATTTAAACCTCACCCTTCTTGAACAATACTCCTAAAAGTTATTCATGAGCATGCCAACTTGGATATTTTGGTTCATCTCTCTGAACTGTCGGCCTCTCAAGTTTTATGTGATTAATGTATACAGAGAAAAGTAGAAAGATCTTAGATTGAGTAGACAGTAGTTTTCTTGATCCCCAATTACAATATCCTCTTTTGCAGTATATCTTTGTCGAACATTTGGAATGAATTAAGACTTTAAACTTCCAGATGTTTAAACTACTACTGTAAATTTAAACTCATTAAAAGGGGGCAGATTTACTACCTTTACTTAGTTTTGAAGTCTGTTGTTCACTGTCCAAATAATTTATGGAACCAAATACAGTGGCAGGTAGTGTACTCTATTTATATAGTATTCATGGTGAGAAATAAGGGGCATTTAAAAAGGTCTGGAAATTTACTGCCATTTTAGCCAACCTATAGATCACACTTATTGTTGTTTCTAAGTTAGTAATTGTTTCCTGAAACTGATCTAGTAGATATTTTTATGCTAATCTGTACTAAAAATGGCTTTGCTTTTTCTGGCCACAAAAAGCTGGCTACAGAAGAACATTTGATTATGGCCAGAAGACAGCTGCACCACTCTTGTGAAATAAATGAACCTGGATCTACGGTCCTTTGTGGAAGTATCTTGGCAGCCAAATAAAGGTGGCAGCATTTCTACACCCAGTTTGTAAAGTCTCAGAAGTTTCAGGCTCCAGGATCTTTTTTGCTGTTGTTGGTTTTTATTTTTTTTCCCCTTCTGTTTTGCAAGGAGCCCATGTCGACTATAATGAGTGTATTTTAGATGGTGTGCTGAAAGCTGGCAATGGATAAAGCAAGAACATAAAAGAAGCCTATTCCCAAAGCAAATACTGCTTTTGCAAACCTTAAGAATGAAGTGGCTTTCACAATCAATTTTAAGACAGAAGAATTGGATTGAAGTACCAGGCTCTGGCACTTATTAGCTACATAATTTGAGGCAATTAATTTACCTCTGTGAGCTTGATTTCTCAATTGAAAAATGAGAATAAAACCTGAGCTTTTCTGGGGACTCAAATGAGATAATCAAGGTGCTCTGTAAACTCTAATACTGCAAAGTACACTTTCCTTCTTTATGAATTACTCACTGTAAATAGTTATTAAAAAATGGCTGTCCCTAAAGTAAAACAAAATTAAACCAGATCCAGGTAAGTCACTGCAGAGGAGTGGGTCTCCAGAGAACTCTTTCATCTCAAACAACTACTTACCTCACCGAGGTATTCTAAGAATTAAGTGAAAATTACACACATCAATAAAGGATTTGTTCTCGTTTTATAAGTACCACATCCCATATTGGGCTTCAACTGGATAACTTTTCAAAAAGATGAGAATATGTAAAAAAGCAAAGATTCCTCTAATTAGACACATTAAATCTTGAATATGTTTTCTTAGATTTTACAACTGTTTATAGATATGATGAACTTTATTTTGGTACTGGGGATAGAACCCAGGGGTGCTTAACCACTGAGTCACACCCCCAGCCACACCCTCTTTTTTAAAAACTTTTGAGCCAGGGTCTTGCTAAGTTGCTAAGGTTGGCTTTGAACTTGTGATCCTCCTTCCTCAGCCTCATAAGTTGATGTGATTATAGGTGTGTGTCACTGAGCACAGCAGAACTTAAAAAAAAAAAAAAAAATAAAGAAAAATAAAGAAAAAAACACCAAGGTTTTCATGGATACTGTTATTGTCCTTTCCTTTAATTTTGGTAAATCTGATTTACTAGTCTATCAAATTTGTGTATGTAATTACAAAAAGTACAACTGGCTGGGCATGATACACACACACAATCCCTGCAACCCAGGAGGCTCCAACAGGAGGATTACATTTTTGAGGCCAGCCTGGGCAACTTTGCATGACCCTGGCTCAAGATTAAAAAACAGCTGAGATTGCAACTCAGTGATTGTGCCTAGTAAGCTAGCATGTGTGAGGTTCTGGGTTCAATACTGCCCCCTCCGCAAAAAAAAAAAAAAAAAGGTACAGATTATAGTCCTGTGGACCAACTCCTAAATCTAGGCTATAAATTCTGAGTCAGAATTTGTAACTGGTATTGAGTATTTTTTTTCCATATTTTTTTTCCACATTAGATTAAACAAGTTGCTAGCATTTTAGAATCAGTGATTACATCTTTTTTCAATTAGAAAAGTTTAAATATTTACATAATTTTTATTGCTGTTTAATATAACAAAAAAACTTTAAACTGCCTTGTAGAATCCATCCAGTAATGTATGAAATTGAAATCCACAGCTCAAGAAGACACCGTTATGGCTGAAATGTATATGATGCTCAGCATACAGCATGAGTAAGATAAGTTCTTGTGTGTCATTTGGTTCTTGCTTCAGTCATCTGTGTTCATCTCTCAGAAAGCAAAAGGTATTGACAGTATTTAGCTGAGAAGCCTGGTATATAGCAAGTATTCAACTAATATTTGTGGAATAAAGACTCCCAGGTACTACTTTCCAACTTCCTAATCTTGCAAAAGACATTTTTCTCTGTGATCCTACCACTCACTCAAATTGCCATCAAGGATTGGTTTTTGAAAATGTCTTTTAACAAATTAGGACTTTTAAGTGTTCATTAACTGTCCAAACTAGGGAATATACATAGGTTATAGACACAAATGATGGGTACCTTAAAAGCTTAATCAATTTTGTTATTTGAATGCTTTTGGAAATATGAGCATAGTGGATGAACCGGGGCCATATTTTGCAGCTCCTCCCAACAAGGGGTGTCTACTCCTCGTCCCTTGAATCCAGGCTGGCCAAGTGATTTGCTCTGGTTAAGAGTGTGGTGAAAGGGCTAGGCTTGTGGCTCAGTGGTAGAACACTTGCCTGGCCCCATATGAGGTTTGATCCTCAGCACCACATAAAAAATATATAAATAAAATAAAGGTACAACTACAACTAAAAAAATACGTATATAAAAAAAGGAGTGTGGTAAAGAAATGTATTGTGATTTCTTGAGCCACTGCCTTCTTGGTACTCCAGGACCATCAATCCATAAGCCCAAGAAAAAAAGGCCACATGGAATCATCCCGCCCCAGACTTGGCCAACCTGCCAGCAGAATGCAGAAAGCCCTGATGAGACTAGCAAAAGAACCAAGCAACCCACAAAATTGAGAGAAATGATAAATTGTTTCTTTAAGCCATTAAGCTTGGGTATGTTGGTAAGCAGCAATAGGTCACTGAAGACAAACTACCTTATCCTCATGGTACAATCTTAAGGTAGGTTTTCTAGCTAAGACAAGGTAGAGTTAAGTTATCTGTTAAGGTCACATCACTCTCAGGTGACCCTAAGAACTAAATGCAGGCACTGATAGGTCAGTTCTGTGTCTCCTTCACTGTCATCCTGCTACCATGAACTTGATCAGTTCTTTCTGCCAAGGACAGAGGCCATAATATGAAGTCTTGTTATCTTTTTTATAATCTGCATCAGCAATGTGTGTCCTGACTGGAAAAATTCACTGAGCTTGCCCCTGACAGGGAAATGCACTCTGGGTTATCATTCAGACTCAGCACTCCAGAAAATGCACTCATTTTGCTTTCTGAAGCTTAAATAATAACTTATTCCAACATAAAACATCAACAGCTCTGCAACTAAATTCATTCATTTACATTTTAACCAACAATAACACAGACCCTGATAATTTATATCAGGAGTCACATACTCTATATACTATAAAAAAAATAGGGGTGGGGATGAGGATGAGGCTCATTGGTAGAGCACTTGACTAGCACACATGAAGCCCTAAGTTCAATCCCCAACACTACAAAAGAACAAAAAACAAAAATGGCAACAACAACAAAAAACCCCTAAAGACCAGGTAGGTAAATGATATGGTTAGCAATTTCTCAATTTAAATTAAAACCTTTTTCCATGCCTAAGTAGAAAACACACATACCAAGACAACAACCCCTCAAAACACTTCATTTTGAATTATGAAAACTGTATAGCTGGTTATCAAATATATTTTAAAATAATTTAACCTAAGAATGTTTTGGCCCCACAAAAAATAATGTACCTGAACTTTATAAACAAAATTCACATTTTATTTAGATTGAGATAAACTATACAAAATTGATTTTCTTCACCAAAAATAACAGCAATATTTTCTATATTAGTTCTAGATAAACCGCAAAACATTTATTTTGTAGGTTTTCCAAGTTTTGCTTATAAATCAAGATGAGGCAGTATAGTCATGGAAAAAGAAAACAGACAAGTTGCCCCTATCAACAGCCTCTGACTCTGTCTTGACCATGAAGCAAAAGTATTCAACATTTACCTGCTAAAATGAAGGTGTAGGCTTATGAAGATGTAGGCTCAACAAAGGAATGTAAACAGCAACAACCAGATGTGGAACAATGGCGGGCTCTCCACTCAAACTGTAACTTGTTCTTTAAGTTCATTTGATAAAGATAAAATCTATACTGAAATCTGTTTGGTGAGCTCACAACTCTCTGGTTAATTCCCTTAAGTGTCCATTACAAATTTTAACACACTTAAAACTTAATAGTCAAAGGTCAACAGTAGGCTTCATTGTAACATTTCATAAGATGCATTCTTTTCTTATGTCTCCTCAAAATTTATTTCTTCAAAATTGATAACAATACCTGGCAATGGATCCATGGTAATAATACATTTTATATCTAAAAGACTTAACTAAAACAATTCCAGAGTGCTATTGGCAGAGGTCACACAGAGGTGAAATGTGGTACTTCCAATGCTGTCTTCTGGAAGAGCAGACAAGTTTTCAAAGCATGAGAGCTCAAACAAGTGCCATGTATATAGGCAGATTACCAATGGCTAATGTATTCATGAAAGGCCTGTAGGCAGATATTCAGTGATTAAGTGACCTACATACACCTTACGGCTTTTCTTCCAAATATCAAATATAAGAGAAAGCCCATTTTAAAAGTCTTTTAGGTATTTTCAACAGTTTCTGAATTATCTGTAGGAAGCTCTGACTTAGTTGTATATAGTTTGATATATGTGTCTGCCATTAAATCCAGATCATGTTTTATATCAAAGTTTATGTTAAGCAAAGCCAAGTTACTTGACCTTTGGTCTGTCAAAGTGTTCCTTAAGTACGCTTTGAGACGCTTTCGTCCATTTTCATAGCGTTCATTCTCAACCTTCATCACAGGAAGAATACACAGGACCTTCAGCAAGGCATATACATTAGGAAAAAACTTGATATCAGGCAGATGGAGGGCTTCATAAATGGTGGATGGAAGCTCTATATCTTTCCCTCTGTGTTTCCATTTGATTCTCCAACAGTGAAGTTCAGCTGAAAGTGTGTCAGGATTAGGCAAGTCACTTCTGTACATGTCAGCATGGTGCTCCTCTGATGTATTGAATTTGAGCTGTCCCATGACTGAGGGTACCAGAGATAAGCATTTAAGAGCTTTGAGGTGCTGTTCTGAAAATATATCTTTAAGTTCCTGAATGATGTGCTCCACTGTTGGAACACTGAGGGTTTCTTTATAGTAACTTTCAGAGGTTAGCTGAGATTCCAGGTTACCCTGCTGAGCCCTACGAAATTTCCCAGGGAGTTTCATTTGGATATCAAGTTTGGTTGCCAAATTTGTTGCTTCCTCAAACCAAAACTCATGATAAACTTCAATATTTTCCATTACTTCATTGAGTGAATGCAGCACTGCTGTCAAGCTACTGGCAGCAAAGAAGACATCAGAAGTTTGTCCCTGGAGATTTTTCCCAAAGGCTCTTGTAAAAGATAAGACATTTTTAAGAACAACAATGGTAACAATGAAATCAAAATCTGTTACTGCACTACAGAGTACAAATGCTCGACCAGTTATACAGTTATTCCATCTAATATTTGTGTCACTATTTATACCATCTAAACATAAAACAAGTGCTTGCAGGAGATCCACTAAAATTTCAAAAGCGTCATGCCTGCCTGTCCAGTGAGAATGGCAAATTTCCTTCAGTTCTTTACCCCTTTCTTCACTGTTCTGAAAAAGAACAGAAATTACATTGTCAAGTTCTAACAGCAGTTGTGGTGATCGATGGAAAAAAGAACAAACTTCCTCAATTGTTCCTAATGCAACAGACACCCCCATCACAGGCACTGATTTTGCCAACCACATGTTTAAGGCACAGGAAGAGCAAAGTGTGTAGATAGCTTGGGGATATTTCTCTAAAAGTCTAGAAGCAACAACTTTCATTTTGGAAGAGAATCCACTAGACACGATGTAAGCTTGGCCACGACAATACTCCATATTTAGTCCCCACTTCTCAGTTATTGTAGTGTGAAATTTCACAGCCAAAATTTCTGCATCAGCTTCATAAGGCAGGAAGCCCACAAATTCCTCTCTCAGGTTATGAGATTCATCTACAAACCTCACCAACACAGGAAGGTGCTCTTCCCCTGCTATGTCCACCACATCGTCAGTGATAATGGAAAAGAAGTGTGAGTCTCTCACTTCCCTGAGGTTTCTTCCGAATGCAGCTCTCACAGATCTCTAGCATCTGTTTCTGTTGTGTTTTTGAACAGAACAATGTGTTAACTGCTGTGGTCTCAAAGCGTTTTCTCAGGACCTCTTCACCAGAATTTATCCGGCACTCTAACAGGGCCTGAAAGTTATCAGGAGTGAAGAGACCTTCTGGGATTTCATCAGCCTCATGTCCATCCAGAGGTATGTTTTGTTTTCCCATAAGAATCAAAATTTCAAATAAAGACTTTAAGTATTCTTTGTTTTCCTTCTCTTCAAGGGTTAAAGGTAAAATATCTTCATCCTGCTCATCACCCCCTTCTTCTGCACTGGGGTTCTGAACGTTGCTGTTGTTTGTTTCTTTATGTTTTTGTTCCTGTTCAGAAGTTTCATCAACTGGAAAACAAAGAGTCTGTTACAGTCTCATAAGAAACCACACAAAACAAATTACATTTTATTATTGGCTAATATTTCAAAACCACAAACTCGTTCATCCAGCATTCACAGGGGATCTACTAGATCACAGAGGAAGATAGAATAAAGTAAGACAACAGAAGGAGAAACACTGGGAACGGATTTTAATCCTACATGTAAATAAAATTGGAATGATTTTTAATTAACAACACACTTCACATAGTATGTCCCATGAAGGCAACAGTTCATGCCTTCAGAAATGAAAGTAAGTATTTATGGAGGACACTGTGTTTAGTATTTTATGTGCACCATACTCTTTCTTCAGGAAGATGGTATCAACCCCACTTGACAATAAATAACTTGCCCAAGGTCATAAATGCAGTTAGAAAGATAACAGTGAAATTCAAATTAAGTTTGTCCGGCTCTAAGGTGCATATAGATGCTGTTTCTACCAAACCATGAAGCAACATTTTTATATGAGAGATGAGACAGTCATACAAATCAATATAATATAGATTCCTGTAACTGTTAAGGCTAGTATTAGAAATCTTCACCTAATCTCATATTTGGATGGGGAAAGTGAGGTCCTACAGGTTAAGAGTACTGCCCACAGTCATACAGGTCAGTGGTGGCCTAGGAAAAGAATCCAAATCTGAAGAATCACAGAACCTACAAGACTACAAGAGAGCCATCAAAAATTGTACATTATCAATGGGGGAAGGGGAAAAGTTCAGCAAAGAGAAGATGTACTTGATTCTGACCTGATACAGAAGATATGAGCAGGGAGGGCACTTCAGTTGGCAGGAAGTATTCCAGCAACAGCACTAAGGTAAAACGGAGAAGCAGGATAGCAAAATATAAAGCAAAGACTAGTGTGATTGGAGGATGTGGAAGTTGTGCTTCCAGGCCTGCCAGAGCGTCATCAGACTTGAGCAAGGGCAGAGATTACTCTTTCCTCACCCCTTCTCAGCTCAGAGGCCATCTATTCATCATACATACAAAGCAGTGTTCTACACTATGCAGGTTTTTGCCATGCAGAAAGCAAGAGGTTATCCTCAATGCCTGCCTGATAGCCTGTCTCCTTTCCTCCTGTCCTCCATTACTTCTCCATCCTCAATCAACAAGTATCAATTCTATGGTTTTCATTTTTTCAAAAAGATGTTCATTAAGGAGCAAAAACCTAAGGTGAAAAGCTAGTCACTCTTCTTTTGGATATCTTTCCATATGTAACTCATCTGAATACAAGTTCCCTGGGTCCTGGCCTCCCTGCCAGCAATGTTACCTTTCCTACTTCAACAGTGTTCCACATAACATGAAATGAGGTCCATGGTATCAACTACTAAAACCCTCAATGGTTCCCTCTGTCAACAGCCCACACCCTGGCCTCTGTGGTGCCCTTTGGGTTCATTTTCTAAGTATCATAGTTTATCCAAAACCATCAAAGTAAGTGTAGTTTCCCAAATCTAGCATCCTATTTCATGCCACTCTACTTTTGTATAGAATCTTTTCCTCCTTTCTTTGCTTGAGTCCGTGTCTACTCATCTATTAAGGGAGAATTAAAATATTACTTATCACAAGTTCTGTGATAATTAAATAAATTAATATGAAGTAAAGCACTTAGAATGATGATTTGGCATCAATAAAAGTTTATGTCAATGGTAGAACAGGAGATAGAGGAGGAGGATAATAGTAGTAGGAACAAAACAGTAGATAGGAACAAAAACAAAATAGTAGATAGGAACCAAAACAACTTCTAGCTGCCACTCTTTGGCAAAGGCTCAGGCATCAGTACCTGCCACTATGTCCAACACACCAAATGCTCCCCCATATGCATTTATTCCTTAAACATTTATCAAGAGTCTATTATGGGGCTGGGGAGATAGCTCAGTCGGTAGAGTGCTTGCGAGGCCCTGGGTTCGATCCCCAGTACCGCAAAAAAACAAAACAAAACAAAAAAAAGAATCTATTATGCACCACAAGTTGGGTGGACAGAAATGTGGTACCTGCCCTTCATTCCCTACCCTGGGATACTATCTGTGTCCCTGCCACCCCAACAACACAGAAAGCACCAAAAGGGAGAAGGAGCCACTTCTGCGAGGCCAGCACAGGGCAAAGTGTGTGGCTTGGCAGAACTCAATAAAGACAAACTGGATTAAGACTTTAATCTCTGATAATTTCAGACCACAGGACAAAGCTGACCACACTCTTACATCCATTCTCAGGGTAGGTTGTGGACACAGAACATATTTATTTGTTCTTACCAGGTCAAGGCCTTTTAAAAAGGCATTCAGAAGCTGAGTCATTAACACTATCACTTACTTTTTTTCTGTTTCAGTGTCCTGATTTCATCTTCACTCTAAATAACCAAAAGAAAAAAAAAGAAAAAAAGAAAAAAAAAAAAAAACATGTTTCAGAACTGACCTCCAGTATATCATCTTAAATAAAAAGCCTATTTTGAATTAAGTTTTATTCTTTCAAGAGCATAAATTCTTATATTAAATATGTTCTTTAAACAGATGATGGGAAAGTCAGAATAATAATAATTTGCTAATCACTCCAAGCTTATAATTAAGTCCTAGAAGGGAAAAATATATCATTTAACTTATTTTCTACCTAAATAATCCAAACTTTAGATTATAAGCTTTACTAGGTAGTAAAGAACATGAAAAGTATACCAAGGCACTTGGAATCAAATTCAAGAGGATGTAAATTATCCCCCTTCCCAATCTAACCTTAGAGATGGCACATAAGATACAGGCTGCTTAATTGCTGAAACTAACAAAAATGATGAGAAAGCCCCGGGAAGTAGGAGTAACAGAGTGCCAGCAAGGAAAAGAAATGAATGCATGGAGCATAGTCTATGCACTATGACACCACTCAGGGTTAGATGGAGGAAAAACCTACCCATTACTATCTTGTGGAGGGAAAGTAGTAGGGTCTGTGATAGCTGGGACTGTACGGTACCGGCCGAACAGCTCTGCATATGCTGCTGATAACAAGAATGTCAGCAACAGGTCCACCTGCAACACTCCCTCTTTACCTGGTGGGCTGCCCAGTAACAAGGCTGGCAGACTTGGAAGTATTTGCCTGCTGTGAAATATTTGAGGTTCCCTAAGAGGCAGAGTATAGAAGACAGCTACCGGACAGGAGGTAGTTGAGCTACTCACCCCTGATACACATTACTAAATAGAAAAGATTGTCATATGTCAGCATTCATGTATAAGAAGTCTCAGAAAAACAGAAATAACAAAGGGAAGAAATAAAAATTGAGAATTTCTCAAAATTTAAAGATTTAAGTCCCAGGGTGGGGTAGCACGTATGAGGTCCTCAGTTTAATCCCTAGTACTACTATATATATATATATATATATATAATTTATATATATATATATAAATGGAAATTATAAATATAGACTTAAGTCTTCAGATAATGGTCAATATGCTGGTTAAGAAAAAATTCACATATATATAGTTCAATAAAATTTTAAATGTCAAATATAAAGAAAAAATTATAAAAGTTTTGAGGTAGAAAAAGCAGATCACCCAAAAAGAATAGGAATCAAGTTGGCACCAGATTTCAACAGCAAGAACAGAGGCAAAAAAAAACTAGGAAGAGGGCTGGGGTTTTGGCTCAGTGGTACAGTGCTTGCATAGCATGTGAGACACTGGGTTTGATCCTTAGCACCACATAAAAATAAATAAAATAAAGGTACTGTGTTCATCTACAACTAAAAACAAAAACAAAAAACAAGAAAGAATCATCTCTCACAGATTATGTACATCCTCTATGCATCACTTAGTAACATGTCAAATAAAAAATATAAAATGGTTTTAAAAAATAAATCCATGTCTGTAAACTAAAAACAAAAAATAATCCTATGTTAAAGAAATAGAAGTTACAAAATACTGAGAGCTGAACAGTGAAAGCATTACATTATCTAAAGTATCCTTGAATAGATATGTGAGCTAAATATTCAAAAAGCTAGAAAAAGCCAGAAAGTAAATCCTCCAAATCAAAAAGAACCAATAAAATAGCTCACAAGTACAGCAATCACTGACAAAACTTGACTACTGGTCCTTTGATTTATTAAAATAATTTCAGGAACAGAGAAACGCATCCATTCAAAAATTCCAGATAAAGATCATCAACTTTTGGACATAATAAAACACAAGAGGAAAGAGAAAACCAAGGAATTAGAATAGCAATCAAAATCTTCCCTCACTCACTCCAAGCCTCTGATGGATTTACTAAGTTCTACCTTTCACAGAGCAGATAATATCTATATTATACAAGATTTTCTAGAAAGATTAAGGGGGAGGAAAAAAAGAAAAGGTATCCAACTTACTTCATGAAGCTAATAGAATCTTTTTTTTTGCAGGGGGTGTGGGTGTGTGGGGGAGGGTACCAGGTATTGAACTCAGGGGCACTCAGCCACTGAGCCACATCTCCAGCTCTATTTTGTGTTTTATTTAGAGATAGGGTCTCACTGAGTTGCTTAGAGTCTCACTTTTGCTGAGGCTGGTTTTGAACTCTCAAGCCTCCTGAGCCATTGGGATTACAGGCGTACAACATCACACCTGACTAGAATCTTGACATCAAAACTAGATAAAGAAAATATATAAAAAGAAAATTATAGGCCAACACTTACAGAGGCAAAATCCTAAATAAAATATTGACCAACAGAATCCAAGTGTATAAAAATAAATGTTACAATCAATTAGGGTTCATCAGAAGTGACAACAGAAAATTCATCGTTACTAAAGAATGAAAAAAAATTATGAACTTTTCAACTTGATAGATTAAATGAAAGCATTTGATAAGTTCAACAAATTCTGATAAAAACTCTTGAGTATCAGTCTAGAAGGGAATTTCCTCAACTTGATATAAATGGTAAACATCATACTGAATGGAACAAGGCAATGTGACATCACTGGAACTATTTAACATAGTATTAGGAACCCTGACTGAACAATAAGACAAGTAACAGAAAAAACTAAAAATATTTAAGAATTGGAAGCAATTTTTCTTTATTTTAGGTTGATACAATTACACAGAAAACTCAGTAGACTATTAGTATTAATTTATTTAAAAGTTCTTCTGAATTGTTAGAAACAATCTCAACCAGAATTTACACTCTATACAAAAACAAGAACCATGTCTTTAGGAAGTAATCTAAGGAAGAAAGTATGGTTTTCCCCCATAAGAACTGCAACAACACCCATCCCCACAAATTTGGATGGGGTATAGCTCAGTCACAGAGCACCTGCTTAGCATACACAAGGCTAAGCAATTCCAAGCACCAAGAAAAAACCCAATGTTTTAAAAAATTTGACTCTGTGTGTTCCTAAAAGAATTTTAATAGTTTCCTCAAAGAACCAGCATTTAGATTTGTTAATGATTGCTATTATTTGGCAGCCATTTTATCAGGTTTCTTAAATTCATGGATAGGACTAATTAATAGCATAAAAATGTCAATTCAAAACAATTATATAATGAAAATCCCACAGGATTTCTAGGAGAACTTGACCCAAGAATTCTCAAATTTGTATGAAGGAACAAAGGTTCACAAATAGCTAAGGAAGTTTTGAAAAAGAAGAGTTTAAAAATCAACTCTATTTGAAAGTAAGATTACAAAACCATAGTAGTAAGAACAATGTGGTTCAGATGTAAATAAATAATCCAGTGGAACAGATCCTGAAGCAGTCTTGCATTAAAGTTGGTATATAACAGAGGTGGCATGTTATACCACTGGATGAATTCATTAACAAGATTATTGTTATTGTTTGGATCTTAAATGTTTCCCAAAGATCCATATGCAAGGCTTGGTCATCAGCCTGTGGAGCTGCAGGGAAGTAGTGGAACCTTCAGGAGGTAGGGCCTAGTAAAAGGAATTTAGATCACTCATTCTCTAGAAGAATATAGTAGGACCTTGTCCCCTTCCTCTCTTTGCTTCCAAACTGCCATGAAGTAAGCAGCTTTGTTCCACCATGAGCTCCCTGCCATGATGTATTGCTTCACCACAGGCTCAAAAGAACAGATCCAGCTAACCATGAACTAAGACTTGAAACCATTAGTCTAAAATGAACCCTTCCTCCTTTTCAGCTGTCTCAGACATTTGTCACAGGAATGGAAAGCTAACACAAACACACTGATAAAACTAATTTTCCATAAGGAGAAATACAAAGTTAAATTTCACTTGGACACCACAGAAGTCCAAATGAATCTAAGATCTAAATATGAAAGGTAAACAGAGAAAAAAATAAGAAAAATTAGATGTTATCTTAAAAAAGCATAAAATGGATGAATTGATAATGACATATTTAATATACTACCTAACAGGAAAGGACAGAATGGGAATAGTAATAGTGGAAGAAGAAGGAAAAATAGTAAAATAAAATAAAGGCCTTGACAGTGATAATGAGGACAGAAGTCATGGACTCAAGGAGTCTGAGTAGCTTTATTTTGTTCACTTGAAGGTCAATAAAAACAGAAAATTAGCAGAACTGAAAAACATCACAGGAATATAGAAACAGTAAATTATGTTATATTCAAAGATTTTAAAGTTTTTCTAACCCTTGTCAATATCTTAGTAGTGATAGAATTCTTATCTCTAAAACCATTCATGCCTCAACTTTGACATCTTCCATCTCTTTATTCCGTTTGTGCTCGATTCTGGAAAGCTACCTCAGCTCCATTTTCCTTAATACCAAAGAAAAGAAAGCACTTCTGATTATCCCCAGTTCTAAGAAGGAAATGAACTAATAGCCTGAAAGTGGCCAGCTATATTTAAGGGAGGTTTTCCAATTTAAACCATACTAAAACAGATTAACTATCTTACATCCAGTTTACTTATCATAGCATTTGTTTCCCATTATGTTACCTTGGATATACAGAATAATTTGGGCCGTTTTTAACATAAATGCACCTATATTTGACTTCACAGTATTATGGGGAGGTGGGAAATCTGAAAGCACAAAGACATACCAATTCTTTTATTCGTTTTCTGTGTCTACTATGTGGATTGTTCAAATGACTGGTAAGATCAAATATTGTTGGTATTGCATTATCTCGAAGAACTGTCCTATAAGGACTCTGAAAAAGAAAAATGTGTTAATTCAGAGATGGCCCTTCAGAAAAAATAAAATTCTATATTAAAGATTTCCCTAGTACTTCTTTAGCTCTAAAGTATACAGACTTGCAGAATCTGCTATCAGTTTAAGTCAGTCTACTACATCTATTTCTTATTTGCCCTTTTGGTAATCTTACTATTATAAATTAAACTGAGTTGACAGTAGGTATAAAAATGTATTTGAGTTTTGTACATATATTTCTAATTCAGTTTCCCAGCCACTTTATCTGTTCTGTACTTCCATGAGCCCACCAAATTATAGGATGTACAAATCTTCCAAATAACCTACCCTCCTGTATGTTCTACAACAATGTTTCCTTCCTTACCTGCTATTCATACCACTTTTGCTAATATTACTGAGAAGCACCAAGGTACAGTGAAAATACTTTTGTACTGGGACCCAGGAGACGTAGGAATTAAGGTAAAATCTACTAGTGATTCACTAATAGCCCTTTAGTTAAATTAGTTCCCTTTTTTGGGCCCCAGTTTCCTTTTCTTACTTGGGTATTGACTAGATCAACATTCCTCAAAATGAAACTATTCACATATTAGTGATCAGATTGCTTGCCATTTCAGTTATACTACTATCACTTCCATACAATCTACTTACTTCTTTAGTTAATACAGTCTTAAGCAACGAAACTCTAAGATAAACCTTTAACAAGCCATTTATATTTTAAATACATATTACAAACTCCTAAGATAAAAATAGACTCAAGAGCCACAACTCATATCACCCTACACTTCATATTTCTAAATTCCCTTCTAGCTCTAATGAACTTAACATTGAAGGATGATCATTCTCTATTTCACTTCCTGTTAATCTAATCCAACCTAACTAGAAGCTGCATCCATACCTAGATGGTGACAGTTTACCACAGTTGGTCCAGAACAGGCTAGGCAAGACAGGAAGTTTATTAAGAGGGTGAGTAACAGATGAATAACTTCTATAATATACTTGGCTAGTCAAAAGAAACAGTAACTTTAATTTCTCCCTGAAGTTGCTATGGGAAACACACACACACACACACACACACACCTCCCTCCCTTCTCCCTCTCCCCATTTAAAAAGCTTTCTTGGGAGCAGTGAGTGTTTCAAAGTTGACTATTGAAGCATATTCAAATATATCAAGCAAAAATAATAACTCCTCTAATTTTTTTCACCCAGAGAACAGAAGTTAGGAAGGTCTGAGGGGAAACATGTATCTAAGTGAAACACATGATCTTGGGTATTATCCAAAAAGTCACTTATTACTTCAGAAGGATTTTTATTCAGTCAGTATTTTCCAGCTCAATCCCATGCATCAAATAAAACAGAGAGAAGAAAATATGATTTCTTAATGATACAGTTTCTAGTGCCTGGCTAGGGATCCTGAGTCTACTGGGGAGTTTGATCAGTTAGAGACACAACCATTGAAAGGGGCAAAAACTCATATAGCCTAAGCTTTCCATCTCTTTCCCATTGAGCAAAAGCCTCAAAAATAAACAAACATGTATACATATACAGTCAACTTTTGATATGTTAAAAATTATTAAGCGAAGGGAGGGATTAAACAGTCTAATGAACTTTAAAAATTCAAATCTAATTTGCCATTTTATAGTAAATAAAGCAAAGATCAAAAACATAACATTTTATAAATACTTATTTATAATTATACATGCCAGAAAAGTTATATGCAATTCATAAGAATAATTTTAATTCAGCATCAAGATTTAATCTTTAACTGCTGATTTAAGGTTTGAGCAAACATTATTAATCTTATTTTATTTTGGGGGTTAGCAAGGATTGAACTCGGAGGTGCTTAATCACTGGGCCACATTCCCAGCCTGCCTCCCTTTTATTTTGAGACAGGGCCTGGCAAAGTTGCTGGGGCTATCTCTGAACTTATTTGTAACCCTCCTGCCTTGGCCTCCCCAGCCACCGGGATTACAGGTGTGTACCACCAGGCCCTGCATATTAATCTTACTCTAGAATCAAAGATAATAAAACATTTGGTTTTTGCTGAATTAGTCATGAATGTTTACTAACGAGTACATAAATGCCAAACTAACGAGGCCAAAACTCTTAAACATTTTAATACAGAGATCAGATAATCCAGCTTTTAATACCAGCATCATCTTCTACATACAGTTGAAGAATATTTTTCACATTTGGGTTAATTTATTCAAGACTGACAAATCATTCAGAAATTATAAAAACAAAATTACCTCACCTTGCTCTTCTATGCTCTGACTGAACAAGAATACAAGAGTAAACTACATTTTAAATTTCTCATATTGATATGGTTGGAATTATCCAATTAAAAGGCCATATTTATTACTAAAATAAAAATGCAAAATGCATATATGGCATTTAAATAATTTGGGATATTTTTACTTAGTGTCAAGAACATAAAAGCAGTTTGCCTTTTAAACATATGAAACCTCTTATTTTGGTTGATCATTATTACGCTCTTAACAAAGCAAGGCAAAAAAAAAATATCCCTCAAATATTTGTGATTAAACTGTTGAACCGGAATTGGCTCACCTCCCAATGACTTCACAAGTATCTGCTTCAATTAATTTTGAGAAATAAAATAACCCAATCATTCTTTAGTTTTCTGATGCCTCTGCAAAATGTATCTGAAAAAAATATCAAAATAAATTGCTGCATAACAGTATATAGTGTACCTTCAAATAAAGTTTATCTTGCTGAGATGATACATTACTTATACCTAAACAAGAACACTGCATATTATTTACCAAAACTTTGTTCCTTACTAATTATTAAAGTGTTTTGCTTTTACTTCATTTCAATCAAATCTGACCTATTTGTGCCTTTTATGAATCACAGCAGTAACAGAATCCTAGAGGGTTAAAAATCTAGGTCTGGTCTACTCTCATTAGAAACTGGGACCCAGAAAGTACAAGGTCTGAATGTAAAACTGCAAATTGCTGATGGAAATGTTTTTTTCATATTACCTATGATTTATTTCCTGTTGTATCTAGCATATAAAAATTAAGTGTTGATTCTAAGAGTACATTCAAAAACATGAAAACAAAGAGCACTACTCCTAGATGAAGATATGAAAAAGTTCTAGAGAAGTTGCTCCAAATAAAAACATTTTCTTAAACATAGTATTAAGATCATCTAGAACTATCTAGAGGATTAAAAGTGGTCACCTCTGATGACTGGAAAAGGGGCATCAGGAATAGGGGAATAAAGAAAACGACAGAATTTTTAGAGCAAAACAGATACTATTCCACTCCAAACTTATTTTCATTTTTAAAAAATGGTAGGGTAGAGGGATATCTTTCAATTATTAAAACTTACATTTCCAACCAGACAGAAAAAGAGAGGAAGAAACCAAGTTCTCCTATTACTTACAGTTCTACAAATCATAGAAGTCTCAAAGTGTTTGGCACATAATCGATAATGTTTATTGAGTTGATCAGGTGTTTTATCTTCCAGGTCAGCTCTCCTACAATTCTCGACCCACTTCTGGCATCTATAAATAAAACCAAAATACAATTACAAAACATGAGCTTGACATTTTAATTTCAGCACTTGGTTTTAAGGTAAATACATATTAATAACGATGGATTCCTACTCCCCTCCCCTAGAATATAATTTGGAGAAGCTGATTAATTACAAAATGAGAGTTGGAAGGGACCACAGAAATCAGGTAGTATAAACCTTCAATTACAGACAAGATTAAGAAGAAATCATGTCCAAAATCAGCAGTAAAACTTAAAGGTGGGTCTTCCAACTCCCAGAACGTTGTAAGAGAGGACTTAACCATCTGCAGTACAAGTGAAAAGTTGCACAAGGCCAACAGCCTTACATCCCTTCAGAAGTTCAACTTAAGCAAATGAAACAACACTGCTATTGCAGAAAATTAGCAGGTACAAGTTCTATAAACAACTAGTTTCTTGTGGAAGCATGAAGGCTATAATCATTTGCCTTATTATGAGCATGCTTTATCTACAATGATACACATACAAACTATATTACAGGTTCCATGAATGCAACTGTGTCTACACAATCCCACGTACAGAAAATGTTAAGATTGTGAACAAGATAAAGTCCATGTCCTCTTCAAGTGCTTATTTGCAGAAAGTTGTTTGCAGAAAGACAAATAATAATGCCACTAAGCATTTATTATGAGCTAGATACTGTTCTAAGTCCTTTCCAAGGTGAGTACTATTATTATTTCTAAGTCCTTTCCAAGGTGAGTACTATTATTATTCCCTTTGTGCTAATGAAGAGACCAAGACACAGAAATGTTGAGTAATTTGCTAAGTTACAACTATATCTTTACCTCACTCTAAGTTTCTAAGAATAAAATTTCTGCCATGGAAAAATAGTGTCACAATGTGAAAACATTCATGCTGTAATTACACAATAGTACCTTTTCCTGGGTTTCAATGCCACATCCACATTCACCCCACACGTTGATACGTCATTCCCTCCAGTCTAAATATGTAAAACCAGGGTGACACTTGATTTCAAGCCTAAACTAAAACCACACACCTAAACTGCACAGCATTTCATTCAACCAAGAAGTATTGTATCACTCAATGATGCCTAACATGTCTGTATTTTAATATGTTGTACATTATGATTATAAATACTTCATGTTTCGAAATAAAAAAATAAATAAAATTGGGGGAAGGGGACAGTGTACTCAGGATTGAATACAGAGGTGCTCTATCACTGAGCTATATCTCTGGCCCTTTTCATTTTGAGACAGGGTCTTGCAAGTTGTTCACACTAACCTTGAACTTGCAGTCCTCCTGCCATAGACTCCCAAGTGGCTGAGATTATAGGTGTGTGCCACGATCTGGCTCAAAATCAAAATATTAAGTATAAAAACTATCTTGCCATAAAATAATTTGCCATACTGCTACTGTTAAGTTTGTTTTTAAATTCTTCATCTCTGAAGACTGTCCACATAGAATAGTACTGTCCACACAATCCCTGAACTAAGCTGAAATATTTTTCTGATATCAATAGCCACCCAGATTCCAATGATCAAGAAGAACAGATTAAGACAGAAAGTCCAATTAATTACCCCTACTGAATACACAGAAGTAGACAGTGAAAGGTGTGTAAGACCACTAATAATTTTTTTGTTTAAAGAAGACAAATGGAGGAATATATAAGTTCATGAACTGGAACACTGAATTCTAAGCATCAGTGCTCCCAAAATTGATTACTAATTCAATATCATCCCAGTCTAATGAGTGAGAGAGAGAGAAAGAGAAAGAAAGAGAGAGAGAGAGAGAGAGAGAGAGAGAGAGAGAGAGAGAGAGAGAGAGAGAGAGTTTGTGTGTAAGAGAGACAAAATTACTTTGAAATTTTTTACACAGAAATTCATAGGGCTAATAGTCAAGATGATCTTGAGGGAGGAAAAAAGGTGGAAATACACTACCAGATATTAAGACTTACAAAGCTTAAGACAATATGGTATTGTACAAGGACAGAACAATGGAACAAGATAGAAAGCTATGGACACTTAAGACAAAGTAGCTTTGAACAGCAGTGAAGATGGATTTTTTTCAACAGTGCTGAGTCAGTTGGATATCTGTATGACAAATATGAATAAAATGATTTTATCTTAAAAATGTTACTGGTGCAGTATAATTATACAAAATTCATTATGCCAAAAATGAATATTTGCAGGTACTTTTACACTATACATAAAAATAAATTCCAAGTGAACACAGATCTAAATATGAAAGTAAAACCATAAAGCCACTAAAAGATAACAAACTATCTTCATCGCCTTCTTAAAGAAGGCAACAGAAACCACAAATTTCAGGAGAAAATTAAATGATCTGGCTACTTTAAGTCAGTAATTTTTCTTCATCAAAACAACCCACTTAAGAGAGTGAAATGGCAACCCACAAAACAGAAGATCTCTCTAACGAATATATCCAGCAATGGACTCGACTCACAGCCAAAATACATTCAAAGAACTTCTACTAGTTCTTTGAACAGGCACTTTACAATAAAAACTTTACCAAAATGGCCAATACTTAGATGTGAAGAAAAAAACAAAAAAACCAACATCAAGAAAATATTAATTAAAACCACAACAAAATATAACTACATACCCAAAAGAATGACTACAGCGTAAAAGGCATAATACCAAATACTGGGGAGGTGAAACAACTCCCATAGACAAAAGAAAGGACAAATTGGTATGTTCATTCCATGGAAAGGGATCTGCCTATGGAGTAAACAAACTACTTGTGATCACACACAATCATGTTAAGTGGAAGAAGACAAAAGTATACACTATGTGAACAGACAACTCATTTATGGCTTTGTTCAGAAAAAGTTAACACAGATAGCATGCCTAAAATTGCCATCCCCAAAAAGGCTTAAGAGTCTTTGGCAGGTGTCCGGGAAATTAGCTGGTAAATAGTTCCCTACACTGATATAAAATGCTTCCTAACTGGTAAGGTGGCACTGTGCCAACACTGTGCAAATAATATGATTTATAATGAATAACTGCCTTCCTTCTGGGAGTCTGGAATGTTAGTATATGCTAGGCACAAACTGCTCATTGACCAGGCCCTAATAAAAATCTTGGGCTCTGAGTCTGTAATAGACTACTCCAGGGAGAAACATGGTCCATAGGTTGCTGTATTTCAACTACTGAGGAAAACGGTCTCTGAAGGACCTCTTAAGTGAAGAAAAGAGCATAAAGAAGCCTGAATGAATTCATCCTGATTCTGCTGGTGTCCTCCCCTCATGATTCAGATGTGTCCCCTTACTACACTGCTGCAATATATCTTAGCTGTGAGTACAACTATATGGAGAGTCCCATGAGTCCTTCTAGTGAATCTCCAAATAGGGGGTGGGAGCTGAAGAAATAGCTCATTTTGGAGAGCGCTTGCCTAGCATGCACAAGGGCCACAGTTCAAATCCCTGGCGCCTCACAGGAAAAAAAAAAAAAATAGGGGGTGGTCTTAGGTTTCCCCAACACAGTGATAGCCAGAATTATAGATACCACTGGAGAGAGGTAACAACTGAGAGTGGGCACAAAGGAGACCTCTGGAGTCCAAGGTATCTCAAATAAAAAAGCTTCCCCTTGCTTTTCTCCCTGTCTCTGAAAGTATACTTATCTAAAGTTGTTAATGCTGGAGCAAGTAGGATAATGACTAGGAAAGCCACAGAGGAAAAGCAGTTTGGAATGCTAGCAACACCTATTATTTTAAAAAAGTAATATTCTTTTCTTTTTTTAACTTCCACTTTATTTTTTTATATGGTGCTGCTGTGAATTGAACCCAGTGCCTCACACATGCCTGGCAAGTGCAGCCCCATAATACTCTATTTTTAAAAAATTTCATGGACATGCCATTCTGAAAGTCCAACATGCTATATGCTTATGATTTATGCACATTTTATAACTACATCAATAGTTATATGATATATAAAACCGCAATAAGTCTTTCCTGCATACATATATGTATGTATAAGCACATATTCTTACATATATTATATATACACACAAACTCACACACATACATTCACATAGTTATAAAATAATCTCTCAGATTTTTACCAACATTTCTCCTTTCCCAGCTCTGTCACTGTTTTATTTCCTGTATTCCAGGCTATGGCCTTTTCCTTTAACAAAGTGGGGTGACACCCTGAATCCACATATTTCTTTCCATTACTTACACCTTTTTATCTAACAATATACATTATTACAGACATTAAAACTGAGAACAATTTAAAAATCTTTATTAATTCATCAATAGCCTCCTTTCATGTTAATGCATGCAGTATTTTAATGAAAAACCACACACTTTGGATTAGACAGAGGGAAGGGAAAGGAGGGGAGAGGGTCTGGGGGTAGGAAAGACAGTAGCATGAATCAGACATCATGACCCATGTGCATATATGAGTACACAATCTGTGATTCTATATCATGTACAACCAGAAGAATGGGAAACTATACTCCATTTATGTATGATGTAGCAAAATGCATTCTACTGTCATGTATAACTATTTAGAACAAAAAAACCCCACCATATTTAGTAAGCAGACTGTTCTCCAACTCTGCAAATCTCTTTAATATATAACTTAAGACAGATTCTCACCTTTGCTTCAATATTTAACATGTCCATAAATCCTGTCTTTACATTAATACGCAGTTTTAAAAGGCTATTAAAACCTCCCTGGCGGATGTGGAGGTGCAAGCCTATAATTCCAAAAACCTGGAAGATGAGGCAGGAGTAATCCAAAGTTCAAGGACAGCCTCAGCAACTCAGCAAGACCCTTGACAATTTAATGAGACCCTGTCTCAAAATAAAAGAACTGGGGGGTGTAGCTCAGTGATAAAGTGCCCCAATGTTCAATCCATAGTACCCTAAAAAAAGAAAAAAAATCTAGAAAAAAAATACCTAACTTATCCAAAACGATAATGCCATGTGTTATATAGCCCCCAAAACTCCACTGTATATTCCTGAGAGCATGAGC
This sequence comes from Sciurus vulgaris, assembly GCF_902686455.1. NCBI lineage: Eukaryota > Metazoa > Chordata > Mammalia > Rodentia > Sciuridae > Sciurus > Sciurus vulgaris. Next base: position 73,823,479 of record NC_136472.1, read on the forward strand.
ATGAAAAATAATAACATCAGTGTTATGAAAATAGCTCTGACACTGCAGAATCCCTGAGAGTCTTGGGAACTGCTGAAGTCTGAATGTCTGTATTCCCCCCAAATTCACATGTTGAAACTTAATCCCCAGTGCAGTGCTCTTGGAAAGTAGGTCATCTGGGAGTGATTAGGTTGTGAGGGCGAGTCCTCAAGAATGGGTTTAGAGCCCTTACAAAAGGGACCCAAGAGAACTTGTTTGCCTCTTCTGTCATGTAAGGATATAACAAGGTACCAATCAATGATGCAGAAAGCGAGTCCCTCACCAGTCGCCAAATCTTCTGTCACTTTGACCTTGGAATTCCCAGGCTTCAAAACTGTGAGAAATAAATTTGTTGTTTATAAATTATTCAGTGCATTTTGTTGTAAAATTTGATTACAGATTACTTGGTCTAAAATACAAACCTCTGTGAGCCCCCAGAAAACCACAGTTTTTTACATTTTACAAGGCAAAGAACAACTCTCAATTAACTTTGATTAGATTGCCAAAAGAACCTTGGAACACATCACTGTCACCACTGCCTCATAGCACTAACTGCCTGAGGAGGAAGAGCCTCGATTGCCCATCTCACTCTAATGGGTGCAATTCATTGATTTGGGGCTGAGCACAGCTGAGAGCTGCCCCTATGTACCCCCTGCCAAGTCTCTGCATTAGGCAAGCTACCCTGAGGCAACAAAACTTTATAGACGATGATGTTTTAACTTTAATTTTCAGTAATCAGTAACCTTCATGTCCCTGCCCTAAGCTAAGCTGATCGAATAATTTCACTTAAAAAAAAAAAAAAGGCATATGAACGGTACTTTTTCTAAGCCAATAAGAACTATTATGGTATGTCAAATTGTACATTGTGTCCTCTATGGATTACACTCTTGAATTTTTAATTATTTCTAAATATCTGTTCCTAAAAATGTACATGGAATTTAAAAATACAATGAATGGGAAATGTACAGCTTAAGAGCATTAAATATATTTATCTTTGTTGCTAGTTAACAATGTCGATTAACTTTTTTGAATAGGTAGGTTGGTAAACACACCCTTTATCAACCTTCCTTACAACCCACTTATAGGAAAAAAAGAACTACTTCTTTGTATAAATTAACTGTGGGTACAGTAAAAAGGAAATTGAAAAGTTATTTTGAATATATTAAGTTAAATAAAATAAACCAGACATAAAATCCAAATCTTATGATTCCACCTACCTGAGGTACCTACAACAGGCAAATCTGCAGAGACTAGAAGTGGATTAGAGGTTACCAGAGGCTAGGGACAGGGTAATGAGAAGTGAAGCTTTAAGGTTACAAAGGTATTTTTTTGGCGGAATGAAAATGTTTTGGGAACAGTGATGATGATGACTGTACAACACTGTAAATATAATCAATAACACTGAACTGTAAATTTTAAAATGATTAAAATGGGGCTGGGGTAGAGCCCTTCCCTAGCATGTACACGGTCCTGGGTTTGATCCCTAACACCACAAAAATAAAAAATAAATGGTCAAAACGATCAATTTTGTTATATATATGTTGTCAAAAATTCTAAAATAATGTAACATATGAAAAGCCATTGATTATATACTTTAAATAAGTGAATTATATGATATGTGAATTATATCTCAATAAAGTTGTTTAAAAACAAAGTTCAAAAAAGTTTATAATTTGATCTTGAACTATTCAAAGGGCTCTTACATGGAACAAGGCACAGACTTGCTTCGTGTCAATTTGGGGACAAAACTAACTCTCCAAAGCATAAATCACAGGAGGCAGATCTGCACTCAAAACAAGGAAGAAACAACAGCTAAGGTTGTCCAGGACCTCTAGGTGTCTCTCACAAAGAAACGCGGAGTATTTTAGCAAAGGCAGAAACCACGTGTCAGGAATGTATACAGCTCTCCAGAGTCCATGAGTATCTTTATGGTGAAATGCAAAACTGGATTTGTTTCTTTTAAGGTAAGTGTCCTTATGTTAGATTCTTTTAAAGGCACAATGACCCCAAAGAAGGTTAAAAGACACTAATACTGAGGGAATTTCAGCATTCCAAGAAGACTGCACTAGATCTAAAATTCCTTCCAATTCTGAGACTATAAGCCCCAAAAGACCATATTTCCCTGAGGGTAATGAAAAAAGCACTCAATTACATATGAACAGAAATGACTTGTATCCCTTAATCTGTTATTTCCCACTCCTCCTGTCCTCTATTCCCTGGCAACCACCAATCTGCTTTCCGTCTTTATGGACTCACCTATTCTGGATATTTCATATCATATAATATATGATCTTTTATATCTGGCTTCTTTCACTCAGCATAATGTTTGAGGTTCACCTATGCTATAGCATGTATCAACAGTAGCAGTACTTTATTACTTTTTATGGCAGAACAATATTCCACTGTATTAATACACATTTTGTTCATTCAAGCACTGATAGACTTTGGGTTATTTCCATCTTTTTTTACTACTGTGAGCAATGCTACTGTATAAGTGGTGTATGCTTTTTAATTTTTTTTTTTTTAATAGCAGTTTGTAATCCTTTTGGCTACACACCTTGGGATGGAACTGCTGGGTGGTATGGTAATTCTATGTTTGTCAACTCATTATGGTTTTGAGTTGAATTTCCCTAATAACTAATGAGATAGAGCATCTTTTCAAGTGCATATTAGTCACTTCTATTTCTTCTTTGGAGAAATATCTATTCGGGTCCTTTGCCCATTTTCTAACTCGGTTATTTGTCTTTCGATTGTTGACTTTTTAAGAGTTTTTTTTTTTTTTTTTTTTAACATATTTTGTAGTCCAGATTCATCCATTCTATTTTTTACCAATATCTTCTTTCATTCTTTCCTCCTTGGTAATGTCTTTGTATGTGTGAAGACAAATACATTTTAATATAATACATACACACACTCCCATGGGTGGTTTTCGTTTGGTTTTTACAAGAACATATAACAAGAGATCTATCTTCAACATTATTTTAAAGTGTACAATACCATGTTGTTAACTTTTTGTACTATGTTGTACATCAGAGATCTAAAAACTTATGTAGCAGATTTTCATGGAAAAACAATTTCCCACTTTTTCTCTCTGTCCAGCCCCTGGTGACCACCATGCTTTTTCTCCACTTCTATGAATCTATTTTAGATACCTCATGTAAGTGGGTTCATGCAGCTTTTGTCCTTTCATGACTGGCTCATTTTATTTAACACAATGCCAATGTCCTCTCAGTTCACCCTTGTTATTCTAAATGGCAGGATTTCCTTCTTTTTCTCAGGCTGAATAATATTTCAGTCATATACTGTGACTTTCTATGGTCCTCACTTTAAAGTACTCTAATTTCTAAACAAACTCTTTCCCAGCTTTGCCCCTACTTTTCTAGGTAGCCCATTGTATAGATATGTATTTTTAATTTTATTATTATACTTTAAATTTGTTTCAATTAGTTATACATGACAGTAGAATACATTTTGACACATTGTACACAAATGGAGCATAACTTCTCATTCCTCTGGGTTTTTTTGGGATTGGTTTATTTCAGTTACCATGATATTTTCTAGTTCCATCCATTTACCTGAAAATGCCATAATCTTATTCTTAAGGCTGAGTAATATTCCATTGTGTACTGGTACATTTTCTTTATCCATTCATCTGGTGAAGGGCATCTAGGTTGGTTTCATAGTTTAGCTATTGTGAATTGAGCTGCTATAAATATTGGGGTGACTGTGCCACTGTAGCATGCTGATTTTAAGTCCTTTGGGTATAAACCGAGGAATGGGATAGCTGGGTCAAATGGTGGTTCCATTCCAAGTTTTCTGAGGAATCTCCATACTGCTTTCCATAGTGGCTGCACCAATTTGCAGTTCCGCAAGCAATGTATGAGTGGGTAATATCTTTTGAGACACAGAAATTTATTTTGAGTCAGATGAGGTAACGCACATCTGTAACACCCAGTGACCTGAGAGACTGAGGCAGGAAGATCACAAGTTTGAGGCCAGTCTCAGCAATTTAATGAAGCCCTAAACAACTCAGCAAGACCTGTCTCTAAAACAAGTGGAGGGAAGGGTGGTTAGCGATATGGCTCAGTGGTTAAGCATCCCTGGAGTTCAATCCACGTACAAAAAAAAAAAAAAAAAAAAAGTTTACTTTGATGATGTCCAATTTGTGTATTTTTCCTTTTATTTCATGAGTTTTTGGCTTCATATCTAAGAGTCTACAGCAAATTCCATGTTTGTTTCTAAGAGTTCAATGGTTTTAGTTTCATGTTTAGGCCATTTAAATATTAGCCATTTTGAGTTCATTTTTGCATATGGTATGAAGATATACATCTATTTTTCAATATCAAGTCTTCCAAACTTCACATGACCCAAATCAAACTTTTAATACCCCACCATCCACCCTGCTCTTCGCAGTCTTTCCTCTCTCAGTAAATGCGCAAATTAAAAATTTCAGGAGTCATTCTGGATTTCTTTTTCTTTTACAACCTGTATCCTCAGCAAATCCTGTTGACACCACCTTCAAACCTCATTTCAAATGAAACAATTTACCACCTCCTCTTCTACTAATCTGGATTACTGCAAGAGCCTTTAATTGGTCTTCCCACTTTCACCTTTGCTTCCTACAAGTTAACAAGCGGTTAGTGATCCTGTTAATATCTCTCTGCTCTGAACCCTAACTCTATCTCAGAATAGATGCCAACGTTTTCTATGAACAATTTCCTATACAATTTGTTCCTCCCATACATACCCTTTCTGATTTCATCAACAAGCATGCCTTGTTGTAGCACTTACTGTCAGCAAAATCTGTAATGCTCTTCCCCAAGATATCTTCATAGCTGGCACCCTCACCCACTTTAGCTCTTTGCTCAAATTCACCTTTTTTTAGGGAGGCCTTCTCTGATCATTCTACTTAAAACAGCAATTATGCCTTCTCTGCTACTACTAATTTCCCTCCAATCTTTGCTTCATTTTTTCCATGGTATTTATTACTATGTAACACACTACTGTATATATCTTACATGACTACATCCCCGCACCCCCAGAGCGCAATCTCCTTGAGTAGGGACTGATTTTTTTCAACTGTACCCACCAGTGCTCAAAACAATGCCACACACATAGACTTTCAATAAATATTTGTTTTACTAATAAGTAGCATGCAACGGCTATATCATAAGCGCCTGTTGATATATCCCCCCAGTGACAACAACACTATCTCATCCACCTCTGTATTCCAGCAATAACATTAGTGCTTGGCACACAGTAGGCTCTGCTTTTAAATGACTGAACCAACAAGAAAGGCCTACGAAATATCCTCAATCTTTCGAACAATCCCTACTCTATCACTTCCTAAATATAAGTTCAGTATGTGCGTTACCTCAAAGAGGTTAATATTAATTCCCACGCCCTCACGTGTATTCCCTGCTAGCACCACAATTACCAAGAGAAATAATGAGTAACGGTCAAAGCTTGAATTTTATCGCTGTGTAATGATTAAGTCCGAATGAGGGAACAGTGGCCATCAGACTTCAGATGAAAGAAGGCTGCCGGGCTCCGAAGAGAAACGCTGTCTTGGGGTGGGGGATGGCAAGGAGAAAGATGGGCCCGGGTGACCACACCGGAGTCCAAGTCCCTCTTTGACAGCTAAAGAAATGAAAGCCCAGAGAGGAAGGCGACCTGCCCAAGATCACACAGCAAGTCAATCAGGGTGAGAGCCCACCTCATCCCGCCTCCGCGCCAAGCCCCCGCCAGCGCACGTGCTCCGATGTCCCGTCCGCCCGCCAGCGGCGGTTCCCTTCCGAGGTCCAAGACTGGCGGACGACAGTGCACAGTACCCCCCACGTCCCTCGGCCGGGAGCCCGCGGCCGGCAGCGCGCACCGCGCAGGTGGGCCCGGCCGCCCGCTCCACGGCGCCCTTACCTAGCCGGATCCCGCGGGAACCTGAAGAAGGCCAGGTCGGACTGCGTGCTCTTCCGCGTGCAGTTGGGGGCAGCGCAAAAGTTCGGCATCGTTGCCCGCCTGCCGGCCGGCCCAGCACTCCCCTCCCCGCCTCCTCAGGGCAGCCGCCCGCCCGTCGGGGCCGGGGAGGGGAGCCAGGCCGGCCGGCCGGCTCGGCAGGGCTGGCGCGCGGGGAGGGGCGGGCGCGCGAGAAGCCGCGAGGGGCAGGAGGGGCGCGCGGTCCGAGGCCGGGCTGGGGACGCGGCTCCACAGTGCTGTGAGCGGCCGGGAGGATTTACCGCCGCCGCCGCCGCTGGTGCACCTCCCGCCCGCCCGGGACGCTGCCGCCTCCTTCCCACAATGCACCCTGGCGCCCGGGGGTGCCCTCTCTTCCCTCAGCCTTCCTCCCCCGCCCTCCTTTCCGCCGACTTCCCTGCAGCCGTGCACGCGCACGGAAGCGCGCCTTGCCGGGGTGCGGCACGGCGGAGGCGGGGCCTGGCGCGGGCTACCGCAGTGCGCTTGCGCACAGCCTAAGCCTCAGGGAGGGAGTTGCGCATGCGGGACAGTCTTCCGGGACTCTAGCAGGCGAGCCCTAGGTTCCTCCGGTAGGTTTCGCGAGTGCGGGTGTCTGCAGATCTGGGGCGAGCTTGCACGTTACATCACCACTGCATCTCTCCTTGCGTGCTTAAGTTGCCACCACTTTAGACGTCTGTGGCAGAAGTCGTATAGACTCTTAAGGGCCGCGAAATCGGGACGACCTTGGTGACCAATTTGTAAACTCCAGGCAGAGCTGCGCGTGCGAGTAGGACGCAGGCGTGGATTGCAGGGGATTCGATTTTCCTTGGCTTTGCCGCCAGCGCCTCTTTAGCCGCGTTGGCTTCTCAGATCAGACGCGAAGGAGCGAAAACTCAGAAAAGCAATTATTCTTTCCTGGTGAGGCTTCCAGAGGAACAAGAATAGTGACCTGATTATGTCTACAGCCTTATAGAGATTGGTTTCTCTGTCTTCCCCTCATAATTCTGGCCTCTTAACGTTCCTGTGTTCACTGCCGAAATGAGTGACCGCTACTTAGAACAAAGGATTAGTATCAAATTTTGCGTGAAATTGAACAAGTCTGCAAGTGAGACCCACCATCTTTTAAAAGAAGCTTATGGGGATGAAGTCATGTCAAGGGCCCGAGTTTTTGACTGGCACAAACGGTTTAAAGAAGGGCGGGAAGATGTTCGAGACGATGCTCGAAGTGGTCGGCCTGTCACTCACAGGACGGATGAAAATATCCAGAAGGTCAAGGACTTGGTTTGTTCAAACAGGCAGTTAACGGTGAGGATGATGGCTGAAGAGTTAAATTTAGATAAAGAAACTGTCAGACTCATTCTGAAAGAAAACTTGAACATGAGGAAAGTTTCTGCCAAAGTCATATCAGGTATTTTGAAAAATGAGCCTAAACCTGGAAAACTTGACTTTGGGTCACATCTTTCAAAGGAAATTAGGAAAAATAGCTCGTATGTAAAGAAGAAGTTAACAAGTTCTGAAACATTGAGTCATCTGCAGGGGGAAGCTGGTGGGAAAATGCCTCTGTCTGTATCGGGTCCCAGAATCCACTACCCTGCCAACCAGTCTCTGCAGCCATCATCTTCTGACAGTGTTTCCACCAGAGTGGCCCAGGATTGGTTCACACCCTGGTGAAAGGAAACTGAGGGTAGATGCACCTGAACTAGGAAGCTGCCTCACTGTTTGACATCTTCATCTGCTGCTCCTCTGTTTTTGGTCTTCTCTACCACTCCTCCCTGCTGTCATGGCCCTCCTATTTTATGCTGGACGGTGGGGCCTTCTTGTTTTTCACCACTTGAAGTGCTTTTGATTGTTAACTTCTGGTGCTTGCTTCTTTTTATTTCTCTTGCTTAACAAGTTTGAATCTCTTCATTGCCCATACCTCAGTTTGTTGTGGCTGTCCTGTTCCTTTGTTCTCAACATTCTGCCTCAGGGGATCATCCATATCTTTGTGCACAGAGAGACATGCTCTTCTAGGAGGACCCCCAAAGGCCTACTGTTTCATTTATTTTGCAGTCAGGGCCTAAGGTATGGTACAGTAGGCAGTTACCTATGGACCTGTTGAGCAAGGCCCAAATAACTTGGTAGGAGCCCCTCGGAAATGAGGGGTGGGCCACCAATACTGATCTTCTCTTGGACCTCCCTTTCACAGAAGGGTTTGTTTAATTATAGTCTTGTGCTTTGGACCCCCATTCATTTGGGTCTCTCCTCTGTTGAAGAGAAAGATCTGACCCTGGGAAATATAAACCAGGGGACGCAGACCAAGATTGATATGTGAGGAGAAAGACCAGGTGATTGTCCATTCGCTAAATTAAGGGAATCTGGTGTCTGTCTGGTGTGTTTCGAGCACCTCATGTTTTTAGAACAGTGCTGGGCAGTGACAACATAAAGTTCTTAAATGAGATCATCATGTGCAGATGGGCTTCATGAAGGAGATTTTTCTTAAACTGGGTTCATGAGGAAGGGTGAGACAAAGGGCTATGAGATTAGGGAATACTTCCCAGGCAGGTGAAAGAGCATAAGGCTTGCAACCTGTGTCATAGAAAATGATGACACTCTTTGCTAAAATAGCAAAGATTACAGGGGAAGATGGTGGTGTTGCAGAAGATGAACAATGGGAGATAATTTGCTTCCTCTCCTCTGCCCCGAACTGTATGCCTGCCAGCAATTTATAAATTGCTTCCCCTGAGTCTGTGACTTCATTTATGATAATGCACTTATTTGGTTATCTGATTTTCCCATTGGACCTCAAAAAAGTAGTCTCTATGCATCCAAACTGTCTTCTGTGTTCCTGCCGCTCTGTCAAGATTTATGGATTGGAACTTTTCCCCAGGGGGTTCCAACTATTACCACACAAACTAGCAACATCTCAGCATGCCTGGTAGGGAACAGGAGAAGCCAGGAGTAATAGCATTTCACAGCATTGGCTGGTGTCTGTGTGTTACCCAAGGATCTTGACACACAACAGCTCCTCTTTAACAAGTAAGGAACTAAACTAAAGTGGGGAATAATAGATGCCCCACACTTATTCATTCCACACAGGTAACTTTTAGTTCTGTTCTTTTGTTGTCTACCAGTGTCAAAAAATTACAAACTCCCCTCTAATACCTGTCAGTTTGGAGACACCTTGAAAGCTAGACCTTGTGCTACAAAGAAAAGATATAAGAAAACTTAAACCCACAGACTTCCCTCTACTTTGCAATCTCCAGACATTTTGTTTCAGGACCATTAAGTCTTACTTCAGACAAGGTCCTGGGTTCCCCATAAGCACTTGTCACCAGGGACATTGGACTTAAGGAGCAAATCCCCATCATTTGCTGTTTCAGCTTTATTGCTGAATTTATTAATCCTGCTCAGGCCCTGTTGCAAAAATTGTAGAATCAGATGTTCCTGGGACCAGGCTAGGATCCCATAACACCTGCAGACATTAACTCCACACAGAGGTCCTGCAAGAACTTATTTCTGGGTTTTATTGCACTCCCTGTAATCAGGGCTGGGACAAATGCTGCCACTCTCTGGCGATGATGCTGGACCAAGACCCATGCAGGAGTGTAAGATACCAGAAACAAAGTGGGCCCAGATAAGGTTTTAACACAGAACACCTGGAAACGAGGTATTTGGGAGTACAAATTCTAATTTTTCCAAATGTCTCTCATGAAACATTGACAATTTATTTTCTTCAATCATGTCCTATATAGTCATTAGGTGGAACTACTACTCGAACCCATTGTCCCTTAGCAAGTCTTCTCAGAAAATATTTAGTGATGATGTCATGCCTCAGATTTTTGAGAAGTAAAATTTCTGCCCTGATACTCATCCATAGCAAACTATTCTCACATTGCTCAAATTGCTAAACCCAAGGCTACCACATGGTTGCCTAGGAGTATCCCTCGGGGAGTTCTTAGTACTCCTTATGTACCCATCTGCCAAATGCACTCTATTGCTGACCCATATTTACCCCAGCCTGCACCTGTGGCCCAGGTCTCTTGAGCTCCTGGTCCTATAATCTCAAATCCAACCATGCAGCACACTCCAGGTTCTTGTATTTGACTCACACATATTCCCCTCTCAATTTATTCTTCACCAGTTTGCTTTGTTTTCTGGTTCTGAACTATACCTCCAAGAGCACTTTTTGGCCACTTTGGTATGCCAATCCTTGAATTGCTCTTTTGGTCATGGTCTTCCATTTGATTCACTCTTCTCTCCTCTGAATTTTGGATCCCTCTTCCAGCTCCCTACATTAGCTGTTGTGCCATTGGAGCAGAAATTGCCTGCTCCACCCCTACCTCCCTCTCAAGAAGCAGGGTAGGGCAACAGGGGGAATATATGTTTTCGTTTTTGTATAAGGTCCATGGGTGCCCAGGAGGGTGGGAGGGAGGTCCTTGCTCCTCTTAGCCACCAGCAGTTGTATTCGTTACTACTGGTTACCTCCGGTCCTGAGAGTCGTGAGTATTCAGAGTTATAACATCCAAATTCCATCCTCCCAACCACTGTTTTGCCTGGCAGGAGAAGCTCCACCCAAATGCAGATCAAGCCTGGCTATTTGTGGGATGTTAGGAGAAGAGTTGGCAATCTGCAAACCTTGACCATAATTCTCAAACCTAACACAATTCAGGGCATCCCCACCCATATCCTTATCCCTATTTTGGTTCAAAGTCCACATGGAATGTTCTGTGCCACAGTCAAAAGTCCAAGAGGAGTCCAAGACTCCTCCCAGGGCAGATCATCCCATCATTAATTTCATATAATCCTCTCCTCCCCTTCTTGTCCTCCATCTTGCTCCATTAGCCCCCACTAAAAATTATTTTAAAAAAAGAAAAAATAAAAATTTCACCAAATCTTTGAGAAAACCACAGTCTTCTGAATTCTGCCCCTGACTTTGGGTCCTTTTGGAAATGTAATGATTTGGGGTGAATGTACACCTGGGGCCTACTTTCCAGAGCCTTCCTTTCAGATCCATTTCTTTGTCAAAGTCCACACTGGCCTGGGAGATGCCCGGATAAGTCTGGATGCTAAATGACATGAGGACACCTAATAAAGGAGTGGATCACTATTGGGTAACTGCCTGGCCCTGTGTCACGTACACAATTCAATTGGCCTGCTCTTTGCAGACATCATCACCAGCAAACCTCGCTAGGTTCCCTGGGATTGCCGCTCACCAGGGTCCCACAGGGTTCAGTTAGAGAGCCTACCTTTGCTCCTGAACTATATGTTATTCTGCATTCTCCAACTACTGCTGCAGGGACCAGCCTTCCTAGATTTTACCAGGCTTTTATATCCCATTGGAGGTAATCCTATATTTATGTTCTCTCTAGTCTCTGCTTATCCCATCTTTGCAAATACTGTGCAAGTTATATCACTCAGCATAAATATCCAGAAACAATCTAGTGGGGAGCTTCAGTACCTCCAAGGACCCACTTGGGTCTACTGCAGGGTTCAACAGACTTCTATCAGGAAAGTACCCTAGGCTTTGTAGGGCCTGTGATCTCTGTTGAGGTTACTCAACATTTTAGTGCTAAAGCAGACATAGCTAATATGAAATTAGATGATCATGGCTGTGTTCCATATAAAACTTTATAAATGGGTACTGGAACCTGAATTTCATAGTTTTCACAAAATATCTTGATTTTTTTCCCCAACCATTTAAACATGTAAAAAAGAAATTGCTTAGCTTGTAGACCATAGAAAAACAGGTGGTAGACCAGACTTGGCCCATGGGTCACAGCTTGCCTACCCCTGATCTAGTGTATATAAATTACATATATAAAAATGACAGATGATGGCTTTTTTTCCATCAATAACATTGTTAATGCCAAATGGATTTGTCAGTGTCTGATAATTTATGATACAGAAATTGTGGCATCTTTTTGAGGCCAAGAGAATGAGAGAATGAACTAGAACTGAATGATTGGCTATTTCACCTTGACCCTGTTCCAGTTCACAAAACAAATTTTGTGCTCTTTTTGACTAAAAATGATTTTTCACAAAGTACCATCTGCATTATTCCCATGTAATATCTCAAAACCTGTTTTGGCAATACTAAAAATGGTGCCAAGTTGCAATTGGCAATAATAGGATGAACTAAAGGTAGTTCCAAAAATGCTTTGACCATGGGCCTTTGAATAAGTATAAGTTATCACCTATTAAACTGCGTACTAAGGAGGTGGCAAAACACAATTTTTTGCATGCTTGCAAAAATAAACACTATATATGTACATATATATATATATATTTGTACCTTGTAACTGGTGCCAAGATACGTACTTTTAGATGAGTATATTTGTTTTTCTCTAAAGAGATCTTTATTGTGTGACCTTCACTTAAACTGATTTTCCAAAGTTGTAGTAGAATCTCAAGATCGAACAGAACTTTATAAGAGTAATCAGTTAGTCGTGTTTCCCTTGAACCAGGAGTAAGTCACCCTGCCAGTGACTGAAAGACTATCTGAAAGAAGATTCTATGTTAATTCACTCAACCAATGTTGAGTGGCTGATGTACCAAGCACTGTCCTGTGTGCTAAGATACAGCAATGGACAAAAGAGACACAGGCCTTAGATTTGATAGTCTGAAATCTAACTATATTACTCTTCAGTCTTCACTGTTCCATGTGCTCATACTAACTCATTGTTAACTGCAAACCTGGAAATAGGTATGACCTTTGCCACAAGACTTTGTCCTGTGGTCATGATGCCTCTCCAACTGCATTAATAATTTGCAGTTGTATGCGCCACTTAAATTTTATTATTCTTTACACAGATCTATATTGGTAGAAAAACATGCTGGCAATGTTGGAAGTGTAAATTGGCAGCAGCTTTCTGAAAAGCAATTTGGCAGTATCTATTAGGAGCTTTAAAAATGTTTATATCCTCTGATCCTCTAATTCCACTTCTGGGAATCTGTCCTAAAGAAATAGTCTAAAATGTGGGCAAAATTTATGCTTACTAATCTAAAAGTCCAACAGGAGAAAATTGGTTAAATAAATTACAGTATGACTCTACAATAGAGCTAGTATGCAGTCATCATAATGAATGTTTTTGAAGAGTATTCAATAGCACAGCAAAAGTGTTTGTAATGTTTAGTGAAAAGAGTGATACAAAATTGTACATACGAATGCCCAATTTTTTTTAATGGCTAGAAAGGATATGTTAATTCCAGGTGGTTGAATTTTATGGGTGTTTTTAACTTTTCCTGGTTTTTATGCTTCTAAAGAATATTTCTCCAAATAATATTACTTTTATTATCAGTAAAAAACAATAGCATCAACATTTGATAATAGAGGTTGGGGCTACATTCATAGTGTGATCAATGAACAATTAATTGACTGGGTCAACATGGAAGCTGTATGATGTTGTGTTGGTTTGCAACAGAAGGGAAAAGGATCTACCCCAGAGGAGAGGGGGATGTGACCAAAATCCCTACAAAAAAACAAAGTTGTTATTAGAAGACACATGAGTGGAATGTTCCTGTTATGTGGCCCTATGTAGGTAAAAGAACATTTATGAATCAAGTATATTCTGACAAATGAAAAAGAATATGAAATTCTCTCCTGGGTAAAATTAACCTCCTTTGGATTTCACTCTCACATTCTCTCATAAAAAATGAATTCTTAAGATGGATTTTATTATAGCTGATTCTCTGAAGACTCCTCGAGCCTTCCATATAATTTCTTAGTATATGAATAGCTTTCAATGTGCCAAGTCTACCTCCTCCTATACTGGGACACTCAAGCAACAAGGATATTCCCTGGAATATTTATGTTCTACATTGAGAACGCTATGTGCAAATCATTAAGATAACTTACAAAACTCTTTAAGGTTTGCAAATGTTATTTTGTTTGTGTCCAAAATTACTGTACTTTTTGTTTATGTCTGAAGAATAATACATTGTAGAGTTTTAAAGTGAGATATTACATAGATAACGCCTACCCAGAGATGAAACTGTTATGCTGGGAAAACCTGTACTTGTTGTTTTAGAAAGATGATTATCATTAAAATATTAAATATATCTTCTTGGTAAAGTTTCAAACCTTCAAGTGGTTACACAAGGTAAATACATGTTTTATAGACATAGTTTATCAATTTGTCAAATTGGATGGATTCTTCAAAATCTTAAGTACAACTCCCTTGGTTTATATAAAGAACAAGAGTGAGACTTGGGATTTAGTTTTGGTTATTAGCTAGCTGGGTTATTGGGTAGCATTTGCAGCTTTCGAGTGCCTCAGCTTAGTCATTTATGAAAGGAAAATAATACTTATACTCCGAAGTTGTTCATTTTTTCATTGAACAAATATTTATTGTGTTAATATGTATCTGACACTGTTCTATACATAGAATATAGCAATTAATAAGACAAAATATATTCCTCCACATGAGCATGCATTTAAGAGAGGGAGACAGACAAGCAATAAGATAAATGAGTCAAAATGTAGTACATTTGCCAGATGCATTAGTATAGACCTGTAATCTCAGCCACTGAGGAGGCTGAGGCAGTAGGATCTCAAGTTTGAGGCCAGCCTCAGCAATTTAGGGAGACCCTATCTCAAAATAAAATATAAAAAGGGTTGGAAATGTAGTTCAGTGGTAGAGCCCCCCAAGTTGTCTTCCGTAAAAACGATACAATACAAAACAATAATTTATGCACATATATACATACATGTTAGCGATTATTAAATATGAAGCTTATATTAAATAATGTATGTCAATAATGTATATGAGGTACACAACACAAGACCTAGCATGTAGAAAGTGCTCTGTAGATAGTATTTCTTTTGCTTCTTTAGTCTTCCTGACAGCTCTTGAATTACTCGGCAGAATTACAGCAATCAACAAAAAGCCTGAGCAATTATTGCCTTCCATCTCCTGCTAGTTAATAAGGCCCAAACCTGTTTTTGCCTAAGAAGACAAATTCTTAGTTATGCTTTGTATTTCCTGTATGGCAAAATAATCAAGGTGGTGCCTAAATACTATTAGAAATGGCCTTTTCTGGAGCCAGTTGGCAGGAGTCTTTGAATAGGACTGGATGTCAGGTGTTAGGTCCACAAAGACAAATGCACAGTGTCATTGCTTTTTAAGCAAAACAAACCAGAAGACATTTTAATGACTGTTTCTGTTAAAGAAAAGTGTGTGCCCTGTGTCCTGTGCCAGACTTTAGAAAACTCAGGAAAGTTTGCAGTATTAGGAGACTGGCTAATACATTATTTGTGGGAGACCAGAGCCATGAAAAGGAGGCTTTAACATTTGTGATCTGTTGATATTTTTGCTCATTGTAGAAAATTTGGAAAGTTCAGAAATGTTTGAAGAAGCAGCCAGAAGTTTACCTCTGGTATTCAAGTCTTTCGCTACCTATCTCAGTGTCTTAAGCTTCCTCCTTCAGAACTATCCAGCAAACAGTCATTTACTGAATTCCTTCATCAGGCCTGGGCCTGTACTTGGCACAGAGGGTACAAACCCTGCCTTGAGACAGTGCCCACCTTTGTGAGCTAGGGGAAGAAGGGCCAGAAGTGGAAAGATGCAATAACAATGGCTTCTACCTTAGACTATCAATCTTTCTCAGAGGTCTCCTCTAAGGAACCAGCTTTTGTAAACAACTTGGAACAAAAAATTGGAATCATCACACTCCCACTATTTGTGGGAATGAGAAATCTGTGGTACAAACAGTTAAATTCACAGCACACTGGTGGTAGCTGATTTGCTGGCTATGCCACCCCTACCTCCCCTAGAAGGGACCTGAACTCTGTCCACTAAGGATTTGGCTTAGAATATCACCTCTCAGAAGAAACTGGGCACTAGGTGGTGGGTCAGTACTCCTGTATCTTGCTTGAAGAAACTAATAAGTGAAAAATCAGAATCAAAACCCCGATTGGATGAGGAAATTGGCTCATGGAGGTTGAGTGACTTTTCTTGAATCACACATCTGGTTGGTGACAGAGCCAGGATAATAATGAAGGATCTTAAGCCTTTATCAATCCAGTGAGTTTTTTAAATTACACCATTGATAATCATTTCCTTTACAAAATATCTTTCTAAAATCGTGCTCAACCTTGCATTTAACAAATTATTTACCAACAATTGATTTATATACAATTTTTAAAAAACATATTTATAGCACACAACATGGAGCAGGGTTTTTTGAAATTTCCCTGGGGTTTCCAAGTCCCCTGGTCCTTCTTTCAGAGGTGTGTATTCTTAAGTAAATGTTGGCATTCTGTCATTCTTTTTTTCCAGATGTTCTTCTCAAGTGGTGTGTTATGTTTTGTATTTTTAATATTTCTCACATACGTTCTTAAAGTCTGGGAACGTAAATCTTAATAAAACTCTCAACTATCTCCTCTGTGCTGTCTCAGATTTCCAAGTGTGTTTGTATTTATGACACAGTGTCTGAACTCATGAATGCTATCACATAATTAAGGTTTATATCCCTATACCCTGATCTTGTATTTCTGCATGTTCTAGAAATTCTTTACACTTCACTTGTAATGCCAGTATAGTGTGCCATGACATTTCCATAGTAACATATATTTCAAACAGGAAAACAAAGAAAGCCCAAGAAAAGAGGTTTCAAGTGAAAAGGAGAGGAGGTGGGGAGAGGGAGGAGAAGAAAAAAAGAAAGAAAATCACCAAAGTAGTAGAATAAATAAGGTGAAGCGAGGTAGAAGGGAAGGGGGTTGTATGTTCCATTCTAGTGTGGTGGGTACAACACAAGAGTACAACATCCTGTGTGCTCACCTTGTTATGTGAGTGCCACCCATCAGTGGCCCACTCAGAATTACATTTTCTTTCACCCTTACATCTGAGCAGGTCCACATCACTCTTCTATCATTTCTTACTTCACCTACCTTTCACCATACTGTCCTGAAATCTGCCCCCTACATTGCACTTGTGCTATTTGGTTTGGTTCGGAGTGTGTTAAAAGCCAGACTTGGAGGCCAGTGTCTTGAGCGGCACAGCCTGGCCCTCTCCCTGGAATACCTTCCTGCTGCCATCCACATGGCAGGTTCCCACCCCACACTCAAGCCTCAGCCTTACCTCTTCTTCCCTGTCACTCACCCACATTGGTAAAGCAGTCACCTCCAGTACACAATGCACATTCTTATGTTAAAGAAATTGTAATGTTTAACTGAACTTAATTATTTGCAGGATGGTTTTTCTGTCCTTATATCCCATGAACTCAAAAATCAACCACATCTGATCCTTCTCCGTATTGCTGGCATCCAGGATTAATCTTGCCTGGTACTGCGGGATAAATGTTTGATGGATGAATGAAAGAAGGCACTTTTATAGTAACCGCTTTTTTATTGTGGTAAAATTCACATAACAAAATTCATCATTTTAAACCATGTTAAAGTGTATGTTTCACTGGCATCTAAAATATTTACAGTATTGCACAACCATCACACTATGTAATTCCAGAACATTTTCACTAGGAAAACTCATACCTATTAGATGGTGATTCCCCTTCCCTCTTACCCCCACCTGGCGGCCATCAATCAACTTTCTTTCTCAATGGTTTTGCCTATTCTAGAAATTTCATATAAACTGGATTATACAATAGGTGACCTTTAGCATCTGGCTTCTTTCACTTCACAGTTCATCCATTTTGCAGTATATATCAATGCTTCATTCTCTTTTAGGGTTAAATAATACTCTGTTGTATTGATAAATCACATTTTGTTTATTCATTCACCCATTGAAGGATATTTGGATTGACTTTTGACTATTGTTAATACTGTTGCTATGAACATATATGTACACATTTTTGTTAGCATGCCTGTTTTCAGTTCTCTTGGGTACACCTAGGAATGGGACTGGATTATATAATAATGCTATGTTTATCTTATTGAAGAACTCACAGACCATTTCTCCTAGCCGCTGTATCATCTTACATTTCCACCCACAATGTATGACATGAGGGTTCCAATTTCTCCATATTCTTTCAATAATTGTGATATTTTGCAATACTTGTGATTTTGATTTGCATTTCCCTAATGACTAATGACATTGAGCATCTTTTCATATGTTTATTGGACATGCGTATATCTGATTTGGAGAAATGTCTATTCAAGCCCTTTGTCCTTTTTATTTTCATTTTTTGGTTGTCCTTTGTTGAGTTGCATGAGTTCTTTCTATATTCTTGAGACCTTACCAGATATATTATTTGCAGATATTTTCTTTTTCTTTTCTTTTCTTTTTTTGGTACTGGGGATTGAACTCAGGGATACCAACCACTAAGCTACATTCCACAGCCCTATTTTGTATTTTATTTAGAGACAGGGTCTCACTGAGTTCCTTGGGGATTCACTTTTGCTGAGGCTGGATTTGAACTTGAGATCCTTCTGCCTCAGCCTCCTGACCTCCTGGGATTACAGGCGTGCGCCACCATACCCAGCACAAATGTTTTCTTTTACTCTGTGAATTTCTTTGACTTTCTAGATAGTGGTTTTTGAGGCCAAAAAAAAAAAAATTAATTAATTAATTTTTGATGAAGAACAAGGGTTATTTACTTTTTTAGCTTTTATACTTACGTCTTTGATTCATTTTGAATTTGTTTTTGTATATTGTATGAGGTGTCCATATTCATTCTTTTTGCTTGTAGATATCCAGTTGTCCAAGCACCACTTGTTGAAAAAACTATGCTTACTCCATCCTCATCTTTGTTTCTGAAAGATATTTTCAAACTATAATTTGACAGGTCTTTTTTTCCTTTCTGTACTACAAAGATTATGTTCCACTGTCCCCTGGCTTGCATTGTTTCTGATGAAACGTCTGTAAAATACTTATCTTTGTTCCTCTGTACACACTGTCTCCTTCCCCTCTTAAGACTTTATTCAGTTTAATTATGATATGCCCTGGTATAGTTTTCTTCATATTTTTTATGATTGGGTTTCATGGAGCTTCTTGGATTTGTAGGCCCAAAGTTGTCATTAGGAAAATTTGTGGCCATTAGTTCTACAAATTTTTTTTTTTTTTTTTTTTTTTTTTTTTGCCACCCTCCTCTCAAGAACTCCAGTTACATCATTGGGCCACTTGAAGTTGTTCCAGAGCTAACTGATGCTTTGATTTTCTTTGTCTTCTCTTTGTATTTTTTGATATAGTTTCTATTGCTATGTCTCCAAGTTTACTAATCTTTCATCCTGAAATGTCTACTCTATTTTTATTCCATCTTGTGTATTTTTCATCTCAAATAGTGTAGATTCCATCTCCAGAAGTTTTATTTGGATTTTTAGTATATTTAAAATTTTGGAATAAATTTAAATTTACAGAAAATTTCCAAAGATAGTATAGCTGGGAGTATAACTCAGAGCACGTGGAGGCCTTCCTGGGTTTAATCCCCAGTCGTGCACCACACACGCATGCACACACACACACAAACACAATAAAAGGATAGTGCAAAGTGATTCCTCATCCAATTTTAGTTTTCTCTGTTTTATCTTACAGTACCATGGTGCAATCATCAAAAGTAAGGAAACTGAGGCAGGAGGATCTCAAGTTCAAAGCCAGACTCAGCAATTTAGTGAGGCCCTAAGCAACTCAGTGAGACCCTGTCTCAAAATAAAATAATTTTTAAAAGGGGCTGGCTCAGTAGTCAAGTGCCTCTGGGTTCAATCCTAGGGGGAAGAAAAGAGAGGATACCAACAAGAGTACATTACTATTTTTTTGTTTTAGAATACATTACTACTAACTAAACTCCACACATTATTCACATTTCAAAAGTTGTTCCATTAAAGTCCTTTTTCTGTTTCAAGAATCAATTGAGAATACCACCTTCCACTGAATTGTCTTGCCTCTTTATTTTCCTCTGATCTGTGATAGTTTCTCGGCCTTTGTTTTTCATGACTTGGAATGTTTTGAGGCATACTGATCATATATACTGTAGAATGTCCCTGAATTTGGGTTTGTCTGATACTATCTCATGATTAGGTTATGAATTTGGGGAAAGAATAGCAGAAGTGAAGTCATTTCCCCCTCCTTTTTCTTTTTTGATATATCTTTTTTATTTGTTCTTTTTAGATATATGTGGCAGTAGAGTGTATTTTAACATATTTTACATACATGGAGTATAACTTATTCTAATTAGAATCCAACTCTGTGGTTGTATGTGGTGTGGAGTTTCATTGGTTTCTTCCTTTTTCTTACAGTGCTAGGGATTGAACTCAATGCCTTGTGCTGAAGTACCCTTCTTATTATATCATAATAGAAGGTATATAATAGTCATAAAATATGATTGATGATATTAACTTTAGTCACTTTGAGGATAACTTTCTTTTGGTATGGGGGATTTAATCTGGGGGTGCTATACCACTGAACCACATCCCCAACCATGTTTTTTAAATTTTGAGACAGGGCTCACTAAGGTCCTTGGTAAGTTGCTGGGGCTGGCTCATGAACCCACAATCTTCCTACCTCAGCCTCCTGAGTCACTGGGATTACAGGCATTCACCACCACACCAAGCTTGCTAATAAAAACTTAAAAAACATTTTTGCTAGATTTTTTTTCTATGAAGCTATTCTTTTCCCCTTCCCATCTCTGGAAGTCACCAAGTTCAGCCCACACTTGGTAGAGAGGGGAAGGATTAAGGTCCATGTCCTGAGGTGGGGGAATACCTAAATATATTATTTGGAATTTTTTAGAAACCAGGATTTGGGCAAGATATGGCAAGATATGGGCACTGAGTGATCTGTTGTCACTAGGATTTGGGTTTTTTTGATATGTTCCTTGTCTCTACTAACAAGTTCAATCTTTCCTCTAGATTATTGATTACATGTAATACTTTAACTATTTTAATGTCCTGATCTATCAGTTCTACCTATTTCCCTCAGTTTCAGTTGACTGATTTTTCTCCTCATAATGGGTATTTTTGCTTTTTGGAAATAGTTTTTGGCTATTACTCTTCAGCTTTGTTGGATGGAATCGGAGTAATACTGGTTTAAGGCTAAATTGGCCCCAGTGTTGTGGTAAAACCCACTTAATTTCTTGTGAACTCTATCTTGCCATGCTGAATGTTGGAAACAGGAATTGGATCATTATGATCTCTGAAAATGGGCCCTTCTAATCCTTGTGGGTGGTTCTTTCCCTGGCCTTAGGTAGTTTCCTTATATGCATGCTGAAGACTTGGGAGAGGGGGCGTCCCTCGGCAGACAGTCAGAGCTCTCCTCTCTGTGATGTTCTTCCATGTAAACTCTACCACATTGACCTCCCCAGACTCCTAGCTCCATCTCCTCAACTCAGATACTATCAGGCTCATTCTGGGTTTACCCTCAACATCATGGCCTAGACCCTCCCCAGGAGAATCTTAAGGCTGACCTCATTTCTATCTTGTTCTCAGGGACAGCTATGACACACACAGACACACAGACACACACACACACACACACACACACACACACACATATATATATACACTTTTTTTGGTTTCTTGACAGTTTTTTTATTTTAAATTTTTTCACACATGTATATATGGTAATAATGTCTGTCTCATTCTACCATCCTTCCCATCCTGCTATGATATTTGTGTCTTAAAAATCATTATTATTATTACTATTATTTGAGATAGATAGGGTCTCACTCTGTTGCCTAGTCTTGTTTAGAAACTTATTAGCTCAAGTGATCCTCCTTCCTCAGCCTCCCGAATAGCTGGGACTACAGGTGTACTCCACTATATCTGGCTCAAATCATTATATTTTATGTTCTGTTCAGATTGTAAGCTGTTTCATGTAGGAAGATAAATCTAGTCCCTACTTCTACATCTTGGCCAAAAGTGAAAGTTAAACATAGGAAATTAGTAGTGCCAGGGTCCATGATTGGAAGACAGGTATGCATATTCTAAGATGGAAAGAGGTAATGTTAATAGTGCTTATGAATGACTGCGTGGCTTCAAATTATGGTTCTGCACTTCACAAGTTATAGATCCTGAGTCAATTATGTAACCTTTCTGGACCTCAATTTTCTTGTCTTGAAATGGGAATAATAATAGTTCTATTTCATTGGCATGAGATGAGGGTTAAATACATGTAAAACATTTGGAATAGTGCTTGGAGCATTCAATAGATATTAGGTATTATTATTCTTTACACATGTTGAATAAAGTCACCAAGTTTGGCTGTGAGTTTCCCAGTGATCCCAGCAAAGTAGAAATATTTGTTACAGAAACACACAAACTTATTACAGATTTTGGATTATTTTCCCCCAAGATTCCTCATTAAGTAGATACTATATGATGCCTGAATAATTTACCAGTTTGGAGATCCATTTCCTGAGATTTTTACTTTACCATCCTTTCATATAGTCAACAACTTCCCACCAGAGCTTAATTCAATAAAAGTGATTTCACTATAACTGATATATTGTAGTACATTTCCCCTTGGCTGAATTCAGAGGTAAGGTTTATAATGTCAAAACAAAACTGCTAAAGCAGATGTCATTTGGGAAATTTTCCATAAATATGGGGGGGGGACAATTATAATGGTTTAAGCAACAGGTACTAAAGTCTGGGCCAAAGAATTGGGTATAGGATGAAAGACGTTGACAAACCAATGCACCGTACACAGAGCCTCCACAAGGCTTGGCAACAGAGAGGCGGACGGTCAAGGTCTAATAACTTAAGTTTGGAAAGTCTTAGAAGCTTGATAGTCACAGTGTTCAAATTTTCAATAGACTTACTAATATTTTGTCAGCTTACCCTATCAGTTATGAATGGAAATGTGTTAAAAATCTTTCATCATATGGACTTATCTATATTTTTCTAATTCTGTCAGTTTTTGCTTTATATATTTGGAGGTAATGTTGCCAGGGGGTACATAGAGGTTCTAGGACATTATATCTTCTCAGTGAATTATTCTCTTTATCATTTATCTCTAACAATGTTTTTGTTAGTTAGGTTAATAAAATTGATTAATATTACTTTATTGTGCTTAGTATATTTTCCCCATTCTTTTAATATTTGTGTCATTGTCTTTGAATGTATTCTTGTAATCAACATACAACTGCTATTTTTAAAAATCCAATCTGAAAATCTTTGTTTTTTCTTAAGCAAGTTTATATATTTCTTACTGTTATGATATGTTGGGGATACTCTCCCCTCATTTTGTTTTGTCTAATTGCCATGTGTTTTCTTTCCTTTTATTCTCTTGTCCTGCCTTCTGTGTATGTGGTTATTTCTTTACTCCCTTTTATTCTCACTAGTGTTTTGAAAGTTATTCTAGTTCTGTTTTTTTCTATGGGTGTTCTGACATGATTAATGTGAATACTCGACTTGTTCATTGTGAAGATTTCAGGAGCTTTAGAATTATTTCTGATCTCCACCCTCTTCTGTCTTCTAAGCAGTTTGAGCCTTAGTATTTTAATTCCAACCTACTTTCAACCATTCACCCACTCACTTCACAATTAGATGTTTTAACAGCCAGTGTTTGTTTAGATTTACAAATCGGCATACCAGTTTCTTTGCTCACTTTTTATTGAAATACAATTAATATACAGTAAAACTCACCCTTTTAAAATGTACAAGTCTATAGTAGTTTGAATATAAAATTGTGTAACTAGCCAGGCATAGTGGTATAGGAAGGTTACAAGTTCAAGGCCAACCTCAGGAACTTAGTAAGACCCTGTCTCTCAAAAAAGAAATAAAGAGGCCTGAGGGTATAGCTCAGTGGTAGAGAGCCCCTGGGTTCAATCACTAACACCACAATAAAATAAAGTAAAACACAGTGTAACTTTGAAAACTAGTTTTAGACCATTGTGTTCATTTTCCAAAACAAACAAATCCATACCAATTACCATAACTAGTCACTCCCAATTTCTCCTATCTAGTCCTTGGCAACCACTAATCTACTTTGTGTTTCCATGGATTTGCTTATCCTGGAAATTTCATATAAATGAAATCATGTATGTCTTTTTATATTTGACTTCTTTCACTAAGCATGTTTTCAAGATTCTTCTATGTTGGAACATGTATCAGTTCTTTAGTCCTTTTTAGGTCTCAATGATATTCCATCGTATGGATATAGCACATTTTATTGATTTATTTATCAGTTGGTAGACATTTGAGTTGTTTCCACCTTTTGGCTATTATGTATAATACTGCTAAGAACATTTATATACAAGTTTTGTGGATATAGGTTTTTAATTCTCTTGAGTATATAGCTAGGAGTGATATTAATAGATAATACAGCCGGGCACAGTGGCGCACACCTGTAATCCCAGCGACTCAGGAGGCTGAGGCAGGAGGACCATGAGTTCAAAGCCAGCCTCAGCAACTTAGCGAGTCCCTAATCAACTCAGCAAGTCCCTAAGCAACTCAGCAAGACCCTGTCTCTAAATAAAATACAAAATAGAACTGGGCATGTGACTCAGTGGTCAAGTGCCCCTGAGTTCAATCCCTGGTACCAAAAAATAATAATAATAATAAATTTAAAATATATATATATATATATATATACAATACAGTGATATAATAAATAGGGGACTCCCAATTGGCAGTATTTATTGGTTTCCAGAGTATATATACTCAAGGTACCAATTTGACATTACAGAATAGATATTGTTAGGAAGAAAGATGTACAGCAACACATTGCTCTATAGTATTTCTGCCATCTGAAGTACAGGAGCTATAAATAAACTCAGGAACACAGGTAATAGCACAATGTAACTACATAATTAAGAAGTGATGCATTGTGAAGATTTTTTACTTTATACTTGAAATAGTTTATTTAATTGTAGGTTTATATGACTTAATCTTTAGTAATGACTGCATCCAACAACAAATTCTCAAAATTCTGAAAATTTTAACAGTTTGCTCTCTGGGCTTATGTGAGCTGTCTTTAGTGCTTCAATTTACTGAACTTGTGTGTTCCTTATGGATTGAATTTTCTTATTACTTAAGTAAATGTATTAGTGTATGCTCAACAAGAGTGTGAGGTAAACTCATTGTCTTAGCCTATCTGAAAATGTCTGAAAATTTGACTCTTGGTAATTAATTTAACTGTGTATAGAATTTTTGATTGAGATTTACTGTCTTTCCACACTTTGAAAATATTATCCTACTATCTTTTGGGTTCCATTTGTTGATAATGCAGAAGCTGCTGTAATTATAATTAAGAAATCTCTTTAAGAAATCTCTCCTTTGCTAGTGAAGGCTGTTATTTTGTTATTCTCTTTACCTTCTAATTCTGCATTTTCATCAGAATTTGCCTAGTTATGTAATTGTTCATTCACCATCTTGGTATGTTTCTTCCATTTTGGAAAATTATCAGTCATTTGTAGTGGTTAATTTATCTGTCAATTTGACTGAGCCATGAGATACCAGATATTTGGTCAAACATCCTGTGTGTGTCTGTGATGGATTTTTGGATGAGACAAACACATGAATCAGTAAACCCAGTCAGGAAGATTCCCCTTCCAAATGTGGGTGGGCCTCATCCAATATGCTAAAGGCCAGAAGAGAACAAAAACATGACCGTCCTGCAAGACAGAAGGAACTCCTGCCCTGCTACTTGAGCCAGGGCATCAGTCTTTTTCTGTCTCCAACTGAATAATCAGCTCTTCTTGGGTTTCAAAACTGCTGGTTTTCAAACTAGAATTTGCACTGTTGGCTCTCTTGGTTCTCAAGCTTTTCAAGTTAGACTGGCACAAAACCACTGACTCCCCTGCCAACTACACATCTTGTGACTTCTCAAACTCTATAATCCATAATCATGTGAGCCAATTTGATATAAGACCTCTCTGTATGTACACACACACACACACACACACACACACACGTACATATGCATTTGTATGTGTATGTTTACACACATATACATCCTGTAGGTTCTGTTTCTATGGAGAATCCTGAAAAATTGTAGCTATAATATAGCCATAAAAATATAACCATATATTTTCAATAATTATTTTCTACCATTCCCCTATTAAATTCTTCAGGAATTCCTACTAGACATATGCTTGACTTTCTCTTTTCTCTCATATATCCTTCATATATCCTAACATCTTATTCAGGTTTTCTATCTCTTTACTCCATTTTGGATGATTTCCTCAAGTATTTCTGCTAATTCCCTCTACAGCTAGACTTAATATGTAATTTCACTCATCCTTTGAGTTTTTTTTTTTTTTTTAATTTCAGTGACTATATAAATACATACTTTTTATTTTTGGAACTTTTATGTGATTCTTTTTCAAATTTCCTCTCCCCCATACTACTTGTTCCCTTTTATGCCTTCTATTCCTTCTCTTATCTATTTCAATCATGTTTTTTCCAAAGTCTCTTTCAAATGATTCTATTTTTACCCTTCTCTCTGGTATATTGTTTGCACTCCATGTTTGTCATTTCCTCCTGTGGTTTGTTACTTTTTGTGAGCATCCTCATGAGGATCATTTTTGCTGGAAGATTTGTTAAGCATCCCTATGGAACTATTTTGAATTTACTTCAATGTAAACCTAAAAATTTTAATGGGTCTTGCTTCAGCATAACCAATGAATTAATTTTTTTGTATTGGAGGTTGAACCAGGAGCACTCTACCACCGAGCTATACCCCCAGCCCTTTTCATTTTTATTTTGAGACAGGGTTTCACTAAGTTGCCCAGACTGGCCTCAAACCTGTGATCCTCCTGCCTCAGCCTCCTGAATCCTGGAATTAGATGTACACCACCGTGCCTGGCCTAACTTATGAATTTTAATAATCTGGACTATCTTTTATGTTCACTTATCTCAATGAGGTGCCTGAGTATAGAGGTAAAGCAAATTCAAGCCCCCATCTTCAAGTAGCAGAGATTGGGGCTTCTGTTTCTCATGAGTACCATTGATTTCCCCATTTGAGACCTCAGACATTAGGCTTCCTTGAAACTTCTCTAAACCTGTGGTACAATTTTTCTAGTCCCTTTTCATGGATGGGGCAGAACTTCTAATCTTAGGAGCTTATCTCATTTCCAGCTTCTTTATCTGGCAGAAAATGAAGCTCCAACTCCTATGCTTTAGTATTCAGCAGAGCCCCAGCCTACCACTCAAAAAGATTATCTGAATTGTCAAAGCCAAAATACTTCAAGTGGGTAAATAGCTTTTGTGTTCAGTCTGTTTGTCCATGAAATCTCAAGCAAGACTTCCAGGCATCTCAAGGGTACCTTTAGTTTCTCTCCATTGTTAGTCTTTATGAATCATTTTTACTGGCATTTTGCTGAGCTGTGCTCCCATGAACCCGAGAGCCTCTGCCTCTGGGAAGATGTGGAGGCCAACAGGTATTTCCTGCACCATCCAGAAACATCTCCAGGCTCCTTTGAGGAGCATAGTTTTCTTAAACTTAGCAAAAATTATACAACCAAACATAGAGTGCCTTCTTCCAAGACTTCAACCTAGGAGGGTATATTTATTTGAACCAGGCTTCCACTACTTTAAGAATTTCTAGACCTTTTATTTGAAAATTGGCTGCAAAGCAGACAACACATTCTTTTACAATTCTGTCTTTGGGGAATGGTTTTTGATATTTGGCACAGTCAAAAGCCACTTGGAACTCATGATAAATGAGACGAGGAGCTGCTACTGGGTTTGGGGTGAGACTTGAGATGTAATGCTTTAATAAGAAGATTGAGGGCTGGGGATATAGCTCAGTTAGCCTTGTATGCACTAGGCCCTGGGTTCAATCCCCAGCACCACAAAAAGAAAAAAAAAAAAAAAAAATAAGATTGAGCTCTTTTCATGACTTGTAAAGACGATTCCCACAGGAGTTCTGGGCAATAGGGGTATCATCAGAATAAGGGCCGAGCCTCCCAGAGTGACCTCAAAGGGCACTGTGGAAAAGAAATCTGGAGTTGGTACAAATGGGATAATAACATTGTTCAGGGTGTTGTGAGATGGGCATGCTCTTGAATTGGGGGAATTATAAATTGGTTTTCTTTCTCAGAGCAGTTTGGCAGTGAACTTCATGAATCTTAAAAGAGTTCAAGCCAGTTGGCTTAGAAAAAACATTTCTAGGAATCTTTCTTAGGAAACTAGAAATGCCAACAAAGATATATATGCAGTTATTCATTGCAGTATTATTTGTAAAACAGTAAAAAGAAAGAAATAAAATGTCCCACCATACACATTGAATGAAATAATGCAGTCACTTAAAAGATATTTCTAAAGAATAATCCATGTTGTTTGAAGATATTCACAATAGGTAATAAACAACACTATAAAATCATATGTATTATATAGTCTCATTTTTACTTCCTATGTACTAAAAAAGGCTCAAGATATACCCAAAATGTTAATAGTGGTTTTATCTGGGTGATGAAATTATAGGAGATTTTAAATTTCATTATGCTTTCATACTATAATTTTGTTATTTTAACTATAAATATTACTTTTATAATTAGAAAATTATGTATAATGAACATTAGCATTGCTTTTAAAGAAAGAAACATTTTACTGAGAGAGAAGAGAACTGCCTCCAAGGAATTGAAGATTTAATGAAGGAAATCAGACACAAATACAAATAAAAGTATTACAAGGCAATAAGGGCAACAACAGAGTTTCTACTGAATGTGGAAGGAAGAGTTAGCTTCTACCTAGGAGAGGTGAAGTTTGGTGAAAAGAGATAACATTTATGCAAGATCTTGAAGGATGAATAGGAGTTCTCTAGGGCTTTGTAAATTGTTAAGCACTATGTAAGTGGAAGTTAGTCTTTGGCCTTTATTATTACTGTCAAGACTTACCTCATATAAAGCTCTCTTTCTTGTCTCTTTCCCATGGTCCCTGAAGCACAGGATTACTGGGACAGGAAGCAAGCAGCAGTTAAACAGTTACACGTCAGTGCTCCAGCAAGTGAACTGAGGTGCATCCAACTAAGGAACAGATTCAGGACCAAAGGACATAAAATTATCTGGGAGCAGAGCCAGGAAGGTGCTGGTAGGTAAACAGTTCCCCTCTGTTTGCCACCCTGTGGAAAGACTGGCTTTGCTTGGGGCCTCCACCCTGACTTATGGGGCCATCTCCACCTGGGGGATGGTAAAAACTGAGAACGAGTATCACACATCAGTCTGTGATTTACATTGGCAGGAAATGATGTGTCAGATGTCTTACAGCTTCCAGACAGGGTGGAGTGGAAAGAAGGGGTGTTAGTGAGGGGACCAGGAAGGGTGGTAAGAGATGATCTGTTCTGGAGAAATTCTTGGAAGCTCGAGATTGGAAAGGGTTTCAAAGTTTTCTGATCTGATCCTCCTGGTCCTCCCACCAACATTCCCATCACATTGTCATACTTTTTTGCCTTCAGGGTGCAGTTCAGCAGCCACATCTTCTTTTACCTCCTACCTCAATTCCTCTGCTTCAAATACCCATATTAATTTCATGAAAAAAAATCCGTGCCTGCTTGTGCCAGGCCCCTGTTTATATTAGTTCTTTAACTGCAGCATGCCCTTCTGTGCCTCCAGTTGTTTATTTATTCATGTAACAAACATGTATGGAACACCTACAGGCAATGCTCCAGATGTTTTAATAGAGTGGAGGAAGAGACAGCCAGAATCTCAGGTTCTCGTGGACCTGTCACTCTAATAGGAGAGACATATAATAAACAAATTAAAAATATGAAAATATCAGGTTATACATGCTAAAAAGGAGCCAAAGTTTTAACCACCTCTCAATACCACCACACTAGGGACCAAGCTTCTAGCACATGAACCTTGGGAGACAAACCACATCCAGACCCTAGCAGAAAGAAAGCACCATAGCAATGTGTATGGATTACCCTTCCTTCTTTATCTGCAAATGAAAATCTTATCATGTGTCTGAACTTGGTTCAAGTATTGGCTCTTCAGGCATATCTATCCTGATTTCCCAGGTAGAAGTGACCACTGCCTCCCTTTCTTCCCATTATCCCTGAGTGACTTATGTTAGCACATCTGTAATGCTTTGCCATTGTTACCATTCTAAATCGTTGCTACTTTCTAGGACAGGACTTAAGCTTCCTATGTAAATCTCCAATACATAGCACAGAGCCTGGCACAGGATTTGTGATCAGTAACCATTTGTTTCTGGAATATATTTAAGCTCTCATAGTTACTCTATCAGAACCTTGCTGATGATGCTTATTCAGACATGGCAACATTTATTGATCAGTGCCACACCTTATGCTGGGTATTTTCCCCTCTGTTGACTTTTACTGGCCTCACAACTGCCAGGTGCGGTCTTATTCTATTCTGTAGTTAAAACTCAGACCATCAAAGCAACTACCTGAGGCAGCTTAGTAATACAAATCAGAGTTGCAATTCAAGCCCAAGTCCTCTTGAGGACAAATTCCAATGCTTCATCTCTTACGCGATGCCACTGGCAATGCATTAGTTCATCCATGGACCTGTCTTCTTTTCTCTTAAATAACCAATCCCCTGAAGGAAGGTTCTGTACTTGTCTCCATTCTATATTCCTTCTGGCACCAGAACAGTACATATTTAACACATGCATCTTAAATCTACAAGGGGTAGAAAATGAAAAATGAATGTGTGAATGAATCTTTCAGATATCAGTTCATAGGATGGTGATGCGCTGGAGGAAGAGGTGCTTCTCAGGGGAGGTGTGTTCTCCAGGAGGACCTGGGGAAAGCTGAGGACACTGTCTCACATCTAGATCATTTCTTAGAAATCACACCTTTTGCTCAACTGCACATCTCTGCGGGCAGGCGGGCAGGCAGGGCAGAGGGGAACATACATGATTTCCAATGAGTTGGGAAAATGAGGTTAAGTTTCGATTCAGATAGTTATTTGTGTTTTCTGGGTCTGCACGGTCGATAAATTTCCAACGAGCAGTGATTCTGTTCCTCATCTTTCATTGCTTTATGGGACGTCAGGGAATGAAAGCATAACATCCTGCTTTCCCATAAGTTCTCTGGCCGCTATCCTGGCACCAATTAAAGACATGTCTATGCAATTAATCAAAACCAATTTGGAAGCACTCTGGCGCTGTTCCTCTGATGTGCTGCCTGCTCCACATACAGTAGTTCCTCAGCTGCAGTGATGGAGCCAGGCACATAGGGGCTTTTGATGAACTGGCTGCGCCGGCTCCAAGTGTTAACTATGTCATCTGACATGACTAATGAGACTCTGGACTCGATCCGCGTGAGTGGAGCAGCCCTGCCGTCTGGAGGAGGTTCAGTTTCTGCAGCCAGCCTGGGAAGAGGCTTCAGCATTTAGGGTCCACACTCCATCATATCAGCTGGAGTCCTGGAGGCCTCTAGTGTTGGAGCTGAGAGTCGTCCACTGGGAGGGTGATGGAAATTGTGGGCAGAATCTGTGCTGGACGCTGGTGTAAATGTGACCCAATTTAAACTTCAGCCTCCTCATTTTATAGAAATGAAAACCAAGACCCAGCAAAAGTGCAGGGCTTGCCAAAGACCTGAGCTTTAAAAAGAGAAATAAAGGAGAAGGCATGGCCTTTGCCTTTGAGAAATTAAACCAATAGCAGAGCAAATATATGCTATCAAGGGTTAAACCATGGGGCTCTGCAAACCTTTATCAGGGGAACGGTTGCCTATGCTATTGTCACCTCAGCAACACCAAGAGCATGGGATTTGGAGTAAACAGATATGAGTTTGAATCCCAGCCCTACTCTGAGTTGATGTAATCTTGGGCAAATCATTTCATTTTTCTGAGCTTTGTTTTCCTCAGCTGTAACACTGGAAAAAGCAAATACTGCCCACACAGCCTACTTCCTATAGTGTCCTTATGAGACTTGACAGAATTAATGGGTATGAAAGAATAAGAGTCTTTGTATATGTTAGTATAAATCATATTATCATTCCCTCTAAAGAGCACTGGCTGAAATCTCTGGAATATGGACCAACAGATGTCTTTAACTCTCTTTCTCTTCCGGCCTCTTTCAGAATGCACAGGAAAGAAATGGACATAAAATCAATTGGTCATCTGCCTATAATCTCAACAACTTTCCCAGAGAGTCCATCACATATAAAGAGGAAGAACTCAGCCATTGTCATTTAATGTCGTTTCACACATTGATTGAGTACCTACCATATGCCAGATGTTGGCCACGCTGTGTGGGGAATCAGAGTTGAATAAAACATATTCCTTGGCCACCTTAAGAAGCTCACCAGTTAGTGGGAGAAACAGACATGGACATAAATAACTATAATGTACTACAAAAAAAATTACAATTGCCATAGGAAAAATACAAGTCAAGTGCCTTGTGAGCCAGAGGAGGGAATGATTCATTCCCCAAAAGGACACTGGGAAAAGGTTCATCAAGGAAGTGGTACTAAAGCATGAGCAGGATTTACCTATCAAGAAGCAGCAGAAAGGGCACTCCAGACAGGGAACAACGTGGGCAAATTTGTGGCATCTGGAAAGGACTGGTGACCTAAAGGACAGAATGAAATCAAGTGAGGTGTGAAGTATGTGGATGAACAAAAGAAACCCAGGCATGGACATTGCTGTATGTGGATGAACAAAAGAAACCCAGGCATGGACATTGCTGTTGCACTTTGCTATTTGCTGGCTGATGTCACCTTGGCTTCTGTCCCTCGATCAGAGAGAATCTCAAGCAGGCTCTCCCTCCAGTGCAGTTAAACTAAAGCCTCAGCCAGGAGAACCAATGACAAATGAACAGGGACCAGCAACCACCATCAGATGAAAACACTCCCGGGCCAGGTGGTGCTGGATCCCAGCTGTACCTCCCCAGCCCAGGCAAGAGCTTCGTGTTGGATGTGGCAATGATACCAACATTGTAGTGTGAGCGCAGAGAACCAAAGCCTCTTGGCCTGGGTCACATGCTGCGTTTTTCTTCTTTCCTCTACTGTCTAGGAGGAGCTAGCTCCTTTA
Organism: Sciurus vulgaris; assembly: GCF_902686455.1. Lineage (NCBI taxonomy): Eukaryota > Metazoa > Chordata > Mammalia > Rodentia > Sciuridae > Sciurus > Sciurus vulgaris. The sequence goes on from NC_136472.1 coordinate 73,856,266, forward strand.
CCAGTGCTGCCATCAGAATGACTCTGGTGGGCCCACAGCTACAGCTGGACTCCAGGCATGCCGTGGGCCACCTCAGAGGCTCACATTTTCTCCATCCTTTCCTTCCTTCATTGTGAATGTTTTTCATTGTACAAATGATATAGTGATAAGAATGGAAACCCCAAAAACAAGAGGAAGGAGAACACTCATACATTATCTGTTTCCGTTTCTCGTTGCTTGTTCCTGCGCTTGTCTGGGAACATAATTGCTTTTGGCTGCTTCTGTCTCTGGTATAACTACACATTCTATTTTTATTGCTCAGCATTGTATCATAGCATTTTCCATTTTGCTACTTACCAGTGTCCACACAGGCTTGCCCTTATTTCCCCAAACTGAACAAAGTTTACATGGCCTGTGGCCATGTAAAAGGGACTTCCCTTCAATAACATGATCTGCGTTGATGATTAGCATCATGTTGCAGAGGAAGAACTCTGCTGTGCCACCACATTGACTTGAGTTGGAATCCCAGCTCTTCTACTTTGAATCTAGATGCCCTTGGGTAGATCACTTCATCCCTTCCGGTTTTAGGTTCTCTTTAGAAAAATGAGTATGGTTTTAGTACCACCTGCATTGGATTGCAGAAAGAATTAAGTGATACCGAAAGGAAGTGCTCAATAAATGATAGTTCCTCTTGCAGGGGTTCACCCAGCATCCATTGCTTTTCTTCTCTTGCCAACATTTGACCTTCTACCCTCCCCCAGGCCCCGCAGGACTCCTGGGGGAACCCACCTAAATTCTGACAGGCATACCAGTCTGCATATTTATTGCTCATTGAGTGAATGTGCCATCTTTTACTTAAGTATTCTCCTCTGATGGAAATTTTGGTTGTTTTCCAATTTTTCACTATTTTCAATAATGATGAAATATATATGTTAGTGTATAGGGCTCACCCCATCCTTTAAAAACTATATCTCCTCAGGAACAATTCCCAGGAATAGAATCACTAACATAGAGGTTAGAAACATTCTAATGGCCTCTGAAGTAAATTTCCAAATTGTTTTTCAAAAGGTTTGTGCCTGTTACACTGCCACCAGTTCAAGGGAGAGGACCACTTGGGTTGCATTATAGGTCCTTGGACTCTGGAGGTGCACTTCTCTTCTTGCTTGATTCCCTACTATTTTCTTCTCCCAACCTGCCTCCCAAAACACCCACACAACATGGGACAACTGACTGTTTCTCCCACAAAATGATGACCCCATGCTTTTGTGCCTTTGTACTTCCTATTGCTCTCTACCACCAATGTCCAAGAATACCTTCCATTATAATGCCCTCTCACCTAGAGCTCAGCCTCTGTGGAACTGGGAGTGTCTATACTCCCTTGAAGACTCAACTCAAATCTCTGGTTCTCTGTGAACTAGTTCTAATTCTCTCAAGCAGGGTTAGTCACTTCTGCTAAATGCGGTACCCAGAGGGACTTTTGGCATCCAAGTGTTCACTAAGAAACAGTCATTTCTAACCCAGTTATGTGCACCAATCTGTGTTTCTCTCTTCTCTCCCTGCTCCCTCAACCTTTTGTACCAGACAATCATCAGGTTATACTAATTCATCAAACATTTTTGGATCCACTTATCTCTTTCTCATTACCATTGCTATTGGCCATCACCTCATCAGGATTCCTGCAATCATCTTCTAAATTTAATTTTTAAAAAAGAGTAAATGCATGTATCTCAAAAGTCAAAATTTTCTCTAAGGCTTATAAAAAAAATAATAGATTCCTGCCCTATCCCACCCCACTTCTAAGTGTGCTCCTCAGAAAAACAAAGTACTTTTTAATTCATTCAGTTGTTTCTTTTGGCATATACTTCCATTTTCCCAGAAGATACTTATACTGCTGTTTCTTGATCTCAAGTTCAAACATTATCTATTGACTCTGAACAATAGATTTCTCTAATGCCATTTTCTTGCCCTTCATTCAGCATAACAGATCTACAATAATATCACAATTTTTTGTTAAATCATTATTCAGTACTTAAATATTATAAGCAGAATTACCATGAAAAGTATTTGTTCTCTGACATGTCAGCATCCTCTCCAGGATTGCTCTCTCTCCTGGTAAGGTCTGGGCCTGCTGAGAGCAGGTGGAATAATCAGGGACTAGGGATTATGCATGGTTCACCTCCCATGAGATTATTGACTGGGGACACCAGAACAGTCTCTGGATGGTTCCCATGCGGGGTACCTGAGCAGGTAGGTGTTGCAAGTAAGGCTGAGGTAAGCTTTCAGAGGGAGCCAAAGGCAGTGCCTAGAAGAGACTGGTGTAAGTAGTGACTGATCTAAACAGATGCTGGCCTTTTGGGCAGAGTTCTGGAGTCCCTGGAAGTACCAGGTATTGTCTTTTTAGTGCTGGATCCTGGGAAGTTCTAGAGAGTTCTAAGATAGGGGAGTGTGGGCAGGGGTAGTCAGGGCAGTGGCAGCAGAGTACTCAGAGAGTTCAGGGTAGTTAGTGTCTACTAACCAACATAGAAATATTTCAACTTTTATTAAATATTTCAATATTTAATAAGGTCTAATAGAGCTAGCACAGTCTTATTGGCTCTGAATATGACTTTACAAATGTTAGTCACTGTCAAGTTGTGTAAAACTCTATAGTTATATTTCCATTCTTGATAAGATTTTAGTTTTTATTAGAGTTAATAACTGCCTTATTGTTTTCTTTTGATTACTTTCTATATAACCATCACTAAATCTCCCAAACTCTTTGACTGAACAATACGATGACCAAATGTGTGAGGTATTTATCATTTCCAGCTATAACCCAGATACTATGCTAGGCAGTAGGGACTCATCTAGGAAAAAACAGACATGGTCCTTAGTTTCATTGAGTTTATAGTCTAGCAAGGGACCAGATATGAAGCACAGTTATCCCTTGATACCCCTGGGCGGTTGGTTCCAGGACCACTCCAACAGGTGCCAAAATCCACAGATGCTCAATTACCTTATATAAAATGGACTAGTATTTGCATATAACCCAAACATCATCATCTTTAGATTGCTTATAAACCTAACACAATATAAGTGCTATGTACATAGTTATACCATATTGCTAATGACAAGAAAAAAAGTCTACATTTTATTATAACTGCAATTTTTTCCCAACTGCTTTTGAATCTCATTTGGTTGAATCTGTGGATGCAGAACTTGTGGATGGAGAACCTGCGGATGCAGAGGGCCATTGTAATAACTGTTATAGTTAGAGAAGGGTAGTTTCTCCGGGAACATATAGCAGAAATACCTCACTCAGCTAGAGAGAGAGGAAAGATTTCACACCTGAAGAGTGAATGGAAACTATTTTCAGGTAATATACATTTACTGAGTGCCTGTTACATACATACCAGGTACTATTTTAAGTGCTGAGAACACAGAACTTCACAGCAGAAGACAGTAAGCTTCCTGCCTTCCTGCAGCTTACATTCTAGTAAGTGGAGACAGAAAACAAACACAGAAGATAATTTTCAATAGAACAAGAACTGTAAGATAATCAGAGTGCCATGATGAGAAATGGTTGGATAGAAGGGATGAGGTTATTTTAGGCAGGTTGGCAAGGTCATGGAAGGTCTCTTTGAGGAAGTCACATCTGATATCTGAAGGATGTGGATAGCCAGCTATGTGAAGAGACGGAAGAGGAGTGCAAGATCTGAGGAGGTGCATGATCATCAGGCAGTAGGGCAAATGGAAAGCAGTTCCATATGCTCAAGCATGGAGGGGAAGAGCTGTTACTAAAGCTAAGCCAATGAATATAAGCAAAGGTAGGGGGTCCTGTCCCCTGTCCTAATATTGTCGATAAAATCCCCACTCTGCAGTTATTTGTCTATTTGTTGTAAGATACATTCCCACCCTCTTTATCCTCCTTAGTATTACAGGAAGTATAGAAACTTGCAAATTAGATTTTTGCTAGATGGAAGGTGTTGGTGGGAGACTGAAGTGTGTAGGGGTCAGACGTCCTGTTTTGTTCTACTTTTTGGTGGCAACTCTAGCAGTAGTGGTAGCAGCAGCAGCAGCAGCTCCTGGGACCCTCCAGAGTCACTGGTCCTTCTCAGCAGTAGTGCCCCTGGTAAACTAGTACCTGAGGGGGACCAGCTTCACCCAGGGTGGCAGCACCTTCCTCATCTCCCTTCTTCTCTTTTAACCTTCCATGCCTTTCCTGACTTGGACACTCCCATGTTCTCAACATCTTTGTAAACACTTTCCTGTATTAAATCTCTTTCTGATGAGCTGAGCTTGGTGGTGCATGCCCATAATCCTAGCAACTCCAGAGGGGAGGCTGAGACAGGAGGATCGTGAGTTCAAAGCCAGCCTCAGCAACAGTGAAGCACTAAGCAAAATAAGTGAGACCCTGTCTCTAAATAAAATACAATAGGACTGGGGATGTGGCTCAGTGGTTGAGTGCCCCTAAATTCAATCCCCAGTACCCCCCGCCAAATCTTTCTGCTTGAAATTATCTAGAGCAGCACTGTCCTATAGGATGTTTTATGATGATAGAAATGCTTAATTTTGCAGTACCTCCTACCAATATGTGACTGATGTGACTAAGGGACTGAATTTTCTCTTTTCTTTAAGAATTTAAATGAAAATAGCTACATGTGGTAGCTGAGCACAGCAGCACATGCATGTAATCCCAGCAATTTTGGAGGCTGAAGCAGGAGAACTCAAGTTTGAGGCCAGTCTCTGCAACTTAATGAGACTCTGTCTCAAATTAAAAAAAAAAAAAAAAAAAGGGTGTGGGGAGGGGACTAGGGATGTAGCTCAGAGGTAAAATGCCCCTGGATTCTATCCCTAGTATTGGGGAAAAAAAAAAAAGCCATAGTTAATGGCTACTATATTAGAAGCACTGATCTAGAATGGTTTGTTTTCCTGATGGAACACTCACTGATATAGAACTTGAGACAGAAAGTCATGGGAAACTGATCCTCGAAGATGTGAATCTGGAATTGTAATACGACTTTAGCAGGCTTGAATTCACTGATGACCTCAGTGTGAGTGGAAAATGGGATACTGTGTCAGGGAAGAGCCCCAACCTCCTGGAAGATAGTAAGGAGTTACAAGTCCCTGGGGCATGCGATGGCCCACAGGCAGTAGGGTTGTGCTCTTCCTGAGGAACAAACCCTAGGCCAAGGGCTTAGCAAGCAGTCAACAAGCAGATCTCCCTCCCTGGTGAATGAACGGTTGGTATAGCAGCCATGCTGTGGTCCCCTTGACTCATCTTTTTGTCTTTGTAACTATACAGAATATGACTTAGGGCCAGAAGATGGTCAGTCCTTGCAATTTGGCACACTTGATGAGGATGTACAAGGACAATCTGGAAGCCTCTAGTGAACTGCATCTCCCAACAACTAATGGTTCATGGCATGACATGCAGTATCAAAAAATAAAAATAACAGAAGTTCAGGAGATTAGACAATGGAGGGAAGGGAGCCGGGAAAGGAAAAGGAAAGACAGTGGAATGAATCTGACATAATTTTCCTATGTATGCATATGAAAACATCACAGGGAATCCCACCATCATGTACATCACATGAATGGAATCCCAACTAGAATAAAATATATTCCATGCTTGTATAATTATTTCAAAATGGAGTCCACTCTCATGTGTAACTAAAGAGAACCCCCCCAAAAGTTACTTAATCACCTGTGAGTACCTGAGATGAAATGCTTGTTGAAGGCAAGATTAAAAGGATTAAAAAGATTTTTTTTCTTTTTCCTTTGGTACTAGGAATTGAACTCAGGGTTGCCTTTTTTTTTTTTTTTTTTGAGACAGGTTCTTGCTAAGTTATGAGGCCTTGAACTTGTAATCCTCCTGCCTCAGAATCCCAAGTCACAGGAATTGCAGGCATGCATCACTGCATGGGGCTAATTGAAAGGATTTTAAGATGGATTGGCTGCTTCTGACTGTGCCAAAGATCTCATAAAAAAAAAAAATTACATGCTTAGAGTTCTAAAATCTTAATTCTAGGCAAGTTCAAAGAAACAGAGAGCTTCTTTTATAGTTCTAAAATATTTTTAAAAATTACGATAGTTGTGTAGGACTAATATAATTGAAAATCAGACACAAATTTGATCCTGTGGGCACAAAATTATAATGTTATTAGGAATCATAAATTCTTCAGGCTTCTTACACGGAAGTTATGACACCAAAGTGGAAGGAATGGGACCCTGAAATTTGGAATGGAGACATTTGGTTCAACCCAGACGAATATGAAAATCTGACATGCCTAAATCCTCCTGAGCTCCAGAAATATAAAAAATAAGCTAAGTGCCTCTTTTCTAATTTTGGGGGGGAAGGACAGGGGTATGATCATGATTTTGAAAAAAAATTAATCCCTGCAAATGGAATAGAGGGGTGGGGGAAGAGAGGGTGAATGTGCAAGAAAATAAGGGGGAGGGGAGGGCAAGAAAAAAAAGAGGAAGCACATGTGTGCATTAAGGTAACTGTATCCCCCTAAGACCATTCAAGAGCTGTATGTTTGAAGATGGATTGTAAAAATTCAGAGCGCTTTCCAAGTAAAATGAATCTAGGTGTCCTACCTCCTCCAAATCACTTGGTGCTATGTCCCATCCTGCCTGTTATTATACTGGAGGCAGGCGAGGTCCATGTGGAAACACAAAATTCCTGATCATAAATCTATCAGCTTTGAATGTATTCATAGCCCCTTGCCAAGTCTGATTCCAATCCTCCTCTTGGGGGCCTATATTTCCCTCTTCCATTTGTTCTACACTTTTATTATTTGTTTATTGAAATGCTCCACTTGCTGGGATAGTCTCCCCAGGAAATAAGTCATCATGCTTTTTGCTGTGGTTGGGATTCCAGGAGTGAAGAAGGACGGAGGGGGAATGATTCCAGAGTGCTATCTGGGGCTGTATACAACGCCCATGGCAACTTTGCTGGGAACTGTGGAGCTCCCTTTCACTAATAAGACTTCAGTGCAGTGATAATACTTGGTGATGCTCTTTGCTCATCAGAGGGTAAAGCAATGAGTAAGTCAGGGGTGGGGGTGTGTGTGACCTTGCTCTCAACTCATAGTCTCACAATCTAGTGGTGAAGACAGTGAAGTGAGAGTTACAGTCCTGAGAGATCAATGCAGTGGTAGAGCTAAATGCAAAGTGCTTTAGGATCACTTGAGCCATGGGGAAGAAGTGCTTTCCTGAACTCATCCTGAATGATGAGGAGGGGTGACCTAGGTGAGAAAGGTAATGAGGTTGGCATTGATTCCAGCAGAGGAAGTAGCATAGGTAAAGGATGGAGGGGACAGGCAGTGTGGTCATTCAGGAACAGCAGGTCATTGCAAGTGATTGGAGGCTTGAGTTTGAGGGAAATTGACAAAAGATGAGGCTCCACTCCATTTTACACGTATGGGGAATTATAATAAAGTGCTTTGCCAAAGGCCACACTGCTAATGAGTGATAGAACTGGGATAGGAACTGGGATCCGACACAGTCATAGTCCTTGGCGCTGTGGAGAAGCAAAGGAGACAGAATATGGTTTCTGCCCATCAAGTTCGCATCCTGAGTTGAGGACAAAAAGTGACTGGGTTTGTTAGTCTTAGCCATCAAATCCTTCAGTAGGGGAGGTGGGATTGCCTCTAGTACCCTCTATAAGGGCAAGGATGCCAGGAGAATGGACCACCTAGCAGAGATCATGGTCTTATTAGGCCTCCTAACACAAAGGGGGAACTACCGGGAACGGACAATTATACCTACAGGATTAGAGTCTGGCAAATTAATATACAGAATCACAATTATAGAAAATAAATATAAATCATTACTTGTGCACATTCTTTTGAGTTTTTTCAGGCTGGGACCAACCCCAAGAACCTTCACAGGAGATCTGCAGCCCAAGTACTCTGGCAATAGTTATAGATAAGTACAGTAAGTAGCTGTTATTTACTAAGCACCAAAGACTACATGTGTGATCTCATTTAATTTTATAACCATTCAACAAATTAGATAATCCTATTCCTGATTTATAGATGAGGAAATAGGGACTTTAGGAGATTTGTGGCTTGAATAAGTTCATATAGCCAGTAAGAATAAATAACAACAATAGCTAACAAATATTCAGTGCTTACTGTGTGCCAGACTCAGCGTTTTAACAGGCATTGTTAAATGCCTTCCTGTTAGCCATCTGCTGACAGAATCCTAATTTTGTTCAGATCCCCATTCCTTAGGAAAAGGGACTCTATCTTCAGCATGACTGGCCACACCTTTGTCAATAACTGAATTAAAGTCAAACTTATTACCCAGCTCTGACCAAAGATGTGGAAGAAAATATCAATAAGGAATTTCTGGGAAAGGTTTTCTCACTCTTAGACACAAAAGAAAAAAAATGACATTTTCTGCTATTGCATATTGGGGTCTGCATGTGATGCTTGAAACTGTGACAGCTACCTTATGATAGTGAGGAAACCTAGCCTCGGGAAGCCTTCACACTGAGGTTAGTAGAGAATAAAGATAGAACAAGCCTGGCTCCTTGATGACTGGACCAATCCAGAGAATTCTACTTCTGAACTTCTTGTTATGTGAAATAATAAATTTCCTTTACTGTTTTAGCTATTTTGTGTTCTTGCTTGTTATGTAAAACCAAAGGCATCCTGGCTGATACACATATTTTCTCATTTAATTGTCACCAACTAATGAGGGTGGTGTTATTGTCTCTATTTTACATATTAGAAGATGAAGGCACAGAGAAGTTGGGTAATCTGTCCAAAGTCACAGAGATAGGAAATGCCAGAATAACATTTGAACCTAGTTCTGCTTAACCACATAACACTGAGCAAGACAATGAAAACTGAATCCAATCTGGCTGACTCTAAAGACCATGCTCTTTCTTTCACATTTCATTGCCTTCTAATTTCTGGGATGAACTTCCCAGAATCTTTGATGTGTGGTACTTAAAATATGATGTCCCCATAAGGATGAGGCGGGACAGTCACAGGACACACAGCAGGTTGGTTGCAAGTAACACATGAGTTGGCTTGGCCTTAGTCTTCTATTGCTAGCAGTCTGGGCTTTTCTTGCTACTGCAGATTGAGAACATCTGGTGAAAAGAACAGCCCAGACCCCAATGAGACAATGGGACTAACTCTGGGGCCTTTGTGCACAAGATTCCTCTCTCATCCCAGGTACTTATTTCTACTCGGATGGACCTAACCAACTGCCCTAATGGAAAATGCCTTGACATCATCTCCTGCCAGGAATACCAGGGAGATTCCTATCATCAAATTCAGGATTATACAAAATGACACCTAAGAACTTTGCTAAAGAATATAGGGTTATATGGGAGGTACCATGAAAGCTTTTTTTCAAATTCACTTAAAATATGGCAGGAAGGGGAAATACAACCACTTCAAATCAGTATTTCTGAGCATCTTGCATTCACCAGACCCTATCCAGGACATGGTGATACAGATTAATAATATCTGGCCCCTGCTGTAAGCTCGGTCTGGAAAACAGGCTAAGGCATGTGGCCATATAATTAAAATAACTAGACTATAGCTATGTATGTCAAGCACAAAGAAGTAAGTGTGACTGGAGCTATTAGGGACATTAAGAAGTGGCACTGCAATGAGATTTGAGGAATGGGTAGGCTTCAGACGGCCAGAAATGGGCAAGATAGTTCCAAGCCTGCAGAGAATGCCAAGTGTCATTCTAGCTGGCACGTGTATCATTTAGAGTGTGAGATAAAACTAGATAAAGCATTTTGGAGTCATCCTGGGAAAGGCCCAACATGCTAGGCTAGGTAACTTGGTTTTCATTTTATAGAAAATGAGGAGCCACTGAAGGTTTTTGACCAGAAGCATGGCATATGTAGCATGTGCTGTAAAGTATATTAACTCTGCAGGTATAAGCAGAATTGATGTGGGAAAAATTGGGGAGCAGGGAGACAATTTGAAAGCTTAGGGATCCCTTCTCCCTGACCCCCACCCCCTCCTAGTGAAAGCACCGTTTCTAAGACTAGTGGATCCTAAGCATCTGGCTTGCTGCAGAAAAGCAGCTTCGATGACCTGGGAGGAAACTCACACTTCACTCTGAGGGTTCCCGCCCAGCTGGGGGCTCACACATGTCATAGTTTACATAGCAGAGGCGCTGACAGAACTAGAGGACTGGGATCAGTTACACAGGGAGAAGAGGTAAGACTGCCAGAGCCGAGCTATGGAGAATCATCACTTAAGACAGGAGGCCCCCAAGGAGCCCAAGGCAGCCTTCTCTCACCAGCTGCTTGGAGTGCAGAAGCAAGAGCTCAAGACTCTCAGAGGGCAGGATGCTTAGAAGTGAAGTGTAGTCCTAGGATATGAGGATGGGGTGGCTGCAAGGAGTGGGTGGTGACCTAAAGGATCCAGTAACCCTCTTACTGAGTAGCTGGGAAGTTCCCAGGCCCCCAATTATAGGGGAGCAGCTCAGTCTTTTAGCCCTAGATCCAGGGGTTGGGAGTGTACTGCACTCCCTCTGGGCTGTTGCTGGCTGCAGAGAACTCCGGCCATTAGCTGCCTTTGGGCCCCAAGCTCTTTTGTGCCTTCTCAATTTCTTTCTACTTGATTCATCACTTATTTAAAGCTCTGAGAGTGAGCTGGCCTCTCTTTGACAAGCTCTGGCCAGACATGTACATGTCTCCTACACCTTCTTTAAGACTAGCACACCCGGCACATTCCTTCCTGATGGTCTATGAGCATTGCAAAATCTTAGGAAAGTAAGGTGGCCCTGTGAAGTCATCACTCTTCATGGAGCAGACTCTGCAGATAACATAAACAAATGAACAGAACTGGTTTTAGGAGAAATGTGGAGTCTTCCAACCAGTGCACTTTGTTTCTTTGCTTCCACGCAGAAGCATGTATCTTTTCCATTTTCTGAAATGCCTGGGTCTTGTGGTCTAAACCTCCATTTCCCTGCTTTTCACAGAGTCACTGGTACTCAGAACTATTTCTCCCCTTAAAGAAAAATAAGAGTGCAACTATGATGACAATAGGGTGTGGTGGAGAGTAGAAGTTCCAAAACACATATGGGATCTAAACGGACAAACAACACTCAGTTCATGTGGGAATAAATGAGAGCCTAGCGTGGCCAGATCGTCTTGTTTTTCTACAGAAGGTGGAGATCCAGAACCTCCTGTGAGAGCTGTCAACTTAGAAATTTTAGCAAAACAAGGAAAAACATTAAAAATTACTTGGGGCAAATAAAGCACATATCTGGGCCAAATCATTCTGATAATTTACAGAATTTACTTCTGTCCTACTTGGTCAGGCCACATCTACACTATGCTAGCTTGGAACTGAAGCCATTCATGACCTGAAATTTAGTCATTTCCCTTCATTTGCCAAATATGTCATCATGCTCTTCCCACCACAGCAACCCATCTGTAGTCCCCCAAACTCTGATCTCTCCTGTCCTCATACCTCTGCATTGCTACTCTCTGTAAGGCACGTCCTCCCTTTCTCTGCCTGGGAAACTTCTATGCAATTTCTCAAGACTCAGATCAAACTACACTTCCTGAGGGCTAGCCTTCTCTCTGCGGTGTTATGTGTTCTTCATGCTTTCTATCTGCCCACGGTACTCTGGACATACTTCAGCCAGACCTCTTACCACACTGTCCTGAAGCCGTTGGCCTTGTCTGTTGTTCACCAGCCTGAGAACTCTCTGAGGGCAAGGACTTTCATAGTCTTTCACCTGAGAACCTTGGGTAGGGAGCAGGAAGTATGCCAATAAAATAAAAATAGTTTGATCAGAGGAGAAAATGAAAATTGAAATGAGAGATCCAAAGACCTGAATATTTCAAGTAAAAGTTCTAAGAGGTGATAGGGGATCATAAACAGAAGCTAAGCCCAGGAGTCTGAAATTGGGACGAGGACGATTAAAATGAGTCAGGAAGTAGCATGCAGTGAATGGTTTCAGACATAAGCTATTGATGGGGTGAGGGTATCAGGAGCCTGATTTTACAGGGTGCTGAGAGTGTGACAGGCACAGATATGGGTCTCACTACCTTAATGTCTTAGTACTGGGTTCCACTACCAGCTTGATAGCCTGATGAGTTTCTATTCTCTGTTTCAAGAACTCATTGTCAAAGCAAACGTCTATTGGACATCTACACTGTACTAGGCACTGCCAGGCACCATGAACTCAGAGAGGATCCAGATATCATCCCTGTACTTGAACTTATGGAAAACTATGAACTATTGGAAAATGATTATATAAACTAAACAGATAATGACAATAAAATAATATAAATGCTACAATAGAGAGAAGCACAGGGACTATGGCAGCACAGAGGAAGGAAGCCTGATTCATTAAGTTCAAATGAGAAATTAACCTGTAGCCATATTGCTAGAGGAGCAGAACCAGGATTAGAGCCCAGGCCTGATGGACTTAAAAGTCCAGGTTTTTTCTACTATAGTGAATTCTTTTCCACTATAGAAATGACTTTATGGTTATGGAAGAAATTTATATGTCATCAGCTTGGGTAAGCTGGTTCTTGATTAAAGTTGACTAAAAGCAATAGTTGTGTGAGTTTTGGGAAGTAGAAGTGAATCTGCAGTCATTATGCTCTGACAATGATGGGAGTTCATAATAGCAACAGAGAAGGAGGTGACAAAAGGTTCCAGCTTGTCTTCCCTCTCCTCAACTCACCCAGCTCTTCCTGAATCCTGACATGCTTCAAGCCCACCACCAGACATTTGGCTATGGGTCCAAAGACTCAGTAGATGTCTCATCAGTTCTTTTACAGCCCCTTAATGACAGCTGGTTGGGCTTGGTTTCTTCTGGGATTGACTGGTTGGTGAATCTATTGACCCTCACCTCCATCTACCTTCAGAGCATGCCTTCCCCAGGAACTCTCACAGTCTCAAAAATTCAAATTCTTATAATAAACCCCTTATTCCTTCACTCACAGTAGTTCTGCTTCTTTAGTTGAACACTGGCTAGAACACTGTGCTTTTCCCAATGAAGAAAATAACTTGAGTGCACAGAATAACAGACTAAGATTAGGTTTACATTTCCACAACTCCAGTGCCCTGTACTTGGTATTTCAGAAAATATTTGTTGAATTGAAGTTTTAGATTACTTCCAATTAGTTGTTAATGCAGACATCATTGCAAAGAATAGTTTCTGGGAATGATTTTGTTTTGCTTCTGTTTCTTTTCCTAAGATCAATTCAAGGGTATAGATCAAGTCTTTTATGGTTTAGGCTCTGAAGTTTTGACCCACAAAAATATCTGTTGTCTTGGTTGTATCTGTTCTTCATCTCCTGGGTTATGAGATTTTCCCTTGGCATCAATTTTCCTCTCTGTCCTTTACCTTCTATCCTTGGGGCGGGGGTGCTTGGGTGGGGTGGGGAATGACGACCAGAAAAACTTCATTCTTGTGCATTTTCTCCAAAGAAAGTATTTCACTCCACAATCAGATCAGCACAAGAAGATATATTGGGTTACTCTTATGGGAATATTCCTCTGGCCTGGCTAGGTTGGAAGTGGGAGAAACAAAGACATCTGGAAATTAAGGCTCTGCTTACTTGGACTGAATGGACTGCAATCAACTCTGAACCACTCAATTGCAGGGGAATTTCCTCCTTGCTACTTAGACCATGCAGTACTTGTTGGGAGAAGACATGTTACATGTTCATTTGCCTTGCAGAATATAGGATTAAATGTTCTTCAATTAGACAACCATTTATGGAATGTCTATCATAAACTAGTCCCCATACTAGCTGTTGGAGATATTGCCCTTGAGACATTTTCAGTCTATGTGGCAGGGAAACACACAAGTTATAGCACAAGGTACCTATAAAAGTAAAGTGCTAGAAAAGAGCCATAAACAAGTATTATGGAATGGTGGAAGTGGCAAATGTATCTGATAAAGAAATGGAGTTGGGGATAGGAACCAAAAGAATGTATAGGAAGAGGGAGCTAACACTTAATAAGCTGACCTGGGTTTCATACAGGAAAGTGAGCAAGGCTAACATTTATTCATTGATAGTCTATCTTGTATCAGTCACTGAGCAAGGTGCTTTACATATTTTATCATATGAAATCTTTCCAAAAAACCCATCTGGAGGAAATTGAAGTACAAAGAGGTTATATACAACTTGAACTTGATATAAAGAACTTGAAAAGTGGTGGAATTGGGATTCAAATTCAGACCTTTCTGACTTCCAAGAACATTCCCTGCTCCCATTTGTGCTTAAGAGAATTATTTTCAAAAGACAGTGAGATGGGACTATACAGAACAAGGATTCTTACAGACTGAAAAAGACAAAGAGGTGGAAGAAGGGATGGGGTAAAATATTCTAGGAAGAGAATGAATGGGAGGGGTACAGCCACAGGGTTGAGAATGAAGGGCAAGGCCCATTTGGGGGAACTCAGGCAGGGTGGTGTGACTATCGGGAAAAGCATTGCCACATGCCTGTATCACTGCCTTCTCAGTTCAACACACAATTCATTAATTCAGTACTGCTGGGGATTCAGAGCTCAAAAAGCTTCAGTCATTGCTCTTCAGGAGTCTCCAACTAAACATAATGTGGTGAGATAACTACTACTACTACTACTACTACTGATTGCCTTATACGCTTCAGTGCAGTATGTGTGTGTGTTTGTGTGTGCATGTGCACATACTCATAGAAGCATTATTAGGATCATTTCCTTCCCTCAATCATTTCTCAACACATATACTCCCTGGGCTCTCCATAGCATGTTGTTCCTTATTACTTCTGCCTTTAACAAGGCTTGGATTTGAACTGCTAGCCTTGAAGTGATATGTTTAAAGCTCACAGCATCTCAACAAGGGCCCTTTCAACCCAAGAGAGACCTGACCTGATCTTCTACTAGCTCACTTAGAAAATAATGATCAACACTGGAGTCACAAGGGAAAGGTCTTAATTGGAACTGACAAAGAAAGTGGACACCTTCTACCATTTCTCTGCAGACTTCACAAGTGCTCAACACTTCTTGAAAAAGAATATGGCTCCAAGTCTTACATTCAGCTGGCCAGAGCAGAGTTTTAAAAAATGCATTTCATCTCTGGCAAATCATAGCAGAATGTCATAAACAGCTGGAAACTCTCTGAGGTGAAGACAAGTTGGATATTATGTTTGGATTTATAGCTCCCTCCCCCATAATAGCTGATTTCCATTTCTGACAGGGTTATTATTTCCATCTTTATGAAATATCTTGGATCTCACCTTGGATAATTACTAATTATCATCAGCTCCTCACCTGAGGCATCTTAGCACTTGGGTGAACCTTTAAAAAAATGCCTTTTTTTTTTTTTTTTTTTTCACTTTTCCAAAACGAACTAGGGGAAAACTCAATGTGTGAAACTGTGTATTTCTATTCTCATTTGCAATTCTCTTTGACTTCCTAATAATCAAGTCATTAATCAGTGTCAAATCACTGTCCAAAGCACAGGCAGAATTTTTGCCACTCAGGTTACAACATGGATTAAATGGCAATCACTTGTCTTATTAAGTCTGTGGCTCTCTCATGAGGTATTATGGAAATCACAGACCCAGAAACTGTTAGAGCAGAGAAACCAGCTCAGAAGACATCTAAGGTTTTCATCCAAGAGTGTTCATCACAGTCTTCTGACATTCAATAGAGTGCCTGAAGTTATTTGGCAAATACTCCCAGCTGAGGACTACTAAGATTCTAACATCCCTTATGTTACGCATTTTTTTTTTTTTTCTGAGACGGGGTCTAGCTAAGTTGCTCAGACTGGCCTTGAACTCACAATCCTCTTGACTGGGTCTCTCAAGTAGTGGTGGGGTTTTAGGCTTGTGCCATCACATTCAGCTCATTTTGCTTTTTGAGGTTGCCATGCTATATATCCTTTTATGTCTTTGTGCTTTGCATCTCTTATTCCTCTCTGCCTTGAGACCCCTGATAGTCTCTCCTCACTTTTCTGCCTGGTAAATTCCTGATAATTTTCTGAAGTCTTCTGTGATGGGAAGAATTCTTTTCTTCTTGCTCCTATAGCATCTCTTAACCACTGAGCCACATTGCCAGCCCTTTTAAAAATATTTTAGAGACAGGGTCTTGCTAAGTTAGTTAGGGCCTCACTAAGTTGCTGAGGCTAGCTTTAAACTGGCGGTCCTCCTACCTCAGACTCCCAAGCTGATGGGATTACAGGCCTTTTTTAAATTTTTTTATTTTTTTAACATTCTGTTCAGTTTTGCATTCCATCAGCAATGAATGAGAGATCCAGTGGTTCCACATCCTCACTAGGATTTGGCCTTGTCAGTATATTTTATTTCTGCCATTCTATTAGTGGTATCACATAGTGATTTTTAATTTGCATTTTTCTAATAGCTTATCATGTTCAGCACATTTTTTGTGTGCATATTTTCCTCTTTGCTAAGCATCTTTTCAAGTTTTTTTTTTTTTTCCCCATTTTTAAATTGGGCTGTTTGTTTTTTGTCAGTTAAGTGTTTTCCATGTAGCTCGCCTTCTCATTCTCTTAGGTGTCTTGCAGAGCATTGCCTTTGCACCTTTATAAAAAATCAATTGAGACTTTCACTTACAGGAAGATGTAGTTTATTTACTTCTATTCTTTCTGCTAAGTACAGCTCAAAATCCTGGATGTTACACAAAAAATATTTTATGTAAAACACACATAAACATAACCCTATGGCTCATGTATGTATAACATGTCAAAGTATACTCTGCTATCATGCATATCTAAAAATAACAAATAATTAAAAAAAAAAAAAAAGACTGAAAGGTGGAGAAACAGATATACCAGCTTAGAACTTAGAAACCAGCAACTACATGGTGCTGAGTTCTTTGGGTTTTCTTTCTTTAAAATATTTTATAGATGTTGATAGACCTTCACTTTATTCATTTATTTACATGCGGTGCTGAGAATCGAACCCAGTACCTTACACGTGGTAGGCAAGCGCTCTACCACTGAGCCACAACCCCAGCCCTGGGTTTTCTTTTTATGTCATGTATTCTAGAGTGGGTATGGGAGAAGTTACTACTCAGCAATGCCAATGGGTAGATATATATTTTTTAAAGCCCTGAGAAAAGTCTAGCCCTCTCTAGTAAAAGGACCTTTAGGAAAGGAGTAGCCTCACAAGACAGGAAACTGTTAGACAATAAGTGCTCTACTCCAGCTGGATACAACAGAATACCCCTTACTCTCCACAAAGGCCAAGTGGGGAGCCTAGGCCTCCATCCTAGCCAGGCTGATATGAGATGAAGCTAATTCTCTTTCCCCATTCCTGTGTTCATGTCAGAGAAGGCAGAGGACGCTTGGAAGTCATTCTCAAAGGGCAGTAGCAAGGCCTTTTCCTAACACTTTCCTCTTTCCCTCTCAGTAGATGCCACATGTAGACCATGGATTTCTGCCTGCACCTGGTGGTAATGAGGTGCCCCTCCCCTTCTCTGGTGGGCGGGTATCAGATAAGGCCTAGTGAGAGTCAGGCCTTTCATCTCTGATTAGTGATAATGAGGCCACTCCAAACTCCCTGTCTGACTAAACTGAAATGCATGTTTTCCCAAATTCCAGTGTTTATGCCTGTGAATCTGCCATTGCTGTTTCTTTCTCTGCTTTGGGTATCCTTTGTTCATTTAAACTAAACTGCTATCTGTTAAGGCCCTGCTTAAATGTTGTCTTTTTGGTGACTTTTTCTTACCAGGAAAAGTGAGTGGCTCCTTAACTCTTTTACTTACTTCATACCACCACTGACACCATACTTTATGGTAATTAATTATCTATACAGGGGAGATAGCTCAGCCTGTAGAGTGCTTGCCTTGCAAGTACAAGGCCCTGAGTTTGATCCTGCAAAAAAAAAAAAAAAAAAAAAAATTGTCTATACATCTATCCCCTCCCTAAATTATGAGATTGAACTCAGGGGCACTCAAGCACTGAGCCACATCCCCAGCTCTATTTTATATTTTATTTAGAGACAGGGTCTCACTGAGTTGCTTAGTGCCTGACTTTTGTTGAGACTGGCTTTGAACTCACGATCCTCCTGCCTCAGCCTCCCGGGTTGCTGGGATTACAGGTGTGCACCACCACAGCCTCCAGCATAATTATGAGATCTTGAAGGGCAGTTTACTCATCTGTTCTCCAGTCTGGCACACAGCTTCACCTTGTGAGTACTCAATAATGAACAAATGAACTTTATTAATATGCAAATTCTTTAATGTTTAACTGAAATAATTTTTTAGGACAGAAATGGCACATCTAGCCTTTAGAATTGCTTATGCAACACAATTCTTTTTTACAGAAGTCAACCAAAGTCCCTGTTTTCACCATGGAGCTGGTCAGCTGTTTTGTGAGTTAATATTCAGATTAAACTTTCATCTTTAATTCTTCCTTTGCACACAGATCATTTTGGTTTTAAAATTTGATATTCATCAATCTAAGCAAGACAATTGTATCACGCTGATAACAGTGGAAAAGCATATGTTTTGAAGTCAGATCTAAGTTTAACTCTTGGTTTGACTGTTGCAGTTTGCATTTTCCAAAAATGGCCAGTGTCTCTGCCAAGACCTGATCAAATTTCAGATTCGTGGGTGAAAATAAATCTTATTATTTCTGGCCAGAAAATTTTGTGTTTTGTTATGCAGCAACTGATCACCAGGTCAAATTTTGGTATCAGGAGTGGAATGCTATTACAATACCTAAAATATGGTTTGTGACTAGTGTTAGTGGATTGTATTGGAGAAAACCTAAAGGACTTCAAAAAGACTGTCAGTAGCTGGGCATGGTAAAGTATACCTGTATTCTCAGCTGCTAATGCAAGAGGATCACACATTTGATGCCAGCCTGGATAACTTAGTGAGACTCTCAAAAAATAAAAAGTGTGGTGGTCGTAGTTCAGAAGCAGAAAGCTTGCCTAGCATATGTGAAACCCTGGGTTCAATCCTCAATACTGCGAAGGGAAAAGAAAAATCCTCAGTATTGAAAAGGGGGAAGAAAGAAGAAGAAATTTTAGTAACACTGTCACCTGTGATAACATGGCAATAGAAAATGTACCTAATGAACTAGATGACCTTATTGATAGTGCTATCTGGCTTCTTCTAGTTGCCTGTAATAAAAAAAGAGAGGGAGAGGGAGAGGGAGGGAGGAAAATGAAAGAGAGAAAGAGAGAGAGAGAGAGAGAGAGAGAGAGAGAGAGAGAGAGAGAGAGAGAGAGAGAGAGAGAGAGAGAGAACAAACTATTAAGGATAAGGGAGCCAGGACTTGGTAATTTTAAATATAAAAATTTCTCATTCTCAGCTTCTACAGAAACCAAAAGATGTTAAAATTAAGAAATTACTTTCGGGCAGAGATGAAATCTTGGGTGCCATCAGGACAACATGGTCTAACGGTAAAGTCAAGGGCATGACCTCACAGTCATGATGTTACTTCAGACAACAAGTCCTGCTGAGGATCATAAAAGTATGCCTTGAAGATCTGTAAGAAAGGATAAAACTGTAATAAATGTTAAGCTTATTGCTCTGCAACAGCCTTTCAGGAAGACCAAGATTCAGAAGAGTTTTTTAGATTTTTAATTTTTTAGATTTTGAGATTTGTTAGTGTGGTTTTTGAGTAATGAAGTATATCAACTCCCCTATGGTTCATTAGAAAGATATAGGGTATCTTGGTAGAGGACTTGCTCACCATGTGTGAGCTATGAGTTTGATCCCCAGTACTGCAAACAAAACAAAATGAAAAAACAAGAACTAAAAAAAAAAATTTAAGAGAATTATATTGAAGTAAATACCACATATTTAGATTAAAAGAAACAGAGAATGTTTAAAAAGTAAACAGGTCTTTGGATTACTGAACTTCTCTGAGCAGGAAGAACAATGAGAAATTACTTGGATTCAAACATCAGCCTTTTTTTTTCATTGGAAGAATGACTCAGAAAGCTGTAAAGGTGGAGTCAAGAGCTACAGAGGATCATTCCTAGGCTGTAACACTTGACCCTTATTAGAGAAGCAGTTTCAGAATTATTAGGGTCCACTGTGTTGTGACTTTCCCCCACTTTTTCAACCCAAAGGTCTTAAGTGGTTATTCTATGCCTGTCCCACCATTGTATTTTGGAAGTGTAGTGAAAAGACGATTTGTCTCTTTAGTTCTCAGGTCTTCAAAGGGAGAGGAACTGCACCTGAGAAACCTCACCTATACCTGGCCCTCATGTAGATGACAAAATCCTGGATATCAAGCGCAAGTCTTCTGCCATAATGGCAAGAAACTCTGACGGATCTTGGGTAAAGGAATGTGAAGGAGTGTATTTTGCATGTGGGAGGGATGTAAACTGTTATGGACTGTGGCAGTTGATATTTTTAAAAAATGGCCACAGTAGTATTCCTGGTCCCACAAGGTCTACATGAATTCTACCACACTTCCATCAAGAGATGGAATCTATTGCCCTTTTCCTTGGACCTACGTAGGCTTGACTATTTCAATCAAGAATATAGTGGAGGGCTGGGCATATGGCTCTGTTGGTGGAGTGCTTTCCTCAATTGGTAGAGTGTCTGCCTCACAAGCACAAAGGCCTGGGTTTAATCCCCAGTACCACAATAAATAAATAAATAAATTAAATTAAATAAAAAAGAATATGGTGGAAATAAAGCTACACTGCCTCCAGAGTTTCATTATAAAAATAATGATTTCCTTTTGTCTCTCTGGTCACTTGCCTTGAAATCTGGCCATATGTTATAAAGAAGCCTGGTTCATATGGAGATGCCACAAACAGATGTTCCAGCTGATAACCTCACTAGATTCCAAGCAACAGCCCACATTAATTGCTGGTTATAGGAATAAAAGAGCTCTCAGATGATTCTATACCTCATCTCTCAGCCTTCAGATTGTTCCAGATCAAGAGTAAGAGGTTAATTATCCCTATAAAGCCCTACACAAATTGGAAATTTGTGAGCAATGATTTGTTATGTAAACATGGATAACTAATTCCTTAATATCTGGATGTTCTTGGGAAGAGTCTTTTGGTGATATTTGACTTTGGACAAATTACTTTTCTGTCTAGGGCTTGGTTTTCTCAGCTGTAAAATGGAACAATAATTTCTACATCCTGGGGATGTCATGAGGTTTAAATGAAATAATGCACACCAGTTATTCTTTTTATAATGGGTTTTCAATAAATGCTATCTAATATTACTTCAACTTGTTCCCATCAAGTTTTTCTAGCTTTTCTGCTTTGTACAAATTCTCCTTTAGGGGTTGTTATCCATTTATGCATGATATATAAAATGTCATTTAAAATCACATATTTCTACATATGTACACATTGTGATACTGGCTTTTACACCGTTCTTTTTTGGATCACTGTTCTGGGGCAACTCAGCTACCACATCCTGAAAATGCTACACCTTTTAGGGAGATCCATTTACTAAGAAATTGAGACCTCTTGCCTTTCCAAGTTGTCAACCACACTGAGTGAGTTGCCTTGGAAATTTACCCTCCAGTCTATCAGCCTCAGATGACTGCAATCTCTTGAGAGAACTCAGCAAGAATCACCTAGCTAAGCCACTTTTGATTCCAACAGAAACTGCAGCAGTATAAAATTTATAACACACACACACACACACACATAATGTTGTTTTAAGCCCATAAAATTTGGGATAATTTATGATGCATTAATGGTTAACTAATAGTTCTATAAATAGGGGCAAGGATGTAAGGGAGAAACCGATCCCCTTAAACAGTGGTTTAAGACTGTTTTAGGGTCAACGAGGAAGGACAGAGGCATTGAAAAGTGCTGAAAAGACTGAGTTTGAAATAAATGTCTGTTGGATAGAATGGGAAGAAGTAATCCAGCAAAGGGAAACAGACTTGGAGAACTGGGAAAATTGTAAGCCTGCAGATTTCACTGAAGTGGAAGAGCAGGTTTGGTGAGGGCAAAGGAATAAGAAATCTGAAAAAAAAAAAGGTTTTGTTTAGAACATGAACTGCCTTGGTTACTTATTTCAGGAGAACAAAGTGCAGGATATGGTCCCAGAAGTGAGCAGCAGCAGTGATGATAGGCTTTTATACTGGTGATCGTTAAGGGCAGAGTGGACAATGAAGCAACCTAAGCTGATGATAGCATGCTGTCAAAAATCCTCTCCCTAAAAATGATTGAACGGAGATTACATGGCTTGATGGTGAAAGCCTCAGTGTAGGGGTAGTTGGCTTGGACACGGTAGTGACAAGTTATGAGAATGCTAGTTTTTTTTTTTTTTTTTTGGTGCTGGGAATCAAACCCAGGGCCTTGTGCTTGCAAGGCAAGCACTCTACCAACTGAGCTATCTCCCCAGCCCTAGAATGCTAGTTTTTATTTCTGGTTCAAGATATGGAAGGTGGGAGAGCAGGAAGAAGTCTCAAAAGGACTTCAAGGGAACCAGTGAACTTAAGGAAAATGCAAGATTCTAGACAAGGTAAAGGAGGTGGCAGCAATGCTCTAAGGAAAGGTTCAATAGCACAGGCTTGCTTGCAAAAAAGCTGCAACTTTTATTCTGTTGGTAATTGGGAGCCATGGGAAAATTTAAGGGAACTGATACAATGAGTTTTGATAGCTCACTCTGACAGCAGTAGCAATATGGTGGATGTACCAGGCGAAGGCTACACCGAGTTTCTGTAAAGGAAAAGGGTTTGTAAAAAGCCTAATCCACAGAGGTGGTAAGGTTCTGTCACTCCATTAATATAATGAAGTCTGCTATTTGGGAAGCAGAAACTACAAAATTCAATGGAAGGTGAGGGTTCTGAATGAAGAACAGTTGATAATTCCTTTCCAATCCATTTTAAATTGTTCAGAATTGTTTTTGATATTCCTTTGAACCTGGGCATGTAATTCTAAGGGATTTCCAGTTTTCTTTTTTTCTGTCCAGAATCTATGTAAGTTATCTACTATTTGATACTACACTTTTTAATTTGTCTTGCTCTTTCCATTTTCAGTACACACTTTGGCTATGTCAGTGTGGTAATAAATTCCTAAAGGTAAGAATTTAAGGGTCATGTTGTACAGAGAAAGAAAAGCGGTCAACAAAGTATAGCCCCAGGACTGCCATGAGATTCCCATGTGACTTTGGTTAAATCATTTGACTTCTATGGATCTCATTTTTTCCCAGTACTGGGGATTGAATTCAGGGACATTATACCACTGAATCACATTCCCAGTCTTTTTTATTTTTAGATAGAGTCTTGCCAAGTTACCCAGACTGGTCTTGAACTTGTGATCCTCTTGCTTCAGTCTCCCAAGCTGCTGGGATTACTGGCATGCACAACCATAACTGGTTTTTCTTTTCTTTTTTTTAAAGTAGAAACAAATCTCTAAGGTCTTACCCATTTTAATTTGTCTTTCACAGATCTTTTGTGATAATGGTGAGACCAATATAACACAATATAAGAGTGGTAGATGGAAGGCATCTTGAAATTTAAGACCAAGCTGTTTAGTTAGTAAGGGAATAACACTTAGGTATTATGCTTTCATACATTTTCCCAGGCTAGAGGTAGTTATAACTATTTGTGTCTAATAGGATAATTAAATCTTAGTTTCTTCTTTGGAAGTGTAGGTGACTCTCATTTTATTGACCACACACTTCCTGGAGCCAAAATACTTTTGTATGAAATCATGGTTTTGCTATTACAAGGCTGTTACCTTAGGCAAGTTATTTAAATATTCTGTGGCTTAATTTCTTCATCCATAAAATGGGGATAGTATAAGGTTATTACAGGGATTAAACAAGTTAATGTCTATAATAGCACCTGGAACAGTGACAGTGCTCTGGATATGTTTTAGTTATGTGCTAGTCACAAGAGTACAGATCCTTAAAAAAATTGTTGTCTATGATCATGAATTTTCAAACAAATGACCATAATTGATTGTTCTGGGCTTTGTAACAAAGTGTGAAGTAAGTGATATGGGGTCAGAGATGGGAATACCTGTTTCATCTTATAGGGAATGGTAGGGGTATGGTAAATTTTTTGAGGGTAGTTTGAGTCTGATCCTTAAAGAAAATTTAGGAACACTTGGGACTATGAAGCAGTCAGAGACAAAATGGACAGTAGTTTCTGGTTGCAAAAAACAAAAATAAATAAAAATGGTTAGACAGGGGAGTGAGGTAGAATGTAGTGGTCAGCAGCACCATCACTTAGGAGCTTGTTGCAAATTATTGTCTGACCTTAAGAAAGCTGTTTAACCTCCTTCTGCCTCAGTTGCCTTAACTGTAATTAGGGACAATAATGGTTTCTATCTCAAGAAGTTGTTGATAACTGTTAATTTTTAAAATGTTTAGAACAGTGTTTTGCACCTAGCAAACACAGGATTAACCGTATTCACTCAGATGCTGCTTTTCATGGTAAGGCTCAGACAGTTTAAGTCCTTGTCATTCAATTTTTACTGTCATTTTGATATTCCTTGTACAGAAAGGACACTTGAAGGTAAGAAGACCTGGGGTTACACAGCCCAGTTATCAATTCCTAGCTGTGTAAAACTGAGTGAGTTCCTGAACATCTGCATTCTCATTCAGTGTATGGGGGGATCTTAATTACAACTGCCTCACTGAGATGTTGCAAGGCTCAAATTCAAGAATCGATGTTAAATTTACAAAGTCTTCTATTAAGATTTCATTTACAAGGGCTGGGGAGATAGCTCAGTCAGTAGAGTGCTTATCTTGTAAGCAGAAGGCCCTGGGTTCGATCCCCAGCACACAAACACACACAAAAAATGAAGATTTCATTTACCATTTACCATCTTACCATGAGTTCTTAAGCCACTGGCCTCAAACAGGATGCACTGGATGACCAAGGAGGGAGGGTGAGGGAGGGTAGGAAACTTAAATGCTGTTACTTGTTTTCTCTTCTTATCCTCGACTGAAGAACACGAATGGTGTCACACATTTGTATACCGGGTCACAATTTATACAGAACTTTTATCTAAGTTGTACATCATAACATCCCTATAGGGTAGTATTAATCCTCCCTATTTTCTTTCTTTCTTTCCCCCCAGAGCTGGGATCAAACCAAGGACCTCTCGCTCTCTACCCCTCTGTTGCCCGCCCAGCCGCAACTCTGTTTTTCGAGAAGGACACTTTGGTAATAGCAGAGTGCATAACATAAACTCCTTTTGACTTAAGCATTTCTACCTCATCTTATCAAAACGACGAAACTGAGAGGGAGGACAAACACAAAATTTGCTAGAATCTTCAACAATACCAGGCACTGACTTCGACCTTATGGCTCTGAATAACAATATACTGAGCGCCTTTCTGATCTATAAAGTAGGGGTGACAAGACCGTCTCACAATTGTTGTGTGATTAAATAAGAACAAAGGCTGAGGTGAACCTACCAGGTTGTAGTGCCTCAAGTAAATCCCTTCTTTCCTTTGACAGATATAGCACGAGATACCACTATCATTCCCACTTCACGTATGTGGGAACCCAAAGTCGAGAAACCTCCGGTTCCCCCTCTCTACTTGCAACTCCGTAACCCCGAGATCGGGCACGATCTCTGTGATGTCCACTGTTCTCGTGGTGTGGACTCTCTCTTCTGGAGTGGTCGTATGGATGGCCGGAGGCCACTGATATTTGTCCCCACAACTCTGAGGAATCTGATCCTAATCCTCAATCACGCTTCAAGAACGAAGCTACGTTCCTATCATCCCTAACCTCGCTGGAGTAAAGGTCGCCGAGAAGCCTCAGCTCCAAATACCGGCGCCATCTTGGCCGGTACGTGTGACGCCACACGTAGCAGAGAGCGCAGCCGATTGGCCGGGGAGACAGCAGCCGAAGGAGAGGCGCGCGAAGTCGGAGAGTGGAGGGTATGTGGGAGAAGCCAAAGCCAAGGGAACTACAATCCCAGCCTTCCTTGCGCGTGCGCCGGCAAAGGGGAGCGAAAGAGGATGGAGTTTGGATTCGGACCACAACTCCCAGCAGCCCACGCGATGTCCGCCCTTTCAACACGCGAAGGAAAAGAGGGACAGGATGAATGGAGGGCCTTTTGGTGCCCGTTCTTCGAAAGGCGGGAAAGGCGAACTACACCTCCCGACCAGCAGCGCGCGGCTGCGCCTGCGCCCTGGTACCTGTCGCCATCTTGCCCCTTCTGAGGCACCGCAAACAAACCCAATTCCTGGTGTCTCCTAGTCTTGGCGGAGGAGCATTTTAGATGAGCCCCGAAAGGCCGGGCAGGTGGGTGACTCTCAGGCAGGGTCCTGGGAAGAGCTGGCAGGCAGCCAGGGCAAAGGAGCGCCGAGCCAGGCATTCGGAGCCCGGCTTGGGGCGTCCAGCCCCATCCTCCGTTGTTTCCTAACGGGATCGTGGGGCTCCCGGAGGTGGACTGAGGGGAGCTCCGGCAGGCCTGGTGCTGGGATGCCAGGGGTCGGGCTCTGGCAGCCTCCTGGCGAGTCCCGCTCAGGCTGGCTGTCCGCACGCCTACTCTTTCTCCGTTGTCCTCTCCGCTGAGGAGGGAGCGAAGCGCGGATGCCGACTGGAGCCCCTGACACCCGCTGCTGGCCGGAGGGACTTGGGTCGCGCGGGCTTGACATTGGGATCGGCGCTGAGAGGCGCGGGCGCGGAGCCTGGGCGGGCTGCTCCTGTTGTGGTGCTGCGAGAGAGTGCGTGTTTGCAGAGGGGGCGGGGCGGGCTTGCCTCCTTGACACTTGAGTGGGGGAGGATTCTACGAGGTCGGTGTTCCGAGAGCGGGCTCCGGCAACTACTGCCCAGGTTTCTGATGCGCTGCGGCCGGGCGGTGGTTTCTGCTGGCGGGGACGCGTTGGGATGCCGTGACGTGGTGCTCGATTCCGGCGGCCACCGTCCGCCTCCAAGATCCTATCGGGAGGCGGGGACAGGCTTGTGGAGGGAGAGGATTCCTTTGGCTCTGCCCCTTCTTCCTCCTCCCCACCCCTTTTCTTTATGTCATCCTGCCAGCTGGGGCGCGCAGTCCAGTTCTGCTAGCTCTGGGTTAGTTCTGAGCTGAGAGGACTATGGGAAGTAGGGGGAGGGGGCTTAACTTCGGGCGCAGAGTTGGAGTTAGCAGCCCCAGCGCCTGGAACTGGATACAGCAGTTATTTCTGTTTAGTCTTGGACTCCTA
The DNA here is from genome assembly GCF_902686455.1 of Sciurus vulgaris. NCBI lineage: Eukaryota > Metazoa > Chordata > Mammalia > Rodentia > Sciuridae > Sciurus > Sciurus vulgaris. Next base: position 73,883,301 of record NC_136472.1, read on the forward strand.
GGCTAGATAGTGAGCTCGCTCGCTCATTCATTCATTCATTCATTTTATTCTCCTGCAAACCATTCTTTTTATCTGTTTTACAGATATTTACAGGGATCTACAATGTGCTAAGCACGTATTGGGTATATCCCCAGAGCTGTACTTTTTGTCTTCTAGACTAGAGAATTCCCAATAGGAAATAAGTTCCTGGCATCTAAACTTTTGCAAGTGGTGGTTTAATGACTACAGGGTCTAAGTTAATATTTCATGACTAAGACTTGAGGGGAGAGTTCTTTATTGAGTTCCATTAACCCAAGTGACATGCTAGGAGCCTTACTTATTTTATCTCATGTAATTCAAGAGGAAGTTGAGGGAAGTCAACTAACATGCTCAAGGTTGCACAGGTAGACGCGTCCATTTTCAAATTACATGTCAGCCACAATGAAAGAACTTGACATACAGTGTTCTTGAATACTTATAACAAACTGGGTGGTATTACCTCTGTTTTAATAAATGTGTGTAGGTTCAGAGAGGCCAGTTTGCCCAGGATCACACAACCAGTAAGTTGGAACTAGGAACTAGAGGTGTCTGACTCTAAAGGTTGTTGTGGTCTTTCCAGTGATAGGCTGGATAGTAAACTGTTCAATGATAATTTAATTTTTCACTTGTCAGAAGTTGGAAAATGTGGTGGTAAAACGTTATTGTGAGATATCTTACTGTTTTTACTATTTTGTTTTTACTTCTGATAGGGAGGACAAGCTCTTTGGGGCTACCAAACAGAAACAGCAATGCCTGTTGTGTGGCCAACCCTTTTGGATCTCAGCAGGGATGAATGCAAAAGGATTCTTCGAAAATTGGGTATGATTTTCATTTTTGATGAAATGAAATTATGTTTCATTATTTCATTCTGTGATGGTTTCCCTTTTTATTTGGATCATGGTTGTTTGTATGATGTAATATCTCCTGCTACACTACAGGTCCTTTGGTGATATTGTTTTTCCAGTGCTTAAGATGGTGATTTGTACATAGGAGGTACATGAATCATCATAATATCATATTATGATAATATTATCATATTATGATATAATCACCATAAGAGTAGCCAAGACTCATTGAGAATTGTTTGACTATTCTGGATCCATTACACTCAATATCTCACATAATTCTCACTTAAACCTAAAAGGTGGGGGTTTTGTTTTTTGGGTTTGTTTGGTCCTATATCTTAAAGATGAAGGTTGGAACCCAAGGGAATGCTGACAATAAGTTTGGAGTCAGTATTTGACCTAGGGAATATGATTTTCAGTCACACTTTAGCATATTCTAAACCTTCATGAATGTATGTGTACATACTATTTCTGTATTCTCACTTAATGCAAGCTATGCCTTTTCTAAATTATATTTTATTACTGTCAGTAATAAAACACACTTTACCTTTAGAGTATACAATTTAGTGCTTGTTTTTCCTTACAGCAACCTTTCTCAACTGGCATTTAGGGAGAGAATTAAGTCCTAATGTCAAAGTATCTATCATATATAATGGACTGACTTCTCCCATACATCTAGAATGGTATAATTTGTGTGCCATCCTTGGTAAAAATTGAGAAAAAGTTACCCAAATTGTTTTCTGTGTTCTGTGATTCATATGAAGATCCATGGTTGAGAAATGCTGTCTTAGACTCTAGGGACCTTATTTATCACTGAAATCTCAGGTTAGTACAATAAATGAAATAAGTGAAAAATAACTTGAAAAAGGAGAGCAAATGTTTTGGCAGTGGGCCTCAACTACTTAGATAAAGGACCGGTGATAATTCCTGACATCTGAATGTGTAGTGTTTTAAGCAGCTACTTTCAGGCAAAATTTATTTGCAGTTAAATCTTTGCTTCAATGGAAATCTTTGTTGGGAATTTCTGTATTTAAATCAGATAGAATCATAACTACTCTGACCCTGCCTACTAATAACTCTTGCCCTTTTTATTCCCCTCAGGCTACTCTGAGGATTTCAAACCGCTTCCTAATATTTTAGCAAGTTGAAGAGAGTTATTTTTTTCTGGGGATGTGCTGGAAGATGTCAATCATCCATCTCTTTTTAAAATTGTACCATATATCCAAACTTTTAGTACTAATTTGAAGATAGTTTTCTATACACTAGCAATTAGCATAACTTGCTATCTTTGATTATAAGTGAGACTCATTTCATAGCTGAAGTTGTTACAGAGGAACAGAGAATAGATTGGATTGGGGTTTCTGGGTTTTGGGGCCTTAAATCAAGATATTATATTTAAATATAAAAACGGTAACCTGGTAACTGTTAAGTCGAAATTTATCCCTCGCTCTTCTCATAAATGGCCTGAGGTGATCTATAAAATGGTTTGGTATTCAGTGACCAAGAAAACCCCACAAAATCAAGAGATTAAAATCTTCATGTTCATTTTAAGCATACCAGTGAAGCTGCCCAGACCAGTAAGGGTATTCTACCTGAAAAGCCGAGAAGTATCAAAGGTGTCACTTTGTAGATGTGATACTTATCATTCTGTCATTACAATGATGGAGTTAGGAAATTTGCCCAGATCAAACAGGGGCTGGACACAGGATTAGTATCCTAAAAAGAATGCTGAATTTTTGATGCACATGCTTTAAAATACAGTAAATAATGCTGAACTTTTAGGTTTATGTGTAGATTCTCTGGTCTTAGAGCATATCAAGGTGAACAAATCACCCAAGATGAGCCATGGTACTTACAGGTGTTAGGATCAGATTAACCCATTCATGAGCTCCCCCTCGCACACCAAGATGATCCTTAATGAAAAGGAACAGTTGTTCCTAAACCACAAAAGAAGGTTGAGTGGAAGAAAAATGTAGCACAGGAGAAACTGAAGAAACAAAAACGTCCAGTACAGAAGTGAATTCATCATAAATAAATGCAAACAAACAAACAAAAATTTTAGAGCTGTGTGGGTAATGCTGCAATAGAACTGTTTCTATACAAAAGAAAACAGCCACCCTACATGGTGATATCTTCAATGACACTTTGGGAAGTGAGCCTTCTTAGTGATTTGCCAAAACACTTCCTCCCCACCTGTTGGCTCATTATCATAACAAGGAACCTTTGAATTGCCTTCAAATGCTAGCTGTAGGTCCAAAGTTTAGAGAAGATACCTTATTTAAAAATTGATTTAAAACAGTTTTAAGATTAGTTTTGTCCTTTTAAAAATAGTTATGATAGTTATAAACCATTTTAATGTAAGATACTAAAAAATTTTACTTAATTATCAGGAAATTGGGATAGAGAATTTATGATGCACTGAATGTACCAGTGATACGTAGATGCTTTTTACTTTCTGTGCTGCCTCTCCCTTGCCCTAATTTTAAGAATACTCCTGAGCTATAACACTAACATGAGGCTTTATGGATTAGTATAATTGAATAGCTGATTTGTTTAAATGGTGGCTTGAGGGCCTTATAAAAATGGTATGACTAATCTTTGGTTTTTGAGGTGTTCTCATTTATCATGTCATTATACTTACTGTGTTGGCATTAACGCTATATAATACCAGAGAGGCTGGGGTTGTGGCCCAGTGGTAGAGTGCTTGCCTGGTGTGTGTGAGGCTGTGGGTTCGATCCTCAGCACCACATAAAAATAAATGAATAAAACAAAGGTATTATTGTGTTCATCTACAACTATAAAATAAAAATAAAAAAAATTTAAAAAATGCTAGAAATGCAACCAAGTTTAAAATATATCAGGATTTGATAAGATCCATAAAAATGATTGTCAACAAATGTGAAGAAAAATTGGGATGCTAGAAAGGGTTCATTACAGTGAGTGAATTTCTGGAGGAAGTGCTGTGGATTGCCCAGCTGTGATAACTGGTCAGAGTCCTGGTTTTGTTTGTGTGAGGTTACTACCTCCTAAGTTTGTGTACAACATTTTAGTTAGATTTAAAATGAGACTTGAGCCAGGTACAGTGATGCTGACCTGCAATGCCAGCAATTTAGGAGGCTAATAGAAGGATCCAAGTTTGCGGTCAGCCTCAGCAATTTAGTGAGACCCTCAGCAACCTGTCTAACAATAAAAAAAAATAAAAGAACTCAGATGTAGCTTAGTGGCAAAGTGCCCCTTGGTTCAATCCCCAGTACCAAACAGAGAGAGAGAGAGAGAGAGAGAGACTTAAATGTTTGCCATATTTTGTTTTCTTTGAAATAGTGTCTTGATCACCCTAATTTCCATAGGTTGAAAGGGAATTTCTTTTTCTTTTTCCTCTAACCGCCTCCTCCCTCTGATCTCTCTTTTCTTTTTATGGCATTGCCATTCTTAATACTTTGCAAACTGTAAAACTTGACTTTTTTTTCTTCTGCCATTACTTCCACAATCAGTTAGTTACTTTGTCCTAGTAAATAAAACTTTTTAGGCAGGAATTAGAAAGTTTTCTTAGCCTGGCTACAAACTACTTTTCCATTTTTATCTTTCTTTATTACCTTACATGTGTGAATAAAACCTTTATAATAGTTGTTTTTATGTATTTATTAGCTCCCTTGTTGGATTTTAATCAACAAGAGGGACTTTCGGTCCTACAAGTATTTGTCGTGGCACCTTGTAGTAGTAATATTCAATTAGTAGTTTGATTTGAATTAGCGACTATCCAAGACAGATATTTTACCTTTCTTTAGTGTAAAACTCTCAAATATAAGTTACTAACTGTTTTTGGACATTAACTGAAGTAGTACAAAATGCTACCTACTCTTCTACCCTCTCTATTTTTGCACATTTGCATCCTCCCCTCCCTACTTGGAGCACAGTTCTTTTTCTGATTAAAGCTTGTGTTTCCAGACTAGAGGATGTGTTTCTCTTCTGTGCCTTTACCACTGTATGTAAACTGTATCATAATTGCCTGATGACTTGTTTCACTGTAGCTGTATCCGACAGTTAACTCCTTGAGGGCATGGCTTAACCCACTATCTGGCATGTATCTTTATTGATTTGTTGTATATTCTATAAATGGGAGCATTAACATTTAGAATATAGTGTGGTTACCTTCAGTGCCTTTCTGTACTCTATTCTGGGTCCATTTTCCTTGAACTAAGTATTTCTTTTACTACTTCAGAGCAGCAGAGCCTTGTCCTTCAAGAGAAACTATAAATGTCTATAGTATCTAGTATAGATTGAACATTCAGGATGGTCACACTTAGGGTAATTCAGTTGGACCCGACATTTCTGTCTAATGTAATTGGACTGCTCTTCTATATAAAGCTTCTTTTGACAGAATTGTGAATGATAAGAGCTGAATGAGGCTATTGGTTTATTATTGGTACAGCATCTAGTATGTAGGCATGCCCATATTCATTTGTCCCACATTTATTGTCTATTGTGTCAGGCATTAGCAAATGGTAAATACTTGTAGCAAATTTCTCTAATCTGGATATTTATGTCCCACCATTCTATTTTGTTCAAACATACCTGTTTCATAGTCTTGATGGCTGAAAGCAACAAATATTATTTCTTTCCATTCTATAAATTGCTGGTGTTGTCTGAGCTCTTTCAAATGGCTTTACTTAGCTGAACTTAGTTGGGGACTAGGTATAGCTAAGATGATAGGACCTCTTCATGTGGCCTTTTATTCTGGGCTTCTTCACAGATTGATGATCTTAGAGTTCCAAGAGAACAAGACTTCAAGTGCAAATGCTTTGCAAGCCTCTGTTTGCATCCTGTTTTCTCATATTCCATGGGTAAAAGCAAGTCAGTGAGCCTAGAGTCAGTGTGGGAGGGGCTGTACAAAATCTACATAAGGAGGCAGTCATGTTTCATTGAGGGCCCTTGAAAACTTTTACTTTTATATTTTAACCAGTACTGGGGACTGATGGTTTCATTTCATAATGGAATGATGTAAAGAGTGAAATGTAAAGAGTTTCTATATAAAGAGTGAAATGAAGCTGTTTGGTATTAGAATTCAGTACATTATGTCCCTTTTCTTGGTAAGAACATTTTGTTTCCTTACTAGACATTTTGATTATAGTTTTTGTAGGTAAAGAGGATCTTAGATCTGGAATGTACCTACAAAGTATTTTTTAGGTAAGGAAACAGGTTCAGAGATGAGAAAGGACTTGTCCAAGATCACATAACTAGTAAGCAGGAGTGCTGAAGCCAGTATTTTGGTTCCTTATTTCAGTTGCATGGTACTTACAGTACTCTAAATTACCCAGAAGTCAGGTGGAGTATAGTTTAAATTCTTAGGCATGCTTAAGGAATTATTTCAAGGGTTCATCAGTAAAGGTACCTTTCAATAATGCTAAGAACTTCTCTTATCATCCTTATTACATAAGGTGAAACTTACTCCAAGTTGTTAGTAGCATGTGAGTTAAAGGCTCTTCAGGGATGGTATGTGAGATTTTTATACCAAAACCTTTTACATATATGATTGATGTGAGACAATAGGAAATAAATGATATAAATTATAAAAGCCACATTTTAATCTTATTAGATTCAATTTCTGAAAGGAATTTTGAAAATATTTGCATTTAACTGATTTTAGGTTTCTAGCCCTGAAATTTTAACTATGCATAGTCATAGTATTAAAATATTAAGGCGTATCTTGATAAAATAATTTTCTTTTTCTAGAATTGGAGGCATATGCTGGAGTTATCAGTGCACTTCGGGCACAGGGGGATCTCACCAAGGAAAAGAAAGATCTTCTTGGAGAACTCTCAAAAGTTCTTAGGTAAATTATCATAAAAGTTTGGGTGATATGACTCTAGACATTTCTTTTTGTGGGGGTTCATTACTTTTCACTCTAAAGTCGAAGAACAGAGTTATTCAAATTGTTGGTGTTTAGAGATCCTATTTCAGTTGTTTGCTCTATTAGAGAAAATTGTGCAACTTACCCTTTATTTTGTAATCCATTCAGAAAGGGTATAAAGCAGGCTGTTTTAATTTTGGACTTCTTGGGAAAGGAAGACATAGGTAAAGGAAAGAAGAGGTGACAGCAAATGAATATAAGATCTAGAGTGGCATTTGTTGGAGGGAAGGAAGGGATGCAAGGAAAATATCTAACATGTAATTGGATGGTGGTTATACAGTCATAACATTAAGCAAACTGTCCCTTTAGCTTCACTAGAGTGGTCCTTGAATCCAATAAAATATTCTGATGAAAGGAATTTCCTTGGTACTTTGTTTTGATCCATTCTAACTAACATCTTGAGCTTTTTTAGAAAATGTTTTTTAAATTGAAGTTTGCTTTCTGCATTTAAACCCATCTTGTCCTATTTTTTTTTTTTAAGTGGAAATATGGAAGAGACTTTTCCTATTTCACATTAATATAGGGGTATTGTTGAGCCAAATTCTCAGTCTTATTGTTATGTTGTTTATGTTTCCTTATAAATTCTGCTTTTTAGCCCTTTAAATGTTTTGGTCCATGGTATACCTCTGGCTTTAATTAGTAAAAGTCCAATTGGAAGTGTGGTATTCATTTTATTATTTATGAATAGAATGGGTTTAGCCTTTTTTAAAAAATTGTTTAATATTAACTTTATATGTATTCACTGTAGGCAAAGGATCAATATAAGCACATTTTTACCACTGGTAACATAAAATAATGTAGAAGACAGCTGAAATAATGAGTAATAAAAAGATTATTGCTCTGGTGTCAAGTTTCATAGCACACAGCATTATCTTGCCACTGTTGTTTCTTTATTATATTCACTAAACATGAAATTATGGACACTTAAGCTTTAGAAAAGACTTTAGAAGATTTTGTTCTAAGTGCCCAAATCCTCTTTTCATGCATTGGTCAGTCAGCAGTCAGCAGTCATGATTAGGAGGTCATTGAATGTCTGTTTGCATATTTAGATAAACAGAAGCTCTGCTAATCTTGTCCAATTCTGAAGATTTCTGAGATTTGGAAGTAATACCTTGATATCAGGCTGATTTTTCTGTCTATGATTTCTAATTTATAGCTAATTTTTTTCTGCATTTACACGGAATCAGTATGAATCCCTTTTCTAAGACTTTGAAGCATTTGGAGATATATATTAGGCTCCTGTCTATATCTTTTCACAAAGCAGTCTTGTCTCCTACGCCCAACAAAATGTTGACTTAACCATTAATGAAAGTATAGAAGAGAACTGCCTGCTTGGCAGAGTTCTATAATGGCTATTTTTTTTCATAGCATCTCAACAGAACGCCATCGTGCTGAAGTTCGGAGAGCAGTAAACGATGAACGGTTAACAACAATTGCACATAAGTAAGCCATTAGTTATACCACCCTGATTTTTTATGATGTAGTATAACATAGTTTTGAAACAGTCTTCCTATTGTGTAGCAGATTCCTGAGTCCTTTATCTTAATAACAATATCTTTATACTCAGGGACCCTGACTATAGTGGTAACTGTTTATTCAATTGGTTATGTTTTTTGCATTTTGTTAGGCAAAGTACTCAGGTCAAGCCCTGTTACAAGGTAATCTCTGTTTAACCAAAGATCACTTCAGGTTAGCAGATGATTCAGTTACTTACAGCTAAATAACAAAATAATATGCCTCCTCAAATTGAAAGTCCTAGAGGTTCTTTGTAATGATTTTTGATATGTATATTACTTAACAAATAGGCATTATAACTCTTTCATATCTGGCTCTAATTATTTCATGTATTTTGAGATTCAGAAAATAAGACTAAAATGTATGTTCTACTTTTAAGAAATATGAGTATATCTTAATTTACCTTAAAAAGCTAACTAAATAAAATGATAACGGATTCTTATCAAATTGTTTTTAGATCATTAGAACTGACAGATGGGGTGGAGGGTAGTAGAGGACTGAGGGCAGGAATCAAGTATTAATTGAGTTGTATGGAGACAGTGCCTCCTAAAGAATAGAAAGGAACAAAATGATCCTTTCATCGTTAGTATAAGATAGAAACATTTCATAAAATGTTACAGTATAATTCATTTGTTTTTTTATTTTTATGTTTTAACATTAAATAAACTAAAGGAAAAAATTCAATGCATTTCCATAATGCGATAACTTAAACTATGTATTTAAATCAATTGGCAGAATTTGAATTGACCTTAAAGATCCTTTAACTTTGTGTTGTGCTTCACTGTCCCTCATTTTACTTAACACATAAAATGGGGTGCTGTCTTTTTAACAGCATAGTTTGAAAGTTGAGCTGTTTATCCTGCAATTTTGAGATTCTAAAGTGGGAGGTATGCACTGTAGAAATTTTGGAAATTTTCCGTTAGACATTTAGGATTTAGTTGTTAGGGTAACATGATTGAAACATTCAAATATTGATGTGTTCCTTCCTTAATTTGTTCCAAACTTCTGAATTGGGATGCTCTAAAAATAATAATGATAACTGACCTTAGATTCTATTTTGAGAACTGGTATTAGGAAACTTATGTGTTAGATAATAACAGAAAACAGTAGCTTGTGTTCAGAGGCACTTAGAGACAAAATTAGTACTTTAGAAGCATTGGAACAGTATTGTGGGCAACTAGTTGTAAGTTGATGCATCAGTGTCATACTTAAAGGATAACATTTATTTAGTCTCCTTTTCCTTTTTTCCCCTTTAAAGAATGAATTTATCCTTATATTTGGGTGAAAGACCAAGTTACAGGTATGCAAATAGGTTATTATTATTTCAGGCTTTTTCTTGTATTTATTTCCAAATTGAAGCTCTCAATTATTCAGGGGCACATCATTCCATTTATGAATTAACCATGCCCCTTGCTTTTCCTTCTCTTCCCCTCCTCCCCTTCCTAATACTGCCCACCCTTTAGCCATTTTGCTGCTTGGGAGTACCTCTAGTCAGAGGGTGGGAAGGGAGAGGAGGTGAAAATTTTAATTAGTCATTTTATTACATGTTAGTTGTCTTGGAAAAGATTTGGTGGAAGAATTTACTAGTATTTGCCAAAATATTTTTGGATAATATATGGGTTTCTTTAATCTATGTGACCTCTCCCTTTCCCTCCTCTCTCCATTAGCATGGATAATTGAGAGTTGGCTTTTATCTGCCTGTGTTTCCTCTTTTTTCTCTCCTTTCTGATTTCTTTAATATATGAATTTCATTTTTTGAAAAAAGAGTTTACTTCAGTGTATAATTTTAAGCTTCTTAGGTCTTTCTATATTCCTGTTTTAATATTTTACATTGTGGTTTTAGTTTGACCAGATGTTGTATTTATTTGTTGAGCCCAGGGGTCAGTGAGTGGGGACCGATGACTGCCTTCTTCCCCACAGAAGTAGCAACAGAGCCTAGTTCCAAAGATTATCTATGGGAGGGCTTCATACTCTGAATTTGTAAAAACAACTAGAGGAATGCATCTGAACTGCCTGCATTCCCTTTCTCCTCTCTTTTCCCTCCCCCACTCAATACTGCAGTTTAGGCCAGAAAGAATGTGGTTGAAAGGTGATGAGAAAGCCCAGAAGAGAATGAGCACAAAGGAAGGAGAACAAAAGGAGTGGGGTGTGTGGGATCAAAGCGAAGCCATGCTTGTGGCTTGATGCATATAGCACGTGTTTATTGCTTGGCACCAGGCCACTTACTAAGTTTGATACTGTAATTCAGTTTTGAATTAGAACAGAATATTAAAGTCTCAGATTTTTTTTGTTGGGCCACTCTTGCCTGCTTTGTCTCTACAGTAAGAATAAAGTGGCTCTCTGGAATTTATGCCCTCTTTAATCCTTTCACCATCAGTCAAATATTCCCAGGATACTGTGTTTCTGTGTGAGGATGAGAATTTTTTATTGGTGGTACCCGGCACGCCAAAGGATGGATGGGGGTGGGACAAGGTAGTTTCATTAGTATCATTTTAGATTTCTTAGAATAAGGGCTGGAGCAAGGTTTCCACCCTCCTTTGTCCTACTTAGTATAAATAGAGAGGCATGCTTGTATCTACACTGGTATCCCACTGAAGCCCTTCAGTAAGATATTTAGAGTTTGTAAATTCAGTTTAGTTGACTTGTGTAACTAATGCATATTTACACCCTAATTACTAAGCAAATAGGAATTTTGATCTAATTCTAACACAGTATTTAATTTTTCACTCACTTAAAAAGTTTGAGCATGCTTGCATGAGTGGAAATTTGGAAGATTTATAGATCTAAAAGTTGCAGTTGTGCCTTTTGCACTGTAAGTTTTGTCTTTTCAATAGCATATATTCATGTGCTTCAGATTATTAATCTTCCATAATTTCTGCCACCATTTAAAGAATGAATCAGGTAAGTGTAGACATCACTTTGCGTGGTAACTCACACCAAGGAAGTTTATTAGTGATACTCTAATAAAATGTTAGCAAAATAGAAGTAAGCCAATAAAATACTAAGTAGCTTTTAGAAATTTTTTCTTTAACAGTTAGCTATACTCTTTTGTGTCTTTCTTGTTCATGCCACTTTTTCTTTTCCAACTAGCATCAATATGGAGTTTATGTAATAAATTTGTGAGGGTTATCAGGATTTCAGGAACTCCTCTTTTCCTTGTCTAGGATAGGACTGTGTTAAAGTATAAGGGAATTTATAGATTTTCCACAGTAGCCCAAGTCGACTAATCAGCTTCTAGAAAGTCTTTTCTGAACTGATGTCCTTCTTAAGCTGTGAAGTGATTTGTTCATAGTGAAAGTTGGTAGTCATTAGATAATAGTGCACAAATTGGTGTAAATCAAGGGCAAAAGTTAGACGTAAGAGCCATTTGGAAAATTTTATACTTTCTACTGATGTAAGCAAATAATTTCAGTAGCATGATGTGTGCTTGTTGAAGGAGACATTTATTAGTTGTGGGACCTTAGGCAAGTTATTGCACTGCTCTGTAATTCAGTTTCTTCATCTATAAAATGGAGCTAATAAGACTATCAACTTCATAGGCTATTGAGAGAACCTACATGAGTTAATACATATAAAATGTCTAGAATAATGCCTGACATATAGTAAGTCCTTAATTGATTTTAATTATCATTACTGCCATCATAGTTATCATCATCATTGTCATAATTCCACTGCCCAATAATAAGGGCTTTTTTGTAGTCTATCTAAATCTAAAGAATCAGTGAATATACTGAGTCTTAAACTCTAGGTTAGGTTGTATAATCTGTGGTTTCAAAAAAAGTCCAGAAATATTTCTGATTTAGTGAAGAGATTGTTTCTGGGTAAATAATTAGGGTCTTTCATGGAGCCATATCAAAAGAACTGATAATTGTCTTTTGATATTGCAATCTCTGGTCAGATTCCTGGAATAAAACTTGTTCAAGAAATTTAGGGTAGAAAAACTTAGAGTGGAATCTGCTTAGAGACAGTCAAATTGCCTCAAATCCCTCTTAGAGTGAAGGGTGGTATAAATAAAAAAAATACAATAGTAGCAGATTTCTTTTACCATTCTTATATCTGGTCTATTTTTAATAGGAAGTTTAATATAATAATGTAATGAACATTGACAGTGACATATGCTGTCATATACAGCTCTCTTCTTCCTTTACTACCTAGTTCCCTTCGTTTACTGCCTCAGTTTCCCTTGTTTGAAAGCCTTTAGAACCTCTGGCCATTCAGGCAGTTAGATAATTCTACAGAAGTTCAGTGAATTCCATCTTTAATTACTAAAGAAAATCTGATTTTTTTTATGAGTGCTTTTTACTTTCTTGGTTTAATTATAAAATTAAGTTCTAAGAGTAGAAATAACAAGTTTTCATTAGGGAAAACATTTAAATTAATGAAAATAAAATATTTATTTAGAAGCCTTAGAAAATTTTCATATTATCAATTATGTTCATTATAAGATTGAGAGTATAAGAACCTAAGTTATAAGAATCTAAGTGTGTGACATTCCTTGTATTCATAAGTTTGATCTCGCTTGCTTAAAATAAAGCCTCTCCTATTCATTAAGAGTTCTTTTTGTAATTTAAAAAGTTATATTTATTTGATTCATTTTTAATAAATGAGAACCCTTGTAGCAGCATTTTCTCTTTTGTTTAGTATGTCTGGACCTAATAGCTCCTCAGAATGGTCCATTGAAGGTCGTCGGTTGGTACCATTGATGCCCCGGCTAGTTCCCCAAACCGCCTTCACTGTAACAGCTAATGCTGTTGCGAATGCAGCTATCCAGCACAATGCATCCCTTCCAGTGCCTGCAGAAACAGGAAGCAAAGAAGGTGAGTAGAAAAATAATTCTGTGTTAGTGATTACTTTTCTTGGAATTTTCGATAAAAGTTATCTCATTCTTCATCTATTTTGTCCCAGTATTTAAAAGTTATGAAACATAGTGGGTAACTCTTCTGAAACTAAAAACTGCCAAGTTTTTAGCCTAAACCCAAATTAAATCTTCCTTTTGTTGAACGTGTGAATTATGTTAATATAAAATTGTAGAAGTCTTCTTGGAATAAATTTTTGACATCAGTATATCTTGTTAGAAGTGAATAGGCGGCTTTAATGGATAGCATTAGAAAATAAATAAGATGACAGAAGTTATTTCGCTACTGGAATAAAGATGCTGAACTGATAACTTTAAAAAAGAGCTTTTTTTTTGGTCTTCTGGAATCAATGGTATATGCCTCTGATCTGTTCTAGTCAATGTGCTGAATTCATTACCTGGCAGATGGAAATACTTTCTTATTGTTCAATCTAGTAATTGACACATGCTTTAAGAATTCTTGAATTCTCTTGAGGCCACTAAGAGTAATATTAAATTTGAGACCATACTTGAATTGACTCCAGTAGTGTAGGCTGGTTTTGTAAGACAGCAACCCTGAAAACAATGCATTTGTCAGACTACAAGGAATTCTTTTTCTTTCCTACCCATGGGCTATGGGGCAGAATGAGATACTTTATGCATTCCAGGCTCTCAAGGAAGCTCTGTTTGCATGGAAGCAGTTATTAGTGTACAAAACTTAGCCTCCATTTGGTCCCAGATTTCTCTGTTGTTGGAGAGGCATCTTTCTTCTCTTCCCACTTTGGCCTTTTCCACCTACCAACTGTGGTAGAGTGGAAAGAATGTAGGATTTCCAATAGTCAAATCTGTATTTGAATCTGCTGTTTCCTAGTTTTGTGACTGGCAGCAAGTCTTAGTATCTGTGAGCCTTGGATCCCCTTTAAAATGAGGATGTGGTGTGAAAATTAGTGGTAATATATGGAGAGGATTTGGTATATAGTATATGGTACCCAGTAAATGGTGCCTATGAGCTATTCTTGCTGTTGTTGAGCTGAGTCCCTTCACTGAATGACAAAGAGGTTGAAATTTGATATTGTCATTATTTTAGTTGAGTTATTGTTGCCTCACTTGGTTGATAAATGACTAGTGATTTGGTTTATATAAAAGAACCTTATCTTGGTTCTTCTCTAGTAGCCACATCAGAAATTTCTGTGGTTAGGGAAGAATTATCCATCACCCATCTTTGATGCCGTTAGTGTTAAAAGGGAATACAAATATATACCATTGTCTGCCTCTTGCCATGAATGAAAAATGATTTTCATTTTTTTCTTAGTCTAGCTTTGAATTTGATTTCTTTGTAGCTGTGTCCTCCATTGGCAAAGTCACCTACAGATAAATTGTTATATATTTGGGGAAAATCCCTTTAAGTGATGGTTTTCAGGAAAGCTTATTGATATATTTTTAACCCATGGACCTAATACTTAGTATTGGTCTCTAATCTCTGATCACATGAAAATGATAAAATTGGCCTGCAATAAAAATAATTTTTCTGTATGCCTGGACAGTTTTGGTAAAAGTTAACAGCAAACTTTTTTATCGTTCCTTCAGTAGTGGTTTGCTATTCCTACACAAGTACCACGTCAACCCCAACCTCTACCCCTGTTCCAAGTGGCAGCATAGCAACGGTTAAGTCTCCAAGACCTGCCAGTCCTGCCTCCAATGTAGTTGTCTTGCCAAGTGGAAGTACTGTTTATGTCAAAAGTAAGTGATACTCTCAGTGTTATCAGGGCCATCTTGGCTAAATACTGCAGCATAGGTTCCGATTAGATCTGCCTTCCTGGAATAAATCATCAGGCCACTATTAGCAGTGGTTAGTTTTTGAAGGTTCTAAAGAATTCCTTTGTGTACATGTGACCAGGAATATATTGCTTTCAAATCTGTTCTGGGGTTTGAGAAATCACTTCTTTTTTGTTTTCTGTGGGGAATCTGCTTTGAACAGTGCTATCCTTCAAGTTTCACTTATTTTGATTGTCATGGAATAGAAATGGAAAGAATGTGCTTATATGATTTATTCAATGTCTACTCCTATAATTGTAATCTTTGTAGTGTCTTATATTTCATATAAAATATTATTCGACTGTTAGATTCAGTGAAGCATTCTATAGAATCTTATATTTCTATTTGGCTATAACTTTAAAAAAAGTTTTTATATTTGTGATTTGTGTGTCAAAGATATGGGGCTTTAATGATATGGTAAAAAATTATTTTATTTAAAAATTGCTTTGTTTTTTTTGTTTTGCTTTTGATATCAATTGGAAATCATTTGTATATGCCATTCATTTTACTTAATGCAAGGTTGATTTGTTTTTAACTTTCAGATGTGGAGTTCACTGTTTTAGATAGAGCTAATTCTAGGTCATTGTTGCCTTGTTTTGTCTAAACATTGAAGACATAAGGAGTTATATTTTATTACCAACCCATGAATTATAATGTATAATTTTTCTATGTCTGCCCTATGGATATTTCCTGTGTAGGTGGCTATGTATATTTCTCATTTGATTTTTAAGAAGTCTACAAAACCAATTGAGGTTTTTAGTGCATAAAGAACAAACTGAGAATTTGAGACTATTAATAAGTTTATACTTTATTTCTGTGGATTTTTTCAAGGTAGTCTTTTAAAATATCTCTAGAAACCCATTTTTTGATCATTCGTTTTTAAACACCGAAAGTGAACCTCAACATGAAGAAACCATTTCACAAAGCATGCAGTTTTATATAATGAGAAGTATATTGCTTCATACTCAGAAATCAGACTAAACAACTTTAGTTTAGGATATAATCAGTTGTTGATTTACCTAACTTTGTATGTGCAAGGCACTATACTGGGGAAACAAACCAATAAGATCTAGTCATTTCCTTCTGGGAGCCTCTTAATAATGGGATATATACTCATAAATAGTCACATTGGCATGTACTAAGAGGTAAAGAAGAGAATGTACAAAGTGCTTTGTAAGTTCTGAGGAGACGTGGATTGCCTTTGCTCAGAGGAGTAAGGGCAAGCTTCACTGAGGAAGTGGTTTGTAGGATGATGAAGAGGTCTTTAGTGGTAGGTGGGATTCCCCAAAGAACAATAATACTACATAGAGATTCAGAGATTGAATATCTCTGTGAAATGATGAGTAGTTAGTTCAGCATGCCAAGATTATAAGGGTGCAGAGTATTAGGTGCACAAGGAATTATCATGTTTTTGGAAAGATATGGGTCCTTTAATGATATGGTGATGATTTTGTGCCACATCTTATAGGGAGATGAAATTACTAAAGAATTTTTAGGCAGTACATTGTCGTGATTAGATGTGAAATTTTGTAACTGGTAATGGAATGGAAGGTAGACTAGAGGTGGAAAGACCAGAAACATCAATATCTTTTAGGAGGTGATTGCTGAAATATAGGCAGAAAATAAGAAGACTTGACATGGAGAGGATTTAAAGAAGGAAAGAGGGAGAAATCTGAGGACTTACTGACTGATTGGACATAAGGCAAAAGGAAAAGTCAAGGATGACTTGATCACACACAGGTTTTTAAAGATAAAATATAAAATTCAGTGTTAGTTCAGTATAAATAGAAGGATATTATCATTGCCTTTCAGGTGTTAGCTGTTCAGACGAAGATGAAAAACCCAGAAAACGAAGGCGAACAAACTCCTCTAGCTCTTCTCCTGTTGTCCTAAAGGAAGTTCCAAAGGCTGTTGTTCCAGTCTCAAAGACCATCACCGTGCCTGTGAGTGGTAGTCCCAAGATGAGCAACATCATGCAAAGTATTGCCAACTCCTTACCACCCCACATGTCTCCTGTGAAAATAACCTTCACCAAACCATCAACACAAACGACAAACACAACAACACAGAAGGTATGTGGTGGAGGGAGTCTCTGTCTCCCAGTTGTTGTTTCCATCTCTTTCAGGAAGTATGATTCTGATTTAACAAACTTGCACTGAGTGCTTACTATGTGCTTGGCATTATGCTGGGAATGTTCACATCTCTTGTTTAAGTCTGCATGTAAAACTTGAGATATGTATTATTATTTCACTTTTTGCAGATGAGGCTTAGATGTGGCATGATTATGCCAAAGGTGACATAGGGAGCAGATCTACTTCTAAGACTTTCTAAGACTTGTGCTCTATTTGATAATTGTAATGCCTTATGGAAAAAATTTAAAACAAAACATTTTTAAAACTTCTAATAACCTTACCTTTAGGAACTCATTTTTTTTTTCTTTGTCAAAGTAACAAAGCTGTCACAATTAGGTGTTTCTTAGGAAAATGAAGAAATATAATTAAGTGAATAATTGTTACCTTCTCTTTTATTCTTTGAATGCTATCCTGAATGTGTTCCTAAGCTCTTTCCTAGGTATGTTTAAGTCATCAGTATTCTGTCAATTTCATGTTATTAGAACCTCAGTCTTCCCACACTAATCTGGACTCATGTCTTTGTAGGATTGTGCACCTGTATTTCTGGAATCTCCCTTTACCATCTTTCTTATCTTCCTATATTTTAGTTTGTTTATTCATTTTTCTAGAGCATATTTTCCAGTAGTTTTCTGGTGTATGGATAGATGACAAGGAAATTTCTCGAGACCTTATGTGGTAGAGTGCAGTATTTTTTCCCTACCCTCTCACTTTCCTAATGGTTTAGTTAGGTAAAGCATTCTAGGTTGGAAGTCTTTTTTTCTTGCAGGCTTTGAAGATATTGTTCCATTGACTTGTGACTTCCTTTATTGCTTTTTGGAAACCCCATGCCATTCTAATTTCAAATCTTGTTGTCTTTGAAAACTCTCAGTAACATTCAGAGTTCTGAAATTTGAGGTAATGTTCTTTGGTTTGGATCTTTATTTTATCCATTAGATTGTATACTCAGTGGGCCTTTTCATTTTGGACATTTGTGTCCTTCGATTCTCAGAAATGTCTTGAGTTATTTCTTTGATTTTTTTTCCCATTTCCTCATTTTGCATCATCTGTTATTTAGCATGTGGAACTGCCTGAATTGATCCTGCAGTTTTCTTATTTCTTCTCATTTCCATTTTCCATTCCCCCCCCCCCCCCCCCCCCCCCCCCCGCTCTTGCATAGTATTAAAAGTTTGGATTCTGGAACTAGACTTTATGGATTCAAATTCCGGCTTTTGCCACTTACTGGATATATAACTGTGGGAAAACTGAACTCTATACCTAAGTTTTCTTATCTCTGAAATAGAGAATACAATGTATTTTATAGGATTTTTGGGTATAAATAAAAGAGATAATGTATGTAAAACTATTTGAATAGAGCCTAGCATATAGTAAATGCTCTATGATTAGTGTATTCTGTATCCTTTAACCTTTTCATTCACTACTTGTATGGAGTTGTTTTTTTTTTAATTTCTATTCTTTTTTTTTAATTATTTTATTCATTTATCCGTATGTGCTGCTGAGAATCGAACCCAGTGCCTCACGCGTATTAGGCAAGTTCTCTACCACTGAGCCACAACCCCAGCCCCCTCTAGTAATTCTTGTTTTCTCTGAAAGTTTCCTTTTTTTTTCATGACATAGCATCTTGCTAAAGATTCTATGAAAGCTTAGAATCATTGTATTCTTTTATTTGGTGATATTCATGATAATTTTTCCATGTTTTCTTCTTTCATGTTCTCTATCTTACCTGTAAGTTTTTTTTATCTATTAGTTTTGATCTTTCATTTCAAAATTTTCTTAAGCGTCTGGCTGTTTTTTTATATAAGAAAGTGGTAACTAAAGACAGAAATCTCTGTGTATGAGTGGGTCATGTTGACTGATAACCCTTTTGTGAATTTTCCTAGTGACTGTTTTGTTAAGAAACACTACCTCTATCTCCAGCACTTGTCACTGTCTTTTAGGGCTTTTTCTTGAACTGGTCAGATTCCTCAGAGAAAAATCTTCCAGTCTCCTGCCTTGAGCAGTATAAATCTGGCTGCCAATATTTGAGATTAACTGGAGGAAGAGGTCTGGATAACCTCATTATATTGACTTTACTTAATCTGTATTCAGTATAACACCTGCCCACCTCTGCTGTACCTGGTGTCATCACATTCCTTCAGATTTAGTTCTTCTCTCAAGACAATGAAGTCCTAGTCTTCCTTGAGATTTTTAACTAATTTTCCTCTCTTTATCCCCACTTTTACTCTCACTTCAGAAGTATCTGGTGTTCTTAATTCCTGACTCTTTCTGGGATATTCAAGTATTCTTTTTTATTGCTCTTCTGTTTGCTGTCATAGGTTCCTGCTTTCTTGGGTATGCTTGATTCGTTACTAGTCTGTTTTCCAGTTTCCAAAACTTTGTAGCTGTTGTGTCTCTCTTTCTTTTAAGATGACCTCACTATGTTGCCTAGGCTGTCCTTGAACTTGTGGGCAAAAATGATCCCCCTGCCTCAGCCTCCCGTTTAGCTGGGATTCCAGGCATGTGCCTCCATGTCTGGCCATTTTTTGTTCTAATTCTACAAGGTTATGTGTCTTTTCCCCTTAAGGGGGGAGGGGGCGTGAAAATTCATACTGTTTTAGAGGGATTATGGGGAAGGAATAGACATAAATTCTGTTTAATTCATGGTATTTCCACTTTTGAATCTTCAATTTCATGATAACTTTCAGTTAAAGAATCTCCTTGAGTTTTCCGAAAAGATATCATTACATAATGTATAAAAATTATTCTTAATGACTAGAAGTGATAATGAACTGATTTTCAACCTGAGGATAAGAGGTTATATAGTCTAGTATTAAAATCAAGCAAAAAAATTTGTAGTTCATGAGTCTTGGGTTAGAAATCCAGTTTTCTAGCATGAATTCAGATAAAATAGTCTTTTGAATTTTTTTCCTCATCTTTGAGAGTAATGTAATGAAATGAGTGTAATCTTTGAGATGAGAGTAGTCTTAGAAGGTGTTTGTGAGGATTAAATGAGATTGGGTAGTAAAAGTGTAACGGTAAAGTATGTACTAAAAAAATATCAGCTTCTTTTCCTTCTAGGTATTTTATGGAAAGTAGTGTTTTGTAAGGAATTGTTCCAAATAAGTGAATTAATCAGTTTCCAAAGCTTATGCCTTAATGTGTTAAAATTAACTATTTTGATGACTCCTTAAATGTCATACTGAACATAATTTTTATATTTTATTTGAGGACTCAGATAATCCTTCTGAATGTTACTTTTTATATAGCATTATAGTTCTTGTTTTCTGAGCTGGTCCTAGATTAGGTAGTGTCAGTCTGCTATAGTTTGAATTATTAAGGCTGCTTATTGCCTTCATTACTGGATCTTATTTTATCAGTAGTAATTCTCTCTTCCTGTCCTCTAGTTTTAAAAGTTTTGTATCTGAGAATAGCATAGTAAGCCTTAGCTAAAAGAGCACCTATCTCTGATCCATATCCTTTTGCTCCCTTACTGTGTTTTATTTTTATTCATTATACTTATGAATAAAACGAGATATTATATTTCAAACTTGCTCATTTTCTATTTCTTCTATATAATATTCACTGCTAAGGGTAACTTTGTCCTCTTCATCACTGTATTCTCTAGTGTCTAGAATAGTGCTTGGTATGTGCTAGTTTGCTAATTAATATTTGTTGAATGAGTGAATGAATTAATATATGAATAAATAGATCTGGTTCCTGTACTAGCTCTGCTACTTCTCTTGAGCCTCTGTTTCCTTGTGAAATAAAGATAATAATGATACTTCTTAAGAGTTATTAGGAGAATTAAAAGGGATGATTCTCAGAAAATACTTAATATTGTACATAAAGTGTCACCTAAACATTATTAACTTTCCAGTCTTTTACTTTTGTAAAAATGCTTATAATAGCTGGGGTTCACCTGTAAGTGAAGTCTGTGAACTAATTTTCTTTTGATTCATTGATTTTACTATATGTTTATTTTCTTCTTTTGAATTTTAAATTGAGAATGGATAGTTAAGGTTGTCAGACTTGAGGTACTTTTAAGAGGGCACATTTATCTCCAAAGTCATTTATGAGCCATACCATGAAATTTCAGATTCAACATCTTAGATTTATCTTACTTGTTTAAAAAATAAACATTTAAAGCAAATTAACTAGAAGACCTGACTCATTTATTCCACAAATTATTATTGAGCATCTACTAAGTTCCAGAGGTAAAACTCTTCTACTTCATGTGTACTCAGTGCCATCAGTTTTATTATTTCTTGGATGAGTGGAGTATGGGTAGGACTACTAAATATTCTGTGGCTGTTTTGTTCTTTTGTTTTCCTTTTGCTGGGTAATTGAATTTTCTTGAAATCTACCCAAGGCTATTGTCATTACTGCATTTGCCTTGAATTTCTTACAAATCCTGTGTAAGTCGACTTAGGCATTATTTTTAGGTAAAGTGACCTTTACATTAAGTATAATTATTTATTAATTTGTGAACTTTATTCAAATTCAAATAATTTATTCATTTTCAGAGTAGACAAATCTCCACCTATGTTAATGTGGTGCCTTCATTTTAAATATAACATTGGTACAGCACTGATATAAACAAAGCAGCAGAATATAGCTTTATGCTTTCATGTGCTTGATTGATATTTTTCATTTTGTCCTTAGGGTGCAAGTCCCAGCACTCTTAAGGAGTTTTTGTGAGTGCTAGAAGGTCAGTAATTTGAATTATGGCCTGAATAAACACTGTTTGATTCACTTGATTTCAAAATCCCTTTACTTCCCTATTGTAATAAGTAACTTTAAAGTGCAAGTATATTTCTCCGTGGTGGATCTCTAATTTTGGGTAGCCCCTGTACAGATCAGAAATTATCTTGCATACTGAAATCTCAAAATATGCTTGATCATTTGTGTCTATAACCTAAAATGTGCTCTTAAAGACTCTAGATTTATTTTGCTGAAATTTTTGTTGTCTTAATGTTATAAGTCTACATGCATACTCTTGTTCTAAAATTGCAATATGTAATTCAAGTCATCTCTTCCTTTTCCCTTGCCCTTGACAGACATTGCTAATTAACCAAGACATACTTTTCTTCCACACTGTGGTTAAATCCTCTTCTGTATCACAGTCATTATAAACATTGTGTCTTCAGAAAGATACTACTACTACTGGTTTAGAATTGGCAAAAGTGAAACCTAAATGACTATTGCTACTCTAAAGAGTTTGGTTGTAGTAGTAGCTATGAGTTTGTTGGATTTTAAGAGGTAGTAGAATTTCGAGTGAAGATGAAGAAAATATTTTTAATGAAACAAAAATGAAGCACATTAAAATACATTTCCAGATTGATTTGGTATATGCCTTTACCGATAACCCTTTAATGTCTACTAATAAGTACTCTTTGTTAACTGCCAAATATTGACCACCTGCTATGTGCCTAGTAGATGCTTTGCATGATTTTTTTTTTTTTTTCCTAACCCTTGTAATGATTTTGCAAGGTGGGCATTATTATCCCCGTTTTATAGATGAAAACTGGAGGCCAGAGATTTTATCATCTAGGGGCCTGCCATTTGTAAGTGGCAGAGGCAGGATCTAAGCCCAGGTTCATTTGTTTCTTCCATTTTGTAGTCCTATTACCTTATTGGTCATCTTCTCAATTTGTATGATAGTTTCTTGGTTGTTTTTTCATACTCTATAGGTATTTGCCGATTCGGTCTATATGTAAATATGCTGGCCAACTCTATAAAGGTGCTTGCTGTTCAAGATCTTTCTTTCTTAACTCCTCAAATAATTACTTGTAATGGACAAGTACTTTTATCCTGCAATTCTTTATAACACTGAAAATAAATAACACTATTATAGTTGAAGCTTCTTTAAGATGCAAGTATAGGCTTATTTAGCACATTTTGACTGATTTTTAACTTCAGGCTTTCTTTAGGACCAGTATAAAAATGAAGAATAATTTCTTCCTTAAATTCTTTGGATTTTTCAAAACTTTTTTTTTTTTTTTCCCTGTGCTTGATAGGTACACATAATTTCAGTGAAAGAAGAGGAAGATACTCTTGTTCTGTTTTGGGCATTGCTAAAGCAGTATTTTTTTTTACCCCAGAGTAAAACTGTGATACTACAGATTTGTGAATAGTTTTGGGGTTTTCAAATATACAATGGGGATAATAATAGTGTCTGCATCATAGGATTGTTGGCACATTTAAAAAAAACAGTATTTATTAGCTCTAGGAGGTATTCTTTATTCAGTTTTTTTCTTCATCTTGCCATTCCCATTCATCAACAAGTTTTATTTTCTCTGCTTCTCAGAATTCTAATATGAATTTGATTATTTCTTTTCTTTTTTCTTTTTTTTTTTTTTTTTTCCTACTACTAAAAACTCAGTCCAAATAGCCTGTGTCACTTCTTGCCTGATGTACTGCAGTAGCTTCTTAACCGGTCTCACTGCTTCCATTCTTGCCTCTCACCACATAGCAGCTAGAGTAATTTTTTAAATATAAATCCTGTTTTGTTGTTTCTTTATTTAAAATACTCCCATAATTTCTCATTATTCTTAGTATAAAATCTAAATTCTTTATTGTAGCTTTCAAATTTGATCTGGCCTCTGCTTACTTTTTTTAATCCCTCCTTGCCCTATATGCTTTTATTATATTGCCTTTATTTCTGTGTTTAAAAACATTGCTAATTCTGACCTTAGGTTTTTTATTCAATGTTATTCTCTTTGTTTGAAATGCATTGTCCCAAAGCAATCTACAATTTTCTACCCATATAGGCTGTAAACCTTGACATCTTTTTCCTGCCTCTCTTTTTTCCTTTTTCCATACCAACCTGTGCACAAATTCTGTTGGTTTTATCTTTAAAAACTATTCAGAATCTGTTCACTTTTCATGACTTCCACCATAAACACTTTGGTCACCATCATTTCTGCATGGTTTATTACAAAAGCTTCCTCATTTGTCTCTGTTTCTACTTTCACTGCCCTACTGTACCTTCCACCTAGCAGACAGAGTGACACTTAAAAGAAAGCAACAAAATCTTATATGTTAGAACAGTTTTAGAGTTATAGAAAAGTTGAGAAGATGATTCAGAGAGCTCTCATATACCTTATACTGTTTCCCCTATTCTTAATATTTTTCATTAATAGGATACATTGTTTTAATGAATAATGAATAATGTTAATGCTTTAATATTAACCAAAATCCATGGTTTATTTAGAGTTCTTTGGTTTTTACTTATTGCCCTTTTCTGTTCCAGGATTCCATCCAGGATTGCTAATTGTATTTTCTTGTCAGGTCTTCTTGGAGTTTTTCAGACTTTCCTTGTTTTAGATGACTTTGATAGTTTTAAAGAGTATCATTCAGGTTTTGTTATAGGATGCCCCATATTAGGATTTGTCTGATGTTTTTCTCATTATTAGACTAGGGTTATGGGCTTGGGAAGGAAGACCACAGAAAGTGCCACTTTCATCTCAACCTATTAAAGGTATAAATAGTCATCATGGTCTTACATGACCTAATCCACTATCATCTCTTTGTAGTTGTCTCCTACTGCTTATAAATTCCAATCATATTCATTAGGTTCTTAAAGTTTCTTGAACATACAAAGCTCATTTCTGCCCTAAGGATTTTGTGTTTGCTGTTCCTGTGCCATCAGACACTCTTCTAGGTTCATACACCTACCTCCTTCTGCTTTCTGTTCAAATTTCATCTTAAAGAGAGGTCTTCACTGAATACTTTATAAAATACCATCCAGCATTCCCATGATGCTTCATTTCTTTACCTTGCTTTATTATTCCTTCAATTTGTCTCTTCATGACAATATTTATTTATATTTTCTCTCTCTGTACTAGAATGTAAACTCCATGAAAGTATGAACTTTGTTTTGTTCATTCTTCAACCCCCGACAATCTAGAACCATGCCTGGCACATAGTAGATGCTCAATACGTATTTACAAATGAATGAATGTCCAAATTACTTTTTAGAAAGATGGTGCTAATTTATATTCCCTAAGGGTATATTGAAATGTTAACTATATCTTACTGAATATTACCTTTTAAAATATTTAGCAAAAATTGTTACTTTTAAATAATTTTGATGATTACTAGTAGAGTTTTCATATATTTTTAGTTGTATATTTCTCTCTATTTTTAATGGTTTATAATCTATTTTTAAATGGTATATAACTGTGAGTCTAAATATTAACAGTATAGTAGATACATGAAAATAACTTATTTTTCCTTCTTTAGGTAATTATAGTGACCACATCACCAAGTTCAACCTTCGTGCCCAACATTCTCTCCAAATCCCATAATTATGCAGCAGTTACTAAGCTTGTACCAACATCAGTCATTGCTTCCACAACTCAGAAGCCACCGGTTGTTATAACTGCTTCACAGTCCTCTCTGGTCAGTAGTAGCAGCAGTGGCAGCAGCAGTTCTACGCCATCACCTATTCCTAATACAGTTGCAGTAACAGCTGTGGTATCCTCCACACCATCTGTAGTCATGTCAACAGTAGCACAAGGTGAGTGGTGATTTACTATTTATTTTTGTCTTTGTTGGTGTATGGAAATTCGAAGAATACTGTGGGTATTTTTTCTGCTTTGGGTGTGAAGGTCTCTGCTGTTAGATACGTGATTACTTACTGTTCCACTTCCCTCAGTTTGAGAATGTCAGACTCCTACATTCTGTCTTGTCCTTCTCTGATAATCATTTCCATTTTTAAACAAAGAAGTAAATATGTATATGTTGTATTTGCCATTTCCTTTTTTTTTCTTTGTGTTCAATGAGTTATTACTGAATGAATAAATATTCAGAGTCTAAGTACATCATTCCGGTCACAGGCTATTATGGGTTTATGTGTTGAAGGTATGATTTAAATATAATTCTCTGATTCTTAAGTAACCCTGAGTGCTTTTACATCTGAAACTTTGCCTATACAGAAGTCTATGGAGGGCTGGGGTTGTAGATCATGGTAGAGTGCTTACCTATCACATGTGAGGTACTAGGTTTGATCCTTAGTACCACATAAAAATGAATAAATGAAATAAAGATAGTGTGCCTGTCTACAATTAAAAAAAGAAAGTATATGGAGTTAAAATCTTTCTACCTCACAGAGGTTTACTGGTTATCTTGTCTGACAATACTTAAGATTTGTAAAACTTTTATAGGTAAGTTCTATTCATTTTTCTTATTATAAAAGGAAATTGTCCTTTTTAAAAAAAAAAAAAAGTATATGGAGATCATAGTTTAGTTAGGAAGTTACCCATGTTCACAATTAACTTCAATGTAAGACCAAACATCATGTATGTAATATAGAGGTTAAATAGTTTTAAAATAATCTTTCACTTGTATAATCCTTTATACTCATTGAGTTGTAAAATGTTGCATGTTGACACCAAAAGGGGCTCCAGAGATAGTCTAGTTCAATATGATTAAGCAGTATACAAATCATATGCCATAAAAATGACTCCTTACATAATGAACACTGGCCCTAATGGACCATAATGAAGAATGTGAACCTGGTGCTGTAATGGGGGACAATTCCCAATGTCCTTTCTTTGAATTAAATGAGAACCTGCCACTTGCATTCCTTTTCTGCTCCTACAAGCTGATTTCAAGAAATGGGTGAGAGTGAAGGAGATGGGGAAATGTTTCTCAGTCTGTGGTTTTACATAATCCACACAATAACTCTTGCAGAATTGTAAGGAAAGGAAAATTATAACACTTGAGGACACTGAGCCTATAGTGGCTGACTTCTCAAGGTTTATCCTTCTCCGTCCTTAATATTCTCAAGAGACATTTACCTAAGACTGTAATATTAGGACTGAGAATGTAGTTCAGTGGTAGAGTACTTGCCTAGCCTGCTGGATGCCCTGGATTCAATCCCTCCCAAAAGAAGATTGCCTACTCATCCCCTGCATGAAAAGAGAATGTGATAATAATAAGGTTGTTGTTATTATTATTTATATTATTATTATTTTGTAATGCAGTGCATTTGTCATGGTGGAAATGTGATAGGGGAAGGTGTGAAATAACATCCCCAGTACTTGAGTATTAAGCTGTTTATGTTTTCCTTTTATTGTTTCCGCATTACTTAAAAAATTAATATGGTGAGTTACATTCTAGGTTGTTCCTGCTAGGAATATTAACTCACAGACAAACAATGTCCAGTTGAGTAGTTGATAAGTTACAAGAATATTACAGATGGGCTGGGCACAGTGGCATATGCCTGTAATCCCAGCAGCTCCGTAGGCTGAGATAGGATTGCATTCAAAGCTAGCCTCAGCACGGAGAGGATCTAAGCAACTCAATGAGATCCTATCTCTAAATAAAATACAAAATAGGACTGGGGGTGTGGATCAATGACCGAGTGCCCTTGAGTTCAATCTCAGGTAACGCCCCCCCCCCCAAAAAAAAATAAAAAGAATATTACAAATGAAAATTCTGAGAGAGGGAAGAACTTTTCAAACTCATACATATTTAGAGGAAATAATGAGTACGCTTTATCTATGTGTGCTTGCTAATACCAGTATAGTTTTGGAAAGAACCTATATCACCAGAATTTTTAGCTGTGAATATATTTCATATGCACACTTATAACTTCACAAGACTATTTAATGACCAAGATAAGAGTTCTCAAGAAGGGCGGGGGAGATAGCTCAGTTGGTAGAGTGCTTGCCTGGCAAGCTCAAGGCCCTGGGTTCAATCCCCAGCACCGCAAAAAAAAAAAAAGAATTCTCAAGAAATTAAATTTATAGATTATTGGAGATGAAATGTAGAAAGCTACTTTGCCATGCTGAATAATTCAGAAGACAAATGGTTAAGTGTGAGTTATTTTATCTGATGCCATATTTAAAGTGGATGACGATAACTTAAAAAGTAGTATTATAAATATGTATTACATATGAGATTAAACTAATTAATTAATTTACTTTCTATAGAGAGATCTTTCTGCAAACTTTTTATCTGTTATTGTTTCTTTCAACTTTTCACCTACAGAAAATCAGTTCATTATTTTTGAGAGCAATAATGCCTTCCTTGCAGTTTCAGGACTAGGCATCAAATATATAGCCCCATATATTATATCTGACACAGGGTGCTCCATTAATCATAGTTTTTGTTGATGTTCCTGGACTTTATTATCTACTGTAATAATCCAAAGTAATTTTAATTATGCTTTCCTATCAAATTCTCTTTACCTCTCTATAGGTGTATCTACATCAGCAATCAAAATGGCATCAACAAGACTTCCTTCCCCCAAAAGCTTAGTGAGTGCTCCAACCCAGATTCTTGCACAGTTTCCTAAACAGCATCAACAATCTCCTAAGCAGCAGTTACATCAAGTGCAACAACAGACACAGCAACAAGTGGCCCAGCCTTCTCCAGTATCTCATCAACAACAGCCTCAGCAGTCCCCTTTGCCACCTGGTATCAAACCTACCATCCAAATCAAACAGGAGTCAGGTAACTGGAAAATTTTTACAAGATATGCTACTTCTTCCCTAATCATCAGTTCTCTGAGTCCTCCAGTTCATAAACATGGTATGTCTATCTATTTAGATCTTCTTTGACTTCAGCATGCAGATGCTGTACATAAATTGTTAGATTTATATCCAAGTATTTCATTTTCCTGGAGTTATTATAAATGGGATTGTGACTTTAATGTCAGTTTTTGAGTTTTCATTGATGTATAAAAATGGTATTAAATTTGTGTTCTTAAACCTTGTTGAACTCTCTTATAGCTAGGAAGATTTATGTAAATTCCTTGAGATTTTCTATGTAGATAGAATAAATTTCCTTTATCTTCTTTTTTGTTACTGGGAATGGAACCCAAAAGTACTTTATCACTGAGCTACATACCCAGTCCTTTTTTATTTTTTATTATGACACAGGGTCTCACTACGTTGCTGAGACTGGCCTTGAACTTAGGATCCTCCTGCATCAGCCTTTTACATAGCTGGGATTATAGGCATGTGGGCCTAGAATAATTTTTTAATTATGTAATCTATAAATAGAGAACGCTTTTTGCCTGCCTGCCTTCCTTTCATTCTTTCTCTCTTTCCTTTCCTTCCTTTTCTTCCTTTTTTCCTTTTCTTTTCCTTTCCCTCCGTGCCTCTGCCTCCCTGCCCTCCTGCCTTGTCCCCACCTTATCCCACTGGCTATAACTTCCAGTATGATGTTGTTAAATGATTGGTAAGAACTGACATCCTTACCTTCTCTTAATCTTAAGGAGAGAGCATTCACTTTCATCGTTAAGTATGAAGTCAGCTATAGATTTCTTGAAGATGCTTTTTATAAGTTGAGGAAGTACCCCTCCTATTTTTCTGGAAGTTTGTTATGGATAGATGTTGGATTTTGTTGAATACTTTTTCTCTGTTCAATGGATATGATCATGTTTTTTCTTGTTTAGTCTGTAGATATGCTGGATTACATTGATTGATTTTTTGTTGCACCAACCTTGCATTTCTGAAATAAACCCTACTTAGCTGTGGTGTATAATTCTTTTTTACACATTGCTGGCTTCAATTTTTGTTTCCATTCTACGGAAATACTGATCTGTTGTTTTCTTATTTTGTACTATCTTCAGTTTGCTTGACTTCATAAAATGAGTTTGGAAGTGTTTCTCTATTTTCTGGAAAAGATTGTATAAGATTAGCATTAATTCTTTAAATAAAACCACCAGGCCCTGGAGATTTCTGTTTTGGGAGACTTTAAATTATGAATTCAGTTTATTTCGTGAGAGGACTATTTTTATTATCTGTTTCATTTTGGTTGAGTTTTGATAGTTTATGATTTTCGGTCCATTTCTTCTAAGTTGTCAAAATTTGTGAGTGTGTATTCGTTAGTAGTGGTTCCTTATTATCCTTTAAGTGGCAACAGGATCTATATTAATGTTCCTTGTTTAATTTCTTATTTTGGTGGTGTTGTGTCTTTTTCTTTGTCAGATTTGCTGGAGGTTTACCAATTTTATTGAGGGTTTTGTGTGGGTGGTAATGGGGATTGAGCCCACTCTACATCTGAGCCCTATTCCCAGCCTGAAGTTTTTTGCTTGTTTTTTAAGAAGTAGATCTTTGTTTCATTGCTCATTCCCATCATTTTTCTGTTTTCAATTTCATTATTATATCCTTCCTTTTACTTTATTGGATTTATTTGCTCTTTTCCTTTCTTGAAATTCAAACTTAGATTATTGATTTAAGACGTTTTCTACGCATTTAACATTTATGTCTACATCTCTATAAATATGTTTGTGATAAATTTCTCTCAGCCATGCTTTAGCATTATCTCATGTTTTGATATGTTGTATTTTCATTTTCATTCAATTTTGTGTGTTTTAAAATTTCTTCTGAGACCTCCTGTTTAAAATTTTTTTATATTTTACAGTCTGCATTTTGATTCATTGTACACAAATGGGGTACCATCATTTCATTTCTATGGTTGTGCACAATGTAGATACATACCATTCGTGTAATCATATGTGTACATAGGGTAATGATGTCTGTCTCATTCCATGGTTTTTCATACCCCCTCCCTCTCATTTCCTTCTACATAATCTAAAGTTCCTCCCTTCTTCTCTCACTCCCCACCCCCATTATATACAGCAATGCAGCCACATCAATGTTTATAGCAGCGCAATTCACAATAGCTAGATTGTGGAACCAACCCTTCAGCAGAGGAATGGGTAAAGAAACTGTGGTATATATACACAATGGAATATTATTCAGCAATAGAGACCTCCTTTTTGACCCCTGTATTATGTAGACGTGTTTTATTTTATTTCTAAATGGTTGGAGATTTTTCTGTGATCTTTTCAATATTGATTGGTGAATGTTCCACGGTGCTTAAAAATATACTGATATTGGGTGCAGTCTTGTACATGTATCAGTCAGATCTTGTTCATGTTGTTCAGTTATCTTGTATTTTTCTCTTTTTTTTTGATACTGGGGATTGAACCCGGGGGCCCTTTACCACTGAGCCCCACCCCCAGCCCTTTCTTTTATTTTGAGGCATGATCTTGCAGAGTTGCTTAGGGCCTCACTAAGTTGCTGAGGCTGGCTTTGAACATGTGATCCTCCCACCTCAGCCTCCTGAGCTGCTGGGATTACAGGCATGCACCACCAAGCCTGGCAGTTATCCTGTAATCTTGTTAAACTTCCTATATAGTTAGTAATTCTATCACTGGTTAGAGTGTGATGTTAAAGTCTGCAACTATATTTGTAGTATTTCACCCCAAAATTATTTATTTTTGCTTCATGTATTTTAATGCATCTAATGTTTGATGCATAAATATTTAGAAATGTTATGTTTCTTAGTAGATTGGTTCTTTTTCATTATTTAGTATTCCTTTTTTTCTTCAGTAATTTTCTTTGCTCTGAAGTCCACTTTTCTTTAAAAAAAAAAAAAAACAGACTCCATATTTCATTTTATTCTACTCTTAAAATTTCATTCCAATTTCAATTTGGAGAGCTTGCCACATAAACTACAAAATGATTATATCAAACCCACATTAATATATTTAGTCTATGTAGTAGAAAACTAACGTGATTTTGGATACGCCAGGTATCATGTTGACTGGACACAGTGAATTGTATTGCCTTTTAAAATCTACTTTATCTATAATTAAGATAGCTACTCCTGTTTTCATCTAATTCATGATCACACAATATATCGTTTTTCATCATCTTATTTTCAACCTACGTGCATTGTGTTTGCAATGAGTTTCTTATAGACAGAACATAGCGTGGTTGGGTTTTTTAAATCCACTCTGCCAGTCCTTGTCATGTAAATGCTGTATTTAGATCACTTTCATTTAAGGTAATTGTTAATGTGGTAGAGCTTAAGTGCTATTTTATTATTTGTTTGCTATTGCTTGTTTTTCTGTTTCTGTTTTCTGTCTTCCTCTAGCTTGTTTGAAAATTTTTTAAGATCACATTAAGATTTAGTTGTAATATTTTTTAGTATATTGTTTTGTTTCCTTAGTGTTTGTTTAGTATAATTTGATATCATACTGAAAAAATTTATCATTATTAATTTTTTTCACTGCATATTACTCTGTATTTGAAATAATTTTATCTTTTTGGTAAAAAGGAGATTTTATTATATGTACATACAGTATTTCCTATTTTTGCAGTCTTCTAGTTTCTGAGGTCTTTTGGTTACATTTTTGTTTGTGATTCAGTTACTTTATTTTTTGGACATTTATCTGTTGTCTTTCTTTTTTGTGGAAGTCTTTGTCAGGTTTTTGTTTTCATGTTATCTGTGCTTTCTAGAAATCATTTTTAAAATTTCCTTTTATTGTGTGGATTAAAAATAAAATCAGTTTTCTTGAGATTATTTCTGAAAGCATTCAATTAATTCATTAAACGCTTATAATTCAATGGTGTTTAATACTTTCACAGATCATCTCTTACTACCTATGATTTTCCATCACCTCAAAAAGAAACCTTATAACCTTTAGCTAGCTATTGCCTCCTACTCCCTGTACCCATCCAGAAGCATCCCCTATTATGGTTTTTTTTTTTTTTTTTTTTTTTTTGTGGATGTGTACTAGGGATTGAACCACCCAGGGTTGCTTAACCATTGAGCCAAATCCTTAGCCCTTTTTATTTTTCATTATGAGACAGGGTATTGCTGAGTTGCTTAGGGCCTTGCTGATTTGCTGTGGCTGGTTTTGAACTCACAATCTTCCTGCCTCAGTTTTCCCAGTTGCTGGGATTTCAGGTGTGAGCCACCTTGCCTGGCTCCCTATTACTTTTGATTTCTAGATTTTCATAACCTCTGCTTTGATATGAATTAAATTATATAATATGTGATCTTTTGTGTCTGGCTTCATTTACTTAACATGTTTTCAGGGTTTATCTATGTTGCATATATTAGTACTTCATTTTTATCGATGTATTGTAGTGGGATCTGTTGTTGCATGTTTGTACATGCACATAATATAATTTGGCCAGTATCATTCCCCAGTTTTTCCCCTTTCCCTCCCTTCCTCCCTCCCCCTGGACCTTTTCCTCTACTCTCCTGATTTCCCTTAGATTTTCATAAGATTCCTGATCCAACTTTCTTTTCCTTTTTCCTGTCTAACTTCCACACATGAGAGAAAATTTCCATTCAACCCTTGACCTTTGGCTCACTTTGTTTGGCATAATGTTCTTAAATTCTATCCATTTTCCTACAATAACATAATTTCATTTTTCTTTATGACTGAAACTCCATTGTGAACATATGCCACATTTTCTTTGCCCATTCATCTGTTCATGGACACAATGGCTGGATCCCTAGTTTGGCTGTTGTGGGTTGTGCTGCTGGAAACATGGGTATGTGCTCCTCATATGTTTGTTCATTTGAATTTACATTTGTATATATTTGGATGCATTTTTAAAAATATATTTATTTATTTTTGTGTGGTGTTCAGGATCAAACCCAGTGCCTCACACATGGGAGGCAAACACTGTACTACTGAGCTACAGCCCCAGCCTCTATTTGGATGGTTTTTACCTACTGGCTATTATGAATAATGCTGCTAAAAACATTTGTGTGTGAGGTTTTTTTTTCTTTTTTTAAATACATAGTTTAGTTGTAGGTGGACACAATACCTTTATTTTATTTTTATGGGGTGCTGAGGGTCAAACCCAGGGCCTCACGAGTGCTAGGCAAATGCTCTACCACTGAACCAAACCCCAGCCCTGTGTGTGAGTTTTTGAGTATTCAGTTCTCTTGTGTGTGTGTTTATATAGTAGTAGAATTGCTGGGTTGTAAGGTTTAATTGCTTGAGAAACCGCCATATTATTTTCCAAAGAACTGCACCATTTTTACATTCCCACCAGCAATGAATGCATGAAGATTCTAAATACTCTGTGTTTTTGCCAACACTTGTTGTTCTACTACTTTTGATTCTAGCCATCCTAGTCTCTATCAAGTGGTATTTCATTATGGTATTGATTTGCTTTTATCTGATGACTAAGGATATTGAGTATCTTTTTATGTACCTATTGGACCTTTCACATATCTTCCTAGATTCTTTGCTCATTTTTAAATTGGATTGTTTGTCTTTTTGTTATTGAATTGTATGGATTTCTATATCTGTATTAAACTCTTACCATATGTAATATGATACATTTCTCCCATTCTTAGTTGTTTCTTCAGTTTCTTATTGATAGCCTTTAAAGTACAAGTTTTTTAAAATTTTCATGATGTCTAGTTTATATCATTTTCTTTTGTTGCTTGTGTTTTTAGTGTTATATTTAATAATTCTTTGCCAAGACCAAGATCATAAAGTTTTTACCCTCTCTTCTAAGAATTTGATAGTTTTACCTCTTTGGTGTCTTTGATCATTTTTGACTTAATTTTGTATAGGTGTGAGGTAGAAGAGTGCTATTTGGATATGGTTTGAGTGTATTCTATAAGGGTTTATGTGTGAGAAGCTTGGTCCACAGTGTGGTAATGTGAGAGGTGGTGTGAACCTTAAGAGATGGGTCTAGTGGGAGAGCCTTAGGTCATTGGAGCAGCTATCCTCAGAAGCTCTTGTGGTAGGTACCCCTGAGTTCTTGTGAGAATATGTTATAAGACAGCCCAGGATTGGTATATAATGCAGTGTTAAAGCATTAGTATGTGCAAGGTCCTGAATCTGGTCCCTAGCACATGCACACACGCACACATAGGCGCACACACACACACAATTGAGTTCAACCCCTGAATTGTTCTTTGGTAATGTTTTTGTTCTTGCTTACCCTTCTGCCACAATGCTCTCACCACTAAATCAGTAGGACCAACGGATCTTAGATTTTCATGCTCCAAAACTGCGAGCTAAATAAACCTCTTTATAAAATTAGCCTGTCTCAGGGATTTTGTTATAGTAATGAAAAACAGACAAATACAAGGTCCTATTTCATTGTTCTGCATGTACTATCTAATTATCCCAGCACAATTTGTTGGAAAAAACTTTTTCCCATTGAATCATCCTGGCAACTTTGTAAAAAATTAGCTGACGATAGGTGTATTAATTTATTTCTTGGCGCAGTTGTGTTCCATTGGTCTATATCTGTCTGTTATGCCAGTCCTACACTGGTTTGATTGCCATTGGTTTTTGTAAGTTTTGAAATCTGAAAGTGTGGATTCTCTTGTTCTCTTTTTTAACGATTTTCTTAGCTATTCTGGATCCCTTGTGATTCCATATGATATTTGGAATTCACCTGTCAATTTCTACAAAAAAGCCAGCTGAGATTCTGATAGGGATTAGATTGAATCTGTAGATTAATTTGAGGAATATTATCATTTAATATTAAATTTTTTGATTTGTGAACATGATATATTTTCCCATAATCTAGAGTTTCCTAACCTGGTAGATTGGTGTGTGCCTGTAGTCCCAGTTAGTAGGGGGTGCGGGGGGAAATGAGGCAGGTTGATTGCTTGAGATCAGGATTTCAGGAGAGAGAGAGAGAGAGAGAGAGAGAGAGAGAGAGAGAGAGAGAGCAGGGGAGGGGAAGGGGAGGGGAGGGGAGGGCAGAAGAGGAAGAGGAAGGAGAAAGAGAGAGAGAGAGAACAAACTTACCGTTTCTAGTGAATTCCTTTGGTTTTTCTAAATAAAAGATTATGTCATCTGCAAATAAAGATAGTTTCTTCTGTTCCAATCTGAGTACTTTTTTATTTATTTTTTCTTGCTTGATTTTCCTGACTAGAACCTCTAGTATAATATTGAACAAAGCAGAGAAGAACAGACGTTATTCTATTAGTCCTTATTCCTTTTAGTTGTAGAACTTCCTGTAGTGTCTCTTGTGAGGTAGATGTACTGGTAACACATTCTTTCGGTTTTTGTTTGTTTGATAAAGACTTTATTTTACCTTCATTTTGAGATAGCTTTGCTGATGTAGGATTTTCCATTTAGTTTTTTCTTTGAACACTATTTTGTCCTGCTCCCTGCTGACTTCTGTTTTTTTTTCTGCTGAGAAGTAAACTGATAACCTCATTGCAGTTCTTTGTAAGTGATGAGTAGGCCTTGGTCTCCCCATTTTCAGTGAGGAGATCCCTTCCAGTTTTGTTTTTTCTTTTTATTGTTGTTGTTTAATTTTTTTTTATTTGTTCTTTTTAGTTATACATGACAGTAGAATGTATTTTGACATATACATACGTGGAGTATAACTTCCCATTCTTGTGGTTGTACATTATGTGGAGTTACACTGGTCATGTATTCATATATGAACACAGGAAAGTTATGTCCAATTCATTCTACTGTCTCTCCCATTCCCATTCCCCCTCCCTTCCCCTGACTCCCCTACTATGTTAACTCTGATACTGCTCCTCAGGAAACTTTGGGATGACAGTAATATTGGTATTAATATGGCTCTTTCCCCTGACCACATCCAGCTGTTAAACTCCACTAACTGCTGAATGATTTCTCTATTGTTTTGAAGAATGCCCTGGGACATAAATTGTTCTATACAGTAATCCAGATTTTCACTCCTTTGACAGAATGGTTTCTGGGGTTCATTTTTGATACTTGTTCTGACCCCAAGAGGGCTCCTTTCAGTTTTCTTACTCCCCAGTTCTCTTCTATAAACCAGCCTGTAACTAGACTATATCTTCATTAAGTTCTTGAATATCTTTCCAGTTACCTTTCACCACATGCTCCAGTGTTCTTGAGAATGCTCAAAGCTTGAATTTCTCTATGATCTGGTAGAAATGAAGTCAGTTCCTTTGGGAAGAGAAGAGGAGCTATGTGTTTTTATGATTTATTTCTATTTTCAGGCATAGTCTCTGAGCCACGGCTCTGGAACTAGGGGAGTGGGGTCAATGGCATGCCGCTCTCTACATGCTTTAGGCTCTATGTGCTCAGAGAAGGTTGGAGTTAGAGAGCAGTGTGAGGTCCTTTAAGCTTGCCTCTTCTGGTGGTAGAGCCACTGCCTCATAAGTTAGGCTGAGGGTGGTCAGTACTTCAGTATTCTTAGTGATGCCCCACCTGAGTTAGAGCATTTGTCCATGAATTGGGGGCTGGACAGAGAAGGAAGCACCCATCACTCAACTGCACTTGCTCAGAATTTAGCTTTAACAACAAATAGCTAGGGGCAGAATGAGATAACTGAAGTCCTGTTCTTTCTAAGAAGAAGGCCCTCCAACTGGAGCTGGGAGCTGAGGAACCTTGTGCCCTTGACTACAACAGTCTGAAACTGAAAGAGGGGATGGAAGGAACTATCTTGGTTCAGATATCACAGATGTTGCCTTTCTTATGAACTTTTTGTGGATTTTCTTGAGTAGGTTTTTTTTTTTTTTTCATTTGCTATTTGACCTAGGAACCATTTCCAGAACCTTTTAATAATTATTGTTTCATAATTTTCACCACTTTCACTGGATTAATAGGTTGGGTTAGGTCTTCATGCTGTCTTACCAGAAATGTATCTCTGGAATGGTTTTAAGTACTTGGAATTACTAGTTTTTAAAGGACTATAGAATTGTCCAGTGTAAGTATCTGGGTCTCTTACTATCTGGTAGGGGGTAGAGGTCTTAAAATTTTTCTTCTATGTAAATTTGTCTATTTTGGTTTACTTTCTTTTCCAGGGTCACTTTAAAAAAAATTTTTTTTTTGGTTATAGATGGACACAATAACTTTTATTTATTTATTTTTGTGTGGTGCTGAGGATTGAACCCAGTGCCTCAAATGTGCTAGGCAAGTGCTCTACCACTGAGCCATAACCCCAGCCCTCCAGGGTCAATTTTAATAAAGAATATTTTCCTAGAATGTTAGCCATTCTATATCTTCAATTTATTTGCATAGGATTGAATAGAATTATCTCTTATGATTCTCTTAATTTTTTCTGTGTCTGTGGTTATTTCTTTAGTGGCTTCTTTTTATATGTGATTAATTATAAGTCATTAATGAAATAGAAACCATTTTTTATCTCATAGCGTCAGTGTTTACAACTTATAATCAAAGTTTATTTTCACAATAACAGTTATTGAAGTCTTGTCACATTAGGGAGTTTATAATTTGAATTTATTTAATCTTCACAACAGCCAAATGAGGTATAAACTAACATTAATTTTACTTCATAAATGAGGAAACTAAGTCATGGAGATTAAGTAACTTGCCTAATTATGCCTAGATACCATAATTTAACTTTTTTTATTGACTATAAGAAATTTTTAGTATTATTTCAGAATTAAGTTATTAAGAATTATTTAATTATGAAGGCTGTTAAATACATAGACCTGTTTCCTTCCTAATGCCTCAACCTAAGTCACCATCCAAAAAAGTAATAATCCTTGGTGGTTGTCTGTAGCAAAATATTTTGTCTTGTGAATTATTTGGTGAAAATAGTACTGTGACTTGTTTTTGACTTCTTATGCTGTTCCTTTCATCCCAAGTATTTGTGTGGAACAGATTATTTGCTTGTAAAAGTTCATTTGCTAACTTTGATTTAAAAGCTCTTATATGTTCCCAACATAGACAAAAAGTCAAGATTTATTTTTCTTTATGAACTTTGTTAATGTTTTAGTTTCATTCCTGAAATTAAAAAAAAATTAGGAAAGACAGGGATATGAGGCTAAAAGTTGAAAGAGTCTCAGCAATATGAAAAAAACCTCTCTTTAGAGACTGAGTAAATGAATGTGACTACTGCCCTCTTGGTTTGGTACAAGGGACATGTTTTAAAAAATAATTTGTACTGAGATTTGTCTTTCTTTTTTCAAAGGTGTTAAAATCATCACACAACAGGTCCAACCAAGTAAAATCTTACCCAAACCAGTGACTGCAACTCTTCCCACCAGTAGCAATTCCCCTATTATGGTGGTTAGCAGTAATGGTGCAATTATGACAACTAAACTGGTAACCACTCCTACAGGTAAGTCTTATGAGCATCAGTCCATTCATTCATATATTTATCAATCAGAATCTCAGTATCAGTGATATCCTCTACAATGGGGATCTAGAGATTAATGAGATAATTCTTCAGAGACCTTTCTTGAGTCCCTTCTACCTACCTCCTTAAAATTGGTTCTCTCTTACTATTCTTTCTCATGGTCCTCTGTTCTTTTCCTTTATACAACTTACCACAATTTCTAATTACTTAGCTAGTGGTTGATTTATTTTCCTCCTATTAGATCATAAGCTCACTGAGGGTAAGGGATCATGTATATTTATTCACCGTATGTAGAGAGTTGGCCTGTAAATAGGAGCTTAGTCAGGATTTGTTGAGCAGAAGAAAGCAATGCCAACCCACAAGGATCTTACTCTGATGAGATCACGAATCTGTTACATTACAGGATAGTTAGTGAGGCCGAGGGAAGTACAGGATGCTATGATGCCCAAAGAGTAGGAAATTAGCCTGTGTTTGAGGAAGTGATATTATAGGACCTTGTAAATAGTACTATCCTTTGTGACCTTTACCAGGTTACTTAATTTTCTAAATCTTTTCCTTTGTCTAATTTCAAGGGAAGAGCAATATCTAAGTCATAGATTATTGTAAGTATTAAATGAAATCAAGTGTATAAAAAGTCCTCAGTATGGTGCTCATAGCAGTTACTATTAATATTAGAGTTAGCTATTACTAATATTTTAAGTGTCTTATAACTTTTTTTTTTTTTGGTGGTGGTGCTGGCAATTAAACTTGGCCTCATGAATTCTAGGCAGGTACTCCAATTGCTGAGCTACACCCCTGGCCCAAGCATCTATTACTCTTAACTAAACTTTTTGAGGAGGGCCAGTATTTAGATGTCACAATCTAAGTAGTATAAAATGCTATTTGAAGTGTTATAAGCTGTACTTTATCGACCAGAATGTAAAGCTCTGTACAAACATTATATTTAATCTCCTTTAGACTTTATTATTTCCATTTTCAGTGATTTGCATTTAAGCAGTTTGCAGAGGAGAACTGAGATTTGAACCCATATATATCTGTTTGATTCTAAAACTTGTGCTTTTATTTTTTTTTTAAATGTTTGGTAAAATATACGTAACATGAAATGTATCAAATATACATTTCATTGGCATTAAGTACTTGTCAATTGTACAACCATTGGGTACCATCTATCTCCACAACTTTTTCCTCTTCCCACACTGAACCTCTGTACCCATTATATAACAACTCTCTATTTCCCCTTTTCCTACAGATCTTGGCAACCACACTTGGCAACTACCATTTTACTTTTTGTTTCTATTTTAAACACTGTTATTCTCATGTTAAATATATCATACTTAGCCCAAACTCTTCTCCAAAGATACTATTATATACATGTATGATTCTTCATGTTAGGGAAGGACAGTAAAAAATAATACTGTGCCAGTGTTTGTCTATATTAGAATAAGTAGTTCCTTTTTTAAAACAAAAGCCAAAATTGATTATATGATTCATAATATTCAAATTTTTTGTTCCTGTTCCATACTTTCTACTAAGATTTTTTGTCATTGCTTTTTAAATTCAGATGTATGTTTTTAACCCATTGAAACTGATTCTACTAAATATTTCTTTGCTCCTTCCTTTTTTGAGTAGTGGTCGTGTTTTTAAAAGGTGAATAAATTACTAAAATAACTTTTTCGAGGTTGGGGATATAAAAATGGTTTTCAGAGTAGCCTTTGAATCGAATTATTATTATCATGAAAAAAATTCTTAGTTGAAAAAGGTGTTATCTTAGTTGTTGTTTTTGTTTTTGTTTCGTTTTGTTTTGTTTTGTTCTTCCGTTTTCCCTAAGGGTAATAGTTTTTCGTTCAGGGATAGTCTTTCTGAGACTATACTATAATAATCCTATTGGCTTTGTAAGAAACAATGAAAGTACATCTGGTTAGTTTTTAATTCCTGTTTGGTAAAGAGAAAAGTCCCAAAAATAGGGGGAAAGGATATAAAATCCTTTGAGAGACATAAAGAAAAAATATCCTAGTAGGTCAGTTAAAGTTGAGGAAATATGTAAGCAGAGAAAATTTTTAGTTACAGAGAAATATTCCTGGCAATTCTTGGCAGCTTCATCTTTAATCTCTAGTAAAATGATGGAATAACTCTTTAAAATATGGAAATATATTTAGAGGGCACTAGAGTATAAAACAGTAAAAGTTTATAAAATTTTAAACAAATAATACTGCTTTATTTGCTGAGTGCTGACATTGGGTTTGGCACTGAGACAGCATAAAACAGATGCAGATACCTTAAAATCTGTAACAGAAATATCTAAAATGCTCTGGCAGGAAAGATGATTAAATTTTAAGTTTCTTTTGGCATAAAACTAGTGGAAGAAGGGTAGTGGAGGAAGGGAACCAGGGTTAGCTCTACCTTTTCTTGAGTTAGTAATTTGATGCAACACATCACAAAATTTTATGTGTAAAATTAGTTCAAATTGACTTGGCATTGGTTCTTGCTATGTGCATTGAAGACTGACTGTAAAACTCTAAATTAATGTCTTGACACCTGAAAATTCCATTTTCAAGTTAAAGCAATGTAGGTTACATTGAATTATGGTTAAACAAGCTATCATTGTTCTATAAGTAATGATGAGTTTTTCTTTTGGCTTTTTCCCTTTTATAGGTACACAGGCAACCTATACCCGGCCAACAGTGAGCCCATCCATAGGTCGGATGGCTGCAACCCCTGGAGCTGCAACCTATGTGAAAACTACCAGTGGTAGCATCATTACAGTAGTACCCAAATCATTAGCTACTTTGGGGGGCAAGATAATTAGCAGTAATATAGTTTCTGGTAGGTATATCTGAAATATATTAAAAGTGTAGGTGTCCTATAGTGAGAGGAAAACTTTTCACCATTGAAGGATT
Source organism: Sciurus vulgaris (assembly GCF_902686455.1). Taxonomy (NCBI): domain Eukaryota; kingdom Metazoa; phylum Chordata; class Mammalia; order Rodentia; family Sciuridae; genus Sciurus; species Sciurus vulgaris. The sequence goes on from NC_136472.1 coordinate 73,925,089, forward strand.
GTTTGATCTTAGTTTTCTGCTTAGAAATCTAAAGCTTTGTTTTCAGTTCTTGTGTTTAGTGATTGAATATTTCTTAGTTTTAGCATTAAACATTTACATTATCAAAAATTTTTGATAATTCTAAAATTAAAAGAACAAATTTAGTTGTTTTTAATCATAGTGCAAAGATTATGGTTTCTATTTGCATAGAGATTTTTAATTTACAAAATAGTCTCCCATTTATCAACCCAGTCAGACTTTATAATAACTCTTGAGGTAGTTGGTATTATGCCCATTTTACAAATGAAGACAGATTTAGGTTTAGAGGGGTCAAAGTGACCTATCCATGGTTGTACAAGCTAGAGCAGTGGAAGAACTAGATTAATACATTGAACTATGTTGAAGGAACATATCTCATCATTTCAATTACTAATGTCACTTTAGCCTATTAAAATAAATATATTTGAATACTTTATTTGCTTTTCACCATTTATGTTAACTGTTCGCTTTTTAAAACATTTTACTGGGCTGGGGAGATAGCTCAGTTGGTAAAGTGCTTGCCTTGCAAGCACAGGACCCTGGGTTTGATCCCCAGCACCGAAAAAAAAAAAAAAAAAAAAAATTTTTTTTACTCAGATAATGAAGGTTAACCATCTGCCTTTTTATTAGTACTTTGGAATTTTACCTGGTTTTTTATTGGCCTACAATATTTGGGTTGTGGACCCTGAAGTAGAATGTTAACATGGCATCTGTTTTCACTGATTATTATTTTTTAATTAAAATGATCGAAATAATCTGATTAAGCAAGCCTTATGATTTTAACTGCTACCATTTTTGTAGACTAGACGTATTTTGTATGCCCCAGGTGAGTTGTTCTAACATTTTAAAAGCAAGGGACTAAAGTTCCTGACAGTAATTTGATGTTGCTGATAACTCAGGGAATGAAAGAAAGCAAAGCAAAGCATGGTATTGGCATCAAGTACTATATTTAAAGCTGTTAATTTTGGCACTACCTTTAAGTGTAAGTGAGAAAATTCAGTATTTGCCAAACTGAGGAGGGTGAAACCAGTAGGGAAAGAATCATTCTACTCTTAACTTTTAAGAGGATATTTAAATAACACAGTTAGAACTCAAATTATAATTTATTTTTTGACAATATCTTCAAATAGTATAGAACACTTATTCAATTAAACATTTTTCAAAAAGTGATTGTGTTTTTCATTGGTAGGTAGCTTTTTATGACCTTAGGTTTTTTTTTTTAAACTTATATATGAATTTATGATACCATATAGCTTGAAGGAATGTTTAGATGTCATGAGGCCTTTTTTATAGGCCTTATTCATGATGTAGTTACTTTGTACTAGGTTAGAGTAATATACACAAGCATATTTTCCTAGAAGCAGAGATGTGATCTAAGATCTATATCTTATATATATTATCCACCTTCATATTAATATAAAACCACTCAGTTAGTTGGTATTTCAAATACGTTGGTATACATAGCACATACTTACTTGGTATACATGCAACTTTATTCATTGCATGAAGATTATGATGTCTGTATGTTTCCTTCACTGTTGACATATATATTCCAAAGAACTTTTCTCATTCTTTATTGTTCTAAATGGATCCTATATTTACACTACCACTAGTCTTTATAAAGGCAGTTCTCTTTTGTAATATTCTCATTAGTCCATGATATTAGGATTTAGATCAGTTTATTAGTATTATTTAAATCCCTTTTATCTATTTATCATAAACTAGTAGCCTGGTTGAGTGAAGTTATTGTTTTCTGCCTTCATCCATGAGCAGATATAGGTTCCAAAATTCTCTCCCTCCAAGGGAAAGGAGAAATACCGGGGAACGATATTGGCCAAATCATATGGCTAAATTGTGTGCATGTATGAATATAACAACAAATCCACCGTTATGTACTATGACTATAATGCACCAATAAAAAATGAAAAATAAATAAAATTCCCTCCCCCGCTAAAAAATACTTTTCCTAAAATACACTCAGACATTTAGCTGTAAGAATAGAAGACTTGGGCTGGGGAGATAGCTCAGTTGGTAGAGTGCTTGTCTTGCAAGCACAAAGCCCTGGGTTCGATCCCCAGCACCACACACAAAAAAAAGAATAGAAGACTTAACAACAACAAACTTTCCCTTTCGTTGTGGGGGAAATGTACAAAGATAAATCATATAATTTTTGCCAGTCATGGAAATGTTAAAATTGAAGTGTATTTTCATTCCTTTTTTACTCATTTGTTTTTGTGAATGTATATTTTTGAAAATTAGGACATAATTTTTATTCTTGTTTCATAAAATATGTTGATTATTTCTGCATGCCTAGTAAATATATTTTAATATCTCTCCCGATTGCCACATAATATTCTCTCATGTGATGTGCCATAATTTAACCATTTTTTAAAATTGTTGGATGTTTTTGGTTGCTTACGGGTGTTATAAATAATCCGAGATGAGTATTATTATACATAAATTATTTGTGAATTCTTTATTCCTTTTTTTATAATACCCTAGAAGGCAAGTTAATGCTTCTACAGTACTTTCTAGAAAGGTCATGTTTTTCTTTTTACTAGAATAAGAAATTAAATGGAAGCAATGATTATTCTTACAGCCATTTAATTCATATATTAATCAAATATTTATATGTATGTGATAACTATCAGATTTGCAAGCTTTTTTTTGTGAGCCTTGTTGAGTGTTGGTTGAAGAAACATACCTGTTTTATGCAGAAGTTTGAATCCTTCCAAGATGAATACTTTATCTTGACTCTGAGAGCATTATAAGAACCTGTGACAATGGCAAGACTTGATTATGATTCTCTTAAATCTTTACTAAAATGTCCAGACAAGGAGCTCTTGTTTATATGCTTTTTTCATTTATTCATTGTTTATTCTTTGAAAAAAACAACATAAAACATTACCTAAAAGACCAAGATTGTCTGGGTTTTAAGAATCTGTGAATAGTAAAATATAAGCCAGTAAATTTGTGTTCCTTTTAAGCCAAGCTACCATAATGTGCAAATTTTTCCAAGTGTCTTTTTTAAAAATAAGAATCATTGGAATGCATCAGAATCATAGCCCATTATGAACTAAATGTGATTCACGGTTATTTGCACCCATTATGCCTTTACTTTTAAGTACAGACTATATGAGTTGGTTCTCTGATTTGTTATGAGCTAGGTGCTGTGGTACTTAGACTCATACATGAGTTTCATTCGCTGCCCTGAAGAATGCTAAACAAATGACTTGGGATACATTCTTTTGTATCATGAGAACTACTATAAACTCATTACGATAAAAGCATAGAAGGTGATCTCCCTCATTTTCTCGGTGTGTGTGTGTGTGTGTGTGTGTGTGTGTGATGAGTAATGAGTAATGCTTCCTTTCTTCAATACAACGTAGGTATTTCCTGAGATACAGAAACACACTCCCTGGAATTTCAGACATATTATAATTGATCATTATAAACAAAAATTATATTCTATTTTAATATAATGTTGAACTTGCTTTTCCTTATACTAATCCTTTTTCTTTGATTTTCTAACATTCTTCCCTACCCTCCCCATTTTGGTTAAGCTGGTGGACATGGCTTGCAACTATTCTCATAAACTGACAGATCTTTGAAATGGAAGAGATAGACAAATAAAATTCACTGGTTAAGCAAGTTTTGTCAAAAAATTGTCCTTGTGTTTTGGTGTAGAGCTAGAAGCATGGTTTACATTTCGTTGAAGTAAATGTTAGTCTTACTTTGTTACATTTTTTCATTATCAAAATTTGGTGAGACCTCAGTGTCCAAAGAGGTCTTCACAGTTAATTACATATGAGGGACTGGACTTAAAAATTAAAGTTGGTTTAACTTTAACTTTAATGGGTAGCTTGGTTTTTGTGGCTTGTAACAGCTTGCTTATTCAGACTGCAGATAAAGGGAAAAACTGTTGTGAAGCTAGTCTGTGGATAAAAGTGCTTTTTAATATACTCACTGAATGTGTTACCTTAAACTGATGAAATCTTAGATAATGGCAAGTATGTTATAAAGGTATTTTTATATCAAAATTGACAAAATTAATAGAATATTAATAATTCTTAATAAAAACAACTAGAATATTTCTATTCTTAGTATAATTTTATTTCTAAAACTCTGGTAAAGATTGCTACTGTTTTTTCCAGTGGAAAATAATAAAATTTTGTTTAATTTTTCTTTTCAAGAATAAGAGTCATGTTTTTATTAAGTACCTATTCTGTACTTCGTCATCTGATAAGTAATGTATAGACCTTTAGAAGAATATGACATGCCTGCTTTCTTAGAGAGAATTACAGGAGCAAAAGTAGCATTGCAGTTGGTGTGCTCACCATGGAAACCAGCACTGAAGGAGAGATACATGTTAGATAACCCAATAATTAAAATCTGACAGAACCTTGAAAGCTAGCTGAGGAGTTTGGAGCTTTGTGTGGTAGGTTGTAGAAAATCATAACAAAAATATTACTTGTTAGCCTAGAATTTATGGTATTTACCAGGGAGTTGGGACTAATGAGATCATATTAGTAGAATTAGTAGGACCAGATCATGTTGGATTTTGAAACCCAAGAGAGGAAGTTAGAACTAGATACAATGGAGATTAGGGAGGTTTTTAACCAACTTAATATGTTCCAGATTCTTGACATGACAAAATTAGTATTTTTTAGGATGTTGGATATGTCAGGGAGCACCAGAGCTGTTTCTATTATAGAGAAACTTGAAATAGGGAGACGATATGGAAATCAGAAAAGATGAGGGCCTGCCTATTGAACTAACATTGATAACATTTTAAAAGAAGACTTTGCCAATAAAATGAGTTCATTGACATATTTAATGGACAACTGTTAAAAAGTAATGGCATCCCACTGTGCTAAGCACTGAAGGAATCAGTGACATAAAGAGTGCATAGCTCATGGGCTCTCATTTTGTTAGCAGGTGCAGAGTCAAGACAAGGCATGAATCAAGGATTTACAAAAGAATTTTCAACTTGGACAGTTAGAATATAGAGCATAAGTTTGATAGGTGGTTAGATTTGATAGGTTGATGAGAAGCATATCATGGAAGAATGTAGGGAAGAGGGCAAGGTGATACTATGTTTGTATCAGTAGATCTTAATGGTTAAAAATAAAAATTTACCTATATAAATATACAGTATAAATCAGAAGTTCATTCTTACACTCTAGAGTTCTGCAGATTAGAAAAGTACATGTTGAATCTGCAGCTTGGTCTATGTGTCTGTGTTTGTTTGCCTTTTTTAATGACATTTCTTTCAATAAATTTTTTCTAGTGTTGTGTGAATTTTGATATTTACTTTTTTTTTTGTTTGTTTTGAGATTGAACCCTGCGGTGCTTTATTACTGAACTAAATCCCCAGCCCCTTTTTTATTTTTTATTTTCAGACAGGGTCTTTAAGTTTCCCACACTGGCTTTGAATTTGCTATCCTCTTGCCTCAGCCTCCTGAGTCACTGGGATTACAGGCATGTGCCACCACACTGAACCGACCATAATATTTTTTGAAGAATTTTCCAATCATGCTGGTCGCATAATACTGGGTTTGAGGAAAATAATATGTCATAGAACAGAGACTTTGATTTGTTTGATTTAACCAGTCAGAAATATTGACAAAACAGTGGTGTTTTTAGATTCTGAGTTTGGTGTATAGATTCTGAAAAGATGTCTGATTTAAGAGTCAGTTCTTAATATTCTTTTCTCTGGGATGACTTATAACTTCTTCATGACAGTGTTCACACCATCTAGAGATAACATTGACTACATGTATTAATTGTGTACAACATAAATAGAAATAACCATCACTAGTTCTTAACTCAGGCCTCTTTTCTTCCCCCTTTTCTAAGGAACAACTACCAAAATCACTACAATCCCAATGACTTCCAAGCCTAATGTGATTGTTGTGCAAAAGACGACAGGAAAAGGAACGACTATTCAAGGCCTCCCTGGCAAAAATGTTGTCACAACATTACTAAATGCTGGAGTAAGTAAGAGCTTGAACTGCAGATTCAATAATCCACTGAAGATTTTAAAGATTAGCTGTACTAATATTTGCCTAAGGACTTCTGAACTCTACAATGGCCAGAACAGCTTGATTTACCACTACTGTAATATAATAACTGTTAAAACATCACCAGCTGATGCCATTTTTCACAATAATTTCTAAAGCATACTGCTCATATTTGCTCATAGCTAGTTGCTTGTGACCATGATTTATATGCTTAGCATGGTCCAGATGGAGAATTCCATTGGCTTAACTGCAGAAAGACTTCTTTTGGAACACAATTTATTCCTGCTTATGGCCATTAGATATCAGATTAGTGTTTGGTGTAGACTAGGCAGAGAGAAATGTTTGGGTGTAAGATGAAATTAATTTATGGGGATATGTTACTTTAATTTTTTTTCATTTTTACCTCTTTGACCTAGTTTTCAAAAAGTCAAATAACTATTTATAGTTCTGAAGGCAGTTGTTAAGAGGTTCATACTTAGATCTGATCTTGTGTCTCAATATTGTGCTTGTTTGATCTTGGGTGACTTATTCAGCTTCTCAAATTTTTATTTCCTCATTTGTACATTGGGGATAATGGTAGCTATTTTAAAAATGCTTAAAACAGTGTCTAGCACATGGGATGACATCAATCTTTGGTTTTGTTTTTATTGTTACTACTCTTGGTATTTAACCATTTAGAGTTGGTAATGTCCTTACCTTTCCTGGCTTTTCTAGAAAATGGAATGCTGTCCTCCATTTAAGTAGATCTAATAAAAGCTTCTTAGGCATCATGGTCTTTGGAATGTTGGAAGAGGCCTAGCAGCAGACTTTCAACATGTGGGAAATCAGATTGCTTCTAGATTGAATTCACATAATAAGCCAAAAATAGAGCCAGCAAAAGAATTCAGATTTTCTGAATCCTTTTCATTGCAGTTTATAGTTTGATAGTATTTCATATATAAATGGGGATGCCAAATACTATAGGTCCTGTGTGGTCAGAGATCTGAGTCCTGGGTGAGTGCTATCTACTAGATATACCTGAGCAACAGTTCGATGTCGGCAATGCTAATAAAACAAGCAGATCAACATATAAGAACATCTTCCCCACATAGGAACATGCGCTTGCACTCACCACTTGCTCACCTGTGCCCACAACACACATTAGAATAGCTTTTCTTAAAAAGTCTGCTAGTTGGTTTTGTTCACATTTTTGTACTTAGACAGGAACCATCAAGCTGTTGAATAGGTAGGCTTGCCCACTTGCAATCTAGCGGATATTAGCTACTTTAGAGAGATGCTATCGAGGATATATGTGTGTTGAAATAAGTAATCAGACAATTGGCAGACACTTTATTTCCCTTATATAATTATCACAGAAGTTAAACTTAACCTTTTTTGTAATGCAAATATATTTAGCTCTGAATTCACAGAGTGACTTCAGGGGCACTGTATTTTTATTGGCTGCTAAGTTTGGAAGGCCTAACATCTAGATAATGATGGTTAGAAATTAAGAAAAACTGATAAGGTAAAAATTGTCAGGTTCTTTTATTTTCTTTTTAGTTCATGGATGTAATTTTAAAACTTTTTAAAAAATTTTTTGAGATAGAGTCTTATTGTATTGCCTAGGCTGGTCTCGAACTCATGGGTTCAAGTAATCCTCCCACCTTAACCTTCTAAGTAGCTGGGACTACTGTATACACCACTGAGTCCAACTTAATTTAAAAATTTTTGATAATAGTAAAATTACTGTATTTGAAATTAACTTAGCTAACTTGAAGTAAAAAGATGTTGAAATCATGAATGACAGGAACATGATACTTAAAAATAAGGTAAATGAAAATGTAAAAAATGATGAAAAGTTAATGGACCTTATCTAGTGTAATAAGTGATATTAGTAACTTACTACTAATAAGACCTAGGCAATACCTTGTTTTTTTGTTTTTTGTTTTTTTTCTTTTTGCTATATAACCTTAGAAAGAATTTTAATATCTTTGTTCCTTTCATCCATTGCCCATACTTTTTCACATAGATATTCTGCTGTATACTCTTATGATTTCATATACGTAGAATTTAGGGGAGTTTATTTTGTATTTGTATATTTACTTATAGTATATTGCACAGTATTTTTAAATTTCATAAATATTTCAGATACATGGAAAGGTAAAGATGAATGTGGGAATGAGACATATGATCCCAACTCACATGTTAACATATTAGCATATATTCTTCCAGAATTTTCTAGCTCTATTTTAATATGTACATTTTGTGAATGGGATAGTATAATAAGTATTTTTAGATGTCATAATTTTAAAAAATTCACACATCAGGAAATAATTATAATTTTTTTCTTTGGTAAAAAGTTGTTCAGATGACTTCTAAGATCATTTCATTTAGGTCTGGGATTTTTAATTGCATAGAAACTTTGTACTTTGTTATATAATCTACAGTCCTTTTCCCATTATCCTGCTAAAATCTTTCTGTGCTTTTTCATAAGAGGACAGTTTTTATCATTTAAATGCATATAAATCTCTTATATAACTATTGATTTCAACTTAGGGAGAAAAGACAATTCAGACAGTGCCAACAGGAGCAAAGCCAGCTATCATCACTGCTACAAGACCCATCACCAAAATGATTGTAACTCAGCCAAAAGGAATAGGTTCCACAGTTCAACCAGCAGCTAAAATTATCCCAACAAAAATTGTTTATGGGCAGCAAGGGAAAACACAGGTATGCTATAAGATACAGTGATTTTTTTTTTCTTTGCTCCTAAATTCCTAAAATTCCCAGTTAGAAATTAGAAGGAAAAGATTAATAGTCTTTTAAAAAAAAAGAAAAAAAATTGTGAAAAGTTTGGACTAAAGTGTGTAATTATTAATCTGATCTCAAAACCTGTTTTTTTTTTTTCCCTTTAATACTCTTTTTTAGATATCTGCATATTTCGGTCATGAGCAAAGACTAGGGGAAAGAATCCCTTTGGAATAAAATTTAACAGAGGTTTATGTTGCAATTTGAGGGATTGGTGGTTGAGGAAGGATGGTAGCTGTGCAGAATGTCTCAAAGACTTTTTTGTGGGGGTACCAGGGAGTGAACTCAGGGACACTTGATCACTGAGCCACATCCCCACATTGTAAATTTATTTAGAGACAGGGTCTCACTGAGTTGCTTAGCACCTCACTTTTGCTGAGGCTGGTTTGAACTCACAATCCTCCTGCCTCAGCTTCCCGAGCCACTGGGATTACAGACATGTGCCGCTGTGCCGACTGCAAAGACTTTCTTTATGCTAACATTGCTTGTTGTATAATTTGCTTTACTTGAACCCTTTATAGCAGAGATACTAGTAGAAGATACAGGAACTTGTCTGAAAATTTGCCTAGGAATTTAAGACTCTTCTGTTGCTGGGCTAGTGTTTATTTTGTAGATAATTTAATTGCTTTTCTGAGACTACAAAGGAAGCCATATTGACTTTGGTAGAGAAATGCTGGTAGAATTTTTATAAAAGATATTAGTTGATTTATAAACTCATAATTTGCCTTTAGGATCTATTCCCTCAGATTGTAGCCAAATTGTTTACATACCTTAAAAAATTAATTTTATGGTAAATTCAAATTTGCCCACTGAGTTCAACAGTAACAATATTATTTTGAAGTGAAATGGTCCAGTTTGAAATTTTTTTTCCCCACTTCATTTGTTTCAGTATTTCTGTTTTTACTTTTGCCAGGAGTTAACCCATCATACTTTCCATGTTGCTTCTGATAGTTGTTTAAATCAGTGTTTCTCTGGGGTTTCTTCAAAGATTACTTAGGTTTAAGAAATTTACTTTGTAAGGGTGTGTTAGTTAAGAATTTCATTTACTTCCTAATGAAAAGAAACTTTAAAAATAGTGGCTTCAACAAGTTAGGGTTTTGGGTCTGGGGTTATGGCTCATCAGTAGAGCCCCCACCTACCAGGCATGTTAAGGCACTGGGTTTGATCCTCAGCACCACAAAAAATAAATTAATTAAAATAAAGGTGTCCACCTATAACTACAAGAAAAATTAATAATAATAAACAAGTTAAGGTTTAATTTTTATTATATTATTAAAAATTGAGAGAGAGGAATCCTAGATTGATGTTATAGTTCAAAAATTTCTTTGGGAATTTAGGCTATTTGTGTCTTTATGTTCTACTACCTTTAGCTTGTGGCCATTATTCTACTATAAGCCTGCTGGTTATAAAATGACTTCTGAAATCATAATAGATGAGAAAAAATAGACACAAAAGCTCTTGTCATAATCATGACTGTTGAAGTCTGGCATGTACTACTTTATGTACATGGTTCAACTCTTAATTTTGTCCATGAATTGAATTCGTCTTTGATGAGCAATGCTGTGCCCAAAGCATAATAAATGATGTTTTCCATATCAGGAAAAATGTTAGTTCATAATCTAGAAATTTAGCATTTTAAATAGTGCTCTAAAATTTTATCTGTTTCTGCTTTTCCTCTAGGTTCTTATTAAGCCTAAACCAGTAACATTTCAAGCCACAGTTGTTAGTGAACAAACAAGACAGCTGGTAACAGAAACATTACAGCAAGCATCCAGGGTAGCAGAGGCTGGTAATTCATCTATTCAGGAAGGAAAAGAAGAACCACAGAGTTATACAGATAGTAGTTCCTCTTCCACAGAGTCCTCTCAAAGTTCCCAAGGTAAGATCCATTTTACTTCTGATTTATGTGAGTACTACCTGACATAATACCCTAGTTCCAAAATAGGCATTACTTCAGAGATTTCAAACCACATTTGTACACTTCAGTATGTCAGTTCTTTTGATTTTAGTTTCTTTTGTTTGATGTTTAATCAGTATCAGTAGGCTGAAATTTTAGTTTTAGTAAAGCTTACCATTCTTTCCTACATGCATATATTCATCAAATAATTGGTAAACTTTAGATGATAATTTCATCAGGTAGGTAATGTTAGATTCTGATTCCTAAATGGTAATTTTCATATTCTACTATTTGGTTTGGGTATGTAGGAGAATAAGTATGTGAGAAACTGAATATACCTTTTGAAATGGTTATTGATGAGCCTTGAAAAAGAATCAGAGATGTTCAGAGGTGAACTATTAAGTGGGGTTCTTTTACATTTCAGTTTGCATGGGATAAGACCTAGTTTATGTTGGTTTTTTAGCATAATTAATAATGCTTCCTTTCACTGTCAAAAGAATCCCAGGTGATAATACTATGGTTGTCCTAATTTTAAGGAAGAAACTTTGAAACTGGGCTCCACAACCCAGAGGCTCTTTGTCCTCAGTGCTCTTTTAAGTGTGTTACTTTTCTAGGAAGTCTCTTGAAACAAACTCATGTCATAGCTTTGAGACTTTCCACAGATCACTCAGTTATCTTAACTGCCCTTTTTGTCAGATCATATGGGTTGAGTAGCCCTTATCCTAAATGCTTGGAAATCGGAAATGTTTTGGATTTTGGAGTTATCAGATTTTGGAATAATACATATACATAATGAGATATCTTGGAGATGGAACCCAAGTCTAAGCATAAAATTTATTTACATTTCATATACATCTATATATTTAGCTTGAGAATAATTTTATACATTATTTTTAGTGTACCTGCATTTTGACTGGGACCATTAAGATCAGGTGTGGAATTTTCCACCAGTGATGCTTTGTCAGTGCTCAAAAAGTTTCATTAGGATTAGGATTGTTCAGCCTGTGTACCTCTGCATTTTGATGCATCTAAGCAAAGCTGTTTGTTTTTCCTCTTGTTCTTTCCTTGTTCCATTTCTTCTTTCTGCCTCCCCATTATATGTGTTAGCATGCTTTCCTAGCATCATCACTTTTCTAATATATATTCTTCACATTGTGCCAACATTTTATCTTTGTCATCATCATTATTTTGAGTTGCAGTCTCACTGTATTGCCCATGCTAGGCTCAACCTTGTGATTCTGCAACCTCAGCCTCCTGGGTAGCTGGGATTATGAGCATGTTTCGTCATGCCTGTAACACTTGAATATTTTAACTCTTTATTGCACTATTCACAAATTAGTTTTATATGGTTTACTTTGTAGATTATTTTATTAATTCAATTTGATAATTATTAGTATACTGTGTACTAAGCATTGTGATAGATCCTGTAGAGGTTGAGTAAAATATAGTTCTTGCCCTCCAGGAGCTTAAAATCTAGAAGAGGAGGTTAAAAAAGAAAATACACAAACAACTCCAGTATAACAGTTTTATTAATAAGCAACAACAAAAAAATGCCAAAGACTGAAAGTGCATACCCCAATGAGGAGAGGATGAGAAAGCTTCGTGAAGGAGGTAGCATTTGAAACAGTCTTTGAAAACTCATAGATTAAAAATAAATGCAAATGTTGATTTTAACAGAGTATGATACTCATTTTAGAAAGTATATGGTTTCTTTCAGCATATTATCAAAGATAGTAGTTGTGAATCAGTGCTCTGATTCACTCTATCATTCTGTATTGATTATAAATCACTGTATATACTAGTTATTGTGGAGAGATGTTTATTCTCTAGTCATTTCTTTTGTGCCTCCTAATTGGTATTTACAGATTCTATCCTTTTAATCAATCAACTGCTTTTTCCTCTTTTAAGGCTTCAGGTAGTTCTTTGAGTGATACTGGTCCTTTTTTTTTCCCCCATAAGAAATTTTTCATAGAAGGCAGGTAAAATACTTAGTTTGTGAGTTGGTGCTGAAAGAGGAACATGAATAGTAGATGTTTCTATACAGGTTATCCTTTGAAATTGCTAGTCTTTTCCTGAGGGAGCTGTAGGACAGTTAGTACTTCCCAAATATGCCATTCCCTTAGTTGAGTCTTCACTTTGGCCTCATATATTTTTATTTGTTCCATATCTTTCATTGCATATTAATTCTTTTGAAAGTATTTTGTAGTAGAAAGTTTTCACAATTTAGAATAAGTGTATGTTTTAGAGTTGACTATAAAGCCAGTTTTTAATACTCTTGTTTGCCCCTCTCCCCTTTGCCTTATATAATCCCTTGAATACATTCTCACACAGGCAAGGGCTGGGAATATATATGCTGTGATTTAAAAAGAAAGGGATTAAGGTTTTAATCACTCAAGAATCATCCTGACTTTTAAAGTATAGGAGGGCCATGCCTATTGGGAATGTTAGTACTATATAGTAACCATTTTCCCACTACATTGCTGCTTTCAACGTTGTTAGCCACCTTTTCTTGTTGTTGTTTGTTTGAATACTAGGAATTGACCACTGACCTATAATTCCAGCCCCCATGCCACCCTTGCTTTTGAAATGGGGTCTCATTAAGTTGCTGAGGCTCTTCTTGAACTTGGAATCTTCCTTCAGCCTTCGAAGATGCTGGGATCACAGGCATGTGCCTGGTCACCTTTTCTTTTGATATGATTTCATACTCACAGAAAAGTTCCAAAAATAGTAAAACAGACTCCTGTGTATAGTGTATATTCTTTATCTAGAGCCACTGTTTGTTTACATTTTTCCCTATTTGCTTTTTTGGAGGATGGGGCTTACTGGATATTGAACCCAAGACCTTACGAATGCTAAATACACTCTCTACACTCTATACCTCCAGCCTGCTTTATAGTTTACTTTCTCTCTGCTTTTCTCTTCCATTGTATGTAATTTTAAAATTTCATAATCATTTTGGAGTAAATTATAGGTATTTTTTTTAACCCTAAACATATTTGTAGGTCTGTATTTCTTACAGGTTATTCTCTTTTTAATTAAGATACAATTATAATCAAGAATTTAATGTCATCATAATAATATCATCTAGTTTATAATCCATATTCAAATATTACCAATTATCCAATAATGTTCTTTGTAGCTTTTACCCTGTTCACATTCCAATTCAGGATCATGCATTGCATATAGCTACATGTAACTGTCTTTTGTTCTTTATTCTCCTGTAGCCTGGAATATTCTTTTAGCCTTTCTTTGTATTTTTTGACCTTGACATTTTTGAATAGTGTAGGTTAGTTACCATGTAGAATATTCTTCAATTTGGTTTTTTCTGATGTTCCATTGATTAGATTGAGTAGGAATTCCGCAGATAGATATCGTATCCTCAGTTTTATCAGGAGACACATGATGTCAGTTTGTCCCAGTATTAGTGATATTGACATTAATCACTTAAGATGATGTCTTACAGTTTTCACCATTTTGAAGTTAAACTGCTTATCCAGTAGTCTTAACATCCACAGATGATTTTCTAAAGTCCATTTTCCAGAAGGGGGATGGTATACATTTGATGGTTGACATTCTAGTCCAAGGAAAACAACCTTTTCTTGACTTCAGATATTGTTTTCTGGGGACCCTACACAATTGAGTCCTATAAGAATATCTTATGCCAAAGAAATGACTTCAATTTCACTTGTGGTTCCTATACTTCTCCCCAAAGAGAAGTTTAGGCCTCATGTTTTATTCCTGAACTGTCTCCTCACAGGCTAGAATAAAAGCTTCATCATTACCCTGATGTGAGGCTTGCCTTGATCATCTAGGTTGATTTATCACTCTTTCTACATTTTTATGTTTCCAGTATTGCTTTGTTCTGCCAGCTGTTTTATCATTGACCACTCTACCTTTCGTTGGGTTTATTTTAATTTTTTCTTCTCTACTAGTCTACCACCTTCTCAAGGGCAAGTAAGGATCATATTCATCTCTGTGTATCTAGTATTTGGCAAAGAAATTAGGTACCACTGAGTAGGTGCCCAATAAAAGTTTCTCAGAATGAACAAACAGTTGAAGAGCACACATAATTGACTGTGGCATAGGTTAAACTGCAGCCTTAAACTCAAAACATTTACTTTGTGTTGCTCCCCCTAACTTCATGGGTGGGTTTTTTAAGTGGTATAATTCTTGGACTCTTGCTGAGATAATGATAAATAGCTAGATGACCAAGTCTAAAGGATCAAGGCCTTACTTGGCTGGGTCACTTACTGAAGATTGGATCATGTGCTTCCTATAGGACCTGTGCTTTATTTCCTCCCCAAGTAGCTCTTCTGTTTTTCCCTTTTTCCCTTGGGAATGGGCCAACCTTATTGGGTTCTAGATTTTTTTCCAAAGTTTTAAAGATTTCTTCATCTATATTCAGCCTTATTCCCAAAAGGTTTATAAAGTGGGTTAAATAGAAGATTATATTAAGTCAATGGAAGAGAACAAGGAGACAAAATCAAGGGTAGAATTTTAAAATGGAGCATTGCATGAAGCAAATACAAAAATAATGTAAAAACATTGCTTGGAGTAAGTCATAACTCTTTTTTCCTAAAGATTCATGGTCTTGGTAGGTCAGAATGAAGGTGGGGATTAAATTCAGGTTAACTGCTAATATACTTTTTGTAGGCTCTTTCAGAACCATTATGTGCTCATTTGTGTTGTGAGAGATAAAGAGTGAAGAATATAAGCTGTTCCCCAACTTTTTTGAACATGAAACCCTTCTTTTGCAGAACATCTTAAGAAAATAATATACTCGAATGAAATATTTTGGGCATTGCTGCCTAGGCAATCAAATACTGTGAAGGCCTTGAGCTTTGTAACAGTGCTTCAGAAGAAAGGGACCTAGTATGTCATTAAGGGAATGTAGACATCTTTTTTTTGTAAACAAATGGGATACATGTTGTTTCTCTGTTTGTACATGGCGTAAAGGCATACCATTTGTGTAATCATAAATTTACATAGGAGTAATGTTGTTTGATTCTTTCTGTTATTTTTTCCCTTCTCCCCACCCCTCCCACCCCTCTTTTCCCTCTATACAGTCCTTCCTTCCTCCATACTGGCCCCCCTCCCTAATCCTAACTCTAACCCTAACACTAACCCTTCCCTCCCCCCATTATGTGTCATTATCCACTTATTAGCGATATCATTCGTCCTTTGGCTTTTTGAGATTGGCTTATCTCACTTAGCATGATATTCTAAAATGTAGACATCTTAAGTCTAGTTTAGAAGAGATGGTTTAGGTAGGTAAGGCATCTGGAATTTTTTTTTTTTTTTTTTTTGGGTACTGGGCATTGAACTCAGGGGTACTTTACCACTGAGTTAAGTCCCTAACCCCTTTTATTTTTTATTTTGAGACAGGGTCTTGCTTTGCTTAGGGCCTAAGTTGCTCAGGCTGGCCTTGAAATTGGATTCCTTCTGCCTCAGCCTTCCAAGTTGCTGGGTTAATAGGCCTGCACCACCATGCCTGGCTGTGGGAATCATTTTATGTGAGGAGTGGTTGGAGACAGGAGATTTGTCATAGAGAAGAGAAAATGGGAGTGAGCTGGCAGGAACATGGGAGCTATTGTCAGTTATTTTGAGGATTATGATGTAGAAGAGGAAAAAGAATTCGGTCTTAATTGATACATGGACAGACACTGGAACCATTGAGTAGAAACCACTGGAAGACCTGTTTTTTACTTGAGTAAAAGTATAAGAAAACTTTCTAAGCTTCATAGCTGTGCAGCAAGTAGGTTCTGTGGTGCTGGAGTTCACAGACTGGAGATAGGATTGATGATAGCATTCAACAAACTTTAAGATTCCTTCTAACGGAGATCTTACATTATATGAAAGTGCATATAGACCTTTTGTAATAATGACATAGGAGGTATTCTCCCATAGAGGTGCCCGAGTCTCCCTTTGGATATAATACTACCTAATGTGTAGATGTACAATTAATATTTGTTAAATGAGCTATGGGGAAAGAATCTGGGGGTAGGGGGCAGCAGGCACCATCCTCAGGAGAGGCAGGGAAGTCTAGTTGGATGCATGCTGCATAAACAGATGATACTATTGAGCTCAGGCCACAAGCCAAAAGTAGGGTGGAGAATCATTCAAGCAATGATTTTTATTTACAGTCACACTTTAATTTTGTGTCACAGCTGTTGGAGTTGCTGCTGTGATACTTAGTGAGGGTCAACTCCTGTTTCTGAGTATGGACAGAAAGAGATGGTGCAATTTCCAAGTCCCTATAGGGTGATTATTTGGGATGATGGTCTCTGTTGCCTGTTTAGAAATTTGTTGCCCTTTGTCTATCTCTACCATATCTCTACAAATTCCTGCCTCCTTCTGAATATTCAGTGTGTCTCACAGAGTTGGGTTGCAAAGTCATTCTTTGTATCATTGTGATAATTTCTTAAATTTGAGAGCTTAAGTTATATGAAAGTAATAATACTCTAATATCATCAGTTATCTTAAGTTTAAATTCTGCATATCGGTTTAGAATGAGTAAAGAAAAACTGTTAAATGCTTTGTCCAGCATTTGGTCTTACAGGATAGTGTCCTTAAATCATTTGGGTTTGTTACTGTTTTTGTTGTTTGAAGTTTAGTGGAAATTTTATATCCCTGATGTGGTATATATTCACTCAGTATTTTATGGGGGGAAATACTGTTGGTTAATGTTATTTAAAAATTCTAAATTTGTCAAATATTAATTTTGTTTTCCTCAGGAAGACTGTTTTGTTTGAAGAGTTGTTCCCTTTACCCCAACATTTGGACAACTTTGTGACTTTCAAAAATGTGGAGCTCTTAGAGTGTTGAACTTTTGTTATGTTTATTCTTGGTTTTGGGGCTATTTAAATTCTTTTTGTTCTTCTATAATGCTTTCATTTGACTATTTCAAATCAAAGTAGTTTCTCCATATATATTTATCTTGTTTGCCCTAAAAATCTGATATTTTCCTTGAGATACAAAACCATTTACTTTATGTTTTGCTCCTTACAAAATCTAAATTTGAGAGTAGGGTCATGTCTTTATATCTTTTCAGTTTCCTGTGTGGTATGTTGCATAGAGGAGTTCAGGAAATCATGGTCTAATCCAGCCTGCTTAGTTTATAGCTAGAAAACTCAGTAATTTGTTACTTGATTTGATACACATTTAGTATTTATATGTGTACCTTTATACTGTGAATATAATAAACCTTTGGATTAGGGTGTTAATTTATTTTGAAACTAACAAAAAGTCTTAGAATTGAGAGCTTCTAGATCACAATGACAACAATAGTATTTCATTTGTTCTTTATAGTTTATAAAGCTTGTTTACATACAGTCATGCTCTGCATCATATTTTGACTTAGACATCATGGCTTACATATATGATAGTGGAACAACTGGCTCTACTATATAGCCTATATTGTAGTAAACTCTGTCATCTGTTTGTCTAAGTATATTCTATGAAGTTCACATAGTGACAGAATTGCCTAACAAGGCATTTCTCATAACATACCCCTGTTGTTAAGTGACATGTGACCATATATCATTTTATCACATCCTCAGAAATCCTGAAGTAGGTAATTTTATTGTTCCCATTTTAGAAATAGTGAGGCTAAGACCCGAAGAATCAACTCGTTTATAATTGGTAGAGTTGGGGCTATACCCCAAGACTGACTTTTAAATGTTGTACCTGTCCTGTTAAATCATGCTGCTTCCAGAACATCTATCTTTTTTTGTTATCAATGGACAGGATTTCCTTTCATTAATTCAACCATTTAATGAGTGTTGACTGAATGCTCAGCTGTAATAAAAAATACATTTTCAGGTACATTGGGGAAAATAAGACTCCTACAACATTTTGTTCTTACTATGCCCAAACACACCCTCACCTGTGCAAATGCACACTTATTTATATCACAATAATCACATTGAATTGTACTTTGTCTTTTTACGTGTTCATTTTCACAACTAGATTGTGTACTTCTTGAGCATCCTCTGATAATTCTGTAAGCTTCTTTATATCATCAGTGCCAAATATAGATTCTTACACATAGCTGTCCAGTTTATGATATAAATGAATGAAAGAATAAGCAATTCAGAAGTGAAATTCCAAGGAATTCTTTGGGGGCTTACAGTCTTCTTGGGGAGATAAAGCATGAACTTTACAGTAAATACAAAGATAAAGCAAAAAACAAACAAATTGTTTTATTTTAAAGACAAACTTTGTTTATAGGGTTTGTTTTTTTTTAACTAATACAAAACAGATTCCCAGCCTGTAGTTCATGTAATTGCTTCCCGGCGTCAGGATTGGTCAGAGCATGAGATTGCAATGGAGACTAGCCCCACCATAATATATCAGGATGTATCCAGTGAATCACAATCAGCTACTTCAACAATCAAAGCTCTTTTAGAACTCCAACAGACAACAGGTATGAATTCACATGCTCAATTGAGTGAAGCATGTTTTTTCTGGAGACAGGTTGTACTAAAATACTATCACTGTTATATATTATTTGCTATTATTTGAGCACATTTTCCCCCTCTGGACTTGTCTATAACCATTGGTACAGTCTGTTTACTTGTTAGTTCTTAAGGTGTGCATAGGAATACTGGAGCACAGATGGACTTTAGTCAGTAGAAAGGGGAAGAAGTTGGCAGAACTGTCTTCTCCATCTCCTGCTTAAAATGGACAGTCCTCTTGCCACCAGAAAGTAGGTCTGTCACTTCTAAGCACAAGGATAGATGAGTATGGTTGCCACTTACATTTAAGAGTAGCAGGAGGCAGATGGAAGGACCCCCTCCTATCTTCTTTAATTTTGGTAATACAGTTTTGCTTTCATAAAACACCATTAATGCTCTTGCTAACATTCTAATGTGTTTTTTTAATTTTATTTTCAGATCTCTTTGTATGGTTTATCCACTTGTATTTCCATGCAAAGCTAGATTTATATAACAAGATTCTATCATTATTTCTAGTCACTAAATATTTTTAATAAGCTCTAGGACAAAACTATATAAGTGATACTGAGTGTTCTATTATAATATAAGTCAAAGATTATCAGCATATTTAAGGGACCAGAACAATGACCTCATATAATCTTTTATTGTATGGATAAGTAAGCTGAGCACAAGAGTTTACCCAATTGGTTAGTTACAGAATGAGACACCACATCTTTTGATTACTAGTTCAAAGTCCCTCTCTGCTTATGGGTGACTTTTGTATTCACTTTGTTTTGTTTTGCTTTCTTTATTTATTTAAAATGACTTTTTAATTTTGTCACATGTCCTTTGCAGGGAATAATCTTTCAGTGGACTTAGTAATTGGTTACTGTTTATTACAACTTTGAGTGTGTATTACCTGAAGAATACTAGCATCTAATGTACATCTTAGTTTAATTCTTCTTTTGGTGTTATTTTTGGCCTTATAGATGCTTATCTTTGACAAATTCAGCCATTTCCGTTAATGTTTCTAGAGGTAGGAACTTTAAATGAATAGATTTTGTAGAAAAAGTGATAATAGAAAGGGATTCTATACTCAGAAACCATACTTGACTCCAGACTATTCTATGAGACATTTTTGCTTTAACAGTTCATTTTTCCTATCAATGAAAGTTTTTATTCTTTGTCATTAAAGACCTAGTAACATTTCTTTGGAGAAATCATAAATTTTTAATAGATCTAATTAAATCAGTCAGTGGATTGTACTCTTCTGAGTAGATGTGCCCTAGAGCAAATCATGCTGTGTGCTGCTTATTTACCCCTTATTTTTAGGTTGGAGAACTCCAGGGACCTTGAAGGGTAAAGGAAATACCCTGAAGGGAGTGAATAGAAGCAAAAGAAACAGCTGTTTGACCTAGAGATATGGGGCGGGGGGGGGGGGGGTGATTGCATCTGAGCCCTTGCTAGGCTGCTGGATATGGTTATGTAAGTTATGCACTAGATAGCCATACATAGCAGTCCGCTGTTTTCAATTCATTATCTCTGTAGTTGCGGCCAGTGTGGCACCCCAGAGGTCTGGTTCATTATTCCTGTGGACAACTCTGGTTTTAGTACGTGTTTGTAATAAAAGTTAACTTTTCCCCTGACTTTTTTATGCAGTAAAGGAAAAATTGGAATCTAAACCAAGACAACCCACTATTGACTTGAGTCAAATGGCAGTGCCTATTCAGATGACCCAGGAAAAGAGACATTCTCCTGAGAGTCCATCAATTGCTGTGGTAGAGTCAGAACTAGTTGCTGAATACATCACTACTGGTAGGTGTCTTCTTAAAACGTAGTACTAAGGTAGGAAAGCTACCTTTCTGGATTTCATGGGATGGTCATTTGGGAAAGAATATATTATTTATATTTCTAGGTCTTTTCCTGTTCGTTTTCAGAGCAAATTCACATCATCCTTGGGATTTTGTCTGCCTTTAGTGGAAAAAATATTCATAGAGTGTAGAAAGATTGCAAGTAATATAAAACTGCAAGTTGGCCATAAATAATATTTGTGAATATAGAGCAACACTGGTCAGAAGAGGATAAAATATCTTTTGTCTAAGAATAAATATTTTTATGTATTTGGATTTTTTAGTTTGGGGCTGGGGATTTGGTCAGGAAAGAAAGAAGATAAAAAATCCAGTCCTGCTTTTGTTTTTTATATAAAGAAAAAAATGTGGAAAACCTTAAATCTCTATGAGTTCTGGTGGAAAGCAGATTAGATATTTGTTTAAAATGTGGTCTGGCAGCAAAACACTAATGAGATTTTGGGATGGCACATATGGAGAAGTTAAATAGGAAGGATAATAGATTCTTTTTCTCATATTCTGGCAAGACCACACCTGGAATACTGCTTTCTGTTTTGAACACTTCATTACCTTAAGATTTGAAATAGTTTAGAGAGTCATATGAATAATTAAAGGTTAGGAGAGATGACTTACGAGGCAATATGTAGAGAATTCCTGTCTTAAGTTTTCATAAGGAGAGATTAAAGGAGAACATAAAGTTACAAGTATTTGAAGGATATAAATACCATAGAGGAAAGGGAATTCTTTGGCATCATTTAGGGAATATATTAGGGCTAATGGGTTAAAATTGCCCAAAAGGAAAATCCAGTTGATAGTATGGAAAGCCATGTAGAAACTTTAGAGTTACTTAGCAGAAAGCTAATTAATGCAGAGGCCAGTATGTTGGGAAACTGAGTATTAACCTCTGGGGTAGTCTAGATTTGTCAAATTGTAAAGTAGATGAAAAGACCTATGATTTCTTCCCTTACTTATCCTTTTCAGAACGCACTGATGAGGGAACAGAGGTTGCTTTTCCCCTTCTAGGTAAGTGGTGTGCATCCATTTGTAGTGTAATTGAAGGTAAAGATGATTGCTTGGAGGGTGGGGTGAGCACTTAAATGGATGCGCTCTACTCTGATCTGGTAGAGGAAAGGTAAGCTCCACTTAGTGAAAGGGAGAGAAATTTTCCTTTTGCAGAATAACAAGATCCTTTCTCAGAAATGAGCAATTTGATGCTGGAAAAATTAGAATAAGTTGAAATAAATAAATAATTGTTTTGTGGTGTTTCTATGGCCCAATTAAGGTCACTTCATCTGATTTCCAAGTGTTCATTCTGAGGCCACCTTCCACAATATCTCCATCCATCATACAAGCAGCCATACTGAACATTTGCTTTGACTTTAAAGGCTGCTGCCCTGGCCTGCCATATAATTCTGTAGAGGATGTTTAGTTTTTTTCTCTCTTAAACTTCAGTTTCCTAATCTCTGGGGACTTGCTATGAAGAAGTTTACAATGTCTTGAAGGAGATTATTTTTAAATAGTTACTTTATTAATTCATTTTTTATTTAAAAAATAGTTATGAAGATTAGTATGGGTAGCAGAAATGTTTCATACAATCTGATAATTTCATCAGAAACTCACTATTTTTCAAATGCCATGCATTTCCAATGATGTTTCCATTAAAAATAACTTGCCTGCTTAGATACTTCCATAATTTGTTTTTTCTTCTATTCAGTCACATTATAATTTATTTTCAGTAGTTGTTTTAATGCAGACCCTGATTCCCTTTTTTT
This sequence comes from Sciurus vulgaris, assembly GCF_902686455.1. Taxonomy (NCBI): domain Eukaryota; kingdom Metazoa; phylum Chordata; class Mammalia; order Rodentia; family Sciuridae; genus Sciurus; species Sciurus vulgaris. The sequence continues at coordinate 73,947,868 of NC_136472.1, forward strand.
GCAATTCTGTTAAGCACAAATGGAAGATTTTATTAACACATAGAATTTAAAATATACAAATAAAGCATGCTGTGAACTATAGTAAGGTACTGCAGTACATTTATAAAAATACTACCTGTAATTTCATATCATATGTGTAGCACAGGAGAAACAGTACATTTGTGAATATAGGTAGAAAGGGTCACCAATAATTGAGCTTATTTATGTTTTACTACAGAGCTTTAAAGTTCTGTCTTTTAGGACATAAATGGCATGTTTACATCAATTCCTTTAGTGACCAGTTTACTAGTAGACACTTCACTGTTTTCTAAGCATGGGACCAGTGCTACTTAAAGGTATATGAACAGTATAATCATGGATTATTGAGTTTTGATAATCTCAAAATCCTTAGCTAATTTACAGATTTATTTTACTTTATCTGTTCCCGAGTCAAAGAGTTGGTTTGAATCATAAGTCATTTTTAAAACTGTAGATTTGGAATTGACAGATGTTATACTGTTTAAAAATTCAAATTGAGGCAGGTTAAAGATGATAGATTGGCACCTATATAGACACAATTTTGGTTATTCTCTGGGACCTTTTCAGCAAGAGAATAAGAAGTGGAGTGTTTTCCTATACTGCATTCTCAACCCATTTGTGTCAGATGAGCTAAATCTGAAGTGACAGATTTTTCTATATCTTCTTAAGGGTCATTTTTCAGTCCATTACTTGGTTTGATATCTTCTGTATAGAAATAATAAGTTCTTATTATCCTATTTTAAAAACATCAAATAGGACTAGGGGTGTAGCTCAGGGTACTTGTCTAGCATTAGTGAGACCCTGGGTTCAATTCCCAGCACCGGGGATTGAGGGGGGGAATCAAACAAAACCTCAGGGTTTTTAGAGGTTGATAGAGGAAAGTGAATTCTTCAGATTCACATGAATGGTTGGTGACATTGTAGGACAGAATCCCAGTGTGACCCTTTGTCTAATTTTCTTTCTGCATTACCCCCGACCTCTTAAATTTTTAGAAACTATAAGGCTATGAGATATTGTCACATCATGTAGTCAAATGTTTCTGATGCTCAGATTGCATTTGGAATTGGAACCAAGAGATTAAAGAACTTATATTGCCTTACTTTCCTTAAAGATGTGTCTGGGATTACAAAAACTCATTGCTTTGTTCCCTTAATGAGAAAACAGTCATTGGAGAAAGTGAGACAGTTCCCAGGAGGATATAACTTTAAGGAATTTGTTCCTCCTTGGCAATAATAGTTTTCACAGCACTTCTGTATACTTTTCTTCTCTCATCCTTACAATAACTCTGTTATTCCCATTTTACAGATGAGGAAACAGAGTGTCAGAGAAGATAAGAGACTTTCTTAGAGTTACACTGCTCATAGATGGGCAAATTCTGCTCTTCTGCCTCTTAGTTCGAAATACCACTCTCTTTCTCTGTGATCCAAGCTCACAGACATTTGTTTAAAATGACTACTGGTTACAGATGCTGTGGTGATTTCTGGAGAAATATCATCACCTCCTCTATTTTCAGTCAGCCATCGATCCCAGCCCCAACAGCCCTCCCAGCCCCAGCGGACCCTGCTCCAACATGTCGCTCAGTCACAGACTGCAACGCAGACTTCGGTGGTGGTGAAGTCCATCCCAGCATCTTCCCCAGGAGCAATCACCCACATTATGCAGCAGGTTGTATATCTTCTTTTTCTTCCTATTTCTGTAACTGCCTCAATCCTGAAATAAGGTTCAATTTCATCTCCTTAGAAGGAGAAATAACTGAATTGTAGACTGTTGTATAATTCTTTCATCTGTGAGGAGTGAATAGAGAAACTGAATTGGGGGGCTCTTAACACCAGAAAATAGGAAACAGTATTTTTGAACCTTGTGTGAACTCTTAGCTTATCAGAAGGGTTGGCAGTCTAGATGAATCTACAGTATCAGTATTGTCACTATTTATGTGTGTCTTACTGTTATGGAAGCATTTATCACCAAGGTAAATAAGATTTTCAAATGAAATAGTATTTGACTTGTTTAGCTGTTTGCTATAGTTTGTTTTGTTTGTTCTATTTTATACTTGTATAATGAATCCTCATGGAAACATGAACAAGTAGGAAGATAAATATTTGACCTCTTTATATGTGATCAATTAAGAAGGAAGAGACTCAACTGGAAGGAGAGTAATCTGATATTAAACAGAAACATCTGATAATAAGGATTATGGGAAAAGGAAAAATATGTTGATAAGTTGATTTGAATCAGACACTGTGCTTTGAGCTTTAAGTACATTCATTTGTTTGATTCTCAACCATGATTGTGTAATGTAAGATGAATTATCCCTCTTTTACAAGTGAGGAAACTCGTGCTCACAGAAGTTAAGTAACTTACCCCGGGTGGCAGAGCCAGGATTTAAACTCGAAGTGAACTGCCTCTGTTACATAGTTATATTATGGATATCAGCTTTAAGCATGACTTTTCTATAGTCACCTGAATCTTTTATCACTCAGCTGGTAGCAGTTGAACCTAATTGTAGGCACACTACTTAAAAGGCATTGAGTAGATGTTGAATTGAAAGCTTCTATGTGTCAAGTCATTATGATATAGGAAAGAGTTCCAGTTGAATCTGTTTTAAAATTTAGAGTAGAGGTATAGTATATGACAAGGCAGTGGGAAGGATGGGACCAGTGTGGATCTTGTGTCCCAGAGGGAAGCCAGCTGGCCAGAGGTTTTGCTCAGTGGCACATCTCAGTCTGGCCCTCTCCCTGCAGGTCCTGGCATTGACCTTTCTCAAGGCACTTAGAGGTCAGTCAGACTGTCCCTAAACATGTCACTCAAGATGGTATCTCTTACCAGCACAATTATAACTTATACCAGGCAGTCTCCCTTTCCACTGACAGCAGTGCTCCTGTCCCCTTCCCATTTCCCTCCCTCCTGGGAGCCAGATCACTAGGAAGCTGTTGCCTAGTAGGTCTGAAATCTGAGCACATGCAGACCCTGGGGAAGCCTGCTGGGCCATCTCCATCCTCCTCAGGGAGGCCCTCTTTGTGAATGTCTCAGGCAACATCCCTGACCTGCACAGCACTGGACATGCAGGTGGCCAGAGTGGGCTTTTCAGAGTAGCTTTTCTCTGGACACCTCACTCCTTAGTTACTATATTCTGTCCTTAGACAGGTGAGTGTCTCTCATGGTTAGGCCACAGAGCTGTTTGCTAAGTCAGGGAGCCTGTCTTATTTTGGGGCTGTGCTTATGGGGTCACTTTATTCTTCTAATTCTGATCTATAAGTTCTGGGCCCCCTAGGAGTTTTCCTGAAGCAGTGGGCAAACTAGATTTTGAAGTACTTAATGTGTGAGAATTCAGATGACAAGAGTTTCAATCTAAAGCCCCTGAGGTTTCTTGGTTTTTTTAGGCTCTTGTGAAAATTTTTGAATGAATCTCATAAGACTTCTCCAGTTCAAGGAAAATGTAGCAATGTAGGTGTTTTCCTTATTCTTACTTTGTACCTCTTTTACTTAGGCATTAAGCAGTCACACTGCTTTTACCAAACACAGCGAGGAACTTGGAACTGAGGAGGGCGAGGTTGAAGAGATGGACACTTTAGACCCTCAGACAGGTCTGTTTTACCGATCTGCCCTGACTCAGTCACAGTCAGCTAAACAGCAGAAACTTAGCCAGTCCCAGCTGGAACAGACTCAGCTGCAAGTGAAAACTCTGCAGTGCTTCCAGACTAAACAGAAGCAGACCATCCACCTGCAGGCAGACCAGCTCCAGCACAAACTCCCGCAAATGCCCCAGCTTTCCATCAGGCATCAAAAACTCACCCCTCTCCAGCAAGAACAAGCACAGCCCAAGCCAGATGTACAGCACACACAGCATCCCATGGTGGCCAAAGACAGGCAGCTTCCTACTTTAATGGCACAGCCCCCGCAAACTGTAGTACAGGTGCTTGCAGTGAAAACCACGCAGCAGCTCCCTAAACTGCAGCAGGCTCCGAACCAACCAAAAATCTACGTGCAACCCCAAACCCCCCAGAGCCAAATGTCGCTCCCTGCCTCGTCAGAGAAACAGCCGGCAAGCCAGGTAACGGAATATTGATAGCATGCAAAGTTACTTCTCTGTTTCCGGAAAAAAATGAGAACATCAGGACCCTATCATGATAGCAGTGCTTTCTCCTGACAAGAGGAAACCAAAAGCCTCATTACGCTGGTATTACTTTGCCCGTCAGAAGGTTGACATTAGGAAAGAAATGCACTCATTAACATAGGAAGAAAAAAAAAAAGAAAGCATAGCACTCAGAACTTGATTTTCCAGGCAGTTTTTAATGAAATCTCTTCAGCAATGATCAACAGTGCATAGAAGCGGTATCCCAAAATTATTTCTATTTTTTAGATATAAAAACTTATCTCCATGCCTGTAAACTCCTATTTCTATGGTAATACCACTAAGTAAATTGCAGTATTTTAAGGAACTTTACCTTAAACAGAACATCTTCCTGTGTAGTTTACATCACCACCATCTAGTTAATAAATTTATCTTCTAGATTTATGTTCTAGGTTGCAGAGGAATTATTTGTGGATAATCAAAAGAAAAATTTTATTAGGAAAAATCAGTGGCCCTGGAATGATACATGTGTGTGTATAAGTGTGTGTATGTATATATATATATATATATGTGTGTGTGTGTGTGTGTGTGTATATATACATATATATATATATAAAAATAGAATATGTTTGTATAAATGTTTCTTGAGGCAAAAGATTGGAAAAAAAAAATGCTTACCTTTTTTTAATTTTAAAAAACTGAAAACTATATGAATTAATTTGAGCCAGGTTGGAAGTGTACTATTTAGGGATGTAAATCCCAAAGGAAAACTAGGCTGCTGTTACTTTTTTTTTTTTTTTTTCCTTTACTACTATAAACTTTGGCTGGCTGAACAAAAATTCTTTCAACCCCTCCTCTTTCCCTAGGTTCCTTAAAAGTAACCAGATCCTTCCCATCCAGCCTTCTTACTAAAACACTGAGCTTCAAAATGTCTTCCTAGTATACCGCACGAATGTTTCTTTTGCCATATTGTCTGGGGTGTTTGATTAGTTTTTCTCAAAGAGATGTAGCTGTAACACACACAACCCCAATTTATTTTCAGGTGGAGCAGCCAATTATAACTCAAGGATCCTCTGTTACAAAGATAACTTTTGAGGGGCGCCAGCCTCCCACAGTTACAAAGATAACTGGTGGCAGTTCTGTGCCTAAGCTGACATCACCAGTTACAAGCATATCTCCCATTCAGGCCTCTGAGAAGACAGCAGTGTCAGACATTTTGAAAATGTCTTTGATGGAAGCTCAGATTGATACAAATGTAGAGCATATGGTAGTGGATCCCCCAAAGAAGGCTCTTGCCACTAGTATGCTCACTGGTGAAGCAGGATCATTACCCTCCACCCACATGGTGGTGGCAGGGATGGCGAATTCCACTCCCCAGCAACAGAAATGTAGAGAGTCCTGTTCAAGTCCATCTGCTGTTGGCCCTCCCCTAACGGCCAGGAAAATCGATGCACCAGGAGTGCCTACGGCAGGCCAATTCATGCGTATTCAGAATGTAGGCCAAAAGAAAGCTGAAGAGAGCCCAGCAGAAATTATCATCCAGGTAAGAATTGGAAGGAAAATGAGAAATCTTGGGTAGATGGGAGGTTGTGGGTTTGGTGCATTTGGGGGATATTACAGAAAAGAGTCAAGCCAAGATGGCCAGAAGACAGAGATTATCTTTGAAGTGGTATTTGACAAATTTCATTTACTACTTATTATAAATTACAAATTTATATTTATTTTCTGGGAGAGAATCATAGAAAATTGATGGATATTGCCACAAAAGACACATAGAGACAGTGAAGGGCCCCAAGCCTGTTTGTCAGCTTGATTTTATGGCCATCCTTGCTAGTGTGTTAATTCAGCAAATCAACCCAGAATATCAGTAGTGTCCTGGGTTCACATTTTGGGATCCCAATATTTGTTCAGAAAATCCTGAAATTTAACTAAATGATACTTCTATTCAAGTTCATTTTAGGGACTGTTTTTCCTTGAAAAAACTGTTCTTGTTCTTGATCTAATTTATGTTTCTTAGGACAAAGAAAACCCAATTAACTGGAATAGCTGGAGAAACATGTGCAGAGATTTTTCTAATATACTTTTTATCTAATTTGAAATTAACCATAAACTTTGTTTTTTATTTTAATCAGTTTATTCTAATAATCTTGTTATTGTCATGCATTGGTAAATTAACATCATAGAATTATTTGTTGATAGTATAGCTTCCTATACTTCACATTTTCTTCATTCTAAAAATCATGCATCTATCATCCTGCATAGCAGATCAAGACTGAAGAATTACTGAGTCCAGACTAGCTAGCCCTTAGAAGTTGTGTTTTATTATTTCCCTCTCTCTTTGCAAGGTATTAGGTTGTCTTCTTGACATTTGTCATTTTTTGCTAAACTGCTGTATAGCTTGGAAGTTATCAGAGCAGCACATTTTAGTTAATTGAGAATTTGGATTTATTGACATGTAGCTTTAAGATTTACCATAGATTCACTGTTATGTGACTTGGAAGTTGTAGTAAACTTGCTCCTATTTGTGATGCCAAGCTGTGAGAGAATGCAAATCAACCACTGTTAAACTAATTGAGACATAATTAAGTATGGGGGTCTTAATAATAATTAAGGTGAGTAGAAATAGCCATTTAATATTCAAATAATTTGTTTCTTTAAAAACAAATTCAGGGAGTTAATTATTGACAAAAGGTTTTATTGTGATTTTTTAAAAATGTTTTCTTGAAGAGGAAGGGGACAGTGGAAAAGGGATGATTTGGTGCCTTCACCTTTCACCCCTTGGGCAGTGCTACTTAAACACTCCACCTTGGTTTCCTTATTAGGAATAGGGATAAGTAATGCCCGCATTATAGAATTGACATAAAGATTACACAAAATTCAGAACCTAGCCTAGTACTTGACTCATAGTTAATATCCAACAGATGGTAACTGTTATCAATTTTACTAAAATTTACTGTTGGCTACTGGGAGGTTTAGATTGAAATTCATTTTGGATAACTTATTTGGAAATTATTTTTCTCACTTTATGAACAGGAATGAAAATATAATTTTTTTCACATCAAGGATGATAGCTAATGAGTAGGTTCTCTAGAGAACTTGCACTTAACTTATAGCATGTCTCTTGTGCCAGGTATTCTGTGTCATAAGGACAGGCAGCAGAATGATTAAGAAGCACACTTTTGGAGCCAGAGTTCCCCAGATTTGATTTCCACCTCTACTCATTACATAATAGCACTGTGGCTTTGGACAACTGAGTTAACCTCTGTACCTCAGTTTCTTTACCTGTGTAATGGAGACAGTTAAGATTACCTCATAGGGGTCGTTTTGAGGATTAAATGGGGGAAAAAAAAAAGCTATAAAGCACCGGTCAAGTATTTGATACAGAGCAATGCTCAATAAAGTTAGCTTCTGTTATTATTTTCATCATTAATATATTGTTAACACATTTCAAATCTGATTATGCTTAGCTTTAGCCTAAAGAACTAATTTTACTGATTCAGTAATATCTGTGGGGAGGAGAGAAGAAAGTCTGAAGTTCTTTGATTCCTTGAAGAATGCTCATTTAAAATTCAGCATTTTTGGTACTGAATGTTTGAATGAAAAGGATTGTTCTTTGTAGACAATCTTGATTTCCTTCATTCATTGGTTCATTCCACATGTATTATTTAACCACTGTGTTTATAAGCCATGTGCTACGTGCTGAGAATAAATCAATAAACAAGATGGATATATCATCTTTCACAAAGAAATCTATATGTGGAGTTCATAGACTCTCAGAACTGCAAGGATCTTTAGAGAATATATCTTCCAGCCATCATACTTTATATAAGATTAAGGCTCAAGGAAGTGGAGTGACTTACTCAGAGTCACACAGGAAGATAGCCAGAGCTTCTGAACTGAAATCTACATCTGACCCCGTCTAATACCTTTTAACAGTGATTAATTATATGGAATGGAGGGAAAAAACCAAAATTCCACTACCTGGATCTAATATCTACGCCTCTTGCATTATTTTCTTGATAGTGTTAAAATTAAATTTACATTTCCCAAACAGAAAGTTGTTTTGGTCAGGCATATTTGTAAAGTGGTGATATTCAATTTTGCTCTGGGGTTTTTAATGTGAATAATGTTATTAATTTGTCAGATGTTTATTGAGCATCTAATATGTGCCAAAGGTCAGGGCCAGGGCATCTAGAAGTTAATAAGATAGTCAAGTCTGTGCAACATCCGTGCTTTCGGAGTCACATTTCAAGGGTGAGGATCAATGTAATAAGTGATAAATGCAATAAACAAAATGTAACCAAATTTAAGAGAGCTGAGTTGGCAGGGATATCAGCACATTACTTTTGGTTAAGTGGTCAATGGTCATGAAAGTGAGGCCTTTCTCTAAACCTTTGAGCTAAGATGCAGATAACAGAATAGCTAACCTTTTGGAGTTTTTGATGGAAAGAATTCCAGGAAGTGGGGAAGAGCTAGTACAAAATTCTAAGGTAAAGTGAGTTTGACCAGAGGCTGGAGCCATGGTGAGCCATACCAAAGGTAATGATTACAGAGTTTTTTAGCAGGAATAGAATGTGAACTGATAATCCTCTTAAAAGTTATCTGATAAAGGTGAGAAAAAATAATATGACAAGGTAATGTGTGTATATTTACTTACCCAGAGACCTATAGCCAGGGTGTTCATCTACCAGTGTTTTATTGTTTAAAAGGCAAGTTTTGGCCTCTCTTGTACCTGAATGCTTTCACTACTTTTATTTTCAATAAAGATCCTTATCCCAAACAAATTATTTCCCTTTGAACTGCCCAAGAGGCTTGAAATATATTGTGGAGTTAGCAATTATTTATCTTTCAGATAATAAAAGACTTAAGATTTGACTTAATGATCAAATGAAAGTATCCTTTGAAGTCCGTTTCCTGAATTTGTCAGTATACTTTAACTTCCTTTGTTAGAAGAAGTGCCATAAAAAAGAGGAAAGATTACTTTGAGTTGTACAAGACTTGGGTTTGAATCCTGGCATTAACCCTGACAGCCGTGTGACTGATTAAGTCTCTCTTATCCTCTCAGTTTCCTCATTTGTAAAATGAGAATAATAATTTCCTTATAATGTTGTTATAGGGATGTAATAAAATATCATATATGAAAGCACCTAGCACAGTGCCTTGCATGTTGATGCCAAGATGTCAGTTTTCTTTTTTCTTTCCTTGGTGTTGTTAGGGAAATCCTTGTCACGTTTTCTTACCATAAAGATTCTCTCCTGCGTCTTCTCTTCCAGGCTATTCCCCAGTATGCTATTCCTTGCCACTCCAGCTCCAATGTGGTCGTGGAGCCCAGTGGGCTTCTGGAGCTAAACAACTTCACCAGTCAGCAGCTGGATGATGATGAGACAGCAATGGAGCAGGACATAGACAGTAGCACGGAGGATGGAACTGAGCCCAGCCCCTCTCAGAGTTCTGCCGAACGGTCCTAGTGTTTTGGACACAGGAGTGCACTTTAAAACCTGCTTGGTTACCAAGTGTCCAGGGAAACTTGTATTTTGATGTCTAAAAAAGCACTTTGCCCGTACTTAAGCTGTGGACCCTGAAACAGCAGTGTTTCAACAAGATATTGCTGCAGGAGCAGTATTTTAACAAGATAAAACTCACAGGGGAATGTACTTTTTAAAAAAAAAAAAAATATAGAAAAAAAAAAAAAGAAAAAGATGCACATCTACAGAGACTTCAGACTTGATATTCTTTTTCTGTTGGACCATGGCCAATGGAAAAGTTTTGTGTTGCAGTGGAAAGAGACTTTTCCTGTGAATGTTTCTCAACTGGTTTCCACTGAGCAAAATGTCATAAAAAATACCATCAAAAAAAGAGAACGTGAATAGTTTGTATTTTGGAATGATGTGTCAGGAGCAATTTTTTAAAAAACCTTGTATGCTTTTGAAAATCCCTGGAAGTGTTGAATTGGTTAATGTTTTACATTTGCTCAGTTCATAATTAGTTTATAAATATCTAGGAAAATATTGGCATTAAAGAATCCTTGTTGGATGGTAGAAACCAGATCCCTAACCAGTGAGAAGTGCTTTTTGGGTAGCTTGTACGTTCTCATCTGTTGTATGCTAATTTATTGTGTTGTTCCTTTGTGCTCTAGGTGGCACACTGCCTTCTATTTATTTAAGTGTAAACCTTTCAAAGCAGACCATATTCCCTCTGACACATTTCTTGTAAACCAGAACTGTCTACCCTTTCCACCTCCCATCCTCCCTTGACTCCCTGCTTTAAGAAAATTTATTAGAAAATGTTTCATTGTGAAACAGAGGAAAAGAAACATTTTCTGGCCCAAAGGAAATGTTCAGTTATGTTAAGGAAAACAAATTATTCAATCATATGATGCTTTCTTAATGTTGAAATTGCACATTCATGTTGGACTGAGACTTTGAAAATAATTTTTACATACTTTTGTTTAAATCCCTTTGAAATGTATAAAAAGTTCATCTATAGTTCTAAATGTAATGATTTTAAGTCTTCTACCTTTTTAGGACACAGTTTGTTTAAGCAAAGTCTTGTGGTCACTGTCACAAGTAGAGTGAGGGTTCAAGGGGTAGTGGGTAAGAATCAATTTGGACAAGTTGTGGCAAAGGAAACTTCATTTTTTTAAAAAAAATGTAAATAGAAAAGTTTTTAACGGTTTTATATAGATTTCATTATAAATAAGCATTTTAAGACTGACAAATGTTGAACTGTACATACATAAATCAGCATAACTGCCCAATTTTTTGGTGCTGAAGTACTGTAAGTAGAATTCATCTATAGTCTCCTAATTTTTGCGTTGACATCAGGAAAGAAAAAAAGCTGTGATACTGTAGTTAATAAATTCTCCCTAGAATGACACTGAAGGTTTCAACACAAGCATTCATAAATAGATGCACTGGTTTATGGTGGTTGTCAATATTTCTACTAGGTGATAATGACTTACCCATAGATGGAGCTGTTGGATATCATTTCGTTGTACAAATTCATGTTCAAAAAACTTTGTGACTGTTTCTAGTTAAGTAATTTTTTAACTTCTCTTGGGTTATAGACTTCTTTGAAAATCTGATTAAACTATGAACTCTCTCACCAAAAAGATACACATGCCAATATACATGTTAGATTTCACAGACAATTTTAGGGACGCTTGGATCCCTAACCGTATCCATGTATTCCAGGTTAAGCCCTCTCTTGTGGTCAGTCCATTACTTACAGATGTAAATTTTTATAAAATAAAATCTTTTAAATATTCATGGGTTAGATAAGAGCAAACTTTAATAAAGTTATGTTCTGAATATTCTAACAGCATAGCATACCTGTGTCCCTTTGAGAATTTAGCCTTAATATGTTTCAGCAACTGAAATGGCAAATGAAATTGCTATAGTCTATATTTATATATAAAATCAAATAAGAGATTCAAGATTTTTTTCTTTCAAAGGTGCTAATTCCTAGTAGACCATCAACTTAATTTATCAACAAATGTTAATTAGGCCTCTTCTGTGTGCCAGATACTGTTCTAAGCAGGGATACCATAGTAAGCAAACCTAAAACCCTATCCTTATAGAAGTTCATAGACAGGGCTTCCAGCTGATGAAATGACTGTGAGGACTGAAGGAAGGAGAAAACCAGAATGAGTCTGAGGTTTCTTGAATGATTGATGGTGATGCCATATCTGGATCTCCAGACATTTTTTTACTGAAAGTCTTAGCATTGTGTCTATTAGTATTTCTTGTTTATGTTCATAAATTTAATTCTAAGTCATCTCTGTGAAGGATATTCAGAGATTATGATCAATTCTACCCAGTTATTAGAATTCTGAGAACTTTTAAGCAGTGATAAGAAAAGTCCATTTTGTTTAAAATAAAGCCATGTGGTTTAAAGTATATTTTAATAAGTGCCTAGTACTGCTGATGGTGCTTATGGTGAATTTAGAGAACTTAAAGGAAAAAAAAAACAGCTTTTTTGAGATACTCATATGCCATATACACACCCTTTTAAAGTGAACAGTTCAGTGGGTTTTAGTACATTTCCAGAGTACTAATTATTGCCATAATCAAGTTTTAGAATATTTTCAACAACCCCCAAAGAAACTCAACTCCAGCCCATTAGTGGTACTTCACTTTCTGCCTGTGGATTTGCCTCTTATGGACATTTCATATAAATAGAATCATACGCTATATGGTCTTTTGTAACTAACTTCTTTCACTTAGCATAATATTGTCAAGACTCACCCATGTTATATTGCAGTACCAGTGACTTTTTATGACCATTCCATCATGTGAATATGACACTTTTTAAAAAAATCCATTCATCAGTTGATGGGCACATACATTGTTTCCACTTTTTGGCTGTTATGAGTAATATTGCTGTGAACACTCATGTATGAATTTTACTGATGTCTTCTATTCTTATGGGTGTATACCTAAGAGTGGGGTTGTTGGGTCATACAGTAACTGTTTAACCTTTTGAGGAACTGCCAGACTGTTTTCCACAGAGACTGCCTGCTTTCCATTCCACTAGCAGTATAGAGTTCCACTTTCTCCACATCCTTGCTGACACTTGCTGCTGTCTTTTTCATTATAGCTATCATAGTATATAGAGTGGTCCCCCATTGTGGTTCTGATTTATATTTCCTTGATGACTAATGATGGATATCTTTTCAGGTGCCTCTTAGACATTGGTATGTCTTTGGAGAAATTACCTATTCAGACCGTTTGCCCGTTTTTTGATCAAATTATTTTCTTTCTTTTTAAATTGAGAATTTTTGAAGTATAAGAAATGTCTCTTATCTGTTCTTTGGTAATTTTTTCATCCTTAAAATATTAGGTTAGGTTCTAGTTCTTCCTCTGTAATGTAACAAATTACTTAGTGTTCTTAAATGGCATAGTTTTATAGTTGTAAAATGCATTTCTTTCTGTAAGGTTCTTACAATCGCCTGCCTTGGATCGAAGATGGTATAAAGGAAATAGTGGTTAGGTGATCTGGATTTGAATCCTAGGCATCTCTGATTATTGCTTATGTAAACTTGAGCAAGTCACATTCCCTCCCCACATTAGTTTCCCTATAGCCCAAAGTATTTCCGACTCCATGGGAGTATTGTGAAGACTAGGTGAATCGTGCATGTAAAAGTATCAGTTTTTTGGTTTTTGATTGTTTTTGGAGTTCGTTATACCACTTCCATTTTATAAACAGAAAACAAGGACTCAGAGAAGTTAAAAACTACCAGAACTCACAGGTTAAATGCAAATGGCATCATGCTGAACCATTGAGTTAGTGCTGTCTCTAGAAAGGCACATTTGTGCCACCAAAGAAGACTAGTCATTGGAAGGATAGAGGAACTTGGTATGGCACTCTAGAGCATGTCTGTTCATTGACCTTAGTGCCTTCACACAGGTGCTCAGTTCAGGTGTGTGTGTGTGTGTGTTCAATTGTGTGTCACAAATCCCATGTAAAAGAAAGTGAAGTGAAAAAGCACCATATAAGAAAGACCTTTCCCAGAAAAGATGGTGAAAAAACAGTCTGCTGCCTCTGCTTGAAGACTTGCAAGCCTTTTAGAGGCATCAACCTATATATTGAAAAAGAAGAATTGAAAGAGTAGGATCAGATTTGTACTTGTGAGAAGGCTCACTCTGCCTCCTTCCCTCTTCCCTGCTCATAAATAACCCTAACTGAAAACACATACTTTTTTTTTTTTTTTTAACCAGAGAAGCCTGGGTTTGAATGCTGACAATCTGTGTGAACTTGGACAAGCTCTAAAAAGCTTGAAACAGCAGGGGTTAGAGTAGCATTAGAGTAGCATTGCATTATCTGATTCCTTAAAATAGATGATAAGCATTCTTCCCTGCAAATGGTTCTGCCCAGAACCATTTGCAGCAAAGAGTCGTTGGGCAATTTCTGTGTGCAGACACTGGCCAGGCGAAAAGCCTCTAGGGGAGTTTCAAGCCTACTGAGGAGGCATATTATTCAAAAATGGCAGCTTAATGTATTACATGGTAAGAGCCGTGATGGAAATACTTGGTACCATGATAACATGTGAATGGGGAGGTTGGGGAGAGCGTCTCAAGAAGGAGTGAGACCTGAAGGAAGAGGAAGAATCAGAATTTAACTAGGCAAAGAGGAGGGGAGAAAATTGTCCATGCAGTGGGGACAGCAGATTCAAAATCCTGGTGGGAGAAAATCTCATGTGGGCTTGTGTTAACTGCAGCACAAGGAGCAAGGGAATGGCAGAAGCAGAAAGCAGAAGCCAAACAGTCCTGCAGGTTATGATAAAGGTGCGTTGTTTTCTTTTGTTGTTGTTTTGTTTGTTTTTTGGTTTTTTGTTTTGTTTTGTTTTTTTTCTGTCCTGGGGATTGAACCCAGAGAAGCTCTACCACTGAGCCACATCTCCATCCCTCTTAATTTTATTTTTTATTTTGAGACAGGGTAAAGTTACTCAGACTGGCGTTGAATTTGTGATCCTCCTGCCTCAGCCTCCCACTGTGCTGGAATCATAGGTGTGCACCACTCTGCCAGGAAGATGTGCCTTTATTTAAGAACAATGGTAATTTCTTGGAAATGTTTAAGCCATTGGAACTGTCAAAATGAACTAATTCATGTTGGTTTGTTAGGAAAAAAAATTGCCATGTCTTTTTTGATGTCATTTTTATTTCCTTGTCATTTTTTGGAACATCTTCAATAGTTTCCTAAGACAGTAGTATGAATCTGGCATTTAAGGCTCTGAGCCAAAGCCTCAACTTGAATTTCTAGATTCATATCCCATTTCACTACCTCTGCCTACTGCATACCTCCCCCCACCCACACATGCCTTATCCTCTGCATGAGTGAGAGTCTCACTTATTCCTCAAAGTTCAGCTTGAATTCCCCTCCTTTAGCAAGACTGCCCAGATCTCTTCAGTGAGGAACCATCCCTCCCCACTGCTGGGTTCCTCTAGCATTTGGGGAGGAACACATGATTGCGTAGCACTTACCCAAGTTACTTTCTGTGAATGACTTGCAGTACACAAGGATTCTCTGAATAGGGGAGGATTGCCTTTAAAAAAATGTTTTGAGGGCCGGGGTTGTGGCTCAGTGGTAGAGCGCTTGCCTGGCCTGTGAGGCACTGGGTTTGATTCTCAGCACCACATATAAATAAATAAAATAAAGGTCCATTGACAACTAAAACATTTTGGAAAAATGTTTTGAAGTTACCCAACCCCTCATACGACACCTGAAAGAAATTCTAGGTGTGCATCATAACAATATGAGTGTTCCTTTTTAATCCCCCACAACATACCTCTCAGAGTCCTTGAAATACAATATTATAGAGAGTCATTCTAAAAAATTCTTTCAGCATGAAGTGATAGGCCCTGAGATTTCTCAATTCTTTTCTTAGGTCAGTGTTCAGTTTTTACTGTTAGTGAGATCATTAATCTTGTTAAGATTCATTTACATTCAACTCAGTTGCATTCCTATTTAGTCCTGCACAGGATCACCTGTTTTCTTGCATTGCGGCTGATGTTCATCAGAGTTTATGCTCATCCTTTCTCACTCTGCATGTGTGAGGCACCGAGTTCGATTCTCGGCCTTTCCTGGGACTTTCAACTTCCACCTACACATGAATTGATTGATTAATTCATCAAATGTGTTTATTGACAGCCCGAGTCCCAGGCACTGTTCTAGTTCCTAGGGATATAGTAGCAAACAAAATGGCAAAAAATGCCACCCTGTGTTACTTACATTCTAAAGAGGCAGTAAATGTAAGTTTAAAACGCATAGACTCTTAACAATAAGAAGAAAAAAAGATAAAGTAGGGGAGGAGAACATGAAATTCCAAGGTCTGTGTGAAAGTTTAGATAGAGTGGACAAGGAAAGCCTCACTGAGAAAGTGGTTTGAAAAAGCTTGGAGGACAACCCTTTTTGAAAGATGCTAGCTATGCAGGTGTCTGTGGGAGGAGCATTCAGGTGCAGGAATGGCAAACGCAGAGGCCCCCAGTTATGCACCCGGAGTGTGCACAAAAGGTAAGGGAGGATAAAGGGGACTAGATTGAAGAGAGAGGGAGGGAACAGAAGGACATAAGGGGAGAAGGAGAGCTGTTTCCTAGTTTTTTCCCCCCATTTTTCTAATTGGTGTATTATAGTCGTACGTAATGGTGGGACTTGTTATATATTCGTACGTACACACAATATAAAAATATGGTTCCTAGTTTTCTGAGTGTTTTCATCATGAAAGGGTGTTGGATTTTGTCGAGTGCTTTTTTGCATCAATGGAGATGATCATGTGGGTTGCCCCCTTTGTTCTATTATGTGTTATGTTGATTTTATGTTGAACCATCTTTTCACTCCTGGGATAAAATCCCACTTGGTTATGGTGCATAATCCTTTGAATATGTTGTTCGATTCAGTTTGCTATTTTTGTGGGGATTTTTGCTTACATATTCATAAGGGATATTGGTTTGTAACTTCCCTTCCATGTGGTGTCCATCTGGTTTGGGTCAGGGTAATATGAGCTACGTAGAAAGTGTTCCTTCTATTATTTTGGGGGAAACAATTTGAGAAAGATTGGTGTCAATTCTTTAAATATTTGGTGGAGTTTGCCAGTGATGCTTTCTGGTCTTGGACTTTTCTTTTGGAGGAGGTTTTTGATTACTCATTCAATCTCTTCTTTTGTTGTGCTAGGGATTGAACACATTGAGCTTTGTCACTGAGCTGCATCCCCACCCCTTTTTATTTTTTCATGTTGAGACAGCATCTGGCTAAGTTGCCTCAGCTGCTCTTAAACTTGGGATCCTCTTGGTTTAGCCTCCTGAGTCATTGGGATCACAGATGTATGCCACCATGTCTGGCCCTTATCAATCAAATTTGTTGATGTACTATTTTTTTTTTTTTTTTTTTTTTTTTTTTTTTTTTTTTTTTTTTTTTTTTGAGGCAGGATCTTATTAAGTTGCTAAGGGCCTTGCTAAGTTGCTGAGGCTGGCTTTGAACTTGCAGTCCTGCCTCAGCTTCCTGAGCCACTAGGATTACAGGTGTGTTCCCCTGTGTCTGGCTCATAGTATCTTTATAATCCTTTTTACTTCTATAAGATTGGTGGTAATGTTCCTACTTCCATCTTTTTTTTTCACTCTTTCATTCTTTGTCTTTATTACACACACACATGTCTACACATGCAGATCTGTTTTATGTATAATTGTTTCTATCAAATAATCAGACCAAGGCATTCTATTGGTAAATCTTCCCTAAAATAGATTTAGGTAAAATTAGGTATTTTATGTGTATCACAGGCTTCAAAACTTAAGACTTCGTTGCTGATTTCAGTTCTGAGGCCATACATGCAATTAAAATAGACATTTAAGTGCATTAAGGCAACAAAAGTGAGCTGAAAGAAATCACAGGGCTCAGGACAATTAAAGGGTGTATTTTGCTTTTATCAGTCACAATGTGAATGGCAAATACTGTGCGGACCTCACAGGGCTTCCCTGGGATGTGGGAGGCTTCTGACATCTCCAGGTGCGCACGCAGTGGTGTGAGCAGCTGAGGCGCCTCTGGAGCTGCCGCGAGGGCTGACTTCTCTGCCTCTCCTTTCTTGGGTTCTTGTTTCAGTTTGTAATCGGCGAGTGCAGCCTTGACTGCATCTTCTGCCAGCATGGAGCAGTGCAGTTTCACGGGGAGGGGGGAGCTCCTTGGCGATGTCTGTGTTTTTGATGGTCGAGGCCTCTTCCACTGTCTTCCCTTTCACCCAGTCAGTAGCCAGCGAGCTGGAGGGGATCGCAGAGCCACAACCAAATGTCTTAAACCTGCGTCCACAATCTTCCCCTTTTCATCCACTTGAATCTGTAAATTCATGACATCACCACACGCTGGAGCACCTACCAATACAGTTCCACCATTTTTTGAAGTCTTGTCAAGGGATCCTACATTTCTAGGATTTTCATAATGATCCACAACCTTCTTGTGATAGAGCCGGGCCGGAGCTGACAGCTCCGGAGCAGGCAGGCGCGGGCTCCGGAGCAGGCAGGCGTGGGCTCCGGAGCAGCAGGGCGGATGCAGCTCGCCCCAGACGGCCGCTCCAGCCGTGACCATCTTGCCGGCTCGCGCCTGCGCCCCCACTTCCATTTTTAAATTTTACTCTAAGTACTGCTTTTACTGCATCCTATAACTTTTGGTGTGTTGTGCTTTTTTCATTCTCTCAAAGTGTTTTTTAATTTCTTTTATGATTTCTTCTTTGACCCACTGTTTTGTTTAATATCCGCATTTGTGAATTTTCCAGTTTTCTTTCTGTTTTGTCTTCATTCCATTGTGGTCAGAAGAGATATTTTGTGTGATTTCAGTCTTTTCAAACTTACTGGGACTTGCTTCGTGGCCTATATATGGCCTATTGGCTAATGATACAGTGTGTGCATGCGCATGTGAGGATGTGTGCTGTTAATGTAGGGTGAAGTGTTCTATATGTACTTTTTTACATCTAGTTGGTCTATAAGGTTGTCTTTTATTTCCTTATAGATCTTCTATGTAGGCATTCTATACATTATTGAGAGAAGTTATTGAAATTTCCAGAAGTTTCCATTATCATGGAACTATTTCTCCCTTTGATTCTGTTAATATTTGTCTTATATATTTTGGGGTTTTGTTGTTTGGTGCATATTCACTTATAATTGTTATTTCTTCTTGATGAATCAATCCATTTAATAGTATATATTGTCCTTTGTCTCTTGAAACCATTTTGACTTGAAGTCTATTTTGTCTCATATTACTACAGCCATCCCAACTTGTTTTTGGGTAAAATTTGTGTGAAATATCCTTTTCCACCTTTAACTTACAGTATATTTGTATCTTTGGGACTATGCTATGTGGATAGCATATTGGATCACAATTTTAAAATTCATTCTGCTATCTCTGCTTTTGGATTGAAGATTTTAATTCATTTACATTTAATGTATTACTGATTGGAAAGACTTCCTTCTGCAGTTTATTTGTCTTACACCTTTTTAATCTTTTTAAATCCATTTCCTCTATTACTATCTCTCTCTCCCCCCCCCACCTGCGCCACACACACACACACACACACACACACACACACACACAGATGTTTTGATTCCCTTTTCATTTTCTTTGTGTATATTTTTAAAATATTTAGGTACTTCCTTTGTGGCTGCCATGGGTATTATATCAAGTATCCTAAATTTATTGCAGTTCACTTTGAACCAATAACAACTTAAATAGCTTATAAAAGCTATATAACTTTGTCCCCCCCCAATTATAAATCTCTGTTATTTATATGTAGATGTAATCTTTATGTGTCTAATAACATAGATTTATAAGAATTTTTTAATGCATTTGTCTTTTAAATCATGTAAATCATCTTTTAGACCCTGCTTCAGGTTTTTCTGGGGTTTTGTTGTTGTTGCTTTTGTTGGAGGTTATAGTAATTTGTTTGTCTAGTGACTTTTCCTTCTTTTTTTTTCATAGAATATATTTCTTTTCAAATGTGGTTCCTGAGATCTCTGTTTTTTGGCTTGTGTTCAGTTAGTGACTGACAGATCTTGAATGTCAGGAGCTAAACAGACAAACAAAAATGCCTCTCCCAGTCTTTGCAGATGGCCTCTGTGCTCTGGACCTCTTTTAACTTTACGCAGACTTCATGAGCCTAGGTTGAATCAGAGGTGAAAGTTTGAGGTCTTCTGGGATGAGACTTTCTAAATTCCCTCTTACTCAAAGGTGCTCTTAAATGTCCTAATTTCCCAAGGAAACTCCCTGACTTTTCCTTTCTGGCCTTAGGTGATCTTTTACATATCCCAACCAAAATCCTTTGCCTCAGGCATCTGCCAGTTTTTTGTCAGCCTTACAGTGTCCTAGAATGCTATCTGGTACTTTTCTGATCTAGGTGAGTTGAAGTTAAGATGAAACAGAGATGAGCATCTTGCACTTGTCCTTCAAATAGCCCTGAGATAGGTTAGAATACACCTGCACAATGATTTGTAAATAAAGTCTGTTCTGCTCTTCCAGACTAAAAACCATGGTCCTGCAGTGTGAACTTGGGCTAACATCTTCAAGACTGTCGAATCTGGGAGTTGAGCAAAGCCTATTAATAATGTCACAAAGTATTTTCTCATTTCATTTTTTATTGTGGGAAAATATACCACAATATATGTTGCATATATGTAGCAAAATTACCATTTAACTATTTTTAAATGGGTACTTCAGTGACATTAAGTATGTTCAGTGTTGTGCATCCATCACTACTATTCATTTCCAGAACTTTTTCACCAACCCAAACTGAAACTCTGTACTCATTAAATGTTAATTCTCCATTCCTGCCTGCCCCAGTTGTTCCTGGTAACCAAAATCTAGTTTGAATTTGTTTTTCTTCTTGATTCAGTGTTTGGATGTTGCTGTGAACCATTGACTGTTTTTTGAAATCTGACAGTTGGTTCTGACATTTATTCAGTTTATTAATGATTCTTTTGGCAGTGATG
The DNA here is from genome assembly GCF_902686455.1 of Sciurus vulgaris. Lineage (NCBI taxonomy): Eukaryota > Metazoa > Chordata > Mammalia > Rodentia > Sciuridae > Sciurus > Sciurus vulgaris. The sequence continues at coordinate 73,968,421 of NC_136472.1, forward strand.
GGAGCTTGGAGCTGCCTACTCTGCCATTTTACTGACATTGCCCAACAGCAAGGTTTTATTCCTGAACACCTTGGAAGAGTAGAATGGTCATTAGCAAAAATGGGAAAGATTGTGAGAAGATTTTATTTGGAGGAAGAATATCAAGGGTTCAGTTTTGGATATATCCAATTCAAGATGCCTACTAGACATCAAATAAAGAATGCAGGTAGACAGAGAAGAAAAGAGGTCCAAGGACAGAGTCCTGAGGTAGGATAACACATCAGGTCCAGAAAATCAGACAGAACTTGGAAAGAGACTGAGAAGGAGTAACCAGAAGGGTGGGAGGTGAAGCTGCAGATTGTGGTGTCTTTATTATAGAGTGTCTGCAGCTAATTCAAATCAGAAGGTTCATGGAGTTGGCCACATGGAAGTCATTGGTGACCTTGGGAAAATGAGTTCTGATGGAATTGGGAGCAAAAACTAAGTAGGAATGGGAAGAGAATTGGAGACTGAGTACAGAGGAGCAGGGAAATGAGAGTTGCTAGAAGGGCAGATAGGATCAAGAAGTGTTTTTGTCGTAGCTTGTTTGTTCATTTGTTTAATTTTCTTTTCTTTCAGCCTCCTAAGTAGCTGGGACTAAAGAGTTTTGTTTTGTTTTAATGTGAGGAATTGGGATTCCTGGTAGAATTAATCCAATGGAGAGGAAATGTCAAGTTCATGATGCAGGAAAGAGAATTACTGGTGACTGTCCTTGAATAATGAGAGCGGATGAAGTCTGGTAGGGGTGATGGGAAAAAGGTGGTGTGTGGGGATAGAAGCTGGTAGGTGGACAGATGCATTTGCTTCCATTTCTGTTGACTGCCAAATCCATATCTACAACTGCTACCGCTTCCTTGAGTCAAAACCTTGGGACACCCGTGACTAGATTTCCTAAAAGTATTCCAGCTTTAAGTTCCAAACCAAGATCCACTCCTTCCTTTCTAGCTCTCTGCTGTTACCACCTGTCCATGGCCTCCCATCCTGACGAGTGTTCTGATGTCAGTGTTCTGAGCAAGGAGGAGACCTTGAGGAAAAGGCAACCCAGAGCTGAGGCTGGAGGATGAGTAGACATTTACTACATGGGTTCAGATGTGGAAGAATGGTGTGGATGGAGTCCCCAAAGGTGAGGTGGGGAACGGGCTGGGTGTAGGGTGACCAGGGAGCAGTCACCTAGAAGCCATCACACAACAAAGCTTTGTCAGGATCTGTAGAGTTACCCATTATTTGTTACATGATCCTAAGAGCTGCTTGAATTTTCCAGCGTAGCACTGGATTGTCATCTTGCTGGGAGAACCCTGACAAGCCCTTTCCCCCTCTGGACCTGGCACAGACTGCTCCTCCCTCATATGGTGATTTACCTCTAATTGTTCATCAAACTCCTCTTGACCATCTTCAAAATCACTTCCTGGGACAATTGCCAGACTCCCTCTTCGTTAGCCTCCTCACTGACACCTCTTTTTGGCCTTTCTCACCTGAAGTCCCAGTTCTTCCTCCATGAGCATTTCACACTGAGAGTTGAATTCATTTCTGTCCTTAGCCAGGGGTCTGCATGGAGGAAGCCTCACCAAGTTTGTTGATTGTACAAAAAAAAAAAAAAAACAAAAAAAAAAAACAAAAAAAACCTACAAGCCATCCTGGTTTTAGGTCTCCCTGCACACAGGTGCACAGATGCTTACTAACTGAAATGCACAAGCAAATTGAAGAAATAACATCCTTATTTCAGGTTGTTTTTAGATGAGGATGTTATTGTTGTGAGATGTTTTTGTATCATTCATTCTGGACTCGGGGGACAGTGCCCATCTCTGCTGTCATTTGTTCTGTTACTTCAAAGTACAGGAAAACCACGGGTGGTGATTTTAGAATCTTATTCAGAACCTTCAGTGAATGACTCATTTTGCATTGACGACTTTTCCGGATTGCTGCAGTTCAAATAAATTAAGCAACAGGACATTGTTGTTGTTTTTGTTGTTGTTAATTTTAACCATTTTAGATGGTAAATTTCAGACATGCATTATCATACTTTCCTGACCATGATCCTACCAGCTCTTATGTCTTCAGAATCATAATGAACATAGTTCTAATAATTTTCCAGGCCAGCAATGAGTATGCAGAGACTTACTGGAGGAGGACGAGGAGGAGGGGTAATTTCGTGCTATCACCTGGGAGGCAGCTCAGTCTCTCCCTGGAGCAGAATCTGGATATAGGCCAGAGTCTAAGGTGGAGATAGTTGAGCTGCCCCAGAAATCAAAGGAGCAAGTGAGGGAAAGGCTGGTCCTGACTCCAAACACAGGGGCCCTGAATCCCTGGCTTCAGTGCGCCTTTGAGTCACCTTGGGATTTTGGCTGAAATGCATATTTTGATTCAATAGATCTGGATTTGATCCTGGGCTGGGATCTGATTTCTGCACTTTAAACAAGGTCCCAGGCCAGGCTAGTGCTGTGAGACCACAGACTGCACTTTTGGTATCAAATCTTAAGTTGACCTCTGGAGTTTTCTTGTGATCTTGGGTGGACTTTACTGGGAGGCTGATCTTTAGGGTTTGCTTCTGAGGCATCTACACACACCACCAGTAGTAACAATTCCTCCACGTGCGCCTGCTCTCAAGTTTACAAAGTTCCTGTTTCCCTTCACTCTCCTATTGCTCCTGGAAGTTTGGTTAGCAGTACTTACCAACTGGGAAACCAAGTCCCTACCTGATGCAACTCACCAGGTGCAGAATCAGGGCTCCTCCTCAGTGCTGTGTCACTGGTTTTGGTTGTTTCCTGGCCTATCTGTGCTGACTGCATAGACAGACTGTGGACTGTCAGCATGGTGGGAACATGGGGCCAAGGCTGCCTGTGCACACGTGTGTACCTCTGCTAGCGCGAAAGACTGATCACCAGCAGCAGCCCTAGCACCTGGGGCCTACGCAGTCTCACCTGGGATACCCTGGGACTGGCATTTCCTCTCTGCTTGAATTTCCACCCCAGATGGTGTCCTTGCCTCATATTTTATACGTCATTGCAAGTAGCAGGGAAGCCCACCTGTAGCACTTGCTGAGATGCTGTTGGTGCCACAGCCACCTTGGGGCAGGCTGGTCAGGCTTGACCTGCCAGCATCTGCTTCTCTGCCTAAGGGTTTTCTCTGGCCACAAGGGCCATCTTGCCCTGTGCAAAGCACTGAAGTGCTGGGGAAATGTATGGCCTTCATTCAACCAAGGGCTAATGGAAGCTGGAGTAAAATTAACCCCACTGTCTTAAGCTGGGTCCACTCTGAAGTGTTTTCAACTCTGGTGAGGCTCACTCACAGTGCCAACTTGCTTGAGTGTGTTTCCTGTATTTGCTGCCTTCTCCCTCCTTCACTTCCTCTTTCCCATTATCTGGGTTCCTGGATCTCTTCCTGAACAAGTGATTTACACCCAATAACTTATCTCCAAGTCTACTGGGGAACCCATTTCTCCCAATCACTCCACTGTTTCTACTGACCTACTTACATCTGAGCCCACACACCTGACTTTAGTCACAGTGGAGAAGTGTTCCAGTTCCTTGGTGAGGTCACATCCTCCACCAAGGACCTGGCTTCTCAAGGATTTTCCTCCTCACATTGCCCCCTGTCTATGCAACATAATCCTCATCTCCTCCTCTTTCTCTTCTTTCCCCTTCCAACCCCCACCCCCTCTTCCCTTTTTCTTCCCCCCTCTCCCTCTTAGATCTTTCTAACTTGCAAACATACCTCAATATGACCTCTCAGGTCATAGACTTTTAATTCTGGCCATATGGAATAAGAGTGACTGGATTATCTTTTCTGCCTGAAACAATAATATATGACACAATGGTTTTCAAGGCACTGGACATCAAGCAAAAAAGGCCAGAATTCTTGAGAGATGGGAAACAAGTAAGGGGAAACCTGTGATTGCCCCTAGCAAAGGGAGAAGAATCCTGGTGGACTCCATGGATTGAGCAGATAGCTGAGTCCAGAAAGACCAAGGTAGCAAGAATGTGCAGTGCACCTGCAGAGCAACACCCCAAGTATTCAGAATAGACCTGTGCATGCATACGAAGAAACTATCCAAAGCCAAGGAGAGATGCACCAGAGAGAATTAGTGTAAATAATAGCTGGCCAGGAATGGTGCCTTTTCCCACCAGTCCAGTCTGGAAAACTTCATGCCTAACAAAACATTGGGTAGAGTACTCAGCAGGGTCTTGCTTCAGTAGCAGGAAATAGCCAGCACTACACTAAATGCTACTCTAGTTCTAACAAAGTTTAAAAGAAATACCAAATGAACCAAATTGTTTCCAAGTAACTTAACTGCATCCCAGGACAAAGTTCAAGAATATATTTATATATATAAAAACGTCCAATTCTCAAGGTAATATTCATAATGTTAGAGTGAATAAAAAGTACTAGGCTTGCAAAGAAGGAGGAAAATACAATCCATAATGAGAAAACTCAATCAAAACTGACCAAGGATTAACATAAATTTGAAAACCAGCAGACAAGAACACTGAAACCGTTATCACAACTGCCCAGTTCAATATATTCACAAGTTAAGGAGATATGAACAACATAAAATAGACCCAAATCAAACTTCCAGAGATTACAACTATAATGTTTGAACTTCAAATAAATATACTGAATAGAAAGACTAGTAAATTTAAAGACATAATAATAAAAACTACCCAAAATGAGACTCCAAGAGTACTAAGAATAATTTTTAAAATGAAGAGAGCTTTAGTTAATTGGGAGACAACTTCAAGCAGTTTAATATATGCATTAAGTGGATGCCTTGGGAAATAAAGAATATGGGACAGAAAAAGTGCTTGAAAATAATGTCTGAAAATTTCCCCAAGTTTGATGAAAACTATAAACCCATATATCTAAGTAGTGCAATAAACTCCAAGCACAAGAAACATGAAGGAAATTAAGCCAAGATATATTATAGTTGAATTGCTCAAAATTGATGGTAGAGAGAAAGTCTTAAGGGCAACAAGGTCTATGGGGAGAAAACATGTTACATACAAAGGAACAAAGATAAGAATTAGATTTCCTTTCACAAATAATTCAAGCAAGAAGACAGAACAGTATCTATAAAGCACTAAAATAAATCCATACCAGAATTCTATGTTCACTGAAAATATCTTCCAAAACTAGAGATGATTTTGATAATACACTATTATATAGGATGTTGTCATTAAGGGAAAGTGGATGGGTATATATGTGGGAATAAAGAAGAGAGACATCCAAGATCAAGATGGTGAACTTAAATCACATTAAATATAAATGGTGTCTTCCTAATAAGAAGGCATTGATCCTTAATTAGATTTAAAAGAAGGATTCAATTATATGCTGTCTACAAGAGACACATTTTCAAAATAGACATGAATAAGTAAAAGTAAATGTATTAAAATATATCCCATACTAACAATAAGAAAGTTGCAGTGACTATATGAATGTCAGATAAAGTAGATTTTAGAGCAAAGAATGTCATCAGGGATAAAGAACATTATTTCACAGCAAGAAAAGATCAATTAATCAAGAGAACATAGTTCTAGAACTGTATGAGCCTAATAATAGAATTTCAACGTCTATCAAAGAGAAATTTGATAGAACTGCATGGAGAAATGGCAAATTGAATTTGTAGTTTAAAAGCTTCCCACGTAGATTAGGCCAGTCCTAGATGAGCTCAGTAGTGAATTGTACCAAACATTTGAGAAAAAAATAAGGCAAATTCTATGCAAACCATTACACAAAATGGAAAAGAAGGAAATACTTCCCAACTCATTCTATGAAATAGTGCTTCCTTAATACCCAAAACAAACACACTACAAGAATGAAAACCATAATCTAATCTTACTCATAAACATAGTTGTAAAAATTCCAAACAAAATTTTAGCAAACCAAATCTAATTTAAAAAGACAAAAACATCACGACCTAGTGGAATTTATTCCAAGGTTTACTTAACACTTGAAAAACAATCAATACAATTAAAATTAAATTTAAAAGGAATGATATATTTCTGAATTGGTGTATGAAAAAAATTTACAAAATCCAACATGCATGCCCAATAAAATCTCTGAGAAGACTACAAACAGAAAGGAAATTCCTATACCTGATAAAGGACATAATATTTAATGGTGAAAGACTGAATAGTTTTCCCATTAGATCAGGAACAAATACAGGATGTTTGCTCTTGTCGATTTTACTTAACACGACACTGGAGGTTACAGTTAATGCAATAAGTCAAGAAAAGGATATAAAATGCATTCACATTTAAAAAGAAGTAAAACTGTATTCACAAATGACATAAACATTTTTGTAGAAAATCCATTGAAAACTACAAATAAATTACAAGAACTAGTTTTTTGAACTTGTAGAATACAAGATGAATTATATAAACTCAATTGCTCTTTTCAACAAATCATGGTAAGATAACTGGATATCCACTCCCAAAAGAGTGAATTTGGACCAGTACCTCACACCATATACAAAAATTAACTCAAAATGGATTCAAAAGCAGCTGGCACAGTGGTGTACACCTGTAATCCCAGCAATTTAGGAAACTGAGGCAGGAGGATCACAAGTTCAAGGACAGTCTCAATAATTTAGTGAGACCTTGTCTCAAAATTTTAAAAAAGGGGATGGGTATGTGAGTCAGTGAAAGGTGCCCTATGTTCAACTCCAGTAACAAAAAACGTTTTAAAAAATGAATTAAAAGCGGTATATAAGAGCTAAAACCATGAAACTCCTAAAAAAATAAAATAAAAAGGCTTAAACTTGTCATATTGAATTAGGTGATAAAAACAAAAACAAAATCTAAAAGAAAGAATTTGATAAATTGAACTTCATCAAAACTAAGAAACTTTTTTGCATCAATGGACACTATCAAGAAAGTAAGGGCTGGGGATGTAGCTCAGCATGCATAAGGCCCTGGGTTCAATCCTCAGTATCTGCACCCCCGCCCCTGCAAAAACAAAGGTGAGAAAACAACCAGAGAATGGGAGAGAATATTTACAAATCGAATATTTGATGAAGACATAGTATCCAAAATATATAAAGAACTCTTAGAACACAATAATAAAAAGGTAACCCAGTTTAAAAACTGGCGAAGGATTTGAATAAACATTTCTCTAAAATCGATATACAGAAAGCCAATTAAGCATGTTAACCATCAGGAAAATGCAACTCAAATCCACAATAATACGCAACTTCACACTCATAAGACTAGCAATCATTATCACAGTCATGATCTTTTGATCATGTTCATCATGTTAACTTGTCCAGAAAGTGGTTTCTTGTCTTGCTTTTTGCTGTATACACAGTACATTAAACAGTGACAGACCTGGAGCAATGGAATTGGTCAACCATGGACTGAGACCTTTCAAACTGTGAGCCAAAATAAATATTTCCTCATCAAAGTTGTTCTTATCAGGTATTTTGGTCACTGTGATGCAAAGTTGACTAATACAGACATTATCAGCTCCTGCATAAGTCCGTGTGCTCTTCCTTGGTGCCATTCCTCCTGTCTTCTTAAGACAAAACCACCCTCTTGGTTTCTGTTATAATACCCTTGCTTTTAAAAAATACTTTGCCATCTACTTACTTGTACATATTTAAATAATATATTAATCAAATGTTTGAACTTTGTGTATGCTGAATGTATTCTTCCATGATTTGCTTTTTTCATTTGACATTATATTCATAAGATACTCGTGCATGGGTGGATATGGCTGTTTATTATTGCTATTGTATATATATATTGTTCTTTTTAATAGATATACCACAATTTATTTTCCAGTCTACTGTAGGTGGATGTTTCTAGGGTTTCTATTATGAAAATTATGCTAGAAATCTTTTTTTTTTCATGTGCAATTTTACTAGGCTCAGGGATTTACATAAATTGATTCAGCCTTACTAAATAATACCAAATAATTTTTGTTAGGTGGTTGATTAGTTTACAATCCTAGCAGCAAACTATGTTCCCCATCTTGTGCAAAATTGAATGCTTTTACATGAATTATATTTTGCAATATGATGAAATGTCCCACAAAGGCCCAGGTGGTAAGGACTTGACCCTCAGCATGGCTATGTGTTCTAAGTTCCATTTATTGGTGGTGATCATATGCAAAAAAAAATTTTAGAGTAGATTTAGAGAAAAATTGCCAAGATAGGAGAGAAATGTTATAAAACAGTTTTCTCTATTGCTAGCATCTGACATTACCATGGTTGGTTTATTATAACTGAGAAACCAACTATTAACTAAATCGTACACTCTATTTGGGTTTTGTTAATTTTTCAACTGATGTTCTTTTTCCTGTTCCAGGATTCCGTCCAGGATACTACACTCCATTTATGTCTCCTTAGTCATCTCTTATCTATGGCAGTTTCTCAGTCTTTTTGGTTTTTCATGACCTTGATAATTTTGGAGCATATTGGTCAGTTATTTTGAAGGTTGTTTCTCAGTCTGTGTTGTCTGATGTTTTTCTCATGGTTAGACTTGGGTTATGAATTTGGGGGAAGAGTACCAGAGAAACAAAATTATCATCATATTTGATTGAGTGTACCTGCTATCAGTGTGATTCATCACTGCTGATGACCCTTCCATACTCTTTGGAAGAAAATTTCACACACCCCATCCTTTCACTCAAAGTGGGAGAATATTATGCTCCACTTCGGGAGACACGGCATATCTACATAAGTTATTTGGAATTCTTCTGTATGAGATATTTGTCTCCTTTCCCTATTTTTCAACTGTAGCAAATAATTTATTTATATCAATATGACTTGAATTTTTTTATACTTTGAACTATAATATACTATCACATTATTTTGTTGTTTTAACTTTGATCATTGGACACTTTCAGATTGGCAACTTTGTCCCTTGGCATGTCCCCCATACTTTTGTTTTTGTAATACTTCCTTATTTCCTGGCACTACTAACTTCTCCAGGCTCATCTTGCATGTTTTCTCTCCCTGCTCTAGAAGCAGTCATTTCTTCAGGTAGCCCTGGTTCCTTTTAATGGAGAGTGGTATTAGAAACCAAGATCTGAGTGAGGAGTGTGATCACTACTACTGGGGTGTCACTGCTTTCAGGCCTGAGCTGAGAAATACACTGATTCATGGATACACACATCTCTAATCATTTCTGTATATGTCCATCTATCTTAACTATGCTGATGCCTCTTCTGGCCTTCCCCCTTGCTTAGATGTAACTTCCTGCCCCAACAGTGAGAAATCTGCTCCCATCATCCACCATCCATTTATCTATTTGTTCAACCTCAGTATACATGCACAATTGTGAACCCATATCCCTGCGAGAAACTTTACCAACTAGAGAAAATTGTCTGTGAATAATTCCCTTCTGTCTTTATCCTTTACAGTTTCAAACATTTTTTTCAAAAAGTTACTTAACTCAGCTCCTTTTTTTCTTTACCCCCTTCAAATGTTGTTTCACACTTTGTAATACAGTTAGCTTCTTTTGTCGCCGTCTGCATTCCATCTGAGAGCCCTTGACCTTCTGGTTGATTGATTTTCAAAATTTACACATATTAAAGTTCACTTTGTTGTAAATTTTGATAGGGTTTGACAATTGCATAATGTTACATACACACCTCTCCAGAACCATACAGAGTAGCTCAATCATTAAAAATTCCCCTCTCCTTCCCCTCTATAGTCAATTCCTCTCCCCAAACTTCCGTCAACCACTGAACTGTTTTCCATCCCTATCAATTTTCTTTTTCAGGAAAAAATAAATATACACATACCGATATTCATACAATATGTAGCCTCTTTCAGATTCACAATTTTTCCATTAATTAATGACTTCACCTTTTTACCACTGCATAGTGTTCTATTGTACCACAATGTGACAGTATCAACTTAGTTAAGCAATAGGCCCAGTTATTTAATTCAACACTAATGTAGGTGTTGCTGTGAAAGTATTTTGTAGATGTGGTTTACATCTATGATCAGTTGATTTTAAATCACCTTATTATGTGCGTGGCCTCATCCAATCACTTAGAAGCTAGAAAATTTCATGCTCACGATTTTGTATTTACTTAAGTGTTTGGTTCACTTCAATAAATAACTAGGAGTGTGATGCTGGGTAGTATTGTAAATATGTGTTTATGAGAAACTGCCAAACTCTGTTTTGCATGCCCACCAGCACTGGTGACTGTTCCTGTTCCTCCACATTCTCATCAGTATTTGTTGTCAGGTTTTTTGATTTTATGCATTCTAATACACATGCAGTAGAACCTCATTGTTTGAATTTGCATTTTCTCTAATGACAAATGATTTTGAGTGTAATTGTATTTTTTTTTAGTTGTCAATGGATCTTTATTTAATTTATTTATTTATATGCAGTGTTGAGAATTGAACCCAGTGCCTCACACATGCTAGGCAAGTGCTCTACAACCAAGCCACAACCCCAGCCCTTAATTGTATTTTTAATTTTGCTCATTATTATAAAAGTAGATTTTATGTTCATGTATTTATTGGCCATTTGATGTTTCTTTTTATAAAATACCTGTTCGAGATTTTGTCCATTTTTCCATATGATTCTTATTTTCTTAATTATGTATTCATTACTAGGGATTGAATCCAGGGGTGCTTTGCCACTGAGCCACATTCAGCCCTTTTTATCTTTTATTTTGTGACAGGGTCTTGCTAAGTTGCTTAGGCCTTGCTAAGTTGCTGAGGATGGCTTTGAACTTGCGATTCTCCTGCCTCTGCCTCCCAAGCTGCTAGGATTACAGGCGTGTGCCGCCATACTGGGCTGTTTATTATTTCTTTATGTATTCTGGGTATAAGTTTTTTTTTTTCTTTTGATGCTGTGTATTGCAAATGCTTTCCCTTACTTTGTGACTTGGTTTTCACTCGTTTTAATGCCCTTCAATGAATGGAAAAATCTGTTCTTGAACTAGAGCATTTGCTCTATTTACATTGCATTTAAATATGGATATCCTGGATATTTATGTTATGTATTTATTGTTATTTTGTGCTTCCAATTTAGTCCATCTGCTTTATTTCTTGCTCTCCCTTTCTTACCTTCCTTTGGACTATTTTGTATTTTCAATTTTTCCTTCTACTGGAAAAAGTGGAAGAAAATCCTTCCTTTCTATCTTTCCTTTTCCTTCTACTGTATCTTCTTGTGGTTTCTTTAGAAATTAAAAGATTCTCCTGAGTTTACCAAAATCCAATGTAGTCAGTATCTACCTCTTTCTTCTCAAGCAATAAACGGAACTTAGAACACATAGCCATGCTGAGGGTTAAGTCCTTAGCACCTGGACCGTTGTGGACATTTCATATCCAAATTAGTAATATATATAGCAATATATAGCAATAGTATTTTCCTTCTGTCTGAATTTCTAGCATTTCTTGTAGTCTAGGTCTTCTAGCAATGGTGTCTCTCAGCATTTTTTGTCTGAAAATATATTTATTTACGTTACTGAGAATAGGCTTTTGGGTGGCAATCCTTGCTGTTGCTGCGGTTTTCTCTTTCAGTGCTTTGAAGATACCATGCAATTGTCTTCAGGTTTGTATGGTTATAACAAGTAGTCTGGTACAATACCTTAGCTTAGCTTCTCTCACAGTATTGTATCTTCTTTTTTCATTTGTTGATCTTCATGATTTTCTCTTTATGTGTGTGTGTGAGTGTGTGTGTGTGTGTGTGTGTGTGTGTACATATATACATATGAAGTATCTAGGTTTGGGGGCTTGTTTTTCTTTTTATTTATATGTATTTGTCTTGGGATTCTCTTGACTTCTTAGATCTGTGGTTTGATGTATGTGTATTTTTCATTATGCTGGAAAAGTCTCAGTCAGTAGCTCTTTATCATTCTTGTTCACCATACTCTTCTTCTGCAGCTCCAAGTACACTTATTTAGACTGTTTGGTATCGTCCCACTCTTGGATTCTCTGCTTGTTTTTTATTTTGTTTTGTTTTTACTCTTGTTTTCTCTTTTTTGGGTTGAATAATTTCTACTGACCAATCTTCAAGCCCACTGATTTATTCTTCAGCTATTTTGAGTCTTCTGAAAAGTTATTAAAGGGATTCATTGTGATTTTTGTTTCTGGGTCTTCAGTTTGACTCAATATTATATATAATTTTGTATCTCTTAACTTAAGCTGTTCTTGCATATCATCCACCTTTTCCACTAAATTCTGTAACATATTCTTCTTTGTTATTGTTATGGTTTAGATATAGAATGTCCCTTAAAAGGTGTGTTGAAGGTTTGGCTTTCAGTGCAGCGGTATTCAGAGGCTGGGCTCTTGGGAAGTGATTAGATCATAGGACTCTGACCTCATTAATGGGTCAATACATTTGATAGATTATTAATTTGATGGCATTATCAGGAGGTGGTAGAAACTGTAGGAGATGGGGCCTGGTTGGACAAAGTATGTCACTAGGGGTGTGCCCTGGACAAGTATCTCTTGTCCTCAGTGTAAGGTATAAAGCCACCCGTCTCTTCCCGTTATAGGAATTTCTGGCCTCCCCACCGCCTGTCAATCTGCACTCCGCCTGCCTCTTCCCTTACAGGAATTTCCGGCCTCCCCATCACCTGTCAGTCTGAGTTCTGCCCGCCTCTTACGTTATAGGAATTTCCGGCTTAAGCTGCGTCCTCTTCCTGTCTCCCACAATATGACCTAACATGTTATTGGTCCATCAGTCAGTCTGCAAGAATTCTCCACCAAGTTTGGTTCCTCCCAGCCCCCGAAATTCCAATATCTGGGAGAAGCCATGCCATTTCTTCTTCTTTTTTCTTTTTTCTACCCCGAGTGGACCTTATCTGTCCTGCACAAATAAAGTCTTTTGCGTGAGATCTCATGTCTGTGGAGCGTTTTTTCTGGGAGCTATCCGCGAGCCACAACTGAGCCAGCGACCCCTAACACTCAGCTCCTTCCTACCGCTCTCTGCTTCCTGAGCTGAGCAGTTTTCCTCCATCATGCCCTGCCACCATGATGTTCTATCTCACCTTAGGCCCAAAGCAATTGGAGACAGCAGACATGAGCTGAAACCTCTCAAACCATGAGCCTAAATAAGTCTTTCCTCCTCTAAGTTGTTTTTCTCAGGTGTTTTGTTCCAGTTATGAAAATACAGTTGTTTAAAAGCCCCTTTGTGGAAATTCCAACATCTGGATCATCTCTGACTCTGGATTTATTGATTACCTTGTCTCTACAATAGATTGTTTCTTGAATTTTGGGTGTGTCTTTTATTTTTGATTGGATATCAGATACTGTCTATAGAACAGTATGGAGACTGAAATAAATAGTACTTACATCTGGAAATAGGTGTGTCTCCTATCCTATCAGGCTATGAATACATGAAGAGGAGTCAGTATCAGGAATTGAATTGGGTTTGGGTTTGTTGGTTTATGGTCTTCTTCAGTGCATCACAGGCTTCAGATTCCTCTAGAATGACTTCTGGGTTAGAGCTGGATCTGGGAGCTGAAGGACCTATCTTAGTGACCCCTGCCAGTCTCTCAGTGATCCCTGCACTCCTGTACCACAGAGGGGCTCTCTCCATGTTCTTCCATGGTGGGCTGATGCTGCTTGCTGCCAGGTGCTTGCAGGCTTCTAGTGGGGTCCAGGCAGGTTTGCTTTGTTATGTTTCACCCTCAGTCCTTGGCTCAGGGATGGGGAGGGGCTTTCTCAGCATTCCTGCACCTTCTTTGAATACAAACTAGTTTCTGCCTTACATCAATGGTAGTTCTTGTGCTGGATAGGATTTTCCACACTCCTCCCTTAATAAGAGATTCCCGGTGGTGTCTGGGACAGTTTTCTTTTCCTCTATCCCTCCCCACCACACCCTGCTATCAGCAAGAGGATTTTGCCTGTGCCCTTGGAGCAACAGGTTTGCTACCTGTCCCCAGGCAGCTTAAAGTTTGTGTTCATATGAGAGAAGGAAGGGTCTTGGCAGGAGGACCAGGCCGTGCTAGTTACTTCTGAAAACCACCCCACACAGATGCTCCAAGACAGGTATTCTGTTCTGTGGGCCTCATTCACCCTTCCTCCAATGTCTGTTCCAAGAAAAGAGATTAAAAGTATGTTAAAACTCCTCTGGAGTGTGGGGCTTCAAGCTGCCATGCTAGCCAATGCTGTGTTTAGCAGCTTGTTAAGCATTAAGTTGTTTTCTTCTTATTTGCTTGTCTGGTGGCCAGGGCCTCATCCTCCTGTGTTCTGTCAGAGTTTTGTCTCTCCTCAAAGGTACCTGCCCCTCTTTGGGATTTAGGGTATTTCGTTATCCTCTGACCTCAGAGCTCTGATTCAAGAGAAGTTATAATTGGGGGCTGGAAATGTAGCTTAGTGGTAGAATGTCAGAGGCCCAGATCAAACAAACATACAAAAAGAAAGAAGGAAGGAAGGAATCTGAGGTCAGGGATGGCAGGTTTCTTGCCCCCAATCACATAGCTAAAAAGTGACAGAACTTGGATAAAAACCCAGCTAGGCTTGACTTCCTAGCCTGAGGTTTTTCAGTCTTGCTTTTTGGTCAGGTCTCCCCTGATCGGCTGGGCTCTGAGCTCTTCCCTGCCAGTCTCTTCCTCCCAGTCTCCCAGCTTAAGGCCCGGCTCAATCTATCCTCTCTCCAGTCCCACCACACCAGCAACTGGAGACATCTCCTCTGCCCCATCAGTGAGGAGAGAAAGTTCTTTGCTTCCTGACATTACCCAGACAAGCAGGCCCCAGGGCTTTCAGCCAAGCGGATCCTCTCTGGGTGCCTCCAGCGTGGGTCCTGGGTGTACACCCGTCACAGCCCAGGAATGTGGGCATCCAAGCACCAGCAAGACAGGCTCCCTGGCTGTCAGCCGAGCCAGGGCCCCTGGTAACTGACAGGAGCTGACAGACCATGGAGAGAAGAAAGCTGGGTTGAGGGACAAATTGCAGAGTGACTTGGTTTGTGCAGACGGTGTAAGGCAGCTGGGTCTGGCAACCTCAGATAAGCCACTGCCTGGCAGTCCTCAGTTTCCCCATCAATAGAATATGGATGATATCTCTTGGATCTCTGCCTCACCAAGCAGGTGGGAATAAATAAATGTGATTGATTGCACTGCCTGTTTACATTGCCTGCCTCAGCCCATCTCAAAGAATCACAGGGGAAACTGAGGCTCCCAGAGCACAAGTCATACCTCAAGTTGACCTCCAGGTCTCCTCCCTCCCCAGCCAGGACCCTTCTACCCCAGCTTCAGTCTCTTTCTGGCTCAAAACACACAGGAAGGAGGATGGCTTCCTTCCTTGGGAGCCATGCTGGGGCGGAACTAGTTCAAGGACCCCAGGATGGAGCCCTGGCATCCTGGTCTCCAGGCTTAGCACCATCACTGACTCGCTGCAGGAAACTGAGCAGAGGATTTCCTTTTCAGGGACTTGGTTCCTTTATTGTAAAGTGGAGGAGTCTGACAGCAGAGCTTCTCCAACTTTAATGTGCTTGCAAATTCCTGGGACCTTGTTTATAGGCAAATTCTGACTTAGCAGGTCTGGGACTGGGTCTGAGAGTCTGCATTTCCAATGAGCTTCCAGGATCTGCTGATGCATCTGGTCCTGGGATCAGATTTTAAGAGTAAGGGCCTGGAAGAGACCTAAGGGCTTCCAAGTCAGATATTTGAGGGCTCCTGGGGCTCCAAGATACCTCCCTCCTGCATCCCGCCAGTGGACTGTACTGAGGTTCCTGAAACTGCTCCCTGGGAGGGTGTATTCCCTTCTCAGGGACTCTCCCCCCTCCTGCCTCAACTTCAGGGCCAGGAAGTCTCTGGCTGCTCCTTTCTCCCTGCCTGTGGGATGGCCCTCCTCTCGCTTTTTGTAGGAGCTGAAGCCCCATCTCTACAAAGGATGCAGGGAGCTCAGGGCAGCTTCCAGGCTCCATGGCGCAGGCGCTGGGGATGCGCAAGCCTGACGCAGGAGGTCTCCCCATCCAGCAGCTCGCTTATTTCGCTTTCCTGCCCCTCCCTCCGTGCCCACCCAACACCAGCAGCTGCTGGAGTAAGATTTGTGTGTATGCCATGGGGGTTTTGTAAAGAAAAGAGGGTGTGTGTTCGTGAGGAAGGAAGAAACCAACATTTATTTAGATCTTATTGTGTGGCAGGCAGGCACATTCGAAAACAGCACTTCTGGCCAACCCTTGTCTAAGGTAGCTTGTCTTTAAGTGTCATTCTGGTGATGAAATAAGATGAAGCATGTGAAACTCCTGGGTGGCTCGTCAGCAGTATGAGGAGTGGACGGAGGCCAGCCTGGATTCACATTAAAAAATAATAATAATAAAAAGAGGCTGGGGGCTGGAAGCGGGTGTCCAGCTCAGGGAGCCCTGCAAACCACCAGAGGGGTTGACTTCTCTGGAGGACAGTGTGGGACTGGCAAAGGGGTGGGGAGCTTGGGGTTGAATCAGATGGTCCAGAGCGGCTCCTGAATGGGAATGGAGGGGAGGTGGCTGGTGGGGGTCACAGGGACTCCTCGTTGGGGTTCCTTCAGCTCTGGGATGTGGGCTGAGCAGGCTGTGTGACAATCTTGTTGTTTTGTCAGAACCTTAAATATCACCACAGCAAAATAGCCATTCTCTGACCTCGCCTGTGAAAATCACCAGCAGGGGGCAGCACAAACCTCAGCTCCCCCTTGGGAGATAAGGTCCAGGGAGCATCAAAGGCTCTCCCAGACCACCCCAGGTCGAGCCGCGGGGCTGGGATCGGAACCCAGACACCCATAGGCTGTGTTGCTGTCAGAACTCTGGGTCCTGGGAGGGAGAGAGGCCTGAAGGCAGCGCCCTGCTGGGTCAGCCGTGTCCATCACCGAATGCATCACCAGGCTCAAAATAGCCTGCCAGACGCAAGGAAAGACTGTGACCCACTCTGTTCTCCCCCCACACCCCACACACAAAATAAACATCCCTAAATCTCAATGGGGCCAGACTCCGGGCCGAGCAAAGGGGAACGAGGACATGGCTGGCCGCCCACTGAGAAGTCCGGTTTTGTCCTTTTCGTTCTTTTCTTGGGGTCAAGACTTTGCTTCCTGACATGAGTGTGGAGACTCCCACTGCTTTCCCAGGGGCCCCTGGCTTGCTCTTGGTGTCATGCTGCCCTTTCCCTCGGGTCACATGCCTCAGACATGGTGACGCTGATGAAACAGCTGCAGGGATGCATGGGGGAGTCGGGAGCTCATGACACACCTCTGCCCCCCAGGGTCTCGCTAGCCACCTGGAGGTATAGCTGGAGACTGGAGGGGAGGAGTCTTACTGAGAGCCAATTAAGTGCGTGGCACACACCAGGCACTTCCACAAACATCATCCCATTTGACCCTTACAACAAGCCTTGGAGGTATCTAGAATCACTTCCCATTTTACAGATGAAGAAACTGAGGCTTGGAACAGGCATGGCCTGTTGAAGGTTTCATAATCAGGACTTAATTTTACACACTTGGCTTTAAGCCACGCATGGCATTGTGCAGGCTTTGGGAGGGCCCCGTTGGAGGCTGGCCAGTGGGTTCAATGAGCCCAAGAGTCACTTGTGCACAAAATTCCCTCTCTTCCCTTGGATTGGGGTAACCCCAGGTCCTGGAACTGATTAGGCAGGCAGAAGTGAGCCTGGGGTTGTGGACTGAATTTTGTCCCCCCAAAACATATGCTGAAGTCCTAACTCCTGATGCTTATGAATGTGATCTTATTTGGAAATAAATCTTTGCAGATGTAATCAAGTTAAAAGAAGTTAATTGGTACAGGTCCTAATCTAACATGACTATTATTCTTTTTTCTTTTTTTGGTATTGGGGATTTAACTCACAGTTGCTTTACCATCCAGTCCTTTTTTATTTTTATTTATTTATTTTGTGAGACAGTGTCTCACTAAGTTGCTGAGGGCCTCCTTAATTTGCTGAGACTGACCTCAAACATGCAATCCTCCTGCCTCAGCCTCCCAAGTTGCTGGGATTAAATGTGTGCCCCACCATTCCCAACGATGACTGGCATTCTCATAAGAGGAGGAAAGAATACGTTTTTGTTGTTGTAAAGTCACAACTGTGTACTTTACCACAAACTTTACCATAGCTCTTAGAAGCCCTTACAACTGGCATGGGCCTAGCTGCCTCTCAGGAAGCAAGGAGAACTGGAACCCAGGAGAGGCATAGGGAGCGGGGCTCTGTTCTGAGCTCCATGAGGGAATGGTCTTCCTCTGGGTCAGAGGGGTCCTTAGAGCAGAAGTGGCTTCTGGGGTGTATGGATGAAGGAGTGCCTAGCTATCTGGTGGAGGTGTTGGATGATTGTCTCCTTCTTATTGATTTTTGAGAATTTATAACTGCATACGTAGATAAAAATGTATAAAGACATGCATTAGCCTATTGGGTAATGAGCTTATTATGTATGTTGCAAATATGCTTCCTAGTTTAGGACTTGTCTTTTCACATTCTTTATGGTGTCTTTTGATGAACAGCAGTTCTTCATTTTAATGTCATCAAATTTATCCATCCTTGTTCTTTATGCTCTGAACTTTTGTTGTCTGCTTTTAAAAACCCTTTTGCACCCTGAGGTCATAAGAAATGCTCTTATATTTTTCTAAAAAAGTTAAATGCCTCTCAAAACATCTTTTATTAATTTGGCATTGATTTTAGTGTAGGGTATGAGAAAGAGCTCTATTTTTCATTTTAAAGCATACATTAACATCTGTGTCAGCATCATTACTTGATCTTCAGTGCCATCTTAGTCCTGGCGTCTGTCCTTGCTCAGCACCCTATAGTCTTAACTTCTAGAGTTTTAGTCATTTTACTGCATTTGGTTTTGTCACTTTTTATTTATTTACTTATTTATTTGGTACCAGAGATTGAACCCAGGGGTGCTTACCCACTGAGCTACATCTCCAGCTATTCATGATATTTTATTTAGAGACAGGATCTCACTGAGTTGCTTAGTGCCTTGCTTTTGCTGAGGGTGGCTTTGAACTTGTGATCCTCCTGCCTCAGCCTCCCGAGTCAATGGGATTGCCACTGTGCCCAACTTACTTTGTCAGTCTTGACAGTAGGTAGAGCAAATTCTCCCAACTTCCTCTGGAATATCTTTGTGCTCTAATTGTATCTTTAACAGTCGTCTGAAGATTTTCATTTATATAAACGTTCTCTTAAAATAGTGCTGATGTCACTATGATTTTGAATTATTTACTTTAAAACTTATATAAAGAGGCAGTGAAAGCTCAATATTTTGGTACACATTCTTCTAGAAAAATTTCAGTATATATACCAAGACATATACAATGCATTTGTGTGTACAGTATGCAGTATGACGAAATCACTCTTCTTTTGCTGTCTGACTTTAACTTTTTCACAAATAGGTCTTAGATATATTCTCGCCGTGGAAAGAGAGAACTGCCTTATTTGCAGAGTATCCCATTTTGGGGAAGAACTCTAATAACAGTCGACCAATTCCTCATCAGATACTTTTGTGTTGTTTCCTGTAGCTTAGTTTTTAAATCGACTTTGCTTTCATTAACAAATTGCCATTCTGGAAGATTGCACTGCATCCCACTGGCTTTATATCATGCTGCCTTTGAGATCAGATGGGCATCAACACAGGGTGTTTTTTAAGAAAATAACTAAACAGATAAAGTAAGATGGAGCAAAGGATGTAATAGACATTGTGTATCCACCATCTATGTTTCTCACCGTTACTACAGCAGCTTATATTACATTTGGTTTATATTACATTTAAAAGCAGACCGGATGGGGTAAGAAATCATTATGCACTCATCACTTAACTTCAGCAGGTATCAGTTCCTAGTCATGTTCCATCTAGACCCCCAGCCCTGAATTATTTCCACCAGACATCGTATCATTTCATCTATAAATACTTCAGCAAGTCTCTCCAAAAGATACTCTTTCACAACTGAAACAATTAAGGATTTTCTAATATAATCAATTTCCCTGGTTGTCTTTTTCTTAAAATTTGTTTATGGGATTAGGGAAAGGTTGGTCAAAGTTTGCAGATTTCAGTTAGACAGGAGGAATTATGTTCCATGAGAGTGAAATTTGTAGTGTTCTCACCTCAAAAAAAAAAAAAAAAAGTGTATGAGATGTGACCATTTCATGACATACATGTAGATCAGAACATCACGTCATACATGGTGAATTTATATATTTTACTTGCTGATTTAAAACAAAAAACAAAAATAATTTACTTGAATAAGATCCAAAATAAGAGCCAGACATAATCAGTCTCTTAAAACTAAAAATACTGTTTTTAAATAATCGCACACGGAACCACTTGAGAGTGAGTTACAGACCTGGTTCCTCCTCACCCCGCAAATCTTTAATGCATCCTACAGATAAGGACAGTTTGCTCTATACCAACCACGCAGCTAGCCACTCCAGGAGAGCAGTGTGGGTTTGTTGCGGTCATCCACTCCTCAGCCCTCTCGAGTCTTGCTGGTTGTCCCTACGGCGCCTCCTACAGTCCAAGGACCCAGTCCAAGTGCATATACCTTATCTTGGGTTTTCCTCATTGCATCTTATTGGGTGCTGTGTGATTTTGATGGGTTTGCCTGCTGAGGATGATAAAGGTGATATCTGCTAGTCTTCTCCACTGTGAAGTTACTGTTTTCTCCTTTGTGATTCTCTTTTCTTTTCTTTCTTCTTTTTTCTTTTTTTTTTTGTACTGGGGATTGAACTCAGAGATGCGTAGCCATTGACCCACACCCCCAGCCCTTTTTATTTAGAGACACTAAGTCACTTAGGGCCTCACTAAATTGCTGAGGTTGGGTTTTAACTTGCGATCCTCCTACCTCAGACTCCTGAGATGCTGGGATTATAGGCATGCACCACCATACCCAGCTCCTTTGTGATTCTCTAAAGAGATACTTTGAAACTATGTGAATCTCTTTCCTCTACAAACCTTCAATTTATTCATTGTTTTAGAGTTTGGATTTATAGTTTTCTGTTTTATTCAGAAAATAATAACCCACTGTTTGATTCAGTGGGTTGTGGTCTCTTGCTATCATTATTCATTTTGATGTTCGAGATGTCTGCAGCTTGGCCACTGGGAATCCCTTCATGCTGGTTCCTGCTTCCTTTTGAGAAACCCCTATCGTTCTTTGAGCATGTCCTTACTTTCTGGCATTATAAGATGTCCCATGTTGATTTTATATTTTTCCTGTCCCTATCCTATAATCAGGCATTCTCTAAGGAAAGGCAAAATTGTGATATTCTAACTGTACTGTTCTCTATTTATTAGCTAGAGTTCCTTTGTTTAAAACAACAATAACAACTTCCTTTCATCAACTACACTAGTTCATTTCCTTGAGGTGCAGTTTAAATAGAAGTCAGGACAAATGAGTCGTTCCTTTCACTCCTCATTTTTCATGATAATAAGTGGTTTTCTAGCCTTCTCTGAAGGTGATCAGTAAGGTAATTTTAACATTATTATAAACTTATTAATTTTATGTATGTCAATTTGCCATTATTTCTATCAGTGTTCAAATTGTCCCATCTTTGACCAGTGGGAGCCTGTTCCAACTTTACTCTTCCATCTTATGTTAATCAGCTTTTTGTTGTTGTGACTGAAATTCCTGACAAGGAATAACTTAGAGGAGGAAACATTTATTTTGACTCACAGTGTCAGCGATCTCAGTCCATGACTGCCTGACTCCATCTCTCTGGGCCTGAGTGAGACAGAACATCATGGCAGCAAAGTGTGGCGGAGGAGAGCTGCTCAGCTTATGGCAGTCAAGAAGCAGAGACAGAGAGAGAGAGAGAGAGACATGAAGGGGCCAAGGACAGATGTAATCTCCAAGGTCACACCCCCATGGCCTACTTTCTCCAGGCCTCACCTGCCTATAGTTACCACCCAATAGTCCACTCAGATTATTAATCTACCAAATGGTAGAGGTTGTAACTCACATGATCCAATCATTTCACCTCTGAACATTACTGCTTTGCTAGTACATGAGCTTTGGCAGGGTGGGGGGACATTCCAGATCCAAACCATAATACATATGAATCACAAGGGAACAAACCCACACTGAATTTTTCCCAATAAAAACACCACTGAGAATTTCATCTGGGGTTGCATTGACTTCACAGGTCAATTTGGGGAGAACTGATATCTTTGAGGTTGTGGACCTTCCTGTTCATGGACGTGGTATACATCCCTGTTTATCTGGACTCCTTTAATGTCTTTCAGTGACCTTTTATTCAAGATTTTGCACATCTTTTTTTTTTGATTTGTTCCAAGATACTGTGTATTTTTATTTCTAATAAAAATCATGTCCTTTTAAAAGTACATTTTCTGATGAAAAAAGCAATAGGGTTTAGAAGTGCAATTGACCTTTGTATATTAATTTTATATTAAATTGCTAAACTCTCTTACTAAGTCTAATAATTTATAGACTACTTTGTTTTCTTATGTAGAAAGTCATACCATCTCAGAAATATGACAGCCTTATTTCTTTCTTTGAAATCCTTTTAACTTTTCATTGATTTTTCTTAATTTTTCTTTTCTGGAACTTCAAATATGATGTTGAAGAAATATGGCAATATTTGTCTTATTTTTTATTTTAAAAGGTACTTTCAAGTTTCAGAATTTAGTGAGATGTTTGCTACAGGCTTTTGGTGGGGGCAAGGTTAGAGATCAGAGTTAGAAAGTTTCTTTATATTATTTCTTTGCTAAGAGTTTTATTTTTTAATCATGAATGGGTATAACATTTTATCAAAATTTCAAAAGTATCTTTTGAAATAATTCTATGGATTTTTAAAATTTCATTTTGTTAATAAAAACAGTTAATTTATCAATTTTTTGAATGTTAAATTCTCTGGTCAGAGAATATGGTTTGTATGAATGTGAGTCTTTGGAATTTGTTGAGACTTGACCCGTAGCTTAGTTCATTATTAACGTGTAAAGGAGGCCCCTGTGTGTTTAGAATTGGGTATGTTTTCTAGTCATTGGTTGTGGGGTTCTATATATATATGCATTAAGCCCCTTCTTGTTGGGGTTGCTAAAGTCTTACTGATTATTTTTATTTTATTTTAATTAATTAATTAATTTGAAGTGCTGGGAATTGAACCCAGGGGTGCTCTACCACTGAGCTACGTACATCCTCAGCCAGCTATTTTTATTTTGAGATGAGATCTCACTAAGATGGTGAGGCTGGCCTCAAACTTGCAATTCTCCCGTCTCAGCCTCTGGAGACGGGATTACAGGTGTGCACCACCATGCCTGGCAGCTCACTGATGATTTTTGTTTATTCGGATTCTGATATACCTTCCACTATTTATATAATGTCATGCTATTATGTATACATGAATTAAGCAATTTTATTTTTCTTAATTGAATCTTTAATGACCACTTTCCATAAATATTATAATAATGTTTATATCTTTAAGTCTGGTTATTAATATCAAATTTCTTTTAGTCAATATTTGGAGTATTTTGTTTCATTTTTTTAACTTTCAACTTTTCTGGGTTCTTGGAATTATTATTGTTTGCTTAAGTTGACAATCTTCATTTTCTTATTGTGATAAACTGATGTAAATAATTTATTTCTACCATAAGCACATAGTAGGTACTCAGGAAATGAGCTATTGCCAACTCTGAGCCTCATGGAGGCTGGGGATGGGGGCCTGGGAAGGAAAGTAGGGCTTCTTCTTGGGGTCGGGCTGTATGTCACTGTTCCCCCCTAGTCTGGGGGGCATGGTTTTTCCTGAGAAAAGCATGGCATTTCCAGAAAGACTTGGCTGAGAAAACCCCAGCCTAGTCTGAGACCTCACAACTGTTTCCTAGAAACTAGATGTGAGTGAAACGCGGCCGGTGCTCGAGTCACAGCATACATTTCCTGTTTTTCATCCACCAGCTAATAAAGTTACTTCCTCCGTGTGCTGAGCAGGAAGGCCCCACTGCCTCAAGGCTCGAGGCCAGCTGCTATCCACCACCCAACTCCAAGCAGAGGGCGGAAGTGGCCTGGGCTCCCATGGGGAGGAGCTTCCTCTGGGCCAGGGTGGTCAACTCTGCGTCCCTCGATGACTCCCCAGCATGCACAGTGGCCCTGGGGCATCAGCACCAACTCCATCCTGACACTTTCCAGGGCTCTGTCCTTGGCCTGGAAGTCTCCTGGCGGTCTGACCAGTACCTCGATTTCCACAGGTCCCAAAGGATCTGAGGTCTCCTCCCCCCACGGTGGTCCTGGAGTTGCCAATTCTCCACCTTGCTCCAGCCCGCCAGTTGCCATCAGAACCAAGGGCATCCCTGTGTTCCCTGCCTGTCTCCAGCTGTCTCCAGACTCCCAGGAGCTTCACTCACAACGGCATGGAAGAAGCTCTTGCCTGGCCACAGCTCTGCCTCCCACTTCTGGAAGCTTCTCCAGAGCAGGTATGGGCCAGATTCATGGCAGTGTCCCAGGTGTGACTGGGAAGACTGCTCAAGGGAGCTGTTGAGTGATTTGGTGAATCAGGAGTTGACTCCAGCATAAGACCCTGCCAAACCCAAGTACCCCCAACCATCCTTTCTGACACTGCCTCCTGCCCCTTCTCTGAGCCTGCTCCAGGTTTCCACATTCTTCACCGAAAGTGGAACCACCTTGACACCATCCTGGTGGCTCCTCTGAGTTCGGGGCCCTGGTTCAGCCTCTTAAGTGGATGGTCCTGCCCTGCTACATTGGATCTTGCTGCCAGGGATATTTCAGTGGGTCATTCATTCCCTATTCTCTTAAACATTTATGGAGCCTGGAACAGGTGTGTCAGGAACTGGGGACACAGTGTGGTCAAGGTGGACAAGCCCTAGCTTCAACAAGGCTTACTCGCCAGGGCAGGAGCAGAGGATCCGGCAGTGGCATTGGGTGGCTGGGACACCTGCAGGTGTGTGTTTGGTGGGTCCAGCCACGTAGTATCAGAAAAGGAGGGCTTTGGGGAGCTTGCACGGTGCACAGGCCCTGCCCAACAGCAGGCTGAGCTATAGGGCTCAGAGCCCGGTGCTCAGAATGGGGTGTGGCAGGAGGGGTGGATGCCCTGGGGTCTGGGGTCCACTGCACACAACCTGAGCAGGAAGGTAGGAGGGGAGGAGCACAGGTACTGGAGCCAGACAGCCTTGAGCAAAGGGCTCTCAGAGCCCAAGTTTGTTTTCTGTTGAAGGAATATTAATAATCCCCACCTCACTAGAGGACGAGACGCAAAGCCAAGGGGCCCCAGTAGGAGCCCAGCTCAAGCCACAGAGCATACTTGGTCAGCCCTGGGGCATGGACTGAGGCCAGCACAGCTAAAACACTGTCCTCTGTTCAGAGGGTAGTTGGAGGTAAGAATCCAGGATGGAGGCACAGGGAGCTCAAGAGGCATAGGGTGGCCAGTGGGGAGAAAGAGCTCTGAGCTGGGCATTGTTATGCACAGGGTTGAAGTTCCCAGAAGCCTGGAGCTGAACTTGTCACCCCTTCTGACTTACCCTGTGGAAACAGAGGCTCAGAGAGGAAGTGATGCGGTGCAGGTGAGTGGAACGCGAACGTTCCAATCCAGGCTCGTGGGATGCCCCTCATCTTCCAGGGAGGTTGTGTGGCATCTGCCTGGCCCTCCACGTCCTTTCTCACAGAGTCCTGGCCTCTGGGGTCCACCTTCGAGATAGTCCTCCCTGCTTGGATGTGCACTGCTGCAATTTCTAACACTTCATTCATCCTTGATGAGTTCATCTTTTGTTTCCAGCCTAGACTGATATTTGCAGGTACGGGTGTCCCTATTCTGCCTCTGGCTGGAGGACTCTGCTGGCTGGTTTCCTGGACCCTTAGCCAAAATGAGCTGGGTGGTCTCTGTGCTGAGCCCCTGGAAGGTGTGCCCAGCCTGCTTCAGTACCCAGTGCCCAGCTAAGTCCAGCTCAGTCCAGCTCAGATCAGGAGCCAGGAAAAAGCTTGCTGAAGAAGGAAGGGGCATAGTGGGGCTGGGTTAGCAGAATGTCCTGTGGTCAACACGTCTCCCTGTGCAGAAGAGGAGAGGGCAAAGAAAATAGGGTGTGCTGCCCTGTAGTCCCAGGTATGTGTCACCACCTGGCCATGGGTGTGGTGTGTGTATAAAAATTTGCATCACAAAATTTACCACTGTGGTTCTTTTTGAGTGTACAGTTGATTATGTGGCATTGAGGACATTCACACGGTGGTGCAGCCATTGACACCACCTGGCTCCCAACTCTTTATCATCCCTAACCCTCAGGCTTTCTTTGGCCATGTGCCCTCAGGTGTGTAAACTCCCCTCCTCTGAGCCTCATAGTCTGGTTTCCAGGCCAGGGAGTGTGCACCCGGCCTCCATGCTGGAAGTTTAATGGAGTGAGTGGGAGCCGTGTCCTGGGTCAGGGAGGCGCAGCCAAGAGCTGCTCTGTTCCCAAGCTGGGAGAGCCCAGCTCCTCAAGACCACCTCCCTCACTTCCTTAACATAGTGATGGTTATAATCATAACATCAAAGCCGAGGAGAGAGAACTCCAGCTGGCCAGGAAGCCAGGATGCCCAGACCCTAAGACTGCTCCAACCCTGGGTACCTGTGTGGCCTGGGCCAACTCCTCTGCTCCTCCTGGGCCTCTGCTTCTTCCTGGTCCACAGAAGGAGTTCCCCAAAGGACCCTTGTTTCCACGGTGCCCTGAGCCCCTTCTCCTCCTTCCCCAACCTACCTCCTTACCTCACCTGGCCACAGAGGCCCGGCAGGTTCAGTCGTGAGTGTGGATGGGGAGACAGATTCTTCTAGGGACTTCTACTTCCTGAACACGATTACGTGTTTATCCACCAGGTCACAAGGCCTTGAGGCTCGTTTTCATTCATTCCTTCATTCCCTCCTTCACTCATTCACTCACACTTAGTGAACCACTGTGTGTGCCAGCTCTGTGCTGGGCCAAGTGTGGGGGCCACAGAGATGCATGAGACGCAGGGCCATCTTCCAGGGACTCTCTGTCTGCTGGGAGGTCAGAACCAGGCACAGGGATGGTGGTACAGTGCTGGACCTGCCAGGACGATGAGGCCCCGTGCCCTCCGGGGGGGGAGGAGTGGTCTGTGTACCCCCAGTAGCCTCCTCTCCTAGCGAAACAGGGATGAATAACAGCAGCTTGTTGAGTGAGTTTGTCAAGAGGGGCAAAAGAGGCTGCCGATAAAGAACTGAGCTCCTTCACTCAGGAAATGCTCATGCTGCTCACGAACACCCCACAGAGCTGTTTTTTTGTGGACTCCATGGGGAAATCCGTCCATCCCTCAGCCTCACACTTCCTAGCACCTGTTGGAACAAAGCATGCTTCAGGCCCAGCATTGCATACTTCACACAGAAGTCAGCTGCTCTGTTCTGCGAGGGACTTCTTGAGAAGCCTTAGAGATGCTTATCTCCACTTCAGTTGTGGTTCTCAGAAGGGACCCACAGCTGAGCATGAACCTTGGGTCTGGGGCGCAGAGCATGATGCCCAGGCCCCTCCCTCCAGATCCTCTGTCTAGGGGGTAGGAGACAGGTGCGAAGTTGCAAGCAGCCTGCCCTGTGTGGGAGACCTCATGGCCCCAACAGGGCTGCAGAGGTGTGCAGCAGAGAGACTGACTCCATCTCATGGAAGGAAGGATGGAAATCAAAGTCAAGGGCCATGCAGGACAGCTCTAACGCTGCTTCTCACATTGCCACACCCTCACTTCACATGGTGCAGATGTAGAAGCTGAGGTTTAGAGAAGTTGTGTTGCTTGCCTGAGATCATGCTGCTGGTAGGCAGCAGGGTCGGGATTTGACTCTCTGCATGTGACGAAGGCCACCACCATGCTCCACGGCCTCACTCCCTTTCTGAGCACCTCTTCTCCCCAGTTCCCATTCCAACACCCTGTTCTCTGACCTCCTCCAGATTTTGCCTTAGAACCACAGGACAGAAATCTCCATCCCTTCCCTGTTACAAGCTGTCAGGCAGGGACTTCCTTGGTGCAATCCATGGGAAAGTGGTGACTTGGAGATCCCCACACCTCCCAGACCGACAGCCTGGAAGGCCCTCCTCAGATACAACCCAGGTATAGCCCAGGTACCTGGGTACCGCCCTGGGGTGTGGGGCTGGGTACAAAGCCTCTTTGTTCCATTGTCTGTCTGTCCCTACCTGGCCCCACCATGAGCAGCCAAGGTTTGGAGTAGACTCATGGCAGCTTTGCCAACCAAGTGTGGGTTTGCTGGTGAGGCGGCAGAGACAGTGTATGCATAGACCCCCACCAAGTTCTCCTCCCGACTGCACATCTGCTTCCCCTGGGAGTTTATCAACAATCTCAAAATCAGGGCCCACTCTAGACCAAGCAAACCAGAATCTCTGGGAGTGGAGCCCTAGCATCCGTATTTATGAAAGCTCATTAGCCAGGTCCATCCCAGTGGGCCTCAATGTGGCCCTCATGGTAACAGCAGTGTGGGGGTGCTGGGCCTGGACGGTAATTCACATGGATCTGCAACCCGCCTCACACCCCAAAATTAATATTTGAAGTTCTAACCCCCAGTACCTCAGAATGTGACTTCATTTGGCAGTGGGGTCTTCACAGAGGTAATCAAGTTAGAACGAAGTCACTAGGGTGGGTCCTGATCCAGTGTGGCTAGTGTCCTTGTAAAAAGGGAACATGGGGACAGACGTGCCCAGAAGAAATGCCATATGAAGAGGAGGCAGAGACGGAGGTGAGGCACCTACAAGCCAGGGAACCAGCAGAGGCTGAGGGAGAGCGCTGAGCAGATTCTCCCTCACAGCCCTCAGAAGGAAGCCATCCAGCGGGCACCTTGGCCTTAGACTTCCAGCCTCCGGGACTGAGACAAGACATTTCTGGTGTCTAAGCCGCCCAGTCTGAGGGGCTCTGTCAGAGAAGCCCCAGGGGAGATATCCACCTTCTTCCTACAGAGGGGCAAAGCCCCAGCTGTGAGCAACTTTCCCATGAGGGTACAGAGGACCTCGGCAGCTGGTGCCCTGGCCCTCAGATCACCCCTTTTACCCAGTCAAGCATCCTTGGTGCAGGTAATGCTCTAAGCTCAAGGGCCCAGAGGAAAAACAAACAGCAGGTACCACCCCACACCCTGGCCGGTGAGCGAGCTAGAGGCTCAGGACTCATGTAAGTGCCACAGAGAAAATCAATCAGGGAAGAGACCAGATGTATGGAGCGGTATGGATTTAAACAGGGCAGGTGTGGGATGGGGACCCCCTGGCCACAGCCCCCTCCCTGACCTCCCCAGACCGTGCTCCCTCAGTCTCTCTCTCCTGGGATTTGCCCTGCCCAATCCAGCAGTCTCTCCCAAGTGCTCCATCCATCTGCTCACACCCCAGGAAATGGCACCCCCCCACACCACTCACTCTCAAGCCAGAAACCTGGATGCAGCTAGATGCCTTCGAGCCCTGCTGCTCACCCTATCCATCCCTGGGAGTGGGGAGTGCTCCCTTCACAAGGGCTGAAGGTGCGGCCCTCTCAGATCAGGAGCAGCATCCCAGTTTGGGGCAGCTACCTGTCTTGGTGACAGTAGACTCAGTGCCATTTCTAATCAGTGGCACAAACCCTGACCTCAGACACTGCTGCATCCAACTTCAGAGCCCGCAGTTGGGCCCAAGCTCTGCATGTCTGCCTCCACTTCTGTGTCCATCAAATGCTCTGGCCTTTCTGGGGACCTTCCCATCTGTCCCAGGGCAAGATGAAGGAGAAGGCTGTTGCTGCCACCCACCAGCCCCCCACCTTCAGACCCTGCTTCCTTGGAGGGACAGGTGGCTGAGGCCCCCTGCGTGTGCCACCCTCACTCACTAATGTAGGGGCCAATGAGATGGGGAAGTTCAGCAATCCTGGGGTGGGCTGGGCTGCAAAATTCTCTTGGCGTTGGGTGACAACTAAATTCCCATCCTGCTGTGTGATTTTGTGAGTCTCTTGACTGCCCTGAGCTGGCTCTTTCATCTGCCTAAGTGATAATAATGGGGAGTTTAAGTGACATAGGACACTGGGTACTGAGAACCCTCTTGTTACCTCTGGTCCTCCAGGCCAGGTGGCACCTGGCACTGAGGTTCACCTGCTTCATGCCTTCCTGGGAAGACCAGATCACCCTAGAGCCTCTATAACCGTGTTATGTCATGTAGTAGCCACATGTGGCTTTGGAGTGTTTGAAATGTGGCTAAGTGTAAAATACACACAAAATCTCAAGACCTAATTCCAAAAAAAAAAAAAAAAAAATGTAAAATACATCATTCACAATTTAAAAAATTAATTGCATGTTGACATATTTTTTTACTCGTAGATAAACATAATACTTTTATTTTATTTGTTCATTTTTGTGTGGTGCTGAGGATCAAACCCAGTGCCTCATGCATGCCAGGCAAGAGCTCTACCGTTGAGCCACAACCCCAGCCCTTGAAAGACTGTTTGATGTTCTAAAGTTAAATAAAAATTATTAAATTAAGTTCCACCTGCTTCCTTAATGTGGATGCTGGAGAAATATAGAAACGTGGACACAAATCCCACATTCTGTGATTGGGAGGTGCAGTTAGAGAACCTGAGAGGTCATTTTCGGGACACATTACTGGTGGCTCCCAGGAAAGGCGGCACTTGGGATTTCCAGCAGCCACTGGAGAATGTGTGTTCTCTGGGGCTGCAGGGGCTGCAGACTGGCTCCCAGTGGCCGCCTTCGCCTTCGCTTCCCATGCTGGCCACACAGCATGCAGCCTCCCAGGAAACTGAGATATAGCCTGGAGCTGTTGTCCCCACCCCCCAGGCTAACATGAGTATCACCAGTGAAGCCCATGACCCCTACAAAGCCCAGCTTCCCAGCGGGTAAGAACTCAAGACTGTGTGGGAATTTCTCCAGTGTCACTTTCTCCCTCCCAGCTGACTCTAGGGAGGTGGCTTCCTCACCCCAGGGCCTGAGTCAGCTGCAAGGAATCCCCTCTCCTCTTGAGAGGGACTGTAGGGACAGCTGGCCCACAATGCCCATGGGCAGAACTCAGAGACTCAGAGACCTCGGTGTGGATCCAGGGTCTGCCGCACACCCGCCCTGCGGCTGGGGAAGCCCCTACCCTCTGCACCTCAGTTTGCTCACTTATGAAATGGGTGTGATTATTGCCTCTGCCTCATGGAGCTTAGTGTGTTAAATGATATCATCGAGCGGTGGCCCTTAGCACAGTGCGCTTGTAGGTGGTAGTTGTTGAAGGACCCGAAGGAGAGGGATGTGGCTTTTGGTCACAGCCTTGCTCAGGCCAGCCGGGAAGAGGCAGGTGCCAATGGAGCAGGACTGGGTGGGAAGGAGGCAGTGGGCTCTCGGGTCCCTCTGAGGCCTGGGGCTGTACATTGCCCAACAGCTTTTCATCGAGCAGATGGGGCCTCTTACAGGTCTCTTAGAGGCCCAAGGCTAGCCCCAAGGGTTGGTTTGGGGGGTGTCTGTCTCTGAGGCCTGTCTTCTCTCCACCACACTATCGAGAAGACTGAGAGGGTGTCCAGAGGAAATGGATTCAGGATGGTGTGAGAAGAAACTTGAGATGGTTTCCAGCCTTTGAAAGAAAGTGTCCACAAAACCTGTTCTAAACTGGGGGGTCCCCAAACAGACCCTAAGCCAAGGACTGGAGGCAGGTTGTTTGCTCAGGAGGTGATGCCAGGAAACTCAGGAAAGAGTGGACAAGAGAGACAGGGAGGGAGAAGCCCCACAATGCTGAGCTTCCCTGAGCAGGCTTCTGCTGTGGGTGGTGGGCTCAGTCCTGGTGCCCGCTGAGCACAGTGAGCCCCAAAAACCCAGGAGCTGGAGGCTGGCTGCCCCTCCAACGGCCACCCTTGCAACTGAGGTCTGCCCCTGGGGTGCTGAGCATTTGGCATGTCCCTGCTCAGGGTGATGTGCTGTTGGTGCTAGAGGAAGCCTTTTTAAAGAGATGGGACTTGAGGCTGGAAGCTGGGCTGTTATGGGCGGGTGTCCACAGGGTCAGCCTCAGCCTGGCCCCCGGAGATTCCTCTTGAGGAAAACATTCAACCTGCCCAACAGTGATCACTGCAGTTTTAACAAATATATATAACAGATACATATATATAATGTATCTATCATCTAATCTATTTATAATCTATTATCTATCTATCTATCTATCTATCTATCTATCTATCTATCTATCTATCTATCTATCTAATCATCTCTCTCTCTTTCTCTCTCTCTCTCTCTCTCCAGCAAGAGGAGATTGGCTTAGTAAATTATGGTGCATCAACAAGATAGACTATTCTTCAGCCAAGAGCAAAGATGGTTGCAACAGGCAGAAGAATGTTTGAAAAGGAAGGTCAAGGAAAATGTGGTGCGTGCACACTAGCTCCACCGTGGAGCGCATGGCCGTCAGGGCTGCTCCAGGGGAGCCGACCCGTCAACCTATGGTAAGAGATGTGTTGCCAGGACCTGGCTTGCCTGGTAGTGGGGTTGGTGAGACAAACCCAAAAGCTGAAGCACCAGCCATTAGGAAGGCGGGCTGGGACCCTCAGGCACCAGCTGAAGCTGCTGCCCATAAGCCGAGTGGTCTTCCTCTTTGGGAACCTCAGCTCTGCTCTTCAATCCTGTGTACCAGAGCTGGTCCACTTGGGTTGTCTAGAATAATGTGAGTCTGCGGATTTGGATTCTACGCCTGAAAGGGCATAACAGCACCTTATTTGATAGCAGGATGGTGGCCAGGCTGAGCTGACCCAGAACTGACCACTACAAAATGTATGTGGGGATGTTGTCAGGGTGCTGGTGACCAGAGTCCGGGCTCACTGGGGAGCAGGGTGCAGGCCTGCCTGAGGCCACAGAGCAGAGCTTAAGCATCCATCAGCGTCAAGCTGGTAGCACCCAGCCTGAGGCCTATTCCTCCTGGGGCCCTCCCCTGCCAGCAGATGTGAGGTGGCAGGGCACTTTCTCCTGTGGTCTCAGCCCCAGGGTTTATCACTTCGGGGCACAGTGCCAGGAGGATGCACTGAAGCCTCTCCCAGGCCCCCTGGGGCTGGGTGAGGAGGTCTGTCTAGGGACAAGGCCTGACACATGGATCCTATCAGTGAGCTCATTCTGACTGGCCATCACAAGACTTTCCCTGGCCTGGTGGGGAAATCTCCCTGTGGGTCTGAGATTTACACAGCCTCCTGCCCCCAGGAGGCAAACCAGAGAGTGAGTCAGGCTGATTGGCTGTGTGGCCTTCGTCAAGTCCCCACTCCATTCTGGGTTCTTTGCTCTCCATTGACTTTGACATGGGAAGTGTTTGATTATGCCAATAGTCTCAGTCCACTCAGGCTATTATAATAAAATACCATAATCTGGGTGGTTTATAAACAACGGACATTTCTATCTCATAGTTCTGGAGGTTGGGAAATCCAAGATAAAGGTGCCTGCAGATCTGGAGTCTGATTGTGTGAGAAATCTGGTGTGATTTCTCATAGATGGTGCCTGTATTAGTCAGGGTTCTCTAGAGGAACAGAATCAACAGGAAGTATTATTATAATAAGGGGATTTATTAGATTGGCTTACATGACCAGAAGC
The DNA here is from genome assembly GCF_902686455.1 of Sciurus vulgaris. NCBI lineage: Eukaryota > Metazoa > Chordata > Mammalia > Rodentia > Sciuridae > Sciurus > Sciurus vulgaris. The sequence goes on from NC_136472.1 coordinate 74,001,817, forward strand.
TGGATAGTCCACAATGGCCGTATGCAGCTGGAGAGCTGGAAGAACCAGCAGCTGTGCAGTCCAAGAGGTGGAAGCCCCAGAACAAGAGGGATAAACAGTACTACCCTACTCTGAAACCAAGGCTTCTGGAAACTACCTGGAGAATCACTGGCAGAGTCCGCTTTGGAAGAGTGAAGAAACAAGAGTCCGATATCCTCAGGTGATTGAAGCAGCAATCAAGAACCCATTCAAGAAGAGCTGAGCTTGCATGTGCATCTGCGTCCTTGTTGTTCCAACTTTTCTTCCCTTCCCCATCCTATTGGGCGGTGCTGCCCATGCTTAGGGAGGGGCTCCACCTGAGTTCACTGTCCCACGTTCCAGTCATTCCTAGACACGCCCTCATGGACACACCCAAAAGCTCTTAATCGAGGGCATCTCTTAATCCAATCAAGTTGACAATTCAAATTAACCATTACAGTGCCTTGTGGCTGTGGCTTCAGGTGGTGGAAGGGTTAGTTAGAGCTCTGCAGGTTCTTTTAAGGGCACTAATTCCAGTCTAATCTAGTCGCCCCTGAAGGTCACACCTTCTAATGGTATCCATCACCTTGGGAATTAGAATTTTAGCACAGGAAATTTGAGAGACACCAACATTCAGACCATAGCCCTGGTGCTCGCCTGTGTATCTTGCAGTCAGTGCCTAGAGTGGAATTGCCCAAAGCAGGGTGTGTAGCCTGGGGATTGGATTGGGTGGCATGAGCTGGAGCAGCTGCCTGGGCAGCCTGTTCATGCATGAAGCTGACCTTTCCAGGCCTTGTGCTGGGCCCATCAGACCAGGGATCCTGTGGGACCCACCTTACCAAGAGAGTACTCTGAGTAGGAGAGCATTAGGCGAGAAGGAAGGGAGTAAGACAAAGACAAAAGAGACAGGAGGGCTGAAAGGGAGGGAGGACTTAATGGGGAAGGGAGAGGCACTGAAGGGGCAGGTGGTGAGTGAGTAAGAGAGTGATGGGGGACCAAGGTGGGCGGCAGGGCCGTGTTGGGAGCAGTCCACCTTCCACGTAGCCTTGTTCTGCGGTTGGCTTGGGGATTGCAGCTGGCTGGCCCCCTGTATTCTCCAAGCCCAGCCCTTCCACAGACGAGGAGACCAAGCTCTGGGAGGGAGGGAGGAGGCATGAGGTTGGGGAGGATAGAGGCAGGGGTGCGGCTGGGCTTCCATCCCCTGCTCTTGGTCCAGTGCTCTTCCCACTTCCCAAGACCATGCTCAGAGAACCGTCTCCTAGAGTCAGGTGTGTGTGTGTGTGGGGAGGGGGGGGGGTGACTGGAGACAGGCCCTGGAGAGGAGACCAGGGACTCTGAGGGGCCTTGGGCCCGCTCAGAGATGAGGCTGCTGAGGCCTGGCCCAGGCCAGTGGGCGAGAGCTGATTTCTTCTTCTGATGTGACTGTGGCTGCCCAAGACTGCTGGCTGCAGAGGGGACCAACCATTTGGGCCCTGAGGGTTTCAGCTGCTCCAAGGCTGCCCACGTTCTGTTCTGCTGGCTGGCCAGCTCCTGCTGGCTTGGCATTTCTCAGCCCCGTTCTCTCCCTCACTTTCTCCTTTGCCATCTCTCCTTCCTCTCTGCTGTGGCTTGTGGCCTCTCTGGCAGGCTCGCCCTCTTGCTGCGGGTCCTCTCTCAATGCCTCTTTGTACCTGTCTTGTTTTCAGTGGATGCCATTCCGGCTGACCCCGCCTCCTGTGGTCACTCAGCCCCTGTCCCCTTCTTGCTTTTATTCATCTCCCATCTTTGCTCATGTCCTGTCTCTGTCACCTTCTGTCTCTGGCGTTCTGTCGGCCTCTGTCCCGTCCTCCCTCTTTCCAAGGCCCCAGGGCCCCAGCAGGCAGCTCTGGGCAGCACCCGCCCTGCCCTCCTCTCCGCCCATGCCCGTCCTGCCCACCTCTGGTAACAATTACTCTGGGCTAGAAAGGAATCCTCCAGGGCCCCAGACAGGCCGACAGGCAGCACACGGGGACCAGATGGAAACCGATCCTCAAGAAACTGAACACTGGGCAAAGAAGTGGGAGCCCCTGGAGAGGGCAGAGCCAGCCCAAGACAGAGAGGCCCTGGGCTGCCCTGGGAACAAACCCACCAGGAGCGTCTTATGTGGCAGTTAGGACTATTCTGCTCCTGAGCTGAGAGGCCCACCAGGGGGCTGGCTCCCAGGACACAGATCAGGGGCAGCCAAAGATGGTGGACAAGGGCCTCTGGAAATCAAATCCTCCTGGCCTGATTTACAGGTTGAAATCTCCATACCCCACCAGTGACCTTCTCAAGGTCATCAGTGACTAGGAAATAGGCCATAAGGCTGGAGTCTGAATGGTCTGGCTTCCAGGCCAGCTCCACCATGTGCTGGTTGTGTGACCTTGGGCAAGTCAGTGGACTTCTTAGTGTCTTTGCCTGTAAATCAGAGCATTTGCTTCCAAGCTGACGGGAGGCCTGGTCTTCCCAGTTCTGACACAGAGGGCCTGGCCAGAGGGAGGGTCTCATCAATGATGGATAAATGAATAGTGGAATAATCATCACTGACCTTTCTAAAGCATAGAAACCTGCCATGGCTCCCCACTGCCTACTGAAGTGAAGTAAGCTCTAGGGGCCAATTTTCTGTCCTCACCTTTATTCGAGTTGGTCCAGCTAGGGCTCCCTCTTAAACATGGGGGGCCCTGCATCTCTGCCCGCTCCACCTGCAGCTTCCCCTCGCTCTTCTGCTGTGAGTGCCTCCTCATCCACCCTTAGTGTGGCTGTGCCCCAGGGCAGGCCCAGGGTCTCAAGGTTGTGGGGATCCTGAAAACCCTATATCGCTCTCTAGCTGGGCCTCGCCCTCGACTCCTCCTCACACCCAGCCTGTTCTCTCTTGGACCTCGATCCTTAACGGGAGCCTGTGACTGTCTCTCCAGCTGCCCACTGCTCAGGCCAGGAGTCTGGCAGGCACCCCTGACTTGTGCCTTTCTCTCGAATGCCACGTCCAAAATGTCAGCAGATTCTCTTGGCCCAGCCTTCAGAAATACACCCAGAATCCTGTCTCCATTTCACAGGCTGCTGCAAAAGCCCTTGCTGAGCCCCTGCTGCTGTTGTCCCCACTCCAGGCTCCTGTGAGACCCTTTTCAAAAACAAAACACAATGTTTATGTGACCACGCATTTGTTAAAACCCAAAGAACTGGACACCAGCCAGGTGTGTTTTACTACATATAAACCATATGTTAATTCAAAAATGCAGCAACAACAAAGGAAATAGATCAGAATATTCCTCCAGACCTGCTGAATGGCTGTGAGGCTCTAAGTCAGCATTTTTCAAACTCTGGGTCAGGACCATTTAGTAGGTCAGGAAATCAATTTAAGATCATTACTAGCATTATTTTAAAAAACTGAACAGAATAAAATACAATACATACATATAGTTTATTTCAGTTTATTTTTCTATATGGATATTTATACTTAGATTGCAATATAAAACCTAATTCATATATTAGTTGAAATAAATAAAAATTAAGTACTGCTCAGCATGGGTGGCCCCCAGACCCTGTGACCTCCTTACTTCATCTCTTACTCTCACTCTGCTGCAAATTTACTAACCTGCTTGCTGTTCTTTTATCACGTCAGGCACATGGCTGCCTCAGGGCCTTTGCTCTGGCTGATCATTCTGCCTAAAATACTCCTCCTCCAGATATCTGTATGTCTCTCTCTCTTTCGCTTCCTTTACTTCTTGACTCAAATGTCAACCCCCAGAGAGAGGCCTTCCAGGCCGGCATGTTTAAAACAGCCCCCACTCCCAGTTTTCCTATAGTTCACTCGCTTAACTTCATTTTTCTTTGTGGCACTTGATCTGTCCACTTCCTTCCACCAGAATGTCAGCTCTGTGTGCTGGGATGGTGCCAGCTTTATTCACTGCTGTGGTCCAGTGCCTAGAACCATGCTTGGCCCACAGTGGACACTTAATGAATCAGCACCATCCTGGCCCTAAAGGAAAATGCAGTCTGCCTTAGATGGCCTCTTGCAGTTGGTGACTTTCCTAGTGGCTGCCTCTACCCACGGGAAGGAGGGAGGGCAGCCCTGAGGGTCTGCAGGGCTCCGTGGCCATGGCACTCTCTGGAGTCTTTGCTGCTTGTTAGAACCCCATCACGGATTGGCTTCTCCGTGCTCCAGAACCTCTCCTGGGAGTTCCTGGCGTGCTGGGACCCTCGTGGTCGCCACAGAACTCTGGGCCTGTGCCCTGCTGAGGTAGAAGCATGGGGCTGCTGTGGTGGGGACGGTTTGTTCCAGTCGACAGGACTGATTGCTCCAGCTGAGGCAAAACAGAGACACCCCAGCCAGATGGTTGGTGGCACGGGCCAGAGGGAGGCTTTTTGCCTGGGAGGCTGCCCCTCTGGTTTGGAATCTGGCCTTGCTATAGCCTCCCATCCCCTTGGTGGCAGCCAGAGAACCCCTCAGAGGCCCATGCCAGCCTCAGCAGTGACTAACTCTGTGGATGTGGGGCAGGGCAAAGGAGAGGACCACCCCAATGGCTCGAGGGTCAGTGAAAGTTCCCGCTACCAAAATGTTCTTGTTCCCCCAAAGAGCAGATCAAGCTCAGATTGCTGGGAGAGTCCATAGAGATCATGCACAGCACCTCCATTCCCAGGGCAGAGACACTGAGGACACACATGAGTACCGTCCCCAGAGTTACCCAGTAAGCTGAGGCTACAACCCACCCTGCCAGCCATCAGTCTGGGGCATTTGAAACTGAGCAGCAGTCCCAGGGTGGGTGAGCCGATCCTGAACAAAGGCTGGAGGCTGGCGTTCACTTGAGCCCAGGCAGGAGGAGGGCCTCTGTGGCCAAGATGCCGTTCCATGGACTCTTTGTTAACACCAACTGGTTAGATTTCAACAGATAAAGCATTTGTGGAGCGGGGAGGGGAGGTGGAGCTGTTTCAGAAGTGGGCCATCCAGATCTGGTGGGTAAGGGTCCTGGACAAGGGGGAGGTGAGGCCCAAGGTCTTATTCCCAGCACTACCTTTCTATCCAAGCCCCACCCCACCCATGATGGGGGTCACCCCTCTCCCCCTCTGCCTCAGGCAGCACCGTCCCTACATACAGGTGGCTGCATCTCCTTGCCAAGTGCTAATGCTACTTTGGGTTGCAGAAGTTTCCAGTGGAGTGGCCTCCTGCAGAAATGCTGGGGGCTGGGGGCTGGGACACAGGAGCAAGGCCTGGGAAAACAGTCCTTCAAAGCTGCCTGGGCAAGTCCCGCTGGCCATGGGGAGGAGAGGGCTGCAGGGTCACAGCAGGTGGCTAAATATAGGACACTTGGAGGTGGAAGTGGTTCCTGCCAGCCATAGGGGGCCATCCAGTTCCTTCTCTTGGGGCGGGATGAGGCTCTCCGGAACAGCGTGTGTGAGAGACTGACTGAGATCGTGTGCTGGGCCCAGCCTGGGGCTGGATCTGATGCTGAAAGGACCTTAGTCTGGACTTGGCATTAGATCTTGGTCTATGGCTGGGGTCAAGGCTTATGTTATCCCCTGTGTTATTCTTGAATTCCAACTGTTATCCATCGTTCCCTCCTCTGGGAACTTGTGCTTGGGGCTGAGACTCAGAGGTCCCTGCTCTCAGGAGCAAATGGCTTTCTCTGGGAGACAAGTTTGTCACTGGCTGACCCGTGGGTAACTGGAATGACTCACTCCAGAACATCCATGTCTCCCCAGTGGGAATGCAAGGTCCCAGAGGGATGGATTATATCTAGTGTACTGATATGAACCCAGCAGCCCTTAGATCAGTGCCTGCCTCCAGGAGGTCCTCAGTAAATATTTGTTGAATAGCTGAATGATTAACTTTACCCAGAGCATCAGAACAGGCTTTATGGAGAGGTGGCCTGGGGTTGGCTCTTGGAGACAGGACCGAAATCTGAACCAGTCCACTGGGGACATGAATATCAGAAGCAAATAACTGAAAGACACAACAATATGTGGTGCATGTAGGAACACTGGGTCTAGTTGATGTGAGAACCAAAATGGAAGAAAGATTGGAACAGCTCTCATGGGCTGTGGATGCAACCAAGGACCCTGTTGAGTAGCCTGGACGTGTTAACATGGGGCGTAAAATGTGATCCATTCCTACAGGGAGAAAATTCTGGAACTTTAAGTCAGATTTATTTTTACTTTCTTAAAAAGAAAGATTTATGCTCCACCAATAAATAGATGGACATTGATGTCGTACCTTGTCCACACCATAGCAAGTCATGTGTCCCCTCTCACAGGCTCATGAGAAAAGCCACGTGGGTTTGGTTGACCATGACACCCCTGAGCCTGCCACAGGATGTCATCAAGGCATTTACTTTTATGAAAACAAATGGTAGAATCTCCATGAAATGTATTATTGACAGAAGCAGTGGCCATAAAAATCTTCAGCATCATACAGAGATTTACAAGTTATCTCACAACAAAACCTTCAAAGACTTAGCCACCTTAGAAATGAGATACACCTTTTTATGAAAAGGCAAATTATACAATTGTGCTGGCTCTTTCTGTGATGACAGTTGATTCTATCCAGCAGATCTTAAAGCAAATAAATACATGGCACCTAGGTAAAGGCATCATTTTAAGACTGAAGAAGAAAGGTGCTGCTTTTGGAAAGAAGCCCACGTTATGGAGAGAGCGGTCTGCAGAGCCAGGCTTGGGGATGATGATGTTGCAGGCGTAGCTGTGTGTATCACTACGTATCACATCAGCACGTGGAAAAATAGGGAGATCAAATGTTATACTTAAAAATTTTCTGAGAGTTTCGGTGTGTTGTGAACAAGATGGTTGAAAATATTCAAAAAGTAACATCTTCTGATTAGTTTCCAGGGACAACTGATTGACATCAGTTGAATCAAGTATCAACAAAAAAAACCTGTGCCCGGAATTGACAGTTGCCTTTGTGATTTAGTAAGTGCCGCTGGAAGCACAGTCTTCCAGGTGGTGCTCTGGCCACTAGGGAGGCATTGTCCCACTTAGAGTGGGCATTTCACCAAGTGAAAAGATAAATGGAATCTAGTACCAGACTCTCAAACGAGTGCACCACACCTTTAAACTGAGATTTTATTTTAAAAAGCAACATGCTTAATCACTATTTTTAGTAGTATTAGAGCAAAAAGATTATTAATACCATTAAATAAAATAAAAACAAAACTTTAAAAATGTTAAAACTTTCTGTGTTCAGTGGCAATTTTGGCACATATAGCCTTTTTTTTTTTTTTTTTTTTTTTGGTAATTTATCCAACATATCTATTTGCATGGCAGCACACGTTTATATTTCTATATAAATGAATGTGTATATTGGGTTCACTATGCAAGCTTGCTTTCTTTTTCTTCCTTCCTTCCTTTCTTCTTTACTGGTAGGAGGATGGAATTCCTCCTTGGCTGAGAGCGATGGGAAGCTAGGGAGCAATTTGGGAGGAGGACAGTAAACATTTGAGGCCGCTTTGGAAACTGCAGGCCTGGAGTCTGGAGGGGAGGGTGGGCAATGATCCAGACATGGCTCAGAAGGAGCTCAGCCGGGCTGGGCTGAGAGCAGGTGGTGGGGGGCTGCAGGGGGTTTTCGCAGGGGGTTTTCTCAGGAGGCAGAAGAGCAGGCTATGGCAACCAAGGGGCCGAGGGACTGGGGAGAACTGGGGAGGTGCCCTGCTGCTGGCTGAGACACTGTCCCGTGTCTCAGGATGGTGGTAGTGTCCCTACTAAAGTGGGGGATGCAGTAGAAGGGGAGGAGCAGGTTTGGGGCAGTTCATTTTTAGGTGTCCCTCCCAAGTGGGAGAAATCAGAGAGTAGGGCCCCAGGTCAGCAAGAGCAGCCAGGGACTTGATTCCTCTCTGCTCTCTCCTTGGGTTAAAATGTCCCCAAAGGCCAGACATGGCCTCCTCCTGACTAATTGTCCCCTCACAGCCCAGCTGAGCAGGGAGGGCTGCTCACAATGCTTTGTGCCAGCAGTCTGCGTGGGGCGGCCAAGGTCTCAGGTCCCAGGCCACCAGGTCTGCAGGTTGCCCTGGTAACAGGCTCTGTTATGATACTTCCCAGAGCCAGGGGTCTGTTAGTCAGAGCTAGGCAGGAAGGGGTCATCATGTCCCCTCTGGCCCTGGAAAGCCTGGCGGGCCAAATCTGGACACGCCTGGGAGTGGTCCAGGGATGGATCATTGTCTGGCTGAGCAGTGGCTGCCAGTGGGGGTAAATCAGCAGTCAACAGGAAGAGCCGGGTCCGCAGAGGCTCCCCTCAGGGACCTGTTCCCCCATCACTCCGTGGTGTATTCACACGCTGTGATGTGGCGGCAGGCAAATCAGATCCTACGCTCAGTGTGTGTGGCAGGCAGAGGGGGGAGGGTCCCTGCCTGTCAAGTAAGATGGGACTTCAGGGTACAACTAGAACTCAGCCTTGCAGACATGCTTCAGCCGCAGCCCCTGGGGAGGCTCCTACCCTTGCCTTGGGGAGGACACGCACTGCACTTCCACTTCACAAGATCCCTTTGCAGGTCGACTCAGATCCACAGAGGAAAGGCCGCTCCCTTCAGATGGGGCTGCATAGTCTAGTGTACCCTAGGATAGACAACTCCCTCTCTTCCTGGGCCTCAGTCTCCCCACTGTCTGTCAGCAGGTTGCCCAGGAGACCTCGTCCCATCTTCTCCTCTAAGCCCACCTCCCTGACCCTGCCCAGTCACCAGCCCTACCCACAAAGCCTTGCTAGGCCAGGCCTCCCACCACCCCACCTCCAGGACACTGTCCTGTCTGTGGGGACACTCCCTCCCACAGGCTTGCTGGTCTTACCCTACTGGCCCTGGCTCCAGTGTGACCTCCCACTGCTGCAGGACCTGTGACTAAAGACAGTGAGAAGTCCTGGCCCAGGACCCATGAATAAGCCTCCTTCACTCTGGGGTTAATGTCCCCACGCAGTAGTCCCTTCCCTACTGTGCCCACCGGACCCTAGCCACTCTCAAATGCTGCCCCAGCTGAAGGGAACCCCCAGCTGAAGGTGCTGGTCTCAGAACGACCAGCCTGCATAGCCTCAGGGAGCCACTTCCCCTCCCTGAGTCTCAGTTTCCTTCTTGGTAGAGGCACGGTGTAGAGTGACCTCATAGGCCCACGACAGAGTTGGCTCCTGTGCTTCTGATCACATTTAAGGAATTGTTATTTTTATCCCCGACAACGTGGGCGGCTGGGTTTTGGGGCAGTGTGATGAATAGTCCTAGGCGTGGGCCACGCCCACTTCCCTCACCCCTCCTTCGGGCTGGAGAGATTGGGGGGCTTTGGGGGAGCCACGCCTTCCAGGAACCTGCCTCTCCACTGAATGTCAGGAAGCCCAGCGTCAACAGCAGGGCAGACCTGAATCACCTCGCCCTCCCCATCTCTCGGGAGCCCCGGGAATAGAACAGGAGCCTTCCAAGAAGCAGCCCTCGGGCAGCGGGCCTGATGAGGACCTCGCCTCAGTCATTCTGCCTCTGGGTCACTCGGAGGAGGTCACCTGAGCTTCCTGGCCAGGGCACCGTGCTTACTGCCTCCCCAGGCCTCTCACCCTGAATCTTACTGTCCCAGATCCCAACATTTGCCTGGTCCCGTTTCCCAGTGCCCCGTCTAGGTCTAAACTGCTCCCTCTACCTGGGCTGCCCTCTCTGTCCCTCTGGACCCAGTCACTACCCCTAGGAAGTGTCTCCGGGTTGCTTACCTGGAAGGGACCTTCCTCAGCACCTTGTAGGCATCCTGTAAAGGTCCTAAATAAGAATCCAGCTCAGTGGGGTGGGTTGGGGTGGGGGGCTTCACAGTGGTCATCTTTTCCTCTATTTTGCAGACTAGGAGGCTGTGGCTCAGGGAGAGTTAATAACTTGCCCCTAGTAATTTGCAGACCTAGGATTCTGAGCGAGATGTGAAGGCCCCTTCCCACGCAACCACTTCCATAGTCTCCCTGAGGTCAAATGAAGTTAATGTCCTCAAGGGTGAGCTTAAAAAATAAAAAAATTAACCTGAAGTTATCAGTGTTTCTCCAGAGTTCTTTTCTCGAAACTACCAGCACTGTAAACTTCAGATAGAGACGTCTCCCAAAACAAAACACCAAAGGCCTGGGAGGAATATGGAAATCCAGGTTCTCCTCAGATCCTCTCAGCACTGCCTGTTGACCCTGATGATAACTTCCCTAGCATGAGGACAGCAATGACATCTATGGTCACCAAGTAACTCCATGACAAATAAAGCGCTAAGGTTTTGCCTCATTTCATCACAACAGCTCAGCAATATGGTACTATTGTCCTCTATCACTGGGTGAGGGACTGGAGGGGACGGCATAGAGAAGTTGTCTATGACCTGGACAGCTCTACCTAACTCTAAAGTTCATGCTCTTAACCTACTCACCAAGGACTTCCCCACACTTCCTTTCAAAGGGCAGGGCCTTCGCCATGGCCAGGGGACCTCTGTGTGGGGGAAGCACTAGGTCTCTGGTCAGGGACTTGCCTGGAGCCTCCCCCAGGGCTTTCTCTCTTCCAGGGGACAGAGAGCTGAGCAGGCCCTTTGCACCTCCTGGTCTGGTCCTGCCCCTGCTCACAGGGATTGTGGTGCTCCATGGATGTGTGGAAGTTGTCACTGAGGAAGAAGCCTGAAATGCAGGTCTTCACTTTGTCACTTATTTGCTGTTCAGTGATCTTGGGTTACTCAGTTGTCTAGGCCTCCTGGAGACTGTCTCACAGATGAAAGGAGGGTGTGGAGGTGACACGAGCAGGCGCGTCTGGCCTTACTGGAAGCGAACCAGGTCAGTGGTGGGGTGGAGGGCTGAGCAGAAGGAAGCCTGACCCGTGAGACCAGGTCCATCAGGTGGGTCAGGAAGCCAAGGAAGGAGTGCATGGGAGCAAGAGACAGGAAACTGTGTGGGGACAGGAAACTTGAGTGAGATTTGCTCCCTTCCTGGGGGCAGGAGGAAAAGCGAGTGCTCTCCTTTGGAATGTGCCCCTCTGCCTGTTCTGAGCCATGCTGCAAGACACAGACCTCCAGCATTTGGGCTGAATTAGGAGCGTCAGACGTCAGCTGCCTCTGAATCACAGGCTGCTCAAGCCCAGGGAGCATGCAGGGATCACATCCTGGAGGGCGGTTTTCACGCCGTGTCCGGCAGGCTTTGGGGAACTTTGGGGTGCCCAGGAGGAGGGGGCTCTGGGCCTCACTATGGCTTTTCTCACAGCAGCTCCCTGTATCTACATTATAAATTGGATTCTTCTTATTTCAAGAGATGAGAGGAATCCGCATCCAAATAGAGAAAGGGAGAAAAACCACACATGTATCCCATGTTCTCATTTTACAGAGTTCTGGAGAAGTCACAAGCCAGACAGTGGGAGGATGGGAGTAGAGCCCTGTCTGCTGGGCTCATTAGCGTGTGCCTTCGTTCACTGATCAATTCAACAAGCATGCATCAAATGTCCCCACTGTGCCAGGCATGGTGGTGACCAGGAGGATTCGGTGGGAGCCAAAATAGACAGAATCCCTGTCCACAGAGCTTAAAGTCTAAGGGATGACATGATTCATAACAGTCCACATGTTAGCACTTATTTCCAAGTGCCATATATTTTACATGTACCAACTCTTATGACAACCCTGGTCAGTAACTAAATCCCCAATGAATAGATCAGGAAACCGAAGTTAAAATGGGTGAAGCAATGTGCCTAGGGCCAGGCAGCTGGTAAGTAGTACAGCTGGGAATTTGAATCTTGACTACCTGGTCCCAGAGTTCAAGCTAGTTTGTATTCCACTATAGATAAATATAGTCTATCTATGTGTTTTACTTATACACAGGGGAAACTGGGAATGATAGATCAGGGGGGTGGAGGTGTTGGCCAAGGCTTCCCTGAGGAATGCTTGAGTTAAAGTGAGTAACTGATTTTAAAGTGTTTCAAATGTCATTCAGTAGTCTTCTCAACAGATATTGCTGGGACAACTGGATAAACATGTGAAATAATGAAGTCAAACCCCTACCTCACACCATATGCAAAATCAACACAAAATATATTAAAAATATCAACATAAGGGCAAAAGCTATAATACTCTTAGGAGAAAATACAGTTGCAAATCTTTATGACCTTGAATATCACACCAAAAGCCCGAGCAACAAAAGAAAAGTAGATACATCGGACTTCATCAAAATTAAATACCTCTGTGTCAGGCATGGTGGTACATACCTGTAATCCTAGCTATTCCACAGGATGAAGCAGAAGAATTGCAAGTTCAAGGCCAACCTGGACAAATTAGTGAGACCATGTCTCAAAATTAAATAAAATAAAAAGGGCTGGGGATGTAGCTCAGTGGTTCAGTGGCCTAGCATGTTTGAAGTTGTGGGTTCAATCCCTAATAACACACACACACACACATATTGGATACTTCTGTACTTCAGATAAAAGCCATCAGGAGAGCGAAGTCAGAAGCCACAGAATGGGAAAAAAATCTTGAAAATCATGTATCTGATAAGAGACTTGTATCTAACATGTAAAAAGAACACCTGCAACTCAATAATCAAAAGACAATCCCATTAAAAAGTAAGCAAAGGATCTGGAAAAACATTTCTCCAAAGATGGTACGAATGGTCAATAAGCATGTACAAGATGCTCACCACTCGAGTGGCATGCGACAGATGCCACTCAAACCACAATGAGATAACCCCTCACACCCACTGTGATGACTGTAACTAAAAAGAAAGTAAAAAGGGTTGATGAGGATGTGTGGAAATTGGAACCCTAACACAAGTGTGGTGACAGTACAATGACACAGTCTCTGTGGTAAATAATCCATCAGTTCCTCAAAAGCTTAAACACGATATTATCATATGATCCAGCAATTCCACTCCCAGGAATTTTCCTGAGAGAAAGGAAAACATATGCCCACATAAAAACTTGTACATGAATATTCATAGCACCATTATTCATAACAACTAAAATGTGGAAACAGCTCAAAAGGCCATCAACTGAGTGAATGAATAAATAAAATGTGATGTCATCAGGCAATAAAATATTACTAGGCAATATGAATAAAGGGGTACTGGTACAGGTTACAATGTGGATGGACCCTGAGAACATTATGCTAAGTGAAAGAACTTGGTCACAAAAGGCCACATGTTGTATGATTCCATTTATATGAAATGTCCAGAATAGACAAACCTTTAGAGACCCATATTTGATTAATGGATGCCTACTTGGGGTCAGGGAATGACCGCTAATGAGCATGGAGTTTGGGTGAGGGGTGAGGCAAATATTCTAAAATTGATTGTGATGATGTTTTTCCAACTTTGTGAATATGCTAAAAATAATTGAATTGTACATTTGAAATAGAGAGTAATTATATAATAAAGTTGTTATTTTTAAAATATGGATGAGCTGGGTTTGGTGGCACAAGTTTATAATCCCAGCTACTTGGGAGGTTGAGGCAGGAGAATTGCAAGTTTGAGGCCAGCCTGGGCAACTTAGCAAGACCAGGTCTCAAAATCGAAAAATAAATAGGGCTGGGGTTGTAACTTGGTGGGAGAACACCCCTGAGTTCAATCCCCAGTAGTGTAATAACCAAATAATAAGACAATGGATTGATGAAGATGTATTAACTATAGATATGGAAGAAACTAAGGGAACTATATGTGCAAAGGCCCTGTGACTGGGAGCCTGGCATGTTTAAAAAAGAAAAGGAGACCATGTGGCAGCAGCTAATAGGGTAAAAGAAAAAAATGCAAGAGGAGAGGCTGGAGAGTCAGTAGGCTGGCTGTCGAGGGCCTGGCCTTAAGTACCCCAGCAAGGCTGCATGGAAGCAGGCAAGCGCTGTGGGACTCTCACAGGGGTGTAGCTTGCTTCTGCCTCTCGGGCTGTCTTGCACTTCCTTCTTTCTGGCTTTGCCTACCTACCTGGGGGACCCCAGGACAGGAAGTGGGTTCTGGAGGAACTAATTGCATCAAGAATTGTCAGAAGTCTCTGTGGAGGTTCAGGTGCCAGCTCTGCAGTTCACTGTGTGATTGGCAGATGCTTTTCTCTCTCACAGAACTCTGGTTTTGTGAGTACTCAGTCGGCCCTCCCTGCTCTCCTTTCCTCAGAGGGCCCTGGAGAGGAGGGGCTGTGTGTCCAGCGCTTTGTGAAGAAAGGTTCAAAGGTCATGATGTCTCTGACACAGGCTCCTTCTTTCTGGGTTCCAGGGCCTGTGTGGGCAGGGCTCCGCAGCCCCGCTCTGTGGTTGATGGGGTTTGCTGCAGATGGAGCTGGCTCTAATCCTGAGATTGGAGGGGAAGACTCCCAGACCTGTGGGCCGCTCCTTCCTAGTGCCTGGGCACTTGGGGATGTCAGGGAGGGAGGGAGCTGGGAGCTGGAAGGCTGCGTCCATGGCCCTGGCGCTGACTCACTGCACAGTGAGGAAGGACATGTGGACTCTGGAGAGGCGCAGAGTCTGAGGTCTCCGCAGCTGGAGTCTGTTCTTGTTCGTTGATCCGACACTGTCTTCCTGTGCAAACTCAGAGTCATTCATTCCAGGTAATATTCGTGCTAGGCTGGAAGAGGGGGCTGAAGCCTGGAGAGCCAGAGCCCTACCTAAGGTCACACAGTTGCTAAGGGGCAGAGGACGTCATCGAAAGTCAGATGGGGAGGAGGGAGGAGGGCTTCTGGTCCAACCTCCACACTGTGCACTAACGGAAGCCATAAAAGCTTAGATCTCCCATTATAGGGTCAGGCCAGCCTGCAGACACTGGACAGATGGGTGACAGGAAATGGTCATCAGGTCTCTATTGCCCAACCCCAGGGCCTCTTTTTCAGATACCTTGGACATTTTCCCAACATCCCATTCCTTATCCTAGTCACCCCACCCCACACTCCCCCATAACAGCCCCTCTGGCCCTCTCTCCACCCCAGACCCCCTTCCTGATTCCCAACCTGGAGCCTGCAGTCCCAGAGTCAGGGTCAAGCCCTGGCTTTGCTGGTCTTCAGCCCAGGATCCAGCCACCATATAACCACACTTGCTGTGTCCTAAACAAAGCCCGTCACCTGACCCCCGTTCTACTCACCACCCTCTGGTACCCATGGGTGATGGGTAACATCACCCACTCTGTGCTCTCGCCAGCTAGACATCGTGGGGACATCTGTCCCTTGCCCCCTTCCCCTGACAACCTCTTGCTTACCAAGGCCATTCTTTTGTCTCTGAAAGAGACCTTCCCCGCCCCTTGCCCTTGATCGGGTTCACCCCCCGCCCCGTGCCTTCCCAGCGTCCCACCCACCTGGCTGGGAACCTCCTCGCAGTGGCCAGAGACCTCTTTTGGACTCACGGTTCTGATCAATGTCCTCCGGGAAAGCCCAGACTCCTCCACCTGGGGTCGAAGGCTCTTCCTCATGTCGTGCTGGCTCCTGCTCACCTGGTAGGCTGCCATGCTCTCGCTGTTCCCATCGGGTGCCGTTCTCCACACCAACCAGACTTTTGGGTCGTCCCTCAGGCCTTTGTCCCCCAGCTCCGTCTGCCCAAGGCTCTTTTATCCTCCTCTCTCTGGTGTCACTCCTCAAGGCCCACATCGCTCATTGATTTTCCCGATAGTGGGACTGGGCCCTTACTGTGCCCCCAGCTCCATCAGTGGTGCCCTATGCAGACCTTGACTGTGTGCCTGTGACACTGAACACACAGCCCCCTCCCCAGCCTGGGAGCACCTTGGCCCAGAACCTGGACTTATGAGGTTCAGGAAAAAAAGGGGAAGGAAGGGAGGGAGGGAAGGGAGGGAAGGGGAGGAAGAAATGCACTTTTTAAGTGTCTGCTCAGGCACCTCCTCTCCCATGGTTACCCCGAGACAAATCTCATCATAGCCACCCAGGCCCTTAGCTTGCATGTCTGTGTGGCACAGCTACAGGGAGCGCATGTCAATCACTCATGTGCACACAGACCCTGTAATGTCAGAGCTGAAGGCCCTTGACGCCACTCTTGGATTCATAGATGGGGAAACTGAGGCTAGAGATGAGCAGGCACTGCTGAGTGTCACACTGCAGACCAGAGCATAGCCAAGATTCAAGACTGAAACTCAAGTCCCTCTGAATGGGACTCAAGTCACTCTCTAAGTCTGCCGCCTCCACCAGCCAGCAAGGCAGGGCAAGGCCCTGCTCCCCAGGCCTCCTGTTGGACCTCTTGATCCTGGAGCACATTGTGGAGGCAGCCTTTGGGGTAACCAGGCCAGAAAGGGTTCACCTTACCAAGAGTACCCCCAAGTCACAGGTCCATGAGCAGCGGGGCTTAAGTGCAATGGCCCAGGTGCCAACGGTAACAGGGTGATGGTGGATGGGAGGTCATTCAGAGGCGATTTGAAGCCCTTGAGTCTTTGTGGCACAGCCCTGAGCACCCAGCCCTTCCCTTTCTTCCATGTGTGCGCACATACTTGTGTGTGTGTGTGTGTGTAAAGTGCTGGGGATTGAATCCAGGCCCTTGCGCCTCAGCCTCCCGAGCCCCTGGGAGCACAGGTGAGCACCACCGCGCCCAGCTCCATCCTCATCTCTTTAAAGCTTGCTCTGGCTCAGCTGGGCAGAGATGGTCCTGGGATTGACACCCCCGCTCCTAGCCTTCCCCAGCTGCTGCTCGCACACTCATGCAAGTGGTCTAACATCCTGGTACCTCGGTTTCCTTCTCTACGAAATGGAAATAACAAAATGTACTTTGTAGCATTGCTGTGGGAATTAAATGAGTTAACACAGAAATCACTCAGAACAGTGCCTGGCACCTAGGAAGTTCTTGCTGGTGTGAAGGGACTTTGCTTTAGGTCACACAGGTATATCAGCTGGCCTGGTGGGCTCTGTGCTGCTCTCTGACAGGGCATCTGGGCCAATATGACATTGACAGAAAGGTTCCTTGAAGACCTTCCAAAGCTTGTGACTTGAAGGTATGTGTCAAAGGGGGAAAGCACACACCCCAGGTTCAGGAAGAAGACCCTGAGCAGAGCCGGTTCTCCCTTCTCACTGCTGACTCTCAGGGTTGCAGGGTAGTGAGGGGGTGGGGAAGGTCCATCCCCCCGGTGTCTGCTTTGTGTCTTCCCAGGACTGGTCCCTCCTCAGATCAAGGGAGGCTCGGCAGGAGAGTTTACATTCCCAAGTACCCCAGACAGCGGCCCGATAAGAACGTCTCTGGTCTGGGAGCCTGGCAGTGACTTTATCTCTCTAGATAGGGCCTGGCTGGCCCAGGCTGGGGGAGGAAAGGGAGTCTTCTGGTTTCTAAGATGTCTCAGAGCCAGACGCCCAGGTGCTGCTAGCTCCCTAGCTATCGTGTGGTTTCCCCAGAATCCTCCATGGCCTGGTTCCTGCCTGCTGTCCTCTCCTCTCCCCCTCCCCACTCACCCTCGACCAGAGCCAGCCAGGGCCCGTCCAGACTATTTCCTTCATATCTTGGTCAGTCTGTGAGCGGCCAGAGGGCAGGTCCTTCTCTGACCCCACAGAGCTGAGCACCTGACACTTCATACCCAGTCAGAGCTCCTCTCTTCCCCAAAAACCTGCTCCTCCTCAACCTCCACACCCCTACACCCACCCCACGTCCCCAGAGACGGCAACATTTTCGACCTCTTCCTTCCTCCTAAGCCTCAGAGCCCTGTATTTATTTAATGAGCACTTACTATGTGAGAGGCTCTTGATTAAAACCCCAAATCTCCTGAGAGGGACTGTTATGATTCCCATTTGACATAGAAGGATTTGTATGGAGAATTGGTGACTTGCCTAAAGGCACACAACCAGGAGCCACAGAGCAGGGCTTTGAGGATCAGCACAGAGGACACAGAGTGGGTGGGAGGACTGCCCCAGGAAGAGCTCACCTGTATGTGGCGGGGGGTGACAGTGACTCGGGAGGGCTGCAGAGGAATAAGAGGGATGTTCCTGTTGTCTGTCGATATGTAACAAGCCACCTGAAACTGAGTAGCTTGAAGCGATGACATTTATTTTGTTCTCTAATCTGCATTTGGGCGGGACTCCCGGGGGCCAGTTTGCCTCTGCTCCAGTTGACCTGCCCTGGGTTGGTCGAAGTCTGGAGCTGGAATCGCCTGTTCATTCTGTGTTCAGCAGCTGGAGCTGGCTGTTGGCTCAGCTGGGCTGTTGGTCAGGACACCTACAGTGGCTTGTGCTTCATCTTCGAGTGGATTGTGCTTCCTTGCAGCCGGTTGCCTGGGTCCCAAGGGCAAGCAATCTGTGAGAGAGACAGAAAAATCAACAGATGCACAGTTGGAAGCTGTATCAACTTTTAAGAGTTAGCCCAGGGAACTGTGCAGTCTCCTTTCTGTCACATCCCATTCATTGTGGCAGTCATAAAGGTGTGCCCAGTTTCAAGGTGAAGGGGGATGGGATCATCTCTTGATGCGGAATGACAAGGTTCAAGTGTAGAACTGGAAATACTCTGGAGGCTATTTTTGGAAAATTGCCATCTGCCACAGGGACCTCTTCTCCTGGCTGTCATTGGTGGTCCCCCTTCACTGATCTGACAAGATACTTCTGGGGACTTGATGGGTATCTCCCCTTTCACTCACCTTTGAAAGCATGGCCCTAGATGGTGGCAGGGGCAAGGTTGGATATCTGTCTACTGAGCACTTAGTATGTGCCAGGTCCTACACTGGGCATGGGAGGCCCTTGGTCATTGGATCCCTGCCATGTGGGAAAACTGAGACTGAGAGGTGAGGTGACTTACCAAAGTCACAGGAGTCATCGGTAATGCCGGGGTTTGAAAACCAAGTCTGTGGCTCTGACAGTCCTTCTGCTGCCCATGCACCCACTTTCCCTGGGGGTAAGATAAGGAAGGTGTGATGGGGTGAGGGCTTGAAGCTCCTTGACCCTGAGCAGATCTCATCTCTCTGAGCTTCAGTTTCCTCATCTGTCCGACAGATTCATAACCTCTATATCACAGACTTTAAAAACAACCACGATAAAAATAATGAAATAAAACAATCTCAGTTACAAATTTAGCATAGCCTCTGGTACATCGTGTTCTAAACCCAGACCACCCAGGCCCTCCCTAGACAGGACCTGCTCAGGTATAGGGAGCAGAGCAAGTCTGAAGCAGAATGGGCCTCTGCCATTACCATGGGGGAGCCCCTGGTTCCTGTTGGCTATTTTTAGTCCTGTGTGGGCAACCACAGAACCACACGTGGGGCTTACCATGGCCTGGCCAAGCCCCAAGAACAAGTGAGCACTTTTGATGACGAAATGTGGGCCTCTGACATGAGGATGGACCTCACTTCCCTCCAGCATCCCCAGGTTGACCCTGGACAAAATCCGAGGGCCTGATTTCCTCTTTTGTCAGATGGGGATAATAGTAAGACAGTAGCCCACGCCTTTAGGCTGCTGGCTTTCTGCCAGATGCTGGTTGAACACCTCCTGGGCATCTTCTCGCGTGAGTCTGTCTGTGAGGCAGGCTGGAAGAGGAAGAAATAACTTGACCAGCAAAGGGGGCAGGAATGGAAGCAGGCTGGCACTTGTAATTACTGTGCCCTGGCCCTCCCCAAACAGAAGAAGGGTCAGCAGGGTTAGTTGAGACGATGGATGTGGTTATGTTTGTGAACTGTAAACCAGGATGTAAACTGCACAGGCCAGGGAGAACTGAGTCCACAGAGACCCCTCCTGAGCCCACCCCAGGCCAGTCTTCAGTCAGAGCACGTCCATTCAGTCACCTGCTTTCCACAAAGGGATACTTGTAAGGGATTTTGGCTTCTTATTAACCAAAAAAAAAAAAAGGCTTTGAAAGCCACTGAGGGACATACTGAAGATCAAGTCAGTCACTCCCCCAGGGCACATTGTGGGGACAGAGGTCCACGGTGTCTGAGCCCCTATCACCAGTCTGATCCACAGCAGTGCCCTGGGGACCTCCACCCAGTTCTCAGAGGAGCCCAAGGCCCAGCCCACCCTCTCCTGGGCTTGCATGGGGCCCTCTGCTGTTCTTACTTTTTGGGCCCAGGAAACCATGTTCCTGGAAGAGACACCAGCCATGGTTAGGACGCAGACACTCTGTAATTCCCCAAGGGGAAAGGAAAAAAAAGGGCAACCGAAGTATGTTCGTGTCAGTGAGTGTGAGTGTGAGTGTGTGTACACAGCTACATGCTCACGCACTGTGTGTGCTTATGCGCCACGTGTACCACACTTGACACAGACACACTTCCTCCACACAAATACACCTCTACACACACACACACAGATCTCCAGCACACATGGTCATACACACACACACACCCCACTCCTGTCCATATTCCTACATTAAGATGCCCTTTCCCAGTACACACACACCTTACAAAACACACGCACATACCCCATGCATTTAAATGGATTAGCATAAATACAAAAACATGATTTCTACCAAAAGCACAAACATGCATATTTACATACACCCAATCCTCACCCACTTCCATGAAAAAGCAGGTACATCTACTCAAGAGTCACACTGTGGAGGCTTGTACACAGACAGATGCTGACACAAGCATGAGTGTGCAGGTATGAACGTGAGTATCCTTAGTTTCTTGATTTACATATGTTCACACTCAATAAGAATCAACACAGAAACATCAGTGTCTGTGCATATATAACACCAGCACGCGTCACAGCCATCTGCTCATGCATGTGCAAATTCAAGCATACATGCCTGTGTGCACCATCATACCCTCACCTCCATGTGTACAAACTCACCACCACTGTGCTCCACAACACACACTGCCTTTTCTGGCTCTCTGGTTGCAGAGAGACCTTGCAAAGGTGCAGAGACACAAACACCTAGTTCCACTTCACCTGAAAACCCCCAGCCCCTGCGTGCGTGGGAGGGTGAACCAGCCGCCTGCCCTGCAGGGGGCACAGTGGAAAGTATGATCTGAGCTGACTTTTGCAAGAGTAAAGATGAGGGTTTTTCCCACCCTGCCACTTCACTGAGTCAGAGTGACCAGGGCTGCCTTTGCTAATGGGCTCCTCTGACACCGGGACAGTAAGGTTCAACATAAAATTTACATGTCCTCAGTTTACTCAGCAAATGAGCCAAAGCCTGCTCCCTGCTGTGTGCAGGCTCTGTGCTGAGGCCTGGGCTAGGGAGAGGAGCTGGCCCCTGGGCTGTGCTGTGGGGCTTACAGTTGGGAGGAGGGTAGTGGTGGGTCTGTGGGGCCACTAGGTCAAGTACCTAAAGTTAGTCACTTGATGACCAACTTGTTAACTGATCAATTTTTCAAGTGACCAAGTTGCTGAATATAGCAAATTTATCCTTAAAAAAAAAAAAAAAAAAAAAAAAAACTCAAATGCATACAGCAATTATATTGGGTAGATTACTATTCATTTTCATTTTGTGTGCATTAGAGCATTTTAAGGATGTTCAGATGGTCCAAAGTTGAGGGCCCAAGGGTGGTTTAGTTAACAAAGGCACTTAATGTTTAGAACTGGAGAGGGACTTTCTGGGGACATCCACCAGCAACAGGGTCTTTTGGGAGCCCTGAAGCATGACAGGCTTTCTGGAACCACCTGATATCAGGTACCATATGGCCTGTACCTGGGTTCTCCTCCAACTTGCCATGTGACCTTGCACAAGTCCCTTCTCCTCTTATGGCCTCGGTCTCTGCATGATGAAGAACTCATCCTTAGGCCTTGCTGACATTTAATGAGACCGTGGAGCTTCCTGTGACTTCAGACCCCCAATACAACTGGAATCCAGGCCACAGGCACCAGAGAAGGTGCTGACTCTGTTGGGGGCAGCTCAGCCTTTCTCAGAAGCAAAGCTGTCAGACAGCTGCCTCTCTCTGAATGGTAACATTTCTAGGTCCTGTCACTGGCCCCAGGCAGAGGGGCCTGGCGTGGCGTGAGGGGGACATGGGGCTGCAGAGGGTGGGGCCCAGCTAACTTTCCTTTCCTGGTAATGTGCTCTCTAGCCTCATTTCCTTTTTTAAAGGGAAATGCCAATGACATCACACAACTGGATTTTCAGTGAGGCCGAATGAGATCTCGTGATCCCCGTTGAGGCGAGAAGGACGCACACATGGGCTAGATGCAAATTTGTCCCAGGATGAATTTGTAGAACCCCTGATCTGAGGTTTCGACTCCTTGCTTTACACAAGGGATTGAGAAGGGCAGAACCATAGCCTGGCTTCACAGCCACACAGCAGTGCTGGGGCCAGAACCCAGGCTCCTGCCTTCTATCTAGGCTCGAGGTGGAGGGGCTTAATCTGGTCCCCTGTACCCCTATTAATAACAGCACCAACATCCACTCAGTTTGGGAGGCGAGTGCAGGAGGATTGCGAGTTCAAAGTCAGCTCAGCAACTTAGCAAAGCCCTGAGAAACTCATTGTGACCCTGTGTCTAAAAAATATATAAAAAGGGCTGGGGATGTGGCTCAGTGGTTAAGCACTCCTGGGTTCAATTCCTGGTACCAAAAAACAAACAAACAAGCAAGCAAAAAAACCCCTTGGCATCCACCAATTTGCCCAAGCCAGAAACTGGCCTCCATGTGGCCTCCCCACTCTGGCCTCCTCCTTGGAACAACGTGCTTACTCATGTCCTGCCTCTGTCCCAGGCCACTGCCCAGGTTGGGCCTCCTCATCCCTCTCCCAGGGATATCTAGCAGGGTCTCAGGTCTCCTCACACACATCCAGGCCTCTTTCTTCATCCAACCTCTGCCCAGTTGCCTTGATGACCATTGCTAAGGCAGGGTCCACAATATCACTCCCAGGTTGTAACCCTTCTGGGCTCCTGGGCTGGAAGTTGGAGGCCCTTCCTCATAGACCCACCTTCCTCTCAGATGCTGCCCCTGAAATGCCCCTTTGGTCCCTTAGTGCAGAGATTGTGTCCTGGATCACACAGCCTTTGTGCACGGCTCTTGCTGTTCCCTCTGCTGGGAGTTCCTCCCTTCGCCTGCACATCCCTGCTTACATGGCCCCTGGAAAAAGCTCAGCACTTCAGCTCCCTGTCCCTGGCCTCCTGTCTTGGAGAGAACAGATCTCTTTGACCTGCATGTCTAAGTCTTCCCCAAGCAGCGAGGACAAGTTACTGTGGAAAGTTTTATACATACAACAAAAATAGA
Source organism: Sciurus vulgaris (assembly GCF_902686455.1). Taxonomy (NCBI): domain Eukaryota; kingdom Metazoa; phylum Chordata; class Mammalia; order Rodentia; family Sciuridae; genus Sciurus; species Sciurus vulgaris. Next base: position 74,024,800 of record NC_136472.1, read on the forward strand.
CTAGAACAAGCATTCAGGTGTTCCCACCCAGCTCCATTGCACCCATTCATATCCCCCAGTGTCTCCCCTGATTGGATTATTTGGGGAAAAATCCCAACATCAAGTAAGTTTATCCATACATATTGTAGTCCCTATTTCTAAAAGATAAAGCTGTGATCAGAATACCATTATCCTACCACAGTTTTTAATAATAGCTTTTTATCACCAAATATCCAGTACTATTTATATTTTGCCAACTGTCTCACGAAAAGGTCTTTATTTATTATGTCTTTCTTTTTTTAATATTTTTTAAGTGGCTGGCATCTGGCACAATGGTTCACAGACTTTTGAATTAAACAAACTGTTGAAATGTCAAGAACTTTCTGAGACCAATATGGGATTGCTGATTTTCACTTTGCCAAGCCCAGATGTTTAAAATGCAACCTGAACCCAGATCACCATCACACATGAGTACGCGCCAAAGCAATGTAATCATCACGATCTCAGATTTTGAAACAGTGCTTCAAGATAAAAAGGTCTTTTAAAGTTGCCTATTTCGAACTTGGGCTTCAAAGGTCTGAACTTTGCGTTTGGTTGTTGCGATGGTCTCTTTCAAGTCATAGTTTTCTCCTCCCTTTCCTATTTTTCCCTGAAATTATTTGGTAAATAAATTAGTTGGTTTGTTCCCTGCAGTTTTCTGGACTTTTCTGTCTGCATCACCATGGTATTATTTAGCATGTCCTTCAGTCCCATGTGGTTCCTATAAATCAGTAGTGAGATCTAATGACTTGATTAGATTCAGGTTTGAAGTTTTGGCGAGAATATTCCATAGGAGGTTGTGTGAGCTTCCCTCAGAAGGCACGCAGTGTTCGTCATGTCTGGTTGTTCCTCTTTTTTGTGCTTTCTGTCTTTGATGATCTCTGCCTATATTTATTATTTCATTAAGCATTTGTAAGCAATGGTATTTTAATTTTATCATTCCGTCTTCATTTATTAGCTGAAATATTTCTATAGAGAAAAACTTCTCTCATCAACTCTTTGGTTTCTCTGAGGTACAGTGTGTTCAGCAAAGACAGGATAAATGCTTCCTGCTCTCCCTTTGCTTATCATTTGCCAGAACAATGAGTGATTCTCCAACATTCTCCAAGATGACCTGCAAAGATTATTTAGTCGGTAGGTTTTGTTTTGGGTTTTTGAACTATTATCTTGTATTTTAATGCATTTGATAGGTTTCAATCCTTTGTAGTTATTATATTTGTTAGTGCTCAAATTGTTCCATCTTTGACCCACGAGAATCTCTTTTTTAATTGACTTCTGAGTCCTTTTGATCTGACCCTAGTAGTATCATAACTTCTTCACTTTCTGGTATGACAAAATATTCAGAATTGTCTTGTACATTCTCTGCCAAGAGATGGAACCAGCTATTTTTCAAAGAAGCCCTGGCTCTTTTTAAGTGAGAAATGGTATTTAGAGCCCACATATCTGGGTACTAAGGGTGCTTGAAGCTATTTGGTTTGTCTTACTTCTAGACATTTTTAGTCTAGTACATGTATACATGCTACATATACTAGTGAGTGCATATGAATAGATAATAAAGATATCTCTATCTATACGTGTGTGTGTGTGTGTGTGTGTGATATAAAATCTCCTACTAGTAAAGTCACAAATTACCAGGTTTCTAAATCACTTGAAATAAGTCAATTTTGCATGATGAAGCAACCAACGTAATATACACATTAATTTTATTTCATTTTGCTTTTGATTTGGAAGGAGTGCTTTTGTTTTTTATTCTGATTTGATTTTGTTTTATTGTTATGTGAAGCATGTGCCTGGTTCTAAAATTGCCCTACAAAATGAGGTGTTTTCAGAAAAGTCCAACTTCTATCTCTATTCCCTTGACCCCATTTTCTCCCTTTTCTAATAGACAATAATTTAAAAATTTTATTTATTTTACCTTAGCTGATTTTTAGTTAAAGAAAATATGCATGCATTTGTGTATCTCCTTCCCTTTCTTTGGAAAGTAATAATGTCTTATATACATTTTATTCCACTTTCATTTTTCACTTAACATTGAACTCTGGAGCTGCTGCTATCATAGCACACAGAGATCTGCCACGTTCCCTTGGCTAGCCACAGAGTCATCTGTTGTGTGCTCAGCTATTCCCTCTTACTGGACATTTAGTGGTTTCTAGTTTTTTACTCTTACAAATGGTGCTGCCACGAATAGCTTTATGCATATGTCTTATTTTTTGCCAGTGAATCTTTGGAATAGATTCCTAGAGATGAGATTACCACTTCCAAGGGTACACATGTAAATTTGCTAGAACTCATCAAATTCCTCTCCCTAAGGAATCTGCCATTTCATATTCCCACCAGACAAGATATAAAAGGGCCTATTTTTCCAGTTTCCCAATTCAGTACAATCTTAAACTTTTGGAGTATTTTAAGTCTGGATTTTTATAAGATGAAAAATAAGTATCTTGGCTTAGTTTTAATCAGCGTTTCTCTGATTATGAGCAAGGTTAAACAACTTTTCATAGGTTTATATTTCACTTTTGGGTCCCTAGTGCCCAGCGTAGAGTCTGGCACAAAAGAGGCTCTCAGGAGAGATTTCTGGAATGAAGGAATGGAAGAACAGATAAACAAATGAGGAAATGAAGTCTTATAGAGGATGGCCTGGCTTGCCCAAGGTCATGTGTCTAATGATCATGAGAATGGGACTAAAACTGATCTAGCATTTTCTCCTTGTCTAATCTTTCTGACTATAAAATGAATAGAATTTTATGGAAGAAAGTTTAGAAAACACAAGAAAGTATAAAGTGTAAACATAAGGAAATTTTTGCTCTTTCTACCAAAAATCAACCACTTTTAGCATTTCAGTGTATCCCCTGCTAGTCTTCATTCATTTCTTTCAGCTTCGATCACACCACTATATGGTTTTGTATGCTGCTTTTTCTTACCTAACACTCTTCCACATGTATTAGTTTTTTGTTACTATAATGAAATACCTAAGGCAGGTTACTTATGAAGAAAAAGAGGTTTACTAGCTCACAACTTTGAAGACTGAAAGTCTTCAGAGTATGGATCAGTGTCTTATGAAGGAGCCACAGTGGATGGCAGAGAAGGAATGGGGAAGAACAATCAGGAGGAAGGACAGACCTCAAAAGGAAGCCAGTGAACTGTGTGGGACCAGGATCCAGCTTTTATCACAAACCTCTCATGAGAACTACCAAAGGGTCCCAGGAGAGCTATCTTCACCCCGTTTGAAGACACACCCCCATTTGACCCAATGACCTCCCACCTCTAAAAGGTTCCCTGTCACCACCTCAGGAACCAAACCTCCAACACATGAAACTTTGAGGGGACAAACAACATCCAAACCATAGCACCACATTAATAACAACATTTTAATGGCTAGACACCACTTCACTATTCTATCCAATATATACTAGTGTGTTGCTGCTAGATGTCTAGATTGTTTCCAGGTTCGTGCTACTATACATTAATTCTACCATGTTCATCTTTGTTCCCTTTCTGGATTTTCTCCCCTTAGGATTGTTTCCTGGAAATGGAGCTCCTGGAATCCCAGCACTGCTCTCCAAGTTCAGGGTTTTTCTTGGCCACACTCAGAGAGGAGTGTCTGTTAAGCTTTTCCCCCATGACTTTGCAAAGCCCCTGCCCTAGCCTGGTTCTCAGTGTCTGTGATCTTCAGTAGAGACACACTCACACCCAAGTGAGGTCAGGGGAAGGGCTGAGCTGGGTGGGCATCAGAATCTCCTCTCATTCTCCCACGTTGTAACTTCCCAGGCTGTGGACGGATCACCTGCAGCTAACAAGAGGAAACTGCACATGGCAAGGGGAAACCTGGTGGAGGAGTAGGGCAGGCAGGGATGCTGAGTGGATGTGATCTGGCCTGGGAAGCCCTTGTGGGGCAGTGGAGCAGATGCTGGGGTCAGACCAACTCACCCAGTGAAGGGCTCCATGGTGGACTCAGAGTGCCAGTAGCAGATGGTGAGACTCCCCCTGCCAGGAGGAGTCAACAACTGAGTGCAGTGGTAGGAACACAGGTTTCACCTGACTGATGAGGCTGTGTAGTGGCCTATCTCAAAAGGCCCTCTAAGCAGGGTTAGGGATCCTAGATCTTGTCCTACAGACAACCAGGTAGTGGAAAGACAGACAGGTCTGCTTTAAGGACAATCCCTCTGGCTGCTGTGTGGGAGGCAGGGCTGCAGATGAGAACTGGGCAATTTAGAAAGGCCACCACCCAGGACCAGAACTCCTGAATCAGCACAGTGGTAATAGAGACAAAGAAAGATAGAGATCAGAGACGTGTGGGATACAAAACAGGAAAAGTCATGTCGACTTACAACCTCTCTGTAGCGGGCCAGGATGAGTCCTGAACCAGACCTCAAAACACCTGGGTTCCAGTCCCTGCTCAATGTGACCTGGGTCAGGTCTTCATTTACACTTTTGTATCCCACGGAGGTTGCACTAGGTCATCCCCGAGGCCCTTTGAGTTTTGAAAATTCTGTGATCCTGAGGCTGTAAAGTGACGAGGTCCTGGAGGGAAGAGGAGGGGAAAAAACAGGCTGAGCAGATGGAGCAGCCAGGGTGGGTCTCAGGGTCCTGGCTCTCTGTCTCCCCACTCCATCAGTCTTGCAGCATTAATGTCAGTGGGGTGGCCTGGGCCCAGGCCAGAGGCCAGCTGTGGGGAGGAAGAGTTGTCTCTGGCTGAAGGAGCAGAAAGGAAAGAATGAAGAGCTTCCAAAAAAGCCGTGAACGAGTCTTCGCTCTGGCAGGGTGCCCAGGGGTTTCGCAACTGCCCTCCAGTGAGCGGACGTGGGGGAGGGTGGACTCACTCCCCTCTGTGCATCAGAGCCTGTGAGATGATGGCGGCCACACAGAGGACTTTGGCTGCAAGTAAAAGCCAACCGTGCCTCCAATGGGCTACATGAGGAATGCATCTTCTCACTGTTGCAGATCCAGAGCAGGCCCTGGTGTCCTCAACAACACAGGCTTGCTGTTCTCTCTTGACCTCAGCAGATTCCACGATGGCTGTCACTGTCCTTGGACTTGAAAGATGGCGGCCACTGGCAATGGGGACTGTGTACTTGCTCAGCGGGACTGAGCCACAGAGAACATTTCTCCCAGCCCTTGCTATGAGTCCTTTTCTTTGGTCTGAATGGAATAACTTGGATCAAGTTTCCAGCCCTTCAGGGTACGCATGTGCTGATTGGCTTAGGTAAACTGGGATCTAGTGTTAAACCTGGGGGTGGGGAAACTATCCCAACAGAACGGGGTTCTCTGAGGAAGGAAGAGTGGAATCCATTGCTGGGTGAGTTAGTAGCACATCCACATCACCATGAGTCCAAGGGCCTCTGCAGTCCGCCCCCCGCCACACACAACCAGGGGTCAGTGAGATCCTAGATCACCAGGAAGGACTTGGGGAGTGACTTGATTGGACCACACAGTGGGTAAATAGCAGAATGTGAATTGAGAAAACTAAGTACTCAACAAACAAACCAGCCCAAGCTGCCCCTCAGTCTCCAGGGATGGCTCCTTCAGCGAGAGCTGCTGCCTCCTCTGGGCTCTCAGACCCTAGCCCCCAGAACCTCCAGCTCCAGCCTGAGGTGCATGCACAAACTCATCGTTGAGGCTTCCCGAGGGCTGCCAGATCCTGGCTGGGTTAGGAATAATGGTGTGGGTTTGGTTCCTGGCTTTGAGCTTCTGTGTCCTCTCTGTCAGACGGGGCCCTGAACCCCACTTCAGTACCTCTTGGCATAATTGTTGTGGGGAGGGTCAAGTGAGATGAGGACATGACGCTTTGATAACTGAAGTGCTGTGGAAGTATCAGGCTTCCCTTCTGCTGGAAAAGGGCTCGTTCTATGAGCCTCATCTGCACCAAGCACTGGAAGATCACAGGAAATGAGCAGTCAGAGGCACGGATGAGACAGCCAGACATGGAGTCATTTAACTACAAACGCACAGTTTGAATTTGCTCATTAACAGATGAGGAGATGTGTCCAGAGAGGGGTGGTGATCTGCTCAAGGTCACGCAGGACTAGAACTCAGCCCCCTGGTTCCCAACCCTGTCTCCTACCCCAGACCCCAAGTGCTGAGTGAGGTCCTGCCTCCCACCACGCCCCCAGCCTGAATACAGGGAAGGGCAGCTGCAATACAACTTGTGCCTGCCAGCACGTCCCCAAGTTTCTCGGGGGCCATTCTTCAGGGGTTCACTCAGGCGAGGCCACACTTCCCCTCGGGTGGTTTCCTGTTTTGGCCAAACAATGACTCTTGCTGGGACCTGGTGCCAGCTGGCTGCAGCTGTGCCAAGGCTCTGACTCCTTGTATGCAGGAGAGGACCAGGCCAGGAACCCCACACTCAGACGAGGCCTTTGGGTCCCACTGAATTTAGTCATTCCTTCAGGTCCTGATCACACACACAAGCAGCAGACTTTGTCTGAGTACCCAGAATGCAGAGATAGCTGAGGAGAGCTTACTAATTTTGCAGACATTCATCCTGTACCCAGGGGTAGGGCATTGTCCTAGGTACAAGAAATGCAGATGTGCACAAGGTGCACCCTCTGAACGTGTTGTTTATCTTCGCATGACCTTGTAAAAGCTCAGTTGGTCCCCAGGCACCTAGTGTAAGCAGCTCCATATTGAAGTCTCAGGGCCCATGGGGAAGGGATTCTAAGGGCATGAGTGAAAATAATAAAGATAACATTTTTAATGTTGACTTTTTTAATAGGTGAGGAGATCAAGGTTTGGATATGAAAGAGATTAACCTAAGGTACAGGATGGAGCTGGGACCTCACCTGGATCTTCAGATTCCAAACCTTGTGCTTCAGGATGCTTCCAAAAGCAAACATCTTCAGGAGGTGAGGATTGCAAGTTCAAAGCCAGCCTCAGCAAAAGTGAGGCACTAAGCAACTCAGTGAAACCCTGTCTCTAAATAAAATACAAAATAGGGCTGGGAATGCATCTCAGTGGCCGAGAGCCCCTGAGTTCAATCCCCAGTACCCCACTCCCTACGGAAAAAAAAAAAAAAAAAAAAAAAAGCAGCCATCAAACTGGAAGTCCTACAAAATTGGAGAAGCTAGGGAGGGTCCTTGGGTCCAAGGGGTGTGGTGCTTGCTGATGAATAAAATATGGATGGAGACCAGATGAGGGGAGGGAGGTATAGGAAGCCAGCTGTGTGTTAGGCACGTAGGCATCTTGGTTCCCACTCTGCAGGGGAGAAAGTGCAGCCCCTCAGGAAGAGCTCTCTGAGCATCTGCTGAGCAAAGAGGTGGGATGTTCACTCAGGCTCCACGCTATGTGGCCATTCTCCTTTTGCTCCCAGGCCTGTCCTGCTGGGGGCTCTCTATGCTGATTGGCCCACTGGAGGCTGTAGCAGGGGTTCGTGGGCAGGAGACAGAGGTGGGAGCACTCACTTGCTGCCTGTGCTCCTCCCTGCATGGCCGCAGTCTGGCAGCTGGTGCATTTTGGTGCCACAGCTGTTTTTGGGTGACCCCAAGAACCAGATGTGTTGCCCTAACACACACGTCTGCCCCTCAGCTGGCACACCTGCTATGGAAATGTCCTCCTGCTGCTGCAGGTCTCTAGATGGTCCCTCACCCTGTCATTCCTGTTGCCCGGCCCATACCTCCCTTGACCTGGTCAGCAGATTCCCTCAAGGGATCTCCCCAATGTCCTGTTGGAGTCCTGCTTAATAAGACACCATGGCCAGACCTCTGAATCAAACATTTCCATCTTGGGCTGGGGATGTAGCTCAGTGGTTAGAGCGTTTGCCCAGCGTGTGTGAGGCCCTGAGTTCAATCCCCAGCACCACACGCACATACAAAAATTTCTGTCGCCCTGCCTCTCTCTCCAGCCAGTCATGCTCCCCCGAGACAGGACAGTGGCCTGCTTCCCTGTAGCCTCTGGAATTTGTTGGTGCTGCTGTAGAGACAATGAGAGGGAGGTTCCCAAGGGCAGGCACTTGGTCCTGCCATGTCCCTCTTCTCTGGAGAATCAGAGCGCCCTGCTGGAAGGTCTTGGGGGAGCAGTGGTCTGATCCTAAGTTTGTCTGCTCCCCAGACCCAAGTTGGGGATAAGGAAGGGGCTAGAGACCAGGGAGGAGAGGCAGAGGCTCCTTCTGCAGGGTTCAGGGCCCTGGACAATGCTTTTTCCTGGGCAACACTTTTTGCTTCAGCAGCAGGGACAGGCCTGGAGGGAGGGACACAACTGAGGTCACTGGATGAGTATTTCCCAAGTCTGCCTCAAGCCCCACTTCCCTCCTGAGCGCCACACACGGACCTCCGTGGTGCTCCAGAGACCTCTGTAACCATGAGAAGTTGACACCAACACATTCCCTTCCTCCCCTGCTCCTTGGCCCATGACCCTCCATCAAGGAGAGGCACCATAAGGCTGGCAGCAGGCCTGACTGGCTTTCCTCTGCACTTGGGCCCTGAGCTTATGCAGACTCTTGCCAAGTCCTGCTCTGCTGTCTTGTCCCCAGGCCACGGCCACTTCCCCAAGCTGGGCCTCACTATCTACACTTAGCTATGACAGCAGCCTGATCTTCCGGATCTTAGGCTGAACTCTTCCAATCCATCCTCCATTTAGCAGCCAGAGTGACTTTCCAGAAGTATAAACCTAAGCATGTTCCTTCTGTTCTTAAATAGAGCCCAAAATGTGTGCTATGCCCCAGACCTCCCTTTCCGATTTATTCTCTAAAGTGCAACACTATCAGATGTTCCATAGACATGTACACCTTGCTCCAGTCAACTACAGAATCGCCCCCTTGGAAAGGGGCACCTTCCCACCACCTCATCACTGTCTTAGTTTGGATTCCTCCAAAGCAGAGTGTGAGACAAAGATTTGGGGTAAGTAGTCACTGGGGAGATGATTTCAAGAGGCAGGAGCAAGGGAGTGGGCAGAGGAGGACAGGAAAGGAAGCAAACGCAAAACCAGGGTGTGTTTTAACAGTCTCCACTGTGGACAACAGGGCCACATTCCCCTAGGACCCTGTGAAATCCACCGAATGACTTGGAATCATCCACCTGCCAAATGAAAGCTAGAAATTGATCTGCTAACTCCAGCCCCCACTAGGTGAGGGCTTTTAGATATCTGGGCCACACTGCTGCCCACGCAAGTTCCCATGGTGCCAAAGAACCTGCAGCAGCTTTGGAAACTTGCAGCTTAAGCTTGGCGTGGATGCTGGCTATGCAAGGTAACCCTGGGCTAGCAAGGAATTGTCCACCCCAGGTGCAGCTGAAATCCAATGCAAGTCAGGGTGCCTGTGTAGAAACACTCCTTCATTGGAAAAATAAATAAACAAAATAAAGGTATTGTGTCCATCTACAGCTAAAAAATATATTTTTAAAAATACCACAGCTGTGTATGAGATGCTCAGGTCACTGAAGAAGAGGTTGTGCTCAGAGTTCACTAGGGGATCATGGAATGAGCATGGACATTGCTGACAGATTTCCCGAGTTCAAACCCTGCTTTGGTTTATACCAGCTGTGGGTGGGACCTTAAGCAAATCACATCACCCTAGAGCCACAGTGTCCTTCTCAGCATAGGAATAATCGTTCCTGCCACATAAAAATGCTTACAAGAACCAAAAGCAACCCAAGAAGGCAATACATTCGACTTTCTGATGTTGTCCGTTGTTGAATGACATCAGTATGTCAGTTTCTTTCTTCCCACACAAAGGTGGCTGTCTAGACTCTCACTTCACTGCCTCAGCCAGAATCACCCCCATTTTCTCCACCTATAGTGGTACCTGGGTCACCTAGATTACCCAGCAGTCCTAGCAACCTGTGTGCAGTGTGGTTTTTCCAGGTCCCAGTTCTGAACTCACATGTCAGCAGTCCACTCCCCCATTTCACTGCAGATGACCAAAAGAGATTTTGTGGAAACAGCAAGAAGAATTGACTTTGCATACTACACAGCAATCATTGAGTGAGTGAGTGAGTGATTTTTCAAATTCCCATTAGCTTTTGCTATCTTTCCCTGAATCCCTCTTCTGACCCCACCGTTTTTCTCACCTGAGTTCTGCACCTCCAATTTCATTCCTTCACACTCTTTCCTGCCCTTTGGGTTCTGGGCTCAGCTCACCTATTATTGGTTGAAATTTGTCCCCCCACGAAATACATATGTTGAAGTCAGCCCACCTATTATTGGTTGAAATTTGTCCCCCCACGAAATACATATGTTGAAGTCCTAAGTCTAAGGTCTTGAGAATGTGATCTATGGAAACAGGGTCATTGCAGAGGGTAATTTGTTAAGATGAGTATATATTGAAGTAGGAGGACCCCTATCTTATATGATTAGTGTTCTTATATAAAGGGGAAAATTTGGGCCCAGAGTCACACACACAGGGAGAACACCATGTGAAGACTGGATTTATGCTGCCACAAGCCAAAGTAGTACCAAGAGAGGCCCAGAATAAATCCTTCCCTAGTGCCTTAGAGGGAGCATGGGCAGCAGACACCTTGATCTTGAACTTGTAGCCTCCAGGACTATGAGACTATCGGTTTCTGTTGGTGAAGTCACCCAGTCTGTGGCATTTTTTAAAATCTATTTTTTAGCTGTAGATGGACAGAGTACCTTTATTTTATTTATTTATTTATTTTTATGTGGTGCTGAGGATCGAACTCAGGGCCTCACATGTGCTAGGCAAGCACTCCACCATTGAGCTAAAACCCCAGCTCTGCCTGTGGCATTTAAAGAAAAATTTTTTTAAAAAAATTCTTTTAGTTGTAGGTGGACACAATACCCTTATTTTATTTATTTATTTTTATGTGGTGCTGAGGATGGAACCCAGCACCCCACACATGCAAGGCAAGTGCTTCACCACTGAGCCACAACCTCAGCTCCAGTCTGTGGCATTTTGTTACAGCAGCTAACAAACTAACACATCACCTAAAAGGAAAACTTATTTTTCTGTTGCAAATACAATTTTGCATCATCCCCTTTCAATCCAGCCTTTGTTGCTGTGTTTGTGTGTTTACATTTCCTGACTCCCTGGGACAGTCAACCCTAGAGGCGGGCCTGGATCATTCTTGGTGTAGAGTCGGGGCCTGACACACCACCTGACCCACAGATGCATACAGGCAAGGTTTGCTGAAGATCTCTTGCTGGAGTTAGCTCTGATGCTTGTCCTTCAGGGGCTGTTCATATTAGCATAGGTGATGTGGTCAAGGGCAGGCATTGGGAAGGGTGGGCCAGGGACAGCATGAGCAGCCCACAGCCAGCTGGACTGAAGACACTTTAATGATGAGAAATAAGGGCTGACAGAAGATGGGAAATGTGAGGTTAGGGCACAAGAATTTGAGAGTGTATAAGATTTGGGTAGGTGATGGGGCAGCAGGGAGGCACAGGAAGGAGAGATATCAATAGCAGGGTTCTGGGAAGATTATTCTATCATACATAATAGACTAAACACAGAAACCCAGGGAGGTCTGTGACTGGGGCCCCAGCCTAGGTGAGAGATGACGCAGGCGCAAACCCTCTGGGTATGAGGATGGAGATAAGATGAGAGACAAGAGAGAGAAATGCCAGCCTGGAGGCTGATTTCGAGGTATTTTCCCCTTTGAGATGTAGTCTCCAAGCTCCTTCTTCTTCGCAGATGCCACGCTGAGAATTTCCATGATGTGGGCAATGACATATAAATCACACCATCCCGCCCCCTGTCTGACAGCCGACAATTTTGGTGAGTGAGCAAAGAAACCAGCTACCCCCACCCCAAGCTGCTAAGGTTTCTGGTCCACAACTCAAAATGTTAATTCATGAAAGCAGACATTTTCCACCTTTTTAAATATCAAGTTTTTATAATCATTTATGAGTTCTGTAAGTTAACTGTTCTATAAGTGAACTGAAATGCAATGGTATTGAAACTTATGAGTATAAAGTAAAAATTACATACAGTAAAATGTGACCTTGTAAGTCCCCTTAAGAAGAGGGACCTGGAGTATTGAAAATTCATAAGGAAAAGATTGCATGATTTTAACTTTCTTGACTGTTTAACTGTTACCTTCTTTTCCCTGGAGCATCAGTGGCCAAGGTCCTGTTTAAAGGAGAGTGAGAGGGCAGGGTTGGGAGGTGATGGGTGGCTAAGTTAAATATTGCTGGGTGTGAAGCCACCACAAGGATAAGTAAAAGAAGAAAATAAAAATCGCTGGGCACGATGGTGCACGCCTGTAATCCTAGAGGCTCAGGAAACTAAGGCAGGACGATTGTGAGTTCAAAGCCAGCCTCCACAACCTAGCAAGGCCTTAAGCAACTTAGCAAGACCCTGTCTCAAAATAAAATATAAAAAGGGCTGGGGATGTGACTCAATGGTTAAGTGCCCCTGGGTTCAATTCCAAGTACCAAATGTAAATAAATAAATAAGTAACAAAATAAAAATCACCTGAAATCTTTCTCTCTCACTCATATTTTTTGGTGAATATCTTCATTCTAGTCTTCCCCCAACACAATGCATATTAAATATCCTATTCTCTTGGAGAAGAATTGTGTAACGGTCTTGTTTTTCTAACAACAGTATCTTTCAAGCCTATTCACTGATCTTCCTTCCTCTGTTCTGAATGATGATATCTTGAGTATATCTCATAGCTTTTCAGAGAAGTATGTCGGATTCTAATGAACAGTCTCATACTCAGTTATTTATAAAATAAAAAACGTGGCCAAATAAAGGATTGGCATGAATGCTTCTTGATGTGGTTACCCGAGAAAGACAGCATCACTACTGTGGTGAGAAACTGTGATAGAAGAAATACACATTTGGTCTCCTAATATATAGGAGCTCCTGGCGCACAGCTCCTAAAACCCTTGTAAACTTTGCCATGCTAAGAGTGTCTGTTGTTTGTTAATGAGTTGACCATTGGCTGGGGATCTCTAAGGGAGGTCCCCAGGATGGGGACTGCTCACTGGAAAGACAGACGCATACCTCCAGGGAGGGGAGAAGAGCTGAGGTTGAGTCGAAAGGCCAATGCCAATGGTGTCGTCAATCATGCCTGTGTAAGGAGGCCTCCATAGAACCCCAAAGGACAGGGTTCAGAGAGCTTCCCGACAGTTGGACACACAGGGGCTCCTGGAAGGTAGTGTATGTAGAGTGGGCATGGAAGCTCTGCACCCCTTCCCACGTGCCTTGCCCCCTGCATCTCTCTATCTGTAACCTTCATAATATCCCTTATGACAAACTGGAAAATTTAAATGGTTCCCTGAGTCTGTGAGCCACTGTAGTAAATCAATCAATCTGAGGGGGGGATTGTGGGAATCCCAATCATGCTCTGGGACTTGTGAGCAGCAGCTGAATTGGGAATAGAATTGGGGACTGAGCCCTCAACATGCAAGAAATGATGCTATGTCCAGATAGATGGTGTCAGAAGCCAGTTGACAGAGGACACCCAGCTGGTGTCTACTGGAGAAGAACTAGTTGTCTTGATGATTAGAGGTGAGGCATCATATGTTAAGTTTGAAAGAAGGAAAAACTTTTTTTTTTTTGCTTATCTCTTACAAAGTCATGTTCCCACAGAAAGGCAGATCTGACTGCGGAAACCACAGACAAGCCCAAATTGAAAATCCTTCTACACCAGGCGTGGTGTTGCACACCTGTAATCCCAGAGACTCAGGAGGCCGAGGCAAGAAGATCACAAGTTCCGGGTCAGCCTTGGCAACTCAGTGAGGCCCTGCCTCAAGATAAAAAGGTGGGGCTGGGGATGTAGTTCAGTGGTAGAGCACTTCTGCATTCAGTCTCCAGTAGTAAAATTAAAAATAAAGTAAAATAAAAAGAAAGAAAGAGGGATGGGGTCTGTAGCTCAGTAGCAGAGCACTTGCCTAGCATGTGTGAGCACTGGGATCCATCCTTAGCACCACATAAAAATAAACAAATAAAATAAAGGCATTCTGTCCATCTACAACTACAAAAAAATTAAAAAAAAAAAAAAAAGAAAGAAAGAGAGAGAGAGAGAAAACAGAAAACTCAGCTACAAAAGAAGAGACAGCAAAAGACTGGAGAATTGTCCTGGATTAAAGGAGACTGAAGGCATGGGGAACCAAGACAATGCATGATCCTAGACAAGGTCCTTAATCAGAGGGGAAATTTCTATAAAGGATACTATTGGGAAATTGAATAAAATTTGGAGGTTTCCTGAGGATTATATTAAATTTCCTGAATTTGATAACTACAGTGATTATGTAAAAGAATGGGTTTTTTTCTTAGAAAATACATGTTGAAATATTTGAGATAATGATGTATGCAACTTCCTTTGGAATGGTTCAGAAAAAAAATATGTATGTGTAGAGACAGCAAATGACAAAGCAAAATGTTAACAGCTGGTGAATGTGGATGAAGGGCACTTGGGAGTTCTTTGTACTGTTCTTGCAATTCTTTTGCAAACTTGAAATTGTTTCAAAACTCAAAGTTAAAAAATAATTCTAGGCCTACTCAAATATTTTGATTTGAATCTCTAGGAGAAAATGTTTGTGAAAGACATATCTAATAAAGGACTATTAAAATATATAAAGAACTCTTAAAACTCAAAAATTAAAAAAACAACCTGTCAGGCATGTACCATGCCCATAATCCCAACTACTCCAGAGTCTGAGTCAGGAGAATTGCAAGTTCAAAGCCAACCCTGGACAACTTAGCAAGACCCTGTCTCAAAATTTTAAAAAGAAATAAAGTTAAAAGGGCTGGGGATGTAGTTCAGTGTAGAGCACGTACCTAGCATGTGGGAGGTCCTGGGTTCAATCCCCAGTACTGAAAGAGAGAGGGAGGTGGGAGGCAGGTAATGAAAAAGAGATCAAAAGACTTGAACAGACATCTCACCAAAGAATACATACAGATGACAAATGAGCATATGAAAAGATGCTCAACATCACTTATCATTAGGTAGCTGCAAATTTGACAAGGGCTGGGAATGTGGCTCAGTGGTCCAGTGCTTGCCTAATATGCATGAGATTCTAGGTTTGATCCCGAACACCGTGAAAAAATACGTAAATTTAAAAAATGAGATATCACTACACACCAAGTAGAACAAAATCCAAAACGCAGATAATATTAAATACTGTCAAGGATACAGAGCAACAGAAACTCTTGATCACTGCTGGTAGGAATACAAAATAGTTCAGCTACTTGGAAGACTGGCAGGTCTTACAAAACTGAACTTTCTCTTACCATTCAATCCATCAATCACGCTTCTTGGTATTTACCCAAGTAGACTGAAAACTTACGTCTACATAAAATCCTGTGCATGGGTGTTTCTAGAAGCTTTATGCATAATTGTCAAAACTTGAAAACAACCAAGATGCCTTTCAGTAAGTGACAGGGTAAATAAACTGTGCTCCATCCAAAGAACGGAATATTAGTCAGCACTCCGAAGAAATGGGTTGTCAAGCCACGGAAAGACATGGAGGAAGCTTAAGTGCATGTTACTAAGTGAAAGAGACCCGTCTGAAAAGTCTGTCTGATTCTAATTACATGACATTCTGGGAAAAGGAAAACTACAGAGACAGTAAAAAGATCAGTCATCACAAAAGGTTAAGGAGGACTGAATAGGAGGAGCTCAGAGGATTTTTAGGGCAGTGAAACTGTTCTGGATGATGCTATGATGGTGGATACATGTCATTAGACATTTGTCAAAATCCAGACTGCAGACACTGAGAGTGAACCCTAAGGTGAACTATGGACTCACAGTGATAATGGTGTGTCCGGGTGGGTTAGCTGATTGTAACAAATGTACCACTCTGGTGGGGGATGCGCACAGCCGAGGATCCTGGGCTGTGTGGGAGCAGAGGGTATACAGAACTTTGTACATTCTGCTCAATTTAGCTTTGAACCTAAAACTTCTCTAAAAAATAAAGTCTATTAAAAAAACAGAACAGAACAACACTTAATCTCCTACTACACTCCATGAAACAGGTTAAAGAAATGTTAGTGCTAATTGGTAGCCAGAATGTGGAACAACTGCAGCTCTTCTATGTTGTTGGTGCAAACTAAACACTGAGCAATCACTTTGGAACATTTGGCAAAGTCCTTGGAAGATGCACACGCACCTGCTGTCTGACCCAAACTCCTCTTCTAGGTGTGTACCTAAGAGAAACAAAAGCTTGTGTCGAGACAAAAACCTGTATGTGAATATTCATGGCAGCTTAATTTATAATTACCAAAGCCTGGAAGCAACCCACATGCTCTTTAGCAGGTGAGTGGATAGACACACGGTGGTGCACCCATTCACAGAGCACTGCTCAGTAAAAAGAAGGACCCTCTGAGGCTTGGGAAACACGAATCTCAAATGCATTGTCCTAAGTGAAAGAGGCCAGACTCGAAAGCCTAGGTATTTTGTGACTGCATTTATCTGACATTCTGGACAGGGCAAAACTATAGGAAGGAGAAAACCAATCAGTGATTGCCAGGGTCTAGGGATGGAGAAAGAGGGTCACCATGAAGGGGCACCACGAACCTTTTAAGGTGATGGCAGTATTTTCTATCTTGACTGTGATGCTGAATATTACTAAGGGTGAATTTTACCCTAGGTTAATCGTACTTCAGCTAAACAAACTAATCGAAGTTTCTCACACATTTTAGAGCTTCTCTCCTCCACCCTGGCTCTCAGCCAGACCCGTCCAGAGACCTGCTGTGAGGAAAGGGCCCAGCTTGGCCTGACTTGTGTTCTGCTGGTTTGAATAGGAATCGGGCTGAGCGGGGCGAGGGCAGGTGGGGGCTCATGCAAATTCTACTCTGAACGGAAGCTTTGTAACCTGGAGCTAGACCCCTCTGCTGATAGATACCCAAACTCTGGCCCTGCTCTCAAGGGATAAATCCTCTTGGGTTTTGGGGAGCCCCCTTTGTGTGTCTCCTTCAGTTAGTTCCTGGGCTTGGTAACAGCTGCTAGCTGACCACCTGCACCCCACCCTTCCACTCCTGCTGAGGGGTCTTCCTATAGGAGTCCCTGTCTCATAGGGCAGACTTCTTGGGCAGGGATCTTTCAGGCTATCTTATGCTTCGCTGCCTGGCCCTGTGTCCAGCTGTCCTAAAAGAAGCCCTCCTTCCCTTTTTGCCAAGCTCTGGAAGACAGGCCACTCCCATTGCAGCCGCCAGGGGCAGCTCCCGCAACCTCTCCTGCATAGACTTTTCCAGGGAGAGGTGGGTCAGGCTGTGTCCTCCATGCTCCAGGGGAGCCCTGCGCTTGACTTGAGCGGTGTGGGGTGAAGCATGGCCCAGAGACACTCTCCCCAAGGAAAGCCCCAGCTCTTCCAGGCCAGGGCTTGCTTTGGGTGGGGGTGTCACACTGCCATGTCCTGCTGGATTATGTCTGGTGCTGCTTTTGAGGCTCTTGGAAATAGTCACAATTCTGAGACACAAAAGTGCCATTTAATATGCTCTTACACATTAACTAATATGTTATTTTAACAAAAACTTGGGTCTTACTGTATACATCATTTTATAACCTGCTTTTTTTTCATTAATACTATATTTTGAGCATCTTTTTCCATGTTAGCAAATAGAATCTATGTTCATATCATTTTAAACAACTGATTTTTTTTTCTTTATATAGATATTCTATTACTTACTATAGCAATTCCCAATTGTTAGCTGTTTGGGTTGTTTTTAACTTTAGATGATTAAAAAAATGCAGCGTTTGGAATGGATTTCTGTGAAGCTGGTGAAAGGCCTCTCTTTTGCACAAGGCCTTTTCAAATGCTCGGAAAAGATCTAGCCATTTTATATTTATAGTTTTGTCTTCTTTGTGTTAAAGGGGACCCTAAATTGTGTAAACTTCAGGTTCCACAAAAACTGGATGTGTTCTTTGGCTATGTTAAAAATTCTCACACTCGATTTTTTTTTTTTTTTTTTTTTTTTTATTGGCCACATCTTTATTTCCTTAGGATAAGTTCCTAGAAGCAGAATTGCGGGATTAAAGCAGATGCACATTTTTAAGATTCTTAGAACATATTGCCAAAGAGACCTCCAGAAAAGGTGATCTAATTTACACCCCAACCCTGCCCTAAATGAGAACACCCAGGACCCACAGTTTCTATGAAATTGTGTTTCTTTGTGACTCAGTTCTCGCTGCCATTAGCACCTTCTCCTGAAGCAGAGTTTTAATCGGAGATCCACAGGACCCTGGAGGTAGAATTCTTGTGGTCTGTGAATTTGGTTGAGAAAAAAACTTAATCTTTACTTTCACCATAAGCCTCTCATTGAAATGTAATCTTTCTCTCCATCTTGCAGATAGGCCACAAGTCCCTGGAGTATTAGCAACTACCTGTGACGTTAGGGGTCCTGTCAACAGCAGAAATCAAATGATTTCGTGCCTTGTTAGAGTTGCTGAAGATCTCTCAAAATATCATTCATTTTCATCAGAACTTCACAATTATTAGGTTATTGTAGGTTATTAGACTTGCCACTAGATCTTGCTTGGTAATATGCTAATAAAAACATGTATTTCTAGGTTCTAACTTTTTTTTTTTTAATATTTTGATGACTGTATTCCATAGAATTGGTCTCTTTTGGAATCTTGTGTGATTTTCTTATTCTGAGAAGAGGTCCATTGTCTTTACCAGACACCATGATCCAAAAAAGTTCAGAATTCTTATTGTATGGGTTAACTCACATTTCTTCAAAACTTGTGCATGGAAGGAAAGAAATAAAACTTTCCTGAACCCTGAGTGAGCCAGAATGTGTGTCCGGTGCTGGGGGTGAAGAGGGACAGGCTGACCCCTTCCCTGAAAAGCTCACTGTCTAGGTGGGAGATGTAGTTTCACAATTCCTGCTGAGGGCCTAGATTCTCATATTTTCTAGAGTTTGAAGAAAAATCAGGACTCCAGATTTTTATGTGTTCCCATATAAAACAACTATTCCAATTTTTAAATGTTGGAAAGTAACCAAAAAATTTTTATAAACTATTGTGTGGGCCAAATAAAGCATGTCTGAAGGCTAAATATGGCTCATAGGCCACCAGTCTTCAACCTTTGGTCAAGGAGGAAAACAGAATTGCAGTCAGGGAAAACAGATTCATTCAATAGAATCAAGTAGCAAGGACTCTGAGCCCTGCACCCTGTTCCTACAAACTAGGGAGATGGGATTGGACCCTTGGAAGGAAAGAAATGAGAGAAGGAGCTTTGTGGTAGATAGCAGCCGGGTACTGAGAAAAATGGCTGGAGGCAGGTGATACTGCCACCAGAGTGTCAGGGAAGTTGTCAATGAGCAATTAAGTGATTGTATGCCTAGAAGACCCCAGGGCCTCTAGCAAAGAAACAAAAGACAAAAATAAAGACAAAACAAAGAAAAAACTATTGATTAAGAAAAATTGATAAGGTTCTTGGATATAAGATAAATATACAAAAATCAATTGGCTTTTTCATGTTTTTACAAAGAGAAATGGAAATAGGAAAAGGACATTTATGATATTGACAAGAATTTTAACACTGGAGTAAATTTAACAAGAAAGACAGAGTTCATAGAAAGAAAGCTATACTATCTTGTAAAAGGATGGAACACAAGATCTGAACAAATGGAAAGACATAACCATGCTCTTGGATGGGAAGATATACTATCATAAAAATGCCAAACCTTCACAAATTAATTCCAAATAAAGGGTAATGATTTTAATGTTTACATGGAAGAACAGATGCCTTAAAACAAGCCAAAAGTATGGCAAATAATAAATAACACTGCAAGAGGATTTGCCTTGCCTTGCAGGTATCAGAACAAACTCTAAAATCAATCACTGGAATATTGGTATAGGAATAGAGAAATAGACCAGTGTAACAGAAGAGGAAATTCAGACATAGATATAAGCAGACATATTTATCAGAATTTAATATTCGATAGAATGACCTTCCAATTATTTAATAAATGGTACTGACAGCTTGCTATTCATTTGCAAGTAAAATTTGATACTATTCAATTTCATAACCAAAAGTACCTTTCAGAGTATTTAAAGAAAGACTTAGGGCTGGGGATATAGCTCAGTTGGTAGAGTGCTTGCCTGTCAAGCACAAGGCCCTGGTTTCAATCCCCGGCACTGCAAAGCAAAACTTCTAAATGAAGAAAGACTTGAATGTAAAAGAAAATAAATAAATAAAACAAGAGAAAGTTCTTATAAGAAAATTTAGAAGACCGTAGGAGCAATCTTCATGAAACGTAATCAAACTGAGAAGCTCTAAAAGAAAAGAGAGGTTCTGAAAAACAGTGTAGGCTACAAGATACATAAACAGAGTCAGCAGACAAGTGACGGAGGTGGAGACCCAATGTTATGGAACAGCAGACCAACTTTAACCTCTGCATGGGACAATGAAGTGTCATGAATGAACAAGGGAAAAGGAAGTCAACAGAAAACTAGGCAAAGGACAGACTGGGCAGTTGATGGAAGAGTTAACACATATGGCTAAGAAACAAAAAACTCAGATGCAGAGGAGGGAAGTGCAATGAGAAAGAATACGACAGATCACTCTACACTCAAAGCTAAAACCTGCACTTCTGGCAGAAAAGCAGAGAAGAGACTTTCACATATTATGGAAATGTGAAACATTACCTTTTTTTTTAAATAAGAAGTTTTATTAGAATTATATATATGTGAAGAAAATTTAACACATATATTTAATATATATAATTCTAGATTAATGATATATGTATACAAATATATGTATATATGTGTGTGATATGTAGATAAGCATATATATACACATAAATATGTATATATATCACACACACACCCTTCTAGGTAAATATCTCACAGAAACACAACCCCAGAGAAAACGGGCATATGAAAAACAGAATTTTTATAACATGTTTATAGTTGCAAGAAAAGTTAATAAAGCAAGTATCTGTCAAGAGGTGAATGGTTGAATAAATCAAGGACTATTAACACCATGGAATATTATTTTGTGCAGTCCAAAATGAATCAGTGCTCTATCAGTTTATTTGGGAGAACCTCTTTGAAGTACCGTTGAATTTAAAAGAAAGTAGAATGCTGGAGAGTGTGCAGAAAACAATTTCACTTTTATAAAACAATGACCAAAAATCCTTAATACACAGTATGCGTGTTGGTATACAGTTCATTGCGTCTGTCAACAATGGCCTGATACTGGAGAGAACGGGAAGGGTCATGTGTGAGAATGTTAATATGGGTTACCTGGGGGCTGCCCCTGCAAGCTGACGGGTGTGGGAAGGGAGGAGGGAGGCCAGACCATCCTCAACCGAAGTAACGATAACCATGATCGTTTAAAAGCCAAGGCCTTTGGGGCCTTTGGAGCTGGACTGTCTCCCCTTACAACCAAGATAGCCCCCTGCCCCCAAAACGCTTGTCTCCTGGGACCCCTGCCCCCTTGACCATCCCTCCCACTACCCTGTATGTGGCCTTCCACGGCTCTCGCCACGATTCCAGAATGGGAATCAAAGTCCCAAGGGGCGGGGGCGGGCAGGGGACTGCCTTCAGTGCAGGGCAGTGAACCCCAGAGTCCAGGCCCCGCTCTTCCCAGGCTCTCTGACAAACTCACGCAGGGAGGGGAAGAGGCGATGGGAATGCTGACTCCCTCGCTCTCTCAATTCACCTCCTCCCGTCTCAGCCTTCAGATGGCATCCTCAGAAAGGACTCCTCTGAGTCCCTCCCCGTCCAAATGGTCTCCCTGTTACTTCCTTTCATAGCACATATCACAATTTGCCAGTGTGTGTGTGTGTGTGTGTGAGTGTGTGTGTGTGTGTGTGTAAAATGTCTATTTCCTTAATAAACTGTAAGTGCCTCAAAGGAAGGGACCTTGTGTGTGCAGCACCCAGTGTGCACTATGGCAAGACTCAGGAAATATTGGTTGCTTTTATTAACTTACTGACTCCCTTGTTCTCTTTTTCATTGACTCACTCTTATTTGCTCCTTTCTTCATTTATTCCCTTATTCATTCCAGAAACATGTGCTATTGGCCAATGACTTTTCCCATTCTGAGTCTTTTACTTTCTAGGTGGCTTTTTTTGGGAAGGGAGGTAGGAGTGGGGACATGACGGCAGAATTCTGGGAATGCATCCACGACTTGGGAGAGCAGAGCTGGGTGAGCTGGAAGCTCTCCAGACAAGGAGGGAAAATTCCAGAAGGCTGGAAGATCTGAGTGGAAGATGCTGAAGGATCAGATAGCACATGCTGTCAGTCATGGGGTGGAGGCTGGACAGAGGCAGACTCCTTTCTATGCCGGGGATCTCCCACTGCCTGGCTTTGCTCGAGCTCTTGTTCTGCCTGGTCCTTTCCCCATCCGTATGTGTAAATCCCACCCTTCCGGGCTTCCTCTGGGCGGCCCAAATGTCCTCCAACTCTCCCTCGATCCTACACTGCTAGGGCTGCTCCCATCTGCACATTTCCCAAGCACAAACTCTGGACCTGCCTGTGGGTGACCACTTCCTAGCTTATACTGTGGGATGGCCTCTCTGTCTTCTCTCTACCTTGTAAGCAGAGGTTTTACCTAACTGTTCTCATGTACCTGCAGGCCCCAGATCTAACACTGTGTGGACACTCTTGCCACATTGGCCTGACAAGTGAACATCACTGTGGTGGGGACAGGGATGATGGTTATGAGCCCATTTCACAGATGGGGAAATGGGGGCACAGACAAGTGACATGGCTTGCCCTTTCTCCCTGGGCAAAGGAGTAGCAGAGCCTAGATTCTGCTGAGTTTCCAGTTCCAGAGGCTGGGCTTGTTCCAGGACAGCCTGGAAGGAGGTGGGGGCAGGGAGGGTTGGGTTGGAAGCTGGGTCCTGAGAACCAGCAGGCCAGAGAGATTTGGAGTTCAGATGGCCGAGTTCAGGGAAAGCACAGCTGGGGAGGAGCCAAGGTATTTATTATGCTTGGTCTCCAGCTCCAAACAGAGCTGATGGATGGAGGCGCTCCAGTTCCTATAAACAGCTGGGGCCTCCCTCCCCCCACCCGCCACCCATCCCCGTTCTCAGCCACAACTGTTTCCAGTGAGATAGCGGGTAGAGGGGTGACCAAGGGAGGGAAGGAAGAGAAGAATGAGGCAGGACCAAAGAAGGGGGGGTGGCCAGCAAGCATTCTTACTTTGCTTCCCCACTGGAGGCTGCTGAGCCTGGACGGCCCACGCCCTGTGTCCTGCTCTGTGTTCTCTCCATGTCCCTGGGTCTGTCTGAGGGCTGGTCTTAATCCCACGAGTTTATAAGTCCTGGAGGGCAGGAGCCATTCATTCAAGAAATCTTTTCTGAGCTCCCTGCCTATGTTTATTCACAGGCCCTGGGGACACAGAGAACTCCCGGATAGGGCCTCCCTCCCAGAGCTGCACATTGTGCTAGGGCAGCCTGGAACTGAGGGTCTAAGGAGGTCAATCTGGGCAGCCCCTCAGGAGGTGGCGATAGAGGCAGGGGTAGGAGGAGAAGTTCGGAGGCAGATCAGAATTGGCGAGACATTCCGGGTAGGGATGGGGAGAGGCCGGCATTGGGGAGGTCAGGGTGCAGGGTCATGTAATGGTTACGGTTGCTGGCTCCAGAGTGGGATGAGGCTGGGTTCAAGTCTCAGTACTGGAGTGTCAGCTTCTCTAAAAAGAGAATGATAATAATAGAAATCTCTCCAAAAATTGTTAGAATCGAACATGACAGGGTACATCAAGTGCTCAGCACAGGGTCTACCCGGACATTAATCATTGTCAGCTCTGAGTCCATTGTGGGAGGCAGACAGATGGGGGCTGGGGGCAGCAGCACCTGGCTTCACAGGGCCTCATGAGCTGTCTGAAGGATAGGGGCACAGGAAGCAGACAACTGACCCCAGGCCTGGGGGACTGAGCACAGGGGGACTGAGGAGGTGAGGTAGCTGGTGCTTACAGGGCCTTGCTGGGGGCACGATGACAGCTCACAGCATTGAATGAACCAGTGATGGCACCTCAGGCGGTCTGTGACCCCACGCACCCGAGGGCCTCCTCACTCCCTAGAACTTGCTGAAAACCTGGGAAGCCGGATGCTCTGATGACCTAGTTGGCGGCTGTGTCCACGTTTGGCTGAAAACAGGAATTTCTGCCTCACTGGGGGGTCTTGGCCAGGTGAGCACACTGCCCTGTTTGCCAGGAAAAGGGGTCAGGGGCCCAGGGCCCTCCTGGCTGGATGCAAGGCCTGCAGGCCCGGGGCCGAGCTCAGGCTGTGCTGCTGCCTGCCCCTGGGCCTTCACCAAGGGCCCACAGGCTGAGCAACACCCTTCTCCCCACTAGCACCACCCCATGAAATAAGCATTTATAATTGTTCTTTGGAGAGTAGGGGGGAGCAGAAACTGGGAGGTGAGAGGTCACAGGCCAAGGAAGCTGGTTGGAGAAATCAGGGGGCAGAGCTGCCAGCATCAGGGCCCAAGTGGCAGCAGGGCCCCAGAGAGACCAGGGTTCTTGGAGTGGGGAAAGAGGAGCATCACTGAGGTGGGCTCGGTGGGGCGGGGGCAGGTAGGGGAAGAAGGCTGGCTCCTGGGTGTCCGGCTGCTGAGAGTGGCAGGTGGTCCTAGAGGTACTCCCAGGGCTTCGGAAGGGGGGGTTTAAGGGTGGGGGTGTGGGGGGTGGGAATCACCCTGCCCTGCACACTCGGCCTCCCCAGGGGTTCCCACCCCTCCCCCAGCCCCAGCCCCCTCCTGCTCCCATTCAGGACCCAGGGATGCTCTTCCAAGTTCAAGCTGGATCTGCAGTCCAGTTGCTCACTAACTGAATTCCGCCTGAAGTCTCTAGTCCCTGGGAGACCTGTGGCTGGGGACACCTCTGGATCAAGTGTTGAATGTCCAGGACAGGTGAGGTTGGAGGCAGCAAAGCAGTGGTGGCTACAGCTGGGAAGGGGTCCTGGTGTCATTTAGGGATGGCTCATGGAAGATGAGCACATGGAGGGGATGGAAAGCAGTGGCCTAGGAGGGGAGGGACAACTTTGAGTGTTGGGTCTCAGATGCCAAGGGTAGGGGTCAGGAGATGGGGTCTGAAAGGTGCACTGAGTTTGGCAAAGGAGACCTCAGAGACCTTAGTAAGGACAACTGGGGGTGGGCTGGGAACGGGAGCAGTGGTGGCGGAGGTGGGGATGTGGTGTGATGGTCTTTGAATGATGAGCAAGACTTGAGTCCTCCTGAGATGGGGGAGGGAGGGGACACGTGGCTACAGAAGGAAGAGAACAATTCTAAGTCACTGGTTTCTCAGTGTTGGCAGGCCTGTGCTGGGTGTGAGGGGGCAGAGGTGTAGCAGGCTAATAAAGGGGGAGGAGGCCCCAAGGCCCAGGGTGGTGATGACCCTGAGCCTCAGTGTCCCCAAGAGATATGCCGTGAGGACTGAAAGACTGGAAGGGAAGTAGGGAGGTCAGGGTTCGAGTGCACACACTGATGTGGATTCCCCATGGCAAGGAGGAGGCTGGCAGGCCACATGTTTCCCCAAAGTTGTATTTTAATACATTCATGTGGTTATACAAAAAGCTGGTCCCAGGGCCTGGGTCGTGGCCTGGCTCCTGGGAGGTGACAGCAGCATGGTGTAGTGTTTTCAGAGATCAGGCACAGGGGCCAACACCTTGGCCTCCAGGCCTGACAAGGAGTGTCATGTGCAGTAGCACCTGTGGTCGTGATCCCAGCCAGGACTTTGTGCACCCGGCTGCCCCTCATACCACCAGGGCCTAGAGCGAGGGTCCAGCCCTGGATCTGCCCATTGGCTCTGAGCCGATCACCCTCTCTGGGACTTGGTGTCCTCATCTGTAAGAGTAGAGAGAACAGCATTCTCATTTTCTCACACATTACTAAGGCCAGATCATGGACCAAGTGCAGGCAAGATGACTCTTTGGCAGGTCCCAGTGTTCCTTTTCTTCCCAGACAGCTCATGACTCCATGGCATGAGCAACAGGTACTCATCTGAGTTGACCTTTCCACCTATTTTCCTGGCAAGGTGTGGGAATCTTTGCATGATGAGGAACAGCAAGAAAGTTTAGAACTGGCATTATCTTGTGATGTGACAGCTGAGAGAGAAGGACTCCACACAGGTCCAACGCCAAATTTTGGCAGTGCTAGAGGTTAAACTCAGCCTCGTGCATGCTAGGCAAGTCTTCTACCACTGAGCTACGTTCTTGTTTTTGGTTTTTGTTTTTTTTTTTTTGTTGTTGTTGTTGTTGTTTGTTTGTTTTGCAGGCTTTGCCATTGACTTGTGCAGCTTTGAGCAAGTCTCATCTCTTCCTAAGCCTGTTACCCTATCTGTGCAATGGGGAGGTTGGACTCAATGACCTCAAACTCCAGGCTCTGCTCAATAGAGAGGGAATAAGAAAACACAGGAGCAAGAAGAGAAAAGGGAGAAGCCACATCAGTCTGCAAAGGAGGGGATGAGGGAAACTGAGGCAGAGGAGAAGCATAGGGCCTATCTTTCTTCTGCCTGCCTGGGAGAGAGGAGGAATGGGTACTCCGAGCACAGGATGCTCAGGCCCTGGTCAGGTGATATGGAGCCACTCAGGCTTAGACACAAAAGGATGTGGATTTGAATTTCAGCTATGGCATTTCTTAGATACAGGACCCTGGAGGGAGACTTTGGGAGAGTTGTTTCCTCTTTTGTAAAATGAGGATAAAATACCAACCTCTGAGAGTCGTCACACAGAAATGGTAAGGCTTGGATCTGCATCTGCAGGTGCCAAGCTGGGTGCAAAGCAGAACCAGACATCTAAGGCTTTAACTCGGCTCAGCAGCAAGGACGGGGCCGGGACAGAGAAGGGGGCCTGGGCAGGGAGTCGGAGTTCAGGCAAGAGTGGGTCAGTGTGTGCAGCAGGAGAGTGCCAGGATGGGCAAGGGCCTGTGGAGAACAGGAAACGACGGCCTGGCCCGAGCCCAGGTGACCACCTTTTAACAAGCCTCCGGGGGTGCTGCAGCCTGTCTAACAGCACTGGGTCCAAGACGGCCTCATGAGGCTCTAGTTCTTTTCTTCCGGTCACAAGTTCTTCATTTTCCAAAGAGGCTGGAAGTCATTATCAGAAGATGTGACAAAACAGTCTGCTTGGAAACATTTCAGACCAATCCTCTTGGGCTTGTCCCTCCCTTGCCCTGGTGCAGCAGGGGCAGGACTCTCCACATGGAACCGGCTGGGGTTCCCCACCTCGAACCCCATCCACTGTGTGGTCACTGCCCAGCTCTGTGCTGACCTTTCCTACCCAGACTGCAGCATGTGTTTCGTTCATTTACTGCATCCCCAGTCCCCAGAGCAGGGTGTGACCCCAAACAGATGCTCAGTGAGGACTTGTTGCCCCTGAAATAGCCCAACTGCAGTTTCCGCAGCTGGACCACTCGTGCAGCCTGGGAAGTGGGTCACCTACCCATGCAGCAGGATGCAGAGATAGAAGCCTTGGGCTGGAAGTTGGAGACCAGGGTTCTGGGACACTGCTCACCATGTGTCAGTCCCCACTCCTCTCTGTGCCTCCAGCTCTTGTACTGAAAGGTTTCCTGGCTTCTTCAGGCTTTGTACTGTTGGTTGAATTTCTGTCGGCGGACACAGCAACAGGTGGCCAGCGTGGTGAGGACAATGGCAGAGACCAGTGTGAAGGTGAGAATAATGATGAGGTTGACATTCTTGAGCCCACCCTTCTCACAGTCCTCAGGACGCACGTGACTCAGGGACACCTCTGCCTGGGAGCCAAAGCGGCAGATCAGGTCCTGGGTGGCGTCCACATCCACTCGGCCCTGGTGTAGCTGGGCCGCCAGCCAGCCATTGCCACAGCAGCTGAGTGGATTCCCCTGCAGGTAGAGGCGCCGGAGGCTGGTCTCCAGGCCACCCATGGCACTCCCTGGCAGGAGGCTGAAGCTGTTGTTCCGCAGGTCCAGCACCTCCAGTGACACAGCCTGTGTCCAGGCAGGCAGGTGGCTGAGGCGGTTCTCAGCAAGATTGAGCCGCTTGAGGCAGCTGAAGCAGGGCAGGTCCACCTGTAGGACGGTCAGCCCGTTGCCCTGCAGCGCAAGGACCTCCAAAGAGGCCTCCAGGCCTGCCAAGGCTCCTGTGGCCACATCCAGCCCAGGGTTGGCAGAGAGGTCCAGCTCAGTAAGCGGGGTGTGGAGGAAGGCCCCTGCTCTGAGCATCTCCATCTCATTATCCACCATGTTCAGAACTCGAAGGGTGGGGATGCCAGAGAAGGACACACAGCCTGGGGGGCTGGGCTCAGCTGGCCCCCCGCAGGGACTAACCCGGTTCCCCTGCAGGTTGAGCCTTTGCAGGCTGGCCAAGCTGGCAAAGGTATATGGTGGCAGGTCCTGCAGGGCATTGTCCTGCAGGAGCAACGTCCGTAGGGACCCTAGGGCTCTGGCACCCAGCTCCAGCGCCTCGAGTGTATTGTGGCTTAAGTCCAAGAGCACCAGGCAGGGCAAGGAGCCTGTGTGCGGGGCCCTAAAAGCCTGCAGGCAGTTTCGGCTGAGGTTCAGGAAACGTAGAGAGGTCAGACGCTCCAGAAAGCTCTCAGGGACAAGCTCAATCTCATTGTAGCTCAAATCCAGGTTCAAGAGCTGGGAGAGGGGGTAAGTGCTGGTGTTCCAGCTAGGGTTCGAGAGGGGCAGGGCTGACCAGCCCTCGGAAGGCGCATGGAGGTCCTCACTGCCCTGAGGCAGCCCCGAGGGGAGCCGGATGAGGTTGTTGGACACGTTCAGGTAGATGAGTTTCGGGAGCGCAGCCAGGTCGGGGAAATGGAGCAGTCTGTTCTCGCGCAGGTCCAGCCAGGCCAGCTGGTACTGTGCTCGGGGCTCCGCAGCTGTCTGAAAGGCCTCGATGCTGTTGCAGCTCAGGTCAAGCACCCGCAGCTGCTGGAGGCTGAAGTCGGAGATACAGGTGAGGGAATTCCTGGAGAGATTGAGGTGGGCCAGGCGGGGCAGGGCCTCAAAAGCGCCATCCTCGATGTCCATCAGCACGTTACTGTGCAGATCAAGGTGCTCCAATGCAGGCATGCCCCAGAAGGTGTGGCGGGCCAGGCGTGTCAGGCTATTCTCTGCCAGGGAGAGCGTGCGCAGGCTGGGTGCCTCGCCCAGCAGCCGCTCCACCAGGCCACTGTACAGGCTATTCCCAGACAGGTCCAGGGAGGTCACATGCAGCAGGGGGCCCAGACCACCAGCGTTCAGCGCAGTGCCCACCGCCAGGCGGTTGTGGGCCAGATTGAGGTGCTCCAGGTGGGGCAAGGCCTGGAAGACTCCTGGATGCAGGAAACTGATCTCGTTGATGCTCAGGTCCAAGTGACGAAGTGCTATGTAGAAGCTCAGGGGCGAGGCCAGGATACTCCGCAGCTGGTTTCCAGAGAGGTCAAGGGCCTCGATGTCCAATGGGAGCAATGAGGGAACCTGAAGTAAGCCAAGGCCCTGGCACAAGGCCTCCTTGTCCACCTGGGGAGGGCAATGGCAGGGAGAGCAGCTGGCATTAGTGGGTGCAGTAGGGGTGGACACAGACATGCTCCAAGACACACCTGCCCACCTCCCAGGTTTGGGCCAGCTCTCCCAGGGACTCCCAGAATGCTAGACGCTCCTCATCCAGCCTAATGTCCGATGACCCTCTCCTGCTCCCTGCCCTATCTCTGACCTATACAGCGTTGAGCAGAAGGGTGGGACTAGTGCAGGCCTGACAGGTAAACGGATGGAGAGATGACTGACATAAGGACAAGTGAACAAAGAACAGCAATGACTGATTATTATTACCCCATTTTATAGGAAACTAAGCCATGTTATTGCTTAGTGTGACTGAGAGCCAGTGGGCAGCAGGGCCAAGGTGGGACCAGGGTTCCTGTTCTATATGCCGGGTCCCTTCTATGGCCCAGAGAGTTAAATTTCCAGTTCTAGACAGGAAGCCATGTTGGAAAAAATGTTTCCAACCTACAGTTTGTGCCCCTGTCCTCAGTTTTGATTTTGGTGTTCCACCCTCAGGTCTCATTCAGGCTCTTGTTCTGTAGAGAAGGCTCTGGAATGAGCTCCCAGATGTGACCTCCTTTCTGCAGCTGTCACCTGCCCCCACCCCACCAGTGGCCTTGCTTCTGGAGGCCTGGTCCAGCATCAGACTCTGGAGGTAGGGTGGGGAGAGGGAGAGGGATTGGGGCAAGCGATGGCCCAGGTCCCAGCCAACATCCTTTGGTGATAGGGCTGTGATGTTGCTCTGTGACCTCCATCAAGTCATAGTACCTCTCTGGCTTCTTATCCAGAAAGTTCCTCATCCCTCCCCAGCAACTTTTAAGCATTTTACGTTGCACTTTCAGGCCTGTGGTCTCATAGATCCTCAGAATAGCCTACCCTGCAAATGGGATGCTCTGTTATAATCACCCTTCCTAATAGAAATCCAGGCTCAGAGAGGGTCAAGGAGACATCAGGATCCCCAAGCAGGGGAGGAGGGAGCTGTGATTTAAACCAGGTCCTTTAACAACCAAAGACCCCACTCTTGTGCCTTGTAGGGCCAGAATTCTGTGCAAACACGGGTCTTTTTCTGGTCTCTCCAGACCCTTAGGATACCCAGCCTTTGCCAGCAAAGGGTCTGATATCCACAACCACCCAGTTCAGGCCTGCTTCTGCCCCAGCAACCCTGTCTCCACTGACGCCTTGGGACCCACTGCCTGCCAAAAAACTGCTCCAAACTCCACTCAAAAACTTCTGTCCTCCAGGACAGAGTCCAGGACCCTCAGCAAGGCATTCAAGGCTGTTTGTGGCCCCTGCCAACTGTCCCCTCAACTCCTCCCTCAGCTCAGTCCTGCCCACATGCAGGGCCACGCCCTTCCATGCTCACTTCTGGGCCTCCCCTGAGCTGGCTGTGCCATCCTTGACCAGATCCATGGTGAATTTTTCACACTGGGCTCCAGTATCTCCTCCACCAGGGAGCCTCCCATGACTGCACCATCTTGTGGCTTTGCCCCACTGAACTGTGACCTTCTGTGTGCGGATCTGCTAGCAGTGAGCTCAGAGCAAAGAGGGCCTCGTATGATTGCTATGGATGCCTTGAACCTCACCCACAGAAAGTACTCAGTAAATTTCTATAATGAACCAGAGTCACAGACAACTATGCCTAGTAAACAGCATAGACACCAAGTCGGTCACCTCTCAGAGGGGAAAAAAAAGGGATGATATATTTAGGTTAGAGTCAAATACTAGCAGAGTAAGAAGAACCCAGCCCTCCCTCCTCCCAGATGGGGAGGCCAAAGTCTGACAAGGCAGTGACTTGCATGAGGTCACGGAAGTCAATAAGGAAAAGACACAAACCCGAGGGTTCCATACTGGCCCAGCTCTGTCCTTACCCTGCAGAGAATCGCAGGGTGAAGAGAGGTGGGGAACAGAGCTGCCAAGCCTCAGGCATCTGTGTGACTCTCCTCTGCATGTGGCACAGTCACTGGCCCTAACACCTCCAGGGGAAGAGCTTCATCAAGGCCTCGGAAGACCCAGGGACACCCTGCAGCTGGACACCCATGTAAACTGGAAATCTACCCTGGCCACATTGCTAGTCCTTGCCCCTCCCTCACAACCCCTCTGCCTAATAGGGTTCCCAGGCACGGCCTCCTCATCACTAGCCTCAGTTCCTAGGCCATCCTGACTTCAAACGAAAGGAACCTGGTGGCACGGGTGCTGCGGAACACCAGCTGTGGCCTCCAAGCTGAGTGCTAGGTCCCTCACCTCATTTAATCCCGTGATGCACTACTGACCCCATTCCCATGGTACCCACTAAGGAAACTGAAGCTGGGGCTGGGGCCTGCTCAGAGTCAGGCGGTCAGGGCTCAAAACGGCCACTGGTGTTTCTCTTCATCTTGGTACAAGTTCTGAGTACTGGGGCTCAGCTGGTCAGACACCCAAGTTGATTCCTTCAGCAAATAACACCAGCCACCATTTATGGGGCCTCTACAGTGTGGGGGGCACTGTGCTATGTTTCCCATGTTGCCCCGCATACCAACCCACACCCCACGTCCTCTCTACATGGGCCAAGGCTCCCTGGAGTGTCAGCCCTAGAGGAAGCCAGGATACAAAGCTGACCACTGCAGAGCCTGAGACCTGCTACCTGCCAGGTGCCCAGAACCCCTACCAACAGGTCCAAATGGAGCTGCCCTGGGGTGCCCACCTCGCCAGTCCAGTCCAGGAAGGAGTCGAAGAGCAGCCCTCAGAACTCCATTTCTGTCCCCTTCCCAGCTCCAGGCTCTGGCACCAACTGATTCCTGGGAGTCTGGGAGATGGGCCCTGGTGAGGGCCACCCATGGGAGATATCCAGGGGAAGAAGAGGCACCAGGCAGTGGACAGCATGGGGGAGCAGATTCAATTCCTGGCTCTCTTTAGGACTCTGGTGGTTCACAGGTCTCTGCTCCCATGTACATAACCTTCCTTCCTTCCTGTCTGTTCATTTTCTCAGAATCCAAAGCTCCCCATGTTCCTCTGCCTTTTGGGGGCCAAGTCTCTCCATCCTCTGAGCCTCAGTCCCTGCAGATGGAATGTGCCTTGGTATGTGGTGATGC
Source organism: Sciurus vulgaris (assembly GCF_902686455.1). NCBI lineage: Eukaryota > Metazoa > Chordata > Mammalia > Rodentia > Sciuridae > Sciurus > Sciurus vulgaris. Next base: position 74,057,183 of record NC_136472.1, read on the forward strand.
CTGAGGCCTTCTCTGCCCATTTTTCTGGGTTCTTAGAATCTCAGAAGGGCCTGGCGTGGTTTCGCATGCCTATAATCCCAGTTACTTGGGAGGCTGAGGCAGGAAGATTGTGAGTTCAAAGCCAGCCTCAATAACTTAGAGAGACACTAAGCAACTTATCGAGACCCTGTCTCTAAAAATAAAAATGTGGCTCAGTGGTTAAGTGCCCCTGAGTTCAATCCCTGGTACAAAAAAAAAAAAAAAATCTCAGAACGACTCAGGGGCAAGAAGAGTGGTGGCTTTGCAGAACACTGGCAGGTGACTGCCACCAGTCCTTCTGGCCTCCTGAAGCAGCCATTCTGTGTCCCAGTGGAGCTGCTGGAGTCTGATCCCTTCGCCAGCCCAGGCTCTGTGACCACCTTGCCTTATAGGTGGACCTAGGTAGTCTCATTACCCTGTGCCCCGCAGCGTTACAGGGTCAATCTCCCTGGCTTAGAGCAGGAAAAAGGAACAAAAATGAGTCAGACCTGGTCCCTGTCCTAGAGAAGTTTTTAGTCTGGCAGATAAGAGGCTCAGCCCTCCACCACCCCAAATGCTCAAGACATAGCATTGAGTCAGAGGGAAGCTTGGGACTAGCAGGAGCCTGGAGGAGAGAGCGATCAGACTAGGTCAGCCTGGGAAGGGCCAGGGAGGCTTCCTGGAGGAGGCAGCACTTGACCTAGCAGGACTGAGCAGTGGCATTCCAGCTGATAGTCAAGGAGGCCAATTAGGAGGAGGGATTTGTCCCAGAAGGGACCAGTACCAAGAGCCCCTTCCAGCTGGCCCATCCTACCTTCCCTACACATGTACATATTCTAGATTCCCCAGCTGGGTCCACTGGCCTGTAGGGATAGTACGGGATAAAGTCCAATATTGGCCCCACTGTTCCTTCCTGAATGATCTTGGACAAGTCACCTAACTTCTCCAAGCTGGATTTCCTCCTCTGTAAAATGGAAATTTTACAGGAGCTTACCTGGCAGGATATTAAAACATTCTAGTAAGTGCTCATTTAATGCAAGGTAAATCCCTTTCCTCTCCTGACTTCTCTAATATCTGGCTGCTGGGGCAGGGGCAGCAGGATGTCCCAGGGCAAGGGTGGGTTGCGGAGACCCTTAACCTGTCTGGGCAGAGCATCTTACCATCTTACAGGGCCCCTTGTCTTGGTGATGGGAGGTAGCCAGGCCTTGGGTCAGCACAGCCAGGAGCAGCAGGATCTGGTGGCTCATGGCTCTGTGGAGGGTGGGGAGGAAAGGGCAACACTGTGAGACCACTGGCTCTTCCCCACTGCTAGCCCCACCTCCCACCCTGTCTGTGCCTGAGCTCAGAGGACCTCGGACCACAGCAGAGCTGGCAAAATGGTGCTGTGGACAGAGCCAGCAGCAGACAAGACGCACAGCTGCACTAAGGCCTAGGAGGCCCCGCCGAGCCGGCCACTACCCAGGGGAAGTGAGGATTTTAAAGCAGGGGGTGACAGGGTCTGATTCGGATTTTCAAAAGTCCCTACCTGGTGGGAGACAACCTGAAGGGGATGCATAGGAAACAGAGGGGTCCTAAGGGCTGCCCTGGGCCAGGGCTGGGGGTAGAGGCCTCTGACTCCATTTCTACCTAGGTCATAAGCAGGTGCCCCCATCCCAGAGCCTTGGGCCCCAAACAGAATTCTCCACCCCACACCCCCGCCCCCTGCTTTATTTTGCTCTTGTTCTTTTGATTCTCAGATTCTGGAGCCCTTGCCATTGTTCCTGGACTGGGCTCAGGGCCTCAACAGGAAGCCCCGCCGGGGGCCTGCCCTGCCCCCAGCACTGTTCCTGCAAACTTCCCCGGGAGCAGGCTGACTTTCACTGCAGCCACCGGCTGTGCACCGGTTGCTGGGCCTGCTCTCTCCTCAGAACAGCCCAGGATGGGACTGAGGGCACCAAAGGCCCTCAGCAGGGTGAAATCCCAGAGCTCCCTCCAGAAGGACCAGAGCCAAGTGCTGGGGAGACACAAATCACCTGCTGACTTGACTAGCTTGTTCACTCAGTCACACCTTTCCTGAATGCTTCCTCATAGCTGGCTCTATGCTGGCAACTGGAGACACAAAAGAGTGCATAGAAAGCAACATAATATGAACAGAGAATGTTAACGTGGAGGGACACCTAGAACCCTCCTAGAACACTGGACTCAAAGTCACCCACATCTGACTGCTCTCATATGCCTCTTCTAACCTGCTGTGTGACTTTCTATATATCACTTTACCTCTCTGAGCTTGTTTTCCTTTTTGAGGATAATGACAGCCATGCCAAGTTTTGTTGAGGCCCAAATAAGATATATTCTGTGAAAGTGCCACTTCCTTTATGACTCCCCATGCACTCTTCTCAATACTTTACAATTAGTAATTCATTTACTCCCCACAAAAACTCAATGACTTGGTTCCATTATTACCATTCTCATTTTATGGAAAGGTGAACTAAGGCTCAGAGAGGTTAACTAACTACCCAAGGTCACACAGCTAAATGGGAGGTTCAGGCAAATCTGGCTCCTGGGTCTATGCCCTAAATCTCTATACCAGAAGACTCCCACAGCGGGTGCTTGATCAATGAGTGCTGAACCGAGACTCTGAAGGAGGCTGTGCAGGGAAAGGGCCTTTGAGGGCTGAGTCTTTGTCAGAACCCACTGGCGATGAATTTTAAACAAAGATGGCTGTGCTGAGTTTCTTTCTTGCTGGGACACGCAGGGGCCAGGGCAGCATCTTTCAACTCTCTTCCATGGTTCCCTCAGGGCCACAGGCTCCACCCACAGTGGCGCTCTCACCTGCACTGCAGGCTGTGCTCCCACAGGAAATTTTGTCCTGCTGAATAGAAAGCAGCCGCCACCACTAGCTTGAACATCAGCATCTCGCAAGGCCCTGAGAGGCTTGGGGCTCTAGGGAGCGTCCCCTCCCGCCAGCTCTCTCCCCTCTGGGTCCTGGACGCCCCATGCTTCCTGCCTTCTCTGAGCACCTTCTTACAGCTCCAAACCTTTGCTTCCCCTCCTCTCTGCTCTTCGCGTCTGTCCCTTCCTCCTCCTCCTCCTCCTCCGTATCCCACCACCTTCTCTGAGATGCATTCTTTGGGTCCCCAAGTCTGGGCTGCTGTGCTCCCAAGATCCAGGCTTGGAGCTCCAGGGCTTGCTCCCCATCCCTCTAGGAAATGCCCCTAGGGCAGAGGGGAGTCCAGGGTGACACGGTGACCTCTGTTCCCCTTGACTCTCCTTCACCTCCCTGCCACATTTCCTTCCCCGTCAGTACATTCCGCTGTCCTCCCTGAAAACAGAGTCCACATCTCCCTCCTCCATCACTGCCACAGACAGGCGCCACCGTGGCCCTGGGCCTTGACCACGGCAGCAGCCGACCCGGTTATTTGTTTCCTGCTTCCACCCGGACCTCCTGTGATCTGTCCTGTACTCGCAGCCAGAGTGCAACTGTAAAACCAAATATCAAATCATGATCCTCTGCTTTGAAAACTTCCATAATACCCAGGCTTCACACAGTCTCCTCAGCTCCATCTGTCATCCACCCGTCCCTGTCCACCCAGCTTTCTCCCAGCGCGCCTCCAGGGCCTTCGACCTTGCGGCTCCCTCGGCCTGGAATGTTCTTCCCAAGCTCCTTACGTGTTTCACTGTTTTCCTTGCATCTTTTGTTTCCCCAAGAATTTCTTATTCTGTGGGAACTGAGACCTACTAAGTAGGTGCTCACTAAATATCCCATGAACAGAGGGAAGAGAGGGGGAGATGCAGGGGAGTGGGGAGTGTGTGAGTGCCAGGTGAGGACAGGAACGACCCAGGCTTAGTTCTGAGCTTGAAGGTAGAGATGCCAAAGGGTCCCTTATTTCCCCCTCCTCTGCCAAGTCCCAGCCCACCCCCAATGTGGGCACATTCAGAAGGGAAGGTCCCTGCAGCACATAGGACTCTGATGGGAAGGGGCCCGTCAGCCCAGGGCCAAGACACAATGCGGGGCATTCAAGGCCTGCTCTCTCACAAGGGAGGATGGGTGTCACTTAGACCCAGTCACATCCAAACTCCACCACTCACCAGGCTTGCTCTAGAGCAGGTCTCTTAACCTCTCCAGGCTTCAGCGTCCCATCTGCAGGGCAAGTAGCCTAGTTCCCATTCTGCCACTGCCACCTACAGCCATTGTGATGATCAGGTGGAGGATGGCTACAGAGCTGCCTGGGACACTTAGTGTCCTTTCCAGAAGATACAAGGGCCAAGTATCCCAGATCAGGTGTGTTGAGGAAAGAGGCCCCAGGCCTGAGAACAAATGGCCAGGCAAGAGGAGGTAGGAGATATGGCAGGACTCTGACTCAGAGAAGTGCCAAAGAAAGAGAGAGAGAGAGAAAGAGAGAGAGAGAGAAATGGGGGTGAGGGACAATGCCTACAATTATTAGACCACGCCTCTATGTAAAGATGTTAGATACTCATCTAAGCACTTGACCTATATCATTTAATTCTCATAACCACCCAATGAGGCAATTACTGTAATTCCCATTTTACAGACCAGAAAACTGAGGAACAGAAAGGCCTGAGTGCTTTCCTCTCCAACAGGGCTGGGCCCACTGCCGCCTATAGAACTGTCCCTATTTTTGCCCAAGAGGAAAATGAGGCTCAGAGAGGTCACTTACAGTCACACAGGCAGCAAATAGCGGAATCAGGATCAGAATCCCTAAACGAATGTTTCCATTACATCAAGCAAGATCTCCCTCCATCCCCCCGCCAAGCACCATCCCGGTCAGGCGCCGCAGCAGCCCGCCTCACAGTCTAGGCTCCTCAGGTGCTCTCTCAACTGCTCTGGGCCGCGATCTGACTGGCAGAGCGGGGTCCTGGGAGAGCTGCTGCGGAGGTTCACAGCGAGCAGTGAATCACTGAGGGCAAGCCCCGTTCTGGAGACATGTGCATCCCACGGGGGAATTAGACCTTAACCCAAAGGAATGCGGCTGTGATGGCGGAATTTCAGGCAGCCGGGGGTGGGGGTGGGGGTCCTCACATCGTCCCCCATGGAGAAAGCTGGCTCAAGCCCCTGGGAGAACGGCGGGCGCCCCTTCCGAGAGATGGGCAGGCTCTCCAGGCGCGGTGGGATGGGAAGCCCACACCCGGCTGGGAGCAGAGGGCGGGAGCCCTGAATTCAAATCCTCGTCGGCCCTCCACCAGCCGGGTTTCCTGGTCAAGTTCCGGGCTTTCCGCCACAGTTTTCCCAGCTGTCAAATGGGAATGCCCGCCTCACCCCTTTGCAGGTAAGATCCACTCAGACAGGCGCCTTGGAAATTTTCGGGGACCGAGGGAGGCGCGACCCCAGTCCCACGCGCCAAGTGCGGGCGGCGAGAGGGGCGCGGGCCCCCGAGGGGCGGGCCGCAGCGGGTGGGCGCCCGAGCCCTCGAGGGGCGTGGGACCCCGGCTCCCGAGCGGCCCCAGCCTCGCCCGCGGGGCGCTCCTACCTGGCTCAGCGCGGCCGCCGCTCCTCTCCCGGGCAGCCTCCGCACATTTTGCGCAACCCTGCCTCAGGTCCCACCCGCGCCAGACCCCGGGGTCGCGGCCCGAGGAGGCACGGCCGCTCCTCCGCCCCACGGGAGCCGGCCGCGAGGGGGCGGCGCTGGCCATTTAAATACCTCTCCCGCCCGCCACGCCCCTCGGCCCCTTGGCCGCGGGGTCCTAGCGCTCGACGAGGCGGCCCCTGGGACTCGGGTTCTGGGGAACCGGCGGTGCGGGGGTGGGGTGAAGCATCTTCTTTACGCAGGAATCCCGGCTGGGAAGGGGCGGGAAGAGAAGGGGCAAGTGGAGCCCGGGGAGAGAAGGGTCCCGAAGGAAGCGCGGTGGGAGTGAAGCCCAGGGGCAGCCGCACGTGCTAATCGCCGCCCGAGGCGCGCAGGGCTGGGACCAGCGGGGGCGCTAGGAGCCGCAGGTCCACTGAGGAAATCCGGCGCCGCCACACTGAGGCTGGGGCAGACCGGAGAGGTGACTGACGGCAGCTAAACGCGGAAGGAAATGACCCTTCATTGGCCCTGGGGCGGCTGCGGAGGGGGTTCCCCCACACCATGGTCATCCCTCCTCCATCATCTCGGGACTATCAGTTTCTAGTTTTCAGCTTTGGGGGCAATTAATATAAATAAAAACCAATTGACTGAGACTAGTCAGGTCCCCATTTATGGTTGGAGAACCTGAGGCTCAGAAAGGTTATATGGCATATCCAAAGTCACACAATTTGTAAGAGGCAGGGATTTCAGCCCAGTGTGCCCACAAAGCTATGTCCAGGCTAGTGTGCATGTTGTCCGAGTTTCTGTAAGTGCTGTCCCAAGTAGGGTGACAGTATTCTTTTACATCTGTGGTTGGAGCAGATCTTCCCCAAGTCTCCCCCTCTTCTAGACGCTTCGGTCCTCCCACATCACTGTTACCTTGCCCTGGGTGGGTGGGTGGGTGGGGGGGTCCTTGGGAGAGATGTGTCTCCATTACCCTCCAGTCTCTGCTTCCCAGGGTAGATTCCTCCTTCACAATGGTTCTCTTCCCTGATGCTCACCGGGGCTGAAAGTGGGGCCAGATGCCCCATTTTACAGGCCTAAAAGTGACCAACCTCCCGAGGCCTTGTGGCAAACCGGGGTGAAATTGGATTCAGAAGCTGGGTTTTCTGAAACACACAGAGCTCCTGCCTTTTCTTTCTCCCATCCATTCCACGGTGGAAACAGACCTGAACAGATGGAGTGAATGCACCCACAGAGGACATGCTATGTCAGGGAGTGGTCCCCGGGCTTGATCTAGCCTCAGAAGAGGAGGTCAGGGAAGGCTTCTCAGAGAAGGAGACCAGAGCTGTCACAAGGGAATGGCTAGGAGGTTGCAGGAAGGGACCCAGCAAGGCCTGAGAAGGCCCACCTCCAGCCTGGGGGCTAACTATGCTCACAGGAGTCCTAGCTGGCCCATCCTGGTGCTCTGGGTGCTTGCACCCTGTCTGGCATTTCTGTACAGATAAAGCAGGGAGGATATTAGCTGCTTCTTGGAGTTGATGCCAAAACTAAGGACAAGGAATCCAGGTTGGGACCTGTACCCAAGGGGTGTTCTGTAACTGCTCTGATGTCTATTAAAGTGATTGCTTGATACTTCTGCTGTACCCCAAGGGCTTCCATTTCCATGTTCTTATTCAAGGGGACAAATGTCTAGGAAAGTTCTAGGAAAGTGCTCTGCAGATGTCCTGTGGTGTGAGCAGATACAGGAGTCTCGGGCTCTCCTCCTCAACCTGCAGCGCTCACCAGGTCCAGGCTAGCTGAGTCCCGCCTCGCCCTTCCTGGAGTTACTGCCAAACAGAAACCACCATGCTGTCATAGAGCTTGGGGGAGGGCTGCAGCAGGGTGGGGCTGGGGCTGGGGTGGGGGGGAGCAGATAGCAGCCCCTCTGCACCCCTAGAGGCTGTGGTTGTGGTTAGTTCCTTCATGGGGTTCCACTTACTCTGTCCGGATGGGGCTCCCCAGGAGCTGGAGATGTGTGGGCAGCCGCGCGTGCCCACCCGCTACAGATGCCTCTTGGGACCAGGGGCTAAAGACCGAGAACTCCGCAGTACCCTTCCTTCACCCCCTCCCTTCTTCAGCTGTCACGTTGTGTGTGACTTTTGGCAGATTGCTTGATCTTTTGACCTCAGTTTGTTGATCTGCCAAGCAAGGCTAATTCTATCACTGACATCCCGCCCTGATGGCAGGTCATATGGAATGTGTTAAGTGCCTGTTGGGGCCTGGCCTAGGGTGTTTGCTCAGAAAACATCCTCCCCCTTCCTGGTGGGCCTTGGGTAGCTGCTGATGTCCCGTGCCTACTCTTGTGGACCTCCCACGCCAGAAGGGAGTAGCCTCGAACACAGAGGATGACCGAGTCCAGAGGCCTTGAAGGCCACATCCAGGAAGCTGAGCTTGAGTCTGCAGGAGATAGGGGATGGGATTTGCCAGGCATCCATGGGGAGGGTAGCAATCTATTAAAGGCCACAGAGGCCAAATTTCCACACGATACTCTTAGCTCCAGCTCACACACACCCAGAATGGGGAATTCTCCTGGACAGCCTGTGGATGAGCAACTCAGACTTCCACATGGATGTTTTGTGGAGATTCTTCTATTTCCTCATGTACTGGTCAGTGAAGACAGGAGACACATCTTTTTCTGGGTCCTCATGACTATCATTCTGAGACAGTGCCTCTCAAGCACCAAGTCAGGCTCAAGGCTCACTGGAAGTGTTTTGCTCAGGTCAGGTTGAAACCTTATGTAGGAGCTAGTGGCCCAGAAAGGTAATGATGTACACATCCTGTGCGGCCTTAGACAAGTTGCTAAACCTCTCTAAGCCTTGCTATCCTTGTAGAGCTAGAGTGGGAAAGACCCTGTTACCCCGGACCCCAACTTAGTTTCCTCTGCTTTTTGCCAGATACTCACTATAGACCAGTCCTTCCTCTCATGTGGCAAATCAGAATAAAGACAACCATAACCTTCCAAGTAGGTGCCTTTATTCTCAATTATTGGCTGGGAACTGAAGTTCAGAGAAGTTAAGTAACTTGCTCAAGTCACACAGTTTTGGAGTCAGGAATTGAACCCACCCACATCTCTTTTTTCCCTCAATGCTCCTGCCAGCACCCATGTGGGCCCCTGGGAGCCAGGGAGTTCCCCATTAGCCCTTACTTGGGCCCTGCCTTCTGGAGCAGAACACTGGGTTCCCCAGTTCTTCCCCTGCCCACCCTCCTTTGTGCCCTCGGGCAGCTGGGCTCAGGCCATACCAGCTGTGGACCACCTCCTGAAGGGACAATGGGAGAAGGCAGCAGATGTGTCTGGGTGTCTGCCAAAAGCCAACACTAGGTGCTTGGAAAACAGACCCCAGGGGACCGGGTGGTGGCTCTGGCTCTGAGGAACACCTGGTCTGTTTTGGTGGAAGCTTTTAGGGGGCTTGTGGGATGGTGCCAGCCATCCTGCAATGTCAGGACATCACTGCCCCCTTTTACAGAGGAAGGACCACCTCAGGCTGTGGACAGGGCAGGGCAGGGCACGGCAGGTGCTCCCATCTGGGTCCTGCGGCTCCAATGGCCGTGTGCATGGCCAGAATTTGCGTGGCTGGTTTTCTGCTCTTAGTGGGACCTGGATTAGCCTCCCCATGGAGTCGCCTTGGCCTCCGCACAGGAGACTGCTGGCTCAGAGTCCCACCTGTGAGTAACTGTGGCTGGGGGCTCTGGAGGTTCCCAGAGGCCCCCAGAGTCCGGGAGATATTAAGTGAGAAAATTTGAGACCGGGTGAACCAGGCAGGGCGGGATTAGAAGCGTCTCCGCAGCCTGACTCTGTGCTGAGCTGTGGACCGTGAAACCGCAGCTTTCTTCAGCGCCGAGGCTGCTGGGAACCTGAGGGCTTGTCTCTCTGAGCCTTGCAACTTTTTTGCCCTGTTTTACTCATGTGAAGGTTAACCCTGATGGATCCTGTTTTTGATGGTGCCAGATTTTGCAGCGTGGGCTTGGGTTGTGGTCCATGAGGCCAGAAAGCATCAACTCCAAGCTAGCCAGAGCCGCAGAGCCACATGGGGGGCCAGGCAGCGGCCAGCACACGAGTCCCTGAAGAAGACACCACTGGGAACAGGGTGCAGGCCAAGAAGAGACGGGCTGCCCTGAGGACAGCCCTGCCCCAGGGCGCTGCCCCTAGGCACTCTCCCTTGTGTCTGTTTCCTCGGCTGTAAAAGGAAGGAGGTCATCCTGCCAAGTTCAGGGGCGGCAGGGTGATAGTGCCATGGGAAGGGGAAAGGCACGAGGGCCGGGCAAATCTGATGCTTGGCACCATCTTCCTCAGGGAAAGTCCACATTCCATGGTTGACTGAAGGGACATAGGAAGTCCCCAGTGGTCGGAAAACGTGACCGGAAGTCCTGGGGGACCTGGTCTGGGAGTGGAGCTATGTCAGTGTCCCTGCCCCTTTAGGTCAGTGTGCCACAGACAGACCCACGCCTGTGAAGCCTGGGGAGGGCTGTGGCCCTGGTGGGCACTTCCTGCCACCAGCAGTTCCCGGAGGTCTCCTCTCTTTGTCCAGACCAGGTTCCTCACTGAGCCGAGCACCCAGTGAATGAGAGGCTCCTGTCTTCCTTAGAGTGGTCAAATCCCCAAGGCCCAGCAGAGCTTCCAGAAATTGGCTCCTAGCCACCCGGGTGAGCCCCACAGATAATGGTCACCTTCCAAAGTTTCAGAGAAGCCTACTTCCACTCTAATGAGGATGACAGATCCTGGGCTCAGAAAGGGTAAGATTGTAGTCTGAGGTCACACAGTAAGCTAAAGGTCCAATGCTCTCGCCCTAACCTAGGTTCTTCTGCATGCCTCACATGGGGTACTGCCAGGTTCACACGGCAACCTCTTCAGAGGCCAAGTCCAGTTCTTCTCAGACTTGAGAAAGTATCAGAATCCCCCAGGGCTGGTTAAAATAGACTGCTGAGCTCCACCCTCAACTGGTTCAGTAGGTTGGAGGTGGAGCCCAGAATCTGCCTCTCTAGCAAACTCCAGTGGTGCCCGCGCTGCGGGTCCACAGACCCCCCTGTGAGAGGCACTGGGCCAGGGAAACGCTGTAGCCGTCATGGCAAGGGAGCAGGGCGCTCATGGGGAGGCTGGGGCAAACCCCACACAGGGTCTCACAGTGGCGCGGCCTTTGCCTATGAAATGGGGGAAACGGTAGCCCCTCCCTCACTAAGGGGCAGACTTGAGAGAATGAAGTATGAAGCTTCTGCTTAGCGGGTTATGAATTTTGCTTCCCATGAGTGGTTTCCCGCTGGGAAGTGCACAAGCTGGCCGGGCATCTTTCACATTCCAGCCCACTTGATCCTTACTGTACCCAGGGAGGCAGACTTCATTATTATTATTATTATCTTCTCCATTTTGCAGATGACATGTGAGGAAACCCAGAGAGGCTTCGTAATTAACTTAAGCTTGCACAGCCAGTGCAGATGGGTCCAGGCAGTGGGGTGCCAGTGCCCACCTACTCATTGTCTCTTGATAGAACATTAATTAGCCGTTAGCCAAAAGAGCAAATGATCTAAAATTTCTGTGTGTTGAGTTGTATTTCCCCTCCCACCACAGGTGGGGTGAAGAGGTCCTGAGGAGGGCAGAGCAGAGAAAAAGAGAAGCCTAAGTTTTGGAAAGAGACCCACCTGGGACCCTGTCCTTGCTGTGCCACTCAGTGCTCTTGGGTGGGTCTCCACACCTCTCTGAACTCATTCCCCACGGCACAGCTTGCTCGGGCTCCTAGTGGGTTATCGTTGGCACCTTTGGGGCCTCGGTTATCTTTGCTCTGATTTCCTCTGGGGAGGTCCTAGAGTGGCTCGTGAAGCTTCTCCTGGGCAGCATGAGGGGGTGGCAGTTCCATTCTGCAGGGGGGAGGTAGAGGCCCCCCAAAATGGGTAAGAGGGTAGGTCTCCCAGCCCTCAGGTGCAGACCGGGTGACCTTCTTGTCCAACTCCCATTGCCCTCATTCTTGGGACCCTCCGGACCTCCTGGGCACAGCAGTGCTATTCTTCAAGGGGCAGCTGAGGCTCAAGGTCACACAGCCAGGAGGAGGCAAAGTGAGGGTGTACCCTCTGCTGTGCTGCGGACACCCCACTCCCACCCCGAGATATCCCTCCATCTGCTGATGGGAGCCGTGTGCGCCCCACAGACACCGCTCACCTGGGAATCCACATCCACCCCTGATGTGTACCTGCAAAACACTGTGGGACACGGGGAGGGGGCCCAGGCTCACGGGAGCCACAGGCGTGTATCACCCCACACACAACGCCACACTGGCGCGCACTGTCACAGACACCAAACCTTTCAGAGACACCTCGAAAGTCACATCGTCACACACAGAGACACACACACTGCAGGAGACCAGTTCACAAACACATGACACACACAGGAAATGCCCAGATGTGCACATGAAGCCTATGGGATGTACACGCCGTTTATCTGCAAAGCCCGCGGGAACACCACGGCCACAAAGCACCACATACTGACACGGCACAGCTCACGTTCCATACGTGCAGTGAGGACTTCAGATGAGCAGGCTCCCAAAGCCAGTGCCAAGACCCCAAGACGGCAGGGGAAAGCCTGGTCAACAAGAGGACAAGAGGCGGCGTCCATGCACACTGGTGCTCCTGCTCCTGAGAACTGGACTACCAGCTCGAAATGCATGGGAGTCTGATTTTCTCAGAAGCAGCCACACAGGAGCAGCAAATGGCTTTCACTATAGCTGATTTCCAGGGACCTAAAAAGGAAAGAGGGGAAAGGACATCATTTGGCCTAAATAAGTCAGAGACGGCTGTGGCCTCCCAGGGAATCCAAGATCCATGCAGATGGGATGCCTGGAGGCTGGGCCAGGGCTCTGGATGCCATCTCCTGGTGGTGGATGCTGGGCCCTGGGCGCAAAGCAACTGCTCTGCCAGGCACCCTGTCTAGCTCCGGAAGCTTGGAAATGGTTATCTGGCTTCTTCCAGGCTGTGGAACTTGTCTGGTCACCTCTGTCCCCTGTGCGCTAGGGCAGGGGACCTGGGTTGAAGGCCTGAATTCATTTCCCCGAAACAAACTTGCTCCTGTGTGCGTCGGGGCCTGCCCGTCTCCTGGGGGACAAGTTGTGCTGCTGCCTGCTGGTCCCCTGGGGAGCTTTTGGGGCCCTGCTTCTGCAGGCTCTCCTGCCATCCCAGAGGCTCCTGTGCACAGCCCTCTTCCAGGCTTCTCTGGTCCCCTCCAGCCACTGCTCTCCTGCCTGTGCCCTCCTAGCTAGACCTCTGGGCTGCTTGCTCTTGCTGTTACGACTCCCTCCACTCTCCTCAATTCGGCCTTCACTGGCCTCCAAACCCCTCACTCCACCAAGCTCAAGGGCAGCCTCCACGCCAGCACTGCCGTGGGTGGACCTGCCTCCCGGCTCCTGGCCACGGCTGCCTGCTCCCTCTCTCTCTGATTTTCTGCCTCCCCTAGCACCTTGTACTGCCCACTCCTGCTGCTTCTCCTGGCCCTGGTGTCCCTCCCTCCTCACCCTCTCCCCATGACAGCACCGTGGCCAGGGTTCCCCTTTCCCACTCACGCATCCACCCATTCATCCTCCAATGCAGCCAGATGAAGTTTCTCTAAAACACAGCCTTACCAGGTCACTCCCTGCTTAAAAGCCTTCGGTGGCACCAGGAGTCGAAGCACGGGCCCCAGTTCCTGTATTCCTGCCGGGGCCACAGGCATCCTCCATGTCCCCCTCTCCTTCCTGCCTTCTCCCAGCCTGCTCACCATCTCTGCCAAGCTCCCTCTCCCCTCTCTTCCTTCCCATCCCTGCCCTTCTGTCTGCCCCTCTCCCCGCATTGAAATGTGCCCGAGTATCTCCCCTGTGGGGTTCTATGCCAATAAGAAAGGCAAGCCTGCTGCTGGAAAGGGCTCTCATGCTGGAGCGCCGTGACTCTGGATCAGGAGAGGACTCACTATGGCGCATGGTGGGAAAGCCCCTCCCCTGGCTGCCTCTAGATGGCCAGAGATCATCACTTTTCCTGCTCTTCACTCTCCCAGAGCCCCCCTGATCTTGACCTCTGTCCCCAGAACACTATGACATCTGCCTCCCTCAGCTCCTCCATCTGCCACCCAGGCACCTGGCAGTTGGCCTTGGCTCTACCTGGGACCCTGTCCTCACCCGCCTACCCCTCTGGACCTTACCCCATCACTCACCCATTTCTGTAACTGGGTCCCACTCTGCGGTGGGTGACTATGTCTGTGTCACCTCTTCCTATGTGACCTCTAAAGCTGTCAGGGTGGTGGAGTTGGTGGGGTCTTGGAGTGGAGGTCCACTTCTGCCATTGGCTTCCCGGATAACCTTGGACTGAGTCTTGAATGGTTTAATCTAAAAAATGAGGAGACCAATACTTACCTTGTGTGATTGTAGTGAGGATCCAATTGCAGATATCTATATTAGTTCCCTTTTTTCAATGAAATGCAGCACCTCTGTGGGCTCCCCATGGGGAGCCTTGAAGATAGCTTGTCCAGGACCCGGGAGACCCGCATCAACCCTTTAAAGGGCTCCTGAGCCTTTGATGATACTGTGGCTGCCCTTGGGGTGACCACCAATGAAGCAGGAAGCTAAGGCTGTGTGTTGGTGGGACACCAGGGGAGCCTGCAGATAGGAGTGCTTGGGGGGTTGGGGTGCAGTTCTAGGTGCAGGTCTTGCCTAACATGTGAGTGGCCCTGGGTTCAATTCCCACACCAGGTAGAAAGAAAGAGGATGATTGGGAAGAAGATAGGGAAAGGGGAGGGGGCGGCCAGGGAAGGAAGGAGCTGTAGTTGAAAGGATTCCGAAGGCTGACCGCAGGGTGGGCAACAACGTGCCTCTGCTCAAGGCTGTCTTCAACAGTTCTCCATTTCTCACTGGAGCGCTGCCTATAGGGCTGTATATCAAAGCGTGGAGCATGGGCTCAAAGGTGGACACGTGGGGAGAACAGAGACGCCTCACGGCCAGCTTCCCCCGGCCATGAGCACCGTGACAACTCCAGGAAAGAGCCGAGTGGATCTCACGATGGTCCTCAAGCTGTGCAGGTGGTGACACAGAAGGTTACAACCTCCAGGCCACTGGTTTCAGGTCTTGAGGGGTCATTGTATCTCTTAATAGAAATACTTTCTATAACAAGTAGCTTCCAGGTTGGAACTGGGGTTCTGAGCAGCTCAAGAGGACAGGCTGAGCCAAAGTGGAGCCCGCAGGGAAAGGGCTGCTGGTTGTGGGACCGGGTGGGAGAGTCAGTGGCACAGCTCGGTGAAGGGTCTCAGCCCCCTGCTGGAGTGGAGCAGGAAAGTGACATCGTGAGGCCTGTGATGCGGGAGCCTCTGCCTGCATGGGGTGCCCTTGCTGAGGACCCGGCTGATGAGGCTTGAACCAGAGTCCAGGGTTGGCTGTAACTCAGGGTGGACGGGCTAGTTCTGGATGATTGGTCGTGGGGTGGGTCGATGTGTTGTGGGAAGGCCGGGTGGAGGACTGGTCATCATTCCATCTGGGCTAGGTGACCAGGCAGATCCTAGGGAGATGGGGGCTCACTGGGGAGGTGCCCACAGATCAGAGATGCTGCTGGGTCTGGAGCTCAGAAGGAAGGTGCCGGGCATTGTGGAAGAGGGCAGCTCTCCTTTCTGTAGATGGGGATGGTCACACCTGCTCCCAGGAGAGCGTGTGGTAGGACAGGGTGAGCCAGTGCCCAGGACAGCACACTGAACGTCACCTAAAAATGTGACTAGCTGAACCCCTGAACACTTGTTGACTTGGGCCAGACTTTTTGGAAGGAGACAAGACACCAATCTGCTGTCCTCTTACTATCCTTCAGTCATCAGGGAGAGTCCCCAAGCAAGATGCCTCTATGGAGTGGCCCCATCGCTCCGTGGGCCCCATCCTCTCTCCCCCAGCAGGAGCAGCCCAGCCCTGAATCTCCAGGTCCCAGAACCAGGGTGGACCAGCTCCCTTTCTCTCTGGAACAACTTGCCTGCCCTCTAGTGGATCTCTGAAGAGTCTCAGACTCAAGGAAACCCTTCGGACAGGGACCATGCCATTCAGTCTAATCCTGTCTGCCTTTTGAGGCGCAGACTGGAGCCCTGAGCACCTGAGCAGGAAGGATCCTGAAGGAGTCCAGGAAGATGGGTTGGGCCAGCCCTCGGGAAGGGAGCAGGCGTGGGCACCAGCCCCAGGGGAACCCCCCAACACATGCAGCCAGTGGTGTTTCCGTCAAGGCCTTGGTTCCTCGTCTTCAGCAGGGTGGAGACAGCACCACTGCCCAGGGCTGCAAGGACCCCCAGGTTCCCAGTGACGCACAGGACAGGCTCTCAGCCTGTGGCCCTGCACTGCCCTGACCACTTCACCTCCTCTTCTAGAATATTGGCTCTGTCCTAACCACTTTTTGAGCAAATCCAGACTTTCGTGCATATGGACTCCTTAAATTGAGACTCACCTGCTACCATCTCCCATGCCCCATTTTATTTCTTCTTTTCTCACTTTTCTGACCAGACACTGGGGTCAGAGAAAGAAGACCCAACCTTGCCTGTCAGAAGGTCTCAGTCTGCAGGAGAAGCCAACACAGGACCATACCTAGAGTGTGGTCAGTGCCAGAAAGAGTGGTTGAGGCTCAAGGGCCAGAGGTGACCCTCTGACAACATGTGGGGGTAGGAGGGAGAACATCAGGGAAGGCTTCCTGGAGGAGGAGTCAGCAGGAGAAAACATGTAGGAAGTTGGCCAAAAAGTAGGAAGCAGGGGTCTGGGAAAGAGCAGCAACTGAAGTGAGGTAGACTTGGAAGTATTGGGGGGAGTAGGAGGAGCAGCAGCAAGAGGAGCCAGGGTCTGTCACGCTGTCTGCACCTGGCATGCACCGTTCCAACTAAGCATTAGACCAACAAGGTCAGAGACAGGGAACAGCAGAGAAAAACTAGGCAGGCAGCCACAGGAGCCCTCATTGCAAGATGGAGCTTGTTTCCCAGAAGGCTTTGGGTGAATTGGTCCATTTGTTCTTCCATTCAATTTATCCTCCTGCTTCCTCCACACATTGGGCCAAAGGAATGGATTGGATGCGTTTCCAGCTGTCAATTGAGGTCAGGCCTGGCACACTGCTCATTCATTCAGGGGAGAGTTGGAAAGGACTTCAGGAGGAGGTGCTTCCTTCGGTGGACTTTGAAGGGTGTGTGATAATCATTGAAGAGTTGAAGGGGGATACAGTCCTCTAAGCAGAGAACAGCAAGAACAAAACTGAGGCAACCTAGGGTCTGGGGAAGAGTCAGGAGTGAGTCATGGCCAGAAAGTTGGGAGCATTGGGTCAGTCAGGGACCAGCATTGCAGGCCTTGAATACCTGCTAAAGTGTTGGTGCTTTTCCAAGGAGTTCATCCCAAACTGTGCCCACCTGAAGAACCAGGACACCAGGTGATTCTGGGTCACCTGGCCTTGTGAGGACCTTCGGGAAACCTGTGGTCCCATCTATCACAAGTGAGGCCCCACCCTTAGAGAGTGTCCCAATGTTAGGAACCCACACAAAGGGACAGAAAGGTGGCGCTAGGCTGATGGGGGACCTCATGGCACCAGTTGCCCCAGCTCATCATGAAAGCCATGACTTGGGGCCCCATTTCTGGGTCCGACCTGGGCCCAGAAGCCCATTCAAACACCAGCCTGGTTCTTCACTAGGGGCAGCAGCCCAGCTCTGAGGGCCTCCCCAGCCTCACCAGGAAGGTGCTATCCTCACCCCCATTCTGCAGAGGAGTAAGCTGTGTGACCCTGAGGCCGTCTCTGCGGGAGCCTTTTGGGGAACCAAGCCTACTTCTCTGTGCTTCTGAAACACTGTGTTGATACCTCAGATCAGGAGGCAGACAGGCTGGCGAGGACAAGGGGCTTCATCCCTCCCGCCTGTTCCTCATCTGTAAAGTGGGCAAAGCAGGTGGGTGTGGTCAAAATACAGAGCATGGGAACCCCTGCCTGCAGCAGGCAGCAGGAACACAGGGAGCAAACAAGGCTCAGCAGCTGCTAGCTGGAGCATGCTGCAGGATCTGGTGGGCACTGCCTGCCTCCCTTGCCCCAGGCTGACAGGAGAGGTCAGGCAAAAGATCCCTGTATGGGGGCTGCAGGCAGTGTGGACTTTGGAGCTGGAGTTCTCTCCCAGGAGCCTCTGAGAACAGAATTGCCTCAGTCTGTCTTCATGGGCAACTCAGAGGGTGGGCAGAGGGTCAGCAGCAGCTGTCCCCCCACACAACCTGTCTGGAGGGCCCAAGAGCAACAGCCCCACAACTGGCCCCGACACACCCTGGCAGACTTCACATGCATACAAGGTGCATACATGGATGCGTACAGATGGACACATGGTGCATGCAGACACAGATATGTGATGTGCCACTGCTACCAGAACTTTGTTGCCCAAACAGACAGGCTTAGACACATAGCACACACAGCTAAAGCCGCTTACATGAAGAGGCCCCATGTATACAGGCACAGACACACGGGACACATGAGCACAACATACACAGATGGCATCCACAGACATCCAAATACATGCAAGCAGGTAAAGTGACACCCCACAGGCACAGACATAGGTGTGCAATCACCCACCCTCTGCTAAAGGGCCTTTGAGCTCTGACGAACACAAAGCCACCCAGATCCATTCACACCCCCCCACACACATATACCCCAAATCAGGCCTGTCCCTCACCTCTCAGTGTGGTCTCAGCTCACTGCCTCCTTTGATCTCTGAGCAGCCATAGGCGGGTAGGGCAGGGGTCTGCGATGAGGAATTGAGGGTCTAGAGAGGCCAGCTGATAGCCCAGCTCATGGAGGGGAAGCTGAAGCCTGGGTTGAATTTGGGACTCTGTGTCTGCCCACCAGGCTGCACCTCCACTTACCCGGGCACGTGCTCATGGATACAGCGAACACTCGGCCGTGCACCCAGAGGGGCCTCACTGTCACCCCATCTAAACACTCGGGGCCCAGATGAAGAAACTGAGGCCTGAAGAGAAATTCTGCAGGCCTTAGGTGTCTGCACGGAGCGCCCACGGAGGAGCCAGGGGCACACCTTTGTTCAAACACACAACCCCCACGGCTGTGCCACCACACAGATGTGATCTCACGTGAGCCGTGGGCATGGCTGCAGACACACGGGTACAGGTCCTCCCTACTCAACAGCCCTCACGGGGCCAGACGTGGTCCTGTGTTAAGTTCTCACACTGACAGGGGAGGTAAGAGTGACTGACCCCATTTTGCATTTGAGGAAACAGCTGTGAAAAGACACGGCCCAGAGTTGTGCAGGAACTGACAGGCAGTGGCGTATTCCAAAGGCAAATCTATGCAGTCACCCACATCCCCATGTGTCCCCTCTCTCTTTCTCTCACACACACATACACACACACACACACACACACACACACACACAGAGCTTCCTGGACACTGGACACAGCAGCCCCCAGATGGAACATTTTCCCAGCAACCCCTAGTTCAAACTTTCAGAGTCAGCGCCCTCCTCCCACAGGGTCTTTTGAAGACTGACGAGTTTGTTTAGGGCTTACCCTGCTTCCCGGCCCCTGGCCCTCTCCCCTTGGTCGGGAAATGAATCCCACATGTGCCTAATCTCTCCTGCTCTGAGATGGCCCCGGGATCTGGCGAGGGCTCTTTGATGTGGAAGCCAGCTTATGCATTGGTCTGGGTGTTTTGGTGGTGGTTGTTCTTGATGTTTCTGTGACAGAGAAAATTCATTTTCCTGAGTCTCAGCCTCCCTCCCCGATCCTGAGATTCTGGGGGCCCAAAGCCTGGACTCCCAGCACAGTGCTCACAGACACTGAAGGTCAAGGCTGGCAACAGCACACCTTGAGTGTATCCCATGGACCATGCTCTGTATTAGCGACTTTAAAGGCCTCTCCCAGAGATGACAACACAGGGGCTCCAAGAAGCGACATGGTCTGAGTGTGTGGTCCTCACCCACCTGCCCCCTTCCTCACCCCAGCCTCAACCCAATTCCTCCCAGCTGTGCCACCTGGGGTGTGAATGACTCCTCCCTCTGGGCTTCTGGCCTTTCCACGGGTCAACGGGGACAGTGTTCCTCCATGTAGGAATAATGAGTTCCTGTAATAACAAGCTCGTGTCAAAATGATTTGTCCAGCACAAAACACTAGGTGAAGAGAAGGGAGTAATTCTATTTTTATTGTCTTCATGTCAAGAGGCAAAATTTGCCCCTAGGATTCATAGAGGAACGCATCATTAATATCACTCTGGGGCACCTGTTAATGAGCACTGGTTGGCCATCAGAGAGCCCAGCAAGACAGGCCTCTCAGGAAGTGGGACAGGGGGCGGGAGCCAAGCACAAGAGGCCTGGCTGGAGGGACCCAGCCTGGCCTGTTCCTTGCTCAGGGCTGGGCCAAGGCCTCTCCTCTGAGCTCGAGGGTCCAGCTGTGCCCTGGCGGGCTCTGGCCAAAAGGCTGCCTTGATTTCTTGGTTGATGAGGTCCCTCCAGGGGTCTCTAAGGAAAAAGGAGAAAACAAAGAATCATCAATGACACACCAAGAACAATAGTCGTGGGCAGTGGAGCCCCGCTGACAAGCAGGAGAGCCACTCCTTTGGGTCCCAGTCTCCTTGAGTCCACAGAAGCCCCTGCTGTGGGCACACCCCCTCCACTTTTGAACTGTAGGGACCCAGTGTTCAAGACAGGCAATGTGAACTTCTCCAAGGCCACACAGTCCTTCCTCGTCTGCATGTGCAGCTGCCAGCCCAGCAGCCCCAGAGGATGAGGAGCTAGCCCCCAGCTCTTCCCCCTTCTCTGGACATGACCTTGGGGGGCCCTGAGGCCCTGGGGTGGGGGCTCTGTGACTCTCAGGTGATAGGAAATTCTCAGTAGTTCCTGGTCTCCCACCAGAACCTACTTTTCTCTCTCATTTGCTGTCCTTGGATACCTGGAGCAGGTTGACCAGGTTACTGTCTTGACACAGTGAAAGAAGCAAGTGATAGCCAGCATCTCAGAGCAGCATGACAAGGAACACATTTTTTTTTTTTTTTTTCGGTGCTGGAGATAGAACTCAGGGCTGCATGCATGGAGAGAAGGAGCTGCTATGTGGAGTGTCTTCCTGTCATGTGACAGAGGCACCCTGCTTGGGTTGGTGGCTACATCTAGACATGGTTGAGGAGAAGCTTTTGTTCCCTTGCCCTGATCTCTACCAGGCTTTCCAAACACCCCCAGATAGAGGCTAAATAACTTCCGCAGATAGGGGAAATATGCAAGGTGAAGATAAAAGTGTCTGGGAAATTTGACTTTTAAAAAAATCAGATTGTAACATTTAATTCAACTAAAATGTGGTAACAGCCTTGTAAATCCAGCTCCAAGACAAGTTCCCATCCAGTTGGCACCCCAGAGCCCCCCAGCAGAGATTCTGTGTGTCTATTATCTCTTCTCTAGACAGTGGAGGGGCATGTGGTGCTGTGTCCATGCATGTGCACACCTAGTGCCCACGATGGGTATCGTGTGTGTGAGTGTGTGTGTGTGTGTGTGTGTGTGTGTGTGTGTGTGTGTGTACAAGGCCCCTGTGAGCTTTGTGCAGGATCTGAGTGCAGATTCTCCCCTGGGAGGTTCCTAAGTTGGGGAGATGCTCACTGCAACTCATCTAAACTCTCCTCCCTGCTTCCCTGAGGCAAGACAATGAAAATGTTTCTTGCACTTTCTAAAGTTGCTGTCTGGGAGTGGGAACATCATTAGCTGGGAGAGCTTGAGATGACAAATGGATGCCAGACTTGTGGTTCCTAGTCCTTGGACAGGGTAGCTAGAGGGTGCCTGCCAGGACAGAGCGGGGCTGGAGCAGGCTGGGAGGGTGGCTGGTCAGGAGCGCACACTCCCTGGGTGGCAGGCACTAATGGGCTGAGGTGCAGCCACCTTGGCCATCCAGGGTCTCGTGAGACTTGCAGGGCAGGTGAGTGTCCGTAAACACGTCATCAAGAAATATCAGGTAGTTACAGTGCTGTGGAGACCACCGCCCTGGGGAGCAGACTGGTGACAGCAGGGCTCCACTCAGAGCGTGTGACCAGAGCCATCCTCTGATGGAAGTAGTGTTCAAGCTGAGACCTCCAGGATAGGAAGGGGCAGAGGACACCAAGAGTCACGTCCCCAAAGTGGGGATAAGCACAGTGCACTTTAGGAGGATGTGCAGGGGCAGGCAGCCAGCAAAGAAGGTGGCAGAGAAGTGACCTTGGGGCAGGTGCTGGTGGGGCTGGCGGAGCCTTGGAGGCTGCAGGGGAGTGTTGACGTTAGTCCCAGAGCAGGAAGATGGCCCTGGAAGGTCCCCTTCAGGGAACTTGTGCTTTTAAAAGGTGACTTTGCTGCTAGGTGGAGATGGATGGAGGGGACCCAGTGGACGAGGGGAAGCTGGTTGGGAGCCCTGCGGCGGGCCAGGGGGTGGGGATGCCAGTCATAGATGGGGGGTAAGACAGAGGCAGGGCTGCAGGCTGCGTGTGCTTACACGTGTGGGGGTCCACAGGAGCTGAGCCTCTGGCCTGGGCGGGTGCCCTGCCTGCCTGGACATCCCAGAGGCTCCAGACTTGCTGACAGATTAGACGGGGGTGGGTGTTGGGACATGGAGGAGGCTGGGACCCTAGGCTGCTTTCTGAGCTTGAAGGGGACTCTGGAGGAGGACTGGGTTTCAAGGGCAGTTGGACCTTTGGGGTCTGCAGTGCCTTGAAAGCCCCAGAAGGAAGGACTGGGGCAGGGGGGCAGCTTGAAGGGCATCAGCCTGGGGATCCAGGCCAGTTGGGGGAGCACTCAGTGCTGGGCACCCTCAGAGCCTGCACGGGAAGGGAAGCCAGAGGGGCGCCATGGGGCCCAGCACTGAGGCTGGGAGAGGAGAGGGAAGGAGCTGGCAGGGAGCAGGGGAGCGGAGGCTGCGCCAGATGCTTCTAGGAGGAGGGAAGCAGCGGGGAGGTGCTGTGGGGCTGCCGGTGACGACTGCAACTGCCCACGGATCTAGTGACATGGATGGAGGTCACAGGTGACCTTCTTGAGAACCTCGTGGGCAGGGTAGGGTGGAAGTCAGACTGCGGGGGCGCCAGGGAGAGGGCAGGAGGAAGCGGGCCAGTCAGCAGACGCGCCAGAGCTCAGAGCAGGAGCGGCGGGTGGGTGTATGGGGAAGTGGGCCGGAGGGCTGCTCCTAGGGCCAGGTGGCGAGGCCTCAGGAGCAGCAGGGAGGCCGCGGCCCGGCCTCGGGGTGGTGGGCTGGCTGCTGTGGCTCGTGGCGATGCAGCCAGACTAGCCAAATCTCCTCAAGTGCTCTGGGAGCCAGGCTGGGGTCCCCCTCTGACCCCACACCCGTCTTCCTCACACATGCTGCCGGCCTCAGCGGCCATACACACCAAGACTGCACAAAGCAAGGGCCCTGGGCAGCGTGGCCTTGCCAGGAGCGTGAGCTGGTTCTGCACCCAGGAGGCTGGTGTCCGTGTGAAGACGGTTCCCGGTGTGCTCTGTACCCGGAGGCCTTTCCCTTTGCCAGTGGCTGCCTGTCGGTGCTCCCTTCCTCCCTGGGAGCCTCTCTGGACCCTGCTGTGTGTGGGGGAGGGAGGCGGCAGAGCACTCAGAGGGACCAGGGCAACTCCTGCCCTCAGGCATGGGTGGCTGTGCCCCAGGCTCCCTGGGTCCCGAGGCCTTGGCTCCCTGGCAACAGGAATGGAGAGGAGTGGCTACTGTGACCGGCGGCCTCCATTGGCTCCTGCCTCACCAGTCCTGTCTGCTTGGAAGCATGGCCTGCCTGCGCCAGCCCTAGCCTGTCCCCAGGAAGCCACCTGTGTCCCACACACTTCTCTTGGGCAGGGGTCCGTCCCACAGAGCTGGGAGGGATTTGGAATGAAGGGGAAATTCTGGGCAGGAGGAGGACAAGCCTAGCTCCGGTCTAAGTTCTGCTGTCACGGTCAGGGGACAGGACCTTCCCGGCCATTGGTGACACCTCCTGCCCTCTGCAGACAGCTCGCTGACTGGGTGGGAGTGAGGAAGAAACAGCACCTCAGAGCAAAACAGCCCTGCTGCCAGGCGGCCCCAGGGAGGGACCTGAGTCCTGCAGAGGACGGAGAGAAGGGCCAAGCCACCAGCAGGCTTCATGCTCTCGGAGAATCTGCTTCTTGTGGCCCCTAAGAGGCGGGTGCCCTTTGGATCCCCAAATTCCAGGTCTGAAAACTGTGTGAACAGTGACAAATATTTACCAAACTACCCGCCTGGTCATCAGTAACGTGGCAAGGCAAGCTCGCTGCGCCACCTGCGCTCCTGATGCGTCACCACCAGCGAGTCTGGAGGTACAGAGCAGGAGCTGAGAGCCCAGGGCAGACGAGGAGCTCCGGGGCGGGTGACCCCCGCCCGCCAGACGCAGGCGCCACGCTAGCACCTACACCGTCTCCGGCCGGAAGGACCGTGGCTATGAGTGGTGGAAGAAGTCTGCATTTCCCAAGTTTTCAGCACCAGGCACACATTACTTTTATAATCAGACAAAACAACAAAATATCAAACTGAGAAGAGTCAGGACTTTCAGGAAATCCCTCTACTCACCCTGGAGTGATGAGCGGAGGTGTGGGAAGGGCTCTGGGGAATCCTGTCTTCCCCACCAGCCAGTAGGTCTCCTCTATGCCCTTCCCCTGGAAGAGAGAGGAAGGGTGCTGAAAGGCCCCGTATGCCCCCAAACCTGCTCAAGTGAAGAGTGAGGGCAGAGCTGGGTGATTCCTCCAGCTTGGTGGAGAGCAGCTGCCTGTCCTGATCCACTCGCTCTGCTGCTCACTAGCTGTGTGATGTTGGCCAACTTACTTGACCTCTCTGTGCCTCAGTCTCCTCTGTACCTCATAGAGGTTTTGTGAGGGTTAAATAAGTTTATATGTACCTGTGAAACAAATAAAGAAGGGATTGTGAACTCTGTGGCCAGCAGGTGGGGTTGCTGGGACCCCAGGCTCCTGTGATCTGATTCTCTCCAGCCCACACCATCCTGGGACAGGAGTGGCAGTTGCCTGGAGGTGAGGAGTGAGGGAGTCTGAGGGGAGCTCAGGTCAGGGCTGGCGGGTCTAGAGGTTCCGAACCCCACCCTGGCCAAGGTTTCATGGGGTAGGTATTGCACTATGGGGCCCCAGGTCAGCCTCAAGGACCTGAGGTCAGCATGCTAACCTCCCTGCCCCTCTCTGCATCCCAGCGCCACTCCCTCAAGCAAGACATGTCTGCTCTGACTTATCCAGGCTACTCAGCCATGGCCCCAGCCATACAGAGCACAGGAGTCCACCCGTGCCAGCCCTCCCAGGCTGTGTGACCATGCACAAGTCACTGCCCCTCTCTGAGCTGCACCGTCCTGCTCTGACTTCCCACAGTGTAATGAAGTGAGCCCCGGGGAGCACACAATTTCCGGGGCTGTGTATAGCATTGGGCCTTTAAACCTATCCCGTCAGGCCTGGTTGAGGAATTAGGAGAAACAAGAGGAGATGGGGTGGGAAGAAAAGTCTCTCACAAGAACAGTGTCATTCTAGCTACTCACGAGCCTGAGGCAGGAGGACCCCAAGTTCAAGGCCAGCCTTGACACCTTAACCTGACACTGTCTTAGAATTAAAAAATGACAAGGGCTGGGAATGTAACTCAATGGTAGAGCACTTGCCTAGCATGGGAGGTCCTGGGTTTAATTCCCAGTACTACCAAAAAAAAACAAAAACAAAAAAACTATTATAGCCTTTTTTTGAATGTTAGCATAGAACAAGAAGGTGAGGTTGGTCACAGAACTTTCTTGGCCTTTGAGGTGCTCATAAGCTGGTACCCCAGTATTGTACTGTAACAATAGAGCCAGACCCGGGGCTGGGGTACCCACAGGGCTTCACCGTCACTTGGGGGAAGGAGGTGAAGTAGAGGCGTCTCTGCACGCGGCAGGTTTAGTGAGTGGCAATGTCTGAGCCTGGGTTCCGAGGGGTGACTAGGAGCCCGATCGTGCTCTGGAGAAGGCAAGGGCTTTGAGGACATGGGATCTGGGTTCTGAGCTGTGCTGCTTTGACAAAGTCACTTTTCCTCTCTAGTTGAATTTCTCCAACTATAAAACAGGGAACTTGTTACTCCCTTCACATGGCCTTGAGTGACGGATGTGTGACGGTCCTGCTCTGGCCAAATGGTCTCCCAGAAGAGACGTTCTGTTAGGATCCGGGAGCACAGACGCCTGTGAAGGTCATGGTGCAGCCCAGCTGCAGGCAGCCAGGTCAGATGGCGCTTTCCTGGGCCCTCAGAAACTCGGAACTAGTTCCCTTGGGAACTAGGGACTCTCTTACCTTCAACTCAGTCTGACCCCGGACAGCAATCTCGTAGCCCTCGTCAAGGCCGAGCAGGGCTTCCGCGGAGCTTCGGCTGGTGTGGATTCTGTACGCTGAGGAGAAGGGAGTGGTCAGGTCACCAGCCGGTGGCAGCATGCCCCGTATTTGCTGTGACCATCAAGAGCCTCAACGGCTCCAGCCCAGCCAGCCACAGACACAAGTGTGATGTGTGCAATGCCCTCCTGAGGTGCTCTGTCTCTCTAGATTTTTGGGTACTAAAAGAAACCCCAAGGAAAAGCAAATCGTATAGAGTGGCTATTAAGGGAACTAAAGATGAAGTCAGAACCCTTAGGAAGGTATATTTACTTGAAGAGAAGTCTATGAAGGCTGAGTCAGAGAAGGTACGCAGTTGTGTTTTTTTAGAGCAGGAATACCCTGTGGGGCTACCATGTTCAGTTACACTCTGTGTGCACTGAACAACATCAGGGATTACACAACCTATACAACCAGAAGCAGAGGCCCTGAGGACTTCAACCTTTTCAGCTGCTGTAACCAAGCTCTTGGAGTAGCTCCTGCCGCCAGCAAGGGCCTACATGGTTAGGGATGCCCTGGTGATAGTGTTAGGGCTGCCCCAGCATAATGGGAGCTGACATGCAGTCAAG
Organism: Sciurus vulgaris; assembly: GCF_902686455.1. Lineage (NCBI taxonomy): Eukaryota > Metazoa > Chordata > Mammalia > Rodentia > Sciuridae > Sciurus > Sciurus vulgaris. The sequence goes on from NC_136472.1 coordinate 74,083,578, forward strand.
CAAAAAAAAAAAAAAAAAAACTGGCATGCATTCAGTCTTCAAATGGAATATTACTTGGCCATAAAGAAGAATGAAATTAATGGCCATCCTGTGAATGGATGGAACTGGAGACTATCATGCTAAGTGAATAAGTCAATCCCCCAAAAACAAAGGCTGAATGTTCTCTCTAAATGCAGATGCTGACTCACAATGGGGGCCAGGGGAGAATAGAGGTACTCTGGATTAGACAAAGGGGATGAAGGGAAGGGAGGGGCTGGGAATGGGATAGACCATAGAATGAATCAGACGTAACTTTCCTGTGTTCATATATGAACACACACCAGTGAAACTCCACATCGTGTACAACCACGAGAATGGGAAGTTAGGCTCCATGTATGTAGGATATGTCAAAATATATTCTGCTGCCATGTATAACTAAAAAGAACAAATAAAAATATTAAACAACAAAAAAGAAAATACAAGACTGGAAGGGAGCTCACTGAAAATGGGGAGACCAAGGCTTAAAGGAAGAGTATTTTGCTCAAGGACACTAAGCAAGCCAGCGGCAGGGCCAGGACTCCCACCCAGTTTCCGGCATCTAGAGCCACTGTTTTCTCTGTCAATTCCTCATGAGATGATCCCAAGTTAAAAGGACCAGTGGCATGTCCTCCTCACCCCTTTACTGACAACTAGCGCAGGCTGCCACCAGGTGGTGACATGGTGAATAGCACTTTCCGAGAGCCAGGACGCTCAGCCCGCTGAGCAGGCAGGTCAGGAGCATGCCATACTCACGCAGCCCTGTGGACTCCATCCGGGATGCAGTGTTGACCGTGTCCCCGAACAGGCAGTACCGAGGCATGGTGAGACCCACCACCCCTGCCACGCAGGGCCCTGGAACCCAAATGCGCCCAGTGAGCTCTAGTGGGTCCCGAACCAGACAGCAGTCCCGGCGACAGCCTCACCCCTCCCTACCCCAACTGCCATTCCCCCTGCACATCCTGGGCTCCAGGTTGGGGGCGAGGACCCTGCCATCTGGAGTATCCCACAACACCTGCCCAGAGAAGAGAGGACACCCGTGTGAGGCTCTGGGCTCGGTGTGGGAGGGCCAGTCCCAGCTCCTGGGGCAGCTGTGTAACTGCCATCAATGCTGGGGTGAGGGATGCACGGTGCCACCCCGAAAAGGGCCTCCAGCCCCACCCAGGGGGCTTCGTGGAGGAGGTGACGCATGAGCTCTGTCTCAAGGTTGAGAAGCAAGCAGGCAGGGAACAGCAGGTGTAAAGGCTCAGAGGCAGAGCCCAGGGGTCCATGGGGGCCGTGAGGGCAGACAGGTCAGCGAGGGCTGGGGACCTTGGGGTGCAATGAGTGTGGACAGGATCATGCAGGGGAGCCATGGGGACATGGGAAAGGCGTATGGGATGCTCCGAGGTCTCCCCGGGCCATCTCAGCGAACATTTAGCAGTGAGCGGCCCTGCTCACAGGAGGACCCTGCTCTACCTCTTCTGCCAGCCCGTAGGCCTCTGCATAGCACTTGGCACCCCTGACAGATGCTGAGGCTGAAACACCCAAACAAAAGATATATACACATGAGTCAGAGCATCACAGACGCTTTGATTGTAATCTACTAGAACTTGAAGATCATAAAAGGAAAAAAGAAACAAAATTATCTTAGCACAGAATTTTAGAATCTCAACTAGTCGTCTCTGGGGCTGTCCCAAGTCAACACCCCAGGGAGGCCTGGAGCCTGACCCCACCTGCACCTACTGTCACCCAGGTCCCCTCCCATACCTGAGTGCAGGCCAGCCCTGATGTGTACAGGCACGTCTGGCACGTGCCTCATCCGGAAGTCACCCACAGAGCTCAGGAGGTCCAGGGCCATGTTGGCGATCTCGGCTGCGTGCCGGTTCCCGTTGCGTTGGGGCAGCCCTGATGCCACCATGTAGGCGTCCCCAATGGTCTCCACCTAGGAACCACAGTCTTCATGCTTCAGCTTGAGGACATGCCCTCCCTGGCCTGCCCCACACCTGCCCCCACGAAGCCGCCTCTCAGGAGCTGCAGTCCCACCCGAGCGCCCCCTGCCCACAGTGCCACCTCTGCTGAGCCTTGAGCAGTGACCGAATCTGTACGCTCCAGGTGACCTCTCTCTGTATCCCAGGTGACCATGGCTTTTTTGTCCCAGAGCCAGGGTGAGGGACAGACATGGGGACAGACGGGAGGTGCCATCTGCACAAGGCCGCAGTGGCAGCTCCGCGCACCGGCTGGAGTACACAGCTGAGTTCCAAACCCCACAGGTGCGCTAGACAGAGCGTGGGGTCTGGAACCAGCTGGATGCAGGGCCAGCCCTGGCTCCACTCTTGGCCTGGGCACACCCTCCACCTCCCAGAGTCCGAGCTTCCCCTGCACTCAGGAAGACGGACGGCGCCAGGAGAGCCGTGCACGTGGGCTCTGAGCCTCCTCCTGGTGTTGAGAAGACAGGCCCTCCACATCTCCTAAGTGGCAGTGACTTTAATGTCACCCCCCTCATCTTCCCGAGCTCCACAGCCTACCCTGGCCGGGGCTCTATGGGATGGCTCTTGCCTCGTGGGTCCCCAGACCAGTCTCGAGGACCTGAGGGTGGCACGCTGTTCCCTCTGCCTCCCCTTCTGCCATCGGAGGCCTCAGCTCTTCAGGACACCCAGCGCCCACTCCCCCCAGCAGGATGCACTTGCCGCGACCTACCGTCCAGACACCGGAGGCCACATGTGCCGGCCCTCCCAAAGGTGATGCACTCAGAGGTGCCTCTCAGAGTGAGCTCTCTCAGCTGAAGAGAGGGCCCTGGCTCCTCTGCACAGCTGTGTCTCCCTTCACAGATGGGAGGACACAACCAGGGGACAGGTGAGTGCAAAGGCTTCCATACTAATAAACATCGATGTGAATTTTAACTTTAATACTGACTTGCTATGTGACCCTGAGTGAGTCACTTGCCCTCTCTGAGCCTGTGACCTCACTTGTACAGCAGGGATAATAATCCGTTCTGCTGAGAGGCATCAAAAGGGTTAAATAAGGGTCTGCATTTGCAGCTCCGTGGTAGAGCCGTTTGCCTAGGATGTGCAAGGCACTGGGTTCGATCCTCAGCACTACATAAAAATAAATAAATGAAATAAAGGTACTGAAAAAAAAAAGGCTAAATAAGACCTGGTGAAAATCCCGAGGCCCTGACCCCTCCGTTGATGCTGAGCCATTGCCCGGGCCTCTCTGCTGTGGTCCCGGGGAGGCCTCGGGCCCTGGCGTGAGCAGATGCTGGGCATTACGTTGGGAACGAATGAAAGACAGCACTTTGCTCCAGTTTCTTAATCTGAAGAACAATCCTACACCATCGGCACCATCGTCCTCTTTAAAAATGGAGAACTCCAGCCTCAGAGTGTTGGCTTGCCCAGTGTGGCCAGCCCAGGGCTCAGCCGGGCTGGGTGGCGGCTGGGTTCCCCAGGGCTCTGCTCTGGAGCGCGGTGGTAGAAGTGCTTGCTCAGCGAGAGCCGTGTTAGGGAATCCCAGACCTGCGGAACCAGGAAATGGCTGCCTGGCTGCCTCCCAGCCCAGACAGGATTAGGGAGCAGAAACCAGATCCTGGGGCGGACGCGAGTGAGGAGTGACGTGCTTGGGGAGCACGCCTCTGCGTCCCCACATCTGGAGGGCGTGGGGCCTTGTCTTATTTCATCTCCCTCTGCCAGAAAGATGCAGGCCTCTTGGCCAAAGTTCAGAGCAGATCAGAAAGCATGAGTCAGAGCGGGGAGGGCCACGTGTGAGCAAAGATCAGCAGAGGAGGAAGAGCCAGGCCAGGGTGACTCAGGGTGGACCAAAGCCGCAGGGCTCAGCAAGATGGAGGAGAATCTTTTTCTGGGTCCAGTGGGGGTGGGGTGGCCATGGAGGCAGGAGGGACAGCCGGAGGGACAGCCTGAGGGACAGAACCTCGGAACTGTGGGCCAGGGTGGGGCACAGGGTCCTGAGCGGGGAACCCAAGGGAAGTTGCATCCTTGGATGACAGTGGCTCTGGTCTCCACAGATCATGCTTGGGTGCTGTCTGCACTGGACACTGCAGGTTCCCTTCCTGGCTCTGCTGCCTACCAGCTGTGTGACCCTAGGCAGGTTACTTCCCTCTCTGAGCCTCAGTAGCCTCCTCATTCAGTCAGCACTTATTTCCCGAGAACTGCTATGTGTCAGAGTGGAACCACAAAGTGCTATCCAGGGGTAGTGAGGAGAACTAAGCCAGGAGCTCCTCACCATGTTTGGGATAGCCAGGATGCAAACCTGAGGCCAGAAAGCTGACCAGGAGGGAGCCAGGTAGAGAAGTGAGAGCGATGTTCCAGAAGAGGAAGCAGCATTGCAAAGACCTGGCAGCCTGAGAGTGAAGCGTAAGGGAGGGACCTAGAGGTCTGCAGAGGTTGAGCAGCTGGAGAAGCACCTGAACCTCTGACTTTACTTCAAGGGTGAATGCTGAGCCTACCTAAAGAACGGCCTGGGGACCAAATGCCAGAGTTCAGATTGAGCCTCCCATTCCCCTGGAATATAATATCGAACAAGCCACTTGACCTCTATCACCTCATTTTCTACATCTGTAAGTTAGGGGTGCCGGTACCTACCTCAGAAATCATGCTGGTTAAGTGGGCTAGTACCTACAGAGCAGTTGGTACCAGCATCGGTACCCAGGAAGCGCTCAGTATGTGCGGGTGATTACTGTCAATGGGATGCTGCAGATAAGGACATCAGTGACTGCCTGGTACCTCAGGCAGTGAGTGCTGCCCTCCGGCTTTCCTGCCCAGCATCCTTTTCAGCCTGGCTTCAGCCCTCGGTGCCTGCGTCCCCCACTCTGCCTTCTGGAGGGCTGTGGCTGGAAGGGAGCTGGGGCTCGTGGATGGAGACTAAGGCCAGTGGAGCCAAGTGTGGCTGTCTCTGGGACCTCCCTCCCCTCCTTCTCCACTGCATCTGAGGCTCCGCCAAGTTCCCCAGCTCCTGGATCAGCGTAAGGGGCAGGGTAAGGTGGGGCTGGTCCCCACGGCAGGGCAGGGCTGAAGAGGACAGGGCAGGGGGCCACTCCGTTCTCACAGTCTGTTTATAAGCACTACTCCATGGGGGATGGGCTCCTCCCATGGTCCGGGAACCTGCCTGGATGGGGTGGGGGGGGGTGTCATTACACTTATTCAAGGATAAGGCATCAGAGAGGGGAAGGGGAAGCTGTACAAAGTCACACTGGAACTGGTGGCCAGGCTGAGACTCAGACCCAGGATCGAGTGGTACATGGGGCCTGGGGTGACAGAAGGTATCGACAGCCCTTCCTGGGCCCCTGCTGCCCTCTCCCCAGCCTCACCCCCAGCACTGGGTCCCTTTGTGGCCGGCCATGGTGACCCACGCAGCACTGCACACTCCCAAGCCCTCCCGGACCTCAAGCCTTTGCATGTGATCCCCCAGGCCTGCTGGAGCCGCCATGGCCAGGCAGGATGATGCTGGGAAGACAGCACCTCTTCCAGGAAGTCCTCCCTAGCTGGCACAGGGCCCTCTCGGTCTCCTTGGCCTCCCCTGATTGCCGCTTTCACTGGGTGGACATTGTCATTTACCTACAGGCCTGAGAGTTTCTGGAAGGCAGGGACTGGCGCTGACTCCTCTGTCTGCTCTTGTCCAGCACAGGGCCAGGCGCAGAGGGACCCATCCATGGGGACGTTAAAGGGATGGGTGGGTGGATGATAGACAAGAAAACAGGGTGGTCACATAAATGCAGTGGCCCACCCTCTCCACCCCTCTCGAGATCTATACCCAATGTGACTCTGCAGCTTCTCCCAACAGAGGCAGGACTTATTTCCCCACTTCTTGAATCTTTTCCTTTGACCAATAGAACATGTTAGAAATAGCACTGTGCCTGATCCCAGGTGAAGGTTTGTGCCTCTGTCCTCTCAGAATCTGGACACACCATGGAAAAAATCCGAGACTAACCAGATGGAGAATGAGACTGTGTGGACCAGAACTGAGTCTTCCCTGTCAAGGCCACAGAAGTGTGGTGAACCCAGCTAAGATCAGCAGCACTGTCCACCTCACCCACAGCAGACCACAGACACATGAGTAAGTCCAGAAGAAGCTTCTGGTTGACCCTCAAGCTTCTGAGCAACAACAAATGCTTATCATTTTGCATTACTCGGCATTGGGGCTATTTGTTGCACAGCAATAGCTAACTGACACAAACACATGAATGGATGAACAGAAATGGAAATGTACAACACAGGCACAGCAGTAGAGAGAGGGACAGAATGCCAGCTTCCTGCTAGTCTCACCTTATATACATCGTGACTGTCGAGAACGGCATCGAACAATGTGTAGAGGTCATTAAGCAGGCCCACCACCTCAACAGGCTCACTCAGGGCTGAGATGGTGGTAAAACCCACAATGTCACTGAAGTATATGGTAACCTGGTCGAAGTGCTCTGGTTCCACAGTTGCTCCCATCTTCAGAGCTTCAGCCACGGACCTGTAGGGATGGGAGGGACCAGAGTCACCCTTCAAACAGTTTGAACAGTTTGGAGGTGAGAGAGGAATATTTGGTAGGAAATCTTGGGTTGAACATCAGGGGACCTGGGACAGGTCTGCTGGTGTGCTGGCTGCCCTGGCAGCAAGTCCCTGTCCTTCTCTGAACTTGACTTCCCCTGAAGTGAAGTGAGAGACTTGTGTCCCCTCCTTGCTCCTAGGGGTGTGGGAGAGCAGAAATCCAACATCTGTGTGGCCATCATAGGGACCAACACATGACAAGTGTCTATAAAAATATGTTGGATAAAAAAACAGGAATGAATGAATTGAATGAGTTCCAGAACCCCTATTTTTCTGAGCACCTACTGCGTTTCAGAGCACATGCGTGGAGGCACACCCAAGTCCCCAGGCCACTCACGGAGGGAGCATCTGCGAGAGCAGCCTTTCCGTCTTCCACCTCTCCAGCTCCAGCTCCTCGGTCCGCTCCTGGACCAGGTCCTCCAGTTTCTGGGAATACTTCTCCAGCATCCACAGCATGGGGTCAGCCGTGCTGGCCTTCTTGCCCTGATTGATGCTTTTGAACTGAAGATGGAACAAAAGACTTTATTTCTCCATGAAGGTCAGGGCACCTGACCCTCAGTGTGGGAGTCTGGGGCGACCAGAAGGGACTCGACGTAATCCCTGCCTGGAAGAGTTGGATAGTTGCAGGAGACAGATGTGTCAGTAAGCAGGGGACAGTGGTTCTGACAGGGGCAAGGCACAGACAGCTGTGTGGGGTGGGCGGACAGGAGAAGGTCTCTGCCAAGGAACCTGGGCAGAGCACAGCACTGCCATCAATGAGCATGGAACCCTACTGACCTCCTCACAACAGCACTGTGGAACACTGTGGGCTCTCTTTGCTCCTCTCAAAGATGGAGAGATAGCTGGGGAAGATGGGTAGATGGGTGGCTGGATGGTAGACTACATTGTAGACTTTAGGTGTATATATAATATATATTTATACATACATATATAAAATATACATGTATTTTATATGTAGATATGAAATATATAGGACTATTTCTGCCTCTCTATTCCTCTTCATATTCCAAAAATTAATAAATAAACAAATACTAAACCAAGAAAACATAAAGGCAGTACCACAAAATAAAATACTAAGTATATAAGGACATTAGGACCAAAGGAGAGACTAAGGGTTTTTTAAAAAGGCTAAATCCAGAAGTGAGGTCTATATGCCAAATGCATACTAAAATTTGGTCACCAAATTTTTGGCACAAGCTTCTTAGTAACAGAGCAAAGAGGGAGACAACCCAGGAAGTCCTCAAGACAATGGGGCATGAAACTAGTTGCTCGAAAGAAACGTTAACTACTGCTACTATCAAGCAAACGGAAGTACCTCTTAGGTCCTTGTATGAGGACACTATGTGTGATCATAAACTGAACCTTCAAGGACAAATTTATAGGATGTGTGGAAGCAGGTTTCCTAGGGAGACTTACTAGAACCTTCCCTGATGTGGTTTGCTTCTTCCCAAAGTGTAGTCAGAAGAGGCAGATCAACAATGGTCAAAGTGAAGCCACTCATTCTTGTCTAAATCTAGCTGCTGGAACACAAGAGTGTGAGTGTGAAAGTGTGTGTAGGTGTGCACACACAACCTCCATTAATGCCACTTCTCTCAGCCAAATGTTTGCAAAGCAGGCAGCAGCAGCAACCCTGAAGTGCCCCTATTTTGTACTTCCTCTTAAGAGCAGAAGCACAAGCTTTAGCCATCCATCCGGGTGGGTGGGACTGCTACAGACCTTGAAATACCAGCAAGGTGGTGAAGTTGACTACAAGATCACCTGTGCATGGAGGGCCACCATTTTATAAATGAAAGACAAAAGATCTGAGAGGTGAACTAACTTGTCAAAAGGCATGCGAGTGGTGGAACTGAGTTTCAAACTGGCCTTTTTTTTAATCACCAAATTATTTTATTATTTGTAATGTATTTTCCGTTGTTCCCCTTGGATTGCCAAGGTATATAGTCAGAGGCTCTGCAAATAACCATCGTTTGTTTTTTCTTCCTTTTCAATATCCACTTTCTTGTCAAATTGCATTGGCTAGTCCTTCCAGAACAATGTGAAACAGACATAAACCCGGGTCTATCAATTCAAGGTTAATGTTCTCTCTCCTGCATCTCACTCACTCTCTCCTTTTCAGTGAACAACTTTATTTTTTTTTAAATTAGTTCTCACTTGCTGGTCACACCTAGTTGGAGAGGTAGGCCAGGGTTAATTACCTTTCCAGGCAATATATAAGGAAGCTGAGGTTCGAAAAGCAAGTAACTTCCCCAAGGTGAAATCCTAGGCAAGTGCTGGCGCAGGGGTGAATGCAGGCATTCCGACCCTCGGCCCCCACCTCCAGTGTGAGGGGATTCCACCTTCTTCATGCTGAATACAGAGTGTGCCCACCTTAGCCATCTCAGCCAGCTTTACCACAAGTCTTTCCTCTAGTCGCCTACTCGGGGCCAGCACCTCCTGCCCTGCCTCCTGACCCTGGCCATCCCCAATCCCCTGGGGAAATTCCAGGCTCGTGTTTTGGGAACTGCTTGCTGGTTCTGGCTGGGCTGCCCACCCTAAGTTCTGCCCACCTGGGAGCTCATTTACTCTGAGGTCCAGATACCCCATCTGTGACAAGAGGCAGCACCCCTGAAGCCAGAGCTCATGGGGAGGCCTGTGGGAGGAGGGGGGCTATGGGAAGCTTGCCAAAGGACCCCAAGCGCTGCTGCTCTGCCTGCCCAGCGGTCGCCTCTCCCTCCACCTCCCTCTTCACCTGTCTGGATGCTCCTCTCACTCAGTGAACCTCACTCTGGCAACTTGCCACTGTGGCTGGGGCTGGAGGGGGAGGGGAGGCACAGATGCTGCCCCAGCTTGTGGGCCGGCCCTGGGGAGCCACGGCCTGTCAGGCTCAGTCAGACCCACACACTCCGCTGTGCCCAGAGGACGCGTTGGGACTTGCCTCACCCTCCCGCTACAGTCTCAAGGCAGGCTGGGGGCCCCTGGGACCCCTCTCATCTTCCCCTCCCTGACTCGGGAAGCAGCACTATCATGCAGTCACAAATGGCCTGTCCACTTGGTACTAGGTGGCACTGTCCAGGGAGAGCTCCACGGGCAGCTCTGCAGACAGACAGACCTGGGTCTGGACTCCAGATCCTCCTTTCATTCCCTTGGATACCTTGGGCAAGGCCTGTCACCTCTCTGTGCCTCATCCCTCTCCTGCAAAGCTAAGACACTGTCATGCTTCCTAGGGAACTGCCAGGGGATGAAGTGGCCTTTTGTGGGGGCTGGGCAGCAAGAAGGCACTGATGGATGTCCCCTCTGAGAAAGCTCTCTTCAGAGAGTGGATCTCTGTGCCCTCTGACTGCATGGCACTTCCAGGCCCCAGGCATGGAGCGCGGCTCACACCAGGCCAGCATGGTGGCCCATGGATAGACCACTGCCCATGGGTGCCCTCCTCTTCTGGGGAGCACTGACCTGGCTATAAATCTGGTCCAAGCTTGGCCTGTCATCCGGAGCCTCCTCCCAGCACTGCTTCATAAGCTGGATACACTCAGGTGGCCCATGGTCAGCGGACACCAGCGGCCGGCACAGTGGCGGGGGAGACACCACCTTCCTGATGATTTCTGCAAACACACCACACGGTCGTGGGCCTGAGGCGCCCTGAGGGCTCCAAGCAGGGAGGGCAGGGTAGATGGAGTCAGGTGTGGGGGTGTCCTCACATCCTCCTTCTGTGCCCCAGGGCATGGCTGGCCACAGCTTTGCTTTTCCTGAGTCTGTCCCCAGGCAGTGGTCAGGGAATAGGTCTCAGGGGCTGGGAGAGCCAGGTTTGAATTCCAGATCTGAGATGGTGGTGAAGACAGGGACCTCTCTCAGCTTCAGTTTCTCCATCTGTGAAATGAGCTTAGCAAACCTGGCCCAGTGGTGCACACCTGTAATCCTGGCAGCTTGGGAGGCTGAGGCAGGAGGCTCACAAGTTAGAGACCAGCCAGAACTTATCAAGACTCAGTTACCTCTCAGTTACGCACCTCTCAGAGCCTCGGATTCTTCACCTATAAAATGGTCATGCAATACTTCATATCCTATGGAACTATTATGGGATGAGCAGGTTACCCTTCTCTGAGGAGGCCTGGCAGCCTCTTCTAATGGAGGTGGGAGGTCCTGGAGCCAGTGAGGAGAAATCTCCTTCTGGATTTTAGTCTCCTTCTAATCCCTCTGTTGCCCCACTGCTGGGGATAATGCAGTCATTGTCCCATTTACAGACAGGGAAACCAAGACTCCTCGGAGTGAAGTACAGCACCCATCTGGGGTCAGTAAAAAGCAAGCACTTTGAACTGGGCCTGACTTCCACCCGGCCTGCCCAGAGGTTCCCAACCTGCAGGCACGAAACCCCAAATCTGGGGAGCTGTCTGTGCTTGCGGAGGAGTGTGTGTAGATAGAATCAGTTAATTACACACACGCACACACACACACAACTGTTTTTCAGAAGAATGTAAATGGTGAATAAAATAAAAATCCATTTCAAAGAGTCGCAGACTTCAGAGCAGATTTTTGTCCTTGTGGACATTTTCATAGTCCACAGATATTAAAAAGAGTCAAGTTGAGTTTCGTGCAGGGCGAGAGACAGGGGTTTGATTTCATTTTGCTGCATATGGATTTCCAGTTTTCCCAGCACCATTTGTTGAACAGGCTATCTTTTCTCCAGGGAATGTTTTTGGCTCCTTTGTCTAGCATGAGATAACTGTATTTTTGTGGGTTTGTCTCTGTGTCTTCTATTCTGTACCATTGGTCTACCTGTCTATTTTGGTGCCAGTACTATGCCGTTTTTTTGTCACTAGAGCTCTGTAGTATAGTTTAAGATCTGGTATTGTGATGCCTCCCGCTTCACTCTTCTTGCTAAGGATTGCCTTGACTATTCTGGGTCTCTTATTCTTCCAAATGAATTTCATGATTGCTTTTTCTATTTCTATGAGGAATGCCATTGGGATTTTAACTGGAATTGCATTGAATCTGTATAGTGCTTTTGGTAGTATGACCATTTTGACAATATTAATTCTGCCTACATGGGAGATCTTTCCTCCTGCTAATGTTTTCTTTAATTCTGTAGTTTCTTTAGTGTTCTGTAGCTTTCTGTGTAGCAGTCTTTCACCTCTTTCGTTAGATTGATTCCCAAATTTTTTTTTGAGGCTATTATGAATGGGGTAGTTTTCCTAATTTCTCTTTCAGAGGATTCATCACTTGTGAATAGAAATGCATTAGATTTATGGGTATTGATTTTATATCCTGCTACTTTGATGAATTCGTTTATTAGTTCTAGAAGTTTCCTGGTGGAATTTTTTTGAACTTCTAAATATAGCATTATGTTGCCGGCAAATAGTGATAGCTGGAGTTCTTCTTTTTCTACTTGTATGCCTTTAATTTCTTTCTCCTGTATAATTGCTCTGGCTAGAGTTTCCAGAACTATGTTGAATAGAAGTGGTAAAAGAGGGCATTCCTCACTTGTTCCAACTTTTAGGGGAAATTCTTCCAATTTTTCTCCATTTAGAATGATGTTGGCCTTGGGCTTAGCACAGATATCTTTTACAATGTTGGGGTATCTTCCTACTAACCCTAGTTTTTCCAGTGTTTTGAACATGAAGCAGCCCAGCACAAAACTCAACTCAAAGTGGATCGAGGACCTACGTATTAGATCAGAGACCCTGTGCCTAATAGAAGAAAAAATAGATCCAAATCTTCACTTGTTAAGGACCTGACTTCCTTAACAAGATTCCTAAAGCACAAGAAATAACATCAAAAATCAATAAATGGGATGGATTCAAACTAAAAAACTTCTTCTCAGCAAAGGTAACAATCAATAACATGAAGACAGAGTCTACAAAATGGGAGAAAATCTTTACCACATGCACCTCAGATAGAGCACTAATCGCCAGGATAAAAAAAGAACTCAAAAACTTGACACCAAAAGAACCCAAATAACCCAATTAATAAATGGGCTAAGGAACTGAATAGACACTTCACAGAAGAAGAAATACAATAGATCAACAAACATATGAAAAAATGTTCAACACCTCTAGTAATTAGAGAAATGCAAATTGAAACTACTTTAGGATTTCATCTCACTCCAATCAGAATGGCAATTATCAAGAATATAAGCAACAATAAATGTTGATGAGAATGTGGGGAAAAAGGCACACTTATACATTGCTGGTGGGGTTGCAAATTGGTGCAGCCACTCTGGAAAGCAGTATGGAGATTCCCTAGAAAACTTGAAATGGACCCCCCCCATTTGACCCAGTTATCCCACTCCTCAGTTTATACCCAAAGGACTTAAAATCAGCATACTATAGTTACACAGCCACATCAATGTTTATAGCAGCTCAATTCACAATAGCTAAGCTATGGAACCAACCTCCATGCTCTTCAACAGACAAATGGATAAAGAAAATGTTGTACATATACACAATGGAGTATTACTCAGACTTAAAGAAGAATGAAATTATGGCATTTGCTGGTAAACGGATAAAGCTGGAGAATATCATGCTAAGGGAAATAAGCCAATCCCAAAAAACCAAAGGCCAAATGTTTTCTCTGATATGCAGATGCTGATCCATAATGTGTGGAGAGCAGCTAGGGAAGAATGGAGGAACTTTGGATTGGACAGAGGGGATTAAGGGGATGGGAGGTGTGTGGGGGTAGGAAGGATGGTGGAATGAGATGGACATTATCACCCTATGTGCATGTATGATCGCATGAATGGTATGACTCTGCACCATGTGTACAAGTTGGCTCCATTTGTATACACTAAGTTGAAAGGCATTCTGCTGTCATGTATAACTAATTACAACAAATTAAAAAAAAAAAAAAGCATTAAGTAGAACAAACAAAAAAGAGTCGAGTAGTAGTATGCAAGGCCCCAAACTTTTTGATGTCAAATGTTGTTCTCACATGCGAACAGGCGAGAAACGACTGCCCCGGGCCAGGCCATCTCAGGCTAGTCTTGTGTTGCCCTTGTTGGGCAGACATCTTGCACACCCAGTGCACCTCTGGGATCCATCAGCTGTGCGGAGGAGCCTGCTCACCCAGCTCTATGGGGCCTGGTGGGATGACTCCAGCAGACTTTAGGTTAAGAATACCAAACTTAGATCAAGGGACTTCCCAAATCCCAGTTCCACACCGTGCTGAGAAGCCCCTCCCCTCTTGGTCTCACTAACTCTTCTTTGAAACCCCATCTCTGGGTTTGGTCAGTGTAAACTGCAGGTACCAAGTGCCTTAGAAACTGCAAAGGGTCATACACATATGGGGCCTTAAAATGATGTTAGAGACAGGTGAGAGTGTGGGACTCCCATTTCCACATCCCTAAAACCACCCAGGTAGCATTTCCTGAGCTGCCCCTGTGTGCCAGGCCCTTTTTCTAAAACAAACACTTCACTGAATCTCGCAGCTATGCTGCAAGTCAGGCATCATGGGTCCCATTTTACAGGTGAGGAAACTGAGGCTTAGTGCTGAAAGGGATTTTCAAAGTTGTAAGGCAGATGACTGTACAACTGGCCTTAGGTCAGGGTCCCCCAAAGCCCAAGCTCTGAACCCTGTACTCCCTAAGGTTGGGAAGCAGCACACTTTGGACTAACAGCCCTATCCCAGGGTGGCCAGAGGGTTCCAGGTTTGGGTCCCTGCATCCAAGGTCTGGTGGAGCCTGGCCTGTAGAACCTTGAACTGGAGACGTGTCTTGCAGACCACATCTGGCTGGTCCTTCCCTCTCTCAGCAGGTAGATGCAGGGGCAGGGGCAGCTGAAGAGTGTCAAACAAATGGCCCAATAAAGCCCCCTCTCCTGTCCCCTCCCCCACCTCAGAAATTTGGGGCCTATGATGCTCATTATTGATCTGCCAGTGTCTTGGTAGAGAAAGGAGAGGGACTAGGTCCCCTGTGAGTTCAAAGATCTGTGGGGATCTGCCCGGCACTGCAGGTTGAGGTAGGGATAGGTCCCGGGGACTGGACAGAGACAGCAGGGGCACAACTTCAAGATCATCCTGGGGTCCAGACAGGTCCAGCAGAGAATACAGAAGAGAGGGCACATGTCTGAAGTTGGTCTTTCCCACCAGGGCCAGGAGAGAGAAAACATCTACACCCAAAAGTAGGCACAGAGAAGCTCTTGAAGGAGCCCCATCTGGGTGGTAAACTGAGCCCCCAAACACTGAGCAGCCTGGCCACATCAGCTGTGGGGCCTGGTGTCTGGCATATTTTTAATTTTCTCTCCATTTTTAAAGATGAGAAAGCCGAGACTGAGAAAGGTGAAGTGATTTGTACAAGGACATGTGTAGGGTCACATGGTAAAACTGAAGTCTGTGTGGACATGGGTCTGTGCTGGGCTTGGAGGGGAGCCTTGGTGAGGGAATGAGTGTCCCCACGCAGCAGTGACAGTGGGAAAGGAAGGGGTGGGAGTTCACCCTGAAACTAGCGTCTTCAGCCCTAGAGCTGGTCGGCTGCCAGTTTGGCAGAGCTGCCCAGGGCTGCCTCGCCTAAGTCAAGGAAGATCCCAGTTGCCACAGGCAGACTTTGTGTATGTGCGCCTGTGAGGTTGTTCTCAGGCCCGGGTTTCCTGAAGGTAGCAGAGCTCCCCGGCTGCCTGCAGACTCCAGCCAGGGACAGCCGAGGCGTGGCAGGGGTGCTTACCTTCCGCTGGGAGCCCCAAGCAGCCGTAGGGTGGGTCCCGCGTCAGCACCTCCTGCAGGATGATGCCCATGCTGAAGACGTCCCCCTTGAAGGTGCCCCGCCAGGGCCCCCCAGGTGCCCGCAGCAACTCAGGAGCCGTCCACAGCAGCTCTACAATCGGAGGGCAGGGCCACACCATCACCCACTGCACCCAGGCTGGGCCGAGCAGAGCCGGGGCTTCACGCCTGTGTCTCCACTGTCCCCCACCATGCCCTGGGGGTGACTCTGTCACCCACAGGGGACTGTGCAGAGTCACAGGGGAAGTCACTGCAGAGTTCACAGGGGAAAGGGGGAGCCATCCACTCAAGGTGCTGGAGGACTAGAGATCTCCCCCCACCCCTGTTTCATAAGCACCTGGTTTAAACAGAGGTTTCAGAACCTGCCAGCCCGCTGCCCACCGGGAGCTCACCTTCCGGGGCTGGCTGGGGTCGTGCAGACCGCTGAGTATCCAGGAGCTCCGCATAACCGTGGTCAGTGACCTTGAGCACAAAGCGACCATCCAGCACACAGTTCCGGGATTTGAGGCGCCCATGAGGGAAATGTCGATGATGCAGATACCGCATGCCCTGGGGAGGACCGAACGGGATCCGTCAGGTCACTGTGATGAATGAGAGGGACCAAGGAATTCCCGTGGGCTCCAGAAAGCCCACAGGCCCAGAAAGCTTTCCTGCAGTCCTCTCCTTTTGTCATGCTGCTTAAATTTCTCGAAGTGGAAAGAGCCCAAGCATGAAAAACTTGAGCCTCTCGTGCCTCCCTGACTTCCTCCTTGCCCCATGGCTCCAGGGGAGGCTTCTTACTCGGATCAGATCCAGCAGCAGGGAGGCCTTGAAGGTCCAGTCTAGCCGCAGGGCCTCGTTCCGCAGCAGGTCCTCCAGGCTGCCCCGGGTGCAGTACTCCAGCACCAGAGCACTGACCCCAGGGCCCACGAAAAGGCCCAGGCAGGCGGCCACATTCTCATGCCGCATCTCACGCATCTGTGGGGACAATGGAGACCTTCGCAGCCTCCAGGGATGCTTTGAAGGATGGACCAGGTCCAATCTACATTTAGGCCCCCAGGACTTAATAGCTGAAGGGATAAGCACAGAAAAGCACAAGCCATGCTGACGGGGAGGATGGATAGATGGGTAGAAGAATGAGTGAGCCATACCAATGCCACAGCACAGGAATCCAGGCCTGTTTCTCAACCTAAGTAACACCATGCCCCGGAAACCGCATCAATTATCTCCAGGGAGACTAAGGGATGGTGGAGGGAGGAAGAGGAGCAGGAGGGATCCAACATTAACAGAAAACAGCCTCCCTGACATTTCGAACCCAACCAGGGACATTAGCATTTGCCAAAGCAAATCAGGTGGACCCTTGTCTGTCATGGCCCTCCTCACAAAAATAGTTTAGAGCCACCGTCTTACTCTTCCCCTTAGAGACTCACAAGCACATTGACATATGTGGAGTCAGGAGTGGCCTCAAATCCTTTGACATTCCTGTCTTCCTGAGGTGAACTCAGTCCCCTCTCCTGTGACTACTGTGAACAACAGAATACGGTGGAAATGGCTGTCTGCATGTCTGTGTGCAGGACTCAGGAGTCTGGCTGTTTTCATTTCCTGTCTCTTGGAACACTCTATGTTGGAGTCCTTCTACCTGAGTCCTCCCACTGGAGAGATCATGTGGAGAAGCCCTGAGACTATCAAAAGAGGGAAGATGTGTCCAGCTGAGCCCAGTCAGGGAGCATCAAGTGAAGCCATTTTACGGTCTCCAGACCAAGAATCAGCAATGTTTTGTGTAAAGGTCAAGAGAGTAAATATTTTAGGTGTTGTGGGTCTGTCACATCTATTCACCTCTGCACAAAAGTAGTCATAAACAATAGCTAAAGAAAAGAACATGGCTGTGTTCCAATAAAATTTTATTTATAAAGCAGGTTGTGGGCCTGGTTCGGTCTCTGGGTCATAGTTTACTAATCTCTGACAGCCCATTTTCCAGGTAAACACCACAGAGTGATCCCCAACCAGTGCAAAGCAGAATAGAGTTGCCCACAGAATTGTAAGCTATAAAATGGTCATTGTTTTAAGCCACTATATTTTGGGATACATTGTTATGCAGTGGTAGGTTCTGAGAAGGTTCTGAGAAGTACTATGGACAAAGCAAGCAATTTCCAAACTTGCCTGGCAACATACAGGATTTTTTCTTTGAAGAAAGAGCTACTCACATTGGTTGGCAGATGCCCACTAGGAAATGCCTAACTTTACCTCCAGTCACTTAATCTCTCCAAATTTTATTTCGAATAGTAGTAATGTTTGAGATAATAATAAAAATAACAACATAACTGAACTAATAAAATTCACGACACATCGAAGGCATGCCCCTTACCAGGGACAGTTCTAGGCATTCTGGATATTCCTACTCTCTTTACAACTTCCCTGGGACTGGGCAGTGGCTCCATCTTACAGGGAAGCTAGGCGTTACATGAAGGCAGAATTCTAACCCAGGATGCTTCTGTACTCCATCTGCCCTCCCACAGTGCCATCGGGATGGTGCCAGTCTCAGGTGAAGGTGCTTATGTGGTTGGTGGGGACAAATGACCAGAAGCTCTGCAGGAAAGAACCTCTCTTCTCCAAAGTCCAGTACACTGCCTGGCTCATAAGTGATGCTCAATAAATAGTGGATAAGCATGTGGATGGGTGGGTAGAGAGGAGCAGGATGAGGACCCTTGGTGGTGTTGAGATGCTGTGTGATAACACTGCTGGGGGACTGTGCCCCGGGGTTATAATGAGGGTCCTACTGGGGTGGTGATGAGGTGTAGGGATGCTGGTATACAGTGGTAGCAGTGTGGGGTAAGCTGTGTCGAGGTCCTGGCCATGGGCAGCTATCATGAGGACAACCCCCCCATGCCCTCTGCAGCCCTACCTTTCTCAGGAAGCTGAGGCAGCTTGGGCGCAGGTCAGGGGCTGTGCCCACTTCGAACTTCTTCAACCAAACCCAGTCTCCCTGGAGAAGGAAAAGCAAGAGTTTGCCTGTGTAAACTTGGGGAAACCCGCCTCTCTCCGCCTCTTTCCCATCAGTGTGCTGCTTCTGCGTGTTCCGAGCCAGGAGGAACTTAGTCAGTGTGAACAGTGTTAGGCTGACTCGGACCCAGGGAGAGCCAGGGCCCAGATCTTTGGCTGATGGACACGAGTTCCAGTCCTAACTCCACCACGTTGTAGCTCCGGCCAGTGAGGACCATAACGGCCACCAATGCCAATGAGGTGGGGATATGAAGCAAGTTAGTTCTCACCTCTGGATTGGCTTCACCCTGCAGACCTTGGGCATCCTTGTCGCCCAACCCTGTGGGCCAGAGGTGAGGCTCTGCGAACCAGGGACGTAGGGGAGGAGCAAGGGGAGGAGGAGGACTCAGGCTGGGCTCTGTCCTTGCCCAGGCTCTGCCCAGCACCTCTTTGGCCTTGCCCACAGCCAGCCAGCTGGCTATCTCAGAGAAACAGACAACACATGCTTGGCATATCCTTGAAAGCTCCTCTCAGCAGAAATGAAGATGTGGAATCCTCTAGGAGACCAGGTGGAAAAGAAGCAGCAAGAGTCTCGTGTTGCTTCCCACATAAACACTTAGTCTGGTTCCTCAACCATGAGAGGAAAGAGTTTGAGGACCATAGATAGCTTCAGTGAATCGTTGAACTTGAGAATAACTGCCATTGAGAGACTGAGGTGATCTTAGAGTCTCACTGGTCTAACCTCTAACCTTCCAGCCTCCCTATCAGCTGTTGCCTCTGCCTGGAGGCTGTTCTTTATCTTAGAGATTGGGGACCAGGAATCTCACTTTGCTTGACAGGAGGGCAGACAGGAGAATGAAGTAGGTGGTAGTTCCAGGGCCACCTAGTTCACCTGGCCAAATGGCCAGGAACTAGTTGTTTCCAGAGGCCAGATCATGAACCATCAGGCTTAGCTGGGAGCTGGGAGTCCTGCTTCCTAGTTCTAGCTCTGCTTGCCGGGGAACCCAGGAGAGCCACTGCTCCTACTTAGGTCAGTTTCCAGTTCCGTAACAGTAGTGGGCGTACAGAGGCACAAGCTGTGGGCTTCCTTAGCTTTTCCCAAACTGATTATAGTGGGTATGGGGGTAGCAGAGGCCCTCACCTGATACAGGGCTACATTCGTGGCTTCCTGGAGGGCATGCAGACTTCTTGCTGAACCCTGGGCCATTGACCTCAGACTCCCACCATCCGTCACACTCCGCAATTCGCTTGCACTGTCCACTTGCAGCCTCTAGAAGGGGGCAGGCATGGTTAAGATCTTGCCTGTCCTTAGTCCACTGCCTGTCCCCACCCTCAGCCCAGTACCTGCCCCACACACCCATCTGCTTGGAGGCCGATGGAGGAAGGTGAGCTCCTCAGCTGTCAGCAGGATCCGGTGGGGACCCCGCACCAACCGCAGTTGCTGGATGCCCAATCTGGAAGGGAGAGAACGTGGGAGAACTGCAAAGGTCACCCCACCTCTATTTGCCCAGTGGAACTGCCCCTGAGTCAGAGCCGTCCCTGTGTCTCTCCGTTTCCATTCCATTTCCCAATAGTCCCAGCGGACTAGGAGGTCACTGACTCCACACCACCCTTGGCCTCGGGTTCAGGCCCAGAATCTTCCAGGGAAAATTTTCCCAAAGCTTCAGGGCCCACAGGGATGGTCCTGGCCAGCCCCCATATCGTTCAGATGGGGAGCTTCAGGGGACAGAGTTTGGACAAACTGTGGATGGAAAGGAGTGCTGGGGACCCTGAGGCCCAGGGAGATGGAGGCTGGGAAGCCCTCTCCCTCAGGTTGCTAGAGACAGGCCCTGTGGGCCAGAGCCAGGCTCAGGCAGAGACAGTCTCTTACCTGAAGAGGTAAGTGAGGGCCCCACCAGCCAGCGCCAGGACACAGGCCAGCGCCAGAGTGAGGAGGCTGCCCGGAGGCTGCACACCTGCAGGGGGAGCGGGGATGGACAGGAGTCACAGCAGTGGTGACAGCTCCCTTTGCTGCACCCCTGCACTCTTTCTTGGTTTCTCCCCTGGGAAGTGGGGACATGAATGCCTTCCCAGCCTTCCCCTCAGGGGCAAGGGAGGCTCAGAATGGCCCCTAACTGGGAAAGCCCTGCTTGCTGGCAGAAGAAGCTCCACAGGCAGATGGTGAACGTCAATTCCCAGCACTGCTGTCTGTGTCTTTGCCTTGGGCTCCCTGCCTCAGGACCCCATTAGACTCTTGGTCACATTCAGAGAAAAGTGATCTTTTCTCTGCCCATGTGCCAGGCCCCCTCCCACTAGATGGAGCCGCTGGACAGCTGGGCCTGTGTCTTCCTCCTTTCAGTGTTCCCGGCGCTTAACAGGCCCGGACAAGGCAGCTGCTGGACAAAATGGTGAAATTCATCTCCCCAATTGTGATGCTGCCACTTCTTTCTGACCCATACCACCTGCCTTGGCAGCTAACTTCATTGAGGGAAAACACTGGCCACTGAAAGAGCCTCACTCTGAACCCAGATCTCTAGGCCTGTGCTATTTGCCAGATGGAGGAAGCTAGACCCACCAGGAGTGGGTGGGCGACTTGGCATGGGCAGCTCCAGCTTCTGCATGGACTGCTAAGGGGTAAAATTCCCAGCCCCATTCTGGAAAGAGGACACAGCCCTGCTGCCACAGTAGAGGGAACCATTCTTTTCTTCCTTTCTCCTCAGGTCACACAGCTGGTCAGCAGACTGTCAAGCTTCAACCCTAAGTATGTGTCTCAAAGCCCCTGCTCCCTGGTCCTGCAGTCCACGGTACCTGATCAGTATCCTCATGATAACCATGGCCATCCTGAGTTAGAATTGGAGTGGCCATTTTTGGATCCCTGAGAGAATTCAAATCCCAAGGCTGGTGCTCCTGCTCAGGATCCTTCTACCTGGATGCCTTGCTTAGATCCGGCCCACCTGCCTTTACCCCTCTGTCCTCCATCATCCTGTAAGCTCTGCCAGTGTCTCCTTGATTCCCAGCACTGAGCTGAGCACAGAGCGGATGTCAGTAAGTCCATGCTAATTGGCTTATTGAATGAATGAATGAATGAAGCCCGTTTGAGGGTGCCCCTCTGTGAGCCAGATGGGTGGAAGAGTGTTGGCAAGGATCTCCTCCAGGGTCCATCAGCCCCTTGCTGCCCTGTCATGGCTCTGACCACATTATGTGGTATGGTTTCTGGCTGTCCCTGTCTGCCACCAGACTGAACACCCTGGAAAGAAGGGCCTAGGTCTGTCTTCAAGAGCATCAGTCCATGACGGCAGGAATGGTGTTTGATTCTCTCCTAAGTCCCTGGGGCTGAGCACAATGGCTGGGGCAGGAGGGCCTCAATCAAATTGGTGGAAGAAAAGAGGGGCCAATAAACAATGGGGTAAAGACTTCCCTTGCTCCCCCCTCACCCGAGGAAACGCCTTGGGGCTCACATCTAGCTGGGGCACAGATGGCTCTGGCCGTCCCTAGCACTGCATACACACCCTATAAACACACTACAATGCCATGTGCTCAGGGGCCGTGGGAGCACAAAGGAGAGACCTCAATTTGACTGCAGAGCTGGTCTTGAAAGACAAAGAAGATGGAGCCAGGCAAGGCTGGGGTGGGGTGCAGTGAGTAGCTCTCCAGGGAGAGAAAGGTGCATAGGCAGGGGTGGCCTCAGAGGGAAGTGTCCGTGGACTAAGGTTGGGAGGGCAGGGAGAGCCCTGGTCAGCAGAAATGTGGGGCCACTGCAGGTTTGGGGCAGGGTTGGTGTGCACACAGGCTTAGCTAAACCAGTGGTGGTGACCACTGGTAACCAGGTGTGCATTAGGGAACCCGGGTGCACCCGTTCATACGTGTGCGCACATCTCTATATACCTAGGCACATGGGCCAGTGCGATCTCTTCAGTATGATACTGAATGGATGAGTGATGGGAATCAGAACCATGTGAAGAAAAGGAATCCTGCATGTGGAGTCAGAAGACTTGTGCTCAGCAGGAGCTCAGTCACTATCTCCATGTGTGACCTTGTGCAAGTGACCACATTTCTCTGAGTTTCAGCTCTCTGGTGATGTCCAAGGAGGAAAACAGCCTAGTCCCAAGGCTGCAGTACCTTTCAGGAGATCTAGGAGACGGGAACGTCTCTGTAAATGCTTTGGCCCTTCTCAGCTGAGGGAGGCCTCACTCAGTCTCCTTGGGCTTCCCAGCAGAGTGTCCTCCATGACGTTTCATATCCTTTCTTTGCACCTGTGCCTACTACTCACGTAAGATTGTCCATGTGGAGAACTTTAATGAAGGATGGATGGTGGTGGATGGATGGTTAATGGATGCATGGTTAATGGATGGATGCATGCATGGATGGTGGATGGAGGGATGGGTGGGTGGTGAATAGATGGATGGACAAATGGATGAATAGATGGATGGATGGGTGAATGGGTGGGTGGATGATGAGTTACCTCTCATACACAGCATATTGGGGTCAAACCAGCAGCTGGAGTCATGGACTGGAGGGGTCCCTCCTGGAAAGTGTATGGCTTTGCCCAGAGGCTGAACTTGCCATGTTCCTGTGTCCAGAATATGGGTGGGGACCAGCTGGCTTCCTTGACCATCTGTGTCCAGGATGACGTACTGGGCCAGCCTTCTGCCCCTCTTGTCCGTTCGTATCCTCTGGCTAAAGCCCACCACATCGAGAGCCCCTGTGTGGTCCCCCAGGTGAGCTCCTGAGAGCCCTGCCCCATGGCTCCCAGAGTGGTTCAGGGCGTGGGCCAACAGGACAACGGCATCATAGATGGTTCCAAAAAGAGGGAGCACCTGTGGAAGAGAAGCCCCCGAGCTGCAAAACCTCACGGCACAGGTTCCCAGACATCTCTGGGCCCTGGTCCTCCTGCTAGTAGCACTTGTTTAGGCCACTGCTCTCTCCTTCCCCCACGCTGTCCTCTCTGCAGCCACCAGTTCCCACTCAGCAGCATCCCAGTCTCCATTGCTACCCACTTTGTCACCGACTTTGATGTCTCGCAGGTACCTCAAACCTTCCCAAAGCAATGAGCAATGAGCTGGCTCTAGCTCATTGTCCCTCATCCATCCTCCTCTGGCTGCTTCCTGAGCACTCAGAGCTCAACTCCAATGCCCCTCCCGAGAGGCTGCCCCGTCCACTCTGGCTACATAACATTCCACCCCAGCCTCCCCCGTCACTGGATCCTCTTCTATTTTTTGGTGGCATTATTGCACTTGAATTTGGTTATCTTGTCCCTTGGTTTTTTCCTGTCTCCCCCTGACAGAAGGAAGCCCCCTGAAGGCCAGGTCTGTCTCCTTCATCATCAGGGTCCTAGTATGGTGGCACATGTTAGGAACTAAATCCACATTTTTCAAATGAATAACTGATGGAATGACCCTCCATCAGCATCTGCATCCCATCACGAGCTCCAGACACTACTCTCTTCTTATCACCAAGAAACAGAGATCCCAAGAGACACTTGAGTCCAGCCAAGTCCTAGAAGCCAGAACCAAGGCAGCAGCACATCCCCGCCGCTGACTCCTAGGAGGCACCAGGATGTCACACAATCTCACCCCCGTTCCCGCCTGGCACTCTCAGCACTCTCCCCATCCTCACAGCTTTCTAGAGAGATGGAGCCCAGCAGAGAGAAGAAGAATGTCTGCCACAGGAAGTGGCAGCAGGGCCCAAAAGGAGAGGGACAGCAACTGGCAATGCTGCAGATGGACTGATGGAAGCAAAAGAGGCACAAGAGAACCAACCAACAGGCCAAAAGGTGAGTGATATGAGAGACCCACGAGCAGAGGGAGACAGACAGACACACAGACAGACAGACTATACCCAGGGTCTGGGCCAAGAGACACTTTGTCAAAAGGAGCCAGTCATGTGCCCAGAGCATGTGGGGCTGGCCGGCCAGGTGGGAGGCAGCTGAGGCCAGGAAGGCCTTTGGCAGGTGGGGAGCCCCAGCCTCCAGGGTGCCTGACACTCTAACACACCTACCTGCTCTGGCTGCAGGTGGGCAGCCACCTCTGCATCCATGCTGGTGGCAGCGAAGTCCTTGTCTTTGGGGCCAGACTCCAGGGTGACAGTGAGCACCGCATCGTAGACCTCCTGCAGGGGCCCAGTGTCACTCAGGGCCTGGTAGGAGTGGTTGCGGTAGGGCAGGGCGAAGAGCAGTGTGTCGTAGGGCAGGAAGACCAGCCTCCTGGCCGCCAGGCCCTCGGCCCAAGCGCGACTCAGCAGGGTGGTCTGCTCCGAGCCCCCCAGCAGCGCCGAGTGCATGCACAGCACCACAACTGGAGGGAGACAGCAGGGTCACCTTTGCAGCCTGGTCCAACTGTGGCCTTCCCCGAAGCCCAGAATTCTGTGGCTCTGGAGAGCTGCTCTGAACTCGGCTCCACTACCTGCCCACTATCAGGCTGCAAAGGCGGAATTCCCCTGAATTCCAAGGCCAAGGTCACCAAATCTGTGTTTGACCTAGTTTTTAAAAATTCCCTCAATCAAGGATAGCTATATATGAATACGCCCTCCTGGTCTCCTCTCCCAGCATGCCCATCTGATAACTTTGACCAACTTCCCACTCTCCCCCACTCACTGGCCTTGATAATTACTAATATTTATTGACAGCTTTCAATGTATGTGTTGTCCTAAAGTACACTTGCATTTAGTCATTCAATGTTACAACAGCACTGGCTGGGCGCAGTGATGCACGCCTATAATCCCAGGAACTCGGGAGGCTGAGGCAGGAGGATCGCAGGTTGAAAACAGCCTTAACAACTTAGCGAGGCTATAAGCAACCTATGAGAACCCTGTCTAAAAATAAAATAAAAATAAAAAGGGTTGGGGTGTGGCTCAGTAGTTGAATGCCCTGGGTTTAATCCCTGGTACCAAAAAAAAAAAAAAAAAAAAAAAAAAAAAAAAAAAAATTATAAAACTTTAAGAAATATCTCTACTTCTTAGATGAGGAAACCGAGGCACAGGGTAGTTAAGGAGTTGTCCCAAAATACATAACCACCAAGGTGCTAGAGCCAGGAGCTGGACACAGCTGACTCCCTGTTTATAACCCTTTAAAAATTTTTTTGGGGGGCCTTGGGTTGTGGCTCAGTGGTAGAGCGCTTGCCTGGCTTGTGAGAGGCACTGGGTTCAATCCTTAACACCTCATAAAAATAAAAAATAAAGGTCTGTGTCCATCAACAACTAAACATATTTTTAAAAACCACATCATTAAAATTTTTGTTTAAATTAAGATGATTCCCATATCATAAAACTTGCCCTTGTACAAGTGCGCGATTCGGTGGCTTTAGCACATTCAAGAAGGTTGTTTGACCATCACCATTATTTAATCCAAAAGCATGTTGGCCACCTCCATTAGTCATCATTCCCCATTCCTCCCTCCTAATCTGTCTGTCCCTATGGATTTTCCTATTCTGTACATTTCATCTCAATGGACTTGTACAACCTGCGTTCTTTGTTGTCTGGCGTCTTCAGGTAAAGTGTTCTGGGCTCATCTTTGTTGAGACATGTCGGGACTTCATTCCTTTCATGGTTGAATAATATTCCGCTGTGTGGTTAATGGCATTTTGCTGATCCATTCCTTGTCAACTTGCACTTTTTTTTTTTTTGGTACTGGGGATTGGACCCAAAGACACTTAACCACTGAACCACATCCCCAGTCCTTTATATTTTTATTTTAAGACAGGGTCTCACTAAGTTGCATACGGTCCCACTACATTGCTGAGACTGGCTTTGCTCCTCCTGTCTCAGCCTCCTGAGCTGCTGGGATTACAGACGTGTGCCTAGCCACCTTCTACTCAACTGTGGCCATGGGCCGCATCCTTAAGGTCTAAGCAGATATGGATACATTCATCGTCATCATAGTAAAACAGCCTTGGTAATAAGGGACCCAATTGCCTCTCCAGGCACCAGGACAGAAGGGAGCCCCAGCCCCTGAAAACTGTCCGGGATGCCAGACCTCTGCTGCTTCTCTCTCTTCCCAACTTGGGTCCCTGACCCACAGCACAAAACAGCCACCATTTGCCTGGATGTGGTCCAGGTTCTTACCGAAATCCTTTTCCCCCCAGAAAACCCAGGAAAATGGAGCCACCAAGAAAGGATAGGGAGTCTCCTTGCTGGGACCTGAGGCCCCTCATTACATGGAGGTCAGAGTTTGGAGACCCTGTCTCAGCTGAACCCTTGAGTGGCCATGCTTTGTGAACTACTGGCCACAGATCACCCCCTCTGGGTACCAGATAATGTGGAAAGTCCTCAGAGAGATCCACCAGAATGGGGTGGAAACAGAACCAGTTTTTGTGTCCTATCTGCTATGCCAGATTTCTGCTCAGTCTTCTCACCCAAACGCTGCTTTCTCAAGAGCGGGAGTTGGAGGTGCTGTTCTATGTTTGGCCCCTAGGGGGAGCTAACTCACACAACTGGAGATGAAGCCACTTAACTGGAAGAGCCAGCATCCATTGTAGATGGTGCTCACTAAGCACCCACACTGTTCTTTAAACTCTTTATTTGCAGTGGTGCATTCATAGCTACAATCCTATGAATTAGGGGCTTTGGTTATCCTTGTGCCATGGATGAAGGAACCATAGAACAAAGAGGTTTGGTGACTTGCCTGAGGTCATATACCTGGTAGGGCCAGTAGTGGAATTCCCACAAGTACCTCCAGAGAATGTCCTGTGAGTATGTCACCTCCACTCCTTTGCACTAGCTGGTCCCTCACCCAGAATACAGCTGCCCCTCATCTCCATTCTGCAGTCAATTTATTGCCAACCCTGCCCTAACGTCACCTCCCTATACCCAAGACGGTTAGATTGAGACAGGGGTAAAAGATCAGGCAGTCTGTGTAGGTAAAAATGATGAGTCTCAGTGGCTCAGGAGGCTCGGGCAGAAAGATTCCAAGTTCAAAGCCAGCCTCAGCAACTTAACAAGACTCTAAGCAACTTAGTGAGACTCTGTCTCTAAATAAAATATAAAAAAGGTCTGGGGATGTGGCTCAGTGGCTAAATGTCCTTGAGTTCAATCCTTGGTACCAAAAAAAATTTTTTTTTAAAAATGAGGATCTGGTCAATGAGAAAATTAGTCAACGACTGGTTTTCAAACCAGGCAGTCAACTTGGGTAAAAATAATAAGGGTCAAGAGGGTGGCAATAGGTTTTCAAACATAGAACAAAAGGTTGCTGACTGGAATTTTTCAAGAAAAATTCCAAGAAAAGACTTCCATGTTCATGATCCTAGGCCCATTTATGTGGAAAAAGGAAAGACAATGATTAATGTCTGAGAGATGTTCTGAGGACAACACAAAAGGTAAGTCACATCCCTTCCACGGGTTTTTCAGTCCCTCAAGTCCCTCCTCTGTTGGAGGAGTCTGTTCTCTTATCATGTTCTTAGATAAATGTTGCTACACTTGCTTACCTTGCCTGTTCTCTGTTTCATTCTTCGATTCTGTGGAACACGAACTCAGCCCCAATCACCAATAAGATGGGTATCAAGAATCCCTGACCTTGGGTTCCTCTGTGCCCCTGTGCACACCTGTCTCCCTGTCCAATGTGGGCTCCTCAAAACTGGGGCCCAGGCAGTTCTTTTCCATGCCCCCAGAGCCCAGCCAGGTCTGGACGCATTTTACCTTGATGTTCTCACGAGGCAGAGTGCCCAGAAGTTGAGTCTACCGAGAGGAAGTTTCCCAGGCCCCACCAACCCTTGCTGCCTGAAGTGCACTCAGGCGGGTGCAGTCTCACTCTGGTCCATTCTGTTCTGTTTTATTCTGCTCAATTCTACTTTTCCTCTATATTTGTCTGTTCTACCTGTCTTTTTAATAATGCTAGTTGTGATTCACTAAATTGATTTCCTAACTCACATGGTTTGAAAACACCCAGTCTAGATTCACCTGAGATCCCATCTGCTCTCTACCACCCCCACACCATGTCTGTCCCTCGCTGGTGACCTCGGTAAGGAAGGGCACCTCCTCCGAGGAGCCTCTCAAAGCCTCTGACCCAGCCCCATTCTCCTCTGGCTCTGCAGGCCTCTCAAGATTATTCTGCCACCTCTGTCAGAACAAGCTACTCACACATCTGTCTCCCCATTGCACAACCAACCCTGGGGATCAGTCGCCATGTCTGTCCTGTTCACTGCTGTGACCCCACACTTCTGGGACTTAGTAAATTCTGGAAGTGATCATCAGGCAATAAACCAATGGAGGTTATGAGTCTAACCACCAAAATAAGACTGGTGCTGACTCCCTTCCAGGATTCATGTGCTGCCAGTCTGTCATGTTCTTCATGTCACTGGCCAAGAACCAAGCTTGCCTTGAGCTCCCACCCGATGACTGACACTGGATCAGACCACAGGATCCAGATGTGCCACATGCTAGCCGTGTAATGAGGGCAAGTTCCTTTGCCTGAGCTGCCTGAGACTCCAGCAGGACATGTTGTGCCATGAGTTAAATGCAGGGTCACTGTCAAAAGTCAGCCCCTTGTCTGATGAGAAGGAAGCTCCCACGAGTGGCCATTTGAAGTGCAGGTTACCCACAGGAGGAGAACACCATGCATGCTTACCTTTCAGGCCGTCCATACTGCAGAGCTGTTTTAAGACCTCCGTGGCACCCTGTTCCCCAGGTTTCAGAGAGGTCACCAGCCCCACAGGCAGCCCATGTGCCCTGAGAGTCATGGCCAGCTGCTGGGCTGTGGCCACCCAGATGTCCTGGTGGGAGGACACAATGGCTGAGCGAGCCCAACCAAAGTGTCTCATGACAGACAGCAGCACATGGGCAGCAGAAGGCAAGGTGGGCACTGATTCACTGCCTCCCTCTGGAGCCCCACATGCCCAGGAAAAAAGGGTCTTGCCCCAGCCTTGTGCCAGCAGGGCTGCTGCTGGGCAGTAACCAGGATTGACAGGGCCCACAAAAGCAGCCACAGTATCCTTGTGGGTCAGGAATGTGGCCAGGGCATGAGGGGTGTGACAGCCTGTGGGCAGAACCACCGATGTCAGACGTGAGCCTGGCAATAATGAGGGGTCCCGGTTGACTCTGTCCACAGCCAGCTGGGCAGCCACATCAGGGAGGGCCTGGGCAAAGAAGGGGTCACAGTCCCAGGGACCCAGCACCCCCACAGTGAAGGTGCCCGACCCCCAGGCCAGATGCACAAGGGAGCCAGCCCACAGGAGGGCACCCCAAAACACCACAGAGAGAAGTGGCAAGGAAGAGGCTGTCCCTGGATGACTGAGAGTAGACACCCGCGGACCCTGGCAGGGCAGGTCGGTCTTCCTGTGTGGCAGCATCCAGTCCCAACTTTCAGGGTACAAGCTCCCCTGCAGCCCTGGGGAAGGGGGGAAATGGACAAGGCTTGTTTTCTAGTATTTTCTACCAGCATTTCCTGACATGATTGAGAGGCAAACACCTCCTCCCAGAACCTGTTTCCTCATTGGTAAATTGAGGAACTTAGACTCATGAACTCCAAGGACTCCCCACCAACTTTGGGGGCCTCACATCCTCCCAAGACCAGCTCCCAGTCACATGATGTGCACACGAAGCCTTGAGCTGGAGCCCACGTGCTCTGTGTATGGGCCATGGAAATAGCTGGCCAGACCCGACTCCCTGTTTCCTGTGTAGGAAACCTGTGCTGACCTTGAAGCTCTCTGAGCCTTTTTTCCTCCTCTTTGAAATATGGGCAATAAAACCTACTTGATAAAGCATTATTGCAATGATTAATTGACATCCTGTGGCGCAGTTAGCACAATCTCTGGTACTTAGGTATCTGATAAATCCTACCTCTTTCAACATATAATTGTTTCTTCCTTTACCGATTTTTAAAGCAGAACAGGTTCTCCTGGTGCCCCTCAAGCCTCCTTTGCCTCTTTCCCTCCATGCCCAGCACCATCCACAGCCCTCGACCCTACTGAACTCTGCAGGCCCTAGCAGCTTACGCATGTTCCAGATGGGGGAGCTCACCCTTCAGTGTGCGCATGGAGACTGTGGCTAGTGAGTTAACACTACACGTGCTCCTCCCATCTCTGATCTCCCCCACAGACCTGGATGCAGAGGCCTTTGCCTCCCCACTGTGTAGAGAAGGAAACTAAGGAAATCTGACATGTTAGTAGAAAGACAGGATTTGACCCAAGTCTGTTCAACTCATCACCCATCGCACATATGATGTCCTCAACCAGGACATTGGATGGTGACATTTCCCACTTCATGCTACTGTTTCTGGGTCTTGATATGCAACCCAAGCATTTGCAACCCCTGCTTGGCCTCTGCCTGCTTCCCTGCTTTTGCACACTCTCCACCCATCTTTCTCCCATCTGCCATCTCTCTCCCCACCATGCATGCAGCCAGTGTGTGTGCCCTAGGAAGGATTCAATCTCACCCTTAGGGAATTGCCAGGCTAGGAAGCAGGCAAGTCCCAGGCAAGAGAAAAGCTGACCACAAGTTTGGACTATAGGCAGAATAACTAGTGAAGAGACACCATGGGCAAGGAGAGGGGCATGGAGGGCTTCCTTAAGGAGGTTGAACCAACCCAACACTTGGAAGTATAGATCAGGAGAGTGAGAGGAGCCCTCTGAATGCCAGCAGCAATGGCCTGTGTAGAACAGCTCCTTAGAAATTATGTTCAGTGCAGAGGAACAGATGGACCTTGGAATGACTAAGAAGGATCAACTCTGGTTTTCTTGCTCACTAGCCCTAACCCTGAGGGATCTGAGGTCCTTGAGGCCCAGTTCTCTCACCTACAAAAAGGAGATGAGAGTAGCTACTTGGTAGAATCGAGGCTTGCATAATGAGACATTTACTAAATGGGAATTGTTACTGTCATCACCGCCACCCCATTGTCACCATCTTTAGGGAGTGGTGTACTGTGGTGCACAGATTGCTGGACAGGGAGGTGGAAGGCCTGAGTCTCTGTTCCCTGCTAGGCTTTAGCCTCCCCATCTATAAAAGCAGCCAGTTTGCAGAGCTGGTAAACCCTGCACCCTGCTGGCCCATCCTGCTCTGGTTCTTCCAGCTCGAGGTTCTGTGACCCGGGGTGGGCTGCTCTTCCATGAGCCTCTGTGCCTCTGAGCCTTCATGACTTTTCTACCATGATGCTCAAAGTAGACTCCTAGCAGCAGGGACAAGGTCCATCCACCCTTGAGATGAATGCCTCAGAGCTGTTGGATGAGCTCTGGACTCACAGAGAGCTGATCATTTCCAGATAGGAATATGAGCATATGCTCCACTAATAATGACAGTCACCTCTCCTCTCATTCTGTACTTTGCCAAGGACCTGTGCTCCACTATTTTCCTTGGCCCTGAGAAGACACTTTTTAACCCTCATTTTTAGAGGTGGAAACTGCAACCCTGGGTGGGATCACAACTTGTCCAAGGTCTCACCAAAGTTAGGACTGAATCAGGACCAGAGTTTGGCTCCCAAAGACAAATGTCCCTCCTTTCATTGATATCTAGAATACAAAGCTGAAGAGTCCTCAGAGATTTAAAGATCCAAACCAATTTCTATGTATCTGGATGAGGAAATGGAGGCACAGAAATGAGGGTGGGCTTCTCTTGGTCCCACAAAAGAGTTTCCCTGGCCCGAGGTCCACCTGGCCACACTTATGGCCCAAGAATTCTGCAGCTGATGACCTACAAGGGCTCACAGAGGGCTCAAGTCCTTACAAGGCCAGCTCTTACTCCAGCTTTGTCCCTGATTTGTGACACAGACTCCACACTCTTTCCTATATCCTAGTTTCCCCAAGTGTTTGGGGAGAGCTTGGTTTAGGTGTTTAAGTCTCCAAATATCCTTCAGCTCTGATGTTCTAAGTGTCAATAAAATCAAGATCTCTGAAGATTGACATGTGGCTTGTTTCCTTTCCCAGTCTTTCCCTGAGTGTGAAAGCATCCAGGACCTCCCCTGCAGCCACAACAGGATAATGTGCCACCCTACTAGGGGAGACCACTTATATTTTTAGAGTCAG
The DNA here is from genome assembly GCF_902686455.1 of Sciurus vulgaris. Classification (NCBI taxonomy): domain Eukaryota; kingdom Metazoa; phylum Chordata; class Mammalia; order Rodentia; family Sciuridae; genus Sciurus; species Sciurus vulgaris. The sequence goes on from NC_136472.1 coordinate 74,115,679, forward strand.
GGAGACAGACCTGAGGGTTGGTCACAAGCTGCTTGGCTCACAGGGTCAAGCTCACGGAACTGGTCCCCTCTAGAGCACCATAGCCCAGGGGCAAAGGAGCCTTTAGCTGCATTAACAGACACATGGTCAAAATAGGAAGGTGAAGGGAACCTTCGGAAAGAGAATAGGAATTCCTGCACACTCACCTGCCATGATGAGGATTGTCCCAGGTCAAGATTTCCAAGCAGCCTCTGGCCTGGACTCCTGTTCCCAGCACAGATGATGTTCAACACTCCCACTGCCTGTAAGTTTCAGGAGACTCCTGCCCAGGAGTGGCCTCATAGATGGTATTCCCCCTCGGGAATCTGAGGAAGTCACTTGGAATATTAGATCTGTTCAGACCCCAGGGCTCTGGGGAGCCACATACAGAAAGGAAGGAGAGAATGAAGAAGACGTGGGAGGAAGAAAAGATCACCCTTCAGCACTGTGGACAGCTCCAGACCAGGCAGGTGCTCCCAGGAGGCAGGAAAGAAGGACAAGAACTACAGAGACCAGTTGGGCATTCACTAAGTGTCGATCCCTGTGCTGGACACTGTTCATTCAACCACTGAGGCAGTTATTGTGACTATTCTCACTACATAGATTTTTTTAAAAAGTATGGCCCAGAGAGGTTAGGTAATCTGACCAGGACACAGAGACATTAAGTGGGGAGGCTGACGATAGGTCATATGGAGTCTTGGAGAACTAGAGAGAAGTTTTTTCTATCTTCCTTTAGGCACAAATGCCTATGTGGAGAGAGAAACCTCAGTCCAGAGGACTTATAGACCTCCCTCCTCCACCTGGTCTCTCCTACCCAGGGGAAATTAACTTGTGCCAAGCTCACTGTGGGCTAGCATCATTCACGCCCCATCTCACTTAACCTTCACGGCAACCTTGCCAAATGTTTTGTTTTGTTTTTGTACCACTTTATTCATTCATCTAATATTTACTGAGCACCCACTTCGTGGTTCTGCCAAGGGAGAGCAGAGTTGCAGCTTTCCTTTCCAGCCCTGCACCTAATCCCTGCCATCTGCCTCCCAGGCCCCTCTGTGCTTCAGATACCAGAGCCACCGCCACGAAGGAAAAGAACAAAGACTGTCTGCTCACAGAGTTGACTACAGTAGGATGGGGAGGATGTGAGGACCAACACACAGTAAGCATGACAAGGCAGTAGATGTGTTCTCTGTGTTAGAAAGTGGGAAGTACTTAAAATGGTAGAGAAGGGTAATGTTCTGGTTTAGATGTGAGGTGTCCCTCAAAAGCTCATGTGTGAGACAATGCAAGAAGGTGCAGAGGAGAAATGATTGGGTTATAGTCTTAACCCAATCAGTGGATGAATCCCCTGACAGGATTAACTGAGTGGTAACTGAAGGTGGGCAGGTTGTGGCTGGAGGAGGTGGGGCATTGGGAGCATGGCTGTGGGGTATATAATTTGTATCTGGTCCCTCTCTCTCTGCTTTCTGATCACCATGTGAGCTGCTTCCCTCTGCTACACTATTCCACCAAGATGTTCAGCCTCACCTTAAGACCTGAGACTATCTATAAACGAAGACCTCTGAAACCATGAGCCCCCAAATAAATTTTTCCTCCTCTACAATTGTTCTGGTCAGGTCTTTTTAGTCACAGTAGCGAAAATACTGACTAAAGCAGGTAATAATGCTATGCTTATTATAATTCAGTATAAGTGGTTTTCATGTTGCTGTGCGGTCCTTGTTGTTATAATTTCAGCAGTCATGAAACGTAGGGTTGAGGATGTAGCTCAGGGGTAGAGCATTTGCCCAGTGGGCCTGAAGCCCTGGGTTCCAGCCCCAGCACTAGACGTGCAGACACACACACACACACACACACACACACACACACACACACACACACATTGAGTGGACAGGTCATAAGTGAATGCATTTTGTCTGTATATTTTGATTTAGCCCTAATCTTGCTCTGGAAGGATTCCAGGGCCCCTGCTGGTGTGCCACACATGTGCCTGTTTGCTCTCAGACCTGTTCCCTGAACTTCCTGCACTGACTGGGCACCCCAAGGGGCAGAAGGGACTCTGTACCACAGGGGAAGACCCTGAAAGCTTCAATTCCCACCACCCCTTCCCATAGGCCTCTGGCTGGATCCAACCAATAGGAAATACTTGCAGGTGATGGGAGAATAGGAGAAAGGAGAAGCCAGGTTGTTCCCCCACCCCTTTCTTCTCTGGACGGTATCCCAGTCAATGGCTGTGTCTCTTCTTTGGCTCTGGTCCCTTTGACATCTCTCCTTATGTGGCCCCAATTTCTGGGTTCTGGTACTGCCACCTTCCTCTCTCCCTTGTTCCTCTGCTCTCGGTGGATAGGGGTTTCCTGCTCTTGCCAATCTCTGAAACACTTCATATCCCAACACGCTTGTGACCACTCCCTGGTCTAACTCCCAACCACTGACTGTAGGCTCTGTTTTTCAGGGTAAATCCTGACACACACACTATTATCTGAATCTGCTGCAGCTTCTCATTGTTATAAATAATTCCTTATTGAATATCATGCTTTTGCCACCTTGGATTTTTTCCTTAGGATAAACCCACAGAAATAGACATACTGAGTCAAAGAGAATGAACATTTTTAAGGCTCTTGTTATATATCATTAAAAGTCTCCCCAAAAGTATTAATATCAAGATATTCTTTATATATTTGGGAATGTTTGAATATAGACTGGACATTAGCTGATTCAAGGTTGTTCTTAAGTTTGTTAGGCATGAGAATGGCAGTGTGGTTACGTAAGAAACTGGTCATTTTTTAAGCTTGCACCCTGAAGTATATAGGGTGAAATGACATGATATTGAAGGTTTATTTTGAAATCATCATACAAATGGAGAACAATAAATGAAGTATGGAAAACTAATTTTTAAAAAATCTAGGCCATGGTGTACTTGGGTTCATTTTACTTTCTTCTTATTTTTGTGTATATTTGAAAATTTTTACAATTGGAAATGATGTTAATGCCAATGACAACATAAATGTATAAATTTTGCCATATCCTCATGAGCATCCAATAGTCTATTTTTTTCTAAATTACCAGTCTCTTTAAAATCATGCATTGTATTTCTTTCCCATATTGCATAATAAATTACCACATTAGTGACCTCAGGCACACCTAATTATCTCTCGGTTTCTGCAGGCCAGAAGTCTGGGTACAGCTTCACTGGGACTTCTGCTTGAGGTCCTACAGGCTGCAATTCAAAGAGCCAGGGCTAAGGTCTCATCCTGAGGCTCTGCAAGGTGAAGATCCACTCCCAAACTCCCCAGGTTATTGACTCTAGGCTCCACTGCAGCTGGCTTCTTCAAATTTAGCAATAGAGTCTGCTGGCAAGACAGTCTTACCTAATATAATGTCAACCTTTGCCATGTTCTTTGGTTAGAAGTCAGTGACAAGTTCCACTCACACCTGTGGAGGGTGTGAATACTGAGAGGTAGCAATTGTGAGACACCTTAAAGTCTGACCACTGCACACATCTTATAGAAAAACCAAGGGACGGCCTCAAGAAGTTCAAAGATGTGAGTCACATTTTGCAGGAAACTGGGTCAGACTCCCCACATACTTCATTACCACTTCACAGTTCTGTCAAAAGGGAAGCAAGAGCTTCCTTCTTTCCTCCCCTACTCCTAATTCCTGTCTCCTCCCTCCTGCTTCTCCACATACTTTGGGCAGGACTTTCCCTCTAATCTAAAACCATCTCTTGGGAAGGTCAATGCAGAATCCATTCTCACACTGAAGAATGGATGGTGGATAAAGACTTACCAGGATCCTGGCCCAGAGCATTCCTAAGAGATCGGCTCCAACAGAAGGAAATTTACTCTAAGACACATGAGACCATTAAAAATCATTGGGGATGTGGGGCAGTCAGATACTATTTTAGGGTGGTCAAACTTGTTCTGGTAAGGGGAACTTGGGTCTACAGAACTCAGAATTCTCAGCCCAACTAAAACGTACATGAAGACTAGTGGAACAAAAGAGAAGACACAGAGACAAAGCCACATAAATAGTTATCTCATCCTAGACAAAGGAACTATAAACATATTGGAGAAAATATAACCTCTTCAATAATTGGTGCTGGGAAAACTGGAAATCCATACGTAATAGAATGTAATTTAACCTATCTCTCACCCTGCACAAAACTCAACTTGAAGTGGATCAAGGACCTAGGTATCAGACCAGAAACTCTGCACTTACTAGAAGAAAATATAAGCCAACACTCTATCCCATTGGCTTAGGAGAACTGACTTTCTCAACAAGACTCCCAAAGTGCAAGTAGTAAAATCAAGAATCAATAAATGGAATGATATCAAACTAAAAAAGCTTCTTCACAGCAAAGGAAATAGTCAAGAGCATGAAGAGAGAGCCTACAGAATGGGAGAAAATCTTTGCCATCACCTTCACCTCATATTGCATTAATCTCTAGGATATATAAAGAACTCAAAAAACTTAACACCAAAAACACAAAAACAAATAACCCAATCAATAAATAGGCAAAATAACTGAACAGGCACTTCACAGAAGAAATACAATTGAACAACAAAATAAATGAAAAAATGTTCACTATCTCTAGTAATTGGAGAAAAGCAAATTAAAACCACACTGAGATTCCATTTCACTCTAGTCAGAATGGCAATTATTAAGAATATAAGCAACAATAAATGTTGGCAAGGATGTGGGGAGAAAGGTACACTCATACATTGCTGGTGGGACTGCAAGTTGGTGCAACCACTCTGAAAAGCAGTATGGAGATTCCTCAGAAAACTAGGAATGGAACCACCATTTGACCCAGTTACCACACTCCTCAGAATATACCCAAAGGACTTAAAATCAGCATACTATAGTGAGGCAAACATTCTGCTAGTGAGTCTGTCTGGTAATGGTGAACGAAGCCCCTTCTGTCATTACCCCTTGGTTCGTGGCCTATGCACCGGACCACAGGATGACTCGATGGCTCGCTGGTGTGGGGCGTGTACTGCATCCTGTCAGGACAGGATATTGTCTCCCTGTTCGTTCTCACTGAACCTCCAGCAGACCATTCCACAGATTCTATCCAGTCAGACCTCTCCCCTCACAGAGGGTGATGGGAGATGAGGCAAAACCAGTGAACCAACTGCCCCAACTCCTTTGCAATAAAATCCTACCTCCGGTCAGAGGCAGTGTGGACAGCCCAGTGAAAGGTAAGGCATTCTTGTGTGACTGTAATGATGGTTCTGGCAAAAGCACTGGGGGGCAAGAAAAACAAATGAAGTGGTGCCTCCTCTATGAGGGGAGAGATGAGATCTGATCTAATTGACCTGTCACCAGGAAGCTAACTGATCCCCCCAGCCAACACCACCACTGCCCAAGCAGGGAAAGGGTGCCAGTTGATGGGTTCAGCAGCAACCTCTGCTGTTGACAGGTTGGACACTAGACTATGGCCATAGGCAAATGAGTGTGGGCAAAGGTCAGTTCATGTTGTTGAGTCCACACATAACTTCCAGCCTGGCTGCCATGGCTGCTTCAGCCCATTCCGCACGAGGGTATCTGGGGAAGCGGGGATGCGGTTGACTGATAGCTGAGGTCATCTTGTCTACCTAAGTGACCAGGGCTTCCTCTGTCATAGATGCCCTCTGTGGGCATTTATGTGAGATGAGTAGCTCTTCACACACTTTGACTATTTTGAGAGGCTCATCCATATACCTCAGTGATGGTATCCAAGACACCAGGATGCTGGACATCCAGACAGCCCATTATCAGCTGCCCAGGAGTGACAGTAAAGAAGCACTCTGGGCTATCTCTCTATCTGCACATGTACCCCTTGACACTTCACCGGCTAGGAAGCCTCCCTTCACCACTTGGACTGCTGGACCAGCCTTGATTGGAATTGGAATGCAGTGGCTATCATTTCCAGCTGGTGTCAGAATACCAGGCTGTCCCTCCATGGCAGCTGTTGATCAGGACCTTCCCACGGGGGTGAGTAGAGAGAATGGGAAAATAGGGCTAGGTCCATCAAACCGTTTGCTTGGTCTTATATTTGCCACTTCCATTTTATTTTTTTTTTATTTATTTATTTTTTTTGATCGTCATTTTACTTGTTTATTCGACTTCCCCGCAGGCTACCAGGCCCTAGAAGACATAAGAGATTCTCAAGGCTGAGATATTCAGATTTAGGAAAGCGGTGACTGAGCCCCCAGGGCTCTTCATGGGAAACTACCCCTCCTCCAAAAATTCTCACTGGAGAAGATGTAGAAATGCAAATGAAGAAAGTGAAATCCACTACTCTCCTTGTTTCTTGCCCTGGGGCCCAGGCTTGGTGTACTGATACCCGAGGAAGCCCAAGTTAAAGGAGCAAACACACTTTGGGAATATGGTTCAAGTTCAAAGGACTACTTTAGTGCCCAAATTGCTTAAATGGCATTAAAATAACACTTTGTTAATCTGTGAATCTCTATTGTTTTCCTATTGGCCAATGCCTAGATCTCAACTTTATTATCTGTCAAAATTGAAATCAAAGGAATTGGATGTTTCTAGCTTTCCCATTAGCCTGATGGATAATTGGGAAACAGAAGCAGAGTTCCAATTCCCTTCCTGGTCCTAGGATTATCAAGGGGAGTTGTAAAAGGTCCCAGCTAGATATATGCTAGAAACATTTATTGCAAAATGCAGTTGAGTTCCCAATCTGGGAAAATGACAAAGCGGATTTTTTTTATAGCTCTCTGGTAGATCTTTATCTGATAAGTCAGAGTCACCTGTCTACATACTGTGACCATTCCCTCTCCTTGATACCAGAATGGTTTATGAGCTGAAAAAGCCCTCCTGATTTCCCTAGGCTTGGGTGGAGAGAACATTTAAAAAAGTGCATACTCAGGTGAAAAAAAAAAAAAAAAAAATCAACACTCTAAAAACCTCCCAGTAGGAGATAGGGTTTCTGCCTCATGTATCTGTAGGAATTTGCAGTTGGCTTTTCTGGACCTAGCCAGAATGTTAGAAGGTTGCTCCTTCAGGGATCTGAATAGAATTCTTTAATTTTTCGCTTCTATTCCCTCTGATTCTCAGTAGCACAGTTGGGTTGAATACAGTCTAAAACTTAAAGGAACAAATACTTTGAGGGTTCCTCTGGATATGGACCCCCGCACTAAACTCTCATTTTAGCAAGCTGATAATAAGTACAGACACAAATACCAGGAAGTAACTTGTAGGAAAGATTGGGTCTGCCCAGGTTAGGAGGCCCAGGTTTCAATATCAACTCTGCCAATATGCTGTATAATCTTGGGCCTCCATTTCCCCATCTATAGCAGATATCATGAGGATGACAGACTATCCCTGTGATTGTCCAATTGTTTTCCAGTCTTACTCTGTCCAAGAGAGAAGAGTTGTCACCCTCCACTGTCATGTAGCTGAACAAATCTGTTCATGCGGGGTGTTATCAGGCTCTCCCCTTGCCCCAGGTCTGGGCACTGCCTGGGGAGCGCATGCAGTAGTACTTGTTCACCACATGCCTACACTGGTCACACTTGACTGTGCAGCACCATTGGAATTTGCAGTTACAGCTGCTCATGGCCTCAGTTCTTTCTTCCACCTGTAGCCCACACTCAGTGCACAGGTGCCCACAGCTACGTTGCTCCCACTTGGATGTGTTGTGACTTTTCTGCAGGCACTCACGACCCTCTGTGCCATAGATGCCCAGGCTGGAATTTCGAGTACAGTAGTCTGGAGATTCCTCTAAAAAGATCAGCTCAGCTTCTATGCTAGGAAGGAAGGCCTCAGTGGGAGCCCAGCAACCCTCAGCGCTGTTCCCCGCCCTTAGCTGCCGCTTATCCATCTCAATTTTCAGTGCCTGGTCATACTTGGCCTTTAGGTAGTTTCCCATCTCCCGGAAGTCAGCCAGCTGCAACCAGCACGTCTGGATGCTGCAGCTCCCGGAGATGCCATGGCATTTGCAGATCCTCTTCATGGTAGCTCTTACTGCCTTCACAGAGGAAAAAAAAAACAAAAACAAAAACAAAAGAGAGAATGGCTCTGGGGATGGAAGACCAATGGTTAGCAATTAAATGGACTATTTTAGAGCTGTGCTTCTTGGCTTTAGAGGAGAATCAGAATTATTGGGGAGACTCATAAAAATATTTGTCCCTGGACTCTACTTCAGATATTTCCAATGAGGCTATTTAGAGATTTAAGGGCCTGATACTGATGACTTTAAATCATCTTGGATGATTCTGATGAAGAGCCAGGCAAACGTTGAGAAGGTGACTAGAGTCAGGAAACCTAGGCCCCAGGCCCAACTCTATCACTTGACCATATTTCTCTATCTGCCCAACTGGAACAAGAATGGAATAAAATAGGGTCTGGAGCTAGGTGTGGTGTGCAAGTTTGTAATGCCAACTGCTGGGGAGGCTGTGAGGCAGGAGGATCAAAAGTTCAAAGTCAGCCTCAGCAACTTAGCAAGGCCCTTAGTCATTTAGTAAGACTCTATCTCAAAAAATTAAAAAGGGCTGAATAAGTTACTCAGTGGTAAAGTGCCCTGAGTTCAAAACCCAGTACCAAAATAAATAAATGAATAAAAAATTAAAAATAAATAAAATCATGGTCAAAGAATACTTTGTAAATTATAGAGAAAATATGATCTTTGACACTGTAATTGTCTTGAAGTGGGGAACTAGAGTATTTGTGGTGGTTCAGATTTACCGTCCTGATCCTCTCTCAGAAGGAAGGAAGCTCCTAGAATCTGAATCTTTACACCCTCAAGGCAAGTAATTATCCATGATTCTACTTGTCTTGAAAACTTCTTCCCTCTGCCCTGGGCAACCACGACATCTTGGTACAGGTCCACAGGCAAATTTCTGTGATTTTGGCTATATGTCCAACTTGTTTCCAGATTCAAGTTCAGAATATTCCAGAGATTGCTCCTCTGCCAGAAATCTGGAGAAGAGACACTCTCCCTCCCCAACCCCCAAAGCCTAGATAGTCCTAATCCTTTACAGCCCAGACTTTAGGACACAATAAATCCCTGTTAATGTCCTAGAATATACAGTTCAAATGATTAAAAATTTAAGTTATAGAAACAAGGCCTTGATTCTGTATTCTGTGTTCTCAGAAAACTGCCTATGGAGAGGACCCAGTACAATTTTCAGTGATAAGAGAACTAGCCTTGCAGATCTGAGTTCGTTGCCTTGGCTCTTATGCTTATTAACTGCATTGGTGCAGATAAGTCACTCAGTGAGGACTTAAAACTGGCTTGTTAATCAGAGAATGGGGACAGCTGTCCCCATTAGGTTAGGAGGATGAAACATGGGTATGAGACAGTTCTTGGTAAACTGTGAAGGGCTGTGCAGATGTGAAGCTGTTGCCAACACTGGCTGACTCCTATACCCAGCAGCCTGCCGGCCCTATTGTTGTGAAGATTCATCAGGGCTCTGGCATCCTTCCCCTTCTCCAAACTGTCCACAAAGAGTTTGGAGATCCTTTCCCCAAATTCCACATTGTCGCTGCAGCCTCCCCAGATCCAGCCATGGCCTCCTACACATAAGGAAAGAATAAATTCTGCATACAGCTCCCTGCTAAGGCCCAGAAGAAGAGTCAGTCTTTTTGACTGACACAGCCAAACCATCCCCAAGAACCCTAGGAGGGTGTAGAGCTTTAATGAAAGGTGAGAGAGAAAATGATGGTGCTTGGGGAAAGTGAGGGAAGTCCTGCTCCCAAAGTCAATTTAAGGCATTTCCCAGCTCTAGGAAATAAGTCTTCTATACCCACAGTACATGTAGGTGCATGGGGCCAGTCTAGATGATCTCAAAGGTTAATAGCAGCTCAAATATTCTGGATTTCCACACCATTATCCTTTAGTGGTCTTAGAGTCATTTTCTCCCTCATCAGTGACAAATCTGAACAAGTTTCTTATGTGGTCCGCAAATAGCTGTGTAGCTCTGGGTTGTGGACAAATCATTCCAATACCTGGGTTACCTTTAAACTGTCTTTAGTCTTCTCATTCCAGTCTTTGTTGATTTTAGAGATACTTGCCAATCTCTGGACTCATGGATCAAGACTCAACTTTCAGGAGAGTCTAGGTCCAGGAGCCCCCATGACTTGGGTTGGGGGGTGCTGGAGTCTAAGGGTTTAAGGAGCTGTGTCCCTCAGCCTTTCCCTGAACTTTAGCCGGCTGTGCAGTTTCTCACCTCTCCTCACCCCTGTTGGAAAGTCCAGCTTTTACCTGTTTTTCCATTTTTTGACTCATCACAGCCACAGTTTTCAAAGTCACCCATGCTACAGTTCTTGGTGATGGTGTACATGACTCCGGCAGAGCTGATGGCATGAATGAAGGAAGTCTCTCTGGTGGCTTTGGAGAGAAAGAGGGAAATAACTAGGAGCTTGGACTGATGACCTGAAGCAGAGGCCTTGAAAACACAATGCTCTTTTGTTCTCCTCGCCCCTGCCTTCTTAGGAAGATGCTCTTCTCCTAGGAAACAATGCATGTCTTTCCAGCCTCTTCACATCATCCAGTCAGGAATGAGCATCCCCATGCTACAGATGGGGAAGATGGAGCCAAGACATAGAACGATAAGACGAAGACCACGCTCCAGTTGTGGTGTTGGGATCAGAACCCTGCTGTCCCAAAGTCCAGCCTAGAGCCAGGTGTCATGGCACATGCACATCCCAGTGACTCAGGAGGCCTTAAGGCAGGAGAATTCCTAGTTCAAAGGAGCCTCGGCAACTTAGTGAGTGGCGAGTGGCTTGGGAGCCAATTAGCAAGATCCTCTCTCACTTCTCAGTCTGTTGTGGGTGGAGAGCTGGAGAGCATTTTCAGGGCAGTTCCAGCGTTCCCAAGCAAACTGGAACTTACACTCCTCGATGCCACTCTGGGCACCCAAGGCCACACTGGTAGTATAGGTCAGATAGGCCTTGGGGCCTGTTATCAGGAAATTGTTCACTGACCAGGCAGAGGCATCAAAAGTAGCACAGCCTATTCCCATGGTTACCCACAGAATGAACAAGTCCCCCATGGCCCTGCCTACCCTCAGGGGACCAGGTCCAGCTCAGGGCCAAGTGCAGAGAAGTGAGAAGAGAGCAGAGTCTTACTCAGTATTTAAGTCTCCATTTTATTAAGGAAGACTTCTGTGCATGTCTGATCTTGTGATCAATTGGATCAGATTATACTCAGCTCATTTGGTAGTCTGGTCATTTGGTGCTCATGTCAAACATTCATTCCCTACAGGACTCAGAGCAAGTCATAAGCTGCTTTTCCAATGGATAAAAGTGGTCCACAGAAAATAATATGGCTTTACTCCAAAACCCTAGGGGCCTGCAAGGTGATTCTCTTGCCAAACTTGTACGAGGCTCCATGTGGCATCTCTCCCTGCTACAGATTACCACTGGGTCTCTTGAGTCACAGGCTCAGTGGTAGGGCAGTTTGCCTGAGTCTGCTGTGTGGCACTTTTAGGCTCTAGACTCTATTCCAGAGTAGACGCTGAATGGGTTATCTGATAGATGGGTCAGGGCAACACATCTAAATATCATGTACGTTATCCCCAACATCCAAACAGGTTCACCAAGCACCATACCCTTTCTATGTGATGGGTGGTACAAAGCACCACAACTTGCCTCTCATGTTATAAAGGATATTCCAACACAACTCAAGGTTAACTGAACCTCAAAGTAACAGCCTCCTAATTTCTGCAGACTGTATTTCCCTCTCTTTAGCATGCATCACTACAACATCTAGGATTCTGGCTATCTCCTAAACACCAGGTCCAATTAGCAAAATAGCATCAATATAATTGACCAGTGTGATGTCCTGTGGAATATCAAGCTAATCCAAGGTCCCTATGAGCCCTATTATGACAAGGAACTAGAGATGTGATAGAGCCCTGAGGAAAAACAAGTGAGGGCATACTGTTCTCCTGCATGCCACTTTTGATTTTCCTCACGGATAGGAATGGAAAAGAAAACATTTGCTAGGCCAGTGGCCACCTACCAGGTGTCAGGAGCTGTGTTGACTTGATCCAGTAAAGATAGCTGGAATGGAAGCTTCCCTTGACATCACCCCCTGACTGTGTTTATTCTCCAGGACCTATCTGGCTTTTGCACCAGTCAAAAGGCAAGTTAAATGGAGATTTATTAGGAATGACTATCCCTGTACCTCTCAAGACTTTGGTGCAGGCATTCATTTCTAAATTCTCTAGGGCAGACAGCTTTTGCTACACTCTGGGTACAGGAAAGCTGTGGGGTATAGTTTTGGGGCTTCTAGTTGACATTCTCTCTCATAGAACCCTCAATCTGCAGGCCAGGGAAGTAATATGGGGATGCTGTTCGTTTCTGTGGATTTCTCCTCCCATCCTTCATTCTGGAACTGGAGAAATAACCACAGGCTGGGTGCGTGACCCCACTGAACCCTCTCTTAGAAGTGTTCAGGCCAAGACTGCACATCCCACCTGTGCATCTGGCATCTAACCCTAACTCTACCAGTGACCCTTGGGGCACTCTGGTTCTTCAGGTACCAGAAACAGAGTCAGTGTCTAGTAACCTCCTGGATGGACACTTGAAGGTCATCTAGTGAAGGCCACAGTTCCCCCTTAGAGGAAGATTCATGGTGTGCACTTTGCTCAAATGGACTTAGAAAGCCCCACCCCACCCCAGTCAAGGACTCTGAACCTGTGACTGCTGGATTGGGAACTAGGTAAGAGGCAGTGCACCCCACTACAATGACTCGAGTTGGGTCTTTCTCTGTGTGTCAAGCCTAGAATTTTTCTTTCTATGTTCAAGCAGAACCTTAGAAGACTTCCATCTATTTTTCCCCTAGGAATACAGTGACTAATTAACAATCCCTGAAACACTCCACACCTCTGGTAATTGCACACATCTGTTTGTTTTTGATGGTCAAATGCTGCCATCAGTCTGGACTCCTGTCACCCACCTGGGAACTTCCACAACATCCCCCACGACTACCTCTGGCCTGCAGAGGACCACCACCAGAGTCCTTAGCACAACGGAGTCCCCACCTCACACATACACTTCTGACTGCTGCGCTGTGGGCAGCACCCTCCAGCTGCCCCAGGGGGAGCAGGTTTCAGAGACTAGATCTGCTTCAACATGTCTGCCTTCCTGAGCCTCCGGAATCGTCCACTCACCATTCCAAGGAGATTCTGGCTTTCCATCCTGGCTTTCCAGTGAGGTCCTCATTGGGTGTAAACTTCCTTTAGTTGACCTAGAAGATGATTAAAACTACTCCTAAGTGACCAAGTCAAAACATCCCCAAATCCACTGGAGCACCATATCAGTGAAGATGACCAAATGAGACTTACAATCTCCCTACCGTATCTAAACCCCTTTGTCTAACCCACTTCCATGGACTTCTGGTAATACAGATTGATGAGGTCTTATAAGTCTTTCACTGTACGGACTATTGACAGGACATGTGGTATAGACCTTGGACTTCTCCAGGCTAGACTGGGCTGGAACCCTGGCTGTGTGGCCTAAGGGCTCTGAGCATGTGTTCTTGGGTTCTCATTGGCTCTTACTGAACGACTGTTCCAGGAGTCACGGAAAGACTTTAATGCCGAAAAGAAGGGGTGCTCAGAAAGGTGGAGAGAGGCTCCACCTTGGTCCCATTCATGTCTTCCCACACGTCTCCACTCCTTGTCTCAGGGTCCCACGCTCCCCATCAGTGCCCCTACAGCATAGGAGACCAAGAACTCTGGAATTTTAACAGAAGATTGTGGGTTTGGGCCTGATACCCTCCCTATCCCTACAAGACATGAGGGACTAGATCACGCTATAGTGGAAGCCTTCTGTTGTTCATGTGATCTCAACTATGTGGTCATAATTCTAAATTTCTTATTTCTTATGTATAATTTTGCACTGCATAATGATCAGTGAGAAACTACATACATACCAATGTATACCACCTAGCCTATGCATGTAGCAGGCTATACCAGGTAGGTCTGGGCGAGTACATTCTAGGAGGTTCACACAACACATTTCTCACCATGTGTCCTGGTCGCTAAGTGACTCCTAACTGTAAATATACTCTCTGGGTCTATAAGAAACAGAAGATGTCTCCACCATCTCTATAATCAGCATCATTGCCACAGGGACCAAGTGCCACAGCTGCATGACATCCCAAACTGTGGCCTCTCAGCCTACACTTCACATTGTGCTATTACCAGCAATAATTTTCCACTTCCCCCAGTAAAGAGACTATCCCTGCATTTCCCAGCTATAGGACCAACTCAACTCCACAATCCCATTTGGAGGGTCTACTTCCTAGGGCCACTCCTGGTGCTAATCACAATCCATGCACAGTCAAATTGGGATTATCCAGGGAGGTCTTGTGCACAAAGGCTTGGGATTGTACCAGCATCACAGTGGCCCAAGGCTAATGCTGGTATCACTGTTAACCTCCAGGCCCTGTGGGTAGAAGGGAGGGGATTTCTAGAAGTCAGGAAGAAGAGACCTGGCTGCTGAGAAAGGAGCAGGAACTGTCAATGAAAGGATGCACCAGTGTGTAACATCCCTGCTAGGAGAACTCAGGGAGTAGAAACCCAAGGCCACGTCCTCCATCCCTCTGATCATCTGCTAAGGCTTCTCATTAGTCAAACCCAGTCAGTATTCAGAGTTTGAGACCCCGTAGACATTGTCCACACAAAGCAGCCTCCTGGGGCCTGGAAAGGCAGGTGAGGTGACAAGTGATTGTGGATGGGCCAGTAGAAGACCTCAGCATGAACTGTCCCTGTGGGAGTCAGGGGAAGGGTGGCATTTAGTCCATCCAGTCCTTGAAGAAGGGGAGGTCTTTCCAGAAACAGTTGGAAGGAGGACATCTAAGGAGAAATAAGTGACATAAGCAAATATACAGAGACCAGAGCATACAAGGTACATGTAGATACCAGCTCCTTGCCTAGAAGTCAATGTGAACGCTCACAGCTGACAAACTCTGGGCCCAAATCTACCAGGGCTAATCTGAAAGTCATCCTATTTTCGGAGTCTGTCCATCTTCATGGCTTGGCACCTTCCCCATTGGATACTGAGAGACCTCCAGAGATTCTTTCCACAATGGTCCACCAGGCCAGGTAACCCCGGCCAGGGCTCCTGCCCAACATTCCCCTCTGCCGTTCACCCAGGGCCTGCAGGCCCTGATCTCGCCAGTCCTCATCTGACCCAACAGATCCTTTACTCAGCTCTCCCTGAGTGCCCAATTCTGCAAGTCAGAGGCAGCTCCCATGCCTGAGGGGCTGCTGTCTGGTGTCTGTCTCCACGGAGAAAGCCTTAGGCAATGACAACTCTGACAGAAGAAACTACCAGGTGTGCTTGGAGCCCAGAGCGGGGGATGCCTGCCTAGGTGAGCAAGGAAGACTTCAAGGGAAGGAGTCATCTGACGACACTGGAGTGTCCACAGCAGCTCACCAGACAGGAGTGGACGGTGCATGTGTGACAGGGACCAGCAGAAACAGGCATCTGGAGGCATGGGAGCAGGAAGGACACCAAGATTCCTGAGTCTGGGAACATGGCAAGGGATGAGACTGGAGGAATTTCCAGGAACCAAAAGAAAAGGGGCCTTAAATACCAGGGTTGGCAGTTTAGATTTCACCCTGAAGGCAAGGGGCAGGTATCAGGAGCATTTACACCGAGTGCTGTGACTCTGCCTGCATTTTCCAGATGTTATGATTATTGTCCCCATTTTACAGATGAGAAACAGAAATTGAGGGTGAGTGAGTAACTTCACAAGGTGACACAGTTCCTATATTCTAGAAACACATTATCTCCTTGAATTCCTGGGGAGCTAAGCAGAGTACAGAGTATGCTCTAGCTGTCTAGTTATCCATCTCAAACTTTGAGGCTTAAGACAAGGATCATCTACTTTGTTTGTGAATCTGCAATTTGGGTGGGGCTGGGAAGGTTTGTCTTGGTGTCACAGACATCCACCTGGGCAGCTTGCCTGAGGCGAGTCACAGAGTCGGGTTGTGTCTAGGACTAGGAGGCAGTCCCCGGGAAAGGTGCTCAGGTTGTCCATCAGTCTCTCTAGGTTCTGGCAGAAACTGAGTCACAGCAGAAGGGCCTCAGGGTTGAGACTAGCAGGTGGCAGGCAGATGCTCTGGTGAGCATCACCAGGAAGCAGTACCACCCTGGCTGCTTCCTCTCCATCTTAGGGGCTTCCCCTTGGGTATTAACAGCAAATCCATCCGTCCCCCAGAAAAATGGAGTCTTGACTGAGGAAGGAGCTTAGGTGGCCTCTGTGCCAACTCTCCAACTGGGCAGCACTGCCTGTTGTACGTCCACCCATGCTCACACACCTCCACTGCTGAGCCACTCACCGGTCCCTGTTGTGGGGCTGTTTAGCTGTTGACACTTCTGTTCTGTTAGGTGACTGTGACCTCCACACCCTGATCGCTGTTCTGCACTCTCTGCCCCTCCCCTCATCATCCCAGGGAGCCAAGGAGCAGCAACAGAAAGTACTGGTAAATCTCCACGCAGAGCCTTTGCCCAGTCATGGGAGCCTCAGGGCCATACTAGGTGCTTGGCACACAACGGCCCCTGTGCCCTCCTGAGATTGGAGGGGCCTTCCCCTTCTTGTTCACAACTAGGTGCCCATATGTGCTTGGCACATACTAGATATACAATAAACACATGCTGAATTGTTATTCCCATTTTGCTGATGAGAAAACCAAAGTGTGATCTTACCTGATGAAGATCACATGCTTCTCAGTGGGCAGATCTGGGATTTAGAACCAATAGCCTGGTTCCAAAGTCTGTGCCCCCAACCCCAATATATGCTGCTTTTTAAAAACATAATCTGAACTTTCCCCACAAAAGCATCTCTTAATCCATTTGTGTTCCTTAGAGAGGTAGTAACAATGACATGACATAAGTGGCATTTCTATGACGACAGTGCAGGATGTTCTCATGTCAGATACATTTTACTGTAATGGCCCAAGGTAAGGGTCTCCTTTCTTATTCTTATTTGGGGCTTTGTGCCCCAAAGCTAAGTCTGGCACCTATGATAGACATAATAAATCTATGTCCAAGTAGGTAATGTTATAGATAAGGAATCAAGTTTTGGAGAACTTAAGAAACTTGCTCAATGTGGCAGAATTAGTAAGTGGCAGAGCCCTGATTTGAAACCAATCACTCTGTCCCCAGACTGTTTCTGCCATACCACTTGGTTTCTCTGGTTTCAGTTTCCTCATCAGTCAAGTTGGGATCCTAAGGCTCTTTGGGGATACTACGGAGACAGAGGATAAGGTGGGTATAAGGGTGCTCTGCAAATAAGAAAGAGACAGAGATGAAGGTCTTCTTTTGTTCCTTCTCTATGTCACTGAAGCCTATGCAGGGCCTGGTGCAGAGGAGGAGCTGGGGAATGGTGCGACGGGAGGCCCAGTGAAAGAGGGTGATGCCTAAAGGTCACAAGTGAAACTGGGACAAGAGTGTGTGTGTGTGTGTGTGTGTGTGTGTGTGTGTGTGTGTGTGTGCGCGCGCACACACGCGTGAGTGTATGTGCTTGGATGGATGGGATGGATAGGCTTGTGAATGGATGGATGAATAAGTGGCTGGTTGATTTGTTGGTTAGTTGGGTGTATGAGTGGGTGTGTGGATGGTGGCTTGATGGGGAGGTGGAAAGGTTACTGGAAGGATAGTGATAGGTGAAATAAATGCTCTTTTGAAAGTGTTGTCTCCAGTTAGCATTTTAGTCTTTGTCCAGCAGAGGGCACCAAACCTCCAAATTACTGGCCTCTATAACGGGTCTTGGCATCGGACCACCTCCTACAAGAGGGCATGCCTGTTGTCAGAGCTGGGCATCTTCTCCCTGTAGCTTGTTGGCAATTCTGGCAGGTGAAAGGCTCAAGGCACAGAAGACCGAGTCAGAGTCTATTAGGTGTAAGAGCAAGATGTCGAAAGCACGCTCAAAGACAGCCGCACCTGCTGTCCGTTCTAGCGGCCTCAGAGAGTAATTCCTGCCCAGAGCTCAGGGAAACAAGTGTGCCTTCTTTTGTGCACTGGAGATCCTTGACACTTACAGGTGAGGCCTTTGGGGCTCAGAGACTTACCCCAGGCCACCCAGAAAGCACGAGGTAAGAAGAAAAGGCATCAGGCTCCGAGGATCCGAATGAAGTTTCTGTGAGAATTGAAAAAATTCTATTTGAGTAAAAGTGGTTCCTGGGAACTGAAGACAGTATGGGAGCTGCTCTGAGGCTGGGGAAGATTGTTGCAGACACCTGAGCCCATCCTGTCACCTGGGCAGACACCAAATGCACACTGCCCCAGGGGAGCTCCAGGCGCAAGTCAGTAAGGTGAGAAATGAACATCTTCATGTGGAACTTAACTTGCACCTCCCCAGTGGCTGGGTGTGAATGTGCTCCCTGAACAGGATATTTAAAGCCCACATATTTGCAGCTGGGGAGGCTGATGCAGGAGGAGAGTTCAAAACCCGCCTCAGCAACGGCAAGGCACTAAGCAACTCAGTGAGAGCCTGTCTCTAAATAAAATATGAAATAGAGCTGGGGATGTGCTCAGTGGTCAAGTGTCCCTGAGTTCAGTCCCCGGTACCAAAATAAAAAAATAATTTTTTAAAAAGGCCATGTATTCCCTTCGGTAGTGATTTTATGCATTGCTGTCACTCCTGTCCCCTGCCAGGATTTATCACAGGGACAAGGCCTGGATCCAACTGCCTCAGAAGGACCTTGATGGGCCCTCATTGACAGGGGCACCTTGCTGAAAGCCAAGCCCAATTATACACAACTTCAAAAAACAAAAACAAACAAAAAACAACTTCAAGATGCCCTAAAGCAACTGGCTGTGCTGGGCCAAAGGTGTGTACAGTCCAGAACACAGGACAGTACAGGCTTCAGGGGGTGAGCTGGTCCCCGGGATGCTGAGGGCAGGTCTGCAGACTGGGCGAGGCCCACATGGGAAAGTACTGGTGGTATGCAGTTTTTTCTCTCATCAACCCGTGTCAGGAACGTGCCCAGGTAATGCAGGCCATGCAGAGCTGAATGGGACCACACCTGCCCTGGCTTAAACCCTCTCCTGCTGAGGCTACAGATTGAGACCACTTTGTATCTCCATGGCTCCAATGAGTAAGCCAACACCCTCTGCCACCAGGAGGGTCTGCCTCTCCCATCAGCAGCTCCTATCCAAGCTCTTGTCCTGGGCTTGCACAGGATCTTTCCATTCATCCTTGATAAAGTTCCTCTGGCTCAGCTTGTTCAGATGCACACCTCTGCACACCTGTGGGTTCCACATTCTCTGATCTTCTACTCTGCCTGCTCCATTATTCACACAAGTGAGACAAGGGTGCTGCTGTAATTTGGTAGGGAAGGCAGAGATTAGCTGCAAAGGATGGGGCATATCGGATGAGAGATACCAGCTTTGGAAGGGATCCCTGGGCTGGTAAAGCCCAGCCCCTCCATTCTCACACATGTGCAGGTGGATGAAACCCCCTCTGCATCTTCCTCCCCTTCCCCAGGTGAACCATGGAACTGGAACCAGACAGAAGCAACAGAGGTCTGCCGACTGCACAGAGTCAGTGGCGAACAGCAAGGAGTAGATGGGAGAATCCAGAAACCCCAGGTAGCAGTGATGAGAAAGGAGCCACATGTGTCAACGGGGCCCCTGCCAATGTCCTGGAGGGCTCAGGGGGAGGGTTTGCAGCCTGAAGTGCTATCCAATATTTTCCATGGCCCCAGTAGCCCCACAGGGCAGACCTGGCACCGTGTTTAAGAATTCACCATGGACCGGGAGCAGGAGTGAGGCCCAGAGCAGACACGAGGGTTTGGAGACAGAGGAGCTCTTCCTGAGTGGTGCTCAGAGGCCCTGGGCTGTGAGCCAGGGAGGAGGCAGATCCTTCTCTGTGCTGAGAAAGTACCATCCGGCCACCTCCAAGAAGGGAGGTCTGTCACAGCTTACTCTGACATTGGGACAAGGTTTTAGGACTTTCTCACTTTCTTCAGGGCTGTGCTACCTGTGATGTGCCTGTGCCCCCAACTCCTACCCTAAAGAGTTAGGCCTGCCACACTGTCCCACCCTGAAAAAGCCAGGTCCTGAACTCCGACTCCAGCCCTGTCCCTGCTGGGCCAGCAGTGTGACGTACTTTATTTCTGTTGTGCCTTTTCCAGGTCCAGCTGCCAATGGTCTGCTTCTGCAGGCTAACCCAGCTTCTCCCTGTGGCCCTGTGTCCCCACGGCCAGTTCTTCCACCTTCGGTTGTCACAGTGTGTAGAGAACAATACAAGCAGGTCGGACTTGTGCTGGGCTGGGCTGTGACCTCAGTCTGGCCTGTGACTTCAGGAGCCTAAAGCTCAGCTGTGAAATGGAAAACTGTGCCTGCCTCCCGGAGAGGCGGTGGGGTTTGTGCAGAGTGACAGGAGCACCTAGCACCCATGGATGCCCAGCAAATGTCTGCTAGATCTGAATTTTAGGAAGTCTGGGAGGCTGGAGTGCAAGGCGCAGAATCTGCAGGCTTGATGGGAATTAAGGCAACTCCTAACTCATGCGTGGGCCAAAATTCTCTCCTTGCCGAGTCTTGATCCACCTCCATATGCAGACATTCCAAGAGCCAGCCCGGGGCTGGAAGCTGGCCATTAAGGCTGGAGTAGACTCCAAGGAGAGGATGCCATCTTTAGGTGAACCCGAAGGCCTGCAGCATTCCCTGAGGGGAGCTGACCACCAGAGCTGTGTGTGCTAGACACGCCTATGTGCCCACACACACAGGGTGGGCTTGCTGGTGGAGCTGATGCTCACTCTCTGGGTTTGGGCTGTGGTAGGATTTCCACCATCTGAGAGCCACATGTGACTTTCTGAGCCTTCTTTGAGGCAGAGGCAGCCAGCTGGGCACCACATGCTTCCAAGGGCAAGGCTTACAGCTGGTGTTCCCATCACAGGGAGGAGCCTGGCTCTGGTAGGGACCTCGTGGCACCAGCTCCCAGCTCCCAGCTCCCAGTCCTCTGCCAGGGCATGACCAGGAAGGGGGACTCTAAATAGAGAGAGGGAAGTGGGGGAGAACCCAGAAACACTGGTATCAGGAAAGATTGAGACAGCGGAGTCAGTGAGAGGGAGAGCAGTGACAGAGGGAAACAATTCAGAGCAAAGTTGTCATAGACAGGGAAAAGGGAGGAAGCCAGGGAGGAAAAGGGAGAGACAGAGACCGTAGAATCACAAGCAAGGGAAATAGAAGGACAGAGAAGGAAAAAGAACTAGATTCAGAGAAGGAAAAATTAAGACAGGAAATGGATGCTGGAGGCGGGAAATAAAGTCACAGGAAGAGGAAAGAGAAGGAAAGAGACTCCAGGAGAAACCAGAGGCAGAGAGGAAAGAATGAGGGATTGACAAGGAGCAGGTGAGAGGACACATATCAGAGACAGGAAGTTGGAGAGGGCAGAGCCAGGAAGGCCTGAAAATCCAACCCTCCCCCCATTTTCCAGGTGAGAAAACCAAGGCCCAACAAATCAGTGGCAGAATCAGGCTGAGAGTGCAGATGATAGAGATAGTGGAAGGAAAAAGACACCTGAGAACTGGACAGAAAGGTCCAAAGAGAGAAGCAGGAGGACAGAGGGAGAGGCAAGGTCCCCTGGTGGTGGCAGGAGATCTGAACACTCAGAGCTGGGAACACCCAGTCCCCTCCCCAAGTGGTGGCTCTGCCAGTGGCGAGCAGTCTCCAGGTTCTCCTACCTGATCTGCATCCTGGCTATCAGCCGAGACACCGAGGATAGAAAGGGCTCGCAGCTGAGGTGTGAGGCGGGACTGACAGGGCTTTCCACTTCCATACCTTCCTGTCCAGCCCAGTGATGTGGTTCCTCAGATCTCAAGTCAGAAACCAGAGATCAGGTGGGTGCCCCCTGGAGGTGGTCAGCCTGGCCAGCCTAGGAAATGTCAGCCATGGATGTCCACAGCCATGAACCACAGACAGGAAAAGCCACCGAATTTCTCAACCTGAGACCATGCAGCAGGACAACCGTATTGTGACAGTGAATGTATGTGACAATAACACAGTTAGCAGGCACACTCAACCACCCTTTGTAAACTTGACTTACAAAGGTACAGAAGCATAGCCCAAGTTTTAGAACGAGGGCCTCAAATCAGGAGTCTTAGGCTGTGTTCTTGAGGTTCCAAGGTTCCAAAGAGGACTTCTTGTTTGTTTTGTTTTTTGTTTTTTGTTTCTGGGGATTAAACCTAGATGCGCTCTACCACTGAGGTACAACCCAGCCCTTTTCATTTTATTTTAAGACAGAGTCTTGCTAAGTCACCCAGACTGGTCTCAAACTTGCGATCTTCCTGCCTCAGCCTCCTGAGTCACTGGGATTACAGGTCTGTGCCACTGCACCTGGCTCAATAAGGATTTTCAATTGTGTTTTCATTTACTTGAAATATTCATTTCTTATTTCTTAAGAACTTTTCCCAGTTATGAAAGCACATGTTTTCCTTTCCAATGGCAATTCAAAATTAAAAGGTATTTTCATAAGTTGACACTTAAATTTCTGAGCATCGAGTGCACCAGTTCAAGCAACATCAGCCTCTATTTACTTCCCCTGGGCTATGAGGAAGGGGGGGGTCCAGCATAGGCTGCCAGGGTCCATGCAAGATGAGGAGGGTGTACCCCACCCACAGGGCAGCAGTCGTGATGAGAGAGTGGTTGGACATAATTGAATAAGTATATTAAAGTAACGGGAGCCATGTTTCTACTGTTAGCAAGGAGAGTCACAAACATGGACAGAGAGAAAAACAGAATTATCCACGTGATGCTGGATTGGAATTGGAGGTGGCGATGTGAACTCAGAGAAATACATTCTGTAGACCTCTCTGCTAAGAGAGCTTGGGCACAATACCCCAAAGCAACAAGCCCTTAAATCTTGGCTTCTAAAAGGAGCCAGTGCTGCTTGTAGAACTGGCTGATTCCAGGCCACTCAAGGGAAAATACAAGATGACTCTGAAATAGCTTGCAGTGCCCAAAAGTAAGTAAGTGCCCAAAGAATGATGGGAACAGGTCAGAAAGACCCAGCAGGTACTCTGCAGGAGAGTCCATGGCAAATCTGCATCCCTCTATGCACCAAAATAAGTAATGATAGTAACAGATTATAACTCCTTGAATAAAATAAGAAAGCACGAGTCCAAACTGTTAGGGAGGAAAGGAAGGAGGAAGGAAAGGAGAATTTGATGGTGTGCAGGATATTTATATAGTCTCAGAATTCCTCCCACAACATAATTATTTGTTATAAATGGAAAAGGGATTTTCTGCAGTGATTTTCCTGTGGAGAAGCCTGGCAAACACTCCAAGGGATCACAGCACACATTACCGGTGCTGGGACAAGATGAAACCATAATACAGCAGCCCCTGGGACGTTCCTACTGAAGATCCAAGACCTGAATCTAGTGATGAGGAGACATCAGACTAACTAAAATTGCAGGGTGTTCTGCAGAGAACTGGCCTGTAATCTTCAAGATCAAGAAAGTCCTGGCTCCCTCTCAGTCTGAAAGAGACTGAGACCTGACAGTGTGAGACATGGAACTGGATCTGTGGACTCTACAGGAACGAGTGGGACAATTGCAGCAGCCTGCATGGGGCCCAAGGAGTCGATGGCAGCCACGTGTCCATGTTCATCTCTTGATGTTGATGGTCCTCTTGTGGTTATGTAAGAGAATGCCTTTGTTTGTAGGAAACACTGGAGTATTTGTTCAGGACAAATTATATGCTTTCTGTGCATTCGAAATAGTTAAAACATGGTTTTTAATCTGCCCACAATAAAACTCCCAAGATAGTTTTCATATGAGCAATGTAGGACTTTCAAGGAATGAATGACCCCCAATTTGTACACATCTGCCATACCGAAATCAGAGGCAATGTGGTAAAGGAAAATTGTAGGTGGATGGAAATCACGGATGTGTATGTAAAAAGCCCAAGTAAACGTGGGCTACGTCGAGGGCATCAGCCGTCAGGAGGCTTTACTGAGAGCCAGTTGGACAGTCTTTTGTCCCTGCCTCCCTTCCTGGTTGCCCGCTATGGCAGCATGTGGCAGCACGGGCCAGAGTGCCATCTTGGATAAAGAGACCAACTCACTGGAGGGTGGCAGAGCAGGAGGGGAGGGGCCTGGGGCATGGCGCACTTGCTGGAGCACCAGGGCCAGACTGCCCCACCTGCCTTCACCAGACGTGTGTGAGAAAGACCCACATCCTCTTGGTTGGAAGCCACTATTTTGGGTCTTCGGTCATTCACAGCCTAATGTAATCCTAACTAGTAGTCAACAATAGCAGATTATAGAAGTAAAGCCATCCTTCATCTCATAGATGGGGTGGGGAGGATTCAAGGAATTTCAATGTCCATTAGTGACTTAAAAAAAAAAAAAAATTCTTAACAAATTTGGAAGAGACTAAAATTTCCTTGACTTCATAAAGAAAGAATACCTAAAACAACAATAAGAACAAACAAGCAAACAAAAACAACAAAAAATCTACAAGCAAGCATCACATTTGATACCGACATGTTTTGGGGTTGCTTTTGGTTTTTGTGGTGCTGGGGATTGAATCCAGGGTCTCACGCATGCATGAGGCAAATGCTATACCACTGAGCTACATCTCCAGTCCTTTTTTATTTTATTTTGAGACAGGTTCTCACTAATCTGCTGAGGCTGGCCTCCCAACTAGCAAACTCCCTGCCTCAGCCTCCTAAGTTGCTGGAACTACAGGTGTGTGCCGCCACACTTAACAATAGCGAGATTTTTTTTTAAATCCTCTTTAAAATCTGGAAGAAGACAAGGATTCCTGCTGTCTGGAATTCTGTTGAATTCTGTTCTGGAGCCCCCCATCAACACAATAAGAGAAGCGAAAAGCATAAAGATATGAAAGGAAAAAACCAAACTTCATTGTTTGCAGATGATATTATTATCTACATAGAATGCATCCTCTTCAGAGAAATAATTAAAATAAAGTTTAGCAAGATACATGAATATAAAATAAATATTTAAAAGCAGTTACAGCGGGTGCTGTGACACATGACTGCAATCTCAGCTACTCAGAAGATCCAAATTTGAGGCCAGACTGGGCAAGTTAGCAAGACCCTATGTCCAAAAAAAAAAAAAAAAAAAAACAGTTGCAAGGTTACATACTGGCAACAGAAAGTCCAAAACACAATTTTTAAAAGATGATTTACAATAGCAACAAATTTAAACATACCTTGAAACAAATTTAATAACAGACAGGCAAGCCTTATGAAAAAGGAAAATTTTAAGCTTTATTGAAAAACATGAAAGAAGATCTTTAAAATGGGAAGATATTTTAGATACACAAATTAAAAGATGATAATCATCGGTGCCACATAATGTTCTATAGAGTCCTTATTTTTCCAATCAAACTCCAGAAGCTGTCTCAGGGAATTTTGGAAGGCAGTTCTAGAGAGACTTTTTTCTTTTAAATCCATGAGCAAAAGACCAATATATTCCCCCCTGAAAGAAAAATAAGATGAGGAAGCCTGCCCCATGAGCTAGTGAGTTGTATTATAAACCATGGAAATTAAGAAAGCATGATTTTTGAGAAAGGCAATAATCAGAGCAAAGGAACAGAACAGAGGACCCAGAAATCAGCCCCTGCACATATAAGAACCTCGTAAATGGCAGCTGTGTCGCTGAAGAACAAAGAAGAACTCACTGAACAACACTGACCCTTCTGGTTGCTCCTCATGGAAAAAAATTGAAATGTGATCTGCACCTGACACCAAGCACACAGATCAGTTCCACATGGACTAAGGCCTTCACACAGGACAGCCAACAGTTCTTGTTAATTTTAGGAGAAAATATGAGAACATTCTTTCATGAAATTAAGCTAGGGAAGAATTTCAATAAAACATTGAAGAATGCAAACTTCAGAGGAAAGTGCAATACATTTGACTACCATAGCATTTAGAATTTCTGTGTATCAAAAGATGCCATAAGAGAAGCTGGGTGTCATGGCATACACTTGTAATCCCGATTACTCAGGAGGCTAAGGCAAGAGGATGGCAAATTCAAGGCCAGCCTCAGCGACTTAGCAAGACCTTGTCTCAAAATAAAATAAAAAGAGCTGGGAATGTAACTGGGTGGTAGAGCACCTCAGTATCAAAATAATAAAATAAAATAAAGCCATAGAAAGTAAAAATGTACACAGAAAGTGAATGTATTGAATTGTATTTTCCAAAGATAGCTGTGACAATAACTCTTATCCCACAGATCCCACTGGAGCCTTGCCACTCCACATCAGGAGACAGTTTCTATCTTCTGCTCATGAACCTGGGCAGGTGCTTGTGGCTGCCTTGAGTAGTAGGGTGCAGCCAGTATGACACTGTGTGACTTCCACAGTTAGGTCATAAATTGCCATACCCTTCAGCCTCATGCCCTGCTTCTGGTCTTGGGCTGTCCCCATTCCTCTTGTGCCATGCAGATGCTACAAAGCTGCTGTCTGGCTCAGACCCTGGCTTTACCACATCATATATGCTGATATTTGCTTAAGTTTGGCTCTTCCGGCTATCTCAGTATGTCCCTCCCTGGCCTTGCCCTGGCACTACCTGAGAGCAGACCTGAGAGGAGGGGAGAGGCCCAGAATACAGAAATGGAAGGCATATCTAACATCTACTCATGCTGAGGACAGAGGGAGGGGGAGTGGCCTCGTGCAAACTCACATGGGTACACTTAGAGTGGGCAGCCCTGTCCCCACCAGCTGCCTGGTCCTATCCTCCAGACTCATGCCTAGTAGGTGGGCAAATGTTGGACCTTGGAGAGTCTGAGCCCTTGCTCTGCCCTTGATGAGCTATGCGACTCGGGCAAAATCCCTTTGCCTCTCTAGGCCTCAACTTCCTCAGCCCAGGTTTCCTGTGGATATCCTTTTTACCATCTTATACCTGTTGGGGACCTGATATGTGCTGTGGGTGTCCCATAAGGAGGGTCCTCCTCTCCACCATTGTGCCTACCCAGCAGCCTTCTGCTCATTTGCCAAGACCCTCAGACTGCAGGAGTCCTGCGAAGCCATCTTTGCATCCCAGGTTCCAGCTCAGGGCCTCGCAAAAAGCAAGAACCAGGAAAGGGCTGCTGAGCACAGAATGAAGCCTGTTCCTCCGGGAGGACCAGAAGGGCCTGCTCTGGCTGAACCAGGCAAGCCTGTTACCAGCCCCCCAGATGATGGAGTCCCCTGGCTTCTTTGAGAGTCCTGTGAGTGAGCCGTCACGGGGCTGCGGGGAGTCACCATCACCCAGTCAGCTGCTCTCAGTGGATCTTGTGATACACATGAGAGTCCCGTTTATTCACTTATTTTCCAGTATTGGCGATATTCCAATAACGGAATTTTTCCCTGTTAAGATCTGCAGACATGTATGAGGATATTAATTGGCATCAATGCTGGCTTTAGCACACTTCTGTAGCTTCCATACCTTAGTCAAAAGGCACAGGGTAAACCCTCAGTGATCTGTGGGTAGACCCCTCAGGCCAATGTGGACTCCCAGGTAGCTTCCCTGGACCTCCTGGGCCACCTCTGTCTCTCCAACTTTCCAATTTAGCCTGAACCAAGTAAAATCTGATATCCTGAGGTTTGCTCACGTGCTTCTGGCCTGCCCCACCCCAGTCCAGTTCAGTCCCACTAAGTTTGAGGGTGCACTCAGACATGAGGCAGCCTATTAACTGAGATGCAGCCCTTACATGAGCTCCACTGTGGGAGCAGTCGGTCCCACTGACCCTCTGCCTGCTCCCTCACGTCCACACCAGCACCGTGGAGACACTGTGTAGGAAACAGCCCTCTGACTTCAGTGTAGAGACAGGCCAGGGAAGGGAGACCAAGGTAGAAGACTGGGGTCACGGATGCTCTGACATCTTGCTCTACAGATCTGAAGTCTACTCCAGCTGCAGGGAATGGCTTGCTACTTCTTCTTCTTCTTTTTAATATTTTTTTTTA
This sequence comes from Sciurus vulgaris, assembly GCF_902686455.1. Lineage (NCBI taxonomy): Eukaryota > Metazoa > Chordata > Mammalia > Rodentia > Sciuridae > Sciurus > Sciurus vulgaris. Next base: position 74,143,572 of record NC_136472.1, read on the forward strand.
GTTGTCAATGAACCTTTATTTTATTTATTTATATGCGGTGCTGAGAATCGAACCCAGTGCCTCACACATGCTAGGCAAGCGCTCTACCACTGAGTCACAACTCCAACCAGCTCGCTACTTCTGACAGCCTTTGCCTCAAGCCCCTCTGCCCCTGAAGAGAAAGGTCTTTCCCAGAGGCTGCTCACCTACAAGGACCTCGCAACTGCACAGTGACTCTGGGCTCACTTCCCACATGCACTGGCTTTTTGTACCCACTTTCTCCACTGTGGATTTTCTCTTACAATCACCACCCCCAAATAAACTACCTGAGCCAAGCTCTTGTCTCTGGATCTGCTTTGAGGGAACCAAAGGAAGACAACTATGGAGGAGGCTGAAGCAGTAGCCTAGGGAGGTGACAAAGGCCTGAACCAGGAGAGGGACTGAGAGGGTAGAGAGAACCAGTTGGTCCCAGAGACACTGCAAAAGCAGAATGGGCAGGACCTGACAACTGAGCAGATATGTGAGGTGGGTGCCGAAGGAGGCAAGGGTAGCACTGGGCTTCTGAACTTGGCAATGTCTTTACTGTGATGAGAGATGATAGAAAAGTAAACGTGGTAAAGTATGACTTCAGATTTTAATGAATTTCAAGTTGAAATCAAAATAATAAAATTCAATTTGAACTGACTTTAAATTTTCGATTTCAAATTTTACATACTAAAAATTATAGTTAATCCTCATAACAACCTTGTAATATATCATAAGTATCTTGATTTCCTTATTATATCAAAAAAGGGGAAAAAAGGACTTAAGGTGACTGATAAGATTTTGTGATAATACAAGATGGCGTGCATACAGGATTGCATATTTGATTAATGGAATGCCAAAGGCACTTATTAAGTAACAATGATGTAGAAAAACATTTAATGACATGGAAAGAAGTGTTGAGTATTGTATTATGAAAAATTAATCTATAAAATAGTATTTATAGAAGAGAATTAATTCGGGGCACGTACATAGGTATATGTAGTAGATTCCAATTTAGATATGCAAAAAATGGTAGTTTTATTTTTCTAACTAATTTTAATTTCTGTAATGAACCTCCATTCTTTGAGGTAGAAACTTAATCTCAGTCATTTCTAGTTCCCTACCCTCACCTCCTTTTCTCTGTTCCCACAGATAGGTCTTCAAGTGTAACCTATGCATGGTGGTGTCCCCTGAGACAGACATTCCATCATTTTGTCTGGGCCCTGGCTGCCAGTCCTCACTGGTCACTGTCTGGTCAAGCTTTGTTCCCAATCATGGGGCCCTTCAGTTCCAGGCAGTGTACTTGGCTACTGCATGATTCTTGTAGTAGACGGGTGGGGTGGGGGCAGGAAATGGCCCCCTCCCCAAAACATATTCATTTCCTAATCCCCAGAACCTGAGAATATTACCTATCATGGCAAGAGATGGGAATTGCTTTATATGGCAAAAGATGTGATTAAGACAAGGATTGTGCAAGGAGCAGTTTTTTATGGATTATCTTGGTGAGTACTAAGTATATTCCATGTCCCCTTATGAGAGACAGACAGAGGAAGACCACACAGACAAACACAGAGAAGGTGATATGCAGATGGATCAGAGAAAGGTGCTAAGGAAGACCAAAAACCATCAGAAATTGGAAAAGAAAAGCAAAAGATTCTGTTCTAGAAACTCCAGAGGTGCTGTGACCCTGACAACACTTTGATTTCAGCCCTGACAGATTTTCCACTTTTAGCCTCCAGAAATGCAAGAGAATACATTTCTGTTGTTTTAAGCCACCCAGGTTGTGGTGATTTGTTACAGAACCTACCGAAATTGATACAACTGCACATCAGGTACCCTATGGTCCTGCCTGGGTCCAGCATGGGAACTTTACAAGTCTCTCCATCACTTCCCACACTCCCAAGGACCCAGGACCTCCCTGTGCTGTCTCCAAACCTCTCCAGGGATATGGGGCATTGCAGAAGGCTCCCTCCAGCCCATCTGCCTGGGCTTCTCTCAGATACCTCTACTCTTTCAGCCAGGAGCTCAACAGGAACAAGCTCTGCAGAGAGCGCCAAACACGTCTGCCCTGATCTTGGAGATCCACAGTGCTCCTCTGCCTCCTTGTGGCTGGTCCCCGCACACCCTCTTCCTGGACCAAGTTGGGGAAGGTGAGTGATGTGGGCTCCTTCTTAGCACCCACAGTTCCCCGCCTTCCCTCCAATCCTGTCTCTTCTCTTAGTGAGGATATTCTTCATCTGGGCTAAAATCTTATCAATTCTTAACTCTTGGATTCTTCCAAACGGGTTGCTTCCCCTCATACCTCAAGCCAAATGGCTGCCTCCTTTTCTGCGTGTGTTCCACCATGGCATGAAACAAATGTTTATAGCTCAGTCATCTTCTAGCTTCACGTGGGCACACACATGTGATTGAAAAGAAACACTACAAAAAAGATGAACAGTGGTTTTCTTCGAGTCACATATATTTTTATTTTTATTTATGATCCTTTTCATATGCATTTCCTAAAATATATAATATTAATAGGTATTATTTTTTGTAATGGGGGAAATTGCTCTTTAAAAGGAATTGTTTAAAGGAGATCACATTTAAAACAAATTCTTAAAGTAGGCGTGAAAGAAGCAAGCGAGGTAACAAAGTTGAACCTGCCCAAGGTCCGCTGGGTTCCCTGTGGGCAGTGCAGCTCGGCTCCGGGCTCCCAGAGCTGGGAAGTAGCAAAACATAGCCGGTTTTCATGAGAGGGAAACAGACCAACTGCTCAGAAGGACTGCTATTCTTAGGCCCAGGAGCAGACAGGAATTTCTGCCAAGGATCTGTTAGACACATATTATTAATCTACTTTTTCAAGAGGGAAGTGAAGCTGAGTAGTGAAATAACTTGCCCAGCCATACAGCTACAAAGAGGTGGAGCTGGGGCAGGAACCCAGAAAGCAGCCGTGAGGAGTGAGCCTTCAAAAACAGAGGGCAAGTCATGTGGCTTCTTTACTCAAAATCTCCAACGGCTCCAAAGTCCTTCAGGGCAAAAGCCAAAGTTCTTCTGATGGCCTGTGAGGCCCTGGGGAACCCACCCAGGGACAAGCACCCTGACCTCATCCTCTGACTCTCCTGTTCCCTGCTCCACCCAACAAAGCTCCATGGCAGGGCCTTTGCTCTGGCTGCTCCTTGGCCAAGAACATTCTCCCCACAGACCTCTGTCTGGAATTCCCATATGCCCTTTGACCCCTAGCTCAAATGTCCTCTTCTAAAGAGGCCTGCACAGGCTACTCGATTCAACTTGTAACCCACCCCCTCACCCATACTGCCCCCTGAACTGCTCTATTTTTATCCATAGCACTTGTCACCTTCCAATATTCACACTGCTTGCTATTTGTCATCTGCTCATTCTACTAGAAGACATGCTCCACAAGGACAGAATTTATATCTTTTGTGCACTGATGTCACCTAAACACAGTAGGCAGAATTAGACACATAAGAGATGCACACATAAGAGATGTTGAGTGATTGACAGGTACAGAGAATGCTCCTCACATTGCCAAGCACACGGCTAGGTCCAGAGAATGTGACTCCATTTGTCTTGTGAAGGTCATGGGTAGGCCTACTTCCCTCTGCGGTGTAATGGGCCAGGTCCTGTGTTAGGCACCAGGGATGGAAATAACTCAGTCCTCAAGGACTTCCCATTCTGATTGGGAATACATGCCAACTAACACAAAGCAGAAAGCAAGACACTTTTTTTTTTTTAATTGGAGAAAGAAGGTGTCAAGAGAAGGAGAGAATTTATGTACCAGAATCATGCTTTTATAGAAGTTTCTCAGTAAGGGCTCGTAAGACCCACAGGTAGATATGAACAGCATCATTTGCGAGCAAGTAAACTGAGGCTCATTAACCATAGTCAAGTTGATAAATGAGTCATTGACCCAGCAAGATCTCAGGGATTTCAGTCAAGCTGGGGATAGGCAGGAAATGAACGAGCAGAGAAGGGTGAACTGCACCTGTATCTGTGGCAAGGACAGCAGGAGCCCAGGCACAGATGTGGAACATGTCCCAGGGCAGTCAGAATCAGGGGAGGCTGGTCTATTTGGCATGCCACTTTGGTCTGTGCTCAGCCTAGGGAGAGAAGGTGCCAAGGCACATCACACACCGAGTTCAAATCTCTGGCTCCTCAACAGCCAACCTGGCTACTTGGTTAAGAACCTGCAAAAGTAACCTCCAGGCCCTTTGCTCAATCTGTTGTGTGCCCAGTATCTCTGAGCATCCTCCCCTGCCAACCAAGAAGACACAGATGGGATCTGAACACAGGGCCCTGGCTCTCGGCTTATTTCTTGTCAGGCATTCAAATTTCATCTCAAGTAACACTTCTGTGAGGCTTTGGTGCAGGGTGCCAGGGGGGCGGGTGGGGGTAGGTATTCATGTCTTAACATTTAATTCTCATAATAGCGCGCTGAAAGGAACACCTGGTCCTCTTTTATAGGAAAGAAAGCAGAGGCTCAGGGAGGGGAAGTAGTTTGCCCAAGGCCACCCCCTGGCAAGGCAGAGCAGGATCCACCAGGGCTCAATCGTACATGTTTGATTCTTGCCTTGGTCTCAGCTTCCACTCTTACTTTCTCTGCCCTGACTTCTCAGCCTTGGGTTCTCTTACAGCCCTCCCGTCTGGGGTCTAATCCCCCAGCTGAAGCAGCTTGGAGATCCAGTAGCTCAGCCGCCAGCAGGCTGTGCAGGAGGAAGGCAGCTGAGGGAGGTAGGCCCCTCAGGGAGCCAGGAGTGTAGCCTTGTTTGGGGGACTGCTCCCTGACTAGGGAACTGGAGCGATCAGGGACAGGAAGGGGCCAGGCTACTCATGCAGGGTGGGGGTGGGGCAACTCCAGGCCAGAAAAGGCCCAGATGGCCTTGACCAGGGCTCACTGCCATTCTCTCCGCCCCCTCAGCAAGGCAACCTAGATGTGCACACCCACCAGGCTGGAGCACCCGCCCACAGGGGTGGGGCGGGGTAGGGTGGGCAGGAGAGGGGCTTCAGGCTGAGTTAGGGCCAGGACGGGGCTTCAGAGAAACTGAGAGCACCCTTCAGCCAGGCTGGGGAGGGAAGACCTGTGGAGGCGGAGGGGCTGCTAGGAGGAGTCTGCAGAGAAGAAAGAGGAGAGAAGGACACAGAAAAATAAAGAGGAGGAGAGCCAGACAGAGAAGGAAACAGATATAGACAGACAGCAGAAGACAAGAGACAGAAAAAAAAAAAAAAAAGAGGACAAAACCAGAAGCACAGAGACCAAGACACAGACACAGAGAGAAGAGAAAGGCTGACAGAGTTGAGGGGCAGGAGGACAACAGAGAACCTGAGAGAAGGGAAAGGGATCTCCCCCAGGGGCCCTGGGCAGCTCCTCAGCTGGCACTGGGCTGCCTGCCTGCTGGACTCTGGAAAGGAGGCAGCGACCGCACCCATGTGGAAGCTGTCAGGGTCCCTCAAGAATGAGGGCGTGGGGAGGAAGCCAGACAGGAGCCACGTCTACCAGAGGAAGCAGCAGGATTTGACAAAGGCCTGAGTGGGCAGAGCACAGGGAGGCTGCAGCAGACTGGTTTCTTGGTCTGGAACTTCTCCACAGGGAGAAAGTCCAGCAGTCAGGCTCAGCAGGACAAGAGCTGGGCTGGGTGGGGTTCTCAGAGAAGGACTACTCCCCCATCCCGCCTCTTTAAAGATAGAAAACAAAGGCCAGGGAGGAGAAAGGTTTGGCCCAAGATCCTATAAACACGCCTCTCTCCTTCATTGACATATACAGTCACCTGTTCAATCATTACCAGCACCGTCATGTACCAGGTACTGTGCTAGAGACTGGAGGGACATAGAGGAACGTGAGGTGGCCTCCACACACAGTCTGATGGGGGAGGCAGGCATTACAACAGATGCCCCCTGGTTAAGGGAAGTTCAGGAATGTGGAAGTCAGCCTGGGGACTCATAGGCAGCTCCCTGAGGGGGTTACCAGGGTCAAATTGAAAGATGAGCTAGAACCAACCAGGAAGAGGGGAGGAGATATCATGCCAGGCAGAGAAATTGAAAAAGCAAGTGCCTCGCATCGGGGCCACAAAATTCAGCTCACTGTGCTCTCCAGTGCAAAGGAAGCTATAATAATTGTGTTTGTTATAAATCTGACTTTCCTCCTAAACTCCTCCCTCCCCTTTCCCTTGGTCAGCAAGGAAAAAAGTACATGTCATCCTATTTGGTTTGAAGTTCAGTCTGATCTTATTATTTAAATCGTCCAGGTGATAATCAGTCTGTCTTGTATGAAAATGCTCCATCCCTCAGGTATCTTTTACCACCACCTCTGTGGGGTGTTGGAGGGTGTCAGGAGTGTGAATGGGGCTGTTGGGGGGTGCTTAACGTGAGCAACCAGGCAGGAAGATGATCGCCCTAAAGAGGCAGAATCAGGATGCCACCTGACTCTCTAGGCTAATCTACTTGCCTGATTGCTGGGCTCCTCATGCAGGGTCTCCAGCGAGTGAACTGGGGTCTTCTTTTATTCCAGGCCATGCCTCCAGTGGTGGTTCCGCCTGACCTGGTTACACCTGAACTCTGGGAACCTTCAGAACCTCAGTTTCCATCTAACTCCCTGCCCAGGGGCCTCCCCACAGCCTCTTTGGCTGTGATCTTTCATCCTTTTGAGTCTGTTGGTTCTCTGGCTCTCAATTCAGCCTCCAGGTCACTTGGAACACAGGACATCCCAAGGAAGCAAATGCTCTTGCCTCCCTTTCTTGGACCACATGACAAGTCCAAGTTCACAGGGCTTCATTGCTCTGTTGCTGCAAGGGATTCCATAGCACGAATGACATACCAGGGTTTTTAACCACCCCCATTCTTAAAAATCTCCCTCCGCCCCTCTTTAGTATTTAGAACAATGCTGTCATAAACATCTGTGTGCTTTCCTCTTCATGCTCATATGAAGGTATTTCTTTCGGGCAGATCTCCTGAGGTCAATTGCTGGGTCATATACATAGCGGATTTTAAATTCTGATAGAGTCTGTCAGGTGGCTACACCAACTCACAAGGCCAGCAGCTCTTATTAACGTCGAATATTGCTATGGTTTGGGTGTGGTTTGTCCCCCGGGGTCACGTGTTGGAAACTTGGTCTCTAGTGTAGTGATGTTAGGAGATGGTGTGGACCTTTAAGAGGTAGGGCCTAGTGGGAGGGCCTTAGGTCATTGAGTGCTGCCTTTGGAAGAAATTAAAGTAGTTCTTCTGGGGCTCATGAGGTAGTTCTCATGAGAGGGTCATGAGAGAATTGATTAAAAAAAGGAGCAAGCCTGGACCCCTCCCCTCTCTCTGACTTCCTGTCTGGCACTGTGATTACTTCCTCCCGTACAAACTCCCATCATGGTGATACCGTTGACCATAAGGTAGCTGAGCTCATGCTGCACCATACCCATAAACCTCCAGAACTATGAGTTGAATAAACTTCTCTTATTAAACACCCAGCCTCAGAGTTTTGCTATCATAATGCAAAACAAACCAAATATCAATATTTTTCAAAATCTGTCAATCTTATAGGTGAAAACTAATTTCCTGATCAATTCATTTGAGACTTTCATTTCCCTAATGACCAGCAAGGGGGCCATCTTTGCATTTTTAAATCCTTTTGATTCTATTGTGACTTTCCTACTCAAACCCTTAGCCCATTTTTCTATTGGGTTGTCTACTTTTATTTTTAATTTATGGAGTTCTTTCTATTTCCAGACACTGATCATCTCTTACAAATGCGGCAAATATTTCTCTTTATTTATCATTTGAGTCTTAACCTTATTCTGTCTCTTATTCAAAAATGTTCCTAATTGGCATGTGGTCAAATACACAAACATCTCTTATTTCTTCTAAGTTAAAATTTGCTCAGATCGCCAATCTGGTCTCTCTCTCTTGGAAGGAGACCCCCCAAATTGTCCCCTATAAAGTAGAGATGGGGCTTAGTTTACCTTCTCCAGCAGTGGACCAGCCCATGTCCCAGCAGTGAGCCAATCCCTGTCCCAGCAGCCCCTGCCACCACCACTCCTCCTGCCGTATGGTAGCCCCATATGGAAACTGACACCAGGGTAGGGCCGTCTGCCAGGTCACCAAGGTCCCCCACAGAGTTCTCCCACCAACTGCATGCTAGTTCAGATAAGGGCGCAGCCCGGCCTACATGGCCGTGGCCACACGTTGAATTGTCCTATGGAGCAAGGTTGGCACTGTCATCATCTCACAGATAAGACTCCCGTCCCTTTTCCTTCTCTGGATTAGCTCAGGCATCTGGCAGCTGTTCCTTTTCAACCCACAAAACACTCTAATTATACCCTAATTAATACCCCCTTTCTCTGACCACACTGCTGTCCCCACCCAGGGGTGGCAATTCACCGTGCCTTTTTCCCAGCCCTTTCAAAGGGTGGTTGTGTTTCTCACGAGTGGAGTGAGAAAAGCAAGCACGAATCCTCCACATCAGGCTTCGCCCTCTCAGACCCTGGCACCCAGCAGCCCAAGCCCTGGTGCTGCAGCAATTAGCTGTCCCCTTCCTCAGCTTCACCAGGCAACCTGGGAGTCCAGGAATCAGCGAGCTTCCAGTGTCTTCCTTCTAGAGAACACTGGCCCACTGCCCCCGTTCCCAGGGACCTTCCCTCTCCTACATGGTGGGAACGTCCCCAGCAGTAACATTGTAAGGAAGGTCACACTCAGGGACTGCAAGATTATTTTCTTCCCATTATTTCTCTCATTAAATAAAATATAATTTAATTTCTTGTAGAGCATTCTTTCTGATAGGGTGCCTGCTGCCCATCTGAATTCAGGATGACTGTTATGGTTTGGATGTAAGGTGTCCCCAAAAGCTCACATGCGAGACATGCAAGAAGGTTCAGAGAAGAGATGATTGGGTTGTGAGAGTCTTAACCCAATCAGTGGATTATTCACTGATGGGGATGAACTGAGTGGGAACTGAAGTGGTAGGGTATGGCTGGAGGAGGTAGGAACTGGGGTGTGGCTTTCGGTATATATTTGTGTCTGGAGAGTGGAGTCTCTTTCTGCTTCCTGATCTCATGTGAGCTGCTCCCCTCTGCCACACTCTACCGCCATTATGTTCTGTTTCATCTCAAGCCCCAAGGAATGGAACCAGTCACCTCTGGACTAAGACCTCTGAAACTGTGAGCCCTCAAATAAACTTTTCCTCCTCTACAATTGTGCTGGTTGGGTCCTTTGTCACAGCAGAGAAAAAGCTGACTAAAACAGTGACCAGCAAGGCACATGTAGACATCCAAAGGTGGATTCAGGGCTAAAGGGCCAGCTACTCTCTCACCTCCTCCACTGTCAATCTGGATTTAAAAGTTAATAGAGGGTGTGGAAATGGGAATTGCTCCATGGATAAGAATGAAAACAAAGAACTCCCCCTGCATAGTTTCTAATGCAAAACAACTTTGGTCAGTGTCCATGTCCTCTCCTCCATGGGGACAGTCTGCCTTTCACTCTCCTAGGGCATGGTACCCTCATACCAAGGAGCTCTCACCCCAAGAGAAGGATGGTAGCTGCAGATGAGTAGAGAGCCAGGCCCCGTGCCAATGCTTCCCACACCACAGCTCACTTCATTCTCATGGAAACCTGGCGAAGACAGTAGGGTATATCATGATCCCCATTTCACAGATGGGAAATCTGAGACTCAGGGAAGTAAAAACACTTGCCAGAGATGACCTCAGCGTGGAGGCTGCAGACACCAGCTCCAAAGCCTGTGATCCTCTAACCAAGTGAGTCTCTCCAAGACCCCGTTGCTTGGAGTTTTGGAGTCCTCGTGTTGGCCAGCCACTCTATCCTCTCATAAAGCCCAAATCTACCCCTTTCCTTCTGCTTCCTGACAGTCAGCCTCTGGTGCCTTAAGGAACACTGGGGGTCACCATGCACACATCCTCGCATGAACCCTATTCATAATTAAATTCACAGCCAAGCCATGGTCACATATGTCCATAGCCAAGGATACATGATGTGAGGAGTAGCCTGCCATTGATTGTGCAGGGGAGGGGCTGCCGCAGCAACAGGAGGACACAGAACTCTGTTCCGCAGGAAAGGTCATGGTCCTGCACAATGAGGTTCTGTTCTCAGCCCCACTCCTGCAAGGAGGGGCACTTCCAGCAGGTGGGGGCTTTGATTCCATCACAGCAGAACAGCAGGAGTTCACCACTGAGACGGCCACCCAGCCTGGGTTGGGCAGAGGGTTGGGTAGCATCACAAAGCCATGCCCTGGGCACAGAATTGTGACCTTAATTCTGCTACTGCCGGACAGATGCTGGCAGCCCAGGGTTCCTGCAGACAATTCAGGGACTTTCCCAACCCTTCTACCTGGAGGGCATCAAATTCTGGAGGCAGGCAGAGATACAGAGGCACAGGGCACCATCCTGGGTCACATGACCCATAATGGCATCCCCTGCTGCCCCTCATTCTCAATGGCAGCTCAGTCACCGCATCTCCTTGATGGCATCTGTTGAAGGCCCACATTTCCATCTGCTCAGATCCACTCTTAGATCTAGGCAGGAGGGGCCTGGGCTTTGAACTTTAGAGGCCCACGCAGATCACAAAAACTGAATTACAATTATACAGATAGAAAAAGCCTTGCAAGAAATTTCTTTGAAAGTCTACCAACCAAGCCAACAGAAATGACTACCCCATCCCTGCCAGGCCAGAGGGCCGAGAGCACATCACTGTGTGAGCATCAAGCGCTCCTGGCGTCCTGGGGCTGGGGGATTGTAGAGGCAGACCTCTCACATATCCAGGTGGGCTCTCAGCTGTCCCCACCCTGCAGGGACCCCTCAGGTCCGTGCTGGCAGCACCATTAACCTCACACAAGTCTGAGCAGCCAGGTGGTAACGAGCTCAGATGAGCCCCACTGAGGTAATTAAATCAGGGCCAAGGGGAGTGGGTTGTAATTGAGTACAGAGAAGCGAGGAAGCAGCCTGAAGGTGTGAAGGCATCAGAAGCAGAGGCCTTCACCCAGGGCCTGGCTCTGGCTTTGGCTCTGGGGATGGCACAGGGTACAGGATGGGAGACCCAGCTGAGGCGCCCTCCAAGGCTCACTGAACTTCAGAGCCAGGGGTTCCAGCACTTCTCTGCAGCTGGGGAGGCAGGGCCCAGAGGTAGGCATGGCTCCTGCAAGGGCTCACAGCAGCCGGAGCTGAAGCCAGGCCTTTGATGAATGGGCTCTCACCACCTCCTCTTGCGCCTCAGCAGCTCTGGAAGCGCAAAGACTGTGACTTGCTCCATGGGGCCTTGTTTCTTCATCAAGATGTTAATGAGACCAAGTCACTGAGTCCTGCATTGGCTCCAAGCAGGGCCTTTCACCCTAGGACTACAGCTTCCATGCCCCAAAAGCCAAATATAACCTTAAGACTAATTGGTCAGCTCAGGAAATTCAGCAAATAGATTTTCTGCTGGTTGGAAGGCTTCTGTCTCACCTGACACCACCACTACCACACACATGCGCTTCCCAGACAAGAAAGCAGCAACCCAGACCACATCTCAGGAAGGTCAGTCAGTAATTTGTGTGCAATTCAAGAGTAGGAATGGGTCGTGCCCCTCCCAGTCCCCATCACCCTGTGAAGAGCTTCTCACAGAGGGGGCCTCAAGTGTACCCTTCAGACCTGCTCTCCTTCCCCCGAATGCTACCCTGTGCCCAGAGGCTGACCCAAAGGGGCAGCATTGACAGACTCCACTGCCCTTTGGCTTCTGGTTGGGTCAACACAAGGGGGAGTCAAGCAGGAGATGGGAGGGAGAACAGGAGGGAGGGAGAAGGGAAGAGGAAAGCCGAGGTACTGGTTCCTGGGTGCTCTCTCTGTGGTGCCTGAGCCTGGCACTTCCCTTGAGAATAGGCTTGGCTCCTGCTGGGCAGCCCTCTGCCTCATTCACTCCACTGCAGCCCTTCAGGCACTGGGGACAACAGTTCTGCTGTTTCTGATTCTAGGCACTGGCAGGATCCTGTGTGGTCTCCCTGCACACCACCTGCTTCCTTATCTTGTTCGAAATAGTCCTGTGTTAAGCCCATCCTTAACTATCCTAATTTAAGTGTGAATCTCTTTCCTACTGGGATCCTGCCTGCTGCAGACGAGTAACTGGAGAGCTGGGTGAATGGTTGGAAGGAGCTGGTCTAGTGTGGTGGTTAAGAGCCCAAGTTTTGTAGCCTGGATTTGCATCCCAGCTTCACCACCAATTAGATGTATGAACTTGAATAAGTTTAGTAATGTCTCCAAGATTTCATTTTCTCAACTCTAAAATGGGAATTAAAATAGTAACTTCCAGAACTGTTGTGAGGATCAAATGTGATAATAAATGCAGAGCTGAGCATCTTGCTTGGTTGGCACACAGTAAGTGCTCAATAAATGGTTGCTGTTGCTTCTGCGGCTGGCTGAACAGATGGTAAGATGAAGGCCCACGGTGTGTTCCCCAGCTTGAGCCACCTGAAGTTCATGAACAAGGACATCAATCCAGGTCATGGTATAAATTATCTCTGCCTTTTCCCCAGGAGCCAGCAGACTTTTCCCTCCCTCCCAAGCATGGCTGGGGTGGGTGATTACTTGGGTGGGCAGAGGTCTAGCTCTCTCCTGCTGGGGTCCCCATGGTTTGTCCTTCTCATCCTAAAGTGGGAATGTGGGGAGCATGGCTGGTCACTCTCTGACACTTACACTAGACCCCACAGCCTCCTAGTAAGCTTCCAACTCTGATCTTTCAGAGGAACCAGGAACTAAAGGTCACAGGCCTTTCTATGGCACCATTCCAGATCTCCCCAGTGAGACTGGAGCTCCTGAGACCTCCCTTTAGAGGCCTGTCTGAGCCCAGACAGGGAGGACTGGCTGCATCACCAGGAGGCCCTCATGCTGCCCCATCCCCCCATGCAGCCACACATGCCCCCTGCCCCCCACGGTCAGTGGAGGTTCACTGCAGCCCCTCTGAGCCAAGGGTCACCCCAGGCCCTGGGAGCATGGACCAGGCAGAAGTAGTCCCAGCCTTTCTTGTTCATACCACATATCCAGAGGTGGTCACAGCAGGAAGGTGGTTGAGTTCAAGTTCTCCCTTTAGAGTGTAGACAGTGAGGTCCAGAGAAGACAAGGACCTGCCCAAGGCCACCCAGAGCTTCAGAGCTCAGCTCGTTCCAGCCTAGCTTTCCCAGTCACCAGGCCAGTGTCTGTCTTTCCACATCCTGAGTCAGTATGAACCGTGGCTTGAGGCCAGGGAATTGGGGGACTTTGAAAACTGACTTGAATCCAAGGTCTGGCCCCATCCTGATTTGTAAGGAGCCCTTGGCAAGTCAGCAATCTCTCTTAGCCTCAATTTCCTCAGCATGGAAACTAAAATAAGTCCTACCTTGCATGGTCCTCAGGAGAGTGTAGAGAGAACATCTTCATTGTGCCTGGCACATAGTAGGCCTGAACATGGAATAGTTTGCCCCATAAGGAGGTTTTCAAGTCATGGTTCTGCCTAATTATCTTTTCATCATTAACTGAGTGCTCTTGACACATCCCAAGCAAGGGAAATGATGGCCCAGGCAGACAGCGTAAGGTTTGCACAACAGGCGCTCATGAATCCCAAGTCTCCCCTCTCCATCCCCTCTTCATACAGTCACTTCTTTTTTTTTTGTTAGATCTTTTTTTAATCTCATTTTTTAAAATTTATTTTTATTGTAAACAAATGAGATACATCTTGTTTCTCTGTTTGTACATGAAGTAGAGGCATACCATTTGTATAATCATACATTTACCTAGGGTAATAGTTTTTGATTCATTCTGTTATTTTTTTCTTTCCCCCACCCCTCCCACCCCTCTTATCCCTCTATACAGTCCCTCCTTCCTCCATTCTTGCCCCCCTCTCACCCCCCATTATGTGTCATCATCTGCTTATCAGTGAGATCATTCATCCTTTGGTTTTTTGAGATTGGTTTATCTCACTTAGCATGATATTCATCCATTTGCCTGCAAATGCCATAATTTTATTATTTTTTATGGCTGAGTAATATTCTCTTGTATATATATACCACAGTTTCTTTATCCATTCATCAATTGAAGGGCATCTAGGTTGGTTCCACAATCTGGCTATTGTGAATTGAGCAGCTATGAACATTGATGTGGCTGTATCTCTGTAGTATGCTGATTTTAAGTCTTTTGGGTATAGGCCAAGAAGTGGGATATCTGGGTCAAATGGTGGTTCCATTCCAAGTTTTCTAAGGAATCTCCACACTGCTTTTCAGAATGGTTGCACTAATTTGCAGCCCCACCAGCAATGTATGAGTGTACCTTTTTCCTCACATCCTTGCCAACACCTATTGTTGCTTGTATTCTTGATAATCGCCATTCTAATTGGGGTGAGATGGAATCTTAGGGTAGTTTTGATTTGCATTTCTCTTATTACTAAAGATGTTGAACATTTTTTCATATATCTGTTGATTGCTTGTACATCATCTTCTGTGAAGTGTCTGTTCATTTCCTTAGCCCATTTGTTGATTGGGTTATTTGTATTCTTGGTGCAGAGTTTTTTGAATTCCTTATATATGCTGGAAATTAGACAGTCACTTCTTTATCAGCAGCCACAGGGGGACCTCTCTTTTTTCTGATTGTCACAGCCAGGTATGCACAAAAACAAATTGTGACCAAGAAATGAGAGGAAGGAATAAGGAGCTTGTTCCTAAATCATCTTCTCAGAGAAGTTTAAAAAGCTAAAAGAAAAATCAAAACCATATGTTTTTAAAAACCTGGCACAGTGCAACACTGTCAGGTCATGCCCAAGGCTTCCCGTGGGGCAGGAGGCCAGGACCCTGCTGTTGGGCCTCTGCTCCTAAACTCTGCCAACACTGTCCCAGAACCTGAGCCGGAGTCAACAAGAAAATCAATTTTATGTGTTCTGGATCACAGCTGAGCAAATGCCAGAATGTTCTTTTGGCGGATGGATACTACCTAGAGCCACAATGGGACAGAATATTCCAGATCTAGGAAGACTCTGGTGTCTCTGGGTCCAGCTTCCTGTATAGATAGGCATCTGTCACACCTAGCTCTCCAAGGATATAGAAATGGTACCTCATCCCTAATTCCCCCTGTAGGGTTCCCTTCCTTTTGTCCTCCTCTGCCTTTCCTTCCTTTATCTGTCCATCACATAGCCGCAGCAGCAACAACATGCTCTCGCAGGGTACTCACTCAGGAGTAATACAGGGAAGAACACAACGCCCCTGCCCACTTCTTCCTCACTAGATTCTCCTTGTCTATTTAGCACCTAAATCCTCCACCAGCCTGGACCCAGGAGAGGCTAAACCCAGGTGAATCTGGACACAGGTGGCACAGGGCATGTGGCAAGCTCTCCAAATACAGTAGCTGCCCCTTACCCAACAGAGGATTAATTCCAAGACCCCCAGTGGATGTTCGAAACTTTAGATAGCACCAAACCCTAGACACAAGCATTGTGAAACCTCCACAGTTGATCTAATAACCAAGATGGCTATTATGTCACGAACAGGCCAGCAGCTTATGCAGGGTAGCTATGCTCAGCCAAAGCATGATTCACATTCTGGGTGGGACAAAGAAGAACAGTACAAGATTTCACCATGCTCTCAGAACAGCACAAAATTTTTAAATGTATAAATTGTCTATTTCTGGAACTTTCCACTTAATATTTGTGAACCACAGGTAACTAAAGCCATGGAACACAAAACCACAGAGGAGTACTGCTAGAGTTGTTCAATGTTAAATGAATGAATACCTGGGCTCTGGGGGAACATTTTTGGTAACAAGATGCCAGCTGCTTTGAAGAGAGTCTTTCTCTGAAGGCAGGCTGGAGGTGGTAGGCACAAGCCCAGGCAGGCACAGCTGGCCCCCAGGCCTCCTGACAATGGGGGTGTCATCCATCAAGAAGCCACTGCTACTCAGAACCTTCCCATAATACTCCTAACCAGGAGCGGGGATCCCCATACTGGAAATTCCCAGTAGGTTCATCCCACTCCGCCCTGCAGCACCACAGGCCTGGTCATTCTCAACACCATTTCTTGGAAGGAAAAGTTGGCTCAGGATCAGAAGTTCTAGAATTCACTACAGGAAGTGACTATTTGAATGAGAGGAAAGGTTTCTGATTAAAGAGTAGAGAATTCTGGGTTCTGATTCCCACTCTAGAAAATATGGGCTTGGATTGGGACCTGGGTTCAACTCCAACTCCGTTGGCAAGTCAGACAACTCACTGAGACCTCATTTCCTCTTTTGAAAAGGGATTATAGTATCTGCCTAGCAGGTTCTTGTGAGGATTACAGAGGAAGCAGCAGGGGCGGATAGTCAGCTGGCATGCAAAGATTTTAACCTACTTCTTGGGAAGTAGCTGCTCCCCAGAGCCCCTGTGGCCTCCTCCACCTAGCCCAACCTGATTCACAAAAGGTTAACATCTAGCCCAGCAGGGCACTCCAGCATCCTGGCGACCCTTTTGATTGGTGTGTGCTCACATTAAACTAAATGGGTGTGAACAAAATGCTCTGTAGATTGCAAAGGCTCTTACCCCCACACCCACACCCCAGCTCAGATCTACCTGCTGAACATGGACATTCACCCTGTTTCCAGGACCTTCCACCTGGATGTCTTGCTCACCACTACCAAACTGAGCTGTTTCTCCTGTTAAACTGATCGGAAGAATTGGCTCTACCTCTGCCCAGCTGCTCCAGGAGGGAGCCTAAGGTCTCCCAAGACCGTTTCCATACTCAGTCTCTCAGGTGGGCAGTTGTGTTTGCTCTAAGTTCCCCAGATCCGTCCGTCCTGTCTCTACCCACCTCATTCCCTCATCACTTCTCTGCTAAATTGGAACAACTACCTCTGCCCTGGCCCCTGGGCACCAATGTACCCTTCCATTTCATTCTCGCACTGTGAGCAGAGGGGTTTCTCATTGACCCCTCAATGAAATGTCACTCATCATTGATATCCCTCAGTGATGACTGATGCAGGGAAGTAGACCTTCTGGACTGTTTGTTGCATGATATAAAGAATCACTGCCTCCAAGATCGACTGTGAATGTCTGATGAGTGCACAGGTTCTTCAGGATCTGCCCCAAATGTCCTCTTCATCCCCATTTCATCTCTCCCTTCCCTCCATTTGCTTCCAACTTTCTAGCCATATTGTGCTTCTTGCTGTTTCCCAGGCTCCACATGCTATTTCACACCTCTCTGCTTTTGCACATGTTATTTTGTCTGCCTGGAATGCCTCAAAATGGAAAAGAGAAATCCTATTCTCTTCTTCCAGTCAATTCCTACTCCTCCATTGAGACTCGGGCTAAGCTCTGCCTCCCCTGGGAAACCTTCTATACATTGCTCCAAAGTTGGTGCTCCCCAGTGCCCCTGGCATAGCCACTGAGTGCTGATCTGCCCTGAGGAACCAACACCAGATTTATCCTGGCTCAGATGCACAGGGTCTGGCTACTCAGTGACTTGGATGCATTTCTGCTAGAGTGGGACGTCTTGGACAGCAGCAGCCAAGGAGAAGAAATGGCACGTGCAATTTGGAGAGTACTCAGTGTGTCTGGGGGAGGTTGCTCAACGTCTTGCACAGCTCATCCTAAGTGTGGTTGTTATCCTTCTCCCCCTCATCACCACCATCACCGTCATCACCGGGTCATCGAGGCCTTGCTTGCAGGGTGCTGACCACATGTCAGGCTCTAAACCATGAGTTTGACAGACAGGCCTCCCTGTAATCTTTATTTTATCCTCACTATTAGTAACTCCCCCAAGTTGGTACTATAAGTATCACTATTTTATAGATATGGAAACTGAGGTTCAGGAAGGCTCAGAGCTCTGCCCAAGGTCACTCAGCTGGTTAGTGATGGGGTTGGCTGACCCAGGGACACACTCATTTACCACGTCAGTGGGCAGCTGGCCACACTGATCTCATCCTTTTTGAGTCCCTCCCACCCCATCACTGTCTGTGGGAACTCCTTCCTTAAGTAAATGGACATTCTGAGAGATGTTGGGTGGGCCCAGTTGAAACAACCATAAGCCCTGGGAGGGCCCTGGGAGGAGGAGAGGGAAGATACTCAGAACCGAATGTACCCTTCTAGATCTGACCAACATGGTGTTTGGTTCCTCTAGGGTTTCTGCGGTTGCTGTGCATTACTTAGACATCTCGTCCCCTCCTCTTATCTGCAAATAGAGAACGCAGAGTCCCAAAGGGAAAGATGCCCATCCAAGGTCACTCTGCAGGTGAGGGGGCGTGGCAGGGAGCAGCTAGGGCCATAACCTGGACTCTGGGATCCCAGACCTGAGTAGCTATAGGCACCTGACACCACACTCAGCTTAGTCAGATTGGTTTTAACCATGTGAAGTTTCTGAAGATATCTGATTGCTCTGGGTCTTAGTTGTCTCATCTACAAGATGGGATTTGAATTATTATCTGACAGGATTGTTAGGAGGACCCAGTGAGACAGACACTGAGGGTATCTGCTGAGGCAAGAGGGTCTGGTGCCCAAAAGGGTTGTAGATGGCAGCTGGGATTATGATTGAGTCTGGGGTCAGACAGTGCTTGTGGATTTGTCCATAGCTCTCCAGTCCTCATAGATAACACTTAGTCCTCCACACATCTGGAGCTCAGCATAAGGCCTGACCAGGCTGCCCATGCCTAGGATCTGCTGAAATGCATGGAGGCTGTGCAGGCAAACCTGGCCCCAGTGGTTGGATCATGCAAGAAGGAAGGCACAGTGTAAGGGAGCCCTTTATGCTAGAACTCTCCAGAGGTAGAAGGAAGCTGTGGGAAATAGACAATTCCCTGGAAGCATTCTGGGAGAATTTGGACAGCAATGTGATTGATTGCCAAGAACGAATTGAATCTGTCAAATCAATGAGGCTCAGGAGAATGTCTAAATTGGAAGCAACTTAGAGGCCCTCGAGTACAACATTCTTAATATACAGAAGGGGAGACTGGGACCTGAAAAGGGAACACACATGCCCAAAGTAGCCAGTGCCAAATCTAGGGTGAGGAGCGGGTCTCCTGCCTCTGCAGAGAAGGGACTGGTGCAGTTATAACCATTTTTCAAAATAAGGAAAGATCCCAAGGTCCAGAAAGAGGCAGAAACTTGGTGAGGTCACCAAGAGGGTCTATGATAGGCCAGAAACTCTCTCTATGGCTTCAGTGTTACCCCAGGGCCACCTTAGCTGAAGTGTACCTGGCTGGAGGAATAGGACCAGAGTCTAAACCCCAGCCAAGGTGGAAGCAAGGTGGAATGAATCCTTCCTGGGGCAACTGGGCAGTGCCTTCTGGCTAAAAAAGTCACCACCTATGGTCCTGCCTCTGCTTTGTTTGCCAAAATACCAGCTCTGGAAGGGGAGGTCTTGAAGCCCTGATGATCACCAGTCTGCCGGGGAAATGTGCTCAGAATGCGGGCAGTGGCTGCTCCAATATCCCACAGCCAGCATGACTGTGCTCAGCCTGACCCCCATGCCTATACCTGTACTCTCTCAGCAGAGTGACAAACACAAGGAGGCAGAAACAGAGACACCAGCTCAGAGGCACTCGCACTCACCCAGCAGAGTCAGGGCAAGAGCAGGGAGACATCATCTGTTAACCACTTGGAAAACAGCTGGCAGCTCCTGGCAGCCCCGACTCTCAACTGGCAGGAAGTGGCCCCTAGCACCCACCTTCCAAATCCCTATACTCTGACCATACCCTCCAGCATCAGATGCTAGGAGACACTGCCAAGGGCCCCAGAAAGCCCCAGCACGATCTCACTCCTTCATGCCTTTGTACATGTTCTTCTCTCCCTGGACTGCTGTCCCCTCCCTGTCCCTCTAACTCTTACCTCTAACTCGGCAATGGTTCCTCTGAGAAGCTGACCAGGCCTCCCGCTTGTCTCTCCTACAGCCTGAAGTCAATGGCTCCTCCAGCCTGCCACCTCTCTCCCTCTGTCACAGTGCAAGTCATACCAGCAGCTACTGCTTGAGTCCATATTGACCTTCTGCCCAGATGGAAGCCTCTAGAAGGCAGTTATGCTCTGACTTAAGGCAACATCCCCAACCTCAGCAAAAGGCTGATTATAAAGAATCTATAACTTCCTCCTCCCTCCCTCCCTCCTTCCTTTTCTTATTTTCTGTCCTCCTTCCTTCCCTCCTGGACACCTACTATGTGCCAGGCACTATTCCAGGTGCAGGAGATGGAGCAGTGAACAACACAAAATCCCTGCAACTTGATTGTCATTCTGGGGGGTTGGGGGGACTAGTGAAAAATAAAAGAGTCCAAATAAGTTCTGATGGTGCCAGGTGCTAGAAAGAAATTAAAAGCACATTTGTTGAGCTGGAAACTGCAGACAGGCAGGCAAGTCTCAAATGGGTACAGAGGGCTGGGGGAGTCCCTCACCTTCCCTCTCAGGGGCTGCCAGCTACTGGGGAGAGAGACGTGTGGGAAGGAAGCCTCGGGTGCTCTGGAAGTGCCAGACGTCTCTCCACCCACAGACACACTTCCTGGCTCTCCAGGAATTTGATTCAGCAACAGTTCTGAGCAGTTAGTTTTCAAACAGTCACAATAGCTGCCATTTATCAAGGGCCTTGAGGGCTCTTGGGCGGGGGATGGCCTTCCACAGCACTGAGCCTTCAAGTGCCTGACCCAGCAAGGCGGCAGGATTAGACCCCGCGGAAGGAGGGCCCAGGGGCACACAGCCAGTCCCTGGGCCAGCTGGGATTTGAACATAGGCCTGGTGACTCCTGGGTCCTGTGCTTCCTCTCACACCCACAGCCTCCCAGTGTCAGAGGAAGCCAGTGATCTGGTGGTAGAAAGATCTGGGCTGTGTCTGGATAGTGATGTCTCCTAACCCCAGCATGGGTCTGCAAATGGGAGTCCCTCAACTCCTCTGGGCCTCAGTTTCTCTAAGTGTCATGAAGAGCCCTAACCCAGCCCAGCTGAGATGGTCGCTGTGAACATCAGATGAAATGCAGAGGGCTATACCACAACAGTCAGCCCCACCACCCCTGAGACCACCCCTACCTCAACCATTGCTCTCTAGGTTTTTCTCCCAATCCCTTCAACCCTCCCTGGTGTCTGCATCTATGCCAAGCTGCCAATCACATATTGGCAGATTGGCTGCTGAGGTTGGGCAGAGGTAAGAGCTGTTGTGAACCCTGCTCACCTTACAGCTGGCAGAAAGCCAGCTTCGAGGTCAGGGCTGGTGCTAAGGGCAGAGCTGCCAATGTGGGGAAGGTTGAGGGCAGGATTGAGGATTCATGCTGATGCAGGATGACTCAGTAACATTCCCATTCTCCTCCCCTGAGAGCCAGCTGCTCTTCCCTTGCTTGGAGGGAAGGCAAAGCCAGCACTTGCTGAGGGCCTACTATGTGCTCTGTGCTTTCTCAGGCATTGTCTCCATTTATCTGCTATGGGAAGAGCAGGGAGTGTAAATAACTAGATTGGTGTTACATGAGTGCATCTGTTTGTTAGGGCTACTATAACAAAGTTCCACTAAATGGGTGACTCAACACAAATTTGTTACCTCGAAGTTCTGGAGGCTGGAAATTCAAGGTCAAGGTGGCAGCAGAATTGGTTTCTTAAGGCCTCTCTCACTGGTTTGGAGATGACTGTCTTCATATTCACATGGCACTCTCCACGTGTCTGCATCCAAACTTCCTTTTTGTATAAGGACACCAGTCATATTGGATCAGGGCCCATCCTAATGACCTCATTTTAACTTAGATGCCTCTCTAAAGGTTCTACCAAACTCAGTCACATTCTATGATCCTGGAGGTTAGAATTTCAACAGATAAAAAGGGGGGCAGGGCACAAATCAGCCTATAACAATGAGTAAGTGGCAGAGTCTGATGTTGAACTTGAATCTTTCTGATTCAAAAATCTGCCCCTTTTTCTTACATTTCTCCCTGTGCCCTGAACCCAAACACTTGTCATTCACCTGCCACGGGGGAGGCACCACAGTCTGAGCCTCTACTCCATGCCAGGTGTTTCCCCTTATTTCACTTAATACAACTCAGTGAGGTGAGTACTAAAAAGAAATTGAATCTCAGAGAAGGGAGTGGCCCAAGGGTACACAGTGAGTCAGTGGCTGTGGCAGGACATGCAAGACATGAACTTGAGTGTGTCTGGCCTTTTCCCTCCACCACCCTGTGTCTCCTCCTAAGGCAATAGTCATATTGCCTGATCAGTCATGGGCACAGCAGCATGGTGGCATGGCCAAATGAATGTTGGCACTCCAGCTGGATCAGAGGGCTGCTGGGCATTAGCCATTTAATTGCAGAATGGCCAGGCCAAATGAGGAGCTCTGGGGGAGGCGGAGGGACGTGGCCTTTCCCAGCTGATGTAGATTGATATTATTCCCAGTAAGGCAGCCATGGTGTGCACTGTCTGAACAGCGCCCTCTTCTCTATCACCAGTCACTCCTTCAGGGGTTAGAGTTTTTGCTGAAAGCCAGAATTTACAGGTGGAAAGGGAAAGACTGCCAGATATTTCTGACCTAGAAGGAACTTGGCAAGAAGGAGTGTCCTTTCTTTGAAAAGAGAACCTTTTCTGAGCAAAGGTTGCAGGTTTGGAAGGGGCCTGAGACGCACACTGTCCATTTAGAGAATGGCTTCACTGGCCATTTAGAGAAATTCATGCCTTGGGGCCAAAGAGTTTCCCAGGTCTGTGCAGTGAGTGAGACCAGAGCCAGGGCTGCACTCCCAGGCTCCAGCCTCCCTAACCGCATCTGCCCAAGTACCCGAAGCACAACAAAATATCCACCCATTCCCACCTGTTGCCTCATCCCATGAGCATTACATGTGACTTCAACAGCCTCTTGGTCTGCTGATGTCCTCTGGAGATGAGCAGTCCAGCACGGGTCACCAGAGTTCCCCCAGAATACCCTGACCTGATTTGAACTGAACTGGGTGAGGCTGACAGCCATCTCTTGGTCCACCTGCTGTCCAGGGCCAGGTCAGCTCACCATGCTATTGATACAGGTCCTGGTTGGGACCCTTCCTATGAGTGAGAGAGTAGGAACCACCTGACACAACTGGACTCCCCTCCATCCTTAGCCCCCATGTAAGTGAAGAAGTTAAGAGCACAGCTCTGAAGCCAGAGTGCCTGGATTCTGGTCCTTCTTCTATTATGTACTAGCTCTGTGAATTGAAAAAATTATTTAATGTCTCTATGCCTCAGTTTCCCTCTCTGTAAAATGGGGGTGATAATAGCAGAAATTTCCACTGCTGTGGAAATTGCAATTGCAATTTAGAATTGCAATCAATGACTGAGTGAGTTAAGATGTGTGTTATGAGCTTCAATTAAATTATTAATTATGTTTTATTGACTGGGGCCACTGTCATAGGTACCAACAGCACAGAAACTAACTTTGCATCTCAGCTCTGCTTCTCTCACTTCCCCTCTCTGAGCACCAGTCTTCAAAATGGGGGCAAGAAACACCACTTCCCAGGGTCATGTACACCTCTGAGGTGGCCATAGGATGGATACTGGGAAAACACTCCAAGGATGTTCCATTCCTGTGACAACCACTAGAAATGAAGATGAGAGCATATGGGCAGACGAGTGTCCTTTCTCCTTTGGGGAGTAATGGGACCTGCCCCCAGCTCCAAAAGCAGGACAGTGTGACTGGCAGTGTGGGGGAGAAGCCCTGGCACGACCATGGGCAGTTCACTGACCCGGCAGCTCACTGTGAGCTAAAGCCCCTCTCTCTCCTTCGCAAAATCATTCCTGTAATGTCTGTTCTGAAAGTACAAAGCCCGTGACTGATGAACTTTCTTCTCCTACCTGGCAGAGCTCCTGGGTTCAGTCATGCAACACAGCCTTATGCAACTGTGCACCTACCCTGCCCTGCCCTGACCTTTCACCCTCTCCTCTCCCTCCTCCCTCACCTTCTCCTTCCTCACATGCCATTCTCAGCTTTCTGCCTCCTCAAACTTAGGCCAGTCTTCCCCTGAGGTCTGGTTTTAAGGACAGACCTTGACCTCCCAGTGCCCAAATCTTTAGCTGGAGACCCTAGGATTTCAACCACTGGGGCTAAAGGGAGAGGGCATTGTGAACAGTGGAAATAGCCCCAGCAAGGCTGAGAGGGCGGAGAACAGTACAGTGTTTGGGATCCTGTCCTCCAGTAGGGGACTGTTGGCTGGGACTGGGAATGGGCAGGTGTGAATGGGAAAGGGAAGTGAGGTTAGATGGGCAGGTGGGCCCTCACCTGATGACCCTCAACAACGGGGAGGGGTGGAGGCTGGCAGTAATGTTGGGGCAAAGCCCTGATGGTCAGAGCTCTTCCTGGGACCAGAACCCATACAGAGGGTCCAGGGTGGCCCCACATGGGTAGTGGCACAGAAGACCTCTCAGCAGAGGCAAAGGATGTGCAGGTGTGAATGGGTAGGGGCTCTCAGGTCCAGTGGTCCAAGGTGAAATTCTCCATTTATCACTTGCATACAATCTTAGTCAAAGCATTTCCATCTCTCTGAGCCTCAGTCTCCCCATCTATAAAATCAGACTACTAATTGTACCTACTTCGATATTGGTAATTGTGTCATTTTGCATGGTTCCTGGCTCACAGTAGAAACTCAGTAAATATAGGTCCCTTTCATCATTCCCTGCTCATTCCCCTCCAGTCACAGCTTGTAGGGCAGCTGTGTGCATCAAGTCACTGCTGTTATTCAACAAGATGTACTGAACACCAGCCTCTGTAATTTTTATAATAAAGGATTATTATTATTAATAATAATAAACACTGAGCAACTACCATGTGTCCAGAATTGTGCAGATCACTTTCCACAGGTGATTCCATTGAATCTGCTACGTTGTAAGGTAATCATTTCCTTTATTTTGCAGAAAATGAAATAGAGTCTTTTAAGGGCTTGCTAGGATGTGGCAGAGCCAAGCCTGCAACCCTGGCCGTGTAGTTAAGGGCTCCACATGTCCCCACCTCCTCTTCCCCGCCGTAGTTTTCAGCCCATCTGTTTTCCCATCAACTTCTCTGCTCCATGCACTTCCCAGGACATGATGAAGATGAAAGATTAAGGGGGGGGGGGGGTATATGGCATCTCAGAAAGAGCAGAATCAGAGGTTGGGGTTCAAGTTCCTGTTCTTCCATTTGTGAGGTGAGTGACTTTGAAGACTTAAGAAAGAGCCTGACCGGTAGCCCAAAGGAGTAAGATTCTAGATTTGCCTCTCCCGCAACATGCTATGTGACCCTGGACAAGCCCTACCCTCTCTGATCCTGTTTCCCCATCTGTTATGGTTTGAATGTGAGGTGTCCCCCAAAAGTTCACATGTGAGACAATGCAGGAAGGCTTGGAGAAGAAGTGATTGGGTTATAAGGGTCTTAACCCAATCAGTGAAGGAATCCCTGGTGGGATTAATTGAAGTGGTAGGGTGTGGCTGGAGGAGGTGGGAATTGGGGCGTGGCTATGGCGTATATATTTTGTATCTGGAGAATGGAGTTGCTCTCTCTCTCTGCATTCTGATCACCATGAGCTGCTCCCCTCTGCCACCCTCTCCCACCGTGATGTTCAGCCTTACCACAAACACTGAGGAATGGAGCCAGCCTTCTATGGACTAAGATCTCTGAAACTGTGAGCCCTCAAATAAACTCTTCCTCCTCAATAATTGGGCTGGTTGGGTCCTTTAGTTACAGCAATGAAAAAGCTGACTAAAACACCATCTGTAAAATCCATCTCTCTAAGGCAGTTCAGCCTGTCTTGATTGTGGAGAATCTCTCCTGAAGATTCCTTGTCCTTGTCCCCAGGCTTTCTCCCTGAGCACTGATGCACGTCAGGCCAGACCAGAGGAAAATAGACCCCTGAACCCAGTTAGGTCAGAATAAATAGCCTAACGGAGGTCTTCCAATCAGAGCCCCAGACAGCTGTTGCTTACAAAGAGATAGATCAAACATCACCCGACCCCCCTCCCAGCACACAGGAAGCAGGATGTGTACACGGACTCAACCGTGAGTGTCCATGAGCTTACGATGACCCCCAGAATGGGCAAGGGAGGGCCTTTTATCATTAGAAATATTTTATACAAACTAAAACTGAAAGTCACAATTGGGAAGTGTTGGAACCAAAATAGTCTCTGGTCCCATGTGTCTAAATTCTGCAAATCCAATCCATTTATTTCCATGATCTAATATTCTGTGATTCTGGTTATAGCAGTCTGTGTTCCAAACATCCAGTACTGTCCCCTCCTGACACCACGGTTCTGCCTGTGACTTTGACCTTCCTGAAGTCTAAAAGTTCTTTCTTTAACAAATGCTCATGGACTGCCTGCCCTGTGCTAGGTCCTAAGCTCCAGGCTGGGAACACAGCAATGAGCAGTGTGGAACTCCTGGACTCACAGAGCCTGGAGAAGACAAGTGTGAGCCAGTATTCCAAAGTGTGGCAAGGACCCCCATGGAAGCCACAAGGGCGCTGCAGGAGCCCAAGGGAACCCACACTCAGGGGCCAGAGGAGGCCTCCCAAAATGCTGTCGGCCAAGCTGCCACTGGGGGAGAGAGGACTTTAGGTAGTGTTCCAGGTAGAGAGGACAGTGTGTAAAGACTTGAGGGGAGAGGGCACCTGGCCAAGGACCCGAAGGTGGTCGTGTATGTGGAACCGAGGTGCCGGGGGAGGCGAGGCAGGAGAGGTCTATTCTCTGTGAAATGAATTACAACCTTAGCCTAAAAGTGGCAGGGATCATGGGAGATTTTAAACACTTAGTGACAAGTTTAGAATTGTATTTTAGAAGAAACCCTCTTACCGTTCCAAAGAGCTGGGCATGGAAGTGGTGAGAGATAGGCAGGAGACCTCAAGGGGGGTTGGTGTCATGGTCCCAGTGGGAGATGCTGTTCATCTGGATCAGCATCAGATGATGTGGACAGAGAGAAGTAGATCTGGGAAGGTTGGGCATGCATTGGAGAGGAGGAAGAGGGAGCGTCTTGCGTAAGTCGCAGGTCTCTGGTTTATTCAGCTGCGGGGGTGGCAGGCACCTCCAATTAAGATGAGGTGAGGGGGACAGTTGGCGTAAGAGCTAAATCTGGGGTTCAGGAGAATGTGAGGCCTGCGATGAGGAACAGACAGTGGCAGAGAGGTCAGGCGCAGCCTGAAGTGGGAGGTCACAGCTGAAGCTGCAGATCCAGACCTTCAGCACCAGGGAGTAACTACAGGTGTGGGGTGGGAGGAGGGGGACGGAGTGGTCCCCACAAGTGACTTCAGAGTGAGGGGAATACAGCTTGTGGAGCAGAGCCTGGCAACAGTCCTTGCCTGGGGCCCAAGGAGACCACGAAGGAGCAGCTCATCATAGAGGGAGGAAAACAAGGAGGAAAGTCAAGAAGGAGGATCCATTGTGACCAAAGTCACAAGTGAGCTAGGTGAGCTAGCAGCAGCAGCTTCAGAGTGACCGAGGCCAGTGTGTGGCTTTTTAGAGGAATGAATAGGGGTGAGAAAGTAAAACTGATGAACCTGGACAACTGTTTCACTAGCTTAGCTGATGCAAAGTGTAAACCCCAGAAAATGGTTGGTAAAGAATTCTAAATGAATGTAGCCGAGAAAGGTTTGAAGAAGGAGGCAGGGAGTAGTGACCGCACAGCATGTGGGCTGCCAGATTAATTCTTTTGTTTTAATACAAACAGATTGAAACAGAGGTTTTCAAACTTCCCACTATCACCTGTTGGTGGAATGTGAAAACAATTTACGAGTTTGTGACCACCATTACTATTCCCAATGGAACAAAATAGGGTAGAAAGAGTGTATTAAGTGTGGTAAGAGTAAGTATTGTCTGTCAAACTTTTGTTTCAGACATGTATGTATGTATGTATGCATCTATCTTTTTCTTTTCTATCATCTTTTTTTTTTTTTTTTTTTTTTTTTTGCAGTACTGGGGATCGAACTCAGGGCCTTGCGCTTGGGAGGCAAGCACTCTACCAGCTGAGCTATCTCCCCAGCCCCATCCATCATCCATCCATCCATCCATCTATCTATCTATCTATCTATCTATCTATCTATCTATCTATCTATCTATCTATCTATCATTATCTCCCCAGGTGTGATAACATATTTCTTACCATGAACTATCATTTTTGTAAAAAAAAAAAAAAATCAGAAAACCTCTTTCTAGACCTTGTTTGCTTATGACTGGCAGTAATTCAAATGTGCTCTCAGAGTAAACTTCTGTGGGGTTAACATTCCAGAGTTCTGTTTGTCCTGGGACTGAAGGTAATGAATTGAACACACAGCTCTTTGCACGCAACACTGTAATAGTGCAGCCTCCTAGGTTCGTTGGCCTTCTGGGCACTTGATCTTGTCAGGAAGCTTTGAGGCCATGGTGTAGACAAGACAACCTCCACTACAGAGGGTGCTTTAGTGAGGGCCAGTGCAGCCATGGGCAGAAGGACTTGGTGGGCTGGAAGTCACCTACAGATATGTTGTTATTGGTAAGCTGCCCATGCAGGGTTAGTGGTGGCACAGCCAGGAGTCCCATGTCCTGGGCTCTGTGCCTGCAGAGTGTAGAGGTGGGACACATTTAGGTCCTTGTCAGGAAGACAGGACAAGAGGGAAACGGGGGTTGGGGGGGGTTGCTAATTGGAAAGAACCGCTAGACTTAAAGGTGAGATATAAGTGGACAGAGGACAGACAGAGGAGGGGAATGAGTCAATGTGCATGTTGAGAGAGGTCAGGGAAGGGAGCAGAGAGCTCTCAGGCCTCCAGGAGGAGACCAACAGGCTCACAGGAGGGGAACAATGCCCACAGAGCCTCCCCTCTCCTTTAGTACCCTTTGCTGGGACTCTCTTCAGTGGGCACCTGATGATGTAGAGACCATCCATGGCCTCCCATGCATGTGGCACAAAGTCCTGTCACCTCAGCCTGCCCATAGGGCTCCTTATCCTACAACTTGCACTCCTTCTTTCAGACCTGTCCCTCACTGGGCCCCAGTCACACTGAATCCCTTGCTGCCACACTCTTTCCCCTCCTGTGTGGAATGCCATTAGCTTCTTGGCTAAGCTCAACAGAATGCCCACCCAGACAACACCTTTCCTGACTGCTCTGGCTACAGACTGGTCAGCCTCTTCTCCGTGTGCTCTGTACAGATTTCTAGCAGCATCCAAAATGCTTCAAGACCTAAGAACTTTCTGTGTCAGTGTGTCCACCCCAATTGTGAGCTCTCACAGCACAGGACAAAAGCTGACATGTGTCAGACTCATCAGGTAAATATTTGTTGGTCGGGTAGATGGACACAGAAAATACTAGGACAGATAAACAGAAGAACAGAATGGGCAAGGGGAAATACCTACTTACAGTGGCAATGTAGAGGAAAAAGAGCTCTCCATTGGAAGTCTAGAAGCTTTCCTGCTCATTGGCTCTGTGACCTTGAACAAGTCACTCCCCATCTCTGGACCTCAATCTTCCAAGGCAAAATAGGAAGGCTATGGGACAGAATGTCTGATACCTGATCCCCAAGGACCTCCAGCTCACATGTTTACTCCAAGGCGCCAGGAACATCATATCCCTTTGAACATGCAGGTGAGCTCAGTTCCTGGATGAAGGGATAGGAGTAGGGCCACTGGAAGCCTTGAAGGCACAGTGGAGGAGAGAGCTTCAGGTGTGAATCTGGTTTCTTGGAGGGAGACCAGTTAGCTTCTGACCTCCTACCACTCCACCAAACAGGGAGGTTTGAAGAAGGAGGCCTTAGTAGCTTTGACTTGACCTATTGCCTCTTTATGAGCCAGAGTCACCTGCCAGGGGAACAGCTGAGGGAGCCTCCCTCTCTTCTGTTATCTTCTCCCCTCATGGAAGGCCATAAACTCCTTACATTTTTTTCTTCCAAAATCTTCCACACCCCACACTGTGTTCTCCTGGGCCCTACAATCAGGCTCCTGCCTTGGTTTCCCTCTCCATTTGTTGTTCAACTTTTTTATTGTAGTAAAATATACATAATATACAATTTATTTGTAGTGAACTATAGTAGCAATAATTTCTGTATATGATCATGAGTTTATTGCAGCATTTCTTTTCCTGTTCTTTTTTTTAGGGTTAGAATTAAAAAATAACAAGGAACAGAAAAGTCAACATAAAGATTTTAGGAGAACTTACAGGACACAGATTTGTGATTTGTTGAATGTGATTCTAAAATTTTTATATTAAGCTTTGTCAAATTTATAAGCTTCACAGGAATGGACATCATATTTATAATATCCTTCTATATGTGCTACCATAGATGTGAAATTCTTGACTTTAATATTGTCTTTGAAAATGTTAAATTGAGAATTCTGTTAACTTACATTTCATGGATTGGCATATTGTATTACTGCAAAAAATATTTGATTTTTAGCACAGTGCAAAAGTTCTTTAAAATGCAAGTTTCTTTATCCTAATTCCATTTTGTTTTAAAGCCCATTTTAAATGTAGTTTCCTCATTTAGTAAAAGTTGTCTAATTGATATAAAAAAATAAAGTTTGTTATTTTAACCATTTTAAGTGTAGTCCAGTATTATTATACATTCATAATGTTATGCAGCCATCACCCTGTCCATCTCCACAACTCTGGATGCAGCAGCAAGTCACGGCTCCCAGTTAGCCAATGATCCCAAGGGTAGTCAATACTCTACAGTGCTGCTAAGCTATGATGTTTAATAGATTAGGTGTATTAAATACATCTTTGCTTTATGATATTTCTAATTTACAATGAGTATCTGTGGTTAGATCATGTTTTTAAATCCAGTCTGCCAATCTCTGCCTTGATTAGAAAGTTTAATCCATTTACATTTACAATAGTCTTTCCTTATCCATAGTTTTGCTTTCCACAGTATCGGTTACCTACAGTCAACCAAGGTCTAAGACTATTAATAAAAAAATCTAAGAAATAAACAATTCATAAGTTTGAAGTTGTTGTTGTTCTGACTAGCATGATGAAATCTAACACCATCCTAACCCATCTCACCCAGCACATGAATCACTCCTTTGTGCCTTTTTTTTTTTTTTTTTTTTCCAGTGCTAGGGATCAAACCCAAGGCCTCACACATGCTTGGCAACTGCTCTACCAGTGACCCACATCCCCAGCTTTTTTCCATGCTTTCTATGATACCTGCCCTGTAACAGTTGAGAGATAGATAGATAGATAGACTTTTAGAATAGATCTGTCACCTGTCTTTTCCAGTTTATCTGTTTACCTAATTTTTATTGTAATATGTTGTTATAATTGTTGTTTTTTAAATCAATTATTACTATTAATCTCTTTAAGTGTCTATTATAAACTAAGCTTTATCATAGCTATGTATGCATATGAAAAAACATACTATATATTGTACTATCTATACTATGCAGTTTTAGTACTATCTGCAGTTTCAGGCATCCTTTGGAGGTCTTGGAACATACCTACCATAATTGAAGGGGTACTACTGTACTGATAAGGAGGGATTCATTTCTGTCATTTTGCTATTCATTTTGCATATGCCTTATAGTGTTTTTGTCCTTCATTTTCTGAAATCTTCTTTTGTATTTAGCTGATTTTTTTTTTATACTGAAACATTTAAGTTTCTCTCTCACTTACTTTTGTATATATTCTATAGCTATTTTCTTTGTGGTAACCATGGGGATTACACTTAACATTCTAAAGTTGTAACACTCTAATTTGAATTTATACCAGTTTAACTTCAAGAACATACACAAACTCTGTGCCTTTAACAGTTCTGTCTGCACTCCTTTCTGTCGTTGATGTCACAAAATTATATCTTTATTCACTATGTGCCCTAAAGCATAAACTAATAATCCTACTAAATGATTAGTCTCCTAAATTATAAAGAAAACAAAAGTGGAGTTACAAAATCATTGTTACAAAAGTAGTACTAGCATTTCTAATTGCTTACATATTTATCTTTATTAAAATCTTTATCTCTTCATGCAGCTTCAAGTTACTCTCTCTGTTCTTTGGTTTCACCCAGCAGAACTACCCTGAGTATTTCTTGCAGGGTAGGTCTGCCGGGAACAAACGTCCTCAGCTTTTGCTTATCTGGGAATACCTTAATTCCTCCTCACTTTTGAAGGACAGTTTTACCAGCTATAGGACTCTTCATTAACAGGTTTTTGTTTTCTTTTAGCAACTGGAACATATCAGCCAGTCACTGCCTTCTGACCTTCAAAGTTTTTGATGAGTAATCTGCTGATAATCTTGAGAATCCCTTATATGTGACAAGTTGCTATTCTCTTCTTGCTTTCAAAAATTTCTAGATTCAATGTCTGGCTTTTGGCAATTTGATTATGCACCTTTGAGTTCATCTTACCTGGAGTTTTTTGAGCTTCTTGGGTTTTTGTATTTATGTTTTTCTTTAAATTTGAAGTGTTCAGCCATTATTTCTTCAGATATTCTCTTTGCCCATGTTTCTCTTTTCTTCTTCTCAGACTGCCATAGTGCATCAGCTTGATGGTGTCACACAGGTCCTGCAGCTTTGTTCACACTTCCTTAATCTTCTTTAATTCCTCAGTCTCAACAATTTCTACTGTCTTCTCTTCAAATTTGCTGATTCTGTCTTTTGCCTCCAGAAATCTGCCTTTAAACTCTTTTAGTGAATTTTTCATTTCAGTTATTGTACTTTTCAACTCCAGAATTTCTTTTTAGTTTCTTTTGAGGTTTTCTCTCTCTTTATGGATATTTCTTCATACACAATTTCTTGGTTTTCTCCACATCTTTCCATAGTTGTTGCAGCATCTTTAGTCTTTTTAGAATAGATCTGTCACCTGGTCTTTTCCAGTTTATTTATCTTTTTCCTTTGAACGGGCCACACTTTGCCATTTCTTTGTGTGCCTTGTGATATTTTGTTGAAAACCAGACATTCTAAGCTAATATTTTGGTTTCTCTGGAAATCAGATTCTCCTTTCTCCAGGATTTGCTGTTTTTGCTACTTCATTGTTGTTCTTGTTGAAAGCTGTCATGTGCCAAGGACCAGCCTGAGGTATAAACTTGAGGTTTTCTTGGGTCTTTTCTGAGCCCATGACTTTCCCTTGGCATGTGCAGGGACTTTGTTATTTTCTCTGTATAAACAATTGCTTTTGAATGGCTTAAACTTTAATGCCTGCTCCCCAAAGGGAAAAAGAGAAAAAGAAGAAGGAAGGGTACCAGCTCTTAAGTCCCTGGAAGTTGCTTTAGCTGGAGGACAAGGGTCTTGTAACACAGGGGGAGGTGCAACAACAAAGGCCACCAGCTTCTTTCCCTGTACCTCTTTGATCAGAAGCAACAATCAGAGTCGGTGCTCAGATTCTCAATATTTAGAACAAAGTCTTTTTGTGCACCTCAGTTGTAAGCTGTATACAGTCTGCTCCAGGAACACATGCACAGGGGTGGAGTGGGGGCTGCTACTACTGTATCACAACTGAAATTAACAGTAATATGTAATCTGAGACTTCCCCTGGGAGTTTCAAGCCTTCAGTAGACTCTGGATATTGAAAACTGCCATAGCAGACAGATTTCTGCTAGGGTCGTCGTATTAAGCAAGGAGACAGATGCTTCCTACTCTGCCATCTCCCCAGGATCCTTTTCCCTGTCCAGTTTTACAAATATTTCTCCTGTATTGTATTGTAGAATGAACTAACCATGAGCGCAGTTGCCTGTATTCAGCAGGTGCCTATTGTATTCCAGGCACTGCTCTACACATTCTACATGGATTCATTCATTTAATCCTTACAACAACCTTTGAGGTTGGAGTTACTTTCTTCATTAAAAAAAAAAAATCACTTTATTTATTTATTTTAGATATACATGACAGTAGAGTATACTTTGACATACTATACAAACATCAAGTATAACTCATTCTAATTAGGATCCCGTTCCTGTGGTTGTACGTGATGTGGAGTTTCACTGATCGTGTATTCACACATGAACATAGGAAAGTTATGTCCGATTCATTCTACTGTCTTTCCTATTTCCATCTCCCCTACCTTCCTTTCATTCCCTTTGTCTAATCCGATGAACTTCTTTCTTTTTCATTTTATAGATAAGAAAAGTAAGACAGAGAGAGAGAAAGAGAGATTGGTATAGGGACTTGCCCATTCAGTAGCTGGGATTCAACCCTGAGGGGTCTGGCTCCAAAGTCTACACCTTGCCATGATAAATAAATGAATGATCCAACAAACTTGTTCAAACAGAACCTCCCTCAGTGTAGCACAGCAGCACAAGGGCTCTCCATAGTAGAGTAGGGACTGGGGAAGAGAGGCTTTCGGGAAGAGGCGATGCCTGCGTTGAAATGTGAATAAGTAGGAGATGTGTGGGTTGAGGGGCACTTCTGTAGGAGGCAAAGAGGAGTAAAGACCTGAAACTGCCAGGCTCTATGGGGAGCCTAACAGCTGGGACCCTGGAGCACCCAGTGGAGGTAAGGGGCAGGGCTGGAAAGTGGGCTGTCCTGAGGCACAAACCAAGTGCTGCCAGGCTCAAGGAAGAGAAAGTGTGGGAAATGGCAATGCCTTTGGAGAGGAGGTGGCAGGGTTTGGAAGCCAGTGAGGGCTGCAGCTGGTAGCCTGGGCTCAGCAAAGCATTCCCAGCAGGGGAAAAAGCATGGGGGTGGGAAAGTGGGAGAGAAATATTTAGGGACACATTTGATATGGCAGGAGGGGAAGAGTGTTCATCTTAATGACTGCTGAGACACCAGCAAAGCCTGTGCAGAGAATTCTGCCCTGCAGCTGAATGGCTGGGGTTACCTCACTGGGTCAGTTTTAAGTCCCAGGTGTAACCTGCATGAGTCACTGCAGAATCTGTTTCCACATCTGTAAAATGGAGGTGCTATTCAGCTGCCTAAGAAGTTCGTGTGGAGGTTTGAAAATGAGAATGTGCTGTGGAAGGACTTTGCCAACACTAAGGCATCCTGCTTCGTCCCTGAGTTCTCATAATGACGTCAGATCACCAGAGGGGCTTTTAAAAAACACAACACGCCACTTGCCAACCCAGATTGGCAGAATGAGAAGGCAGTGGGAGACACATTCTTTTTCTTCCAGTTTTTCCTTTCAGTTCTTTCCTCATGTGGTCTTGATGCTTTGTTGACTTTAGACCTGCCAACTTCTGACAGCAGAAGAAAATGCTGCAAGAAAAATAGAGATTCTGGAGGTTCGTGGAGATGCAACGGATTTGGAGGGTGTTCTGGTCAGGGCTTGATAGCTATGACAAGGGAGAGAAAAAGATCTTTCTCAAAGCTTAACAATGAGCAAAGCAGCCAAAGGATTAGTGGTGCTTTTGACTTCCATTGGTCACCCAGAAAAAAGATCCTCAAACAATCCTTCCCAGCCTCCACACAGCAGGCAGGTACCTCTATTCAAAGTTCCCAGCACCCTACACTTTACAACACATTTGCATCTGTATGAATTTATTTGATCTTCCCAATATGCTTGGGAAGTAGGGCTTCTTGTTTATCTCCATTTTAAAATTTTTTTTATTTGTTCCTTTTAGATATACATGACAGTAGAGTGTATTTTGTCATATTCTATATGCATGGAGTATAACTTATTCAAATTAGGGTTTATCTCCATTTTACAGCCAAGGAGACTGAGGCTCTGGGGAGAAAATGACTTGCTCAAGGTTCACAGCTAGCCAGATAGAGTGACAATTTGTACCTGGGACTCTTAGCTTCCCTACTTTCTACTACACCATATTTTGCTCCTCCTGGAGATTGCAGGTAGTAGAAAGCACAATGGAGTCCTCTCTTCTAGCTCTGCAGAGAACACACTGCGTAACCTCAGACAGATCTCTTGTCCTTTCGGGGCCTCTCCACTATTAATCTAGGGTGGTTATTGTTGAGATAAAATGACATAATGATTTTTCTTTTCAGTGCTGGGCAAACCCAGGGCTTCACACATGCCAGGCAGTCGCCATCACTGAGCTGTATCCTGAACCCAATATAATGATCTTTAAAAGTACCCAGCACAATCACTGGAATGTCTCAGTGGCCAGGATGACCACAGAGGGGAGAGGGTGGAAGAATGATGACAGTGACAGTCCTTAGGTACAAAATGACTTGGCAACTTAATAGAAGGAGGGACTAACTTTGCCAGAGGGTTTCCTGGAGGAAGGAGACATTCGACAGACTAGAAGAATGCATGACAGCATGACACTACTGTCCTTCACCTCTCCGCTCCCCTTATTTCTACATGATAGAGTTTGGGATGTAGAATGGGGTTGACCAGAGGTTTGGAGGGACAGAACCATGGGCTTCCAATTGTTTGGCTTTTGCCATTGTAAGGTTTTTAAACAGGTGAGTGTCATCCATTTTGCAGATGTGCAGTTTAGAAAGGTCACTCTTGCAGCAGGTAGAAGGGCAGAGCCTTCAGGCAGAGAGATGGTAAACCTGAGGCCCAGGGATGGGAGGGGTAAGTAAAGCTGCTAGAGCCATCTTCCAGGCAGGGAAGATCAAGCCACCAGCAAGGAGTGAAGAGTTATCTACCACACTGATGTAAATGAGAAGCCCTCACAAAGGAAGGGTAGTGGTAGTTAGGGTCCCTGAGTTTTCGGGAAGTTGAGTACTTCTCACCCCACAACTCCATATCCAGGGAAGGGAGGGTGAAAGTCCTTAGGCCAGGGCAAGCAAGTTCCCAAGAGATCCTCCCCATGGGGGCAGAGGAAGCAGCAGTCACAGAGA
This sequence comes from Sciurus vulgaris, assembly GCF_902686455.1. NCBI lineage: Eukaryota > Metazoa > Chordata > Mammalia > Rodentia > Sciuridae > Sciurus > Sciurus vulgaris. The sequence continues at coordinate 74,180,096 of NC_136472.1, forward strand.
CTGAACAAGGCAGAGTCAGGGGATCATTCCCCCATTCCCTCCCCTCCCAAGCCTGCAAGATGTTCAGCCTCCACCCCAATCCCTGATGAGAGACATTTTAGTACTCACCACCACACAATGGAGCTTCCTGTGAGCCAGACTAATGCTTCACCTGTGTTACTTGTTTACAATTGCAGAAACGGTTTCAGTGGTTAGGTGACTTACCTAAGCTGACCCAGAGCTGCTAAGTGCAGAACTGGAACCTGGAGTCTGTTCAAACCTCAACCTCCCCAGACTTTCATTTCAGGTCTCTCTCCCACCCAGGCAGAGACTTTGGGTGGGGGTTGAGGGAAGGAGAATTCAACTTCCTCCCTAGGGCCCCGAGGAGGTGCAAAGTTAAATTCCAGCAGCCCTTGTACTAGGTCAGGACTGCCTACTAAGCCAGACAGCTGAGGAGCACCCTGGCCATAAAGGTGCCTCTGGTACCATTTCAGATGATTTGACAGGAACTCTGAGAGGGCTTCCCAGTTCTGCAGGCTAGACACTAAACAGGAAGAACAGGCAGAAAGAAGGGGGTATTCCCAGTTCCCACACAGATGAGACCAGGATCCCAGCCTTCTCCCTAAATGACAGGGTCACCCCTCTTAATTTAGGTGAGTTCCCTAAACACACAGACTGTGAGTGCTGGGGGAGGACCTACAAGAACACTTCCTCTGAGCAGCAGGTTTGACTTTGACCTCCATGTCTTCCCCAGGCAGGCACGCAGGCAGACAGACAGACATACAGACACACACGGACACACAAACACACTAACAAACTTCTTTTTTTGTTTGTTTTTTACATAATAAGGAAAGAGGAGCAAAAAGGAGAGTGTAACAAGTCTGGGCCACTGTAGGGGGAACATTGCCCAATATCTTCACCCAGGGGCCCTCTCCAAGTGGGGAAAAAGTTCCTGGGAGGTCCGGGGCTAAAGCCAAAGCCTCCCTCCACCCCCTCACTGGATCTGTCAAGTGCCTGAGAACTGCCCCCCCTTCCCTGGAAGGGGGCAGGCATTGTCTGGGTGTGTAGTCTTGGGAGCTTCATTCCCCACCCCCAGCTCTGCCTTCCAGGGAATGCATTCATCAGGTAATTTCTCCCTGCAAGCCCTATTTTAAAAAGTTTTTTGGCTACTTTCCTGCCCTTTGTAGCATAAAGAGGGGTGGAGAAGCTGAGCTGCAGAGGGAGGAACAGCCTTAAACTGCTGCCTAGTCACACAGCAGCTTTCCTTCCTAGAAATCCAGCCAGAAGTTGATAGTTCCCTCCAGAAGAGAAAAAAATAAGTTTGTTGGCTTTCTCTTTCCTTGTCTGCCAGGTTTTTCTACCTAAGCCAGGCTCTCCTCTCTGTGGGTTCCTCTTTCAGCAAGTCTTTCTCTGCTTCAAACTCTTGGTCTCTCTCAAAAACATCTCTGGACCCCTTTCACTCTTTCAACAAAATAGGGAGCGGGCGGTGAATTCCAGAAGAGGAAACTCTCATCCTCCCAATCTCTTTCTTACCAACAACTAACTCTCTCTCTCCCTCTCCCTCTCTCCACACGCGCGCGCACACACAAACACACACACACACGCTCCAGCGACCTCCAGATGTTCCCGACCGTGAGGCCATCTGCTGAGATTGCTCCGGCGCGCGGGAGGAGGGGGCAGGGATCCGGGATGCAGGAAGCTGGGAGCGACGCCGACTGGAGTGGGTGGGAGCTGCGCACTTTTGAGACGCTCCCTAGGGTGGAACCCGGGCTCCTCCGGCGGGCGGGGGCGGGGCTGGGAGCATGCCGGGCAAGGCAGACAATTTGGCGACACTCCCTGAGCCGCCCGGCCGCCGGCCGGAGTCGCCACTGGGCGCTGGGCAGCGGGAGCCCGGCGGGCGGGGACTGGGGGCGGGCCGCGCGGCGCGGAGAAAAGCGCCGGCCCGAGGGCCAGCGCAGGGCCGCCTAGGTGAGCGTGCCGAGGAGGCAGCTGCGTAGCCTTCCAGGTGGGTACGGGTCGTCAGGTGGAGCCGGAGTCCTCGCGGCAGGCGAAGGTCCAGAGCCCCCGACCCCTCCCAGCCATCCCGCGGGCGGGCGGCGCCCGCGTCCTGCCAAGGCCCCTCAACTTTACCTGGAGCCAGGGCGACAGCAGCCGCTGCCGGGGACTCGGCGGCAGTGGGGAACCCGGACCAGGGGGAGAGGGCTTCCAGGAGACAAAGGCGCTGCTCCGGTGCCGTGGGCGTGGGCCGTCGCCTGTGGGGTCTTTGTGCGGACACGTGCATTTCACGGTTGTGGGTCTTTGTGGATTTGGGTTCGGGGACGTGCATCCGCCTGTGCCTTTGTGTGTCGCTGACTTTGCATGTCTGTTTTGCGCCGGTGCCCAGGTTTTGTGGACTCGCGTTTGGTTGTGGCTGCCGGTGGGCTCGCCGTTGTGTGTCCGCGTACGTGGTCTGTGCCTGTCGACGTGTCTGGGTTGGGTGTCGGTGAAGTGTGTGCGCGCTGAGAGCCAGACGCCGCCCTGACTCCTCGTTCCCCCGCTGACCACCCGCCCCCCGACTTGGCTTCAAACTTTTCTCGGGTTCCTCGGGAAACTGCCCGGGACCCTGCTGCCGCAGCCCGGCGGGAGTAGGGGTGGGAGATCTCTGGCAGCCCGCCCCTTTTTCACCTCCTAAGGTCCTTAGGGCCGCGAGAGGATGGGATAGGATTGGCGAGTGGTGGGGAATCGGCAGCGCCTGAGGACTGGCCGGGGCCAGGACTGGGCGGAGCGTGCCGGACACCCGCACCGGACCCTGCTGGGAGGAGGGAGGGGAGCAGTTGGTCCTGGTCTCTGGCCTGAGTCTGAAGAGAGGAGGGAAGGCGCCTGTCGTTGCCTGTCCCGTGCTTCTTGGAAAGAGTGTGTGACCGACAGAGACCTGTCTGCTTGGTGGAGAGATCGGCTCCAGCCCCCGGCTCCGCTTTGAGATCCGCTCTGCGTTTGCAGCCAGCCCTCGGGGTGAGGGGATCAGCCCTCCGATTCGGTAGGTGAGAAGGCCACAGCTTGTGGGATACAGGCCTGCCCGCAGAGCCGGCTCCCAGGACCCCTAGTTGGGATGCGGGCAGGGGGGGCCTTGCACGCACTGATTTCGAACGGGACAGTAAGTAGCCCACTGTAGGGCACCGGGAGTGTTGTTAAGCCTTGCTGAGTCGCCGTCACCCTGTTATGGATGGAGTGAGAACTCCCTCGCCACCGAAGCGTGCGGTCCGGATAACCAGCGCTTGCTAGAACCCGGCTGAGAGCAGAGCCCGCCCACACTTGGCCGGGCTGGGAGGTGACTCAAACTTCCATCAGTCCTCGCTGCGCGCCGCGCGCGATGCCCTTCGGATAAGTCTAGACTTGCAGAACCCAGTGACTGACCGGAGAGGAAAGGCTCAGTCCTGCCGGTCTTTTGGTCCTGGATGGCAAAGATAACACCATATTCCTCCCCATCCCCCGCCCCCAATCTTTAACCAAGAACTTTGCCTGAGTGCTGCAAACAAGAGGGAGGGGCACAGACCACTAACCTGGGAAGGAGGCAACGTGGGCACTTTATGTTGTCTCTGGGCTTTAGTTTCTCTTCTGGAAGGGGAGGTGTGGTCAGCCTCCTTGCTGTACTGGCTGACTGCTTGAGATCGCAGAACCTGGCAACATTTTGATGTGTAACATACACCTCCATTCTGACTCGATCAGTTCCCAGACACTGATTTGCTCCCAGGAGGGTAAGACTGGAATGCAAACTAGGGCTTCCACCTACCTTCTCCACCTGTTGAAAGGCAAAAACTGATCAGTTAAAAAGGAGGGAAAGGGATTGACAGGGTTCTCCCCCTTATCTTTTATTTACTTATTCGGTAGTAGTAGTAGTAGTAGTAGTAGGGATTGAACCCAGGGGCACTTTACCACTGAGCTACATCCCCAGCCCTTTTTAGTTTTTGTTTTGAAACAGGGTTTCTAAGTAGCTTAGGGCCTTTTCTAAGCCTCCCGAATTACTGGGATTATAGGCATGTGCCACGGAGCCTGGCTTCCCTTAGCTTTTAAATGACAGATTGTGGATGAACAGAGTAATGATCAATATTTTTCTTAATCATAACTTCTGGTTCCAAACAGAAGATACACTTAAGAGTTCACTCACCCTTTTGTAGGGCACAGCTAGGCTGGACATTGCGGATACTTCCTAAACAGGGCTAACCCCACCCTGGAAGTCCCCTGCCAAAGCAAGTTCTAAGACAGGAGCCTGACAGACTGGTGACTCTGCTTAGGTTTTTGATGCCATCAATGGACAGGGGAAGCAAGAAGGGTCTCCCACAAAGGGAACAGCAAGTGCAGAACTTCATGTGTTTTAGAAACAGCACAAAGGTGATTAGCATTTTAGATTGACACAAGGTGTTGGGATGGGGAATTGGGGTTGAACTGGAGGTTGGGAGGGAAGGCAGGGGCCGATTCACAGAGGATCACTACAACCTGGGATTTGAACTTGTAGGTAGTGGAGAGCTGCTGGAGGCACAAGAGAGTGAGATGGGTAATTTTAAGAAACTTTCCTCAGACTTGTGGGTTGCACTAGAGGCTGGGAGACCACTCTGAAGGCAAAGTACTCCAGCCTCCTAGAGTCAGAAGGTTCCAGATTTTATCCCACTCCCCTGCTTCCTGGCTCTGTAACCTGGGACAAGTAACCTCACCTATCCAATTCGTAATCTCCTCATCCTCCAAATGAGGACACTAATTCCTGCTCCACTGATCAGTTGTGAATGTTAAATAGGACAATATATTACACATGCTAATAAGATGAGAAGTGTTTTGCAGCATGTATTACATTGTGCAGACATTTGCTGGGTTGCACTGACAATAGAAGACAGAAACAGCATCTTAAACCTAATTTCACCACTTGACAAAGATCTAAGCATCCTTTAAGTATCCCCACGCAGAAAGAAGCTCTCTGTCCCTGACAATTCATTCATCTGGCTTACCCACTTCCCATGGCCAAGCCCTGTGCAGGAGAGGAATGGAGAGATTTGTATACAGACCAGGGATAGCTCAGGAGCCTAGCGGGAGGGTGGCCCTTTGGTGGATGAGGGGCAGATTAGACTGGGAAAGCCTCACAGAGGAAGTAGATTTTGACTCAAATAAGTAAGAGTCTGCAGTAGACAAAAAAAAAGGGTCCCTTTGTCATCTTTGTCAAAAGGAACAGACTGCAGAGGCAGAGTTCCTAGGGGACTGATTCACTTCTAGCCTGGAAAACTGTCTTTGTACAATGGATTTTATTTTTATTTTATTTTTTGTTGTGCTGGTGATTGAATTTAGGGCTTTACGTGTGCTTAGCAAACACTCAACCACTGAGCCACGTCCCCAGCCCTGTGCAGTGTGTTTACACGGGGAGTAATGATAGTGTCTTGGTCCTCTTTTGGGAGGTGCACTCTGGCTCCCAGCATGACTGGCAGTTAGAAAGTTAGTTAGGCACCGAGCTGTTGCAGAAGGCCCCTGAACCCTACCTGGGCAGGGGGAGATGGCTGCCCATCTTAGGGAAGAAGGAGAAGAAAGCGGACTCACCTGCCTCGGAGTGGCTGCTGATTTGACATCAAGTCCTCATTCTGTCACAGACAACACAACTGCTTCAGCCTGCTTTGGCCTCTGACATCTTTCCATCTCCCCCTCATCCGTTCTCTGGCAGAGCCTGGTTAGGGCCCTGGGTGGTGAAGTGAGGGAGACTCTAAGGCCTCAGGGAATGAATTTTAGATTCTTCTCCATACTCTGCCCCTGCCTCAGCGTCTTTTGGTGTCACAGCTCCTTTCTCTTTCCTGGCCCCTGCAGTAACCCATTAGGGGACAGGAATCAACATGCAGTGAGAACCCATCCGTGCCAGCCCAGAACTGATCATCACGGTGACTTGCTGAAGCAATACCAGGCTTCTCACACGGTACAAGAGAACATTGAGACTTGGGTGAGGGTACCCACAAGCCTCGTTGCAGGTAAGCCCTGCAGCGTTGAAGGCCAGCCGCCTGGCTCCAGAGCCCCTTTCCTCTGTGCCATACTCCCTCCCACTGTGTCCATACCTACTGTCTGATTGATGGGAATATGGAAATCTTCAGGAAGAACACAGTGGAAAAAGAAGACAGCACTGTGAGCCTTGCCCATCTCCCTGCTCACAGTCCTCCTTGGGCAAGAGTGTTAGGCTTTCAGGCCCCGACTGCACAGGAATGATGTCATGGAGGAGACCAGGTGCTGGGTATCAGAATACCTGGCTCCTGAGTCCAATTCTTGTCCCCACTGGCAGTGTGACTCTAGATGAATCATTGAACCTCTCTGTGCCTCTTTAAACAGCTAGATAAGTGCAATGCCATCTAACCTGCTGACCTTGCAAGGTAACTGAACAGATAATAGCTGAAGAAGCATAGGAAAGGTTGAACGGTGTCCTTTGGTGCTAGAATCATATTCTAGATGCCTGGTGTGTTTCATGTAGTACCTACTCTTTGTCACCCCTAGTACTCAGCTCCAGAGACATAAAAATTAATCTACCCCCCCCCCTCTGCCCACAGGAGTACTGGTAAACATATAATTACCATCCTGCACCGTAAGCTCTAAGCTGTTGTCCACACAAGTAGAGCAGAGTGGCATAAGGAGACCTGAATTTGGAGCTAAGATATCTGGGTTTGAGTCCTGGTTCCTCATAGCCAACTTAATGAAGTCCAGTTGCTTGCCTGAAAAATAGGGGCAGCAATCTCCAAGATTGTGGGGAGGCAGAAACTGGAACACGGCGAGCAGACGTGCCTGTGCAGATGTGCACCATTAGCAATTCTGCAGGGAAAGCTGACTCTCAGTACTCCAGGTTTGGCCCTGAAATTCTTTAGGCTTTGTGTTTCCAGGACTGACTCAGTGGTTAAAGGACAGGACGCTTATGAAATTTCTACCTATGGAATTGGTTAGTGTCAGATTGTTCATAACTAAGGGGAATGGTGGCAAGGCCGCCTAGGGTGAGGAACAAATGGTCAAGGCAAAGGGCTCTGTCTTGTGGGTGCTGGGTCCTGGGCCAGGCTGCAGCTTGGCCTCTTGCCCACCTGTGCCAGGGGGTCCCTTGAAGTTGTTAGGGGTAGCTGGAATTTTTTTGAGTCAGAGATAATTTGGTGGGGCACCAAGGGCAGGCAGCTAGGGCCAGGAAGTCCTGCTTGGACTCCTAACCCAAGAGATGTCCTCAGAGAAGATGCCCTCTCCAGCAAGGTGACTGGAGAAATTAGCACAATTTAGTCATGGGCCTTCTGGGTACCTGGCACTGCACTGGAAACCTGGGTGAGAAGGGACTTGAAAAAGGACACATTCATTGCCTTCAGGAAGCTTCATAAATCATCTCTATCACCAACTAACTTGTACCAAGAACTCATCATGTGGCAGATATTGAGCAGCAGCTTCACATGCTGTCATTTAATCCTCTGACAGTCCTCTGTTCTTATCCCTGTTGAGGAACTGAAACACAACAAGGTTGAGACTTGCTGAGGCTGATAGGGAGAGCTGGATTTGCACCAGGGTCTGGGTCCAGCAGTTGGCCCTTCGTTGCTTCCTGGGTTCTTGGTTCATCCAGCTCTGCTGGTGCACATCCTCCACCAGACCTGCTCAGGTGAGGGAAGGGATGCACAGGTGAAGAAGGCCAGGCTCTGCCCCAGGCTGCTTACACTTCAAGTCTGAAATGGTAGAGAATCCACTCAGCAGCCTCTGAAGGAGGCCTACTGGTAGCCTGTGGTGTGCCGCCAGGAGGGAGGGGGACTGCAGCCTATGTGGACAGAGTGGGCTTTGTTCTGCTGGTGGGGCCAGGTGTGTGGATGTGTGCCATGCCTGCAGCAGCATGATCTGTCACGTCCCAGCTCCTGGGTCCTGCTATGCCATTCCTTTGGTTTTGCTGCCCCTCTCTGGGCCTCAGTCACCCATGATCTCCAAGGGACCATGGAATTCTTTGGGAAAGTGAACGAAGACCGAGAGGTGTTCAGAATCCATCAAGGTGACAGCTGTTGACACTCTGACTACCAAGGAGGGTCCAAATCCACATGAGGGGGCTCCAGCAAGGAAGGAAGAAGGTGACACAATTTGCAGATGCCTCCATGCCTGGGAGGATTCAAGTTCTATAGGTAAAAACAGACCCCAGGGGGGCAGTGATGTGGCCAAAGGTGTTTTAGAGAAGCATCTCATAGCAGGCCTGCAGTGCCACGCAGGGAGAATTCCCTGGAGCTCTTAGGGCCATACAATTTACTCTTATTGTCCTAGGACATCAGCAGATCTTCCTTAGAGTCACTGTGGACTTGGCACCATGGCCCCAAGTGAATAACTCATGGCTCCAGCCATGGATGACCTCATGGCATGTCTTCCAAGCCAGGGCTGGGTGTAATCTCTAAGCCCGTGTCGTCCTGCCCTTGTGTTATATAACCAGGTTGATCCATAGATAGGCCTTTGGTTCCTCCAGTTCTGAATTGGTGCACACTCCCTACCTCTGCAGGTCAGGGTTTGGGGCGGGGGATGAATCTTGACCCAAAGATCCCTCTTCTCCTTTGGCCTTCTTTGGTGGCCACTGGTCTGCTTTTTCTTTTCTTGCAAGGGGGGAACACAGGACCCAGGAGGAGGCAAAGTTAATATTACTATACAGATGGGCAATTGCTCAGAGAAATAAAGAGAGCTGCAAAGGTCACACAGATCCAAGTGTACTGAGTCTAAGGCTTGCTATTGGTGGGTCTCTGCTCCCCTGCTGGTCTATATGCCCCAAGAGGACAAGGGTCTCTGGTTTCCTCACCACCACCCCCAAAGACCCAGCCCAGTGTTCTGTGCTTAGTAGAGCTTTAGTAAGCACTTTTGTTAAATTTTAAACTCCTAAAACTCTGGAATTGGCTTATCTATACTAAACCCCTTATTTTGCAGATGGAGACACTGAGGCTTAAAGAGGGGCAGGATCTGACCAATGATGGGGCCATCCAGGGCAGAGTGGGGATAAAGAGCCAGGGCCCCTGACTACTCCTGGGACTTGTCTCCATGCATAGTGGCCCTGTTGCCTCCCTGTCAGCATCCTGGAACATGGCAAAGGAGAGGAGTGTGGTCTTTGGGTTGCCTGTCTAGGGGACTCCATTGTGTGTAGCCTGTGAGAGAGACCACCCCATGACTGCATCTGTCATTGTCCTGGCTGTGCTGGGCGTGTCACCCATGGGACCCTTAATCCTTACAGAACCTCCTTGAAGCAGGGACTATTCTCTCCATTTCCTATCCCCCATAACTTCCAAAATTCACACAGGTTAGCAGGTAACTCTTTGACTCCCAGTTTTTCCTTTACTCAAAATGGGGATGGCACAACTGGCTTCACTGGGTGTCTGTGAAGATTGGATAAGAGGTGTGTCAGGTACTAGCATGTGATAAGGACTGGCTCTGTCACTATGGGCACTTCCATTGTGAATGCTCAGCCCTGGGCCTAGCCTTGACATGAGCATAGGCCTGGGAGAGGTTCACTGGACAGATGTAAGCCAGGGTCTGATCTAGTATTTACCAGGATCCGAAGTATTTACCAGCCACTGTCCAGGGGGGTCTCCATCTACACTCCCACTCCCTTACACCAGCTGTTGTGACCATTGCCTCAATTCCAGATGTTGGCGGGGGGAGTCTCTCTGAGCATCTTCACAGGTTGCAGTATGCTTCAGTGAGGGTTAAATAACTTATATGGGAAGGGAAGGGCAGAAATTGCTATCCTGTTCTATGGTACAGAGGACAAGGCTGAGGCCTGGAGGGCCAGCTTCTGGGCTGCATCTGAACTGCCATTACATAAGCAGGAGTTCATGAGAAGCCACTTGGCATTTCATGGACACAGCATATAATCACCCCTGGGACCAAAGGGTAATCTTGGGGCCCTTTGTGGTGTTTGTTTAAACCCCAGGAAGGGTGGGTATGAGCAGATCGGCTTAGCGGGGGAGGTGGGGCCTGCAGTGGTAATGAACTCTGCGGTGAGGAGCTCATTCGGGAACAAAGGGGGCCTGAAGCAACTTAATATTTTCCTTTTGGTACAGACATTGGAACGCTCTGTCCTGCCTCAGCTGGGACCAAGCCCAGGATGCACCTGGGCCGGGTTTAATTCTCAAATTGGCCTCTACAAAAGAAAGGGGTGGGAGAGGAGGAGCTCTTGGGGTGGGAGCAGAAGAGAAGGGCCCCACATCTGCCCGGCCCTGGGTAGAGCCAGAGTGCATATCAAGTGGCTACCCCTTTAAAGTTTCATGCAGGGCTGGTAATGCTATCCAGCTGCTCCCTCCACACTACCCCCTGTCTAGAAGGTGGGCAGGTTCCTGGTCCACCCCCTCTTGGCCCCTCTCCCACCCTCTCCCACCCTCTTCCCCTGTGACCAGTGAGAAGGAGACAGGGCAGAGGGCAGGGGCACAGTAGGACCACCCAGATGAAAAGCCTTCTATCCCCCAGCCAAGTGGCCCCTGTGCAGGGGAGGAGCAGCTTCACACGGCTCCAACAATCCAGTTAGAAGCTCCTGTTCCTCAACCCTCTGCTCCTCAGGCTAGCATCGGCATCCCCAGAGCTCCCGTGAGCATGAACAGGGCTTTGAATCTGACCTATGTGGTTGTGTGTGGTCTTCAGATGTGACAAGATATACATAGTACCTGGCATATGTGGCAGCTGCTACTGCAACTGTACAGCAAGGGAAACTGAGGCCTGGGAAGGGAATTGACTTGTGTAGCACGTCCATGGGAAAAGCCCCTCCTGGACCCTGCCTCTCCACTAATCCCCCTGCCAGGCTTATTGGAAGCAGCAGATATGAATGTAGGGATTGGAATTGAGCAGGCCTGTGTTCTAATACTGCCCTGCTTTGTTCTAGATTGGGGTAAGGCCCTTGTCTTCTCTGAACTTCTGTTTCTTCATCTGTATAATGGGGGAAGCAGCCCATCTGCCTGCCCAAGGTTAAAAGAAGGGCCAGAGAGGTGAAATAGCTGTCAACTGGGAGTAGGGACCAGGGGAAGGAGGAAAGAGCTTGGGACAGGTGTCCACAAAGCCCATCTAGGAGTCTAGGAACAGGGTCCCCCATTAGACTGGAGGATCCTGCCTCTGGAGAATAGACCAAAGGGATAGCTGAGGTGGGGTTGGTTGTTATAGGGAGGTCTGGAAGGCTGTGATAGGGCTTAGCCACTGCCAAACAGCAACAGGGCCCTGCTTTGTGTGTCTTTATCAGTGCCACAACACTTGCAGGGTGGTTGTGAGGGTTAAATGATACCCATGGGTTACATGATACCATCACATGGTGCATGTCAGTGTGAGCCCTCCCTGGGGGCCTGGGAGGTCCAGGCAGTCCATGGGCCCTCCACCCTTAGAGCTAGAGAGGCCAGCCAAGAGACCATCGAGGCCAGTGAGCCCCAAGCTGGGTTCCTTAAATTCTGTGGCAGGCATGGCAACCAGGCCTAGAAGGCTCCAGGTCCCCCACTCCAGCCAGAGCAGGCCCACTTGCATCTGCTGATATTATTTGAGAAAGGGTTCTGCTACATCAGTTTAAAATCCGCCAACCTGGCCTAACCACTTACCATACAGATGGGAGACTGAGGCCAGAGAGGAACAGGGACTAGGAATTATGAGGAATATTCTGGGACAGTATCCTAGGAGGATGGGGGTCAGTGACAGTGCTCAGCTGTGTCCACACACATTGGCTTCTATCTTATGAGGTGGGGTAGAAGCTGTCTGGTACATCCAGCCCTCACCTGTGGCTCTCTCTCCAGCTCCCACCATGCCGTGGCTGCTACCGCTGCCTCTGCTGCTATTGCTAGCTGTGAGTAGAGCCCAGACGACGCGGCCATGCTTCCCTGGGTGCCAGTGTGAGGTGGAGACCTTTGGCTTGTTCGACAGCTTCAGCCTGACTCGAGTGGACTGCAGTGGTCTGGGCCCCCACATCATGCCCGTGCCCATCCCTCTGGACACAGCCCACCTGGACCTGTCCTCCAACCGGCTGGAGATGGTGAACGAGTCGGTGTTGGCCGGGCCAGGCTACACTACGCTGGCTGGTCTGGACCTCAGCCACAACCTGCTCACCAGCATCTCACCCACTGCCTTCTCCCGCCTCCGCTACCTGGAATCGCTTGACCTCAGCCACAATGGCCTGGCAGCCCTGCCAGCTGAGAGCTTCACCAGCTCCCCGCTGAGTGATGTGAACCTTAGCCACAACCAGCTCCGGGAGGTCTCCATATCTGCTTTCACCACACACAACCAGGGCCGCGCGCTACACGTGGACCTCTCCCACAACCTCATCCACCGCCTGCTCCCTCATCCGCCTCGTGCCAGCCTGCCCATGCCCACCATCCAGAGCCTGAACCTGGCCTGGAACCGGCTCCGTGCGGTGCCCAGTCTCCGAGACCTGCCCCTGCGCTACCTGAGCCTGGATGGGAACCCTCTAGCTGCCATTGGCCCGGGTGCCTTCGCAGGGCTGGCAGGCCTTACACACTTGTCACTAGCCAGCCTGCAGGGTCTCCCCCAGCTGGTGCCACACAGCTTCCATGAGCTACCAGGCCTACAGGTCCTGGACCTGTCAGGCAACCCCAAGCTCACGTGGGCAGGAGCTGAGGTGTTCTCAGGCCTGGGCTCGCTGCAGGAACTGGACCTGTCGGGCACGGGCCTGGTGCCTCTGCCAGAAGTGCTGCTCCGCCACCTCCCAGCGCTGCAGAGTGTAAGCGTGGGCCAGGACATGAGGTGCCGGCGTCTGGTGCGGGAGGGCGCCTACCCACGGCAGCCTGGCTCTAGCCCCAAGGTGGCACTGCACTGCGGAGACACCCGGGAATCTGCTGCCAGGGGCCCAGACACCTTGTGACAAATGGCATGGCCTGGGGCCACATGACAGACTGCTGCCCTGGGCTTGCTCGGGTCCCAAGTAACTTATATTTTAATGTGCCAGTGTCGGCGGGGAGTCTGCAGGCCCATGTGCTGGCATCACTGCAGAGCTGTGGCCTAGAAGGGGCTTTGCTCCTGGGAGTAGAACCCAGGAATAAAGTGTCCCTATGTCTTTCTTTCCCCCTCCCCAAAACCACGAGCAGAGGGACTTGGATGCCAAACCAGACTCTGGTTGCTTCCTGCTGCCCTCCACACTCGTTCCCCAAGTGCCTTCCCTCTTGCCTGGGCTGACCTGACCCGTGATAGGAGGAGGGTGGGTGGGAGCTACTGCTGCAGGAGACTCAGGTCCACCGGGCTGTGTCCCTTGGGCCCACAGTCCAGTCACTCAGGGGCAGGAGTGTCTGTTGATATCCCCCTTCTTTGGTCTGGGTTCATGAGGTTTACCTCACTTTTGTTTTCATAGAATCCTGGGTGGAACCTTAATTACAGGAGGGACTTGAGAGAAAAGTCAAGTCCATCCTCTTCATAGAGCAGAGGAGAAAATGAGGCCTGGATGGGGAAACATTCTAATCTGAAATCCTGCTGGGGCAGAGGCTTGACTAGAGCCAGCTCAGGCCCTCTGCACTCACCTGCCTTCACAAGGTCTTCCCCTCCATCTTCCCTTCTGGGCTCCCCTTGCTGTTGCCCGTTCCATTTCCCCTTCATCCCCAGCAGCAGCAGTAGCAAGACAGGCAAGGGCCTCAGAGGTGGGACTCTGGGTCCAGGGATCATCCATCTGGCGTAAGCAAAGTCCGTTCCCCCTTCAGAGCCTCTGGAAGCTGCCAGTTTCTCACTCTGGGATGGGGGCCTCAGTATCAAGACTGGAAATGAATCCATATTTTCTCGAGACCCCTGCCTCTAGATGTTTCCCCAAGTTGTCAATGCAATTCTGGAGTCCCATCTGGCCATGAGCTCCAAGAGGCCTCCTGGATTCAGTCCCCATGGGTCTGAACCCAAGAGTCCTTCGTACCCTCCCAGGAGTATAGCAGAAAGAGGCAGGGTCTCCCCATCCACATTTAAGCTCCACCCCAGGGCAGCATCTCAGCATCCCAACCCTGGGCTCTTTCCTTTGTCTTCATTTTATAAAAGTGCTGCCTTTTTTAATGGACTGTCACTTTCACACACACACACCTCTGCTGGCAGAGGATGGAAACATGTCATTTGTAAAAGAAGAAAAATGTTTGTTCACTTTTGTAACACTGTATCCTGGGCACATGTTGGAGGCGTTGGGTAGAAGCCAGCCATCAGTGGCCGTGTGAGCATCGGGCTGGTCTCACGGAGATGCCCACAGGGCAGCAAGAGCTCTGGCTTTCCCCACCAGCCCAACCCAGCACCTGACTAGTCTGTGATTTAATAAACACTATAAAGAGTTCTTTTCCTCATGCAGCCAGTGTCCACTGACAATCCCTGGGCTGGGTTCTTGGGCCACAAGGATGAATCCAAATTAGGCCCTGCTCTGAGTGGCTTATTCCCTGAAAAGCCCAGTAATCTCCCAGGATTTGAGGAGTGATGTAACATGAGACAGTCATTCAGATGGACTGGATCTTTCACTGCAGCCTGCACCCCACCCACCTTCCTCGTCTTCCCTCCTGCAGCCCACTCCACCCACCAGCTGTCCAGCCATAGCCATGACCTTGCCAGGCCTTGCCCACCTCTGCCTTTGCTTCATCCCTGCCCCTCATCCTCCTTCCCACCCAGTCCACCCAGTTACTCTCTCACCTTAGAAGCTTTCTCTGAAGTCCCCCTCTTCTCCCTTCAGTCACATGAAATAGTACGTCATCATTCATCCTTCCCTGGCATTTCAGTTGTCATGGTACCCTAATTCCTATTTGCACACTTATAGTGACAGGGAGCTCACTTCCAGCTCATCAGGATGCATGTGCTCTCAGCAAGTTCTTTCTAACTGGCCAGTCTGCAGGAGTGTCTATCAACATGGTCACCAGTGAAAAGCTGCACTGATACCTGGTCTGTGCCAGGCCCTGTGCTGGGCAGCAACACCCGTCTCTGCCCTAGGAGGACTTCCATTCCTGGGATGGGAGAGAGAGGGACACACAGAAGACCCCTGACTGTAAGTGCAGTTCAGGGGCAGTGAGAGCCTTATAGAAGATTCATATCACACAGGGCAAGGGGACCAGAACAAGAAAGGCTTGGAAGAGGTCATGGATGAAGGGATCAACGGCAGAGTCTAGAATTGTCAGGCCATGAGTGTCCTGCTGGTGGGAAGCTTGCCTTTTTCAATCAGGCCTCCCCAGGGAGACCTACAAACCAGAGTCACTGGTCCCAGGCTGACACTGTAGGAAAGAGGTATGGGCAGTGGGTGTCGCAGTCTGATGTCTGGGAGGAGAGAAGACTCAAATGCAGGTACTTTCACCCACTGTGTTTGGGTCCCCAAAGCTGCGCTTTGCTGCAGATGTCTTTGAGAGAGGACCTTAAAACACAGGGGTCTTAAAGATAGAAACAACACCCGGGAAGGTAGAGAAGGGTAGGGAGGGACTTCTTGCAGTTTCCTCAGATAAAAAACGCGGCAGGGAGTGGGAGCAGACGCCATCACACTGCGGGCTCATCCTTCCTGATGGGGCACCGCCTTGCACCCCTCAGCCCTCACCTCCTGCTTGCCTTGAGGAGCCTTGGAGCGCCATTGGGCAACCGGTCTCTGCGTCACGAAGTCCCAACGTTGCAGTACTAGGCCTCCCAGCCCGCAGCGCCACCTTGTGGCCACATAGGGCCAGGCACCCCAGGTCCAAGCAAGCTCGCGGACGTGAGGGCGGCTGGAGGCGAAGTGCACCTGCGCAGTTTGAGCGGCTGGTACCTCCTCCCGCCCACTGTCTGATGCTTGGGCCTTACCCTGGCCTCTAGAAATCCTGGCTCTTAGAATGAGAGCGTTAGAACCTTACGGAATCGAAGAGATGCCTACGAAAATAACGTTTTGAATTCACAGAAAAGGGTTAAAGTCATCACAACCTCTATGCAAAAGTGACTTTGGCACAGTCACTTCTCTGAGTCTGGAAAAGGGGGATGAAAATATCTGTATGAAGAGGAAATGAAGTAACGTGTGAAGGACAAAGGACTGTGCCTGACGAAAAACAGAAACCCCAGAAGTGCCCTTTCCCTCCCACAGAATTATGCGTGCTTTACAGAACCAGGGGGTCTAAGAGCCATATTTTGATAATTTACTCTGAACTGGAGATTTTCACGAAGTTTTAGGTTGTAGAATCACAGAACAATGCCCTTACCCTCAGTATCTTAACTTTCATGTGCCTAATGTGAGATAGGTATTTGTCCATGCAGGGGAGTTTACAGATAGGAAGAAGCAGACAAGGTCAAGATTCTCTTGCGCTTCATTTTATGCGGCTTCCATTTACTGGGCATATGCTCCTTACACTTTTACACGCCATTGTTTTCTCCTCACAACCGGACCAACCAAGTATTTTTGTCACCACACCGATGAGGAGACCAGCTTGGACTTGCCTCATCTGTCCAGTGTCTGTTCCCGTATTCTTCCTGTCCTACTTCAGGGGCTGGGCCAGAGTACATCCCAGGAATCAGAGGGTAGGGGTACTCTGAGACTCCAAAAGGCCCTGGGATTCCATCTGTTTCTCTATTGTGAATAAATTGGGGGAAGTTTTGCAGCTCTAAATATCTCCAACCAGACCACTGATTCTAGATCCTAAAAAAAAGCCAAAGGTCAAAGTCAACGTCCTTCCTCTTTTGGCCTCTTTTGGAAGATGGGGAGACTGAGGCCCAGAGAGGAGCAACCCTAGGTTCCACAACAGGTGACTGGGATTCTGTGCTTCAGAACTGGGTAAATAATTTGCAGGACCCCATAAAAAATGATAATGTGGGATTCCTTGTTCAAAAATAAAGAATGTCAATATGGCAAGGTCAAAGCAAACGCAGTCCTAGGGTTCCACCACCCAAGAAGGCGCCCTGCTGAGCCTTTGATCATTGTGCTTACAGAAAAGAAAGGGGCAAATACCTAGATAGTATGGATCAGAATGGCAATCCCTCTAATTCCCGAAACAAAGTGGATAAAAATCTTCCAAATGTAGGAATTCCTTTTAGCGTTCCCCCCATTTCCCCCCCCCCAAACACACACACACACACACACACACACACACACACACACGCACACTACCACACTACTGGTTTTCTCACACCACAAAGGACTTTCAGAGGGAAGGGACAGGTGGAAAGGCAGATACCACCACCCAACTCCATCAAACCCACTCACAGAACATTTCTCTGGACCAGACTACCATGGATTAGGAGGTAGAGGCCTACCCACTGCTCAACTTGATGCAATTACAGAGTTAACAGTCCCCCAGTGCTAAAGTCCTCTCCACCTAAAGCCTACCAAGGGCAGTGTCTATGACAGTAGAGATCTTCATAGGCCGTTGTGGCCTTGCCCATCCTTGTTGGCTAATGCTTACAAGGGAGCAGATGTTCATTGATAGTTGATGTTTATCATATCAGTGAAATCTCCCACCAGTGGCCAGTATCCACGAAGGGAAAATGTCTGGTGGTGGCAATGTCCATGTGTTCCATTGCTCAGCGTCCCAGGAAGCAACTTACCATTACAATTGTTCTGTGCATCAATACCTGAGACAGGCCCATGGCTCAACTTCAGCAACAGCAAGTCTCCATTCAGTTAAGTCACATGCCCTTTGTTTATTCTTCTCTTTTGTTTATCATCTTTTATTTATTTAAGTACTAGTGGTTGTATTTATGGGGATTATTGTGTTTGTTGAGTTTGGAGGGAAATTCTTCCTGTGTTTATATTTTTAATTCCCAAAGCTATTTATCATCTTATGTCACATATTCATTAGTCAAAAGGTTCTGAATTGGGAGTACAAGCAGACATTTATGTTTCTTGACATATACACCCATGTATATGTAACATGTATATAGAATCATTTATATACATGATACAGGAAGCCACAGAAAACGAAACCAGTTGGAGAATGAACATCGGCTTAGGAACAATTTTCTAACTAGTTGGTTCTTAGAAGCAACAAGTTTTCCAGAGTGAGATGATGCATTGAGGCATCCACCCTCCTGCTGGTGTGAAGAAGGACAAAGAGCCCTGCTCTGGACTGAAAAAAGTCAGGTTCCCTAATGAGATGAAGGCGCCAAGGTCAGGGTCGTCTTATGGCAGCATAACTTGCAGCCACGTCCCCAGGTACAAGGAAAACTGCCTGGGCTGGAGACCTGGCTCTGCGACTCACAGCTGAGTCCCAGGAAAGCCACCCAACCTTTTTTAGCCTCAGTTCCTGGTCTGTAAAATGGAGCCATCATAGCTCTTTCGCAGAGCTGCTGCGGGAGGGAGCAATGCAGGCTAAATACTTAATAATGGTGCCTTTCATAAGTGCCTGCAGTAAGTGAAATATTATGTATCTTTATTTTGAAAAAATTATTTCTCTCGTCAAATGTGTAAGCCTGCTATGGCTCAGAATATTCTCTGGCAGATTTTCTTCAGGGGCCATTAGCTCTCAGGGGAAGATGTCATGGAAACTGCAAAGCTAAGAAATTAGCCTGAGAAGAAGTTGTGCCCTCTGCCCCAGTACATCCAAAACCAGACGCACATTTTCCTTCTAGTTCAACACTTTTTTTTAAGTTGTAGATGGACACATACCTTTATTTTATTTATTAATTTTTATTTTTATGTGATGCTGAGTATCAAACCCAGTGTCTCACACATGCTAGACAGTGCTGTACCCCTGACCCAATGCTTTTAAAGATACAGTGCCTAGGAAATGTCCTCTGACCTCTATCCCGAGGTCTGTCTACCACCACCCTCCCCAGGCCTGGGGGTAGGACTGCAGATGGCTGACCTGCTGGGATTTGAGAGATGAAGGGAAAACTTTCCCTCTGCCTTCTTTCCCAGACAGCTTTGCCTTTTACCTGAAGTTCTGCCATTACTCTTTGGCTTCAGCTATGATGGTTGTCTGATGTCCCTCCTAGATAAGCAGGGGTCAAGGTACCAAGAGTGTGACTGGGGGATGGAGACGAGGTGTCTGGACTGGGTGCAGGAATAGGACACTTGCTAACTCATGGGAATCACGGGGTGCCCAACATACTTTCAAAGTGTATTATACCCTAAAAATTTTTCTAAGGTGTTGTGGTTGATATGACAGCTGTTAAGACTCTGCTAGAGGCAAGATCGTGCGGCCCATGAAGAACGTAGTTGAAGGACAGGGTCTTGTCTGTGCGCTTCCTCTCTACCAATCAGTGGTTTTCCTGGGACATCAGGGTTCACAGCCCAGGCTTCACTCCTCTTGGATCTGGGTGGGCCTGTGGCTGCAATCAGGACATGTTTTACATGCAGGATGGTGCACAAGCGGCTCTGTGTCAATGCCAGAGCTGGGCCTTAAGAAGGCCTGGCTGCTTTTGCAGTCTTCCAGGCCCTGAGCTGCCATGTACAAAGTCTGCTGGGACCATGTGGGGAGACCTAGGGCTATAAAAAGAGCAAGAGAAACTCCACCATCCACTATCCCTGCGGAGTGCCACCCCAGTCCACCCCCAATTTAAAGCACATGAGTGACCACAACAAAAACAGCAGAACCAACCAGCTGTGCCCAGCTCTGACTGCAGAATCATGAACAAATAGAGCGGTTATTGTTCTAAGCCATTATTCTTTGGAGTGGTTTCTTATGCAGCAATAGATAACTAAAACAATCTGTCACTGACATGCCTGCATGTCCCGCCAGCCCTTTGGTCACACTCCTCCCCTATTGCTAACATAGTCAGGGGGCATGGGCAGCTGAAGAGACAAAGATGTGTCTTTGTATACCATCCTCCTGGAGGGCGGCCCGTCTGAGGAGCGCAGGCAGTGGGACGCACGCATCCGGTGACTGAAAGTTTACAAGCAGCCACTCTTTGTGGGAATGTCCTTTGATTTGTCAGTGCCAGAGGCTTGACCCCTCCCTGCAGCCTTGCACCCTCCTCCAAGCAGCCCCCTGCCCGCAGCCCCAGACAGACCCACCTCGCCTTTAACTTCCCTTGGTCTCCTCTCACCTGGACTGGGAACCAGAAGACAAAGACTGGAACTCACTGTCCCCTTCCTGGACCGAGGAGGGACTGGTGTGAGGGCACTGAGGACTAGTGAGTCACTGGGGACACAGGTGAAAGTGAGTAGGAGTGCAGGAGGGGCGGGGGAAGTGGCTGAGACCAGGACCAGGGAAAGGCGGGGCTTCTTGGTGTTCCCCTCAGATGTGGCGGAGTCATCCTCAGCGCCAGCTGTAAATAGGCACAGAAACAAACACTGACATCACTGGGCTTGCCCACACACAATCCCGAAGCCTGCCAGAGAACCGAGGGAGCGGGACAGGAGGAGTGCGTGGCCAGGGGAGTTGGGCCCCTGAACACCCTCAGGTGTGACTACACACACCTTCCCTCTGCTACCTTGTTCCAAGGGAAGGTGGCCTCAGAGAGGCGGGGAGGCCTTAACCAATGCTTCACTGTCCTCACACCCACAGCCTGAGAGGCTCCCACTTATTCATCCTGTCTCAGCTTCCATGCCACCTCCTCTGGGAAGCTTTCCCTGATCTCCTCCCCATCCTACCCCATGGAGGCAAGATTAGAAGCTCCCTGGTGAGAGCCCACTAACTGGACTTCCCTACAGAGTGTCACTCACCACATGTATTTTATGTTTATTTTTCCATCTTCCGCTCTACACTGAGGGCATGAACCGTGCCTGCCTTGCTCCCAAAGGGTCTTTAGCCTCCAGGCTGGTGCCTGGCACATAAGCGGTTGTTAATACATATCTGTCAATAAGTGGGTCTGTTACACCCATTTTGCTGATGATTAAAGGGAGGACCAGAGAGATTAAGTGACTTTCTCAAGGCTGCTCAACAAACTTGTGGCAGAACTCAGCTCTTAACATTTCCAGGGTTTGTTCCAGTTCCTCTGCGGTGGGATCTTCCCTTCCCTTGCTCCTCGCCCACTTCCCCAGAGCATGTACAAAGATCCACAGGTACCTGGTGTGTGCGCTCCTCCTGGACCTAAAGCTAGGGTGGGGCAGGAATCCCCAGTGAGATCCCTCTGCCTGTATGGCTCCTTGACCTGGACCCACCTCTGCTCTGACGTCCTCCCAGTGACTGAGCACGGTCCCTGCCTCAATGACCCCAACTGCAGCCCCACTGGCTCTGAAGGGGTCAATACCACCCTCTGAGCTGCTGCCTTCCCCAGCTGTGAGATTAACCAGCCTAGAGATCCTGATGTTCCTTCCCACTCTGAGGGCCTGGGACCCCTATGCAAAAGATGGGGAGTGCCAACAGACAGCTGCCCACTGCCCACAGCGTGGCACCAGTGCCAGGAAGGTCCAGAAAGCTCCTTATTTTTCCTAATGTTCCCCACCTTTATTTCAGTGTTACATCATTTTTAAGCTTTCACATGTTTTCAGGTCTTAAACTAAGCAAATCCAGATGATTCTGCTGTGTAATTAATTCTGGGCAATGCTTTTGAGTTTCTGCAGGTCTCACTTGTCACACCCATACCCCAGTTGTTCTCGGTGACCTTCTCTGGAGGACAGCAGGGCAGGCTGTCACCAGCCTGTCTCACTGGGGCTAGCACTTGGTGGCCCTGCTCCAAATGGTTCTCTCCCTGTCCTCCTCAGAGTGATTTGGGCTGAAATGATGGAAAAAGAATAAACAAAAGAGAAAGGAAGGAAAGAGAGAGAAGGGGAGGGAGGGAGGGAGAGAGAGGGAAGGAAAGAGGGAGGGAAGGAAGAAGGAGAGAAGAGAGAGAGAGAGAGAGAGAGAGAGAGAGAGAGAGAGAGAGAGAGAGATAGAGAGAGAGAGAACAAACTGATATAATTATGTGTTTGGCAGACCTGCCAAAGGATCTCGTACAGCCCTGGCAGAAAGCTAACTCAATTGGTGGGAAACCCTTTCTCTAGGGGACAGAGAAGCGAGAGATGACAAGAATAATAAAACCCTGGGAGAAAGGCAACAGGATTCTGAGGGAGTGACTCATGGATCAGGGCAACCCAGGGGCGGGAGCAGCATCCTCCCCAAGCTCTTCAAAGCCATAGGTTTGGCAGACACTGCAGTCGTAGCCATGAGCCACCTAGAGACGGACCAAATCCAGTCCTTGCCTTGGTGGCTCCCCATCTCAGAAAGGAGACTGCAACACAAGGTAGCAAGGGATTGCATAGGCAGAGCCCAGATTTGAGTTCCCCTCTGGCTGGGAGGGTCAGGCCAAGCCTTGACGGACTCCAGTCTCTGTGAACTGGAGCTCGTGTCCACCAGGGGGCGCTGCCTGGGGCACTCCCCCTTCCTTTCCTGGTGGCTCCTGTGCTTTCTCTTCCTGCCCTGTTTAAGAAGTTGACTCTAGACCAGGCCTAGGGTGGAGGCCAGGGTCAGGGGATGTCCTCTCAAAACGAAAGCAGAGGGAAACTCTAAATGAGCAGAGGTTTTCACTAGACACCAGGGACTCTGTGGCCTTCCCATGGTGTCCTCTGATAGAATACTTCCAACCTCTGAACTTTAAGAAGTTTCAAGTATTTATCTAGCTTTTTTTTTTTTTAACTCAGTAAGTATTTTAAGTGTCTCTGTGTTCAGACCCAGGGACCCATACCAAGGAAAAAGCACTGACCACAAACAGGGTCCCTTAGTGGGGAAAAGGGGGTGAACCATAGTGGCTGGTATGGAAGTAAGAAGAAGTGCTGGTGAATCACCAGGAGGGCAGGAGAGGGCAGAGTGGAGGTAAGGTGGTGCCACAGGTGACTCTTGGGACCCCAAGGAGCTTTTCCTCAGTGGGGTGGGGTCCCAGATGCAAAGTCCTTGAGGACTGACAGAGGGCAAAAGGTTAGTTAGTGGCTGCTGTGAAGATAGCAAGAGGTTTGTGGGGAGAACCCAGGTGGGTGGGCCTGGCCTGAGCAGCCACTGTGGAGACAAGCATTCACCCCATTTCAGGGGAAGACCTGCAATAGGCCTTTAGGCAGAGGGGTGAAGGACTTTGGTGGACATTTCACAATGATGGCCATGGTTGTGAGCATCAGAGTGGATTCAGAGAGACCAGTTAAGAAGTTGTTGCCATAAACCAGGAGAGAGAGAGGAGGATGGTGACTTGGTGGTAGCAGAGACCTTACAAGGGACTTGAGGTCCTACAGGTCAGGACCCAAATGCTCTGATCCAGGTTCCAGCCCAGGCCAGCTAACCTGGGACCCAGGGTTAGCAGGGAGCAACTTGTGGTCACTCAGAGGTTCTCCTAGCCCAGAGCAGCTCCACTCCAGAAGCTTCTCATAGAAAGTTCCCAAGAGTCCAGTCTTCCCCACCTTGGCAAACCCGCTCACCGTCACCCAGCTGGTTTAAATCCTGGGTCCTCTGACCTTCCTGCCCAGGCCTCCTCCCTGCCCTTCACAGGGTGCTGCTCAGCGCAAAGTAAAGCAAAAACTGCTCCTCGGCCGCCCATGGCAGAGGAAGGCAAAGCATAGTCCCCTCTGAGTCCTGGGCTTTTTAACAGTGACCTTGGAGCTTCAACTAAAAATACTTTGGTGATATGCAGACATGCAGGCCCAAGGTAGGTCACAGGGGAAATGTTTTGCCCTTTGAAGAGGGTGGCAGGGAAGGCGAGTGCAGCTCGCATCCCAACCCATCCTGCCACTGACCAGTGGCATCGCTCCCACTGAGGCCTTTGACCTTCTGAGCTCCAGTTTCCTCACCAGAAAATGGGGACGTGGGCATGGTTTATACCTACGCAACAAGCTCAGAGCTGGTTACCAAGGAAATCAGTTAGAGACCCCATCATAGGGCCAGGCACAGGACGGTCTCTGTCTTCTACTGCCCAAAGCCACAGCGTTTCCGGGACAGGTCCCCCTATGGGTATTTTGACTAATCAGTTCTGGTGAGACCCTAGTACTTAAATCCCTTGAGTCTCTTGTTGCCTTGTACAGATTCAGGCCTCATCCTGCCCCAAGTTAGGATGGGTCACTAACTCATGGCCACTCAGCAGGGGGCGCTAATAAAACAAATTAAATCAATGCAAGCTGGAGTCAGAAGTTGTGAAGGAAAAGGAACTAAAACTAACAATAAATTAGTAATGCCTGTGTACCATCCGAACAGTAGGGCATGTTTTAAAGCTATTGTATGTCCACAATATGTCTTGATGGTCACAAAAACGTTGTGAGGAAGTGCCATTGTTAACACCACGGTTCTCTTCCCAAATGAGGAGACTAGCAATCAGAGAAGACACCGGCCAGAGGGAAGGAGGCGAGGCTGGGAATCCAGGATCCCCTGTGGCTGCCCACTCACGCTTGTCCCTGGTAATTAAAGAAATACTAATGTAAACACGCCTTGGAGATCCCCTTCGATGTTTCTGGTTTTGGTTTTAGTTTCGTTTTCAGGAGGGACAAGTAAGCTGTTTATATCCAGCTCAGGAGAGAACATTGACAGACTTTGCTGAAAAGCAGTTCAACAATACCTGCCCAATGCCCCCAAAATTGCCACTGTAATTCCACTTCTAAAATACTCTTTGGAGGAAATAATTACAAGTAAGTAAAAAGTTCAGCTACAAGATTATTTATCACTGCTATTTACAATAGTAAACCTGTTGGAAAAAAAAATCTAAGGATTCATCAATAGCATAGTTGCTTAAGTAACTCATAGGATATTGGCCAACCCCTAAAAATTAAGCTATACATAGGTAAAAACAGATGAAATAACCTCTTGATTGGAACCTCACACATTATAAAATTTAAAACAGATCACAACTTACATGTAAAACACGAAATGATAAAACTTTAAAGAAAAAAGCATAGGAGAAAATCTTTAAGAGCTAGGACCAGACACAAAGATTTTTAGATTTCATCAAAAGCTCAATTCAGGGCTGGGCAGAGCACTTGCCTGGCAAGTGTGAGGCACTGGGTTTGATCCTCAGCACCACATAAAAATAAACAAATAAAATAAAAGCAAGCTGTCCATCTACAACTACAAAAAAAAAAAAAATGCTTTTTTTAAAGAAAAAAAATGAATAGATTGGACCTTATCACAATTCAAAATTTTGCTCTGTGACTTTGTGAAGAAGATGGGAAGATAAGGTACAAAATGGTTGCAAAATCACATATTCAACAAAGGACTTGTGTTTAGTACATAGAGAGAATTAACAAAACTTGCTGGGTGCAATGGCACACACCTGTAACCCCAGCGGCTTGGGAGACTGAGGCAGGAGGATTGCAAGTTCAAAGCCAGCCTCAGCAAAAGCAAGGTGCTAAGCAACTCAGTGAGACCCTGTCTCTAAATAAAATACAAAATAGGACTGGAGATGTGGCTTAGTGATCGAGTGCCCCTGAGTTCAATCCTGGGTACCAAAAACAAAAACAAAAACAAAAAAAAAAAAAAAAAAGAAGAAGAAGAAGAAGAATTATCAAAACTCAACAGTAGAAAGAGGAAATACCCCCAAATAGAAAATGGGTCCCCCAAAATGAACAAATTTTTCACTGAAGATAAACAAATGGCAAATTAAGCACTTGAAAAAGAAGTTCAACATCATGGGCCATCAACGTACCATACCCCCATATACCATCAGAATGGCTAAAAATGACTCCTCCAAATATTGATGAGCATGTGGAGAAACTGGATCACTCACCCACTGCTTGTGGGACTGCAAAAGGGAAGTCACTCTGGAAACGAGTTTGACAGTTTTATCATGAAACTGAACACTACACTCATCACATGACTGAAATGTTAGTAATGGCCATCTCTGGGCAGTCAAATAGTGAAGAGCTTTAAATTCTTTTCTTTGGGGTTTCCGTGTTTGCTGTGGTAACTATGTTTTAGTTTGGGGGGGCAAAATATCAAAAAACATTTTAAATGCTGGTCTTTGATATTTCTGCGGGATTTCCTAGTGTAGGAGTGTTCTATAGCCCTATTTTTAGAAAGATCAGCAGCATTGAGATTATCATTCCAATTTAGCAGATTGGGAAACTGTAGGCCAGAGAGGGAGTCACTTATCTAAGTCAGTTATCTGAGTCTACGTCTCAAGGTTTCCCAGCTCCTTTCCTGAACTTGGCCACCACTAAACTGCTACCATAAGCAAAGCACCATGCTGGGCACAGAGTGGACTTCAAAAGTAACTAACATTGTAGACCAAATATGCTCTTCGGTCCAATCCTAACTTCCCCTGTATTGCACCCAACATAGCCACCTAGTCTTTGCTTACACACTCTAGGTTCAGGGAACCCCCTCCCTCCTAAAGCAGCCCTTCCATTCCAGCTCTCAATAAATTACTCAGCATTTCCATGGACCCAACACCCCTCCCTTACCTTCCCTCATCCATCTTCATCCTGCTTCTTGGGCTATACAAGAAAATAGAGCCCCTTTCTTCGTTTCAGCCCTACAGAATATGGGAGACAGCAGTCCTGCCCTGTTCCACATTCTTAAGAATGGGACTCCAAGCTTCTAATTTTCTTGATCCAAACCTGAAGCCCAGAAGAGTTGAGTGGCTTACTGAAGTCCCTACAGCAAGCTTAAATGGGATTTCAATAGATGATTATTGAATATCTGCCGTGGTCCAGCATTCTGTGGACTCTGCTGATGTGGTCGGAGCTGCTTGGACACTGAGGGAACCCAGGGGATCCTGCTTTCAGAAGCAGGGGGTGGAAGGATACATAGTCAATATCTCAGTGCCATGCCCTGGAAAGGAAGAGCATGTGAAGGAGCTGGCTTTGTTTGGAATGGTCTAGGGAGACAGCAGTAAGTAGAGAACTGGAGGTCTTTCTTAGGTCTGCGATTCTGGGTTAACCCTGATTAGAAAGAAAACATGAGGTCACTTTCCCTCTGTGTCCAAGAGACCGTGTATGTATGTCACATCTGAGGACTGAAGGATCTTTTTTTTCCTATTTGGTACCAGGGATTCAACCCAGGGATGCTTAACCACCACTTCCTCAGACCCTCTTTTGTTTTGTTTTTTTAATGTTTTATTTTGAGACAGGGTCTTGCTAAGTTGCTGAGGGTCTCACTAAGTTGTTGAGGCTGGCTTTGACCCTGTGATCCTCCTGCCTCAGTCTCCAGAGCCGCTGGGATTATAGATATGCACCACTGCACCCACCTAGGACTGAAGAATCTTGAGCCAAAGTCATTCTTCTACGAAACTCAAGTGGGATTTGTGTGATATAGCAGACAACCTGGAACATGCACAACCTCTCCTGCCGGGCTTCTGAAGGTCTTGTTTCCTCTTATTAAGCTCTTGGCATCTCATTTTAAGATTCTCTGGAAAGGCCTAAGCCCCAGGCCTCTAAGTAAGAACCTGTTAGAGACTGCATGGGCTTGGGAATGATGAGGGAAGCTAATGGCTGGGTCCTGAGAGCTCAGCAGCAGAGGTGGCCAGCATGCTGACCTCCAAAGACTCCCAATCAGCACCCAGGCACTACAGAGGTCCTTTCCCTTGCTGACACCTAGTGACCAATTTTAACCCCGATTTCCTTGAGACTGGCCCCCCTAAGATACTATACAGTGGTCAGGCATGGTGACACACGCCTGTAATCCCAATGACTCAGGAGGCTGAGGCATGAGGATCGCAAGTTCAAAGACAGTCTCAGCAACTTAGGGAGACCATAGGCAACTTAGAAAGACTCTGTCTCTAAATAAAATATTTTAAAAGGGCTGGGGGTGGGGCTCAGTGGCAAAGCAACCCTGAGTTCAATCCCTGGTTAAAAAAAAAATACAGCACAGTGATCCCCATAAGCAAGGTTCCCCTCCTTCTCTGCAAAGCCTAGAATCTTGTGGCCTCTTTCTGTGCTTAGGACAGTAGGTAAGTAAATTGAATATCATCCTGGTTCCAAGCTGAGTCCAAATGAAGAGGAGGGGGAATATGGAGGGTGACCTCTAGAAGGCCAGGCCTTGGTGATGGTCCTGAAAGAAGGGGTGAGGAAGAGAGCCCCAAAAGCTCAGAGACTGATTGGATGTAGGGGTTGGAGACGGGACCAGGATGAAGTGACATGTAGGTGGTGAAAACAGCAGGAAAAACCAGAGGACAGGAATGTAACACAAGAAATGCCCGTCATCTCTTTAAAAATTTCACCTTTTGCATAATAGAAAATAATTATAAATACCTTAGAAAGCCAGAAGAGAGGTAAGTTAAATAAACTGGCATATCCATGCTAGGCAACACTATGAAATAGAAGATATGGGAAAATGTCACTAGAGTCTATTTTCCAAGTGGATCATTAAACAGATGGCAGAAATATCCCATTTTTAAAAACATAGATGGATGTGTCCATATAGGATTTTTTAAATGGAAATAGTAAACACCATGATGTTAAAAGTGGTTATCTCTTGATGAATTACAGGGGAATTTTACTATTTTCTTTGTGTATTTTCCTCTACGGAACAATAATAAATTTTACTCATCTGTCCTCCACTAGGAAGAGGGTCTGGACTGAACAGACAATCCCTTACAGTAAATGGCAAAGAGTCCAAAGGTCATGGGTGCCCAGCCTGAGTGTCTCATCATGTGGGGAAGAAGTCTTGGGCTCAGGCAGTATCTGCTGGGCAACTGCTTCTCTGGATTCTGGGTGGCACAGTCCCTCTTGATTCTTGGGTCCTGATCCAGATGGGACAGAGACCACCGATAAATTGCATCAGGACTTCTTACCTAGAAGGGCCCAGGGAGACACTGCAGATGGGGTAAAGACAACCTGCCAAGGCCAAGAGTCTGGAAGAGGAAAAGAAAAAAGTCAAGGTGGTATTGAGCTGGCCAAGGAGTACATGGTAGATGTTTAATAACAACCTACTGGGTGGCTGAATGGATTAATGAAGGAGGAGCAACTTAGAGAATCTGATGGATTCATTGAGAATTCTTTTTTTCACAGCAAGTAAGTTGAACAGAATTGTAAAGAAAATACTAAGTCCAACAACAAATGCTAGTCACGATATATCATCTGCCCCATCAGTAGAGCTCAGTTCTAGTAAGTTCCAGGAGGCAAGCAGGATCACTGGCCTCTGGAGATCCAGCTAAGCTCTGCAGCCCAGCAGTCCTTCCCTCTCCCTGTGGCAGGGTCCAGTACACTGAGGTGTCTAGTTACATTCTGTTAAAGTGAAGAGAAGAGGATGGAACCAGGGTCCTCACTTGCCGTGTCTCCTCACTCTCTGAGCTCATTCTTACATTTCCCTACTCGAAGCTCAGCACAAACAGGGTGTCCTTGGAGACAACTGAAATTGGCAAAAAGCCCAAGACCTTTTCCCAGCGAGAGTGTTACTAATGTACTCTGATTCCAGAATGACAGCTCATTGTTGTTGTTTTTTTTCCTTTCCTACAAACCTACTAATGTAGGAGCATCTGGGGGATTTCAAAGTTGGCGATAACCTTGACAGCTCGTCCAGTCGCTCTGCCTGGGGACCCCTTGGGCATTCTGTGGGATTTAATGGACTCACGTGAGCATTCCAAGAAGCTCCACTATTTCTAGACCAATTTCCATCTAATCAACTTGGACATCTAAGCAGACATCTTGTTGCCATTTCCTGGCACTATCCTGTGTCCCTCTGTTCTGTATCACTGTGATTTCTGCCCCCAGCATGGGCAGAAGCTAAGAATCGAACACTGAGTAATGAATTCATGAAGTTTAGTCAGAGCTGGAGGAGTCCTGGAAGAGCACTGGTCCAATTCCCTCCGGCACAAATTCATTTCTGTTCGTTTCATCCATCATTGCCAAGCTGCTCTTCTGTCCCAGGCCTTGTGCCAGGTTCTGAGGGCACAGAGCTGGCACCCCTCAGCCTCCCCAGCAGCCCTTGAAGAATGTGCTCACAGTCTGGGGCTAGAGACAGACTGGCAACTCACCAAACCCACTCAGTAGGCTAAGGCTTCAATCAAGTTGGGGAATGGGGAGCACAGAGGAGGGAGGGCCAATGTGACTTGACAAGGCCAAAGAAGGCATCACAGAGGAGGTGATGTCTGAGCTGGCTTCTAAGGACGATAGCCAGGGGCCTGTCGGGGAGATAAGGGAGTAATGAACACCAATGACGCAAACTGAGTGGCCCAAGGGTACAAAGCTTGATTCAGGCGGCTGGGTTTGAATTCGCCTCTCGTCAGCTGCGTGACCTGTGGAGTTACTTACCCTTGCTCAGCTCAGCATCCTCCTCTGCAAAATTCAGACACCTGTAAGCAGCTGTCCTATGTAGTCTCACAGTATGTCACCATGCTGCTTCTAAGGACCTGCCCCTCACCAGCAAGCATTTCTGTGTTCCTTATGACTGTTCTCCAGTGGATGAAAGGAAAATGCTTATTTTCACAAAGTTTTACGACAGTTTGTGACCACTAGATGTTAAGAGTCTTGAGGAAGGGGCCTTTTTCTAATTTGCACAAAGGCATTGAGGGGGCTCCAGGTGGTCTGGCATCTGCTGTCTTTCCCTTCATCTCCTTGCAGAAAGCAGACCCCTACCAGGCAGTGGGCAACAGGGGTTCAGTCTTCTCACCTTTCCGGCATTATCTACCAGGGGTACTCTGGGCTGACTGGGCCATTGTGACTGGGCTGCAGGTCTCTCCTGGGTATCTAGGCTGCAGCTCCCTCAGTAGGGTGGTGACCACCCTCCTGCATAGAGGCCATGGAAGAGATGCCAAGGAACAGGGCTCCATTCCCCCTTTCTGCTCTGTCCTTTTGCTGTCCCTAAGATTGCACAGCAATGGGCAGGGGAAAAGTCTTCACAGACAATTGGCAGCTATAAAAGGAGCTACAATGTCTGAGGGGATGGTTCTGAAGGGATGGCTCGAGCTTGGACCAGATGGAAATATCAAGAGATGGGGAAAACCTAGGGATCTTTTCCAAGGGAGAGGTTCTCTTAGTCCCTGCCCACCCATTTGGAACCTCTTTTCTCTTGCCCCAAGATTTATACCTCTCTTCAACAAGAGAAGGAAGCTTCCTTCCCTCATGCCTCTCCACCAGTCTCTCCGATCCCATGAAAATCCAGGCCCAATCACAGCGAGGAGGGTCACACTCTCTGGACCCATCCTCCCCCAACACACCCACACATTTTCCCTAGAGGACCTCACACAATTGGGAGCAATGCCTTGCCCCTCAACAGGTGGACCCATCTGGTTGTTACATGGGATTTCAGTCCCTGTGGGCTGCTATAAACAAAATTCCACAGACTGGGAAATTTTTACCACAGACTAAGTAATTTATCAAATAAATAGGAATTTATTTCTCACAGTTCTGGAGGCTGAGGAGGCCAGGATCAAGGGGCCAGCACATCCTGTGTCTGGTGAGGGTTGCTCTCTGCTTCCAAGATGGCACCTGGTTGCTGAGTCCTCCAGAGGGAAGAACACTGTCCTCACATGGTGGGAGGGACAGAGGGCAAAAGGAGCCTAGCGAGTTCCTTCAGTCCCTTTATAAGGCACAAATTCCACCCATAAGGGCAGAGCTTTCATGGCTTAATCACCCCCTAAAAACCCCCCTATGGACACTGTTGCATTGGGATTGTTTCCACATGAATTTTGAAAGGGACACAAACATAATACACAGGAAGTACACCACTGCACATGGCAGCCACCAGTCAGCTGGTATTTGTTGATGTCCATGACAGCCTGGGAAAAACAACCGCAGAAATCCAAGGCCCTCATTCAGGTCTTAACATTTCCCATTGTACCAAAGGGGAAGCCATGGGGAGGGTTTCCTCCTTGATATTCATTTGTCTTTGACCGTTGAACTTCCTGGGTAAGCCTAATATGTCAGAGAGAAATCAATTGTCAGCACAAACTAAACACACCAAGAGGAAATAGTTGTTATTTAAGTTGCAGGATAGGAGTTGGTAACCCCGACCCCGTCCCCAGCCCTGCTGAGAGGGCTTTGCTTATGTCCTGCTCTGACTGAGCTTCCCCAGAAGAATTTAGATGCTCTCTCTCCCATCACTTCAGTATCTCTCTAGGTGAGGTTCAACCCCTGTGTCAGCATCACCTGGGTGCTTACTAAAATGTGTGAGCCTTAACCCAGACCTGCTGAATCAGAACCCTCAAGGTGAAGCCAGAAATCTGTGTTGTTAATGGGGTTCCCAGATGGTTTCAGTCAAGTTAAAGAAAGTTCAAGAACTTCTGCCTAATGGTTCTCTCCAAATAGAGGAAGGACTTAGACTGACTATGCTAGTAAGGAATTTACTCAGTCTTTGGGTCTCCTCATGTGTGTGCACATGTGCATGCTGTGGTATGTGTGTCTTGCCTGTGTGTTGGAAGGCAGGGGGATGGTAGATCAGTTTCTCACACACCACACCAAAATGAGGTTTTATATACACACACACACACACACACACACACACACACACACACACACATGTATGGCAAATATATGTATATATATTTTTTCAACTAGGTGCATAAATAACTTAGGTAATTTAAAAAATGTTTTAAAGGAATCCACCATATTCCTTTGCTTCCCATTGGAATCTCAGTCCCATCCATCCTTCGAGGTCCCCTATCCTCACCTGATGTGTCAGTGAGAGTGCTCACTCA
This sequence comes from Sciurus vulgaris, assembly GCF_902686455.1. Lineage (NCBI taxonomy): Eukaryota > Metazoa > Chordata > Mammalia > Rodentia > Sciuridae > Sciurus > Sciurus vulgaris. Next base: position 74,212,382 of record NC_136472.1, read on the forward strand.
CAGCTTTCAGAAACTGAGCTGTCCACTGGAGTCATCTGGAGACACTGACCCCACCTGTTCTGTCATACAGGCCTGGGCCCAGGTGACCTTGGCAGGAACCTGAGCATTTGACACCCAGGGTCCAAGGCAGCATTGGAGACAGATCCTGGCCAAGGTCAGGGAAGTAGGTACAGGGTGCAGTTCTGGAGAGAGACCTGGAGAGAACCAGGATGGCACCAGGGCAGCCCCATCCCTGAGAGCAGCCATAGTGTCCCACCTTCAAGACATGTTTTTCACTCTCCTTATGCTATTCTCTGAAATGGAGACATATCTGTCAATTGATATTTAGTGAGGTGAGGTTTCTTGTTTTCCCAAAGGCTCTTATTTAATTTGCAGGTTATGTACAGAATGGACAGTGCCTAACTGGTGGCAGATGCCAATAAATATGAAGATGGAAAAAATAATGCTTATTGCTGTCATTGAGGCAATATGCCTCCCACCCTCATCTCAAAGTAAATGATGTTTGCTTTGGGATCTCCCTTGGCCTTGATTAGGTTGGCAAAGTCTCCCTAAGCCCAGTTGATCCTGGGTGGCTTGACACCAGTGAGTCACAAAAAGTACAAAGCTAAGGAGCAGCCCTGGGGACCTTGCAGAGACACTGTGACTGGTGAGCCCTGCCTGAGGGGAGAGGCATTTCCTCTCATCTCTGTAAAACAGCTATCTCCAGTCTGCTCCCCAGGAGCCTGAGAAGATTCCTGGTACAAAGGTGATGTCAGCACTGGGCTCTTCCCACAACTGCCTCCTGTTTAAGGCATTCCTGCCCAGAGCCAACTTCCTCAGGAATATCTGTGCTCAAAGAAGGGGAGGGATGGAACATAGGTGGCACATTGTGACCAGATGTTAATTTAAACCACAGACATCTCCCACTCCTTTTTCCATGTGTGAGACAATGTAAGAATTTTCAGAGGTGAAATGATTAGCTTTTAAGAGTTGTACCTAATTGGATGATTAAGCCACTGATGTGGATTAACTGGGTGTTAACTGTAGTACTTAGGGTATGACTGAAGGAGATAGGTCACTGGAGGCGTATCTTTGGGGTTCATATTTTGTCCCTGGTGAGCAGAGCTCTCTCTGCTTCCTGATTGCCGTGTCCTGAGCTGTCTCCCTCTTCCATGACTTTCCGCCATGATGTTCTGCCTCACCCTGTGCCCAGAGCTGTGGAGTCCACTAACCGTGGACTGATTGAACCTCTGAAACCATGAGCCAAAATAACTTTTCCTTCTCTACATTGTTCTTGTCAGGTCACAGTGATACAAAACTGACTAAAAAAAGGGCAGAGGAATGCCAATATTTAAAGGATATTAGATTGAAACTTCACAAATGTAGGAAATGGGGAGAGTGATAAATTTCAGATGTGGAGTATTTCATCATTACAAGAAAGTTCACCATTTTGATGATTGTCCCTAGGCCTCAGATTGTCCCTTGGGAGTGACTAAGCACAGTACCCAAAGGGGTGACAACTAGCTCAGTGGTCTTGAAGGAGCCCCCTGTGGACTGGGCACCTCTACCCCCACTGTCTAGTGCTTTCATCCCCCAGTCATTTCCATCAGGTACTGATGAACAGGGAGGCAAGGAATAGGCAAGGTCTAATTTGATTATTGCAACTATAACTTGGCATTGGGGTGTTCTTCAAGATAGCTATTATTGGTGTTTGTCTTATGTGAGGGCCCCTGTGTCACTAATAACCCTTCCTTATCACCAGGGATCTCCCGCCAAGGTCCCTTCACTGGGCTTTGCCTTGTCTGGCATCCTCTCTCAACCCAGTTCTTGTCTATCCCCTCTGAGAGTCTCCTGCCCTTCTAGAAAGTTCTCTTGAACTGTGACCCTTGCAATCCAGCATCTTGCAGTGAGAACATATCTGGGTCATGGAAATCCCCAAGCATCCCTGCCCAGTCAGAAGCTAGGCTGTACTCAGATCACCCCTTCTCATGACTTGGGTACCTATGGCCACCCTAGTCAAGCCTCTCACATATAGACATCTTCAGGAATGGATTAAGGTTTGGACCCTACACCCACTAAATGTCAAGGCACACAGGCCACATTCTCTGGGTGATTCCTTGGAAGCCCCCTTCAGTTGGCCCAAGTGAGGAAGAAACTTCCTTCCACATGGGGATTGGGACAGGGTGTGAGCAGGCAGAGGTGGGCAATACTGTCCACTTATTCATCCTCTGAAGTCACAGCCTTCTGTGCATCTTCACAGTGGGGTTTTGTCTCTTAGTGTGTACCCTGTAAGCTGTCTTGCCCTTGATCTTTGGTGCCTCCATGGACACGGAGACAAACAGGAAGTTGGCTTAGTCCTATCGGACTACATCACCCTGCACCCTCAGGTTCACAGGAAGTCAGTTAGATGTAGATTTAGATCCCAGCCGTTTGTTTAATAAACCCTATAACCTTGGGCGGGTTGTTGATTCTCTTTGCCTCAGATTCCTCACCTGTGAATTGAGTCTCAAAATCCTATTTCATGGCGTTTAAGAGAAGTTTGAAGCGCTAACATCACAGGGCATTGGGCACAGCGCCTGGATCATAATAAATGTTCCCTAAGTGGGAATCATAACTCACGTGGTCCTGCTGAGGCGTGGGCTTCCTGCTCTTGGCCAGGAAGGGCTTGTAGGAGCTGTTCTGCAGCAGGAAAATCTCATCCATTATGCTGGGGGCTGCTGGTTTGGCTCCCTGAGGCACCACCCAACCTGCCCTGTCACTTCTCGACAGATGACCTTACATATTTCCAAGCACCATGTTCCTCCCCTGAAAAGTGAGGATAGCATCAGATTGTCTGAGAAATAAGCCCAAGCTGTTGGGAGGAAGAAATTAGGTGGCATATGGCAGGTGTCTGGCACAAGGCCTGTGGCCTGGGGGTCCTTGGCAGTCGTAATTCCTTTCCCTGCCCCAGGAGAGGGAGTGGTGGGCGCAGCAGCTGCCATCTATACGTCTCAATCCACAAAACTGTTGCACTAGTTGAAGAAAAGAGTGTGTAAGAGTGTGAGTGCTACCTAATCAGCAGAAAAAAAGGAACGGCCAGAGGTTCAGTGAAAACTTTCTGCGGAAGCAGCCACTTTAAATCGCCCTCTCCTAGGAAGATTCAAAAGTCTCTGCCATTGAAATGTCAGGTCCTGTTGGTTTACTTGCAATATTTTCCAGCAAGTTCATGTTTTCAAGGAATGGGGAACATTCTAAGAAGACCTAGAAACCACACACACCCCAAAAATCCTGCTGGAGGGAGTAGGTGCTGGTTTGGTGGCTTCCAGAAGCACCGCCCTGTCCACTATGTTCAGCTCTTTGGGGAAGCTGGGAGTGCAGATGAAGAAGCTGCGGAGATGCTTCCTCTTGTCCTTAAGAAAAAAATAATTAAGTTTTTGAAGAAGTCTAAACCATAGCTCGGATTTCTCATTTTGATGCATTCAATCTCTATTACAGATGTATGCTTTAAAAGTCCCTCTTCTCGGAAGAAGTAAAAATCCTGCGTTCAAAGGGGTGGGGGTGTAACTCAGTGCATGCTTAGCATGTGCGAGGCTCTGGGCTCAATGCACGGGACCAAAAATAACAACACACCACAGGTTTAGAGCTGCAGGGACAAAGTGACTGTGATGCTGGTAGTGATTCAGCTCTACTGCTGCTGAGTTTGGACTGCAGCTATTTTTGGTAGAGCTGTGCTTATAAAGACCATTTGGTTTTCAGTCTGCCCCAAACTTGTTGTTAAGCCCTATACTTTTTACACCACAGGATTTTGCAAAAGGATTTTGTTTATCTTGTTTATTTTTGTTGTTGTTTTTTGTTTGCTTGTTTTGTTTTTTCAGGACCAGATATATGGCATTGTGGTGATCCCATGAGCAAATCAAATTACACAACCCCCATGAAGCAAAACCTTTGAAAGAGTTTGTGTCTCCTTAACCATGTTTTCCAGGCTTGATGAAAGCCACGTTGCCAGGACAAGAAAATTCTTCTCATTAAGAAAGAAAAATGAAAGTCAGATGCCCTCTCCTCCAGGAAGCTTTCCCTGTAGCTTCTGCCAGCCTGGGTGACAGGCTCCCCCAACTTCCTGCTCTCCCTCTGTCTAGGCTCTGTTCAGATGACACTGTATGGTCACTGCCCACATCCACGCTTACCTGCCAGCCTGGTCTACTGGTACTCAGAGGCCCAGGGCCAGCACAAGGCCAGGCACTGAAGTGGCACCAGGAAGCACGTGAACCCACAGAATGGTAAGGCTAGAACCTGGTGGATAGGAGAAGGTGACCCTCTGCCACTGACTTCCAGTCAGTGAGAATTTATTCAGAGACAGTTTACCATTGTAAGCCAGTTAGTAAGCCCGCGTGTAAGCACTTTTTATAAAGACAGTGAAGTATTTCAGCATCGTTTACTAGCTTGGTTACAGGCCCCCTTGCAGCAGAAAAATCCCCCTGAGCCTTGGGGAGCTGTGTGGATGTATGTAAACTCTGGGATAGGATCTAGAGGCTGTGCATGAACAATGAATGAAATGGAAGTAGCAGGGTCCCCAGGTGGGGGCAGGGGGGCTGTTTAAAAGCACTGGACTCTAAGTCCGTTTCTAAGCTACACTCTGCCATTCAAATGCTGTGTGATCTAAAGAGCCCTTTTGCCTCTCTGGGCTACGGTGTCCTCATCTGTGGAATAAGGGTTGCTATGGACTGCATGTTTGTGTTTCCCTCAAAATTCATTTGTTGAAATCCTAACTCCTAAGGCGATGGCGTTAAGAGCAGAGCTTTGGGGAGCAGATTAGGTCATGAGTGGAGACCTCATAGGATTGGAGCCTACATAAAGGGTACTCCAGAGTTCTCTCACCTTCTTTGCTCCTTTTGCTGATACAGGAGAAGGCACCACCCAGCCTTCAGAATGTGAGAAATATGTTTTTGTTGCTTACAAGCCACCAAGTGTGCAAGTATATATATATAATATATAGCAACGAGAACTAAACTAAGACAAGGGCCTTGGAGTAGATTTTACCACTTGTTCAACAAACATGTTGGTCTTCTGGACCTGTGCAGATCCCACAGAGGAAAGGATAAAGACAAAGCTGCCCTCAGGAGGCCACAGCTGGGAGAGAGAAGCAGGCTCACTCCTTGGACAGGAGGACTTGGTCTCCTTTGAGCACCAGCTGCGCCCAGTCGCTTTATATCCAATGTCTAGTTTAATGCCTCCTCTAAGGTAAGTGTCATCACCCCACATCACTGCAGTGATGCTCCGCTCAAGAACTTAGGAATCTGCATCGCCTCCGCAGCTAGCAAGCAATGGGAGCTGGCATTCAGTCCAGGTCTGCCTGCCTCCAAGAACCAAGATGGTTTCCACTTAAACTTGACAGTTGCAACACCTTGATTTAATAATTTAAAGAAAGATTCATTCAGGAAAATACATGATCATTTCCTTCCTTAGAACTGGGCTTTTAGTAATTTAAATTTTAAAAAAACTTCAGGCTAAGGAAATGGATAAATCTTATTTCAGATTATCTATCCATAAAAAGCTGAAAGATGACTCACTCCTTCATTTATTATTTCATTCAACAAATACTCACTGGGTACCATCTACTATGACCTGACCACGCCATTCTTGGCACTGGATATGTCATGGTGCACAAAGACAAGGTCCCTGTCTTCATGGCACTGACATTGTATTAAGAAGACAAAAAGTATAAGCAACTAAATAAGATGATTTCAGTTTATTAATAAGATGATTATGATTTACTAAAGTTCTAGAAGAAATACAAACTAGCAGAAGTGATATGGTGTGATTGAAAGAAAGTCTATGCATCTTAACATTTTCAGAAACAATCTCCATGAGAAAGTGAAATTTAAGTGGAGACCAGAAGGTTGAAAAGAATCTGGTCATGGAATTATCTATGGAGAATGTGTCTTAGGTTGTAGGAATAACAGGTGCCAAGGCCTTGTGGTTGGAACAAGCTTGACTATTTGAGGGATGAAAAGGAGGTCAGTGTGTCTGGGGCAGATAAAAGAAAGGGAGAATAGCAGAAAATGATGTGGAAGGAGTGGGGATCATATGAGGCCATGACATGAAGTCAGACAGCAAAGTCATTGGGAAAAATGTAAGCGAGTAATGACCTCCATCTTTAGAGAGGAGAGAAAACTTAAAGACACTTGAGCCCAACCACCTCGTGTTGGCCTTGCTAAAGAGACATATCCAGAGACCCAACAGGGTCAGTTACTGCTGAAGTCAAGTGGAAAACCCTGGAATCCCAGCTCTTCAGAGGGTTACACAGAGCTCTGAATCACAACTGTGACAAACAGATGACAATGCAGCCAGGCCACCACCCTCTCTCCTGATCAACGACAGCAATCTTCATCTGCCCGGCTCTCACCCTCACCTTGCTGTGGTTCTGCTGTCTAACAGTGAGCAGAATGGTCATATGAAGCCAGAATTCAGATCACATTGCTGCTCTGATTAGCCCCCCGCCACATCCCCTACTTCTGCCGGGTGTCCCCTCCAGACCTGAGGGCAGGCCCTTGTGTTAGGGATCTTGGATTCTCTGTGTGTTCAATCTTGGATTTGGCATGTAGAAATAACTGCTGAAAGAATAACGTGGTTATGAACTTGACCTTGGACCATCAGAGCCTGCTTCCCTGCCCAAGGGATGAGGATAATCCTATCCCATTTGACTATAGCTTTGAGATCAAATGAGATCATACCTATCAGTTTCTGGTACAGTACCAGCACCTAATCCAAGGGCAACTAATCTTCTTCCTTTCTCTCTTCTCCCCTCTGGCTGTTGAGCTCACTAAGCTCAGGATCTTGTTAACTGTACTCAAATCTGCCCACACTGCCTGCGCCCCGCAGAGCCTGGTGAACAAACAAACATGCACATGCTCAAGGCTGCCTTTGCAATATGTCACATGGCTGTCCCTTCAGCTTCATTCTCTCTGCCAGACCCTCATCTAGAGCCCGATCATCTCACAGTGGCCATGCCAATAGCCACCTGCTGGTATTTCCATTCAGGGAGGCTTGTCCCTTCCAGCTGTACTGAACATGGTACAAGATTTGTCTTTGTAAAGCACAGCTCAGGCATGCCTCCACCTTGCTCAGGAGGCTTTGTGCCCCCTGTGTCTGAACCAGCTACCCCTGCTTCCCAGGCCGACATCTGAGGCTCACCACAGTCCACACCTGGTTGTCCTGGCCATGTGTCTCTCTGTCCCCCTCTAACCCTCTGTCGGTACCCCCAAACCACAGTTCCTGGGGTTTTCCATCGTTGTGTCCTTGCTCATGCTGTTCCCCTTGCCTGAGGTGGCCTCCCTAGAGCATGACACACCTCACAGTCCAAGGTCCCTCCTGCCCCTGGATTCCCATGGCACTGCACAAAAGTGCTCCTTGCACACTTGCTGCTTTGGGCATTGTGTCATATTTCCTGTGTGCATGAGCCAGGTGGACACTCAGTGAACACATGGTAAGGGATGCACGTCCACCCCTCCAGTCCCCTGCATCTCCATCCCTCTCCTCTCTCTCACACTCCCATCTGTGTTCTTGAACACAGCAGGAGCATAATACATATTTCACAGGTGAGTCACTCAGTCCTACCTGCGTTCTTTTGTAAAGCTATCTTGAATGGGTCTTCTGCTCCCCAATCCGCTGCTACTGACCAGGGCCAGACTCTATGATCTTGCACTTGGGCTGAGAGAACAGCTTGCTACAGGGTCCCTCCTGTCTAAACCCTACAACAGGGCAATCTTGGTCAAATTAAAATCTGATCATGCCTTTCCTTTGCTGAAAATCTTTCAGGAGCTCCCCATTGCCACAAGATAAAAACTTCAACTGCCTTCCTCTTCAGCGGAATCTTCCCCTCACCCATCAGCAACCCCCCACAAAACCTCCTCCCACTTCTCCCAAGCTTCTCATAATGCCAGGCGACCTGTGCTGTTTCTGACCGCTGGATCCTGCCCCATACTCTTTCCTCCTTTCCAAATGATACTCCCACCTCCTCCCCACCCATCATCTGATGCACAGCTGCACAGTCTTCAAATCCAGTTCTGAGTTCAGCTGCCTCTGTAAAAGAAGAGAAGTAGACCCCAGGAACCCAACCTCCAGCACTAACCAAGCCTTCTCCTCACAAACCGGCATCCCTGTGCGCGCTGTCCCTAGGCAGCACAGTATGGCCAGATTCCTGTGATTGCAGCCATCATCCCCCCGCTCCCGGGGACATGAACTGTGCTCCCACCTGCCTCGTTACCTGGCCTAGGAGCCTGGAGGACAAGGGCTGCTTCTGGCTCTCCTGAGTCCACACACAGTGCTCACACATTTGGGAGACCTTTCAGTGAACCTCAGTGCATGCAGGGGACAGGAAGGGAGGAGGTCCAGTCAGGACAAACACAGACATCTGTGAAGATTCCGTCAGGCGGATCTCTCTTGCATCTTATTTTAGAGCCCAGGATCTTAATGACCAATGGCAAGATGATACTCCAGCTCCAAGCTGTCCTGCGGCTCCGCCTTAGGCTCCACCAACTGGCTCTCGGTGGCAAAGTCCTCTGGAAATTCCTGCAGTCTCCCAATGCCAAGACAACAGACAGGTTATACAGGCTGCTGGGAGGCCAGCACGGCTCCAAAAGCAACTTTGTGACCCCTGTTCTGGCCCTGGTGTTGTGTTGGAACCCTCATGTGCCCATTCTTCTCTAACGAAGCTTTGAGGATGCCAACTTTGCGCTTGGCACTAGGGAAAAAGAGATAAACTAAAGCCATTCCTGCCCGGGAGGAGCCCTGCATGGGGAAGCAGGTCAGTGTGCTCAGACACTTCCCTGAAGGAGCAATGCTCCCAATTTACTTCTTTTAACTTTCTAAAATTTATGGAGATTTTTCAGGAGGTGGGATGACTTTAACAGCTTTTTAAGATTTCGATTTGCTTTTCGTTGACTGGTCTACTTTTGTCCTGGTAACAGTATTTTGCGGTGCATGCCCGTTGTCTCGCTTTGTCCTTGGTTCTGAGCTGCTGCGACTGGAGAGAGCTGAGGTACAGAAGGACCCTCTGTTAGGAGGAAGACCGAGAGGGGGTCAGTGCCAGCAGACAGCAGGAACACTGGGGGCCAGGGGAGAGAAGATTGAGGGTCAGAGAGAAAGAGGGGTCAGAGAACAGGGAAGCAACAGGACAAAGAGAGGTGGAGGTGGAGGAGCAGAAAAAGAATATAAAAAAATAAAGAATAAAAATTCCAATATTCCAGAACATATTCTTCTAACATACATATATTTATTAAGAATATATTCTTAGATATCAATGAAGAATATCTCCTTCTACACACACTTATGAATAAACTGTTCATAAATATTTTCAGGAACGTTAATTTCTTGTGAATATTATGAATATATCCTTCTGATGCCCTTTGGTCTCCTCTTTTCTCTGCATCATCACACCAGAATTAAAGAGATATGATGAATCATATTTTCATTAATGATAAAATGTTCAAATCAACAGAAGATAAACCTATTTTAAATTAGTATAACCCAGTAGCATGCATATATATTATATAAATGTTATTAATTTTATTTTACTTATCACTAAGCAATGAATTTCCTTTTTAAATTTTTTATTTTTATTTGTTCCAACTAGTTATACATGACAACAGAATGCATTTCGATTCATTGTACACAAATGGAGCCAACTTTTCATTTCTCTGGTTGTACACGATGTAGAGTCCCACAATTCATGTGATCATACATGGACATAGGGTAATGATGTCTGTCTCATTCCACCTTCTTTCCCATCCCTCCTCCCTCCCCTCCCCTCACTCCTCTCTGCCTGATCCAAAGTTCCTCCATTCTTTCTTTTTTTTTTTTTTTTTTTTTTTGCGGTGCTGAGGATCGAACCCAGGGCCTTAGTGCTTGCGAGGCAGGCACTCTACCAACTGAGCTCTATCCCCAGCCCCCTCCATTCTTTCTTTAAGCAATGAATTTCTGTAAGTAGTTGTTCCATAAATGCTTCCTAGAGCCATTACCCAAACTATTTTATGTTCACAATTCACATCTGTTATTTACAAACAGAATTTTCATCATTTACATAGCACAGCTATCATTGAAGACTTCACATTGAGATACAACCTAACAGCCATAATCTGATGATTTGCAGCAGCATTGTGGGAGAGAAGTATTTTTAATCACCTTTCATCTGAATGAACTTACGTTAAAAAAAAAAAAAAAATCAGTAAATTGTAAGTTCTAAGTCTCCAAAAGAGATTTTCAAATTTTACACATAGGAAAGGTCACAGTGAGATTTTTAAGAAACATTCTCCATGTCACATCCTGTTGTACATTGCCATACCATGTTTTCTTCCAGCTGCTTCCCTTTGCCGTCATGAGAACAAGATGGATGTTTTGCTTGACTCCTTTGATGTTCTGAACTTTCCTCAGCTCTTTATTTTCCTCCAACCTGTTAATTATGAATTTAGCACAGCGTTTCTGTGTAGTCTCTTAGGCTCTCTTCATTGCATGGGTAGTTCTATTCCATAGCTCCTGCTCGTCTTTGACAGGGTCATTTCTACATTTTTCAAATTCAAATGAGCAATCCACCATTGGCCCTTTACCAGTTGCTTTCCAGAATGCTTTTGTCCACCTGAACTTGCAAGGATTTCACTTCTTTTAAAAGTTTTATAACATTTGTGTTTATAGAACCAGAAGATCTTGCAATCCTTGCCGACAAATGTCCTCCTGTGGCCAAGATAGATGGCACCTGAACATAAATAACATTTTTTGTGTAACATGTTGAACCCACAAAAGACCACAGGGGCAAAAGTTAAGTTCAAGAATGGGATAGTTTTTTAAATTGTTTGTATTAGTACTAAGCAGGTGAAAAAAATACCTACAAAATATGTATAAGGCATAAAGAATAATGATGCAACAAAACTCATGCACCTAAAATTTTTTTTTTTTTTTTTTTTTTTTTGGTACCAGTGATTGAACTCAGGGGTGCTTAACCACTGAGCACATCCCCAGCCCTTTTTTGTATTTTATTTAGAGATAGGGTCTCACTGAGTTGCTAAGTGCCTCACTAAGTTGCTGAGGCTGACTTTGAACCCATGAACTTCCTTCCTCAGCCTCCAGGCCGCTGATATCACAGGCATGCAACACCACGCCCTGCTAAATTCAGATCTTTAAAAGTGAACATTACCAGGACCTTTGCCGTCACCTCAGTGACTTCTGACTCCATTACATCTCCTTCCTTCTCATCCAGAGGTAACTATATTTGTGAATTTTCTGTTTTGTTCCCTAGTTTTTCTCTATAGTTTTACCATATATTTAAATCCTCAAAGGGTATTTTTTTTTAGTTTTTCATGTTTTAAAATTTTAGATAAAAAGTGTTAAAGTATATATGCTTTTCTGTGACTGACTTTTTTCATTCAACACTATGTCCCTGAAATTCGTTTTTGTTGATAAAGTGGAATCCTAATTCATTCATTTTCTTGGCTGTAGAGTATTCTGTTTTAGAAATACATTACAATTATTAATCCATTGAGTTGAAGGGCACTTAAGATGGTTCCAGTGTTTCTGCATTATACACAGCATAGTTAGGAATGTTCTCTTATATGCTTCTTGAGGCACAAGTAAGCGTTGATCTAATTCATTCCTTAAAACCACCATATGATGTTCATACAGTTAGCATCAGTTTATGAAGTAACTGAAGTTCAGATGAAGAAAATCCAGTAAATAGCTAAAGATTGGGTCTAATAAAAGTTCAAGACTTAATGCTGAATCTCCCTGAAGTGTCCTAAAGTGGTCTATCAACAAGGAAACCTACTGCCTGGCCCATACCCTATGAAAAAGGAGCTCCTCTCTGGATAATTCCCTTTCCCCAATCTATCCCATTCCTCATAGCATCCCAGCAGTCTCTCTCCCAACATCATCCCTCCCCATCTCCTTTCTCTAGATCCCTCAACCCACCAAGGTCCATGTTTCAAATTGATGTTGATACCCACTGAGTTAGAATGAAGGGCCCTTGGCCTTAATCTCCCACCTGTTGTTTTCCATCTTTCCTACTCTCCCTCTCTTGCCCCCAAGCAGGCATCTTCCCTCCACCTCTGGCCATCCACAGCTCTCCCTACCTCTGTGAGGATGCAGATCACTGCCCTTTTCAGCTATTGGTTCAAGGGTCTTTCATCCTATTTCTACAGCAGTCCCAGAGAACCCCGTCATACATAGCACCCTCTATCTCATATTCTAGAGGACTTGTTTCCTTTTCCTTTATCTCCCCAGGGCCCACAGCAGGACTTTTCAGAGAGTGAGTGACAAATATTTAATGAAAGGATCAATTCTCACCCAAACCACTTCCCATGGAGTGTCTGGATTAATTTCAGTTAATGTTTACTGATTTGCTTTGAAGTACCAAATACTGTGCAAAACACTTCTGCTCCAGTGGCGCCTAGCCAATCCCTCCCTCTCCTCTCCCAGGTGCAAGCAGAGGACTGACCCTGCATCTCTTACCTTGCTGGGCACAGTCTCCTTCAGAGACATCTTCAAATTCAAGCTCCCAACAACCACCATGAACATTTACATAGCTCTCTGAAGTTGAAGCGGCACTTTCAGACCTATCTGATCTGTGTAAGCATCCAGTGCTACAGGGATCATAAAGTTCATTTTTCAGAAAAGAAAACCAAGGACACAGATCATTGATTTACCCTGAAAGAATTAAGTTCAGCTTTTCTAATTTCAGAGCCCTTGCTTTCCACTACCTTCAGCACTTCTTGCTAAACAATTTCTTCAAGGCAATGGGTTTGGCAGGCAGCTTGGTAAGTCAGTTTTTGAGTGGGAGATTCAGCTTCATCGCTTAGTAATGGTGTGACCATCAAGTCACTCTGTATACAAATGGGGCAGTAATTCCTACCTCAAAAAATTATAGGACTGGGGATACAGCTCAGTTCATAGAGTGCTGACTTGTCAAGCACAAGGCCCTGGGTTCAATCCCCAGCACCACCAAAAAAAAAAAAAAAAAAAAAAAAAAAAAAAAAATAGAGATGCAATAGAAAAAAATGTGTATAAATTGCCCCAAATATCATCAGGGTTCAGCAAATACTGGTCCCTTACCTGATCCCACTATGTCTTCCACCTGCCCCAATCCCTGTGAAGACAATCCAAGAGCTCCACATTCCTTGTCCTAAACCAAAGCATGAGTAAGCACACACACGCAGGAGACTGTTTACCCACAGAACACAAGGACACTAAGTTCAGCAGAGATGAGTGCACATTAGCTTCCTCATTCCTGGACCCAGCTCTTTATCTTCCTCTGGTTGGTGGAGGCATGCGTTTTCTGGGACTTTTCAGAGCAGATATATCTGGGTTTGCTCACAGCCTTATGTGGCCTGCTTTAGCTACAGAGCTTAATCTCAGCCCTTCACTGCATCCCCCAGTCACCCAGTGACAGAAGAATTTGTGATTCCTTAAAGTCCACATCACCTTCAAGGGAATTTTTTATACCTACTTTTCATCTCAGAAATTATCCCCTGCCAAGTAAATGGATGATCAGCCCAGTGTCTAACAGACATTTCTGAAAAGTGCCAGTTCCTGTGACACATACCTGTAATAATAATTACCAGAAAGACTGCAGCTGGCATTTACTAGGCATCTGCATTCATGCAATGGCACCAAGTGCTTTCTACATATTATCTCATCTAATCTTTTTTTCTGATTTCTTTTTTATTCACGAAAGCAATTTTCTATTTCAATAATTAGTAAGTTCAATGGTAATTGAAATATTTCTAACTCAGAATTTGAGTTTCACTCAAACCCACAGAATTACCAGATGTATTATCTCTTATTCTGTAGTCCTGTTCAAAACATTTTGTTTTGCTCAATACATTCAGAGAAACTATTCTGACAGATAACCAGTAGCAAATATCTTGAATGTTGCAGATTGGCACATATTCAGAGGACTCAGTTCAGATAACCATATGGAACTTGAAAAAATGCATAAATGTGAATACAGAGATATTCATAAGAGCTTGCCCATTCTCTGTAGATCCTTTTAGCCCTAGACCAAGAATCAAGTTTGAAGACCCAGGACATAGCAGGTATTACTGCATGGAACAGTGCCTAGGAGGCATGAGGTACCCTGTGTGCAGCCCCAGACTGGAAGCGGGCTTTAGGCATTCACTTTCACTTTAGTCCACTATGAAGAGGCTAGTCCCACCTGCTCCAAAAAGCAATCATGTAAATTTTTCCTCCTCGTTCCTGCTGTGCTGGGTACAGTCTCAGTCTGCCTTTGCAATTAGTTTTGCTTGGTATCCCCAATCTACTTGTTGATACATTGTCCTCGGTACTACCCAGCATCAAAATTGCTATTGCATTCAGGCAAGGCACTTCTGGAGGTCCCTATCTTTATATCTGGATCCAAAAAAATCTCCTCCTACTCTGGCCAGGTTTGGCTTATTCTAACTGAACTAAGTTCTGCCAGAAATAGCTCTCAAAAATTTGAAGACTACACCACTCTGCCTGCACATCAGGTACCTTTGCATTTCTCAGTTCAACGTCTCTCAGACCTGGTCCCAGCTTGTACTCAGGCATTAACAGAGATCCGGGTGAATTTATGTCTTGATCTGCAGTCCTCCAGTAGGAACTTTTCTTTCACTCAATACATTCAGGGAAGCTAGTTTGACACCTAAGAGACATGGCAGGAACACTTTCGTTTTAGTTAGCTTTTTCTTCACTGTACCCCAAGGGCTCCAAAATCCAAGTCCAAAATCTCCTCTGAAATTCAAGGCAAACCTTCAAGTGAGCCTGGTTTCAAAGGTTCAGTCCATGGTCAGCTGACTCCATAGCTCTGGGCTCAAGATGAGGCAGAACTTCATGGCAGAAGGGCATGGGGGAGAAAAGCAGCTCCGGACGTGCCAACCAGGAAGCAGAGAGCCATCTCATCGAATCTTCACAATAAAATATTGGGAAGAGTGACAACTTCCATTTTTAAGAAGAGACAACTGAGAATTAGAAAGTCTTGGTGGCTTGCTTAAGATCACACCTAGCCATGCCTCTGGGGTTGAAAACCCTGATTCCAAAGTTGACTTCCTCCCCTTATCCTAAAAATCTCCAGTCTCCAGTTAATGGAACAAACCCAGGAACAAACATTCTATTCATTTATATATCAAAATGCAAATGTCCTTTTGTTTCAGTATGAAAATCTTCTGCTGGGGAGGAAGTCACGGAAGGGGGCAAGAGGAAGACTGAGTTTCTTTTGAACTTGGTGAAGTTTTAAACCTGTGCATGTGTTAAAACGTAGCTGTTAAAACAGTAGAAAGTTTAGCAAGTACAATCAGTCATAAAAATAATTCCTAATTCCATTTTACATACATACTCATTTCTGGCTTTTTTTTTTCCTATATGCACATTACACATACTGTTTTATAACCTGCTTTATGTGCTTATCAATAATCAAGCCACGTTTCATCTTTTCACATCAGATCTTACAGTAATAATGGACCTCGGGAGGTTCACAAGTTCTTGATGTTATAAAAATGCTGAGGGACTGAGGGTGTAGCTCAGTGGTAGAGCGCTTGCCTAGTATATGCAAGACCCTGGGTTTAGTCTCCAGCACTGGAAAAAAAAAATTTTTTTTTTTTTTTTTTTTTTTTTAATTAAAACAGGAATTTGCAGCGTCCTGCGCACCCCCAGTTTTTGGCTGAGGTTTGCAACAGGGAGGCCGCATGGCACAACTGGCAGCGGGGCCTCCTGGACCCTGGAAAGCAGCCACCGGGAACTCACCAGGCGGGCCAATTGGGGTGGTGCCTGCTCTGCACACCAGGCTCCTGCCATTGCTCGCGTCAGCCTTGGCTGGAGCTGGGCAGGGCAATGGTCGAGATGCGGAGATTTCTGGCAGGGCGCAGCTCCAGCGGGTGGACCTTAATACTAACCCCATTCTGGACTGGAGCAGGTGTCCCGATTGGGGAGGGAGTTGTGGGGAGCTGCAGACCAGGTCATGCTAGCGCCCAAGGCTTGCTAGACTCCAAATGGGTGGGCGCCCGTAGGCCTGCGCCACCAGTCAGTCATCGGCACTGGCCAAAGAACTTGTAAGGGTAGACTCCCAGGAAGCCAAGAGGCTTAGGAAGGCAGCAGTGGGCAGGCTGCAGGTGGAAGGGATGGCCCAAAGGAGATCTGGAACGTTTCTGGACCCCAAAGTCCCTCTTAAACGTGTTCTTAATGAAGCCTTTACAAATTATTTAAAGCACACATGAAAATGGGTTAATGTAACTAACTTCTTTACAACCATTACCCAGCTCGGTCACCTCGGAGTATTTTGCTCTACAGTTTGAGGATACGCAATGCTTCAGAATCCGAAACTCTGAGCAACGATAGGATGCCTCAAGTGGCAAAGTCCACACCTGAGCTCATCAGAGGGGTTGCAGTCAAAATGTAGATGCACTAAAAGTATTGCATAAAATGACCCTCAGGTTATATGTACAAGGTATATATGACATACAAAGGAATTTTAGGTTTACACTTGGGCCCTGGGTGAGTACTTCATTGTGTATATGCAATCTTCCAAAATCTGAAATCTATAACACTTATGAACTCAGGGGCATTTGATCACTTAGCCACATTGCCAGCCCTATTTTGTATTTTATTTAGCAACAGGGTCTCACAGAGTTGCATAGCACCTCCCTTTTGCTGAGACTGGCTTTGAACTGGTGATCCTCCCGCCTCAGCCTCCCCAGCTGCTGGGATTACAGGTGGTGCCACCACACATAGGCAGCTCATTTGTTAAGAGACAAAGTATTAGATACACCCATGAACGTCTCTGTGGAAGTCTTCTTAATTCCACTCTTTTTTTTCCCTATAGATCACTATCTTTCTTTTGTTTGTTTTTGTGATACCATTGAGTTACATCCCCAGCCCTAGGTTGTTATCTTGAATTTGGAGTTAATGAATTCTATGTGTGTTTTTAAAATCGGTGTTGTTTTGCATATTTTAAACTTGATATAAATGGTATCCTACTGTGGCTATTTTGTTTTTTTCTCAATGTATTTTTGAGAGTCATTCATTATAACTGGTGTATAGTGTTGCATTTTTTTATTATACTCCAGTTCATTTAAATATAATTCTGTTCAATAAGAAATCATGTGATAAATATTCTTATACATGTCTCTTCATATATAGGCATGAGAATTTTTTAGAATTTATCCCTAAGAGTCTATTCATTGAATCATGCAGAATGCACATCTTCACCATTGACAGACATTACTCTCCAAGGAGAGCACATATCAATTTACATTCCCATCAGCAATATTGAAAGTTCATGTTGTTCCACCTGGTTGCCAAACTCGATTAATCTTAAGTTTCCTTATTAACTAAATTCGAACTTTATCCCTTCCACTTGCTCTCTCCTTTC
Organism: Sciurus vulgaris; assembly: GCF_902686455.1. Taxonomy (NCBI): domain Eukaryota; kingdom Metazoa; phylum Chordata; class Mammalia; order Rodentia; family Sciuridae; genus Sciurus; species Sciurus vulgaris. Next base: position 74,229,726 of record NC_136472.1, read on the forward strand.
CTAATATGAATTATTTTGCCTCTCAGGGCCTTGGTTGTCTTAATGGTAAAATGAGAATAGTGATTGCTAGGTGACAGTCACCTTTTATTGCTAGTTGACTGTGTGAATTAAATGAAATAATGCATATAAAAATGTTTACTCAAATGCCTGCCTGCAGTTTAACAACCCTTCCATAAATAGTTGTAGTAATAATAGAAATAATAATAAATGGCCAATGTGTCTCAAGTTCTCACTATTTGTTCAGGCATTGTTTTACTCTTAACTGTATGCTTTAAAGGAAGTATAAATATTATCTTAAATTTTTAGGTGAAAGAGCAAAGGCATATACAGTTCAAACAAATTGCTCAGAGTCTTAGAGATAATAAGAGGCAAATCCCAGGTGTGTCATGGAGTTTGGACTTCATGCAGATATGGAGAATCACAGAAAGAGACTGGTTAATCAATTGATTTATACCGGTTAGTCAATTGATTGACCTATTTACCTACCTGACATCAAAGTCTGTGCTACCCTGTAACCAGTAATCATTATTTTATTTGGGTAAGACAATGTAGAGGAGAGGAAGGAGGAGGGGGAGTAGAGAGCTGATCCACTTTGTGTCTGGCTCTGTGCTAGGCACTAGGGACAAACTGGGGACCAAGATGCATTGCTAGTGCTGAAGCTGTCCAGAACCTGGTTCAGTATTTCTCAAGATGTGGTTCTTGGACCACTTGACTCACAATGAACCAAGCTATTACTCAGTATGAAGACTCCATCGGGGCTCTAGAGATTCTTCCTCTTCAGGTTTGTAGTGGAACATAACAAGCAGCTATTCTGATGTGAAGTTTGAGAGCCACTGATCCTGCTGCTGAGAAAGAGGAGTAAACAGATGATCAGAGACAGAGTGATCGGAGTTGCAATGGGAGATGGGGAAAGGAGATTCTGGAATAAGCCTGGTCTGAGCAGAGACCTAAAAGATCAGAAAAAGTTAGTGATTGGGGCAGAAAGGAAAGGGGACTTTCAAGCTGAAAGAACAATGTTCACAAAAGCTCAGGATCAAGAGAAGCAACTGTCATAGGGAATAGAAAGTATTTTAGGAATATGGTAGCAAGGTCTAAGAGGTGGGCAGGACCAAGTCAAAGACTCTTGCTGGTTGAGTCAGTGAGTTTGGGCCTATGGTAATGGAAAATCACTGAAAATAATTTGTTTACTTGGAGGGGGACAGTGATAGTTTTCAGTTGAAGAAAGAGTCCTTTGGCAGCCACAGTACAAAAACAGGTTGTGAGATGGTAAGGGCAAGACTTTCCTCAGGGCCATCAGTTAGAGCACAGGCAATGAGTACCTGGACTGACACAGTGGCTGTGGGAGAAAGAGGGAAGTGGACAGAAGAACCCACAGGTGTTGATAACTGATCTGATATGCCTGGATGGGGAGAAGGAGGAGTCAAGTAACGTTAGCAAACTGGGTCAATGGTTGTACATTTCACCATAGTAAAGAAACTACTGAAAGAGAAATTAGTCTGGAGGGAAAATGATGAAATCACTTTAGAACATATTGAATTTGAGATCCTTATGAAATATCCAAGCAGAGGTATTCAGAAGATAACTGGAAAGGCAGATCTGTGGGAGATCCCGTCAGTTTCTCCCTATTTCTTTCCTGACAGAAGTCAGTTTTGGCTTAGATGGCCATATGCCCAGTGAAAATAGTCACTCTCCTAGACTCTCTTGCCAGTCTTCCCAGACTCTACGGTTGCTCCTGAGAACCCTCTTCTGACCAAAGGGCTCTAAATGGATATCACTGGGTAGAGATTCTGGAGGGACTATTGTTTTTCTGATAAAAACAAACAGGCCCAGCTGGCGTTATTTTTTTACCCTTGCCCTTTCCCCTTCCTCCTGCCTAAACAGGATTGGGATGCTTGGGACAAGAATGAGCCATGGTGTGACCATGAGGATGAAGACCATATGCTAAGAATAGAAAGACAGGATTCTGGCACTGTGCTGCTGAGTCGTGGTCCTGGCTGTCTACCACCTGAGAAAAACAAAACCCTTATCTGGTTAAGGTACTGGAACTGGTTTTCTGTCCCCTGTAGCAAAACATGATCCTAATTGATTCAAGACCGAAAGCTCTGGAGATCTGGGTTAGAGGCAGAGATTCAGGTCATCTAGAGGGTAATGACAGCCCTGGGGTGAATAGGAGAGAACCAGGCACCCCAACAGGGCACGTGTAAATGACTTTCATGAGTTAGAGGACAGAGAGAGCTCTGTAGGCCATGTTGAAAGGAGTTTCTGTTCCAAGGGCAATGTCCTTAGATGACTTTTGTTATCGTTGATGTTTCCATAACCTCATTCAAAACAAAACAATCAATTTCGGGCTATTTAGTGAATACTCAATCCCCATGAAATTTATTTTGTAACAACTTTCCAGGTGTTTAAGCAAGGGCTGGTGACTCTCGTCAAACATGTGTTGTCACCTCCCAGGGTGGTGTGTCTTGGTCTCCGGAGCTAACCTGGTAAACCTCAGCCCTCTTGTTTCCCACAAAACAAGGAAACCTGGTTCTCTCCAGGAGGGCTAGTGCCAGGCCTGCCCAAGATCTGCGTTGCAATTTAACCTGTCTGTTCTTGCCTTTGCCAAGATTATTTGCCACAACCTCCTAGTGGATTTGCCTGATCTTTCTTTTCCTTACCCTGCCCCACTTAAAAAAAAAAAAAAACCCTAAACCCCCAAACCCATTTTCCTTCACACGTGGATTTGGACATTTTATTTCCTTCTTTGAACACTCCTGCTGTCACTGGATAAACCCCAAAGGTCTCAGTACAGCACATGAGGCCCCAACCTTTCCGTCCTCAGTTGGAGAGTTGTGCTTAACCATCCCCCATCTCCGACACAAGTTCAGCTGCTCTGAATGTCTCATTCTGCCCATCTTTCTCCTGCCCTTTCAAGTCCTTGCAGGTTGTTTTTCTGCCCAGAAACGCTTTCTCCACTTCATGCCCTGACCAACTACCCCATCCACCACTGCCACCAGGTTAATTTTCTGGTCTTTCCAATGGCTGGGAATAGCTAGAAACCCATCTCCTCCTTCTCCCTCAACTCTGTGTCCAAGTTTCTCTCCAAATCCTATTGACTCTTCCTGCTAATCACCTGTAAATTTGCCCTTCCTCTTCATCAACACTGCTCCTCACAGGATCGCTGTAACAGTCCTCAGAAAGCCTCCAGTTCAATCATTCTGTCATCCCTTCTGCAAACTCACCTGTGTCCTCACTTTCCCAAAACACCTTTACTCTCCTAATGCTACTGTCCCTGCAGACTCCTCAAGCCTCGTTCTTACACTCCAGGTGTTGGCCCTTCAGTTCGCCCTGCTCAGCACGTCCCCCTTTCTCTGGGCTTCTGCAAGGCCAGCCTGGTGCAGGAGATATGAATAGGACCTTGGCACCACACTCCCTGGATTCCAGCCTTGGCTCAGACCCTTAACTTGTTAACCGTGGGTGAAATTTCTAACTCGCTCCATCCATTTTATTATTTGTAAATGAGGATTAAAGATAGTACTGAATTCATAGGACTGTTAGAAAGATGTCAAAAGATAATTCGAAAGGCAGGGCAGTGCCAGGAAGAGTAAATACTAATGTTAACCATTATAATTGTCAGTCCATTTTGACCCTTGAGATGTATCTGTTCTGTCCTCTTCCATTACCTAGAATAATTTCTAACATGCAGTTGGAGGTTGTTAAATAATTTTAATAAATAAAATTAGAAAATGAATTTGCTAAGCTTGCTTGGTGAGTTGTTTTGTCCTATTTCATTTTGCCAGGTAAATTATCAGCAGGTTCAAAAACAGGAGCTATGTTCTTCCATTATGTATTCCCAAAACTAGACTTAAGTCTTGGTCTATAGAGGATGTCAATTCATTTGCTGATTCTTATGTGAACTGACTTTTACTTATTCAAATTTTGTAAGTGTTGAGGGGCTTCCAAAACCATGCCCAGAGTTAAGAAAGGTCAAGAAATATGGGCTAATGATACAGTGGATAATGTATTTGATCATGGATCAGAAAAAAGGTCAAGAAGAAACTTGTAGATCATAAGATTATTTAACCTGTGATGAGTCTGCACATTTGGTTTTAGATTTTCCTTTGCAGTTGTGACATGGCACAACGTATCATGTGGAAAAATGTTTTATAGGTTGGAGTTTTTTTGTCATTTTGGGAACTAATAAAAATAGTTTTCAACAGGAATCTGGTTGAAAGCTTTCAAAATTCGGGTTCTTGTTTGTTAGTTGAAAAATAAGTACAGATGCTCCTTGACATTCTAAATTGAGAATACCATAAGTGAAAAAATGCATTTACTATCCCTAATCTACCAAACATCCTAGCTCAGCCTGTGCTCAGAACACTTACATTCGCCTACACCTGGGCAAATAATCAAAACAAAGCCTACTTTGTAATAAGGTGCTGAATATCTCATGGAATTTATTGAATACTGTATGAAATTGAAAAACAGAATGGTTGTATGGGTACTATTCACACTATGGTAAAATCAAACCACTGTAAGTTGGGGACCACCTATATAGACACTGGAAGTGCCTAAATTTTGGGATAGTAAAATAGATACAACATAATGAAGTACACTGTGGTATAACTTTAAAAATGACTATGATAGATCAATTAATGATATTCATGAGGATTTTTTGTGATTTAACTGACGATTTAAGGGGAGCATTTTGATTGATCTGGAAATAGAGTCAACTATGACAGAAGAAAAAAATCTAATGCATGCGCCATCCAAACAAATAGCAAAGTAAAAGAAGAAATGTGTGATGTGAGTCTACATTTTGTCAGTAAAATAGATGAAGTTACTAGCTCATCTCAGCTGTGTTCAATATATTATACATAATACCTTTTTAATCAATGCATAGAATAAAGAGTCTAGTCAAAAGGATCTTTGCACATTTTCATCACTTGGCTTCTAGGTTAATAGTATTTTCTGGTTTCCTTCTGTTACATAGGCCATATCTTATTTATTTATTTGTTCTAATGAGTTATACATGGCAGTAGAATGCATTTTGACACATCATACATAAATGGAGTATAACTTCTTGTTCTTCTGGTTATACGTGATGTAAAATCACATCAGTTGTGTAGTCATATATGCACATAGGGTAATAATGTCTGATTCATTCCACTGTCCTTCCTCCCGCAAACCACCTCCCCTTCTCTTCCCTCCTCTCCCCTCTTCCTAGTCCAAAGTACTTCTCTTCTTCCCTAGTCATTCTCTATTGTGAATTAGCATCCATATATCAGAGAAAACATTCAGTCTTTGGTTTTTTGGATGAGTTTATTTTGCTTAGCATGATATTCTCCAGCTCCATCCATTTACCAGAAAATGCCATAATTTCATTCTTCTTTAAGGCTGAGTAATACTCCATTGCGTATCCATACCACAATTTCTTTATCCATTCATCTGTTGAAGGGCACGTATGTTGGTTCCATAGTTTAGCTATTGTGAATCAAGTTGCCATAAACACTGATGTGGCTGTGTCACTATATAATGTTGATTTTAAGTCCTTTGGGTATAAACCAAGGAGTGGGATAGCTGGGTCAAATGGTGGTTCCATTCCAGGTTTTCTAAGGAACCTCGATACTGCTTTCCATAATGGTTGCACCAATTTGCAACTCCACCAGCAATGTATGAATGTCCCTTTTTCATGAGGATTTTTAATGGCATAAGAAATGCTTACGAGTGCTGGGTTTGTGGTTCAGTGGTAGAGCACTTGCCTAGCACTTGTGAGGCACTGGGTTTGATCCAGAGCACCTCATAAAATAAATAAATAAATAAATACTTGTGAAGGAACGTGAAATTTAAGGATATTAGATCTGTTATGTAAAAAAATATATAGACAAAGTACTGTGAGAAAAATGTACTTAAACATTGACAATGGTTATTGCCAGTTGGTGAGATTCTGAATGGTTTCTCTTTTTTTCCATTTTCTTATTCTAAATTTTCCAAGATGAAACTTCAGTTTTTAAAGATCTGGCTCTATTAAGATATAATTTAAGGGCTGGGGAGATAGCTCAGCTGGTAGAGTGCTTGCCTTGCAAGCACTAAGGCCCTGAGTTTGATCCCCAGTACCGCAAAAAAAAAAAAAAAAAAAAAATTTATATACCACACAGTTCAGTCATTTAGAGTGTACAATTCCATGTTTTTTTCCTTTTTTTCCCATTCAGAGTTATGCAACCATTACTACAACTTAATTTTAGAACACTTTCATCACCCCCAAAAGATACCTGAACCCATTAGCAGTCATTATCCATTCCTGCTCCCTTCTCAGTCCTAAGCAACCACTGATTTATTTTCTGTTTCTATAGATTTGCCTATTCTGGATATTTCAAAAAAATGGAGTCATAATATGTGCCCTTTAGTGTCTGACTTCTTTGACATAGCATAAGATTTTCAAGGCTTATCCATCTGTATCATGTATGCATATTTCATTTCTTTTTATTACAGAGAAATCATTCATTTCAAAGATATACCACACTCTAACCCACCCATCAGTTGATGGACACTGGCTTGTTTCCAATTCTTGGCTATTGTGAATAATGCTGCCGTGAACATTCTTGTTCAGATTTTTTGTAGACTTATGTTTTAAATTCTCCTAGTATATATCTAGGTGTATAGAATTGCCAGGACATATGATAAGTTAGTTTAGCCTTTTGAGGAACTTAAAAGTGTTTTCAAAGCTGTTAGCCATTTTACACACCAGTGATATATGAGGGTTCCAATTTTTCTATAGCCTTGCCATTATTTGTGTTTTGTGCCATTATCTGTGTTTTTGATTATAGCATCCTATGTGTGAAGTGATATCTCTTTTTTTCTTAAGAAACTGCTGTTTATTTTCCATAACCTTATTTCCATTTTGCTTAATAAGTTTCTGCAAAACATCTCAAGACTACTCCGTGTTCCTACCCACTCAGTAGCCTGAGCAGTGGGAGCTGCAGACCAGTCTTCAGTGGCTGGCTGGGCACTCCATTCTTTAGTAGGGAACTGCTGGATAGGAACAGAGGGCACCTGCGCACCTTCAGACCAGTCTGCAACCTCAGGTTGAGTAGCAGTGAACTCAGGAGCTGGAGCAGTCCATTCACCCTGAAATTCCTCTTTGGTCACAGCTTTTTCAGCAGCAGCCTGCTCTTCCTTTTCAATCTCTTCAGGATCTCTGTAGAAGTAGAGATCAGGCATGACCTCCCATGATGTTCACGGGAAATGGTGCCACGCATGAGCAGAACTTCTCGGGCCAGCATCCACCGCATCAGACCCACAGAACGAGCTCCCTTATTGTTGCATGGAATGGCAATGTCCACATAGCGCAGAGGAGAGTTTGTGTTACACAGAGCAATGGTAGGCAGATTGACATAAGATGCTTCTGTAAGAGGTGGGTGGTCAGCCCTGGGATCAGTAACCACCAGATGTGGCTCCGGGAAGGCTGCCTGGATCTGGTTAGTGAAGGTTCCAGGAGTGAAGCGGCCAGCAATAGGAGTGACACCGTGGCAGCAGCAAACTTCAGCACAGCCCGCTGGCTAGTATTCCTGGAGGATATGACACTGACATGGCCGAGTTTTCGATGGCAATGATGGCACGAGCTGCCAGCAGAAGCTTCTCCCAGGTTCTCTTCAGATTTATGATGTATATGCCATCGCTTTTCCTTTTGTAGATATATTGTTCCATCTGGTGCCCACCTAAGTGGGTTCCTGCTGCAAGGAATTTGAGGACATCCTCTTCCTTCATTTGCAGGACATCAAGGGCTCCTGACATTGTGACAGTTTCTCTTTTAAGTTATGACGGGAATCAAGAACATTGCCATATGGACCCCTCCCTGGGTAGCGCGGAAAGGCTGATATCTTGTTTTGATTTGGATTTCTCTAAGGGCTAATGATGTTGAACATGTGTTTATTGGCCATTTTTATATCTTCATTGGAGAAATATCTATGCAGATCCTTTGCCCATTCTTTGAGTTATTTGTCTTTTCATTTTTCAGTTGAGTTCTTCCTGTATTTTGAATACAAGTCTCTTATCAGGTATATGATTTGCAAACAATTTCTTCCATTCTGTGGGTTGTCCTTTTGTTTTCCTGATGCTGTCATTTGCAGCAAAAAAGTTGGTAATTCTGATGAAATCCAATTATCTATTTTTCTTTCATTGCTGTGCTTTTGAGTGTTTTATATTTAAAAAATCATTTGCCTAGTCCAAGGTTACAAATATTTACTGAGAATTTTGTAGTTTTAGCTTTTGCATTTTAGGTCTCTGATCTATTTTGAGTTGAATTTTGTTGTGGCAGGAAGGGAGGGGTTCTAATTTCATTCTATTGCATGTGGATATCCAGTTGTTTCAGCACCATTTGTTGAAAAGCCTATTCTTTTCCTATTGAATTGTCTTCACACCCTTGTTTAAAACCGGTTTACTATAAATGCAAGGATGTATTGCTGGAGTTTTGAATCTATTCCATTGAACTATATGCCCACTCTTATATGTCAGTATTGCAATGTCTTAATTATTGCAGTAAATGTTCATATTGAGAACTTCGTTATTTTTTGTCTGTTTGTTTTCAAGACAGCGTTGTCTATTCTGGGTCCCTTACATTTCCGTGCATTGCTTTTATACTCAGTGTGTGTGGTGGGGGGAGATTTTTAGAAAAAGAGAAGAAAGGAAGATAGACATTGCTGAAGGAACTGTGTAATTTACTTTGATTTCTGAGTGATTGTTCTGCAGCACTGCTTTTCTCCTGAGTGGGGGAATTTCTCTCAAATTCTGTCCTTGTTATGGCAGTTTTCTATTTGTTTGTTTGTTGCCCACAGTTGATGAACACTGCATGTGTGTGGACTCAGACAAGGTTTATCTCCTGCCTTGAGTCACTTCCTACTCAGGGTTTATTTCCAAAGGAACAGGGGTGGGGAGCTTGGATCTCACAAACCCCTATATACTCCAAGCAAAGTATTATCATATCCTATTGTTGTGGTTAATACAGTTGATACACTGTTTTGACTACATATCTCTTCAGCAAAACACTTTTTTGAGTACATATTTTTTGCACATTCAGTTTAAGTATACAATTATATGTACATTGACTCATTTATAAATTATATACACTTAGAATTAATATATATTAAAATCATACATGCCAACATGGTGGCACATGCCTATAATTCCAGCCACTATGAAGGCTGAGGCAGGAGGATCACAGGTTTGAAGCCAGCCTCAGCATCTAATCGAAGCTGTAAGCAACCTGGTGAGACCCTGTTTCAAAATAGAAAATAAAAGGGCTGGGGATATTTCTCAGGGGTTAGGTGTCCTTGGGTTCAATCCCTGGCACCAAAAAACAAACAAACAAAAAGCATACACAAAATCAATTTTTGGATAATGAGATTTAAAAATGCTTAGAAATAGAAGTCTCCCACACTTCAGTGGCTTTTATTTCTCTCACTGTAAACTGCCTTCTTGGATCTTACTTCTTTACCTCTTTGTGTTCCCAGCATCCAGTCAGTCAGGTCCCAGTAAATAGCAGAAGCTCAATGTCTTCAAAAGAAAAATTTCAGGTGTTCTACTATTTTTTATTAAAACACACTACCTCTATTTGTAGGTTTTGCACCAAGCAAGTAAATGTTCTGCATTTATCATCTGTTCGGATCACTTTGTGGAGAGGTTGTATGTTCCTCATCTCTCTGGTCTGGTCTTTTACATATAATTGCACCTCATCTGTTTTATTTAGAAAACAATGATTGTATCATCTTTAATGTATTCTCTTCTTTTCATACCATGTTGGTTAAGCAGAGTCCTGCATGTTACCATCATAAAGAATTGAAAGCAATGTGTCTACTCAGGGTGGCATCAAAGGAAGCTCTTGGGTGTCAAAGTCAGGGAGGGCTTCAGGGAGCTGGATTTTAAAGGACAGGTAGAGAGTTAGCCAAATGAAGAAAGGAAGGCCATTCCAGCTGACTTCAGAAGCAAAGGCAGGAATATGGGAGGTGAGGGGAGAATTCGGTGCAGCTGAACACAAAAGACACTGGTGAATGGGGACTGAACCCAGGGCCTTATGCATGCTCTCTGCAAGTGTTGCATCATTGACCTACATCCCCACTACTGTTTTTGAATTTTATTTTTTATAAGTTTCGCATGATGGCCTTGAACTTGAGATTCTCCTGTCTCAGCCTCCCAAGTGGCTGGGATTACAGGCAAGAGCCACCACCTCCAAAGCATGATTTTTCAATAGATCACTCTGGAGTATTTGGGTCTTGAAGTTGGAAATAGAGAGAGGTTGTTAGTTGCCTGGAGAGTAGGGCACAATTACAGATAACCAGAAGGCAGAAACTTCTGCACTTGGAAGCCCAAACTGAAGTTGGTAAACTACTTAAGCGCTTTATCTAGTATGTTCTCTTTAGGATTTTAGCACCTACTTTTTAAATTTTTTTATTCCTTCTTCTTTTCCTTTCAGTTTCAGGGGTTGTTGCCCTTTCCCTTTGTCCCCATGACACTTTATACCTTTATTAGATAATTACGGCTTATTTCGTGGGAATCACGGGGGCTGGTTAGGGATGCGGTTCCTGGATTTCCGTTTGAGGCCTGTGGCTGAAGTTAGACCCTGAGGTGCGTCGCCGCACAGGTTTACTCAAGCAGGGGCTTGATAGAGAAAGCTTCATCATCTCTGCCCCAATTAAATCAAACCGCCCCCACACAAATACAGGCTCGGACACATCCTGACAGAAAAAAGCCTCCGGGGTATCGGGAACCCCCAACCTAGCGCCACAGGGGTGTCCAGGCCGGCAGGACAGTTTCGGTCTCCACCTCCCTTCGGGATCACAGAAGAAACACAAACCAGGCCACTGGGCGCCCCCAGGGTGGGTCCTGCGACCGCCACGCCCTCAGTGGGCGTGGCTTCCCTAGGGCAGCCTTAGTGACGGCACAGGCCCCGCCCTCAGGGCGGGGCGCGAGCGCGCGCGCGAGCTGGGCCAGAGCTGGCCTGGGAGCCGCCGATCCGAGCGCAGCTAGGGTGGCGGCGGCGACGCGATGGCTCCGGCTGCTGACCGGGAGGGTTACTGGGGCCCCACGACCTCCACGCTGGACTGGTGCGAGGAGAACTATTTCGTGACCCAGTACATCGCCGAGTTCTGTGAGTGTGGCCTGAGGCGGGGGGCGAGGGAGTAAGGACGCCGGGCTGAGTGGAGACGCCGTGTGGAGAAGGCAGAGGGCGAACCTGGCCGCGAGGGGAGGCACCAGGCCTGGCGGCCGCGGCCGCAGACAAGTAGGGGAGTGGACAGGGGTGTCCGGTGTGTCGAGTGAGGACTGCCCGAGTCTGGTCCGGCTGGCCTTCATATGGGGGTAGGAAGGGAAGTGGGTATCCCTGCCCAACCTAAGGGGGACAGCCTGAGAAGCGAGGCTGGGAATGGGACTTCCTACCTGTCCGCGGGGTGGAGACAGGCAGGGGGCAGCTCCAGAAGAGGTCGGGAGAGTGGAGGTCTCTGCTTATAGGAATGAGGGCCCAGGACACCTGCTCTACTGTTGTCACCACCTCCTCAGCAGGAAGGGCACGGGAGAAGGGGACGCTTCCTAGCTTTGTCTTTCCCCAAGTCTGTGAAAACTCTAAGGTCTTTCCCGTCCTCTTTCTCATTTCTAATATGACCCGCTCACTTACCTCCAGAGAACAGTCTTATGATCTCAGAGATCCAACTCGCTCTCCCATATCTTCAGGTACCAGAAATTATCCGCGCTCTGAGTAGGACTCTTCAGCTATCATCTTGCACCAGAAGTAGAAGGCAGAGAACCTAATCTATACCTTTCTGCTTGTGCCAGCCTTCCAAGAGCAGGAGGGACCAAGTCATTGCTTCACTGTGAATCTCACCCGACTTCCTAGGGGTCATCTGAGAACACTGCTTCCACTAAATGCACCTTCTGAGAACTTAAGAAAGAGTCCTTCTCAAGCTGTTGCTCTAACAGGCATTGCTGTCCAGGTCTGGGTTGTTGTTGTTGGTGGTGTGTGTGTGTTTTCCTAGATGGTTATTCCTGCCAGGCTTGGCGAAATCTGCCACTTTTTCTATTGTTTATTTTGGTCCAGTTTTAAGAGCACGGAGTTTCTTCCTTTCAGGTACCTACCTCTGCAAGGTGCAGAGACTGTTCTTTGGCTGTTACTGCCTTATTTTAATTGGATTCACTTGCTCAGGACATGAAGCAAAACTCTTCTTAGCTAACCTTGTTGTTGAGTCCTTCTCCCAGGCATGTGTGTTAGGCTTTGTAGAAAAGAGGCAAGAGGCCAGGCCCGGTGGCAGGCCTGTAATCCCAGAATCCCAGCAACTTGGGAGACTGAGGTAGAAGGATTGTACGTTCACAACCAGTCTCAATAATTTAGCAAGGCCCTAAGAAAATTAGCAAAAAAAAAAAAACCAAAAACCAAAGAGGCAAGAGTTTCATACTAAATGATCCTTTACTCTGTTCTAGTAGTTGATTGTTGAAAAAAAGAAAACGATGTTTTTTGCAGCTTTTGAGACTTTCATACCCATTCCTTTTAGACCATGATTTGTCCTGGGTCATTTTTCCTGAACTACTAGTTTAATGACTTTTACATAACAATGGAGAAATATGGGCAAAGGGATCATTTGTAGTGCATTTACTTGGCAACTCCAATATAGGCAGAGGAAACATTTTAGCAAGTTGTTGTTAGATTGCTTTGGTGAGTCCATACCTGGTTCAGAGGACCATGGTCACAAGGGAGAGGACTTAAAGCCATGCTGTCTGAGCTGGAAATGTATAATTTTTTTTTTTTCCTTTTACTTGGAGATCTTCAAATATTGGATGGGCTCTCATATAAAATAGTTAACGTTCTCAATTTCGCTAGAATCTAGAATTGGGACAATGGATGGAGGAAACTAACATAAGGAATAATTTCAACATAAGGAAAATTTTTCTAATATCATCATGGAACAGGTTGGCTCAAGGGTAAGAGGACTTTCATTAAAGGTGTTAAAGCAGACATTGCTCAACTAACAAATGTGAGTATCCGAGGAGGAATTAATTACTAGAGGAAAGGAAACTTCATTGGCCATTAGAACCCTTACAGCCTTATTGGTCTACATAGTATAATGATTTTTAGTTTAGAACCAAGGCTTTGGATTAGAATCAAAAGACAATACTGGCAGTTGAGTCATGTGAATTATGAGAGAGCAAGATAATAACTAGTATTCTGGCAGAGAGCTCTGAGAAATAGGAAATAGCCAAAGTTCTCAATGTCCTCAGAAGAGGAAACTGAACAGACTGCAGGGAGGTTTTGACATAGGAATCGTAGGGGTTACAAGAAGAGGATGAGTGAATATGTTGGCAGCCCTTTGCGCATGTACCTTGGGAGAAAATGATCTGAAGGAAGTTGAGGTCAAGTTGTCTTACCACAGCAAGTGGTGGTTGTCTATTGTAACTTGAAGTAAGAGAAATGGATCTTTGAAAAATATACTGATTACTAATGTTTAAAATATGTGTTCAAAATAAATAAATGCCATTTTATCATTATATTAATGGCATAGTTATAGTTATCTGTGTTTGTTGTGCATAGTTATAGTTATCTGTATCATGTGCCACAACTCGCTAAGCACTTCATATAATTTCTCTTTTGATCTTTACAATAATTTCAAAAAGGAGGTATTATTGTCTCTATAACAGTTTAGAAAATTGAATCTCTGAGAACTAATTTATATACAGTCACAATAAATGGCGTAGAGGTAGTATTCATGCTGAGGTCTGCCTTTAAAACTTATGCTGTATTGCTTCCCCCATCATTATTTCCATCACACATCCAAGGGAGAGAGGACAGACAAGAAATCCTATACTATCACAAAAGATAAATTGAACAGTGATTCAAGTTATTCAGGTATCTTTTAACTATTCAACTGTGTTTCAGCATTAGGGTATATATTTTTGGGTTATAATGATGAGTTTGGGCAATTGCTTGTTCAGATATGGTTCTTAGTCACTTTCAGCACCTGAAAAACTATCGTTTTAGCATGACTCACATCAATTCAAATTCTTTTCATTTAAGCAGATTATAAGAACCTGGGAAAAGGGTAGCTGTCTCTATTTGTGAAATAAGAAGACAGTTAATGCCAGAACTTAGAGGTATAGGCAGTCCTCATTTTGTGTGGTAGTGTGGAACCATATAAATAACCATGCACAATAAAACCAGACAAAGCAATCTTCATAATCAATAGGAAAAGTTAGAATTATTCTGTAACCTTTAAATTTTTTTTGTCAAATGTTGTAAACCCTCTTACTGTTGGTTATAAATATGTAGGGGAATGAAAAGAGTAAAACTAATATTTATTTTGAACACTGTAACTTAAATAATTGAAAACATCAGGTATTAAAGTGTTTTATTTCTTTGTAAAATAGCTTATCAAGAGTAGTTTGTACAGTGCTTGTCTGCTCCTCACACAACTTATGGCTTGGAATAAGTATCTTTGCTGTGCCTCAGCGAATCCTTTCTTAATTTAAATTGGCTTTCAACATTTTATTCTTTTTGAATATTATTAACTATCTCCATGGGTTCCTTTAGTTTGAAGGTTTTGCTACTTTCACTTCTTCTGGGACATCTTCATTCTTTTCACCACAACTGTTGTGTTCATTTATGTTAAGTTAGCCTTTAAGTTTCTCAGGCTGCTTATCTAGTGTCATGTGTTAGCAGTATCAACATTTCCATGGTTAGCTATTTCTTCTGTAACTCTGTTTATGTTTAATAGAAATTTCACACACTTTGGGTTTCTCTGCTATTCTTTTCATCATTGTTGGCTCTTTATTTTATTCTTTTTTATAAAATAGAAGTTTATTGCCAAGAGACAGGAGGCAAGTTGACTACTTTCTCTCTGTACATGAACTGAATAACAGATCCACAGTGATTAATTAGCAGCAGACTTTGAAAGAAGTGACTTGGTCACTGATCATAATGTTCTTTTAGTGTTTATGTAATAATTTATGGAATGAAGATCTAGCAGCAAAGTTTGTACTATATTGTATTAATAAACAGTGATAATTGAAATTTAAATTGTTTTGTTGGGAGATGGACATTATTTAACTAAAATCTGGTAACTGAAATCTGTGCCTGTTGAAACCCTACACAGTAAAGATTGCCTATGTATTAAAAATCTTCAGAACATTCCTATTAAGTAGGTTAATGCTATATCCCCCACCCTCCCACTTTTTGGGCTTCTAGGAACTGAACCCACTGTAGCTTACTCTACCACTGAGCTACATCCCCAACCTTTTATTTTGAGATAGGGTCTTGGATAAGTTGCCAGGGCTAGTCTCAAACTTGACATCTGCCTGCTTCATCCTCCTGAGTAACTGGAATTATAGGTGTACAACACTGCTTCTGGCTGTTAGCCCATTTTAAGGAAGAGGAAATTGAGTCTCAGAGAAGTTAAATAACCTGCTTAGTGTCATACAGCTATTGAGTGGCAGAAATGGTATTCAAATTTAGGGTCTAACAAGTCTTTCTACCAGGACAAACAGTCTTTCCAAAGTGGAATTTCAAGTGCTATTGGCTTAATGAAAGAAATATTACCTAAAAGTAGATAAAGGGGAATTCTAATTACCTGGTTAAAATTATTTAGAATGTTTCATTTGCCTTTCCCAAGCTCACACCAAACCAGTTTTTAGACTCAGGTCTGTAGTTAGCAATTAGAGATAGTAGGCACTTGAAGATGGAGTATATTTTGAAGTCTTATCTTTACTTAGCATTTATCTAGATCTTCCAAAATATTAGCTAGGAAGAATTGTCGTTTGTTAGCATATGTTGGGAAAAGATTGATTTAAAAAAAATGGAGCAGTAATTGGCATGTGGGTAAATAAAAATAATAGAATGATTACTCAAATGGCAATTTGCGGAACTTCACTGAGATGGGATACATAGAATAATGGACATGAAAGTCTTTCCCAGTACATTATTTTAGGTTAAAATTTTAAGTTATTTCTTTGGTTTTTGAGTTCTGTCCTTTTCCTTTGCTAGGTGTTTCCTAGTCAATAGGGAAACTTAATGTGAAGAGTTTTAGGTATTGCAGAAGAGCAAAGGCATGAAGAAACATTTTAGAACCCAGCAAAATGATACAGCTCACTAGAGATAACAAAAGTAGTTTATGGTGGCACAAAAATTCTAGATGTTTTACTGTGGGACAAGTATAACAGAAAGGTTGCTGCCCTTCAAGTCAGAATCAAATTTCCTACCTGGACTTTGCTCCATTTAAGGCTTGTGACTTTGGGCAAATCACTTAATTGTACTCTGTATCAGTTTTCTATAAAATGAGAATTTTTTTTTCCCCTTTCTGTTGCTCAGGATTGAAACCAGGGCCTCAGGCATACTAGACAAGTGCTGCACCACAGAACTGTATCCCTAGCCCTTGATTGGCTTTTAGGTGAAACTCTTCACCCATACAACAAAGTTGGAAGAATTCTGCAGTGAATGTTCATTTACTCACTACCTAGATTATACTATTAAGATTTTGTTGTAGTTGTTTTATCTTGTACCTATTAATCTATCCCTTCCTGTCTCTATCAATTTATTTTTTGACACACTTCAAAGTAAATTGCAGACATCTGTATTCTTTCCCTTAAATTTATCAGCATTCGTATCATTAACTAAAGTTCAGTTCTTTATGTTCTTTTCTTTTGGTATAAAATTTACATTCAATGTAATGCTCAAATCTTAAGTTTTTATTTGCTGAATTTTGAGAAATGTGTACACCTATGTAACTGAACCTCTACCAAGGTATGATACTTTGGGCTGGGGGTACAGCTCAGTGGTAGAGCACATGCTTAACATGCTCAAGGTCCTGGATTTAGTCTCTAGCAGTAAAAAAAAAAAAAAAATAAATAAATAAATTTTAAAAATTAAAAAAGGTAAAATTGCTATTAATCGGGAATATTCCTCATGCCTCTTTTCTGTTAATTCTCACCTTCCCTTTCCCCTTCCCCTTTCTCTCCAGTATAACAGTTGTTTTCTGAAAATTTCCTCTACAATAGATTAGATTCACCTGTTCTAGACTGCATATAGGTGGAATCATCTTATTATTTTCTATTTGGTATAAGGCTTGTTTCAGAAGATTGTTTTTGAGATCCATCTGTGTTGCTATTTGATAGTATTCCATTGTATAAATCTAAAACAGTTTGATAATCCATTTTCCTATTGATGGAAAGCCACCTGACTTCAGGTTTTGGCAATTTTATAAATAGAACTGCTATGAAAGTTTTTGAACAAGTCTTTTTGTGGATATATATGTTCATTTCTCATAGGTAATGCCTGGGATTATAATAATTGGATCATAGGGTGGGTGTATTAGAAAAGGCCAAAGTGGTTGTATGGTTTTACACTCACAGCATTTGATCCACATCCTTGACAACACTTGATGTCAGTTGTTTTAATTTTGACCATTCTGGTGGATGTGTAATTATATCTCATCGTGGTATGTAGTTTATTCTTAATTCTTCAGTCTTTCTTCTTCCCTTTTCTTGCCCTACATTGTCTTCTTGTCAGAATAGCCTATTTATGTGTACATTATTACCCTGTGCCCCTTTCAGTGTTTGTATTGTACTCATGAGAGATTTAATAAACTTTTTTAAAAAATTGCGAAGTTTGGGGTAGTTATTCAGCAATAAATAACTGAAAACAGTGTCTTGAGTTCTAAGCAATTTTGATTTCTTGTTGTATAAACTCTGGGTACACCAAATTACACTATACCTTTTAGTCTTGGAAGATGAGGCTTTAAAAATAATAATAATAATATTACTTTTATAGACCCTTCCATCTGAAAATTTAAGGAATTTTACAAGCTGCTTCTGTTTTTTTTTTTTTTTTTTTTTGGGGGGGTGGTACTGGGGGTTGAATCCAGGGGCACTTTACCCCACTGGGCTACATCCCTAGTCCTTTTTAATTTTTGTTTTGAGACAATCTTGTTATGTTGCTGAGGCTAACCTCAGCCTCCTGAGTCACTGGGATTACAGGTGTGTACCACTATGCCCAGCAAACATCTTTTCACTTATCCTTATAATGTACTCATAAGGCTCAAAAGAGTATTTTATCCAGTGAAAACAAAGAAGTACCTCAAAGTTGAAGTAATTTTGTTGCAGAACTGGGAAAAAAATCTTTGGTCATGTATATGGACTCTTGCACTTATATATGTTCTTTGATTTTTCATAGTAAGTGGCTTTTTAGTTGTTGCTCTTGTTATTACTAGGGATTAAACCCAGAAGCACTTTACCACTGAGCTTTGTATCCCCAACCCTTTTTACTTTTTATTTTAAGGCTGGGTCTCAGTAAGTTGCTTAGAGCCTGACTGAGTTGCTAAGGCTGACCTCAAACTTCCAATCCTCCTGCCTTAGCCTCCCAAACTGCTGGGATTATAGGTGTGTGCCACTGCACGCAGCTTTAGAGCAAGCTGCTTTTAATAGCAAGTGGAATGACTGGATAGAGTCAGAAGACAAAAACCAAACTCCAGAATTATATGTATTAAAATAGTAGTATAAAAACTTTTTATGACTTCCATTATTTATACATACAAAATGATAGTCTAGATAAGATAATGCTCCTAAAATGAAGCCTTAACAGTTTCTAGACTACAGTTTTTCCTTTTTTTCCCCTCTCTTCTCTTTAAAAAGCGGACATGAGAATAGTCTAGCTTTGTCACTTGATAACCTTTTGCTCACTGAAGTTCATTCAATTAGTTTTGTCATTCCTAAGCTATCTCATTGTTATATGCAGATATTCCCAAATCTGAAAAAAATTTAAATGAAACACTTCTGGTCCCAAGCATTTCAGATAAAGGATACTCAATCTGTGTAATCTTAAACTATTGATGCTTTATTTCTGTGAAATGTCTTCCCTTTTCTCTGGTAGTGTTTTCACTTCTAAAGTCTGCTTTTCTGACATTAAAGTAGCCACTCAGCTTCCTCGGAGTTTGTATTTGTATGGTTCTTCTTTTCTACCCTTTTAATTTTAACTTATTTATGTCATTACATTTATTGTGCTTTTCTTGTAAAATCTGTGGTTGACTTTTTTTTTTGGTCCAGTCTGTGCCACTTAGCTGGCCTATATCATCTATTTTTAGATAATATAATGTCAGTATGATTGGGTTATTGTCTTACTATTTATCTTATATTTTTTATATCTCTTTTTTGTTTTTTTCCCTCACTCTTCTCTGGCCGCCTTTTAAGTTAATTTAGAAGAGTGTGTATGCCGCTAATGTTTTGATTTTTTTCCAGTACTGGGGTTTGAACCTAGGGTCTTCTGCATGTGCCCTCCCACTGAGCTACATCTCCAGTTCTTTTATTTTTTATTTTAAGACAGGGTCTTGCTAAGTTACAGGGCTGGCCTCAAATTTGCTATCCTCCTGCCTCAGCCTCCTGGGTAGCTGGAATTACAGGTATGCACCAACTCACCTGGCTGCATCTAATGTTTCATTTCATCTTGTCTAGTATATTCTCTGCTACCTCTTTCTTATTACTTTAGAGGTTGTTACAGAGTTGTATATATTTTAAATTTACTGTAGTATATTTTTAAATAATTACACTATTTCATGTATAATGCTAGAACCTGAAATAGTATACCTGAACTTATTATAGTTTTTCTAGTGATAAATCTTGTCAGTTGTTTGAAATACCTTTATTTTACCTCTGAAGCATCTTTTTGCTGGGTGTAGAATTCTTGTTGGACAGTGATTTTCTCTCAGCACTTAAAAACTTGCTCAATTGTCTCTTCTTGCAGCTTTTGTTTGGAAATTCATCATTTTTAATTATCTTTTACTCCCTTGCCTTTTTTTCTGTGCTCTTAAGATTTTATCTTTATCTTTGGTTTTGAGTAGTTTTATTGTGATGTTCCTTGGTGACAGGGTGGTAGTATATACATGAATATCTCCCTTAAATTTTCTTAATCTTTGATCTCTGGACTGATTTTTTATTAAAGAAATCAATCTGGAAGATTATAAGTAGGCTGTCTTCATTATTTATTCTACTTTGTTTTCTGTTTCCTCTTTTTTTCTGGTACTTCAGTTATACATGTATTAGCATGTGTTAAGTAGTCTGGTATTATCAAATCTGTCATTTTGTTCCCTGCCCCCTCACCTTATATCAGTGTGCTTAAGTTTGGATATTATCTGTTCCCTTGGGTTCAAGTTCATGGATCATCTTCTTTCTTCTTCTTCTTTTTTTTTTGTACCAGGGATTGAACCCAGGATTGCATAACCACGGAGCCCCATACCTCACCCTTTTTTATTTTGAGACAGGGTCTTGCTAAGTTGTTTAGGGCCTTGCTAAGTTGCTGAGGCTAACTTTGAACTTGTGATCCTCCTGCCTCAGCCTCCGAAGCACTGGGATTACGGGCATTTGTCACCATGCCCAGACATGGATCTTTTTCTTCTGAAGTGTCTAATCTACTGGTAAGCACATGCAGTAAAATTTTCATTTTAGATACTGCATTATTGAACTCTAGAAGTTTAATTTTTTTATTGTTTATATTTTTCTCTGTGTTGTATTCATGTTTTCCTTTAAAGCCATGAACATATTGATAAGAGTTTTTTAAAAATCATTATCTGTTAATTCCACCCTTTCACTCATTTCAAAATCTGATTTTTTTTCTTCTGGAAGTAGGTTACATTTTCCTGATTCTTTGCATGTAGTTTACATGAAAAGAATAGTTGTGGTACACTTCAAAAAATTTTTTCTGAATCATTTCAAAGTAAATTGCCAACATAATCTTCTGTTACGCTTAATACTTTATTATATATTTTCTTCAAACAAGAATATTGTCCTAGTGGGCTGGGGATATAGCTCAGTTGGTAGAATGCTTGCCTTGCATGTACTGGGTTCAATCCCCAGCACCGCAAAAAAAAAAAAAAAAAAAAAAAAAAAAAAAAAAAAAAAAAAAGAATATTGTCCTATATAACCACAATACAATCATTAAGATCAGGACAGTGATTGTATTATTACCACCTAATCCTAAAATTCCATTTAACTTTTCCTAAGGATTACATTATACATCTTTAATTTTTATAGTCTACTCATGGACCACTTCATGAAAAATATAGAAACTTGCAGGAAAAGGCAACAGTATATATCCTATCAACTTTGTTCTTGATGCTATGGTTGTTATATCTACATGTGTTATAAATTTCAAAACATTTATATAATAAAATGTTAGGGACTGGGGTTGTGGCTTAGTGGTAGATACATACCTAACATGTATGAGGCACTGGGTTTGATCCTTAGCACCACATAAAAATAAAGGTCCATTGGCAACTAAAAATTTTTTTAAAAAAGTAAATGTTATAAATAAGAGACAAAGTAATTGTCTTTTGCAGTTTATCAATTTTGATGCTTTTCACTGTTATCTGAGTATCTGAATTTCTCTCTGGTGTCATTTCCCTTCAGCAGGTTTAACATCTTGTATCTATACATTTATTTCATTTTGAAAAACTGGTCAGCATACATCTATTTTGCCTCATTTTGTTCCTCTTCTATTCTTCTGCTTCAGTTTCAGGGTGTTAGAAAGTTTTATATAATTTAATGGGTTCCTTAGGATCTGGTTTTTTTTGTTGTTGTTTGTTTGTTTTGGTTTCAGGGAATGAACTCAGGGACACTCACCATGGAGCCACATCCTCAGCCTTATTTTGTATTTTATTTAGAGATAGGGTCTCACTGAGTTGCTTAGCACCTCACTTTTGCTGAGGCTGGCTTTGAACTTGTAATCCTCCTTTCTCAACCTCCTGAGCCGCTGGAAATACAGGTGTGTGCCACCAGGTCCGGCTGATTTTTAAACAAAAAATTTCTCTTTCTCTCTTTCTGTACATGTACAGAATGGGCGGTTTTGATTGATCCGTCTCCAAGTTCACTTACTTTTTTTGCATTTGTCTAGTAAGTCCATCTAGTGGACACCATATTTCAGATATTATATTTTTCAGATCTAGAATTTCCTCTTAGTTCTTTTTTTATCATTTCTGTTTTTCTTCAGAGATTTTCTATCTTTTTATTATTGTTATCATATTTTGTTTTAATTCATTGAGGGTAGTTATAAAAACTTTAAAATTCTTATTTCCTTTTTTCCAACATCTGGGTGATCTTGTGATCAATCTTAGTTGATATTACCTATCTCTGGAGAATGTGTTTCATTTTCCTGGTTCTTCATGTGTTGGATATATTTAAGCTTTATTCTGGACATAATGAATGTTAATTTTGGAGATTCTATTTTTAGGTAAGCATTATTTATTTTGTTTTTACTGACAGTCATCCTGACTGACTCTATTTGACCTATAAACTTTCTTGGCCAGCATTTCTGATTCTAGCATCTCTTGGCCAGCTTCTCTTCTATCTTTAGCTGAACATCTTTCAGTCTAGACACATGTGTAGTTCAGGGTTCAATCAGGGATATGGGTAGACAGAATTTGGGGATCTCTTCTTTTCTTGTTGCCTTTCAGGATTTTTCCATTCTCTTCAGTAGCTATGTTTTTTCTGGCTTCACTTTTCTGGTTTCCTAGACCAGAAAGCCTGTGGTGTTACTTTTCCCTGCTTCTGTGCTGTCAGCTGCACTTGACCAAAGGCTACAAGTTGTGGAAATGGGAACTTTGTGCACCTAGGTGTACTCCTTATTAAGAGTCTGTCTGCTTCTATTTTACTCTCCAGTGCTTCTCAGTAACCTCTTTTTGTGTTTTTCAAGATTTTACCATTTTTTCAGAGAGGAAATTAGCAAGTATTATCTTATTACTGGAAGCAGAGGTGTGTTTGGTCCTTTGAAATAAATGTTCCATTTGTCTCCCTATTATGTTGATGTTTTCCTTTACATTCTTGATTGTAGTTAGAATAATTGATGTGAAATCTTTTCCAATTTCATCATCACTATCATTTCTGCAAGTTTCTTTTATTTTCTTGTTTTTTGGTACCTGGGATTAAACCCAGAGCACTTAACCACTGAGCCACGTCCCCAGCCCTTTTAATGTTTTATTTTGAGAAAAGATTTCACTAAATTGCTTAGAGCCTTGCTAACTTACTGAGGCCGGCTTTGAACTTGTGGTCCTCCTGCCTCAGCCTCCCAAGCTCTTGGAATTACAGGCATGTGCCACCATGCCTGGCTTTGCAAGTTTCTTTCAACTGATTTTCTTGCTTTTTAATTTGTTTGGTAATTTTTGTTTAGATGCCAGACATTGCAACCCCACATTGTTGAGTAACTGGATTTAATTATCTTCTTTTAAAGAGTTTTGGACTTTACTCTAGCCAGCTATTAAATTTCTCACCAGTGGATCCTTTCAAGGATTGTTGTGAAGCACATTTTTTGGGTGAGTCTAGAGTTGTTTTTACTTCTTTACTAGTTTTGCTTCTTTATTAAAACATGGTTTTTCTGGGTTCTCTACTGAATGCTCTAAGTGTTCAATATCATCTCTGTTCTGTGCAGTCATAACTTGAAGATCTCCAGGACTGTGTGCTATTATAATTGTTCAGTTTAGAGCTCAACTGCAGTTACTTTTTTTCCTCCAGTAGTTTTTTGTTTTTGTTTTGTGTTGGGGTTTGAACCCAGGGCCTCATGCATGCTAATCACAAATTTTATCACTGAGCAATACCCCCAGCCCTTCTCTAATAGTTCTTTTTCAGCCTAATGAAGTCTTAACTCTGATCATGTGCAATTTAGTGTTCAGCAATAGACTCAAGAGGATCCCTTGCAGATTTTCTGAAGCTTTCTCTGTATAGTTACCTCATTTGTATTCTTCCATCCTGTAATTCACTACTATTTCAAGCTTCTAAATCTAAATCTGCCTCCTCAATTTAGTGAGACTGTTCTGCTATAGATTCCTTTTCAATTTTTGGAAAGTGCCTCATCCAAAAAGCTGAAGTAATAATAGAGTTTAATTTGTTTCCTTTTCTCAGAGGTCACATTTCTCTGCTACCTAGTTGTTCAGTGTCTGTAAAGATGCACACACACACACACACACACACACACACACACACACATAATGAACATAATATATACAATATATGTACATACTCACACATTCATATATATGTATATGTATATAAATACATTTTGCCCTCTTTTCTACTATTAATGGAAGAGTCCAGTCTCAGTTAATCTATAATCTCTAGAAGTAAAAGTTCCTCAATTAAGTGTAGTGTTCTTGTATTTGTTTAGTTTTAATGTGTATTGGATCAAGCCAGTTGTGATGTTAAAATCTGTACCCACTGACTCATGAGATGGAGTGTGGGAAAGGTGCTTAATTTATCAGACATTAACATGGGCATGGCTATGTTAAAATCTTCCATTGTGGATTTATTTTGCCTATGTGATTGCTTGTCTTTGCTTTTGAAACTATGCAGTAAGGTGCAAATATATTTAGGATTATGAATTAGTGGTGAATTACATACTTATTTTATTTCCTCTGGTTAAATACTTAATAGCAGGTCTGTTAGATCATATGGTTCTCTTTTTAGTTTTTTAGGAACACCCATATTATTTTCATTTTGTTTAATTTTTATTTTTACAGACTGCATTTTGATTAATTGTACACAAATGGGGTACAGCTTTTCATATCTATGGTTGTACGCAATGTAGATTCACACCATTCATGTAATCATACATGTACATAGTGTTAGATACTTATTTATATAAAGAGTTTTCCTAATGTATTTAGGATTATGATATCTTCCTGGTGAATTAGATATTTATTTTATAACGTCAGACAAAATTCTTTTTATTTGATAGTATAATTGCTATACCACTTTTTCTCCATAGTACTGATATATTACAATTTTTCATTCTTTAACTTTTAGCCTTTCCACATTCTCAAATCTTAGTTGAAATGCTTATAAACAGAAAATAACTAATTTTTATTCTTCTTTGCATCCTTTGTACTTAGCTTGGTAGGTATAATTTATTGGGCAGAGAATATGTGTTTTATGAATTATTATATTAAAATCTATTGTGAAATGATATGAGTAAATACAGTCTATGCAAGAATTGAAGAGATAATTCTTCAGGTGATATATTCAACAGATGTTTGTTTAGCATGCTCTGTATGCTAGGCATGTATTTTAAAAGTATCTGGGATTTATTTTAATCAGGTATGGTAAGAGACACAGACACAGAAATGATTGACATAAAGGAAGAAGTTTTTTTTTTTTACTTTTTTTAAGACGTTGATACACCTTTATTTTATTCATTCATTTATATCTGGTGCTAAGAATCGAACCCAGTGCCCCACACGTGCTAGGCAAGCGCTCTACCACTGAGCCACAACCCCAAACTCAAGGAAGAAGTTTTTATACTCAGTTTCCTAAACAGAGGAGAGATATGACACACCATGCAGAGCCACATGGGGAAGCAGAAAAACACGGCAAATACCTTTATTGTGGTTTCTGCAGGACGGAATGGGTGAGGTGGCGTAAGGGTTAGGATTGGCTAGCTTGAGTAATTCCGTGAACTGGTGAGCTCACAGATAGGTGCTGTCTCTAATTGTCTGGTGCTTGGCCCTGGGGTGATTAAGGTTAGGAGAATAGTAGTCTGGACATAGGAGCTTGTTAAAGGGGTTAGGGAGTATGGTCTCTGGATTATTCCATTTCCATATGAAAAATAAAGTCTTTTCCTAAATAGGTGACCCCACCAGGGTCAGCAAAGCCCAGATATCAAAGCATCAAAAACTGAAACCAAAAAATGTGGTTATTTACAGCATTGTTCCAGGTCTTGTGATGTGGCAGTGAAGAAAACAAGCAAGAGTGCTATTATCATGAACTTGCATTCTAATGAGGGGAGATGACAAATAGTAAGCTAGTATATATAAATGATTCCTAACTGTAATAAATGCTACAAAGAAATAAAACAAAGCAATATGATACACAATGGCTAGAAGATTTTTATTTAGGTAGGGTAGTTAAGGACTGCTTTTCTAAGTTCATAGCATCTGGCATAAGTCCAAAAGAATGAGAAAGTATATGTGGTAATCGGGGCTAATGATGTTCCAGACAGTACTGCAAATGATCTTGAGGCTAGAATGGAGTTAGTTTCTTCTAGGAATATTAAGTAGCTTTGTGTTGATGGAATGAGTGGCAAGGACAGTAGTCAGAAGAGGTAGGCAGCATCTGCTTGTGTTAGCCTGGTAGACCATGGTAAAGAGTTTAGAGTTTATTTCCAATTGAAAGTCTTTGGTGAGTTTTAGCTAAGGGAATAAATCTTTTTATACTTATTTAGAACAGTGGAGTAGATATCAAAAGCTATAACATTTGGGGAGATATAGTACCATACTACAATTATATGATTTAAAAGGAAAATGTTGTTAAGTTGGGAAAGTTTTCATGAAACTCATGACTACCAAAGAGGATTTTGATCATAGTGGGAGACCAGGATTCATGATGAATGAGGGTGGAGAAGAATCCAACAAAGCAGACCTGTGCGCTCAGGTTAGGCATCATGGCCCTTTAAGTATAAGAACTTGCCATCAAGAAAAATCTAAAGTTTAAAATTTAAGAATGACCAGAATAAGAAAAAAGAGAAAGCATATAGATAATTAGCTAAAAGATCAGAGAAGGTTGTTCTCAACTTTCTAGAAAATACTTTGAGTAAGTGATTGGGGGACTAAAGTTAATTTGTTTTAATAGTGGGTAAATGTTAGAAGAATTGGTGATGAGAAACCAAAGAAAAATATAAAGAGATCACTTGAAATAAATTCATATGCCTTGCATCACATGGATTAAGAGAACCATCTTCATAAAGAAAATCATAATTGGTAGCTAGCATATTACAGCTTTAAACATTTAATCTGCCATAGACAGTGTATGCTTTTGTCAGTTAGAATTAACTTTTATTTCAGCAAAAGGAATAGGAATGATTTTTAGGATCCTGATTTCTATATATTTTTTAGATTATACCATTTCAAGAAAAGGATACTTATTTAGTGCCTTTAAAGATGAAGAGGAAAATTGTAAGTGAATTCAGAGGTATGACAGTAAGTTGATACATAAATTTTGCCTATATGAAATGCCCTTGTTACAAAAATCTTTAAGAGATTCAAGCCATTTGATTTGTCTACAAGTCTTCAGAAAAAGAATTAGTTAATGGGATTTCATCACTTGGTAAGTAATCTAAAAATTGTTATTCTTCAAAATCTTTCATGAAGAAAAAGCAGAAGTATTAATGTAGGAGTAAGAAAGTCTCTGGGATCTTAAGTCACTTTTTAAAAAAAGTGTTAGAAGCTGGGTGCCATGGTACACTCCTATAATCCCAGAGGCTGGAGAGGCTGAGATAGGAGGATCGCGAGTTCAGAGCCAGCCTCAGTGAAAGTGAGGCGCTAAGCAACTCAGTGAGACCCTGTCTCTAAATAAAACACAAAAAATGGGGCTGGGGATGTGACTCAGTGGTTGAGTGAATCTGAGTTCAATCCCTAGGACCCACCCCCCAAAAAAAAATGTTAGAAAAAAGACATAAAATATTTGTCCTGCCTTTGTAACAGGATTTTGTGAAGGTCAGTAAGGAAATTGATAAAAATTGATTTTATATTTCACAAGTGTTGTCACTTAGAAGTATATCTTAGTTTTTGGGATGCTTACACAAGTGTATACTTAATTGCAGAAAGCTTTTCCTGCATGTCTAGGCATTATCTAGTTAAGTGAAGCCATGTGGAGGCTAATTACTATTAGCAACATTTAAAACCTAAAAAAAAAATCCAGTAGTTTTCTGAGAGATAAACTTTTGATTTCTTGAAAATTAAAAATACTTCAAATGCTTCATATTTATGATCATCTAACTGGGAGAGTATGCCGATTGGTTTAAATATTTCTATCTTAAATATTAATTTAGTACTTCTGACTATATATTTATGGTCAAAATACTCATTGTATTATGCCATGACATTCTCCTGCAATTTTTTGCACCTGCAAAGAACTTTATGCTTTAAATGTGAGGGAGCTGTGGCACTTGCACATGCAAGTAAAATGATTTTCTCAAGTCATATAGTGAATCCTAACTTGGGGTTGGCAGGATACTCTGTACCAAGTACAGTGCTGTGCTCTGACAGTAAGGAGGTTGATGGTACAGTCTACTCTCAGGAAACAAGCAAAAAAACGTATTTATAAAGCAGTGAATGACAGTATGGTCAAAGTTATCAGAAAGTAGAAAAGAGAAAAATTGATTTGTCAGTCTTAGTGAAGTCTTCATTTAGGAGGTAACTTGAGCTGGGCTTTAAGAATTTGTAGAATTTTCTGAGTGCACAGGTATTATACACAATAAGCATAAAGGCAGAAAAGCATTGAAAATGGGAGATGAGTGGATCAGTCTTAAATAGAAGGTGTAATGGGAGGGTAGAAAGTGAAAATAGTGGGACATGAGATCTTGCCTAGCATGTATGAGGCCCTTTTGACCTTTGAATGTCATCTCTGTGCTTCTCCTAAATTTATAACACTGGTGAAGCCACTCTCTTTGTGAGAAAACCCTCTAGTGGTGTTTTGGAATCAGGCCTTAAACACCTTCCACACACTACACCTATACACCTATCCCCCAACACACACACGACTTTTTATGATTTCAGTTACTCTTGTTCAGTCTCAGCCTTCTAGAGCCCTCCTTAAATATTGCTTGCTCCTTGAAGCATTCACTGATTCTTCTAGATGGAAGCCCTTCTTGAGGGCTCCCTCAGTTCTTCATATATAATGTTTTATTTTCTGACTTGTTTGTGTTCCTAAGAATTTTTCAAAACTCTATTCATCTTTGTATTATCTTGTACCGACAGGCTTGACACACAGTAGGAATTCAATGAATATTTACTGAAAGATTATATGAATGTTTTTGCTTTGCATTTCTCAATTTATTTTAAAAACTTTGACATATAATAAACCATACACATTTAAAATATCATCTGATAATTTTTGATGCATGTATTCCCATGAAACTGTCACTAATCAAGATATTAACATCACTCCCATGAATCTTATTATTTCAATATTTTGTCTTTCTTGGATGTTTTAGGTTAGAGGTTGACAAGTAAATCTGGTTTCTGTTACTCCATTTTGGGTGGAAAGACTGTGCTTTACTTTTAATCCTGTCGTTTTTACAACCTACCTTGCTTTGTTATGGTCTTCTGTCGTCTTTATAAATGACATGGTAAGCATGCTATGTAGATATCTTCATTAAATTGCTTTACCAGCTGTGAGACAATTACAAAGCCATTGTGTATAATCAGTAAATGGTTTGCTTCTTCACCAAACATGGTATTAATTTAAGGAACTTCAAGCTAGCCAAGCAGGCATGGTGGCACATGCCTGTAATTCCAATAGTTTGGGAGGCTGAGGCAGGAGGACCACAAGTTCAAAGCCAGCCTCAGCAATTTAGCAAGGCCCTAATTTAGTGAGACCTTGTGTCAAAATAAAACATTAAAAGGACTGGAGATGTGGCTCAGTGGTTAAGAGCCCTTGAGTTCAATCCCTGGTACCAAAAAAAAAAAAAAAAAAAGAAAGAAAGAAAGAAAGAAAAAGGTAAGTTTAAGCTAACGACATCTTTAAACTTTATACCGAATTTATGCCTTAAAATTTTCAATTAAAATATATTTTTGGTACTAGGTATTGAACCCAGAGGCACTTAACCACTAAGTTATATCCCCATCCCTTTTAATTAATTAACTAGGACCATATTGGAACTAAAATTAATTGATTTTTGGTACCAAAGATTGAACCCAGGGACCCTTAACTCTACTGAGTCACATCCCCAGCCTTTTTTTTTTTTTTTTTTTTTTTTTTACATTTTTTTTATTTTGAGACAAGTTCTCACTAAATTGCTTAGGGCCTTGCTAAGTTGCTGAGCCTGTCTTTGAACTTGCCATCCTTCTGCCTAGACCTCTGGAGCTGCTGGAATACAGACATGTGCCACCACACCCAGTTTTTTTATTTTCTATTTTGAGACAGGGTCTCACTAAGTTGCTTAGGGCCTTGCTGAGGCTGGTTTTGAAATTGTATTCCTTTTGCCTCAGCCTCCCAGAGCTGCTGGGGTTATGGGCATGCACCACCTTGCCCAGCTTAATTTATAAATTTTTTCCCTAATCTCTTACCTTTAGCAATTAAAAAAAATTATATATTTTAAGTATTTCTTTTGTAAATAACATGAATTTGTTTTTTTCATCCAGTTTCATTTCTTTGACTTTCTATTACATTTACTGATTACAAATTTTTTATTTCTATCATTTGTAATGCTTTTATTTATCTTACATTTAGAAGAATTTTTCTTTCCTGTATTTTTTGCCTTCTTTTTGTATTGGTTAACTTTTCCTTCTATTACTTTTTTCTCTTGTGGTTTGGAAGCTACTGTTTTGTTCTAGTTCTAGTCTTTTAGTGGTTACTTTAAATTGGTTGATTGAGATGGGGGTCTTAATGTTTTGCCCAGTGAGCCCTGAGTTTTCAGTCCTTGCCTCAGCTTCCTAAGTGACTGGGATTACAGTGTACTACTGTGCCCGACTTTAGAAATTTTTAAAATGTATATTTGACTTAAAGCTTAAAGTTAGTATCTTTCCCCTTTATAAAAACAATTCAAGGAACCTACTTTAACCCTGATGACCCTCCTCCCAACTTCATGCTACTATCCAGTTTTTAGTTTTACCTTGTATTAGTCATCTTTGTTGCATAAGTTAACTACCCCAAACTTGGTGGTTTAAAGCAACAGACATTTATAATTTCAGTTTCTATGGATTAGGAATCTGGGTTTAGCTTAGTTATGTCCTTAGTTTAGAGTCTTAAAGGCCTGCTTTGCCATCAAGGTGTGGGGCTGTGGTCTCCTCTGAAACTTTAAGAGGGAGGACTATATTAGCAATGTTCAGTTTCCTGCAGTTGAAGGACTGAGGCTTCAGTTTTTTGCTGGCTTTTGGATGGAAATTGTCCTTAGCTTCTGGAGGTTGCCTCCAGTTCCTTCCCACTTGGAACCAGCAAGATGTACAGCCCACAATATGGTAGCTTGCTTCTTCCAAGCTAACAAAGGAGTGAGAGACCCCAGCAAGAAGGGTACTGTATTCTCAGTAGTATCATGTACACATAATCAGTTATGTCTTGTCACCTGCTGGATTCTTGCTTTCCCATATTTTTATTGGTGCATTATAGATGTATATAATGATGGGATTTATTGTTACATATTCACACAGGCACACAATATAACAATACAATTCTGCCAATATCACACCCCAGCACTTCCCCGTCCCCTCCTCCTACTCCCTTTCTTCTACTCAGCTCCCTTTGACTTCCATGAGATCCCCCCTCCACCTTTTCTCTATCTAGCTTCCACATATGACCTTCTGAGTTTGACTTATTTCACTTATCATATGGTCTATAGTACCATCCATTTTCCTGCAAATAATGTAATTTCATTTTTCTTTATGACTAAATAAAACTCCATTATGGGGCTGGGGATATAGCTCAGTCAGTAGAGTGCTTGCCTTGCATGCACAAGGCCCTGGGTTCAATCCCCAGCACCACAAACAAACAAACAAACAAAAAAACTCCATTGTGTATATATGCCATCTTTTCTTTATCCATTCATCCATTGATGGACACCTAGGCTGATTCCATAGTTTGGCTATTGTAAATTGTGCTGCTGTGAACATGGGTATGCATGTATCACTATATATAGTATGAGAACTTTAATTCTTAAATACCAAGGAGTGGTATAACTGGGTCATATAGTGAACCTTGTTGGATTCTGCTGGTTAGCAGAAAGTCACAGGTTTTGTTTATATCCACAAAAGGAAGGAATTACAGAATGTTATGGATACCAGGGTCAAGGAATATGAAGGCCACTTGAATCTGTTTGTTATATACCTTGTTTTAATATTCTCAAGTGAGATAATTATTGTCTTTATTTTTAATTGTTACCTGTAATCAGGTCAGTATAGACCAGTTTTCTTGTTTCTCTGTGCTAGTGAGTGGTTGCTTTTATATTTCATTTATCTGTTGAGTAAGTAGCACCAGAAGCATCTCAGCTTTCTCTCGGGGATTTCAGATCCAGCGTACATTCATGTTTGGTTCAAGGTCTCATCCCCCTGTGTGAAACCCAACCTGTGGTAGAGACAAGCAGTTTGCTGCTCTATTATTTGCCCTCTTTGGGGTAGTCATAACCCAATCACCATATTAATTTTCAATTTCCTCTGTTTCCTCCACACAAATCGTTAGTTTTTTTTAGAGCTAAGCTGTGCACTTAAAAATTAATTACATTTCCCCAGCATATCTAGGTATTTATAGTGAGAGGATTTAGGGGTTGTCTGTATATTGATAAATAACTTTATTTTCCTTTAACCAAAGATTTATATATTTCAGAATAGAAATATTTTTTACTACATATAAATATTTATTATTAAGGCTTAACTAGCCCTGGTTTAATCACCAGTACTGCCCCCCCCCAAAAAAAAAGTATGTTTTCTCCACTATTTTATCTCAAGATAAACAACTCTTTAATTTTAACTCTATATCCCTTGCATTTAACAGTATCTAATATAAATTGAGTTTTTAGTGAATGTTTGTTGACCAAACATCTTATTAAAGTAGAACTGTTTTGCAGACTAAACTCCAAAACAACTTTAAATTCAGTAGCATTGAAGACTAATCACATCAGCTATTCAAATACTTATGATTTCAAGGCATTGTGAGTATACAAAGTATTCAAATATGTACAAAACAGATATGTACTAAATACTTACTATATATATTTTTAGTGTTGTGCAATGGATTTTCTCCCTTGTGCTATCTAGGGTATAAACTTAAAAATACAAACAGGTAAATAGCGTAGAATATAAATGATTCAGTATGAGAGTGAAAGAATTGTCTTGAAATAGTATTTCCTTAATCATATAAAATACAAATGAATAAATTTTTGTAGAGGTTCAGATGAGTGCATTATAATTGCCAGAATTATATAGTTTTCTTGCGTCTTAGGAATTATTAATATAGACTAACACTCATGATTATGTCTTTTCTGTCCTGTTTCTTCTTTTTTTTTTCCTTCAATTTTTTAGCTGATGTGGTCAGAGGACACAGCTTATTGTCAAGGAGATAACGACAGGAGGTTAAATCCAGACATTCTCATTTAGGAGCTATATAGTACTGAGCAAATTCCTTAGTCTTGCTGGGCCTCAAGTTTCCCTATATGTAAAATGAGTATAACTCTCAGCTCACAGATGATATTTTATATGAAAAGACATTGTATGAATAAAGTCATCAGTCTGATTCCAAGTATATAAACTTAATAGATGTTAGTACCCTACTGTTTTATTCTTTTTCTTTTTACCTAACTTGTTTTTTCACTTTTCATTCTTTTTATTAAAAAAAAAATAGAATGACTATCAAGTTTTAAAATAACAAACTCATTATCTAGATTAAAGCTTAATGAGAAAAACCATAGAAGTATTCTAGATATATGTGTGTGGGGGCTTAACAATACTGCTGTTTCAGTTGGATCACAGAGAAACCTCTGTTTGGTACCATGACACACTTGTCTTGGCTGACCTATTCCATTTTTTCTGGTTTTCTTCAGAGCAGTCTCTGCCTGCCTGCCTGACTTTCTTTCTTTTTTTTTTCCCTCTTTCTTTCAGCCTTTAAAAGCTTACACTTGGGCAGTGAATACACTGGAAAAAAGTTATCTTGTTTCAGTGCAACTTAGCTTAAAGAATTTTGGTAGAACTAGCATAATTCATTTCGAAAAATGTGGGAGTTTTTTTAAAAACTTAAAACTTGAACTTTAGAGTCTTTCCTTTTTTTGCTTACTGCTTAGGAATTTGATTTAAATTAAACACTGTTAAAGAACTTAAATGAATTCATAAACCTATTTTTTATTTAATATATTCTTTATTTAACATATTTAATGTTGAAGAATGAAATACTGATAACCATAAACAAATAATTACACATTTGCAATAGGAATCCACAACTCAGATTTTATGTTTAAATATATCTAAATTATTTGTTTTCAGTATTCATATTGACCCAGAGACTGACTAGCAGAAATTACTGATTTTTATTTCATTTGCTAAAACACTCTTTGAAATATATTTGAAACTATAAGAAGGCTAATGATCTGTAATTCAATAAGTTTTTAAGAAATGTTTTTATCCATCAATTAAGAAGAAAGTAAAATCATCATTAAGACATTTAAGTGTTTAAAATTCTAAATTAGTAGTTATTATGATAACATAAGCAAATCTTTTACTGAAATTTTTTCATTTTCTGGATTTTTAACCACAAATTTTAAGATATTTAATCTAGATCAACATAAGAATAAGTAGCTTTTAAAATGGAAAGAAAATAGAGATTTTATAATCAATATCCTTGTATCCAAATCCTGACTTTACCTTGAGATCTTCCATATATAAAGATAAATTGCCTACTTTTTCTTTAGATGTCAAATTGGATTGAAAATAACTCATAGGTTTGTTTTGATAAATTAGATAAAGTAATGACTTCTAATTACTTTAGAATTAGAAAGTATTCAAACTTCTAACGTATTGCATAAATGCTTGTTAATGGCTTTCTTAGAATTTATAACATCAGATTATGCAATTAAATTAAAACTATCTTCCTTTTTCGTGAACTGAAAAGTTATTTTTCTGCTTTAAAATGTCTGGCTTTTTCACTAAAATTGTAAGCTTTACTTAACACAGTGCGTAAACCCTAAAACGTGCTTATATGGTTGTGGAGTGAAGGAACAAACATATTCAATCTATTGATCTCAACATATCGTATATTACTATTAAAAACAAATTGTCTCTTTGATAGATACGGATAACTTTGTGACTTTGTTTCCATCAACCTCATCAGAATGCAAAAATATTAACTTAAACCCTCAAAGTTATTGTAGAGATATCCTGGGCAAAATGTTGCAAATATTGGAGACAGCATAGTACAACTAATATGATTATAGCTAGATTTGAACCCAGTTCTGCCCTTTCTGGCTGAGCAACTATGGACAAGTCACTTAATCTTTTAAGCCTCAATTTCTCCAGTCAGTGGTGAAGGCTACCTTCTTTACAGGGTTATATTGGAAATTAAGTGTAAATGGATGTGACAGTATTTATAAATCATAAAGTAGTATGAAGTATAGATTTTTTAATTTTATTGACAAGAATTTGAGCTGGACATGGGACTGATTTTTACATTTATGAAAGTGTTTAGAAAATATTATTGTAATGATTTTACAGTTTGAGTATTTTAAAAGACTGGAGTCTCTTCCCAGAGCATATCTAAGAGTGAGTTTTATTTTAAAGGCAGAGAATTAGGTACAGCAAGAGAAAGACTAGACAGGCAAACATTGAAAATGTGAAAGACTTCAAGGGACAAACTTGCTCATAGCCTAATTTGTACACAGGCCTGCTTCATCTCTGAATGGAACCACCAGGATCTGTGCAGTAAATCTTGTCTCTACCAAGAACTTAAGGTGGAAATTCCTAGTGAGGTGTTTTATGTTGCTCTGATCAGGTAGTTTTTTTTCTCCTAGTATTTTTTAATATTTTATCCTTATACATTAAAAAAATATTTGGACTATAACATTGTGTTTGAAAAGTAGAGAAAGAATTCAATAAATTTTTTCCAAGATGGTTTTACCCAGTTGCCTCATTATCATTTACTAAATATTTCCTCTACTTCCAATGATTTGAAATGCCAGCACTATTATATACTAAATCCTATATGCAGTTGGGTATATAGCTGAACTTTCCAGCCTGTTGTATTAACTCTCTCATTTCAGTATCATATTGTTTTAATGATTGTGTATGTGTGATGGGGCTGCCAGGGATTGAACCCAGGCCCTCACTCATGCCAGGCAGCCATTCTACCTCTAAGCTACACTCCCAGCCTTATTTTAACAAATTCTTATATAACTTCATGATTCTTTATATGTGGTTCACTTTCTACACCTCTCCTGTACCCAGGTTCTCTATGTTACCATAGAGATTGAAGCCAGGGACTGTCTATCACTGAGCTACATCACCAGCTCTTTTTTTATTTTATTTTGAGGTGGGGTCTTGGGAAATTGTCCAGGCTGGTCTTGAAATTGTGATCTTCCTGCCTTACCTTCCTAAGTAGGTGGGATTACAGGCATGTACCCCACTGTGCCTGGCACTTGCAGTTTATCTTAAAAGCTTTATTTCCTAAAACAATTTGCCCCTAGGCATAATATAAATTAATTCTCATGATTTCCTAGGCACACCATGTTCCTTCTTGCTTTTGAACATGCTTACATGATCTCTGTTTTGAATACTATTTTCTGCTGTTGTCTAATTTCTAGTTACCCTCTAAGGCATATTCAGATATCTCCTCTGTGAAATTTTTACCAACTATACCAAATCAAGTGTTAATTATAATACCATTTTAAATTTTTATTGGTGCATTATAATTATGCATAATATTGGGAGTCATTGTGCCATATTTGTATGTATATGACATAATTTGATCAATCTCATTCCCCAGTATCTTCCCTTTTTCCCTCTCTTTTTTCTCCCTCCCCCTAATCAGCTTGCTCTACTTTACTGATCTTTCTTCTGATAATATCATTTTATGTCAATCTCAATTATGGTATGCTGTATTTTTTAACTGATGCTATATTTACATGGATTTCCTTTATGGTAATATAGCTTCTATTGTTTTTCTTATTTAAAAAAGTAATAACTTCTTTATTGTAAAGCACATTGAATTAGTCAGCAAATACTGATTGGTTGCCCTCAGTATGCCAGGCATAATTCTAAGCCTGTGAGACATAGGTAAAATCTTCATGGAGCTCATAGTTTAGACTTGAGGAAGTACTTAAGTAAATTTCATCTCTTGAGGTTGGGGAAGGAGAAATATAGAAAATATCCAAGAAGCAAAAAAGATAATGAAAATTGGTAGTATTTTGCCCATTATAAAATGCTTGT
Source organism: Sciurus vulgaris (assembly GCF_902686455.1). Lineage (NCBI taxonomy): Eukaryota > Metazoa > Chordata > Mammalia > Rodentia > Sciuridae > Sciurus > Sciurus vulgaris. The sequence continues at coordinate 74,266,604 of NC_136472.1, forward strand.
TTCTTAGATTTCCATTATAAAATGAAATTTGTAAAATTAGGACCTGGCCTGAGCAGGACTGTGAGGCATAATTAAATAGGACAGGCTGGTGGCTAGACTCCATGATACTGGCTCTTACTGTTCATTGCCTGTCCCTCCATCTACACCTGAAGCCTCATGGAAAATTCCTTATGAACAGTTAATTATTTTTTATATATACTCCAAACTGTCCTCTTGATATATACATCTAAATATACATATATTTTAAGTGAAAATGTGATTATGCATTATACAATATTTTGTGCTCTTTCTCAATGAACATAATAAACACTTCCATGTCTTTAAATGTAATTTAGAAGATAAACTTTTTATTGTATATGAACTTACCTTTAAATTAAAAATATATTGAATTTATCAAAAACATTTCTCTATTAAAAAATGAAACAATATCTCTTGACAACCCCTCATGTAAAATAATACATTTAGCATGCATTTTTGTTTTTTCTTCTTATTTACTTTTTATCATGCAAGTCAAGGTTGGAAAGATCTGTAGTAGGGCAGTAATAGTTGGATGAATTTAAGCAACATTACTCCAGTAAGTATTTCTGTCCCTTTTTGTTTGACCTTCTGCCTCCTGTGATAGCACAGATCACTTTTCATCTCTTATTCTTTTCCTTTCCTTCTCTAACTTAGGAATACTCTTTTATATGCATGCAAAGCAAGACACTTGTGTAAATGTACATAGAGACATATAAGCAAGGATGTTCACTGCAATATTGATTAACTGAAAAAAACATAGGAAATAATCTAGAATGTCCAGGAGTATAGGAATGGACAAATAAAATGTGTTTTATATTCCAGTGATAGCATAATATATGAAATGAAAAGGAATGAACCTAAAGTATCTATTTACCAAATGGATCTCTTAATTATAATTTTTATTGATAAAAGCTGTTTGCAGAATATGTGCAGAAGCTAAACTCATTTTTAAATGAATTATAGTGACATACACTGTATAAGTCTATCTCATGTTGCTATAATAGAATACCTGATACTGGGTAATTTATAAAGAAAGGAAGTTTATTTACCTCACAGTTAAGGAGGCTAGAAGTTCAAGATCATGTGTTCAGCTTCTGGTGTGGACCCCCTGGCTACGTAACAACATAACAGATAAGTAGAAAGGGAAATGGATGTGGGCAGAAGGGCCAAAAATGAGAGGTAAGCTTGCTTTATAACAACCCCCTCTTGCAATAACTCACTCACTCCTTGAGACTAGCATTGATCCCTTCTGAGGGCAGTACCCCCTTGATTTGATTACATTCCACTAGGCCTCATCTCTTTAAGGTTTCACCACTTCCACACCACCACACTGGAGACCAAGTTTCCAGCACATAAAACATATGGGGAATAAACCATATCCAAAATGGAACACACACAAATTAACACTATCACTTCTGGGTATGTATGAAGGGAAACTGGACTAGAAAGATGGATGACTTTGACTTTTTTATTTTTTTGGTACTGGGATTGAACTCAGGGGCACTCAACCACTAGACATATCCCCAGCCCTGTTTTGTATTTTATTTAGAGACAGGGTCTCACTGAGTTGCTTAGTGCCTTGCCTTTGCTGAGGCTGGCTTTGAACTTGCAATCTTCCTGCTTTACTTCCTGAATGAAAATAAGAAACTTGATCCAGACATGACAAAATGTAAACAATTATCAAATTCTAAAGTGCTGATGTATTTGCTACTTTTTTCTTTTTACTGAATTTTAGAGGTTCTCAAATGTTCATGTTGTATAGCAGCAAAAGCATATTTTAATGAATTCAGTTTTCTACTGTTTTTTTCCCATTTTCTACAGGAGTGGATCAGTAATTTATATTAGATAGCTAGTTAATACCCCAGTGATTTAAGACCTCCCTTAGCATTTAAAGTGACTCCACCGTAGGTACAAATTCAGGAAACAAACATTCTATATAATAGATAGATGATATATAGGGCCTTGAAACCCGTTCTTAATTCATTTTATCCCATAGTCCTAGATGTAGAATAGCTATAAACATTTTAATAATAACATAATTATATATTAATATGAGGTATAGATTATGATTTCCAATGTATTTTAGTGTATCTGTTGAAATATTTGCAGAATTGAACACTTGAGACTGAATGAGTTAAAAGGAATATCATTAACTCCTATCATTGCCATTTTCCACTGGTATTTGTGTTCTTACCTGATTATCATTTCTACGCTTGAAAGTCTTCTGTAGATTGCAACTCTGTAGGCATTATTTCAAATGAATTTATTGTGAAACCCGTGTTATTTAGCTAATTTGTTCTTAGTGGACATGCTATTGGTGTTATTATATCTGTTTCTGTGGTTCTTTCATATTCTTGGCAACAAGGATGACTATTAAACTCATATGGACATTAAATGATGTACATGTAGTGACTTTCTTGAATGGTTTTATTTTATTTTTTTCTGCATCAGTAATTTTAATAAAGACAAACAGGCTTCTGAGCAAGAAAAAACTCAGGGTCTAGTCCTTCAGCAAGGGTTCGGTAGGTGCCTAGTGGAGGGTAAGCACTGTGACTGTGGAGAGCACCTTGTCTTCCACACAGCTCCCCAACCCTCTGTGTTTAGGCAAAGATGAGTCTTGCTCTTGTTTTCCTTTTGGGAAGGATTTAGCCACTGAGGTGAGAGGCCAGACTCCGTTTTTCCCGAGATGGTTTTTACTTTAAGCTTCATTTCTTCTTGTTCACAGCACAACCAGCATGCCTCATGCAGCTTTGTTTCGTTTGCAAATGTTTGCCACAGCCAGTGTGTTCACACACAAACGGGCGCTTTACCTCACAGAAATAGAGAATATGGCTCTGGAGACTGAACACAGTTGTGTAGGTTCTACCACAGCCTTCTCTTGGGCATTGACATACATGCTGTTCTGGGGCATGAGTTTTCATGTGTTGCTTCAGGTAATCTTTGTGTTTAAATGTATTCTGACATACTTCACATGATATTTCCTCTTTGTGGGTTTCTCTCACGTGTTTTAGAAGTTCTGTCCATGTTTTTGCCACAAAGGAACATCCCTTTTGACATATATAGCCCTCATGGACCTTTCCGTGCCTTTTCAGCCTACTGGGACAGGTAAAGTGCTTCCCGCACCCTTCCTGGGGACACCCAAATGGAGGGTCATTGGTATGTTCGCACTGAGAGGCCTACTTGCAGCCTTTAAAATTACATACGTACTTTTTTGCTGATTTTCATGTTTGTGTTCAAAAATGTTAGTTTCTTTAAGTTTGATTTTATGTTGAATTTCTGATCACAACCATTAGCTGTACAAACAAACAGTTTTTCTCCAGTATGAATCAGGATGTGGCGACTCAGATGGTTGTCCTGGAGGAAGGCCGTGCCACAGCCTTGGTAGTCACAAAGCAAAACCGTCTTCCCCGTGCGCTTGCGGTGTGCTTACACAAGTGCGCATCTAGCTTCCAGGCCTTGTTGTAACTGGCGCTGCAGACGGGGAAGGAGCTGATGAACCGCCTAGGGAGCGCAGGGGACGGTGAGGGAGCGGGTGGGGCTGGCCGCTGGCCTCGTCCGGGCTGCAACCAAGGCCGACTGCTCCAGGGTGCCTGGGTCCCCCGCCCACGAGGTCAGGCTCACAGTAGACGCTCCCACCCGCTGCCTGGAGCCTTTAATGGTTTATTTGATTTCACCTTGATCTCTGTTAGAATCACCAGATTATTTTTGAATTGAATAAAATAAGCCAAGAGATTTCAATTTATGACACTATTGCTGCTTGTCTTGGTATACAAGGCCAAAATTTTCAGATCTTAGAGTAATTATTTCTTACTGCCTTTTTTAAAGACACAATTCCAAGGAAATCTGTTATATTTTGTAACAAATGATCCTAACTATGATATAATATATTTTTTCTAAAATATTTCACTTTATTAGACTGGAATAAAATCTTAAAAGAAATAACATTTATTATTCATTTGCTCAATTTACTTCTTTTAAGATTTCATCATCACAAAAATAGAGATTGTGTCTGATCTACACATGAGAATTCATGGCTCAAAGTTGCTAAATAACCTTAAAACATTCCATAAAACAGAATATACCATTAATACACACAAAGAAAAAATTAATAACCATAAAAATAGTTCAGTAACTGAAAAATATATAAATAAAATAATAATGATATATAATTTACCACCCTTTAAATAAGGCATTATATTTTGAGGTATGAACCAGTCAATAACCCTTATACACTGCTAATGGAGTATTATTGGTCTAGCCATTTGGGAAAGCAGTTTGGTTATATTACATAATGTACCCACAAATAAATGATTAAGTAAATTATTATTATATGGTGGAACATTACGCTGGCATCAAAATGTTATTTTCAAAGATTGTTAAATTACATGGATGAATACTTGAGATTACATTAAGTGGAAAGATCATTCATTGCTCTACATGTTAAAATATAATCCTAAATATTTTAAATACTAGGAGGAAAACTATGAGTGTATTAATGGTATTATGGAGGGCTAATGGATGACTTTGATTTTATATTTCTGTGTTTTCAAAATTTCTTTAATGAGTACATAGTGCTATTAAACTTATAAAAGCAAAGATGATTCTTAGATCTGGAAAATCATAATTATTAGTTACTCTCTACAGTCTCAGCTACCTACAGTGTTTCATGTCTGCCACTCTCTGCCCCATCTGGCTTTTTCTTCTTTCTCTGCAAAACAGCTTTCTCTGATTCAATATATAGTACACTTGGCCTAAATATGGATGCTTCAGCTTTATCATTGTACCACCTTCCAGTACAAGTATCCAAAGAGTGTTTTAAATTTGAGTCTTTTCAGACAAAGATTCTAGGATTAGTGTGAGAATTGGCACACTAATGTGGGAATGTGGAAGATCTTCTAACTTGCTACCCATTCCAGAGAAGGAGAAACTCTTTCAAAAAAATTTTTTGATTAGTGCATTATAGTTACACCTAATATTTGGGTTCATTTTGGCATAATTATACAAGCATGGAATATAATTTGCTCCAATTTCATCCCAGGTACTTCCCTTTCTTTCTCCCTATTCCCTTTCCTGTATCCTACCAGTCTTTCTTCTATTTATTTATAGTTTTAAAATTAGTAATAATTAATTTATAATAATATAAAGGTGGAATTCACTGTGGTATGTTCTTGAAGGTACATAGGATGGTTTGGTCAGTTCCACTCCACTGTTCCTCCCTTTTCTTATCCATTCTCCCTCCATATCAATTCTCTTCCTTTACTTCACTGAGCTCTTCTATTTTCATGGAATCCCCTGCTTTTTTTTTTTTTTTTTTTTTCCTTATTTACTCAAGCTTCTGCATATGAAAGAAAACATTCAGCCCTTGACATTTTGAGTCTGGCTTATTTCACTTAGCATGACGTTCTCTAGTTCCATCCATTTACCAGCAAATGCCATAATTTCATTCTTTTTTTATGACTGAGTAAAATCCCATTCTATAGATACAGCACATTTTCTTCATTCATATGTTGACAGGCATCTGGGCAGGTTCCATGAAAGCTATTGTGAAGTGTGCTGCTATGAACATTGAAGTGGCTGTATCCCAGTAGTATGCTGATTTTAGATCTTTTGGATACCTATCAAGGAGTAGGATAGCTGGGTCATATGGTGGTTCTATTCCTAGTTTTTTGAGAAATCTTAAGGAAGAAACTCTTAAAATTAAACTGTTGGGTAATTTTCCCAAGAGAAATTCTCTCAGAAATTCATCCTGTGAACTTAATAAAGTATATGAACAAAAAATTATGTCCACACATGTTGTAGTGATTGAATGTCTCTTCAAAGCCCATGTTCCACCTGAAACCTCAGAATGTCACCATATTTGAAAATAGGGTCTTTGCAGATATAATTAAAATCTTGAGATTAAGTCTGTAGAATCCAAATGACAGTAATCATTGAGGATCCTTGAGAGAATTTCTTTTGGACACAGGGTCTTGCTATGGTTGCTCAGGTTGTTCTCAAAATTTGCACAGGTTGTTCTCAAAATTTATGGGCTCAAATTGACTTCTGCCTCCACCTCCTAAAATAGCTAGAATCATTGGTGTTTGCCACTTCACTCAGCTAAATTTTTATTTTGCAGTGCTGAGGATCAAACCCAGGACCTGACACGAGACAAGTGCTCTACCACTGAGCTAAACCCACATCCCTGAAGAGTCTTGATTGGAGTAATTTAGAGGCAGTACTATAGTCAGAAACTTTTTTTTTCTCCTGTCTAAGAAAGAGCTCTTGGGCTGGGGATGTAGCTCAGTTGGTAGAGTGCTTGCCTAGCATGCACAAGGCCCTGGGTTCAATCCCCAGCACCACAAAAAAAGAAGAAAAAAAAAAAAAAAAAAAAAAAAAGAGCTCTTTAGTGCACTCCAGCTACTCAGTCTGGACAACTTAGCAAGACCCTGTCTCAAAAAGGTCTAGTAACTCCGTGCTTGTGCACCCGTAGGTTGGAGCCCCAGTACTACTCCCGCAAAAATAAGAAAAACCTCTTAGCTTTTAAATATCTTAACCATTTTGTAAATTTGCTACTAGTTTAATTTGCATGAGAGCAGTCTGTCTGATTTTCTTTTGTATTTCTTCATAGTGCTTTTCAGTAGAAGATGCTTAGTGTTTGTTATTGAATGAGTGAATGAATGCAAGCCCACTGCCCTAAATGAGGAGATGAAACATAAATATCTATTGACCTAATTTAGTGAAAAGAGAATTCTCTGTGCAAGGCCATCTGTGCTGAGTACCAGCAAGAGGTTCCAACAATAGTTTACTATAAGAAGAGTATCATTTTCAGTAGGGTGAGTAAGAAAATCTTCATCAAATATAAGTAGGATTTGAGTTGGGCCCTGAAAGGAAAGTTTCAGTTAAAAATGGAAAGGAAGTAGGGGTTATCGAAATAGTTTGTCATTTTAATACCTCTACATCCTGGGCATGGTTTGGAAAATTTTTTTTCCCTTTTTGCTGTTTGGATAAATCTGAAATCTTCATTTCATCAACTATTTCTCCAAGGAGTTCAGGACCATCTTATTTCCCTTGTTCTTTGACCCATGCATCTTTGTCATGCTTCTCTATTAAAAGACTGTTCAGTGCCTGTCTTTGGACCTTCAAAGCAGCATCCTACATCTGCAGTGCTCTTCTTTCTGAGACTTCCCTCTCCTATAATCTCCATCTTGTCAGAGTTAACCTGAGCTGTAAATGATTTGGAGTTCCCAAGCTCTTTTCTCTTTACCACCATGTACTTTCTTTGTACCCAAGTCTAAAATGTACTTCCTTTTGAATTTAGTGTGTGCATTTTCATTTTTACAATATGTGCTTTAAAAATATTTTTAGTTATAACTTACATGTAATAAGGTGAAAGTATAATGTATGTTTTTTAAACTAATTTTTAAGCTAATAAACAATATTTACTTTTAAGCTACTGAATGCACTCCAAAGAAAATACAATGACTCGTATTAGTAGTGAAGAAAATCCTGCATCTCTATCTTCAAGGCTCAGTTCAAGTGTTACCTTCTTTCTTATGACCATCTAGAGTTCCCTGGCTACCTCTCCCTTGAGTACTGTTGTTTATGCTCTTTAGACCTGTCCTCCTTCCTTGCTGGTTGTTTACCCATCTTTTATATACACTTTTCAGAATGAAAACCAATGTTATTCACTACTTAACTTCCAGCTTTGCTGCCCTTGTCTATAGAAAATGCTTAATAAATGTTTGTCAAATGAGCTGAATTTGTGTTTATCACTTTTAAAAGCAAGAAAGAAATACCTGTATTGGTTTCCTGTTTTTATTGTGATATTTGCCTTAATTAAAAGTTACTGTAAGGAGTACTTAGTATGGTAAAATGCATTTATAAGATGTTTGTTTCTTTTTAAATTTAAGGTGAAGCAGAGTATCCTACAGCTTTCTCTGCTACTGGTTTAGATAGAAAGGTAAATTACCTCTTCCTTTGTGATAAGTGTTTTTGAGCCTGTCCAAGTACCAAGACTATTCTCAGGAGTGCCTAATTCTTCACATAGCAAGATTGTACAAGTTCTGTATAATAATGGTTTTTTCTCATATCAAAAATTATCTAAGTATTGTTTGATCACATTTATTATTTTCACACTTAATATTTAAATAATTTCAATATTGCTTTTTCCCTTCTATGGTTGATAAACTTAAGTATAAATAAATTACCTACCACTAAAGAGTGATAATGAATATGAACAAAATGTGGCTTGATATAATTTCGGGTGATTAAATTAGATAATCTCCCTACTTCCAGCACTGAAGGCTCTGAAGTTCTGTGAATGTTTAACTGTTTGACCATTTGCATAGTCAGTAAAATAATCTGGCAAAATGAACTTTCTTTGGGAAAAGTGCTGGGTTACTTTCAGGCTCAAACTGTTATAACTTCTATCTAGCTCATTTGTTGTCCTGCAGGAGGCTCTTCACAGTGGCAATGAAGCAGCATAAATTAATTTTTCAGCTTCACCAAGTTTTAATGCTTCTATTTTGATCCTTAACTCTGGGTAGTGATTACATGGTTGTAAATACAACTGAACTCCAAATTGTTATCCAGTCACCTTAGGGTTCTACATATTCTGCCAAACTCCAGAGAACTGTTTAGACTGCTGCACATAATGGCTCCACCTGCTGCCATGCTGAGGCAAACATCTTCCTTCTGTATCTTCATTCCAAGTTCTTCTTAATTTTATCCATTTTTACATTGTGCTTTTCCCCGACTTTTCCATATTTTGATATTTGAGTTTGCATTTTTTGCCGAAAGATGATTTTACCTATTAGGAAATCTTGAAATCACTAGAATGTTATCAACATTGCCTGTCGTTTGTATTATATAAATATGAGAATGTGTTTGGGGAGTGTAAAAATGTTATACTTTTCAGATTTTTCAATCCCTTAAATCTATATTCAAATAGGATCACCCTCAAGGAAAAAATGCTTTACTTTTGTGGTGTATGGATTAATTTCTAGTTTTCATTTCCATAAAATCTGTTTTAATTAGATTTACTGAGAGCAGTTAATCCCAAATCCAATAAGTAAAAGTAAGTTTGCCCTTATTGCTTATCATTTATCTTTAAGATACTTCAATTATAAATTATAAAATAATAATAGAATACACAATGAAAAATTTGCACATCTAGTCATCTGATTGTTGACAAAATAACCAAAAACATACATTGGAGACAAGACATCCTCTTTCAAAAATACTGCTAGGAAAACTGTATATCCATATGTAGAAGAATGAAACTAGATATCTACCTCTCACCCTGTACAGAAGTCAACTCAAAATGGATCCAAGACCTAAATATGAGGGCAGAAACTTCACAACTGTTCCAAGGAAGCATAGGGGAAACACTTTGACTTACAGGCACAGGTAATGACTTCCTGACTATGACTTCTATAGTTCAAGAACTAATAACAAGAATTGATAAATGGGATGATATCAAATTAAAAACCTCGTGTACAACAAAGGGAACAACAGCGTGAAGAGAGAGTCTACAGAATTGGAGGAAATCTTTGCCAGCTACTCTTCCAACAGAGAATTAATATCCAGAATATATAAAAAACTAAAAAAAACTCAGTACCAAACAACAACAAATAATCCATTTACTAAGTGGGAAGATGAACTGAACAGTACAAATTGTAAACTATTATATGAAAAAATGTTCAATATCCGTAGCCATCAGGGAAATGCAAATTGAAACTACATTGAGATCCCATCTCACCCCAAAGTGGCAATCATCAAGAATACAAATGAGAATAAACAGTGGTAAGGATGTGGGGAAAAGGGACTCGGTATATACTGTTGGTAAGAATGTAAATAGGTATAGTCCTATGGAAATCAGTATGGTGGTCCCTCAAAAAACTAAAATTAGAACTAACATGATCCAGCTGTAATACAGCTTCTTGGCATTTATCTGAAAGAATTAAAGTCAGTATACTTTAAAGATACATGCATACCCATGTTTATTACAGCATAATTCACATAGCCAAGTTATGAAATTATCCTAGGTGTCCATCAGCAGATGAGTGAATAAAGAAAATGTGGCATATATATACGTAATGGAGTTTTATCTAGCCAAAAAGAATAAAATCATGTCCTTTGAAAGAAAATTGATGGAAGTGGTGGAGAATATCATGTTAGGCAAAGTAAGCCAGACACAGAAAGACAAGTATTGTATGTTTTATTTTATATGTGGAAACTAGAGGTGGGAAAAAGGACATCATGAAAGCATAAGGTAGACCATTAGGGAAGGGAGTTAGCCAGAGGCAGGAGGAGAGAGTAAAGGAAGGGGTTGAGGAATGAAATTGTTAAAATTACATTATATGCGTGTACAGATATGCCACTCTGAAACCCACTATTTATAATTAATATGCACAATAAAAATGCAAAAAACCCCAATATGACCACATTGTACAAAGTATGAAAAAAGAAAAAAAATTCACCATCTTAAACAATCATCATTATTTAGATGATTAGGGAACCTTCACCAGTCATAGTTTTGCCAAGTTATGATTGGTAAAAACATAGTCTTACAGTCGTGCTAGTTGTGAACTTATTACCTCTTTCCTCATAGTCACCATCATATAATACTCTGCCAAAATGGGTCTGTGACTTTTAATTTTTCCTTTGACAGCTAGCAGGATATTAAACCTTGTCGGTAGAGGGCACTAGAGAAACATTGCAAGAGGAAGGGGTTTTCCTTCCCGGTTCTGGTGTGCTAGCTGGGCAGCTTCTTGGGTGCCAGTTTCCATGTGGCTTAAGAGTGTATGACTCCTACAATGCACGAGGCTTTCCTAGCCCCCAACTCCTACAGTTTGGTCAGCAGCATCATACCTTTATGTGATCAGCTTTTTCTGGCACATTGGAGGGCAGAATTCTGACAAGTTCTGAAGTGTGGATTTTCAGCAAGCTCTGCAGGCATAGGAGCACAGCAGCTTCTCCACTGTTCAATGAATCATGAGTGATGTCCTTTCCAGCAAGGTCTGCATCTCAGTCCTGGGGGAACCTCCCTCTTCCTTTAGTCCTCTTTTCACAGTTTAGGAGGTAGTGACTTCCCTTCACACCTGCTATTCTTTTATTCCCTTTACTTTTTACTGGTTCCAGTTCCCTCTTCTTAGTTAATAATACTTCCTGTTCAGATGACTCTATGGCTTACCTCTTTTGATGGAAAACTATTTATACCAATTTAAGTCACTAATCATTTTATGTGTATTATTATTATTATTAGAGGTGCTAGGAGTTGAACCAAGGGCCCACACATGTAAGACAATCACTCTACCACTGAGCTGCATTTGCAGCCCTGTGTGTATAATATTATTTTTAAGTAAATTAGCTATTATTTATATTGCCCCTTAATTACAAAATAATTTTATATCTGTTCTTTAAATCAGCTTTTTAAAAACAGCTCTTTATTCTTTTTGACTTTCTATTCATAGCTAATTTATTTACTTATTTATTTTGGACCTTTTTGGTTAATCCTTTTCATATATTTAAAAAATCATTGCCATTCTGAGGTCAGGAAGATGTTTTCCAATATCTTCTTCTAAAAGTTTTATTTAACTTTTTATATTTAGATCTGTAGTACACCTGGAATTATTTTTGTGTAAGGAATAAGAACTTAGAGTCTAGATTCATTTTTTTCCCATGTAAACATCCAGTTCATCTAGTACCTTCTACTGAAAAGACCATCCTTTCCCTGCTACACTACAGGATCACATTTGTCATAAATAAGGTGATTGTGAATGTTAGTTTGTTCTGGGAATCTCATCTTTGCCTAATTTGTCTTGATAACCAGTAGTGTAATAGTCCTTTTTTTCTGTTGTTGTTGTTACTCAAGATTGGCTTGGCTTTTCATGGTCTTTTGCATTTTCATATAAACCTTAGAATCAACTTATTAATTTATACCCCAAAACCTGTTGAGAGTTTTGATATGTCTTGCATATGGGTTAGATTTATTCCTAGGCATGAGACATGCTTTGATATGTTGTAAATTATTTTTTCAGTTTTAGGTTCAAGTTGTCACCCTGACTCAAGAGTGAAAAAATGTTCTTAGAGTAATCCCATGTTAGAGAGACACAACCAGTGTAGCATTTCCATCTGATCTGGAAAGCCCATTAGCTACCCAAATATGTAGCATTAAGTATAAAGAAAGACCCAGAAAGAAAAGCAAGACATCCATCCAGAAGAGAAAATTCAGACTACTTCGGACTTTTCCTTAGTCACAATTAGTTTGGAAGAAACAGAACTTACAAGCTGTTGAAGGAAAGAGGGACCACAACATTCATAGCTAAGTCAATTTTTTAGCATAAAGGCAAAAGACAATAATTTTCTTGAGAACTCAGGGAATGTAGCACCTATAAATCCTTGAAAAAAACTATATAGCTTGATTGACAGGCTATCAAGTAGAATTTCTTTTTTAAAAACAACTAGAACAGGGAAAGAAAGCCATGGAGATAAAAACTGCTGGTAGGTACTCAATCCATGTAAAGTACAGAACTGAGGCTAAAAACAAGGATGAAATACTGAGGCACTATCTGATCCAAGAATTCTACCCTGAGGTATATACCCAAGAGAACTAAAAACATGTATCCACAACAAAATCAGTGTAGCTATACTGTGAACTTTTATCCTACAATAAAAAAGGGAATGAAGTTCTGGATATGTTCTACAGTATGGATAAACCTTGAAAATGTTGCACTAAGTGAAAGAAGCTTGAACACAAAAACTATGTATTGTATGCTTTCATTTATATGAAATGTCCAGAAGAGCCAAATCCACAGAGACAGAAAGTAAACCGGTAATTGCTGGGATGTGGAAAGGAGGGAATAGGCATTGACTGCTGATGGGTAAGAGGTTTCTTTTGGGACTGATAAAAATCTTCTGAAATTACAAACTGTTTCAAGATGGTTGTACAAGTCTCTTTGTTAAAAGTCACTGAATTGTAGCCATTAAAAGAGTGAACTTTATGATATGTGAATTATATGTTGATGAAGTTTTTTTAAAAAAATACAAAGATAGAAAATGTGATTTTTTTCAGAACAAAATCATCCTTGATGTGAAATATTTACTCTTCACTAACATAGAAATGATTGCTTTAGTCATCTTTTTTACAGCTCTGACCAAAAGACCTGACAAGAACAATTTTAGAGGAAAAGTTTTATTTGGCTATCTTGGTTTCAGAGGTCTCAGTCCATAGACGACTGACTCCAGTGCTCTGGGCACAAGGTGAGGCAGAACACCATGGTAGAAGGATGTGGAAGAGGATAGCAGCTCAGAAAATGGCAATCAGGAAGCAGAGAGCTCAAGGCATACTACCAGTGACCTGTCTCCTCCAGCCATACCCTACCTGCCTACAGTTATTGCCCACCGAAAGTTGGTCAGATTCATTCCATTGTTCTTCCCTTATACCAACCCCAACCCCCTTCATCTGTTCCACCCATCTTCCTTTTATTTTGACAGAATTCCCCCACCCCTTTTCTCTTTCTCTTTCTCTTTTTTTCCTTCCTTATTTTGGACTAGCTTCCATATATCATACCAAATACTTCTGAGTTTTTTTCTGAGATTCAGGTAAGCTACTTGGAAAGAGTTGATCCTTTTGATTTTGCCTATATGATTTGTTAGGTATGGCTGGAAGAGAGCTCAGGTAAGTGCTAATTAATTCTCTGTTACTGAGAGAAAGGCTATCTTGGTTATCCAATGCCAGGGAAATAAGAATTCTGCTATTCTGGCTTATGGCAATAGATGCTGTTTCTGCCCATGTGTGAGTACCATGTACTGTTCCCTCCAGTCTTTTCAGATTGTTCTTACTGGCTGTAGGGTAGTTTCCTCATATGTGTACGTTGATCAGTCTTCTGCTGAATAGGTAAGGGGTGCCTTTATAGATTTCTAGAGTTCTTTCTCCATGAATCTGTCTCTAAGCTACTGTCTCCTGTGAAATCCAGTCACCTTGATCTTTCTGAACTCTAGGCTCTTTTTCCTCAACTCTAGGAGTCTGCCAGGCTCCCTCCCCTTGGGTATTCCCTTCCTATGCTATGACCTGAATACTCTAGGCAGTGGGCTAGGGCAGTCATAAGAGTCACCATTTGTTTCTTGTTTCTCAGGAATGGTTGCCTTTAATGCATTTATGTTTGTTATCTTGAAAACTGTTTCATATATTTTGTCCTTTTTTGTCGTTATTTTACATGAGAAGTTATATCTGGTTCTTGTTTCTTTATCTTATGTGGAAATGGAAGTCGAGCAATATCTGTTTTTATTTGTTCTATTTAGTTATACATGACAGCAGAATGCATTTCAACTCATTGTACACAAATGGAGTACAACTTTTCATTTCTCTGTACACGATGTAGAGTTCCACCATTCATACAATCATACATGTATATAGGGTAATGATGTCCATCTCATTCCACCATCTTTCCCACCCCCCTGTCCCCACCCTTCCTCCCATTCCCCTCTGCCCAACCCAGAGTTCCTCCATTCTTTCTTTACCTGCCCCCCTCACTTGTTATGTGTCAGCATCCACTTATCAGAGAAAATACTTGGTCTTTTGTTTTTTTTGGATTGACTTATCTTGCTTAGCATCATCTTCTCCCACTCCATCCATTTACCTGAAAATGCCATAATTTTATTCTTCTTCAAGACTGAGTAATATTCCACTGTATATATATATATATATATATATATATATATATATATATATACCACAGTTTATCAATCTATTGAAGGGCATATAGGTTGGTTCTACAATTTAGCTATTGTGAATTGAGCTGCTGTAAACATTGATGTGACTGCATCACTGTAGTATGCTGATTTTAAGTCCTTTGGGTATAGGCCAAGGAGTGGGATTGCTGGGTCAAATGGTGGTTCCACTCCAAGTTTTCTAAGGATTCTTCATACTGCTTTCCACAATTGTTACACTGATTTGCACCCTCACCAGCAATGTATGAGTGTACCTTTTCCCCCACATCCTTGCCAACACTTATTGTTACTTGTATTTTTTATAATTGCCACTCTGACTGGAGTGAGATAAAATCTTAGAGTAGTTTTAATTTGCATTTCTCTAATTGCTAGAGTTGAACATTTTTCATATATTTGTTCATCAATTATATATTGTCTTCTGTGAAGTGTCTGTTCCATTCCTTAGCCCATATATTGATTGGGTTATTTGTATTTTTGGTGTTAAGTTTTTTGAGTTCTTTATAAATCCAGGAGATTAGTGCTCTGTCCGAAGTGTGTATGGTACAGATTTTTCCATCTTCTAAGGTTTTCTTTAATTTCTTTCTTTAGTGTTCTGTAGTTTTCATTGTAGAGGTCTTTCACCTCTTTTATTAGATTGATTCCTAAGGTGTTTTTTTTTTTTTTTTTTTTTTTTCCCCTGTAGGCTTTCCCTTCCCATTATTGTTTCCTTTGCTGAGAAAAAGCTTTTTAGTTTGAATTCATCTCATTTATTGATTCTTGGTTTTATTTCTTGCACTTTAGAAGTCTTGTTAAGGAAGTCTGAAATTAAGCCAACCTGATGAAGATTTGGGCCTATTTTTTCTTCTATTTGGTCCAGGGTCTCTGGTTTAATTCCTAGGTCCTTGATCCATTTTGAGTTGAATTTTGTGTAGGGTGAGAGATAGGGGTTTAATTTTATTTGCTGCATATGGATTTCCAGTTTTCTCAGCACCATTTTTTTCCATTGTACTTTTTTTGGCACCTTTGTTTAGTGTGAGATAACTATACTTATGTTGGTTTGTCTCTGTGTCTTCTATTCTGTACCATTGGTCTACCTGTCTATTTTGGTGCCAATACCATGTCATTTTTGTTACTGTAGCTCTGTAGTATAGTTTAAGGTCTGGTATTGTGATGCCTCCTGCTTTACTCTTCCTGCTAAGGATTTCTTTGGCTATTCTGGGTCTCTTATTCTTCCAAATGAATTTCTTGTGTGCTTCTCTATTTCTATGAGGAAAACATTGGGATTTTAATTGGAATTGCATTGAATCTGTAAAACACTTTTGGTAGTATGGCCATTTTGAAAATATTAATTCTGCCTATCCAAGAACATGGGAGATTTTTCCATCTTCTAAGGTTTTCTTTAATTTCTTTCTTTAGTGTTCTGTAGTTTTAATTGAAGAGGTCTTTCACCTCTTTTGTTAGATTGATTCCTAAGTCTTTTTTTTTTTTTTTTTTTTTGAGGCTATTGTGAATTTGGTAGTTTTCCTAATTTCTCTTTAGAGGATTCATCACTTATGAATAGAGATGTATTAGATTTATGGGTGCTGATTTTATATCCTGCTACTTTGCTGAATTCACTTATTAGTTCTAGATGTTTTCTGGTGGAATTTTTGGATCCTCTAAATATAGAATCATGTCATCGGCAAATGGTGATAGTTTGAATTCTTCTTTTCCTATTCATGTCCCTTTAATTTCTTTTTTTCTCTCTGATTGCTCTGGCGAGAGTTTCAAGGACTATGTTGAATTGAAATGGTAAAAGAGGGCATCCTTATCTTGTTCCAGTTTTTAGAGGGAATGCTTTCAATTTTCTCCATTTAGAATGGGCTTAGCATAGATAGCCTTTAAAATGCTGAGGTATGTTTCTACTATCCATATTATTTTTAGTTTTTTGAACACGAAGGGGTGCTGTATTTTGTCAAATACTTTTTCTGCATTTATTGAAATGATCAGAAGATTCTTAATTTTAAATCTGTTGATATGATGAATTACATTTATTGATTTCCGTATGTTGAACCAACCTTGCATCCCTGGGATGAACCCCACTTGATTATGGTTCACTATCTTTTTAATATGTTTTTGTATGTGATTTGCCAGAACTTTATTAAGAATTTTTGTATCTATGTTCATCAGGGATAATCATCTGAAGTTTTCTTTCCTTAATGTGTCTTTGTCTAATTTGGTATCAGGGTGATTTTAGCTTCATAGAATGAATTTGGAAGGGTACCCTCCTTTTCTATTTCATGGAATACTTTGAGGAGTATTGGTATTATTTTTTCTTTGAAGGTCTTGTAGAACTCAGCTGAGACTCCATCTGGTCCCAGGCTTTTCTTTGTTGGTAGGCTGTTGATGGCATCTTCAACTTCATTACTTGAAATTGATCTGTTTAAATTGTGTATGTCCTCCTACTTCAGTTTGAGTAGATTGTATGCCTCTAGAAATTTGTCAGTGTCTTTGAGATTTTCTATTTTATTTTGGAGTATAGATTTTAAAAATAGCTTCTAATTATCTTTTGTATTTCAGTAGTGTCTGTCATGATATTTCCTTTTTCATCACGAATTTTAGTAATTTGAGTTTTCTCCCTCTCTTTGTTGGTGTGGCTAAGGGTTTATCAATTTTGTTTATTTTTTTCAAATAACCAACTTTTTGTTTTGTCAATTTTTAAATTGTTTTTTTTGTTTCAATTTCATTGATTTCAGCTCTGATTTTAATTATTTCATGTCTTCTACTACCTTTGGTATTGATCTGTTCTTCTTTTTCTAGGTCTTTGAGATGTAATGTTAGGTCATTTATTGGTTGACTTTTCATTCTTTTAATGAATGAGCTCAATAAGCAGTGAACTTTCCTCTTAGTACTGCTTTCCTAGTGTCCCAGAGATTTTGATATGTTGTATTGATGTTCTCATTTACCTCTTAAGAATTTTTTTTTAATCTTCTTCCTGATGTCTTCTGCTGTCCATGTATCATTCAATAGCATATTATTTAGTCTCCAGGTGTTGGAGTAGCTTCTATTTTTATTGTATCATTGATTTCTAATTTCATTCCATTATGATCAGATAGAGTGCTGGGTATATCTCTCTCTTTTTTTATTTGCTGAGATTTACTTTTTGGCATAACATATGGTCTATTTTAGAGAAGGATTCATGCGCTGCTGAGAAAAAAGTGTATTTGCTCATTGATGGATGGAATATTCTACATATGTCTGTTAAGCCTAAATTATTGATTGTATTATTGCATTCTTTGTTGTTTTTGTTTGGAAGATCTATCCAGTGGTCAGAGAGATGTGTTGAAGTCACCCAGTATAATATTGTCTGTTTGATTCCTGAAATTGAGAAGGGTTTGTTTGATGTACATAGATACTCCAATGTTGGGGGCATAAACATTTACATTTGTTATGTCTTATTGATATGTGATTTCCTTAAGCTGTATGAAATGTCCTTCTTTATCCCTTCTGACTAACTTTGGCCTGAAGTCCACTTTATCTGATATGAGGTTGAAAATCCCTGCTTTTTTAGGCAGTCAGTGCATGACATGTTTTTTCCCCATCCTTTCACCTTCAGTCTGCGGATGTCTTTTAATATGAGATGAGTCTCTTGAAGGCAGCATATTGTTGGGTCTTTTTTTTTTTCTTTAATCCAATCTGCCAGTCTGTGTCTTTTTTTTTCTTTTTTTTTTCTTTGCAGTGCTGGGGATTGAACTCAGGGCCTTGTGCTTGAGAGGCAAGCACTCTACCAACAGCTATCTCCCCAACCCCAGTCTGTGTCTTTTGATTGATGAGTTTAGGCCATTAATACTCAGGGTTATTATTGAGATATGATTTGTATTCCTGGTCATTTTGGCTTATTTTTGGTTTTTAACTTGACTTGGTTTCTCCTTTGATTGACATTTCCTCTAGTGTAGTTCCTCCCTTTGCTGACTTTTATTGTTTTTCATTTCCTCCTCATGAAATTTTTGCTGAGAAGGTTCTGTAGTGCAGGCTTTCTATTTGTAAATTCTTTTAACTTTCATTTATCATGGGAGGTTTTTATTTCATCATCAAATCTGAAACTTAGTTTTGCTGGATATGATTCTTGGTTGGCATCCATTTTATTTCAGAGCTTGGTATATTTTGTTCCAGGACCCTACTAGCTTTTAGGGTCTGGATTGAGAAATCTGCTGATATCCAAATTGGTTTCCCCCAATATGTAATCAGATAATTTTCTCTTGTGCCTTGGTGTGGATATGTTGTAATTTTGTACATTTGGAGTCCTGTAACCCTCTTGTATTTGATTTTTTATTTCATTCTTCAGGTTTGGGAAATTTCTCATATTATTTCATTGAATGGATTGCTCACTCCTTTGGTTTGTATCTCTGTGCCTTCCGGTATTCTGATAATTCTTAAATTTTGTCTTTTCTTGTTATCCCATGATTCTTGGGAGTACTGATCATGATTTCTTACCATCTTCTCTGTGTGGTCAGCTTTATTTTCAGGGTTAAGTATTTTGTCTTCATTGTCTGAGGTTCTGTCTTCCAAGTAATCTCTTCTGTTGATGATGCTTTCTGTTGAGTTTTTAATTTGGTTTATTGTTTCCCTCATTTCAAGGATTTCTGTTTTTTTTTTTCCCCAGAGTCTCTTTCTCTTTAATGAAGTAATCTTTTGTTTCCCACTTTTGCTCTTTTAACTCTTTATTGAAGTGTTCTTTTGTTGCCTGCATTTGCTCTCTTATATCATCCTTTACTTTGCAGATCATTTTAATTATGTACATTCTGAACTCCTTCTCTGACATTTCTTCTACTGTGCTGTCAATGGATTCTTTTAATATAGCATCTTGGTTTGTTTGGAGTGCTTTCTTCCCTTGTGTTTTCATGTTGTTCATGTCTTCCCCTCTAGCAGTGCAGATCCAAGGTATTACAGTTTCCACCCTACAGATTTATAGAGTCCCTGTGGGTTTCCAATACCTTGCCTTTAAGGGGGAGATTAATATTAACAGCACCCAATGCAAATAATATGCAACCTTAAACCAAATAGCCCCTTTTAAGATGTCAACAGTTTTGTCAAAATAAAACAGAGATGATATGTTCAATTATTATACATAAATAACAGGTTTGCAATGAGGTCTACAATTTCTAATGGTAGACAGAGAGAACAGGGAAGGGTGTGAGATGTGATGTTAATAAGGTAGGAGGTGAGAATATAGAGGTACTAGATCATAGGAAGTGTGAAAGAGGAATCAAAAGAGGTTGATTGTTAGCAAGAGAAAAGGGAGAAAGAGACTCCAAGGAAACAGATAAATAGGAGGAAAATAGAGTGAGTAAAAAAAAAAAAACCAGAAAAGAAAAGAAAAAACATGTAAAAAAATAAAAGAATCTACAACAAAATTGTAATATATTATTTAAACCTCCCAGTCCTCAGTGGCCTGATGCATGAAAAGTACTTGATTTAAAAAATGTTGGGGTTGTGAGAACAGGAAATGAAAAAAGAAAAAATGAAGTAGGGGAAAAGTCTTGAAGGAAAATTGAACAATTGTTTCTATTGGAGTTCAATATTTTCTATGCTTCCCTTCTCATTTGATAGGTAAAGTTGTCTGGAGTTTGCTGCTAACTCCACGTGGAAGTTACTAAGGTTGGAGGATTAGACTTGGAGGAGGGACTCCTGGAGGCAGGGTATACCAATTTCCAGTCCCACTGGAAGACTGTGCCCCAGGACTCTCCTATGGGGTCTACTCATGTGACATAGGAACCTTGTCTTAGCCTCTTACCTTGCTTGTGGACCACACAATTTAGTCTCTAAATTATATATCTCCTGCCCCCACCCTTTCAACATCCTAGTCAGGAACTTCTCTCCCCAGAGGTCCTAAGGGCTGAGCATCAAGACATACAGCCTGTTGCAGAATACTGTTCTGTTTTTGGCAGATCAGGATCAGGCCTTGAGAGCTGTGAGCCAGCCTTGTAGCTGTAAGTACTGAACAGTGGTGGTTGGGAGAGTGGGAATTGAGGTGCCGGAGGTCCCTGTTGATTGCCAAACTGGGACAGACCAGGTGATCAGTGGATGCTCTATTTGGGAAGGAGTCATCTACCAGGCTGATGTTGGGTCCTGGCACGTGCTGCCTGAGTTGTCTTGGATCCCAATAGGTGCCAGACTGGTTGGCTGGATGAGCTGAGTTCAAGATACCCTTTCACCCTCTTCCAACCTACCCACCCCTTGCAAGATCTTTTCCTGCCTCTGCAGAAAGATGGTGGCTATTAGCACACCTAGCAGGGATATCTCAGATGTAACCAAACCTGCAGGGACATTGGTGAGTTCTGTCAGGTCCTAGCTGTTATCCCTAGATGGAAGTGACTATGTCCCTAGTTGTTGTTGGTGGTGGCGGCTAACCTGTAGGTACCTTGATATTGGGCTACTAGTCTCCGGCCAGTGCCAAGATGGAAGCTGTCCCAACTAAAGATGGTGGTGGTGGCAGCAGAAGTGTCCCAAGATGGAGACAAGGGCTTTCAGAGATAGGACAACTAGGACAGGCCATGCAGTGGCATTGGGCATCCTGTTTGGAGATACACTTCTGTGGCAGGAGGTACTGTGGCAGGTGTTTGTCTCCCAGCCCTGTCTGGTGTCCCACATTGGAGACTATCACATGGAGGGAGGTTTGGGGCGGCTTCAGTGTCCCAAGATGGAGGCTGCCACACATTGATACCTAGGGAGCTGCAGTGTGGCACTTCCACATGGGACTGTGGCAGTGGATCCATGGGGTGGGTGGGTGCAATAATCATTTAACACCTTTTTTTTAGAATTTGTCTCCAGATTTCTAAATAACTTGCACATTCTATTTCTGGATCTGTAAATTTAAGATATCGTCTGTTCATTTCTAGTAAATGGATGGATCTGGAGACCATCATGCTTAGTGAAATGTCAATTCTCCAAAATCAAAGGTGGAGTATTTTCCTTAATACTTGGAAGGTAAACCACAATAAGGGGGTGAGGGAAGAAAAGTGCAGTACATTAGACAAAGGGGAAGGAGTCCAACTAGAAATAGGAAAGACAATAGAATGAATCTGACATAATTTTCCTATTTACATATATGAAAAATCCTAAGTGAATCCCACCATTGCATACATCCACAAGAATGTATCCTAATTATAATAATATATAAATGCATGTATAATTTTATCAGAACTGATTCTACTGTCATCTATAAAAGAATCAATTAAAAAAAAAAAGATACTGACTCTTGTCTCCCAGTTATAGTGGTTGGGGATTTAGTTTTCCTATGCCATCTGCTTTATCCCACTACATTTTCTCATTAAAATCAAGGCATAACATTTTTATTAAATAAGTAGTTAGGATGTAACATCAATAATAACAGTGTGACTATGTAAATAATAGTGCACGTTGGTAACAATTCTTTATATGTAGGCATTTTTGTTCTTTATAGTTAACAATTACATCCTGTTGGCACAACTATGTAATCATTGGAAAAAGATACAGTTGAGTGATATTTCTACAGCATACTAGGAAAAAATTTTAAATTTAAATATTTAAAGACATGAAATCATAAAAGGAGAAGAAAATAAGGGTAAATTAATTTCTCTGTAGCCTTAGCGAAGGCCTTTCTAAAACCATAACTAAAAAAATCTAAAAGCAATGAGAGATTAATAAATTCTATTACATAAAACAATTAAAAATTATAGTACAAGATGTCATAAGTAAAAAAGAGAGTTTGCAACTCATAATGTAGGCTAATATTTCATTTACAAGAAGGGTTCCTTCTTATAGAAGAAGAAAAGACCAGTAAAGAAAGTGACAAATGACAGGAATATTCATTTCATAGGCAAAGAAATGTCCCTAAGCATATACAATGATCCCTATGCTCATTCATGAGAGAGAGGACAGTGCATTTATATATTCTTTTAATCCTTTTTTGCTCAATATATTGATTCACTTTGACTTGACAGTCTCATTTTTTGGGAGTCTGTTTTACAGATGAAACTATACATGTTTACACAAACACACAGACATGTATATACATAGTAGTTTTTGGTATTTAGGGAGATTGGATCCAAGACCTTGCCCCAGTGAATACTAAAATCTGCAGATGCTCAGTTTCCTTATTTAAGATGGCATGGTATATGCATATAATCTGTGATACTATAATCCCACATATTTCAATCATCTGTTACTTGCAATACCTAATATAAATTCTGTCTAAATAGTTGTTATATTGTACCGTTTGGGGAATAATGACAAGAAAAAAGTCTGTACATGTTTAGTACAGACACAAATTTTTTAAAATATTTTCAATCCTTGGTTGGTTGAATCTACCAATGCAGAGTTCATTAATATGGAGGACTAATACTATATGGTCATTCATTACAGTATTGAATGTAATGGTAAGAATTGAAAATAAACTATTCAGCAATAGAGGTCTGGTTCACTAAACTATAGTACAGATTTTCCAACACTTTTATACAGTACCCAACAACATTTTGTCGCAAACTTTTTAATATATAAAATTGCCTATCTTTTTTTGTCTTTTTCTTCCTATAAATTTCCTGCAGTTCTTGGTTCTCCTACTTTGGCTTGAACTGGGTGGTCTGTTTCTTTTGTACAGCAGTCATCTTGGTCCTTTTCTTTACTCTCTCCTTTTTGCAGCACGTGTTTCTTAGATCTTGTTGTCTTTACAAGTATAATTTTTTGATTTTTGTTTGTTTTAAAATGCCTTTATTATACTTTCAATTGTTAATTTGTCTTGATATTAGAACCTATGTTGAAAATCATTCACTTGGAATTTTGAAGGTATTATGCCACTTTATTCTACCAACAGTCAAATTTATAAAATACCCTTTAGCCATTTCTTTTCCCATTTTACCTACTTATTTCTGCCATTGGGGTTTATATTTTCCCTTTGCTGTTCATATTGAACTTTGTTTTTGCAAAGAAGAAAGTAAAAATCAAATAAGGTCCATTACCTTTCATGTTTTACTGGGAACTAAAAAAACTTACCAGAAAAATGAAATCTTAAAAAGTCATGAAAAAAATAGACTCCAGTTTGTTGCTTTTCAATTCCATATACAAAATTAGCTCAGGTCTGTGTATTTTCATATCACTTTCATGAACCACACTTTCAGCATCATTGATACAGGCTGCCTTCTCTAACTCATTTATTATTGTATCTTCTTTCTGAGATCCTTTTCTTGCTTACTCTTAGAATTTAGAATCTTTAGTGGATGTGCTATGGAAAATTCTTAGTTTCATTTGTCAGAAAGTATCTTTGTTTTACTTGAATTCTTGTAAGAAATTTTTGTTGAATACAGAATTATTATTTTTTGGTACCTTGAAAATAACCTTCCCACTGTCTTTTTGAGATGTTACCCATTTAATTATTGGTAAGGGCCAAATGAATGTGTCTTTCTTTAAGTGTTATTGATTAATCCATATATCCTCTTGTGTTTTTCTCTTCTAGGGAATACAGTGAGTAACCTGATTATGATCATACCTCCAATTTTGGGTGCAATTCAGAGTATTAGAGATGGACTGGAAAAGCGGTACATTGGTTCTTATTTAGCACTCACAGGTATGTATAACATTGCATCTGAAAAAAAATGTATAATGTGCAGGTGGGCTGTTTTTCATTTCTAAAAGCTGTTTTCAGCATTGTGTTATTACACAACATATCCTGAAACTTAAAAACTTAAAACTCCATAAACTTTGCCAGTGAATTGAACTACATGTTGAATGAACTTTTTTTTTAAATTACATAATATTTCAGGCAAACATCTCTTAAAACCCAACTTTGTCAGATCTTAACATTTTGTAATATTTGTTTCAAATCTGAACTTTTTCTATTTCAAGGGACTATATTAGAGCAGATAAAATTGGGACTTCTTTTGTATTTCTGCTTGATTCCCCCTTAGCCTCCCAACCCCACCCCCAAGAGCTAACCTCTATCCTGAATTCTATCCTTATAACTTTTTTTGATTCTTATAACTTTCTCAGATGCTTTTATGTACATACTACACACATGTATCCTTAAATGTATACATAATATTTTTAAAGTGCATATAGTATGGTTTTGCATAGTTGTATACTTTTGGAAATAATGCCCTACTATATTTAACCTTTTGCAATTTATTCATATTTCTCCACTTGCCTGTGAGGGAGACATTGTCTTAGTTATCTTTGTACCCCCATGGTCCTCAGTAAATGGTAGATGGATGGATGAATCAACTTTCCCAGGGCCTAAGGTGGGAAAATCACTTCTGTCATGTTCTTGCATCATCATGATAAAGAAAAAAAAAAGTGAAGGAAGGGGGTTCTAGTTTGTTTTATTAATATAACTCTCTAAACATTTGTTTTATATAACTCTAAACACAATTTTTTTTTGTTTTAGCTCACTTTGGGTATTATTAATACAAGGACAGAAAGGACTTCTAATTATCACAAAACAGTAAACTAGTATATCATGTCATATTCTACTGTAAATAAATTAATCATTGAATGTGAGAGACTTCAGAATCTTTTACTCATATGATGGAGTTTTTGATTTATCTCAAAAAGAAGACACCCATAAATAGGCCTTAACTTTGTATCTTGGTTTAAGAATGTTTATAAAATACAATCAAATCATATTAAAAACTTTATTAGTCTGACCAAAGGGAGCGGTCTTGAATTAGGAAACTTGTAAGCCACCCAAAATCTTTACTCTGTACATAAAATGGACAGGCAAAAAAAAAAAAAATCATACAAAATTACTCTAAATGGAAAACAGAATCAAAACCTTTTGGCCAATGCAAATTCTTTCCACAACTAACTGTGAAACAGAAGGAAACCATAACACAATCCTCCTAATTGAATTAAATAGCCTTAAGCAAAGAAACAAATAAAAAATTTAAAAGGTAGAGCTGCAAGATGATAGAATAAAAATGGTTACCCACTCATATGTCCCTATAACACCAAGAATTCTGCATCCACCTACAGACAAAAGTACCTTTGTGAGAGCCTCAGGATTCAAGTAGGAGATTTGAATGGGATCCTGGTGGAGCCTAAGACCCAGGAGAGTCTTTTGAGACTGAGTGCAGAACCAAACCCAGGTGGCAGATATACTAATTTTGCTCCTGAGTTTAAACCTAAAAAGAGCCCTGTTCCCCTAAGGGCTCGACTTAAGCCTTGAATCTACAATCAAAATCATCTGCCAAGGGGTCCAGGAGGAATAATACATACTAGTGCCTTGGCAGAGAAGTTCAGTTACCTGCTGACGTTGATCTTGGCAGTGGACCTGAAAGCTGCCCTGTTGTGTCCGGTCCCCCTCAATTGTGGTCCTAACTTAGTACTACTCACACAAGGACATAGAGGGAGACTTACCCATCTCTAACAGTGTATCACCTACCCATCTGTCAGAACCTCTGTCACATGCTTGCTAGTCTCCATCTCACAGCAGATACTGAGGTGGCCTGCTGTTAGCTCTGGTATATCTCATTACAGTCAGGGAAATCACTTGTCTCTGTTAGGAACTGCTGAGAGATGCATACCTTCTGCTCCACTAGGATGAGCTTAACAGCCTCTGTCCCATAGCAAATCCTGAAGGGCCATCAGCTCCATCCCCTGTTGCTGTAGTTGGGCATCTGTCACACCTATGTGGGGAACTGGAAAGCTTTCTGGACTTGAGTCCCTGGCAAGTCAACATAGCCCAGGCAACCTCCTTGGTTCTTCCATAGACCTAGGTGGCTGGGCTCTGTATAAACCTTAGGCAAACCTGGTCTTCAGGCACTCTCTAGTACTAAAATGGCTTCAGTGGTCACAGGCTTACAGAATCCCAATCAGTTTGCCTAGAACTTCTGGACAGGATCAGTGAAGAAGAATGGGTACAAACAAAGCCAAGACTATGAAGACTAAACTCCCAGTTTCTCAGTGTGGAAACATTACACATCCAAAAGCATTATAAACAAGCAGGAGAATATGACTCACCAAATAAAATAAAGTGTCAGTGACTGACCCCAATAAGATGGAGATATGTAACCTGTCAAACAAATAATTCAAAATAGTTTATTATAGCAAAATTCAGTAGACTAAGAAAATACAGAAACAATTCATAAATTTATCAGAGAAGTTTAACAGAAAGATTGAAATAGTATTTTAAAAATTCAAGAAATCCTGAAGTTGAAAAATACAATGAATGAAACGAAAAATGCAGTAGATCAATCAACAGCAGGATTGATCATGCAGAAGAATCTGTGGACTCAAAGACAGGTTATTTGAATATATATAGTCAGAGTAGAAAAACAGAATGAAAAAGAATGAAGAAACCTCAAGGAATTTATGGAATAACATCAAGAGTAAATATATGGCTCATAGGAATTCAGGAGACAGTAGAGAAAGATAAAGGGATAGAAAGTTAAAGAATTTATTATTTAAAGAAATAATAGCATAAAACTCCCAACCTGGTGAAAGGTATATCTTTCTAGTACAGGAAGATCTAAAGTCACCTTTCAGGTTAAATCTAAGTAAAAGTACTCCAGGAATAATTATAATCATATTATTAAAGGTCAAAGCCAAAGAAGGATCCTAAAAGCAGCAAGAGGGGACCAAAAATACCCCAAATAACATAAAAAGGACTCTCAATACACCTAATTTCAGACTTCTCAGCAGGAACCAAATAGACTGGGAGAGAGTGGAATAGTATATTCAAAGTACTAAAAGAAAAAAACCTGCCAAGAATATTGTACCCAGCAAACGTATCCTTAAGAAATGAATGAGAGAGAATGATTCACAGTCAAATAAAAGCTGAGAAATTTGTCATTACTAGGCCTTTTTTACAAGAAATCCTGAAGGGGTTTTCCAAACTGATAGAAAAGAATATCAATGAGTAACATGAAATTACCTGAAGGCATATAACACTAGTAAATAGTAAGTATGGAATCAAATGCAGAATGTGTTGGTAGAATGTATTGCTAAAGTAATGTAATGGTAGGGTATAAACATATGTTTAGAATGAAGGGTAAATGACAAAACCATTAAAATAGTATTAACTCATAGTTAAATAAATTATAAAATTATGTATACTGTGACAAATTCAAAAATATGTCAAGGAAAGGAGTAAAAGTATTAAGGTTTTTTGTTTTATGTTATCAAACTTAAGTTTATTATTTTCTTAATATAAACCTATAACTATAGAGTGCTTTTGGTAAACCTCATGGTAACCACAAAACAAAAACCTATACTTGATACCCTGAAAATAAAAAGCAAGGAATCAAAACATAATACTAGAGAAAAACAACCACAGAGGAAAACAGAGAAGAAGAAAGGATATACAAAACAACCCCAAAACATAACAATATGCAGTAGTAAGCCCTTACCTAACAATAATTATCTTGAATGTAAATGGATTTAAATTCTCTAATTAAAGGACGTAGAGTGGCTGAATAGATTAAAAAAACAAAACCCAACTATAGTGTGCCTTCGAGAGGCTCACCTCACTTTTAAGGACACACAGAATAAAAATGAGGAGATGCAGAGTGATATTCTAGTCAAATGGAAACCAAAAGAGAGTAGTATCAACTACAGTATGTCACATTAAAATAGACTTAAGTGCAAAACTTGTAAAAAGAGACAAAGGTGGTAATTATATAATGATAAAGGGGTCAATTCAGAAATTAAAAAATTGTAAAATATATGCACCCAACATCAAAGCAAATGTTATACATTTAAAGGAAGAGATATACTACAAGACAATAATAGGAGACTTCAAAACCCCACTTACAGCAATGGACAGATCATCCAGACAAAATCAACAAAAAAATAGCCGATTTAAACTGCACTCTAAACCAAATAGCCCTAACAGACTTTTTTACAGAGTATTCCCCAAAACAGGTGGACAATATACATTTATTTCAACAACATATGGAACATTCTCCCTGATAGTTTATGTCAAGCCACAAATCAAGTCTTAACAATTTAAGAAGATTTATATAATTTCAAGTATCTTTTCTGACCAACAAAATATAAAACTAGAATCAGTAACTGGAGGAACTTCGAAAACTGCAAATACATAGAAACTAAAGAACATGCTCTTGAACAACCAATGAGTTAATGAAGAAATCAAAAGGGAAATTTAAAATGTTCTTGATGTGAATGAAATTGGAAACACAATATACCAAAATTTTGGGGATACAAGGAAAGCAGTCAAAGAAGGAAGTTTATAATTCTAAATATCTACATCAGAGAGGAAGGATAATTGCAAATAAACAACCTAATATTGCAAAGAAATAGAAAAATAAGAACAAACTAAAAATAATAGAAGGAAGGAAATAATAAAGATCAAAGCAGAAATAAATGAACTAGAGACTAAAAAACACAAAAGATCAATGAAATGAAGAGTTGACTTTTTGAAAAGGTAAAAGAAGCTCAGAATCTGAAATGAAAAAAAAAAAAATACAGCTGATACCACAAGAATACAAAAGACATGAAGGACTACTGTAAACAATTATATGGCAACAAATTGGATGAGTTAGAAGAAATGGCATCAATTCCTGAATACAGTCAACTTACCAAATATTGATAAAGATAACACCTGCAGTCACTGGGGCAAAGGTGAAATATTTTAATAATTGACACTGGAATAAAAGAATGTGTGCCTTATATAATCAAAAGAATAAATTCAAAATTGATCAGAAACCTAAATGTAAAATCTAAAATATTACATGTACTGAAATAAAATAGATGTAATGTATTTATTTATTTATTTTTCAGGAGAGACCATTGTGATTGTTTATCAAGTGATTGATTCCATTTTCAAACCTAATCCTAAATTCTGTACAAATACATCCCTAGAACAAAACAGAATTACTATGGCAACTGTCTATTTGCTGTCGTATAACATTCGAGCAGCCTGATTGTTCATCAACCTAAATTAGGCGAACCACTGATGAGAAATGACAATCCTTTAGGAAATATGAATCTACATCAGAATCAGACATCAATTTGTGAGTTGTAAGTCCCATATTAATATGAGCTCTAAAGGACTCCACAGTGATTAGTAGTTCTCAAAATGTGATCCCTGGACCACCAGCAGTATCCCCTGGGAAATTATCAGGAATGCAGATTTTCAGGGCTCGCCTCTGATCTACTCAGAGACTCAATCTGTTTTGTATCCAGGTGAGCCTGATCCAACATCCTGGTGATGCTGATGTGTGCCCAAATTTGAGAACTACTGACTAATGTGTCACATTGATTGATTCAAAGATTGGTCCTACTCTGGTGGTAGTACAATGAAAAGAGGCATTCCTGGTATATCATAACAACTTTCTGGTCTCCTGTCCCCAAGCCCCCTGAAAACCTAGTCCTATGAATGTACTTACCATTTCCATGTGATAGATTTGTATATCCAGTGTTTGGGGAAAGACTTCCTGTGATTCAAAATCTAGATGTGTAAGGAGAGAAAAGGTTAGCCATGCATAGCAGCATATGCCTGTAATTCCAGCTCCTTGGGGGAGGCCAAAGCAGGAGGATCTGAAGTTCAAGGCCAGTCTGGACAAATTAGTGAGACCCTATATCAAAATAAAAAAATAAAAAGTACTGGGGATATAGCTCAGTGATGGAGCATCCTGGGTTCAATTCCCAGTATTACAAAAGAAAAGAAAAGGTTGACAGATTGAATTATATAAAAATAGAAATTTTTACATGATAAAAAATCATAAGCAAACTTAAAAGCAAAAGGCCAAATGGTAAAAGTATCTGTGATTCACCACAGTAAAATGTCTAATGTACAAGTAGAAACAACATGTATCCCATTTGTTTACAATAAAAATAAATTTTAAAAAAGACAAAAAGAAACTTTAAAAATAAAAAAGCCTAATATTCTTAACATAAAATGATTTTGAAATATTGAATATAAAAAGGACCAAATATCCAGTAGGAAAAAAATGGTCAAAGAAAATTCTCCAAGAGAAATATGAAAGTCACAAGTATAAGACAAAATACTTAGTGTACTCATAATAATGAAATTGCAAATGAAAACTACACTGATACATATTATTTCTCATTTATCAGATTGGCAATAAATCAAACACTTAACAAATGATCTTTTAAAAGGTGATGAGAAAAATAGGCATTCTTCATATCTCATCTTCAGTGAGGATGCAATATTTTTGTGGGTGAATTTGGCAATATTTAACAAAACTATATATGCATTTATCCTTTGACTCAGCATTCACACTTCCATGTAACTTTTGACATAGAATTCTAATTACATATCCCCAGTCTATACACAAAAGAAAATTCAAAGAAGTCATGAATTTAAATTTGCTGAGTTTACTTACTACATGTTTATTGGTAATAATAGAAGTACAGCAATTCTGAAGCTGCTATTATATGTATTTTAGGACTGAGAAAATGAGAAGCTATATTGATATTGTTAAGAGCTAAGGTTCTCACTGTGAAGGAGAAAGATTTGGGAGGGGATAGGCAAAGAACCCGTAGTATTGGGCTATAATGAGAAGTATCACCATAATTTCTTGAAACTATTTCAGATGCTCTATCTTTTGATAGAATCTGGAAGCAATGACTCTTTGATAGCAATGAACACACCTAATGCCCAGGTCTTGTTTATAAAACTCTTTCTCACTAAAAGAAATGAAAACTTTTTTGAGAAGTAGCTAATTTCTGAACTGAGGCAGGGAAAGTACAAAATGAATCTGGAACATCTTGTCCCAGAAAGTAAGAAAGTGCTTAAAAAAATAAGAAGGAATTAATGTCAAAATGGCATAGAAGGCAGTTTTGAAAAAATAAAACAATCTGCGCTTTAAAATGAAAAATTAAAGTAGTAGATTTTAACATGTAGTTTAAGAAAAGAATCTCTTAAGTTCAGGTGATTCTAAGAAACGAACAGCAAGAAATGAAAGCTTTAAAATAGATTGTCAGCTAATAAATGAGAACAGAATGATAGAATAATGGATAATAACTGACTCAGGCAAGTATCACAATCAATGTTAAAACTGTTGAGTGGATTAAGAAAATGTGGTATAGGCAAGACAGTGGTGCGTGCCCCTTATCCCAGCAGCTTGAGGCAGGAGGATTGAAAGTTCAAAGCCAGACTCAGCAATTTAGCAAGGCCCTTAGCAACTTAGCAAGACCCTATCTCAAAAGAAAAAATAAAAAGGGCTAGGGATGAAGCTCTATGGTAAAAGAGTAAAGTCCCCAATACCAAAAAAAAAAAAAAAAAAAAAAATGTGGTATATATACACAATGGAATTTTACTCAATCATAAAAAAGAATGAAATTATTGCATTTGCTGATAAAGGAATGGAAATGGAGAACATCATGCCAGTATAATAAGCCAGACTCAGAAAATCAAGGGTCACATTGTTTTTTTCTCATGGGTGGAAGCTAGAACAAAATAAGGGAAAGAAGGAGGAGAGAATCAGGTACACAAAAATACAGGGAAGATCAGTGGAGCAGGAGATTGAGAGGGAAAGAGGAGGGACAAAAAAGGGAAGGAAATGATAAATTAACAAAATCATATTATATGCACATGTAAATACACCACAGGGAATTTCACCTTCATTTCAAAAATAAATAAATGAGCAAAAGGAAGATCAGTAGAGTAAAGGAAGGAGGACAGGGGGAGGAAGAAAGGGTGGGAAAATGAGGGAAGAGAAACAAATCACATTCCATGCATGAATTATTTTGCCAAAATGAACCCAACTATGTATAACTATAATGCTCTAATTTAAAAAAATGAGTATGTACTTATAGTTGTGATAAATATGAAAAAGGAATTACCACAGGCTGGGGATGTAGTTTTGTGGTAAAGCATGTGTGAGGTCTTGAGTTCACTCCTCAGCACTGCACATGTGCGTACACACACACACTAAAATAAGCCATATTACCAAGTATACTGAAGGGGAATTGGGGAAATACTTTCTTGTAGTGTTTTCTCCTACATTGTATCCCTGAGAAAATGCCAAAATTTCAGGTAAGCCTGACTTCAGTTTAACTTACCATGCCAGTTATAGCTGCTTTGGAACTGATTCCTTTGTCTTAAAATTTATTTATTTGTTTGTTTGTTTATTTATTTATTTATTTATTTTTTGGGGGGGATGGGATACTGTGTTCCCCAGGCTAGCCTAGAACTCTTAGGCTCAAGTGATCCCCTCCCTACCTGCCACCTCAGCCCTCTGCAGGCATACCCACTGTACCCAGCTTCCTTTTGTCTGATATATTTCTCTTTCTCTTTACTTTTCTACTGTTTATATCCCAAGTGTACAAATTTTATGAAAATAATTCTCATAACAGGTCAATAGAAGAATCAAAGTTTTTGTCTTCACTGATTATTTTTCTAATTGGTATCTTAGTAAAAATCACTATTATTAACTTGAAGGGGGAATAAGAACCTATTATTTGTTTTAAGGAAACATTTCTAAATCAGCAATATTATTTCTGCTTGTATCATGAGAAAGACGATAGAGAATTCAGATGAGTTAAGTACTCCTTGTTCCATAGTAAAACTAAGAAAATAAATAGAAAACCAAGAACAAATTATTTGAAGCTAAATTCTGCCTGCCTATTTGGTTTTCAGTATTTGACATTAGTACTCTTAGAATTTTCCAAGATTTATGTAATATTGGATGATACTGTCTTTCATTAATTTTTATGAGGTCATAATATTTGCTGTTAACATTGAATTTTGAAAAGATAATATTATTATTCAAAGACCCTTTATTATATGCCAGGCTGTATGGCAAGTACATTAATTTATATTATTTCATTTATAACTTACCACAACTGTTAGCACAAAAGGACTATGCCAGACACAAACTTCACGGACCATTTAGCCTTTTATTCAGGAACAAAGTTTCATTCAGGAACGGGGTGGGCAGGAATGGGGTGACATCATTGGATCCATTTTCCTAGTGGAAAATGAACCCATAACAAAGGAGGGGACTGGGCTTATATAGGTAATACTGAGAGGTGATTTAATGAGCATGTCAGCTTGGGCACTCAGGAATTTGGGGTCTATTTTTTCTGGGCAAAATGGGAGGGTGTCTGGGATTTACGTTATTGGACCAGACGGAGGGTCTGAAGTCAGTGGTTGGTATCTGGAAAAGATTTGTTTAGGGAAGGATCAAGGCTTTGGCCTCTTCCCAGAGACTGCCTTTCTAGGGTTGATGGATACCTCCTCCTCCCCAGGGTTTGTTTTATCACTGGGAAAGAATGTATTGGGAAAGGATCAATGCTCTTAATATATGACTTTCTCATTCCCCTTTTCTCAGGTCTATTTTGGGAGTTTGTCATTTTCCATATTTAATAACAACCACTAACTCTTTTTAACCCATTTTATAAAAAGTGGTATTATAGAAAAGGGGAGATAATTTGCCCAAGACCACACAGCTAATATATGGTAGAGGCAGTCATGCCAGAAGCCAGTATATTAAAACTGTGCATTATTAAAAATAAAACCAAACTAAAACAAAACCTTTTCCATGAGATTTTTCTTTATCCCAAAGTCACAATTGTGATTTCTCTTATTCCTTTAAAATAGAAATATCTTCATTTATTTGTTCCTTTACAAATATTTTTGAGGCCATACTATGTATTAAAAAAAAAAAAATTGTAAGATCCTGAATTCAAGATGGTGGGCTAGAGGAAGGCTGCATTCCTTGTAGCTGCATGATCCAGATTCAAGCAGAGGGTATAGTGATCTGTGAGGTGGGTAAAAGAGGAATTTCACTAAAACTCAATATTGGACAGAGTGTCTTAGAGACCCAGAAATTTGGGTACATTAAACAAAAGAAAAAAGAATATACTGGAACCAAGCTGGTTGTGGCAGCAGTGGTTCAGCACAGAGGAGAGAACGCAGAGAAACACAATGGACAGATTTAGTACAGAAAATCCTGAAGACAGGAAAGCAGCCTGCCCTTAGCTGATTCAGAGACTGTACTCTGTATACTGGTGCATGAAAAGTTTCCCATGTTTCACAATTGGCCTGGAGAGCTGAGGCAGGAGCCATTTGAGGCAGCATTGCAGCAGCTCCTGCTGCAGTAACCTGGAGATCTGAGCAAAGACAGCTTCACGGTACCTAGCAATACAAGAGTGAAACAGGCACAGAGAATATTTTACCCAGGGAGATTCAAGTTGGAAAAGGGAAGGGGAGCCCAACTCACTTCCCCTTTGAGTCTGGCAGCTCCCAGGACCAGCTGAAGCAGGTGGAGAATCTGGACAGGAGTGTACAAATACACTCAGAGATTAAGTTTTGGAAACCTGGCAAGACTGTGTTCGTGGGCAGCAAAGGAGGGTGAAGGATTGGCTCCTCTGCCCCAGGAGTAGAATCCTAGGGAGACTCCTAAGATCCAGACTTCCAGCAGAAATCTGCAACTGCCAGGCCCTAGGGGTGTGTTGATCTGACCTCTCCAGAGTAGTCTCCACCCACCAAATCCCCTGAGGCCTAATTAGACCTAAGCCCCACCTGCAGGAACACCACTGATAGAACTGTGCAGTGCCCCACCCTGGAAGTACTTGGACCTGGTCTGTGAAGACAAAATTCTAGCTGACAGAATTTCCCATCCCATCCTACCTCATACTGAGAAGAAAAGCTGAGAATTTTTGAACTCCAGCTGGTAACTTGGTGAGTAATACAAAAGAAGGAAGAAGGGTTTAACAACCCTTGGCCCTTATTCTCTCACTTAGTATATAGCTCAAGAAGAAAGGGAAAAGGGAAAGAAAGATGGCTGGGCATAGACAGAGACCATATATTCTCATGTACTGTTTTGACCACCTCACTGAAAATTTACTCAATTTTTCATTAAGAATCTCTTTTTTGGACTGGGGTTGTAGCTCAGTGGTAGAGTGCTTGCCTGGCACATGTAAGGCACTGAGTTTGAGCATCAGCACCACATAAAAATAAATAAATTAAACAAAGATACTGTATCCATCTACAACTAAAAAAATTGTTTTTAAAAATCTTTTTTTTTTTCTTTGTGTGTTCTGATTGGTTCATGGTCATATGTACATGTACATATATTTTTTTCTCATTTGTAGCATTTTTAAAAAATGTAGTTTTTGTCCTTGCCTTGTCTTTAGAGGGTTAGGGTTTTTAGAGGGTTAGGATTTAGAGGGTTAGGGTTTAGAGGGTTAGTATATTTTGGTTTTGTTTCATATTGTTTTTCATTTGTCTGTTTGCCTTATTTCTCTTTTTTTAGTTCTGCTAACAACCAAATTCTATTGTTCCCTCTTTCACTTTTCCTTTGATTTTTCACTTGTTTTTCTCTTTTTTTTAAGGACAGCTGTTTATTTATTTATTTATTTATTTTTTATTGTAAACAAATGGGATACATGTTGTACATGGCGTAAAGGCATACCATTTGTGTAATCATAAATTTACATACGGTAATGTTATTTGATTCATTCTGTTATTTTTTCCCTTCCCCCCACCCCTCCCACCCCTCCCACCCCTCTTTTCCCTCTATACAGTCCTTCCTTCCTCCATTCTTGCCCCCCTCCCTAACCCTAACTCTAACCCTAACACTAACCCTTTCCTCCCCCCTTTGTGTGTCCTCATCCACTTATTAGCAATATCATTTGACCTTTGGTGTTTTGAGATTGGCTTATCTCACTTAGCATGATATTCTCCAATTTCATCCATTTGCCTGCAAATGCCATAATTTTATCATTCTTTATGGCTGAGTAATATTCCATTGTATATATATACCACAGGTTCTTTATCCATTCATCAATTGAAGGACATCTAGGTTGGTTCCACAATCTGGCTATTGTGAATTGAGCAGCTATGAACATTGATGTGGCTGTATCCCTGTAGTATGCTGATTTTAAGTCCTTTGGGTATAGGCCAAGGAGTGGGATAGCTGGGTCAAATGGTGGTTCCATTCCAAGTTTTCTAAGGAATCTCCACACTGCTTTCCAGAGTGGCTGCACTAATTTGCAGCCCCACCAGCAATGTATGAGTGTACCTTTTTCCCCACATCCTCGCCAACACCTGTTGTTGCTTGTATTCTTGATAATAGCCATTCTAATTGGGGTGAGATGGAATCTTAGGGTGGTTTTGATTTGCATTTCTCTTATTACTAGAGATGTTGAACATTTTTCCATATGTTTGTTGATTGCTTGTACATCTTCTTCTGTGAAGTGTCTATTCATTTCCTTAGCCCATTTGTCGATTGGATTATTTGCATTCTTGGTGTAGAGTTTTTTGAGTTCTTTATAGATTCTGGAGATTAGTGCTCTATCTGAAGTGTGATTGGCAAAGATTTTCTCCCACTCTGTAGGCTCTTTCTTCACATTGCTGATAGTTTCCTTTGCTGAGAGAAAGCTTTTTAGTTTGAATCTTTCCCAGTTATTGATTCTTGCTTTTATTTCTTTTATTTCTTGTGCTATTATTTCTTCTTCCTGTTGAGGAAGTCTGGTCCTAAGCCGACATGTTGAAGATCTGGACCTACTTTTTCTTCTATAATCTGCAGGGTCTCTGGTCTGATTCCGAGGTCCTTAATCCATTTTGAGTTTAGTTTCGTGCATGGTGAGAGATATGGGTTTAGTTTCATTCTATTGCATATGGATTTCCAATTCTCCCAGCACCATTTGTTGAAGAGGCTATCTTTTTTCCATTGCATATTTTTGGCCCCTTTGTCTAGTATGAGAAAATTGTATTTATTTGGGTTTGTGTCCGTGTCCTCTATTCTGTACCATTGATCTACCTTTCTATTTTGGTACCAATACCATGCCGTTTTTGTTACTATTGCTTTGTAGTAGAGTTGAAGATCTGGTATTGCGATACCCCCTGTTTCACTCTTCCTGCTAAGGATTGCTTTAGCTATTCTGGGTTTCTTATTCTTCCAGATGAATTTCATAATTGCTTGCTCTTTTTCTGTAAGGTACGTCATTGAGATTTTAATTGGAATTGCATTGAATCTGTATAGCACTTTAGGTAATATGGCCATTTTGACAATATTAATTCTTCCTATCCAAGAACATGGGAGATCTTTCCATCTTCTAAGGTTTTCTTTAATTTCTTTCTTTAGTGTACTGTAGTTCTCATTGTAGAGGTCTTTCACCTCTTTTGTGAGATTGATTCCCAAGTATTTTATTTTTTTGAGGCTATTGTGAATGGGATAGTTTTCCTGATTATTCTTTCCAAAGATTCATCACTTATATATAAAAATGCATTAGATTTATATGCATTGATCTTATATCCTGCTACTTTACTGAATTCACTTATGAGTTCCAAAAGTTTTCTGGTGTAATTTCCTGGTTCCTCTAAGTATATAATCATATCATCAGCAAATAGGGATAGTTTGAGTTCTTTTCCTATTTGTATCCCTTTAATTTCTTTAGTCTGTCTAATTGCTCTGGCTAGAGTTTCAAGGACGATATTTAATAGAAGTGGTGAAAGAGGACATCCCTGCCTTGTTTCAGTTTTTAGGGGGGAATGCTTTCAGTTTTTCACCCTTTAGAATGATATTAGCCATGGGCTTAGCATAGATGGCCTTTACAATGTTAAGGAATGATCCCACTATCCCTATTTTTTCTAGTGTTTTGAGCATGAAGTGGTGCTGTATTTTATCAAACGCTTTTTCTGCGTCGATTGAAATAATCATGTGATTCTTGACTTTAAGTCTATTGATATGGTGAATTACGTTTATTGATTTCCTGATGTTGAACCAACCTTGCATCCCTGGGATGAAACGCACTTGATCATGGTGCACTATCTTTTTAATATGTTTTTGTATGCAATTTGCTAAAATTTTGTTGAGAATTTTTGCGTCAATGTTTTTTAAGGATATTGGTCTGAAATTTTCTTTCCTCGATGTGTCTCTGTCTGGTTTAGGTATCAGGGTGATAATGGCTTCATAGAATGAGTTTGGGAGGGTACCCTCCTCTTCTATTTTATGGAATACTTTGAGAAGGATTGGAATGAGCTCTTCTTTAAAGGTTTTGTAGAACTCAGCTGAGAACCCATCTGGT
Source organism: Sciurus vulgaris (assembly GCF_902686455.1). NCBI lineage: Eukaryota > Metazoa > Chordata > Mammalia > Rodentia > Sciuridae > Sciurus > Sciurus vulgaris. The sequence continues at coordinate 74,305,286 of NC_136472.1, forward strand.
CCCGGACTTTTCTTTGTTGGTAGGCTTTTGATGACTTCTTCTATTTCATTACTTGAAATCGGTCCATTTAAATTGTGTATGTCCTCCTCGTTCAGTTTAGGCAATTCATATGTCTCTAGACACCTGTTGATGTCTTCGAAATTTTCTATGTTGTTGGAGTATAGATTTTCAAAATAGCTTCTAATTATGTTTTGTATTTCAATCGTGTCTGTTGTGATATTTCCTTGTTCATTTCGAATTTTAGTGATTTGGGTTTTCTCTCGTCTTCTCTTTGTTAGTGTGGCAATTTTGTTTATTTTTTCAAAGAACCAACTATTTATTTTGTCAATTTTTTGTATTGTTTCTTTAGTTTCAATTTCGTTGATTTCAGCTCTGAGTTTATTTCCTGTCTTCTACTACTTTTGGTGCTGGTCTGTTCTTCTTTTTCTAGGGCTTTGAGCTGTAGTGTTAGGTTGTTTATTTGTTGAGTTTTACTTCTTTTATTAAATGCGCTCCATGAAATAAATTTCCCTCTAAGTACTGCTTTCATAGTGTCCCAGAGATTTTGATATGATGTTTCTTTGTTCTCATTTACCTCTAAGAATTTTTAAATTTCCTTCCTAATATCTTCTGTTATCCGTTCATCATATAATAGCATATTGTTTAATCTCCAGGTGTTGGAATAGTTTCTGTTTTTTACTCTTTCATTTATTTCTAACTTCAATCCATTATGATCTGATAGAATACAAGGTAGTGTCTCTATCCTCTTGTATTTGCTAACATTAGCTTTGTGGCATAATATATGGTCTATTTTAGAGAAGGATCCATGTGCTGCTGAGAAGAAAGTGTATTCACTCTTGGTTGGATGGTATATTCTATAAATGTCCGTTAAGTCTAGATTATTGATTGTGTTATTGAGATCTATGGTTTCTTTGTTCAATTTTTGTCTGGAGGATCTGTCCAGTGGTGAGAGAGGTGTGTTAAAATCACCTAGTATTATTGTGTTATGGTCTATTTTGTTTCTGAAATTGAGAAGGATTTCTTTGACATACATGGATGAGCCACTGTTTGGGGCATAGATGGTTATGATTGTTATATCTTGCTGATTTATGCTTCCCTTAAGCAGTATGAAATGTCCTTCTTTATCCCTTCTGACTAACTTTGGCTTGAAGTCCACACTATCTTAAATGAGGATGGATACTCCAGCTTTTTTGCTGAGTCCATGTGCATGGTATGTTTTTCCCCATCCTTTCACCTTTAGTCTATGAGTATCTTTTTCTATGAGGTGAGTCTCTTGCAGACAACATATTGTTGGATCTTTCTTTTTAATCCAATCTGCCAGTCTATGTCTTTTGATTGATGAATTCAGGCCATTAACATTCAGGGTTATTATTGATATATGATTTGGTTTCCTGGTCGTTTGGTTCATTTTTAAAATTTTATTTATTTATTTGTTTATTTATTTATTTATTTATTTGACACGACTTGTTTCCTCCTTTATTTGACAATTCCTTTAGGATAATTCCTCCCTTTGCTGATTTGCTTCTTTGTTTTTCATCTCTCCCTCATGGAATATTTTGCTGAGAATGTTCTGTAGTGCTGGATTTCTTTTTGTAAATTCTTTTAGCTTTTGTTTATCATGGAAGGATTTTATTTCATTGTCAAATTTGAAGGTAAGTTTTGCTGGGTATAAGATTCTTGGTTGGCATCCATTTTCTTTCAGGGCTTGAAAAATGTTGTTCCAGGCCCTTCTAGCTTTTAGGGTCTGATTGAAAAATCTGCTGATATCTGTATTGGTTTCCCCCTGAATGTAATTTGGTTCTTTTCTCTCACAGCCTTTAAAATTCTGTCTTTATTTTGTATGTTAGGTATTTTCATTATAATGTGCCTTGGAGTGGGTCTGTTGTAATTTTGTGTATTTGGAGTTCTATAAGCCTCTTGAACTTGATTTTCCATTTCATTCTTCAGATTTGGGAAATTTTCTGATATTATTTCGTTGAATAGATTGTTCATTCCTTTGGTTTGTTTCTCTAAGCCTTCCTCAATCCCAAGAATTCTTAAATTAGTCCTTTTCATGATATCCCATAGTTCTTGGAGATTCTGTTCATGATTTCTTACCATCTTCTCTTTTTGTTCAACTTTGTTTTCAAGGTTAAACATTTTGTCTTCAATGTCTGAGGTTCTGTCTTCCAGGTGTTCTATCCTATTGGATATGCTTTCTATGGAGTTCTTAATTTGGTTTATTGTTTCCTTCATTTCAAGGATTTCTGTTTGGTTTTCTTTCAATATCTCTAACTCTTTATTGAAATATGATCTTTTGCTTCCTGTATTTGCTCTTTTAACTGTCGACTGGTGCGATCATTCAATGCCTGAATTTGCTCTTTCATCTCATCGTTTGCTTCCCTGATCATTTTAATTATGTACATTCTGAACTCCTTTTCTGTCATTTCTTCTGCCATGCTGTCATTGGGTTTTATTGATGTAACATCTAGATTTGATTGGGGCATATTCTTCCCTTGTTTTCTCATGTTGTTCAGGTATCAGTGGACCGCTGAGATATTGCAGATTTCCTCTATTGACTTATAATGTCCCTGAAGATTTCTACTATATCCCCTCTTAGCCTTCAGCAGGCTGAAGTCTTGGAGGAAGTTGATAGTGCAGTGCTCCACAAGGAAGCTGCCTCTCTAGGGGTGGTGGCCTTCAGGTGGGGTATATTCCCTGCTAGTGGGCAGAGGTGTCTCCACTTGTTGACCAATGGTCATCCAAAGGGTAACTAGGCTGCGGGCTGAGGCAAGGCCTGTTTGGGCCTGTGTCTCTGGTTTTACCGCCCTTGTGGGAAAACCTCACCCGGCAGGGAAGACTCACCTGGTCGGGAGTTCTCGCTGGTCGGTTCCCCTCCTAGAGGTTCCCCTCAATCTACAACTACTGCCTGGGCTGGGCTGCCTTCCTCTGCAACGTTCCCAGGGGCCCGGTCCTACCTCCAGGGCCTGGGAGCCTCACCCTTCGCAGATGAGTCTCCTTAGGCTGCCTCTCCTCAGAGAATCTGCCTGCAGGCCTGGAACCTTTGCTCTGCCCTAAGCGCGTCTCTGTGCGGCTCTTCCACCAAGAAGACTCCTAGGTCCTGGGACCCTGCTCTGCCCCTAATCGCCTGGCTATGCAGCCCCTCCTCTGAGCAGCCACCTGGAGCCTCGTACAATCGCTCTGAGTCCCAGAGACCCGCCACACGCCTCTTCCTCCAGACAGCTGCCCAGTGTTCCGGTGCGGTCACTAGGAGTCCAAGCAACTCACTGCGAGCCTCCTCCTCCCGCCAACCGCCCGTAGCCCTGGGCAGTCACTCCAAGTCCAGGTGACCCGCCCTGTTCCTCCTCTTCCTCCAGGTAGCCCCCCGGGTGTTCAGGAGCGGTCTCTGTGAGTCACTCTGAGTCCACGTGACCCGCTGCACGCCTCCTCTGGGCAGCTGCCCGGAGCTGTGGTGCAGCCACTGGAGCCCAAGCAACCCACCACACTCCTCCTCCAGGCAGCCCCCTGGTGTTCAGGAGTGGTTGCTTTAAGTCCAAACAACTCACCACTCGCCTCCTCCTCTGAGCAGCCACCTGGAGCTCCAACGCAGTCACTGCAAGTCCAAGCGACCCACCGCACTCCTCCTCCTCTTCTGGGCAGGCCCCGGTGTTCAGGAAAGGTCGCTTTGAGTCCAAACAGCTCACCACACAGTTCCTCCTCCGGCAACCGCCCGTAGCTCTGGTATAGTCACTCCAAATCCAAGCAGCCACGCTTCTCCTCCTCCTCCTCAGGGCAGGCTCTGGTGTTCAGGAATGGTCGCTCCAAGTCCAAACAGCTCACCGAGCAGCTCCTCCTCTGGCAACTGCCTGTAGCTCTGGCGCAGTCCCTCCAAGTCCAAGTGCCTCGCTGCACTGCTCCTCCTCCTCCTCCTCCTCTGCTCAGGCCCCGGTGTTCAGAAGTGGTTGCTCTGAGTCCAAACAGCTCTCCTTGCAGCCCCTCCTCTGGGCCGCCGCCCGGAGCCCCAGTGGTTGCTCCGAGTCCCAGCGCTGTGCTGAGCGGTCTCCTCTCCGATGCTCCCAGTTGTCCGAGTTCACTGCTCCAGCGGGGGGAGGGGTGTCTCGCCGGGCAGCTCTACTTCACAAAGTTCCCTGCGTTCGGGGACTACCGCTCCATCTGGGACGCCTCCCTAACAGGAGAGAGTCACCCGGCTGCTTTGAGTTGGTCCCAAGTCTCTCAATTTCTCCTCTTTTGAATCCTGAGTCCTGGAGCAACATGAAATGCAGCCACCCTCTAGACCGCCATCTTGAAATCCCACTTGTTTTTCTCTTATTCCTTATAAACATCACATCTTACATCTCTTCTGCATTCTCTCTGTTCATTTGTGAAATTGTAAACTCTTTTCTACCTTCCTATTACATTTTCTTTTCTTAATTAACTCTAGTCTTACCATGTTGTAGAACTAATTGGTTTATATGACACTGCCCCTACCATTAATGCTGTTAAAATTATTACTGCCGTGGACGCCATTGTTGACACCTCATTTGATTTAATGCCAGATATAATACATGGTTACTTATTTGTGCTGATGGCAATTGCTGAACCTACCATTTCTGGTTTTTTTTTAATGGCAATTAACATTGCAGATGTTGTAGAAGGAACAAAGTATTTAATTTAACGCTGTAAACGGTATTGGTTATTGCTATTATTTGTTTGCCCCTAATCTATGAAGTACTGGAAACCTACAGGGACGCTATAAGTTCACTCTGCTATTGAATTAAACTCAGCCAAAAGACAGCACTCCTTGCCTCACACACAAATTAATGACAGTCTTCAGCTGTATTTTAATACAAAGAATAAAAGAGACAAAACCCCAAACTAATGACTGGGCCCCAAAAAGAAACAACTAGGGTCCATCCTACAGATATTCAGTGGTATAACAGAAACAGTAAAATAACACAAAGGTTGTGGACACCACACCTATGAGGGAATCTCAGTCCAGATCACTCTGGGACACTTTAGCAATGGAAGACTGTCCCCTAAAAAAAAGAGGTAGAGGCATCCACTTCAATTGATGTGCAAATCCAAGTCCTTTGAAAACATGAAAAAACAGGCAAACAAATCCTCTCCCCGCAAAATGCAATACCCAACAAATGAACCCAGTGATAATGAGGTAGATGAAAACACAGAGAAATAGTATTAAAAACTGATTATCAGAATGTTCAAGGAACTTAAGATCTAAGGAAGGAACTAAGAGGGCAATTAAAGCAGATAAAAGACCATTTTCATAAAGAAATAGAAAAAAGAAACTAAGAGAAATTTTATAAATGAAAGACAAGATCAAATTACAAACTCACTTGATGGCATCAATAACAGACTAGATGGTATAGAAAATAGAACCTCAGCCCTTGAAGAGAGGCTGTATGATCTTGAATACACAGAAGGCAGTAAAGTGATAAAAATTAATAGAACATTATCAGAATATATAGAACTCTGGAACTTTAAAAGACCAAACCTATGAATTATTGGTATAGAAAAGAACATGGAGAAACAAACTAAAGGCATAAAGAACATTTTCAATGAGGTAGTAACTGAAAATTTCTCCCATATCAGAAACAAGATAGATGTCCAAATATAAGAGGCTTACAGGACTCCAAATAGACCCAACCAGATGAAAAGCTTGCCAACACATAGAATCAAAATGCCTAACATAGAAAACAAGGAAAGAATGTTAAAAGCCATAAGAGAGAAACAACAGGTCACATTTAAAGGCAAAGCAGTAAGGCTCACTTCTGATTTCTCTGCTCAGATCTGAAAATCAAGGAGAGCCTGGAATGAGATATTCCAAACCCTAAAAGAAAACTGTCAGCTAGTTACTATACCCAGCAAAACTGTTTCAAATTTGACAGGGAAATAAAAACATTTCACAAACAAGAATAAACTAAAAGAATTCATGAGCACCAAACCAGCACTACAAAGAATACTCAAAGGTAAACTTAATCCAGAGGAATGGCAAAAACAATTCCTGAAACCCACAGAGGAAGTTACATAGAAGAATAATCCACTAAATAAGAATTCAAGACAGGATAAAATGTAGTAAAAAAACCAAAATGGCAGGAAACCACACACACACATATCCATACTATCACTGAATGTTAATGGTCTAAATGACACAGATTAGCAGAATGGATCAAAAAACAAAATCCAAATATATGCTGTTTACAAGAGACCCATCTTATAGGCAAAGACACCCATAGGCTGAAGGTCAAAAGATGGCAGAAACATTCCAGGCTATGGCCCAAGAAAACAAGCAGGAGGATCTGTTCTGTTATCTCATAGAGTAGATTTCAAGCAAATATTAATCAGAAGAGACAAAGAAGGACATTACATCCTAGTAAAGGGACCAGTTCAACAAGAAGATATAACCATAGTAAATATTTACACCCCAAATGTCAGTGTACCTAATTACATGTAAAAATACTCCGTGACATTAAATTCCACGTAGATCTCAACACAGTAATACTGGGGGATTTAAGTTCACCCTTATCACCAATCGAAGGTCATCAGAACAAAAAAACAACAAAGATATCTCCAACCTAAACAACAGTATAACTCAAGTGGATCTAAAGGACATCTACAAAATATTCTACCCCAAAACAGCTGTTTAAGTCAGCTTTTTCACTGCTGTGACTAAAAGACCTAACAAAAAACAATTTTAGATGAAGCAAAGTTTATTTGGGATCTCACAGTTTCAGAGGTCTCAGTCCATACACAGCTGACTCCATTCCTCAGGACTGAATGTGAGGCAGAACAACATGGCAGAAGAGTATAGCAGAGGGAAACAGTTCACATGGTGATCAGAAAGCAGAGAGAGAGAGACTTCACTAACTAGATACAAAATATGTACCCCAAACTCATGCCTCCAGTGACCCACCTCCTCCAGCCATACCCTACCCACCTTTAGTTACCACTCAGTTAAGCCCATCAGGAAATTAATTCACTGATTGGGTTCAGGTTCTCATGACCCAATTATTTCTTCTCTCAACCTTCTTGCATTGTCTCACACATGAGCTTTTGGGAGATACCTCATATCCAAACCAGAACAACAGCTGAATTTATCTTCTTCTCAGCTGTGCATGGAACTTTTTCCAAAATAGATATAAAGCACACTTGGCAAATATTAAAAAATGATATAATCTCACATATCTTATCAGATCAAAATGGAACAAAACTAGAAATGAACAGCAAGAAAAATAGTAGAAATCACATATACTTTTGGAGGTCAAACAATATTCTCTTCAATGCAGAATGGATTCAAGAGGAAATGAGAACAGAAATCAAAAAATTCTTAGAAGTGAGTGAGACACTACATATCAAAATCTCTGAGACAGTATGGAAGCAATTCTGAGAGGAAAATCTATAGTACTGAGTGCCTACATTAAAAAATTAAAGCCCAAATAAAAAAGTTTATGCTCCATCTCAAGACCTTAGAAAAGAAGAATAAACCAACCATCAAATCAGTAGAAGACAGGAAATAAGATCGGAACCAAAGGGCTGGGTTTATAGCTCAGCTGGTAGAGTGCTGGGTTCAATCCTTAGCATCACAAAAAAAAAAAAAAAAAAAAAAAAAAAATCAGAACCAAAATCAATGAAATTGAGAATAAGAAAGCAATACAGTGGGCTAGGGTTGTAGTTCAGTGGTAGAGTACTTGCCTGGTATGTGTGGTGTGAGGCACTGGGTTAGATACTCAGCACAACATAAAAATTTATGAATAAAATAAAGGTATTGTGTCCATCTATAACTTAAATTTAAAAAAAAAAACAAAATAATACACAGGATCCTATTTTGATCTGATAATCCTCCAATAAACTGGAAAATATGGAAGACATATTTTAGACACATATGACCTGCCCAAATTGAGCCAGGAAGATATAGAAATCATAAACAAACCAATGTCAAGTAATTAAATTGAAACAAAAATTAAAAGGCTTCCAAGAAAGAAAAGGCCTGGACCTGATGGATTCTTAGCTGAGTTCTGCCAGACCTTTACAGAAGAACTAACACCAGACTTTCTCAATTTATTCCATGAAGTTGAAAGAGGGAACACTCCCAAATACTTTTTATAAAGCTTGTATTTCCCTGGTACCAAAACCAGGTGCATCAAAGAAAGAAAACTATAGACCAATATCCCTGATGAGAATAGATGTAAAAATCCTAAATAGAATATTAGCAAACCACACTCAAAAACACATCAAGAAGATAAAACACCATCATCAAGTGAGTTTCATTCCAGGGATGCAAGATTGGTTCAATATATGCAAGTCAATAAATGTGATTCAACACTTAAAATTTAGAACAAAAATCACATGATCTTTTCAAAGCATGGGGTCTGGAAAAGGAGCAGGCACCTTGTTTCAAAACCTGAAGTTTACTCAGGATTGAAGTCAAAATCTTAACTGCCATAGATAAAGGGAAACTTTTTTGGCTTTAATTGTTCATCTGCATCAGAAAGTTCAGTGTCCCTGAGATAGGAAGCACTGCAATAAGAAGGGAGTGATAGGTTCTACCAAAGTAAGGTTGCTGCTTAATTAGGACAACTTGCCCTGATCATTGGTTGTAAACTTTTGTGTTTCCCAACCTAATGCTTCACAGCATCAAGACATTTCAATAATGGTTCATCATAAACCCAGCATTCTCCATCTTCATGGAATAACCTTGTCTCCCACTGAATTTCCTTCTCTTTCCTTTCTCAGATTTCTGCTTTTTGTCTTTCTTCAAGTCTGTGCTTTGCTTTAGCTGCTGCATCAGTGTCTCTGATTTTTACGTCGAAAGTGACAGCCTTCCAAAGGCAGCAGGACTCATACTTATTCTGATCTTCCAACTTCCTCACTTTCTTCTTGATTATAGGCAATTTCTTGATATCTACAAAGACACCCAGTACTTTGAAAAGTTTCACACTCTGCACTCTTGCTCTGCTGTTAAGACATGACATACAAACTTACTTCCTAGTTCATATAATCTCTTGGGTTCTATATATACAAATATACACACAAAAATATACCTGATAGCAGATTTTTCATAAATACTCCATCTATTGTAAGTAATGGTTCCTCAGAGTTTTAGAAAATTAATGCAATGTGTTAAAATCAAGTGTTAGGAAATTTCATGGTTTCACCTATGATAACTTTTATTTTGGAAATTAACTATTATTAAACTGTATCTAAACCTGGATTACAGTTGAATTATACTCAGTGCTTCTTAAGGCTTCATAAAGTAATTTTTCCAACCTTTTTTTAAAAAAAGCATTTGATCTTCTCAATGCAGAAGATGCAGACATGGTCTTTGATAAAATCCAACATCCATTCATGTTAACAACACTGGAGAAGGGCTCAGGTTGTGGCTCAGTGATAAAGCACTTGCCTAACGTGTGAGGCACTGGGTTTGATCCTCAGCACCACATAAAACAAAGGTATTGTGTCCATCTACAACTAAAATATAAACACACACACACACACACAACCCTGAAGAAGCTTGGGTTTGAAGGAACTTAGCCCAATATCATAAAAGCCATTTATGACAAACCCAAAGCCAACATTATACTAAATGGAGAAAAACTAAAAGCATTTCCACTAAATTCAGGAACAAGAACAAGGCTGTTCACTCTTACCACCCCTATTCACTATAGTCCTCAAAACATTGGCCATTTGGGTAAGAAAAGAAAATCAATGGATTCAAATAGGAAAAGAAGTAGTAAAACTCTCTCTGCCAATGATATGATCCTATATCCAGAAGATCTGAAAAATTCCACCAGAAGCCTTCTATAACTTATGAATGAATTTAGCGATCACAACATACAAAATTAGCACCCATAAATCAATAACTTTCCTATACACCAACAGAGATTCAGTCAAAGAAGAAATCAGGAAAACTATCCCATAACCTCAAAAAAAAAAAAAAAAAAAAAACAACAAAAAAAAACACCTTGGGAATTAATTTAACCAAGGAAGTAAAAAAAGAGTTCTACAGTAAAAATTATAGAACACTGAAGAAAGAAATTGAAGAAGACTTTAGAGGATGGAAAGACATCCCATGTTCTTGGATAGGCAAAATTAAAATTGTCAAAATGGCCATACTACCAAAAGCTATATACAGATTCAATGCAATCCCCATCAAAATACCAATGACATTCTTCACAGAATCGGAAAAAAAAATCTTAAATTCATTTGGAAGAATAAGAGATCCAGAATAGCTAAAGCAATACTAAGCAAGGAAGTGAAGCAGAAGGCTTCACATTACCTTATCTGAAATCATACTTCAGAACTGTAGTAACAAAAACAGCATAGTATTGGCACCAAAATAGATACAAAGACCAATGGAATAGAATAGAAGACATAGAGATAAACCCACAAACCTGTAGTCATCTGATATTTGACAAAGGTTCCAAAAAATACGTATTGGAGAAAATACAGCCTTTTAAACAAATGATGCTGGAAAAACTGGATCATTTATTTATATGTGGTGCTGAGAATTGAACCCAGTGCCTCACACATGCTAGGCAAATGCTCTACCACTGAGCCATAATCCCAGCCCTTAATAAGACCTTCAAAGCACAAGAAATGAATTCAATAATCAAGTGGGATGCCATTATACTGAAGAGCTTCTGCACAGCTAAGGAAATGATTTAAGATCATGAAGAGAGAGAGAGCCTACAGAATGGGAGAAAAGCTTGGCCAGCTACTCATTCAATTAGGGATTAATATCCAGAATATACAGAGAACACAAAACACTTAGCACCCTCCCCCCAAAAAAACAGTGAATAAATGAGCAAAAGAACTAAACAGAAACTTCGCAGTAGGAGAAATACAAAAGGCCAATAAATGCATGAAAAAATGTTCAACATCTCTAGCAATCAAGGAAATGCAAATCAAAATTACATTTAGATTCCATCTTAGTTCAGTCAGAATGGCAATGATCAAAAGAATACAAACAACATTCTACTGCCGTATATAACTAATAAGAACAAATAAAAAAATATAAACAACAGTAAATGCTGGTGAGGTTGTGGGGAGAAAGGAACACTTGTACATTGTTGGTGGCACTGCAGACTAGTATAACCACTCTGGAAAGCAGTTTGGAGATTCCTTAAAAACTAGGTATGGAACCACCATATGACCCAGCTATCCCAATCCTGGATATTTTCCCAAAGATCTAAAATCAGCATACTACAGCGACAGAACCACATCAATGTTTATAGGAGCACAATTCACAATAGCTAAATTATGGAAGCAACTCAGATGCCCATAAATGGATTAAGAAATGTGGCATATATGTACAATGGAGTTCTACTCATCCATTATAAATTATGAAATTGTGGCATTTGCCATTAAATGGATGGACATGGAGAATATCATACTAAGTGAAATTAGCCAAACTCAGAAACTCAAATGTCGAATGTCTTCTGTCATATGTGGAAGCTAAAGTAAAATAAAGGGGAGGAGAAGGATAAGATTACGTAAAGAACCAATCAAATATAATTAATAGATGAGTGAAAGGAAGTCTAGTAGAGCAGAGTAAGGGAGGATAGGAGGGGACGTGGGGAGGTTAGGGGACAATCATGAATTGAAATTGATTTCCAGGCATGTCTGATTTTGTTGGGATGAACCCAACTACTATGTATAATCATTAAGATCTAATGAGAAAAAGATAAATTACAACTTACTTTTATCTGGGCACAGCAGTGCACACCTGTAGTCCCAGCTACTTGAGAGACTGAGGCAGGAGGATTACAAATTTAAGGCCAACCTGGGCAACTTTGAGATCCTGTCTCAAAATAAAATTTAAAAGGGCTGGGTTGTAGCTCTGTGGTAGAGTACTTGCCTAAGCATGCATGAAAACCTGGATTCAACCCCTAGTACCACAACAAATTCAAAATAAAAATATAAAGCACAATTTATTATTAAATATTTATTTATTGAGATGGGGGATCCTGCTATGTTGCTCAAACTGGCCTTGAAGTTCTGGCCCAAGTGATTCTCCTGCCTCGGCCTCCCAAGTAGCTAGAACTACTGGCACATGCCATCACACCGAGCTAATTAAATTATCTTAAACTGATAATGTTAAAAACAAAAATATCATGCACATTAATGGGGTAATGTGATGTTTTGTTACCTGTATACATTGCATTTGAATCAGATTACATATCTATCTCAAATATTTATTATTGTGGTAAAAAAAACTTTCAAAATCCTTTCTTCTAGCTTTTTGGAATGTACAGTATATTATTACTACTTTTTGAAATTACAAGTTTCATAAATAAAAGTCATTATTGAAATGCTGATATTGCTAACTTTGGTGGAATTTTTTATTGTTCTTTTCCTTTTGTGACTTTAGCAATTAGAAGGGTTTTAATTCACTCTTCCCCCATTAAAATGTGTAATAATTTTTCTTTGGATCTGGGTATAGTCATCATGATAAAACAATTTTAGAGGCTGGCCATATCAGTGTTTATCATCTTGTTCTCATTTTCTTTCCAATATTTTAATGTCTGGAGAGTGCTTGAGTTAATCACTGATTGGAGAGGAAGTGACCAAAATTCTTTCTGAACTCTTCTTTGATTACTTCTGAAATGCAGAGATACAGCTGAATTTCCTTCATCTGGTTTACATTAGAAAGCTGATTTCAAGTATCCTAGTTTATTTCTCTCTTCCCTTTGCATACCAACTCCTTCTTTTGCTATTGTTTTCCTAGATCCTGGGCACAAAACCAGTTTCATGCTTGATAGTTCTCTATCAAGGATCTAGAATACACATTAAAGTATTAATCAAAAAAGGAAATGATGTATCATAAATGGCTCAAAAATTTTATTTACAAATATCTGAAATTGAGACTTGCCTCCTCTAAATGTTGTTCCAGGCCCTTCTATCTGTTAGGGTTTGGATTGAAAAATCTGCTGATATCTGTATTGGTTTCCCCCGAATGTAATTTGGTTCTTTTCTCTCACAGCCTTTAAAATTCTGTTTTTATTTTGTATGTTAGGTATTCTCATTATAATGTGCCTTGGAGTGGGTCTGTTGTAGTTTTGTGTATTTGGAGTCCTATAAGTCTCTTGAACTTGATTTTCCCTTTCATTCTTCAGATTTGGGAAATTTTCTGATATTATTTCATTGAATAGATTGTTCATTCCTTTGGTTTGTTTAAGCCTTCCTCAATCCCAATAATTCTTAAAATTGACCTTTTCATGATATCCCATAGTTCTTGGAGATTCTGTTCATGATTTCTTACCATCTTCTCTGTTTGGTCAACTTTGTTTTCAAGGTTAAATATTTTGTCTTCAATATCTGAGGTTCTGTCTTCCAGGTGTTCTATCCTATTGGTTATGCTTTCTATGGAGTTCTTAATTTGGTTTATTGTTTCCTTCATTTCAAGGATTTCTGTTTGTTTTTTTTTTTTCAATATCTCTAACTCTTTATTGAAATGATCTTTTGCTTCCTGTATTTGCTCTTTTAACTGTCAATTGGTGTGATCATTCAATGCCTGCATTTGCTCTTTCATCTCATCATTCAATGCCTGCATTTGCTCTTTTATCTCATCGTTTGCTTCCCTGATCATTTTTATTATGTACATTCTGAACTCCCTTTCTGTCATTTCCTCTGCCATGCTGTCATTGGATTTTATTGATGTAACATCTAGATTTGTTTGGGGCATTTTCTTCCCTTGTTTTCTCATATTGTTCAGGTATCAGTGGGTCACTGAGATATTGCAGGTTTCCTCTATTGACTTATGGTGTCCCTGAAGATTTCTAGTATATCCCCTCTTAGCCTTCAGTAGCCTGAAGTCTTGGAGGAAGTTGATAATGTGCTCCACAAGGAAGCTGCCTCTCTAGGGGTGATGGCCTGCTAGTGGGCAGAGGTGCCTCCACTTGTTGACCAATGGTCATCCAAAGGGGAACTAGGCTGCGGGCTGAGGCAAGGCCTGTTTGGGCCTGTGCCTCTGGTTTTACTGTCCTTGTGGGAAAACCTCACCTGGCAGGGAAGACTCACCTGATGGGGAGTTCTCGCTGGTCAGTTTCCCTCCTAGAGGTTCCCCTCAATTCCCAACTATTGCCTGGGCTGGGCTGCCTTCCTCTGCAACGTTCCCAGGGGCCCGGACCTACCTCCTGGGCCTGGGAGCCTCACCCTTCGCAGACAGTCTCCTTAAGCTGCCCCTCCTCAGAGAAGCTGCCCGCAGCCCTGGAACCTTCACTCCAGCCCTCAGCTTGTCTCTGTGCGGCTCTTCCACCAAGAAGCCGCCTAGGTCCTGGGACCCTGCTCTGCACCTAATCGCCTGGCTGTGCGGTCCCTCCTCTGAGCAGCCACCTGGAGCCCCGTATAGTTGCTCCGAGTCCCAGCGACCCGCCACACACCTCTTCCTCCAGGCAGTCACCCGGTGTTCTGGTTTGATAGCTAGGAGTCCAAGCAACTCACTGCGCACCTCCTCCTCCCGACAACCGCCCATAGCCCTGGTGCAGTCATTCCGAGTCCAAGTGACCTGCTGCACTCCTCCTCCTCCTCCGAGAAGCCCCACGGTGTTCAGGAGCGGTCACTCTGAGTCCAAGTGACCCGCCGTTCACCACCTCCTCCAGGCAGCCTCCCGGAGCTCTGGTGCGGCCGCTCTGAGTCCAAACAACTCACCGCGCACCTCCTCCTCTGGGCAGCCACCCATAGCCCTGGTGCAGTCACTCCAAGTCCAAGCGACCCGCCACGCTCCTCCTCCTCCTCCGGGCAGCCCCCCCCCGCCGTGTGTTCAGGATCGGTCGCTCTGAGTCCAAACAGCTCGCCGCGCACCCCCTCCTCTGGGAAGCCACCTGGAGCCCTGGTGGGTTGCTCTGAGTCCAAGCGCTGTACTGAGCGGCCTCCTCTACAATGCTTCCAGTTGTCTGAGTTCACTGCTCCAGCGGAGGGAGGGGTGTCTCATTGGGCAACTCTACTTCACAAAGTTCCCTGCATTCCGGGACTACCGCCTCATCCTGGATGCCTCCCCAACAGGAGAGACTCACCCAGTGGCTTTGAGTTGGTCCCAAGTCTTTCAATATCTCCTCTTCTTGAATCCTGAGTCCTGGAGCAACATGAAATGCAGCCACCCTCTAGTCTGCCATCTTGAAACCTCTGGACTTCTTACCTCATGGTAGCATAGAACACTAGAGAGTCTTTCACTAAATAAAAGTTCTAATTTTTGGACACTCCCCCAGTCTTATCAAAATTCTAAAATTTCTTTGCTTCCAAGGGCAGTGAAACATAGAAAAGAGCATTAGGGCCAGACAGTCTTTGTTTCTAATCTTAGTTCTGCCTTTTACCAGCTATGTGACCTTAGCTAAGTAACCTTTTTGAACACTGGGTTTTTTCTATACAAAATGGGAATAATGGTGACTTTTATTGGGGCTTGTAGGACTTGTGGAAGGTTTGGAGATAGAACATATAAAGTACCGTGTCTGGTGCTAATATTTGATGCAAAAATTTTTAAAAGCACTATATATATGCTCTTTTAGGAATCTTAAAATCTAATAGGAATTTTTGGCTTTTGATGTGAGACAGAATCATTGACACACCCTTAAAATACAAGTAACAGGCACCTATTGAATCAGGATTTTCTGAATTGGCATAGCATTTATAAAGCTATGTGGGTAAAACCAGTGTGCACCAAAAGCTGATAACTACTGACTGAGCCATACATTATCTCTGACATTTCTTGTGTGATATACTTAACTAGAAAGGAAGCAGAAGAGGATTTGACTTAGGAGGTATCAATTAATATGGATACACACTGAAGTATTAAGGGGTAAAAGGATATGGTGTAGCCATCATATTCATAAATGGCTCAGAAAAAAAAATAACAAACTGTTAAAAATTGGTCAATCTGAATAGAACATGTTCAGAGTTGACATTGTGAGGCCAGAGATAGAAAGCAGTTCGATGTGATTGAGCTATAGGTTGCAGAAGAAGAAATGGGTGGGACTAGATGATGAAGTCCCACCTGTGCCTTTCAAGGAGTGTATTCTTTACTATTTAAACTAGCCAAATAAATGGTTCAGTAGCATATGCATAATTCCAGCATTTTAGGATGCTGAGGCAAGAGAATCACAAGTTCAAGGTCAACCTCAGCAAATTAGTTAGACTCTCAAAATAAGAAAAAGGGCTGGTATATAGCTCAGTGGTAGAGGGCCACTGGGTTCCATCCCCAGTACCAAAAATGAAATGAAATGAAAACCATCTAGGATGCTTACACCCCCAGGGGTAAGAAGGATTACCTGTTAGGATGTAGGAGCACCTCTTTAACTTCTATTTGTATATATCTCTCTTCTTTACTTCATTTTTCTAAATTTCTGTTTTAGAGGTTTTTAAGTATATATATTAGCACCCTATATATATACTTTGTAAATATACATATATGGATTACTTAAAAATATTTCTGTTATCAGGAAACTACCTCTTCAGACATTTTCCTGTACAGTAACAGGACTGATGTTTTTTAAATGCCAAACCGAGCATGTCAATCCCTAGATGTGTATAGATATGTGTTTAATATTCTGACAACTTTGCTTTATTAGGTAGGCAACTCCATAAAGACAGAAAGTATATTAATGATTGCCTAGGGCTGGAGAAGTTCATAGAGAATAAGGTATGACGTAAATGGAATTTGAGGGAGTTATGAAAATGTTACAGAATTAGTTGAGGTGATACTTATATAACTCCATATTAAAACCATTGAATTATACACATTAAACAAGTGAATTCTATGGCAGGCAAATATATCTCAATAAAGTTGGTAAACATCTTAAAATACCCTTAGATAATGAGTTGAATGAAAAATTGTGACCTTAAGTAGGATGCTCACATAAGCATAAGATGCAATATGCAGAGATCCTACATACCCTTTGTCCTGTTTCCCCCAATGGTAATGCCTTATAAAATTATAGTACAGTCTCACATCCAGGATATTGACATCAACACAATGAAGATAGAGAACAATGCCACTTCTATGAAGTTCCCTCATATACTTCTACTGTCACCTCCAGCCCCTCCTTAATCACAGGCAGTCATTATGTGTTCATTTCTTAATAGTATTTTCATTTCAACCATGTTAGGTAAAAAGAATTATATAGGGTATAACCTCTTCCATTTGGCTTTTCTTTATAACCTAACTTTCTGGTTAGGTTATATGTTATATGTTGTATGAATTAATAGTTTACATTTTTATTGCAAGTATGTACTATGCCACTTGGATGTGTCACAATTCAATCACTGTCCCCTTTGAAGAACATCTGGGTTATTTCCAGGCTACTTGTATAAATCTGTATGCACAATTCATATTTTAATCTAAATATGTTTTCATGTCTCATAGATAAAGTTTCCAGAGTAAAACTTCTTGATTTTAGAGGAAAAATAAAAGTTGGTAAACTTCAGCAAAAATTGGTGGATTGCTTTAAAGGGACAAAATATAAAATATTGTAAGAACAAAGGTAATGCTGTGCTATCCTATTATATCTCTTTGTTTTCTAAATGTACAGGAATGTCAGTTGTAGCAGAGTAATTTTTAAGAGATGAAAATAAAATGAAGAAGTAAACTTAGTGCTGCCCTCCCCTGCAAGGAATTTGAAACCTCAGAGTATCCACCAGAATAGATTTTCTAGCAGAGTACTATTTTATGTGTTACCCAGATTACTGAAAGGAAACAAATTATAGAGATCTAAAAAATTGGACTTTTAATGATACATACTATAACAGTAATGAAAATACTTCAAAAGGGTTAAGATAAAAATAGTCCTTGAGTGGTACATGATAAAGTGTGGCCATTGTATCTTTCAGATGAATAGTTACCTTTCTTTATTTTTTATTGCATAGTATTTTGTATGACTTTAACTCACAGGGTTTTTTTTTCCCCTACAATTAGATAATTTATCCACCTTTGCACCTTCTAATTTCTCTTTCAAATTAAACACTAACCAGCCTATTTCATATCTCTAGTGAAATGAGTATAGTAACTGTTTCCCTCATCTCATTTTGAGAAAAATAACATGATAGCATTGTATATAATGACATTTTAAAAAGCAAGAATAGTTTGAAATTTTCACAGATGACCTTATACAGATTATTTAATGAAACACTGTTCAGTGTGTTCATTGAGCTAACTCCTGTGTATCCTTAAGTGTTAACTCTGTCATTGGTTCTTGCATTCTGATTTCCTTCACAAGTGTCTCTCCTCTGTATTCCCCTGATACTCTACACATATCATCTCCATGTCCTGATACCTTCTGTGTTTCTGTCTTCTCCACTAGACTACATGATTCATTAAGGTCAACGACTGGATCTTCTCTTTGTATTTAGCATCTAGTAACTGTTTGGCAAGTAGGAAGTGCTCAGTAAATGCTGGACTGAACTTCTTCAGAGAACTCCTATTATTAGATGTTATAGGGGCAGATATTTATTTGGTCAGTTCTTTTTTTAAAAAATTGAAATGGAGAATTACTGAAAAATGCAAAATCTCAAAGTTTCGTTTTTGTCAAGACATATAGTTATATAATCTTTTTTCATAGCTTTATTGAGGTAAAATTGAAGTACAGTAAAATGCACGTATTTGAAGTATGTAGCTTTCTTATTTTTGACATGTATGTAACCAATACAATCAATATAAAAAACATTTCCATTGCTTTTTTAAAATTTGAAATCATGCAGACTGTGTTTCTTGCATGATTTCCTGCATGTCAACTATTTCAAAATTAAATGGCACCCTTATAAATATCTCAGAGGTCAAGGAATAAAGTGCAAGCAAATTAAATAAAAAGTGCTTTGAACTAAGTGATAATAAAAGCTTAAAATATCAGGATCTCTGGGATGAAACAGTCCTCAGATGAACATTTATAACTTAAAGTGCTCACATCAGAAAGAAGCTAGAATAACAATCAAATTATTTTCAAACTATGTAGTTTGAAGGAAAAAATAAGAGTAGGAGCAGAAATATGAAATAGAGAAGAAATAATACAGCTAAAATTTGATAAAAATAAGTAAGTCTAATCAAGAAAAAAGCAAGAACATAAAATTTAGTATCAATGGAAAGGGAGCTATCAGAATAACCCTACAGATATAAAAATATATTAAGGTAATATTACAATTGTATGCCAACATATGTGATAGTTTATATAACCTGGTCTGTATTAGAAAAGGATCCCTGTGCTGAGATGAAAGTATATTCAGTCATTGATGGATGAAGTATTCTATATATGTCTGTTAAGTCAAATTATCAATTTAATTTTTTCTTCTATAGCTTCTTTATTTAGTTTTTGTTTGGAGGATCTATCTAGTGTGTGTTAAAGTTACCCAGTTTTATTGTGATGTGGTCTATTTGATTCTTGAAATTGAGAAGGGTTTGTTTGATGTACATAGATGCTCCATTGTTTGGGGCATAGATATTTATGATTGTTATGTCTTGTTGATGTGTAATTCCCTTAAGCAGTATGAAATGTCCTTAATTGACCCTTCTGATTAACTTTGGCTTAAAGTCCCTTTTATCTGATATGAGTATAGAAACCCCTGCTTGTTTATGTGATCCACACAAGTGATATGTTTTTTTCCCATCTTTTCACCTTCAGTCTGTGGATGTCTTTGCCTATAAGCTAAGTCTCTTGGACATAGCATATTGTTGGGTCTTGTTTTTTAATCCAATTTGCCAGTCTGTGTCTTGATTGATGAGTTTAGGCCATTAATATTAAAAATTATTATTGAGATATAATTTGTATTCCCAGTCATTTGGGTTTATGTCTAGTTTTTAATTTGAATCAGTTTCTCCTTTGATTTGCTATTCCTTCAGTGTAATTCCTCCCTTTGCTTATTTTCACCTTTTTTTTTTTTCATCTTCATGAACTATTTTGCTGAGACTGTTCTGTAGTGCAGGCTTTCTGGTTGGGAATTGTTTTAACTTTTATCATTGAAGATTTTTATTTTATCTTCAAATCTGAAGCTTAATTTTGTTGGATATAAGATTCTTGGTTGACATGCATTTTCTTTCAGAGCTTGGTATATGTTATTCCAGGACCTTCTAGTTTTGAAGGTCTAGGTTGAGATATTAGTTGAGATCTGAATTGGTTTCCCCCATACATATCTGATTTTTTTCTCTTGCAGCCTTTAAAATTTTATTTTTATTTCGTATGTTAAGCATTTTCATTATAGTGTGTGTTGGTGTGAGTTTGTTGTAATTTTGTACATTTGGGCTCCAGTAAGACTCCTGTATTTAATTCTTTAGGTTTGGGAAATTTTCTGATATTTTCATGAAAAGGTTGTGCATTCCTTTGGTTTGTATCTCCATGCCTTCATCTATCACAATAAATCTTAAATTTGGTCTTTTCATGTTATTCCATATTTCTTGGAAGTTTTGATCATGGTTTCTTAACAGCTTTTCTCCATGGTCAACTCTGTTTTCAGGATTATATATTTTGTCTTCATTGCCTGAGGTTCTGTCTTACAAGTGGTCTAGTCTGTTGAATTTTCAGTTTGGTTTATTGTTTCCTTCATTTCAAAGATTTCTACTTGGGTTTTCTTTTCAGAATCTCTGCCTCTTTATTGAAGTGATCTTTCATTTTCTGTATTTTTTCCTCTGATTTCATTTCTTATACTATTCTTTACTTTGCATATCAGTTTAGCAACCTACATATTGATTTGTTTGGGGCAGTTTGTTCCCTTGCTTATTGTTTGTCTGCCCATCTAACAGTATGGATCTGAGGCAGTAGAGTTTCTACCCTATGGACTTATAGTGTCCCTAAAGCTTTCCAGTACCTCACTGTTTAGGGGGAGACAAATAACAACAACCACCAAATGCAAACAATATATAGCATTAAACCAAATAGTTCCTTACTATGACATCTACAGTGTTAATTATCACATAAACAGAAATGATATGATCAGTTATTATCTACAATAAAAACAGCAAGTTTGCAAAAGGGTTTATAATTTCATATGGTGGACAGGGTGAGAACATAAGTGATTCTGAGGGAGGAGGGGAGAATAAGTAAAAATTAAAGGAAGAGTAAAAGGGAGAACAATGGAGACTGACTTAGCAGAAGAAAAGAGAGAATCAAGGGAAACGGGTAGGAAAAAAATATATAGGTAAAATAAAAATTTTTAAAAACAAAAGAAAAGAATATAAAACAAAACTAAAATATACTAATCAAACATAGGTTACAAAAAAACTAAACCATGAAAAATAACTGGATTCAAAAATGCTAGAAATGAGAAGAAAAACAGATATAAATATGTATAAATGTCCATGTGCCATTAGGGTCACAATTAAACAGAGAAAAATAATTAAAAAAAAAAAAGATCTTGATGAAAAGGTAAAGAATTCTTTCCATTAGAGTTCAAAAGATTTTTAGTTTCTTTTCCCAGCAGTTTTAGGTCGGTTCTTCTGGAGTGTGATGCTCCACCCTCTGGATTGCTGGAATGAGAGAGGTAATCCTGTAGGCAGAATTCCTGGAGTCGGGGTTTAGGCCACGGTGGGCTACAGGCTCATTGCTGGATGCCAGTTGGTCTGGAGATTTTAAATCAGTGCACCTCCAACACCCAGTATTTGCTGTCCGTACTTGAAGACTATCACAGAGATCTCTCCTGGGTTCTACTTGTATGGTAGGGTACCCAATTCTTAGTCCCCTATGACACCTTCAGACCCCATGTTTTCTGGTCTCAGGTTCAGTCTGCAATCTCTCCTTCCCCCATTCTTCTGAGTTCCAGGCCAGATGCATCTCTCCCAGCCTGTCCTGCACACAGTTGGATTGAAGTGAGAGGGGTAGAGTCATTTGGGTTTCCAGGACCAGTTGCCCTCTGTGTAACCTCTCTCCATGTTTAATTTTCTCCTGGTCATATAAGCACACTCTGTGTCACGCATTGTGTGTTTACTGGGCCTGTATTTTGGGCCAAACTCACGTTTGCCAGGAATTAACCACCTTAGCTGCCCTTCTGCGTGCAGCAACTGCAAATGTTTCCTTCCTTTGTCCTCCACATGTGGCCTGGAGAAGATGGCAGCTTCTTTCCCCACACAACAGATATTGTGCAATGCATCTTTCAGGTTTGGGCAATATCCTTGATCTCTAAATGCTCTGTACCCAGACATGCCTCAGGCCTCCCAAAAATGTAGCTCCTTTAATTCCCTTACCCTTCCACTATGCTTGTGGAGGGAAGGGACCGTTCTGGCTTGTGCTTCAGGCCATCCGCAGTAATGGCTGTGCTGCTGGGGATTTCTTCCTTATTTTATTATATTGAACCTCCTGAGTCCCCAGTATGCTTTGAATGTTCAGTTTAAATTCCAGTAAAGTCCCCCTGCTTTTCTTTTGTTGTTGTTGTTCGCCCACCTTGCTGAGAAGCTGCCTGTCTGCTTTCTTGGTTTCACTCCGTGAAGCAGCCAGGAAAGCAACCTTCTCTATTCTGCCATCTTGAAAACCTCCTAGTTGTATAATCTTTGACAATTATTTGATGTAGGGCACGACCTTTGAATATGGAACTAAATTTAGTTCTACTTAGTCTTTGTTATTAAAAATTGAATATTTAAAAAACTCTTAACATGAAAATAGTTTATTTAAGGAGAAGAAACTTCAGAAGAACTTGAGACATGAATATAGTATCTTTTCAGATTATTACCATTTTTTCCCAATCTTTGTCAGGTATCTAACACATACCCTCTCCAATGGTAATTTTAATTAGCAACTCACTTTTATAGAATCTGTTTTTTTAAGGTATGCATAATCTTTATTTTATGCCTTATCCATGTAGTTTTTTTTTTTTTTTTATTGTAAACAAATGGGATACATGTTGTTTCTCTGTTTGTACCTGGAGTAAAGGCATACCATTTGTGTAATCATACATTTACATAGGGTAATGTTTGATTCATTCTGTTATTTTTTTCCTTCCCCCCACCCCTCCCACCCCTCTTTTCCCTTTCTACAGTCCTTCCTTCCTCCATTCTTGCCCTCCTCCCACCCCCCATTATGTGTCATCATCTGCTTATCAGTGAGATCATTTGCCCTTTGGTTTTTTGAGATTGGCTTACCTCACTTAGCATGATATTCTCCAATTTCATCCATTCGCCTGCAAATGCCATAATTTTACCCATTCTTTATGGCTGAGTAATATTCCATTGTATATATATACCACAGTTTCTTTATCCACTCGTCAATTGAAGGGCATCTAGGTCAGTTCCACAATCTGGCTATGGTGAATTGAGCAGCTATGAACATTGATGTGACTGTATCTTTGTAGTATGCTGATTTTAGTGCATCACGATCAAGTGGGTTTTATCCCAGGGATGCAAGGTTGGTTCAACATTTGGAAATCAATAAATGTCATTCACCATATCAACAGACTTAAAGTTAAGAATCACATGATTATTTCAATAGATGCAGAAAAAGCGTTTGATAAAATACAGTATCCCTTCATGCTCAAAACACTAGAAAAAATAGGGATGGGGGAACATTTCTTAACATTGTAAAGGCCTTCTACACTAAGCCCATGGCCAATATCATTCTAAATGGTAAAAAACTAAAAGCATTCCCCCTAAAAACTGGAACAAGGCAGGGATGCCTTCTTTCACCACTTCTATTCAACATTATCCTTGAAACTCTAGCCAGAGCAATTAGACAAACTAAAGAAATTAAAGGGATACGAATAGGAAAAGAAGAACTCAAACTGTCCCTGTTTGCTGATGACATGATTATATATTTAGAGGAACCTGGAAATTCCACCAGAAAACTCTTAGAACTCATAAGTGAATTCAGTAAAGTAGCAGGTTACAAGATCAATGCTCATAAATCTAATGCATTTTTATACATAAGTGATGAATCTTCAGAAAAGAAGTTAGGAAAACTACCCCATTCACAATAGCCTCGAAAAAAATAAAATACTTGGGAATCAATCTCACAAAAGAGGTGAAAGATCTCTACAATGAGAACTACAGAACACTAAAGAAAGAAATTAAAGAAAACCTTAGAAGATGGAAAGATCTCCCATGTTCTTGGATAGGCAGAATTAATATTGTTAAAATGGCCCTACTACCAAAAGTGCTATACAGATTCAATGCAATTCCAATTAAAATCCCAATGATGTACCTTATAGAAATAGAGCAAGCAATTATGAAATTCATCTGGAAGAATAAGAAACCCAGAATAGCTAAAGCAATCCTCAGCAGGAAGAGCGAAGCAGGGGGTATCGCAATACCAGATCTTCAACTCTACTACAAAGCAATAGTAACAAAAACGGCATGGTATTGGTACCAAAATAGAAAGGTAGATCAATGGTACAGAATAGAGGAACATGGACACAAACCCAAATAAATACAATTTTCTCATACTAGAATCTGTTTTAAGCATTTAATTTTTTTTTTAAGAAACTTTCTTTTTGAAGTTGTATTTCTGTTAACTCAATACAGTATTATTAGCAGGTTTGGGGGCAAGCATAAATGACTGGCACTTAGTGTAAGCATACAGCTCAGCTATTTGAATCAGAAGTGCAAAAGAATGCTAAAAGGTACTGAACTAGTTGTGCACATTAAAGCTTATCCTGAGCATCCAGTAACATATTTCATAATATTCCATTTATAATACTCCATTTATAAATAAAGAGATGTTGTCAGTCTAGTAAATCACTTTGTGGAGGGAATTTTAAAGAACTTATATTGTACTCATTTTCTTCTACATGAAATTTCAATTATAGAACATGCCCAGAGTCAGCTATATCTTACCACAAGATTTTATAAACTTTGTTTTCCTTAAAACTCAGTGCTATGAATTATTTTATTGTCTTAAATCACTCTGGTCAGTCCCAAGGAATTTCATGCTAATTTTTTTTATTTGTTTCTTTACATTTCAGTGGTAGGAATGGGATCCTGGTGTTTCCACATGACTCTGCAATACGAAATGCAGGTTAGTAACAAGAGAATTAACTAAGTGCTTACTTTTCTAAATCTAGAGACACTTCAGATTTGAGAAAAAAAAGTACATAAATAAAGGAAGATTTGTGATTATTGGAGTTTCTTTCTTCAGATTGAAGAATCCAAATTGACTAAGTGAAGTAAAGAAGTGAACAGTTGAGTAGTCCATGAAGAATCTTTTTTTCTTTTACCACCTCTCTGCATGCCTTGTAATTTTAGTGCAGCATTCTAGAGTCATGTAGAGACATTTTTAAAAGGCATAATCAGTTCACCAAAACAATATATTCTTATTCTTAGATGCCTGCATTCTTCCATATCTTCTTGATATCTAAGTGAGTGGTATCATACCCCTCTAATTGGTAAAATTTTAGAATTATGCAAGGATTTTTAGTTCCTATTCTTTCACCAAGGAGGTCATATGTCTAGTGCTCAGACTTTTGACCATTTGGTTTCCCATCACTAACCCAGGAACTTCAAGAATATCACTGTCCAGTAGAAATAAGACCTGAAATTGAGACTTTCTAGATGGGCATGGTGGTACACACCAGTAATTGCAGCAACTTGGGAGGCTGAGACAGGAGGACTGTGAGTTCAAGGCTACCCGAGGCAACTTACTGAGACTCTGTCTCAAAATAAAATAAAAAGCACTGGGGATGTAACTCAATGGTAAAGTACCCCTGGATTCAGTCCCCAGTGCTGGGAGGTGGGAAGACTTTCTAGTAGCCACATTAAAAATGTAAGCAATGGGTGCAATTAACATATTAATATTACAAAGGTGTTACTTCAACATATAATCAGTACAAAAATTGTAATAAAGTACTTCACATTTAGAAATCTGATGCATATTTTGTACCTGCAGTACTTTTCAGTTCAGATTTGGCTTATATGATACATTGAAGTGGCTAGTGGCTATCATGTTGGACAATAACATTCTACATATGCAACAGTTTTATTTATCATTAATGATAGTTATTAAATGTATAATAATTCTTAGGACTGATTCTAATATTCAACAAATATTTGTAAAGGGTGGTGTGTTCTATGCAGCATGCTATGCTTGACTTGAAGAATACACAGATGGAAAAGACACAGGTCTAATCCTAGTAAGGCCTATAATGAACGCATATATTTTCACACTCTTTGGTTGGGAAAACAGTAGTGATAGAATGTAAAAATTATTTTGAAGGATGTGAAAACATGATTTTGGAAACATGGTGGGGCTTGGAAGAATCTATAAAGATTAAAGACATTACAACGGAATCTAAAAGAATTAGCTGAAATATTTTAGGTATTAAAAGAATGAAATTACTAGATTTGCATTATGGTGGAAGCAGATGTAGGGACTTATTACAATGTGTGGTGTATCTAGTAGTAGTTGTAAATATAGAATGTGAAATGTATTGGTAGAAATGATGTGTTAGTCACTTTTTTGTTGCTGTGACCAAAACACTTGACAAGAACAACTTAGAGGAGGAAAAGTTTTTGTGGGCTCAGTTTCAGAGATTTCAGTCCATAGTGGGCTGACTCCATTTCTCTGGGCCCAAGGTGAGGCAGAGCATCATGGTGGAAGAGCATGACAGAGGCAAGCAGCTCAGGACATGGAAACCAGGAAGCAGGCAGTGCAGGGGAAGAGGGTGCTATGCAGTGCTGCAGGGAAGATGAACCCTTCCAGGCCGTAGCCCTAGTGACAAACCTCCTCCAGCCACTTCACATAGCCCAGAGTTACCACCTAGCACAGTAGTTCTTTCAAATTAGGATGGACTGATTAGGCTGTAGCTTCCTTATGTAATCATTTCACCTATGAACATTCCTGCATTGACACAAGAACTTTTGGGAGACACCTCATATTCAAACCAGAAAGTAAGAAATGGCATCATTTGATATTCACAATACTTAACAATTGTATGGAAAGAGTACCAGTCTTAAGAATAGCCACACAAGTGAGCAACAGTAATTAATGATCCTGAAAATAGAACTTTGCCTGTTATCTTATTTAAAAATAATTGGAATTTTTTCAGCTCTTAAATAACCAGGTACTTTCTTATTAAAGCCTTAAAACAACTTAGTTCCTACTCATGTTTTACACGTTCTAGTACCAGAGATGAAAGATTGATTTGATAAAAATTACCTACAAGTTATAAATTCTAACCCCAAATCTGTTTTTTCTGATTTTAAATCCTGAAATTAATCCCCAAATTAATCTCCCTTATCTTTTGACAATGTAGGAAAGATAGGACCTTTCTAGAGACATTTTGGCAATATTATCAGAAACCTTAAAAATAAGGGAAAGGAGGTTCTGGCCCAGACTGAAGTATCAGAACCTGAGTGGGGTAAGGAGGGTGACCCAGAATCAAAGCCTGAGAGAGACACACGGGGTATCTGCATGGGTTGGGAGTCCACCACCATAGAGCACTGGTCCTTGAATTATGCAAGGCGCATGTCCACATAAGGGATAGTGTAGAGTATCAGAGCCTTATCCGGGATGAGAAGAGTGCTTGAACAGCAGGGCAACAAGTGGCAGGGTTTCAAAGACCATATTGAAAAGGATGTATAGGCAAAGGTGGCAGCTCAGGAAAGAAGAAGGTGTCCACCCAAACTGGGGGGATCATTGGGAGCATGGTTGAAATCAGAGTGGGATAAGGAGGGTGCCACATAGCAGATGCAGCTTTGTGCTGAGTTTCATTGCCCTGCAAGGATGAAGGTGTCTTCTACACAGCAGGGTAACCTAATGCATGATATGGAAACATGGGCAGGGTGAAGACATTATCTAAGTGGGGGTTCAGGAGTAGCCCAGCACAGGACAGTTGGAGCCTTCATAGAGGAAAGAAGGCATTGCTTTGGAGGACAGGTAGCAGTAATGAAATCCTAGTTATAGAAAGAGGAATTAATTAAATAAATAAATATATTAAGGATAACAGGAGTCATGTTTTTCACTGTTTTAGAGAACAGACTCACAAATACTGAAAAGATGAAAACTAGGATGAACTCTATGGTGATGAATTGAAATTGGAGGTATCAGAGTAAACTCATGGTTTCAATACACATAAATATGTAAAGCATATAACATAGATGTAAAAGTATATGTGATATGCATTTATTTTATATCCGTATACACACACACACACACACACACACACACACACATGCACACACATGCACACACACACACGTGCATGCACACATTCTCAAGCCCTATCTGAGAGAGGACCTGGCTGCAAGGGAAACTCAAAGCTTCAGAACTTGTTTTCTACAAATCTTATCCATAAAAGGCACAGGGCTAATTCCAGAGGCTGGGGCATACTTACCACAAGGGTGATTTTAGAGCACAAGTCTTGACTTCTGTTAAATTATTTCCTAAATATTTTATCCCTTTTGATGCTATTGTAAATGGAATTGCTTAATTTTGTTTTCAGATATCTTGTATCTAATGTGTAGAAATACCCACAATTATTACTACTTATTGATCTTGTGCCCATGTATTCTTTATCTTTAGCCCCACTACCTATAACTACCTGCTACCTGTAAAACCTCTTGATTCAACTTCCAAAATAACTCTTGAATTCATCTACTTCTCACTGCCTCCATTCCCATTACCTTAATCCATCACACCTACCATAAAATCCAGTCCAGATTGCTGTAAT
This sequence comes from Sciurus vulgaris, assembly GCF_902686455.1. NCBI lineage: Eukaryota > Metazoa > Chordata > Mammalia > Rodentia > Sciuridae > Sciurus > Sciurus vulgaris. Next base: position 74,333,843 of record NC_136472.1, read on the forward strand.
TATTTCCTGGTTGGTGTCCCTGACTCTCCCATCCATTTGTTCCACTGGAGAAGAATTTTTCCTACCAATAAAAACGAACCATTTTCATTCTTTGAGCAATATTTTCCAGTTTTAGGGATGAGGTGTTGGGGATGAGATATGCAAAATGCAGTGCCCACTCTTCAGATGTCTGATACTTTTATTAACCATTTTAATACTACCCATAGTTTAAACCCATAAATTTGAACTATAAGCTTTGTAATCTGGCCCCTGCCTATTTCTCCAGACTCAGCTTCGTACACATACAACACTTCACCCCAGAACTCTGCTTTTTCTACCATTCATAATTTTGTTAGTTATGGTTTTGACATAAAACTTTCATATTTGTATTTCTCAGATTTGAAAAATGAATGTCTTTTTAACATGTACTCAGTTCACTTTAGTCCTTTTAAACAAGCCACCAACATCTGGAGTTCAGACCTCACTTATTAACTGCAGATTTGTACTTCTGTTCCCTGATTGTCATTTCTACTTGTCAACCTCACAGGTACCTCAAACTCAAATGTTGAGAATTGTTCTTGTAATTTTTCTTTTTTTTTTTTCAGAATCTCAGTAAACTGAACTGTTATCACTGAACCTGTTTATAGCCAAGAAACTTGAGTCATCATTTGCAGTTTTGTCTCCCTCACCTTTCCATCAAGTTGACAACAAAGCTGTTTACTTCCTAAATATTGTTTAAAACCTGTTCACTTACATCCATTCCCATCCTACTACCTTCATCCAAGCAGCAACTTCCCTAACCCGGTCTACCTCTTAACCAGTTCTCCTACTTTTACACTTTTCTCCTTCAGAACACTTTCTGCACACACCAGACATGACACCTTGTATTAACTGTACTGTCTGTTTTTTGTGTGTGTAAAACACAGTAGTGGGTTTCATTTTAGAATATTCATACATGCATATAACATAATTTGACCAATTTTGTTCTTTAGTACCTCCACTTCATCTCCCTCCTCCTAGTCCCTTTCCTCCACCCTACAGTTCTCCCTTATACTTTTCACAATGTTGATTTTTTTCCCCTCATTTCCACATATGAAAGAAAACTAAGGACACCTGTATAAATGGAGATATAGCTTGATCATATGATAGTTCTATTTTTAGTTTTAGGAGGTTTGTTTGTTTGTTTTAGGGGGTATTTTTAGTAGTGGTGATTGAACCCAGGGGTACTTTACCACTGATCTACATCCCCAGTACTTTTATTTATTTTTTTCATGATTTTTTTCTTTTTACAGACTGCATTTTGATTCACTGTACACAAATGGGGTAGACAGGATCTTCTAAATTGCTGAGATTAACCTTGAACTTGTGATTCAACTGTCTCAGCCTCCTGAGTTGCTGGGATTATAGGTGTGCACCACCACACCCAGCTTAATGTTAATTTTTTGAGGGATCTCCAAACTGATTTCTATAGTGGTTATAACAATTTATGTTCCTAATGGTGAATGGTTCTTTTTGTCCCCACATCAGCGCCAGTGTTTATTGTTACTTATATTCTTTTGATAATTGCCTTCCTGACTAGGATGAGATGGAATCTTAATGTAGTTTCAGTTTTCATTTCCCTGATAACTGAAGATGTTGCACATTTTTTCATTTAATAGTTTGCCATTTGCACTTCTTTTTCTAAAATGTTTTTTAGTTGTAGAGGGACACGATATCTTTTTATTTTATTTTTATGTGATACTGAGGATTGAACCCAGAGCCTCACATGTAGGAGGCAAGTACTGTACCACTGAGCTACAGCCCCAGCTTCCATTTGCACTTATTTTGAGAAGTGCCTGTTCAGTTCATCATCCACATCCCATTTAGTGAATGGGTTATTGTTTTTTGTGGTTTTTTTTTTTTTTTTTTTTTTTTGGTTTTTTTGATATTGAGTTTTTTAGTTCATTTATATTCTGGATATTATTCTCTGTTGGAAGAGCCAACTGGCAAGGATTTCCTACAATTCTGCAGGCTATCCCACACTATTAACTGTATTCTTTGCTGTGCAGAAGGCTTTTAATTTGATGCTATCCCATTTATCAATTCTAACTATTAGTTCCTGAGCTATAGAAGTCCCAGTCAGGAAGTCATTACCTGTACCTATGTTTCCTTCTAGCAGTTGCAAAGTTTCTTCCTTTTTTTGTTTTCTTCCTCAGTGTTACATTTAAATAGTTGGAATTCTCCGTCTTTCAATTCACCATAGCATCCATGGTAGAGGGTTCTCATGCTTCACAGTGAGTCCACACTTTAACTTCTGCACAAGTGCATGCACCAAAGCACCAAGGGAATAGAACTATATTGCTGGAAAAATAACCTTGACTTTGCTCTTCTGTTACTTCAGTGGTTTATTATGGTACTTCTCAAATATGTAGTGAGGATGCTATGAGGGAACCTAGACCCTGGATCTTTATAATACACTTTTTTTTTTATTGGTTCTTTTAGTTTTACATGACAGTAGAATCTATTTTGACATAATTATACAAGCATGGAATATATCTTGTTCTAATTCAGACCCAGTACCTCTCCTTCTTCTTTGTTCTACCATATTTATTCTTTAAACAATTAATTAATTTTTAAAAAATTTAATTTCTTATGGATGTACATGATGGTGAGATTCACTGTGGTATATTCATGTATATTTATGGGAAAGTTATTTCAGATTTATTCCGCTGTCTTTCCTTTCCCCTTCATTCCCCCTTGTCTACTCCACTAAACTAATCTGTCACCCCTTCTTGTGGGATTAACTTCTACATATCAGAGAAAACATTCAACCTTTGATTTTGGGGGATTGACTTATTTCACGTGGCACGATAGTCTCAAGATCCATTCATTTATAGGCAAATGTCATAAAGTCATTCTCTATGGCTGAGTAATATACCTCTACGTATATATTCCACGTATATATTATCTGTTCATCTGTCGAAGGACACCTAGGTTGGCTCCCTAGCTTAGCTATTGTGAATTGTGCTGCTATAAACATTGATGTGCTGTGTCACTGTAGTACTGATTTTAAATCCTTTGGATATTTACTGAGTGGGATAACTGGGTAAAATGGTGGTTGCATTCCTAGTTTTTTGAGTAATCTCCATACTACTTTCCAGAGTGGTTGCACAAATTCGCAGTCCTACCAACAATGTATTACTCTTCCCACATCCTCTCCAACATTTATCTTTACTTGTATTCTTAATAATTTCCATTCTGATGAGTGAGATGAAATCTCAGTGTAGTTTTAATTCACATTGCTCTAATTCTTAGAAATGTTGAACCTTTTTTCATATATTTTTCAGCAGTCATATTTCTTTTGAGAAGTGTCTGTTTAATTCCTTTGCCCAGTTATCGACTGGATTATTTGTTTTTCAATGTTAAATTTTTTAAGTTCCTGGGTATTGATGCCTTATCTGAGGTGCAGACAGCAAAGATTTTCTTCCATTCTGTAGGTTTTCCCTTCAAGCTCTTTACTGATTCCTTTGCTGTGAAGAATCTTTTTAATTTGATGCCATCCATTTATTGTTTTTTTTATTCTTTTATTTCTTGCACTTTAGAAATCTTGCTAAGGAGGTGAGTTCCTGAGCCGATATGTCTGGCCTACATTTTCTTTTAACAGATGCAGGGTTTCTGGTCTAATCCTAGGTCTTTGATACACTTGAGTTGAGTTTGTGCAAGGTGAGAGATAGGGGTTAAATTTCATTCTTCTACATATGGATTTCTAGTTTTCCCAGCATCATTTATTAAAGAGGCTATCTTTTTTTCTCCAAGGTATGTTTTTGGCAACCTTGTCTAGTATGAGATAACTGTGTTTATGTGGGTTTGTCTCTGTGTCTTCTATTTTATTCCATTGGTCTTCATGCCTGTTCTGGTGCCAATACCATCCTATTTTTGTTACTATAGCTCTGCTGTATAATTTAAGGTGTGGTATTGTGATGTTTCCTGCTTTGCTTTTCTTGCAGAGTTGCTTTGGCTATTTTGGGCCTCTTTTTTTTTCCAAATGAATTTCAAGACCTTTTTCTATTTCTATGAAGAATGTCACTGGAATTTTTATGAGAATTGCATTGAATCTATGTTGCACTTTTGGTAATAGGGCTATTTTAACAATATTACTTTGGCCTATCCAAGAATGTAGGATGTCTTTCTATCATCTAAGGTCTTCATTATTTCTTTAGTGTTTTATAATTTTCCTTGTAGAGGTCCTTTACCTCTTTTGTTAAATTGATTCCCAAATGTTTTATTTTATTTTATTTCATTTTATTTTATTTCATTTCTTTCATTTCATATTTTATTTTATTTTATTTTATGCTGTTGTGAATGGGATAGTTTTCCTAATTTCTTTTTCAGCATATTCATTATTGTAATATAGAAATGTGATTTATGGGTGTTGATTTTGTATCCTGCTACTTTGCTGAATTCATTTATGAGTGCTAGAAGTTTTCTGGTAAAGTTTTTTGGGTCTTCTAAATATAAGGTCATGTCTTCAGCAAACAGTTTGAACTTTTCTTTTCCTATTCATACCCCTTTAATTTCCTTCTCCTGCCTAATTGCTCTGGTTAGATTTTCAAGGATTATGTTGAAAGTGGGCATCCCTGTCTTGTTGCTGTTTTAGAGGAAAAAACTCTAAAGTAGGCTTTTGATGGATTCTTCAATTTCATTACTTAAGTAAACTTTCAGTTTTTCTTTCTTTTTTTTCTTTTTCTTTTCTTTTTTTTTTTTTTTTTTTTCAGTTTTTCTTCATTCAGAATGATGATGGCCTTAGGTTTTTGTTGGCCTTTACAATGTTGAGATTTTTTTCCTTCTATCCCTAATTTTTCTAGGTTTTAAACATGAATGGAAGCTATATTTTGTCAAACGCATTTTCTGCATTAAGATAATCATGCGATTCATTTCTTTAGTTTGTTTTTGTGGCAAATTATGTTTATTGGTTACGGTATGTTGGACCAACCTTGCATCCCTGGGATGAAAACCACTAGATCATGGTGGACTATCTTTTTAATGTGTTTCTGTATGTGATTCACAAATATTTTATTAAGACTCTTGGTCTGAAGTTTTCTTTCCTTAATGTGTCATTGTCTGATTTTGGTGACAGGGAGATACTGGGTCTCATAGAATTAATTTGGAGGAATTCACTCCTTTTCTATTTCATGGAATAATTTGAGGAGAATTGGTATTGGTTCTTTTTAAAGGTCTGGTAGAACTCAATTGAGAATCTATCCAGTCCTGAGCTTTTCTTTGTTGGTAGGCTTTTTTAAAAAAATTTCATAACAATTTTTTATTCTAATTAGTTATACATGATAATAGAATGCATTTTGACATATTATACATATATGGAATATAACTTCTCCTGGTTGTACATGATGTAGAATTACATTGGTCATATAATCTTATATATGCACATAGGTTAGTAATGTCTGATTCATTCTATCTTTCTTATTCCCATTCCTCCTCCCTTCCCTTCATTTCCCTTTTTCTAATCCAAAGTACTTCTATTCTTCCCTAACCTCTCCATCTTATTATGACATTAGCATCCACATATCAGAAAACATTTGGCCTTTGGTTTTTTGGGATTGCCTTTTTTCACTTAGCATGATATTCTCCAGTTCCATTCTGATGGCTTCTTCAATTTCATTACTTGAAATTGATCTGTTTAAATTTTCTATATCCTCCTTGTTCAGTTTGGATAGGTCATGTGCCTTTTAGGAATTTATCAATGTCTTCAAGATTTTCTAGCTTATTGGAGTATAAATTTTCAAAGTATTTTCTGATAATCCTCTGTATTTCAGTACTATCTGTGGTGATATTTCCTTTTTGATCATGGATTTTAATAACTTGAGTTTATCCCTGTTTCTTTTGGTTAGCTTGACTCAGGGTTTATCAATTTTGTTTATTCTTTCAAAAAACCAACTTTTTCATTGATCTTTTTGAATTTTTTTAAACCTCAATTTCATTTATTTTGACTCTGACTTCAATTATTTCCTGTCTTTTACTGGCTTGGGTGATGGTTTGTTCTTTTTCTAGGCCCTTGAGATATAATGTTAAATTATTTATTTGATATCTTTCTATTCTTTGAATATATGAGCTCAGTGCTATGAACTTTCTTCTTAGAATTGCCTTCATATTGTCCCAAAGATTTTGATATGTTTTAAAACTATTCTTGTTTACTTCTAAGTATTTTTTATTTTTCCCCTGATTTCTTCTGTTATCCATTTATCATTCAAAAGTGTATTATTTAGTTTCTAGGTGTTATAGAGTGGTTTCTATTTTTTATCTGATTGTTGATTTATAATTTCATTCTTTGTGATCTGATAGAATGTAAGGCATTATCTCTATTTTTTTTATTTGCTAAGATTTGTTTTGTGGCCTAAAATATGTTCTATTTTAGAAAATATTCCATGTACTGCTGAGAAGAAAGGGTATTCAGTTATTGATGGGTGAAATATTCTATATATATCTATTAAGTCTAAATTATTAATTGTATTTTTTAGTTCTGTAACTTTTTTATTTAGTTTTTGTTTGGATGAGCTATCCAGACAGGCATGTTAAAGTCACCAGTATTAGTGGATTGTGGCCTATTTAATTTTTAACATTAATAAGGGTTTGTTTGATTTATAGAGATGCTCCTTTGTTTGGTGCATAAATATTTACAATCATTATTTCTTATTGATGTATGATTCCCTTAATCCGTATGAAATGACCTTCATTGTCTCTTGTGATTCACTACGACTTGAAGTCCCCTTTATCTGATATGAGTATAGAAACCCTTGCTTGTTGATGAGATCGATGTGAATTGTATGTTTTTTCCCATCCTTTCACCTTCAGTCTGTGGATGTCTTTGACTATGAGGTAAGTCTCTTGGAGACAGCACACTGTTGTGTCTTGTTTTTTAATCCAATCTGCCAACCTTTGTCTTCTGATTTTAGATCATTTACATTCAATGTTATTATGTTATTATGGAGAGATGATTTTTATTTCCTGTCATTATTATTTATTATTTTTAAATTGAATTTGATTCTCTTTCGATTGACTGTTCTTCTAGTATAGTTCCTCCCTCTGCTAGTTTTCATTTTTATTTTTCATTTCTTCTTTATGAAATATTTTATTGAGCATATTTTGTGGTACAGGCTTTCTAATTGTGAATTCTTTTAGCTTTTGTTTTTTGTGGAAGATTTTTATTTCATCTTCTATCCTGAATCTTAATTTTGCTGGGTATAGTATTCTTGGTTGGCATCTATTTCCTTTCAGAGCTCAGTATATATTATTCCTAGACCTCCTAGCTTTTAGGATTGGGGTTAAGAAATCAGTTGTGATCCAGATTGGTTTACCTCTAAATATGACCAATTTTCTCTAGCAGCTTTAAAATTCTGTCTTTATTCTGTTGTTAGGTATTGTCATAATAAAGTGTCTTAGAGTAGATCCATTATAATTTTATATATTTGGAGTCCTGTATATCTCCTGATTTGAATTCCTATTTCATTCTTAAAGTTTGGAAATTTTTGTTATTATTTCTTTTTTTTATTAAAAATCATAAATTTGCATAGGGCAATGTTGTTTGATTCATTCTGTTATTTTTTTTCCTCCCCCCCCACCCCTCTCACCCCTCTTTTCCCTCTATACAGTCCTTCCTTCCTCCATTCTTACCACCCTCCTTATCCCTAACCCTAAACCTAACCCTAACCCTAACGCTAACCCCTCCTACCCCCCATTATATGTCCTCATCCGAGTATCAGCGAGATCATTCATCATTTAGTTTTTTGAGATTGGCTTATCTCACTTAGCATGATATTCTCCAATTTCATCCATTTGCCTGCAAAGGGCATAATTTTATCGTTCTTCATGGCAGAGCAATATTCCATTGCATATATATGCCACAGTTTCTTTATCCATTCATCAATTGAAGGGCATCTAGGTTGGTTCCACAATCTGGCTATGGTGAATTGAGCAGCTATGAACATTGATGTGGCTGTATCTCTGTAGTATGCTGATTTTAAGTCCTTTGGGTATAGGCCAAGGAGTGGGATAGCTGGGTCAAATGGTGGTTCCATTCCAAGATTTCTGAGGAATCTCCATACTGCTTTTCAGAGTGGCTGCACTAATTTGCAACCCCACCAGCAATGTATGAGTATACCTTTTTCCCCACATCCTCGCTAACACCTATTGTTGCTTGTATTCTTGATAATCGCCATTCTAATTGAGGTGAGATGGAATCTTAGTGTAGTTTTGATTTGCATTTCTCTTATTACTAGAGATGATGAACATTTTTTCATATGTTGTTCATGCTTGTAGATCTTCTTCTGTGAAGTGTCTGTTCACTTCTTAGACCATTTTGTGATTGGATTATTTGTATTCTTGGTGTAGAGTTTTTTGAGTTCTTTATAAATTCTGGAAATTATCACTCTATCTGAAGTATGATTGGCAAAGATATTCTCCCACTCTGTAGGCTCTCTCTTCACATTACTGATAGTTTCCTTTGCTGAGAGAAAGCTTTTTAGTTTGAATCTATCCCAGTTATTGATTCTTGCTTTTATTTCTTGGGCTATGGGAGTCCTATTAAGGAAGTCTGATCCTAAGCCAACAAGTTGAAGGATTGGACCTACTTTTTCTTCTATAAGATGCAGGGTCTCTGGTCTGATTCTGAGGTCCTTGATCCATTTTGAGTTGAGTTTTGTGCAGGGTAAGAGATAGGGGTTTAATTTCATATGGTTTTCCAGTTTTCCCAGCACCATTTGTTGAAGAGGCTATCTTTTCTCCATTGCATATTTTTGGCCCCTTTGTCTAGTATTAGAAAATTGTATTTATTTGGGTTTGTGTCCATGTTCCTCTGTTCTGTACCATTGATCTACCTGTCTATTTTGGTACCAATACCATGCTGTTTTTGTTACTATTGCTTTGTAGTAGAGTTGAAGATCTGGTATTGCGATACCCCCTGCTTCATTTTTCCTGCGAAGGATTGCTTTAGCTATTCTGGGTTTCTTATTCTTCCAGATGAATTTCATAATTGCTTGCTCTATTTCTGTAAGGTACACCGTTGGGATTTTAATTGGAATTGCATTGAATCTGTATAGCACTTTTGGTAGTATGGCCATTTTGACAATATTAATTCTGCCTATCCAAGAACATGGGAGATCTTTCCATCTTCTAAGGTTTTCTTTAATTTCTTTCTTTAGTGTTCTGTAGTTCTCATTGTAGAGGTCTTTCACCTCTTTTGTGAGATTGATTCCCAAGTATTTTATTTTTTTCGAGGCTATTGTGAATGGGGTAGTTTTCCTGATTATTCTTTCTGAAGATTCATCACTTATGTATAAAAATGCATTGGATTTATGAGCACTGATCTTGTAACCCGCTGCTTTACTGAATTCACTTATGAGTTCTAAGAGTTTTCTGGTGGAATTTCCAGGTTCCTCTAAATATATAATCATGTCATCAACAAACAAGGATAGTTTGAGTTCTTCTTTTCCAATTCGTATCCCTTTAATTTCTTTGGTTTGTCTAATTGCTCTGGCTAGAGTCTCAAGAACGATGTTGAATAGAAGTGGTGAAAGAGGGCATCCCTGCCTTGTTCCAGTTTTTAGGGGGAATGCTTTTAGTTTTTCACCATTTAGAATGATATTAGCCGTGGGCTTAGCGTAGATGGCCTTTACAATGTTAAGGAATGTTCCCACTACCCCGATTTTTTCTAGTGTTTTGAGCATGAAGGGATGCTATATTTTATCGAATACTTTTTCTGCATCTATTGAAATAATCATGTGATTCTTAACTTTAAGTCTGTTGATATGGTGAATGACATTTGTTGATTTCTGAATGTTGAACCAACCTTGCATCCCTGGGATAAAACCCACTTGATCATGGTGAACTATCTTTTTAATATATTTTTGTATGCGATTTTGCTAAAATTTTGTTGAGAATTTTTGCGTCAATGTTCATTAAGGATATCGGTCTGAAATTTTCTTTCCTCGATGTGTCTCTGTCTGGTTTAGGTATCAGGGTGATATTGGCTTCATAGAATGAGTTTGGGAGGGTTCCCTCCTCTTCTATTTTATGGAATACTTTGAGAAGTATTGGAATGAGCTCTTTTTTAAAGGTTTTGAGGGAACTCGGCTGAGAACCCATCTGGTCCTGGACTTTTCTTTGTTGGTAGGCTTTTGATGACCTCTTCTATTTCATTGCTTGAAATTGAGTTATTTAAGTTGTGTATGTCCTCCTCATTCAGTTTAGGTAGTTTCATATGTCTCTAAAACTTGTTGATGTCTTCGAGGTTTTCTGTTTTGTTGGAGTATAGATTTTCAAAATAGCTTCTAATTATGTTTTGTATTTCACTCATGTCTGTTGTGATATTTCCTTGTTCATTCCGAATTTTAGTAATTTGAGTTTTCTCCCTCTTTCTCTTTGTTAATGTGGCTAAGGGTTTATCAATTTTGTTTATTTTTTCAAAGAACCAACTATTTATTTTGTTAATTTTTCCGATTGTTTCTCTTGTTTCAATTTCGTTGATTTCAGCTCTGATTTTAACTATTTCCTGTCTTCTACTACTTTTGGTGTTGGTCTGCTCTTCTTTTTCTAGGGCTTTAAGCTGTATTGTTAAGTCTTTTATTTGTTGATTTCTACTTCTTTTGTTGAATGCGCCCCATGAAATAAATCTTCCTCTAAGTATTGCTTTCATAGTGTCCCCAGAGGTTTTGATTATGATGTGTCTTTGTTCTCGTTTACTTCTAAGAATTTTTTTAATTTCCCTCCTGATGTCTTCTGTTATCCATTCATCATATAATAGTGTATTATTTAATTTCCAAGTATTGGAGAAGTTCTGTTTTTTATTCTGTCATTTATTTCTAATTTCAATCCATTATGATCTGATAGAGTACAAGGTAGTATCTCTATCTTCTTGTATTTGGCACAAAACATGGTCTATTTTAGGGAAGGATCCATGTGCTGCTGAGAAGAAAGTGTTTATTATTTCATTGAAAAGAGTATGCATTTAATTTGTATTGAGACCCTCATCTAGCCTAATGAATCTTAAATTTGGTCTTTAATGTTTTCCCATATTTCTTGAATATTCTGCTCATGGTCTCTTAACATTTTTTCTCTATAGTCAACTTTATTTTCAAGATCATATACTTTGTCTTTGATGCCTGAAAGTAGTCCAAGTAATCTGGCATATTAGTGATGCTTTCCATTTAATTTTTACTTTGGTTTATCAATTCCCTCATTTTGAGGATTTCCAATGATTCTTTTCAGAATCTCTTATCTTTCTTATTGAAGTATCTTTCACTTCTTGTATTTTCTATTTGATTTCACTCCTTACATTGTCTTTTACCTCATAGAGCAGTTTAACTGTGAACTTTCTAAATACCTTCTCTGACATATCCTCCACTGTGGTATTGGTGAAGTATATTGTTGAGGCATTTGGGGTTGTTTGGGATGGTTCGTTCCCTTGCTTTTTTGCATCATTTGTATGTCTACACATCTATCAGTATGGTTCTGAAGCAGCAGAGTTTCTACCCTGTGAACTTGTAGCATCTCTCCATATTATTAAATGAATATATAATGGCCATAATTACTATTCTTATTACGTTAATAATAGTAATTGTTATTTTTAGAGACAAACTATAGGGATTAATGAAATTATTTCCCTGGCCATTAATATCTCTTTTCATTTGTGGTAGTGGATGTTAAATCTGTTTAAGGTATTATAGTAAGGAAATGCAAAAGAATGGGCTCTATGTCATTTCTTGGAAATATGGTTTCATAGTTTGTGATACCAAGGCTGCCTTCCAGGAACAGTGAGTCAGGTATGCTACGTAGTTGTGTGCATTAGGACAGATGGCTGGATAACCTTGTTTGTTCAAAATCAACAAATTATACACAGAGTAAATTAGATGATGCTAAATATATAAATTAGTAAAAGAAATTAAGAGAAGCTTCCAGTCTGGCGAATTTAACCCTCTCAGAAGTATACCATGGAACTAAAGAAGGCAAGCCACCAAGGGCCATCTGAAATTCTGCTTGGCTTACTGATAATCCCAGACAAAATTAGAGATCACTACTTGAGCATAAGCCTACCCCCTAGTTTTCCTAAGACTGCTACAAAGATGTTTGACATAAAGGCTTGGGCTGAGTATATTGTGGAATAGGCTGCAGAAGACCCATATGGCTTCCTTACAACAGTTATTTTGGCCCTTACTCCACTGTTCCTAACAAGTGCTGTACTGTCCTGGAAATTGGCCAAGATGAGTAAAGCCAGGGAGAAGGAGCAAAAGAAGAAACAAAAACGTCAAGAAAATATTACAAAAGCTAGCCAACTGAAAAAGGACTGAAGGAATGAATAGGCTCTGCAACCAGAGAAAAATCACTTGGAAATCATGCAGCTTTGGAAGGACTCACTAAGGTTTCTTTGGATTTCATGATAGTATTATTTAGTAAATGAAATCTGACCATATGGAAGAATCATGTTAGTTTTGATCTCAATACTGTAGTTTTAGACTCGGGTATAGAAGTTTGTTGGTATCTACTGGCAATTATTATAAATAAGCATTTATTACACAGGTTGAATATCACTAATCAGAAAATCCCAAACCCCAAATGCTCCAAAATCCAAAACTTTTTGTGCATAAACATGATCCCCAAGCGGAAAATTCCACACCTGACTTCTTAAAGGGTTTCAGTCAAAACACAAGTACACTAAAAATATTGTATAAAGTTACCTTCAAACTATACAAAACAAATGAATTTTGTGTTTAGACTTAGTTCTATCCTCAAGATATCTCATGTATATGCAAATATTCCAAAATCTGAAAAAAATCAAACACTTCTAGTCCTAAGCATTTCAGATATGGGTTACCCAACCTGCAAATTCTTAAAAATTCTTCAAAAGTGACTAAGTCATTTGCCATTGTAGCTTTTGTACTGAAATGAAAACATCCTATGGAGAAAAATGAGTTTATATTATGAACTTTATTCAAATAGTGACTTAAAATCGGATCCTGTTCTAGACAAAGGATGTTAAGAATATAAAAGAATTATTCTCTCTGAGGTGAAAAGTTTGCTTTGACTTAAAGGAGATACAGTATATTAATCACATCTTTTATCATTATTGCTTATTCCTTGGAATGTAGTAATTTCTTTATTTCTCAAAGTAAAATAGAATTAATCAATGAGTATATAAGTCTGTTTTCTTCATTTTTTTCTGATTTTTAGCCTTATCAAGACATTCTCATTTTAAAATCTAATTTTATAAAGATTCTCTTGTCTTGATTATGTAGAAGAATACCTTTTTTTTAATTTATTTTATTGTAAACAAATGGGATACATGTTGTTTCTGTTTGTACATGGAATAACAGCATACCATTTGAGTAATCATACATTTACATAGGGGTAATGATGTTTGATTCATTCCATTATTTTTTTCCTTCCCCCCACCTTAGCCCATTTGTTGATCGGGTTATTTGTATTCTCGGTGTAGAGTTTTTTGAGTTCTTTATATATCCTGGAAATTAGTGCTCTATCTGAAGTATGAGTGGCAAAGATATTCTCCCACTCTGTAGGCTCTCTCTTCGCATTGCTGATAGTTTCCTTTGCTGAGAGAAAGCTATTCAGTTTGAATCTATCCCAGTTGTTGATTCTTGCTTTTATTTCTTGTGCTATGGGAGTCCTGTTAAGGAAGTCTGATACTAAGCCAACAAGTTGAAGGATTGGACCTACTTTTTCTTCTATAAGATGCAGGGTCTCTGGTCTGATTTCAAGGTCCTTGATCCATTGTGAGTTGAGTTTTGTGGCAGGGTGAGAGATAGGGGTTTAGTTTCATTCTGTTGGATGTGGATTTCCAGTTTTTCCCAGCACCATTTGTTGAAGAGGCTATCTTTTCTCCATAGCATATTTTTGGCATCTTTGTCTAGTATGAGAAAATTGTATTTATTTGGGTTTATGTCCTGTCCTCTATTCTGTACCATTGATCTACCTGTGTATTTTGGTACCAATACCATGCTGTTTTTGTTACTGTTGCTTTGTAGTATAGTTGAAGATCTGGTATTGCAATACCCCCCTGTTTCATTCTTCCTGCTAAGGATTGCTTTAGCTATTCTGGGTTTCTTATTCTTCCAGATGAATTTCATGATTGCTTGCTCTATTTCTGTAAGGTACGTCACTGGGATTTTAATTGGAATTGCATTGAATCTGTATAGCACTTTTGGTAGTATGGCCATTTTGACAATATTAATTCTGCCTATCCAAGAACATGGAAGATCTTTCCATCTTCTAAGGTCTTCCTCAATTTCTTTCTTCAATGTTTTGTAGTTTTCATTGTAGAGATCTTTTACCTCTTTGGTTAGATTGATTCCCAAGTATTTTATTTTTTTGAGACTATTGCAAATGGAGTTGTTTTTCTCATTTCCCTTTCAGCTGTTTCGTCACTTGCTTATAAAAATGCTTTAGATTTATGCATGTTGATTTTATAGCCTGCTATTTTGCTGAATTCATTGATGAGGTCTAGAAGTTTTCTGGAGGAGGTTTTGGATCCTCTAAATATAGAATCATGTCATCCGCAAATAGTTACAGCTTAAGTTCCTCATTTCCTATTCGTATCCCTTTAATTTCTTTGGTCTGCCTAATTGCTCTGGCTAGAGTTTCAAGGACAATATTGAATAGAAGTGGTGAAAGAGGACATCCCTGTCTTGTTCCCGTTTTTAAAGGAAATGGTTTCAGTTTTTCTCCATTAAGAATGATGTTGGCCATGGGCTTAGCATAAATAGCCTTTACAATGTTCAGGTATGTTCCTACTATCCCTATTTTTTCTAGCATTTTTAGCAGGAAGGGGTGTTGTATTTTGTCGAACACTTTTTCTTTGTCAATTGATATAACCATATGATTCTTTTTTTTTTTTTTTATTGTAAACAAATGGGATACATGTTGCCTCTCTGTTTGTACATGGTGCAAAGGCATACCATTTGTGTAATCATAAATCCACATAGAATAATGTTGTTTGATTCATTCTGTTATTTTTTCCCCTTCCCCCCACCCCTCCCACCCCTCTTTACCCTCTATACAGTACTTTCTTCCTCCATACTTGCCCCCCTCCCTAACCCTAACTCTAACCCTAACACTAACCCTTCCCTCCCCCCCATTATGTGTCATCCTCCACTTATTAGCGATATCATTCGTCCCTTGTCTTTTTGAGATTGGCTTATCTCACTTAGCATGATATTCTCCAATTTCATCCATTGCCTGCAAATGCCATAATTTTGTCATTCTTTATGGCTGAGTAATATTCCATTGTGTATATATACCACAGTTTCTTTATCCACTCGTCAATTGAAGGGCATCTAGGTTGGTTCCATAGTCTGGCTATTGTGAATTGAGCAGCTATGAACATTGATGTGGCTGTATCTCTGTAGTATGCTGATTTTAGATCCTTTGGGTATAGGCCAAGGAGTGGGATAGCTGAGTCAAATGGAGGGTCCATTCCAAGTTTTCTAAGGAATCTCCACACTGCTTTCCAGAGTGGCTGCACTAATTTGCAGCCCCACCAGCAATGTATGAGTGTACCTTTCTCCCCACATCCTCGCCAACACCTGTTGCTTGTATTTTTGATAATCGCCATTCTAATTGGGGTGAGATGGAATCTTAGGGTGGTTTTGATTTGCATTTCTCTTATTACTAGAGATGTTGAACATTTTTTCATATGTTTATTGATTGCTTGTACATCTTCTTCTGTGAAGTGTCTGTTCATTTCCTTAGCCCATTTGTCGATTGGATTATTGTATTCTGGTGTAGAGTTTTTGAGTTCTTTATAGATTCTGGAGATTAGTGCTCTATCTGAAGTATGATTGGCAAAGATATTCTCCCACTCTGTAGGCTCTTTCTTCACATTACTGATAGTTTCCTTTGCTGAGAGAAAGCTTTTTAGTTTGAATCTATCCCAGTTATTGATTCTTGCTTTTATTTCTTGTGCTATGGGAGTCCTGTTGAGGAAGTCTGGTCCTAGACCGACATGTTGAAGATCGGGACCTACTTTTTCTTCTATAATCTGCAGAGTCTCTGGTCTGATTCCAAGGTCCTTAATCCATTTTGAGTTGAGTTTTGTGCAGGGTGAGAGATATGGGTTAAGTTTCATTCTGTTGCATATGGATTTCCAATTCTCCCAGCACCATTTGTTGAAGAGGCTATCTTTTCTCCATTGCATATTTTTGGCGCCTTTGTCTAGTATTAGAAAGTTGTATTTATTTGGGTTTGTGTCCGTGTCCTCTATTCTGTACCATTGATCTACCTGTCTATTTGGTACCAGTACCATGCCGTCTTTGTTACTATTGCTTTGTAATAAAGTTGAAGTTCGGGTATTGCGATACCCCCTGCTTCATTTTTCCTGCGAAGGATTGCTTTAGCTATTCTGGGTTTCTTATTCTTCCAGATGAATTTCATGATTGCTTGCTCTATTTCTGTAAGGTACGTCATTGGGATTTTAATTGGGATTGCATTGAATCTGTATAGCACTTTTGGTAGTATGGCCATTTTGACAATATTAATTCGGCCTATCCAAGAACATGGGAGATCTTTCCATCTTCTAAGGTTTTCTTCGATTTCTTTCTTTAGTGTTCTGTAGTTCTCATTGTAGAGTCTTTTACCTCTTTTGTGAGATTGATTCCCAAGTATTTTATTTTTTTCGATGCTATGGTGAATGGGGTAGTTTTCATAATTTCTCTTTCTGAGGATTCCTCACTTATGTATAAAAATGCATTGGATTTATGAGCATTGATCTTGTAACCTGCCACTTTACTGAATTCACTTATGAGTTCTAACAGTTTTCTGGTGGGAATTTCCTGGTTCCTCTAAGTATATAATCATATCATCCGCAAATAGGGATAGTTTGAGTTCTTCTTTTCCTATTCGTATTCCTTTAATTTCCTTGGTCTGTCTAATTGCTCTGGCTAGAGTCTCAAGAACGATATTGAATAGGAGTGGTGAAAGAGGGCATCCCTGTCTTGTTCCAGTTTTTAGGGGGAATGCTTTCAGTTTTTCACCGTTTAGAATGATATTAGCCATGGGCTTAGCATAGATGGCCTTTACAATGTTAAGGAATGTTCCCACTATCCCTATTTTTTCTAGAGTTTTGAGCATGAAGGGGTGTTGTATTTTATCAAATGCTTTTTCTGCATCTATTGAAATAATCATGTGGTTCTTAAGTCTATTGATATGGTGAATTACATTTATTGATTTCCGGATGTTGAACCAACCTTGCATCCCTGGGATAAAACCCACTTGATCGTGGTGCACTATCTTTTAATATATTTTGTATGCGATTTGCTAAAATTTTATTGAGAATTTTTGCGTCAATGTTCATTAATGATATCGGTCTGAAATTTTCTTTCCTCGATTTATCTCTGTCTGGCTTGGGTATCAGGGTAATATTGGTTTCATAGAATGAGTTTGGGAGGGTACCCTCCTCTTCTATTTCATGGAATACTTTGAGAAGTATTGGAATGAGCTCTTCTTTAAAGATTTTGTAGAACTCGGCTGAGAACCCGTCTGGTCCTGGACTTTTCTTTGTTGGTAGGCTTTTGATGACCTCTTCTACTTCATTACTTGAAATTGATCTATTTAAATTTTGTATGTCCTCCTCGTTCAATTTAGGCAATTCATATGTCTCTAGAAACCTGTTGATGTCTTCGAAATTTTCTATTTGGTTAGAATATAGATTTTCAAAATAGCTTCTAATTATGTTTTGTATTTCAATCGTGTCTGTTGTGATATTTCCTTGTTCATTCTGAATTTTGGTGATTTGGGTTTTCTCTCGTCTTCTCTTTGTTAGAGTGGCTAAGGGTTTATCAATTTTGTTTATTTTTTCAAAGAACCAACTATTTATTTTGTCAATTTTTTGTATAGTTTCTTTTGTTTCAATTTCGTTGATTCAGCTCTGAGTTTAACTATTTCCTGTCTTCTACTACTTTTGGTGTTGGTCTGTTCTTCTTTTTCTAGGGCTTTGAGCTGAAGTGTTAGGTTGTTTATTTGTTGACTTTTACTTCTTTTATTGAATGCGCTCCATGAAATAAATTTTCCTCTAAGTACTGCTTTCATAGTGTCCCAAAGATTTTGATATGATGTTTCTTTGTTCTCATTTACCTCTAGCAATTTTTTAATTTCCTTCCTAATATCTTCTGTTATCCATTCATCATGTAATAGCATATTGTTTAATCTCCAGGTGTTGGAGTAGCTTCTGTTTTTTTACTCTTTCATTTATTTCTAACTTCAAACCATTATGATCTGATAGAATACAAGGTAGTGTCTCTATCTTCTTGTATTTGCTTACATTAGATTTGTGGCATAATATATGGTCTATTTTAGAGAAGGATCCATGTGCTGCTGAGAAGAAAGTGTATTCGCTCTTGGTTGGATGGTATATTCTATAAATGTCTGTTAAGTCTAAATTATTGATTGTGTTATTGAGGTCTATGGTTTCTTTGTTCAATTTTTGTTGGAAGATCTGTCCAGTGGTGAGAGAGGCGTGTTAAAATCACCTAGTATTATTGTGTTATGGTCTATTTGGTTTCTGAAATTGAGAAGGATTTGTTTGACATACATGGATGAGCCACTGTTTGGGACATAGATGTTTATGATTGTTATGTCTTGCTGATTTATGGTTCCCTTAAGCAGTATGTAATGTCCTTCTTTATCCCTTTTGACTAGTTTTGACTTGAAGTCCACCTTATCTGAAATGAGGATGGATACCCCAGCTTTTTTGCTGAGTCCATGTGCATGATATGTTTTTCCCCATCCTTTCACCTTTAGTCTATGTGTATCTCTTTCTACGAGGTGAGTCTCTTGCAGGCAACATATTGTTGGATCTTTCTTTTTGATCCAATCTGCCAGTCTATGTCTTTGATTGATGAGTTCAGGCCATTAATATTCAGGGTTATTATTGAGATATGATTAGTATTCCCGGTCATTTGGTTCATTTTATTTATTTATTTTGAGACGACTTGGTTCTTCCTTTATTTGACAATTCCTTTAGGATGGTTCCTCCCATTGCTGATTTGTTTCTTTGTTTTTCATCTCTTCCTCATGGAATATTTTGCTGAGAATGTTCTGTAATGCTGGCTTTCTTTTTGTAAATTCTTTTAGCTTTTGTTTATCATGGAAGGATTTTATTTCATCATCAAATTTGAAGGTAAGTTTTGCTGGGTATAAGATTCTTGGTTGGCATCCATTTTCTTTCAGGGCTTGAAAAATGTTGTTCCAGGCCCTTCTAGCTTTTAGGGTCTGGATTGAAAAATCTGCTGATATCCGTATTGGTTTCCCCCTGAATGTAATTTGATTCCTCTCTCTTGCGGCCTTTAAAATTCTGTCTTATTTTGTATGTTGGGCATTTTCATTATAATGTGCCTTGGTGTGGGTCTGTTATAATTTTGTATATTTGGAGTCCTATAAGCCTCTTGTACTTGATCTTCCATTTCATTCTTCAGAATTGGGAAATTTTCTGATAGTATTTCATTGAATAGATTGTTCATTTCCTTTGGTCTGTTTCTCTAAGCCTTCCTCAATTCCAATAATTCTCAAATTTGGCCTCTTCATGATATCCCATAGTTCTTGGAGATTCTGTTCATGATTTCTTACCATCTTCTCTGTTTGTTCAACTTTGTTTTCAAGGTTAAATATTTTATCTTCAATGTCTGATGTTCTGTCTTCCAGGTGTTCTATTCTATTGGTTATGCTTTCTATGGAGTTCTTAATTTGGTTTATTGTTTCCTTCATTTCAAGGATTTCTGTTTGGTTTTTTTTCAATATCTCTAACTCTTTATTGAAGTGATCTTTTGCTTCCTGTATTTGCTCTTTTAACTGTCGATTGGTGCGATCATTCAGTGCCTGCATTTGCTCTTGCATCTCGTCATTTGCTTCCCTGAGCATTTTAATTATGTACATTCTGAACTCCCTTTCTGTCATTTCTTCTGCCATGCTGTCGTTGGGTTTCATTGATGTAACATCTAGATTTGTTTGCAGCATTTTCTTTCCTTGTTTTCTCATATTGTTCAGGTATCAGTTGACCGCTGTGATATTGCAGATTTCCTCTATTGTCTTATAATATCCCTGAAGATTTCTGTTATATCCCCTCTTAGTCTTCAGTAGCCTGAAATCTTGGAGGAAGTTGATAATGCAGTGCTCCACAAGGGAGCTGACTCCCTAGGGGTGGTCGCCTTCTCGTGGGGTATATTCCCTGCTAGTGGGCAGAGGTACCTTCACTTGCTGATGAATGGTCATCCAGAAGGGAAGTAGGTTGTGGGCTGATGCAAGACCAGTTTGGGCCTGTGTCTCTGATTTTACGGTCCTTTTGGGAGAACCTCACCCAACAGGGAGGAGTCACCCGGTGGGGAGGTCTCGCTGGTCGGTTTTCCTCCCAGAGGTTCCGTTCAATTCACAACTACCGCCTGGGCTGGGCAGCCTTCTTCTGCAATGTTCCCAGGGACCCGGACCTACCTCCTGGGCCTGGAAGCCTCACCCTTCACAAACGAATCTCCTTCGGCTGCCTCTCCTCAGAGAAGCTTCCTGCAGTCCTGGAGCCTTCGCTCCGCCCCTCAGTTTGTCTGTGGGGCCCTTCCACCAAGAAGCCGTCTAGGACCCCTGCTCTGCACTTTTCGCCTGGCTATGCGGCCCCTCCTCTGAGCAGCCACCTGGAGCCCCTTACAATCGCTCCGAGTCCAGTGACCCGCCACACGCCTTTTCCTCTGGCAGCCACCTGTTGTTCCGTGCGGTCGCTCTAAGACCAAGTGACCCACCACGCACCACTTTCTCCACCAGGCAGTCACCCAGAGATCTGGTGCGTCACGAGTCCCAAGAACTCACTGTGCACCTTCTTGTCCCGACTGCCTCCCGTAGCCCTGGTGCAGTCACTTCGAGCCCAAGCACCCCCGCCGCGCTCCTCCTCCTTCTCCAGACAAACCCCCTATGTTCAGGAGTGGATGCTCTGGGACCAAACCACTCACCACGCTGTTCCACCGGATAGCCGCCCAGAGCCCTGGCGCAGCTGTTCCAATTCCAAGCGACGTGCCGAGCCCGTATTTCTCCTTCTCCTCTGGGCAGCCCCCTGTGTTCAGGGGTGGTCACGTTCAGTCCAAACAGCTCACCAAGCACCTTCTCCTTTGGGCAGCCTCCCAGAGCGCGGGTGGGTTGCGCCGAGTCCAAGCGCTGTGGTGAACAGCCACCTCTCCAGTGCTCCCAGCTGTGTGCGATCACTGCTCCGGCGGGGGGAGGGGCGCCTCGCCGGCAGTTCTACTTTGCAAAGATCCCTGCTTTCGGGGCTACCGCCCTGTCCGGGGGCTACCGCCCCGTCCGCCTGCCCAGTGGGAAACACTCACCCGGCTGCTTTGAGTTGGTCCCAAGTCTCTCAATATCTCCTTTTCTTGAGTCCTGCGTCCACGCTGCTCCTCCGGATAGCCGCCCGGAGCCCTGGCGCAGCTGATCCAATTCCAAGAGACGTGCCGAGCCCGTATTTCTCCTTCTCCTCTGGGCAGCCCCCTCTTCAATGCTCCCAGCTGTCTGCGATCACTGCTCCGGCGGGGGGAGGGGCGCCTCGCCGGCAGTTCTACTTTGCAAAGATCCCTGCTTTTGGGGCTATCGCCCCGTCCAGGACTCCTGCCCCGTCCGGGACGCCTGCCCAGTGGGGGACTCTCGCCCGGCTGCTTTGAGTTGGTCCCAAGGCTCTCTATATCTCCTCTTCTTGAGTCCTGAGTCCTGGAGCAACACGAAACGCAGCCACCCTCTAGTCCGCCATCTTGAATCCCCACCATATGATTCTTATCCTTAAGTCTGTTGACATGATGGATTATGTTTATTGATTTACCGATGGTAAACCATCCTTGCATTCCAGGGATGAACCCCACTTGATCATGGTGCACAAATTTTCTTAATATGTTTTTGGATACGGTTTGCCAATATTTTGTTAAGGATCTTTGCATCTATATTCATCCAGGATATTGGTCTAACATTTTCTTTCCTTGATGTGTCTTTGCCTGGTTTGGGTATGATGGTGGTATTAGCTTCATAGAATGAATTCAGTAGGGTACCCTCCTTTTCTATTTCCTGGAATACTTTGAGAAGTATTGGAATGAGTTCTTCTTTGAAGGTCTTGTAGAACTCGGCTGAGAATCCGTCTGGTCCTGGGCTTTTCTTGGATGGTAGATTTTTAATGGCTTCTTCTATTTCATTGCTTGATATTGATCTGTTTAAATTGTGTATGTCCTCCTGGTTCAGTTTGGGAGGAGCGTCTAGAGCGTCTCTAGAAATTTGTCAATGTCATTGGTAGTTTCTATTTTGTTGGAATACAGATTTTCAAAGTAGCTTCTCATTATGTTCTGTATCTCACTGGTGTCTGTCGTGATACTTCCTTTTTCATCACGAATTTTAGTAATTTGAATTTTCTCTCTCCTCTTTGTTAGTGTGACTAAGGGTTTGTCTATTTTGTTTACTTTCTCAAAGAACCAACTTTTTGTTCTGTCAATTTTTTGAATTGTCTCTTTTGTTTCAATTTTATTGATTTCATCTCTGATTTTAATTATTTCCTGTCTTCTACTACTTTTGCTGTTATTCTGTTCGTCTTTTTCTAGGGCTTTGAGCTGTAATATTAGGTCATTTAGTTGTTGACTTTTCATTTTTTTCTGGAATGCACTCCATGCAATGAATTTTCCTCTTAGTACCGCTTTCATAGTGTCCCAGAGATTTTGATATGTTGTGTCGTCATTCTTATTGACCTCTAAGAATTTTTTTATCTCCTCCCTGATATTTTTTGTTTTCCATGTTTCATTCAATAGCATATTATTTAGTCTCCAGGTGTTGGAGTAATTTATTTTTTATTTTGTCATTGATTTCTATTCTCAGTCCATTATGATCTGATAGAACACAAGGCAGTATCTCTATTTTTCTGCATTTCCTAAGGGCTGCTTTGTGGCATAACATATGGTCTATTTTCAAGAAGGTTCCATGTGCTGACAATGAGCTTCAAGCCTCCAGCAGGCACCTTAGGATGGGATTTGCCCCACCTAAAGATCGTAGTTATGGCTTCCAGGATTATCCAAGATGACCGCTCTGGCTTCGAAATGTGTTGGCAAATGGGGAGCTGCAGCTCAGGGTGTGGAGGTGGTCAGCTGGAGGTCCTGGAGGCAGGATGCGGTTGGTCAAATTTTAGTTTTCACCTCAAACTTGTTGGATTGATATGCTGGCAGACTGCAGGTCATCACAGCAGACAAATGGGGTACACACCAGGGGATCGATAAGCAGCAAAAACCGCCTCGCTGAGAAACAGGTATCCTCTGCTTGAAACGGAAGTTACAGAGCAACAAGGAACCTACCTTCTGTTTTTAACAGTTCTTGTACTTATGAACACTGCCATTTTCTTAAGAGATGAGTTGTTGAGAAGAATAACACTGATTTAAAACTTGCAGTAAAAATGCCAAATGCTGTAGTATCTTGGAATCAGTTTATTTTTGTGTTAACTAGAACAGTGAAGTAAGTAAAAAGTTTTATCAGATTATTTGTTGATTTATAGATGGCACTTTTGATTTTATTCCATTCTTTAACTCATATGTAGTGATGTCCTATACTTTTTGATCCAACAAGTTTGAGGTGAAAACTAAAATTTGATATTTCTTTTACAAAGTTAACAACTAAGCCATAACTTCTTGAAAGGTTAAGAAATATGGGAAGACCCATCACCGCCGTGGCAACCGGCAAGTGGGAGGCGGCGCTGCCTCTGTGGCCTGTGGAGGCCCGGTTGCGGTGCAGCTTCCCGACCTGCTGGTCTTCAGGAAGTCCCCAGAGACTGGAACCAAGGTTGCCCGGCCCAGGGCGTCTTCCTAGGTGTCACTGTGATGGGTTTTACAGCATTAATGGACAGGTTCAGCCTGACATGCAAGTCAGAACATGACATGGACAAACTGGCCCACATCTTCAGTCATTACATTAGTGACATTGTGGAGCGTGAGTGATCATTGTAGGAAAGCAAGGAGATGTGCCCAGTTTTGGAGGGGATATCCTAAATATCACAGGGAATGTGCTCCTGACACTCCGGACAGTGGAGAAAAATCAACTGAGTGACATCATTACCCTGGTGGCAAAATGCAGTCCAGAGATATAGGAGAAATTTGAGATCTACCACACCAGAGAAGGCCAGGATCTGCGGCTAAAGATAGGTAGTAATTCCTAGAAGAGTGTTCCAAGTGGAAAAGAAAGAACAATCTAAAAGTTTCAAAAGATAAATGACAAACTGAGGAAAAAAATATTTATAACTCATATAGACAAAGGGAAAATTTCTCTGATATTGAAACAGCACCTGAAAATTAAAACTAACATGAGAGAAAAATGGGCAAAGACATGAACAAATGCTGCATAGACAAACACATGTATTTAAATCTGTATAAAAGATGATCATCTTCATTCACATAGTAAGAAAAATGCCAATTGAAAATATACTGAGATACTATCTTACCTGTAAATAGGCAAAAATTCAGATGCTGGAAAATACCAGTTCTTGGCAAGATATAAGGAATGATTGTTGTCATACTGGTGAAATGAAAAATGGTCAACTTCTATGTAAGGTGATTTGGTAATCTTTATCAAGAGTAAAAGTGCATGGTTTAACCCAGCAATTCCACTTCTGAACATTTATCCTACAGGTATACCTATAGGTATGTGAAATGTTATATGTACAAGGTTATTAATTGCATATGGATTGTAATAAAAGATTGAAAACAGCCTACAGGGAACTGATTAAATAAACAATATTTCTACAGTGACATTCTCTGCAACTTTAAAAAACACACTCATTACAAAAAATTTTCTTGTGTCCTTCTGTACACTCTTTCTCCCACCATTCCCCTCCCGTATCCCCAAGCAACCACTGATCTCCTTTCTGTTGCTAGATATTATTTGCTTCTTAAAAAGAATGTTACAGACAGGAGCATATAGTTCTGCACATGTGGGATCATGGGTTCAATTCCCAACACGAATGTAAAAAACAAACAAAAAAAGAATGTTATATAACAGGTAGAATCATACCATATGTACTTTTGGCTATTTTCATTCGGCATAATTAAGAGTTTCATCAATTTTATAGTGTATATCAATAGTTAATTCCTTTTTTGCTGGGTATTGTATTGTTTTCTATTGTATGGCTATATTATACTACAGTTTATTTATCTGCTAATTTATGGATGAACACTCATGCTGTTGTCAGTTTTTGACTGCCACAAATAAAGCTATTATGAAAAAAAAGAAAAATTTGGGAAGATTTCGTTGGGCATAGTAATAATGCACAATAGGATAAATTGTATTCAAAATGAGAGTTGTATAATTGGAAGTACAGAGCTAAAGGATCTTTCAGTTAAGAAGTATAACTGGGAACTTCTTACCATTAAACATGGCTTTTTCTACATATACGAGTAATTTTATTCACTGTATTTAATAGCTTATTAATGTTCCTGCACCTCTGAGAATGAATTTTAAGTTAAATAATTGTTCAACAGCTCTAATTTAAAAATGAAACAAGATATTGAAATAAATTTTATACTTCATAAGAAAGAAAAAAAAATTAAGAGAAGACAGCAATCTTATGTGTGTGGGGAGCTGGGGATTAATCCAGGGCCTTGTGCGTACTAATCATGCATTCTACCACTGAGCTACATGGCTAATCTCACTATTTATCTGTTATCTCTCTTTGTTTCATATAGCTATTGGATGAACTCCCAATGATTTACAGCTGTTGCATATTTGTATACTGCATGTAAGTACTTATATTTAAATTTAAGTTGTTTGATATACTTTTGAATTCATATTTTTTAAGGAATTAATATAACTAACCCAGTTATATTGCCAGGAGATTATAATAATGTAGAAGATTATAAGTTTTATGATATCAATTAAGAGTATAATTTCTTAGAAGTATTAATAATGTTATTTATTAACTTTTGTGATTTTAAACCCTGTAGCCAATTTAGATAAAATCTTAATTGTACTTAAGTTGTATAATTTTCATTTCCTTATATAAAGGATGTGTACAAACTTAGATATATTTGTTGTGCTGTGATATATACTATCATATTAACAATTTCTTAACAGAAGCTTACCAGAAAATGAAGTACACTTCTAGTTGTATAATGATTGTGTCATTTTAATTTCTTTGTTTTGAAGTTACTTACTAAATAGTATCTGTTCTCCTTTAATTTTCTTATTCTAAATCACAGTAAAGCTGTCAAAAATGTGCTTATTTTGATTGTCTGTTCACAAATATGAATGAGAATATTGAATCCAATATTCCCTTCCTGGTTCATATTTTTTATTTCAATCTCAAGTTAATTTATATTTCCTGAGTGATAATCTTGAAAAATAAAATGATTTGGTTAAGAACATTAATAAGCAGTAATATCTCCTTGTACTGTACTAGGCAGCATGCTACACCATATCTAATTCTATACAGTTGTGCAAGATAAATGGGTATTGTCCTTATTTTATAAATAAGAAAGTGAAGCACAGAGAGATTTAGTAACTTAACTAAGGACTTAAGCAGAACTTGATTAAAAAGCATACCAGTTAAACCATCATCCAGGTAAATAATATCTAAGGGACATGAAAATATACCATGATAGAGAAAATTACAGTGGTCAGAATCCTTCTCAAGAAGAAATTGGAAAAACACTTTTTATTAGGCTGCCTGGGAATGTGGTATTAATAAAGATGTGGAACCCTTTCTGTAGTGTGTGATCATATAGCAGATGGACATTACCCATGCTTTCTAAGGACAGTAGGTTAAGTTAGCTGCAGATCTTTTGTTTTGCTGAAATATGGTATGCAAGT
The DNA here is from genome assembly GCF_902686455.1 of Sciurus vulgaris. NCBI lineage: Eukaryota > Metazoa > Chordata > Mammalia > Rodentia > Sciuridae > Sciurus > Sciurus vulgaris. The sequence goes on from NC_136472.1 coordinate 74,360,666, forward strand.
TTGGGCTCCAGCTAAATTACCAGAACAAAGAAGGGTCTCCCTGACCCCATGACCTTGCAGGATACAGCCTGTCTGAATGTTAAACAGATATATAAAGAACATATATTTGGAGGGGAAAAAATGACTAACCTGTGGAGGGACGCACATGATATAGCTGAGTCAGGCCTAGTAATAACAAGGCTAGAATTGAGGAAAACCTCTGTTCGAACTAGTTTGTATCCTTGTCTTCTATACCATAATGTTACAGGGCACTGGCCAGCCACAAAACTGAGGCAGCCACAGAGGCCCCATCTTCACCCGTATTCTTTTTTTTTAAGTTGTCAGTGGACCTTTATTTTTATTTATTTATATGTGGTGCTGAGAATCGAACCCAGTGTCTCATGCATGCTAGGCAAGTGCTCTATCACTGAGCCACAACCCAGCCTCCAACCTTATTCTTGTGATCATTCCATAAACTTTCATACATGTTGCTCAGAGTAGCAGGCATGAGTTTATTGAAAGAACAGGAAAGGGGAAACTCTCCAGGGGGAGAGTTTATTCTCTCAGAAAGGAGGATGGCATACCTCTCCTTGCCCACAGTTTTATTGGAGGTCCCAAGGAAGTTTCCTGAGAGTTCCACCCAGATCCACCTCTTGACTTCTGACTGACAGCAGGATGACATCAGACTTTCAAGTCCCCATTATGCATGACAAGTCTGTATATAACAACTTTAGCCCATGCTGACCAATACTAATTGGAACCTGTTCTTACAGATTTTATGGTTAGGGGTTATCTCCTTGTGTTCTGAGATCTGGTCTGTGTAATGGTCCCCAAATTCTCCCCCTGAAGGGTAATTTGTGTTCTCATCAGCATTTTGGGCCTGCATTTCTCCTGCAGGTAACAGGTTGTTTGCTGAGGAATGTAATATAGCCTTTCCAGTTAAGCCAGGTAGTGCTGTAAGTAAATTGCTTTAAAGTGAGAGAGAGAGAGAGAGAGAGAGAGAGAGAGAGAGAGAATGAATGTGGGGATCAACATAGTAGGCCCAGTTTATAGACTTATTCCCTTAACCTCATCTTCCCACTACTCATGTCTGTCTGTTCCTCCTCAAAGTTAGTGGTGCATACTAAAGTAACTCAAAGGGATTTTGGTCTCTTTTGTTTTTACTGAGCTGTAACAAACCATACTACCCTTAGTTCTTAACCTTTAATTACTAAAACTGATTTTTATCCAGAAATAATAAAAGGAAGAATGCCCAATTACTGCTTAGATTTGTATGACCTCAAATGCTATTGCCCTATTTCAAAGGTAGGAGAAAAGAAGATCAAGAACAGTGCAAAAAAAAAAAAAAAAAAAAGATAAGGATTGTCAAACTTTCTCTGTAAAGGATCAAAGAGTAAATAGTTTAGGCTTTGTGGGCCTTGGGCCTCTGTTGCAGCTTTTCAACCTTGCTATATTAGTCTCAGAACTGGTTAAGGTGGTACACACTTATAATCCCAGTCTCTCAGGAGACTGAGACAGGAGGATCAGAAGTTTGAGGCCAGCCTGGACAAATTAGTGAGATCTTATGTCAGAATTAAAAATCCATGACGAAGCTCAGGAGTAGAGTAACTCTGGATTCAATCCCAAGTGCCACCAAAAAAAAAAAAAAAAGACTCGAGCTGAGAAATTGGCTCTTAAACCATAGTTTGCTACCCCCATCTTAAAAAAAAAAAAAAAGAGTACTTGCTGATGAGTTCCTTAATAACATATTTTTAGAACTATTCTGATATTTTTGTATCTTTAGAAGAAAATGTTTTTGAGCTAGTAATGATGACCATATTGAAAAAAAACTAGATAATTATCATATAAAATGGGTTCAGAAAACACATGTGTATTAGATTAGGGAACAGAAGAATATTACTTAGAAATAAAGATAGGATGGGATTGGGGCTGTAGCTCAGTGGTAGAGCACTTGCCTAACATGCATGAGGCTGTGGGTTTGATCCACGGCCATACACACACACACACACACACACGTATACAGGCACAATAAGGATATTGAACTTATAGTTCAGTTTCTAGCTCTGGTAATTACAAACTGCATGACCCTGGGTAAGTCAATCTTCCATTTCTTCATTTGTTTTCTCATTGGAAGTTGTAGTACTTATAAATTTCTTATGAAGATTAAATTATTTATTCATTTATAATATAAAACTTGTATATTGTTGCTGTATCAGCCACTGTGGTGGGCACTGGAAATTGGAAAAGCAAGAAGTGAGATTTTACCTCAGAAAATCTGAGGTCTAGTAGAGGAAACAGAACCAAAAAACAAGCAGCCTTCCATATAATGTGATTAATATTCTACCTTAGACATATGCAAAGTTCAGTAGGGTAGGAAAAAGTAGAACTTGCCTCTATATGAAAATGAAGCACGATGTCCTGACTGTCATTTTGAATAGAACAAGTTTCAAAGTTCTACCACCTCAGTATGTAAAAAGGAATTTCTGTACATTTCTTCCTTCCTTTCTTTCTTTCATACTAGGGATTGAATCCAGGGCCTTATGCATGGTAGGCAAGTGCTCTACCACTGAGTCACATCCCCAACCCTTGCCCTAGTACACTTTAAGTGACTCCTAGAAGGAAATGGAAAGACTAAAATAACTTTAATCCATTTTATTGAGATATGATTAACATATAATAAAATGCACCCAGTTTAATTGTATAATTTGAGTTATGACAAATGCATACTCACACCATTACCTTTTATTAAGAAACAGAATATTTTGATCACTTGAGAACATTCCTTTCTGCTCTATTACAGTTCATCCTGATCCCTTCCCCTGCTTTTCTATAGATTAGTTCTGTCTGCTCTTAAACTTCATGTAAAAGTAATTATGCAATATGTACCTTTTTATGCCTACCTTCTTTTGTTCAATATGATGTTTTTGAGTATAACTCAAAATATATACTCATATGTTATTATGAATATCAGTAGTTCATTCTTCTTTTTTAATGCTACTAGTATTCCATTATATAGATGTACCATTCACCAATGATGGACATTAAGGTTGTTACCAGTTTGGGGCTCTTATGAATAAAATGATTATGTACATCTGTTTACAGGTCCTTAATTGGATATATGTTCTCATTTCTGTTGGGTAAAAACCTAGAAGTGGAATTGCTGGGTTGTATGATAAATATATACTTTAAAAGAAGTTGCCAAACTGTTGTCCAACAAGTTATATTTAATTACAGTTATACTAACAAATATATGAATAGTTTCATTGCTCGATATTCTTGTTAATAATTGGTGTTACCAGTCTTTTTATTTTTAGTTTTTCTAGGGAGTATGAAGTACTGTCTCTGGTGTTTTAATATGCATTTCTTTAAGAACTATTGATGTTATCCATCTTTTCACGTGCTAATTGACCCTGTGTGTATCTTAAGAAATATCTGTTCAAGCAGCTAGGAATATACCTTAGTGATAGTGCTTACCTAGCATGCACAAGGTCCTGGTTTTGATCTCCAGCACCACAAAAGGAAGAAAGGGAAAAAAGAAAAAAGAAATGTCTATTCAATCTTGTGCCCTTTTGCTAGAAACTGAGTTGTTTTTCTTCTTATTGAAGTATACAAAATTTTTTAGAGTCCTCTCAAATATTTATTTTAAATATTTTTTCAGAGTATGCATTATCTTTTCATTTTCTTAATGGTATCTTTTGATGAACAGAAGTTTTAAATTTTTATGAAATCCAATTTATTTTTTTTAATTTTTAGGTCTATTACCTTTTATGTCCTAAGAGATCTTTGCCTTCCTCAGGGTCAAAGAGATTTTGTTTTGTTTTGCTTTTTTCCCCCCAGGATTTTTATTAACTTTAGTTTTTATATTTAGGTCTGTGATTCATTTTGAGTTAATTTTGTGTAAGATAGATATGAGGCAAAGTTGAGGGGTCATATTTTCCCCTGGAAATAACTAGTTATTGCACACCATCTTTTGAAAGGATTATTCTTTCTGTGTTAAATTGTTTTGACTCTTTTTTTCTCTGGTCTGTTCTATCCTTGTTAATTGTAGCATTATTGTAAATCTTTTTTTTTTTTTTTTTTTTTTTTTTTTTTGGTACCAAGGACTAAACCCAGGGGTGCTCAATCACTGAGCCACATTCTGAGCCTTTTAAAAATATTTTATTTAGAGACACTCAGTAAGTTGCTTAAGCCCTTACTAAATTGTTGATGCTGGCTTTGAATTTGGAGTCCTCGTGCCTCAGCCTCCCAAGCTGCTGGGATTACCCAGAACATTATTATAAATCTTGAGATCAGTCAGAATAGTTCTCCTATTTTGTTCTTTTCCTATGTCATTTTGGAAATCCTAGGTCCTTTGCAATTTTGCATTAGTATTAAAGGCCACTTGCCAACTTCTACCAAAAAAGTTGGCTAGAGCTAGGTAGGTAACTCAGTGGTATACTAGTTGCCTAGCATAGCATACATGAGGACTAAAGTTCAACTAGTCCCTAGTGCTGAAAAAAAAAAAAAAAGGAAGAAGAAGTCTACTGGAATATTGATTATGATTACATTGGCTCTATAAACCACTTTGGACACAACTGATATCTTAAGAATATTAAGTCTTAGCCAGACATGGTACCTGTAATCACGATTTCAAAACCAGCTTCAGCAATTTAGTGAGACCCTAAACAACTTAATGAGACCCTGTCTCTAAATAAATAAAAAGCACCTGGGACATGGCTCAGTGCTTAAGCACCCCTGGGATCAATCCCTAGTACCAAAAAAAAAAAAAAGGGAGGAGGGGAAGGAGAAGAATATTATTCAGTCTTCCATATGACTGGCATAATTCTCCATTTGTTTAGGCTTTTAGAGAGATTTTATGGTTCTCAGTGCATAGGTGTTGCACTACTTTGTTAGCTCTAACTCTAGGTTTCTATTGATTTGGGGTACTATTTTAAGTTGTATTAGAATGCTAAAACTTTATTTTCCAGTTGTTAATTATTAGTATTTAGAAATGCAATTGATTTTCATATATTGACTTTTTATTCCATGACCTTGTTAATTTCACTATTTAATTATTTCACAATAATTTCTATTGGTTCCTTAGGGTATTCTTTGAACACATTAAGTATACAAAGCAGTCTAGACCACTAACCATTTTAAACCTGCCTTGCCTTCTAGGTTCATGTTCTTGTTCATTTGTGAAACACATACTTGAAAAGTTCCTTTGTGTTAGGTGTGATACTGGGTCCTAAAGAAATAGTCAAGGAACTCGTTGTCTAAAGAAGGGGACAGATAAGAAACTGACTGTATATGATAAAGTAAGATGACCATGGCAATAAATATAAGCCAGGTCTCCCAAAGACCTTTGGTTTCTTAGTATATAATCTGCTTTGAGGACATCAGAAATGATGAACAGTTTCTAAGCTATTGACAGAATGAAAATGCTAACTATAATTCACAAATATCCTACCTAACTTTATCAATCACCTTTCAAGCCATAAAGTCATATAATTTAAAAGAAAAACAAATATTCACTAAATCCTAACATTTTCCATCATCTTCCATGCCATGAAGTCATAGAATTTAAAGGCAAAGGGGAATTTAAAAATCAGGTATTACTAAGGAAGTAAGAATTGGGTTCAACTTTGCAACCAATTAGTAAACTAAGAGAATATTCCTACTGCCTCTACCAAGACAATCCTCAAAGGCTGGGTACTTACTGATAGCCAATTATTTGTTTATGTTTCCTTATTTACTGATTATCTTCTGGGCATCAGATGCTATCCTAGTGACTAGATATATTAAAAAGTAAGAATAAGGGGGGAGGGGCAGGGGTATGAAAGATGGTGGAATGAGACAGACATCATTACCCTGTGTACATGTATGATTACACGAATGGTATGAATCTACATTATGTACAACCATAGAAATGAAAAGTTGTACCCCATTTGTGTACAGTGAATCAAAATGCAGTCTGTAAAAAAAAAAGTATGATTGTATACCTGCCTACTAAGAATTCACAGTTTAGTTGGGGAAACAGATAAAAAAAGAGACAATTATTAAAAAGGGATTTTTTTAATAGTTTTTTTTAAAGAGATCATTAGTTACAAAACATAGAACCTTACTAAAGCTAGCTTGAGTTAAGAGAGATTTATCTTGAGGAGCTTGAGGAACGTATATGAAACAATAGTAGGAAGTACAGACTCCCTTCACTAGTAAACTAGATTTACTAGTGAAGAAAGGTTGTTTCTTCCACTTTCCCTCTTTTCTGCATTCCTTCCTCTCAGTTTGTCTTCAAATCTTTATATCTGTTTTCTTTTTCTTCCCTGAGGATTATTTTTCTGTTCATTCATCAACTTGTTCATTCATTTTGCCCACAAATATCAGCCTCAAACCTTGAGTTCATTTGACTTCATACTTTGAAGTCATCTCTATATTTATTTAATTGATTTAGCTTCTGGATCCTCAAATCCAAACTTTTCAGGAGAGAAGCTTTGTATCTACTGAAGTATGAGGCTGTGGGCAGTGCAGTTTCTAAGAATGTGGGTGAGAAGAAATGATGGGTATTACTAGATCACAAAGGTATGTGGGTAAGTGGTAAAGTCCCATCCTATTTATTCCTGTTATATATTCTAAAGAAAGTTTCTTTCTCTCTTTTTAAGGTTTGAATGTTTCAAGATGAAGAACTCAGTAAACTACCATCTAATTTTTACCCTAGTTCTATTCAGTTTACTAGTAACCACAGTAAGTCATATTTTATCTCTAACAGATTAAGCATGTAAATTTGTCATTTATGGAAGAAACATTTTGCTTCCTTTATTTGCTTGACGCTGTTCAAACTGAAATGTTTCTACATACAACTGGAATATCTCATTTTCAGATATTGCTTCTTTGTTTCCAAGTTTTATTTTTCCTTGTAATTGAAATAACTTTTTTAATGTGTAATTTTTTAAAGGAAGAAAGGTGAAAAAGTAAGTATTTGGTTAGTAGCAATGGAAAAACTAACTTTTATCATGGATGAACATACTACCTCCTATTTCTTAAAGAAATTGTCTCCACTCCATTGGACCTAGTGTGACTATTTTAATTGTTAACCTTTTTCTAATAATTTGAGATAGTCAGTTGCTTCTGATCCTACCCTACCTAGTGCTTTTCTTCCTCAAGTGAATTGCATTTTGTATTAAGAAAATATTAATTTAAACAAACACTTCAGGAAAACCTATCTGTCAGGCACAGGAAATACAGAGCTGCCTAAGAAGCAGTTACTATCCTTAAGGAATTTATTCTATTAGGAAAGTAAAATATATAAACAAAGAAAAGTATCAAAAGATAACTGAAATACTAGAAGTAAACGTTAATTTTATGGTGATAAGGTAAAAAAAGGTCAATCAAGACTGCTTGAGTGTACATTGTATCCCATAAATATGTGTGTATTTTTTATGTTTTTATGTATCAATTAAAAAAACTACTTGAGTAGGTTAAGGAAAAGCTTCAGAGAGGAGGCAGTTGAGTTAGATTTTGACTAATAATTGAAAAGTTCATCAGGCCCCTGGGCAACAGTGTGGTGAAACATTTTGAAATAGTCTTTCATATGTCCATAGGTATAAAACTCTGGAACCACATTGAGAATTACTGTTTTAAATTATTTACTACATGTCAGCTGTGGTGCCATATACTTTACTTTTATTGTTTTATTCATCACCAGTAGAATTGGGAGATATTTTATATAGTTGTACATTTAAGTGGGGAGTAGTGAATGTGCTTAATGAATTAGGTTATAAAGCTCATTGTATACCATGTCTTGCAATTTGAATTTTTATACTCAAGGCTGTGTAGAACCATTAACTGGTTTAAAGTAGAGAAAAAATGTAACCAGATATGTCTTAGAAAGATTACTGTGGTTATGGAGGGTGAGGAGGAATATGGGGCTAGACCCCAGGGATCTTGTATTTAAAGATATGAGACTCACACTATAAAGTAACATAGCTATAGGGATGAAAAGAAACTGACATAAGTACCTATCTGTGGGACCCACTGAGTAGAAAAGATAGAAATAGAGTTAAAAAGGAGTTATTAGGCTGGCTCTTCAGTTTATGGCCTGGCTGTCAGCATATGCAGTATGCCCTTAACCATGATAGGAAACTTGGAAAATGGGCAGCTTTTGCAGAAATTTAATGAATTAAGTTCATATCATGGCATAGAGGTAGATAAATTCAATTTAGAATATGTTGGATTTGAAGTGCCCAGCATTTATAACACCTGAGGCTTAACAAGTAGTCTAGTCTAAAGATGTAGATTTGGGAGTTTGCAGAGTATAAGTAGACGTGTGGGGATAGATGAACTGGCACAGAAATAGCACAGACCACTATGATGACTAAAAATAGAATGCTACATCTACAGATAGAAGAGAGAGAGCCAGCAAAGGAGACTGAGAAAAGTAATCAGAGATACAGGAAAACCAAGAACCCAATGTCACAAGAATTTTTAGAAGTGAAAAGTAAATAACAGGGCTGGGGATATAGCTCAGTTGGTAGAGTGCTTGCCTTGCAAGCACAAGGCCTGGGTTCAAATCCCCAGCATCACAAAAAAAAAAAAAAAAGAAAAAAAAGAAAGAAAGAAAAAAGTAACAAGTATTAGTTGCCTCTGAACAGTTGTGAATAAAATGAAGTTAGAACTAATAGAAATTTTTAATTAGAAAACCAAGTAATCTTAATGAGAATACTGTCACCAGTAAATTGATGAAGACAGAAGCTATATTCCAGCTTGTTAAGATGTTAAATAGAAGATGAAGGGGCACATATGCAGTATTTTCTTGAGTTTCTAAACTTTGCTTAAAGTGCATGCTAGCTAATGATGAAAGAATCCTAGAACCTTAGAAGTGAAAAATAGTCTTGTTACTGTTCAAAGAAGAGAATAAAGTAAGTGTAGAGTGTCAGTGACTTGCCTTGCCAACCAAGTTTATATAAAGAGTTAGTAGCAGAATCAAGATTGGACCACTTTGTAAGTTAAGAGATGATGTAGTTAGTTAGAAACAGGCTTTGGAGTTGGGCATGGTAGCCTGGGCCTATAATCCCAGCTATTCCGCAGGGTAAGGGAGGAGGATCACAAATTTGAGGTTAGCCTAAGCAACTTAGGGAGACTATGTCTCAAAATAAAATTTTTAAAAGGGTCTGGGAATGTAGCTTACCTGGCATGCACAAGGCCCTGGGTTCCATCCCTACTACTGCACAAAAAAAAAAAGGCTTTGGAATCGATCAGATCTCAGTTTAAGATCTAACACTGTTACTTAGTAACTGTGGGACCTTGAGCAAATTACTTAGTCTCTTTCAGCCTCAGTTTTCCTTACCTATAAAATGTAGATAACAATAGTATACATTTCATATTGTGAAAATTAATATTGGCACATAGCAAGGGCTTCATAATTCTCTGCCTTTAAAAAAATGTATCTTTTAAGAGACATGCCCTTTTGCATTTCTTTTATTAGTTAGCAATACGAATCTGATATCATTAACCATATATAGGGAAATTGTTTTGTTTTGTTTTGTTTTGGTACTGGGGGATCAAACCCAGGTTCTTGTTCATGCTAAGCATGCAGTCTATCACTGAACTACACCCTATAACCCCCAAAATTACTTACTTTAAAAAAGGAATTCAGAGATTAAAAGCATTCTCCTTTGCCAAGTTTAGAGTTACTGATATAATGTCTCAGACACATTATTTTCAAAGCCCTGTGGCTGCTCAGAGGAAATAATCTGATCATTTTGTAGCTAGAAACTTACTCCAGAAATAAACTTGGTAGACAAATTGAATGAAAGTGTAAAACTTTATTAGATTGCTGCATTAAATGAGAATATAGAGATGTTTACAACCAGTCCTTTCTATTAAAGAGATTCTTAACTTGGGGCAGAGTGGGGCAAGGGAAGAGAAAATAAATGCCATAAGTTAGTACATGGACAGTGATGGTAGAAAAGGGGTGAATAGTTGCTTCTGAGATACAGAGGAAGGGATCAAAAAAGGCTTTAAGAAGGAGGCATACTTTGAGTTAAATCTTCTTTTCCTTTGTTCTAATTAGTTATACATGACAGCAGAGTGCATTTTGACATATCATACATAAATGGAGCATAACTTCTCATTCTTCTGGTTGTACGTGATATAGAATCACACCAGTTGTATAGTCATATATGCACACAGGTTAATAATGTCTGATTCATTCTACTCTCCTTCCTACTCCCAAACCCCCTCCCCCTTCCTAGTCCAAAGTACCTCTGTTCTTCCCTGGCCACCCCCTTTTGTGATTTTATCATCTGCATATCAGAGAAAACATTCAGCCTTTGGTTTTTTGGGGTGGGTTTATTTTGCTTAGTATGATATTCTCCAGCTCCATCCATTTACCTGCAAATGCCTTAATTTCATTCTTCTTTAAGACTGAGTAATATTCCATTGTGTATACATACCACATTTTCTTTATCCATTCACCTGCTGAAGGACACCTAGGTCAGTTCCATGGTTTAGCTATTGTGAATTGTGCTGCTATAAACATTGATGTGGCTGTGTCACTGATTTTAAGTCCTTTGGATATAAACTAAGGAGTGGGGTAGCTGGGTCCAATGGTTGTCCCATTCTGAGTTTTCTGAGGAAATCTCCATATTGCTTTCCATAATGGTTGCACCGATTTGCAGTCCCACCAACAATGTATGAATGTACCTTTTCCCCCACATCCTCGTCAACATATATTGTTGCTTGTATTCTTGATAATTGCCATTCTGACTAGAGTGAGATGAAATCTTAGAGTAATTTTGATTTGCATTTCTCTAATTGCTAGAAATGAACATTTTTTCATTTATTTGTAGATCAATTGTATTTCTTCTTTGAAGTGTATGTTCAATTCCTTAGCCCATTTATTGATTGGGTTATTTGGGGATTTTTTTGTTGTTTTTGTTGTTGTTTTTGTTTTTTTAGTATTAAGTTTTTTGAGTTCTTTATATATATCCTGGAGATTAATGCTTGTCTGAGGTTTCTGTAGTAAAGATTTTCTCCCATTCTGTAAGCTCTCTTTTCATGTTATCGATTGTTTACTTTGCCGAGAAGAAGCTTTTTAGTTTGCATCTATCCTGTTTATTGATTCCTGATTTTACTCTTGTGCTTTAGGAGTCTTGTTAAGGAAGTCAGATCCTAAGTCAACATGGGGAAGATTTAGGCCTACTTTTTCTTTTATTAGGCTCAGGGTCTGTGCTAGTGCCTAAGTCTTTGATCCACTTTGAGTTGAGTTTCATGCAGGGTGAGAGATAGGGGTTTATTTTCATTCTGTTAAATTTGGATTTCCAGTTTTCCCAGCACCATTTGTTGAATAGGCTATCTTCTCTCCAATGTGTGTTTTTGGCACCTTTGTCTAGTATGAGATAACTGTATTTATGTGGGGTTTTCTCTGTGTCTTCTATTCTGTACCATTAGTCTACTTGTTTGTTTTGGTGCAGTACCATGCTGTTTTTGTTACTCTAGCTCTGTAGTATGATTTAAAGTCTGGTATTGTGATGCCTTTACTCTTCTTGCTGAGGAATGGTTTGGCTATTCTGGGTCTTTTATTTTTCCAAATGAATTAAAATAATTTCTTTTTCTAGTTCTATGAAGAATGTCATTGGGATTTTAATAGGAATTGCATTAAATCTGTATAATGCTTTTGGTAATATGGTCATTTTGAAAATATTAATCTGCCTATCCAGGAGCATGGGAGATCTTTCCATCTTCTAAGATTTTCTTTAATTTCTTTCTTTAACGTTCTGTAGTTTTTATTGTAGAGGTCTCTCACCTCTTTTGTTAGACTGATTCCCAGGTTTTTGTTTTTGTTTTTGTTTTTGAGGCTATTGTGTGGGGTAGTTTTCCTAATTTCTCTTTCAGTAGATTCATCACTGATGTATAGGAACACATTTGATTCATGGGTGTTGATTTTATTTGATTTATGGGTATTGATTTTATATCCTGCTACTTCGCTGAATTCATTTATTGGTTCTAGAAGATTTCTGGTGGAATATTTTGAATCTTCTAAATATAGAATCATGTAATTGGCAAATATTGATAGTTTGAGTTCTTCCTTTCCTATTTGTATCCCCTGAATTTCCTCTGTCTGTTGCTCTGGTTAGAGTTTCAAGGACAATCTTGAATAAAAATGGTGAAACAGGGCATCCTTGTCTTGTTCTAGTTCTTAGAGGGAATGCTTTCAATTTTTCTCCATTTAGAATGATGTTGACCTTGGGTTTAGCATATATAACTTTTACAATGTTGGGGTATGTTCCTATGAATCCCTACTTTTCTACTGAACATGAAAGGGTGCTGTATTTTGTCAAACGCTTTTTCTGCATCAATAGATTTCAAAAGAAATGATCATATGATTCTTGGTTTTAAGTCTGTTGATTTGATGAGTTACATTTATTGATTTCCATATGTTAAATCAACCTTGCATCCCTGGGAGGAACCCCACTTGATCGTAGTGCACTGTCTTTTAAATATGTTTTTGTATGCAATTTGCCAGAATTTTATTGAGAATTTTTGCATCTATGTTCATCAGGATTGTTGGTCTGAAGTTTTCTTTCCTTGATGTGTCTTTGTCTGGTTTTGGTATCAGGGTGATACTAGCTTCATAGAATGAGTTTCTGTTTCGTGGAATAATCTGAGGAATATTGGTGTTAATTCTTCGTTGAAGGTCTTGTAGAACTTGACTGAGAATCTGTCTGGTCCTGGGTTTTTCTTGATTGGTAGGCTTTTGATGGCATCTTTGAGCTGAATCTTAACAGATGAGTATTTACCAGAAGGTGAACATTTCTGAACAAAGTAAGGAGAAGTACGTTTAAAGTTACAAAAACATGAAATTAGTACATCTGAAGAAGCACAGTACTTTCTGGCACTCAGGATGAGAAGGAGACAAGAAGACAGCAGTAATGCCAAACAGAAAGGCAAAAACTGTGGGAGACTTGGAAGGTCAAACTAAGAAATTTGAAACTTGTCTGTAAGTGATGAGAGTCGGTGGAATTTTGGTTCCTCTGTACCACATCATTTAAAAATTGTGCTCCCCAGATCAATACATGCATGTTAAATATTAAACAGGCATTGAGCTTAAAGAACCCATGTGACACAGGATCCTAAAACTAGAGATTATATAATTGGGAATGCATCTAGGTGAGTGAATAGATTGAATACAAAAGAATGAATAAGAAGTTTGTTTTTAATTGTCCTCACTTATTGAACACCTACTGTATGCTAGACACTTTCATGTATGTTAGCTTAGCATTCCTCTCCACTGTTACTCTCTATTACCCAGATAAGATAAAATGGGTCTTTGGGTTCATTGACTGCTCAAGGCCTGTAACAAATAAATGGTAGAGTTTGAAATTTGACTCCTATCTCTAAATCACTCAGTGTTCTTTCTACTGTAGAATAGACATAGTATAAGAGTTACCAGCATAACTTCCTCACTCATGAGTCTTCATGCATTCTTCTATCTCCTTGATGGTGACACAAAGGCCAAGAAGTGAGAGTAGTTCACAATAGATTTGAAATATTTCATTTACCATGGCAAGGTTAGCACTGGGAGAGAGCCATCTGTATGTATTAGCCCTTTTGTGGCATGCTACCTAATCTGATTGGCTTTACATGGTTGGAGTCAAGTCTGAATAAGAAGAAGTAAGCAGGAGAGGTTTGGGATCTACTGAATAAGGAATAGGTTTTTATTCCCCCTCTATAATATACTTCATTCACATGTGTTTTCTAATATTTTGCAGGTTTACCTTCATGTAAAAGATCCCATATTTCATCAGGTAATTATTTTAAATTATCACACATTTGATTGTTTAATAGTACTTACCTGCTTTGTGTTTTACTTTTCTGGGAATTATATGTAGATATAACTTTTGAATATGAAACAGTAGATAGCCTATAAAAATTCAATGTTTAAAACAAGAGATTGCAAACATCAGTGCTTACGGGAACCAGGCTTAGGTAACAGGAGTATATCTAAGACAGCCAAAGCCCAGGTCCAGCTGTCTATTTGTATTCAGTAATGCAAGCACAGGATTGCTCTTACAGGCAGAAAGAACCAAGGAGCATCATAAAGTCTTACTTTATACTTACACACATAAAGTCTTATGCTATTATGATCTAGAAAAGATAGACTGCGTGGACTGAGAGTATATAACTAAGTCGTAGAGTGCTTACCTAGCACATGTGAAGACCTGTGTTCAATTCTCAGCACTGGAAAAACAGGGAAGAGGGGCAGGGGACAGGCTACAAATTCTTTGACTATTTCCCCCTTAATATATTTTAATACATTTTGTTGAGGAAGAAGGTTATTTACAATGAAGGAAGCAAACACAGGAAACTTTGTTGTAGGAAACGATGATTTAAACATATCCCATTATGAAACCAGAGTGAAATAAAATTGCAGACCTTAAATAAAGAGAATTGTTATTTATTGAGTACAACCAGGTTCCTGGTACCATGCTCATTACTGTATAGACTTCTAAACTCAGCAGCTAACCTACAAATCAGAGATTTTTATGCACATTTTAAAGGAAATGTGCTCAGAGATATTAAGTCATTTGCCCTGGGGTGATGAACTTATTAAGGAGCAGAGCCAAGATTGTAACCTTAGATTTGTTTAATTCATATCATCATTCTTTTAATAAACTGACTAACATAAGTAAATAAGTAAGCAAACAAGCATACTTTTCAGGAGTGTCAGAGGCCTTGCAGTTTTTAAAATATTTTGTGCTTATATAAAAAAATTAATGCCTATAACTTTTTTAACTCAAGTTATACACTAATCGTCTAATCAAAATCTCTTTGTTGAAATAAATTCTATAACCTCCTTACTGGGCCTTGCTTTTCTTCAGCAACTGAAAGCATATGTACTATGTACTGCTACAGGGAAGGACATCATCACCTTCTTATTTATTGTAATTTGAAATGCTGTCATTATTACACTTTTATTTAGAAAAATTTATTTACACAGTGAAAAACATGAAGTTTATATGAAAAATCTTCACTTTTTATAAATTTTGTTTGTTTGGCATTATAAGAGAGAAAAATCATAACCACAAAACAAAAATTGGAAATTTGGGATTAATTTTTATAATTTTGTGACCACCAATTTTCCATTTTATGTTTTAGATCTATTTGACCCATGTAATAAAAATGACAGACTATTAATGTAGCTGCCCCTGCTCCTATATCCATTATCCAGTAATAAATATTTTCTTCTCTGTATATAGCAATATTTGCTGATGAGAAGGCAACAGGATGTAAACTAGATCTGTCCATGTCCACTGTGGTTTATGTGCTAGTCCGAGAGTTTAAAAAGCAGGATCAGAGGGGCTGGACTGGTGGGGGTTCTCAGTGATAAAGCTCATGGTTAGCATACACAAAGCCTTATTTTTGACCACAGCGGGGGGAAAAAGGCAAGATAGGGGTTTTCAAATAGCTGAACACATGAAGGTCCTGAAAGGTGGCACACCTAGATAGGACATGGGAGCTATGTGCCCCTTCTTCCATACTTCACCTTATTTATCACTCCATCTATATTTTTTGTAATATCCTTTATAATAAACTGCTAAACAATTGAACTAATAAGCCTGATTTCTTAATATTGGAGAAGGAACTTAAATATGGAAAGAGGAAGGGCTAAAATGAACTTTAGGGAATTTGATTGAAATTGGACATTCTTATATGAACTCATGGTTTGTATACCATATTAAGAAAAATAATGTGGAGAAATTTATGATCAAAGTTAACATCACCAGTAAAGGAACAAATATATACGGTGTTTCTCCTAACATGATGCACTGGGAAGGACACATGATTTGTCTGGTGTTTGTATCAAAAATAGATAACCTGAATTAATCAGGAGGAAAAAAATCAAACAAACCTAAACAAAAGGACATTCTACAAAATAACTTGACTATAACCTTTAAAAATGTCAGTAATTTAAGACAAGATTAAGGAATTACTCTGGAATAAAGAAGAAATATGACTGGTAGAGCACTTGTCTAGCCTATGTGAAGCCCTAGGTTTAATTCCCAGCATCATGAAATAGAAGGGAAAAAAAGACTTAAGATTTGACAACTAAACATACCTCATGGGTCCTATATTTTCTTTGCCTACAATGAATGTTATTAGATAATTGTAAAACTTGAATAAAGTCATTTAGTATTATAACAGTGTCAATTTCCTAGTTAACAATATTTATACTTTGCTTATATAATAGAATGTCCTTGCTTTTAGGAAATATACACCAAAATATTTAGGGATAGATAAAGAGAAGTAGATAGAGCACGTGTGTTAAAATGTTAACTTCTGAGGAATCTAAGTGAAGGCTATATGGGAGTTCTTTATAGTATTCCTGAAACTTTTCTGAAAACCTGAAATTATTTAAAATTAAAAAGTTTAAAAATTGGGATGTATTTAGATTTCTGGTAATTAAATAGCATTAGAGTATCATATTAATTGTATTTTAAAATGTCAGTATTTATAGTATTCGAGAAATGATATCCATTGCAACTATTCAACTTACAGTGAAATTTTTAAATTTCAACCTACAAATGTGTGAGACCTTTTAGGGTAATAAAATTACTCTGTATAGCAAATGGTAGATACATTTATCCAGACCTATAGGATTGTAAACACCAGGAGTAAACCTTAATGTCAGCTATGGACTAGGGTGATGATGATGATGTGTCATGCAGATTCTTTGTAACAAATGTACCTCTGTGATGCAAGATGTTAATTATGGGGAAAGCTGTGCATGTATACACAGGGGCTATGAGGAAACTCTTGGTATTTCTGCTGAATTTTGTTATGATTGTAAAAATGCCCTAAAAATAAAGATTATTATTCTTTAAAAATCAGAATATAGAAATGAAGAAGTAGGAGGATGTTAAGGTGAAGCACATAAGTAATCTGAGGGTGAAAGACTTCTATTAATGTAAGTAATCTGAGGGTGAAAGACTTCTATTAATGTAACTACTCCTGCTGAAATATCCATGTGTTTTCCAGAAATAAATTTCATTCTTTGTGTATAGAAGTAATACTTGCTCACAAGGGAAGCAGGATTAAAGTAGGTCTGTCCATGTCCACTGTGGTTTTTGTCCTAAACCTAGAGATTAAAAATCAGCATAGGAGGGTTGTGGGTGTAGCTCAGTGGTAGAGCATGAAGTTAGTATTCATTCAACAAATATCCACTGTGTGCCTTCACAGTACCAAATTCTGAGCTGGAAGCTGAAAATAGGCAGCAGAGCAGACTTTAAGATCTAAAGTCAAACAGACCTGGATTCATATCTAGACTCTTCTACTTAATAGCAATAAGCTATTTTGTTTTCATGATTTTTTTGTGTGTGTGCACATGTGTGTGTTGCAAATATATTTGTCTCCCCCATGCAAAGCTAGAATGCAAGCTCCATGAAAGCAAGGAGCTGTATCCTCAGAGTCTGATACAGTGCTGAACAAATAATAAGTACTGTTTAAATATTTGTTTTGTGAATGAATGGAATATACCATGAAAGGCAGGGTAGGGAAAGATGATAATGCACCATTTTTTTAAAAAAGTGAAGGAAAAAGATGATTAAGAGTGAGGAAATATAGACAGAATATTGAAGGGGTCATTTGATGAAATGCAAGTTATAATTATGTGTAAAGAAAAGTAAATGCAAAGACGGTTTGCCTAAGTATTCCTGGGGTAAGGCTTTAAGATGTGATTAAGAAGATAAATAGGAATTTGCAATGAATCCAGACTGAGAGAGGATGTTCAAAATCAAAGAAGAATGAGAAATTCATGCTTAAGTGCATAGACTTTGGAGTTAGATTGTCTGAGTTGAAAGCTTGGGTTTACCATTTGCTCCTTAGATAAATTATTTAATCCCCTGTGCTTCAGTTTTCTTACCTATCAAATGACATTAATAATAATAATACCTACTTCATAGGATTGTTGTAGAATTAAATGAAATCAAGCATGTAACATGCTTGTCACTATGCCTTACTAATATACATTAGCTATTAGTAATTGAGCTGAAAAGAGATGTGATCATGTTTGTATATTATAAATTTGCTGTTCCAACAAAGGATGGGTTAGAGGAATGAGAGCAGATTAAATTAGGAGAAGACACAATTTAGTATTTACGTAAACACTGCTTTCATAACCAAGTACTTACTAAATTCTAGAATGGAAAAATAGATTAGAAACTTTCTTAACCTAGCAGAAAAATAGGGCTTGGATGATAGAGCATCCCTAGATTCAATCCCTAGTACTGCAAAAATTGTAATGATAATAATACAATGTATGGCTTGCTGTTCATTCTATTATACTGTTGATTTACCTGTAGATTTAAATTTTTTCAAAATAAAATGTTGGGAAAATTAGGTAACAATAAAAGGAAAGAAAGTGATGAAATAATTATAAATACATGCTTCTAAAGTACTTACCAAGGAAGAGGATTTTATGTACTTATTATGAAATTATTTATTGTATAGTCTGTTTAAAAGTCTTTGTGAAACCAAACTCTTGAAAGTTAATATCAAAGAACTTTGTTCTATCACTAAAAATTTATTTATATTGGTAATTTAAAAAATAAAGAAGTAGCATGATAGAATTACTGCTCCAAAGTATATTTTCAGAGCCAGACCTAACAACATGGTAAAATTATTATTCTAATCTAGTCCCTCTTTATCCAATATAAAGATTTATTTCTCTATCATGGCTTGTGTGCTGCCAGTTTATATTAAACATAAAAAGCTCAAACTCCTACATAGATTGTCTTGATAATACCTTAAATATTCTTAATGAGCATTTTTGCTCATTAAAATATTTGATATTTTATTATTTTCCAACTACTGTAATCTTTCATTTTAATAAATATCTATTTCAATGCTGATGTTTTCAAAGTCTAAAAATAATGGAAAAGGAGGGTGTTATCTAATATAAGGGAGCACTGGCTTAAGAATTTAAAATCTTGATTTCTTGCCATTCAATTACCCATGGACAGATTTCTTCTGTCTCTGTATTTTAACTTCCTCATCTGTAAAAATGCCCAAAACAAGGAAAAGTATTATTTTACAAGCATAATATAAAAATATAAGATAATGTAAAGTACAAGTCAATAAACATAATACAGTGTGATATTTAAAGTACCAAGTCATGCACAGTGGCATGTGCCTGTAATCCCAGTAGCTCAGGAGACTGAGGTAGGAGGATCATGAGTTCAAAGCCAGCTTCAGCAACTTAGGCCCTAAGCAACTTAGTGATACCCTGTCTCTAAATAAAATATAAAAAGGGATGGGGATATGGTTTAGTGGTTAAGCACCCCTGGATTAAATCTCCAGTACCAAAAATAAAAAGATATAGGATTTATAAGTTTTTGCCTATGATAATCATGGAAAGCTTCTAAAAGGAGGCATTTCAGTTGGGCCTAGAGAGATAAATAGTGAAATAAAATTAGGAGAAAAGGGTTAATAAACACTCAAAAAGTATCTGCTGCAGGTCAGGCATGGTGGCACACACCTATAGTCCCAGTTTGGGAGGCTGAATCAGGAGGATCACAAGTTCAAGGTCTGACTGGGTAACTTAGTGAGACCCTGACTCTAAATAAAAAATAAAAAGAGCTGAGGATGTAGCTCAGTAGTAAAGCACCACCCCCACTCCCTGGGTTCAATCCCCACTGCTGCAAAAAAAGTATCTGCTACAACCAGAATTCTTTGTCTTGTTAAGCCAGATTAGCTTCCCAGATGGAGAAAATACTGATAACAGTTCTACTTTACTATATTAAGTCCAAGGTGACCCAAATATCTCCAAATAGGAGCCAAATGCCATTTATTTAATTGGATGACTTGTAAAGTATAATACATAACATAGCTGTCACATTCAGTAGAATCACAAGTGTATTTTAAGGGGAAAAAAAAGAAAGCATACATAAAAGTAGATAAAAATAATGCTTAAGGAGTCAGTGAACACTATTTAAACAACTAATTAACAAATCAGTAGTTGAATATCTCAGATGAGATATCATCAGATGTCTTAGGGAGTCCTGTTGCTTAAAACTCCCTGCCAAAGTAGATGTCTCCTAAAGATTGTTTCTAGACATGACACATCAGTGTATTAATATTTGCACTTCTCATTTGACCCTCAGGGTTTGCAAAAAAGAACAACGTGAAAAACAAAAATCTAAGTAGCTTTGTTTAAATTTTATTGTTTCATTTGTGGCATTTTATTACAAGTTAGGAACATAAAGATATCATGGTGTAAGCCCATTTGGAATAAAAGGAAAGGAAGCTAGTAATTTTTTATCTGTTATGTGCTAAATATTGTATATCTAATCATATAGCTTATATAGGCTGACTTAATTCTTATCTTGATATCTTTGTTTTATAAGTGAGATAACTGATAAACTGTTAACCATCCCACTGCTTCTTAGTTAGTGGCAAAACTAGAAAATGAACCCAGCTCTTTTTCATTCCAAAGCTTATAACCCTATGATACTATGATGCTCCTAAAGCAGATTACTTTGGAATCTAATTTGTTTTCAGAAAGATCAAATTTAAAAGAATAGGGAATTGAGGCTATAGCTCAGTGGTAGGATGCTTACCTGGCATGCATAAGGCCCTGGGTTCTTTCCTAGCACTGTAAAAAAAAAAAAGTGTACACACATACATATATACATATGAACAAATAGAATGACCAGATGTGACGGCACATGCCTATATTCCCAACTATGCCAGAGGCTAACACTGGATGGAGCCCATGAGTTGGGGCCAGCCATCTCTTAGAGGGGGAAAAAAAGGTGCAGAAAGGTTGAAAGAAAAACTATAGAAAAATATGTCCCATGCACATACTAAGCAAAAACAATATGGCATCATTATATTTACATCAGATGAAATAGACTTTAAGAAACATTTGTGGTGGCACAGTGGTACACATCTGTAATCTCAGCAGCTTGGGAGGCTGAGACAGGAGGATCACAAGTTCAAAGCCAGCCTCAGCAACTTAATGAGACCCTGTCTCAAAATAAAAAGAAACATTTCTAGTGATAGTGATTACTTCACAGTAAAAGATCCAAATCATCAGAAAATCATGATTTAAAATTTACATATACCTTTAATATATAATGTAAAACTTGATAGAACTAGAAGGGAAAAAAAGACAAATTCTTAATACTAGGTGACTTTAATACATTGTTCTCAGAACTTGACAGAAGATATAGAATATGTGAGCAACATAATTTTTAAAGCTTGATCAAAAAGGCAAATGTAAAATATTGCAGCCAACAATCACAAAAATCCTTTTTTTTCTAATATTCAGAAAACATTCACAAAAATCAATCACATATTGGGTTGTAAATCAAATATTAACAAATTTCAGTTGGAATCAGAATACAATTTCTGATTGTATTGCAATTATATTAAAATATAGTTATTACGATTCAATAGCTCATGGACCCAAGAAATCACATAAGTTAGAAAAAGTTTTCTGGTCTTTTTTCTCTCTCTCTTCTCCTTCTGTGACTCCTATAATGTATGTGTTAGTTGCTTGATTGTCTCCATAATTTCCTTGAGCTTTTTTCACTCCTTTTTATTCTTTTTCTCGAACACTAAAAATTGAATTATAATGAAAATATGTACATGTTAAAACTTGTAGGGCTGGGGAGATAGCTCAGTTGGTAAAGTGCTTGCCTTGCAAGCACAAGGCCATGGGTTCGATTCCCAGGACCACAAAAAAAAAAAAAAAAAAAAAAAAAAACTTGTAGGATACAGTAGAGTTAGTACTTGGAGAGAAATATGGTTAGCCTTAAAATATGTATATCACGAAACCAGACATGGTGGTGCACACCTGTAATCCAGCAACTTGGGAGACTGAAGTAGGAGGACTGCAAGTTCAAGGCCAACCTGGACAATTTAGTGAGACCCTGTCCCAAAATAAAAAGTAAAAAGAACTGGAGATGTAGCTTAGTGGTAGAGCACCCCTGGGTTTAATTCCCAGTATTTATCAGGGAAAGAGGAAAAGCTAAGCATATATTTTAAGAAACTAGAAAAGATAAAAACAAAGGAGTGACATTATCAAGATACTGGAGTAAAGCCTTGGAGTCTCCTTTTTGTCCACAAACATACCAATTCAGCAATAATTTACAGACAGAATCCCTTTGTGAAAAATCAGAAACTAATTGAATTGAAAGACTCTTGCATTCTGGGAGAGTGCAAAACCAGATTCACTAAAACTGCTTTGGAGATTCAGTATACCCTTTCTGGAGATTTTGCCCTGGTACAACACCATGCAGTCAGGAAGAAAGCTCTAGATCCCACCTTCACCCAGGAGATGGAAGGAGTTGGTTCACATATCCAATGCCCAAACTCTTTGGCTCCTCAGAGGACAGAAATCAGTCTTGCAAGTCTTGGAGCTCTGACCAGTTCATCACAATGTAGCCAACCAAGGAAGAACAGAGGCAGCACCTTAGACTAGTAGACACCATTGATCCTTTCAGCACAGAGCAAGCAAACAAACAAACAAAAAAAATTCCCAACTCTTAGCTTTTTGCTAAGGAGGATAAGAGTTAATCCTTCTATCTGGTGTCCCCAACTTCTCCAGGACTGCCCAAAGAAGTAACATCTCTTTGATGTTCACAAGTTCAGCTGTCTTAGTACTCAAGAGAATGGAGGTGGTGGCTAAGGTTGGTAAACACCATAGCTTTCCCTTACCCCAACTCAGCCTAGAGTGAACAGACAAAAAACATAACTGCCTGTTTCTTCCTGGGAAGGGAAAGCATCAGTAGAGTCCCCCAGGGTGTCTGACTGGGCCAAATAGTGAGGAATCTTTTCCTGTGAAGAGTAGGAGAGGTACCTGTTTTGACTAATGTTCAGACATGAACATAGTCAAGAAAAATGAAGAAACAGGCAAAGATGCTCTTAAAAAAGGTGCAAGAAATTCTCTAGAAACTGACACTAATGAAACAGATAGATAAATTACCCAACAGAATTCAAAATAACTCCGCTAAAGATGCTCACCAGTGTCAAGAGAACAAGGCAGGAACAAAGTGAGAATTTCAACCAAGACATAGCAAATATTTTTTAAAGTACCAAATAAAAATCTGTCACTAAAGAAGTCAAGCAAACTAAAAACTAAGTAAGCTGAGGGAAAGATCAGGGAACCCAAAGACAGGTCACAATACATAATTCAGTGTGAGGAACAAAGAAAAATGAAAGAGTGAAGAAAAGTTAAGGTGATTATAGATACCATCAAGCAGACTAATATATGCGTTATGGGAGTTACAGAAAGAGGAGAGAGAGAAAGAGAGAAAGAAGCGGAAAGCTTTTTCAAAGAAATACTGGCTCAAATTTTCCAAAAACTGAAGAAGACAAACACCAAGATTTAAGAAGCCCAAAGAATACCAAATGAGATGAATCCCCAAAATCCCATGCTTGGACACATTATAATTAGGATTGCCCAAAGTCAAAGACAAGGAGAGAATTTTGAAGCTTGCAAAAGAAAAGCACTTGTCACATTTACAAAACCTCTATCAGCAGACTTTTCAAATAATCTTACAAGCAAGAAGGAAATAGAATGAGATATTCAGAATGCTGAATAAAAAATACTATACATGGCATAGCTCTCCTTCAAAAAAAAAAGATTAGCAGGGTTCAGTGGCACAGGCCTGTAATCCCAGTGACTCAGGAGGCTGAGGCAGGAGGATCACAAATTAAAGTTCAGTCTCAGCAACTTTACAAGACCCTCTTTCAAAATAAAAAAAATGAAAAGAGCTGGGGATGTAGCTCAGTTATAAAGGGCCACTGGGTTCAATCCCCAGTACTGAAAAGGGGAAAAAAGAGCAGGGGTCATTGTTACAAAAGAAGAAAAATGTCAAGTAAACAACTTAACTTTACACCTCAAAGAACTTAAAAGTGAAGAACAAAATAACAAAGACTAGATCAGAAATAAATGAAATGGTAAAAGGAAAAAAAAAAGGAGTCAACAAAATTGACTTACTGTATTGAAAAGGTAAACGTGTGTATGTGTTACTAGGAATCAAACCAAGGGCTTCACACACACTGGTAAAATTGACTAACCCTTAAATAAAGATATGAAATAGACATTTTAACTGATAACATAAGAATGAAAAGGAGGGACTGGGTGGAGCACTTGCCTAGCATGTGTGAGGCCCTGGGTTCAATTCTCAGCACTGGACCTTGTTGTTGATGGACCTTTATTTTATTTATATGGGTCCATCAACAACTAAAAATATATATATATATATATATATATATATTTTAAAAATGAATGAATTCCAGCAGCTTGGGGAGACTGAGGCAGGAGGATCTCAAATTCAAAGCCAGCCTTAGCAAAAGTGAGGCACTAAGCAACTCAGTGGGACCCTGTCTGTAAATAAAATACAAAACAGGACTGGGGATGTGGCTTAGTGGTTGAGGGCCCCTGAGTTCAATCCCTGGTACCTCTCTCCCAAAAAAAAAGGAATAAAAAGGATGTTAGTAAGAGACTACTGTGAACAAAATATATGCTAACAAATTGGATAATCTAGAATAAATGGACAAATTCCTAGAAACATGCAATCTACCAAGACCAAATCATGAAAATAGAAGATCTGGACAGACCTCAAACTAGTAAGGAGATAGAATCAGTTATCAAAAATGTCTCAACAAAGAAAAGCCCAGAATTAGATGTCTTCACTACCAAATTCTACTAAACACTTAAAGAATTAATACTAAACTCCCTCAAACTCTTCCAAAAAATTGAAGAGAACACTTACAATATAATTCATGAGACCAGAATTACTCTGATACCAAAGCAAATATTTTTATAAGGAAAGAAAATTATAGGCCACTATCCCTGATGAGCATAGATGCAAAATCCTCATCAAAGCATTTACACAAATGGTATGCCTCTACTTCATGTACAGAGAAACAAGATGTATCCCATTTGTTTACAATAAAAGTAAATTTTTAAAAAAAGCATTTACAAACCAAATTCAGCAGCACATTAAAATGATCAGATACCATGACCAAATGGGATTTATCCCTGGGATACAAGGATAGTTGAGTATATGAAAAGCATTTTAATATGATACATGAGATTAACAAAATAAAGGGTAAAATCATGTTGTCTCAATAAATACAGAACAAATGTTTGACAAAATTCAACCTCTTTAAAAATTAAAGGAACTCAACAAAGAATAAAAGGAAAATACTTCAATTTAATACAGGTCACATCTGAAAAGCCATCAGCTAGCTGGGTGCAGTGGTGCATGCCTGCAATCCCAGTGACTGAGGCAAAAGGATGGCAAGTTCAAAGCCTACCTGGGCAACTAAGCAAGGAGTGGGGAGCCCTCAGCTAACATCATACTCAATAATAAAAACAACTTTTCCTCCAAAATCAGGAACAATGCACAATGTTCACTCTTACCACTTCTATTCAATGTAGTATTAGAAGACCTAGCTAGTGCATTTAGGCAAGAAAAATAAATAAAGGTCACTGAAATTCAAAAGGAAGAAGTAAAATTGTTCCTATTTACAGATATGATTAATTTATAAAAACTCTGAAGAGTTGACAAAATAACTTAGAACTAATAAATAAATTTAGGGAAGTTACAGGATACAAAACCAACATAAAAAATCAGTCGCATTTTTATATTACCAACAATGAACTGCCTGGAAAAAGTTAAAATAATCCCATTTATAACAACACCAAAAAGAATAAAATATCTAGGAATAAACTAAGGAGGTAAAAGTGTATATTGAAACCTACCGAACATTGGTTAAATAAATTAAACAAGACACAAATGGAAGCCATCTGTGCTCATAGATTAGGAGACTTAGTAAAATATTCTTACTTCTCAAAGTGATCTGTAGGTTCAATGCAATCCCAATAAAAATTCCAAATGAATTTTTGTTACAGAAATAGAAACAGAATTCTAACATTCATGTGGAGCCACAGAAGACCACAAATATATAAATCCCGTCTTAAGAAAGAACAACAAAACTGGAAACGTCGCACTTCCTGATTTTTTTAAATATTTTTTTTAGTTGTATGTGGACACAATATCTTCATTTATTTAATGTATGTGGTGCTGAAGATCAAACCCACTGCCTCACATGTGCAAGGCAAGTGCTCTACCGCTGAGCTACAACCCCAGTTCCACGCTTCCTGATTTTAAGATATATTATCTCCACAGGTGTTGGTGTGAGCCTATAGTTTCAGCTATTCGGGAAGCTAAGGAAGAGGAATCATTTGAGCCCAGGAGTTTGAGGCCAGCCTGGGCAACATAGCAAGACCTCATCTAAAACAAAACAAAACAAAAACTATCAACTATTAGCCAGTACTAGAAAATCCTACCTAAAGGACAAAAATTATATAATTATCTTAAGAGATGCATAAGAAATGTTTGAATAAAGTATATCAATTCATGATTTTTAAAAATCTCTAGCAAACTAGAATTAGAAAAGGATTTCTTAATCTGATAAAGGTTATTTAAAAATATTAAAAACTCTAAGATTTTGGGTAGTGGTAGAACATATGCTTAACATACACAATGCCCTGGCTCAATAGCCATAGCAAAAACAAAAATAAAGACCTATAGTAAACATTACACTTAGTGGTGAACCATTGGTAGTTTTTTGTTTGAGATTTGACATAAGATAACAATGTCTGATTATTTTTGAGGGTTTTTTGTTTTGTTTTGTTTTGTTTGTTTGGTTTTGGTTTTGGTTTTGGTTTTTGATTTTTGGTTTTTGTTTTTTTGTTTTTTTTGTACCAGGGATTGAACTCAGGGGCACTCAACCACTGAGCCACATCCCCATTTATTTAGAGACAGGGTCTCACTGAGTTGCTTAGTGTCTCGCTTTTGCTAAGGCTGGCTTTGAACTTGCAAACCTCCTGCCTCAGCCTCCCAAGCTGCTGGGATACAGGCATGCGCCACTGTGCTCAGCACAATGTCTGTTATTAATGATTGTGTTTCTAGAGGTTTCAGTGCACTTCATTAGGCAAGAAAAAAATAAAAAGCATTGAATTGAAAAGAATGAAGTAGAACTTTAAATATTCGCAAATGACGTACAAATGTGTACATAGAAAAATCTAAAAAATCTACAGATGCTAGATTTAGAAAAAATTTTGAAGTAAGTCTACATGACATAAAAACAGTATACAAAAAGTGGCTGTATTTATTTAGAACAACAGACAAAATGACTTTTTAAAAAATATAGTTTCTAATAATCACCCAAAATTATGAAATACCTATCTAACATAAATGTGCAAGGTAACCTATACATGGAAGAAATTTTATATACTTAAAGACATTAAAGAATACCAAAATAAATAGATAGCTATGCCATTGTTATAAGACCAAACACACTAATTATTTATCCTTTTTTTTTTTTTTTTTTTTGCGGTACTGGGGATTTGAACCCAGGGCCTTGTATTTGCAAGGCAAGCACTCAACCAACTGAGCTATATCCCCAGTCCTAATTATTTATCTTAAAACTAAGAAGTTGAATTCATCAAAAGTCACCATTGAGTGAAAGTATATGATAAAGAGTAGAATAAGATGTTTACAACACATATAAGCAAGCCAGTGCTAGTGTATATAATGATTGCCTACACACCAATAAAAAGAAAGTGTAAGATTCAATAGAAATGGACAAGAAACACTAAGACATACTCCTCAAGAATATATTCAGATAGCAATAAACATGTAAAAAGTGCCCAGTCTCATTATTGATCATGGAAATGAAATTTTTAAACATGAGATATTACTACACACACACTGGAATGGCTAAAATCATAAATACTGTACAGGGCTGGAGGCTCAGCTGTAGAGTGTTTGCTTTGTGTGCACTCTCCCTGGGTTGAGTACCCAGCACCACAAAAAGGAAAAAAAGAAAGTAAAAGAAAAGGAAAAAACTACAGTACGAGCTACTGACTGGCAAGGATGTTGAGCAACCCTCTTACATTTTGGAAAACAGTCACATGAACTACTAAAGTTGAACTTACACATTATTTTATGATCCAGCAGTTTGACTCCTATATGCCTATATCCCTGAATATATATGTACATAAACAATAGAAATTAAAATGTTTATATCAGGGTCATTATAAATAGTTAAAAAATTAAACCCCCAGGTCCATCAGCAGTGGACTGGATATATAAAATATGCAAATAATGAAATAATAGCAATAAAAACAATACAACTCATATAGATTGAATGAGGCTAACACAAATATACTATAAGGTTCCATTTATAATGAGGCTGAAAAACAGAAAAATTTAAATTCTACCATTACAGAGCAGAATCTTGGGAAATCTTGGGGGAAGGATATAAGGCTAAAGATGTGTGAGGTAGACTTATGGTATGTTGGCAAAATTCCGAAGATGTTGTTTTATGATAATCATCCACTTAAATTTAAGCTCTAATTTACATTTTGAGTACTTTTGAGTGCTTTTCTTTGTGTGGATATGCGCATGTCAGCACATGCACTGTATTTCATAGCAACTCGAAAGGCTAAGGCAGGAGGATTGGACATTCAAGGCCAGCATCAGCATCTTAGCAAGACCCTCAGCAATTTAGTAAGACTGACTCAAAATGAAAAGGGCTGGAGATGTAGCTCAAGCAACCCTGGGTTCAATCCCCAGTATCAAAAAAACAAGAAAGAAAGAAAAGAAAATGTTTGTTATGAAAGTCAGGAAGGGAAAGGATTGGACTGGGAAGAGACAAACGCAACACTGCAAGGATGTAGACATGAATCTATTTATTGATCTGGGTGGTGCTTTCCCAACTGTACATTTTTATTATATGCACATTTTTTATTTAACATTTCACACTTTTAAAAGCTTTAATACTTTTAAAAGCTTAATAGTCTCACTAGGTTCAATTTTCTAGGTAATAATGCCCATCTATTGCTCAATATAGGAGATAAGGAAGGAACCAAGTCTAGAAAGATGTGGGAGCAAAGAACACAGGAGGATAGATAACCTTGGTCAAGAAGGAATGGGTACCGCTTTCTTTAGAGATGGGAGAAAGAATATAGTGGGGATGATACATAGGAACTTAGAGACCTTTAAGACAAGAGTTTAAAAGGTGAGGTTTATACTGTTGTTAAATGGAAAACAATGATTTTTCTGAAAGTGAAGCTAAAAAGAAAGAAAGGAGCTAGAAAATGTGAGTCCAGAATGTACCATTTCTTCAGAAAGTTTTGGCAGCTATTTGAAATTTGTATAACCATTTAGAATTTACATTGGCACCGGGCATAATAGCACATGAGTGATGGTGTATGCCTATAATCCCAGTGACTCTGGGGAGTAAGGCAGGAAAGATCACAAATTGGAGGCCAGCCTCAGCAATTTAGTGAGACTGTCTCAAAATAAAAAGTAAAAAGAGCTGGGGATGTGGCTCAGTGGTTAAGCATTCCTGGGTTATTCAATCCCTGGTACCAAAAAAGGAGAGAGAGAGAATTAAAATTGGCATTGTACTTCCGGTGTTGGTTATTTACAAGCATGTTGTTGCTTTTTTCCTTGAAGATTAGAATGACTTAATTACCTAATTGCACTTCTTTAAAATGTAATGGCAGTGGGTAGGGTGCTGGGGTTCTGGCTTAGTGGTAGAGCACTTGCCTGGCATGTGTGAGGCACTGGGTCCACTGGGTCCAATTCTCAGCATCACATATAAATAAATGAATTAAATAAAGGTCCATTGACAACTAAAAATGTATATTTGAAAAATGTAATGCCAACTGGGTACAGTGGCCCATGCTGGTTAATTCCAGCAGCTTAGGAGTTTAGCCAGAAGGATCCAGAGTTCAAAGCCAGCCTTAGCAACTTAGACCCTAAGCAACTCAGCAAGACCCTGTGTCTAAATAAAATGTTCTTTTTTAAATGGACTGGAGACATGGGTAAGTGCTCCTGGATACAATACCTGGTACAAAAAATAATAATAATAATAATGGGGGCAATGCCAGGCACTGGCAAGACAAAGGTGAATAAAAATTTTTGCCCTTGAAAAAAATATGAAAGATAATAGATTTGCACATTTAATTGGAATGGCTATTTTGGAGGGCAAAATATACTTTCTTTGCAAAGAATAATGATTATGCTGATTTCATTTTACTTTTCTGTCCAGGTCATGTATGGAATGTTGGTCTTTACATTAGTACTTCGATCTATTTATATTGTTACATGGTAAGTAGTTTGGATCATCAACTATAAATGTATTCAGACATAACAGCAAATCTCTTGCCTACATTGAAATAAATCACATAGCATAACTCCAACAGAGATAACTGATAGAAAACTATCACTCAACATTATTATTATGGTATAAGGAATACTAGTTCTTCAACAAGTTGTTAATGGACATCAAGTAATAACAAGAGTTCCAAAATTAAAGAAATTTGAGGAAAGCTGTAAATGATGGCATCCTTTTGAAAATATATAATGCTCACTAAGATATTAAAAATCTTGAAAAATTCTATAGTAAAAAAACAATTTTTTGTGTTTATTTTCCTCAAATTTATTTAACTGGGGAGCCCCTTTTATATAACACCTCTCAAGGAAGGATGTTAATGTCACAAAGAAATAGCATTCCATGGAAGATAGTTTGGGAAATGGGCACAATCTTTAATAAGAGTTCACTTCATGAAATTTTAATAAAAAATAACATTCATAAGAGTACCTTAAATAAGTCCTGGCCATACAACATATACTCAGTAAATAAGTAGTGTGATTTGTGGGTTTGTTCTCTGTTTTGTTTTGTTTTGTTCTTTTTTAAATAAACTTTTCACCAGGCACAATGGTGCATGCCCTATAATTCCAGCAGCTGAAGAGGCTGAAGCAGGAGGACCCATGGCAAGTTCAAAGCCAGCCTCAGCAACTTAGGGAGTTCCTAAGCAACTCAGTGAGACCTTGTCTCTAAAGAAAAAAAAAAAATAGGACTCGGGATGTGGCTCATTGGTAGAGTGGCCCTGAGTTCAATCCCCTGTCCAATTAAATAAATAAATAAACTTTTCATGAAAAGATAATTGTAGAAATACATGCATTTGCAAGAAATAATACTCTATCACTTTACCAATTTCCTCCATTGGTAACATCTTGCAGTACTGTAGTATAACATCACAACCAGGATTTGGTATTAACACAGTGCAGATATAAAACATTTCCATCATCACAAGGATTCTTATGTCACCCTTTTGTAATCACCCTTACATCCATCTCACACCCCGCCCCACTCCCTGTACTTAACCCTTGACAATCATTAATCTCTCCTCCATTTTTTATAATTTTGTCATTTCAGGAATGTTATATAAATGTAACCATATAGTATATGACTTTTGAGATTGTTTTTTGAACTCAGCATAATTTTCTAGAGATTAACCAAGTTGTCGAGTGTATCAGTAATTCATTCCATTTTATTGCTGACAAGTATTCCATGATAGAAGTGTACCACAGTTTAACCATTCACCTCTTAACTCTTAAGTAATGTCTAGATTGTTTCCAGTTTTAGGCTATCATAAGTAAAGCTGTTATGAACATCTGTATATAGGTTTTTCATGTGAACACAAGTTTTGGGTTTTTTTTTTTTCTGAAATGAAGGCCCAGAGTGGAATTGCTAGTAATTACATATGGTAATTATGTATGTTTAATTTTTGTCAAAACTGCTAAAATATTTCCGGAATGGCTTTACCATTTTTTATTTACCAGCAACAATGTATGAATGATCCACTTTCTCTGCATCCTCACCATCATTTAGTGTTATTGATATTTTTTATTTTCATTCATTTTGAATAGGTACCAATGTCCTATATTTTTAATTTGCATTTACCTAATAGTTAATAGTGTTAAATATTCCTTCATATGCTTATTTGTCATCAGTATATGCTCTGCATTGACATATCTGTTCAATTCTTTTCCCATTACATATTTGTTTACAACAAAGATTAACAAAGATAGTTTCTCTTGCTATTTACAGTTGAGTTTTTTTGTTTTGTAAGTATATTCTTTTTTTTACTAGAGCTTCTTTTTTTATGAAGCTTCATTAGAGCTTCAACTACTTTATGCATAGTAGTTGGGTTTACCATTGAGTTTTGAAATTGGAGTTACATGTCAAATATATGGTTTGCAATTATTTCCTCACAATCTGTACCTTGAATTTTCATCTTCTTTATAGGGTCTTTATAGAGCAAACATTTTTAACTTTGATGAGTTCAAATTTTCAGTTTCCCTTTTGCCAATCACGTAAGTCTTTTTCCTATCTGTAGACCCCAAAGATTTTTCTCTTATGTTTTTATAAAAGACTGAATAGTTTTAAATTTCACATTTAAGTTCATAATTTATTTTGAGTTAATATTGTATAAGATCTGAGGCTTAGATTGAATTTCTATTTTTTACCTATGGATTCCAACTGGTCCAAGATCATTGATTGAAAAAACTGTCCTTTCTCCATTGAATTGCTTTTATATCTTTGTCAAAACACTATTTGGGTGACTGGGCAGGGTGGCACTCTCCTGTAGTGCAAGCAATTTGGGTGACCAAGGCAGGAGGATTGCAAGTTTGAGAACAACCTCAGAAATTTAGCAAGACCCTGTTTCAGAATTTTTTTAAAAAGAAGAAGACTGGGAATATAGCTCAGTGGTAAAGTGCTCCTGGGTTCAATTCCCAGCATGTGTGTGTGTGTGTTGGTTTATATATTGTCTTAGCTATTCAAGTTCCTTTACCTTTCTTTACAAAGTTTAGAATAATATTGTTTATATTTGAAATCTTACTGGGATTTTGATAAGAGTTATATTAAACATGCATATCAGTTTGTGGAGTTGAGTCTTTTGAGTTCATGAACACAGAATGTCTCTTGACTTATTTAGATCTTCTTTCTTTCATCAACATTGTATAGAGTTCTCATTTTATTTATTTTTGTTTCTTTTGTTGTTGTTGTTGTTGTTGTTATGCTGGGGATTGAGCCCAGGGCCTTGTTCATGCTGAGCAAGCGCTCTACCATTGAAACACCCAAGCCCTATTCTGAATTCTGTGTTCTGTTAATTCTGGATTACATTGATTGATTCTCAAATCAGTGGTTGACTGCTTGCACAGAATGTGAGAGAAACTGATTTTGATCTTTGGCACCACAAAGCAAAACAAAAACAAAGCAATAATAATAATAAAAAAATCTCAACAAACAATATGGAAGAACTCAACACCATTGTGCATTCAATAATTAACTCAGTGGGCATGATGAGTACAAATATTACACATTCCAAAGAAAATTTTGGCCCTTAACTAGCTCATGGGAGATAACATTAATCTGAGTTCTGTGAAAATTCTATGAAGTAAAAGTATCTTTTTAGTGGGGCACAATGGTACACTTCTGTAATTCTAGCAAATCGGAGGCTTAAGGCAGGAGGATCACAAGGTTGAGGCCAGAATCAGCAACTTAGCAAGACCCTCAGCAACTTAGGGAGACTGTGTTTCAAAATAAAAAATAAAAAGAACTGGGGATGTAGCTCAGTGGTAAAGAACCCCTGGGTCCAACCCCTGTCCAAAAAGATAAAAATGAAGTCTTTGTATACCTGACACTTTGGGTCATGTCAGATACCTTATGCTAATAATATGATTTATGTTTGCTTGGGGTCCTTGGCCATGCTATATCAGTTTGATCTCTAGGTAACATATCATGGCCATGAGTATAACAGCTTTACTGAATTGTGTAAGTTCTAGTGAATCACTAACCTGAGGGTGGTTTGGGGAACCCTGATACCAAACCAACAGATATCTAATCAACATTTATAGAAAATTTCACTCAACAACAGCAGAATACACATTCTTTTACAGTTGGCATAAATTATTTGGCATAGCCTGATAAATTTAAAAGAAATTAAAACATAACAGAACAGGGCTGTTGATTTTCTGTCTAGTTGTTCTGTAGGTTGTTGAGGAAGGAATATTGAAGTCTCCAAACATGATTTTAGATATGTCTGTTTCTCCTTCATCCTATCAGTTTCTACCTCACAAATTTTGCAGCTCTATTGTTTGGTGCTTAGACATTGAGAATTTATGTCTTTTTGATGGATTGACCTTTTTGTCATTATGTAATGTTACTTTCTGTCTCACTAATTTTCCTTGCTTAGAAGTTCACTTTATCTAATGTTAATAAGCCATGCCAACAAAGGTTCCTTTAGAGTAATGTTTGCATGATATATATTTTCCATCCTTTTATTGTCAACCTGCCTGTATTATTAAATTTGAAGTGAGTTTCCTTGGGCATCATGTAATTGGGTCACATTTTTTAATCCACTCTTGCAGTCTCTTTTAATTGGTGTGTTTAGATCATTCACATTAATGTAATTATTACTATGTTGGGGCTTAAGTCTGCCATTTATCTTTTGTTCTGTATTTATGTTTCCCTGTTTTCTTTTTCTCAGCTTACTTTGATTTACTTAAACACTTTTTGGTATTTCCATTTTAGTATATCTAGAATGTTTGTATTTCTTTGTATTGCTTTTTAGTGGTTGCTCACAGTATTCCATTATATGTGTACACTCTGTTGGTGTCTAGTTTTCCACTGAAGTGCCAAAACCCTACCTCTCTTTTATGTACTTACACTTCCTGTGCCTCTGTTTCCTCAGGCTGCCATAACAAAGTGCTACAAGCTAGGTGGCTTAAAAAAAACACTGAAATGTATTATCTCACAGGACAAAAGTCCAAAATGAAGATACCTGAGGGCCATGGTTTCTCTGAAACCAGTAGGGGTATCCTCCCTTACCTCTTCCTTGCTTCCAGTAGTTTGCTGGCAACTTGACTTGCAGCTTCATAGCTGCAGTTGCTACCTTTGCTATTCATGGTCTTCTCCCTGTGACTTCATGTGACTATCTTCTGGCAAAGATACCAGCTATCTTGGAGTAGGCGCTAACCCTACTTCAGTATGACTTCATTTAAGTTAATATTTTGCAATGACCCAGTTTACAAGTAAGATCACATTCTGAGGTACTAGGATTAGAAATTAAATAAATCTTTTTTTGTTGTTGGCATGGGGGCTAGGGAGACAATTCAACCCATCATTGTATTATATATCCTGTGGTTTTATGCTCCAGCATGAGAGGCAGTGTGGGGAGACAAAATACCAAGCAGAATTTAAAAAAAAAAAAAGATGTACAACTATGTGGCACCTACAGAGTAGGTAAGAATCCAGTCTTCTTGGTGTCATTGCATGTATTCAGACCTGCCCTCTTCTTCATCATGGATCTTCATGCAAATCATCTCATGTTAAGCCTCCACTTCAGGGTGCGACTTGTACTATGCTAATAAAGGATATATTATAGGGTGTTCTTGTGACTATTCTATGCATACATTCACCCTTTGACTTCTTGAATTTGCCGTTATCAACTCATATTTTTACTCTTTCCATTGTTCTTCCTGATGTTTCAGAGTTTCTCTTTCATCAGTTCCTTTCTGTTTAAAAAAAAATTTCCTAGAGTCATTCTTTTAGGGTAGATTTGCTGGCAGTAAAATCTCTTAGCTTGCCTTTCCTTGAGAATGTCTTGATTTCTACTTCATTCCTGAAGGACATATTCATTGAATATATAATTCTGGATTGACAGTTCTTTCCTTTCAGATCTTGAAAAATGTTGTGCCACTTTCTTCTGATCTTAAAGTTTCCAATGAGAAATCCTCTATGTTTGAATTGAGTTGCTGTCTTCTGCAGTTCTAAATCTGGAATATATTGGTAAAAAGAAAACACATGGTGCTTGAACCTAGAGAACATTATGCTAAATGGAGTAAGCTAGATATCACATGTTCTCACTTGCATGTGAAATTTTAAAAAGTGGAACTCAGAAATATACAGTAAAATGGTAGTTACCAGAGGCTGGTGGGGAGAAGGAAAGGCATGAGGACAGGTTGATCAAAGGATGCACATTTTCAGTTAGACAAGAGGAATAAGTTTTTGAGATACATTGCACAGCAGTGTGAATGGTTAGTAATAACATGTATTTCAAAATAGCTAAAGACCCAGGCACAAGTGGCATATGCCTGTAACTCAGGTAGTCCAGAGGCTGAGGCAGGAGGGTCACAAGTTCAGGGCCAGCCTCAGTGACTTACCAAGACCCTGTTTCAAAATAAAAATGAAAAGGACTGGGGACGTAGCTCACTGTTAGAAAGCACCTGGTTCCAGTCACCAATACCACCAAAACAACACACGAAAACTTAGGAGTAAATATCTTACCACAAAAAAAAAAAAAAAAAAAATGGTGAAGGGCTGGGGATATAGCTCAGTTGCTAGGCAAGCACAAGGCCCTGGATTCAATCCCCAGTACCACAAAAAAAGAGAAAAAAAAAAAAAATGAAATATGTTAATTAGCTTGATTTTATTCCACATTGTATATGTATATAAAAACATCATATTGTACCCCATAAGAATATGGAGTTGTGATTTTATTTATTTATTTTTGTACTGGGGATTGAACCCAGGGATGCAAAACGCTGAACTACATCCCTAGCCCTTTTTATTTTTTGAGACAGAATCTTGTTAAGTTGCTGAGGCTGGCCTTAAATTTGCAGTCCTCCTGTCTCAGCCTCTCTGGGATTTCAGGTATACTTTACTGCACCTAGCTTCAATTGTAATTTTTCAATTAAAAATAATATTAATTTAAAAAGGAAATTCACCACTATATCATTTCTCAGGTCTCAAGGTCCCTATTCTGTCTTCTCTCTACGTTTTAGTATTCTAATGTTTACTTTTTATATATCAGGATTTTTGTTCTACTTAGTAGAAAGAAAGGAAAAGATGTATCTACTACATCTTTCTGGAATGAGACATTCCCAGTTTATTCTGTTTTTAATCTAGGAAATGTAAAGCCACCTAAAACACAGTTCTTGACCTAAATCAAATCTGATGGATGGGATACCAGTACTTTTAGAAATCCAAATGTTAGACCTTTAGAAAGTACTTAACAGGGCTGGAAGTATAGCTTCCTATCATGCACAAGGCCCTGGATTTAAGACCCAGCTCAGGAAAAAAAAAAAAAAAAAAAAAAAAAAGAGCGGCAAGCCTATGAAATAAAAACATCTTTTTTCATCTGCCTTGCCACAGCTTCTTTCTTATATCTCTGTTTGGTGATCATGCCACTTAGCATTGTTCCTTGTTGTTCATCTGTCTATCCAGCTACATTGTGACCTTTTAAAGTCTTAGTTAACTTGGTAATGCCTGGAATCCAGGATTGTGCTTATCCACAAAGTTTCTTAATATCAAATTTAAACTCTTAAACTTCTGGGGTTTTTTAAATATGTCTTATAAGATATCTGAAAGTTCTTTTTACAACAAACACCTAGGAATTCTGGATAATTTAAAATATAGCACACATCCTTTAAATGTCTAACTGAGTTCAAAGAAACAAAATTCCAAAACATCAATCCAAAGAAAAAATTGCAAGCTAGAGTGACAAATGAGTGCTTAGATCATAGTCAACTTGAAGGCATTGATACCAGGAGACCAGAGCCTTCAGTTTCAATAGCCTCAAAATAGAAGACAAAACTTTTGGCATGTTGAAGATTGCCGGTTGGAACAGTTTCCCCATTACCATACAGAAATACACATAAATCTAGAACCATCAAAGAAGTACGTGATCAGTGAAAGATTGTGCATCCCCACCCCCACCCCCGATTTTTTGTTTTTTTTTGTTTTTTTTGTTTTTTTGTTTTTTTGCCTTTCAATAAGAAGGTAACATGGCAATTTCTCTTTCAGCCTCAATTTTAGATGCGGGGGGGGGACACTTCTCTGAGAATGTGTAAGGAAATATACCATGGAGGTGCCACCATTCCTAGGTTATTCCCAAGACTCTCCTGCTTACAGATACCAGTTTTTCAGATTAACTCCAATTTCCACATTATTACATGCCTCTCCAACTTGAGCAGCTTAGTCCCAAGTCTGTGCAGGGAATTTGCAAAAGAACAGAATATCGATGGTACCTCTTTCTGGAATATTCATTTTATTGTGAAATTTGGAAGAAACATTTTTAAGCAATTTCTAAGAACTGGCTTCTCTTCCCAACAAACATGGGCAGAAAATCAGAGAAAAGAACTGGAAGGAGAAGTGCCCCAGAAAGCACAGTCCAGTCAAGTTTCCCCATTCTCAGTAAATGGCCTCAAGAATATACTTGGAGGACTGGAAATGTAGCTGAGTATTGCCTAGCATGCATGAGGCCCTGGGTTCTGTCCCCAGTACTGAAAAAGAAAGACAGAGAAAAGGCAAATATGAAATATAAGAGAAAAGAGAATATTAGGTCAAAGAATGGGAGATTATTAAATATTATAAAATTGAAAGACAAAATATGACAATCAAATTCTAGGATTAAAATAAAATCATTGAAATAAAAATCTAGGTGGATAAGTTAAAAGCAGATCGATACAGCTAAAGAGTGAATTAGTACATTGAAAGACAAGTCTAAAGAAATACATCAGAAAACCTCACAGGAATAATATACATCTAATTGTTTTTCCAATTAAAAAAAAAATAGTAAAAGTGAGGGAGGAAGAGTTATCCAAAAAGATAGTAGGTGAGAATTTTCTATAATTAATAAAAGACATGACTCCTCAACTTCAAGAACAACAGCAAATCCTAAGCAGGATAAATAAAAGGAAATCTCTCTCAGGTGCAGCAGATGTGAAAGATCAACCCACTCAGTATCATTCCAAATTTCTTCAAGTGTACCATCCTGTGCAGTAGGTGGTAAAAATTTTAAAGCTACATTTTCCATATTTCTTTTGCAGATAAGTTTCCAGATAGCATTCAGATTCTGCCAATCATGTGTATTCACATGAGACTTGAATTTGGAATCAAATTCAGTGAGGGAAAAAAGAAGTAATATGTAAGGCATCTACATAAGGTGTGGATCTAGAATGTGCTTCATGACTGGAGCAAACATGTGATGGTAGCTACTTAATCTGTGAATTATACTAAGATAGTGGGATGCTGGGTGTAGCAGTTGGTTCAGTGGCTTCCCAATTCTTCAGCATCCTAATGGTGACAAAAAAAGAAGTTCATTTTGCAAGATCTTTTCTGTGGTAATGGTCACAAGTCATTCCTGCAGAGACCTACATTTTGCTCATTTAGCATTTTTCTTGAAATTGAAAGTATAAAATTATTTTCTGCCTAAAATACAGTTATGATTAATACTCATAGAAAAGCATGCTTAAAAATGAAAAAGCATACTGATGATCCTGAAATCCAAAAAAAAAAAAAAAAAAAAACTTAAAAGCTTCCAGAAATATATAGCTCAGTGTAGAACATTTGCCTAACATCCACAAAGCCCTGGGTTTGATCCCCAACACTGGAAAAAAAAAAAAAAAACAGACATATTACTAACAAAGGAATAATAATTGGTTCATACCAGACATATGAATAGCAGCTATGGAAGTCAAAACACAATGGACTGATATCTACTAAGTGCTGAAATAAAATAATCATCAGCTTGAAATTCTATATCAGAATATCTTTCAAGAATAGGGTAAGGTAAAGACATTTAGAAACAAATAAAAATGAAAGAAGTTTACCAGTGCAGTAGTCCCCCCTTTAACCATGATTTTGCATTCCTTAGTGAACCACAATCCACAAATAGTAAGTGATAATTTCCAGAAGTAAGCAATTTTTATTCATAAATTTTAAATTACATATCATTCTGAGTAGCATGATGAAATCCCACATCATCCCACTCCATCCCTCTGGGATATGAATTAATCTTCTGTCCAGTATTTCCACACTGCATATACTACCCACCTGTTAGTCACTTAGTAACCATCTTAGTTATCAGATCAGTTATCCAGGTATCTCAGTGTTTGTATTCAGGTAATCCTTATTTTATTTAATAATGGCCCTGAAGTACAATAGTGTTGCTGGCCATTTGATATGCCAAAGAGAAACCATAAAGTATTTCCTTGA
This sequence comes from Sciurus vulgaris, assembly GCF_902686455.1. Lineage (NCBI taxonomy): Eukaryota > Metazoa > Chordata > Mammalia > Rodentia > Sciuridae > Sciurus > Sciurus vulgaris. The sequence goes on from NC_136472.1 coordinate 74,400,566, forward strand.
AGTGAAAAGGAAATGGTTCTCAACTTAATAAGGAAAAGGAAAAATTGCACACCGAGGTTGCTCAGATCTAAAGAACAAATTTTCTATTCATTAAATTGAGAGGAAGGGAAAAAAATGCTAATTTTGCTGTCACCTCAAACTGCAAAAGTTACAGCCACAGTACAATAGTTAGATGGAATAAGTGCTTAGTTAAGATGGAAAAGGCACTGTATCTGTGTATATATGCATGTATAGGAAAAAACATAGCACATATAGAGTTTAGTACTATCCAAAAGTTTGGGCACCCACTGGGAGTGCTTGGAACATTGCGGATAAGGGGGGCTTACTGTACACCTCACTAAAAGACCTTCAAAAAGATATTATAAATTTAGGAGCAAGAGCTGAGATGCAAAAAATGAACAGTAGAAATGATAAACCAAGGGGAATATTTGAACAAAATATTGTAACTTCTTAAAATACAAATGAATAATTTGAGAGATTGAAAATATGCAAAATGGTAGCTTGGAGGTAGAGTTCTTGTCTCACATGTGTAAGGCCCTGGGTTTAATCCCCAGCACCGCAGGGGAAAAAAGAAAAAGAAAATATGCAAAATGGGACTAAAATGGTGGGGTAAATAACTTGTAAAAAGGAGATAATCAGTTATGTAATTTCTAAAGTCCTTGTCATTTCATTTTTACATAGGTGCTTTTAGTAACTACTAAAAATAATAATTGATTTTACAATAATCCTCCAAAAGCATGGAAGAGTAAATGGAATACCCCTCCCCCAACCAGGTACTGGGAATCAAACTCAGGGTTAGTCAACCACTAAGTCACATCCCCAGCTCCTTTTATTTGGGGACAGGCTCTCCCTGTGTTGCCCCAACTGGCCTCAAACTTGCAATCCTCCTGCCTCAGCCTGCAAAGATGCTGGGATTTTAGACATGTGCCACATACCTGGCAGTAAATAGGATTCTGAAAACTAGATCCAAAAGAACCAGGTGTAATGGTGGACACCTTTAGTCCCAGGAGCAGGGAAGACTGAGGCAAGAGGATCACAAGTTCAAATCCAGCCTCAGCAACTTAGTGAGGCCATAAGCAACTTAGCAAGACCCTGTCTCAAAATAAAAAATAAAAATATAAAAGGTTGGGGATGTAGCTCAGTGGTTAAGCACCCTGATAGATTCAATTCCTAACACCCAAAAAAAGTTTTATTAGAAATTTTAATAACAAAGTTTTAAGACATTGTTTAAAACAAATGTGGCCTCTATAAGTAATAAAAATTCAGTTTACCAGAAAGAAATGGCAATTCTAAACTTTTTTTCAGAAATTTTTAAGCAAAAATTGACAAAATTACAAAGAGAAATAGAAAATTCTCCATCATGCAGATATTTTAATACAGTAATTCAGTAACTCAGACCAAAAAATGAATAAAGCTATAGATAAAATCTCACTAATACAATAAGAAAATGATCTAGTACTCTCAGAAATTAAAGAATGCAGTCTTCTCAAGCATGTATGAAACAAGTACAAAATCTAGCTTTAGAGCAAGGCTCAAAAAACTTCAAAGAATTAGTATCATATATAACATGTTCTCTGGGTATAGTGCAACTAGTTTAAGCAAAACAGAATTAGTTAAAATAGCCCATGGTTTTGCAAACCTAAAACCACACTGCCAGGTGCAGTAAAACAGAGCCTACAGTCCCAGCTACTCAGAATACTGAGGAAGAGAATCCCTTAAAGCCAGAAGTTCAGGGCCATCCTGGGCAAGATAGCAAGGCCCTCTCTCAAAAAAGGACAGCAGGGATATTCATGAGTGGAAAAGGAAATTATATTAGAGATTTTAAAATGCTCAGAATGGGGGGCTAGCCATGTAGCTCAGTGGTAGAGCACTTGCACAGTATGTGCAAGGCCTGCATTTGATCCCTAGCACTGGTTTGTGGGGAGTGCACTTAGAGTGGAATCACAATGAAAGCACTACAAATCAAAATAGAATGTACCTAAGGCGGTTCTTTGAAGAAAATCTATAATCTTAAAAGTTTGCATTAGAAATAGAGATGTTGAAAAATAATTAACTGAGTACTCAACTTCAAGAATTAGAAAACAGAGTAAACCTGAAGAGAAATGAAGAATAGAAAAAATAAATGACAGAAATTAAGGAAAACAGAGACACAATAATGAAGATCACCAAATATCTCATTTTGCTTCCTTTTAAAATTCTACCACGAGAAGATTGAGTAAAATTGGTTTGTTATCACCTTTTTAGTCTCCCTTTTTTGGACTCTTAAAAAATGAGTCGGCCTGGGGCTGTAGCTCAGTGGCAGAGCGCTTGCCTAGCATGTGTGAGGCACTGGGTTTGATCCTCAGCACTACATTAAAAATAAATGAATAAAATAAAGGCATTGTGTCCATCTACAATGAAAAATATCTTTAAAAAAACGAGTCTAGGGCTGGGCTTGTGGCTCAGTGGTAAAGCACTTGCCTAGCATATGTGAGGCACTGGATTCAATCCTCAGCACCACATATAAATAAAATAAAGGTATTGTGTCCATCTACAACTAATATATATATATTAGTTTTTATATATTATAGTAGTGTATATATAAAAAGAGCATTTGTGTGTGTGTGTGTGTGTGTGTGTGTGTGTGTGTATATATATATATATATATATATAGTATAGGATTACATTATAGCCTGGTGCAGTGATGCACGCCTGTAATCTCAATGACTTTGGGGGCTGAGGCAGGAGGATGACAAGTTTGAGGCCAGCCTGGCCAATTTAACAAGGCATTGTCAAAATAAAGAATTAAAAAGAACTGGAATTTTATCTTAGCGGTAAACTTCCTGGGTTTGATCCCAGTACCCCCCCCCAAAAACACATATACACAGTGAAGACAGTACCAGACATATGATAAATGCATCCAATATGAAAGAGTCCAAAACAAGTAATAATGAAAAAATAAACTTGGAGGAGCTAATTGATTCAGAAAGGAGAAAATTTCAAAAACAGTAAAAATCATTAATTCATTAATATTCCCACAGATAATATACCTATGATTCAAGAATAGGATGCTATAAAAAAGGAAACATTTGGAGAATCAAAAAATGTTAAAACTATAATAAAATGAAAAACTGAATTGAAGGGTTTGAAAGATTCAGTTAAGAATCTACTCTGAGTATGGACAAAAAAGAGAAAGAAATGGAAAACAGAAGAGATTCCAAGGGAATATTATTGAGTAGATGATGGTGAACCAGAATAGAAGAACTAACATTAAGGGCAGAGGCAGAAGCCAGACACAGTGGCACACACCTGTAATCCCAGCTAGTTGGGAGACTGAGGCAGGAGGATCACAAGTTTGAGGAGACCCTGAGCAACTTAGCAAAACCCTGTCTCAAAATAAAATATTTTTTTAAAAGGGGGGCTTGTGATCTAGTTCAGTGACAGAGTACAAGCCCCTGAGTTCAATCCCCAATACTATAAAAAAGTGGTGGGAGGGGAAATAAGACAGACAAAATGGAAGAGAGAAAAATCACCAAAATAATTCAATAAAAACATCCTGTAATTGAAGGACATGAGTTATTAGATTGAAAGAGCCCACTGGATACCCAGGCACAATGTATGAAAATAGATCCGTGCCAGTTTCAGAATTTTCTAACAAGGAAGATTCAACAAGTATGTAGAACTGGAGAGCAGATGGACATACAAAGGGTTACAAATCATAATAATTTGGACTTGCCAAAGCAACATTAGAAACTAGATAACAGTAGATCAGTGCCCTCAAATTTCTGAAGAAAAATGATTTCTAACCTAGAATTCTATGGAGAAAATGTTTTTTATCATAGATTAAAAAGTTCTCAAAACTTAAATCCCATAAATTGTTGCTCCGGAACACCCTCCTATTTTAGAGAATTTTTTCATCAAAATGAGAGAGTAATTCAATAAGAAGGAAGGTATGGGCTTCAAAACAGGAGTTCCAACCCAAGAGATGGCGAGGGCAGTTCCCAAGGTGAAGGTGAAGGGAAAGAACTTCTCAGAGAACAGCTGTACACCACACAAGCAGCCAATCCAGAATGAAGCAGTGTGACTCCAAACATAGATATTTTGAGGCCTTCTATATTTCACACTCTTGCACCTGATAATATATGAGTGGAATGTTCCTAGAATCTTACCTGTACTTAGCTTGCATGGACCATGTGCTGATAAAGTTCTTGCTCTCTCCTCCGTGCCCTGCTACCTGGATTACCAAAGACAATTCATTTCACCCCACAGAAGAATTTTGCTTTGAACTACTCCTGAGAGCTGAAGATTGGCCATGGTAAGTAAGTTTAGAAGCACAAAAAAAAAAAAAAAAAAAAAACCAGCATTCTCCTCCCCCCTAATCATATTCCTGTATTCCTGTCACATTTTTCACACTTAGCACAAATTGTCACCCTGCCAGGTACCTCCTTTGTATGAGCCCTGTTTCCTGGCACTCATTCTTGTCTTCCCCAAATTGGGGCTGTAATAAACTCTGAAAAGCTGAAACCTGTGATTCTCTTAAGCTCATCTTCTCTTGAGATTCAACAGTAGAGAAGTGCCTTTTATATACCTTGCCAGGTTTGTACTTTCCTAGGGTTTTTTTTTTTTTTTTTTATAATTTCAGCTGTAGATTGACACAGTACTTTTTTTTTTTATTTTTATGTGGCATGAGGATGGAACCCAGTACCTCACACATGCTAGGCAAGTGCTTTACCACTGAGCTATAACCCCAGCCCCCGTGGGTTTTTAAGTCCATCACCTTTTATATTCGCTTGTATATGAATATGTATAGTTAAAATAACAATATAGTTGAAAAATCTATTATTGCTATTCACTGTTTTAAAAATAAAGGAAACTTTTTTAAATGGGAAAAAGACTACTAAGAAGAAGCTATTTGATGACATATAACACTTGACTATTTTTTGCCTCATTCTGTTTATCAGTTCTAGCAATCTGTATAAATATTTTAGAACTGATAGTGAACTTAAATTTATCTTTAATAAAAATATATGCCATTGTACCTTCAGATATTATTTAAATTGGCAAATACAATGTTCTATATGTAAGGTACTGTATGTAAAACTCTACTAAAACTGTTCTACATATCCTAAAAAATATATTAAAATAAAGGATTAAAACTGCATATCAATAGATTTATAGAAAGTATTCTGTAAAATTCAACATCTGTTTATGATCCAAAAATAAATAAAAAACAAAAGACCTTACAAACTAGTGATAAAATAATTGTTTCAATGGGAGAGCACTTGCCTAATATGCACAAGGCCCTGGGTTCAATCCCAGCACCACAAAGAAAGGAGATTTCTTACCTTATTAACTCTGCAGCATATAACATACTTAGTCATGATATATTTTTAAAAATTTCTTTGAGTCAGTCATGGTGACATGCCTATAATCCTAGCAACTGGGGAGGCTGAGACGGGAATTACAAGTTTGAAGCCAGCCTCAGCAACTTAGTGAGACCCTGTCTCAAAATAAAAAATGAAAAAGACTTGGTATGTAGCCCTGTGGGTAAGTGCCACTGAGTTCAATTCCCAGTACCAAAAAAAAAAAGTTTTTTTCCTTGAAAATCAAGAATAAAACAAGGATCTTATGCCAATACCATATCTGTTCAGCATTATGCTGGTGGAAATCCTATCCAACATGGTATTTGCAGGTAACATGATTGTGTACACAAAATATCAAAGAACATATACCAAAAAACGACCCAAAAAACTAGTAGCAGTAATAAGTAAAATTTTGCAGTCATAAGATTATAGTCAGTATTCAAACAAAAAATCATATTTCTATATACTAGCACTGAATAAGTAGAAAATGAAAATTTTTAAAGTATAATTTATAACAATATCAAATGTTTAGGGTTAAATTATGTGCATGATCTGTACATTGAAAACTATACAGGTTTTTGCTAAGAGATTTATTTCTAAGCAAAAATACTCCATCTAAATACTTGGAGAGATATTCCCTTTTATGGGTCACACAACTCAATATTGCTGTTAATTCTTTCCAAATGTATTTGTAGTTTCAATATAATAAAAATCTGATTCTGACATTTACATGGAATTCAAAGGATCTAGAATAGCCAAACAGCTTTGAAAAAGAAAAAGATGTCTAGAGCTGGGTGTGTAGTTCAGTAATAAAGCACATATTTAGCATGCATAAGCCCTAGGTTCCAACTCCAGCGCTAAAGAAAAAGAGGACTTACCACCACTTGATTACTCAGTTCTGCACCAATCAAGACAATGTTGCATTGGTGATAAGGGTGAAATATAGATCTAAAGAAAATCCAAAAGTAGACATGTACATTCACACTACCTGATCTTTAGTAAACATCCAAGGTAATGTAGTGGAAGAAAGATCACTATTTAAACAAATTATGCAGCAACAGCTGAATAGTTTTATGGAGAAAAATGAACTTCAATTTAACACCATTATTAAAAAAAAATTAAGGGTGTCCTGGGACCCCCTACCAGAATACACCTGGAATGCAACCCTTAAAGAGCTTCCTTAAAAGCCCTGTTTTCCCTGATGGGGAGAATCACAGCTGTTGGGGCAGAAGTCCCCTGTGTTTCTCCTTTACTAGTAAAGCAGTAAATCTTCTTTTTACTTTTTCTCAAAAAAAAAATTTTAATCCACTCTTGGTGATGTATGCCTGTAATACCACTTACTTGTGAGGCTGAGGCAGGATGACCACTTGAGCCCAGTTTTCGAGCCAACCTGGGCAACATAGCAAGACTCCATTCCAAAGAAAAAAAATTTTTGCAAACTGACTCTTCAAGACAGTGTTCAGAAAATGAAAGGCAAGTCACAGACTTGGAGAAAATACCTGCAAAATATTTATCCAACAAAGAATGTGCATGTAGAATGTATAAAGGACTCTTGCAACTCAATAAGAAAACAAGTAATAAGTACTGCATCAAAGAAGATATATGACTATCAGTAAGCCCATGAAAAGGTCTCAAGAACATTAATGATTAGGGAAATGCAAATTAAAAGCAATGATCTAGGCACAGTAGCACACACCTATAATCCCAGCAAAACCAGAAGCTGAGGCAGGAGGATCACAAGGTTTAGGCCAGCCTGGGCAATTTAGCCAGATATGGTCTCAAAAAAAGAACTGGGGATGTAATTCACTGTTCTGGGTTTAATTCTCAGCATTTGGAAAAAGAAGAAGAAGAGGAAGAAAAGAAAAAACACATTGAAGTACCCCTGCTAGGATAGCTAAAATGAAAAGAATTGACATACCAAGTATTGAGGATGTGGAATAACTGAAACTGGTAGAAATGTGCATTGGAGTCCATCCCTTAAGAAAACAGTTGGAGACCTGGAGGTGCAGCTCAGTGGTAGCCACGTACAAGGTTCTAGATTTGATCCAAGGACCACAAAAAAAAAAAGTCAAACAGCTGCCATACAATCCAGCCATTTCTTTCCTAGCTATTTATCTGAGAGAAATGAAAGCATAATTCCATACAAGGTCTTAATTATGAATGTTCATAGCTGCTTTATTTGTTATGCTCAACTGGAAACAAAAATGTCCAGCATTTGGACAGATAAATAAATTGTGCTATATCCATGCAGTGGAGTACTACTAAGCAATAAAGGAAGTGTACTGATCCACATAACACCATGAATGAATCTCAAAATGTCAAATGAAAAAAGCCGTACAATAAAGACCATATATGGTATGATTCCATTCTTTAAAAAAAAATGCAAACTGAGCTTTTGAAGGTGATGTTATGTTTATTATCTTGATTATGGTGGTTGTTTCATGGGTATGTACAGATGTACTCATCAGATATATACTTGAAATATATATGTACAGATTACCTCATTGAAGCTATAAAAAACAAATAAGCTGTTATTATTTTGGGTAACTCATCAAGCTTTCAGTTTCCTCATCAGTAAATTAAAAAGAATAATACATGCTTCAAGTGTTTATTTAAAGATTTTAGAGTGTGTTTGTGTACACTCTGATAATACCTCCATATCACCCTCTTTCCCCTTCCCAGGCTTTTTTTTTTTTTTTCTTCAAACCAGTTATGTATTTATTTACTTATTTACCCTTGCACTTATACTGTAAGTTCCTTGAGAGCAGGGACTTTCCCTTATTCTCTGCCAACCTCTCAAATGCTGGTAACAATGCTAAGAAAATAGTGAGCACTCAGTATATATTATCAAGTGATTTAATGAATGTGTTTCTTTGTGTGTGTGTGTGTTTTTAATTTAGTGCCTAACAGAGCTTGTGACTTGATTCATATTAATTCTAATCCACCATTCTCCAGTCTCCTAAAGGACACTAATTTTCAGATTATCCTCCTGATATACTTAGCAAAGTCTTGGTGGACCATTCTCTACTGGTACCTTTTAATGGCTAAATATATTTGGGAAATGGCTGGGCATAGTATACACCTGTAGTCCTATCTATTCACAAGGCTGAGGAAGGAGAGTCGCTTGAACCAGGATCACTTGAGCCCTGGGCAATATAGGAAGACCCCCATTTTTAAAAATGGGGGGAGGCATGGTGGTACATCTTGTTTCCCAGCAGCTCTGGAGGCAGAGGCAGGAGGATCCAGGTTCAAAGCCAGCCTGAGAAATTTAGCAAGACTCTGTCTCAAAATAAAAATTAAAAAGGACTGGGGGTGTAGCTCAGTGATAAAGTACCTCTGAGGTAAATCCCCAGTGAAGGAAGGAAGGAAGGAAAGAAAGAAAGAAGGAAAGAAGGAAGGAAGGAAGGAAGGCCCTACACATCTTTGGCAAATGCATTAAATAATAGATTGGCTTGTAATACTAACAAAAACCTTTCCTTCTCAGAAAGCGTGACTCCAAGCTGTGTTCATTACATGACTTGAGAAATTTTCATTTTGCTTTTCTTTTTTTTTTTCCACAGGGTTTATCCATGGCTTAGAGGACTGGGCTATACATCTTTGGGTTTATTTTTATTGGGATTTTTTTTATGGAACATAGATAATATCTTTTGTGACTCACTGAGGTAAGATATATTTTCATCCTTGAGAAATATTTTTGGAAGCTTCCTATTAAACAAAATTTCATAGACATATAAAAATATTAGTGCCTTGAGCCACATGAGGTGAAAAGAAAAGGGCTAAAGATGTAACTTAGTGGTAGAGCACTTGTCTAGGATGTGTAAGGCCCTGGGTTCAATCCCTGGCAGTACCACAAATAAAAGGGAGGGAGGGAGGAAGAAAGGATGCTGTGAATGAATTTTAACCAATGTTGACATTTTTTAAATACGTACAAACCGGGAAAGGTGGCATATGTGTAATCTCAGCTACTCGGGAGGCTGAGGCAGGAAGATTCCAAGTTCAAGGCCAGCCTGGGCAATTTAGCAAGACTCTGTCTCAAACTAAAAAGGGGTAGGGATGTAGCTCAGTGGTAGAGAGCTTACCTAGCATATGTGAGGCCCTGGGTTCAATGCCCAGTACTGAAAAAATGAGAGGAGAAAAACAAAAGATGTATATGGCACTACAAAGTGCTGGGAGTACCTGCTAAAAATTACCTAAAAGTTTGCACCTGAGAATATTTCATAACCTCTGCAGACTTTGGGTTTTGTGTATGTGTATATTATAGAACTATACAATTAATCAAATGTTGACTGCATATTTGAGACCTACCTAATCTGCTTTGTTAAATAAACAAGAATGATTTGCAATAAGCAAATAAAAATTTGCACTTATATATGGTCAATGTTATTTTCTAAAATAGTTAAGTATTTCCTTTACCATCTTGTCAGCAGTTATGTATTGACAGAAGTTTGAATCTTAAACTTAGGTCTCTTGACTCATCTTTCACTAGGACACTATCTTTCTAGGCCTCTATTTCCATAAAGTGAGCATGTCAAATCGATCAAACTAGTGTATCATTCCAACTCAAAATTCTGTGACCTAACAATTTTACATAAATACAGAGGATGGGATATATTGAACAGCACCACAGGGAGACAGTCAGCAGAATTCAGACCTTGAGGAAGTTACAGGTTAAGTGACCTGGTCTCTGCAGCAAATAAATAGCAGAGGGTGGGAGGAAGAGGGAGGAATAACCTATAGATTAAGGAACTTAAGAGATATATTAACCAATACAATATGTTAGCCTTTTTTGGGGGGAGGTGAGTCTTTATTCAAACAAGCCAATTCTGAATCTTAAAAAAGATAACTTAGGAAAAATTTAGAACTCTGACTAATAATTGAATATATAATGACACTAAGGGATTTTTATTAATATTTTAGGTATGAAAATGGTATTGTAGTTTATGTCTGAAAGAGTTTTCATCTTTTGGAGATATATACTAAAATATTTAGATAAGAAATGCTCCAATATCTATTATTTGCTTCAAAATAATATAGGAGGGAGAAGTGAGTTAAGGTTTAAATGACACATTACTGAAATGGGTCTTGGAGATCAGAAACAGGTCCTGGTCTGCCCCTCCTCCCCCCTCCATGTTAAACACCTGAGAAATGCTGAGGCAAGCATAGAAAGCAAGTTTTATTTAAGAAAAGAGATAGCAACAGAGTTGTCTAAAGAGAAGGGGCCCCAGAACTGGGAGTCCGTGGGAAGTGGGTGTGTCTTGCTCTTTTATAGACCTCCCCTGCAATCTTTTAATCTTCTCGTATGTGCCTAAGGGCAGGAAGGAATGAGAATTTAAGGATTTACCTTGTGCCGGGAAGTGCTATCCCAGAGGTTAGCTGTTAACCCATTGACCTGGGAAGTATAGCTAGTGATAACCAGTCATTCATTATCTACACTGACTGCCAGACCTTCACCCTCTGCCTCAGTTTGTTAAAGAATGTGACATATCCTGTCCCCTCAGGCCAGGCATGACTGCAAGCAGATTGCTTTTTGTCAAAGAAAGCATGTGGGAAGTCAGTACAGTGAGCTTATTTTATAGAATTATTCTCTTAACCTTGTATTCCCATCATCCTACTCTATTTATCCTCTTTCATTACCACTAGTTGAAAATTACTCAAGTTGGATATTATTTTGCCTACTATTACACATTTGAAATTCTCCATAGTAAACCATTAAATAAGTAAACATAGACTTTAAATGTAGACAAGCAAGTAGCACACCTTGTTTAGAAAACTAAAAGCTAAGTGCATGGTTCTGAATCAGGAACACCCAACAAAACACCTGGAGATTTTACACTGCTTAAGAGGTCATCATCCCCCATTGAGAACCTACAACATACAATATGACTCTTAAAGATGGTAATTGTCTCAAAAATTGATAATATCTAGCAAAATAATCTGTTGTTTCATATTGGTTTTCTCTTCTAGTAAATACTAGTATACTCTAAACTGAATAGAAATATCTAGAGCTGGCTACAGTGGTATATACCTGAAATTCCAGCTACTCAGGAGGTTGAGGAAGTAGGATCACAAATTTGAGGCCAGCCTAAGGCAATTTAGTGAGACCCTGTCTCAAAACAAAATTTAAAAAGGGCTTGGATGTAGATAGCTAGCTAAGTGATAGAGCTCCCCCTGAGTTCAATTCCCCCTACCTTGAAAGGGGGGGAAAAAAATCTAGGATTTGAGACCCAGATGTATCACTGACTGACTTGGGCAATTCTCCAAACTTTTGTTCTTAACCTGCAAAAAGCAGATTATTAAAGCAAAGCTAAGAGTAAAACCTCCTCAAAGAATCACTGAATACAAGGTGAAATAATAGATCTTAAAGGGCTTTACATGGAGCCACGCCAAGGTGACAGGAATAGCATGTATGTATCCAGTTTCTTAATGGATAGACTCAAGGGAACTAACTCGCTAGACTAGCATTTCCCAAAGTGTGTTACAGAAAAGAAAGCAATAAATTATATGTTTCCCACATTAATCTGAGTAGAGTTACTTCATGGAACTTCTAGGAGTGCTATTCCTCAGAATACACTTTAGAAAACAATATGGCAGGCTTAAGGAAATTAAATGATTGCCATGTTTGCAAATGATATTTTAAGATGCTCTAACACTGTCAACACTAGTGCTAATAAATATTTTTAACTTTTAATATAATTTTCCCTCTCTCTACACAGGGACTTTCGGAAGGAGGTACCACCTATTCTAGGTGTTACCACACAGTTTCATGCATGGTGGCATATTCTAACTGGCCTGGGTTCTTATCTTCACATCCTTTTCAGGTAGGAAATAGAGACTTTTCAACCTAGTATTGAAGGATTGTTTCTTGTTGTTGTTGTTGTTGTTTGCTTAATTTTTTTGTTTTTTCCTCTTGGAATAGAATGATGTAAGTATGAAATGTTAAGAGATAGATCAGGAAATTATGTTCTAGTTTTGCCTCTGCCATGGATGACCTTAAGAAGTCCCTTCCCAGCTAAGGGCCATAGCACACATCTGTAATCCCAGTTACCCAGCAGGCTAAGGCAGTAGAACAGCAAGTTCAAGGCCAGCCAAGGCAACATAGCAAGACCTTGTCTCAAATTTAAAAAAAAAAAAAAATTTAAAAGGGCTGGTGATGTATGTAGCTTAGTCAGTGCTAATAGAGCACTTGCATAGCATGTACCATTCTTCAGGTTCCATCCTCAGCACCCACCACCAAAGGAAAAAATAAAAAAAGAAGTAGCAGGAGGAGAAAGAGGAGAAGAAGCTGAGCACAATGGCACATGCCTATAATCCCAGTGACTGGGGAGGCTGAGTCAGGGATCACAATTTCAAGGCCAGCCTGAGCAATTTAGTGAGGCCCTAAGCAACTTAGCAAGACCCTGTCTTAAAAAAAGAATAAAACTTTTTTTTGGCGGGGGGGGGGGGGGGGTGGTACTAGGGATTGAACTTATCAGGGTACTTAACCACTGAGCTACATCCCCAGCCCTTTTATTTTTATTTTTTATTTTGGTAATTTAGGAGAGTGTCTTTGTGACAGAACACATTGGAATATTTAGGGTGTGATTGAACATCATGTCAAAGACTCTATAGAATATAGATGCACATATATGTATATTTATTTGTATATGTATGTATATAAGCATATTCGTGTGTACATGTGTATATGTAGGTAGGTATGTGGGTATGATTGAATAAAGGTGATTAAATAATAATAGTCTGGGAGAAGGGGTTACAGGAATTCATCCTACCAATCTTGACTGTTCATTTGAAACTTTTTTAAATTTTGAAAAGGGAGAAGGGACCATGTGTTTTTGAAAGATTTGCAACAAATGAGTGAATAAAAAACTTCATCTCACTAAAAGGAAATGCCTTCTAAAACGATATGTCTATTTTTGTGAGAAAGCAAGTTTAGCTGGGCTCAAAATAAAATGGGCTGGAGATATGCTCAGTTGTAGAGCACCCCAGGGCTCAATCCCCAGTACCAGAAAGAAAGAAAAGGAAAGGTGGGAAAGAAAAAAAGATTAATATATGCATATGCTTATAAAGCATAAATTATCTGTATACTGGTAAAGAAACTAGTAAGTAACATCTGTTACCTCTGGGCCAAGGAGCTGAGAATTTGGGGGGTCGAGGGAAGAAGAGACACCTCCTTTTTACTGTGTACTTTTGCATTTTTTGAGTTGTTTTGCCAAATTATTACCTATTCAAAAATAACTTTAAAATAAAATAATGGGATACTTTTTGTAAAGTGAGCTATAGTGTTTTGAAACTCCTTTCAGCAGTCTTCATGTTGCAGTAAAAACGGTATGATCACACATTACTTGGCAGTATAAATTAATGTAAAGCATTTGAGAAGAAATTTGACAGTTAAATGTGTTCATAAAAATAAAATGTTGGACCAGGTGTGGTGGTGCACACCTGTAATCCCAGTGACTCAGGAGGGTGAGGTAGGAAGATTACAAGTTCTGGGCCAGCCTCAGCAACTTCGCAAGGAGCTGAGCAACTTAGTGAGACCCTGTATTAAAATAAAAACTAAAAAGGGCTGGGGATGTGGATCAGTGGTTAGAAGGCCCTGGGTTCAATCCCTGATAGATGTAGATATAGCTAGATATAGATATAGATATATAGATATAGATATAGATAAATAAAATGTTGCACTGAGGTTGTAGCTCAGTAATAGAGTGCTTGCCTACCATATATGAGGTCCCAGGTTCAACCCCCAGCACCACAAAAATATTTTTTATAATTTATATTACCCATTATTTTATTCCTAATTTACCCTTAAGAAATTACACAAAAAATAAGAATTTCTATATAAACACAAAAGTGCTTCTCACAGTGTTAATTAATTTAGAAGAATAACAAAACAAACTGCCCAATAGTACAGAATCATAAAATAAATTATAATATGTCCTTTATTTCACCATTTGAGATTAAAAATATGAAAAGTTTATAGCAACACAGAAAGATAATCTAATATTTACACCAGGCATGGTAGCACCTGCCCGCAATCCCAGCATCTCTGGAGACTGAGGAAGGAAGATCACAAGTTCAAAGCCATCCTCAGCAACCTAGCAAGGCCCTAAGCAAATTAGTGAGACTTTGTTTCAAAATAAAATATAACAAGGGCTAGAGATGTGGCTCAGTGCTTAAGTACCCCCTGGGTTCAAGAAAGGAAAGAAGGGAAGAAGGAAGGAAGGGAGGGGGAGGGAGGGAGGAAGGAAGAAAAATCTAATATTTAAGTGAAACAAACAAATTCATAACTTATAAAATTGTTAAACCTGTGGAAAAATTATATTGCATATGGGAAAAAAGTGAATGTAGAAAAATAAAAGTAACGACTAGATTTGGTGACACGATCTTTTTTGCTTTTTTTGCATTACAGGGCTCCTCACACATGCTAGGCTAGTGCTCTACCACTGAGCTATATCCCCAACCCTTTGAGTCAGGGTCTCACTATTAGCCCAGTCTGGCCTTAAACTTGAGCTCCTCCTGCCTCAACCTCCCAAGTAGGTGGCAGGGTTTTGAGTTCATTTTTTTTTTTCTTTTGTTATCTATTAATGTTTAAATTGTTTAATTTTTTTTTTTTTTTTTTTTTTTTAGTGCTGGGGGTCAAACCCAGGACACCTCTCACATTGTAGGAAAGCTCTCTGTCATTAAACAACATCCCCAACCCTCTTACTATCATTTTTTTTTTAAAGGCAGGAAAAATGTTTTAGAGACACTTCATTCTAAATAATTAAAAGAAGCTTAGATGTTTAAGTTTTAGTTATATGGAAATTTGGGGTATAGGGGTACCTCACTAACTGAAGCATCTGAATAAAAATACTTCAAAATAAAAAATAAAAAGGGTTGAGGAGCCAGGTGGGTGGCACATGTCTGTAATCCCAGTGGCTCAGAAGGCTTAGGCAGTAGGATTGCAAATTCAAAGCCAGCCTCAGCCTCAGCAATTTAGCAAGACCTTAAGCAACTTAGGAAGACCCTGTCTCAAAATAAAATACAAAAGGGGCTGGGGATGTGGCTCAGTGGTTAAGCATCCCTGGGTTCCATCCCTGGTACAAAAAAAAAAAAAAAAGGATGGAAATATAGCCCAGTGGTAGAGTGCCCCTGGGTTCAAGCCCCAGTCCTGGGGGGGGGGGGGGGGGCAAAAAAATATGGAACAGTTAATTGTGATATGAATCATTTCAAGCATTAGTGGGATACCCACTACTGAACTACAAACATTCTGATGTCATTATATACAAGTTAATCATTTCTCTGTCTTCCTTAGCATCTTGCCAAGTGTTAGATATGCCAGTGTTTTTTTTTTTTTTTCTTTGTATACACAAAGGCAGTATGGTTAACTTTGTCAGCAAACGAGTTCATGAATTAAAAATTATTAAGAGCTTTCCCATCCCCTTTTCTTCCAGTTTATACATGAATTAAAAATTATTATTAAGAGCTTTCCCATCCCCTTTTCTTCCAGTTTATACACTAGAACACTTTACCTGAGACACAGACCAAAAGTGAAAGTAAGTCCATGTCTTGGGGGTGGGAGGTGGTATGTGCATGTGTGTTGAGGGGGAGGGTATTAGGAGGATGGGATGGATGTAGGAGAAGAAAAGAGGGGCATGGAAAAGTAGTGGAGCACTGGCCTTGAAATCAAAAGACATTGGCTTTAAGCCTTCAGTTTATTATACACGATCTTGGGCAAGTCTTTTTTAAGCCAGTTTCTTCAATAATAAAATGGAGCTATTAATAGCTAGGCTGCAGTATTTACAGATTAAATGCCCATCCACTATTAAGTAGATGCTTAATACATTTGAATGAATTAAATGAAAATTATTTATGAGATCTGGAAGAATATGCGGTGCTCAGGCTACCATATCAGAACAGTCACTAGCAACCTATCATGCACTGTAGTCTGAGCCCTGTGGGTTCTTTCTCATTCTTTTTGGGGAATAACATGGAACAATCTTATCTTCTCTTGTTTTGTTCTAACTTGTTTCCACAGTTTCTCTTCGGAATCTGGCCAGTGATCATGTTTGAACCTCTCAGGAAGTACTGATGAGATTATTCCACCACTAAAACAAAAACCACTTACCATAGACCTGATTGGATAAATAAGAGATATCTAAAGATCTACATATTCAAATACATCATGACCATCACAACAGAGGAGTGACTTTCTATTTAATGCTGCAGCCACAGGGAGGATGAGGAAGGCACCTGTGGGGTGTTAGCTCCTGGCTTTATCTCATTTGTCCTCCTCATCCTCATCCTAAGATGTTTATAAAGAAACAGATATGTATTTATATTCTAGAATGCTGGGGAAATTGGGTTTTTCTTAACAGGTTAACAGTTTGTGCTGGTCATAGGAAATTAACCTTTTTTCTTTTTGACAGAGTTGCATGTGAATTATACCTTTCTTAATATTTGATTAAATAATGAAAATAGTTAGTTAGGACTGGCAAACCCTATATCCAGATGGTCAGCTGTGACACAGCACTTAGCTATGTCAGCCTTGATTTATATTATTGTCATACTAACCTCATGAATGATTTTCCAAGATGGGGAGGGGGGAATAGCTAACTGTTGGATTCTAGGTAGTTTTCACTGTCCGTCTCGGTGCTAGTCAGATGGAATAAGCAAATTCATATTTGCCAGTGTGTTAAATACTTGTCACCTCCCAGGATTTACCATGAGCTCTGGGATGTCCCTGGACCTGTCAAAATTGGCAGGTCATCTTGTATCCTTTCTGAAACTCCACCAGGACACCGACTGAATGCTGCTCCTCAGTTAAAGGTGGTTGCTCTGTTTCCTTCGATCTTTGCAGACCTTTAAATTCTGTCTGTTTTTATGGCTAGGCAAATATGATTGGTGCTCTGGCCCGCCCATGTCCCATCCTCTAAGCATAACTTATTTGAAGTTATCGTGGAATGTCATAAAATTCTGACCTTTTGCCTTATGCAGTATTCTCCAGTTCTCAGAGAGGCTATAGTTATGCCCAGGGAAGAATGTCAAGTTAACTAGAGGTTAAATGGTCAGCATTCTATTTACATAAAGTTCATTGAAAATATCTGCTCCTTCATTTTTTTGAGGAAAAGAGCTATAAGGGACAAGTCTCTTTTTAAAGCGAGTTTCTTCAACAATAAAATAGAACTGTTAATAGCTACACTGCAGAGTTTACAGATTAAATTTCCATCTGCTATTGAGTAGATGCTTAATGTATTTGAATGAATTAGATGAAAATTATTTCATTTGAAGTATACTTATAGAACATCCAAAGATTAGAATGCTAAGAAAGAGCAGTAAAATCTCATTGTAAGTCAACTAATTATAATTTGGATTTGAATATATAACAAACTGAATCACTTTTCATGATCAAAAAATGTGGGAGCAGATATTTAATGTCTAATGATTACATCTTGAGCTGTGGCTTAAAAGAAAATTTGGTTTTTCTCTTCTGCAAAGTTGAAAACACTTTTTTCCAGTATCGAATAAGTAACCTTGATACATATTTAAAGCCAAAAATTGTTGTCTTCACCTACTGGCCTTAGTTTTAGCCCAAGTACTATTTTCCTTCCCTTAGCATAGCCACATGCCACTGGGCAGATACTTCCACCTAATTTTTTCTCCCCCATCTACTTCTGTAGCAAGAATAATACCTGCCAAAACATAAATCTGAGAGTACCTTGGAAGTATTTAGGAGGATGTAAAACTAAGTAGTTCCAGTGCAGTCCATAAAACTTTTCTTTTGCCACAAGATTCTAACTTCTGGCTACATTCACCTCCAACTACCTTGGGCTATCACTTCATAAATAATTAGTTTTATACCGTTATATTTTTGTACTGCTCAAATATTCTTCTATATGAAGAATCCGTGTATGAGAACAAAAGCACATCCTTCGTGACTTTTGCTAACACTGCAAGAATGAGGTTCTGCAGTCATAAAGTCAGATTAAGAGGGAACCCCAAAACTGGGCCATTTAGAGCCATTTGTTGAATGTTCAATTCAGCCACCACCATTGGTCACTTGAATAAATTGTCCAGCATCTCACTGTAGAGGCATCTGCATCGGTGGATGACTTGTAAGACTAGCCAATTCTTCAAAAAAACTTTATTTTGTGAGGATAGACAGCATGAAAGCTGCACATAAGATATTTTATATGTGTTGAGCAGAAAGCAGAGAGAAAAGCCAGGCCCTTTAACTGACTTTTTAATTTTCCACGTCAGTTTGTTCCTCACACAGTGGCTGCCTTATCAGCAACAAGTGACACACTCAGTGCTTTGTATCCGTGCCAAATTGTATGCAAATGTTAAATCACCTTTATTTCAATGGCTTTATTTTTATCCTTCTTGGAATTTGGGTAGACATTACAGGGTTGGAGGCCTACCCCACTCACACTCCCTTCCCTTCATTTGCTTAGAAAACTTCCTATTAAGTAGAGCATACAAACGTACAAACACCTGTTCCCTACTGAGCAAATAATGGTATGTTTGCATATCACCTAATGTGAAAGGTGCTCATCTGTGAGCTCAGAGCAAATTACATTTTAGAAAATGTTAATACTTGGTGAGGACATGAAAGAAGCATTTTGCTCATTTGAAGATCTTGTGTTGCCATTTTCTCTTTAGAAAATTGAAAGCAATTTGACTTTTTTTGTTTTAAGGAAAACTAAGTGAAAAGTGTTTGTGTTAATCTGATTGAGCACTTGGCCTCTCCCCACCTTGGCACTTCCATGAATGTCCCCACAACCTGGAGGGATCTCATTTATCTTTATGATATGGTGATGATTAACCCTACGATCATTTGTTTTGAATAATCTTCAAGTGAGAACCAAAATAATGGTATTCGGTTTAATGGAAGTAGATCAGGTGTTATGATTTAGACATAATGCAAAATTCCAGGATGATCTGAACTTTCTCTACATAGAGGATTTTTCATATACTGAGGAGAGTGAGGTGTGAAGAGATGTGAGTCAAAGAAAATTAAGAGACCAAAAACTTCAGTGCACAGTGCATGAAATCTCTAGATGACTATAAGTTCTGTTGTAATACCAGCACCTTCTGAATTTAGCCAATGCCCCTAAAAGTGTCTAAAAACTTAAGGTTTTCTTATGTGTTCTGTAAGTTCCATATTACTTTGCTCCTGAAAACAATTATTTATTGCTAAAATTGACAGCATTAACTCCCAACCCCACATTTACATGACAGCAAATTTTTCTGGCCTGTGGTATATATTGTGGGCTGGATAAACATTTGTGTAAATCTGAGGTTTCATAGAGAATCAGTTACAATTGGAAGTGGCAACTATGTGGCTATTTGCAGATCTACCTCTGTCTTACATTTTGTGCCATGTATCAATGGTATAATATAATTAGTTTGATCACTTCATCTTGTTTTTCAATGTCTAAAAATACAACTTACTCACTGTGCTCTAACCATTTGCAAACAACAACTAAAATTTGGTGAAGTGTATTTAAACCCCTTTATGAAGGGAGCTATAAAATGAAAAGGGAAACCAAGTACACTCCCATGATCCCTGCGGCTCAGGAAGCTAAGGCAGGAGGATGGTGAGTTCAAAGCCAACCTCGGAAATTTATTGAGGCCCTGAGAACTTAGGGAGATCCTGACTCTAAATGTTAAAAGGGTGGGGATGTGGCTTAGTGGTTAAGCACCCCGGGTTCAGTTCCTGGTACAGAAAAATAAAAAAGAAAAGGGAAAAAAAGGATTCATGTTATCACATCTATCTAACTGGAAAGTTTCAATGCTGGTTTTTAAACTGTTGCACTTCCTTTAAGAACAGGAAACACCTTTTTCTGTTCTCAACATCTAATTGTAGTTCCACATGGGGGAGTTGCTGGGTTGCTGAGGTTATGTGAGCAAGCCACTGGACTCAACCATTTCTCCAAAACTCTCAGCCCAGTCAGTTGCGTAGACCCAAGTAAGGATACTACTTTACTTGACATTCACATTGAAGATTAACTCTGACTTTGGACTCTAACTTTTGCCTTAGGTATGAGACCTTGACATTATTGAAGGACAAGTAGAAAGTATGAGGAACAACAAATCCCACCAAAGCATAGTTCTTTCCTGATAGGTAGAGCAGCAAAGGAGAAAACGTCACTATAGAGTTTTAAGCAGTATTGTTCAGCTACAGAATTCCTGCTGTTGTTGATAAATAGTCAACCATTTGGAATAAAAGCTAAGCAGTACTGGCCCCATTTCAGTGCACTGCAAATATCTGTTTCTTGAGGTCTTCATTCATCATTAAGTCCAGTAAATTACTCTGTTTAGATTGTCAGCTGGTGTAGAAAAGTTGATCAGCCAGGCACAGTGGTGAATGCCTGTAATCCCAGCAACTTGGGAGACTAAGGCAATATTGAAAGTTCAAAGCCAGCTTCAGCAATTTAGTGAGGCCCTAAGCAACTTCAGACCCTGTCTAAAACAAAAGATAAAAAGGACTCGGGGATGTGACTTAGTGATAAATCACCCCAGGTTCAATCCCCAGTACCCACCCCAAATAAAAAAAAAAAAATTGATCACCATATTTCATACTAGAAAATCCCAAAACCCAAACAAGAAATTCTGTTACAGGTCTACAGATGTCCTAAGGTTCCCCCATTTTTTTCACTTGGCAGCTGTCAGTATTATAGCACTCAACCACAGGTCATGCTGTGTGCTGTGCTCATTGTGACCTGCTTTGTTGTTTGTAATAGCACAACGTTGATACTTGAACTAGATTTAGTCATTAGTAATGTTCACAGAATTGTCATAAAGTTTCTGAAACTTTTCTGGCAATTGTCACATCTGCAAATCATCACTTTAAAATTGAGTTTACAGAATTAATTCTAAGGATACAGCAGAGCACATTTATTAGAGAAATCTTTTAAGCATGTGTATATATAGTTCATTGTGAGATCATCTGCACCTAAAGTAAAATGATAAAAATGTATTATGTTATAAAAGACTATAGAGCAGGCAAACTGCAGCCCATAGACCAAATCCAGTCTGTAATAGTGTGACCTGAAAGGCAGGAATGGCACTTACATAATGAGCATTGTTTAAACAGAAAGAAAGAATATAAGACAGAAACTGCATTTTTTTGGGCTCAGGCTCTGGAAGTTTGCCTCCCCTGCTCTGGACCATCAGCAAATGAGCAGTGTGGAATGTGGAGGCACCGTAGTACCACCCGACAGTACTTCTCTACAAGATAATTCTAGTGTGTACTTGTCAGAATGAAAATATTCCATGCATTTCCAATTCTACTTACTTCTCTATTAAATGTAATCATAGGTCTTCTGTTTAATATTTACACCATAAAACTATTTCATATCAGTTTTACTAGATTGGCAACAGCCTGCTGCAAAGTGCCTAAGTCTCTGAGAAAAATTACCAAAAGCAAGGTTCATGATTTTGTTTTCTTTTTAAAAGGAATTCTAAACCAGGTGTGGTGACACATACCTGTAATCCCAGCAACTTGGGAGGCTGAGGCAGAAGGATCACAAGTTCAAACTCAGCAACTTAGCAAGACTGTGCCTCAAAGTAAAATTTAAAAGACCTGGGGATGTGGCTCAGGGGTAGAGTGCCCTGTGTTTAATCCCCAATATTACAAAAAGATTAAAATATAAAATAAAGGTGATTCTATTTTATACTGCAAACTCCAAAAATGCTAGTTGCATTCAGCTTTTGAGTTGACTTCCAGAAAGTTGAGATCTTTTGACCATTTTTATTCTTTTTTTTTTTTTTTTTTAATTTTCTAAAAAGAAAAGTTCAAGGTCCTTTCCACAATTAGTCCTGCTTTCTTGTTGGCTCTTCTTTTTAGAGCTAATGTGCATACAAATGAATAAGCAAGCCTATTTTTAAGAACTAAAAACTATTAGTTTCTGTTTAATATATTAATTGGGCATTGTTTACAATCAAACATTTCCATACTTTTCATATTTCTGACATCACCATGATCAACAGATAACCCATTCAAGTTAATGTTGCCTAGTTTCATATTTGTTACAGATGTTTGCTCTGCTAGCTGTTATTTAATAAACATATTGATTGTATTGAATCTTTACAAAGGAACTCACCATTTCCAGGTAATCTCAGATCTGCTCATTCTTTTTTTTTTTTTTTTCCATTTGATTTGCCAATGCCATAATCTTTTTTCTAGAAAAGAGTAGAATAATGTATTTTTATCTAATCTATAATCTAGGCTGTATTTCAGCACTCGTTACCTATTGAAGGTGAAAGTATTAAATGATACTGTTTCAAATAAGACTTCTGGTTATGTTTTATACCTGGTTTATATTTAAAATATTTATAAATTTACAAAAAGTACAGTGTAGTCATAGTGTTCATGCACTGCACAGAGGCACCAACTTGAGGAGAAGGGTCAGTGGGGACTAAAAACTAGCCTGTACTCATCTTGTCAAGATGCATGCTGTGGTAGGTGGCACCTCAGAAAACATACCTTTTGCTAATTTGGTTAAGGGAGCAGTACAGGGCAGTAGTGATCTGTTTGATGGGAAGGACATTCAGTAATTATGCTGGGTCTTTTTGCCATTAGACTCCTGACACTATACTGTAGTACCTTTCTACTTCAAGCCTAAGTTACAAAGCTAAAAGCTAACAATTTTATATTTAAACCTTTATGAACTACTGTTCATAAACAGTAGCGTTCTCAGCTACAGGAGCTCTAGAGTAAACCTACGATCCTTCCAGCTTTACAGTACAAGGGTGGGTATATCAGGAAGCCACATGTGTCCATGGTTTCCATCTTTGACAGTGACCCAAGTTCCATCTACAAGATGTAAAACAAATTAGAAATTCTCACAACTTGCCAGTTTGCCAGTTTGCTTTTCAAATATTAGCTTTCCTAGCCAAGCCTACCGGAATGCGTAGTTTCAGTCACTGCTGACCATATGGTTCATTCTCCAACTAGTCCTTCCTTTGTGTATCAGGGAGGGGCAGCTTGCCCAGATTAACAGATGGGTGCTGACGAGAGGTGAACCAGGAACCTTGGCCTGACAGAACACAGAGGTGGATTTACAAAGCAATCTGTGCTTTGTGAAGGTGATAACTGAAAAGGAGTTGGGATGTAGGATGGCTCTGAGTTTATCCCTGAACAGTACATACCCTCCTAAAGCTGCCCTGCCACACATACATCCTACATAGAGGCACCCATCATTTGATTTAGAGGTCTCATGAGCTTACTCTGGGCTCTTCTGTAGCATAGTCTGGGGTGGCTCCGCCCTTTCTTCCCCATTCCTCCCACTACTCATCCTCCCTAGTCTTCTGTCATCCAGACACCCACCCAGGCCCTCCAGGTAAGTGGGAGGAAACTGAAGAATGAACATCAGGAAGTCATCAAGCTGGGAGAATTCCCACCCCTGCCATTTGGACAGCCCTGCCCAGTCAGGCCTAGACCCCGCCAATCCCCTGGATCACTGGTCCACTTCCACTCTGGAGTCCCTGCCTACAGTGTGGGCTGCTACAATGGATTGCTAAAATGAATTTCAGAAATTTTCAAAAGATCAGGTTAAAACTCCAGGGATGACATTTAAGGCCCTTCTTAGGGTACTCTAATCTATTGCACATTCACCCCCAGTGTTTACCCTTTTGACCACGCTACACCTCGAATGTTTCCCAGGTAGATGCGTCCTCTTTCGTCGTCCTCTGCTGCTGCCCGGTGCACCCTCACTGTTTACACCTCTTCTAGTCTGCTGGGGAAACTCCTTACCACTCTCAAATCCCACATGACACATATTCCTGTGAACCTTTGGAATTCCTCCCTACCCCTTGAAGCTGGTGTGATCTTGTGATACTTTGGCCAACAAAATATGGTAGCAGTGGCCTTGGGCAAGACCTGGAGCCCAGAGTTCCCCACCTTGGAACACTGAGACCATTATGCCATGAAGCAACCTAGGATGACAGCATGAGTGGAGCCAGCCATCTCAGCTGAGACAGCCCAGGGCTCATCATTGGCTGAATAGGGATAGCCACATGAGCAATCCCAGGTGGGTCCAACACAAGAACCTCCCAGTGAACACACAGAATCTTGAGAAATAATGGACAGTGAGTGGCAAGCCATTGATGTTGTAGGATGCCTTGTTCAGAGCAATAGATACCTGATAGAGTGCAGATCTAATTAATGTGAAGTCTTTCCTGGCTCATTCAGGCTCTCTCCTCCATTTCTGTCTCTGCGTTTTGTGTATGTTACATGATTTTATAATCATTTTGTATCTGGCTCCCATCTCCCAAGACATGGTGAGCCCTTTGAGAATCAGGACTGAATCTTGATTCATCCCCGTGTCCCAAACACTCAAGTCAGGGGATGAACCCTTGACCACTTGCCAAATTCAGAATACTCAGGAGCTAGGGTATAGCTCAGTGATAAGAGCATGCTTAGAGCATGCTCTGGTTTTGATGCCCAGCACACACACACGAAAAAAATCACTATACTCAAAAGTCATTAATTGTGTTTAAAAAGTGCTCCTATAGCTGGGTGCAATGGCAGATGCCTGTAATCCCAGCAGCTTGGGAGGCTGAGGCAGGATAGCTCAAAGTCATCCTCAACAACTTTTGAGTAAGGACCTAAAGCAACTTAGTGAGACCCTGTCTCTAAATTATTTAAAAGAGCTGAAGATGTGGCTCAGTGATTAAGTGCCCCTGGATTCAATCCCTGGTTTAAAAAAAAAAAAAAAAAAAAAAAACCTCCTCCTATATGAACATTTTATACGCAACCTATTCAACAAAGATTTCAAAGCACATCCTGTATTAACAGAACAGGCCCCACACCCTCCAGAGTGGCTCTCAATCTAGCAAGGAAAACTGATTGACACAGCACATCACTAGAATGTTTCAGTACAGTCATGTCTACATTACTTGGAGAGCATTCAGCAGTTGCTGGGTGGAAAGGTCAAGAAGAGTCCCCTAGAAAAAAGACTTAAATCTAAGCTTAAAGAGCAAGCAGGCACCCAGCAGCTTGGGACGCTGAGACAGGAGGATCTCAAATTCCAAGCCAATCTCAGCAAAAGTGAGGTGCTAAGCAACTCAGTGAGACCCTGTCTCTAAATTAAAAAATACAAAATAAGACTGGAGATATGGCTCAGTGGTCATGTGCCCCTGAGTTCAATCCCCAGTACCAAAAAAAAAAAAAAAGCAAGCAGGCAGTCACATTGGCAAAGGAAGCTTATGACTGCCCTACCTCTGAGGAGGAGGAGGAAGGATGGTGTGGATTGGTCAAAGGCCAGGATATTGAACTTAGACAGTCCTTGGGGTGGAACCCAGTACGTGAGGCAAAGGATCAGCTCCAGTCTGGGGATGGCTTCTGTCTGTTTCTTCTCTCTCAACATGCAAGGTAAGATGGGACCTGGGTTTCTTCCTTTTGGGAAGGAGGTACCTTTTTACTTCTCCCCATTCCCTTCACCTTAGAGCACCAAGCAAGAACCAGAGGGAGGTCAAGGAGAAAGGAACCAGGACCCAGCACTGCATGAGTCCAGTGTAGCAGCCGCCAGTGGTTGGGGCTTCACAAGGTTTCTTTGCCTGCCCCATCTACTGTACAAATACTGCCCCGTGAATACCCCAGGGTGGTAGGGTGCTGGTGGGTGGCCCAGGAATTTGTGTCCAGCCATAAGGGCATCAAACCAGTGAAGGGAGTAACCAAAATAGTTCCCAGAAAAGAGAGGAATTCTAGGCAGAGTGAATAGCATAACAAAGCATAAAACAGTAACCAGAGTGGGAAACACCTGCAGAGGAGCACGACAAAGGAGCTTTATGCCATACTGTGTGAGACTGCTGGACCTTGACCCGTAACTAAATGATCTGCTCGGCCCACAAGCACTTCTGTGTTCGCCAGCTGCTAACATGGCTATGATGCTTACTTCATGTCAAGCACGGGTCTGCACAAATTAATTCATAATCCTGAGACACTGAGCTAAATAACCTGCCTAAGTTCCTACAGATAGGAGCCTGAATGAAGTTCAAAGGGGCCAAATAAATGGCAGATTTGTCTTCTTCCACCAACTTTGGCACCTGCAAGGAGACAGGATCTGTTGCCCTGGACTTAACTTGGAGGTGGTCTGAAGGAGGTGGTACTGGAGCTGAGTCCCAAGAGACAAGGGAACAGGACCAGCAAAGAGTAAGGCGTAGGGTTCCAGGGCATCTGAAGAGTGCTTAGAGAAACAAGTCCAGCAAAAGGAACCACAGAGGACACCCAACACTGCCCAGCGAGTCTAAGCCAGGGGGCTGCACAGCACAGCATCTAAGAACAGAGCTGAGGGAGCCAGCACTGCCCTCAGGAACAGGGCCTGGCCCCACACCTTTTTCTCATTTATATCAAAAGTTGGCTGCAATTCAGGTTCCGGAGTAAGGTTTATCAAAGTAAACGCATATGTCCTTAAAACAAGATTCAGTATTGCATTAAGGCTGAGCTGAGATATATCTGTCTTTCTAGAAATGATTTGGTGTTAGATGGGGGTAGGTAGGAGAACAATACCTAATTATTTTTAACTAGTATTTGTAAGGCACTCTTGCACCCACAAAATTAGTATTTCATTGAGAGAAGAGCATTCACTTTCTCAATTTTTTCAGATGAGGAAACTGAAAGGAGCTTGGACTCCAAATTCTATTTTCACTCATTTTTTAATTCCTTTATTCATTGAAAAAAATGCATATCCCCTGCCCCAAAATGTGCCAGGCACAGGACTCTGCACTGAGCACTATAATGGTAACATACATAGCTCATCTCGACCCTCTTCTCTTGGTGCACCAAACTCTGAAGCAGGACTCCAGTGTGTGAAGAACCATAGAAAGCTATAGCTAGCATTTCTAGCTTGGGCTCACTGGTGACACTGACCTATCCAGAAGGATCTCTCACTTGTCTTGGACCAGAGATGAGAAGGCACTGAGTAGGCAAGGGCTCCAGATAGTCAGTCCAGGCAGGTGAAGAGCAAGAAAAAGCTTCAGGGTCGGAAGGGGCTTGGCAAATACAGGCTTCAACTTGGCTGATGGTCAGGGCACATGGCACCCAGGGAAGCTGGGGAAAGGAGTGTGAGGAATGGTACAAACATCTGCACTGTTCAGAGACCACTGGGCAGCAGCCGGGGGTTAGGCTGAAGGGAGAAAGTGGGAGGAAAGACCATGCAGGAGGCTATGTCACTGCAGCAAGAGATGCTGGCATGCATTGGCCTGTTGATGGGGGAATGGAAAGATGTAGTTGATGAAATACTTACAAGTTAGAAATGACTGGGCTTGGTGCAGAGATGTGG
Source organism: Sciurus vulgaris (assembly GCF_902686455.1). Lineage (NCBI taxonomy): Eukaryota > Metazoa > Chordata > Mammalia > Rodentia > Sciuridae > Sciurus > Sciurus vulgaris. Next base: position 74,428,170 of record NC_136472.1, read on the forward strand.
GAAAGGGGAGAGTCCATCGAGGCTTTTGGCTTGAACAACACAGTGAAGGGGATCATGCTGAACAAAGGTGAAATGCTTGTCTAAGACAGCCCTGGAGACCTCCCAGTACTAAAGGTCACTAGACAGGGAACTGAGGAAAGGGACCTGAGACATGATCAAAGAGGAAGGAGGAAAGTCCAGAGAGTGTGAAGTCTGAAACAGGAGTGTGTTTTAAGAAGGGGGTGGCAGAGAGGGAGGAGGAGAGGGAAAGGGGAGGTACCGGGGAACCAAATTGACCAAATTATATTATTCTATTATGTCCATGTACAAATATGTATTCCACAATTATTGCATAATTGCAATGCTCTAGTAAAAAGGAGGGGAAAAGGAAGTGGCAATGCCCCATGCACGGCAGAACTCCATCTGAGAGTTCAACAGGACATAATTAAAAACAGGACAGACTGCTATGATCCAGGATTTGTCCTGGGAGGCCTTCAGGAAGACCCCACCCTGGCACACTGAGCAGGCTACATGCAGAACAGGCCCTGACCTCACAAGTTTAGAAGACAGCACATAATATCCTAAGTAGAAATAGAAACAGGTGGGACTGGAGGCTGACCAACGGTCAGAATATTGGTGTCATCCGGTGGCCACTTCATGCTCACTTAATGCTCACAACAGCCCTACAGGGTGGGAATTTACTCACTCTGTGTTATAAATGAGAACACCTGACCCAGAGATCTGAACTGCCTTGTTCTGATGATGCAGTTCCAAGTTGGGAAGCCTGAATTCTGTCTAATTCAGTGCGGTGGCCTCGTGCTTTCTTGACTGGCCCCAACGCGGGAAATAGATTAAAGATCCAGGCTGGACAGGGAATGGGAGGAGGGAATAAACATGAGAGGTGTAGGATGCAGAATCAACAGGATGTGGAGATTGAATGTAAGCTGAGGAGGGCAGAGGAGACAGTCAGGGCTTCTGGTTGAAGCAGTGAGGTACCATTGACTGAGGATACAGATTCACAGCTGTAAGATGGAGACTGACTTTGGATATGATGAGTCTGCCGGGCCTGGATGACTTTCAGGGTGAATCCAGGCAATGAGATACACAGAGCTGAAGGTCAGAAGAAAGCTCTGGACTGTCAGAGATCCGAGATACCTCAGTGCAATATTGAATTTTGGCTCCTTTTTATATCTTAGGAGAAGAGTTTAGAAAGGGCTCTGCACGCCTGTAATCCCAGCAACCCAGGAGGTCAAAGCAGAGGATCCCAAGTTCAAGACCCTGATTTCAAAATAAAAACTAAAAATAAGCAATACTTTTTAAAAAGGACCAGGAATGTAACTCTGTGGTAAAGCTCCCCTGAGTTCAATTCCCAGTACCAAAAGAAAAATGAAAGGGCTGGGGATTTGTGCTGGGAGAAACACAGCGGAGAGTGGCATCCCAGGTAATGTGGAAGACTCGCCGCTCATCTCTGATTTGGTATCCCCGCAGATGGCTTTTCCCTGCAGAAGATCCATGAATCCCAAGACTCTGGCCTTCCTTCTGGTGGGCGTGAGTTTCTTGGCACTGCGCATGTGGCTCCTCCAAGTCCCAAGGTCCCAGCAGGAACAGAAGGGGAAGGGCCCGACCAACCGTCGCGACACTCCCACGGCTGCGGCACAGCCCCCTGCGCTCTATCTGGGGCTCCCGTGCGTGGCCAATGCCTCCGCGAACAGCACAGCTGACTTCCAGCAGCTGCCGGCGAGGATCCAAGACTTCCTGCGGTACCGCCACTGCCGCCACTTCCCACTCCTCTGGGACGCGCCGGCCAAGTGCGCCGGCAGCCGCGGGGTCTTCCTGCTCCTGGTGGTGAAGTCGTCGCCTGCCAACTATGAGCGGCGCGAGCTCATCCGTCGCACGTGGGGACAGGAGCGCAGCTACAGAGCGTGGCGAGTGCGCCGCCTCTTCCTGCTGGGCACCCCTGCGCCGGAGGAGGCGGCGCAGGCGCCGCAGCTCGCGCAGCTTGTGGGCCTGGAGGCGCGCGAGCACGGCGACGTGCTGCAGTGGGCCTTCGCTGACACCTTCCTCAACCTCACGCTCAAGCACGTGCACCTGCTCGACTGGCTGGTGGCGCGCTGCCCACTTGCCCGCTTCCTGCTCAGCTGCGACGACGACGTCTTTGTGCACACACCCAACGTGCTTAGCTTCCTAGAGACGCAGTCGCCGGACCGCCACCTCTTCGTCGGGCAGCTCATGGACGGGTCGGTGCCCATCCGCGAAAGCTGGAGCAAGTACTTTGTGCCCCCGCAGCTCTTCCCAGGGAAGGCCTACCCATTGTACTGCAGTGGCGGCGGCTTCCTCCTGTCCAGCCACACGGCCCGGGCCCTGCGCACCGCCGCACGCCACACCCCTCTCTTCCCGATAGACGACGCCTACATGGGCATGTGCCTGCAGCGCGCGGGTCTACAGCCTAGCGGACACGAGGGCATCCGGCCCTTTGGCGTGCAGCTGCCGGGCGCCCATAAGCTCTCCTTCGACCCCTGCATGTACCGCGAGCTGCTGCTAGTGCACCGCTTCGTGCCCTACGAGATGCTGCTCATGTGGAAGGCACTGCACAACCCCGCGCTGAGCTGTGGCCGGAGACACAGGGTTTCCTGAGGCGGAACAGGATGCGCTGTGCCACCAAGGCCTCCACGTGTGATGAGAACACATCTTCCCTGCTCATACATTCTGTCCTGTCCCGCTGAATCTGAATCCCAAGTTGACATTGAAATCACGCGGGGGAGGGGTCTGGAAAATACGGCATCCTGGAATATTTTCCTGGCCCCATCTTCAGGGCTTCTGATCTGATTGGTCTGTAGTGGCCCAAAACATATACGTGGTTGTTTTGGTTTTGGTTTGGTTTGGTTTGGTTTGGTTTGGTTTGGTTTGGTTTGGTTTGGTTTGGTTTGGTTTAGCTTGGCTTGGTTCCCTGGGTGATTCTAATGTGCAGTCAGATCGAGGACCACAGGGTCAGGGATGTCTGTGTCTCCTCCCAAGCCCAGCACCGTTGCTCCTCGGCAAGCCCTCCAGGGTACCCATCTCCCACGTTCTGCTCATCGTGAACAATGGAACAAGGGAGGTGTGGGGGCCAGGAGCCATTTCACCTGTCAAGGGCGATACAAATATTCGTTGAGTTTCCTCCTCAAAATGAGTGAAGCCAGAGGTGGGCTGACGATCATCAGATGGCTCCCCGCTCCCAGAAGCCAGTCTACTCTTGGAACTGAGGGGCATCTGGCAGCATTCCTCCCACTATACCGGTGCCCTTGAGACGTCAAAAAAGGCCTCACAGTGCAAAGTGGAAACTGAGACCCAGTCAGAAGAGGAAGAGGCACCATCCAAGTGATCTCTCCCCAACCCCAATCATGGACCCACAGTAGCCACAGCCACTTACTTGACCCTTGCTGGCCTTGCTTATGAGCAGGACTTAGCAAGTATTTCCTAAGTACTTTAGGGATGAAGGAACTAGCCAATGAGGGCTCATTTGTTCTGTGGTGTGAACTGTATCTGTGAGAATACTGTTTTTGCTCCTGTAGCAGATCCCACAAACCTGACAGCTTAAAGTTACACCCATTTATTGTCCTACAGTTCTATCATCCAACACACGTCTCACTAGGCTAAAATCAAGGTGTTGGTAGGACAGCATTCCCTCCTGGATGCTGTGGGGGAGAATGCATAAGATAAGGGGAGAAAGTACAATACACTTGACTACTATATCATTTAGAGTTTCTGTTTATCAAAAGATGCCATAAATCAGGGGTGGTGGTACACACCTGTAACCCCAGCCACTCGGAGACTGACAGCTAGTTCAAGGCCAGCCTCAGCAATTTAATAAGGTCCTGAGCAACTACAGAAATCTTGCCTCAAAATAAAAAATAAAAAGGGCTGTGACTGTAGCTCAGTGGTAGAGCACCCCTGGGTTCAATCCCCAGTACCAAAAAACAACTACAACAAACAAACAAGAGCAATGCTGTGTCTGTCTGTTCTTTGCCTCCATAGTCAAATCTCTCTCCAACTCTTCTGCCCGCTCCTTCACTCCCCTGCCCCTGGTGCTAGGTATCAAATCCAGGCCCTGGAGCATGCTAGGCAAATTCTCCATTTCTTTCACTTTTAAAGACACAGTGATTTCACAGGACCCACCTGAATGGCTCAGGATTCTCTTATCTTAGAGGCAGTTAATTAGTAACCTTTGCTCCATCTACAACCTCACTTCCCTTTGCTAAGTAACCTAATAACGTGCATAGGTTTCACAGGAATAAGAACATGTAGGGAACCATTATTCTACCTATCACTGTGCCCAATAAATATTTATGGAATAAATGAGCCTTAATGAAACAACGAGCAAAAATGAGTGAAGTATTGTGCTTCCTTCGCACAGACCTCTCTGTTGCAGACTCTCATTTTGGATAACTGAGTCATCAATCCTGAATTCCCTGCTTCAGTACTTTAGAGAGACAAGAAAACAAGAAATCTGAAGACAGAAGGCATAAGAATCTTCTGGAAATTGAATATTGCTTCCATAATTTCCTCCCATTTCCCCAACCGGTGGGAGATTATCCCCATTTTACCCGTGGTAAAAATTCAGATTCAGAAACTTCAAGGCTTAGGTGTGTCAGAAAGCTGCAGTTATGAGTCTGCTGTGTGATTCTGGATCCTGGTCAGTCCGTCTCTGAAGCTGGGTTCCTAGCGTGGTCCAGGTCCGGGGTGGCCAAACGGCCACAGAACCCTCGTATGGCCTACCGTCACTTGGCGATCAGAGTCGCCTGGTGCCTCTGCCCTGCACATCCTGCCCGGATCCCTAAACTCATGCACCCAGCGACCGCCAGGGGGCGCGCCCCACACACCATGGGTCCTGGACGTTGCCCTCAATTCTAAACGGGATTGTCGGGCTCTTCTGTCCCTCCAGGCCTACAGGACACAAGGCTGGTTAACTGGGCTGAGACCTCTGGGGGCAATTCAGGTGACTTGGGTTCGGAACAAGGCTATGAAAAGCCAGAGCTCCCGACGCCCTCGTTAGACTTGCAGCTGGGTAGGACAGTCAGCTCAACCTCTACTCCCTGAGGTCACACGCCCTCAACCCGCCAGAAAGTATTCCCAACTCCCTTCATGAGTCAAACCTGACACCCAAACTTCCCAAGGACTCCACGAGTAGGGAAAAGGAACTGCCTTTCTCACTCACAAACACAGATGTAAAAATCCTTACATTAAAACGCTAGCAAACGAAATGCAGCACTAAAGGAGAATGTATCAGGATTAAAAGGGGGTATCCCAGAAAGTCCAGTTGGGTTTAGCATTACAAGATCAATCATGGGCTGAGGGTGTAGGTTAGTGGTACCAGAGCTTGCCCTCTGGAGGTCCAGGTTTGATCCCCAAGGGTGGGGGAATCACAATTGATAACACAGGAAGATACTTCTGTGATCAGTCACATCAAGAGAAAAATGAGCATCTATCTGAGATGCTCTGGGAAAGTTTTGATAAAATTCAACATCCAAAAACAGTTTGCAATTTTAAAGAGAGAAAGAGAGAGAGAGAGAGTTAGCTTTAAAAAAATTCAACATCCGGCCATTTGCCTGCCTCTCGCCTGTCCATCGCCTACCTTACCCCTATCCATCACCCAACGCTCAAGGTTCACCTCCAGATAGTCCAACAGCTGCCAGCAGACTGACCGCGGACCACCAGTGGAAAACCAGCTGCCTGCTGTTGCCTGGAAGTTCACTGTTGCAGTACCTGCAGGTTTGATTACACGTGGCTGCTGCCATTTTGAGACAACAGCCAGGCCCCGTAGGACCCCTGGCCAGACTGACCGAGTTCCGTCTCCAGGATCCCTCAGCCCGACCAATCACTCCCTGCCTCTGGGGCCCTCACATCAACTGACTGCTCCCTGCCACCAGGACCCCCAGACCAACTGACTGCGCCCTATCACCGGGACCCCAGACCGACGGATTGCACCCGGCCTCCAGGATCCCACAACCACACCAAACACACCGGACCTCCAGGACCCCTGCCGGACCAACTGCATTCTGTCTCCAGGACCTCCAGCTGACTACGTCCACCCCTGAGCTGCAGCTCCCCATTTGCCAACATATTTCGAAGCCAGAGCAGCCATCTTGGATAATCCTGGAAGCCTTAGCACCGATCTTCGGGTGGGGCAAATCCCATCCTGAGACGCCTGCTGGAGGCTTGAAGCTCATTCTCAGGTACCTCTCATACATCGGGCTACTGAACACTGGGAGGTTTCATTAGTATACGACTATTATACAGTACATTTTCTTTTTTCTCCTTTTTAAAAAAAATTTAAGTTTTTATTTCTTTACTTTTCTTACTTTCTTTTCCTTCTGTTTACCTATTCCCTCAGAGTCGCTTTCTCCCTTATTTACATGATGTTATTGTCCCCATAGGGGCTATTTGGTCTAGGATTGCATAGTGTCTGGTTTGGGCACTGCTAATATTGATCTCCCCTTAAAGAAAAGGTTTTGGAAATCTATAGGGCTACTATAAGCCTATAGGGGGAAATCTGCAATACCCCCAGATTGCAGTGCTAGAGGGGAAGATACATGAACAACATGAAAAAACAAGGGAAGAATATGATCCAAACAAATCTAGATTCTATAGTAATAGAATCCAATGACAGTATGTTAGAAGAAATGTCAGAAAAGGACTTCAGGTTATGCATGATTAAGATGATTTGCGAAGCAAAGGATGAGATAAGAGAGCAATTGCAGGCAATGAATGATAATACCAATAAGCTGAAAGAGCACCTGCAGGAAGCAAAAGATCATTTCAACAAAGAGATAGAGATTCTCAAAAAAAACCAAACAGAAATCCTTGAAATGAAGGAGACAATAAACCAAATAAAAAACTCAATGGAAAGCATCACCAACAGACTAGACCACTTGGAAGACAGAACCTCAGACAATGAAGACAAAATATTTAATCTTGAAAATAAAGTTGCCCAAACAGAGAAGATGGTAAGAAATCATGAACAGAATCTCCAAGAACTATGGGACATCATGAAAAGACCAAATTTAAGAATTATTGGGATTGAGGAAGGCACAGACATACAAACCAAAGGAATGAACAACCTATTCAATGAAATAATATCAGAAAATTTCCCAAACCTGAAGAATGAAATGGAAAATCAAATACAAGAGGCTTACAGAACACCAAATGCACAGAATCACAACAGATCCACACCAAGGCACATTATAATGAAAATGCCTAACATTCAAAATAAAGATAGGATTTTGAAGGCCGGAAAGGAAAAACATCAGATTACATATAGGGGGAGACCAATACGGATAGCAGCCGACTTCTCAACCCAGACTCTAAAAGCTAGAAGGGCCTGGACCAACATATTTCAAACTCTGAAAGAACATGGTTGCCAACCAAGAATCCTATACCCAGCAAAACTAACCTTCAGATTTGAAGATGAAATAAAATCCTTCCATGATAAACAAAAGTTAAAAGAATTTACAAATAGAAAGCCTGCACTACAGAATGTTCTCAACAAAATATTCCATGAGGAGGAAATGAAAAACAACAATGGAGGTCAGCAAAGGGAGGAACTACCTTAGAGAAAAACCACTCAAAGGAGAAACCAAGCCAACTTAAAAACCAAAAATAAGCCAAATGACTGGGAATACAAATCATTTCTCAATAATAACCCTGAATGTTAATGGCCTAAACTCATCAATCAAAAGACATAGACTGGCAGAATGGATTAAAAAGAAAGACCCAACAATATGCTGCCTGCAAGAGACTCATCTCATAGAAAGAGACATCCACAGACTAAAGGTGAAAGGATGGGAAAAAACCTACCATGCACATGGACCCAGTAAAAAAGCGGGGGTTTCCATCCTTATATCAGATAAAGTGGACTTCAAGCCAAAGTTAGTCAGAAGGGATAAAGAAGGACATTTCATACTGCTTAAGGGAAACATAAATCAGGAAGACATAACAATAGTAAATATTTATGCCCCAAACAATGGTGCATCACTGTACATCAAACAAATCCTTCTCAATTTTAAGAATCACATAGACCACAACACAATAATTCTGGGCGACTTTAACGCACCGCTGTCACCACTTGATAGATCTTCCAAATAAAATCCAACCAAAGAAACCATAGAACTCAATAACACAATCAATAACCTAGACTTAATAGACATATATAGAATATTCCATCCATCAACGAGCGGATACATTTTCTTCTCAGCAGCACATGGAACCTTCTCAAAAATAGACCATATGTTATGCCACAAAGCAGCCCTTAGGAAATGCAAAAAAATAGAGATACTGCCTTGTGTTCTATCAGATCATAATGGACTGAGAATAGAAATCAATGACATAGTAAAAAAAGGAAATTACTCCAACACTTGGAGACTAAATAATATGCTATTGAATGAAACACGGATAACAAAAAACATCAGGGAGGAGATTAAAAAATTCTTAGAGGTCAATGAGAATGATGATACAACATATCAAAATCTCTGGGACACTATGAAAGCGGTACTAAGAGGAAAATTCATTGCATGGAGCGCATTCCAGAAAAGAATGAAAAGTCAACAACTAAATGACCTAACATTACAGCTCAAAGACCTAGAAAAAGAAGAACAGAATAACAGCAAAAGTAGTAGAAGACAGGAAATAATTAAAATCAGAGCTGAAATCGATGAAATTGAAACCAAAGAAACTATTCAAAAAATTGACATAACAAAAAGTTGGTTCTTTGAGAAAGTAAACAAAATAGATAAACCCTTAGCCACACTAACAAAGAGAAGGAGAGAGAAGACTCACTAAAATACATAATGCAAAAGGAAATATCACAACAGACACCACTGAGATACAGAACATAATGAGAAGCTACTTTGAAAATCTGTATTCCAACAAAATAGAAAGTACCGAAGACATTGACAAATTTCTAGAGACATATGCTCCTCCCAAACTGAACCAGGAGGACATACATGATTTAAACAGATCAATATCAAGCAATGAAATAGAAGAAGCCCTTAAAAATCTACCATCCAAGAAAAGCCCAGGACCAGACAGATTCTCAGCCGAGTTCTACAAGACCTTCAAAGAAGAACTCATTCCAATACTTCTCAAAGTATTCCAGGAAATAGAAAAGGAGGGTACCCTACTGAATTCATTCTATGAAGCTAATACCACCCTCATACCCAAACCAGGCAAAGACACATCAAGGAAAGAAAATTTTAGACCAATATCCTTGATGAATATAGATGCTAAGATCCTTAACAAAATATTGGCAAACCGTATCCAAAAACATATTAAGAAAATTGTGCACCACGATCAAGTGGGGTTCATTCCTGGAATGCAAGGATGGTTTAACATCCATAAATCAATAAACGTAATCCATCATGTCAATAGACTTAAGGATAAGAATCATATGGTTATTTCAATTGACGCAGGAAAAGCATTTGACAATATACAACACCCCTTCATGCTGAAAACACTAGAAAAAATAGGGATAGTAGGAACATACCTGAACATTGTAAAGGCTATTTATGCTAAGCCCATGGCCAACATCATTCTTAATGGAGAAAAACTGAAACCATTCCCTTTAAAAACAGGAACAAGACAGGGATGTCCTCTTTCACCACTTCTATTCAACATTGTCCTCAAAACTCTAGCCAGAGCAATTAGGCGGACTAAAGAAATCAAAGGGATACGAATAGGAAAAGAGGAACTTAAGCTGTCACTATTTGCGGATGACATGATTCTATATTTAGAGGATCCAAAAACCTCCTCCAGAAAACTTCTAGACCTCATCAATGAATTCAGCAAAATAACAGGCTATAAAATCAACACGCATAAATCTACAGCATTTTTATACACAAGCGATGAAACAGCTGAAAGCAAAATGAGGAAAACAACTCCATTTGCAATAACCTCAAAAAAAAAAATAAAATACTTGGGTATCAATCTAACCAAAGAGGTAAAAGATTTCTACAATGAAAACTACAAAACACTGAAGAAAGAAATTAAGGAAGACCTTAGAAGATGGAAAGATCTCCCATGTTCTTGGATAGGCAGAATTAATATTGTCAAAATGGCCATACTACCAAAAGTGCTATACAGATTCAATGCAATTCCAATTAATATCCCAATGACGTACCTCACAGAAATAGAGCAAGCAATCATGATTCATCTGGAAGAATAAGAAACCCAGAATAGCTAAAGCAATCCTTAGCAGGAAGAATGAAACAGGGGGTATCGCAATACCAGAACTTCAACTATACTACAAAGCAATAGTAACAAAAACGGCATGGTATTGGCACCAAAATAGACAGGTAGATCAATGGTACAGAATAGAGGACACGGATACAAACCCAAATAAATACGATTTTCTAATACTAGACAAAGGTGCCAAAAATATGCAATGGAGAAAAGATAGCCTCTTCAACAAATGGTGCTGGGAAAACTGGAAATCCACATCCAACAGAATGAAACTAAACCCCTATCTCTCACCCTGCACAGAACTCAACTCACAATGGATCAAGGACCTTGAAATCAGACCAGAGACCCTGCATCTTATAGAAGAAAAAGTAGGTCCAAATCTTTACCTTGTTGGCTTAGGATCAGACTTCCTTAACAGGACTCCCATAGCACAAGAAATAAAAGCAAGAATCAACCACTGGGATAGATTCAAACTAAATAGCTTTCTTCAGCAAAGGAAACTATCAGCAATGCGAAGAGAGAGCCTACAGAGTGGGAGAATATCTTTGCCATTCATACTTCAGATAGAGCACTAATTTCCAGAATATATAAAGAACTCAAAAAACTCTACACCAAGAATACAAATAACCCAATCAACAAATGGGCTAAGGAAATGAACAGACACTTCACAGAAGAAAATGTACAAGCAATCAACAGACATATGAAAAAATGTTCAACATCTTTAGTAATAAGAGAAATGCAAATCAAAACTACACTAAGATTCCATCTCACCCCAATTAGAATGGCGATTATCAAGAACACAAGCAACAATAGGTGTTGGCGAGGATGTGGGGAAAAAGGTACACTCATACATTGCTGGTGGGGCTGCAAATTAGTGCAGCCACTCTGGAAAGCAGTGTGGAGATTCCTTAGAAAACTTGGAATGGACCCTCCATTTGACCCAGCTATCCCACTCCTTGGCCTATACCCAAAGGATCTAAAATCAGCATACTACAGAGATACAGCCACATCAATGTTCATAGCTGCTCAATTCACAATAGCCAGACTATGGAACCAACCTAGATGCCCTTCAATTGATGAATGGATAAAGACACTGTGGTATATATATATATATATATATATATATATATATATATATACACAATGGAATATTACTCAGCTATAAAGAATAATAAAATTATGGCATTTGCAGGCAAATGGATGAAATTGGAGAATATCATGTTAAGTGAGATAAACCAATCTCAAAAATCCAAAAGAGGAATGATCTCACTGATAAGCGGATGATGACTCTTAATGGGGGGTGGGAGTGGGACAAGAATGGAGGAAGGAGGGACTGTATAGAGGGAAAAGAGAGGTGGGAGGGGTGGGGGGAAGGAAAAAATAATGGAATGAATCAAACATCACTACTCTATGTAAATTTATGAATATGCAAATGGTATGCTGTTACTCCATGTACAAACAGAAACAACATGTATCCCATTTGTTTACAATAAAAATAAATTTAAAAAAAAATTCAACATCCATTCATGATTCTAAAGTAAACCTTAGTAAGAGGTGTGAAAGCTTTTCCTTGAAGGTTAGGAAAAAGAAAAAATGTGTCCTTCCTCACCTCGTGCATGGCCACTTCTGTTCAACATTGCCCAGGACTCAAGAATGCAGCATAAAAAATAAAGAGGGTGTGGGAGGAGTAGCTCAGGGGTAAAGCATCCTGGGTTCAGGCTTCAGTACCAAAAGAAAAACACAAACAAAAGAATGCAGCAAGACAAGGAAAAAGCATGCCACGTGGCACACGCCTGTAATCCCAGCATCGTGGGAGGCTGACGCAGGAGGGCTGCAAGTTCAAAGCCAGCCCCACAACTTAGCAAGACCCTCAGCAAGCTATAAGACCTTGTCTCTCAAAATAAGAAAATGAAAAAAAAAAAAAAAAAAGGGTTGGGGATGTGACCCAGTGGTTAAGCACCCCAGTGTTAAATCCATGGTATCAAATAAATAAAAAACACAAAAAGATAAAGACATTTTTCAATACCTTGTAAGTTTACAATTCTATCTGATCCAACTTCCCCTTTCTATACCAAATTAAGACACCCTCTCCATCCTGAAATGAAATTCTCAGATGATATAATCTGCCCCCACACATTTTTAAATCAACTTAGTGCTCTAATTCCAATATAAAAGAAAATACATTAAAATAAAATAGTATACATTTTGAAGCAGGATACAGTGGTGCAAACCTGTAATTCCAGCTACTCAGGAGACTGAGGCAAGAGGATCACAAGTTTAAGTCTATCCTGGACAATTCAGCAAGATCATATCTCAAAAATAAAATTTTAAAAAAGAGCTGGGGATGTAACTCAATGGCAGAATTCTTGCCTAGCATGCCTGAGACCCTGGGTTCAACCCCCAGTACTGCAACATGCATTTTGATGTGTAAGTTCTTGGGCTTAAGGACAAAAAAAAAAAAAAAAAAAAAAAAAAAGCCCCCTGCATGTTTCCAAAACTCCCTGTAAGGAACATTACACCTCCTTGAGATTTGTCAGTTCATAGAAAATCTACCACACACACTCAAAACACCTACAGAAATTGATTAAATTAGTAAGAAATCATACCAAATTTTCCAAATGAAAAAAATCAATACACAGAAATCAATTTAATTTAGTAAAGTAGCAACGAACAGTCAGGAAAAGTCATTTTTTTTTTTTAAAGTACCATTTGGGGCAAGTCAGGTGACTGAGGCAAGTTCAGAAGCCTGGGCAATTTAGTGAGACACTGTCTCAAAAAATAAAAAAGGGCTGGGAAAATAACTCAGTAGTAAAGTAGTTAAACATCCAGTACCAATAATAATAATAATAATAATAATAATTAATAATAAATAAAAAATAAAATAAAAAGGATTGAGAATTTAGCTTTTTTATTATTATTAAATATTAAGTGCCCTTTTAGCTGGGGATATAGCTCAGTGACAGACCACCTGCCTAACATTTGCAATTCAATTCAGCACCACAAAAATAAAAATTAAAAAATAAATAAAAGTACCATGTAGAATAGAAACAAAGGCGTATTTAGGACTGAATCCAAAAAAGATGCAAGAAAATAATTTCAAAGTATTTTAAGATTTTTTTTAACTGAGGCTGGAGTGTAATTCAGTGGTAGAGAGAGTGCTTGTGTGACATGTGCAAGGCCCTGAGTTTAGTCCCCAGCACACAGAACACATAAATTCATGTAGAGAGATGTCATGCCATAAAGCACCTCTAAGACCCTAATTCCCTTGGATCCTCACCACAACCAGAAAATAGGAACTATTTTCATCCCTATTTGGTAAATGTGGAGACTGAGGCCCAGGTTCAGGAATGACCTTCCCAGAGTCACATGAGTCTGCTGGCACTGAGGACTAAGGGCCCAGGCCTCCTGCGTGCCATTCCTGGGTCATGGCCACTGCATCAGCCACCACACTTGATGTCAAGTCTCCCCCAAGGCTGGAGCTACAAAAGCTAGAGGCCCAGCCTCCAAGTTTCAGAGAGAAGGCAGACAGCAATTTGACCATCTAGACCCTGAGGCGCCCCTGGAGTGTTCTATCTCCACAATGTCCCAGAATCCAAATTTCAATAAAAAACATTAAAAATTAAAAATGCGCATAGGAAGTGGTGAGGAGGAATGGCCACAGGATTTCCCATGCTGCATTGAGGGTATATATAGCTTAGTGGCAGAGCACTGGCCTAGCATGTGTGAGGCCCTGGGTTCCGTACACACACACACACACACACACACACACACACACACTTGGTCCATGCCTTCAGTGGAAAGAAAACCTCCCTGCTCTCCTGGCCATCTCGGTGGCACTTGGAAGTAGCTGCCCTTTGAGGAGATGGTGCTGGGGATCAAACCCAGGACGTAACCTCACCAGACAGAGTGGAGGGCACAGTTCAAAGGTGAAGCCACCTCAGTTTCCCCAACTCATACCACACCTACCCATTTCCCAAAATCCTGAAGAAAAGAGCAAATTTAGCTGGGGCATGAGGGTACACACTGTAATCCCAGCTACTCAGGAGGCCGAAGCAGAAGGATCACAAATTTGAGATCAGTCTGGGCAACTCAGTGAGACCCTGTCTCAGGGAAAAAAAAAAAAAAAAAAAATTAAAGCGGAAGGACCTTGAGGATGCAGCTCATTGGTAGAGCACTTGCCTACTAAGCATGAGGCCCTAGGCTCAATCTCTAGCACCACAAAATAAATAAATAAAAAGCATTTTGCTATCCCCAGGGGTTGGGGGGAAACAGCTAGAAAATGTCATTAAAAAAAAAGACAGATGCTGGATGTGACGGCACACGTCCACAATCCCAGCAACTAGGGAAGCTGAGGCAGGAAGAGCATAAGTTCAAGCCTGCTTTAGTGAGACTGTGTCTCAAAATAAAACATTTAAAGGACTGGGGCTGTATCTCAGTGTGGGAGCACCTCTGGGTTCAATCCCCGCCCCGAACCAAAAAACAAAAAGAAAGAAAGAGAGAGAGAAAAGAAAAGAAAAAAAAAAAAAAAAAAAAAAAAGACAGCATTCATGATATCTAGAACTGTTCAAAAGTTCAGGGAAAAGAGCAAATGTATGAGTGAGAGAAAGGGAAAGACAGAAAAGATGGCAAAATATTAACAATGGTAAATCCAAGTTAAAAGTAAAAGGATACTCATCATTTTATTCTTTCAACTTTTCTATAGGTTGACATTTTAAAGAATAAAAAGTTGGGAGAAAATATCACATACAATAGCAACCAAACTTCGAAGTACCTAGAAATTAAGTGATTGGATGAGACATCCATGAAGCCAGGTGCAGTGACACACACTTGTAATCCTGGACACTTGGGAGGCTGAGGCAGGAGGATCACAAGTTCAAGGCCAGCCTTGACAACTTATTGAGACTACTTCAAAAAAAAATTTTTTTAAAGGTCTGAGGGTGTGACTCAGCGGCAAAAGTTTTAATCCCCAGAAATGGGAGACATCCATGAAGAAAATAAGGACATAAACAATGGTCTGAATAAAAAGATTGTTTGTGTTTTTATATACAACCACAGAATATTACATATCTAAAGGAGATGAAATAAACATGTTGAAGGGATATCTGCACTTCCACTTTAACTGCACCATTATGCACAACAGCCAAGTTATAGAATCAACTTTAAAGTGTCCATCGATGGATGAATGAGTAAAGAAAATGAGGTACACACACAGTGAAATACTATTTAGCCTTTAAAATGGAAACCCTGTCATTTGAGATAACATGACTGGAACTAGAGATCAATCATGTTAAGTGAAATTAGCCAGGCCCAGGAATACAAGCATTGTAGGATCTCACTCATATGTGGAGAAATCATAGAAGCAGCCAACAGAATGATTGTTTGTAGGGACCGGGGATGGGAGGAGGGAAATAGAGAAATGTTGGTCAAAGGATACAAATTGCGGTTAGGAGAAATAAGTTCAAAAGATATATTATACAAAGATGGTGACTATAATTAATAACCATGTGTTGTATATTTGAAAATGACTGTGCGTAGGATGTGTGTTGGGAGGGGATGTGCTGGGGATCAAACCCAGGACCTAAACTGCTGCCTGCTAGGCAAGCACTCTTACCCTGAGCTGCACCCTCAGGTTTTTGTTTGTTTGTTTGCTTGTTTGTTTGAGACAGGGTCTTACTGAGTTACCCAGGCTTCCCTCAAATTTGTGATCCTCCTGCCTCAGCCTCCTGAGTAGCTTGGATTACAGGCTGGGCCATCATGCCCAGATGAGATTAGATTTTAAATATTCTCTCACCCACAACAAAAATGGTTAAATATTTTAATACATCTATTAATTAGCTCAACTTAGCCATTACACAATGTAAAGGTAATTTAAGACATAGTGTAAGTACATACAATTTTTATCAATTTAAATAAATAAATTTTTTAAAAGATTTTGGTACTGAAGCACTTTGTCACTGAACTACATCCCCAGCCCTTTTTATTTTGAAACAGGGTCTCACTAAGTTGCCCAGGATAACCTTGAACTTACAAATCCTCCTGCCTCAGCCTCCCCAGTCACTGAAACTGCAGGTGTGCCTCACCATGCCTGAGCCACAAAATAAAAATATTTTTTAAAGTAAACTATATAACATCACAATGATGTCAGAAAACGTTGATTCTTTCCAAATTCATCTTTAAATTCAATTCAACCCTAATAAAAATTCAATTTGGACTTTTTTAAAGAATTCAGTAAAATCTAAAATGCAAATAAACTTCTAACTCAATCTTAAGAACTAAGAGTTGGGGGCTGGGGTTGTGGCAGAGCGCTTGCCTGGCATATGTGAGGCCCTGGGTTCAGTCCTCAGCACCACATATAAATAAATAAATAAATGTCCATTGACAACTAAAAATTTTTTTTAAAAAAAGAACTAAGAGTCAGACAGGGGCTGGGGATTTAGCTCAGTTGGTAGAGTGCTTGCCTTGCAAACACCAGGCCCTGGGTTCAATCCACAGCACCACAAAAAAAAAAAAGAATCGGACAGGACCTTTGCCATACTAGATAGTCCCCCCAAACCTCAGCAATGCACATAGCATGTCACTAAAGCAAGAACAGATCAGCAAACCAAGTGCCCGCAGAGGCAGGCTGTGTGTGTGGGACCCTCAGTTGCCAGTGAAGAATGGACGTGCCCTGGTTGGCATAAGGAAAACTAGATTCATCATGGAAAAAAGAGAACCAGACCTCACTTAACACAACGTGAAGGAGGAACTCAAGCAGGCCAGAGACTTAAGTTTGACATGTAAAACTATCAAGACACTAGAAGAAACTATGGGTGAGAGCGTCTTGTGACCTGGGAGTGAGGAAAGACTTTTCAAACAAAATTTCTTTTTTTTTTTTTTTTTAACTTTTTTAGTTGTAGGTAGACACAATACCTTTATTTTATTTTTATGTGGTGCTGAGGATCGAACCCAGGGCCTCACACATGCTAGGCGAGTGCTCTACCTCTGAGCTACAACCACAGCCCCAAACAAAATTTCACACCCATAAAACATGTGATTTTTAAAATATTTAAATTTGAATATATCAAGATTAAAGAGTTCTGTCCAAGGGAAAATAAGACAAAGAAAATAAAGGCTGACTGTGGAAGAGAGATGTACACTGTGTAAAACCAACAAGGACTGATCAGAATATACAAACCCAAACCCAACCAAAAAGAGGACAGAGAGATCCCACAGCAGTCCACAGAGGGGAAGCACCCCAGCTCAGCAGCGTGGGAGGAAGTGCTCACCATTATTAACGAGCGGGATAAAAGCCAGAGTAAAACAGAGATGTTATCTACACTCATGGGTCAGCAGGAATTAGGAAGCCCTATACACACCAAGTGCTTCCAGGGCTGTCAGGCAGGGCCAGTGGGGGGATGGGCCACGCCATTCCGAGGAATGTCCTGCCTTCTTCTTCAAGTGGCACTCGTTTCTAGCCACCCAACAGTGGGGCTCTGAGATAAATATCCCAAAGAAAATCTCACAAGCTGCCTGACTCCAGGTGCTTGCGAGTGGGCAGCCACCTGAGTTCATTCGTCAGGGAGTAGAAGGTAAAACCGAGGCGTAAAACACTGCAGTTCGCAACTACTTAGACATTGTTGCATGGTGGCAAGAAGGATCTTAGGAGCCTAGGGCTGGGGCCAGTCCGAGTGCAGCTCAGTGGAAGAGTCCTTGCCTAACACGGACAGGCCTGGGTTCCATCCCCAGCACGTAGATGATAGCTGATAGCCGATAGGTGGGTAGATAATAAAACAACGGTAGTGTTCGGTTCAAAAAGAAACAGAGGAAGGATGCATTACCTAAAAACACATGTAAAAAAGATGTACATTAGACACCATTAGATCTGTTGCCTCTGGCAGGAGAACGGAAATAAGGATAAGGAGATCCGATTGTAACCAGGGCTGGTAGCAGCGTAGCCCAGCGGTAGCGCTTGCCTAGCATGCACAAACTCCTGGGCTGGAACCTCAGTACCGCGAAAAAACAAAAACCAGAAGAACCAGGTGCAGGTGACCCCCGGTGTAGGAGTGGGCGGACCTGCCTTTGCACCTGGGTCCAAACCAGCTCCAGAAGCCAGTTTGTAAGAGGCCCGGATGCTGAGGCTCGGGAAGCCCAGGGCTGAGATAAAGGAGTGAAGCAGCCCGGGCAGCCCTGCTCAAAGGCTCCCAAAGAGAGTACTGGGGGAACCGAAAGAAAAGCAGGTGCCTGGAGCGGGTCCTGGAGCCGGGCCTGACAAACAACCCGGGGTGAAAAGGAGACGCGGAGACCCTGCCCGCTAACTTGCTGTGCCCTAATATGACACCGGAGGGCAGTCTTCACGCGTCCCGCTCTCCTCGCTTGGCAGGCACCTGCCACAGGTGGCACAGACGCCCACCCCCCAGGCCTCCATGAGGCACTTGGAAGCATGACTGGCCCCTCAGATGGAAGAAGCACCCACCCCACTGGATTTTTTTTTTTTTTTAATTTGGGGAAAGATGAGCTGGGCTCCCCAGAGAAATTGGACACTCCCATACCCCAGGAGGTAGGGGTGGGTGCGCCCTGTTCGTTCCAGCCTGGGAAAGCTGGTGGCATCTATTGTATTGAGTATATCAGGAGAAGTGGGTCACGGTGGTCCCTTAGATGCGCCTCAACTTGGCAATGGAGACTAGCCACAGATCCTTTTCCGCACAGACGCCTGTGTGGCCCCCCATGCCCATGCCGAGTGATGACACAGGCCTCTCGCTCCCTGAAGACACCCCTGGCCCTCCTGCAAACCCCTACCTCACCCAAGACCCGGCCACCAAGAGATCAGAAAGCACCACCCGCTCGGCTCGGAAAGGTCAATCGTGCGGCTCGGTCGGCCCTCCCTTTGCCCTCTGCGGCCGGGAAAACTGCCAGTTTCTTAGCATTGAATCAAGATGCTAACAATTTCTTCAAAAATGGGCCCTCTCCACCCTGGGACAGTCATTTACAGAATAATACTGTCTTGGTAAAGGATCGCTTCCTCCTCCTCCCCGCCCCCCAGCCTACGTCTCGCCCGACCTTTGAATGACAAACAGCTCCATTAAAGCATTTTTCTCAACAGAAGAGCAGTCTGTCCAGAAGATTAATCCTGATGCGCCCAACAACACAGAAATGACATCAGTTTTTTAAAATGCCACTCTTGATCTTTACTCCCGCTCTCAACAGTTTGAAGCAGGAGTAAGGGATTGGATGTGGATTCGCGCAAGGGCGTCGGCTGCTGGACCTAGAGGGCTGAGGGCCGCAGCCAGGGCTGGGGACAGCGGGTTGGTGAGCTAGGAGCCAGGATGGCACCCGACCCAAAGGAGAAAGGGCGGAAGGTCTGGAGGAAACCAGATGGGAAGGGGCTTGGGGCCTTGGTGTGATGGGCGGGGTGGAGAGGGAAGGTGGTAGGGAGAAGGTGCCTCTGGCCTGCGGTGCAACTGGGCTGATTCCTGAAAGGTGGGGGGTCGGGGGAGGGGCGTTTGTCAGGCAAGGGATGAGGCTGGCTCAGTTCTGGCCCTAGGGTGCAGTGACAGGTACCCCGGGTCTGGCAGACAGGCTGTGAGCTGCAGCTTGGGGAAGTTCTGAACCCCTGTGCTGGAGAGTGAGGGTCTGGTAGCGGGTGGAAGTTCTTGAGGTCCCTTACATCCACATCTCAATGATCTCTGCTCTTCCTCCCATCTGAGGTCTTCCCAGCAGGCACTCAGGTAGAGGTGGGAGGAACTACCCAGACTTTCCTGCCTGCCCCCTGCTCTGTCCCTTTGTGCCCTCTGTGGAAGCGACCCCCAATCCTCTCTGTTGAGCCCAGGCTGATGTGTTCTGAAGCAATCGCCCACCACTGCCAGAGCAATCCTGCATGTAAGTGGAGAAGGGAGCCCCCTTGGTCAAGCTCTCAGGGATGGGGGACAGTTGCCTGGGTTGGAGACTCCTGCTGGCAGCCCCCAGCTCATAGGGGTATTCTAGTGGCCAGCTCTGGTGGAGCAGGGGCTTCCTTCCACACCTCAGAGCCTCCTGGTGTCAAAACACCTGAACCTTCAGTGAAACCCAAAAACTTCCTAGGCAAATGAGCTCCTGTCCCCAGGCCTCAAGGGACAGCAAATCTACTTCTACCTGGCTGCCCTCCAGACCCAATGTCTGAAGGCCCAACCAGGACTCCTTGTGTACCCCAGTCAGCTATGTTACACCCCCCACCACCACCACCTCACTGCTAGGTGAGCAGAGCCCAGTCAGTCAAATCCTGCAGCAGGGAGGAGGACAGTGGACCTCTACCTGCTGGAGGAAGGCAAGG
This sequence comes from Sciurus vulgaris, assembly GCF_902686455.1. Taxonomy (NCBI): domain Eukaryota; kingdom Metazoa; phylum Chordata; class Mammalia; order Rodentia; family Sciuridae; genus Sciurus; species Sciurus vulgaris. The sequence goes on from NC_136472.1 coordinate 74,448,646, forward strand.
GCAGGTGCTGCCTCCTCAGGGTCTCAGATGATACAGGGAGGACCTGAGCCCACCCTTGCTCCCCTACCTGGCCCACTGGCTCTGGCTCTTTGGATACCAGAGAATCCAGAGAAGCTTGAGACTCAGCAGTCCCATCTTGGTAGCCAACAGGTTCCTGTTCCCTCCACTGTCTGGTCCTTGGGCAGGATGCTCAGCCTTGCCCCAGGGGTCAGGGGTCTGTGCCATTAACTTACAGGGCTCAGAAGAGAGAATCTAAGTGGACAGTCCTGTCATGGGAGAAGATACATCTCCAGAAAAAGGTCCTGAGGAGTTTGGGGCAGGGAGAGCAGGGAAACTGACTCAGGACAGCTGGGATTCTTGACATATAGGATGGAAAAGAATGTGAGCACATCTAGTAGAGGCACAGAGATTTATTTAGGAAAGCAAGAATTCCATATTTAAGGAGAATGAGAGATGTGTTTTTAGGGTTCCAGGATGCTCTTTTAAAGGAAACTTAGTAAGAGGTGAGTACGAGGTTTATGGGGATGACACCAGTCTGGTGATCTCAAGATGGCTTATGGTGGGCTGGTAATTCTTAGTATCCTTAGACTGACCAACAGAAAATGCTGAAAAATTCCCTAGATTGTAGGTTTCTACAAATATGGTATCTCTGTTTGCTTAATCTTTGTGTGGTGTGTGTGTGTCGGGATTAAACCCAGGGGCACTGAACCATTGAGCCACATCCCCAGTGCTTTCTTTTTATATTTTATTTTGAGACAGGGTCTCCCTAAATTGCTGAGGCTGGCTATGAATTTCCAATTCTCCTGCCCCAGCCTCCCTAGCAGCTGGGATTACTTAAGTGTCCCACTGCGCCAGGCTTAATCCATTTATTGATGGGCTAATTAACACTGCATAAGGCAGATTTATAGATTTCTCTGGAATCTGAGAGTGACAGAACTGAGAGCTAGACAGGCTGAGGGAGTGACAGCCTGGAAAAGCCACAGAACTTCTGATGACAATTTTATTTCCTTGTCCTTCCTTCACATCTCCTGGCTACCTATTTTTGAAAATTTCTTCTGCTCGGGAGGCTGAGGCAGGAGGATCTCAAGTTCAAAGCCAACCTCAGTAAAAGCTTGATGCTAAGCAACTCGGTGAGACCCTGTCTCTAATTAAAATACAAAATAGGGCTGGGGATGTGGCTCAGTGTTCAAATGCCCCTGAGTTCAATCCCCAGTACACACACACACACACACACACACACACACACACACACATTCTTCTGTTTTACATCAATCCCAGTACTTTGGAAAGCAGTATGACAGTTCCTCAAAAAAGTTAAATGTGGGGGTGGGGTTAAGGGTGTAGCTCAGTGTATGCTAAGCATGGGTAAGGCCCTGGTTCAATCCCCAGCACCAAAAAGAAAAAAAAAAAGTAAACATGGAATCACTCCAGGACCCAGCAATTTCACTCCTAGATATACCCATGTATACCCATGAGAATTGAAAACAGATGTCCACACAAAAGCTTGCATGTGAATGTTCATAGTAACTGTTTGCATAGTAGCCGAAAACTGGAAAATCCCAAATGTCCACCAATAGATGAATAGATAAACAGAATCTGGAATATCCATAAAATGGACTATTATCCAGCCATAAGAGGGAATAAAGTATTGATTCATGCTACAACATGAACGAGCCTTGAAAACATCATGTGAAGTGAAAGAAGGCAGAAACAAAGGCCACAGGTTGTATAATTTGATTATATGAACCGTCCCGAATGGGCCAACCCCTAGAGACAGAAAATGGGTTAGTGGTTGCCATGAGGTGTAGGGAAGGAATGAGGAACGACTGCTAATAGGTACTGGGCTTCTTTAGGGATGATAAAAATGTTCTAAAAAACAATTTTTGGGGGGTACTGGGATTGAACCCAGGGGTGCTGAGCTACATCCCCAGCCCCAACCCCCAACCTTTTTTGGGGACAGAGTCTCCTTAAGTTGCTAAAGCTGCCCTTGAACTTGGGATCCTCCTGACATAGCTTCTGAAGTCCCTGGGATTGCAGGCATGCACCACCATGCCCGCTTGCCTGAAATTAGTGGTAACAGTTGCACAATTTTGTGAATATATTAAAAATGATATAGTCAGAGAAGTGTCCCTCCCTCCTTTCCCATTCTTTGCTTCTTTCCACATGTCCAGTAGGTAACCAGTCTCCTTAGTTCTGATCTATCCATTCTGTATTCCTTTACACAGATGAGCAGATTGTGTTCTTTTGTTGTTGTTGTGTGTGTGTTCTTATGAGAGAAGCATACTCTAGATACTCTTTCATTCTTTCTTTCTCCCCACCCCCAACCCCAGGAATTGAAGCCACGGCCTTCACACACTAGACAAGCAGTCTACCACTGAGCGGCATCCCCAGCCCAGTTTAGTGTTTACTATCCAGGTTAGTAAAAAAAATATGTAAGCAGTGCTTCAGAGAGGAATGGAATTGAGGGCAACTTAAAGGTCATTTTGTCCTCCACACCCTCTTATGTATGACACCTGCTCTGCACTGGAGTCTGACATGACCTTCCTGTTTCCTGGCCCCTAGGAGAATACTGTCAGCAGCCATTCCCACTGGAAGCTCTATGTCTCACTGGACCCCATGCCTGAGCTTCTAAATGGGACTGGCTAACATGCTTACCTTAATATTCCACCAGACCTCTCTGAGCCACTCTCCATGGGAATGAACTTCCTGTAGGGCTCTAAAAAATAGCTTGATGGGCAGGGCCTGGTGGTACATACTTGTAATCCCAGCAGTTTGGGAGGTTGAGGCAGGAGGATCACAAGTTCAAAGCCAACCTCAGCAATTTAGCAAGGCTCTAAGCAACTCAGTGAGTTCCTGTCTCTAAATAAAATACAAAAAAGGGCTGGGAATGTGGCTCAGAGGTTGAGTGCCCATGGGTTCAATCCCTGGTTTTATTTACATATATATATATATATATATATATATATATATATATATGGCTTGATGGGTTGGTTGCTGAAAGTAAAAAAAAAAAAAAAAAAAGATAAAATAAAAAAATAAAATTAGGCCTGGTACAGAGCCTCAGCCTGTAATCCCAGCTATTCAGGAAACTAAGGTAGTAGGATCACTTGAGCCCAGTAGTTCAAGGTCAGTCTCAGCAACAGAGTGAGAACTCATCTCAAAAAAATAAAAGCAAATAGTCAAAACATATTTTTCACCTGGAAACCTCTGTTACACACAGCAGCAGTGTGGATAGGGGTTCTCTGGCTTAGAACGGAGAAGATTCTGTCTCCAGGCTCTGAAATGAATTGGTGGTAGAGTCCGGCAGAGACCCCGAAAGAGATGGGTGAAGGGGTGGGTCAGCTCTGGGGAACAAAAGACTCCCCAAGTAGAGGATACATGGCTGTCCTGTGAGAAAATATGTTCCCAGTCATGGGGATTCAAGGAAAGATCGCACACGACTCAAGGAGCCTACAGAAATAGCCTTTCCCTGGGAAGGGTGTAGGCAGTATAGATGAAGTCAGGGTGAGCTTGGACCCCAGTTCTGGCAATTAGTAATTGTATGACTTGGGGTATCTCCCTGAGGCTCAGTTATGTCATCTGCAAAGTGGGGATCCTGCACCGGGTGGTTGTGACAATTAAATGGGAAGGCACCTACACATCATGACTTTAATGGCGCCCCTAGATGACTAAGCTTATAAAAACCTACCAGCAGTATCCTGGGGCTAAAGCATCAAGGCTCCACCCCTTCCCCAAACTTGTTGGGCAGACCTGGCTCTTCCTGGCTTATCCTTTCTCCCAGGAGCAGGGCCAATTTTTGGCTCGTCACACACCAGTTCGGGTTCCTGACAGGCCACTATCTCTCTAGGCCTTTGTCCTCATCTGTTAGAGAAGGTGGAAGTTGCCAGAAAGGGACTCCAAGGCGGATCCTTTCAGTCCTAATGCTCTAGGGTGACTAGGACTCCAGCTAGTCATACCTACATGCCTCTGCTGCTGGGGACCCAGTGTCTTCACAAACTGAGGGGTTGGGTTAGATGAAAACAATGTCCAAAGGTCACTATAAGGGCTCCACATGAATCCGAACAGGTGTTACCATCTAGGGGTGCTGAGTTCATTGTCTCTGTTCAGCAAAGAACTGAAGAACAGGACAGAAATGACAAGCAAGCAGCAGGTTTATTGCAAAAGCAACAGAGACAGACTTATTCAAAGAGAAGTGACCCCAGAGTTGGGAGTCCCATGGGGGCATTTGGTTTGTTCTCTCTTTATAGTGTTGGGATTTTCCCCCTTTCCTTATCTCTTCCCCTGTCCACACGCTCCTTACTATCATTCCTTGGTGCCCCCTGGGTCCACACATCTATTTTTTTTTTTTTAAGTGGATCCCCCACCTAGGGGCACAAATATGGAAGTGTCTGTCTGATTAGGTCCCCTGCTTGTGCCCACAAGTGCTTTTGTCAAGCAGGAAGTTGACCTCATTGGAAGACCCTCTCCATGCTCCTTTGGTCTGGCCCTGCCACCAACCTCCTTGCTTGCGATCCTGCCCAGGCTGTCGAAGCCCTTTCTATATTTCCCTCCCAGTCAGTCCCCACAACTTCATGGTATGGGTGGTACTGTGCTGGTTCTACAGCAGGGTTGGGTCACTCACCCAAGGTCACATGGTTAATATGAGTCCAGGCAGAGCCCATGCTTGCAATCATTACATGATATCTCCAACATGAGCTATGGAGGGGGCCAATCCCTGCTGTTTTGTGGGCTGAGGGAGACTTACTTTTCAGATACAACCCAACTCCACCTTGGAACATATGGAAATTGCCCCACCCAGAGGCAATGCTACCCGCTATCCTATGCCTGGGCACTTTATCAAGCCCCAGGACTTACCTGTGCATGATCATCATGCTCTTCAAGAAGCCTGTTTTACAGACAAGAAAAATGAGGCTGTGAAAGGATAGAGGACTTGCCCAGACCACATAGCTGGTAACTGAGCAAGAACTGGAGTCCAGATCTGCTTAGCTCTCCCTGAGAACGAGCCTCTGCTTCTGTCCTCCAGGAGCTTTGGCCTCACTGGGGAAGCCAAGACCTGGCCACCAACTCTAAGAGAGGCAGCATGAGTGGAGGACCATGACCAGGGCGGGAAGGCTGAAAAGGCAGCAGGGTTTTGTGGAGATGGTAGCATTTGACAGGGACTTACAGAGGCTGTCTAAAAGCAGTGACTAACTAAGCCTGCAGATGCCCAATAGGTAACTAAAAGCAGGATAAAGTTTAGCATCTCTGCCTTCATTTTGTCTGTCTCCTCTTTTTTTTTTTTTTTTTTTTTAAAACTTTTTTAATTGCAGATGGACACAATACCTTTTATTTTGTTTATTTTTTTATGTGGTGCTGAGGTTTGAACCCAGAACCTCACACATGCTGGGCAAGCACTCTACCACTGAACCCCAACCCCAGCCCTGTCTCCTTTGTTACCTTACACTTCATGACCTGCTCAGCTCTGCAGGTAGGCATGTGGGTCATTTAAGGAGTGATCACCTAAAAACTGGTAATACAAAATTTATTAACCCCAAATTCACCTAACGTATCTCATATCCTTCCAAGACTAAGGCAAGATTTGCAGGGTTTACAGCATCATTTCAGACTCCTGGAGTGGGCCTAGTCATTGCCCTATAACTTCCAGGAATAATGGAGTTTTGTAGGCACATCATCACCGCAGGAGGAGACTGACCCCCTAAGCAGGAGCCACCATTTCCTGGGATCAAACCCCCTTCCAGGATCACACTTTTGATAGATAAACATCCTGAGAAGCAAATGAAGATTGCCCACTCAAGTGATAAGGACTTCTGAAGCCGCCTGGAAAATCAGAACTGGATAATGATGAACTGGACCACAGTTTGACCAACACTTCTTAATTATGCATACTTTCATCTCCTGCCCCAGTTCTTCCTCTATTTAAACTTAACACTCCCATCAGCACTCTGAAGACAGGGCTGAGATGCTGGATCTCTCTTGGCCTTCCCAGTATGGCCATACTAACTAAAGTTCCTTTCCTGCTTTTCACCATTACCTTTTCTGTTTGGTTTTTGGAGAGAGTGACTGGATCCGATTTGTTGCTGGGGCCCAGGATATGGCAGTGTAGAGGAGGTTGCAACAGCATTTCAGTGATCTGGGGCTGAGGTGGGGAGCAGAGTCCTGAGCTGAGTGTTCAGGGGCTTGGGGGGCTCACTCAGTACAGGCAGTGTTTTAGGGTTAGGAGGACATGGGAGAGTGATATGGCTTACAGTTTTGGAACATTGTTCTTGGGTGGTAGGCATCAGCTGCATATTCAAAAAGTCTTCTCTGGCTAAATAGGTGGCTCCCAAGGGCTGCACCTGAGCTACACTTGTGGGACATTTGAGCGGCCTGGGACAAAGGGGTCAGAGGGGAGAGCTGGGAGAAATCTGGGTGACTGAGGCTGCTGAAATCTTTGACCAAGACTGGCAAACTGGAGGGAGGATGGGTGGGCCTTGGTTTCACCCCTGCAAGGTGGGCTGATAGGATCCCCGATGGTTGGGTCAGATAAGTCAGGTAAGCGTGGGCTCTGCTACCTCAGAGCGGAGGACTCCATGCCAGCCAGCCCCAGCCCCCGCTGCATGTTAGACTTGGTCAGCCATAAATCTTCTCAATCATATTCCCCCAACAGCCTGGCGTGTCCCCATTTCACAGATTAAGAAACCAAGGCCTAGTGATTTCCAGGGTATTCTCGGAGACTGTCACAGATTGAGCCCAGGATCCAGGCCCCTTCTGCTGCGGTCTAATCAGCACAGGTAAGTGCTCAGTACAGGCGGGGGAGCCAGCGTGCTTCATTTGACAAGGGGCCTCTCTGCGTGTCATGGGGACCCGGATTTCTCCTCCTCCATCCAAAAACTTGGAAATGAATGTAAAGATGGAGACGGGGAAGGGAGGGGCGCTCGCGGCCATCCTGCTTTGGCCCTTGCTGGCACACAGTACAAGATGGATCCCCAAAGTCAGTCGGTTTCCTCTGCACGCGCTCCGAGGGTCTTGCACTTCTGCCCAGCCCGACCCAGTGCTGTGCGGCCAGTCTCTGGCCCTCGGGGAGTTGCCACCCTGGGCTCGGCCCTGGAGGGTTTCCAGGAGTGCTTCCTTATCCGCGAACAGAGACAGGGTGGGAAGGAGGAAGCGCGGGGACCCCTTAGAGATGAGAATGGTGGGCGCGTGCTAGCGCGGGGCCCAGAACCGTCCTCCCACTGCCCGGGAAAAACTCTGCGACCACCTCCGGGTGCGCCAGCCCCACAGCGCGGTGCCAGTTCGCATGCGCACATCCCTGCGCGCCCGCCTACCCCACTGGAGACCACGCCTCTGGCCTCCAATGGGCGGAGGCTGCGGGGCGGGGCTGGTCCGGGCTGTAGAACCCCGCGAGTCCGAGCTCAGCCCCCGCCCCAGGGCCGCCTCGGCTGCAGCTCGTGCTAGAGCCGGAGGCCACTGCGCTGGCCGGTCCAGTCTTGCTCCAGTGCCCGCTCGGTGAACGACATCCAGGAGTCCGGCTTGAGCCGCGGTGGCGCGGCAGGTAGGAGGCGCTGCGCGGAGGGAGGCGTGTGCGAGCGCGCGAGCTTAGGTGTGTGTGTTTCAGGGGTGTGTGTGCGGTGCAGCGCCGGCCAGTGCGTACCTGGTGAGCACGATCGGAGTAGGGGCTTGTATACCCCACGGACACGGGGGAGTGAGGTGAACGCGAGTCTGGAGGCCCAGGGGGCGGGGGCCTTGAAGATCTGCCGGGCCCCCAAGGCTCATCCTCACCTCCAACTGCGGCCCACGGCTGGGGGCTCTTTTCACCTCCCCTGGGTGTTCTCGGGGACGACGTGCTTTCCTAGTGTAGACGCGCTGGGGCGCACTCAACACACGGGTTTGACTGTTTCTTCTCGTTTTCCCTACAAGTCCCTTTTCCCCTTCCCCCTCACATCCCCTCCACCCATTCGACCTCCCAACCCCTCTGGATTCCCCTTTTAACCCCCGCCCCACCCTAGCTTGGGCAAGGCCAAGACCCCAGCTGTCAGAGCCTGTGACCCTTCTTGGTCCACCTTCCCAGGTTGCTTGGGGGCCTCCTTGGCTGCTGGGCTTGGATGTATGACGTTGGGGGCAGGGCGGGGTGGGGTGGGATCTAGGAGAGAATGGCTCTTCTTTGATCCTGTCCAGGTTCCCACCTGACTGGGGGCCTAGGGAGACTTGCCTACGGTACCAGAGGTGACATAGGACTGAAGATCATTAACAGGTGCCAAGTTCTCTGCTGGCTGCATTTCATGTGGTGGATTTCAGTCCCAGATCTCATACGGATGAGGAGAATTGGGCACAGATAGGGGACGTGAACCTCCTTCATTGGAACCCAGGGCCACCTGCCTCAAGCCAGGCTCTCCTCCCTGTGCTTGGTGTTGGAGGGACAAAAGCTGAGGGCAACTGAGTGCTGAGGGAGTCATGGTGTGAGACCTCCTGGTGGAACCACTGTGCCCTGCTAGGATCCTTGGTCTGGTCCTTGCTCCTGTCCCAGAGTCCTGGGGTGGGGATGGAGAGGAACTGGGTGGGGTTGGGTGGGGTAGGGTGGGTCTAGATGCTACGGCCCCAGGCCAAGCCAGAGCTTCATGCCACACCAAGAGGTGCTCTGGCAGAGTGTGCCCTGCAGTGCCCCTCTTCTGACCCAAGAGGCAGATGGGTCAACGGATAAGCCTCTACCCAGAGGGCCTGGACCTTGAGGCTGGGCCTGATTCTTGCCTGGAATCAGTTCACTTGCAGAGTCATCAGAACAGGGTCTAGAAGAAGTCCACCCAGAAGAGAAAGGACAGGACTTTGGAGGCCCAGGAAGCAAAGGCTTGGAGGTGTGAAGCTGCATGCTTGTCCAGCGGGTTGGGACTACATAGGTCAGGTGTGTGTCTGGACAGCAGCCATCTTAGGCTACTGTGGGGGTGAGGGCAGCTGCCATTCAGGCAGCCTTCCGCTGCAGGCTCCCAGTATAGGCCCAAAGCCCTGCCCCCACACTGGGCACAGGGAGGCCACTCTACCACCCTTCCTAACTGCAGGATCTGTCTTTTTCTTCCCTGAGACTGGCTTTTTGCCTTTCTTCCTGCCTGTGACCTTGAGGCCGAGATGCTCCCCTGTCTCAGTTTCCCCATGTTTGATATGGGGCTATGCGCAGCGTAATCACGGGGTTTGGGGGATGATGAGGAGAAGTTAAGATGGAGTCATGGAAGCACTTTACTAGGTACATGGTGTTTGGTAGCCATTATTATTAATAGGTGTTGACAGTCAGGATCACGTTATCTTTCCCTGAGAGGAGGGTGGAGGACTAGACTTTGGAACTGGAGTGGAAGGGAGAGGGATCACTGGAGTGGGAGCCCCTCTTGGCTTCAATGGATGAGGGGAAGTGCCGATCCCTGCAGGCCCCCACATGGGTGTCTCAGGCTGACCAAGTGCCCTGGCCTTCCCAAAGGCACCTGTCCCCTGGGAAGAGACCAGGTGAAGCCTGTGGAGAGCTCCCTGAGTGAGCCATGTGAAGGTCCCTATGAAAAGCTAGGCAGGGAGCCCTGGGCATCCCAGGCTGAGGAAGGCAGGGTCTGCGACCCCCTCTCCATGCTGCTCTGCAGCCCGGGCAGCCGCTGGTGATCTCTCTATACTAGTCTTGTCACCTCAGGCCCTGCTCTGTCTCTGCCCCCACCTATGCAAACATGCTGGGTGCCTTTGGAGCCCCTGCCAGCAGCTCCTCCAGTCTTCCCAGACACCTTTCTGCCCCTTCATTCCTTGCCCTGCCTGGGTCCAATATTGCGGGCTTGCTGTGGTCCCCCAGGCCCAGCCTTCAAGACCTGCATCTCTGCAGCCTTTTCTGTGGGTTGCTGGGGCCACCCTGGGATAGCTGCAAACTTCCTTTTGGCCTCAGGCCTTGCCTTTCCCTGTTCACTAAAGGCGAAGTGGGCCAGGTCCCTTTGGGGTTCTAATCCAGGTTGTCTTGGACACCGGAGTTGTAGCGTGTGTGTTGGCTGGACTGGAATGGTGGATTACTGCTCCCCATTCTCTTGTCAAACAACCTTTGTGGGGACCCCAGCTTTCCCAGGCCTGGGTGTGTGGGGTGCCATTGGCTGAGGCAAGGGTGGCTTGTGGGTATGTCTTATGGTTTTCTGCCACAATGGAGCATGTGGTCAGCTGTGGCAGAAGGGACCTGTGGCCAGAACCCATCCATTGGAACTCAGCTGCCTGTCACTGGGCCAAAAGCTGAGAGCCTGCTGGCCTGATCCACTTGGCCCTGTCCAGCCAGCACCTGCCTTGGTGCTGGACTCAAGTGATATGCTACTAATAACAGTAACTAAGACACTGATGTTTAGGTGACTTTGTTTTATGCTGGAGCAATTCAAGGTATAGATTTTCTCCTCACTTGCTGACTTGCCTGAACAGAATAAGAGGGCAGGCTCCATTTCCCACCTGTTCACTGCTCTTTATTTTAGTTATTTATTTTTATGTGGTGCTGAGGATCGAACCCAGTGCTTCACACATGCTAGGCAAGCGCTTTACCACTCAGCTACAGCCCCAGCCCCTGTCCACTGCTCTTTAAGAACAGTGTTTCTTGCCTATTGCTACTGTAACAAAACACCAGAGAGCGAGTGGTTTAAAACAACACAGGTGTATTCTTTTGCAGTTTTGGAAGTTTTGCCAGGCACAGTGGAAACATGAGCCTCTATTGCTCATGGTGGCACATGCCTATAATCCTGGCAACTTAGGAGGCTGAGGCAGAAGGATTGCAAGTTTAAGGTCAGCCCCAGCAACTTAGTGAGACCCTGCCTCAAAAAAAGAAGTCTAACTTGAGTCTTGTGGGGTTAAAAGTCAGGCTGGTTCCTTTTGGAGGCTGCAGGGGAGGATCCATTCCTTGTCTCTTCTGGCGTCTGGTTGCTGCTGGTGTCCTTTTGACCACATCGCCCAGTGTCTACTCCATCGGCTCACTGCCTTTTCCTCTTCCGCAGTCATGTCCTCCCTGCCCCCTTTCTTTGTGTGATGCTGGGAATTGAACCCAGGACCTTGTGCATGCTAAACATGCACCCTACCACAGAGCTATATGCCCATCCCTGCCTTCCTCGTAAGGACACTGGTTACATTTAACCCATCCAGATAAGCCAGGATAATTTCCCCATCTCAAGATCCTTAATCACATCTGCAAGTCCCTGGCGCCACATAAAGCAATGCTCACAGGTTCTAGGGATTGAACGTGGACATCTTTGGGGTCATTGTTCAGCCTACCACAGGGACCAGTTGTATCATTGCAGGCACCATGCCCAGCCCCTGATGCCCGCAGCTGCTGGCCTCTTGAGTCACAGTTCTGGTTACCCCATGAGGTCACTCTCAGTGTCTCAGCCTGGGAGGCCGCAGGCAGGGCCTGGTCCACTGCACCACTAGATTGGAAAGACCTTCACTTGATAGAGAGGTTGACTGCTTTGCCCTCCCTGGGTTCACTCTCCCCCTCTGAGGATGGGCACATGGATGGGACATCTCTGCCCCAGCCTGCTCTTCTGAGGCTCCGATTGACCCGCTGCCTAGGCACAGAGAAGAGATATTGGCATTCAAAGCTGCTGTGGGCAGGGCTGCTTAGAGCTTGGGGTTGCCGCTAATATACTGCTGGTCCCTGGACGTGGTCAGCCAATCCCAAAGAGCCGCTGTGCTGCATGTCTTGGACCTGCCCCGCGGGGGTCTCCCTTTCATCCCCTCGGCCATGTCATACCAGCCCTGCTTCTCCCAGGGGCCGCTTTTTATTTTTAAACTTTCTGGTGCTGGGAATTGAACCCAGGGCCAGGTACATGCCAGGCAAGTACTTTACCACTGCTGTTTTATTTTGAGATAGGGTCTCTCTAAGTTGCCCAGCCCTTGAACTTTCGATCTTCCTGCTTCCTCAGCTTTCCAAGTAGCTGAGATTACAGATGTGCGCCACCACACCTGGCTACTCCAAAATTGTTAGCCTGGCTTTCAGGGCCCTCCACGACCCAACATCTCTTTCTTTTTCTTTCTCTCTCTCTCTCTTCTTTTTTTGGTAGGTCAACACAATACCTTTCTTTGACTTATTAATTTTTTTTTAATGTGGTGCTGAGGTTCGAACCCCGTGCCTCGCGTGTGCTAGGCAAGTGCTCCACCACTGAGCCACAACCCCAGCTCGTGACCCAGCATTCCTGAGCTAGCACCTACTTCCTTCTTCCTTCTCTCAGCATCCTGTCCTCCAGCCTTGCCTAAATGGTTCCTTTTCTTCCCAAAACCTTCCATTTTGATCTCTTAAAATTGCAACCTACCTCCCCCACTTTTTTTTTTTTTTCTTTTTTGGTCCTGGGGATTGAACCCCAGGGCACTTTACCACTGAGTTACATCAAGAGCCCTTTGTATTTTTTTATTTTCAGACAGGGTCTTGCTCGGTTGCTGAGGCTCGCCTTGAACTTGCAGTCTTCCTGCCTAAACCTGCAGGGTTCCTGGGATTACAGGTGTGGGCCGCCATGCCTGGGGCAATCCACCTGTTGAGAGCCTGCTTACATGCAGCCTCCTCCATGCAGCCTTCCAGGCCTGTCTGAATGACTCCCTCCCTCTGATAGCAGATCCCTCTGCTTCCTGGGCTCTCCATCTCCCAACCAGGCCAACTTCTAGGGCAGTGCCCTGTCTGACTCCTCACTGCCCACTTGTCCAGGCACAGAGCAAATGTGGATGAAGAGGATAGGGGGACAGACACTGAGCGAGACCTCCAGGGTTGGTGAGGGATCGCCATCTTGTCCTGAGGGAGAGGTGGTGGGCCAGGCAGGGCAGCACTTTGTCCCTAGGGACAGGCTGCTGCCTCTGCCCTAGGGGCTTCTCTTCTCTTTCTGAGCCTCTGCAGTTAGCACAACTCATTTCTACAGTTGTGCAGAACTTGCTCTGAGGAATGGCACCTCAGTGTTCCTGTGTGAGAAATGGGTACCATTGTTCATCAGGTTTTAAACCTTGAAGCCAAGAGGCAGGTGTGTTAGGGGCACAGTGCTTCTGTAGGAAGTGGGGAAAGGGCTGTCCTGTTGGCAGACCCACCAGATTGGAAAAGGGCAAGGAGTGTCCCCTCCCCACCATTCCTCAGCAAGAGCCTGAGACCAGAGAGGGCACGGGCTTTCCCGGTGTCACACAGTACAATAAAGCTGGAGTGGCTTTTGTGATCTGAACAAGTATCTTTGCAAGTTGTGTCCCCCGTATGGGAGTGAGTGGCACCTGTGCCCTGGACTCCAAATGTCACATCTTCACTCTATCCTGGTAAGAGAGAGAATCCCTTGTTGGGAGTGCTCACCACTTCTGCCCCTCAGCCCAGTGCCTTCTCTGCAGAACATGGCGCTGGCCTTGGGGCCCCACTGTAGTGTGACCCGCTGTCCTGGGTTGCCCACAGTGAGGGTTTTCTTGGGATGTGGGTCTCTGAGTACCAAACCCATGACAACCCATCTCCTGAGACTTGAGACTGGGCCTGGGTAGGAAGCCCCCAGCCTTCAGGTTCGCGGCTTCTTTCTGTCCCTGCCGAAGGCCCGCGGGAACCTCTCCGGGGTCATCCTGCCTACATCCACTTCCCAGCTCCCTCCTCTTCCCGACACCCTGGATAGGACCCAGTTCCCAAATCAGGAACAGCTGTGGGCTCAGGCGTCATGACTCAGTCAGGGCCACCCAGAGCCAGGCCAGGAGGCCAGCTCCTTCCTCACACTATGGGGGACATCAGAGCCTCTGGGCCACCATCCACACAGGACCAGATGGGGCCCTATAGCCTGGTCCTACCCTCTGGTGCTCCTTGTCTCCCCGGGGGAGCTGCCTGCTTGGCATCTTTTGCTTTGTTCTTGGTGGTGCTGGCCTGGGCGCAGGCGGGTGCCTGCAGGGCGAGTGCCCTTCCACCTAGCCGCAGCCCCACCCCATCTGCCTGGATGTATGTCTGAAAAGTCGCTCTGCAGCTGGGTGGAGAATGGATTGGACACAGACAGAAGTGATAAGAGGAGGGGAGGGAGAAGAAAGACAGGATTTCCCAGCCCTGGTGCCAGCCTTCCTGGTGTTGGCTGGAGTGACTCATGGGGCCTGGCCGCCTCGCTCTGGAGCCAGAGCCCCGGAGCCCCGGAGCTGAGAGACACGACGGCCTGAGCCAGCTCTCCTTCCACACGCGCCTCTCCCCATCCTGCCATCGTTCCTCAGTATAGGTACATGGAGATGGGTCCTGGGAGACCAGAGTGCACCACAACACAACACAGACACGCTTTAAAAACGTTCTTAAAACGGTGGCCAATGGAGCAAGTGGAGGTTGGCAGGGGATCAAAAGGGAAAAACAAAAACAGCCAGGGCTAGGCTGGTAGAGCGCCTGCCCTGCACGCACCAGGCCTGGGCCCTGGGCGTCCTCAGTTCCATCACAACAAAACCACCACCAACAAAGCCCCCAAACAGAAACCCAGATTGTCAGTCAGCCACCAAAGGCTGAGGCTCCACCCTTTGCAGGCCCCCTCCTGGCACTGGCCATCCCTGGACTGGGTCACTACATCAGCATCTGACCCCTGGTTCCCCTGTCCCCAGTGGGAGCTGACACCCCTCAGCCCAGTATCCCCAGCCCTGCTGACCTGTCCTGCCAGGCTCCCTGAGGCCCTGCCTAAGCCTGCAGCTGTTCTGAGTGCTCTCCTGCCTCCTCCCGGGTGCTTAACCACTGAGCCACATCCAGCCCTTTTTTATTTTGCCTGCCTTCCTTCCTTCCTTCCTTCCTTCCTTCCTTCCTTCCTTCCTTCCTTCCTTCCTTCCTTCCTTCCTTCCTTCCCTGTACCAGGGATTGAACCCTGTGGCATTTAATCATTGAGCCACATCCCCAGCCCTTTTGGTTTTTTGTTTTGAGACAGGGCCTTTATGGCCTTGAACTCTCGATCCTCCTGCCTCGGCCTCCCATGTTGCTGGGATCATGGCCCACGCCACTGCGCCCCACTCAGGCTTCCCACCCCGAAGCCGCCCCACAACCCGCCTCGCCCCTGGGAGGACTGACCTCAGCGAGTCACCTGGGACTGCCTCAGGGGTCTAGCCCTCCTCATCAGCAACTTGGAGCCAGCCAGAGTGGGTGCCAGGGAGGGGTACAAGTCGGAATTGATGGCATCCGGAGCATGGTGAGGCTGGAGCCTGCAGCCTTCCCTGTTCACAGGGCGAAGGGTGGCGGTGCCTTATTTGGAGTGGGGAGTAGGAGGAGGTTGAGGAAAGGAAATGAGGGACGTGGGGGACCTTGCCAGGCTATGGGCGCATCTCTGTTTTCTGCAGTTGGCGCTAGATGATACCTACCCTGCCAGGCCTGTGCCTTCCGGGGCACCCTGTGGGGATGGGTTGAGGAGGGACCCCAGCCGGCATTCCTGTACTCTCTGTTTCACCCCCACTGCCACTGCCCCCCTGTAGAGTGGGTCTGCCCCTGGAATGCACTCCTCTCCATTCACGTGTGACCATGCCAGTTCAAGCTCTCAGCCTTTCTTCTGGCATTTCAGCCCTCAGTCTTTTCCTTTTCTAGTGTGTCCTCCATGTGGCAATGCCTTCATTCATTTTGTTGTGGCTATAACAGAACACCTGAGACTGGGTAGTTTATAAAGAACAAAGGTTTATTGTGGCTCACAGTTCTGGAGGCTGGGAAATCCAAGACTGGATCCAAGGCAACATCAGGTAAGGACTTTATGCTGCTTCAACTCATGGTAGGAAGCAGAAGGGAAGCAGGCCCATGTGAAAGAGAGGGGACTGAACTCTCGTGATAGGTAGTCCATTCCAGGGCCGTGACCCCATGACACCTCTCATTAGGATCCACTTCCCAATGTCACCTCACTGAAGAATTAAGCCTCAGTATCAGTTTTGGTGGAGACAAACCTTATTCAGCCATGCATGGCATGCCACCAGCTGGATCTTTAATGAGACAGT
Organism: Sciurus vulgaris; assembly: GCF_902686455.1. NCBI lineage: Eukaryota > Metazoa > Chordata > Mammalia > Rodentia > Sciuridae > Sciurus > Sciurus vulgaris. The sequence continues at coordinate 74,464,531 of NC_136472.1, forward strand.
GGTAACATGGTCCTTCCCCTGCTCAGCACCTCCCCGGGCTTCCTCACCTCAGGATAAAGACCTGACCCCTCCTGTGGAGGGGCCTCCAAGGACCTCTGGCTGGGTCCTCGGTAGCCTCATCTCTGATCCTTCCCTGAGTACTGTACCTGTGCTTCTCCAGTCCAAGAACGTCTCCTGAGATGTTCTGAGGCTGGCTGTAAACCCAGGCCCCAGGGAAATCTGAAGGGGTGGGCTCCACGGGGAGCTAGGGCACCACATCTGGGCCCTCTCTTGGACTTGAGCACTCCGAATGGCAAAGCCACAGGTGTCCTGAGGGATAGAGGAGGAGGCTGAAGATCAGAGAGGTGGAGATCTGTAGAAGGTCACACAGCCTGTAGAGGACAAGGCCAGGTCCAGGCTGACACTCTTTACTCTTTCCTGCTTTGCGTCCCCAGTACATCCACTTAGGCTTGTAGTATCAAATGTGACAGAGCTGTACCTGTGAAAAGCCCAGATCTGTTAGGGCCTAAGTTGCCACATCTAGCCCTCCTTCTTCCCAGGGCCACTGTACCAGCTTTTAAAAACTTTTAATGACACTTAACTGATCCAGAGCAAAGTGCATACATCATAAGCCTACAGGCCAATGGACTTCCAAAGTGACAACCCCCAAGCAGACATGGTGGTGCATGCCTATAATCCTAGCATCTCAGGGGGGAGACTGGAGAATCACAAGTTGGAGGCCAGTCTTGGCAATTTTGCAAAGGGCTGGGAATGTAGCTCAGTGGTAAAGTACTTGCCTGGCATGCATGAGGCCCTGGCTTTGATCCCCAGTACTTGAAAAAATAAAAAAGAAAGTGGCCGGCCCCATGTAACCACCACCTACCTCAAGGAACAGTTTTGTCAGAATGGCAGAAGCCCCCTCATGCCCATCAGTCCCAACCCCAAAAGGAGCGCTATCGTTTGGATCCGGAATGCTCCCCACCCCAGTGCCCATGTCTTAAAGGCTTTGTCCCCAGGGAGGTGCTGTGGGGAGGTGGGGAACCTTTAGGAGATGGGACCTAGTGGGTCACTGAGGGTGTGCCCTTTGAAGAGGACTCTGAGACCCCGGTCTCTTCTTCCTCTTTTCTCGCTTTATGGCCACAAGGGCGTGAGTGATTTTGCTCTACCATGGGTTTCCACCGTCGCCATCCACATCCCCACCAGAGGCCTGAAAGCAATGGGTCCCCAGTTGGGGACTGGAAACTCCAAAGCTGTGAGCCAAAACAAACCTTTTCTCTTTAGCAGCTGGCCATCTCGGGTATTTGTACAGTAGCAGAGAGCTGACTGACACAGGGGTTGTTCTCTTATTTTCTGTTCACTACATATGAATTATACCTGCTTTTCCTTTTTTAAAATTAAAATATTCATGGACAGCAATTGTATATATTCATGTACACTATGATATTTTGAAATATGTATTCATGGCTAAATTAAGCTAATTAACATATGTATTACTTCACATAACCTTGTTTGTGCCTATTTGATGAAAACACTCAAAATCCTCTCAGCAATTTTTAAGATTTAATACATTATTAGCTGGTGTGTGGTGGCATACACCTGTAATCCCAGAGACTCTGGAGGCTCAGGCAGGAGGATCACAAGTTAGAGGCCAGCCTCAACAAATTAGTGAGACCCTGTCTCACAAATAAAAAGGGCTGGGGATGTGGCTCAGTTCCTGGGGTTGAATCCCCAATACTGAGGGGTGGGGGGAATCCAATACATTGTTATTAACTGTAGTCACCATGTTGTACAACAGGTCTCTTGAACTTATTGCTCCTACCTGAAATTTTGTATCCTTGGGCCACTATCTCCCCAACCCTCCTTTTCTAACACCAACACCAGGTGCCTGACAGCCCTCCTTCTCTTCCCTATAGTTCAGCATTTTAGATTTCTACATATAAGTGAGATCATGCAGTATTTGTCTGGCTCATTTCATCTAACATACTATCCTCCAGGCTCATTCATGTTGTCCCTATTGACCACATCTCCCTCTTTCATAAGACCAAATAGTATTCCATTGTGTCTGTGTGCCACATTTTCTTTATCTGTTCACACGTTGATGGACACTTGCTTCCAGATCTTGGCTACTGTGAATCATGCTGCAGTGAAGTGAAGACGGAAGTGTAGACATCTCTTCACTGTATTGACTTCATTTCCTTTGGATGTAAACCGGCAGTGGGACCGACTGTTGGATCAGATGGTAGTTCTATTTTTAATTTTTTTTTTTTTTTTTTGGTCCTGGGGATTGAACCCAGGGATGCTTAACCACTGAACCACATCCCTGGCCTTTTTTTGTATTTTATTTAGATACAGGGTCTCCCCAAGTAGCTTAGGGCCTAAGTTGCTGAGACTGGCTTTGAACTCACCATCCTCCTGCCTCAGCCTCCTGAGCTGCTGGGATTACAGACATGCATGTGTGTGCACTGCGCCCAGCTATTTTAAATTCCTTAAGGAACCTCCAGGCCGCTTTCCACATGGCTCTGCTGATTTACCTCCTACCGACCACATGCGAGGCGCCCCCCACGTCCTTGGGGGCACTTGTTTTCCCATCTTTCTGCTGCCAGGCATCAACGGTATTAGGTAACATGCCATTTGGGTTTTGATTTGTGTCTCCCTGATGATTAGTGATGCTGAATATTTTTTTCATAACTGTTGGTCATTTGTCTTTTTTTTTTTTTTTTTAATGTCTCTGGGTCCTTTGTCCATTTTCTTTTTTTCAAACAGGGTTGTTTTAAATGATACAAGTTCCTTATATATTTGGGACATTCACCTCTTGTCATGTGTATGGTTTGCAAATATCTCCTTTCATGCTGTACCGTCTCTATACTCTACCGATTATTTCTTTGGCTGTGCAGAAATGTTTGACGTAGTACCTTACGTCTATTTTACACTTTTTTTGCCTGTGGTTTGGGGTCAGATGCAAAAAGATCATTGCCTCGACCAATGTCTTGGCTTTTCCCCATCTGTTTTCTTCCAGTGGTTTTACAATTTTAGGTCTGAAGTTTAAGTCTTTAATCTATCTGAGCAGACTTTTGTAAGTTTTAATATAAGTGTTTTCTGCATGGGAATATCTAGTTTTCCCACACTGTTTATTGAAGAGACTGTCCTTTCCCTGTTGTGTGCTGTTGGCACCTTTATTGAAAATCAATTGACCATAAATGTGTGGATTTATTTCTTGGCTCTGTTCTGTCCCATGGGTCTCTGTGTCTGCTTTGATGTTAGCACCATGCTGTTTGGATTATTATAGCTTTGTACTATACTTTGAAGTCAGGTATTGTGATTCCTCTAACTTTGTCCTTGTTCAAGATTTCTTTCTTTTTTTTTTCTTCCTTCCTATTTGGGGCCTTTTCTAGTTCCATGTGAATTTCAGTATTCTCTTTTCTATTTCTGTGAAAAATGTCTTTGGAACCTCCATAGGAACTGCACTGAATCTGATTGCTTTGGGTGGTGTGGACATTGTGACAATATTAATTCTTCCAATCCATAAACAAAGCATCTTTTCATTTATTTCTGGCCTGGAGCTGATTTTACCCTGGCTCATCTGATTATCAAGTATTCAAGTTTGTAGATTTTGTTTTTGTTTTGTTTCTTCCCTTTTTTACAGTATTAGGGTTTGAGCCCAGGGGTGCTCTACCACTGAGTTATAGCCCCAGCCCTTTATGGTTTTTATTTTGAGACAGGGTCTTACTAAGTTGCTGAGGCTGGCCTTGAACTTGCTTGTCTAGCATGTATGAGACCCTGGGTTCAATTCCATTTGGAAAAATAAAATGGAAAAAAGAAGAAAGAATACTGATTTTCATATGTTTCTCTTATGCCTAGTTTGTTGAGAGTTTTATCATGAAGGATGCTTGGTTTTGTCAAATGCTTTCCTTGTATCTAATGAGATGGTTATATAATTTTTGTCTTTTATTCTGTTAATATGTAATGTGTATCTCTTTTATTGATACATGAATATTGAGTCATCCTTGATCCTCAGGGATCAATACCACTTGATCATAGTGAATAATCCCTTTAATGTGCAGCTGAATTCTGTTTTCTATTATTTTGTTGAGGATTTTTTTTCTTTTCTTTTGTTGTTGTTTTCATACTGGAGATTGAACCCAGAGTCCCTTACCACTGAGCCACATACCCAGCCCTATCTATCTATGTATCTATCTATCATCTATCTATCTGAGTCAGGATCTTCCTAAGTTGCTCAGGGCCGTGCTGAGTTGGTAAGGCTGGCCTTGAAATTGCTATTCTTCTGCCTCAGCCTCTTGAGTCACCAGGATTATACGGGTGCACCAATACGTCCAGCTGTTGAAGATTTCTTGCATCTGTGTTCATTAGGGACATTGGCCTACAGTTTTCTTGCTTTCTGGCTTGGTATCAGGGTGATCCTGGTCCTACTTTTATTGTTGAATATCATGCTTGTGAGAGCCATTCGTGGAGTTGCATGCAACAATTTGTTCATTTTCATCATTGTTAGGGAGTCCATCATGTGGATATGTGACAACATATTTATCCAGTCTTTTGCTGATGGACATGTGGGTTGTTTCTAATTTTCATAATATACTATGGGGATAAACACCTGTACACGTTACTGGTGAATATGCCACACAGTTCTGTTGGACATATTCTTAGGTGTGGAATTCCTGGGCAATAGAGTATGCCTTTGTTCAGCTATACTAGCTGAATCAAATGGCTTAGCCATTTGGGATTTTCTTTTCCTTGGTGTGGTGCTGGGGATGGAACCCAGGCCTTGCACACGCTAGGCAGATGCTCTGCCACAGAGCTCTGTGGCTCTGTTGTGAGTGTTTATGGTATTTTTCATTTTAGCCATCCTAGCGGGGGATATCCTGGTATCTACTTGTGGTTTTAATTTGCATTTCCCTAATGACTAGTGAAGTCAAGCCCTTTTTTGTATTTCTTGTCCATATGGATGTATTCCTTTTCTTATGTTTTCTTCTAAAAGCATTATTGGTTTACCTTGCAGTTAGATTTGCAGTCTACCTGGAATTGGTTTCCATGTGTAGTGTGGGATCGGTAGACGTCAGGATGAATTTTTTCCCATATGAATAGCCAATTGACCTAGCACTGTTTATTAAAAGGATGGTCCTTTTCCAAAAGTACCAGGCATGGCCATGCCTCAGGTGTCCCTGTGCTTGTGATCTACCTGGCGCCATTTCTCCTCCTTCTCCTGCTCCTCGGTTGTTTTTTTTTTTTTTTTTTTTTTTAATATTAGAGATTGAACCCAGGAGGCAGGGGTGATTAACCACTGATCCACATCCCCAGCCCTTTTTATTCTGTTTTGAGACAGGGTCTCACTAAGCTGCTTAGGGCCTCCCTAAGTTGCTGAGGCTGGCTTTGAACTTGAGATCCTCTTGCCTCGGCCTCCGGAGCCACTGGGATTATAGGTGTGCGCCATCACGCCTGGTCCTATCTGACCCTTCAGTTCAGTTCCACTGGTCTACCGTCTACCCCATACTGGTAGCGTGAGTCCCTTAGCTTTTTCTCTGCAAATCACTGGCTGTTCCTGGTGCTTTGTGCCAATTTGAGGTCTTCTTGCTACTGCACTTAGCTCAGCCATGCCTTTGGTTTCTATAATGCCCTCCATTGCCTCCCCCTCAGAGGCTCAGAGAGGTCAGTGCCTGCCCTGCGCACAGCTTTGGAGCTCAGTCTCGGCTCCTGACTCAGAGCACCCTACCCTCCACCAGTACCACCAGCAAGTGGTATGGGTTTATTTTTCTTTGACTTTGCTCCTTTTTCCCCTTCTATTTCTTCCTTTGTGGTGCTGGGGATAGAACCCAGAGCCTCACACCTGCTAAGCAAGTGCTCTTCCTCTGAGCTACATCCCCAGCCTTAAAAAAAAGAAAAAAAAAATTGTTTTTGAAACAGGATCTGGCTGAGTTGCCCAGGTTGGCCTTAAACTTGTGATCCTGTGGCCTCAGCCTCCAGAGGCACTGGGCCTGCAGGCGTGCCCCACCATATCTGGCCCCCTCAGCTCTTTGTGGTCTGCTTCTAGCTGATTGCTCGCAGCCCATGGAGGTGTCCAGAGTGCTGCTCTGCGGTGGCGCCTTGTTCAGGGCTCACAGAGGCACAGGGGCTGGCCCCTTCCCTCCTCCTTCCAGACAAGGACTGTGCAGACCAGAGGAGCCACAAGTCCTGCCCCAGGCCTTTCAGCTTAGGCGGGCTTTGGGGAACTAAAGCCCAGGGTGTCTGCAGCTGGAGGAGGGCGGGCCCCGCAGAGTACACCAGGCTGGACACGGGGTGTGGGCCTCGCCTGGCACCCAGCCCTGAGGAAGAGCAGGGAGGGAAAGGGAGGCCTGGCCTGGTAGGGAATGGTGGGCCCAACTCCAGCCCACCTGAGTGCTGGGCCGTGACCAGAAAGCAGCTTCCCCTCGGGAGCTCTGTCTGAGCCTGCTGTGCCGTGGAGGAGTGAAGGAGTGCCTCGGCCCTCGCCTTGCTTGGCCCACTGAGCTGTTACTCAGTCCCAGCCCCCAACATCGGACCTGGGAATGCAGAGAGGACCTGGACACCCGCTCAGTCCAGGAGGCACGTGCAATGGGCTGGACAAGGCGCTCCGGGACTGGTGAGGCAGGGCTGGATTGTGGAAGGGGCTAAAGGCACAAAGGCCCTGAGGTTAGCAGCATTAGGGGGGCTGCAGGGAACACATAGCACTGGAGCTCAGGTCCTGGTGCAAGATGCAGGGTGAGATTGGCCGAGAAAGGGAAGAGGGAGCCAAGCCGGGTGGTGCCGGCCTCTATCTAATCCCAGCTACTCAGGAGGCTGAGGCAAGAGGATCACAAGGTTGAGGCCAGTCTGGTCAATTTAGTGAGACCTTGTCTCAGAATAAAAAAGGACTGGGGATGTAGGTCAGTGGTGGAGTGCCCTGGGTTCAATCCCCAGTCAAAAAAAAAGAAGAAGAAGAAAAAGAAAAGAAAGGCGTCAGGCTGACAGACCCCCTGGAAGCTCAGATACCCTGAAAACCCCTTTGGGCCCCGGCTGACCGGAGCACAGTGTGAAATCGCTTAGAGGATGGGAAGGGCCTGGCCCAAAGCTCAGACCCAGAGAGGGTAGGCCGGGGCTGGGAAGGCCGCTCTCCTGCCTCCTCGTTTTCTGTGGCCATCCATGACACCGCCTGGAGCTGTGGGGAGCCACTCTAGATTCTGTGACCCAGGGACACTGGTGCAGCAGGAGGGCTTCTGCCCAAAGGCCAGGGTCCAGACCAGCACAGGGAGGCCAGGATCAGCCTGGCTGTCTGGGTGTGGCGTGGTGGAGGGACAGCCCCGCAGCAGCTCGCCGAGGCCCGAGGCCCCACCCTGTTCTCCTGGGCCCTGCCTGGCCAGACTTTCCCCTGTCAGCCCCCACGCCTTCTCCTCCCTGGGAGCAGGCCTGGCCTGGGCAACAGCCAGAACTCTCATTCTCCACCAATTTTGCCCCCCACTCCGCTTCTCTAGGCCCTCTGGGCTCTGAAATACTGGAATCGCAAAAGCTGGTTTCTGGGCTCCTGCTTCCAGCTTCTCTGATCTAGTTCTTGCAGCTTAAATTGCTTCTTGAGCTGTGCTGCTGGGAACTCACAGTGCTAATGGCTCTGCTTGGTGCCTGTGGGCCAGAACCCTCTCCAGGCGCCCCCCTTGGCTGTTCCCCAGGCCTCCAAGGGAGGTGGGAAGGCTGGAGGGGGCTGGGTAGAGGGGAGGCCAGAGAGGTTAATTGGTTGGCCTGAGGTCACACAGCAGCCCCATGTGGATATGGGAATGGAAGACAAAGTGGCTGTGGGTACAGAACAAGGGACAAGTTAGCTGTCCTTTGTCCATATCCTGCTGTCCTTCTGTGACCATATTCTTCCTAGTCTGACTCCTGTCTTCCTGTTTCTCATCTTCCCCTTCCTGTGAGACCCCAGCTCAGTTCAGGGTGTGTGGGGAGCCCCACCTGCTCAGCTCTTTCTCCTGCAAGGCAGGCTGAGAGGCCACAGTGGAGGCCCCGCAGTCCGAAGGCCTGGGTTTGAGTCCAGGCTGTGCAGCGGGAACTTGGGCAGGTCACATCACTGAGCCTTGAAATGGTGACAAGATGCCCATCCAGCTCTGTTTGCAAATAATAGACCCAAACAACAACCCAGGTGGCTTCCGCATGGTGGTCCCGAGCCCCGCCCTCTTGCTCCTCCTGCCTTTGGCCTGCCCAGCCTTCTCCCAGCCTGTGGTCGATTATAACAGCATCTTCCAGTTCTGGGACCAGCGCTGTTCCCATGGCAGAGATAAGAAAATAGGGGCTCAGAGAGGCTGCGTGACTTGTTCAAGGTCACCCAGCAGGTGAGTGGTGCAACTGGCCTCTGCCCCCACACCCTCCTTTCAAACTTGGTTTTGATACCCAACCTACTGAGCCTCCTTCTCCCCCAGGTGAGGCTGGGAAGCTCATTTGAACCGTGATGGGGCTGCAGCGTTGGCCTGGGCAGGATCAGGAGGCGTAGATCCTGGTGTGGAGCTGTTGCAGCCTGGACGGGGTGTGAAGGTCCAGCTGGCAGAGGGGGACAGTCGTTAGGTCTTGGCCTCAGCACCTGTCAGGGCACCTGATGGGACAGTCCCCACTGTCTGCTTCCTCCCTCCCTCTCCTTCCCTCCCACATCCAGTCTGTACTTGGTCAGCATCCACGTTCGAGGTGCAGAGTGCTGGCTGGGGAATGAGGCGGGGAGGTGGGAGCCAGGACCTGCTCCCCACAGAGACCTGGAATCTCAGGTGCAGGGAGGACATGTGCCCCTGGCTCTAGGTGAGGGTGGGAGGAAGGAGAGTGGGGAGTCCCCGCTGCTCTGCTGTGGGTGTGGTGCCAGCCCCAGAGCTGCTGGGTTGGCCACTTGTCTGTTTGGCTGGAGGTCCCGGGAAGCTGGTTGAAAAGAGGGGAAGGGGGCGTGGCCGGGCCAGCCCTGAGCCCTGGACTGGTGGCCTGTAGGCCTTGCGCCCCCTCCAGGCATCCGAAAGGAGAGAACCCAGGTGGCAGAGCCAGGCCAGCAGCCCCATCCTCATAGTCATATGCCAGCTGTGTGGCCATGGGCAGGCCTCTGCCCTCAGCTTGCCTGTGTGGTGAGGGTAATGAAGCCCACGCCTCAGGGCTGCTGAGGGCAGAACATGGGGCTGATGCCAGACGGGGCCTCGAGGTCCCCATGCATGATAGCCCTTGTGCCTTCTTGTCCTCTAGGTGTTCCTGCCTCCCCTCCCCGGGCAGTGGTCACCATGTTCTCCTGCGTGAAGCCTTATGAGGATCAGAGCTACTCCTCCCTGAAGCGGGCCTGTCTGCGCAAGAAGGTGCTCTTCGAGGACCCCCACTTCCCTGCTACGGACGACTCGCTCTACTACAAGGGCACCCCGGGGCCCACTGTCAGGTGGAAGCGGCCCAAGGTCAGTGCCTGGCCCCTGTGGAGCTGGGTAAGCAGGCTGGAGCCCCAGGGGCTGAGTCTGCAGGGATACAGGGCGGGCACCAGCTGCCCAGAGAGGGGAGGGGCCTATTTTGGGACCCTGTTATGGGATTTGACCTGGCAGGGGTCCAGGAGAATGGGCCCTAACCTGGCAGCCACCACTGCTCAACCAGGCACACCAGGAAAGCGTGATGGTCAGCTCAGCCTGGCCACCCTCCCTTCCAGGGTTGTTTTGGGCCCCTGGATGTGACTTTTGTTTAGTAAAATGTAGAGTGATGTTCAAGGGTAAGAAATTTACTTTCCTTATTATTATTTTCATAATGATAATTTTTTGCTCTTCTGATTTTTTTTATTTAAAAATTTTTTTCATACATGTATATAGGGCACCATAATGATTTTGAAATCGTCAGTTCCTGTATAAATGAAAGTATTTATGATGATGACGAATTGGTAATAATAATGGCAGTCAGAAGCAACAGCCTCTGCTTCTTGTGTGAGGATTGAAACAGGGCCTGGCGCCAGTACAGGGAGCTTTTGCCATGAATATTGATCTGATGAACTCCGGTGGCACCTCATGACTGCTCCCCATCCTGGCCTTGGGAACTGAGGCTGGAGTGTGGCCCCACAGAATGACTGCATCCCCTCGCCTCTGATTCCTGGCTGGGAGGCTGGAAGGGGAGAGGACCCTGCGGAGTGGGTGTCCCCAGGGACCAGCATGAAGGGGAAACCTCTGGAGGTCACAGCCCAGGCCCCTCCCCAGTTCCCATGGCCATGCTAGTGACACTGTGAGAGTCTGTCCCACAGAAGGGACTTTAGTGTGGGAGACTGCTCTATCTGCCACCCGGACCCGGAGGAGACTGTGACTTCTGCTCAGTTCTCAGCTAAGACATCTCAGCCAAGGGCGAGGAGGCAGGTGGGGACGGGCAGGCCTGAGCGCCCAGGCTTGCTGGGGGCAGGTGTTCAGGGCTGTGGCTCTGGGAGGGGCCCATGTGCCAAGCTGAGGTGCTGGCCCTTGTTCTGAGGCCCTGGGAGCCATCCCGGGCCAGCTTCTCTATAGCAGGCGACAGAATCGGGTTTGCATTTACAAAGTCTTTCTGGCCCCTGGACTTTGGGGGGAAAATTAAATCTATTGTTCGAGCTCCTCTCCTAGGCTGGGTCTCAAACCCCTTCCAACTCACAAATGCCCCTGCATTTTTTTGGACCGGAACCCTTGAGAGGGAGGGAAACAAGCCAGGAGGGGAGGCCTGAACCTCGCATTACCTGGTGAGTCACGAGCAGAGGTGGACCCGCGCCCTGGAGTCCTGCCTGCCTAGACCTTCCTCTGATACCAGGTGAAGGGCCCCTGGTTCCCTGGCCTCAGCCCTGTGAGCTGCAGGAGAACCTCTGGCCCCTGCATTCATTCTCTGGAATTCCTCAGAGTCTCCAACCTGGTCACAGAATTTCAGTGGCCCACCCTCCCATGCCTTTTCTCTTTGTCAAGAGGGTGGGGAAGGAGGCCACTCTCAAAGGGCCTTTGTGGGGTGTTGATTCAGGGAGGAGCATTGGACACTTGAGCTCTCTGCCCTCTTCTTGCTCCACCCTGGCTGCCCTCGTCCTGACCCTCTTCCCGCCCTGGGACGTCGCCTAGACTAAAGCTGTTTGTGGCCTTGGGCCCCAGAAGGAAGCTGGTGAGGCCTGACTGGGGCAGGGTGGGCAGGCTGTGGTCACCCTGGCTGTGTGACTGACGGAGTCCCTGCCCTCTCTGCTTCACCACCTTCCTCCCTGGGCCCTTCCAGCCCTGACTGACAAGCAGGAAGCAGAGTCGTTCTGCCTTGAGGGGGTGACAGCATGTACTGGTTGGTCTTGAGGGATGTGTCTGAGGGGGCCCACGAGGCAGCATTAGGGGGATCACTGCATGGAGGTGTTCAAGGCCTGAACCCCCCTGGGGGGGCTATCGTGGACCAGGAGGTGAGACCACCTGGCTGGCATGATGACTGTGTGGGTTTGGAGACCGTGTTGGCCACGCCTGCGAGGCCTGCAGCAGGCAGTCCTCTCCACGGCTGGATGGCTGGACGAAGGCCTGCAGAGCAGGAAGTCAAGCCTGTGTGGTCAGGGCGGGCGGGTCCGGCTCCTGATCATTAGCTCTCAGCCGCTGCCCAGTGAAACTTTGCCCCGAGGCAGCTGCGTTTTTATGAAGTCCTACTTCCTGGGTCCCATAACTCACCTGTTTACAAACAGAGTCGAAGGCCAACGTTTTCTACAGCCCAGGGGAAACCCTTCTTCACTTCTCTCCCATTTCTGGCTCCTTTTCTCTAAGTTGTTGGTGACAGTAGCCCTCCGTCCTCGGAGGGTCTCCTCAGCCAGCCATCCTGCCGGGGGCATCCCCTCTTACTGATTCTGCAGGTGGGACCAGGCCTGGTCCTCTTCCATCTCCACCAGGGCACCTGCCTTAGGCCCAACCCTGCTGCAGGCTCCTTGTCTTCTGTTTTGTTTTTTCCCAGCAGGTAAACACCTGCTGGCCTCCCTCACAGCTGATCAGGGAGAAAAGAGACTTTGGTCACTGTCAGTGGGGCCTGGGAACTCAGGGGAGACCTGAGGGCATGGACAGGTGCCACCTCTACCTCTCTCAGGCCCAGGGCCGTGTAGAGGGCCTCTTGTCATCCCTGGCGGGGACAGTGCCCCCAGCCAGCACTCTACTTATTATACGTGGACATCAGTCTGGGGGTCACTTGGTGGAATAAAAAAATGGGACAAGTGGGGGAGGTCTTACAAATTAATGTCAGCTCTGGAACCCCCAGAACTCGACCAAGGCAGCCTAGTGGCCCATCCCCACTCTCTGGGGCTCATGTCCACTTCTTGGGGAGGACTCTGCTCCTCTGCCGTGCTGAGCATAAGGCCCCTAAATGTCCACAAGCAGGCTGTTTGCTCCAAGGCCGGGTGCTGGGCAGGTCTGTGCCCTGCCCAGGAGCCAGTCTCCTCCTGGCACGGGAATAGGGTCAGGGCAGCCACAGAGGCTCGTTAAAGGAGGTGACCTTGAAGGAGGGGAATTGCAATGGGAGGGGATGGGGGTTGACAGGGGAGGCAAGCCTGTTGCAGAGGGTGCAGGTCACAGGGCCTGACTCACGAGAACACTGCCCTATCCTGTCCCAGGCAGAAGTCCCACTCCCAGTGTCCCCAGTAGTCAATTCCTTCTGTGATCTTAAATTCCAGGGTGAAGGTGGGTGGAGAACGGCGGGGAGCAGAGGCCAGGAGCCCCTGCAGGTGCAGCCTGTGGACCCACCGCCTGCTGCCCACCTGTGTGTCCTCTAGGATTGGAAACCTGAACTTCCTGTTGTGCCAGAGGGAGCTGGCTGGGGGCTGTGGCCCGGCCGGCGTCTGGTCGAGCCAGTCCGGCAGGCTGGGAGCACTGAGCAGGGAGAGGTGACCCCAGGTGCAGAAGCCTGTGCCCTGGGGGTGTATTCACCAGGGGAGCCTCCCCAGCCCTCCTGGCCTGGGGCTCACAGCAGGCCCATCCCCCAGCCCTGCCACTTGGCCTTCCAATCCTATTTCCAGCCAAGCAGAGCCTGCCAAGCCCTGCTCACCCTGGAGGGTGGGGGGGACCCAAAGGCCTGGATAGTGATGGAGGGCACAGGTGGCCGTCTGGGCAGGGCCGTGTTGGGGTGGCGTCTGTCTCCAGGGTGGACCCTGCCTTGGGGAGTATTTGGAGTTCTCATTTGTCTCCGAACCCCTCTGCCTATCAACCCTCTCCACACCTGTTTTGATGGTGGCCTCTGTGATCTTTCCTGCTGTGACAGCTCTGCTCACATAGAGACTCAGCACTGGTTCCTCCTTCTCAAAAGCCCTGTCTGTAGGCAGGGACTGTCCCTGACTCACTTTGTGGCACATGTCCAACTGCTGACCCAGGAAAGGTAGAAGGACGAACGCCAGTCCTGAGAAACCTGGCCCCATGGTGGCAGGTCATGTTCTGGGTACACCGGCTCCCTAAGCTGGGCACAGAACAGATGCAGGGGGACAGGTGAAAGAAGGGAGGCTTTGTCACCCATAAACCTGGCCTACTCGGGATTTCTAGAGCCAGACTGCCAGTTTGAGTCTCAGTTAACCTCTTCTTGTGTGGTCCTGGGCAAGCAACCTGACTTCCCTGTGCCTCGGTTTCCTCGTCTGTAACAGGGGATGCTAGGGTATCCGTCTCACAGGGTTGCTTCGCACCATGCCCGGCTCCCGGCACGTGCCCAGACCTTGGGAGTTGTTTCTATGGTTGCTCCTTTAGAGGTGCCCCAACCTCACAGGGTTCCTGGGATTAGAGCTGGTGACCCTAAGCCTCTCCAGGCAGGAGGAACGTGCCCAGGCCTCTTTGCTCCCTCTCAGGCTCTGATTGCCCTGGTCCCAGTCTCCACAGAGTCAGGGAAGCGGAACCCTGGAAGCCTGACCAGGAGCCCGGTCTTCGCCGGAGAGGTGCCTGGGTCCAGAGCCCTGTTCTGGGGCGTGCCTGCCCCACAGATCTGCCCCAGCAGTACTGGGCATCAGTTGGGGGGGGGGGGGGGCGCCCTGATAGGAGCCCAGCAGACTGGGTTTTGTGACTTTTCTTGTGACCTTGCATTTCCTGCCACCTCCCGGGCTCAGCCTCCTCCTCTGTGGAATGGGCAGTTGCATCTGTCCCAGGCTGGGAGCATCTGACATGGAGGGCTGCCTCAGGCATCTCCAGGCATGCCCTGCAGCGCTGGCTCCCCCTGGCATGCCCTGCCTGGGGCCCTCCAGATATGGAAGCTCCCTCCCACCCCATCCTTCTGGGCCTCAGGCAGATGCTAAGTCACCTTTATGCCGGGCGTGGGTTGGGCTGGGAGACAAGATAAGGAAGGCAGCCGAGAGGCCCTGGGGACAGGAGCAAGGAAGCTGCCTCCCTGGGCTTCCCAAAACCTGGGGTGAAGCACTCGGACCTGCTCTGGGGACGCCTCCTCGCAGCACAGTTCTGGGTCACTCTGCAGTTCCACCTGGAAAAAGGGGTCAGCTCTCAGGAGCCGCTCTTGCCCTCTGGGGAGTTATAGTCCTTTCCAGGGTCCTATGGTTTTTCTGGAAACCAGAGGAGTCCCAAACATCGTATGGGAACTGAGGACCCTTTGTCCCATTTCCACCTGAAATTTCTGCCACTAAGATCTGTGTAGACCTTAAACAGCCCTGCAGGAATAACAACCTGTCTGCACAGGTGAGGAAATGGAGGCACAGAGAGGTTGAGCTACTGGCCCAAACTTGCACAGCCAATGAATAGGGAGCAGGAATTGAAATTCTATCTTCCTGATTCTGCTGCCCTCTACTGGCCACCTGTGGCAGAGCCCCAGGAGCTCTGTGGTGATTGATGGAGCTCAGGAACAAACCTGTAGAAAGAGAGATCTGCAATCACCCTGCCCTGCTGGGTGACTTGGGCATGTTGTTCCACCTCTCAAATGTAAAATGGGTGTATTGCCCCTCTCCAAGCCACAGTGAGGATTGATCATGGTGCCAGCAGGCTGTGTGGCACATAGAAGACCTGATTCAGTGCCTCCCCTCACCTGCCTTGGGGAAGTCACTTCACAGAGTGAAGGGGCTAGGAAGAGAGAAGGAGAGGCCTGGGGTGGCCTGCTGGACACAGGTGGCACATGCAGCTCCAGCCAAGGTCTAGATGGGCAGGGGAAGAGATCCCCTCCTCTTGCCCAGCCCCACCTCGGCCTGGCCCATCTGGCCCACAGGTGGTGCAGGCAGGCCCTCGTCGCTCTAGCTGGGGCTCAGCTCCCAGCCAAGGTTGTCTGCCACCCTGCAGAGACCTAACCAGATGCCGCCTCAGGCCTGGGCTGGGATGTCAGGTGCTGTGGGATGCCAGCCAGTGAGTGAACCCTTTCAGCTTGTGTCTCCTGGTGCTGAGGCCAAAGTCCATGGTTCTCCCATTGTCCAGCCTCAGAGAGCCTTAAAGGAAAACCCTGGTGAGCTCCGTGGAAGGGTCTGGTGCGGAGGGCCGCTGATCTTGGAGTCCCCTGCCAACTTCCCTGCAGGCAGAGCAGTGGGCTTCCAGAAACAAGGAAGGGCTGGGTCCCAGAGCCACTGTCGTGTGAGTCACTTCCACCGTACAGTGACTGCCCCAGTCTGGCTTCCTGACATGTCTTAGGGCGCAGCCCCTCCTGCCATCACCGCCAGTCCCCAGGGGAAAAGCAGCAGGACTTGTTTTTAAAAATATTTTGATAAACCTTTATTTAATTAATTAACTAATTAATTAATTTATTTATTTATATGCAGTGCTGAGAACTGAACCCAGCGTCTCACACATGCTAGGCAAGTGCTCTACCACTGAGCCACAGCCCCAGCCCCGCAGCAGGACTTTCTGCTCCATTTGGACATTTTGTGTTGAATGCCTTTGACCAGCTGCCACCCTGTTGTGAACCCCCATTCCTGAAATTGAATAGCATCTCATACTCCTAGCGGGTGTGGGGATCAGATTGGGGATCAGATGAGAGCAGGAGGGACCTCAGCTTGCCCCGCCCCACCCCGCCCTCTGCTCCCAAGGCCCCGCCCTCTGCTCACCATGCCCCGTCCTTTGCTCTCCATGCCCCGCCCTTTGCTCTCCACCTCCCCCATCCTCCAACCCCCCTCCCCACCCATTTTGCGATGTCTCACCCCCACGTCCCCACCCCACTTAATCATGACGCAGGGCACCCGAGGGCCGGCTGGTGCAGGTGCTGCAGGGCTGGCTGGTCAGGCAGGGCCACAAGGGTGGAAGGAAGGTGGTCACCCCAGTCCAGCGCCTTGACCACTTCTACAGCCTATTCATCATCATGCTGCTGGCAGAAGTGTGCCCTGGGTCAGGGAGGGGAGAGGGCATCCCACCAGGACCCAGGGGAGGCTGGGTTTGGGGAGATGTCTGCCAACTTACGCCCCGGGTGTGTGGGGACAGGAGAACCTCCGTGCTGGCAGTGGACGGGGTCCCTTTTCTGCCAGGCGGGCCTCCTGTGCTCCTTGGGCCCTCATGCTCTCTCTGTCTTTCTGTAGGACATCTGTGAGGACCCCCGCCTCTTCGTGGATGGCATCAGCTCCCACGACCTGCACCAGGGCCAGGTGGGCAACTGTTGGTTTGTGGCGGCCTGCTCTTCACTCGCCTCCCGGGAGTCACTGTGGCAGAAGGTGAGGCCTGGGGACGGGGCTGCTGGGGCGTTGAGGCCAGTGCTTGATGTGTCTGGAGAGACTTCCTAAAAGCCTGCGCCAGGGCTGGGGTAGGCGCCATTGAGCCCCTTAGCCCTGGCCAGGCATCAGATTTACCTTCCCTCCACCATCAGCTGAGGATCCAGAGGGAGGTGCTGGGAGTCTGTGTAACTCTAGGGTGATCCCCATGTGTCCTCTCCTCACTGTTGGATGCCTGGTGTCCCTGGAGCCGCATAGATACCTGTGATGTATAGAAACTGCCTGCATGATTTTCAGTGTGGAGTCAGCTCTGACGGGGCTCAGGGCACCTCTGCCAGTAACCTGCTGTGTGACTTGGGCTCTTGCTGCCCTCTCTAGACCTTGCTGTCCCCAGTTGTTCAGCAGAAGTGGTCTGGACAATCCCCAGCCTCATGATTCCTGGTTCTACACTGCTGGTATTCTCGACCAGATCCAAAGGTTTGGGGTTGAAAGAATGGACTCTGGTCCTGCCAGCTGGTCTTTTTGTGGCAGCACTTAGCATTGGGACCCTCACATCCAATGCACAGAGCTTCCTTCCTGGGAAGGCCGAGAGGCTGGAGTAGAGGCCAGACTTGGATGATTTAATGGCAGGGACTGTAGAGGAGTCCAGGGGTGAGCGCAGGTTTAAGCTCTCTGCCTTCTCTGCCCTTCCTGCTCTCCCTAGGAAGGCGCTGGTGGGGTGTCAGTCTCCCAGGCTCAGTCTGAGCCCTTGCCTTACCACATGGAAGCTTTGTAGCTGACCTCAGGTTATTCCTCTGCAGAATCAGAGCAGTGATCTTGCAAGAAGGTGAAATGGTATGCTGTTCTTACAGTGCCTTGTGCTATAAGGCGCAAGGTCGGTGAACGTTATGAGTATTCCTAGGACATAGGGTGTTCCTATGCAAGCGGGTGCAAGGAGCGCGGCGTGTTTTTCCTCATCCTCTGAGCCACCCATCAGCCATCAGAGGGAGCTGTGCCCTTGGCCAAGGCTGGGACTCCAGCAGGTCCCTGTTCTCAGGTCTTCTGTAGGGCGTGGCCTCTACAGCCACCTGGTGGGTATCCTGAGGCCTGGCCCCTGAGACTCCTGCAGTGATGGGTCAGCTGACTTTAGGACCCTCAGGGACCCAGCAAAGGCAACTACAGCTTATAGATTTGGGCATTCATGGTGTCCAAGCTGGGAGAAGGGCATGTGGGATCCTGTCATTTGTGGGCTTCAAGACCCAGACAGGGTTGGGGCCTGGCACAATTTTCTAGGTGAAGGCCTTGTGCCTGCTCTGCAATTTCCAGCCTCCAGGCCCGGTCTTTGAGCCCAGACCCAGGCCCCCTGCCTCTGAGCCCCAGCCCCCAGCTAGGTGAGGCTCATGTGGGGCTGGAGATGGCACCAGGGAATCCTGCAGGGCTGGCCCCCCACCTCCCACCTGCCCATAATTGCCTGTTTATCTGCCATCTCCCCCCTGGAGGTGAGCTCCCCACAGACAGAGCTGGTCCAACCTATACTTTCCTCTGAGCCTTACAGGGGCCAGCATAGAGAAGCCTCTGGAGAGTTTGGGGAATGGAAGTCCACCCCCATTGTTCCACCCAGCTTTTGACAGGCAGCTGCACAGCCAGCCCTGCTGACAGTTCCTCCCAGGTCCAGGCATGGGCAGGAGCTGGACAAGGTGGGAGGAGCTGAGCGCCATGTGCCCTGCCCTAGGCCTGGCTCTCAGTCCCCGTGGCAGCTCCCCATCTTAGCTGCTGGAGGAGGAGGCTGAGACTCACAGGAGGCCTGGCCTTGATGCTGTGCTGCCTATTTTTATCTCTGGGCTGAAGTTTCCTCCTTTCAGGGCTTTGGGACACTGGCCTGGGTGGTCTCGCAGGCTGCAGGGCCAGGAGGCCGATCTCCAGTAGCTCGGGTCCCCAGGTAGACTGGGGCAGGCTAATTGCCCTCTGCCTTCAGGTACTGCTGTGGCGACAGCCCCTGGGTCCTGGAATGAGGCCTCGGGGAGCTCATTACGGTGCCTCACGTTCCCTGCTGTCTCCACTCACTGGGCCCTGTTTGTTGTTACCCCTCACTTTCTGGGCCTGTTGCCCTGCAGGGCCTCCCCTGCCCCACCCTGTTTTCTCCCTGGAAGGGCAGTGCAGGGGACAAGGGGGGCACTCAGCCTGAGTTGCACCCCCGCCCCCCCCAACCCAGCTGCACACTCCGAGAGGCTGGGCCTCAGAAGCAGGTGTGTTGCACCTGGCACACGCCCTCCTCCAGGAAGTCACCCTTCCCTCTTAGTTTTTGAGGTAGCCTGGGCCTTACAGGGCAGGGTTCTCTGTCATGGGAGGAGGACCAGCCCTTGGCATCCAGCGCTCTGCACACTTAGCTCCTGCCCTCGCCTCCCCACCTGTTTCTCTCTTCCAGACACCTCTGGGCAGCGGGCTTCCCTTCCTGTAGGCACCCTCGTGGGGCACCCTGGCCTCCCCATCTTGCCTGCATGTTCCCTGCAGGCAGGGAGGCGGTGGTCCTGAAATCACGAGGTAGCAGTTGACAGCGCTCACTGAGACCAGGCTTAGGCTGGATCCAAGGTCTTCGGTGAGCTCACCTCCTCAGGAGCCTGGTGCAGCCAGAGCACAGGCCAGGCCTGCTGCCTGGGCCACTGTGTCCCTGGCTCTGGGTTGGCCCAGGCCCTGGAGGAGCCAGCCAGGTCCCTGACTGGAAGAAAGCATGGATGTTACCAGAGTGGGGGCAAGAGTTGGGGGTGGCAGTCCTGGGAAAGGCAGAGAAGGCCAGGACAGGCTGTCTCGGTTCCACTGTAATTGTTTCCTGCTCCGTCCTCGCCACTTAATAGAAGCCACTCATGTTCTCAGTTATACCGCAGCTTGCTCAGCACATGTTAACAGAGCACCAGTGGTGCCCCAGCACCACGGAGGGTACTGGAACAGAAGGTGTGAAAAAAGTACCAAGTCAAGTGACTTCCATTACCCAGCAGCATCCAGTGTTAAGGGGTTTCTGTAGATCCTTTAAGGTTTTATCCCATTTGGGATAAGAAGTTTTGTTTGCTTTATTTTAATTGTGTGTGCGAGTTTGGAGCCTGCTTTACTCGCCTGAATTCTTCCTGCATCCAGCTGTTGCTGGGTCCTCCAGAGTGTCTGGCAGCTGAGTGGAGGACATCAGTGTGTCCAGACCCCACCTGCAGCCTCCTGCCTCCTTCCTGCCCGCTCCTCATGAGCCTCTGCACACACTCTGCTCCCTGCTCCCCCACTCCCAGCATTCTGCCTCCCTTGGCCCCTGTCACCCCCTCCCTCCTGCCTGGTCTGTGAGGCCCAGCCTGGTCACTGCTGTCCCTTACCCTCAGCCTCCGCAGGTTGTACCTCTCTTCCCAGCCAGAGACAAGGCCCTCTCCTGGGCTCCTGGAGCCTCGTCCAGCTGCCTGGGCTGTCACCCAGGTTCAAAGGGTGTGGCACCTCCAATTTCCTAGCTTTTTATGCCCTGGGAACTGCTGTGTTCTGGGGATGTGCCCATGTGGCTCGTGCCTCACCTCTGCTCCCTCCCCGCATTACCCTGGTCCTAGTTCTTGGTTTCATTTCATCCACCTTCACCTTCAGCCACCTGGTCACCCTGCAGCCACAGCTGGGACTGCTCTCAGTGGTCTACAGTCCAGGCCGGGCTCCCTGGCCTCAGCTTCCAGCCTCTTGCTGCTCCCCAGCCCCAGCACATTGCTGACCCTGACTTCATTTTGGTCTTAGCCAGAGCCCACCTGCCCATGTCCTCTTGTCCTTGGCTCCACCGTCCCTCCAGCAGCTATTCTCTTACCAGTGTCACTTATTCATTCAACAAGCACTTCTGCGGGCCTCCTCTGTGCTTCCCTATTCGGGGTGCTGGCTTAGAGTCATGAGCAAGATGGGCATGGTCCCTGCTCTCTCAGGGTTTGTGGTTGGCAGGGGACATGACAGGCAGAAATGAAGCAAACATACAAGTAAAAAGCAAAATGCACAGCTGGGAAGGGCGGGACCTGCTCTCCTGGAGGAAAGAGAAGAGCCTCCCAGTGTCCGGCATCAACCAGTTGTTCCCCTGCCCCCGCCCTTCCAGCTACAAGGTCAAAGGTTCTGATCAGGTGCTTTAATATCTCCTCCTCTATAGTTCTCTCACACCCTTGGGGACTTGCTGCCAGAGGCCCCCAGAACTGATCCCACAGCTTGAGATGTTTAACAGAACCAGGTACCCCCATGCTGTTCATGTAGCCCAAGATGCCGCTGATTGACTTAGCTTTCATCTAGCAACTGACTCTACTGGTGGTCCACTAGGTCCTTCAGATGGTTTACCATTGTTACCCTTGGGCCTGGGCCTCTTTCCTCTTTCTTTCCATGTCATGGCACTAGCCCACTCCCCCACCCCAACCACACTCACAAAGCCCAGTTCTTCCATGTGTCCCCTTGTGTGTGTGTGTTCTAAGACTTGATGCCAGGGCCTTGCACGTGCTAGGCAAGTGCTCCACCCCTGAGCCACAGCTCGCCTCTTCCCATTTCTGACAACTGAGCTTCTGCCTTCCGTTGGGTCCTGGGGATGTAGATGTTTGCCCTCTTCCTTGTCCTCAAGTCTCCTGGGGTACCAGGTGGAATATGTGGTAGGATTTTGGTAAAAGAGGAGTGTGGTCATGTGGCTGCCCTGGTGCAGGGTTGAGGCAGGGCCAGCAGGTCAGAATCTGCTGGTCAGTGATTCTCAAAGCACAGTGCCTGGGCCAGCAGCCTGGGAGTTATTTAGAAATGCAAATTCTCAGGCCGCATCAAACATGGATTAAATCAAAATTTCTGGGAGTGAAGCCTGGCAATCTGTTTCCAGTTCCTACAAGTGAATCTGATGCACATCGGAATTTGAGAACCACGGGTCTTGGTGGAAGATGATGGTGGCCGGGTCGGTGTCCTGGCAGTGGGAATGTAGGGAAAGGCTCCCAGACATTTACGAAGTAGAATATTCCAGCCTTAGTGGGTGAGTATGGACGAGTGAGGCGAGAGGGGAGCCTGGAATGGCTCCAAGTTCTCCAGATGTCCATCAGGTGCACCTCTCTGGTCCTGTTCTTGCCCCCCACAGGGTCTTGCAGCCCCTCCGCGTGCCTCGGCCGTGCTTCTCTCCTCCCCCACTGCCCTTATGGAGCACTCCCTTATTCACAAACAAGCAGCTCCCAGCCCATCCACGTTGTCAAGGTGGTTTCCACAGCAGTTGACGTCAGCGCTCCTGTCCCTGAGGAGCCCATCACCCTCCTGCCTGCCTGCCTGCAGCACCTGCATTATCACTTCCAGGAGCGGAGAGGAGGCAGGCGGGGACTCCCACCCCTCACCACACCCCATTTTGAGAACTGGGTGGCGTCAGCAAAGGCAAGTAAGCTGAAGGGGAGGGGACAAGGGAGGACGTAAGGGGAGGCGGGGCCTCTGGGTTGCCTCTTCTCTCTGCACTGAGGCCCTGGACCATTTGGCTCTTTGACGTTGGTGGGGACGGCAGCAGCAGCAGCAGCACTTGGGCCATGGCGGAGGACGAGCCGCAGAAGCAGCAGCTGGACATGCCACTGGTCCTGGACAAGGACCTGACCAAGCAGATGCGGCTGCGCGTGGAGAGCCTGAAACAGCGTGGGGAGAAGCGCCAGGACGGCGAGAAGCTGCTGCGGCCGGCGGAGTCCGTGTATCGCATCGACTTCATCCAGCAGCAGAGGCTGCAGTTCGATCGCTGGAACGTGGTGCTGGACAAGCCGGGCAAGGTCACCATCACTGGCACCTCGCAG
Source organism: Sciurus vulgaris (assembly GCF_902686455.1). Lineage (NCBI taxonomy): Eukaryota > Metazoa > Chordata > Mammalia > Rodentia > Sciuridae > Sciurus > Sciurus vulgaris. The sequence goes on from NC_136472.1 coordinate 74,486,809, forward strand.
AACTGGACACCGGACCTCACCAACCTCATGACGCGCCAGCTGCTGGACCCAGCTGCCATCTTCTGGCGCAAAGAGGACTCGGAGGCCATGGATTGGAACGAGGCTGATGCCCTGGAGTTTGGCGAGCGCTTGTCGGATTTGGCTAAGATCCGCAAGGTCATGTACTTCCTCATCACCTTTGGTGAAGGGCTCGAGCCTGCTGACCTCAAGGCCTCCGTGGTGTTCAACCAACTCTGATGGGGTCACCCACTGCCCCCTCTGCCCCCGCCCTGTCCCTGCCTGGACCTCCCCACAGTGGGTTTTGGGGGACATTCTTCTAGTTGCTCAGCCTGTGCTCTGTGTGGTCAGAGGCCCCCTGAGTCCATGTCCTCCTCTCCTTTACCCTGGTATCAGAGCTCTGCCTCCCAGGAAGATCCCACGGCTCTGTAGTCTAGAAACTGCACTGGCCACTGAGGCCACCCCTGTAGATGATAGACCTGGTAGGGGCTCATGTGGCAGGTAGAGGCTATGGGCACCTGACTTCTCTGCTTCATTGTGAGGGAGTGAGACCAAGAGAGACAGAGAGATTCAAACCAGCCATCTGGCTTCCTCCAGAGACGGGGAGATGGAGATGACAGGAGCAACCTCCTTGGGGAATCCAGGAAGCAGGCTCTGCTCTCCGATGGACATGGCACCTTGGCCACTCTTGTCAGGAGGTGAACACCCAGCTTGAGGACTCAGGAAGGTGCTGCTTCTGCATTGACCCAGTGTGGTCCCAGGATGCCTCAGGGCCCCCAGGACGTGGGGCAAGGTTGCTGCAGGGCTGATGTGGAGTGGTGTGTGGTGGGAGTGGCTGGTTTGCAGCCCAGTTCTGGTTCCGGTGGAGACGTGAAGGGGAGCTATATAAAGTCACACAGATCTACCTACCTATATATATACACACACATCGAGATGGATGCTGTATTCCTACAGGAGTATCCGAGGATCTACCCCTGCCCTGTGGACAAGTCTGGTTTTGACAAGTTATCCATTGAACAATTGCTGCTGGTTCAAGGGTGTCTCTTGGCAGGGGCTTGATTGACGTGACCTGGGGGCTTCCTAAGCAGGGAAACCTTGAGATTAATACAGTGCAGTGGAAGTAGTTTAGTAAAGGGTTTTCCTCTGCCTGGGAGGGAGACTGGGTACAGGGGATCCAGGGCCCTGGAGCTGGAGACATTGTGTCTGGAAGAGGTGTCTGGAAGCAGGGTTCCCCAGCTCACTGGCCAGAGAAAAGCAGGTATTCCTCCTACTGGAGCATCTCTTGGCATTTCCTGGGCTGCTTGAGTGGAGCTAGGGGAGGGCGTGGATGAAGCCTAAGGGGGTGGTTATAAGGGCTGATGGTCTGAAGTAGGCTAGAGGTGGCAGTGATGTGACTCTGTCCGTGGAGGTCATTGGGGGCAAACCATTCACCAGATATGGAAACTGAGGCAGTTACCAGCAGATCCCCCTTCCCATTACACAGGCCCAAAGCCCCCCTTTTTGAGGAGTCTGACCTGCTGCCTGGTATCAGACAGGGACACCTTCACAAGTGCCTCCAATGCCTTGTCTCAAGTCTGGCTCTGTCTTAACCCTGGCCAGAGACATGCTTTGACAGGACCATCAGGGCACTTGGCTCTGAAAATGGAAGTGCTGAGACCTGGCGTGTCAGAGCCATCCCCAGTGGTGGGGCTGATGGGGGCGGGCCCCCTCTCAGCCGTGTGGAAGGCCATGTGGGGTCAGGATTCTGTAGTGGGAGACTGGCTGTGGTGAGCTCTGGTTCAGTGTAACTCTGGCTCTGGGGTCTGTTCTGGGACATGTTTGGGGAAGTGCTGGCCTTGCCTGTAGCCATTGCTGCCTTATTCTCTGCTCACTGTGGAGGTCGGGGATAGGTCAGACCCCTGGGAAGTCCTCCCTTTCTGCCTCTTTGCTTGACCTCTCCCTGTAGTTCTGGGGACCCCCCAGACTGATTATCCCCGCCTCTGTCCCATCCCATCTTCCTGTGGGGTTCCAAATGCCTCTGCTGTGCCCACTGCGCGTGCCCAATAAAAGCTGTGTGCCCTGCCTGGGTGGTGTGCGTCTCTCGCCGCAAGCACTCTCCCCCTCAGGAGCTCTGCCTCCACTCTTGTGGTCCTGTCCAGGGCCCTCCCAGCCCTGGGCAGCCTTCCATGGGCCTCTCCCAGAGTGCCCACCCCTCCTCCCGACAGCAGACAGAGATGAGGCCCAGGGCAGTGAGGTGACCAGCCAGGCCTACATCAGGCCAGGCTTACTGGGCCTCCTGGCTCCCCTCCAGCAGCCTGGCCAGCCTGTGTGGGGTGGAGGGATCCAGGCTGAGGCTATGCTGTCTCCATTTTCCCTCCCTGAAGACCACTGGACAGGAGTGGGTGGAGCACTGGAGTGGCCAAGGGATGGGGTAGAGTTGGGTCTGGGCCCCTGGCCTGGTTTACTGGCTCTGGGTCTCTGGCAGTCCCTGACCCTCTCCTGGCCCCACACTTTCCAGAGGGAATAGCCTGGTTCTTTCTGTGAGGTCCCTTTCAGCCCTACACTTTTGAGATTGTTAGACTCATGACCAGATGAGACTGATATTGGCTCTGATGTAGCTGCAAGGCCACATCACCTTGGTGTCCCTTCCATCCTTCTTCACCGCCGAGTCCCCTCACCACCTCTCTCAAGCATGTTCATTTTGGACAGAGGCAACTGAGACCCAGAGGAAGAAGCTTCCCATCCAGGTCCCAGGGGGATTGGAGGAGCTGGACCAGGGTCAGGAATACAGGGTGTGGGGAGCAGATCCTGGGCCTATAGACCTTTGACCCCACAACACTGTCACCCTGAGATGGACTGGGAAGATGTGTCCCTCTGCTCCTCTGAGATGGAGGTAAGAGGCTGCATTAGGGTTTTCTTTGGGAATGACCCTGCTTCAAAATGCTCCCCCAGCTGGTCTTATAGCCCCTTTCCTCCTCCACCTCAGGACCCCCCATTGCCTCCCCCTGCACATCCCCCTGACAGCATACAAAGAATCTCCCCTCCGCCATCTTCCAGAAGTCCCTGCTTTCTCAGCATGCCCTCCCCAAGCCTGCCTCCTAGCCACAGCCAGAACACCTCTGAGAGTCAGAAATCTAGCCCTCCCTGGCTGTGTCCTCAGAGTGCAGGCAGTGGGAAATGACCCATTCTCCATGGAAACCACAGGGTGGGAGACCTGACGTTTCCTGAGCCTCTTCCCAGAAAGGCAGCATGGTAAGTGGTGAGGGCCTTGCTCTTCCCTGTCCAGTTGGGTGACCCTGGGCAGCCTCTGAGCGGCTTCTTCATCTGGTGACTGAGGCTAATAACAAGGTTGAATGTCAGTCAGGCACTACAGAACTGGCACCCGACCACCCTCTCCGGGTTTGCCTGTTTTTTTTGTCCCAATGACTGTAGAAGCATGGCCTCACTTTGCAAATTATTCTGAGGAGGATTAGGAGAACCTGCTTGCTGAGCAGAAGCTCAAGGTTCAGAGAGGGGGAAGGATTTGTCTGAGGCCATGCAGCAGGCGGCCTGGAGTGGGTGGACTGTCAGCCTGGAATGAGCAGATCACTGCAGCCCTCTTGGCTCTGGCTGTCCTGATCTCTGGGCAGCAGGACTCTGCCCTCCCAAGGAGGCTTAGATGGACAGCCTTCCTGCCTCCTCCAGTCAGGGCATCTGGAACTTAGGGAATTTGAGATTCTTGAGGAATCTCAGATGCCCAGCACCAGGAACCTGCTAGGTCTAAGGAATCTAAAAGGCATATTGTTCATCTCACCCAACTTGGGTGACACAGGCCCCCTGCAGCCCATCTTCCCTTAGCCACTGAATGACTCAGAAACGCTGTGACCTGGCCCATGGGGTCCCAGGAAGACATCTGGAAAACTTTCTCCCATGTCCGTACCTCTGCACATACACAGTCACACACATTCACACAGGTCCCTCCCTGGACTCCAGACCCCTGTGCTCTGTGGCACAACCTGAGGCTACTTGGGCCTGGTTGGGAGTACCCAGGAGCTGGGGCACCAGGGAGCACTGTGGTGCCCATCACAGCTCTGAGGTTTGGGACGTGTTGTAAGAGGCCACCCCCGAGGACAGGTGAGGGAGGCTCCAAACCCCACCCAGGCCCTGCCTTCAGTCAGGTCAGCCCAAGTTGACTCCACAGCCAGTGGCACTGAGTTTTCCTTTCTCTTCTGGGGAAGGAGGTCACCCGGTAGCCTCAGCTCCCCTCCCTGCCTGAGGTTTTCAGCCCTGCGTGTGCACACAGATTCTCCACAACCAACAGGCCCACCCGGATGTGCACAGCCCTCCACAGCATGTGGTGTGCCTCCAAGGCCTTCTACTTTAGTTCTAGTGATGGCCCTGGAGGTAGGGTAAGTAGATGAGGAAACGGGCTGAGAGATGGGGCCCAGTCCAGACCTAAGTCTGTTATGAGGTAGTGTGTGCAGGGTCACCAGCTGGTCAGGGCCTCACTGTGACCAGAGCTGGGGATTTTCCTCCCAGAAGGAAACCCAGGCCCTGTGCTGGGTGCTGGGGGTCTGAGGAACTGGGGAACTCTTCCCAGTGGGCAGGGAAAGGAAGCTGTGCGGGGGAGCCAGGACTGGGGGCTAGTGCCTGATCGCCGAGGGAAGTCGGTGCAGGCAAATCAAAAGCACCCATGCAGGGACGAGATGGCAGGAGGCATCAAGGGTGTTTGGTGGTCATGGAATATTTCTGAGGACCCCCCGAAAAGGGCATGTTGAGGGACGGAGGTGAGAGGCTCAGCAGAGCCCACCCACAGGACTCCTGCTGCCCCGCCAGGTTGTGGTGTCCCTGATGACAGGGAATTCCAAGCACAGAGACCATGAGAGCAGAGAGCACTAGCAGCCAGCAGCTCACACCAACTCACTGCTGCTTCTCCCCACACCCCCAGGAAGCAGATCCTTTCATCTGTGAGTGTTTCCAGATACAACCGTGAAAAATAAGCACTCATTTAAAAAAAAATAATAACCACAATATCAATGTGCAACTGAAATATTTTAAAGCAACTCAATACAGGTGGGATACCCCTTATCTGAGGTGCTTGGGACCAAAAGTATTTTGGATTTCAGAGCTCTTCAGATTTTGGAATGTTTGTATATACTTTTATCAGTGAAGCATACCTTATCTGAAAATCCCAGATCCAAAAATGCTCCAAAATCCGAAACATCACATCCGTGCTTGAAAAGTTTCAGATTTTGGATTTTTGGATGAGGGATTGTGTTAGTTTTCTGTTACTTTAACAAATACCCAAGATGAATCAACTTATAACAAGGAAAAGGTTATTTGGCTCATGGTTTTAGAGCTTCCTGTTTGTTCATGATTGAGTAGGTCCATGGCCTTAAGACTTTTGGTGGCCAGGCAGCAGATCATGGCAGGAATGTGCAATGTAGGAAGACCATTGGCCTCATGGCTGGGATCTGAAAGCCACAGAGGAGGCCAGGGTCCCACAGTCCCAAGGACACACCCCCCCGTGACCTAAAACTTGCCACTCGGTGCCACCTCTGGAAGTTTCCACCACCTCCCACACTGGGGTTCAAGCCTTTAACACACAAGCCTTTGGGCAACATTCCAGACCCAGACTCTATAGTAGGGGTGCTCAACTTACATCTTCAAATGCCTGACGATTGGAAATTGTCATTTCCAATTCATGCCACCCACGAGTAGACATTTTACACTTTATTTGAATGAGATCAAAACAAGTCCATGTTGCCAATTGTTTCCCTTTCGTCTTTTCACCTTTCCCTGCCATTTATTCATTGAAGGAACAAAGTCATCTGCCCCTGGGATTCCCAGTCTGGGTTTTGGTGACTGTCCTCCTGGTGTCGTTTAACATGTGCCCTGTCCCCTGCATTCCCAAATTTAGGACTTGGCTCTAGAAGCTTGATGAAGTCGAGGTGAAATATTTTGTGGCATGACTGGTACTTAGTAGATGCCGTGTCCTTCCCCCACACCCCGGGGGCATGTATTGTCTATTTGTCCCTTTTGTGGTGTGAGGAGCCTGTGCTGATCATGGTCTAAATCCACTAACTTCAATTTTATAGAAGGGGGTGGTCCAATACTATCATTTATTCCTCATCTTTTAGCTGGAATTCTTTTCCCGATGGAGACTTCCCTTCATCTACTATTTGGTTCACCTCTGGTACAGTGTGTGGAGCAAAGTTAGGATCAACGCTTAATCTTTTTTTTTTTTTTTTCAGTTTCCAAAAAATGAGTTGATTCCCTACCCTCCTCCAAGAATGACTAATTATTTGTTTTGTATCATTGTGGTCTCATGAACTTGAATAGATATGTTGTTTTAATCCACTGCAGCTGTTATCCTTATTGATCTCAGATCGGCCCATCTGTGGCCAATGGGAACCTCCTCAGGCTGCTTCCTGCCTCCTCCGACATGGCCCCAGGATGTTTGAATGGCTTCCTTGAAATCAGGCATGATGGATATGGTGTGGGAGGGTGGAATGGTTCCATTTCTCCCCCTCAGTGCCCTCCTGGCTGCCGATGGCCTGAGCCCATGGTGGGAGGGCTGGCCTGCGGTTGACCCCACCCCAGGTCCATTGGCTGTGACACAGCATAGGACGTTGAGGCCCCCAGGGATTCCTGACTCTGGATCCCCAGGCCCTGGAGCCTCATTAACTGCGTCTTGAGCCGTAGAGGGCTCAGGGCCAAGCCCTGAGTTTAGCTAATGATTCTTCCGAAGTCCCAGCATACCTCCCTGCAAGGGTTCTTCCTCCCTCCTACATGGTCCAGAGCATCAAGAGCAGGGCCACCAGGAGGAGGGTACAGTGGGCTTGTGTTCCCAGCCCAGGACTTCCTACTTGTTCCATAGAGATGGTCACCCCTGCCCTGCATGTACCTTCCCTGTTTTCCAGAGACAGGGCCTTACCATGTTGCCCACTCTGGCCCCAAGCCCCTGGGTCCAAGTGATCCTGCAGCCTCAACCCCCGAGTAGGTGGGAACAAGCATGTGCCACAGGGCTTAGCATGGCTCACTTTTTATACAGCTTTCTATCTTGAAAGCAAAATAGGGAGACAGTACGAGGAGAGGGGCAGAGGCCAGGCTGGGGACAGAGAAGAAAGACAGAGTTGCCTGAAAGGGAGGTAAGGAGTGTGGGGAGGCAGTAGTGGTCTTGAGCCTTAGGCTGGGACACGGCCTGGTCCGTGACCAGGTGTGATCCTGCCTCCCTCGCCTGCGCCTGGGCAGCCTCTGCTGGCAGCTTCCTGGAGCCTTGCCCCAGGCTGGCTGTGGGATCAAGGCGAAGTGGGAAGCAGTGGCCAGCCTGCCCGCCTGGCCCCTGGCAGGGCTCCACTAGTGGCCAGAGTGCCTCTCCTGGAGTTAGCGTTTTCATTTTCTTGGTCTCAGATGTCCCACTAGGGAGCTTTTCTCTCTGCCAATCTCCCTGCTGATGTTGAAGAGGTATGTAAACAAAAGTGGCCTTAATAAGCATGGGGGTGGGGGTGGCTGCAGCCTGTGGGCCGGCAGGACCTCTCATCATGTGGGGCTCCTGGCCGGTGTCCAGCTCAGCCCGCATGGCCGGTGCTGGCCGTCTGTACTTGGGCATGGTTTTCCTCTAGAAGGAGCCGCTTACGGTCTGGGTGGGCTCAGCCACACCAGTCCCACACCTGGTTGGCCAGCCCATCACCTGACTTGGAGGGCGAGAGGTCGCTCTTCCCTGCCCACCTCCTGCTGCCCAGGTTGCTTCCATCTGACCTCATGTGCTTGGGGGACATCCTTTTGAGGCTCTCAGGATGCCTGCCTCCAAGGTAGGGCTCCTGTTCCCTCCCCTCTGGGCCCTGCATGCACCCCATGTTAGCCGGCATGTGGCCTGCATGCCTGCCTTTCTCACCAGACTGGAGGCCCTTTGAGGGCAGGGACCATGTCTGGGTCACCTGTCCAGCAAGTGCTGGGCACAGAGTGGTCCACCCTGATGAAAAACTCATTCCTAATAAATAAACCTGGGTTCAAATCCTGGTTTCAAACCCAGATCTGTGTGCTTACCAAGAATGTGTTTTTTTTTTCTGGCTGTGTGGTCGTAGACAAGTTACTTGCCCTTTCTGAGCCTCAGTTTTCTCCTCTGTCAAGTAGGGATGGAAAATAGTAATCCACCCATAGGGTTATTGTGAGAATTAAATTGAGAGACTCCATGGTGGTCTCAGCACAAGACCTGGTATTTGTAAGATGCTCCATACATAATAGATTATTTTAGAGTCTTAATCAATGTCTGGATTTATTCTTCAGTCAACGCATGTGTATTAAGCTCACTCTCTGGACCAGGCCCTGGTCAGGTGCTGGCTGTGTAGCAGTGACCAAGAACAACATGGCCTTGCCCTCAGAGGACTGATGTTCCAGTAATAGTATCAGTCACTGAATACAAAGTCACTCGGGCATTTTATGTATTTAACTCAGTAAATGTAAGTATCTCAGAGGAAGGGCCATGGCCATGGGTCTGATGGATAGGATCCTGACCTTGCCTGGAGCCAGGGAGGGCTTCCTGGAGGAGCAGAAGGAACTGAAGGATGAATGGAAGTCATGGGGGAGAAGAGGCAGAAGAGGAGCAGGTGTGGAGGTCCTGCCCAGAGGCAGCCAGGTGCAGGGCTGGGGCAGCCATGGGAGGAGAGATTGAGGGGGCAGAGTCCATTCAGGATGTGACAGGATCAGGTCACTCTGCTGCTGTTGGGGGCAAGGGCAGGTGTGGCTGCAGATGCTGGAACAGTGATGGGGAGTTGGACCAGGGAGAGAGGAGGAGGCACCTGAGCAGCTGCTGGCCGGATGGAGAGAATGGAGACAGAAGAGTAAAGACAGAGGCCAGGGAGACTGCCAGCTCCCCGCTGGGCTGGAGCAGAGGGCGGGGGAGGGGTCGCTCCACTCCCAGGGGCCAAGTGGAGGAGGCTGAGGGAGCCCCACCCCCCGCAGAGGTGGGGAACTTGGAGCCCACAGGCGCCAAGGCTTCCTGAGCCCCCCACAGGTTCATGGCACTGACGGGCTCAGCCTCCCTTCTGGGAGGCACTCCCCTTCCTCTGGAGCCTGATGTTCCCTCAACGTGTCCCCTCCTGTCTCCACCCAGGTCATCCCAGACTGGAAGGAGCAGGAGTGGGACCCTGAGAAGCCCGAAGCCTACGCCGGCATCTTCCACTTCCACTTCTGGCGCTTTGGGGAGTGGGTGGACGTGGTCATTGATGACCGGCTGCCCACGGTCAACAACCAGCTCATCTACTGCCACTCCAATTCCCGCAATGAGTTCTGGTGCGCTCTGGTGGAGAAGGCCTATGCCAAGTAGGTGCTGGCCAAGGGCAGGCTTGGGTGGCCAGGCTGGGGGCACTGTGACCAGCTCCCAGGGGTGTTCCTTTAGCCAGGGCTCCAGGCATGGGGAAGTGAGGGGCTGGCATGAGGGCATGCAGCGTGCTCAGAGCCCAGGGCCGTGGGCATGGCCATCTGGCGCTCTACTAGGTAGGGCAGAAGCCTGGACCCCAGGAGGAGAGGCCTGGCTACCTGGGGCAGAGCCTGGGGCCCCGGCAGGTGTCCTGCATTAGTTGGGAGCAGGGCCAATGCTCATGTTCATAGCAGTAAGTTTCTCAAAGGTGACGTGGTGAGACCTTCCCTGGGGGCTTCTGGTGGAAATGTGGTGACTGAGACCCAGCCTGAATGTGTAGATCAGGCTGGATGCCCTGCTCAGAGGCCTCTCCTGTCCACTCATGCATTCTCTACCTGACTATCCAGCCGTTCTATTTTTTGCTGACCCCTCTTCCTTCTCTGTGTCAGACCCTGTGTCCCCAGGACAGGGCCTCACACAGAATGTTCATGAACAAAAGTTTGCTGAGCTGTGGAGGGCTCTGGGGCAGAGTGACCTGTCCAGGCCCTTGCAGCGCTTGGGTGGGCCAGACAGGAGTGCCAGGGTGGGGGTGGGGTGGGTGGCCAGAGATGGCCAAGCCAGCTTGGTGGGAACCTGTCCCTGGTTCCTCTTCCCAGACCCATTTGTCAGTCTCCTTGAAAAGAACAGGAAAAGGGAGGGAGGGTCCAAGAAAAGGAAGAAGGGAGGAAAAGGAAAAGCAGAAACTCTTAACAGTAAAAACACACCCAAGAAAACTACACTGGCAGGTTCCATTTTTAATCTTAAGAAAGCAAAGCCTGCCCCCTGGTGGCCCTGAGTGTTCACCATGGGTGCCAGCCCACCTGGAGAGCCAGCTCTGATCTTGCACTTGGGTTTCCTCTCTCTCTTCTTCCTTTCTTGGCACGATCGTGCCATGTTGCCCAGGCTGGTCTCAAACTCCTGGGCTTAGGTGATCCTCCTGCTTCAGCCTCCCAAGTAGCTAAGGCTGCTGGGGTATCACCATGCCTGGCTTGCTTTTAATTTTTAATAAGCAGTTTTGTGGTAAAATAAACCTAACACAGCCTTTCTCATTTTCATCATGTGTAAGCCCACAATCCAGTGGCATGTAATGAACTCACCACTGTCTGCACCAAAACACCAAAAACTTTTCATCGTCCCCGATGGAAATTCTTACACCCTGAACAGTAGCTTCCTCTTTCTCCTCCCCAGTCCGGGCGAACCTCTGTTCTGCTTTCTGTCTCTATGAACTTGCCCTGTTCTAGGTTCCTCATGTAAGTGGAGACCCTTTGTGTCTGCCATCTTTTACAAAGCATAGTCTTTTCAAGGTCCATCCATGTTATAGCATATGTCAAGATTTCCTTTCTCTTTATAGCTGACAGTCTCTGCTTATATATGTCACATTTTGTTTCTCCGTTTGTCCACTGGTGGACTCCTGGCCTGCTTCCACCTTTGGCTCTTGTGAACAGTGCTGCCGTGAACATGGGTGTGCAGATGTCCGTGTGAGTCTCTGCTTTCGCTTCTTTTGAGCACACACCTAGGCATAAATTGCAGGGCAATTATGTGGAACTTTTTGAGGGATCACCAAACTGTTTTCCACAGTGGCTGCATACTTTATGCTTGCTTATTTTTTTTATGGTTATTTCCTTTTTAAATTATAAAATGAAAGATTTGTAGAAGGATCAGCCCCCGCCTTCCCCTTCCCTGTTTTGGTCTGAGTTAATGCGCCTCACCCTTTAGCTCGGGCCCTGCGCCGTCTGGGCCTCTCCCCTCCCCTTCTCTCCCCTTCACCACCAATGGCAACTCAACATTTTTCTTTGTCTTTTTTTCTTTTTTTGTAATAATTTTTAAAATGTTTATTTGTCCTTTTGAGTTATAAATGACAGTGGAGTGTATTTTGACTTATTATACATACATGGAGTATAACTTATTCTATTTAGGATCCCATTCTTGTGGTTGTACATGAAGCGGAGTTACCCTGGTTGTGTATTCAAATACAAGGCTAGGGAAGTTGTATCCGATCAATTCTGCTGCCTTCCTGATCCTCTCCTCCTTCCTTCCCTTCATCCCCTTTGTCTAATCCAGTAAACTTCTTTTCTTCTTCTCCCTACCCTCTCTTGTTGTGGGTTAGCATCCACATATCAGAGAGAACATTCTGCCTTTGGTTTTGGGGGATGGGCTTCTTTCACTTAGCATGATATTCTCCGGTTCCATCCATTTACTGGAAAATGTCATAATTTCATTCTTTTTTAAGACTGAATAATATTCCATTGTGTATAGATACATTTTCTGTATCCATTCATCCATTGAGGGACACTGAAGTTGGTTCTATAGCTTAGCTATTGTGAACTGATCTGCTATAAACATTGATATGACTCTAACTTTTTTCTCTTTTAGGGGATGCTGGGGATCAAACGCAGGCCTTGTACATGCTAGGCAGGCACCTACCACTGAGCTACACCCCCAGCCCCTTTCAGCATCTTTGATACATTTTTGTTTGTAGGTGACCTTATAAAAACCATGTTGCTGGGTTTTTTTGTTTGGTTTTGTTTCTTTGCAGTGCTGAGAATTGAATCCAGGGCTTGTGCATGCTAAGTGTTAGTTTTGTATATACATATATATTTTTTCAATTTGCATCAGCAGTATTGTGTTATATATCTTTTTCTGATTCTCCTGTTTTCATTCATCACTATGTGGCACATAGTATTGACTTAAGGAATTTTCTTAGAGTTTCTTTTTTTGCACTCACAAAATGGGACACAGGTCCCTCTGATTTTACAGTTTGTCCTTCCTGGCCAATAAGTTGTTTTATTTTTTAATGAATTATGGTATACTTTTTCAAATAATTATTTTATTTATTTTTATACAGTGCTAAGATGTTGAATCCAGTGCCTCACCCATGCCAGGCAAGCTCTCTGCCCCAGCCCCAATTATGGTATACTTTTAAAACACAACTGGAATCCAGTTGTATTGCTTTTCAAAGGTTACAAGCAAGCCCTAGCATTTCCCTACCTTAGGAATTCTGTGTGTTTTTCATGACTGCTTATATTCCAGAGTATGGGTACAGCTTTAGCTTATAAAATCAATTCCTGTTGTTAGATTGATAGGTTATTTCTGGTTTTATATCATTATTAATCATGTTACTTATACCCAGAATTGGGGTATCAAAAGACATATGAGCCTTTAATGCTTTTGAAATGAATGGCTAGATTTTTGGACATCTGATTTGTGAAGCTAGAGCTGCTAAGGCCTGGGGAAATTTGAGTAGAAATGATGTGGTTCATTGGGACCAGTATGGCCTGGGAGCTGGGACCTGGGTTCTAGTGTTGGCTGTGCTGTGGCGTACTGTGTGGCCTTAGCAGTTTGCTTGCGCTCTCTGAGGTTCGAAACTCTCCCCTGCAAGGTGGAGGGTGTAGAGCAGCTGGGATGCACTGGAACTCTTGCTTACTGCTCCCCAGGCTGGCGGGCTGTTACCAGGCCCTGGACGGAGGCAACACAGCGGACGCCCTGGTGGACTTCACGGGCGGCGTTTCTGAGCCCATCGACCTGACCGAGGGGGACTTCGCTAATGATGAGGCCAAGAGGAACCAGCTCTTTGAGCGAGTGTTAAAGGTACACAGCCGGGGAGGCCTCATCAGTGCCTCCATCAAGGTGAGAGCCCAGAGCACACCCCAGGGGTGACCCCTCCATGTCATTGACCCTGACTGGGGTGAGAGGTGGCCGTGTGGACTCAGGGCCAAACAGCTGGCCCAGGGCTGGGCACCTCAAGAGGATCATGTGGTTTCACTTATTGCTCAGGTCCTGGAGGACAGAGCTGGGCCCAGTGAAGACAGGCTTTGACCCAGGGTTAGCTGATCCTGTGGTACCCCACAAACTGGCTCTAGATACACAGAAAGCCCTGACTTGTAGCATTTGCTGGTTGGGGGATTGTAAATAGTCATACCAGTTAACAATGTTTTAACAGTCAGTTCTCAAAATCCTTGCATATTGCTGGGCATGGTGGCACAGGCCTGCAATCCCAGCTACTTGGGAGGCAGACAGAGGCAGGAGAATCACAAATTTAATGCCAGCCTTGGCAATATAGGGAGACCCTGTCTCAAAATAAAAAGGACTGGGGATGTTGCTCAGTGACAGAGTGCCCCCCAGTTCAATCCCCAGTACCACAGAAAGAAAAAAACTTGAATATTTAATGATCCGCTGAACCAGGGTAAATCAGCTCCTGCCCATGCCTGGGCTGGCCCCACTGCAGGAACCTTCCTTTGTCAGAGACTGCTCTCTGAATCTCTGAACACCCCATCACTCCATCAGGGCAGAACAAGGTCTACCTGTATAGGAAGGTGCAGTTCCTGTCCCATCCTGGAGGGGATGATGTGACCTCCTTGCTCTGGCTCCCGTGCCTTTGCCCTACCTGGGTTTGGCTTCCAGTCTGGCCCCCGTCTGAGCACCTGTGTCTTCCTGCAGGCTGTTACAGCAGCTGACATGGAGGCACGCCTGGCATGTGGCCTGGTGAAGGGCCATGCTTACGCTGTCACTGATGTACGCAAGGTGCGCCTGGGCCATGGCCTGCTGGCCTTTTTCAAGTCAGAGAAGTTGGACATGATTCGCCTGCGCAATCCCTGGGGCGAACGGGAGTGGAATGGGCCCTGGAGTGACACGTGAGGCCTGGGGATGGGCACCACAGGCGTGAGAGTTTGGGCAGGGACGGGGTGGGCTCATGGGGAGGTGATACTGGACCTGGGCCTTGAAGGGTCTGGGGGAGGAAGAAATTAGAAAAGGAGGGAGACTGACTTTGGAGTGTTGTGTGGGGCAGTGGATTCAGCAAGGACAAAGGCCTGAGGTGAGCCCAGCTATAAGGACATAGTGACCAGTGTGGTGAGTGGGTTGGGGAGGAGGGTAGGGAGGAGGCCCCAGGTGAGAGTGAACAGGGCTGATGCTCTGGGCTTGATGCAGGGAGGCCAGAGTGGGTGAGGCCCCTCTAAGAGGTCATGTTCCCCTCCCTCCCTGCCTATCTGCAGCTTTGCTTCCAGACCTCCCGACCTGACCACGCAGACAGCCTACAGCTCCCTGGGGGAGAGGGCAGACAGGGCTTGTCTGAGCAGGGCTGGGCCTGGCCCCAGGCGTCCCTAACCATACTGCACTGAGGGTGACCTAGCAGGGCCCCTCCTCTTACTCTGCTCCCTTCCTTCCTGGCACTCACATCCTAGCTCAGAAGAGTGGCAGAAAGTGAGCAAGAGTGAGCGGGAAAAGATGGGCGTGACCGTGCAGGACGATGGCGAGTTTTGGTGAGTGTGCTGGGGCCTGGCACCTGGACCAAGGGGGCTTCCCAGGCCTGGCAGGGAGCACCTGGTGGGGTTGGCTGCCAGGGCTCCAGCACAGCCCCATCAGCAGCTTTGTTCCAAGCGGTGGCTTGGAACAAGTCATACTATCTCTCTGAGCCCGTTTCCTCCTCTGCGTAATGAATTGGGCAGCAATGGGCCCTTTACCCCTACAGTTCCCTCTGCCCGCCTCAGGGAACCCTGGGCTGCTCAGGCATCCAAGCTGAGCTCTTGGCAAGCAGGCCAGGGCACTCCCAGGCAGACCGGGGGCAGAGGGCAGTGATCCTGGCATCCCATCAAGGACCCTCCTGCAGTGTCAGGGGACCTGCTGCCCAAGTCCTCCCAGGGCTTTAATGCTGGGCCCCTGTGAACAAGATCTGCTTTGTCCACTCTGGCTCAGGGGTCAGTTGAGCTAAACATAGCAAAGCCCCTGGCCTGTGGAAAGGTCTGCTAAGGCCCTTCTCATGCACCTTCACGCTCCATGCCTTCCCCCTGGCCCCGCCCAGCCTCCTGGAGGTTTGCCAAGCACATGGCGCCTATAGTGATGCCCTGGCCACTGTCACACACCTACCTTTATTGAGGCTTCACAGCAGATGTAGAATACAATGGATGGAAACTGGCTTGATAAACTGTAGAGGGCAGTACTCAGTAATCCATACTGTGTATGCATATAGTTGTTCCAGTCAGCCTTTGCCAGCCACTCTGCAAAAGTTGTGCAGTGTGCCTTTATGGCCTTACTTAATATGTTTTTGTTTTGTTTTGTTTTGTTTTGTTTTGTTTTGTTTTGTTTTGTTTTGGTACTGGGGATTGAACACAGGGACACCTAACCACTGAGCCATATCCCCAGCCCTTTTTATATTTTATTTAGAGACAGGGTCTTGCTAACTTGCTCTGGGCCTCGCTAAGTTTGAGGCTGGCTTTGAACTCTTGATCCTCTTGCCTCAGCCTCCCAAGCTACTGGGATTACAGGAGTGCACCACCACGCCCAGCTGCTTTTCTTAATTTCTACACTATCCCTGTGAAGCAACTGCAGATTCAGCTCCATTTTACAAATGAGGAAACCGTTATCTGCAGGAGGCCGTGTCCACTCGCTCCCTTGTGAGCTGTGGTTTAGCATACGGGAGTGAGCAGGCAGGTGGGCCTGGGAGGTTGCCCAACTCAGCCCCTTCCCTCACCCAGGATGACCTTTGAGGACATGTGCCGCTACTTCACCGACATCATCAAGTGCCGCTTGCTGAACACATCCTACCTGAGCATCCACAAGACGTGGGAGGAGGCCCGCCTGCGCGGCGCCTGGACTCGGCATGAGGACCCTCAGCTGAACCGCAGCGGGGGCTGCATCAACCACAAGGACACCTTCTTCCAGAACCCACAGGTGGGCATCCTCAGGGACCCCACACTGCCTCTGCAGCAACTGCAGGGCCCTCCCCACTGTCCCGCCGGGGCTCCTGCTTAATCTCAAGTACATTCCTGTCCATCCTTGGGCCTCAGCTACCTGTCTACAGTGGACAGGCACATCAGTCCTGTCTGGTTGTCATGAAGCTCCCACTTACAACCTGACCTGCAGACAGTAAAAATGAGGAAACTGTGACTCTCAGGGACTTAACAAGTGTCTGGTCCAGAGTCTTCAGGACATTTAGAGGCTGAGCTGAGTGAGGCTCAAAGCCCTTGGTTCCACAGTAGCACAATCATGCCGTTCCTGGGGAACGGGGCCAGGCTCAGCAACCCCACAGGGGCCTCTGCCCTGCAGCTTCCTCAGTCACAAGCCATGGCAGCCGCTTAGTCCTCAGACTCAATGTGCCTTTTTTGAGCACCAACTATGTGCCAGACTCCGAGCTGAGCATCAGCCTTCATGCAGAGTAACTACTAGGCATTGTCAGGCCCATGTCACAGAGGAGGGACCACGGCTCAGAGAAGTGGGGCTGGCCCAAGCCCACGCAGCCCAAAGTGGCTGGGGCCTGGTTCAGGAGCCCATGCACCCTGGAGCCCGTCTCCAACAGGAGTCCGTGTGTCTCTCCTTGGCCATCCCTACA
Source organism: Sciurus vulgaris (assembly GCF_902686455.1). Lineage (NCBI taxonomy): Eukaryota > Metazoa > Chordata > Mammalia > Rodentia > Sciuridae > Sciurus > Sciurus vulgaris. The sequence goes on from NC_136472.1 coordinate 74,503,488, forward strand.
GTACATCTTTGAGGTCAGGAAGCCGGAAGACGAGGTGCTGGTGTGTCTCCAGCAGCAGCCGAAGCGGTCCACCCGCCAGGAGGGCAAGGGCGAGAACCTGGCCATTGGCTTTGACATCTACAAGGTGAGGCCAGCAGGACCCCTGCTGAGGGTGAGGAGAGCGCGGGAGCCAGAATTTGGTTTGCCTATGTCTGGGGAGAAGGCTCTAGAGGACCTCGGTCATTGACATCACGCCAGCCGCCCCAGCTGACATCGTGGGGGTGTGGAGGCGTGGGCCCCCTAGGGCTTGGCTTCTGTGGGAGCTCCGCCCTGAGTCCTTCATGCCAAGACCCACAGGCCCAAATGAGGAAGGGGAGGACTGTTGCTGGAGCTGGGCTCTGAGAGGTCCTGGGTGGCAGATGGGCCTGCTGCCCTTCCTCAGAGCTCAGAATCCCTCTCCTGTGACCTCCCTGTCAGAGGCCATGCCAGGCACAGGTAGGAGCATGCTTGGGCTGAGCCAGGTGGGCTCACCTCTGATTTCTCCCCCAACCTGGAAGCTGAGGCCGTCCACGTGTGGGGCCCAGTGTGTGGTGACAGGTGGCAGAGTGGGACCCCATGTACTTGTCAGACCCCGTGAACTTGATGAAGCCACATGGATGTGCCAGGCTCCTGTCATTCGATGTGTTCAGTCTCGTCAGGCGATCTATTCACAGCATTATACTGCTACATTTGCCTTGGGCTGGCCTGTTGTGACACTGTGACTTTGGCATGTCACGGCCTTCACTAAGGTGACCACAGCATATTGTGGCACTTACTCTGGGACTTGCCTAGCATGTCCTGGCAGCTAGTGGATTAGTGCCATGATCTGGGCAGGCCATGATACAGTCATCCCCCTTCTCCATGGTGGGTAGGTGCCAAGACCCCCACCCCCGTGGATGCCTGAAGCTGCAGGTAGTACCAAGGCCTGTGCACTCCAGTGCTGCCAAGCCGGCCACTAAGTGGTTGGTGCACAGATATGCTGGAGAAAGTATGATCCTTGCCCTGCGGGGAGGTGAAAGGAGCTGGTAGGGGATTCCATCACACTATTCAGAACAGTGAGAGATTTTGAATTTCTGAATTGTGTATTTCTAGAATTTTCCATTCAATATTTTCAGAGTGTAGTTGACTATAAGTAACTGAAACTGTGGAAAGCAGAATCATGGATGAAGGAGATTATTATACTTGGTTCTGTTACAACAGTGAGAAACCCCTGGGACTTGTTATTGGTGGGCATTCCTTATGACCCCTTTTTCTTTGTATACTGGGAAATGAACCCAGGAGTGCTCCACCACCCAGTTACATACCAGCCTTTTTACCTTTTATTTTGAGACAGAGTCTCACTACATTGCTGAGGCTGACCTTGAACTTGCAGTCCTCCTGTCTCAGCCTCCAAAACAGCTGTTATTATAGTCATGCCCCACTGTCTTGACTCCTTGCCCTCAGTTTTGTTTTGTTTTGTTTTGATACGAGGGTTGAACCCACGGGCACTTAACCACTTAGTTACGTGCTCAGCCCATTTCTTATATTTTATTTAGAGACAGGGTCTCACTAGGTTTCTTAGGGCCTTGCTGAGTTTCTGAAGTTGGCCTTGAACTCGCAATCCTTCTCCTCAGCCTCCCAAGCCACTGGGATTACAGGTGTACGTCACCATGACCAGCACCCTCCATTTTTAATAGATTTCATTGAGATTCAATTCATAAACCATCTAATTCACCTATTCAGAGTATATGATCTAGAAACTTAGGGTGTGGTCACAGTTAGAAACCATAATTTTAGAACATTTTCATCACCCCAAAATGAAGCCCCTCACCCAATCCTAGGACCTTCCTCCCCTCAGCCCTAGGCAGAACCCTATTCCACTTCTCTATAGATTTGCCTGTTCTGGAGTTTCACAGGCATGGGTTCCATGGACCCTTTCCTGGTGGTGAGGGGACACCGGGTGGCCTGGGTGTCGTGGGTGGCACAGTGGCCAGCCCCTCCTGTGTCCGCAGGTGGAGGAGAACCGCCAGTACCGCATGCACAGCCTGCAGCACAAGGCCGCCAGCTCCATCTACATCAACTCGCGCAGTGTCTTCCTGCGCACGGACCAGCCCGAGGGCCGCTATGTCATCATCCCCACCACCTTCGAGCCAGGCCACACCGGCGAGTTCCTGCTCAGAGTCTTCACGGACGTGCCCTCCAACTGCCGGTGCGCAGGGACTGCAGTGACCAGGGTCATGGGGGCGCGGTGCACGCCAGGCCCGGCAGGGCCTGTAGTCCTGGGGCACTCAGGGTCTGCCCAAGGTGTGGAGCCTGGGCATCTAGCCCCCATCCAGCCCCCCTGGGCTGACCCCCTGCCCACCTCCTACCCCTTCTCCTCTTCCCCCGCCCCTGGCCTGGCCTCCCGGGCACCATCAGCAACAGCAGCTCCTGTGTGCACCGCACTTCCCAGTTTACAAAGAAGCTCCCACTCCCCTCAGTGGATCTTCCCGTACCCTCAAGTGGGAGGCCTGGCCACTGTTTTACAAAAGAAAATAGGGATCAAAGTTAGCAAGGTTGCCCAAGGTCAGGCCACAGTGCAGTGATGTCGGGCCAGCCTACCACCCAGCCTGATTCCAGCCTTGCTGCCTCTGTCCGCTCTCCTGTCCCTGCTGGAGGGCAGACCTTGTGCATCCTCTACTAACCTTGCCACCTTGTCATGCAGCCCAGACTCACTGTCCCCAGGAGAGGGGCCCGCCCACATCCCAGCACCAGGCAGCAGCTTCCAGCGTGGTAATTGGATGACTGGGGCCAGGCTGCCCCTGCTCACCGCTTTCCAGCTGTATGGGAGGGGCCTTCCCCTGGGGAAGCCTGGCGCTTCCTCATCTATAAAACGGAAAAATAATAGTCATCCCTCTCTCTGGGCTTTGTGAGGTTTAGAAAGGATACCTATGTCACCCAGCAGAGGGCCTAGTCCTCAGTAGGTGCTCGGAAAATTACTCCTCTTTCCCTACCATGGTATGGGACGTCTCTGAATAGGGATGGAGAAGGCCGGAAGTTCGTGAGCTTGGGTGTTGGGTCTGCCGTAGGGATGGGCCCAGGACTAAATGAATGTCTGTATTAAATACTCCTCTCCCCTTCCTCCCTCTGAACCCCCTCCTCACCACCTTCCTGGGTCTCTTTGTCTTTCCCGGATTAGGGAGCTGCGCCATGATGAGCCCCCCCGCACCTGCTGGAGCTCCCTGTGTGGCTACCCCCAGCAGGTGACCCAGGTGCATGTCCTGGGGGCTGCTGGCCTCAAGGACTCCCAGACAGGTGAGCTCACACAGGAAAAGGCCTCTGACCCCCTCCTGGCAGTTGCCCCAGGTCCTCTCCTTTCTCAGCCTCCAAAGTGTCCCCGCTGACACTCAGCAAGTCAGCAGCCCTTTCCTGACATCCACTGTAGGCACAGCCATTGCTGGGGGGATACTGGGCACAGAGAGAGGAGTAGGACTTCCTCTTGCTCCTGGGAGCTTCTGGGTGGTGAGGAAGTCAGATACTGGGGAAGAGAGCTGGTAGGGAAGGCTCAGGGAAGACTTCCTGGAGGCTTGAGGAGGTACTATGGTAGGAAGCCTGAGCAGAGAGGACCTCCTGGGTAAGGCCAGACATGGCCGCTGCGCCCCTGCCATCTGCCGGTCTCTGTAAGTTAAGACACCCTGAGGTGGGTCAGGCTCTGCTCTCCCCTCTAATGCCTAAGCCCAGGTAGGCCCTCCACCTCCGAGACATCTGTCACACCTGGGCCCTGCTCCAGCCCCCACCTTCACCCTGGCTGCCCCTCCGTCTCCCTAGGGGCCAACTCTTACGTGATCATCAAGTGTGAAGGGGACAAAGTCCGCTCAACTGTGCAGAAAGGGACCTCCACACCTGAGTACAATGTGAAAGGAGTCTTCTACCGCAAGAAGCCAGGCCAGCCCATCACTGTACAGGTGAGCCCACCTGCCCGCAGGCTCCAGGGCAGAAGACCTTTGCCAGATTCTGGTTCTCCATCTGTCCCTGACTCCTGATATGGCCTTGGCATTCACTGTCTGCCCCTCCTGCCACTCCAGGGTCACCCTCTGTAGGTGGGCCAGTTGGTTTAGCCAGTGCAAATGCTGAGACCCAGGAGGGTGGTCTCTTGGCTGTAGACTGTGGTCATCTCTGCTGACCTTGTCCACAGCCTCACAGCTGTTCCTTAGAGTCCCCTGCAGTGGATCTACCTGGAAAAGTGACTGGAGATGAATGTGGCTGTTTCCTCAGAGCTTTGAGCAGGGGTAGGAAAGCCAGTGTCCTGGGCCAGCCTTCCTGCCCCTCAGGCTGGTACGTGATGACTTCGAGCTCCTTACCAGGAAGTTCTCTGTCCCCCAGGCTCAAAGCAGTATCTCTCTGGATGAAAAAAAAACTGTAAACAAACTGGGGTGCCCCCGGGAGCCACTGTTGATTTTCTAGGTGTTCTTAACATTGGGTCCCACTGGATCAAATCCCAGACCCGTAGATATTGGGACAGGAAGGACTCAACCCTCATTTAAAATATGGGAAAACTAGGCAGAGGGTGTGCCACTTGTCCAGTTCACCCTCGGTCACCGCAGAGCTAATAAGAACAGACCTAACTTCATGAGGGGAAGAGCACTTTGAGAGACGGGAGCCTGAGGCTCGGGAGGGGCATGCCCTTGCTCCAGGCTCACGGGGGAGCAGACCACTCAGGGCTCCTCGCCAGGCTCACACTGCGGGAAGTGAGATTGAGGCTCAGCTGTCACCACCAGCACCTGCCATAGACTATATTTCTGGCCTTAGCAACGGCCCCTACCACCATCTGTCTGCTCCCAGATCTGGAACCACCGAGTCCTGAAGGATGAATTCCTGGGCCAGGTGCACCTGAAGGCTGACCCGGATGACCTCCAGGCCCTGCACACCCTCCACCTCCGAGACCGCAGCAGTCGGCAGCCGAGCGACTTGCCGGGCACCGTGGCTGTGCGCATCCTCAGCAGTGCCTCCCTCACAGCTGTCTGATGCCTGCCCATCTACCTGGCCCCAGTAGTCTCACCACCACCTGCATGTCCCCACCAGACTTGGGACCAGCCTGGGAGCCAGATGCTGGGGTTCTTTTCCACACTTTCACTGACTTGCTGTGTGACTTTGGTAGATCTCTACCCTTCTCTGAGCCTCAGTGTCCTGAGGACCCCAAAGCATTCCCTCTTCGTGGGGGAGTCTCCTCCCTACCCTAGCTGTCACCACTGCTAAAGGACTCTATCCGTTGAAAACATTTTCCCAAGGGCCTGCTGTCTGCCGAGGAGTGCCAAGAAGATGTCACTTGTTTACACACAAACTGCCATGTTCCCAAGCCCCATTCCTGCCCCTTGTTCCCCAGGCCCACCCCACCCTCCCAGACTTCACTTTTTCTGACACCTACACTTGATTTCCAAGCCACCTTGAAAGGGCTCCTGCTGGGCCCCTGCTGGGTTCCTGCTCAGGCTGGAGTTTGGGAAATATGCAGGTGATATCTGACCATTCTCTGATCCTGGCCTCTTACCCATTCTTTTTTTTTCCCCTCCCCCAAATGAAAAAGCAACGCTCACAAATCTCCAGGAGAAGGGAACCCCAACTCGGCCTCCACCTTGAGCCTCTGTCGTCAGGTCTCTCAGAGGCAGATGCCCAGACAGGCTGTGGTTCTCATTCCAGGTTCTGATCCGTTCTCAGCCCCTGGTGTGAGGTGGTGCCCTAATGGGAAGTGAAAGGCACCTTCCTTTCTCCACTGCCCGATGTTGGAAGGAATGTACCCAGCGAGTGGGTCAGGCAGGCAGAATGGCTGTCACAGAGGGAGGCTCAGTCTCCCCTTTGCTGCAAGACCCCAGCAGGAGAAAGGACTCTGGGGTGGTGCTGCCAGGCCTGCGGGGTCAGGTCACCTACTGGGCATGGCAGGAGATAGGTGACTCCGCTGCCTCACCAGAGGCCCCTCTGCCCACTTCTCCAATCAGCTAACAGGACCACAGTGCTCTTGCTGCCTGGACCAAAATGTTCCTTTTAGTGTTCTTCGTTTTGTATTAAAAATACATATATCTCAGTTTTAGACAGGGGTGTTTAAAGGGGAGTCTGGATTCCCTTTTTCCCTCCAACACAATTTTGCTCACCCTCTAATTTTACTTTGATTCCACCTGGGCAGGGACTTGGGCAAAGTCAGACCTTCTCAGAGGAGGTCTGGAGTAGGGTGACGAGGAGGATGTTCGTACTTGGGTGTCTGCAGGCTGGCGCTGTGTTCCAGAAGGACTTCTGTTAAGCGCTGGTGCCATGACCCACTCAGGGTCTCCTCTGTGCCCTCCTTGGACTTCAGACCAGGCACAGCCAATGGAAAGTACAGTTGGCTCCAAGATGCAATTCCTTTGGGAACCTGAATTTTCAACTCCAGAGCTTGCCATTTGGTCGAGTGTCCTGGCTGGAGGTGCTGGATTCTCTGACATTGCCACCTTGCTCTGGGGATGACTCTGCTCCTGGGTCCTGCCCTGGCCTAGGAACTGAAAAACCTGGAGGACCCAGGGCTGGAACTCTGCATGTGATCAGGAGCAAGTCACTTAAACCTCCTGTGCCTCGATCTCTCCCTCTGCAAAGTGGGGCCAATGATTCCTATTTGTCAGCACCCACAGTGCTAAAAAAGGGCAAAGTAACCCCTTCTCTATGTATCTCTGTATGCTACACACTACACATGTTCATGTACTCACCGCTTCTTGTCTATTTCAAATTAAGACTCCCAAGTTAGGGATGGAGAGGTGTGCCCCAGGTATGCCAGCTTGGGCCTCTGGGGCTGACGCATGGGTCTTTGCTCAGCTGTAGCCTCCTAGGTACAGAGGCAAACTGGGACCAAGTGGCTGATTTTTGTAAGCTGGATACAACCTCCCACCCCGCAGCAGAACTGGAACAGCAGGTCCTGCCCCTCAAGGTAGGCCAGGCTGGCTCCTGGCTGTGCAGGGATCTCTGGTCCCCAGGAAGGTCTGGGGACTGGGCAGGTGAGAATGGATGATGGGTCAGGAAGAGTATTCACCTTATGCACCCAGGGAGACCTCAGAGCCTCCATTTCCAGATGGGAAGGGCCTCCAGCCCACACCACCCAGGCCTGGGCTTTATTTCTCCTGGGGCCCGCTGCCAGGTTGGGGGAGAGGAGGCCTGTTCTTTCTCAGAATAAATGTTTCTGCAGTCCAGAAATATCTTCCTGTGTCTGTCTATCCCTCTGGGGGGACTGGACAATGGGTGATTGTCCTCTGGTCAGAGGGACAAGCAAGGGTGGATTTGGGAGTCACGGTTGAAGCTGGACCACTGCACTCCCAGTGAGTCTGAGCTGAGACCAGTGGGATCCTTCAGTCATTCCCTCCTGCAGCAACCAGTGCCGTTAGCTTCACCACACCTCTCCCTGGAGACAGTCCCTGCTCTGGAACAGTCCTCAGACTATGGGGAAAACAGGTACAAATTCTCTGATCATGACGAACACTACGTAGAGAGATGGCTAGGGCCATGTGGGACTTCCCTGGGTCAAGCAGGCCCAAACCCTGATTCAGGAGAGCAGAGGCAGCTGCACAAAGGCCCCATTAAGGGTTTGAGGACCCAGGTGAGTGCTGTGAGACCGGCAGACCTGAAGGAGGCTGCCGCTGGGGCTGGGAAGCTGGGGCATGACTCCCTGCGCTCAGCCTGACTTCCCTGGACCGGTAGCCATGGAGACTTTGTCCAGCAGGTGGTGCTGTTGGGCCACTGGGCCCCCACCCACCCCAACCCATCCTGTGGTTGGCTTCTCTGCCAATGCACCCCAGGTATGGAGCCTAGGGGGACAAAAGTGGCCTTCCCTCTGTGGGGCCCAGAGCTATAGGCCAAGAGTGGGAAGGACAAAGGGCACAGTCTCAGGAAGTCGCCCTGCCAGCCACCTTTGGCCCTCAGTGCTAATAGCAAAGGTTCTGTGCACTTCTTTGTCCCCACTCCCTTTCGAATCACACATTCTACTTCCCTTGGTGTGCGTTCCTGGTGCCCACAGGGTTGCCCCAAGTTGTCTGGTTCACAGAGTTTCCGGATGATTACAGAATAACATGCACCCCCACTCTCAGAACAAGTTGCAGAGCCATGTGGGGTTGGCGAGCTTCAGGGGGGCATGTCTGGGGAGCCCTTGGGAGGTGGGTCTGGGGCACAGGGGGGTGTGTCTGGGAGAGGGTGCCGAGTGCAGGGCTTGCTGGACCTGCGCCCACTGCCATGCTCTGCCTGACCCTGTGCTGTGGGAGTCTCACAGCCACCTTAGGAGAGAGTGGGCTTGGAGGAAGGTAGTGGACCTGAGGTACCAGCAAATCAGCGACCACGTCAAGATCAGAACAGACTTCCTGCCCACATGCCAAGTCAGCAGGTACTGGTTCATTGAATGACAGGCACCTGAGGCCAGGATGGGGGTGGGCCTGGGCCCCACAGGTCAGCAAGGGCTCCGCACAGAGCCCTGGACAGCCTCTGGACATCAGTCCCAGCACAACCCATCCCCCATGCTGATGTCACCACACACAGACCTTGGAGGCCCCCTCGGGCTCCGCCTCCTGGGAGAAGGCTCTGGAGTGCCAGAGGAGGGTGGCAGTGCCGGCTGGACAGCCTCCTGGGCAGAGAGACAGGACGGAGAGGCCAGAGAGAGTCGGAAGGACCCAGAGCAAGACCCAGAGTGAGCCCGGAGTGAGACGCAGGCAGGGCAGCGTGTCTGCAGGCCAGTTACATGTGTGTCCTGCTTCCTGAGTCCTCAGTGCCTGTGGCCGCAGTACCCAAGCCGGTGGGGTGCTGAGTGTGTGACTGGGACCAGGTAAGGATGGGCTGCTGCTGGGCATGGGGAGAGGGAGTTTCGGACTCAGAAAGAGTCATGCGCGTGCTTCCTCTGGAGCACCTGCACCCATAGCCCCCAGTTCCTGGGGGTTCTGCCACAGCCGCCATTGAATGAAATTGTCCTAAGCCTGGAAAGACGGAGGTTTGCACCCTGGAGAAGGGAAGAGGGGAGAGAAGTGGTATCCACTGAATTGCTGCTGAGCTGGGCTGGGGCTGGAGGCATCCTGGAGCAGACCTGCTCTCTCCTCTGATAAGTCACTTCCTACTTCTGCCTCAAATTTCCCATCTGTGATATGGGAGTCTGAAGTTCATCAGCCAGGACTGTCATGGAGAGAAGGTAAAATCAGGCATGGACCAAGAAATATAAATACAATCTGTGTTCCCTATCATCAATTGAAAGCAATGAGCTTGAACATGGTCTAGTTCCCACTTTTAGAAATAAAATACATATCTCATAGTTTCTCCTACCACGTGGGCCCTAAATTCTGCACATTCACCACCCTCCATGGTTCGGGATCTTTTGTGACAGCTCTGGTCTGCCCCTGGCTGTCCTGGCTCATGCTGGCCTTGGATTCTGGCACAGTGACCTGAACATCCTCTTTAGACATAGCTCCCATGGCAGCTGCCTGTAGGCCCTTGTTGAAGTCACTTCCCTGCCAGTGCTGGTCTCCAGAAGGACCGTGTGCCCACTGAGACCCAGGGCTCAGCACAGGGGTCAGGGCTCAGATGTCAGGCAGTGTCATGGGCAGAGGATCAAATGCCCCAGTGCCTCTGAATGGGGCCTTGTGAAAAATTGATGTTCATCCTGAGGGACAGGTCTAGGGCCATCGGGGCCTCTTGCCAGGGCCATGGGCTGGGGCTTTGACAGCTACACCTAGTCCCATGAGTCCTTCCCAAGCCCAAATCTGAGCCCAGTCCTGTGCTGGTCAAGGCTGGAGACAGGTGATAGCTCGGATTCAGGCCACACCCTGTGCTGAATCAAATCCCTGACTTTCAGGGCACAGGGGCCCCAACCCAGACAACAAAATGCATGTAGTCAGGACAGGGATGAAGGGAAACACAGAGGCCCTTAGAGGCCTGGATGTGGTCAGGTAAGGCTTCCTGGAGGAGGTACCATCTGAGCTGAGCCATGAACCACAGACAGGATTTTTCTAGTCTGAATTCCAGGTAGAAAGGCCAATGTAAGCAAAATCAAGAGGTCTAAGAATAGCAGAATATTTCAGGAACAATGAGTGACCTGGGCTGGTCCTAAGTGCAAGGATAAGGAGAGAAAAGACTGAGACATTGGCAGGGGCGGATTGGCTGGACCTTGAAAACCAGGCTTCGGGGGCTGAAGTCGTCCCTCCTGAGGGCAGCAGGTGCTCTGGAAAGGTTTTAATTTAGTACGAACTAGTCATGCTCGGCCCATGGCTGTCCCCAGCCAAGGCTGCCCTCTCACCCACACTCTTTGGACCACCCTGACCGGGAGGCCAGAGACCAAGTCTTAGTTCTGAATTTGTCCTGTCCTGCTGTGTGAACTTGGCAAGTCTTGGTCTGTCTCTGGGCCCCTTTGCTTATATATTTAGGGTGGGGTGCTCTTTCTGGAGCCCTTTGGGAATCTCGGGATGACAGGGTCAGCTGCTCTGGGCAATGGGGTGGCTGACAGTGGCCAAGGCTCCTGTCACGTGCTTTGGGCTGTGGCCAGAGGGAGACAAGCCAGGGAGGGTTTCCTCGAGGGAGGAGGGACTGGGACTTTGGGAGGAGTCCAGGTGACCCGAGACAGGCTCGAGGCTCCCGGGCTGGCCTGCTCAGAGGCTTCATGAGGTCTCTCTCTGCAGAACTGTCTCTGGCCGGGCGGCAGCAGGAGCACTGACGGGACTATGGTGATTCTCCAGCAGGTGGGTGCTCCCAGCCCCCGCTCTGACCTTTGACCCTCTCAAGGAGTGACCTTGTTGGGTGTCTCATCCTGCTGCCACCCATCCTTTCTCAACTACTGCTGAACTGTGGGATACCCTCTCCAGAACTTCCTCTTGCAAAATTCCTACTGTCTGCTTCAAGATGCCGCTGGGAGACTTTCCCAACCTCTTCCAGGCCCAGCTGGAGCCTGCTCCCTCTGACGTCCCTGCTGGGGCTTCCTTTTCTCACTGACTCACCCCACTGGGCAAAAGCGATTGATTTCCCACATCTCTGAATCCCAGGTGTTCCAGGCAGTGGAACTGCATGTGCCAAGTCCCAAATGTGGAGAGGTCCTTGGGGAAGGGGTTGGCAAAGCTACTTAGGAAGGGTTGTCAGCCTGATTCATCCTGAGGGCCTTGCGCAGCAATGAGCTGGGCTGACATGTCCTAAGCTGGAGCTCCTGGGGTTTTATGGGAAGAGGCAGAGGTGCTGCCCCTCAGTTGAGCCCTCTGGTCCCCCTTCCTCCCCAGGCCCACAGCAGCCTCCGACCCTCAGCCCTTTCCCGTGACTGGCCTGAGGCTCTAATGAGCTTCTGGTCTCCAGAGCGGGAGTCAGGAATGTGGGCCCTGGGCCAGGTGGGCCTGGCACGGGGCCCTGGGGCTTGTGGAGCTTGGTGCTGTGGGGCTCGGCCAACAGCTTCCGTTGTCCTGGACCATCAGAGGTCAGTGGAGCAGACTTGTCCTGCAGCCCTGCAGTCACAGGGGGCTAGTGCGTGTGTGTAAGAAGGCAAGCTTCAGGGTGGGACCAGAGAGTCTTTCATCTCAGGAGCTGGGGGAGGTGTCCTCTAGAGCCCCTTGGCCTGAGAACCTTTTCAAAGGCCACCAGAGATGGCCAGAATCTGCCAGAGAAAGAACGTCACCTTCACTAAGTATCTGCCATACGCTGGGTGGGTGGGGACACACACAGCCCCCAGAAGAAAGGTCTGGACCTCCATGGCTCCCAGGGGTGTTTTTCCCAGGGGTCTCTGAAGCAGGCCTCCAGCTGCCTGGACCTTCCTGGCCCCTTCCCCTTCTGCCACCTCTGCATGCTGGCCTACCTCACCCTGCGGGTGCCTCTGTAGGGAGTCTGGAGATGAGGTGGCTCTGTCCACCCTCAAATAGGAAAGAATCTTTTGTTACTTCTTTGGTTCCAAGAATGTCCCAGCTCTGGGCTCCACAAGGCAGTGCCACAACCAGGCTTTGTCTGGGCTTTGCTAATGAGTAGAGGGTCTTGGGCATGTTCTCTGAGCTCAGTTTCCCCACCAGAAAATGAAATGGAGGCCCTGTTTTCCCAGGGCTGCTCTTATGAGGCTAATGGGCCATGATGGGCTTCTTCCTTCACCTGCCTCCCTGGCCTGCTGCCTCGTCCTCGGCTCCTTCCCTGACCTAAGCGATCCCCCCAACTTGGCCTCCCCTTCTTGCTCAGGCCTTGGGGCAGCGCTGCTTCCCTGGGAGCCTTCCCGGCCCTGCTAGCCTGTCTGCCATCTCCTCCCCTGCCTCTCGCCTGCCCACCTGGGCCTCCTGGAAGGGAAAACCTTCCTCCTCTTCCCCGCCATACCCTCCGCCCCAGGCAACAGCCCACTGCAGAGGAGCTCTGTGCTGCTGGCTGTGTCAGTGAGCACACCAACCTTGGCCTCAGGGTCCCTCTCTCTCTAGCCATGTGGCTCCAGGCCGACTGCCACGCCATTTTCTATATCCCTAACAAAGGGCTGATAATGGTACCGCCCACGAAACACCAGTATACCTGAAACGCTTAGCCCAGTGACAGCCCTCAGGACAGTTTAACCACCAGTAATAGCAACAGGGTTCCTGGCTGTGACATTTCCCCATCCTTTGTTTTCTCATTTTTCTTGGACGGAAAAAAAAAAAAAAAAAATCTCAGGAGACCTCAAAGGATACAATGGTTCTTTCTCCACCTGTGGGATATCCCCATGTGGGATATATCAGTGACAGATTCCTCCACCCATCCATCCATCCACGTACCCATCCATCATCCCGGCCTGTCTGAGCCTCCAAGGGTCCCAGGCACAGGAAATGGGCTAAGAACCCAAATCTCTTCACTCATGAAAAAAGCTTACTCATTTGTTAAGAGTTTTAATTTAATTGGGAATTGAATACCCCAGTACCCCTGGGGATCCTCCTATGTGCTAGGCACGCTACGCTCTATGATCTCATTTTATAGCAATAAGGCTGTGAGGTAGGGACCTTTACACCCATATCACAGATGAAGAAGCTGAGGCTCAGGGTAAGTAAAACATAAGCTGGGGGGAGGGTTCAGATAGGATTGGGAGCCAAGGGGTTGAGGGGAACAATAGTCAGGAAGAGGAGACCCAGGGATGGGCTGCAGCATAGGGCCCAGGGGAGGCTCGGGAACAGGCACAGGGCAGGAGAGAAGAGGGTGGACCTCTGGGGCTGGGTGGCAATGCAGGACATAGGCTCTTCCCTAGTGACTCTGTGGCAGCCGGGGCAGACCCACTGTGTTTATGGCCTGGGGAGTGGGAAGGGGTGCTGGGGAGTGTGTCAGAGGCTGCCGTCTCCAGCCACGCTGTCACCCACCCACCCAACAAGGTGGCACTGAGCCCTTCTATTTCCAGCCCTGGAGGAGTTGAAAATTGGTTTCTGGGCCCACTGGGAAGACAGTGGGAACCCAGCGAGGGTGCCTGCGAGCAGAACCCCTGGGGTCCCAGGGGTAGTGGGGAATGGGAGAGGGCCCAGGAAGGGCTCAAGGAAACCCTGAGGCTGTTACAGTAGCCCTTGGGAACACGTGGGGACAGAGGGCTCAGAGAGGAGGGCTTGCCAGGGTTGCAAGTCCCTGGTGCTGGTGGAAAGAGAGCCCAGAGCTCTGCGGCACACAGGACCGGCGGCTCTGAGGACTGAGGCAGTGCTTTCTTGCTTCAGTCTGCCATGATTTTCTCTCTGCAGTAGGGCCAGGCTGGGGCCATGTGTACTTGGCCCAGATATGTGGGCAGAGAACTGTCTGAAGATAAATTTGTGGGCTGTTGATATCCGCTGGGTGGACACTTCTAGTAAAATATAATGTCCTTCTTTGTCTTTTGTAACAGGTTTTTTTGGGGGAGGATGGATGGAACCAGAGCCCCCCTGCAGGCTAGGCCAGCGCCCTGTCCTGGAGCTACACTCCAGTCCTTTCTATTCTGTTGAGATAGGGTATCACTAAGTCCCCCAGGGAGGCCTTGAACCTCAGCCTCCTGAATAGCTGGGATTACAGATGTGTGCCACCACGCTGCAGCCAGCTCTGTGAACAACTGTTGACTGAAATGTGTTCAGACAACTTTAGTGTTGCCGCTCAGCTCTTTTTTTTTTTTTGGCGGGGGGATACTGGCGATTCAACTCAGGGGCCCTCAACCACTGAGCCACATCCCAGCCCTATTTTCTATTTTATTTAGAGACAGGGTCTCACTGAGTTGCTCAGCACCTCGCTGTTGCTGAGGCTGGCTTTGAACTTGTGGTCCTCCTGCCTCAGCCTCCTGAGCTGCTGGGATTACAGGTGAGCGCCACTGTACCCGGCTCCCAGCTCTCTTTTGGTTACTATTTGCACGGAACACCTCTTACATGAAGTCCTTCCACTTGAGCCCATTCGAGTCTCCAGATCTAAAGTGGATCTCTTGCTGACAGCACAGAGTTGATCCTGTGTCTTTATCGTTCCCTTAATTGAAGAATTCAATCCATTTACATTTAAGTCAAGAACTGCTAAGGAAGTGCTTAATTTTACTTCTGCTATTTTATTGTTTGTTTTCTAATTGTGTTTGATTTTTTCTTATCTACTATTTTGATTCTCTTCTCCTCTCTCTCTCTATCTCTCTTTCTCTCTCTCTCCTTTTTTTTTCTCCTCAGTACTGGGGGCTGAACCCAGGGGTGCTCTACCACGAGTAACAACCCCAGCTCTTTTGATTTTTATTTCAAGACGAGGTCTTACTAAGTAGCCAAAAGATGGCCTCAAACTTGTGGAAGATGGTTTTGAACTTGCAATCCTCCTGCCTCAGCCTCCCAAGTCACTATGATTACAGAAATGCACTACTGCACCTGGCTTTGATTCCTTTCTCATTTCCTCTTCTGTATGAGTTTTTCCTCTTTTGAAATTTTTTATTTTTATTTATTTATTTATTTTGAGACAGAGTCTACCTAACTTACCCAAGCTGGCTTTGAACTTGTGATCCTCTTACCTCAGCCTCCCAAGTTGCTGGGATTGAGGCATGTACCACCCCTCCAGGTTTTCTTCTTCTTTATAAATTATTTGTTTGTTTCATACCAGGGACTGAACCAAGGGGCATTCTACCACTGCACTACATCCTGCCCCTTTTTATTTTATTTTGAAAAAGGGTCTCGCTATGTTGCTAAGTCTGGTCTTGAACTCATGACCCTCCTGCCTCAGCCTCCTGAGTCTCTGCAATTCCAAGCATGCACCACCATGCCTGGCTCTGGCTTTCATCTTTACTTCCGTGGTCATTCTTACTAGCTTTCCTTTTGTCTTCATATGGGTTTGAGTTACTATCTAGTGTTCTATGATTTTTTTCCAATTTTTCATTTTTGTAAATATATATAACAAAATTTACCATCTTGCCCCTGTTTATGTACACAGCTCAGTGGTATTAAATACATTCATAATGTCGTGACAGCCATTGACATCATCCATCTCCCTAGCTCTTCTCATTTGCAAATCTGTATGTCTGTTCATTAAGCAATAACTCCTCATTCTCCCCCATAACCCAGCCCCTGGCCACTTCCCTGACTACTCTAGGTGCCTCACATAAGTGGAATCATGCAGTATTTGTCTTTTCATGGTGGTTTATTTCACTGAGCATAATTTCTTCAAGGTTCATACACGTTGTAGCATGTGACAGGACTCCTTCCTTTTTAAGGCTCAATAATATTCCACCACATGTGTGTACCCACCACATCTTGCTTACCTAGTCACCCATGAAAGGGCACCATAGCTATTTTGATGTTTTAGCTCTTGTAAACAGTGCTGCTGTGAATGTGGGGGCACAAATACCTCTTTGAGATCCTGCTTTCGATTCCTTGGAGTATATGCCCAGAACTAGAATTGCTGGATCATGTAACAATGCTATTTTGAATTTTTTCCCAAGGTGGTTGAACTATTTTTGGAGCGATGCCTGTTGAAGTCCTCTGCCCATTTTTCGATCTAGATGTTTGTTTTATTGTTCTTCTATGTCCTTTGATTTGTAGCACTTTGTATAAGACAGGTCAGCGAGTGACAAACTCCCTCTGTGTTTATTTATCTAGTAACATCCTAATCTTTCCTACATTTTTGAAAGATAGCTATGCCAGACGTAGAATTCTTAGCTGACAATTTTGCTCTTCTTTCAATACTTTAAGTATATGAACCTGCTATCTTTGGGCCCTGGTGGTTTGTACATAGTGAGCCACCTCTCTTGTTGCTTTCGAGCCTCTCTTGGTCTTTGTCCCTGGGGAAGGGACCTGTTCCTCCAGCTCAGGGACTTTGGATGCAGGCTCCCCAGGGGCCTTTCTCCAGCCATCTGCTTTATGCCCTCTCCCCTCTTCTCTTTGCACTGTGCTGCCCCCGCTTCCCGGAATGCCTTTCCTGTTATGTGTTCCTAAAGGATCTCGACCCCCAGAGGTCACTCCTACCACGACTTCCTCAGCTAATAATGATCAACATGCACACAGCATTTATTCCCACAGGCACCAAAGTATATTAGACATCTTAACCTCTTCATCCCACAAGAACCCTAGTAGTGCAGACAGATTAGGAAACAAAGGCCCCTAGAGGTGGAGGAGTGTGCCCAAGGCCACACGGCCTGCCAGAGGCTGAGCTGGGATTGAATTTACGCCCTCTGGCTCCAGGGTCCATGCTCTCAGACACTGTGTCCTTTACCGGGTGGTACATCCTTATCTGGGTTTGGGTTCGTCCTGCCTGTTAGGCAGGGAACTCTGAGGACATGTCTTGTGGACAGTTAGCCCCTGTGCATTGCTCTGAACCTGAGCTGGGTGAAGGATGGTTTTATGGACAGATGGAAGGTGCTCTTGAGTCCACCACCAGCACTTCCTTGTGTCTGAGAGGCTGGTCCCTGTTCCAGTGAAGTCCAGGGGAAGGCTGGCAGGGAGAGGGGCAGTTGCTCTGGGATTGGCTGGGGAAGGACCTTTCTGGAAAGGCGCATCCTTGAAGGAGTGCAGGAGGGGGTGAGGGTCACTGTGGTCAGTCAGCTTTGTGCTGGGGGAAGAGCCCTGCTCCTGTGGCTGGGGACAGGAAGGAGGCCCGCCCCACGGCAGCCACAGCCTGTGGCCTCACTGCCTCCCTCCCTGCCCTTTCCCTGCCCTTTCCAAGCTCTACTCCTCACTGCTGTTTGCTGGGGCAGTCGTTGGGCTTCCAGGACTCCAGATAATGCTGAAGGTCAAAAATGAATGCGGGGCGGGTGAGAATGAGGGAAGAGGACAGAGATAAGCAGGTAGAGGCCAGAGGTGGGGTCAACTGGGAGTCACAGGGCCTGGGCCTTCCAGGCCAGGTCAGAGACCTCTGGCTCACCACCTAGCATGGACTGGAGGCAGATGCCCAGCCCTGTGTGGGTGCCAGGACACAGGAGCCCTGCTTGGCCCGCTGTGGGTGATCTCTGAACTGTCTGGTGGCTCAGTGTCCTGGGGAATCCAGGGACCTGGTGCCAGGCCTCGGTGGCTCTTCCTTGAGCTGGACATCACTCAGAGTTGACCCCAGGGGCCAGGTGAGGACCGGACACAGGTTCTTCCAGGGCCTTTTCCCACAAAGGTGTCCCTGAAGAATGATTTTTATCTGCTTTCAGTCTCCAGAGGTGGCCAGCGAGCCAGAGACCACCCTCCCCTTAGTCTGAAAATGCGGTTTGTTGAGTTCTATTCAATAACATCCCTGCATTTTCTTCCACAGAAAAAAATACTGATTTTCTCCAAAACTGCAGTCAGGGTGAGATTCCAGGAGCCAAGTTCCCCGGGGCCCCAAGGCTGGGCTCTGCAGACCTAGAGAAGCCACCTGGAACCCCAGGAGGTGAAGGTGCCGGGGTCGCCGGGATGGGAGGGGTCCGGCCGGCGAGCGCCCCCTCCGCGTTCCCGCCGCGGGCGTCACCTAAGCCGCCGTTGCCATGGGCCCGCGGCAGATGGCCCGGTTTAGGGTTCCCGGGCAGCGCGCAGGGGATTAGGTGAATTAGGGAGCCCGAGCGGCGCGCCGCCACCAGACCCTCCGCGCCATGGAGTCGCCCGGCAGCCCCGCTGACCCCGGCGAGGCGCGCGCCCGGCAGCCCGGCAAGTGGGCGCTGGTGCGCAGCCTGAACCAGGCGCTCAAGACCTACGCGGTCCTGCCGGTGAGACGGGCCGGGCGGGAGGGCGCGCCCGGGCCTGTTTCCCGCGGGCCTGAAGCCAGGAAGGCGTGGGGTCGCAAAGCCCTAGGACCGCAGCCCTAGGATGCTGCGTGGGATCCCTGACACCCCCACCCCAGCAGGAACCCGGCCCAAGGCGGCCTTCCTGGGGGGCACCTGGGGCGGTGGGGGATCCAGATGGGCTACATGAGGAGGAGACCTCCTGGCTTTTGCTGGGTCCAGAGCGGGGACTGCCCGCAGGTGCACAGAGGCACCTTAGCCAACTGATTGCCCATTGGCTGACTGCCAGCCCTCCGGTCCCCTCTATCCGAAGGTTAGCCGCTGGACACTGTCGTTTGCTCATGGGTGCCTCTGGTTAGACACTTGGATCTCCCTTCCCACCTGTGAAATGGGGCTGAGAAAACCGATGGCCCAGACTGATTATGGAGATATGTGGTGGGGGTGGGTGTCCACATTCAGGTGTCCTTGTTCTGCAAACAGGGCTGAGCCCTGAAGACCCACAAGTGGGGAAGAGGAAGAAAGCCCTAAGTAAGGCCTTGTGGAGAGTTCATATTGATCCCAGACTGGCCTGGGAGGAGGGGAGCCAGCTAGGACAGCTTGCATTTGCATGTGTCACTTTTCTTGACATTCATTGATTCCTTCCATTTGAGGGCTGATGAAAGTGAGGTCCAGAGAGGCTGAATGACTTACCCAAAGTCACACAGCATCAGTGGCAGAACTGAAATTAGAACCTACTGTGGCTGCATGCTGGCTTTTCTAGGGGTAGGCCCCACTGTGTTTTGGGGTACCCTTGAGAATATTTAGACTCATTCTAGGAAGTTACTACTCTGGGACTGGGATCCTGCAAAACTGGTAGGGTCCTGGGAGGCTCTCTGCTCCAGCCGTTCTTTTGACATCTGGACAGCTGGGAACTGGCCCTAGTTAGCCACATTGAGGCATGTGCCATGGCACAAAGGGGATCTCCACTTCAAGGTGAGGTTCCTAGAGGGGTGCCTCTCACAGTGCATGCAGTCATCCCTGGCTATGGGAGAAGACGCAATCATGGTGGCCTGGAAATTGGCCACAGGGATGGGAGGGGTTGTGGGATTAGACCTAGAGCCCAGGTTCCCTTTCCTTGCTGCCCTCCTGCCCTCGATTAAACTTGGTTTTCTTTCCTGTCTTCCTCCCTTCCCTGGATCAACTGGCAGTTCCTGGCCCACCCTGTTTTGGTTCTGGCTCTGTTCTGCAGATGCTAATAGGCTTATCTCACTGGTTTGATGAGTGACTGGCTAGGTTCCCTTTTCTCTTTGGGCCTTGGTTTCCTCTTCTGTAAAATGGAGATCCTTACTTCCTGGCTACATGCTGATTCAAGGACTTGTCCTGGGATCACACCCTAGAGGGGCTCAGAATTCTCTCTGAAGCCTCTTAGTTGCCCTTTGAAATTTCTCCTGCAAGCTCTGACCTGGAGCAGAAATGCTCTGGTGACAGTCTGAGGTTTGAAGAATCTAGTCACTTCTGCCTGCTGTGTGACTCTGAGAACCTCACTCGGCCTCTTTGAGCCGCCATTTCCTGCCTGTTTCAGGTATTTCTTTTTTTTTTTTTTTTTCTGTGTTCTCCGTGGGAAATTTCTTTTCTCTGTGGTGGGCCAGATGTCCTCCAGCTGTCCTCAACCTGTTTCCAGCTTTCCTTTGGGTCTAAGAGCCAGCCAAGGCCAGAGACCCTATCAGTGCTCTCTCATGCTCAGAGCTGGGCCCAGGGAATGTTGGGAAAGGCACTTGGTCTGGAGTCTTTTGGGCCTGGGCTTCAGTCCTGGCTCTACCACAAAACCACTGTGTGAACTTGGGCACATTTTGACTCTTTGAGAGATAAAACAGAGGCGGAATGCTCTGCACGAGCGTTGCCCATGAAGGCCAGGGGTGCAGCTAGCTGATGCCAGGCCTGTGCAGGGCTCTCCCTCCTCACAGGCCCCACCCTCTCTGGCTCTCACACCCTCTCACTTTCACACACTCACTCCTCTCTCACTGAGGCCTTTGCTGTGCTTGGCTCTGGGGAGTCACCAAAGAGAGGCTTGGACCAGTTTTGCCTGGGTGGGAAGAGGCCCAGCCCGCCCTCTGTGGAGCCCGAGGGGTTACTCCATTCTTCAGCAGCCAGGGTGAAAGCTTGAATATGTAAATCTATTGCCATTTCCCAATGGCTTCTTGTCATAAATTAAAAGAAAGCCCAGCTCCTGTCTGTGGCTTACAAGGCCCTGTATGACCTGGTGCCTGTCCTGGTTCCCACTCATTTCTCTGCAGTCTGGGCCTGCTTCCTGCCCTGGACAGCTGTCTCCCTGCTGCTCCCCCAGAGTGACAGCAGCCTGCCATCAGGGCAGGCCAGTAGAGAGACCCTGCAGGGGTGGGGAGGGGAGGAGGCGCAGGTACGTTGCCCTGGGGAGGGGCAATTGAAGGTTGGGGCAAGAAGCTCAGGGCTGTGAGGATGGAAGGGGCAGCTCTGGGAAGCGTCCTGGAGCCCCCGGCCTGCAGCGGATGCTCTGTAGACACAAGGTCTCCCCTGCTCAGAGCCCCTCCATTTTTTTTTTTTCTTGACTTTCTGAGAGGAAGCTTGAGTTTGGAACTAGCCTTTCCTAACACACCATAACTCCTGCCCACTGGCAAATTTCTGATGGGAACAGAGTCTGAAACTGTTGTCAACTGACCTTGGACTCGGGGAGGAGTGAGGATGAGGCTCAGAGGCCCCGGAGCAGGGCCTGGACAGCCGCCTGACTCCCAGCCCGGAGCTGTTCCCACTGGGCCATCCCGTCACTGAGAATCATGTTCATCAGTCATGTTTCTAACTGCTGCTCGATATGAAGTCAGCTTTTTATGAGGATGTAAATTCTCCCTCGCACCTGGGAAAACACCCGAAAAAGAGTACTTTTATTAGGATTGGAATAAAATCTAATCTAAGTCAAGAAGGACCTTTGTGTCCTGGGCCTGTCCACCTCTGACCTTCCTCTCTTCCTCAGCTCCTGCCCAGACACTACCCCTGACCCTTCTTTAGCTGCTGCTTCTCAGGTCTCAGCCCAGAGATTCCCCCCCACAGAGTGTGGCCTCATGGCTACTGAGGCCAAGGGTGGCTGCCTGGCTCTGCCATTGGCCTGGTAACTCCCTCAGAATCACTTACCCATGTCCAAAGGGATTATGTTAATAGATTTGCTCAGTTATTTATTTTCTGTCTTCTTCAACTAGAAGGTAGACATCTTTGTCTCTGAGGCCAGCCAGGCCTTGTACTCAGTAGGTGTTTAATACAAGCATGTTGAATACATCAGCACTGAATGCGGTTGTTTTCAGCACATTTCTCCGAATTTGATTTGGCCTCTGTGAACCCTCAGTATGTGCTGAGAGCCCTAGGCCAGGGACACCAAAGTGACACCATCTCCCTCAAGGCTGGGGTTCTCCTCATGAGCCAGGAGCCCTGTGGCTGTCTCTTATCCCGGGCTCGGCCCAGTGAGTGTATGGAAAGGAAACCGTTAGGAGGATGGTGAGAGCTGACCCTGCAGAGGTGGGACCTGCAGCATTCACCAGCCTGGGGTCCCTGGTGTCACTTCCTCAGACAGAGAGGGAGTGCTCTGGGAGGCTTGGTGTTTGTGCCTAAACTCCAATGAGTGTGTCGTACATGTGTAGCCGACAGAACCATGGGGGAGCTGGCTTTGTACAGGCCAGGGCCAAAGTCTTGCTGTGAGGCTGCTCTTCCTATTTGAGCCTCTGCTTACTCATCTGTAAAGTGGGGAGAATAATGGCTGCTCCAAGGAGAGATGATGACCCCACACAAGCCCCAGCTCAGGGCCTGGCACCAGAAGTTCGCAGCAGGCCTGGTCCCTTTTCTTCCCTCTGCTGGTGGTAGGGTGTGGGCTTGGGGCATCCCGGAAGGGGTGCCTGGTTCTCCGCCCTGCTCAGCCATCCTGGGATTCTCTCTCCCCAGGGGGACTATGTGTGGATGGACCTGAGATCCGGGCAGGAGTTCGACGTGCCCATCGGGGCGGTGGTGAAGCTCTGTGACTCTGGGCAGATCCAGGTGGTGGACGATGAAGGCAATGTGAGTCGCCCCTTCCTCCACCTGCCCGTGCTTCGGGGCAACACAGGCTGATCCGTGTCCAGAGGCAGGGGCCGGGCAGTAGCCTGTCACGGGGGATGGAGGCAGTGCCTGCACCCCCTCTGCCTCTCAGGCACCCCCTCCTCCAGCCGGAGGGAGCTCCCCTTGCCCAGCTTCCTGTTCCATTTCCACAGGCTCTTCCTTCCGCTCTGCTCAGTACTGGGGTGAGGGGTAGGGGCTGGAAACGCCCCTTGGACACGGGGGTGCTTCGAGGTCAGACAGACTGGATGTAAACTCACTTTGCCCATTTACCAGTTTTGCGACCTTGGTCACGTCTCCTTCCCTTCTGAACCTCAGTGTTCTCTTCTGTAAGATGGGGATGACAGTGACTATCCATAGTGTGGCTGCCCATGGGGACACGGCAGGCAGAGTGCCTCGGACGGTTCATGTCAGTGTGGAAACACCTAGAGTCTTGCTGTCGGGTTGTGGCACCTTGGTGCTGCCCTGGGAATCCATCTAACAGGTGGACCCTTTTCCTCTCCTGACCCAGAAGGGAAGGGACACAGGAAGCACAAGTGTGATAGGCGGTGATTTGGAGGCCTTGCAGAGGCGGGAGGTCTGAAGTCAGGCCTTCCCTGGAGAAGGTCTATACAGGAGCCCACCGGAAAGTCCTGGTGTGCGTGCACATGCACCGTGCATACCTGTATAGGTGGCATGGGGGACGTGTAGATGGAGTGCAGAATGCATGGTTGCAGCTTAGCCAGGACACAAAGGACCCCTGGAATTCAACTTATTATAACTTGATTTATGTCCAGTACTAGGGCTGAGACACCGACTTAGCCTCCTCACCTGAGGAGGGACAGTTAGGACAAAGAGGAACGGGAAGCTCTGCTGGGAGAGGAGGGCTCAGGAGGTCCTACCCATGAGTGGAAGCTCGTGGAGGCTCAGGAGGTCCTATCCCTGGAGGAGGTCCCCAAGGGCACCCCTCAGGGTTTGCAGAGCCCTCTGATGCACGTTCTGTCTTTGGGTCCTCATGGCATCTGGAAGTTCAGGGTGGGCAGTAACTGTTCCACGGGGCTCTGAGGCACAGAGAGGGCCACATGGCTAGTCACACAGCTAATGACGGTGCTGGAATCAGAACCCAGGGCCTCTGGCCTCTGTGCATGAGTTTCCCCTGTCAACACCACAGTGACGACGGTGGGATTCAGGTCTGTTACCACGCTTTTGTCTCCCGGGCTTTAGAGGAGGGCCTGCCCATCACTCCTCCAGGAAGCCACAGCGAGGCTAGAGACACAGCAGCAAGGAGCAGGGCCCTGCTGTCAGGGAAACAGCCCCCCTAAACCTGCCTGAGCCTGGAGGGTGGGGACTGGGGCTCTGTCTGCAGGCTTGAGTTTCACCTGGGTCATGTTGCACGTCAGATGGTGTCCCGTAACCTGTGTCACCTGATCCTGAAGGTCCCCTTCTCCCCTCCCCAACCAAGGCCTTGAGGGTGGGGGCCCCAGCGGGGGAGGGCATTACTGGCTAGGAGGGGATGCCAGGTTAGGGGACTGGGGTTTGCCTCAGTGGCACTGGGCCTCGGGGGCCTGGCCCCTTCTCTCCTGTGCCCTCTCCCCCAACAGGCCACTGCTCTTGACTGCCTTGTGCTCCCACAGACCCCCAGCAACTTGGGAACAGGGACCCTGCTAGTCACTTTTGGTTCCCCAGAGCCCAGGAGAGCATATTCCCAGGGGAGGCTCTTAGGAAAGACTTGTGAAGGGTTGTGGGCCCCGTTCTCACTGGAACCCCAGGATCCCCTCAGTCCTAGCCTGTGTGTGCTCCTTCCCCTCCTCTGCAGAATCTCTCTCCAAGTTCAGTCCCAGGTCAGCCCTTTGGCAATCACACCCTGGTCTTGGAATTGTCCGTGTTCTCTCTTTCTCTGTGTGTCTCTCTCTGTCTCTCTAAGTCTCTCTCTCTCTCTATGTCTCCCTGTCCCTGTTTCATTCTCTGTCCCATTCTCTGTCTGTTTCACTGTCTCTCTCTGTCATGTCTCTGTCTGTCTGTCTGTCCATATCTCTCTGGCATTCCCTCAGCACTCGGCCTTGGCTGCTAACTGGGTTGCACTTTGGTCGGTGCTGTGGGGCAGTGGACCTTGTGCTGGGGGCTGCTGGCCTCCGCGGTGCGTCCTCCCACACAGCAGGCGGGAGCAGCTCTGCTCTGCCTCTTCCCTGGAATCTGACTTGTTACTGTAGCACAGGGGCTGTGATTCTATAAGGGACATTCTGAGGAACAAGTGAGCACACATCGTCCTTGTAGAACAAAAAGCATCAGAGGGCTAATCCCCAGCATTTGCCAGGCCCCAGCACCGCATGGCCGTTAGGTATGTCAGCGCTGCCCGCATGCCCAGGAAGGCCTCGTGCCCCGTTCCCACTTGATGGCTGAGGTGGAGGCTCCAGAGGGTGAGGTGGACCTCCAGAGCACACTGTGGCTGAGCTGCCATGGGAGGTGCTGGGGGACAGAGACCCAGCCCAGGCTCTTTCCCCTCTGGCCCACTCCAAGGCCTGGCACCAAGTCAGGCAGAGGGAATTTTCCAAATGGATCAGCCTTTATCAAGAAACGGGGTGCCTAGGAGAGAAGAATGTTCCACAGGGGACTGGAAAGTTCTCTGACCTCACCACTTGGCCCCCTCATGCCTCAGGGAGGGCTGTTTAAGGGCCTGGCCCAGGTTAAATGCTCCTTTCCTGGAAGTGCCATGAAATGCCGAGGTAACTCTGCCTAGCCCTGCCCTGATCCCTCTGAGTGCCTTGAGCAGGCCACCACCCTGTCCCAGGAGATAGGACAGGACAGGTGGGTCAGGGTGTGGGCTGCCAGGTGGGCTGAAGGGCTTAAAGGGTTGAATGGGCAGGACATGGTAACCAGGTGGTGGTGGTGCGGGGGGGGGGGGGGGGGTGTTGCCCAGTTTTATTCTAGTATCTAGCTGATGGGGCTGTTATGCCAGAGACGAGCCTGAGGAGGCACAGGTGTGGGAAGACATGACGTGCATCACATCTACCTGAGTTGGGAGGTGGCAGAGAGGTTCCTTCTCCCCTCAGCCATCAGGTTCCTGCCTGGTTCCATGGTATAGGAGGTCTGTAGGGCTGTGACCTACATCTAGAGCACAGGTCAGGCTCTTGTTTTGTGCAGGGTCTGGAAACGTGAGGAGAATGTGCTGGAGACTCCAGGGAGGGCAGCTCCTTAGCACCCTGGGAAACTAGGGCTTTGCAAAGTGTGAAGAGCCGATGAGCCTCTCTGGTGCCACCTCCTGGCAGAAGGGAGTATTGCAGGGGAGAGCCAGGAAGGCAGTCTGCATGTTTCTGCTCCAGCTCACAGGAATGGAAAGTTCTCTTCTAGCTCCACATACATCATCAGCAATCCCTGTGAAATATATCCTGGTGGACCCACTTCTGCCCATCGCCACTGTCCGGTCCCCTAGTTTTCCCTTGAACGTGCCACACCTACACAAGCCTCAGAAGCACTGTTTTGGGCCTGGCATTCCCTCCATGACATCTTTTAACAGAGATCTCTTTGTCTTCACTCAGATCTCAAATGCCACCTCCTGGAGAGGTGGTCCCCATCTATCGCAGCTCCCTCTGCAGTTCTCTATCGCAAGCACCTCCCAATTTACTCTTGGACTATCTGAAATTACTTTTTATGCAATTGTTTACCAGAGTTTGGATTTGAAGCCAAGTCTGTCTAACTTCAATTATTACACTTTCCACTCTGTCGTGAAAAGTGACTGGAGGGAATCTGATCCCTTTGATGACAACTGTCTGAAGGGACCAAAGTCCCTGTCCTGCCCACCTCTTAGGTCCGGAGAGTACCCCCTAAGAGAAGGAAGAGCTACCTTCAGGGGTGGGGCAGGCAGTACCATGCTAAGACTCAAACCTGTTAGAACGGACAATGTTTGCCCCCCAACCTCCACTCCAGACCCCCAGACCCCAGGCTCCAGCTCCTCCAGGGCCCCTTCCTGAGCAGCACGCAGCCCGGGCCCAGGCAAGTGAGCTAACCTAGGGGCCACATCTACTTGCAGGAACACTGGATCTCCCCGCAAAACGCCACACACATCAAGCCCATGCACCCCACCTCAGTCCACGGTGTGGAGGACATGATTCGCCTGGGGGACCTCAACGAGGCAGGCATCCTGCGCAACCTGCTCATCCGCTACCGGGACCACCTTATCTACGTGCGTACTACCATGGTCCACTCCAGCCCAAGCTCCTGGGAGAGGGAAAGAGACTCTGCCTGCAGCCACTTGGTCTGAGGCTCGTCCTCCCAGGCCTCACTGGGGGGCTCTGTGGCTGGGAGAGGGGCAGATTGCACGATAGGCCCAGGTGCCTCTGTGGGCCTTGAAGCCGCTGGGCAGCCAGGCTGGGTCGGTGACAGGCTTAGCACTTTGCCCAGGGGAGGATGAGGAAGGAGTGTGTGTCCTTTGGAGCGGATGGAGGAGGGCCTTAAGACCCTCCTCCTGACATTCAAACCAGCCCTCCCTCCCTTCCTCCAGGGATAACAGCTGGGACAGCCCTGATCAAGGGGAGGGGCTCAGAGAACTCAAGATGAGGGCCTGGAGATCACAGGTTCTTGTGTTTTTTGATCACAGGAACACTTTTTGCTTATGAAAAATGTTAAGGACCCCTTTCTGATCTCCCTGGAGATCAGGTGACCACAGGAAGTTCCTAGAGCTCTCTGTGGTCATCACCCAGGCCTGGGCAGTGTGATAGATGAGTGGATGCCTGCCTGTCCGCCTGCCTGTCAGAGGAGGTGCCTGCCAGAGCCGATGGATGCTCCACCATTGCCCATGTGCTGAGGCCTGACCCCAGTGCCCACTCCTATCAGGAGGAGCTGACGGCCACCTTCACAGGGCAGGAACAGGGCATGATGGGAGTTGTCCCTGTCAGGGATCCTGCAGACCCATGGCTTAGAGTAACAGAGGCACTAGGATGTGGTTTAGGGATTTTGGAAGGGGCGGGGGGCGGGTCTAGGCCGAACCCAGGAACAGGCAGAAATGGGAGGGAGCCGTGAGGGAGAGGGGAAGGGCACCAGCCTGACTGGAGTCGGTGACTCTTGCTTTTGAAACTGGGGGAAGGTGGTAACTGGATTAGCTGCAGCCGCAGAATTCAGCCTGGACATCAGGGACATTATGCCCTTGAATGGGCTGACTAAGGATCAAAGAAAATAATTCTGGAAGTTCATGGATTCTCAGAAATTTGCCGCATTAGAAGTTCCTACTAGCCAGGCGCGGTGGTGCACTCCTGTAATCCCAGTGGCTCAGGAGGCTGATGCAGGAGGATTGCAAGTTCAAAGCCAGCCTCAGAAACTTAGGTCCTTAGCAACTTTTTGAGGCCCTGTCTCTAAATAAAAAATAAAAAGGGCTGAAAATGTGGCTCATAGTTGAGGGCCCCTGGGTTCAATCCCCAGTACCCAAAAAAAATAGTTCTACCAGTCACCTTTCTGAGCTCCCCTCTGGGAGGGGCGGGGGTGACTGAGAGGAGGTGAGCAAGCTCCCTGGTTGCCTGGGGCTCTGGCCAGGGAACCCAGCCGTGGCATCTGGAAGGGCACAGCTTGGCTTGTTCCGGAGCCTGAGACTCAGGGTACGAGGTGGGGAGAGGTTGCCTTGCCTCCCTGAGTTCATGGTTCTGTGTCTTGGTGGATGAGGACTAGAGCAGGGCTGTGAAGAAGCATCCGGGCCATTGCCCACCCAGAAACTGGACCTGTCCCTACCCATGGCAACCCCATCACTTCATGGATTGAGTTTCCCTGGTGCAAGCACCCAGGATTTCCTCAGGTTACCTTGGCTGCTCACAGCAGAAGGCTGGGTGGACCCTGTTCCTATCTGCCTGGGTCTTGCCTGGCCACAGATCAGCACTGAGCATCCCAGAAGAGGGGTGGGCCCTTGAAAGACATCTAGCAGCGCTCACTTGGTGGTCCCAGGAGCCAAGTGTCATCCCCCTCAGTCCTATGGGGAATAGATGGCAGGGTTGGTAGGGGCCCCGAGGTCCCTGATGCTGAGAGGCTGGAGCCCTGCGTTGGAGGTGGGGGGCAGAATCCAGCCTTGGCAAGTAGCCCTAGGGGAGTCCCTGGCCCCTGTTCTTAGCCTTCCCGTGGGTACCATGGGCTCTCACGTGGGGAGAGTACCTCTGTGGCTCTGGGCAGGTGTTTGAGCCAGGGAGTGCTCTTGTCTCCAGGACCTGCCTACTGCTAAATGAGGGGTGCCAGGGTGGCAGCCCTGGGGGCTTTCTAGAAGAGGGGAGCTGGAGGTGGAATGATTCCTGCCAAGTTCTGTGGCCTCATAGAGATCCCTGGTCTCTATCCAGGGCTTGAGGCCCTTAGGGACCACATGCGCTTCGCCCTGGGCTTGGGAATAGGCCTTATCTCCTCCAGCGCTCCATGGGGCAGGTTTTATTCCTGGAGACTTGAGCAAGAAGGTATTGACCATAAACCATCTGCTGCCCTGGACCTTCAGAGAGAAGAGGTCAGAGGGCTTGGGGGGCCGATGCCAAGACCTCAGAGAACCCATCTCCCTGAGGCCCAGAGGGGGCCAGGGTCTCAGTACCAGCTGAGGCCAGGCCTCCTGCTCTCTTCCCACCACCTGCTGCCAGTTCTGTGGGTCCCACAGAGGGGATCCTGGGGGCTGGGGGAGCCTCCATGGAGAAGACAGTGCTGGGCTTAGTGCCAGTGTCCTCATTCACCCCACTCTGTGTTATCTGCTGGGTGACCTCGGCCAGTCTCTCTCCTTCTGGGAGGTTCCGTTCTCCCATCTGAGAAGAGACAATGTGCCTCCAGTGACCTTCTCTGGAACAAGGGTGATGGAGGGCCCATAGCGTGCCGCGCCCCACTGGGCAGTTGGTCTGTGCCCACTCTCCTTCGAGGGCGGGTCCTCCATACTGAGGAAAGAGGCCTCGTTGTGGGTATGGATTTTTAAATTGTTACGTGGGCTACAAATGGCGTTGAGAAAGACTGCGTGTGCGTGTGTGTGAGTGCGTAATTTTTTTATGTTCTTTTACACAGAAAGAAGATGACTTTTTTTTTTGGCGGGTACTGGGGATCGAACTCAGGGCCTTGTGCTTGCGAGGCAAGCACTCTACCAGCTGAACTATCTCCCCAGCCCAGAAAAATGACTCTTTACAGCCTTCTGCCCCTTTGGCACTAGCTGCACTGGGTCCCTCCGGCAGGGTGGCTGGGGCTGCCTTGGGGTGCAGACAGGTTGTCCCCAGCTCCTTTCTCTGCTTGTTTCTGGGGAGAGCAGTTAATGCTGTCCACTCCGCCCATTAAAATTGCCACACTTTCAGCAAACACTGCTGAGCGTATCCTATGTGACATGTGGGGTGCCAGGCACTGGGGACAGAGGCCTTGAATCAGAACAATGGAGGAGCCAGGGAGGTGAACTAAAGGGACTATGTGGGGTCAGGCGAGTCACAGGACCTGCTGTTTCCTGGAGGGGGTGTCATTTCAGCTTGGATCCAGGGGATAAGAAGGAATTAGCTGAATGAAGGGCGTGGGAAGTGTGTTCCTGGCCGAGATGGCCGAGGGGCGTGTGGGGCCTTGAAGGTTTAACAGGGAGGCCTCCTGGCTGTGACGGCAGGGGCCAGGGGGCAGGGAAAGGACGTGGGAAACTGCTGAATGGGGGACACAGTCAGATCTTTTAAAAACCCACCCTGGCTCTGAGTGGAACAGAGGGAGATTGCAAGGACAAGTGTGGGAGCCCGGAGATCCCCACTGAGCTGAGGATGAGGTGGCCTGAGGGGGTACGGGGGAGGGGCAGGATGAGGGGGAGGTGCTGGGCCTCCCAGGTCCCTGCCCTGAACAGAGGTGTGGGCCCATCCGGAGCACTGAGGGGGTGCGGGGGAGGGGAGGGGAGCTTGGGCTGGGACTTGCTGCTGAACATCAACCGGAATCTCCAGGGGTGGGACGAAGGGCCCGGTGTCCAAGAGAGGGCACAGGAGCCATGAGGGGGAGAGGAGGGTCAAGCCCCAGCCCAGGAAGTTTTTCATGGTGTCTTATTATCCCCTGTGTCCCTTTCTGTCACTGTCCCTGTCCTGAACTTGGCCACTGAGTCTCCCAGTATTACTGACTCTCACCTCCTGCTATAGGCTGGCTCATTAGGTCTGAAAGGGTGTCTGCCTCCCGCCTTGGTGAACGCTGTTTGTCCCTCATGGCTGCCAGGGTGACCTTTTCCAACAGACCTCAAAATGTCATGCCCTTTCATGCCTCTTCCCTCTGTGCTTGATACCCATGCCGCCCCCTTCCAACACCCACCGTGGTGAACCCAGGGGCTGCGTCTGAGCTCCCATGGTGCAGCCCCTGGCTGTGGGGAGACTGCAGGGAGGCAGCCTCCCACTGTGGTGACAGCTGAATGGAGGAGCCGCACACTTGAGCAGGAGTTGACAGCGAGCTGCCACTCATGCACCAGGCACCTGGCACAGCTAAGTCTTAGTCCTTTAGTCTTTACAGTCATCTGGATGCTGGTTCTGGTCACCCCATTTACAGATGAGCAAAGTGAGGTTTGCCCAGGGGACATTCCCTGTGGCTGGTTCCCAGGCAGGAGCAGGCTCCCCGCCTGGAGATCACTCCAGCTGGTTCCCACAGCAGGGCAGGACTGAGCTGTAGAGGGCAGGGGCCGAGGGGTCTCCACCTGATCACTCAACCCAGCACGAGGGCACTGTCTGTGGAGAATGTCCCTGCTGTTCCCATTTACCACTGACCGGTTCTCTTTTCTCCTGCTCTGGCACTTTGCAACCTCAGACCAACTGTGGAGGGCGGGTGAGTGTGGCACAGAGACCCCTTCTGTCTGTTCACTTGTCCCAGCTGCCCCCGCCCGCCCGACTGCCCTCTGGCCTCCTGCTCCCTGTCCCCTCTCCTCCTGCCTGGGCCCCTGCTGCAGTGAATCAGCACAGTGAGCCTGGTTGCTTCTGGCCGGGGCTGCTTGGGAGAGACTTGGTGGGAAAGGAGAGTCCTGGGCCGGGAGAAGGGTGTGTCTGGTCTGGGTCTCTGGTGGCCAGGCCAGGGTGGGCTTTACTTGGCATGTGACGCTGGGAACCTGGCTTTCCTCGCATGGCTGGCTGAGGCTGCTGGGCATGGTGGCAGCTCTGGGGTCATGAACTAAGCCCCGTGTGGGGGTGGGAACAGGCCAGGCTGTCACCTCCCGTGTGGACACATTTTTCTTCAGCCTCTCCAGGCCTCAAATGTCAATACATCCATCACCAATTACAGGCTGGGTCTGACCTTTTCAAGCTTTGGATTCAGGTGGGAGGAGGAAGGATTAGCGTCTGAACACCTCGCCCTGGTCTGATGGCTGTCCCTTTTGGTCAGGGCCCCACACTCCTAATGGGAAATCTTGCCCATGGGTGGGCAATCTGTGTACCCAAAGAGGCACCCAGTAGAGAACTGCCCGGAGAAAGGCATCTGGTCCCCGTGCCTATGCCACCCAGCAGACGAAGGTGCCTTGAACTTGCAGTCCTCTGTCTCAGCCTCCCAAGCAGCTAGGATTAAAGCGCCCAGGTCCTTCAGCTCTTTATGACTTGTTTCCCGCTTCCACACCCATCCAGTCTCCCCTCTGGACAAGGTCCAGTGTATTTATTTCACTCCAAAAGTATGGATGCAGGGCTTGGAGGCAAAGGTGGGAGCCAATATTTGAGGCATACCTACTGTGTGCTATGAATATTAAAATATGTCATCTCACCAGGCATGACATAATAATCCCAACTACTTGGGAGGCTGAAGCAGGAGGATCTTAAGTTCAAGGCTGTCTGGAGCAACTTAGCAAGAACTTGTCTCAAAATTAAAAGGGCTGGGGATGCAGCTCAGTGGTAAAGCACTTGCTTTGTGCGTATGAGACCCTGGGTTCAATCCCCAGGATCACACACACACACACAAATCTCCTTTAATCTTCATGAAGTTGTAATATGTCACTTAGCTAGTCTAAAAGACTGGACTGGACTGGTCCTCAGGCCCACAGCTAGTCGGAAGGCCCTGCCTCAGCTCCTAAGGAGAAGATTCCACCCAGGCCCATGAGGCTGCAGAGCCAGTGACCTTCCTCCCAGGGAGGAGCAGGCAGAGCCTGGGAGCTTTCTAGGGTCAGCCTCCCGCACGGGATTTTGAGAACTCACTCTGCCTTTCGCAGACCTACACGGGCTCCATCCTGGTGGCTGTGAACCCCTACCAGCTGCTCTCCATCTACTCTCCAGAGCACATCCGCCAGTACACCAACAAGAAGATCGGGGAGATGCCCCCCCACATCTTTGCCATTGCTGACAATTGCTACTTCAACATGAAGCGCAACAGCCGGGACCAGTGCTGTATCATCAGGTGTGCTGCCTCCTCATGCTGCCAGGCATTGCTCCATGGTCAGAAATGCCATAAAGTTCCTCCAGAACCACGCTGTGTACTCAGCTGTGTCATAGCACAGAGAATCTCCTCCCCTTTCCCAGGCCTTCAATCTTGATTAATGCTACCCACACTCACACTAGCTTTTAAAGCCAACCTTGCCTACTGATGGCTCCTGTATGTTTAGTTGAAATCTCTGTTCCCTTTTTTCTCTTGGGCAGAGAATAAAAGGCCAAAGCTTGATTGAGCATCTAATATGTGCTGTGCTTTATGACAAGCACGGAGGGAGTCAGGGGGCATGTGTCTGTATGCACGAAGGGAGAGTTACCGGTGGGCATGGCAGAGCCCTGGTCTCCTTTAGCCCTCCCTCAGCCCTGGAGAGTCCAGTTGTCAGCCCATGATTCAGACAGGGTTGCTGAGTGCCTCAGCCTGGGCTGAGGCCTGGCCTGCCACGCCCTCCTCTGCAGCGGGGAGTCTGGAGCAGGGAAGACAGAGAGCACGAAGCTGATCTTGCAGTTCCTGGCAGCCATCAGTGGGCAGCACTCATGGATCGAGCAGCAGGTCCTGGAGGCCACCCCCATCTTGGAAGGTACGGCCAGGGCTCTGAGGGCGGGGTGGGATGGCTCGACCTTGCCCATGACCTCTACCCACCCGCAGCATTTGGGAACGCCAAGA
Organism: Sciurus vulgaris; assembly: GCF_902686455.1. Lineage (NCBI taxonomy): Eukaryota > Metazoa > Chordata > Mammalia > Rodentia > Sciuridae > Sciurus > Sciurus vulgaris. The sequence continues at coordinate 74,536,618 of NC_136472.1, forward strand.
CCATTCGCAACGACAACTCCAGCCGCTTCGGGAAGTACATCGACATCCACTTCAACACCCGGGGGGCCATCGAGGGCGCCAAGATCGAGCAGTACCTGCTGGAGAAGTCGCGTGTCTGTCGTCAGGTGGGCCGGGGCGTGGGATCGGACTTGGGCCTTCCTTGGCACAGACCCCCCAGCCTCGGTGGGTGGGCACACGCTCTCTGCCCCTCCTTGGCAGCTGCTCCCCTCCTGTGCTGCCGCCTGCTTGCCCGAGAGCCTGAAGTCCCACCGTGAAGCCCCAGGCTCTCCAGGACAGTCACTTGTCAAAATAGTGAACCATGCTTACCGTCTTTCCCCATCTGGACCTTCTGCTTCCTGATGGCCTCCTCTGGCCCCACACCTCTGCCCACACTGCAGGCCCCGGATGAGAGGAACTACCACGTGTTCTACTGCATGCTGGCCGGCATGAGCCCGGAGCAGAAGAGGAAGCTGGGTCTGGGCCAGGCCACTGACTACAACTACCTGGCCATGGTGAGTCCCAGGCGGGGACCCTGGGGAGGGGGCACGGGTCCCAGGAGGGGACACCTGTAGAGTGTAGTGGGGCAGATCCAAACCACACCCACGTGGCCTGTGGGTAGGAACTTCCATGTGGACCTGACCTGTCCCCTGACCTGCCCCAGCCCCTCTGTGCTTGTCTGTGCCACAGCCTGTCCCCCACTTGGCTACATGCCCTCTTGCTCGTGCATCTCAATGAAGTATCACCACGGGCACATTCCTACACGCAGACCTCCGACACAGGGACACATGGACCCACGCCCACAGGTCCACGCACACGGGACCTGCCCATGCACACGAGTTGGGTGTTATCTTTGAGGACGTGAGGACGGGCCCTCTCAGGTCCCCCAGGACTGCAGGGAGCTGGTTGCTGAGGCCTCGGCCTTGGGAGCTTGCTGGTGACAGGGTCTGGTGCCAGCTTTTTGCTACTGTCTGGATGCCAAGAAGAAGTGGGGCCATCGCTGCCACCCAGCATGCAGTTGGGGAGTGGGGGGCCACGTACACATCCCTGGGGAGCACCTGGCTAGGCCACAGGATCCGAGTGCAGGCTCCAGCACCTGAGGTGTGTGTGTGTGGTGGGAGTGACAGGCCTTCCTGGACACTTCCGGCTATGCCTGGCACACTTGGACACACACAGCCGGGGCAATGCCCACCTGCTGATCCCCTCCCTCTCCCACCTGGCACCTGGCAAGGGCTCCAGCCCCTGGGAGCCGACTTCCCCCCGGGACATGGGACGCATGGTAAGGCCTTGGTGCTGTGAGTGCCAGGCAGGTGACCAGGCCTGGCCTGGACCTGTGTCCTGGCTCCTCTCACTTGAAGGAGGTGTGTTCTCCTCAAGCCCAGGCTGGAGCTTTCTAGACTTTCTAGATGTGGTACTCACTGGAGGGGTCAGGAGGCAAGCCCCAGGCTGGCCTGGCAGAAAGGACCCTTCTGCTCAGGTACTGCCTCCGGGGTACCATGGCCTCCCTGACGCCCTCCTGCTCGTCACTGTCCCCCTCCCCACCAGGGTAACTGCATAACCTGTGAGGGCCGGGTGGACAGCCAGGAGTACGCCAACATCCGCTCCGCCATGAAGGTGCTCATGTTCACCGACACGGAGAACTGGGAGATCTCGAAGCTCCTGGCTTCCATCCTGCACTTGGGCAACCTGCAATACGAGGGTGAGGCTGTGAGGTGCCCACGGGGTATCGGTGGCATGGTTTCTGTGCCAGCATGTACCCTCTTTGGGATGGAGGTTGGGGAGAATTCTCCTGCAGGGAGATTTGAAGAGGTCTGCTAGCTTGACATCAACCTTAAGCGTGGCAGCACTATGCAGAAATCCACCATAGTAGGATATAGACAAGGTAGATTAGGAGTTGACCATGGCCCTTTATGACCCCTTCCCCATTCGATTTCTTCCTTATAGTTAAATGTCTTAGAGGATAAATCTTAACTAATTCATACTGAGGTGTGAGTGGCCAAATAGCCATTTTCTGAAAGGAGGAAGATCAGAGAAGAGAACACGCTCACTTATCTGACCCTCCCTGGGCATTGCTACACCCAGATAGGATATGGTTGTCTGAGGCAGGCACTGGCTCCCACTTGGCCCTTTCCCTGATGTCCAGCATGGGCCCTGGGCAGAGTCGAAGCTCTGGGAAATTCACTCAGTGAATGAATGATCCCAGCCATTCACAGTCAGCATTTGTGAACCTGGAAAGGTCAAGAGAAAAGATGTCTCAGGCAGAGGGAAGAGGTCCTGCAAAGGTCCTGAGGCCAGAGGGAGTAGGGCCTGAATCTAAGGAATCAGGGCTGGTGCCAAGAGCTCTGGGGGCCTGGGGCAGAGGTTGGGGAGAGGTGCAGCTGCTGCTATCTGCTGCTTAGATGCCAGGCAGATGCCAGGTGCTAGCATGCAGGGTCCCTACCCTTATGTGCCCATAGGCTCTTGGTAAGAACACTCATAAGACATATATTGACCCAGAGTAGCATTTAGTCGTGGTACTGATGCCCTCTGGGGACAGGGCAGGTCCCTGAGAGTAGTTGTGGCAGCCTGGTCCTCCTAGGACTGTTCTCCGGCCCCTCTGCCAATCCGCCCTGACCAATACCCCTTCCCTTGCTGCCAGCAGCACGCACATTTGAAAACCTGGACGCCTGCGAGGTCCTCTTCTCCCCGTCGCTGGCCACAGCTGCTGCACTGCTGGAGGTCAGTACCTGGCCTCGTTGCCACTCCTGCTCCTGTCCTTCTGAAGACGGTGTTGACCTGGAGCTTGGCAGCCGGGATGTGGGGACCAGGTTGAGGGAGCCCAGGTTGGGAGGGTTGTGCTCAACGCTGAGAACCAGATGAGTTTGGGATTCGTGTCCCAGGGGAGCAGGACCAGAGCCTGGAGCCTCACTGCCTGTCCCAGCCCAGCTGCCTGGGGCACCGTGGGGCCAGGAGGCCTGGGCTGGGGGCCCTGTGATGCTCTGGGCTGTGTGACCCTGAGTGTCCTTCTAGCCCTTGGGTCTCGGTCTGCACTTCTGGGTAGAGGGCCTGGTGTCCATGCGCCCATGCAGTCTGTCACTGTCAGCAAGTCTGTCACTTACCACCTGGGCTGGGAAACTGGGATGGGCAAAGCCAGAGCTGGGCTGGTCCTAGAAGGGATAGGCAACACGCTGGAGTCAAGGAGAACCAGGGAGAGAAAGTCCCTCCAGACATCATCTGGGTGGCGTGATGGTTGGGGGCTTTGGCTGTGGCTGTGGGGCAGGGCATCCCTAGTGGAGGGTACAGCTTGGGTTAGGCTGGTGGGAAAGGGGAGGGAGTCCAGCTGTGGGTGGGGGAGAGACGGGTGGCAGGTGAGCACCTGCGTGTCTGCACCAGGTGAACCCTCCAGACCTAATGGGCTGCCTGACAAGCCGCACCCTCATCACCCGTGGGGAGACCGTGTCCACCCCGCTCAGCAGGGAGCAGGCGCTGGACGTGCGAGACGCCTTTGTCAAGGTGGGCCCTTCATGGAGGCTGGGTTATTGGTGGGCAGAACAGGGGAGTCCTCATGGCTGACCTCGCTCCACCCTGGGCTGGAGTCCAGGCTGACACCGCCTGCCTTCCTCTGAGCCCCACCTGTCCACATATCCCATAAGAGGTGGCTGCTGTCTCCTCAGGCCCTGGACCCTTGGCCTGCTTTGATCGGCTGTTCCCAGCCAGGGGACACCTTCTTGGGTCTTTGCAGAAGACAGACCCACATGAATAGCCCGGAGTCCCCCCTATTTCTATTCACATTCTTGCTACTCACCAAGTGCCCAAGACTCTGGGATCCTCAAGCTATTCAGAGCAGAGTGGGGAGACAGATGGACGAGAGTGGAAGCCCAAAGGAGCGCTCCTTTCCAGCCTGCTGGGTCAGGGAAGGCTCTGCAGCTGCTGTCTGCACAGAGCTTGGAAACCAGTGGGAATTGTCCCAGTAGGAGGACCTGAGTGGAACAGCCTGAGGAGGCCTGGGCCTTGGACAGCATGTCATTCCACCGACGCTAGGGCAAGGCCACGTAGGAGCAGAAGGCTGACTGTCTCCAGAGGGGATGGTGCGGCTGACGCGGCCACCTTTCAGGGCATCTATGGACGGCTCTTCGTGTGGATCGTGGACAAGATCAATGTGGCAATTTACAAGCCTCCCTCCCAGGAAGTGAAGAACTCGCGTCGGTCCATCGGGCTTCTCGACATCTTTGGGTTCGAGAACTTTACTGTGAACAGGTATCACGTGGGATAACATGGGTGTGAGAAACGTCACGTTGCTCCCATGAAACAACATTTAACTGGCTCCAGGCTGTTGGAAATTTCAGAGGTCTTTCTTCCCTCCCTGAGGCTGAGGCCGGCCCAGGTGGTGAGGGAAGCCAGAGGTAGCCTCTGGTCCCCAGGCCGCCCCCAGCCACTGCTGATCACCCAGTGTCGGAGCCCCAGGGTGCTTTGAAACAGGAGAAGGCTGAACCAAGCTTGAGTGTCAGGGTCTCAGCTGCCCTTGGGGACCTGCACCTCTTGAGGGCCATGAGAGGGCATGGTAGAGCAGGCACGAGCAGGTCCTGGGACCGGGGCAGCCAGCTCTGGCCCACTGCCTGGCCGTGTGACCCTGGCTGCGTCAGCAGTTGAGGCTTGGCTTGCCAGCCTGTCAGGCCCCCTCCCACCTCTCGGTAACACTTTATCTTTTTGGTCCTCCTCCCCAGCATCTTGGCTCCCACTCCTGGGTGCTCTGCTGGGCCTCCCCACAGTCCTGGTCTTGAGCTTCACCTCTCATTTGACCTTGGGCAAGCCCTTTGCCCTTGCTGGGCCTCAGCGTCCTCCTCTGCAGGTGGAAGGGTGGCTTTGGCAATCCTGCCCCGGCTCGGAGGTCTCAGGGCCCGTGACGGGATAGACTTGCCAGAGGTCGTGCTGCAGATCAAGGGAGAGCCAGGCCCTGAGTGGCAGGGCTGGGGCCTGAACGACACCCCACCCCTGCCACATTCCCTGTGTCCCCACAGCTTCGAGCAGCTGTGCATCAACTTCGCCAACGAGCACCTGCAGCAGTTCTTCGTGCGGCACGTGTTCAAGCTGGAGCAGGAGGAGTACGACCTGGAGAGCATCGACTGGCTGCACATCGAGTTCACCGACAACCAGGACGCCCTGGACATGATCGCCAACAAGCCCATGAACATCATCTCCCTCATCGACGAGGAAAGCAAGTTCCCCAAGGTGGGCCACAGCCGGCAGGGTCCCGGAGAGCGGGCAGATCCCTTCCCCACTCACAGCCTCAGCTTTCCTCATCTGCAAAATGGGACTCGTGACACCTACCTCTCGGGGTGACTCTGGGCCAACTATAGTAGTCACCTGACATGTGGGAATCACCCACTGTCCCCCGGGTCCCAGGCCAACAAAGATCCAAGCACGCAGCTGGTGCAGAATACATGTTCAAGACACAGAACATGTCTTGGAGTCAAGGAGGAGAAGGGAGACTGCTCTCAGGATTTTAATCCCAGGAAGAGATGTTCTAACCTAGAATGTTCTTTTAAGGTTCTGTGGTTCCAACGGACCCACTTCACAGATGGGAGGTGAAGGCCAGAGAGCTCCCACATGGGCTAAAAAGACACAAGAGGGGTGCAGCCGTGGGCTGAGAGACAGCGGGGCTTGGGGAGGGAGGGTGGCTCTCAGCAGCCCCTCTGTCCCCATAGGGCACAGATGCCACCATGCTGCACAAGCTGAACTCACAGCACAAGCTCAACGCCAACTACGTGCCCCCCAAGAACAACCATGAGACCCAGTTTGGCATCAATCACTTTGCAGGCATCGTCTACTACGAAACCCAAGGTGCGGGCAGGCTCTGGGGCGTCTGTCTCTGCCTGTGCCCCACCATCCCTGAATCCCACCCAGGGTACAGGCCTCAGGATCCTGGGATGCGGAGAGGGAGAGAGGGGACCTTAGAAAAAGTGGGGCTCAGTGCTCTTCTTTTGTTTTTCCAGAGGTTTTTAAAATATATGTTTAAATCGTGGTAAAGAATATATAAGATAAAATTTGCCATTTTCAAGTCCGTGATTCAGGATTAAGTACATTTACAATATTGGGCCACCATCACCACCATCCACTTCCTGGGCCTTTCCATCACCCTACACAAAGCTCAGCAGCCATTATCAACGGCTCCCTCCTTCCCCTACCTGCAGCCCTCATTGTCTCCGTCTACTTTCTGTCTCCATGAATTTGACCATTCTGAGCACCTCCCGTAAGTGGAATCTTACAGTATATATATATATATATATATATATATAATACAGTATATATATATATATACAGTATATATATATATTATATATATATACTATATATAGTATATATATATTATATATATAGTATATATATAGTATATATATAGTATATATATATTACAGTATATATATATTATATATATATATTATATATATATATATATATTTTTTTTTTTTTTTGGTACTGGGGATTGAGTCCAGGGGTACTCTATCACTGAGCTACATCCCCAACCATCCTTATGTATTTTATTTTCTATTTTGAGTCAGGGTTTCCCTAAATTGCCAAGACTGACCTCAAACTTGCCATCCTCCTGCCTCAGCCTCCTGAGTCACTGGGATTACAGGTGTGCACTGCTGCACCCAGAAATATTTGTCTTTTTGTGTCTGACTCATTTCATTTAGCATAATGGGCTCATCCATGTTGCAGCAGGCATCAATTTTCTTCATTTTTATGGTGGATAATGTTGCAGGGTCTGGCTCCACCATATCTTGCTAATGTGTTCCTCTGTTAACTGACACTAGGGTTGTCTCCACCTTTTGGCCGGTGTGCATAATGTTGCTGTGAACACTGTGTACAAGCATCTGTCCACGTCCCTGCTTTAAATTCTTTTGGGAGGGCTTAATGCTCTTTTGTGTATATGAGGAGACAGGCTCAGAAGGGCGGTTGATTGTCCTTTCTTGGCAGCCCTCTCACCCACCAGACTCTTGCAGCAACAAGACCCAGTGTGAGAATCCTGAGGATGTGCAGCTGGGTTCATTCCAAAGCTAGAAGGTGGGATGAGGCACCAGAACACAAGCTCGTCCCACTTGGAATTCTCACAGGGTCTGGTCAAAAGACCACAGTCTGCCTGTGACCCTCTCTTCCCATCGTGGTATAATGTGCTGGCCTCACATTGGCATCTGTTGTGGTTGTATTTACACTGAGCTCCTGCCAATCAACCCCAAAGGATTCCACCCATGGTCAAAGGTCAAGGGCATTTAAAACAAGCAAGCCATGAGGCATCAGGTCCACACTGCCTCACTGAATCGATTCAGAAGCTGTAGCGAATCAGTGGGCTAGCCATGGTGATGGGCTTTACCATTTCCATCCAACAGTTGAGGACACTGAGGCCCCAGAAATGGGGTCCCCCAGGGTCACACAGTGAGGCTGTCCTAGAGCTTTATAACTCCGTCCCAGCTTAAGTGCCCCCTGTTCCTGTGTGCCTCCTGCAAGTCACCCCTCCCAATACCAGGTGGGCAGCCCAACGCTGGGCCTGTGGGCCTTCTGCCATCTGGGTGTAAGTCCTGCCTCTCTGTGGCATTGTCCTCCTCCCCTTAGGCATCCCTAGCCTGTGGGTACCCCATCCTTAGCAAAGATCCCCATTAACCAGTTCCTAACTCCTCAGTCCCTGGGAATGTCTCCCACCTCTGGGGTCTTTGTGGTGCAGGGGCCTGCCTGGGTTGGCACCAGGAGTCCTGGGTTTGAGTCTTAACTCTGCCATGGCTTGCTATGTGGTGTTACGCTACTCTCTTAGACTCTCTGAGCATCAGTTTCCCCAATGGTGGAGGGAGAAGTTAAGTCCTGGCCATCCCATATATGTAGGGGGCTGAGGACACTTTGTAAAACATAATGTTCTGTCCCACTGTGAGGCAGCTTTCATTAGCTGCTTTACTGATAGCTTGTACTGGGTTTTGATGTACATTCTCTCCTGGGCCTAGACACCTTGGTTCAAAAGACTCAGGGTGGCCTAAGATGGTTCAGTCAGCAAGGTGACTCTGCTCTCTCCCAGAGACTGAGACCTCCTGACCTTCTTGGACAGGCTGGGAGTGGGGCTGGGTGCTTGGGGGACAGACCCTTACTTTCTCTGGTCTCAGGCAAGGTGCTTTTGTCTCCAGGCCTCAGTGTCCCCCACGGTGAAATGGACCTGGGTAAACAAGGTGTATCTTGAGGGTCCTCCTGGCTCGGTCATTGCTGACCTGGGGGAAGTATGAGTCTGGTGTGCAGGGGCTGCCACAGCTGGTGAGGTCTGACTGCTCTTTCCCACTGCCAGGCTTCTTGGAAAAGAACCGGGACACCTTGCATGGGGACATCATCCAGCTAGTTCACTCTTCGCGGAACAAGTTCATCAAGCAGATCTTCCAGGCTGACGTTGCCATGGTAAGGCTGAGCGACTTTTCCACAGGGCACTGCGGGCCCCTGGAAGCCATGTCTGGGTCTAGGCCCAACCCTTGTCCGTCAGAGGAGCTCCTGGGGCCACAGAACAAGGACAGGGCTTTTCTGTGGTTCCAGAAGGGACCTGGAGAGGCCTCCAAGATGCTCCCATCTGGTCCTTTTGTCTGACTGGGGTGTGGCTGGGGTGCAAGGCCCAGAGAAGGGCCACGTGAGAGGTCACGGAGCAGAGCCCAGCCAGGACTGGAGTTCCATGGGAGCCACCCCAATCTCCAGTAGGTATAGGGAATGAGGGGAGCAGGTCCAGCCTTGGGAGATGGGAGGTGTGGCATGCAGTCACACCAGCCCCTGCACTGAGGACGGAAGACCACCCCGCCCCCATCTTTCCTAGGGCCCCAGGCTGGCAGTCTAGTGGGCTTTCCTCCTGCTCGCCCTTTCATTTCACCTTGCCTACTTTCCTGGAGGATGCCTGGAAGGGCTCATGGGGAGGGTAGAGCCCTTCCCTCAGCACCTGTGCAGGTGACCAAGCTTCTTTGGGACCACCAGCCGTCACAGAGAGGCCAGGACCCAAGGCCTCTGGCGCAGTGGATTTGGCCCTCTGTCCTGGCCTGCCTGGCCCGGCCTCCCACTCACCGCACTGTGGTTCCCCTTGTAGTTTCTCTGTGGTTACTCCTCCGGCACTCTCCGCCAGGCAGCCACTTCCGCAAAGGTAAAGCCTCAGCGGGGGCCCAGGATGGCGGGACAGGCCTCAGCCTGTGGGGCAGAGGCATGGGGAAAGGGCGGGGCTTTCTCCTCTTTTTTGGAGTGTGTTTTCTGTGGAGTGGTTTTGGAGTGGTTTTGGTTTGTGGTTTTGAGTTGTGTGCGCTGTAGATGCCTCAGTCTCGCAAAGGAGGAAACCGAGTCCTGGAAGAGGGGCCAGCCTTGCCCAGGGTACACCAGGAGCAAAGGGCAGGGCCAGAACTCCAACCCAGGTCTCCTGTCCCCTCCCCTCAGTTGTTGAGTCTCTCGCTTCTCCACCAGGCCCCGGTGGCTTTTCAGGTCCTCTGATGACCTCGAGACACAGGAGACACAGGTGGTCTTCTCTGCAGTTTGCAGAGACTAAGGTCAGAGAGGGAGGGATGTGACATCATTCTGTGGGGAACTGGGACTAGGAGCCACTACTGCCTGTGTGTCCTTTCTGCCACCTTCAGGCTGTGGCTCCTGAGGTGCTTCAGATCCCGAAGGTGTGGGGTGCCCCTTAGCACAGCATGGTGCTGCCTCACCTCCCTTTTCTCAACTCAGTTTCCTCTCTGCCCAATGCTGACATCCCCCACATTTAACCTAAGGCTGGGCCCCTCCTTCCCTTGCGGCCAGAGCCTCACAGAGCTCAGGAACAATCTAGAAGCCCCTCTAATAGCAGATCAGGGCAGCCAGTGTGTCAGAAGCAGGGAGCTTGTCTGGATGGTGGCCCCTCTCTTCTGCCCTGCCAAACACACACACACACACACACACACACACACACACACACACACACAGCCAGGTGAATGAGTGTACACAGGAGTGACCCCAGGGAGAGATCTCCCAGGCACTTGAGTCTTCAGCAGCCATCTGAAGCTCAGGTGGTGTAGGGTCACAGTGGTGAGACAGGTGTGGCTCAGGGCCTCTGTGCTCTTCCTCTTCCTGTTCCCCAGTCCCTCTGCTCTGTGACTGTCCACTGCTCTGGTCTCTGCACACCTAGTTGAACTCTGTCTTCTCCCATCTCTCTTCTCTCTCCCCTCTTTCCAAACCTCCTGGAGGTGCCTGGAGCCTCTTCGTGTCCTTCCTGTCTGAGGCTCCTCCCGCTAGGTGATCTCTTTACTGAGGACTCATGTGGCTGTCCAAACGCAGGAGCCTGGGATTCCCCTGAACCCCCAGCCCCAACCACCACCACACACACTCCTGAGTGAGCTTCAGGAGCTGAGAGTTAGGATACAGCAGTGACAAAGTGGGCATCCGTCACATCCCCTGGCACTCCCCTGGGCCAGGCTCTGAGCTCAGCTAAGCTCCTGATTGGCAGGAGCACTCACATCACCACCTCACGCAGCCCCACTCACCCTGCTGGCCACTGTCACCCGACTTTACAGGTAAAGAAACGGCCTGGGGAGGCCAAGGTACTTGCTCCGGGTCACACAGCTTGTGACATGCAACAATTAGAACTCAGCTCTGTCCCCACGCAGTGCAGGGACATGCCCAAGGCCACATACAAGTAAGGGCTAAAGGTTTTCCGAGTCCCTGCTGTTTATGGGGCTGTGCTGTGTCTGAAACCATCATAACTAGGACAGAAAAAATGCTTCCTAAGTGCTGGAAACATGATTCCTCTCCCAAAGAGGAAGGAAGAGCTTGGTGAACTGTGAAGCCTTAGGTCACAGCCTACCCGATGGCAGTGTGGCAGCGCAATGCTCCTGTCAGGATGGAAGCCCACAGCACCTCCTTTCCATGATCCGAGTGCCCAGCCGGGTTTTCATCCTCTGACTCGCCTCTGTTGCTCTCCCAGCTCGGCTGGTGTGGGGAGAGTCGTGTCCTGAGGGCAGCCCTCCCAGGACAAAGTGGGCCCCAATTAATGTCTACCTCTGCCCTGGGTCCTGGGCCAGAGCCACAGGATGTCTGCTTACCCTCCTGCAGGTGGCCCTCCGCCTATGGCTTCCTGCCCCCATCATGCTCCCATGTTCTGTGGAGCTGTTTAACATCAGCCTCCTGATTTTTTAGTCTAGGTCTCATCCTCACCATCTGCGGATTATCCCAGGAAACAGCACCTCCCAGGATTTCCCTCAATGAATCGAACCCTATCAGAAACTCAGACGGCTAAGGATGTGAGAGCGGCCCTGCGGCCTCATATTCAATCCATGAATATTTATTGAGTGCCCCTTATGTGCCTGACATTGTCTCAGGTTCTGGACACACAGTAGTGAACAAAATAGAAAAAAAAAATTCTCTGTCCCCTGGGACTTATGTTCTAGGAGAAGCAGGAAATCGTTAGTAAGCCAATGAATAAGGACAGTGAGCCAAGCTGGTGTAAGTGGGGTGGGGAGGGACCAAGGAGGGAGGGAGGAATGAGGTGGTGGGTGCTGCAACTTTGCACAGAAAGGCCTCACTGAGAGGCCAGATGGGAGGCCAGGAGGCCAGCCTATGCACCTGGAGGGAGGGCTTTGCAGGAAGAGGGGGCTCGGAGGTGCTGCCTGGCACTTCCTGGGCAGGGGCTGGGGGCTGGGGTGACTTCAAGAGGGTGAACAGGTGATGGAGCCCAGAGAAACAGGTCCCAAGGGCATTGTGGGACCTTATAAGGACTTGAGCCTTCCTGCAGAGTGAATTGGGAGTCACTGGAGGGTTTTGAGTCGGGGAGAGATGTCACTGGACTTGTTTTAACAGCCTCCCTGGCTGAGGGGTACAGAGTGTGGGTGACCGGGCAGGAGGTTGCCACAGTCATGGGAGAAAGTGAGACTGGGGCCTGGACCAGGCCGATAGTGAAGGAAGCGGTGGGAAGGGATCCGCTTCTGGAGAAATATATGTATGTGTTTTGGTACTGGGGATTGGGCATTCTGCTGCTGAGCCACATCCCCAGCCCTTTTTATTTTTCATTTTGAGGCAGGGTCTAACTAAGTTGCTGAGGGTCTTGCTAATTTACTGAGGCTGGCCTCGGACTTGCAATCCTCCTGGCTTAGCCTCCTTAGTCCCTGGGATTATAGTCACGCGCCATCACACCCGGCTCTGCCGATATTTGAAAGTGGAGCCAGTAAATTTGCTCCAAATCTGATATATTGGATGTGAGAGGTGTTGAGGACAGCTTCCAGGTTTGGGGCCTGAGGGACTGGAAGGTGGGCAGTTTCTGTGAGCCCACGGATGACACTAGAAACCAGTTCGGTAACGCTTCAGTTGAGGAAAGTGTTGGTTGTTCTGTGTGTCAGGCCCAGCAGCAAATAAGGCAGGCTCCACCTGCCCTCACAGGGCTCATGGTCTGGTGGGGTAGACAGACAGACAGACAGACAGACAAGAGCAGCTCCAGTAATGATCAAAATCAAAGAAGGGTGTGTGTGGTGTGTTTGCATATATGGTGTGTGCATGGTCTGTGTGTGTCCTGGGTGCCTGTGCTGTGTGTGCTCTCTGTGTGTACGCAAGGCAGGGGCTTAATGCAGGCTAGGTACAGTCTGACCTGGACAGCCCCCGCTCCTAGAGGGAGGCCACCCAGGGATCAGGTCCCTTGGCAACTCTGGGGGCCACAGAGCTGAACACTCCATTCCCAGTTTCCCTGGGCAAATTCCTGGACTGCATCCCAAATAAAACTAAGGTGGAAAGCACTGCATATTTGCAAACGTTTGCTGTTTCTTGGTGGGTTTCATTAAGTCTGGTGGTATGCTGTCGAAATTTAGGATGGATTAGACACCTCTGGCCCCCAAATACCTCACACATCTACACCTGCACCCCTGATTTTTGACACAGGACCCAAGATGGCATTATGACTATACAAATGCAAACTCTTACAATAATAGTCAAATTCATTAATAGGAACTTCTCACCCAAATGAAAACCACCAGGAGAACAATAAAACGGAAATGCTGTGGATTAGAACCTGGCTTCTCCTCCAATTTCCATCAGTGTGGAATGCTCACTTCCTGTTTGTTTGCTCTTAGGTCCTCTCCAGCGCTCCCCTATTTCACAGTAACCTGGGAGGGAACCCTAATAGGGCTAGAATGTGCAGAGGAGGTGGCACTGGGGGACTCAGCTCCAGTACCTGCTAAGGAGGATTATCCAGGCCCGCTGCCCCACCCCCAGCCTGCTGCTGTCTGGCTAATCCCACAGCAGGGGAGGTCCAGGCAGCGCTCTCCTCCCCTCCCCCACAGTCCCCAGGGGCAGGCAGGGACCATCCCAGGGTGCTGCTTATGGAAATATACCCTGACCTCTGACCCTTTTCACTGCCCTGTCAGGGGATAGCTGGCATTATTTTCACTTAAAAAACCGAGGTTCAGCACCATCAAGTGATCTACCCAAGGCCACACAGCTCAGAAGCTGTGGGCCAGGGTTTGAACTTAGGTTTGCCTGATCCTGTCTCTAAGATGACCCCAGGGTCCTGAGGTGACCATTTTCATGGGAAGGGGAGGATGAGACTCAGAGACGGTTTGCACCTTGCCCAGAGTCCCCCAGCCTACCAGGAAGGGAACAATCGAGGGATACCTATGAGGTCCTGGGAGGCTCCCTGGAGCAGGTGTGTGGGGCCAAGCTGCAACTCAGCCAGGGGGTTCAAAGGAAAACCAGGTCAGGCCCAGGTCCCCCTGACCTCTCCTCCTCCTTCCCTTGGGCAGCTGCTGGAGGCTGGGAGGGGGCAGGCACAGCCCCTCCCATTGCAGTCTGTCCATCCCCCCAGGGCGCCGAGACCAGGAAGCGCTCGCCCACACTCAGCAGCCAGTTCAAGCGGTCGCTGGAGCTGCTGATGCGCACGCTGGGGGCCTGCCAGCCCTTCTTCGTGCGCTGCATCAAGCCCAACGAGTTCAAGAAGCCCATGGTGAGTGGAGGGCCGGGTGGGGGGCTTTGGAGGGCTGGGCCAAGGGTGGACCAGGGTGGGGGGATGCAAGACTTTGTCGTCTTTGGGGAGGGGCAAGCACCTGAGAGCTTATAGAACTAGGCTCTCCGGCAGGTGCACTGGAGAGAGCCGGTGTCAGTCTGGGCTTTACCACTTCCAAGCTGGAGACACGTCACTTAGTCACTTTATACCTCAGTTTCCTCATGGATGGAAATGGGACAGATCACACCCAACCTGTGGGCATAGTCTGTGCAGTCACGTGTGCAGATTGCTGGGCACATAGTAAGCACTCAGTAAATGGCAGCCAGGGCTCATGCTCCTTTGAAGACCCCTCCCTTCAGCTCAACTACCACTTCCTGGAAACCTCCCCGGCTCCTCTCACTGGGATGGTCCTAATTTTTCACTCTTCTGATTAACATTTATTGTGCCTTTTCTGTGTAGGGAGCAGACCCTGTCCTGGGCTGGAGGTGTTCAGGAGGTTGAGGGGCTTAAGCCCTGCAGGCTGCCCCTGCGGCCCTCTCCTTTTACTGCTGGGTGGTGTTGTTTACCCAGAGCTGAGGCCCACAGGGTCTGGGGAGGGAGGGAAGGAAGGCCAGGGAAAGTGGCCCAGGCGGGAGGAAACAGGCTGCGGAAGCCTACCATCCGCACTCACTGTCCCTGTCAGGAAGTCATTTCCCAGAGTGGGTGAGGCCTATCCCTTTTAGGACCCAGGTTTGCAGGGGCCTGAGAGTCAGAGGGCTCCAGCAACCTCTCCCTTCAGTGCAGGTAGTCCAGGAGGACCTAGGCCAGACTGTGGGGCACCATCTCCCCTGGCCTTGGAATACCCCTGGAGCCCTCTCTCAGCCCAGGCCTTGATGGCTGTGGCCTGGACCTCGGCAGGGGCCTCCTTACTGGTCTCCTGCCTCCTGTCTGGTCTCCTGCCACCCACCACGCGTCCACTTCAGTGACATCATTCTCAGATGCCAATCTAATCTAGTCTGTCCCTGCTCCACACCTTCCCTGGCTCCCCAGACCCACCTTCCAGGCTCCACACAGCCCCTGCACCTGCCTTGCACATCCTGCCCATCCCCTCAGTGAGCCCCAGGGGCTGGCCCTGCCCTGCAGCCAGCACAGAAACAGCTTTATGAGTTAGAAAATGTGCCTTTTCTTAAGCTGGATGCAGTTCGCACGCCAGTAATTCCAGTGGCTCAGGAGGCTGAGGCAGGAGGATCGTGAGTTCGAAGCCAGCCTCAGCAAAAGTGAGGCCCTAACTCAGTGAGACCCTGTCTCTAAATAAAATACAAAATAGGGCTGGGGGTGTGGCTCAGTGGTCGAGTGCCCCTGGGTTCAATCCCCAGTACACCCCCACCAGAAAAAAGAAAGAAAAATGAGTCTTTTCTTAAGGCACTCTGTTGTCAGCAGCCACAAAGTTGTCTGAATAGCTGCTACTAATCTACGATGGCCACATGAAGGGTGTCCCCTGGACCAGTGCTGAGCACCCACTCCTGGCACTGTCCTGGGCTAACCTCTTTGGTCCCCTCAAAGACCCCCAGCAGGTCCTGTGCTTTCAGGTGTCCACTCTTTGAATTTGCTCACCCCACTCCAACCTCAGAATACCCACTCCTTCTTGTCCCTGAAGCCCCCTCTGGATCTCCCAAGGGTCATGAGCCCATGTCTCCCCCGTGCTCCCACATGGTACAGATCCCCACTGTGGGGTTCTCACTTCCGGCTGCTGTGTGGGTTTGACCTGCGGACCTGGGTCCCACGCTGGCTTGCCCTTTGTGTGCCGTGTGACCTTGGCCTCTCTAGACATTCTCATGGGGCTGCTCAAACACAGGGCAGGGCCGGCCTCCCCGCAGGAGCCTCACCTTGACATCCTTGGCTCTGCCTGGCAGCTGTTCGACCGTCACCTGTGTGTGCGCCAGCTGCGGTACTCGGGCATGATGGAGACCATCCGAATCCGCCGCGCCGGCTACCCCATCCGCTACAGCTTTGTGGAGTTCGTGGAGCGGTACCGTGTGCTGCTGCCCGGAGTGAAGCCAGCCTATAAGCAGGTACCAGGCCTGAGGTGCAGATGGTGGGAGAGGCGGCCCCCGGAGCTGCCTGAGCAAAGGCCCCAGATTCACATGGGTCAATGAGCTGAGCATGGCATCTGCTCGGCCAGCTCGGTATTGCTGAGAAGAGTGGGGGCTGGACAGTGGGACAGTCAGAGGGCTTCAGTGGCCATGGTGGTCATCATCTGACTTTGCTAAGGAGAAAACGGAGGTTTGGAGAAGGCAGGTCCCTGCCTGGGTCACATGACCAGTCAGGGCAGAGCTGGGAGGGTCCTGCCTCCCAGCCTTAAGAGAGATACGTGGAGGCCTTCCTGCTGGTGAGGCTGCCCATTCCCTTGTGCCCGCCAGGGCGACCTCCGAGGAACATGCCAACGCATGGCTGAGGCTGTGCTAGGCACCCATGATGACTGGCAGATTGGGAAAACCAAGATCTTTTTGAAGGTAAGCACACCTCTGTCCCCAAACTGCCTCGGGGGCTGTAAGCTCCCAGGGGTCCCCACAGAGTAAGTTGCCAGGCCAGGTAAGGCTGCCTTGGTGTCAAGGGGAAAGGAGGCTGGCCTTTGGGATCACAGTCCTGAGTGAGGCCTGACCTCAGGTTAGAAATGGAAGACGAGAGGGTCCTGGAATCAGTCCTGGCCCTGTGGTTGTCAGCCCAGGGACTTTGGGCAAGTCACTGGCCATTCCTCTCTTCCTTCCCTGTCTATACAGAGAGATGGACCTTGGGGGTGGTCTAGAGTGTATCTTGGGTCCTTTCCCTGACTCTGTCCCAGCCTCCCAGAGCACAGCAGCTGGAGTCCTGGCTCCCACAGGCCCTGGTGGCTGCCGGAGGGAGCAGGAAGCTGGCCTTAGGCGTCAGGGCCTCGGAGAGCTGCTGCGAGTTGGCCATGGAAGGACAGCTGCAGCGGGAGTGCGGGCTTCCTGGGCTTCCTCATTTCCATTTCCGCTGTGTTAGATTCGGGCTGTCCTGGGTGACAGGGTGGGGCTCCTGCCTGTGCCGGGGTGGGGCCCAGATGGCCAGGACAGCTGGCGGAGGGAGAGGAACCTCAAGTGGAGGGAGTCTGGGTCTGGTCTGATTCCTTTTGGGTTGAGGGGCTTGGCGTTAGTCCTGTCATTGCCCGGAGCCCTCCTGTCCTCACTGGATAGACGCGTGATATCCACCACCGCGCGTCCCACAGCTGCTGACTGGAAAGCACCCTCTGCCAGGCCTTTCTGTGGGGCTTTCATGGGCTCCTTCAGTCCTCCCCACATCCTGTGGGATAGGAAGCATGCCCATTTTGTAGGCGCAGAAAGGAGAAGTGAGTGTCCTGAGGTCAGACAGCTAGGATGCAGAGCACTTGGCTTCTAGCCTGGGGTTGTCAGATGACCAGCCCCTGTCAAGCAGAGGGCAGGCAGGGAGCACCGTGGCTTTTAGAGCCATGGAACTCAGAGGAGCATCATCCTCCTCACCTTTCTGGGCTCTTTTGAGAGGTCAAAGGTTACAGTCTTGTCCATTCACTTGTCCATTCACCCATCCTGTCCTTCCAGGAGCCCTGACTGAGCAGCTCCTCTGTGCTGTGTGTGTGTCTGGGATTATTTGGTGGATGTGGATCCCTTATGAGATTCTCACCTGCCCAAAGGCAGGGCCCCATCTCTCTGGCCCACTGTGACACTGTCCTCAGAAGCCAGCACAGCACGGTGCAGACATCCATTCATTCTTTCCACTGGAGTGAGGGTCAGGTCAGAAGCTAGCAGGAGGAAGGGTAGAAACGCCAGCAAGGGCCTGGATCAAGAAGGGGTTGACTGCTAGGGTGAGGAGTCCAGGCAGGGCCTGGGGATCTCGCTGGAAGGTTGCCTCTGGCTGCATATGAATTAGGTTCAGAGGGAGAGTGGTGGGGGCTGCAAGACCCCTGGTCAGGAGACTGCTGCCAGGGTTCCGGAGAGAAATGACAGTGGCCTGGCTAGGGTCCCCGGGGAGTCTGGCAGTGCGGTGGCTTGGGCAGAGATGGCCACAGGGGCCCTCCCACCCTGTCCAGTGAAATGATGCTTCTCTGCTCCACTGGTCCTGCGGGGCCTCTGGGAAACATCCACAACCCCTGAGGCTATGGGAGGCCACCTTGGGCCTGAGCCTGGGTGGGAGATTATAGGCACCACTGAGCCCAAGGCCTGGACCCCGCGTGAAGGAAGAGAAGCCCGCCTGGGAATGAGCTTCTGGCCCTGGAGGAGACATTGTTTGGGCGCTGCTCAGGAGCTCTGCCTTCCAGGACCACCATGACATGCTGCTGGAGGTGGAGCGGGACAAGGCCATCACCGACAGAGTTATCCTCCTCCAGAAGATCATCCGGGGATTCAAAGACAGGTACTTGCCCTGACCAGCTCCTGCCACCTCAGCCCAGGTGAAGGTGCATGTGCTTGCTTGGCTCACTCTGCTCCCATGTGGACACCAGAAACAGCTGCGCACACCCTGGTGCATACATGGAAACAAGAATATGTGGTTGGCATGCACACATGCTCACACAAACGGAGGAACGCAGAGATGAGACTTACAAATTTCCATCGAACCATGTAAGCCAAGTAACAGTACCCTTCTCTACGTGCATGTGAAGGTACACGAGGCCACGAGGAACGCTCACGGACCCTCAGTTCACATCCAGGCCAATGGAATTGCCCAAAGAGGAAATTTAAGATTTTATAAATTATCCAGTGTGTCTCATTTTTTATGTAAGGGACATGTGTATGCTTGTGACGATTTGCAAATGGGCAGGACTAACTTAAATGTGATTCAGCTCCATGCAAATCTAGGACCTGCCCCTTTTGCAGTTCATATGCCCCTTCCCCCCTCTGTATCCACTCACCTGTCCATCTGTCCTCTTCTGTCTGTCCCTCCTTCCATCCATCCATCCATTGATCTCCTTCCACCATAGCTCATTTGCTGCGGGTGCATCCAGGCACTTGTGTAGGCTCACCAACACGCTGTCCTTCACTCCTCTGTCTTTTCCTGCTGTCCACAGACACCCATCGAATGATAAGTGGTCTCTGTCCTCCAACAGGCTGGAGATGGCCTGCAGAAGCAGCCTACTGTGTGCAGGAGGACAGCACTGGGCTCCTCAGAGTCAGACAGACATGGGCCCTAGTCCCAACTTCAAGTCTCAGCTTCCTCATCCATATAATGAGGAAGTTAGATTGTTGGAAGCTCTTAATCTTTTACATTATTTTACTAATTTGTTCATACATGTCCTCCTTTTACAAGTACCTTTTGAATACCTGCCTTAATGGATTTATGTGACAAACCTATGAGGCAGGAAGAGTGGGCATTATCCATTTTCTAGAAAAGGATGCTGCAGCACAGAAAGGGTCTGTGTCTTGCCCAAGGTAACACTGTTGGGGTGTCACAGAGCTGGGGCTCTGTGTGCTGTCCTGATCCCAAGCCACTTGCACCCTGGCTGCCTCCAGGCTAGCTCTCTGCTCTAGGATTCACCCCATCACCCCTGCTGTTTCAGGTCCAACTTCCTGAAGCTGAAGAACGCCGCCACACTGATCCAGAGACACTGGCGGGGCCACAACTGCAGGAGGAACTTCGAGTTGGTGAGCCTCCGCCAGGGCTGCCCCAACCTGTCCTTCAATCAAAGTCCAGGTCTTTGGGAATGATTTGGTGGGTGGTGAGTACTCTGGGGTTACCAGAGATCTCTGAAGGGGCCCTCAGAGTGGCTGGGTCACATGGACCTCTGTGGAGCAGCTCGGCTGCAGCCTGGCCTTGGGAGGATGCCAGTCTGGAACTGGAGGCCTGTGCAGCGGAAGCTGCCACTGGTGGGAGCCTTCTGGGAGGGTGGCAGTCCAGTCTCTGAGTGCAGGGCGATATCCTTGCAGATGCGCCTGGGCTTCCTGCGGCTGCAGGCCCTGCACCGCTCCCGGAAGTTGCACCAGCAATACTGCCTGGCCCGCCAGCGCATCATCCAGTTCCAGGCCCGCTGCCGTGCCTACCTAGTGCGCAAGGCCTTCCGCCACCGCCTCTGGGCGGTCCTCACCGTGCAGGCCTATGCCAGGGGCATGATCGCCCGCAGACTGCACCGGCGCCTCCGGGCAGAGGTGAGGGCCACAAAATCCCCAGCACCCTAGCCCTGCACTAGGAGGGGTGTCCACTGAGGTGTGTTCTGCCTCAGGCAGACAGGTCAGCCATGGTGTTGGCCAACGAGGCTGAGGCCTATGGGAGACTATTGGCTACGCTGGCTCCAAGGACTGAAGAGCAGATCCTGCTTCCACATTCCCAGCCATGGCACCGCTGGGGCCCAAGTCATCCTTGTGAATCTTCGGGGACCCAAGCAAACCTGTTTTGGCTTTGAGATCCGACCTGATCTGGATCCAACAGATCCATTGCCCTGTTTCCCTATCTGCCAAATTATTTGTCAGTTGCTCTCAGTTCCAGAACCCAGGCTCAGAGAGAGCTGGCAGGAGGCCCCGTGACAAACACTGCACATGTTTTGATGTCCACTTGACTGTCCCTCTCCTTAGTACCTGAGGCGCCTAGAAGCAGAGAAAATGAGACTGGCAGAGGAGGAGAAGCTCCGGAAAGAGATGAGCGCCAAGAAAGCTAAGGAGGAGGCAGAGCGCAAGCATCAGGTGAGCTGGGAACATCTAGAACCTTCCTGGTCTGCTTGCTGGCTCCATGGCTTTCCTCCAGCAAGCCACTTGTCACCTGTCCGGCAACGCTTCTCCCTTCATTCAGGAGGTGTCCTTTCCGAGGCCCACTTGGTGCATGTCTCAGCTCTCACTGGGCCAGACAAGAGGCACCTTCTCTCATGGGGGGATAAAAAGCCTGAGCAGGGGAACAGCGCAGAGGGCCACGCATCCCAATATGGCAGCACCAGCCACAGTGCTACTGAACACCTGAAATGTGGCTCATCGGAATGACAGTACTGTGGGAAAGAGAGGCTAGATTCCGAACTCTTAATAGGGGGAGAAAGGGTTTAAGATACCTCAGTATTGTTTTTATAATACTGATTACATGTTAAGGTGATATTTGGTAAATATGAGATAAATAACATTATTATAATTAACTTCACTGATATTTTTTTTCTTTTTTTGGTAATGGGGATTGAACCCAGAGGTGTTTAACCATTGAGTCACATCCCAAATCCTTTTAAAATATTTTATTTAGAGACAGGGTCTTGGTGAGATGATTGGGGCCTTGCTAAGTTTCTGAGGCTGGCTTTGAACTTGCGATCCTCCTGCCTCAACCTCCTAAGCTGCTGGGATTATAGGCATGCACCACTGTGCCTGGCTTCTTTTTGCTTTTTAAAATATGGTTACCACTTATGTGGTTTACATCTTATTTTTGTTGGGTAGTACTTGATCTAGACCTCAGTCCCATGCCTGGGTTGGTGTGCAGTGGTCTGTCTCGGGGGAATTGGTTCCTGGCTGAGCCCTGAGGAATGGGCAGAGCTACTGACTGGGCTGCTCCAGAGGCCTCCCTGTGGCCCAGGGGTGCTGGACATCTATCTGCCTTGGACTGTGAGGTCAGAGCTGAGTGTGGCCAAGAGGGGGAAGCCAGGGGTATAGTTCTTCCCTGCACTCAGGAGGCCCTGGTAGAGGCTGGGATTGAGGCTGTCCCAACCTTGCATTCCCCAAGGACAGCTTGCTTCCTGAGGCTGTGGAACTGGGTGCTGACCCCACCTTTTATGCCTCACCCCAACCTTCAGGAACGCCTGGCCCAGCTGGCTCGTGAGGATGCAGAGCGGGAGCTGAAGGAGAAGGAGGAGGCTCGGCGGAAGAAGGAGCTGCTGGAGCAGATGGAGAGGGCCCGCCATGAGCCCATCAATCACTCAGACATGGTGGACAAGATGTTTGGCTTCCTTGGGACTTCAGGAGGCCTGCCAGGCCAAGAGGGACAGGCACCTAGTGGCTTTGAGGTACCAAACTGGGGACAGGGCTTTCAGAAGCCCCTACACCCCACTGTATGATGGTCCTTCCTCCTCTTGTGTGTGTCCACTTGTGTTAAAATCCACCTGAAGGGACTGGGGTTGTGGCTCAGGGGTGGAGCACTTGCCTAGTATGTGTGAGTTCCTGGGTTCAATCCCTAGCACCACATATAAGTAAATGAATAAAATAAAGGTCTAGCAATATCTAAAAAAATATTTAAACAATAAACAAAAACCCATCTGAAGCCAGGCAGGTGGTGCACACCTGTAGTCCCCGAGGCTTGGGAGGCTGAGGCAGGAGGATCATGAGTTCAAAGCCAGCCCTAGCAAAAGTGAGGCACTAAGCAACTCAGCGAGACCCAGTCTCTAAATAAAATACAGAATAGGACTGGGGATGTGCTCAGTGGTTGAGTGCCCCTGAGTTCAATCCCCCCCAAAAAAAACCCACCTGACCCCTCTGAGCAGAGAGTGGTGATGAGCTGGGTCCCAGACCCCCTCCAGACCCCGCTTGCCACGTAACCCTGGGCTTGTCGCTGTCCCTCCCCAGAGCCTTCTTGAGGACCTACTGTGTTTGGGCAGCAGACAGGACATGCAGAGTCCCTACCCTCCTAGAGGAGGAGGTGGCTCTGCGGGGACAGGTCGGGATGGCAATCCAATCTGAGTCTGCCCCCGGCCCTCCCACCTGAGGTCCACATGGCAGGGAACCCCTCTGTGTCCATCAGGACCTGGAGCAAGGGCGGAGGGAGATGGTGGAGGAGGACGTGGACGCGGCCCTGCCCCTGCCTGACGAGGACGAGGAGGACCTCTCTGAGTACAAATTTGCAAAATTTGCTGCCACCTACTTCCAGGGCACAACCACACACTCCTACACCCGGCGGCCACTCAAACAGCCGCTGCTCTACCATGATGATGAGGGCGACCAGCTGGTGAGGCCTGCCTGCTGCTGGGTCCCTGCTAGCATGGCTGGGCAGGGGCTGTGGGTGCTGCCCGGTGGTGTGTCTGGGTGGGCAGGGACTAGGTCTGACTGGAGTCTCCTACCTGGGGTGCAGCCTAGGGCCAGACCATGCAGGCTATGTTTCTCCGGGCCCTGTCCTCAAACCCCAGGCTATTTCCATGGTGTTAGCAATGTCCTCTGCTCTGGTTTTCTGACACCTGCGCTGTGCCCCAAGGCGGCCCTGGCAGTCTGGATCACCATCCTGCGGTTCATGGGGGACCTCCCGGAGCCCAAGTACCACACAGCCATGAGTGACGGCAGCGAGAAGATCCCTGTGATGACCAAGATCTATGAGACCCTGGGCAAGAAGACATACAAGAGGGAGCTGCAGGCCCTGCAGGGCGAGGGTGAGGTCAGACCAAGGTGCCCCCCGTCGATGACCCTCCCAGGCCAGCGGGGAGGGCCGCCTGGCCTCAGTGCCCTCAGCAGAAGGAGCGCCCTATGATTTGCCCCTGCCTCACCTCCCCCACCCCAGCCTCCTCTCTCTACTTATAGAAGCAAAAGTGTGAGGTTTTATCGACTGTGAAGTGATGGTCGTAACCACGGGGCCTCATGGCAGAGCAGATGGGCTTTACTGTTGAGTCAGCTCCTGCAGCCACTCCTCGGGAGGCCTGGGGCGGGTCATTATGCTTTCCCGAGTCTGTTTTCCCAACTGCCAGCTGGCTGGTGCGGGTGGGGGGGTGCAGGGTGGCAGTGTGGGTGTGTCTTGTGTTAGTGCGGAGGTGAGATGATCCCATGGCACAGCCCCGCTGTCAGGTGGTCTTGACTCTGCTTTCTGCCCAGTCCTTGCCCTTGACCCCTGTTGGTCCTGCAGGCCCAGCTACCTGAGGGGCAGAAGAAAAGCAGTGTGAGGCATAAACTGGTGCACTTGACTCTGAAGAAGAAATCCAAACTCACAGAAGAGGTGAGAGTGGGCCCCAGGGCCTGGCAGCCCTCAAGTAGTGCCTTAGGCTGCAGCTGACTGAGCCAGGAACCCCCAGGAGCAGGAGCAGGAGTAGGTGCTGCCTATCTTTAGGGGCCAGGACAACATGGTGGGCGGGGCTGGGCAGACAGGAGTGCATGGAAAGGGCGATGAGCTCAGACTGGAGCAGGGGTCAGGCAGCGCTTCCCAGAGCAGGGATCAGAGCTTGGAGCATCTGTATGGTGCATGGTGCAAAGGGGGACTTCCCTGGGGGCGGGGGACTTCCCTGGTGGCAGGGGACTTGCCTGGGGCATTTGATCCAAGGGCCTTTCAGGTGGGTGCCTCTCTGTGGCTGAGGGTTCTGGCAGAGCATCTGCTCTGCTGAATGCTCTGAACTCACTCAGTGGGTCCCCTTATCTTCTGAGCATTGTCCTGGTTCCGGGGCTAGTGGGGGCTGTGTCGGACAGATCCAAGCCGTGGCGTTCACAGCTCGGGCCAGCTCCCCTTCCCCCTCCTCCTTGCACACACCTGAAATTCCCCCTTCCCTTTCCTGCCTGGGGATCTCCTCTTCCGGGAAGCCTCCCTGACCCCTAACTGCAAAGTCAGCGGCTCCTGCTTTGCCTCTGCCCTTGTCCCATCCCCGCCAGAGGCAAGGTTCTAGACTTGTGGGCTCAGATTTGAATCCCAGCTCTGTCCTTGGTATCAGGGGAGCCAAGACAAGAAAATGCCCACTCCACAGGGTCCTGGGAGGAGGGCCCCTGGTGGCAGTGGAGGTGCTCAGGACATGCAAGAACCTTCCACGGCCCTTCCTATCTGGAACCCATACTCCAGCTGCCCACCTCTCCCTCATTGCATCTGGGCAGAGTGTGGGGCTGCTGCTGTGGGCCCACAGAGGGGACACTCATGTCCTAGGAACCAGGTCTGAAACTGGCCACCCTGGGGTCACAGGCCTGGGTGACTGTGTGGTTGGAACCCAGGGTATACTCTGGTGCCAGAGATGTATGAGGGAGCCCACCCCAGAGAGAGAGAGGTCCCATCCTAGCTGAAAAGTCCTCCCTGGGTGGAGGTTGGGAGCAGGATGTAAGGAAAGTTCAGGAGAACCATCTTCACAGAAGTGGAGGTGCCAGGTCAGGGCCCCCAGGCCATGTGTGCAGCTCTTGGCCCAGCATCTAGTCTGCAGGGTGGGGGAGTGGCAGCAGCAGCATCAGTGGCAGGAGCCCAGCTCCTCTGCCTGCTGCCTGGATCTATTCTGGAGACTGGGCAGTTTCAGGTCCCCAACTTCACCTGCCCTGGCTAAGTGTGTCCCCTTGGCCCAGGTGACTAAGAGGCTGCATGACGGGGAGTCCACAGTGCAGGGCAACAGCATGCTGGAGGACCGGCCCACCTCCAACCTGGAGAAGCTGCACTTCATCATCGGCAATGGCATCCTGCGACCAGCACTGCGGTCAGTGCCTGAGGGGCACAGGGAGGCCACGAGGGGGCGCCAGGCACCTCCCGGGCAGGGCTGGAAGGATTTTGGCAGCTGGGTTGTGGCCTCATCACCTTAGCAACAGATGAAGCCCAAAGGCCTGTGTTTGACTCTGCTGCTGGCTGGTTGTGTGACCTCAGGTTCCTGGTCTCAGCCTGTTTTCCTTATCCGTAAAGGGGATAATGGTGCCCACCTCCTAGGCTGGTGGGAAGCCAGAAAGACAAGAAGTGTGTAAAAGACACGGAGCACAGTAGGCCCTCAGTAATTGTAGCTAGGACTATTGTTACCTGGTTTCAGGGTCACCGTGGCCAGCATGCCTGGCGACCCTGCAACTGTCCCCTCCCCTGAGGCCAGAGAGCATTTCCCTAGTCCCCAGTAGTTAGGGATGTGATAAGAAGACCTGGGAGTCACCAGGAGCAAGTAAGGGATCAGCCCAGCTAGGTGGGGTGAGGGTGGGCAGGCTTCTCCACCTGGAGCAGCACAGGACCGGGTAAGGCGAGCTTGAGCCCATAAACTGTTGTTTGCTATTGCGGGTGGCCTGTTGGGGCAGGGGTCAGCCCCATTTTCCTGATGAGAAAACAGATTCAGAGTGGGGAAGAGATTTGCCCAGGGTCACTTGGCCTCCCAGACCTCCTG
Organism: Sciurus vulgaris; assembly: GCF_902686455.1. NCBI lineage: Eukaryota > Metazoa > Chordata > Mammalia > Rodentia > Sciuridae > Sciurus > Sciurus vulgaris. The sequence continues at coordinate 74,562,489 of NC_136472.1, forward strand.
CCTTCCAGGAGAGTCTCCTTCCATTGCTTCCCAAAGCCAGGTACTGCCTTGCTAGAGGCCACTGAAGGCACCCCTCCAGGAGGGAATGGTAGCCACCCAGTCTTCTCACTGCCACAGCCTCCAGAGGGACATGCTGGGATGCCTGCACCAAGAGTTGGAACTAGAGTTATATTTGTCTAATTTTAAGAATTGCTCTTTGTTCTGAAAAAAAAATTTTTTTTTTTTTTTTGTACCGGGGATTGAATTTAGGGGCACTCAGCCACTGAGCTACATCCCCAGCCCTATTTTGTATTTTATTTAGAGACAGGGTCTCACTGAGTTGCTTAGTGCCTTGCTTTTGCTGAGGCTGGCTTTGAACTCATGATCCTTCAGGCTCAGCCTTCCGTACTCCTGGATTACAGACGTGTACCACCTCGCCCAGCTGTTCTGAGATTTTGATCTCTGGAATTTTGGCCTTTTTTTTTTTTTTTTTTTAAATACTGGGATTGACCCTTGGTCCTCACACATGGCCAGGCAAGAACTCTACCACTGAGCTGCACCCGCTACCCGGTTTTGGATATCTTAAATGACCTTTGTTTTAGGAAATGGGGTGGTGTGTGTAGGTATACGTATGGGTTTTAGATGTTCTTATCTTGTCATGATAAAAAGTTGGCTACTTCTTGAATCTAAATTATATTGACTCACGATCACTCAAAATTAGGGAGCCTCTGAATTAGATCAACCCTCCTCCTGCCCAGGGCTGTCCTCAGAGAGCCAAGAGTCACAGTGAGCGCCCTCTGGTGGCCAGTGCGCCACCATGCGCCCACCCTCAGCCCTGAGCAGGCAGGCTCTCTTAAAGACTTAGAGACCTGAAGAAACGTTGCTCACAACAGCAGTGACCATCACAGCTGCCCTTTAAGGGATACTCCCTATGTCAGGCACTGTGCTGGGTGCTTTATATGCCTTGGCTCAATCCTGAAAGGATTCCTTTAAAATGAAAACAAAAATTACTTTCATTATTTTCATCTTATGAAAATAATAGCCACCTAAAATTCAAACATTACAGGAATGCATCCAGAGAAGTTAGAGTCCCTATTCATCCAGCCCCAGGTGCTTGACTGGTTTCTGCTCTACCAGCTGCCGTTAGTAGAAACCGTCCCTGATTATGGGCTGGGCTCAGGGAATGGAAGCCAGCAGCCTGGGCCAGCAAGTGGGTCAGAACCAGGCAGGGGCAGGCTGTGCTTCTCTTCAGCATGGCCACCAAGGGCTGTGGCTGCTGTGCCCAGAGCAGAGTATGCACCACCCTCTGTATGGCGGGCTCTGGATTGGAGTTAGGAATGTGCTTCCTGCCTGATGATTCTGTCTCTGAAGCAAGACCCTCTTCAGTGGCTCCCTAGAGCATTGGCTCAGCCTTCCCCACCTGGCCCCACCCTGCCTCCTCCTGGATGGTCTCTGGCAAGTCGGACAAGACAGCTCTGTTGCATCACACCTGCTGCTGGGAGGAGTGGGGCTGGGGCTGTTCCTCTGAGGCGGTTCCCCTCCTGTCTAGGGATGAGATCTACTGCCAGATCAGCAAACAGCTCACCCACAACCCCTCCAAGAGCAGCTATGCCCGGGGCTGGATCCTGGTGTCTCTCTGCGTGGGTTGCTTTGCCCCCTCTGAGAAGTTTGTTAAGGTAGGGGAGGCCCCCAGGTGGAAGGGGAGCTGGGCCCTGTCCTGGTGTCCAGGGGAGAGAGCAGAGGAGGAGGCTCAGCGGGGCCTGGTGACCAAGTCCCACCCGGGGCCTCTCAGGCTTCACCACCTCCCACCCAGACCCATCCTCCCTGCTCCACTGCCCAGGCAGTGACCACTTTGTTCTGCCACCACACCCCGCCCCCAGCCCCATTCTACTTAGCCTGAGTTGCTCAGGAGGGTGTCCTAGGCCCTCTGCATATGTGACTTGGGACGGGCACTTCAGTTCAACTTGGCATCAGGCCCTGGGTGCTGGGGACGCCAGCCTGATGGTGGGTGCTATGAGGGTGGAGAAGGTGGTGGCACCAAACAGGGCCCTGTAGGACAGTTATGCCAGGAACAAGGAGGAGGCGGTGGGGTGGGGTGAGGCTAAAGACATGGTAGAGAAAAGTGGGCTGGGGTGTGTGGTTTTCTTGCCAAGCTACAGTACATATCCTGAGGCCAGCAGAAGCCCTGGCTAGAGAGGAAGAGTGTGGGTGCCTTGAATGGCAGGTCCCAAGTGTGGGCAGGGGGCTGAAGGCTGCTGGAATGGTCCAGGTTGGGGAGGCCCAGGGAGGCTGGTTGGAGGCTGCCTCATTGGGTCCCCTGTCTGTAGTACCTACGGAACTTCATCCACGGGGGACCTCCTGGATACGCCCCATACTGTGAGGAGCGCCTGAGGAGGACCTTTGTCAATGGGACTCGGACGCAGCCGCCCAGCTGGCTGGAGCTGCAGGTGTGTCCCGCCCCCAGCACGCAGGTATTCCGTGCACCCCAGAGCCCCAGAAACGTCCCCTGCTTTGGGTTCTGTTCCTCAAGTGCCCACCATCAACTTCTGGAGTCCCAGGCCCATCAGAACAGAAAAGCCCCCAAGGGATCAATTACTTTATAGCAAAATGACGTGGGCAAGAGGGGTTCCCTCTGCATCTCCAGGGTTCTGCCAGCAACCTGGGGATGGGGATACTCAGCTTGCAGGGACTCACGGTGTCCTTATGGAAAATGAGGACAGAAGCCCGACCTGTAGCAATGTCCAAACTCCCAGCCCCAGGCCTGGCTCAGGGGCCTTGAAGGTCCCATCAGGGTGGGCTGTGCAGCAAGGGCTCCTTGAGCACCTATGACAGGGACAGTGTCCTAGTGAGATGGCAGGGGTTTGGAGTACAGGGCAGATCCCATCCAATGGGAACAGGGAGCCAGAGTCCTGAGAGGGTAAGCTGGTCTGAAGTGAAGGAATCCCCCAAACTCTCTGGGGTCACTTCCAGGCCACTAAGTCCAAGAAACCCATCATGTTACCCGTGACATTCATGGACGGGACCACCAAGACCCTTCTGACAGACTCTGCGACCACAGCCAAGGAGCTGTGCAATGCGTTGGCCGACAAGATCTCACTCAAGGACCGCTTTGGGTTTTCCCTCTACATTGCCCTGTTTGATAAGGTAAGGCGAAGCCCATCACCTCCTGACCCCACTCTGCCCATCCAGTGCTGCCACCTCCTGGCTCAGGTGACTTCATGGGGGACTCTAGCCCGGGGTAACCCTGGTTCTGCCTGTCTCATTAGGACAAGTGCTGGGAGCGCTCATCAGTCACGAGGGCCCAGGTGGAAGGGACCCTCCCTTGGTGCTGAGAAAGAACAGGGCCCAGCCGGGCAGCAGAGCCCATTGGCCGCCCTTCCGCACGGCTGCTGTGCTGTGGGCTGGGGAGACGCTCTTCTTCAGCAGCAGCATGAGCCCGTCTGGCTGGGGCCTGCAGGCTTCTCGGGTGCTTTCTCCTCCGCCTGGCAGGTCCAGGGACAGAGCCTTGTGGTGGACAGTCTGCCTGGGGTTTTCTCTCCTGTAGACACCTCCTGTGTTTTCAGTGACAGTTTGTCCAAAAGTTTCACAAAAGACTTCTACTAGGAAATGGGAGCTCCTACATAACTGTGCCCCTTACTGAGGCTAGAAAGTCAATAATTTGGGGTGCCAGCTCAGAGCCTAAGGCTGGATCTGGGGGTCCCATTTGGGTCTGCCTCCTGGGGGACCCAGGTAACATCCGCTTCTCTCTGGGTCTGTTTTCCATCTGGACTAGGACCACAGCTGGTGGCCCCCTGCAGTCCTTCCCTGACTCCATGCCTGCCCACCCTTCCACCTTCCCTTCTGTGCCCACAGGTGTCCTCCCTGGGCAGTGGCAGTGACCATGTCATGGACGCCATCTCCCAGTGTGAGCAGTATGCCAAGGAGCAGGGTGCCCAGGAGCGCAATGCCCCCTGGAGACTCTTCTTCCGCAAAGAGGTCTTCACGCCCTGGCACAACCCCTCGGAAGACAACGTGGCCACCAACCTCATCTACCAGCAGGTGGTGCGCGGGGTCAAGTTCGGGGAGTACAGGTGTGAGAAGGTGAGTGAGAGCAAGTCCTCTGCTCGGCCCACAGACACCTGTTTTCCAAATCTGGGCCAAGTGCTACTGTCTGTGACCTATCACCAGCTAATGCTGAGGGTGGCCGGGTTGCCATTGGACCTTCTCCAGGCTTCTGCTGGACTTAACACTACCTGCCTCACAGGAGTTGTGAGGATGAGGTAAAATGACAGGAGCAGGGACTCTGAAGAATATACTGAGTTCCGCCACTGAAAGGTGTCCCTACCTGCTGCAGTGACCGCATGGTACTGTGTCCGTACTACTTCAGGACACGCTGGCCTTATGGTTCTGAGTTAGTCTAGCAAACTCTACTCTCAGTGGGAAACAGATTCAGTTCTTTATACCAGAATTTGCGAATATGTATCCTTTTATCTCCTGAGGGCTGGAGCAATGTGGTTGTCTTGTTTTGGGAGACGTTACCGGAGCTGCCTATGGTACTTACGGTGCCGTTGGAGACGGCGATGGAGGGATGACGATGGACACGAGGAGGACGTGCTTGGTGGTGGAATGGCGGAGGGAGTGATGGTGGTGTTGGTGCTGGTGGCATCATTGGTGGTGATGATGCTGTTGTTGGTAGTGATGACGTCGGGGTGTTGGCGACGATGGCATTTACTGTTGGTGATGTCGTTAGAACAGTCATGTCAGTGACTAAAATTCTGAAATGCTTCAAACGCACTGGAAAATACTAATTGCCTTGAAGGCCCTCAAGAGGCTTTCTCTGTTGCCCATGCTGCTGGAGCCCTGGGGAGGCCCAGGTAGACAGCGCTGGATGCCATACGCCAGTCCCAGCAGAGAAGGGGCAAGGGCTCAGTGCACCCCTGGTCTGAAGCTGTGAGCAGAGCCTGCTGCTGGTTCACTACTTTGGCGCCCCCAGCTGCACAGCGATGGCGATGCCCCCTCGCTGATCTCCAGTGGTCCCAGCTCTCCCCTTTTCCAGGACAGGCTCAGCCTCTCCTTCTTTCATCAGCCCCAGTTGCTGTAGCACAGGGCTGGGCGTGCGGTGGCTGGCCCACTCCTGACAGGCTGACTGGTCTCTTCAGGTCAGTTCCTAGGCCCCTGGGCAGAGTCCAGCACAGAGCTAGTGGGGCCCAGGAGAAGGCAGGGGTGTGGTGCTCGAGAACACCTCAGCAAATCAGTGAAAATGCAGGGTGCCAAGGGCAGGGCCCCAGAACTGCAGGAGCAGGGCCAGGACAGCAGCCTGGAGGCTTCAGGGGTCTGGAAGGGCAGAGGGTACTGGGCCACGCACATGACCGAGGTCCCCTCCCTCAGGAGGATGACCTGGCAGAGCTGGCCTCCCAGCAGTACTTCGTGGACTATGGCTCTGAGATGATCCTGGAGCGCCTGCTGAACCTTGTGCCCACCTACATCCCTGACCGCGAAATCACACCCCTGAAGACGCTGGAGAAGTGGGCGCAGCTGGCCATTGCTGCCCACAAGAAGGTAGGAAGGCATCAGAGGACCTGGACGAGGGGGAGGAGTGAGCAATCAAGGCAATCATGCTCCCACCTGGCATCTTCTGTTTGTGGGGCTGCAGGGTCAGGACCTCCCAGGGTCAGGACCTCCTCACGCACGTCACCCCCGTGGACGTGGGTTTGTGTGGGTCTTCTGTTACCAACTATTTTGGACAGTTTTTTTTGTCACTGTGACCAAAAAACCTGATAGGAAAACACAGAAGAGGGAAAGATCACTTTGGTTCATAGTTTGAGAGGTTTCGTTCCTCTCAAACTGGCCAACTCCGTAGCTCTGGGCCTGAGGTGAGGCAGCACATCATGGTGGAAGGGTGTGGTGGAGGAAAGCAGCTCAGGACATACCAGGAAGCAGGGGGAGCGGGGAGAAAGAGAGAGAGAGAAAGAGCACTCCACTCACCAGGGACAAAATATAGACCCCCAGTGACCATCTCCTTCAGCCACACCCTAGCTGCCTACAGTTATCACCCAGGAATCCATATCAGTGGTTAATTCACCGATTAGGTTATACCTTCAATAATCTAATCATTTCAACCCTGAAATTTCTTTCATTGTCTCACACATGCACTTTTGGGGGACACTGCATATCCAAACCATAGCAACCACTCTGGGCTGGGTACCAATGACCCAGAGAAGAATCAAACCTAGTCCCACAGCTTCTCGAGAGAATCCCGGGGGCCATGGGTCTTGTGGGGGCCTCTCCTGGTGTCACATCAACTGCTTATGGTGCCATGCTTCCAAGAGGGACCACTCGGGAGTGGAGGGAGTGCCACAGGTTGCAACTAGGAAATGTCCGTCATTTTCCCTAAAAGAATGCCTCCCATCTTCCTGTCTGGGGAATGAGGTATAAGCCTCCATCACACCCCCTGCTTGCTGCCGCAGGCCTGTGAACAGATAGAAGCAGTTCCCCATCAACCTAAGGAACTTGCCTGCCCAAGTAGAGTAGGGGCATCCAGGTGGGCTGCGGGCACTGACTGCTGGCAGGGGGCCTATCGGCCTCTCATTTCCAAGATCCTTGCTGTCCCAGAGGAGACTTGTTTTGGCACATTAGTTATTGGAGGGTTCACAGATGCTCTCATCCCCTGCACCCAGGCCTTCCGCTCACGGAGCCCCACGCTGCCCTCCATCTGATCTCACACCTCTGTGCTTAGCTCCCTGCCAGGCCCGCCTGTCCCTGAACATCCTGTGCCAGCTTCTTCATCCAGGCCTTGGTTCTCCCTCCCCTCTGGCCCCTCCAGAAGAGAAGTGTCCCTGCTACCCCTCTGTTTCTTAAGAGATAAGCCCATTCTTTTTCCTTGACCATCTCTTCTCCCTCACCCTTGGCGACTGTCCAGTTGCTGAGGCCTGTCCATCCTGCTCCCCAGATAGCTACAGTCCATTCTCAAGCCCCATCCTCTGCCTTCCCCAGGCCGTCTGTGTTCATCCACTGGGGCAGGCGACACATTCCGGAATAGCTGCTGTTGTTCATGCTTTCGTTTCACTTTGGCGCTGGGCACCATGTCAAGGCCCGCAGGCACAGCCAGGAGAGGGACAGATGTGGTTTCTGCCCTTTTGGAACTCTTGACTGAGCCGTGTCTCTCCCCTGGACAGCAGCTTCCTGGTGTGTGTGTCCCAGGGCCCTGGGCCCTCACAGGGGGACAGATGTGAATGACTCTGTGGGGTGGAAAGGCTGTTAGTTGGCTGGATCTGCTGTAGTGAAGTACCACAGGCTGGGTGATTGCAATGACAGACTCTGCACCTCCGTTCCAGGGAGGAAGTGCAGGCTGGGTGTTGGCAGGGATGGTTTCTACGGAGGCTTCTCCTTGCTCGCAGGTGGCATCTTCTCCATGTCTCCTCATGGTCTTTCCTCTGTGCTCATGCGTGTCTGTGTCCAATTTCCTTTTATAAGGACACCAGTCGCTGGAGCAGGATCCACCCTACAGATGGCATTTTAACTTCCTAGAGACCTTATCTCCAAGTATGGTTACTGGGGCGTTAGGACTTCAACACATGAATTGGGGCGAGGCCTGAGGCGGGGCACATAATTCAAACAGTGAAATATTTCTAAAGCATTTAATTCTGAAATAATTACAAACTTCCAGAGAAGTTGCAAGTTCAAAAACTAGACTGGTTGTGTACGTTTCATCTGGACTCAGCCACGTTAGCTCTGAGTCTCTCTGACATGTGTACGTTTCGTCTGGACTCAGCCACATTAGCTCTGAGCCCCACATGTTGTTATTTTTTCCTGAACCATGTGAGATTCACTGGCAGCATGGCGCCCCTCGCCCTGAGTGCCCACTCTTCCTGCCACTGGGTCTCGTCCTCTCCGAGGTGGAAACGGGACAGATTGAGGCTGGCGCACACCACTGTTCATCCTTGTCTGTGTCTACATATTGTCAAAACCATGAGTTCATTCTGATCCTTCCAATTCCACTTTGACACCACAGAGGTCTCCCAGGGCCTGGGGGACATGTTTGGAGTACACAGCACTAGGGCTTCCGTTCCTTGCCCGGGCTATTGCAGTCGTCCTCACCACTGGCCTTACGACTGGTCTGCAATCCCTCCTCTGTACCTTGACCTTTATAAGGCCTGGTTTCTGCTGTACTGGGAACTCCTTGGGGGTGGCACCCATGTTTTCTCTGTGTCCCAGGACCTACACAGAGGCAGTGCCACACAAGGGCTCACTGATATCGACTGGATAAGAGAAAGACAGGGTGGTGGGGGTGCTATGGACAGGGTGAGGCCTTGATGGATGCACAGGAGGATGCAGTAGCCCTGGGCCACCCCTGGCTAGCGGCAGAGACATATGATTTCTAGAACTTACATATTGCCTTCTACCCTCTTTCTCTCTCTATCTACTCCAGGGGATTTATGCCCAAAGGAGAACTGATGCCCAGAAGGTCAAAGAGGATGTGGTCAATTATGCCCGCTTCAAGTGGCCCTTGCTCTTCTCCAGGTTTTATGAAGCCTACAAGTTCTCTGGTAAGCCCTGGTCTCCTGGTCTCTCGGTTCATGGCAGAGAAGGGAGCTCAGCCCAGCTCCTGTCAGCAGACTCCTTCCTGCAGGGTGCCCGCTCTTTTCAGGTCATGCTATAGAGTGGTCTTTCATCCCTGTGGTCCAACAGTGACTCCATGACACATAGTAGGTGCTCAAGGTGCACTGGGTTGAACAGCTGGATGAGGACTGGAATCACTAAAGCACCTCACATGTATAGAAGAGGGTGGCCCAGAACGTGGGTGGGCCTGCTGTACGAAGCTGTCTCCCTGAAACTGAGTGTGGGTGTGCCTGGTGCCAACTGCACCAGCCCTTTGCTCAGCTGTCCTTGGGTCATTACTGGGTGCCTGCTCCATGCCAGGCCCTATGCTGATGCTGGGCTTCATGGAGTCACCAGATGTCAGGACCACAGGGAACCTTGCGGGACTCAGTTGTCCAAGCCTGCATCCCACCTTGGCGCAGGGAAAGGACTTGTCCACAGCTGCGCAAAGACCATGGCAGATGTGACGGAGGCCGGGTTCCCTGTACCTCGGGTTTTGGCTTGTTGGGCGACTGTGCTCGCTGAGCCTCAGTTTCCCTGCTTGTAAGATGGAAACCATTACACTTCTGCCCATTGCCTCCTTGATGGTTATGAGGATTGAGAGGGGCTGAACCCAGGAGTGGGGAGGACACCTTCTTAGTGTCTCTGTCACCGTCTAGGTCCCAATCTCCCCAAGAATGATGTCATTGTGGCTGTCAACTGGACGGGCATTTATTTTGTGGATGAGCAGGAGCAGGTGCTTCTGGAGCTGTCCTTCCCGGAGATCATGGCTGTGTCCAGCAGCAGGTGAGGAGGGGCACGTGGAGCACAGAGGGACCTGTGGGGAAGGAGAGGGGACGGGCATCACTGAGGGTGGTGGTGGCTTCACTGTGCAGCCCTCAGGCTCCTCCCACCAGGGTTCTCATGGATGGTAAAGGTGGTTCTGAGGTGGCATCACCTGGGTAAGAGGACAGTCAGGCAGGCCAGTGTGTGCAAAAAGGGCTCCACCCAGACTTCAGGGGCCTGGGTGGGACTTGCTTCTGGGTTCCCATTCCTAAAGTAGGGGTCTTAATACTTTCCTTCAATAACAGGAAGTGAGTGATAAATAGTAGGAGAGCTCTGTGTAAACTGTAAAGTGCACTGCACATTGGCGGTGGGGGCAGCTCCCTGGATTAGACCACCTCTCCCAGCAGTGCAGTGTCCCCTCCCCAACACGGAACTCGTAGGAGTATTTCTGGACTGCATCTGATGTGGACCAGAGCTGGGCCACATCCTGCCCTGAGCAGGCACATGCCAAACATGTCAGATTCAGGGGTGAGACAGTCCTTGACCTCTTAGAACTTCAGTAGAGAAGGAGAAGGACATCAAGAGGCCATTGTAGAGCAGGGACTGTGTGGTAAGGGCTGTGGGAGGGCAGGGAGAACTTCCTGGAGGAAGTGGTATTTAGGCTGCAACGTGAAGGGCAAGTTGGACTTAGATAGGCAAAGGGTAAGTGGGCTGGTTCAGCCGGGGCCTTGTCTGGACCATGTCTGATGCTGGCTGGGGCTATGTCTGTCTTGGTCTGAGATGCGTCTGACCTGGGCCACATCTCCCCCTGCTGGACCAGGCCTTGCTCAGGTTGGACTCCCTGTGGCTGGGCTCCTCTGACTGGACCGGGCTTGGTCTCCTTCAGGGAGTGCCGTGTCTTGCTCTCGCTGGGCTGTGTAGCACCTCACTCGGGCCGCGCAGGACTGACCACGACTGGGCTCTGTTCTCCATGTTGGTCCTGCAGGGGAGCAAAACTGACAGCCCCCAGCTTCACGCTGGCCACCATCAAGGGGGATGAGTACACCTTCACATCCAGTAATGCCGAGGACATCCGTGACCTAGTGGTCACCTTCCTGGAGGGGCTCCGGAAGAGGTCTAAGTACGTGGTGGCCTTGCAGGACAACCCCAACCCTGGTGAGTGGCTGCTGCTGTGGGTAGCTGGGGTATTAGGCAGGTGACACACCTTGGCCCTGGTCCTACACTCCAGGCTACGAGGACCATGTTACCCATCCTCACCTGTCCTACCCAGAAACAGGACAGGTGGCAGAACTCTGTCTTCACCTCTGCCTTCTTCTCCCCACCCCTTGGTCCTTCTTTTTTTTTTTTTGGTACCAGGGATTGAACTCAGGGCCACCCAATCACTGAGCCACATCCCCAGCCCTTCTTTGTATTTTATTTAGAGACAGAGTCTCATTGAGTTGCTAAGTGCCTCACCAAGTTGCTGAGGCTGACTTTGATCTCATGATCCTCCTCCCTCCGCCTCCTGAACTGCTAGGATGACAGGCGTGTGTCATTGTGCCCAGCTCCTTCGTTCTTATTTTCTGTCACCTTCTCTACATTTGATCAGGGGTCCCCTCAGTGCTCTCCAAATACCCACTGCCATCAATGACAGCAGCATGGCAACCACTCTGGCCAGGCATCTCCAGGGCTGCCTAGGCACCTCTAGACCTGCCTTCAGTGGGAAGGGAAGCACAGTGAGCAGGGAAGCCCAGGGCTGTGGGTGCCGGGAAGAAAGGCCCCCAGGTAACCCAGAATCCACGAAGGAAGCACAGTGAGCAGGGTGTATGAGGCAGAGGGTGGAGTGTGAACCAGGAGATGTCCGCGTGTCCTTGGGGAGCTGCTCCTGGTTAGGTTTGATTGGAATGGTGGAGGGGCGGGAGGAGGAGCAGAAGGAGTCAGGGAGGCCAGCTCGCAGCAGTCTTAGGGCGTGGGTTTTCTCCTGAGGGCAGTGGGGAGCACAGGAAACTTTTTTTTTTTTTTTTTTGGTGGTACTGGGGATCAAACTCAGGGCCTTGTGCTTTTGAGGCAAGCACTCTACCAGCTGAGCTATCTCCCCAGCCCCTCAGAAAACTTTTGAGTGAGAGTGTGAGCCACTCTGGTGTCTTTGTGCAGAGGGTTGTGAAAAGGTAGAGGCTGGGTGGCCAGGTGGGTAGACATGAGTGGGACAGAGCCTCCATTCTTCAGTGGGGAGTATTAACCCAAATAAAGATGTTCCAACCCAGACCCTCTCTCCGCCCCCATGTCGCCCCCGCTCACCTCTGCCTCAAAGCGGGTGAGGAGTCCGGCTTCCTCAGCTTTGCCAAGGGAGACCTCATCATCCTGGACCACGACACGGGTGAGCAGGTCATGAATTCAGGCTGGGCCAACGGCATCAACGAGAGGACCAAGCAGCGCGGGGACTTCCCAACCGACTGTGTGTATGTCATGCCCACTGTCACCATGCCGCCACGGGAGATTGTGGTATGTGGCCTGGCAGTGGCAGGTGGGTGGGAGGCCCCCTCAGACCCCGCTCTGTCCTCTTCTTATATCTGTGAAACGGAGTGAGGGGTTGTGATAGATGATCAGTCTGCAGGTGTTCGGGGTGGGGGGTCTCAAGGCACCGCAGACTCAAACCTCATCAGGCAGGGAGCACACCAGAGGAGGAGCTGCACGAGCAGGGATGGGAGGACAGTGGCCTGCACTGTCACCAGAGGAGGAGCTGCAAGGGCAGGGATGGGAGGACAGTGGCCTACACTGTCACCAGAGGAGGAGCTGCAAGGGCAGGGATGGGAGGACAGTGGCCTACACTGTCACCAGAGGAGGAGCTGCAAGGGCAGGGATGGGAGGACAGTGGCCTACACTGTCACCAGAGGAGGAGCTGCAAGGGCAGGGATGGGAGGACAGTGGCCTACACTGTCATCAGAGGAGGAGCTGCAAGGGCAGGGATGGGAGGACAGTGGCCTGCACTGTCTGAAAGGCAATGTGGGCACAGCTGGGCGGGGGCCCTGGTTCTTCTGGAGGCCCTCCGAGTGCTGCTCCAAGGATGCAGAGCTTCCCAGGCAGCTCCTAGCTAGGCCTGGTTGATGAGGCAGCTTAGAGCCCAGCAGGATGCAGGCGGAAGTACCTGAGATCCCAGGGGCAGGGGGCGTGAGGTCAGAAAAAGCATTGGGTCCATACCTGTGGAGACCGTCCCCAGCTCCTGGCTGGAGGACATTGGTTTTTTGCCCTGTGGATCCCAGTGGGCTCTGGGGAGGGCTGACATGAGCTTCCTGTGTCTTGCCTGTAGGCCCTGGTCACCATGACCCCCGACCAGAGGCAGGATGTCATTCGGCTCTTGCAGCTGCGAACTGCAGAGCCCGAGGTGCGCACTAAGCCCTACACGCTGGAGGAATTCTCCTACGACTACTTCAGGTGCCAGCTTCTGGGGACAAGAGAAAGGACAGTGGGCAGCAGGCTCCTGTGGTCTCCGGCGGGTGCTGAGCAGCTTTGCCATGCCCGCCTGCAAGCAGGGCCTGCCAGAGTCAGCAGGAGGGCAGTTTCCAGCCCTGAAATGATGCTTCCCGCAGGCTCCCGTCATCCTTCCTTGCTTGAGATGGTGACTGTGCCCTCCCAGGAGTGTCCTGGCCCTTGGTGTCACACACCAGTGCCTGTTGCAGCCTCATCATCCTGATGGGGAGACAGCAAGAAAGCGGGGGGCTCTGGCTCTGCTAGTCCAGCACTGTGCCCAGGAGACCTGGTGGGCGGCAGGGTGGACATTTCTGGTGGCAGAGTGGGGTGGGGACAGCACTGCCGACTCCTGCCATGGCTTCCAGGCTGCTGGGGGGCTCCCCACTGGGGTTCTCCCCAGGCTGCCAGCAGTGGATGGCTGCTGACTGTCCCTGTGCTGTGCAGGCCCCCACCCAAGCACACGCTGAGCCGTGTTATGGTGTCCAAGGCCCGAGGCAAGGACCGGCTGTGGAGCCACACGCGGGAGCCGCTCAAGCAGGCACTGCTCAAGAAGATCCTGGGCAGCGAAGAGCTCTCGCAGGAGGCCTGCATGGCCTTCATCGATATCCATGCTGCGCTGGGCCTGGGACAGGCGGGGCGGGCTGCTGGGCAGAGGAGCCTGGGCAGGGCAGGCTTTTCAGCTGGATTGTTCCTTCCTGCTGAGGGCTGGCTGGGTCTCGGGCACACGTGGAGGGCACATCTGTGTGCACGGCACCTTGCAGTAGGCAAGATGGCGCCTCTCCCACTGTCTCCTTTGACCCTGACATTCAGTTAACAGGTAGTATTGTGCCCTGCTGTAGCCAGCATGGAGATGGAGCTGTGACCAGAGCCTCCTGGGGGTGGTGTGCTGACAGGAACCAGTGCTGTGAAGTGGCATCTAGGCGGAGACCCGAAGGCTGTGCTGCGGCAGCCCCACCTAGCAGGCCAAGGGGAGACGGGAGGGGAGCATCCCAGCCAGAGGGAACGGCATGCACAAAAGTCCTAAGGCCCCAAAGAGGGCACAGGGTAACTCAGTGCATCTGGAAGGTACAGGTGGGCTGACTAAGGAGAGGGTCCCAAGCCCTGTTTAGAAATTTGAGCTGTGTCCCGAGACCAGGAGGAACCCCTGGACAGGGGATGGGACAGCCAGACTGGTGATTTAGGAAGTCCATCCTGGCTTCTGTGAGGACTTGGAATGTGGGGTTGGGGACTGAGGCAGGGTGGCCTGTGAGCCGGGGTCAGGGGAAGTGTGGCCTTCTACCTCCCAGGCCAGCGTGTGCCCCACACAGTCCACAAGTCCTTCCTTGACAATCCCCACCAGTTCTCAAGTACATGGGTGACTACCCATCCAAGAGGATGCGCTCTGTCAATGAGCTCACAGACCAGATCTTTGAGGGGGCTCTGAAGGCTGAGCCCCTCAAGGATGAGGCATATGTGCAGATCCTGAAGCAGCTGACGGACAACCACATCAGGTGAGCGGGTGTTGGAGGTGGGCAGTGCTGCTCTGCCTGGACACTGGCTCTCTGGCCACTCAGCTTAGCTTGGCCTGCAGCCCAGGGTCAATCCTCAAGAACCAAGAGGTAGGGACTGGGGGTTTAGCCCAGTGGCATAGCACTTGCCTGGTGTGCTGGAGGCCCTGGGTTCGCCCCTAGCACTGCAAAAAATGAGAAAGGAAGAAGGTGGGGGAGTGGTGGCTGTACCCCTTCTGGTCTGTCCTCTGTGTTGATCGGCACCAGCTCCTCCAACTGCTGCTTCTAGCAGCCTGTGTGAGCCTCTTGTGGACAGTTTTGCCCAGGCCTACAGGCCACAGGGGATCCAGGGACGGCTGGACCTCAGGTTTAGCTAATGTCCTGGCCTGACTCCAGCTGAGCGGCTGTCAGTTGGAAGCTCTGGCTGAAAGCACTCATCAGTGGGGGTTGGTAGCCCCAGAGGCTGTCATTTCCTCCCCACTGGGCCAGCCAGAGGCAGGAGAGAGAAGTCAGGCACGTTCTTCCTCAGAGACTGAGGAAAGCTCCCCCCTATTCCATCACCCCACCCACTTTCCTCCCCAGCTTCCTCACTCTCTACATCTCTTGCACAAATTCACTCTGGAACCACAGACCTTGTCACACTGCCTGACCTTTGCACACACTGGGCCCCGCTGGCAGGAAAGCTTTCCGTTCCTTTCTTTGCCTGTCAGAATGTGCTTCATCCTTCAAAGCCCAGATCAAGTGCCACCTCCTTGCTAGACGCCCTCCAAACTTCCCACCTCAGGCCCAAGCAGGGGGCTGGCCTAACTCAGTGGATTCACAGTATGGCGAGTCCAGAGCTCTGCCCGGATGTAAATCATGCTTCCTCCTTCCTGGGGAAAGTCTTGCTGTGAAAGTGAAACCTTGGCTGCCTCAAGCAGCGTGCCTGGCAGCAGTGGGTTTGCACTCTGGCAGGGGCACCTGATCCAGGCTGGTGTGGGTGGGCGGCCACATCCTCAGTAGCACTATTTGAGTCCAGCTGTCAGGGACGTGAGCCGTACTTATTCTTGGGATGAGGAACTGAGGGGTGTGGCCCTGGGATCACACAGGTCCCTGTGACTCCCACGAGGCCTCCTCCCACAGGTACAGCGAGGAGCGGGGCTGGGAGCTGCTCTGGCTCTGCACCGGCCTCTTCCCACCTAGCAACATCCTCCTGCCCCACGTTCAGCGCTTCCTGCAGTCCCGCAAGCACTGCCCGCTGGCCATCGACTGCCTGCAGCGCCTCCAGAAAGCCCTGAGGTACAGCGGCTGCCAGGGGCAAGGAGTGGGCACTGAGTTGGTCCTTGGCCACATTGGGTTCATGGATAAGCCCCTTAAGGATGAGGATGACCACACAGCTGTGGGGACCTGTTTCTGAGCTCCTGGGATGCTAGCCACACAGTCACATTCTCGACAGTTTGGGAGTCTGGTGGCTCAGGGGTGCTTGGCGCATCCCTTCAAGTGCACTGGGCACACATGCACACCTGGGCCACCCTCAAGACCCTACAAAGCCCGCTGGCTTCACTTTGTTTGCTCCCTCTAAAGCCCTGTGCCACCTGGGCACTGTTATCACATTTCCCAGACAAGGAACCTAAGAATCTAAGAAGTTAAGGCTGGTCCTGCTATAGGAAGTGAGGCGGGTCAGACTGGGTTTGTCTTCGAAGTTTCCTCTGTTCCCTGGTTCCCATGGTCCCTGAGGACCTAACCCTTCCCTGCCCCATTTTCAGAAATGGGTCCCGGAAATACCCTCCGCACCTGGTGGAGGTGGAGGCCATCCAGCACAAGACCACCCAGATTTTTCACAAAGTCTACTTCCCTGATGACACTGATGAGGTGAGGGCCCCTGCCTCTGGGTCTGGTCCCCCGAGAGGGTGGGGTTCCCTCGGCTGACACAAGGTGGCCCTGACCCCTCACCTGCCACCCTAACATCAGCCACCTGATCCTCCTGCACCTTGGTGGAGTCAAGGCTCAGTTCAAATATCACAGATCCCGGGGTAAAAGTCCCCTGGTTCCCAGCTGTTCCTTGGAGAAGGCTTCCCCCTAGTTCCCTGTCCCTCCTTCTGAGGAGAAGCTGCCTTGGAGAAAACTCTCTCCTGCTGAGCTGGACCCTAGCTGGCCACTTCCCTGGTCCCAGCTTTGTTCCTGGGCATAAGACCAGGCTGGCCCCAGCTCTAGGACTCCCCTATTACCCTGAGCCCACTTTCCTGCAGGCAGAACCCCAAGCTCCTTCTTGCCCCCTCACATGTGGTTGGGGTTCCCTCCACCTCAGTCCTGTCTTCCAAAGGACCCGTTGTCACATCCATAGTCAGGCTGTCTCAAGATCCCTCTCCCTGCTCTGTCTCAGAAAAGGTCTCATTCAGATGAACTTGAGTGCAATGTCTAAATTTTTAAGTTTGAAGAGAAGTTTTAAAATTTGTCTGAAATTAGAGACTAGAGACTCAGAAACGCTACAAGAGGGTTCTAGGGGCAAGGACTGAAAAGATTCCTAAAATCCTTTCCTGTCTGTCTCCTCTAGTGGAAGCCATCCCCAAACCCCTCTCCTGCCTCCATCTGAACTTTGCCAGACTCTCTAGTCTGCTCACCCCTCCTGGCTGCCTTCCCTCTTCCTTGGTTCTCTCCTGTCCATCACCCTGTTCTTGAGGCCTTGGCTCTATTGTCCCTCATGCTTATGCAGCCAGGCCTGGGCTAGGAGGCCACAGAAAGTCCAAGTCCTGCTCAGAGTGTCAGGGACCCAAAAAGGAGTTGCTTTTTCCATTGCTTAAATGCCATGTCCAGCTCTGGACCCCCAGGGATGCCCTGAAGAGGGCGGGGCTTGGTCTAGAGGGGCAGCCAGAGAGGCACCAGGGAGGCCAGGCCCTGAGGAAGGGCCCTGCTCTGCAGGGGCTCAGTGAGCACTCCTCTCTCAGGCCTTTGAGGTGGAGTCTAGCACCAAGGCCAAGGACTTCTGCCAGAACATTGCTACCCGGCTGCTCCTCAAGTCCTCCGAGGGATTCAGCCTCTTTGTCAAGATTGCAGACAAGGTGGGTCTTTGGCTCTCTTCCTGCCACTGGCCTGCCCAAATGTTGTGAGATTTTCTTGGGCCACAGGAACTTATGGCGGGGAGGTGTCTGATTCTGCCCGCTCCTTCTTACATCCCTGCAGCCTCCCTTTACAAAGACCAGCTGCCCCAGTCTCCCTCAGAGCCATTGCACGTGGCCTCAGACCCTTTGGGGAGCCATCTGCCCAGGAATTCTATATTTTGGACACACCAGGTGCCTCCCATGTACTTTGAGGATTTGCTCTGAGTGGTCCTTCAGCTGCCATGAAAAGGCCCATTAACCACTGAGCTAACACTCGAAGAGCAGTATGATTATCCCCATTTAACCCATGACATCTCCAATTTTCAATTCTGCAAATATTTCAACAAAATTGACACATGCTCATTAAAATCATAATCTAGAGCCTACACATAATTATAATTAATATAAATCAACTTTAAGTAGTATAATTTTATAATATAATTACATATTAAAAATTTTTACAGGTGTTCCTCATTTGGGATGATGGGAAAAAATAAGTTAATAGATCACAGAACTAGAGTTCAGAGAGGTTAAGTAACTTATCCAAGGTCACATATCAGGAACTCAGATCCAGTGCAAAGCTCACATCCCTCCAACTCTGTCCTTGGAGGTCTTCCAGATCCAGCTGTAAAGCCTCTTCCATGGGAAGACTTCCTGACCATCTCAGGCAGAGTTGGGGGCCTCTCCTGTTGATCACTGATGGATCTATATATATCCACATTTATTTTCTCACCTCGTGACTGTCCATGAGCCAGACACTGAGGACCCAGAGATGACCCTCATGAGGTCCTGCACCCAGGGAGCTCAGAGCCTGTGGGAGAAGCTGGAAGGTCCAAGGCAGGGGGACTGGGCCTCACTTGTGCCATTTTCCCCTGGGCCTAGGGCAGCCTTCGGTCCTAGGCACTGAATGGAATGAGTGTCATTTGGCAGGAAGAGGGCTGTGTTCTTAAGATGCTTAATAGACAGTCAGGGCAGGGGAGGGCTGATGCAGGGAGTGGAATTTTTCTGGATAAGGGGCCTTAGGAAAGTGAGAAAAGGCAGTATTGCTTTAACTAAAATGAATGGACTACAATGGCCACGTCCCTAGGTCATCAGCGTCCCGGAGAATGACTTCTTCTTTGACTTTGTTCGCCACCTGACAGACTGGATAAAGAAAGCACGGCCCATCAAGGATGGTAATGAGGCTGGGTCCTGGGATCATCTGAGTCCTGGAGAGGGCAGGTGCTGCTCAGGACTGTGGTGTGAGGCGCACTGGGTGGGACCTGAGCAAGGGCCAGGGCTGGTACCTTCAGTGCTGGGACTCAGGGCGACTGGCTGCCCTGTGCTGCAGGAATCGTGCCCTCGCTCACCTACCAGGTGTTCTTCATGAAGAAGCTGTGGACCACAACAGTGCCAGGCAAGGACCCCATGGCCGATTCCATCTTCCACTATTACCAGGTGAGCTGGCCAGGGCCTCTGCTCCTGCTGCTACGGTGCTACCAGTTTGGCTGTACTTTGTGAAGCAGAGCCCTGCTGTCCTTGCCAGGTGAGGGGCCTGTAGCAGCTGGCCTTGAAGGGACTCCTGGGACCCCTGGGCCCAGGGCGTGGCCAGACTTCAGATCCTTCTCTCTCCTGATCTTTTAGCCTTCTTGGCTCGGTCACTCTTCCTCTGAGCTCCCAGTCCCTGCTTGTTCAGGCCCCTCCTTTAGTGCCTGGCTGCCCTCTGAATTCAAGATTCTGCTGCTACAGCTGAGCACATCCAATGCCTCTGTGCAAGTCTGCAGACGTTTTCTGGCACAGGCATGCAGGAAGTCAGGAGGAGAGCTTGCGTGTTGAGCTCTGTTATCATCTGGCACCTTTCACCCCTGTCTTTCCAGTTAACCCCAGGAGGCATGTTGTTTCTATTTTATAGAGAAAGAAAGAGACTCAAAGAGGCCAAGTGATGTAGTTAAGGTTACACAGAGGATAGAACTGGGGCTTGATTCCAGGTCTCTGTGATTGCAGTTCAGTGCTCTCTTCTGGGCTGCAGTCTGCTTACCCTTCTGTGGGAGAGACAAACCGGGATGCTAGAAGGTGAGGTGGGGGGTCACCATGGTGGAGAGCACGCTGCCTGGGGTTCAGGGCCGCCCTCATTCACACCTGGCCTCTGCCTCTCCCACCCCGCCAGTTCCACCAACATGTGAACCCAAGAGTCAGCCTTCACATCTCCCACTGCCTGTCTCCTACATTCTGAATCACCTCCTAAGGATTTTACCTCCTGAGCATCTCTAACGCCCTCCAGGCCTTCCCAGCATCACCCTGCCAACCTGGGTCCATCACCACCCTCCTTCCTTTGGATGGTGGCAACCCCTCTCCCTCATCTCCCCCATTGGTCCTCTCCAGGGGCTTCCTGTTGCTCTTGACCCTGCATGGTGGTGCCTCCTCTGGTACTTGGCTCCCCTTGGCTCAGTTCATGGCAGCTACAGTTTTTCAGATTCTCAGGTGTACCAGGGCCTTTGTAACAGCATCCTCTCTGGGATACTCTTCCCTCAATCCCTCCCCTTACCAACTGAGCTTTCAGATGTCTTTGCTTGAAGAATTCCCTGTCCCCAAGGTGGGATCATGTCACCTTTTTATATGTTCTCCTAGCACTGTGGACAGTACCTTCAAAGATTATAAATATACATCGATTATTAAGGTCTGTTCTTGCCTTGAGACTACAAGTTCCACCAGAGTAGGGAGGGTGTGTTGTTGCTTAAAGGACCTGACTCGCAGCAGGTGCTTACCAAGTGCTTGTGGGTTGGTGGGTGGCTGCAGAGGTGAGTCAGGGACTCGGTGAATGGATGGGTGAAAGGATGAGTGCTGAATGAATCTATGGGTGGATATTGGTAGGTGGATGGATGGACAGATGGAGAAATGGATAGGATGGTGGCTGTGTAGATAGGTAGACCCATAAATGGATGAGTGGTGGATGGGTGAGCAGATGTTAGGAGGGTGGGTGGGAGGGGAAGTGGACAGATGGTGATCAAGGCATCTCTGATCTGCAGAGCATTTCCACTGCCCTTCCCACAGCGGAGAAGACAGTCCTATGGCTCCAGGTGTGGTGGGCAGTGCTGGCCCTTCAGGGGCTGCATCTCAGTTTTTGGTCCACTCTCCCTCCTCAGATGCTCTGGTTCTGGTTCTGGAAGTTCAAGTGGTAGGGCTGGTGCTGCTGCAGAAACCAATCAGGCCCAAGGGAATACGATAGGGAGAGGCCAGACCTACTGGCTCTTCTAAGGGAGGACAGGCCCAGAGAGGAGTGCTGTGGGAGTCTCAGGTTCACCAGCTGGTCACCCTGAACTTCACTTTTGAAACAGGTGGGCTCACTTCATTGGACTGTTGGTGGGGAAATGGGGCACATGGCTGTGCTTCCAAACTCTACAGTCCTGAATCTGCAGGCACACTTGCTATTTCCCTGTCCTATGACATCTCCCCTAGGGAAGCGAGATCAGCGGAGGCTGGAGAAATAGTGGGTCCAAATATGGGGTTAAGGCAGGAGGCCCCCTTCTTGGGCGAGTGGGGAAGGAGCCCACTTCCTCCAGATCCCTCCATGCCTGTGACCTGCTCTGTCTCTGGCAGGAGCTACCCAAGTATCTCCGAGGCTACCACAAGTGTACACGGGAGGAGGTGCTGCAGTTGGGGGCCCTGATCTACAGGGTCAAGTTCGAGGAGGACAAGTCCTACTTCCCTAGTATCCCAAAGCTGCTGAGGGAGTTGGTGCCCCAGGACCTCATCCGGCAGATCTCACCTGATGACTGGAAGCGGGTGAGCATGGAGCTGGCAGGGAGAATGGGAGAGCCCTGAAGTGGTCTCTGGGTACCCCAGGGGGCAAGTTAGCAGATGCTGGCCAACACCCTCGGGGAGTGCCTCTCATGGCTCCTGTATGTGATAAGGCACCCTCCAGTCTGCCTCTTCTCTCATCTTCCAAGGAAAGGATACAGTGGCCCTGTGGTAGTAACTTGCCCTGTACCGGTGACCAGGGTGACCTGATTTTATTTGATACCCTCTGGCCTGCCTGCCTTGGGGAGAGGAGGGAGATCAAAAGTCCATGAGCTGGGATAATGGGGAAACCCCAGCGGCTCCCAGCACTGTCTGTCCCACTTGTGGTCCTGACAGTGCTGATGGCAGAAGTGGGCAGGAGGTGGGGTCTGTGAGCCGCCTGCACTGACCCCGCTCTCCCTGCAGTCCATCGTTGCCTACTTCAACAAACACGCAGGGAAATCCAAGGAAGAGGCCAAGCTGGCCTTCCTGAGGCTCATCTTCAAGTGGCCCACCTTCGGCTCCGCCTTCTTTGAGGTGAAGGTATGCCACAGGGTGTTCCTTAGAGAGGAAGAGGGTGAAGAAGGGGACAAGACTCTTCCCCAGGCCTGAGGGAAGTGGTGATGGTTTTGGACACGACCCTGGCAGGGAAAGGAGGGATGTACCCTCAGCCTTGAGCCAGCTACACTTCGTGGCTAGTGTTCAACCCTGAGGACAGAGGGACCAGCGCAGCCTGGAAGGGAAGGCAGGCCAGAGTAATGGAGGGTGGACTGTGCTGTGCTTGTGTGGAACGCTTGCCTCGGTGGCAGAGCTGGGGAAGCCCTACCCAGACGGAGAGGAGGCCTGGGGAGGCTTCCTGGAGGAGGCTCCCGACCTTTCTAGGGAGGCCTGGGGGAGAGTGCTTCTAGCAAGCAGCTCACCTGGGCAAAGGTCTAGAAGTTCAGGTCTGGGCAGGAAATGCAAGGGGCCACGTGTAGCCGGGTGTAGGTGAGCAGACTGCAGTGAGGGGCAAGGTGGCTGGGTTTCCTCCTGCAGGGGGAGTGGGTTTGAAGGGTTTCGAACAGGGATGCCATGCCAGGTGGCCCCTCTGGTCACAGGGTGGAGGAGGGAGCTGAGGGTTATCAGCAGAAGCAGAAGAATGGTGAAAAGGCTGGTGAGAGAAGGTGTGGGGATGACCCTGCCACACACCTAGGATGGAGGCTCTGGAGAAGCTTGGCTGCGCAAGGAGCAGAGGGGCAGGTGGGAGCTGGAGGCAGGCAGAAGGTTCAAGGAGGGCTTTTTAAAGATGGGAGACCTTGCTGGGTGCACTGGCACCCTATAATCCTAGTGACTGAGGAGGCTGGGGCAGGAGGATTACAAGTTTGAGACCAGCCTGGACAATTTAGCAAGGCCCTGTCTAAAAATAAAATAAGAAGGGCTGGGAATATAGATCACCCGTAAAGTGCACCTGGGTTCAATCCCAGCATTAAAAAAAAAGGATCCTTTGGGGCTGAGAGAAGGAGAGGAGGACATAACAAAGACTCCTAGAGAGCTAAGGGAGAAGGGATGAAATCCCTGCTGGGGACACTTGAAGGGATATTGGGGGCACAACTGGGGGCCTGGCAGCAGGAGAAATCACAAGGTCATGGCAGGGCCATCAGCACCTCTGTACCCCTGCCACTAAGTAGCAGACCAGGTGTGACTTTATTCCAGCTGGGGACAGCGCCTTTCCTATCTCCATGCTTTTCCTGTTCTGGATCTCCATATGATGGTTTCCCATCTTTCTTTTCTAGCAAACTACAGAGCCAAACTTCCCTGAGATCCTCTTAATTGCTATCAACAAGTATGGGGTCAGCCTCATTGATCCCAGAACCAAGGTGAGCAGGGACAAGAGCAAGCAAGCAGGTGTGGGGCAGGGAGCTGCTTTGCCTGCACCATTAACCAAAGTCCCAGACACGAGCCTCTGCCCAACTCACCGGCACCACTCACCACTTGAAAGGTTGAAGGTCTTGAAAGGTTGGTTGTCTGTGATTGCCTTGTCTACACCTTACCCCTCATTTACTCCACCAAAATTGCTCTCCACCAAAATTGCTCTCCTAGAGTCCTGGAGTTACTAACAGGTTTTTTTTGTTGTTGTTTGTTTGTTTGTTTGTGTGGTATTGGGGATTGAACCTAGGGCCTTGTGCAAACTGGGGCAAGCACTCTTCCACCAAGTTACATCCTCAGGTCTTTTAATTTTAAGACAGGGTCCTCCTAAGTTGCCCAGGCTGGCCTTGAACTTGCAATTTTCCTGCCTCAGCCTCACAAATCACTGGTATTTCAAAATTCTTGCTACTAAATCCCATTAACTCCTTTTAGTACCTTGCTTCTCAGCATCATTGGATGCTGCAAAATGCTCCTTCTTCCAAAATGTTCTCTGCCCATATTGGTCAGGATGATAACCTGTGTTGGGGTAAATGCGTGTATATGGGTCAGAGTGGTCCTGCCCCAGGGCCAGGAAGCACAGTCCTACCATGTCCCCAGAAAGGGTACACCGAGAGAGTTGGTGAAGAACACTAACGACCATTTTCTTCCTTGGCTTCATGTACCACACACTTCCAGTTCTCCTTTCTCGGTCCGTTTTTCTCAGATACTTTTGTGGGTTTCCCTACTCAACCCATGGATACAGTGTTTCCCCAAACTCCATCCTGTTTTCTTTTTGGTTCCTTCCTCACACTCTCCCTGGCCATCTCAACCAGGCCCACAGTGTCAGTTCCCTCAAATTGCCCATTTCTCATTTTGGCTCCAGGTGTCCAACAACTTCCCAGATTTCCCTGGGTGTCTAGCTAGTTGGTCCAAACCAAGGCATGGGGGCCAAGCACCTGCTTCTCACAGCAGCTTCATGCAAAGCTGGCCCTCTTTGAGGGCCTCAGGCCTTCTGTGAAAGGGTGTCTATGGACTGGACCCAGGGACAGCAAAGCTGGTGAAGTCCATGCTCTGCAGCTTTACGCCCTTCTGCTCCCCCAGGACATCTTGACTACTCACCCCTTCACCAAGATCTCCAACTGGAGCAGTGGCAACACCTACTTCCACATCACCATTGGGAACCTGGTGCGCGGGAGCAAACTGCTCTGTGAGACATCACTGGTGAGAACTTTTCCTTGACAGCCTGGCGTGCGTCCCTGTCTCTCTTGCAGCTTCAGCCAACCTCCCAAATCCTACAACAGGAGTGTGTGGGGTGGCCTGGGGCAGGGTCAAGGATCAGGTTGGGGTTGTCAGGTCAGTTTGAGGCTAGCTTAAACCTGGGCAGGGGTCTTAATCTGGGGCTGAGGAATAGATCCCTCATTCAACAACTACTTTTTCGGCATCTGGGGATTGAGCCTGTAGTTGTAGCTTGTAGTAGAACCGTTAGCTCTGAGGCCTCTGGACTACACTCAGACTTTCAAGGGATAGCTCCACTGGCAGCCTTTAAAGTCACCCCTGGAGGGTGGATCCAGGATGTGAAGGACCATAGGCTAGGTGCTTAACGTGGGATCATACAGCTTAGTCATCTGGATGGATGAACCCAAACCCTCAATTGTGTAGAGGGAGACTGAATGCTGAGTGAGACAGGATTTGCCTTGGTCCTGGGTTCTGTCCACTTCAGAGTGTCCTAGGAGCTATGTCTGGGTCTAAGTGGCTGGCCTTGTTCCACTTTGTGTTCTGCTTATTTCTCACCCCTGCTTCCAGGGCTACAAGATGGATGACCTCCTCACCTCCTACATTAGCCAGATGCTCACAGCCATGAGCAAGCAGCGGGGCTCCAGAAGTGGCAAGTAAACAGTGCAAGGAGGCTGGCTCTGAGCCTGCCCTCCAGGGAGCAGCTGGTTCAGGCCCATCAATTACCCCTGCGGCTGGGGAGGACCTTTGCCATCCAGGCATGGAGCCTGGGCCAGCCACCTACTGCAGACCACGCCGACTGGGGCTCTGACCTATCTCCCAGTGAGGTCAACCTCCCTCCACCTGCCCACGGCGCCTATGTTGGCTCTCATCCTAGCTTGCTGTGGTCTTCCCAGTGGAAGAGCCTATGCTCCTTCAATGCCTCTCTTCAGTCTGATATATCACGTGGCCACCTTTGACTTTCTGTGTACTGTGGGGACACAGGAGTTGAGTTCTCCATACTGGGAATAACCAAACCAAGGCATTGAATAGGATACTCTGAAGCTCAAGGGACTAGGTCACTTCCCCTAAGTTCAGCATCCTTGGCTGGGGTGAGCAACACAGACAATTTTTGTATATTGCAGTGTGAGTGCTGAGTCCTTTTAAAATCTTCCTGATCATCTCAGGGCATAAAGCACATTCTGTCCTCTGGTCCTATAGTGTCTTTGCTCAGGGAGGGATGGGACCCCAGCAAAAGTGCCCTGTATAGCTGCTTCCTTGGTCTGTGGCTGCCTGGCCAAGCTGCTCTGGGTTTGGGGGTTGGAGTGCTTGAGTTCAAGGTATGCATGAAAGTGTCTTGAAGGGGCCAGATGGCACAAGGGAGGGTTGGGGGGAAAGTGCTGGACATCAGTCTGAGATGTGGGGACTTCAGTGTGTATGGGCTGGGGGTTTAGAACAGAACCAGCTTCTGGGTCTTAGCTAGGACCAGGGAAGTCAGAATGGTCCTTGAACCCTGCCAGAAAGTTCTCTTTGGCTCATCAAGCCATGTTCAAGAACACTAAGAATAATGCTGTCATGGGTTAAATCCTTCTTTCTAGTGGATGTTTGCAAAATGTTGCTTTGCAGTTGGGATGAGATAACTAATTCTGGGCATGACTGGGGTAGGTCAGGAGGTAGAGGCTTCAGGCAGAGATGATTCTGGGATGGGGTATCTCCTGGACTATGGCTGGGAAGAGTGCCTAGAGACATCAGTGTGTGAGAAGTGTTTGTGATTTGCCCTTAAGGTCTTTGATACTTCAGTAGAGCTAGGTCCTGCTTACCCTCACACATTGAAGTGTCTGGGTCATCCACAACTATGTGCCCAACCACGCTCCAGGAAGTGCTATTTCCTGATCTCCCCAGCTATCTGACATTACCCCTGGGAGACACTGATGAATTTACGTCCCTCTTAGGAGACACTGGTGGTTTGCAGCTCTTTTTGGCAAGCCCTGGCAAAATAATCTCCTCCTTGATGGGTACTTGTGGTTCAGTGTTACCTTTGGTGGACATGGTGGTTTGACATTGGCATCATTTTTGGAGGGCAGGGATGGCTTGATGTTCTTTTTGGTAAACCCTGGTAAAATAATATTCTCTTTGGAGGGATTCTGGTAGTTTGAGGGCCTCCTCTTTGAGGACTGCTGTGAAATGGAGGGAGTTTAGGTATCTGACGGCTTTTGATTCAGGTTGGTTAGAAGGTGGCAAAAGTTCATGAGTTTTCCATGACTGTTTTTCTATTGTAGAAACTGTTTTCTGAATGTCTGTGGGAGATAGAAAAGCCTGATTCCTCAAGAGTGTCACTTCCTGAGTTTTTGTTTTTTTGGTTTTTTTTTGCTATTTGTGAACTCGCTAAATGTTAAAACGGCCTCCACCCCAGCCCTAGATTGTTCTCTACTCTTCCACCTCGAAGCTTTTATGTAAGCTTATAGAGGGTTCTCCAGTTTTGTGTGGGGCAAAAAAGTTTGTGTGAGGCTAAAGTTTACCAAGGAAACTCTTAGAAGAGAGGGACTAACACTAGCTTCAAGGTTATGCATTTTATAAAATAAGATGATTTGCTTCCAATATGGAATAATTAAGTCAGAAATTGATAACGAAGATGTCTGGGGAAGTTGGGGCTGAGGGTGTAGCTTAGTGGTAAGATTATGGATATATTTAGCATGTGTGAGCCTATGGGTTTCAATTTCCCAAGAAAGATACCTGGAAAATCCCCTAATATTTGGAAACTCACATACCTTTTTAAAAAAACATTTGAGTGACAGTAACTACATACTTATGGGGTTCAGTGTGACATTTCAGTATGTCTGTCACATTGCATAATGAGGAGATCAATTGATATATCTATCACCTCAAACATTTATCATTTCTTTTGGCTGAGAATGTTCAAATTCCTATCTACTAGATATTTGGAAATATTCAATTGATTGTCAACCATGTTTATCCTACTGTGCTGTGGAACATTCGAAGTTTTTCCTCCTATCCAACTGTACCCCTATACTGGTTAACCATTCTCTTTCCATCCCTCCTTCCCCCACATCCTTCCCAGGGTCTGTAACCACTATTGTATTCTCTACTTTTATGAGATTAACTTTTTAGCTTAAACATATAAGTGAAAACCTATGGTATTTGTCTTTCTTTGCTGAACTTATTTCATTTAACATCAGTTCCATCCATGTTGCTGCACAGAATTTGTTCTTGTCGATGGAATTTCATTCTTTATGGCCGAATGATATTCCACTGTATATGTACACCATATTTTCTTTATCCATTCATCCACTGATGGACACCTAGGTTGATTCCCTATCTTGGTTTTTGTGAATAATGCTACCATAAACATGAGTGCAGATGCCTCTTTATTGTTAATACCTACTACCAGGATATATGGATCACACAGTAGTTCTAATTTTTTGAGGCGTCTCCATATTGTTTTCCATAATGGCTATACTAATTTGCATTCCCACCAACAGAGTATGAGAATTTCCCTTTGCATCCTCACCAGCAAATAATTTGTTATTTTTTATCTTTTTGAAAATAGCCATTCTAACTGGAGTGACATATCTCATTATGGTTTTGATTTGCTTTTCCCTGATGATTGGTGATATTGAACACTAAAAAAAAAATTATATATACATACATGTTGTTGGTCATTGTATATTCTCTTTTGAGAAATGTTTATCCAGGTAATTCACCCATTTTTAAATTAAAATTTTTGCATTTTACTGTCGAGTTGTTTGAGTTCCTAATATATCCTGGAATTTAATCAATTAACAGATGAACAATTTGCAAATATTTTTCTCTCATTCTTCAGGTTGTTTCTTCATTTTGTTGAGTTTCCTTTGCTATATAGAAGCTTTTTAGTTTGATATAGTTGCATTTGTTAATTTTTGGTTTTGGTGCCTGTGCTTTTGTGATCATATCCAAAAAACTCTTTGCTGAGACCAATGTCCTGAAGCATTTCCCTTATGGTTTCTTCTAGTGGTTTCAGTCTTGTCTTTGGTCTATTTTGTGTTGGTTTTTGTATATGGTGAGTGATACAGGGATATAGTTTCTTTCTTCTGCTAATGGATATACAGTTTTCACAGCATCATTTGCTGGAGAGACTTCCTTCGATGTATATATTTTTTGCTTTTGTGAAAAATCAGTTGGCTATAAATATGTGGATTTATTTCTGGATTCTCTCTTCTGTTCCACGGGTCTATGTGACTGCTTTTATGAAAGCATCATGTGGTTTTTGTTACTGTCATTTGTAGTATGTTTTAAAGTCAAGTATTATAATCCCTCCAGCCTATTATTTTTGCTTGGGATTGCACTGACTATTTGGGGTATTTTGTGGTTCCACACAAATTTTAGGAGTGTTTTTCTTTTCTTTGAAGAATGTCATGAGTAATTTGATAGTATTTGCATTGAATCTGTAAACTGATTGGGTTGTATGGACATTTTAACAATATTAATTCTTTAAATCCATGAACATGGGATATCTTTCCATTTCTTTGTGTCCTCTTAACTTTCTTTCAGTGTTCTGTAATTTTCATTGTAGAGGTAATTTATTTCCTTGATTAAATTTATTCCTCGGTGAGTTTCCTCCCACTTTGGTAGCTATTGTGAATGGGGCTGATATCTTGATCTTTTTCTCAGCAATTTTTTTATTGGGTATTAAAAAAAGCTACTGATTTTTCAGTTGATTTTGTGTCCTGCAACCTTACTGAATGTGTTTTATCAGTTTTGGAGGAGTTTGTAGGTTTTTCTGTATATAGAAGCATGTCATCAGCAAACATCCCCTTATTTCCTTCTCTTATTACTCTAGCTAAGACTTCCAGTGCTATATTGAACAAGAGCATAGAAGTGGATATCCTTGTCTTGTTCCTGATCTTAGAGAAAATTATTATTTTCCACATTCAGGATGATGTAGGCTATGAGGTTGCATGACACAAAAAACCTATTGTAATCTTTTTTATGAGCTATCAGATTCAATTTTTTTGAGAATTTTGTATTTATGTTTACCAGAGATATTGGTCTGTAGTTTCCTTCCTTCCCTTTTCTTCTCTAAAATAAATAAACACATATATATGCTTATTTATTATTCACAAATAATAAATAAATTTATTTATATATATTTCACTTTCCTTTCCAGTACAGGAAAGGACCAAGGAGTAGGAGATGGGGAGGGAGGAGGGATGTACTGGGGAGTGATATCGGCCAAATTACATTGTTATATTGTGTGCATGTATAAATATGTAACAATGACAAATTCCATCATTATGTACAACTATAATGCATCGATAAAAAATATGGGGAAAAAGAACAAATGGAATCCCTTCCCTCTTAGAGCTTATAGCCTCGGGTGTTTGGCAAGGGCTCTCTGCTTTAAAAATGGTACTTCTTGCTGCATCCTCTGAAAAGGAAGAATGCTGTGTCTTCACATGGTGGAAGAGACAGAAGGGCAAAAAGGGACAAAGACACTCCATTTTTTTGTTTGTTTTTGGAAGCATTTTTATTTTAGCAGTATGAAGGAGGAGTTAAAGGAGAATTGACGACATGGACAGTAAAATTATTATTATAGGTTAGAAAAAATATATATATATATGACTAGTTGTGTCCTCCATTAGAGCTACTTGGCCAATTTATCTGAAATTATAATTTTCCTTTTCCCAATTTTCCTATCTTTTCTTCTTTGTCCCTCCTTCATATTTCCTTTCCTCCTTCACTCAGTCCTCTCCTTTCTTGTTTCCGTAGCCCTTGCCAGTTAACTAATATGCTATATACTTTACTTGATATATAGTGTGTAGCTCTACCCCTAGGCTATAAGCTTTGGTTCATTTCCTCTACTGATCTCCCTTTGATTTTCATGAGTTACACCACCATTTTTCTTTTCCTTGTTTCTCTCTAGTTTCTGCATATGAGAGAAAACATACCTCCCTTGACCTGAGTTTGACTTATTTCACTTAACATAATGGTCTCTAGTTCCATCCATTTTCTTGCAAATGCCACAATTTCATTTTTCTTTATGGATGCATAAAACTTCTTTGTGTACATTTTCTTTATCCATTCATTCACTAATGGACACCAAGACTGGTTCTATAGTTTGGCTATTGTGAATTGTGCTGCTATAAACATGGGTATGCATGTATCACTGTAGTATGATGACTTTAATGCTTCAGGTTAAATACTGAGGAGTGGTATAGCTGGGTCATGTGGTTGTTCCATGTCTAGTCTTTTAAGGAACCTCCATACTGGTTCCATGGTGGTCATACTAATTTATAATCCCACCAAGAGTGTATAAGTGTTCCTTTTTCTCCACCTTCTCTCCAGCATTTATTATTATTTGTATTCTGTTGACTGCAATTATGACTGGTGTGAGATGAAAACTTAGTGTAGTTTTGTTTTGCATTTCCCTAACTGCTAATGATGTAGAACATTTTTTCATATATTTGTTGGCCATTCGTATTTCTTCTTTTTAGAAGTGTCTGGTTCTTTTGCCCATTTATTAATTGGGTTATTGGATATTTTTGGTCTACAGTGTTTTGAATTCTTTGTATATTCTAGATATTAATGCTGTCAGAAGATTAGCTAGCAAAAATTTTCTCCAATTCTGTGGGATCTCTCTTCATAATTGTTTCCTTTACTGTGCAGAAGCTTTTAAATTTGATGCCATCCCATTTATTAATTCTTGGCATTATTTCCTGAGCTTTAGGTGTCCTGAGAAAGTCATTGCCTGATTCTATATGCTGGAGTGTTGACTCTGTATGTTCTTCTAGGAGTTACATAGTTTCTGGTCTAATTCCTAGGTCTTTGATCCATTTTGAGTTGATCTTTGTGCAGGGTGAGAGATAAGGGTCTAGTTTCATTCTTCCATATATGGACAACCAATTTTTCCAGCACCATTTGTTAAAAGGCTGTCTGTTCTCCAATGTATATTTTTAACATCTTTGTCAATGATCAGATGACTGCAGACGTGTGGGTTTGTCTCTGTGTCTTCTATTCCGTACTACTGGTCTATGTGTGTTTTTATGTCTGTACCATGCAGTTTTTGCTACTACAGCTTTAGTATAACTTAAGTCAGGTATTGTGATGCCTCCAGCATTACTTTTTTGGCTTAAAATTGCTTTGGATATTCTGGGTCTTTTACTCTTCTAAATTTTAGGACTCCTCCCCCGTCAGTTCTGTGAAGAATGTCATTGATATTTTGATGGGGATTGCATTGAACCTGTATATTGCTTTTGGTAGTAAGGTAATTTAAACAACATTATTTCTGCCTATTCATGAACATGGGAGGTCTTTCCATCTTTTGAGGTCTTCAATTTTTTTTCTCTAGTGTTCCATCATTTTCATTGTAGATGTCTTTCACCTCCTTGGTTAGACTTATTCCTAGGTATTTTATTTATTTTTTGAGTCTATTGTGAATGGAATTGTTTTCCTAATTTCTTTCTCAGAAGCTTCACTGTTGGTATATAAGAAAGCTATTGATTTTTGTATGTTGATTTTATAACCTGCTACTTTGCCAAATTTGTATATTAGCTCTAGCTATCTTTTGGTGGAATTTTTTGGATCTTTAGGTAAAGAATCGTATCATCTGCAAACAGTGGTAATTTTACTTCTTCCTTTTCTATTTTTAATCCCTTTTATTTCCTTCTCTTGCCTGATTGCTCTGGCTAGAATTTCTAGCACTATGTTAAATAGGGAGTAGTCAAAGTGGACATCCTTGTCCTGTCCCAAATTTTAAAGGAAATATTTTCGGTCTTCTCCCATTTACTATGAGGTTGGCTTTGTTTTTTTCACATATAGTCTTTAGGATGTTAAGGTAGGTTCCTTCTATCCCTAGTTTTTTCAGTGTTTTTTATCATGAATTGGTGCTGAGTTTTGTCGAATGACTTCTCTGCATCTACTGAGATGACTGACTTTTGTCCTTAATTCTATCCAGGTAATGAATTACGTTTATTGTTTTGTGTATATTAAATCATCCTTGCATCTCTGGAATAAAACCAACTTGGTTGTGGTGACAATCTTCTTAATATGTTATTGAACATGATCTACTAATATTTTATTAAGTATTTTTTCACCTCAGTTCATCAGGGATATTGGCCTATAGTTTTCTTTCCTTGATGTTTCCTTATCTGGTTTTGGTATGAGTGTGATACTGGCTTCATAGAATGAACTTGAAGTATTCCAAATTCCTTTAATTTTGTGGAATAATTTGAGAAGTATTGTCATTAGTTCTTTAAAGAATTGGTAAAATTCAGATGAGAATCCATTTGGTTCTGGGCTTTTATTTGTTGGAAAGCTTTTTATTACTGCTTCTATCTCATTATTAGTCTGTTTAGGTTTCATATGTCCTCTTGATTCAATTTTGGTAAATTGTATGTGTCTAGAAATGTATCCATTTATTCTTGGTTTTCCACTTTATTGGAGTTTTAAGTTTTCAAAATAATCCCTAATGATTCATTAGATTTGTGAGACATTGGTGATGATTTCTTCTTTTTCATCTCTAATTTTATTAACTTGTTTTTTCTCTTTTTCTTTTGGTTAGTTTGGTTAAGGGTTCATCAATCTTGTTTATCTCTTCAAAGAACCAACTCTTTGTTTCATTGATCCTTTGTGGGCTTTTTTTTGTTTTGTTTTGTTTTTTTTGATCATTTTGTTTTTATTCTTGAGTTTGCTGATTTTGGCTCTGATCTTATTTCTTTCTTCTCATTTTGGAATTGGTTTGTTCTTTTTTAAGGGTCTTGAGATGTATTATTATGTTGTTTATTTGGGTTCTTCTCATTTTCTTATGTAGGTACTCACAGCTATAAACTTTTCTCTTAGAACTAACTTTCTAGTGTCCCAGAGGTTCTGGTATTTGTTATCACAATTCTCATCTGAGTCTAATAATTTTTAAATTCCTCCCTGACTTCTATCAATCATTCCTCATTTCAAAGAGTATTGTTCAATCTCCATGTGTTTCTATAATTTCTGTGAGGTTTTTTTGGTATACATTTTTAATTTCATTCCATTATGATCAGATAAGATGCAAGATTAGATCAATATTTTTTGTGTTTCCTGAGTTGCTTTGTAGCCTAGAACATGGTCTCTTTTGGAAAAGTTTCCATGAGCAGCCAAGAAGGTGAATTCAGGTGCTGCTGGATAAAATATTCCATAGATATCTGTTAAGTCCATTAATTTATATTATTTTTTAGGTCTTTAAAGTTTCTACTGGGCTTATGTCTGGATGACCTCTGTATAGATAAGACAGTGTTGAAACCATCCAGTATTATTGTATTATAGTCTATCTGAGTTTTTAAGCTGAATGGTATGTTTTTAATTAGGTGCACCAGCATTTGGACCATACTGTTAATTATCTTCTCGTTGGATTGTTTCCTTTGCCAGTGTGAAGTGATTGAATTTCTCATCATATACTATACTGACTTCCTACCTTCACTTGTTTTTCTGTGTTCTTTTAGAATTCATTGACCATTTTTATAATGATTATTTTAAATTCTTTATTTGTTTTTGATATTTCATCCCCTTTAATATCTTTGGAGTCAGTTGCTGGTGAACTACGAACTGTCAGAAATGCCATGTTAGCTTGTTTTTTTATATTTCTTGTATTCCTGTGTTGGATCTTATGCATCTACTGAAAGAGGTTTCTCTTCCACTCTTCACAGTGGGCCTTTTTAGGATACAGTCTTCACTTGCCTAAGTGTCCTTGAGTGATCTAGAGTGATCTAGATTGAGACCACCTCATTGGTATGGTATCCACAGCCCTTGTGCTAATTCTTATTTTGCTGTAGCAACAGATGTCCATAGGTGGGACCTTGGGGTCCACCCCTAGCCATTTCTATTGGGGTTTGGTCATTAGTTTGGGTTTTGTCTGTTCTATTCTTCGTATTAAAGCATAGCTGAAGATTGAGTATCATTAAATTGTGTGTGCAGCAAGGTGCACTGTCTTTTGGTTGAGTGTAACTGAGCAGCAGTTTCTACCTCGTGAAGTTGTAGTGTCCTTGTAGGTTCTAGCACCTCACAGAATAGAGGAAAACAAACAATAGCAACAACAGATGCAAAAACATAGAGTGTTAAAATAAATACCAGGTTCCTACTATATCTACAATGTTAACTGTTGGGTCAGCAATTGCCAACAGCAAAAACAATAAGTAACCATAAACTAGACCTGGCATTAAAGAATACAACAGGCACCAACTATGCCATCCACAGCAGTAATAATTGCAATAGCACTAATGGTTGGGGTGGAGTTATATAAACCAATTAGTTCTAAAAGATGGTAAGAATACAGCTAATTAAGAGAAAAGAAAATGTTATAGGAAAGTAGAAAACAGTTTACTACTTCAAAAAGTGAACAGAGAATAGCAGAAGAGATGTAGCAGGTGATGGTTATAATAAAGGAGAAAAATAGAGGTAACAAAGTAAAGGGAGAGAGAAAGAATAATAGAATTTGGCTGTTAGCAGGAGAAAACAGAGAAAGAGAAACAAACAAATGAAAACAATATAAAACAAAACTAAAATATACAAACCAAAAACCCTAACCCTCAAAAGACAAGGCAAGGAAAAAATAACATTAAAAAATGGTAAAAAGGAGGGAAAAAGAAATGTGTATATATGTTCATGAACCAGTCAGCACAAGACACACACACACACACACACACTGAAAAAGAAAAAAGATTCTTTTAATGAAAAATGAAGGAATCATTTCCACTGAGATGGTCAAAATAATCAACGAGAAAAATGGTCACTGTCTATGCCCAACTGTCTTTCTTTCTGTTTCTTCTTGAGCTATGTACTGAAAACAAGAGCAAGGGCTGGGGTTTTTTAACCCCTTCCTCTTTTTGTGTTGCTCTCCAAGCTGCCAGGTAGAGTGGCTTAAGCCTGAAGCTGGTTCAAATGTCTCAGCTTCCCTTCTCACCTGTATGAGGTTGGAGGGATGGAAAGTACTCTTGGTTGGTTTTGCCTGCGCAGACCAGATTGATGCACTCCTGGGATGGGGCTGCTGCTGAGTTCTATGAGGGGCGTTCTGTGGGCGGGGCTTAGGTCTAATTGGGCCTCAGAGGCTTTGTTGGGTGTGTCTGCTATGGAGAGATTAGCAACTGTCCATCTGCTGGGAGTCTGGATCTCAGGAGCCTCCCAAGAATTCTACTTGTGGAGCAAGGGAGAGATTTCTTCGCCACTCTGCTGCCTATGAACACTGCCTTCCCAGGTTCGGTTCCTGAGTGTATTCACACCCGCCTGTTCAGATGCCAGTCGCTGCTCATGTAAGCTGCCAGAATCAAAGGAGAAGTGAGTTGGGTTCCCCTTTGCTTTTCTGTCTTGAATCCCTCTGAGTAAAATTTTCTCTGTGCCTGTTTCACTCCCATTCTGCTAGGTCTGTCCTGGGTGCACAGTGTGGTTGTTTGCTGTAGTCTCCCAGCTTTGCAACAGTACCTGCAGCATGGCTGCCTCGGGCTGGCTCCTGCCTCAGCTCTCCAGGGGCACTTCATAAACACACCATTTTTCAAACACTAGTGCACAGTGCAGCCTGTGGATCAGCTAAGCTCAGGCTGCTTTTCTGGTCGCAGATTTCTCAGTATTAAGTTTGTCTGTTGTGTTTCCCTGTGTTCTCCCTCCCTCTATGCTGAACCAGCTCCACTACTGTGCTGCCGCCATGTCCAAACCAGCGTGGCTTCAATCTAGTCTTTCTGATACTGGTCTTGAAAATCAGGATCGGGTCCTTGCTCCCCCAGTGTTGACGATTAAACACCTGAGAAAAGCCGAGGCAAGAGTAGAAAGTACATCTTATTTGAGGGCTAGAACAGAGAGAGACGCCTCTGGAGAGGAGGGGACCCCGAGCTGGCACCCATGGGAGTGGGGGTGTCTTGCATTTTTAGAGTTGTCGGGTTTCCTTTCCTTTCCTCCACCTCCTCTTCCTATCCTGCCTCCATGACCCAGAGGTGGGAAGAGAGCGGCCAGGGCCTCACTGCTTGTGTTGGACAGTGCAAGCCTCCCTCCCCTGGAGGCCTTCCCAGCTGGCACATGAGGAATCCAACTCCCGTTTCCTTTTTCTTTGATAATCAGCTACCTGTCCTTTGCCCCAATCTCATTTCTTCTTTTAATGTACCCAAATTTCTGAGTCTCTAAGACACTCTGTTGAATACTGAGTTTTAGTGAGATCCCTCTTTTACCCACCTTGCTGAGCAGAACTCCTGCCGCTTGAATCCCAAGTCACAGAGCAACTAGGAATGCAGCCTTCCTCTAATCTGCCATCTTGAGTCAATCCTTCAACTTGTAAGAGCATTGATCCCATTCGTGAAGGTAGAGTGTTCATGACAATCGCTTCCCCCAAAGCCCCACCTCTTAATATGATCACCTTGCGTATTAGGTTCCAACATATGTATTTTGGAGGGATCCATACAAACTATAAACACATCACGATCTGATGTATTTAGGAGGCAATACATAAGCAGTATTTAGGAGGAAAGTTGTATCAGTAAATGACTACATTTTGAAAAGAAAGTCTCAAATCAATGACTTCAGCTACTATCTTAAGGAGTTAGAAAAAGAAGAGCAAATTGAACCCAAAATAAGTAGAAGAAAATAATGATGAGAGTGGGCTATGAAGAGATATTTGTACATCCAATTTTATAGCAGCATTAATAATAGTAGTCAAAAGGCAGAAGCAACCCAAGTAGCCATCTGTGGGTAAATGGATAAACTAAACGTGGTATAAACATGCAATGGAATATTATTCAGCCTTAAAGAGGAAGGAAATTCTAACACACGTTACAACATGGATGAAACTTGAGGACATTATGCCAACTGAAGTAAGCAAGTCAGAAAACGACAAATACTATGCAATTTTACTCACTTGAAGCAGAGTAGTCAGTCATAGAGGCAGAAAGTAGAATGGTGGTTGCTAGGGGCTTGGGGGAAAGGGGAATGACAAAATTTATTTTAAGGTGTTTAATCTTCAAAAATTAAGAGGTATCTAACTTGATTTTTTTTTTTTTGTATACCTACACATTGTGAAACAGTCACCACAATCAAGTGAATTAGCATATCCAACATGCCACAGTTACTTTTTTTTTTTTAATGGTGAGAACCTTTAAGGTCTACCCTTTCAGCAAATTTCAAGTAAACAATATAGCTATAGCCCACTGCTGTACACAGGATCTTTCAAAACTTGTTCATCTTCATAACTGAAACTTTGTACCCAGTATCTCCCCTTTTATCCTCCCCAGCCATGGCAATCACCATTCTTCTCTCTGCTTCTGAGTCTATTTTAGATTACACATATAAGTGAGTTCATGCAGTGTCTTTCTCTGTTGAGCTTACTTCACTTAGTATAATATTCCTCCATGTTTACCCATGTTGTCACAAATGGCAGGATTTATCTTCTTTAAGGGTTAATAATATTCCACTGGATAAATATACCATACTTTATCCATTCACCCATTGACGGACATTTAGGTTATTTCCTTATCTTGGCTATAGTGAATAATGCTGCAATACATATAGAAGTAGAAGTATCTGACAGACTGAATTAACTGCCTTTCCAAATATACCCAGTACTGGATCATATGGTAGTTCTATTTTTAAGTGGCTAAGGAACCTCTATATTGTTTTCTATGATGATTGTGCTAATTTTTATTTTTAAAACAATGTACAGGGTTCTCTTTTTCTGTTTGATTATAGCCATTCTAGCAAATGCAAGGTAATATTTCACTGTGGTTTTGTATTTCCCTAATCATTAGTGATATTGAGCAATTTTTCATATACCTGTTGATCATCTATATGTCTTCTTTGGAGAAATATCTATTTAGGCAACCATTTTTTAATCAGGTTGTTTGCTATTGAGTTGTTTGAGTTCCTTATATATTTTGAATATTAACCTCTTGTCAGAGGTATGGTTTGCAAATGTTTTCTCCCAACCCATAGGTTATCTTTTCATTCTGTTGACTGGTTCCTTCTTTGTGCAAAAGCCTTTTTAGCTTGAGGTAGTCCTGCTTTTCTGTTTTGCTTTTGTTGTCAATGTTCTTGAAGTCATACCCAGACCAATGTCAACAAACTCCCCGCCCTGGTTTTCTTCTAGTCATTTTGTGGTTTCCGTCTTTTTTCAATTCAGTTTGTTTTACAATTTGAAAAAGTTGGGCTGTGGGCTCTAGTGATAAGTGCACAATGTGGATGTACTTGATACCCCTGAGCTGTATTTAAAAATGGTTACAGTAATAAACTTTGTTATGTATATTTTAATTACATTTTTAAAAAAGGACAAGTAAAAAGAGTGTTTAAGATTGGTGTTAAAGTTTTGTTTTATGTTGTCTACTGTTTGTTTATACTGTTCATCTTTTCCAAATCCTACTCCATCTTTAAAATCTAGTTCTAATTCTTCCTTAGATTAATTCCAAAATAATGTCTCTTTTATTTTCTGGATCCCAAGAAATATACTGCCTAAATGAATTTATTTGGCAATTAATCATGTTCTGCCTTTTAGAATTAAATATATGAATTTATTTATATTTATTTTGACTCCTGCAACATACTGAATCTTATTTGAGGGAAATGGCAATATCCTATTCTTAATGTCAAGCGAGAAGACAGGCTCTAGAGCTTATGCCTGGGTTTGATTAATGATGTATTTTAAATATTCCATTTTTATCTCATTGCACTTCCTCTTTCACTTGGTAGATCCTAGGTCTGCCTTTCTGGGGCTCCTCCAGATGACAGGGATCCAGGCACGTGTTGTGGTTCTGGATTTCTTTCAAGGCCAATGGCTATTGGGTGGGCACGGGACTATGCCCCTGGGGAATCAGTGAGCCGCATGGTATTGGAAGCATCCAATATCACACTGGATCATAAAATGCATGTGTGGGTTAAGTTTCTTGCCCCTGACTCATGCCCAGACCACTGTCATTCCCTGACTTAGGATGGCATCACCACTGCGCCCATTCCCTAGTCTTCGTCAGCCTAGGTGATCACAGAGGGGGCCAAAGAATACACCGTTTCACTTCTTCCTGAGAGGATGCCTTTATTACATGCTGACATTCACTCCTTTAGAAGAGTACTACGGAAATGTTAAAATGAGACAACCCTGCAATACCTAGAAAGCAACTAGCTCCAATTCCAAGACCACATGTCACAGTTTCTCCCTTGCCTATCCCCTCGAGATGCATTCTTTATAGAAAGGCTGGTCCAGAATGGTTATGTAGAAAGCCTGGATGACCCTTCTGTATGACTTCTTGACCACTCATCATCACCAGCCTGAGGCACACAGAGGAAGAGGAAGAAGGGGACAGGTATGGCTAATATTTCTTTGACTGAATTTTAAAGGGGGGCATGGTAGAACGTAGTGTCACAGAGGATTCTTGGGAGTATTCTGATGTGGTGCTCTCTGGAGATTGTATTTCAGAAAGGTCCTCTATGAAGGGCATTGTTGGCTCCTCTGTCTTCAAGGAGGTAACTGTAGTTTGGAAGGTGGCCTCACTGGCATCTCTCCAGGTGGATGCTCGGGTATATCCAGAGATCTCCATGGGCACCAGTGATTTAACATCACTTTTCGCAGGTGTCAGTGGTGTGATCATGTTGTTGTGAGCTTTTACAAAATGGAAAGTGCCTGGTTGTTTCTTTATGTTCTTGGTTAAAGCTGGTTGGAGGGCCATGGGAACCCAAGGAGTTTGCATGACTCTGGCAGGAGACTTTATAGGTAAGTGTGAAACTTCTCCACCCTCATTACTTGTGCTCTGACTATCTGTGGGATAGAAAAGACACAAATACAGATTCCTCAGATGTCACTTATCCAATCTCTGCCAGTCATGCATGAAATCCAAATCATCTCTCAAATGTTAGCTCCTTGCTTACCCTCTCAACTTCTTTCTTCCAAGCTCTCCCCAATCTCTCAGACTTTGTATAAACTTTATTATGATCCTAGAATTCATCCTGGGGCTGGAGCTGGTGCTGAAGAGTCTAGTGAGGCTCTCCTTCACCATGGAGGCCCTCAGAAGGCAAGGACTAACATTTGCTTAAAGTTCATGCATTTCACAGTCACTGGTTATAAATCAGTTTAAATAGAAAAAGGAACACATCCTCATTTAGAATGGGGGCTTTTTAAGGGCATAGACTCTTGTTTGCCACTACATACAAAGTAATCAGAAGTGTCTGTCACACAATAAATGCTAAACAAATAATTTTTGTTTGATAGAAAAAAACAGATGGTAGAGACTTTAAGTAATGTAATTAAGAAATTGAGACTAATCCTCTTATTAAAGAGAAATTAAAAACTAGATGATATAAAAAACAAGAAAACTTCTTAAAACTAACAGAAGAGTTTAGACCATGGTGAGAAGGAACTATGGGGCCAAAGTCAAGAAAATGAGAACCTGAAGAAGTAAGCCTAGAAGTCATAAGTTATTTTAGCCCTCAGTATGTCTGATTCTGGAAGAAACAAGCACACTGAGCTGCTGCTGCTGCTTTTTTTTTTTTTGGTTAGCTACATAGGAGGAGGGGGATTTTTTTATTGGACTTGAACTGAATTTGTAGGTCAATTCCATGATAGCTTATATCTTTATGACATCAGCTTTTCTAATTTATGAACATGATATATTGCTCCAATTATTTAGGTCTTCTTTGTTTCCAATAACTAATCATACAGCACCCTTTTTGAGGACTTTTAAAAAACTTTTTATTGGTGAATTAGTGGAATTCATTATTATATATTGTGCACACAATAAAACAAGTTTGGTTAATTTTTTACCCTAGCACCTCAGTTCCACTTTCCTCCTTCCACTTCCTGGTCCCCTTCCTTTATTCTACTGATCTCTCTTCTATTTTCATGAGACCCCCACCCACTCCCCCCTGTTTCTCTCTGATCTCCACATAATGAGAGAAAACAAATGACCCTTGCCTTTCTGAGTTTGGCTTTTTTTTTTTTTTTTGCGGTGCTGGGGATCAAATCCAGGGCTTTGTGCTTGCAAGGCAAGCACTCTGCCGACTGAGCTCTCTCTCCAGCCCTTGGCTTGTTTTTGCCTCACATAACAATCTTAAGTTCCATCCATTTTCCTGCAGATGACATGATTTCATTCTTCTTTATGGCCGAACAAAACCCCATTGTGTATATACACCACATTTTCTTTATCTATTTGTCTGTTGTTGGGCACCCAGTCTAGTTCCAGTTCCATAATTTGGTTACTGTGAATTGTGCTACTATAAACATGGGCATGCATCTATTGCCACAGTGTGCCGACTTTAATTCCTTAGGATAAATACCAAAGAGTGGTATGGCTGGGTCATACGATGGTTCCATCCTAGTCTTTCGAGGAATCTCCACACTGATTTGCACAGTGGTTGTACTAATTTATAATCCCACCAACAGTGTAAAGTGTTCCTATTTCCCCACATCCTACCAGTATTTATC
The DNA here is from genome assembly GCF_902686455.1 of Sciurus vulgaris. Taxonomy (NCBI): domain Eukaryota; kingdom Metazoa; phylum Chordata; class Mammalia; order Rodentia; family Sciuridae; genus Sciurus; species Sciurus vulgaris. Next base: position 74,604,077 of record NC_136472.1, read on the forward strand.
ATTTTTTGTATTCTTGATGACTGCCACAGTGAGATGAAATCTCAGTGTAGTTTTGTGTGAAGACTTATTTGATTGAAGTCTATTTAGTCTGATATTAGTATAACTACTCCTGCTTGCCTCTTTGCTTACTATTTGTGTGGAATATCTTCATTCATTTTTCCATTTTCAATTCATTTGTGTCTTTGAATCTGAACTGAGTTTCTTGGTTCATGTTTTGTCAAATTCATTCTGCTAATCTCATCTTTACGGCAGTTTACATTTAAATTAATAACGATGAAGGAGGGCCTTCTGTCATTGTGCTACTTTTTCCCACATATCTTATAGTCTTGCTTTGTTTTGTTTTTTGGTCCCTTCCTGCATCTCTTTGCCTTTTGATAGTTTTATTCTAATGTGTGTTGGTGCTGAGTTTGAGTTCATCCTACTTGGAGATCCTTTAGCTTCTTGGATTATTTATATTCATATCTTTCATCAAAGGATAATAAAATTTAAAAATTTCTGGAGACTGATTAGTAGTTTGAAAATGAAGACACAAAATTAGTAAGGGATATGACTATAGATGCTTCAATTATCTATAATAATGAAAGTCCTCAGAGAGGAGACATTATACACTTTTTGCCAACAAATATGCAAATTTAGATCAGTAGATCTCAAACCATTATTTAGGAACCTCTAGAGGTCTCTGAGACCCTTTTTTTGGGGGGGGGGTCTCTAAAACCAGAATTACCTTCAGAATAAGACTAATATATTATTTTCTGTTTTCTTTCTCATTGTCTCAGAGTTTTCCAAAGGTCATATGACAAGTCATATTGCAAGAGACTGAATTTAGAAGCAGAAATGAGAATTCTTATCCTTTATTAATCCAGACATTAAAGAGATTTGGAAAATTTTAAAATAATTCCACACTTCCATCATATTTTTGTTTTATGGTTATTTTTCTGAAAATGATATGTTATACAGAATAGGTTTTTAAAAACTATTTTTAAATAAGTGAGTAGATGTTTTAAAATTTATAATATAGTAAATAATATTAGATTCTAGACATGCTAAGAAGCAGGAATATATGATCCATATCCAGAAATATCAGTTAATATAAGTAGAGCCAGAAATAATAGAGATGATGAGACCAGTGAACAAGAATATTAAAACAATTATTTTAACTATGTTTAGATATTTAAAGAAAACATGAACATAATGAGGGAGAGAAAGGAGAAATATAAAAAGGACAAAGTAGAAGTTCTAGAGATGAAAAATACAATATTTGAAATGAAAAATTTCCTGTTTGAAATTAACATCAGGTAAGATTACAGAAGAAAATATCAGTGAAGTATGATATACAGTGTGGGAGACAGAATGCTTTGTTAGCATTCCAAGTTATAACTTCCAGCATACACCCCTTCCTTTGAGTGGGGTAAGATATATGACTATGATGGGATATGATAAGCTTGTCATATGACAAAATGATGAGATAATTGCTCCCATGATTACATTACATTATAAAATTCCATCAGAGCAGACTGGAAAGATGTTCTCTTGTTGACTCTGAAAGAAGTAAGCTGCCAAGGGCCATGTGTCCAGGACCTGAGGGTGGCCTCTAGAAGATCAGAGCAAAACTCTACAAAAAACCATTAAGAAAACAAGGGATGATGTCAATACTATAACTGTAAGAAACGAAATTGTGGTAATGATTAGTATGCTTGGAAGGGGACCCTAAACCTCAGGTGAGATTGCAGCCCTAACTGTTACTCTGGTTTCAGCCTGGTAAGACTCTAAGCAGAGAACTTTTATAACCTACAACTGTGAGACAATAAATTTATGTTTTTTTAAGGTTTGAGGGGTTTATACAGCAATAAAACCCTAATATACACAATAGAATTTACCCATAATGAAGCAAAGAAATTATAAGCTAAAAATAACAGAATTTAAGTATTATCCCATATTGCTTATGGAATAATATCAGACTCTCTAACATCCATCTCAGAAACAAGAGAGGAAGGAAAAGGGCAGACATTTTTTGGAAGAAATTAAAAGACTGAAAATTTGTCCAACCTGATGAAAATTACTCTGACAGACGTAAGCACTTCAGCAACCCCTGAGCAAGATAAAAATGTGTGTATGCAGCACACACACCCCAAAAGTAAATCATAATCAAATTACCAAAAATCAGTAACAGAAGGAACAATCTTAAAAAGCAACCAGAGGGGAAAAAAGACATCAAAGAGGAACAAAGATTAGAAAATGCAAGACTTCCTAATAAATGATATGAATCGGAGAGAGACAGTAATTCATTATGCTGCCAGCTGTGGCATCAGCAAGTATGTTACTGCCCATCTTGGAAATGACTGGTTTAAGATGTGACACTCTGTGTTTTTGTTTGAGGCTCCATCATCCTCAACCTGAATGGATCTAGGCTCTGGTGTTTGCTGAGGTCCTGGCTTCTTCCAATCTTCCTTATTCTTTCTCTGATTTTAAACTTGATCCAGCACCTTCTGTGTGTTTCTTGGAGATACCCATATAGTTTTTTAATACATTTTATTTCTGCTTTAAATCGGGCGACTTTTAAAAAAGGGAACATTCTAAATTCATTTTCTTCTTACATTCTTATCACCATTTCAACATGGTGGGGAGTAGGGTCAAGTTAACTTAGTACTTCTAAGGCATTTATAGCTACCTCCTTCATCCAAATTTATAGTTTTTGAAATTTTCCTTCAAAACCTGCTTTCTGCAGCATTTCTATGCTTAAATCATTTATTGGATGGATTACTGTTATAGACTGAAATATTCTTTTGCCTTCACCAAATGTATGTTGAAACCCTAACACTTAATGTGATCATATTTGGAAATAGGTTTATAAGGAGATAATTAAAGTTAAATGAGGTCATAAGAATGTGTCCCTAATCTAGTAGCATTGATGTCTTTAAGAGGAGGAAAAGATCTCTCTTTTTCCAAAACACTGCACACAGGCAAGGCCTAAAAGGATTGCCTGGGAAGGTTGCTATCTGTAAGCTAGAAGAAAGCTCTACAGAAACAAAATTTGCTAGCTCCTTGGAATCTTGGACTTCTAGCCTCCAAAACTGTGAGAACACAAATTTCTGTTGTTCACACCACCTAGTCCGTGTTGTTTTATTTTGTTTTGTGGTACTGGATTGAACCCAGAGGTGCTCTGCCACTGAGTTGCATGCCAGTCCTTTTGATTTTTTTTATTTTGAGTCAGGGTCTAGCTAAGTTGCTGAGGCTGGCCTTAATCGCGATCCTCCTGACCCTGAGATTATAGGTGTATACCACTGTTGGGATTTTTCCTTTTCTTTTTTTTTTTTTCCTTTTTAATGGCAGCCCTAGTTTACTATTACAACTATTTATAATGATAAATAGCTGGGATACAGTCCTCAGACTTCTCAACATAGCCAGCAGAATGGTCTTAAAATCCATGGAACAGGTAACTGAGATCTCCCTGCTACTTAGAAATTTAGATGACCTGTCTTACACTTTGAGTTTTTTTTTTTTGTTTGTTTGTTTGTCTATCTGTTTGTTCGTTTTGGAGGGGAGGGTAATCAGGGATTGAACTCGGGGGCACTCAGACCTATTTTGTATTTTATTTAGAGACAGGGTCTCACTGAGTTGTTTAGTGCCTCACTTTTGCTGAGGCTGGCTTTGAACTTGCTTCCGGCCTCAGCCTCCTGAGCTACTAGGATTACAGTTATGTGCCACCACGCCCTGCCAAACTTTGAGTTTTATAAAGCACATAACAAAAAGACTATTGACCTCCATTTAATTTATTTAAGTTTCTAAACTAATTTTTTCATGGCCTTGTGGATCCATTCCTACAACCCTAAGTGATACATCATCAGTTCAATCCTCTACTAGCTACATGGAATCTTAGTATTTTCACTATTGTCCCCAAGAAATGAAATTAACTCATGATTTTGTGACTGCACCATTACTTAAAGCTCTAGGGACAATGGAAGGAAACAATAAACCTACTACAGTCTTTTGCTTAATTGGTTTTCCCTCTGACATTGCACTAGCTTCCAAAACTAGTACTTCACTGTGTGATTATCCTCACAACCCTCTGACAAATGAGTTCGAACTTCCCTTCCTTTTGCTGGGCCTATCTCACTTCCTCAGTCACGGAGTTATTCTACTGAATAAAAAATTTTCCAGCCCTTTACACAGAAATGACCTTACCACTCCCATGTTGGAAACTCATTTGTCACCTCCCGATCGCCTATATGCAGAGACTAGATTCTAGCCTATTTCAGGACCTCTACAGTTTTCTTTCTCCATTTATCAACAAACATTACCCACAACCTTAAACTCCATTAAGCATCTTCATCCCTACTGGGCATAGTGGGTACTCTGCAGCCTGGACCTAGGTGCCTGACTTTAATGTGTCAACTGATAAGTTGCTTGCTTCCTCATTGCTCATTGTGGGCCAACCTGCCTCTCTCTCAGGCCGCCCTCCACAGTTTACATTTATCTTCAACTTCTCTTGGAGCACCTGGCATAAAGTTGGTACTCAATAATTGTGTGATGCAAGAATATATGAAGAAGAAAACAAACACTTATGCTTGAAGTCTGCCAAGGGATCTCATTACTTAGGGGATAAAGCCCAAACTCTGAAGCTTGATATAAAGGATCCTCCAGAATCTCTAGCAGTCTATGTAGCCATCTACTGTTAGATAACTAACTCCTGAAGACAACAAACTCTGAAGATGCTCAAGTCTTTTATATAAAATAGATATATAACACATACATATCCTCCTATGTATCTCTAGATTACTTTTAATACCTAATATGATGTAAGTGCTATGTAAATTGTTGTTACATTGTATTGTTTAGGAAAGGCAGTCATGTGTTACATAACAATGTTAAGGTTAATCATGGACTGCACATATGATAATGGTCCCATAAGGTCATAATGGAGCTGAAAAACTCCTGTCTTCTAGTGAAATTCCAGCCATCATGACATCAGAGTACATAAATTACACATCTGTGTTGATACTGTTGTAAATAAACCTGTGTTGCTAGTTTTACAGTTATACCCAGTACATAATACTTGATGCCGATTGACATTATTTATTATTATTTAGAGTACATTCCTTCTGCTTATAAAAAAAGTTTACTGTTAAAAACAGTGGTGGTCTTTATTTTGCTAGCAGCCTCATACAATTTCATGTTTACCCAATCTCTCAATTGCATCATTTTCCTCCTGTGCCTGATTTAATATATGTTGCTGTGTTCATAATGGCCCTATGGAAACACTAAGCTATACCATAGACATACACATGCCCCTACACTACATGGTGTACATATACATGATATATACATAAAATACAGACTCCACGTAGGTTTGTGGACAGTACCCTCTATCATCTTCATACAAACAATAAAATCACCTAACAAAGCATTTTCAGAATGTATCCCCATATTAAGTGACACAGGACTAATGACAAGAAAAAAGGTCTTACATGATCAGTATAGACACAACTGAAATTTTTTCCCCAAATATTTTCCACTGGAGTTGGGTAGAAACCCATGATTAAAGGGGGAACTGACTATACTCCCCAGACTTCTTCCAGGACCTCCTAATTTCCCAGACACCCTCAGCTCTTGTCAGAAACATGAAAAGCAGATCCAGTCTCTCTGAAGCAAAGTAAGTGACGAAGAGAAAGGAGTTTGGGTGAGGCCTCTGACTTTACCTGTGCTAGTGCTGACGCTTTCCCGCAGGTTTTCTTTTTTAAATTCTCTCCACCTGGAAGGAAGCAAACCAGCCATAAACTCACAGGTCTCTTTGAAAAAAGGCAAAAATTCAAGGCAGTGGTCAGAAAAGAAATATTTGGTCAGATTCTCATATGAGCAGGCTTATGCTTCCCTCGCTTTAATGGTTAAGTCACAAATTAAGTAATGCTGGGGTCTAAAGAACTATGGTATCCTCTAACTAACAATCTTCTTCCAGGATGTTTCTTTTCTTTTCTAACCTTAAAATTTTGCAATCCCATCACATTTGTCCTGCAAGTATTAAATGTTATTTTCTTAGATAAAAAGATTATGACCCAGAAAGGGACAGTGATTTTCCCAAAATCACCCAGCAACCTAAAGAGCAATCCAGTTCCAAACCTAGCCTTCCTGGTCTGTGACCCTGCTCTTTGAACAGTACACTGCTCTGTCATTCTGGCAGGTAGGAAGGTGGAGGCACTCATCCTGGATAACCTTCAACCCCTGTCCTCTCCAGCTGCTCCACATTGAATCTATGGCAACAGACTTGATTAAGTGTTAGTGAGTGTCCCTTGCCCCTGATACTGTCTTGTGTTGGGAAGAGGAAGGGGAGGCAGCAGCAGAAAAATAAGAAGTTCAGATTATAAGGCCCATCTTGCCATGTATGATTATAGGAAGAGTATAACTTTTTCAATTTCTATAAAAACCCATTTTTTTTAAGTTGAAGAAAATTCATTTAAAATTACAAATATGTACTTACCAATAAAAATAAAATATAGAAATAATGATAATTGCAAGAAACAATATCTGTGAAAAGCCATGTAAACAGATAGTTTTTTGGTGTCTGCAAACATAAACAAACCACTGTTAAAGAACTTCAGAAAGTTGCTCAAGTTATTAGAGAACACAGGGGTCAGTGATTCCATATTTCCACTAGTGGGCTTCAGTGCAGTACTGACCCTATGAGACTGTATCCAAGTGAGGGTGGAGGTTTGGAGAAGGCAAAATCTCCTTTGCCTCCTTTTAGGTTTCTCTGCCTAAAATTTAAACTGTCAAAGAAGCAAAATCAAACTGTTTTCTACCTGGGCTTGGTGGTGTGATGCTACAGTCCCAGCTACTTGGGAGGCCAAGACAAGAGGATTGCTTGAGCCAGGAATTCAAGGCCAGCCTGGCAACACAGTGAGACTCTATCTCAAAAAACAAACAAACAATAACAACAACAAAACACACTACCAGGCATGGTGGGAAATACCTGAAATCCTATCTACTTAGAAGGCTGAGGCAGAAGGACTGAAGTTTGAGACCAGCCTGGGAAACTGAGTGAGATTCTGTGTCAGTCAATTAAAAATAAAAACAAGCCTGGGGTTGTAGCTCAGTGTAGAGCACTTTGCCTAGCATGTGTGAGCATTGGATTCAATCCTCAGCACCACATAAAAATAAATAAAATAAGGGTATTGTGTCCATCTACAACTAAAAATAAAAACAAACAAAAGACTATTTTATGTTTATGCTATTGTGTCTCACTCAGTCACCTACTTCCTATACAGATAAAAAACACAGGCTACTGGGTATGGTGGCACATTCCTGTAATCCCAGCAACTCAAGAAGCTGAGGCAAAAGGATTGCAAGTTTGAGGCTAGCCTGGGCAACTTAGCAAGGACTTTGTCTCAAAATCAAATAATAAAGATGGGGGACTGGGATGTAGCTCAGTGGAAGAGAGCTTGAATAGCATGTACAAGACCTGGATTCAATCCCCTGTACCACAAACACACACAAACACACACACAACACACACACACACACACACACCCCTTCTGTTATGGTAAGCTGGTTAGTCAAGGCTCCAAGGCAGGCAACTGAATACTGGCTCACTTCTTCAAAAGAATTTTGCTTAGAAACAGTTTTCATTTTTGAGTCAAGTACACTTGGTTTTCTTCCCATACCCCATTGCCACTGTTGCCATACCTCTAGAAAGGCAGGAGCACAAAAACAAAACTCTACGGTCAGACCTAATTATGAATCTTACATCATGAGATCCTGCACAGAGACATCTTGGAGTTCATGGGGATAATAATAATAGTGGCCAATTCAGAGGTTAAGTTACAAAGCACATTGTAAAGATTTAAATAAATAAAAATCATAGAGGATCTAGGTGAAAGAATGGAGAATGCCATATCTCCAGTATTTACAGAAGTCTTTGTTTATAAGTAACTCTCCAGAGGACTGCACAGTGGGCAACACAAAGTAGAGGTTATAGACTGCTATTGTACTAGGCTTAGAACAATCTGGACAGCAGCCTCACCATGAAGAACTGAGGATGAGTAAGCGACTCAGGCGTGGAATGTTGTCTGTGGTCACTGAGTTAATCCTGGAACACCAGGCCAGTGAGTATAGCCAAGGCTCATTGACGATGTATAAGTGATGTTGATGTTAGCTGCTTTATACTCTCTGGAACAAAAACAGAACCCACAGAGGATAAGATCCAGTTTGACTCTCAACATCTTAAAGAGAGGAGCAGCTACCGTGTTTGTGAAAGGATGTTGCCTAAATCCCCAGCCAGCAGTTCATCCAGAGACAATAATCACCTTGGCAGAGAAGGGTCATGCAGTGAGGATAAAGGATAAATCTAGTAGCTCTATTCCTATAGCAACGTGTGGTTATACTGGTAAACTACATTTCTTAAGGGAAATTAACAAAGAAACAAAAGAAAAATAAAAAGGTGGGCAGGGGAGACAAAGAAAAGGAAAGTCCTATTTGTAGCATTTGCAAATTTTCATGTGTAAATATTCCTACTACAATTTCAAGCTATGACTGAGGAAATCAATTCCCAGTCTCTGACTCTTTTTAATAGTTGTTCTTCAAGCTGGTATGAGGTATCTCTGGCACATAATTATGTAACACCTGCACTTATCTCTATCATTCACCACCCCTACTTTAATGTATCCCAGTGCTTACTACCCCTAATGATCTGCTCACTTACCAGTCTTCTTTACTTGACCATCAGCAAGTTAAAGAATAATGTCTTATTCATGTCTGTATATCCAGACCTAGCATAATACCTGGCTCCATAAATATTAGTTGGGGGCATAAAATAAATATCAATCTGGTAAATGTTATAAATTTCATATATAAAGAATTTTTATAAGAATTGGGTGAGGGGAAGAAAACCCAATTTTTCTCAAGGCATTTTACTAAATGTCAGTAGATAACTGTACACTGCCTATAGAGACAGGAAAAAAGTAAGTAAGTGAAAGAGCACTTAGTAATTCTAGCCAGGTTGTCATTTTCAGGGATTCAATTCTGCTCAGAAAACATACCATGTAGGTACCCTCAAAAAAATTTTTTTAAAACACTGATATGGTACATCACATTGGAAAGTGTTCAGTGCAAGCCTGTGTTTGAGTCCCAGCTCTAACATATACTAGCATCAAGCTCTTAACCTCAGTTATAAACTTTAAATAAAATAATACCTATACTGCCAGGAGTGCTAGTAATTAATATGTACAAACCACCTCTAAGACAATTCTACAGACCACCTTAAGATAAATTTTAGAAAGAGGAGGACTGGGGTTGTAGCTCAGTGGTGGAGCTCTTGCCTAGTGTGTATGAGACACTGGGTTCAATTCTCAGCACTGCAATAAATAAATAAATAAAGGTCCATCAACAACTAGAGAGAGAGAGCATGCACGAGCTGGGAAGGAAGAAATTAGGCAATAGTAGCAAAAAGTTACTTCTTGTACTTTTTGAAGTCCAAATTCGAAAGCCAATCATATTTCTATATATTAATGTGGAATATGTAGACACATTAAATTATACTGTAGACATAATATAATTAATAACCACTTTAAAAAAACTAAATACTTAGGTATAAATGTAAGAAAACAAGTATAAGTTCTTATGCCAAAATTATAAAATACTGCTGGAAGTAATAAAGAAAATTAAGAAAATTCTCATTTAAGAAAATTGAGAGATGTATTTATGGATTGAAAACTCAATGCAGTAAAGCTGTTAACTGTCCCCAAACTGATCTGTAAGTTTAATGTAAGTTCTATGAAAGTTCCAAGAAGTTTTTTTGTATAATTAAGCCAGCTGATTCTAAAACTTTTATGGAAAGTCATGGTCCTAGAATAATTAAAACAATCCTAAAAAAGAATGAAGTGAGAAGGAATGAAGTGAGAAAGATCAAACTTTATTTGATCTTAAGGCTTACCGTATAACTTATGGTTATCAAGACAGGTATATAATCAGTGGACCAGAACAGAAAACTCAGCAACAGACTTATACAGCTATGACCAAATACTTTTGACAAAGGTGTAAAAGCAATTCAATGAAAGCATAGTCTTTCAACAAATGATACTGAAGGACTGGATGACCATAGGTCAGGAAAAAAATATTAAAATCTCAACCTAAACCTCACAGTATTATAAAAATGAACTAAAAATGCATAATAGATTTGAATGCATAAGTAAAAATATGAAACTTTCAGAAAAAACAGGAAAAAATCTTTGAAATCTAGGGCTAAGCAAAGAGTTCTTAGAGCTGAACTGAAACCATGACACATAATGAAAGTTGCTAAGTTGGACTCCATCAAAGTTATAAAAACACAAAACAAAACTTTTACTTTGTGGAAGACCTTGTTAGGAAGATGCTACAGATAAGATTGGGAGAAAATATTTGCAAACCATATCCAAAAAAGAACTAGAATCTAATATATGAAGAACTCTCAAAATTCAATAATAAAAACACATTTCAATGAAAAGAATACACCACTAGCAAACTAGGACTTAAGATATTCAACATCATTATCAATAAAAGAATAAAAATTTAGACCACAATGATGTCACTCTATATTGATCAGAATTAAAATAAAAAACAGTAACACCACCAAAAATTGGCAAGGATGCAGAAACTCTGGATCATCATATGTTGCTGGCAAAAATGTAAAATGGTATATCACCTCTGAAAAAGTCTGGCAGTTTCTTATTAAACTAGTCATGCAATTACCATACCCTAACAACTGCATTCATGGACATTTACCTCAGTGAAATAAAAACTTGCATTAACATAAAATTCTGTATGTCAATATTCGTAATAGTTTTATTTGCAATAGCTTACAAATGGAAACAACTGCCCTTAATGATTATATAAACCTGGGTATATCTATACCATTGCATACTACCCAGAAACAAGAAGGAACTAATTATTGATAAGTCAGATGACTTGAACAAATCTCAAGGGAATTGTGTTAAATGAAAAAAAAAAAAAAAAAAAAAAGCTAATCCCAAAAGTTGCATGCTGTATCAGTTGACTTGCTCTTGAAATAATATTACAGAAATTTTGCCTTGGATTAGGGTTTGAGGCAGGGAGGAAAGAAATGGAAGGAAAACAGACCATGGTTATAAGGGGGCAACCCAAGGGATCTATAGGGTAATAGTCTGTATCTTAGCAGTGGTGATGGATCCATAAACCTGCCCATCTGATAAAATTGTAGAGAACTGTGTACCTGTGTGTGCACATATGTGCTCATGTACGCATGCACACACACACTCCATGTACATCATGGCCCAGTGATTTCTGACAAGGATGCCAAGAACACATGATGGGAAAGGACAGTTTCTTCAATAAATGCTGTTGGGCATAAATAGAACTAAGAACAAAAATCATATAATCATCTCAATAGATGCTGAAAAGCCTTAGACAAAATTCACACCCATTCATGATGAAGACAATGAAGAAACTAGGGATAGAACTTACCTCAACATCATAAAGGTTTTATATGACAAACCCAAAGCCAACATCATACTTTCTGAGAAAAACTGAAAGAATTTTCTATAAAATCAGGAAATAGATAAGGATGTTCATTTTCACCACCTCTATTTAATATAGTACTTGAAATTTTAGCCAGAGCAATTAGGCAAGAAAGGGAAATAAAAGGGACACAAATAGGAAAGAAACAAATCAAATGATCACTGTCTGCAGATAATATGATCCTATACTCATGAGATCCAAAAACCTCCACCAGAAGACAGCTACTGCTAATAAGTAAATTGAGCAAAGTAGCAGGATACAAAATCATGATACAAAAATCAACTACTTTCCTATATTCCAATAATGTCTTTTCTAAAAAGAAGTAAAGAAAACATCTCCATCCACAATAGTCTCAAAAACTAATACCTAATGAAAGTTATTGAACACTGAAGAAAAAAAATTAAAGAAGGTACTATAAGAGAAAAAGATCTCCCATATTCATAGATAGGTAGAATTAATATTGTTAAGATCATCATATATCCAAAAGCAGTCTACAGATTCAATGCAACACTACCAAAATACCAATGACATTCTTCACAGAACTAGAAAACACTGTCCTAAAATTCATATGGAAGACTAAAAGAAGCAGAATATTCAAAGCAATTATAAGGGGAAAAAAAGCAATGCAAGAGGCATCACATTACTCAGTTTTAAATTATACTACAGAGGTATAGTAGCAAAAACTGCATGGTACTGATGTTAAAAACAGACACACAGTCCAATGGAATAGAAAACATAGAGATAAAGGGACACAGATACAGTTATCTGATCCTTGATAAAGGTGCAAAAAATACACTGGAGGGGCTGGGGTTGTGGTGCAGTGGTAGAGCACTTGCCTAGCATGTGTGAGGCACTGGTGGGTTCAATTTCTCAGCACCACATATAAATAAATTAAATAAAGGTCCATTGACAACTAAAAAATTTTTTTAAAAATATATTAAAGACAGCCTTTTTAACAAATGATGCTGGGGAAGCTGGATATCCATATGTAGAAGAATGAAACTAGATTACTAAGTGTCATCCTGCATAAAAGTCAACTCAACTCAAAATGGATCAAAGACCTAGGAGTCAGACCAGACTCTGCAACTGTTAGAAGAAAACAGGGTCAACACTACAACATACAGGTGCAGGCAATGACTTCCTCAACAGGATTTCTAAAGCTAGCAAAGAGTACCAAGAATTAATAAATGGAATGGCATCAAATTAAAAAGCTGCACAGCAAAGGAAATATGAGTATGAAGGTAGAAGGCAGAATGGGAGAAAAATCTTTGCTAATATTCTGACAGAGAATCAATATCCTGAATACATAAAGAACTCAAAAACAACAAAAAAAACTACCCAATCAATAAACTGGCCAGTGAACTAATCAGACAATTCTCAAAAGAAAAAACACAAATGGCCAGAAAATATATGAAAAGATGTTCAACATCTTTAGCGATCAGGGAAATGCAAATCAAAACTACACTGAGATTTTATCTCACTCTAGTTAGAATGTCAGTCTTCAAGAATACAAATGGGCTGGGGTTGCGGCTCACTGGTAGAGCACTTGCCTAGCATGTGTGAGGCACTAGGTTCGATTCTCAGTATCACATATAAATAAATGAATAAAATAAAGGCTGCTCAACATCTTAAAAAATTTTTTTAAAAAGAATACAAATAATAAAAAATTCTGGAGTGAGGATGTGAAGGAAAAAGGAACACTACTATTGGTAAGATTATAAATTAATATGATCACTATAGAAATCAGTATGAAGGTTCCTCAAAAGACTAGAAATGAAAACACCATATGACCCAGTTATACTTCTCCTTGGTATTAATCCAAAAGACTTAAAGTCAACCTACTATATATAGTGATACATGCATGCCCATGTTTATAATAGTGTAATTCACAATAGTCAAATTATGGAACCAACCTGAGTATCCTCTAATACATGAATGGATAAAGAAAATGTGACATATTTATATACATATATACGTATGCACATACACATACACAATGGAGTTTAATTCAATCATAAATAAGAGTAAAATTATGTTCTTTGCAGGAAAATGGATGGAACTTGAAAGCATTAGCAAAATAAGCCATACTCAGAAAGACAGGGTTCTCATGTTTTTCTCATATGTGGAAGTTGGAGAGAAAAAAGGAAAAAAAGAAGGAAAAAAAAAAGTGTGTGGGAAGGATCTCATGAAAATACAAGGGAGATTATAAGAGTATAGGAGAGACCAGGGGAGGAGGAGTATAAGGGGAGTATGGGAGGATAAAATTGATCAAATTATATTATGTGCTTGAATGAATATTTGACAACAAATTCCACTATTATGTATAATTATAATGCACCTAAAAATGGTACTGAGAAAACTGCATATCCACATGCAGAAGAATGAATTAGATCCTTATCTCACATCATATACAAAAACAACTCAAAATGAATTAAAGATATAAGATCTGAAAGAGTAAAAATTACTTGAAGAAAACAGGGGAAGAGCTCCAGGACATTAGTCTGGGCAATAATTTCTTAGATCTGACCCCAAAAGCATAGGTAACAATAACAAAAAAACCAGACAAATAGAATTACACCAACTAAAAACTTCTGCACAGAGCAAGGAGAAAACCCATCAAGTGTCAGAAAATGTATGTAAACATAAAGGGTTCAATATCAAAAATACATAAGGAACTCAAAAACCACTTGATTTTTTAAAAAATGAGTTAAATACTTAACATTACTAATCCTCAAGAAAAGCAAATTAAAATCACAATAAGTTACTACCTTTCTCCTGTTAGAAGAGTTAGTATAAAAAAGATGAAAGTTAACAAGTGTTGGCAAGGATATAAATAAAAGTGAACTCATATAGTGTTGGTAGGAACATAATGAATACAGGAAAACAGGATGGTGGATCCTTAAAAAACTAAAATTGGAATTGTCATTTGATCCATCAATCCCATTTCTGGGTATGTGTCTGAAGGAAATTACATCAATATGGCAAAGAGCTATCTGTACTCCCATGCTCACAGCAGCATTATTCACAACAGTCAAGATATGAAATCAATCCAAGTGTCTATCAATGGATGAATGGACTAAGATATCTAAAAAATGGAATATTGTTTTGCTTCAAAAAAGAAGGAAAATGTCATTTGCAATAATGTGAATGAATGGGACTGGGGATATAACTCAGTTGGTAGAGTGCTTGCTTCACATGTATGTACAAAGCCCTGGGTTCAATCCCCAGCACCACAAAAATAATAATAATGTGCATAAACCTGGCAAACATTATACTACATAAAATAAGCTAGGCATAGAAAGACAAATATTATATGATCTTAAGATATGGAATCTTAAAAATATTCTGGTCATAAGCATTACAAATATTTAATCTATAACTGCTTACTTTCTTAAAATTCTTCATTCCCTTCATTTATTCCCTTCATATAGTTTATAACAGATTCCTGCTCATGAACTGATCATGAATGACTCTGTATTATACCTGGAAGGAAAAAGCCTATTCCCCTTACTATATAGTATATGCCTTCCTTAAGGAGATGGATGATGTTGCTTATGTTGACCTTCATATAAAACTATCATGGTGTACTACTGTATATATTACTACTCAGTAAATATTTACTAAACTAAACTGCTTGACTTAAGAACTCAGGAAGTGATCCCCTGTTAAATTGGATGCCAGTCAAAACTATGCCCATATAACCATGGCCATGGAACAACATTAAAGGCATAGGGGTGAAAGAATTTGAACTCTGGAGTCTGTCCACCCTATATTTAAATACCAGGTTCACCACTGACCAACTATATTAACTTTGGTGAACTATCTAACCTCTGCAACTTGGAAATGATAAACCCACTGCACAACATAGATGGTGATGATTTAAAGTCTCCTCACATTTGTTCAGTACTTTGTTGTGTGCATAGTATGAACAATCACATTTAATCCTTTAACTATTCCAGCAGATACTATTGTTATACTAATTTACAAAAGAAAAATGACTGAAACTTGTCCAAAGTCACATGCATAGGCCTGAATTTGAAACAGTCTAGTCTAACAAATACATAACTTGACACCTAATAAAGGCTCAATAAATGG
Organism: Sciurus vulgaris; assembly: GCF_902686455.1. Classification (NCBI taxonomy): domain Eukaryota; kingdom Metazoa; phylum Chordata; class Mammalia; order Rodentia; family Sciuridae; genus Sciurus; species Sciurus vulgaris. The sequence continues at coordinate 74,619,692 of NC_136472.1, forward strand.
AAGCCATTATAATTAGTTTTCACCTAGTAGATCACTCTAAGTTAGCAATAAGAGAAGGAAATCATCTGAGACATGGTTTTAATTTGAGAAAAGATGAGAGGAAAAAAATATGTTCAAAATAGAGTAGTCAAATAGAAAAAACTTCTGAGTAGGAAATAGAATATAAAATATATAACACACAAATATATATTATATAAATATATGACATAAAATTTCATATACATATTACATACATATAAATATATACAATATGTAATATATATAACATATAGATACAAAAGTAAAAATAGATACACATGTTATATATAATTTTCTGATAGCCTGACTAAGGCCTTGAGATGCAGAATGGTATACAGTGGAATTTTTATGAAGGAAACTTTAGGGAGATAATTAAGAAGTGATTGCAAACAGTTAAGTCTAGAAGAGTTATTTTATTTCTGTGTATTTTAATTCTGAAAATCTATCTTCAACTGTATTTTATAAATGTAATTAAGAATTTTACTTGCTTCTTATGTTTGGATATTTTAATTTTTCCCTAATAATGGTTTAGTTATATTCGTAACTATGCCTATAAGACATATGGCTATCTAGATCACAAAACTATTTATGAGGCACTGCAATTCATTTGGCAAAAGGAAATAAACAAGTTTGAGCTCTGACTTTTCAATGATTACCATATAAAACAGAAATGTGGCCAGGTGTAGTTGCATGCACCTGTAATCGCAGCTATCCTGGAGGCTGAGGCAGCAGGATTACTCTCCACCAGCCTGGGCAACGTTGCAAGATGCTGCCTCAAAATAAATGAAAAAGTGCCAGAATGTAGCTTCAGTGAAAGAGTGCATGCCTAGCATGCACAAGGCTGAGTTCAATTGCCAGTAATAAACAACAACAGCAACAATGAAAAAAAAAAAAAAAAGACATGCCAACTATGCAAAAATGTGTGTTGAATGGTGACAGACTGGAGCACAGAGGAGAGGAGCTGAAAGGCATAGTCTACACTTCATAAATGTCTGCTGGGAGAGAAGGGAGGGAAGGATAGGAAGGAGAAAGTACAGAATTCCAAGAATATAACCACACAAAGAAATCCTAAAATGAGAAGAGGAAGTTAAGTTCATTAGGTGGGGATGTATAGTCTGTGCAAGTAAGGCGTTTACATGCCAAGAGGGGGGGTTAAACACTTACCTCAACCCATTGTAGAATAACCCCTTGTAGTCAACGTTTATTATACTGATATTCTGTTTTGTTAGGGATTCAATGGAGAGTAAACGACCCACATGCCGAAAACCAGGAGCCTTATACCTGACATATTCCCTGTCATGAGCTGGTAACCAAAAAATCTGTAAGGAGAAACAGGAAGTTCTTCAGTGGATAGTTAGCTTTCTATGTTCAAACAGCCCCATGGAAAATGGATGAGACTCCACTCTAGCACTTGTAGTAGTCTATAGGAAAGAGAAAAAATTCCAGTCCTTGGTGAAAAGAGTTAACCTGGCCTAATATTGTCCAGTGAACTCTTATAATGGGGACTTTAACCATGCTGTTCTGGAGCTGAATTTTTTTAGGATTTCTCCATTTACCAGTTAACATCAAGGGTCAAGGACCCACTGTGTACAGAAAGCTTCACACTGAAAAGTGGATGAGGAGTTGGTAAATATGGATGAAATGGAGTAAAACAAAACAAAACAAAAAATCCTCTTCTGGTTGGTGATACTGAAAAGTTATCTTTGAGAGGAGATATTTCCTGTCATCAAGGACACTATTATTACTCATCTGTGGAAATACTTCCATTCTCAAGAAGGTATCTGTTTCACTCATAATACTCCCATATTCTGAGAATTTAAGCCATTTGGAATGACTGAATGCCCAAATGCAGAGAGCTGCTTCTGAAAAACATGATGAGCAAATCTTTATTCAAAAAAGAACCAGTTGTTGTTCTATATCATTCATTAAATCTAAGTCTTCAAAGTCTTAGTATTATGAAGGCTCTTTCCAACAGGTCTATGTTGATCATAGTGCAGGTCACATCACAGTTGTTATACACAAGCATCTCTAACAAGGTGCTGATATTTCACTTGGTTTAGAATAGCAAATACTCTCAATATTTCCCCCCACTGAGATAAATTTAACTGGGTCTTTCTCAGATAATCACATGTAGATGTATAAGCAATGATTTTTATTTCTATAGAAAGTAAAATTACTTAAGGATCCCAGTGCAGGTCTATAAAGTAGGTCAAATTCAACTACTGTATTCCTGGGACATACCCACCTCCCAACTTTTTTCATGTATACTTAGACATACCAGATGTTGCTCAATTTCCGAGTCAAGGATCACCCTTACTACTTCACGAACAAATGTGTTCCTGAGAGGATGTTTTGGTGGAGGACCAAAAAGATCAAATATCACAACCTTTTTTTCCTTCTTTGCAATTTTCAATAAATCAACTAGTTGTGGAATTGATTGGTTGCTTGCTCGTTTTTTATCAGCCTCTGATATAGGTCCCATATTGAAAAATGGTTTGCGCTAAAAATAAATACATCAAAGAAATTGTTGGTTTCCATCAAAAGCATTTTCAGTTCTCTTTATAGCCCCACCCCCTGCTCTACCTCCATATTGCTCTATTACCCCTACTCAATACACAAGACCCTCTGAAATATTAGTTCTGAGATAACAGCTGCCAAGGAGAGAAATACAATGTAATCTCCATTGGTAATTAGTTTTTGGAATGATTCTTCTGTATCCTAGAACTTCTTGTATTTGTACTGAAGGTCTTCCATGTTCTTATATTGATCTTGCTTTGGAGCCTTTCTTTTTTAAAAAACATTTTTTTTTTTTTTTTAGTTGTGGATGGACACAATACCTTTATTTTTATGTGGTGCTGAGGATCGAATCCAGTGCCTCACACATGCCAGGCAAACATTCTACCACTGAGCCACAACCCCAGTCCCTGGGAGTCTTTCTTATGTAATATATTCCTTTTCAGTCTTGTTTTCCTGCATGTGCTCTTACAGTTCTAGTTTAGTGTAATAGATGGAACATGTGCTTTGGCTTCTGAATGAATTAAATTCAATTCCAGTTCTACACCTCCCTCACTTGCCTTCCTTGCTATATCCACCTGCAAAAATCCTACCCTTGACCGGCTCAAATGTCTTCCCCCATGAAGCTTTCCTTAAACATTCTGAACTAAAGAGACCTTGATGGCATTAAGTCCTGATGGCCTATTTTTATGCCCCTAAAAGTGTATGCCTCATTGTGCCTTCTATAGATATGTGTGCATGTCCTAGATAAAGCAAAGTCCAAATACTGGCTCGATAAGCTTACTGCTGTACAACATTGGAAAAATCATTTAAATTCTCAGACTTCATTGCCCAAACTACAAAACAAGGGAGTAAAGGGGTAATCCATGTATTTCTTGGAATAAGATATGGGATAAAATATTTATAGGACCTGGGAACATATCTGGCACACAGTGGACAATTTACATTTGTTCCTTTATTCTCTACTGATAGTGGAATATAACTCTCACATATCAGGAAGTATCATATGTTTTCAATATACAGCATTTCCCCTTATACATAGCAGGCCATATTAAGTTTGCTATATTAAATTTAACAGAAGCTACTTTTATTATCACTTGCCAATTTTAGATAATCTGTGGGTGAATTCAGTGATAAAAGCCTACTTCTTAGGAGAAGGAAGCAATAGCTATCTCACATTTTCTTAAGACTCAAGAAACATTTTTCTCTATACAATTTTACCTTTGTTCTCATTCCTATTTCCTTTTCTTCCTCCTCTTACAATCAGCCCTTTCTCACATTTTTCATACATATTGTATAATATCCCAATAAAACTGCAAAATCAGAAGGCAATCCATGGTTTAGATCTGAGTTGTGGGCTACAACTTAAGAGTTTTTTTGTTTTTGTTTTTAATTATCAGAAAAATAGCTGCTTATTTCAGAATTCAAGATTTTGTTAGGTAGTGTCAGATTCAGATCAACTGGGTCACTTAATTATGGGGAAAACTGAGAAGAACAGGATAGGAAAGATTAAGACAGCACAAAAATTCAACATCACAAAAAATAATGATTCATTTTTGTTTATGTAAGATAGGGAACTTGATCAGAAAAAAAACCAGAATAGGATAATGTCTTGTTTAGACTATATTCAACATATGGTTGAACATTTTCAAAAACGTCACAGGAAGTAAAGAATTAGAAATGAAACAAACTTCTGATTCTCTAGGCAAAACATCTAGTTCTTAAAAAAAAAAAAAGACTAAAAGTTCCTCTGTTCTCTATATTGATAGATATTACAAATAGAAGAGCTATTGGAAGAGCCAATGTATCATATTTGTTAAGAAATAGACAATTATCCCAAATATGTCTAATGATGCCACATCAAGGGAAACATTCTGAGGAGAACTATCTGTAAAAATAGATGAACAATAAAAAGTTTTCTTGTTGAAATATTTGCCACTCCATCTAACACTAATCCCACTACCATAAAAAATCAGACTGCTTAGAGTATTAAAACCATTCAAGTACTGGGGATTTCTAAACAATCCTAAATCCTCTTCCATGTCCCAACATAAAATTGTTACTCTGAAAATCACTGTTTTAAAGAATATTCCTTCTTTATGACACTTACCTTATAAACTTGTGTTACGAATCTACTTTTCAAGAAGAAGCACCAGAAAAAATGTACCACGGACAAATTTTTTAAGAGCCTCAAAATTCTACTGTACATTTTCAACTTATAGTTGGTATGGACATTTGTATATTGATTAAAAGATAATCAAATAGACTTCTAGTTTCTGGTTTCATGTATAAGGAGCTTGGAAGATGTCATTCTATCCTAAACAACAAATAAAAAGCTGAACAGATTGAAAAATCAACTTCTTGGATCTTGGCTCTGTAGAGAGGTAAGAACAAAGGCAAACCACTTGCCACAAGATTTGGGAGTCAGACAAAAAGAGGGAATCACAGCTTCCCAGAATAAGATTCATGAATAGAAACCACTGAGGGAACCAGGGCTAAACTGCAATTGATAAACTGCTGGAGGTTCAGTGTGGACAGTGAGTTAAAAAATCCAGGAAGATCCAATGATAGCTCCACACTTTTGTGAGTTTTAACTCCAGGAACTCAACCAAATTCTCACAAATATGGGGAGGGGAATGTTATGTCTCCATCAGGGGGAAATAAGAAAAATTTTAAAATACCCTAGAGTACTATGCTTCTTAAGAAGAAACTATTTGCCAGACATGGTGGTACATACCTATAATTCCAGTGGCTTTGGAAAGTTGAGGCAGGAGGATGGCAAGTTCAAAGCCAGTCTCAGCAACTTAGTAAGGCACTTAGTGACTCAGTGAAACCCTGTTTCTAAATAAAGTACAAAGAGAGATCCAAGATGGCAGACTAGAGGGAGGCTGCGTTCCTTGTCACTCTGTAACTTGGATTTCAAGCACAGGAAAATCTGTTTCTCTGTGAGGCAGTTTTGCTTTATTGATCCCCTGCAGTTTACTCCTTTTGTCTACCTTGATCACCCATAGTCTGCCAGCATATCGACTACTTTTTGGGTGCAGATTGCTCACTGACTGTCGCCTATCATCTACCATTTGCCTGTGGGCCTGCTTCTTGCCTGCCCATCACCTGCCTTTCACCCACCTATCACCCACCGCCCAAGGTCCACCTGCTGATCGTCTGCTGGTAACCTGCAGAATGCCCGCAGACCACCAGTGTATCACAGCTGCCTGCTGTTGCCTGGAAGTCCACTATCACAGTACCTGCAGGTTTGGTTACAGGTGGCTGCTGCCATTTTGGGACAATAACCAGGACCTACAGGACCCTGGGCCTGACTGACTGCACCCCACACAGACTCAGAGCCCATGCCCGGAGCAGCAGCTACCCGTTTGCCAACACGTCTGTAAGCCAGTATGGCCCTCTTGAATCATCCTGGAAGCAGAAGCTGCCATCTCGGGGGGGGGGGGGGGGCAAATTCCATCCTGAGATGCTTGCTGGAAGATCACTTTCAGGTACCTCTCATGCACCAGGCTACTGAAGACTGGGAGGTTTGAATAGTATATGACTGTTACAGTGTATGAAAATTTTTAAGTTTTTATTTCTTTATTTTTCTCATTCTCTCTGTTATCCTTTTATTTACCTATTTCCTCAGAATCTTTCTCCCTTTTCTCATGCTAACAACCAACTTCTTTTGATTATTACTTTCACTCTTTCTATGATCTAGTACTTTATATATCTTTTCTTAACTCATTAACAGTTACATCCTACACCCCTCCCCATCCTCTTTGTCCTCCATTAGAAACTGCAGACCTCATCACAAATCTATTTGTTATTCTGTAGATGATAACTGAACTCATCCTCTCTGTTTATTATGACAATTCTGTTAATGTCTTCATAGGGGCTATTTGGTTTAGGGCTGCATATTGTCTGTACTGGGTGCTGCTAGTATTGAGCTCCCTTTAAAGAAGAGGTTTTGGAAACTTGTAGGTCACTATAAGCCTATGGGCGAAATTGCAATACACCAGATCTGCATGGCTAGAGGGGAAGATATGTGAAGGACATGAAAAAACAAGGGAAGAAAGTGTTCCAAACAAAGCAAGATTCTATATTAATAGAATCCAGTGAAGAATGGTAGAAGAAATGTCAGAAAAGGAGTTCAGAATATATTTAATTAAACTGATTCATGAAGTAAAGGATGAGATAAGAGAGCAAATGCAGGTAATGAATGATCACTCTATAGCAGTTGAAAGAACAATTGCAGGAAGCAAAATACCATTTCAACAAAGAGATAGAGATTCTCAAAAACCAAAAAACAGAAATCCTTGAAATGAAGGAAACCATAAACCAAATAAAAACTCAATGGAAAGCATCACCAATAGACTAGATCACTTGGAAGACAGAACCTCAGACGATGAAGACAAAATATTTAATATTGAAAATAATATTGACCGAACAGAGAACACAGTAAGAAATCCTGAATGAAACCTCCAAGAATTATGGGACATCATGAAAAGACCAAATTTAAGAATTATCAGGATTGAGGAAGGCACAGAGAAACAAACCAAAGGAATGAACAATCTATTCAATAAAATGTTATCAGAAAATTTCCCAAAACTGATGAATGAAATGGAAAATCAAATACAAGAGGTTTATGGAACACCAAATGCACAAAATTACAACAGTCCACACCAAGACACATTATAATGAAAATGCCTAACATACAAAATAAAGATAGGATTTTAAAGGCTGCGAGAGAAAAGCATCAGATTACATGCAGGGGGGAACCAATACAGATATCAGCAGATTTCTTAGCCCAGACCCTAAAAACTAGAAGGGCCTGGAACAACATATTTCAAGCTCTGAAAGAACATGGTTGCCAACCAAGAATCCTATACCCAGGAAAACTAACCTTCAGATTTGAAGATGAAATAAAATCCTTCCATGATAAACAAAAGTAAAATGAATTTACAAATAGAAAGCCTGTGACAAAACATTCTCAGCAAAATATGCCATGAGGAGGAAATGAAAAACAACAATGTAGGTCAGCAAAGGGAGGAACTACCTTAAAGGAAAAACCAAAGGAGAAACCAAGTCAAGTTAAGAACCAAAAATAAGTCCAAATGACTGGGAATACAGATTATATCTCAATAATAACCCTGAATGTTAATGGCCCAAACTCATCAATCAAAAGACACAGACTGGCAGATTGGATTAAAAAGAAAGACCCAACAATATGCTGCCTTCAAGAGACTCATCTCATAGAAAAAGACATCTACAGACTAAAGGTGAAAGGATGGGAATAAACCTACCATGCACACAGATTCAGTAAAAAAGTGATGGTTTCCGTCCTTATTTCAGATAAAGTGGACTTCAAGTCAGAAGGTATAATGAAGGACATTTTGGACTACTTAAGGGAACCATAAATCAGGAAGACATGATGATTGTAAATATTTATGCCCCAAACAACAGCACATCCATGTACATCAAACAAATCCTTTGCAATTCCAGGAATCAAATAGACCACAACACAATAAATCTGGATGACTTTAACACACTGCTGTCACCACTGGATAGAACTTCCAAACAAAAATTAAACAAAGAAACCATAGAACTCAATAACACAATCAATAACCTAGACTTAACAGACATATATAGAATGTTCCATCCTTCAACAAGTGAATACTCTTTCTTCTCAGCACATGGAACCTTCTCGAAAATAGACCATATGTTATGCCACAAAGCAGCCCGTAAATGCAAAAAAGAGATGCTGTCTTGTGTTCTATCTTATCATAATGGAATGAAATTAGAAATTAATGACAAAATAAAAAACAGAAACTACTCTGACACCTGGGGACTAAATAATATGCTATTGGGGAGATCCAAGATGGCAGACCAGAGGGAATCTGCGTTCCTTGTTGCTCCATAACACTGGTTTTAAGCAGAGGACATCTGTTTCTCAGTGAGGCAGTTTTTACTGCATATCAATCCCCTGGTGTTTACCCATTTGTCTGCTGTGATGACCTGCAGTCTGCCAGCATATTGACATCTTTTTTTGAGAGCAGATTGCTCACTGTCAGGCGTCTATCATCCACCATTTGCCTGCCTCTCACCTGTCCATCGCCTGCCTTACTCCTATCCATCACCCAACGCTTGAGGTTCACCACCCGATTGTCCGACAACAGTCAGCAAACTGATCGCCAACCGCCAGTGGAGCACCAGCTGCCTGCTGCTGCCTGGAAGTTCACTGTTACAGTACGTGCAGGTTTGATTACACGTGGCTGCGCCATTTGAGACAACAGCTAGGTCCCATAGGACCCCTGGCCAAACTGACTGAGCCCCATCTCCAGGATCCCTCAGCCCGACCAATCACTCCCTGCTGCCAGGACCCCAGACCAACTGACTGTGCCCTATCACCGGGACCCCAGACCGACTGATTGCACCCGGCCTCCAGGATCCCACAACCACACCAAATACACAGGACCTCCAAGACCCCTGCCGGACCAAACCGCATCCTGTCTCCAGGACCTCCAGCTGACCACATCCACCCCTGAGCTGCAGCTCCCCATTTGCCAACACATTTCGAAGCCAGAGCAGCCACCTTGGATAATCCTGGAAGCTGTAGCTCCGATCTTTGGGTGGGGCAAATCCCATCCTGAGACGCCTGCTGGAGGCTTGAAGCTCATTGTCAGGTACTTCTCATGCATCAGGCTACTGAACACTGGGAGGTTTCATTAGTATATGACTGCTATACAGTAGATTTTCTTTTTCTCCTTTTTAAATAATATGCTATTGAATGAAACATGGATAACAGAAAACATCAGGGAGGAGGTAAAAAAATTCTTAGAGGTAAATGAGAATGATGATACAACATATCAAAATCTGTACAAACAGGACAAACAGGTATCCCATTTATTTACAATAAAAAAAATCTCTGGGACACTATGAAAGCAGTACTAAGAGGAAAATTCATTGCATGGAGCGCATTCAAGAAAAGTCAACAATTAAATGACCTAACATTACATCTCAAAGTGCTAGAAAAAGAAGAACAAACAATACCAAAAGCAGAAGACAGGAAATAATTAAAATCAGAGCTGAAATCAATGAAATTGAAACAAAAAAACAATTCAAAAATTGACAAAACAAAAAGTTGGTTCTTTGAAAAAGTAAACAAAATAGACAAACCCTTAGCCACATTAACAAAGAGAAGGAGAGAGAAAACTCAAATTACTAAAATTCGTGATGAAAACAGAAATATCACGACAGACAGCACTGAAATATAATTAGAAGCTACTTTGAAAATCTATACTCCAACAGAATAGAAAATCTTGAAGACACTGACAAATTTCTAGAGACATATGATCTTCCCAAACTGAACCAGGAGGACATACACAATTTAAACAGTAATTTCAAGCAATGAGATAGAAGAAGCCATCAAAAGCCTACCAACCAAGAAAAGCCCAGGACCAGATGGATTCTCATCTGAGTTCTACAAGACCTTCAAAGAACTCATTCCAATACTTCTCAAAGTATTTCATGAAATAGAAAAGGAACCCTTCCAAATTCATTCTATGAAGCTAATATCACTGTGATACCAAAACCAGACAAAGACACATCAAGGAAAGAAAACTTTAGACTGATATCTCTGATGAATATAGATGCAAAAATCCTTAACAAAATTCTGGCAAATCGCATACAAAACATATTAAGAAGATAGTGCACCACAATCAAGTGGGATTCATTCCAGGGATGCAAGGTTGGTACAACATCTGGAAATCAATAAATGTAATTCATCACATCAATAGACTTAAGGTTAAGAATCATATGATTATTTCAATAGATCCAGAGAAAGTGTTTGACAAAATACAACCCTTCATGCTCAAAACACTAGGGAAAATAGGGATAGTAGAAACATACTCCAACATTGTAAAGGCTATTGATGCTAAGCCCACAGTCAACATCATTCTTAATGGAGAAAAACTGAACTGGAACAAGACAGGGATGCCCTCTATCACCACTTCTATTCAACATCGTGCTTGAAATACTAGCCACAGCAATTAGACAGACCAAAGAAATTAAAGACATATGAATAGAAAAAGAAGAACTCAAGCTGTCATTATTTGCCAATGACATGATTCTACATTTAGAGGATCCAAAAAATTCCACCAGAAAACTTCTAGACCTAATAAATGATCTCAACAAAATAGCAGGATATAAAATCAACACACATAAATCTAAAGCATTTTATTCATAAGTGATAAATCATCTGAAAGGGAAATGAGGAAAACAACTTCATTTACACTAGCCTCAAAAAAATATTTGGAATCAATCTAACCAAAGAGGTGAAAATGAAATGAAAACTACAGAACATTAATGAAAGAAATTGAAGAAGATTTTAGAAGATGGAAAGATTTCCAATGTTCTTGGATAGGTAGAATTAATATTGTCAAAATGGTCATACTTCCAAAGGCACTATACAGATTTAATGCAATCCCAATTAAAACCCCAATGACATTTCTTATAGAAATAGACAAAGAAGATTTTCTCTCTCTCTCCTCCTTACTCTTGCTCGCTTCTCTCTTTCTCTCTCATTTTTTTTTCTCTCTCTCTCATCCTGTGGGCAGACACTCTGCCTGTCCACTTAATAAAATCTCTTGCGTGAGTTCCCACACCCAGAGTGGTTTCTGGGTGCTTTCACCCAGTACCCTAAAAAAGCTACTGTTGGTGGTGTGAGAGAAAAGAAGCCCTCCAGATGACCTAAATAGGACAGATCTGCAGCCCCTGCCAGTGGATGTGAAACTCTTTCTACATCTGAGATTTCAGCTTCCTTCCTGAGCAGGGACCACAAATCACCTGGTTGCCAGTGCTCAACTCCAAAGAAGCAGAAAATACCAGTCTTGTGGGGAAGGTTCTTTGGGCAAGGTAAGCATCTTCCTCATGGCTTCAGAGAGCCTCTCTCTGCACTAATGACTGGCAGCCTGAGCAACTGTGGCTGATTGCTAAAGGGTTCAAATTATTATCCAGTTGGCCCTGATCTCTCATCCCAAGGGTTTATTGTTCACTTCTGCTTTGAAAAGCAGAACCTGTGAGTCTGCAGAGAAGAAAGAAGCATGACAGGACTTTTCACAGCTGATGGATTAACACAATCCCTATTTAGAATTGAAAAATATCCTTATCTTCAAGTGCCACCTAGGATCCTTCATGCTGCAGAATAAAGGATAGCTGCAGAAGATAACAAAAATAACGGAAGATGACTGAACTTAAAGCATCATGGTGGAACACAGCCAAGTCACCACTGTGAGCATGAACATGGCCCCTGCATGTTCATGTGGGTGAGTGGTGCTGGGAGCACACTACAATGACTCCTTTGACTGCCCAAGCCTCTGTGTGATATGAAACTATTGAATTGTAAAATATGATACAGACCAGGAATCTCTACTTGCAACTAAATGAAGACAAAGTCATTGACGACGAAAAAGAAATAGAGAAAGAAATCATGAAATTCATCTGGAAGAACAAAAGACCCAGAATAGCCAAAGCAATGTTAGGCAGGAAGAGTGATACAGGAGGTATTACAATATCAGACGTTAAACTCTACTACAGATCAACAGTAACAAAAATGACATGGTATTGGTACCAAAATAGACAGGTATACCAGAATAAAGGACAGGGACAAACCCATGTAAATAGTTATCTCATACCAGACAAAGATGCCAAAATGTACAATGGAGAAAAGATAGCCTCAAACAAATGGTGCTGGCAAAACTGGAAATCCATATGCAGTAAAATAAAACTAAACCCTATCTCTCACCCTGTACAAAAACTCAACTCAAAAGGATGAAGGATCTAGGAATTAAACCTGAGACCTTCACCAAATAGAAGAAAAAGTAGGACTGAATCTTCATCATGTTCGCTTAGGACCAGACTTCCTTAACAAGACCCCCATAGCACAAGAAATAAAGCAGGAAATCAATAAATGGAATGGATTCAAAACTAGCCTTTCTCAGTTCTGTTTCTTCTTGAGCTATGTACTGAAAACAAGAGCAAGGGCTGGGGTTTTTTAACCCCTTCCTCTTTTTGTGTTGCTCTCCAAGCTGCCAGGTAGAGTGGCTTAAGCCTGAAGCTGGTTCAAATGTCTCAGCTTCCCTTCTCACCTGTATGAGGTTGGAGGGATGGAAAGTACTCTTGGTTGGTTTTGCCTGCGCAGACCAGATTGATGCACTCCTGGGATGGGGCTGCTGCTGAGTTCTATGAGGGGCGTTCTGTGGGCGGGGCTTAGGTCTAATTGGGCCTCAGAGGCTTTGTTGGGTGTGTCTGCTATGGAGAGATTAGCTACTGTCCATCTGCTGGGAGTCTGGATCTCAGGAGCCTCCCAAGAATTCTACTTGTGGAGCAAGGGAGAGATTTCTTCGCCACTCTGCTGCCTATGAACACTGCCTTCCCAGGTTCGGTTCCTGAGTGTATTCACACCCGCCTGTTCAGATGCCAGTCGCTGCTCATGTAAGCTGCCAGAATCAAAGGAGAAGTGAGTTGGGTTCCCCTTTGCTTTTCTGTCTTGAATCCCTCTGAGTAAAATTTTCTCTGTGCCTGTTTCACTCCCATTCTGCTAGGTCTGTCCTGGGTGCACAGTGTGGTTGTTTGCTGTAGTCTCCCAGCTTTGCAACAGTACCTGCAGCATGGCTGCCTCGGGCTGGCTCCTGCCTCAGCTCTCCAGGGGCACTTCATAAACACACCATTTTTCAAACACTAGTGCACAGTGCAGCCTGTGGATCAGCTAAGCTCAGGCTGCTTTTCTGGTCGCAGATTTCTCAGTATTAAGTTTGTCTGTTGTGTTTCCCTGTGTTCTCCCTCCCTCTATGCTGAACCAGCTCCACTACTGTGCTGCCGCCATGTCCAAACCAGCGTGGCTTCAATCTAGTCTTTCTGATACTGGTCTTGAAAATCAGGATCGGGTCCTTGCTCCCCCAGTGTTGACGATTAAACACCTGAGAAAAGCCGAGGCAAGAGTAGAAAGTACATCTTATTTGAGGGCTAGAACAGAGAGAGACGCCTCTGGAGAGGAGGGGATCCCGAGCTGGCACCCATGGGAGTGGGGGTGTCTTGCATTTTTAGAGTTGTCGGGTTTCCTTTCCTTTCCTCCACCTCCTCTTCCTATCCTGCCTCCATGACCCAGAGGGGGAAGAGAGCGGCCAGGGCCTCACTGCTTGTGTTGGACAGTGCAAGCCTCCCTCCCCTGGAGGCCTTCCCAGCTGGCACATGAGGAATCCAACTCCCGTTTCCTTTTTCTTTGATAATCAGCTACCTGTCCTTTGCCCCAATCTCATTTCTTCTTTTAATGTACCCAAATTTCTGAGTCTCTAAGACACTCTGTTGAATACTGAGTTTTAGTGAGATCCCTCTTTTACCCACCTTGCTGAGCAGAACTCCTGCCGCTTGAATCCCAAGTCACAGAGCAACTAGGAATGCAGCCTTCCTCTAATCTGCCATCTTGAGTCAATCCTTCAACTTGTAAGAGCATTGATCCCATTCGTGAAGGTAGAGTGTTCATGACAATCGCTTCCCCCAAAGCCCCACCTCTTAATATGATCACCTTGCGTATTAGGTTCCAACATATGTATTTTGGAGGGATCCATACAAACTATAAACACATCACGATCTGATGTATTTAGGAGGCAATACATAAGCAGTATTTAGGAGGAAAGTTGTATCAGTAAATGACTACATTTTGAAAAGAAAGTCTCAAATCAATGACTTCAGCTACTATCTTAAGGAGTTAGAAAAAGAAGAGCAATTGAACCCAAAATAAGTAGAAGAAATAATGATGAGAGTGGGCTATGAAGAGATATTTGTACATCCAATTTTATAGCAGCATTAATAATAGTAGTCAAAAGGCAGAAGCAACCCAAGTAGCCATCTGTGGGTAAATGGATAAACTAAACGTGGTATAAACATGCAATGGAATATTATTCAGCCTTAAAGAGGAAGGAAATTCTAACACCACGTTACAACATGGATGAAACTTGAGGACATTATGCCACTGAAGTAAGCAAGTCAGAAAACGACAAATACTATGCAATTTTACTCACTTGAAGCAGAGTAGTCAGTCATAGAGCAGAAAGTAGAATGGTGGTTGCTAGGGGCTTGGGGGAAAGGGAATGACAAAATTTATTTTAAGGTGTTTAATCTTCAAAAATTAAGAGGTATCTAACTTGATTTTTTTTTTTTTTGTATACCTACACATGTGAAACAGTCACCACAATCAAGTGAATTAGCATATCCAACATGCCACAGTTACTTTTTTTTTTTTAATGGTGAGAACCTTTAAGGTCTACCCTTTCAGCAAATTTCAAGTAAACAATATAGCTATAGCCCACTGCTGTACACAGGATCTTTCAAAACTTGTTCATCTTCATAACTGAAACTTTGTTACCCAGTATCTCCCCTTTTATCCTCCCCAGCCATGGCAATCACCATTCTTCTCTCTGCTTCTGAGTCTATTTTAGATTACACATATAAGTGAGTTCATGCAGTGTCTTTCTCTGTTGAGCTTACTTCACTTAGTATAATATTCCTCCATGTTTACCCATGTTGTCACAAATGGCAGGATTTATCTTCTTTAAGGGTTAATAATATTCCACTGGATAAATATACCATACTTTATCCATTCACCCATTGACGGACATTTAGGTTATTTCCTTATCTTGGCTATAGTGAATAATGCTGCAATACATATAGAAGTAGAAGTATCTGACAGACTGAATTAACTGCCTTTCCAAATATACCCAGTACTGGATCATATGGTAGTTCTATTTTTAAGTGGCTAAGGAACCTCTATATTGTTTTCTATGATGATTGTGCTAATTTTTATTTTTAAAACAATGTACAGGGTTCTCTTTTTCTGTTTGATTATAGCCATTCTAGCAAATGCAAGGTAATATTTCACTGTGGTTTTGTATTTCCCTAATCATTAGTGATATTGAGCAATTTTTCATATACCTGTTGATCATCTATATGTCTTCTTTGGAGAAATATCTATTTAGGCAACCATTTTTTAATCAGGTTGTTTGCTATTGAGTTGTTTGAGTTCCTTATATATTTTGAATATTAACCTCTTGTCAGAGGTATGGTTTGCAAATGTTTTCTCCCAACCCATAGGTTATCTTTTCATTCTGTTGACTGGTTCCTTCTTTGTTGCAAAAGCCTTTTTAGCTTGAGGTAGTCCTGCTTTTCTGTTTGCTTTTTGTTGTCAATGTTCTTGAAGTCATACCCAGACCAATGTCAACAAACTCCCCGCCCTGGTTTTCTTCTAGTCATTTTGTGGTTTCCGTCTTTTTTCAATTCAGTTTGTTTTACAATTTGAAAAGTTGGGCTGTGGGCTCTAGTGATAAGTGCACAATGTGGATGTACTTGATACCCCTGAGCTGTATTTAAAAATGGTTACAGTAATAAACTTTGTTATGTATATTTTAATTACATTTTTAAAAAAGGACAAGTAAAAAGAGTGTTTAAGATTGGTGTTAAAGTTTTGTTTTATGTTGTCTACTGTTTGTTTATACTGTTCATCTTTTCCAAATCCTACTCCATCTTTAAAATCTAGTTCTAATTCTCCTTAGATTAATTCCAAAATAATGTCTCTTTTATTTTCTGGATCCCAAGAAATATACTGCCTAAATGAATTTATTTGGCAATTAATCATGTTCTGCCTTTTAGAATTAAATATATGAATTTATTTATATTTATTTTGACTCCTGCAACATACTGAATCTTATTTGAGGGAAATGGCAATATCCTATTCTTAATGTCAAGCGAGAAGACAGGCTCTAGAGCTTATGCCTGGGTTTGATTAATGATGTATTTTAAATATTCCATTTTTATCTCATTGCACTTCCTCTTTCACTTGGTAGATCCTAGGTCTGCCTTTCTGGGGCTCCTCCAGATGACAGGGATCCAGGCACGTGTTGTGGTTCTGGATTTCTTTCAAGGCCAATGGCTATTGGGTGGGCACGGGACTATGCCCCTGGGGAATCAGTGAGCCGCATGGTATTGGAAGCATCCAATATCACACTGGATCATAAAATGCATGTGTGGGTTAAGTTTCTTGCCCCTGACTCATGCCCAGACCACTGTCATTCCCTGACTTAGGATGGCATCACCACTGCGCCCATTCCCTAGTCTTCGTCAGCCTAGGTGATCACAGAGGGGGCCAAAGAATACACCGTTTCACTTCTTCCTGAGAGGATGCCTTTATTACATGCTGACATTCACTCCTTTAGAAGAGTACTACGGAAATGTTAAAATGAGACAACCTGCAATACCTAGAAAGCAACTAGCTCCAATTCCAAGACCACATGTCACAGTTTCTCCCTTGCCTATCCCCTCGAGATGCATTCTTTATAGAAAGGCTGGTCCAGAATGGTTATGTAGAAAGCCTGGATGACCCTTCTGTATGACTTCTTGACCACTCATCATCACCAGCCTGAGGCACACAGAGGAAGAGGAAGAAGGGGACAGGTATGGCTAATATTTCTTTGACTGAATTTTAAAGGGGGGCATGGTAGAACGTAGTGTCACAGAGGATTCTTGGGAGTATTCTGATGTGGTGCTCTCTGGAGATTGTATTTCAGAAAGGTCCTCTATGAAGGGCATTGTTGGCTCCTCTGTCTTCAAGGAGGTAACTGTAGTTTGGAAGGTGGCCTCACTGGCATCTCTCCAGGTGGATGCTCGGGTATATCCAGAGATCTCCATGGGCACCAGTGATTTAACATCACTTTTCGCAGGTGTCAGTGGTGTGATCATGTTGTTGTGAGCTTTTACAAAATGGAAAGTGCCTGGTTGTTTCTTTATGTTCTTGGTTAAAGCTGGTTGGAGGGCCATGGGAACCCAAGGAGTTTGCATGACTCTGGCAGGAGACTTTATAGGTAAGTGTGAAACTTCTCCACCCTCATTACTTGTGCTCTGACTATCTGTGGGATAGAAAAGACACAAATACAGATTCCTCAGATGTCACTTATCCAATCTCTGCCAGTCATGCATGAAATCCAAATCATCTCTCAAATGTTAGCTCCTTGCTTACCCTCTCAACTTCTTTCTTCCAAGCTCTCCCCAATCTCTCAGACTTTGTATAAACTTTATTATGATCCTAGAATTCATCCTGGGGCTGGAGCTGGTGCTGAAGAGTCTAGTGAGGCTCTCCTTCACCATGGAGGCCCTCAGAAGGCAAGGACTAACATTTGCTTAAAGTTCATGCATTTCACAGTCACTGGTTATAAATCAGTTTAAATAGAAAAAGGAACACATCCTCATTTAGAATGGGGGCTTTTTAAGGGCATAGACTCTTGTTTGCCACTACATACAAAGTAATCAGAAGTGTCTGTCACACAATAAATGCTAAACAAATAATTTTTGTTTGATAGAAAAAAACAGATGGTAGAGACTTTAAGTAATGTAATTAAGAAATTGAGACTAATCCTCTTATTAAAGAGAAATTAAAAACTAGATGATATAAAAAACAAGAAAACTTCTTAAAACTAACAGAAGAGTTTAGACCATGGTGAGAAGGAACTATGGGGCCAAAGTCAAGAAAATGAGAACCTGAAGAAGTAAGCCTAGAAGTCATAAGTTATTTTAGCCCTCAGTATGTCTGATTCTGGAAGAAACAAGCACACTGAGCTGCTGCTGCTGCTTTTTTTTTTTTTGGTAGCTACATAGGAGGAGGGGGATTTTTTTATTGGACTTGAACTGAATTTGTAGGTCAATTCCATGATAGCTTATATCTTTATGACATCAGCTTTTCTAATTTATGAACATGATATATTGCTCCAATTATTTAGGTCTTCTTTGTTTCCAATAACTAATCATACAGCACCCTTTTTGAGGACTTTAAAAAACTTTTTATTGGTGAATTAGTGGAATTCATTATTATATATTGTGCACACAATTAAAACAAGTTTGGTTAATTTTTTTACCCTAGCACCTCAGTTCCACTTTCCTCCTTCCACTTCCTGGTCCCCTTCCTTTATTCTACTGATCTCTCT
The DNA here is from genome assembly GCF_902686455.1 of Sciurus vulgaris. Lineage (NCBI taxonomy): Eukaryota > Metazoa > Chordata > Mammalia > Rodentia > Sciuridae > Sciurus > Sciurus vulgaris. The sequence goes on from NC_136472.1 coordinate 74,638,237, forward strand.
TCTATTTTCATGAGACCCCCACCCACTCCCCCCTGTTTCTCTCTGATCTCCACATAATGAGAGAAAACAAATGACCCTTGCCTTTCTGAGTTTGGCTTTTTTTTTTTTTTTTGCGGTGCTGGGGATCAAATCAGGGCTTTGGCTTGCAAGGCAAGCACTCTGCCGACTGAGCTCTCTCTCCAGCCCTTGGCTTGTTTTTGCCTCACATAACAATCTTAAGTTCCATCCATTTTCCTGCAGATGACATGATTTCATTCTTCTTTATGGCCGAACAAAACCCCATTGTGTATATACACCACATTTTCTTTATCTATTTGTCTGTTGTTGGGCACCCAGTCTAGTTCCAGTTCCATAATTGGTTACTGTGAATTGTGCTACTATAAACATGGGCATGCATCTATTGCCACAGTGTGCCGACTTTAATTCCTTAGGATAAATACCAAAGAGTGGTATGGCTGGGTCATACGATGGTTCCATCCTAGTCTTTCGAGGAATCTCCACACTGATTTGCACAGTGGTTGTACTAATTTATAATCCCACCAACAGTGTAAAGTGTTCCTATTTCCCCACATCCTACCAGTATTTATCATTTTTTGTATTCTTGATGACTGCCACAGTGAGATGAAATCTCAGTGTAGTTTTGTGTGAAGACTTATTTGATTGAAGTCTATTTAGTCTGATATTAGTATAACTACTCCGCTTGCCTCTTTGCTTACTATTTGTGTGGAATATCTTCATTCATTTTTCCATTTTCAATTCATTTGTGTCTTTGAATCTGAAACTGAGTTTCTTGGTTCATGTTTTGTCAAATTCATTCTGCTAATCTCATCTTACGGCAGTTTACATTTAAATTAATAACGATGAAGGAGGGCCTTCTGTCATTGTGCTACTTTTTCCCACATATCTTATAGTCTTGCTTTGTTTTGTTTTTTGGTCCCTTCCTGCATCTCTTTGCCTTTTGATAGTTTTATTCTAATGTGTGTTGGTGCTGAGTTTGAGTTCATCCTACTTGGAGATCCTTTAGCTTCTTGGATTATTTATATTCATATCTTTCATCAAAGGATAATAAAATTTAAAATTTCTGGAGACTGATAGTAGTTTGAAAATGAAGACACAAAATTAGTAAGGGATATGACTATAGATGCTTCAATTATCTATAATAATGAAGTCCTCAGAGAGGAGACATTATACACTTTTTGCCAACAAATATGCAAATTTAGATCAGTAGATCTCAAACCATTATTTAGGAACCTCTAGAGGTCTCTGAGACCCTTTTTTTGGGGGGGGGGTCTCTAAAACCAGAATTACCTTCAGAATAAGACTAATATATTATTTTCTGTTTTCTTTCTCATTGTCTCAGAGTTTTCCAAAGGTCATATGACAAGTCATATTGCAAGAGACTGAATTTAGAAGCAGAATGAGAATTCTTATCCTTTATTAATCCAGACATTAAAGAGATTTGGAAAATTTTAAAATAATTCCACACTTCCATCATATTTTTGTTTTATGGTTATTTTTCTGAAAATGATATGTTATACAGAATAGGTTTTTTAAAAACTATTTTTAAATAAGTGAGTAGATGTTTTAAAATTTATAATATAGTAAATAATATTAGATTCTAGACATGCTAAGAAGCAGGAATATATGATCCATATCCAGAATATCAGTTAATATAAGTAGAGCCAGAAATAATAGAGATGATGAGACCAGTGAACAAGAATATTAAAACAATTATTTTAACTATGTTTAGATATTTAAGAAAACATGAACATAATGAGGGAGAGAAAGGAGAAATATAAAAAGGACAAAGTAGAAGTTCTAGAGATGAAAAATACAATATTTGAAATGAAAAATTTCCTGTTTGAATTAAATCAGGTAAGATTACAGAAGAAAATATCAGTGAAGTATGATATACAGTGTGGGAGACAGAATGCTTTGTTAGCATTCCAAGTTATAACTTCCAGCATACACCCCTTCCTTTGAGTGGGGTAAGATATATGACTATGATGGGATATGATAAGCTTGTCATATGACAAAATGATGAGATAATTGCTCCCATGATTACATTACATTATAAAATTCCATCAGAGCAGACTGGAAGATGTTCTCTTGTTGACTCTGAAAGAAGTAAGCTGCCAAGGGCCATGTGTCCAGGACCTGAGGGTGGCCTCTAGAAGATCAGAGCAAACTCTACAAAAAACCATTAAGAAAACAAGGGATGATGTCAATACTAACTGTAAGAAACGAAATTGTGGTAATGATTAGTATGCTTGGAAGGGGACCCTAAACCTCAGGTGAGATTGCAGCCCTAACTGTTACTCTGGTTCAGCCTGGTAAGACTCTAAGCAGAGAACTTTTATAACCTACAACTGTGAGACAATAAATTTATGTTTTTTTAAGGTTTGAGGGTTTATACAGCAATAAAACCCTAATATACACAATAGAATTTACCCATAATGAAGCAAAGAAATTATAAGCTAAAAATAACAGAATTTAAGTATTATCCCATATTGCTTATGGAATAATATCAGACTCTCTAACATCCATCTCAAGAACAAGAGAGGAAGGAAAAGGGCAGACATTTTTGGAAGAAATTAAAAGACTGAAAATTTGTCCAACCTGATGAAAATTACTCTGACAGACGTAAGCACTTCAGCAACCCCTGAGCAAGATAAAATGTGTGTATGCAGCACACACACCCCAAAAGTAAATCATAATCAAATTACCAAAAATCAGTAACAGAAGGAACAATCTTAAAAAGCAACCAGAGGGGAAAAAAGACATCAAAGAGGAACAAAGATTAGAAAATGCAAGACTTCCTAATAAATGATATGAATCGGAGAGAGACAGTAATTCATTATGCTGCCAGCTGTGGCATCAGCAAGTATGTTACTGCCCATCTTGGAAATGACTGGTTTAAGATGTGACACTCTGTGTTTTTGTTTGAGGCTCCATCATCCTCAACCTGAATGGATCTAGGCTCTGGTGTTTGCTGAGGTCCTGGCTTCTTCCAATCTTCCTTATTCTTTCTCTGATTTTAAACTTGATCCAGCACCTTCTGTGTGTTTCTTGGAGATACCCATATAGTTTTTTAATACATTTTATTTCTGCTTTAAATCGGGCGACTTTTAAAAAAGGGAACATTCTAATTCATTTTCTTCTTACATTCTTATCACCATTTCAACATGGTGGGGAGTAGGGTCAAGTTAACTTAGTACTTCTAAGGCATTTATAGCTACCTCCTTCATCCAAATTTATAGTTTTTGAAATTTTCCTTCAAAACCTGCTTTCTGCAGCATTTCTATGCTTAAATCATTTATTGGATGGATTACTGTTATAGACTGAAATATTCTTTTGCCTTCACCAAATGTATGTTGAAACCCTAACACTTAATGTGATCATATTTGGAAATAGGTTTATTAAGGAGATAATTAAAGTTAAATGAGGTCATAAGAATGTGTCCCTAATCTAGTAGCATTGATGTCTTTAAGAGGAGGAAAAGATCTCTCTTTTTCCAAACACTGCACACAGGCAAGGCCTAAAAGGATGCCTGGGAAGGTTGCTATCTGTAAGCTAGAAGAAAGCTCTCACAGAAACAAAATTTGCTAGCTCCTTGGATCTTGGACTTCTAGCCTCCAAAACTGTGAGAACACAAATTTCTGTTGTTCACACCACCTAGTCCGTGTTGTTTTATTTTGTTTTGTTGGTACTGGGATTGAACCCAGAGGTGCTCTGCCACTGAGTTGCATTGCCAGTCCTTTGATTTTTTTATTTTGAGTCAGGGTCTAGCTAAGTTGCTGAGGCTGGCCTTAATCGCGATCCTCCTGACCCTGAGATTATAGGTGTATACCACTGTTGGGATTTTCTTTCTTTTTTTTTTTTTTCCTTTTTAATGGCAGCCCTAGTTTACTATTACAACTATTTATAATGATAAAATAGCTGGGATACAGTCCTCAGACTTCTCAACATAGCCAGCAGAATGGTCTTAAAATCCATGGAACAGGTAACTGAGATCTCCCTGCTACTTAGAAATTTAGATGACCTTGTCTTACACTTTGAGTTTTTTTTTTTTTGTTTGTTTGTTTGTCTATCTGTTTGTTCGTTTTGGAGGGGAGGGTAATCAGGGATTGAACTCGGGGGCACTCAGACCTATTTTGTATTTTATTTAGAGACAGGGTCTCACTGAGTTGTTTAGTGCCTCACTTTTGCTGAGGCTGGCTTTGAACTTGCTTCCGGCCTCAGCCTCCTGAGCTACTAGGATTACAGTTATGTGCCACCACGCCCTGCCAAACTTTGAGTTTTATAAAGCACATAACAAAAAGACTATTGACCTCCATTTAATTTATTTAAGTTTCTAAACTAATTTTTTCATGGCCTTGTGGATCCATTCCTACAACCCTAAGTGATACATCATCAGTTCAATCCTCTACTAGCTACATGGAATCTTAGTATTTTCACTATTGTCCCCAAGAAATGAAATTAACTCATGATTTTGTGACTGCACCATTACTTAAAGCTCTAGGGACAATGGAAGGAAACAATAAACCTACTACAGTCTTTTGCTTAATTGGTTTTCCCTCTGACATTGCACTAGCTTCCAAAACTAGTACTTCACTGTGTGATTATCCTCACAACCCTCTGAGAAATGAGTTCGAACTTCCCTTCCTTTTGCTGGGCCTATCTCACTTCCTCAGTCACGGAGTTATTCTACTGAATAAAAAATTTTCCAGCCCTTTACACAGAAATGACCTTACCACTCCCATGTTGGAAACTCATTTGTCACCTCCCGATCGCCTATATGCAGAGACTAGATTCTAGCCTATTTCAGGACCTCTACAGTTTTCTTTCTCCATTTATCAACAAACATTACCCACAACTTAAACTCCATTAAGCATCTTCATCCCTACTGGGCATAGTGGGTACTCTGCAGCCTGGACCTAGGTGCCTGACTTTAATGTGTCAACTGATAAGTTGCTTGCTTCCTCATTGCTCATTGTGGGCCAACCTGCCTCTCTCTCAGGCCGCCCTCCACAGTTTACATTTATCTTCAACTTCTCTTGGAGCACCTGGCATAAAGTTGGTACTCAATAATTGTGTGATGCAAGAATATATGAAGAAGAAAACAAACACTTATGCTTGAAGTCTGCCAAGGGATCTCATTACTTAGGGGATAAAGCCCAAACTCTGAAGCTTGATATAAAGGATCCTCCAGAATCTCTAGCAGTCTATGTAGCCATCTACTGTTAGATAACTAACTCCTGAAGACAACAAACTCTGAAGATGCTCAAGTCTTTATATAAAATAGATATATAACACATACATATCCTCCTATGTATCTCTAGATTACTTTTAATACCTAATATGATGTAAGTGCTATGTAAATTGTTGTTACATTGTATTGTTTAGGAAAGGCAGTCATGTGTTACATAACAATGTTAAGGTTAATCATGGACTGCACATATGATAATGGTCCCATAAGGTCATAATGGAGCTGAAAAACTCCTGTCTTCTAGTGAAATTCCAGCCATCATGACATCAGAGTACAATACATTACACATCTGTGTTGATACTGTTGTAAATAAACCTGTGTTGCTAGTTTTACAGTTATACCCAGTACATAATACTTGATGCCGATTGTACATTATTTATTATTATTTAGAGTACATTCCTTCTGCTTATAAAAAAAGTTTACTGTAAAACAGTGTGTCTTATTTTGCTAGCAGCCTCATACATTTCATGTTTACCAAATCTCTCAATTGCATCATTTTCTCCTGTGCCTGATTTAATACTATGTTGCTGTGTTCATAATGGCCCTAGGAACACTAAGCTATACCATAGACATACACATGCCCCTACACTACATGGTGTACATATACATGATATATACATAAATACAGACTCCACGTAGGTTTGTGGAAGTACCTCTATCATCTTCATACAACAATAAAATCACCTAACAAAGCATTTCTCAGAATGTATCCCCATTATTAAGTGACACAGGACTAATGACAAGAAAAAGGTCTACATGATCAGTATAGACACAACTGAAATTTTTTCCCCAAATATTTTCCACTGGAGTTGGGTAGAAACCCATGGATAAAGGGGGAACTGACTATACTCCCAGACTTCTTCCAGGACCTCCTAATTTCCCAGACACCCTCAGCTCTTGTCAGAAACATGAAAAGCAGATCCAGTCTCTCTGAAGCAAAGTAAGTGACGAAGAGAAAGGAGTTTGGGTGAGGCCTCTGACTTTACCTGTGCTAGTGCTGACGCTTTCCCGCAGGTTTTCTTTTTTAAATTCTCTCCACCTGGAAGGAAGCAAACCAGCCATAAACTCACAGGTCTCTTTGAAAAAAGGCAAAAATTCAAGGCAGTGGTCAGAAAAGAAATATTTGGTCAGATTCTCATATGAGCAGGCTTATGCTTCCCTCGCTTTAATGGTTAAGTCACAAATTAAGTAATGCTGGGGTCTAAAGAACTATGGTATCCTCTAACTAACAATCTTCTTCCAGGATGTTTCTTTTCTTTTCTAACCTTAAAATTTGCAATCCCATCACATTTGTCCTGCAAGTATTAAATGTTATTTTCTTAGATAAAAAGATTATGACCCAGAAAGGGACAGTGATTTTCCCAAAATCACCCAGCAACTAAAGAGCAATCCAGTTCCAAAACCTAGCCTTCCTGGTCTGTGACCCTGCTCTTTGAACAGTACACTGCTCTGTCATTTCTGGCAGGTAGGAAGGTGGAGGCACTCATCCTGGATAACCTTCAACCCCTGTCCTCTCCAGCTGCTCCACATTGAATCTATGGCAACAGACTTGATTAAGTGTTAGTGAGTGTCCTTGCCCTGATACTGTCTTGTGTTGGGAAGAGGAAGGGGAGGCAGCAGCAGAAAAATAAGAAGTTCAGATTATAAGGCCCATCTTGCCATGTATGATTATAGGAAGAGTATAACTTTTTCAATTTCTATAAAAACCCATTTTTTTAAGTTGAAGAAAATTCATTTAAAATTACAAATATGTACTTACCAATAAAAATAAAATATAGAAATAATGATAATTGCAGAAACAATATCTGTGAAAAGCCATGTAAACAGATAGTTTTTTGGTGTCTGCAAAACATAAAACAAACCACTGTTAAAGAACTTCAGAAAGTTGCTCAAGTTATTAGAGAACACAGGGGTCAGTGATTCCATATTTCCACTAGTGGGCTTCAGTGCAGTACTGACCCTATGAGACTGTATCCAAGTGAGGGTGGAGGTTTGGAGAAGGCAAAATCTCCTTTGCCTCCTTTTAGGTTTCTCTGCCTAAAATTTAAACTGTCAAAGAAGCAAAATCAAACTGTTTTCTACCTGGGCTTGGTGGTGTGATGCTACAGTCCCAGCTACTTGGGAGGCCAAGACAAGAGGATTGCTTGAGCCAGGAATTCAAGGCCAGCCTGGGCAACACAGTGAGACTCTATCTCAAAAAACAAACAAACAATAACAACAACAAAACACACTACCAGGCATGGTGGGAAATACCTGAAATCCTATCTACTTAGAAGGCTGAGGCAGAAGGACTGAAGTTTGAGACCAGCCTGGGAAACTGAGTGAGATTCTGTGTCAGTCAATTAAAAATAAAAACAAGCCTGGGGTTGTAGCTCAGTGGTAGAGCACTTGCCTAGCATGTGTGAGGCATTGGATTCAATCCTCAGCACCACATAAAAATAAATAAAATAAGGGTATTGTGTCCATCTACAACTAAAAATAAAAACAAACAAAAGACTATTTTATGTTTATGCTATTGTGTCTCACTCAGTCAACCTACTCCTATACAGATAAAAAACACAGGCTACTGGGTATGGTGGCACATTCCTGTAATCCCAGCAACTCAAGAAGCTGAGGCAAAAGGATTGCAAGTTTGAGGCTAGCCTGGGCAACTTAGCAAGGACTTGTCTCAAAATAAAATAATAAAAGATGGGGGACTGGGGATGTAGCTCAGTGGAAGAGAGCTTGAATAGCATGTACAAGACCTGGATTCAATCCCCTGTACCACAAACACACACAAACACACACACACACACACACACACACACACACACCCCTTCTGTTATGGTAAGCTGGTTAGTCAAGGCTCCAAGGCAGGCAACTGAATACTGGCTCACTTCTTCAAAAGAATTTTGCTTAGAAACAGTTTTCATTTTTGAGTCAAGTACACTTGGTTTTCTTCCCATACCCCATTGCCACTGTTGCCATACCTCTAGAAAGGCAGGAGCACAAAAACAAAACTCTACGGTCAGACCTAATTATGAATCTTACATCATGAGATCCTGCACAGAGACATCTTGGAGTTCATGGGGATAATAATAATAGTGGCCAATTCAGAGGGTTAAGTTACAAAGCACATTGTAAAGATTAAATAAATAAAATCATAGAAGGATCTAGGTGAAAGAATGGAGAATGCCATATCTCCAGTATTTACAGAAGTCTTTGTTTATAAGTAACTCTCCAGAGGACTGCACAGTGGGCAACACAAAGTAGAGGTTATAGACTGCTATTGTACTAGGCTTAGAACAATCTGGACAAGCAGCTCACCATGAAGAACTGAGGATGAGTAAGCTGACTCAGGCGTGGAATGTTGTCTGTGGTCACTGAGTTAATCCTGGAACACCAGGCCAGTGAGTATAGCCAAGGCTCATTGACGATGTATAAGTTGATGTTGATGTTAGCTGCTTTATAATCTCTGGAACAAAAACAGAACCCACAGAGGATTAAGATCCAGTTTGACTCTCAACATCTTAAAGAGAGGAGCAGCTACCGTGTTTGTGAAAGGATGTTGCCTAAATCCCCAGCAGCAGTTCATCCAGAGACAATAATCACCTTGGCAGAGAAGGGTCATGCAGTGAGATAAAGGATTAAATCTAGTAGCTCTATTCCTATAGCAACGGTGGTATACTGGTAAACTACATTTCTTAAGGGAAATTAACAAAGAAACAAAAGAAAAATAAAAAGGTGGGCAGGGGAGACAAAGAAAAAGGAAAGTCCTATTTGTAGCATTTGCAAATTTTCATGTGTAAATATTCCTACTACAATTTCAAGCTATGACTGAGGAAATCAATTCCCAGTCTCTGACTCTTTTTAATAGTTGTCTTCTACAAGCTGGTATGAGGTATCTCTGGCACATAATTATGTAACACCTGCACTTATCTCTATCATTCACCACCCCTACTTTAATGTATCCCAGTGCTTACTACCCCTAATGATCTGCTCACTTACCAGTCTTCTTTACTTGACCATCAGCAAGTTAAAGAATAATGTCTTATTCATGTCTGTATATCCAGACCTAGCATAATACCTGGCTCCATAAATATTAGTTGGGGGCATAAAATAAATATCAATCTGGTAAATGTTATAAATTTCATATATAAAGGATTTTTATAAGAATTGGGTGAGGGGAAGAAAACCCAATTTTTCTCAAGGCATTTTACTAAATGTCAGTAGATAACTGTACACTGCCTATAGAGACAGGAAAAAAGTAAGTAAGTGAAAGAGCACTTAGTAATTCTAGCCAGGTTGTCATTTCAGGGATTCAATTCTGCTCAGAAAACATACCATGTAGGTACCCTCAAAAAAATTTTTTTAAAACACTGATATGGTACATCACATTGGAAAGTGTTCAGTGCAAGCCTGTGTTTGAGTCCCAGCTCTAACATATACTAGCATCAAGCTCTTAACCTCAGTATATAAACTTTAAATAAAATAATACCTATACTGCCAGGAGTGCTAGTAATTAATATGTACAAACCACCTCTAAGACAATTCTACAGACCACCTTAAGATAAATTTTAGAAAGAGGAGGACTGGGGTTGTAGCTCAGTGGTGGAGCTCTTGCCTAGTGTGTATGAGACACTGGGTTCAATTCTCAGCACTGCATATAAATAAATAAATAAAGGTCCATCAACAACTAGAGAGAGAGAGAGCATGCACGAGCTGGGAAGGAAGAAATTAGGCAATAGTAGCAAAAAGTTACTTCTTGTACTTTTTGAAGTCCAAATTCGAAAGCCAATCATATTTCTATATATTAATGTGGAATATGTAGACACATTAAATTATACTGTAGACATAATATAATTAATAACCACTTTAAAGAAAACTAAATACTTAGGTATAAATGTAAGAAAACAAGTATAAGTTCTTATGCCAAAATTATAAAATACTGCTGGAAGTAATAAAGAAAATTAAGAAAATTCTCATTTAAGAAAATTGAGAGATGTATTTATGGATTGAAAACTCAATGCAGTAAAGCTGTTAACTGTCCCCAAACTGATCTGTAAGTTTAATGTAAGTTCTATGAAAGTTCCAAGAAGTTTTTTTGTATAATTAAGCCAGCTGATTCTAAAACTTTTATGGAAAGTCATGGTCCTAGAATAATTAAAACAATTCTAAAAAAGAATGAAGTGAGAAGGAATGAAGTGAGAAAGATCAAACTTTATTTGATCTTAAGGCTTACCGTATAACTTATGGTTATCAAGACAGGTATATAAATCAGTGGACCAGAACAGAAAACTCAGCAACAGACTTATACAGCTATGACCAAATACTTTTGACAAAGGTGTAAAAGCAATTCAATGAAAGCATAGTCTTTCAACAAATGATACTGAAGGACTGGATGACCATAGGTCAGGAAAAAAATATTAAAATCTCAACCTAAACCTCACAGTATATATAAAAATGAACTAAAAATGCATAATAGATTTGAATGCATAAGTAAAAATATGAAACTTTCAGAAAAAACAGGAAAAAATCTTTGAAATCTAGGGCTAAGCAAAGAGTTCTTAGAGCTGAACTGAAACCATGACACATAAAAATGAAAGTTGCTAAGTTGGACTCCATCAAAGTTATAAAAACACAAAACAAAACTTTTACTTTGTGGAAGACCTTGTTAGGAAGATGCTACAGATAAGATTGGGAGAAAATATTTGCAAACCATATCCAAAAAAGAACTAGAATCTAGAATATATGAAGAACTCTCAAAATTCAATAATAAAGAAAAACACATTTCAATGAAAAGAATACACCACTAGCAAATTAGGACTTAAGATATTCAACATCATTATCAATAAAAGAATAAAAATTTAGACCACAATGATGTCACTCTATATTGATCAGAATTAAAATAAAAAACAGTAACACCACCAAAAATTGGCAAGGATGCAGAAACTCTGGATCATCATATGTTGCTGGCAAAAATGTAAAATGGTATATCACCTCTGAAAAAGTCTGGCAGTTTCTTATTAAACTAGTCATGCAATTACCATACCCTAACAACTGCATTCATGGACATTTACCTCAGTGAAATAAAAACTTGCATTAACATAAAATTCTGTATGTCAATATTCATAATAGTTTTATTTGCAATAGCTTATAAATGGAAACAACTGCCCTTAATGATTATATAAACCTGGGTATATCTATACCATTGCATACTACCCAGAAACAAGAAGGAACTAATTATTGATAAGTCAGATGACTTGAACAAATCTCAAGGGAATTGTGTTAAATGGAAAAAAAAAAAAAAAAAAAAGCTAATCCCAAAAGTTGCATGCTGTATCAGTTGACTTGCTCTTGAAATAATATTACAGAAATTTTGCCTTGGATTAGGGTTTGAGGCAGGGAGGAAAGAAATGGAAGGAAAACAGACCATGGTTATAAGGGGGCAACCCAAGGGATCTATAGGGTAATAGTCTGTATCTTAGCAGTGGTGATGGATCCATAAACCTGCCCATCTGATAAAATTGTAGAGAACTGTGTACCTGTGTGTGCACATATGTGCTCATGTACGCATGCACACACACACACTCCATGTACATCATGGCCCAGTGATTTCTGACAAGGATGCCAAGAACACATGATGGGAAAGGACAGTTTCTTCAATAAATGCTGTTGGGCATAAATAGAACTAAGAACAAAAATCATATAATCATCTCAATAGATGCTGAAAAGCCTTAGACAAAATTCACACCCATTCATGATGAAGACAATGAAGAAACTAGGGATAGAACTTACCTCAACATCATAAAGGTTTTATATGACAAACCCAAAGCCAACATCATACTTTCTGAGAAAAACTGAAAGAATTTTCTATAAAATCAGGAAATAGATAAGGATGTTCATTTTCACCACCTCTATTTAATATAGTACTTGAAATTTTAGCCAGAGCAATTAGGCAAGAAAGGGAAATAAAAGGGACACAAATAGGAAAGAAACAAATCAAATGATCACTGTCTGCAGATAATATGATCCTATACTCATGAGATCCAAAAACCTCCACCAGAAGACAGCTACTGCTAATAAGTAAATTGAGCAAAGTAGCAGGATACAAAATCATGATACAAAAATCAACTACTTTCCTATATTCCAATAATGTCTTTTCTAAAAAGAAGTAAAGAAAACATCTCCATCCACAATAGTCTCAAAAACTAATACCTAATGAAAGTTATTGAACACTGAAGAAAAAAAATTAAAGAAGGTACTATAAGAGAAAAAGATCTCCCATATTCATAGATAGGTAGAATTAATATTGTTAAGATCATCATATATCCAAAAGCAGTCTACAGATTCAATGCAACACTACCAAAATACCAATGACATTCTTCACAGAACTAGAAAACACTGTCCTAAAATTCATATGGAAGACTAAAAGAAGCAGAATATTCAAAGCAATTATAAGGGGAAAAAAAGCAATGCAAGAGGCATCACATTACTCAGTTTTAAATTATACTACAGAGGTATAGTAGCAAAAACTGCATGGTACTGATGTTAAAAACAGACACACAGTCCAATGGAATAGAAAACATAGAGATAAAGGGACACAGATACAGTTATCTGATCCTTGATAAAGGTGCAAAAAATACACTGGAGGGGCTGGGGTTGTGGTGCAGTGGTAGAGCACTTGCCTAGCATGTGTGAGGCACTGGTGGGTTCAATTTCTCAGCACCACATATAAATAAATTAAATAAAGGTCCATTGACAACTAAAAAATTTTTTAAAAATATATTAAAGACAGCCTTTTTAACAAATGATGCTGGGGAAGCTGGATATCCATATGTAGAAGAATGAAACTAGATTACTAAGTGTCATCCTGCATAAAAGTCAACTCAACTCAAAATGGATCAAAGACCTAGGAGTCAGACCAGACTCTGCAACTGTTAGAAGAAAACAGGGTCAACACTACAACATACAGGTGCAGGCAATGACTTCCTCAACAGGATTTCTAAAGCTAGCAAAGAGTACCAAGAATTAATAAATGGAATGGCATCAAATTAAAAAGCTGCACAGCAAAGGAAATATGAGTATGAAGGTAGAAGGCAGAATGGGAGAAAAATCTTTGCTAATATTCTGACAGAGAATCAATATCCTGAATACATAAAGAACTCAAAAACAACAACAACAAAAAACTACCCAATCAATAAACTGGCCAGTGAACTAATCAGACAATTCTCAAAGAAAAAACACAAATGGCCAGAAAATATATGAAAAGATGTTCAACATCTTTAGCGATCAGGGAAATGCAAATCAAAACTACACTGAGATTTTATCTCACTCTAGTTAGAATGTCAGTCTTCAAGAATACAAATGGGCTGGGGTTGCGGCTCACTGGTAGAGCACTTGCCTAGCATGTGTGAGGCACTAGGTTCGATTCTCAGTATCACATATAAATAAATGAATAAAATAAAGGCTGCTCAACATCTTAAAAAATTTTTTTAAAAAGAATACAAATAATAAAAAATTCTGGAGTGAGGATGTGAAGGAAAAAGGAACACTACTATTGGTAAGATTATAAATTAATATGATCACTATAGAAATCAGTATGAAGGTTCCTCAAAAGACTAGAAATGAAAACACCATATGACCCAGTTATACTTCTCCTTGGTATTAATCCAAAAGACTTAAAGTCAACCTACTATATATAGTGATACATGCATGCCCATGTTTATAATAGTGTAATTCACAATAGTCAAATTATGGAACCAACCTGAGTATCCTCTAATACATGAATGGATAAAGAAAATGTGACATATTTATATATACATATATACGTATGCACATACACATACACAATGGAGTTTTATTCAATCATAAATAAGAGTAAAATTATGTTCTTTGCAGGAAAATGGATGGAACTTGAAAGCATTAGCAAAATAAGCCATACTCAGAAAGACAGGGTTCTCATGTTTTCTCTCATATGTGGAAGTTGGAGAGAAAAAAGGAAAAAAAGAAGGAAAAAAAAAAGTGTGTGGGAAGGATCTCATGAAAATACAAGGGAGATTAGAAGAGTATAGGAGAGACCAGGGGAGGAGGAGTATAAGGGGAGGTATGGGAGGATAAAATTGATCAAATTATATTATGTGCTTGAATGAATATTTGACAACAAATTCCACTATTATGTATAATTATAATGCACCTAAAAATGGTACTGAGAAAACTGCATATCCACATGCAGAAGAATGAATTAGATCCTTATCTCACATCATATACAAAAACAACTCAAAATGAATTAAAGATTTAATATAAGATCTGAAAGAGTAAAAATTACTTGAAGAAAACAGGGGAAGAGCTCCAGGACATTAGTCTGGGCAATAATTTCTTAGATCTGACCCCAAAAGCATAGGTAACAATAACAACAAAAACCAGACAAATAGAATTACACCAACTAAAAACTTCTGCACAGAGCAAGGAGAAAACCCATCAAGTGTCAGAAAATGTATGTAAACATAAAGGGTTCAATATCAAAAATACATAAGGAACTCAAAAACCACTTGATTTTTTAAAAAATGAGTTAAATACTTAACATTACTAATCCTCAAGAAAAGCAAATTAAAATCACAATAAGTTACTACCTTTCTCCTGTTAGAAGAGTTAGTATAAAAAAGATGAAAGTTAACAAGTGTTGGCAAGGATATAAATAAAAGTGAACTCATATAGTGTTGGTAGGAACATAATGAATACAGGAAAACAGGATGGTGGATCCTTAAAAAACTAAAATTGGAATTGTCATTTGATCTATCAATCCCATTTCTGGGTATGTGTCTGAAGGAAATTACATCAATATGGCAAAGAGCTATCTGTACTCCCATGCTCACAGCAGCATTATTCACAACAGTCAAGATATGAAATCAATCCAAGTGTCTATCAATGGATGAATGGACTAAGATATCTAAAAAATGGAATATTGTTTTGCTTCAAAAAAGAAGGAAAATGTCATTTGCAATAATGTGAATGAATGGGACTGGGGATATAACTCAGTTGGTAGAGTGCTTGCTTCACATGTATGTACAAAGCCCTGGGTTCAATCCCCAGCACCACAAAAATAATAATAATAATGTGCATAAACCTGGCAAACATTATACTACATAAAATAAGCTAGGCATAGAAAGACAAATATTATATGATCTTAAGATATGGAATCTTAAAAATATTCTGGTCATAAGCATTACAAATATTTAATCTATAACTGCTTACTTTCTTAAAATTCTTCATTCCCTTCATTTATTCCCTTCATATATCTGTTTATAACAGATTCCTGCTCATGAACTGATCATGAATGACTCTGTATTATACCTGGAAGGAAAAAGCCTATTCCCCTTACTATATATAGTATATGCCTTCCTTAAGGAGATGGATGATGTCTTGCTTATGTTGACCTTCATATAAAACTATCATGGTGTACTACTGTATATATTACTACTCAGTAAATATTTACTAAACTAAACTGCTTGACTTAAGAACTCAGGAAGTGATCCCCTGTTAAATTGGATGCCAGTCAAAACTATGCCCATATAACCATGGCCATGGAACAACATTAAAGGCATAGGGGTGAAAGAATTTGAACTCTGGAGTCTGTCCACCCTATATTTAAATACCAGGTTCACCACTGACCAACTATATTAACTTTGGTGAACTATCTAACCTCTGCAACTTGGAAATGATAAACCCACTGCACAACATAGATGGTGATGATTTAAAGTCTCCTCACATTTGTTCAGTACTTTGTTGTGTGCATAGTATGAACAATCACATTTAATCCTTTAACTATTCCAGCAGATACTATTGTTATACTAATTTACAAAGGAGAAAAATGACTGAAACTTGTCCAAAGTCACATGCATAGGCCTGAATTTGAAACAGTCTAGTCTAACAAATACATAACTTGACACCTAATAAAGGCTCAATAAATGGAAGCCATTATAATTAGTTTTCACCTAGTAGATCACTCTAAGTTAGCAATAAGAGAAGGAAATCATCTGAGACATGGTTTTAATTTGAGAAAAGATGAGAGGAAAAAAATATGTTCAAAATAGAGTAGTCAAATAGAAAAAACTTCTGAGTAGGAAATAGAATATAAAATATATAACACACAAATATATATTACATATAAATATATGACATAAAATTTCATATACATATATTACATACATATAAATATATACAATATGTAATATATATAACATATAGATACAAAAGTAAAAATAGATACACATGTTATATATAATTTTCTGATAGCCTGACTAAGGCCTTGAGATGCAGAATGGTATACAGTGGAATTTTTATGAAGGAAACTTTAGGGAGATAATTAAGAAGTGATTGCAAACAGTTAAGTCTAGAAGAGTTATTTTATTTCTGTGTATTTTAATTCTGAAAATCTATCTTCAACTGTATATTTATAAATGTAATTAAGAATTTTACTTGCTTCTTATGTTTGGATATTTTAATTTTTCCCTAATAATGGTTTAGTTATATTCGTAACTATGCCTATAAGACATATGGCTATCTAGATCACAAAACTATTTATGAGGCACTGCAATTCATTTGGCAAAAGGAAATAAACAAGTTTTGAGCTCTGACTTTTCAATGATTACCATATATAAAAACAGAAATGTGGCCAGGTGTAGTTGCATGCACCTGTAATCGCAGCTATCCTGGAGGCTGAGGCAGCAGGATTACTCTCCACCAGCCTGGGCAACGTTGCAAGATGCTGCCTCAAAATAAATGAAAAAGTGCCAGAATGTAGCTTCAGTGAAAGAGTGCATGCCTAGCATGCACAAGGCTGAGTTCAATTGCCAGTAATAAACAACAACAGCAACAATGAAAAAAAAAAAAAAAAAGACATGCCAACTATGCAAAAATGTGTGTTGAATGGTGACAGACTGGAGCACAGAGGAGAAGGAGCTGAAAGGCATAGTCTACACTTCATAAATGTCTGCTGGCAGAGAAGGGAGGGAAGGATAGGAAGGAGAAAGTACAGAATTCCAAGAATATAACCACACAAAGAAATCCTAAAATGAGAAGAGGAAGTTAAGTTCCTTAGGTGGGGATGTATAGTCTGTGCAAGTAAGGCGTTTACATGCCAAGAGAGGTGGGGTTAAACACTTACCTCAACCCATTGTAGAATAACCCCTTGTAGTCAACGTTTATTATACTGATATTCTGTTTTGTTAGGGATTCAATGGAGAGTAAACGACCCACATGCCGAAAACCAGGAGCCTTATACCTGACATATTCCCTGTCATGAGCTGGTAACCAAAAAATCTGTAAGGAGAAACAGGAAGTTCTTCAGTGGATAGTTAGCTTTCTATGTTCAAACAGCCCCATGGAAAATGGATGAGACTCCACTCTAGCACTTGTAGTAGTCTATAGGAAAGAGAAAAAATTCCAGTCCTTGGTGAAAAGAGTTAACCTGGCCTAATATTGTCCAGTGAACTCTTATAATGGGGACTTTAACCATGCTGTTCTGGAGCTGAATTTTTTTAGGATTTCTCCATTTACCAGTTAACATCAAGGGTCAAGGACCCACTGTGTACAGAAAGCTTCACACTGAAAAGTGGATGAGGAGTTGGTAAATATGGATGAAATGGAGTAAAACAAAACAAAACAAAAAATCCTCTTCTGGTTGGTGATACTGAAAAGTTATCTTTGAGAGGAGATATTTCCTGTCATCAAGGACACTATTATTACTCATCTGTGGAAATACTTCCATTCTCAAGAAGGTATCTGTTTCACTCATAATACTCCCATATTCTGAGAATTTAAGCCATTTGGAATGACTGAATGCCCAAATGCAGAGAGCTGCTTCTGAAAAACATGATGAGCAAATCTTTATTCAAAAAAGAACCAGTTGTTGTTCTATATCATTCATTAAATCTAAGTCTTCAAAGTCTTAGTATTATGAAGGCTCTTTCCAACAGGTCTATGTTGATCATAGTGCAGGTCACATCACAGTTGTTATACACAAGCATCTCTAACAAGGTGCTGATATTTCACTTGGTTTAGAATAGCAAATACTCTCAATATTTCCCCCCACTGAGATAAATTTAACTGGGTCTTTCTCAGATAATCACATGTAGATGTATAAGCAATGATTTTTATTTCTATAGAAAGTAAAATTACTTAAGGATCCCAGTGCAGGTCTATAAAGTAGGTCAAATTCAACTACTGTATTCCTGGGACATGCTACCCACCTCCCAACTTTTTTCATGTATACTTAGACATACCAGATGTTGCTCAATTTCCGAGTCAAGGATCACCCTTACTACTTCACGAACAAATGTGTTCCTGAGAGGATGTTTTGGTGGAGGACCAAAAAGATCAAATATCACAACCTTTTTTTCCTTCTTTGCAATTTTCAATAAATCAACTAGTTGTGGAATTGATTGGTTGCTTGCTCGTTTTTTATCAGCCTCTGATATAGGTCCCATATTGAAAAATGGTTTGCGCTAAAAATAAATACATCAAAGAAATTGTTGGTTTCCATCAAAAGCATTTTCCAGTTCTCTGCTTTATAGCCCCACCCCCTGCTCTACCTCCATATTGCTCTATTACCCCTACTCAATACACAAGACCCTCTGAAATATTAGTTCTGAGATAACAGCTGCCAAGGAGAGAAATACAATGTAATCTCCATTGGTAATTAGTTTTTGGAATGATTTCTTCTGTATCCTAGAACTTCTTGTATTTGTACTGAAGGTCTTCCATGTTCTTATATTGATCTTGCTTTGGAGCCTTTCTTTTTTAAAAAACATTTTTTTTTTTTTTTTAGTTGTGGATGGACACAATACCTTTATTTTTATGTGGTGCTGAGGATCGAATCCAGTGCCTCACACATGCCAGGCAAACATTCTACCACTGAGCCACAACCCCAGTCCCTGGGAGTCTTTCTTATGTAATATATTCCTTTTCAGTCTTGTTTTCCTGCATGTGCTCTTACAGTTCTAGTTTAGTGTAATAGATGGAACATGTGCTTTGGCTTCTGAATGAATTAAATTCAATTCCAGTTCTACACCTCCCTCACTTGCCTTCCTTGCTATATCCACCTGCAAAAATCCTACCCTTGACCGGCTCAAATGTTTCTTCCCCCATGAAGCTTTCCTTAAACATTCTGAACTAAAGAGACCTTGATGGCATTAAGTCCTGATGGCCTATTTTTATGCCCCTAAAAGTGTATGCCTCATTGTGCCTTCTATAGATATGTGTGCATGTCCTAGATAAAGCAAAGTCCAAATACTGGCTCGATAAGCTTACTGCTGTACAACATTGGAAAAATCATTTAAATTCTCAGACTTCATTGCCCAAACTACAAAACAAGGGAGTAAAGGGGTAATCCATGTATTTCTTGGAATAAGATATGGGATAAAATATTTATAGGACCTGGGAACATATCTGGCACACAGTGGACAATTTACATTTGTTCCTTTATTCTCTACTGATAGTGGAATATAACTCTCACATATCAGGAAGTATCATATGTTTTCAATATACAGCATTTCCCCTTATACATAGCAGGCCATATTAAGTTTGCTATATTAAATTTAACAGAAGCTACTTTTATTATCACTTGCCAATTTTAGATAATCTGTGGGTGAATTCAGTGATAAAAGCCTACTTCTTAGGAGAAGGAAGCAATAGCTATCTCACATTTTCTTAAGACTCAAGAAACATTTTTCTCTATACAATTTTACCTTTGTTCTCATTCCCTATTTCCTTTTCTTCCTCCTCTTACAATCAGCCCTTTCTCACATTTTTCATACATATTGTATAATATCCCAATAAAACTGCAAAATCAGAAGGCAATCCATGGTTTAGATCTGAGTTGTGGGCTACAACTTAAGAGTTTTTTTGTTTTTGTTTTTAATTATCAGAAAAATAGCTGCTTATTTCAGAATTCAAGATTTTGTTAGGTAGTGTCAGATTCAGATCAACTGGGTCACTTAATTATGGGGAAAACTGAGAAGAACAGGATAGGAAAGATTAAGACAGCACAAAAATTCAACATCACAAAAAATAATGATTCATTTTTGTTTATGTAAGATAGGGAACTTGATCAGAAAAAAAACCAGAATAGGATAATGTCTTGTTTAGACTATATTCAACATATGGTTGAACATTTTCAAAAACGTCACAGGAAGTAAAGAATTAGAAATGAAACAAACTTCTGATTCTCTAGGCAAAACATCTAGTTCTTAAAAAAAAAAAAAGACTAAAAGTTCCTCTGTTCTCTATATTGATAGATATTACAAATAGAAGAGCTATTGGAAGAGCCAATGTATCATATTTGTTAAGAAATAGACAATTATCCCAAATATGTCTAATGATGCCACATCAAGGGAAACATTCTGAGGAGAACTATCTGTAAAAATAGATGAACAATAAAAAGTTTTCTTGTTGAAATATTTGCCACTCCATCTAACACTAATCCCACTACCATAAAAAATCAGACTGCTTAGAGTATTAAAACCATTCAAGTACTGGGGATTTCTAAACAATCCTAAATCCTCTTCCATGTCCCAACATAAAATTGTTACTCTGAAAATCACTGTTTTAAAGAATATTCCTTCTTTATGACACTTACCTTATAAACTTGTGTTACGAATCTACTTTTCAAGAAGAAGCACCAGAAAAAATGTACCACGGACAAATTATTTTTAAGAGCCTCAAAATTCTACTGTACATTTTCAACTTATAGTTGGTATGGACATTTGTATATTGATTAAAAGATAATCAAATAGACTTCTAGTTTCTGGTTTCATGTATAAGGAGCTTGGAAGATGTCATTCTATCCTAAACAACAAATAAAAAGCTGAACAGATTGAAAAATCAACTTCTTGGATCTTGGCTCTGTAGAGAGGTAAGAACAAAGGCAAACCACTTGCCACAAGATTTGGGAGTCAGACAAAAAGAGGGAATCACAGCTTCCCAGAATAAGATTCATGAATAGAAACCACTGAGGGAACCAGGGCTAAACTGCAATTGATAAACTGCTGGAGGTTCAGTGTGGACAGTGAGTTAAAAAATCCAGGAAGATCCAATGATAGCTCCACACTTTTGTGAGTTTTAACTCCAGGAACTCAACCAAATTCTCACAAATATGGGGAGGGGAATGTTATGTCTCCATCAGGGGGAAATAAGAAAAATTTTAAAATACCCTAGAGTACTATGCTTCTTAAGAAGAAACTATTTGCCAGACATGGTGGTACATACCTATAATTCCAGTGGCTTTGGAAAGTTGAGGCAGGAGGATGGCAAGTTCAAAGCCAGTCTCAGCAACTTAGTAAGGCACTTAGTGACTCAGTGAAACCCTGTTTCTAAATAAAGTACAAAGAGAGATCCAAGATGGCAGACTAGAGGGAGGCTGCGTTCCTTGTCACTCTGTAACTTGGATTTCAAGCACAGGAAAATCTGTTTCTCTGTGAGGCAGTTTTTGCTGCTTATTGATCCCCTGCAGTTTACTCCTTTTGTCTACCTTGATCACCCATAGTCTGCCAGCATATCGACTACTTTTTGGGTGCAGATTGCTCACTGACTGTCGCCTATCATCTACCATTTGCCTGTGGGCCTGCTTCTTGC
The DNA here is from genome assembly GCF_902686455.1 of Sciurus vulgaris. Classification (NCBI taxonomy): domain Eukaryota; kingdom Metazoa; phylum Chordata; class Mammalia; order Rodentia; family Sciuridae; genus Sciurus; species Sciurus vulgaris. The sequence continues at coordinate 74,660,117 of NC_136472.1, forward strand.
CTGCCCATCACCTGCCTTTCACCCACCTATCACCCACCGCCCAAGGTCCACCTGCTGATCGTCTGCTGGTAACCTGCAGAATGCCCGCAGACCACCAGTGTATCACAGCTGCCTGCTGTTGCCTGGAAGTCCACTATCACAGTACCTGCAGGTTTGGTTACAGGTGGCTGCTGCCATTTTGGGACAATAACCAGGACCTACAGGACCCTGGGCCTGACTGACTGCACCCCACACAGACTCAGAGCCCATGCCCGGAGCAGCAGCTACCCGTTTGCCAACACGTCTGTAAGCCAGTATGGCCCTCTTGAATCATCCTGGAAGCAGAAGCTGCCATCTCGGGGGGGGGGGGGGCAAATTCCATCCTGAGATGCTTGCTGGAAGATCACTTTCAGGTACCTCTCATGCACCAGGCTACTGAAGACTGGGAGGTTTGAATAGTATATGACTGTTACAGTGTATGAAAATTTTTAAGTTTTTATTTCTTTATTTTTCTCATTCTCTCTGTTATCCTTTTATTTACCTATTTCCTCAGAATCTCTTTCTCCCTTTTCTCATGCTAACAACCAACTTCTTTTGATTATTACTTTCACTCTTTCTATGATCTAGTACTTCTATATCTCTTTTCTTAACTCATTAACAGTTACATCCTACACCCCTCCCCATCCTCTTTGTCCTCCATTAGAAACTGCAGACCTCATCACAAATCTATTTGTTATTCTGTAGATGATAACTGAACTCATCCTCTCTGTTTATTATGACAATTCTGTTAATGTCTTCATAGGGGCTATTTGGTTTAGGGCTGCATATTGTCTGTACTGGGTGCTGCTAGTATTGATCTCCCTTTAAAGAAGAGGTTTTGGAAACTTGTAGGTCACTATAAGCCTATGGGCGAAATTGCAATACACCAGATCTGCATGGCTAGAGGGGAAGATATGTGAACGACATGAAAAAACAAGGGAAGAAAGTGTTCCAAACAAAGCAAGATTCTATATTAATAGAATCCAGTGAAGAATGGTAGAAGAAATGTCAGAAAAGGAGTTCAGAATATATTTAATTAAACTGATTCATGAAGTAAAGGATGAGATAAGAGAGCAAATGCAGGTAATGAATGATCACTCTAATAAGCAGTTGAAAGAACAATTGCAGGAAGCAAAATACCATTTCAACAAAGAGAGAGATTCTCAAAAACCAAAAAACAGAAATCCTTGAAATGAAGGAAACCATAAACCAAATAAAAACTCAATGGAAAGCATCACCAATAGACTAGATCACTTGGAAGACAGAACCTCAGACAATGAAGACAAAATATTTAATATTGAAAATAATATTGACCGAACAGAGAACACAGTAAGAAATCCTGAATGAAACCTCCAAGAATTATGGGACATCATGAAAAGACCAAATTTAAGAATTATCAGGATTGAGGAAGGCACAGAGAAACAAACCAAAGGAATGAACAATCTATTCAATAAAATGTTATCAGAAAATTTCCCAAAACTGATTAATGAAATGGAAAATCAAATACAAGAGGTTTATGGAACACCAAATGCACAAAATTACAACAGTCCACACCAAGACACATTATAATGAAAATGCCTAACATACAAAATAAAGATAGGATTTTAAAGGCTGCGAGAGAAAAGCATCAGATTACATGCAGGGGGGAACCAATACAGATATCAGCAGATTTCTTAGCCCAGACCCTAAAAACTAGAAGGGCCTGGAACAACATATTTCAAGCTCTGAAAGAACATGGTTGCCAACCAAGAATCCTATACCCAGGAAAACTAACCTTCAGATTTGAAGATGAAATAAAATCCTTCCATGATAAACAAAAGTAAAATGAATTTACAAATAGAAAGCCTGTGATACAAAACATTCTCAGCAAAATATGCCATGAGGAGGAAATGAAAAACAACAATGTAGGTCAGCAAAGGGAGGAACTACCTTAAAGGAAAAACCAAAGGAGAAACCAAGTCAAGTTAAGAACCAAAAATAAGTCCAAATGACTGGGAATACAGATTATATCTCAATAATAACCCTGAATGTTAATGGCCCAAACTCATCAATCAAAAGACACGGACTGGCAGATTGGATTAAAAAGAAAGACCCAACAATATGCTGCTTTCAAGAGACTCATCTCATAGAAAAAGACATCTACAGACTAAAGGTGAAAGGATGGGAATAAACCTACCACGCACACAGACTCAGTAAAAAAGTGATGGTTTCCGTCCTTATTTCAGATAAAGTGGACTTCAAGTCAGAAGGTATAATGAAGGACATTTTGGACTACTTAAGGGAACCATAAATCAGGAAGACATGATGATTGTAAATATTTATGCCCCAAACAACAGCACATCCATGTACATCAAACAAATCCTTTGCAATTCCTGGAATCAAATAGACCACAACACAATAATTCTGGGTGACTTTAACACACTGCTGTCACCACTGGATAGATCTTCCAAACAAAAACTAAACAAAGAAACCATAGAACTCAATAACACAATCAATAACTTAGACTTAACAGACATATATAGAATATTCCATCCATCAACAAGTGAATACACTTTCTTCTCAGCAGCACATGGAACCTTCTCGAAAATAGACCATATGTTATGCCACAAAGCAGCCCTTAGTAAATGCAAAAAAGAGATGCTGTCTTGTGTTCTATCTTATCATAATGGAATGAAATTAGAAATTAATGACAAAATAAAAAACAGAAACTACTCTGACACCTGGGGACTAAATAATATGCTATTGGGGAGATCCAAGATGGCGGACTAGAGGGAGGCTGCGTTCCTTGTCGCTCCATAACGCCGGATTCAAGCAGAGGATATCTGTTTCTCAGTGAGGCAGTTTTTGCTGCTTATCAATCCCCTGGTGTTTACCCATTTGTCTGCTGTGATGACCTGCAGTCTGCCAGCATATCGACGCCTTTTTTGAGAGCAGATTGCTCACTGTCAGGCGTCTATCATCCGCCATTTGCCTGCCTCTCACCTGTCCATCGCCTGCCTTACTCCTATCCATCACCCAACGCTTGAGGTTCACCACCCGATTGTCCGACAACAGTCAGCAAACTGATCGCCAACCGCCAGTGGAGCACCAGCTGCCTGCTGCTGCCTGGAAGTTCACTGTTACAGTACGTGCAGGTTTGATTACACGTGGCTGCGCCATTTTGAGACAACAGCTAGGTCCCATAGGACCCCTGGCCAAACTGACTGAGCCCCATCTCCAGGATCCCTCAGCCCGACCAATCACTCCCTGCTGCCAGGACCCCAGACCAACTGACTGTGCCCTATCACCGGGACCCCAGACCGACTGATTGCACCCGGCCTCCAGGATCCCACAACCACACCAAATACACAGGACCTCCAAGACCCCTGCCGGACCAAACCGCATCCTGTCTCCAGGACCTCCAGCTGACCACATCCACCCCTGAGCTGCAGCTCCCCATTTGCCAACACATTTTGAAGCCAGAGCAGCCACCTTGGATAATCCTGGAAGCTGTAGCTCCGATCTTTGGGTGGGGCAAATCCCATCCTGAGACGCCTGCTGGAGGCTTGAAGCTCATTGTCAGGTACTTCTCATGCATCAGGCTACTGAACACTGGGAGGTTTCATTAGTATATGACTGCTATACAGTAGATTTTCTTTTTTCTCCTTTTTAAATAATATGCTATTGAATGAAACATGGATAACAGAAAACATCAGGGAGGAGGTAAAAAAATTCTTAGAGGTAAATGAGAATGATGATACAACATATCAAAATCTGTACAAACAGAGAAACAACAGGTATCCCATTTATTTACAATAAAAAAAAATCTCTGGGACACTATGAAAGCAGTACTAAGAGGAAAATTCATTGCATGGAGCGCATTCAAGAAAAGTCAACAATTAAATGACCTAACATTACATCTCAAAGTGCTAGAAAAAGAAGAACAAACAATACCAAAAGCAGAAGACAGGAAATAATTAAAATCAGAGCTGAAATCAATGAAATTGAAACAAAAGAAACAATTCAAAAAATTGACAAAACAAAAAGTTGGTTCTTTGAAAAAGTAAACAAAATAGACAAACCCTTAGCCACATTAACAAAGAGAAGGAGAGAGAAAACTCAAATTACTAAAATTCGTGATGAAAACAGAAATATCACGACAGACAGCACTGAAATATATAATTAGAAGCTACTTTGAAAATCTATACTCCAACAGAATAGAAAATCTTGAAGACACTGACAAATTTCTAGAGACATATGATCTTCCCAAACTGAACCAGGAGGACATACACAATTTAAACAGATTAATTTCAAGCAATGAGATAGAAGAAGCCATCAAAAGCCTACCAACCAAGAAAAGCCCAGGACCAGATGGATTCTCATCTGAGTTCTACAAGACCTTCAAAGAACTCATTCCAATACTTCTCAAAGTATTTCATGAAATAGAAAAGGAACCCTTCCAAATTCATTCTATGAAGCTAATATCACTGTGATACCAAAACCAGACAAAGACACATCAAGGAAAGAAAACTTTAGACTGATATCTCTGATGAATATAGATGCAAAAATCCTTAACAAAATTCTGGCAAATCGCATACAAAAACATATTAAGAAGATAGTGCACCACAATCAAGTGGGATTCATCCCAGGGATGCAAGGTTGGTACAACATCTGGAAATCAATAAATGTAATTCATCACATCAATAGACTCAAGGTTAAGAATCATATGATTATTTCAATAGATCCAGAGAAAGTGTTTGACAAAATACAACACCCCTTCATGCTCAAAACACTAGGGAAAATAGGGATAGTAGAAACATACTCCAACATTGTAAAGGCTATTGATGCTAAGCCCACAGTCAACATCATTCTTAATGGAGAAAAACTGAACTGGAACAAGACAGGGATGCCCTCTATCACCACTTCTATTCAACATCGTGCTTGAAATACTAGCCACAGCAATTAGACAGACCAAAGAAATTAAAGACATATGAATAGAAAAAGAAGAACTCAAGCTGTCATTATTTGCCAATGACATGATTCTACATTTAGAGGATCCAAAAAATTCCACCAGAAAACTTCTAGACCTAATAAATGATCTCAACAAAATAGCAGGATATAAAATCAACACACATAAATCTAAAGCATTTTTATTCATAAGTGATAAATCATCTGAAAGGGAAATGAGGAAAACAACTTCATTTACACTAGCCTCAAAAAAATATTTGGAATCAATCTAACCAAAGAGGTGAAAATGAAATGAAAACTACAGAACATTAATGAAAGAAATTGAAGAAGATTTTAGAAGATGGAAAGATTTCCAATGTTCTTGGATAGGTAGAATTAATATTGTCAAAATGGTCATACTTCCAAAGGCACTATACAGATTTAATGCAATCCCAATTAAAACCCCAATGACATTTCTTATAGAAATAGACAAAGAAGATTTTCTCTCTCTCTCCTCCTTACTCTTGCTCGCTTCTCTCTTTCTCTCTCATTTTTTTTTTCTCTCTCTCTCATCCTGTGGGCAGACACTCTGCCTGTCCACTTAATAAAATCTCTTGCGTGAGTTCCCACACCCAGAGTGGTTTCTGGGTGCTTTCACCCAGTACCCTAAAAAAGCTACTGTTGGTGGTGTGAGAGAAAAGAAGCCCTCCAGATGACCTAAATAGGACAGATCTGCAGCCCCTGCCAGTGGATGTGAAACTCTTTCTACATCTGAGATTTCAGCTTCCTTCCTGAGCAGGGACCACAAATCACCTGGTTGCCAGTGCTCAACTCCAAAGAAGCAGAAAATACCAGTCTTGTGGGGAAGGTTCTTTGGGCAAGGTAAGCATCTTCCTCATGGCTTCAGAGAGCCTCTCTCTGCACTAATGACTGGCAGCCTGAGCAACTGTGGCTGATTGCTAAAGGGTTCAAATTATTATCCAGTTGGCCCTGATCTCTCATCCCAAGGGTTTATTGTTCACTTCTGCTTTGAAAAGCAGAACCTGTGAGTCTGCAGAGAAGAAAGAAGCATGACAGGACTTTTCACAGCTGATGGATTAACACAATCCCTATTTAGAATTGAAAAATATCCTTATCTTCAAGTGCCACCTAGGATCCTTCATGCTGCAGAATAAAGGATAGCTGCAGAAGATAACAAAAATAACGGAAGATGACTGAACTTAAAGCATCATGGTGGAACACAGCCAAGTCACCACTGTGAGCATGAACATGGCCCCTGCATGTTCATGTGGGTGAGTGGTGCTGGGAGCACACTACAATGACTCCTTTGACTGCCCAAGCCTCTGTGTGATATGAAACTATTGAATTGTAAAATATGATACAGACCAGGAATCTCTACTTGCAACTAAATGAAGACAAAGTCATTGACGACGAAAAAGAAATAGAGAAAGAAATCATGAAATTCATCTGGAAGAACAAAAGACCCAGAATAGCCAAAGCAATGTTAGGCAGGAAGAGTGATACAGGAGGTATCACAATATCAGACGTTAAACTCTACTACAGATCAACAGTAACAAAAATGACATGGTATTGGTACCAAAATAGACAGGTATACCAGAATAAAGGACACAGGGACAAACCCATGTAAATAGTTATCTCATACCAGACAAAGATGCCAAAAATGTACAATGGAGAAAAGATAGCCTCATCAACAAATGGTGCTGGCAAAACTGGAAATCCATATGCAGTAAAATAAAACTAAACCCCTATCTCTCACCCTGTACAAAACTCAACTCAAAATGGATGAAGGATCTAGGAATTAAACCTGAGACCCTTCACCAAATAGAAGAAAAAGTAGGACTGAATCTTCATCATGTTCGCTTAGGACCAGACTTCCTTAACAAGACCCCCATAGCACAAGAAATAAAAGCAGGAATCAATAAATGGAATGGATTCAAACTAAAAAGCTTTTTCTCAGAAAAGGAAACAATCAATGTGAAATGAGAGCCTACAGAGTGGGAAAAAATCTTTTCCACACACACTTCAGACAGAGCACTAATCTCCAGAATCGATAAAGAACTCAAAATATTTTACACCAAAAATACAAAGAACCCAATCAATAAATGGGCTAAGGAACTGGGCAGACACTTCACAGAAGAAGATATACAGGGGATTAACAAATATATGAAAAAGTGCTCATCATCTCTAATAACTAGAGAAATGCAAATTAAAACCACCTAAGATTTCATCTAACTCCAATTTGAATGGCTATTATCAAGAACACAAGCAATATTATTAAGTGTTGGAGTGGATGTGGGGAAAAAGGTACACTCATACATTGTTGGTGGAGTTGCAAATTGGTGTAGTCACTCTGGAAAGCATTACAGAGATTCCTCAAAAAACTTGGAATGGATCCACCATTTGACCCAGCTATCCCACTCCTTGGCCTATACCCAAGGGACTTAAAATCAACATACTACAGTGATGCAGCCACATCAGTGTTCATAGATGCTCAATTCACAATAGCTAGATTGTGGAACCAACCTAGATGCCTTTCAATTGATGAATGGATAAAGAAACTGTGGTATATATACACACAATGGAATATTACTCAGCCATAAAGAATAATAAAATTATGGCATTTGCTGGTAAATGTATGGGATTGGAGAATATCATGCTATCTGAAATAGGCCAAGCTCAAAAAAACCAAAGGCCGAATGTTTTCTCTGATAAGTGGATAATTATACATAATGAGGGGTAGTGGGCAGGGGGGAGAGAAGAATGGAGGAACTTTGAATGGTGTACAGGAAAATGGAGTGGGAGTGGATGGGGGAAGGAAAGATAGAATGAGACAGACATTACCCTATGTACATATACGATTACATGAATGGTATAAATCTACATCGTGTACAACCATAGAAATGAAAAGTTGTACCTCATTTGTGTAGAATGAATGAAAATGCAGTCTGTAAAAATAAAAATTAAAAAAATAAAATAAGCAAAATACAAAAAAAGACTGGGGATGTTGCTCAGTGGTTAAGCACCCCTAGTTCAATCCTAGGTACCCAATAAATAAATAAATAAATAAATAAATAAATAAATAAATAAATAAGTAAAAAAGAAACTGTTTAACCAGAGCCTAACCTGCTCATGTTTTATCAGAGCCCAACAAAGTAAAAAGAAGGAAAATAATTTCAGCCCTCTTTAACCATTCTGTTCTATCTGAAGAGGTTGAGGTGAGGAAATTTAAAAGTCCTTTTGAGGTTCACAGTCCAGAAGCACAGGCTCACTAAAAGACTATGGTCCAGTCATATAACTACATATACTTCTCCCATATACCTAATCATGACATTATTAAACACCTGTTTATATAGTAGTTCCTTTTACCTCGGACATCACATTCAGCTATCAAAAAAATTACAAGGCATACTGAAATGCAAAAAACAATTGAGAAGACAGTGCAAGAAGTGGAACCAGGGATGCGGTAATTATCAGATCAACAATTGAAAAAAAAAAACAATGAATAATAGGCTAAGAGCTCTAAGGGATAGAGTAGATAGTATGCAAAACAGGTGTAAGGAAAAAATATAAATCCTACAAAAGAACCAAAAAAACAAAAGAGCTATAATTTTAAAAACTAACGAAAATAAAGAATGACTTTGATGGACTTATTAGAACCTAGGGCATGCTGAGGAAAGAATCTCTGAGCTTGAAGATCTATTAATATAAACTTCCATGACTGAAAAACAAAAGGAGTAAAGACAGAAAAAAATCATAACATGTAAGGACTATTGGGGACAAGTAGGAAAAGTAGAGACAACTGTACTCCCATGTTCATTTTAGCATTATTCACAATAGCCAAATATGAACTCAACCTGTGTCCACCAGTGGGTGACTAGATAAAGAAAATGTGACACATACATACAATGGAATACTATTCAGCCTTAAAAAGAAAGGAAATTCTGTCATTTGAGACAGTATGGATGAACTCAGAGGACATTATGCTAAACAAAATAAGTCTGGCACCAAAGGACAAATAACAAATGATTTCATTTATGTGTACCAAGTTGAACTAACAGAAGCAGAGAGTAGAAGAGAGGTTACCACAGAATTGGTGGTGGCAGGGGGATGTTGGGAAGATGTTGGTCAGAGAATACAAAATTTCATATAGATAAGTGGAATATTTTCAAGGAATCTATTTTATCACATGATTATTATAGTAAATAACAATGTATTATATACTTAATTATTAACAGTGGATTTTAAGTATTCTCACCATAAAAATAAGTATGTGAGATAAAATATGTTAATTAGCTTAACTTATCCATTATACAATGTACATATATTTCAAAACAGCCTGCTGGGGTTGTGATGTAGCTCAGCTGCAGAGGGCTTGTCTAGCATGTGTGAGACTCTGGGTTTGATCCCCAGCACTGCAAAAAAACAAAATCAAAACCAACAAAACAACAGAAAATCCAACCTGTTGTATGCCATAAATTTACCAATTAAAAGATTAATAACAATAGATTTTCTTGAATTCTGATATGGACTGAACTGAAGCTACCAATCAAATTGGAAACAATATTGACTCAATATATAAACACAGTGTATCTTTCCATTAATTTATCTTTGGGTCTTTTTCTTCCGTAGATTTCAGTATACAAATTCTGTTTGTTTGTTTGTTTGTTTTAGATTTACATCCAAAAACTGGATTTTTTTTTTAGTGCTATTATACTGCCATTATTTTGTTAATTTCAAATTCCAACTCTTCATTACTAGGATACAGGAATACTACTGACGTTCATATGCAGATTTGGATCTTATGGCATCACTTATTACTTCTAGCAACTTTTTAAAACAGATTATTTCAAAATTTCTACCTAGATAATCAGGCTATGTGTGACTAAAGACAGTTTGCCTCCTTCCCTTAAAATCTATTCATCTGGGGTGGGGGAGATAGCTTGTTGGCAGAGAACTTGCCTGTCAAGCACAAGATCCTGGGTTCAATCCCCAGCACCGCAAAAAAAAAAAAAAAAGAAAATCTATTCGTCTGTAAGTCTTTTAAAAATTTTCCTGCTATAATACACTGTCTAGGATTTCCAGTGTGATGCTGACTAGCAGTGGTGAGGAAGGGCATTCTTGCCTTGTTCCCAGTTTTAGGAAGAAAGCATTCATCCTCTCACCATTAAGAATGTTGTTAAATGCAGGCATTAAATGATCGCACCAATCAACAGTTAAAGGAGCAAATACAGGAAGCAAGAGATCATTTTAATAAAGAGTTAGAGATATTGAAAAAAAAACCAAACAGAAATCCTTGAAATGAAGGAAACAATAAACCAAGTTAAAAACTCCACAGAAAGCATAACCAATAGATAACACCTGGAAGACAGAACCTCAGATATAGAAGACAAAATATTTAATCTTGAAAACAAAGTTGACCAAACAGAAAAGATGGTAAGAAATCATGAACAGAATCTACACGATTTATGGGATATCATGAAAAGGCCAAATTTAAGAATTATTGGGATTGAGGAAGAATTAGAGAAACAAACCAAAGGAATGAACAATCTATTCAATGAAATAATATCAGAAAATTTCCCAAATCTGAAGAATGAAATGGAAAACCAAGTACAAGAGGCTTATAGGACTCCAAATATACAAAATTACAACAGACCCACACCAAGGCACATTATTATGAAAATACCTAACATACAAAATAAAGACAGAATTTTAAAGGCTGCAAGAGAAAAGAATCAAATTACATTCAGGGGGAAACCAATAAGAATATCAGCAGATTTTTCAATCCAGACCCTAAAAGCTAGAAGGGCCTGGAACAACATTTACCAAGCCCTCAAAGAAAAAGGATGCCAACCAAGAATCTTATACCCAGCAAAACTTACTTTCAGATTTGACGATGAAATAAGATCCTTCCATGATAAACAAAAGCTAAAGGAATTTACAAAAAGAAAGCCAGCACTGCAGAACATTCTCAGCAAAATATTCCATGAGGAAGAGATGAAAAACAACGATGCAAATCAGCAATGGGAGGAACTAGCCTAAAGGAATAGCCAAATAAAGGGGAAACCAAATCATGCCAAAAAACAAAAATGACTCAAATGACTGGGAATACAAATCATATCACAATAATAACCCTGAATGTTAATGGCCTGAACTCATCAATCAAAAGACATAGACTGGCAGAATGGACTAAAAAGAAAAATCCAACAATTTGCTGCCTGCAAGAGACTCATCTCATAGAAAGAGATACCCATAGACTAAAGGTGAAAGGATGGGAAAAACATACCATGCACACGGACACAGCAAAAAAGCTGCAGTATCCATCCTCATTTCAGATAATGTGGACTTCAAGCCAAAACTAGTCAGAAGGGATAAAGAAGGACATTACATACTGCTTAAGGGAAGCATAAATCAGCAAGACATAACAATCATAAATATCTATGCCCCGAACATTGGCTCATCCATGTACGTCAAACAAATCCTTCTCAATTCCAGAAATCAAACAGACCACAACACAATAATACTAGGCGATTTTAACACACCTCTCTCACCGCTGGATAGATCGCCCAAACAAAAATTGAAAAGAAACTATAGATCTCAATAACACAATCAACAATTTAGACTTAACCGACTTATATAGAATATGCCATCCAACAAAGAACGAATACACTTTCTTCTCAGCAGCACATGGATCCTTCTCTAAAATAGACCATGTCTTATGCCACAAAGCTACTGTTAGCAAATACAAGAAGATAGAGATACTACCTTGTACTCTATCAGATTATAATGGATTGAAATTAGAAATAAATGACAGAATAAAAAACAGAAACTTCTCCAATACCTGGAGATTAAATAATACACTATTATATGATGAATGGATAACAGAAGACATCAGGAGGAAAATTAAAAAATTTTTAGAAGTAAATGAGAACAAAGACACATCATATCAAAATCTCTGGGACACTATGAAAGCAGTACTTAGAGGAAGATTTATTTCATGGGGAGCATTCAACAAAAGAAGTAGAAATCAACAAATAAATGACTTAACACTACAGCTCAAAGCCCTAGAAAAAGAAGAGCAGACCAACACCAAAAGTAGTAGAAGACAGGAAATAGTTAAAATCAGAGCCGAAATCAACGAAATTGAAACAAAAGAAACAATCGGAAAAATTAACAAAATAAATAGTTGGTTCTTTGAAAAAATAAACAAAATTGATAAACCCTTAGCCACACTAACAAAGAGAAAGAGGGAGAAAACTCAAATTACTAAAATTCGGAATGAACAAGGAAATATCACAACAGACACAAGTGACATACAAAACATAATTAGAAGCTATTTTGAAAATCTATACTCCAACAAAACAGAAAACCTCGAAGACATCAGCAAGTTTCTAGAGACGTATGAATTACCTAAACTGAACGAGGAGGACATACACAACTTAAATCAATTTCAAGCAATTAAATAGAAGAGGTCATCAAAAGCCTACCAACAAAGAAAAGTCCGGGACCAGATGAGTTCTCAGCCGAGTTCTACAAAACCTTTAAAGAAGAGCTCATTCCAATACTTCTCAAAGTATTCCATGAAATAGAAGAGGAGGGAACCCTTCCAAACTCATTCTATGAAGCCAATATCAACCTGATACCTAAACCAGACAGAGACACATCGAGGAAAGAAAATTTCAGACCAATATCCTTAATGAACATCGATGCAAAAATTCTCAACAAAATTTTAGCAAATCGCATACAAAAATATATTAAAAAGATAGTGCACCACGATCAAGTGGGTTTTATCCCAGGGATGCAAGGTTGGTTCAACATCCTGAAATCAATAAATGTCATTCACCATATCAACAGACTAAAAGTTAAGAATCACATGATTATTTCAATAGATGCAGAAAAAGCATTCGATAAAATACAGCATCCCTTCATGCTCAAAACACTAGAGAAAATTGGGGTAGTGGGAACATTCCTTAACATTGTAAAGGCCATCTACGCTAAGCCCATGACCAATATCATTCTAAATGGTGAAAAACTGAAAGCATTCCCCCTAAAAACTGGAACAAGGCAGGGATGCCCTCTTTCACCACCTCTATTCAATATCGTTCTTGAGACACTAGCCAGAGCAATTAGACAAACCAAAGAAATTAAAGGGATACGAATTGGAAAAGAGGAACTCAAACTATCCCTGTTCACTGATGACATGATTATATATTTAGAGGAACCTGGAAATTCCACCAGAAAACTTTTAGAACTCATAAGTGAATTCAGTAAAGTAGCAGGTTACAAGATCAATGCTCATAAATCCAATGCATTTTTATACATAAGTGATGAATCTTCAGAAAGAGAAATTAGGAAAACTACCCCATTCACAATAGCATCGAAAAAAATAAAATACTTGGGAATCAATCTCACAAAAGAGGTGAAAGACCTCTACAATGAGAACTACAGAACTCTAAAGAAAGAAATTAAAGAACACCTTAGAAGATGGAAAGATCTCCCATGTTCTTGGATAGGCAGAATTAATATTGTCAAAATGGCCATACTACCAAAAGTGTCTTACAGATTCAATGCAATTCCAATTAAAATCCCAATGATGTACCTTACAGAAATAGAGCAAGCAATTATGAAATTCATCTGGAAGAATAAGAAACCCAGAATAGCTAAAGCAATCCTAAGTAGAAAGAGTGAAGCAGGGGGTATCGCAATACCAGATCTTCAACTCTATTACAGAGCAATATTAACAAAAACGGCATGGTATTGGTACCAAAATAGACAGGTAGATCAATGGTACAGAATAGAGAACATGGACACAAACCCAAATAAATACAATTTTCTCATACTAGACATAGGTGCCAAAAATATGCAATGGAGAAAAGATAGCCTCTTCAACAAATCGTGCTGGGAAAACTGGAAATCCACATGCAACAGAATGAAACTAAATCCCTATCTCTCACCCTGCACAAAACTCAACTCAAAATGGATCAAGGACCTTGGAATCAGACCAGAGACCCTGCATCTTATAGAAGAAAAAGTAGGTCCAAACCTTCAACTTGTTGGCTTAGGATCGGACTTCCTTAACAGGACTCCCATAGCACAAGAAATAAAAGCTAGAATCAACAACTGGGATAGATTCAAACTAAAAAGCTTTCTCTCAGCAAAGGAAACTATCAGTAATGTGAAGAGAGAGCCTACAGAGTGGGAGAATATCTTTGCCACTCATACTTCAGATAGAGCGCTAATTTCCAGAATCTATAAAGAACTCAAAAAACTCTACACCAAGAATACAAATAACCCAATCAACAAATGGGCTAAGGAAATGAACAGACACTTCACAGAAGAAGATGTACAAGCAATCAACAGATATATGAAAAAATGTTCAATATCTTTAGTAATAAGAGAAATGCAAATCAAAACTACACTAAGATTCCATCTCACCCCAATTAGAATGGCGATTATCAAGAACACAAGCCACAATAGGTGTTGGCGAGGATGTGGGGAAAAAGGTACACTCATCCATTGCTGGTTGGGTTGCAAATTAGTGCAGCCATTCTGGAAAGCAGTATGGAGATTCCTCAGAAAGATTGGAATGGAACCACCATTTGACCCAGCTATCCCACTCCTTGGCCTATACCCAAAGGACTTCAAATCAGCATACTACAGAGATACAGCCACATCAATGTTCATAGCTGCTCAATTCACTATAGCCAGATTGTGGAACCAACCTAGATGCCCTTCAATTGATGAATGGATAAAGAAACTGTGGCATATATATACAATGGAATATTACTCTGCCATGAAGAATGATAAAATTATGGCATTTGCAGGCAAATGAATGAAATTGGAGGATATCATGCTAAGTGAGATAAGCCAATCTCAAAAAACTAAAGGACGAATGATCTCGCTGATAAGGGGATGAGGACATATAAGGGGGGGGTAGGAGGGGTTAACGTTAGGGTTAGGGTTAGGTTTACGGTTAGGGATAAGGAAGGTGATAAGAATGGAGGAAGGAAGGACTGTATACAGGGAAAAGAGGGGTCGGAGGGGTGGGGGGGAAGGGAAAAAATAACAATGAATCAAACAATATTGCCCTATGTAAATTTATGATTTTTAATTAAGAAAATAAAAGAATGTTGTTAGCTGTAGGTTTTTTTTGGTGTCGTTGTGGGTTTTTGCAGTACTAGGGATTAAACTCAGGTCACTCTACCACTGAGTTTTTTATTTTTTGAGACAGGGTCTTGCTAAGTTGCCCATTTTACCCTCAACTTTACTATCTTCCTGCCTCAGTCACCCCAGTAGCTGGGATTACAGGTGTATACCACCATGCCTGGCTAGGTGTAGGATTTCTGAAGTTCTCTTCTGTTAGTTTAAGGAAGTTCTACCATATATCATAAGAAAGGGCTAAATTCTCCAAAAGGACATAATAATTAACGAGTATACTTTTAACAACAGAACATCAAAATGCATGAGGCAAAAACAGATCTGAAAGGAAAAATAGACAAATCAACTATTATGGCTGAAGGTTTCATCATACCTTCCTCAGTAGAACAAACAAGCAGGGAATCCATAAGACTAGTGACAACTTAAACAACATTATTGTTCAACTGGGCCTAATGACATAGAACTCTCTAGTCCACAACGGCAGGCTATGTTCTTGTCACATACACTTGGAACATTCACCAAGACATGCCATATTCTGAACCATTAAACAAATCTTACAGATAAGTGTATGTAAAAAGTCTTCCAAAGTATTCACTCAGGTGGAATAACAGAATTAAACTGGAAATCAATATGAAGATTCTTAAAAATTGAAAAATATTTGGAAATTTGAAAAAAGCTTCTAAATAATCTGCTGGGTTCCAGCTCTAGCAGTGGTCAGGGATTCTAGGTGGATGGGAGGCGTCGGCCCGGTGAAGAAACAGCAGACAGAGACACCAAGTGTTCTGAGGCTGAATCCCTATATATTTTTGCCAGCCTTTTTATACATTTTTTTTAGTAATGATTATATCATTTTATGGTTAGTTCAAAATAAAAAAAAAACCTTCAAAAGTACAATCTATACTTCTTCTCAAAGTACACATTCCCTCTGTGTGACAGCCCAGACCAAAACAACCTTATTTCCCAGCCAGACCAAAACAACACCGTCCCCCAGCCAAACCGAGGGCACCATGATCTGCCAACCTTCTACATCCAGAACAAACATCACTAGATTTTCTGAGAAACCACCCCCACCATGAACTCCAGTATTTAACAGTGAAAAACTTTTACTATTATTAACAAAGGGCAAAGAAATCAATTTATAGTTAATATTTAGACTATTCTATTTCATTTAATGACGAACTACAATCTTATTTTGATTCTCAAAGAATTAGACTAAACATAGGAAAAACACGAATTATATTTATGACTGACCTAAACATTTTTATTATGTAAAGTATCTCTAGAATCAATTATTAAAACTAGGAAAGTAACAAAGGCTAAACACCGCATCCAAGCTCAGAGGAATGCCTCTTTATCCATCTATAGTTAGAAATTATTATACTAAAGTAATCACAGGTTCCTTTTAACTTGAGCATAGCTACAATTGTTTATTTTCATATATTTTATCTATGTATTACTACTAAATTTTTATTGTGCACTATTTTGTGTTCCAATACAGTAAAACCTTCCCAATGTTTTTCCAATAAGTTTCTAATGATATATTGATTATTAATATTAAAAAGCAACTACACATGGAGACATGCCACGCCTGTGGCCCCCAAGAAGGAGGATGATCTTTCAACAGAACCATGTCAAGTGTTGAGTCCTCTACTCCAACAAAACCATGTCAAGTGTCAGAGTGGTAGGAATAGATGGCGCCAATAATCCATGGGTTAATGAACAAGGCTCCAGTGAAACTTTAAAATATTTTGAACTTAATAATAAAAATTAAAATTATAGCATATCAAATCTGTGTGATAAAGGTGAAACAGTGTATACAGGTAAACACATAATATTAAATGCTTATAATATTAAGAAAAAATCTAAAATCAGGAACATACGTTTCTACCTTAAGTAGAAAAAGAAGATAAATCCAACCAAAATCAAGCAAAAGAAATAAAGATGTGACCAGAAATCAGTGAAACTAAAAATAGAAAAACAGAAAAAACAATGACACTAATCACTATTTCTGATAAGATCAATATAATTATTAAATCTCTAGCCAGCTGACAAGTGATCACATATTATGAGAATCAGGATCTTTGTCATTAAAAGAATAATAAAGAAATATTATAAACAACTGTCTACAAATTCAAGAACTTAGATAATGTAGATCATTTCCTCAAAATAAGATGATATAGATCATTTCCTCAAAAGATACAATTAATGTTCACTCAGAAGAATGAAAGGCCTATATCTATTGATGAAATTGAATTAATAAGTAAAAACCTTCCAACAAAGAAAATTACAGATCCAGGTGTGTTCACTGTTGAATTCCACTGAACATGTGGAAAAAAAAATAACTACAGCTCTACACAATCTCTTCCAGGAAACAGAAGAAGATGAACATTTTTTAACTGATTCTATGAGGCAAGCATTACCCTAATATCAATTCACATAACAACTTTATTAGAAAAGAAAACTACTTATCCTTTATGAACAGCCTATAAATTTTTAATCTCAGACATTGTGGTTTTTCATTTCTTAATGTGGGAGGAACTGTAAAATATAAAAAAGGAAAGCTCTACACACATTATTATAGAGATAAAAGGATAGATTCAAAGTACCAAGGTATCTGTTAATATTCTCATGCCCATAATATGTTCTTACCTTCAAGGTAAACAGACCAAAACTTTAAAAAATAATTATGTATTATACTCTATTAATAGAGCATTTCATTCTTCTCTTTTCTGATATTGTTGCTTATCATAATAAATTAATCAGTCTAATTCAGTGTGTTACCATCAAATGGTTTCTGCTTTATTCCCATTCTTGTAAGAAGGTTTCTTCCCTAAGATACAAATGAGAAATTGGGAATGACAGACTCAAAATCTTAGTTGAAAGGACTGTGACACATATACTTATCTATTGATACTATAAAAAATAATTTCATAGAAACAGGCTTCCCAGTGTAAGATGACACTGCCATCTCCAGTAGACACTGATCAGTTGTATTGGGAGAATTAGCCAAGATTTCCAAGGTCATATTTTGGATTTGGAGCTTTGTGAAGCTGACTGATAACCCAACATGTAGTAAGATATTTACTATGCCAGACTGAATGAATGGATAAGTGCAACCTAATTAAGACTATTCATGTTGAACTTTGTTTTCTGATGGGCATAAGAGAAAGACTTTAAAAAGCCTTTCTTTGACTTCTTTGCTTGTGATAAATATTCTTTGTATTTACTGTCATATCTCACTGACCCCTTGGAATTCAGAAATATTTTTACTGCTTCTCTTACTTTTCATGGCAATGCTTAGGTTCAATTTGCTTAGGTTTCATAACCTAAGCAAATCTGTCCTTTTCCTGAATAAATGGTGCACTCAAGGTCATATCTGGAGGATCATATTTAAGAACATATTCTATTCAACCAGGTATGACAAGCTCCTTGTCCCCATCAAAGATACAGATATAATTTATATTTGGAACAAATGTTGACTAGCCTAGCTTAGTGAGCTATCTGCTATCTGTTGTATACCATCCTAGCATAACAGGTCATTAGGAAGATCACAGTCTAGCATAAAAAGGAAAGCAAATCTGCCTACATTTATAAATATATAGGTGAAATACTATAGAGATGAACATTTTATTTTGTAAGTAATAGTGATAAAAAGATCTCTGAAATGATAGGTACTATTAAAAATGAAACTTTAGGTGGATGTGGTGGTACTTTCCTGTAATCCCAGCTACTCCAGGGGCTGAGGTAGGAGTATTGCAAGTTTAAGGCCAGCCTCAGCAACTTATCAAGACTGTCACAAAATAAAAAGGGTTGGGGATGTGGTTCAGTGGTAGAGCACCCTTGGGTTCAATGCCCAGTATCACCAAAAAAGAAACTATAGATTCTCTAAATAATCTCTGAAACTAACTTAATGGTATTAGTATTTGTTTAATACAATCTAACTCTAGATGTGCTGATTACATAACAAGGAACCTTATGCCTATTAGTTGATCCTTCTTAATAATCAATATAAATTATGATAACAACAGAAGACTGTTAAATTATTCAAAACTTAGAAATAAAGCAAAGAGTTGATTGCTTAACATAAAATATCATGGCAGATATTAAGAGCATCTAAAGGTTATCTATCTGATTCTTAGGGGAATGTACTTCACTTGAATTCCTCTTTACTGCTGATTAGAGCCAAGATTATGTAAAGTTAGATGTTAACTTGTAGAAAACTGAAGAAAACAAAAATGATTTTTGTCTAATAACAATGTGAATGATTTCTTTTGTGGAAGATAACCCCAAAGGTTATGACTTTATTGTCATTTGTATATTAACCAAGTATGTGTCTAATTTAGCAATCTAATTTCAGATTTTCTTTGTTCCACTGGTTGCTGTCTCACTTCTTTTGAGTGGGTTTTGACATCCTGCTTAGTCCCTCATTAATGTGTGAAAACAAAAACTGTACTCATGCTATTTGTATGAAAATTGTATCTCTATCATTGTGAAAATTTAACTTTCCCAAAGGATATAAGAAAGTCACAAATGTTGGTTGAGCTGAAGAAAGAGGAATTTGCAAACAAGCACTATACAGAAGAAGAAATACAAATGGTCAAAAAATATATGAAAAAATGTTCAACATCTCTAGCAATTAGAGAAATGCAAATTAAAACTATACTAAGATTACATCTCACTCCAGTCAGAATGGTAATTATCAAGAATATAAGTAACAATAAATGTTGGCAAGGACGTGGGGAGGAAGTTATTTTCATACACTGTTGATGGGACTGCAAATTGGTGAAACCACTATGGAAAGCAGTATGAAGATTCCTCAGAAAACTTGGACTGGAACCACCATTGGACCCAGTTATCCCACTCTGTGGTCTATAACCAAAGGACCTAAAGTCAGCATACTATAGTGACACAGTCACATCAATGCTGATAGCAGCTCAAATCACAATAGCCAAGCTATGGAAACAACCTAGGTGTCCTTCAACAGATGAATGGATAAAGAAAATGTGGTATATATACACAAGTGAATATCAGTCAGTCATAAAGAGGAATGAAATTGGCATTTGCTGGTAAATGGACAGAAGTGGAGACTATCATGCTAAGTAAAATAAGCCAATCCCCCAAATGCAAAGGTCCAATGTTCTGATATGTGGAAGCTAACCCAAAACAAGGGAAGGAAGGGGTAGGGGAATAGGAAGGATAGTAGAATTAATTGGACATAACTTTCCTAGTCTTGTATTTGAATACACAGAGTTAACTCTGCATCATGTACAACCACAAGAATAGGATCCTAATTAGAATAAGTTATACTCTGTGTAGGTATAATTTGCCAAAATACATTCTACTGTCATGTAAAACTAAAAAAAAAAAAATTAAATGAAACAGGAATTTGGCTGAACTTCTAGGAACAACTCCTAGACTTTTGTATTTATATTTATTTCATTATCAATCAGAATGCTATAGTTTGGATCTGGAATGTTCCTCCAAAGACCCATGTGTTAAAGGTTTTTTCGTTTAGAGTGGTTCTACTGGGAAGTGCTGGGATCTTTAAGAGGGAGAGATCTTGTGGGAGGTCTTAGGTCACTGCAGGACATGCCTTGAAGGGGATTATGGGACCCAGGTCCTTCCTCTTTCTCTTTTTCACTTCATAGTCATAAAGCGAATGCTCTGCCACATGTTCCTCACCGTGATGTTCAGCACAGGCCCAAAAGCAATAGGGCCAATTGAACATGGACTGAAACCTCTAAAACTGTGAGCTACAATGGACCTTTTCTCATTAGAGTTGATTATCTCAGGTATTACAGTAACAAAAAGGTTACTACCACAGACTGCTTTTCACAAGTAATCTCAAGAACAATAAATATGCTGATGAATAATGATCAATTTATAACCATCATCAATTAATCACACCTATGCCAATAAAGAATCACCAGAATAATCTTTACCATTAAGTTCTGCTGTAAAAAATTACCCAACCCCAAAATCATTTAAATCATATGCTAATGTCATTTCAACTACCTTCTGACCACACAGCATGAAAACAAAGAAAGGACCCAATCAAACCTAAAGTCTCCTAAATAATCTTATTTGAATCCCTGGTTTCAGGATACTCCTCATTAGTCACACTAATAGTACAATGAAACATTATATTTAATAAAAAATATTAAATATCATAGTTCTCATTGTATCTAACCATGACCACTGACATGAAAAATGACTATTATTGTCTCTCAACAATAAGGATCACTAAGTTCTAATAAGAACCACCAAGAAAAATCACATATTAACTAAAATCATCAGCCACTCACTCATTAGCACTACTGCTCCAACAAAAATCTCAGAATGATGAAATATTGGCTCAATTTTAAAAAATAAATTTAATTCTACAAATCCTAATGAGACTTTTATGAGCAACACATTGTATATCAGATATCTAACAGCCCTTTCATCTACAATACCCATTTGCCAAAACATTAATAACTATGGCTAGCTAATCTGATATACATGTTGATATATATATATATATATATATATATCTAGATTTTATGTGCTCATGTATTCATGTATGATGAGACACATTACATAGTCTACATATACATAGAAACCTGGAATATTAGAGTAACCCCATTATTTCCACATAAGGAAACAGCATTTATAGACTGTGTACTCCTTGAGAACAAATATTTTAAGGAGTTATGGTTATTACAAATCTACTTTCAGCTATCTCTCTTTTTTTAAAAATATATATTTTTTAGTTGTCAATGGATCTTTTGTTCAATTTTATTTATTTCTATGTGGTGCTGAGTATTGAACCCAGGGCCTCACACATGCCAGGCAAGTGCTCTCACTCTGAGTCACAACTCCAGTTCCCAGCTATCTCTTATATTAGCACTAGCTAATAGAATAAATCTGAAGTGGAGTCTCTGAAGTCTATCTTTACAAAATTCCTCATTTTTCACTATTTTTATGTGAAACATAATCAAATAGCCTTTAAGATTAACATCAAACATAAATAAAATTCCATTTTATCCTAATTCACCATTTAAAAAATACCCTAGGGGTTGGGAAGATAGCTCAGTTGGTAGAGTGCTTCCCTTGCAAGCATGAGGCCCTGGGTTCAACCCCCAGCACCGCCAAAAATCAAAAAAAAGAAAAAAAAAAACCCTAATATTTATTTTTTATTTACAGTTACCTGATAAGGGAGCTATTACCACAAATGACACACTCCACATACTGTGGTATCTCTGCTGTCACATGTGCTATCAATATGGATGCCTGATATCTATCCTAGTAAAATATCTATTTTCAAAATCAAAGTCTCAAATGATTATATCTGGGCAGAACCTATGTCACACGTATTATCCCTAGCAACAAGATAATCTATAAAATATAAGTTGTTTTGTTTTCTTTATCCTGAGAAGGCAGATTTGACCTTTAAAATGAAAATCTGAATTTTTACACATTTTAAAATACTCAAAAGAGCTGAATGTAGTGGTACACTGTGGTAATCCAAGTTACTTGGGAGGCTAAGGTAGGAGAATCACAAGTTTGGGGCCAACCTGGGCAATTTAGAGAGATTCTGTTTCAAAATTTAAAAAATTAAAAAGTGCTGGGGAGTAGCTCAGTGGTTCCTGAGTTCAATTCCCCGAACCACAAAAAGGAAACAAAAACAAAAACAAAATAACCCTAAAACAAAACACTCAAAAGATAATTCTAAGCTAACTTATTTAAGAATGTGTTATTTAAGAATTGCTATTATCTTCCATCAATATGTTCTCCTGATTCTTTTCCTAATCTATCCTCATCCCTTCCTTCTCTCTATATATATATCTTCCTTCCATGTCTCTCTCTCACACACACATACAAACATACTCCTGTGCACACTCTCGTATCATGTAACCTCTGAAACACATCACCACCATTGCCCATGGTTCTCTTTAGTAATGATCCCCCCTTCGCACAAATGGTACCTTTGCA
Organism: Sciurus vulgaris; assembly: GCF_902686455.1. Lineage (NCBI taxonomy): Eukaryota > Metazoa > Chordata > Mammalia > Rodentia > Sciuridae > Sciurus > Sciurus vulgaris. Next base: position 74,683,211 of record NC_136472.1, read on the forward strand.
TTCTCTGACTTCCTCAAGAGGAACTAACTACTCACTCTTGCCTGAAAACTACATTCTACACAGTACGGGCTTTATATTTTACAATACCCATTATTAGTCTACTCCTTCCAGTATCAGCCATCCCCATCCCTCAGACTGAACTAGAAGTTATTCTTGTGTGTTCCTGAAACAAACTGAAATTAACTCACTTATCACAATGTGTCACAATTTTCTGTTTCTTATATTTGCCTTGTGAACTCCATTATGGCTGGAGGTATTCTTATTCATCATTAGATTTCATGTGCTTAGTATCCAGTAGGTATTCAATATCTATTTGTTGAACAGAAAGAAGGAATCGAATAAATATGTTTCAAACCAGGTGTGGTGGCGCGTGCCTATAATCCCAGTGGCTTGGGAGGCTGAGGCAGGAGGGTCGCAAGTTCAAAGCCAGCCTTAGCAACTTAGCGAGGCCCTAAACAACTTAGTGAGACCCTGTCTCTAAATAAAATACAAAAAATAAAGGGCTGGGCATGTGGCTCAGTGGTGGAGGGCCCACGGATTTGGTGCCCAGTACCAAAAAAGAAAAAAATTAAGAAAAAAAGAATAAATACATTTCCAGGCTGGGAAAATAGCTCAGTGGTAGAATGCTTGCCCAGTATGTGAAGTCCCTAGTTCAATCCCCATATCACCAAAACAAAACAAAATAAAAAAAGCCTTCAACAAAGAATAAATATGATTCCTAGTCTGCCTAACTGATAAGACTGTGAGCTACTCAAAATACCTAGGAAAATACTATATACACAGTGGGCACACTATCAAAGTTAATAAAATACTTGGGTAAATAGGAATTAAATGACAAGTTGACAAGTTTATTTTCAGACCTTCTGTGAATGTAAAGAGCAGCAATCAGACTCACTGCATTACCAGAAAAGCCCTTCACCCTGCTACCTCACTAGGATGAAATTGTGTGTACACTTATCTATCTTACCCTTTGGCCTTTATCTCCAAGAGCAACAAATTAATTCATATGAAAGAGGAATGCAATACAAGTTTGTAGAACTGAGGAATGTCTTACCTCTGGTTTTATAAACCATTTTCCAGCATTTAGAGTCTTTAGGAAATCCCAAGTGAAGAAGGCAGGGTGTCTAAAGGCAGCTTCAGGCAGAACTTCCTTGATATTGGTTGTTCGTCTCAGGTCATAGTCATGCATGAGGTAAGGCACATGATCAAAACTGCAGGTAAAGGGAGATAAAGGGGGAAGAGGAAGACAGGCTCAAATTAGCCACCCTGTCAGACACAATCCCCAGAAAGTGCTTCAAGGTTCAAGGTCTTACTAGGGCTCTTTACTACCTCTTAAATCTCAACAAAGGCCTAAGAACCAGTCATTTAAACTTTGATATCAATATTTTTCTGCTCCAGGGATCAATCTTTCATGCATATAATCATATTAGTGGTGGGAAAAGAGCAGGTTTCCTATTTAGAGCCTTTCTGACATTGGGAAAGCAATAGGTATAGTAGTGGCCTAAGAATAAAGTGAAGGGGATAAGGACAAGGCAGGGTTGTAGGTCCCCAGGATCATACTAAGAAGGCTTCCATACAATCTTTCTCTGTTTTTCTGATGCTTAGCCTGATCTGAGTATTTGTTGGCTTAGAACCTTCACATCAGATATTATCATTAGACAAGTTCCTGGTTCTGCTACTTACTAATTGCTTTGGAGAACCTCTGATTTTATAAAATGCTTTTTGAATAAAATACCTGTGAAGAAAACATCTATAATGGTCAGGAGCGAGTAAAGGTTGGGAATTTACTTTCCTGCCATAAACAAGTAGAAATAAAGGCATTAACTGTTCAGTCAATGGAGAACTGGGAGCACAGTATTATGATCTCTGAGAAAAGGGAAACAAATGAAGTAAGCTATACTATTACCCAGGTTTACTTCCTGCATGTGATTACTAAACTGTGGTACATGTCCTAACTCCATTCTTCTGTTATTCTTTAGTTATGATAATCTTTTTTAGTTTCACAGACAAGGGGAACCTAAAAGGGATCCAGCCATCTTGCTGAAATCCCTTGAGTACATGGCTAAATATCAGTCTGTACACAAGCAGAGTAAAACTCCATGAAGTTTGGTAAAAACAACTTTCAAGAAAAGAAAAATTATCAGAAGGTTATGAGACAAATTATAAAGCTCACATAGGGATGTGAATCATTCAAGCTCCCTCAAGCAAAAGAGGAAAGATATCAGTAATTACATGGGCATACTTTAAAGCCTCCAGACCACACCTTAGAAATAGGGGTAATTTAGAATTATAATAGCTTTAGAGCCACTTCACAGCCTCCCATAAAATAACTTAAAAGCAGTCCTCCAAAGGATCAAACTAGTCTAGAAATAATTATGTTAGAAAAAGTCTAACATTTTTTAAAGGAACACAATAAATTATAGCATCAAGCAATATAAAACTTCATAGTCTAACATGTAATCAAAACTTACTAGAGATACAGAGATGCAGAAATATGTGATATACACAGAAGTAATTCAATAGAGATAATCTCAAAAATGAAAGATGACAGAATTAGCACACAAGGGTATTAAATAATATATAATAAAATATAAATGATGTACACAATAGGTGTAAAGGAAAACAAACCTATGATAGAAATGAAGAAAAAAGAAATGGAAACTTTAGAGATGAAAAATATAACAACTGAAATAAAAATTCCAATGGATAAAATTTACAGAAGATCAGATACTGCAGATCATATAACACTAGTGAATTAAAGATGCAGCAACAGACTCTGTCTAAAAGAGTTGGGCACAACAGGTGTGGTGCTGCATTCCTGTAATCCCAGCAATTTGGGACTGATCCTGAGGTAGGAGGATCCCAAGTTCAAGATCAGCCTCAGCAATTTAGTTAGGTCCTAAGCAACTTAGTGAAACCCTATCTCAAAATGAAACAAAAAAAGGGTTGTGGATGTGACTCAGCACCTCCTGGGTTCAATCTCTAATACAAAACAAACAAAACAAAACAAAACAAAACAAACAAAACAAAACAAAACAAAACAAACAAAACAAAACAAAACAATCTGGGTGTGATGGTGCATTACCTGCAATCCCAGAAACTTAGGAGACTAAGGCAGGAGAATTGCAAGTCTGCGACCAGCTTGAGCAACTTAGTAAGACTTGTCTCAGAATAAAAATTTTAAAAAGGGATACGGTGTAGCTCAGTGGTAGAGTGTTTGCCTATCATGTATGAGGCCCTGGGTTCAAATCCCGGACCACATATACATGCAAAAATATGAATATAAATATACGTATAAACATACATGTACCTGTGTGTGTATGTATCCCCAAATGAAACATGGAAATAATGACATAAACATAACAAGGTATAAGAGACCTAGGAGACAATATCAAGCAGTATTATATACGTGCAAATAAAGTTCTAAAAAGGTGGAACAGAAAAAACATTTAAAGAAACAAAAATAAAAAGTTAAATTTTTTTGATGAAAATTTATATGTTAGCAGATCCAAGAAGCTTACTGAATCTCAGGAAGCTTGAACACAAGAGTACACACACACACACACACACACACACACACACACACTGTATTAAGAATCATTATTAACCAAATTGGTGAAAAGCTGATGATGAAAATAAAGTTCAAAAGTCAAAAGTAGCCAGGGGCAGGGGAAGGCATATGTAGAGAGGAATACAGACAAATACACATCAGACTTCTCATAAAAAAAAATTAAAGAAGAGGGAAAACTATGAAACAACACTTCCAGTAGGAAGCTCTGGAGATTGAACCCAGATCATATGCTAGGCAAGCACCCTATTATTGAGCTATATTCCCATACCAGGAACATATTTCAAATGTTGAAAAAAACAACTATATTAAAATTGGAATGATACAGTGAAGATTGGCAAGGATAACATGCAAATTTGTGAGGTATTCCATATTTTAACCCCTATATAATAGCAATTTTACTATCATTAATACTTAATTTCGTTTTTTCAAGATGGCGGCCTAGAGGGTGGCTGCATTTCATGTTGCTCCAGGACTCAGGATTCAAAAGAGGAGATATTGAGACGCTTGGGACCAACTCAAAGCAGCCGGGTGACTCTCACCCCCTGGGGGGGCATCCCGGATGGGACGGGGGTCCCGGAACGCAGGAAACTTTGTGAAGTAGAACTGCCGGCGAGACGCCCCTCCCCCCCGCTGGAGCAGTGAACTCGGATAGCTGGGAGCGCCGAAAAGGAGGCCGCTCGGCACAGCGCTGGGACTCGGAGCAGCCACTGGGGCTCCGGCGGCTGCCCAGGGGAAGAGTGGCGAGGAGAACTGTGTGGACTCAGGACACTGGGGCCTGCCCTGAGGAGGAGGAGAGGAGCGTGGCCACTTGGATTCGGAGAGACTGCACCAGAGCTACAGGCGGTTGCCAGAGGAGAAGCTGCGCGGCGAGCTGTTTGGAATCAGAACGACGCTTCTGAACACCGGGGCCTGCCCTGAGGACGAGGAGGAGGAAGAGGAGCGTGGCCGCTTGGATTCGGGTGACTACACCAGAGCTACAGGCGGTTGCCAGCTGCGTGGCAAGCTGTTTGGACTCTGACCACTTCTGAACCCCGGGGCCTGCCCGGAGGAGTAGGAGAAGGAGGAGGAGAAGCGCGGCGGGTCCTTTGGACTCGCAGTGACTGCATTAGCGCTCCAGGCGGCTGCTCAGAGGAGAAGGCGAGTGGTGAGTTGTTTGGTCTTAAAGTGACAGCTCCTGAACACAGGGGGGCTGCCTGGAGGAGAAGCGTGGTGGGACGCTTGGTCTTGAGTGGCCGCACCTGAGCTCCGGGCGGTGCCCAGAGGACCCGTGCAGCGGGTCACGTGGATTCAGAGCCACTCAGAGGGACTGCTCCTGAACACCCGGGGGGTTATTTGGAGAAGGAGGAGGAACGGGGAGGGTCACTTCGACTCGGAGTGATTGATTGCCCCGGGCTACGGGTGGTTGGTGGGAGGAGGAGGCACGAAGTGAGTTTCTTGGACTCCTAGTGACCGCACCGGCATACTGGGCGGCTGTCTGGAGAAAGAGGCCTGTGGCGGGTCTCTGGGACTCAGAGCGATTGTTCGGGGCCACAGGTGGCTGCTCAGAGGAGGGGCCACACAGCCAGGCGATTAGGTGCAGAGCAGGGTCCCAGGATCTAGGAGGCTTCTGGGTGGAAGAGCCGCACAGAGACAGGCTTAGGGCAGAGCGAAGGTTCCAGGCCTGTGGGCAAATTCTCTGAGGAGGGGCAGCCTAAGGAGATTCATCTGCGAAGGGTGAGGCTCCCAGGCCCAGGAGGTAGGGCCGGGCCCCTGGAAACTTTGCAGAGGAAGGCAGCCCAGCCCAGGCAGTAGCTGTAAATTGAGGGGAACCTCTAGGAGGAAACTGACCAGCGAGACCTCCCCACTGGGTGAGTCTTCCCTGCCTGGTGAGGTTTCCCCACAAGGACGGTAAAACCAGAGACACAGGCCCAAACAGGCCTTGCCTCAGCCCACAGCCTAGGTCCCCTTTGGATGACCATTGGTCAACAAGTGGAGGCACCTCTGCCCACTAGCAGGGAATATACCCCACCTGAAGGCCACCACTCCTAGAGAGGCAGCTTCCTTGTGGAGCACCGCATTATCAACTTCCTCCAAGACTTCAGCCTACTGAAGGCTAAGAGGGGATATATATAGAAATCTTCAGGGACATTGTAAATCAACAGAGGAAATCTGCAATATCTCAGCGGTCCACTGATATCTGAACAATATGAGAAAACAAGGAAAGAAAATGCTGCAAACAAATCTAGATGTTACATCAATAAAACCCAATGACAGCATGGCAGAAGAAATGACAGAAAAGGAGTTCAGAATGTACATAATTAAAATGATCAGAGAAGCAAACGATGAGATGAAAGAGCAAATGCAAGCATTGAATGATCGCACCAATCGACAGTTAAAAGAGCAAATACAGGAAGCAAAAGATCATTTCAATAAAGAGTTAGAGATATTGAAAAAAAACCAAACAGAAATCCTTGACATGAAGGAAACAATAAACCAAATTAAGAACTCCATAGAAAGCATATCCAATAGGATAGAACACCTGGAAGACAGAACCTCAGACATTGAAGACAAAATATTTAACCTTGAAAACAAAGTTGAACAAACAGAGAAGATGGTAAGAAATCATGAACAGAATCTACAAGAACTATGGGATATCATGAAAAGGCCAAATTTAAGAATTATTGGGATTGAGGAAGGCCTAGAGAAACAAGCCAAAGGAATGAACAACCTATTCAATGAAATAATATCAGAAAATTTCCCAAATCTGAAGAATGAAATGGAAAATCAAGTTCAAGAGGCTTACAGGACTCCAAATACACAAAATTACAACAGACCCACACCAAGGCACATTATAATGAAAATACCTAACATACAAAATAAAGACAGAATTTTAAAGGCTGTGAGAGAAAAGAACCAAATTACATTCAGGGGGAAACCAATACGCATATCAGCAGATTTTTCAATCCAGACCCTAAAAGCTAGAAGGTCCTGGAACAACATTTTTCAAGCCCTGAAAGAAAATGGATGCCAACCAAGAATCTTATACCCAGCAAAACTTACCTTCAAATTTGACGATGAAATAAAATCCTTTCATGATAAACAAAAGCTAAAAGAATTTACAAAAAGAAAGCCAGCATTACAGAACATTCTCAACAAAATATTCCATGAGGAAGAGATGAAAAACAAAGAAGCAAATCAGCAAAGGGAGGAATTATCCTAAAGGAATTGTCAAATAAAGGAGGGAAACAAGTTGTGACAAACAAATAAATAAACAAAATTTTAAAAATGAACCAAATGACCGGGAAACCAAATCATTTCTCTATAATAACCCTGAATGTTAATGGCCTGAATTCATCAATCAAAAGACATAGACTGGCAGACTGGATTAAAAAGAAAGATCCAACAATATGTTGCCTGCAAGAGACTCACCTCATAGAAAAAGATACCCATAGATTAAAGGTGAAAGGATGGGGAAAAACATACCATGCACATGGACTCAGCAAAAAAGCTGGAGTATCCATCCTCATTTCCGATAATGTGGACTTCAAGCCAAAGTTAGTCAGAAGGGATAAAGAAGGTCATTTCATACTGCTTAAGGGAAGCATAAATCAGCAAGATATAACAATCATAAACATCTATGCCCCAAACAGTGGCTCATCTATGTATGTCAAACAAATCCTTCTCAATTTCAGAAACCAAATAGACCACAACACAATAATACTAGGTGATTTTAACACGCCGCTCTCACCACTGGACAGATCTTCCAGACAAAAATTGAACAAAGAAACCATAGATCTCAACAACACAATCAATAATTTAGACTTAACGGACATTATAGAATATTCCATCCAACCAAGAGTGAATACACTTTCTTCTCAGCAGCACATGGATCCTTCTCTAAAATAGACCATATATTATGCCACAAAGCTAATGTTAGCAAATACAAGAAGATAGAGACACTAGCATGTATTCTATCAGATCATAATGGATTGAAGTTAGAAATAAATGAAAGAGTAAAACACAGAAACTATTCCAACATCTGGAGATTAAACAATATGCTATTATATGATGAACGGATAACAGAAGATATTAGGAAGGAAATTAAAAAATTCTTAGAGGTAAATGAGAACAAAGAAACATCATATCAAAATCTCTGGGACACTATGAAAGCAGTACTTAGAGGGAAATTTATTTCATGGAGCACATTTAATAAAAGAAGTAAAACTCAACAAATAAACAACCTAACACTACAGCTCAAAGCCCTAGAAAAAGAAGAACAGAACAGCACCAAAAGTAGTAGAAGACAGGAAATAGTTAAACTCAGAGCTGAAATCAATGAAATTGAAACAAAAGAAACAATACAAAAAATTGACAAAATAAATAGTTGGTTCTTCGAAAAAATAAACAAAATTGATAAACCTTTAGCCACACTAACAAAGAGAAGACGAGAGAAAACCCAAATCACTAAAATTCGGAATGAACAAGGAAATATCACAACAGACAGGATGGAAATACAAAACATAATTAGAAGCTATTTTGAAAATCTATACTCCAACAAAATAGAAAATTTCGAAGACATCAACAGGTTTCTAGAGACATATGAATTGCCTAAACTGAATGAGGAGGACATAAACAATTTAAATAGACCAATTTCAAGTACTGAAATAGAAGAAGTCATCAAAAGTCTACCAACAAAGAAAAGTCCGGGACCAGATGGGTTCTCAGCCGAGTTCTACAAAACCTTTAAGGAAGAGCTCATTCCAATACTTCTCAAAGTATTCCATAAAATAGAAGAGGAGGGAACCCTCCCAAACTCATTCTATGAAGCCAATATCACACTGATACCTAAACCAGACAGAGACTCATCAAGGAAAGAAAATTTCAGACCAATATCCTTAATGAACATCGACGCAAAAATTCTCAACAAAATTTTAGCAAATCGCATACAAAAACATTTTAAAAAGATAGTGCACCATGATCAAGTGGGTTTCATCCCAGGGATGCAAGGTTGGTTCAACATCAGGAAATCAATAAACGTAATTCACCATATTAATAGACTTAAAGTCAAGAATCACATGATTATTTCAATAGATGCAGAAAAAGCATTTGATAAAATACAGCACCCCTTCATGCTCAAAACACTAGAAAAAATAGGGATAGTGGGAACATTCCTTAACATTGTAAAGGCCATTTATGCTAAGCCCATGGCTAATATCATTCTAAATGGTGAAAAACTGAAAGCATTCCCCCTAAAAACTGGAACAAGGCAGGGATGCCCTCTTTCACCACTTCTATTCAACATCGTTCTGGAGACTCTGGCCAGAGCAATTAGACAAACCAAAGAAATTAAAGGGATACGAATTGGAAAAGAAGAACTCAAACTATCCCTGTTCACTGATGACATGATTATATATTTAGAGGAACCTGGAAATTCCACCAGAAAACTCTTAGAACTCATAAGTGATTTCAGTAAAGTAGCAGGTTACAAGATCAATGCCCATAAATCCAACGCATTTTTATACATAAGTGATGAATCTTCAGAAAGAGAAATTAGGAAAACTACCCCATTCACAATAGCCTCGAAAAAAATAAAATACTTGGGAATCAATCTCACAAAAGAGGTGAAAGACCTCTACAATGAGAACTATACAACACTAAAGAAAGAAATTAAAGAACACCTTAGAAGATGGAAAGATCTTCCATGTTCTTGGATAGGAAGAATTAATATTGTCAAAATGGCCATACTACCTAAAGTGCTATACAAATTCAATGCAATTCCAATTAAAATCCCAATTGTGTACCTTACAGAAATAGAGCAAGCAATTATGAAATTCATCTGGAAGAATAAGAAACCCAGAATAGCTAAAGCAATCCTTAGCAGGAAGAGTGAAACAGGGGGTATTGCAATACCAGATCTTCAACTCTACTACAAAGCAATAGTAAGAAAAATGGCATGGTATTGGTACCAAAATAGAAAGGTAGATCAATGGTACAGAATAGAGGACACGGACACAAACCCAAATAAATACAATTTTCTCATACTAGACAAAGGGGCCAAAAATATGCAATGGAGGAAAGATAGCCTCTTCAACAAATGGTGCTGGGAGAATTGGAAATCCATATGCAACAGAATGAAACTAAACCCATATCTCTCACCATGCACGAAACTAAACTCAAAATGGATTAAGGACCTCGGAATCAGACCAGAGACCCTGCAGATTATAGAAGAAAAAGTAGGTCCAAATCTTCACCTTGTTGGTCTAGGACCAGACTTCCTTAACAGGACTCCCATAGCACAAGAAATAAAAGCTAGAATCAACCACTGGGATAGATTCAAACTAAAAGCTTTCTCTCAGCAAAGGAAACTATCAGCAATGCGAAGAAAGAGCCTACAGAGTGGGAGAATATCTTTGCCAATCATACTTCAGATAGAGCACTAATCTCCAGAATCTATAAAGAACTCAAAAAACTCTACTCCAAGAATTCAAATAGTCCAGTCAACAAATGGGCTAAGGAAATGAATAGACACTTCACAGAAGAAGATCTACAAGCAATCAACAACATATGGAAAAATGTTCAACATCTCTAGTAATAAGAGAAATGCAAATCAAAACCACCCTAAGATTCCATCTCACCCCAATTAGAATGGCGATTATCAAGAATACGAGCAACAACAGGTGTTGGCGAGGATGTGGGGAGAAAGGTACACTCATACACTGCTGGTGGGGCTGCAAATTAGTGCAGCCACTCTGGAAAGCAGTGTGGAGATTCCTTAGAAAACTTGGAATGGAACCACCATTTGACCCAGCTATCCCACTCCTTGGCCTATACCCAAAGGACTTAAAATCTGCATACTACAGAGATACAGCCACATCAATGTTCATAGCTGCTCAATTCACAATAGCCAGACTGTGGAACCAACCTAGATGCCCTTCAATTGATGAGTGGATAAAGAAACTGTGGTATATATATACAATGGAATATTACTCAACCATAAAGAATGATAAAATTATGGCATTTGCAGGCAAATGGATGAAATTGGAGAATATCATGCTAAGTGAGATAGGCCGATCTCAAAAAGCCAAAGGACGAATGACATCGCTGATAAGTGGAGGATGACACATAATGGGGGGGAGGGAAGGGTTAGAGTTAGGGTTAGGGAGGGGGGCAAGTATGGAGGAAGGAACTACTGTATAGAGGGTAAAGAGGGGTGGGAGGGGTGGGGGAAGGGAAAAAATAACAGAATGAATCAAACAACATTGCTCTATGTAAATCTGTGATTACACAGATGGTATGCCTTTACGCCATGTACAAACAGAGAAACAACATGTATCCCATTTGTTTACAATAAAAAAGAAAAAAAAGAAAGAAAAAAAAAAACTTAATTTCTCAAACTATTCAAGAACTTTACTTCTATTTTACAATAGGATTAGTGAAATTATACAGATCATTTTCAATCAGTTTTTAAAATTTTTTTTAGATTTTGATGGATGTTTATTTACTTATTTATTTGCATTTTGATTCAAGTACACAAATGGAATACAACTTTTCATTTCTCTGGTTGTACCCAATGTAGAGTCACACCATTCATGTAATCAGACATATACATAGGGTAATGAGGTCTCTCATTCCACTATCTTTCTTTCCCCCTACCCCTCCCCTCATTTCCCTCTACGCAATCCAAATTTCCTCCACTCTTCCCTTACTGCTCTCCCCACTCCATTATGTATCAGCAACCACTTATCAAAGACAATATTCAGCCTTTGGTTTTGGGGGATTGGCTTATTTCACTTAGCATAATATTCTTCAACTCCATCCATTTACCTGCAAATGCCATAATTTTATTATTCTTTATGGCCGAATAATATTCTATTGTGTATATATACCACAGTTTCTTTATCCATTCATCTATTGAAGGGCATCTAGGTTGGTTCCACAATCTAGCTATTGTGAATTGAGCCGCTATAAACATTGATGTGGCTGTTTCACTATAGTATGATGGTTTTAAGTCCTTTGGGTATAGGTCAAGGAGTGGGATAGCTGGGACAAATGGTGATTCCATTTAAGGAATCTCTATAGTACTTTCCACAGGGGTTGCACCAATTTTCAACCCCATCAACAATGTATGAGTGTACCTTTTCCCCCACATCCTTGCCAACACCTATTACTGCTTATATTCTTGATAATAGACATTCTAATTGGGGTGAGATGAAGTCTTAGGGTTAGTTTTGATTTACATTTCTCTTATTACTAGAGATGTTGAACATTTTTTCATATGACTGCTTATAGATCTTCTTCTCTGAAGTGCCTGCTCATTTCTTAAACCCATTTATTGATTGGGTTATTTGTATTCTTGGTGTAAAGTTTTTTGAGTTTTTTATAGATTCTGGAGGTTAGTGCTCTATCTGAAGCATGTGTGATAAAATTTTCTCCCACTCTGTAGGCTCTCCACATTGTTGATTGTTTCCTTTTCTGAGAAAAAGCTTTTTAGTTTTAATCCATCCCATTTATTGATTCCTGCTTTTATTTCTTGTGCTTTGGGAGTCATGTAAAGGAATTCTGGTCCTAAGCCAACATGATGAAGATTTGGGTCTACTTTTTCTATTTGGTGCAGGGTCCCTTGTCTAATTCCTAGGTCCTTGAGCCATTTTGAGTTTTGGGCAGGGTGAGAGATAGGGGTTTAATTTTATTTTACTGCATATGGATTTCCAGTTTTGCCAGTACAATTTGTGGAAGAGGCTATCTTTTCTCTATTGCACATTTTTGGCACCTTTGTCTAGTATGAAATAACTGTATTTATGTGGGTTTGTCTCTTGTGTCCTTTATTCTGTACCACTGGTCTACCTGTCTATTTTGGTGCCAATACCATATCAGTTTTGTTACTATTGATCTATAGTAGAGTTTAAGGTCTGGTATTGTGATACCTTCTGCTTCACTCTTCCTGCTAAGGACTGCTTTGGCTATTCTGGGTCTTTTGTTCTTCCAGATGAATTTCATGATTGTTCTCTATTTCTATGAAGTACATCATTGGGATTTTAATTGGAATTGCATTGAATCTGTAAGACACTTTTGGTAGTATGGCCATTTTGATAATATTAATTCTGCCTATCCAAGAATATGGGAGGTCTTTCCATCTTCTAAGATTTTCTTTAATTTCTTTCTTTAGAGTTCTGTAGTTTTCATTGTGGAGGTCTTTCACCTCTTTTGTTAGATTGATTCCTAAGTATATATATTTTTTGAGGTTATTGTGAATGGGTTTTTTTTCCTAATTTCTCTTTAGAGGAGTCATAACTTACGAATAGAAATGCATTAGATTTATGCATGTTGATTTTATATCCTACTACTTTGATGAACTCATTAGTTCTAGAAGTTTTCAGGTGGAATTTTTGGATCCTCTAAATATAGAATCATGTTGCCAGCAAATAGTGATAGTTTGAGTTCTTCTTTTCCTTCTCATATCCCTTTAATTTCCTTGATCTGTCTGACTGCTCTGGCTAGAGTTTCAAGGACTCTGTTGAATAGAATTGGTGAAAGAGGGCATCCCTGTTTTGTTCCAGTTATTTAATCCATTTTATTTACATGTAGTTCTGAGAATCAAACCCAGTACCTCAAACATGTTAGGCAAGTGTTCTACCACTGAGCCACAACCCCAGCCCCTTTCCATCAGTTTTTACAGTTTTATTAGTATATAGTTTTGTTCTGAACTAACTTCAGCTGAAAGGGATTGATTTTTTCTCTCAAAGTGGACCACATACTGGGCATAGCAGGAGGTGCATGTTGAATGAGAGTTTTGAAAGATATCTGCCCAGCCTGGGGCACTTAGTGAAGAGAAATAAGTTCATTAAAAAGTCCTTCATATAAAAGTAGAAGAGATAATCATCCCAGAAGATGGGTAAAAATACTAGCAATGTGAAAAAAGAACCAGAGGAACAAACTATCCCAAATAGATCATAACACAAATGACTCCACTGACACCACAGTGGTGGAAATGCCAGGTGAAGAATTTAAAAAGTTGATAGTTAAAATGTTCAATGAACTAAAGGAAGATGTAAGGAATAAACTTTAAGGGAGAAAATACAGGAAGTGAAAGAACATTTTGAGAGAGAGAAAGAGAGAGAGAGAGAGAGAGAGAGAGAGAGAGAGAGAGAGAGAGAGAGAGAGAGAGAGAGAGACTGATTCTGAAAAATAACCACACAGAAATCCAAGAAATGAAGGATTCAGTAGGTCAAATTAAAAATTCAGCTGAAAGAATCATCAACAGATCAGACTATACAGAAGACAGAGTTTCAGGCCTCAAAAATGAAGTGTATAATATGGAAAACAAAGTAAATAATAAAGATAAGAAACCATTACTAGAATATTCAAGAAATCCGGGACAACACTGAGATCAAATCTAACAATTATTGGTAAAAGGAGACCCCAAGATACAAACTAAAGGAATACACAATATTTTCAGAGAAATAACATCAGAAAAACTTCCAAACCTTAGGAATGAGATGGAAATTCAAATAAAAGGCATTTAGAACCCCAAGGAGACAAGGTTTTAAAAAAAGATATGCTCCAAAGACAATTAAAATTAAAATGACTTACAAATAAAACAAGTATAAAATTTTGAAGGCTGCAAGAGAAAAATGGCAAGGCCCAGTTGGAGGTAAGCTGTTTAGACTTTCCTCTAATCTCTCAGTCTGGACCCTAAAAGCCAGGAGGGATCAAAATAATATATACCAAACCCTGAAAGACAAGAGTGCCAACCAAGATTTCTATATTCATCAAAGTTATTCTTCAGAACTGAAGATGAAATAAAAACCTTCCTAGATAAGCAGAAACTAAAAGAATTCATGGTTACTAAGCCAGTACTACAGAAAATACTGAATAAAATATTACATGAGAAGAAATGAAAGTCAAACATTAAAGTCAGAAAATGGATGACTTGCACTGAAGAATAACCAAATAAAAGAAAATCAAGTTTGAATTAAACATTAGAAATAAATAAAAATATCAAGAAATAAAAAGCATCTCTATAATAGCATGCGATATAAATGGTCTGAACTCTCCAATTAAAAGATATAGGTTGGCAGAGTTTATTAAAAAATAAGATACTACCATATGTTGTTTACAAGAGACTCACTTTATAAGTAAATATATCTATAGTCTGAAGGTGAAAGGACTGGAAAAGATATTCCATGCATATGGATGCTGAATGTAAGCAGGAGTAGCTACTTTCATATCTGACAAAGGATTTCAAGCCAAAATTAATCAGGAGAGACAAAGAAGGTCACTTCATACTGGTTAAGGGACTTATCCAACAAAAGATATAATGATTGTAAATATTTATGTCCTAAACACAGAGCATCTACTTACATAAAAGAAACCCTACTTAATATAGACGCAAGCAGACCCCAATACAATAATACTGGGTGATTTCAACACATTTCTCTCACCAATGGATAGGCCATCCAAGCATAAACTAAGTAAAGACTTTTCAGGCCTAAAAAATATTTTTAAAAAATGAACTTAACAGATATCTATAGAATATTTCACCCAACAGCTGAATTCACTTTCTTCTCAGCTGCTCATGGAACCTTCTTCAAAACAGACCATATTCTAGACCACAAAACAACTCTTAGAAAATACCAAAAAAAAAAAAAAAAAAAAAACTGATCTAATTCCTTGCATCTCATGTGACCATAGTGGAATTAAATTAGAAATAAATAACAAGATAAAACCCAGAAAACATTTTAACACATGAAGGTTGAATAATATGCTTTAGAATGAGGACTGGATCATAAAAAAAGCAGGTGAGAAATTTAAAAATTCTTAAAAACAAATGGGAACAAAGGTAAAACATATCAGAATCTCTGGGACAGTATAAAGGCAGTTCTAAGAGGAAAGTTTATAGCACTGATTGCCTACCAAACAACAACAATAGAAAGATTCCAAGTAAATAATCTAATGCTACACCCTAAGACACTAGGAAAGCAAGCAATAACTCATTCCCAAACCAGTAGAAGACAGGAAATAATTAAGATCGGAGCCAAAATTAACATAATGGAAATTTAAAATATACAAAGAATCAGTGAAACAAAGAATAAGTTCTTTGAAAAGATAAACAAGATTGATAAACCCTCAAACTAACCAAGAGAGAAGACCTAAATCAAAAAAGTTAGAGATAAAAGAGTAGATAACACCGAAGACATCACAGAAATTCAAAGGATCATTAGAAATTATTTTGAAAACCTATATTCCAATAAAAAATAAAATCTAGAAGATACTGGCAAATTTCTAGACACATATAACCAACCCAAATTGAACCAAGAAGATACAAAAAACCCAAACAGACAAATATCAAGCAATGAGATTGAAGAAGCAATCAAAAGTTTTCCAACGAAGTAAAGCCCAGGACCAAATAGAGCCTGTTTAGTTCTACTAGACCTTTAAAGAAAAACTAACCCCAATCCTCCTCAAATTATTCCATGAAATATAAAGGTAAACAACACTCACAAATTCTAAAAAGGCCAAACCACTCTCATACCAAAAACAGATGCACATCAAGGGAAGAAAACTACATATCAATATCCCTGATGAGCATAAGACACAAAAATTCTTACTAAAATATTATCAATCCACATTTAAAAATACTTTAATAAGATCATACACCATGATCAAGCTGGTTTTATCACCAGGAATACAAGACTGGTTCAGCATATACAAATCAATAAATATAGTTCACCACATAAAAAGAATTAATGACAAAAATCACATGATCATCTGCAACTGTTGACAGTTGCAGAAAAAGCCTTCAGCAAAATTCAGCACCCATTCATGATAAAAACACTGAAGAATCTAGGGACAGAAAGACAACATCAAACTGAAGAGAGAAAAAAAAGCATTTCCTCCAAAATCAGGAACAAGACATGATGTCCACACATGAAACTGTAGCCAAAGCAATATGGCAAGAGAAGAAAATTAAAGGGATACAAATAGGAAAAGAAGAAATCAAATTATCTCTGCTAATGACCTACTCTACATAAAAGACCCCAAAATTCCACCAGAACACTTTTAGATCTGATAAACAAATAAAGCAAAATGTCAATATATAAGATTAACAACAAAAATTAATAGCTTTTCTATATTCTAATAATGAACCTGCTGAAAAAGCAATCAGGAAAACAATTCCATTCACAACAGCCTTAAAAATTGGAAATAAACTTAAATAAGGAGGTGAAAGACCTTTGCAATGAAAATTGTATATACTATATGACACTGAAGAAAGAAATTAAAGGAGGCCTTAAAAGAAGCAAAGGTCTCCCATGTTCTTGAACAAATAAAACTAATATTGTCAAAATGACCATATTTCCAAAAGTAACATACAGATTCAGTGCAAACCTCATCGAAATACCAATAACATCCTTCGTAGACAGACAGTCCTAAAATTCATATTTGAGATAAATAGTTCTAAAATTAATTTGGAACCATAAAAGACCCAGAACAGCAAAGCAATAGTAGGCAAGAAGAGCAATGCTGTAGACAAGACAATAACTGACCTCAAATTATACTACAGAGCTTCAGTGACCAAACAGCATGGTGTTGACATCAAAACAGACATGAAGACCAATGGAATAATAAAAGCCAAGGAGTGAAACATACATGGATATAGTCATCTGATGCTCGAAAAAGGTGCTAAGAACTTATGTTGGAGAAAAGATAACCTTTTAAACAAATGGTGCTCGGAAAATTGGACATCCATATACAGAAGAATGAAACTAGAGGCCTATCTCCACCCTGCACAAGGTTCAACTCAAAAAGGTTTAAAAACCTAGGAATCAGACCAGAAACTTTACAACTGCTAGAAGAAAACATAGGTTGAACACTCCAACATATTGGCACAGGCACTAACTTCCTTAACAAAATCTTTAAAATGCAAGAAATAAAACCAAAATCAGTAAGTGGGATGGTATCAGATAAAAAAATACTTCTGCACAGCAAAAGAAACAAATGTAAAAAGTGTGCCTACAGAATGGGAGAATACCTTTTTCAGCTACTCTTTGACAGGGAATTAATATCCTGAATATGTAAAGAACTCAAAAAACTTACCCCCCCCCCCAAATAACCCAATCAATAAATAAGCAAATGAACTAAACCAAATTCTCAAAAGAAACATAAATGGCTAAGAAATATATGAAAAAATGTTCAATATTGCTAGCAACCAGACAAATGCAAATCAAAACTACACTGAGGTTTCATTTCAATAGAGTGAGAATGGCAATAATCAAGAATACAAATAACAACAAATGCTGGCAAGGTTGTGGGGGGAAGGTACAGTCATATAATGTTGATGGGACTGCAAATTAGTACGATCATTTTGGGAAACATCATTGAGAAACAGCATTCAGGAAACATTTTGGGAAACAGCAGTGCAATCCACAATAGCCAAGTTATAGAACCAGTCTAGGAACCCATCAACAGATGAAAGGATAAATAAAATGTGGTAATATATACACAATGGAGTTTTACTTGGCCATAAAGAATAAAATTATGACATTTTCTGGTACATGGATGGATCTGGAGAATATCATGCTAAGTGAAATAAGCCATACCCAGAAAGTCAAGGTTTAATGTTTTCTCTCATATGTCGGAGACAGAGAGAAATAAATAATTCATAAGAGGAGGAGTTCCATGAAAATAGAAGGAAAACCAGTGGAGTAGAGGAAAGGTACTGATGAGGAGGGAGGAGATATGGAAAAGGGTAGGAACGGCAGAATAAAACTGACCAAATTATGCTATATGAGGGGCTGGGGTTGTAGCTCAGTGGTGGAGTGCTTGCCTAGCATGTGTGAGGCACTGGGTTTGATCCTCAGCACCACATTAAAAATAAACAAACAAAGGCATTGTGTCCACCTACAACTAAAAAAATATTATGCTATGTAAATGTTTGAATACATAACAATGAAATCAACTTTATGTTTACCTATAATGCACCAATTTTAAAAAATAGTAAATAAACAGAAGGAAGACCAGTAGAGTAGAGTAAAGAGAACAGAAAGAGGGAGGAGAGGAGGGAATGTGGGGAATACTGGGAATTGAAATAGAGCAAATTACATTACATGAATGTATAAACTATGTCAAAATGAACCACACTATTAAGTATAACTATGATGTACTAGTAAAAACATTAAAAATAATAAAAACTTGATAATTTAAAAAGTGCTAGGATGTAGCTCAGTAGTACAGTGCTTGCCTAGCATGCATGATGGCCTGGATTCAAATTCCAGGAGACACATGTATATGTATATAGATGTTTATGTATATATGTGTATGTTTGTGTGCATGTATGTATATATATGCATATAGATATATAGATATATCTCCAAATATTATGGTTTGGATGTGAGATGTCCTCAAAAGTTCACATGTGAGAGGATTCAGAGGGAAAATGATTGGGTTGTGAGAGCCTTAACCCAATCAGTGAATCAATCACCTCATGGGATTAATTGAGTGGCAGTTGTAGGCAGGTGGGGTGTGGCCAGAGGAGGAACAGCACTGGGGGCATGGCTTTGGGGTACATATTTGTATCTGGCAAGTGGAGTCTCTTTCTTTGCTTCCTGATCATGTGAGCTGCTTCCCTACACCACACTCTTCTGCCATGTTGTTCAGCCTCACCTCCACCCTGGAGCAATGGAGCTGACCTTCTATGGACTAAGACCACTGAAACTGTGAGCCCTCCAACTCTTCCTCCTCTCCAATTGTTCTGGTTGGGTCTTTGAGTCACAGCACTGAAAAAGCTGACTAAAACACTAACTGAAACATAGAAATGAAATAAAAAGTAACATGGTGTAAGTGACCTGCAAGGCAATATCAAGCTGTATTTTATGTATAAATATATAAATAGAGTCCTAAAATGTAGGAACAGAAAAAATATTTAAAGAAATAAAAATTTTAAAAAAACTTCTAATTTTTTTAAAAATTTGATGCCTGTTGCCTGTTATTTGTTTGAAAACATTTTCATTTTTCCTTCATTTCTGAAGTACATTATGCTGGGTATAAAATTCTAAGTTAATGGTTATTTTCTTTCAGCATTTAAAATGTTTTTTCTAGACTGGGGATATAGGTCAGTGGTTGAGTGCTTGCCTAGCATGTGCAAGACCTTGAGTTCAGTCTCCAGAGTTCCCCACTTCAGTGTTGTTCCATAGTTTTCTATCTTATTTATTTATTTTTATAAGTCTGAAGTATGCTCATCTTTATTTTTCTCTGGTTATGTCCTCCTCTGTCCCCCTACTCCTGGCTACTTTTGACTTACAGTTCTTCATCAATTTGGTTTTAATGATCCTTAATACAATGTGTGTGTGTGTGTATGTGTACTGTTGTATTTATCCTTCTTGAGATTCATTAAGATTCTTTGATCTTCTGATAAGTAATTCTGAAACCAGAGCCTTGAGCTTGATAGACAAGCCACAAGGTTATACACCAGTCCCTTATTTAAATATTTTTTAGGAATTTCCATCTTGCTTTCCATAATGTTTGTACAAATTTACACTATCACCAAACAGTAAGAGTTCTTTTCCCTACATTCTCATCAGCACTTGATATGACTCTTTGATAATAGCCATTTTTTTTTTTTTTTTTTTAGTTTAAATGCACTTTATTTTTAGACAACCTACATGACATGTTTTCTTAAAAAACAATGCCTCCACTCCAAATAAATCACGGTCAAAATAAATGTGCTCAAGATGGTATCAGTTCCATTTGTCTTAAGTCCTGGTGTTGTGTGGATGACAAGCAGCAGCCAGTTATGATGACAGACGATAAATCCAAAGCAATTGCCAAACTTGTTAACATTTTTCCATTTCTAAACCATCCTTAAAGAAAATCATATATGGGGTCACACCATCCTCACGGTAGTCCAGGAGAGCGACCATGCCATCTGGATTCATGTTTTCACCAATAAAGAACTGGTAGTTTTTGAAATTAGCAAGGATGTGCTTGATTTGTTCTGCAGCCCCTGCCATAAAAGGTTTTACTCTCTCTGGTCTCTGTTCTTCAAGTTTGCCTTTGATTGATTTCATGTAATCTTTGATGTACTTCTTGTATGCTTCTTTTGTGAAGCTGGTTTCCTGCAAGTGATGGTTCATGACAATGTCAACACCAGTGATTACTGTGCTTTCGGTACCTTTGCCCTCGGGTCCTGCAGCGGAGGCATTTCCACCAATGAGCGAGTCATCAATGTTACCCTCTGTCCTACTGACCATCTTGCCCTCCACCTCCAGGCAAAGCCCGTCCGCGATCTCCCGGATCTTGTAAAAGTCGGAGAACGTCTCATCATGGCTGAGGTGGTCCGGGTAGATAATCATGACGGCGACTGGAGGGAGACGGCAGCAGCGCTAGCTTAGCAAGAGCCCGAGCTTGAAGCAAGTGCTGTGCAGCCCGAGCGGCGCTCGGGGGTAGGGGGGAGCGGGCGGAAAAGCGATAATAGCCATTATTACTGGAGGTGATATCTTATTGAGGTTTTCATTTCTGTTTCTCTGGAGTAGTGCTGTTGAACATTTTTTCATATGCCTGTGGGTAGTTTGTATGTCTTCTTTCCAGAAATGTCTATTTAGTTCTATTGCCCATTTAAAAATCAGGTTTTCTGTTGCTATTGAGTTTTTTGAGTTCCTTATACATTCTGGATATTAAACCCCTTGTCAGATGTATAGTTTGCAAATATTTTCTCCTGTTCTGTAGGTTGTCTCTTCACTCTGATTATTTCCTCTGTTGTGCAGAAAATTTCTTAGATTGATATAATCCCATTCATCTATTTTGCTTTTTTTTTTTTTTCTATGCTTTTGGCATCTTATCCAAAAAAATTCTTGCTCATTCTGTTGTCCTAAAGCATTTCTCCTACTAATTTCATAGTTTCAAAACAATCTTAGTCTTTAATCTACTTTGAGTTGATTTCTATAACTGGTGGGACACAGGGATTTAGTTTCATACTTCTTCACGTGGGTATGAAAATTTCCCAGCACCTTCTGTTGAAAAGGTTGTCCTTTCTTGACTGTGTGTCCCTGAAAATCAGTTGGCTGTAGATATGTGGGGTTACATCTAGGAGCTCTACTCTGTTCCACTTGTCTATGTGAGTTTTTATGCCAATA
Source organism: Sciurus vulgaris (assembly GCF_902686455.1). NCBI lineage: Eukaryota > Metazoa > Chordata > Mammalia > Rodentia > Sciuridae > Sciurus > Sciurus vulgaris. Next base: position 74,704,889 of record NC_136472.1, read on the forward strand.
TTATGCTGTTCAAATTATGATAGCTTAGCAATATATTTGTAAGGCCTCCTACTTTGCTCTTTACTCCAGACTGCTTTGGCTATTTGGGAAATTTTTGGAGTCCAATACAAGTTTTAGGCCTGTTTTTTCTAGCTTTGTGAAACATGCCACTGGTATACTGACAGGGATTAATGAATTCATAGACTGTTTTGGATAGTATGAGTATTTTAAGAATATTGGCTCCCTGAATCCATGAACATGTCTTTTCATTTTTTATGTCCTTTACAATTTCTTTCATCAATGTTTTATAGTTTTCATTTTAAGATCTTTTATCTTCTGCTTAAAAAGTTACTAATTATTTTACTGTATTTGTAGCTATTGCATGATTTTTATTTCAGATATTGGCATATAGTGATGTTGATTTATTGGGGTGGGGGTCAAGGGGCTGGTGGTGCTGGGGATTAAAGCCAGGGCCTCACACATGCTCTACCACTGAACTACATCCCCAGTCCAACAATATAGATTTTTGTATGTCCATTATGTATTCTGTGACTTTAATGAATTTATTGGTTTTACCAGTTTTTTTTTAGCAGAGTCTTTATCTATATAAAAGATCATGTCACCTTTGAACAGAGACAACCTCATTTCTTTCTTTCCAATTGGATGCTCTTAATTTCTTTCTCTTAGCAAATCATCCAGACTAGGACTTGCAGTATTATGCTGAATAAAAGTGGTTAAAAGTGAGCATCCTTGTCTTTTCCAGATTTCATAAAGCTTTCAACTTTTCCCCACTTACAAATGACCTTTATTATGCTGAGGTACATTCCTCCTATACTTAATTTGTCCAGAATTTTTATCATTAAGGGATGTTGAATTTTGTCAAATGTCTTTTTGGCATCTTTTGAGACAATTGTGTGGTTTTTGTGCTTTATCTTGTGGATGTGTTTTATCATGTTTATTGACTTGCATATGTTGAGCCACTCCAGTATCCCTGAGATGAATCCCACTTGTTTATGGTGAATAATCTTTTTAAGGTGCTGTTGGATTTGGTTTGCTAGTATTCTGCTGAGGATTTTTACATCTATGTTCATCAGGGACACTGGCCTGTAGCTTTCTTTTTTTGTTGTGTTCTTATCTGGTTTTGGAATCAGAGTAGTGTTGGCCTCATATAATGAGAATGGAAGAATTCCCTCCTCTTTTTTTTTTTTATTTAAATTTTTTGCCTCATTTAATGCATCTGGCAAAAATGAATATTTGGTTTATGTCTCATAGATTTATTTGGAAAACATAAATATTAACAGTAAAAGTTAAGAAACAGGTTATAATAAGCCTTTTATATCTTTTTTTCCATTTTTTTATTAAAAATCATAAATTTACATAGGGCAATGTTGTTTGATAAATTCCCTCCTCTTTAATATTTAAGAATTGGTATTTGTTCTTATTCAAGTGTTTGGTCCGGGGCTTTAATGGGAGATGTTTTGTTGCTGATTCAATCTTATTACTTCCTATTTTTATTTTTTATTTTTATTTATTATTTCCTATTTTTTCATGATTCAAAGTTGGTAAGATATGTGTGCAGGAATTTGTTCATTTTTTTCTGTTATCAAATTTGTTGACAGTTCATAATAACTTCTAATGATACTTTGTATTTCTGTGGTGTCAATTGTAGTCTTTCCCTTTTCATCTCTGGTATTGAGTCCACTCTCTTTTGCTTAGTCTGGCTAAGGATTTGTTAATTTTTTAGCTTTTTGAAGAATCAGTTCTTCATTTCATTGATATTTTGCATTGTTTTATTAGTCTCATTCATTTATTTCTGCTCTAATCTTTATTATTTCTTTTCATCTACTGACTGATTTTGGGTTTATTTTATTCTTGCTTTTCTTGCTCCTTGAGATACAGCAATAGGTTGTTTACTTGAGATTGTTCTTTTTTTTTTTTTCTTTCTTTTTTTTTGCGGTGCTGGGGATTTGAAACCAGGGCCTTGTGCTTGCGAAGCAAACACTCTACCAACCAAGCTATATCCCCAGCCCTATTCTGCTTTTTTGATGTAGGTAATGAATGCTACAAACTTCCCTCTCAGTATTGCTTTTGCTATATTACATAAGTTGTGGTATGCTGTGTTTCCATTTCTTTCAAGAAATCTTTTAATTTTCTTCTTAATTTATTCCTTGCTCCAGTGGTTGTTCAAGGGTAAGTTGCTTAGACAGGCATGGTGGCACACACCTGTAGTCCTTGTTACTTGGGAGGTTGAAGTATGAGGATGGCTTGAACCTAGGAGTTTGAGATTAGCTTGTTCAACACAGCAATACCTCTTCTCAAAAAAAAATGTGAATTATTTAAATTCAATTTCAATATATTTGTATAGTTTCTAAGGTTTTTTTGGTTACTGGTTTCTAGTTTTATTGCAGTTCGGTCAGAAAAGATACTTATGAATTCAAATTTTTAAAATTTGTTGAGACTTTTTTTGTGGCCTATCATATGACCTGGTAGAGAATGTGTGACATGTTGTTGAAAAGAACTATATTTTTTTAATTGTTGGGTGAAATGTTCTGTAGATGTCTGTTAGGTCATTTGGTCTAGTGGGGTGTTAACATTTCCCAATATCATTTTATTGCAGTCCATCTCTCCCTACAGGTCTATTGATATTTGCTTAATATATCTGGTCATTCCAATATTGCGTGCACATGTATTATTAGGAATTATTTTCTTTTGCTGAATGGACCTTTGTCATTATATGACCTTTCTTGTATCTTTTTACTACTATTGATTTAAAGTGTAATTTATCTGATATAAGTATGGCTACTCCTGCTTTCTTTTGGATTCCATTTGCATGGAATACTTCACACCATTCCTTCACTTTCAGTCTATGTATGTCCTAAGAGGTAAAATGAGTTTCTTGTAAGCAACATTATAGTTGGGTAGTGTTTTTTAGTCCACTTGTGACTCTGTGTCTTTTAATTGAACAATTTAATCCATTTCAGTTAAGGTAATTACTGATTGAGTCTTACTGCAGTCATTTTAAACTTGTTTACTACTTTTAATGCAGTTATTTCTCCCTCTCTTACAGTCTTCTCCCTCTCTTCCAGTCTTCCTTTGTGGTTAAGTGACTTACACTAACAGTACACTTTGATTCCTCCTCACTTATTATTTTTGGTTTGTCTATATTGATTTCTGCTTTGTGGTTACCATGAGGCTTATGAAATCTCTTTTGATTATAATAAGTTATTTTGAAATAATAGCAATATAACATTATCGCAATAAAACAAGAGAAAATAAACTAATACAAACTCAACATTTGCACTCCATTTTTCTCCACGTTTTGAATTTCTGATGTTCTTTATATCTTTCCATATTGCCAATCTTAACATATTAATGTAGTTATTACTATTTCTGTTTAATCTTCTTACTAAAGATACGAATTGCTTACATCCCACATATGCAATAATGAGAGCATTCTGAATTTGTATAATTACTCTTGACAGTGAGTTTTATACCTTCTAACATTTTCTTTCTATTCATTAACATTCCTTTCTTCCATTTTTAAGAACTCCCTTTAAGATTTCTTATGGGATACTCCTGGTAGAATATGTCTCAGTTTTTGTCTGTCTGGGAATGCCTTTATCTCTCCTTCATTTCTAAAGAATTGCTTTGCTAGTACAATAATCTTGTTTGGTAGTTTGTTGTGTCCCCCGCCCATTCCTACTTTAGTACTCTGAAAAATCTCATGCCACTCTCCTGGTCAATAAAGTTTCTGTTGAGAAGTATGCCATCAGTGATATTGGGAAAACTATGCTATTTCTTTTTCTCTCCCTACCATGAGAACCTTTTTTTTTTTTTTCTTTTTTTTGGTACTGGGGATTGAACTCAGGGGCATTTGACCACTGAGCCACATTTCCAGCCCTATTTTCTATTTTATTTAGAGACAGGGTCTCACTGAGTTGCTTAGTGCCTTACTTTTGCTAAGGCTGTCTTTGAATTCGGGAGCCTCCTGCCTCAGCCTCACGAGCCAATGGGATTACAGGTGTATGCCACAGGCCCTAGCTCCTCTTTAACTTTTTTTTTTTTTTTTTTTTTTTTTTGTGTTGGGGATTGAACCCAGGGCCTTGTGCTTGCGAGGCAAGCACTCTACCAACTGAGCTATGTCCCCAGTCCCCTCTTTAACTTTTGAGAGCTTGATCACAAGTCACTGGTGACTTTAGACCTTCCTGTACCTGAATATTTGTAACCTTCTCTAGGTTTGGAAATTTTTCTTATGGTCTCTTTAAGTTGTCTATCCCTATGGCATTCTCAAGTCCCTCTTGAACCTTAATAACCCAAATATTTGCTCTTTTAATGCTGTCACAAAGTTCCTGTAAGCTTTCTTCATTCCTGTTTATTCTTTTTATCTTCTCCAACTGTGTATTTTCAATTAGCCTGACTTCAAGTCCACTAATTCTCTTATTTGATCTATTCTGTCTTCTATCATGTTTTTAAATTTCACTTAGTATATTTTTCAATCAAGTTTCTCAGAGTACTGAATTGTTTGTGTTCATTTGAAGCTTAGTTTCCTTAAAATACCTGTTTTAAATTCTCCATCAGAGATTTTACCCATAGAACAGATTTTACTATCTGTTAGGTTTCTTGTACTTTGTTTTATTTTTTACACTTTTTTTTTTTTTTTTTTATGGTACTAGGAATTGAACTCAGGACCTCACACATGCTAGGCAAGTACTCTACCAGTGAACTACATCCCCAGCCCTTTTTATTTTGAGATAGAATCTCACTAAGTTGCCCAAACTGGCCTCAAACTTGCTATCTTCCTGTCTCAACCTCCCAAGTAGGTAGGATTAGAGGAGAGCACCACTGTGCCTGGCTCCTGCACCTTATTTTGATTGTCAGGTGGGTTACAGTTCCCTGATAGATCTGGACACTTACTGGTGTATGACACAATAAGTATTCGTTTCAATCTTTATAACATGGTTTTTGTGCCTGTTTTTCCAGACTTTTTTTTTTTAATCTGAGCAAGACTCCATTCTTGCCAAGTTCCATTCTTGTTTTCTATTTTGGCACTGAGTGGGACTCTAAAATAATGAACGCTGTGAATCCACTGTGGGCATGTTATCAGTTTCAGCACTAGTGGATGATCCGAGCCCAGGTTTGTCCCAAATCCACAGTTAGTATTTTGTTCAGCATGAACTGGGGAGTATCTAAACAGGGTTGTCCATCCCCACAAACCTCTCTCTGGGTCTGGCACAAGACAAGATGCTTCATCCACAGTCACCACCAGCCTGTGGTCAGGCACTACAGAATTCTGCCTGGCTGAGCAGAATCACCATAAAAGGATAAGCCTATGCTATGCTCATGGCCACCAACACCATAGCACTGTGTCATACTCTAAGCCCACAACCTACCAGGACCAGCACAGCACTGGATAGAACTAAGGTCCATACTGCTATGGAATACCTACTGCTGGGATGGATTCATGGCCCATGACCACTGCAACCAGTAACAGGTGATGCTGCCTGCATCAGAAGACCTATAGACTGACAGTCTGTAATCTCTGCCTGACACTAGGACTGATTCATCCACAGACAGGCTTGGGGTTGGGGGCTGTTAGGATCTGTCCAGTATTAGGTTTCATTAGCCAGGCACTGAGTTCCAAGTCAAATTCCTGAGCTTAATACTTATTATCCAGCCTTGAAGACCAACCTCAGGAAAAAGCTATCCCCAGGCCAGTGTTTGCAGAATGAACCACTCTACTCGCCCTGGCACCACAGAGACTAGTACCTCAAGGCTAATGCTAAGCTAGGGTGCACCTATGTCTCCTGAAAGAACTGCACAGTCTCAGAAATGCACACAGGTTCACCCTGCAGCTGAATGATGCAGACTGAAACACAAGTTTGCCACACTAGGACACAGATCTTTGACTAATGCCAAAGCAGGTCTAGAGGCTCCATCTGTGACCACTGACCTGGGGATACCTCTGCTGCCCAGGTTAAGGGATAAGTGATGGAGACAGTCCCTCAGTTGTCAAGGATAATATACCTAAGTCTTTTAACTGCAAGGACATGAACAATTTGGAAAGGGGGATGTGCCCCAGGCCCACTCCAAGACTGGCAATGATGCACACCAAAACTTGAGTCTGCCTCACCAGCTCACAAGTCTCTGATGCTGGGGCAAGTCTAGAGGCTCTATCTGCAAGCTCTGGGCTGGATATAGGAGTCTTTGGTTTCTGCCTGATGCTGAGTCTCACTGGAGAAAGTCTGGCATTGAGTTCCAAAGCAATGACTTTGCTAGCTTTTGTGCTCTACTCCCCAGGAAGTAGAGTCTTGTTTTTCTCTTTGCTGGATTTGAGGGAGAAGTGATAAGGGCAACTCTTTCCTTCCTGTCTTCTTCACTGAGTCTTTTCCTCATTATTATGTTAAAACCAGGCACTGAATTCTCTCACCTTGCTTCCTTAGCTCTTGTAAAGATAACTATTTAAACTGGTGTGTCCATGAGGAGACAATCACTGGAGGGTCTTACTCAGCTGCCACCTTGCTCTGCCTCCTGTCTCATTATTTTTTAATGTAGTCATTCAGATGGATGAGCAGTGTAGCCTTTTTTTTTTTTTTTTTTTTTTTTTTTTGTACTGAGTATTAAACTCAAGGGTGCTTTACTACTGAGCTACATCCCCAGCCTTTTTTTTTTTTTTTTTTTTTTTTTTTTTTTTTAATTTGGAGAGAGGGTCTCACTTAAGTTTCTTAGAACCTTGCTAAGTTACTGAAGCTGCCTTGAACTTGTGATCCTCCTGCCTCAGCCTCCCAAGTCACTTGGTTTACAGGCTTATGCCACTGTGCCCAGCTAGCAGTAAGAGTCTTAATTTGCATTTTCCTAATGGCTAGATGAAGGTGAACATCTTTTCACATACTATTTGCCAACTATATATCTTCTTCATGAAGCACATGTCTTTTGCTCACTTTTTTTAAAATTTAATTAATTTATTTATATGCAGTGATGAGGATGGAACCCAGTGTCTCACACATGGTAGGCAAGGGCTCTACCACTGAGCCACAACCCCAGCTCATCTTTTGCTCTTTTGCTCACTGGATTTTTTTTTTTTCTTTCAGTTGTTGAGTTTGGGGAGTTTTTTATATATCCTAGGTACAAAATTCTTTGTCAGATATATGGTTTGCCAATATTGTCTCCCAGTCTGATGCTTGTTTTTTCTTTCTCCTAACAGAGTCTTTCATAGAACAAAAGGTTTTCATTTTGATGAGATCCTGTTTATCTCTTTTTCCTTTCACGGGATAATATTTGGTATAAAGTCTAAGAACATTTACCTAGCCCTAGTTTTTGCTGTTTTGTTTTCTACAAATTTTATGATTTTACACTTAAACTTATGATCATTTTTGAGGACTTCTTTTGTTTTTTTAAATAAACTATACAGTTTAGGTCAAGGTTTTCTGTTTTGTTTTGATTTTTAATTTGTTTGTGTTTGTTTTATTATCTCTGGATGTCCAATTGCTCCAGGAATATTTGTTGTAAAAACTTTCCTTTTTCCATCATTTTAAAATTTTTCCATTTATTTTTGTGCTTAATATTTAGTAGCATTAATTATATATACAATGTTGTGCAACCATCACTACTATTTTCAAAACTTTTTCATCACTCTAAATATAAACTATATTAACCATTAAGTAATAATTCTCCACTTCTCCCTCCTCTGGCTCCTGGTACTTTCTAATCTGCTTTCTGTCTCTATGAATTTGACTATTTTAGATATTTCAAATAATTGGGATCATACAAAATTTATCCTTTTTGTCCAGATTGTTTCACTTAGTGTACGTTTTCAAGGTTTATCCATGTTGAAGATTTAATTCACATTTACAGCTAAATACTATCTTATATTATGCATGTGTGAGTATGTATGTAGCACATTTTGTTTAGCTATTCATCTACTGATGGATCTTAGGTTGTTTCCACCTTTTTGGCCATTACGAATGTTGCTGCAATAAAAACAGGCATTACATATGTTAATTGCTAGTTCATATGATAATTTTATGTTAAACTTTTTGAGGAAGCACCAAATGGTTTTTCATAGCAGCTGCACAATTTTACATCACCAACAAAAATGTTCAAGTTTTGTCATTTCTCCATATCCTCTCCTATATATTATTTTTCATTTAAATCATAGCCCTACTAGTAGATGTGAAATAGTACCTCATTTAGTTTGAATTGCATTTCTTTTGGCCAATTGCATGTCATCTTTTGAGAAATATCTATTCAAATTCTTTGACCATTTAAAAATCAGGTTTTTCTATTATTGGGTTGAGTTTTTTATATGTTCTAGATATCACTGAAACCATTTTATGATAGCTGCTTTAACTTTTTCTCACATAATTACAACTATTTCATTTGGTGCTGGCATCTACTGATGGTCTTTTCTCATTTGAGACTTTTATACGTTTTGGTATGTATGGTGTATGATTTTCTACATTTGTACTCCTTAGAGTCTTCTTTTACCTCTCTTAACCTCTTTTCATGGTTAACCACATTTTACTCCTTAGTAGTTCTTGATACTAATTTTTTCCTGTTCAAATTACTGGTATGGGTTTCATGTCCTGAGTGGATCTTGAATGATATGAAATTTGGGGTAATAATAAAGCTTTGGGTTATGTTAATGAATGTGGTGGAGATATGTGGAAAAAAATCATAATTGGAAACAAAATTGTCAATAGCAGAGAAATTAGGGAGTTGGAAGGATCATCTATATCAAAGTTGAAGTCACAAAAGTAAGAGAACAGAGAAAGACAATGTTCCAGGAGTTCACTGGCTCAGAACCTTTACCACATTATGTCCATGACCATCAGGTACTTCTGTAAATGACTCTAGGAGCTCTGCTAGAACAACAGTTTTAATCCTGATTCAAAATATCCCTTGTAGAACAGTTATCGTTGTTGGGTAATGTCAAGAATCCCAGACTGGGATGACGAAATGAATTCTAATCTTTATTATTTACATTCTAGCCTAATGACCTGAGCCATACAATTCCTTCTTTGGATCCAGTTTTAACATCACAGTTTCCTCTGTGAAATGTTCATTTCTTTTCTGTTTGCCTCACAGAATGACTATGAAGGGACCTGGGCACATCACATACACTAATATACTTATGTTAGAAATGAAGTTTTTCTACTTTAGCAACTATCCAGGTACATATATTCTATGGGGAAAGTGTTCCTTTTTCTCTGTCCCTGATCTGATTCAAGCCTCCCTTTGTCTTCCTTTGGCCATTCTTATATTCTGCTAACTAATTCCCTGATAATACTTTCTAAAACATCTTTCTAAAACAATAAGGTGATTTAAACCTCCCACAGTTCATCTTATTCATTTGCATCTCCCCAGCACTCAGAAGGTCTAGAATATAGTTGGTATCTCGGGAATGTTAATTAAATAAATTGCTAAGGCAATACACAGGTTAACTTGTAAGTATGGTTTGCAATGGGGACAAATTTGAATTATGTATGGAAACTACAGAGTATGTCCATGGTTAAGAATATGGAGGTACAGGGATATGGTTTGTAAGGAAGACATGGTTCACTTATGTAATATGTGCATATGTGCCATATGGACACAGGTGAAACATCCCAAGTCTTGATCTCTCTATACCTTGGGTCCGGCTGGTTCTCTACAATAGCAATGGATATATCCCCTCCTGTCCCCTGTCCTAGTCCCTACTTTCCTACCTTAAGTATACATCAGTCTCCAGCCCATATGCCCCTTGTTCAACGGCTTTCTCAAAGGCCATCACAGTATTCTCGGGCGCCGCCTGTAGAAGAAAGGAACATCAGAACTCAGTCTCTCCTCTGAATATCCCGTTTATGGTAGGGATAAAGTTCCAGAATGAAGGGGCTTTGGGAAGCAGACCTTGGTTTCCTTAGAATTCTTTTCAGATCCTGCCTCTGTCCAATCTGACATTGAGCATGGCAAAGAGAAATGGACAGGGAGTTAGAAGACCTGGGTTCAAGTCCAACCTCTACAATTAAGTCCTTATTTTTGTGATATCAAAGCAATCTCTTGTTCCATCCAGGGATTCATATGGTTCTGAGGTTACCTTTTCTCATCTACATACTCTATACATACTGTGCTCATCCAGTTTATCCTGCTCATACTTACCATGGGTGCACCTCTGTGTGCAAAGAAGACAGGCTTAGGTCCCAGCTCCTCCTCCTCCTGAATGCAGGGAGAATAAATCCCCAATGGCATCGCATAGAGGCATAAAAGGATAAGAAGAAAGGGCAATCCAGCAGCCATTTGTAGAGCTATAAAAGTTGGAAGGAGAGGGGAGTGGAAAAAAAAAAAATCAAAGAATGGAGAATCATCCCAAATAACTAAATACACCAAAGCAGCAATCTAAGTAAATACTAGGTCCATGGGTTTCACTGACTCTGTGGATTGGCTAATTTACATTTTGTTTCTGTCACAGCCCCACTTACTTTCAGAGGTAGATACAAACATCCAAACGTAAGATATTATCATTAAGGCAACATTACTGGAACTGGAAATTGACAAAGACTTGTAGAGAGAGTAGGGAGGCTAACAGGGAAAGAAGGGAAGGAAGGAAAGAGAATGTTACAAAACAGCTTCTCAGGAGAAATCTGGTTAGTTCTGAGAAAGTCTTGAAGCCTGTACAGATCATCCTAAACTGCTTCAATACTTAGGGCAGTAGAGTATGGTGGAAAGGGCATTAAATGACAGAAATCTGGGTTCCAAGCCGGACTCTATCACCTCGTAACTACATGACTAAGAACATCTAACTTATCCTCTTTGGGTCTTCACTTTCTTCTGTAAAATGTCTTGCTGCTAACATCAACCTTACAGAGTTGTTATAACCACGTTGACTCATAATAGTTACTCAATAAATTCTAGTAATTTGCTTTCCTCCTTCCCTTCCGTACCACATGTGCACTTTCACGCACACACAGACACACATAAACCCATTATTACCAGTCATTTCCCAGCACTTACTATTTTAGACCTCTGAGGATTTTACCCATTTGTATATCTTTAAGTTACAACCTATGTGTCAGTGACTTTCAAATCTACGTTTCCAGCTCTAACCTCTTAACCTTGTGAATATATTACATCTCTTGAGTCTTTCTTTCTCATAACGTGTTATCTTGAGTCTTCTTTTTCTAACTAAAATTAAGAAAATGAAAAAGAAAAGAGTTTATTATTGTCCTCTTTAAAGCTCCTGCCCCAGAAGTAGTTTCTAAAACTTTCCCCTCACCCTCACAAACACATCTACACAAACGCACAATGGCACCACTATCAAATCAGACTGTTTCTTGCCTACATCCCTCCACAAGCCGAGAAGCAAATGCCCCTTACTGAACCAAGAGTAAATTGGGAGATACAGAAAGAAGAGCTATTGGTTTCTCAGTAAAGGTAGTTAAAGATATCTCCATTCTCAAAAAGTTTAGTGTATGTATGATTCCATTTTTTGTTTGTTTGTTTCTGTTACAGTAGGGGAAGGATGAATGGAGAGGAAACCAGTAGCAAAGAGGGATTTCTGTTCCCACTGTAAGCCCCCAGGTATGACAGGGACTCACAGGGTAACTCACTTGAGTAACTTGGATGTAATCAGGGATCTTTGGACTAGTGTTACTTGAAATTAGTAATAGTTGAATACAAACTGAAAGAACTATGACTTGTATGGCACTCTGGTCAAAAATTTAAATGGCTCTTATCTCCAGATAGTAGATATACAATAACATAAAGACACAACTTATTTTTCTAGAACAAAAATCCTTAGAAGAAGGTCTGCTTAGTCATGGAAACATGATGACAGGCTACATGAGTGGTGAGTAAACACAAGAAACATGCCTAGGTAACAAGCTAAAGGAATTTCAAAGAGTAAAGGGATGGCTAGCTAACAAGTTTCTATTTTTCTGAGTGGAGTATGTATGCTAAAGCCAGAACTGAAGGGATCAGGCAAGAACCACCACAAATGACATACCTTCTCTTTCCAAACGACCCATATACATGGCCAAAGGCCAGGAAAGGATAACCATCACAGTTATGCTGGTCAGGTGCACAAAAGGAGCAAAGACCTGGGAGAAAGTCAAAAGTCAGGCTAGACCTATATGGACAGGTAGAATTAAGAGCTACAGGATGATGCTTACCTGCAGTGACAGTCCAGCTATCAGCCACTTATCTTTCCAGAATATAGTTAAAATAGTCAGTAAAAAGCTGCATAGCAGAATTATTAGCATAATGAGGATCTGGGGAAACAAAAAGGATCTTCTGACTTCTAGGCACCAAGTTTGGGAATTTTATGTGCATATTTATAATATCAGGGACCTCATCTCATCCTTTAAAATCTAATCATCTTACAAATCCAAAATATATGGTGGATCCAATCATTCACCTTAGCTCCTAAGTCTTTACTGTACAGCATAACTAGAAAAAATTATGCAATTATGTGGCTTGATGCATTATTAATTTATCATCTTGTGTCTCAGATGGGCTTTCAGCGTGACTTGGTATCTCTATTTCAACAATAGTCATTACAAATCTTCACCTCTTCTTTAAACCTCAAATGTATACTCAATTAAATTTTAAGTAAAAAATATTTTGTAATTGCCTTTTTGACATCTATCCTCCCCAACAGATTATAAGCATCACAAGATCAAGGATATTTATATTATTTATGATTATATCCTCAGTGCCTTGCAGAATATCTGGCACATGGTAAGCATTCAATAAATATTTGTTGAACAGATGAAAAAAAAAATCTGCCTGCCAGAACACTATATACTTTACACAGAAAGGACATTAAAACTAAGAAGACATAACTTCTACTTCAAATGTATAGTTTTCCTACATGTGTGCTGCTGTCTAGATAATTCCCTCCTTTCCATAGTCTATCTAAAGTAATTAAACCTATAATTAATCCTCTCACAAAATAACTCCTTGCTAGCTCCAGTTGTAAATTCTACCAAATACTTCAGAAGAAATGTCTCCAATCTTTTATTCTTCCAGACAATAGAAAAGAAGGAACACTTTCTAACTTTTCTTATGAAGCCAACAAAATAGTGATACCCAAATTCAATAACATTATAACAAAGTAATAGAGACTGATCTTTTACATATACAAATGCAAAAATCTTAACTTATTAGAACACTAAATGCATCACATTACAGAAGTTGAATTGTCAAATCAGACTTACATGAATAGCAGCTCTTACCCAACACCAAACTTCACAAATGATTTAAATGATACAAACAATTATGAGATACAGATAAAATATGTTTCCTTGGAGAAATCTAATCATGTCAATATAGCTACTCATTACAAAAACAGAAAAAAAAAAAAAGGTCTTTTCTTCCCTTTTTAGTGATACTTCCTGCTTTAGGACTGAATTATGAGATGTGTTTTGAGCAAAGTATATAGAAACATTGCTTTACAGAAGCAATAGTTATGGAGTATCCCTACTTGTTACTCCATTAATCATACAACTCTAGTCAACCACGTCTTCCACAGAAGAAATCTATATATTCCAGTTTATCTACAGTAAAGCTACTTAGATATACCAGGTCTATTCTGTTAGAAATGTTCACAGATAAGAACTCAGTTATTTTTTGGTTAATAAATACTTTTAATGTATTTACCAGGAGGTCAGGTTATTAGCATGATTACAAAGAGTTTTGATTGAGGCCATTCATTTCTCTCTGGATATTCCTAGGTAGAAGGTGAGGGGTTTTAAGCCTGGTGTTAACTCTTCCTTCCTGGGTTTATTCTGAGAAAAATAAAACTCCTGGTTTCAATTCCCAACATTCTAGTAACTCTAGAATTTATATTTCCATTTGTACTTCTCATTTGAATAAGAGATTTAAGATGCCACTTAAATGTTCTAGAATTTGAGAAAACACAGGTATGGTATCACAATCATGCCTGATGAAGTCTATAAAAAAGCACAAGGCTGTCACTAGAGCTGCTCAAGTCCATGGCAGAACAAAATAAGGGAGTCTAAGTTGGAAATATGCTGCAGGTCCACAGATGATTGAGTCAAGTTGCCTATTCTCTAGGGACCAGATATAAACCTTTTGAGAGGAAACCAAGCTAGTATCATTTTAAAGGGAATCAAACTGAGTAAGGGTCAAAAGGACTTCAAAGGAGAAATTTCAGGGGGTTATTTGAAGATGGGCATTGGGTCACAGAGCCAGAGCCAGCGATGTAGGCACTATGGCATCTGGAGTTAAAGTGAATGATGAAGTTATTAAAGTTTTTAATGATATGAAAATAAGGAAATCTACAAAAGAGGAGATTTAAAAAAAAAAGCAGTTCTCTTGGGTTTAAGCAATGGCAAAAGATAATGGGTAATATTAATGATACTGAAGAGGACTCTCACACATCTTTGTGACGTTGCTACCCCTGAATTATTGCTGATGTGCTCTGTACAGTGCCACATATGAAACAAAGGAGTGTAGAAGGGGCTGGAGTTGTGGCTCAGTGGTAGAGAGCTTGCCTAGCATTTGTGAGGCACTGGGTTAGTCTCAGCACCACATATAAATAAATGAATAAAATAAAGGTCTATCGACATCAAAAAAAATATAATAAAGTGGTAATCATTATATTAAAAAAAAACAAGTGTAGAAGACCTAGCTTTTATATTCTGAGCTCCCCAAAGTGCACCCTTAAAAAGCAATATGGTAGAATGATACTAAACCCCTATCTCTCACCCTACACAAAACTCAACTCACAATGGATCAAGGACCTTGAAATCAGACCAGAGACCCTGCATCTTATAGAAGAAAAAGTAGGTCCAAACCTTCAACTTGTTGGCTTAGGATCAGACTTCCTTAACAGGACTCCCATAGCCCAAGAAATAAAAGCAAGAATCAACAACTGGGATAGATTCAAACTAAAAAGCTTTCTCTCAGCAAAGGAAACTATCAGTAATGTGAAGAGAGAGCCTACAGAGTGGGAGAATATCTTTGCCACTCATACTTCAGATAGAGCGCTAATTTCCAGAATCTATAAAGAACTCAAAAAACTCTACACCAAGAATACAAATAACCCAATCAACAAATGGGCTAAGGAAATGAACAGACACTTCACAGAAGATGTACAAGCAATCAACAGATATATGAAAAAATGTTCAATATCTTTAGTAATAAGAGAAATGCAAATCAAAACTCACTAAGATTCCATCTCACCCCAATTAGAATGGTGATTATCAAGAATACAAGCAACAACAGGTGTTGGAGAGGATGTGGGGAAAAAGGTACACTCATACATTGCTGGTGGGACTGCAAATTAGTGCAGCCACTCTGGAAAGCAGTGTGGAGATTCCTTAGAAAACTTGGAATGGACCTACCATTTGACCCAGCTATCCCACTCCTTGACCTATACCCAAAGGACTTAAAATCAGCATACTACAGAGATACAGCCACATCAATGTTCATAGCAGCTCAATTCATAATAGCCAGACTATGAAACCAACCTAGATGCCCTTCAATTGATGAATGGATAAAGAAACTGTGGTATATATATACAATGGAATATTACTCAGCTATAAAGAATAATAAAAATATGGCATTTGCAGGCAAATGGATGAAATTGGA
This sequence comes from Sciurus vulgaris, assembly GCF_902686455.1. Taxonomy (NCBI): domain Eukaryota; kingdom Metazoa; phylum Chordata; class Mammalia; order Rodentia; family Sciuridae; genus Sciurus; species Sciurus vulgaris. The sequence continues at coordinate 74,720,456 of NC_136472.1, forward strand.
GAATATCATGTTAAGTGAGATAAGCCAATCTCAAAAATCCAAAAGAGGAATGATCTCACTGATAAGCGGATGATGACACTTAATGGGGGGTGGGAGTGGGACAAGAATGGAAGAAGGAGGGACTGAATAGAGGGAAAAGAGAGGTGGGAGAGGTGGGGGGAAGGAAAAAAATAACGGAATGAATCAAACATCATTACTCTATGTAAATATATGAATATGCAAATGGTATGCTGTTACTCCATGTACAAAGTGAAACATGTATCCCATTTGTTTACAATAAAAATAAATTTAAAAAAAGCAATATGGTTTATGCTACCTCTAAAGATGCAATTAGAAATAAATTTATAGACATTAAACATGAGTGGCAAGTAAATGGCTTGGATGATATTAAGGACCATTCAACACCTGGAGAAAAACTGGAAGGCAATGCAGTTGTTTCCCTTGAAGGAAAACCATTATAACAATCAAGTGCCATTGAGATTTTAAGGAGTTTTTATTTCTCTAGCTCAGTCCATTGGAATATAGTATTAGGTTTTGGTTTTGGTTTTTCCCTTTTCACTGGGCTGTTCCATCAATCTGCCAGTGATTGCCATTAGACTTTAATATGATCACTTTTAAGTAGAATAAAGGGAATGTCTTCCTGTCTTATTTTAGCCAAAATAATTGGTTATATGCCTCCCTTGTAGCAAGTACCACAATAAATGTGATTGTTACTGTAAATAGCTTGGAATACTGCAAAAGGTAACCAAGTTCAATGCCTTGAATGTATTATCCATTGTTCAAATGGTAAACCTTTCTCTATTATTTATAGCTGCCCTTGACTACAGTTCTGTGTATTCCCTGAAAACACACAGAAAAATGACACAAGGGAAACAAGCATGCATACACCTTACCTACCTTGGCAAGCCTTTTTGGGACAGGGCAGCATGGATGTAACACCATGCATTAAACGCACTTTTTGGTAATGACTTTAGTTCTCCCCAAAGGAATGTTAATTGAGTTTCATTGACTGTCATCAATTTATCCTAGTACCTCAGTGTTCACCTCTATTATCTTTGTTTCTTAAAAAATAGCTGTTGTGTTTTCCATTTAGTATATGCTGCTGAATAAATATAGAAGTTTTATGTTCACCATGTGAGTCTTGCAACACTAAAGATATTTTAAATACTAGTCATGGTGACAATTTATGTATAAAAGACACTTAAATGGAACATTGTTTTGAAATCTAACTCCCCACCCTCACAAAAAAGGACATGTTGCAATAAAAATAATGGCATATTAAAAAAAAGATTATAGCCATTGACTCTACCAAGAGAGTTGCAGGCAAGATTTTCAGCAGAAAAGTCTGTGAAAACACACAGAAAAATGACACAAGGGAAACAAGCCAACTGTGCGTATACCTAGATGCCAGCTTGTGCCTTCTTGCAGGACAGTGCTCTTCTCTCTCCTTTTCCCTGGACCCCATTTGCAGGGAGGAAAGGTGAAAGGGTCATCATACTTTAACAATATAGACTTCTAGGCTAGGATCAGGTCCAAGTAGGGGAGGAGAAAGTTTTAAAATCAATAAAGTTATAGTTTGGTTTATTATAATGAACTAAAATTTTTAATTGATTTTTCTTTTAAGACTTTTTAAAAATATTTTTTAGTTGTCAGTGGATATTTATTTATTTATTTACATGTGGTGCTGAGAATCAAACCCAGTGCCTCACACATGCTAGGCAAGTACTCTATCACTGAGCTGTAACCCCAGCCCTCTTCTTTTAATATTTAAATCTTTCTTGTTTTTTTACATTTTTATTTGTTCTAATTAGTTATACATGACAATATAATGCACTTTGACATATCATACATAAAAGAAGTATAACTTCTCATTCTTCTGGTTGCTCATGATGTAGAATCACATTGGTCACATAATCATAAATGCACATAGGGTCATTATGTCAGATTCATTCTACTATACTTTCTACCCCCATATCCCCTTCCCTCCCTTCACTCCCCTCTGTCTAATCCAAAGGACCTCTATTCTTCCCTAACCCCTGCCCTTATAGTGAATTAGCATCTGCATATCAGAGAAAACATTTGGTCTTTGGTTGTTTGGATTGGCTTATTTCACTTAGCATGATATTCTCCAACTCCATCCATTTACCTGCAAATGCCATAATTTCATTCTTCTTTAAGACTGAGTAATATTCCATTAGGTCTATATACCACATTTTCTTTATCCATTCATCTGTTGAAGGGCACCTGGGATGGTTCCATAGTTAAGCTACTGTGAACTGAGCTGCTACAATCATTGATGTAGCTGCATCACTGTAGTACACTGATTTTTAAGTCCTTTGGGTATAAACTGATGAGTGGGATAACTGGATCAAATGGTGGTTCCATTCCAAGTTTTCTGAGGAATCTCCATACTGCTTTCCATAGTGGTTATACCAACTTGCAGTCCTACCACCAATGTATGAATGTGCCCTTTCCCCACATCTTGCCAACATTTATTATTATTTATATTCTTGATAATTGCCATTCTGACTGGAGTGAAATGAAATCTTAGAGTAGTTTTGATTTGCACTTCTCTAATTGCTAGAGATGTTGAACATTTTTCCATTTTAGTTATACATAACAATAGGATTCATTTTGACATAATTGTAAAAGCATGGACTATAATTTGTTTTAAATCAGTCCCTAGTGCTTCCCCTTTCCCTCCATTTCTCCCATCCCACCCCACACCTGTTCCCTTCTCTCTGCTCTACTGATCTTTCTGCTATTTATAGTTTTTGAAAATTATTTTTTTAGCTGTCAGTGAACCTTTATTTGTTTGTATGTGGTGCTGAGAATCAAACCCAGTGCCTCACACATGCTAGGAAAGTGCTCTACCACTGAGTTAAACCCTAGTCCCACAGTTTTGCTTTGTTTTTTTAATTAGTATCTTGTGGATGAACATGATGGCAAGATTGACTGTGGTATATTCATACGTGTACAAAGGAAAGTTAAGTCTGATTCATTCCTTTGTCCCTGTCCCATGCTTCTTATCTACTCCACCTAGCTTCTACTTTTTTATCTTCCCCCTTATTATCAGTTTTTGTGTATCAGAGAAAACATTTGACCTTTGACTTTTTGAGACTGGCTTATTTTACTTAGCATGAGTTTCCATGAACTAATTTTTTTTTTTTTTTTTTTTTTTGGTACCAAGGATTAATCCCCTTTGTGTGACACCCCACCTTTTTTTAAGAAAAAGGAAAAGTAAGGTTTATTGCTTTGCTAGCAAGGGCGAAACACAGGGGACTCCTGTCCCAAAGGTTGTGATTCTGCCCATCAGCAGGAACTGGGTTTTTAAAGAGGTGAGTCAAAGGCTACTTTCTACATGTTCTCTATTGAAGTTGCAATTCACTTGTTAATGTGGGAAATAGTCATTTCTGAGATCTTCTGGTACCATCCTCAATGTCTGGATTACTTCATTCCTATAGTGGGCATGTACTCAACAATGGATAAATCTGCCTAAAATGAAGAAGAAGGGTAATCCTGTTTCCCCTGTAATGAGGAAGGGGGAGAGATTAGGGAGGAGAGAGAAAGAGAAACATGTCCATTTTAAAAATAAGTTGCAGTGGCAGAGCAGCAAGGGTTGTTTCAAAGCATAAAGTGGTCCACTGTTACATTTCCTCACTGTCAATTTCTACATTTCCATTTCTATGGAAAAATGGGTGATGATATCTCCAAATTGCTTCCTGCTGAAAGGGGCAAAAAGTTGGGGGAAGTAACCCAAAGTCCTTGTTTTTTATCAGGTGGGGCATGGACAGTTAAGGGTATTCAGCATTAGAGCAGTTTTGGTGTCCAGAGTGGCAGATGGCAGGTGACTGGAAAAGGCATACATAGGGCAGAGATCATGCTAAGACAACAAAAGCAAGATAGCAAAGCATTACTTTTTTGTAAACAATTAGCATAAAAGCAATTAGTACTTAAGCCAGTCTCTAAAAACTGTGAAGATAAAAACTCATAATCCTATCAGTGAAAAACAGATTTAGTTTATCAATGCAGGAAATTAGGAAAATTTATATGTCTATGAACTCAGGACAAATTTACAATGCTAGAGTCCTTTGTGATCATTATTATTAGGCACTTTCACACAAGAACCCTTCTCTCATAGCCTCCAGCTTTACTTACTTTTGGTAGGGCTGACATAAGTATACATCTTAAGTTACATTAAAAATTTATTTTTCTTTTTAAATGTCCAAGTAGGAGTGTGCTTAGGCTATACTATCCTACCAAGTGTTTAAGATCAAGTAGGTCAAAACTGACCTTGTTCCTATCTATTCTTAAGAGTCAGCTGAGATTCCTCAGAGATCACTCTTGGGGACGTGTGCACAGCTTCTTGGCTCCTTTAGCTTTCCTCTACCAGTGGTGTCATCTGCCAGGCTGGGTTAGAGTCCTGTTGACTGTATGTGGCTTCTTTTGGAAGCATCAGGGACATTTTCATCCATGTCCCTCCTCTTTGCAGAATGGGCACTGGTTGGCTTCCTGTTCTCTAGGGTCCTCTCCATCTCCCCGATCAGCAGACTGGGTGACTCACCAGAGTTGCAAGATCCAGAAAGGGGTCTGTATCTGTATCCTGGCTGATCTTATAGGACAAAGACCAAAATATTAGCTGCCTTTTCCTTGACCCTTTTACTTCCTTGACTTTGGTCTCCAAATTTTTGGTTTTAAATACCCAGCAAATCAGTTTCACCAGTCTTAAAGAAGGAGTAACAGGTTATAACTTCAATATCTATAATTTTACAGTTACCCCTTTCATCTAATTGGGGTTAGTATTAAATCAGCAAGATATACTATCTGTCCTGTTGGTGATGGCTTATTTTTTAAAATTAACTCAGGTTGTTTTGTGTGTGTGTGCGTGTGTGTGTGTGTGTGTGTGGTTAGAAGCAGTACCTCTGCAAAACACTAACAGGCAACAGTTATAAAGTTTATAAGGAAAATCCAAAATGAAATTAACAGAGCAAAAACATATTGTGTAATAGCTGTGAACCAAGAAAAATAACTTTTATAATCTTGAACTTTTACTTAGTTATGCATTATTTCCCATTATTATTTGAGATCACAGTAATCGTTACAACAAAAAAAATCAATCTTTTCAACACAACTTTAAATGAGCTGAGCTACAGCCCCAGCCCACAAACAACTTTTTGAGATTTACCTTCCACAAAACTTTTATGATTTAGTTAGACATTCACAACTTTATATCCTTAGTTTTGTCCTCTTTCATCATGGACTTTAGCCCAAGAATATTACTTTACAGACAAAATACTTTCTCATCCAGAAACATTTCTTTTACCTTCTAATTTTCTGTACTAACACATTTCCATACTTAAAACTTTCTTTTATCTTTTTTGTTTCAGACCCTTAAGTTCATATTCTGAACAATCCTTATGAATGTTATCTGTGCATGTAATTTACACAACAAATTTCATCCCAGGAGAGGGCTGGACAATCCAGCATGTACAAAAACTGTGCTTTAATCTTTTTTTCTCCCAGGTTGCATTCAAGGGGTTGGTTGGAGTACAGGATACTTTTGAGCCTGACCTGTCCCTGTTATCATTATCACAATGCCATCAACTCTAGGTGAGTTCCCCACTGTCGAGGGTATCCAGAGGCTCCTTTGGGCCTTTTTCTTATACTAGGCATATTGATACTTAATGGAGAAGACCCTTTCCATCCTTTTCTTTAGACTTCCTTGAAGATCCCTTTGCAGAGGCTGCCTACAAAACACAGGTTGGCTTTAGTTTCTGTCTTTTTATTTTCTGGGTGCAGTTGTTTATTCTGCCAGTCTCTCCATGTATTTAGGTTGATGGAATACTTTCATAGCAAGGATTGCTTTGTCCCAGTGATGGTCAAATGGGGTGTCCTGTCAGATCTTAAAAGGGGAGACTATTCCTGTCTCTTGGTCATAAACTGACAGTGCTGGAACCTACTGCCACATCCTTTGTGGCCAGCAGCCTCCACCCTCTAGGGGCAAAAGGGGCTGGAAGGCAAGGCAGAGGCCAAATTCTCTTTGATCATTTTTGTACAGCCCAGGCAGCTTTTCTGGGACTTCCCCCCCCACCCCCCCAGTTTAGGGCTAGTGTCCTTGAACTACAGTGGGATGATCTGTGGCTGCCTAGGGCCAGGCTGAGAAAACGGCATTGGGAGTGCCAGCACTGAGTTTAAAAGATTTAAATCTTTTTTTAAACCCTTTCTTCTGAGGTCCTACTATCTTTGCACACCAAAGGCAGTGCCTTTTTGGCACCTTCAAATTAGTCCCTGACTGTTCAGAACCCTATCATGCAACTGCATAAATGCCTGTACATACAGAATCTCTTTCATATACTTTACCCCTGACAGAACAACTGCAACTTCAAGTTTGTATAATAATCCAGGAAAACCACTCAAAGGTCAAACTGTTATAGTAAATGGTCTTTCTCTTAGACAGATTTATACTTACAGGTGGTATAGAGCACCAAGATCTCTCTGCTTAAGAGACTACTTGGTAAGATCAGTGCAGCAAGGCAGATGTCTTAAAGGGCCAGTAACAAATATAAAAAAAACACAGATCAGAGAAGATCACAAAAAACCGGGGCTGACAGACAGGTCCTTTAAAACAGACAGAACTGCACACACAAATTTCTTCCATTTATTTTACCTCTTGACAAATCAACTCCAACTGCAAGACTGTATAATAATCCAAAAAGCTATTCAAAAGCCAGATTATTATAGTAAAACATTATTATATTTGGCTTATACCTAGAGGTGGCCCTTTCTTCAACTCACTTTACCTCTGAAAGACCAACTCCAATTGCAAGATTGTACAAAAAAGAAACATAGAAAGAAAACCAGAGAGGAGCCCCCAAACCATAGCCAACAGACAGAAACCTTTAAATTGACCAACCAAGATCTTTCCCTAGAGACTACCTATAGGATCAATGCAGTATTGGCCATGTCTTAAATGGGGGCAGTACCAGATACAAACAAAACAAAAACACAGACAACCAGAGGGAATTCCCAAACCCAAGGCTAAGAAACAGATGAGAATCTAGAACAGAGAAGAAGGGAGTAAACATCCCTAGGTTCTTGAGTGTTGCTTTACTGTGGTACCACAAATATCCCCAGAAAGAGGAACCAGATATTCCCATGAAGATAAACCAGATGCGTGGAATTGAGGGTCTTGCTGTACACACCAGGGGACTTACCAAATGGCCAAAGTTGTCACGACTTTCCCGAGTTCAGTTTCCTTTTTCTCAAAGTGGACCATGATGGAGCAACCTGTACTGTTCAGGGAGAGAAGGAGGGAGTTCCCTAAAGCAAAAGGAGCTTCGGCAGCTGCTAGGATGGTCCCTCAGTCACTCCCTTTACTCACAGGAATAGCTTCTCGGTTCAACCCAAGGCAAATTCACCCCATCTCCTAACTCTCCAGCAGATGGCTCTCAATAAGTTCACCAGTCACCTTGCATCCTCAGCATAGAAGTGGGGTTCCTTTGACAGCCAGGCCTGCCCAAGAAAGCTGGAGCAGGTGCTGCTGCTCTCAGGTCTCATCTGGGTCACCAAATTTGTTGCCAAAAGTTTGGTCCTTGTCCCCAGTGGCAATCCAATAATGAGGACATCGTTTTGAGAAAAAGGAAAAAGAAGTATATTGCTTTGCTAGCAAAGGAAAAACACAGGGAACTCCTGCCCCAAAGGCTGTGATTCTCCCTTTTTAATATTTTATTTAGAGACAGGGTCTCACTGAATTACTGAATTGCTTAAGGTCTCACTAAGTTGTTGAGGCTGGCTTTGAACTCACAATCCTCCTGCTCAGCCTCTCAAGCTGCTGGGATTACAGGCATGCTCCACCACACCCAGTTATGAACTAAATTTTTTAATGATTGAAATGAGAATGTTCTTGTGACTAAAAAGGACTGGGAAAGTAAAAAATATGCCTAATATCTCATTGGGTTGGCAAGAACAGGGCCACGGAGTGAGTTCAACATGAAGTAGTAAGAAAGAAAAAAGTAGCGAGAAAGAATAAAGTAGCAAGAAAGAATAAAGTTTGGGTTCAGCTCCTTTAGTAAATTGGTTACAACTTTAAGAAATTTAATTTTTTCAGTTAAAATTGTAGCAATATATCTCTTTTCTCTACAGGAATAATGAGAGAAGGCAACCATGTATGATAACACTAAGTGCCAAGGAGCATGTTCAGTCCTGGTCTTAGGTCGCCCATGAGGATAAAACATCTTACCTTATGACATGTGTGAAGGTACAGTTCCATCCTTTCCCAAAGCAACAAAGATCCAAGTATCTGCAAAAGCAAAGAAGAACAAGGGAGTTATTTTGAAATCACCAAGTTACTTCCTAAAGCCCTTTTCTGTAGCTCAAAATTCTTTTCATAGAACAACATATTTACTTTCTTGCTATTCCTATATTTTTTAACCTCTAAGAGTTTGTGGTGCTACTACTCAGCCTGCAACCTCTCCCTCCCCATGCTACTGACACTTCAAGTCAGCTAAAATGTCACCTCTTTGTAATTTTTGCCAGCACCCCCAGGAAGAATGCATTATTATTTCCTCTGGAATTTCTTAAGTTACCTCCATGACACCCCTTCTGAGTTCCTGCCCATTTCTTTTCTCTTTGATGGACTTTACTCCTACTATAATTTAGATTAACCTGTAAGAGAATGGAGGTAAGATATCAACCCTTTCAAGGGTCTCAGGGCTGATGATATAACTACACTGGTATATACTTAGTAAACTTTAAATCCAGTCAGTCAATCAAGTCAGTGTGGAAATGGAAACTAAAAAGTAGAATCCTAAGATGCATATTAATGACAGTCTGAATGTATCAAAATAATTTCATGTGACTTTATTTATTCTTTACTCAGTCCCATAAAATGCTATTTTATTAAATAATATTATTATACTCATTTGAAAAAAGGGAAACTGAGGTTCAGAAGGGTTATATGAATTGATCAAGATTACAGTGTAACCTAAGGATAGAGCTTGAAACAGATCTAATTCAGGTCTCCCTCCTTTTTCATTGTTCTTACCACTATGTGTATCCAAATAGGGTAGAATGGAAAGTTTGTTAATGTACATATGTTTACTGGAATTGATTCTACCTTAAAAGCTAACAATACCATTTTATGTTAATTGTGTATGAAAGTGGTATAATTCAGTGGCCAGAATTTGGCCTAGAGCTCATAATTCATATGCATTTTCCCTACTAAAAAGAAAAGTTCATAATTGGTCTCTGTGCTTATAGGCACTCTCCACATCACAACTTCAAAAGTGATTTTCTTTCTCCGTTTTTTTTTTTTTTTTTTTTTTTTTTTTTTTTTTTTTTTTTTTTTTTGGCACTGCTGGGGTTAGACCCGAGGGCTTAATGCTAGGAAAGCACTACACCACTGAGCTACACACCCAGTCCCATAAATGCTTTTATTTTGGTACTGGGAATTGAACCCAGGGTACCGAACCACTAAGCCACATCCCCAGCCCTTTTTTATATTTTATTTAGAGACAGGTTCTCGCTAATTTGCTCAGGGCCTCGTTAAGTTGCTGAGGCTGACTTTGAACTTTCAATCCTCCTGCCTCGGCCTCCCAAGCTGCTGGGATTATAGGCATGTGCCACCACACGCAGGCCCAAAATGATTTTCTTAAAATACAAACCTGTTGTATGCCAAATGCCATTGCCTTACTTTCTAGGCTTTTCAAAATAAATCTTAAGCCATGTTTCCCCATTATTCTTCATTATGTCTTCCATACTAACAGAAAAATCTGTCCCTCTAAATGAGACATCTCATTTGTCTTGCTACTTTCTCATGATATATTCACTTATCTGAGAATGTCCTTCCCTATCCCTATATCCATGAGTCCAAATTGATCGTTCATTCCAAGTCCCACTCCAATGCTCCCTCTTCTGAGAAATTTTATTTAATCTTCTTAACTGGAAGCCACCCCTTCTTTCCTAGAAGCTCTGCAGAACTTCATTTAGGCCTCTCTTAAGTCATAACATTATAACGTTCCATATGTTATTTTTGTCTATGATTTAGTTGTCCTACTAAATTCTGAACACTGAATGAAAGAATAGCTATAACTTTATATCTCATACCTATCTCTATGGAGTACTTTGCATGAAAACAGAAACATTATTTTACTGATTTCTGTATATTTATTATTTATCACAGTGTTCTCCTCATTTAATAATTAATAAATTTTGATGGAAGAAAAATTAATACAAATGGCAATAGATCTAGGCAGGGGTTGGTTTCTGTATCAGACAGGAAATCAGTCAGAACACAGAATGGTGAAATCAGAGAAAGATATTTGCCCTATGTATAAATAGGCACTGACAAACTCTAAAGTTATCCTCCCATTCAGCTCTCCATCTTCTTTGGCACAGTATAAATTTGCCTCACTACCCAACACTACTATGTTGAACAACAAAGGCAGAGTCACACTTTTACCCAGACTTGCTAAAATGTCCGCTACATGAGATTCTGAGTTAGATCCCCAGCACCAAAAAAACCGAAGAACAGAAAACATTTTTTTTAAAAAACAGACTAACTAAAATGTGCTTTGTATCTGAGCTAGGTGACTAGTTTCTACACATTAGAACAGGTTTAATTTACCTGCTGTTCACATTTAGAACAGGTTTAAAGACTGCTGATGTGAAGCCATGGGTATCTAAAATAACATTACTGAGTAAAACATAGGATAGGCTATGAAAATGGGGAACTGACAAAGGATGCTCTACACCATTTCAAAGGGTTACACTGGTCAGACACATCCTATAATTGCGTAAGTTTCTTCCCCCAGCCATTGAGCATGAAATTCAAGTGGCTGATATAAAGTGTGACTCACACTAAGACTAAAGTGGTCATAGGCTGTAAGGGTTTCCAATACCAAATAGATACTATCACTGACAGGAACACTCATAAGGTTATTCATAGAGAAAGGGAAAGCATTACTCACCAACAGCAATAAAGAGTAGGCAACCATGACTGCAGCTAAACTCAGCAAAAAAATGGACCAGAAGAGCCAGTATCCTGTTCCTAGATAAACAACCCTGAAAAAATTAGTTTCAATTCTTAAAATACAGCAGAAATAGTAGTAGCAACTACATCAAAAAATGGGGACAACGTAAGACCAAATGGGGTACAAGAAAATGGAAGGAGAGGAAAAGCACTTTGCAAATAGATCTGAGAGCTTTGGAGATATTTACTTGAGTTTTAACTTCATTCTATAGGCAATGGAGTACATTAATGTGGTCTCTATAAAATAAAATTTTAAACATTATTTAGAACATATATTCAAAAGTTATATCCTCTTTAAAACACAATACAAAAATTCCATAATATCAAAAAAAGAAAAAGTCATCCTATGAGTTTGCTGCCTTAACAAAACAATTAATTTACATTTTGGCAGTTTCTTTATCCATGTGCGTGAATATATTCTTCACAATTCAATACTAACCACCATGTTAATTGCTCTACTCTGTGTAAGAGATTTGGATCCTTTAAAAATATTACTGATATATTCTGTTCCTAAAGTACTATATAAGAGAAAATTGCTAATGATTTATTAAAAACAATATTACACTTGATCTAGGTATTATATGTCAAAGAATTTAGACTTTTCGAGATAACAGAAATTACCTTCTTTCCATATAAAAACTGGAGAAATTATATTTTTAAAGTTACAAAATAAGTGCTAGTGAACATATAACCATATTAAAAATAAAAAAGGGAAATTCTCCTTCAGGGGCTATAAGACATACCACAAAAAAACAGGCAACTACCCTTCCCAGTAAGAGCAATCCTAAATCAAGACACTGGGAAAAAGAACACTCTATAGATGAGCTCACAACCAGGAGGCAGAAAACATGTAAGGAAAGTCAACATAGGAACCCAATGAAGCCAACAAGCAGAATTTATGTCCAAGAAAATATAATTAATAGAATAATCAGAAAAGTTCCACAAAAAGATATATTTAAGATCTTCAGAAAAGTAAAGACACTTACATGAAACAACGATAGTTTACTACAAGCCCATATGGTTATCAAAACAAATGGATCATGAAAAAAAATTCTTGAAGTAAAAATCATGAATGATGGCTACTAGCAGTCTAGACACAGCAAAAAGTTAATCAAACAGTTTAACTAATTAGTGATACTGATTATCCTTCCAAATAATAAAGAAAACCTAAGATTTGCCTTTAATGGGATCACTTTTTTTTCCTAATTATTTTCCAGCCACATTCAAAATTGAAGGGGAAAAAAAAACTTCCATGATAAGCAGAAACTAATAGAATTCATGACTACTAAACTGGCACCACAGAAAATACTTTAACGAAATACTACACACAGAAGAAATCAAAAGCAGACATCTTAAATGGACAAATCTCATTTGAAGAATAGTTAAGCAAATGAGAAACAGGATCAAATTAAACATTAGAAATAAATTACAGTGGTAGGAATTAATAAACCTCTCTATAATAAAATTAAATGTAAATGCTTTCAAATCTCTAATTAAAAAACATAGGGAAAACTTGGAATAGAACCATTTGACCCAGCTATCCCACTCCTTGGTTTATACCCAAAGAACTTAAAATTAGCATGCAACAGTGACAGCCACATCAATGTTTATAGCAGCTCAACTCATAGCTAAACTATGGAACCAACCTAGGTGTCCTTCAACAGATTAATGGATAAAGAAAATGTGGCATACACACACACACACACACACACACACACACACACACACACACTGAAATATTACACAGCTTTAAAGAAGAATGAAATTATGGCATTTGCTGGTAAATGGAGTTGTAGAATATCATGCTAAGTGAAAAAATCCAAAGCTAAAAAACCAAAGGCCAAATGTTTTCTTTGATATGCAGATGCTAATTCACAATAAGGGGGGTGGTGCTAGGGAAGAATAGAGTTACTTTAGATTAGGTGAGGAGGGAAGGGAGGGAAAGGGGTATGGGGGTAGGAAAGATAGCAGAGTGAAACAGATATTATGTCATGTATATATAATTACTACATGACCATGTGATCCTACAACATGTACAATCAGAAAAATGAGAAACTATACTCCATTTTTATATGATTTATCAAAATGCATAAATGCATTCTACTGTCCTATATAACTAAGTAGAACAAATAAAAAATTAATAATAAAAAAAAAAAAAAGACATGGGGTGGTCCAGCGCCAGACCAGCCACAGACAAGATGGAGTCCTACTTCTAAGTCTTAGCTTGGCCTGTTTTGAGACTGCACTCAAGAGGAATTAAGGAGGCAGTATCCACTCCAAATATCCTAGTAGGCAGAACTGTCTCTAAAGTAGATTTCTCCAAGTGGAACTGTCCAGTAGGGCCACTCCTTGTGCATCCTTGCAAACCACATCTTTCTCATCCTTCAGAAGGCCATAGACTCCAAAGTCTTGGGGCTCCTCCTAAGTTCTAGGGATGGTACAGGGTTATAGTAACAAAAACTGCATGGTACTGACATAAAAACAGAACAGACACATGGACCAATGGAACAGAAGAGAGAACACAGAAACAAACCCACACAGGTACAGTCATTATCCTTGACAAAAGTGCTAAAATCATAAACTGGAGAAAAGATAGCCTTTTTAACAAATGGTTCTGAGAAAACTAGGTATCCACGTGTAGATGAATGAGACTAGATTCTTATCTCTCACTCTGCACAGAAATCAACTCAAAATGGATCAAAAATCTAGGAATTAGACCAGAAACTATACAACTACTAGAAGAAAACAAAGGGTCAACATGCCAACATATAAGTGTGAGCAACAACTTTCTCAACAACTTTCTCAATAGGACTCCTAAAGTTCAGGAAATAATTAAGAATTAATAAATGGGATGGCATCAAATTTAAAAGGTTCTGCACAGCAAAGGAAACAATTAAGAATATGAAGAGAGGGCTGGGATTGTGGCTCAGTGGTAGAGTGCTCCCCTAACATTTGTGAGGCACTGGGTTTAATCCTCAGCTCCACATGAAAATAAATAAATAAAATAAAGGTATTGTGTCCATCTACAACTAAAAAATATTTTTAAAAAATATGAAGAGAGAATCTACAAAATGGGAGAAAATCTTTGCTAGCTACTCTTCCAACAGAGCATAAATATCCCAACTACATAAAGAACTCAAAAAACTTAACATCAAAAACCCAATTCAATTAATAAATGGGCAAATGAACTAAAATAAATACTTCTCAAAATAAGAACTAAAAATGGCCAAAAGGTATATGAAAAAATGTCCAACATCTTTATCAATTAGGGAAATGCAAATCAAAACACTAAGATTTCATCTTACTTCAGTTAGAAAGTCAGCCCTAAAGAATACAAACAATAATAAATGCTGGAGGGAATGTGAAGAAAAAGGAATCCTTTTACACTTGTTGGGACCATAAATGAGTAAAACCACTAGGGAAATCTATAGGGAGATTCCTCAAAAGACTTGTATGGAAACACCATTTAACTCAGCTACCCACCTCCTTAGTATTTGTCCTAAAGAATTAAATTCAGCATACTATAGTGATAAACATGTGCAATTATGTTTACAAAAGCATAATTCATAATAACCAAACTATGGAACTAGCCTAGGTGTCTGTCAATTGATGAATGGATAAAGAAAAATGTGATATATAAACACAATGGAGTTTTATTTAGTCATAAAGAAGAATGAAATTATGTTATTTGCCAGAAAATAGCTGGAACTTGAAAACAAGTGAAATGAGTCAAACTCAAAAAGTCAAGGGTCATGTTTTACCTCACATGTGAAATCCAGAGAAGAAAAAGGAAAAGAAGTTGCAGAGGATGGAGGGTATCATGAAAATCAAAGGAAGATCAATACGGTAGAGAACAGAGACCAGGGGGAAGGAGGAAACAAGGGAAAGAGCAAATACTGGGGAATACTGCTCCAATTATATTGTTGTATTATATGCATGTACAAATTTATAACAATGAATCCACCATTATGTACAATTATAATGCATCAATAAGAAATATGAAAAAAATAAAACAGGTAAGATTTTAGAAGGCTACTCATCTATTTCAGTTTTAGGGACACTTCAATCAACTAGTCAATATCATATATCTCCTCAGGTCATGTCATTCTCATCATTGTGCCAGTTCTGCTGCCCGTTATAGTAACCATACTCATATTATCTTTGGCAATTAAGTGCCACAACTTGTTCCCCAACCTTGGAAATCCATCATTCCTAATGAATTCAAAGAGCTTGGTTTGATGGCAACACTTCTCAGTGTCATCCCTTTACTATTGAAAATAGCTCATTATACTCCTTATTGTCACTAAAATGTTCAATGGAAGCAACTACTTTGTCAACCAAACCTTCCCCATCTACTTGGTTACAGGTTGTCTGTACCTGACAACTTAAATAAACAGTAAAGAGTGTACTGGTGTATGCCTGTAATCCCAGCCACTCAGGAGGCTGAGGAAGGTGGATTGCAAGTTCAAGGTCAGCCCCGGCTATTTAGCAGGACCCTGACTCAATATGAAAAAGGGCTGGAGATATAGCTTAGTGGTAAGAAACCCCTAGATGCAACACTGGTGCCAAAAATAAATAAGTAAATACATACATACATACTACTGTATGGATAACCACTGTCCGCTTTACCACTGGAAACAGGGCTCTTAAAATTTTTAATTTAATCAAATCAGAGAATCAATTCTAGATATTTCAGAATCAATTTAGATAACCTATTCTTAACGTTCTATTCTTCTAGAATTGGCATGGATAATAATTACTGTGTCTTTAAGAGTTTGATCAGAGAAACAGCCACTATGAATGATACAGAATAAGAGATTATAAGGATTAGACTTAGCACAATTATGAGAATTTACAGAGAAATCTGTATGAAAGAGGTCATCCCTACATTTGATGTTGGGCCTAAGTCACTATATGTTAGTCAGGTTGGTACTCCAGAAGAAAAGCTGGATGTGAAGTGGGAAAAACTGAATCTCCACAGATGAACTGGAACCCGTAAGGACAAATTCAACCCTATGGCTCTTAACCACCTCTAGACTCAATGGAATGAACAACTTACAGAATCCAGCACTCTCTGCCATGAAGTTGGATGAAAACTTGGTCCAAGATTCAGGCTAAAGAAAAAACATGGAGGAAAGTGGGGAAGTTTCAAATCCAAATGTTTTCCCACACCAATTTCTGATGTGGGAAATAATGTGCGTGTGCTACCATAATGCTTCTTCAATGTTCAAGCACATAAAAATGCTGCTGCCTTACTTGTGCTTTTGAAATCTTGTGCCAATTTCTCTTGAAACTGAAACTATGCAGGAAAGATAAATGAAGGTCCAGATTAGCTACGTTGACAAGAGAAATTCACCACAGACATCAAACCATAGGTTTAGGAAGCTCTAAGAATTTCAAGCAGAATAAAAAGAAAACCACACTCATGGGCAGGGGTTGTAACTCAGTGGTTGAACACTTGCGTAGCACAAGTAAGGCACTGGGATGGATCCTCAGCACCACATAAAAATAAATAAATAAAATAAAGATATTGTATCCATCTACAACTAAAAAAAGTTTTTAAAAAGAAAGAAAAATACACTCATGCACATCATAGTATAATTGCCAAAAATCAATTAAAAGGAAAATTCTTAATAGTGAGCAAAGAAGAAAACAGATTACCTTCAAAAGATCAAAAATAGACTGATCGGAGACCTCTCAAGAGAAATAATTAAAGCAAGAAGATAACAAAATAAGAAATTCAAAGTACTAAAACACAAAAACTGCCAAATTATAATTCTATACCCATGAGCTATACTGATAGTTCAGTGGCAGAGTGCTAACCTAGCATACATGAGGACCTCAGTTTAATCACCAGCACTGCAAAAGGGAAGGAGGAAGGAAGAGAGGAAGTGAGGAGGGAGTGAAGACAAAGAATTCTATACCCATCTAAGACATATTTCAAGGGCAACGATGAAATAAAGCTATCTTCACAAAAACAGAACTGAGAGAAACTATCCCCAGAAGATTATTTTTAAAGGAAATTCTAGAGGTATTTTCCACATAGGAAAAAAAAAAACATACACAAAAGATCAGAGCTGGGTACAATTGTGTACACCTGTAATTTCAACAGCTCAGGAGGCTGAGACAGGAAGACCTCAAGTTCAAAGCCAGTCTCAGCAAAAACGAGGTGCTGAGCAACTCAGTGAGACCTTGTCTCTAAATAAAATACAAAATAGGGCTGGCGATGTGGCTCAGTGGTCAAGTGCCCCTGAGTTCAATCCCCAGTAACAAAAAAAAAGAAAAAAAAAGATCAGAGATGCACAATGAAATAAAGAGCAATAAAGAAGGTAAATATATAGATTGATGTAAGTAAATACATCATATGGCTGAAAATATAGGTAGGATTAAAATACATGATGATAATGGCTCATAACTCAGAAGGAGGTAAATGAGGTTAAGGTGTTTCAAGATCTTTGTTCTATCCATAAAAAGGCTGAAACACTGGGCTGGGACTGTAGTTCAGTGGTAGAACACTTGCTTTGCAAGTGTGAGGCACTGGGTTTGATCCTCAGAACCACATAAAAATAAATATATTAAAAAAGATATTGTGTCTATTTACAACTAAAGAAATATTTTTTTAAAAGGCTAAAACTGGTAATATTAGACTTCAATAAGTCAAAACTATATGTTATAATTTTTAAGGTAAGTACAAAAAAGGACTACAGGAGTGGATAGGGTAGAAAATGGGTATACCTTCCAACTTAAAAAGGAAAAAATAAAATAAAAAATTATTTAGTACAAATAACACAAAAAAAGAGGAAAGAAACAATACAGAACTGACAGGAAGATTATGATTATAAGCTCAAATATTATTACAGAGATTTGTTTTATGTGGAACATAAAAGACAAATATTACCAAACTGAACTTAAGAAACTCGACCATATACTATTTATAAGAGAAAATTCTAAAACATAGAATATAAAAAGGTTAAAAAGCAAAAACATAGAAAAATAACTATGCAAAGTTATTAGAGATAAATTAATATCATATAAAATTACTACTTTCAAAATAAAAATATATGAAGAAAATAAGAATATGCCTCCTATAAAAATATGAAGAAATAAATAACTGCACTAAGATTGAGGACTTTATTACTATTTAACTTGTCCTCAACTTTTACCTTGCATCCTGGAGGTAGAAGATCACATGTGGGAATGATTGCAAGGAAAATTACAGAAGTTGACCAATGAGCATCTCAGTCTTGGGTGAGGGTTTCCTAGGTTGTGTTTGTGGTCAATACAAAAGCCTGTTGTAAGAAACAATTTTGTACCACACCTGGAATAGCAATTCCAAAACTTGTCTATGGACTAGTTCTTGACTAGAAAATTGTGTAACAGAAATAACAGTGACCAAAAGTAACCAGCACAGATTGATGATTAGTGGTTCCCCTCACTATCATCATCAAAGCCTTAGGACCTTGATTCCACTCAAAGGAGGGGAAGAGAATCAGAAAAATTTGGATATTAGATTTTGTACAAACTGTCATTTATGGATGTATGGATCTCAGGGCCAAATATTTTTAAATACAAAGAAAAATTGAAAAATAAGTGCTGGGGAACAATTCAGAACTACTCCATAAGTGGAGCTCGTATATAAACTGATAAAAACAAAGTTACTGAAGTCCCCCAAAGCATAAATGGGCAAAGGAAGAAAAATCTAAAAAGAAAATGTATTGTTGGGTAAGGTGGCACACATCTGCAATTTAAGCTACTTGGGAGGCTGAAGCAGGAGGATCATAAATTCCAGCCCAGTCTGGGCAACTTAGTGAGACACTGTTTCAGAATTATAAAATGTTTTAAAAGGGTTAGGGATATAGCTCAATGGTAGAGTGTTTGCCTAGCAAGCCTGAAGTCTTTGGTTCGATCCTCACTACTGCAAAAACAAAAACAAAAACAAAAACAAAAAACAAACAAAAGAAAGATGTTAAATAAAATAGTTTTTGAAACTCAATGATTCAAATTAAAGCAAAACAGAAATAAATCCATCAAGAAAATTAATAAAAAGCAATTAAAATCCGATTATTTAAAGCTGCCACTGGAAGATGAAAATAGAAACTGTCACATACCTCTGTTTTAAGTTGAAAATGCTACAACCTTTTCAGTAAATACTTTGGCAATGGGCATAATGAATTTTAAGTGTTTACTGTCTTCGATTCAATAATGCCACTTGTGGGAATCTAATCTAAGAACATTAGTCAGAATATGAAGATTTTTCTGCATTATTATTTTACCAAGACAAGAACACTGGAAACATTCATAATGCCTAATAATAGATAGCTAAGTAAGTATATTAGCATCTTCATATCATAAAATATTCTGAAACCACTTTAAGTGATGTGTATTAGAAGTTCTAATAATTTATTTAAATGTTTATGACTATTCTAAGTAAAAATGAAAGCAAAGTTATATTAACAGTATGAACCTAAGAATATAAAAATAAACACAGAAAAAAGGCCAGAAAATATATGCCAAATGACTGTCATTCAACAATTTGACTGAACAGATATTCTCTAATCATCTGCATTTTTAACATTTAAAATAACAAACTACATTTTACTTCTATAAAAGGGAAAATAACCTCATACCCAAATACACCCTTCTCCCCCAAATATCATATAATGGATAATGTTTGCAGCAATGTTAGAAGGCATCAGGCTAGAAAAATTGGTCTGGGAGCACTCCAGGGTAGGAGTTTAGCCATGAAAGGGGGATGAGAAGGGACACTTGTCCCTGTGTTCAGAACTCCAGCAGGTCCCTAAGGATAGAGGGAGGCAGAGGCTGTAGGAAAAGTAGAGAAGGTAGGGCTCAGGGGCAGAAATCAAGAAGACAAAATAGTTTTAGCTCAATAACCCAAACAAAAAGAATGAGGAACAAGATGAAAGAGAATCATTACCTAAGAAGGACTGAGGACACTGGAAGCACAGAGAAAGCTTTCCAGTGAGCCAGCTTTGGTCTTCAGTGTAAGACTGAGGTGGAAGGGAAATAGGTTAGGGTGCTAATAAGCATCCTACTCCTATCCCAAAGTCAGGTCTCTTACCCACAAGCTGTGGAAAGTCTAATTTTGTCTACCTTCCCTACTATGCCAAATGTTTTCAACCTAAGGTAGAATCCAGGCAGCTATCAGACCAAAGAGCTCTTACACAAGTAAAAGTACAAAAAGTGAAACTCACCAGTCAAAGTTAAAGTATTCATTGGAGGTTTCTACCCACACGAACAGCAAAATCACAGACAAGAAAAATGAAATTACCAGGAACATGTGAAAGTATTGCTCTCTCTGGAAAAAGAAAGAATTCTGACTTAGCTGTATTTATCAATGTTACCTCAGTGACTTCTGTATAATTTTGACAAAGGTCAGTATAGTTGAGGGTCATGAATTACCCACCCCAGGTTGGAGTAACCACTCTCTTGATTTTACCTCCACCTAATGTTACATATACCTACTTATAACATTTATTACACTGAACTATATAGTTACACGCTTATTTTTTATTTCTGATGTTAAACTATTTCTTTCAAGAAAAGGAACTTCTCTAACACATCTCAGTATCGCCAATATTCTTGAATGTAGTTGGCTCTCACCAAATATTTGTTTGATGATTCATTCATTATTCATCATTGAATATCCACTTGGGAGAGCAATGAAGAATCAGAGTTAGGGAATAAGTATTTTTTTGAGTAGTATTAGGACTTTCCAAGCTACTTTCATTTAATTTATTTCTCCTAAGAGTCATATGAATTAGGTATTTTACAGAGGAAAGCTCAGAGAAGTAAAATAACTGGTTAAGGTCAAATAGCTAAGAGACAGGAGCAGGACTAGAACCCAGATCTGTGTGAGCTCAAAGCCAGAACTGAGGATATCTTTATGGAGGAAGGATCCAAACTAAGTCTTGAAGGCAAGCAACCCCCCAACACTGAAAATCATATTACAAACCAGTCACTACAGACTGTCAAATCCTTCCTGAGATTGCTATCTGAGATATGATTTTAAATACCTCAGATCAAATAAATAAGAAATTCTACATTTTTAAACTGATTAACATGTTGAAAACAGAATAATCCCTGGTTTTTCTAAAATGTGAGGGAATAAGAATAAAAAATAAAGCAAAATGGATAACAGAAAAGGCATTCAAAAAAGTTGAAGAGAGACCTTATGTGTATCAAACTACCACCCTGAATGTAGGAGGATGGACAACACAGAAATTGACTCAGGTCTTAAACATTTTCTAAATGGATCTTGGGTGGACTTTTAAAAACGTGTTAAAATTAACATTACTCTCCAGCTCAAAACTCTCCCAGAGCTTCCTATTGTATTAGAATATCAGGTGTGGGCATGGTGACCCACACCTGCAATCCCAGCTACTTGGAGGTTGAGGTAGCAGGATCACAAAGCCAGCCTGGGAAATGTAAAAAGAGCCAAGGATGTAGTTCAATGGTAGAGTACTTGCCTTGCACGTGTGAGGCCCTCAGTTCAATCCTTCATATGGGGGCCGAGAAGAGAGTATCACCTAAACTGCCCTACATGGCCCACAAGGTCTTACCTGATAAGCTCTTGCCCATCTCCCACCTACTTCCATTCCACGTGCTGATTCCATCTAGATGCTATTTCTAGCACAACCAAATTTGTTCCTACCTCAGGAACTTGTACTTAATAGTTCCTCTGCCTGGAATACTTTTGCTCCCAGATGTATAAAAGGTTGACTCAGCCACTTTCCAGTCCAGTTTGTAACATATTTTCCTACTGTAGTATCTTCAAAATTCTTGCTACTATCTTAAAGCATTTTTCTTCATTTATTATTATCTAACTTATTCCACTGAAATTTAAGCTGCAGGATGTCTAGGGTCCTTTGCTATCTCAATTATTATAAAGTGTTAAATAAATTTTTTGTTAAACAAATCAATTTCCATTTTTTAATTTTCAACGTGACCAATTTGGCTCAAAACTTTTCAAAGGCTCATCACTACTTATAGGATAAAGTTCAAGTATTTCAGGGGGACATGAAAAGTCTTCATAACATTCTCAAAACACTTTCCAATCCTCTTCTTATTTATCCCCTTATACATCCCTAAATTCAACACTAGAAAGTCATTTTTTCCCTAAACACACCACTATGCTCTGTATCTCTGGACTTTTGTCATCATTTCTATATGTCACATCCACAAACCAGTAACTCCAAGCATTTACTGAGTGCTGTGTGTCAAACACAACTGGAAGTATTTCTTCCACCTCAAAACAAACTCTAGTGGTGGATCCTATTGTTCTTATCTCCATTATTCTATTGAGAACTCAGAGGCACCAAGATGTTAAATAACTTGCCCAAGTTCCAAAAGTGGTGGAATTCTAATCTGGAGATGGTCAATAGTGAAGTTATAAATTGAATCTGGAGAGTCTTTCCCTAGGATACAATATCTTATTAAACTTATATTATGCTATACTTGTTCTTCTGAGAGAAAAGGGACTTTAAAATCATCTAGGGATCTTGACAGTTACCTAATTCCCTAGCTGAAGAGAGGGGCTAAGAGATAACCAGCTCAAGGACAGTCATAATTAGGACCCAAAACATACTCCTAGACTCTGGTCTAGGGATTTTTCTATTATACCATACAGCCTCAAATGTTACCTTTTCCATGAAGCCTTCCTATTTTTTCTTCTATGTCCTTTATAATTCTCACATGAATTTCTACCTCACTTCTAAGTAATAAGGATTTGTAGGCTCTACCTATTACCTCCATCTTTATTATCACTACTCTAATCCAGGCTGCCAACATCTCTTACTTGAAATACTGCTATTATTTTTCTTTGAAGATGAAGAGCCTTCCTTAGTTAGTTTTGTCCTTTTTAATATATCCTTCACACATTCAAATAATCATTTTAAAATATAACTCATACACATTGTCAGGTTAAACTTTGAAGATGCTTTTTCCCCACTTCTTGTGCTGGGATCAAACTCAGGGTCTCAGGCATGCTAAGCCCATGTTCTACCATTGAACTATACCCCAGGCCCTGTGGAGGCACTCTATTTACTATATGACAGAGGTCAAATTCTTAAAACCACACAACATCTGATCCATCTCCCTCTCTAATTTCATTTCCCATCACTTCTCCATACATTTCTGTTCCACCTAAAATAAATCTACCAATCTCCAAACTCACCATGCCCTTTGACTCCTCCTTTAATACTGTTTCTTCTATAATTTCCAATTCTTAATCACTTTTGTCTTCTAAATAAAATTATCTTTGGTCACTCCCTTGATAATATGCCTAAGTGCATATACACACAGTTATAGCACTTATCTTGCCATACTAAAACTCTGTATGCACTTTTGGTATCCCCTGTGACTAGTGTAGAAGCCAAATATCTGGACATGAAAGATATATGGGACAGAAGCCTTTCCAATCTACTCCAGGGAAGTCTCCAATTTTCCTACCTCTTTATTTGCACTTCCCATGCCAAACATAACAAATTAGAGATCCCTTGGTCAGATTCTTGGACCCCAGTTTAACCATGTTTACAATCAAGTGAAGGTACATGATTTGGCCCTCTTCTCACTTCAATGCACTCATCATTCAATCTCCTATATCACTTAATCCACCAAAGGGTTCAAATATATAACTGAGAGGGAAAAAAGAGGCCTTCTAAGAGGCCAGGTCACAGGCTATTACTCAGCCTTACCAGAGTTCTTCATTAGGGAAAATCAAGCATTAACTTGACCAATAATAAAAGAGCACCTTTGTTTCCCACTTGCTGTTTTGTTTTTGTTTTCTCATGAATATACTTCCTCTAGGAAATTCACAGAGACAAGAGAATCAAAGATTCAGGCATTCCTGTAATCTCTAGCTAAAAACATCTAATTCACCCAAAGCTCATTTTTTTCTTCAAGTTTAACTGAATGAATAAAAGTAAAAGCGAATGAATGAATAAATGAATAGTATAAAAGGGAATAGAAAAAAGGACAAATAAGGAATAAAAGTGAGAGGCTGGGGATGTAGCTCAAGGCCAAAGTGTTTGTCTAGCATGTGGGAGGCCCTGGGTTTACTCTCTAGCAGCGCAAACCAAAAAAAGAAGAAAAATGAAGACAGCAAGTGTGAGTTTCAGTGACTTTAACTTTGGCTCCAGAATTTTCATAGTACTTTCGTGAAAGAACTGGATCCTTAGCATCTCCAGTTCTGACGACTCCAAAGAGCCATCTATGGCCCAGCGGGTATCCTATGTTTCCCACTTTTGAGAAAGTGTGCTTCAGCTCCTTCCCATTTCTCTGTACCCGAGAGCAGCAACAGGATCCAAGCTCAGTTTTTTTCCACTGTCTGTATTCCCAGTCATAACTGTAGCAGCCAGTAAGGAAGGTGACATAGCATTTGTGATTGAAGATACGTTCAATCCAATGATTACTGTCTTTCAGTTTTCTTCTCGTGTTCCTTCTCATGTTCCCTCTCGTGTTCCTTCTCACGTTCCCTCTCGTGTTCCTTCTCACGTTCCCTCTCGTGTTCCTTCTCACGTTCCCTCTCATGTTCTCTCTCGTGTTCCCTCTTGTGTTCCTTCTAGTGGGCTTAACTGTGTTCAATTTCTTAGGCATGATTCACCGGTTCACTGGAAGGACGAATAAAACAGTCAGAACCTAATAAAGCTCCTGTTAATGTATACTACCTCATCATTCTACAGAAAATTCTATCAAAAGTATATGGATAAGAAAACCCACTTACAATCAAGGATAATATCTGAGATTTGGGACAGAAGAAAAATCTCCATTCTATCTTTTCTACCAACTTCTTGAGTTGGTTTTTTGCTTTTGTTTTTCAGTCAATGTACCATTCTAGGTTTAGTTTTCTCACCTCTAAAGTAGGACCATACTCTTACCCTATCCACTAATGGATGCTAAAGGCATCAAACTAGATAATAATATCAGATTTTAAAACTGTACTATGCTCTTGAAATAGCTCGAGATGTTGTAGGCCTGGGAGAGGTAAATAAAAAAATACAATCCTCAATAAGTAATTGAGACACATAGCTACCTGCCCCTTTCCTTTCTTACTTCTTCCATGTGGAATCAGTTAGGGTTGGCTTCAATTAATTTTTTTCCACATTTTTAAAATTGGTGCATTATAGTTGTACATAATGGTGGGATTTGTTGTTACATATTTGTACATGCACAAATATAACAATATAATTTGGCCAACGTCACTCCCCTGCACTTCCCTGTCTCTCCCCTCCTGCTACCTCCAGGTTCCTTTCCTGTATTCTACTGATCTCCCTTTGAGATCACCACCACCACCAACACATTCACACCTTTCTTTTCCTTTTTCCTCACTAGTTTCCACAGATGAAAGAAAACATATGATCCTTGATATTCTGATTTGGCTTATTTCACTTAATATAATGGTCTGAAGTTCCATCCATTTTCCTGCAAGTGACATGATTTCATTCTTTTTTTTTTTTTTTTTTTTTATTGTAAACAAATGGGATACATGTTGTTTCTCTGTTTGTACATGGCGTAAAGGCATACCATTTGTGTAATCATAAATTTACATAGAGCAATGTTGTTTGATTCATTCTGTTATTTTTTTCCCTTCCCCCCACCCCTTTATTCTTTATGACTTAATTAAATTCCATCGTGTGTGTGTGTGTGTGTGTGTGTGTGTGTGTGTGTACCATATTTTCTTTATCCATTCATCTGTTGATGGACACCTAAGCTGGTTTCATAGTTTGGTTATTGTAAACTGTGCTGCTATAAACACAAGTATGCATGTATCACTATAATAAGGTTAGCGTCAATTATGAACAAAGGAACATTTAAAACAGCAATAGTTAGTTGGGTACAGTGGTATGTTCCTATAATCCCAGAAACTTGAGAGACAAAGGCAAGAGAATCTCAAGTTCCAGACCAGTTTGGGCAATTCAGCATGATCCTGTCTCAAAATAAAAAATATAAAGGGCTGAGGATATATCTCAGTGGTAAAGTGCCCTTAGGCTTAATTCCCAGTACAACAAACAAACAACAACAACAAAAACAGCAATAGCTAAAAAAAAAAAAAAAGACAAGTTAATTTTTCCTTTTGCCAACAACAGCAACAAAAAACAGAAAGAATAAAATGTATGGCATATGGCTTCACGATGGCATTAAGAACCCAGGCACCTTCCACCTTGCATTCTCAGTACAAGGCTTCCTTGTCAGGGTCCAAAATGGTTGTTCAAGCTATAACTATAACCCCAAATTCCAGCTAGCAAAAAAAAGGAAGGAACAGAGCAGTTTATTTTGCCTTATTTTAAGAATATATACAGAGAGGACTTAGGTTGTGGCTCAGAGGTAGAGCGCTCACCTAGAACACATGAAGCACTGGGTTCGATCCTCAGCACATTAAAAAAAAAAAAGGTATTGTTTCCACTTACAACTAAAATATGTATTAAAAAAAGAATATATACAGAAATTGAACATGACATTTTACTAGCAGAGGTTTTCTTATTAGGCAAAAAAGGGGGAGAGGAATAGATACTGAGGGAAAAATACTAAATTTTCTTGCCCCATTATGATAAGAGAAAGCTGTTCTTAAAGCAATTTAAAGATTTTATGAATTAAGTTTAAAAAAGAAAAAAAGAAAAGTAAACAATCATTATGAAGGACCTGATGCCAGGCAATTATCTCTATTCTAGAACACTGTCATGTTTCACTTTGCTTTTTGTGAAAGGCACTCTATTATTGCAATTAAGCATACATGTCTGAACTTTCACTTTGACCATCGTTGAATAACAAGGATTGTAGTTACTGTCCCATCTTCAGCGAATGAAACCAGGAAAGAACATGAAAAAAGTTTTCAGGCATTAGAGAATAGGCAGTGGAGAAGGGAAATGAAGAGAGGAAATAATGGAAGTGAATATTATTAATGCCCAATTTACAACCTGCATAGAATTTCCAGGATGAAGCATCAGTGTGGGGCGTGGGGAATGAAGGTGGATCCTGGCAGTAATACTAATCAGTACATGCATGTGAAATTGCCCAAGGCTAGCAAAAGAACTATACAAAAGGAGGTGATGGAACAATATACAAGGATCAGATAAGGCTGGGGATCATTGATGTTTCTACCAATGAGGCAAAATATCCTTGTAATATATGAGACCTTAGATAGCATACTCAGAAGCATGTTGCTTAAGTAGTGGGGGAAAATTAGGCCTAAGTCAGGCATGGTGGTACATGCCTGCAGTCCCAGCACTCAGGAGGCTATGGTGGAAGGATAGAATGAACCTCAGAGTTCAAGACCAGCCCGGACAACATAGCAAGACCCTGTATCAAAAAGATAAGGGGCAGTGGGCTATGTTAAAGGCTACCATCAAGTTTAAAGAAGGGTACAGATTACCTTGAAAAGAATTAAAAATGTCTCCAAGTACCTTTACTTACAAACCCCCCGCCCCCCCCCCCCCAAAAAATATTTTTTTTAAAATGAGAAGCAGTCAACAAAGTACAACTCATGATCCCTGGCATCTAGCTAATAAAAAATTACTAGGTATTCAAGCATGGTGGCACATGCCTATAATCCCAGCTTCTCAGGAGGCTAAAACAGGAGGATAGCAAGTCCAAGGAAAGCCTGTCACGAAATAAAAATTAAAAGGGCTGAGGATGTAGCTCAGTAGCTGGTTATCTATCATGAGCAAAGGCCTAGGTTCAATCCCAGTATCACATGCACACATACACACATGCAAAACTACCAGGCATACAAAAAAAGGAATAAAATACATGAAAGGGGGGGGAAAAAACAAGCAACAATAGTCCAGGCATGTCTCAGGTGATAAAATGAGTAGACAAGGACATAAAAATATTATTTTAACTATATTTCACTATTTAAGAAAATAGAGGGGGGCTGGAGTTGTGGTTCAGTGGTAGAGCTCTTGTCTGGCATGTGTGAGGCCCTGGGTTCAATGCTTAACACCACGTTTAAATAAATAAAATAAGAGATCCATTGACAACTAAAAAAATATATTAAAAAAAAAAAAAAAAAAGAAGAAAGAAAGTAGAGCTGCTGAGCGCGGTGGCACAAGCCTGCAACCCCAGCAACTCAGGAGACTGAGGCAGGAGAATTTCAAATTCAAAGCCAGCCTTACCAGATTAGCAAGGCACTTAGCAACTCAGCAAGACCCTATCTCTAAATAAAATAAAAAAGGGGTGAGGATGTGGCTCAGTGGTTCAACCCCCTGTACCAGGAAAAAAAAGGAAAGAAAAGTAGAGGAAAATAAGTGTGTTAAGGAAAGACAAGGAACATATCTTTTGTTTTCTCTTTTTTTTTTTTTTTACATGTTAATAGACCTTTATTCATTTATTTATATGTGGTGCTGAGAATTGAACCCAGTGCCTCACACATGCTAGGCAAGCGCTCTACAACAGAGCCACAACCCCAACCCCAAGGAAGACCTAAATTGACCTTCTAGAGATGAAAAAACAATATCAGAGATTAAGAATATGTACTAAGCAGATTAGCCACTGCAGAAGAAAGTTTAAAGAATTTGAGCATTTAAATAAGCAGCAGCTAATATGGGACTACAGCCCCTAAAACAGAGAGGAAAAAAAGGGACAAAAACAACATTCAAAGAGTTTACAGCTGAAAATTTTAAAATTCTGATAAAAACTATAAACCCATAGAACCAAAGAAGCACAGAAAACTCCAAGGAAAAGATAGACATGGACACTAAAAGACACATAGTATTCTTGATAGCTTAAAAATACAGGTTAAGAGAAAAATCTCAAAGCCAGACAGGAAAATAAAACACAGTACATGAAGAACAAAATGACCTCTTTATTTTCTTTCAACATTTCTTTCAACAAGAATGACATCTTGCTCTCTTCTCCTGGCTTTCACTCTCTCTCTTGCATGCCTGCGCTCTCTCTCTCTTTCTCTCATTTTCTCTCTCTCACCCTGCAGGGAGACGCTCTGCCTGTCCACTTAATAAAATCTCTTGTGTGAGTTCTGCGACTGGAGTGGTTTCTGGGTGCTTTCATTGGTGCAGTGACTCGGATGGCCTCTTCTGCACCATTAGGCGGGTGGAATCCCATCTGTCACCCCAGACCCCAGACGCTGGTCTCACCTTCCATTTGCCTGGATGCTCTCCTCCACATCCAGACACTGACCAGCCTCATTTGGATTGAGACTCTTTGGCCCCTAACCAGCAGGAAGTAGCTATAAAAGAAAGACCATGGTCCCACCCCCGGTATCTATAAAAACAAAAAGGGAGAAATGCTAGCATCAGATCTGCTATTTTGCTGCCACCGTTATTCTCCCTCCCCCACACCACTTTACAACCCAGATTGTTAGCCCTCGAACTTCCTCGCCAGCCACTGGTCCCTTGTTATTAACCCGTGAAATTCCACTACTTAAGAATAGCTCCCCTGCCATTTTCACTCTCTCTCCTCCTCACTTTCATACTCTCTCCTCCTGTCTTTCACTCTCTCTCTTGCACACGTGCGCTCTCTCTCTCTTTCTCTCATTTCCTCTCTCTCACCCTGCAGGGAGACACTCTGCCTGTTGATATTTAATAAAATCCTTTGTGAGAAAAAAAAAAAAAAGAATGACATCTTGTTGAAAACAAAAACTAGAAGACTACAGAGTAACAAATTTGAGCTGAATAAAGAAAACCAAAATTTGTTAACTACTAGAATTCAACACTTAGAAAAAAGTTAAAATTTAAAAGGTGAAAAAAGACCTTTATATATATTCAAATTGGAAAAATTAATCACCAGGTGATCTACAAAATATTAAAGAAATTCATTCCATATAAAAGAAAAATAAACCAGGTGGAAATATGCATCAACATAAAGGAATAAGGTTCATAGGAAATAGTAAATATGTGGTAGATATAATATAATAAATAATGTTCCTCCTATTTATAAAATTACTTCAAAAGATAATTGACTATTTGATACAAAAACAATAACAGAATATGAGTTTATAACAACTGCAGAAGTAAAATATGTACAAACAACAGCTCAAAGATCAGGAGCAAGGAAATTAAAGTATGCTATTGAAAGTTCTTACAGTATATGTGAAGTGGTATCCTGTTATTTGAAGGTACAATCTAATAAGTGAAGGGAAAATCTAATAACTTGAAGTAGCTCAGTGTCAAAGCATCTGCCTCGCATGCTAAAGACCCTGGGTTCAATGCCCAGTATCCCCCTACACACACACACACACACACACACACACACACACACACACACACGATTCTTAAAGAATATCGATAAAATTAATAAATTTCCAACCAGACTCTAAAGGGAAAAAAAGTACACAAACTATCAATACCAGGAATAAAAGGGTCATCACCACAAACTCCAGAGACATCAAAAGGATAATAATGAAGTATTTTAAACAATTCCATGCCTATAAATTCTAGATATACAAAATGGACTAATTCCTTAAAACTATCAAAACTCACTCAAGAAAACACAGACAACTTGAATAGCCACATATCTACTAAATAAATTGATTTATAGTTTAAAAGATTTCCCACCAAAAAAATACTGGGAGTTCACAGATAAGTACTACTAACCATCTAAGGAAGAACTAACACCAATTCTACCAAAGCTCTTACCTTAGAAGAGAAGACTTTCTAAAATCATTTCATGTCACCATAATATTACCAAACCCTAAGGCATTATGAGAAAACAGAAGTACAAGCCAATGTTCCTCATGAACACAGATGCAAAAACTTGTAACCCAAAGTAATACATCCTAACCAAGTGTGGTTTTTCCTAAGGACTACAAGACTTATTCAACATTTTAAAAAAATAAATTAAGGCAATTCATCATATTATCAACTAAAGAAAATAAAATACATGGCCATATAATAAATGTATGAAACACTTTTAAACAAATTTCAACCCCATTATTAAAAAAACTCTCAGCAATTAAGGACTAGAAAGATAATTATTATATCTTTACATGGAGACTATATTAAAATATACCAACACCTAATATAATACTTAATGGTGAAAGACTGAATGCTGTCCTCCTGATATCAGAAACAAAGCAAGAATGTCTATTGTTGCCACTCCTGTTCAACATTATATTAGCAGCCCTAATCGGTGCAATGAGGCTAGAAAAGGAAATAAAAGCATGCAGAACTAAAAGGGAGAAGCAAGTCTATTTGCAACCACCATTATTTATGCAGAAAATCCAAAGAATCTACAAAAATTTCTTAGAACTAATAAGTGAACTTAGCAAGATTGTAGGATACAAAGACCTATGTAAAAATAAAGAATTTTAGACAGGACTAGTGGTGCATGCCTGTAATCCCAGCGACTAGGGAGGGTGGGGCAAGTCATTCTCAGCAATTTAGTGATGCCCCAAGCAACTTAGAGAGACCCTGTCTCAAAATAAAAAATAAAAAGGGGCTGAGGATATGGCTCAGTAATTAGGCACCCCTGGATTCAATCCTCAGTACCAAAATGAAAGAGAGAGAGAGAGAGAGAGAGAGAGAGAGAGAGAGAGAGAGAGAGAGAGAGAGAAAGAAAGAATTTTTATGTACTAGAAATGAACAAGAAGTTAAAATTCTTAAATCACATTTATATCATGAAACAGAAAAAAATTAATGGGAAAACTAATGAAATCTGAATCACATCTGGAATTCAGTCAATAGTAATGTACTAATGCTGGTTTCTTAGTTTTGACAAATGAACCGTGGTCATATAAAACAATAACATAAGGGGAAACTGAAATTAAGTAAGATGTATATGAGAATTCTCTGTACTAACTGCAACTTTTCTGTAAATCTAAAATTATTTCAAGATAAAAAGTTTACCTTAAAAAATTAAATGAAAAATATTTTAGTTAATTAAATTAAAATGATGATTTATAATGACTGACTAGGTAAAAATTTAAGTTTTAGTAAATTTAACAAAATACATACAGAATTTATATGCTGAAAATCATAAAGCTCTGATGAAAGAAATCAAAGATATCAAATATATAGAAAACTGTACCATGTTCTTGGGGTAGAAGACCCAAAATTTTTAAGATCTCAAATTGGGGGTTTTAAAATGACAGAAGAGAGGTTGCTTGTCTGGCTGCTCCATGCTGTGAAGCCAGAAAAGCAGAGAGACAGCTTCTCAGCAAGGTGGATGAACAAAAAAGGGGGAGTGGGTTTTACTGGAACTTAATACTGAATATTCAAAGAAGACTGGAGACACAGGCAGTTGGATATGACAAAATAAGGAAAATATCCCCAGCGCCACAGCCACTCCACAGCCAGAGTGGTCTCTTTGTGAGCAAAGTAATAAGGAAATTAAAGGAACCCACATTTTTATGAGGTCTGAGGAGTATCTGGGTATGGAGAGTTTAGAGATCAAAGATACTACCTGACTAAACTGAACCACATGACTCACAATATCCTTGTGTAGGAAGGAACCCCCATCTCTCCTGGCTGCATGCAGAGGACAGAGGAAGGAACCATTTTGCAGTTGTGGCACAGGTATCCATAGCTAGTGGAGCCAATTACTGGCAAACACAAGATTGGCCAGAAATACAGGCCTGGCGAACCCACACTGCCTGACACAGAGTGTGCCTAAGTGACCAAGAGAAAATCAAACGTGGAGAAAGTTTCACACAGGGGACACCCTGTTTTGGAAACCCACCCAATTCAGCTACTTACAGGACTGGCTAGGAGAGACACTCCTGGCCAGGAATTTGAAAGGGTGGGGGCAAGAGAGATTGAGTTTGGAGAATGAACCAAAGACCAGGAAATGTGGGGTCCACAGATGATGCAGTGGACTAAGAATTGGCTCTTCCACAACACAAGTGGAATCAGGGGAGATCCCTGAGTCTTCCAGCGTGGACCAGCAATTGCTGGGCCCTGAAGGTGCACTGATTTAAAAGCTCCAGGTCAACTCACATTCGGCAAAGAACGTGGAGCATACCTAAGCCTAAACACTGGCTCCAGGAGTTATGCCTCCAGGATTACCTCTACCATTCCAACAAACCCCACACTGAAAGTGGAGACACACACACTCCAGATATCCCACCTGACACTGATGAGAAGGGAAGCTGAGAATCTTTCGTACTCCAATGGAAACTATTCTTTAACTTCTCATTGAGATTTTTTTCTTTTCTTTGTTTAATTGTGACCTTAATGGTTTGTAGACACACATATACACATATTCATATTTGTTTTTCATCTTATCTCTATAATTTTTTAAGCAAGTTATTTTTCATGGATCAGTATTTTGAGGACTATAATATTTCATTAGTATTTTTCAGTTTTGTTTTGTATTCTTTTATTTATATTTTTAATTTAAAAAATTTTTACTATATACATATACATATATATTTCTCACTTATCTGCTTCCCTTGATTCTCTTTCTGTTACTTCTGTTAACAGCTAATCTCCATTGTTCTCTTTCACTTTCCCTTTAATTTCTTACTTCTATATTCCCTTCTCCTCCCTTATAATCATCACTTCCTACATCACTTTTGTTCTCTTGTTATCCTCCATTCAAAATTGTAAACTCTTTTGCAAACTTACTGTTTTTATTGTAGGTAATAATTGACCATATCATTTCTGTTTATTGTGACAATTAATATGGTAGATGTCATAGCAAGAACTATTTGGTTTAATGTCACATACTGTTCGCATTGGTTGTTGGTATAAATTGTCTACCCCTAAACAAATTACTGGAAATGTTGAGGGACATCATCAGTCCATGGGGTAGAAACTCTACTCCTGCAGATCCGTACAGTTAGATGGGTAAACGCACAAACAACATGAAAAAGCAAGAGAAAAAAACCACACCAAATAAACCAAGACAGACACTTCAATAACACAATCCATTGATACCAGAATGAAAGAAATGTCACAGAAGGTGTTTAGAATGTACATAGTTAAACTGATATGTGAGGTAAAGGATGGTATAAGGAGTGAAATCAGAAAGAAAATACAGGAAGTTAAAGATCACCTCAAGAAAGAGAGATTCTGGAAAAAAAATCAAGAAGAATACTGCAAAATGAAGGAATCAATAAGCCAAATTAAAAATTCAATGGAAAGAATCACGAACAGACTAGACCACTTGAAAGACAGTTTTAGGCAATGAAGACAAAATATATGATCTTGGAAATAATGTTGAACACAGAGAAAGAATGCCAAGAGACCCTAAACAGAACTTCCAAGAAATATGGGATAACATAAAAACACCAATTTTAAGATTTATTGGGATAGAGGAAGGCTCGGAGATACAAAAAAAAAGGAATGCACAAACTTTTCAAAGAAATTATATGAGAAAATTTCCCAAAAATAAACAATGGAAAGGAAAAGCAAATACAGCAGGCTTACAGGACCCTAAATATATAAAATTACAACATACCCACACCAAGGCACATTATTTTTTTATTTTAATTAAAAATCGTAAATTTACATAGGGCAATGTTGTTTGATTCATTCTGTTATTTTTCCCCTTCCCCCTACCCCTCCCACCCCTCTTTTCCCTCTATACAGTCCTTCCTTCCTCCATTCTTACCACCCTCCTTATCCCTAACCCTAAACCTAACCCTAACCCTAACACTAACCCCTCCTACACCCCCTTATGTCCTCATCCGCTTATCAGCGAGATCATTCATCCTTTAGTTTTTTGAGATTGGCTTATCTCACTTAGCATGATATCCTCCAATTTCATCCATTTGCCTGCAAATGCAAGGCACATTATTATTAAAATGCCTAACACAGAGAAAAAGGATAGAATTTTAAAGGCTGTCAGAGAAAAATAAAAGGTCACATTTAGAGGGAAAACAATCTGGATCCTAGCTAATTTCTCAACCCAGACCCTCAAAGCTAGGAGGTCATGGAATAATACATACCAAACTCTAATGAAAATGAATGGCAGCCAAGAATACCATACCCAGCAAAATTAAGCTTTATAATTAATGATGAAATAAAAACCTTCCATGATAAACAAAAGTTAATTACAAATAGAAAGAATTACAAATAGAAGAATTATAAATAGAAAGCCTGCACTACAAAACATACTAAATAAAACATTTCATGAAGACAAAATGAAAAAGAAAAAGAAAACCAGCAAAGGGAGGAACTACCCTAGAAGAACAGTCTACAAAGAAGAAACTAATTCAAATTAAAAACCAGAAATAAATCAAAATGACAGGGAATAAAAATCATTTCAAAATAAAAACACTAAATGTAAGGCCTAAACTTATCAATCAAAAGATATAGACTAGCAAACTGGATTAAAAAAACAAGACCTTAGGGGAGAGGAGGGGGCAGAGGAGAAGGAAAGATGCTGGAATGAGACAAACATCATTATCCTATGTACACATATGATTACACAAATGGTGTGACTCTACACCGTGTACAACCAGAGAAATGAAAATCTATACACCATTTGTGTAGAATGAATCAAAATACATTCTGCTGTCATGTATAACTAAATAGAACAAACAATTAAAAAAAAAAAAAAAAAAAGACCCAACAACATGCATCTCTAAGAGACTCACCCCCTAGGAAAAGACATCCATAGACTGAAAATGAAAGGATGGGAAAAAACATATCATTCACATGGATCTCATAAACAAGCAGGGATTTCTATCCTCAAATCAGATAAAGTGGACTTCAAGCCAAAGTTAATCAGAAAACACAAAGAAGGACATTTCATATTGCTTAAGGGAATTATACATCAACAAGATATAACAATCATAAATATTTCTGCTCCAAACAACAGGGTATCTACATGCATCAAAAAACCTCTTCTTCATTTCAAGAATCAAATAGACCACAACCCAATAATATGTGGTGACTTTAACATACCTCTCTCACCACTGGATAGATCCACCAAACAAAAACTAAATAAAAATTCTGTAGACTTAGCAGAGATATTTAGAATATTTCATCCATCAATGACCGAATACACTTTCTTCTTGGCAGCATGTGGATTCTTCTCTAGAATACATGATACCTTAGGCCATAAAGCAACTCTTAGCAAATACAAAAAAAAAAAAAAAATAGAGATAATACCTTGCATTGTATCAGATCATAATGGAATGAAATTAGAAATCAATGATAAAATAAAAAATAGAAACTACTACAACACCTGAAGACTAAATACACTACGGAATGACCAATGGATAGCAGAAGCAATCAGGGATAAAATAAATAAAACAATTACTTAGTGGTAAATGAGAACAGCAATACAACATATCAAAATCTCTGGCAATTGGAGTAAAGTTTATTGCATTGAGCTCATTCATTAAAAGAACAGGAAGTCACCAAATCAATAACCTAACATGACATATCAAAGTCCTAGAAAAAGGAGAACAAATCAACACCAAAAGCAGAAGACAGGAAATCATTAAAATCAGAGCTGAGATCAATGCAATTGAAACCAAAAAAAAAAAATTTTTTTTAAATGAATATAACCCAAAGTTCATTCTTTGAAAAAATAAATAAAATTGATAAACTCTTAGGCAAACTAATGAAGAGAGAAAACTCAAATTACTAAAATTCATGATGAAAAAGGAAATATCAAAACAGACACTATGGAAATACAAATAATCAGAAACTATTTTGAAAATTTATACTCCAATAAAATAGAAAATCCTGAACACATCAACAAATTTCTGGAGACATATGACTTACCCAATTCCTCAACAAGGCTCCTAAAGTACAAGAAGTAAAATCAAGAATCAATAAATGGGATGTTATCAAACTACAAAGCTTCTTCACAGCAAAGGAAACAATGAAGAAAGTGAACAGAGCCCACAGAATTGGAGAAAATCTCTGCTATCAGCTCCTCGGTTAGAGCCTTAATCTTCAGGACATATAAAGAACTCAAAAAATTTAACACCAGAATTCAAGGAGGATGTTTCCTCACCCTTGAAGTTCAGTGAGATTTTTTTACAGCAGAAATTCTTAACCTGAAGTCTGTGAAACCTCTTGGGGTTCAATGAGTTCAAAGGGGGAATTCTGTATTTAGATGCAGAATTACACAAGGTGCGTGTACAGCCATGTTTGTGTGTGTATGTGCCAATATCAAATAAGAATATTTTGGGAGAATTTTGAAGATAGTGAACTAGAGGGAAGCTGCTCCATGACTCAGGATTCAAGAGGAAATACTGTTTCTCTGTGAGGAAGTCATTATTGCCTGCAGATCCCTTACTGTTTGCATCCATTTGCCCTCCGTGATTGCCTGCTGTTTGCCAGCATATTACCTGCTGTTTGCGCACAGATTGCTACTGATTGCCGCCAATCACCCAACATTTGCAGACCACCCATCATGGGCCCACAGATCGACCACTGCCCAGTGCTGACTGGAAGTCATTGTCAGGGTATCCACAGGTGTGGTTACATGTAGACACTGCCATCTTGGGATACTGGCCAGGTCCTAGAGATATACTATTGGGGTACCTGCAGGTCTGGTCACACCTGAGGTCATCCTGTAGGTATGCTAGTGACCAACACCTGGTCACCTCTATGTAGAGTCCCTCCTTTGTGTGAGCACAATCCCTGGTGGTTTCTCTATAAGTTGAAATAGCATTGAGATTTGGGACTGCAGCAATGCAGAGCCTAGAGAATCTGAAGCCAATATCCATTAGTTTGCAGTGAGGTCTGTGTGGGCCAGTCCAGGCCTGGTAAGCCTGTGGAAAGCCGGAGACCGGGCTCTCTCCAGTTCAGTGAGTCCTGAAGTGTGAAATGATGGAAGGGGATGAAAGGGTCCAGCTACAACTGGTGGGAAGACTGGAAGAGGGTGTGAGGGCATCTTGCTATCAGCTTGCCCAGTCAACTAGTCTGGCACCACCAGACTGGAGCTACCATCAAATATCAGACAACCCCACCTATTGGCAGAGAAGGGAAGCTGAGAAAAGTTTTGAAAGCCAATGGAAGCAATCATTCAATTTTCCATTGAGACTTTCCTCTTTTTGCCCTCTCTCTCACCTCTACCATCTTTGAATCCAAGTATTTTTCATGCATCAATTTATTGAAGAATGGAATGTCTGAATAGCATATGACAGTTGTGTTGTGTATGCTTATGTTTTCAATTTTAAAAAAGATCTGTACATTTATTTCTCTCTCACCTACCTGTCTCCCTATATTTTCTTTCTCACTTTTCTCATACTAACAGTCAACCTCTATCAGTTTCTCCCTCACTCTTACTATAAATTTTTACCTCTATCTTCTCTCCTCCCTCATAAACATCACATCTTATACTACTTCTGTTCCCTCACTGTCCATCATTTGAAACAGTAAACCCTTTTGGCAAACTTACTGTTTATGTCATAGACAATAATTGAACACTTCATTTCTGTCTATTGTGACAAACCAAATAGGAGTCATTTGGTTTAAGGTGGTATATTGTTTGCATTGGGTGCTGTTAATATTGGTCTCCCTCTTAAAGGTGAGGTACTGGAAGCTTTCAGAAACACTACAAGATTACAGGGTAGAATCTGTATTGCCTCAGCTCCATACCACTAGATGGAAAGATACACAAACAACATGAAAAAGCAAGGGAACAAAGTACCTCCCACAAACCAAGATGTTCCAACAATAGCATCCATAGGCAACACAGCAGAAGAAATGTCACAGAAGGAATTCAGTAGGTACATAGACTGATCTTCAAAATAAAGAATGGTATCAGACAGAAAATACAGG
Organism: Sciurus vulgaris; assembly: GCF_902686455.1. Taxonomy (NCBI): domain Eukaryota; kingdom Metazoa; phylum Chordata; class Mammalia; order Rodentia; family Sciuridae; genus Sciurus; species Sciurus vulgaris. The sequence goes on from NC_136472.1 coordinate 74,759,144, forward strand.
AAGTGAAAGAACACTTCAATAAAGAGGCAGAGATCATAAAAAGGAATCAAGCAGAAATCCTCAAAATGAAGGAAACAATAAACCAAATTAAAACTTCAATGGAAAGTATCACCAACAGACTAGACCACTTGGAAGACAGAACCTCAGACAATGAAGACAAAATATGTACTCTTGAAAATAAACTTGAACGTTCAGAGAAGATGGTAAGAAACCATGAACAGAAACTTCCAAGAAATATGGGACAACATGAAAAGACCAAATTTAAGATTTATCAGAATAGACAAAGGCAGAGGATCCAAGATGGCAGACTACACGGTGGTTGCGTTCCTTGTCGCTCCGTAACTTGGGTTTCAAGCAGAGGATATCTGTTTCTTGGTGAGGCAATTTTTGCTACTTATGGATCCCCTGCTGTTTACCGACTTGTCTACTGTGATCATCTGCAGTCTGCCAGCATATCAACACCTTTTTGAGTGCAGACTGCTCACTGTCAGTTGCCTATCATCTGCCATTTGCCTGCCTCTTGCCTGTCCATCACCTGCCTTTCACCTATCCATCACCCACCGCCCAAGGTTCATCTCCTGATGGTCCAACAGCAGTCAGCAAACTGACTGCAGATAGCCAGTGGAGCACCAGCTGCCTGCTGTTGCCTTGAAGTTCACTGTCACAGTATCTGCAGGTTTGGTTACACGTGGCTGCCGCCATTTTGAGATAACGGCCAGGCCCCATAGGACCCCTGGCAGGACTGACTGAGCCCCGTCTCCTGGATCCCTCTGCCCAATTGATCACTCCCTGCCTCCAGGGCCCTCACGTTCACTGAGACTGACTACATCCTAACACCAGGACCCCCACACCAACTGACTGCACCCCGCCTCCAGGATCCCACAACCAGACGGACCACACGCCAACTCCAAGACCTCCAGCTGACCACGCCCACACCACGGGAGCTGCAGCTCCCCATTTGCCAACACATTTGGAAGCCAGAGCGGCCATCTTGGATAATCCTGCAAGCTGTATCTTCCATCTTTAGATGGGGCAAATCCATCCTGAGACACCTGCTGGAGACTGGAAGCTCATTGTAAGGTACCTCTCATACATCAGGCTACTAAAGACTGGGAGGTTGAATACTATATGACTGTTATAGTGTAGATTTTCTTTTTTCTCCTCACTGAAAAATTTTAAGTTTTTATTTCTTTACTTTTCTCGCTCTCTTTTCCTTTTGCTTACCTGTTCCCTCAGAGTCTCTTTCTCCCTTTTCCCATGCTAACAACCAACTTCTTTTGATTACACTCTCACTCTATTATCTAGAACTTCTGTATATTCTTTTCTTATCCCATTAACAGCTACATCCTACACCCCTCCACATCCTCTTTGTCCTCCTTTAGAAACTGCAGACCTTATTGCAAATCTATTTGTTATACTGAAGATAATAATTGAACTCATTCTGTTTATTATGACAATATTGTTAATGTCCTCATAGGGGCTATTTGGTCTAGGGTTGCATACTGTCTGAACTGGGCACTGCTAATATTGATCTCCCCTTAAAGAAAAGGTTTTGGAAACCTATAGGGTCACTATAAGCCTATAGGGGGGAAACTGCAATACTCCAGATCTGCTCTGTTAGAGGGGAAGATACATGAACAACATGAAAAAACAAGGGAAGAAAATGACCCAAACAAATCTAGATTCTATATTAATAGAATCCAGTGGCAGTATGGTAGAAGAAATGTCAGGAAAGAACTTCAGATTATACATGATTAAGATGATTCGTGGGGACTTTAGAACATCAGCCATGGCCCCCTTCTTTCTGCCGGGAGAAGTCTGTATTATTACCTTTAAATAAAACCTGCTTAATATGCTTGCCTTGGCGTGCTTCTCTAGTGTTCAATCGTCAACATTAGAAGGAGCAGAACTCATCACCAGCAAACAGTGGTATCAGATTTGGAGGTCCCACCAAGATTTATGCCAAGGTAAGTAAGCTTCTCTCTCCACGCACCCCACATCTGTTTGAGGTGCATCTTTCTGTCTCTTTATTTTTGGAGGGCAAAATGGGCACCTGTCGGCTACTTAAATGCAGTTAGTGCAGCCACCATTCTTAAGACTCAGGTGAGAAGTTTCCCGGGCGAGGCAAGTTCCAATCACCTGCTCTGTAGGCATGTTGGTCTCTGCCAAAGCCGTTTCCTACTTTTCTGTCTAGGTCCAGAGCGCAATTGCCGCCAGTACACCGTGTCCCTAGTCCTGATCTGCCCAGGATGCGTGGAGGCGGAAAAAGGGTTGGAACAACTGCGGGGTTCTCGGCCCGGGGTACTCTCAGGTGGACCCCAAGGTTCCTTCTCTGGACTCCCCCTCCCAATCGCCCTGAGGGGTATCCAGGGTGATCAGTAGATGAATGGCACTGAGGGAAAGCGCCAATTACCTTTGCCTCCGTACAGTGCACAACACTCCTGTACATCCACTCCCTCCTGGATGCTCCCCTTCCCTTGCTGGTCAGACATTAGGAATTCAAACTGTAGGATTAAGGCCTGGGATGATTAGTATGAAAATGCCAAGGTTCCCTTTGTTCGCATAGTTATCCTTCACTAGTCTAGATATCTAGAGTCTCCCCATTACTGTTCCCGTGCTTAAATGTGCTCACGTTGTTCTCTTTAAGATGCAAGAGGGAGGCATTTAAAAACTCCTCCCATGAGACCCTCCCAGCAAAGGGCATTATACGCCTAACAACCAGTAGATGTCCCCTCACCCTCTGGAAATTCCTTTAGTCTACAGAGCAAAAAGATAGGCAAAAGGCATACTTTTTACTTTTGTCATCGTTTTTCATAATTAGGAGTTTATAGTGGCAGGAGGAAAGCAGTAATGCCCTTAAGTCTGAATCCTCCCAGGGTCTCTAACACAGGGCAAACTAGGACCCTAGCACTTTGCCAAAGAAGGCCAGAAATAACTTTGGCAAAGCCAGGTAGTGAGAGATGGGTTTTTCTGGACCGTAAGGAAGCTCAAAGTTAGGGAGACATCCCTTATACTTCTAACTCAGAAGGGAGCTTCTCTCTCAACAGTATTGGTAGGTTCACCACTAGCCTGCATACTGCTAAATTGCAAATGATCAAGAAAAGTGCCTTTCATATGTTACCATGCTTGACATCAATAATCTCTACCATGAGAGGAGAAAGCCTTGAGGAATCGCCTACTAAAGGAGGAAGACCAAGGGGACCCTCCCAACTTAAGACAGAGAAAAATAAATTTAAGGAGGCCTTTGGAGGATCCTAATAAATATTGAGATGTTTCAAAACTTACACCAGGTATTTCACTTCACCTGGAAAATTATGCTATTAACCATCTAGAGTACAGGGGTCTAGAGTTAGGGATGGTACAGAAACCATCCTAACTGGGATTCAAATAATGAGTAAGATGCCTAGAAAACTATATGAGGCCTTCAGGAAAATCCTGCTATTTTCATGGAGAGACTTGGGAAAGCAAAAAGAAAATATGCCACTCTGAATCCTGAATCCATAAAGGGCCACCTACTTTTAAAGTATAAATTTATCATTTAGTCAGCCCCAAATATTTAGAGGAAATTACAAAAATTGGCACATGGCCCTGATCAATCCTCAGATGATCTTCTCCAGCTTGCATCTTCCATTTTTTAATAGACATCAAAAAGAAAGAAAAGGGAACATAAAGACAAGAAAAAGGACTTATTAAAGATCATTGAAAGTGACAGAAACTTTTAATGCCTTGCAATAGCCCATGCAATTCACCCATTTTAGGAGTTAAAAAGCAAACTGCCTAGTCCAAAACCTTAGAATAATGAAGCAGTAATTTCCCCCACTCTGTAGTTCTTAATCCATACACTTTTATCTTGGATTCCAACTGCTGCTTGGTTTACTAAGTTAGATTTAAAAGATGGCTTTTCCTGTTCATGCTAGACTCTGAATAGCAATTTCTGTTTGCCTTTGAGGAACCAGATACTGTATCTCAACTAACCTAGACAGTGTTGCCTCAGGATTTAGATGGCCCTCACCTGTTCCAGACAAACCTTAGCTAAGGAATTAACAAAATTCAGAGATAAAAACATCTGTGATTGTTCTCCAGTAAGTAAAGGACATCCTTTATGTGCCTCCACCCAGGAGGAATATCAAAAGGCCATTACAGAGCTCCTAAACTTCTTAGCTAATAGGAATTAAAAGATCTCAAAAAAAAAAAAAATAAATAAAGCTTAATTATGCCATCAACAGGTTCAATACTACAGGAAATAGCCACTATAGGACAATATTCTGCCCCAGGAATATCAGGAAGGGGCCTTACTTCAAGCTCCTGTCCTCAGCTTACATATGAAGCAATGTCATGCTGTCTGATGTCATGTTTTGTCTGTATCAAAATTGAGCACTCCTAAAATTAAAATTTAAAAAAATGGATCCAGATACTCTTAATTCACGTGATTTTAAAAAGGTTCAATTTAAATTGGGTAAAGTAATAAAAGTAAAATTCCTTCAAAAATAATTTGCAAATCTCCAGGTGGTCAAGCTAATAAAATATTGATGTTAATAAAATGTCTAATATCAATTGTTTCTAGGACTTTTCTTCAACAGGAAAGAGATGGCAAATACTGTTCAGAACACTTGTCTAATATCTTGGTTTTTACAAAATAAGTGAATTAGAGTTGACATGTATGGGATTACACAAATGTGTTTATAGAGTGATTAATTTACAAAGTTAAAATGCTAATTGTTAAATAACATCGAGTACTCTTAACTCCTTAAATTCCATGGGGTATAATACTTAAACATTATTGGTGTTTTCATAGGTTGGTAAATAAAAGGGTTTAAACTTGCTTTGTGTCATCACTAAACTAAAAACAAGGTTACTAAGAGTTATGTCCTAACAAGTGCAATTCTATATACAAAGGGTCCCAAAAGTTTCAACTGTGTTTCAATTAGAGTACTATAAATAACAAAATATTTAATCTTATTAAAATAGAGTAATTTATCTAAATTCAGAAATTTCATAAGAGTTGTTTCAGCATGTGAACCAAAAAGGGGTCAACAAATAGCAAAGAGAAAATAAAAGGTTCTGGGTATGGAAATATATTTAGTAAAAGGGAAAAGGAAATGTTTCTGGGTAAGAAAGTACTTGTGTGATGAAATACATGAGGGTCTAAGTAAGTGCTAAGAAAGTCTGTGTGTAAGTAAAGGGCAAGTTTCAACAAGTGTGCGTGTAACTAAGTTGGTTGTATGTATGTGAGACAGCTAAAGCTATTTAAGGTTTTTCCTAAAGTGAAATACTAATGTTCTGATATAAAACAAAGTTTAATCTATATGGTAAAATGAGAAGGATTTCTTAGAAACACTAATTTACTCTTAACTTTGTGTCTATTAAGTTTTATTCTTTAGAACAATTAGTCTTAAAAATTGGGGTTTATACAATTATGGTTAAACAACTGTTAGAGTATTGTACTATGTTACAGAGTCTACATTTTTCTTTAGAAACTAAATTTGGGAAGATAAAGTGTCAAGGTAATCGTGAATTGTCACTAGTTGTATATTAAATGTGTTCATATTTTCCAGGTATATAAGTTTTTAAAGCAGGGAATTTATCAAGCTGCTATTCTCCAGATTAAACTTGTCTGTAATGGTAATCTTAAACTTATAAAGAGTAAATTTTATTGGGGATTTATTTCTATCATTTAATGTTCTATTATAGGACCTGTTATCAATAGGGTATATGTAAAATTCGTTACTTTTTACACTGAGATAAAGAATTTCAAATGTAAATGTATTTCTAAACATTAGAGCCTGATTTGTTTAAAGATTAATATTGTGAAACATAAAAGCATTTTGCCACTGACACACAAAAGGAAAGTTAAAAGCTCTCTCAGCCTTTCTTTAATTCATGTTTTAGATATAATGTTAAATTGTTTTAACTAGTGTTCACAAACTCAGGAATCAATACATGTAAACTTCTTAAAATGACATTTAAGAAAGAAGCAAAGATCAACATCAGAATTAGAACACTTAAGATTTGCAAAGAGCCACGCCTTACCTGAGATAAGGCTCTGCCTCCCACCTTACTGCATATTAGAACGGCTCCAAAATAAGCCAGACTTCAGCTTATTTAAAGTTATATTCAAAAGATTGGTTTTTGTTGTAAAATTACTATGATCTCAAATAGGGGATATAATGTGGTTCTCAGTCAAAACTCAAGATAGCTATTATATAAGCTGAATATATTTTTACTCTTGCTAATTTCATTTTGTAAAACTGTTACTTGTTAATGTTTTGCAGAAGTAGCTGCTTCAAGAACACACAACCTAGGGGATAATAAGCCATCACCTATAGAACAGATAGTGGTAACTTCCAGTACTAATACAGACTCCAGTTAGATAAAAGGGTAAATAACTGTAAAGTTATGGACACTGAAGTTAAAGCCTAGTACTCTTACTTTATGACTGGTGAGACTGGCTTGCTGGATGATTAAAATCAAACTTAGAGATTGGAATTATATACAGAGGGCAAGATAGACCAGTATTTGGATCTTTCACCCTCAGTCAGCCTGAACCCAGGGAACAAGAGGACTTCTCTAAGGAGCGTTGCAACTCTGGGTCACACAACCTCCTGATCAAGGAGATTGATGAGGCCGCTAGAGGATGAAAAATCACTCGGTGCATCTGCTGCAGAGGAGGGTCATGGAAAAAGGGAGACATCCCTTGATGCTTCCAAAGGAAGCCACCTCATCAAGGAGACCCTGCCTAATCAATGACACTGGTGAAGCTAAGAAGTTGCTCTTACGTTCTCTACAAGTGACCCCTGTGGAAAATAAGCTGACTCTTTAACAAGACAGGAACAGGTCAATTTGGCCAGCTCAATCTCAGACACCCAGCAAAACAGTTAAAACCAAAATATAGCCATTCTTGGGCATTTAAAAGAAATAATATTTAAATGTAACTTAAGATGTACACGTATTAGTGCACTAGAATAAAGACTAAAAGCTACAAAAGAGAGATTTTTAGGCAAATATGCCTGATAACTATCAAGAGAAACTGCCAGAGTCAGAAGTTTTTAGTCAGTTTAAGGCTGTGAGAGAAAAGCATCAGATTACATATGGGGGAAAACAATACAGATATCAGAAGATTTCTCAGCCCAGATTCTAAAAGCTAAAAGGGCCTGGAACAACATTTTTCAAGCTCTGAAAGAACATGGTTGCCAACCAAGAATCCTATACCCAGCAAAACTAACCTTCAGATTTGAAAATGAAATAAAATCCTTCCATGACAAACAAAAGTTAAACGAATTTACAAATAGAAAGTCTGTGCTACAGAATATTCTCAACAAAATATTCCATGAGGAGGAATGAAAAACAACAATGTAGGTCAGCAAAAGGAGGAACTACTGTAAAGAAAAATCCATTCAAAGGAGAAACCAAGCCAAGTTAAAAACCAAAAATAAGCCCAAATGACTGGGAATACAAATCATTATCTCAATAACTCTGAATGTTAATGGCCTAAACTCATCAATCAAAGGACAGAGACTGGCAGAACAGGTTAAAAAGAAAGACCCAACAATGTGCTGCCTGCAAGAAATTCATCTCATAGAAAAAGACACCCACAGACTAAAGGAGAAAGGATGGGAAAAAACCTACCACTCACACAGACTCAGTAAAAAAACAGGGGTTTCTATTCTTATTTCAGATAAAGTAGACTTCAAGTCAAAGTTAGTCAGAAGGTATAATGAAGGACATATCATACTACTTAAGGGAACCATAAATCAGGAAGACATAACGATCATAAATATTTACACCCCAAACAACGGTGCATCCATGTACATCAAACAAATCCTTCTCAATTCCAGGAATCAAATAGACCACAACACAATAATTCTGGGTGACTTTAACACACTGCTGTCACCACTGGATAGACCTTCCAAACAAAAACTAAACAAAGAAACCACAGAACTCAATAACACAATCAAAAACCTAGACTTAACAGACATATATAGAATACTCCATCCATCAACAAGCGAATACACATTCTTCTCAGCAGCACATGTAACCTTCTCGAAAATAGACCATATGTTATGCCACAAAGCAGCCCTTAGTAAATGCAAAAAAGAGATGCTGTCTTGTGTTCTATCTTATCATAATGGAATGAAATTAGAAATCAATGACGAAATAAAAAAGATATTACTGCAACACCTGGAGGCTAAATAATATGCTATTGAATGAAGTATGGATAACAGAAAACATCAGGGAGGAGATAAAAAAAATTCTTAGAGGTCAATGAGAATGATGATACAACGTATCAAAATCTCTGGAACACAATGAAAGCAGTACTAAGGGGAAAAATTCATTCCATGGAGTGCATTCAATTAAAGAATAAAAAGTCAACAACTAAATGACCTAACATTACAGCTCAAAGCCCTAAAAAAAGAGGAACAGAATAACAGCAAAAGTAGTAGAAGACAGGAAATAATTAAAATCAGAGCTAAAATCAATGAAATTGAAACAAAAGAAACAATTTAAAAAATTGACAAAACAAAATTTGATTCTTTGAAAAAGTAAACAAAATAGACAAACCCTTAGCCACACTAACAAAAAGGAGAGAGAAAACTCAAATTACTAAAATTCGTGATGAAAATGGAAATATTATGACAGACACCACTGAGATACATAACATAATGAGAAGCTACTTTGAAAATCTATATTCCAACAAAATAGAAAATACCAAAGACATAGACAAATTTCTAGAGACATAGGCTCCTCCCAAACTGAACCAGGAGGACATACAGAATTTAAACAGATCAATATCAAGAAATGAAATAGAAGAAGTCATCAAAAGCCTACCATCCAAGAAAAGTCCAGGATCAGGTGGATTCTCAGCTGAGTTCTACAAGACCTTCAAAGAAGAACTCATTCAAATACTTCTCTAAGTATTCCAGGAAACAGAAAAGGAGGGAACCTGACAAAACTCATTCTATGACACTAATATCACCTTTGTACCCAAACCAGGCAAAGACACATCAAGGAAAGAAAATTTTAGAGCAATATCCTTGATGAATGTAGATGCATATATCCTTAACAAAATACTGGCAAACCATATCCAAAAACATATTAAGAAAATTGTGCACCACAATCAAGTGGGGTTCATCCCTGGAATTCAAGGACGTTTTCTTTTTTCAATTTCAATATAATTTTTAATTTTGATCAATTAAGATGTTGCTTTTTCTTTTTTTAATTCCTTTTTATTGTAAACAAATGGGATACATCTTGTTTCTCTGTACATGAAGTAGAGGCACACTATTTGTGTAATCATACATTTACCTAGGGTAATAGTTTTTGATTCATTCTGTTATTTTTTTCTCACCCCCCCACACCTCCCACCCTTCTTATCCCTCTATAGAGTCCCTCCTTCCTCCATTCCTGCCCGCTTCCCACCTCCTATATGTGTCTTTATCCACTTATCAGTGAGATCATTCGTCCTTTGGTTTTTTTGAGATTGGCTTATCTCACTTAGCATGATATTCTCCAATTTCGTCCATTTGCCTGCAAATGCCATAATTTTATTATTCTTTATGGCTGAGTAATATTCCACGGTATGTGTGTGTGTGTGTGTGTGTGTGTGTGTGTGTGTGTGTATCAGTTTCTTTATCCATTCATCAATTGAGGGGCATCTAGGTTGGTTCCACAATCTGGCTATTGTGAACTGAGCATCTATGAACATTGTTGTGGCAGTATCTCTGTAGTACGCTGATTTTAAGTCCTTTGGGTAAAGGCTGAGGAGTGGGATAGATGGGTCAAATGGTGGTTCCATTCCAAGTTTTCTAAGGAATCTCCACACTGCCTTCCAGAGTGGCTGCACTAATTTGCAACCCCACCAGCAATGTATGAGTGTACCTTTTTCCCCACATCCTCACCAACACCTATTGTTGCTTGTGTTCTTGATAATTGCCATTCTAATTGGGGTGAGATAGAACCTTAGGGTAATTTTGATTTGCATTTCACTTATTACTAAAGATGGTGAACATTTTTCCATATGTTTGTTAATTGTGTGTAGATCTTCTTCTGTGAAGTGTCTGTTCACATCCTTAGCCCATTTGTTGATTGGGTTATTTGTATTCTTCGTGTAGAGTTTTTTTACTTCTTTATATATTCTGGAAATTAGAGCTCTATCTGAAGTATGAGTGGCAAAGATTTTCTCCCACTCTGTAAGCTCTCTCTTCACATTGCTGATAGTTTCCTTTGCTGACAGAAAGCTTTTTAGTTTGAATCTATCCCAGTTATTGATTCTTGCTTTTATTTCTTGTGCTATTGGAGTCATGTTAAGGAATTCTGATCCTAAGCCAACAAGTTGAAGATTTGGACCTACTTTTTCTTCTATAAGATGAAGGGTCTCTGGTCTGATTTCAAGGTCCTTGATCCACTGTGAGTTCATTTTTGTGTTGGGTGAGAGATAGGGGTTTAGTTTCATTCTGTTGCATATGGATTTCCAGTTTTCCCAGCACCATTTGTTGAAGAGGCTATCTTTTCTCCATTGCACCTTTGTCTAGTATGAGAAAATTGTATTTATTTGGGTTTGTGTCCATGTCCTCTATTCTGTACCATTGATCTACCTGTCTATTTTGGTACCAATACCATGCCATTTTTGTTACTATTGCTTTGTAAGAGAGTTGAAGATCTGGTATTGTGATACCCCCTGCTTCGCTCTCTCTACTTAGGGTTGCTTTAGCTATTCTGGGTTTCTTATTCTTCCAGAAGAATTTCATGATTACTTGCTCTATTTCTGTAAGGTACATCATTGGGATTTTAATTGGAATTGCATTGAATCTGTATAGCACTTTTGGTAGTATGGCCATTTTGACACTATTAGTTCTGCCTATTCAAGAACATAGGAGATCTATCCATCTTCTAAGGTTTTCTTTAATTTCTTTCTTTAGTGTTCTGTAGTTCTCATTATAGAGGTCTTTCACCTCTTTTGTTAGATTGATTCCCAAGTATTTTTTTTTTGAAGCTATTGTGAATGGGGTAGTTTTCCTAACTTCTCTTTCTGAAGATTCATCACTTATGTATAAAAATGCATTAGATTTATGAGCATTAATCTTATATCCTGCTATTTTACTGAATTCACTTATGAGTTCTAAAAATTTTCTGGTGCAATTATCTGGTTCCTCTAAATATATAATCATGTCATCAGGAAATAGGGATAGTTTGAGTTCTTCTTTTCCTATTCATATTCCGTTAATTTCCTTGGTCTGTCTAATTGCTCTGGCTAGAGTTTTGAGGACAATGTTGAATAGAAGTGGTGAAAGAGGGCAACCCTGCCTTGTTACAGTTTTTAGGGGGAATACTTTCAGTTTTTTACCATTTAGAATGATATTGGCCATGGGCTTAGCATAGATGGCCTTTACAATGTTAAAGAATGTTCCCACTACCCCTATTTTTTCCAGTGTTTTGAGCAGGAAGGGATGCTGTATTTCATCAAATGCTTTTTCTGCATCTATTGAAATAATCATGTGATTCTTGACTTTAAGTCTATTGATATGGTGAATTACATTTATTGATTTCTGGATGTTGAACCAACCTTGCATCCCTGGGATAAAACCCACTTGATCGTGGTGCACTATCCTTTTAATATTTTTTGTAAGTGATTTGCTCAGATTTTGTTGAGAATTTTTGCATCAATGTTCATTAAGGATATTGGTCTGAAATTTTCTTTCCTCGATGTGTAACTGTCTGGTTTGGGTATCAGGGTGATATTGGCTTCATAGAATGAGTTTGGGAGGGTTCCCTCCTCTTCTGTTTCATGGAATACTTTGAGAAGTATTGGAATGAGCTCTTCTTTAAAGGTTTTGTCGAATTTGGCTGAGAACCCATCTGGTCCTGGACTTTCTTTATTGGTTTTAAGGACTTCTTCTATTTCATTACTTGAACTTGATCTATTCAAATTGTGTATGTCCTCCTGGTTCAGTTTAGGTAATTCATATGTCTCTAGAAACCTGTTGATGTCTTTGAGATTTTCTAATTTGTTGGAGTATAGATTTTCAAAATAGCTTCTAATTATGTTTTTTATTTCACTCGTGTCTGTTGTGATATTTCCTTGTTCATTCTGAATTTTAGTAATTTGGGTTTTCTCTCTTCTTCTGTTAGTGTGGCTAAGGGTTTATCAATTTTGTTTATTTTTCAAAGAACCAACTATTTATTTTGTCAATTTTTTGTATTGCTTCTTTTGTTTCAATTTCAATGATTTCAGCTCTGGTTTTAACTATTTCCTGTCTTCTACTACTTTTGGTGTTGTTCTGTTCTTTTTCTAGGGCTTTGAGCCATAGTGCTAGGTCGTTTATTTGTTGATTTTTTTCTTCCTTTATTGAATCCGCTCCATGAAATAAATTTTCCTCTAAGAACTCCTTTCATAGTGTCCCAGAGATTTTGATATGTTGTTTCTTTGTTCTCATTTACCTCTAAGAATTTTTTTTAAATTTCCTTCCTGATATTTTCTGTTATCCATTCATCATACAATAGCATATTATTTAATCTCCAGGTGTTGGAGTACTTTCTGTTTTTTACTCTGTCTTTTATTTCTAATTTCAATCCATTATGATCTGATAGAATACAAAGTACTATCTCTATCTTCTTGTATTTGCTAATAGTAGCTTTATGGCATAATATATGGTCTATTTTAGAGAAGGATCCATGTGCTGCTGAGAAGAAAGTGTATTCGTTCTTTGTTGGATGGTCTATTCTATAAATGTCCATTAAGTCTAAATTATTGATTGTGGTTTTGAGATCTATGGTTTCTTTGTTCAATTTTTGTTTGGAGGATCTGTCAGGTGGTGAGAGAGGTGTGTTAAAATCACCTAACATTATTGTGTTGTGGTCTATTTGGTTTCTGGAATTGAGAAGGATTTGTTTGACATATATGGGTGAGCCACTGTTTGGGGCATAGATATTTATGATTGTTATGTCTTGCTGATTTATGCTTCCCTTAAGCAGTATGAAATGCCCTTCTTTATCCCTTCTGACTAACTTTGGCTTGAAGTCCACATTATCTGATATGAGGTTGGAAACTCTGGCTTTTTTGCTGTGACATGTGCATGGTATGTTTTTCCCCATCCTTTCACCTTTAGTCTGTGGGAATCTCTTTTTATGAAATGGGTCTCTTGCAGGCAGCAAATTGTGGGATCTTTCTTTTTAATCCAATCTGCCAGTCTATGTCTTTTGATTGATGAGTTCAGGCCATTAACATTCAGGGTTATTATTGTGATATGATTTGTATTCCCAGTCATTTGGCTTTTTTTTTTGACACGACTTCATTTCTCCTTTATTTGGTTGTTCCTTTAGGGCAGTTCCTCCCTTTGCTGATCTACATCGTTGTTTTTCATCTCTTCCTCATGGAATATTTTGCTGAGAATGTTTTGTAATGCTGGCTTTCTTTTTGTAAATTCTTTTAGCTTTTGTTTATCATGGAAGGATTTTATTTCATCGTCAAATCTGAAGGTAAGTTTTGCTGGGTACAAGATTCTTGGTTGGCATCCATTTTCTTTCAGAGCTTGAAAAATGTTGTTCCAGGACCTTCTAGCTTTTAGGGTCTGGGTTGCCAATCTGCTGATATCCATATTGGTTTCCCTCTGAATGTAATTTGATTCTTTCCTCTCACAGCCTTTAAAATTCTGTCTTTATTTTGTATGTTAGATATTTTCATTATAATGTGCCTTGGTGTGGGTCTATTGTAATTTTGTGTATTTGGAGTCCTGTAAGCCTCTTGTACTTGGTTTTCCATTTCATTCTTCAGATTTGGGAATTTTTCTGATATTATTTCATTGAATAGATTGTTCATTCCTTTGGTTTGTTTCTCTAAGCCTTCCTCAATCCTGATAATTCTTAAATTTGGCCTTTTCATGATATCCCATAGTTCTTGGAGATTCTGCTCAGATTTCTTACCTTCTTCTCTGTTTGGTCCACTTTGTTTTCAAGATTAAATATTTTGTCTTCAATGTCTGAGGTTATGTCTTCCAGGTGTTCTACCCTATTGGTTATGTTTTCTATGGAGTTTTTAATTTGATTCATTGTATCCTTCATTTCAAGGATTTGTTTGGTTTTTTTTTCAATATCTCTAACTCTTTATGGAAATGATCTTTTGCTTCCTGTATTTGCTCTTTTAACCGTCGATTGGTGCGATCATTTCATGCTTGCATTTGCCCTTTCATCTCATCCTTCAATGCCTGTATTTGCTCTTTCATCTCCTCGTTTGCTTCCCGATCGTTTTGATTATGCACATTCTGAACTCCCTTTCTGACATTTCTTCTGCCATGCTGTCATTGGCTATTATTGCTAGATCATCTAGGTTTTTTTGGGATATTTTCTTCCCTTGTTTTCTCATATTGTTCAGGTATCTACCCCTCTAGTAGTGAAACTCTGGGATATTGCAGATTTCCTCTATTGACTAATATTGTCTCTGTAGATTTCCAATAACTCACGTCTTAGCCTTCAGTAGCCTGAAGTCTTGGAGGAACTTGATAATGCAGTATTCCACTAGGAAGCTGGCCTTCTACATGTGGTGGCGTTCAGGTGGGGTATATTCCCTGGTGGCTCTGAGTTGGTCCTGTCTCTCTCAACCTCCTCTTCTTGGCTCCTGGGTCTTGTCAAAGGACTTCTAGCCTCCTGTAGGTGTCTCAGGAAGGGAGTTGCCCTTCCAATGATGATGGCCACACCCTCAGGAGTAATTCAAAATGCCTGCATCTGTCTATAAAGAAGCCTCTGGCTAACTCCGTGATGGCAACAAACCTCCGTGTGGTGGTCAGGTGGGGTTGTTCAGTGGTGGCATCTGTATTTGGCCTGGTGGTTGGATGGGTTGGCCTGCCATCCCGCTCCGCAAGGCAGGTGGGTTGGGTGCCCACCTGCTACCTCTGCGATGCAAGCAGCCTGACTCACCCATTAGCTCACTCCGCAACTATGACCAACCAGTGATGGCACCCACCTAGGTGCAGGGGTCCGGCTAAGATGTTGCTTTTTCATAACTCTTCTTTCCTGTCTCTGTCCTGCTCACCAACTGTGTGGGGAGGAATAACCATTGGAGGTGTGGACCAGTTCGCTAAAAGGTCCCCGTAGTGAAGTAGTTTCCTGCTTACACTGGTGGTGGGTGTGTACCTTGGTGCGCTCTGCCCACCAAGGTTCCAGTAGAAACACACAACAAGTTTTCTCGTGCACCGAATTCAAAATAGGAAAATTCCTCCCATTAGCTGGACAGGCTCCTACTACTGCAAGGATGGTTTAACATCCGTAAATCAATAAACATAATCCATCATTTCAATAGACTTAAGGATAAGAATCATATGGTTATTTCAATTGACGCAGAAAAAGCGTTCAACAAAATACAATACCCCTTCATGCTCAAAACACTAGAAAAAATAGGGATAGTAGGAATATACCTGAACATTGTAAAAGCTATTTATGCTAAGCCCATGGCCAACGTCATCCTTAATGGAGAAAAACTGAAAGCATTCCCTTTAAAAATGGAACAAGACAGGAATGCCCTCATTCACTACTTCTATTCAACATTGTACTCAAAATACTAGCCAGAGCAATTAGACAGACTAAAGAAACTAAAGGGATACAAATAGGAAAAGAGGAACTTAAGCTGTCACTATTTGCTGATGACATGATTCTCTATTTAGAGGATTCAAAAACTCCTCCAGAAAACTTCTAGATCTCATCAATGAATTCAGCAAAATAGCAGGTTATAAAATCAACACGCATAAATCTAAAGCATTCTTATACATAAACAATGAAACATCTGGAAGGGATGAGGAAAACAACTCCATTCACAATAGCCTCAAAAAAAAAAATACTTGGGAATCAATCTAACAAAAGAGGTAAAAGATCTCTTCTGAAAACTACAGAACACTGAAGAAATAAATTGAGGAAGACCTTAGAAGATGGAAAGATCTCCCATGTTCTTGGATAGGCAGAATTAATTATTATCAAAATGGCCACACTTCCAAAGGTGCTATACAGATTTAACACAATTCCAATTAAAATCCCTATGACATTTCTCATAGAAACAGAAAAAGCAATCATGAAATTCATCTGGAAGAACAAAAGACCCAGAATAGACAAAGCAATCCTGGGCAGGAAGAGTGATGTAGGAGGTATCACAATACCAGACCTTAAACTCTACTATAGATCAAAAAAAACAAAAACAGCATGGTACTGGCACCAAAATAAGACAGGTAGACCAATGGTAAAGGATAGAAGACACGGAGACACACCCACATAAGTACAGTAACCTCATACTAGACAAGGATTCCAAAAACTTACAATGGAGAAAAGATAGCCTCTTCAACAAATGGTGCTGGCAAAACTGAAATCCATATGCAGTAAAATGAAACTAAACCCCTATCTCTCACCCTGCACAAAATTCAACTCAAAATGGATCAAGGATCTAATAATTAGACCTGAGACTCTTCACCAAATAGAAGAAAAAGTAGGCCCAAATCTCCATCATGTTGGCTTAAACCAGACTTCTTCAAGACCCCCATAGTGTAAGAAATAAAAGCAAGAATCAATAAATGGGATAGATTCAAACTAAAAAGTTTTTTCTCAGCACAGGAAACAATCAATAACGTGAAAAGAAAGCCTACAAAGTAGGAGAAAATCTTTTCCACACACACTTCAGATAGAGCACTCACTCCAAAGTTTATAAAGAACTTAAAAAACTTTACACCCAAAACACAAAGAACCCAATCAATAAATGAGCTAAGGAAATGGGCAGACACTTCACAGAAGAAGATATACAGGGGATCAACAAATATATGAAAAAGGGCTCATCATCCCGGGTATAGAAATGCAAATTAAAATCACCCTAAGATTTCATCTAACTCTAATTAGAATGGCTATTATCAAGAACACAAGCAATAATAAGTGTTGGTGTGGATGTGGGGAAAGAGGCACACTCATACATTGCTGGTGGAGTTGCAAACTGGTACAGCCACTCTGGAAAGCAGTATGGAGATTCCTCAGAAAGCTTGGAATGGTGGGGTTGGGGAGATAGCTCAGTTGGTAGAGTGCTTGCCTTGTAAGCACAAGGCCCTGGGTTCGATCCCCAGCACCCAAAAAAAAAAAAAAAAAAAAGCTTGGAATGGACCCACCATTTGACCCAGCTATCCCACTCCTCAGTTTATACCCAAAGGACTTAAAATCAGCATACTACAGTGATGCAGCCACATCAATGTTCATAGCAGCTCAATTCACAATAGCTAGACTGTGGAACCAACCTAGATGCCCTTCAATTGACAAACGGATAAAGAAACTATCGTGTATATACACAATGGAATATTACTCAGCCATAAAGAATAGTAAAACTATGGCATTTGCTGGTAAATGGATGAAGCTAGAAAATATCATGCTCAGTGAAATAGGCCAAGCCCAAAAAACCAAAGGCCAAATGTTTTCTCTGATAAGTGCATGACAATATATAATGATGGGGGGGAGGTGGGAGGAAGAGAAGAATGAAGGAACTTTGGATGGTGTAGAGGAAAAAGGGGCGGGAGGGGGTGGGAATGAAAAAACAGAATAAAACAGACAGTATTACCCTATGTATATGTATGATTACACAAAATGGTATGAATCTATGTTGTGTACAACCATAGAAATGAAAAGTTGTACCCCATTTGTGTATAATGAATCAAAATTTGTCTGTAAAAATAAAAAATATTTTAATAAAAAAAAAGAATAGACAAAGGCATGGAGATACAAACGAAAGGAATGCACAATCTTTTCAATGATATAATGTCAGAAAATTTCCCAAATCTAAGGAATGAAATAAAAAATCAACTCCATGAGGTTTACAGGATCCCAATGTGCAAAATTACTGCAGACCACACCAAGGCACCTAACAGAAGGAAAAAGTAGGCCCATATCTTCATTATGTCGGCCTAGGATCTGATTTCCTTACAAGACCCCTAAAGCACAAGAAGTTAAATCAAGAATCAATAAATGTGATGGATTCAAACTAAAAAGCTTCTTTTCCTCAGCAAAAGAAACAATCAGTGACGTGAAGAGAGTGCCTACAGTACAGAATGGGGAAAAATCTTTACCACACAGACCTCAGATAGAGCACTAATCTCCAGGAAATATAAAGAACTCAAAAAACTTAAGATGAAAAAAAAGAAAAAAAAAATAAATGGGCTAAGGAACTGAACAGACACTTTACAGAAGAAGATATACCATCAATCAACAAACATAAAAAAATGTTCACCATCTCTAGCAATTGGAGAAATGCAAATCAAAACTACTCTAAGATTTCATCTCACTCCAGTCAGAATGGCAATTATGAAGAATACAAGCAATAATAAGTATCGGTGAGATTGTGGGAAAAAAGGTACACTCATACATCGTTGGTGGGACTGCAAATTGGTGCAACCACTCTGGAAAGTAATATGGAGATTCCTCAGAAACTTGGAATGGAATCACCATTTGACCCAGCTATCCCACTCCTTGGTTTATTATCCAAAAACTTAAAATCAGCATACTACAGTGACACAATATAGCCACATCAATATTTATAGCAGCTTAATTCACAATAGCTAAGCTATAGAACCAATCTAGGTGTCCTCAACAGATGAATGGATAATGAAAATGTGGTACATATACACAATGAAATATTACTCAGCCTTAAAGAAGAATGAAATTATGGCATTTGCTGGTAAATGGATGGCAGTGGATGACTATTACATTAAGTGAAATAAGTCAATTGCCCAAAATCAAAGGCCGAATGTTCTCTCTGATATGCGGATGCTGACTCACAATAGGCAGGAGCAGGGAGGGGTGTTCACCAGATTGGACAGGGCAGAGTCAGGGGAAGGGGAGAATGGGAATAGGAAAGACAGTAGAATGACTTAAATATAAATTTCCTATGATCATACATGAATACACAAGCAGGGTAACTCCACATCATGTGCAACCACAAGAATGGGAAGTATGTATGTATGATAGGTCAAAATACATCCTACTGCATGTAAATCTAAAAAGAACAAACAAAAATATTTTTAAAGGGCTGGGGCTGCGGCTCAGTGGCAGAGTGCTTGCCTAGTGTGTGTGAGACATTGGGTTCAATCCTTAGCACAACATAAAAATTAATAAGGGCATTATGTCCATCTACAACTACATAAAAATTATATTTAAAAAATTTAAATGTAGTGGTAAGCATAAAAAATTTAATTTCTACTATAGAATTTCACCGTAATTGAAACACATGGTAAAATGAGGTTAATTAATCCAGGTGAACACATTCTATTAAACTGCTTGTCAAGGAAAACGGTGTACACATAAATCTTGAGTTTTGGAGAATAATTCCATTATCAAATGTTTTATTGCATTTAACCACAAATAAAATCATAACTGTCAGGAATTCTGATTTCTGAATCTAATCAGCTACTGAAAGCATATGGCCACTGTACTGAGAGTTTGTGGTTTAGAGTCATCCAGCAATTCTGTGTTTTTGAAAAGTACTTGCTAAAGTCCTTCTCTGTTTGGTCTTTCAGTCACATATACATGGAAAAACAACTCGAATATTTTTATTTCTGCATACAAACCCATCATTGCACTGGCCATGAATACTGGATTTTGTGCATACCTTCATTTTAACACCTGCAAAAATATAATGTCTTCTACAAGCATTAAGTTTTCCCAGGGTTCAAATGCCATTTAAAATAAGTGTCTAAAATAGCTTAGTTGTGATAATTTGAAAGAATTAAGAATTCTTTGTTTTCAATCGCCTGAAATACATAACAGGCTTGCAAAAATATTTTTTAAGTGACCGACCAATAATGAAGCCAGAATTGAGGGCAGGCAGTTAGTGTATAATAGGGAATCTGGTCAAATCAAGGAATGGAGGCCAGAGTTTGGGAAGTTGGGGAAGGCCCCTGGGAGATTGGAATGTCAGTGTCTCCAGAGCCATTTTGATCACCAAGGTTAACTGCCTAAATACCCCTCCCAAAATGCTGCAGGCAGGGAATGGCTAATTAACATCCCCTGGGCCCCTACCTGAATCTCCATTTGGCCCTGCCATCTGTTGCTCACCTTTTTTGCTATGTCACCAGCAACTCTTGGGCCTAGTCAAGTAGGCAGGAAGGAGAGACAAGGGGCAGGGTGGGGGGTAGGGAGTGGACAAAAACAAAGGAGACCCTAATCTATAAAAGATGTAGGGCATGCTTACTTCTTGGAATTCTAGATCATCAGCCATGGCCCCCTTCTCCCTCCTGGGAAAGTCTGCTTAATATACGCTTGCCTTGGCCTGCTTCTCTAATGTTATACTTCAACATGTGCCACTGGTAAATGGCAGTATGGGTAGCTGACAAAAAAGTATTTGCTTCCAAAACTGTCCACTGACCTTTCTCACTGAAAGAAGTGCATTCAAGAATATTAAGTTTGCCAGGTGCAGTGGCACATGCCTATAATCTCAACAACTTGGGAGGCTAAGGCAGGAGGATCACTGTTAGGTAGAATTTAAGCAGCTGCATGGGAGGGAGCAGGGCAACAGGTGACCCACGGCAAGCGAGGAGAGCGGAGCATCAGGCAGCCAAAAGAGCCAAAGAGCCACCAATCAAATGCGGACATTTGAAATATATAGTAGCTTACTGTTATCTATAATCACCCTACTGTGCAACAGCACACTCTTCTTACTTCTATCTAACAGTAACTTAAGACCCATTGATCAACCCCCACCCCCGCAAAAAAAATCTCAATTTTCCCCAAACAAATCTACAAATTCAATACAACTTTAATCAAAAATCTCTGTGGATTTCTTTTTTAGAAATCACTATACTGACTGTAAAATTTATACAGAAATGCAAAGGAAATAAAATGTCCAAAACAATTCTCTAAAAACTAATGTATTGGGCTAGGGATATAGCTCAGTTGGTAGAGTGCATGCCTTATATGCACAAGGTCGTGGGTTCAATCCCCAGCACCACTAAAAAAAAAAAAATAAGAATAAAAACCAATGTATTTTTGAAGGGCTCAAACTACCCAACTTCAAAACCTAATAATAGAGAGCTACAGTAATCAAGATAATACCAAACTGGCAAAACAACAAACACAGAGCTTAGTTGATTTTCAACAAAGGTAAAAAGGTCATTCAATGGAAAAAGGATAATTTTGTATTTTTTTAATAAGGTTCTGAAACAACTGAATATGCATTCTGTAAACAAAACAACTGTTAAAAAAATTAACTTAAGAGAATCATAAACCTAAGTGTAAAAATCTATAAAACTTTTAGAAGAAGAGAAGAAAAGATATCGCTTGTTTAGGCAAAGATTTGTTGGGTATAAGCATATAAGCATCATAACCAAAAGCATGATCCATGAAAGAAAAAACTTACAAATTAGACTTTATCAATAGTAATAATGTCTGCCCTTCAAAAGATGCCCTTATGAAATCAAAAGGCAAGCCATAGATGGGGGAAATATTTGCAAAATGAGTATTTTGAAAATGATTTGTATCCAAAATATACAAAGAACTTATAAAACTCAATAATAATAAAAACAAACAATCCCAAATTTTAAAAAAGGCAAAAAAAGATGAAAAGATAGTTCACTAGAGAACATTTACAGGGGTCAAACACACGAAAAGATGTTAAATATCTCTATTATTAGAAAATTGCCAATTAACACAATGCATACCACCTCCCACTAATTAGAATCTAGTCATTCATTTTAGAAAACAGTTTGGCATTTCCTGTAAAATTAAATAAAAACACATAGTATGGCGCGGTAATATCACTCCTTAGTATTGACTCAAATGAAGTAAACACTAGTGAAATGAAAACAGGTTCACACAAAAATCCATGTTTCAAGTGTTCAAGCTTTATTTGTAATCACCGTAAACTAGACATAATCCAAATAATCTTCAATAGGTCAATGAACATACAAACATAATGTAGCCATAAAATTCAGCATAACTGCTTGAATATGCAATATGAATGAGTCCTCAAATGAAAGAAGCCATACTCAAAAGGGTATAGTGTATGATTATATTATATATGTAGCAGTAGCTGGGAAAGGGAAGACTATAGGAATA
The DNA here is from genome assembly GCF_902686455.1 of Sciurus vulgaris. Lineage (NCBI taxonomy): Eukaryota > Metazoa > Chordata > Mammalia > Rodentia > Sciuridae > Sciurus > Sciurus vulgaris. Next base: position 74,781,197 of record NC_136472.1, read on the forward strand.
AAAATGGATCAGAGGTTGTCAAGGGCTTGGAATGGGGGAGGGATGGACTGACTAAAAGGTCAGAGGAAAATAATTTGGAGAGTATATGCTCAACAAACATGAGACCCCAGGTTCAATCCCTACCACATCCCCCACCACCCAAAAAAAAAAAAGCAAAGAATAGACATTTCTTCAATGGAGACATACAAATGGCCAAATATATAGATACCTATCTATATCTAAACACATCTATGTATAAGTTTAACATCATTAGTTTTTAGGGAAATGCGACTCAAAATCACAGAGAGATGCTGGGTACAGTGGCATATTTCAAAGTAAATCAGCAAGGTTTATTTCTAACTTCTCAGACTCTAAAATCCAGGAGGGCTTGGAATGAGATAATCCAAGCTCTAAAAGAAAATAATTGCCAACAAAGACTTCTATATCTGATAATCCAGTAAAGCTACCATTCAGAATTGAAGTAGAATTAAAAACCTTCTAAGGAAAAACTAAAAGAATTCAAGACCCTAAGTCTACCCTAAAGCTCTACAGAAAATACTCAAGTACTATATACAGAAGAATTTAAAAACTAACTCCAGAGCTCCTAAAAGAATGAAGCTCTCCTGAGAAGAAAAAATTAAGACCAAATTAAATATACACATCAAAATGGTAGGAGATAAACATGTCTATAATAACTCTGAATGTAAATGGTTTTGACTTTACAATTAAAAAATATAGATTGGCAGAATGATAAGAAACAAGACCTAACTATATGCTGTTGGTAAGAGATTCAGCTCATAGGCAAAGACATCCACAGGCTGAAAGTAAAAGGATGGAAAAAGAAAATCCATGTAAATGGAGTCCAACATACACAGGAATAGCTATTTGCATATCTGACAAAGCAGATTTCAAGCCAAAATTAATCAAAAGAGACAATCAAGGTCATTACATATCAGTAAAGGAAACAATTCAACAAGAAGATATAATGATAGTAAATATTTATGCCCTAAATGTCAGTACACACAAATTACATAAAACAAAGATGACAACTTCTTTTTTTTCCCCCTGTCCTGAGGATTGAACCAGGGGTGCTTTACCACAGAGCACATCCCAGAATGTTTTTTTTTTTTTAATTTTTTATTTTGAGGCAGGTTCTTGCAAGTTGTTTAGGGCCTCACTAGGGCTAGCCTCAAACTTGTGATCCTCCCACATCAGCTTCCCAAGTCATCAGGATTTCAGATATGCACCACTGAGTCTACAAAACAAACATTAAGTCTCAGAAACCAATACAATAATATTAGATGCTTTCAACACACCCATCTCACCATCAAACAAATCATCCAGACATAAAATCAATAAAAACATTTCTGACCTAAATAATACTATAAATCAAAATGATCTAACATATATAAAATATTTCATTGAACATATATATAGAATATTTCATTGAACAACAGCTAAACTTACTGTCTTCTCAACAGCTCATGGAAACTTGTTCCAGAAATTACCATATTTTAGTTCACAAAGTCACACGCAAAAAATAATCCCTTATATCTTATTAGATCATAATAGAATGATCTGATCATTAGAATGTGAAATTAGAAATCCACAGCAAAAAAAAAATTTGTTATTGTTTTTAGATACACATGACAGTAGAGTGTATTCTGACATAATATACATACATGGAGCACAACCCATTCCATTTAGGATCCTATTCATGTGGTTGTACATATGTGGAGTTACACTGGTCATGTATTCATTTATGAGCAAAGGAAAGTTATGTCCAATTCATTCTACTGTCTTTTCCAATCCCCATCCGCTCTCCCTTCCCTTCATTCCCCATGGTCTAATCTAATGAATCTATCCTTCCCCTTCCTACCCTCCCTTGTTGTGGGTTAGCATCCACCTATCAGAGAGAACTGTCAGCCTTTGTTTTTTTGGGATTGGCTCATTTCACTCAGCATGAAAGTCTCCACTTCTATCCATTTACCAGCAAATGCCACAATTTCATTCTTCTTTAAGGCTGAGTAATATTCCATTGTGTGTATGTACCACATTTTCTTTATCCATTCATCTGCTGAAGGGTACCAAGACTGGTTCCACAACTTGGCTACTGTGAATTGAGCTGCTATAAACATTGATGTGACTGTGTCACTATAGTATGCTGATTTTAAGTCCTTTGGGTATATACTGAGGAGTGGGATAACTGGGTCAAATGGTGATTCCATTCCAAGTTTTCTGAGGAATCTCCATACTGCTTTCCAGAATGGTTGCACCATTTTGCATTCCAACCAGCAATGCATGAGTGTACCTTTTTCCCCACATCCTCACCAACATTTATTGTTACTTGTATTATTAATAACTGCCATTCTGACTGGAATGAGATGGAATCTCAGTGTAGTGTTTTAGTTTTTTAAAAATATTTTTTAGTCATCAATGGGGTTTTTTTTTGTTTTTTAGTTGTAGATGGACACAACACCTTTATTTTATCTATTTATATGGTCCTAAGGATTGAACCCAGTAGCTCATACATGCTGGGCAAGCACTCTACCACTAAGCCACAACCCAGCCCTCAGTGTAGTTTTAATTTGCATTTCTCTAATTGCTAGAGATGTTGAATATTTGTTCTTTTTTTTTTTTTTTTTTTGGACTGGTTGTATTTCTTCTTCTGTGAAGTGCCTTTTCACTTCCTTTGCCCATTAATGACTGGGTTATTTGTATTTTTTGGTTTTTGTTTTTGTGTTTTTTTGGTTTTGGTTTTTTTTTTTTTTTTTTTTTTTTGGTGTTAAGTTTTTTTGAGTTCTTTGTATATCCTGGAGACTAATGTTCTATTTGAGGTACAGGTGGCAATGATTTTCTCCCATTCCATAAGCTCTCTCTTCACATTCTTCATTGTTTCTTTTGAATAGCAAGAATTATTGAAACCACATAAACACATGGAGATTGAACTTTTTTGGATGATGATAAATACAGAAGAAATGAGAGGAAAAATCTATAAGTTCCTAGAATCAAACAAGAATCATGATATAATGTACCTACAACTCTGGGACACTATGAGGAGGTTCTAAAAGGAAAGACTACAGCATTAAGTGCCTACATTGAAAAAACAGAAAGATCCCAAATAAACAATCTAATGTTACATCTCCAGGCCCTAGAAAAGCAGTAACAAACTAATCCCCAAACCAAAAGAAGATGAAAAATAATTAAGATCGGGGCCAAAATTCATGAATTGAAGAATAAAATAAAGGCTCAATCAAGGATGCAACAAAGAGTTGGTTCTTCGAAAAGATAATATTGATAAACTTTTACCCAAACTGAACAAAAGAAAGAGAAGACCCAAATCAACAAAAATAGGCACAAAAGAGGAGATTATCACCACAGACATCACTGAAATCCAGGAACTATTTTGAAAACTTACATTCCAATAAATTGGAAAATCTTGAAGATACTGACAAATTTCTAGACACATATAACCAACCCAAATTTAACTAAAAGTATAGAAAACCTAAACAGATCAATATCAAGGGGAAAAAAATCAACCAATTCAGGACCAGATGTATCCTCATACCTTTAAAGATCTAACCCCAATCCTCCTTAAATTATTCTACGAAATAGGAAGGGAAGAAATGCTCACAAATTCACTCTATGAAGCCAGGATCACACTCATACCAAAACCAGAAAAAGACACATCAAGGAAAGAAGACTACAGACCAATATCCCTGATGAACATAAGATGCAAAAATTCTTAAGAAAATATTAGCAATACACATTCCAAAACACATTAAGAAGCAAGCTTCATTCAACATGCACAAACCAATAAATACAGTTCACCACATAAAGAGAATTAATGACAAAAATCACACGATCATCTCAACAGTTGCAGAAAAGTCTTCAACAAATTTCAGTACCCATTCATGACAGAAACACTGAAGAATCTAGGGACAGAAAGAACTTACCTCAATATCATAAAGACTATATGAGACAAACCCAAAAACAACATCATAATGAAGAAAGAAAACCAAAGCAGTTCTTCCAAAATCGGGAAAAAGACAAGATGTCCACACTCCCTGATCATGTTCCTGTTCAACATAATTCCTGAAACTCTAGTCAAAGCAATCTGGCAAGAGAAGGAAACTAAAGGGACACAAATAAGAAAAGAAGTCAAATTATCTGTTTGATCCTATTCATAAAGGATCCAAAAAATACTACCAAAAGACTTCTGAAATAACAAAAATAATTTTTTTTCTGCCAAGTAGCAGAATATAAAAATCAATAAACAAAATTAATAGTTTTCCTATACTCCAATAATGAATCAGATAGAAAAGAAATCAAGAAAACAATTACATCCACAACAGCCTCAAAAATATATCTGGAAATAAATCAAACCAAGCAGATCTCTACAACAAAAACTACAGAACTCTGAAGAAAGAACATGAGGAAGACATTAGAAAATGGAAAGACCTCTCATGTTCATGGATAGTTTCACTATCATCAAAATGTCCATACTACCAAAAGCAAACTACAGATTCAATGCAATCCTCATGAAAATACTAATGTCATTCTTCAAAGAACTAGAAAAAAGCAGTCCTAAAATTCACATAAAAGAATAAAAGACCCAGAAAAGCCAAAGCAATCCAAGCAATAAAGATGATGATGGAATCACAATACCCAATCTCAAATTATACTATAGAGCCATACTAACAAAAATAGTTTTGGCACAAAACCAGACATGAACATCAATGGAATAGAAGTCACAGAGACAAATTCACATAGTTATACTCATCTTTGCCAAAGGTGCCAAAAACATACCTTGGAGAAAAGATAGCCTTTTTAACTATTTTTGGATGGTTCTGAGAAAACTGGATATCCATACATAGAAGAATGAAACTAGATCCTTATCTCTCACCCATCACAAAAGTAAACTCAAAGTAGATAAGAAGACATAGAAATTAAACCAGAAACTTCACAACTACTAGAAAAGAACACAGAATCAACACTCCTATGTATTGGCACAGGCACCTGCTTCCTTAATAAGACTCCTAAAGCTCAGGAAATAAAATCAAGAATCAATATGTGGGGTGGCATTAAATTAAAAAGTTTTTGCAGAGCAAAGGAAATAATTAAGAGTGTGAAGAGAGGGGTTGGGTGTGTAACTCAATGGTAGAGTATTGGCCTAGCATGGTTCAAGCCATAGGTTCAATTCCCAGCATCAGCAGCAGCAGCAGCATCATCATCATCTGAAGAGAGAGACTACAGAATGGGAGAAAGTCTGCCAGCACTTCTTTTGACAGTGGATTAAAATCCAGAATATACAAAGAATGCAAAAAAAAAACTGAACACCAGAAAAAAAATCAATGAGCAAATGATCTAAACTAATATTTCTCAAAAGTAAAAAGTGCAAATGATGAAGAAACATGAAAAAATGCCCCACACCTTTAGCAATCAGGAAATTCAAATAAAAACTGAGATTTCATCTCACTCGAGTCAGAATGGCAATCATCAAGAATACAAAACAATGAATGCTATGGAGGATGTGGGGAAAAGGAAAAAGGTATACTCATATATTGTTGGCAGAACTGTGCAAATCAGTACAACTACTTCGGAAAGCAGTATGGAGATTCCTCAAAAGACCAGGAATGGAACCATCATATGACCTGCTCGCCCACTCTTTGGTATTTACCCAAAAGAATTAAAATCAACATACTATAGTGATAAATGCATACCAACATTTACAGCAGGGCAATTCACAATAGTCAAGTTATGGAACCAGACCTCCAACTTGAGACCTCCTGCCCTCCCAAGTAGTAGAGTTACAGGCATGAGCCATTGTATCTGGCGAAAAGCAGCTCTTTGGCCAGAATCACTACTACCACAATTTTTCACATACCTACAGACCTTTACTTTGTGTCAATGAACTAGCCAGGGTAGTCAAGTTCACATAATTCAGTAATACTTAAGGGGATCAATAAACGAAGTTTCCCTTCCAGACTTCTGATTGTCACTCATCCATCAAATAGCCTACTCAAGTCTCCATTTGGATTCCTCACCAGCACCTCAAAACTAATACGTCCAAAACTAAACCACTGATTTTCCCTCCCAAGCCTACACTCCTCAAGAAGTTTGTCCCATCTCATTAAAAGGCACCGCCATTCCCTGTCTTGAACCCACTACTCCCATCGATGGGCGATGGGGCACAAGGGGATGTCAAAAGCCAGGGGCGGCAGCAGGACTGAGAATATGCGGGGCTTTACCTCTCCCGCCATCAACTGGAAGGCGGGATAAACGTGACAGGAGGAGAGGGCCGCGAGGAGGAACCAAGAGCTGAGCCCTTCACAGCCGCAGGCCTCCGGGAACAGGCGGCCGGCCCTCCCTGGGCCGCAGTGCGGGTGTGAGGCGGGAGCCCTTCCTCGGGCCGTGGGGACGACGGCGGCCAGGCTCGCCGATAGTCCCAGTGCCTATTGTAACCTATTTACTGTTGGTGATGCTCAGGAGGTGGTGCAAAGCGAGGCACGGTACTCACGGTGACTTCGCAGTCCGAAACGCAAATCTAGGTCTCACGCCTGAGAAGACCAGCGTCTCTCAAGATGGAGGCCCAGCAGCAGCAGGCGACCCGAGGCCGCAGTGTGGGGGGCGTGGCCGGGTGCGGGGGCGTGGTCACAGCCGGGGTGTGGTCCGGGTGGGGCGTGGTCCGGGTGGGGCGTGGTCTCGTGGGGCGGGGCCACGGATGCCACTTCCTAGAGCAAGGTTGAGCTGTAAGTCTGGTGGTGCTGGGATGGAAACCAGAAACTCACAGTACCATGTTTTAAGCATATCGTATAAGGTAGGCCCTCTGTTTTGTTTGGTTTGCATAAAAGTAACCAATGTAAGTTTTGTTCTTTTAATAATTTAATTCATTCTTGCATTAACTCATTTTTGTAACCCACTTATTCATAAATTACCTTTTTTTTAGAACTATGTTATCTTGGCTTTTTTTTTAAGCCTGTTTAAATATTTGAAGGGCCACAAATAAGCCAGTTTATGTTTGTTTAATTTGACTACTCTGTTTCTCTTAACTCTGGCCTCATTCCTGAGCTCTAGATCCCTATAGCCAGCTATAGTTAGTTATCTCCATCTTCATGTTCAGCTATGGGCACCTCAAACTTAGTGAACTTTAGCTTTAATTCATTTTCTCTTTTCTTTTTTTTTATTGTAAACAAATGGGATACATGTTGTTTCTCTGTTTGTACATGGCGTAAAGGCATTCCATTTGTGTAATCATAAATTTACATAGAGTAATGTTGTTTGATTCATTGTTATTTTTTCCCTTCCCCCCAACCCTCCCACCCCTCTTTACCCTCTATACAGTAGTTCCTTCCTCCATACTTGCCCCCCTCCCTAACCCTAACTCTAACCCTAACACCAACCCTTCCCTCCCCCCCATTATGTGTCATCCTCCACTTATTAGCGAAATCATTCGTCCTTTGGCTTTTTGAGATTGGCTTATCTCACTTAGCATGATATTCTCCAATTTCATCCATTTGCCTGCAAATGCCATAATTTTATCATTCTTTATGGCTGAGTAATATTCCATTGTATATATATACCACAGTTTCTTTATCCACTCATCAATTGAAGGGCATCTAGGTTGGTTCCACAGTCTGGCTATTGTGAATTGAGCAGCTATGAACATTGATGTGGCTGTATCTCTGTAGTATGCTGATTTTAAGTCCTTTGGGTATAGGCCAAGGAGTGGGATAGCTGGGTCAAATGGAGGGTCCATTCCAAGTTTTCTAAGGAATCTCCACACTGCTTTCCAGAGTGGCTGCACTAATTTGCAACCCCACCAGCAATGTATGAGTGTACCTTTCTCCCCACATCCTCACCAACACCTGTTGTTGCTCGTATTCTTGATAATCGCCATTCTAATTGGGGTGAGATGGAATCTTAGGGTGGTTTTGATTTGCATTTCTCTTATTACTAGAGATGTTGAGCATTTTTCCATATGTTTGTTGATTGCTTGTAGATCTTCTTCCGTGAAGTGTCTTCATTTCCTTAGCCCATTTGTCGACTGGATTATTTGAATTCTTGGAGTAAAGTTTTTTGAGTTCTTTATAGATTCTGGAGATTAGTGCTCTATCTGAAGTATGATTGGCAAAGATATTCTCCCACTCTGTAAGCTCTTTCTTCGCATTGCTGATAGTTTCCTTTGCTGAGAGAAAGCTTTTTAGTTTGAATCTATCCCAGTGGTTGATTCTAGCTTTTATTTCTTGTGCTATGGGAGTCCTGTTAAGGAAGTCTGATCCTAGACCAACAAGGTGAAGATTTGGACCTACTTTTTCTTCTATAATCTGCAGGGTCTCTGGTCTGATTCCGAGGTCCTTAATCCATTTTGCGTTTAGTTTCATGCATGGTGAGAGATATGGATTTAGTTTCATTCTGTTGCATATGGACTTCCAATTCTCCCAGCACCATTTGTTGAAGAGGCTATCTTTTCTCCATTGCATATTTTTGGCCCCTTTGTCTAGTATGAGAAAATTGTATTTATTTGGGTTTGTGTCCGTGTCCTCTATTCTGTACCATTGATCTACCTTTCTATTTTGGTACCAATACCATGCCATTTTTGTTACTATTGCTTTGTAGTAGAGTTGAAGATCTGGTATTGCAATACCCCCTGTTTCACTCTTCCTGCTAAGGATTGCTTTAGCTATTCTGGGTTTCTTATTCTTCCAGATGAATTTCATGATTGCTTGCTCTATTTCTGTAAGGTACGTCATTGGGATTTTAATTGGAATTGCATTGAATTTGTATAGCACTTTAGGTAGTATGGCCATTTTGACAATATTAATTCTGCCTATCCAAGAACATGGAAGATCTTTCCATCTTCTAAGGTGTTCTTTAATTTCTTTCTTTAGTTTTGTATAGTTCTCATTGTAGAGGTCTTTCACCTCTTTTGTGAGATTGATTCCCAAGTATTTTATTTTTTTCAAGGCTATTGTGAATGGGGTAGTTTTCCTAATTTCTCTTTCTGAAGATTCATCACTTATGTATAAAAATGCGTTGGATTTATGGGCATTGATCTTGTAACCTGCTACTTTACTGAATTCACTTATGAGTTCTAAAAGTTTTCTGGTGGAATTTCCAGGTTCCTCTAAATATATAATCATGTCATCAGCGAACAGGGATAGTTTGAGTTCTTCTTTTCCAATTCGTATCCCTTTAATTTCTTTGGTTTGTCTAATTGCTCTGGCCAGAGTCTCAAGAACGATGTTGAATAGAAGTGGTGAAAGAGGGCATCCCTGCCTTGTTCCAGTTTTTAGGGGAAATGCTTTCAGTTTTTTACCATTTAGAATGATATTGGCCATGGGCTTAGCATAAATGGCCTTTACAATGTTAAGGAATGTTCCCACTATCCCTATTTTTTCTAGTGTTTTGAGCATGAAGGGGTGCTGTATTTTATCAAATGCTTTTTCTGCATCTATTGAAATAATCATGTGATTCTTGACTTTAAGTGTATTAATATGGTCAATTACATTTATTGATTTCCTGATGTTGAACCAACCTTGCATCCCTGGGATGAAACCCACTTGATCATGGTGCACTATCTTTTTAATATGTTTTTGTATGCGATTTGCTAAAATTTTGTTGAGAATTTTTGCGTCGATGTTCATTAAGGATATTGGTCTAAAATTTTCTTTCCTTGATGTGTCTCTGTCTGGTTTAGGTATCAGTGTGATATTGGCTTCATAGAATGAGTTTGGGAGGGTTCCCTCCTCTTCTATTTTATGGAATACTTTGAGAAGTATTGGAATGAGCTCTTCTTTAAAGGTTTTGTAGAACTCGGCTGAGAACCCATCTGGTCCCGGACTTTTCTTTGTTGGTAGGCTTTTGATGACTTCTTCTATTTCAGTACTTGAAATTGGTCTATTTAAATTGTTTATGTCCTCCTCGTTCAGTTTAGGCAATTCATATGTCTCTAGAAACCTGTTGATGTCTTCGAAATTTTCTATTTTGTTGGAGTATAGATTTTCAAAATAGCTTCTAATTATGTTTTGTATTTCAATCCTGTCTGTTGTGATATTTTCTTGTTCATTCCAAATTTTAGTGATTTGGGTTTTCTCTTGTCTTCTCTTTGTTAGTGTGGCTAAAGGTTTATCAATTTTGTTTATTTTTTCGAAGAACCAACTATTTATTTTGTCAATTTTTTGTATTGTTTCTTTTGTTTCAATTTCATTGATTTCAGCTCTGAGTTTAACTATTTCCTGTCTTCTACTACTTTTGGTGCTGTTCTGTTCTTCTTTTTCTAGGGCTTTGAGCTGTAGTGTTAGGTCGTTTATTTGTTGAGTTTTACTTCTTTTATTAAATGCGCTCCATGAAATAAATTTCCCTCTAAGTACTGCTTTCATAGTGTCCCAGAGATTTTGATATGATGTTTCTTTGTTCTCATTTACCTCTAAGAATTTTTTAATTTCCTTCCTAATGTCTTCTGTTATCCATTCATCATATAATAGCATATTGTTTAATCTCCAGATGTTGGAATAGTTTCTGTGTTTTACTCTTTCATTTATTTCTAACTTCAATCTATTATGATCTGATAGAATACATGGTAGTGTCTCTATCCTCTTGTATTTGCTAACATTAGCTTTGTGGCATAATATATGGTCTATTTTAGAGAAGGATCCATGTGCTGCTGAGAAGAAAGTGTATTTGCTCTTGGTTGGATGGTATATTCTATAAATGTCCGTTAAGTCTAAATTATTGATTGTGTTATTGAGATCTATGGTTTCTTTGTTCAATTTTTGTCTGGAAGATCTGTCCAGTGGTGAGAGAGGCGTGTTAAAATCACCTAGTATTATTGTGTTATGGTCTATTTGGCTTCTGAAATTGAGAAGGATTTGTTTGACGTATATGGATGAGCCACTGTTTGGCATTTTCTTTCTTTTCAAACCCGTTTTATTTCTTGTGGCTCCAAATCACTAAGTGACAAGATCTGAAATAAATGTCTTGTTCTTGACACCTCCCTTTCCTTCAGTAATTTCTTCTCTCTCTCTCTCTCTTTCTCTCTGAAAGTTACCAAACTTTGCTATTGTAATACTTCTTATCCATTTCTCCTAATCATTCTGTCAGTCTCTTATTGCATTCCCATGCCCACTAGGCTCCTAAACATCTCAGTGCATACCAGTTTTGTACCACTAAATTGAGGTAGTTACTCCAGCAGACTTCCAAAGCATCTCACTACTTCCTGTTTACTTCTTCCAAACTCTTTGAAAGAGCCACTGGTGGTCTTTTAAAAATGCAAATCTGACTGTTCTTAAACTCCATACTATAGTTTAAAAAAATTTTTTTAAGTTTTAAAAAGCTTAAGCTTCTTAAATTGGATCCTGCCTTTCTCCCCACTCCCACTTGTACTGAAACTCCAGCAAAACCAAACCAACTTGTATTGAAACTCCAGCAAAAACAAACCTCTTGTACTTCCCTACACCATATGCATCTTTATTCATGCTGTCCTGACTGGAAGGCTAACTCACTTCCCACTCACAATTTTTACCTGGATAACTTGTCATGAGTGAGCTATGTCATTAACATAGACCAAGCACACTTGTGTCTTTCCATGATGTTAGAATTTGTTTATAATAATATATTCACAAGCTATACATCTTTCAGGGACTGCAGTTCACCAAATACTTGTGCGTCACCAGACAGTTGAAAGCTGGGCAATCACAAGTTCTTTTATTCCAACCTAAATTACTAATATCTTTAACACTCAAGTCACACATCACACCTTAGACAATTTCATATATATATGTAATACATATTTTTATATAAATATAAACATGTGTATAACATAAACATACAAACATAAACCTATATATATATTAAAATATATGTGTGTGTGTGTGTGTGTGTGTGTGTGTGTGTGTGTGTGTGTTACAGGAAGGCTAAGAAAGGGTTAAGGCATTCACAAGGTTTCAGGAGGCTGAACTGAGAGAGCAAAGGCATATGAATGCAAAAATCACTATAGGTGGTCAGATAAGAATATGAACCAGCTAAAGAACTTTTCAGGGTGCAGAGCTATGGAAGAGTGGAACTTATTCTAAGCTGGCATCCAGATGGACAGCAGTTACAGAGTGTCCACTTGAGATACCACCTTGGAGTAGGCCATGCATCTTCATTTCAGGCAGGAATAACTGAGCTGAAGCCCAGGGATGACAATGAAGATTCATTGCTATGGAGATTTCCTGGGCAAGGGTCATGAGAAGTAACCAAGTGAAGGGATCAGTGTGGCACCATGTCCAGTCCTGAGGCGCTCCTCCTTTTATTGCTTTTTTTTTTTCATTTTAAAAAACATGGTTATTGAGATATAATTCATAAAATATACAATTCACCTGTTTAATGTGTAAAATTCATTGATTTTTAGTGTATTTACAGGGTTGTGCAACCTGATTACCATAGTTTTAGAACATTATTGTCTCCAGATGAGCCCATTAGTTGTTTTATCCCTGTCATCCTTCCCTCTAGGCAGGAGCTAATCAGTCTACCTTCTGTTTTTATGTATTTGCCTATTCTGTTATTTTATATAAGGTATATAAGTATAAAACACATACATTTTATAAAAGTATGTAACATATAAATATATAAGACACATTTTATGTAAGTATATATGTATATATATTATATATGATAGAAAATACCTATATGGTTGAAGAATACCTATATGATATTTTATATAAGTGGAATCATAAAATATGAGGTATTTTATCACTAGATTTTTTTTCACTCATAAAGCTTTCAAAGTTCATCCATGTTACAGCATGTATCAGAATTTGATTCCTTCTTATTACTAAATAACATTTCATTATATGAATATACTACATCTTATTAATCCATTCATCAATTGATATACTTTTGAGCTTTTTCCATTATTTGGCTAATAAAAATAATACTGCAATTAATATTTATATATTAGTTTTTTGTGTGGAAGATGTATACTTTTTTATTTTCCTTGGGAATATGTCTACCAGTCATATACTAAGTAACATGAAAATTATCTTTAACTATTTGAAGACTTTTTATTATGAAAAATTTCTCAAGTTGCAGGTACTCTTATCTGATAATAGTTGGGTTTTTGTTGCTATAATGCAATACCTGAAGCAGGATACTTACAAAGAAAAGTTCACAGTTTTGGAGGATGAAAGTCCAAACAGCATAGTGCAGGCTCTGGTGAGGGTTGCTTCTTGACTGTATCACCTCATGACAGATAGCAATTGCAGGAGTGAGTTAGGGAGTAAACAGACACATCTCAAACCAGGAAGTAGAGAGGGCAGGGGTCAGACTTGCTTATTATTACCAAGGTGGGGAGGTCCCATGAAAACTATCTTAATCCCCTTCAGGGGGTCATCCCCTATCACCCAAGGATCTCACACTGGGCCCCACCTGCTAAAGGCTCCATTGCCTCCCAACATCACCACTTGCAAACCAAGCCCTCAACACATAGACATTGAGGATATTCAAGTGATACCCAAATCGTAGAATATACTCTCCATTTAGAGTTATTGTCAACCTTTTGCCAGCTTCACATTCCCCTTATTTCCTTCTTCTTTTCACTTTCCTCCTGATTTCACTTTTTAGAGCTCTTAACTACTACACTATATTTGTCCAAAATTAAATGAGTGAACATAGGTAAAATAATATAATTCCTGGCCAATAATGTCTACTTAATAATATAAATTCCCTCCTTTCCTCTTTTCTTAGTAGCTAAGAATATTATGTAGGGTCTGGCATTGAGAACTCTTTTTTTAAAAAATTTATTTTTTATTTTAAAAAATTTTATACATGTATATAGGGGAATAATGTCTGTCTAATTCTGTCTTTCCTATTCCCACTGTCCCACCCTTCTCTCACTCCCCTCTATATAATCGAGAGTTCCTTCACTCTTCCCTACCCAACCCCCACTATGGATCAGCATCCTCTTATCAGAGAAAATATTCAGCCTTTGTTTTGGGGGGACTGGCTTATTTCACGTAGCATGGTATTCTCCAACTCCAGCCATTTACCTACAAATGCCATAATTTCATTCTTCTTTAAGGCTAAGTACTATTCCATTGTGTGTATGTACCACATTTTCTTTATACATTCATCTGTTGAAGGGCATCTAGTTTGGTTCCACAAACTAGCTATTGTGAATTGAGCTGCTATAAACTGTGATGTGACTGCATCATGGTAGTATACTGATTTTAAGTTCTTTGGGTATAAACCGAGGAGTGAGATAGCTGGGTCATATGGTGGTTCCATTTCAAGTTTTCTGAGGAATCTCCATCCTACTTTCCAAAGTGGTTACACCAATCAGAAGTCCCACCAATAGTGTATGAATGTACCTTTTTCCCCACATCCTTGCCAACACTTATTATTGCATGTATTCTTGATAATTGCCATTCTGACTGGAGTGAGATGAAATCTTAGAGCAGTTTTGATTTGCATTTCTGTAATTCCAAGAGATGATGAACATTTTTTCATATGTTTGTTGATTGTATTTCTTCTTCGGTGAAGTGTCCGTTCAGTTCCTTACGCCATTTATTCATTGGGTTATTTGTTTTTTTAGTGATAAGTTTTTTGAGTTCTTTATATATCTGGAGATTAGTGCTCTGTCTGAGGTGCATGTGGTAAATATTTTCTCCCGTTCTGTAGGCTCTCTCTTCATATAAATGATAGTTTCCTTTGCTGAGAAGAAGCTTTTTAGTTAGAATTCATTGCATTTATTGATTTTTTTTTTATTTTACTTCTTGTGCTTTAGGAGACTTTTTTTTATTGTAAACAAATGGGATACATGTTGTTTCTCTGTACATGGCGTAAAGGCATACCATTTGTATAATCATAAATTTACATATGGTAATGTTGTTTGATTCATTCTATTATTTTTTCCCTTCCCCCCACCTCTCCCACCCTTCTTTTCCCTCTAAACAGTCCTTTCTTCCTCAATTCTTGCCCCCCTCCCTAACCCTAACTCTAACCCTAACACTAACCCTTCCCTCCCCCCATTATGTGTCATCATCCACTTATTAGCGATATCATTTGTCCTTTGGCTTTTTGAGATTGGCTTATCTCACTTAGCATGATATTCTCCAATTTCATCCATTTGCCTGCAAATGCCATAATTTTATCATTCTTTATGGCTGAGTAATATTCCATTGTATATATATATACCACAGTTTCTTTATCCATTCCTCAATTGAAGGACATCTAGGTTGGTTCCACAGTCTGGCTATTGTGAATTGAGCAGCTATGAACATTGATGTGGCTGTATCTCTGTAGTATGCTGATTTTAAGTCCTTTGGGTATAGGCCAAGGAGTGATATAGCTGGGTCAAATGGTGGTTCCATCCCAAGTTTTCTAAGGAATCTCCACACTGCTTACCAGAGTGGCTGCACTAATTTGCAGCCTCACCAGCAATGTATGAGTGTACCTTTCTCCCCACATCCTTGCCAACACCTGTTGCTTGTATTTTTGATAATCGCTATTCTAATTGGGGTGAGATGGAATCTTAGGGTGGTTTTGATTTGCATTTCTCTTATTACTAGAGATGTTGAACATTTTTCCATATGTTTGTTGATTGCTTGTACATCTTCTTCTGTGAAGTGTCTGTTCATTTCCTTAGCCCATTTGTCGATTAGATTATTTGTATTCTTGGTGTAGAGTTTTTTGAGTTCTTTATAGATTCTGGAGATTAGTGCTCTATCTGAAGTATGAGTGGCAAAGATATTCTCCCACTCTGTAGGCTCTTTCTTCGCATTGCTGATAGTTTCCTTTGCTGAGAGAAAGCTTTTTAGTTTGAATCTATCCCAGTTATTGATTCTTGCTTTTATTTCTTGTGCTATGGGAGTCCTGTTGAGGAAGTCTGGTCCTAGGCCGACATGTTGAAGATCTGGACCTACTTTTTCTTCTATAATCTGCAGGGTCTCTGGTCTGATTCTGAGGTCCTTAATCCATTTTGAGTTGAGTTTTGTGCAGGGTGAGAGATATGGGTTTAGTTTCATTCTGTTGCATATGGATTTCCAATTCTCCCAGCACCATTTGTTGAAGAGGCTATCTTTTCTCCATTGCATATTTTTGACCCTTTGTCTAGTATTAGAAAGTTGTATTTATTTGGGTTTGTGTCCATGTCCTCTATTCTGTACCATTGATCTACCTGTCTATTTTGGTGCCAATACCATGCCGTCTTTGTTACTATTGCTTTGTAATAGAGTTGAAGATCTGGTATTGCGATATCCCCTGCTTCGCTCTTTCTACTGAGGATTGCTTTAGCTATTCTGGGTTTCTTATTCTTCCAGATGAATTTCATGATTGCTTGCTCTATTTCTGTAAGGTACATCATTGAGATTTTAATTGGAATTGCATTGAATCTGTATAGCACTTTTGGTAGTATGGCCATTTTGACAATATTAATTCGGCCTATCCAAGAACATGGGAGATCTTTCCATCTTCTAAGGTTTTCTTTAATTTCTTTCTTTAGTGTTGTATAGTTCTCATTGTAGACGTCTTTCACCTCTTTTGTGAGATTGATTCCCAAGTATTTTATTTTTTTTGATGCTGTCGTGAATGGGGTAGTTTTCATAATTTCTCTTTCTGAGGATTCATCACTTATGTATAAAAATGCGTTGGATTTATGAGCATTGATCTTGTAACCTGCTACTTTACTGAATTCACTTATGAGTTCTAAAAGTTTTCTGGTGGAATTTCCTGGTACTCTAAGTATATAATCATATCATCAGCAAATAGGGATAGTTTGAGTTCTTCTTTTCCTATTCGTATTCCTTTAATTTCTTTGGTCTGTCTAATTGCTCTGGCTAGTGTTTCAAGTACAATGTTGAATAGAAGTGGTGAAAGAGGGCATCCCTGCCTTGTTCCAGTTTTTAGGGGGAATGCTTTCAGTTTTTCACCATTTAGAATGATATTAGCCATGGGCTTAGCATAGATGGCCTTTATAATGTTAAGGAATGTTCCCGCGATCCCTATTTTTTCTAGTGTTTTGAGCATGAGGGGGTGCTGTATTTTATCAAATGCTTTTTCTGCATCTATTGAAATAATCATGTGATTCTTGACTTTAAGTCTATTGATATGGTGAATTACATTTATTGATTTCTGGATGTTGAACCAACCTTGCATCCCTGGGATGAAACCCACTTGATCGTGGTGCACTATCTTTTTAATATATTTTTGTATGCGATTTGCTAAAATTTTGTTGAGAATTTTTGCGTCAATGTTCATTAATGATATTGGTCTGAAATTTTCTTTCCTCGATGTGTCTCTGTCTGATTTGGGTATCAGGGTGATATTGGCTTTATAGAATGAGTTTGGGAGGGTTCCCTCCTCATCTGTTTCATGGAATACTTTGAGAAGTATTGGAATGAGCTCTTCTTTAAAGGTTTTGTAGAACTCGGCTGAGAACCCATCTGGTCCCGGACTTTTCTTTGTTGGTAGGCTTTTGATGACCTCTTCTACTTCATTACTTGAAATTGGTCTATTTAAATTGTGTATGTCCTCCTCGTTCAGTTTAGGCAATTCATATGTCTCTAGAAACCTGTTGATGTCTTCGAAATTTTCTATTTTGTTGGAATATAGATTTTCAAAATAGCTTCTAATTATGTTTTGTATTTCAGTCCTGTCTGTTGTGATATTTCCTTGTTCATTCCGAATTTTAGTGATTTGGGTTTTCTCTCATCTTCTCTTTATTAGAGTGGCTAAGGGTTTATCGATTTTGTTTATTTTTTCAAAGAACCAACTATTTATTTTGTCAATTTTTTGTATTGTTTCTTTTGTTTCAATTTCAATGATTTCAGCTCTGGTTTTAACTATTTCCTGTCTTCTACTACTTTTGGTGTTGGTCTGTTCTTCTTTTTCTAGGGCTTTGAGCTGTAGTGTTAGGTCGTTTATTTGTTGGTTTTTACTTCTTTTATTGAATGCGCTCCATGAAATAAATTTTCCTCTAAGTACTGCTTTCATAGTGTCCCAAAGATTTTGATATGATGTTTCTTTGTTCTCATTTACCTCTAAGAATTTTTTAATTTCCTTCCTAATGTCTTCTGTTATCCATTCATCATGTAATAGCATATTGTTTAATCTCCAGGTGTTGGAGTAGCTTCTGTTTCTTACTCTTTCAGTTACTTCTAATTTCAATCCATTATGATCTGATAGAATACAAGGTAGTGTCTCTATCTTCTTGTATTTGCTTACATTAGCTTTGTGGCATAATATATGGTCTATTTTAGAGAAGGATCCATGTGCTGCTGAGAAGAAAGTGTATTCGCTCTTGGTTGGATGGTATATTCTATAAATGTCCGTTAAGTCTAAATTATTGATTGTGTTATTGAGATCTATGGTTTCTTTGTTCAATTTTTGTCTGGAAGATCTGTCCAGTGGTGAGAGAGGTGTGTTAAAATCACCTAGTATTATTGTGTTATGGTCTATTTGGTTTCTGAAATTGAGAAGGATTTGTTTGACATACATGGATGAGCCACTGTTTGGGGCATAGATGTTTATGATTGTTATGTCTTGCTGATTTATGGTTCCCTTAAGCAATATGTAATGTCCTTCTTTGTCCCTTCTGACTAACTTTGACTTGAAGTCCACATTATCTGAAATGAGGATGGATACCCCAACTTTTTTGCTGAGTGCATGTGCATGGTATGTTTTTCCCCATCCTTTCACCTTTAGTCTATGGGTATCTCTTTCTATGAGGTGAGTCTCTTGCAGGCAACATATTGTTGGATCTTTCTTTTTGATCCAATCTGCCAGTCTATGTCTTTTGACTGATGATTTCAGGCCATTAATATTCAGGGTTATTATTGAGATATGATTTGTATTCCCGGTCATTTGGCTCATTTTATTTATTTATTTATTTATTTATTTATTTTGACACGACTTGGTTCTTCCTTTATTTGACAATTCCTTTAGGATACTTCCTCCCATTGCTGATTTGCTTCTTCGTTTTTCATCTCTTCCTCATGGAATATTTTGCTGAGAATGTTCTGTAATGCTGGCTTTCTTTTTTTTTTTCTTTTTTTTAAATTTTTTAATGTATTTTTTTTATTGTAAACAAATGGGATACATGTTGTTTCTCTGTACATGGCGTAAAGGCATACCATTTGTGTAATCATAAATTTATATAGAATAATGTTGTTTGATTCATTCTGTTATTTTTTCCCTTCCCCCCACCCCTCCCACCCCTCTTTTCCCTCTATACAGTCCTTCCTTCCCCCATACTTGCCCCCTCCCTAACCCTAACTCTAACCCTAACACTAACCCTTCCCTCCCCCCATTATGTTTCATCATCCACTTATTAGCGATATCATTTGTCCTTTGGCTTTTTGAGATTGGCTTATCTCACTTAGCATGATATTCTCCAATTTCATCCATTTGCCTGCAAATGCCATAATTTTATCATTCTTTATGGCTGAGTAATATTCCATTATATATATATATATATATACCACAGTTTCTTTATCCATTCCTCAATTGAAGGACATCTAGGTTGGTTCCACAGTCTGGCTATTGTGAATTGAGGAGCTATGAACATTGATGTGGCTGTATCCCTGTAGTATGCTGATTTTAAGTCCTTTGGGTATAGGCCAAGGAGTGGGATAGCTGGGTCAAATGGGGGTTCCATCCCAAGTTTTCTAAGGAATCTCCACACTGCTTACCAGAGTGGCTGCACTAATTTGCAGCCTCACCAGCAATGTATGAGTGTACCTTTCTCCCCACATCCTCGCCAACACCTGTTGCTTGTATTTTTGATAATCGCTATTCTAATTGGGGTGAGATGGAATCTTAGGGTGGTTTTGATTTGCATTTCTCTTATTACTAGAGATGTTGAACATTTTTCCATATGTTTGTTGATTGCTTGTACATCTTCTTCTGTGAAGTGTCTGTTCATTTCCTTAGCCCATTTGTCGATTGGGTTATTTGTATTCTTGGTGTAGAGTTTTTTTGATTTCTGGAATTGAGAAGGATTTGTTTGACATACATGGATGAGCCAATGTTCGGGACATAGATATTTATGATTGTTATGTCTTGCTGATTTATGCTTCCCTAGCAGTATGTAATGTCCTTCTTTATCCCTTTTGACTAACTTTGGCTTGAAGTCCACATTATCTGAAGTGAGGATGGATACTCCAGCTTTTTTGCTGTGTCCATGTGCATGGTATGTTTTTTCCCATCCTTTCACCTTTAGTCTATGGGTATCTCTTTCTATGAGATGAGTCTCTTGCAGGCAGCAAATTTTTGGATTTTTCTTTTTAATACATTCTGCCAGTCTATGTCTTTTGATTGATGAGTTCAGGCCATTAACATTCAAGGATATTTTGTGATATGATTTGTATTCCCAGTCATTTGACTCATTTTTGTTTTTTGACATGATTTGGTTTCCCCTTTATTTGGCTATTCCTTTAGGCTAGTTTCTCCCGTTGCTGATTTGCATCGCTGTTTTTCATCTCTTCCTATTTTGCTGAGAATGTTCTGTAATGCCGGCTTTCTTTTTGTAAATTCCTTTAGCTTTTGTTTATCATGGAAGGATCTTATTTCATCGTCAAATCTGAAAGTAAGTTTTGCTGGGTATAAGATTCTTGGTTGGCATCCATTTTCTTTCAGGGCTTGGTAAATGTTGTTCCCGGCCCTTCTAACTTTTAGGGTCTGGATTGAAAAATCTGCTGATATTCTTATTGGTTTCCCCCTGAATGTAATTTGATTCTTTTTTTCGCAGCCTTTAAAATTCTGTCTTTATTTTGTATGTTAGGTATTTTCATAATAATGTGCCTTGGTGTGGGTCTGTTGTAATTTTGTATATTTGGAGTCCTATAAGCCTCTTGTACTTGGTTTTCCATTTCATTCTTCAGATTTGGAAAGTTTTCTGATATTATTTCATTGAATAGATTGTTCATTCCTTTGGTTTGTTTCTCTAAGCCTTCCTCAATCCCAATAATTCTTAAATTTGTCCTTTTCATGATGTCCCATAATTCCTGTAGATTCTGTTCATGATTTTTTACCATGTTTTGTGTTTGGTCAACTTTGTTTTCAAGAATAAATATTTTGTCTTCAATATCTGAGGTTCTGTCTTCCAGGTGTTTTATCCTATTGGTTATACTTTCTATGGAGTTTTTAACTTGGTTTATTGTTTCCTTCATTTCAAGGATTTCTGTTTGGTTTTTCTTCAATATCTCTAACTCTTTATTTAAATGATCTCTTGCTTCCCATATTTTCTCCTTTAACTCTTGATTGGTGCGATTATTTAATGCCTGTATTTGCTCTTTCATCTCCTCGTTTGCTTCCCTGATTGTTTTAATTATGTACATTCTGAACTCTCTTTCTGACATTTCTTCTGCTGTGCTGTCATTGGGTTTTATTGATACAGTATCTAGGTTTGTTTGGGACATTTTCTTCCCTTGTTTTCTCATATTGGTCAGGTGTCAGTGGGACTTTGTGATATTGCAGAATTCTTCTATTGGCTTATAGTGTCCCTGTAGATTTCCAGTGTATCACCTCCCAGCCTTCAGTAGCCTGAAGTCTTGGAGTAACTTGATAGTGCAGGGCTTCCAAGGAAAGCTGCCCCTAGCCCGCTACTGGTTCCAGGACTTGGAGCTGGCTCTGTGTGGAAAGGCTCTCACTGGGGGGCCTGCTCCGAGAACCTAGCCTGGAAAGGCGCTTTCCGCTGGAGGGGGCCGGGCTGCGGGCTGCTTGGGGAAGTCCCTGGCTGCCCTGTCCTGGTCCCTGAAGCAACCTGCGGGCAGGAACTTGCCACCCTGGTTCACGGACTTGAAGCTTGGTTCTGTGCAGAAAGGCTCTCACTGGGGGGCCTACTCCAAGATGCTGGAGATTCTGGCCCTGTGGGAGGAGCCCACCACCGGAGTGCACAGAGCTGCCTGGGGAAGACTGTAGCCACCCTGCCCTACTCTAATAAGCCACCCGAATCTGGGCCTGCCACCCGGGCAGCGCTTCACCGGGTGGGGGAGACTCACCCTGTGTCTCTGTTTTAGTCCGAGTCTCTCAGTGCCTCCCCTTCTTGAATCCTGGGTTCTGGAGTGACTGGAGATGCAGTCACCCTCTAGTCCACCATCTTGGATCACCCCGTGGAAAAAGCCTGTGGCGGGGGGGCCCGGGGGGCAGGTCCGCCTGGAGGGGTCTCTGGCTGCCTTGACCTGGACCCAAAGGCTGCTTGCGGGCCGGAGGTCATCGCCGGCTTGGGGACTTGTGGCTGGCTCTGTGTAGAAAGGCTCTCACTGGGTGGTCTGCTCCGAGAAGCTAGCCTGGAAAGGCACTTCCTGCCGGAGGGGGCCAGGCTGCGGGCTGCTTGGGGAAGTTCCTGGCTGCCCTGTCCTGGTCCCTGAAGCAACCTGTGGGCAGGAACTCGCCGCCCTGGTTCAGGGACTTGAAGCTTGGTTCTGTGCAGAAGGGCTCTCACTGGGGGCCCTGCTCTGAGATGCTGGAGAATCTGGCCCTGTGGGAGGAGCCCACCGCCGGAGTGCGCAGAGCTGCCTGAGGAAGACTCTAGCTGCTCTGCCCTACTCTAATAAGCCACCCGAATCCAGGCCTGCCACCCAGGCAGTGTTTCACCGGGTGGGGGAGACTCACCCTGTGGCTCTGTTTTAGTCCGAGTCTCTCAATGCCTCCCCTTCTTGAATCCTGGGTTCTGGAGCGACTGGAGATGCAGTCACTCTCTAGTCCACCATCTTGGATCTTTAGGAGTCTTTTTGAGGAAGTCAGGTCCTAAGTTGACATGATGGAGACTTGGACCTACTTTTTCTTCTATTAGGTGCATGGTCTCTGTTTCAGTGCCTAAGTCTTTGATCCACTGTGAGTTTATTTTTCTGCAGGGTGATAGATAGAGGTTTAATTTTATTTTGTTACATATGGATTTCCAGTTTTCCCAGCACCATTTGTTGAAAAGGCTATATTTTCTCCAATGTATATTTTTGGCACTTTGGTCTATTATGAGATAACCATATTTATGTGGGTTTGTCTCTGTGTCTTCTCTTCTGTACCATTAGCCTACATGTCTATTATGGTAACAATACCATGCTGTTTTTGTTACTATTGCTCTGTAGTATAGTTTAAGGTCTGGTATTGTGATGCCTCCTGCTTACTCTTCTTGCTAAGGATTGCTTTGGCTATTCTGGGTTTCTTATTTTTCCAAAGAATTTCATGATTACTCTCTCTAGTTCTATGAAGAATGTCTTTGGGATTTTAATAGGAATTGCTTTAAACCTGTATAATCCTTTTGGTAATATGGCCATTTTGACAATATTAATTCTGCCTATCCAAGAGCATGGGAGATCTTTCCATCTTCTAAAGTCTTCTTCAATTTCTTTCTTTAGTGTTCTGTAGTTTTCATTGTAGAGGTCTTTCACCTCTTTTGTTAGATTGATTACCAAGTATTTTATTTTTGTAGAGACTATTGTGAATGGGGTAGTTTTCCTAATTTCTCTTGCAGTGGATTTGTCACATATGTATAGAAATGCATTTGATTTGTTGGTATTGATTTTACATCCTGCACTTTGCTGAATTCATTTATGAGTTCTAGAAGTTTTCAGGTGGAATTTTTTGGATCTTCTAAATATAGAATTATGTTGTCGGCAAATAGTGAAAGTTTCAGTTCTTCTTTTCCTATTCATATCCCTTTAATTTCTTTTATCTGTCTGATTGCTCCCATTATAGTTTCAAGGACTATGTTGAATAGAAGTGCTAAAAGAGGGCATCCCTTACAATAGCATCGAAAAAAATAAAATACTTGGGAATCAATCTCACAAAAGAGGTGAAAGACCTCTACAATGAGAACTATACAACACTAAAGAAAGAAATTAAAGAAAACCTTAGAAGATGGAAAGATCTTCCATGTTCTTGGATAGGCCAAATTAATATTGTCAAAATGGCCATACTACCTAAAGTGCTATACAAATTCAATGCAATTCCAATTAAAATCCCAATGACGTACCTTATAGAAATAGAGCAAGCAATCATGAAATTCATCTGGAAGAATAAGAAACCCAGAATAGCTAAAGCAATCCTTAGCAGGAAGAGTGAAACAGGGGGTATTGCAATACCAGATCTTCAACTCTACTACAAAGCAATAGTAACAAAAACGGCATGGTATTGGTACCAAAATAGAAAGGTAGATCAATGGTACAGAATAGAGGACATGGACACAAACCCAAATAAATACAATTTTCTCATACTAGACAAAGGGGCCAAAAATATGCAATGGAGAAAAGATAGCCTCTTCAACAAATGGTGCTGGGAGAATTGGAAATCCATATGCAACAGAATGAAACTAAATCCATATCTCTCACCATGCATGAAACTAAACTCAAAATGGATTAAGGACCTCGGAATCAGACCAGAGACCCTGCAGATTATAGAAGAAAAAGTAGGTCCAAATCTTCACCTTGTTGGTCTAGGATCAGACTTCCTTAACAGGACTCCCATAGCACAAGAAATAAAAGCAAGAATCAATAACTGGGATAGATTCAAACTAAATAGCTTTCTCTCAGCAAAGGAAACTATTAGCAATGTGAAGAAAGAGCCTACAGAGTGGGAGAAAATCTTTGCCACTCATACTTCAGATAGAGCACTAATCTCCAGAATCTATAAAGAACTCAAAAAACTCTACTCCAAGAATTCAAAGAATCCAGTCGACAAATGGGCTAAGGAAATGAATAGACACTTCACAGAAGAAGATCTACAAGCAATCAACAAACATATGGAAAAATGCTCAACATCTCTAGTAATAAGAGAAATGCAGGCAGAACTCTTCCTGGAGGCCTGGCGCTGCGTACTGAACAGTCGACACCATGCAGTCAGATGATGTTATCTGGGATACATTAGGAAACAGGCAATTTTGTTCTTTCAAAATAAGAACCAAGACTCAGGGCTTTTGCAGAAATGAATATAGCCTGACTGGACTATGCAATCGATCATCCTGTCCTCTAGCAAATAGTCAGTATGCCACTATCAAAGAAGAGAAAGGACAGTGCTACTTGTATATGAAGGTTATAGAACGAGCAGCTTTTCCTAGGCGTCTCTGGGAACGGGTTCGGCTTAATAAAAAGTATGAGAAAGCACTGGAGCAAATAGATGAAAGCCTCCTTTACTGGCCCCGCTTCATTCGACACAAATGTAAGCAGCGATTTACCAAGATAACCCAGTACCTAATTCGAGTTAGAAAACTTACACTTAAACGACAGAGAAAACTGGTTCCTTTGAGTAAGAAGGTGGAGCCTAGGGAGAAAGGAAGAGAGGAAAAGGCATGAATGGCTGCTCAGCTGGACAAGGCCATCGAGGAGGAATCACCGGAGAGACTGAAACAAGACACGCATGGCGACATCTACGACGTCCCCATTCATGCCTTTGACAAGGCTCTGGAACAACAGGAGACAGAGAGTGACTCTTCAGATGCTGAGGAAAAAGATGATGAAGAAGAAGATGAAGAAGATGTGGGCAAAAGAGAATCTGTGGAAGATGAAGAAGCGGATGAGAGGACCTACGTGATCTTGAGGGTGTGGATAAGCTGGATGCCGGCGGTGATGAAGAGCAGGATGATAAGTCCTCCAGGGAAGAGGAAAGAAAAAGCCCTTCATGCAAAACACCCTTGAAAGGACCTTTGAGGAGAAAACGAGCCTGTGTAGAGATAGAGTATGAGCAGGAAACAGAGCCTGTGGCCAAGACCAGAACCACATGAGTTTCCACTAACATTTATAACCAGGACTGAACATTTTGAACTTTTTTTTTTTATCTTAAACATACACCTCCAGTTTTTGCTCTTTTATATAGTGTTTCACACAATACTTATGTTCTTAATATTTATGCCACTTCAGTGGGGCAAGAAACCTGGATTGAGTGCAAGAAAGTCTTAAGTTGTATGAAGAGTATTTTTATACCACATGTTGGCAATCACAGCTTGAACCCAAGAAGCGTAACAGATGAGTCCCTGAAACTGGAATGAAATTGTGGATGTAAATTACTTATAAATTTTAGCACAAAAAAAAAAAAAAAAAAAAAAAAAAAAGAAATGCAAATCAAAACCACCCTTAGATTCCATCTCATCCCAATTAGAATGGCGATTATCAAGAATACGAGCAACAACAGGTGTTGGCGAGGATGTGGGGAGAAAGGTACACTCATACATTGCTGGTGGGACTGCAAATTAGTGCAGCCACTCTGGAAAGCAGTGTGGAGATTCCTTAGAAAACTTGGAATGGACCCTCCATTTGACCCAGCTATCCCACGCCTTGGCCTATACCCAAAGGACTTAAAATCAGCATACTACAGAGATACAGCCACATCAATGTTCACAGCTGCTCAATTCACAATAGCCAGACTATGGAACCAAACTAGATGCCCTTCAATTGATGAGTGGATAAAGAAACTGTGGTATATATATACAATGGAATATTACTCAGCCATAAAGAATGATAAAATTATGGCATTTGCAGGCAAATGGATGAAATTGGAGAATATCATGCTAAGTGAGATAAGCCAATCTCAAAAAGCCAAAGGAAGAATGATATCGCTAATAAGTGGATGATGACACATAATGGGGGGAGGGAAGGGTTAGTGTTAGGGTTAGAGTTAGGGTTAGGGAGGGGGGCAAGTATGAAGGAAGGAAGCTCTGTATAGAAGGAAAAAAGGGGTGGGAGGGGTGGGGGGAAGGGAAAAAATAACAGAATGAATCAAACAACATTACTCTATGTAAATTTATGATTAGACAAATGGTATGCTTTTATGCCATGTACAAACAGAGAAACGACATGTATCCCATTTGTTTACAATAAAATAAAAAAAAGAGGGCATCCCTGTCTTGTTCCAGTTTTTAGAGGAAATGCTTTCAATTTTTCTCCATTTAGAATGATGTTGGTCATGGGCTTAGCATAGATAACTTTTACAATGTTGAGGTATGTTCCTACTATCCCTAGTTTTTCTAGTGTTTTGAATGTGAAGAGGTGCTGTGTTTTGTCAAAGGCTTTTTCTGCATCTATTGAGATAATCATGTGATTCTTGTCTTTAAGCCTATTGATGTGATGTATTATGTTTATTGATTTCTGTATGTTGAACCAACCTTGCATCCTTGGGGTGAACCCTACTTGATTGTGGTGCACTACCTTTGTAGTATGTTTTTGTATGCAACTTGCCAGAGATATTGGTCTGAAGTTTATTTTCCTTGATGTGTCTTTGTCTGGTTTTGGTATAAGGGTGATACTAGCCTCTTAGAATGAGTTTGGAAGGATTCCCTTCTTTTCTATTTCATGGAAAAATTTGAGGAGTATTGGTGATTATTCTTTGAAGATCTTGCAGAACTTGGCTGAGAATCCGTTTGGTCCTGGGGTTTTCTTGGTTGGTAGGCTTTTGAAGACTTCTTCTATTTCATTGCTTGAAATTGATCTGTCTAAACTGTGTATGTCCTCCTGTATCAGTTTAGGTACATGATATGTTGCTAGAAATTTGTGAATGTCTTCAAGTTTTTCCATGTTATTTGAGTATAAATTTTCAAAAGAATTTCTAATTATCTCCTGTATTTCAGTAGTATCTGTCATGATGTTTCCTTTTTTCATCATGAATTTTAGTAATTTGAGTTTTCTCTCTTTCTCTTTGTTAGTGTCAATTTTATTTTTTTTCAAAGAACCAACGTTTGTCAATTTTTTGAATTATTCCTTTTGTTTCAATTTCATTAATTTCAGCTCTAATTTTAATTATTTTCTGTCTTCAGCTGCTTTTGGTGTTGATTTGTTCTTTTTCTAGGGCTTTGAGATGTAATGTTAGGTCATTTATTTATTGACTATTTATTTTAATGAATGAGCTCAATGCAATGAACTTTCTTTTTAGCCCTGCCTTCATAGCATCCCAGAGATTTTGAAATATTGTATCTGTGTTCTCATTTACCTCTAAATATTTTTTTAATTTCCTCCTTGAATTCTTCTTTTAATCCATTCATGATTCAATTGCATTCAATGCTATTTTGTCTCCAGGTGTTGGAGTAGCTTCTATTATTATATTATCATTGATTTCTATGATCTGATAGAATGCAAGGTAGTATTTCTAGTTTTTGTATTTGTTAAGAGTTGCTTTGTGGCACAAGATATGGTCTGTTTTAGAGAAGGATCCATGTACTGCTGAGAAGAAAGTGTATTCACTGGATGATGGATGAAATACTCTATATATGTCCATTAAGTCTAAATCATTGATTGTATTATTTACTTCAGTAGTTTCTTTTTTTAGTTTTTGTTTAGAAGATCTGTCCAGGTATGAGAGAGGTGTGTTAAAGTCACCCAGTATTATTGTGATGTGGTCTATTTGATTCTTGAAATTGAGAAGGGTTTGTTTGATGTACATAGATATTCCATTGTTTGGGGCATAAATATTTATGATTATTATGTCTTGTTGATGTATGGTTCCCTTAAGCAGTATGAAATGTCCTTCTTTATCCCTTCTGACTAACTCTAGTTTGA
Source organism: Sciurus vulgaris (assembly GCF_902686455.1). Classification (NCBI taxonomy): domain Eukaryota; kingdom Metazoa; phylum Chordata; class Mammalia; order Rodentia; family Sciuridae; genus Sciurus; species Sciurus vulgaris. The sequence continues at coordinate 74,809,636 of NC_136472.1, forward strand.
AGTCCACTTTATCTGATATATGGATGGAAACCCTTGCTTGTTTATGCAGTCCATGTGAGTGATACGTTTTTTCCCAACCTTTCACCCCTAGTTTTGTCCTAGGAGGTGAGTTTCTTGAAGGCAGCATATTGTTGGGTCTTTTTTTTTTTAAATCCAGTCTGCCAGTCTGTATCTTTTGATTGATGAGTTTAGGTCATTAATATGCAGAGGTATTATTGAGTTTTATTTATTTTTGGTTCTTATCTTGACTTAGTTTCTCCTTTATTGACCTTTCCTTTAATGTAATTCCTCCCTTTGCTGGTTTTCATTGTTTCTTTTCATTTCCTCCTCTTAGAGTATTTTGCTGGGAATGTTCTATAGTGCAGGCTTTCTAGTTGTGAATTCTTTTAACTTTTGTTTATCGTGGAAGGTTTTTATTTCATCTTCAAATCTGAAGCTTAATTTTGTTGGATATAAAATTCTCAGTTGGCATCCATTTTCTTTCAGAGCTCGATATTTGTTATTCCAGGACCTCCTGGCTTTGAGGGTCTGTGTTGAGAAATCAGCTAAGATCTGAATTGGTTTCCTCCTATATGTATTTGATATTTTTCTCTCACCACCTTTAAAATTCTATTTGTATTCGGTTCATTCTCTTTATAATGGTGTGGGTCTGCTGTAATTTTGTACATTTGGGGTCCTGTAAGCCTCTTGTAATTAATTTTTCATTTCATTCTTTAGATTTGGGAAGTTTTCTGATATTATGTCATTGCAAAGGTTGTGCATTCCTTTGGTTTGTATCTCCATGCCCTTGTCTATTCTGATAAATCTTAAATTTGGTCTTTTCATGTTGTCCCATATTTCTTGGAAGTTTCTGTTCATGGTTTCTTACCATCTTCTCTGAACGTTCAAGTTTATTTTCAAGAGTACATATTTTGTCTTCATTGTCTGAGGTTCTGTCTTCCAAGTGGTCTAGTCTGTTGGTGATACTTTCCATTGAAGTTTTAATTTGGTTTATTGTTTCCTTCATTTTGAGGATTTCTGCTTGATTCCTTTTTATGATCTCTGCCTCTTTATTGAAATGTTCTTTCACTTCCTGTATTTTCTGTCTGATACCATTCTTTATTTTGAAGATCAGTCTATGTACCTACTGAATTCCTTCTGTGACATTTCTTCTGCTGTGTTGCCTATGGATGCTATTGTTGGAACATCTTGGTTTGTGGGAGGTACTTTGTTCCCTTGCTTTTTCATGTTGTTTGTGTATCTTTCCATCTAGTGGTATGGAGCTGAGGCAATACAGATTCTACCCTGTAATCTTGTAGTGTTTCTGAAAGCTTCCAGTACCTCACCTTTAAGAGGGAGACCAATATTAACAGCACCCAATGCAAACAATATACCACCTTAAACCAAATGACTCCTATTAAAGCATTTATGGGTCTGTCACAATAGACAGAAATGAAGTGTTCAATTATTGTCTATGACATAAACAGTAAGTTTGCCAAAAGGGTTTACTGTTTCAAATGATGGACAGTGAGGGAACAGAAGTAGTATAAGATGTGATGTTTATGAGGGAGGAGAGAAGATAGAGGTAAAAATTTATAGTAAGAGTGAGGGAGAAACTGATAGAGGTTGACTGTTAGTATGAGAAAAGTGAGAAAGAAAATATAGGGAGACAGGTAGGTGAGAGAGAAATAAATGTACAGATCTTTTTTAAAATTGAAAACATAAGCATATACAACACATGCTATTCAGACATTCCATTCTTCAATAAATTGATGCATGAAAAATACTTGGATTCAAAGATGGTAGAGGTGAGAGAGAGGGCAAAAAGAGGAAAGTCTCAATGGAAAATTGAATGATTGCTTCCATTGGCTTTCAAAACTTTTCTCAGCTTCCCTTCTCTGCCAATAGGAGGGGTTGTCTGAAGTTTGATGTGAGCTCCAGTCCAGTGGGTGCCCCAACAGTCAGGTAGGTGAGCCAATAGCAAGATGCCCTCACACCCTCTTATGGTCTTCCCACCTGTTGTAGCCAGCCCTTTCATCCCCGCACACTTCAGGACTCACTGAGCTGGAGAGAGCCCAGTTTTCTCCAGTTTGTTCAACCCGTGCTTCCCCAGAGAACTGCCTGGTCTCCAGCTTTCCACAGGCTTGCCAGACCCAGACTGGCCCACGCAAACCCAGCTGCAATCTGATGGACCTGGGCTTCAGCGTCCTCAGGCCTTGTGTTGCTGCAGTTTCAAGATTTCAGTGAACTTTCAACTTGCAGAGAGACCACCAGGCATGCACTCACACAAAGAAGCAACCCTGCAAAGAGACAGCCAGATGGCAGCCATGACCCCACCAAGCAGAAAGATGTCAGGTGCAACCAGACCTGTAGGTACCCCAAAATATCTCTGGGCCCTGGCCTGAGTCCCTAGATCAAGGTGGCCACGCCCACAGATGGTGGCATCTGCAGGGGCACATCTGCAGGCCTTGGCTTGTGTCCAAGATGGCAGTAACCACATGTAACCAAACTTGTGGGTACTGTGACAGTGGACTTCTAGGCAATGGCAGGCAGCAGGTGATCCGCTGGAGGTCTGCGGGTGGTCTGTAGGCTAATGGTGGACAATCAGTGGGGACATCAGTCAGTGGACAATGGGTATGTAAAAGGCAGGTGATGTGCAGGCAAGAGGCGGGCAAACAGGCAAATGGCAGATGATAGGTGGCAGTCAGTGAGCAATCTGCACTCAAAAGGCAGGAGATATGCTGGCAGAAGGTGGGTCATCCTGGCAGATGAATGGGGCAAACAGAAGGGCATCAATGGGCAGCAACAGTGGCCTTGCAGAGAAACAGTATTTCTTCTGCTTGAATCCTGAGTTTCGGAGCGACAAGGAATACAGCCTCCCTCTAGTCCTCCATCTTCTATCCTCCTTTTAAGTATCTTAAGTGAGGTGGTTGCTTCATTTGGTGATCTTGGTGTGTTTGATAAGCTCATGGGCTTGGTTTTCCTGATATGGGATTGATAGGCCCATGCATCCATGTCCTTCTGATTAATTCAGTATGTTCACAGGTACCACAATTAATTGACCAGCCTGTGCTTCATGGTTGTGCTAGGCGAAGGGTGGTTGTTTACTTGTACAAATAACGTGTGGAGTCATTCTACCTCAGCACTTATATGCGAAATGGAATAACTGATGGCAAACTGCTTTATGAAATGGAGTAATGCAAAGCAGGTCATAGCTGAGACTCAGCTCGGGAAGCCTTTGGTCATCTTCATCCCTAGTCCTCAGCAGCAGACTCAGTTATATATCCCCTGCTGTGTTTCCTATGTTTCCCTCCAAATAAACCTCCTATTACTGTAGTAGCCACATTGATGATAATTACCTATTTTGTCTTGCTGCGGTTTTATAATCTATTTGCTGCTGGCCAGACCATATCTAACTCATCTCTTTTTTTTTTTTTTTTTTTTTTTTTTTTTTGTGGTGCTGGGGATTGAACTCAGGGCCTTATGCTTGCAAGGCAAGCACTCTACCAACTGAGCTATATCCCCAGCCCTAAACTCATCTCTTTATTACTAGTGCCTAGTAAAATACTTGGCATATATCAGTTAATTGATTGGTTAAATAATTATTCAGAAGCTACAAACCCATCGATCCTTAACCTGAGTAAGGCAGTTGGACCGCATCTTTTCTGACCTAGCTGACTTCCCTAGAGTGCGCTTTCCAGTAACCAGCTGGGAGGATATGACACTGTACAGAGAGAACATGGATGACTCAGATGGGGTGATAAGAGGGTAGAGGGAGAAAAGCAGATTGAGCCTTGAGGTGTTTCCCTCTTCTCCCTAACTCCCATTCTGGAATCCTTGCTTATCCCTTGACATAGTTGGCACAACCCTGAGATTAGGCAGCAATCTCAGAGTTTAATAATCTTTTTTGTTATATGTAGATTTTCTAAAATTTCAATCCTATCACTTCTTCCTTTTTTTTTTTTTTTTTTTTTTTTTTGGTACTGGGGCTTGAACCCCATGGGTCTCTACCATTGAGCTGTACCCCAAGTGCTTTTTTTTTTCCTTTTGAGACAGAGTCTCCCTACATTGCCCAGGCTCTAGACCTTGCCATTCTCCTGCCTCAGCCTCCTGAGTCATTGGGATTATGGGTGTGAGCCACCGTACCCAGCTGCGAGTACTTCTTTCTTGTGGTGCTGAGGACTGAACCCAGGACCTTATGCTTAACAGGCAAGCCCTGTACGAACTGAGCTACATCCCCAGCCCTGGCTGTGACTACTTTTTTTTTCCCTCATTATTTACCCACAGGGAATGAAATAAGCTGAAGTGGTTGTTCCCAAGTTCGAGAAACACAGGTCTGGTCCTATTACTCCTGGTTTTACAGGTTCACCAACAAGCAAAACAAACCTAAAGCATGCAAACAGAATATTAAAAAGAGCTTACTAAATAAGTTTAATTATCACATTCTCATTTCAATGAATATAAGTATTTAATAAATTTCTGTGGGAGAATTAAAATTTGACTGTTGAAAATCAGTAATAAGGAATCTCCCGTGCCCCGCCATCCCCGGCAGGGCCACAGCTCAGCCGTTGGATCTGAGCCCTCAGTGGTAATAAAGTTAGTTAAAAAACCATAACCATTTTTGAAAGAGCAAAAGAAGGTGCGAGCCAGCCCGGAGGCAGTGGCGGTTGCGCGGAGACCAGGAGGAGTCAGTCGCGCCAGCCTGGCAGGTCCGCTGCTGCCGAGGGACGTACCTTGGTTGATTCAAGATGGCGGACTAGAGGGTGACTGCATCTCCAGTCGCTGTAGAACCCAAGATTCAAGAAGGGGAGGCATTGAGAGACTCGGACTAAAATAGAACCACGGGGTGAGTCTCCCCCACCTGGTGAAGCTCGGCCCGGGCGGCAGGCCCAGATTCGGGCGGCTTATTAGAGTAGGGCAGGGCAGCTAGAGTCTCCTCCAGGTAGCCCTGGGCACTCCAGCGGTGGGTTCCTCCCACATGGCCAGCTTCATGGAGCAGGCCCCCCAGTGAGAGCCTTTCCACACAGAGCCAGCTCCAAGCCCTGGAACCAGTAGCGGGCTAGGGACAGCTTTCTCCGGAAGTACTGCATTATCAAGTTCCTCCAAGACTTCAGGCTACTGAAGGCTGGGAGGTGAAACACTGGAAATCTACAGGAACACTGTAATCAAATAGAGGAAATCTGTAATATCACAGAGTCCCACTGACATCGGGCCAATATGAGAAAACAAGGGAAGAAAATGTTCCAAACAAACCTAGATACTATATCAATAAAACTCAATGACAGCACAGCAGAAGAAATGTCAGAAAGAGAGTTCAGAATGTACATAATTAAAACAATCAGGGAAGCAAACGAGGAGATGAAAGAGCAAATGCAGGCATTGAAGGAGGAGATGAAAGAGCAAATGCAGGCATTAAATGATCGCACCAATCAACAGTTAAAAGAGCAAATATGGGAAACAAGAGATCATTTCAATAAAGAGTTAGAGATACTGAAAAAAAACCCAAACAGAAATCCTTGAAATGAAGGAAACGATAAACCAAGTTAAAAACTCCATAGAAAGCATAACCAATAGGATAGAAAACCAGGAAGACAGAACCTCAGATATTGAAGACAAAATATTTAATCTTGAAAACAAAGTTGACCAAACAGAAAAGATGGTAAGAAATCATGAACAGAATCTACAAGAATTATGGGATATCATGAAGAGGCCAAATTGAAGAATTATTTGGATTGAGGAAGGCTTAGAGAAACAAACCAAAGGAATGAACAATCTATTTAATGAAATAATATCAGAAAATTTCCCAAATCTGAAGAATGAAATGGAAAATCAAGTACACGAGGCTTATAGGACTCCAAATACACAGAATTACAATTGACCCACACCAAGGCACATTATAATGAAAATACCTAACATACAAAATAAAGACAGAATTTTAAAGGCTGTGAGAGGAAAGAATCAAATTACATTCAGGGGGAAACCAATATGGATATCGGCAGATTTGTCAACCCAGACCCTAAAAGCTAGAAGGGCCTGGAACAACATTTTTCAAGCTCTGAAAGAAAATGGATGCCAACCAAGAATCTTATACCCAGCAAAACTTACTTTCAGATTTGATGATGAAATAAGATCCTTCCATGATAAACAAAAGCTAAAGGAATTTACAAAAAGAAAGCCGGCATTACAGAACATTCTCAGCAAAATAGGAAGAGATGAAAAACAGCGATGCAAATCAGCAACGGGAGAAACTAGCCTAAAGGAATAGCCAAATAAAGGAGAAACCAAATCATGTCAAAAAAACAATAATGAGTCAAATGACTGGGAATACAAATCATATCACAATAATAACCCTGAATGTTAATGGCCTGAACTCATCAATCAAAAGACATAGACTGGCAGAATGGATTAAAAAGAAAAATCCAACAATATGCTGCCTGCAAGAGATTCATCTCATAGAAAGAGATTCTCATAGACTAAAGGTGAAAGGATGGGGAAAAAACATACCATGCACACGGACACAGCAAAAAAGCTGGAGTATCCATCCTCATTTCAGATAATGTGGACTTCAAGCCAAAACTAGTCGGAAGGGATAAAGAAGGACATTACATGCTGCTTAAGGGAAGCATAAATCAGCAAGACATAACAATCATAAATATCTATGCCCTGAACATTGGCTCATCCATGTATGTCAAATCCTTCTCAATTCCAGAAATCTAATAGACCACAACACAATAATACTAGGCAATTTTAACACACCTCCCTCACCGCTGGATAGATCGTCCAAACAAAAATTGAATAAAGAAACCATAGATCTCAATAACACAATCAACAATTTAGACTTAACCGACTTTTTTAGAATATACCATCCAACAAAGAACGAATACACTTTCTTCTCAGCAGCACATGGATCCTTCTCTAAAATAGACCATGTCTTATGCCACAAAGCTACTGTTAGCAAATACAAGAAGATAGAGATACTACCTTGTACTCTATCAGATCATAATGGGTTGAAATTAGAAATAAATGACAGAATAAAAAACAGAAACTTCTCCAATACTTGGAGGTTAAATAATACACTATTATATGATGAATGGATAACAGAAGACATCAGAGGGAAATTAAAAAATTCTTAGAAGTAAACGAGAACAAAGACACATCATATCAAAACCTCTGGGACACTATGAAAGCAGTACTTAGAGGAAGATTTATTTCATGGGGCGCATTCAACAAAAGAAGTAGAAATCAACAAATAAATGACTTAACACTACAGCTCAAAGCCCTAGAAAAAGAAGAGCAGACCAACACCAAAAGTAGTAGAAGACAGGAAATAGTTAAAATCAGAGCCGAAATCAACGAAATTGAAACAAAAGAAATAATCGGAAAAATTAACAAAATAAATAGTTGGTTCTTTGAAAAAATAAACAAATTGATAAACCCTCAGCCACACTAACAAAGAGAAAGAGGGAGAAAACTCAAATTACTAAAATTCGGAATGAACAAGGAAATATCACAACAGACACGAGTGAAATACAAAACATAATTAGAAGCTATTTTGAAAATCTATACTCCAACAAAACAGAAAACCTTGAAGACATCAGCAAGTTTCTAGAGACGTATGAATTGCCTAAACTGAAAGAGGAGGACATACACAACTTAAATAAATCAATTTCAAGCAATGAAATAGAAGAGGTCATCAAAAGCCTACCAACAAAGAAAAGTCCGGGACCAGATGGGTTCTCAGCCGAGTTCTACAAAACCTTTAAAGAAGAGCTCATTCCAATACTTCTCAAAGTATTCCATGAAATAGAAGAGGAGGGAACCCTCCCAAACTCATTCTATGAAGCCAATATCACCCTGATACCCAAACCAGACAGAGACACATCGAGGAAAGAAAATTTCAGACCAATATCATTAATGAACATTGACGCAAAAATTCTCAACAAAATTTTAGCAAATCGCATACAAAAATATACTAAAAAGATAGTGCACCACGATCAAGTGGGTTTCATCCCAGGATGCAAGGTTGGCTCAACATCCGGAAATCAATAAATGTCATTCACCATATCAACAGACTAAAAGTTAAGAATCACATGATTATTTCAATAGATGCAGAAAAAGCATTCGATACAATACCCCATCCCTTCATGCTGAAAACACTAGAGAAAACTGGGGTAGTGGGAACATTCCTTAACATTGTAAAGGCCATCTATGCTAAGCCCATGGCCAATATCATTCTAAATGGTGAAAAACTGAAAGCATTCCCCCTGAAAACTGGAACAAGACAGGGATGCCCTCTTTCACCACTTCTATTCAACATAGTTCTTGAGACTCTAGCCAGAGCAATTAGAAAAACCAAAGAAATTAAAGGGATACGAATTGGAAAAGAAGAACTCAAACTATCCCTGTTCGCTGATGACATGATTATATATTTAGAGGAACCTGGAAATTTCACCAGAAAACTCTTAGAACTCATAAGTGAATTCAGTAAAGTAGCAGGTTACAAGATCAATGCTCATAAATACAATGCATTCTTATACATAAGTGATGAATCTTCAGAAAGAGAAATTAGGAAAACTACCCCATTCACAATAGCATCGAAAAAAATAAAATACTTGGGAATCAATCTCGCAAAAGAGGTGAAAGACCTCTACGATGAGAACTACAGAACACTAAAAAAAAGAAATTGAAGAATACCTTAGAAGATGGAAAGATCTTCCATGTTCTTGGATAGGCCGAATTAATATTGTCAAAATGGCCATACTACCAAAAGTGCTATACAGATTCAATGCAATTCCAATTAAAATCTCAATGATGTACCTTACAGAAATAGAGCAAGCAATTATGAAATTCATCTGGAAGAATAAGAAACCCAGAATAGCTAAAGCAATCCTAAGTAGAAAGAGCGAAGCAGGGGGTATCACAATACCAGATCTTCAACTCTATTACAAAGCAATAGTAACAAAAATGGCATGGTATTGGTACCAAAATAGACAGGTAGATCAATGGTACAGAATAGAGGACATGGACACAAACCCAAATAAATACAATTTTCTCATACTAGACAAAGGTGCCAAAAATATGCAATGGAGAAAAGATAGCCTCTTCAACAAATGGTGCTGGGAGAATTGAAAATCCATATGCAACAGAATGAAATTAAACCCCTATCTCTCACCCTGCACAAAACTCAATCAAAATGGAACAAGACCTCGGAATCAGAGCAGAGACCCTGCATCTTATAAAAGAAAAAGTAGGTCCAAACCTTCAACTTGTTGGCTTAGGATCAGACTTCCTTAACAGGACTCCCATAGCCCAAGAAATAAAAGCAAGAATCAACAACTGGGATAGATTCAAACTAAAAAGCTTTCTGTCAGCAAAGGAAACTATCAGTAATGTGAAGAGAGAGCCTACAGAGTGGGAGAATATCTTTGCCACTCATACTTCAGATAGATCCCTAATTTCCAGAATCTATAAAGAACTCAAAAAACTCTACACCAAGAATACAAATAATCCAATCAACAAATGGGCTAAGGAAATGAATAGACACTTCACAGAAGAAGATGTACAAGCAATCAACAGATATATGAAAAAATGTTCAACATCTCTAGTAATAAGAAAAATGCAAATCAAAACTACATTAAGATTTCATTTCAGTCCAATTAGAATGGCGATTATTAAGAACAAAACCTACAATAGGTGTTGGCGAGGATGTGGGGAAAAAGGTACACTCATCATTGCTGGTGGGGCTGCAAATCAGTGCAGCCACTCTGAAAAGCAGTATGGAGATTCCTCTGAAAGCTTGAAATGGAACCACCATTTGACCCAGCTATCCCACTCCTTGGCCTATACCCAAAGGACTTCAAATCAGCATACTACAGAGATACAGCCACATCAATGTTCATAGCTGCTCAATTCACCATAGCCAGATTGTGGAACCAACCTAGATGCCCTTCAGTTGATGAATGGATAAAGAAACTGTGGCATATATATACAATGGAATATTACTCTGCCATGAAGAATGAAAATTATGGCATTTGCAGGCAAATGGATGAAATTGGAGGATATCATGCTAAGTGAGATAAGCCAATCTCAACAAACTAAAGGATGAATGATCTCGCTGATAAGCACATGAGGACATATAATGGTAGGAGGGGTTAGCATTAGGGTTAGGGTTAGGTTTAGGGTTAGGGATAAGGAGGGTGGTAAGAATGGAGGAAGGAAGGACTGTATAGAGGTAAAAGAGGGATGGTGGTGGTGGGGGGGAAGGGAAAAAAAAACAATGAATCAAACAACATTGCCCTATGTAAATTTATGATTTTTAATAAAAAAAAATCAGTAATAAAAGTAGAGTTAGGGACTTAGTGTGGTTTCTTAGCACCACAAATTCCTATTGATAACTGAAAGAGATTTTTTTTCCTCTTAAAGAACTCAGTGTAGACTTGTTATCATTTAATTAAATTGCCCTTTCGCAGTGAATATTCAAAGTCTGTTGACCCTGTCTAATCCTAACAAAAATAATTTTTTAAAAGGTTAACTCAAGTAAGATTGTGTTAGAGAGAATTTTAAAAAAACTTTTGAAACTACAAACTGAATGTTTAGGAGTCATTTCTTTAAAACTCCAGCTTTCTTCTGTAGAATAGGTCCTTTCCTTAGTCAAACGAAAGGCAAACAAACTTCGGATAAAGTTTTTTTTCTAGTGACTGTTGTTATACTATCATCTTACGGATAATTCTTTTTTTACATATTTTTTAGTTGTAGATGAATACAATACCTTTATTTTATTTATTTTTATGTGGTTCTGAGGATCAAATCCAGTACCTCATGCATGTGAGGCAAGTGCTCCACCACTGATCTACAATCCCAGCCCCTTATGGATAATTCTAAAAACAACACAAGAGAGTTTGCAGTCTGTAAGGCTTGTTTCAAATATTCGACACACAGATATTCACAGAAACACACAGCCATTGTTATTTAAACATTTAGGGTGACGCATGTTCACCTTGGCCTTTGTGTACAGACCTTTCTGTATAGGTGTGTCAGCAAAATATGTTACTAATGTCATAAAAAAAAGCCAATTTCTAACTTCCCTGCAGCCTGAAGTCAAGACAATAGCTATCACTGCTTAGACTGAAGAATGAATACATATTAAAGGGCTGTCTTAAGTGGCAGTTATCTAAATCTGAAAAATGATAAAGGTGACATAAAATAGGGTTAAATTTAGGACCCATAGGTACATATGTCATCTCACTGTCAAATGCCAGCTGTTGAGTTCTCTTTCTTGGAGGCATGCTGATGCAAGACCATAGTCAACCACGCAGTCGCAGTGAATCAGGCCCAAAGCTTGAATTATTTTTGCTAAATGTACCTGGCATTCCTGTTTGATAGATATTCCTTTTATTGAAAGCAATGAATCTCCTTTAAAGCAAAGGTCACTGAAATTAATACTCTGGCTTTTAACATGTCATAAGAAAATGCAAACTACATATCTGAGATACTAAATATGAATATTAGGCACTTTATCCCTTATCAACTTGACAGTGGGAAAAAAGGCTCAGTCTTTTGAACAAAGTGTTTGCAAGTAGTCTCAGACAGATGCAAGTTTTTAATCAATGTCTGACTGGCCAGAAATCAGTATTGAATAAGATATGTAAGAGCAGCTTAGGCTCCCAATTATTGAATCTTACATAAGATCCCCACTTTAGTGCTAGTGAGAGTCAATAGTTGGCATAAAGTCCCCTGATAAACCAGTTCATTTTCAACATTACAAAACAGGACTGCATTTGCTAAGTTCCAAGGATTGTATTAATGTTTTACAGACATTATTTTATTTCTTCAGAAACTTTAGAGGTAGATACTACAATTATACACATTATACAGATCTGGAAACCTGGAAGTAGCTTCTCCAAGGATACACATACTATGACAGAACCAAAACGAAACAGCCCATTTGATTCCAGTTACATTATATTACTTGGAAATAAATGAATTCTGCCAACAATTAGCCAGCCTGGAAGAGGACCCCAAGCACCATGTAAACCATAGACACAACCAGCACCCTGATGATACTCTAGGCAGAAAATACAGGCATGCCATGGCCAAACTCATAAGATGTGGGATAATTTGTAGGGGTGTGTGTGTGTGTACACATGCACACATGCTGGGAATTGAATGCAGAGCCTTACACCTAATTTGTGTCAAGTCACACAGTTTGTAGTAATTGTTACATAACAATAGAAAACTAATACTCTGGTGATAGATATATTCAAGACATATGTAGAATTAGATAAGCAGCAATTGTCATGAGAGTTTGAGTTCTCTTGCCTCTGTACTCTGCAGGCAGTAAAAGGCATGGAAATGTGCTGTGTTAAGCTGTTGGACATGAATGATATTCCACTGTCTGAGTGGATGTTAGTTGTCCCCCTAAATAGTCATCCATATAAAGCCTAAATTATATGTTGGAAATCCACAGGACGACCAGTACTTTTTTTTTGATGCCTAATTGGACAATTCTTAAGGTTCTAGAGGGACAATCACTAACAATTCTTCAGGTTTCATCACACCAGATTATGATCACAACCTCAAAGTGAAGGGGTACAGCCTTTGTACTTTTATCACCCCTTTCTTCTGGATGGATTATACCATCATCTCACTTTTTAGCTCATACATATGCAGTCACACCAGTTGTTACTTGTCCTTTCAACAATTGCATGGAGGAACTTCTATGCTGCTGTGGTTTTTGGCCCCATAAAATGGCAGCAAGGTCATCCATCTCATCACTTTTGACCCCTTCATCCAAAAGTCATCATCACCCAGCATTGTAAGAGTTGTAGGTCAGTTGGTCCCAACTATGGTTATCTCCTTCAGGAGGTAGGGATAAGGAAGGTGATGATTAATTTTATGTGTCAACTTGACTGGACCATGGCTTGCCCAGATACTGGTTAAACATTATTTCTGAATGTCTATGAGGGTGTTTCCAGAAAAGATTAGCATTTGAATTGGTGGACTCAAATAAAGCACATGGCCCTCCCAGTGTGGGTGTGTAGCATCCATTGTTAAAAGCCTGAATAGAACAAAAAGGCAAAGGAAGATGGATTCACTTTCTGCTGGACTTCTTGAGTCAGAACATTAACCTGCCTTCAGCACTTATGGTTCTCAGGCCTTCCAAGTCTACCTGGAACCTATTCCATCAGCTTTCTGTCTTTCAGGCCTCCAAACTATGTGCCCCTAACTTTCTAGATCTCCAGCTTGCAGAGAGCAGATTGTGGGACTTGATCTCCATAATATGAACCAACTTTATACTAAAGCTTTTCCTAAATGTATTTTACATGGACTACCACTTTAGGCCTTCCAAATCTGTGCTCCTGTTTACCTGGAGCAAGCAACAGCTTTGTAGCACTGTGCTATCTCAGGCTTCTTTTCATAGCCAGGTGAGGAAAGTCCAGGAATGGTCCCATTTGATTGACTCTGCTCAGGTAAGGTCATATGCCATTCTTTGCACAAGGGGATGGTCATCAGAAGATATTCTGCACATCAGGGCTTTTAATTCAATTGGAACTGGTTAGCTTTACCCTTAATATATTCTACCCCCTTGTGGGATCCTTTCTCCAAGGTCATTAGTAACCACCACAGAATTCTATGCCTGAAGAGTTGGATGCTAACTCCCATCTCCATCCCAGGCCTCTGGTTCACAAGTCATCTACTCTGAAGATTCTCAGAAACTTAATTAGTGGAGCTAGTGCTTCAGGCTTCTCTATGGTGAAAGTCTCCCAGGCAACTCTAAGACTTAAACACCACTGTCCTGGAATGCAATCCTGGTGACATCCCTCACCCCCCTGGTCTGTGTTCTCAGGAACATAACTCTTAAGGTCCTTGGCTTGGCAGGTTTCCTACAACCAGTTAGTGATGCACAATCCCAGTCCTTAAAGATGGCCAGCCAGCTGTCCTGTCTCAAGAGGGAATTTTCCCTCCAAGTCTTGGTTCTCTAATTGCTTGGTTTATTTCCACAATACCCAGCCACTGTACTAATTATCAAGCAGATGAGTGCAGCTGTTTGAGCAACACACACTCCAGGGCTTCTGGAACCATCAGGTTCACTACTGTTGCAAACTTACGGTGACGGGAACAATAGCCAGTGTGTGAAAACTCAGCCTTGTAGGACACACAGTGATCTAGGAGGCTCCAGATGTCATACTCTGGAAGAAGGACTCCAAGCCTTGAGCTGTAGGGATTCTAATTTGCATCCCTAGGAAGGACTAGCCTCTTCAGTATGTTTAGGAGCTAGGATCCAGTTAGAGTACCACATGACAGAACATGGGCTTCTAGCTCCATCGTGCCATCTTGGAGAAAGGAGTACTTTCTCTAGTGTGATCAGGGCTGGGGCTCAAGCTTCACTATTGTAGTTGTGAAAGGCCTGTGACTTGATTAGCCACCTGAGAACTCTGCCAGGCTGACTGCCTTAAACATTTGGCTGCAACTTCAACAAGGCTTTTCAGAGCCTTGGGAGCCAGTCCTCAGAGAATTAGCCCCAGACAAGTTAAAATATTCACCTCACATGCTTACAGCAGCAATAGTAAATGAACGTTGTTATATAAAACTACGTATGCATCTCTTAAAAACAATTTTGAGTGGAAAATATTTGTTTAAAGTTCAGAAACTGGCACAACTAATACGTATGAATGTGTTACCAGTACAAAGTAAGAACATGATTTCACTGAAAGCCAGGATAGTGATTATCCCTAATGAGAAAAGTGAAAGCAAGATGAAGAAGGTTCTGGAGTACTGATGATGTTCCATTTCTTAATTTGGTGGTGGATACATGTGTGTTTATAATCATTCCTTAAAAAGTACACGTTTTTGGCCCACTTTCCTTAACTTATAAGTGCCAAGAAGAAAGAATATACATTGAAGTCTACATGGGTAAAGGAGCATCCTATCTGCATCTTACTCTCAAATGGTTCAGGAAGAACAATTATTCATTATTTCAAAACTCAGAAAAGAAAAAAGGAAGAAAGAAAGGCATACTCCAAGTAGAATATTTTCATCTCCTTTTATTGAAGGAAATAGAAACTTGTGCTGCTGAGGCAGTGGTACCTCAGAGCATGACAAGGTAGTCAATGGGGCTGACATGACAAGCCACAATGCTGGCCAGGCATCCTACCACAGTGGGAGGACCAAACCACAATGACTGCAGGAGGTAGCACATATCCCCAACACCCAGTGTAAGCATTTCCATTTGCAGAGAGTTTGGCCATGCATCTTAAAAACAGGGTCCCTTTATAGCTGGTAGGATATCATCTTAGGTCGCCAAGTCCATCCAAAACTAATATATAGTCTCAGATGTGGAGACCCTTTCCTTTGACTCAAATATTTAGGCCACCAGAAGATCTGATTTCCTTTCAGCTCTTTATCCCAGACAGAAAAAGAAGCCGAGTTCTTGAAACATCACATAAATATAGCAGGACAGGTGCTCATGCCCAGCCTTGCTCTAAAAGTAGCTGCATTTTTTCCACCTGACTTCTCACACTGCTCTCATTCAGCATGTGCCCTAGGAAACCTCTCAGTATTATAAACAAGGACAGATTGGGGGCAGAGCCTAGGGGATGCAGGGAATCAAAAGCTGCTACATAGCCAAGGCCATTTCACAAGAAACAGCATGGGGAGCACTACTGAGTCAAGGTCCTCCCAAACAGCTGCTAGAAGCACACACAAAGAAAAACGCAGTAGTTCTCCCATGTCAGGATCAGCTGCACCAAAGTCATGGTCCAGGAAGCTGAGCCACTTCATGTCCCTGGCAGATTATCAAACCCCATGGCATTCCTAAGCTGTTCTGGTTTTCAAGTACAATGAGGTGTTTGAGCAATTCAGTCACAGAAAAGCAAGCACTAAAGAAATCTCAACCAGCTGCAAATTAATTTTATCAAAACTTAAATTTATATGGTCAAGAACTGATTGTGGGGGGCAAGAATGGGGGTGGTTGAGATTTTGCTATGTAGAAATAGGGACCTAAGGGTTTATTCATGTAAACCCTTGATCATAAACCACCCTCATGTCCAGAAATCAGGAGAAAATCTGATTTAGAAATGGTCATCATCAGAAGTCATCCAATTTTAGTTCTCTTCAGTGCTGGACACGTGGTTTCCAGGATCAAAGTCTTGAGAGCACTAGATCAGGAAATGGGAGAAGCAAGGCAAGGAGAAGAGGGCATCAGGGGCTGGAATTTCTGAAATGAGCATTTATTTCACAGAAGGCTTGGCACAACGAGGCTGGGGTGAACATGATTTAGTGATTGTTCTTGGTTGCCTCCTTTGCTGCAGCAATCAGTGGAGTGAGGCTGGAGAGGGGCTTGGCAATCTTCAGGAACTGATGCTAGAAAGGAGACAAAGAGCAAAAATCACATTACTATTTACTGTTCTTCCTTAGCAACTATTACAAGACACAGGGCATCCATACTTATGCAAGGTGCTGCCTGGAGAGCTTCAGATCATCCTCAAATGAAGGTTATCTTTATGAGATAATCACTCTGGAAAACTGGCAGTAACTACCTACAGGTAAACACACAGCTACCCTATACCCTAGCAATTTCAATCCTAGGTATATTCCCAAGAGAAATGAGTTTATGTAACTAACAAAAGGCACACGCAAGAACGTTCAAAGAAGTTTTACTTACAAAAGCCTATAACTAAAGAGAAACCAAATGTTCAAGAGAATGGAAGAATGAAGAGTTATATTCATATGATGCTACACAGAAAATTACACAGCAATAAAATGAATGAATAATTAATAAACTAACAAGATGAATCCCACAGACACGCTGAATAAAAGAACCTGGATACAAGACAGCTTATTTTTTTCTTTTTGGTAAGAGGGATTGAACTCAGAGACATTTAATCTCTGCGCTACATCCCCAGCTTTATTTTTTTGTTTGAGATGAGGTCTTACTAAGTTGCTAAGGATCTCACTAAGTTGCTGAGGCTGACCTCAGGTTTGTGATCCTCCTGCCTCAGCTTCCTGAGTGGCTGGGATTACAGGCACATGGCACCATGCCCAGCAAGATAATTCATATTGTATATTTCATTTCTTATAAGACTAAACGATAATTATAATCAGAATAATAATTGTCTCTGGGAAAAGTATTGACTGATTATGACCTAGTATTACAATGTACTATTTCATTTTAGAAGCAGTACCCCTTATTCCCACCCTGTACCCTGTGCTGGGGATTGAACCCAGGAGCATTCAACCAGTAGGGTACATCCCTAACCCTATTTATTTATTTAAATTTTAAGAAAGGGTCTCTCTGAGTTGCCAAAACTGGCCTTGAACTTGTGATCCTCCTGCCTTAGTGTCCTGAATAGCTGGGATTATGGGCTTGCAATGCCATGACCAGCAGGGTTTTTGTTTTGTCTATTTGTTTGGAAGACATAAGGTATTACTATGTTGCCAGGCTGGCCCTGAACTCCAGGGCTTAAGGGATCCTCCTGCTTCAGCCTACCAAGTGACCTGGACTATAGGCATGGACCATTATGTCTGGCTCAAAATGTTCTATCTTTGAATCTAGTAAGGACAGTTAATTCAGTAAGGATTTCAAAAGCTTGGTCCTTTCTCAAGTCATTTTTACTGGGCTGTGCTTTGGGCCATACCCTCAGCTTTTAAATAGGACCGTTTAGGGGAAAAACATCATATGAAAACTGCACCTACATTTGCAGTAAAACTGTTATGCAAAACAGTTTTTTATGTAACTCAGAGCCTCTTATCTAATTTTTAAAATTTTATATTTAGTAGGGAAAAAGTTTTGCATCTTGAGGATGTGGAATGTTTCTTCCATTATAAGAAATACAAGAACTATGATAATTTCATTTCTGTCCTGGCTACAGAGGAAACTGAGAACCTAATGTGATGTTTAACACAATTGCCATGCTTGTAATTAATTCCACTGCATAATCATACTGTATATGTGTATAGACACACGTGGACATATACACTCTTTGCTGAAAACTGATTAAAATTCTACAAAGATAAGGTATAAAGAAGTACTGAGAAGACATTATTATTACTATGAAAGGAATAGAAGACATTGGCTAAATCATGAAAATATATCATCCTATGTATTTCTTTTCATACATGTGTTCTCACAGAAGAAATGGATGTGAAAACTTCATGATAATGAGTCTAAAAGTCTTATTTTTGAATACTTACAATGTATATTAACAAGTTAAAGAACCAGTGTTCTCAGATCACATTTCTATGTCTCTTCTCTGAGGTGAGAGAGCAGTGTGGTCCAACACCCAACTGGGAAAACTCTTTTGAACAAAGTAAATTAGATAAGCCCTGTGTGAGAACTTCCAGACCTGACACTTTTTGAGTCTGAAAGAGCAGAGGTGAAGGGATGTACACTTGAGCCAAACAGACATAGACTGAAATCCTGAATCTATCACTTGTCAACTATATAACAATGGAAAAGTTACTAAACCTCCATTTCTTCACCTGTAAAAAATGGGAATAGCAGAACCTTTAACTATAATATAAATGTATATAAATGCACACATATATAATATTACTATATATATAACCACATATATAGTATATATAAAATATATATTATATATATTACCACATATATATAGAACACTATAAATAAATATGAAACACTACCAGTGGTAAAGTGTGGCAAAGATCCAATAATACATTTATTATTAGTTATATTATTATATCAGGAAGAAAACTCTAGAGGGCACTAACCTTTGAATAACTACAATTTGTTACCTAAGATATTTTTATATTTTTACTAATCACAGGCTTAGCATAGTATTTGTACATTTCCCAGTATCAAGGGTTTCCAGAACACAAGTCATATGAAAGGCAAAAGGGAGTCTATATTGTACTGTTTGCTATAAGGAGTCTTTTAGTCTCAAAGGATTCTAGATACTAATGGTTTACATTTGGCAGAACCCAGATCTCATATGTAATGGCCAGCTCTTTAATCAGTAGCCTCAATTACAAAGAGATGCTAAAAATACTTTAAGTAATTCCATTCAATTCAATAAATACTTTGAGTACCTATTCAGAATCAGATCCCAGGTACAAGAAGAAATTCGGAAATTAATAAAATAGAGGTTATAATACAATGGTGTAAAGACAGAGATACTAATAAATGTTTTTTCTTTTGTACTGGTGATTAAGCATGCTAGGCAAGCAGTCTACTGCAGAGCTATACCCCCGACCCTTTTTATTTTATTTTGAGACAGGATCTAAGTTACCCAGGTGGGTCTCTAACTTATAATCCTCCTCCCTTAGGTACACAAATGGCAGGATTACAGGCATGAGCCCAGCTTTATAATTAACTTTAACTTTAGTGCTAGGTCCTGCCCTGCCCTACTCAGTCACTCTTAGGTCTCATGATACAAAAGTAACTGACAGGGCATGCCTTCAAATCCATCACTATCATAGAGCTGCATGTGATACTTCCTATTAAGTTACCAGTAGGCAAGACAGTAAAATGACACTAGAAATAAGAAATTATATTTGAAACATAAATGTTAGGTATAAATGATGTGGCCTGCTAAAGGTAGCTTTGGCCACCATATAAAGTAATTACACTGTAATCTCAGGATTAGGAAGGTCAGAGTTCTTATAAAAGGCTTGGTAAATCCAGCTCTGAATTTTCCTATACGCTTGCAGAATCTCACTCCAATAAAGAGGATGTCACTGCCACCATCTGAGAGGGTTTCCAATGAAGAAACTGATGATTCCAAAGTTGCATTCACTAACTATTCTCTAAACTGACATTCCTTTGTTGAAAATATACTTTTGAACTTATTCCAGTAAAATGTACCTTGTGTAAGATTTAACAAGTCAGAGAGCTGCTTCTTACACCAACTCAAACTCTGCTAGACTAATTCAAGCAAAACAAAGGAAGTGCTAAAGAAAGATACAGGCAAAGTTCAAAAGGAGATCATAAAGTAGATCTGAAGCTGAGCTAGGAAGATGTGTATAATTTTAATAGGCTGAGGAGGAAGTTAACAGAATATCGTAAGCAAAGACCCAACAATGAAGGCTAAGGTGGGCATGGGAACTAGCAGGAGAGAAACTGGGTTCTATAATAAACAAAACCTTACAAAAAAATGAAGTTCAAAAAGCTCAAAAGGTTTGGTCAGTGATTCCTCGAGTTAGGTGATTTCCTGTAGAGGGTGAGTTACCTGCAATAGCTCTTTAGCTGAACCTCTCTTCTCCACATCCATCTCAAGACAGCGGTTCAAAAAGTCCCGGAAGATAGCTGACAGCTTCTCTGGGTTCTGAAGCTCTGGAGTCCCATTAGTGGCAATGAGGTACAAGGCCTAGCAACAAAAGTGAAGAATCACTTTGAGCACCAAATGAAGTTCTCTCTTCATTTGGCTTCCAAGAAACCCCCTCTAAAAATACAGTTAACTGCTATATGATCTAAGACACAAAGCAGCCGCTGTGGCATTCTGGAAAGAATATGACTTAAGGATCAGATTTAACACTCAAAACCCATGTGACCATGTGTGTGCTACTGAACTTCCAGCTTCCTCATCTATAAAATAGTACCACTGCATGTTTTTTCAAAATAAAATAAACACATTTGGAAAGAACTTTGTAAATTTACAAAGTATGTTCACAGACCTAAAGGTTTATTATTACTCTTGATTACAAATGTAAACAATTCATTATTCAGTCAGCCTAATGAGCTAAGATCTGCCCACAGCTACTGGCAGAAATTATTCTTGATACATTCACCTCAGTTATCCAAGAGCAAATCTCTTGTAGGAAAGGACTATAAAAAGGAATGTCTAGTTAAGAAGCAAACTGTTTCACTGCTGCCTCCCCAACCACCTAACATGAATCATCTCTTGGGAGAAGGAAAGAAAAATATAGTGGTGGGAAACCTTTATAAGTACTTAACACGTTAACTTACAAAGTACTTACATCACAGTCTCATTTAATAATCACAATAACTTTGTGTAATAGGACAAGAAGGATAATCCCCATTTCACACATAAGGCCAGAAAGAAAGCTATATGTGTAGGGTCACGATATTCACGAGTGCATGACCTCTGATTTAACCCTGCTCTTATTTTAGTTACACCCCACTAATCAACAGCTTCAAATCTGTAAGGCCATTTTCTAAAACAGAAAAGGATTTATTGTATGTGGAGTCAGAGAGCAAAACTAGGACCAAAGGACAGAAACTATAGGTTTTAGTTTCGGTTTATTAACAATGAAACACCTTCCAAGAATCAAAGCTATCCCAGGGTGACATGAGTGTGTAGTTAATGGTAGATCTCCACCTACTGGTGTCAATGCATAGGGAATTCCTGCACTGGACAGGAGCTTGGATCAAATGTGAAAATAAAAGCACCCAGGATAACTTTCACATTTGACCACCAAAATTGCCAACCTACTTTGCATCTTTGTTTGCTGCATTCCTCTTCTATTAGGACAGATAGATTTCCATGATCTAATCTAATGTCTTTTGATGCAACTCCTCTCAGCTAATTAAGGACATCACTCTTGCATTGACACTTCTCCCTTATATAATCATTTTCTCCTCTCCAAGAGGTCATTGCCATTAGCACACAAACATCATCTTTTAACCCATCCCTACCTGACTCCACTTGTTTCATTTCTCTGTTACCCTTCATGGCAAAACTCCTTTAAGAGAAAAAAGAAACTGTTTATAAATGCCACCTTCGTTTCCTCCTCTTCTACTCTCAGAGATTTACTCTAATTAGGCTTTTATCCCCATAATTGAATTGATAATGGATTGTCAAGGTCATCAATAACCTCTACATCCCAGATCCACTGTTCATTTCTCAATCTCACCATATTCAACCTATCAGTCACATTTAACATGGTAATCCATTTTCCCTGAAACACTCTCTTGCCTCCCAGACACATTCATCTCAGTTTTCTCATACTAGGAAGGTCTCCCCTTGGTCTACTTTGCTACTTTCTAAAACACTAGAATAATTTGGAGCTAGTCCTCAAACCTCTTTCTTCTTTATACACTCACCCCCTAAATGAATGATCTCAAATACTTTTGACCTTAAATACCAATTTAAATAAATTTATATTTATGTGTATAGTCTTGACTTCTCACTCTTGAACTTCACTCTTATGCCCAACTACACTCAACATTTCCACTTGAATGAACATTTTTAAAGTGTTTTTATTTTATATAAAACTGTTTATATATTTTAGTTATATATGACAGAAGAATACATTTTGACACATCATACATAATTGGAGTATAACTTCTCATTTGTCTGGTTGTACGTGATGTAGAGGTACATGCGGCATCATATATGCACATAGGGTAATAATGTCTGATTCATTCTACTATCATTCCTACCCCATGCCCCTTCTCTCCCTTCACTCCCCTCTGTCTAGTCCAAAACACCCCTTTTCTACCCCTCCAATTGTGAATTATCATCAATCAGTATATCAGAGAAAACATTCAGTCTTTGATTCTTTGGGACTGGCTTATTTTGCTTAGCATAATATCCTCCAGTTCCATTCGTTTACCGGCAAATGCCATAATTTCACTGAATGAACATTTTTAATAAAGATATTCAATGCCACCACCCCCTCTCTCTTTTTTTGGTACTGGGGATCCAGGGACACTTTGTCACTGAGCTATATCCCCAGCCCTTTTTACTTTTATTTTGAGACAGCGTCTCTCTAAGTTGCTTAGGGTCTCACTAAGTTGCTAAGGCTGAACTTGAATCTGTGATTCTCCTGCCCCAGCCTCCCAAGTCACTGGAATTATAGGTGTGCACTACCACACCCAGCTAAAAACCACTCTTTATTACCCCACTTAACCATGTTCCTCACCTCTCATTATATGGAAACTGAATTTATCAGTAATTCAGGACTAACACCTCATAGCCATTATGGTTTCCACTTTCTCTAATATCAAATTCATCTTGTCAGCTATTCCTTCAAGACATTTCCTGAGTCTACTAGTCACTTATACTCCTAACAGTATATCTAAGTCACCACTCTTGTCTGAACTACTCCAACAGTCTTTCACAGTCTATTTTCCATAAAAGCACTGAAACCTTACAATGACTTCCAAATTCTGCAGAATAAAAGCCAAGTTTCTCACAATGGCCTAGAAGGTCTTACCTGCTGGTCCTCTACTAGTTCCCTGAATTTGGCTACCACTTTACACCCTTCTCACTCACTTCAAGGACATAGGCCTCCCTGGTTGTCCTCAGGATACCACAAATACCTTTTAAATCAAGTCCTGGCCTAAGATTAATCTCATGACTTACTCCTTTACTTCTTTCAGGTTTCTGGTAAAATAACCTACAAGAGAGAATTTCCCTCTCTACTCTAAATAAAACAGCACACCTCTGCCTCTTTCCTCATTACCCTCTTAACCATTTACTCTGCTTTTTTCCATGGTACTTATCATCAGTTACTATTCATTCATTTGTTTTTCTATCATTAGAAAATTTATTGTATGTGATACAAAATCATTGAATAAATTAATGAATAGCTTTTAGTATTCTTTTCTCCAGCATATATGTATACACTTATTTTTATTTTTTATTTGTAGTACTGGGGATCAAACCAAGGCCCTGCATATACTAGGCAAGTGCTCTACCTATGAGGTATATACCCAGCCCCAGCATTTATACTTTAAGTTCAACAGGGTCTACTTTGATCCAAAAAAGAGATATTCAGATTTAAAGCAACAGAGAGAGAAATAGCCTGAGTCCCATTTCCAGGCACTAGAGACAACAGCCCAAATACCTTGAAATAGGATTGATAATACTTACTCTCAGAGGGTTTTCATTGAGGTATGGAGGCTCCCCTTCAATCATTTCAATGGCCATGATGCCCAGGGACCAGATGTCAACCTTGGGCCCATAGGCTTTCCGTGTCACAACCTCTGGTGCCATCCAATATGGAGTTCCCACCATGGTGCTCCGTTTGCTTTGCTCTGGGGTTATCTGTGCACAGAATCCAAAATCAGCTAGAAAAGGAAAATCAAAGAAAGTCAGGCATTTAGGTACTCCTTCAGTAAGTGCTGACAGTGTTCCTACCCACAGGGGTCAGGCTCTTTCTGCCACCCAGTTGTCTCACCAAAGCAGAGTCACTGGAACTTCATGTCCAGCACCTAGCCTATTCCCTCATCACCCCTGAAGAGAAGTAGGCAGAATATAAGGAACATCATCTCTAGTTTTCTACCTTTTCCTCAAACCAGAAGGACCAGGCATTAAAATCAAAGCAGCCCATTTTGGCCTTGATTGCTTGGCCCAATTCTGTTTTGTTCTTAAAAACCATTCCCATACTCCAGAATGTGGCAATGAATTCCTTGCCTTACTCCCTGAACATAAGTCCCTGAAATGAGCCCCAATCACAACCAGGTATGGCTTTGCTTTAAAAAAAAATCAGTTCCTCACTCTATACCCTAGGCCTTCTTCCACCTGTGACACAACCTCTTTGTCTAGACAACTGTATTCACACATTTGAACAATCTGTTCTGCCTGGAGTTCTTTTCACATTATATTGAAATTATAAATTTATTTAGATCAGGGGGTCTTTGATAGTAAAGACTATGTATTCTTACTCATCTTTGTAACCACAAAGGGGCTGGGAGATAATAGACATTCAGTAAAAGTTTGCTGAATAAATAAATGAATGATGAAATTACACAAAACTTTTTTCTAATTATTCACTACAAGTCTCTTGCACTAGACTGAGAATTCCTTGAAGGTTGGCAAAATGGACCCTCGGTGCTGACACAGGATCCAGCACAGAGTAGACATTCAGCAATTTGTTTTTCTTTTCTGAATGTATAAAAGAATGGAAAATAATGAAAAGATGCTGTATGAAAATAGAGTAATATAAAGAAGCCACAATTCCCATGAAATAATAAAGACTCTCTTTATTATATAATTGCCAAACCACAGGAGACAGGGCCACACAGGGAGAGAAGTATCATCCCTAAGAGTCCTACTTACTTAGCTTGACAGAGCCGTCCATTCCCAACAGAATATTGTCACTCTTGATGTCTCTGTGAATGACCTGATTTGAATGCAGAAACTCCAGAGCCTGCAGACACTATTTGAGTAGTGTATATAGAGGGAGAAAGAAGAATATATAATATAGAAGACTTGAAAGAAAAATCATCTAATCCAACCTCATTTTAAGATATAGGAAATAAGCCCCCATGAATAAAAGGACTTGCCCCAAATTAGAGGCACAGTCAGATCTAGTACCAACTCTTCTACCTCCCAGCTAAGTATTCTTTTTACATTCCATGCTGCCTTTCATCTTATGATATTTCCTTAAGCAAAAAGGAGTTCCTTCAAGGATGGGTGCACTGGTGTGCACCTAAAATTCCAGTAACTTGGGAAGCTGAGGCAGGAGGATGGCAAGTCCAAGGATAGCCTCAGAAACTTAGTTCAGTGGTAAAGTGCCCCTGGGTTCAATCCCTAGTAACAAAAGAACAAACAAACAAACAAAAAAAAAAAAAAAGAAAAACCCAAAAAGGATCAAAAGGATGATCTTAAGAAATTGGAACCCTCATACATTGTTGGTGGGAGTATAAAATGGTACAGCCAATTTAGAAAACATTTTGGCAGTTCTTCAAAATGTTAAGTATATAGAGTTGCCATATGACCAACAATTCTACTTATAAATACCTAAGAAAATGAGAACATATGTCTAAACAAAAACTGAGGGAGGGGGAGGGGAAAGAAGAGGGGGAGGAGAGAGAAAATAATCCAAATATCCATGAATGGATAGATAAAGTGGAATATTATTTGGCACTTGGTTCCTGGGGATGGGGATGAAGTGCTAATACATGCTACAACATGAATGAACCTTCTCAACATGCTGAAAGAAAGAAGCCAGTCACAAAAGAGGACCTATTATGGAATTCCATTTATATGAATTTCCAAAACAGGAAAACAACAGAGATAGAAAATAGATTGGTACTTGCAAAGGGTTAGGAAAGTTGGGGTGCAGGATATGGGAAGTCACTGTCAATGGGTATGAAGTTTCTTTTCTTTTCTTTTTTATTTTTTAGTTGTAGATGGACATAATACCTTTATTTTATTTATTTATTTTTATGTGGTGCTGAGGATCTAACCCAGTGCCTCACACGTGCTAGGCAAGTGCTCTACCACTGAGCTACAACCTTAGCCCATGAAGTCTGTTTTTAGAGAGAGAAAAATTATCTAAAATTCATTATGATGATAGTTGTATAACTATGAATATACTAAAAACTATTGAATTATATACTTTAAATGGTTGAGTAATATGGAATATGAATTAAAACTCAATAAACAGTTTTAAAAATGGGGTGAAGATGTGTATTACATTTTAAGGCGAGTAATACCACTCATTGATGTAATATTTAAACTTTTTTCCAAATGTTTTCTGATTCCTATACAATGTTAGTTTTGCAATTTCCACTTTACAGATAAAATAATTTGAAGTAAAATAACTTTTCTAAGTTTTATACACATGCATGCATTTTCAACCAGTGAAAGTTGGTTCCTGGGGGTTGAGGTGAAAACAACTTAGATATTATAAGGTTTTGTGACACCCCAGAGGGTCACAGTATGTACACAATTATACAGTATATCTATGGTATTAAATTTTCATGAGGGGAGTATATAATTGGGGGGAAAAATTATCTGAAAAGGCTCCTGAAGGAGGAAGTAGGAAGGTTGAGAAATACTACATTAAGTGGTAGAACAAAGAAAGAACTCTTAAGAATTCCATTAATCTACTTGTGTATATTCCATATCCCAAAGTTATTAATGCAAAGGGGACCATATTTTCTAGGGTAGTATTGATTTCACATTATTTTTCCTAACATTGACTAAATATACAACTATGTAAGTTCATCTGTGTGCCTCCAGGTCTTACACCATCAAATCTATCACACCCCATTATATGCAAAATTTTGAACCTCAGTTCAAAAATTTTGAACCTCTGTTAATCTTTTACTCTTTCCTCAATTTCCTAACTTTTCTATCACTGCACATTGGAAAGTTCCAGTCTCTCCACAGTAAAACAACCAATCCTCAACCTCTCTGAATAGTTCCTTCATCTTCTTGCTCTAATGGAAAGGTAAAGATTTGGCTATCCTCTGAGGATACTGTTTCTCATGGAAGCCTTGTGGAATGCTTTTTATTTTTCCTCCTACACCAGCTTATTACAAAACCTAGACATTTAATAGCAATGAGGAAAAAGGAGCTTTGTTTTTTATTTGTTTTGCCTAGAAATATTTTATCCTAGATTTCTGCTTGCTTGCTTCTACACAGCATGATCTTCTACATCACTCATATGCTTACTCACATCTGTGGTGAAACTTTCTCTGACTGCTCTGTATAAAACAGTACTTTCCCTGCTGGGGAATGATACTGGCTAAATTATATTATTATATTGTGTACATGTACAAATATGTAACAACAAATCCCATCACTATGTCTAATTATAATATACCAATAAAAATATGGAAAAAATAAAATAGTACTTTCCCTGCCACTACCTTCTTATCCTGCTTTATATCCACCTTCTTATCCTGCTTTATATCCTTCATGGTGCATAAATAAAGCAGAATAACAGAATAATAGTATGATTAAAATATATGTCCATATAGAAGAGATAAAAGAAAGTATTATGATGTGTTTACAGTTGTTATCTTTAAAGACTGAAATTCTGAGTGATTGAATATATATTTTCTGGTTTTTTCTCATTTTTCTACAATGGGCTTAATAAAGTTATCTGTAAAGAAAAAATCATGATGATAGATACTATACAGATATTATATGGATGATGAATAATGTCAGCATTAATTTCTTCTGCTTCCACACAGCCAGGGCTAAAATCTCAATGGGTGTGGAACTTTCATGGATAGAGATATGGGGTCATTTCCTCTCAAGACTGGACCTTGGCCTTACCTCTCGGCACACAGCTGCAATCTGGCCTTCATCCATACAGGTTTCTGTTACTACATCTGTTAAGGAGCCTCCAGCCAAGTATTCCATGACAACCCACAGTTCATCTCCCACAAGGTAACTGCAGGAATACAGATAAAGTGTGAGAAGGAATAGTCAAAAGTACAAAGAGCCACTGCATTGAGTTTCAATTCTAAGCATATGGAGAGTGATGCTATCTCACTCAGTTTTGGAAAAGCTTAGGGTTCCTTACTTTGGGGAAAAGCAGAGTCTGGGAGACAGAATCATTAACTTTAAATCTCTTAAGAATGCTCCTGGAGGGGAAAAAAAAAGTATACATGTTCTGTGAAGCCCCAAAAAGCAGAACTAAGGAAACTAGGTTGAAGATATAATAAAATTATATGTGAGCACAACACAAAGAAATACCTACTAAAATTTAAAGGACTGGCATGATTTCCACATCTCTAGAAGCATCCAAATAGGGAATATACAAACATTTGAAAAAGATGGGATCCATTTTTCCAACATTAGGGAGAACCACTAAACCTCCCTAAGAATTCTACTAGATCTGAGGTCCATGAGACTAAGTACTAGTCTAAGACTTAGTACTAGTACTAAGACTCTATTCCCATAGTCCAACACAGCAGATGCCCATATTTACTGAATAAATCCATGAGTATGATAAAAGATAATTGTAAATATTAAATAAAATAATGGTAATAAAAGTCCTTAAAAGCCATAGTGTTGTACACATAGTCATTATGCTGCCAGTGACTTCCACTTTGAGTGTCCATGATTCTATTCCAGTCTGATTAACCAAGACTAGAGTTTATTAACATCTCCCTGGAGTAATTATGGGCTGACATAAGTTAGAACTGATAGTTTCATTTGGAGATTGGATCACTCAGCCCTGCTATGTGATAGTTACTTAACCTGTCTAATCAATATTTTCTCACCTGTAAAATAGGACAAATAAAAACAAGGCTAGTTCAGAGCCCTACAGACTCTTCTGATAGCCTTGGTCAAAGAAACTAGGCTGGAAAAACATTTCTTGGTTTGGTTTGAGATGTGAGGTATGTTGTCTTTTTTTTTTTTTTTTTTATTCCTGATAATGGGACTACTGCCAGGTAGAAGGGAAACTGTTGAAAGAGTTTGATAAATTGGTCTCAAGAAAAGGGCAAGATGTGAATCCTAAAATCCTAATCTCTTGATCTCTTGACTACTAATCTAGTACTCTTTCCACAAGACTGCATTCTTTGTAATTAAAAGTCTTAAAATTATTTTTCTGTCTTCCTGTTTTTTTTTTTTTTTTTTTGGCAGTTCTGGGGATTAAATCTAGGGCCTCCCTATGCTAGGCAAAGACTTGCCACTGAGTTACACCCCCAGCCCAAGTCTTGAAAATTTTTAAGGCCCATGAAGAATTAATGCCTTTATAAAAGGCCTCACATTTTCTACCATATAAGGACACAACAAGAAGGCGTTATCTATGAACCAGCCTAAGGCCCTCACCAGACCGTGAATATGTTGACACATTGATCTTGGACTTCCCAGTTTACAGAACTTTCAGGAATAAATCTATATAGTTTAAAAATGCTCTAGCACCTGGAATCTTGTTATAGCATCCCAAATGGACTAACACATGAACCAAAAGAAAAATCAAGACTGGGTAAAAAGTGCTCCACTGCCATGAGCCTGTTCATTCCCTGATAAAGAACATATATTTATGGCCTCTCACCCATACTGAAAAACAACTGTTACCTTAAACTGATTGGGAGAAGAATATGAAGATCTAAGTAAGTATATCTGGGCACTGACAAACAAAGCCACTTTTCCTGGGTCTGACATATCACTGTCAAAGCTAAGACTATGCAAATCATATTCGAGTTGTCTCAAACTCTTTGTGGCTACTCCCTGTGCCAGTGTACCTTCAAATATCCCATTTCAAAGGCAATGCACAAATTTGGGGAAGAATAGCACATATTTTGTCCCACATATTTTATGGAACATCTCACAAAAACCACAGACCCTCACTTGTAACACCTTCACTGAATGCTTGGGTTGAGGGTATGCTCTTCTGCGCTTATACAGAGATTTTTTTTTTCCTTTACCAAATCAGGTGCTGTTTGAAGACAAAGACTGAGTGTTACTTACTTCTAATTGCTCAGTATAAGCCTCTGGAATACTGATAAGGTACAAACAGTAAATCTATAAATGTTCTAATCCGGAATATTATTCAGCCATAAAGAAGAATAAAATTATGGCATTTTTAGGTAAATGGATGGAGCTGAAGAATATAATGCTAAATGAAATAAGCCAGTCACAAAAAACCAAAGGCCAAATGTTTTCTCTGGTAAGTGGATGCTGATACATAACGGGGAGGGGAAGAGGGTAAGGGAAGAATGGAGGAACACTGGATTGTGTAGAGGTCAATGAGGGGAGGGGATGGGGAGGGAAGAAGGAAAACTGGTGGAATGAGATAAACATCATTACCCTATGTATATGTATGATTACACAAATGGTGTGACTCTACATTATGTAAAACCAGAGAAATGAAAAGTTGTACTCCCATTTGTGTACAATGAATCAAAATGCATTCTGCTTTCATGTATAACTAAATAGAACAAACAATAAAAAATTATCCTAATAAAAAAGTAAAATATAAAAAAAATCCTAGTTTGGTATTTACTGGTTTACTTGTCTTAGACCAGCCATTAACTTATATCAACCTTAGTTTCCCAATCTGTATAATATGACTAAACCCTACCTCACAATGAGGTACCATTCATGAAAGTTCTTGGTAAAGCTAATGTCAGCTATAATCACTCATACTATAATGAAGAACAGAATTTTGTCAGCCTGGGATGATAGGCTGAAATAATAAAAATGGGATTGAATGGACACAGCTTCAAAAGTTCTGTAACAAAAAAATAGTTCTAAACTGGAGAGTTTAATGCACACTTATATTTAAGGAAAAAATCAGAGATTTTTAGTTCACCACAAACTTACTAGGAGTGAACAGTGAAAGGGGCATGCTAATAAAACAAGAATGAAATCAAGTTAAGTTTAGAAAGAGTTCTACTCTCTCTATAGTGGTCAGATCTCAAATGAAACATCTAATACTGAGCATCACATTTTAAGAGAATGAAGAAAAACCAGGAGTTATTCAGAAGGGTGAGCAGGATGAGGAAAGATTTGGGATATAAAATGAAGGACAGATGTTTGACAGGCAGATGAGCTGAAGGGTTTCCCCAATACAGAACAAAGAGTACTGGGATCAACAATTAGAAGACCCAGGATGGCAGGGTTTAGCTTCACCCAGAAGGATGTTCCAGTAATCAGAGGTATCAAGCATTATGAGATTAGATTCAGAGAACTCAGCACCACAATAAACACTTAAATGGAGGCAATTCAGAGTACTGGTGTTGCCCCCTCCTCTAACCCATTCATCCCAAAGTTCCCATTCCTTTGACAGGACCCACCACTTCATACCTGTCCAAGTAGTTCACAATATTTGGGTTCTTGTTTTCCCTCATAACCAGGATCTCATTGATAATCAGTTCTTTCTTCGGCTGCTGCTGAAGATTCATCTGCTTTATGGCCACCTGAAATTCAGTGTGTTTAATGTGCAATTAGAGTCATTCAGCATTTACTGAGCACTTACTCAGTATCAAAACTTAAATACTAAGGAAACAAAGATGAATATGATACATTCTTAGTCCTCAAGTAATTCATAATTTAGACAAATGGTTTTCAAACTGACGTCCCCAAGTAAGAAGCATCAACATCATCAGGGAACTTGTTGGAAATAAATATTTCCAAACTCCACCCCAAGCTACTGAATCAGAAACTAAGGCCTAGATGTCATTCTGCTATACATCAAAGTTTAATGATTAAATGTATAAAAATACTTTAAAATCACAAAATTAAAAAGATGCTATAAAAGAAGTTCAAGCAAAGAGCTACAGGAACACAAAATAGAGCAAGAACGCTTTCAGTCTGGCTATGTATAGAAATTTCACGAAGGGGAGGTTACTTTTTGAATGTGATATGTAAAGATAAAATCAGAGTTGACCAGATTAAGAAGAGAAAGATGCTGGGCACTGTGGTGCATGCTGATAATCTCAGCAACTTGGGAGGCTAAGGCAGGAGGATTGCAAGTGCAAGGCCAGGTTCAGCAACTTAATGAGACCCTGCCTGTTTCAGAATAAAATTTTTTAAAAACCAAGAATATAGTTCAGTGATAGTGTCTCTGGGTTAAATTCCTAGTACTGAGGTGTAGGACAGAAAGAAAAGAAAAGAGGAATGAGATCCCTAATGTTTATGTATGAAAATATCTTGCTAGTATTTTTGTCTGTATAAATAAAACAAATTTCCACATAATACAAATATAAGGTATACTTCAGTTTCCAAGACTCTCTGCATTCATTTTTTCTGTGTCCAATACTATAAAAGATGTTCTCAAATTTGTTATTTTATTTAATCCATAGAGACATCTGTATGTTCAGTATCACTAACCATTTAAAAGGTGAAGAAATTGTGATTCATAAAGGATATATGCAAAGTCAGGATTAGAACCCTTAAGTTTTTTTATTTTAATTTATCCTGCACACATAACCAGATTAATTTTTCCCCACAGTACACACTGGATAACTCCCCTGTTCAAAAACATAAATGGCTCCTGGTTGGCTAGAACTATTCCTCAGCCCAACACTGACAATTCTCATGAATTACCTGACCTCTACCTTACTTCCACTGTATTCCTTCATACTCTCCATGTTCTCCCTGCCTTTGTTCAGGATCACCTCTCCATCTGGAATATCCTGCATCAATTCCACACGTGAAAGATACTTACGCTGTGTATCAAGCCAAAAAAACCTCTCATTTTCAAACCACATTATACTTTACCCCTTTTTAAAGCCCCATATGATCATAATTATACCTCTCTTTTGGAACTTACGACATGCTACGTTGTATGAAGATTAGTTACGAGTGTGTATGTGTTTGTGTGTGTGTGTGTGTGTGTATGTGTGTGTACATGAGTGCATGTGCCAGTGTGTATCTAGAAGTTTGTGAACTTGATTGAAAGCCCCGAATGTGAAAAGAGGGAAAGAGAGAATCCAGTGGGTTGATAAGTACTTTGTCTTCAAACCACAAAACTCAGCATAGGTTACTATGTGCCACAGGAATATGATTTGAGTTGTCTGCTAAGTATTCATTCCTTAGAGATGTTTTCCCTTTTTCCTCCTTAGTGGGTAAGAACATGAGCATCTAATAGAATGAAACTGTCTTTCCAGAAGAAGTAAGGAATCTAATGAAAGAATGATTCAAATTTTTATGGGAAAAAAAACCCCTATTACTTCTTCAAATCAATTAGTCTTCTGCAGCCAATCCTTAAAAACAAAACAGATCCAATAAAAAGGGTCCAGTCAATCATTAAAAAGAAAAAAGAAAAATATAATCCTTTAAAACATTTTGGGCACTTCCATTCCCCAGTGAGAAAAAATTGCTTTGGAGTGGGTTTTCCTAGTAGGTAAGGCGTCTGGTCTTGCTGCAGCTTTCTGTAACAGCTAAGGATTAGCTTTTCCTAATGTCTAAAAAGCAATATGTTAACCTAAAAACATTAAGTATAATAAGCCCTTATAATTAAGACTTGCCTTGCTGCAGGCAGCAGCAAGGGAGAAGAGAGATAGGTAGAGACTAACACAGAAGCTGTGGCAGGACAACATTTGTTACCTATTAACTATGGTCCAGGCTAAATGCCATTACCTACTCAAACCCTACCTATTCAGGCTAGCTAACGGCACTTCTTAAACAGGAAAAGAACTTGAATTTTAAGAACTAAACCTTTAGGCTTGACTGTCATTTGCTGACTTTGACCAATCACAAGTTCTCTTTTAGTCTCTTCATCAATACATTGAGGACAATCCTCAACTGTGATTCCTCTCCTCTAAGGATTGTTTTGAGTACTATGTAAGAAAATGGCCAATGTGTTACCCATGTAAGTAAAGGATTTAAGTAATAAAGGAAGATAACAATGAAAACAGTAGTCATAGTAATGATGGGAGCACTTGATAAGTACCTGGCACAGAGAGCAAGAATGAAACAGCAGCAGTAGAAACCAAAGCAACAACCAACCAGCCTCATCCACTGCTACCACAGTGAATAGTCACTGTTGCAGGCTCTGTGCTAGGTGCTTTACTTATATTATCTCAGTAATACCTAACAACCCTACAAAGTAAAAACCATGATTTACTTTTTCAGGTAAGAAACTGAGCCTAAGAAAATTGCCTAAGATCACAATTAATGCCCTCAGTTCTATATGACTCCAAAGGCTCTTCCAGTTTTCTCTTTCTATTATATGTATTCACTCTAAAAACAGGTTTGAAATATGATTATTTGATCTGTAATTGGAAGACTTCCCAGCATTAACATGCTAATCTTCCTATATGTGACAGAGCAGAGTAGCTCTACTTTTCCCAGCTGGAAAACCCCCAATAACCATTCACTCAAAAAGACTAAGAGCATCCCTCTAGCTCCACTAAAGATCTGTACTCCCTGTGGCAGGAAATAAGGCCCTCCTCACTTTATTGCATTAGCCACACTAATGGATTTGTTCCATTCATAGTTTTGTAACCACAAGGCAGGCACACAATGAAGTCTAGTTTCTTGTTCCTAGAGCCGCTTCTCACAGAGGCAGCTAGTTCTCCCTGCCTCCCCAGTCCCATCACTGCCTGCCTTCCATCAAGGCCTGTAATACCTAAGAAACAGGACATGAAGGGACCCTAACACCTAACCTCAATTCTGTGGTGGAGCTGTAGCCCAAAATGCATAGGACTAGGAGTCAAAAGATTATAATCCAGTCCCAGCTAATCACTGATAGCGCAACCTGTAAAAAAGTTATTTTCACTCCTGGAGTCTCAAATTCCTCATCAATAAAAAGAAAATAACATCACTTATCTCATAGGGTTCTTTTAGGATTGGTATAATCTTTTTGTTTCATCTTGGCATCAAATTCACTGTCTTTAAAATTGGCATGCTGATACTTCCTTTCTTCACCACTATTTTAATTTAAGGCAGATTCTGTCAGTACCATAATAATTTTATATTTACACCACAGAAATTATGGTCTTTTACATTTATTTATGATTTTAATGTTTCAGTGACTGCACAAGACTGAAACTTTCACAAAGTATAGCACAAAGCAAAAGCTCAGTAAATACTTTGTGGAATAAATATATATATATGAGTAAAAATGAATAAAGATAGTGGTTTTTTAAATTTATGATGTATTTTCACAAACACTCTTTTACTAAATTCTTACAACACTTTTGTCAGGTATATGTTATCACAGACTTTTTATAAATAAATAAAATTCAGGCTCAGAGAGATCAAATGACTTTACCCAAAATAATATAAATAGTTTAAGGGACGCATCTATGCCTTTGGATTCTCATCTCAAAGAAAAATGAATATCTCTTTATCCCTAATGGTGATTTTTAAAGTTGACTTACCCTAGGTGGAGCTTTCACACTTGCAAAAACTAATAAGAGCTCAGTGAAATATGTGCTCCCCTATTAGCCATTGCTTTTCCAGGATACCAGAATGTTTCAACCATCAAAAATATACAAGAGGCCATGTATGTATAATATGTCAATATACACTCTACTGTCATGTATATCTAAAAGGAAAACAAATTTTAAATGAAAAAAAAGTACATAAGTAGGTTCCTAGCAGCCTCCCTTTGAGGAGGTCAGCTCTACTCTCATTGGAAGAGGAGGTACCTCTCTCAACCTCTGAGTTCCAGCACTCTGAACTAAGAACTTCTCCCAGCCCACCTGCCAACATCCCTGCTCTGCAACCAAAGAGTAAACTGCAAAGAAACCCTGAGAGTTCTACGTTCCCTTCATGTCTTCCTTCTGCTTTAGATAAGATCTTGGGTCGGCAAGCTTTAATAAGGTCAGAGTTCTCCTGGCTTAATGAAATGAGGACAAAGAAGTGCCGCCAAATAAATGAGGACTCTAGTATCCAGTCAAATCTAGTATCACAGAGTAACAGTAGGGCCACTATATTAGAGATCAACAGACATGGGCTTAAATCTCCTGTAACAGATTCCTCCCTCAAGCACCAAGCTTGTATAAGCAACTATCCACTAGGCGACAAGAAGGCCTCTCAGACAGTCTCCAACTTAACTGCATTTTCACCCCTTTTCTTTCTCCTTGAATAATACCACACTGGTCATTCTCCCACTCAGTCCATCACCAAATCCTGTCAAACCTACCTTCAAATTACCCCTCAAATCCATCTACTTCTATTAATCTATACTATGCTATTAATTTAGTCTAAGCAATTATCTCTCACCTGGATGTACCTCTTACTCACCTGGTCCTCTCTTACGTTCTCCAACCTGTTCTCCATATTGTAAATGTGGAAAGCTTTCCAAAATATTTGTCTCCTCATGTTAGTCTGCTATTTGGTTCTCATTTGGTATAGAAATAAACTAGAAATGTCCTTATTGAGTTAAGAAAGGCTAAAAAATTAACCCCCCAACTAAAACAAAAACTGTAGAAACAAAAGAACAAGGTGTTGTCTACTTACCTCCTGTCCTGTGGCAACATCCATTGCAGTGTACACGGTGCCAGAAGCACTGAACAGGCAGGGGGACAGGTGGGGAGAAAAACACAGATGTTCCAATAAAGTACTATTTGTCAAATGCAGCTCTAAACACAATCTGGCAGTGTAAATTAATAATAATAATTGCAGCAAAAATACCCCCCCCACCCCACAACTCTCCCATTCTTATATTTGACAGGCAATATATAATTGTAAAGAGAATAGAGCCTCTAGTGGTCAACTGACCTGAGTTTCAATCTAGAACTTCTACTTAGTATTTACTAGCTATCTGACCTTGAGCAAGTTATGTCACTTCTCTGAGTTTCACTTTTGTCTTCCATAACATGAACATAAGAATTTAATGCAATTAGTTCATGTAAAGCACTCAGCCAAGTGACTAAAATAAAATATGATAGGTGTTCAAGTGTATTAGTTTCTTGCTCCTGTTTTCCTTCCTCTTCTTTACCACCCTTGGCAAGTTAATTTAATCTCTTGTGGCTTTAAACTCTTCATCTATAAAAAAGGACAGGATTAAATCTGTGGTTTTCAACTGGGAGTGATTTGGGAGAGGAAAGGCCCCCTACAGAGAATTCAGAATGAGGTGGGGTAGGCGGTTTATATATATTTACCAAAAAGGATATGGACTTGTGGGGTATCAACAATGTACTCTTTCTTTCCTGGGTAGCCCCCCACCAGATTCCCTGTCTACTAGGGATTGAACCCAGGGCTCACACATGCTAGCGAGGAGCTTTACCACTGAGTTACATCTCCAGTCCTTTTATTTTGAGACAGAATCTTACCAAGTTGCTGAGACTGCCCTCAAATGTGCAATACTCCTGCCTCAGCCTCCCCAAGAGCTGGGATTAGGGACACGTGCCACCACACCCAGCTAGTAATGTTCTCTTTCTTAATCTGGATAGTGGTTACATGGGTGTGTTCACTTTTTGAAAATTCATTGATTTGTATGCTTATGCATGTTATCCTCAATTAAAATTTATACCAAAAAACCATAAAACTTGAAAAACCACATTGAAGATTCTAAAATAATTTTGAAGTACTCTTTCCACTGATATTTTATGATATTATGACCCTTTAAAACCATGCTTTTCAATCATCCTGCCAACAGAATGTCAATTTTTAGTTTTCATTTTTCAAACATAAAATGATATTAAATATACTTTTTCAAATACACATGTTCACAGAAAATCTGATATTTCTACCCCACACCAAGATAAGAATAACCCCCTAGACACACATATGTACACACATGTAAGTATATAAACACTCCAACAGGGTGGGGTGAGAGAAAGAATACTAAAAATAATTCTAGGAAAGTAATTGTATCCATTTGAAAGAACTAAGACCCTCATTGTCTGCCTATAACACACAAATCCTGTGTATTTGTAGGTGAGTTATTACAACACATATTTGTGGCTACACATGCCATATGTCAGGTATACATGATGCAATTTGAAGACCTTTTGAATTCTGATCTTTTACAAGAATGCATTCACTGAAGCCCTGAGGTTATGCTTCCCAGAGAAATCATGACACCTCAGTGGGGAAAGTCACTTGTAAGTATGCCTTCCAGCTAGAAATTATGGTCACCAGCTCCCTAACCACCATTCTTTAGTTGGGAGCCCAGCTACTTGCCTGGAAACTGTGATGGCAAGATATTGGTTATCAGACAAGGAATGACTTATTTGTATTGGCAGTTACTTCTTCACTGCCTTATTATCCTACCCCTGGCCATCCTCTGCCTATCTTCTTATTCATACCCTTCCTGATTCTAACAGATGCACCTTTTTCTTTTTGGTACTGAGGATTAAACCCAGGGGTGCTTTACCATTGAATTATATCCCCAGTTCTTTTTATTTTTTATTTTAAAATAGAATCTTGCTAAGTTGTTGAGGGTCTCACTAAGTTTCTGAGACTGGTCTTGAACTTTAGATCCTCCTGCCTCTACCCCACCCCACAGCTTACTGTGATTACAGGTGTGTACCACTGCAACTGACTAAGGACAAACATGCTCAAGCCTCAAGAGACTGAACATTCTAGGAGTATGTTGCCATGTTCACCAAGTTCTAGAAAGCTACTCAGGCTCACTGGTTAGTACTTAATTATTTCTACCTTGAAATCATATTGAGTAATATATTATTTCTCATACATTAAGACATATGAACACCAGGTTTGAAGCATAATAAACTTCAGGACTTACTGGGAGGGAAAAAAAAGCAAGTGAAAATTATTATACTACAAATTCAATGTACTGGGATGGCAATTATATTTTTTTAAATTATGGTATGCAGAAACATTAGTATAGGTGTTTAATAAATATGTCCTTCTTGCCTTAGCTCTAACAGATCTGTCAAGTAAGCAGGAAAGAAAATTTTGAATAGGTCTCATACATCTATTAAAAAGAAAAACATTTCACAGACGTGAAAGTGAAAGTCCATTAATCCACAGTTCTTCAATTTCCTTCTTCCTTTACAGACAAAGAAATTTGAGTTCAGAGAAGGGATCTGACTTGTCCACACTTGTCCATGTACCTTTTTGCCCACACTCTTAAGGTCTCCATTTAACTACCTAAAGGAAATGCCTTTGGGCTAGGGATATAGCTCTGTTGTTAGAGTGCTTGCCAAGCATGCATAAGACCCTGGGTTCAATCCCCAGCACCATCAAAAAAAAAAAGGAAATGCCTTCTACATTACTCTGAAGCAAGCAAAATGATTTTTTCTTAAGGTGTTAAATACCTTATACCAGTTCAGACTCTCAAAACCATATCTAGTAGGAGAAACACTGGGACCAGGAAAAAAAAAAAAAAACATGAGATTCACTCAACCCAAAGTTGTTTTGAGGATTAAACCAAACACTATATGTAAATAACAGATACAGACTACAGAATGATATACATTTGTATATTATGCAATTCTTTATTCTATTTTCAGAAGTTCCTGGGTGTATAATAAAGAAATTGAAACAGAAAATTCCAATGACTTAATTAGCACCAATGCTTCTGTTCCACTAAAATTAAGTCTACTGTAAGTCAGACTTTTCATTTTTTTCCTTAAATTACAGCTTTTTTGGTAATCTGTTGAAATCTTATTTATTTTCATGCAGAGATATAATTTTCCTAAAGTAATCTGCACAAATCTTTAGTGTACAACTTGATGGTTTCTGTATGTACATACCCTATGTTCACCACCAAGACCACTCCTAAAGTTCCTTCATACCTCTTTCCCATTGTACCTCCCTCAGAAGTAATCACTATTCTGACTTCCACTACTATATACTGGTTTTACCTGTTCTTGAACTTCATATAAATAAAATCATACTGGATTTGACCTTTTATGTATTGCTTTTTGTGTTTAAAATAATGGCCAAATACCTTTAAAGGACTTAGCACAATGCATTATAATTCTTTGCCTATC
This sequence comes from Sciurus vulgaris, assembly GCF_902686455.1. NCBI lineage: Eukaryota > Metazoa > Chordata > Mammalia > Rodentia > Sciuridae > Sciurus > Sciurus vulgaris. The sequence continues at coordinate 74,849,597 of NC_136472.1, forward strand.
TCCATCTATTGATCTGAGTTCCTTGAAGGCAAAGATTGTGTCTGATTCATAGCCACATTCATAATGCCTAGCACATGATAGGAACTCAGTTAAGATTTGCTGAGTTCAGTGCACGAAGGGTAGCATGTAAGTTGCAGAAAAGGAACCCAGATTAAGAGTCATGGATTCTGACATCCACCTAGAAAAAGAGGTGTTACTACATTAGCAGAAGGGTCTGTAGTTCTGGGTTTTTCATTTCATATTAGTGCTAACAGGTCTTGGAACCAAGTATAATTTAGTAAATTGGTTTTGTATTAAAAAAAAAAAGGTTCTCTTACTCTCACTGCAGGGGTATTTTTTGCAATATGGTCAACTTATAGCACATCTCTCATATTAAGCATAATTCTTGGTACCAAACCTGACGTCAGCCTGACATAACACCTCCACAAGGGGAAGAACAAGGTTCATGAGAGGCAAAACAGAAGCAGAATCACATATGCCAGCACATACAATTTTAAATCATTTCTCCAGGGAAAGAAAATGCCCCTACTAACCCTTGTCCAATCTTCTCAAATCGTGTATACTTCTTCTTAGGATCGCCCACACTCACTATGCTCCCTTTGAAAGAAACAGAGACCATGAATCATTTTTTTTTCCAGATCAAGACACAAACAGATCCCATTTGACCCTTAACCCCTGGGGTTGGCAAGGATTAAAGAAGTGCCTCCAATTCCTGAAAAGCATGTTGAGGAGGCTCTTAGCTTTTCTCCAATGAAGTCCAACCCAAGGTTTCATCTCCCTGCTTTTATTCACAGAAATCCATTCCATTTCTAAATTCCTAAGAGTCATTCATATTAAATTTTTAATTCATTAAATCATTCAATAAACCTTTACTCATGTTATATACCAAGGCATACACTATACTAGGAATAAACAGATAAGGCACAGTTAAGACAGTCTCTCAAGGAGCTCAATCTTATGGAAAAGATAGAAAATGCCATAAAATATAATAATAGTTGTGATAAATGCCAATGGGATACAGAAAGAGGCACAAAAAAAAGACCAGAAAGGCTTCAAAAAGGTGCCATGTAGGCCTATTTTTACAGGATAAGTAGAAGGCCAGCCAGGGAGAAAAAGCTGCAAAGTTTAAAATAGGATACTTCAAGTGCAAAGACACAGCAGCATGAGAGAACGCACTGGGTTTCACAACTTGCATTCTAGAGGGGGAACTGAGACCCATAGAAGGGAAGCTACTTCCCCAGGGTCACACAGCAAACTGGTGCTAGAGCTAAGATTGATTTTTATTCTCTATCCACAGTACATTTTTCTACTAATGGCAGTTACTAGGACTTGGACATTTTCACATACATTGTACCATTTGGCTTATAAATGAGTATGGTATTAATATTCTTACTTAAAAGAAGAGACAAAAAGGAGGTTCACAGGAAATTACCCAAGACACAAATCAGTGATGACTGGGGCTTCAACCCAAGTGTCCTAACTCCCCAACAGTCTGCTTTCTATAGTTGGAAGCATTATTGTCTTTTAAAAAAATTTACACACACACACACAGACACACACACACACACACACACAACAATGGTTTAGGGAACAAGATCTATATAGGAGTAAAATTAACAACTAGGTAAGTGGCTTTTACTTAATCATTTGACGAGGGCCCCAGGCAAGGGCAATTTTTAAGAGCAAAATTATTTTTAAAAATCAAACAAAAGTTATCAGGAAGAAGTAAAGAGCTGCTCAGCTAGAGCATTAGAAAGCAATGCCAGTTTGCAGACTTGGCCAAATCAGTCACACAAAAGCCTTTTTGGAAGTAAGTAGGTACAGTGAATAAATCCAAGGCCCCTGACAAATGATTTTTCCAAGTCAACAGATCAACCTAGTTCTTCCTCTAGTATAGTTCTGCCTTTTACTGAAACACAGAAACACGCTACCCTCATTTCTGGCTGCTAAAATAAAGTGAAATGGAAGTTTCCACATGACAGAAAGAGGCTAGGAGCTCTACTCATAAGAACACAAGCTTGTGTTCAATTTTTTTTGTTGTTGTTTGTTTGTTTGGTACTGGGGACTGAATCCAGGAGTGCTTTACCACTGAGTTGCATTCCCAGCCCTTTTTATTTTTTTATTTTGAGACGGGATCTTGCTAAGTTTCCCAGACTGACCTCAAACTTGCTATCCTCTTGCCTTAGCCTCCCAAGCTGCTAGGATTACAGGCAAGTGTCACCATGCCCAGCCTTACAAGCTTGTGTTCTAATCTGTCTTGCCAATTCCTAGTTGTGATTTGGGTAAGGATATTTAGCCTCTTTGGGACTAAAAAAAACCTTAACTGTAAAAACAAAGACCATAATGCCTGTCTTCACAGGGTTAATATGAAATTTAAATGAAAAAAAAAAACTCAAGAAGACATCCTGCTTGCTATTTGATTCATAGTACAGGTACAATATTCACAAAATATTGGGTTTCTCTTTCTTTTTCTCCTGCAACCATGATGGCAGATCTGTCTTCTTCTAGGTCAATGATAAACATCAGTAGTTAATCACAGCATTCTTTCCCACCAGGTATAGTCAAGGCATTCACCTTTCTCAATACACTATCCTACATTGTTCCTGGATAAAAGTTACTTGTCATCTCCACCCCGTGCCTAGGGATAAGAGTTTCCTTGCCCTCAAAATGAGCTATCCACACTCTTCTATCACATCCCCATCCTAACATGGCATCCAATAAGAGCTGGTAAGACAGAAAAGTGAGGTGGAAGGGCAGGGTGAGAGCAAGCACAATCTGTATGACTGGGCCAGCCAGTCACGTGGGCCTAACCTAGGATCAAGATCTTTATAGCAACAGAATGCTATCTCTATGCTTGACCCGTCACAGACCAAAAGAAGGTTCAGAAAACTACAAAGTCCTTACGTAATTTCTCCAAGATCTCCTCATCAGACATTTTAGGCTTCTTCTTCTGCTTTTCAGTATTCCGGGTCAAAGCATCTGGCAGAGTGGTGTTATTCTCAGTAGGTGAAATGGGAGATGTAGCCACATCCCGAGTTGGAGTACTAGGGAGCGGTTCAATCACGGACCGTGTGTACACCTGCATTATTGGTGCAAAATTTGGGCAAAGCCAGTCTTTGTTAGCATGGAGGAACATCTTCTACATGGGCAGTTAGAACATCCACAGAACAAATCCCCCCAAATTCATTCTTTCTCATATGTCAAAATCTATGTTATTCTTCCTCTGTGCCCAGGCCCATCAGCTTGGGGTAAAATAACCTTCCTTGCTCTCAATGTATACAACAGGGGTTAGTAAGAGTTTTAGCACTTGAAAGGGATAGGCAACTCTCAGTAGAAATTATCTAGAGTTATTCCATCACTAGATTGGAATCTTTCTCATCTGTAATGTTTTCCCAAGATGAAATTAAATCCTCTGTGCCCACAAGACTTTGTACTGCTATTAACAACACTTAACATCATTTTCTACTGTGTGGCTCCCTCTTTAGACTAAACCCTTATAGAGAAGGACTACTCTTGTTCTTTAAGAGGCTTAAATCCCAACTCTTATTTTTATCATCTGCATGACTTTGGGCAGGTTACTTTTCTTTGTGCATGAGTGTCCTCATCTGTAAAATGGTGATAATGATACCTATCTTATGCCATTGTTATAAAAATAAATCGACATGTAATATGATTAGAATTATGCCCAGAAGATATTAAGCACTTAAAATTTAGCTTTTGAAGATAAAGATACTATATTTCTTATTCATTCATTTACTTAACAAACATTCACTGCAAATCTACTCTAAGCCTAATCCCATACAAAATGCTGCCCATATACTCTCATTCTGGTAAAGGAGGTAAGAAAGTCAAAGGAGAAAGGGATAAAAGTTACATGAAATGAGCAACTATACACTATTCCAAAAGCAACAATCTAATTAAATTATACTTAATTCCCTAGGAGTTGTTTCAAGATATTTATCGGATTTTGTCATGAAAAATATCATAATGATCTTTTAGATAATTTATCCTATGAGGACACAGAATACTCATCCTGAGTTCTTTAATCTAACCACTTACTTACCTAAGTAAGCATGCAGATAATGTTTGATGGAACTGATGAATAAATAAATGAGATCCTTCAGCTGGTCTGACTTCTGACTACTCTAGCACAAGGATTTCTCAATTTCCTACTCTCATGTCTGTGGACAAACTCTATTCCAGGCATCTACACCTATACTCTCATGCCTTGTTCTCTAACTTTGCTTCTGATATGGCTCCTTGAAAGGAAAAAGAAAAAAACAAAACAACAACAAATAAAAACCCTGACTTTTTCTTCTCTTTCTCCTTACGTAGCTTTCAGCACAGGTCTGCACACACAAAAATACCACTGTGTTATGATAAAAAACAACCCAGGATTTGGGGTTAATTACCTGCTTTCAAATCCTGGTTCTTTTGCTTACTAAGTAGCTGTGGATAGATCAGTTTACCTCCCTAAATCTCAGTTGCTTCCTCTATAAATTAGCAATTAATAAAACCTTTTCAGAAAGGAATGCCATGAAGTTCAAATTTATCAATCCATTCCTTTATTCAATTATTTACTGCACTCTGAAACCTGTCCAGAACTATGTTAAGCACTGAAAGTACATATATATAGATTACCTCTATTTCAGAAGAGTTCAAGGTATAGAGGGAAAAATATTTTAAATGAACATGCTTGCAAAACCAAATACCTCAATGTGAGATATTTTGACAAATTTCATTTTTAAAGACCATTTTTTCTTCAGGTGATTTTGTGACCTACAGACAAGGTGATTCTGTAGATTCTGTTCATAAATTCTCACTCTGAGTGGCCACTGAACCCCCTCAAATTTCTTCCAGTATATTTCCTATAGTCATTCAACCAACTTCTGCCTGAACACTCTCTGAATGCTCTCTTGCAGATAGTCTTTCATTTTCGCATTACCAGAGAGCTTAAGTCCTAGCTATTTCTCTCCTTATGGAGTGCTCATAATAAAAAGCTCAAACAAAGAAACACTTGTAAACTATCTCATCTGATGGGAAGTCAGTGCTCAATGATGCTAAATCAAGTAAAATCCATAGGGACCAGACTGCAAAGTGAGGACACAGGGACTTTGACTATTCTGAGCTGCAGGAACCTCAAAGGAAGTTAAAAGAAATCATTGCCAACATCCGGCATCAAAATGCACTCCTGATGTACAGTATATTAATAGCACTAATGTATTTATAAATTCTCTTGGGTCTGTCAGTATCATCAATGATGCTGTAAGAGGCTGAACGCTGCACATTTAACAGAGAAGAAAAAGATCTGTAGCAAGACAATTTGTTGCTTCCCAGGAGACTAGAATAATTTATTTTAGCCCTGAACTAAGTTACACCAATTCTGTGTATCTTTCTGTGCTATCTGTGGAGAACAGAGTATACCAAAGCTGAACTGGCATAAACATCAATTAAATAGGATATGTTGGGACTATCTACAAATCAAAAATAAATACACCTTCTTGTCTTTAATCACATAAAAAGTACCTTCAGAAAAGGTGTTTTAGTGATTTTACCAACTCCAAAATCTAAGAATCCCTACAAGAATATTAAACTTCTAGATCTCAAAACTCTTCCCCTTCTCACTCTAATAAATCAGAAAGCTGTTCAGGTCCCCACAGACTCACAGATTTTGTATGTTCTGGGCGTGGAGCAATCACTGGAGGTGGGGTAGCATCATCATCGTCATCTTCATCTTCTGAAACTGGTGGCACTGCAGGGGTCTCAGACACAGTCTTCACATTCTATGTAGAGAAGAAGGTCAAATTTATCTGGTCCAGTTGATAGAGATATCAGAATTGCCAGTTCCCTAAAAGAAACCTCATTTCTTTTCATTCTTTAAATGTGATACCACATTTAAACTTTCCACCTTTGCATAGCCAGTCTCAGGTTTTCTTTCTTTTAGCCATCACTTCTCTGAACAGACTGTGTCATCTCCTTTTTACCAACCTCCTAGACCCATTATGTCATCAGGGGCCCTCACCTCAGTCTCAAGATACAGAGCATTAGTATCGGATTCACACACTTCTCACCTGTCCTGAGATGAAACCAATAATTAGGTCAGTTTTGGAGACTTTGGAAAACCAGGTTATGAACTTAAAACAGAATAGTAAAAAAACAAACAAACTGAACAGAGACATCAATGGCCATACACCAATAGAAACATATTTTACAGATTCATCCCTAGAAAATTAATATAAAACCAACAATCTCCAGGGAGGAAAAAAACAGTATCTGGAACTGGTACAAAATATTATCTAAAATGCCAAGTTACAGCAAGAAATTACAAGACATGTAAAGAAGCACACTCAGGGGAAAAAAAGCATTTAGAAAATAAAGATGTCAAATCAAATATAATGCTATATTCAAAGAACTAAAAGAAACCAACTTTTTTTTTTTTTTTTTTTTTGCTGTGCTGGGGATTGAACCCAGGGCCTGTGCTTATAAGGCAAGCACTTTACCAACTGAGCTATCTCCCCAGCCCCCCAACTTTTAATTTAAGAATTAAAAAGAAAATAAAACAACAATGCATTAACAGATTCTCAGTTGAAATTACTTTAGAAGAACTAAATGGAAATACTAGAGTTAAAGAATAAAGTAATAAATTAAAAACTCACTAGAGAAGTTAAACAACAGATTCTATATGGCAGAAGAAAGAATAAGTGTATTTGAAAATGGGCCCAAAGAAATTATACAATTTTAAGAACAGAGAGAGAAAAAAAGAAGATTGAAGAAAAGCTAAGAGAACATCAAAGAACTTTGGAACAACATAAAATGCACAATACACATACAACAGGAGTCCCTGGGAGAGAAGAAAATGGAACAGAAAAATATATCTAAAGAAATAATAGAGGGCTGGGGAGATAGCTCAGTTGGTAGAGTGCTTGCCTCGCAAGCACAAGGCCCTGGGTTCAATCCCCAGCACCGCAAAAAAGAAATAATAGAGCCAGGCACATTGGCACAGGCTTGTAATCCCAGAGGCTTGGGAGGCTGGGACAGGAGGATTACAAATTCAAAGCCAGACTCAGTAACATAATGAGGCCCTAAGCAACTTAGTGAGAACCAGTCTCAAAATTTAAATTAAACAGGCTAGGGATGTGGCTCAGTGTTTAAGCACCACTGGGCTCTATCTCTGATATTAAAAAAAAAAAAATTAATCTACAGATCCTAGAACCTCAATAAATCTCAACTAGTATAAACACAAAAGATCCATACCTAGACCCATGATAACACTGCTAAAAGCCAAAGACACAGCAAAAATCTTCAAAGCAGCAAGAGAAAAAGGACATCATGCATAAAAACAATCAAACAATCTATGAATAACAGCTGACTTCTGATCAGAATAAAGTTCTTTCTCAAGTAACAGTGGGGGATTGATTCCAGGAGCCACAGTATTTATAAAAACCTGTGGATGCTCAAGTGCCTTATATAAAATAGCATGGTATTTGCATACAATCTAAGTACTTCCTTCAGCATACTTTCTTTACTCTTTGAAATGCAAAGCCTTGCAAGTCAATCATGCCTCCAAGCCATAATTTCTACTATCTATATACTTTACTTTAAATCATCTCTAGATTACTTATAATACCAAATACAATGTAAATGCTATATAAATAGGTGTTATACTGTCTTATGTAGGGTCTATACATGTTCAAAACAGATGCAATTTTTCACCTGGATATTTTTGACTCATGGTTGGTTGAATCATAGCTGTAGAATCCTTGGATATAGAGGGCTGAGTATACTTTAAAAACCAGTTAAAACTTTTGATCAGAAATAATGGAGGTCAGAAGGTAGTATGATGACATATTCAAAAAGCTGAAGCTTCTAAAAATTGCCAATCACAAAAATCTAAACCCAACAAAAATCTCCTTAAAAAATGAAGATGAAGATGAAAACATTCCAGGTTAAAAAAGACAGGGAGGCAAGGCACGGTGGGACACACCTGTGATCCCAGCCTCTTGAGTAGCTGAGGTAGGAGAACTGTAAGTTCAAAGCCAGACTCAACAACTTAGCAAGACCTTGTCTTAAAAATAGAAAGGGCTGGGGATATGGCTCAGTGGCAGAACATACCTACATGCAATCCACAGTTCCACAAAAAGAAAAATAAATGACAAGGAGAATTTATTGCTAACAGAACAAAATATTAAAAGAAGTCCATAAAACTGAAAAGAAATAATACCAAAATATCAAATCCACAAGTAAAAATGAAGAGCAGAGGAAGTGGTAAGCATATGGATTGACATGAAAGACTCTATAAATATACCTTTTGAGATTTATTCTGATCATCTCTTTAAAAAAATAAGATTGTATAGAGCAATAATTTTAACACTACTGTTGGGCTTCTAATATATATACAGGGTATATATATTTATATAAATAATACATTTATACTCATTTAAATATATATGAATGCTGGGGAGATAGCTCAGTTGGTAAAGTGCCTGCCTTACAAGCACAGGGCCCTGGGTTCGATTCCCAGCACCACAAAAAAAAAAAAAAAAAAAAAAAAAAAAAAAAATATATATATATATATATATATATATATGAATGATAGTAAGAGTACAAAGAAGGTGCAGGGAATGAAGGCATACTGGGTAAAGTTTCTACATTTTATTGAAATTTAATTTAATACTAATATGAATTCCAATAAAAATAATTAAGTAGATTATAATAAATTAAAACACATTTTAATGCCCAAAGCAACCACTTAGGAATACAATTAAAATAATACAATAAAAATATTTCTTTAATGCAAAAGAAGGCAGTGAAGGAGAATAAAAATAATCAAGATCCATATATAAAACAACTAGCAAATGGCGAAGATAAACCCAGACATAACAATAATGATATTAACATAAATGACCAAAACATCTCCAAAAATAGGCAGAAAATGTCAGGCTGGAAGGAAAACAAAAGACAAACAAGATCTAACCATATATATATCTACAGTAAGAGATACTATATTTTTGAAGACATGAGTAAGTTCAGAGAATAACAATGGGAAAATATGTACTATGAAAAGAGTAGTTGTAAGAGAACTAAATGGCTACATTAATTTTTAAAAATAGTTAAGAGAAATATTATTAGAGACAAGGAAGGACATTTCACAATGATTAAAAAGTCAAAACAAGTCAGGCAAGGTGGTGCACACCTTTAATCCCAGAAGCTCAGGAGGCTGAGGCAGCAACAGAAATCTAACAAGGCCCTAAGCAACTCAGCAAGACTGTCTCAAGACTGCCCTGGGTTTATATACCTCAGTGGTTAAGCTCCCTGGGTTCAATCACTGATACAAAAAAAAAAAAGTCAAAACAATTCATTGGTATACATATAAAACAGAGTATAAAGTAAGAAATGACACAATTGAAGGAAGAAACAATTTTATTATAGAGATAGAGATTTCAATTGTAGTTAGAGATTTCAGTTCTCTCTACACTAAATAATAGAACAAGAATGAAAATTAATAGGGATATAGAAGACTTGAACACTGTCAATCAATCTGACATCTACATATAACTGACATAAACACAGCATTCCACCCAGCATCTCCAGGATGTACATTCCTTTCAACCACATACAGATCATTCTCCAGGATAGACTGTATTATATGCTAGGCCATAAACATGTCTCAATAAACTTAAAAGAAATGAAATAACTCCAAATATATTATTTGACTACAGTGGAATTAAACTAGAGATCAACAACGAGAAAGACATTTCTCCAAAAGATAATACAAATGGCCAATATGCACATGAAAAGATGCTTGACATCATTACTCATTAGAAAATGTAAATAAAACCACAAAAAAGGTACCACTTCACACCCACAAAGATGACTATAATAAAAAAACAAAATAACAAGTATGGGCAAAGACGTAGAGAAATTAGAACCCTCTTAATTGCTGGTGGGAATGTAAAATGATGCCAACACTGTAGAAAACAGTCTGGCTGTTCCACAAAAAGTTAAACATAAAGTTAACCTATGACACAGCGATTCCACTTCTTAGGTACATAACCAAGAGCCGCAAAAGCCTGAACATAAATGTTCACAAGATTATGCATAAGAGCCAAAATGTGGAAACAGCTCATAGTGGACATCATCTGATGAGGGATATATAAAATGTAAGATATCCTTACAATGATATGCTATTTAAATATAAAAATGAATGAGGTACTGATATATGCTACAACATGGATGAACCTCAAAAACATTATGTTAAGTAAAAAAGCTATACACAAAAACTACAAGTTATATGACTCTATTTATATAAACTGTCTAAAGGGCAAATTTATAGGCAGAAAGCAGCTGGCAGCTGAGCGTGGGAGTTTGGTAAAAAAGTACAAGGAAAATTTGGGGGGTGATGACTATACAACTGTATACATTTATTAAAATCACTGAATTGTACAATTAAAATTGAATTGCAAATCATGCCTCAGTAGAACAGCTTTAAAGGCTAAACTTAAAAAATTATGTGTAAAACCAGTAAATTTTCATTATAAATTCTAGGTAATAATATACAGAAATACATGGAGCAAAAAGTGAACACTCCAGGAATTGATATATGATCTATTTCCTGAAATCTCACTAGAACTAAAATCAAGGAATGGTCCTTTAGACACACATCCACAAGGATGGGGGCAACAGGAAAAGAAGGCAAGAACTGCAAAAAGGAAGCAAAGCAGATGGGTGAGCTGAAAAGACTCAAGCAGACTGTGTATGAAGCTGCCAGTGGGCAAAGCTTGAAAACCAATCTATATGTCTACCCTGCAGAATTCTCAAAATTTGGGGGATATGTAAGCACAATATAGCTTCAAAACTACAGATGAAGTGGAGAGGAGGGAAGAATACTAAAGGCAGATTCCTTGAAAGTTATTTAAGCAGCAGTTAGATTCTAAATCTCTTCCCCCTACTCTACAATCAATAGGTGACTGCCTTCCCCTCCCTAGTTGAAGACTGGAGGTTTAGTCTCTGGGGAGGGTAAAAAAGGATTTCTGGATTAGGGATACCAAGCACAGTTAAATATAAAAGTGTCATAGCAAAAAATAAATGCTGGGACTTCTAAGCCTCTTCTCTTACTAGGTTCCTAGAATATGTGTAGTCAGATCTTCATTATCAAAGCAGATTAGAAGATTCTTCTCTAGATCTGACCTGCCAAACAGGAAAGTTCTAAAGTCAAAAATATGAGAGGTTTCTCCAAATAATCCAACTAGATTATCCTATGTGATACAAACAAAAAAGCTTTATTATGGTGATGGCTGAATAGTTCTATAAATTTATTAAAATAACACCACCACCAAGCTTAAAATTCTAGTAAGCTTCTTATAACCCAGTCATAAGTATAAGCAGACCTCCAAATATTGCTAAATATGTGGGGAAGAGCTCCCACAAAAATGGGGGAAATCAAAACAAGTAGGGGAAAGGGCCATTCAGGGGGGAAAAAAACATTAAATAAGGAGACGAAAACATCAAAAGAAAGCCTATCATTAATGTCCTCAGAGAGCTTTCGGGGACAACAAGATTACACCATCCTTTTCAGCGCTTACTCCTTAACCTCCAATCCCCTCAGGAAAATTATTTGACCCTGCTCCCAAAAAAATAATGTTCTCAGAGATAAGAGAAGATACTAATTCTGGAAACAAGAATACAATCCTGTAAATTTTTTTTAATGAAAGGGCACTTGAAAATTAAACATGAGTATTGAAGTGAAAGCTTGACAGATAAATTGAAAGATGGAGTTGAGGAAGTCTCCCCCCAAATCAAGGCAAGGACAACAGAGAAAACATGAGAAAAATGGAGAATAAGTCCAAGAGGTCCAAAATATAAATAAACAGAAGTTTAAGAAAGCGAGAACAAAGAAAGGAGGAGAAGAAAACAATAAAATAATTCAAGCAAATTTCCTAGAACTGAAGGCTTGAGTTTCCAGGTTGAAAGAGTTCACAAAGCTCCTTGCACAATAAATAGATGAAGACAGGGATATAATTATGAAATTTCAAAAAAAATGGCAGAGACGATCCTATAAGCGTTCCATGTGGAAAAAAGTAGATCATATACAAAGAAGCAGAAATGACTTTGAACTTAACAGTTCTGAAAGCTAAATTAAGAAAGTGTAATGTTTTCCATATCCAATGGAAAATTATTATTCCCAGCCTAGAATTCCATAATCAGCCAAAGTATTAATCAAATGTGAGAGCCAAATAAGAAACTCCCATCTTGAGACCTGAAAGATATTAAATATTTATAACCCATTTATTTTCTAAAAATAAGTAGAAGATATGCACCACCAAAATACAAAAGGGAAATCTCAGGTAGAGAAAACTGAAATACCAACACAGAAAAGCAAAGGGCCTGCCAAGATGATGGCAAAGGAAGAGCTCAGAATGACAGCTACGTATTACAAGCCTTCTAGTTCTATTTAACTTTTAAATCTAAACCTGAAAAAATAATAATTTAAAGTGAATATTCTGAATCACTATCAACCCTAGAGGTCATTATTGTTACTATTTGGTATCTTTCAAAGATGATCTGTGGAAGGTAAACATTGTTCTTCACATGTCCAAACATGTCTTTATTTTGACTTGGTGCTTGAAAGCTAGTTTAATTGTGTATAGAATTCTTGATACTAAATAATTTTCCTGGTACTTCTGAAGATATTGCTCCTCTGCTACTGCTAATGAGACATCTGATACTACTGTTCCTCTGGATAATGGCTGTATATTTTCTTTTTAAGTTCTTAAGATTTTTCTCTTTATCTTTGAAAGGTCTCTTCCAATTGTCTGACTTAGTGATTGATAGACAGGCTTTTCACCTAAGACTTTCTTTTACCTGAGGAACTTTTCTTCTCTATTCCTTTGATTATTTTTTTTCCCACTCCACTGCCTCTGTTCTCTAATTTGTCTTCTTAAATCTCCTTAACTAACCCTCTATTATTCCTTATTTTCAAATTTTCCATCTGTTTTTTTACTTTATATAACTAATTCTCTCATATGCATTTATTCTTGAATCTTTGTGAATTTATTTATTAACACTTTGTGTGTATGTGTGGTACTGGGAACTGAATGCACAGCCTCATGCTACATCCCCAGTTCTTTTTTTTAATTATTATTATTATTTTGACACAGGGTCTTGCTAAATTGCCCAGGGTAGCCTCAAACTTGCAGTCCTCCTGTCTTAGCCTCTCAAGTCACTGGGAGTCACTGGAATTATAGGTGTGGGCTTCTGTGCTTGACTACATTTTTTAATTTCTAAGAACTCTCTTCTATCCCCTGATAATTGCAATGGCAGGTGTTTCGGGGGAAGCAACATCTATAGAACTTTTTCGAACCATTATCTTTCCTGAATTATCTACTTCCTCTGAGGCCAGTTTTCTGTCTTTATCTGGTCCCTCTCTAAAGTTTTGTTTCCCTCAAGTATCTAGAGGTCACTAACTATCCATTCATATTTACAAGTGAAGGACTAGACTGATCAGTGTAAGTAATCAGCATGAGTTTTTCCTGCAGCTATGTAAGTATGCTGCTCCACCGTGCTCTCTGAATGGCAGGTCTGAGTCAAACTGTGGTTACGGATAGGTGGTTACCAGCAAGTGTTATTGTAGGGCATGGAGGTACAGAAAGCATATGTGTACAGTCCTCTGCTCCCAAGTATCAAAGTATGAGAAATTCTTGGTACAGAGAATTTTAATGTATTTTTCTGCTGCAAAGCTAGTTTTTTCTCCTCTCTATCTATAGCAGAAATCTACAATTAACTCAGGTTTTATTCTGCTTCTCTCTCAGGCCCCTGTGCCCACAGCAGCAGGTTTCCTCAAGGAAGCAGTTTCTTTAGAAAATTACCTGATTTTAGCTTAGAAACAAATGCATCTGCTGCCTTTTGCTCACTGTAAGGGGGAGGCTACCCCTGCTGTTTCAAATGTAGAATTTAATTAATTTACTCTTGAAGATGATCCAAAACTACTTTCTGCTTCATGTATAGATTCTTTTAGCCCATTTCCTCTGGAGTTTTTTTCTTTTCCACTTACTTTTAAGCTGTAGCTGCTTCTGCTCTGCTCAATCTGACCTTACCTACTTTTTATATTTCACAAATTCTTCAAAATCGTTGGTTTATGTTATGTTTTGTTCTAAAGTGTTGCTTTTATTTTTTAATATATCTTTCTGAAATTAAGAAATTTGGGCTAGCAAGAGAGATAGGCACATGAATTTAGTCTCCTACCATGAACAAATTTCCAGAGTAATATTTCTAAGACATTAGCTTAGACTAAAATGCACATCCAACTATTTTAGTCTTTTATTTACAATACTTTCTTAACTCTAACACGAAGTTCAAATTTTCTTGCCCAACACAATGGAATCTTAACAGCACAGTTTTGTTCATACTATCCCTAGACAGGAAAGCATTGATCCTTTCTCATCCTTTGTGTTTATCTGACAACTATCTTGTAAATATCTGCTTACATGTTCTGATTCATCACCAACTTGTGAGATCAAGAGCAAAGACCCTACTAGTCACTGACTCATCAGCAACCAAAGAATCTATCACATGGTAGGTGTTCATTTTATGAATGAGAATCGGGCACTAAAATAGCATAGAATCTTAGAGTCAGATCTCAGATCCAGATAACAGAATTTTAGGCAGGAAGGGACCTTAAAGATAATGTTTGTTAAATGAACAATCCTTTAGGCCCTAGTACCCTGTGCAACCTTCCCTGTACTACCAGGCAGAATAAACCATTCCATCAAATATGACCTCATTGCACATTATTAATGCATCCCCCTCTTGGGGCTCTTATCTTCTCAGTCTGTCATTAATATTTTTCTCAAGGTCTAAGGTAGCACACATTCATTTTTATGTCACCTATACTTTGGTACAAAGAAGATATTAAGGAAATATTTATGGTATGAATAAATAGATGAATGCTCAGGAGAATGGAATTTTGAACTGATTTCTACTACTAACTCGTCAACAGTGGGGACAGAATCAATGTTTCTGAGTCACAATTTTTAAAATCTGTATTAGTAGGTAACAATTTTGTTTGATTATTTCACAAATCAAGTGAATTCAAAATGGAAAATGATGACATGCTACCACAATAAAAATCCTATCTTCCCTGTAAAACTAGGAAGGAAATATAGAACAATGAACTAAAGGGACAAATGTTCTGAATTGGGGGAGAAAAACGTCCTTGAGGGCCTGAGTGGTTTTATTTCTAGATACTAAACCAGTACAGGTTTTTACCAAGCAGGTGTTATCCTCTCTGCCATATGGCATGAGCCCCAGGGCTCTTCCTCCATACTAGCAAACAACACACTGCAGTCTCCTTTATAAGACCTCTTCGACATCTTTCTCTGTTCCCTGCCATAGTGAAAAGAACCCTGGACTGGGATTCAGAAGACTCCAGTTCTAATGTGGTAACTAATTAGGAATCTCCAGGAAACTTTGTTTTTGTACCTGTGAAATGGGGATGATAATACTTCTTCACGAGGTAATTGTCAGGACAGATTATGCTAACATAAAGTTCTTTATACAGTGTTCCTCACAGAGTAGGCACTTAGTAAATGATAGCTGTCACTCTTCCTACAAAAATATAAAGACATTTGAATCACAAGGTACAACTCGACTTTATTAGATCCTTTCTTCAATGATTCACTGTTCAAAGACCTACATTTGTAAATTCTTCCCCCATCCTTTATTCACATTTCTTCCATTTGAGGAAAGGCAGCATGAATCAGGGGAAACAGTGCAGACTGAAAATCAGATGCCTACTGCCATTAACCCTTCTCTATTTCAGTTTTATAATCTATAGAACAAGATTAATAACCCACCTCATCAAGCTTCAGCAAAAATGAAGAGATACTGAATAAGAAGGGACCTGTCATGTTACAAGGCAGCAAATGAACGTTTTTAAAATATAATTGACAAGGGTACAAATGACTCACAGTCAACCAATACCCAGTGCTAGCAACACGGTTCAAAGTATTGTGGTGGTGACTCAGTATTTTGTTAGATCTTACTACTCTCCGCTTAAAAGTTTTTAAGTTCTTATTACCTTTAAGATGAAGTCTAACTCCTATATGATGGGGCCTACTTACCACTCCTACTCACTACCCACCTCTACTCACTAACACTTCACATTCCAGTCATATCAAACCACTTGCAGTTCCCTTGTAAGCCTCCTGTCTATGCACATAAAATTCTCTTTCTGTCTGGAATACCCTAGGATTAATTTTAACTCATTCAGTGCAGAATTTACCATCAATAAGCTTTCTCCAGCACATCTGATCTTTCATTCAATAAATATTTACTGAATGTGGGACTTGGCTAGATGCCAAAAATAAAGCATTTAACAGGTCAGATATAGCCTCTGGCCTCATGAAGTTTAGCATGCTGAACTATAATTGTCTGTACCTTCATGTCCTCCAGAAGACTGGAAGGTTCCTAGGCATTGGTACAATGTCTAATCATTTCTGTATCACTACTACTCCAAACAGGACTTGGCACAAAGTAGGGGCTTTTGTAAATATTTAGTAAATCAATATGGCACAACCACCTTTTTATAAGAGACAATATTAGATATAAAGAATAGTAGCATTCTCTTATATGTGTCACATTTAACTATAAGACCCTTTCAAACATATCAACCTCTCATTTCATACTCATAATTGTCCTGGAAAATAGTATTTGCAAGTCAACAAAGCCAGAGGGATCTCTGAGGTCATCTAGTCTTACTTCCCAGTCAATTTATCAATGATTCCTATAACATCACTTCAAATTACAGGATATCACTACAACTTCAGAAGGCAGAACGAATAACCTTAAGTGAAAAGAATCTGCTCCTTTCAACAATTAGTTCTAATCCTAGTTTTGTAGACCCTACTGGAGAGAGGGAACCCTTCTAAATTCAGGTGTCTTAAAACATATCCAGGCAAGACAGATATATCTCATCTTATAATTGAGGAATCTAAAACTCAGAAAGGGACTGAGGCTGTGGTTCAGTGGCAGAGCGCTTGCCTAGCATGTGTGAGGCACTGGGTTCAACCCTTAGCACCACATAAAAATAAATAAATAAAATAAAGGTATTCTGTCCATCTACAACTATAAAAAAATGTTAAAAATCCAATATTTAAAAAAAAATAAAGCTCAGAAAGACAGACTAACTTTCCCAATGTTCAAAGCTACAAATGAAAACAGCCTAGAAGTCACATCTTCTGGTTCCAAGGTTACAATTTCTAGAACATTAAAGCTGGAAGGGATGCACAACTGTTTGTTAGTTTGATTCCTTCATTGTACAGACGACATTCTGAAGCTGAATGTGGGAGAGCGACCAAGATGAGTGCCTCCCAGCCTGGGCTCTGTCTTTTATCATACTCTCTTTCCTTACTTCTGAAATTACCCATTTCAAAATACAGGGGAAAAAAAAGACTTACCAAAGTATTAGAAGAATTATAATCTTCAGCTGACTTATCTGCAAAGGAAAAAAGACAAAGGACTTAGTAAACAATTACAGTTAATCCTTTCGCAAGAGATAAGGAAGTCTACCTGGTCAAGAACTTCCCAGGTTCACAGAATAATAATAATATGAATGATGATATGGGCCAGATAACATGCGAAGCACCTTATACATATCATCTATCATCTCTATACATATTATCCTCACTACGGCTCTGAGTATTATCATTATATTCACTTTTATCAATTTTATCATTCAGGGAAATGATTTGCTCAGGGCTTACACAGGTTAAATAGAGGATTCAGGATTTGAATTCTGATCTAATTCTAAATACCATGCTAGAACTGTATCCACATCATCAGCTATATCATCATCAGGCTTTAATGGGAAAGAGAAGTTCCTAAGGGAAGGAATACATGGCACAGTCCCGAGCCATTATGCAAAATCATGGCCAAGCTGCAGCTTCAACTTGCAGAAAGAATCCTTTTACATTCATGCCCATTCCCCACAGGGCCAGAAAGACTAAGGCTTAAGAAAAAAGAGATTAATCATATGAGGTCTAATTAAAAGCACGAAATTTGCTTCCTAATAATAGAATCAAGTGCCCTCAATGAAATAATTATCATATTTCATTGATTCTGATATGTACATTTTTCACATTAAGAGCTCAAAAATGGAGAGGTTTCCTACAATTAGAGGCACTTCATGGTTTGTTTGGCAGCTCCCCTTCCCTGACTTAGTGGTACATAAAAGAATGGTGCCTCTTTCAATCAATGATATCTTGGACTTGCCAAAATATGAAATGGAAACTAAACAGAAATTTTAGTAAGAAAATAAATTTAAAGACAAGATATTATCTTTGTTTTTGTTCTTTAATTCCTAAGGGTTCAAGAAGAAACTGACTTTGCCATCAATGGAGTTAAGGAGAGGAAATAGTCTATCAAATTGAACACATTTGTCACTAAGAACCAAGTCCAGGGAATGTCCAAGACTCCAAAATCATCATATAAAAAAAGTGCAAGGGGCTGGGATTGTAGCTCAGTGGTGGAGCACTTGCCTTGCATGTGTGAGGCACTGGGTTAAATCCTCAGCACCACATACAAATAGAAATAATAAAAATAAAAGTATTATGCCCATCTACAAGCAAAAAAAAAATTAAAAAGAAAATTACAAGTCATAGCTCTTTTGTATCTAAAGCAAATAAAGAAACCACAAAGCCAGGAATAAGGCAAATTATGGCAATATGTTCTTTAACCCTGAATCACCTGCTATGCCCTGAAGAAATCAATTCATGATATAATTTAAACATAATCCATTTTTTTTCCAAATGAGTATCAGTTTAGGTGGAGTGCAACACTATGCCTTCAAGTGCACTACCCCTAACCCATGCTGCCAGTATTTTTGAGGATTGGATATTCTGGTTATAATATAATTCTCATTGACATGTAAAATACAAGTAAACATTGCACTTTTAAAGATGATGGGTACAATTTCTATACATAAAAATCAAATTCCAAAGCACGGAATGACAGAACGAAATTATTCCATTCTCTTCATTTTACAAATGAGGAAACTGAGGTTCAGAATGTCTGACAAAGAGACTGGTTCAAGGTCACAAAATTAAGTGGCAAAGCAGAGCTAATACTCAACTGAGTTGTAAATCTAATCTACTTTTTCTATAACACATCAAAAAATCTAGTGGTACAGAAAATCTAGTGTTGAAAAACAGGAAGTTTAACCCCCCAAAATGGCATGGAAAGGCGTGCTTGGGTCATGAACAACCATGAGTTTATAAGGCCCAAGTTTAAAACACACTTCCATCACCTACCAGCTGAGTCGCCTTGGGTAAGACATTTAATTTCTCTAAGTCTAATAAACTTCATTGAGTCTGTAAAATGGGGATAACAGTCCTTGCCCTGCCAATTCCCAAAGGCCTTCATAAGATTCACATGAGATAATACACAAATTGGGGTAATGTTACCATAACTAACAGTATGAGAAGGAGAAACAGGGGAAGGAGAGATGTGACATTAAAATTAAACTATACCAAATATTCAGTTTTGCCTAGAGTTGGCCCTCATCTTCAACTTCTAGAAAATTAAAATCCTGCACATACATATAAATAATTTATATAAGTTCAAACACAAAAATAGATGCACACATATTTATGCATATATACTAAATACTGTTCATAAATGAATGTACAGATGAAAGTATAATTACCTGAATATGCATGTCTATACACATATTCATTCATGAAAACTTACATAGACTATAATTTCAAACATGTGCAAACCCACTGGGCAATGCCTCCATATGCATACCTATCACTTGCACACACACATACATGCATGCAGAAAACAGATTCTTCCAAAGACTTTACTACTGAGGATTTCAAAGATGGTTTATAATTTGATGTCTGAGATAAACTCCTTAATTTCCTGACTTAATTTCCAGAAAACCTTCCCATTCAGAATCCCCTTACCCCAATTCCTCCTTGGAATGACCCAGTGAGGAAGTGAGACAGACCCAGCGGGGCCAGACGAGAGGAAGGAAATACTGCTGGGTAGATGCATGGCCCTCTCCTGGGTACCACTATGGCAGAATGAGAGAAGCTGCAGTCTGTCATCTCCACCATCTGTGCCCTTTGATACAAGCCAGATACTGGCAGGGGAAGCATCCTTCAAAATCAGCTAGTTCATCCTGGTTCTCACCTTTTCCAACAATACTGTCCTTTGAAGGAGGTAGCATGAACAAAGAACACTATGCTGGGAACTAAAAGACTAGTACTGCTACTATTTTAGCCACATTAAGTCTTCCTAATGTGGCTAAAAAATCAAATGGAAGCTGGTATGTACTAAGGTACTTCTTGCTCTAACATTCTAAGATGCTATAAAAAGCAAGTTTCCAAAAATATAGACCTTTCATAAGTTATCCTAGGAAAAGAAAAATTTCTCTGCTATGGAAGGAGGTGCTTCAAATAAAATTATTAAAGGCAACTAGTTATTCAAAAGATGCTGGTCTAGGAATTGGATTCTAATCCCAATTCTGCTATGAAAAACATAATCCCTTATATAAAGAGTACATCTAAGGATCATTTAAAATTGTTGGCTTGATTTTCATTTAACAGATAAAAATTAATCCCTTGAAGAAGAAACCAGGTTTGCCAACTTAAAAGATAAACATTAATGTTATTAAATAACTGATGATATTAATAATAATCAATTGTGACAATGATAGCTACATTTCTATGGTGCTGCTTTATGACCTATAAAGAACTTTTACATCAGAATAAAATTATGGCATTTGCAGGTAAATGGATGGAACTGTAGAATATCATTCTAAGTGAAATAAGCCAGTCCCAAAAAACTGAAGACCATATGTTTTCTCTGATAAGAGGATGCTGACACATGGTGCAGGGTGGGCAGCAGGTAAGGGAAGAATGGAGGAACATTAGATTGTGGAGAGTGAAATGAGGCAGGTGGAGGGGGAAGGAAAGATGGTAGAATGAGACAAATCATTACCCTATGGACATGTATGATTACACAAATGGTATGACTCTAGATTGTACACAACCAGTGAAATAAAGTTGTACTCCATTTGTGTATAATGAATCAAAATGCTTTCTTCTGACCTATATAACTAAATAGAATAAACAATAAAAACAGACCTTTTACATCAATGAGCTCATTTATTTCTCACTACAACCTCTTGAGATAGGAATTTGTTATGGTTTAGATATAAGGTGTCCCCCCTAAAGCAACTGTGTTAATGTAGGAATGCTCAAAAGTGAAATGATTGGATTGTGAGATCAGTAACCCAATCAGTTCATCCTAGTTTGAATGAATCCACTGAGTGGTTAATGTAGACAGGTGGGTGTGACGGGAGGAGGTGGGTCTTCCTATGACCCCTCCCTGTGCCCTCTGCCTGCTTCCCAGCCACCAGGAAGTGAGCAGTGCCTCTCCATTGTATCCTTTTGCCATGAGCTTCTGCCTCACCTGGGGCCCAGAGCAATGAAATTCGTTGACCATGAACTAACCTCTGAACCTGTGAAACAAAATAAACTTTTCCTCCTCTAAGTTATTTCTGTCAGGTATTTTGGTACAAGAACGAAAACCTAAATAACACAGAATGATTCTGAGGCCTAAAGAAATAAAATGACTATATAGAATCTTGTGAATGTCAAAATCAAGACCTTTTAGCACAAAGCCAGTATTCCTTCTATATAATTTCATGCTATTTTTTTAAAACATGTAGTTTTGGAATAAAAACAAGTTTGATGGGAAAAAAAACCCTTCATCTTGGTTGTCAAATTTCCAAATCCTATCGTAGTGAGAGTACCACTTTGCTCTTTTCACTTTCTTATTTTACTCCAGACCAATAAGCCTGTAGAATTTTTCTGCCCAGATTAAAACCTCTTGCAATGATTGATATGGACACAATCTTCCTACCTGTAAAGCTCATGTACTTCTGGCTGTTAGAGGTCTTCTTTGAATTGTAAAACTCCAACACATCCAGAACAGCCTGCGGGTTTTTCTTCTGCTCTGACTTAGTGATGTTTGATGTCTGAAGCAAGCGGGCCCACTGCTCTGGCATTCCCTGTAAGAGAGACATACAAGGGTTTCAGTGGGGCATAGTTATAGGGGACCCTGAAGAACTGGTATCTGCCAGCAGGTAAAGATGGGCTTCTTAGTCATCCCTTTATCTCTGTGCCCTCAAAGTTTACACAAGCCTCTTTGTAACACCTCTTTAATAGTTATTTCTTAAGACATTTGCTTCTTTACCATGTTATAACTCCTTCTAAGCAAGGACCATGTCTGATTTGTTCCTACATTATCTATGTCTAGTCTGACTAGGGTCCCTCAGTAGAAGTATATTTAAGGAATGAAAATTGAAAGGCTTCTCTGAATATACAATTTTGGAGATAGGAAAGTACTCCTCTTGTGAATGTTAAGAGGATAGTAATAAGAGTCTCAGGAAAAGAAAGAAGCATCAGCAAGATGAGAAAGAATTGAATCTAACAGCACACAGACAGAATTCTAAAGGTCAAAAGGGCTTTGTGTGAACCAGGACTCACCGTAAACTCTCCTGTGACAGCATCAAAACCAACATGAATTGTGTGCTCAAAATCTGAAGGAAGAGAAATTTCTGGTCGTTCCTTCTCCTTCTTTTTATTTGCTGTGAGAGAAATATAGAAGAGGACATTTTTAAAAGAGGGGTATTACTAGGTTTTTATGCTTATTTCAGCTCTTTCCTAAGCTGTAGGCTCCCACAGAGAACAAGATTTGTCCAACTTACATTCGTATTCACAGAGCCTAACTACAGACCTGATTTTGAGTAGATGTTCAATGCATGTTTAAAAACTGAACTCTTCCTGAATCAAAGCAAAGAAGGAGCAGAAAGAACATCTGTCACAATGAATAGTCCTGATTTTACCACTAACTAGCTAGCTGATACAGAGAAAGTCCTCTTCTGTGAAGCTCTCCCTGTTATCTAGGTTGGGTAGTTCTTTACCTGCTCCTCTAGTCCCACAACACCAACAGAGTAATTGACTATTTTAAATGCTTATCTTCTCTACCAGACTAAATTCCAAGTGCAGGTGCCACATCCAATTCATCACCAATTCTCAGGGGCTGCCATATACCTGGAACAAAATAGGTGCTGAGATAATAATTGAAGAAAGGAACAAATGACCAGATGCCTATCTCAACTGGTCAAGTAGTCTAAGGAAACTGCTTATGATATGCAAGTTCTCTCTGGGACAGGAATAAATGTTTCATTTCACCAGTTCAGCCAAACTTCTACAAAACTGATTACCCAGCCCCCATTAACCCCATTTTAAAGCAGCTGGCTTCTCAGCACACCAACCAAAAGAAATTCTGAAGTCCTCATGCCTCCCACTAATCCAGCGTAACCCTGATTAAAGGCAATAAAATGGGAGGAAAAAAAATAAGATCTAGAGTACAAGTCAGTTTTACTTCTATCTCATCATAGTATATAGTCCAGAATCTCTGCTTTCCCATCTAGACTATGGGGAGATGAATTAAATGACCTCCATCCTCTGGTACTAGGAATTGAACACAGGGTACTCTTACACTGAGCTACAATCCCAGCCCTTTTAGTTTTTTATTCTGAAATAGGGTCTAAGTTACTCAGGTTATCCTCAAACTTGTGATCCAGCTGCCTCGGCCTCCCTAGTAGGTGGGATTACAGGCATGCCCCACTGGGCCCAGCTACGGTGTACTTGATGATCTTAAGGGCCTTCCTAACTCCCATAGTTGGTGAGTATGAAACCAGAAAAATAAGTATTCTCAAAACTCTATAACTAGATTTGTTCCTGAGACAGCATCCTACAGTTTGTTTTGCAGGGGGGTGGGGGAGGTGGTGCTGGAAATCAAACTCAGGGCCTCATGTGTGCTAGGCAAGGCTATACCACCAAGTTATATCTCCAGCCACAGTTTTTTTCATAGACATTTTATATATACTATCTCACATAATCACCATAACCCTGAGAGGCAATTTTTACTTGTAGATTAGGAAACTGTGGTACAGGTTTGCCTAACATCATTAAGAAAAGGAAGAGAAGTTTCTGGCTGCTCCTTCTCCTTCTTTTTATTTGCTGTGAGAGAAATATGGAAAAGGACATTTTTTAAAAGAGGGGTATTACTAGGTTTACAAGGTTTATAAGGTCCTTTATACTCTACTACTTTATCTCCCCTAAAGAACTTCAAGTTGAATTAAGAAAATGTACTCTGATGTAATAAGAAATAGCATTAAGAAATTACCATGTATAGGTACCATGACATACATTTTCCTTCATTCTTACAAACTTACTAATAATTATTACTACTGAATAATTTACTCTCAGCCTCTAAAGAGGCTGTGATTTGAATCCAGGTCTGATTCCAAAGGTCTCTCTTTAGTGTCTTTATAAGAACCATTTGCCCACATGCCAATTGCTAGGGTTTAAACTATTTATGTCGTTGGCAATTTCTCTTCCAGAAGCAGCTGCTTTGAGAAAGAGAAGGCTAAGGGTTATACCAGGGCCCAAGTCAAGCAGTCATTTAAGACATAATTCCATCTGTCTCACTCACAGCTAGAATATGTAGGACATGTGGCAGGGCTTTAGAACTGCTGTTTCTAAATTCCCTCTGATCTGATCACTTAAAAGGTTTTAGGGAAGTACAGCTATATTAATGTTTTATTTACATTTATGCTTATATATTTTACTATATTTTATGCATTATGTCTATTGCATATTATTAAAAGACTACATAATATAATACTATAGGCATTGACTATCAAGTCCAGAAGAAACTTTAGTAATGAAGATTCAGAGAATGGCTCAGAGGATGACTAGCTTATTGGAAAGAGCCAGGGGAAATGAAATCATAGGGGGATGGACTGAAGGCCCTTCCAGCTCATAAATCCTACAAGTCTGAGAAATGGAAATAAGGTAACCCATGACCTTTGAATATAACTCACATATTCCCACCTCCACATTTTTGCTCATTTTTTTCATTTCCTTGCTTGAAATGTTCATTCTCTATCTTAGCTATCGTTTAAAGACTTCTCCCAGGAAGGATTTCCTGACCTTTCCTCTCCCTGTGAATTCTCAAGGCCCTGAGTCTATTATATTACACCACTATCCATCTGGTCGTTTCCAGTCTTGTATGATCCCTTGCAAAATATTTTAAGAAGTAAAATGTAGTAAGCTGAGGGAAAAAATCATGGTTTCTCATTATGACCATTATACTTCTGAATCTCAGAACCCAGCACAGAGTTTACTTAGTTCATAAAACTCTAGAAAATACTAGGAAATGACCTTAGAGACCATCTAATTCCACTTCCTGAAGGAAGAGTCCGTGAAAAGTAAACTGACCTGCCCTGAGTCACAGAACACATGGTGGTAAGACTCAGTCTACCTGATCAAGTCTTTTACCATTCATTATACCCCGTGATCCCTACTGACTGATTTGAATGGATGCAACTGCTGACTGAATAACAGTTTAATATAAACCAGACTTAAGAAGAGGAAGACCCTGGCTGAAGTAGGAGAAGGGGGAAATAAGGAGAACAGGGAAATACAGCTGTCAGATGGAGGCTGGGTGCTATGCAATTTTGGCTGATTACTCACTAGCTGGGGACCATCACAGGAAACAGGGCTCCTGAGGCAGGAATGCAGAGCAAAACTGAAGAAAGAGCCATGTAGTCCCACAGCCACTTGAAACTCAGTTAATTGCTTTTGGGAAGTAACAACCACTAGCTTCACATGTGCATAGCCCTTTATAAAGCCCTTTCACAGTCACTGTCTCTCCGGCTCTTCACAACAAATCCAAGGAGCCAGACAGCATGGATTACCAGTTTATAGCTGAAAAGTCTAAGATGAGTGAATCCAAAGATTGTTAGTGGGAATAATTTTGAAGTAGGAGTCAGGGGAAGAAGGATCCAGTATTATCTTTGTTGTTAACTCACTGTGTAACCCTGGGAGAAAGTCTCTGAATTTCAAGTCCTCAATCTACAAAACAGGACAATGACCCACACTTAGAATAGAGATGAAGGTAGGTAATAAGTCTCATTATGGAGAAGATAATATCTGAGAAAAGTCATGAGGGATGAATAGGAGTTAGCTAGGTAAAAAAGTAGAAGATTATTCCAGAAGAAACAGAATGAGCAAAGGCCCAGAGGAGTAAACAGTGTGATCTTCTGGCATTGCACCTGCCCAGCATGCCAACCCAACTCCAAATTCTCTTACTAGGCATATACTCTGAATTTGAGATTGAAGATAAAGTGGAAAAAATAAAGCAAACCCAGGATCCTGATGGTCCCATATCCCAAGGCCACAAACTAAGTCTCCTAGGGGCTATTGTTGCTGTAATAATTTTTGTGTGTGTGATGACTAGTATGAGTCCTGAGAAATCCAATGAAAAGATGTACCTACACAAAAACCTGCATGTGAATGTCCAAAGTAGACAAAAGGCAGAAATAATCCAAATGTCCCTCAAATGATGAACAGATAAAATGTGGTATATCTCTATACCCAAATTCAGACATAAAAGGAAATGAAGTCCTCATCTATGCTACAAAATGAATAAACTTTGAAAACATGCAAAGTGAAGAAACCAGTCATGTGCTGATGATATAGCCCATCTTGGAGGGTGCTTGTGGAAGGACCGGAGTTCGAATCCCCAGCACCGCAGGATGGGGAAAAAAAAAAGAACAAGAAACCAGTCACAAAAAAAGGCCACATATTGCATGATTCCATTTATATAAAATGTCCAGAACTGGCAAATCCATAGACAGAAAGTAGATTAGAGGCTGTTAAGGGGCTGGGAGAAGTGGAAAATGAAGTGTCTGTTAAAAAGTACAGGGTTTCTTTTTGGAGTGATAAACACTCCAAAACTGATGTTAATTGTAGCGATCACACATTTTTTTTTTCTTTTTTGCAGGGTTGGGGCTCCAAGCTAGGGCCTCACACTATACCAGTGAACTACATCCCTAGCCCTTGGTTGTGCAATTCTGTGAATATACTAAAACCACTGAATTATGTATTTAAGATGATAAACTATATAGTATATAAATTATATTTTGATTTTTAAAAAAGTAAATGTAATTGACCATATTAAGAAAAAGTTATGCATATATAAAAATATATATAAAATAAATATTATTATCTACCCATATTATAGGTAAAATAACCGAGGTTAAAGGCAGAACAACTTACCAAAGTTCACCCAATCAGGAATAGGAATGGTGACAACCTCAAGCACTCAAACTCCTGGATATCTTCTCTTTTATTAGAGATGGGACTTGTGTTGCCCAGGCTAGTTTCAAACTCCTTGGCTCAAATAATCCTCCTTCCTCAACCTCCCAAGTAGCTGGGCATGTATGTATATACTACTGTGCCTGGTTTCACGCTGTCTATATGCACTGTGCTCTCTCACCATATAACAGACATTAAGCATGTCAATAAGTGACAAAATGAATGCTATTAAATGCAAATTATTTAAAAAAAAAGTTCAAAGTACCAGCCAAAAGAGTTCTACTGAAAGCACTAGTCTGAACAACTCAAGGCTGGGAATCTTCAAACCTTATGTGGTATCCAAATGCTTCAGAGAACGAAAGACTACAATTCAGAAGTCAAAAGACACTGGTTCAAATTCAGACTTCGTGAACTGCAACTACACAGCATGCAACATTTGACAAGTCACAGATACTCAAAGCCCATGAGTATAAGTACCAAATAGTGGAAAATGTCCTTGGAAACAGACAGATAGAGGTCCAATTCCACCTTTGTCATTCCCTAACTAGATTACCTTAAGCAAATTATTTAACCACTGTGAATCCATAAAGTAAAATATTTACTGAAACAACTGGTGTACTTCACAAATATCAAAGCTCTTAATTTAACTTATAGCACCTAATAGGCATTCAATAAATAGTAGCTGGGTTATTGTTACTATTTTATTATTACTATTTTATTATTATTTGTTATTACCATGACTATTTTTGTTATTGTTATTACAAAAATTAAAAAAGAAAGTATTGCTTTGCAAACTAAACCTCACAAAAATGAGTTATCATTACTATTAGAAACTGTCAGAGTAGGGGGCTGGGGTTGTAGCTCAGCAGTAGCACACTTGCCTAGTGAGGCACTGGGTTCAATCCTCAGCATCACATAAAAATAAACAAAAGAAAGGTATTTTATCCATCTACAACTAAAAAATAAAATTAAAATAAACTGTCAGAGTAGATTTCTCAATCCACTCATCAAGACAAAGGAAACATGGCTGAGGACAGAAAGAAGGAAGAATCCTCCTGATCATGCAACTAGAGGTTTTAAACTTAAGGCAATAAAGAATGAAAGAGACTTGCAACCTCACCCATTCCAACTTTAGCCCTATCTGTGGTCTCGTCCATTTGGATTCCTCATAGTTTGGAAAAATAAACTGACCCTGGAAAATCCCATGTTTCAGTATGGCCATTAAAGTTTTAGCACAAATCATTGGCCTTATTTATTTTTTAAAATTATTTTAAAGCTGTACCTCTCATTGGCTTAGCTGAGCTAATCTGAGCACAAGACAGTAAAACATTCCAAACTTGGAGTGATAAACACTGACGTAGCTCAGTGTTAAAATTAACTTTGCTAAACTCTTCCCAAGTTCAGAAAATTCTACTTTGGTTGTGAAAATGCAGCCAGAAAAAGATCCAAACTAAATGCTGCAAAACTTCTTAGAATAAACCAAAGGCTCCAGATCCTAACCACAGAAACCAGGCTTTCCCACGTGGAATTCTGCAACTCAGCGCCACTATTACAGGCCTTCAATTACAGTTTCTCCTTCCAATCATTTATGCATCCCCCAGGCACACATTGAGGCCATGCTGGAGGTCAGCATTAGGTAATGCCCACAGACATTCTACCCACTGCCAGCTCAAATCTCAACTGCAGAGAACTCTTCCTTCTCATCTCCCTAGAGACATAACACTACTCATCTAGAAATTCTGACTCCAAAAGTCTGGGTGGGACCAGGCATCTGTAATTTTGAAGCATCATGAGTGAGTCCAATGTATAACCAGGGTTGAAAACAATTAACTGAGATATAAGTAGTATATTGTGATGAAATAAGTTCCATACTCATCTCTACCACTTTCCACATGTAAGACCTTGAGCAATTTACTGTTCTCTAAGCTTCGGCCTCCTCAAGAGCAAAAAAGCTGTTGTAGATCTCAGATAAGCAATAAATGATATTCTGTTAAAATAAACTTAATATTTGTATTGTTTTACAGTTTAGAGAATGTTTTTATACTCACTATGTCAAGTAAGTGACAAAAGCCTACTAATGACACAGGGTAGAAAGGAATTAGGATTATTCCCACTTTACAGAGGATGATATTGGAATTAAAGGATATTTTTAAAAAATAAATCATAGAATTTAATGCCAGGGGCAGGATTCAGTCTAGATCTCTAAGTCCAGTTCTATACCATTTCCTTTTAAGCTGGTATAAATTCTCAAACACTATATGGAGGGCATACCACTTGCAACACTGCCAACACTGCTTTGTATTCTACTAGGATTAAATTGAATAGCTTGTTGGTTGAACAAAGACTCCAAACAAAAATAAAAAACTTAGTCTCATTTCATTTCCATGTATGTATTAATAATAGCCTTCAAGGGTCTTAAAACAAGGGGGTGAGACGAATATGCTCAGATAATCTACAGAAAATCCATAACTAGGAAATGAAAGAAAGGTTATTAGATAGATCATTTTGCAAGAATTTCTTATAACTATGTTTTATACTCTGTGCTTTCAACCTACAGAGATGCTGCTTTGATCTTGAGACAATAAGATTTATTTTCAGACAAGATTTGGCATAGGGTTATTCAGCTACAATTTCCAGAAGAACTCTGGGTCTATAGCTCTACCACTGATTAAAGTACTTTACAATGGCCTAGTTTCTATTCACCTATAAACACAAGCCTGATCCAATGACATCTTTGCAATTCCACATTTTTATAATTACAGGATTTCAAAGCTAAAAGAAACTGTGTATATGTGCTATTCTGATTCATTTTTTAGATGAAGGGACTGAAGTGTACAGATAAGTAACTGACCCAAATAAGGTAGCCAATGTATGAGAGACTACAACCAAAATATCTAGACCTTCACTTCCCCATTCAGCACACAACAATGTCCCTTCAGTTCCAATGAAGGTTCAGTTCCCAACTGTTGTTTCGGACAGTAATCTTTTAAAAATACATGTATTCAAGCTTTATTGAGATATAATTCACATACTATACAATTCACCCATACAGTTTACAATTCAATGGTTTTTAGTATATTCACAGAGCTGGGAAAACATCATCACCACAATCAATTTTAAGATGTTTTCATCACTTCAAAAAGAAACCCAAGAGCCAGGCACAGTGGTGCATACCTGTAATTACAGCAACTCAGGAAGCTGAGGCAGGAGGATCACAAATTCAAAGCCAGCCTGGGAAACTGAGGGAGACCCCTGTCTCAAAATAAGATTTTGAAAAGGGGGGCAAGGTGTCTACAGATGTAGTTCAGAGATAGGATGTTCCTTGGTTCAATCCCCAGTACCACAAGAAAAAGAAGGAAGGAAGAAAGGATGGGGAAAGGAAGCCATGTTTCTTAGCTCTCACTCCACAATTCCACCTGCCTTGCACTAATATGCTTTTTGACTATGAATTTACCTTTTGTGGACATTTCACATAAATGGACTCATACAGTGTGATCCTTTATGACTGGTTTCTTTCAGTTAACCCAATATTTCTGAGGTTTATCATGTTACACCATGGTTTAGGATTTTTTTTTTTGTTATCAAATAATATTTCACTGTATGGATATACCACATTTATGCTTCTGGGTTATTATGAATAATGCTGCTACAAACATTTAAGTATAAGTTGTTATGTGGTGTGTATCATTTCTCTTTGGTGGAACTGCTGGGTTATATGATCTCTCTACATTTAATCTTTTGAGGAACTGCCAGACTGTTTTTCATAGTGTCTGCACCATTTTACATTCCTATTATGTGAGTTGTAGTATCTATACATCCTCACCAACATATGATACCCTCTGTCTTTTTCATGACATCCATTGTAGTGATGTTGAATATGTCATTGTGGTTTTGATTTATATTTCTCTGATGACCAGAGACATGAAGTATCTTTTCATGTGCTTATTTGCCATTTGTGTCTCTTCTTTAGAGAGATATTTATTCAGATATTTTGTCCATTTTTAAATTAGGTTGTTTGTCTTCTCATTTCTGAGCTATGAAAATTCTTTATGTATTCTAAATACAAGTCTCTTGTGAAATGCATAATTTGAGGGGCTGGGGTTGAGGCTCAGTGGTACAGCACTTGCCTAGCATGTGTGAGGCACTGGGTTCGATCCTTGGCACCACATATAAATAAATAAATAAATAAAATAAAGGTCCATCAACAACTAAAAAAAATTTTTAAATGCATAATTTGGGAAAATTGTATCTCTTTTGTGAGTTATCTTTTTATTTTCTTGATGGTGTCACCTAAAACACAAATACTTTTGATTTTGATGATGCCTGTCTGGCAGAAGTTTTAGTTCTCAGTTTGAGTCAATAAGAACAATTTACACTTCTTAATTTAAAAAGTCCTATTTCACTACTTGTGGAAACTTGGGCTGAAAGCCTAATCATTTATAGAAGCCGAGAATATTGGTTGAGGGCTGGGGTTGTAGCTCAGTGGCAGAATACCTGCCTAGCACATGTGTGGCACTGGGTTCAATCCTCAGCACCACATAAAAATAAAAAATAAAGTTATTGTGCCCATATACAACTAAAAAAATTTTATAAAAGAATATTGGCTGATAAAGTACAATATTAAAAATTAACACAAACCTAAATTGAGAGATTTAAAAAGTGTCTATATATGTAGGAGAAGGCTTCAGGGGAGGGTAACACTACCCAGATATGAATCTCTTATAAAATTTGGGAAAATTACCTAACCCCTATACTTAAGAAGCTGACAGTCACTTCATAAGTGAAGTACTCAAGAAATCAAAGTTAAGTACTTTCTCTTCCGCTTAGACTCCCAAAAATCCCACAATGAAGGTGAAGTAGAGGAAGGGATACATACGCATAGATACAAGCCCACAGTAACTCATTTAACTCATTAAAAGTCCTCAAGAGTTTATTCATTTCAATTCATTTAAGTTACTCAACAAACATTTACCATATGTGAAATCTGCCTATTAGACATGTCAGTATAAAGACCTCTGAAACATCATCTCTGCTCTTCAACTACCAATCCTAATTTGTTCCTCTTCCGTGTTCCTCATTTGGTTAATGATACCATCAACTACCATCTCCCTTGATCTGTAGTTATGCAGTTTTATTTGTCTACAACATGGGATATTTTCTCCAGTTCATCATTGTGCTTTTTACATTTGTCCCACTGTTTCAGAATCCCAGTTCTGATTTTGTCATGTAATCCCAAGCTGCGCCTCCCACCTTCTATTCATCAACAAAGAAATGAAGAGAAAGAGAACTCACATTTAGTACTTTCTGCATAAAAGATACTATATCAGAAAATTTGCATGTAATCTTCAGAACAACCCTGTGAAATATGTCAATTTTAAAGGTTGGAAACTAAAGGTCAAAGGGGTTAAATGCCTAAGGTCACAGAGCTGGTAAGTGGTGAAACAGATCTATGTAAATCTGAAGTTCATGATAACTATTTACAGGTAGAAAGCCATTGCTTTGGTGTGCCACAAGAACAAGGACCTGCAAGCTTAACTGAGAACTTTACTTCAGATCAACAGTAACCTAAGTTAACATTTTTTTTAAATATTTTGTTTTAGTTGTAGGTAGACACAATATCTTTATTTTATTATTATTATTATTATTAATGTGGTACTAAGGACCAAACCCAGGGCCTCACACATGCTAGGAAACGCTCTACCACTGAGCTACAACCCCAGCTCCTAAGTTAACATTTTACAGTAAAAAAAGAAAAAGCTTTCTGTGTGGACACCCAAACCTGTTTTTCACCTCCTCATCTATAAAGGATGTCAATGACTTTTTCACATGTATTGTTAAAATTCTGATTACTCTTGTAGAAGTTTCACTCTAAAGAAAGAAATGAGGCTGCTTAGTATGACTTACTCATAGTGAACTCACAGTGAGTCCTCCTTATCTCTGCTTCCTTTTCTCAGCCATTCCTTGCTATTCTTACTGATATTTAATCCCCAAATCTGGGTGTGGGACTAGGAGATCTGAATAAAGAAGATACAATCAAGAATTTGGAAAGAAGGCATTCCAAATGAAACTAATTTGGGAAAAAACACAGACATTTCAAAATTCCTTATATTTAGTGATTTCATAAACAATTTAAGAACTTAAAGAAGGCAAATAAATAGCTTCAGATTGTATAAACTCTGGCAAGAGCATAATTATTTGCTTAGAAGTTTGCTCAAATATAATTAAACGGTATAAAATGGAACTATTTTCCATTTTGCCACTTCAGGAAGGAAAGACAAGGGAAATACTTAACAAGAAAATGAAAGGTATTAAAGGAAAATTAAATCAAGGAAAGACAGATTGTTTATCCAATTTATAAAAAATTGTGTTTTAAAAAAGCATACAAATGATAAGAAAGAAATAAAATACTGTACTTTTATCTCCAGGTAAGATAGATCTATAAAATCGGTCCTTCTTTTTCTTCTCCTCTGGGTTTGGAGGCAGAGGTTTGGAACCGTGGTTTAGGGTTCCAGTGTCTTTGCTGCCAGCTCCAATCATAGTGCTGGTGTTTCTCATCGGAGGGGCTGGGGGTTTGTCTTGAATGTCTAGGCCGTTATTTGACATTGTCACCACCAGCAGCAGCAGCTACTAGAATCAAAAGAAAGAATATAATTCTTTTATTATTTTTGAGCAAAAGGAAATGCATGTTAAAAATATTCAAGAATCCAAATTATACAACCCTTCCACTGCACACCACAAATATTGCTACCCTATTCAGTCAAAAATATTCACATATATAAATGCCTACTGTGTGCTAACTACTGCTAAAAACTCACTAGAATCTTGCTTTTCTCTGCAGTCTCATATATGAAACAGTAGAGAACACAGACAACCACTGAGAGGTAGCTGAAAAGAAATTTGTCCAAGCAAAAACCAAGTGGGAAACCCAGTACTACTTGATAGCTTAAGAGAAATACCTTAACCTGCTGGGTTCCACTTATTCATCTACATTAAGGTTAAATACAATTGCTAACAGAATTTCACTTAGTAATCTCTCTGACTACTTCTAACTTTGTACCCTTAGGCAAGTTACACTGTCCCTCTTTGGAATTGACTGCATCAAGGGTCAGCAAAACTGCTGGTTTTGTAAATGGTTTTGTTGGAACTCAGTCACATCATTCATTTACATATTGTCTCTTGTTTTTTTTAAGTTATACTGGCAAAGCTGAATAATTAAAACCGGAACTGTATACTCATGAACCTACAATATTTACTATTTGGCCCTTTAAAGGAAAAGGTTGCTTCCCTGGACTGTATCTCCCTCCTCTAAAATTCGATCTTGTTCTACATATATGATTGTCAGTGTGGTAACCATCCTGCTGAATATATTGGAATCACTACTCCTTTGGGAAATGGGATAAAATCTAAATTAAAGAAAAAATTTCTATTACATGGTACCAAGAGTTTTAATGAAGATAGATACTATTATCTTAAAGTAAGCAATTGACCTTGACAATGAAGAGACATAAATGTATCCAGAGTTTATAGTTTCTCATTATTCACTTGTGTTACAGTAGAAATTATATCTTTAATTATGACTATTTAGAATATAAGCTCCTTGGATTTAAACAAACAATGCTTTAAAGATAAAAGTCTTCAAAAGAACAACATAATAAGAATGAGACAGATATTATTACCCTATATACATGTATGAAAAAAATTCTTTTTAAATATAATAATCACCAGGACTTTTAAGAAATAGAGATGCTATGGTCTGGTCCCATAAAGTTTGATGTAGTATGGTTGGGTTAAGGTCAAAATTCAGTATTTTGAAAATTAATAACTCTAATGCCAGCCAGACTGGAATACTTCTGCTTCAAAAATCAATTACTTAAAACGCTATGAAAAAATATAGAGGTCTTTTTAACATTTTCTAATAAATGAAGAACTACTGATCCCCTGCCTCCCTATATACAGCTTTTTCCTCAATTCTTTCTCTGGGGCTATCAGTGACCTTAAAACACACAGTTCCTCTACTTTAAAAACCCTTTGTTGGCATACGGGAATAAAAGCTACTAAGTTTTTAATCTTGTTTCAGAGGCCCTTTATCATTCGACCTAGCCTATCCATTAGTCTCATGTTCCACCCTTCTGCTCCCTCTAATTCCTCTTAGACCCCAGCCACACCTAACTTCTGCAACTTCTTTAAATATACCACAACTTTCACACTTCCACTCCTTTACACACGATGCTTCCTCTGCCTAGAATGCCAATTTCCCTATCCTCAAACTGTGAATTCACTCATTTCAAGGCTTAATTCTACTGTTGCTTCTTCCATGAAGCCTTCTGAAAATATTCTGACCATCAAGAAGTAAGATGAACTGGACACGGTGGTACAAGCCTGTAATCCCAGAGGCTCAGGAGGCTGAGGCAGAAGGATCACCAGTTCAAAGCCAGCCTCAGCAAAAGCGAGGTGCTAAGCAACTCAGTGAGCCCATCTCTAAATAAAATACAAAATAGGACTGAAATGTGGCTCAGTGGTTGAGTGCCCCTGAGTTCAATCCCTGGTAACCCACAAAAGAAAAACAAAAAGTAAGGTGTCTTCTTCTCCATGCTCCAAGGCAATGGGTGCATTTCAGGTCACCACATTTCTTTTCACTATATTTTACTATGTTATAATTGTTTACTGGTATATCTTCCTCAGAAGCCATAATGTCCCTCAAATGTTGAACCCAATTTGTCATATCTGCAATCCTATATAGTATCTAATTTATAATAGATAATTTTTTTTTTTTTTTTGCGGTGCTGGGGATAGAACCCAGGGCCTTGTGCTTGCAAGGCAAGCACTCTACTGACTGAGCTATCTCCCCAGCCCTAAATATTTTAATTAATAAAGTTTGCACAGATATATATGTATACATGTGTATATGTGTGTGTGTGTGTGTATATATATATATATATATATATGGAGAGAGAGAGAGACAGACAGACAGACAGACAGAGACATTTCCTTTAAGGAGTTTAGTAATACAGATGAAATTCAAAGTCCTTCACAATTTGACATCCATCTGACTTATAAACTAAGCCACCATACGTAGGCACAACCTACATTCCATATTATACCTCAGAACTCTGTTCCCCTGAACTTTCCAAGTATTCTGTGTGTGTGTTGCTAGGGACTGAACCTAGGTCTCCCACATGCACTATACCATAGAAATACACTACCAGGCTATCAAATAGTCTTAGTTAACACATATTTACACACACACAAACCAACATGCTTCCTGTCAATGATTTCTCTCTTCTGATAAAAATCTCACTCATCTTTTAAAGTCAGACTCAAGATGCCTTTCTTTGCATAATTCATCTTAACCCACCTTTAGCAAACCAACTGTTGCTTACTTTTCTTTTTGAGCAAAAGAAACCAAGCAAGCAAGGACAATTTTGTTAATCTAGACTGACTCTCTGGGTAGTGAGTTTTTTTATCCATTTCTTCCAATTTCATTTCCTAGATTTTCCTTTACTTTTCCTCCTAGCCCCAACCCAAGCCCCTTAGCTCCCCCAAGAGAGCATCTACTGTTTAACTTCTTAAGTATACCTTCCCACTCCAACTGCCAGTTTCAAAATTACACTCCTGCAGCCACCTGATACCCTCATCAAGAACTCCCTGGCTTTCCAGGTCCTTCAGTCAACAGCTTCATTGAACGTAGCTCCTTTCAGGCCCACAGCTCAGGAGTATGCCAGAAAAGACTTCACCAACCTTCCTGAAATAGGCTTTTCTCCATGTCTCAGTCTTTCACTATGTTTGGAGAATTCTCAGGGGTAAAGCTTCACTTTCAAAGGGATTCCAGCTTACTTAAAATCTAAAATCTGTTGAAATCTATTTCAAACTCTTTATTACATTCTGACCTAAGTCATTCTACTGTACTTAAAAAAACCTTCAATGACAGGAAATTTATAATTCCAAAAGACAGCTTCATCTATCTTGTCTGCTCATTTAAAGAATTCTCCCATCCATTAAGTTCTATCTACTTCATACTGAATCTCAATTTTCTGTTTACACATTTGCCTCTCCTTTTACTTTCCTCCTTGGCAGACTTAACATTATGAACTCCTTAAGGATAAAGTTCATATTTTATGTATTTCTCAAACCCCAATTCCAGGCCTGGCACAGAATAGGCAACCAATAAAGATTAGTTGAGCAAACTTGTTGAAGCAGAAGAATAAGTGAATAAACAAAGTAAAATAATCACTTCCATCTGTTGGTCCTAAATCCTATCTCTCAGAGCTATTCAGAAAAGTCTATTACCTCTCCCCCAGACAGAACTTTAGATACTTGAAATAAACCTTCAAGATCTCCAAAATCTATTCTTGCTGCTAAACTTTTCTGGTACCTTCAAACTACACTTCCAGAACACAATTCTGTACTTTCTTGATCACTGCCCTTTGAATTTATTTGAACTCAGAGTTTGTACATTACTTTCCAGTTTCCCTGTAGCCCTCCAAGCAGCTCTTTTCTATAATTGCTCCACAGTCTTTCCTGTCTTTATACTCATAAATCTCCTCAATGGTCATTTTGTTCATCTATGCTCAGCACAATGATTAGCCCATTTTAAAACTTGTTTACAGGAAAACAGGTCCTGAAAGGAGAAGGAAAAAACACTCAACTCTTGAATGAGGACAGCAAACACATCTTAAGTCTTCTAACAGTCCCTGTAAGCAACAGGTTTGGGAGGATGAGAAATCAATGCCTTCTGATAAGATGCAGTATACAGCTAGACCTGTGGACAACATTTATAATGAAAGTGTAAATGGAAGTCTTCTATCCATTCCAGACAATGAAAAGATACAACAGAGAGAAAGACAAACTGGACCACATTTAACCAATTCTCTAGAGACTCAGGGAGCCTAATAATTTATGAGAAAAATATTATACTGAAGTGATTAATTATTAATCAATTGAATGTAATAAATGCAGGATCATTGTGAAGTTTCAAAAGGGCCTCCAGTAGGGTAATATATAAAAAG
Source organism: Sciurus vulgaris (assembly GCF_902686455.1). NCBI lineage: Eukaryota > Metazoa > Chordata > Mammalia > Rodentia > Sciuridae > Sciurus > Sciurus vulgaris. The sequence goes on from NC_136472.1 coordinate 74,887,842, forward strand.
ATGACTAGATAAAGTCAGAAGATCTGGGTTTAAGTTCTGGCTCTGTTATTTATTTCAGAAGTCTCATCACCTACAAAATGCTATCTGATTTCTCACTCTGCTGTCTCTAGGCTTACACTGGTCAAGAGCCAACCAAGGAGGGATAGTAACTTGTGCCTCTTTTGAGCACTATAAAAAGCATAGGTACAATGTTAAAACATAAAGAAAAGAAAGAAAACACTTTTCAAGTAGCCACCATGTTTAAGCAACTTTACATACTGAATGAAAGTGGGCAGGATTAGGGAAGGAGTGTGTTCACTGACAACTACCTCTTTCCATTTTATAACTCTGAATTCCACAGCCACTGGTATTAAACAGAATAAGAAAATCAAAGATTTTAAGATGTACATAACATCAAAGTCAGAAGCAACCTTAGAGATAGATCATCTAATGCAAATCCTTCATATTCAAGGTAGAAATATTAAGGTTCAAAGAATAGGAAGAAATTGGCTAAGCTAACACAGCAACTTAAAGATAGACCCCTCCCTCTCTAAACAGTTAAAATTTTTATTCATCTTTTACTCATTCTTTACAGAAAAACTCAATTTTTTTTTTCAGTGTTGGAAATTCAATCCAGGGCCCCATGCGTACTAGGCAAGCACTCTTTACCAAGCTACACCCGAGCCCTTCAAACCTCATCTTTAAACTCTCTGTGAAAGGATTTTCCAACTATACTGTTCTTGCAATAATTCTACTCCATATGTACATACTTTTTCTGATATGAATTCTGCTACTTATGATTTATGTTTATATCAGTCAAATATAGACAATGGCAGATATAAAAATATAGTAAGCATGTCTGGGTGAACTTGATTGACATTTGCCAAATGTTTACCATGAGCTAAATTCCATAGAAGATATAGACTCTATGCTTCTCAAACTTAAAAAAATATATACCACAAACATGGGTATTGAGATTAAAGACAGGTGAAAGTTAAGTACACCTTTGGTACATTTCCAGATTCTTCATTCAAGTACAGTTCAAAATCAATAAACTTTTACTGAATATTTACATGTAAGGTGCTATGCTAGAAACCAGGAATAAATGAATAAATAAAGGTAATGAATAAATGAACAAATGGACAAATAAATAAATGAATAAGACATTACTCAAACCTAGAGGCTTTCACAGTCTAGTAAGCCAAGAAGCAGGACCCAGAAAACCACAATGCCAGGCCAGTTATGAACAATGCCGCAGAACAGCAAAATGTCCAAGCACAGAAATGAAAGACTAAATTGAACTGGGATAATCAGTGAGGTTTCACAAAAAGTAGTATTTAAGTACAGCAACTTAAAAAATAAATTGGTCAGCCTAGAGGTCTCCAACTCTTGACTATTAGGGTTGGACTATTATTCCCTGTGAGCTTTTAAAACACTAATGCTAAAGTACTTAGAAGAAAGTGTACTAATATCTGCAATTTACTTTGAAATGCATTTTTTTAAAAAGACAGATTAATAGATGAGTACAAGGATGTGATATAACATAATACACAAGTCGATGTATAAGATACAGCTGATGTGATAAAGTGCAATCATGTATTACTTAACAATAGGGATATTGTTAAGTATATATGTCCTAGAAATGTGTCCTTATGTGAATATCACAGGGTATATTTATACAAACCTAGATGGTGTAAGTCAGTCACTCATGGCCTCTTGATACAATCAAGAGACATAGTAGGGCTAGGATGTGCTTAGCAGTACAGTGCTTGTCTAGCATTTGCAAAGCTGATGTAGACTCCCATCATAAAAAGAGAGAGAGAGAGAGAGTGTAAAACTCAAGATATATAAGGCTGGTGCCAGCACAACAGGGCATATTATTTTACAGTAAGCTTGTTTTTATAAGTAGAAGTACACTCTAAAATAATAGTGAAAAATGTACAGTAAATACATAAGGTATAGTTGTTTATTATCATTATTAAATATTATGTATTGTACATAAGTACTTTGTTGACCAAAATGTCATTCATTATGCAATACCTGACTGTGTGTGAAAATGTCAATGGTAGCAGAATCTAGGTGATGGGTACATAAGTATTCACTATAAACCCCTTTCAATGTTTGAAATTTTTCCTAATATAATGTTTGGGCTGGATCCCTAAGTCTCTGATTCGATTGGTCTGGGATAGATCCAGGCATTAGTATCACACCTGGCCCAAAGAAAACAGGTAATAAATAAATGAATGATTTTGATGGGGAAAGAAGATGGCAAATGCATCCTAGAGAATAGAATAACATGAATGTGACAGTACAGTATGGTAGAGTGTAACATAAAGGACCAACTACAGTAGGAGACTGAAAAAGTGGAACACAGCATTTCACTACAGGCCTTTTATGTTCTGCATCACATATAGCATGGGTCAGAAAAATGGTCTTTTCTAAGATGTTCTAGAGCTTGGCAATAAATGCCCCATCTTAAAAATAGGAAATGACGTTGTTGATTAAAAAACAAGGCTGTGGGGAGACAACAATAAAAGAAAAGCGATGAAAGACACCAGCTGCTATCCATCTACACTGAGGACCCTGTAAGCCCTGAGCTCACAGCATGGGACTGAGAGTTTAGGACAGTCCTCAAAACTTCCTAACAAAGTTGCTGAAATTCTAAGAAACTGTTTCCCTAGGGAATCTCCTTAACTAATGACCTTTACAACTAAAATTTTAGTCATAATTTGGGGCTCATATTTTAATGATCACTAACATTAGAACCACCTTGGAGTTTACAGAAAACTTGGAAATCTATTAAGCTGGTATCATTTTTATCATTCATTAAAGCAAATATTTATCATCTACTGTTTGCCAGGTTAGACGGTGCTGGGAATAAAACAGTGAGCAAATCCAAAGAAGTAAAGTTTCAGAGATGCTGCCAGTCACCCAGGGCCATACAACAAGTGGGCAGCAGAGGCAGGGACCAGAAATGACATCTACAAGGTGCCAGAACCATTACACCATACTTCACTGCTGCTTCAAGAGGCAAAGGAGTGGACTACAACATCTCTAGATCTCTAGGTAATCTCTCAGGCCATTATTTAAAGTGAAAGAGGGAAAGGAAGAAGAAGAAATGAAACCTATTGCACATACTATTCACATTTCTTACATTTAACAACCCAGGGCAGCTACAACTGGCATGACCCACACTCCTCCCAGAACTAGGGAGTGCTTATGCCCTTGACGCCTGGTTATGAGAATCTGATCTTTAATTAAACTGTGCCAAGAGGTTTTCTTTGGCAGGGGACTGGAATGCTGCAGCCTTGAATTTGCTGAGGGATGTCCTTCTAACACATCAAAAACATTCCCACTATGCACCCTCCAGCCTCTTGCTCTGCTTTAGTAACAAGAAAGTAACTGCTGGGGCAACAGGGAGGAAAATCATAGGTTGTTTCTGAGCTTTCAGAAAAGCTACTTTAATTTTCTCTTCCTCCATTGCCTCTTATATGAAATATAAACCATACTAACTTATTTTATAGAGTTCTAAGAATTCAAAAGCTTACACACACACATACACACACAGCACCAGCATGCTGCTTGGCACAAAATAGATGTCCAATAAATATCTGTTCCTTTCTCCACCTATTCTAGCTTCATCTGTACTATTCCCTAGAATAGTAGGTCGCTGTCAAGCCAGCTCAGTATGCTTTCATGCTCCTGCCTTTGCTTACTGTTCTATCTGCACAAAATTGTCCCAATTTGTCTGCCAAGCAAACTTCTACTCATTCTTCAAGGTCCAACTTGACTCACTTCCTCTACAAAACCTCCGCAGAAGTCCCTTCCACCTTTCCCCAAAATTTAATAGCACTTTATATTTCTATGAAGCAGTTTCCAAATTTTATCTTATTGACCATAATTCATAATGCCATCAGGTTATGAATAACTCAAGGAATGAAATTGAGTCTGTTTAATCTCTAACTCCCCAGCATGTACCCAGCACAGACATGGCACACAGCAGGTAATTAGCAACAGTTCATCTTCTAAGGCAGCCTGGTTTTTCATGGCAAAAACAAAGGAGCTGGAAGCATCCTGAAGAACCAGCCAGTTCCAAGCCTTTATTTTATGAAAGCATGAAATCTGCAGGGGTATATAATTTACCTAAGCTCACTAAAAGAAATATTGATAAAGACATAACTAGTCTCTGATTATTCTGATTCTCATAAAAGCACTCTTTCAACATTATATAAAGTTATAATTTATGACAGAATAAGCAAAGGAAGGCTTCCAGAATTAGAGAAATGTGAGACAGAGCAAAGTGGGATGGAAAGGGCTGGGAGATTTGGAGTAAAAGACTTAAGTTCATACAGGCTGGCCAAATCTTATACATTTACCCCTCTTACAAACACCACTTTCTTACTCCTAACATCCCTGCAGACAGTAATATAGTACTTGCAGAAAACAGTACTTAGGTCTTATAATCCTCTCCATACCATCTTAGGAAAATCCTGACCAGTAGCCCCAGTTGAGTTATTCCCAACAGTTAAAGCAAAGAATTCAAATTTAAGCCAGGTGTGGTGGCATGACTCTGTAGTCCCTCGCGGTTCAATCTCCCAGGAAACATTGAACTCTTATTCTGCTGTCTCCTAGAAGTCTGACCTTCCAGTTAATCTCTGCCTGAACATGTAAGAATTATAATTATTCTTAAAGGAATAATTTCTCTTGAACTGTTGACAACCACAGCATGAAAATGGGATACCCCTTCCTTTGAAAAATAATCAGGACTAAGTCAATCAATCCTCCTGTGTGTATTTATGTCAGTCATCCATGATCATCCGAACTCTCATTTCCAACCTTCTCTGTGTAGCCTCTATTCAGACTAAATTCCCTACCTCTCCCCTGACCCTGGAACTTCCTATATGTCACTGGCTATCTCCCCTTTGGCTTCATGCCTTAAAAGAACCTGGGCATCACTTGAAGAGATTTCTCTAGTACTTCTCTCAAAAGCAGGCTGTTTTCTCTCAGTTATCCTACAAGCTTCATCCTTAATTTGAGGTGCCATATGCAAATGATTTACTTACCTTCCTCTTGTGAAAACCTCTATTTTTCTTTAAGTAGTCTACTGCCTACTTATTACACTTCTTTGCTTCTTATATTTCCTGGTAACTCCCACTCAAAGGCTTTAGTTCCTAACTCAGTCTTCCTCTGTACCCCTCCAGTTATCATTCTAGCTAACTTCAACAGCCACAATGGTGATTCTAACAATAGCCTGGCTACTCCATTTTCTGACCCCAGGCCCAACCTAATCAATACTCCCATGATCACATTCTGGACCTGCTCACCAACATGTGCATTAACTCCAATATCACAAATGAATCATATATACTCCAAACACAGCAGCTCACCTGCTAAAAACTACTATTACAATTCCTAGATTTCATTTTTAGTTTTAATAAATTATCCATCAGTTCCCCTGCCTTCACTTCTCTTTATCCAATCATAGTCTATCAAAATTATTCAAACATAAAAACAAAAACAAAAACTTGCCCTTCTCTCCCTTTCCAAAATTAATTAGCAAAATTACAGCTTTAGCATAGCTAAATTCAATGCTCTTCAAACCGTCTCTATACTGAAGCAGCCAATGTCTTAAAGAGTATAACAAAACCTGGTTAACTGCTTTCACCTGAAAGTTATGACCTTCCTACATTACTTCCCAAGACTTCCCACTCACCCTTTCCCTTAGTTGATAAGCTTACTTTCAATGAGAAAAGAGAAATTTTTGCAGGCAAAATCCCTCTTACAGATCCAAATCTTTATGCCTCCCTGTACCTATGTTCTCCTTCTTCCCTCCAGTTGTAATGAAGGTGTCCTTCTTCCAGTCAAAAACCATTCTCTCTGCTCCCTGTACTCCTTCATTTGCATTCCTTCTCACCTGGAATGATCCCTTTCAGTTATATTATGCTTTACCTCTCTGTTAGATATATTCAGTCATTTGATAAATTTAGTCACTCAACAAGTATTTATTATAAATATACAATCTATCATTACCAATCTAGTGGAACAAGAAAAAATTCCTCTGCTCACTGAGTTTATGGCCTACTAAGAGAAGTAGACAAAGAAATGAACAAATAAATACATGATGTCAAGTCCATATACATGTGTGTGACTACAGGGATGGCATGATCAGGACAGGTTTCTCTGAGGAACAGACACTTGGGCCTGAATTAAATGAAACAACAAATCATAATATCCAGAAGAAGACCATTTTAAGTAGAAGGAGCAGAAAGTCCTACTTGAGAATATACTGGGCACTTAACAATAACAAAAGGCCAGCGAGACTAAAGTTGAATGAACAAAGAGAAATGTGGTAAGAGACTGAGATTAGCGATATAGCCAGAGCTCAGATTTTGCAAGGCCCCATAGGCTACAAAAATAAGTCTGGATTTTGTAGCAAGTGTAGGAAGACATTGATGAATTTTTTTTCTCTTTCCACATTTTTTTATTGGTGCATTATAGTTGTACATAATGATGGATTTGCTACATATTCATACATGCACACAATATAACACTATAATTTGGTCAATGTCACTTCTCAGCACTTCCCCTCTCTCTCCCCTCTTCTCATCCCCTAGTCCCTTAACTCTACTGATCTCTCTTTGATTTTCATGAGATTCCTGCCCACCCAACTTTCTTTTCCTTTTTTCCTCTCGAGGTTCCACATGAGAGAAAACATATGACCAACTTTTGAGTTTGGCTTATTTCACTCAACATAATGGTCTCAGGTTCAATCCATTTTCCTGCAAATGACATAATTTCATTTTTCTTTACAGCTGAATAAAAGTCCATTGTGTATATATACCACATTTTCTTTATTCATTTATCTGTTGATGGACACCTAGGCTGGTTCCATAGTTTGTGTGCTATAAACATGGGTATGCATGTATCACCATAGTATGCTGGCTTATTCTTTAGGATAAATACCAAGGAGTAATATAGTTGATAATTCCATGCCTAGTCTTTTGAGGAACCTCCATACCAATTTCCACAGTGGTTGTACTAATTTACAATTCCACCAAGAGACATTACAGGATTTTGAGCAGAGATCTGAATCAATATAAGTGCCCTCCCTTCTCTTTCAAATACTTCCTTGGCTTCTGGGGAAGCATATTCCCCTTGGCTTTACCTTCACCTTTCTGTCTACTCTTCTTTCCTTTGTAGACCCTGCTCCAGTTAACCTCACACGTCTAAGGCTCAGAACCCCCTTTACTCATACATTACACTCCCAAGATGCCCTCACCCATTCCCATAAGCTTTGCATTCCATCAGTATGTTGATAATGCCCATGTTCTCTTGCCAAACAGCTCTTTCAAGCTAGTAAATATTAAACAACTCCATCTGCACTGAGGTACTGATGAGAAATGCAGGTGCAGTTGTTTAATAGATAATTAAACCTAACATGACCAAATGGAATTCGTGGTTTTCACAGTTATCTGTCATGAGTTTTAATTATATTTGCTTAACTATGACACATTTTCCTCAAGAGACAATAAGCTTCACAAAGTAACAACTAAATCTATTGTATTTACCAAAGTATATCTAGCAACTAAATAAAACTTGGTAAGAGTGGGCACTCAATAGACCCTAAGATTTACTAAACCCTGTCTCTTCCCTCAAAAAACTCACAGGCCAGAGAGAGGCAAAAAATAAATCATAATAACTACACCAAATGTAAGTGCCACTAAGAAGTGTTGACAGAAAGCACAAAGGTGCTAAATGAATCCAGACAGGGGCCCTTAAAAGCCTAGGAGTCGAGGAAGACTTTCTTAAGAGGTAACTTGATAGTTTATTTTTACAAGATAAGAATAATTATTAAATATAATATATAATTATTATTTTTCCTTTTTATATAATTACTTTTCAATTTTATAATAACCCTTCAAGGTAGGTATAAATAGCTTCCATTTTATAGATGAAGCTTAGAGAAACTAACAATCAGGTAACTAGTGAACAGTAGAATTAGGATTTGAATTGAACTCAAATCTACTTTTTAATCTCTTCCCCATCTCTTTCCTTTTTTGCTATATCACTGTCATTAAAAATAATATCTTTTATATTTGCTACTCAAAACAAAAAAAAAAAAGCCCTCTCATATACTTTTTGAGCATGGGCTCAATTATCAAGCCCTAAAGCCTTCTTGGACTCCTTTTTGAGCAAGAGCTCAATTATCAAGCCCTAAAGCCTTCTTTAGTACTTTTTCCTTTATTCATTGAGAACTAAAACTCAGTTTTAGACTAGTCAGTGGCATCACTAAGCTTTTGGGCTATAGCATCTGAACATTTTTTTCATTGCTTGAGAATGCATTCAGGAACATTCACAAAAACATCTGTACAGCACTTTACTCTTTGCACACTCTATGTACATGGTTGATAGCATGGTATAAGTGCACTGATAATCACCATTAGAGTAGACTTGAGTTTAGATCCCAGCTTTGCCACTGACTAGCTGAATTTAAAGTTCCCTCTCTACGTTTTCACAGCCCTTTGAGCTTCCCTCTACAAAACTTACCACCTGAATTTGAAGGTAGCAACAGAGTTCAATTTCCAAACTTCTGTATCCCCAATACCCAGCCCCATAACTAGTATAAAGATCATTCCAAGAATTGCTGGGTGCTATATGAAAGCTTTTTGAATACATACACACTCCATATTCCACACAGTGACTGCCAATAAAACAGCAACCCTGTCATTCTCATCTGCTTCCCCTCTCATCCTGCACTTTGGGGCCACTGCTCAAGAAAAATTTGCTGAATAGAAATATAAACTAGCACAAGTCATGGTGGCGCACACCTATAATCCCAGTGGCTTGGGAGGCTGAGGCAAGAGGATCATGAGTTCAAAGCCAGCCTTAGCAAAAGCGAGATGCTAAGCAACTCAGTAAGACCCTATCTCTAAATAAAATACAAAATAGGGCTGGGATGTGGCTCAGTGGTTGAGTATCCCTGAGTTCAATCCCCAGTACCTCCCCCCAAATATCAACTAGCCCAAATAGCCAGACTTAAAAGGGGAATAGAATGAACTTATATGGTCCCCTTTTCAAGCCTCTAATCTTTCCTTCCATGTCCACCCCATCCACCGTGGTGTCCATGTCACTTTCTTCTTCAAAAGACCACTGTCTTCTCCTCCAGGACTGTTCCTTCTCTTCTCTCTCCACCCATCCCTGCTACCTCCCTTTTCCTCCCTAGACTCACAGGTCAATCTCCTTTCCTCCAAGTCATAGTGCCTCAGAACTGCCAAAGGGTCAATTGTCATTTCTCACTCTCTTGTTCACCTCCAACTCCAGTCTTCAAGGACCACCCACTTCCAATCTTGCTTCTTCCCTATTGCCCACCTGCTACCCCACACACTTCAATGGAAGAAGGTGCGGAACAAATCCAGAAAGAAGGAACGCTTATTATCATGCCAAGGCAAAGCATGGGGGCAGTAAAGAGAGACTGACATTTGGGGAAGATAAAATTTAGGTGGAAGATACCACAGGGGTTTGGGTAGAAAATGAGGAACATTTGGACTTCACAAACACCATAGCTAAGGTCCCCACAAATAAGCAACCTATATAATGAGAAAGTGTAACCAAAAATTTTAAGAGGAAAAGAGAAGAAAGTATAAACAAGAGGTGGAGGACAAGAGAGGAAATGCTTATTGAGGTGGGGAGATAAGAAAAGGAAAATGAGAGCAGAAAGGGGGAGCAAGAGATGTGGATAGGTGGGGGCAGGGACAGGAAAAATGACCAAGAGGAGAAAGAAAGAAAAGGAAGAAGAGGAAGGAGAGTCACAGAAAAATTCTTTCAAAGGAGGTTTGAAATTATCAAGGCAGGTTAGTATCAGGCCTGACATGAGTTTCCTGGTGCCAGATAATAAAGAAGGGAAGAATTATAGTGATTAAGACATTACATAGTCTCAAAGTCTGTCATTTACTTAGCAGAATAAGACTGCTCTAGAGAAGGCAGCCTAATTTAAAGCAGCTTTATATCTAACTATTAAAGAATTGGCCGGATCAGGAAAAAACATTAACATACTTAACCTGTTTTTTCTCAACCCCACCTCCCTACCCATAACATACCCACAGTCAACACTAAAATAAGCATGGGCATTCTCAGCCTCTGTCTTGGCCCTGAAGTCACTGGGTTCTAAACAGACCATCAAGATGCCATACAAAAGGCTGGCTGGAAGACAAGATACCAATGTCTGCCTGTACCAAGTTCCCCTGGTCTCCCACAGTGTTGAGGGGGACATTTGTGCAACCTACTCAAACCCTTTAACTAAATCCCCTTTCCAAAAGACTGACTGCCTGGGAAAGCCAGAGTTCCAAACAGAATGTCACGCCCTTTCTTGAAGATAAGGAAACTGAGATCCATAGAGGATGCCAGAACAGGAACAGCCCCCAGGTCTCCCATCTCCCAGTTCCCTCCACCTCTGAACAGAAAACAACCCCCACAGTTCCAGCAGGCAGGCCAGGCCTTAAGCCAAGGCAAGGAAAGCATCAGCCTGGCCACCAAGCAGAAGAGTGCTTACAAAGGAGTGGGGCCCCTAAAACGGACCAGTTCCCCAAAAGCCCAGCTTCCCCTTCACACCCTTCCCTGGCCAGAGCTCTGATTCCAGTGTAGGCCTAGCCCTGGGTGGGCTCATGTAAAGGTTCCACCCTCCGCCCCTTCTTTCATTAAGGGCCCCTTAAGATAAGGGGAATGTAATACGCCCCCCACGTCTCCACTCCAGGAAACCGGCAAACCCTGCCGCAACGCAGACTAGTTGAGCAAACCCCAGGCAGGGCCGGCGTTACCTGGTACGGAGAGCAGGGCCCGGCATCTCTGGTGATTGTTTCTGTCGCAGAGCCGCACCTCTCGCTGCCCGGCGGTGCGCACAAAGCCCGGGCTCCACCAGCTTGCTTGATTTGTTTGGGCCGGGCTCTGGCAGCGCAGCCGCCCAGCTCCCGAGGTGCAGCACGCTCGCGCCCTCGCAGGCAGCAGCAGAGGGCCCCGGCGGGTTGACGAAGGAAGGGGCACAGGGCGGGGAAGGAGGGAGGGAGGAGGCGGGAGGAGGCCGCGCTTCTCCTTTCTGCGAAGCGCTGAGGGCGGAGACGGCTCCCTTCCCTCGTTTTGCCTCTTCTCCCCCTCCTGCAGGAGGTAATTTCTCACTAGGGCCAAGCTTTCCAAGGCCTGTCAGAGTCCTGGGTGAGCCCCAGAGTCAAGGAAAAGAACCGGAGCTCCTCTGTGCCTTAGCTTCTGCAGCACGCACAGAGGAGTCTTCTAGACCTCAAATCAGATTCAGAACTCTTGTCACATTAAGCCTCCAGAAAGAGATGAAGGTTCACCTGGTCCCCCTACTCTCCCAAAGATGCCCCAGGAAAAGGCTGGGTGGTTTCTCATACATCCTCTGGGCAAAAACAAAACAACAACAACAACAACAACAAAAAAAAAAAAAAAAAAAAAAAGCAGCTACCAGTCATTAAGAGCTATATTGTGTACCATATGCTTTGTAAACTCATATCTACCTTATAAAGGAGGCTCTATATTAAATCAGGTATGTCAAAACTGAGGTCAAGGAGAATGTAGTCTCATACAGCATTTCTTAAGCACCTAATTGTGTATCAGGCATACAAATGGAACCTGAGCTGAACAACACACTACAGATCATTTACCAACTCTGGTCCAGACCCCCTAATGGGTATCTCCCAATAACTGAAACAATAAAAATACATTCATACATTGTCAAATGCTCCTTAGGAGGCAGTATTAATCACTCACCCCTCTTACTCAACCCATCCCTTGCTCTTCAGAGACAAGGGAAGAGTCAGGTTACACAGATTATCTCCCAGTCATAATTAGGAGTTTAGATTTTGTTCCATGTTTCATCGATGGGAAGACTCTGGAAGGTTTTTAAGAAGAATGACAAGATCTAGTATTTTTAAAAGATCACTGACTGATCCATGGAGAAGGGAGCATGAAAACTAGAAAACTACTTAGTAGATTCTTTTAGAATTCAGGTGACAAAATAATTCAGACTAATGTAAGATAAGATGGAAAACCAACCACATTCTAAATATACAGCTTAGAGGAAGCAGCAACAGAACTGGTGTAAGACAGAATGAAACGAGTGAGAGAGCAGTGACTTAACCAAGATGAAACATCTGGTAAATGATTAAAGCATCCATGCCCTGGTATGACTCCTAAGCCTATGCTTAATTTATTTCTCTTGCTTATTTATTTCTCTCTGCCACATGTTTTACATGAGATCACTCTGTTACATGAGATCTCTAATAACTGCAATATCTCTCTCTTTACCGTCTGGCAAAGAGCTACAGGTAACCAGCATGAAGCCTAATTTTTATTTATGGTATGAATCAATCTTCTTGACAGACATATACATTTTCATTCAGTGTGACCAAATAGTCTAACTACAGATGATGTTATGGAAGAACTCCATAAAGAAGGAACTTTTTTTTGAAAAGTATTTATTCACCCTTCTTGGGACCTGAGGACATGTGCTGTTCCAACTAACAGAGATCTCAAATTTAGAAGAGGAAATTTCTTAAAGACACCTAGATTGATACAATAATATAAATGGGGAGATCTACTACATTCTGAGAACTCAGTGTCAAAGTACTTTTTCCGTTATTCACTCTATAAAGTGGACTGTCTTTCATTCCAATATATAGAGTGAATAACGGAAAAAGTTCTTTGGCTTAGACAGTTTTTCAAACTAAACTATCAATAATCACACCATGTCATCTTATTCAACGTCCCACACCACATAACATCCTCTTATAGATGGTTTTCCAGGTTTTGTTGGAACATGCAGGAACAGGGACACTTTCCACTAGCATTACAAAAATAAATAATCATCTAAACACAGTTTTTGGACTGGGGTTGCAAATCAGCAGTAGAGTGTTTGCCTAGCATGTGTGAGGTACTGGGTTGAATTCTCAGCACTGCATACAAATAAATGAATAAAACAGTCCATCAACAACTAAAAAAAAAACAAAAAATAAAAAAGTAAAATATTTTTCACAAAAATTAACCCAAAATGAATCATAGAACTATATATACAATGTCTCAAAAATAACTTAGGAGAAAATCCAGATAACCTCAAATTTAGCAATGACTTTTTAGATACAATATAAAAAATATGACTCATGAAAGAAAAACTTGACAAGTTGGACTTGATAAAAAATTATAATTTCTGTTCTGTAAAAAATAAGATTAAGAGAATGAAAAGACAAGGCACAACCAAGAGAAAATATTTGCAAAACACATCTAATAAAAACCTATATCCAAACTATACAAAGAATTCTCTCTTTAAAGATTCTTTTTATTGTTTTTGTAAATAATTATTTATTTATTTTTATGTGGTGCTGAGGACTGAACCAAGTGCCTTACACATGCTAGGCAAGCACCCTGCCATTGAGCTACAGCCCTAGCACCTAAACTATACAAAAAAATTCTTAAAATTGAAATAAGAAAACAAATACCCAATCAAAAATGAGCTATATAAAGATCTGAACAAATACCTCACCAAAGAATATATATATATATGACCAATAAGCATGTAAAAAGATACTCAACATAGTAAGTCATTTGGGAGCTGCGAATTAAAACAATGTGATATCACAAAGTGATATCACTATAACACTGACAACACCAAATGCTTATGGGATGTGGAACAGCAGGAATTCTCATTCATTGCTGGTGAAGATTTGGCAGTTTCTTATATAACAAAATATATATTTACTAAATAACACAGCAATTGCACTCCTAGGTATTTTCCCAAATGAGATGAAAACTGTGTTTATACAAAAAAGTGGCCCATTGATGTTTATGGCACCTTTATGCATAATTTCCAAAAACTGAGGGCAAACAAGATGTTCTTCAATAGGTGAATGAATAAACTGTGGTAAGTCCATACAATGGAATATGCAATAAAAAGAAACAGTCATAACACAAAAAGGCATGGAAAATTCTTAAATGTAGATTGTTATGTGAAAGAAACCAATCTGAAAAAGGAATTAGGAATGAAAAGGTAAGGCACAGGACATTTTTAGAATGATGAAAATATTCTGTATAGTACTACAATGGTGGATACATGACATTATGCATTTGTCAAAATCCACAGAATGATACAACACAGAGTAAACTATAATATAAACTACAGATTTTGATCAATAATAATACATCAAAATTGGCTCATTAATACTACATTAATGCAACATGTTGAATAAAGAAAATCAGGAGGTGGACAATTATTCTGCTCAGTTGTTTCATAAACCCAGAAGCCCTCTAAAAAACAGTCAATTAAAATAAATAAAGAGAAAGTATCAAGTGAAAAAAAGACAAGATGAAGGTCACCTTTTTTTTTTTTTTTTTTTTTTTTTTTTTGTGGTGCTAGGGATTGAACCCAGGGCCATGTGCATGCAAGGCAAGCACTCTACCAACTGAGCTATATCCTCAGCCCTGAAGGTCACTTTCTTTTATTAGATTTATCAGACATAAAACTACTGTCAAATTGCTGTAAAAGTTTCTAAATACCTCACAATTTCTATGCTTATCTTACTGCAGACTAGGAAATTAGTGTTCTACAGCCACCTCCACTAAACACAGTCCTCTCTTTAATAATTCTTAACATCTGGTACCCCTAAGAGGAACATTAAACTCTAAGTACAATCTGACCCCTGCATAAAGTAGAGGGACTATCACCTCCTTTAATTATACCTAGTATTTCCAATAATTCAGTCTGAAGCTGCATTGGATTTTTAGCCACTGCAGTGCCTTTGTCTGACATTGAGCTTAGGCAGCCAAAGCCACCATTTTCATAAGAATAACATCATGCTAAATTTCCTTAGTCTGCCCATATGTTGCCATTTCTTTGAGACTTAAAATGCAGAACTTCACCCTCACCCTCTTAAATTTCACCTTGCTGGCTTTAGCCCATCTATTCAACAGCTCACACTCACCCTCTGCCATCTACTAGGCATATTAGTTCTTCCTTCAAATCTTTGTCACCTGCATTCTAATAAGTATTCATCAAGCATTTATCAAACATTTATCATGTGTTCTTGCCTGTACTAAGTTTTGGGAATTAAAGATGACCAAAAAATGACCTACACCTCTGGGAAATCAACACTGATAGGGGAGGTTGGTATATGTTAAACTATAAAGTGCTACCCTAGAAAACTGAATAGAATAAATAGGATGAAGTAAAAGAAGCAACATGTATCTATGGAAGGCAGAATTATTATTGTCAAAATGGTCATACTACCAAAAGCAATATACATATTCAATGCAATCTCCATCAAATTCTAATGACATTCTTCACAGAACTGGAAAAAAAAAATCCTTAAATCATTTGGAAGAATAAGAGACCCAGAAGAGCCAAAGCAATCCTAAGCCTGATGAGTGATACAGGAAGCATCACCATACCTGATCTCAAATTATACTACAGATCTATAGTAACAAAAACAGCATGGTATTGACATCAAAATAGATATGAAGACCAATGGAAGAGAACAGAGAACAGAGACAAAACCACATAGTTACAATCATCTGATACTTGACAAAGGTGACAAATATGTTGTAGTAAAGACAGTCTTTTTAACTAATGGTGCTGGGAAAACTGGATAACCATATGTAAAAGAATGAAACTAGATCCCTATCTCTCACCCTGCACAAAAAATCAAAAAAAAATGGATCAAATATCTAGGAATTAGACCAGAAATTTTACAATTGTTCAAAGAAATCATACGGTCAACACTCCATAATACAGGTACGGGTACCAACTTCCTTAACAAGACCCCTGAAGCTCAAGAAATAAAACCCAAATCAATAAAAGGGGAAGCATCAAATTTAAAAGCTTCTGCACAGCAAAGGAAAAAAGAACATAAAGAGAGCTTAAAGAATGGGAAAAAATTTTTGCCAGCTAGTCCTCTGAGAGGGGGTTAATATCCAAAATACATAAAGAACTCAAAAAATTTAACACCCAAAATACAAAAAATACAAGTAACCCAATCAAAGGAAATAAACAGACATTTCTTTTAAAAAAAAAAAAAAAAAAAAAAAAAAAACACAAGCCAGGCCAATGGCACACATCTGTAATCCCAGCAGCTCCGGAGGCTGAGGCAGGAGGACCACAAGGTCAAAGCCAGCCTCAGCAACTTGGTGAGACCCTAAAGACTTAGTGAGATCCTGTCTCAAAATTAAATAAATAAATAAATAAAGATGGGGATGTGGCTTAGTGGTTAAGTGTCTCTGGGTTCAATCCCTGGTACCAAAAGAAGAAGAAGAGGAGGAAGAGGAAGAACAACAAAAAAAGAAAAACAGGAAAAACACTAAGGTCAACAAATGTATGAAAAAAAAAGTTCAATATCTCTAGCAATTGGGGAAATGCAAATAAAACCACACTAAAATTTTAATCTCACTCATCAGAATGGCAATTATCAAGAACACAAATAACAAATGCTGGGGAGGATATGGGAGAAAAGGTGCATGCATACACTGTTGGTGAGACTGCAAATTAGTACAACCAGTCTGGAAAGCAGTATGGAGATTCTCAAAAAAGCCAGGAATACAACCATCATATGACCCAGATATCCCACTCCTTGGTATTATCCTAAAGAACTAAAATTAGCATACTATAGGAATACAACCATTTCAATGTTTTTAGCAGCACAATTCACAATAGATGAATTATGGAATCAGCCCAGATGCCTAACAATAGATGACTGGATTAAGAAAATGTGGTACATAGGCATAATGGAGTTTCACCAAGTAATAAAGAAGAATGAAATTATGGCAGGCTGGGGTTGTAGCTCGGTGATGGCACACTTGCCTAGCACCCATGAGGCACTGGGTTAGATCCTCAGCACCACATAAAATAAATGAATAAAATAAAGGTATTATATCCATCTACTACTAAAAGTATTTTTTTAAAGAAATTATGGCATTTTCCAGTAAATGGAGGGAAACAGAGAACATCATGCCAAGTTAATAAGCCAGACTGAGAACATTAAGGGTTGTTTTCTCTCACGTGTAGAACCAAGAACAAAATAAGGGAAAGAAGGCAGTGGGGTGAGGGGATCCAGGTGCCATAAAGAAGGGAAGATCAATGGAGTGGAAGGAGATCCAGAGGGAGGGAGGAGGGACAGGAAAGGGAAGGAAATATGGGATGAATTTAACAAAATCACATTATATGTATATATAAATACACCACAGGGGATTTTACCTTTATATATAAATACCAATCAAAAATAAATAATTGAATGAAAGGAAGACCAGTAGAATATGGAAGGAGAATAGGGGATGAGAAGAGGGGAGGGAAAGGTGGGAAAACAGGGATTGAAATCAAATGCCAGGTGTTGGTGAGGATGTGGGGAGAAAGGTACACTCATACATTGCTGGTGGGGCTGCAAATTAGTGCAGCCACTCTGGAAAGCAGTGTGGAGATTCCTTAGAAAACTTGGAATGGAACCACCATTTGATCCAGCTATCCCACTCCTTGGCCTATACCCAAAGGACTTAAAATCAGCATACTACAGAGATACAGCCACATCAATGTTCATAGCTGCTCAATTCACAATAGCCAGATTGTGGAACCAATCTAGATGCCTTTCAGTTGATTAATGGATAAAGAAACTGTGGTATATATATACAATGGAATATTACTCAGCCACAAAGAATGATAAAATTATGGCATTTGCAGGCAAATGGATGAAATTGGAGAATATCATGCTAAGTGAGATAAGCCAATCTCAAAAAACCAAAGGACGAATGATATCGCTAATAAGTGGATGATGACACATAATGGGGGGAGGGAGGGGTTAGTGTTAGGGTTAGCGTTAGGGTTAGGGAGGGGGGCAAGAATGGAGGAAGGAAGGACTGTATAGAGGGAAAAGAAGGGTGGGAGGGGTGGGGAAGGGAAAAAATAACAGAATGAATCAAACAACATTACCCTATGTAAATTTATGATTACACAAATGGTATGCCTTTACGCCACGTACAGAGAAACAACATGTATCCCATTTGTTTACAATTAAAAAAAAGAAATCAAATGCCATGCATATATGATTTTGTCAAAATAAACCCAACTACTATGTATAACTATAATTAGAAAGAAGGAGAAAAAAATCTATCACACAGTGTTAGGCAGGACCACAAATACGTATTTTCAGGAGGAAAGATCAAATTCAGACATATTCTATTTTAGATTTTAGTTCTGAAAAACCAAATGCTGGTTTAGTTATAAAAGCCTCCTTCCTCCCTCTCCTTCCCTGCCCCCCAGCTCCCTCTCCCTCTCTCTCTCACTCACACACACACACATTCACATTCTCTTTCTCCCCCAATCATGGGCGCTGCTATAGGAAACCTGGCTAAATTTGGCTCCCTCTGATGAAACACAAGATTTATGAAATTGAGACATACTGGTAAGATGCCAGCAATTTTATTTATTACTGAAGGCTAACAGCTTATAACCAAGGAAGGAACTACTAGTTAAAGAAATGAAAAAGTATCAAATGAGGTAGGTGAAGGGACTTTAAGAGATGAAGACACACATTCAAAGAAATTAAATTTTAGAGATAACAATTGACTTGCTAGAAATTACACAAGTTAGCAATTAATTTGTTTTAAGTGCAACACCTCCTTGCATTTATATAATACTTTGGTTTAGAAAGTAAATAATTCACATATTATTCTTACTAGCCATGGACCTTGGCCAGCAATCTTTTGTTTGTGAAACTCTTCTGAGGCCTAACTAGGCCCTTTTAGGTCACATATGTGCCCTCTGTAGGCTTATAAGTTTGCAACACCTGCTAACTATTATAAAAACTAATAATCAATAATATTAATTAGAAAATTTAATTTTGCTTATAAACTACAGCTTTCAACCTAATAGTTTATATATTTAACTGATGACTACTTTGATTGAAATGCCTACAGATTTGAAAATGATTGCTTTTATTTGAATCTTTTGCAACCACAAAAAATTTTTAAAACAATATATTACTGAATGGAAATTAAAATCTTATACTATCAGACAAATGTATAAGGAAGTCAGTCAACCCACGATGATTTGGGTTTTAAAACAACCATTTAATATGCCATCATTTCTTGCAGTAATTAGATGGAAGGGCCACTAGCCTCTTAAGGACACTCTCTAAAGTGAGATGGAGTATAAAATAAATAACAAAAAATAAATTAAAAAGATATTCTGGACAGTAACAAACCACAAAAAAAAATCCAAATAGCCAAAGCAATCATGACCAAAAAGAACAAAGTTGTAGACATCACACTACCAGATTTTTAAACATATTACAAAACTACAGTGATCAAGCCAGGCATGGTGGCATAGGTCTGTAATTCCAGCTTCCAGGGAGGATGGGGGAGGAGGATGGCAAATTTGATCCATGAACTAAACCCTCCAAAACTATCAGCCAAAACAAAATAAATAAATAATCTCATTATCCATTCACCACTTATGAACATTTCTACACATCAGGCATAGTGCTCGTTACCACATATACAAAGATAACAAGACCAAGTTCTTCTTCTCAAGGACCACATAATTGTTAAGGACAATAGGAAACAATGCTGTGTCACTAACTGTCAGATTTAACAGGTCCAAAATCTGTTCCTCCTTCAGTTATTCCTCTAATTCAATAAATGGCAATTTTACTCTCAGGCACTAAGTGAAAAACCTGATTCATCAGTTTTTGGTTTCTTTTTCTTTTGTTTTTAATTTATCACTCTCTCTCTCTTTTTAAGTTATACATGATAGTAGAATCTATTTTGATATATTTATACAAGCATGGAATATATCGTATTCTAATTAGGATCCCAGTCTTGTGGACATACACAATTTTGAAATTCACTGTGGTATATTCTTATGTGTACATAGGAAAGTTATGTCAGATTCATTCTATTGTCTTTCCTATTCCTATCCCCCCTCCCTTCCCTTCATTCCCCTTTGTCTAATCCACTGAACTTCTATTCTTCCCCTCCCCCACCCTTATTGTGGATTAGCCTCTACCTACCAGAAAAAACATTCAACTTTTGGTTTTTTGGAACTGCCTTATTTCACTTAGCATGTTAATCTCCAGATCCGTTCATTTACCAGCAAATGTCATAAAGTCATTCTTTATGGCTGAGTAATATTCCATTGTACATATATGCCTCAATTTCTTTATTCATTCATCTCTTTATTCATTCATCTGTTGATGGGCATCTATGTTGGTTCCATAGCTTAGCTATTGTGAATTGTGCTGCTATAAACATTGATATGGCTGTGTCACTTGTAGCACACTGAAAGAACCTGATTCATCTTTCACTCTCAATTTTAATAGCAGCTACATATCAAACTCATCAACAAACCTATCAACTGTACTTTAAAAAATATAGCTATATTCCAATCACTTCTCATCACCTTTAATAACTAAACCTTGGTCCAAATCACCTTCAAATTTTGTCTAGAATATTGGTTCTTAAGTGGGTAAGATGGTGGTGGATTTTGCTCCCCAGGGGATACTTGGCAATGCCTTGGGAATTTGGGTTGAAACAATTAGGGAGGTGTGACTGGCATGGTTAGAAGTTAGCAATGCTGTTTAGCATCCTCCAATGCACAACATGAACAAAGATTATCCAGCCCAAAATGTTAATAGTACCACTACTGAAAAACTCTAAAGTTTAGGTTAGGCCTAAAAGTAGTTCTATTCTCATTGTGCCATATTAATCACCCGTGCCTTCCCAACCAAGGACAGAAACAGGGGAGAGAATGAAGAATCCTATAAGAACATTACAATAATCAGAAGTGTCTAGCAATGAAATAGAAAATCTTTGAAATATTATCATCCCCATCAAGAAAGATGCAGCAACAAATTACTCTCCCATCAATTTCCCCTCTGCCTGTCTATGAGGACTCAGCTCAAATGTCATACCTCTATCAAGTTTTCCAACAACCCCTCAAACAGAATTAGTCACTCCTAGAGAGATCTGCCTAAACTCTCATCACACTTACTAAGAGTATTTGTTAATATTTCTTTTTACCTATATTCTATACTCTCAGGTAAAACTATATTCTATATTCTCAGCCCAAAATAAGGGTGTGTTTCAATAAAACACAGGCACCACCATCAATGCTATGGAATGATACAGAATACAAATACACTTTTACAAGTACACTTAAAAGGGATTAAGGTCAAATGATTTTCAAATGATTAACCAATACCCATTCTTCTCTTTATCCAAATAAACCACAATTTTGTCCAGGAAAGCAATGAGATAATCAATAATCCCCCTGAAGAGTTAAGAATCCTCATGATTCAATCATTACCTAAAAGCCCTATCTCTGAACCTTCCTACACTGGCGACCATACTTTCAATACATGAGCTTATGTCGGGAGGCATTCCAGAGCCAAACCATACAGCGACTGTGTTAGTCAGCTTTTGGTTGCCAAGACCAAGATGCCTGACAAGAACAATTCAGAGGAAGAAAAGTTTATTTTGGGCTCACAGTTTCAGAGGCCTCAGTCCATGGTCAGCCCACTCCACTATTCTGGGCCTGAGTGAAGCAGAACATGAAGGCAATAGGGCAGGATGGAAGAACACTGCTCAGCTCATGGCAGCCAGGAAGCAGAGAGAGAGAAACAGAGAGAGAGAACACAAGCACACTAAGAGCCAGAGACAATATAATGCTATCCCCAAGGACATACACTGAGTGACACTACTTTCTCCAACTACACTCTTCCTGCCTGTAGTTACTACCCTGTAGTCCATCCAACTTGTTAATCCATCGAACAGCTCAATCCACTGATGAGGTTACAGCTCTTATCATTGCCTAAATGCTCCACCTGAATCTTGCGGTATTGGGAGCATCTAAGCTCCCAAAACATGAGCTTTTGAGGGGACATCTCTAGATCCTAACCGTAACAAGGAATAATTCAAAGAATAATAGAGACATGTCAAAAGCAGATAGAGACCAAGTTGAATGGAGATCCTACTGGCCAAACTGGAATTTGAGCATCAAAAAAATAATAATTATAATTAACAAAAGCATGAGATTATTACTCATTGAATAAAATGAGTTCATATAGATAGAAATAACTAAATACTTGAAAGTTTGGCAAGGAAAAAGGTTTACATAATTTTGTAGTACTGCCCTACAAAATACATATTAATCATAAAGAAGAAAAGAATAACTTCAGAGTGGAGAAGCCTGTCAGACACCAATTTAATCAAGTTGCCAAAGTGAAGAGCAACAGTAATGAGACAAATTGAAACCATCACCATCTGAAAAGATGCATCGAGAAGAACATAACATCAGTTCTGTAATACTTCCTGCCAAACCCGCATAACCTGAAACTAGTTATGACATTTTTTAAAATACCTGAAATATTCAATATTCTATGAACCAGTTGGCCTGTAATCTTTAAGACTGTTAAGGTATCAAAGTCAAGGAAAAACTGAGGAATCTAAAAATACATGACATTTAAATGTAACATGACTCTCACAACTATATTCTTTTGTTATAAAAGACATTGGGACAAGTGGCAAAACTTGAGTGCGTCTGAAGATTAATTAGATGGCAGTATTGGGCCAGGGCACAGTGGCACATGCCTGTAATCACAGCATCTCAAGAAGCTGAGGCAAGGGGCTGGGGAGATAGCTCAGTCAGTAGAGTACTTGCAAGGCCCTGGGTTCGATCCCCAGCACCCCCCAAAAAAAAGAAGCTGAGGCAGGAGGATTGTGAGTTCAAAGCCAGCCTCAGCAACTTAGCAACACCCTAAGCAACTCAGCAAGACCCTGTCTCTAGATAAAATGTTTTTTTTTTAAAAAAGGGTTAGCGATGTGGATCCATGGTTAAGCATCCTGGGTTTAATCCCCAATACCCCTGCTCACAAAATTAGATAGTAGTAATGAATCAATGTTAATTTCCTGATTTAGATGGTTGCATTTTGCTTACGTAAGACTGTTCTTATTACACATGAAATATCTTGGGGCTGATGTAGCATTATGACAGCAGCCCATTCTCAAATGATCCATATAATAAAAGTTTTGGATTATTTCTAAAAAAAATTTTAATGAAAAAGAAAACAAATGACAAGGATCTGGAATAGAGCAGTAACAGTGGAAGTAGTGAAGGGAAATGTTGTTCCAGGATCACATGGAAACACAATGAAGTTAAAGGAAAGGCTGTGACTAGACTCTCAGCCTCATATTCCCTTACTACTATATAGAACTCAAGGATGCCAAGGAAAATCATTTTCTAAAACTCAGAAGCTTATGCATCTGGTAATGATTAGATGTCAGAGGTTGTGGTAGAAGAAAAAGAAGATGGCATGTCTTGAACTGAGTCAAGCTGAGGTTTCAAAGACACCACTCTTTTCGGTCCTAAGACTCCCCTATTGATGGGTATGAAGCTTAATGACCTCAACTGTTCCTTCAACACTGAGATAATGACTCTGTTATTCTAAAAGTACTTGTTCTGATTTTGGGCCAGACCTATGAGTGTGTGAATAACCAGTTGACTAAATTAGTCTCAGACCTCTGTCTCCTCCAGAGTTCAGAGCTATTTAGGCTGTGGGGACAAGCTAAACTGTTAACACGAGCAAATTTTATCCGTTCTTAAAATGGACCGATGTGACCTACACTATAAAGACCTTTTCAAAACAAGGGGGAGAAATAGAGGAAAAGATTGCTTTACCAATAGGAAGGAAAATATAAGAGAAAGAATACAGACTGTAGAGTTAGACCTAGTTGTTATTTCTGACTCTGCCCCTTAGGCTGGTTTTTTAAATGCTCTGAACTAGAAGTTCTTATCTATCAAATGGGGTTAAACAACTACTGTGAAATGTGAAAAAAATATGTTTAAAGTACCTATCAAAAGTGTCAAGAACATAATAGAGGTCTAAAATGTAGTTATTGTTCAGCTACATTGTTGCTATATTATTTGCAACAATTTACTATTATTTGCTATATTATTTGCATTCTTTTATAACTTCTATAAGAATTTGCACTGAAGCTTGCATTTGCATTATTTGTTACATTATTTACATTATTTTGCTAGAATATTTACAACTCTGAATTTTTGCAAATGATCCACATGTATATGGTTTGCAAGCATCTAGAGTATCATTTATACCTCATGTAAACCTTGAGAAATTATGTAATAGAAATGTTATTCTCTCTTCAATTTAATAGGAAGCATCAAAAGAATAAACTGACTTGCCCAATGCTTAACAGAGTAAATAAACAACTAAATGCCAAAATGTGTCTTCCCAACTCCCTCTCTAGTGGTTCTTCCCCCTTATAGGGCTTATGCCATGCTGAAGTAAATGGTCTTTCTCCAGAGTTACCCCTTTTCACCAGAATATGAACTGAAGAAGACAAATAATCTCTCTGAGGTGGGAATGCAAGTAAGGTCAACTAAGAAATAAATAAAGCATCTTTTTCCCACTCTGAACTAGAAGAGAAATAGTCATCTACGTAGCTACTACTAACAAAATGGCACTCTTCAGAAGGAACAAGTAAAGGAAGTCCTCAAAAACCAAGTGATTTCACAATATGCTATAACTAGAAAGGATCCTAAACATCACCACATCCAATTTTCCTATGTATAAATGGTGTAACTGAAACCTGGAGAAGCAATACCTTGCCAGTGTTCACAAGAATGTGGAGAAAATTAGAACTTTCATACACTGAGGTGAGGTTGTAAAATGGCACAATCCCTTTGTAAAACAGTCTGGAAGTACCTCAAAAGGTTAGACAAAGCATTAGCATGTGGTCCAGCAATTACAATCCTAGATACATAACTAAAGTAAATGAAAATATTCATCCACATAAAATTAAATGTGTTTGTAGTAGCATTACTTATAATAGATACAAATAAACACGATTCCATATAATGGAATGTTAATCAGCAAAAAAAAAAAAAAAAGCCAAATTATTTAGCAATAAAAAGTACATGTTACAGTATGTATAAGCCTTAAGTATATTATGCTAAAAGAAAGGAACAAGACAGAAAAGATTATATATCATATGATTTCATTTATAGGAAATGTTCAAAGTAGGCAAATTAAATCTATAGAAATAAAAAGTAAAGCTGGGTGCAGTGTAATCCCAGGGATTTAGGAGACTGAGCTAGGAGGACTACAAGTACAAAACCAGCCTTGGAAACTCAACAACTTGGTAATACCCCATCTCAAAATAAAAAATCAAAAAGGCTAGGGATGTAGATCAGCACTAGTCTTAAAACTATAACCAAATTGCTGTATAATCTTGAATAAATAGTCTCTTATCACTCAAATCTCTTCCCATTGCCTATTAATTCAGAATTTTTACAAATAAAGTAACTTCTGCATACAGGCACTGTGCAGGGATACTGTGGTGAACAAAACAGAGTCCCTGCACTTAGGGAGCTTACACAGGATAGAATACTGCAGAAGTCAGATATTAAATAAATGAACAAGCCAATAACATAATTTGAACTCATCACACCGTGAGTACACCGTCAGTGCAACATCGGGAAGTAAGACGTGGGCAGGAGAGTACATATGCAGAAAAAGCCCTTACCAACAAATCCCAGGTTGCAAAGTCAAAGTAGCTTCTCTCAGCTCTCCCTCTATCACAATCAGGAGTCAGTGTTTCCTTTTCATTTTGTCACCTGACTACCTACTACTTGGTACAGCTGAAAACATCATTGTCAACCACAAATAAACACAGAATGTATAAAACATGCAAGCCAGCTCCATCAGTTTATCATGCAATGTAACACAAGTTCCCTTCTCTCTGAATCTCAGTTTCTTCAAGTATAAAATGGGAATAATACTACCTACTTCACAGTATTGTTCTGAGGATAAAACGGGAAAAAGTACTCTGAAAACTTTAGTGTTTCATCAGGGAGACAAAACAATACTCAGGAGCCAGTTAAGAACATAACAAAAACAAAAACAAAAACAAAACAAAAAAAAAAGAACATAACAGTAACCAAGATAACTTTAGAACCTATCTCACAGAGTGACTAAATTGAATCAGACAACATGCAGGTAAGTAAGGTACTTAGCACAGTTCCTGACACATACTTATAAAAAGTTTAGTGAATTAATAGCAACTAATAATTATTAATCAATAATTATAATTAATATTTAATCATAAATATTTAATAAATATAATTATAATTAATAATTATTATTAATTGAGTGGATTAATAATTCACTCAACTTTCTTTCCCTCAATTTCCTCATCTATGTTAAACAGTGATAATAATAGTACTTAACTCATAGGATTATTATGGGGATTAAATGACTTAAAGACTTAGAATGGTGTCATAGTGTGTGCTATGTAAGTATGAGATTATATTATTATTAATTTTATCTTTTAACTGTCCCCACAATTTATATGTATGTAGGTCACTGGTTCTCAATTAGATCTGGCAATGTCTTAGAGACATTTTTGATTGTCACAATGTAGGAGGAAGGAGAATACTATTAGCATTGACTGGATAGATGAGTGCTACTGAAGATTCTATAATGCACAGGCAAGTCCCACATCCCCAACATTCCCTCAACAAAGAATTATACAGACTCAAATATCAACAGTTCTAAAGGCTGAGAAACTCTAATACAGACTAAACAAACAGAAGTTCTACCTTCTGAATCCCTCTGAACTCTGAGTATATGAGTTTCTTTCTACACTTTATTAGACAGGTATAAACATTTTAGCTCGTCCCTTACTTTACCAAGACTCCAAATGGGCAAGTAATTTACAAAATAACAGCGGTTCAGTGGGAAAGCCAGGACTGGAAGCCAAGTTTTCTGACTTCCTAGGCTGGTGCTCCTTCTATGAGCTTACCCAAAGATTTATCTCAGGTACCTTGCAAGCACTTCCTCTCCTCTCTTCCTCTTCTCCTCACTACCACTCTACAGGTTTAAAAAAATCAAGATCTATCTCCAACAAAATCAGAAGTCAGATACAGGGCTGACTTCCCTCCCAACTCTCCCAGTTGCCTCCTTCCCCAAGGATCTGCCCTTCTGGGCTCCAGCTGGGCAGACAGCCCTTCTTACTTACCTTGCCCAGGGGTCCCCTTTCTTACAGGGGTACCACTAGTCTCTCCCAAGGTTAAGTAGGCGGGCGTTCTGCCTGAGAAGTTTAACTTGAGTTAGACAATGTGAATTAACTTCCTTTTCCCAGCCTACGGGAATGAACTGGGCTCAGGGAGGGGCCAAAGGCAAGTTGTAACAGCTTACATTGGACTTTCTCCCCAGGAAGTGGCTTTAAAAAGAAAAAAGACTGTTAGTATCTTGGTGAGAAAAACACTGGAGAAAAGATACATAAGAGAAAAAGACTCTCTGGGCTTTATAGAGCACCCAGCCATATACAGGATATCTCAAATATTCCCCACACCTAATTCTTACCAGTATTTCAAGGACAAAGCCCACTTCCTGAAAAAAGGAAAATATTAAGCAAATATTCATTATGTGCCAGCCAGTGTGGTAATCTTACCTCATTTAATCTTCACAGCTTCTGAGGTAATTATTATTCCCATTTTAGAGATGAAAAAAGTTGAGGATTAGAGAGGTTATGTAACTTGCCTTAGGTCACTCAATCCATAAGTAGCAAGCTGAAAATTTATTCCCATATTTTTTAGACATCAGAAAACTAAGCTCCTGTGATAGTTAATTTTATGTGTTAGCCTCACTGGCCACAGGCTGCACAGATTAAACTTTTTTTCCCCAGGTATGTCTGTGAGGGTGTTTCAGGATGAGATTAGTATTTGAATCAGGGGACTCCATGTAGGTGGGCATCTGCTTAGGGTCTGAATAGAACAAGAGGCAGAGGTAAGATGAATCACCCTTTTTGCTTCTGCTTATCTAATGAACTGAGACATCTCAGTTCTTCTCCAGGTCTTCAGACTCGGACTAAAATGTATCACTGGCTCTCCTGATTTGCCAGTTTGCCAATGGCAAACCATGGGACTTCTCAGTCTCCATAATTGAATGAACCAAATTCTCACGATAAAAATGGGGTAAGGAGTAGAACACGGTTGTTTTTCTGGATAAATATAGCTCTCAACTACTTAAACTGTTGTTGTTGCTTTAAATAAAAGTTTTTAATTTTATTGGAAACAGGTTTGTTTTTGTTTTTGTTTTAAGTATAGGTATTTTTAAGCCACAGTTTAGCCTTATATACTGCATGGACTTTCAAGAGTTGCTATGTGGTAATACAGTCAGAATCTCTTTGCTTCTAAAACCCATGAACTGAAGGTCAAATATTAAATATTGAAGTCTCATTACAATATTTCCTTATTTCCTCATGTATAACACATCATCTAACACATGATTCTCATATACTTGTTTTTTCTCATCTCCCAAATTCCTAGTGTCTTCCATGTGAACAAACAAGATTATAGAGCTATAGGGTCACTGGCCCTGGCTCTTCCTGCTTATGGTGAAAAGCTTGAACATCTTGGAAGAAAGGGACGTAGAACTTTCTACTGGGGATTATCAGGACAGATTTGATGTGGGAATGTTATGTGAGTCTCTAAGGTGGTAGGATTTCAATCATTGCTTGTTTCTTAGCTTTGTGATAGGTGGGTACAGGACATCCCAAAGTAAATAATAGACAATCAAGGACTTTGAGGAACCAGGCTCTAAGACACACACCTGTAACCTTAGCTATTCCAGAAGCCAAGGCAGGAGGAACTCCTGACCCTGAGTAACATAGCAAGACTCCACTTTAAAAAACAAAAACAAAGGACATCAAGTAAAAAATGTTGTGTTTAGAGTTAGAAAGTAGATCAGCTTAACCGATGTGGAGTCTCTATATAGAGTGATGGTAGATGATACTCAGAGAATATATTGAGACCAGATTATGGAAATAAAGGCAGACCAAAGATGTGGATGTTCCGCAAATAATGGTAAGCTAGTATTTTACCAGAATCAAGCTGGTGATAATGAGCAGTCTAAATTAGAACCGGGGAAGCCTTCTAAAGATTACTTAGGTACTTGAATACTCAACTTTTTTAAAGGTAATTTTTCCCTACTTTTAACACGTGTTACACCTGCTATCTGTATCATATGTTAATATTAAGCAATTAAATTCAGCCTTGTCTTTCAGCCTCATAACCAAGTCTTATCTTAGTTACACATGCATCAAAAGATTTGTTCTAGAACCTGTTCTAGGTCCTAAGAATAAAAGATGTAAATATCAGGCAGTTTTTTCCCTAAAACAGAGTTTCTTAAATTGTTTTGACTATAACTTACAGTAAGAATGCATTTTACATTGATAACTAGTACACACATGTGTGCAAGTGCACGCATGCACAGAAAAATTAATAAATATAAAACTACAACAAAAGTTTCACAAAATAATCCTTGCTCTTTCTACATACAATATATTCTGATATTTTCTCTGGTGGATTCTATTTGGTCCAATCTACGATTTTAAATCCACAACTCAAGGGTTATGACTTACAGTTTGAAAGCAACACTGCCCTTGAAAAACTCCCAGGTCAAAAGGGATGATAAGGCATGAGTAACAAAAATAATTACAATAACATTAGCTAACATTTTAGGTACTGAACACTCTGATCCAACCCAAGAACCAACCTAGCTGCTATCTAAATCAAATCCATTTTTTTTTTTCACCATACCATATTGCCAGTGCAGTAAGAGAATTTCTAAACTGAGGAACACTTCCATGAGGAGTGTTTTGGTCAGTTTTTTCACTGCTATGATCAAAAGACCTGACAAGAACAGTTAGAGAAGGAAAAGATTATTTGGGGGCTCAGAGTTTCAGAGGTCTCAGTGCAAAGACAGCCGGCTTCATTCCTAGGAGCTCAAGGTAAGGCAGAACATCATGGCAGAAGAAGGTGTAGAGGAAAGGAGCTCAAGACATGATAATTAGGAAGCAGAAAAGAGATTTCACTCACCAGATACAAAATATATACCCCAAAGTCATGTCCCCAATGTCCACCTCCTCCAGCCACACCCTACCTGCTTTCATAATCCCCATCAGGGGATTAATCCACTAATTGGGTTAAGGCTCTCATGATTGTTTCACCTCTGAATGTTCTTACATTGTCTCACACATGAGCTTTTGGGGGACACCTCATATCTAAACCCCATAACAAGGAGTGAGGAATGAGGAGATAAAGGGGGATGTCAAGAAACTTCACAAAAGTGAAGATTTCTGAGTTGTGTCTTAAAGTAGGAATTTTCCATATTTTGGCAGAGGGAGGACGGGATTAGGAATGCAGCATTTTACTTACTTACCTATCTCCAAAACAAGTCTTCAAGCTTCTAGAGGTGCTCTATAAATGTTTGTAGATGAAACCCTTTATCTTTATTGTAATGTTGAAAAACAGTTTGACAATTTTAGGCTGAAACTTATGGGGGGTTTTTTTGCTTTGTTTCTTAGGTACTGGGGATTGAACCCAGGGGCACTTTACAACTGTGCTATATCCCCAGTCCTTTATAATTTTTATTTTGAGATAGGGTCTCACTAAGTTGCTTAGGGCCTTGCTAAGTGGCTGAAGTTGTCCTGGAACTTGCAATTCTCCTGCCTCACCCTCCAGAATCACTGGGACTATAGGCATGAGCCACTATACTTGACTGAAACTTAGTATTTTTAACAGAATCTGCCACTCCCAACTGAAATCTCAGGGTATATAAGCTACATGACACTTCAAATGCACAGTTTCAGAGCTTGATAATAGCTTCTCTAGAAGAGCTGTCTAAAAAAAACATCCAGGACTTGCTACCAAGAAACCAGAGTCCTATCCAATTCCATCACAGAATCTCCATGTGTAACCTTGATCAGATGGCTTTACCTCTCTGAGATTCAGTTACTAACCCATAAAATGGTTGTCAGAACAGATCATGTGACCAGTACATTTCTTTACTGATAAATTTACCAAGTCCATGAAAAAAATAATCTTAAGAAAACCCATTTGCACACAAAGATGAATCTGAGGTTCTAGAACTGTTTCTGGATCTCTATCTTGCCTGACTCTTAGCTGGCAGTAAAAGGGAAGAGAGTTACATCCAGTGTTATTCAGTTTCTCACCATTGTGACCAAAATACCTGACAAAAACAACTTACAGAAGGAAAGGCTGGCTCACAGTTTCAGAGGTTTAGTCTGTGTTGAGCCAACTCCGTTGCTCTGGGTTCAAAGTGAAGTAGAACATCATGGCAAAAGGGCATAGTGTAGGTCCATTGCTCCATTCATGGTAAACAGGAAGTAGAAAGAGGGAGAAAGAGAAGAGGCCACTGGAAAGATGAATCCATCCAGGGTTCACTCCCAGTGACCCACCTTCTCCAGCAACGCTCCACCTGCCTACAGTTATCACCCAGTTAGTCCATGTAAAGTAGGATGGAGTTACAGTTTCCATAATCTAATAATTTTGCCTCTGATTATTCCTGCATTAACACAGGAGCTTTAGGGGCATACCTCATATCCAAACCATAACACACCCAATGGTCTGACATCCATAATTTCAACCTTCTAAGCCTTAGTTTCCTCATGTAATGAGAAGCCACAATGTAGCAGATTTCAGTTTAAAGAACCAAAATTTCTAACCATGACAATAACTGCCTCTAGTAATTATCATCATAAAAGGATACAAGCAGATGTTGTGAGCTATTTGGTAGGAACTTCACAGAGGGAATTCAAATATGGGGTGGGGTAAAGGCTATGCTGAAAGCTCTTAAAGGGAAATTTTAGTCCTGAAATTCTATAATACTCTCTGTACACAATAACAGAAAGAATAACCCTAAGCAAACTTTGGAGAGGAAAAAAAAATACTCAAGGAGTTTTCTGGTCCTTTCCATCCTGTTTTCGTCGTCCTTTCTATCTCTACCTTAGTACAAAGACAATTACTCCGAGAGACATCGTGGTTATACCTGCCTTCTCTTTTCATGATTTTTTTCTAATTTATGGACAGGAGAAGAGAGGTGAAATTGTCGTGGGAAGAACCATTAGGTATATGTGCAGATAGGTGCCCAGGTCCACACAGGGAAAACATCTAAGGAGAGTGGGAAGTAATAATGCTCTACCCAACAGTATCTAAATTCAAGGTAACCATTAGCTGCTTGGGCCACAAAGATTAATGGCCCCTAAAACATAAAAAGTTAGGAATCGAGTATGATATTTAACCTAACCCCAGTCACACAGACTAGTAGAAGCCACCCCTGTCATTGGAGAATCAGGCATTATAAACTGAATGCCTAGTATCTCCACTGGATGACCTTGACCCAATCACTGCATTGGTCTGAAGCTAAAAAAAACCCAATTATAAAATGTGCCAATTCAAAGTGTGAAATGAATATATCAGACAAGATTTGTGAAATTTCTTCTAGTACTGATTTAATTACTCTAAAATGGTATTTTTAAAATTTTAATTAGCATCAACTATAAATTCTTGAAGATATACAAAAAAATAATAAATACTTCAAACCTAGTGAGCACTTACTAAGGCAGTACTTAACATGCTTATTTCCTTTAACCTCAGAGCAATCCTATTTTACATATGAGAAAACAAACTCAGAAAGGTTAAGAAGCTTGCCCAACGTCACACAGGTGTGTAGAGGACCTAGAATCTGACTTAGATCGATTGATTCTAAATCCAAATCTCTTTGGAGAAAACCATTCATTTCTAGGCTTTTAATACAAAATAGAGTATTTTCCTGGAAAATAAGAAAATAGAAAGTTAAGGAAAAAAAAGATTAACTTCAATTAACTGGCAAAGACCTGTTTGCTTTTTTCCATCTTTTTATTGGTGCATTATAATTGTACATAATGGTAAGAGGTTAACTGTTATCCATTCATAACATGCAGAACATGTTATAATTTGGTCAATATCATTCCCCACTATTTCCCCTTTTACTCTCATCCTACCTCCCCCTGGTCCCTTTCCTCTACTCTATTGATGTCCCTTCAGTTTTCACGAGATTCCCACCCTCACCCCATCTTTCTTTTCCTTTTTCCTCTCTATCTTACACACAGGAGAAAAAACATGTTAGGCTCAACTTTCTGAGTCTGGCATATTTCACATAACATATTCTCAAATTCCATTCACTTTCCTGTAAATGACAAAATTTCATCCTTCTTTATAGCTAAATAAAACTTCATAGCATATATACACAACATTTTCTCTATCCATTCATCCATTGACAGAAACCAAGGCTGGTTCCATAATTTGGCTATTGTGAATTGTGCTGCTATAAACATGGGTATGCATGTATTGCTATATACTGTATGCTGACTAAGTCTTTTGGATAAATTCTGAGGAGTGGTACAGCTGGGACATACAATTCTATTCCCAGTCTTTGAAGAGCCTCCATACTGATTTCCATAGTCTATTAATTTACAAACCCCCCAAAAGTGCATGAATGTTCCTTTTTCCCCACATCTCACAAGCATTTACTATTATTTGTATTCTGCGGTGTTAGGGATTGGAACCCAGGGCCTTGTGCTTGCAAGGCAAGCACTCTACCAACTGAGCCATATCCCCAGCCCTTATTATTTGTATTCTTAATGACTAGTTAGAATAACTAGTGAGATGAAATCTCAGTGTAGTTTTGATATGCATTTCCCCAATGACTAAAGATTTGAATCTTTTTTCATATATTTATTGGCCATTTGTATTTCTTCTTTTGAAAAATGTTTAATTCATATGCCCATTTATTGATTGTTTTTTTTTTTTTGGTAATGCATTATTTTTAGTTCTTTATATATTGGAAATATTAATCCTCTGTCAGAGAATAGCAAAGACTTTTCTCCATTTCTGTAGGCTCTTTCTTCACATTCTTGTTTCCTTTACTGCACAGAAGTTTTTTAATATGATGCCACCCCACTTATTAATTTTTGGTACTACTTCCTGAGATTTAGGAATCCTATTGAGGAAGATGTTGCCTGTATCTATATATCAGAGTATTGATCCTACATTTTCTTTTAGGAATTATATAGCTTCTGGTCTAATTCCTAGGTTTTTTATTCATTTTGAGTTGACTTTTGTGAAAGGTAAGAGATATGGGTCTAGACTTATTGTTCTCCACATGGGGAATCAGTTTTCCCAGCATCATTTGTTAAAAAGTCTTTTTTCTCCAATTTATGTTTTTGGCACCTTTGTCAAGGATCAGAAGACTGGATCTGTGTGGGTTTGTCTCTTTGTCTTCTATTATGTACCATTGGTCTACATGTCTGTTATGTGGTTCAGTATCATGCAGTGTTTGTTACTATAGTTCTGTAGTATAATTTGAAGTCAGATATTTTAAGATGCCTCCAGCACTGCTTATTTATTTATTTATTTATTTACTTATTTTAGTTGTGAGTGGACTATTTATTTATTTATTTATTTACATGTGGTGCTGCAGATTGAATCCAGGGCCTCACACATGCCAGCCTCTATCACTGAACCACAACCCCAGCCTCCAACATTGCTTTTTTGACTTATAACTGCTTTTGCTATTCTGTGTCTTTTATTCTTTCAGATGAACTTTAAGACTGTTTTTCCCAGTTATATAAAATATATCATTCATATTTTGATGGAGATTGCACTGAATCTGTATATTGCTTTTAGTAATATGGCCATTTAAAAAATATTAATTCTGCCTATCCATAAACATGGGAGATCACTTTTTCTTCTGTGTCTTCTTCAGTTTCCTTCTTCAGTGTTCACTGCAGAGGTTCTTCACCTCCTTGGTTAAATTTATTTCTAGATATTTTATTTTATTTGTGGTTATTGTGAATGGAATTGTTTTCCTAATTTCTTTCTCAGAAGATTTATTACTGGTGGAAAACTGTTGACTTTTTGTACATTGATTTTGTAACTTGCTACTTTGCTAAATTTATTAGCTCTAGGAGTCATTTGGGGGAACTTTTTGAATTTTCTAAGTATAGGATCATCTACAAACAGTAATAATTTGACTTCTTTCTTTCCTATGTCTATCTCTTTTATTTCCTTCTCTTGCCTAATTGGTCTGGCTAGAATTTTTAGTACTATACTGAACAGAAATGGTAAGAGTAGATATTCTTCTTCTCTGACATTCCAGATTTTAAAAGAAATGTTTTCAGTTTCTCTTCATTCACTATGATGTTTGCTTTGGATTTGTCATGTATAGACTTTATGGAGTTGAAGTAAGTTCCTTCTATGCCTTGTTTCAAATAACAGTAAGCAACAGAGCCACCAAAATCAAAGAAACCTTCTAATCTGCTAAAAGGAAATTTCGTCTGAATTTCTCTCACCTCTACCAGTTCCACTAGTTTATTCTCCAAAAGACAGATAGGCTTGGGTACCATATAGGTCAAAAAAAGTATGTTTACACTTAAATAATCCAAGGAAGCAGATGCCAACTTAGAAGTCCTTCTTACCTGCTGAGGACTTACTCAGCCCACTCTTCTCTAGCAGGCCTGTTCTATGATCTTTGCCTTTCCAAGGAAGGTCTTTCTCCCTCTGGACTTGGCTCCTGGCTCCTGAAGATGCTATACCACTTTAGGAATAGGAGATACAGCCATTAACAACTAAAGCCCACCTCTGCCAACACTGTTTAATAGATAGAGAGAGAGAGAGAGAGAGAGAGAGAGAGAGAGAGAGAGAGAGAGAGAGATTATATATACTGTTTAATATATATGTACAGATATATTATATATACCTATATTATCTATATTTTTTTTTTATTTTTTTAGGGGAGGAGTGGGGAAAGTCTAGATTTCTTAGGAGATATTTAGGTCCACCACTCCACTATTCCGTGTATAGAAATGTAAAAAGAAGTACTCCCACACTACCTAGGTTATCCCCATTAGCCTGGCCCAATGGCAAGAGAAAAAAAAAAAGACCCCTTTCTTTCCACTGAGAAATCCTTTAAGACTTAAAATCAATCAACTCAGTCATTTCCAAGATTTTTGTAGAGCCTCAAAATCTTTTTCCAATCAATTCTTAAATTAATACTAATATTTAAACAGGTAAAAAGTACAGTTGCTCTGGCTAAAATTGAGGTGGGTAAGTCCACTTCCTCAGCCTCTTCTCACTTCCCAAACTTACTCCAGTAGCCTGTGATGTTCTACTTCAAAACCCTGAGACTCTAGTGTAACACCCCCATGTTTTGCTTAAGAAAACTGGAGTCCAAAGAAAGGCTATGACCTAGAATCACACAGTTAATGCAAAACTGGAACTCAAATTCAGATAGATGTACTGATTTCAAAGCTAGTCAATTTCCCACCTCATCACACTACTCCTCTGAGACTGATTACTTGAAAATGAATGCAAAAGTTTTTAAAAATACTAAGTGCTGGAGGTATGTGCAGTTCTCTGACTAATTTTTCTCTATAGGTAAAAGTCAAAATGCTCAGACTTGCTAGGACAATTTCATCAGGTCTGGTGCTTCCAACATTCATCCATATCTGTTGTTTGTAGAAACAGGAATGATAACGTTACTAACTTAGAAAGATTGCTAATAGATACATGAGACCCAAGAGTCTTCTGAAGTATTCCCTGTTCCCTGCATCCCCAGAAACCCATCACTTAAAGACATATGGGAATTCTCCCCATATCTTCTAAGCCTGGAACATGGAACAAAATCAGAATTTGCTTATTTAGGTTACATTCTTAATAAATGATTTGGGTAGCCGGGTCTCAAAGTATCTCTACCATTGTGATAGCCAGCTTTCAGATGGCATCCAATGATCCCTGCCTCCTGGTATTTACATCTTTGTGTGGCCCTTTCCCATCTAGTAGAAGGGTGGGTCTATGTAACTAAAAGAATGCAATGGAAGGATGGTATTTCATTTCTGACATAGGATTATAACAGGCACTGTAGCTTCTGTTTTGGTTGTTCTGTCCCCTCTCAGATTACTTCTTCAGGGAAACCAACTGAATTTACTATCATCTCATTGACTCTGCTGTTGAAGTTTCTGCACTTCAGGCATAACTACAACTTTTCTAATCCTTTAACTTCCTTTATAGCTTGTTCCAATTCAAGTTGGCAGATTAAAAACACAAAACAAAACAAATGAACAAACAAAATACATTTACCAGGCTATACACCTGGATCCTAGCTACTGGGGAGAGCAAGTCAAGAGGATCACAAGTTCAAAGCCAACCTCAACAACTGCTAATGTGTCCTTCCTGGACAACAGGATTATTTAATCTAGAAAGAATCACCCAACTAAAACACATAAAGAAATGGGCCCAACATGTATAAATCACTTGCTCAAAATTACATAGAGTTTAACGAGAGTTTGAACCCAGGTCTTACTTTTGTTACCTTTTTATACCATATCTGCTACTGGTCCACTTAATATAGGGTGAATCAACAGCTCATGCCACAAAATGAGGAGACAGAGATATTTCCAAAGGTCTAATTTTGGATCTCCTTTTACCAATTTTGAAAAAGTCCTTTGTGTTGGGTGTGGTGGTACACACCTATAATCCCAGTGACTAGACAGGCTGAGGCGGGGGGATCCCAAGTTCAAGATTTGAGGTTAGCAAGACCCTCAGCAACTTAGCAAGACACTGTCTCAAAAATAAAACAGAACTGGGGATGCAGCTCAGTGGCAAAAATGCTACTGAGTTTAATCCCAAGTACAAAAAGAAAACAAAAGGTCCTTTGTGTTGGACTTTCCCTAGTAAGAGCTCAAGCAGTTGGGATAAGAACCCCATAATCCAAGTGTCTGATTCTAATGACAAAGCTTGGAGGCAAAATGCTTCAGAAGCACTAACACTGTTTCAGGTCAAAGATTAGCTCATATACCCTGCCCAGGGTAGTGTGAAAGAAGCAGTTTTTCATCCTTTTTTAGAACAGAACATGCCCAAAGGTAGGTGTTATTACATCTGCTAACCAGCTGAAATGAATTCATTTTTAAAATGCCAAATTACAGGACTGCCTACAATTCCAATTAAGGCATTAAAGATTCTGGAGCAATTTCTTAACACAGAGCAATTATACAAGTGCCACAACTATTTGCTAATCATTCCACCATGCTCCCAATTGAATTCTTGCCAATCATGGCATTAAACACAACTACATACTCAATTTGTATCTGTCATGTATGTACAGAAAGAATACTGAATTAGGAGTCAGAAGAATATTTCTAAATACAGTTCAAGCTTTGCAGTCAGCAAACCTGTGTTTGAACTCCAGGTCAGGAGCTTCTTTATCTCTCTGGGCTTCAATGACCTCATATGTAAAAAAGGCATAATGCCTATGTCAGAGACTTGTGAAGATTAAGTGAAAATATCTATTAGGCAACTTGCACAGCAGTAAGCTACTCAATATATGTTAGTTTCCTCTCTTATCAATCACCTGATATATGCTGGGTACTTCTAACATTAGAAGGGCTACTTGTTTTGAGGAAATAAAATTAAGGAGAGACAGGATATATGAACAAGCAATTATAATGCAGTACAATACAAAATACACATTACAGGGGCTGGGGTTGTAGCTCAGTGGTAAAGGCACTGGGTTCAATCCTCAGCACCACATAAAAATAAATAAAATAAAGGCATTGTGTCCATTTACAACTAAAAAAAATTAAAAACACATAAAATATATATTACAATAAACACTGTAATTAAATTAATTTAAAAGGAAATGTCCTCTCTATAGGTGGTGAAATAAACTCAGGATGCAAGAGAGAAACTTTTTATCTACTGGCTAAGGAACCTAGGCTTTCTCTTCCTCTTTGAGGATAAGACTTCATCTGATGGGCTTTTGGTGCAACCAGGTTTGAGGAAGGTGCTTCCACCACTTCCTGAGGCCTTGCACAATTCAATTCAACCTCAAAAGAGAACACTGGCCCTCACAGAAACAGCTTTGGGGGAAAAAAACTAAACTAAAGCAGGCACAGGACCTTAAAGGCAACTAGGCAGTGGGCTTAAAGAGAGAGGGACAGAGGGGCTACAGAATATCAGAGGTAGCAACTCTGTTATCATATTAATGGAGGAAGCAATGGAACAGTTGCAAGACCATTATCTAAATGTTTGAGTTATCAGGGGCCAAAGAGGTCATTCAATTCAACACCTCTTTGTCAGTAGAGAAACTGAAGCTCAAAGAGGGGACCAAACAGGCAGAACCAGGCCTAAAACAACTTAACACTGTATAGTTCAGACAGGCTCTTTTGCTTGTATCATCTGGCATTTTCTCAAGAAAACACAGTGAAGGTGTTAATTTTCCCAATTAAACATGAAGATCTTTTTGTTGTTTTGTGTTTTTTGGTGATAGTGGACATGGAACACAGGGCCTCAGGCATGTGAGGCAAGCACTTTACCACTGGGCTACCTCCCCACCACCACCACCCCAGTTGTTTGTTTTATTTTGTTTTGAGAAATAAGATCTCAATATGTTGCCCAGGATAGCTAGAATTCCCCAGGTCCAGCAATTCTCAGCTTCCACAGTAACTGCAACTACAGGCATGCACCACTACCTTCAGCTAAGATCTTAGCGCTTATAATGGTTTTGTTAGTTACCCTTATTGATTTCTGGAATAAATAATACTTTCTTTTTTGATCCCATAATTCATTTTAAAATTCACTAGAGGATTAGGGCTTCCCCCCGACAAATAATGTGGACTAGGAAAGTTTCTCAATACCCACATTCCACATGTATTTTACTCTTTGAGTCCGTCTATGTCTTTCCAATATACTAAACACCCCAAAACAAGTATTCTGTTAAAAAAAAGTATATATATACATATATATATGCTGCATCTATTTCCTACCACTCCGACACTTGGCATGGTTCTGTTGGAGTAGAGGATCCGACACTTGACATGGTTCTGCTGAAAGATCATCCTCCCTTTTGGGGGCCACAGGCGCGGCATGTCTCCATGTGTAGTTGCTTTTTAATAATAATAATCAATGTATCATTAGAAACATTGGAAAAACATTGGGAAGGTTTTACTATATTGGGTCACAAAATAGTATACAATAAAAATTTAGTAGTAATACATAGATAAAAATATATAAAAATAAACAACTGTAGCTATGCTCAAGTTAAAAGGAGCCTATGATTACTTTAGTATAATAATTTCTAAATATAGATGGATAAAGAGGCATTCCTCTGTGTTTCGATGTGGTGTTTAGCCTTTGTTGCTTTCCTAGTTTTAATAATTGACTCTAGAGATACTTTACATAATAAAAATATCCGGGTTAGTCACAAATATAATTTGTGTTTTTCCTATGTTTAGTCTAATTCTTTGAGAATCAAAATAAGATTATAGTCCGCCATTAAATGAAATAGAATAAACTAAAAATATTAACTATAAGTTGATTTCTTTGCCCTTTGTTAATAGTAGTAAAAGTTTTTCACTGTTAAACACTGGAGTTCATGGTGGGGGTGGTTTCTCAGAAAATCTAGTGATGTTTGTTCTGGAGGTAGAAGGTTGGCAGATCGTGGTGCCCTCGGTTTGGCTGGTGGACAAGGTTGTTTTGGTCTGGCTGGGAAATAAGGGTGTTTTGGTCTGGGCTGTCACACAGAGGGAAGGTGCACTTTGAGAAGAAGCATAGATTGTACTTTTGAAGGTTTTTCTTATTTTAAACTAACCATAAAATGATATAATCATTACTAAAGAAAAAAATGTTTTAAAAGGCTGGCAGAAAAATAAAGAGAGAGATTCAGCCTCAGAACACTTGGTGTCTCTGTCTGCTGTTTCTCTACTGTGCCAACACCTCCTATCCACCTAGGACCCCCAACCGCTGCTAGGGCTGGATGCCGGCATATATATGGAAAGGATGTGGAGAAAAAGGTACCTTTATATATTGCTTTGGAGAATGTAAATTAGTACAGCCACTATGGAAAACAGAACGAAGGGTCTTCAAAAATCTGAAATAGATCTGTCACATGACCCAGCTATACTACTCCTGGGTATTTACCAGAAGAAAAGGAAGCATATGAAAGAGATACATGCATGTCCATGTTTATGGCAGCATTATTCACAATAGCCAAGATATGGAAGCAGCCTAAGTACCTATCAACAGATGAATGGATTTTAAAACACTGTATATTTACACAAGGGAGTTTTATCCATAAAGAATGAAATCACGTCATTTGCAGAAAAATGGATGCAATGAATTATCATGTTAAGCAAAATTAGCCAGACACAGAAAGATAGGCATTGCATGTTTTCTGTCATATATGGAAACTTAAAGAGAAAAGAAAAAAAAAAAAAAAAGATGACTAGGAAATAGAAGGCAAGACTATTAGGGAAGGGAACAGGAGGAGAGAGGGGAGGGAAAGAAAGGACAGTAGGGAGGGTGGATACATTCAAAGAATGACATGTGCTTGTATGGAAATGTCACAGTGAGACCCATCAATCTGTAAAATTTTAATATGATTGAATAATTATAATTTTTAAAAAGAAAACAAGAAGGGCTGGGGCTGTAGCTCAGTGTTAGAGTGCTTGCCTCCCACATGTGAGGCACTAGGTTCAATCCTCAGCACCACATAAAAATAAATAAATAAAAATCTGTGTCCATCTACAACTAAAAAGTAATTAAAAAAAGAATGTAGGGGCTGGGGTTGTGGCTCAGTGGTAATGTGCTCAGCTAGCACATGTAAGGCACTAGGTTCGGTCCTCAGCACTGCATAAAAATAAATAAATAAATAAAATAAAGGTATGTGTTCATCTACAACTAAAAACATTTTTAAAAAGAGAGAATATACTTCAAAAAAAAAAAAAAGAAAGAAAGAAAAGAAATACTCTGCTTCATCCTCCATGCTGAGGAGAGGGACCCCAGATTTGAACAAGTCAAAATTCTTACCTTCAAGGAGCTCCAATCTGCTCAGGCATAGCAATCAGTGATTGTTTTTCAGTCATAAAGGCCGGTTTAAATTCTGGATCTACCCATCAGTAGCTAAGGTAAGTCATTTCCTTTAATTAAACTCCAGACTTCTTCTTTGTAAAACTGAAGGTAATATCATCAGTCTAAGAGTAGTTGGTGAGATGATATATGTAAAGAACCCAGTAGAATGTGTAATTCAAAGTTTATACTCTACATTTATTTACCAAATTGATGGTTTATATGAGATTATCTTTTGGGAAGGTAATGGGAAACAAAGAACATCTCAGCATTATGTTTTCCCATAATCTTGGACCCCTTAAGCAAATAATGTTCATGTTCCCAGGCTTTTTTGCATTAGTATCACAAGCCCCACGCCAGTGTTAAAAACCAGAAAGAGGAAACTGGCAGGTCCCACACAATGACTATGGCTAAAGGAAGTAACTGTCTGGCCCAACCAAGTTTGCAAAGGAAAATCAGCAGACCTAAAATCCTTCAAATCCTTCACATTAAAAAATAGAAAAGCCTGGTTAAATAATGGTAAAACTAGAAAAGCATGGTTAAATACAACTATCTCTGCAACATGGAGGCAGAGCGAGAGATTAGGAACCACTAGGGATTAATGGAACTCTATGAGCCACAATAGTTCTTTATTTCTGATAGACATTCTTTCAATAAAAATATATAACATAAGCCAGGTGTAATGGCACACACCTATAATCCAGTTACTCAGGAGACTCAAGCTGGAGAATCACAAGTTCGAAGCCAGCCTGGGCAACTTAGTGAGATCCTCTCTCAAAATAAAATAATTAAAATAAAGGGCTGGTTGTAAGTCAGTGTACAGTGCTTGCCCATAATGTGGGAGGCCCTGGGTTTAATACCCAATATCACCAAAAAAAAGAAAAAGAAATGTGTGTGTATGTATATATATATACATACACACATGTGTAATATCTATACACACACATAAATGTATATGTCATATTTATTGTGGCTCAAGTGTTTAGAGCAGCAGAGGACATAGACAGCCATGGTTCCAACTTTGGGGGCAATTATATTCTCAGAAACTGAGATCATAATGAAAAAGAATTTCACCACTAAGATCCTGACGTATTGGTATTCAGGGTCCAAAAGTAGTACCATTTTTCCCATTTCCATTCTCCTTCCAAAGTTTCCCAGTTACCAAATTTCCTCCTCCTCTTTTTCAATCCACTTACAATCAAACTTACTGTCTCTAGTGGCCCTTCCCTAGGTGGAAGAGTTTGCCTGACTAAGGGACACTGAAGTTTAGACTGGAAATCTGACTAACAGCAAAGCCCACACCTTGCCCCACCCACAGGTCCAGAAATAAACTCCCTAAAATTATTTTTTAAATCACAGAAAAGTCAGTGTACTGGCACATACCTGTAATCGCAGTTACTTGGGAAGAGGCAGGAGGAACACATGTTCAAGGTCAGCCTCAGCAACTTAGTGAGATCCTCTCTCAAAATAAAGATACATATAAATATAAAAAAGGCTGAGAATGCAGC
Organism: Sciurus vulgaris; assembly: GCF_902686455.1. Taxonomy (NCBI): domain Eukaryota; kingdom Metazoa; phylum Chordata; class Mammalia; order Rodentia; family Sciuridae; genus Sciurus; species Sciurus vulgaris. The sequence continues at coordinate 74,931,135 of NC_136472.1, forward strand.
TCAGGGGTAAAACATCCCTGGGTTCAATTCCCAGTACTAGGGGTGGTACTGTGTAACTCCACAGTAGAATGCTTGCCTAGCAAAGCCAAGGCCCTGGGTTCAATCCCCAGTACTGCAAAAAAATAAAACCATAGAAGAACAAGTTCTGCTATCTTTAAGACTTTAGAGAAACAGTCTGAGAAAATATGAGTCTTGAGAAGATCTCAAACATTAATTGAACACCTGTTATGTACCAGACACCAATGTGAATGTTTCACTGTGGAATGTGGAAGATATTACCCTAAAATATGGCAAATTTACATTGAAAAAATCCAGAAGCATGAAGGTTATTCTCATTCTTCTCCCACACAGCAGGTAAAAAGACCCTCATTGAACAGATGCCCATCCTATTCCCAGAAGAAAGGAACAACTTTATCTCTGAAGACACAGGGACATAGAGAAGAATCTGAACAAATGAACTTTGCAAAGTTTCACCTAGCTTATTATCATGAGATCATACCCCTCTTTCCCAACCTCTTCTACCACTACACACAACTGCATCAAAACTAAGCATAAACGTACACAAGTTTATCTATTTCTTTGAGACTTTATTTCCTTCTTGAGGTTCCCATGCGACATAAAACCTACATTAAATAAATCTGTATAGTTTTTGCTGGTTAGACTGTCTTTTGTTATAGTGTCCTCTGCCAGTAAACAAACAATGGGAAGAGAAAATATTTCTTTTCCTCTATATTTACTTAAATATCCTCAAAACAACTTTGTAAGGGAGTTATTAGTGTCCCAGTTTTACAAAGTGTGTTCACAGAAATGAAGTTACTTTCCCCAAGTCACATACCTAATAGAGATGAAGCTGATTTATAAGCAAACTGGGCATCTCCACTTTAAAGTCATCAAATTTTTTTTGCAGTGTCTCACATTTTATTTTCAATAATAACCTTCTGAGGCAAAAGAGATATCATCATAATCCCATTTTGCAAAGGAGGAAACCAATGCTTAAAGAAGTGGATATTACTTTCTCAGGAAGAAGTCAGTAGGTGGTACAGCCATGATTTGTACACAGATCTCTTGCCCTCAAAATCTGTGCTCTTTTATCCTACTCCACATTGCCTCTTATGCTGTGCCTTGCAGGGGCCGGGGGCGGAGGGGGCGGGATGCAGCAGAAATACACTTAACAGTTAAGTCAGAAATCTGAGCCGTGGTCCTTACTCTTTAACTAACTTATTATATAATTTGAATGAATTATTTTCCTGTCTTAACCTCCATTTTCTCATCCATAAAATTAGGGTGTTAGATTAGATCATTCCTAAAATTCCCTTCAGTTGGCAATCTAATTTGTACCAACAAATTTATGAGAAGCATTTCTTTAGTTTCTTTGCCACCCAATAGTAACTTTCTAAAAGAAAATAATGTGACTGGATTTATGGTTATAAGGTGGGAAGTGCTCAGTACTACAGAGTAGAAATTAGCCATTCAATTTCATGCCTGCCTTCCTCAAATGCCCAAGATGGAAAAAAAAAAAAAAGGGCCACAGCCAACCAATGATATGATGTTGGCATACTTAATAACACCTCAAGCATGCTAAGGAGTGAAGGATGTGTTTAAAGTGAGGCCCTTTCTCCATCTGCTGGATATATACTTTATTCAGTAATTAATCTCTCTTCCTAGGTTGGGACATCAGCTCTGCTTCACATACAGCAGCAGAGTATAAATACCATCAGATCTAAACAATGTAGAAATGACTAAATAATGTTACAGAACCAAAAAAAAACAAAAATGACATTTAACCCCAGATATAAGTTTTTCCCTGCCAAGAAATTGGAAAAGAGTAAAAGTGGAATACACATGACTTTGGGCAAATTCCCTGTCTGACCTAGTTTCTTTAAATATAAGTAAAAGAGAGCCCAAATTGATTCTAAACATCTTTCCCACTGGACCCAAGTAAGTATTCTATATTTAGAAAATATGAAATGTATAAAAAAAAAAAATGGGGGGAAAGGGTATAGTGGTACAAATTTAAAACAATATCACAGAACAAAATAAAAAGGAAAGAGTTATGCTGCCAAGGTGGAATAAAAAACAGGTATGGCCACACCACCCTGAATACATATTAGATGCAAGCAAAAAGGAACCTTCTATATCCCTTTGAAAGCTGAAGTAATTAATTCATGTAATGCTTCAGGATAATACCCCAGAGGTAGAACCTGTGTTCGGGCAACTAAATCAGAACTAACTGGAATATGATCAAGAACCCAAGACCCGAAACAATCACTGAGAACCAGGAAATTGTCTTAAAAGGTACTCCTAATTAAGTCCCCAGAATAAAGTTCCTGCACTTCAGCCAAGCATCATCATTCAGATTCTGCAAATATTTACTTATTAATATGCTAAATGAGCTATACATTTCTGTCTACATTTGTTCATTTAATTCTCCCAACATCCTAGTGGTTATATTCCCTATTTAAAAGAATGGGGGGTTAAATTCAATAAGATAAAGAGACCAGGATGAAATCCAATCTCTCAACTCCAATTCAAAATGCTTTTCTCTTTTATAATCTTTCTCCTTTACTGTACAGGTCCCTCAGACATACATTAACCAGTTTTATACCTCACAAGAACATGAGATAGACATTCAAGATTCCTCATGAACTAGTCCATATCTACAATTAGTTTTGAAATGGATGCTGTTGGCTGCCTATCCCACATCCATTCCTCTTCCTCCTTCCTAACACAGCCCTGTTTTTATCAGGTATTCATCCCTCATCAGCCTATGTTACCAAGGTGGTAACACCTTAAAGTTTAGCATGCAATCAAAACCATCTGGATGGTTTATAAAAACACAGATTTCTAGGACCCACACACAGTTTTCAACCCATAGGTCTAGGATGTGAATTAAGGTTTTTCTCCCCCATCCCTGGTACTAGAGATTAAATCCAGGGCCTTGAGCATGCTAGGTAATTGCTCTACCACCAAGTTACAGTCCTTTGTTCTATTTTTATTTTGAGACAGGGTATGAGTTGCCCAGGCTGGGCTCAAATTTGCAATCCTCCTGTTTCAGTCTTCCAAGTAGCTGGGTTTACAGGTTTACACTATCACACCTAATGAGAATTTGCATTTTTAACAAGGTCCCAAGTGGCCACACTTTGAAAACCACTGTCCTCTGGGAAAGATGACCCCATCCCTAGCTACAGGGATAGGTCCTGATTCTACATCTAAACCAAACATGACAATCTTGTTTTATTTGCCAGTGCTGAGTTCTTAAATAGTAATTATTATTAACCAACTAGCAACTGGCATGTCCCTGGAAACTCTTACAGCTCAGGGATGGGTAAGTCCAATTTGAAGAGAAGAACTTTTTGTCCATTTTTGGGTATGAAATCAGTGGCTGGCTGGCATTCTCTCTAACGACCCCTCTCTCATCCATCACAACTTATCTTCTTAAGTGTTCCTTTCAGCCAATTTACTACCATGATGAAAGCCAGCTTCTACTACCAGAATCCCAAATCTCAATTTTGACACTAGAGGAGAGTACCAGTCTTCTGAATATTCTCTACGGCAAAAATCCATAAATTGGTTTGCTCAACACTTATTTAATCCTCCTCCTAATTTAGGAGGAAGACTACAGAGATTAGGAAGAAGTTATCTTTTTAAACTCTCTTATATGTAATTTAGGTTCTGTCAAGCAGATCCTCTCAGACAAGATACTAATTTAGTACCAAATAAGGGGTATAACTGAGTATAGAACATCCCTTTTGCTGAATATAAAATCATTTGAATTTAACATTAATTTATTGAGCAAAAGCTAGTATTTGCTGTAGTGTTATTTCCTACCCTACAAAGTATGAATTTGTAGGTACAGTCCTCAGTGGCAAGTGAGTTTTATACAAACTGTAGCTGAGGCAGCAGGGTTCTAGATCTAGCAGTTGTAGCAATAGTATTCTGATTCTGGCAAAAAATAGCAACATCCTTGGGAGCTCAGTTCTTTAATATGGTTTGGGGAATCTGTTCCTAGAAGCTCAGTCTGGATTCATCTCTTCAACTCCCACAAAAAGATTCTTTTTGCCCCCATTGTTGGAAATTAGACCCAGGCCTTGTACATGCCAGACAAGAGCTGTACCACTGAGTTATACCACCACCCCTTAAAAAGATTCTTAATCTCTCTGATACCCTTTATAAAGCCCTTCTGCTTGAAGTTGATAGAATGAATTCAGTTTGCCCCACTGGTAAGCACCCTGACCGAATCAGGCACCATGGTACACATGTGATTCCAACAACTCAGGAGGCTGAGGCAGGAGGATCACAAGACTGAGGCCAGCCTGGGAAACCTAGTGAGATCCTGTGTCAAAATAAACAATAAAAAAGGGCTGAGAATACAGCTCAATCATAAGAGTGTCCCTAGGTTCAATCCCCAGAACCAAAGGGCAGGGGAGAATAACAGTCCTACATTAAAGACAACACAATATTTACTATCATGATCCCATAAGACCTGGCCCTCCATGTCTTTGAATCAACTCTTCCCTCAGTGTGGAGTGCTCACTCTCAAAACTGAGGACTGCACCTACAAATTCACTATTTCTTAGAGTTGGTGCCATAGCATACACTAGTTTTTGCTCAATAATGTTGAATCGACGTTATTTTTACAACCACTTGTTCAGCATTTACTAAGCAATAATAACTGTGTACAAAAAATACTCCACTAAGAGCAATGGGGAAGATCTGTAGAGCAGAGATCAAAATCTCTCAATGCTTACAATGCAGAAGGAAACATCTGGAAAAAAAAAAAAAGTATCTGAAAAGATCCAGGGCACAACACAAAAACTATTCTTCAAAAGTGCAAATTCATATAAACAACTGTAAAGAAAAAAAAGATTCAAGTTATTGAAATATCCAAACCTAGATGTTATTAAGAAAATACTCCCCCCCCCCAAAATTCATTGATTCATGATGTAGTTATTACGCATCGACTATGTGCTAAAATTCTAGGTGCTGAGGATACAGAGAAGCAATCAGAAAAGGTCCTGGCCTTCACAAGGCTTGTATTCTAATTGAAGGAGAACTAGAACAAAGGTTTCAAGGATAGCACTATAAATTAAAAACATCTGTTGTTTAGGATCATTTTAGTTTCTCTACCCTGGAATAATGATGGCCAAAATTTGTTGAGCACTTGTCATATGTCAACATCTGCTAAGTGCTATACAATTATTACCACATGTACCCTAATAGCAAACCTCTGAATTAGGTATTAGTACCACTTAAGAATAAAGAGACTAGGCGCTGAGGCTGTGTCTCAGTGGCAGAGCGCTTGCCTAGCATGTGTGAGACATTGGGTTCGATCCTTAACACTGCATAAAAATAAATAAATAAAACAATTATTTAAAAAAAGAATAGAGACTATAGAGGTTAACTTCCACAAATCACACAGTTAGGAAATGGGAGGGCCACAGGATTTAAAGTTAGGCCAGAGGCAGAGGTTTAACTACTATACAACATAGAAAGGATAAAATTAAATTAGACAGAGCTTTGGTGAAATGTGAGGTATGGAATTAATTTGGTAAGAGCCTTTTTTATTTTTGGCTTTTTTTTATCTCTTCCATAAAATAAGGGGTTAGACACCTAAGGCTAATGTCATGTTTAGTTTCTGTTACTATGATTTCAAGAATACAAAAAGATATTCAGGTGCCTAGATGAATTGTTCATGAAAAGGTACTCTGAAGGCTGCCACTGTGGAGTTCTTATCCACTAGCTGGGACCATGTGCTTCCCTGGCTTCATTAAGGGGCACATTAGCATCACATTAATTGGTAGAAACAGCTGTAGCACAAACCTCCAGCAGATAGGAGGCTGGAGGCACAGAGAACAAAGGGAGAGCAGGAAAGCAATGATTGGCTGACCTGGCGAAGGCTAGGTCAGGCCTGGCATTTGGTCCCTCTGCATTTCTAAGTTCTCATGAATGTGGATACCCAGGCAGCAGCCCAAAGCTTCTCTCATTTCCATCTCAATCTCCAGGAAGAATTACAATAAGAACAAGAGCTACTGAGGCAGAGAACAGATTCTGAATATTAAAGTGCACACTAGGCAGAAACTGGCAAAAAAAAAAAGAAAAAGACATTTTCCTTTTCCACCTAACGAAGTTTAACAGTCACCATACACCTGCCATACAGGCTCTGGATCAAACAGTCTCTTTTAAGGAGCTTTTCCAAATACCCTAAATCGTTTTTCATTTCTTCTTTATTTCCATGTAAGTATATCACAGGAACATAGTGAATAAAGCACAGTCCCAATCTCAGGGAGCTAAATCTAATGGGGGAACCAGCATACAGAGAGGGGATCTTGTAATACAAGGATAACTAGTACCCCCAAAATACCACTTAAAGTTAACTCACAAGGGACCAAAATTTCTAATAAACCACCCCCAAAGTTGACTGCGTTTTTTGGGGGGTTGGGGGGCTAATTTATCAAGATAAATCTAAAGAAATTTTGATAACTATTTAACAAAATTTAAGTTATAATTGCCACTAAGGTAATTCTTACAGAATATCTGTCACTTCACATTTGGCTTTCAAAACATGTTGATAAGATCAATTTTGTAAAAATATTTAAGAGCTTTACCAGTTTTCCCAAGGGTCTTTCTTAAATCCTTTGTTACTTAAATCATTATTTTCTGACTCTTCCCTTATGTCATTACCCACATTAATTCTCCTTTCAGTATTTTAAATGTTTTTTAACTGATACATAAAATACAAAAATTGCACACATTTATGGGATCTCCTTCAGTTTTAAAGTGGTCTGATTTTACAGTGTTTTGTGTGTGTGGTTCAAGCCATTCTCCAACATCACTTTATTTCAACTTCATAAAACTCTTCAATTTTCATTAGAATCTATTTGTACCATATTGTTAGATGTTCATCATCCTGCCATTAGAAAGGCATTTACTAATAAAGAAATGAGGAGGACACAACCTAACAGTGAGCACAGAGGAATGTTAGAGTAGTACCTAATTATATAAGTGGTTAGTCCCTATGGATGTCAAACAACATCTACACATCTAATTATAGTGCAAAGGATGAGGAGAGTGCTATGGAAATTCAAGAAAACTTTTAAAATATTTGTTGAATAAGTAAATTATTTTATTCAATCACTCAACAAATATTCATTGAGAGCCTACTACATGTCAGGCATGGTTCAAGATACTGAGAAACAAAACAAGGTACTCTCTTCTGTGAATTTATAATCCTGAATGGTGATGGAAGTTTGGGAATGCCCACATGAAAGAAATGGTATACAAGTTGAATCTTGAAGAATGAAGAGTTTTAATAGAGAGGAAAAGGAATTCCAGGCAGAGGGAATAGGATCATGTAACATAAAACTGAAAAAAATTGAAAATCCTTTCAGTGAGATGGAGTAGGATCAGCAAAGATGAGGCTGAAGAGGTAGCTGGGAAGTTCCAATTGTTAAGTTCACTGAATAACGAATTAATTTGCATATTCCCCTACCAAGAATGATGGTTTTGGGGCCAAAAGATGCAGGATCAAAAAAATTATTCCAGGAAGAATAATGCATGAATAAGAGGGCAGAAGGACTGGCTACCTTCTAACTAGAAGTTACTAAAAAGCTGGGCATGGTGGCGCACACCTGTAATCCCAACAGCTCTAGAGGCTGAGACAGGAAGATAGAAAGTTCAAAGCCAGCACCAGCAAGTTAGCAAGGCCCGACGCAATTCAGTGAGACCCTGTCTCTAAATAAAATGCAAAAAGGGCTGGAGATGTGTCTCAGTGGTAAAGTGCCCCTGAGTTCAATCCCTGGTACCCCCCACCAAAAAAAAAGTCACTAAAAGTCTATTGAAGAGATGCTTTTGCCTATACCTGAGCAGAAGGAACAAAGAAACAGAAACAAGTTAAAAAAAAAAAAAAACTTCAGGGATAAAACTGACAAGGCTTGATAATCCATTTTACTGATATTATGAGCTTAATTCAGCAAATATTTCCAACACTCATTATATTCCAGGCACTACAATAAGTGACAGGGTACAAGGGTAAACAAAAGACATGACTCTTGATTCCATTAAGCTGGAAGTCCTGACATATAATAGTCAAGTAAATATACGATTACAAATTACAATTACAATATACAAATCGTTACAAATGCCAATACAAAGAATAACAAAATGCTGCAAGAGGATGACGGAGGGGATCTTCTTTAGATGAGGAAGGTCCTAACTCAAAGTGATACTGAATATTTATTCACTAATGGAAGAAACGGAAGGAGAAATCAGACTCCATGAAGAGCATACCAGGAGAGAAGCAGTGTGAAGGTCCTGAAGAAAGACTTTCTCAAACTTTGTAGAACAGAGAGAAAAAAGGAAAATGTCAATCACTCTGAAGCACAGCCACTGAGGTAGAGAGTAGCACAAAATGAAGTTAGAAAAACATAAGTAAGTGCCAGGTCATTCAGAATCTTATAAATCATGTATAAAATTTCTACTTTCTTATAAAGTGAAAAAAAATTTTAAATAAGTTTTAAGGAGAAAAACTCAGTTAAAAGGTTAGCGTACCAGTCCAGGGGTAAAGATAGGGATAGCTTGGATTAGAGGGGTGATAACAGGAGAGAGAGGTAAATGGAATCAAGAAATGCATAATAAGTACAACTGACAAGACTGGGAATGGAGTACACATGAAGGAGGAGAAAGATGGAGGTGTCAGTGATAACAAACTTCTGGTTTGAGCAACAGAGGAAATGAAGACGCCACTTACCAAAACAGGATAACTGGGGCCAGAACAGGTTTATAGGAAAAGATGAAGAATACAGTTTTAAAGTACAGTAAGTAGAAGACGTTGACCTCTGGGTGAAACTATCAAGCAGGCAACTGAATATAGGAGTCTAGAGTTAAGGAGAGAAATTTAGGCTAGAAACATCCAGGAAAATATAGAAGTCATCATAACAAACATTCAAAGGTAGGAGAATAAGGGAAATGAAGAAGGAAGAACATCCTGGAAGATAAGAGGATTCTCCCTTGGGGCATTCTAACATTTAAATTCAAGGTAGAAAAAGGCAACACAATAGGCAGAGGAACAACAGAGGTAGGAGACAAACAAGGAAAGTGATATCTTGCTATGTTGCCTAGGCTGGCCTTGAACTTCTGGGCTCAATCATTCTTCTGCCTCAAGTTCAAAGTAGCCACCACCAGGCCCAGCTAAGACCACTATAAAGAGGAAGTAATCAAGAATGGCAACTGATGAGAGGTCTAGTGAGATGATAATGAAAAGGGAATTCTATGGGATAATCCGAGCACCATGAAACTTTTTTTTTTAACCAGGGATTAAATTCAGGGATGCTCAACCACTGAACCACATCCCCAGCACTTTTTATTTTTTATTTTGAGGCAGGTTCTCATTAAGTTGCTTAGGACCTTGCTAAGTGGCTGAGGCTGGCCTCGAACTTGCAATCCTCCTGCCTCAGCATCCTGAGCCATTGGGATTACAATGTGTGTCACCATCCCCAGCACCATGAGCCTCATGATTAAAAAACACATCAATGCCTACAAAGTGGCCATGAAATAAAATGAAAATAAATAAAATGAAATAAAACAAAAAAGTTGAATCTGATCAAGCTTCTAAATATAACTTAATTTACAAGAAATATATAGGACCAAGGAACTTGTTGAACTGTGGGATACAAAATGCACAGGGAGTAAACTATAGGACCATGTGGTTTCCTCAATAAATAAATTGAAAGGTGGAGGAAAGAGATTGAGGGGGAATTCAGATACTAAAAGACACAAAAGATGTCAGCCAGTATTGGTGCAGGCCTTACCTGGATTTTGTTCCAAATTGATTAAGAAAATTAATAAATAAAAACCAGCATGACTCCTGAATCACAGCTGAATTTTTTTTTTTTTTTTTTTTTTTTTTGTACCAAGTATTGAACCCAAGGGTGCTTTACCACTGAGTTCTTTTATTTTTTTTATTTATTTATTTTTTTTTTTTAATTTTGAGACAGGGTCTTGCTAAATTGCTTAGGGCCTTGCTAAATTGCTGAGGCTGGCTTTAAACTTGTGATCCTCCTGCCTCAGCCTCCCAAGTCACTGGGATTACAAGCATGCAACACCATGCACAGTGTGCTTAAATATTCTGATGATATCAAGAAATGACTGAGTATAGAAGGGAGGAACTATGGGGGTTTTTTGGTTTGTTTACCTTTTTTTTTTTAAAGCAGACCTGGCACAATGGGGTCATCAGTGGCCTTAGGGAGAGTATTTGTAATGAGGCAGTGGGGATAGGAGTGAAACAGTCTGCAGAGTAAATAGAAGGTAAGGAACTAGAAGTAGCAGTTGTAAACAGCTATTTAAGAAAACTAGCTTTGAAAGAGAGCAGAGAGCATTTAGTGTTTGACATGGGAACTCAGGAGCACTTGTATTTGGTAAGGAAAAGGAAAGTTGTTTTCCTTTAAATAGAAGGTCTGAGTACTGCTATAAAAACTTCAATAGAAAACAAAATTTAATGATGACATAAAGAGGTTCCTAAGAAAGAACCATGGGAAGGAATCCAAAAGCGTGTAGAGGAACAGGCCTTTCCTAGAAAAGGGGTCACTTCTTTCGTCATTAAAGGAGTGTGTCTTAGTCTGTTTTCTGTTGTTGACAACAAAACAGCTAAGACTGGGTAATTTTTAAAGAATGGAGATTAACTGGCTCACAGTTTTAGAGGCTAGGAAGTTCAAAAGCAGGGTGCTGGCGAGTGCTCCATGCTGCTTCAACTCATGGAGGAAAGCAGAAGGGCAAGCAGGGAAGTGTGGAAGAGACAAAACACAGAGATCCTCCCTTTAAAACAACTGGTTCTTGTGATAACTAACCCAGTCCCATTAGTCCCTCTCAATGACCTAATCATCCCTTAAAGGCCCCAAATCCCAACATCACAATAGCCATCAAATTTCAACATGAGTTTTATATAGGACAGACCATATTCAAAACATAGCAAAGGGGCAAAGGCATGAATGGGTACAAATACAAGAAGATCCTTCGATTTAATAGTCGGAATGTGAGGCAGCTATTTCATCTATAATACATGAGGCCAAGGCAAGGCATGGGGTTGGAAAGTAAGAAGAAAAATGGTAGGCAGAGAATTAGGGAAGAACTGAAGAAAAGTGTGCAATATCCAGGGCTAGAAAACAAGGAGATACATAGCTTATGGAAAAGGGAAATGGATCAATTAAATAGAACAACTCCTGAAGAAATCATTAAAAGAACAGCTGCAAAGGTATTTTCAGTTTGCAAGTATTAAATTCTCTCAAGAGCCCATTAGGTCTTGTACACCTTGATCTAATAATCCTACCTATGGAAATTTATTCTAAAGGAATTTTTGAAAGAAGAAAGCTATATGTAGGATTATAGGAAAAACACTGTACTTATATATATATATATAACAATGTAATTTATGATAGGAAAAGCAAAACAAATGGTTGTGATAGTTTCATGTGTCACATTGGCTAGACTATAGTTTTACTTACGCAATTAAACACTAATCCATGGGAGGCTGAGGCAAGAGAATCACAAGTTCCAAGCCAGTCTCAGCAATTTAGCAAGGCCTGCCTCAAAATAAAAAATAAAAAGGGCTGGGGATGTGGTTCAGTGGTTGAGTGCCCCTGGGATCAATCTCTGGTACCAAAAGTTAATTAATTAAAAACACCACTTATCCTGCTGTTGCTGTAAATGAATTTTGTAGATGCAGTTAATGTATAGAATCAATTGACCTTAAATAAAGGTATCCTCCCTAATTTGTGTGGGTTTCACCCTGTTGAAAGACCTTAAGAACAAAACTAAGGTTTCCCTGAAAAAGAATTCCCCTATTGGTTCTACTTCTCTGGGAGAACCCTGACTGACAAAATAATTTGAGGATAATTATGAAATGTAATCCTAAATTTTATAATAAAATGGAGGAATATCATGGCAAAAATAATTATAGGTCAAGAAAAAAGGGCAAACTCCACTCAATATTATTGCTACACAAAGATACATGTTTACATATACCAAAAAAAGAGAAACAGAGCTTGTTAGAATGATAGTGACAATAAATATATTAACAGTACTACAAAACAAATGTGTAGAATAGGGTTTTATTATTTTAATGGAAGAACATCAGTAACATTATGTATGTTAATCTTGAGAATTGTGAGGCACTTTAAAGAAAACAAGACTAATCTAAAAGAAAACTGCCAGTGTTGAAAGACCGACTTGGGTTGTGGTAAAAAGAACTGATCCTGTAGAAGACAAAGGGCCTCAATCCAATGTCATCTTTTAGTAGTATGTAATTCCTCAATTCAAATGAAAAAAAAAAAAAAACAAACCCAGAATGGATGGTGATTGATCATCTTAAGAATTTTCCAGCCGGGTGTGGTGGCATGCCTATAATCCCAGGGATGTGGAGGCTGAGGCAGGAGGATCCCAAGTTCAAAGTCAGCCTAGGCAATTTAGTGAGGCCCTAAGCAACTTAACAAGATGGGAAAAGAAAAAGAGAGAGAGAGAGAGACAGCGAATTTTCTACACTCCTAGATAGCCTCAGGGCGCATCTTCAACTTTTACTCAGGTTAGAGGTATGTGCACTAGATAGCTATATATTTAGCACGCTGAAGTTTCTTTTTTCCTACCCTTTCTCAGACAGATATTGAAAGGATTCCTTTATGTTTGTTGAACTTGAAAAAAATCAAACAAATATTCTTAGTAAAGAAGTCATATGTAGCATGGCCTAGCATGCACAAGGCCCTGGGTTCAATTCCCGGTATCACCAAAAAGAAAGAAGTCCTATGGATCTCAGTTTGTGTGTATACTGGCTCCACTTTAATTCATTCATTCAAAAAAATTGAGTGCCTACTATAGGCTAGGCACTGGAAATACAACAATGAAGCAAAAAAAAAAAAAAAACTTTTATTTTAAGGAAAAGGGTACTATATTACAACTTATTCTCTTTAAGGGTCACATCTTAAAGATAAATGATTCTCTGAAGTTTAGGATCTAGTAGGACAGATAGACATTAATCAAATAAAGCCACAGAGAAGCAAGTATGGCTCTACTGTAAACAAATAATGATATAAATGCTAGTGTGCTAACATATTCCCCATCCCTGTATTTTATTATTTAAAAAGAACTTTAAACACACTTAAAAGCTGAAAGAAGTTTACAACAAGTTTCAAGTGGACTTAACCCAAAAGAGAATTTTTTTTAATTGTGAAATTCAACCTTAGCTCTATTATATTAAGGATACCCAGAGGCAGGCTCAAGACCACTTAGAAACTTGAAATAATCAATTTGTTCCTCAAAATTTATTTGTACATTTGTTTTAAGTGACAGCTGACAAGAGAGTATTCTGCTCTCAAGACACTAAGTTTAAAAGTGCTGGTTCGTGTCCTTATTCTGATTCTCTATGGTAGGGGGGCTGCAGGGAGGCTTTGGCAATTACTAATTGCCTCAGGAACCTGGATTTTTTTTAACCTGGAATAATTTAGAAATCAAGGGAAAATGAAGGAAATACCACTGATCAAGGGAGTACCTGAATGATCAGGCGCAAACACCAAGATTTGGAGACAGATCTGAATTAAAGATTCCAGTTTGCAACCTCTCAGCTATATTATCATGGACAAGTCACCTAACTTCTCTTCATCTGTAAAACTACAATATCTTAAGGGTAGAATTCAATTATGAGACTGTATGTGAAAATGTGTATATATATGTATATTAAATATTTCTAGGCTGCTCAAGAAATTTGAATTTTCAAAAGCATATCATTATGGATTTTTCCACTGATGATCTGGTTTTTGTTTATTCTTCTTAAGTTGCTTTACAAATTATACAGATAATCTTCTTGGGTTAATCAAGAATCCACTCTGAGGGGCTGGGGGCACAGATCAGTGATAGAGCACATGCTCTATCCAGTGCCAAATTAAAAAAAAAAAAAAAAAAATCTACCCTGAAAACCACATACTCTGGACTAGATAATTCCAGATGGGAAATAATTTTAAATCAAAGAGAATGTTATAAAATAGTAATTATCCAGCAGGTGATACAGAATTAAGAGTCTAGGGGCTGGCGCTGTGGCTCAGTGGCAGCACACTGCCTAGCATGTGTGAGGCACTGGGTTCAACCCTTAGCACCACATTAAAAATAAACAAATAAAATAAAAGCATTCTGTCCATCTACAACTACAAAAAAATTTTTTAAATAGCCTGTCCAACTATATGAAGTCCCTTACTACTCATCCCCCAACCTGGAAGTTTATAAATTTTATAAGTTTCTAGTCTATTTTGAATTCTTTTATAGTAAAATGCTATTACTGATGGACTAGGTCCTACTGCATTATAGGGAAAGGGTGATGGCAGAAGAGGAAGAAAGAAGGTCTGTCAGTGTTATGAATCACTCATAAATATTTGAGCTAGGGAAATTAGCATCAAATTTGACACATCTATATGACAGCTAAGGAAAACTGAGGCTTAGGGTAACTTATATGACCTGCTATAATCACACTATAAATAATCATTAAAATATCTTCAAATTCCAGGAGCTGGGGTTGTGGCTTGGTGGTACAGCACTTGCCTACCATGTGTGAGGCACTGGGTTTGATTCTCAGAACCACATATAAATTTTAAAATATAAAGGTCCATCGACAACTAAAAAAAATCTTCCGATTATAGCTTGATCTCTCCAAATTTCTTCACTTGTACAAGGGAACATCTTAATAGGAATGAAAAAATACACACACACACACACACACACACACATATTCATATTTTAGGATTCAATGAAAAAATCAAATATAAAGTGCTTGGCACTACAAAAGTCTTTAGTAGATTTTTGGAAGGGTTGGAGGTGTAGCTCAGTAGTAGAACACTTGCCGAGCATACTTGGTCATAAATTCCATGGCAATGAAGCTGATGATGTTTATTTGTTCCTGAACTCACTTATCCCCAAAGTACAATGAGGTTAAGGAGCGAAGGTGACTGGGAAACAGGGAAATCACTATGCCAAACTCATTTTTCAAAAATATAAGAAGGAAATAGATGAAATGATAAATGATGAAATGATAAAATGATGATGAATTTGTTAGAGTTGTTTTAATCTCTAATCTACAAATTTTGTGTGAGAAAAAATTATTCTTTCATAATAAAAGAAACATAAACATATCTTTAAGACAAACAAGGGCGTTTATGTAGACACTCAAGTTGGAAGAGTGACTATCTGAAAATATTTTAGCTTGCTGGATACTGGTTATCAACTCCTGAGGTGGGGGGAACCCCAGAAATTAAGGAGAGTTCTAAGAACCTCAAAGTTAAAAACACCTTTAGAGGTCACTCACTGCAAACTCCCAGCTAAGAGCCAACATCAGCCAAGCAGTTTACAGCTTACCAACTGCTGTATATAAATTCACAGAGCTATCTTGATCCCCACAATCCTGTAAAGGAATGAAACAGCTATGGCATAACGAGAGACATGAATTCAAGTCAGAAAGATCTGGCTTCAAATCATAACTATGATGTATAGCCTCAGGCAATTAAATTAACCTCTCAGTTTTCTCTTCTATAAAATGAAAACAAAAGAACACCTGTCCTAGATAACCCAGGGGATTGTTGGAAGAACAATGTGAGATCATGTTAGTGAAAGTTTGGACACTATACAAAAGCCTTTCATTATCTGGTCCAGTCTCTGCTTTCACCACTCCCCACCTCAAGTCCTGCCATTTGAGCATCCTAAACTTCACAGGGTTCCCCAAACAGGCTCTCAAATCTTTTAGCCCTCCTAACTACTCTCTCTTCCAGAAAGGCCCTTCCTCTCCCCTCTTGCTACCCCTCCTCTGTTCTTGGTTAACCCCTGTTGGTGTTTCAGATCCCTTCTGAGGTGTCACTTCCTTTAAGAAGGCTTTCTAGGCCACCCCCAATTTAAGCAGGGTAGATGCCCTCCCTTTGTGTTCACCCTGCACCCACACATATCTCCATGTGTCATTTTGTCTCAATTGAGTATAATCGTCTATATACATGTCTGCTTCTGCAGGAAAGTATAAACTCAAGAGTAGAAAATAGGTATGATTCATCTATTTCTTCAGAGCCAGAGACAATGCCAGATGTCTATATGTGTTCAGCAAATCAATGAACTTTAAATAGCTATAAAATCACTTGTTTTCATACAATAGATACATAAGACCTTTACACAGAATATTATAAGATGGTGCTTTTCAACTTTGGTTGCATATTAGAATCACCTGTAAACTTTAAGTAAACTTGAGATAGAGCTCAGGCTACTGAATTTTTTAAATAATTTTCATAAGTAGTTCAAACACACAGTCAACATAACAACCATTGCTATACATAATTTTAAGTCATAAAATTACAACTATTCCACCACACATCTCTATAGCTCAACATCTATTCACAATTTTATTAATCTCCACAATTCTGTGAATTAAGTATTCTCTTTTCCAAATGAAGAAATAGAAATTTAAATAAGTATCAAAGTTGCTCTTTGCCTCACTTCATATTTAGTGCTTTTATATTTACATCTATCTACTTCTCTAGAAAATGGAAGATAATATTGCAGTAATACACAAAGTTCTATAATGACAAGGGTTCAAATGAGCAATTACATCAAACCCAGTTTTGTGGGGATCAAGGAGAGAATAAAAGAGGCTAGGCCTGAAGATCTAATATAGGCAGACAGATGAAAGGGGAAGCCACGTATATGTTGGCATTGTCATTTATCATCACCAAAGATTCAAAGGGCAGATTCTATAAAGGAGAAAAATGTTGTCAATCTCAGTTGGTATTTAGCCAGTGTGAAAGGAAAAAGGACATTGGAAAGGGCTGCAAGTGGAAAGGTCAAGGAAGAAAGCCCCATAAGAAAGAATGGATTTCCGAATGCTACGTGCAAATTACTTAACCCTGACTCCATGAATAAGAGCCAAGACATAATGGACTTATATAACTAAGACTTTGATCAATTCTAAATAATTAATCAATATCACACAAAATCATATTAAAGAGAGAGCAATAAACCTCTGGTTCTTTCTAGACTTGTTACTATACTATTCAAGAGGATCTGGAGAATCCTGAAGGATAAATGATATTCCCCATCTCAAAGACAAAAGGGTAGGAGGAAAGAAATTATTCCTGAAAGGAAGAGTTCAAAGGCAGAAAAATGCAATACATAATACTAATAAATTCGTGATGGCAAAAGGAAATGAATACTCAGTCACAGGTAACTCAGAAAGTTGGATAAAACCGAATCTTATAGTGTCCATAAAGAAATGTTATCTTCAAAGTTTGTGGTCATGACCATCTGACAAAAAGTTTAATCAGCAATTATTTTTTTCTATTTCAAACTGTAGACTTTAGACTTAAAGGTTTTCTAGGGAGAAAAAGTAAAGAGATTAGGAAGCAATATAAGAGGATGCTTTGAGTGTCCCAAAGTTTACCTGGATAGAGTTCAAAAGCCGGTATGATATATTGGCAAAAGTAAAGTAGTTCATTTAGAATTTTAAAATGTGTTTTTAAATCAATACTCAAGCATTTGCTAATTATGTGCTTTTGAGTAAGCCAACATTTATGTGCCTCAGTCTCCTAACACATAAAATGGGAATAACTACCTCACAGGGCTACTGAGAAGACTAAACAAAGTATATTATTTTTGCTGTGTGAATGATAAATTAAATGATATAAATCTGTCTTCGCCAATCTTTGCAATGAACAAAAAAGAGCAGATTAAATGGAGATAAATTTTATTTTAACTCTCACAGCAATATATTTATTTGCAAAACATTCCTATATCCTCTACACAGAAACAAGAAAGCAACCTGGGGACTGAAAATAGTACATAGGCTAGAGTTAAGGTTTGCCACTTACTTGTAGAAAAGCCTTGAACAAGTTTCCTTTCCCAGTGTGAGCCTCAGCTTCTTTATCTATAAAAGAGATACCAGGAATCACCTTATATGGTTATTCTGAGAATTGGAAAAAACATGTTAAATATCTCACAGAGTGTCTGTAACAGAACAGGTGTTCAATAATGTAAGAAACAGTTAATAGTTATCACCTCTTAAAAACTAGCTAATAAATTATGGTTTTCAAAGGTTTCTTTATATTCAATATTTTATTTAGAAACCCTATAAACCTATATACTATATTTTATTTAGTAAACCCTATTCGTAACCCTATAAACTAGCCACAGCAACTGTTATATCCCCATTTTACAATTAGGACAAAAGGCACAAAACTACAAGGTCATGCAGTGAGACAGATACTAAATTAAGGTCCCCTAACTTTCCTAGGCATTTCATTATTACACCATCATGAATTATAACATTACCCCTTAATAATTAAATTATCTATGAAGAGGTACATTCTTTGGATAACCTTAAACATCTAACTCTCCTTACTATATTTTTAAAAAAGAATTTTCCCCACTTTCTGGTTATGACATAGGAAGTTTAAAAAAAAAAAAAAAAGGAAAAAAGAGAAAATTCATTAAAACCAACAATAATAGAATTGAGAATTCTCCCAAATTGGCAACTACTCAGTCTACCTTCATTTTTTTGGTTTTTCCCAACAAAGTCAGTGAACACTTAAAATTAATTTTTTTAATTTGCTTACCAAAACACTTTTTGACAAATTTATCCCTAAAATTAAGAAAAAAATAATACAAAGACAGCTTTCTCCCACCTATGTTGATCATACTCTTCTCTTTTATCTCTTCATTTAAGCCCTTATCGAATCATGCTATATTATCTTCAGCTCCTTAAGGACAGGGCTGCACCCTATACATAGCTTCCCATCCTGCTTCAGCATAGGACATGTACGTGTACCAGGACATAAACAACTGGAAAAGAACTCAATAACTGTTCATAAGGAAATGGATGAGTAAATGAAGACACTCTCCCCAGGGGACATTAGGAAGGGAAAAAACTGGGCATGGTATGTTAGGGCTAATAAGAAAGTGAAAGAAAAAAGCATTTTAAGAGCTACATAAGGAAGAGAAACCTTTGTGTGTAGACACATAATAGGCCCTTGAATGGTTTTAAGTATCACTGAAGAAAGATTAAAAACCAAAGGAGACCCAGAAGAGACAATTTCAAGTTAAAAGGCTCAAAAGTTAAGGTGCAAGAAAAAACCCTGGCCTAGGATATTTCAACAGTTTCCAGGACCTTTGCTAACACACACAAACACACAGAAAAAAAACTTCTGGCTTTGGTTGTAGAAAGACAGATAATAAAAGGGAAGAAAAGTCCAAGCTAAATGTTAATTAATTAATCCAAAAATGTTAGAATTCCCTTAGATCCGTACACTGGAATGTGGTTCCTCCTCACTGAGAACCATTCTTAACTAAAACCCCAGCGCAGCAATTGGCAGTAAAAAGGACGATCATATTTATTCATTCAACAAACGTGAATGTTTGCTGTCTGCCACCAATATCCTCAGCACTGGGCTTAAAACAATGAACTTGAACAGTTAAAACTTACTGCTCTCAAGCAGTTTTCATTCTAGCCAGTGTGTTGTGGCCCACATCAGAAATCCTAGCAACTTGGGAGGCTGTCAGGAGATTGCAAGTTTGAGGTCAGCCTCAGAAACCTGAGGAGGCCCTAAGTAACTTAGTGAGACTCTGTCTCAAAATAAAAAAATAAAAAGGGTTAGGGATATGGCCGAGTGGTTAAGCTCCCCTGAATATAATCCCCCCAAAAATTAAAGTTTTCATTCTAGTGGTAAGAGATAGCTAATGGGGGATGGATAGATATGGTGTGGGGTGGGATGGGATGGGATGTCATGCCAGGCAGTAGATGCTATGGAAGAAAAAGAATGGAGGGAGCTAACTGGCAGGATACAGATTTTATCAAGATCAGATTTCTTAATGTAGTGATTCCTAAACTTTAACAAGCATCAGAATCACTTGGAGGACTTGATAAAGCGAAAGTTTTAAGGCCCAATCCCAGTTTTTTATTTGTAGGTGTGAGGTAAGACCCATTAAATTGCTAACAAAATTCCCAGATTATGTTGACAATCCTGGTCCAGGGACCACACTTTGAGAACTAATTGTTTCAACCCAAAGGATTAGGTAATCTATCTCATGGGTCTTGACTTGCTTCTTCATTCATACACATTCATTCAAACACTTATTCAAAGTTCCAGGAACTTAAGTTCCAGGAACTTAGGCACTAAAACTAAACAGATCATGTTATCAAAAAATTCACAGGCTAATGGAAAAAGGTAGGTACAAACTCCTAGGCATTGGGTGATTGCCTGCCTGTCTCTGGAGCATAAAAGCAAACTCCTGAAACTTTAAGGCTGAGAAGTGCTATAAAGGGCTATAAGAATGTTACCTACAAAAGCAACTCATTCCATGGGGGGAAAGGAGGAAAAGACTAAGGGATCCCTTTCCAGAGATCCAACAAGACTTCTCCACAGTCAAGTAAGAGAAGGCAGGCATTCCACATGCACATGCAAAAGTGGAGATGAAAATGAGGCTGCGAAGGCAGGCAGTAATCTAATCTCTTAAGAGTTTCTTATTACACGTAAAGGAGTCTGAAATTAATCTCTGAACAATGAAAGGTTCAGCAGGAGACACTGATGTGATTAGGTTTTGTTTCACAAAGATCCTTCCTTTGTGTCCTCCAAGCCTTGTAATGCACCTCAAAACATGTGCTCATGTGCTCAGTCAATGTATATTAAGTTGAACTGAAGAAGTTTTTTTTTTTAATCAAGTGCCCTCTTATGGATGAGGGACCAGTCACCTTCTCTGCAGGGCTCTCTTTGGCCAGGACAAGACTTGTAAAACAGGTCCAGCAACCTCAATTATTGCACACTACTCCCTGTACAACTGGAGTCCCCCAGAGGGCCTTCATTGTTTACATGTCTACCTCACCCACTAGACTCTGAGCTCTAGAAAGACAGAGACTGAATTCCCATAGCCCTTGCAGAAGGCTTGAAACATAATAGCTCTCCACACTCCAGTAATGTTGGATAAAACAATGACTGAAAAAGCAAAATCACCTGGTAGAACCCTAAGTTCATGTAGTTCATTCCCTTCGGGGAATGTTGCAGGGTACAGTGATCCCAAACCCTTACAAGTACCACTTCTAGGTGAGGTGGGGCATGGGTTTCACTGCAACTGATGTAGACTTTCCAGATTGAAACAAAAAATGTTACAAGTGCAGTTGTACAAATCCCAGTGGACCTCCGAAGGCCCCAGTGGGAAGAAAGTCAGCTGCACCCCAGAGGAGGAAGAGGATGGATGCCAGCAGAGACTTCACAGCGGCAGGAATCTTGAAAGGTGAGTAGATGACTGCTACCAGTCTCAGTGTCTGCAGCATAAAAGCAAACTCCGGAAAGTTTAGGGCTGGAAGGGAGTGACCTGCTTTAGGTCACAGAGTTAGTAGGTGAAGCCACAAAGTAAGACAGAGGAGGCATCTCTGTATCGTTGGCTTGTTTTCTCCTGACAACTGAGAGAGCCCAGAGACACGGAAGGCAAAACTGAAGATTCTTCTCTGAAACAACTCAAAATAAAGGCAAGACTAATGAACTTTTATTTTTATTGGTAACCACAATGATAACCCTTCCCTTCACCTTTCGCAATTCTGGATATATAATAAAGGGTAAGACAATTAATTATCCAAGAGGTTTAACCAACAAGGACTTTGTTCACACCACCAAAGAACCACCCAAAACTTCTCAAATATTCTTCCAAAACAGTCCCAGTAACATTTACTGTTAAAAGATTCAAGATACTGAAGGTTGAAATGGAATAATGCACATGATATAACTATGATACTCCTTTCCCCATCTGGTTTTAACTTTCCAAGTTACGAAGTATTCCCGGGGTGGGGGAGGGGTTGCACAAGTCGAGTACTACCGAGCTTATTTTTCCAAGGAGTTGAACCCTAAAAGTGATTCCCCAAGCCTGGACCGGGTGATCTCTATGCAGTATGAATCGGTCGCCGCTTTGCTAGGCTTTCTCGTCGCGGGCCGGGGTGAGCGTCGGAGGACCGCGAAGTTCGGAAGGGAGTGGGTCCGGGACCAGGTCCTGTCTGCCCGCCCGGTCCGGCCCGGCTCCTCCTCCGCCATGCCCCACTCTAGGGCCCCTGGAGTGCCCAAGCGTCTGAGACCTGCGGTCGCACCGGTGCATGCACAGGGGGCCTTTGTTGGCCCGACTCGAGCGGACGGCCTTGCGGGGCGGCGCCTGCCTCACCTTACCTGGAGTCCCCGCCCGTCCGCCCGCCCGCCTGCCAGCCCAGTCGGCCGGCCCCCGGGGGAGAATGAATGGGCCCAGGCCTCCAGCCCACCCCGCTCGCCCGCTGCACCGCCCCAGCCCCCGCGCCCCGGCCCGGGCAGCGGCGACGCCAGGGGTACCGGGCAGGAGGCCGGCTCACCTTCCGCGCTCGCTCGGCTCCGCTCGGCTCCTCCTCCTCCTCCTCCACCCCGGTGGCCGCAGCCGAGCCTGGAGTGAGCGCACGAGTGTGCGCGAGCGGCCGCTTCACTTTCTCCCTCCGGCCGCCGCCAGCGCGCGCTCCGCGAGCGGCCTGGGATCCCCTCAGGACCACGGATCGGCGAGGGAGGAGACGCTGAGGCGCGGGAGGGAGCGGGGCGGCGCGCGGAGGGGTGTCGCGGGGGAAGGACTGGAGATCTGCGGGGGCGGGGACGTGAGGGGCTCCGCTGGAGTCCGAGAGAGGAGGTGGGAAGTCGAGGGAGACTTAGTTCTTCGGGGAGAATCTCAAGAGCGCTGGGCTCCGTGAAAAGGGAGACAAAAGTGTGAGGGGAAAGCGTCCCACGAGTAGGATGGTGGAGCCTGGGAGCCAGATAGCCGAGAGGCGTGAGGGCGAGTAAAGGGGCGGGGGCGTGTGAGGGAAGCCGCGAGGGGCGGCTACTGTGTGGTCTGCACCTTAGGCTCCAGCCGCAGCCGCGCTATTGTACGCGGCGGGGCTGGGCCCGACCGCCTCGCCCACCAGCCCCCGCCCCCTCCCGACGAAGCCGCGGCGCCGGCGGAGCCCTGTCCGCCCCGCCTCCAGCAGGTGGGAGGGGGCGGGGAGCGCTGGATGACCCACGTGAGCGAGGCCATCCCCGCTAGGGAGGCCGGCGCCTGGGATGACGTCATCGGCGCATGACGCCAGAGGCCCGGGAATCACCCGGTTGCCCGTGACGTCATTGCCCACGTCTCGGCCCTCCGCCAGCGTTCTCTCTTCTTGTAGTCTTTTTTGAAGCGGCATTTCTTCTGAAAAGTTTTTGGGCGATTTCGAGATGAGTATAGTTCGGATCGAAAAAGATGCTCGGTTTGGGGTCTTAGGCTTACAAAGCACCATAGCATCCCTTAGCTCATTTGCAAAAACTGAATTTGAAAACTAGCGACTCTTCTGTGATCTCAGAGCAGAAATGTATTGTTGTTTGTTTTTTCCGGGTAGGATTTGGGAGCAAGGGTGCGGGAGGCTAGGGAGAAGGAATGATAATGGAGAAGCTTAAACTGTCCTAAACTGACAGGGGAAATAAGTGGGATCCCTTTCCTGTTCTGTCACGGAAGCTGCTTTCTACCCAAACCTTTCGCCTGAGCTCATATTATGCATTTTCCAATAACTCATAAACAGCTTTACTTCATGCCCTGCTGTACCGCCATTTCATCAAGTCCAAAACAGATGGCATTGTTTGCTAAAAGTCTGGAATCAGATGGCAGTGCTTCAAATCACAGCTGTATAAATGTTAGTGAATAGGACCTTAAAATTTATAAGCCATAATTTCAACATCATAGTAATACCTGTGTATCCTTATCTTCTAAGCGTCAGTTTTACCATAATAATGCTAACTTAGAAGTTAGCATGCATTTAGTCCTTTAGAATGTTGGCAATAGCTATTGCCATTTCCCCCCAGACTTGTTTCTCTTACATAACTTTCTTTGATCTCAGCAAATGGACTACCAACCCAGACGACCCTTACGCCAGAAATCTAGGCATAGGTCCCCATTCTTCCTCTCTCAATGTCAGTATGGAATTGGTCGCCAAGGTTTATGGATTCTCCCAAATACTTTTCAAGTCCTTGCCCTTCTCTTCATCCACCACCTGGACAGCTGTAACAATGTTCAGTGTCTCCGAATTCAATCTATTTTTCATACTAGTCACCATAATAGCCTTTTAAAACCACAAACCTGATGATGTCCTTCCCTGTTTAAACAGTCTGAAAGACTTATATTTCCTTCAGGATAAAGTTCAGACTTTTTTTTTTTTGGGTGCTGGAGATTTGAACCCAGGGCCTTGTGCTTGCAAGGCAAGCACTCTACCAACTGAGCTATATCCCCAGCCCAAGTTCAGACTTCTCAACACTTCCCAACCTAGCTGCTTGCACAAATCTTTACTAGCTTCATCTCACACTGTATATCTTTTGCTCCACCCACACCTAAAAACTATTTAACCTTCTTTGAACACGTACGTCAATTCTCTGAGCCCTAACACCTACTCATTCTACAAAGCTAAACTCAGATATCAGATTTCTTCATTCAACTTATATTTTTTTTAAATTTTTATTAAAAATCATAAATTTACATAGGGCAATCTTGTTTGATTCATTCTGTTATTTTTTCCCTTCCCCCCACCCCTCCCACCCCTCTTTTCCCTCTATAAAGTCCTTCCTTCCTCCATTTTTACCACCCTCCTTATCCCTAACCCTAAACCTAACCCTAACCCTAATGATAAACCCTCCTACCGCCCCTTATATGTCCTCATCCGCTTATCAGCGAGATCATTCGTCCTTTAGTTTTTTGAGAATGGCTTATCCCACTTAGCATGATATCCTCCAATTTCATTCATTTGCCTGCAAATGCCATAATTTTATCATTCTTCATGGCAGAATAATATTCCATTGTATATATATGCCACAGTTTATCCATTCATCAACTGAAGGGCATCTAGGTTGGTTCCACAATCTGGCTATGGTGAATTGAGCAGCTATGAACACTGATGTGGCTGTATCTCAGTAGTATGCTGATTTTAAGTCCTTTGGGTATAGGCCAAGGAGTGGGATAGCTGGGTCAAATGGTGGTTCCATTCCAAGCTTTCTGAGGAATCTCCATACTGCTTTCCAGAGTGGCTGCAATAATTTGCAACCCCACCGGCAATGTATGAGTGTACCTTTTTCCCCACATCCTCTCCAACACCTATTGTTGCTTGTGTTCTTGATAATCGCCATTCTAATTGGGGTGAGATGAAATCTTAGTGTAGTTTTGATTTGCATTTCTCTTATTACTAGAGATGTTGAACATTTTTTCATATATCTGTTGATTGCTTGTACATCTTCTTCTGTGAAGTGTCTGTGCATTTCCTTAGCCCATTTGTTGATTGGGTTATTTGTATTCTTGGTGTAGAGTTTTTTGAGTTCTTTATAGATTCTGGATATTAGAGCTCTATCTGAAGTATGAGTGGCAAAGATATTCTCCCACTCTGTAGGCTCTCTCTTCACATTACTGATAGTTTTCTTTGCTGAGAGAAAGCTTTTTAGTTTGAATCTATCCTAGTGGTTGATTATAGCTTTTATTTCTATTGCTATGGGATTCCGGTTAAGGAAGTCTGATCCTTAGCCAACAAGTTGAAGGTTTGGACCTACTTTTTCTTCTATAAGATGCAGGGTCTCTGGTCTGATTCCGAGGTCCTTGATCCATTTTGAGTTGAGTTTTGTGCACGGTGAAAGATAGGGATTTAGTTTCATTCCGTTGCATAGGGATTTCCAGTTTTCCCAGCACCATTTGTTGAAGAGGCTATCTTTTCTCCATTGCATATTTTTGGAACCTTTGTCTAGTATGAGAAAATGGTATTTATTTGGGTTTGTGTCCATGTCCTCTATTCTGTACCATTGATCTACCTGTCTATTTTGGTACCAATACCATGCCGTTTTTGTTACTATTGCTTTGTAATAGAGTTGAAGATCTGGTATTGCGATACCCCCTGCTTCACTCTTTCTCCTGAGGATTGCTTTAGCTATTCTGGGTTTCTTATTCTTCCAGATGAATTTCATAATTGCTTGCTCTATTTCTGTAAGGTACACCATTGGGATTTTAATTGGAATTCTTCTATTGGCTTATAGTGTCCCTGTAGATTTTCAGTGTATCACCTTCCTGCCTTCAGTAGCCTGAAGTCTTGGAGTAACTTGATAGTGCAGTGCTTCCAAGGAAAGCTTCCCCTAGCCCGCTATTGGTTCCAGGACTTGGAGCTGGCTCTGTGTGGAAAGACTCTCACTGGGGGGTCTGCTCCCAGAAGCTAGCCTGGATCGGCACTTCCCGCTGGAGGGGGCCGGGCTGCGGGCTGCTTGGGGAAGTCCCTGGCTGCCCTGTCCTGGTCCTTGAAGCAACCTGCGGGCAGGAACTGACTGCCCTGGTTCAGACTTGAAGCTTGGTTCTGTGCAGAAAGGCTCTCACTGGGGGGCCTGCTCCCAGATGCTGGAGAATCTAG
Source organism: Sciurus vulgaris (assembly GCF_902686455.1). Classification (NCBI taxonomy): domain Eukaryota; kingdom Metazoa; phylum Chordata; class Mammalia; order Rodentia; family Sciuridae; genus Sciurus; species Sciurus vulgaris. Next base: position 74,957,566 of record NC_136472.1, read on the forward strand.
CCCTGTTGGAGGAGCCCACCACCGGAGTGCTCAGGGCCACCTGGGGAAGACTCTAGCTGCCCTACCCTACTCTAATAAGCCACCCGAATCCGGGTCTGCCGCCCAGGCAGTGCTTCACCGGGTGGGAGAGACTCACCCTGAGGCTCTATTTTAGTACGAGTTTCTCAATGCCTCCCCTTCTTGAATCCTGGGTTCTGGTGTGACTGGAGATGCAGTACCCTCTAGTCCGCCATCTTGGATCACCCCGTGGAAAAAACCTGCGGCCAGGGGGGCAAGGGGGCATATCCGTCTGGAGAGGTCTCTGACTGCCTTGCCCTGGTCCCAGAGGCTGCTTGCGGGCCGGAGATCACCGCTGGCTTGGGGACTTGTGCCTGGCTCTGCGTGGAAAGGCTCTCACTGGGCTGTCTGCTCCGAGAAGCTAGCCTGGAAAGGCGCTTCCCGCCAGAGGGGGCCAGGCTGCGGGCTGCTTGGGGAAGTCCCTGGCTGCCCTGTCCTGGTACCTGGAGCAACCTGCGGGCAGGAACTCGCCGCCCTGGTTCAGGGACTTGAAGCTTGGTTCTGTGCAGAAAGGCTCTCACTGGGGGGCCTGCTCTGAGATGCTGGAGAATCTGGCCCTGTGGGAGGAGTCCACCGCCAGAGTGCGCAGGGCTGCCTGGGGAGGACTCTAGCTGCCCTGCCCTACTCTAATAAGCCACCCGAATCCGGGCCTGCCGCCCGGGCAGTGCTTCACTGGGTGGGGGAGACTCACCCCGTGGCTCTTTTAGTTCAAGTCTCTCAATGCCTCCCCTTCTTGAATCCTGGGTTCTGGAGTGACTGGAGATGCAGTCACCCTCTAGTCTGCCATCTTGGATCACCCCTCAACTTATATTTCTAAAGTTTCCCTGAGCCTTAACAATGCTGTAATCCTATAGTACTTACATGACTTTATGATATAGTAACTGCATTTATGTATCCAACTCCATCAGTTCCTCAAGAACAAGTATTCCTAGCTCTGTTTCCAGCACCTAGAATAGTGCTTGACACATGGCAAACAAACCATTATTAAAATGTATTTAATAAATGGTTATATGGTGCTTTCCATGTGGTGGATACTGTTCTGAGTACTACAACTCCTTAATCTCTAACAACCCTTTCAGGTAGAGATCACTCTTCTTCTTTCCTCCATCTTACTGAAGAGGAAACTGAGGCATAGAAGGGATAAAGTAACTTAACCCAAGATCTCAACCCAATAAATTGATTCTAATCTATACTCTCTTTGTATCATCTCTATGGTAGGCAGAATAATGACTCCTCCAAAATGTTCACATCCTCATCCCTGGGAATTTTGAGTATGATGTCTTTGATGACAGGACCACAGATATAATTAAATTAAGGAGTCAGAGATAGGAACTTCCCAGCTCTTGGGAGAAGACTTCAGAAGATAGAAAAGACAAGAAAATAAATCCTCCTTTGGAGCCTCCAGAAAGGAACAGCCCTACCAAAACCTTAATTTTAGCCAACTGACATCCATTTTAGACCTCTAATCTACAGAACTCAGATAAATAATAAATGTGTATGAATGTAAGCCACTGCATGCGTGATAGTTTGTAATGGCTATAAGGAACTAATATAATCTCTAGTCAAGGGTAGGGCTGCTCTACATTAGTAAATGGAAAGAACATACTTGCTAGAGGCTGCATCCATCCAAATGTCTCCCTCCCAAGTCTCAGAGTTTCACTCCCCACCAACGGGGACCCTGCCTTTGGCATAAGAAAGCAGTTATGACCAAGTGCAGTGGTGCTGGCCTGTAATCCCAGTGGCTTGGGTGACTGAGATAGGAGGATTCAAGTTCAAAGCCAGTCTCAGCAATTTAGCAAGACCTTATGCAACTTAGTGAGACACTGTCTCAAAATAAAAAATAAAAAGGGCTAGGGACAATCATGACTTCTCTAGCACCCCATTACATTCTGGGTCTCACTTTCAGCATTGTCTCCTCTTTAACTGCCAAAGAGAGTTTTTAAAAAAAATCTTTCATGGGGCGTCTTCTAGATTTCACACCATTGTCCTGAATTGAATTGATAGGTGAGTGACCTGAGCCTGGAATTCTCCTTCTTCAAGGATTTTAAGATAGTTAACAAAATCCAGTCATAAGTTATAATTAACATTGTCCCCATACCATTTGAGTGCTAGAGCATGCTTACTCAATGGGGCTGATATCTCTCCCAAAGGAATGCAAACTGGTACTTTCAAGGTAAAAGAACCTTAATTATACCTTCAAATACAGTGGTTTGTGGCCTCTGAATGTCAGTACTATTTGACAAAAATTACATTTAGTATTTCCTTTCTCTGAGTAGGAAGACTTTAATCTTTTTCTCTTTAAAAGGGCAATAATGAATCCCTGTGTTAAGATATTGCATAATATGATGTATTCCTCCCACTTATACTTCAGCCTACCAACAGGTAAAGAGCTTTAGTCATTATGATTGTACAGTAAGTAAGAGGTTATCATATTCAGCTTACTATCAACAAGGGAGTCTTTGTTGCCATTTGATAATGATTGATTCAGTTCCAGAATCCCATCGAAGTTCTTTTCTGGTACCAGTTACCTAAATTTGGGTTTCCCAGAAAGCAGAACCTGAGGTAAATACTCAAGAGAATTTTGTCTACTTAGGAGGTGATCCCAACACATTGGAATGAGAGAGGGGAAAAGGCAAAGCCAATGGAGATTACTTCTGTCATAATCTCAGAGAAGCTTGCAGAATGCCTCCCAGAACAGACCACCTGAAAGATGAGTGCTCTTTTATCTACTGGCTTCCATTCCTGATTGGGTGAGGGTTGTTCCCAGGGTTGTTGATTACCCTGGACTTTGGGGCTTTGCTTAAAGGTCTCTCTAGCAAGTTACCACATATACCAAAGAAAGTCCCAAGCAGAGTAAAGAAAGATATGAAGTGACAGCGTAACAACATGAGGAGAGCTGGAACTGTCCACCATAGCTTCAACTGAAATCAGAGATGGGCTATGGGACTGTGGAAGTGCCAGAAGTGTCTGCCACAAACTAGTTAGGTTTCATTTGCAGGCTCACATTATAACCAACTTTAGTAGATAATGCCAAACCTATTTTCCAAAATCATTTAACTCATGTACACTCCTACCAGCAATTTATGAAAGTTTTGGTTATTCTACACTCTTACTAATACTTTGTATTATCAATATTACTTTACTCATTCTGGACAGTATGTAGTGGCATTGTGTTCTTTCTTTACGTTAGCATTCCTTTGATTACTAGTGAAGTTGAACATCTGTGCATAAGTTTATTTGTCATTTGGATATGTTCTTTTAGTAAAATATTTTTTAGTTGTCAATGGATGTTTTATTTTATTTTTTTATTTATATGTGGTACTAAGGACCAAACCCAGGGCCTCAAACTTGCCAGGCAAGTGCTCTACCACTGAGCCACAACTCCAGCCCCTCAATATGTTGTTTTGTGAAGTATTTATTCAGGTCTTTTGCTCAAGTTTTAAATATCAACTTTATTAAAATATAACTTAGAAATTAATAAAATACATTCATTTTAAGTGTTTAGCTTCTTGAGTTATGATAAAGGTATATAACCTTGTAAATGCAAACCCCATGTGTTTAGGAAGTTCCCTTAAGCCTCTTTGCAGTCAGTCCCCTCAGTCAATCTGCTTACTGTCACTTTAAATTAACTTTAGCTATCAAGAATTTCATGTAAATAAAATCATATTATAGGTACTTCTTTGTGTCCAGTTTCTTTTCATAATTTTTCCCCATGCTGGATCCAGGGCCTCCTGGGAGTGTACTACCACTGAGTGGTAGGGGAGTGTACTACCACTGAGCTGCATTTCCAGGTCTCATAATGCTTTTCAGATCATCTACATTGTTTCATACTTCAGACAGTATTCCCTTTTATTGCTGAATAGTATTCCACAGTATGGATTTTCCACAGTTTGTTTATCCATTTAGCTGTTTCAAGTGTTTAGCCCACTAAGAAAAAGCTACAATGAATGAGTGCAAAGTGTAATCCCAGTAACTTGGGAGGCTTAGGCAGAAGGATCACAAGTTCAAGGCCAGCCTGGGTAATTTAATGAGGCTGTATCTCAAATAAAAATAAAAAAAGGACTGGGGGTATGGGTCAGTGGTAGAATGCCCCTACATTCAATTCCCAGTACCATAAGAGAAAAAGGAAGGAAGGAAGGAAAGAAAAGACTACAACGATTGTTATATAATGTGCATATGGGTTTGTGTGGACATATGTTTTCATTTTTCTTGGTAAATACCCAGAAGTGGAAGAGATAGGTTGTAGGATGGGTAAATGTTTAACTTTATAAGAAACTGCCAGGCCGTTCTCCTCAGTAGTTGTGCTAGCTGGTGCCCTTTTGATATGTTCCCATCATTCCTTCTGCAGTTTCTTTCATTTTAGTCCATGATGTTCTAGGCTCTTCTTTTTTTGAGTCAGCCCTCAAATATGCTCTTTCTCCAAGACTCTGATTTCTTTAAATGAAGAATGGTATTTAACTATCAAACTTTAAGCCACTAGATGATCTCATTATTATGCATACCAGTGTTCCCAGGCCTTCTCAGTGTATACAGAACCCCAAACAGACTTATTCTCACTCTCTCACTGGTCTTTAAGAAGTATGCTGCCAAGAGTTCCAAAACTGCAAGCAAGTGAATTCTGCCAACAACCTTGGAGAGCTTGCAAGCTCTGAAGAGAATGAGGCTCACCAACACCATGAGTGCAGCCTGAGCAAAAGACACACCTAATCCCCTTCTGATTCTTCGGCCACAGGAACTAAGGTAATAAATATGTGTGTTCTAAGCTACTAAATTTGTGGTAAACTGTAGCCCAGCAACAGAAAACTTTTTACAGAAGGGGTGGGAGAAAAGGGGAAGAAGAAGAAAAAAGGAAGAGCCCTGGAAACATTTTTTACTTCCTAATTCTGTCTTCTATATCCTCCTCCTTCCTCCTGCCTCAAATGTGGACATGGTGTCTAGAGCTGGAGCAGCCATCCTGAAACCGTGAGGAAAAGGCCAAGAAAATCACAAAGATCTTGAATTCTAGCTCAGGATGTAGCTCAGTAGTAGCAGTAGTAGTCCGCTTGCCAGACATGCTGGAGACCCTGGGCTCAATTCCCCAGTACCACCACCACCCAAAAAAAAAAAAAGTTTTTAAATCTTGAATTAACTACTTTGAGTCATCACCCCAATGCCAAGACCTGCTTGCCTCCAGAACTTCTGTTACGAGATAAAAGAGTAAGTTTTTTAAGCCATGATTTCTTAGGACTTTTACTTATAGCCAAAGCTATTCTTCAAAGGTAGTGTGTTTTTGTAAGTTTCCAAATGTATGCTTTGTCTTGTTTTACAAATATTTTTACTTTTGTTCCTTGAATATGGCAGGCATCCTTCCACTGTGGGTCTTTGCTCTTGCTCCTCTCTCTGCATAGAACTTTCCTCCCCTAGGTAGCTACTTGCAAGTCTCTCTCCCTCACCCCTTTCAGTCCTCCACTCAAATATTACCTCATCTGAGAGGCTGTTTTTGGATCAGAACCTTAAACCCTGCTTTGTCTTTTGGGGTTTTTTGTTGTTGTTGTTGATGATGATGTTTGTTTGTTCGTTTGTTATGACACATACTACTACCAAACATAGATAGATTTTAATTTATCTATTATCTTTCACCAGCCCCTTGTGACAATGGAACTTTATCCCTTTTGTTCACTACTATGTCCTCAGTATCTAGAAGATACCTAGCATATAGTAGGTGCTTAGTACATATTTCATCTCTAAATTTCATTGTGGTCAGAAGACATGCTTTGTGTGATAACAGCTTTTTAAATATTTTTTTTTTGAGATTTCCTTTGGCCCTCGTATACGTTCTACTATATTTTTAGTATATGTTCTCTATTTTAACACATATTATATTTCTGTTAAATCAAGTAACTTAACTGCATCATTACAGTCTCTATTCTGTTTGATTTTTATCTGACCCACCAACTTAATATAAAAATGTGATAAAATCTCCAAAGAAATTCTGCATCTGCCCATTTCTCCCTTTTTGCTTGATATGTGTTGTTAGGTCCATGATTTAGGTGAATTATGTCTTTTGACACTGACTTTTACACAATGCCAAATTCTATTTCTATATAATGATGTTTTTCTAATTTTTATAGACAAATTTAATTTATTTAGATATGCTGTTTCTTCCTGCCATAGAACATTCTCCCTTCATAAGTGTGGGGGCTTTCTTTTCTTCATTCTATAGCTTAGAATGGTACTGTACTTAGTAGGAATTTAATAAATATTTGTTCCTTATTTAGTGATGATTTCAGCTATATTCATACTCATTTCTACTATCTTATGTTTTCATTTCACCAATTTGCTTCTTTATTGTTTTCCCTGTCTTCTGTTGGATTGATAACATTTTCTTTACTACCCTCTTGCCTCACGATGCTTTAGAATAAATTGTCTTTTTATTCTCTTAGTGATTATCCTTAATATATATATGCATTCAATATTCAGCTATAAACTTTCCTAAGTTGTCAGTGACTCCATCCTCCTCCAAAGTAAGACAAAGGCTTCAATGTACTTTGATGCTCACTTATTATCCCTCCTGAATTCCTTCTAATTAATCCTTGTACATGTCTAGAAATGATTTTACTTTTCCATCACTCTTGAATGATATTTGGCTGAACAGAAAAACACTAATTTTTTTCCCTATGCATTTTGATTCTATTACTTCATTCATTCCTGAACTTTTCTTTTTTTCCATGCTGGGGATTAAACCCAGGGTCTTGCCTATGCTAGGCAAGTGCTCTGCCACCGAGTCACACTTCCCACCCCTCGACTGTTTTTGTTGAAGAAAAGCATGTTGTAACTCTAATTATTATTCCTTTATAGTTGATCTGTTTTCTCTCAGGTAGAACATAGAGTATTTCTTTATTCTTCATGTTTAATGTGTCTAAGTAAGAATGAATTCTTAATCTCAGAACTCTCAATTTGAAAATCATGTCTTTCTCCAATTTCAGAGAATCTCAGCCACTGTCTTTAAACACCACTATTCAACCCATCCACCATGCCCAGTAAGTACCTTTTCAAAAACCCGATATCTTTGTCTTCCTGTGGTATGTTCTAGATTAATGTCTGAGTAGTCTCTTCCAACTATTATTTCTCTCTTTGATTTTAGCAAATCTAAATGTATATTATATACATTTATCATATGAACTTTAGCTTTGAAAAACATAGAGTTAGTTCCTAGAATTATTAATTGCTCTATATTTTAAGCTTCTTGTCCTAGTAAAATAGCCAAGAATACTCTCTGAGGCTCAAAAGAGGAGGGAAAGTGGGAAAGAATATAACCCATGGTCTAAAGCACCAGTCAACTGGTTGAAACAGCCCCATAAGGTAATAGTATCTCTTAGATCCACTAAAAGAAATAAAAATCAAAGTAAGTCCTTAAAAGGAATAGTAGTAATGGGATATAACTCAATGGTAGTGTGCTTGCCTAACATGTGCAAGGCTCTAGGCTTGATCCCTAGCACCGCAAAAAAATAAAAAATAAATAAAAGGAATTACACAGATCTCTTTGTATTAGCCTGAAAGATGTCCTTGATATTTTGTTGAGCAGTTGGGGGCTATGGTTGTGGCTCAGTGGTAGAGCACTTGCCTAGTATGTGCAATCCCCAGCACCACAAAAAAGAAAAAGGAGGAAGAGGAGGAGGGAAAGAAAAAAGGAAGGAAGGAAGGAAGGAAGGAAGGAAGGAAGGAAGGAAGGAAGGAAGGAAGGAAGGAAAGAAGGGAGGGAGGGAGGGAGGGAGGGAGGGAGGGAGGGAGGGAATGCAAACTCAAGTAATTTGTATAACATGATAACATTTTTGTTTTTTAAATATACACAATGAGAGCTGGGGTTATAGCTCAGTGGTAGAGCACTTGCCTGGCACTTGTGAGGCACTGGGTTTGATCCTCAGCACCACATAAAAATAAATAAAATAAAGGTTTTGTGTTCATCTACAAATAAAAATATTAAAAATTTAATAAATAAATATATACATATTTATATAAATATATATATACAATATGTCAGCACACCCCTTAGGATGACTACTGTAACCCATATGCACTGTTGGTGGAAGTGTAAAATGGTGTAGCCACTATAGAAAACTGTGGGAAATTATCCTTCAAAAATTAAAACTAGAGGGCTGGAGTTGTGGCTCAGTGGTAGAGCTCTCGCTTGGCATGTGTGAGGCCCTGGGTTCAATACTAATCACCACATATAAATAAATAAAAAACTTTTAAAAGTTCCATTGACAACTAAAAAAATTTTTTAATTAAAAAAATTTAAAAATAGAATCACCATATGATCCAGCCATTCTGCTTCTGGGAGTTCAAAGCAGAGTCTCAAAGACACATCTGTATTGTTCACCACAGCACTACTCACAATAATGAAAAGATGGAAGCTCCCCAAGAATCCATTGACGTATGAATGAATGAGCATGACGTAGCCCAGACACCCAACAGAACATGGCTCAGCTTAAAAAAGGAGGAAACTCTGACACATGCTGCAATATGAGTGAACTTTGATGATATTATTCTAAGAGTAATAAGCCAGTCAAAAAAGATAAATACTGTATGATTCCACATACCTAAAGGAGTCAAATGCATACAGACCAGAAGTAGGATGGTGGTTCCAGGGCTGTGAGGAAAGATGAGGAGTCACTGTTTAATGGGTGTAGAGTTTTAGTTGTTTAAGGTAAAAAGAGTTCTGTAGATGGAGGTAATGGGAGTTACATAACGTACAACATGAATGTACTTACTACCGCTCACGAGAGCACTTAAAAATGGTCTCAGTGGTAAATCTTATGTTTGTTTGTATTTAACCACAATTTTAAGAGTGAATGAGTTTATAAACTCCTGAGAACAGGTTTCTCAAAGAGAGAGAGTAGGATAAGTGCTTGCACAAAAGAGCACTGAGCTCCTGGTCAGCACAGCAGCCCAAGGAAAGGCGGGGAAAAGAAAGCAGAGAAACATGGCATGTGGACAAAGCATGGCAACACCTTCGCAGTCCAGCCAGAGTGGGCCTCCACAGGCTGCGAGCTGGCCCGGGGACTAGGTTGGGTAGGTCCAGGTCACTACTTCAATTTTGTGTGCTGGGGCTCAAATGCAGGGCCTCATGCATGCTAAGTAAGTACTCAGTCCTACACAGTTGTTTTCTTTTTTTAATTATTATTATTTTTTTTTTTCCGGTACTGGAGATTGAACCCACAGCCTTGTGCTTGTGAGACAAGCACTCTACCAACTGAGCTATATCCCCAGCCCCATAGTTGTTTTCTTTTAAGATGTCTACAAGGCTCTGAGTTCAGACTCCAGCAACATACACACACACACACACACACACACACACAAAATTAATTAAAATAAAAAATAAAAAGATATGTCAATATTAGTAAAGGAAAAATTATTGATAGTGCTTGCTCTTGGAGATTCTAAGGGTAAAGTTAAGGGAATTTTTAGTCATTTTACATATAATATTTTAATATATACATTAACATATATAAGATTATATATCTTATAATTATTATTATTATATATTATACATACACACACACACACACACACAGAAAGAGAGGCATGTATATACAGATATGTGTATATGAGGCTGGGCATCAAACCCAGGACTTTGCACATGTCAGGCATACTACATCCCCAGCCCAACTTACAAAATATTTTAAAGCCAGGAATTTTAGGTAAGACTTGCTTTCCTGATTTTGATTTTCAACATTTTGTGTGTTTCAATATTAATCTATTTTTAAACTATTAATAAAAATAAGAATGAAACTAATGGTTTAAACCCAGAACCAATTCTAGTAGCCACTGAGGAGACTTTTCACCAGGAATGGTGGAGGTCTATGCTCAAACCCAAATCTGTAGGGTCAACAGAGCAGATCTAGCCTGCCTCTGTCCTGTGTGGAGGAACAAGGTGAGGTGCCGGGTGTTTGGGAACTGGGTGAATACCTGCAAGTCCAGCAAGAAGAAGGTGTGTCCAAGTCCCTAACTCCCGTGAAGGTGAGTCTATGGGCTGGTGCTGGAGTCATGGAGATGAGTAAGACAGAATCCTTGTCTCAGAGGTGTACTGTCCAGAGGACAGTACCAATGACAATTCAGATCTGAATCATTTTTACATAGATCTATGTAGCCCTTAACAATTGATAAAAACACTTTCTTCTTGGCTCTCTCAAAAAACCTACAAGGCAGCCAGGCAAGAATTGTGTCCTCATTTTGCAGATGAGGACCCAAGACCCAGAAGGAAAGTGACCCACTCAGAGTGCTCAGACCAATTGCATTTTACCCACGGCTATTAAGCCATTAATTCATTTACAAGGGGCACAGCTGGGCCTAGGAGCAGGGCCCAGAGAAAACGATTCTGGGCTCTGAGGCTGTGTGTGTGGTACATTTCTATCCTATGATGTGTTCCATTCAGCTGCTTGAGCCAAGAATTTCACCCAAGTCAGCAAAGTGTAGGGAGTTAGTTCTGTTCTATTGCAAAAGGCAAAACTATTCAGTGCATCACTACAGGGAGAACTAAAGGGACTCTCCCTTGCTCTGTCCTCTTATTTTTACTTAGTCCTACTGTCCTATGTTACAGTTTCTGACTTTGCATGTGTGCTCACATTATTGTATGCAAGTGTTTGTTTGATTTTTACCAGAATATTCATCTGCATAATGGCAAGAATACCTATTAGGTGCCTTCTAAGACACCTTCTTTCTTTCTTTTTAACTGCTATTTCAGTAAGAAATACAATCTAGAAACAAGTTTCAATAAGTCAGTGTGGGCCCTGGGTCCATACTATTTCTTTTCTTTTTTTTTTTTTTTTTTAATTTTTTTTAGTTGTTGCTGGACCTTTATTTTATTCATTTATATGTGGTGCAGAGAATTGAACGCAATGCCTAACACATGCTAGGCAAGTGCTCTACCACTGAGCTACAACTCCAGCCCCCCATACTATTTCTTAAAACATTAAGTTGGAGGGCTGGAAATGTGGCTCAGTGGTAGAGTACTTGCCCAGGATGTGTGCGGCCCTAGGTTCAATTCCTATCACCACCCAAAAAGTAATAGTTGAGTTGATATGTGTTTCCTCTCACATACACACAGCAGTAGACTTTCTGGTATTTTGGGCTTTTACAGAACAGAAGGGGTATGCTTGGTTTAATGTCTCACCCCCTTGACTTTCTCTTGTTCTCACTTGACAAATTCATGGTCCTGCATCAGCCAACACTTTCATTCTCTGATTCTACACCTGTCTCTGAAAATGGCTGCAAGTCCTCTGAACACATGTGTGTGAGATAAGCAAACTCTGACCATTAGTGAGTGAAAGAAGTTTGCTCACTTGGAAAAGTTACTTATAATCAGTTCATAAAGGTGAAAAGCCATGAATATACAGCTCATGTAGCAAAACCGAGTCTATGTAACTCAGAATCAGCTGGGAGCTCCCTAACCCTTAAAAAAATGAGTTGTAATTGACTCAGACTCTTCCCCCGCTCAGTTCCACATCTTCTCTTTCACAGTGGCCTTCTAATACCACAGCCACTTGGCCTCTGGGCTGCTGGCTCCCACCTCTTCTTCTACTATGCATATTCAAAATTTGCCCCTTCAATTTCCAGCAAAAATTCACTTCCATAGAGGTTAGTAGAATTTGCTGACGATCTAGGGGACAAAGGCCTGTAGTCATAGCACTCGGGAGCCCAGGGCAGGAGGATCATTCAAGTCAGAAGTCCAAGACCAGCCTGGGCAATATGGACTCCATGTCAAAAAAATAACAACACAGAGATGAGGAAAGAACTCAAATAAGAATGACAAAGTTTAAGTCTCTGAATCCAAACCTATCTAACTAGATACCTGTTTTGTTTTGTTTTTTCCTTTAGCCAGATTAAGTTCTCTCTTTTACAATTTTGAGAACCCCGAGCAAAACCTTTTTTCTTTTCCCTCCTTTTCAAAAACAGTAAACCCAGTTCCTCTCTTTGCTTCATGCAAAGCATCTTCTCCTCCTTTGAGCTGGGCATCTGCTAACATCTGTGCCCTCTGGTCATTTCAAAGTGTTTTCACAAAGACAGTTTTCTTCTGATCACATATTGGTACCAACCATTAAGATAAATGTTTTTATACTTTGTCACAAAAATGTTTCTGTAACTGAGATTGTACTATATATAGTTTCTTATTCTGCTTTTTTCAGTTTGGTTTGTTTTTTTTTTTTTTTTGGAGGGGGAGTACTGGGGATTGAACTCAGGGATACCCAACCACTGAGCCACATCCCCAGCCCTTTTTTGTATTTTATTTAGAGACAGGGTCTCACTGAATTGCTTAGCACCTCACTTTTTCTGAGGCGGGCGTTGAACTTGCAATCCTCCTGCCTCAGCTTCCAGAGCTGCTAGGGTTACAGGCATGCACCATGCCAGGCTCAGTTTTCAATCAAGAAATATATATTTAGAAACCACATGCCAAGCAACAGAAGACTACTAACACTTTATGTCAAGGACTTTCACGTGTCATTAAAACAATTTCCTAAATGTCTATGACTTTTAACCAGCACACAGATAGTTTTGAAATGATTTTTTCACTGTTGAACATTTAATTTAATTTAGTTTCCAAGTTTTATGAATAATGATAGACACATAAAGCTGTCTAATTCTTTCGTCATTTCCTTAATACAGATTCAAAGAAGTAGAATTCCCAGAGGAACTTCATATTTAACCACAAAGAATGCAGAAAGAAATTTACCCCGTACTGCTGTAATAGAATGTCTGTTGCTCTGAACCCATGTAGTTGGAAGAGATCTGGCCTAAGGTTTCAGACAGCAAAAGAATTGTGCTCCTTATGGGCTGCAGACTGACCAACAGCTGCCTCTTTCCACCCCACGATGGCTGGTGAACCCTAGAGACCAGGAGAGCCTGGCATAGTGCACAGAGCTACTTGTAGGGATTGTTTGAAAAGAATGCATTCAGAGTGAGCTTCAAAGGAACAGATGCCAAGACAAGAAACTCAGGACTGATCATGACCAAATTATCTTTTCGAAACCCTTCTCTTTTTGCTTTTTTCTTTTCCTTAATGAACTTGTACAATTTATGATGGAGAAAGTTAACTTACTGGGAAAAACAACAATAGCACGAGTTTCTCAAATTTGTTGTGGGGCAGATAATCTTCTGGTTCCTGGAAAAGCAACTGTGAGTTATCTGGCTTAGCAATGCTTCCCACAAATCACTGGCTGACTCAGAAAAATGTGTATGCACTTCAGTCACCCAAGGAAATACTGATTCCCGCTGAGGACACCATGGAGGACAACTGATGACTATCTTCCTGTCCTAGTAGGGGGTTCCAATCTGCAACATGTGAAACCAAAGGCTGAGTCTAAGACCAATCAGTGGAAGCCCATTGTCCAAGAGAGAGGTTTTTGACTCATTGCCAGAACGTCTTAGCAGGCAGAGTGGTCCAAAGATAAAATCAGTTGCTCCAGGAGATGGTGACCTCCCCGTCCCATGAAGTGTGAAAGTGCGGATTGGAGCCCAGCTGTCCTGGACAGGATGGTGGCAATTTAAGTAAGTGCAAGACAGGAGAGCAGTTCTCAAGCTATTTGTTCTTGGGACTCCTTCTACACTAGTGAAAATTATTACAAACCCAAAAGAACATTGTTTATGTGGATTTTTTCTATCAATTTTTATGTGGATTGTACCTATCAATGTTTACCATATTAAAAATTAAAACTGAAAATTTTAAGTATTTGCTATTTTAAAACTACCTTAATAAAGTCTTTTCTAGCAAATTAAAATATCATATTTTTACAAAAAAGTAGCTATATTTTCTTTAAAAAATTAGTGAAAAGAGTAGCATTGCTTATATTTAGTAATCTCTCTACTCTCTAGATTAATAAAGCCAGGGGATTCTTCCATGTGCTTCTACATTCAGTCTGTTGCAAAAGTTTCTTTGAATTGAAGTGTAATGAAAAGCTTCACCATTGTATGTGTAGCTGGAAAAGGGAGGAGTATCGTGATACTTTTTTAGCCAAGTGTGGACATTCTTCTTTGACACATCACTAAAACTTGATGAGTGGGAGTTTCTTCAGTGTTGGTTGCCATGTGTAATCTGAAACCGTATCAATTAACATTCCATACTCTTTATCGTGTGAGATTGAGACTGAAAAGGCAAATAACATCTTAGTATGATTAGGAAAGTAGGTTTAACTCTACAGACACCCTAAAGAGGTTTGGGGATCTCAATGGGTTCTCAGACCTCACTTAAGAGTTGCTAAGGTAAAGGCTTGAAATAGAAGACTTCAGTTGTTCATTTATTCTGTACTCATGCATGGAGCCCTGATGTGTTAAGCACTGGCAGACAATTATGATAAACACCCTATTTGCCAAAGATCACAACTTAATGAGAGAAAACACTTATGAGTGCTTATCATTATCCTCTCTCTCTCTCTCTCTCTCTTTCTCTCTCTCTCTCTCTCTCTCTCTCTCTCTCTCTCTCTCTCTCTCTCTCTCTCTCTCTCTTTCTAGTGGAGATTAAATAAATCCAGGGATGCTCTACCACTGAGCTACATCTCCATCTCTTCTTATTTTATTTTATTTAAATTTTTTTAGTTGTTTGTTGATGGACCTTTATTTATATATGGTGCTAAGAATCAAACCCAGTACCTCACACATGCTAGGCAAGTGCTCTACCGCTGAGCCACAACCCCAGCCCCCTTATTTCATTTTGAGACAGGCTCTCCCTAAATGGCAAAGATTGGCCTCACATTTTTGTCCTTCCTGCCTCCGTCTCCCAGGTAGCTGGGATTAGAGATGTGTGCCGCTACACCCAGCTCCGTTATCTAAATTCCACATCAAGTATTCTGCACACATTACTTCATTTAGTCTTCAAACATCCTTATGAGGAAATTTATCTATTTTTACAGATGAAGAAATGGAAGCTTACAGAAGACTTGTGCTTCACACTAGATCACATAGCCTCACAGCTTGCTGGAGCCAGGATTAGAACCACGATGTTAAACTGCTTCTCAAATCATTTTCAAATTAATTCTTTAATTAATTTATACATTTATTCACCTATTTATTTATCCATTTATTTATTCCTTTATGGCACTGGAGATTGAACCCAGGGGTGTTTAACCACTGAGCTACAAAACCAGTTTTTTGGTTTTTGAGACAGGGTTTCACTAAACTGCTGAGGCTAGCTTGAATTTACGCTCCTCGGGCCTCAGCTTCCCCAGTCACTGGGATTACAAGTGTGCACCATAGTGTCCTGCTTAAATTCAATCTTTACTGTGGCAAACCACGCATAATGTAAAATTTACCATCTTAACTATTTTTAAGTGTACCATTCAATGGCACTAAGTACATTCACAATGTTGTGCAATGGTTGCTACCATCCATTTCTAGGACTTTTTTGTTTTGCCTAAACTGAAACTCGGTAACCATGAAACAGTA
The DNA here is from genome assembly GCF_902686455.1 of Sciurus vulgaris. Classification (NCBI taxonomy): domain Eukaryota; kingdom Metazoa; phylum Chordata; class Mammalia; order Rodentia; family Sciuridae; genus Sciurus; species Sciurus vulgaris. Next base: position 74,973,037 of record NC_136472.1, read on the forward strand.
GTGTCCCTTCCCTTACCCTCCCCAATCCTCCGGAACCACAATTCTAGTTTTTGTCTATGAATTTGCTTATCCTACGTACCTCATAGAGGGGAATCCTAGTTCTTGTCCTTGTGTGACTGGCTTATTCCAGGTAATGTTCTCAAATTTCATCCAGGTTGGAGCATGTGTTGGAATTTCCTTTCAAGATTGGAATAATATTCTGTTACATGAATATATTTTTGTTTGTCCAAGCATCTGTTGATGGGGCCTCTGAGTACATTTTCAAATATGGTGACAAGAAGTATGAGAAGTGCTGTGATAGACAAGTGCCTGAGGAGGAGGAGCAGAAGGGGAGGAATCCAGGGCAGGACTGTCAGGGACTGGTGCCCAAGTTGAGACTGAGGACTGTGGGAGCTGTCCAGGAAGAAGCACTGAGGGAGGATCCCCAGTTCCAAGGTCTGGAGATGTAAAGGAAAAGTGTAGCCAGTCCAGCAGCGCTCCAGGTCAGTTCTAGGTAGAAAAAGGGCACAAAGGGAAGGTAGAGAGATGATGATAATCCACACTGCAGGACACTCATGAAGGGCCTGGTGCTATGCGAGGCCTCTTGCATGTCTTAACACATTTAAACATTACAACAACCCTATGGAGGAGAAAACCAGCACTTCTTCAGTGTGTACCAAGGACAAGACACTATTAGTGCTTTTCATGAAGTAATAGATTAAATCTCAGCAACAGCATGAGGCTGGTATTATTATCCCCACTTTACAGATACGAAGAAGACAAAAATTTGCCTGTGATCATGCTAGTAGCTAAGCTTATTACCACTCCATGTGAAAACTGAACATAAGCTGAGGACTTTTGACTTTTATGTTGCAGGACCAATGCACAGGCTTAGGCAGAAAGCAAGATGTTCTGATTTGCCTTTTATAATCATTCTGCTACTGCACATGTGCAAAAACAAGATTATCCTTGGGGATAACAGTACCTATATCCAAAGGCTGCCATGGGGATTAAATGTGATCCTGCCCACTTACCAGACTACAAAATGAATATATACTGATTACCTAGCTTTGGCTCAACACCGAAACAATTTAATCCTTATGTGGGAATCATTATAGCCTTTTCACAGGATTTGGCGATGCATTAGAGGAGAATGACTTATGAATCAATCATGTACTAATAAATGTGTTCTCTTGGGGGGAAGATTCCTGACTTGTCAAATATTTGTCAAGTATTTGTCAAAACTTCTGGTTTTGTGAAATAAATACTCCTGCTATAATTGAGATCAAACTATTAGTAGTTTAACAACTATGCAAAATGCCTGAAAGTTTAGCAAGGGGCTCTCCAGCATTGAAATGAGCCAGTTCCAGCACACCACTGAATGATCAGCTCAGACTCTAAAGCTCAAAGCAGCTGAGAATCTTACACAAAGTTTCATCCTGGTAAGAGAGGATTTAAGAGCAGCCTCCTTTGATCTCTGTTTCCCCTTGATATAAAGGGTTCTTTAAAAATGAGCTAGCATCTACTGAAGGGCCTTTATCTTATCTCAGACCCCAACATTCATAATTTTATAAACTCTCATTTTCACTGATAATTACTAAGTTAACTATCCATTACCAAAGTGTGATGTTTATAAATGAAAATTGGTTTGTTACCGGACTTTTTTAAAAAAGTTGATTTTCAGGAGTCTATTAAGAAGTCTGGCTGCCAGGCCAATCTTGACCACCCTGATGGCCTCCTACTGCTTGGGTCCTGCTGTAGAAAGATGGAATGAGCTTAATTTGGGGAATCAGAGCATCAAATACTTGGTGTTGTCTTGAGTTTGTTGTGATTTTCAACTGCTGATGTTCTTCCTCTTTATTTTTCAATTACTGTTAGTTTGGCTTCCCTTTTTGGTTTAGGTTTTTAAGTGTTATAGAACATGCTGTGACACAGATTTGTACCAGCGGCATTTTTGTCCTATAATTTTCTAATAGCTGGACTTTAAGACATGCCCACACTGTGGTCCGACTGTGACTCAGTCATACTCCCCTTGCTGAAGCCAATGTAAATATTATCTCTCTAAATTTGTTTTTCCATCACACTCTGTGGTGATGTGTAGCTGCTTGTGAAGCAGTGCTAGTTAAACAACTTGTAACATTGTTTGCAATTTAAAATTGTATGAGAGAGTACATAATCTCCCATCAAAGAACAATAAATTTAAATTCAATCAGAGTCAGGCACCTTGGCATACACCTGTAATCCCAGTGACTCGAGAGGCTGAGGCAGGAGGATCACAAGGCAATTTAGCAGGCCCTCAGCAACTTAGCAAGACCCTGTCTCAAAGTAATAAATAAAAAGGGCTGGGGATATAGTTCAGTGGTAAAACACCTCTGGGTTCAATCCCCAGTACCAAATAAATAAATAAATAAATCCAATCACATATACATTACATATATCCATATCTGCATATGGGGGAACAAATGGGGACGAGAAAATGTCCACATACCACACCAGGAGATAAAGTGACAGAGATGAAGACACATGATGTGGAATCAAAATGATCTGTTTACATCCTAGGAATTCTCTGTTTCAATTTCTTGTTTTAATAAAGCAAATATCAACTACTACATACAGATATTTGGGGGGGGCATTGAACCCAGGGGTGCTTTTATACTGAGCTACGTGTCCAGCCCATTTTTATATTTTTTGATACAGGGTCCCACCAAGTTGCTGAGGGTCTTGCTAAGTTGCCCACGCAGGTCTCTAACATGTGATCCTCCTGCCTCAGTCACTCAAGACACTGGGATTACAGGCATGTTCCTCTGTGTACATACAGATATTTTAAAGATTCAGTAACATAATGATATGCCTGGAACAAAGTAAATAGTATCTATTACTCTTTCTCCTAATGTGGTCTCCTATCAGGCAAAATCATAGACTTGCCTTCCCTGTGCCTTCTCCAAGACTTCACCAGACACACAAATGTCATTTGATAGTACAGTCTGCCAAGCATCCAAAATCTGCCTTATCTAGAAAACCTGAGGAGAATTTATTTTAACAACTGTACGACCTTATTGACTGATAGGTTATTGCTTTATCCCAAATTCAGAACTGAAAGTTTCAAGGTTCTTCTTTCAGTTCTCTGGGGTACATACCCAGAAGTGGAATTGCTGGATCATATGGTGAGTCTATTTTCAGTTCTTGGGAACTGCCATGCTTTTTTTCATAGTGGCTACATCATTTTACATTCCCACCAGCAGTGCATAAATGTTCTAAGACTTTATTTTTAATGGATTTTAAAAACTGTTACAGTAAGCAGTACCAATTTCAAAAGGTAAAAACAGATAAATAGGCAGACATTATTATCCATTTCTTGAAGAACCTTCACAGGTAGATGGCCTGGACACACATATTCCATTTTGGAGTCATTAGCCTTTATAGACAATATTCAAAACTGAGAGACTAGAAAAGCCCCGCTAGGAAGGAAGTGTTAATGAAGGGCTCATGTGAGGTGCTCTCCTTCCTAAGGAGCAGATGCTCCCTCCAGACATGTGGCCAGGTTGCATCCCAATTAACCCATCACAGGTTGAAAACAGCTGGAAATGCATTTAATACATCTAACCTCCCAAACACCCTGGCTCAGCCTAGCCTAACTTCAATGAGCTCAGAACACTTACATGAGCCTACAGCTGGGCAAAATCCTCCAACTCAAAGCCTACTTATAATAAAGTATTGAACATTTCCCGAAACGTATTGAGTACCTGTATCCAAAAAACACTGGCAGCACAGAACACTATGGAGGATTGGTTGTTTACCCTCACAAGCCAGACTGGGAGCTGAGCCTTCCTAGCTGCAGGATCACACCACATGTTGCTAGCCTGGGAAAAGATCAAAATTCAAAGTACAGTTTCTACTAAATGAGTATTTCTTTCACACTCTCGTAAAGTTGAAAAATCTTTAAGTCAAAACATCATTAAATCAGGGATCATTTATATTATTTTATGTAAGCCTTACAAAAACTCAGTGAAGTAATTCTTAACCCTCAGTTTACAGCACTGTACCTGAGGTCCTGAGGTTGTTAAGTGCTGGAGCTGGACTTGGAACCAGAGCAATCCACCGCTCAGCCTGCCTCCTGGGGCAGAAGCCTCTCGGCCTGGCGCAGGCCCCTTCCTAGATGAGGAGGACTGCTGCAGTGTGGTTGCATGGCCGTGGCTGCAAATTTTTGCAAAGGTAGAAATCATTTCATCACGATCAATGCAAACCACTTTTTATTTCCACTGCGTTTATTTCTCCTGTAAGGTGGCAAGGGAACAGCTACAGATATTTGGTGAGCCCTGTTAAAGGGAAGTTGAGTTGAGACATCTTTGATTTTGGTTGAGTTGGATATATTCACATGGTTCACAATCTCTTTCACATTTAGTTATTACTAACTATTCTAACGTGGAAAAGGTTTCCAGAAGTATTCTTACTGCCCTCTCTACCAACAGTACCAGCATGGTGATACCAGGGAGCAGAGCCATGTGTATTCATCTAGATCAATGTGAATGCTTCTTATGGCGCCCAACCCCACACGTATGTGGGCAGTGGAGGAGGAAAAAAAGGTTGATAATAATGGAGACTGAAGTGAGTCTGTGGCAAATTCTTCCAGTCATCAGATGTGTGAAGTAGTAAGAGGAGGATTTGGTAGTCATTGACTGTTAGTGGGAACAGTTCTCTTCTGTATGCCAGGAGTACACTCAGTAATGCAGCTTTCCTCCCAGTGCTGGGGACTGAACCCAGGGCCTCCTGCCTGCTCTTTCACTGAGCTACATCCCCAGTCCTTTATTTTATTTTGAGGTAGAGTCTCACTAAGTTTCCCAGGTTAGCCTTGACCTTGCAACCTTCCTGCCTCAGCCTCTGAAATTGCTGGAATTACAGGTGTTTGCCATCATGCCTGTTTTGTTTTTTTTTTTTTTTTCCTTTTTTTGATGGAAATTGTATAAAACAATTTGTCAACATTTCTGTAGAGCACATCACCGCAAATAAGTCTATGTACACAAAGTAAGTGTCATTTTCCATAGCAATCCTACATTACTCTGACACCAACTGGGTGTTCAACAATTTGATTCAATATTGACACAAAGTCCCAGAGTTAGTGATGACCTCCATAGTCTCATAAGACTGCCTGCCCTCATTTCAGATGCCAGCTACAGATAGGGTGCCCATGAAAACCACACCCTTAGGGCTGGGGATATTGTCTAGCATGGGCAAGGCACTGGCTTCAATCCCCAGCACTAAAAATAAACAAACAAAATCCCCCACATTTTGCCTAGCCAACTACAAATCAGGAATTCCCATGACACCTTCCCCAGGTTCAATAAATCACTGAAACAACTCATAAACTTAGAAGAGTGCTCTACATACTACTGCAGTTTTATTATAAAGGATATAGATGAACAGTCAGTCAAAGAGGTACATATGGAGGCCTGGAAGGATTCCAAGTGCAGGAGCTTCTGTCCCTAGGAAGATGGGGGGCACCACCTTGTAGCATATGGATCTGTCCACCAACTTGGAAGTGTTCCAAATCTTGAATCCTGTTAGTCCAGAGTTTTTATAACTCAATTTCCAATTCCCCCTCAGTTTCCTGAGGCCGGGAGTGAGGTCGAATGTTCTAATCGTGTGTGTGAGCTTTTTGGTCACCTCCACATGGAGTCACCTCACTAACACAAACTGAGGTGTGGTCAAATGGGACACCTAAAGAACAACAAAAGACCCTCCTCCCATCACTCAGGAGATTCCAAGATGTTAGGAGCTCTGTGCCAGGAACTTATCCAATTTGGGGGACTTCTTTAAGAAAATGAATGTTACACTATGAATACAAAATTGTATCTGACAGAAAATTTTTATTCAGTGTGAAAAAAGAAATCAGTCTTATTTCTATGGATGATCAAATACATTCTTTGTAGTTGATAACCTAGAAACGTTTCCATCATTATTGGTAATGTCACATAAATTGTTAGCATTGTTGTCAACTTGGGGAAATTCTCTTACACTTTTTCCTTTTTCATAGCAAATTGTTCTCATTTTGCAGACGTACCATCTTCCATGAGGACATTAATGAGATGATTCCTTAAAATTTGTGTTTAGTTTTTTTTTTATCTTATTCCCCTAGTTATCTCTGCTTCCTCCAGCATTATTTTTTTTCTGCTGGTTTATCTTGTCCTTTATGTTTTATTTAAATGTCTGGTCATCCTTAGTTATTTGCACATATTTGAGAATGAGGGGAGAGGATATCTCACTGTGACCTCTGAATGGGAGCAGGGAAGGGGACCTTTGTTACTAAAAGCATTTTTCAAAATGAACAGAGGGAGCCAATCATTATGTTTGGAAATCCTGAAAACCAGATATAGAAGATAGTCCTAAATCATTTCAGTTTCTTTAGAATAAATGTCTATTTGTATTTCAGGAGTCAAGGGGAGGATCCTGGAGGCCATCCTCTGCACACATGGAGGGGTAGGAAGGTCGATTATGAAGGTCACAGCTCTGTAGCTCAGCTCTGCCTCAAGGATGGTGGTAGCAAAACATTGAGAACACAAGCAGAAACAACCTGCATAATTCTTTGCCTCTAAGATCCCTCACTGTTTAAGGTTACCTTTCTAGGAGGTCTGTTTTGACATCCTCCTTGCACTGTGTGAAGGTAAGTCTCAGAGAGAGTGGTCTCTGGGGTCTTCCTGAGGGTTGGCCAGTGCCCTTAGCTATAAGACCCTTCCTCTTCCATGCTTCCAGCCCCGAATGTGAGCAAGGTGCAAAGACGTGACATACAGCAATGCCACGTTTTTAATTTTTAAAAACTGGGTCAGTCACAGACCTGAATAGCACTGAAACACAGCTGCTTTCATTTTTTTTTTTTTTTTTCCTGACAACAAGGTCTAATTATAAGCTGCAAGAACAACTAAATCAGAAGTGAGCGTCATCTTTGGCAGGTGGGTTTTGCATTGACTGTACCATCCCAGCTCGGGGGTGGGGAGGCGGTAGTCACCAACTTAGAAACAATCCCAAGCCCTTACAGTTTGAAGCTTGCAATGTGCATGACCCGGTGGGTGTTCCACCACCATCCCAAAATGAAGGCAAGGGCTACCACGTTCTGCCGGGCCTCTAGCCAGGGAATATCCCCCACCTTCCGTCCTGGGGTTTGGAAGAGTAGATGTTGCTAACACATGGAGGATTAAATGGGGAAGAAGAGTTGACCAAAGCCTCTGGGGCTGAAGAGCTGATTCCAAACCAGAGGCTCAGAAGCAACGGAATTTTCCAGGCTGTTGATGGTGCCTGAGGGACAGCTGGTCACTGAAGCGGTTCCCACTTTACGGTTCTTCCTCCCTCCAACCCACACTACCCTGCCCTCCCCCTCTTGGGGTTTCTCCACACCTTCCTCTTCTGCGGCCCATGGTCAGTGACAGCCCCACTCTCTGCTCCCCATCCCCAGTCTATGGTCATTTTTCTGGTCTCTGTGAGCAAGAAAGCCTGCAACTCTGCAGACCAAACTTTCTATTTGGAGCAGTATTTCTAGCTTTTGTAGGTGGGTGACTCATGTCTATCAGCACAGGCCAGCAGCGGGGGTGGGAGCTGCCAGGAGGGATGGAATTAACAGGTTTGATGAGCTCAGTGGTACTGGTAGGGCATGGAGAGGGCAGGAATGGTGTTTTTTTTTTTTTTTTTTTTTTTTTTTAAGATTCCCTGATCTAATCAACTTTTTCAATTAATTGACCAACTTCTAGGTCATATAAAAAATCTACTATACTATTTTTTTTCTTTACTACTTTACTCTTACTAGCCATGATTGCTTGAATACCCATGAGTACCTATTATGTGTGAGCACCATCTTAGGTGCTTTTCACTCTTTCTGTTCCTTTCGTCATTCTTGTAAGGTGTATGCACTTGTATCTGTATATTGTAAAGAAAATGAGGTTGTCAGAGGCTGGTACCTCACTCAAGATAAACTTGCCTGTAAATAATGGGACATGAAATTTAATGAATATGAATTTTATCATATAATTTCTACTAAAAGACTGAGAAGAGAATATGTGCTGGGTCCAATCAAAGGGCTTTCCAGACCAGCCTTCGTGACGATGGCACAAAGAAGTTTTGCAATACCCTACTCAGAGTTGGGAGCCTGGCTGCCTCATCCCTACTTCCGTATTCCCCTAAAGGGAGGCCAGGGTTTAGTTGGTATTTACTAGGTACCAAGTACTGTGCAGGACACTTGAAACTGCATGTCATCCACACCTATTACATCTTATGAAATGAGGATTATGATCCCTATTTTTCTGACCAGCTGATTGTTACTCTGTGCTTTGTGTAACTTTCCCAAGGTCAAATAGCCAGTGAATGGTACAATTATGATTTGAACCCAACTTGGAGCGATTCCAGACCCAACTCCATGTGGCTTCTGTGAATTGGAACCTGTTCCTCTTTAAGCTCCTCCTATGGCTTCTCTGGACTTCAGGGCAAATCCATCTGGTGACTTAAGTGTAAGAAAGCTGTCTCTGAAAAGGCCCTGTGCTGCTGCTCTTCAGGCCTCCGGGATGACTTCATCAAATGCTAACTGAGAACCCGGATGACATAATGGTGTCAATGTCTAAAATCATCTAGAAAAGTTTCCATTTACATTTGCCTCAGCTCACTACAGGGCAAGTGGAGCTGAAAGTAGGTAAACAGTCATGTGATTGTCTGTGGCTTCTGGGTCACAGGCTGTCTCATTCATCTAACATAGGGCGGGTACACTGTAATCACTGCCATTTATTGAGCACCTACTATGGCTCACATAGCCCTACAAACATCACCTCGCTCAATCGGCATAATAATCCTGCATTATTTTCTGTTTCACACTTACATACTCCAAGGCTCAGAGAAATTAAGCAGCATGTGATGAAGGTGTGGCAGAACTGAAAAAACCTGGGTTATCAGGGTTTTTCTCAGAGAGGGTCACAGTTGAACTGCATTCTGGAGGATGCATTCAAAGAAGGGAAACAAGAAGAAAGGCCTTCTAATTAGTAACAACAGACACAGAGGTGGAAAAGCATGATCTTGCTTCTACCTAAATTCAATAGCAATTTAAAAAAAAAAGAAACTAATAAATCTTTCCAAAGCATTCAACTCAGTTTTCATGGAAGTAATAATTCAACTTCTTTTTATACTCCTACTTTACAGGTTTACATTGTTTTTAATAAAATGACACCATGTGTGCCTGGAAAAAAATTGCTTTGTTAGCAAACATCCTGGACTCCTGGTGAGCAGATAACTCAATTAGTGCTGAGTTAACCTCCTTATGCCTCATTTTTCTCATTTGTAAAATGGTGTTATTATAAGGATGATTAAATTAATCTATAGAAAGTGCTCAGTAAACTCTCAGTACATGTCTGGGCACAGAAGCATACAGATGTATCTTGGTTGAAATGTTTTCCAGAGGCATGGGGAGCCCCATGACTGGTTATATGAAGGTACCCCAAGAACTTCTTCAGTATCAAGGAGTGTTTGTTTTTTTTTTCTATTTATTTTATTTTTTTAGTTGCAGATGGACAAAATACCTTTATTTTATTTATTCATTTTTATGTGGTGCTGAGAATTGAACCAGAGCCTCACATGTGCTAGGCAAGCGCTCCACCACTGAGCCACAACCCCAATCTCAAAGGTGGTTTAAAACTTAGATAAGAATGTCTGTTGTGATCAGAGAAGAACTTCCCGCCCAAAGGCTGCCCTCTCGTTCCCTTGTTTTCTAATGAAATGTGTGCTTTGTCCTCAGGATACCTGACTCATATCTTATCCACAGCCCTCTTATTCATAGGTCCGCCTGAAAGGAGGAAGCAGCACAAAAGCAATGTCTCCTCCGTCAACCTTGGAACAGCTGCCATAAAAATAAATAATGGCAACCTTATCCTGAAAGAATGCTTACTAGGAGTTTCTGAGTCTCTTCCCCCACAGCAGACAATTCTCAGGAGTATCAGTTGCAAGGTATGCACCAATTCCAAGAGCAGTGCAGGGAGCAGAATATGCCATATTCTCTGGCATAAAAGAAATTCCAGTGTTGACTCCATTTCCCAGTCTCTGGCAGCCAGTCATAAGCATCCGTGACATGCTGCAGCCTAGTGGAAAAGCTGGAAGGTAAGGCCCTCCAGGGTATCCAAGGGAAAGAGCCAAGGCTTAGAGGCAGATACAACTGGACCCAGTCAGGCTTTGGCAGTTGTTAGCCGTGTGATCTAAGCAAGTCACTTAACATTTCTGAGGCTCAGTTTCCTCAACTGTACAATGAATAATCTTTGCTGCATTAAGTCCTTAGAAGATTACCTGTATTGAGGCAGAAATGCACCTGCCACAGTAGGCACATCGCTGATATCCTATGAGTGGCAGCCATTGTCCTTAGGTGCAGCATTGGCCCGTAGGTGTAATGATGCTCTAGAATGTGATGATTAGAAACCAGCCTACCTGGGTTTGAATCCCAAATCTTCTACTTCTCAACTGGATAGGCTTGGGCAAGTTCTTTAACCTCTCTGCCTGGTTTCCCCCTCAAAAATGAAAAAAGCAACAGAACCTGTTTCCAAGTGTTGTTGTAAGAATTAAATGTTAGAAAATGTAAATGTTTAGAATAGTGCCTGACACACATTAACCACCATGTAAGCATCATCTGTTGTAAAATTACTAAATTGAAATTGTCTCTTTAACTGTGAACTGTGAGACAAGAGTTGTCTTTCCTTTCTGTATCCCCAGGATGGTAAAGTGACTAGAGCAGATTAATAAATCTTGATTGACTGAATGAAGCATCTCACATGCCTTACTAGTTAAGGTTTCCCTTAGAAATGACACTAACCCAAGCAAACTAACTAGAGAAACATATGGCAATTGGTTGTTGCTCGTTCTTAAAATTCAGGGGTAAATCTTGTGCTTCAGGTACAGTTTATAACCAAGTGTTCAAATAATTTGAGGAAGATTCACTTCCCCCAGCATCTCCTGCATTTTCTTGGCTCTCTCCACACAGAGGGCACTGTAGCGTTCCAAGTCTCCTAGGTTCCAGAGGAAAAAAGAGCTTCTCCTCCAAAAGATCTGGCTAGGGTGTTCTATGTGCCCAGCTTGAGTCATGTGCCCATCCCTTTATTAACTTCCGTGGTTAAGGAATCAGGGTAATCTGATTGACTAGGTCTGCCTGCCTGTGCAGAAAGAAAGGAGCAACCCTATGCAAACACAGATTCCCCGGAAGGAATGAATATTCTATTACAAGGAATATTCTATCATAAGGGAAAGCGATGCTGAGCAGGCAAAAGCACCAGATGTCCTGACACAGGCCAAAAAATGGTTGTCAACCCTATTAGTCCTAAATCATTCCAGACAATAAGAATCTGAACAGTTTTAGTAGAACTGTTAGGAAAAATCTCTTGACTAGGCACAGTGGTGCATGCCTGGAATTCCAGCCACTTGGGAAGCTGAGGCAAGAGGATCGCAAGTCAGCAATTTGGCAAGGCCCTGTCTCATGTAAAAAATAAAACTGTCTGGGGATGTAGCTCAGTGGTAAAGCACCCCTGGGTTCAATCCCCAGTAACAAAAAAAGAAAAAAATATCTTAAGTGATTATTCCACATTTCAATAATCCCTACATGAGGTTCTTCCTTAAATCTAACCTACTTTAACTAAATTCCTTTAGCTCTTTCCTTCCTTCCTTCTTTCCTTTCTTTTTTTAAGTGCTGGGGGTTGAACCCAGAGCTGTGTGTATGCACAGCATATATGTTTTGTCTCCAAGACACATCCCCAGGCCTTGGAATTTCTGTTCAAGGTATTTTTTTTCTCCTTGATTCCACTGGAGAAATGAAAACACAGCTAAGTGAGTTCTTCACTCTGTAAATCAACCCAAACGTACTTTGGGTAAGAAAGACAAGACAATTTCATCAATATGGTGCTATGTGGAGCAGCGTGGCAAGAAGCCAAGTTCAGTGGGAAAGAAAGCTAAGATTAATTAGTGATGTTTGCCTGCCCCAGGTTCTGGAGAGGAGATCGGTCACAGTTGGCAATGTGCACCATCTCTGATTTTTGTCATCCTCCATCTAAAAAAGAAGTTTCTTCTACTTATAGGACCAAAAATTATTCTCCAGTAAATCAGCAAAGATATGGAGTGTGATTAACCTTTTTTGGAGGCAAAAGAACATTGCAAACTGCTCAGCATTCTGCTTGGATTTGCTGAGGTGCCACCTCAGGTGTTAGCAAACCAGCTGTGAGAGAGAGAATCTTACACCCCCAACAGCCCTTCCGATGGTCCACATTATCTCATTGTCCAAGGTGTGATCAGCGCCACCAGATGTGCTTTTACAGCATAGTGGGAGCTGACAGGTTCAGAACGGCAAGTTAATTTGATCTGCAGTGACTTGTTCCATTTGTTTGCTCCATTGATACAGAGATCAGGCTGAATTATCTGTCATCCCGAAGATTTCCCTTTAGCCTGTCTCCACACTATTGTTTTATTATGAAAAAATTTTAATCTGTAAAATTAGAAAGTACAGTATAAACAATACCCATCACACATTTTCAACCAGTTATCAGAATTTTGCCACACTTGCTTCATCTATTCCTCTCCTTTATCTAAGCAAGTATTTTAAAGCAAAGCCCAGACCTCATGTTATTTTCTCCCTAGATACTTTGTACACAAATATTTTCTTTTATAACTATTCTGCCAGTAAGGCACCTCAGGAAAATAATAATTTCCTAGTCATCTAATTCTTAGGTAATTTTCTTACTTCCCTGATAGCTAAAGAAATGTCTTTTTAACAGTTTGTTAGAATCAGGATCCAAACAAGGGCCCTTCTACTACATTGATAGTTATGCCTTGTGAGTCTTTTAAAATCTAGAACAGTTTCTTCCCTTTCCACCATACCCTTTCCCCCACACTCAAGCCATTGACTTATTAATTCAACTGGTTCAGTTGTTCTATAGAACACCCCATATTCTGGATTTATCCATTGTCCTTGTGATGTCACTTAAACTTATCCTCTACCCCCGATTTTATGTAAACTGGGAGTTAGTTCTAAAGACTTACTAGATTCAGTTTCTTTTTCATCCTGTGAAGCTGTTCCACTCTGAGTACGGTTAACATTGATCAGCAGGATCAGTCAGAACTCTCCATTGTACAAGTTCTACACAAGCCTTTTATCTAATGTTTTCATCCTTTACCAATCTTTTTAAAATGGTGGTTTCTCTAATTCTATCATTCCTTTCACATTTATTAGCTGGAATTTATCTGTAAAGAACTTTTCCTTATCAATTAGGGATATTTAGTAATCCTGAAAGGCAGATTGTATTGGAAATGCAACATGTCTTAATCTCTTTTGTATTGTTATAACAAAATACCTGAGACTGGATACTTTATAAAGGAAAAAGGTGTATTTTGGTTCATGGTTTTGGAGGACCAAGAGTATGGTGCTGGCATCAACTTCTGGTGACAGTCTTATGGCGGATGGATGGCATCACATGGTAGGAGCACTACATATAAGGAAAAGAAAGAGGGGATCAAGAGAGAGAGGAGGTGGGGGGCATCAAATGACTAGAGAGGAGGCAGGAGAATGGGAAGGGGCCAGGATTGCTCTTTTATAACAACTAATCCATTCTGTGAGACCTAACTCACATCAAGAGACCAGCATGAGGGCACTCATGATCCCACAACTTCCCACTTGGCCACCTCTTAAAGGTCCCACCACTTTTCAGTACCATTAGATTGAGGGCCAGGCCTCCAGCATATGAACCTTGGAAAACCATAGCACAGGACAAGCCATGGCACAGTGCCAAATTATTTCTCTTTAATTTCCAATATTTAGGGTAAAGATTAGAGATGGCCAATGATACCCTTGTGAACCTATTAGGTTCTTATATATTCTAAGTATTTCAATCAAATTCAGTCACTACTTTTTTTGATACTTAAATTATCCCATCTTTGGCCAACTGGAACCCCTTATTGTTGGTTCTTGATACAAGTCACAAATCTTTGATCACTTTATGTCCTCGGACTCAGTAAGATGTTCCAGCCTCATCTAGTCCACACACTGCCCTTGGAATTGGCCATCCAAGAAGTCCCAATTCCTCTTCATGGAGAATGTCATTTAGGGATCACAACCTGGGCACTAGAGGCTGCTCACGGCCCCTGGGATTTTAATACTTCCAGACCTTTCTGAAAAATACAGAAATAGGAGGAAAGAAAGAGGGGGGGAAAATCACAAGTTTATACTGATATTTCTAATTCAAATTCAATATTGATTTATTTATATTAATGACTTTGATTTTCTATTTCTCTCATCTTGCACTGAAAATCTTGGTTCTTAACAACATTACCATAATTACACATTTTACACTATGTAGAAAGTAGTTTCACAACTATAAAGATTTCTGCTAGCAATATAACTATTAAGTGAAATTTCTTTGCAGTACTCTGCCCTTATATTCTACTTGGTATATACAGAAATATATTGTAAATCACTTGATATAATGGTATTCTCTATGTAGCTGCATTATTAACTTAATGTAATTAGATTCATCATTTTCAGTCCATTTAAAATCTTGGAAATTTCTTTGATTTTTTTTTTTTTTTTTTTTTTTTTCGACACTGGGAATTGAGTCCAGGCCTTGTGCATGCTAGGCAAGCACTCCACAACTGAGTTACATACCCAGCTCTATTTTAAAGAGTTTCTTTTCAGACAGGGTCTCATTAAGTTGCTGGCTGACTTTGAACTTGCAGTCCTTCAGCTTCAGCCTCTCAAGAATCTGCGGTTACAGGTGTGTGCAACCATTATCTAACTAAATTAAACTTTTAGGAACTGGGGTTGTGGCTCAGTGGTAGAGCACTTGCCTCACATGTGTGAGGCACTGTCTTCAATTCTCAGCACCACATATAAATTAATGAATAAAAGGTCCATTAACAACTAAAAAAATATTTTTAAAAACTTTTTAAATGTACAAGCCACATTTACATGATGATTCAAATGTAAAAAATATAACAAATTAGTCAGAGAAGTTTTTTTTCATCGCTGGAGATTATTCTAAAACATATACACATACCTCCTTTTTAATTTTCAAATGTATTGTCTTCCACATGTATAAAGATCTTCCATGATTTTTATACAATCAATCCTCTATTACTAGACATTTCAATGGTTTTTTTAAAATGTGAATTTAAAATACACAAATGGAGCCAGTTGCAGTGGTGTATGCCTGTAATCCCAATAATGTGGGAGCCTAGGCAAGAGGATTGCAAGTTCAAAGCCAGCCTCAGCAACTTAGGGAGGCCCTGCTTCAAAATTTAAAAAATGGCCTGGGGAGGGGCTGGGGTTGTAGATCAGTGGTAAAGCGCTTGCCTAGCATGTGTGAAGCCCTGGGTTCCATCCTCAGCACCACATAAAAATAAATAAGTAAAATAAAGGTATTGTGTCTATCTACAACTAAAAAAAAATTTTTTAAAGGGGCATCCTGGGGATGTTGCTCAGTGGTTAAGTACCTGGGTTAAATCCCAGTACCCAAAAATTAAATAATTAATTGACTAATTAAAATATATAATGGAGTTGGCTGCTGTGATGTGTGCATGTAATCCCAGCAGCTCAAGAGGCTGAAAAGAGGCTAAAGAAGGAAGATTACTTGAATCCCTGAGTTTGATGTTAGCCTGGGCAACATGCAAGACACTATATCAGGGAAAAAAAAGGAATATATATATATTTTATAAGAAAGGAATATATAATATATAAATACATATAAATAAATATGCAAATAATATATACATATAAATAATATATATAAAATATATGTTTTTGTGAAGTGGTGGTGAGAATTGTTAAATATTCCCAGATAAAGGTGGTGCATGCCTGTAATCCAGTGACTCAGGAGGTTGAGGCAGGAAATCAGCCTCAGCAATTTAGTGAGACCCTGTTTCAAAATAAAATATAATAAAAGAGCTTGGGGTGTAGCTCAGTGGTAGAGCAACCCTGGTTCAACCCCCAGCACAAGGGGAAAAAAAAAAAAAAAAAAAAACCTCTAAATCCAAGAATGATTCCAGTCAGACTAAGGTTCATTTTCTCAGAGTGTCACATTCGGGCCATATTGTGGCCTTACTTAATCTGAATGCACCTTGCCAGTATCTGCAAACATCAGCAACAACAAATCTTTACTGAGAGCCTTCTGTGCATCAAGTCCAATGAGGAGGAAGGTTCTTTCACAATGGAGGAGGGAGAGAGATGTGCAATGTCCCAGTTATAAATATAGTAAATGAAATCATTGCTCCCACAAAAATGCCCTGACAAATCTTTTTTAAAAAGCATATTATTTGTATAACTTTAAAATATAGCTTTATTAAGGTAATAATAAAACATAATCAGAGCCAGCCATGGTGGTACATGCTTGTAATCCCAGCAATTCAGGAGGCTGAGGTAGGAGACCAGCCTCAGCAACTCAGTGAGACCATGTTTCAAAATAAAAGAAAGGAGGTTGGGGTGTAGCTCAGTGGTAGAGCACTCCTGGTTCAACCCCTGGTACAGGGTTGGGCATGGATCTTGAAACCCAAGAATGATCAGGATATTTATTAACTTACTTCTCTTTACATACATTGCTGTAGCTATCACTAAACAAAATGTTAATTGTATTTCATCAAGAGGAGGAAGGAGAGGAGAAGATTTTTAGCACTTGAGTAGATTCTTATGTAGAGCAGGTTATTTTCTATATGCCAATATTGCCTAAGGACCTAAAGAAAAAAAAAACATGTAGCAAGAAGTAGCACATGATTTCCTACATCTGGAACAGCCAGGACCCAAGGCCTTACTTACATCATGAATGACATCACCTTACTGATCTAATTTCTAACAAACAATGGAATAATTTCTTCTTGCCCAAACCAGCAACTTCATAGTGGGATGATGGGAGGTCTCCAGGGACAAAGGGCAATTGTTGGCCTCCCCTTGGTGCAAGGGTGGTTTACAAAGTGATCTTTCTCAGGAGTCTGCCTGGGACGGATTGTACAGCACATGACAGGTGCTCTTACATAAGTAAGGCAGGACCGGACTCAATTTTGATTTTTTTCTTTTTTCTTTTTAAAACCATCTTTTTCTAGACTCATCCTCTCTAAAAATCATTGGAACGACAGGAGAGAAAAGTGAGATCTTGAACTCCCCAGGGAACTGAGGCAAATTTCCTTTCTCTTTCTTTATTTATTCACCTTTCCACCATCCGCTGGGACTTCTTTTGAGAAGAGGTTTTATTCCCCGGCTCTCTTTCAGAATCCTGCCTCACATAATCTTCACTGGCTTTTCACAAAGAGAACTAGGACTCCCATTTATTCCATCCAATGCACTGCTACATTGAGCCTTGAACACAGCATGCAGCATATTGTCCTCTAACAGGGACAAATAGCAGGATGGAGCCTGACTATTTTCCATGAGGCTGATTTTTGCTAATCAAACACATTTATCCTCTGATGCCCTTTCAGTGCCTGTTAAGAAATAAATGGTACCAGAAAGGACACTATCTCTTGGTATATGCAACTTAGCCGTTGAGTAGATTCTTATGTGACATATATAGAAAATAGAGAATATTGAAGTTTTGATGCAAAAATAACTCAGTAACTTGTAGGACCATTTGCAGTATTATTAAAAAAAAATACACTACACACACCCTTTATCTCAACAATTCTTTTTTTCTTTTCTTTTCCTTTCCTTTTTTTTGGTAGTATTGGGGATTAAAAAATCCAGCACTTCACACATGGTAGGCAAGCACTCTACCATTGGGCTACCCCCACCCCCATTCCTTAACCCAGCAATTCTGCTGTAGGATTCTAGCTCACAGAAACAATCGCAGCAGGGAGCAAGGACAGATGAATGACATTATTTATTAGATCACATCTATAGAGCCACATGACCTGACATAGAGACACACCATATATTGTGATGTGGAAAAAATAATTGCAGAGCCATGTATGAGATTTATTTTTTTAGATTTTTTTTAAAGGCTAAAGAGATGCATACTAACCTTTCTCTCTCTCTCTCTCTCTCTCTCTCTCTCTCTCTCTCTCTCTTTCTCTGTCTCTCTCTCTCTCTGTCTCTCTCGCGTCTTTCTGTTCTGGGGATGGAACCCAGGGCCTAGTGCATGCTAGGCAAGCACTCAGTGCCCAGTTCACCTTTCTCTGGAGAGGGAGACTGGGGAGTGTGTTAAGAGGAAATTTCACTCCTTACTTCATATACTTTGATATTATTTTGTTTTATTTTTTAAACCAGAGGAAATAAAGAATAACCGTATTGGTATAAGGTAATTAAGAATTTGTTAGCATCTCTTGTATGCCAGGTTTATGATAGGCACTTTATGTGTGTGGTGTGTGTGTGTGTGTGTGTGTGTACATATCATCTCACTTGTTCCTCCAACCTTCTGTAGTATGTAATATTATCCTTATTTTTAGATGGGAAAACAGATTCAGAGAAGTCCCTGACTTGCTCAAGGCATAACAGGGAGAGTAAGCACGTGAAGTGGAACTCAAAACCAGATCTTTCCATCGATCTGACCATGTCACCTCCTCTAATACGGTCCTGGCTCCACAAACAAACTTATTAACTCTGACACTTTGCTGCTGAAAGTTAGGTTTGCTTTTTAAAACTCTGTATTATGGAAATTTTCAAACATAAACAAAAGGGAAAGGAATAGAATAATAAACCCCGTATGCCCATTATCACCTAGAATCAATAATTATTAATATTTTGTGCCCTTGCTTTATCCTCCCACATAAATTTAAGAGAAATATTTTAAAGCAAATTCAGGACATCATATTTCAGTATAAATCTTTCAATCTCTAAAAGTTAATAACTTAAAAAAAATAACCACAATGCCTTTATCACACATAATAAAGTTAACCAATAACTCCTTAAGGTTATTTGGACACACAATCTATGTACATTTTCCCACGTTTGTCTTAAAAAACATCTTGTTGTTGTTCATATTTGTTATGTCTCCTAAGTCCTTAAAAGGTCTCCTTGAATCTATAATTTTCCTGTCCCCTTTTCTTTACATTATTTATTTATTGAAGTACTAGAGTCATTTATCTTTTATATTTCCTCTTCTCTTTATTTGATTTTTTTATAGTCTTCCAGTGTCATTTAGCTTGCTTCTCTATCCTTAGTATTCTTGTAAACTGGTGATTAAGGAGTTGTTAAATTCAGGTTCAATTTATTTGGCAAGAACATTTCCTCAATGGTGCTGAGTACTTCCTACTACCTCATGTCAGGAGATGATTGATGCCTGCGTGTCCCACTCTGAGTAATGCTAAGGTTCAGGGGTTGGCAGCCTGATCATCCATTAAAGCCTTTTTCATCAGCCTTTCACCTAATAATTTTAGCAGTCATTGATGGTTTTTGTCTAGATCCATTATTAGATTAGGTCATATCTTCTTCCTCTTCCTTCCCCTCTTCCTCTTTTTCTTTTTGTGGTGTGGGATTGAAACCAGGGCCTCCTAACATGCTAGGCAAGTGCTCTACCACTGAATTACATTCCCAGCTTTTTTTGTTCTCTATTTTGAGAAGGGGTCTTGCTAAACTGCCCCAACTGGCCTCAAATTGTGACTCCTCCTTCCTCCAGCCTCCTGAGTAGCTGGGATTATAGTCACATGCCATCATACACAGTGTCTGGGTTCCATCTTTCCATCCTGTGAAATTTAGGTATTTTTTCAAGCACCATCCTAAGAGAGTAAGGGTAGTGAGTTTGGGGTGGGTAAAGCATCAAAATATTCTATTATCCATCATGGCTTTTGCAAGAGTAAGTTTTTAGCCATATTTTCCTAAGACTATCAATATTCTGCAACCCTATAAGCCCCATATTGGAGATCATTTTTGCTACTTAGATTGACCAATTTATTAATCTGGTACTTAGAATTTTATTCATGCTGCAATTTTTAAATAATCCATAAAATGGAAGAAAAAAAGTATCCGGAGAGGGGGAATATATCCCCAGTTCTGAAAAATGCCACAGTAAGTTATTTAAATATCTTTAATCCTTTTTAATTTCATGCTCAGTCACTAACTTTACATAGAAAAGTGTGTTGCTTTTTAAAAAATATTTTTATCAAATTTTTTATTTATTACTTTATTTATATTATTAAGTTACTTATATTATATTTCTATGTGGTGCTGAGGATTGAACCCAGTGCTTCCACACATACTGTGCAAGAACTCTACCACTGTGCCACAACCCCAGCCACTAAGGGTGTTCCTTTTGATGATTATAATCTGTTCTTATTCATTCCACATTCTTTGTGGCTTCTGTCCTGGGCAGGTGACAAGTTAACAGAAGGAAATCTGAGGCCCTGTCCTCCAACAGTTCACAATCACCTTCTCTGAAATACACAGAAACGCCAGAAGGGCCAGGAGTAGAGGTGTGCACCTGTAGTCCCAGCTACCTCAGGAGGCCGAAGCCCCGGAGGTTCAATGAGGTCCAGGAGTTCAAGACCAGCCTGGGCAACATCAGAAGACCCCCGTCTCAAAAAAGAAAAAAGAAAGAAAGAAAGGTGCTGCATTCCTGTGATCCCAGACACTCAGAAGGCTGGAAACAGGAGGATTGTGAGTTCGATTGAGGCCAGCTTGGGCAGTTCAGTCTCAAAATCAAAATAAGAAGGACTAGGATGTAGCCCTGTGGTACAGTGCCTCTGGGTCAATGACTAGTAGAGAGGTGTAGACAAAAGGAGAGAGGAAGGGAGGGAGGGAGGAAGGGAGAGAGAAAGGAAGGAAAATGACCAGAAGGCTCTGGGGATCAGGGAAAAAGGCATCCCAGACTGCGAATCAGGGGAAAGCTTCTCAAAGAAGATGTTGAACTGAGTTTTGAAGGATGAATGGAAAGGGCGGGTCATTCAGGAGAAGAGAAAACCCATACAAAGGCTTGGAGACAGGAAAGAATAGGCCCTTTCAGGGCCACATGGCTGTGTGTGGCTGTGAGGCTCAAGGGAGGGGTGCGGCTGGAGGGGGACAGGGCTGGGTCAGGAGGAAGGCCTCTCGTCTGCCAAGCTGAAGAGCTAGGGGAAATCTAAGCAGAGAAAAGTGACATTTGTCTGTATCTTTTTTCTCAGTACACTTTTTTTTTCTGTATTTTGCCTATTGAAGTGGAATTATATACATAAAATTACCTAGTGTTCTTAGTGCATTCACAGTGCTGTATGACCACCACGTTCACAGACCTCTAAAAACATGTACTTCACCCCAAATGGAAAATCCCATGCCATTAAGCTTTCACTCCCCATCCACCTCTCTCCGCAGCTTTCTCTCTGTATGGATTTACCTATTCCCTCAGTACCTTTTCCATCTTTTAAAAAAGTATACAAGAAATATGGACCCATTATAGAAAAATCAAAATACATATGAACAAAAAGAGGGAAATAAATATTCCTTAGCATGAGTAGATTTATCCTGTGAAACCTCCTAAGCAATTCTTCTGATTCCCTCCCTCATCCCCCCCAAGTATTCTAGAAGGTCCACCAGCTCTTTGGAGTCTCCCCAACATTTGAGATATAAAGAATTCAGCTTAAACCCCTGTGCTATGAATGTCATGAAAACCCGAGCCCCTACCAATATCTCTGAAGGCTCTTCTATTTTGGGGGTGGGGGCATGGTTTCTCTTGCTCACCTTTAGCTCTGGTGTTCTGCCTTGGTCTGAGCTCCTTATTTCACCTTCTGGCACCATGACCCCTCTACACTGTATCACCTTGTTGGACCTTCCTCAACCCCTTCCCTCCCCAAAATACGCCTAACAAGTCTGATGGTTAGCATTGCTCTTAGGCAAGACGTTGGTCCACAGAGGAAGCTCATATCCAGCGCAATTCAGAGAACACAGGAAACTGAGTTTACAGAGCACAGTCCATCCGCCTGGCCATCACTGGAAGGACTCTCCCTGGCCAAGCCCTCTGCCTGTTGACCAGCCTCTCTCCTCCTTCCCTCCCTCCCTGCGCTGTCAATTTCCAGGCTGCTCTGACTGTAAACTCTAGAGCACTCCTCTCCAATCTCCATTTCCTTTCTCATAGACAATTCAGCACTCCTTTTGCTTTCCTTCCACTGACCGAGATTCTCAATTATTCCACTGAATCAAAACAATCTCTCCCTAGACCTCTAGTGCAAGGTTTTCCAACTAGCACCTTTTTCCCTCAACTGGCTACATTTCCATTATAGGGGCAGAAAAGGAGGTGATCTCTTTTCTGACCATCATAAAGGGTCATGACAGACACCCTAACAACAAAAGGCAGGTTAGCAAGAGAAAAGCATACAAATCTATTTGATC
Source organism: Sciurus vulgaris (assembly GCF_902686455.1). Lineage (NCBI taxonomy): Eukaryota > Metazoa > Chordata > Mammalia > Rodentia > Sciuridae > Sciurus > Sciurus vulgaris. Next base: position 74,995,280 of record NC_136472.1, read on the forward strand.
TTTGTTTTACATTACATGGGAGGCTTCAGAATGAAGGCCCAAGGACGAAGGGTGGAGTCTCCTTTAGGACAGCTGTGTAGGAATACGACTGGACAAAAGGATCTGATTTAACAGTAGCATGTGGGGGTGGGTAGCAAGGCCTATTTGCTCAGATTCTTCTTGACCTCTCTATGTGGCATTTCTTCTTCTGTGTTTGGGGCAGGATCCTTTCTGGAATGGGCAATCAAACAGGGTGGGGCAGAGAATTTCTTTATGACCAGACCTTATCCCTAGAAAGTGAGATAGAATTTATTCTTAGGTGTTACAGGGAACTTTGGGGAAAGGAGTTTCTGGTTTCTCTGATCCACCTGGGGGGATACACAATTCTAGTTTTTATTGCTTGTCTTGGGGAGGAGAAAGGGTAAGAAAAAGGAGAGCAACTGGTCTGAGAGAAAGTTTGCTTCTAAGGCCTTCAATTTGGGGTATTGTTTTCTGAGCCTCAATATCATTATTGCCTTGTTATTTTAAATCTCTCTCCGTAAATATATATATTATATATATATTTTTTTTTTTTTTTTTTTTTTTTTTTTTGTTCCTGAACAGTCTTCTACCTTTGAAATGGCTACATACATTCCCAGGTTTTTGGACATTGAGTTTGTTTCTAATTATTACAGACAGTACCATGACATATACTAAGAATATTAGTATTAGGATATTAGAGGGTTAGTAGAATATACAGATCCTTAATTATTTATTTACTACATATTCCTGGTAGAATACTCATCCTTAATTATTTATTTACTACATATTCCTGGTAGAATACTCTTTATAATGACAATAAAAATGTATATACCCAATGCTGTTTAAACCTGAATCTCCAAACACTTACTAGTATGTCTGGGCGTAGCTCAGTGGTCCCTGGGTTCAATTCCCAGCACTGAAAGGAAAAAAAACAAAAAACAAAAAACAAAACAAAACAAAAACAGTCATACATTCATTGTCTTTTTTTCCCCACTTGTGGTGATAATTTGCTTATCTTTGATGAAAAATAAAGTTGAACTTTTACCATGTTTTATTGGCCACCTAAGGGGTTATCTTATATAAAATGAACTTTTTACTCAAATGTTTATTTTCTTTTAGTACTGGGGATAAAACCCAGTGGTGCTTTTCCACTTAGCTACTCCTCTAACTTCCCCTGCGTTTTTTTCCCCCCAGACAATGTCTTGATATGTTGCTGAGGCTGGCCTCAAAATAGAGATCCTCCTGTCTCAGCCTCCCAACTCACTGGGATCACAGACATTTGCCACTACTCTTCCCAGCGTATATTTTCATTTATTGACCTGAAGAAGGGCTTGAAAGTTAAAGATCTGAATCTTTGGTAAGAATATATTCTCAGGTTTGCCTAGCATGTGCAAAACTGGGTTTAAATTCTCAACACTGAAAAAAAAAAAAAAAAGATACAGTCTTCCAATAGCCTTTGTCTTTTAACTAGTTTATAGTGAATTTTGCCATAATTTTTTACATTTGTTTTACATTTTTAAAAATAACCAGATCTATCACCCTGTATGCTTCTGTTTAGTTTCATCTTTATAAAGTCCTTCCTTACAACCAAAATTTTGTAAATATTCACCTATATTTCTTCTACTTACGTTGAATTTTAATTCTTCTGGCAATTTTTCTTACTGTACTACATGAATTTGAATTAACTTTGTTTTAATGATTAGATATTTCATCCAAGCACTCTCTCCACTGATTATAATTTACTGGCTTTATTATATACTAAATTCTTATATTTCTAAACTTTTTATTTTGAGCTATAACAGTATGTTTTCCATTATTGCATCTTGCTAGCTCAGTATTTGTTTAGCTGGGGATTGAACCCAGGGGCACTTAATCACTGGCCCACATCCCCAATCCTTTTTATTTTTTTATTTGAGACAGAGTCTTACTAAGTTGCTTACAGCTTCACTAAGTTGTTAAAGTTGGCCTTGAATTGTGATTTTCCTGCCTCAGTCGCTGGGATCACAGGAATGCACCACCACACCTGGCTTTGCTGGTTCACTTTATGTATTTTATGATTCTTATTATTTTTTGTGGTGCCAGAGATTGAATGCAAGGCCTCAGGCATGGCTAAGCACACACTCTACCACTGAACTACACTCCAGCCCCCTCGTCCACTGTAACATCTGACAGGAAAGACTTGATCAATGCTATTCTTCCTAAAAGTACGCTGATGTTCTTTTATTTGTTTATTTTTCTAAGTAAATCTTAAAATAGATTTTTATAATCTAAAATTTCTTATTGGGATTTGTTAAATTTATAGGTTTAGCTGGAGGAAAATTAATACCATTGGAATATTAAATCTTCCAATATGTGAATGTAGAACATTTCTCCACTTACTCAAATCTCCTTTAGGATTCCATGATAAAGTTTTACAGACTTCATTAAATCAAATTATTCATAGGTGCTTGAATTTATTTTTCCTGATTATGAGTGATATGAGAGTTCCTTCCATTACCTATCTTTAAAAAAATTACTGCTGATCTAGAAGAAAGTCATTAATTTTAATATTTATGTTATAATTGCCAAACTTTCTGAACTTTCACTCTTATTAGTTCTAATAGTTTTTAAGCATTCATAATGAAATAAAAAATGAAAAAAATTTTGTCACTTCCTATCCAATATTTACACTTCCCTCCTTTTAATCATCATCACCATTATTATTGTTGTTATTTTGTGGTGATAGGGATTAAACACAAACTCTCACACATGCTAAGCAAGTGCTCCACCGCTGAGGTATGCCCCCAACCTGTAAGATTTTCTTAAATCAAAAACATATGTTGAGAACTTCGTGGAGTAGAGTTGCCCAGCGAGACTCCCCCGCTGGAGCAGTGAACCCGGACAGTTGGGAGGTTGTAGAGGAGGTCACCCAGCAAGAGACTTCAGCGCAGAGCAAGGCTCCCAGGCCTGGGCAGCAGGACCGGACCGGAGGCAGTTTCTCAGAGGAGCGCCGCCCAGCGAGAGACTCCCTTGCAGGGTGAGGCTCCCTGGCCCAGGAAGTAGGTCTGGACCCCAGGAAACATTGCAGAGGAGGGCAGCCCAGTCCAGGCAGTAATTATGGACCAAAGGGAACTTCTCGGAGGAGAGCTGCCCAGCGAGACATCCCCACCAGGTGAGGCTTCCCCACTGGGAGAGGCTTTCCCTCTAGGGTGGTAGAACCAAAGACCCAGGCCCAGACCCGCACTCTAGTCCCTCTTTGGCTGACCATTGGTCAACAAGTGGAGGTGCCTCTGCCCACTAATGGGAAAATACCCCACCTGAAGGCCATCACCCATAGAGTGGCAGCTTCCTAGTGGAGCACCACATTATCAAGTTCCTCCAAGACTTCAGGCTACTGACAGCTAGGAGGTGAGTTACTGGAAATCTACAGGGACACAATAGAGGAAATCTGCAATATCTCAGAGTTTCACTACTAGAGGGGTAGACACCTGAGCAATATGAGAAAACAAGGGAAGAAAATGTCCGAAACAAACCTAGATGCTACATCAATAAACTCCAATGACAGCATGGCAGAAGAAATGTCAGAAAGGGAGTTCAGAATGTACATAATTAAAATGATCAGAGAAGCAAACAATGAGAGGAAAGAGCAAATGCAGGCTTTGAATGATTGCACCAATCAACATTTAAAAGAGCAAATGCGGGAAGCAAAAGATCATTTCAATAGAGTTAGAGATACTGAAAAACAAACAGAAATCCTTGAAATGAAGGAAACAATAGACCAAATTAAAAACTCCATAGAAAGCATAATCAATAGGATAGAACACCTGGAAGACAGAACCTCAGACATTGAAGACAAAATATTTAATCTTGAAAACAGTTGAGCCAGTCTGGCCGCCCCCCCACCGTGAACTTTCACCCCCAGCCCGCGGAGGGTCACATGATCATGGCCAACATGGCCTCTGCCCCTGCTGGGAGCTGAGGTGCCGCTGCCGCTGGGGGGAGTGGGGGGGGAGTCTGCCCGCATCACCACCCTCGCCAGCCAGGCAGCAGCGGGGCCTGGAGCACCAGAGGCCGGGGCTGGGGCAGCACCGCGTGGTGGCCATGGGGTCTCATTAGAGGGCCCTGAGCGGCAGGCAGAGCAGGGGGGCCAGCGGGAGGGGAGGAAACCTTCCTGCAAGTGCGAACCAACCGGCAGACCCAACTGAATGCTCGGATTGGGAAAATGAAACAAAGGAGCAAGATGAAGGGCAGAGGGAAGGCTCCTGCAATGGCCGAGGATGATGCCATGGACATCGAGCATGAAACAGCACCGCTTTGAGGAGTATAAGTGGTGTGGGCAGAAGCAGATACGGGCTACCACTCTCCCGAAAGGTGGCTTCCGAGGCTCTGGCTTCATCATGTGCAGCGGCGAAGAGAACCCCGACAGTGATGCTGACTTGGATGTGGATGGGGATGACACTCTGGAGTATGGGAAGCCACAATACACGGAGGCTGATGTCATCCCCTGCACAGGCGAAGAGCCTGGTGAAGCCAAGGAGAGAGGCACTCCGGGGTGCAGTCCTAAATGGTGGCCCTTCCAGCACCCACATCACACCTGAGTTCTCTAAGTGGGCCAGTGATGAGATGCCATCCACCAGCAATGGTGAAAGCAGCAAGCAGGAGGCCATGCAGAAGACATGCAAGAACAGCGACATCAAGAAAATCACTGAAGATTCAGCTGTGACCACGTCTGAGGCCCTGAAGGCTCGGGTCAGGGAGCTTGAACGACAGCTATCTCGGGGGGACCGATACAAATGCCTCATCTGCATGGACTCACACTCAATGCCCCTAACGTCAATCCAGTGTTGGCATGTGCACTGTGAGGAATGCTGGCTGCGAACCCTGGGTGCCAAGAAGCGGTGCCCTCAGTGCAACACCATCACAGCGCCTGGAGACCTTCGGAGGATCTACTTGTGAGCTAGCCACCCAGGCAGGCCTTGCCTCAAGCAGCCTCACCTTCCCCCGGCCTCTGTGACAGTGACCCTCTCCCCTTGTACATACTTGCACACAGATTCCCCATGTACATACATTCACATGCGCACACACAAGCATACACACACACAGGACTCTGGAGCCAGAGTGGAGGCTGAGGCCCAGGCCCTGCCTGCTAGCTCCCACCAAGCCTGGGGACCATACCTATTCTGGCCTCTGTTCCCAGAGTGGGGCAGGGAGGTGGGGGTGGGAGTAGAGGGGCAAGGCTCCTGAGATACAGCTCCCAGATGGACAGACAGACATGCAAACACCAGACTGAAGCACATGTAATATAGACCGTGTATGTTTACAATGTTGTGTATAAATGGGACAACTCCTTTGCCCTCCATGCCCCCACCTTCGGTTGTATGATTTTCTTCTTTTTTTAAGAACCTGGGGAAGCAGTGCCTCCTTCAGGGCTGGCTGGGGGCTTGGCCCATCCACCTCTTAGGGTACCTGCCTCTCCCTCTCCCGTGGCGTCCCTTCCCTCTCCCATGTGCTCGGTGTTCAGTGGTATATATTTCTTCTCCCAGACATGGGGTACATGCCTTGAGGGATATGACCCTCTCTTTAGTCTTAGCTCATGGGGCTCTTCATAAGAGTTGAGGGTGGGGCAGGAAGAAGGTCCCGAGCTGAAGCAGAAGCTGAGGTTGGAGCTGACTGAGATGCCCCTGGCTGTAGCCTGCTGAGAACCTTCCTGGGAGTAGAGATGCTGTTCCCAGGGGAAAGTTGTCTACCTGCCCCTCCTGAGGGCCCCATGGTGTGATGCTGTGTCTGTATATTCTATACAAAGGTACTTGTCCTTTCCCTTTGTAAACTACATTTGACATGGATTAAACCAATATAAACAGCTAAAAAAAAAAAAAAGTTGACCAAACAGAGAAGATGGTAAGAAATCATGAACAGAATCTACAAGAATTATGGGATATCATGAAAAGGCCAAATTTAAGAATTATTGGGATTGAAGAAGGCACAGAGAAACAAACCAAAGGAATGAACAATCTATTCAATGAAATAATATCAGAAAATTTTCCAAATCTGAAGAATGAAATGGAAAATCAAGTACAAGAGGCTTATAGGACTCCAAATATACAAAATTACAACAGACCAACATCAAGGCACATTATAATGAAAATACCTAACATTCAAAATAAAGACAGAATTTCAAAGGCTGCGAGAGAAAAAAATCAAATTACATTCAGGGGAAACCAATATGGATATCAGCAGATTTGTCAACCCAGACCCTAAAAGCTAGAAGGACCTGGAACAACATTTTTCAAGCTCTGAAAGAAAATGGATGCCAACCAAGAATCTTATACCCAGCAAAACTTACCTTCAGATTTGACGACGACATAAAATCCTTCCATGATAAACAAAAGCTAAAAGAATTTACAAAAAGAAAGCCAGCACTACAGAACATTCTCAGCAAAATATTCCATGAGGAAGAGATGAAAAACAATGATGTAAATCAGCAAAGGGGTACCCTAAAGGAACAGCCAAATAAAGGAGAAACCAAGTCATGTCAAAAAATAAAAATGAGCCAAATGACCAGGAATACAATCATATCTCAATAATAACCCTGAATGTTAATGGCCTGAACTCATCAATCAAAAGACATAGACTGGCAGATTGGATTAAAAAGAAAGATCCAACATTATGCTGCCTGCAAGAGACTCATCTCATAGAAAGAGATACCCACAGACTAAAGGTGAAAGGATGGGGAAAAACATACCATGCATATGGACTCAGCAAAAAAGCCAGAGTATCCATCCTCATATCAGATAATGTGGACTTGAAGCCAAAAACATATGTTGAAAGAAGCAATCTTAGCTATGCAGGTAGAGTAGAAAGACTTGTAACCTCCTTCCTTTTCAATAGCCAAAGGGAAACTGGAAAATTCACAAATATGTGGGAATTAAACAACACACTTTTGAATAACCACTGTGTCAAAGAAGAAATCAAAGGAAATAAGAAAATACTCCAAGACAAATGAAAATGAAATTACAACATACCAAAAGACGTGGTATATAGCCAAAACAATAGTGATACATGCCTACATCGAAAAAGAAGAAAAGTCTCAAACAAGCAAACTTTACATGCGAAGGAAGTAGGAAAAGAACAAACTAAGGCCAAAGTTAGTGCAAGGAAGGAATGACAAAGATCAGAGCATAAATAAATGAAATAGAAGACAGAAAACGATTTAAAAAATCAATGAAAGTAAGGAGTTGATTTTAAGAAATAATAAAGGAAATTGATAATCTCTTAACTAGACTAAGAAAAAAAGAGAAGACTCAGAATCAGAAAGAAACATTACAACAGATGTCACAGAAATCAATAAAAACGATCATAAGAGACTAGAATGAACAATTAGGTACCAACAAGTTGTATAATAGAAGAAACGTATAAATTCCTAGATGCATACAATCTACCAAGGCAAAATGAAAGTCTGGACAAATTTATAACTAGTTTGGAGATTGAATCAGCAATCAAAGGCCTCCTGACCAGAAAAACTTATGATAAGACAGCTTCATTTCTGAATTCTCCCAAGCATTTGAAGTATGCCAGTTCTTCTTAAACTCTTCCAAAAATGAAGAGGGAGAACACTTCCAAACTCATGTTATAAGGCCAGCATAACCATGATACCAAAGCCAGACAAAGACAAGAAAAGAAAACTACAGGCCAATATCCCTGATAAATATAGATAACAAAAATCTTCACCCAAATACTAGCAAACCAAATCCAGCAGCACATTAAAAGGATTGTACACCATGATCAAGGTTTTATTCCTGGAGATGTAAAGATAGTTCAATATACAAAAATCAACTAATGGAATACACAACATTAACAGAGTCATGATTTAAAATATAATATTATCTCAATAGATGCAGAAAAAGCATTTAACAAAATTTAACACTCTTTCAAAGTAAAACACAAAAAGAAACCAAGAACAGAAGAGAATTCTCTCTCTCTCATATATATATATGAAAAGCCCACAACTAACATCATAGTGATAGTCATAGGGAAAAACTGAAAACTTTTCCTCTAAGATCAAGAACAAGGCAAGGATGCCTACCTTACCACCTCTATACAAGTTAGTATTAGAAGTCCTAGCCAGAATAATTAGATAAGAAAAGGAACTGAAAGGCGTTCAACTCCAAAAGAAAGAAACAAATTTATCTCTGTTTACAGATGACATGATCTTATATATTGAAAACCCTAAAGGACCATAAAAAATATTGAAACTAACAAAACATGTGCAAACCATGTATCCGATAAGATGTTAAGATTACAGGATATAAAATATAAAAATCAGTTACATTTCTACACACTAACATCAAACTATCCAAAAAAGAACATAAGAAAATAATTTTACTTGCAATAACATCAAAAAGAACAAAATACTGGGTTGGGATTGTGGTTCAGTGGTAGAGTACCTGCCTGGCACATGTGAGGAACTAAGTTCGATCCTCAACACCACATAAAAATAAAGTTATTATGTCCATCTACAACTGGAAAAAAAAAAGAACTAAATACCCAGGGATAAACTTAATTAATGAGGTGAAAGAGCTGTACACTGAAAATTCAGGGCATCGATGAAACAAATAAAGCAAGACACAAACAAATGGAAAGAATCCTGTGTTCATGTACTGGAAGACTTAATATTGTTAAAATGTCCATACTACCCAAAGTGGTCTTCAGATTCAACACAGCCCATATCAAATCCTAATGCCCTCTCTTACAAGGACAATTCCAACATCGATGTGGAACTAGAAGACTCCCAAAGCCAAAGCTCAATGGTAGAGCAGAGCTAGCATACGTGAGGCCCGGGTTCGATCCCCAGCACTGAAAAAAAAAAAAAAAAAAAGAAAAAGCATAAATGGATGTATAGACTTAAACGTAAACCTGAAACTGTAAAACACCTAGAGAAAAACGGAGGAAAGGGAAAACGCATCATGACTTTAGGCTTGACGATGATTTCATGGATGTGACACAGGCACCGAGAAACAAGCAAATGGAACCAAACTAAAAAGCTTCTTGTAGCAATGGAAACCATCAATGGAGTGAAAGGCAGCCTGTGGAATGGGAGAAAACACGTGCAAACCACCTATCTGACAGGGTGTTCATCTCCAAAATATATAAACAATGCCCAGGACCCCAGGTAGGGTTGTAGCTCAGTGGTGGAGCGCTTGGCTAGCATGTGTGAGGCACTAGGTTCGATCCTCGGCACCACATAAAAATAAATAAATAAAATAAAGGTATTTTGTAGTTCATCTACAACTACAAAAAAACTTTTTTTTTAAAGAATGACTGAAACTCAATAATTTAAAAAATCTAGTGACCTGATTTTAAAATGGGCAAAAAATATCTGAACAGACATTTCTCCAGACATACATATGACCCACAGGTATTAAAAAAATTTTTTTCATGCTTACATCAGGGGAAATGCAAATCAAAATCATGATAGGTTGTCTCCCTCCTTTTAGGATGGCTATTATCAAAAATAAAAGGGCTCAGTTGGCAGTGCTTGCCTTGCATGCACAAGGCCCTGGGATCAATCCCCAGCACCGTGCGCACGCACACCAAAAAAAGAAAGAGAGAGAGAGAGAAAAAGAAGACAAGTGTCAGTGAGGATGTAAAGAAAGGTAGCCCTTGCACACGACTGGTGAAAGTGCAAAATGGTGCAGCTGTTACAAAAAACAGTGTGGAGGGTCCTCAAGAAAACTGAAAATAGAACTACCATATTATTCAGTAATCCCACATCTGCATATTTATCCAAAAGAATTGAAATCAGGATCTTGAAGAGACATTAGCACTCCTCTGTTCATTGCAGCTCTATTGTTTCTACAATAGCTAAGATGTAGAAACAGCCTAAACATTCATTGCCAGATGAATGGATAAAGAAAATATTATATATACATATATATATATATATATATATATATACAATGGAATATTATGAAGCTTTCAAAAAGGAGAAAATTATGCAACATGTGACAACATGGACGAACCTTGAGGACATTAGGTCATGTGAAATAAACTAGTCATAAAAAGATAAATACTGCATGATTCCATGGACTATGATGTAAATAGTTGTATTGTGATATAATCCTTTTTATTTTTTTGAAAAATTTATTTGATATTCTCATCACACCAATTAAAATATATATAATCAATTAAAATAAGTATAATTGAAGAACTAATTCTAGAGAAAAATAATCAAGTACCCAAATTATTATTGGCTTTCATGTGCTCTATTCTGTGTTCAATCTATAATGGAAAGGTATTGAGAGAAAATTGGACTTCTATGGAAAACAACAATAAGTAAATCACTCTGTAAATGTAAATTAAAAAATAAAAATAAAACCAAAGCCAGGAGCAATGGTGCATGCCTCTATAATCCCAGCTACTTGGAATGTTGAGGCAAAAGGATTGCAAGTTTGAGGCCAGCCTGGGCAACTTAGCAAGACCCAAGAATAAAATAAGAAGGCAGGGGTGCGACCCAATGGTGGAGCACCTCTGGGATCAATTCCCCAAAACAAACCAACAACCAGAAAATGAGGGATTTGAGTTTCAAAGCTTGAAAGGGCACGATGTTTTTGTGACATTTCACACAAGAGGATCACAGCCCCTCAGCTGTCCCAGGGAGACCCACGCCAGGCCCACAGTTGTGGTGGTCTTGCATTTGGAGAACTCTCTTCACCGCTCACTAGCCTTGGGCCCTTAATTCAAGTTATTTAAACTCTGTAATCCTCAACTTTCTCGTTTGTGAATAGGAGATGTAGATAACCTACCCCATAAGATGATCCTAAGACAAAAAAATCAGGTACATAAAGCAAACACCTAGCCTAAAATGTACTTCCTACTCAGTAAATGCTAGTGGACCTATCTGTGACTGAATTCATTGTCAGGTTATTAATGATCCCATTAATGTACTTACTGGCTGCCTACAGGAAGAGCCCGGGCATGGAACATAGCCAGACTCCCAGTAAAGGTACGTGTAATGGATGGATGCCCAAATGCAAGGCTTAATCTCCCTCTTCAGATCCCCAGTGGAAGAGACTTTGGGTGTGTTCTACATATTTCTAAAGACTACTACTGTGACCAGGAAGGATATTGGTAATAACCTCTTTACTTTTTTGGTTAGAAAAAGCAGATTTTTCCTAAATAAAGTCTAGGCTCTTGGGAAGGAGAAGTGAAAAGGAGGCTTCTCTGACAATCCCCATACATACATCCAGCTTGGGTCTCTGGACTCTGCTGAAGAAGTCACCTGGGTTTGAGAAGACAGCACTCTGACAGAGCTACAGAGCTCTCATTTCCTTCCCTCCTCCATCATCTGAGGGGGGACGATGCTTAGACCAGGAGGGAGGTGCTGTGGGCGGGGCAGCGCAGGGCAGTGGGGCTCCCACTGTACCAGCAACACCAGGCCTCCAAGGCCCAGGCGCCCTTGATCTCCTGGTGCGGTGGGCAGAAGGCACAAAGAAACAGTTTCACATAAAATCAAGAACCACATCCTAATGAAGCTGTCTGCACGTGTGAGAGGGGTCTCAAACACCGGGGGCTCCTCATCGGGCTGGAGGGAATGTTGGAAAGGAAGCTCCAGCTTTGAGTCGGTGGGTAAAGAAGAAAAAGATTTTCTGAAGGCCTGGGAGCCTTATGTCCTCACAACTAGGATTTGGACTGACACCTAGCGGCCCACGAGTAGAAGAGGCTGTTACACAAATCTGAGCCCAAGGAAAGCTCCATTCCTTCTCAGTGCACATTTTCAACCCCACCTGGGCCTCCAGAGCTGTCCCCCTCCTCCACGTATTTTCAAGGGTAGAGTCTCACAAAACAAACAAACAAAAAACCAAGTTTTATGATGTTGTGATACCACCACTCCTTGTCACAGTTCCAGGACAAGAACAGAATATGCAGTTAGAGGATGCTTCTTCTTCCCAGCCTCCTGGAGAGGGGAACAGGTCATGTACATGACAAAATGAATTTCCATGGGAGGTAGACCCTGCTACATAGTAATGCGGGTGATATGCCGTCAAAGTTAAGTCCATGAGGAGGTCCCTGAGGCTGAGGCTGAAGGCCTGGCAGGGAGGGAGGGAGTGAAGTGTGAGCTAGCTCTTCTCTTAGTGTTTGGTGCTAGGGATTGAGCCAAGGGCCTGCACATTCTCTACCACTGAGCTACACCCCAGCCCCTACAGCCAGTTCTTGATGGAGAGATAACCCAAGAAACAGGGTAGGAAGGGATGGCAGGAGGTGCAGCAGAGAGTCTGGGCCTTGGAATCTAACAGGCCATGTCCAATTGGGCACTCTCCTCACTGACCGGGACTTCAGCTAGTCCCTTCCAGTCTCTGAACAGCAACTTCCTCCTCTTATAATGGGGACACTCACATCTTTCTTGAAAGCTTGTCTTATGGACCAGAGATCATGTATGTCCTGTACCTTGCTCAGTGTTTATCACCTAAGCAGCACTCAAGTTGTGCAGCTGAGAGCTGGAGCTAGGTGGGCAGGGCATCTGTGTCCAGGCACAGGGGCGGGCCCAGGTTGTGCTGTGTGTGGAGCTCAGGACAAGTCAGCAGCCTTCAGTCTGAGTTCTTGATTTGTCACCAAACAAGGCACTTCCACTCTTTCTGGGTCTCTCCTCATCTCTATAGTGAGAATATTGGTCTAGAGGGTTCTCTACACTGGATGCTTTATAGAATCATCTGGAGAGATTTTAAACATTCTAATGACTATCCTGCACCCCAGACCAGCTCAGTCAGAACCTCGGGGGCTGGGACCACAGACAGCAGACTTTTTAAAGAGTCCTAGGGAATTCAAAAGTGTATTTAAGGTTGACAACCAGTACACTGGACAATCTGAACCATCACTTACACTTCACTAACATTAGGAGGATAAAGAAAAATGATAATAAATAAAGATTATATTAAACATTGTTATACAATAGCTATGATTTCTTGAGTGATAAATGTCAGACACCTCACCAAGATCTCTGTATGTTCTATTTAATATTCAAAGTAAATCTCTGGAGTAAGAATTTATAGAAGAAATAAGCTTTAAAAGATTTTCCTTTGCAAGGGACTGTGTAGCTAAGTGTCAGAGTTACCTGCACACAGGTCTTTCTGATGCCTCAAATGAAAACTTAATCAATGCATTCTACTATTTTCTTTTTTTTCACATAGAATTGGGAAAAAAAATATTCTAAATGCTCGAAGGCCAATGTCAAGATCCTAATACCTTTGAACAAGTAAAATATTTCTGTGAACTTGGGGGATTTTACTCTATTTAAAGACAAGTATTTCTTCTTAAAATAGGTCAGTTTCTAAATATGGACTATAATTGATACTTTTTTTTTTTTTTAATTAAGCATTTCTACACTGAAAGAGTTGGCCACACAGCATGAATAGCCACCTAACTAACGAATGTGAGATACTGCCATCTTGTGGCATGTTTTGTAAGGTAATGTAATCCACAGTCCTAGCCATGCCTGACACTTGTTTCTGTGATCTTCCTGCTGGTAACACAATTTGTTTCTCCAAATATAATAGTAAGTCGGAATCGCCAGGCCCAGGGGTGCACACCTGTAATCCCAGCTACTCGGGAGGCTGAGGCAGGAGGATGGCAAGTTGAAGGCCCGCCTGGGTCACCTAGTGAGACCATGTTTCCAAATAAAATAAAAAAAAGGAAACAGGTAAGAATGAAGACAAAGGGATAAGCTGTCCTCTGTTTTTTTTTTTTTTTTTTTTTTTTGTAGTGTTCAGGTGCTATCTCTTCCTGTTCAGGTCCAGGAACTATCTGTGTTCTTCATTTTCAAAGCACAATTCCTGGTTAAGTTCGTATCTCCCACTCCTAAAAAAGGCAGCAGTGCTATCACAGTGCTGTGACTCTTGGGAACCTGTTTGTATCGATGTGACACAGGCCTGTCTCTGCCAATCCTCATGATCATTCATTCTCAACACCGCATCATGCACAATACCGCCCACTGCTTCCAGTGACTCTGTCATAAAGACTGTCACTATGCTTAGTGCAGTTCCTACCCCACTTCTGCATGGAAATATAATGATGACTTCTTTTTCTGAGAAAGTGCCATTTCAGGTTTTATAGCGTACACATATAACTCTTTTTACTCCCTAGGCTGTCATCGATGTACTCCTTGAATGCAACCTTCTCGGGTGTTGGTACCCCTGCTTCCCATCGGAGTGGAATAAACAGACGGCCCGTCGGTAGAAGGAAGTCTGTCGATTGCCTGGTACGTTTAAGCCTACCTAGAAGAGGTAAGAGGCAAGCAATCTGAAGGGCCTCCTGATGTTGCAGAGCAGTAGTTTAAAAGTCCTAAGAGAAGCCAGACGTGGTGGCCCATGCCTGTAATCCCAGCAACTCAGGAGGCTGAAAGGAGAATTTCAAGTTCAAAGTCAGCCTCAGTAACTTAGCAAGGCTCTAAGCAACTTTGTGAAACCTTGTCTCAAAATAAAAAAATCCAAAGGACTGAGAATGTAGCTCAGTGATAAAGCATTCCTAGGTTAAATCCCTACTACCCCCCCCCCAAAAAAAAAAAAGAAAAAAACAAGCCCTAAGAGAAGAGAGGCCCCTCAATGCCCTGAGGATTGCCCCTGACATATGGTGTGGACCTCACAGAGCTGGTGAAGTGACTGTCTTTAGAGTGGCAGAAGGGAACATCCAGGGTAAAAGATGCCTGCCTGTGCCCTCATCGGCCTTGGGTGCAGGAGTGATTTTCTCCATAGGCTGCCCTTCTGAAACTGAGGCCTGGTCACTGGGCTCTGAGACAACCCCACAGATACCAGTTCTGGGGCTCCTGGGGACACCTAGCTGGCCCCATGTACGGGTGGAAGATTTGAGAGAAACTGGGTTTGGAGCACTACCTGTCCTGGAGAACACTACCACCTGGAGAACACTACCAGTCCTGGACTGTTTCAATCCAAAAAGGGAGACAGAAATTTTCAAGGTAGGTGCTCCACATCAGAACCCTGTTGGCCCAGGGCCAAGTGTAGTGGCACACTAGAGCAAAGGTGACTCCTGGTGCAGGGTTCTCCTAGGAGGGCAGGTTCACTCCATAGGGCACTGGTCCTCGGTGGGGGATTATGCTTGGAAGCAACTACCACATGTGTTAGCTGATGATAACATATAGAGATAAAGCTGTAGACACTTAGTTTCTGTTTCTGCTGCTGCTCCTCTTTAGCACTCAGAGTACCCTCCCTCCCATGCATCTTAGAATTTCTGCTCCTTCTGGTTTCATCTGATTTTGGTGTTTACCAGAGGGTCCAAATTCTAAAACCAGAGCCCATGGAAGGGCTGCAAAGGACCCAAGAACAACTCAAAATTATTGCTTTTGGGGGTATGTTTGTTTTCTGGGGCAAGGATCATGGTATTGATCAAATTAAAGGAGTCTATGACTTGCACACCCCCCCAAAAAAGAAAACATTGTTTTAGTGACAATGCCCAATACTCCCCTATCCTAACATGTATAACATTTAGCCCTTGTTTAATATTAGCATGTCTTTCTCAATGCATTAAACACCAAGAAAAAAAGGGACAGTGTTTTATTCATGGCTGGTGTAGTGCCCACTGACCATCACCTATGATGCTCACAAACACTTAAATGAGTGAATGAAGACTCTGTGGAGATGAGGGCCTATTAATTAATCATGCAGTCCATAATCATCATTGAACAAGCCTTTTGCTGGGGTTAGGGTGTGTTTCCATAGATCTGGTTAGATTCAGTTAACCAGCGCTCAGGAAAGAATTAACGCTACGAAACCCCACAAACCTTATTCTTACCACAGAGGAGCCAGTCATCCTCCAGACCATAGGAGAAATGGAGTGAAGATCAGTTGCTGACTGAGCATCAGAAAGGGAGCAGTAAACAGGAGGTTAAGAGAGTGGATTCCTCCCAGAACTAGTATTTCAAAGACTTGATAATCTGGCAAGAATCCAGGCTTGTCCAGTTATACACAAAACCAGGAATGCAGGTATCTATTCAAACCATCGATCTTATCTTTAGACACAGAAGGAAGTTAAAAACGAGTTGGTTGAGATTTGTATTTTTTTTAAATATCTTTTTAGTTGTCAGTGGACCTTTATTTTATTTATAGGTGGTGCTGAGAATCAAACCCAGTGCCTCACACATCCTAGTCAAGTGCTCTGCCACTGAGCCACAGCCCCAGCCGGAGCTAACTGATCAAGAAAAATGAAAAGTATTTCTGATATCTATGTACTGACTACTTAAAGCAAAACAAAAATAAAAACAAAAAACACTCAGGTCATTTAGTTGCATTTGGGGTGTGTGTGTGAACACAAATACATTTACATGTATATATATATATTCCACAGATCTTCACATTTTACATTTAACAGACCATAAGGAGATTCATAGACACCTTAGAAGTAAGTCCCCTCATTTTGTAGATCGCCTGTTATTCAGGCCACAGTGTCCTTCGTGTTAATATAATGGTTTGCAACCACAGTCGCAAAACAGTCATTTTTTTGGCTCTGCTCTGGTACATTCTGTAAGAAGTTAGACTTCCTTGCTTTCTCCCAGTAGTTTTGTGAACCCCCTGAGTACACCTGCCAAGCAGATGAGACCACTCCACCACCATTTCCCTCCAGTCTGCTCCAGCTCTGGCTCTCTGCAGAGACCCTTCACTTCTGTCAAGGATTAAAGGGGCATATGGCCTTCAGTACCTGCCCAAAGCAGGTGCTGGTGCGCACGGGTGCCTGCGAGGCCACTGAGGTCCTATGTGATGGCCTTTCCTTTCTTAAGGGTTGCTGAAGTCTTCTCCATCTCTTGTCATTGCCAAAATGAACAGTGCCAACTCCAGTTCTGCTGAAGCATGCTGGCATTCCAGTTCTACTAAAAAAGAAAGATAAAAAATAAAATAAGAGAAACATCTATTTTGTATGTATAATATTTTGTTATTTTTATACATATTATATTTTTAGAATAGTTGTAAATTTTCAGAAAAAAATTCAAATACAGTACAGAATGTTTCTGTATACCTCACATGCAGTTTCCCCATTTACTAACATATTAGTATGGAACATTTGCCATTATTAATAAACCAATATTTATGAATGAACCAATATTATTATTATTTTTAACTAAAGCCCATATTTTGTTTGGATGTTTTCTTAATTTTCACCTAATACCCTTTACTTAGTCCAAGATTCCATCAAAGTTACTATTTTACATTTAGTCATGTTTTATTAGGCTCCTCTTGGCTGTGACAGTTTCTTCCTTTACTGTTTATGATCTTGACAGCTTTGAAGGAATACTGGTCAGGTGTTTTGTAGGATGTCCTTTGACTGGGGATTTTCCCATGAGTGCCCTGGTTAGACTGGGGTTGTGCACTAGAGGAGAGGAAGACCACAAAGGTATTGCAGCCCATCCCAACCCATCACATGGGTTCATCACTATTCATGGGTCCACATGATTCATCACTATTTTTTGTTTTTGTTTTGGGGACTGGGGGTCGAACCTAGGGGTGTTCTACTGTGGTACAGCCCCAGTCCTTTTTCAATTTTATGTTCAGACAGGGCCTCCCTAAGTTACCCAGGCTGGCCGCCAACTTGTAATCCTCCTGCGTCAGCCTCCCTAGTAGCTGGGGTTACAGGCATTACAGAAAGGGAGCAGTGAACAGGTTAGGAGAGTGCAGTCTCCAACTGGCTGACTTAAAATGGTGATGCTAACTTTGCTCATCTGGCTGAGGAAGTGTTGGATGGATTTCTCTACATTTTCATACTGTACTCTTTAGAAGGAAGTCCATATATACTTAACAAGTAAGTTAGGCTCAGCTTCCCTGAAGGCAGACACAAATCATTTGGAATTTTTTGCACAGATTCTTCTTCTTTGATGTTTTTTAGTGCCCTCTAGTTATACATAATAGTGGGCTTCATTTGGACATAATCATATGTGCATGGAATATAATTTACTTCATTTTAGTCCCAGTGCTTCCTCTTTCCCACCTGTCCCCTGTCCCCATGCTCCCTGACCTCTGCTCCACTGGTCTTCCTTCTATTTACTGACTGATCTTTTTCAATTGGTGTTTTGTAGATATACATAAAGACGAAATTCACTGTTGTATATTCAGGTTTGTGTATCGTGTGCTTTCATCAATTTCATTCCACAGTTCCTCCCTTTTCCTACCCTCCTACCTGCTCATCAATCTTCTTCCTTTACTCCACTCATCTCCCCTCTACTTTTGTGGGAATTTTTTCTCCTTATTTTGTTCTAGTTTCTGCACATGAGAGCCAACATTTCACCCTTGACTTTCTGTGTCCAGCTCATTTCACTTAGCATGATCTCCAGTTCCAGCCATTTACAAACAAATGACATAATCTCATTCTTCTTTATGGATGAGTAAAACTCCATTGTGTATATATACTACATTTTCTTTGTTTATTCATCTGTTTATGGGTAGCTAGGCTGGTTCCATAATTGGTTATTGTGAATTGTGCCATTATAAACATGGATGTGCCTGTATCACTATAGTATACTGACCTTAGTTCTTTGGGATAAATACCAAGGAGTAGGATAGCTGGGTCGCATGGTAGGTCTATTTCTAGTCTTCTGAGGAATCTCCACACTGTTTTCCAGAGTGGTTGTGCTAATTTTCAGTCCCACCTATAATGTATGAGCATACCTTTCCCCCCACATCCTCTCCAGGATTTATGATTATTTGTATTATTATTATCATTTTTGCAGTGCTGGGGATTGAACCCAGGGCCTTGTGCTTGCAAGGCAAGCACTCTACCAAATGAGCTATATCCCAGCCCCTGATTATTTGTATTCTTGACGGCTGCCATTCTGACAGGAGTGAGTTGAAGTCTCATTGTAGTTTGGATTTGCATTTCCCTGATTGTTGGGGATGTTGGACATTTTTTCATCTATTTATTGGGCATCTGTATTTCTGATTTTGAGAAATGTCTGTTTAGTTCTTTTACCCATTTATCAATTGGCTTTTTGGCATTTTTTTAGTTCTTTATATACTATGGATTTTAGTCCTCTGTCAGAGGGGTAGCTGGCAAACATTTTCTACCATTCTGTAGGCTCTCTCTTCATGTTGCTGTTTCCTTTCTTTACATGGCATAGATTTTTCTATTCTTTTCCATTTAATTACTTCCTCAATCGCTGATGGATATCAGTGTGGTCTCATGGATATTCAATTTGTACTTTGTTTTATAATCCACTACTTCATTTCAATGCTCAGATGCCCAGCTTTGGGCAGCTCTTTCGGTTGGAACCTATGTCCCTTTCATGTACCTCCATCTTTTCTTTCTTCTTAGCAGTTGCTTACATCCTGGCATTGCAGGATGCTCCAGGATCACCTTGGAGAGTTCCTGCCCAGTCCTTGGATCAGCCATTTCTACTTTCTATATTGGAGCATAGTATCAGAAACCAAGATCTGAGGGTGGAGGGTGTAGCTCAGTGAAGGAGCACTTGCTTAGCATGTGTGAGCCCTGGGTTCAAGTCTATTAATGTTTGAATATGAGGTGTCCCCCTAAAAGCTCATGTGTTAGGCAATGTAGGAATGTTCAGAAGCGAAATGATTAATTATGAGCATTGTGACCTCATCAGTGGCTTAATTCGTTGGATGGCCTTATCCATTTGATGGATTAATAATTTGAATGTATTATTGGGTGGAAACTGTAGGCAGGGTGAGGCATGGCTGGAGGAAGTAGGTCCCTGGGGGGGTGCCCTTGAGCTGTCTCTCTCAAGCTCAGAGCAATGGAGTTGGTTGACCATGGACTGAACCTCTAAAACCATGAGCCCCAAATAAACTTTACCTCCTGTAAGTTGTTCTTGTCAGGTATTTGGCCACTGAGATGAAAATGCTGACCAAAATAGAAAAAGAAAGAAAGAAAAGAAATGTGGCACTAGTGCTCATTGCTACTAACAATATGTCCTTCCTTCTGGTCTATGAACATAAGAGGGAAAATATGTGTGTATAGTAATCCCTGTGTATGCACACAGCTATGGTTTCTGTATGTGACCATCTGTAACGAAGTTAAGCTAAACATGTATTCATTCTGATATCTCCAGCTCTACCCCATCACTCATTCATTCTAGCCTCTTCCCTTTCTTATTGCCATAGTAAGAAACTTGGCTCCCACGATCAACCCCCAGTTTACTTACTTGCTCTGTTCCCTATATACATCCAGTGATTTCAGAATGGTTCATTGGTACCACAGAAGACAGTTTCATAGACCCCACCCATTTCCAAAGTTACTTAGGTCAGCAATTTTCTCCCATCTGCTTCAGTGAGATGTTTCATAGTATAGTTATCTAGTTATTTTGTCCCATTCCTTATCCCATCTTGGAATCTTCTGACTTCCTAAATAATTTTTTAGGGCTGAGGTTGTGGCTCAGTGGTAGAGCCCTCGCCTAGCATGTGTGAGGCACTGGGTTCGATTGTCAGCACCACATAAAGATAAAATAAAGTTCCATCAACAACTAAAAAATAAAAAATTTTTAATTTGCATGCATCAGGGCTGGGGATGTAGCACTGGGGTAGAGGCCCTGCGTTTGATTCCCAGCAACACACACACACACACACACACACACACACACACACACTTGAATACATTGAGGTTCTGTGGGTTTTGACAAATGCATGATGTCATATGTTTACCACTACAGCACCCTACGAAACAGTCATAGCACCCTCAAACATGTGCTGTGCTGCTTCCCCTGTTCAATCCTCCTCTCCCACTGACCCACTACTTTATTTCTTGTCTCTCTAGTTCTGACTTTCCATGTCATATAAACAGAATTTTATAGTCAGACTTGCTTCTTTCACTTACCAATATATATTTAAAATTCATCCGTGCCTTTGCTTATTTGGTAGCTCATCCTTTTTTAAAAATCTGCGATAAAATACATATAACAAACTATACCACCTTCATCAGTCCCACGTATGATCCGGGGGTATTAAGTACACTCTCTGTTGCCCAACCGTCACCGCCACCGCCGTGTGCAGACCTCCTGCAAAGCTGAAACTGCCCATTAAACCATAAGCCCCTTCCTTCTCCCCGCCCCCTCGCCTCCACAACCCCTTTCTACTTTGTCTCTACTAGTCTCACCCACCAGTGCCTCGTCTAAGTGGAACCGTACAGCACTTGTCTTTTGGTGACTGGTTTGTTTCGCTTACATGGTGTCCCAAGGTTCCCCCACGTTGCAGCAGGTGTCTGAATTTCTCCTCCCCACCCCCAGAGAAAACTGAAAAATGTCATTGAGAGAATTTAAGTCAAACATTCAGACAGGGTGTCCGGCTTAAGCTTGTCTTCTTTTTATCAACTTATGGCTGCCCATCACCTACTTCTGGGATTTCAGCACTCTAGATCTGGCAGAGTTCCCTTTCACATCAGGACCATCTCCATATTTAGCCTCAGTCTTTTCCATACCCATTTCCTGGCATTCACCTTCCAATTCAGGTTCCTCTTTATCATCAGCTGCAGGTTCTTCTTCCTTCCTTTCTTGTCCAGATTCAATATTCTAGTTCTCAGTTGGTGACTCTTCTTGTTAATATTGTTCACCACTGGGCTTCTAGGCAACCATAAATTCAACTAGATTGGAAGATGCTTGATCATTTTTCTTTTTCTGGATCTTAATCTTACGGATGCATTTATATTTCATGTGGAAGCTCCCATTGCTGCCTAAAAACAAACTCAGAATTTCCTTTTTAAAGGCTAAATAATATTCCACTGTAAATACATACCACATTTTGTTTATCCATTCACCCATCAGCTTGGGATGCTTCTACCTTTTGGCTACTGTGACTAATGTGCTATGAATCTAGGTATACATTTATCTCTTAAAAATTTTGTTTTCAGTTCTTTCTGGTATATACCCAGAAGTGAAATTGCTGGATCATAAGGTAATTCTGTTTAATTTTTTGAGGAATCTGTTTCTTTATAGTAGTGTGTTTTTTACAGTAGCTAAAACCATTTTACATTTCCACCAGTAATGCATGAGGAATCTAATTTCAGCCACATCCTTGCCAACACTTTTTAAAAAATTTTAAATAGTAGCCGCCCTAATGGGTGTAAGGTGATATCTTGTGTTTTGCGGTATTAAGGACTGAAACCCAGGAATTTGTGCATTCTAGGAAAGCATGCATACCCCCAGTTCCCACCCCTACTTTTTGCTTATTTCAGTACTGAGGATTGAACCCAGGGGTACTTACCACTAAGTTACACCCCCAGTCCCCTTTTCTATTTTGAGACAGTGTAAAGATAGAAAAAGCCCGCACCTGTGTAAAGACAAATACAAGGCTCTTCCCAAACTGCCCTCAACCCCTCAAAAGCTGCAAAGAATTTTCGTCTGTTATCTTATCTGTAAAGGCCAGGTGACTGACCCAAAAGCAAAACTTGCTGGCACAAAAGCAAACTTAAAGATAATGATAACCCTCCTCTCGGAGGTCAGGGTGACCCAGAACTTAAAATAACATTGTATACAATTTTATATGTTAACCAATTAAAAAGAACACTGTAAAACTGTTTGCCTTTCATTATAAAAAGCCTGCTGAACAAGGGCTCAGGGCCTCTTAGCATCACCAGTTACCAAGTGTGCGGAGGACCAGGCTAGAGCTTGCTGATAAATGACTCTTTGTTGCTTGCATTGATCGTGATCTCTGGTGGTCTTTGTGGGGTCTCGAGCCGCTGGGCACAACAACAGTTTCTTGCTAAGCTTCTGAGGCTTTACTTGAACTTGTAATCCTCCTGATTCAGCCTCCCAAGTCACTGGGATTACAGGCATACACCACCACAATGACCAGACCCAGGCCCCTTTTTTAAATTTTTAAAATTTATTCTAATAGATTATACATGACAGTAGAATGCATTTTCACACGTTGTACACAAATGGAGCACAACTTCTCACTTTTCTGGCTGTACATGGTGCTGAGTCACACCAGTAGTGTAATCAATCATACACGTATATAGGGTAATAATGTCTGTCTCATTCTACCTTCCTTCCTACCCCCACCGCCCCACCCCTCCTTCACTCCCCTCTGCATAAAAGAATGTTCCTTCATTCTTCTCTACCCCACACCCCCCACAATGGATCAGCATCAGCATATCAGAGAAAACATTCGGCCTTTGTTTTTTTAGGATTGGCTTCCTTTACCTAGCATCATATTCTCTAGTTCCATCCATTTGCCTGCAAATGACATAATTTCATTCTTCATTAAGGCTGAGTAATATTCCATTGTGTATATGGACCACAGTTTCTTTATCCATTCATCTGCTGAAGGGCATCTAGGTTGGTTCCACAATCTAGCTATTGTAAATTGAGGTGCTATAAACATTGATGTGGCTGTGTCACTGTAGTACGCTGATTTTAAGTCCTTTGGGTATTAACTGAGGAATGGGATAGCTGGGTCAAATGGTGGTTCCATTTCAGGTTTTCTGAGGAATCTCCATACTGCTTTCCATAGTGGTTGCGCCAATGTGCAGTCACACCAGCAATGTATGAGTGTGCCTTTTCCCTCACATCCTTGCCAACATTTATTGTTGCTTGTATTCTTGATAATTGCAATTCTGACTGGAGTGAGATGAAACCTTAGTTTTAATTTGCATTTCCCTGATTGAAAAGATGAACATTTTTTCATATGTTTGTTGATCAATTCTACTTCTTCTTTGGTGAAGTGTCTGTTCAGTTTCTTAGCCTGTTTATTGATTAGGTGGTTTGTTTTTATGGTGTTAAGGTTTTTGAGTTATTTATATATCCTGGAGATTAGTGCTCTGAGGTGTATGTGGTGAAGATTTTCTCCCAATCTGCAGGCTCTCTTTTCATATTATTGTTTCCTTTGCTGAGAAACAGCGTTTTAGTTTAAATCCATCCCGTTTATTGTTTTTTGTTTAATTTTTTTAGTTGTTGAGGGACCTTTATTTTATTCATTTTTTTATATGTGGTGCTGAGGATGGAACTCAGTGCCTCACACGTGCTAGGCAGGCGTTCTACCACTGAGCCACAACCCCAGCCCCGCCCATTTATTGATTCTTACTTTCACTTCTTGTGCTTTGGGAGTTAAGGAAGTCAGGTTCTAAGCCGACCTGGTGAAGATCTGGGCCTACTTTTTCTTCTATCAGGTGCAGGGTCTCTGTCCTAGTGCCTAAGTCTTTGATCCACTTTAAGTTGATTTTTGTGCAGGGTGAGAGATAAAGGTCTAATTTCGTTTTGTTACAGATTTCCAGTAAAACCTGCAACTCACACATAGGAAACGTGAGACACATCCACGCTCAGGAGTTTCTACAAAAATAACTGACATATCCTCAAAACTGTCCGGGTCATGAAAGTCAGGGATTAAGGAACTTTCAGATTGAAGGAGACCAATGAGACATGACAACTGAATGCATGCACGATTCTGAACTGGATCTTTTTGCTATAAAGAACAATATTGGAACAAATGGCAAAACTTGAAGGGGGGTCGAAGGGGAAATGGTGGTAACAATATTAATTTCCTGATTTTGATAGTTTATTGTGATAGTCTTATCTATAGCTATATATTTATCTATGGATAATACTACCACTGAGCTACATCCTCAGCCCCTTACACTATATTTTAATTTTATTTTTCCTTCTATTCCTTCTTTTAGGCTACTCATGAGCAAAAACTGCTGGGCGCAGTGGCACACACCTGTAATCCCAGCAGCTTAGGAGGCTGAGGCTGGAGGATTGTAAGTTCAAAGCCAGCCTCAGCAAAAGCAATGTGCTAAGCAACTCAGTGAGACCCTGTCTCTAAATAAAATACAAAGTAGGGCTGGGGGTGTGGCTCAGTGGTTGAGTGCCCCTGAGTTCAATCTCCAGTACCAAAAAAAAAAAAAAAGTGCAAAGACTGTTTTCACTGCTGTTTCACCACAGTTAACATAGGTTTTAGCCCATCTGGAGTGATTTTAAAGTAATTTCTTGCCTCTGAAAATAGAAAATAGAAAATGATTTATTTGATTTGAAATATTATATCACAAGTAATTAGTTGGATTTATATTGCTCTTGTTCTTTACTTGAACAATGTCCAAAGTCCTTTTAATGACAATGTATGTTTCAATGATATTATAATTTCTTACCAAAGTCCAAAGACCAGTTTTTTACACAGTTGTTGCTAGTAAAAGTGAATTATTAGCAAAGCAGTAAATGAAATGTATTTACATTAAATAATTCTCAGGTGACTTCTAGTAAAGAGCATCAATGAAGGAATTACACACACAGACTGGCTTTAAAGTAATCTTTGAAATAGCAGTGACCAACACATTTAAATTATTTAAATTATTTTTTGGTTGTAAACCAACACAATACCTTTATTTATTTACTTATATGTGGTGCTGAGGATCAAACCCAGTGCCTCACACGCTAGGCAAGCGCTCTACCACTGAACCACAACCCCAGCCCTAAAACATAGTTTTAATTTACCTGAAATTTTTCCTGACTAGGCATTGACACAGGAAAGAGTAAAGGACTTTGTTTTCCTCTGTGTTTTGAGAAAGAATTGAGTTTTTTTTTTTTAAATTCAGAGTTTATAAAATTTTTTATTGGTACCACAGAAATCTTCATATTAAAAAGGGAACTTTCACCTGGACTGGTGGTGCATGCCTGTAATCCCAGTGACTTGGGAGGCTGAAAGAGGAGGATAACAAGTTAGAGGCCAGCCTCAGCAACTTAGCAAGTGTCTCAAAATAAAATTTAAGGGCGTGGGGTAGGTGGGGATGTAATTCAGTGGTAGAATCCTCCTGAGTTCAATCCCCAGTACCACAAGACAGGAAAAAAAGCGGGGGTGTGTGTGTGTGTGTGTGTGGGGGGGGGGGTGTTCATTAGGTTATAGAGGGACAAGTTTAAATTGGGAATGAAAACTGAGAACCAGCAGTTCTCATTCTCACTTTCCTTCCTCTCCATTTTTTAAAAAAAAATTTTTTTTTAGTTGTCCATAGACCTTTGTTTTTATTTATTTATATGTGGTGCTGAGAATCAAACCCAGTGCCTCACATGCTAGGCAAGCGCTCTAACACTGAGCCACAACCCCAGGCCCCTCCTCTCCAGTTCTATGAAATGTGGACTTGTGGGCAAAAGAGCCAGTTGGAACAGAATTGTAGTTGAACAGTTGCTAATGCATTTGGAAACTCCACTCGGAGCCATGACACCATTCCATAGGAAAACTTGGCTAGGTGCAAAGTCTGAGAAAATCCAGCATTCTCTCCCACTCTGCACCCCAAATCAGTGACTTGTTGGGACTGGGGTGTGATGGCAAGAGCCATAGACTGGGACTCCAGCTACTGAAACCTACTGTTTCAACTTTAAGCTTGTACTTACTAACCATTTCCTGTGCGCTAGGCTCTGTGCTGAGGCGTTTCCACGCTGTGTAAAACAAACCACTCTGAGGTGGACCTCTCCAGAGTTTTGTTTTGGGTTTCCTTCCCACATAGGACGCAGTGGCTCTAAGAAATGACTGTTTCAAGGGGGAATGAAGGGAAGGGCGGGGGATAGGCATAGGAAAGAGTAGAATGAATCGGACCCTACCATCCTATGTGCATGTAGATTACACGACATCATGTACAACCAGAAGAATGAGAACTTATACTCCTTATGTGTATGTTAAAACATTCTACTATCAAATATAACCAATAAACACAAATTAAAATGTAAAAAGACTGTTTCATGTTATTAAATTTAAGTAATTCATGTCAAAGATTATAGACAGATTATACAAATATTATAAATCTAGGAGACATCATTTCTAAGAACCATGACTCAGACTGTGGAAAAAGCGTGATGGTTGAATAACTGAATGTAATTAATACCACTGAATTATACACTTAAAATGGTGAAAACAAATGGCATATATTCACTTTACCACAATTACAAAATTTATTTAAAAATTTTTTTTAGGCAGGTGAAGAGCCTGCTGCACGCTCCTCCGCGCACAGGTCACACCCGGGTTCCCACTTCTATTGCTAAAGCACACCCCCTACACACCGGATCCCGGCGCTGCGCCGCCCGTCTTCCCAATCTCGGTCGCCCCATTAATAAAATCGAGGTGGTTGCTGAGATGACCTTTAAGGGTCCTTCGAGATCGATGTATTCGTCTGCCCAGAACACACAAAAAAGTTCCAATTCACGTTTCAGAGCAGATGTCCGGCGCATAGGATGCACTCCTACCCTTGCCTGGCGGGGTCCCGGTCCGGAGGTCTGGTCTCGGGCGCGCCAGCCACCGCGCGCGTGCGCAATGGCCTCGGGTGCGCGGCGGCTCTCCGCGCCCCGCCTCACCCGCGCCCGCTGCCATTAGCAGAGGGAGGCGGAGGGGCTGTGCGTGTTGGGCTTGGCTGACCGTTGGCCCCTCAGCGGACGCTCAAGCACAGGTCCCTCGCCGCCCCTCACCTCCTCTCCTCCCCGGCTCGGAGTCAAGGTGTTGGCACCGGAGCCGGGGAGGAGGGGAGGATCCCTCCCGCGTGACGCCCCGGGCCTCCTGCTCGCCCACAGCCGGCCCGCCCCAGGGGCGTGAAGAGAGGCGGGACTGCGGACTTCGGACTCTGGCCCCCAGGCCGCCTCCTGTCGCGCAGGAGCAGGCACCCTAGTCAGACTGTAAGGGAGCCATGTCGGCGCTGCAGCGTCTCTGGCCCCAGGTCCAGGACACCTGCACCTCTCTGGGGCTTATGTTGTCGATCGTGCTGTTCATGGGGCTGGGCCGCGTGATTGCTCGGCAGCAGCTGCACAGGCCCCTGGTCCACGCCTTCGTCTTGGAGTTCCTAGCCACCTTCCAGCTCTGCTGCTGCACCCACGAGCTACAATTGCTTAGCGCGCAGGACTCCACGCACCCCACCTGGACGCTGACGCTAATCTACTTCTTCTCGTTGGTGCATGGCCTGACTCTGGTGGGCACTTCCAGCAACCCTTGCGGCGTGATGATGCAGATGATGCTGGGGGGAATGTCCCCGGAGATGGGTGCAGTAAGACTGTCGTCTCAGCTGGTTAGCGCTCTATGCAGCAGGTACTGCATAAGCGCCCTGTGGAACCTGGGTCTGACCAAGTATCACTTCAGCGAGAGGAGCTTGGCTTGCAAGAATCCCATCCATGCCGATTTACCCAAAGCGATCATCACAGAGGCCATCTGCTCCTTTATCTTCCACAGCGCTCTGCTGCACTTCCAGGAGGTCCGAACCAAGCTTCGTATCCACCTGCTGGCTGCACTCATCACCTTTTTGGCCTATGCAGGTTTGTCATTTCCCACAAAACATTTGGCACGTCTGGAACCTCTGTGACCCGAGGCTCTTAAGTTCTTTACCAAGATACATCCGAAACCCCTACACCGCTGTGATGTAAATATTGGCATCCCTCAACCCCTTTATTCTAGCCATTTTGCAGCCCATTCTTAACCAACAGGGCCGAGGAACAGATCCTTCAGATTCAGTGCTGTTTTCAAACACACAGAGAAAGGAGCCACTTCTTGGGCTGAAACTTGAGATCCTGTTAGATATTGCCACGGATTCAGATATCCTACAAAGGGATTGTTTTAACGTTAGAGAAGAAAGACAACTTATCAGTTACCTCTTTTACCATGTAAAGGTGATATAGATGGTTTCTGACACTCACTGAAACATGATCCCGGGTCTAAAAAGTTCCTTCCTTTTTAAAGCACAAAGCACATGATTGGTTAGTAGTTAAGAATGGGGAATAGAAATTCTGTACTTCCATTTCCTAGTCTTTTTCTACAAATTAATCATTTATTTTCTTAATGATTCATCGAGTTATAAATGAACTTTTAATTGGCCTATCAAGAAAGTTGTATTTTAAAGTTAAAACTTGCTTGAAACTAAGATTGCTTTTTAAAAATATGTATTTATGTGGTGCTGAAGATCGAACCCAGTGCCTCACTACCACTGAGCTTTAACCCCCACCCCTAAGGATGCTTTTTAAAAATAACTTCTCTTGATTTCTTTTAAACCATTTCTTTAGCTTGACAGACTTCAGATGCAGCTGACAGATTTTCTAAATAAGACAAGAAAAATACAAAAAAAAAGTTTAATGATAAAAATGTATCATTTAAGATGATTACAATGAAGGGTGGGGATGTAGTTCAGTGGCAGAGCATTTAGTTAGCATTCATGAAGCCCAGAGCTCGGCTCAATCCCTCCTCCCCCTACTCCCAAATGATTACAACAGAATACCTTTACTGGGGCCATATCTGAATTATAAAATGTTTTCGAGGCATGACTGTAACAAAGGGAATTTATAGTAGTTGTCTATCTTCTGCCCATTAACGTGAAACTTTCAAGTAGAAACAAACCTCAAGATAAGGGCTCCTAAATATGTTTGACCTTCCAGGGCTAAAATGAAAGACCTAATCCATTTTCCCTTCTTTAGGCATAGTTTAATTTTTTAGTATACACAGGTGAAAGCAAATGCCGTAGAAGAGAGGGAAGGGCATATGCATATTTAAGGGGTTGGTGAATAGTTGCTCATTTATTCAAGTTTTAGGTTTGAGCTAAATCCTAAATATCCACTATATACGAACTGAATTGTCCTTGGTGAAAAGTTATGCTGAGTGAGGCAGCACAGGCTCTGATTCCAGTTACTCATGAAGCTGAGGCAGGAGGATCACAAGTTCAAGGCCTGCTTGAGCAACTTGACGAAACTCTTTCTCCAAATGAAAAAATTTAAAAAGGGCTAGAGATGTAGCTCAGTGTATCTCAGAACCAGGGAAAACAAAGAACAGTGATGCCGCCCCTCCCCCCAACAGCTTAATCCTTTACAGTAAAAGATTTTTAAAATAAAACATTGACAGTTGGAGCGTTCTCTACCTATGTCCTTCCTCTGTTGAGTATCCTCAAGTTGGTATGCTTTTTTATATTTTTAATATAGTTGTGATTCCATAAATGATTCTGCATATATTAGTCATTTTCTGTTTTATAAGTGATAGAGATTTTGAGGGAAGAGAAATAATATTTGAAGTTATAGATTAATACAAGGAAAGCTATTGGAAGGAATATATAAAAGATGAACTTAAGGGATCTAAAACACTTTCCCTTTTTCTTGAAACGTGGGAACTAATCAATGGAAGGGGGAGAGAGTAAAAGGATCGCTAGAACAGTGGTTCTCAACATTCTCCCTGCATTGGAATGACCTGGGGAGCTTTTAAAATATACCCATTCTGGGTTCAGAGATTAAAATGTAATTGTGCTGTGAAGGAGCCTAGGCAGTGGTATATTTAATTTTATTTATTTATTTATTTAATTGGTACCAGGGACTGGACCCAGGGTGCTCTATCACTGAGCCACAACCCCAGCCCTTTTAAAAATTTTTTGAGACAGGGTCTCATTAGGTGGCTTACAGCCTCACTAAATTGCTGAGACAGGTTTTGAACCTGCAATCCTCCTGCCTCAGTCTCCCGAGCAGCTGGGATTACAGGCATGCCACCATGCCTGGCAGCAGTAATATATTTTAAAGTTCCCCAGGTGATTCCTTTTGAAACCGAGGTTGAAAACCACTGTTCTAGGAGCCTAGTTATTGTCCAATTCAGAAGCCACTAGCCTATTTAAATAGGCTATTTAAATTTAAATTAAGGAAAAATAAAGATTCAGTTCCTTACTGGCAGTAGCCACATTTTTCAACTGTAATGTACTATAACTACAGTCTTAGTGTTGGAGACCGCAGGGGTAAAACCAAGTAGAAAAATCATAATCTATGATAATCTTTCTTTCATTTTTTTCCCTGCCAGTACAGGACAGATAAAAGAGTATTCACTGGGTACCTATTATATGCCAAAGCATCTTGCTAGGAAATATATAATCTTAGTTAATCCTTACCAAAAGCATTGATGAATACATTATTTCCATTTTAAGCAGAGTGAGACTCAGAAGCAAAATGATCACCTCAATATACACAGCAAACATGCGCAGGAACCATGCTTCAAACTGACACTAAGGCACCTACCCAGCTTTATTATCAACATTTATACAGTGTGCTCCTCATGAGTTCCAAAAACATACACAGCTGAATACAATTGGTTATAAAAAGGAATGAAGTTCTGACATATACAATATGAACTTGGAAAACATTATGCTAAGGAAAATAAACCAGATACAATACACAGCTATAAGCCCAACAGCTCAGGAGGCTGAGGCAGGAGGATCACAAGTTGGAGGCTAGCCTTGGCAATCAGTGAGACCCTGTCTCAAATAATGAAAAAACATGAGATGAGGCGGAGGATCTGGAGATGTGGCTCAGTGGTAGACTGACCCTGGGTTCAAGTCCCACTACTACTTTTGTTTTTTAAATTCTAGTGGGACATGGTGGGGCACGCCTGTAATTCCAATGACTCAGGAGCCACTAAACAATTGAGACCCAATTCAAAATAAAAAATAAAAAGGATTGGGGATGTGTCTCAGTGGTTAAGTACCCCTGGGTTCAATCCCCAGTACCAAAACTAAAATTAAAAAAATTTAAAATTCCAGACCCCCTCAAAAAAGACAAATATTTTATGACTCCACTTACATGAAATAATCCAAAACAGGCAAATTCATAGAATCAGAAAGTAGGATAGAGGTTATCAGGACTGGGGAGAAAAGGCATGGAGACTTATTGTTAATGGGTACAGACCTCAAAGTGATAGAAAACTTCTTTTGGATGGAAAAATTCTGGAAAAAAGGACTGCCAGTAAAACAGCACTGTTGAATGTCAAAAACACTGAGTGGCACATTTTATGTTATATATATTTTACCACAATTAAGAATTTTTAATTACAAAAGGTTTCTGTTATCAAATAAGTCTGGCAAACACTGAATTAAGCAGGTTTTGTAAGTACTATATAATGTGAAACTCTAAAAGGAAGATGTGGCATTTTATCAAATTTATGAAATCCTTTTGTCTAGGAGTGTGTAGCAGAAGGGAACTTACTTTGGAAATGCTGCAAAAAATTATATAATACCCTATGAGTTTCTATAGATATAAGTCATGACTTTGTTCCAAATAGAATGGACTGTCTTGGGACCGCTGAGTGTCTGCGCGGCCAGGCAAAAATGAGGCTTTTGTAGGAACGAAAAGGGAAAGAAAGGCAGGAGGAGTTGGCTAGGTCACACATCACTACAAGTTACTTTCATGTATATTTTTTAAACTTCTAAAATACCACATATACAGGTTTGACAAAACTGCATGCTGGGATTTCTTTAATTACTTGGGCCTTTAAGGTACTCAGGTGTCATGAATTCAGGTCACATCAAAATAACTGATGATGTATTTTAAGATTCAGAACAGAACTGCCAGCAGCATAGCCACAGGCTTCTGGGATTAAGTATTGATTTAGCATTCTGAATTATTTTTTGTAGTGCTGAGGATTGAACCCCTGGCTTTGCACATGCTAAGCAAATGCTCTACCACTCAGCCTGCTCGATCTCCTGGTGATAACTCTCTCAACATGCAGCCCAGCAATCTGAATTTTTATGTGCAGGTGAAGGCCACTGTTTTCATTACCACTGTGTAGTTACTGGCTTCCCTAATGAAGTTAAAAAAGAAGAAAAAGAAAAGAGAAACAGAAAAAGCTGTGTGAGATCATGTTACAACTTTTTTTTTTTTTTTTTTTTTTTTGACATAGGGTCTTGCTAAGCTGCCCAGGTTGGTCTTGAACTCCTGGGCTCAAGTGATCCCCCTACTTCAGCCTCTCAAATAGCTGGGACTACAGACAGGTGTGTGCTGCCACACCTGGCTCTTAAAATTATAAATTATTATTTCGGATTTCAAGAAAATCTTCCTTAACTTGTATTTTTGTTCAATAAACAGGGTAAGAGAGAGATGCATTCATTTCTGTATATAATTAGATATTGAAAAAAAGTTATTTTACACGAGTTGTCATTATTACCGCACCTGTTTTTTATTTTATAGAATTTAAAATTATACACTGTTTTCTGACATAATACTTATCCTCATTTACTAGAAGGAAAGGTTTCAGTACAGAAACCACATTTGTTTTATTCATCATAATGTATAACTAGGACTTATGATGGTATCATCTGGTGCAAAGTAAACAGTTCTAAGAATCTTTGAATGAATTTGCAAATAGATTGTTTGATTAATAAAACTACATAGATAAAATACGTATCTGTGCATTCCATATTTTATGTCCATGGCTTCCAATATAAATCTAAAAATTTGTCTTAAGGGCTGGGGATATAGCTCATTTGGTAGAGTGTTTGCCTAGCATGCACAAGGCCCTGGGTTCAATCCCCAGCACTGTCAAAAAAACAAATTAAATTGTCTTAAGAAACTGTATTATTTTTACTTTACTCCATACAGGATTTTTGGTATCCTTCTAAGTCATGAATGTAGATAAGCTTATCTGTCAAATGAGAAGGGAACTAAGTCCTTACATACTTTCCCTTCTAATACAACAACTATATGAAATAGATGTCATTACCAATTTCCAAATAAGAACTGGCTTCAAAGAAAGGTCTCCAACTTCCTTTTACTTCACCAGTATAATATAGTAGTCAAGAGTACAGACTTGGAATAGGGCTGCGTTCCCATGCTAGATGCTTACCTTGGTCTCAGTTCCTTAATCTTTAAAATGGAGAACAACACTATGTCAAGAGAATGAGGCTGGGCACGGTGCCACACGCCTATGATCCCAGGCTGAGGCAGGAGGGTTGGCAGCTCAAAGTCAGCCTCAACAGTTTAGCGAGGCCCTAATCAACTCAGTGAGAGCCTATCTCTAAATAAAATATAAAGAAGGTCTTGGGACGGGACGGGACTCAGTGGTTAAGTGCCCCTGGATTTAAACCTTGGTATCAAAAAAAAGGAAGAGTGTTCATATTCTTAGCACAGTACCAGGTATATACTACTAATTTGTCACAGGCTTCCATTATAACTTGATCATTGTTGCATGATCAATGATTTTGTTGGGATAAGTTCAGGAAAGTGTAGGCATTACAACTTTTATATCGAAAGTTAACTTATTTGCAAATAAGTCAATGTTTTTTGTATACAAATCCCTAGGTGCTCCCCACAACCTCCTAAACAGTTTAATGTCATTCTTCCAGGTCTATAACAACTAGTCCAAAAAGAGCTAGGGAGCTTAGGTAGTAAATTAGCATATCAACAGTGTGTGAACCAGCAATGAAAACTGGAATGTTTGGAGATATGGACCTTTGGAGAGCACTTGCTCAACACAACAGGAGGTAGACACTACGTCTAGGGAAAGCAGTCTTGTCATTACAGAGGTATTTTCAATTCTGTTTTAATATGGTCTTTGCTTTGATTACATGCTGACCAAATAACTTCTGATATAGATCTGGCCTTGGGGGTGGGGGGCACTTACCAGGAAATGGGTGCCTTATATTTTGGTGACTAGAAAGGGCTAGCTTCCACTATAAATAGTAAATTGACCTTCTGGCTTATACATGAGTCTTATGTGATTTTAACTAGTATCCTGTCATAGAGAATTTGATTCCCCTCAGGAACACTGAGAAACATTAGTGCCTAGAATTGCCATATTTGAGACCTCACCTTGGTTATAGTGATTTCATTAAGTTCATACTGACCTCTAAGACTCTTGGCAGTCAGCCTGCTCGATCTCCTGGTGATAACTCTCTCAACATGCAGTTATATCATCTCCCCTTCAAACGCCAATGGATCCAATGGATAGTAATCTATTTGCTGAAGCCATTTTCTGATAGTTCTCTATCTACTGAGTCTTTTTAGAAAATTCATGTTTAATTGCATAATACATGAACATTCTCTTTGTAAAAAACTAAAACACTGAAGTGCTTTTTGACTGCTCTCCTCCATGTCTGTCCCTCCTTTTCTGCCTTCTCTTCCCACCAGGCAATCCTTCTGTGTGTTGTGTATTATGTCCTTCCAAAGCCTGTAAGTGCATTTATTATAAGTATAGATAATAATATGTGAAATTATATATTATTATGTACGTTTGTGTTCATGTTATCATAAAAAGTATCATACCTTTCTGCAGTCTGCTTTTTTTGGTGGTTTGTTCAATGATTTATCTTGAAGATCTATGTTAGTAAAGAGATTTCTCTCATTATTTCAGAATGCTTCATGATTATCCTAAAGTAATAATAAGCTTATTCAGCAATTTTTCTGTAAACAGATATTTAGGTTTTCCCCAGTTCTTTGCTACTATAAATAATCACCCTTGTATATATGTTTCTGTAGGTTTTCAGCTGTGGAGGATTTTGCCCCCGGGGGACATTTGGGTTGTTACAATATGGGGAAAGGGGAGTGCTACTAGCATCTAATGGGTAGGGTCCGGGGATGCCACTAAACATCTTATGGTGCATAGGACAGACCCTCACAACAAAAGAATTATCCAGTAAAACAGCAAAGCCAGTGCCACATCTGAGGTTTTTGTTAACACAGAATCCATACCTGATAGGGACTTCTGTATCAGTTTTAACTATTGCTATGTAACAAACCATCCCATAACTTAAAATAACAATTTATTATTTTTCACAGTTCTCTAGGTTAGAGGCAAATTCCATGACATCACTCATGCAGCTACATTCACTGGACAGTGGTGGGGCTGGAAAAGCTGAGGAACCTTCCTGTCTGGCAGTTGGTGCCGTCATCTGGGATGCCTTAGTTCCCCTTCGTGTGGCCTCTCATTCTCCAGCAGCCCACACCAGTTTACCTCTATGGTCAGGGCATTGTTCAGAGAGCAAAAAAGTAGAGGCTGATGGGCTTACTGACACCTGAACCTAGAATTCACACAGCACCACCCGCCACATTCAGAATTCAGTGTCACCTTTGCTCCATTCAACCCAAGTTGCAAAGCTAGTCTGTTTCCCCTCTCTTAAGGGGAAAAGAGAGGGGAAGACTACCTCTTAGGGGGAAGAGCATCTTCCACCAGGTCATACTGCATGGAACTGGTAAACAGATAAAGGAAGTGAAGCAGTTCAAGTTTTTTAGGGTTGGTGTGGTTACGTTTATCTTGGCCCTAAGAAAAAGTCTCCAGTATATCATGACCTATAGGTCTGAAGTAATCTAACTGTAAGGGCAATGGCTCACTTGGTCTATTAATGCTGAAAAATGCTTTAGGAAGTCACTGATAATTGATGTTAATGCATATCACATTATAAAGATATTATGTTTTTTTGTGTCCATGTTGTCTAGTACACAGGAAATATTTTTTGTGGGGAGGGTATGTAGAATTGAAATGAAATGATCAGCTGCCAACCATAAAACTGTTGAGCCTTGGCAGTTGCAGGTTTAACATTCCAGGATTTGATTGTTCAAGAATATTCTGAAGGCCCACGAGGTGATGCCAGTTATCATTACTGAGGTAAAATAACAAATCATACTATGAGGCTGGTACGCTAGCAGAAACTCTCAGCCATCCTGTGAGCTTAACCCAGAGCTCAGGAGTTTCATCCCAGCCTCGCTTCATTGTTCTCATCCTAGCAAGAATGAAATCTCATTTGTGAAATCTTAGGAAAAGATCACTTATTTTTTCAACATCCAATGTCAGAGTTTTATTGGCAAGGAAGAAAAACACTGTTAGTAGAAAGTACTTCCATAAATAGAATTACAAAAATCCCAAAATCATTGACTGAAAGATTGATTGATCACTTAACAATTTTACCTTTCTGAATGTTATGGAGACAAATGGACAGGCTCTAGCAGTATATATCAATGTAAAACGTGTGAAAAAGTCTCAGGATCTCTGTGGTTGAGTCAAGAGGCAGCTGTGTGCCCCTAAGTCTTCATCTGGAGGAACTACCAACAGTGCCAGTCTTAGGGATGCTCTTAGGGTGTACTCTGAAAGGCAGTCACAGCTCTGGTGAGCAGTGTTGGAGTCTTTCAGCTCCCTGTGCTTTTCCTTTTGTACTACGGAGACAGGACTATAGACTCCTGGGTCCCATGACAGTTACCTTGGGTACAGAGCTGGGACGTGAATACTGAAAAATAGTCAACAGTTACAATTTGTGCTTATCTTTCATGAAGCGACTCACACTTTAAAAAAAAAATAACCATTTTATTGAGATGGTCACTTTTTAGGGATCTTCTGACAAGTGAAAATGGAAGAGATGATATTTTGGTCCATTTTACTTTTTGTTTTCAATACAAAGGTATGCTTATGCCTAAAAGAATCCTGGGATGGTATATCTATTTTAATTATATTTTCATTTTACTTTATTATTATTCATTGATTCAAACTGATAAATGTGAAGAGTAGCCAAATCTCCTATCTCATAAAACTATAAAAATTCACGATAACAGAATGCATGAGCTTTCAGTGTGTACTTTATAGTAAAGGCAGAACACCAAGTGTAAACTCTTGATGTCTTTGTCTTCTATTTTTTCTACTTGGCATAATAATCCATAATCTATTATACTTTATGCCAGGTGAATCTGCAGAGGAAGATAATAGAGTAAGACTACTTAAATATCTAAAATAAGAGTTACATTTAATAACCTATTTATTTCTAGATACAAGAAAATGTAAGACCACATTGTCTGGAATCACTTTGCTTAAAATGTATTACAGGAGGAAGCCTAACAGGAGCAGTGTTCAATCCAGCATTGGCACTCTCACTTCATTTCGTGTGTTTTGATGAAGCTTTCTCTCAATTTTTTATAGTATACTGGCTGGCTCCTTCTTTAGGTAAGCATATCTTTATTTAATATGTCTAAAAGATTAGAATATTTTAAAATATGATATGGCATGCTACTGTCAATTTCCAAAGCCAGAGTAGGCACAAAAAGGAAAATGAAAAAGGAAGTTAACATGCTTGAGATAACCATTTATGCAGTATCCTTTAACTGTTTTTATCAGGGCTGGGAATGTAGCTTCATGCTGACTTGGGTCGAATCTCTCTCTCTCTCTCTCTCTCACACACACACACACACACACACGCACACATACACACACCTTAACAGTGTGGTGGCACTTGCCTGTAGCCCAGCTACTCAGGAATCTGAGGAATGGGCTGGGAATATAGCTCAGTTGGTAGAGTGCTTGCCTCTCAAGCACAAGGCCCTGGGTTCAATCCCAGCACTGGGGGGAAAAAAAAATCTGAGGAAGGTGCATTGTTTAAGCCCAGGAATTCAAGGTAAACCTGGGGAAAAAAAAAATGAAAAAGCAAAGAGTGGACAAAGATTTGTTTTTTCAAAGTTGTCAGCTCCAACTAAAATGTCATTTCACTCATTTAACTCATTTTGGAGAAGGGCATCTCATGAAGCAATGAATAACTGTAGTAAGCATGGTTTTAAAATTATTCACAAGATCAGCTGGCCATGGTGGCACACGCCTGTAATTCCAGTGGCTTTGGGAGACTGAGGCAGGAGGATCACAAGTTTGAGGCCAGCTTCAGCAATTTAGCAAGGCCTGAAGCAACTCAGATCCTGTCTCAAAAAATTAAAAGGGGTGAAATGTGGGGATATAGCTTAGTGGTCAAGCACCTCTGGTTTCAATCCCTGGTACAAAAAAAAATTCACAAGTTAATTTCTATTGAGTTTAGATATATAAAAGTCTTCTATAAAGAGGGATCAAATAACAAAAAAATTATACAATTACTGTAATCAAAATATGCATTTCTTATAAATGAATAAGAGGATTATTCATTAATACACCACTGTCTTCTGTGTTTAGTTAGCATTTTCTGTTTCTTCGTGCTCGTTTTCTGTTTTTTTGTTTTTGTTTTTTTAAAAGGCACAGGTAGAAGGGGAACACTGGCACCACACACAGGTTTGAATAGCCTCATGTTTTTACTCCTCTCATTCACTTCCCATTCCTTTATCTCACATTTGCTCATCTATTATGCTTAATAATATCTACAGGTACAAACAAATATCGGAGAAAATCTGCATTTAAAGACTAGTGATAGGTTTTCCCCCAATCCTATGAAGTGCGTTTGTAGTGTTTTCCAGTAACCTCTTACAGGCAGTGGCACATGCCTGTAATCCCAGCTACTGAGGAGGCCAAGGCACGAGGATCTCAAGTTTGAGGCCAAACTCGGCAACTTAGTAAGCCTAATCTCAAAATGAAAAATAAAGAGGGTTGGGGTGGAGGCTGGGGATGTAGCTCAGTGGTAGAATGCCCCAGGGTTCAATCCCTAGTGCAAAAAAAAAAAAAAAAAAAAAAAAAAAAAGTTAAAAGAAGTTACTAATTAGGCAGGAGAGTTTTTTGTTTGGGTACCAGGGGCACTTAACCACTGAGCCACATCCCCAGCCCTTTTTATTTTTACTTTTGAGAGGGTCTTGCTAAATTGCTGAGGCTGGCTTTGAACTTATGATCCTCCTACCTTAGCCTCCCGAGTCACTAGGAATACAGGTATGCACCACCTTGCCTGGCTGGTGGTAGTTTTTATATGAAAAATTCCCCCCAATGTGTTGTACTTGGAACCAATACATATTATTTAACATATCTGTTAGTGTGCTCCAACTACAATTTTATTGTAGGCCCATGATGCAAAAGCATTATTTCATATATTACTTGAAAGAACATTTAAAATGTCTTTCCAGAAAATTTTTAAAAGAAAAAATCTGAAGTACTAATGTTCTCTGCAAAGGACCTTGACTTTTTTTTTCTTAAAACAGGTTTTCCAACTCAAAATACTTAATGACTTCTTCCCAGAAGAGCATATAATAGGAAAAGCACTAGTGCTAAGAAAGAAAAATAGCTCATCACCTTTTTTTTGGGGGGGTGCTGGGGATCAAACCCAGGGCCTTGTGCTTACAAGGCAAGCACTCTACCGACTGAGCTATCTCCCCAGCCCCAGCTCATCACCTTTTATAGACCAGAGTGGGAGAGTGAAAAAAGGGATTACATTCTCAAGTTTGTATAGTCCAAACAGGAAGATAACATTTTTTTTGTGGTCATCATCAAAACATTTTTTTTTGGGGTGCTGGGGATTGAACCCAGGGCCTTGTGCTTACAAGGCAAGCACTCTACCGACTGAGCTATCTCCCTAGCCTCCTCAAAACATTTTAAAAGACACACTTATTACAAAACGATTGAAACACCAAAATTAAAAAAATATAAAAATGGTGCTCGCTTCGGCAGCACATATACTAAAATTGGAACGATAGAGAAGATTAGCATGGCCCCTGTGCAAGGATGACCCACAAATTCGTGAAGTATTCCATATTTTTAACAATAGTGCACCATGATCAAGTTGGGTTCATCCCAGAATGCTCAGTTGGTTTAATATCCAGAAATCAATAAATGTAATTCATCACATCAATAAACTTAAAGTCAAGAATTTAAAAAAAAAAAAAAATATATATATATATATAAAATGTTCACTCATTTGCTTTCTGTGCAAGGAATTTCTTACTAGTGGCATCAATCAAATTTTTCTGTAATTATATATGGCCCTATTTAGCTTATTGAAAATACTCAAAGATTCTAAGTTGTCCTAAAAAGATCCTTAGCTTTTTTTCTTAGACCCAACATAAAATTTCTGTTGTAGTTTTGGGTTTATAAAGGCATATTTCTGTACAAGGTTTATGACTGAGAAACAATGAAAGCATTCTTCAATGAATTGGATAAAATACAAATGTGAATAAATACACACAGTTTTTAGAATACTAATTTCTAGCTTGCCATTGAATTTTGTCATATATTAAAGTTACATTCCCACTGGAATTTGGCTCCAAGTGAAATAAAAAGTCACAAACTCTGAGAATGGGGAAAATAAGAAAAGTATGATTTACAAGAGTCAGAGTTAAGAGATCCATCAAAAAAGAACACAAAACCCAACTGCCAAAGCTACGTTGGGCAATGTCACTGGGGGGAGACAGAATAATCTCAAGATGTCTATCTTCTTTCTCTCTCTCTCTCTCTCTCTCTCTCTCTCTTTTTAATATTTTTAGTTGGAGATGGACACAATACCTTTGTTTATTCCTTTTATTTTTTACTTTGAGACAGGGTCTCACTAAGTTGCTGAGGTTAGCCTCAAACCTATGATCCTCCTGCTTCAGCCTCTCAAGTCACTAGGATTACAGGCGTGTGCCACCATGCCCTCCCCCGCCTTTTATTTTTTTTAAGTTGTAGATGGACACAATGCCTTTATTTTATTTATTTTTCTGTGGTGCTGAACCCAGTGCCTCACATGTGCTAGGCAAGTGCTATACCACTGAGCCATGGCCCCAGTCCCTTCTTTCCCTTCTTGACTAAGCAGAGAGCAAACTATTGGGAGCCACAGTCTTTATTTTCTTTCTTGTTTCTCATCAGAGTAGAGATAATTATAATTTCTTTAATAGCCCCCATCATCTTCCCAAATGAAAAATGTTAGAAATGTGACTATAAGAATGTATACATGGGGCTGGGGTTACGGCTCAGTGGTAGTGCGCTCACCCAGCCCAGGTGAGTCCCTGGGTTCGATCCTCAGCACCACATAAAAATAAAATAAAGGTATTGTGTTCCCCTACAAGTAATAAAAAAAATTTAAAAAAAAGAATGTATATAGGGCTATTTTCTAGTTTTTACATTTCATACAATAAAAACTGACCAATTCTGTGTGCTTCTATGAAACTGCAATTCCATTTTTAGAAAACTTTTAAACGTCATGCCTTGTTTTCTAGCTTTGACTTTAGGAAGAATTGACAAAATATGTGGTCAATTAACATAGGGATCATATCTGATTCCTTTTCATTTGAAGACTGGTTGCAGATTCATCTTTTAAAAATATATTAAGGTACTGAAATGCTAGCCAAATCTTAAGGTTTTGTTATTGCCAAACAAGAAAGTGGTAAATTTTAAATCTGCATGGAACAAAACTAATTTTTAATCTAAATATAAGCTATCTACAATTTTAAGTCTAAATGTAGTTAAGATTTTTAAAAAATTGAAGAATTCCCTTTTACGGTAGCGATTTGAATCTTTGGGTCACTCTCCTTCCTGTTTCACATTGAAGCAATGGCTACATGCTAGATTTGTCTAGTGTAACCTCAAAAATGAAGATATTAGGACTAGGGGTGTAGCTCAGTAGTTGAGTGCTTGCCTAGCATGCACAAGACCCTAAGTTTGTTCCCCAGCACTGCAAAATCAAAACAAACACAAAAAAGATTTACTAATAAGCAAAATTTTAAAAATGTTTGTTTCTATTATGTTAAAAAAATCAGCATTGACTGAATTTTAAATATTTTACTTGCTAAAATCTCTAAAAGCTATTAGTGGATAAGACTGATGAAAAAGAGAAGCAAGAAAGTAATCTAACATACTGTTCTGATTTGAGCATTCCAGGTAAGAATTGGAGTACTTTTGGTTGCTGTTCCCTGGGTACATCCCTGGGGTACAGTGGGTCATTGCCATTTTTGAGGTGCAGCTAAAGACCCAGGTCCAGGCTTTCCCAGCAAGTCAGTAAGGGAGTCAGAACTAAAACTACTAATCTGTGAGTTTTATTTGTCCTTTGAATTCACTATTTAGATACTGCAATTTTTATCAAGTACATAGTGTTTTTAAGGATTCATGGTTGAAGAAAAATGTGAGAATATCCGTCTTAATGTATACCCAATTAGGGACTGACTTTCCTTTAAGATTGTTTTGTTTTTATTTTACCTTATTTTGTCTTTCAGGTATATTGTTGATGATTTTAATGTTCAGCTTTTTCCTTCCATGGCTGCATAACAACAATACAATTAATAAAAAGGAATAACTATTCCAAAAGACTCAAACTAAGTTACAGGACAGTCAAGCTGGATGTGCTATACAGTGGCTGCACTGGATTCGTCAATGTTTTAACTTCCTTTGAGGAAGCTGTCTTAAGTTTTCATCATTGGGACTTAAAAAAAAATTACTGTGAAAATGAGGTATCCTGTATTTCTCAGTTAAGACTTGTTCTTTTGAGTGATGTGTTAAATGCTGCTAGAAAAGACTCATTCATTAAACCTCACATAAATCTCAAATGATAATTATTAACTTTGAGGAAAATCAAATGAGCACAAGGTTGAGAAGGGGAGAGAAAGTGATGGTAGGCTGAAAGAAACTATATGGGGTGTTGCCTGAATGAATTGGATTACTTAACCAAAGTACAAGTCTAGCTTACAGAACTGAAGAGAACTGGATAGAAGATACTTTCCAGAGACTACCTCACACACTGAAACCGTCAGCGGTGTCATCTTTCAATAGGAAAATTGCTTTTCGAAGAGTATATATCCCCTCATTCTTAAGGGGTTTCCTAAATTTGAAATATATTCTAATTTCTAAAATTTTTCTCTAAGTAGATAATCGCACTAGCTTCAGGCAAGTTGTATAATAGAATTAAAAACTCATAGGTAGCCAAGATTAAACCTATCTACCTTTTAATGTACCTTACACCTACCAGGTGAAGTAGGTACATGTATTTTTAATCTTTATTTTACAGATAAGGAAACTAAACCTAGATGGGTCTGTCGTTTACTGCTTCAACCCCAAAACTCCTCTCGGCCATTGTTGTAATCTAAGGAAAATAGAGAGTTTTGAAGATTTGTTAAATTTTTAATTATTATTTTATTTTAACTTATTTACTTTGTTTGCAGTGCTGGGGATTGAACCCAGGGCCTTGTGCTTTCGAGGCAAGCACTCTACCAACTGAGCTACATCCCCAGTCCCATTAAATTTTTTATAATAATATTAAATAAAGGAATTAATTAGTATTTTTGAGGTTTAAAGAACCTTCAACTTTTCTCTATTGTCTTATTGTCTGAGGTTGAATTTTCATTAAAAGTTCAGATCATAAAAGGTTAGTGTTTCTCTCCAAAGGCGATTCTATTATCAGAGTTAGAACTGAAAGTAAAAAAAAAAAAAAAAAAAAAAATGTGGTTAGATGACTGAGCAATAATCAAATAACAAGCAAATGATAAGTCGCCAGGTAATTAAAGCCTGTTGGTGCTCCGCCTGTAGTCAATTGCTCTACTTACACCTGTTGACTGAGCAGTGGCAGCTTGTTGTTAAGTCCACCTAACAGGCAGCTGGTTTGAAGATCAGTTTGTCTCTTTAACTTACAAAAATACATACCATCGTAGTACTTTAAAAAGCACAGGTCACAAAGTTGTGACTGAATAGGTAAAGGTTTCACTTATTTGTTTTACTGGGCCTGCTCAGTACTTAAAATAGTGTCAATATTTTAAGTCTTTTCACACAAAAATCCATAGTTTCAGCTTCTTTTGCAAAAAAAAAAACAACCCAGAGTATCTTACAATATTAGGCCTGAATTTTGCCATGGCAACACTACTAAGTAACTGTTCTTCCCTTTAACAGTTGTCTTCCAAACATGAAGCTGTGTCACTGTTTCATGGCTATTTTTCTTATAAAATAGTTCTTTTTATTCATGATGCTTACATGAATAGTGTGGTTTAAGAAAAATGAGTATTGTGAAAACAGCCCTCTGAACTTCACATCAGACTAAATTTGTGACTTCTGATACCCCTGCTTCCTCTGCAATCTTCTCAAATGGTGGCCACTTCCCAACACTCTCACACCACTGCCTGGGGATGGAATAAACCTATTCCTCGTCCTACTGTTACTTCTTCATTCTCCTCTACTTCCTACCTTAAAAGCAGGGCATCAGCTACCTGGGTACTTGTTGCAGTTAAGTATTGTATAGTTCCCTCAAGTCCCCCTTGTTCCTAAGGTCTGAGTTCCCGTCATTCTTTTTCTATAACACTACTCCAGTTATATTTCTTGGTAATTAATACCACAGAAATGATCCTTTTCAATGTCTTGGCCCCAGTTTGTTGGCTTGCTCTCCTTTGATAATCTTGGCTTTTACTCTGCCTTAGCTGTAAATTATAGCTAAAGGTTCATCATAATAGGTAAAAAATTTCTGATCTCAAACACCCCACTTTCTGACTGTAACTCCTTTCCAGCTCACTCACTCTAGAAGGCATCTCCAGTGATCCCCTGACTGCCACAGGGAATTTCTGCCCACTGACACCTTTTCACATTTCTTATCCT
Source organism: Sciurus vulgaris (assembly GCF_902686455.1). Lineage (NCBI taxonomy): Eukaryota > Metazoa > Chordata > Mammalia > Rodentia > Sciuridae > Sciurus > Sciurus vulgaris. Next base: position 75,040,150 of record NC_136472.1, read on the forward strand.
TCCCAAGTAACCGCTTCTACTTAAGCAACTTAAATTACGGCCAATCATCACAATCATGCTTGCATACACCTGTAAATCCCTTCCCTCGTCTCTTCACCATACCCATAAAACTTAACCGCAACCTGATTAAATGCAGTGGTCTGCTTATTCTCTACCTCACACTCATGCTACAGAACACACCCAGAACTTGCTGTGTATCTGTGTGTGTTTAGGGACTTGAGGTTGCTGTAGGCAGCTGTATATGTTTTACAAGACAGCATCTAAGCATCTTTCCTGTTTGGGGTAATCCACCACTGTGAGACAGGGACAGTGCCATTTGTTATAAAAGATTAAAGTGGCCAGATACTCCATCTGTCCCTTACAACTAAGGCACACAGTGCCATCCAGAACTTTTGAATCCTGAGTGTAGTGACTCAAAGAAACAATAAAGAAATTAGCCTAATAACAGCAGGGGAATTAAAAATCTTAAGTAACTATTCCTGGTTCCTAACCTTTTTTATGAGCCTTCTTTATTTTACTTTCTTGTCCATTTTGTGAACTAGAAAATAGCCAGTGTTTGGATTGATTTACAGCCAAAATTTGGACTGACAGATGTTATAGTTTTATGAAAATTACTGCACTATCTTCATATTCAAAAAGTTTACTATTTGCAGTTTAGTGCGAATTGTTTTTGCTTCTCTTCATAATGCTCTTGGCTGCTCTTACTGCTACCAGTAAGTCTGATGCAACCATTCCTGTTGCCTTTATTAGCCTGTTAAATGCCTATAAACTGGATATTCCAGAGCATTAGATCTGTTTATAGAGGAGACTTGCCGTGAAGCTCTGAAGGTTCTACAAAAAATTGCATAGATTTCATGACATCTATTTTAATTTGCTCAATGGAATTTTAAATTTCAAGCTTCTCAAATATATTCTAAGTGGTGGTTGAACCTTAGTATCTCTTATGAAGCCATTACTACTACTGGTAATAATTAATATCTAGTGAGCTATTTTCTAGGCATTATCCTAAGTGCATTATATTATATGCATTAGTGATTAATATAATCTAAAAAAAAAAAAAAAAAATCCTCGCCACACATAGTGATGCATGCCTGTAATTCCAGTGACTTGGGAAGCTAAGGAGGATCACAAGTTTGATGCCACCCTCAGCAACTGAGTGCCACCCTCAGCAATTAAGTGAGACACTGTCTCAAAATAAAATATATAAAGGACTGGATATGCAGTTCAGTGGTAGAACACCCCTGCGTTCAATCCCTGGTACAACGAACAAACATTAGCCTGTATATACTGTACATTAGTCTTACTGCCAAGTCATACATCTTTTATTTTCTTTATCTTTACAAATTAAGATTAAAACATTCTAGCCAAATTCATTCCTTGCATTAAAGTTTTTCTAATTTCCCATTTGAAATTAGGAAGTCCCCAAATTAGATACTAGTTTTACTTCTGTATATATGAACATATGTAAGTATGTTTCATCTCCTTCATAATGTGAGGGCAATAATTCTATTAGAACCCACATAAAGGATGTTGCTTAGAATTTAATCACTAATATATTAGCTAGAGAAGATGGGTACAAGACATGGATTCATCCATTCTAGAAATACTTTTAAAATAGTCTTTGCATGAATATTAGCTATATAGCAGTAAGTGGGTAAAAATTCTATAGATAAATCCAAATTTAAGTATTTAGTATCTCTGAATCCTCACTAATCACTCCTGTCTTCTAAAAGTAAAGGACTATACACTATAATAATCAGTGCATAAACTCTTAACTTTATCGATACTGGGGAAGAACCTAACAGAATCTCTAAATATGTAACTCATAAGGCTTTAAATAAGGTTATTTGAAAGGTATAAATATGCTGGATGTGGTGGTACATGCCTGTAATCCCAGCAGCTCAGAAGGCTGAGGCAAGGGGATCAAAGTTCAAAGCCAGCCTCAGCAACTTAGCGAAGTCCTAAGCAACTCCGGGAGACTCTGTCTCTAAATAAAATATAAGAAAATGCTGTGGATGTGGCTCAGTGATAAAATGTTCCTGGATTCAATCCCCAGTACCCTCCGCCCCACACAAATGGATAATAAAAGCATCTATACTTCATAAGGTAGTTAGGTATATTAGAACACATAATATATATAAAGAACCCAGGATGGTGGCTGGTACACAGGACATCTTAGAAAATTTTAGTTTCCATTTCTAGGTGGCTCTTTTACGCCAATTACAACAGACTTAGATTTTCCCCAAGTCTAGTTAAAAAAAAAAGGAAAATTACTTTTCTTTGAAGGATGAGGGAAACCAAGTGAAAATGCTGAAGAGAACATTGGGCTGAGGACACAAGAGCATTCAATCACTAATTAACCAACTGGCTGACTCTGAATAGCTTGTTTAACTTAAATGTTATCTGAAGTTCAGGTATAAGTCTGGAACTACAAATCAGCCTTATAAATACTCAAGTATCTGTGAAAAACTAAAATGTGAGAGCTGAAAAATATAAGAAATTATTCCTGATCCAAAAGAGCAGCAGAAATTCAAGTATATGAATTCCTTGTTTTACTAAATATTTGCCAGAAGCTATATATTTTCTTATTAATTTCATGTTCATATCAACAAAATGAGCAAAATATAATCAACAAGATACTCTCTCATTTTATTTTATTTTTTTGTGATGCTGGGGATGGAAACCAGGGCCTCTTGTATATTAAGCAAGTGCTCATCACTGAGATCTACCACCACACCAAGATTATGATTTTTTGCCAGCATTACTTAAAAAATAAAACCAAAAAAGCCTCACTAATGGATTTAGTCAAGAATGCGAGCATAGTATTATAGAAAATGTAGATTTATTTGTTAAGCTATTACAAAGACAAAACAATTATCATTAGAAGTACTTGGAGGACTTCATTTCAGTTCACTTGTTCTGTTCCAGAAAACTAAGCTAAGAGGGTAGAAATTAAATGATATAACCTAAGAGGCTATAACAGGGCAGACTGGTAAAAGAGGTCAGAAGGAGCAGAAGCTAGCCAGAAACACTTGTGTCAGCAGCAGGATCTATAGCTGGGATATTTCCCAAGAGGTTACTACAGAGGTCTGAATTAATTAATTCGGTCCCCAAATCATTAAAAGACTCTTGTCTCTGTGGAGAACAACAAAGTCTGATCCTTCTGAGATCTTTGCCTTTTCTTCCCACACTCCAAGCTCCTAGCTAGGCATCTTTACCACCGGTCTGCTAATGTACAGATGATTCATACAGCGATGGCAGGAATTATAGGCCTACTCAAAGGGTACCTAGACACAAAGTTTTAGGGTAAATCATAAACTACAAGTACCCCCTTGGTTGAATTAATTCACCTTTGTTAATAAAGTTCATAGTTCCTTCTGCTGGTGACAACCTGCTGTCTCAGTATAGTTTGTCTTGAGAAAGAACTGGTTTAAATGTTGAGTTTTGGAGAAGGAAAGACTTTCATCAACCCCACTGCAAAGTGGAAGAGGCACCAAGTTCTCTCGTACAGTTATAAGCAGAACCTGAAAAACAAAGGTTTACAATGTTTATGATACAGCTATTATTTACTGAATGCCTTGTGAAGACTAACAGGGGATTTATATATATTATGTCTCAGTCTTTGCAACAACCCTGACATGATTACCACCCCACTTTACAGATGAGGAAATTGAGGGTTAGACAAGGTATAAGCCTTGCCCCAAGATACACAGCCAGTTCATGGTAGAACTGTGATTTCACCATTCATGTGCCTTCTCCTTTATCCCTTCTCAGGCACTGAGAGGTCCTAGTTCAATTATCTAGAAATTATTAATGGTTACATACACTCTCTAATTATTCCTTGTTTACTCTTTAAAGGCACATATAATTTTAAATGATTACAAATTTACAGACATTGTTTGGAATTCAGGTCAATTATGCAGATGAAAAGCCTGAATAAACTTTATGAATAAAATATCTCTTTGCTTCTGAGCAGAGAACATGAAATTAATAGAAAGCAAACCATCAGCTCAATAGAAATTCTGTGGCTATTTTATGGTTTTTTCACCATTACAAAGAATCCTAAGAATTCTTGCCAGGGATTACAATAACATCCCATTTGTGTAACCACTAGTGACAAATCAAATCAGTTTCTCATGATCATTATTAACAGAGTGGTCGATGTTCTCTGAATAATCTATTCTTGAGGAAAAATATGTGAAAAGTCAGAAGACCCAAAATGCTGGTTTTCCAGTAATAAAACTGTTATAACAACTATCTCTGAACCGAAAAAAACAATGTTCTAAAAAGAATGTGATGAGACATCAGGAAAGATGACTGAGGTTGATACTAAAAGGTTTCCCATGAAAGAGTTAAGTTATATCTAGAAGCAAGGGATGAAAGCCAGCGCTCAGAGTACTAGCAGTGTACACACACACACACTGCAGAGGAGGTGCTGCTGATTTTAGATTATCTGGCCACCAGTGATGGAACTAAATGTGAAAATAAGAACTGAGTATTTATGGGAAGAGATATAAGTCACAGAACTCTATGATGTTATTTTCTGATAGTTCTTCTGCTGGGACCTGAGAAGAAAGCAGAGATCTAATATCACAATTCATGGTAAGTATGAGAAGCAATGTTAAATTCACAGTGGCAACAATTTGGAAGGTCTGGAACTTTAAAAGGATGGTCTCTGATATTAAATGGAACAGGGGTACAGGAAATTAAAATTTTAAATAGAGAAAAAGCCAGAACTAAAATTTATACCAGAAGAAAACAAAATATATAAATCTTGCCATGCTATTAATACATGCTTCAATAAAAGAGCCTGGAAAGAAGGGTGTCAAGGACTAGAAGACAGCCAGTATTTGAGAAGACAATGTTATTACAGGGAAGAGAGAAGGACAACAATATAACAATGTGAAAATTTTGCAGTTTACAAAGGAAGGACTATTAAGGTTATTAGTCCTAGCTTTGTGTGGTATGCACCAGCTACATGATCTTAAATTATTACTAACATACATTTTAAATACTTAGGCTGGAAAAGGACAATATATGTTTCATAGTAACAAAATAGCAAAGAGGGACAAACTTCAGGCAAAACTCATAAATGTGTCACAGGAGAGAAAACTGGCAGAGTTCTTCTGTCAGCCATGAAAAGTAGGCAGGAAATTACTTAGGAAATCGTGGCTTTTGGATAACTACGTGGGTTTGTTGTGGTTTGGTAAATCAGCTTTTAATGCTAAGGTGCACTTGTTAAGTGTATAACAGACGTTAAATTGATCATCATCACATTTGTAGACCCCAATTTCTTAGAGAAAAATACATGTAACTTTCAGTAATTTCAGAACTGGGAAACATTTTTCTTAACTGCTAACCTTATACAGTTCTCTTCAATTATAAATATAAAAACTTATCATTTTACATGCTTTTCATGTTCAATGACAAGGAAGAGAATAAACTACTCACATTAAAGCAGCACAAATCATTTTCAGTGATCAACATCTGCATCCTCAAACTGTCCAGCAACTGTTGGTGTGGTATCTACCTCCATGCCATCTGAAAGAAAAAACAAACAAAAAAAATTTGTTGAGCTATATTCTATCAAGCACTTCAAATAGGTAGATGCAACATATAATTTCAACCAGAAGGAAGCTGGCGCCCTCTGTTGGTAAGAGTTGCCCCCCTCCCTCCACTTTTTATGGAAAACTAAAGTATTCAGGAACAGAGAAAGGAAAACAAAGGCTGTTGATTTAGGCCAAATTAAAATTAGTCTATATATTTAACATTTACTTTGTAAACACTCAAACTCAACAATGAAAGAGCTGTAGGTAGGACTTTTCTTTTTCATAGTACTGGGGACCAAACCCAGGGCCTATATACATGCGAGGTGAGCATTCTACCACTGAGCTACAGCCCCAGCCCTAGACAGAAACTTTCAAATGCACTAAGTATCAACTGTTCACTCTTCATGGATCTGTGCTATTTACTGTGAGCCTTTTTTTTTTTTTTTTTTTTAAAGGCATGTGGTCCTATTCTCACAAAATCTAAAATGTAATTTAGGAGAAAAGACAAAATTGGAGTAAACAGCTTGCTTACTGCCCTGTTTTTCTCATCTCACTAAAAATATAGGAGGGGACAAGGAAAAAAAGTCCTGTGGATAGATTGTCTACAACTGCTTTCTCTACTTTCTTGCTTCCATTCACCCCTCCACTCTTCAGCCCATCACAAACTTTTTCCAAAAGTCCCTTGGCATCATCCCACCACAGGGATATGCAAATATCCTGTCATCTCGCCACTTGTCCAGTCTTGCTAAAGAGAACCACTTATCTACCCAAACCAGAAACTCCTACTTTTTCTCTAATTTCTAATGCTTCTATCTCAAGTCTCTTAAATCTGTCAAGTCTCTTGATATTCACTACTTCTACTAAATTTAGGCCACCATCTCTAATTTAATATATAATTTACTAACAAGGCTTCTTGTCTTTCCTCAAGTATATTTCCTCTCTAATTTTCCACATTGCAATTACAGCCATCATCTGGAACACTGATAATCAAATTCTTCAATGGTTTCTCACTGACCTAAAGATAATGATCAAAAACATCTTTTTGGCCAGGTGTGGTGGTGCATGCCGTAATCTAAGCAGCTCAGGAGGCTAAGGAGAAGGATGCAGCTCAGGAGGCTAAGCTCAAAGCCTGCCTCAGCAATATGGAGGTGCTAAGCAACTCAGTGAGTCCCTGTCTCTAAATAAAATACAAAATAGGGCTGGGGATGTGACTCAGCAGTCCAATGCCCCTGAGTTCAATCCCTTGTACTGGCCCCCGCCACCACCACCACCAAAAAAAGAAAACCTCTTTTTGTCAGGCTTGGTGGTGCAGCATGCCTGTAATGTCAGTGACTCAGGAGGCTGACATAGGAAGATCACAAGTTCAAGGTCAGCTTAATTTTGCCAGACTATTTCCAAATAAAAATAAAGGGGCTGGGGATGTAGCTCATAGGTAGAGACTCCCACAAGGGTTCAATCTCCAGTATCAAAAAGAAAAAGAAAAAAAAAAAAAAAAAAAAAAAAAAAAAACAAAAATAACAAACCCAAAACAAACAAACCAAAAACCAAAAACCAAAAATCAATTATCCCTGGGGAACTGAACCCAGGGTCTCAAACACACTAGATAAGTTCTACCACTGAGCTACATCCCTTGCCCCTGCTTTTCTTAAACATTTGGGGGAGAGTCTTGATAAGTTGCCCAGGCTGGAGTTGAACTTCCAATTCTCCTGCCTCAGCCTCAAGAACATTATGTGGGCTTATATTATCTGCCCCTGTGCCCAGGTTACTGTTCAAATTCTTTAACAAGACTTTCAAATCTAAGACAGCCCAGTTCACTACTCCAACTTCTGTTACTGTAATATCTATCATTCACTTTAAGCAACCCTGGATTCAATCCCCAGTACTGGGGGAGAAAAAAAAAAAAAGTTCCAGACATAATGAACTTAATGAGATACAGTACCCCTCAAATGCAAAAGGTCTTTTTTTGAGGTGGGGGAGCTGTGCTGGGGATTGAACCCAGGGCAGACTTCATGCATGCTAGACCAAGTGCTCTACCACCAGCTACATTCCTTAGTAGTCTTTATTTTGAAAGAGACAGTCTTGCTAAGTTGCCCAGGCTGCCCTCAAACTTGCAACTCTCCTGCCTCAGCCTCCTGAATAGCTGAAATTACAGGTGTGCACCATCACATTTGGCATGAACCTTTCCACATGACAAAGCCCTTGACCTGTCTTTTCTTCCAACCTGTGTGCAATCTCCCTTCACCTGGATCACTTCGCTTCATTTTTAGATCCTGGCTTAGATATCACTTATTCCATGAGGCTCAACTATCCCAGTTGGTGAAGGGCCTAGCCCCCACGCTCTCACAGCTTCCCAATCATTTCCTGTATCTCACGCTGTATCTCTACATACTATTAACTTACTCTACTCTCCATTAAAAAGTCACTGAAATGAAGATATAACCTCATTTTCAAGCACTACTGTATTCACTGTACTAGGTACAGTGAATAAATGCCTTTTACAAAACTGAGTACTAAAACACTGAAATACCATCATTAGACAACAAGGGTTTAAATGACAAAATCATGTTGGTATTCAGGAATTTAGAAGATGGGCAATGCTGTAAAATGAAGTTTTAGACACAGACAATTTCAGTGTGTTAATAAAGCTAATGGATTAAAGTTCAAAAATTTTACTTTAACTCAGTTTTTTATGAGCATAAAATAATGTGCCATACAAAGAATTAAACAAGGAATTTTACAATTAAAAAAATAAAAACTTCAGCGATAAAAGTCTATTTTTGATGTCTACACCATCTGTTCACCAGCTGGGGCTTAATATGATGAACCAAGTGGAATGTGTTACACCTGTAGTCCCAGCTACTCAGGAGGATGACCTGGGAGGATCACTTGAGCCCAAGTGTTTGAGACCAGCATGGTTTGGCTGACACAGTGAGAACCCCATCTCAAAACAAAAAACAAATTTAAAAAGCAGGGGACAAAAGGAATAATAGTGTTAACCCAAACCCCAAACTAAAATATCCTGTAAGTCAGGAATGGTGACACACACACATGTAATCCCAATTATTCCTGTAGTACTCAGGAGGCTGCGATGAGAGGATCACTTGAGCCCATGAAATTGAGACAGAGTGACAGAGGGCCCTTCTCAAAAATAAGTTTTAAAAATCCCAGAACTTCAAGAACCTCAGGTCAATATGCTATGTGCATGGAGATACTAATTACTGTATTATGAGAAACTTAAGCATAGCAATAAATGAAAAACTAAGGTAAGCCTCTTTAGAAATATTCTGTAGTCACTACTAAATTAGAGCAAGATCCAAGAAGTGCTTATAACAGTAGTGGATTATTTCTGTGTGATGGTTAATTTTATGTGTCAACTTGGGCATGCTGTGATGTCCAGAGAATTTGTCAAATATTATTCTAGATGTTACTGTGGAAGTACTTTTAACTTTTTTGTGTATTTATTAGATTTTTTTTTTTTTTTTGCAGTGCTAGGGATTGAACCTGGGGCAAGTACTCTACCAACTGAACTATATCCCCAGCCCTATTAGAGCTTTTCAAATTAAATTTTTATTGGTGCCCTACATTACATATAACAGTGGGATTCACTGTGATACATTCATATATGCGCACAGCACAATTTGGTCTGTTTACTCCCCATACCTCCCCTTTTCCTCCTTTCCTCCTTCCCCCAATCTCCTTCCACGACTTTACTGGTCTCTCTTCTATTTTCATGAGGTCCCTTTTATTTCCTTTTTTCTGTTTAGCTTTCACATGGGAGAGAAAACATATGACTCTTGCATTTCTGAGACTGGCTTAATTCACTTAGCATGATGCTCTCCAGTTGCATCAATTTTCCTATAAACAACATTAACTGTGTTGCTCTTTATGGCTGACTAAAACTCTACTGAGTATGTATGTACCAATTTTATTTATCCATTCATCTGCTGACAGACACCTAGGTTGGTTCCCTAACTTGACTACTATGAATTGAGCTGCTATGAACACAGATATGCATGTATCACTATATTTATGCTGACTTCAGTTCTTCTGGATAAATACCAAGGAGAAGTATAGCTATGTCACATGATGTTTCCATTCTTGTCTTTGGTATGGATGTACTTTTTAGATGAGACTAACATTTAAATCAGTGAACTCTGAGTAAACCAATTACCCTCCATACTATGGTAGGCTTCATTCAGCCCACGGAAGGCCTAATACAAAGAAATGACTGATCTACCCTAAACAGGAAAAAAAATCTGTCAGCAGATCACCTTTGGACTCAAGCTACATCATCAATCAACTCTTCCCTGGGTGTGCAGTCTGCCAGCCTACCTGGCTGATTTTGTACATGCCAGCCTTCACTACATACACATCTATCTATATATCTTCGCGCGTGTGTGTTTGTGTAAACAAGAGTGTGTACGCATACACACAGGAGGACATCCCCCCATTTTATACCTACGAAGGAGTATGCAATTAAATAGCAGATGTTAAATGGTAACACAGCAGATATAATAATAGCAGCTTGGCATAAGATGTAGGGATGTTTCCCCACTATGTGACACATACACATTAGTTTTTCTGGAACACTGTGACTAACAGAAGAGGAAAACTTAGACACAGACATGGACAGAGGAAAGATGATATGAAGACTCAGGGAGAACACAGCCATCGATAGGCTAAAAGAAGAGGTCTGGAAGAGCTCCTTCTCTCACAGTCCTCAGACAACCAACCCTGGGCTTCTAGCCTCTAGAACTATGAGACAATACCTTCTTATTTTTCATATCACTCAATCTATGGTAACTTACTATGACAGCGTAATCAAACTAATATAGATTTGCAATAGCAAATAGTAAACAGACCTCAGTCAGAATTATACTTCTTTTTTTTCTTTCTCCCCCACTCTCATTTCTTCATTGCTTGTGAGCATTTTAAAAATATCTGGGGCTGGGATGTGTCTCAGTGGTAAGAGTGCTTGATTAGCATTAAGGCTCCAGGTATAATTCCCAGCACTGGTTGGGTGGGTTGGGACAAACAAAATTTCTATTTTTATAATCTTGTAATTGAGGGGTATAAAATCGCCAGAAAGCAAACCAACCCCATAAGAATTCCCATTCTATGTAATTGTACATTTGTTTCCTATACTACAGTTAATTTTGAGATTTCTTTGTGTTAATTTCCCAAATAACCTATGTTTCTCTATAACTTCCCTTACTGCTCAGGTAGCCATCTGTTCACACTGAAGAGAAAGGACACTCACCTTCATAATCTCGTACTGAATCTTCTGTTCGAACCCCAGCCATGTTATATTGGCTGCTCACAGATTGAGAAAGCATTCCTTCTAATCTCTCCAGTGTGGCTTGCCCTTCTGCTGTTAAATGGGATAATCCTTCTTCATAGGTATAAAATGTAGGGATATCACCCTGCCCTTGTTCTAAACAAACAGAAAACTTTTAAGCCATTAAACAACAATTAGAAAAAACAAGATTAATAATTAATACATTTGCTGAAGATAAGGTAGAGTAAAAACATATTTCCAGAGAAATACCTCCAACATTCACTGATGTGGCCACTGTTGAAGACAAATATAAAGAGAATGTCACTACCCTCTAGCATGAGAAAGGATTTCTAGAGGTAATAAACCAGTAAACAGCAATTCCCAGAGAAAGACATGTCCAGAGACTACAAGGAATAAAAGGGGGTCAGGGAGTCTGATATTATCCCAGGTGGAATTTTATAGGTGAGAGTAAATCAATTTGATATTTGTATTGAAGGTTTTATTCTGATTAAATACATGCTTTTTAAAATATTCAGAAATTTTAGAAAATATCAAGAACATATAAATAAAAACCACTCAAAAATCTCAGAAAGATGAGGACATATTTAGGTAATGAGAAGGAAAATCTCAGAAACGAGTTTAAGGCCAGGAATCCAGTATGTATGGAGGAAAGTGCTGTGCATACCCAGATTAATGTTTCTATGACCAGTGAGGGAAAATCAGAGAGAGAATGCACATGCCTCAAACTGAGACTCTACTGTGCTAGTGAATATAATTCTAGTCTGGGAAGGCAATGGAAAAATATTCTTGGATAAATGAAGAATAGTTCTGGCAAAGGAAAAATTGACTTTGAGAATGAGCTGTTTGAAGAAATACATTAAATAAGACAGAGATCAATCAGCTTCTGAAGGGGTGGAAAGAGGTCTCTTCTCTACTTCAGTTTAAAATGCTCTTCTCATTATCTACCACTTTTCTTTCCTTCCATTTGTCTCTATTTATCCATGTCCTCCTCCCAATAACATTTTCACCCTCAAATTTAGAAAGCCCCCAAATTTTCCCAATTCAGTTGTTGAAAGGGCTTAGGCATTAAGTGTGCCACTGTATGATTTAGTTTTATTTATAACCATTTTATACTAGCTGCTTATTGGATACAAAAAAAGACTATAATCCCCTACCCTGCATATAAATAAAAGCTCAAGATGGAACAGTAAAACAAATATTGAAAATACATTTTACTAACCATGTGCTTCCACATCATATTCTTCTCCATCATAATCATCTGAGTCTTCATCCTCAGGATCTGGATGCAGAGCCTGGCATTCACACATGGCAGTGAACAGTGCCTCCACTAAACAAGGACATCAATTTATAATTCATATTTTGGGGGATAAAATAATATTATATAATAAAATAACCAACAGTATAAATAAATTTAACAAAAGGTTTACTAGGATAACAGGATTTACAAAACTTTTGAAATTCCAAGTATAGGACTGATCCTGAATAAGTACCTGAGGCAGCAGACAAGTCACAAACTAAGAGTTCATTTCAAGATATTACTAAAATCTCCTAATGGGTGGTTGGATTTTTTGCAAGAAGGGGTTGGAGTCTTTGGTTTGATCAGGATAAATCCCCTCAGCTGATAGGGCACTGTGCAAACATCTCTCACTCTGGAAGTGCTGTGACTACAATCCAACGGATGAGATTCACAGTAGTATAAATCAATAAAACTAAACAGATTCCTCCACTCACAAAACACACCCGGTAACACAGTGTATACAATTCTCTCACTACACTCACAACCTTTTATATTAATAGTACCTTTTCCTCAATGATACTACAGATGCTAAAATGAAGAAAAAACAACAGAATGGAGGTAATGGGGGTAAAGGTGTCAATGCGGGAATGCTTGGTACACAATGGGAAAAGATCAATAGGATAGAACACTCACATGCTGATTTATCACTAGGCACAAATCTAAATTCAGTAATAGGTTCAACATCATCATCACTGTCTTCCTCCTCTTCATCAGCAAGAGATTCTTTTGATTCTTCTAGAAAGGGAATAAAAATAACTTTTAATATTACTTATTGACTTTTCAAAAAACTAAGAGAATTTCCTAAGATACTTTTTGATACATCTGAATACTGCAATTTATTTTTTTCTTATGGTTATTTTAGAGCTAAAAAAGGTTCTGGTTCTAGGGGTGTAGCTCTGTGCTACAGTGTTTGCCTAGCATGTTCAGGGACCTGGGATAAATCCCTAGCACTGGGGGACCAGGAAGCAGAGGGAGGATTCTCTGGGTAGTCACATTGTGCTTCACTGAGTTCTAAAGACTTCAGAGCTCCCATGAAGCCATAGTGATTCCACTGTTGTGTTACTTTTCACTTGAAAGCAAAGGGTTCAGAAGCAAATGTGTAATCCACTGATGTGTTCATCACTAACAATTCACAGATGAGAAAACTAAAGCCCATGAAAGTTAACTGACCCAACAGGATAAATTTAGTCTGAAGACAAGAAAAATCAAATTGTTCAAAGAGAACTAGGGCTGGGGATTTAGCTCAGTGGTACAGTACTGGTTCAGCATTTGGGAGGCCCTGGATGGGGGAGAGGGAGGGAGAAAGGGGGTGAAAGAGAAAGAGAGAGATGTTGAGAAAAAGAAGTAGTATGTGCTGGTGGATGTGAAAATTGCTACAACCACATTACACATTTAAGTATGTACTAATGAAAATATAAACTGAATATTCATAAAGGGAACCTGATCATATATTTTATAGACAACAGTTAAAAAAGGAACAAATGGGATACATATACTTTGACATGAATACATTTAAAAAATAAAACTGAGAAAGCTTTTTGCAGAATATATAACAACATTTACATTAAAATTTTAAACAACAAACAATCCTTATATTGCTCTTAAGGGGAAATACACTTCAGTGAAAGTTAAAAGTATAGACAGAAAGGACACATCAACTTCAAGATACTATTTAACTCTCAATACAGAAGGTAGGGGATCAAATGGGAAGTCCTGCAAAAAAAGGTTTCAATAGTATGATATAGTAATTTTTAAAGGTCTATAGTAATTATGAATATACATTAGAATTTATGCTGGATATTGAATAATAAAATGTTTATTATTCTCTGTACTTTTCAATATGTTTGAATTTTTTCACAATTAATAAAATACAGGTCACCAAAATATTTAAGGAGGCCCCCAAAATATTAAAACTCATTCAAAATTAGTAATGTTAAAAATATAAATTAAATTTTGTTATATCAAAGTTACCATTTTAAGAAAATGCTAATTTTCCATGCTGGTGAAGATAAGGTAGAAAGGTACTACCTCTCCTCTTTTTTTTGCAGAGCTGGAGATGGAACCCAGTGCCTCATGCATGCCAGGCAAGCACTCCATCACTGAACCATAACCCCAGTCCAAAAATGTACAATCTTAATGTAGTAATTCTATTTGCAAAGATCAATTATAGGGGCACTCTCCACTAAATCCTTTATTTTTATGTCATCTAAGTTCATTATAGATTGGTGAAAAAAATACGGATAAGCAATAAGAAAAAAACACAAAGTGGCCAGTATTAGAAGTCTGAAGTGATAGATTTAACAAGACATTTTCTGTTTCTAATGTTATTATATTGTTAAATATAGTGTACATATCTCCTAGTTGTGCAGTGGCACACGTCTATAATCCTAGTTACTGTAGGGTTCTGAGGCAGGAGGATTCTGAGTTCTAGGCAAGCCCTAGGCAACTAAGAGATACCCTTAAAAAATAAAAAGGGGGTGGGGGTATAACTCAGTGGTAGAGCACCCCTTGGTTCAAGTCCCAGTACCAGGAGGGGGGAAACACACACAAACACACACAAACACACACACACACACACACACACACACACACACACACACACACACACACACCACACACCTACCTCTATAACAGGTAGAGCAATATAAAAATACTGGAGAGCTCTAAATAACTCTATATAGTAGAATAAGTTACTTAATACCACCAAAGTTTTTCAATACACTTTAAAAAATAAAATGGTGCCACACTATACTTATTATCTATAATTGAATGAGTATTACTTTTTTAAATTATAAAAGTAATAAATACTTGTATAAAAATAACTGGAAGAGTCTAAAGGTATTAAAAGAAAAAGTTCATGCCCCTTTTGCTCATCTCCCCAGAAATAACCAATATTAATAATTCTTTTATATCCTCAAGAATCTACCTTAAGGCAAAAACCAGAAAAGTAATACAGCATTTTTACAATTCCAAAACATTACAACCATCACCAACTCATGCTAGGTCACTGCATATAGCATCCAAATTATGTTTCTCTAAACCTTTCTAAATTTTCAACAATGGAAATCAATTTTTAAAGTTATTTTAAAAATAGATTAACGAAATTCTTTACAATAAGCTGATGGAGAGTTTGTGTCCCAGGAAGAACTACTTTCTATAAAGCTGGAAAAGTCTATACATTTTTCTAAGAAAGGATTAATCATAGTCTCATCAATTTCAAGCAAATAATCACATAGAGAACAAGTTTTTGGTTTTTTGGTACCAGGGATTAAACCCAGGAGAACTTAACCACTGAGCCACATCAGCCCTTTTTATATTTTTTTTTAGAGACAAAGGCCTCGCTGAGTTGCTTAGGGCCTTAGTCACTAAGTTACTCACAATTCTCCTGCCTCAGCCTCCCAAAGAGCACAAGTTTAAAATACCTACCTAAAACCTACTGAACAGTCCCATTCCATGACGTTTGGGATTTCAAGCGTTTGCTTTGTGTGTGGGTGGTAAAGTGGGTAGTAGGGAACAAACTCAAGGCCTCATGCATGCTAGGCAGGCTCTCTATCACTGAGCCACATTCCTAGCCCATTTTATCTTTATATTTTGAGGGAGGGTCTTGCTAAGTCACCCAGGCTGGCCTGGAACTTGAGATCCTCCTGCCTCAGTCTCCTGAGTAACTGGGATTATAGGCGTGCTCCACCACAACCAGCTAACCATTTGCATTTTTTTTTTTTTTTTGGTGCTGAGGATCGAACCCAGGGCCTTGTGCTTACAAGGCAAGCACTCTACCAACTGAGCTACCTCCCCAGCCCCAAGCATTTGAATTTTTAACAAGACCCCAGGTATATCTAATATGTAGCCAGGTTTCAGAATAAAAGACTAGTACAATCCTCTTTTTAAAAGATTTTTTTAGTTGTAGATGAACACAATCTCTTTATATTATTTTTATTTATGTGGTGCCGAGGATCAAACCCAGTGCCCCACAAGTGCAAGGCAAGCACTCTACCACTGAGCCACAACCCCAATCGTAGTACAATCCTCTTAATTTTTTGGATGAAATATAGGCTCAGAGAAAATGACTTGCCTAGCAAGTTAACCACATAGTTTCCTTATTTAGTATTCTTTATCCCTTTAGCCAGCATTTGCCTGAACTGTATCTCCCTAGTCTTTTTACTGACAAGACCTTCACCCAATGCCAATGCCTGACACTATTTAGGGGCATTTTACACTGGCATTTGTTTTGTTTTTGGTGCTGGGGATTGAACCTAGGGCCTTATGTACGTTAAGCACACATTCTGTTACTGAGTTATACCCCCTGCACTAACACAGCAGCATCTGGAATTGACGGACAAGAGTACCTCTAAGGCTTTGCATTTCTATGCATGACTAAACACATGGTTCTCTTAACACTACAGTTTGATCTTGAATGTCACTCAAAGGCCCACATGGTAAAGGTTTGGTTACCAGTCTAGTAAGCTATTTAGGAGGTGGTGGAACCTGTAGGGTAAGGGGCCTGGTAGAAAGAAGTTAGGTCATTGGGGGCATGCCCTCAAAGGGGATTCTGGGACCCCAGTCCCTCCTCTCTTTTTCTTTGCTTCTTGGCTGCTATGAAGTGAACAAGCCTCTTCTACCATGCACTCCTACCATGATGTATTGTGCCACCACAGGCCCAAAGCAAGAGGGTCAAGTGACCATGGACTGAAACCTCTGTAACAGAGACCCAAAATAAATTTTTCCCTTTTTAAGTTGATCACCTCAGGTATCTTGTCACAGTAACAAAAAGCTGACAGTTATAAAATCACAACTGCATTTACTTAGTGAGTGAACTTTGTACCTAGGACCTCATTAAGAAGTCTTCCTGCACCTCAAGTTCAACAGCCTTTTACTTTTCCTTATCCTTTTCAATCTTAACTAGATTTTTTAAAATCTGTCTTTGACGTCTTCCTAATGGCAAGAATTTAAAATCTTGTAACAAAGATTATTTTCAGATGGTTGAATCAGTTTTTAGTACTTAATGAGTTAGGGCTTGCCAAAGCCCTAAAAATTAATGAGTGTCAAAACTAAAATAAATGATCATATTATATCTGGAAGCATATAAAAACCCCAAAGGAGCAATACTTAAGAGGTAAACTCTTGAGATTTTCTGTTATATATTCAATTAAAGAAAAGTAAACCTGTAATTTTAGAAGAAAACAACTTCACTATAATTTTTTATTTTTGGTACTGGGGATTAACCCAGAAACTCTTTACCACTGAGCTACATCTACAGTTCTTTTTACTCTTCATTTTGAGGCAGGGTCTTGGAAGTTGCTTAAGGCCTTGCTAAATTGCTGAGACTGACTTCAAACTTGCAATCCTCCCACTTCAGCCTCCGGAGCCAATGGGATTACAGGTATGCACCACCATGCCTTATTTCACTATCCTTTTATGAATCTTTTTAATTATTTCTAACAGCAAATCTTGGAAATTTTGTAACCCAGGGCTTCTCAACCTTGGCACTACTGACATTTGGACTGGATAACTCCTTGTTGTGAGGGGTTGCCCTGTGCACTGTAGGATGTTTAGCAGGATCCTTGGCATCTAAGGATCCCCTTCCATCTCCAACCAAAAATGTCATCACTAAATGTGGGGGAACAGAGGGGCTGATTTGAGAGGCATGAAAATCCTCCCCATCTACCTGCTGAGAACTACTGTAACAAAACAAAAAGAGTTCTACACTAAATTCTTAGAAACACAGAATATACTAAAACAAGCCTTTATAGAGTGCCTTTACAAAGACAAAGATAATAAAGAATTAAACTCAAGAGAAATACATATTGATAATAACAAAAACTTCTACATGCAAATAAAAAAAGGCAGCTACACAAAATACCTGTCCATTATCATCAGAAATTCAAGTATCTAAATTATTTTACTGTGCTCAAATTATGTTTAATAAATACCAAATGTGGGTCAATGACTTGAACATTACATGGATTTTTATCAAAGACTGCTTTCAAGATGAGCATGGTGGTTGTGTGGCTATAGTCCGAGCTACGTGAGAGGCTGAGGCAGGAGGATGGCTGGAGCCCAGAGCTCAAGAGTTAGGGACAAACCTTGGCAACATCAACCACTAAAGACTTGAAATACACTTTACTGCCAAAAGAAGCACTAGATTAAATTACACCATACATACCTCCAAATTTGGCATTCACCATAACATACAAATGCTCTCGAGGATAGGCATTTAGGTCCCTGGACACCGCATGTAAACTAATGGTGGGGTATTCCAGTGAGAATCCTAATCCAGAACCATCTAGCCAAGACAGGCGGCTGAAAAACATGTTTTAAACAGATTATTTTTAGAAACTGAATCCCAAAGTTTATAAAGGTTCGACCTACATACCTTCATGCACGTGAATAAATTCAAATTCACTTTTTAAGAAATATCCCTACAATAAGAAAATTTAGCAGCAGGAACTGAATTGTCTTTAAGACCAAATCTGTTACACCTTCTTTTCTACCAGCTATAAATTAAAATAGATTTGAAATGTAATTTTTTTTAAAGTCATGTGTAACTTATTCTTATTTGGAATGTCTTCAAGGTACCTTCTTCCCTTTTGCAAATTGTCTCATCTGGTTAAGTCCCCAGCAATTCCAAGAGGTTGCCTTTCAATTACCATAGTCTATAATGATCTCTTCTGTTTCTAAACTCCACTTATGCTCAGTAATATACAATTAGCACTTAACTCTGTGGAAATGAATTTTACATAAAACCTGCTAACTGATAGCACAACCTAACTTGTCACATTCCTTTAACATTCTTTGAAAACATTAGCATAGTGCTCAGAAGGTAAGCATGCAAAGAATATTTGGTAATCACCAATTTCCCCATTAACCTTACAATAAATGATATATATTGGAAATGGCTGTAATCACAATCACAAGAGATAAACTTTATTAAGATTTTCCTTTATTCCCAGCTTGAGGAAAAAGCTATAAATAAGTTAGGTCTAGTTTTCCCTCAAAAGTGGTCAAATGCAAATATTTTATTGATATGACAAAGGACACATATCACCAAAATCAGTATGTTGAGTTCTGAATAGGTATTGCCTAATTTTTTGGTAAAACTACCCATTTGGGACTATTTTATTTAGCAGAAATTAGCAAAAAGATCCCAAAGAAAGCACAAAAACTGTTATGTAATAAAAGTTCATGTAGTATAATAGTTATCTAGGGCTGGAAGGAAATAAAGAATGACACCTAAGGAACCTTGCTAGAATATTTTAGAAATATTCTAAAATCAATTGCGGCGATAATTGCCAAGTCAGTAAATAGAATAAAAACCACTGAATTGTACTCTTTAAATGGGCAAATTGTGCTATGTGAATTACCTCAACAAAGAGTTTAAAAAAGAAGTTAAGGGGTTAGGGGGTATGGCTCATTATGTGTGAAGACCTGGGTTAATCCCCACCACTAAAAAATAAACGAACAAATAAAAAAGCCAATTAAACAATACTTCTATATCATTCTACTTTCTATACAATTTTAACAAGCCTGGGCATCTAATATCTAACCAATCAAAAACAAAAGCACAATAGGAGAATCCAGGACTCCCTGGGACAGGAACAAGGACACTGTGGTAGTCTGAATTGTTCACATTCAGTGTGAAGAGGGGGCTGAATTTTATACTTAAGTCCATCTAAGAAGAGCATAAAAAGTACATCACACATGATACTCAGTTACCAAAAGCATTATCAAAAGCAAATACAGAGGGCTGGGGTTGTGGCTCAGCAGTAGAGCGCTTGCCTAGCATATGTGAGGCACTGGGCTCGATTATCAGCACTGCATACAAATAAATAAAATAAAGGTCCATTGACAACTAAAAAAATATTTTAAATGCAGAGCTGGGTGGGGTAAGGTACTTCTATATCCCAGCTACTTGGGAGACTGAAGCAGGAGGATCACAAATTCAAAGTCTGCCTGGGTAATTTTGTGAGATCTGGTCCCAAAACAAAAAAATAGAACAGGGCTGGGGTTGTAGATCAGTGGTAGAGCACATACCTAGCACGTGGAAGGCCCCAAACCCACCCCACCACCAAAGAAAAACAAAGGTACACTATGAAGACTGTAATAATTAACTTTAATTAACTGTTTAATTCCACAAATATACTGAAGCCAATTTAATTTTTTTGTTTGTTTGTTTTTGGGTACTGGGGACTGAACCCAGAGGTGCTTTACCACTGAGCTACATTTCTGGCCCTTTTTATTTTTTATCTTGAGACAGGGTTTCACTAAGTTGCTTAGGGCTTCACTAAATTGCTGAGGCTGACCTTGAACTTGTGATCCTCCTGCCTCTACCTACTGATTAACTATCTTTTTTAAAAAAGCCATTGCCTAGTGAGCCAGCACACGTCTGTAATCCCAGCTGCTTAGGAGGTTGAAGCAGGAGGATCACAAGTTAAAAGTCAGCCTCAGTAAGTTAGTGAGGTCCTAAGCAACTCAGCAAATCCCTGTCTCTAAATACAAAAAAAGGGGCTAGGGATATGGCTCAGTGGTTGACTGCCCCTGGATTCAATCCACAGTGCAAAAAAAAAAAAAAGGAAGCAAGCAAGCCAGAATCCTTTGGAAAGATTCCCATCTAATAATCTAATAGGCTTATTTAAAAAGAAAACAGAAAAGGAAAAGCTGGGTGGCTTAAAACTAACATACTTTAGAGAGCACCAAGTGATTAAAAACTCCAGAAATTATTTTCCAGAATAACTCATCTCTAGTGGTTCAAAATAACAGGTTTCATTATGGAATTAGATTGTGTGCTTTATGTGCCTTTTCCTGTTTGTTTCTTCCTTCTTAATGTGGAGATAAATGAGTGTTCATGGATCACAAATTGCCCTACTAAAATCATACTATCTTAAAACAAACTGTCCTTTTCTTAATTCAAAAGTCTTCTGGCATGATCATAATTTAAAAAAGAATATTCCATACCTAAAAGTCCAAAATAATTCCAAACATTCAAAGACTCAAAACTTTTTTTAAATGTTTGAAATCTAAATATAGAATCAGTGCCTATCAAATTATGGCCTTTAGCTTAAAAGCCATAATAATTGCTATGTAGTTGCTCACTGCTGACAAGACCACACCATTTCCAATAGAGCTTTCACAGCAATACATGGAAATGGATTCAGCACCCTAGGACAGAGGCAAATTCCACTTAAAAGTCACATTTCCTAATCATTAAGTTTAGATTTTTTAGGTTCTTTTCATGTACTTTAGTAGAAGAAAAGCCCTCCTGAACCAAAATATATAATTAACTATATCCAGTTCTAAAAAACCATGAGTCACAAAAAAGAAAATCAAGAATTAGCCAGTAAACATGGAGAGAATTATTTTTTCTTTTTCTTTTTCTTTTTTTTTTCCAGTGCTTGGAAGGGAACCCAGGTCCTCGCCTATTCTAAGCAAGGGCTCATCCGTGGTACTTTTTTTTAAACTTTAAGACAGGGTTCTCAATTAAGTTGACCAGGCTGGCCTCAAACTAGCAATCTTGCCTCAGTCTTCTGAGTAGTTGGGATTTTAGAAATGTTTTTGCTAAATTCATGCTTTTGCACAAGTATGATCAGTGCCCTTTATTCCTGGCATGGGGTGAAAAAAACATGACTGGGGAGTAAGAAAGATCTTGAACTTGTGTTGGTATAATTATTTGGTTTAAAATTAATTCTGGAATGAGATGCAAAAAGGCATTTTTTCCCTAAGTTTAAGTTACTTATTTGTAATTTAATTATCTATCTTACCTGTTCTAAAATGGCCTTATTTGAATTATCTATGCCTCTATATTTTGCTTTAGATAAAAAGTCAAACTTCTTATAAAATGAGCTCTGAAAATAAGACTGCAAAATCTACTTCTTTAAATACATATCTGAGAAGCTATTTACTAAAGTAAAATCTGACACTATTCCTCTTTGGCAGAAGTCCTAAAGTAATTTTCACAAAGCCTAAGGGTTATAATATATACCACACTCATGAACACGGCTCTTTCCTGCTTCAGCTTTATTGAAGTACTGCTAGACTGAGTACATATGTATATGGTACATGTGTGTCTATGTAAAATACAGACATACATATTCTGGTACTCAGAATGTTTTTTACCCTTGCATCTAGGTATCCTGTTTATTCTAATTAGAACATTTTCCCATTCACCTGGCTATTAGCCATCATTTGTCACATTCTTCAGGAAGACTTTCCAGGATGTTAAAAATCATCAAGACTTGGAATGCTAGATGGGTAAGAACAAAAAGGGAGGTGAAATGAGGAGGTGAGTCTAACAATGAGTGAAGAGATATCCAGATATCCAAGTGTTGGTTTAATTATAATTCTTTATGAATAAAGAAAATGTGGTATATATACACAATGGAGTGTTATTCAGCCACAAAGAAGAATGAAATTATGTCATCTGCAGGAAAAAGGATAAAACTTTGAGAACATTAGGTTAAGCAAAATAAGACAAACTCAAAGTCAAGGGCCATGTGTTTTCTCTTCTATGTGGAAGCTGGAAAGGAAAAAGAAAGGGGGCAGGATCATGTAAATTAAAAAGGGATCATGTAAATTGAAAGACATCAGTAAAGAGACCAGGGGAGAGGGGAGGAAAGGGAAGGGGAAAATACTGGAGAATACTGACCAATTATATTACTATATTGTGTGCATGTATAAATATATATCAACAAATCCCACAATTATGCAAAAATATACAACTAAAATATGATAAAAATGAATCTCGAAAATTACATTCTTTATATATATATATAACCTGTATATAATTTTTGCACACGATACAAAAATATTTTCTTAAAGAAATGAGATTTGTTAGTGAAAATTGAAATAAATCAGAAACTTAAAAAAAAAATACAAAAACTTAAAAGTATCTAATACTTCCTTAGTGTGACACTGGGTTGTGATTGTCCTTGCGCTTCAGAAATTTATGTTAAAGTAATTTACAGATGAGGTAAAAAACATGCCTGTAATTCTCCAACAGCTCAAGAACAAAAGATACATGGCAAAATGTTAACAATTAATGAATTTTTATGAGGTATTAATAACATTTGCAGGTTTTCTTTAAAACTTTCAAAATGCAAAAACAAGTACAGTATCTTCCCAAAAAGAAATTTTTGAAAGAAGAACCAAAGTATGGAGATGCAATAAAGAAAACATCCTGTATAAGGGTTAGGAATATATCTGTGCTCCACTCTCCACTGTTTAAAAGACAATGCTGCCCTCAAGATCACCAGAGTTTCTTGTCAATACCCAAGACATACTTTCTTGATTTTATCTGAGTGCCTTTACTCTTCTTTTTTCTTCTTCTATGACCCACCTCTTCAGGAAGCTGTATCTCCAGGGTTGTATCCATCCTGTTCCCTTATGAGTTAATCAACTCCCTGAGTATATGTTAATACTTACTATAATGATTTCCAAACCTTTAATACCCTCCCCTAAGAGAGACACTTATGTGTTGAACGATTCCACACATTTCCAGACTAAACTCATGACCTGCCCCTCATCCCCAATTTGCTTTTGTTCCTAGTCATACTTCCTATCTCAGTGACTAGCTAAAAGCCTAAACTTTGCCCAGTGTCTAAATCTCCCTCTGAATCAGGGGTCTTTACAATTTTTATGCCCGTACTCTAGTAGACAGAATTCTGGCTCTTGAGACATTCATTTCTTGGTGTCAGGCCTGTAAATACGTTTCAAATGACAGAAGGGAGTTTGGGAATGCAATTAAAGTTACTAATCAATTGACAATACAATAGGGAGATTATCCTGTATTACCTGGGTGGGTCCAATGTAATTACATGAGCTCTTAAAAGCACAGAATTCTCTGGGTATGGAAGGAAGTGATGTAGCAAAAGGGGAAAACAGAGAGTATGAAGGACAAGGATTTATGTGTCATTGTTAGCTTGGAAGATGAAGGACACACATATCAAGTAAACATGGACTTCAAATGCAATACTTAAGACACGTCTGTGAAATTCCAAAGGGCTTCAGGTGTACAAATTAAAGAGAAATTCCTTCCAGAACCCCAAAACGAAAGTCAGGTGCCTCTGGATATAATCCCGGCATGCGTGGGGTTGAGGATGTTCCTCTTCCCACCCACACCTAGAAAAGAAAATCTATATTCCTGAACTAAACTTTCGAAATCTCTTACAATCTGCCCTGGGCCTACATATCATGTGTAGGGTAACATCTTTCTCATAAGTTCTTTCGCAAAGAGAGAAACACCGAAAGTCTAACTCAGGATTCGCAAACTCAAAACCTTAACCATGAATTAATGGCAATGCACGCTCCAGATCTTCAGTAGACAGGCGGGTAAAAAGCACAAACCGTGAGAAACTCCATCTGGAGAATGGAGAAAGAAAGGCTCCAGGGAAGGGCGCGGTGGAATAATAGAGTCTTCCTGGAAACACACAGCACGCGCTCTGCTCCCAGCAGCACCGAGGTCGCGTCTCGCCTCGCTCCTCTGCACCGCCTGTGCCAGCTTGGAAGGCGGTGCTCAAGAGGCCATCGCTGGTGAAAAGGGATCCTACCTCTCCGCGATGTAAAGAGTGCCGGTACCGAGGCCTTTCCCATTTAGCACAGCCTCTGTATCTGGTTGCTGTTGCCGAAGCCCCTCATCCTGCCCCGGCGGCGGGAAACTCTTTAGGAAGCTCATTGTACCGGGCAGCATCGAAACAGGCTCGCAGGAAGCTGAAATACAGCAAACCCCGCTCGCTGTAGCACGCCCCGGAAGCGGTGGCAAGTACTCCGGAAGAACAACTTAGTCTGCACGGGAATTTGAGCGCTATCGACCATAGAGATGAGACGCTCTAGGAAAAGCGCTCGGAGCTCTTTGACGCCGGGATTTATCACGTGACACTACTCCCACCCTCCCTCTCCCTTTCTGAGGTCCTAGGCTTGGAATAATTGAACTTTCTCTGGTACATCCTACTTCAAGGTCGTCACAGCAGCCCTGTGAGAGACGAAGCACAAGGAATATTATTATGCCTTTTTCTACAAAAGCGGAAACGGGCCTGAGACGTGAAGTCCCCTCCCGAGGATGCACAGGAAATAGACACCACAATCATCTAGAGGTCAGAAATCTAGCTGGGTTCACGACTCTTCTCACCTGCTCCCGCCTCACCGAACCTGTTTACATGTCAGGTTTACACAGCCACGCACCAGACATCAGTCTAGGTCCTGACATCGCCCTAGCGCAAGAGCCACCTATCCCCACCTGTCAGTCGGGCACCAGCACGAAGAGGTAATTAACGCGGGGCTGAGAGCTGCCAAGGCAGTAAGGAAGATGGGGTGCTGAAGGGAAAAGAATCCACCAGATCTGGAACGAACTCTTAATTTACTTTTTCGTTAGATCCTTACCAGAAAAGTAACGAGCAGCGAAAAATAGTTGTAATAGTAACTAAAGTTGACGGAATGCTATATGCCACACACTGCTAGGCAGGTTACTCGCATTATTTCTTCATTCTTAATGACAAATTTATGAAGGGATTTTCTGTTATTGACCCAGTTTTACAGATGAAACGTGAGGGATTAAATTCAAGAGCAAGAGTTAGTAAGAGACCTGGTGCAATTCAAACAAGCCCTCTAGGTTCCACTTTTCTTGCCTGTCAAATTAGGATGATGACACCTATGCGGTAAGAATGTTCAACCTGGAAGACGGGACACGTATGGTAGTTTTATTTGTATCTTTGCAAGAGTTTAGCGGAATGTAGAATTTTAAACTGGATTAGTTTGTTGGTAGCAAGACTGGGAGCCGGGCACACTAAACAGAAAGAGGAGTCTTTGCCCTAGTATAGACAACACTGGCAGTAAGGATTCCAGAGCTATCTAAAGGCAGAGCCATCTGAATTTGGAGATAGATTGAGGGGAAGATGGTTGTGAAGGTGAAGATCAGGATGGATGAAGAAGAGAGGAATGTGACAGATTATCTCTAAATTTCCAGTTTAAGAATATGAGTGAATGCTGACTCAATTCTCTAAGGAAACTCTAGGAGGAAGAGGCTTTGAAAATAGCTTATAAATCTAATTTGACAAGTGACCAGATTGAGATTTCACATAGGACATTTACTTGTGACTGGCTATTTGGTTGCATAACAAATGCTTTGCTCAGAAAAGGAATTCCCTATATAATACAAGGGAAAAAATGACTGAAACAAGCATAATAGTATCATATCAATTTGACCTAGTTTTCATAGCGCCATTTTATATAAGTGACTGCCTTTAGGATAAAATTTTATTTTGGATAAAATGCCCACTTTATCCAAAGTTTTAACTGATAAAAACTTAAGAAAGGGATCTTGGTTATGAAAAGGAGCTTTCCAATTTTTCCCAAGGATAAAACATAGGGGCTTTGAGCTAGGCAAGTGCTCTACCACTGAGCTTATCCCAAGCCAGGAGAAAGGGCCCTTCATGCACCATTACAGTGCCAGGTTCAGAGGAGGCTTTTAAGCAAATACATGTAAAAGCAAACTGAAGCATATCACCAATAATTGGAAGAGGGGAAATTGTACTTTCTGCCTTTTATGTAAATTCCTGTGAGTAACATAAGCAGTAGGCAGTTAACACATTATTCTTATATTTATGCAGTGTTTTGCGTTTTAAATGAAGGCTTTTCTCACCCATTAGCTCCTTTGAACTTTATAGTAATTTCGTGGGGTAGTCAGGGTAGCTGAAATATGTACACTTAACAGGTAAAACCGAAGATCAGAGAAATCTAGTGATGTGCTGAAGAATACTAGTACCCCGCCAGTAATTAGATTCCTGCCTTTTTATTCCAAGTCCAGTATTTTCACTGTAAACCACCACCTCTTGAACTAGTTGGCAGAGGGTTAATAAAGATTCCCAACTTTTAGTAGTAAGAATTGTGTCCACTAAATCCATTATTATTAGAGCAGAATTATTAGAACTTTGATACAAGTTCTAATGAGGTTCTGTCATCATTAATCAGGTTCTTAAAAGTTTTTGGCTCCAAATGGAAGAATATAAGCTATTTAGTTGTGTGAGGTCATAGTGCAATTACTGGTATTCCACTTGCAAGTAATGATGTCAAAGAGCAGACAAAATAGACATTCAACGGAAAAACGTGAAACAATTGCCAAGCAAAGGGAAGAATAGCCATCCGTGTTGTAAGTTTCAGCTTTCTGTAACAGTTGTTCCTAATGATAAGAGTTCAGGTATTATTGGTGAGAAGCCTGCTGGTTTCCTGGAGTTTCTCTAAGGAATTTATGACATTTCTATGAGACTCTTTGAATACATTTTAATATTTCTAGTCTGTTTGTTTTAAAGACTGGAAGCCAAACAAGAAATAATTGGGAAAGAGATTGAACCAGTGATGGTATCAAACATTTTTTTCCTTGATGGGGAGAGCTTTCTATGGAGAGCGTCAGTGCAGAAGAATGGAAATCCAAGACAGAGATAATTGAGACGTGAAAGACTCAAAGGAGGGAAGAGGAAAGCTATCAGATCAAGGTAACAGGCAAAGGGGTTGTTGCAAAAAGTGTCTTCTCCTTGGAGACTGGCAAGGTATGATGGGTGCTTGATATGTGGATAAAGTGGCTCTGAAACAGGCAAGAGACACAATAAGTGACCAGTGGTCTATACCATGAACTAGTAGGTTCCTAGTTAACTTTTCCTTTGGGATGTGACTATGTGTGCCAAACTAATGTTGCATATACCAGCTCACATCCTCTTAAGAGTGTTCTTTCTCTTTGATTTTCATTTAGACTTCTGTGACCTGAAAAGAGCTCATGTATTCATTGAAGAATCAAAAAATGACATTAACATTCATCTCATCCAGAAGGGTGCCAACATTTAATTTCAGTAGATACTCATTATTTCTTATAATTCCACCACTACTAAGTGATCACCGTTTAGTATACCAATTCTTAGTTTTTAAAAGAATTCTTGTATATCTTCTCATAATCTAAGAGCTGTGAGTTGGCAGCCATATTCTAGGCTCCATTCTCAGCTCAAAAGACTCCTTTGAATGCTCTTGAGTCTGCCATGGCACTGTCACCTTTGACTTCCAACATAATATGTCACCTCTACTTGACATATTTTCAAGTAAATCATTGAGAAGCATTATAACTGGCCATACTCTTGCCAGTGCAGATCAGCTTTCATGCCATTAAGTGAAATTCTGATTCAAAAGCTTTTAACTTAAATCATCAGTCAATATTTTCAATCAAAATTGCAAACAATGATCACATCTGCTAGTTCGTTGGTAAACAAAAGACTTCGATTTGAGTTTTGCATTCCAAGAGTAAGAGAAAGCCATCAGATCAAAATTCACAAATGAGAATCTTTCTCAAGGTTGGAAGGACTATTAAAGTCATCTGGTCTGATCCCTCTTTGAATGTATCAATCTATTATATTCCTGCCAAATAGTAGTCAAGTCAGCCTATACTTAAAAAGTATACTCCAAAAGTTTTTTTATTAAAAGAGAACTAAATTGCCCCCACTCTCCCACAAATGAACTGCCCAGCTGCTGTGCTCTAGTCGACTTCCTTACTCCCATGGCAAACAAGTTCATGAACTCTTTAACAAGTTCATTTAACTCTTTAGAGGCTAAGATAGAAACCAGTAGTTTTCTAGTATCTGTATTTACCTACTTGAAAAATAGCTTTAAAAATATTTTGGAGAAGCTGATGAACTTTCAAATTTACTTTCTAGATAATGAAAGAATGATCTATTATGGGTGACAAAAACATTTTTTCATGCCACTTTTACAGAAATTTCTTAACTTTCCATATGCCACAAAATTTAAAATAAACTGTAAACACATCATGCTAAGTACATCAAATTATTTAAATTTTTTATTATGATAATTGACATATATTAAGTGAAAGAAATGACAAGTATTATAATAAAACATTATGAAAGAAAAAAATTACACAATTAGGCCAATAGCTGTAAAATGGCTTTAGGCCTGGCTTATAACACTAAAGAGTTCTGATCAGACTGTAGTGAGACATGAACATTTCATTAACAAAAATATTGGCACCAGCCACAACATATTTTGGTTGTCACAAGGAATATTGTATTTGAACAACTATGCACTGCAATTCTAACACACTAGGTGTTCATACACTGCAGTTAACTTCTGAAGCTTTAAGCTATCAGGAATTCCCATATTTTTTATGCACAAAATTTACTTTGTGTTATTAGAATCACATTTCCAGTTTTTAGATCTCTTCCCCCCTCCCTCACACATGCAGTACATTATTATGTGACAGGGCACTCCATCTTCTATTTGACTAACATCACAGTTCTAATTACCTCAAGAATTAGTTTTATGCTAATCTTGGAGCTTCTGCTTTAGCTCTCATCTAGAAACAAAATATTCTGAGAACCTATTCCAGAAATAAGTTTTTTATGCATAGGAAAATAAAGCATTTCATATTTAAGCATGTCTGAAAATCCAAGAGGCATTCTGACCAAACACTTCTTGAATCCCATTTACTACTTTAAAATCAAAGTGAAATTCTAAAATAGACAATTTATAAATTCTTATCTGGAATTTGTATTCTTCACATGGAAATTCATGGTCCCCAGTCTTCTGAATGGTTAAGGACAGCAAAGAAACTGATTTCCCACTTTAGCTGACAGTAGATGAAGGTAGCTCAAAAATTAGGACACATTTAGATTATTTTAATTCTTTACAAGAATGCAGTTGTGCTAAAAAGGTGAGTAATTAGAATGGTAAAATTATGTGGCAAAAAGTACTGGCATTTTTAAAAGGTGTCAGTAAAGCATGGTAAAATGTGCCATGTAAAAAGACTGTGCTAGAATCAGCAGTTTACAAGATTTCAAAAATATTTATCAAATAAGGAGGGAATTGGAATTTGAATCTTAAATTTCCCATCCTGCCATGATTCAGCAAATATTCCTGTGAATTTAAGTCTACTGAATAACTAAATTGACCAATTCTAGTTTTCCCTTCTTTTACAGAGAAATCAAGCCTTATCTCCCTGCCCCCATCTCAGCACAGGATACCCACTTTCAAAGTGTACATAAAACCTCATGGCAGTTTTGGGCAAGCTATCATTCAGATACAGTGATCAAGAAACTACTTTGATAAGAGAACAAAACACCAGACCAACATTGAGAATACCCTAGTAGGCATCACAAAAATCATGCATGGAAACAATATGCTGTTAACTGCCAAATGTGGGCTATTATAGCTGTTCTGATCCTGAAAGTCCATTTACACTAATTAACTAGATCTTTTTGTATATGTATGTGTCTACATGTATGTATGGGTATAATTTTCATGCAATGATCTTAAAGCTTTGGAGACAGTGGTTTTTGTTTAATTTCAAGGTTTGTCCATAATAGCAGTATTGACATGCATCAACTCTGCTAATGGGCAGTAGAATGAAAAAGACCATGGCACAATTTTTTAAACAATTTGAGGTTTAATTACATAATGCACCTGTAGGTGTTCTAGCATAAACACAATTGTAAAAATCTACATCCTATTTTAGGGTATTTTCCCACCTCCCATCCCTTAAAAGCTGTACAGTTATAAAAAAATGTGACTCTCAAGCAAAATAAAGTTTTGTTTGTTTGTTTTTTTGCAACATACAAAATAAGTTAAATGATTCAGAAGGTCTTGAGCCTTTAAGTTCCCCAATGACTATGTTCTGGTTGTCCATAAACATGACATGCAGGCCCCTGGTCTCTGACCAGAACTCAATAAATACAGATCAAACAAAATCCCAAAACACTTAAATTAGATTCCTTTAGAAGCTGATGAAAGTCAAGAAAATAAAAAGTTAGGGTTAACAATTCCATTCTTAACTTACATCATCCAGTGGCAAAAAGAAGGCAGGTTATTCAGTCCTTAGCACTTTCTCTAGCTTGTACCAGTTTGGCAAAAAATGCAAATGTAGTTCCTTTAAAAACTGTTTCATTCCAAATGTCTAGAGTTGAATAAATTTCTACTTATCTACTAATTTGTTGTATCCTCTCATATAACTTATGTATAGGATAGACTTATCTTAAAAGTTATAATAGAAATAACATTTTCATTAATTGAAACCACTATACTGTGCCAGAATTGGGTTTACAGTATTTCCCAGAGCAAAGTGGTATAAATATGAAATAAAAGCAAAACAAAAACTGAACAGCAACAACAACAACAAAACCCAGAGCTTACAGGACCAAAATGAGGGGAAAAAATTTACCCTTTTAGGGGATCCTATTTTAATCAACTTCTGAGAGGGTTTGTATGTGTAAAATAAGTGTTGGGTGTACAATCTAAAGTAGTTATATACCAAGCCTACTATCTTTTGGCTTATGACTATTTACTTGGAAATGACTCTATCTTCAATATGTTACACAGTTACTTAGCAATTCTTGGCACTTAAAAATGTTAAATAATTTTAAGTTGAAGTGAAATATTTTGGAAAAAATCATTAAGTGAACATAAAACAACCCAGTTTAAATACATTGATAACAAAAGACCTTATCTTTCAAGAATGGTATAGGAACAATGAAAAAAAAAATCAGCAGTTAGTTTGCCATTTCCAAGGTAGGTTTACAGGTACACACTGGGAATGGTAAATAAAATAGGAATGGACTTTATTCAAAAAGAGTTTAATAATGGATCATATTAAGCAGATGAGGACTAGGTATGTTACAGCAGATATGCAGTCTTGGCATTCTCTGCTTCTTGGAGAACCAGGAATATATTTTGTGAATGTCAAACCAATGAGAGAAACTACTGTTCTCTAGACTATCTGTAATTAAATGATGTTCATAATTTGATATCAGTTGCAATGCCATTACTTGCCTTATTTCTCTTTATAAGTCAATGATAGATACATTATTCTAATACCCCAATTGACTGTGTATATATGACATATATGTATGTCATATATATATATATATATATATATATATATATATATATATATATACACACACTTTCCATTTGAAAAAAGATCTGGGTCTGAATACTATGTTCTAAAGCTGTGAAACAACACCTTGAATTAAGGTCCTGGTCCACTGTGCCGTAAAGAATGGAGTTCACAACTTTTTCTGAACATTAAACCTGTAGATTCATTACATTCTCTACCCTTGTAGGTAGAACAAAATAGTTCTACCACAGAGGTGAATGGTCAACATCCCTTATGACCACAAATAGAAGATATACAGGCACTCCTTGTGATAAAGGAAATTCCATCAACCCCACATTAGCATTCAAGTTTTTGGCAGATCACTTTTTTCTTAATGGATTACCAATAAACTCAAATTTGTTCTCAACAAAACTCCTCTAAATCTGCAGCCTTGAGCAAATGAAAACAAGTATCAAGGAAATCCAACCTTAATGTATCATGTATTTTCTTTAAAATATCTGCCATCATTTTGCAGTAATGTGCCAACAATGGACATTGTTTTTACACCAAACACTATTTTATCAGCATAAATGTTGTAAAACCAGTCTCTGTCCTTTTCATAGTTTTTCAACTCAAAGCTTCTACACTGAAAACTTGACTAGTTTCCAAACCTTTGCAAAATTGTAAACCAAACTTTCTGAATACTAATGTCCTCTTAACACATTTGCCATAGACCAGGGTTTGATATTGGGAGCCCAATTTGTATTTCGAAAAAGTTAGGGTCTTAAATTATTAAAGGGCTTATGATATAGTAGCTATTGTGAATCTAATCCATGGATAGTGCTTTAACAATGATCTAAGATGGTCCATACTATTAAAATTACTAGTTTCTTTTATTTTCTCCAGTTACTATATTGTGTTTTTTATAAAACACTTTTTCCTAAAAATTTTAAGAAACTTCTTCAGAGTACCTTTAGAGTAAATATTTCTGAGGGATTGAATCTAAACATGAGGCAGGGCTGGGAACTTAGCTCAGTGGTGGAACACACATGTCTAGCACACATGAGGCCCTGGGTTTAATCCTCAGTACTGCAAAAAACAAAAACAAAACAACCCCAAAGCCAAGCAGAGGAACTATTCAAAATTTAATCTATAACCAGTCTGCATAGTAATAATTTGTTTATTAGCTGCCTAGATTACATTCTTGGTAGATGAACCATAACTAATCAGAATATAAGGTTAGAAAGGAGACACTTAGCATCAAGTTGACACACGTGTTCAGGTTTGGTAAGTATCAGGCAGTACAAGTGGTTTTATAACCTATGTCAGTGGGACATTTGCTAAGTGGAATACTCAGTCTTTACTATAAAAATTACCTTGGGCTTTCTATAATGAAAGGGTAAAAAGAATTCCTTATTTCACAATAGACATCCTGTTAGATTATCTACCCATTAATACTACTGATCATCTGCTTAACCGAGGAGTAGAACTAATAGGTAGGAGGTAGAGACAGGGCACATGGGAGAGTTTCTACATCATAGTGGCTTTACCTGGCTGCAGGACTAAAACAGTAGGTGACTGGGTAGCAGGAAAGGCCATCTATAGGTTCAAACCACTTACCTTGCACCACTAGTAGGAATTTTCTGCCTGCCTGCTTTAGATAGTTAAAAAGATTAAACTTGTTAGCTAACTTTCAAATAAATAAAACAAACAGCTAGAAAAGAGGCTTTGCAAGTGACTGTGGCTCCATTTTAGCCCTGCCTTACTACCTGGGAATGTAAGCTATTCCCTCCCTTCCAGTGGAACATTGTCTCAAAATAAAAATCACAACTTACTTGGAACCACATGCTATTGTTGCATCCTATTTTTAGGCTGCTTTCATTATTTTATTTTTTATACAGTTACATATACATTGCTAGAATCAAGGCAAAAATATTAATGGGCAGCTACTACAGAACTAAGGTGAAAAAAACCCCAACAACTGAAAAGCAACAGCTATAAACTTTCAAGGCCAAAAGATAAGATTTAAGGGAAACACCTGTTGAGGGAGGAAAAGCAGAAGTACAAAGTTTCTAGAGAGGTATTTGTAATGCAAGTCTATGCCAGCTTTTAGTAATAAAAAAGAGAAGTGCTTTACTATACACTGACTAGCACATTAGTGCTTAACTTGGAAAGAAAACTGAAGTTCCACGGGCCAGCAGCAGATATGATGTGTCCATTGCCGGCAACAGACACAACACTGGAACACAAAAACCCAAATCCCAGGGCATGAGTACTCACAGATGTAATGGTTGAAGTTTTCAGAATGTGACAGCAAAGTTTAATCACAAGTGCTACATTCTATACAATGTTAGGGCTCTGCCTGAAAATTTACAGCTGTAACAGAGACTAAGATAAAATTCATATTTTAGTGTCAATTATGTTATTTAGTTATACACTGCCTTTTCTTGAAACAAAGGGTTTGTCTTTCTTTACAAAGTGTTGAGATGTTTAAAATGGATACCATGCCTATTAGGTATATCGGCGGTTCTCAATCAACTCTATGTTGGCTGTGTGACTATTAATGAATTTTAATATAAGTCTAAAGGCCAAAGGCCAAAACTACATTCAAACCTGCTAATATATCCAGGCAGATAGGAATTCCAAACACACGCACAGGTGGGCACACATACACAAACACACACACACACAAGCCAAAACTCAAAAACCTCCCAAAGGAACTGCTTTGTTTGTAGACTTCAATTTGAAGTAGATACTAAGGGCAAGAATAGACCAGTTAAAATTCACCTGAAAATCCTTTTCTACTCTTCAAATGTGCTAAAATACCATTGTCAGCTTAGCATCTCTTCACTTGTGTTACATATAGATATATTTCTTTCAAAATGACGTTTCAGAAATTTAAAATGATCAAGTGGCCAGAGGACAGGAGTTATACTATTGAAAAAGAAGTTTATAGTCCAGCTGGATCTTAGGAAAGACCACACATTTTTCACTAAATCTCCATGAGACATAGTTAGAGGCCACCTTATTACCAATGGATAAAGCTATTTTTTTTTTAAAAAAATCTTGCTAGCACAATCTGGTTGTCAAAGCTTCATTATACATTTTACTGTGCAAATGCTTTTCAGATGATTTTGCTTTTTTAAAACAAGAAACTCCGCTATAACAGAAACAGGGAAAAGTTATTTTGTTTTTGTTTTTTGTTTTATGATGGTACTTTCACGGTCTCTTCTTTAAGTGTGGTAACTCCAATAGTAAACAAGTTGATTTTATGAAGGCTATTACTAAATGATTTATGTATGATGTTATCTACATTTCTCAAACTGCAACAGAACAGAGTTGAACTTTTAAAAGGTCTGTTAATCATCATCTATGCCATGAATGTTTAAATATAATATATATTTAATATGAAAAAGCTAAAGCACAAGTGCTTTCTCCCACCCCTAAATTCTGCTTTGGGCCCTCATAGATTTGGAATGCATTCTTATCCACCCTTTTCACAAAGTCAGGAGAGCTCAGGAAATATAAAGGCAAAAATATACAAATCTTTGTTGTTATTATAATAAGATTTTTTCCATGAATGAAATTACCAAGGACCATGAACTTGGAAAAAGAAAATCAAAAGAAATTTACAGCAATTATTTATCTTCAAAGTTCAAATCTGGTCACTTCACAGAAAGACTTCAGGGTTTGATGAAATTTTTTCTTCTAAAAAGTCATTCTGTAGTGGAGTTTTCTAGGAAAAATTAAACAGCTTTTAATAACTGGCCCGCTGGTGTGAGAGCTACCGTGGAATAAATTAGCACAAAAATGGAAAAAAAAGTCTTATAACTGTTCACTGTTACAGACATAATCAACAAGGTCAGTCACTCTCAAAAGCTCATCTTCTTCCTCCTCTGGTGCCCCTGCCTCTTGCCCACCACTCGTCCCATTGGGGGCTAGGCTCGCACTGGCTGTGCTGCTGTCCTTGGGGGTCTGAGGCTTCTCAGCTGGCTTGCCAATCAAGTTCTCAATGGCTTTGCCAGGACTCTGTCCATTGGTGGAAGGTAAGTCCACTAAACTATAGTCCAATGGGCTCCCCACTTTGCCTACATTTTCAAAGTCCTCTTCCTCATCGCTTTCTATCCGGTAGGGCTTCTTGGTGCTCTCCTGTTCCGAGGGCAGGACCCTAGGCTGACTGTCATGGGCACGCTGATCTGCATCTCCACGAGTATTGTCACAGCTCTCCTCATCTGTCTCAATTCGATGTAGTCGTTTGCGGGATGGTTTGCCTTCCTCTTCCTCCTCCTCTTCTGCTTCTGAATACTCATCTGTGCTTCGGCCCCGTTTCCGAACTGACCGCTTTGATTCTTTAGCTAGCTCATCATCTTCAGAGTTCTTGGACATATAGCTCTCTAGAATAAACAGCACATTTAAGCTATTGGCATAGTTTAACCATAAACATATTTAAGTACTTCTCTCCTCCCCATGTCCTGATTTCAGACTTGCTCATATATAAATATTTCCCATCAACAAATGGCCTGATTTTTCTCTCGGTCCCATTAATAATGCCAAATGACATTGATTCATAATGAACTTCACATACAATTTTAGGAAAGAACATTTTTCCTGGGGAAGAAATCTAATCTAACCTATCCTATGAAGATAAGTTGGTTACAAACTAGGAAACCCCTTTCCACTAGTCCTAAAATTAGGGAATCATATAAACATACTGTTAAGGAAAGATTAAAATTGGGCACCCAACTCTGTATATCTGAAACACTGTCAACTCTCATGTTATTAAATGCCCTTGGTAAACTGTAAATCTCTTCTTTGTCTATAATCTCACCTAGTTTCATGGCTTTGCATACCATTTAGATGCTGATGACTCTTACTTGTTTTAGGCAGTCACTAAATTCCAGACTAATGTATCAAACACCTCCAACATCTGTCCTTGGATATCTAAACAGGCATCTCAAGTCTGATGTGAACAAAACTTAAGTTCCTAAACTTCCACATTAAACCCATAGCACCATGGTCTCACCATCTTAGTTTTTGGCAATTCTGTTCTTATAATTGCTTAGTCATTCTTGATCTTTCCATGATCTACCCATCAGTGAATTCTTTGGATCTACTTTCAAAACATATTCATAATCTTATAACTTTTTGCCCCTTTACTGCTATTGTCTTGGTCCTACCCACCATCATATTTTACCTGCACTGTTTCATTAACCTTCTAACTGGTCTCCTAATTTTTGCTTTTG
This sequence comes from Sciurus vulgaris, assembly GCF_902686455.1. Classification (NCBI taxonomy): domain Eukaryota; kingdom Metazoa; phylum Chordata; class Mammalia; order Rodentia; family Sciuridae; genus Sciurus; species Sciurus vulgaris. The sequence goes on from NC_136472.1 coordinate 75,077,387, forward strand.
CTTCTTCAATTTATTCATTACACAGCTACTACAGTAAATTAAAACCTACGACAGAACATATCATTCCTTTGCTTGAAATCTTCCAATTACTTCTCATCTCAAAGAAAAGCTGGTCTCTACAGTGGAGTACTCCATGCTAACCAATATGGTAGAAAATAATCACAGATAGTTAAATTTAAATTAATTAAAATTAAACAAAAATTCAGTTCCAAGGTCACACTATCCACATTTCAAGTACTCAGTAGCCACATAGAACTAGTACTTGGGTTTGAAACTATTTGGGTATTCAGGACACAGGAATATATTTCAAAATGAAGGCCATGAATAATGAGCAGAAAAAAAATCACAAAGCATATCACAATTTTCTGCAACTATACTAATTTTGGTGAAGAATTTAATCATTACAATGGAATTCATAAAAATTAGCATCTTAGAAAGTGTCATTTACTTAAGATATAATTGGTGACCAGGAACAAAATAAGGGGATTTATCTAAAAACTACCACTGATTATATGAACTTAATAAAAAAGAAAAAAAGTATATAACCACAAGCCAAATTCACTTTATAATGTGTATTTCTGCCTAGTCCATACTTATGTAAACAGGAGATCTATTCCTTACCTTCACTCTCTGAGCTGGAAAGTCTGCGCTTGTGAACACGCCTTATTTCTTTGCCCCGTCTTAAACTCTTTTGGGAACCATCACTTTCTGAATCTTCTTTATAGTTAATTTGTCTTTTTTGGTTCCTCCTTGACCGCCTTCGCCGAGTTTCTACAAAATCATCACTAAAATCATCGCTAAAGTCACTTTCTATTAAAAAGAGGAAGAAAAACAAAGTCAAGTACAAAACTGACGTCCATTAAGTAGAAGTATAACTAGTTTAGGCTATAAAAATGTAAAGCTACTAAACAGAGTTTAGTCATAAAAATTCTTGAAATTCTTAGATTAAAAACTTTCTTAAGTCTTATTTTCTTTTTAATAAGGTGAGTCACTCTGGGAAGGGATTTTAATGCCAAACCTTAAAAATATATTCCATATTAGTAGTTATTTTCAAGATAAGAAAATATTCAGTGGGGTGTAGTGGCACATGCATTAATCCAAATGACTCGGGAGGCTGAGGCAGGAAGATCACAAGTTCAAGGTCAGCCTCAGCAACTTAGTAATGGCCCTGAGCAAATTAGTGAGACCCCACCACAAAATACAAAATAAGAAGGACTTGGGACGTGGCTCACTGGTTAAGCACCCCTGGGTTAAATATGAGTACCATGCCACCCCCAAAAAATAACACGCGTGCACAGTAGTCTTAAGTAGTAGCACACGCCTGTAAGCCCAGGGACTTCAGAGGCTAAGGCAGGAGGATCACAAGTTCAAGGCCAGTCTTGGCAACTTAGTGACAGCCTATCTCAAAATGAAAAATAAAAAGGACTAGAGATGTAGCTCAGTGGTAGAGAGGCCCTGGGTTTAATCCCCAGTACTACAAGTAAAAAAAAAGGAAAAGAAAAGGTCTGGGATGTAGCTCAGTGATACAGGGCTTCTCTAGAATGTGCCCTCAATCTCATCCCCAGCAATGTAAAAGGAAAAGAAAGTGTATTCAGTGTATTTTTTTTTAATTCTTATTTTCAACCTAGAGCAATCTGGTCAAGTACACAGTTGCCACAACTGCTTTTTGTGGTAAATAGTCAACAGAATATTCTTCCCAATAATCTGCCGTTCCTGTCTTTGGCTACACTATGATAATATAACACATAATAATATAAGTCCCTAACCAAAGAAACATCATAAGTCTGTTTCAAAGAATTATACAATTGGAGTTATGTTTCTAAATTTTCTCCATGTGGAATGAAAACCTGGTAAATAAAGTACATAGAGCTGTTTCTGTTCTCAGAGCATTGCTAATAGCATTGTTCTTGTCATCTCTGAACAATAATGCAGAGTGAGTATATGGCTTTGTCAGAGATGTTTTCAGTACAGCTTACAAATTCTACTAAATTATTATATTCAAACTTACTGTTCTCTAATGGATTGCTAACATTTCAAAATAGCTACCCAATAGTTGGAAGTGCTTTCCACTGGTCAAATCTGGGACAAACTGAATGTAACTACTGATGGTACATCTACCCATTAAATAAGAATCTAAAAATACACACTGACATAAGTAAATAGATAAAGAAAGGAAAGTTCTTCCTCACAGAACAATAAATACTAGATATAAAAGGAATGACAGTGCTGGAGAATCCTCAAAGGACACTAAAGACTAGCAGGTGAAACATTTGATGAGGAACAATAAATATGTTTACACAGCATCCAGTATCTTACTACAAAATTACTTATTAATTTTAAGGAAAAATAACAGAGAAACATGGAAGGCATAATACTTCTGTGAGTTCCTGCCAAAAATGCATAACCTGATTCTGGTCACAAGGAAACAGGAAAAGCCAAACTGAGGGACATTTTACCTAATAACTAGTAGGTATTCTTTTAAAATGTCAAGGTCAGAAAAGACAAATTTTAAAGGACATTCCTGATTAAAGAAAACTAAAGAGACATGAATAAATGGAATGTAGAATCCAAGCTCAGATTCTGGACTAGAAGGAAAAAAAAAATGGATATATAAAGGACAATAATGGATATTATATAAGATTTGAATTAGTAATGTTAGAATTTTTAATTTTGATAACTGGTTATGTAAGAAAATGTCCTCGTTTTTAAGAAATAATCACTGATGAAGAGGCATAATTTTGCCATGTAGTCAAGAGGTTTAGAAAAGATAAACAAAACAAAATGTACAAAGGATGGCCAGAGCCAGGGATACAATATTCATGTCTGTGATACATCTCCCATAAGATGACAGCTACCTATCTCCCAATTCTTTAAAGCACCCTTATCTTTCCTTTCAGCTGTTGAACCTCTCACTATTCTTTTAATAAAGATAAGCATAATGTATAAAAACATTAATCACTGCTAATTTGGAAAAACTACAGAATCACTGATTGTGGTACACACATATTAGAGAAAATAATAGTTGGGTATCTGAGAAAAATGTTCTCAGTTTTTTGAGAATGATTCCCAAGAAACACTATGAAGATAAAGGTTAGGCATGGAAACAATGTGGTACCAAAAGGATTCATCACAATCCTAAATGAATGTGGTATGAAGTCAACACATACATTTTCATATATTTTCTCAGATATGCTCTATGTGAAACACATAGTTAGTTACTACTGAATCATATGAAAAGGACACAAAGTTTTATCAGAAAGCTTAGTTACAACTGAATAGAACTTTATTTTAAGAGCTCTTTACTCCTGAAGTCATACAAATGTAGTAAGTTATTATGATGAGAATACAAGTTATCTTTACCAGAGTCTCTACTATTATCTTCAGATTCCTCCTCTTCATCGTCATCAGAGTACTTTTTCTTTGGGGTCTTTCTTCGTAAACGCCTGCTTTGCCTCATTGGCCGGGAAGGGTGTCGCCTCAATCTACGACTACAGAAATCGGTGTCGCTGTCATCATTAGATGGTGGATCTTCTTCACTTTCATCTGGGTTTTCATCAGATACAACAAATTCATCTTGAGATCTGTCCAGGAAAATCCCAATAAATTATGATGGTATACATAAAACTGAGAACCCATTTTTGACAGTTTTAAGTTCAAATTTTAGGGGATCCAATGAAACATTAAGTAACGTTTATGCAATATATCTGGATAGAATTATTAAGTTTCTCTGTTTGCAAAAAAACGTCTCATCACCTGTCCTTCTCTTAGGAGGGACTGGAAAGATGAACTGATGCTGATTGTTGTATACAAAATTACATTGGTCTTTTGGGATGTCCTCCATGTACCTTTAAATTTGGCACATCAAAAGTGAACTCACTGTTTCCCGACCAACTCAGCTTGTCCCTCAGGAACTCAAAACAGATATTAATCCTAATTTTTCCCTTTTCATTTCTCACATCTAAAACCTTCAGTGGTTTTTCATCATTTTCAGGACAAAGTCCAAACTCTTACACATGCCAAAAAAACCACTCTATCGTCTTAATTCTTTTTCATCTTTTGAATAAGTCTCCAATAGGGCACTCTATTCTCATATTCTTCCTATCCTGAGGCACTAGAAACTTCTCAGATATTCCATGAAATTTTTTGGCTTGCTGCCTGGAACATATGAGTTTTTGGAATACCTTCTTATCTTATCCTGCTTCTATCCCAAACTTCTTCATCTACCCAAATATTCTGTAAATTTGAGATCAAGCTTTACTTTTACTGTGAGCTTTCTCTGATGTTATTGGATTGAGCCAACTGTCTTCTGTACAATAATCTATATTTTACCTATATTTTAGTAGCAGTCATGCAGAATGGTTGTGTGTGTGTGTGTGTGTGTGTGTGTGTGTGTGTGTGTGTACATGTGCTTTATATTTATTCTCTCCGTTAACAATCTAAAAGAAGAAACTCTGCAGTGTAGTTTTAATAGTTGCTCAGCAGAAGCCTTCCCTGATCTTCCATATTGGATTACTTGCCCCAACCTCAACCTCTTTGTCACCAGAGGATATTTACTAAGTATTTCTCAAATATAACTCCGTCAACAAATGTAATTATGAATATTAAACAGATAACCACAAACCTACTTTTTATTTTAATCTAATAAAAACCAAAATTCACAATCTTCATTAAATACCCTGAAAAAAGAGATTGTCATGTATGTGACAAACAAAATCCCCATCACAATGTAGCCAAGTCTTGCTGCTAGCTGGTCCTTTTTAAGCTGGTATCTATAAAATGGTATCTATGGCAGGCCACGTACCCATCACTGATCTTGAATTCATCTTCACTCTCTTCTTCATCCAGGTTACTATCACTGTCCAAATCATTTAGTCGCCGACGTTTCTTTCGTCGAGCAGCAGCTGCCCTTTGGGGTCGTTTATTTTCCTTTCTTTCTTCATCCAAAATAGTAGAGATGTCTTTTCCACGGTGACCTGTGATGGTAGAGATATCTTTTCCCCGGCCAACTCCTGAAGGGGAGAGATAAATGTGTTTAATTAAACCTTCCCCTTAATTTGCACATTGTCCTGATTGTGTGTAACAGGTCTTCATTGGATTTCTTTCTTCCTACAAATATGCAGATTTCTCCCAACTTCTTTATGAACAGAGCTTTCATCAAGATAGATTTAGCATTTATCCTACTGAACAGAAGTCCACAATGTAGAGAACCTTTTATTTATAATTCATACACTGTGAAACTCACCTTTTCAGAGGGTATAAAGTTTTTAATATAGTTATAAACTTGTACAACCATCACCTCTAACCAATTCCAGAACATTTTCATCACCCCACAAAGAAACCTCACACTTATTAACAGTCATCCAAGAAATTCTTGAAAGCTATCTTTTGTATAAGGTTTGAAAAAAGAGACCAATACCCTTTTAAAAACACTGTTTGCATGACGGGGGGAAAAAGTGGGCTAAGATGTAAATAAGGCACAGATTTCTGGAAAAGCTTGTGATTTCTTTAGTGCCTTTATAAACAACCTGTTTATTAATCCTTTCCAGAGTTTTCTTAATAACTAAGTGAAAACCAGAATGTTCCACATCAGAGCACTAGCAATTGGCTATACAGTGCTTTAATAAATTATCTTCAAATTCTTCTACGTTAATGCCATCTTTTAAAGACTATGAAGTTAGTATGCTAATTTTAATAGGTTAATTTAAGCCAATTATTTTGATACTGATTATCTACAAATTTTGGAACTTTGTAGTCTAAAAGACAATGGAAAAGATTCTTCAGTATTCTATTTGGAAATTTTGATGTATGGAGGATCATTAATATTTTATGATACATCATAAAGTAAAACTACTTTAAAATAATTAGATCTGATTCTGTATACTGACACTGTCCATTTTGGATCTAAGACAGTTAACATCATTAGTTATAGGGATGCACATTAAAGTGGGGACTAAAAAATATGTTCGATGCCCTAATTTGGGCATTTGAATTAACTTGCTGGCAGTTACATGAAAAAGAAAGAATGATAACAACATACCTCCTCCATCAGCCTCTTTGATATCATCTTCTATAGCTTCATCAATTGCTTCATCAAACTCATCAAATCTAAAACATATACAATGATCACATTACACCCTATCCTGGTGTTTTAAATTCTTAAAGATCATCTATACTAAATTTCTTCTGTGGTCTTAATGTTTTTTTATCCCCACAATACTCAAATAGTAAAATCCTACCTACCAAGGTGATAGTATTAGGAAGTGAGGTCCTCATGAATAGGATTAATGTCCTCATAAAACAGGGCAGAAAGACCCATTGCCCTTTCCACCATGTGAGGCCCCAGTAAGAAGACAGTCACATAAGAGGAATCAGGTGTTCATCAGATGTGCCAGACCTTCCCTAGAGAGTTTCTTGGCCTTTTCTACCATGTGAACACACAGCAGGTACCATTTATAAACCAGAAAGTAGGCCCTCACCAGATTCCAAATCTGCCAGTGCCTTGATCTTGGGCTTTTTAGCTTCCAGAACTGTGAGAAATAAATTTCTGTTGTTTACAAGCTGTTCAGGTATCTTGTATATACTACCCAAATGAACTAAAACAGTGTCAGAAAACGAAACATAAAATGTTTTTTGCAATACTGGGGATTAAACCCAGGGCCTCACATTGAAGCAAATGTACCCCAACTGTGCTAGATCCACAGCTTATCAAAACACATGTAAAAGGGCTAGCTGGTACAGATTTTAGGCTTTTTAGATTATACAGTTTTTGTAACCATTATGGCACTATAATGCAGAAGCGTTATAGATAGTATGTTATATAAATGAATATAAATGTGCTCCAATAAAACTTTATAGACACTGGAATTGGAATTACATATAATTTTCACTGAATATTCTTCTTTTGATTCTTTTTTTTCCAACCCATTTCAAACATAAATGTAATTTATAGGTCATGCTTACAAAAACCAGCGTAAGTTGAATTTGGCTTATAGGCCCACCCCCAGTTAAACAAATCATATGTAATTGAACAAATTACTGTTTCACAAACAATATTAAATGCTAGATCTAATTATTATTGCTATTAAAATACATTGCTATTATTGTTACTAAGTTTCTGTACAGCTGATCAAAATTGTAGAACTAAATTAATGTTCTTTTTCTTGAAGGGTTGTTTCCTCCGATTTAAAACAAAGGACCAAGACTAAATGTTCTCTAAGATTTCCTCATATATAAAAAAAAAACTCCTTTCATTTTAGGGATCAGGTAATCAATAAGATGAAGTGACTTGTCCAAAACCATGCTAAATACAGTAATTACTGGCTAGCCACACGGGGCTATTTCAGTTAGTTAAATTTTAAAATTCTGTTCCTCATTAAGCTTATTTCAAGTACTCAATCATTACATAAGGCTATTGCCTGCTATATTGGACATCAAGGAAATAGAACATTTCTATCACCACAATAAATTCCAACAATAAGTTCTACTGGAGAGGGTGGGGATTAAAGGCACCTAATAGATTAACAACAGCATCAAGACTAAAAGCTAATATTTTGCCTTCTGAGTTGCAAATACACAAACACACAACACAAACTTATTTCAAAAGATTCTTAAGTTTCAAGTTAGTTTCTTCAATAATATAAATTTTAATGTCCATGTAGTGTCCAATCTTATAAATACATCATAATTATAGTTAAAACAGTTAATTTCCAATTTTTCTCAGCATGCTATAAAAAATATTACTATAGCTATAGCTTGGCTTTTCCTTAAGATAAATTCTGATAGCCGAGCACAATGGTGCATGCCTGTAATCCTGGCCACTCAGGAGGCTGAGGCAGGAGGATCCTAAGTTCCAGGTCATCCTTGGCAATTTACTGAGACCCTGTCTCAAAATAAAACATTAAAAACATCTGAGGATTTAGCTCAATGGTAAAGTGCCCCTGGGTTCAAACACCAATACTACAAAAAATGACAAATTCTAAGAAAGTAAAAATCTGCATACCCATCCACTGAGGTAATAATGGAGACAGATAAAGCTAGACGCAAAGTTAGCCAAAATTAATATTTGTCCCAAGGATTTACTGTGGTTGTAAAGTGGCATGACAATCTACTTTAAGTAACATCTGCTTCTGAGAAATTGTTTTCTAAAACCAGACCATCAGAAACTTGAGACATTTGAAATGATACCAGTAAAAATGAAATGTCCCATTCTTATCTGGAGGATCTAAGGTATTTTTAAAATAAATAAGGAGTTTTGATTTATAACCCAGATGCAGGATTTCAGATAAGGGGTTTCTGGTCATACTACTCTATATACCTGCCTAAACTTTACTGTTTTCAAGGAAAAAGGGTCCATTCAATCAATGTCTGAAACTGACCCCTTCAGAATCTTCCTTTACTCTAAGTGCTTCCTTTAAATTTCATCTAACCACCACCCTTCCTCCGAAGCTTATAACCATCTTTTTCCCTTGTATGGTAGAGACCCCTATGATGCCACTGTGAAATTTTGTTTGACCATACATTTTTTTCCCTGGTATTCTTACTACAAATAAAGTAATTGGTGTTAAATGGCACACAACTTGTTTTACTAACAACCATAAAGAGAATTTTATAAAGTTCTGTACTTTTATACTTCAGAAAAACAAAGTTATTTTCCTGTTCTAACTTTTTTTAAAAATATAGAACATTTCACAAATTTACATGTCCTCCTTGTATAGGGGTCATGCTAATCTTGTATCATTCCAATTTTAGTGTATGTGCTGCCAAAGCCAGTACTTCCTGTTCTAATTTTAATTTGATTACTGTATGCCAAATACTGTTTTCATGTTTATTGGTTATTTTGTAAAGTACTTGTTTGGGTTCTTTGCTGCTATAGCCCTCAACCACCACTCCACTCCAGTTCTGTGGATAGAACAAGGGAAGTTTTACTATGGAACTACATCACTAGCTTGTTAAAAAAAATTTTTTTTTTATTTTTTAAATTTTGAGGTATGGCCTTGCAAGGTTGCAAAGGCTGGTCTTGAACTTTTGATCCTCCTGTCTCAGTCTCCCAAGCCACTGGAATTACTGACATGCACTGCCACCCACTGCTGCTCCTATGCCCATTTTTTTAAAAAAATATTTTTTTTTAGTTGGCAACGGATCCTTATTTTATTTATTTATATGCCATGCTGAGAATCGAACCCAATTCCTCCCACGTACTAGGCAAGTGCTCTGCCACTGAGCCACAACCCCAGCCCCTCCTATGCCCAATTTTAAAGCTAGTGTGGTTCATCTTTTCTTACTGATTTGTAAATTTTTAACATATTAAACACTGCACCTCCTTTGGACCATGTTACAATTTCCTTTTTTGCAGTACTGGGGATTGAACCCAGGGCCTTGCACATGCTAGGCAAGTACTCTACCACTGAGCTACCTTCCTGGCCCTGCAATTACTTCTATCAAACTATACTTTCCTTTTAGGCCTTTGCACTATATATATGTTTTAAGTTTTGAGATAGGAAAATTGACATCTTGCCTTGTTACCATTATGAATAAGTATGTCATCACATCTTTACTATATTCATTATATTCTGTTAAATTCATATACCATTCCTTTTAAAGTCCAACTCCTTTGTAAGCACACATTGTTTGTACACATAATTGTCTGAGACTGTCTTATTTTTTAAACTTTTATGTAATCAAATATCCTTTCCATTATTGTTTCTGCCTTTGATATTATAATTTAACAGCTGTTCTTACACTGAAGATGTAAGAACATCTTAAATTGTTCTTGAGAATGAGATAGGGTATGAAAAATGCATCACACAATACATTTTATGCTACACATTGTTTACCATAAGGTCCTATATTGCCATTATATAACTTTAGAGCTGAAAGGAACCAAGATGAAGCAACAAAGACCAAAGGGCAATGGACCATTCAAAGATATATGGCCATTAAGTGGCACAGTGAGGAATATACTTTTAGTCTTCTTATCCTCAATCCAATGCTTCCTCTAGTTAATTTTGATGTCTTCCTCTTTGGTAGAAGCAATAAGAATCAGTTAAACAATTGTTAAATTATAGTAAGTGGTGATGAAATTCTAATAAAACAAACCTCTCAAAACACTGGTGTTTCAAAGGCCACAATGGTAGCCAGGCATGACGGTACAAGCCTGTAATCCCAACAACTCAGAAGGCTGAGGCAGGAGGATTGCAAGTTCAAAGCCAGTCTCAGAAATTTAACAACTTAGCAAGTCCTTGTCTGATGATGAAAAATAAAAGGGCTGGGAATGTGGCTCAATGGTTAAGTGCCCTTGGGTTCAGTCTCTGGTACCAAAAATGGGGGGAAAATGGTATAAAGTAATTAAAATATAATTTATCTATTATTTGAGTGAGGCAATGTGATCTAGTGGAAAGAATATTAGCAAATAATCAAAAGACAGGATTTTAGTCTAGGCTTAGCTACTAACAATGACAATGGAAAAATCTTTGGTGGCAAAAGGTAAACCAGATTTTATATATAAATATATATATTTTTTTGTTTTGTTTTGTTAGTAGGGATTCAATTCAGGGGCACTCAACCACTGAACTGTATCCCCAGTATTTTTTTTTTTTTTTTTTTTAATTTGGAGACAGAGCCTTACTAAGTTGCTAAGGCTGGCGCGCTGAACTTGAAATCCTCTTGCCTCAGCCTTCCAAGTCATTGGAATTACAGGCAAGTGCTTCTACACCCAGTTATATTAATTATATTAACTAAGTATTATAACACTATGTGTAGGAGACACAAGAATATATAAAACAGACGATGCTAATAGTCTAGTGAGGGAGAGAAAATTAAAAAATAATATTAATCACAAAATACAACTATGAGTGCTTTCAAAGAACACTGCAGACTACAGGCACACAGTGGGGAGATTTAGGAGAAGGTTAGCAAGTAAAAATGGGAGGAAAATAAGAGGCAGAATAAACAATGTGCAAAAGGGACTAAAAGATGACAGCGTAACAAGGAGTTAAGGAAAATATTGATGGGATGGAGATGGAAAGACAAGTAGAGATGAGACTTCGCCACAACTTCTAGATCTACAGCATCAATCTTTATCCCAAGAGCTATAAATATCCAACAAAGCATGTTAAGGAAAAGATGAAGACGTGAGCATATTTCTGTTTGGAAAAGATCACACTATCTACACTACAAAATTCTATGACTCTAAAGATGGGAGGTAAGAAGTAAATACACAGCCTTCAATCTCCTTAGGTCCTGATTTGTAGTTTTTACCAGTCATGGACCAAGAACATCGTGATAAAAAAATTGTGCTTGTATTGAAATGGATGGATTTTTTTTCTCTGTAATCATTCTCTGAAGGATACAGTAAAACAACCACTTATATAACATTTAAATTGTATTCAGTATTTGGGTTTTTGTTTATTTTATGAGATGGGGCTCTCTCTAACATCGCCCAGCCTGGTTCTGAATTCTTGGGCTCAAGTGATTCTCCCACCTCGGCCTCGCCAGTAGCTGGGACTACAAGTGTATGCTACCATCCCCACTTGTATTGGTATTATAAGTTATCTAGAGATGATTTAACATATATGGAAAGATATGTACAGGTTATATATAAATGCTACATTTTAATATACAGGACTTGAGAATCTGTAGATTTTGGTATCTTAGAGGGTCCTGGAAACCTTTTTCTTATGGTATTTGAAATGAAACAGGAATTCACACCTGCTAGGCAAGTACCCTACCACTGAGCTACATTCTCAGCCCTAGATTGCTGAATTCAGTACCCAGTGGATACCAAAGAATAATTATGTAGACAACTGCTAATTATCAATGGGATATGGAAAGTGTATACTTTTGGGTCATATTAGCTAATTATAAAAGCATCTTATGCCCTTTTCCTACAACCAGTTCCATATATTTCATACCTGTAACTTATACATTTCCGTGTTCTTGTTGACCTCCTTTCAAGCAAGTTTGCTTTGGATTTTTTTGAATCTTTTTTCTTTTCTTCTTGATCTTCAGAAAAATCTGGCTCCTTTCAAAATTTAAGAATACAGGTATAACAGAACAAAATTTTGGGATTAACAGTTTTGTAATCTCCATCTAGGTGGTACATGTGAGACATCTGAAAAAGTTTGAGATTATCCTGCCTCAAATGAATATACACAGCAACATTAATTATACAGGCTTAAAAAGGAATACTAGTGGGTAAAGAAAGAAAATATTTCTGTATTAAAATTCTTCTACTTTTGTGAGTTCATAATTGCCTGTTTTAAAACTATCAGGATGAAGTTGTTCCACTGACATAATCTTTTAACCAATAATTAAATCTGACACACAGAAAACACTGAACAGATATATATGCTGAATTAATAAAATAATTGATTTAAAAGAAAGGGGTATGATGCTGAAATAAAATAACATTATAGGCTATTTAATTCTAATTTAATTAATTAAGTCTGAATGAAACTTCTTATGAAATGAATAAAGTCCCTTCATTTCAAACGAGAAACCATGTTCCATCTACTCAATAAGAGACACCCTTCTTCATTATACACTATTATATACAAACTGATAAATCTTCAAAGAAACCAAATTGTATCAATACAAATTAAAGTGTCCAATAACACTAAAAGCAGGAAATTAAGATTCAATCACCTTGAACTATTCTTCAGTTACTTTATGTAAATAATATGAAAAACCTAAACAAAATTATTCTGGTTTGGGGTAAAAACAAAGGAACATAAAACCCAAAGCAATGGACTATAAATTTAGCTTGATGTGATACCACATTTTTGGGTTATCTGTACATGTATTAATTTCAATAACAAAGGGTCATAGGTAATTTCTTTAAGGTTTTAAATTTATTTTTTAGAAAAAAAAAAAAGTAAAGTATATTATGTATTTAAAACTAGTCCCATTATAAAAAGTGAGTTAAATTTTGGAACAATTATGCCAGTATCCCCTTTGAAAATACTATAAACCAGAAACTTACTTGTGGAGGAATGATGTTTTCAATACTGATACCCACATATACCAAGCGTTCTTTCCTTTAAGTAAAAACACAAACAAAATAAGATTTGTTAAAAAAAAAAAAACTTTTTCATGAAAATATTGCTAATGAGGATAATAATAAAATTACAATTTCATGATAGGTAGAGGCTATATCATAAACATGTTTATTATTTATAAAACTAATATGAAGTATTAGTGTCTGTGGGAAGCACAAAATTTCCTAAAAGTTACTATACTTTTAGACCTGACTTATACTATTGAAATAAAACCTATAACTGAAATAGACAAGGAAACTTAAAAGTCATGCTGTGATTTGATACTGTTATTAGATGGAAAGCCACCTTTAATTGGACAAATTATATCTTTGTTATGTTAGAAGAACCTTTTAGTAATATTGTATATGTATGTGAATATACACAAATATAATCTTATGACATCACTATAAAAAAGACTTATGTACAATAAAACCATATCAAGGTTCCAGTGAATGGCACTAAGACCACTCAATTCTTGCTGTAGAAAAGAGAAAAGGAATACGACATAGACTGCATTCTATAGCGCCACAATGAAGATACCTTTAAAGCCAGAATATGAGGATGCGGAATACTAATGACATCATCACAGTTTTATTTCCAAGAAACAGATCTTTGTTGATTTTAATTCAACAAATCTTGCATAACAAACAGCTATGTACAACAGGTGCATTCTCTGGTTCTCCTAAAGTCAATGCAATTCAGTGATGACAGGCGAGTTCTGATATGCCAGGGTGTATTAATGAACTAAAACAGTAACCATTCTTCCTCCCTTTACTTGTAATATCTCTTCTGGAAGGAAATTAATGCATCCACTTGCCTTGGTCATTCAACTTTTATGCTCTATAAACAGTTGACTCCGTTAACAAGAACCTCAGAGACCGGTTATGAAGCTATCTAATTAAAAATGGCATGTTATGAAAATGATAAAATGATTTTAATAAAAACCTGATAAAAATACAGCTAAATAATAACTAGGAAAGGCAAGAACAGTACTAACTGGACTAAAGAGGGAAGACTTTATGGCTTGAACTACCTCTGTTATTTGTGACATACTATCAGTCCTTACAATAACCATGTTTACTGAAATACCAGTTCTCTCTTTTATACTTCAAAATTTCTTCTTTCACTTAGCCACTATTTCTCTAAAGAAAAAAATTTTTTTTTTTTGGTGGTACTGTGGATTGAACCATAGGACTCACACATGCTAGGCAAACACTGAGTTATAACTCCAGCCAATGTTTTAAACTTTTATTTGATATGGGGACTAGCTAAGTTGCTCTGACTGGTTTCAAACTTGTGATCCTCCTGCATCAGCCTCCCAAAAAGCTGGGATTATAGATTGGAAACACCGTGTTCAGCTCTGAAAAATATTTATTCACATTCATCATATTAGGTTGGGATTTGTGTCAGTCTTGGGAATCCTTAGGTAAATAAGTTTCTGTAATCATTTTGTATTCTGAATCTAACAATTCTTTTATTTGAGTAGAACCTCTATCCATTGGCCCTGCCCTCTTTTAAACACTGTCCATCACTCTATGTGTCCTTACTTTCTTCTTTACCTGGTATAGATGCCATGATTCATAATTAAATATACTTCTTTGCATTTACTTTCAAATTCCTTGTTTCTGTCTTTCCCTTTGTTATATTACATGGAAAATTCCAACCCTGATTAAATTCAACTCTCTGCTAGCAAAGTACTAGTTAGTAATAGTACTCTAGAAAAACAGAGTGGTCTGAGTTCCAAATAATACCTGCCACCAAACTCTGGAAGAGACAGGTATAAATCAAAATATATTTCACATAGCATCACAACTCCAGATCTCTAGATAGTTGCTAGCTAGTCACTAAATAATAGTCATTGACATGTCCCTCTTTTCTACCAGACTACAGAGCCCTTTAAGTTAGAGATCATATTATACACTTCATGTTGAATATACTGCATGGTATGAAGTAGATACCCAATAAATGTTGGTTAAATATTGAAAAAAAATTCAGCATTTTACAATTGAAGCAGCATATCCCATAGTATATAAGGCCTTTGTCAAAACAATCTTCAACAGCCTTTTGTGTGAATAAGTAGCATAAACATTACAGACTTCCAAAGAATAAGCAGATATAATCTGAGTATCAGATGGGAACTCTTAGTGGTTTATATTCTTGGCTTTTAGAAGACGTCCTCTTCTAAGCCCTTAATGGGTGAGCGCCAGGACATGGAAAACTGCTCATTTCTAGAAGAACAGGAAAACTTCAAAAAGACTGAGGCAATAATAATAATAACAATAATTAATAAGTCACTAATTTGAATCATTTTTAGTTAGACTTTTCTAACTAAAGTTAAAAAAACAAGAAACTACATCAAAATATATCTAATAATTTTATACAGGATTATTCTTCATTTTTGGAAATGTCTTTGGAAAATGCTGCAAATATTTGAAAAACAAGTTGTTTATACAAGTAACCATCAGTTTCTAAATTCAAAGATAATTTTAGACAACTAAGTTTAAAAAATTAAACATGGGGCTGAGGACATAGCTTAGTTGGTAGGGTGTTTGCCTGGCATGCTCAAGGCCCTGGTTCAATCCCCTGCACCAGCAAAAAAAAAAAAAAAGTTAAACATTTTATCTCCAAGTCAACTTTGGAGATTAACTTGCAATCTTTTTGAAATAGCATCCTTTATAATCTGGACAGCTCAAATTGAATAGTAAAAATCAAACTAAACTCAATGTTATGGAGGCTGAATTTATTAAATTTCACCTTGGATTATAGAATTTGCTAACTTAAAGCAAACTAAATTTTGAGGAGCAGACACTAAGTCAAAGGACATAAGTTTAACAGGCAGCAAATTAATAAGACCAATCAAAGGACACTGTTTGGATTTTCTCATCCTATATTAGTAAACGAATGGGCATTAAGTCCTATAGATTAAGGCTCTGAATTCACCTCCAACATGTCCACCTTACTATCCCCTAATACAGGTCTCATAGTCTCACAGATGCTACTGCAGCACCTGAACTCTTAATTCCATCTTCTGTGTTACCAGAGGAATTCCCTCCTCCTCCTTCGTTTAGTCAGAAATATAGCTTTATTATCATATTTCATAATCTAAAAACTTCTTTTTAAATTGTGGGAACAGAATATTCCAACTTCTATACAACTGACTGGCCCTGCAGAATACTGGAAAACAGTGTCTAAGCAACTTGAACTTTGTAGATAAGAATGTATAATTTAGTTTGGAGACAGAATAGTTTAAATTGATATTTCTCCTCCAAAAGACAAAAAATAAAATTCAATTTATTCTTCAGTTAAAATCTGAACATGTTTACCCAGAAACTTTGGTGATTTCTTCAAAAGAGTAACTGCCTCAACTCTAAGGTTAATTGCCCAGGGAGACAAAAAAAATAAAAAATAAAAAATAAAAAAAATTTTTTTAAATAGGACATTAATGGGACATGGCTCAAGTCATGGCTTGTAAGTGGAGTATCCCTCTGAATAAGCCAGCTTCCATATTTCAACAGGAGATTTATGTCTCAAAGAAAGTATAATAGAGATGGACATCATTACTCTATGTACATGTATGACTGCATGAATGGTGTGACAGAATCATGTACAACCAGAGAAATGAAAAAAAAACTAACATATAAAATAGATGTTAATATATTTTATTAAAATATATTAGTATGTTAATATAATTAATAGTGTTAATTAGGTTATAGTTTCGATTTTAAAAATGAGAGAATTCAATTTACAAATCTACATAGTTTTAAAACGGCATAGTTTTTAACACCACCCACCACAAACACTTTCTCCATGTGTATTTAAAAATAAATAATTAATATACCAGACATACATATTTTGTATGTGCATTATATGTGTATACATTTGTGGACAACATTGCTCTTGTTTACAGAAGGATGTCAGCACTTGAAAACTGCACGAGACCTGATGGCATTGCAAAATTTATGGGAAAAAAATTACGGAATTCGTTCTATAAGAAAATTTTAAAGTGGGAGATTCTCAAAAGATAGTTCTTCATGGAAACAAAAGCTATGGGGAAGATGGTGTCAGATTCTGGAACGTAAATGTATTGATTAGCTCAGAAATTATATTAGAATACACTGTGAATACCCAATACGTGGTTGAAAGGTAAAGTATATTTTAGTCATAAAGGGCATACAAGCAGCAGGAGGTGAAAGGAGCTGCTGGTTGGAGAAGTTAAGCCAGCAAAGAGAAGTCATGCTCATGGTAAATAGCGAGCAAGCTGCTGATACTACCAGGGGAGGAGGTCTTAGAAGAGGACTGCAGTACTTCCAAGATGGTCCCAGTGCATTAAATGGCAGCAGCTGGAGCTTTGTTTTACTAACACTTTAGGATAAAGTTGCTTTATTATTTTTTTTCCTTCTTGTTGTTCCTTCTGTAATTTGCTCTTGCTTTTAAAAGGAGATTGTAATAAAATTTTGGTCCACTGAAATTCCCCTTTGTTAATTTTGGTTAAATTGAGGTGCTTATGCGTCATGATCTTTGCTTTTCCAATGTCTTACTGTGGGATGTGCCCAAAAGGGCAGTATCACTGGTCCCTGGAACAATATTCCCCAAAGGCAAGAGATGATGATGGTCCTGAGCCACCCACCCTTTTAGATGATATTCACTATCACTGTTGATTTTTTTTTTTTTTAAGCCATTTTGGGTCTGATATTGCCCTTACAGTTAAGCCCCAGAAGCTCCCCTTTCTTGGGCAGTCTGCAGAGTTCTCTTAAGGACTCAGCCTACTTGTGTACAGACTTGGCAAGCTGCATGCTGGCTCTGTCGTCCTGATAGAAATGGGTCTTGAGATCAGGGTGGCTATATACAGAATGTAAGTGCCCTTGGCTTAGGCATTCGGGTTTTCTATTTGAAGAGATATCTGTAAGCACATGCTCACAGATGTCACAGCTTCAGCCTGAGGCCTGTTGGCTTTGGTAGTACTCTAACTGCTTTCCCCCAGTTCTACCCATTGCAACAGATTTTCAAATAACGTTCTGGAGCCAAGCTATTCCCTGAACCTCCTTCTCAGCTGCTGCTTCCAGGAAGTGGTTGAAGGTAACTACTACTTCTTCCTTCCGAAGAAGCTCCTCCTCCAATTCTGTCAGTTGCCGCTTCCCATGGCCACATCCATCTGTCTGTTCAGGGCCCTCTCTCATCTCTGCTTTTTTCTGAGTTAGTTGTACAAATGCTGCCCAGACTTCCAACAGTTTGGCAGTTTTCTGGGCCAACTCTTTGGTGAGTTTATCTATTCTCTTCTCAATGGTCCTATCCACAGCCTCCACCATTCAAATGATTTTTTTCTCTGACATGTGCCTCGAGAGAGACTTTCGTGTTGAAGGTGGGAAGTTCAGGACTAAACCATGGCCTGTCCAGTGAGTCTGCACATATGTCTATTACAGCATAGGTCTGCACATACGACACAGGCCTCTCTGCCACCACCTCAAATGGCTTTCAATCATTAAGAGTTCATGTGAAATGTTATACAAGTTAACATAGCTTGGTTTCTGCTTTACCACACTGCCATGGCTCTTCAGTTTTCCCTGTTTCAGAAGTTTGGAGGAAGTGAGTAATTCCATGTCTTTCAGAGCTGGAAAGAGGCTGCATTTTGTTTGGAGCGTTCTTTCTTCATAACTGTAGCTGAATTCCCAATGGGCCCTCAAGATTCTGAATACATGATTCTGAATCTGGTATGGTCTCCACGGGCAGTGGAATGGCAGGCACACAGTAACATTTTCCCAAAGGACTCCTGCCAGGGATATCTGCCATCCTCAAAAGTCTTCCATTCAATTAGAATGGAAGCCCTCATGACTGAGTAAGTGGTACCTTTATAAGAGGGAGAGAGACTAGCCTATGCAAATATGTGCTATTTCTCACTATGCAAAGCCCTATACCACCTCAGGACGCTGCCAGTAAGAAGGCCATTCTTACTCTAGAATGACTGACTAGATATTTCTTTTCAACTTTAGGCCTCAAGAACCATGAACCCTTTTAAAAAAAAAAGTCTTCCATTACATTACTCTGGAAGTCCCAACTTCTTGCTGTTGCTACTGTTAACATTGCCGCTGCAAGTGCTCATTCTGAGGGAGCCAAGCAGTTTTCAACAAAGCTATAAATCAGGCCAAGTCAGAGCCCTACAAAAGGACAAGCAATGTCCAGGGTGGAGCATGGTGTGAGGCAGCCAGCAGGGCAGCACATCCAGGTGCAGGATGCAGGTCTGGACCCTGGGCTGTCACTCCGCTGGTGCTGTTCTACCAGAGCATTCTCTGAAATAAATATCACATACCATCTTTGATGGTTCCCCCACTACCTATAAATAATACTTTAAAGTCCCTACACATGATTGAAAAGCTCTTTACAATTTGGACTTACTCTGCTTTTACAGCGGTATATGAATCTCCCCTCCCACTCTTCTACCCTGACTTCTACACTTTGTCTTCTCTGTGTTTTCTGCTCACTGACTAGAATATTCCTTCTTTGCGTGTTCATCTATATAACCCCAATTTATCTTCCAAGCCTTTCCCTGATAACCCCAACACCAAATCCTAGGATTACTAAATTGTTCCTCCACAATGTTCTTATATTACTTTGAATATATCTTGATTCTATTTTAATGTATCATTGATTTATACATGTATATTTTCTGATATATGTCAGTTCCATGTAAACAAAGAGCTATCTTACTCATCTATTCTCTTTAGCTGGGTATACAATAGTGCAAATGAATGTTCAGAAACAGACTTATAAAACAAACTACAAATAAAGATATATCTACTATTTTTGATTCTAAACCCTCTTTTAAATATGAGGATCATGTTCAGTCTTACTTCCTCCAAGTAGTCTCTTCACTGCTTTAGAACTCATTGTACTGGCATAATGAAAATGGAGTCATCTCTTTTACAGTCAGGACACAGTTCAACCATTAAACATTAATTAACTGCCTTTGTTAATTAAATGTTAACTTGCCCACCCAAAGAGATGCACATGAGTAACTAAGTGATGGGAATTTTCTTATTTTTTTTGTAATTTTCTTATGTTCACTATAATACTTAAGTATATATTCTCTATAATACTTGGGCCACTGTTTATCCACAGTAGGTTCTGATACATACTCTAGATAAGGGGTTGGCAAACTTTTCTGTAAAAGGACAGATAGTACCTGTTTCAAAGTGGGAGAGTCATTAGGTCTTAACTGCAATTTAACTTTGTTGTTAGAGCAAAAGCAGACACAGACAAACTTTAGTTGTGGACAAAGAAATGTAAATGTCATTTAATTTTCATGTGTCATACATATGATTTAATTTTTAATTTTTTCTCAACCATCTAAAAACACAGAAACTATTCTTGATAGGCAATACAAAAACAAGAAGCAGGACAGATTTGGCCCACAGGCCATAGTTTGCCAATCTCTGCTCTAGATAGATGCATTCATCTGTACTATAAGACAATTCTGTTGTGTAATAGCCAATAATAACATTAATACATTTATCAAAATACCTTCTTTCAGCACGCTCCTTTTTCTTTAAGGCAACATCCAAATCTTGCAACTGTTCCTCTAATTTTTCACACAGCAGTTTCTGAAAGAGCAAAATACATGTGTCTAATATTTTTTTCCTGAGGTACTAGGGATTGAATACAGGGCTTCATGAATACTAGGCAAGTACTCTACCACTGAGCTACACCCCCATCCTCTTTAAGACAGAAAAAAAAAATATTTAAAAAAAATAACTAACTTGCCCACGGTGACCTCAAATTTATAAAACTCCTGCCTTGGCCTCCTAAGCAGCTGGGATTATAGGCATGAACCACCTCAAATGACTGTCATTTTTCACATTCCTTTTTCCCCAGTACACAGGGCCTCACGCATGCGAGGTAAGTGTTCTATCACTAAATTACATCCCTAGCCCTTTAAGTGCCACTGTTAACATCTTTCCACAATCATTTACCATACACATATTAAACTCATGGGTATTATGTGATAAGAGCTGATAAAGACCACATAGTGAAGGAATACTAAGTTTCCTTGTGTCTCATTAAAGAGGTGCTTCAGCTTCCACTGAAATGAAGATGAGCCTAGTATGTTTTTATATAAAGTACACATTAAAGAAACTTCTAGCTTTGCCAAGAAAATACATTCTACACCTACCCTGCTGAAAGTAATTGATATTTAAAATATCATTTGGTTCAAAACTATACAAAACAATGATTATAATTAAAAGATCATAAGACATTTTTAGGGAGATTATATATATAGTAAAATAAAATAGTACCAATGACAATTTTTTAAAAAAGACCTTAGAAAAAAACATGCAAAGCAATGTTACATGGTTACTGAGTCAAAAGAGATAGTGGAAAACGTGTAAGTGATAAAGCTACACTAAGCCAAAGAAGTTCACTCCACTGAGAAATGCATAGAGCCCAACATTTCAAAACTAAGAGACTGGACTTATGAGGTAAATATCCAATTGGTATAGTAGCACAGAAATATCCTGTTCTTCAGTTAAAAAAAAAAAAATTCACTGGAATCAAGGTAGAAGACAAAATCTGTTTCTCCTAATTCCGATAATTTCATCTATAACACTACTGACAAAAAGAAGGTAGGCAGGAGTGAAAAACAAGGATGAAACAAAGGAATAAACTACAGA
Source organism: Sciurus vulgaris (assembly GCF_902686455.1). Lineage (NCBI taxonomy): Eukaryota > Metazoa > Chordata > Mammalia > Rodentia > Sciuridae > Sciurus > Sciurus vulgaris. The sequence continues at coordinate 75,099,084 of NC_136472.1, forward strand.
TTTCCTCCCTAAATGTAATTTGTGACTGTAAAAAAATAAATGATAAATTTACAAAAAAAATGGAGGGCGTCTAAGAATTGCTTTGGAAAAGCAAAAGGAAGACCTAAAAGATATTAATAAAAGGTAGACATCTACATAAGAGGTAAACGACAATTACAAATGTCTCTGAAAATGGAAGATGTTCAGTGGCAGTTAAAAAAATATCACTAATTTGAAATATAAAACCAAGGGCTGTAGACATGGAGATGGGCTGGGTCATACATGTTGGCAAGGGGGGCAGAACCATTCTCCATCAGGGATGATCATCAAAGGAGGGCGGAGGCAGGCGGTATGGTATCCACTGTCACAAGAATCACACAGAAGAATCTGAAATAAACCACATTAATGTCAACCTAACCGACTAATTTCAACAACTCTTAAGATACTGACATTTCAATATTTATTAGAACTCTAAGGCAAAGTGCACTTTATTTGCATAAATCTAATGAATAAAAAAATTCTTATAATTAGTAGGAGTCTGAAAATTGGGGATCTGACAATTAGGGATGATGCCACTTTTTAAAAAAAAATTAAAATAACACCTCCCCCCAATCCTAAAAAAAAAAAAAAAAAAAAAAGGTAAAGTACAAAATTTAGTGAAAAATATCAAGTTCTATGTGATCTAGGGTTAGAATCATAGTGTGCTATATGGGCAATGATAACATTCCTTACAACAACATTTTAAAGCTCAAGTATCATAAACTACCATTAACACATATAGAATTTTAAAAGTACAAAAGATTTCCATTTTAAATGTATTTCAATTACATATGTGCAACAAACTCACGGTTTCTTTTTATCATGTTAAATTCAAATAAGGATAAGGACTGGAATATTTAGATCCATCATGTTCAAATACAAAGGCTAATAATAATTAGTGTTAGAGTTGATATTTTACTGCTATTTAAATTTAGATGATCAACTCTCTAAACTTAACATGGTACATTCATGAATATTTAACTGAAAAGTATTTTTAAATAATTTTAGATTTATGCAAGAGTTACCAAGATATTAGTTTTCCCCATATATTTTTACCCAGTTTTCACCAAGGTTCAAAGTTTTTCATAACTATGGGACATCAACCAAAACTAAAAAATTAACATCAGTACAATGCTAGATTTCACCAGATTTTTCTGATTCTGAATCCAGGATTCTACATTGCATTTAGTTGTGTCTCCTTACTCTCCTCTTATTTGCAACAGTTTCTCAGCCTTTCTTTTCCATGACTTTGATAGTTTTAAAGAATGTTAACTCAATAATTTGTAGACATCTCTGAATTTGTGTTTGTTTAATATTTTCTAATGATCATACTGGGATTATGGGTTTTACAGAATACCACAGAGATATATCATATCACAGAGTCCATAGTAACAGTATGATTTATTACTGGTGATATTAACCTTGATCATTTGGCTTATTAGTTTCCTCTACGGTAAAGTTATCACTTTTCACATTCCATACACTATTCTCAAGATAAATGGAGCTCATACTCAAGGGAGGGAAACAAATTTTCTAGAGCTCAGAGTATCAAAGAATCTGTGGATATGAATTAAAAAAGACTACAGGAAGGCTGGGGATATAGCTCAGTTGTAGAGTGCCTGCCTCTTAAGCACAAGGCCCTGGGTTTGATTCCCAGCACCACAAAAAAAAAAAAAAAAGACTATAGTAATTGATAAATATTCTAGAGGAGGATATGATAAAGCTGTGTAGGTATTGTTCTCCCTCTTAAATTTTTGCCCAATAGTTTTAGCATTCATCAGAAATCTTGCCTGTGACCATTATTACCATGGTACTTTGATGGTAATTTTCAATTTCCTTCATGTCTTCTATAGCTGTTATTTAGAATTGTTCTGTAAAAAAAATATGTCTTCTTACCCCCACTCATTTGTTTATTCAATGATTTAGTTATATTAGTATGAACTAATGAATATCTATTATTATTTGGGTTATCATTAATATCAAAGTTATCATTATTTAATTTGTTGTTGTTATTGTTTCAGCCATGGATATAATGGAAGCCCTTTCAAATTTTTAATTTTAATTTTTTAAAAGCACTTCCTAACTTTCTGGTACTACAGGATGCTCCAGGTACATCTTGTTTCTCTGAACAAGCCTTAGAATCAGCTACTTCTCTAAAAAGTCCTGGTTCGCTTATTGGAAAATGGAATTCAGAAAACAGTTTGGGTGGTTTGAGTCCTCCTCGTTACTGGATATCACTAATGCAAAGCTCTCTCAGAGGTCAGAGCAAGAAATAAATGTATGTATGTGTATATATGTATGTACACATATGTACATACATGCATACATACACATACATATGTGTGTATACAGAAACATCTATATTTCTGCATCTATATTAAAATGAGCATGAGTTCATACTAATATCCCTAGCTCTAATCCAGCATTACAAAATTGATCCTACTTCTGGTCTTGCTAAAAGTGAGAACCTAGGTTCCTATTAGGTATACTTTTACTTCTTTATTCAACCCTAGCATGCATGTAAGTTGCTGAAACTAGTTATTAACCCATACCAGAGGGAGGGAAGGTTGAAAATGGAAAAATACCTTCCACCCTTGATCCTACTGACCAAGATTCAGTCCTAAATAATTTTAGAGTTATATATCAGTTATATGATTGATTATATAGGCATATGTAGACTAACCCGGGCACCCAATTCCATTTATCACATTGTTTCTACAGTAAAATGTAATCTAAATTTCAAATAATAAAATAACAAATAAACCCTTAAAATTCAACTGATTTCTAAAATGAAAACTATCTCTACTCCTTAATAAAGGTAAAATCCCACTAAATAAATACGACCAGGCCTTATACAATGATGCATTCATTTTGATTTCTAAAGCAGCTGGAAAATTCCAGAGTTCTACATTTACTTCATAATTTATTTCTTTTATGTTATAAGCTCAATGAGAACAAGAACCATGTATTTTTAGTTCAGCATCATATCTCTATCATTTAATGTATATTAACTACTTGTTACTTTGATTTGAGGGTTACCCTTAAGTACCTGGTGTAAGAAATCCATCACATTTCAGATTTTCAGCTTCTACAGTCATTCTCCTTAGCACAGTAAACAGCAATGGGATTTTCCATATGATTATGAAAATGGCCAAATAAATATAAATCCTGTTTGTGCTCCAAGAAGAGGGCAACTCTCTGAGACAATAAGGGATCACCATGACCCCTTAGGATTAAGGGATTAAAAACTTTCAGGGGGAAATAAGGCAGATAAACTAGCTCTCAGTCTCAATGGGGTTAGCAGCCTTACCAGAAAATCAGGAGTTAAAAAGGGAATGAATCTTCAAGGCTTATGGGAGTAAGAAAACATACCAGGAGATGGAAGGCTGAGAAGTCAGCTCAGTCTTTTGAAAAAATGTGGTCAGTGGAAGCACCAAAAAGGTAGAGCCAGACAAAGCAAAATCACCAAAGCAAGGTCACTGAGATAGGACAATAGTCTGACCATCGTGAAAATATCAGAGACTTCCTTCAAATGAAAAGGGGCAAATGCATGCAGAGAATAGTTACTGAAATAATCCACAGTTACATTTACCTTGTTATCGTAGTAGAATGCACACCCCTAGGTGGAAACCAAAGATGGTAGTAAGATATACCCCATGTGAAGAAACAGGATGCACAGCGATGGTGCACCTACAACCCACCTCTACAATGAAGACATCTAGAGCCCAGGACCTGCCTAATATACAGATGCCATAAAAGCTGTAGTCCTTTATCCTTAATCCTTTGTTAGAGCAGCCTGGTCTCCCTGCAGATCAGCACTGTCTCCCATCACTAAGTAAAGCCTTGCCTCTGCATTCACACTCACTTGATCCAGTTTCATCTTTACCTTGGTGTCATTTCTGCTCATTCCATTTTACTTATTATTGCCTCACATCCCCTTTGACACTGGCAGCTATTTCTGCCTTAAATGAAAATGCACTCTTGTAATTTAAAGAGACATTAGGAAATGGTAAAGAAAGAACATAACACTTTCTTCTTGATTTATGGAGCAGAAAAGACTACTATCTCAAGTATTCTCTTGATCTTTTCTACACAAATATCTTGATCTAATTTTCATAGCTTTATGATCATAAAATGCTTAGAAAAATCTTCTCAGCACAATTTCAATATCTTTTCTTCTCAGAGTAAAAGTCATTCTCCAGTTCCAAATTAAATCTTTCACTTGAACCTCAAAAACTACTAGGATAGATATACTTCAAGGATTAATTGAGTTTTTAGAAATGATTTAACAGAAAGAAAAGAACAAGTAAAATAGACTTAACTTAAACCCAGTACATATCTTATCAGGAACTCTGCCAGGGAACCTTAAGATTTTTTTCTTCCTCCCCTATACCCCCATACGGGGGATTTAACACAGGGATGCTTTACCACTGAGATACATCCCCCACACTTTTAATTTTTTTATTTTGAGACAGAGTCTTACTAAGTTGCTCAGGACCTTGCTAACTTGCTGGCCTCAAATTTCCAATTCTCCTGCTTTGAGCCTCCCAAGTCACTGGGATTACAGGCATGTGCCAAGGTGCCCAGCTTTACATGAGTTTTTAAAACACTCCACAGAACCCATGCAGAAGTCCCACTTAAAGACATCAAGATACAGAGAAGAAAGCACCTGATAATTGTTTTGGAAGCAGGATCTATATATCCATGTCTTTCTGGTCCCTTGCTTTTCCTATTATATCACTGCTTTTAGGAAAAAGGAGCCTAGAGAATCACCTCTTACAAATTTTTAGACTTTAGAGGATCTTGAGATGTTTGTGCTCGACACATTCAACCCATATAAGAGGACTGTTCTTTATGTTTATCTCTACTTAATAGTTTAAAATTGTTGCTAAAGTCAAATCTACTCAAAGAAGAGCACAATTACTTAGAACTGGACATAATAAGAATGTTTCTTCAATAAACTCAATTATAAACTGCAAGTAACATATATTAAGAAGTGGTTCTTCTTCAAGGCTGCCCTTGAAGAGCTTACTTCTTGGGTAAGAAAGCTCCACATAGCTTTGATACTTTTCTTCCCAAACCTATCTGAAATATATGCTTTAAAAAAATTTTTGTTTTTGTTTTACATCTTCCCATTTTTAAAAAAAGTCTTATAGGGTTACCACTTTCTATGCTTTTAGAGAAAGGCAATAAGGTCTTCATAGGTTGAACAACTTAATGGCACTTGAGAAATATCATTATAAATATCTTTTTTAAAAATTTAAAGGAACAGGACTGGCGTTGTAGCTCAGTGGTAGAGCACTTGCCTAGCATGTGCAACGCACTGTGTTCTATTGTCAGCATCACATATAAATAAGTTAAAATAAAGGTCCATTGACAACTAAAAAATTTAAAGGAACAGAATTATTTGAATAAATTCATTGATTTGTAAGAGATCAGGGTGCATACTTACTAGATAGAGAAAATGTCTATATATAAACCAGGTAGAATAAAAGCAAATCTTTATCCTTGGCCTTCTTCAAACTGGTGTTATTAGTTGAGAAACAGAAATAGAGGTTACTTTGCAGAATACATACTCCGTAGCATAAAAAAAATTTCAAATCATGATCAAACCCAGAAGAGTCAGGCTGCTGCAGGCAACCACAGTATACCTATACTATGAATATTGTTCATTTAGATCAGGTACATACTAGTTCAGGATGGTTTGGAAGGCCACATTTTTTGCATGGTTCATCATCGTCTGCTATGATGGCTTCTTCACTTTCCTTTTCTTCTTCCTCTTCTGAAGCTGCAGATGATTTTTCACTGTCAGACCCATCACTTTCATCATTGCTGGAATATTTCCACCTGCCTCGTGTTCGAGAACCAGTCCACCGAACTTTGCCTTTGGGTTTTACCTTGGGCAAAATAAAAAATTGGGATAATTTGATACAAGAAAAAAAAAATTAAAGTCCTCCTGACTGCATGTCCCATGTGGAATACATAAAGAAAAAATAAAAATTAAAGTCTCATCACCTGGACATACCTACTATTAATTTTAGTATATCTATATCTATATATATATATATATCCATTATTATTTTCTGATTTGGGGGGTTTACATGGGAATTTAATGACCATTATGTCATTTATTTTTCCTAATCATCATATATTCTCCTAACCTTACTGTAAGTAACTATATAATATGCTATCCCATGGCTGCATCTATATGCTATCACCTATAGACATTTAGGTAGTTGTTTCCCATTTTTTCACTTTCATGAATAATGTATCCTTTGAAATATAAATTTTTACACACATTGTGATGGTTAGGATAAATTCCTTGAACAGGATTCTGGGTCAAAGGCCATGTACATTTTAAAGACTTTATCAGTAACAGAAAGATGACTATATGCTCACATATTATTATGCAAAAATGTAAAGCCTATATTAAAGATGAACCTAAAAATTTTTAAGTGGGTCAGACTTGCATGTAAAAATGCTGACAAATTTTAGAAGGATGTTATTCAGAGAATAAGTTTACAATGTTGTTAACAGTTTTTTATTTTCTAGTTTTATAATATTTTAATGCATTTCATTTCATTCCCATACTATAAGTCTCCAGCAAAGAACTAAATAATTCTAGTCGAAAACATTTTTAAAGTATAGAATTAAAAATTCAGTATTTCAGGGAACAAAGGATCCCCTGCAATGAAGAATAACATGACTGTTTAAGTAAATTAAAAACAAAATTCTAATTTTGTTTGTTTTTATTATCTAAATCATAACACTAGCCAAAGACATGTAAAGATTTTACTTAAAATAGGAAGGTCACAGAAAAAAATTCTGGCTTCTAAGACTAATGATTTAAATGGTGGAAACAGGCACTCTCATACACTGGAAAGGAGATGATATATTACTAGGGCCTTTGGAGGGCAATGTGGCATGCCCCTTGACCCAGCAATTCCAATTCTAGGAGTCTATTCTAAAGAAATACTCACTCATGTCCAAATGGATCTTCAATGCAGCATTGCCTGTAATAGTGAAAAATTGGAAACAACCTAATGTCAATTAATAAGGGAGTGGTTAAAAGAACTGAGGTATACCCACAATATGAAATACTATGTGGCCATTAATAAACACAAGTAGACTGATCTCCTGACATGGAAAAACAGACACACTGTTAAGTAAAGCACTCAAAAAAAAAAAAAAAAAAAAAAAAAAAAAAGAACATAGAGGACTCAATTTATTTCGTAAATAAATAGGTAAAATGTCTATAACCGTACACAAGAATGTAGGAAAAACAGATTGGAACAGTATGTACCCCAATCTGTAAAAGTGGTTATGGAAAATTTCATTTTATGATTCTACAGGTTGTGTATTACTTGAATAATTTACAAAAACAACACATTCCTAATATAGTCTGTAATAGAAAAAAATGTTTAAAAGGTAAGATTATACAGTCTGAATTTTAGAATGTGGGGATAACTACTGAGAAAAGACAGAAGAAGAAAAATACACTATTTCAGTTGTCACTGAATGACTATGCTTCAGCCTACAGCAAAAAAGCTATAAACACTCAGAATTAAATATTTCTAATTAAAATTTTACCTTGCCTCCTTTAGAATTTGTATCCTTCTCCAGTTTTTTCGAATTTTCTTTTTTGTCTGTTTTTTGCAAGGCTGCTGATTCTTCTTCCACTTCATCTTCTCCTTCCCCTCGTTTTTTATCAGCTTTCTGATCTCTGATTTCAGCCACTTTTGCTGTAGGTCTAGATATTCTTGGAGACCTTCTTAAAGTACGGCCCACATTTGTTTTCTCTTCTTCCTTTTCTGTCTTCTCCTGCTTACTTTCTGGTTCTGGCGTTTGGGCAGGACAATCTGGCTTCTTCTTCCGACTAGATATCCTAATTGTTAATTTGATGCCTTCTTTCTGCCTTTCAGAAGTTATTTCTGTATTTTCTGAGGCAGTGGTTTCTTCTTCAGGAACCAACTTATATTTAAATTTGCTTTTTTGCACAGAACCCTTTGTTTCAGAAGGGTCCCCTATGCCAGAGGTCTGGACATTGTCCACATTATCCATTTCTATCTTCGTGGACTCAGAATCCCTTTTTAGAATTTCAGGGTCTGCTTTTTCCAGGAACTGACCTTCAAAAGAACTTGTACTCTGACACTCTACCCCTTCTTTTTCTAAGTCTAGTTTCTCACAGTGGCCAGTCATTTTAGTTGGTGGGAAAGTTTCAGCTGCTTCAGGAGGATCTGGTGTTTCTGATTCTAGAGTACTCTTTGGAACTTCTTCAGGTATTGGACTCAATCTTGGTGTGTCTTTATCAAGAAAAGCCTTTCTGGACTTCTCCAACTTTTCAAGACATTCTAGGATTGGTGAACTATTATCCTTCTTACTTTTGGGGGGCTTCTCTTCAACTTTCATGGTACAGGACTCAGTGACAGATAAAGCAGTTTTTAAAGAGAAATCCTTTACTATCTCAGAAGACTCAAGAGAAGTTTCCATTTCTGGAGGACCAGGTTCCTCTAACTGCCCTTTTTGACTATGGGTCTCTAAGACTGAGACTGAACTATCTGCAACTTTCCCTAGAAGAATTTCTTTCTCAAGCTCATTTATTTTCAAACTCGTTATGACAGAATTTAAGCACTCTGCTCCATTTCCCTCCATGATGACACTTCTGTCCTTAGAAGGGCTGTTGTAGACATCTTCCTTTGTATCATAAAACTTTGTCTCTATTTGTTCTGACTTCAAATTTGGAGTTACTTTTTCATCACCAACTTCTCCATTTACCATTAGTTTCCCTTCATGACTCAAGGTAGTGATGGTAGAGATCCTTTTACAAGTCTCTTCCTCTTGTTTTACTTCATCTTTTAAAAACTCTTTTGTTGGAGTAACTGATTTACATAAAGGTCCTTTGACTGGACTGTCAAAATCATCACTCAGTTTAATTTCTCGTTTTTTTAGTGGAATCTTGGCTTGTTGGTCATTTTTAAGTTTCTCAGTTTCTTCAGTAGATTTCTCTGTAATTTCTTGAGAAGATCTGATATTGCCACTAAATTCTAGCCTCTCAGGCTCCTGTACTCCCAGTTTCTCCATGCTACCTTTGACATCTTTGGGATCTCCTCTGGATTCCTTCACTTCAACTTTAATGGGTTTGACATTTTCCTTGAAAGAATCACTTTCTTCTTTGATAATCTTTTTTTCCTCACTTTCTGGCAATGGTTTTTCTAGCTTCACTATGACTGGCAGTTTCACAAGTTCCTTTTGATCTTCTTTTTCAATTTTCATAGTAGTCTCTTCTAGAACACTTGGTGTAGAACAATTTACTGAATCTACTAGCCGCGCGTCACCTTTTTTCTTTTCATTTTCCTTCTGTTCCTCTAAAAATTTCAGAAAAAGTTTAAGTGAGCTAAAGTTTTTAAGATTATAAAATATAACAGACTTAATATATTTCTATTTATTGTTTCTCTCATTGCAGGGATGGCTTTTGTGATTGGGTATTTGACAAAAAAATTTTAAAAATTAAAAAAAATCTGAATATGAAGAAAATGACAAAAATTATGAAGTACAACTTCTAGATATTAAAAAATTGTTATTTAGAAAGATTCAGGTTACTGCTTTTTACTTTTAGCTTCAGTGTTCTCAATGGAATGTAAATATTTATACAGCTCAAATAATTTATTCAAGCTTAAGGGATGGCTCAAAAATATGAAGTAGAAAATGCTACATAAAACACTGCCGAAAGGCCATATTTGTTTCATAAACTGACAACTGTTCTTTGGAAGTCACTGAACACTTTATTTCAGAGAACTAACATGAGCAAAAGAAAAATGAAAAAGAGGAAAAAAAGAAGAATGCCCATAACCTACTATCCAAAGGGAACTTCTATAATATTTTAGGCTACTTCCTTCTGGTCATATATTTTTCACAAAGTTGGGGTCATCTGGCTTTGATTTTTTCACAAATACACTGGCACTTTTTTATGTTATGTACCCTTTTCAAAAGTCAATCTTCATGATTATATAACATGCCTTGTTGTGGTTAATATTTTACAAAGAAACTATTAATGCTTATTTTTCGATACCTCTTTTTACCTTACTGACCATATATTTTTCCCTTAACAAAGTACCTAATAGTACATATTTAAACATAACAAAAGCCAAAATCAAGTAAAAAGCATAATCTCATATATGATTACAGATTGCACTGTATTGTCCAAATAAATTACTACTAATTTTAGTACATTTTCCATTCCTTCACCTTATCTTTGGAATGGAAAGACCTTAATTCTAAACCAAGTTTTACTAAGATACAAATTTTAAAATTTGAAGATTTTTGTCAAAAAACAAGAGTGACAATTCAGAAGGATATAAATGGAATAGTGGGGAGATGAAATGGCATTTTTAAAAAATGAGAATTCTATTTTTAACTAAAGTGAATGTTTTTACTACAAAGTTCTCATTTTTTTGTTTGTTTGTTTGTTTGTTTTGTTTTTAATGTCTAATCACATTTCAAATAAAATACTCAAATACCCTTCGGAGCCCAAATTAGAGTATCAGTATTACTCTTCCTTCTTTATATTATCAGTGCTTTAAGGTGAGAGACAACATTGATTATTCATGTCTTTCCTTTCCCTTTAATAAAATAGGTTTAATAAACTCTCACTCATTGAGCTTGATTAGTGTATTAACAAAACTAACTAAACATTTTAAGAGATATACACAAATTACTATCTTTTCAATTAATTTCAAATAAATGCTGTTTATACAGAACACAACTGAATATTCTATACACTTTTGGTTCAGAAAGCATGACAAGATCTCATTGTAACCCTGACCCAAGGTAAGATAACATTCTCTGTCTTTATTTGGGGTCAACTGAGTAACAACAGAACAGAATAAAATGAGAAATAACATTAGATACAAGATTCAAGACTCTTGGGATCACTAACCCTAATTCAGATAGTGGTGTATGCCTCTGAGTATGTCATAAACTCTCATCCTTGTTTCTTCATTTACTAATAAAGCAGCTGAACTAAAAAAAAATCTCACCTACTATTATTCAAAAGTGTTATATTTCTCTAATTCCAAAAATGTTAAATCATTGAAAATTTAGGATTTGGCTAAGTTCTTCTAAGAGAAAAATATGATAATTATTATTCTAGCTTCCCTACATTACATGAATATGGATACAGAACGGAATAGTCATGACAATATGAACTTTTAAAAGCATTAGTAACTGACTGGCAAAAAGGTCATTCAATTATACGAGCATTTCCTCGAGGGTAGTCAAAAGGAAATTGTAAATGAGTTTAAGAAGCATGGAATTCAAAGCAAGAAAACTAAAGGAATAAAATCACAATTCAGGCTGGGCTTGTGGCTCAGTGGTAAAGTACTAGCCTCACATGTATGAGGCATTGGGTTCAAACATCAGCACCACATAAAAGTTAGTAAGTAAAATAAAGGTACTGTGACCATCTACAACTAAAAATATTTTTTTAAAAAAATCACAATGCAGCAGCAGCATTTCTCAATAAAATTAAGATGACTCCAGAGAACTGGTATCTAATGAAGGTTCCAAGCTGGTCCATTAATCTATTCAACAAATATTTGTTTATTACTCATTATGGGCTTTCTCAACCACCCACAGCAGGAATACTACATAATAAACACTGAATATTTTAACTAAATCAACAGTAGAGGACACTGCTAGTTACTACCCAATATTTAATCTCATCTTACTAACACAACTCTGACTTTGTTTAGAAAGTCTCCTCAAGCACTCACAGCAATGGGTTATATGATATAATAATGATCAATGAGATGCATGAGGAAGTCATGAGTAAGATAGGATTTGAGTGAATTGAAACATTTGTCCTAATTTAATTTTGTGTCCAGACTCTGAACATAATACCTATAAAAGGAGCAAAGCCACAAGGAAAAATAGCAACAGAATAGGTAAGATTCTTGACTTCATGAAGCTTCTATATCAGACTAGACTCACAACTTTTCATTATAAGAAAAAAAATTTAAAAGTCAAATATATTCCTTTCTGATATTTTAACTTTCACTTTTGTTTCTTATCCTTGTTTTTCATACTCACAAAAATTTATCTACCCACTTAATATATTTTACACTTATCGTCTTTTGGGTGATAAAAGGATAACTAATCCCTCAAAAAGTTTTAGTTATTTTATAATGCTCCTATTTTACAATTAGACATGAGAAACTTCAAAACAGTACAGTAGTTCCAGACTCAAATCTTAAAAACCTACATGTAAATTAGTATAAACACTTAACAGAACAATTTAGAATATTGTTTTAAGCTTGAGAAAATATATTCCATCACTCAGAAATTCTATTTCTAGAGGGTACACTTAGATACGACTACCCAGAAATATACACATGAATATTTACTGCAGCACTGCTGCAAAAATGAAAAACAAGAAATAATCTAATATTGCCCAAAAGGGAAAAAGGACAAATAGCCATTATATGAGGAATAAAATGAAGAAAGAAAAAAAAAAAAAAAAAAAAAAAAAGACCCTGAATTTATATGGATTAACATACATAATAGTTCTCAAAAACAGAATGAGTAGCGAGTTGTAAAAGAATAGGGACAGTAGGATTTGGGGCAGGCGGTACTAGGGATTGAACCTAGAGCACTATATCAGGGAGCTACATCCATAGTTAATTTTTGAGACAGGGTCTTGCTGAATTGCAGAGACTGGGCTCAAGCTTGAGATCTCTGGCCTCAGTCTCCAAGTCACTGGGACTGTGCACCACGGCGCCCAGTTGGTAAGATACCTTTTGTTTTTAAAACACACAAAACCAATGCTATCTATTAAAGTGGCCATATACATATGTATAATAAACAAATGAAAGGGAGTCACAGAATTATAGGAATGAGAAAGAAAGTGAAAAGAAAAAAGTGCCAACTATGTAACTTTTTTTAAACAAAAGCAAATTTTGGCAAATCACTGAGAACTATTATGTCAGAATGTTGGGCACACAGTGTTTTACATTCTTTCCTATTTAACTAACTCATTAAAAACTGAGAAGCTCAGTTGGGTTCACACACCTAAAAGTCTAGTTACTCAGGAGACAGGAGGACTGCAAGTTCAAGACCAGCCATGGCAATTTAAGAAGACATTATCTCAAAACAAAAAAAATGGTTAGCAGGGATGTAGTTCATTGGTAGAGTGTCCCTGGGTTCAATTCATATACTGCCCCAAAGAAAAAAAAATGAAATTAAAAAACTTGATGTTCTGATGTCACCTTCACACTGGACAGCTGTGAGACCTTAGGGAAATTACCTGAACCTTTCTAAGTCTCCTTAGCCTCTGAATTCTCTAAAACAAACGTATGTATCTACACTTGAAGAAGTGACTTGGATGTTTTTTTAATGAAGCATGTGAACCACTTTTATACAGTACTAGGGAAGTATTACTAATTACTTGGCACCATTCTTTAGCCACATCAGAAAATTCAGGATTTAAAAAAAAAGAAGAAGAAAGGTGGGGTGGGAGTTAGTTTAGAACTTTAAAGCTGCCACCAGCAGTTTTCCTGTTAACTCATATAAAGATATTTGTATTTTGCGGTTTTTATCATTCCTCACTTTCTCTATTTGCAAAAAAGTTATATAAAACAGTTAAATATCAGTAACTATTTTCTAGGGTTTTTTTTTTTTTTTTTTTTTGGGGGGGGGTGCTGGGGATCGAACCCAGGGCCTTATGCTTACAAGGCAAGCACTCTACCGACTGAGCCATCTCCCCAACCCCTAGGGTTTTTAATGATTGATGGGAACACAACATCCAAGTCCTTCAGGCAAGTAGGGATGAGATGCCAATTAATACTATTATACTACTGGCAAAATCTTTCAGCCATCAAGCCCAGTTAGAAATTCACTGTTTTATAGTTTTATTAACTGATTCTTTCCCTATAAAGAATTAACTATTTTTCTTATGTTTGCATATTACTTTATATAGATTTTTATAGTAGCATTTATTACCCAGCAATATAATTATTTACCCAGAAATGTTATCTGTCCTACTGGTCTGAAGAATTACTCCTCTGGAGCAGAATCATGGATTATTCACTGTAGGACACTCAAATACCTGCTAACTAGACTGAACAAACTGAAATAGCAACAAATCCTACCCCAAATGTTGACAACACTAAAACCTTTTAAGATAAAGGTTTTATTAACAGGGAGTCTTTATGCAGATTGTATCAGATTCAAAGTGTTTTTTTTTTTTTTTTTTTTTTGCGGTGCTGGGGATTGAACCCAGGGCCTTGTGCTTGCAAGACAAGCACTCTACCAGCTGAGCTATATCCCCAGCCCCTATGCAGATTGTAAATCAATATTTAATTCAAAATTACTTAAAGTATATCTGACCAATTTACAAAGTAAGATTTGGGCAAGGACATAATGCATTTAACAGATACTAAGTCTTTTGCCTTAGCCTCCCAAGTTGCTGAGACTACAGGCAGCAACTGCTAAGCCTGGCACCCTCAGGCCTTTGTAATAAATTTTATTTTGAAAATTTTTAATTTAGTTTTTGTGTTACTGAGGATTGAACCCAGGGCCTTTTACACATGCTAGGCAAGCACTCTGCCATAAAGCTACATCCTCAGCCCTTGAGAATGGGTCTTGCAAAGTTGCCAAGGCTGGCCTTGAATTTAGAATCCTCCTGAGTAGCTGGGATTACAAGAGTGAGCCACTATGCCTGGCTATGTAATCTCAATTCTGATTAACAAATAAATCAGTAACCATGCCTAAAAGAAAGATAAGAAGAAAAAGATCATGTCAGGTGCAGTGGCAGACATTTTCTCTATATTTACATAATCATATGTATGAATTATTTATATATACATGTATTATATATGTACATATATATTATATATGTACAAAAGGAACAAAATTGGTATTATAATAATTTCTTGATTACTAGCTTATGCCTGATACACTAATACTGCCTACTAACTTTACCATTTTCTCTACCAACAACTCTATCAATCTTCTTCCCTATCCTTAAACTTCCGATCTATCTGTCAGGTCCATATTTTCAGATGATTCTGCCTTCAACTGCACAGAGAAAACAGAAACCATAAGGTAGGAGTTCCTTCTCATCAACAGACCAGTAAGCCTACTCCTATTAAAATAGAGATACCTATTTTAAGCTAAGACAAATTCTTCAATCCATGATTTAGATTTCATCTTCTCCAGCCTACTCGAGAGTTTTAGGCACAGTTTCATCATCTCACTTGTTTTAATGAGATCTTACTGGCTGAAATACTGAGAAGAGACTGAAGGGAATGAAGAATACAAACAAGGACAGTTAGGATATTACTGTGAGAAAGAAAAAAGCTCTTCAACGCTATCCCATTTAATTCAGATTAAAAACCAAAATCATTAATAAATTTAAGGAAAGCTCAATACAATCTGCATACCCCATTCCCTATCTTTCAGGACCTTAGTTGTCTGACCTAATTGCCCCCTATTTTACAATACCCTATACTCCTTCTGCCTCAGTTACACTGCTCACAGGGACCAGCAAACTTATTCCATAAAGGACCAGAGAGTAAATATTTTAAGCTTTGCAAGCCATACTTTCTCTATCACAACTACCAAACTCTTCTGTTACAGTCTGAAAACAGCCATTGACAATTGGATATTAAATAAATAAAATTCAAACCAGCCAGGTAAATTACTCCCACTACTTGGGAGGCTTAATAAAGGAGCATCACTTCAGCCCAGGAGTTTAAGATAAGTCTGAGCCACACAGTAACAGCCTGTCTGAAATTTTTAAAAATTAAGTTAGTAATATATTACACATACTTGCTCCTACTTCAGGGTCTTGCATTGGTTTTTGTCTGCTGAAAAATCTTTTCCTCAGATATTTGCACTATTTGTTCTCTCAGATCCTTTAGATCTTTGTCTTTACTCAAGCATTACACTTTCAGTTTAGTCTGTTTCTAGGACCCCAATCTACTCTTTCCCCAAATTATTGCACTATATAGCTCCTTATCACCATCTACACTACATATAATTTATAATTTATAAATCTTGTTTATTGCCTGATCCAGACTTTGTGTAAGCTGTGATTTTCCTTCACAGCTATATGCCCAATACCAAGAATATGCAGCATATACTAAATAAATATTTGCTGACTGAAATGAAATACTACAGGTAAAAACAGATCTACACCAAGGAGAGGAATGTATTCCCAATTCAAATTTTGCTTGCAAAAAACTTTTCACCATTTTGAAAATGTTGATAGACTTTACAGTTTCCAAAAGTAGCTCAAAATATTTAATGTCTTGTCCCTTTTGTTGTCAGTAATCTATTCACTGTGGGCAAGAGTATTTCCAATTGTACTTACACATGCGAATTCTCATTCTAGTTTCAAATACTTCTGCACCATACTAACCTCAACATATGAAAAAAAAAGTTTTGAGAACACACGTAATGTTTCTCTCAATGTATAGATGATATCGTAGTATTCAAAAATTTATTATGAAAAGCCCAAAAAAGGTAAATCTATAAGACCCAAAAAGTAGATTAACTCTCTCTAAGGGCTAGGAGAAGAGAGAAAAGGAAGAGTGGCAATAAAATGGATATATAGTTTCTTTGTGGACTGCTGGGAATGCTCTAACATTAGAGGGTGGGTTATGGTTGTGCAACACTGTGAATATACTAAAAATGACTGAACTGTACACATTAAAAAGGTTAATTTTTATCTTAGCCTTTATAAAACCAAGAGATACTATACAAACCCAAATAAACATATATTTGAGCAAAATTAGCTAAGTAAGTGGCCAGTCTACAAATTCTGTTATCTACTAGAGGTTCTCAAATAATACTTCCTTATCTCCTTTATATAGTGGCAGAGGTATATCACTGTAAAAATTAACAAAAAGACAATCTTTTTCAAATTAGCAGGGTTTAAAAACTACATTAAAGCTGAGATGTGTTTCCCTTGACTGTTTTTCCCTAGAAAAGTTTCTTTTTAACTTTTTGGTACCTTCAAAATTAGAATACAGTATCTAATATAGAGTGAAAATATATATTAAATGTCATGGTATTCTGTAAGCACAAAAACTTTCAGGTAGTATGCCACATGAAATGACACAGTGTATCTTCAACAACCATAAAAGGGCTTAAAAATGGCATCAAACACTCATATGACCATCTAGTTTGAGAAGAACAATTTGAAAAGTATTTAAAAGCTTTAGGCCTGGTGTTTAAATCAGCCCTAATGGAAGCGATAACAATAGTGTAAATAAAGTCCCAAAAAGGCTAAGAAAAAGGGATCAAGAAGATGGGATTTCAGATGGTCCTTGAAGTATACTCAGACTTTCCTTGAGGAGAAGGCAGCATGAGAGGGAGAAAACGGCATGAAACAGTCACAGAAGGAATGCCCAAGACATACAGAGTAAAACATATAGACAATCTGCAACCAGTAACTGTGTAAGGAAACAATAAAAGGTAACACTAGAAAGAGAAGTAGAGGACAGATTATAAGACTCTGACTACCACATTAAGAAATTTAAATATTTTTAAAAGTCAGTTTTAATTTTCAGGGGCAGGGTCACTCTGGAGATTGAGCTCAGGAGTGCTCTACCATTAAACCACATCCCTGGCCCATTTTATTTTGGGACAAGGTCTCACTAAGCTGCCAAGACTGGCCTTAAACTTGGAATCCTCTTGCCTCAGTCTCCCTAGGTGACTGGTTCAATTCTAATTATCTTCATCTTTGAAAGAAAAGTCTACTTAATTATTTAGTTGGTAAATTTTCTAGGCTATTTGCTGTCATTTTGAGATCTTGGCTCATGTTTTCAAATCATATTTCTCCATGGCATTCATACAAAAATAAGTAAAAATATTTTCTTACTAAGGTTAGATATAAAGCATGTCAATTTTACTAATAATTTAAGAAAACATATTTTAACCGTAAGATTGGCTATATTATTCTCCAGTGCCAATTTTTCTTCTTGCTATCTGATTTCAAATATCTAACCACACTTAATTTTTAAATTTGGTCACAAGTTGCCTTAGCACTGACTACATTAAATTTAAGACTGTTTCCAACTTAAAATCTATTCTGCCCACTTCATATTAACCCTAACGGGCAATGTCTGTTTATATCTGAGAGCAAAAAACAAAACAAAAACAAACAAACAAACCAGGAACACATTCCTCCTACCTTGCCATAAAACAGACCACAATAATTACATCTGAGACACCAGGGTAAGGGATAAGGCTTTGGTGCCTGAATAAAATTACTACAAATTATATGTTAAGTGCACCAAAAAAAGTACACAGGGAGTTTGCCTATAACACAGTGTGTCCTAGGGAAAGTTACTTAAACCATTTTGTCTTACATCTCTCATCCAGAAAAAAAGGAAAAGAAAAACAAAATACATACAGTAGTCCTCTTCTTATACAAGGTTTCACATTCTGTGATATCAATTTTATATAATTATAGTTCTAAAAGATGGGTACATCAAGACATTTTGAAAGACAAAGACTGTATTTGCATAACTTACAGTATATTGTTATATTAGTCTATTATTCATTGCTAATATTCTTTTTTTATTTGTTATTTTTAGTTACACATGACAGTAGAATGTATTTTCACATATTATACATATATGAAGTATAACTTCTTGTTGTGGTTATATATGATATGGAGTTATACTGGTTGTGAATATTCTCTTATTATGCCTAATCTATAACTATATCTGTATAGGGAATGAAAACAGCATATGTAGGGTCTGGTACTATCCACAGTTTCTGATATTCACTAGGGGTCTAAGGACATATCTCCTAAGGATATAATTATAATGGATCTAATAGGGATTGTTGTTAAGACTCCATGGCTTTAAGTACATATAAATCTCTTTAAAACAGTACTTACACATAGTAAACATCATATGTTAGCTATTTTATTCACTGTAGTGTCAGTTTGACCAAAGTAATTCTAGTCTACTCTGTTTACTGAACTCTTGCCTAAAATCATGCTTAACACATAGATGAACAATAACTGTTGAATAAATAAGAAATATTTTGTTCAAAGAAGAGGAGTGCAGAAAAATATTATTTGTTTTATCTTATTTTTTGAGTGCCAGGGATTAAGCCCAGGACCAATCTTGCCTGCTAAGCAGACCCTATATGACTGAGCTATTCCATATCCCAGCCCTAGATAAGCACTACAGAAAGGAAAACAACAAAGTGGGTTAAATATTCTGCTTTTCCTCCTCTGCATTCAAGAAATGTCCACCTACCTGAGAGACTATTTTCTCTTAGTTGTGTTGGGAAGTATAATGGGGAGGGGAGGGAAGAAAAGGAAGGAAAGAAAGAAGGAAAGACAAAAGAAGTCTGGGACAAGTTTATGAATGTCTCAATTTCCTCACCTTTAAAACTGAAAAACCAAGGCAGGCACGATGGCACGCATCTGTAAATCCAGCAACTCAGGAGAGTGAAGTAGGAGGACTGAAAGTTCCAGGCCAGCCTGAGCAACTCGGTGAGCATCACAGTTTGGATGTGAGGTGGCTCCCAATATACAGAAGGGAAGTATTAGACTACAAGACTGTAACCTGATTGGTCTATCTCAGTTTAAATGGACTATTGGAGTGGTAACTGTAAGCAGGTGGGGTATATACTGAAGGAGGTGGGTTACTGGGCAGAGGGTTAGGAGGTGCCTTAGAAGGGTTCATCTTCCCTTCAGCCCTTCTCCAACCCATGCTTCCTGGCAGCCAGAAATGAAGCAGTGCTCTTCTATCACACCCTTCTGCCATGATGGTCTGCCTCACCTTGGGACCAGAATAATGGAGTGGTATATCATAGTCTAAACCACTAAACAGACAGCCAAAATACACTTTTTCTCTTCTAAGTTGTTCCTGTTGGATCTTTTGGTCACAGTGATGTAAAACTGATTAAGACAAAAAGTGGCACCAGGAGTGGGGTTATTACTGTGACTAATGTGACCATGTGGTTCAAAAGTCTTTGAAACAGGCTTGCAGGAGGAGTTTGGAAAAGTTTGCACAAGGGTTAAAATGTTGTAAGCATAACTTAACAAGCAATTCTGGTGGGAGTCCAAAAGATCAAAATGCCAATAAGAATAGACAGCAAGTACTATGCACATGATGTTTCAGAAGGAAATGAGAGCTCTATTGGAAACTGGCCTGGAAGCCACTTGTGGTACATTCTGGCAAATAACTTTTTCTGTTTTACCCACATCCTGAGACTTTGTATACAGCTCAATTTAGAAGAGATGTACTAATTAATCTGGTAGAGAAAATTTCAAGGTAGTTTAACATTCAGGTAGTGGTATGGATATTGCTGGCAGCATTTAGCTAAGTATACTGTGAGAACTGGTAAGAAAAAGCAGGATAGGAAGATTTATAAAACTTATAATTTGACCAGAAAAGTGCATGTAAAAGAAAGCTGTGCTTATTAAAGAGGTTGGAGCCATGAAGAGAGGCTAAGTACTTTGCACAAAGAACTAGAGAAACAATGGTCTGAAGACATCTCAGGATTTTGCCAGACCATATCCACTAGCAGGTCTGAGGGTGTAAAAGGGAAATTTCCTTTACAAAGAGATCACGAAGGTTCCTTGATAACACTGTGGGACTAGGAAGTTGTTTTACTGTGCATAGCTGCCGAGACACTCAGAGGTCATGTTCCCCAGGGGCCCAGCTATTGCTAATCTAGCAGGAAACCTTGACATCATCCACATGGCACAAGTTCCACAGAAATTCAAGATGCTAGATTTAGTGGTCGTGCAGGCTTCCACTAAGATTTCAAAGGAAGGCCTTGGAGACCAGG
Organism: Sciurus vulgaris; assembly: GCF_902686455.1. Lineage (NCBI taxonomy): Eukaryota > Metazoa > Chordata > Mammalia > Rodentia > Sciuridae > Sciurus > Sciurus vulgaris. The sequence continues at coordinate 75,119,919 of NC_136472.1, forward strand.
CAAAGTATAGCAGTATCAGAATTCCTGTGGGCATTTGGTTCACTGCAAAAGAAAACAGGATGTACCCAATAAATATCTGCTGTTGTTATAGTTGAAACCCTCCTCCTCTACTTGAGACCCCAAGAAATCTGGAATTAAATATTTTAAAAATTCTGCATTATGAAGGAAATAATTTTTTCCCCCTCTTCTTTAAACTATATAGTGAGTCTCCCATCAAAATCAATGTCAAGTTTAAGGTCTCCTAAAAAGAAACATCTGCCTCTTAAATTTCTATTACACTGACTTTTGTTTCCAATTCATATTCTCTCTGGTTTTGATTTTAATTGTGTATAGGAATAAGCAAATACAGGAATGAATGACCAAACTGAATAACAAAGTGAACAAAAAATATCAAGTTGAATTCCAAAACTAATCCTAGTTATTCAAAGATTCTGGAAATTCAATACAGAATCCAGACTATTTTAAAATTACTACACTTTACTAAATTAGCCTACAAATTTAATTTGAACATGTAGAAAAGAATTTCCAAATTAAAAATATGGCTTACATATATAACCACCATAAGTGAGGGCAATAATGAGGATTTTGGCTGAAAGTAATTCTTAACCTGTAGGGACATTATGTCTTACATGGAAAGGCTTAATTTATTGCTTTTAATAGATGCTTCTTGGGTTGGGGATTTAGCTCAAATGGTAGAGTGCTTGCCTTGCATGCACAAGGCCCTGGGCTCAATCCCCAGCCCCCCCCCCCCCCCCCACACACACACACAAAGAGATGCTTCTTGCTTACAGGGACTACATTATGAACAGTTAATTCAAACCATCAAAGAAAGAAGACAGATTTAGGTGTGGTGATGCACACCTATAATCCCAGCTACTCACAAGGCTGAGGCAGGAATGTTGCAAGCAGAAGGCCAACATGGGCTGCTTAGTAAGAACTTGTCTTAAAAAAAAATTAAAATTAAAATTAAAAAATAAAAGTCTAGGAATATAGCTCAGTTATGCAGCAGTTGCCAAACATATGCAAGGCCCTGGAATTCATCCTTGATACTGAGAGAATTTAAAAAAAAAAGAAAGAGAAAAAGAAAACCATATTTTTCAGTTTGAATCAAAATATAGTGGCAAATTAAAAGTGATTAGTAGAAGGAAACATGATAGGAAAGCATATTCCTTTCCCTGTCACTAAAAGCTTCGTTATTAATAACAAGTATTAACTAAAAAGATGTCAGCTAAAATTTCAGTTGTGTTTCTTTACAAAGGTTAGAAGTTGGATCTATTTCTTCAAGAAAGGTCAGGATTTTATCTGCCTAGTTAAGAAAAATAGAAACCTCAATCAGAAATCAGCTTCAATAATAACAATTATCATGGACTTAAGTTTGCAAAATGCAAAATAAAAACAAAAGAAAAAAAATCCCAATTAAAAAATGGACAGGCTAAGGTATGGTGGCATCTGCCTGTAACCCTAGCTACGTTTGAAGTTGAGGCAGAAAGGTCACTTGATCTGAGGGATTTATGACTTCCAGACCAGCCTGAGCAACATAGCAAGACCCTGTCACAAAAACACAGGACAAGCTGGGCATGGTAGAGCACATTGATAATCTCTGTAACTCAGGAGCTAAAGCAGGAGGATCAAAAGTTCAACTTCAACCTGGGGTAAATGGATGAGATCCTGCCTCAAAATAAAAAATAAGAAGGGTTAGGGATGTAGTTCAGTCATAAAGAGTTCCTAGGTTCAATTCTCAATAACAAACAAAAAGCAAAACAACACAGGACAAAAAACTCGAATAAACATTTTCCTAAAAATATACAAATGGCCAATAAACACTTGACAAGATGTTCAACATGATCAGAAACTATGGATTATAATGAGATACCACTTCTCACCCACTAGGATGTCTACTATCAATAAAACAAATAATAACAAGTGCTGGGAAGGATATGAAGAGACTAGAGTCCTTGTGAAATGATGGTAGGAATGTAAAATGACATAGCTGCTGTGGAAAACATTGTGGGAGATTCTCAAAAAATTAAACATTGTATTACCATATGACCAGAAACTCACAATAGCCAAAAGGCAGAAGTAAATCAAGTGTCCACTGATGGATGAACTAAGAAACAAAAAGTGGTATACACACACGATGGAATATTATTCATCCTTAAAAATGGAAGAAAATGTCAGGGGTTGGCAGGAGGAGAAAATGTGGAGTTAGTATTAAACAAGTACAGAGTTTCTGTCAGGCAAGTTCTAGAAATGGTAGTAAAAGTTGTACCACAGTGCATATACTTAATGACACAGAGATGTACACTTAAAATGGGTAAAATGGCCAATTCTGTGTTATGTACATTTTCCTAAAAATAGTTCATTAAATGTCTTAGCATTCTTAAATTAGAAAAGGATATTATACTTTGATGATCTGAACCTATACAACTTAGCTTAATGTTTTATGTAAAAGAACAAATCTGATTTTTTGCCTCTTTTTCCTTTAAATTAAAAAAAAAAAAAAACCCTTCTTTTATAAGAAGGTTCTCAATTTGAGATAGAAATTCAGAATTATAAAGTTGAGTAGAGGAATAGAAGAAGACAGAAGAGATTACAAAACAAAGCAAAAGAAAACACACAAAAAAACCTTGTTTAGGTGTTTCTTCCTCTTTTTTAGTCTCCTCATCCTCTAAGGTAGGACTTTCCCGGGAAGAGATGTCCTGTTGGCTAGAGTTTTTCAATAGTACAGGATCAATTTGTGCTTTCAGGAGTGCAAGAGTCTCAGCCAACTCGTTTCGATTTCTAAACAAGGGAAGAAACAAGACAGTATAAAAATCTTTCCCCTATTCTAAAGACTTTCTGAATAATACCTATTGGAAATTAATAAGAAAAAAGAAAAACACACTTAGGAATATTAAAACACTGGTGCAGCTAGCCATAATTAATCCTGAATTCTAAAAATAAGATTAAGAATACACACTAAAATACATTATTGACCAACAAGGAGTCTTATTCTCTTTTTAACTGGTACAATATATTTATATCTAATAGTGGGATTCGTATTTACATATTTATACATGCACAATAAAACAGATTATTCTCTCTTTTAATTAGAAAGGCAAAGCATATCTCTTTGGATGAAAGTAAAAAACAGGACACTAAATGAAAATCAGCTTTTAATCATGTAAAAATATTATGTAATCTCTAAGGAGATAATAATCAATGTATAACTTGAATGAAGAAGTAGTTTTTTAAATAAAGTTGATTCATTTGGAAAGAACCTTTTAAATCTTCAGAGACAACATTTTATACTTTTATAAAATTATGACCTATAACTTTATGAATAATTATGGCAAAAAGCCAGCTCTAATAACAAGTTCAAAAACATATAAATTTAGTTGATGACTTTGTTTTGCCAATTATGTATAACTAAACCTGAGAATTCAGTTTGATTTAACAATACAAGGAAACCCCCCATAAATAAAATTCTAATCTATAAGTTATTTTTTCTAGCAAAAGCTGAAGTGTGGTATGGTTAGTTTAAATGCTACTTAAAAAATTAAAAAACATGGATATTTTTCCTGCTCAAAGAATACGAAATGGAGAGTATGAAACGGTCTACGAGTTCAGAAACTTAGCTCTAGATCTGACACTAAGTTAATCAATGACATGACTTTATTCCTCCAATTTCTCAAAGAACTGTGCATGTACCTTGAATTCCATGTATTTAGATGACATTGGTGGTTTTCTTTTCAGTCGTGTCATGTATATATCCCCTATCCTATTCATTTCTAGATCCATGCCAGTTAAGACTATACTGCTTGAGACTCTAAAAAAATGTTTAATGAATGAATATGATACTTGCCCATAAATAAGATGGCTAGGTGCATCTGGATAAGTCATATACATATTATATAGTCCTTTTCAGAAATGCTTGGGAAAAGAAGTGTTTTGGGTTTTCAGATTTTTTTCAGATTCTGGAAAATTTACACAAAGCGATATCTTATGAATGAGACCCAAGTCTGAACCCAAAATTCATTTTCATATATTGTGTCCTACATACAATTAGAAGGTAATTTCCACATTTTAAATCATTTTGTACATAAAATAATGCTTATAAGCACAGAATCATCAGAAAGCAAAGGTGTCACTATCTCAGCTTCCATGTGGACAAATTTTAAGATATTTGGCATAATCACCTTTCCTGTCTCTGAGTTTATATGCTACCAAAAAACAATTATTTTATTGTACTTATTTAGATACGATTACTTAAGAGTACAAAATATTGCCAGGTATGGTGGCATACACCTGTAATCCCAGCAACTCAAGAAGGCTGATGAGGCAGGAGGATTACAAATTTGAGGCCAGCTTCAGCAATTTAGTTAGACCCTAAGCAACTTAGTGAGAGAGACTCTGTTTCAAGATAAAAAATAAATAGGGGTGGGGATGTGGTTCAGTAGTAAAGCATCCTTGGGTTCAATCCCCAGTATTAAAATAATAATAATAATAATAATAATAAATATATATATGTATGTACACACACACAGAGAAAGAGCATACCATTCATGAAGTAAAAAAAAATGATGTATTCAGGGTTATTAAGCAGCACAATAGCCTATGCCATTTCACAAAACAACAAACAATAGGAGGTTTTAATCTCTACCTATAATAATGCTTTGATTAAAATGTTAATGTGCATGGTTTTGTGTTTTCTAATGTGAGGAGAAAGCATATCAGAAGCAGGAAAGGGACCGAGAAGAGAATCTTTTGGGGATGAAGGAACATTCTGCTGGATGGTTTTTGAAAATGTTTCCTCCAGAGTCATAGTCATCATGAACAACAGTTTTTGTTTTAGAAGTCTTTGATTTTATAAACTAACTTGATTTCTTATTTTGTTATTAATCCATACTTCTCTGGGTCTTCAATAAGACCATCATATATTTTGATGCTGTCATCTACAGGAATGAAGTCTGCAGAATTAACAGCATCACCTTCCTTGTGAACTATGTCAGGATTACCTTGATTCATAACCATTTTGGCTATTTCACCAACAGTCAATGACTGCACAACTGGAGTCTCATTATCAATTTTATAACCGGCTTACCATCAGACTCTAAAGTTATATATATTTTTTTTTTGCAAAAATCGTTTATTTTTTAGTTGACATGCAGAATGCTTCAAAGTCATGACTTTATTCATTGAAATCCAAGAACACAGCTGCAAGACAGAGGTCACACCAGGAGGCACAACTACATCATTAGTCACTGTGTTTTAAGCATTGGCAACATCATGTGAGGCACTGGAAAAATAAATCCCTTTTTTTAAACTTTTCACATCTACACTTCTGTTTACTTTTGCTAGCATGCTGTTTAAGAATGTGTTTTTTAAAATGTGTTCTTCATTGATCTAAGGATATCTTCATCACATGGCTGAATTAATAAGTGCCCATTTTGGGGAAAGTACATGGCATAAACATTATTTTTGAAAAGATTATTACTTGGAGGATAAGCAGAACAATTGTCAAGGAATAATAAAATCTTGCAATTATCATCCAATCTAGAGGATGATAAAAAATGTTTGTGAAAACAATCAGAAAAGATGTCCCTGGTGATCTATGCCTTCTTGTAAGCATATTAATGAGCTGGTAAAAAATTCATTCCTATAAAACAGGGGCACACAAGCTTTTTCCCATCGCAAGTTTACACTCCTTAAGCCTGCTTCATTAGCACATTCAAGCAGATGTTCTCTCGTTGGCATTTTGAATTTCTGCAGGGCCAACTCATCACCTTTAATCAGTGTCTTTCTGAGTCAATTAAGCCAAAAGAGTGATAAGTTTTGTCAGAATTACACACTTGTTCTGGGTTCAGATTTTCAACATTGATGACCCTGGCAAACTCATTAATGAACTTCTCCATTGCTTTGTTATCAGCAGTTGCTTTATCATCACAAATCTTTAAAAATTTAGTTCCTACTGAATCCCTTTCCCCTACCAAAGAGAGGAGAGATCAGAGTTTTGATTCCTATAACCATGTTATTAGCTTTATTAATTCCAAAGCTTAAAATGAATGTAATCAAACAGTATATACTTTTTGGCTTCTTTCAAACATGAGGATTTTGAGGCAAATCAATATAATATGAGGTCATTCCTTTTTATAGCTTAGTAGTAATCCATGAGTACTGCTAAGGATAAAGATGCTATGAACACTCTTATACATGTTTTTGAAAATTTGCTTTCATTTGTCTAATATAAATGCACAGGAGTGAAACTGATGGGTTACAGGATAACAGTGCATTAACATATGAAGAAATTACCAAACTTGTAATGTTTGTACCATTTTTAATTTCTACTACCTACCAAGGTATAAGAGTTCCAGTTGCTCTGAATCCTTGTTAACATTTGGTGGTGTCATTTTTATTCTAGATATTATAGAGGCAGAACCTCCTGGTGATTTTCAATGGAAATCACTCACAAATATTGATGCTGGATAGTTTTTAATATGAATATTAGTAAACAAACATATTTTTAAAAATATTTTTTATTAGTTGTCGATGAACCTTTTTTATTTTTTATTTGTATGTTGTGACAAGAGTCGAACCCACTGCTTCACACATGCTAGGCAAGCACTCTACCACTGAGCCACAACCCCAGTCCACAAATATATTCTTCATGAAGGATTTGCTCAGCAGTCTGCCTTTAACTTCATCTCCCTTAGTAGACTTGGTACCTAACCACTTTCAATAGTGCCCCTCTGATTGTAAAGAAACATCTGATAAAGTCTTCTCTAATTAAGACCTCTTTTTGTTAAAATTCTCTCATCATTAATGACCAAATGTTGTCATATTTTTGTCATATTCACATTACCTTTGGGGGGTATTCTTTGCTGACCTTTTTCATTCATATATAAATTCTCTTTACTATTATGGTGAATAATATCATTTATAATATATATTATTTGATGTAAAAATACCTTTATCCTCTTTCATGGGGGCCTAATTGAAGATGAACTAACTGTAACAAATACGTTTCTTCTGTAGCAATTCTATTTTGAACATTATTTGGAACAAGTAAGACATTAGCTGGAGATTAAATATTTTTGTTATTAAAACTTATTAATACCTGATTAAATGATACAAAACTGCCATTTAAAACTGCCATTTCTACAAATCAAAAAGTTCAAAATGTTGATAATTTCATATGGTTCAATAAAATTTAACAACTTTTACTTTTATTCTATTGTCAATCTCACATCTTTTACCAATTTAAAATAAAATTGTTTCCAATCTATCTCATATACTACATTAATAATTTTGCAACAAGCAAAAATGGAAATTGTTATTTCACATAAGATATAAAACTGGTGATGCTGACATAGTTCTAGTGGAAAATCAAATATGTAAAATTTGGCAGATTTTTGTTTTTAGAAAAAATACTCCCTTTGATTTTTAATTTACAGTGCTCAATTATTTTTATAAATTTATCTATCATTTAAAAAGGCTGACTTACTGGCTTTAAAAAACTAGAATTCTGAAGACTAGAGATAATCTTTGTTGTCTATTAAAAGACAGTTGGAAGCAGATTTCTAACAACAGCTGATCTCTAAGAAAGTCAACAGTATTATTTTTAAGAAATTGCTTTAAGGAAAAGAAGTAGAATTTTCATTTTGCTAGTAAAAAATACAATTTGCTATTTAAGAAAAATATCTAAATACAGCTGATGAAGCAAAAAAGCCATAATTCCATTTGCTTTACATATTCTTTCCTTATTATCTGTGTTTCTTACAGAGTTTCTTGTTAAAAAAGATTAATCCCTCTTTAAAACTACTTCACACACACCTCCAGGTTTAATTAGAGAACGCTTTTGACAGCATTTATCACAGTCTTGAGACAATTATGTCTCTGCAATGTAAGAAAAGTAAATGTTTTTGCTCTTATCAAACACAGTTCTACACCTCCTTAATATATATCCACTCATCATGGTTAAGCCCTTGAGAAAGTATTCCACAAATGAATCCTTTAAATATGTGAAGAGAGTTATGTATGCCTAAATTTCTGCTATATCAAGCATTTTCATTTCATTCAAAAATCTTTTTTGGATTTTTCCTATGAGGGACTTGCTCCACCACATTACTAAATACTACATTGCAGGTGTGATCTCATCTGAAACAAGTGGGATGATACTTTACATTATTTTGAGTACCAAATACATCTGCATGACAAGCGATATCTTCCCTCTGCCTCCCCGCTGGTGGTGCTGGGGAATCAAATACAGGGCCTCAAGCATTCTAGGCAAGCACCCTATCACTAAGCTAGACCCACAGTGAGTTTGGGAGGAAGCAAAAAGAACACTATGCTTTTCACATTTAGCCTTCACAAAATGAACTTATGTGGAGAAGACATGTCAATAGTAGTTTCACTGTTGGTAAGTTAAAGCTATCTGAAATGCCATGCCACAAAACACCTCATTTATATGAGAGAGCTGAAAATCTGAGGAAATCTACTGTACTTCTCCAGAAAATACACATACTATATACAATTAAAGGCTATTCTTCGTAACATAAGGGATTTCACAAGTAACTAAAACCCAGCCAGAGATGCCAGAGCTGTATCATTTATTACTAAATCCCTAATTGGTTATTAGCACATTTTCAATTATATGAGTTGGTTTGCAATATAAATCTATAAAATTTAGAGAAATAAGGAATATCAGTGTATTAATCAGGTGTTCCAAAATGAGATTTTATTATTCAAAATCAGAATTGACAAACCCAATGGTTTCTGAATGGCCCCAAATATATCTGTATTATTTGGGCAAGGTTCCCAGGAACATATGTAGATAGGAATAACTTATTTAGAGAGGTCTTCAAGATGGCTAAAAATAATCTGGCATCAATTCACTGAAGAACTGGTTCCTCTGTGGTTCTGAACATAAGAAAACTATGTTCAGGCATTCTGTGTGAGCATATGCTTCTAAACAATTCCCACATATATACACCATTTTATGATTACCATAAATACATATTTACACATGGAAAGAGGATTTTAAAAACAAACAAAATTGCAGAAGTGGTCAGGAATGGTGGCACATGACTATAATCCCAGTTACTCAGGAGGATAAGGCAGGAGGATTTCAAGTTGCCAATATTAGCAACTTAATGAGAACCTGTTTCAAAACTTTTTTTAAAAGGGCTGGGAGGTATCTTGAGTTCAAAGCCAGCCTCAGCAAAAGCAAAGCACTCAGTGAGACTCTGTCTCTAAATAAAAAAGGGCTGGAGATGTGGCTCAGTGGTCCAGTGCCCCCAAGTTTAAACCCTGGAAAAAAAAAAAAAAGGGCTGGAATGTAGTTCAGTGCTAGAATGTCTCTGGGTTCAATGTACAAAAAACAGACAAAAAAATTTTTAATTAAAATTAAGAACAAAAAAAAGAATGCAGAAGCAAAGGGAATAAAGTCTGGGGAAACATTCAAGGATAAGAGGTAAAAGTAGCATCAATAAAATTCGGACCTTTCTTCAATGAAGAAACTAAGTTTGAATCTTTGGGGTTACAAATGTTAAGAAAAGTCAATACTGGAGGATGGGACTGTAGCTCAGAGGCAGCTCACTTGCCAAGCACTTGCAAAGGCACTGGGTTCAATCCTTAGCACCACATAAAAGGCATGCTGTCCATCCACAACTAAAGATAAAGAATAGCCAATACTTTAAAAACTGGGAAGAAAAGAGCAAATATTTACAGAGCATGTTTTATGGTCTTAGCATCATTTTTTATATATTCCTCACAACTTTTTAGGGAAGTATTATCATCTTTGTTTTAAAACACAAGAAAGCAGCTCTCAGAGAAATGAAGTGCCTATAGACAGTAAATGGAGGAACCCATATTCAGTGTTAATGCAAATATTTCATTCACATCATGCATTAGGGTATAATCTACTTAAAACATTAGTTGTTTTAAGCATGCATGACTAAATAAGAGTAATTATTATTCTTTTTCTCTGCCCTATTTTCTTGATCAACAGAGTAAGACAGAATACTTTTTAAATAATTATAGAAGTTGAATATGAGGAACTGTAGACATGCTAGTAAAACCTCAAGAACAGAACTCCAGTAAGTGTCTGCATTCACTGGGAGAGATGGTAAGTAAATTGTACTTCAGGAATACTTTGTTTACCTTCATTTAGGAAATTAACTACAAGGAGAATCATGTAGTTATACTTGCATATAAAACAATCCCCAAAGAATTCATTCAATTCACATTTATTCTTAGAGAATGAAAAGTTGAGATTTTTGACCTATACAAATATTAAAAATTAAGTAATCACTAATAAAAATATGCTAAAAATGAAAAAGGAGCAAAAGCTGATGTGAGTTAATGTCAAAAGGAGCTTTACCTAAGCTAGCAGTTAGATATTCATGAGTTCTCCCTACTTTATAGGATCCCTGATGTTTTCAAAATTAAAATATACTATGGCTATATAAATGGGATATTTCTAAAAATGTAGCAAAGATGAAAAAGACAAAGATTCTAAAGAAAAGGTCCCAGTTTCACTCATGATTTTTAAAAAAGTTATATTTCAAGGCTGTGTATTAAGTGTTTGTTTAAATACCTTTGTTAAAACAAATTTAAAAAAATCAAAACATTTTGAAAGGACTATGACAAGAAACCACAATGTTCTTCAGAACCCAATAAAAAAATTATACACAGCAAAATTGGAAAATATACAGGGATAAGATGAATTGGGCAACTCAAAACAGCAATAAATAAGCAATGCCTAATGGAACATGATAGATAAATTAAGAACCAAAAATCACTTTTCTGGTGTTTTTGTCTAAGAATAGAAACTTTTATAAATACCACTGTACACCGTATTATCATTCAGATTATGGCTTTTTTAACTATAAGGTTAAGTCCTGATTTTGGATTAAACTGTCAAATGTTTAAATTTATTTGACAAATAACTAATTAAGTAAGTACCAAATATGGATTCTGTTTTGGGTTCTAGGTTAGGCCCTGGAAATTCCATTAAAAAGTCCATCCTTGGGGCTAGGGAGATAGCTCAGTCAGTAGAGTGCTTGCCTTATAAGCACAAGGTCCTGGGTTCGATCCCCAGCCCCCCCCCAAAAAAAAAAAAAAAAAAAATCCATCCTTGCTCAAAAATCACATGCTAATAGAGAGAAGATGAAAGTAAATAAATGTAGAGATTCGAATAAATGATACCTGACAATGCATTTCCATGAAGAGCCATCTTGATCATCTTGTTCTTCTATGTACATTCTGACATTATGATCTTGATCCAACTGGTACCAGTACATAAGGCCATCTTTGTCTCGCCCAATTGGCTGGAGACGCATAGTATCAGCATCCTCCTCATTAATAATATTCTTGAATTTAAGATTGTCATCAAACTGACACTCGCAAAGATACTGGAAAAAAAATAGTTACAACATGGCTTAAAATATTTCTAATAATAATATTTCTCCATCACAAAAAATATAACCACATAGTTGATTGAAGCAGAGTAGACAGAACAGTGTATCCATTTTTCACTATCCTCTTCCCAAATGTGTTTAAAACAATCAACTTAAAAAGATTAAGTTTAAAGTTAACATTCTAATTTTACACCATTGTATAGGTGTAAAAAAACCACCAAGGTAAAGTACCCCTGGATTAAATCCCTAGTATGTATGTATGTATGTATGAATAAATAAATAAATAAATAAATAAATAAATAAATAAATAAATAAATAAATAAATAAAACAACCACTAATAGACAAATCAAGTTATATTTCTAAAGGCATCAGTCTATTTGCACTAAAAACTCCTAAATTCTCTCACTGTATAAAATTTTCTTTTTCATCATTTTCAGTCATTGTTTAAGTTATTAAGTAATTAGACAAATAAAAATTATATATATTCACGATGTACAATATGATGTTTTGGTATGTGTAAACCATGTAGAATATCTAAATCAAGCTAAACATTTATTACCTCACATACTTATTTTTTGTGGTAAGAAAAATTAAAATCTACTCTTAGCAATTTTTAAGTATGTAATATATTGTTATTAACAAGACTATCTTGTACAATTGACTTCTTTAAATACTTTCACCTAAATGAATTTGATGAGTTTGACCAATCTCTCTCCTATTTGCCCAATACCTCCACAAGACACAGTAACCACTATTTTCTCTGCTGCTGAGAGTTCAACTCTTTATATTCCACATTTAAGTAAGAACATCGAGTGTTCTTTATATTTCACATTAAGTAAGAACATCCTGCACCTGGCTTATTTCACTTAGCACAATATGCTCCAGGTTTATCCATGTCATCATGAATGACAGTATTTCCTTCTTTTTTTTAAGCCTGAAGAATTTTCCATTTTATATATGTATATGTACATGCACTCACACATATATACCATATTTTCTCTCTCCATTTCATATGTCAATTGACAGATTCATTCCATATTATGATTAATGCTGCAGTGAACATGGGAGTGCACATAAGTGTTTCAAAAACTGATTTTATTTCCACTGAATATAAACCCACTAGTGGGAATGCTGATCATTTGGCAATTTAATTTTTTGAGAACCCTCCATACTGTTTTCCCTAAGGTTTGCACTAATTTACATTATTAAAACAGTATACAAGGGTTTTCTTTTTTTTTTTTCTTACATTTTTGCCAACCCTTATCATTGTCTAGGACTACACTGAATTTATAGATCACTATAGACAATGTGTATACTTTTAACAATTTTAATTCTTCTGACCTATGAACATGGATGTCTTCCCATTTATTTGTGTCTCAATTTCTTTTGCCAATGTTTTATAATTTTTCAGTATAGATACTTTACTTCACTGGTTAAGATTTGTTCCTACTTTAAATTTTTTTATGTTATTATAAATGGGATTGTTGTCCTGATTGTGTGTGTGTGTGGGGGGGGGTGATTAGTTATTAGTGTATAAAAACAGTACTGATTTTTCTATAATCAGTTTGTACCACATCGCTTTACTAAATTCATTTATTAGTTCTAATTCTAGTAACTTTTCAGTGGGATCTTTTGGGTTTTAGGCTAAAAGAAGTAACAATTTTACTACTTCCATTCCAATCTTGCAGTCTTTATGTTTTTTTTGTTTTTTGTTTTTTTCTTTTGACCAGCTGTGTCCTGGCTAGTTCTCCTACTACTCTGTTGAGCAGAAATACAAGAACAGTCTTATACTTGATCTTAAGAGAAAAATATTTTCAGTTTTTCACTGTTAGTTATGGTGTAGGCTCTGGGTTTATTATAAACAGTCTTTACTGAGTAAAGACATAGTCCTTCTATATCTAATTTGCTGATAACTGTACTATGAAAGCAAAGTTCAATTTTGGCAAATGCCTTTTCTGCACCTATTGATGTAATCGTGTTACACCGTGTTTTTTGATCCTCAATGTGTTGATGGTATACCACATTTACTAATTTCCATATGCTGAATGATACTTATGTACCAAGATTTGAGAATAAGTTCCACTTCATATGGTGAATGGATCCTTTAACTGTCCTATTGAATTCAGTTTGCTAGCATTTTGCTGAAGACTTCTACATCTATGCTTGCAGAAATACTGGTCCATAATTCTGCTTTCCTGTAGTGCCTTTGTTCAGTTTTGGTATCAGGGAACTGTTAGCCTCATAAAATAAGTTTGGAAGCATTCTCTTCAAATTTTGGAAAGATTTTGAAAAATATTAGTTATTCTTTAAATTTCTGATAGAATTGTTCTGCAAAGCCAACAGGTCCTGGGCTTGCTTTGATGGAAGAATTTTGATTACTGATTTAATCTGCCTACATCTTATTGGTATATTCAGATTTTCTATTTCTTCATAAATCAGTATTGCTATCTTGCATGTTTCTAGAAATTTAGTCATTTTTTTCTAGGTTATATTGTTGGCATATATTGTTCCTAGTAGTCTCTTGTGATCCCTTTTATTTGTGATATTAATTATAATGTCCTGTTAAATTTTGGGGTTTTTTTTCTTACTCTAGTTAAAAGTTTGTCAAGTTATCTTTTCTAAAAACCAACTCTTATTTCACTGATACTCTTTCTATTTTTAATTTCATTTATTTCTGTTCTAATTTTTGTTATTTCCTTCCTTCTGCTTACTTTGGGCTTAGTGTGTTCTTTTGACCTTTCCTTGACATGTAGTTAGGCTGTTTGAGGTCTTTCTTGTTTTTTTAATGTACGCATTTATCACTATGAACGTTCTTCTTAGTATTGTTTTTGCTAGATTTCACACGTTTTGGTATGTTGTTTTAATTTTCATTTGTCTTGAGGTATTTCCTAAGTTCTTCTTGATTTCTTTTTAGACCCATCGGTTATTAAGGAGTCATGGTATAAAATTTCAATTATTCTTTCTTTCTTACAGCTTTTAAACAAACATTATTCTTGAAAGGACTGTTTTTGAAGCTTGAGATATAAGCAAGTTTTCAGGGAAGGTAATCTTTCACTGATAGTTGTTTCTGGAGAACTATCAATTTAAAAAATCCTCATTTTTAAAACAGAAGTACTAAATTTTTGTTGTATATTTTATATAGGATTAGGTAACAAAGTCAGATTTCTTCTCTGAATCACCCTACCTAGGCAGGTAATAAATGAAATTCCTATCACAAACTCTGCTTTTGCTTGTGCCAGCTAGCCCAGCAGCCTATAAACTTTTTCACTGGGTATGTGTGTGTGTGTTATTTGTTTTTGCAGTGTTGGGGATAGAACCCAGAGACCCACAATGCTAGTCAAGTGCTCTCTAAACATTATGTGATCAAGCATCCTTATCTTCAAAAAAAATTCATAGTACATCCTCAACAATTATATGTGTATTACAGATATTACATTCACGTATTCATATTTATCATATACCTGTCTCTTTACCAATAATTATATACACTGTAGAAATGCACAGAAAGTTATTTCAGAAATTGAAATTTTAAAAAATTATAACCAGAAGTTCTAGGTTTTATTTGGACATTCCAATCAGAAATCTTATATACTCCTTTGGGACCACAAACTGGTCTAGGGACAGATGAGCTTGCATGATAATACACTTTGAAATATGAGTCTACTATGACATTTGGTTTTCTCAGAAACATATTACATGCATCCTGCAGATTTTCATGTCGGCTGTAAAGGTCATCAACATATAACAGTAAAATAATATAGCTACTCCATAGCCATAGTCTATCTCTGAAAAAAAAAAATGTAGGTACACTGACATTGTAGTTTAGAAATCATAAAATCTTGGGGTCCTCTGAACATGAAGCCTACTTACCAAACATTACAAATTTTAGAAGTAGTGAAAACATCATTAATTTGTTCACAAAGAATATTATTCCTCCCATATTATGCTGACACTTTGCAACTAATTATGAAGTGGGCAGAAAAAAAAAGAAAAATTTGAAAATAAATCTACATTGAGATAACTCATTTTAATCAAGTACTTTTGGTTATTTGAGGGTTTTATTAAATACCCAGTGGCATGCCCTTAGCCATCTGGAAAACAGAATCAGATAACTATTTTGGTAAATCAGTAAGAGTATCCACAACTTACAACATATGGCAATGAATGTGAAAGCTGAAAACAGTGAAAAAAAGTAATTTAAGGCAATTGCTTGACCATTCTATTACTTTCCCTGCAAGCAGAAATAAATTAAACTTCAATATGCTTTGAAGACAATTTTTTAAAAAATAGCATTTTAGAGAATAGCCTGTTTTGTCACTGAAAAATAAAGAGAAGCAAAAAAAATCTATTGTTCTCTTCATCTAACAATAAAAATGTCTATTTTTGTTCATTTTACACTTAACTGGGAGTCAAAGTGAAATTTTAAATTAAATCAAAATAATTGTAACAAATAATAAATATATTACCTTTAGGAGTGCTAGTTTACATTCAACACTCATTTCAAGGTACCCCTTCTTCTCCATCTCCCATGCCCAGGTGCTGTTAAACTCCTGGCATATCTGTCAGAAAAAGATGAATATCTTAAGAGACAAGAGCAAATTTTATTGACATTGGCAGTTTTCTCTGATTATGTTAAGTGTTCTTGCTAATACATATTTATAAAGGAAGGAGTTTACACCAAACACCAGTCCAATCTAATTCTACCCAAAAAAGGATCCTACTTAAATCCATTAAGAATGTTTACTATTGTCTGGTAACTGAATTAAAAGTAAGAAACTCTAGAGCTCTATTCTCTGCTCATTTAGGGCACATTTTTCACATCAGAATAATTATTTGAGTCTCTCTCCCTAAATGGCTTCAGTCCTTGGAGACAGGGCAACAATTTGTTCACCTTTATGCCTTAAACGGATGTATGCTAAAAATGTGCCAAAATGGACCTACAAATTTAATCAAGCCTCTCTTCAACTAAAATGGGGATTGAACTTGGGGGTGCTTTTACCACTGGGCTTTACCACCAGTCCTTTTTATTTATATTTTTGAGTCAAGTTCTCACTGATGCCAAGGCTGACATTGAATTTGCAATTCTCCTACCTCACCTCCACACCTAGCCACAGTGGAGTTTTATTCAGCCATATAAGAGAATGAAATTTCAAAGTCTTCCTGCTTGTTATGCATTAAGTCAAAATTCCAATATGGGGCTCCATTAATATGCTTTAACTTAAAAGTCTCAGATCCTTTCCCTACACAAACATTTCAGGAAAACCAGATCCACTCTAGTAAACTGGAGAAAAAAAGATATTTAAAAAAAACAACCCACTCTACTCAAAAGTCATAGGTTTATGATCTCTGAGCCAATTTTTTCAGCAATAAAAAGAGAATGATAATAATGAGGATATTAATTGAGCATGGAAAATTATGGAGAATGCCTACTAATTTGATTCCTTTTATTTCAGGGAGCAAAGAGGAAAATGAGGGGGGAGCACAGGCAACCAGCCAGGTAGGAGAAAAACAAGCAGGCAAGAAGGAATGCTAAGACAACCTTCTCAACCTAGGAATAAGACCTGGATGGACCTCTCAGAGGTCCTTTTCCTATTTTGCACTAGTGTCATTTTTGCTAACTGGACTAACAAACAAACAAACAAACATCACAATTGGTCAGTAGTAGGACAGAAAAAGAATACAATGCAAGTAGATATAAGAACTATACAATAGAATTGGGTCTTCAAGGACTCACAGGAAGTCACTCCCATTACCTAGAATACCACCGTATTTCCTCCCATTGACAGCACTGTATTTTATAAAGGAGGGGAAAAAAAAAAAAAACCACAAAACCCCAAAACATATGGAGAAAAAGGAATTTTTAGGACTAGTATACAGGCTAGACACTAAAATGAGTATATCAAAAGCTAAAAGATCAGGATCTGAATAGGCATATTGCCTCAATGAGAAAGATACAAAATACTGTTGAGAATGTGAAACAATCTGAAACAATCATAGATTGTGAATGGAAAGGTAAAACAGAGCAGCTGCTTTGAAGAAAAGGTAGGCAATTCCTCAAATTTTGGCACTGAGTTACCATAACACTTAGCAATTTCACTCCTAGGTATTATACAAGAAAAAACAAAAGCAAGTGCAGTATTGGCCAAATGGTAGAAGGAAACAAGTCAAATGTACACAAACAGTTGAATGGATAACAAAATGAATATCTGTATAATGGAATTTTATGCAGTCATAAAAAGGAATAAAATAGGGCTAAGGATGTGGCTCAGTGGAAGAGAGCTTACTTAGTATGCAAAAGTCCCAGGTTTTGATTCCCAGCACTACAAAATAAATTAAAAAATTAAAGGGGGGGGCAGGTAGTGTTGAAGTAGTGATATATACTATAGCATAGATGAACCTTGAAAACATATTAATAAAAGAAACTAAAAACAAAAGGTCATATATTGCATGATTTTATGTATAAGAAATATCCAGTCAGAGAAATCCAGATGCAGAAAATGAATTAGTAGTTGCCAGGGAATAAGGGAAAGAATGAATGGGGATGGCTCCTAATGGACAGGGATTTCTTTTATGAGTAATAAATACGTTTTGGAAATAAGATAGGTTGCATACTTGTAAATGTACCAGAAAACTCTGATCGTAGTCTATCAAGAAAAATAAAATCTCTAATATAGCTATTTTATATTCATAAATTATATTAACCATAGTAATATACCTAAAATGGAAAGAGTATATTTACAAAGTACCTCTTATCAAATAATCTTCTTCGATCAGTAATCTAGAGGAAACATAAATAGGAAGGGATGGAGGGCTTTAAAATCACAGACTGAGAGATTCAAGTCCTGGCTTTCCCTATCAGCAGTGTGATCTTACTGAGTCAATCACCTATTTGAATTTTAGTTCCTTCATCTATAAAGCAGAGATTTTGTTGTTAGTAAAAGAGATAAGGAAAATGCCTATCATTTATTCACTATGTCATATCTCCATTATATAAAGGCGAAGCTGAAAATAGTTCAAGAAGATCACTGGAAGGAACAATCAGAACAAAAGTAGGGGATGAAGGCAATGAGATAAGAAGTAAGTCAATAATCTTTAAAACATAGGAAAATATTTTTTACAACTCTTCAGATTCAGATATATATATATATATATATATATATATATAAACATGTTTAAGAATCAAAATATTAGTCATGACTAATTACGTTCACAATTTCCTGTGGTCACTACCACTTTTTATTTCCAAAATATTTTCATTATCCAAACAGAAACTCTTTGACCATTAAATTCTCCTCTCACCTCACAGTACCTTGTTAATAACCTCTAATCTGCTTTCTGTATCTATGAATTTACCTATTTTAGATGGTTCATATAACTGGAATCAACCAATATCTGTCTCTTTGCATCTGGCTTTTTTAACTTAGATACTATTTCATGTAGATATACATTTTTAAGTATTTTTTTAGCTGTTAACAGATTTTTATTTGATTCATTTATTTGTTTGCGGTGCTGAAAATCAAACCCAATGCCTCATACATTTGAGGCAAGCGCTCTACCACTGAGCCACAACCCTGGCCACTCATGTAATTATATTTAATGCAGCATTCATTCATCTGTTGGTAGATACTTGGGTTGTCTACTTTTGGCTATAATGAATAATAATGCTTACTAAATATTGGTAGACAAGTATCTGTACTGGTCTTTGCTTTTGATTATATACCTAGGAATGAAACTTCCAGGTCATATGACAAATCTATGGTTAACTTTCTGAGGAACTGCCAAACTCCCTTCCATAGCATTTTCAAGAGGATGTTGGATCCTAATTGCTCCACAACTTGTCAATCCCTCTTTTTTTGTTTTTTTAATAATTATCCTATTAGGTATAAAGTGTATCTTATTGTGGTTTAGAACTGTATTTTTCTGACTACTGATGTTAGGCCTCTTTTCATGTGTTTGCTGGTCTTTGTATATCTTTGTTTGGAGAAATGTCTATTTAAATCCTTTGCCCATTTTTAAACTAGGCTGTCTTTTTGTTGTTAAGTTTTAGGAGTTCTTTTTATATTCTGGATATTAACTCTAACCAGTTATAAGATTTGTAAGGTATGCAATTTATAACATATCTCCCATTTTATTTCTTCTTACTTTCTTCATAATGTTCCCTGATGCACAAAAGTATTTAATTTGGATGAAGTCTTATTGGGCTATTTTTTCTTTTGTTCTTTAACTATTTTGATGTCATATCTAAGCATCCAATGCTAAATCCGAGGTTACGAAGACTTTCCATCTGTTTTCATCAAGAATTTTATGGATTTAATTATGTTGTTGCTCCAGTTTGAATTAATTGTTGTATAGAGCAGAAAGTAGAATATCTGCTGCATTTGCAAGTTTTTTTCAAAAAATAAGTTTTTCATACTACAGGCAAGAAAGGATGTTTTAAAAATACTATATAGTTAAGTACTCAGTAAATTTATTCATATACTGCATTCTCATTTTCAGCTCAGTCAAAATTCAAGAAAAGTATGCATCATTAATACAATAATTCTTCTCAATGAATTTCTAAAACATTTTATATTTATGATGTTTTAGAAAAAGATATTTTACTTGAGGCTTGGCTTATCTGCTTAGCTAATACAATGAGGAACAACTCTAAGTCACTATTTTTATGCAACTTCTTTCAAAACATTGACATATCTACAAGTGTGTGTTTACTAAGTAAATATCTATGGCTATGAAGGAGCAGTACTTTTGAGTATATAATTGAGAGGCCATAACCAATACAATTATACATGTAAATTAAAAATAGGACTGGGGATATAGCTCAGTGGTGGAGCACTTGCCTAGCATGCTCAAGACCCTGGGTTTGATCCCTGAAACCACAAAAAGAAAAAGAAAAAAATGAATAAAAATAACTTTAGAGATAGAAGCAGGTTCCTGAAGTCTACCTATGCAGTACTATCAACCATGGGAAATTTCTAAGCTATAATTAAAGCATTACTGCATGGTTCCCTATGGGAAAGCATTTAAATATGCTGTTATGATAAAACATTAAATGGACCACCTGATGACATACAGGAGTAGAAAATGAAGAAAAATATAACCCAACATTTATACATTCACAAGCATAAATAATTTGGACCAAGTTTCTGTCATTTCCAAAGGAATATCAGCCATGGAAGAAAAAGTTCCCTAAAAACGCTTTGCTGATTCTATGGTAATTTAATACTAATATTTAAACAAAATTTGTTGAATTCCAACAATTTGACAAGCTATGTACTATGCTGAGGGTATTCACATAAAATTTCATTTAAAAAAAAAAGGGTCAAAGAAGTAATTTCACTAAACTTGTATACCCAATAATTAGTAGAGTCAGGTAGTTTCATCATTACAAATCCAGTATTCATTCTGCATGTTCACCTGCAAAGAACTTACAAATCGTGGTTATTCTTGTGTTACCACAAACAAATGCTATTCTTTAAGAAACATTCTATGTGAAAATGCATTGTTGTATGTAAAGAATTAAGCATTATGTTGTGGTACTAGAAAAATCTGTGTTCAATCCTTGCTTTACCATCTCCTATCTATGTGACTTGGGAGTTATTTATCTCTGTGGCATCTGGGTTATGATGGGAATTAAGTGATAATGCATGTAAAATAGCACAGTACATAAGTACATTAGCTCCAAATATTAGCTAATATCATTACTATTAAAATAAAAGTTATATAGAAAGTGGAACCCTAAAAAATTGATAGTGGGAATGTAAAATAGTACACCTGCTATGGAAAATAAGTCTGGCAGTTTCTTAAAAAGTTAAATACATAATTACTATATGACCCAGCAATTTTACTAATTTTAGTTATACACAAAAGAGAAATGAAAATACATGTCTAGCTAAATGTAGAGGCACACCTATTATTCAGGAGGCCAAGGCAGAAGGATCACAAGTTCAAAGCCAACCAGGGCAACTTATTGAGATCTCATTGCAAAATAAAATTTAAAGGGGGTGCTGGGTGCAGCAGTGCACTATAATCCCAGAGACTTAGAAGGCTGAAGTAGGAAGATCCCAAGTTCAAGGTTAGGTTTAGCAATTTAGCAAGACTCTGCATCAAAACAAACCAATAAAAATGAATACGGTTGGAGATGTATTTAGTGATAGAGCACACACTTCTAGGGGAAAAGAAATTTTAAAAGGGTTGAGGATACAGCTCAGTGGTAGAGCACCCCAATATCAAAAGAAGGTAGGAAGGAAGCCAGCAAGCAAAGAAATAAAGAATAAAGAAAAGATATGTCCACACTAAAACTTGCACACAAATATTTATTAGTAGTATTATTCCTAAAAAGTCAAAAAAGTAGGAGCAGGGGACCCAAACATCCATCCACTGATGATGGATGAATAAAAGATAGTGGTATCTGAATAATGGATTGGTATTTGGCAATAAAAAGGAATACAATAATAATATGTGCTAGAATATGCATAAATCTTGAAATCATTATACTAAGTAAAAGTCACATACAAAAGGTCACATATTTTATGATACCATTTTTAAGAAATATTCAGAATAGACAAATTCACAGAGACAGAAAGTAGATTAGTGGCTACTGCAGACTTGGGTTTGAGGGTATTGTGTTTGGAACTGACTGATAATAGGTATCAGGTTTCTTTCTGAGGTGATGGAAATGTTTTGGAATTAGATAGTAGTTATGGTTGCACAACACAGTAAAAATACTGAAAACCAAAGAAGCTGGGCATGGTAGAGCACATCTGTGATCCAAGCTACTATGGAGGTTGAGGCAAGAGGATCAAGTTCAAAGCTATCCTGGGAAGTTTAACAAGAACCTGTCTCAAAGTAAAAAATTAAAAGGACCAAGATATAGCTCAGTGGTAAAGTGGCCCTGGGTTCAAGCTCCAGCACCACAAAAAAAGAAATATTAAAAAAAAAAAAAAAAAAGAAGTGTATACTATAAAATGGTGAATTATATGAATTATATCTCAATTAAAAATAAAAACACAAAGTAACATATTAATAAGGCAAATAAAAATTATAAGAGTATCAATCCTAATTTCCTTTGGACAAATATAGCAGAAAAGAAATACCTAGGCAGACATGATGATTTCCCACCTGTTGGCCCACCTACTTGTTAAGACAGGAAAATCCTAAGTTTGAGGGCAGTCTGAGAAACAGTCCAACTCTGTCTCAAATGAAAATTTAAAAAGAGCTGGGCACATAGATCAGACAAAGAACACGCCTGGGTTTGACACCCTGAACCACCAAAAAAAGAAAGAGGAGAAAAAAAAAAAGAAAGAAAGAAAAGAAATCCTTGTTAAAGTATGGCCAAATTAACAAATGACAAAAGATGGCCCTTATGACTTGCCAATACACGGCAATCTTCCAAAGGAATAGCTTAGTGGTAGAGCACTTGCCTAGCAAGCACGAAGACCCCAGAACTGAGAAGGAAAACAAACAAACAAAAAACAGGTCTTTGGAAAATACTGTTTAGAGCAAGGTCATCTATTATTGAACTTACTCACTTTCAAAGTATTTCTAAATCTGTTACTAGGAACCAAGTAACAGAGCTTGACCTTTGTCTTTCCTTTCTTGTTGAGGGATAAATAAATGAGGTTATTTTCTGTTGAGGGATTAAAAAACACCCCAGAAGAGTATGACATTATTTTTTTTTTCCTATTTAATGTCACTATTCTCCAAGTAGTGAACCCCAGAAAAAAAAACTACTTATTTTAAGAAGTATATCTATTTTTATACTTTAACATTTCTTGAAATCAAGTACCTCTTAAAATCAATAATTACACTCAGTATGACAGTACAATACTATTTCTTTTTTCTTTGAAAACTCTCTATATCATTGTTGCAGCATACACTGGAGATCACAGAATCAAAGCTAACCAGTAATAATGAGTTACCCTGTTTCTTTTATTATTTTAAAGCACCTGTTTCTTTACTTATTAATTATTCTGAGGCTGAAGGAAATCAACTGTGATTTCTTTAAAAAGCTAATTTATTAAAACTGCTATTACTTTTGGAAATCACTTTTTTTCCTTCTTTTTTCTTTTTTTTGAGATAGGATCCCACTATGCTGCCCACAGTGGCCTCAAGCTCCTGGGCTCAAGTGGCCCTCCTGTCTCAGCCTTCAGAGTAGCTCTGCTACAAAGCAAGATTTCTTTAAAAAGCTAATTTATTAAAACTGCTATTACTTTTGGAAATCACTTTTTTTCCTTCTTTTTTTCTTTTTTTTTTGAGATAGGATCCCACTATGCTGCCCACAGTGGCCTCAAGCTCCTGGGCTCAAGTGGCCCTCCTGTCTCAGCCTTCAGAGTAGCTCTGCTACAAAGCAAGCACCACCATGCCAGGCTTTCCCACTTTTTTTTTTTTTTTTTTAAACTGGGGATTTATCCCAGGGGTGCTTTACCACTCACTGAGCTACATCCCCATCCCTTTTTATTTTTTATTTTGAGACAGGGTCTCATTAAGTTGCTTATGGACTCACTAAGTTGCTGGGACTGGCTTTGAACTTGCAATCCTCCTGCCTCAGCCTTCCGAGTTGTTGGAATTACAGGCTTGCACCATTGCCCCAGCTCCTATTACTTTTGAAGGCCTTTGTATGGTTGTCTTTGGAAAGGAGGCAGGTCAGTAGGAAAGTAGAGATTTAGGGTGCTGAATTTGTGAAAGCAGATATTTGACACTGCTCATGATACGTCACCAGCCTAGATGTTTAGGTTCTGTTTCGCTCTGGATAATACTGGACAATTTATGTCACCAAGTTTAAGACATTACACAAGGATGAATGCCCTTGATTGAGCTGAGTTGCTAGATCTCTTTCTTCCTCACTATCGATCAAGAGTTATTGATTCTTCTTTCCAAACAGCTCTCACATTCACCTCTTTCTTTCCATCCTTACTACCAAAACCTAATTTATTAACTGGGTGATCCCAGTAAATATCTTACTAGCTGTCCTCTCCACTACTTTCTCTTGATACCTCCTACTGTGTTACAGTAAGGCTAAGCTGCTCATAATTTTGTAACAAAGTTCTGCTCATTCTACAGACTTATTTCAGCTGTCTTAAGGAAACACTAACAAGAGATGACAAACAGGTGTCAATGCTGACTAAAGTGATAGTAGTGCATTCTACTAAGTCTAGACTTAGCAGGAAAGGCTTAGTTAGACTGGTGAAGACTACATGAGCAAAGGAAGAAGGCCTAGAAGATGCCAGAGACTTGCTCTGTATTTAAACAGAATCATATCTTTACTATATTCCACTAACTAAAAGGAAAGAAACAGTTTTCAGTAAGATATATGTACAATATTATCAAGAGAAAAATTAAAGGATCAAGTGTCACCTAACTTGGAATACAAAAATTCCATCTGAAAACTAGCTAATGATGACAATTAAGCAATAAACATAAGAATTAAGTTTATGGCAGTGAAAGGAAAGAAAACTGAAATTGAATAAATGATTAATTCATCTAATATTTATACATAAAAGAAGAAGCATTCAAGACACAATCTACAAGAAAGACAAATGTGAGGAGGATTTCATCAGTGTATTTCAAAGCACTATTTTCACCAAGACCTGGGCTCGAGTGCTGGTTCTTCCATGTTTATCAGTATGGGACTGCACTAGTTATTCAGTTTTTCAAAATCAATTGCCTTGTGGATAAAATGAGGATAATCAGTATTTCAAAATTCAGATCATGTGAGAAAAGAATTAAACAAAGGGCCTGGTACAAAGCAACCAAAGACCTTAAGGAGCTGATGATACCTGAGCTGAGAGCCAAGGGATAAATAAGTATACCAGAAAATCAAGTTGTTGGGAAGGCATTCCAAGAAGTAGACATGGTATATGTAAAAATTCAGAGAGATAAGAAAGACAGCAGGTTCTACACCACAAAGTATAGATTTGTAAGTGAAAGAAAACCAGATCACTTTTCAGAGTGATAGAGAAACAGTTTTGTGTTTAAAAGATCACTCCTGAAGCAGTGAGGTGACAGAAAATTACAAGATTAAAAGTTGGAGAATAAGCTGGTCTTGGTGGCACGTAACTGTAATCCCAATAGCTTGGGAAGTTGAGGTAGGAGGATAGGGAGTTAAAAGTCAGCCTCAGCAACTTAGTGAGGCCCTAAGCAACTCAGTGAAAACCTGACTAACTAAAATACGAAAAGGGCTGGGGGTGTGGGTCAGTGGTTAAGCGCCCCTGGGTTCACTCCCTAGTACCAAAAAAAAGAAAAAGAAAAAAAAAAAAAAAAAAAAAAGGGTGAAGAACAAATCAGAAAGTGAGGAAGATTCACACAATAGATGATCAAGGTCTGAACTAGGTAGCAGCAACTGGGATGAACAACAGACAGATTTAAGAAATAAACTAGAGGGGAAAAAAAATCAACAAGACTTGACCATTGCTTGGCAGTGGAAGCAGTGGGAGAGGAAGGCTTTAGGACAATGCCTGAATCTTGTCTTGGGCTCAGAATGTTGATGATAACATGAACATATTCATGGATCCAATGTGTAAAATAGGATAGAAAAGAATGAAATTGATTTTTGAGGTATTGTGCTTGATTTGCTAATATGACATCAGTTCATTAGGTAGCCATGTGGATATAAATGGAAATGTCATAAAAGCCCAACTAAATCCAGTTAGTTTTAGAAGCTACCATTTATAAAAAAAAAAAAAATTCTATTAATAAACTCAAGGAAATTTATATCTTAGACTTCATTCAAACACTTCATGTACTTAGGGTAATATGGTGGTTAAAAAGATGGATACAGTTCCTGCCTTCCAGAGTTTATGAACCAATAGACAACTTATATAAAAGTCAAAAGCTGTTTTACATCTGTTTTTTCTTATCCTTTCAAATTATTCTGCTGCCTAACACCATGTTAGTTAGTGGTTTCCTGGTGCTCCACTTTCATAAAGGACAGAACTAAGAGAAATAAATGGTTTGTGTGCCCTCTAGACCAGATATCAATAAACTTTTTCTGAAGAGGATTAATAGTAAATATTTTAGGCTGTTAAAAGCCAGAGTTGGGGCAGGGGTTGTGGCTCAGTGATAGAATACTCGCCTACCATGTGTGAGGCACTGGGTTCAATCTTCAGCATCACATAAATAAATAAATAGTTTAAAACAAACAAACAAAAAAAGAGAGTAAACTACTTAACTTAGCACTATAGCAGGAAAACAGCTACACATCATCTACAAACAATCAGACCTGGCTGTGTTCCAATACAACTTTATTTACAACAACAGACAACTGAATTTGCTGAATTTGGTTGTAGTTTGTCAATTTTTGCATTATAATATCAATAGAGATTTTAATAATGCAGAAAGTAGATAAAGAAGAAAAAATCATAATATAGCTTGGGACAAAGGAAAACCTGTACCTGAATTTTTAAATTAATTTATTACAAAGTGTAAAACTAATAACTTTATATAAATAAAGCTATCAAATGTTTATTATTAATTATACCCAAAGTTCATATATTAGGCCTCTCATAAACTGCCCAATTTTTGATGATTAAGAGAAAATAACATATAGTGTGTGAATAATTATAATATTCCTTACAATATGTGAAATATTCCTAAAGGAATTCCTTTCATGAATTCCTTAAGTTCATTAAATAAAAAATAAGAATTTCTTTCATATTAACATAAAGAGAACTTCACCAGGGCACAGTGATGCATGCCTGTAATCCCAGCAAGTTGGAAGGCTGAGGCAGGAGAATTCCACGTTCAAGGTCAGCCTCAGCAATTTAGTGAGGCCCTGAGCAACTTAGCCAGATCCTGTCTCAAAATAAAATATAAAAAGGGCTGGGGATGTGGCTAAGTGGTAAGGTGCCCTGGGTTCAATCCCCAGTACCACAATTGGAAAGAGAGAGAGAGAGAGAGAGAGAGAGAGAGAGAGAGAGAGAGAGAACTTGATTGTTTTTCAAGCCATAAAGTCAAAGGCTATAGTTTAGTGACTTGGCTTTATACCCTCTGCGAAATTATTTAATGAAAATCATTTATTCATTCAACACAGAATTACTAAGCATGTACATGCCAAGCAATCTGTTAGATGATCTATATCATGGGTCAGTAAAGGGTCAGATAATTAATTATATTGGTACTTGTGTAATAAAAAAATAATTTCCAATTTTATTGTTGTTTTGATTTTGTTTGTTTTGTTTTTGTTTTGAAATGGGTTCTCACTATGCCCAGACTATTTCTGATCTGAACTTGTGGGCTCAAGCACAACTTCTGCCTCAGCCTACTGGGTAGCTGGGACAACGAGTGTACACCATCACACCTGGCTTGCCAGAATTATCTTACTGATAAAATTTAGGCTGTAATAAGAACATATCAAGGGACAGGATGTAGCTCAGTGGCAGAGTGTTTGCCAAGCATGCTCCAAGTGCAGGGATCAATTCCCAGAACAGGAAAAAAAAAAAATTAGGTTATATATGCTATACCAGTTACCTAACACATGTATATATTTATAACATATTTGCAACATACCTTATGAATACATGTTTGGTAAGTAAATATAACAGAATGGAATTCTTTTGGGGGATGGATAACAGTTGACCTAATTGGAATTCAAAGTGTTCCCTTTTAATAATTAGATTGTAAACAAACATCTGTAAAATATATTATTTTTATCTCACAAGCCTTATAAAAATTGTCAGCAGGTCATAATTCAGGGACCTCTGATATGTATTCTACAGTGAATAAGACAGAAAAGACCCAGCTCTCATGAATTTTGGAGAGGAAGGGAGATTATTAGAAATGCCATTATGGTTTCCTATCTGTAAAATGAAGATATCAACATGTGGATTTAAACTGTAGTTGAGAATTGTACATAAGGGGAACTTCCTCCTCTGTTTCCTCAGAAAGGATTGTATTCAAGAGCACAAAATGGAGAGTAAAGTGGCCCAATGCAATCAATCAACTTGGATTTTCTGCAGTTATTAAGGAAAAAACCTTCCAATGCTGAGCTTATACCATCCTCACATTTCACATAAAGTCATGATTTTTCCCTTCCACATTTAATAACAACTTATTACTCTAGGAAATATTTGTAGAGCTTTTATGGCATCATGGCTTTTATTAACTACCTTAATAGTCCATCTTTAAGCCAGCAACAATGTCCCTCTCAGGCTTCAAATCTCTCTGACTTCTTTTTCTGACAGCTTCTTCTGCTTTTACGAACTCATGTAATAACAGCTGGTCCATGAGGATTATCCAACATAATCAACTGACTAGTCAGGCAAGGTGGCAGATGCCTATAATCCCAGTGGATAGGGAGGCTGAGGCAGGAGAATTCCAAGTGCAAAGCCAATATCTTAGTGAGACCCTAAGCAACTCAGTCAAGCACTATATCTAAATAAAACAGTAAAAAGGGCTGTGGGGGGCTGGAACTGTGGCTCAGTGGCAGAGCACTTGCCTAGCATGTGTGAGGCACTGGATTTTTAGCACTGCATAAAAATAAATAAGGGCACACTGTCCATCTACAACTACAAAAATGGGGGTGGGAGCGGGGTGCTCAGGGATGTGGCTCAATGATTAAGAGCCCTGGATTCAATCCTCAATTACCCCCCCCCCAAAATCAATTGATTAATAAATGTAATTATATCTACACAAAGCCATGTTGGCCATGTGTTAGGCAGCTTTCTTCTACTATAACGAATACCTGGGGAAATCACTTTATATAAAGAAAAGGTTTATTCTGGCTCACAGTTTAGGAGGTTCCAGGCCATGGTCAATTGGTCCTGTTGCTTCTGGGTCTAGAGCAAGGCAGTATAGCTTGGTAGGAGTGGGTGGTGGATCAAAAGCACTCACTTCATAGCCAAGAAGCAACAGACAGAAAAGGGACCAAAGTCCCACAATTCCCTTCAAAGATAGGTTTCCAATGAATGAAGGATGTCCAACCAGTACGTCCTACCTCTGAAGCTTCCACCACCTTCAAACAGAGCCAAGATGGGGGTCAAGCTTTTAACACATGGGTTTCTGAGGCACATTCCAGTCCAAACTATAGGACCTGTAACACATCATGATTGTAACACTAGGGAGTAAAGACTCTAACACTCAAAATTCTGCCTATCATACAACTTACACTGGCTATTCTAAAGACCCCCTATAAAAATCACTGAGTGTGCTGACAATATAGCCCATCCTGTAGGGTGCTGGCTTTGCAAACAGGAAGGCCGGGGTTCAAATCCCCAGCACCAAGGGATTGGAAAAAAAGAAAAATCACTGAGTGATCACTTCTAAGTATTCTTTTGTCCAGAACATTTCCTACCTTACCACCGTGGGCCACCTATTTTCTTCACTTTATTTTATAGAAGAAAGAGATTGTTTTTAATCTAGCATTTCTTAATTATAATCATTACCATAAACACTGAAAAGATGAGAAAACTTAAGTATATTTGCATAATCCCAATTACTTTATTCCCGATACCATGCTACATTACATTCAGTCTGACATTATATTTATTTGTGTGTCTTTTTCTCTTCTTCTTCTTCTATTTTCTTGCTATTAATTATTTTCCCCTTTTTTCTCTCAAATTCCTGTAACAATGTACTTGAACCCTTTACAGCATAGGTCATCCAAAAACGTTTACTAAATAGGTGGATGAAAATCTGCTAGCTCTAAGCTAGCAGTTGTAGATCTAACCTAACCACACATATGGTTGAATGTTATGATTAAATGGACTATTTTAAGCTATTTTTCAGAATTTCTAAGAGAAATGGATTGTTAGAGATTGAATTACGTTTTTTTTTTAAATTTATATGTTGGAGTCCCAACCCCCAATGTGATGATCAATAGAAATAGGGTCTTTAAGGAAATAACTAAGGTTAAATGAGGTCATACAACAGGCACTGATTCAACAAGATTTCTGTCTTTGAAGGAAGAAGAGCAACCAGACACATTAATTTCTCCTCCTCACATGCACAGAGAAATACTATGTGAAGATATAGCAAGAAGGCAGTCATTTGCAAGTTAACAAGAAAGCCCTTATGAAGATCAAATTTACCACACTCTGATCTTAGACTTATGGACTCTGAAACTGTGATAACATAAATTTTTCTGTTGCTTAAGCCACACACTGAGGCATGTTGTTATAGAAGCCCTAGCATGACAAAAATCGAAGTTGCCAACTATATCAAAAATTAAATAAACACTTGATGAGAGCATAAAATGATCAGTATGACACAGATGTTTTGCTGTATGGTCTATAAAACCTAATAAATTACTTTAGTGTTGAGAAATAAAATCGATTTTTTTAGGCAACGTATAGAGTGCATGTTTAATATGAACCTCACCCTGGTTCTATCACCAATGCTAAAAGAAAAAAAGATTCCACATAACTAAAAATAAAAAACTAAACAAAGAAAAAAGACTATATATTCACTATTATGATTAAAATCTGGAGTATATATCCAAAAATGATAAAAAGAAGATAGACTGAAAATGTCATGAAAAGCACTTCCCAAAATTGAAGTTAGAAAAAATATGAAAAACATTAATAAAACAGAAAATCACTAATTCTGAATGGTAGGAATATAGGTTTTATTTATCTATGCACTTTACATATTTTATGATTAACCAAAAAAATGAGGCTGTGGGAAATCTTTTCCAACCTCATTTCATTAGTAGCATTATAAGGGTCTCCAAAAGGAAGAAAACCAAGAGCTGGGTCTGGCTTTCAAATAACAAGCTAATCCAAGGAAGTGTGTAAGACATACTTATAAGCAGTGTAACATCTGTCAATTTTACCCCTTCTGATCTCAACCGTAGGGATAACTAATAAGATGTTAAAATATTTTTTAAAATTTTGCAGGCAACAAAATAAGGAAAAGTATCTATGAAATTACACTTAGCAGAATGAAGAAATCATGGTACTAAAAACTGACATCTGATAAAACCATGAATTTAATACATTTAAGCAATAGTATAGGCTTACAGTGGCAAGAGGCAAAATGTTGAAAAATATGCATACCTCCCCAAACTCAGAGAACTTAACACTTTAGTGTGTAAGTATGTAGCATGAGGACAGATACAGAACAACTGCAAAACAGTACATGTTGTTTTATGTATTGTAGCTGGTACAAAGAGATTATTCAAGTAAAATATTCTAGGGATTTGTTCATCCTTTATAAAGTCAACAATTATTTACTGAACGACAGCTTTGCGTGAGGCAATGGTTAGGTGCTAAAAAATTTATAGAGACCAACAAAAATCCTTGTCCTCACAGATTCTTGTGAAGGTAACAGATTTCTAATAGTAAATATGATTTTTGACAGTGAAAAATACTACTGAAGAAAAAAATAAGGTGATGTGTTAAGAGAATGATAGAAAACTCAAGAGCAAGGCCTACTCTAGAGAGCCAAATACAAACAATCAAGGAGCCAGAAACAGCATGTCCATTCTGGAAATCAAAAATAGTTCAGGACAATAGAACACAGTATGTACTGATTAGGTTGAGAGAAGGCGTAGAAAGCAATGAATCTAAAGAAAAAAGCAAGGACCCATCAGACCAACAATGGGGGCAGGAAGTGGCAGGGACTGAACTCAGGGCCTTGGGCTGCTAAGTACATACTCTACCACCAAACTACACCCCTAGTCCCACATCAATAATTTTGCTGCCTGTTTAAAAGAATTGTTTTCCAAGCCAGGTAAAGTGGCACACACCTGTTATCCCAACTACTCAGGAGGCTGAGCCATGAATATTACAAGTTTGAGGCCAGCCTGCAACTTAGCAAGACCTTTTCTCAAAATAAAAATACCAAAAGGGCCGGGGGTGCGTTGGAGGTTGTGGCTCAGTAGAAGAGCGCTTGCCTAGCACATGTGAGGCACTGGGTTCGAGTCTCAGCACCACATAAAAATAGATAAATAAAGTTAAAAAAGAAAAAAAAAAAAAGAATGATTTAAAAAAACAAAGAAAAAAAAAAGGGCTGGGGGCTGTAGCTCAGTGGTAGAATACCCCTGGACTCAATCCCCAGTACTGGAGAGAAGGAAAGGAAAGGGAAGGGAATGATCATTCTTTCAGTTTGCAACTGTAATTGTGGTGAATAGACTGAAGGAACAATCTGGAGGTTCCCACAATAATATAAATAAGAGGCATGGCACCAATTAGGACAGAAACAGTTATGATGGAGAACACTGAATTGAGAGGTTACTAAGGAAGCCAAATCAATCAGGGATAAAGGATTTACTATATGTGAAGGACAAGAGAACTCTAGGAGGACCAGCGGGTTTCTATTTTAATGAATCACTAGATGGTTATGGTTAGATGGCAGTACCATTTACCAATCCAAGAAATAATAAATGCTGTTACCAAAAAAAAAAAAAAAAAAAGAGTAAGTAACAACAGGTCTATCTCCCAGTTCTGGCTCTCTTTTACCAATATGGATACATGGCCAAGAATAAGTACTTCTCTTTGGGTCTTCACATCTCCATCAGTTTAATGAAGAGCTCAAAAGGACAGAAAGGGAATACAGTTTAACAAATGAGAACAGATTCAAAGGTGATACTTATATTTTGGGCTTAGATAAATTTATGTTAGTGCTATTTAAATAGGAGTATCAGGTTAGTCTAAGTTATAAATCTCAACTGTTTATACCAATGGTCAGGAAAGTGGTCCAAACACATTTGTTTATTCAGCTATTATCTGCAGCAGCTTTTACCAAACAGCATCAATGTTGAATAGTTGTAACACAGACTCAAAGAATCGGAAGCCTCAAGCATCTACTATCTAACCCTCGGTGAATTCTGCCAACTTCTGGTTTATAGTCACAAACATTTATTTCTGGTCATACTATCTGTTGATGACAGGTTGGAACTGGCTATACTCTATATCATCTTCATTCCAAGATGAGTACCCTTTACCCACAAAACTACCAGTCACTGTGGAAAGGGAACAGAAAACAGAGAATGCACTGCTCTTTATTAAAGCTTTAGCACCAAAATTTTCCATGTATTTCACTGGCTAAAACCAAGTTACGTGGCCATGCCTAAATTCACCAGTATGAACTACAGTATGTATACCATGAAGAGTAACCTAATCTGTGGTTCTCCCATATAAATCTATTCTCCCTCTAACATCTCTTTATTTCTGAGCTTATGACCACAGAGCTAAGATGCCATTTTCAAACCTCCTTTACAAATAGATATGATCATTTAATTGTGGTTTTCCCAAAGGAATAGTAGAAGAAGTAAGATATATAACTTCTATTTTTGCTACTGGGGATGGAACCTAGGGGCACTCTATAACTGAGATATGCCCACAGTCCCATTTCTGTTTTTTATTTTGAGAAGAGTCTCACTAAATTGCCAACACTGACCTCGAACTTAGATCCTTCTGCCTCAGTCTCCTGAGCCGCTTTACCTTTTAAAAGGAAATTGCGTGCCCTGGACTTTCTCTTACCCCAGCCTGCAGCAGAAGCACATTCCACCACCAAGAAAAGCAAAATGACTTAGAGCAGAAAAATAAAATGGAAAGAAAGTGTATCCCAGAAAAACCATCACAGATCAAAGTTGCCTCAAGAGCCTAGACCAATCAGATTATTATGACGGGGTAATAAATTTACTGCTTATTTCAGCAATTATATTTGGGGTCTCTTTGTTATAATGGTTTAGGCTCTAATATAGATTCATCAACCTTTTTTTTAGTAGAGATATTCAATATAGAGTTAAGAGCACTGGCCCTGAAGCTAGGAACTAAGAAGATTCAGGATAAAGATAGGTGTTATCATCAGATGGGTAAAGAGACTGAGTAAACAAACAAAAAAAATCTAACAAAGAAAAGCCCAAATCCCTGAATTCATTACTAAATTCTATTATATTTAAAGGATAAACACTAATACTTCACAAACACATTTGAAAAATAGAAAACACTCCACAACTCATTCTGAGGCCAATATTCCATGATAAAAATATTATCCAATACCAAAACCAGAAAAAGACATCACAAAAAACAACATGTCTAATGGAGACAGAAACAAAAAATCTCAACAGCAAACTAGCAAACCATATCTAGAAAGATATTTAAAGGATTATACACAATGACCAAGTGGAATTGATCACAGAATTACAAGGTTGGTTCAACATATGAAAATCAATCAATGTAATACGCCATATAAATAGAATACAAGAAAAAAAAAGTTATCTCAACAGGGAAACAGCAAAACAAAAATTGAACATAATTTCATGATAAAAATACTCTATTAACTAGGAATAAAAGGGAACATCCTCAATTCGATAAAAGACATCTGTGAATAACCTATAGCTAACCTCATAAATATTGAAAGCCTAAAGGGTTTTTTTTTTCCCCCCTCAGATCAAGAACAAGTTAACAAGAGCATCCACTCTCACCATTTCTATTCAGTACTATACCAGAGGTTATAATGGAATAATTACCTGAAAAAACAAAAGGCATCCAACAGGCAAAGGAGAAGTAAACTAGATATGCTGGTCAATTACTATATGTAGAAAATCTTAATAAGAAATACACAAACTATTTGAGTTAATATACAAGTTTGACAAAGTGATAAGATATAATAGTCAACATAAACAAGTTAATTTTATTTTTATATACAAGCAATAAACAATCAGAAAATGAAATTAAGAACACAACTCCAAGCTGGACACAGTTGCACACGCCTGTAATTCCAGCAGCTCAGAAGGCTGAGGTAGGAGGATCGCAAGTTCAAAGTCAGCCTCAGCAAAAGTGAGGTGCTAAGCAACTCAGTGAGACCCTGCCTCTAAATAAAATACAAAAATAGGGCTGGGGATGTGGCTCAGTGGTCAAGTGCCCCCTGACTTCAATCCCAGATACCGCCCCCGAAAAATGTAAAAAGCAACTCCATTTATAGTAGCAAAAACAAAAAAAAAGCTAAGAAATATATTTTAAAAATAAATAATTCTAGTCAGCTGTCCATATCTGTGAGTTCTCTATCTGCATATTCAACCAAACAAAGATCAAAAATGTTTGGAGAGGTACGTTGATTCAACACCACCAGTGAACTCACCTTGCACCTGGAACCTCACCTAAGCCAACTCTGACAGAACCCAGCAGGAAACACACCCTGGGGGTAGAGCTAACACCTCTTCTCATCACCCATCAGCCAAGAAGAAAAGCTGAGAAGTCTTCTTTCTTTTTTCAATGCAGAATATTTCCATCACCACAAGGATCATCTTATTGTTCTTTTTTAAAAAAAATTTTTTAGATATTGACAGACCTTTATTTTTTTTACTACTTTACTAATTTTATTTTAATTTATTTTTACTGTAAACAAATGGGATACATGTTGTTTCAGTTTGTACATGGAGTAACAGTATACCACTTACATATTCATATATTTACATAGAGTAATGATGTTTGATTCATTCCGTTATTTTTTTCCTTCCCCCCACCCCTCCCACCTCTCTTTTCCCTCTATACAGTCCCTCCTTCCTCCATTCTTGTCCCCCTCCCACCCCCCATTAAGTGTCATCATCCACTTATCAGTGAGATCATTCCTCTTTTGGATTTTTGAGATTGGCTTATCTCACTTAACATGATATTCTCCAATTTCATCCATTTGCCTGCAAATGCCATAATTTTATTATTCTTTATAGCTGAGTAATATTCCATTGTATATATATACCACAGTTTCTTTATCCATTCATCAATTGAAGGGCATCTAGGTTGGTTCCATAGTCTGGCTATTGTGAATTGAGCAGCTATGAACATTGATGTGGCTGTATCTTTGTAGTATGCTGATTTTAAGTCCTTTGGGTATAGGCCAAGGCGTGGGATAGCTGGGTCAAATGGTAGGTCCATTCCAAGTTTTCTAAGGAATCTCCACACTGCTTTCCAGAGTGGCTGCACTAATTTGCAGTCCCACCAGCAATGTATGAGTGTACCTTTTCCCCCACATCCTCACCAACACCTATTGTTGATTGTATTCTTGATAATCGCCATTCTAATTGGGGTGAGATGGAATCTTAGGGTAGTTTTGATTTCCACTTATTACTAAAGATGTTGAACATTTTTTCATATATCTGTTGATTGCTTGTACATCTTCTTCTGTGAAGTGTCTGTTCATTTCCTTAGCCCATTTGTTGATTGGGTTATTTGTGTTCTTGGTTATTCTTGTATTTATATGTGGTGCTAAGAATCAAACCCAGTGCCTCACACATGGCAGGCAAGCACCCTACCACTGAGCCACAACCCCAGCCCCCAGAAAAGCTGAGAAGTCTTAAAGGCTAATTTCACAACTCTGTGAGCAACACAATAAAAAGGAGGAATTCAACAGCCCTGTACTCCCATGCTCAGTTCATACCTCAAGAAGAAATGAAAAGAAAATCATTTGGTCACAGAGAGCAAACATATTCTCACTGACTATTCTGATCACCATAATGGAAAGAACTCCTAACTTTTCACCAAGACTTTTCATTTTATATTCCTTTGAATGTGTATGGATAGATTTAAGGACATTTATACATATACATATTTGTTTCTGTCTTCTCATTTCTAGCCCTTTTATGCGGGGGAGGGGAAGGTAGTTATTTTTCCTTGCTCTATTTTTTGAGAGTAAGATGATTAGTGTATTTTGATTTTGTTTTGCATTATCTTTTCTACTACTCTATTTCACTTCTTCCCTTCTCTCCCTCTCTTGCTAACAGCCAAATTCCACTGTTCTCTCTTTCACTCTATATTTAGATTTTTATTCCTATTTTTTCTCCTCCCTCCTCATAACCAACACATCCTACTTCATCACTGCATTTGCCCTATTTACCCTTTGAAATTGCAAACATTTTTCTACCCTCCTATCCCTTCTTTCCTCTTATTCAACTCTATCCTCAACACCTCTTAACACTAATTGGATTATATAAATCCAGGCCCCACCAACAATGCTATAGCAATAATATGCTGGAAGTCACAGACCACACCTATTCTTTGATTTTATGCTTATGATTATTTACTGTTTTTAACAGATGGAAATTGCTAATCCTACCATTTCTGCAAATTGTGTCAATTAACATGGTAAACATCATAATAGAAACCAAGTACCTAAGTCTATTGCCATATATTGCTTGCACAGGTTGTTGCTTTATTGGGCTCCCCCTAATCTGTGAAGTACTAGAAACAGGGACACTAAAAGCTCATAGGGGAGAAACCCTGCAGTTTCAGATCCATCCACACAGATGGATAGAAACACAAATAACATCCAAAAGCAAGGGAAGAAACCATCCCAAACAACACACACTATCTCAACAACAGACTCCATTGACACCACAGTGCAGGAAATAGAATTTAGAAAGTTCATGGTTAAACGGATCTATGAGGCAAAAGATGACATAAGGAGTAAAATCAGAAAAAAATACGAGAAGTGAAAGATCACATCAATAAAGAGAAAATAAAGAATTCTTCTTCCAAAGAAGAATCAATCATAAATCTTCAAAATGAAGGAATCAATAAATCAGATTTAAAAATTCAATGGAAAGTACTGAATGGAAAGCATCACCACCAGACTAAATCCCTTGGAAGACAGTTTCAGAAAATAAGGACAAAATATATAAACTTGAAAACAACGTTGCCCTTGGAAAAAAGATGTTAGGAGACCATAAAACAATTTTTCAAGAGATAGGAAATAACATGAAAAGGCCCAATATGAAATGCATTGGGATGGATGAAGGTGCTGAAATACAAACTAAAGAAATGCAAAATCTTTTCAATGAAAGGATATCAGAAAATTCCCTAAACTTTCAGAATAAACTGGAAAATCAAAGACAGGAGGCATTCAAGACTCCAAATATACAAAATCAAAACAGACCCACTCCAGGACACATTGTTATGGAAATGCCTAACATACAGGAAAAGGATGTAATTTTAAAAGTGCATAGAGAAAAACAACTGGTTACATTTAGGGGTAAACCATTCTGGATCTCAGCTGATTTTTCAGTCCAGACCCTAAAAGCTAGGAGGTCTTGGAATAATATATTTATCAAGCTCTGAAAGAAAATGGTTGCCAACCAAGAATACTATATCCTGCAAAATTAAGCTTCAGATATGAAGATGAAGTAAAAATCTTCCACAATAAACCAAAGTTAAAAGAATTCACATAGAAAGTTGGCACTACAAAACATACTTAATATTTCATGAAGATAGGAGAATAAAAAGGAAAACCAGCAGAGGGTGAAGCTACACTAGATTAATAGTCAATCCAAGGAGAATCTAATTCAAGTTAAAAACTAGAGATAAATCAGAATGACAGGAAATAAAAAGCAGCTCTTGATAATAACACTGAAGATGAATGGTCTATACTCATAAATCAAAAGACACAGGTTTGCAGAGTGGATTAAAAAAGAAGAGCCAATATGCTGTCTCCAAGAGACACACCTCATAGGCAAAGATATCCAGAGACTGAAGATGAAAGGATGGGAAAAAACATCATTCACAAGGATCTTGAAAACAAGCAGGGACTGCTATTCTCATATCTGATCAAGTGGACTTCAAAATTAATCAGAAGAGACCAAAAAAAGGTCTCTTTCATACTATAGAAGGGAATCACACAACAAGAAGAAATAAGTCATAATATTTATGCCCCAAATAAAGGAGCATCTACATACATCAACAAATCCTTTCCAATATCAAGAATCCTAACCCAAATTAGAATCCAACAAACTGATATTACACTAGAAAGATGAATAATTCACATTTATATTCTAACAGTTATTTTTTTATTTGATGATAATTTGGGTCCTATATATTTAATGTATTCTTTTAGGTTTCCATCTGTTCACACATTCATTATATCTAGTGGCATAATTCCTTCTGTTAAGATGCTATGGCCCCTGAAAGTTAAATATTAATAAAATGGGTGAGGTCAAATTAAATGCTTCAACAGCTACTATTACAAATATCAGTGATGAGTTTTTTGCTCTCCAACTTAAAGGCTTAAATGCCATAATGACTGCAAACATGTCTGTATTGCTACAACTAAACATCGTACTACCCAGTGGGACTAAGAGATAATTAAGAATCATCTAACGGACATTTGACAAACCAATAATAATAGCCTGGATCCTATAAAATTGCATCACCACATCTAGG
Organism: Sciurus vulgaris; assembly: GCF_902686455.1. Classification (NCBI taxonomy): domain Eukaryota; kingdom Metazoa; phylum Chordata; class Mammalia; order Rodentia; family Sciuridae; genus Sciurus; species Sciurus vulgaris. Next base: position 75,159,407 of record NC_136472.1, read on the forward strand.
ATATTCACAAGACAAAATTGATCACAAGGACTCTAAATTTCTAGCTGATCAAATACTTCCTAAATTGAATGGTATAATATTGGAATAATGTTTGCTACTAATTCTTTTTTATATCACGATAATAGGTTGCCATACCCCGTAACCAAGATCTGGGACCTCAAAGCAGCTCTCAGAACCAAGATACAGAACCTCAAAATAACTGCCTATCATTTGCATTTTAAAAACTATATAAGGGGTAATTGTGGGGAGCCATCCATATCCAGTAGAATCAGACATGGTTGAGCCATGGGACAAAGAGGCCTGACTCCAGGAAACGGCAGCCATAAGAGACTGTTTCAGATTGCCAGGGAGTAGGTGTGGCCCTGTGTGGGAGTGGTTAACCATCTGGGATGTGCTGGTTTCCCTGAGCAAATGACTCCCCTAACTTCACCCCATCCTGTTCATCACAGAAGAAGCCCTTCCTAGTCCAGGCCCCCTTTACCTGTGTGACTATAAATAAAGGAGAGCTGGGCTACTCCATCTTGTTAGAGGCCAGATCTGGTATGGCCCCATCCATCACTCACCCCCCCATCTGAAAAGAGTATTGACTCGTGTGTTTATTGATTTTGTAAGTTTATTGGTAATTAATTGATTTATTGCCGGCACGCTGTCCTCCTGCAGTTAACCCTTTCCTCATCCACACGGGACACAGCTGAAACCCCCACAGACGATTCTTTGAAAAAATAAACAAAATTGATAAGCCCTTAGCCAAGTTAATTAAAAGAGAAAAAAACTGAAATTGTTAAAATCCATTATGAAAATGGAAATATCACCACAGACACTATTGAAATACAGATGATAATCAGGAACTATTTTGAAAACTTATACTCCAATAAACTAGAAAACCTCGAAGATATTGACAAATTCCTACAAACATATGACCTACCCAAATTGAATGAAGAAGATATAGAAAATTTAAACAGATTAATTTCAAGTAATGAAATTAAAGAAGCAATCAAAAGTGTACCAACAAAGAAAAGTCTAGGAACTCCAGGCCGAGTTTTACCAGGTCTTTAAAGAATTAACACCAGGGGCTGGGGTTATAGCTCAGTCGTAGAGTACCTGCCTAGCATGTGTGAGGCACTGGGTTCAATTCTCAGCACTGCATATAAATAAATGAATAAAATAAAGGTCTATCAACATCTTAAAAATAAATTTAAAAAAAGAATACCAATCTTCCTTAAATTATTCCATGAAATAGGAAAGAAGGGAACTCTTCCAAACATATTCTATTAGACTAGTATAAACCTGATACTAAAACTGAACAAAGACATATCAAGGAAAGAAAACTTCAGACAGATATCCGTGATGAACACAGATGGAAAAATTCTTAATAAAATACTAGCAAATCACATATAAAAACACATTAAAAAGACAGAGCACATTAAAAACGCATAAAAATGATCAAGTGGGTTTAATCCCAGGGATGTAAAGCTGGTTCAACATACAGAAATCAATAAATGTAATACATCACCATAAACAGACCTAAAGAACCACAGGATTATCTCAATAGATGCAGAAAAAGCATTTAACAAAACACAGTATCCATTCATGTATAGAACACTGGAAAAATTAGTAATAGAAGGAACATACCTCAACATTATAAAAGCTATATACAACAAACCCAAAGCCAACATCATTTAAATGGAGAAAAACTAAAAGCATTCCCTCTAAAAACAGGAATAAGACAGGAATGTCCACTTTCACCACTTCTATTCAACACATTCCATGAAACTCTAGCCAGAGCAATTAGGCAAAAGAAAGATATTAAAGGGATACAAATAGGAAAAAAAGAGCTCAAACTATCCCTATTTGCCCACAACATGATTCTATATTTAGAAGACCCAAAAAGCTCCACGGTAAATTTCCAGAACTCATAAATGAATTCAGCAAAGTAGCAGGATACATGGTTAATACCCATAAATCAAGTGCACTCCTATGAATTAGATGAAAAAGAAATTAGAAAAACCATCCCATCACAACAGCCTCAAAAAAATAAAATACTTAGGAATCAATCTAACAAAAAAGGTAAAGGATCTCTACAATGAAAACTACAGAACACTAAAAAAAAAGAAATTGAAGAATACCTTAGAAGATGGAAAGACCTTCCATGTTCTTGGATAGGCAGAATTAATATTGTCAAAATGGCCATACTACCAAAAGCACTATACAGATTCAATGCAATTCCCATAAAACTCCAAAGACGTTCTTCATAGAAATAGAAAAAAACAGTTGTCGAGAAATTCATTTGGAAAAGTAAGAGGCCCAGAATAGCCCATGCAATCTTTACAATAAAAACGAAGCAGGAGGCATCACAATACCAGACACCTTAAGTTATACTACAAAGCTATAATAGCAAAAGCAGCATAGTATTGGCATAAAACATGCAAGACCACCACTGGAACACAACAAAAGACAGAGAGGCAAACTCACATAATACAGTTACCTCAAACTACACAGAGGTGCCAAAAACATACACAGGGGAAAAACAGCCTCTTCAACAAATGGTGCTGGAGATTGGTGCAGGGGAAAACTGGAGATCTGTATGTAACAGAATGAAATTTAACTCCTCCCACCCTACGCAAAACTCAACTCAAAAGTGGATCAAAGACCTAGGAATTAGACCATAAACCCTGTACATACTAGAATAAAATATAGGACCAATACTTCAACATATTGGCTAAGGAACTGACTTCCTTATTAACAAGACTCCTAAAGCACAAGAAGTAAAAATTTAAAAATCAATAAATGGGATAGCATCACACTAAAAAGTTTCTTCACAGCAAAGGAAACAAGAGTATGAAGAGAGAGCCTATAAAAATAGGAGAAAATCTTTGCCATCTGCACCTGAGATAGGGCATTGATTTCCAGGATATACAAAGAACTCAAGAAACTTAACACCAAATAAACAAACAACTCAATCAATAAATGGGCAAAGAAACTGAACAGATCCTTCTCAAAAGAAGAAATACAAATGGTCAACAAATAAATGAAAAAATGTTCAATATCTCTAGCAATTAAAAGATATGCAAATTAAAACTACACTGAGATTTCATCTCATTCCAGTCACAATGGCAACTATCAAGAGTATAAACAATAAATGTTGGCAAGAATGTGGGGAAAAGGTACACTCATACATTGTTGGTGCAACTGCAAATTGGTACAACCACTCTGGAAAGCAATATGAAGATCCCTCAAAAAATCAGGAATGGAATTACCATTTGATCCAGTTATTCCACTCCTCAGCATATATCCAAGGGATTTAAAATCAGCATTCTACAGGGGTTGGGGTCATGGCTCAGTGGTAGAGCACTTGCCTAGCATATATGAGGCACTGGGTTAGATTCTCAGCACTGCATATAAATAAATAAAATAAAGGTCCATCAACAACTAAAAAAAAATAAATAAATGAGCATACTACATGATGTAGTCACATCAATGTTTATAGCAGCACAATTCACAGTAGCTAAGCCAACATAGGTGCTCTCTATAGATTAATGGATAAAGAAAATGTGGCACATATACACAATGGAATATTACTCAGCCTTAAAGAAGAATGAAATTATGGCATTTGCCAGTAAATGGATCAATCCAGAGACCATCATGCTAAATGAAATAAGTCTGTCTCAAAAAGCCAAAGGCTGAATGTTCTCTCTGATATGTGGAAACTGAACCACAATAAAGCATAGGGAAGGGAAGGAAAGTTCAATAGATTAGACAAGGGGGAATGAAGGGAAGAGAGTGGGGACAGGAAAAGGAAAGACAGTAGAAAGAATCTAACATAATTTTCCCACGTACATATATGAAAATAACCAAATGAATCCCACCATCATGTACAATCATGTACCATCATGTACAAGAATGGGGTCCTAATTAGAAGATATATTCCATGTTTGTATAATTTTGTCAAAATGAATTCTACTGTCATGAATAACTAAACATAACCAATAAAAAATATATTTGGTGAAAAAAGACTGCATCTCTACTGAACACGTATAGATCCCTCCTCTCTTGTAGTACTCTCTAAACAGTATCATGTAACAACTATTTACAGAGTACTTACATTGTGTAAAGTATTATATGTAATCTATAGATGATTTAAAGCTTACTGGAGGATATTTATAGGTATGGGCAAATGTTCCATTTTATTTAAGAGACTTGAGCATCCTTAGATTTTGACATCAATTAAAGGTCCTAAAACCACTCCTATGTGAACTGACAACAAATAATACCAATCTGAAAACTACAAAACATTTTTTTTGGGGGGTGGGTAATGAGGGTTTGAATTCAGGGGACTCGACCCTTGAGCCACATCTCCAGCCCTATTTTGTATTTTATTTAGAGACAGGTCTCACTGAGTTGCTTAGCACCTTACCATTGCTGAACTCACTATCCTCCTGTCTCAGTCTCCAGAGCTGCTGGGATTACAGGTATGCACCAGCATGCCCACCTTAATTTTTATTTACATATATATTTTTTTAAGTTGTTTATGGGCCTTTATTTTTATTCATTTATTATATGTGGTGCTGAGAATCAAACCCAATGCCTCACACATGGTAAGCAAGCACTCTACCACTGAGTCACAACCCAGCCCACAAAACATTTTTTAAAGGAACTAAAGAAGAACTAATTAAACTGAATATTCACAGATCACAGGAGTTACTTTCATTACAATGGTAATATGCCATAAAGTAATCTAAAGATTCAATTAAATCTTTATAAATCTAAAGTGACATTTTTACAAAAATTGGCAAGTTGATCCTCAAATTTATGTGGAAATGTAAGATGCATAATAGAAAAAGAAAATCTTAGAAAACATGAACAATTTAAAACTAACTACAAAACTACAGTAAACAACACAGCATATTTTAGCAAAAATATGGACATGTAAGTCAATGGCATAGAACTGAGGTCTCAGAAACAAACCAACATATTTTTGGACAACTGTCTTCCCAAGAGGATGTCAAAGCAATTTAATGGAAGAAAATAGACTTTTCAACAAATGGTGCTGGCATAAATATTCACACGTAAAATAAAGTTGGACTCCGACCTCACAGAATATACAAAAATCACCTCAAAATGGATCACAGATGTAAATGTAAAAACTTGGACTATAAAATTCTTAGGACAAAATCTGTTAAACATTTCACCCTAGGGGTTGGGGAATTTAGTTAAGTGGTAGCATGCATGATGCTATGGGTTCAACTCCCCAGCACCACAAAAAAGAAAAAAAAAAAAAAAACTTTCATCTTGAGTTAGGCAAGGATTTCTTTGATATGACACCAAAGCACAAGCACAAGAGAGAAAAATAGATAAGACTTTATCAAAATTAAAAACTTGTAATCTCAAATGTCACTTTTGAGAAAACAAAAAGGAAACAACGGGATGAAGTATTTGCAAATCATATATCTAGTACAGTTCTAGCATACAGAAAATACAAAGAGCTCTTAATTAAAAATAGACATGGATGGGCTGGGTTGTGGCTCAGTGGTGGAGCACTTGCCTGCATGTGTGAAGTACTGGGTTTGATCCTCTGCACTATATAAAAAATAAATAAATAAAATAAAGGTATCGAGTCCATCTACAAATAAAAAATATTTTAAAAAATTGACAAGAACAAAGAAGATACACAAAGGTCAACAAACACATGGAAAGAATGCTCAACATCACTTTAGGGAAATGCAAATCAAAATGACATTTCACACCAATTAGGACAGTTATAATAAAAACAGAAAGAAAGTAAGGGTTTGGGGTTGTGGCTCAGTGGTAGAGCACTTGTCTAGCATATGTGATACACTGGGCTCGATTCTCAGCACCACATTTAAATAAATGAATAAAATAAAAGGTCTATCAACATCTAAAATAAAAGAAAGATATTAGCAAAATTAAAAAAAAAAAAAATTAAGATGTCCTGGTAGCCAGGCAGGTATGGTGACACATACCTACAATCCCAGCAACTTGGGAGGCAGACCAGAAGACACAACTTCAGCCTCACCAACTTAGCAAAACCCTGTCTCAAAATAAAAAATGAAAAAGACTGGGGATGTGGCTTAGAAACAAAGCACCCAAGTTCAATTCCAAGTACCAAAAATGAGATGTGTTGTTGAGGAAGAATGTAGAAAATGAACCCTTTCACAGTCCTGGTAAACATGTAAAATGGTATGAACTTGCATTCCCAAATCTGTAACAAATATTTGAACAGCATCACTATTCACAGTAACCAAAATATGGAAGCAAACCAAGTATCATCAACTTATAAATAAATAAAATATGGTATAGCCATACACGGCATATTATTCAGGTATAAAAAAAGAACAAAGTACCCAATACATGCCACAACATGGAATAACCTTAAAAATATCATGCCTACTGGACTGGGCATGTCCACTCAGCCCAGTAGCCAATTAGGCCAATGGTAGAGACCTTGCCTATCTTGTGTGAGATCCTGGTTTTAATCCCCAGTACTGCCAAAAAACTGGCACAGGCCTGTAACTTGGGAGGCTAAACCAGGAGGATTCCAAGTTCAAGGTCAGCCTCAGCAAATCAGTGAGGCCCTCAGCAACTCAGCAAAACCCTGTCTCAAAATAAAACATTAAAAGGGCTGGGGATATAGCTCAGTGGTAAAGTATTCCTGGTTCAATCTCTAGTACCAAAAAACCCCCATCATGTTAAGTGAAAGAAGACAGACAAAAAAGACTGTATATGATTCCACTGATATGAAATACCAGATAAGCAAATCCATCTAAAGGAAAAGCAGATTAGTAACTTCCAGGACAAGGGGTAGAGGGTACTGGGTGCTTAAGGGATGGATATACTGTTTCATTTCAGTGATAAAACAGCTCTGAGTATACAACACTGAATATGCTAAATGCCATTAATGTAAATGTAAAGTAAAAGAAAGCAAATGCAAAGGGCTACATATTGTATTATCCTATTTATATTAAAAAAAAAAAATCCAGCATAGAAAATTCACAGAGTCATAAAGTAGATTCATGATGTTTAGGTGCTCAGGGGAGGGTGACTAATAAAAAACATATAGTTTTCCCTTGGAATGATAGAAATGTTCTGGATTACACAGGGGTGATGGCTGCACAACTCTGAATATACTAAAGACCACTGGATTACAGACTTTAGAAGGTGAATTAATGGTTTAGGGATATATCTCAAATCAAAAACACTGACCAAGAATCATAATTACAATACTGGGGGATCTTATAAAATCATCTCTTCTCAATTCTCACATTTCACAAAGGAACTGAGACCTAAGAAGGCAAAATAAATTATCCATGATCCTAGAGATTGTTAAGTAGAGCTAGGATTCGTATACAAGACGGTTCTACCTCAGTTCTCAGAATATTAAAAAAATAGAAATTAAAAATCTAATATAGGGCTGGGGATATAGCTCGGTTGGTAGTGTTTGCCTTGCAAGCACAAGGCCCTGGGTTCAAATTCCCAGCACCGCCAAAAAAAAAAAAAACTAATATAATTTATTCGCAAGGGATTATGTTCAAACCAATATCCTGAAATCTCAGCTGTCTTTTAAAGCTCGAAAACATTGATTCATTAATAAATATTTTGTTAAAATCAAAATGGTCACTTCAATGGCATTTGTAAAAGCACTTCTGGTAATGAAGAATGTATTCATTTATTATTCAATTTAACTTTTTTTTTTTTTTTTTTGTTACTGGGTATAGAACCCAGGGATGCTTAGCCATTGACCCACATCCCCAGCCCTTTTTATTTTTTATTTTGAGACAGGGCCTTGCTAAGTTTCGGAGGTTGGCCTCCAGGCCAAGATTCTCCTGCCTCAGCATCCCTGGGATTACATGTGTTAGCCACCACACCCATCTACATTTAACATATTTAATTGAACATTTACTATTTTAATTTTAACTAAACATAACAATCTTTTAGAAAATTCCATGGCATAAAATTTTAGAAATGCTAAGTCAATTCTGCAGTTCTTCAACCTGTGCAAAAGTATTGGAATACATTATATATTGGGTTTTTCAAAAGTTAGACAATCCTAACATTTAGAGTTGGGAGCCTATGTACCCTCCCCTAGACTGGGCAGAGCTATGATTGCTTCAACCAATAGAGTACAGAAATAAAGTAACCCTTATAGATTCCTGACCTAAACAATCACTGAGCTGATTAAAATGATTATTGTTTTATGTCACTTAATCTAGAAGACTGTATTATACAGAAAAGGTAACTAGAAATGCACACATAATATTTATAATTAAAAAAGGAATTCTTCTCCCTCATGGTTCCCCTTTTCATAGCACTCCACATGCATACACTTTCGCAAAAATAGAACCAAAGGAAAATGTGCATATATACAAACATAGCCATTCTTTTTTAAAGTTTGGGGAAGCCAGGTACAGTGGCACATGCCTGTAATCCCAGAAACTCAAGCCTAAAGCAGGAGGATCACAAGTTCACACCCAGTCTCAGAAACTTAACAAGACTCTGTCTCAAAAATTAAAAATAAAAAAGAACTAGAGATAAAGCTCAGTGGTAAAATACTCCTGGGTTCAATCCCCAGTACCAAAAAAAAAGAAAAGTGCTGGGTATTAAACCCAGGTTTGCTTTGCCACTGTTCTACATTCCTAGCTCTATTTTTGAGGCAGGATCTTGCTAAGTTGTTAATAAGGCTAGCCCAGAACTTGCAAACCTGCCTCAGCCTCCTAAGTAAATGGGATTACACATGTATACCACAATACCCTGCAAGAAAATTATTTTTTAATCACCGACAATCACAGCCTAATATTCTGGTATGTTACAGAATTCAAAAAAGCACATTAAGTTGAAGTCATGTAAGTACATTATATACATTAGCTTACACTCCTAAAAATTATGTGGTTTTTAACATGGAATACAACTCTAGACAGTTTATACTAATTGGTCCTTCCTTTGATAGGGTCCGTCCTAAAGCTCACCTGGATTGCCTGAGTTGTCCTCACTGAGCTGTCCTCACTAATAACGGTCTGGCTTGTGAACAATTTGGCAGTTTTGACATACTAACCTAATGGGCTTCAGACATTTTACCTTTCAAGTCACAAAAAAATCTTAGCTCTGCCTATACATGCTGGGTGATTTTAAGCAAAATCAACTTCCCTGAGCCTTATGTGTATCTTAGCTGATTTGATCAGGAAGATCTGAAAGATTAAATGAGAAAGATATGAAAAGCCTTAGCACCATGTTAGGCACAAAAGAGACACAGTAACTCTGAAACCTAACTTTAAGATTCAAGACTACTCCTTAATAGTCGTAAAAAGGACAATTACAATTATAAAAATAATACAGAATTTTGAAGTCATATTCTATAACTTCTAGTAAACCATTCTAAAAATTAAACATTATTAAATGTAAACATCAATTTATGCTAGAGTACTATTTCAGTAACAGAAAGTAATTTACAAAGTTACCTTGATCAAGTATTTTTCCCATCTGTCTGCTGTAACAGATTTTCCAATTTTCCTCATCAACTTCAAATGGAGCTCAACCAATTCTTTTGGAACTTAAAAGGAAGGAAAAAAATAGTTAGCCAGCAAAATAAAACATCTGTAAACATTTAAGATTACAAAAAAAAACTGTCCCCAACCATGATAACTTTCAAAACACGTTGAGAAAACCACTTTCTTAAAGATAAGCAGGATATTTACATTTTGTTTCAAGCTAACATCAAGAAAGAATGAGCCCCGTTTTTAATTAAAAACTTTGGGTGACAACGAAAACCACTGGAGGATCATCAATCGTAACAACTACCACTATAACATGGGATGTAGAGTAAAGGAGGCTGTGCCTACGAGGAGACAACAGGTATGAAATACTGTGAACTTCCTGCTTAATTTTTCTGTGAATGGAAAATACTCCAAAATAAAGTTTACTTAAAAATTTAAAAATAATAATAGGTTGGAGATGTATGTCAATAAATAAATAAATAAATAGCCATCAGGTAAAAGCACTTAATTATAAAACTAATATTTCAAATCTGTTTCATATGTTGCATGCCTGGTTTCTTCACTGAGATTTTAGAGCAACATATAGATTCACAGATTTAGAAAGGAATAAAGGATGCCATGCAGGCGGTGCACACCTGTAATCCCATCAGCTCAGGAGGCTGAGGCAAGAGGATGAAAAATTCAATGTCAGCCTGGGCAACTTAGTAAAGTGCTAAGCAACTCAGTGAGACCCTGTCTCTAAATAAAATACAAAAAATGGGCTTGGGATATGGCTCACTGGTTAAGTACCCCTGAGGTCAATCCCTGGTACCACCACAATGATAATAATAATAATAATTATTATTTATTTATGGAACAACATACTACTTATCGACAATCCATGCCTTTTTAGACAGGGTATTACTAAGTTACCCAAATAAATAAATAAAGGAATCAAGGCATATAAATTCCAAGTTTGTAGATATCTTAGATTTTGAATTTAAAGGTTTTCGAACTGTCTCAAAAAAAGGACTCCAATGTATCCTATATCTGATGTGCTACTCTTCTCTTATAGCACTCCTATGAACCTTTTCCGGACAGCCTTTATAGACAAAATATTTACTTACCTTCCATTTTTTGGAAAGTTCTAAATAGAAAGTTATTCTAAGTCAAAAACTATCTCCCTACAACTTCCTTCTCTGGTTCTGGCTATTATTCTCTTGTTTAAAAGATAATATTTTTAATACCTCTTCCATAGAACCTTCAAATATTTGAAGATTACTCCATCTTCCCTCAGTTCTCTGTTGTGACTATAAATAACCAGAATTCCTCTGAATAACCCTTGGGCATCATCTAATTATGTGTTAAAATCATATTAATTAGACCCAAGGGAAATAAAAGGACACATAAGCCTGCCAAATTTATCATTTCTCAAATCCATATATTTGGAAAATGCTGAATTAAAAACAACAAAAAAAAGATTTTTACAGCAGGAATTCTTGAAGTCTTTATTGATTGCAAATAGTTAAAGTAGATCCAAGGTAGAAATATAATCTGCAGCACTCTATAATATATTTAATCCAATATTTTGTAGGATACAAATGCTCTGAGGAACACTCTGAGATTGGGAGATGACGGCCTCATTTTTTTTTTTCAATCAATTCTTTCAGGCTCTTTATTCTCCACTGAAGCTACTTTTGACTTTGAAACAACTTTAAAGTATAAAAACATCCAGTCATTCAACCTCTTTCTACGGGTCTACTATAAACAAGTAAAAGATACTCCTTGTCCTTAATAACATTTTATAAGTAACTGATAATGGGTTAAAGTGGTGGGTTGGGGGTAAGAGGGAGAAGTGGTCACAGAGAAGTACATAGATAATTATTCTAAGGCCTAAAATATGGAATTGGGGGTAGAGTAGAGAAAATGGCAAAAAAGATATTGTTTATAGAAACAACGAATAGCTAAAAAATAATAATAAAATAGACCAAAGTGATTACAGAACTGGAGGAGTACACATGATCAAGAAGAGCCTTACAAGACCAGGCTAAAGAGTTTGAATTTTATTTAAAAGTTTAAGCCAAAGCCAGGAGTGGTGGCACACACCTGTAATCCCGATAACTTGGGAGGCTGAGGCAGGAGGAAAGAACATTTGAGGGCAGCCTAGGCAACTTGGTGAGACTTTCTAGCAAAATAAAATTTAAAAAGACTATGGATGTAGCTCAATGGCAGAGCACCCCTGGGTTCAATCCCTGGTACTGGAAAATGGGAAAAAAAAAAAAAGGTTTATGCAGCAGAAGCAGAAGGTGATTTTAGAACAAATCCAATGATTGAATTAAAGGAAGACTTTAAAAGAAACCTTAATTTGCTTGTTTTAGGAAATGGGGGCAAGGCAGAGATTAGATGTAAATCAAGGAAAACATCAATCCACAAAGATGGAAGTAGACTGAAATAAGGTAGTGGTAGGTATATGGAACAGTGGGCTGATTTAAGAAATGTTTAGGAAACAAAATTAAAACTTGTCCACAGCACCTCGCAGCCCAGGCCCAGCCCTAGGATCTACAGGAACACCACAACCCCAGCACCAGGCTGCAGCTCCCCATTTACCAACACGTGGGGACACCTCTGCCTGCCATCATGGATTACCCCCAACCCTGACACAGCCATCTTCAACTGGGGCAGCACCCAATTTGGGACACTGCATTAGCAAGTACCTTTCATGCATCAGACTACTGAAGACTGGGAAGTAAGGTACTGAAATCTTGTAGGGCCACTGTAAGTCTCTGGGGTGAAACTGCACTACAGCGGATCTGCACTGCTAGAGAGGAAGATACATGAACAACATAAAAAACCAGAGAAGAAAGTGTCCCAAACAAACCAAGATACTATATCAATAGAATCCAATGAAAGCACGGTAAAAGAAATGTCAGAAAAGGAGTTCAGAATGTACATAATTAAAATGACCTGTGAAGCAAAGGATGAGATAAGAGAGCAAATGTGGGCAAAGTATGATTACTCCAATAAACAGTTAAAAGAGCAAATGCAGGAAGCAAAGGATCATTTAAATAAAGAGATAGATTCTGAAAAAAAAAAAAAAAATCCAACAGAAATCCTTGAAATGAAGGAAACAATAAACCAAATTAAAAACTCAATAGAAAGCATCACCAACAGACTAGATCACGTGGAAGACAGAATCTCAGACAATGAAGACAAAATATTTAATCTTGAAAATAAAGTTGACAAAATAGAGAAGATGGTAAGAAATCATAAACGGAATCTCCAAGAATTATGGGATATCATGAAAAGACCAAATTTAACAATTATTGGGATTCATAGAAAGTCATAGAAATACAAACCAAAGGAATGAACAATCTATTCAATAATATAGTATCAGAAAATGTTCCAAACCTGAAGAATGAAATGGAAAATCAAATACAGAGGCTTACAGAACAGCAAATGTACAAAATTACAACAGATCCACACTAAGGAACATTATAATGAAAATGCTTAACATACAAAATAAAGATAGAATTTTAAAGTCTGTGAGAGAAAAGCATCAGATTACATATAGGGGAGTTTTACATTAACGCACCTCTCTCACCACTGCATAGATCTGCCAAACAAAAACTGAACAAAAAAAACCATAGAACTCAATAACACAATCGATAATTTAGACTTAACAGACAATATATAGAATATTCCATCCATCAACGAGCAAATACACTTTCTTCTCAGCAGCACATGGATCCTTCTCTAAAATAGACCATGTTATACCAAAAAACTACTCTTAGCAAATACAAAAAACAGAGCTACTACCTTGTACTCTATTGGATCACAATGGAATGAAATTAGAAATCAATGATAAAATAAAAAACAAACTACTCCAACACTTGGAGACTAAATAATACACTCTTGAATGATGTATGGATAACAGAAGACATCAGGGAGGAGATCGAAAAATTCCTAGAGTAAATGAGAACAATGGTACAACATATCAAAATCTCTGGGACACTATTAAAGCAGTACTAAGAGGAAAATTCATTGAATGGAGTGCATTCAATAAAAGAATAAAAAGTCAACAAAGAAATGACCTAACATTACAGCTTAAAGCTCTAGGAAAAGAAGATCAATAAAAGAATAAAAAGTCAACAAAGAAATGACCTAACATTACAGCTTAAAGCTCTAGGAAAAGAACAAATCAACATGAAAAGTAGTAAGAAGATAGGCAATAAATAAAATCAGAGCTGAAATCAATGAAATTGAAACAAAAGAAAATTCAAAAAATTGACAAAACAAAAAGTTGGTTCTTGGGAAAAATTTTAAAAAGTTGATAAACTCTTAGCCACACTAACAAACAGAAAGAGAGAGAAAACTCAAATTACTAAAATTCGTGAAAAAAAGGAAACATCACGACAGACACTACTGAAATACAAAACGTAGTTAGAAGCTATTTTGAAAATCTATACTCCAACAAAATAGAAAATCTCAAAGACATCGACAGGTTTCTAAAGACATATGATCCACCCAAACTGAATCAGGAGGACATACACAACATAAACAGATCAATTTCAAGCAATAAAATAGAAGAAGTCATCAAAAGTCTACCAACCAAGAAAATCCCAGGACCAGATGTATCTCAGCCAAGTTTTACAAGACTTTCAAAGAAGAACTCATTCCAATACTCCCCAAAGTATTCCATAAAATAGAAAAGGAGGGAACCCTTCCAAACTCATTCTATGAAGCTAGTATCACCCTGATACCAAAACCAGATAATGAAAAATCAAGGAAAGAAAACTTCAGACCAATATCCCTGATGAACGCAGATGCAAAATTTCTCAACAAAATTCTGGCAAATCACATACAAAAACATATTAAAAAGATAGTGCAAAATGATCAAGTGGGTTTCATCCCAGGGATGCAAGGTTCATTCAACATCTGGAAATCAATAAATGTAATTCACCACATCAACAGACCTAAAGATAAGAATCATATGATTATTTCAGTATATGCAGAAAAAGCATTTGATAAAATACAGCACACTTTCATGCTCAAAACACAAGAAAAAATAAGGATAGCAGGAACATACCTCAACATAGTAAAAGCTATCTATGCTAAAGCCCACAGCCAACATCATCCAACATTATTCTAAATGGAGAAAAACGGAAAGCCTTCCCTCTAAAACTTGGAAAATGATAGGGATGCCCTCTTTCACCACTTCTATTCAACATCGTCCTTGAAACTCTAGTGGAAGCAATCAGATACACCAAAGAAATTAAAGGGATACAAACAGGAAAAGAACTCAAACTATCACTATTTGCCAACAACATGATTCTATATTTAGAGGATCCAAAAAACTCCACCAGAAAACTTCTAGAACTAATAAATGAATTCAGCAAAGTAGCAGGATATAAAATCAACACACATAAATCAAATGCATTTCTATTCATAGGTGATGAATTGTCGGAAAGAGAAATTAGGAAACAACAGCCTCAAAAAAAAAAAAAAAAAAAAAAAACTTGGGAATCAATCTAACAAAAGGGGTAAAAGACTTTTACAATGAAAACTACATAACACTAAAGAAAGAAATTAAAGAAAACCTTATAAGATGGAAAGACCTCCCATGTTCTTGAATAGGCAGAATTAATATTGTCAAAATGGCCATACTACCAAAAGCACTATACAGATTCAATGCAATTCCAATTAAAATCCCAATGATATACCTCAAAGAAATAGAGAAAGCAATCATGAAATTCGTTTAGAAGAATAAGAGACCCAGAATAGCCAAAGCAATCCTTAGTAGGAAAAGTGAAACAGGAGGTATCCCAATGTCAGACCTTCAACTATACTACAGAGCAATAGTAACAAAATCAGCATGGTATTGGCATCAAAATAGACAGGTAGACCAATCGCACAGAAAACACAGAGACAAACACACATATCTCATACTAGACAAAGGTGCCAAAAACATACAATGGAGAAAAGATAGCCTCTTCAACAAATGGTGCAGGGGAAACTGGAAATCCATATGCAACGAAATGAAAGTAAAACCCTATCTCTCACCCTATACAAAACAATTCAAAATGGATCGAGGACCTAGGAATTAGATCAGACAATTAGAAGAAAATAGAACCAAACAGAAGAAAAAGGAGGCCCAAATCTTCATCATATCAGCATAGGACCAGACTTTCTTAATAAGACTCCCAAAGCATAAAAAATAAAAGCGGGAATCAATAAATGAGATACAGTCAAACTAAAATGTTTTTTCTCAGCAAAGATAACAATAAATAATGTGAAGACAGCCTACAGAGTGTGAGAAAATCTTTACCACACGCACTTCAGATACAGCACTGATCTCCAGAATTTATAAAGAACTCAAAAAACTTTACACCAAGAATACAAATAACCCAATCAATAAATGGGCTAAGGAACTAAGCAGATACTTCACAGAAGAAGACTTACAAGCCATTAACAGTTTTTCGTATATGAAAAACACTCAATATCTCTAGTAATAAGAGAAATGCAAAACGAAACTACCCTAAGATTTCATCTCACCCCAATTAGAATGGCTATTCTCAAGAATACAAGCAACAACAGCTGTTGGTGAGGATGTGGGGAAAAAGATACACTCATACATTGCTGGTGGGGTTGCAAATTGGTACAGCCACTCTGGAAAGCAGTATGGAGATTCCTTAGAAAACTTGGAATGGAACCACCATTTGACCCAGCTATCCCACTCCTTGGCCTATACCCAAAGGACTTAAAATCAGCATACTACAGTGATGCAGTCACATCAATGTTTATAGCAGCTCAATTCACAATAGTTAGATTGTGGAACCAACCTAGATGCCCTTCAACAGATGAATGGATAAAGAAACTATGGTATATATGTATACAACAGAATATTACTCAGCCATAAAGAAGAATAAAATTCTGGCATTTGCTGGTAAATGAATGGAGTTGGAGAATATCACGCTAAGTGAAATAAGCCAATCCCCAAAAACATAATGGGGTAGGGGTAAGGGAAGAATAGAGGAATGTTGGATTGTGTAGAGGGAAATGAAGGTGGAGAGGGGGTGGAGGGGAGGAAAAATAATGGAATGAGACAAACATCATTACCATATGTACATGTATGGTTACACAAACGGTGTGACTCTACTTCATGTATAATCAAAGAAAATAAAGTTGTACCACATTTGTGTAGAATGAATCAAAAAAAAATGAAAAAAGCAAAAGAAAGCATGTTAAAAACATTTGAAATCGTATGGGAAAAATAATGTTATTTAAAATATATTTATCCATTTTCAGTTTTATGAATTCATTCTAATTTGAATGTGAAATAAGTTTTTTATAGAATTATTTATCTAGAGTTTGTACAACTGGATAACTGGAAAGAGTCTAAAAGTTCCAATGAATAAACTGATTTTAAATCACTACAAAATAGTCACTTGGTAGTAGCTATGTAGTTACTGAAATAACATTACAGAAATGTGTTTGTTTACGGGAACAAAAAACTAAGTACAACTGTAGAAACTCCAAAAGTAATCATATAATATTATCATTTAAACATAGACATGCAAATATATATATGGGCACAAATACACATGTAATTAGAAAACAAAAAAAATTAAAATTTGTGATGGACTTGTGCAGTGATGACTGGCTTAGGTAACTGAATAGATAGATGACAACAACAATAAAGGAGGAAGAATCTAAAAAGAACATTGCCTCCGTTCTACCACTTATACAAGTGGTCAGGTCTGTTAAGCACTGAACCTAAACTTCTCCATCTATACTAAAAGCCTGTGTTGACTATCTCACTGAGTTTTGAAACTGTAAGACATTATATAAAGCTAAAATATTTTTATTTTTATTTCTTTTGTGATTTTTAGAAACCAAGGTCACTTTCAATTTCTCCTTTTCCTCAAACCCAGTGGTCTTGATTATTTTCCCTTCCTACATCTCAGACTTGCTCAGTATTTCCCCTTAGTTTTTCTAGGATACCATGACTTCTCCTTCAGAAAATAGCTATGGATAGATTGAAACCAACCAATCTCCCAAGAATGCTGCCACTTCCCAGTTGGTTTGGGGAGGGGGTTTTATTTCTTGATTTATTAGTGTATTGCCTCTGTACAGCACTGTCCAATAGAAATATAAGGTGAATCACTTAATTTTAAATTTTCTGCTAGCATATTCATAAAAGTGAAAAGAAACTGAATTTTTTTTTTTTTTTTTTTTTTGCTGAGTTGGGGATTACGTCCAGGCAGGGGCTTGCCCATGCTAGGTAAGCCCTCTATCACTGAGCTACACACCCAGTCTAAAAATTTTAACAATATGACTTATTTAACACTATATAACCAAAATGTTATCATTTCAACATACAATCAATTATTTTCAAACTGAGATATTTAAAATCTTTTCTGTACTAAGTATTCAAAATTCGTTGCCTATTTGACAATTACAGCACATCTCAATCTTTACTGGCCACATCTGAAGTACTCAACAGTCACAGGTAACTAGTGCATACTACACTGGATAATGCTAAAGAGTACAGAATTAGCATACAAATTTAAGAAAAAATTTATGACCCACAATTTACTAACTGAATTTATTTATATTTTCTGTTCACAATAGAACTGACAGGCCAGGCAAGGAGGTGTATAGCTGGTGCAATCCCAGAGACCAGGGAGGATAAGGCAGGAGGATCACAAGAATGAGGTCAGCCTCAGCAACTTAGCAAGACTCTGCTTCAACTTAAAATAAAAAAGACTGGGAATGTAGTTCAAGTGTACTCCAGTACAAAAATAAAAAGTTAAAAAAAAAAAAAAAAAAACTGGCAAGTTGATGATCTTTTTTTGGTGCTGGGAAATGAACCCAGGGCCTTGTGCATGCTAGGCAAGCACTCTACCACTAAGCCATATCTCCAGCCCCAAGTTGATGATTTTTAAGGGTACCAGTAGCAATGAACTTGCTAACTGATAAGAAACAAAAACATGATAGAAAAATTCATTAGAACTGGTGCAGGGCACATGGTTACAATCCCAGCAGCTCAAGAGACTAAGGCAGGAAATTCCCAAGTTCAAGGCCAGTCCTGGTACCTTAGTGAGACCCTGTCTCAAAATAAAAAATAAGGGCTGGAGGTGTGGCTTAGTGGTTAAGTGCCCCTAGGTTCCAAACCTGGTATACCCCCCACACAAAAAAAGTAATTAATTAGAGCTAGATGTGGAGCCCAGTGATAGAGCAGATGCCTAGCATGCACAAAGCCCTGGGTTCAATCACCAGAACCAAAAAAAAGAAGAAAAAGAAATTTTTTTAAAAAATCAACATTATAGTTTATTAAATATTAAAATTGTCATACTTTGTAGTCTCTAAAGCAGCAGTTTATTCAATAGATAAGACGCTGGAAAAGTTCTATATCTGTAATTTCCAATACAGGAGCCATTTAGCCACATGTAGATATTGAAATTAAGGCTAATGAAAATGAGAAATTAACTTTAATTACATTTATTAATTTAAATAGACACATACTGCAAATGACTATGGTTATATGGACAGGGCAGCTGTAAAATACCAATCATATTTTTAAATCACAAGATCATTTTCTAAAACAGTTATAGTTCTAAATTCCATGGAACATATTATATAACAATCACATTTCCAGAATATTAGATAATTATTAATTCCTTCTAAAGATTTATTAACCAATTTCAAATCATTCTGAAAAATATACATTTTTGTTCCAAATGAACAGAGATACCTACTTTTTCACATGATAGATTTGAAATACAATATTTAAGGGCTCCCTTTCTTTCATAAGGTCTCAGGAGGTAAAAGATTCCCAAGTAGAAAGAAAAGGTCAGGCATTGTATATGAATTCATGAAAAGCCTACCAACATGATGTAGGTATGAAGCAGCAGAAAGTGGTAGAAACCTAGAATATATATTGCTGATCCAATTAAACTGAAATGTTTTATATTTTGACATTTTTCTAAGCATCTTTCTAGCATGAAGTCTTAAAAATGTTACTGCTTCTGCAATTCTAATCAGTTACTTACAGTTTGGTTTTTGCACAATAGAAACTTATAGCAGCTCATAATGACTTAAGTCATTGTTCTCAACCCCCAATAAAAAAGTCTTTTATTTAAATTTTCTTTAAGCTTATAAGCATATACAGTTATGAAAATCCTTGATTTTACCTAAGCCATTGATAAAAGGACATTGATTTCAGATACAGTGATTGAAAGACATGCCCACAATAAGCTTTTACTTACTGCCCAGTTTTTAGAAACTGTTGGGGGAGCAGTTTTAGAATAATGAGACTGGTCCCACGGGCCACTTAATCCTTGAAATCACTGTCCTGTATTCATATACATTATCTTCAAAGAGTTCATTTAACCAATCATCCTAGTTTTCTGAAAAAGCAAAGAAATGGCTCAAGACTATGAACTGTAACTGAGACCATCACGGAAAAAGTCCAGTACACAGATTGCAGATTAAATGTAATATAGATGACTACACTCAGCTCATCACCTTTATGGGGGAGGAGAGATTCAAAAACAGCTATTAGGCAGACCTATGGACTAAGGGTTACCTGCTGCTCCATTTTAGGTATCTGGATTCCATTTTGAATCATACTGTTTTTCTCACATAAGTAAACAACACAAAATATGGCTCTGATTCTTTAAGAACCAAAACGGGAAAAGGTACCTACTACAAAGAAAGTAATCAATGTACTATAAATATCAACAGGACTGGGAAGTGGTGAAAACAATCCAGAAAGGAGAACAGCAAATCCAGCAATCCAGAAAGGAGAACAGAATTAAGAGAAATAGATATCTGCAAAACTGCAGCACTGTGTGTGAATTCATCCTTCCTGAAGGAGAAGGTAAGATGTTACGTTATAGAAAGGAAAGGACTCTGAGTGGCAATGAAGTGAGCCACTCCTAGCAGTCAGTCTTTAAAAGTTTACTCCTAGCTTATATTTACAAATAGCATCCTGGAAGAGGGAACTTGAGGTACTTGAGGCAATGGCTTCAGGTACCTCCAGCTTTAATCAGATGATACCATTTCCCTCCTCCCCACTCAATTTAATAATCATGGGAGAAAGGAAGGAGACTTGAAACAAAATTAAAAAGAAAGTAAATAAATAGTATTTAAGGGCAAGGAAGGATTTCTTTCCCCAAACTTTTTTCCCAATAATTTCAAACCTAGTGAAAAGTTGAAAGACTAGTATATGTCATTCACCTGGATGCACCAATTGCTAATATTTTTGCCAATGAAAGATAAAACATTTTATATACTGGTAAAACCATCATGGATTAGCTCTTTAATAAAGATACACCAAAAAGATAAGAAGCAGGAAACCAAGTCAAGGAAGGGAGAAACATAAACATGCCAAGCAAAAGGAAATACATGTATAAAAGTTCTGAGGCAGTCAAAACCTTCTGGAATAACTGGAAAGATGAAAAGGTAAAAGATTCTGCTGTATGCTTACTTGCTTAGCATGAGCAATTGCAGCCCTGAGTTGAATCCTCAGCACAAAAAAATAAAAATAAAAAGTGCTACTGGAGAAGCAAAGATCAAATCTCACAAAGCCTTTGAGAGTTTAGAATTTACTTTAAATCTAAAGAGAACCCTCAAGAGGACTGTAGGAAAATTTCATGATTCACGTTTTTAAATGATCACTCTACCCAGAATCTGCTTCAAAATAATCGGGGGAGCAGAGGTAGGAATGAATGGAATTACAGACGAATAAAATTATACCAAATATGAGTGATGGGTACAAGAAAAAGTTCATTATACAAATTTCTAGACTTCTCTGTTTCACATTTTTCATATTCAAAGGTATATATGGGATGGCAAGATCACTCTGGCTGTCTTCTGAGTAATAAATTACAGAGAGTGGGGGAAGGTATGTGGGCAAACATGACTAACTAAAAGACTAATGCCATTATTCAGGTAAGAGGCAACAATGGGCTAAAGTTGTAGATGTAAAAATGCATAAAAGTATACTCAAAAGAAAGTTGTAAAATCTAGACAGTTCCTAAATTTAAAAAAATTCTAACAATCGCCTGTCAATACAAAAGAACTGACTACTTTATGTATATTATAATATATATCTTAAATTCTATTATTCTTTTTTTTTTTTTTTGTACTAGAGATTGAACCCAGAGATGATTTACCATTCAGTCACATTCCCAGCCCTTTTTATTTTTTATTTTGAAACAGGGTCTCACTAAGTTGCCTAGGATCTCCCTAAATTGCTGAGACTGGCTTCAAACTCGTGATCTTCATGCTTCAGACTCCCAAGTCTCTGGGATTATAAGTGTGCCTCACAAAATTGCTGAGTCTGGTTCTTGAACTTGTAATCCTCCTGCCTCAGTCTCCTGAGTCAGCCATTGTAACCAACATACCTGGCTCGTTTATTCATTTTTAAAAGCAACCATGACTTTTAGTTCAATCACATTCATAATTTAGAAAAACAACATTCATCTTATTTCTGATACTCTTGACTTCAAAGTTTATAATTCATTTAAAAGCCTACACTTAATATCTCCTATGTATTATTAAAAATATGTATTATGAAAATCACTAGACAGTCAGAAGGAGGAGAAGGAAACCTCAACTTCTCATGCACAAATGAAGGAATAACAGCACTTAATCTGAAGTCTTCTAGCTCCAATATTCAAGGTATTAAGGCAGGGAGTTGTCTTATAACAAAGAAACTGTCAATTGTGGGTTCTTAGAATTTTCTGAACCAGAAGCAATGATCTAATCCACATGCTTTGATAGACTAGAAAACTTAGCACCTAAGATGTGATGTGAACTGTATAAGATTAAAAATAACCCAAGTAAGATCCGAGACCTTTGGTCTTCCAATCCAGGGCTCTTTCTAATATTTTTTAAAGTATGAAATGAATATAGGTCATAATTCAGAAAACATAACTTATGAATCAAACGACCCTTTCTGCATAGCTTCATATCTGGTTTTTCATCTTGGGTTACTCTTGCCTAAGCACTCTGAGGCATTATCCATTTCAGAAATGTAATCTAGCATATAGTTGCTTCAGGTACAGAAAAACTACTACTAATCCTCCCCCAAGTTCACTCTTTTGTTTTTTATTTATTTATTTTTTTATTGTAAACAAATGGGATACATGTTGTTTCTCTGTACAGGGAGTCAAGGCATACCATTTGTGTCATCATAAATTTACATAGGGTAATGTTGTTTGATTCACTCTTTTATTTTTTTTCCTTCCCCCCACCCCTCCCACCCCTCTTTTCCCTCTATACAGTCCTTCCTTCCTCCATTCTTGCCACCCTCCTTAACCCTAACCCTAAACCTAACCCTAACCCTAACGCTAACGCTAACCCCTCCCATCCTCCATTATATGTCCTCATCTGCTTATCAGCGAGATCATTCATCCTTTAGTTTTTTTTGAGATTGGACTCTTGTTTTTTAAAAACAGCATTCTTTTTAAGAAAAAAAAAATTTTAGTTGTAGATGAACACAGTACCTTTATTTTATTTATTTTTATGTGGTTGTGAGGATCAAACCTAGTGCCTCACACATGCTAGGCAAGTGATCTACCGCTGAGCTACAACCCCAGCCCCCCAAAATACCATTCTTAATATGTAATAAACACAAAATCCATTCTTCTGAAGTACACCATCCAACAAGTTTTGGTACATTACATTATTAATTTTTTAACTGTAGAAGATACAGAACAAAAAATTTGTCATTTTAACCTTTTTTTTTTTGGGGGGGGGGTTACTAGGGATTGAACCCAGGGATGTTTTACCATGAGCTACATTCATAACCACCCCCCTACTTTTTTTTTTTTTTTTTAATTTTGAGACAAGGTCTCATAAATTGCTAAGGCTGGTCTTGAACTTGCAATCCTCCTGCCTCAGCCTCCTGAATCAGCCATTTCAATCATTTTTGAATATACAATTTGGTATCATTATACATTTCCACATTGTACAACCATCATAACTATTTCCAACCCATCCAACCTTTCTTTCTTCCTTTCCTTTTGCTGTTCTAAGGATCAAATCCAAGACCCTTACATGTACCACGCAGCCACATCCCCAGCCTCAATCCTTTCTAAAGAGCCACTCCACTTGTAAATTGCTTATCAGAACACTTATAAACATAAAAGCAAAATCTGAAATAAAACATTTTAAGAGAGACAATATTGTTCACAAGGGAGTAAACACTGCTTATGGGTAAAGGGGTATCGAAAGATATCAGGTAATGGTTTTTTGCTTTCTGAAGTTTAACCCTTTCTAACAAAATCAATTATATATTAGCAATTAATTTTTGCTAGAAAAAAAATTAACGATATTAAAATTTTCTCTTTAGGGGTATAATAATGAAAAAAGGAATGAGAAATATTGTGCTATAGAACACAAAAGTAAGCACTATTGAGTGTAATGCTAACATAGACAATATCTAACCTGCAAGCATGCATTATCCCACTAAAACCCAAACAAAATTGCATACTCACCAGTTCCCTCAAAAAAATGTTCTAAATTCATCCTAATTAAATTATTAAATTCACCTTTTGACTAAAAGTAAGTATAATATTTGTTCAAATCAGTTGATATCTACACAGAAAGAAAGGGAAAAAAATAAGAACTAAGTAAAAATGGGAAAGGAAAAGAAAAAGAAAATTAAGGTTTTGCTCTTTGACATCAGACAATCCTAATTATCCTATTTTGAAGTAACTGGGGATTGAAATCAGAGTCTCATACATGCTAGGCAAATGCTCTGCCACTGAGCTACATCCCCATCTCTTTTTATTTTTGAGACAGGATCTAAGTTGCCCAGGCTAGCCTTGAACTTGACATCCTCCAGCCTCAGCCTCCTGAGTAGTTGGAATTACAAACATTTGCCACCAAGCCCAGCTCCTAATCATCTTCATAATTCATAATTATCTATCAGATATCTATCCCCTCTTTCTCAACCCAACCCTTAGATACAAGTTCCATGAGGATAAGGGTCATATTCAACTGCCCTTTTTATGACTGTATTCCCAGGACCAATCACAGTTCCTAGTTCAGGGTAATCATTCAACTATTAAAAAAAGAAGGAAAGCAACAGGTACAGGGAGTGAGAAGAGTAAAACAATTTTGCAGAAAGCAAGAAGAGTTCTTGTAGGTATGAGAGGAGAACTTCTCTGAACTAATAACAATATTCAGGAAAGTGATGAGGAAGATGAAATAAAAGATGACGAAGATGACTGCAGAATATTAAGAACACTCTGAGGGTCATCAGGTGATATTGCCTCCTTCCTACCTTCTAAGGGAACAGGAAGGGAGAATGCACCCAGGACATTTGTATAAAGGGAGTAAATAATGAAATCCACATGTCTAGGGTGATTTTCTGACACTATAACTCTATAAAATGCCAGTCTTCTAACCTCATCACATATGTTCTGCAGTATTTAAGAACTTAGGAACACACAAAAAGATACCTTTATGACTCACTACCATAATCTTAGGTGTTATGAAATCAGCTTGATATTTCCTTCATAGATAATTCTGCAGAACTATGAATTTACACAAAAAGAAATCTATTTCTTTGTGAAATTTATATTCTCTTTATTCCTTGTTAACAAGTGATCACTTCACACTTTACTTTCAATCAGCATTCATCTGACAAGTAAAAGTACCTAAAAAAGTAATATACTATTGCCATCCTAGAGTTTCCTAGAAAGCAGAACAAAACGGGTTGATAAATTCTACTTATTTCATCAATAAATGGGGAAATATATATGAAAGCACTTTACAGACCACATATCAATATCCAAAGTTATTGTTATTCACCACCAGATGGTGATCATGTTTTATTTAAAGCCAAATTTTGGCAACTTATTTGAGAACCAGTTAAATGATCTTGGGTCTCTGAATAAAATGTTGTTGATTTTAAAGTATGATCAAATGAAACATCAGTAAAACAAGCAATAAAAACAGGTCTGCCTGGCCAAGCACTGTGGCACACACCTGTAATCTCAGCAACGTGGGAGGCCAAGGTAGGAGGATCACAAGTTCAAAGCCAGTCTCAGCAACTTAGTGAGGCTCTAAGCAGCTTAGTGAGACCCTGTCTCTAAATGAAAAATAAAAAAGGGCTGGGGATTGGGCTCAGTGATTACATGCTCCTGAGTTCAATCCCAGTATCAAAACCAAAAAATCAGGTCTGCCATTCTCATGGACAAATCCATTCTAAAGGAACTGATTTAGATTTCTTTAGAATCAATTCCTTTAGAATGGATTTGTCTCTGGGAACATTTGGTAACTCTGAAAGTTAAGGAAAAAGACAACTATGAATGCATTTCTTGTCATCTTACATTGGTTATTAAATTACTCATTACATCCTGAACTACTTGAACTACAGAAAGAACTATTCAGGAAAGCCAAGCATGGTGACTTGGGATGCTGAGGCAGGAGGATCAAAAGTTCAAGGTCAGCCTCAGCAGGGTCCTGTGGCAAAATAAAAATAAAATGGGCTGGGGATGTGGCTCAGTGGGATAATGCCCCTGGGTTTAATTCCTAGTACCGGGGAGGGGTGGAAGAACCTATTTAGCAAAACAGGGGCACTAAACACTTTAAGAAACAAAAAACACAAAAAAACTATGATTATGAAAATACTGAAACAAACTCAAAAACAGAGTACTATAATAGAACTCCATGAACTTATTACTCAACTTCAGCAATTATGAACAGATGATTTTTTTGCACTCCAATGAATCATTTTAAAGCGAATTCAAATATTAATCATTTTATCCAAAATATACTTCAGTGCATTACTCTAAATGATAAAATAACAATACCATATAATTATATTACATATTGTTATATTAATTATTATATTAATATACATTATCATATCATTCAAAATAACCATATCATTATTATACCACCTAAAAATCAATAATTCCTTAATGTCACAGAATTTCTAGTCAATCAATTCTTACAAACTTCAATCAACTAAAGTGAAATTATTTGGTAGCGGATGTCCACAACACCTCACATTTTCCTCTTATCACTTATGATTCCAGTGCAGGCATGTGCAAATTTTTGCCCAGGGGCTGTCTCTGACTACAAAGCAAGGAAGTTAACTTTTCCTGGGGGCAATCCTCAACCAGTAATGGACAGACACTCTTTTACACCTCACACCTTGGTTCGGATAAATGTGATATTATCTACATTATCTCCAGAGCTCAAGAGGAGCATTTGCCCCAGGTGCCAGAAGAGGTAACTTACTTGATTAACACATCCTAAATTGGTTTTTTGTTTCCCCTCTCCTACCCCACTGCTGCCTTCCCCTATCAACATTTCCTGGCATCACTTCCCAAATATACTACCCGGATTCATTTTGGCCTCAGGGTTTGCTTCCTGGGGAACCCAACATAGGATAATCTCTTAATTTTGAATGGAATTCCCATGAAAAATGTAAACATAAAAAAGTCTGCAACTATGTTCAAGGAGTTTACCAACCTATAATGCCCAAAACACATCCAAAGATACCAGTTTTTAAAATCATTTCTTCTAAATACAATTGATCAACAAATACGTGGAAAAAACTGTTCATCATCTCTTGCAGTTAAGAGAAATGCAAATCAAAACATCTCACTCCAGTCAGAAAGGCAATTATCAAGAACACAAGCAACAGGGCTGGGGATATAGCTCAGTTGGTAGAGCGCTTGCCTGGCAAGCACAAGGCCCTGGGTTCAATCCCCAGCACGGAAAAAAAAAAAAAAAAAAAAAAACCAGAAAAAGAAAGAATACAAGCAATAATAAGTGTTGGCAAGGATTTGGGGAAAAGGCACATCCATACATTGCTGGAGGGACTGCAGATTAGTGCAACCATTATGGAAAGCAGTATGGAGATTCCTCAGAAAAACTGGAATGGAACCACCATTTGACCCAGCTATCCCCCTCCTAGGTCCATACCCAAAGGACTTAAAATCAGCATTATACAGTGACACAGCCACATCAGTGTTTATAGCAGTTCAATTCAAAACAGCTAAATTATGGAACCAACCTAGATGCTCTTCAATGGATGAATGAATAAAGAAACTGTGGTACATATACACAATGGAGTATTAGTCATAAAGATGAATAAAATTATGGCATTTGCAGGTAAATGGATGGAGCTGGAAAATATCATGCTAAGTGAAATAAGCCAATCCCAAAAAACCAAAGGCCACATGTTTTCTCTGGTAAGTGGATGCTGTAACATAACTGTGGGGGAGGGGGTAAGGGAAGAATGGAGGAATGTTGGATTGTGTGGAGGGAAATAAGGGGAGGGGGAGGGGTGTGGGGAAGGAAAGATGGTGGAATGAGACAAACATTACCCTATGTACATGAATGATAACACGAATGGTGTGATTCTACATCGTGTACAACCAGAGAAATGAAATGTCGTACTTCATTTGTGTACAATGAATCAAAATGCATTCTGCTGTCATGTGTAACTAAATAAAACAAACAATAAAAATGCAAGAAAATGTGGTACATATACAAATGGAATATTACTCAGTCTTAAAGAAGAATGAAATTATGACATTTGCAGGTAAATGGATGAAGTTGGAGAATATCATGCCAAGTAAAATAAGCTAATCCCAAAAAACCAAAGGCCAAATGTTTTCTCTGATAAGTGGATGCTGATTCATAGTGGGGAGTGGATGGGGGAGAAGGAAGGAAATTTGGATTAAGCAAAGGGTAGTGAAGGGAGGGGTGGGGCAGTGGGGATGGGAAGGACAGTAAAATGAGACAGATATTATTACCCTATACACATGTATGAAAACATTTTTTAAAGAGAGTCAGGAAAAATAAATAAATAAAACCCTTTCTTCTGAGATCTTTTTGTTTTGTTTTGTTTTGTTTTTATGTAAAGGACATTTGTATAAAGGACCTTATGTCATTCAGGTTGGTCCTAAACGTATGCTCAAGTGATTCTCTGCCTCAGCCTCCAAGTAACTGGGATTACAAGTGCATTCCACCACACTGACTAGCTGAGATCCTGACTATGTTTTTAAAAGTACTTCATCAAAATGAAAGTTATAATGAAAAATTAACATTCCCATCCTTACATCGTTGCCCAAGAAGCATCATTATCTAAATACTTCTTATGTGCATAAAATGTAATATAATTAAAAGTCAACAATTTTTGCCTTAAGATTCTATGCTTTAGAGAAAAACAAATATTCCTGGAGTAATTTACTAAGACTATGTCCTCTGAAAATCCACAAAACATGAAATTTACTAGTAGTTTTTTTTTTTTTTTAAATACAAGACTGGATGGATTTTTTAAAAACTGTTGTTGGTCTCAAATAACAATACAGGTAAGAGTACCAAGCTTGTGCAAAATTTTTTTAAATTCCTACTTGGGGTTATTATGTTGATAGTATAAAAAAGTTCATATTCCTCCCTTCCCCTTCTTAAAAAGAGTTCTCTGCACTCACAACTTCCATTTACTCACCTATTCCATTTGCTCCTAACTCACCACAATCTGATTTTCACTAGTTAAATTAAATGGACATTTTAAGTCTTTGTCTTAACTCAGTAGCATGTGATGCCATCGATCATATACTTCTTGAAACCTGGATATTTTGTGACACTACTTTTCTGATTTCTCCTTTTATTGCTTTGTCCCTTTTTTTTTAGAACCCTTTGCAAACCTTCTGCTTTTGTTCTATGCTTGAAAGCTAATTCTTTCATTTCTTTTGTCTCTACTTATCCAGCCCTTGCTTCCATTTACATTATACTATTGTCTCTTTAAATTATACTATTATGCTGGTTAAGGATATGTTCATGTACTAGAAAACCTTACCAGAGAAGCTTCACAAATAAAGTATAGGTTTTCTCACATAACAAGAAGTTCTGGTGAGTTGGTGCACACCTGTAATCTCAGCAACTTGCTAAGGCAGGACAGCAAGTTCAAAGTCAGCCTCAAGAATTTAGCGAAGCCCTAAGAAACAGTGAGACCCTGTCTTAAAAAATAAAAAGCAAAAAGGGCTGGAGATGTAGCTCAGTGGTTAAGCGCCCCTAGTTCTATCTCCTGTACCAAAAAAAAAAAAGTTCTGAGTAATGAGTTGCTAGTTTTGGTTTAATAGTTCAATAAACCTATCATATTGAACTCCCTGGAGTTCCCAAACATAATATCATGCTATTTCTAGACCCCACTTCTTAATATATGTAGTTCCCTCTTCTCACTCGCAAGACTCAAGTTGGTTGTTCCCTTGGGAAGTCATTATTTTGTCTCACTGTATCAGGATAAAGTGCCCCTATTGGGTATCCCAAAATGATCATATTTTGTCCTTATGCATCACACTGTGTCATAAATGCCTGTATGATTAGATGTAGCCCACATTAAATAGATCTGTGTCTTCAGCACCTAGGACAGTGCCTAGTATACATCATGCATCCGATAAAGACCTATTCAAGAAATTGATTTGGTTTCTAAAAACAAAACAAAAAACATTTTTTATAAACATGAATATCTCCCAACTGAAGTAACTTACTATTTGCAAATGAATAAACAATAATATATGTGTCTTGCTCATACTTAAAGAATCAGCTGGGAAAAAAGGACAACAAATTTCTAAAGACATACAGGAACTATGTAAGATAGAATATATCCACTTTGATAATCAATTACACCATGTCACCAACTTAAAAGGGGTCAACCTTAAACTGGTTTTCTTGAAAACTATACTTTCAGAATAGTCAGACAAGAGAAGCTACCTGAGCAAAAATTAAAACAAGAAACTACAACTAAATAATGGCTCCCTCTATTCACTTCCAGCTTCAGGAAATCATTGATCCTCTTTCCTATCACTGTACATTGTCTTTTCTATAGATTAATATAATAGGAATCATAAAAATATATACTTTTTAATCTGGCTTTTGTTCACTTAGCATAATGTTTTCAAGATTCATCCTTTTTAATGTTCATGTCCCCTAGTATAAATATATTATGATGTGTTCATCCGATTATCCATGGAAGAATGTTTGAGTTGTTTTCAGTTTGGGGGTTACTATAAATAAAGCTATGAACATTTGTGTACAAGTTTTTATACACTCTTTATTTGGGGGAGGGGGATACATAGTAGAGATGATCAATTGTATGGTAGATATAGGTTTATTAACTTAAATTAGTAAGAAACTCCCAAATATTTTGCCAAAAGAGTTGCACCATAGGAGTTCCAATTGTTTCATATCCTATCCAAAACAAGATAGTCAGTTACTTTAAAAGAGTATATTCTCAGTTGGGCAGTGGTACATACCCATAAGTCCAGCTACTCAGGAGGTTGAGGCAGGTGGACTGCAAATTTGAGACCAGCCTGGGCAACTTAGCAAGACACTGTCTCAAAATAAAAATAAAAAGGGGTAGGAACGTAGGTCAGTGGTAAAGCACTTGCCTAATATGTGCAAGCCTCCGGGTTCAAGTCCCAGTACTGTAATGAAAATTTATTTAAAATGTTTTTTACTTTGTTAAAAGTATTTTAGAAATGTCAATAATGTTATTCTTTTAGTAACATTATTCATGTCTTCTATATTTTGACTGGTTTCTGTATAGCTGCACTATCATTTACTGAAAATGTTGAAATTTATAATTATAACAGGATTGTACATATTTCTTCAGTTATCAATTTTTTATTTCTTTTTTTTTTTTTTTTTGGTGCTGGGGATCGAACTCAGGGACTTATGCTTGCAACACAAGCACTCTACCGACTGAGCCATCTCCCCAGCCCTCAATTTTTTATTTCTATATTTTAAAACTAGTACTGCTATCAGTAAAAACAGATTTATCATATCTTCTGGATAAATTATCTTCTTTAGTACTACAAAATATCCCCATTTCTACTAGTAATCCTTTCTCTGAAGTCTCCATTTTCTGATATTACTATAGTGACTCCAGGATTCTTAAGATTAGTTTGGCATGGTATGTCACTGTCTATTCTTTTACTTTTAACCTGTTTCTTTATCTTTAAAGTGGACAGCATATAGTTAGGTTTTACTTCTCTATCTACTCTGACAACCTCCACCTTTTATTTAATTTTAACTAATTGCAATTTATATACCACTGTGACTAGTGGTGACACTGGAGGGAGCAGTTCAGTACAGGCATTAGCAAACTACCGCCCCGAGGGCAAATGTAGTTTATAAACTGTTTTTAAATAGCCTGGAGCTAAGAATGCTTTTATATTTTTAAAGGATTGGGCAGGGAAAAATATTTCCTTTTTTATATAAAAAAGGGGGAAAAAGGAATCTTTTTCAAAGGAAAAACATTTTGTGATATGTGACAATTATAATAAATTCAAATTTAAATGTGTATTAAAAAGTTTTATCGGAAAACAGCTATATTTATTCATATAATATCTACTGGTACTGTCATGCTACCTTAGCAAAATAGTTTCAACAGACACTATTTTGACTACAAAATATTCTTTGATATCTGAAAAAGTTTGATAATTCCTAAGTACTTACAGTTATGCACTGATACAATGGAATTTAAATCTATTCTATCATTTATTTTGTGTATATGCCAGTATTTGTTTCAATCTTTTTTTCCCATCTTCCTTTGTAGTAACTAACTTAAAACTTCTTTACTTTAAATGGATTAAAATGCACTTCATTTAACGTACACTACTGGCTAATTAGGTTTACTTCTTTATTTCTTTTTTTTCTTTTTTTTGCAGTGCTGGGGATTGAACTCAAGGTTCCCAGGGCTTCACACATTCTAGGCAAATGCTGTACCACTCAACTATATCCCTGCCCTATTTTAATTTTTAGTGGTTGCTCTAGGTTTTACAGTATGCATCATTAATTCAACACAGTCTACCATCAAATAATATTCTACCACTTCACACTCAATGCCACACTTTTCATCCTTACACTATATTTCCATTTCCCTGTCCTTCTAAGTATTATAGTTGTCAAGTGTTTTATTTCTACAAATTCTGTGAAATCTACAAAATGCAAGATTTTTGCTTTAATTACCTTTTTTAAAGAACTTTCTAATTTAGAGAAAATGCACTTTGTTTATCTGCCTGTTTATCATTTTTTAAACTCTTCATCACTTCAACTACATTCCAGTTTTCCATCTGATTCATTTTCCTTTCAGACGAAGATATTTCTAACATGCCTATCAGTTGGCTCTTAAATTCTCTAGTTTTATTTGTCTGAAAAGGTTTTTACTTCACCTCTATTTTTGAAGAATGTTTTGCTGGAAGAAGAATTAAATGTTGACAGTTTTTTTCATTCCTAGTTATTTCCTAGTTTACACAGTTCCTGACAGGGAGTCTTCATTGTTGCTCTGTGCATAATACATCCTTGTGGTTGCCTTCCAGATTCTCTATCATGTGTTTTCTGGAAACTTATGTATTTTTATAGTTGTGTGCAACTGTCCTGTTTTAAGTTTTTAAGACATTATTGGATCTGGGGCTGCGGATGCAACACAGTGGTAGAGTGCTTGCCTAGCACATGAGGTCCTGGGTTCAATTCCCAGACCTCAAAAAAAAAAAAAAAAAAAAAAAAAAAAATATATATATATATATATATATATATCTGTGGGTTTATAATAATATTTATCAAATTTGGAAACTTTTGAGCCTTATTTCTTCCAATACTTTTGGCTCCTCCCTTCTAGGTATCAAATATACTTTACTGAGCTTTTCAATACTGTACCATTGACCAGTGAAGCACCTGATTCTTTTCAATTATCTTTCTTTTCACACTTCACTTGAGGATAAAGTCTACTGCCATGTCTTTGGGTTTACATTCTGTTCTACAGTATCCAATCTTCTGTTAAGTTCCTTTGAGTAATTTTTTATTTTAAATATTATTATTTTTCATCACTAGAAGTTCCATTTAGTTCCTTTAATTTCCCTTATTAGGCTCATATTTTTCTTCAAATACTTTTACTAATTATAATGTCTATTTTACCATCGCGGTCAATAAGCTCAACCATCTCCTATTTCTAAGTCAGCTTCTTTAGACTGCTCTCTCTCCTGCTTATGAATTAATCATTTTAAGAAACTAGACCATTTTCTTATATGTCTAGTGATTTCTTCTCAAATGTTGGAAAAATATCAACTTTGCACTGCTTTTGTTGAATGTCTGTATTTTGTAATCATTCTGTAAAGAGAGTTGGGTTTTGTTGGGGCAGGCAGCTATTTGCAGATCTATCTGATCTTCTCAGGACTTTCTGTGAACTTTACTCCAACAAACCCACTAGATTCTCCAGATTACCTTGTATGCTCCACAGAATATTTCACTCTAATCAGAGTTCAAACACCTCCAGTGTACCCTCTGAGAAGTGTTTTTAATTCTTCCCTGGACATTCAGTGCTTCACCCTGTATAATTTTATTCCATGCATATATGCCCTAATATTCAGTAAAGACTCAAGACAGTCCCTACACAGATTACTGGAGTTTGTTTTTTCTACATAGCTCTCCTCTTTTCAGAACTTGACCTGGCAATTTGTAGCTACCTAAGTCTCTCCAAGTCCAATTGTTGCCTCCTCATCTGAGTGAGGCTTCCAGATTCTGATTAGGTTTCCTCTCCCTGCTTCTGTGGTCCTGAAGCTGCTTATAAGCAGGAGACCATGGTAGTCATAGGGCTAGTTTTTTATTTCCCCTCTTTTAGGGATCACAGATCTTATCTAAACATTGGTTTAATGATCTAAAAAGAAATGATTCATATATTTTGGCCCAAT
Organism: Sciurus vulgaris; assembly: GCF_902686455.1. Taxonomy (NCBI): domain Eukaryota; kingdom Metazoa; phylum Chordata; class Mammalia; order Rodentia; family Sciuridae; genus Sciurus; species Sciurus vulgaris. The sequence goes on from NC_136472.1 coordinate 75,193,620, forward strand.
TTACAAACTATTAATGGTAAGGGGGTAAAAAACTCATTCCATCATAGTCAAAGATGGAATTCCTAAATTTCCTAATCAACATTAAAGATATGTGCATTTGATAAATCCATGTTTATAGCAGCACAACACACAATAGCTAAACTATGGAACCAGCTTAGGTGTCCCTCAATGAATGAATGGATAAAGAAAATGTGGTATGTACATGCTATGGAGTTTTATTCAATCATAAAAAAATGAAATTGTGTCTTTTCCAGAAAAATGGATAGAACTTGAGAACATTATGTTAAGCAAAATAAATCAAACTCAGAAGGTCAAGAGTCATGTTTTCTCTCATACGTGAAAGCAAAAGAAGAAAAAGGAAAAGACAGGGATGGGGGCATGTAATGAAAATCAAAGTGAGATCAGAAGAATAGAGAAAAAGAACCTGAAGAGGGAAAGGGGAAATACTGGGGAATGACAGTGTCCAAATTATATTGTTATATTGTGTACATGAACAAATATGTTAACAACAAATCCCACTATTATGTACAGTTAAAAAAATAAAGGGCTCAGGTTGTGGCTCAGTGGTAAAGTGCTTGCCTAGTATGTGTGAGGCACTGAGTTTGATTCTCAGCACCACATATAAATAAATGAATAAAATAAAGGTCTATCAACATCTAAAAATTTTTTAAACAAAATAAAGATATGTTCATATCTCCTTGATAGTCCTCTACACAGTAGTTGTACTTCTATATTATTAGTTGTTTAACTAGATTCATGGAAACAAGACCATGTGCACATGATACATACATAAGCTGGGCAGACAGAAAACACTTTAGAGTCAAGGACACAAGGAGGGTCAGGCATGCACCTTTAGTCCCAGCTATTTGGGAGGCTATTAAAAGGACAGAAAACAATATACCATTCAAAGCAGTAAGCAAACAACAGCTGGAGTAGCTACACTAATATTGGAAAAAATAGAACTCAGGACAAAATATCAAGAAAAGTATCAGGGGCTGGGGATGTGGCTCAGTTGGTACAGTGCCTGCCTCATAAGCACAAGGCCCTGGGTTCAATCCCCAGCACCGCAAAAAAAAAAAAAAAAAAAAAGTACCAGGACAAATAAATAGGTAAAACTAGACATTCAGAGCTTCACACGAAAATCACTGATGCCAAGTCTTTAAATGTTTATTAACAAGGGTTAAAAAACACTGAACTAGAAGAAATATTAAAACCATTTCTACATTTAGGGTAAACAGAGATCATAACAGTAGGGGAACCAACTTAGAGACTTTTGATGATACCCTGCATAATTTTATAGCTACAGGAGATAAAGTCTTATTGCAAAAAAATTCAAGAAGAAAATTACTTCCACGTTTGAATACTATGGTTATCCTAAGTGGCGATAAAGAACAGATAAAGATTCATGTTCAAGGCATTTCACTTGGGGTTGGGGCTGGGACTGTGGCTCAGTGGTAGACTTGCCTTACATGTGTGAGGCACTGGGTTCAATTCTCAGCACCACATATAAATAAATGAATAAAATAAAGGTCCATCAAAATTAAAACCTATGAACTTGTATTCCTTTAGTTTCAATATCTCCTTCAAATATTATGCCTTTTTAAAAACAGTTGGTAATACTAATAAAATTGGAAATTTTAACAACCACAAAAGGTAAATGAGTAGGAAAGCACACTAAAATAAGGCTCAGAAGCATAAGGCAGGAGATGTAGCTCAATGATAGAGTACTTATCCTTGGTTTAATCCCCAGAATAACAGAAAATAAATGAATGAATGAATGAATGAATGAATGAATGAATGAATGAATGGAATAGAAAAGATAATTAAGGATAAAAGGGGAGGTCCAAAATATGGAAGCCAGTTGCAGTGGCACATGCCTGTAATCCCAGCAGCTCAGGAGGCTGAGACAGGAGGACTACAAGTTCAAAGCAGGCCCCAGGCAAAAGCAAGGTACTAAGCAACTCAGGAAGACTCTGTCTCTAAGTAAAATACAATAGGGCTGGGGATGTGGCTCAGTACCCACCCCGCCAAAAAAGGGGAAAGTAGCAAAGAAAAAAAGGTTTTCAATCCCCAAGCCCCACCCCACCCCCTACAAAAAAAAGACTCTGAAGATAAAAAAGAACTACAGCAAGACAAGGATAAACAGGTGATCATGGTCAACATTCATTAGACAAAAGACTCTTAAAATTAGGAATATTATAGATTATCTAAATTCAAATGCCAGCACAAATTAGTGTCACTATAAGTTCTTTTTTTGGTTCTAATAATGTAGAACTTGGCAAAACAATAATGAGAATATAAATTAAGGACTATAAATTAAATTCCATTCTGTATTTGATAAATCACTTGTTCAATGTGTTACAATCTTGCTCTACCCCAACTCCAAATACCAAAAGCAAATCATAATTTGGAACAACCCATTCTAATTTTTTCCCCCTAAAAGGCTTTTTGGAAGTGGCAATTATATTTATTTGCAGAGCCAAATGTGAGGTTGCTAAGAACAAAAGGAATAGAGAAAAGTATCCAAATAAATTCCCTGAAATATCTAACATACCAATGCCAAAGCCTCATAAACAATACTCTACTTTCCTTGTAAAACACTATAATGATCAAGGCAAGGCATTTGATCCTGTACACTAGTAGGTTATTGTCTAGTAAGTTCTCTCCCAACCCTCTGTCCTCTAAGTAACTCAGGGAAATCTTTCAAGTTCCACCTTCAATAAATACATCCTTTCCTGTGGGAATGAACAGTCGTACCACTCATCCAACCTGATCCTCCCCAAGCCTGGGAACCATGCATCCAAATCAGATCTTAAATCAGCCAACTTGGATGAGACTTTGAGGCCAGCATAACAGCAATGCTAGAACAACTCTTCTTTTACTGCCAAATTATTATGTCACTTGGCCCCTATTCCAGCACTGCCTTACGACAATTATTCAGAGGAACCCATGGTTACCCTTGAAGGAAAGAAACTAGTCCAATTTAATATCATCCTATTAACAGAAAAGCTTTTAGACTCACCTAACCAAAAGAAAGTAATTATAAGAGTTATATGTAAAATTACACAAATATTAAGGAAACTAACTGCTCTACTAACAATTTCAGTCACAAGACACTTTGGACATTCGGTTTGTATTATACTAATTCTAAATGAGTTCTCCAACACAGAGATAACCATCTAATATATTTTTTCTTCAAATACTAGAATAGGAATTGATAACAACACCAACACCAACAACAACAACAAAAAACCAAAACTAACTGAAACAGTAGCAATGGCAACAGAAAAGTGAGACTGAATATAAAAGGGAACAAAGAAAACAGACTCAAGATTTGATGATAACATTAAAGTAAGTCAGAGGTTAGTGTCTAGTGGTAGTTTTGATGTGGAATGTCCCTCAAAGTCTCATGTGTCCAGAGGTGTGGCTTCTGGGCAATGATTGAATGAATCATGAGTGCTCTGACCTCATCAAATAGTGGAATTAGCTACTGGGAGGTAGGACCTAGTTGGAAGAAGTAGGCCACAACAGGTGGACCCTTTCCTCTTCCTCCTTCCATCTTTCTCTCCCTCTCTTTCTCTGCTCCCCAGCTGCCATGAGCTGAGCAGCCTTCCTCTGCCCACCCTTCCACCATGATGTTTCAGCCTTAGAGACAACTAACCAAGGACTTGATCCTCTGAAAATAAATCTTTCCTCCTCTAAATTGTTTTTGTTTGGATATTTTGATTGCAGTAATACAAAATTAACACAGAAAATAGGTGCCAGGAGTGGGGTCAGCATTGTGACTTATACCTAACCATGTGGAAAAGTTTAGAGATACAAGAGAAGCCTTAGAATGTTGTAAGCAAAACTTAATGGGCAATTCTGGTGGGAGTTCAGAAAAACCAGAAGGTCAACAGAAGGATAAATAAAGTCTGAGATGTCTCAGGGACTTCCTTGTGTCCACCCTGTAACACTAGTTGAGGGGTAAAAATAATTATCATCTATTTGCTCAATTGGAGTTACAAAGGACTTTCTCATGCAATATTTAACATAATTGTCTAAATGACTTCATAAATTAGGCATTACAGGAAAAATAAGTTGTAAAAAAAACTATAGTTTAAGGGATATGTGGATTCCCATGGGATGTCCATGGGTTGTCCATCAGGGGTCAGATGTCAGTCTAAACATTTGGGCAGAGGAATGGGCTAGAGAGGCAAGGATGGGGCTATGATTCTCTAGACCATGGTAGCTGTCATGGGTGTCCTGGTCACCCACGACAGCTGGGAAATGACAGCAGGGACAAAAAATGAATAAAGCCAGAACACTGGATCCAAAATCCCTATAAGCAGAATAAGACAGCACAGTGAGGGTCAAAGAAAAAAGCAGAGCAGGAACTAGGACAGAAGGACTGTGAAGGGATTTAAAGGGGTAGTGTCAGGGGTCCCTGACAGGCAGGCCAAGGTGCTGAAAGTCTCCTGCATTTCCCTGCTTCATCTCCAGAGAGACATGTTCCAAACTTACCCTGGGGAGAAAGCCCATTTTTATAGGTTGGAAGGCATCACAAGTTAAAATTAAATTAAAAAAATATAAAAGTGACAGACTAATTAATCTGACAAGAGGAAAGTTTAAGGCAGGGCAGTGGTGATGGTATTGCTGGAAGCTTTTAGTCAGATTTACCGTGAAAATCAGGAAAAAAAAGCAGGGCAGGAAGATTTATTTATTTATTTATTTATTTTTTGTAGTTAAGATGGACAGAATGTTGGGCTGGGGAGATAGCTCAGTCGGTAGAGTGCTTGCCTTGCAAGCACAAGGCCCTGGGTTCAATCCCCAGCACTGCAAAAAAATAAAAAATAAAAAAAGAGATGGACAGAAGGCCTTTATTTTGTTTATTTTCATGTGGTACTGAGAATCAAAACCAGTGCCTCACACATGCTAGGCAAGCACTCTACCACTGAGCTACAACCCCAGTCCAAAAGATTTTTAAAACTTGCAGTTTGTTCAGAAAAAGCATGTATAAAAAGCCCACATCTCACCACCATGTGCCCCAAATACTGGACACTAGGTGTAGAGCTAAAGGACTTGGTTACTTGTTGGGTTTTGGACTTGCTTTGGTCCCATACCTCCTTTCTATGCCCTATTCCTTCTCTTTGGAATGGCAATGCTTACTCTGTGCCATTGTTTACTGGATGTATGCAACTTCCTTCTGATTTTTACAGGATCTCACAGCTAAGAATTACCTCGAGTCTCAGAGAACACTTTGGACTTGGTCTTTTAAGTGATGCTCAAAAAGTTAAGACACTGGGGACTACTGGGGATGGACTAAATGCATTTTGCATTATGATATAGTCATGAGTATTTGGAGGTGAGTGGCAAAATGTCATGGTTTTCTTCTGGATGTCCCCCAAAGTCTCATGTGTACAGAGTTGTGGCTTTTAGGAAATGACTGAATCATGAGGGCTCTGGCCTGATACATAGATAGCCGAATGTACTACTGGGAATTAGGACATGTTGGAGGAAATAACTCACTGGACATGTACTGTGAAAGGATTTATCTTCCTCCCAGGTCCTGCCCCTTTCTCTGCTTCCTACTGCCATGAGCTAAGCAGCCATCCTCTGCCTGCCTTTCTACCACAATGTTTCTGCCTTCAAGTCAGCTGACCAGGGATTGAATTCTCAGAAACTGAGCCAAAATAAATCTTTCCTTCTCTAAGTTGTTCTTGTCAGGCAATTTGATCACAGCATTGCAAAGCTGACTAACACATGTCTAGGACAGTTCCTTATTTTCTAATTTAGAGGACTTGGATAGATGACAGTATCATTCATGGAAAGGGAAATTCAGGATTAAAGAGAAATAAATAAAAGCAGCAATTCAATTTTCCCTGTAAAAGTCCCTTTGGAAAATTATTTTTAAATAATTTTTTTGGTGATTAACAAAGAAATATATGATTCACATAAGATGAAATTAAAAAAAAAAATAAGAAAAACCAGAGGGGATAAAAACTATAACCCTAGTTTTAGGGAAATAATTAAGATAAACATGTACAAATACAGGGGGAAAAAAAACCACATATGCATTATACTATATACTTAAGTTTGCTATCCAAATTTGTGCACATATACAAGGCTAAAGCCTGCTCTGTCTGCTAGAAGGCACCTGTCAAGTTATCCCCTCATGCTTTTTTTTCTTAACTTCTGTTTAGTACAGTTTCCACTTGGTGTTCACTCATACCCAATGTTTTTACATTGAAAAGGTCACCCTGATTTGGGTACTATGTTTCTAAGTATAATTTTTATTTCTAGTTAATCTGCCCAGACTCTAACCTGTTAAAATGATAAATCTACAACTAACTCACCCCACTCACACTCCCTACCTTCTTCAGAAAAGTTTACCTTTTATTTAACATAATAGGCTGAGAATGTAGTTCAGTGGTAGAGCACTTGACTAGTATGGACGAGGCCCTAGATTTCATCCCCAGCACCACCATTAAAATAATTTTTAAAATTTAAAAATAAACGTAATGTCACAAATTACAGAAAAATATGCCATCAGGGTTGGTTTTTTGTTTTTTGTTTTTTGAGGGGGGTGGGGGGGAGTACTGGGAACTGAACTCAGGGGCACTTTACCACTGAGCTATATTCCAGCCTTTTTTACTTTCTATTTTGAGATAGGGTCTTGCTAAGTTGCACTTAGTGCTGAGGCTGGCCAATTACTTGGGATTATAGGTGTGCAGCACACATGGCACCTGGTTTGGGATTCTTTACATAATTTATTTTGGGAGAAACCAAATGTGCATGGTAATTTTTTTTAATTAGAGTTTTATGGCTATACATAGTAGTTGAGTTCATTCTGACAAACTCATATATGCATGGAAATTTATTTCAGTTCATCATTCCACCTTTTCCCTCTCCCTTTACCCTCCCTCACTATATATTTTTAAATGAACATTAAAACATTTAATTCCAAGCAAAATCGAAAAGCAAAATATACTACTACATGTTAAAATTATTAGGAAATAAGCTAAGATCAAAGTTTACCATGTGTTATCCATAAAAGGAAACACAAATACAACGAAGAACTGATTTCGTAATTCAACTGGTAGTCCCATATTCCTAAACTCAGGATAAAAATAAGAAGTTTCTGAAAAGTAGGTATTTGCTTAAAAAAACCATTCTTGGGACTGAAATAATTAAATAATAATATGTTAATGTTTGAACAGATTGAACTGTTTAAGTCAATTTTCCCTATTATTTAGATTTAATTACCAAGTGACAGAAATCCAAAGATTTATGTTTTTTGAATTTCAGTGCCTACGTCTTTTCTCACACATTGGTACAAACTTTATATAGAACAACAGGTAGCTAGCAGGCACTTCAGTTATGCCATACATAAGTGAAAGAACTTAAAATGAGTGAAAAGCAACCCTTTCAAATGGCTAAACTCTGGTGGTGCAACTTTGGAAGCAAAGATCAGGAAATGGATGTAGAGAGGGGAAAAGAAGATAAAGGACAGAGTGCCTGCTGTTTATCCTAGTTTATTCAATTTGTTTGAAGGCAACATTCTCAAAGTACAATGAGCAAAATGTTTAAAATTTACCTAACATAAATCTAACACAGATAATGATAAGTACTAAACCAAACTAATTACAAATTAAAGCCTGATAAAATAAAGCTTATAAAGTGCACATTATATTTGTTCTACCCATTTTTTTTAATCTTACTGCTTTACTGCCTTCACTGTTAAGCTGCAGGCTCCTAAGGGCAAGAATCTTACCTATATTGCTTACTAATGAATTCCAATTACCATTTGTTCAAATAAATAAATTTCTTAGCTGGGCATGGTGGCACATTCCTGTAATCCCAGCTACTCAGGAGGCTGAGGCAGCAGGATCACAAGTTTCAGGCCTGCCTGGGCAACTTAGCAAGACCCATATCAAAATAAAAATAAAATGGACTAGGGATATAACACAGTGATGTAACACTTGCCTAGCATGCCTCAGGCTCCAGATTCAATTCCCAGTACCAAACAAAGACAGAGAGAGAGAAAGTACTCCTTTTAGCCCAGTACACTCATGCCAGCTACTTGGGAGACTGAGACAGAAGGATCAGAAGTTTTGAGGCCAGCCTGGGCAATTTAGGGAGACCCTGCCTCAAATCTTTTTTTTTTTTTTTTTCCTGTAATTTTGTTTTAGAATCTTTAAAATTTATTTTAAAAATGAAAGGTTTAAAATTTTTATTTTGTAAAATTGTTTTAAATACCACAAATTTTATTTTTTAATTTAAAATTTTATATTAAATTTTTAATATACAAATGCTAACAAATAAAATTTTAAAAACTAATGATTCAATTTATTTAACAATATACAAATAATTTAGCGAAACATGCATTATGGTTTGGATGTGAGGTGTCCCCCAAAAGTTCACATGTGAGACAATGTAAAAAAGTTCAGAGTGGAGAAAATATTGGGTTTTAAGAGTCATAGCCCAGGGGCCGGGGTTGTGGTTCAGTGGTAGAGCACTTGCCTGGCATTTGTGAGGCACTGGATTTGATCCTTAGCACCACATAAAAATAAACAAAATGAAGATGTTGTGCCATGTACAACTAAAAATAAAAAAAAAAAAAAAAAAAAAAAAAGTCTTAGCTCAATCAGTGATTTAATCCCCTGACAGGGATTAATTCAGTGGTAACTGAAGTGGTAGGGTGTGGCTAGAGGAGGTGGAAACTGGGGCGTGGCTTTGGGGTATGTATTTGTATCTGGCAAGTGGAGACATTGCTCTGGTTCCAGATCATGATGTGAGCTGCTTCCCTCTGCCACACTCTCTCACCATGATGTTCAGCCTCACCTTGAGCCCCAAGGAATGGAGCCGGTCTTCTACAGACTAAGACCTCTGAAACCGTGAGCCCTCAAATAAACTGTTCCTCCTTGTCAAGTGTTCTAGTCAGATCCTTAAGTCACAGGAGTGAAAAAGCGGATTAAAACAATATGTTATCCATACATACTTAGTATGTTATCCATATATACTTTGATAGACTTATTAGATATATATCACTTTTCAGCTTATATCCTTAAGACTATCTTTAAAGAAAAAGCATATTTTTCTCTTAAACAAGAATATCCTCTGCAAGAAAGGAAAGATGCATAGGAGCCTTGAGTGTCAGCAATCTCACAAAGTCAATGACCATTTTTATTTTTATCCATATCCCACAATCATCTCCAGTTAGGAAGAAGCAGGGAACTTCCTACCAAGTACAGAATTTGGAAGGCTACAGAGGAAGATAAATCACCTCCTTAGATCATATTCATTTGTAATGCCCTTTTCCCATTCTAACATCAACTAGAAACCTAAATTTTTTTTTGCTGACAATTTAGCATAGAAGTGGAGTTTTCAAGTTACAGTTCAAATTAACCAAAAATTAGCTGTACACACTTGAAAACTACCTCTGCTCCCAGGTTTTCTCCATTGCAAAATAAAAGCAAAAAATGATACAACAGTCTTTTCTTTCTAGTTCCAAACTTCAATGGAAGTCCCTAAGGCAAAGATTTTCAAACTTTCTAGGTTCATGGCACCCTCAGAGTCTCTCATTTTCTCACAGCAGCCACAGGCCAAGAAATAATCACAATTCCACTTATTAAGTAGCTGGTAGCCATTTAAAAAAGTAATTAACCTCAAGTGAAAAATCTCATGTTTTTATTTCATTACTAAATAACCACAATTACTTATGGAACATTTATTAACATTGAGCATCACATACTTTCTCAAACCTTGGAATTAAAGTAGACATGGCAGTCCTGTTTTCAGTTCCATGCTGATTTTCCTGATTTGGGAAAAGGGCATTCTTAGCCAAAGACAGGTCATACTAAAACTTAGGGCATGAGTTTTAGCCCAGCAGCAGAGCGCTTTCCTAACGTGTAAGGCACTTGGGTTCGGTTCTCAGCATATAAATAAAGATCCATAAACAACAAAAAATATTTAAGGGCTGAGGATATAGCTCAGTTGGTAGAGTGCTTGCCTCGCATAGACAAGGCCCTGGGTTCAATTCCGAGCACCACAAATAATAATAATAATAATAATAAATAATTTAAAAACTTATGAACAAACTTTTAGGAGAAAGATCACAACATGCTGAAGCAAGAACATATCGGAAAACTAGTTTCCTCCACAGGGCGTCATAATGTACAAAAAAATGTATAAACTTCAAATGGCACTAGAACTGCTTTGTTAAAATAACTATAGAGGGTGGGAGGGGTGGGGGGAAGGGAAAAAATAACAGAATGAATCAAACAACATTACTCTATGTAAATTTATGATTACACAAATGGTATGCCTTTACGCCATGTACAAACAGAGAAACAACATGTATCCCATTTGTTTACAATAAAAAAAATAAAATAAATAAAATAAAATAACTATAGAGCTAAACTCATTTAATAAAGACTTTTCACCATGAACATAATAACTCAATACTATACTTATGCTCACAACATACTAAAAATTTAACATTCTGCTGGGCATGATAGTTCATGCAAATAATCTCAGCAGCTCAGAAAGCTGAGGCAAGGAGGATCAAAAGTTCTAAGCCAGCCTCAGCTAACTTAGTGAGGCCCTAAGCAACTTATCCAGACCCTGTCTCAAAATAAAACATAAAAAGGACTAGGGATGTGGCTCAGTGGTTAAGTGCCCCTGGGTTCAATCCCTGATACCAAAAAATAAATAAAAATTAAAATGTAACACTTTAACTTCAAATGCAGTCCTGTGTCATATATTTGAAAAACATCTTGCAAAGGGTGGTACTGGGTTCTGAACTCAGTTTCAAACTTAAAATTTTGAAACAAGGGGCTGGGGCTATAACTCAGTGGCAGAGCACTTTCCTAGCACATGTGAAGCACTGGGTTCAAGCCTTAGCACCATGTAAAAATAAATAAAATAAAAACATGCTGTCCGTCTACAAGACCTCACTAAGTTGCCCAGGCTAGACTCAACTTTGAAATCTTCTTGCCTTAGTCCCCTAAATCACTGTGATTACAAGTGTGCACCACCACAACACAGCTATAAAAATCATCTTTATTGCCAGGCAAGGTAGTGCATGCCTGTAATCCCAGAGATTTAGGAGGCTGAGGCAGGAGGATCCCAAATCTAGGTCAGTCTCAGTAACTTAGCCAGAATCTGTCTCAAAATAAAAAGGGCTGGAGATGTAAAGGAGTTATTAAGCACCCCTGGGTTCAAACCCTGGTACTGAAAAAAAAAAAAAAAAGAAAGAAAGAAAGAAAGAAAGAAAAATCTTTATTAAAATTTGTAATACAAGAATTTTTTTTTTTTTTTTTTTTTTTTTTTTTTTTTGTGGTGCTGGGGATTGAACCCAGGGCCTTGTGCATGCAAGGCAAGCACTCTACCAACTGAGCTATATCCCCAGCCCCAAGAATATTTTTAAGTACCTGATGTATTGAAAGATTTTTCTGGGGCTGGGGATATAGCTCAGTTGGTAGTGTGCCTGCCTTACATGCACAAGGCCCTCAGTTCAATCCCCAGCACCAAAAAAACAAAAACAAAAAAAAAATATATATTTTTCTGTGTGCTGGGGATTGAACCCAGGGCCTTATGCTTTCCCGGCAAGCACTCTATCAACTGAGCTATATTCTCAGCCCCCTTAAAATATTTCTGAAACATCATTCCATTGGCTTCTTAGCTATTATCTCCGTTTACTGAAGAAACTGAGGCCATATAAATTAAAATATTTACCCTACAACCTATATGTCACAACACTGAACACTAAAATTTACGGGTTTTTAATATACTAAAACACCTCCCCAAAAGACTTAGTTCAAGTCTCATTATCTGAATCAGTACAATCAACTACAGTATATTCAACTATTTCATGTTGCCTATCATCAAAGTTCTGAAAATCTTTTCCCTGCACAGCAATGGCATTTCACCTGCAGAGACTTTTCATTGCCAAGTGTCTTGAACTATATAACATTAATTAATAATTACTCTTAGATCATCTTATGACAGGATCTATTATTATCAGTCCCCTTAGCAACTATACCAATGGTAAGGCAGTGGCTGAGCTAAATGACTTCTGATGGAGATTATTTCCCATTTTTACTTAGCTCATGGCTCAATGTTCAACACCAGAAATATCAAACTGACCCAAATATTTTTATACATAAAATGTCAACCCCAAAAGTCCATGCCTGCCTCTTAATTTGGTCCAAGTAAATACCCAAAAAATTTACCAGCAATTCTTTCCCCAAGTTTCCAAATTCTTCTCTCTGACATACATTACAATCAGTTCTCAAGATATCCTAAAAGCAACTCAGGCATCCTACTTCACAATGACTTATTTTCTTTTAAAAAGAGAATGCAAATGCAATTTGATAATGAAATTACTACATTGGGAGCTCAATTTCCAAAGAAATTCTGTAGAAAGTCCTTGCATACATTCATTAAACACTCCTATTTTACACTTTTTTTTTTTTAAATTAGACTTCTATAAGCCAGTTTTCAAGAGTAGAGGATATGTGCACCATTAAGAAGAGCTACTGATCCATACCATAACTGTCTGTATTAACGTCACTGGTGGCCATAACATCATACAGGTAATATTTTGAAGAACTTCCCACTTGGAAGTTCTGCTAATATATTTACCTTCCTAGCAAGGTAAATATATTAGCAGAAACTTGTTCACTTCCATAGAGAATTGAAGAGCGAATCTGCTTTCTTGAAAAGGAATCAGTTAACTGCTTTATACAACACCCAATACCCAATCCACTTTGGCCATCTTATACAAACCAAAAAAAAAAAAAAAAAACCTACTTGGAAAACGTTTCTTTTCCAGCCAAGAGCTGTTTCCAGATAAAGGAAAAACTCAAGGCACAACAAACAAGACTTTTCTGAGACAGGAGGGAAAATGTGCCAGAAAAGGAGAAGCACGGATCAGGAACCAACAGGAGTAAGTATTAGCACTCAGTATGAGAGCTGAAGGCAGCAGGAACAGTGCTGAGATGCTCCAGCAAAAGAACCAGCAGCAGCAGCAGGAAGTTTCAATGGGGCCGGGCAGAGCATGCGCCCTGCACCCGCGCGGTGGCCTTATGTGGAAGGAGCAGCACTTGCGAACACCAATAATAGACCAGCGGCACCAGAGAGAGAAACATGAGCAACAAGCACCTTCTTCAACTGTTTCCCCCGCCGTCAGAGCCCCTCCTCCAGCCTACAGACTAACCACCCCACCCCACCCTGCAAATGGGAGGGCTACTTCTTCTTCCCCTAAAGCCCTGCTGCCGAGATTAAGGGGGAAGGGACTGGAAAAGTGAGGCGATGCTTTTCTATTATTTTGGGGGAGGTGGATAGAGGAAGGAGGAAAACTATGGAGGAGAAATTAACCCTCTCCTCTCCAAAGTGGAAAAGCTAAACCGACTTCATTCCCTCCTACGTGAGAATGGAAGAGAACACCCTCCCCTGCGGGAGGAGCAGACCTCCCTACTCGGAGGAAGGAGTTGGGGGGTTAAGCCAGCCCTCCAGGGGAAGAGAAGGGGGAAGAGCCGACTCTCTCGGGGGAGTTCCCACCAGAGGGAGGGAGAGTCGAATGTCCGCCGGCCCCCACCAACTCAGGTGGAGGGAGATAAGGGGGAGCCCTGAGAAGATGGACCCAGCCTCCCCAGAGACGGTCGGGAGAATTGGTGGGAGGAGGGGAGGAGGAGAAAAGCGCAAAGCTGGCCGGAACCTGCGCTCCCCTTCCCCCGCCACCTAGAGAGAGAAGGGGTGGGGGACCGGCCCCGCCGCGGGGGAGCGGTCCCAGGGGCGGCAGACCAGCACAATGACCCCTCCCCGCCCCCATCCCACACCTAGCCTGCGACGCCCCCACCTCCGCTCCCCGCCGGACACAGTGGCCCTAGGAGGCCTCCGCCCCGCCTCCCCACAGCCCAGGACCCCCCGGGGCTAAGCGTAGAAGACCGGCCGGGCGGAGCTGCGCCCCAGGAAGAGAACAGGGGCGCCGAGGCCCAGAATGTCTGCGAAGAGCGGAGAGAAGGAGCGCGCCAGGGCCGCTTCCCGCCGGGCGTTCGGGCCCCAGGCTTACCTTCTCCGTTGCCGATGTCCGCCGGCGGCGCCTGCAACACCCGCTCCAGCTCGGGGAACGGCAACTCAGGCAGGTCTAGCAGCGGCCCATAGCGCTCCAAGAAGGAGCAGACTACGGCGAAGTTGGGGCACGAACCCGGGCAACCCGGAGGAGCCATCGCCGCCGCCGCTGCCGCCGCCGTCGCCATTTTGAACTGGAGGATGGAGGAGGAGGCGATGGGGGGGCGGGGGAGTTGGGGTGCCGAGGAATGGCAGGGCAGCCTTACAGACGACAGGAGGCGCTCTCGAGTGAGCTCCCCTGCGGATCCGAGCGTCTCAGGAACGGCGCCGCGATCCCACAATACAACGGCGGCTCGGAGCAGTCGAGAACTGAGTCAGACGGGGGACAGAGAGGCGCTCCGTGCCTTTCACTTTCCGCCCTCTTTCCGCCCCGTTCCCTCCCTCTACTTCTCCCCTCCCACTTAGGGTTTGCCACTGCCTCGTGTGACAGGGGGAATGAAAACAAGGGAAACAGGGCGGGGAGGCGGGCTGCAAGTTGGAGGGGCGGGACTCTCGGGGACAGTGACCAATAGGATTGAAGGGGCGGAGCTTGTGGCGCAGACAGGCTGAAGGCTTGGGAGCTGGGGAACCCCTGATCCAGTGCTACGGAGCGCACAGAGGTGAGAGATAAAGGAAACACAGAGCCATCTCAGGGAGCAACTCTGAAAAGAGAATCATTGCGTGAGTTTTGGAGGGAATCCTACCACGAGATAGTGGGAGAAGTTGAGAGAGAATAAGCGGAAAAAGAGAAGAATGGGGTTGGGAGGGGCAGTACTGTGGGAGGTCCGGGAGAGCTAAGGTAGTGAGGTGTCATAATTATGGGTTGGGATGGAACCGTTGTAAGAAGTCTGTGAAAGTTTGCTGAGAGGTATTGCTCCCCACCGGGGTATAAGAATCACCTCAACTAGAAAAGCCATTGCGAGAGCTCTGCTAGGGGACCAGTGCCTGAAGGAACCTGACTGTGGGGACCAGAGGAAGGAGTTGGGCCCTGCTAGGCGATAAGAGTCTAAAGGGCCCCCAGCCTCTGCAGGGGACTCAGAGTGCGAGGGCACTGGGCTCTGCTGAGGTTATCAGGGTTTGAGAGAGCACGGTCTGAGGGAAAGAGGCTCTGTGGGGAGGAGAATATGCTAGGATTCCACAAGAGAGAGAACGTGATAAATGATGGTAGAACAGCAAAAAGTTTGTTAGAAGACGGATACCAGTGACGTTCTTCCACAAAGAATCCCAGAGAAAAAACACCAACAGTGTAAAATAGAATGTGCAACTGGAGGAGCTATATGCATTGTGGTTAAGAGCCGGACGTTTGGATTCAGTCAAACTCGAGTCTCACCAGGACCATTTTTTGACATTCTGAAGTTCCTTCATTGCTTAGAACTTCTGTAAAATGGGGTGATAATAGCACCTACATTATACAGGTTTACTAAGTAATTAACAGTAAATTGATGAGCATGATGCCCTGGCATATTTTAAGTACTTAAAAAAATACCTATTTTTAGCCCGGCGTGTGGCTATAATCCAAGACTCGGAAGGCTGAGGCAAGAGGATCTCAAGTTTGAGGCCAGACTTAGCCGGGCCCTCAGCAACTTGGCGAGACCCTGCCTCAAAATAAAAAATAAAAAGGACTGGGGATGTGGCTCAGTGGCTAAGCCACAATCCTCAATACCTCAGTACCTCCTCCCTCCCAAAAAAACTATATATGCCTTGTTGTCCTTGTTGTTACCAAAGAAAGATGTTTGTATAATTTGACTGAATTCAGCTCTGTTTATTTAGTCTACAACATATTGCCTTAAGGCAAAATTTTCAGAGCTCATTTAAAACTTATATAGCACCTACTTCCTAAAAATAAAAATTTAAAGCAAGGTACAACTCAAACCACATAAAATAGGACAATCTATGACTAAAGGAATATAAAGAAATACATGGGCAAATAATTATTTCAGGAATATGGGAAATGGTTACAGTTAATTTTGTTCTGCATTTCCAGGTCAAAAAAAGAGAAAAGAGGGATAACCATAACTACATCATTTTCATTATCTAAAGAAATATTTATCAAGAGAGAAGAAAATCCATAAGAGATATATATACTACCTGAAATGATGATTCTTAATCTGATCAACATATAAAAACTTTTTGAAGAAAAAAATTCTTTTGAAACTGGGCAGATACTTCTCAAATTTCTGTCTTAAGAGATACTGATGTAAGAAATTAAAGTCTAACAACAATGTGAATGTACTTAATGCTACTGAAATATATATACTTTAAAATGGCTTAAATTGTAAGTTTTATGTTACAAGTATATTTTTACCACAATAAAAAAAGAAAACAATAGGGCTGGGGTCATGGGACAGTGGTAGAGTGCTTGCCTAGCATGTGCAAGGCACTGGGTTCGATTCTCAGCACTGCATATAAACAAATAAAAGTCCACTGACAACTAAAAAAAATTAAGTAAAAAAATAAAATGAAAAAAAGGAAAAGCCTTACTTTAAGAAACTAGTTGTGAATTATAAGTGGTAAAAATATTGTTTTAAAGCAATAACTGAACTGAAACACAAAATTAAAACATTCTGATAGAACTCTCAAGTTGGAAAGTATATTATACCTGAAAATCTGAAGACCCCAGTAAGAAAAATCTGACCCAGAATGCCTCTTTTAACATGAGTTTTGTGAAGATACCTCCCCAAAACAAGAACAAACAAAAACCCTCAGTCATTACCTAATGTACCTTAAATAAAAACCAAATACATAATATTGTAAATTTAAATCATATCCTTGTGAAGGAATTTCTATGGAAAGAATCTTTAAACCAAAGGGAATATTTTATTACATATCATTATATTAACCTTACCCAAGTTCTGCCTTTACTATCAGCTTTTCTAGTACCTCACCTCCTCCTCTAAGGTTCTAAAAAAGAAATAAAAGATTTATTACTATAGTTTTCTTTTCTCTGTGTTCACATTGTTATTCAAAGGTGGACTGATAAGTCTAGAGTTTCAACCTTTTCTAGTCCAGATTGGTTTGGGAACAAAGTCCTTGAGTGTCAGAAAGTTATATCCACCCAAAAGATAAGAGGTGTTTTACTACAAAGCAAGGTTTAGGTCATGCCTTCACAAATCTATTCTGGAAAAGAAAATAAAGAATATTCACCCATAATATTGCCTACCATCTTTTACCTTTATGAGCTAAAAGAAATTGTGGGTTACAGAAGTCTAATTCCAATGTATATAGTTAAATAACTGATTTATATTTATCAAACTAGAATGTAAATTTGGAAAAAGAGTAACTGCTTTTTAAACGTACAATGTATTGCTCTTTCTTTGAGAAGACCTTTAAATAAGCATCAAATTACTCAACTTTATTTTCAAATAGGACATTTGTTAAGATAGTTCAAATTTCACGTCTTTTTAAGGAAGAAATATCCCACTTAAAATTAATGGTTATTCAAAAGACCAAAGTCAAAAACAACTCAACACTGATCAACAGGAAAGTATGTAAATTGTGATATTCCTATAATAGACTACTATATATACTGATACTCCCTCTAACAAACACTACAACATAGGTCAATCTCAGAACTATGTTGAGTGCAAGAAAGCAAACAGAAAGAGTTAGGTACCATATGATTCCATCAATATGAAGATCAAATTAATCTATGGAAATAGAAATCAAAATAGTGGTTTCTGCACAAGCACAACTTTGTAGATATATTCTGTATCTCAATTGGCAAGTGTGTCAAAATTCATTGAACTATAAACAACATCTGCACTTCCAAGTAAATGTTGTTATGCCTTGATATTAAAATTGTTTTAGCAATATTTAAATTAGCTTACCAATATTAAAATGGTTTTTAAATGGCTAAATTAATTAATTAATTTGAACACGTTGAGCCAGTAAGACTTTAATGCTCTGTTGATGGATCAGTATGTGTACTGGTGAGTGAAATAAAAATTCCACCTGTTTTCATTGGATTTTACATCTACTGGGCCCTTTTGAGTCTTCTTGCCTCTTCCCTGATGAGATCAGGCTCCATCAACCTGGAATGTTGAAGTGAATTGGGCCTACCCTTTCATGTGGAAGCTCACAACTTCTGATCCACTTGAAATATGCAGAGAGTTTATAAAGTCCTCTGTGACTATGTCACCTCTGAGAAATTCTTAAGTCCCTGCCTAGTCTGCCAGTCCATTTTCAACTGATAATGCTCCAAATCGTGGAGCTTCCTTTGACAGCCACAGCAAGGCTGTTTTCAAATAGTTCAACCTTCTTCAACTTAAATGCCAACAGAACTAGAATGAGGGAAAGGGAGTAGTACCAGACAAGAACAAGAACAGAAGCTGTTAAACAAAACCTTGCTGTTCTTACCTGAATTTTAGTGGTTTTCATGAATAAGCACTTCTTACTTATCTCACTTATGGAATGGCTTTAGTTTTATTACTAGAGTGGTAAATGGTGGTTGTGTGTGTGTGTGTGTGTGTGTGTGTGTGTGTGTGTGTGTGTGTGTGTGTGTGTTTCTTTTCTGCTGTATAGCTTTTATAGATTTATAGATTTATTTATTTATTTATTTGGAGAGAGGACATATCTACCTCCTCACTTCATCATGCTGAAGTAAATCTCTACCTTTTAATTTTATTTCTCAAAAATATCATGAGGATTCCCTCAGTACTCCAAGAAGTAGTTGCATTATCTGGTTTCCATGCCTGAATGATTCAGGATCCCAAAAATAATATTTACTTTTTAGACTTCTTGAGAAGAAGTGACAAACTCATAAGTCAGAAATACTTCTTAAATCATGGAGAAGTGGGATTTACTATCTTTGTATTTTGGAGCTCTTTGCACTTTACTTTATAATTGACTTAGTATTTTTTTCTCTTAATTTCAGATTTAGCTTAGTTCCCTATGTCTTCACCAGAAATTTCTTCCCTCTCATGGGGGCAAATGAAAGTGCAAGGCTCTGCCATGACCTATAAGGATTGCAAAGTATGGCCAGGAGGCAGTCGGGCTTGGGATTGGAGAGAAACAGGAACTGAGGTAAGATATTAGTGTGTGGTTGACACTACTTCTCTAAGTTGCTGAGGCTGGCACTGAACTTGAAATCCTCCTGCCTCAGCCTCCCAAGTTTCTGGGAATACAGGCATATGCCACCATGCTCAGTGAAATTGGATGTGGCTCCCTTCAGGTCTTTTTACATGTTTAAAATAGGGGATTTAGGGAGCTGGGGTTGTAGCTAGTGGTAGAGCACTTGCCTTGCATGTGTGAGGCACTGGATTCGACCCTCAGCACCACATAAAAATAAATAAATAAAATAAAGATATAAAAAACACAATAACATTATAAAAATAAAATAGGGGATTTGGGGTGGGGATAAAGTGCTGGCCTCACATGCATGAAGCCTAGGGTTTGATCTTCATCACTGCAATAAATAAAGATAAATAAATAAAATATGATAAAATGAAATATCTAATTTATAGTTTTTAACTAGGTAAAACCAACATTTGGGCTTCTTCAGGTTTCTGTTCACTGCTTTTTCCCACCTTTGTGGACCTGCTATTACTTTCCTTCCTTTCTCTTTCTCTTTCCCTTCTTCTCTCTCTCCCTCCCTTCCTTCTTTTTTTTTTTTTTTTTTTTTTTTTTTTTTTTTGGCAGGGGGGCAGTACTGGGGATTGAACCCAGGGGCACTCAGCCACTGAGCCACATCCCCAGCCCTGTTTTTTATTTTATTTAGAGACAGGGTCTCACTGAGTTGCATAGTGCCTCACTTTTGCTGAGGCTAGCTTTGAACTCAAGATCCTCCTGCCTCAGCCTCCCTAGCCACTGTGATTACAGGCGGGCACCACTGCGCCCTGCTCCTCCCTTCCTTCTTTCCTTCATATTTCTCATAGTTATTTTTTTGAGAACTGGGCATTTTACATAACATAATGTGGCAACTCTGGAAATCAATTCCTTATCTCCTTCCCGGGTTTTACTGCTGTTTGTTGTTATTTGTTCTGATCTCAGTCACCTTAATGAAGAGTTAACAATATGACAATGATCTCCTCACACACCTGGAAGCAAGAATTTAAATATACTTACATGCTTGCCACTTTCTTTTCTCATTTTTCTTCTTGTAATTTAAGTCTTTGGCATGACTCTTTCTTTTTGAATTAGTATTCTTCAGAAATTCCTTTAATGAGGATCTCTCAGTGATCTCTCTCAATTTTTGTCTAAAAAGGTCCTCATATTGTAATTCTAATTTGTGCTGGTATTCTAAGTTGGCAATAGATTTTTTTTCAGCAGATTGTGGGAACCCTGAATGATCTAACTATGTCTTTCTTTGAGATCTGTCTTACCATTAGAGATTTGCAATTGCTTCTTCTAAGCATCTTTTATTACTCTTTATTTTTTGTGGGGTGGGTACAAGGGATTGAACTCAGGGGTACTTAACCACTGAGCCACATCCCTGACCCTTTTTCATATTTAATTTAGAGACAGGGACTTGCTAAGTTGCTTAGGGCCTAGCTAAATTGTTGAGGCTAGCTTTGAACTCGTCATCCTCCTGCCTCAGCCTCCTAAGTCACTGGGGTTACAAGCATGCACCACTGCTCCAGGGTAGTACCTCTTTTAATTTCGTGGCTAAGGGCTGCCTAGACCAGGTTGATAATATAAATTTAAGCCCTGAACTGCTGTGTAGACAGTTTTGTGGTTACAAGTTTTCAGGTAAGATTTTTTTTTCCCCCTCTGCCTAGAGCCCAGACAGAACCAGACAGGTTTCTTTGTCTTTTTGCTTTGCTAATGGGTAGATTTGGGGGATCAGTCCTTTCACTGGAGACAAATTTAAGGAGGCTATTTTGCAGGATTGGGAGGGATATCTCAATTCCAACTTCCTACCCTCCTCAAGACTTTTTTTTCCCTAATCTTGGAATGGGAGTTAAAACATGAGGCTCTGAAGCCAGACATGGTGATACACACCTATAATCCCAGCATCTTAGAAATCCATGACTGGAAGACCACAAGTTGAAATTGGCAAGGTCTTAAACAAATTAGTGAGGTCTTGTTTCAAAATAAAAATTAAAAAATATCTGTCTCTCAGTGATAAATTGCCCCTGAGTTAAATCTCCAGTCCTCAACCCATCAAATGTAAGGCTCTAAGAATGGGAAATGCCCCAAAGTAACTTGAATTTCAATTCACCATTTTGATTTTCAACTCTCTTCACTTTCAGCCTTTAGGATTTTCCCTTTCCTTTTTACAAGTTCAGCAGTGCATGTTTATTATTGTCCAGCATTTGAAGGCATTTTGTTTAAAGAAATGTCTTAGGCTATATACTCTATCACATTGTTTTGCAGAACAGTTTTCCCTAATCAGGTCCCACATAATAAAAGATCCCCAGCATATACACTCTCTCTCTATTCCTTGATTGTGGACTACAAAAACTCATTGATTGGATACTAACAGCTAGTTGCCACCATGGATCATAAAGGAAGGAATACTCTTAATTGGTAAAAAGCATTGAAAAGGCATATTAGATAAAGCAAGGATGAAATGAGAGATGGGGCCTGGGTGTGGTAGAGTGCTTATCTAGCATGCTCAAGGTCCTGGGTTTGATTTCTAGAACCCCCCCCCCAAAAAAAAAAAAAAAAAAGAATTGGAATGACAGAAGAATGAGGAATAATGAGACATAAATCTTGTGACCTACTTGAACCAGATGGCTCCATTGGAGTATCTGAAGAATAAAGCTGGAGAGGTATAAGAGTAGGCAGTATGACAGAGGACCTGGACATGGAAAGCTGAATTTATATTTTATATAGTAAATAAATCATAGCCACCTTAAATTCTATATTGGTAAGGGTTCTCCAGAAAAACAGCATATTTACTACAAGGAATTGGCTCACTCACAATCAGCTGACTTCAAGTTGGAGATCCAGGAAAGCCAGTCGTATAATTCAGACCAAGTGGAAGGTCTGAGAACCAGGGGAGCTGACGGTTTAAATCCCAGTCACAGGAAGGAGAAGGGGAGATGAGCAGTCCCAGCTAAAGAGGTGAGGCAGAGGGCTGGGGATGTACCTCAGTGGTAGAACACTTGCTTAGTATGCTCAAAGTCCTGGGTTCAGCCCCCAGTACTGAAAGTAAAGATTTTTTTTTTTAAGGAGGCAAATGTTTTCCTTTTCTGCCTTTTTTTCATGTCCTCAATAGACTAGCTGATACCCACCCACATTGGGGATGTCTACTTTACCAAATTCACCAATTCAAGGCTAATCTTATCCAGAAACATTTTATCACAGACATCCCCAGATCTATTTAACCTGGGTACCCTGTGGCCCAGTCAATTTGACACATAAAATTTACCATCACAGATACTTACATGGAAGAGTGCTATGTTTGAGAAAGGTCATCTAGACTGTGGTAGAACATACTGGAACACCAATTTATGAGTATGACCTACTGGAAGGATTTGTTTCCCCGTGAAAATAGATTTAATGCTGTATGTTATATTTTTCCCATATAAGAATGAGTTAACTTTACCATTAACTTCATTCTTTGTTTATGGAAATGTGTTTTAGTTAGCTTTTGCAACCTTGTGACCAAAACATGAAGAACTTAGGGAGGGGAAAGTTTATTTGGGGCTCACAGTTTTGGAAGTTTCAGTCCATAGATGGCCAATTCCATTGTTCTGGGCCCAAGGTGAGGTAGCACATCATGGGGATAAGGGCCCAGCAGAGGAAAGCTGGAAAACTCATGGTGGGATCAGGAAGGAGAGAGAGAGAGAGAGAAAGGGGAAGGAGCCCCAGGGAATATGCACCCTTCCAGGGCATGTCCCTAGTGACCTACCTCCTCTAGCCATGCCGTACCTGCTTATAGATACTTCACAGTCAGTTCAGTTCAAACTAGGATGGGCTGTTTAGGTTACAGCTATCATAATCTAATCATCTTACCCTGAATATTCTTGCATTAACAGGAAATTTGGGGGGACACCTCATATCCAAACCATTACAAAGCAGAAGCACAGAGAATTTGTGTAACTTGTATAGGCACAGAGCTAGAAAATTGTGAGATCAAATAGTAAGTCCAGTTCAAATTCCAATTTTCTTTCATGATCCTTTCTACTACATATTGTTCCCTCTTGTATACATTAAGATTAAAAAGTGTAAGGGTTGGGGATGTAGCTTAGTGGTAGAGTACTTGCTTTGCATATGCAGGGGCCTGGGTTCCCCAGTACCACCAAAAAAACAAGAAGAAGGAGAAGGAGAAGAAAGAAAAATATGGAAAACTACAAAACTATGAGTGTTCCATTGATAATAGTAGGAAGGGTATACCATAGGTTCAGTTTCTTGTTAAATTTAATTCATCAGCAGGATACCCAAAAGAAGAGAAGAGAGAGGTACTGATAAAGACGAGGAAGGAAAAACTGAGGTATTAATCTAGGGCTTATGTATGTAGGAGCACAACAGGATCAAAGGTATCTAAGCCTAAAAAGCTTTATCTGTAAAAGGAAGATAATACTACATGTCTCAGAGTTGATCTAAGGATTAATGAATGGTAATAGGCATGTTGCAGGTACTCAATAAATGCAGCTGTTATTATTAAATTAGTAGTAGTGTAAGTGTACATGAGATAAATAATGTCAAAACTGTTAAGTTGAAATTGACTGGATAAGGTGTTTTATTAGATTCAGAAGAAAGAATTCTAACATGGATAAAACTGTAAATGGTGGTACCATCAATGAGATAGGGTAAATTAGAGGGAAGACAAGTGTGTTTATATTTGGGGCAGGAGTTAGGTAGAGAAAATAATGAATTATTTTGGAGGATATTAAGTTTAAGCTTATCTTAGGGCATCTAGATAGAAAGATTCAGTAGATTTTAAGATTCATAGATCCAGGCACATTACTTTTCAGCTGGGCAACCTTAAACAAGTTATGTAGCTTCTCTGTGCCTCAGTTTTATCATCTATAAAAGGAAAATATCTGTTTGCCATAAAGGGCTGTAAGATTAATACATGGGTTGGAAAGAATAAATTTTTAAAATGTATATAACTTTCCTTGCTCAAGTGTGTTCTCATTCTTTTCTCTCAATTGATATTTTTCAAAGTATGATTCATCACCTAGAGTGCTTGTTTAAAATGCATATTCTTTTATCTTCCTCCCTCCCCACACTACTGAATCCTGGCCTCTTGCTGCTGGAATCTAAAATATAATCTACTTTATAGGGTTGCTTTGGTATTAAATGTTATCATCTTCATAAAGCATCTGCATAGTGCCTGTTATATAATAGATGCTTAATTAAATTTCTTCTCTTCCTGAGCTACCTAGCACAGTGCATAGCACATAATAATGCTCACAACTCTTAGTTACCCTTTCCCCATCTTCCCAATGTTGGTTTAGTTACTATAAAAGTGACTTACATTTTTATAAGTAGTTTTAATCATGAAACACTCGGGTTTTTATATCAAATGCTGCATTAACAGGCCATCCTTAAGGGGAGTATGTGCCTGAGAATATTAAAGAAGCTCTTATTACTTGGACTACAAATTTATTTATGCCATTGGTTGATGGAATTATCATCTCTAGCTATTTTTATGTTCCAAATATAATATCCAAATATAATAGTATCATCAACTAATCTAACAAATCATCCCAAAATTTAATGACATACAATAATCATTTATTATAATGCTGATAAATTAACTAGGGCAGCTCTAATTCAAGCTGCAGTTGACAAGTTCACTGGATGGTGTTCTATGTCTCTAATTTTGCTTGGACCAGTGAGGTAGCCAGGGCGTGTTCTTGCGTTGTATCCATAGCTCAGGCACAAGCCCCAACAAGCAAGTTTTGCTTACTCCAGATTCACCAACATTAATGTCCAATATTAATTGGATATATAAGTATATTTTGCCAAAAGTAGGAGGGCAAGAGAAAAATATTTGCAGAACAATCATCCAAATTGTCGTAATGGTCAGTTGCATGTTGGACATCTGCATATGAGGTGTTCTTTTGGCAACTTGAACTCAAGATCTAAAGCTGACTTTGTTTCCTTTGCTTAGCATCCCACCTCCCAGGGATAGCCGGGTATTTTCCTTATGTTCCCTATCTCTATTAATGGTATCACTCTCCACAGTCACCTAAAAGACAAACATCAGAGACAAATTTTAATTCTCCATTTTTCTCCCCCATCACATTCAACAAAATACATTTGTTGATCAGCTTCATCTAGGTCTTTCAGATTACTCCCTACTGCTGCATCAGTTCTCCCACCTACTCTGTGGCATAAATCTTCTTCCTGGTCTTTTTGCCTCTTATTCCTACCTTTTCTATGTCTCTCCTCTATTATAATTCAAAAAAAAAAAAAAAAAAAACCATAAAGCTCATATTGCTACTGTTCTGCTTAGAAACTACAGTGGCTTTCCTAGATCTCAAAATTAACTAAGAATTCTCCAGGTAGGTTTCAAGACATTTTTTTTCAGAGAAGGAAAAGTTTATTTTGGCTCTTGGTCTCAGCGATTTAGTCCATAGTTGGCAGACTTTAAAACTCTACACCCAATATGAGACAGAATATCATAGTAGAACATGGTAAAAGGAAAGCTACTCAAGACATGGCAACCAGAAAGCAGAGAGAGTTCCGCTCATAGAGACAAAATATAAACCTCAAAATCATGCCTTCAGTTACCTACTTCCTCAATCATAGCCTACTGGCCTAGAATTAACACCAGGTTAATCCATATCAATGGATTAATCCCCTGATTAGGTCAAAACTCTCATAATCCAATCATTTCACCTCTGAACCTTCTTGCATTGTATCACACATAGTTTTGGGGGGACACATCATATCTAAACCATAACATCCCACTTCTGGCCCCCACAGGGTCATGCTTACCTCACAATGCAAAATATATTTAGTCTATCTCCAAGAATCCCCATAGTTTTAATAGTTTCAGCATTACCCAAAAAAATGTAAAATCTCATTTAAGACTCAAGGTAAGTTCATGGATGTTTGTCCTATAAAGTTCAAAAGCAAGTTACATATATCCCATATATAAAGGGACACAGTAAACATTTCCATTCCACAAAAGAGAAATAGGTACACAGAAAGAAAGGATGAGACCAAAGAAAGACCCAAATCCAGCCTAGCAAACAAGTGGATTACAACTCCACATCCATCTTCTGGGGCACATGGCATCATGATGTTATCTCTGAGGGCTTGTATAGCTCTGCTCCTGTGGCTTTGCTGGTTACAGCCAACATGACCTCTCTGTTGGCTAGTCTTTGCTCAATTCCTATAGCTTTCCCTGACAAACTTTACACATTTCTGGCATTTCTTAATCTCAGGGTTCTCCACTGCCGCTTTTAGTTCCTTCTCACCTCTTCATACATTGTCCTCTCATGGGCATCCCACAGAGACTCTGACCCTGCTGCACTTTTCCTGGCCTCCCAAAAATTCCTTTGAAATCTCAGTGGAAGTTTCCATGACCCCCTAATTCCAGCATCCTGCATTCCTACAGAACTAACCCCATACATGGTGATGCCAAGGTCTGCCACCATCTCAAGCAGTAGCTAAACCCTCTGGTGCTGATGCAAACTCTGAATACCTGGAAAGCTGAGCACAGTGAAACAACATCCCAAGCCCCTCATTGCAAGCAGAGTGCCCTTGTGATGACTTCTCAAAGGACTTTTTACTTTTAGACCCTGGAGACTGAGATAGGTGTGGTCTTGCCAATTCCTAGGATATCTCAAAATATTTTTCCTATTCTGTGTGGGTGTCTTAGTCAGCTTTTTGCTACAAAAAGATCTAAAAGATCTGGCCAGAACAATTGTAAAGGAGGAAAAGTTTATTTGAGGGCTCACAGTTTCAGAGGCCTCAGCCCACAGGACAGCCAGGTCCATTCCTTTAGGTTCAAAGTGAGGCTGAACATCATGATGGAAGAGTGTGGCAGAAGAAAGAGGTTCACATAATGATCAGAATACAGAGAGAGAGTCCATTTGCCAGATACAAAATATATACCCCAAAACCACACCCCAAGGACCACCTCCTCCAGCCATATCATAACTGCCTTCAGTTACCCCTCAGTTAGTCCCTGTCAGGGGATTAATTCCCTGATTAGGTTAAGACTCTCACAGCCCAATTGTTTCTCCTCAGAACCTTCTTGCATTGTTTCACAATTGAGTTTTTGGGGTATACCTCACATCCAAACCATAACACTGGGTGAAGTATTTAGCATTTCTTCAGTGACTGTAATGTCTTTAAATGCCACACCTTCCTTAGCCTCAGTTTTACTTGCACTTTTCTGGCCAAACTGCAAGATTTTCAAATGTTTCTGCTTCTAACTTTCACAGTAAACTTGGCTAACAGCCACCAGCAATATCCGTGCCACCACCTGGATGCAATGCTCCCTAGAAATTTCTTCTACCAGATTAATTAGTACATCATCTTTAAATTCACAGAAGTCTCAGAACATGAGCAAAATGTAGACAACTTCTTTGCCAGAAGGTAACATGAATGGCCTCTACTCCAATTTCCAAAAGAGTCCTCATTCCCCTCTGACACCCCATGAGCACAGTCTTCACTGTCCATCGTTGGGTTGGCATTCTGGTCCTCTGAACTCCCACCAGAATCACCCATTAAGGTCCACTTACAACATGCTAAAGCTTTTCTATCTCATGTCTCTAAACTTTTCAAAGTCCCTTTCCCCACAAACTAGTTCCAAAGTCTTCTGAACCACTATTCACAGCATCTCAATACAAAATTATGTTTTAGTTAGCTTTTGCATTGCTGTGACCAAAAGAGGAAGAAAAGTTTATTTTGTTTCACAGTCTCAGAGGTTCAGTCCATGACTGGACTACTGCATGGTTCTGGGAAAACGATTAGGCAGAAGGGCATGGCAGAGGAAAGCAACTCAGGATATAGCAACCAGGAAGCATAGAGCTCAAAATTGGTTTTTTGTTTTGTTTTGTTTGGGAGGGGAGTTACTGAGGACTGAACCCAGATTCTCTTTACCACTGAGTCACATTCCCAGACCTTTTTATTTTGAGACAGGGTCTCTCTTAAGTTGGTCTGAACCTTGCTAATTTGCTAAATCCTCCTGCCTCAGCATTCTGAGTCACTGGGATGGTAGGGATGTGTTATCACGACTGGCAAGGACTTTTTTATGATACAGTTCAAACTTACCCCTTCAACTTCATCTCTTATATTTCATAACACATCTGAGAACCTAACTATTCCAAATACTCATTCACTTCTAAACCTACCATGATCTCTCATTCCTCAATAACTTCACTAAAATTCATTTTCTGTACTTGAAATGAACTGTTTCCACCTGTACCTCATGAAATCTTAATCTTTCTTTCTTTCTTTTTTTTTTTTTTTTTTTTTTTTTGCGGTGCTGGGGATTATGAAGCCAGGGCCTTGTGCTTGCAAGGCAAGCACTCAACCAACTGAGCTATATCCCCAGCCCATGAAATCTTAACCTTCAATTCCTAAACTTTTGCATTATCTTCTTCAGGAAGCATGTGCTGATAATCTTTGTAAAAATGAGCTGTTTACTCCCTTGTCATTTAATACATTGTGCCTCTATTATAGCACCTAACATAATCCTCCTGAATAACTATCAGCATTTACCTGTTTCTCTCACTAAATGGTGAACTCTTGGTTAATAAGAACTATGCATTTAGTGTAATGCCTGTAAAGCAGAAACTTCTGAATTGAATTTTTCATTATGTCATTTAACAAATTTTTAGTCCTTCATGATATCTGAGATAGATTAATGTTATGATTCCTTTTACGTTAGTTTAAAAGGAGGGGAGGGAAGATTGGGTCATGATTACGGAATGAAATGTCAAGGAAATTTATTGTGTTAAACCATCGTCCTGAAATAACTAGTATAAACTCCTCCAAAATTTCTACTAGCCATTAAGTGAACTATTTGACTGGTCAAATATAGCTTTTCCAGGGTCAGACAATTGATAGTTTTTGGAACCAAGATTTAAACCTGAATTTTTCTTTTCTAAAGCCAATACTTTTCTTCTGTTTCATACTATTCTTTCTTGTTTCTGTCCTATGGCAATAATTGTTCTTTTGGAGAAGAATTTTCTGTGTGTAAATATGCATAGGCCATTCATTTATATATCCTTTTTGTTAGGCTGAAAGAGTTCAAGAAGGAAGGTAGAATACAAGTGTGAAATTAAAAGCAGACAAAACTAATTAGCAGTCATTCAAGGAAAACATAGAAATTTTATCCTAACTTTTTATTTTGGAAAATGTCAACCTGTAGAACAGCTGTGGTATGAATAGTATAATAAATTGTCATAATCTCATTAAATCCTCAAGTTGTTAACATTTTACCATGTGTTTTCTCTCTACACATACATACCACATCTCCCCTTCCCAGTCATTTGAAAGAGGCAAATATCATGTATTTCACTATTACTCCCTTAAAACAAGTCTAAAGAGCAACATAATTCTCTCAGTGTTGCACAATTAACAAGGCTAGAAGTTCTGCTTAGAACCATCCTGCTTAAGGAAAGACTGATGTGCTAGCCCATTCTGCTTTTGTATTTTTATTTGGTTTTACTTTCATTTTCCTACTCACCTCTAAACCCAGTTTATGTGGAAAACCTATGTTGAACTGCTCTCCTTTTATTTTTTAATTTAGGAAAATTTTCAAACCTTTATACCAAATTGGGAAAAAAGTAGAATGAATAGTAATATACCATCAGTCTAGATTTACAAGTTAATATTCTGCCACATTAACTTTATTTGTGGTCCTTCTCCCCCAGCATAATTTGTTAAAATTTTTTTGTTGTAGATAGACACAATGCCTTCATTTTGTTTATTTTGTGCTGAGGATCGAACCCAGTGCCCCATACAAGCTAGGTAAGCACTCTGCCACTGACCTACAACCCCAGCCCTAATTATTTTTGCTCTATCATCTGAAAGTAAGTTGCAGATGTTGTGTTACTTGAACAAAGGCATTCTTCCCCACTTGATCATAACATCACACTCAAAAAACTCAATATTGAAACAATATTAAATAATATGAACTCCAGGTTCAAACTGAAACAGTTGTTCCTGGTAAAATCCAAAAAGCTCCAAATTCTGAAACTGAGCACAGAGCATTTTAGATTTTACATTTTGTGATTAGGAATGTTCAACCTATGTGCAGTATGAAGGTATGTCTGCTAGCGAACTTTTGGAAAAGATTTTTACTCTCTCACACCACACATGTAATTTTTTTTTTCATTGCTGGGAATCAAATCCAGAGCCTTGAGAATGCTAGACAAGAGCTCTAGGTATAGCTCTACCACTGAGCTATATCCCCAAGCCTTGAAAAATATTTCCATCATTTCATTTGTATAAAATCTATTTCCCTTATAATCTTATGTATTTTACTTTATGCATTTTAAAACATTACTTTGAGAAAGGAGCTATATGCTTCACCAGACTGCCTGAAGGGCCTGTGATACAAAAGCAAGTCACTGCCTTGGTAGAAGCAGAGAGATCACTGAAGAGGTTGTTAATTCAGACAAGCGGTAATGAGAATATGACTCACGCAGTGTCCACAGGGGACATATTCCAGAGATCTTTTAACCTTCACTCACAGAATCTGCTCTTATCAGCAACATAGCCAGATAATGCTATAGATTACCTATTTGTGCTCCCTTAATTTTGGCAAAAAAGAAATGCTTCTTTGAAAGTGTAATATAGGAATGTTTTCTTTTCAAATTTATTATAAAATATCCAAGTCGTAAAGAATGCCATCCTCTTGTTTAGCAGGCATAATAAGTAGTAACTAGACACTTTTCCCCAAAAAATAGACAATAAACTTTTACAACCTCAGGTCGTGTGAGAAAACTTCTTAGAATCAGACAATCAATAGGGATGAAAGCCAGGTGGGTGGTGCATTCCTATAATCCCTGCGACTCAGGAGGCTGAGGCAAGAGTTCAAAACAAACAAAAAAATAGGGATGAGAGTCTTGATAGTTCACCCTGAGACATTTTAAGAAGCACTAGAGGAGCTGGTAGCAGGTTGAAGACTCTCAATATCAGTATGATGCTCCAGTCCCAGGCCTCTGCACAAAACAGAGTAATCCCTGCCAACTCCTGGATACACTGGCCACTGCAGAGTTACCTTTTATTACTCTGTACTTGACACTCCATCCTGCAGCATAGAAGCAGCAGCCAAATTCATCACTTGAGTTCCATTGATCCAGCAACTCTGATGGGCTGAGGCTGTCTCCAGTCTCTGAATCTCCTGAGGCTTATCGTTTTACACTTTCTTATGACCTTTCACTTGATTTCTAGCAGTCAGGGGCCTTGCTTCATTATACTAGAATGTGAGCTTTTAGGGTCTGGGGATTCTGGTGCTACTCAAAGTAGGTGCTATTCTTTCTTAAATGAATAAACCATTCAACATTTAATGTGAATATAATTATTTATAGAAGGTGAAAATCTCCAGTTCTGATCTGTAATTTATTAAATGCTCACTATGGTCATGTCCCCAGGGAAAAAAAAATTCAGTTCTTCAAATCACATTTATTCTACTCAATGTGGTTTTAGGATTGACCACCAAGCTCTAGAACTAAAAAAGGCATCTAATTCAATTTTCTTACAGTCTTCAAAATCATTTGTAAACATGTGAAAATATAACCCTCGTTTTGTTTTGCCTTTTAAGAGTTACTGTTTTGCTTTTTTTTTTTTTTTTTTTTTAAGTACTAGGGATTGAGTCCAGGGGCACTTTTATCACTGAGCAACATCCCCAATCCCCCCGCCTTTTGTTTGTTTGTTTGTTTTGAGACAGGGTCTTGCTAAATTGCTGAGACATGTCCCAAAACTCGAAATCCTTCTTCCTCAGCCTCCTGAGTTGCTGGGATTATATCACCACAGCAGGCTGATTTTCCTTTTTAAGAGTTTCAAGCTAATTTCTAATTTCTCTAAATCTTTTCTGATCTTTGTGGAAACCAGGGAAAGCTAGAGGCAAGAGATACCCTTCAGAGACTTGGGCACTACGTCTGCATCCTGTAGATCCTGTAAATCTACATCTTCCAAGTGGAAGATGTGTCTTGCTGCTGCTGAGTTTGGTTGCTATTTGACATGCAGGTGTTCTAACTTAGAACACTATTTCATAGTCACTGAAACATAAGCTCTCAGCTGCTCACGAGGCTGAGGCAGGATGATCACAAGTTCAAAGCCAGCCTCAGCAACTTAGCAAGGCCCTAAGCAATTTAGTGAGACCCTATCTCGAAATATAAAATTAAAAGGGCTGTGGATGTGGCTCAGTGGTTGAGCCTTCCTGGGTTCAATCCCTGGAACAAAAAATATATATATATCTGCTTGTCATACTAATGTAATAAATAATACAGTGTGCAACCTTTCAAGACTTGCTTGTTTCACTTGGCACAATTTTTAGATTCATCCATGTTGCCATGAATTCCTTTTTATTGATGAGCAATATTCTATTATTTGAATTGTAACACAATCTGTTTACCCACTCACCAGTTAATGAACATTTGGGTTATTTCCAATTTTAAGCTACTATGAATAAAAGCTGCTATGAACATTCATGTTCAAGTTTCATGTGAATATGAGTTTTCTTTTCTCTAGGATAAATATGCAGGATGTGTGATTGCTGACTTGCATGATAAGTATATGTTTAACTTTACAAGAAACTACCAAACTGTTTTCCAGAGTAGCTTTATATTCTGCATTACCCCCAGCAGCATATGAGAAATGTAGATTTTTATATTCTTTCCAGCATCTGTGTTTTTAATATGCATTTCCAAAGTCATTAATGACATTATGTGATTCATTTATGTGCTAGCCACCCATATTTCTTCATTGGTAAAGTATTCAAATACTTTGCCCACTTAAAAAACTGGTTTCTTTTTTGGGGGGGTGAGGGAGATCAGTACCAGAAAGTGAACCAAGGGCACTTAACCACTGAATAACATCCCCAGCCTGTTTTTGTTTTTTATTTTAAGACAGAGTCTCTTAAATTGCTGAGATTAGCCTTGAACTTGTGATCATACTGCTTCAACCTCCCAAGTCACTGGAATTATAGGCATGTAGCACCACATCTGACTAACCTGGATTATTTTCTTATTGTTGTGTTTTGAGAGTTCCTTATATATTTCTGAATATTTTGCTGGATGTGTAATGTGCAAATATTTTCTCGCAGTCCGTATGTATGTGTGTATGTATGTAAACATTGACTACTGTGTGCAAGGCCCTGCGGTTCAATCCCCAGCCCCCCACACACAAGGAAACTATTATCCTTTAATGCTAGAATCATCTTTGTTAAAAACTGAGAAAACTTTCTACAGTAATAGGTTTTAAAGGATAAATAGAAAATTTCTGGACTTGGAGAAGTCCAGTGGGGAATGAATGGGGAATGAAGGAGCTCAGAAAAAGCAAAATGTGAAGATTGTTATAAATTTTTTCCAAAGTAAAAATTCTAAAATGGTTTGTGATGCTTTCTTCTCCTACCATACCTACAACTCTACACTTGAGTCATGGAATTACCTGAGATTCCTTAGTCTTTTTCTTGCTCTGAGCCTTTGTACCTGTGATTATCTGTATTTGGAATCCTTGTTTCCCTGATTTCCTTTAACCTGGCTAATTTTCTTATCTTCTAGGTCTTAACTTAAATGTCACCTCCTCTAGGATACTTTCGCTGATCACTTGCCCCAGGCTCCCAGGTCTGAATTAGATGCTGTATATTCTCACAATACCCTAAACTCACTTCCATATAGCTCTTGTAAAACTATTGAAATTTCATTTAACTCTTCATTTTTCATTAAACCTGGAGCTCCTGAAGAGTAGTACTCTATCTTCTCTTTTATTCTCAGGACTCTGAACTGTGCTTAGCAGAGAATAAACCTCAGTAAATGGTTCTTTTTGTTTGTTTTTTACAGTACTGGGGTTTGAACCCAGGGTCTTGCACATGCTAGGCAAGTACTCCACGGCTGAGCTAAATCCCCAGCCCTTTTTAAAATTTTATGTTGAGAAAGGGTCTTTCTAAGTGCCCAGGTTATTCTCAAACTTGTGAGCCTCCTTCCTCAGCCTTCAGAGTTGCTGGGATTATAAGCATATGCCACTATGCCTGGCTAGTAAACATTTCTTGAATGAACAAATCCCTTAAAATACCTACTGTGAAGAAAGTTTAGTACCTTTCTGCATTTTCTTTCCATATCCAGCATTCTCCTGGTGTACAGCCTGCAGATGTAAAGGAAGTTGTTGAGAAAGGTATACAGGCCCTTGTGATTGGTCGAGGAATGAGTGAGGCCTTGAAGGTAGGTATTGGTGTGCACAGCATTCCTGAGGATAGATGATAATTTCTTGGGCCTTTACCTTACAGATATGTCCTTCTTTGGAGTTTATCTCTATATTTCATGCACTCTCATTGTGGTGAGCCAGTGGATGACCCAGGATGAGTAGACTGCATACACAACTCTACTTCATCAGGATTGAACTCTATACATCTATCCAACCCTGAGATCCTGTGGTTTCATCTATCTCTTGAAAATGCCTCAACCCCAGAATTCCTCAAGTTCTATAATTATCAGTACAGTTATGTGTTTCTTAATGACAGGGATATATTCTGGGTAGCACATTGTTAGTGATTTTGTTTATCTCTAAACATCAGACCATGTATTTACACAGAGTGGAACAGCATCACTAGATGCTATAATCTTATGGGACCACCCTCATGTATGCCATCTGTTATTTAATGAAAAGTCATTATGAGGCATATAACTACATTTTATTCTTTAGATTTTAGTACTACTTTACATTTTTAGAATACACTTTATGATGTTTTTTCTTTACTCGGATGCATTTACATTATGTTTTTCCCCTTTCCGAAAATTCATTTTTTTATTTCACTTACAGAAATAAACATGCTAGCTGGTGCATGGCTGCAATCCCAGTAACATGGGAGGATGAGGCAGGAAGATCACAAGCTCAAAGCCAGCCTCAGCAACTTAGTGAGAACCTGTCTCAAAATAAAATATAAAAAGGGCGGTCGATGTGGCTCAATAGCTAAGCACCCCTAGGTTCTATCCCTAGTACCAAAATAAATAAATTAATTAATTAAAAAATAAAAGGAAGGAAAAAAGAAAACATGCTCATTGTAAAATATTCAAAGTTCAATGCAGAAATGTAGATGTAAAAAAGGTGAAAGGTCTTCCTTCCCATCTCCACATTTGGTGATACTGCTTGGTGCTTTATATATGTATATGAAAATATATACATAGTTATAGATATACATGGATGTATACTTACAACCATATTACGTAAGGATCACACTGTATGTATTGCTCTGTGACTTTTCCCCTCATTATTACCTTATAGATAAGCTTCCACATAAGTATAGAGAGACCTACCTTTCTCTCTTTTATACAGATGTCCCACAATCCTTCTCCTTACTGATAAAAGTCCCTTTATTAATTTGTATTTTTAAAATTTAAATTAGTTTTTCCCACTATGTTAATTTTTATATGTAAGTTTTTTGATACAAATCTTTCAAACATAGAAAAATAATATAAGGTATATTAAAAATATTTTACTCAGATCTTTCAGGAGACAAAGTCTAATTGAAATCATTTAAAAAAATATTCAGGACAAGCTAGATTTGAGATAATATCATACAATAAAGGCTACCACTACTGAGAATATCTTCTATATAAGTTCATTTACAAATATGTATTAAGCATTTTCTATAGGTCAGAATCTTATAGGCACTTAGGACAGTGAGATAAATGGGACAAACAAGTTTCATCCCCTCATGGATAATAAAAATTAGATAATTTCAGATACTAAGTGCCATGAACGAAATGATGACTTCATGTATGGGGGCTGAATATGGGTGTTGAGAAAGTCCTTCCTCTGAGAAGACATCTGAACTGCACTGCACATGCATTAGTTAATGTCATCCTCACATATACCCTGTGATGTAAGCATTGCTATCCATATTTTACAGAGCAGGAATTGGGACTAAGACACTTTAAATAGCTGGTTGAAGGTCTTTTGGTTAGTATGTGATAGTCAGAATTTAGACTTAGGTTGGACTAACTTAAACTTCTAAACTTTATAAATGTGGGTTCTGTATCGATTTTTCATACAGTAGCTCAGTTAATAACCCTCTAAGCTAGGTGTTATCCTGAATTTATAGACATGGAAACAAAGGCTCAATTTAATTCACTTACCCAAGGTGAATCTGTTTGTAAGGACTTAAATCCAAGGCTGAGTCCAAAATCCATGCTCTTCCCATTTCCATTTTCACTTGAGCTTCATGCATAGATACTAGGATACTTACGTCAACTTCTCAGAGGCCTTTTGTGGGCAGAGTGCTAGGAATTGAGCCCAGGGGTTCTCGCATGTTAACACATATCCACCTGAGTTTCATCCCCTCTGAGGCCTTTTGACTCATTGGGGCTTACTGCCAAATGTTGAACTGGTGACATATTGGTGACTGAGGATGACAGATGTTACTGTCTAATTCTGTAAAGTACACTTGCCGTATGGCAGGAAGGAACTCTAGAGAGCCTTTCCCCATACTTACTCATCTCTTTTCCTCTTCCCAGGTGCCTCCATCCACTGTGGAATACCTCAAGAAACAAGGCATTGATGTGAGGGTCCTCCAGACAGAGCAGGCAGTGAAGGAATATAATGCTTTGGTTGCCCAAGGTGTCAGGGTGGGAGGTGTCTTCCATTCCACCTGCTAATGTAGCCTTAAGAGGAGAATAAATCACTAAATAATCTTGCCCATGACTGTCACTGTTATTATCATTCTCCACATCAGCCTTCCCCATGAGTTTTTTTTAAACTTTAGTTATTTATTTATTTTGGTTCTGAGGATCGAACCCAGTACCTCACATATGCTAGGCAAGCACTCTACCACTGAGCTACAACCCCAGCCCCCACACCATGCATTTTTGAACATTTGTTCACACCAAGTCCTGTGCCAGGCTCTTAGGATAGATATCCGAATGACTAAGGCAAGGTCCCTGTCTTGG
Source organism: Sciurus vulgaris (assembly GCF_902686455.1). Classification (NCBI taxonomy): domain Eukaryota; kingdom Metazoa; phylum Chordata; class Mammalia; order Rodentia; family Sciuridae; genus Sciurus; species Sciurus vulgaris. The sequence goes on from NC_136472.1 coordinate 75,230,684, forward strand.
AGTTGCTAAAAATAAGAAGAGACAAATGTTTACTGAAGTTTAATAATGGAGTATTAGGCTGGATGTATGAGAAACTTCAGACAAAAATAAAAGCTATCCTTGAAGTGGAAGAAAAGTTCCCATGCATTAAAATCACCTTGCATTTGACACTTTGGAATGTTTATCCATCAATACAACTAATATTTTTAGGTCACCTTATATGCCAGGCTTATAGGGCTCCAGGGAAACAGAAGAAAGTCTTTTTTTCTTGAAACTTCAGGGTGGGAAATAAGTAAACAAATACATAATGTATGTCAAATCAGGTATGAAGAAAAATAAAGTAGGGTAAGAAGACAAAGAATGATGGAGATTACTTCAGTATGATATTAGGGAAGTTCTTATGCAGATGATACGTGAACAGAGCTCTGAATTGACAGTGACAGTAGGAATATGCCTGGAGTTGAGTTTTAGTCAGAATATTCTGCTATCTAATCCTGAGAGTTGAGCCAGACAGTTCTCTCAGATCCCTTATGAAATGCTGGGGCTAGACTTGATGCTCTTTAAAGTCCCTATTGGCTCAGATGGTCTTTGTTCTATACCCAGGTGGCCATTGTGAAACCTTAGAATGACTGGAAGAACTGCATAAACTATCAGTATTGCCTCATTTTTAATTTTTTTCCTCTTTAAATAGCTATGAGTATGGTCTTTGTTACCAAATAGTTTTGATTTTGAACTGCAATTCTCTGCTGTTCACTGGTTGGGCATTTATTTGATCTTAAGAGTTTCACTGTTCTCATCTGTCACATAGGGATAATATTTGTACTAGGTGTCATTGCAGGATGTGTGAGAGAGAGAGAGAGAGAGAGAGAGAGAGAGTGTGTGTGTGTGTGTGTGTGATGGTTCTCACACATAATAGGCACGCGCTCTACCTACCACTCAGCTACATTCCCAACTTTTTTACTTATTTGGTACTAGGACTGAACCCAGGGATACTTTACTACTGAACTATATTCCCAGCCCTTTCTAAATTTTTTTTTTTTTTTTTTTTTTGGCACCAGAGATTGGACCCAGAAGTGCTTTACCACTGAGTCACATCCCCAGTCCTTTTTATATTTTATTTAGAGTCTCACTGAATTGCTTAGGGCCTCACTAAGTGGTTGAGGCTGGCTTTGAACTCATGATCCTCCTGCCTCAGCCTACCGAGCCTCTTTGATTACAGGTGTACACCACAATGCCCAGCTAAAATTCTTTATTCTGAGACAGGTTCTTGCTAAATTGCTGAAGTTCTCTTTTAAGTTGCCAAATTTGTGGTCCTCCTGCCTCAGCCTGCAGAGTAACTGGGATTACAGGCATGCACCACTGTGCCTGGCTCCCATCACTTTTACTTTTGAGACAGGGTCTGCTGAGGCTGGCCTTGAATTTGCAATCCCCCTGCTTCAGCCTCCTAAGTAACTGGGTTACTGTAGGTTTTAAAATGAGGTAATTCTGGGGCGGGGGTTGTGCGTCAGTAGTAGAGTGCTTGCCTGGCATGTGTGAGGCACTGGTTTGATTCTCAACACCACATATAAATAAATAAATAAAGGTCTATTGACAACAAAAAAAATGATTTTTTTAAAAAATGAGGTAATTCATACAGTCTTAACTCATTGCCTTGGCATATAGTAATCAATACCTTGAAACCACTGTCATATTTCCATTAATGAGGCTACTGTGTAAACCAACTAGTTTCATTTTATGGTTCTTAATATAGCATTTTATTATTTCATAGATTCACAGAATGTTGGTGCTCAGAGGAACTTTCTCACATATTTACTTTTGTAATTATTTTGTGCCTATTTAATGAGTCTGTTACCAATTTTCTTATAAATAGTTGTTGCTGGATCCTGGAGGTACAAGGCTGTATAACTTAATAGTACCTGACCTCAGGAATTATGTGAAAAAGACAAACTGATAACAATAATACAATGTGTTAATATTAATAGTTGTAAGGTCCAATGATGGCACAATGGACTTATCCTATCAGGATGTAAAGAACATTAGGGAAAACATCACCAAGTAGATGATGATTAAGCTGTCTTAATGAAATGTTTAATACACTGAAAATCAACAGTGGCTGTTATAACCAGAAATTTACTAGGTATGGTATTTATCACAGCCCTAACTAATAAAGCATTTGACCCCAGTTGTTTGTTGAAGCAACAGCCCAAGAAGACTGATTTTTGCTCTACATGATCCTGCCACCTGGTTGGCCCAGTTAGGCATCTGACCGAGAGCCAACATAGACTGGAGAGCAGCTAAAGATGCGGTTTGGCAAGAAAAGGTGCTAAGGCAATCAGAATGGAAAGTGAAGGTATTTTTCCAACTTCAAACAGCAAGTAAGTGGGAAAGCCAGGATTATCTCTTTCTAGAATACACTTGTTAGATCCCTAGAGGTCCCTAAGAGCACTCACAGGCCCAGCATAGAATCTAGGGAGGTTCTACTATTGACTTTTCTGCAGCTCTTTCTGCATTTGACAGATGACAGGATCTTTCTAAATCTTTTCTTTGGCTCATAAAGCCAGCTAGGAGGAATGTTTGATAGGTGTGGGTGTGATCATTCTGAGTTGTCCATTAATGAGAATTTAGTACAGACTTCTTACAAATTTCTGACAGTAATTAAACTTTGTATAAAAATTGCAAATAAATAGTCCATACCTTTAAATCTGGTCCACATGATAAGTGCTGGAAATACGGAGCCTAGTGAGAAACTATTTTTTCTATGACACTATACTTAGTCCCACGTATTAATCATTAAATCCTTTGATTTGATTTGTAGGCAGCATAGCTCTCAGTCTGCCCACACTTAATTTCTTCTAGCCTGAGTAGTTTTTTTTTTTTAATTGTAAACAAATGGGATACATGCTGTTTCTCTATTTGTACATGGCGTAAAGGCATACCATTTGTGTAATCATAAATTTACATAGGGTAATGTTGTTTGATTCATTGTTATATTTTCCCTTCCCCCCACCCTTCTTTTCCCTCTATACAGTCCTTCCTTCCTCCATTCTTGCCCCTCTCCCTAACCCTAACTCTAACCCTAACACTAACCCCTCCCTCCCCCCATTATGTGTCATCATCCACTTATTAGCGATATCATTTGTCCTTTGGTTTTTTGACATTGGCTTATCTCACTTAGCATGATATTCTCCAATTTCATCCATTTGCCTGCAAATGCCATAATTTTATCATTCTTTATGGCGGAGTAATATTCCATTGTATATATATACCACAGTTTCTTTATCCATTCATCAATTGAAGGACATCTTGGTTGGTTCCACAATCTGGCTATTGTGAATTGAGCAGCTATGAACATTGATGTGGCTCTATCTCTGTAGTATGCTGATTTTAAGTCCTTTGGGTATAGGCCAAGGAGTGGAATAGCTGGGTCAAATGGTGGTTCCATTCCAAGTTTTCTAAGGAATCTCCACACTGCTTTCCAGAGTGGCTGCAACCAGCAATGTATGAGTATACCTTTCTCCCCACATCCTCGCCAACACCTGTTGTTGCTTGTATTCTTGATAATCGCCATTCTAATTGGGGTGAGGTGGAATCTTAGGGTGGTTTTGATTTGCATTTCTCTTATTACCTGAGTAGTTTTTAAGACAAGAAATCTACCAAGTGCTGTGTATGGACCTTTCTTCAATTCAATCATGTGAAAGCCAAGTACAAAGACCTTTCAGAAATTTGAATCTCAGGGCTCGTTTTTGTAGGCATGCCATGGTACTAAATTTGGTACCTTTGCTCTGTATTCACATGCTCATTCATTCTTTCCTTGCCTGGTATATGCCAGGAGTTGTGCTAGGGATCAACAACACAAATATTCTTACTATCCAGGTAGTCACAGATTGGTTGGAAGAAAGAAACATGTAAATATAAAGTGATGATATAGAAGGTGCAAACTGGCATAAATCTATCTGGAGACGTGCTTTGTCTCAATAATTTTAACATTCAGTTACCAAGATTTTAAAATAATCTTTACAAAAAAATGCAAAGTTATAACTTTTCTGGAAGAACTGGAAGATGTGGCACCACCAGGCCCACATTTACAAATTAACATATTGAGTGAAGGCAAGTATGGTGGTACAGGCCCATAATCCCAGTTACTCAGGAGGCTGAGGCAGGTAGAGTGCAAGCTCAAAGCCAGCCTCAGCAACTTTAGTGAGACTGTCTCAAAATAAAAAGGGTTGGAGATGTAGCTCAGTGGTGGAGTGTCCCCAAGTTCAATCCTCAATACCAATAAGTAAATAAATATTGAGTATGATGGAACAGCAGTTCCCTGCTTCTGACAGAGAATAAATTCTGATTTTCAGTCACAGTGGTCTTCCTCTAGGCCACTGGATTCCTTTACTTTTCCTGTCCACCTTCTTTAGGGGTTTGTATTTGTGAACCTGCAACATAATGATAAATACCCAGCTTGAACAAAGCATAGGATGCTGTGAGAACAAAGAGACAATAGAAGACAGATATGCTCTAGAATGAGGCCCAGTCCTAAGGAATTGGAGGAAAGGAACGAGAAGTGGAAGAGCACAATCCAAGGTTCAGCAGGTCCAAAGGCCTTAAAGGGAGTGAGACCATGGGGAGCTTTGGGAACAGCTGCAGGTAACTGTTCACCTGGAGTGGTACAGAGAAAGTCTAGGACAAGGTGTATAAACCTGGAGACAGAGAGGCATGGAGAGCCTTTAAGGACTAGAGTTTAGATTTTATCCATACTTAAAGGGATTTACATAGGAGAATGGTGTGTTCAGATCTGAACTTTAAAAAATTTTTACTCTGATAGCTATGTGAAAAATAGACTTGGGGTGGGAGGAGGTAGAATGAAACAGACAGTATTACCCTATGTATATGTATGATTACATGAATGTTGTGATTCCACATTGTGTACAACCATAGGAATGAAAAGTTGTACCCCATTTGTGTATAATGAATCAAAATGCAGTCTGTAAAAATAAAGATTTTAATAAAAAAAATAGACTGAAGAGAGCAAGATTGAGGCAAGAAGACCATTAGAAGGCCAACATCATACTTGAGAGAGATGAGGGTGGCTGCATCAGGATAGCAGCAGCAATTATATAATGAGAAGCAAACAGAGCCAGGTGCAGTGGCACACACCTATAATCCCAGCAGCTCCAGAGGCTGAGGCAGGAGGATCACAAGTTCAAGGCCAGTCGGAGCAACTTCATGAGCCCCTTTCTCAAAATAAAAAATAACAAGGCTTGAGGATATAGCTCAGTGATAAGAGTGCTTCTGGGTTTAATCCCCAGTACTGGAGAAAAAAAGAGAAAGAGAGGAGGGTTGAGTCAAAAAACATTTAAGCAAACAGAATCTAAAAGATAGGACATCTGCTTGTATAAGGGGTGAGGACAGAGTCCAGTGGAGTCCAGTGCTCTGACTGCTGGATGTGCTAGACCACTTACTAGGAACAGACCTCTGTTATAAAAAAAAAATCACACACTTCACAGAAGATGATGTACAAGCAATCAACAGATATATGAAAAAATGTTCAACATCTCTAGTAATAAGAGAAATGCAAATCAAAACTACCCTAAGATTCCATCTCACCCCAATTAGAATGGCGATTATCAAGAACACAAGCAACAGTAGGTGTTGGCGAGGATGTGGGGAAAAAGGTACACTCATACATTGCTGGTGGGGTTGCAAATTAGTGCAGCCACTCTGGAAAGCATTGTGGAGATTCCTCAGAAAGCTTGGAATGGAATCACCATTTGACCCAGCTATCCCACTCCTTGGCCTATACCCAAAGGACTTAAAATCAGCATACTACAGAGATACAGCCACATTAATGTTCATTGTTGCTCAATTCACCATAGCCAGATTGTGGAACCAACCAAGATGTCCTTCAATTGATGAATGGATAAAGAAACTGCGGCATATGTATACAATGGAATATTACTCCGCCATAAAGAATGATAAAATTATGGCATTTGCAGGCAAATGGATGAAATTGGAGAATATCATGCTAAGTGAGATAAGCCAATGTCAAAAAACTAAATGACGAATGATCTCGCTGATAAGCAGATGAGGACATATAATGGGGGGTGGGAGGGGTTAGCGTTAGGGTTAGGTTTAGGGTTAGGGTTAAGGAGGGTGGCAAGAATGGAGGAAGGAAGGACTGTATAGAGGGAAAAGAGGGGTGGGAGGAGTGGGGGGGAAGGAAAAAAAATAACAGAATGAATCAAACAACATTACCCTATGTAAATTTATGATTACACAAACGGTATGCCTTGACTCCATGTACAAACAGAGAAACAACATGTATCCCCTTTGTTTACAATAAAAAAAAAAAATCACATTAGCAGGGCTAGGGTTCTGGCTCAGTGGCAGAGCACTTGCCTAGCACGTGTCAAGCAGAGTTTGATCCTTAGCACCACATAAAAATAAATAAATAAAATAAATAAAGGTATGCTGTCCATCTACAACTACAAAAAAATAAAATCACATTAGGAATCAGGAGGCCTGTGTTCCAGCCTTGGCTTTACCACTCTAGCTCAGTCTCTCATATTCACTTAAAAATGAAGGTATCACACTGAAGGGTACTTTGTGCTCTGTTCTAGGCATTTATGAGATATTCAGTGAAAAAAATGTGGACTGAGATGAAGAAAAATTAAAAATTCTCATTTTCACATAACCTGAATTTTATGGGTACAAGGAATTTAAAAGGTTGAGCCCACCCCCTCAAATAATTGAATTCCTCAGCAGCAGACTTGACAGAAGCTTGCTCAACCTCTGTCCAAACCCATCCAAAATGGCAAATTCCATACCTTCTAGAGTATAGTCTGTTCAATTCTCACAGTTTACAAAATTTCTTCTGATAACTAAGCCAAAATCTGCTCCTTAATGTACATCCACTTTTAGGAGAAGAATCACTACATTTTGGATGTTTTATTTTTCATTTTGAGATAGGGTCTCACTAAGTTGCTCAGACTGATCCTCTTACCTCAGCCTCCCGAGTTGCTGGGACTACAGGCATGCATGACCATGCCTAGCTCTGAAAAGGTTTTTACAAAGGAGGCATTGTATCTGAAAAGTATTCAGCATAGTCTTCTTTTAGAAGGCTTTCAACAGTTATGGCATGATGGGCTCAGTGAGCAGCATTAAGTCTTCATGTTTTTAATCTATGCTCCAACCTATCAACTGCCATCAGGTTGGGGCCTCAATACGATTCAGCTGACTTTGAGCTTCATTTTATTTCCACAAAAAAGACACCTTTTTCTGGACACATCTTGCTCTGATGACCTGAGGATCTGTTGTGACATCCTTGAGATGTATACAACAGGTAAGCACACTAGAAAAGTCCATCCCCTGGAGATTTCCCTTCCTCCCTCTATACAGGTATGACCTCTTGAAGCCAGACTGCCTGTCAGAGTTCAAGTTCCATGACCTAGGAAAGTTAATTTCTTTGAACTTCCACTGCAATATTTTCAACTGCAGAGAGCAGAACCTACTTCACAGGTTGTTTGTGAGGGTTAATTAAGTTAATTGTGCAAAGGGTTAGGCACACAGTAGTTCATCAAAAATTTACAACATGCTTGAATTTAAATTCCAACTCCACCTCCAAGTAATTATGTAATCTTGCTATTATTTTTATAAGCTTTCCAAGTACCAAATATGATTAAGACTCCCTTGACATATAATTACTTATCTTTTGCAGATGAGGAAACTGAAGACTTAAAACCTCATTGCCACTGTCTTCCTCCATTTTCTACTGCTATAACTAACTACCCAAGAATGGGTACTTTATAGTGGACAGAAATTTATTTGGCTCACAGTTCTGGAGGCTGGAAATTCCAAAAGCATGGTGCTGGCTTCTGGTGAGGGTCTTTGTGCTATGTCATCCCATGGCAGAGGGTAAAAGGGCAAGAAACAGCAGGAAGGCAAACTTGCTTCCTGCTTTGGGATAACTAACCCATTCCCATGATAATGACATTAATTCATCTGAGGCAAGGCCCCCATGACCTCATTGCCTCTCCCGAGAACTCACCTCCTAACATTGCTGCTTTGGGGATTAAGCTTCCAAGACATGAGCCTTCAGGGACACATTCAAATCACAGTTCATGCATTCTCTGAGGCGGAATAGTTTAGGTCTCTGGGATCTTCTTGGATTTGAATGAATATAAGATTAACTACTTTTTGTAGTTTTCCCACCAGTGACTTAATTTCTAAGCCTCATTTGTTGTGAAGATTAAATGATAGGTAGAGCATACAGCACAGGCCCCACCACATGGTTAAGCTCTGTAGCACTGACTATAATTCCATCATAACTGCACCTGTTATTCACACACAGCTCCAACTCATCATGGATACAGCAGGAAATGACTTTATTTCTTATGCTGGGTCCCTCTTTCCCATAATGCTGATTTCTTTTCTAAAATAAGGCTTTTCTATATTATTTTATTAAAGGAAGAGGTTCTAAGGATAATGTCAGGCAAGATTAAGAATCTCCCTCAGGATGAAAATGATTCATTCTCCAGCTATTCAGTTGTTGGCCCAGGCATTGACTGTGTTAGGGAAGAGGCCTCTCAGCAAGATAATGGATGTCTAAGGTCCTTCAGGAACTTTCAGTCATAAAAAAAGTGCAGCTGTTAAAGCAGCTTTAGAATTGGCTGTGGTAAACAGACTATCACTTCAAGAAAGAGGATTATGGCTTAAATAAAGTTCTTTGGAAGTGGCTGGAAAATTGGTTGTCTGTGTTTCACACCTTAGAATCAAGCACATAAGCATGTGGTATAAATGCTGAAGCTATGGCCAAACTAGAACAGCTTGGTGTTTTCTCCATTAATGTGGAAAGAAAAGGTAAACTGAAAGGGTTTTGTTTTTTTTTTTTAAATAAAAAAAATAATAATTTATTCTGTGTGATATCAAGTGAGTCTGTAAGAGTCATGTGCCCTACAAGTCAATTCCAGGTGGACTTCTCTAGGCTTCTGGCTCACTGACATCTAAGAAGGACCTTCTCGATCATGGCTGTGAAGACCGTGACTCAGCGCCGTGCAGGTTTGGGCATGATGTAGACTTTCACAGGTTTGCTGAAGGGGATGGTGCCCTCGATGCTTGTCTCCACCTGCGGTGATACCTCACCACTCTCCATCCAGGGGGATTTCGGAATGCGAGCACTGGAGTTGTAGGCCAGCAGCAGCCTTACTTCCACCTGGCATGGTTCTGGAAAAAAGAAAAAAGAAACCCTCTATGACTGGGCAACTGCTAGGAATTGGAATGAAATAGCATGTAAAAGCAACATCAGAAGTTGAAGCAATAGGGTTTCAAAAACATTTCTTCATCTGTTTGCAACCCTCACCACCACACCCCCTGGAAAAAAAAAAAAAAAGACCACTTTCCTAGCTGGGCATGGTGGCACATGCCTGTAATCCCAGCTTTCTGGGAGGCTGAGGCAGGAGGTTCACAAGTTTGAGGTCATCCCCAGCAACTGAGACTCTGTCTCAAAATTAAAAAAATAAAAAGTGCCTCAGTGGTAGAGCACCCTTGGTTTCAATCCCTAATACCAGAGGGAGTAAAAAATTTAGCTAGAAAAAAAAAATTTTTCCCAGTCTGTGCAGCTAATCCCCAGTCTGCAGATGTGATACTCCCCTGCCATCTTCTCCGTGGGTCTTGTGGGCTCCCTGCAGCTCAGAGCCACAGCTGACCTGAGAGCAATCCAAGAACAAGCTAAATAGCCCTCTACAGAGGCCAGCCTCAGAACAGAGGCCACAAAGTGTCGGGGGCCTATTCTCATACCTGGATAAATAATTCAATTTTAAGACTTTGGGTAGTAGGCACCAAGGACTCCATTTTCTTACTGAAGAAGCCTTTAAACAGGACATAGTTTTGCCAGAATTTTTTCACCAGTGGAAAAAACATGTTTTGGGGACCTAAAACAGTGTCAAAAAATCTTTTTTTATCACATTATATTACAATGCTGACCTAGTGACTGAACATGGTGGGCCCTAGAGAGAATAAATAAGAGCTCCCTCCAAGTTGCTGGCTGTTTGGTTGTGGAGACAGAGATGGTTGCAATGCAATGCAGTCTGCTCTGAGGGTATGTGTACTGAGAAGGGAGTGCAGGAAGGCTCTGGAATACAACACCTGCTCTGTGCCAAGCACACAACCCAGGAATTCTTATCCTGCCACATCATGAAAGAAAGATTGTCACAATCTTGAAAAAATATTCTGCAGTTCAAGAGAGGTTCTAAGTGGCTGCCCAAATCCACACCTGTGACAGAATTTGAGCCCAGTGTACAAAGTGAGAAAATCTATTAACCACATGGCTTCCATACTGAAGAAGGTAGGAAGATTTCAGAAAAAGCTAAAGGCAAACGGAAAGGCCAGGAATAGATTTAACTTGGGATGTCCTCTTTATTTTGGCACAATTTGAGAAAAAGATGCAAGAGTCAAAGACAAGCCTCAGGGCTGGGGAGATAGCTCAGTCAGTAGAGTGCTTGCCTTGCAAGCACAAGTCCTGGGTTCAATCCCCAGCACCGCAAAAAAAAAAAAAAAAAAAAAAGAGTGATCTGGATGGATCTAAATTAACAAGAGAGAGGCTTCAGGACTTCTCAATGTCTCCCAGGCCTATTTCTGGCATTTCCAGAGACTGGACTGCTATCCTCAGTAATGGAAAGGTTCGCAGGCAGCCAAGGAAGAGCAAGCATGTCAACCTGTGAGTTCAGCATGAGACCTGAGTGCAGACTCATATCACCACTTCCAACCCTGTGGTATGCAGACACCCACATCACATGGGGGCCTTATGCTAGCATCAAGTGGGTATGTTAATGATACCAGCATTGCTCTCTAGTACCAGACTCCGGAAGAATCTTCCATGAAGGGTGGAGTCACAGTAGGTACCAGCATCAGCTTTCCCACCACACTATCCTATTCTATCCCAGACAGCCAACCACAACCTCAGCTGTGGCTCTCAGCATTTTCAATGAGCCATATTGTGGTAAAGTCAGAGGGAGTTTATGTAGCACTCAACCCTACAGGGACATTTTGCCTTTGCTTATCAGTATTTCATAAGAATGGCAATTCAATGCCATTGGAGAAAAGGAGAGAGGAGAAAATAAGAGTGGGAGAGACAAATGATCTCTGGGGCAAATTCAACATGCCTGGAAGAATATATCTCCTAGGAGATTTATAGTCTTTTTCCATCATAAAGATAACAAAAAAGAAAAAGAGGTAAAATAACTTCTTCAGGCTCACACAGCAAGGGAGGCAGAAGTTGAAACTTGGCCGATATGACTCAGTTTCTTGCATGGTAGCATCCTGCCTCACAGAGAAGCAGCCCCCTGAGAGCTGCGGAGGGACCAACTCTACAAGTTTCAGGCAACATCTCTCTTGAGTAAGGACAAAGAAGATGTAAGCACATTTAAAAAAAGAACCTGTTTCTCTTTCCTGTCCCAGGGAAGAAGGGAGAATGGTAGAGTGAAGCAGCAAAGGATTTGTGAGCTAGGACATCTGAGTGCCAGCTTTAGTACTACTGCTAAGCAGCTACATGGCTCTGTTTACAAACCCATGAAATGAAGAAAATACTAATTTCTACCACAGAGTTGATCTAAGAATTGAATAAATTTCAACCGCCAATTAAAATCATGCATTTCATTTTCACTATTTGTTAGTGCCTACTACACGTCAAGCACTAAGGACACAGGACATATGGTCATTGGGGATACAAAGATAAAGAGAGCAAGTTTCAGGCTGGGGTTGTGGCTCAGTGGTAGAGTGCTTGCCTAGCACGTGTAAGGCCCTGGGTTTGATCCCCAGCACCACATTAAAAAAACTAAATAAAATAAAGGTACTGTGCAGTCGCGGAGCGAGTGGGCAGGTGAGTCAGGCCGCCTGCATCATGGAGGTAGCCGGTGGGCACCCAACCCGCTTTGCAGAGCTAGGCAGCGGGCAGCCAACCCGCCCAACCACCAGGCCGAAGGCAGACACCATCACTGAGCGACCCCGCCTGACCCTGCACCGAGGTCAGCACCATCACTGGTCAGTTGCAGTCGCAGAGCGAGCTGGTGGGTGAGTCAGGCCGCCTGCATCACTGAGGTAGTCGGTGGGCACCCAACCCACCTGCCTTGTGGAGATAGACGGCTGGCAACCAACCCGCCCAACCACCAGGCCAAAGACACACGTCATCACTGAGTGACCCCGCCCTACCACCACGCCAAGGTCTGTCACCATCCCGGAGCAAGCTGGCAGATGAGCCAGACCACCGCCATTGTGGAGCTAGCCAGAGGCTTCTTTATAGGCTGGTGCAGGCATTTCGAATTATTCCTGAGGGTGTGGCCATCCTCATTGGAAGGGCAGTTCCCTTCCTGAGACACCTACAGGAGGCTAGAGGACCTTTGACAAGACCCAGGAGTCAAGAAGAGGAGGTATTGAGAGACTCGGGACCAACTCAGAGCCACCGGGTGAGGGTCTCCCACTGGTCGGACTCCCCGGATGGGGCAGTAGTCCTGAAACGCAGGGAACTTCGTGGAGTAGAGTGGCCCAGTGAGACTCCCCTGCTGGAGCCGAGAACCCAGTCAACCGGGAGCATTGCAAAGGAGGGCTGCACAGAGAGAGGCATCAACGCAGAGTGAGGGTCTGAGGCCCAGGCAGTAGCTCCGGTCCCCCAGGGAACGTAGCAGAGGAAGGCTGCTCAACAAGGGAGTCCCTCATAGGGAGAGGCTCCCCAGCCCAGGCAGTAGGTCAGGACCCCTGGGAACATCACAGAGGAGGGCTTCCCAGTTCAGGTGGTAGTTCTGACTGAAGGGAACTTCTCAGAGGACAGCTGCCCAGCGAAATTTCCCCACTGGGTGAGTCTTCCCCGCTGGGCGAGGATTTCCCACCAGGGCAGTAGAACCAGAGACACACGCCCAATCAGATGTGCCCCAGTCTGCAGTCTAGTCCTCCTTTGGCGGACCATCAGTCAACAAGTGGAGGTGCCTCTGTCCACTGACAGGTATACCCCACCTGAAGGCCACCACCCCTAGAGGGGCAGCTTCCTAGTGCAGCATCACATTATCAAGTTCCTCCAAGATTCCAGGCTACTGAAGGCTAAGAGGTGAGTTATTGAAAATCTACAGGGACACTATAATCAATAGAGGAAATCTGCAATATCTCAGAGTTACACTATTAGACGGGTAGATACCTAAGCAATATGAGAAAACAAGGGAAGAAAATGTCCCAAACAAACCTAGATGGTATAGCAATAAAATTCAATGACAGCATGGCAGAAGAAATGTCTGAAAGGGAATTCAAAATGTGCATAATTAACATGATCAGAGAAGCAAACGATGAGATGAAAGAGCAAATGCAGGCTTTGAATGATTGTGCCACTCAACAGTTAAAAGAGCAAATGCAGGAAGCAAAAGATCATTTCAATATGGAGTTAGAGATACTGAAAAACAAAACAAAACAAAAAACAAACAAACAAAAAAAAAAAAACAGAAATCCTTGAAATGAAGGAAACAATAAACCAAATTAAGAACTCCATAGAAAGCATAACCAATAGGATAGAACACCTGAAGACAGAACCTCAGACATTGAAGACAAAATATTAATCTTGAAAACAAAGTTGACCAAACAGAGAAGATGGTAAGAAATCATGAACAGAATCTTTTCATGGGATATCATGAAAAGGCCAAATTTAAGAATTATTGGGATTGATGAAGGCACAGAGACACAAACCAAAGGAATGAACAATCTATTCAATGAAATAATATCAGAAAATTTTCCAAATCTGAAGAATGAAATGGAAAATCAAGTACAAGAGGCTTATAGGACTCCAAATACACAAAATTACAACAGACTCACATCAAGGCACATTATAATGAAAATGCCTAATATACAAAATAAAGACAGAATTTTAAAGGCGGCGAGAGAAAAAAATCAAATTACATTCAGGAGGAAACCAATATGGATATCAGCAGATTTTTCAACCTAGACCCTAAAAGCTAGAAGGGCCTGGAACATTTTTCAAGCTCTAAAAGAAAACAAATGCCAACCAAGAATCTTATACCCAGAAAAACTTACCTTCAGATTTGACGATGACATAAAATCCTTCCATGATAAACAAAAGCTAAAAGAATTTACAAAAAGAAAGTCGGCACTACAGACATTCTCAGCACAATATTCCATGAGGAAGAGATGAAAAATAACGATGCAAATCAGCAAAGGGAGGAACTAGCCTAAAGGAACAGCCAAATAAAGGAGAAATTAAGTTGTGTCAAAAAAAAAGAGCCAAATGACTGGGAATACAAATCATATCTCAATAATAACCCTGAATGTTAATGGCCTGAACTCATCAATCGAAAGACATAGACTGGCAGAATGGATTAAAAAGAAAGATCCAACAATTTGCTGCCTGCAAGAGACTCATCTCACAGAAAGAGATACCCGCAGACTAAAGATGAAAGGATGGGGAAAAACATACCATGCACATGGACACAGCAAAAAAGCTGGAGTATCCATCCTCATATCAGATAATGTGGACTTCAAGCCAAAGTTAGTCAGAAGGGATAAAGAAGGACATTTCATACTGCTTAAGGGAAGCATAAATCAGCAAGACATAACAATCATAAACATCTATGCCCCAAACAGTGGCTCATCTATATACATCAAACAAATCCTTCTCAATTCCAGAAATCAAATAGACCACAACACAATAATACTAGGTGATTTTAATACACCTCTCTCACCACTGCACAGATCCTCCAAACAAAAATTGAACAAAGAAACCATAGATATCAGTAACGCAATCAATAATTTAGACTTAAGGGACATTTATAGAATATACCATCCAACAAAGAGCGAATACACTTTCTTCTCAGCAGCACACGGATCCTTCTCTAAAATAGGCCACATTTTATGCCAAAAAGCTAACGTTAGCAAATACAAGAAGATTGAGATACTACCTTGTATTCTATCAGATCATAATGGATTGAAATTAGAAATAAATGACAGAGTAAAAAACAGAAACTACTCGAACACCTGGAGATTAAATAATATGCTATTGTATGATGAATGGATAACAGAAGACATCAGGAAGGAAATTAAAAAATTCTTAGAGGTAAATGAGAACAAAGAAACATCATATCAAAATCTCTGGGATACTATGAAAGCAGTACTTAGAGGAAATTTTATTCCATGGAGTGCATTCAATAAAAGAAGAAAAAAATCAACAAATAAACGACCTAACACTACAGCTCAAAGCCCCAGAAAAAGAACAGAGCAGCACCAAAAGTAGAAGAAAACAGGAAATAGTTAAAATCAGAGCTGAAATCAATAAAATTGAAACAAAAGAAACAATCGAAAAAATTGACAAAATAAATAGTTGGTTCTTTGAAAAACTAAAATTGATAAATCTTTAGCCACACTAACAAAGAGAAGAAGAGAGAAAACTCAAATTACTAAAATTCGGAATGAACAAGGAAATATCACAACGGACACGAATAAACTACAAAACATAATTAGAAGCTATTTTGAAAATCTATACTCCAACAAAATAGAAAATCTTGAAGACATCAACAGGTTTCTAGAAACATACGAATTACCTAAACTGAACCAGGACATACACAATTTAAATAGATCAATTTCAAGTAATGAAATAAAAGAAGTCATCAAAAGCCTACCAACAAAGAAAAGCCCGGGACCAGATGGATTCTCAGCCGAGTTCTACAAAATCTTTAAAGAAGAGCTCATTCTAATACTTCTCAAAGTATTTCATGAAATAGAAGAGGAGGGAACCCTCCCAAACTCATTCTATGAACACAATATCAACATGATACCTAAACCAGACAGACACATTAAGGAAAGAAAATTTCTGACCAATATCCTTAATGAACATTGATGCAAAAATTCTCAACAAAATCTTAGCAAATCGCACACAAAAATACATTAAAAAGATAGTGCACCACGATCTAGTGGGTTTTATCCCAGGGATGAAACGTTGATTCAACATTCGGAAATCAATAAATATAATTCACCATATAAACAGACTTAAAGTCAAGAATCACATGATTATGCAATAGCAGAAAAAGCATTTGATAAAGTACAGCATCCCTTCATGATCAAAACACTAGAAAAACCAGGGATAGTGGGAACATTCCTTAACATTGTAAAGGCCATCTACGCTAAGCCCATGGCCAATATCATTCTAAATGGTGAAAAACTGAAAGCATTCCCCCTAAAAATTGGAACAAGGCAGGGATGCCCTCTTTCACCACTTCTATTCAATACTGTCCTCGAAACTCTAGCCAGAGCAATTAGACAGACCAAGGAAATTAAAGGGATATGAATAGGAAAAGAAGAACTCAAACTATCCCTATTTGCTGATGACATGATTATATATTTAGAGGAACTCGGAAATTCCACCAAAAAACGTTTAGAACTCTTAAGTGAATTCAGTAAAGTAGCAGGACATAAGATCAATGCTCATAAATCTAATGCATTTTTATACATAAGTGATGAATCTTCAGATAGAGAAGTTAGGAAAACTACCCCATTCACAATAGCTTCGAAAACAAGAAAATACTTGAGAATCAATCTAATAAAAGAGGTGAAAGACCTCTACAATGAGAACTACAGAACACTAAAGAAAGAAATTAAAGAAAACCTTAGAAGATGGAAA
Organism: Sciurus vulgaris; assembly: GCF_902686455.1. NCBI lineage: Eukaryota > Metazoa > Chordata > Mammalia > Rodentia > Sciuridae > Sciurus > Sciurus vulgaris. Next base: position 75,247,314 of record NC_136472.1, read on the forward strand.
GATCTCCCATGCTCTTGGATAAACAGAATTAATATTGTCAAAATGGCCATATTACCAAAAGTGCTATACAGATTCAATGCAATTCCAATTAAAATTCCAAGGACATAACTTACAGAAAAAGAGCAATCATGAAATTCATCTGGAAGAATAAGAAACGCAGAACAGCTAAAGCAATCCTTAGCAGGAAGAGTGAAGCAGAGGGTATCGCAATACCAGACCTTCAACTATACTACAAAGCAACAGTAACAAAAATGGCATGGTATTGGTACCAAAATAGACAGGTAGATCAATGGAACAGAATAGAGGACACGGACACAAACCCAAATAAATACAATTTTCTCATACTAGACAAAGGTGCCAAAAATATGCAATGGAGAAAAGATAGCCTCTTCAACAAATGGTGCTGGGAAAACTGGAAATCCATATGCAACAGAATGAAACTAAATCCCTATCTCTCACCCTGCACAAAAATCAACTCAAAATGGATCAAGGACCTTGGAATCAGACCAGAGACCCTGCATCTTACAGAAGAAAAAGTAGGTCCAAATCTTCAACATGTCAGCTTAGGATCAGACTTCCTTAACAGGACTCCCATAGCACAAGAAATAAAAGAAAGAATCAATAACTGGGATAGATTCAAACTAAATAGCTTTCTCTCAGCAAAGGAAACTATCAGTAATGCAAAGAGAGAACCTACAGAGTGGGAGAAAATCTTTGCCACTCATACTTCAGATAGAGCACTAATTTCCAGAATATATAAAGAACTCAAGAAACTCTACACCAAGAATACAAATAACCCAATCAACAAATGGGCTAAGGAAATGAACAGACACTTCACAGAAGATCTATAAGCAATCAACAGATATATGAAAAAATGTTCAACATCTCTAGTTTTGATGCAAATCAAAACTACCCTAAGATTCCATCTCACTCCAATTAGAATGGTGATTATCAAGAATACAAGCAACAATAGGTGTTGGAAAGGATGTGGGGAAAAAGGTACACTCATACATTGCTGGTGGGGTTGCAAATTAGTGCAGCCACTCTGGAAAGCATTGTGGAGATTCCTTAGAAAACTTGGAATGGAATCACCATTTGACCCAGCTATCCCACTCCTTGGCCTATACCCAAAGGACTTAAAATCAGCATACTACAGAGATACAGCCACATCAATGTTCATAGCACTCAATTCACAGTAGTCAGATTGTGGAACCAACCTAGATGTCCTTCAATTGATGAATGGATAAAGAAACTGTGGTATATATATATACAATGGAATATTACTCAGCTATAAAGAATGATAAAATTATGGCATTTGCAGGCAAATGGATGAAATTGGAGAATATCATGCTAAGTGAGATAAGCCAATGTCAAAAAACCAAAGGGCGAATGATCTCGCTGATAAGCGCATGATGACACAATAATGGGGGGTGGGAGCGGGGCAAGAATGGAGGAAGGAGGGACTGTATAGAGGGAAAAGAGGGGTTGGAGGGGTGGGGGGAGAGGGAAAAAATGAACAGAATGAATCAAAAACTATTACCCTATGTAAATGTATGATTACACAAATGGTATGCCTCTACTTCATGTACAGAAAAACAAGATGTATCCCATTTGTTTATAATACAAATAAATTAAAAAAAATAATAATAAAGATACTGAGTCGACCTACAACTAAAAATATTTTAAAAGGAGAGAGAGAGAAAGCAAGTTTCCTGCTCCAATGGAGGCTACATTCTAAAGAGAGAGAATCTCAAAAAAATAATTTGAAATAAGAAAATATCTGACGTGAATAAGTGCTAATCAGAGAATTAAAATGTGGAGTTGTAAAGGTGACTAGAAATTAACTTCTCAGAGGAGATTATCTTGGATGAGTTCTAACTTTTGGACTCAGGACAGCCTGGCAGGAACAACAACAACAACAACAACAAACAAGTCTACAATAAACTAAGATACTTGTGAGAAAACAGGGCCTAGTAAAAAGAACCTTAAGCTCGCAAGCAGATAAGCTAGGGTCTAGCTCTAGTTTTAGCGAAGACTTGCTATATTACCGTGGCAAGCCTATATCCTTCTCAATATATTTTAAGCTCATTCGAGCTCTAATATGTTTTGATTTGCTTCCTTGAACCTTGCTCCTCCCACCACATGTCTTTCCCCATATCTATGATTCCTGCATCAAAGATTTTAAAGGGGCTGGAGATATGTCTCAGTGGTAGACAGCTTGCCTAGCATGCAAGAGACCCTGGGTTTGATCCTGAGCACCACAAAAATACATAATAAGAAATTTACTTTTTAGTGGGAGTAGTGGTTTGGCAAATAGTGCAAAAACATACCAGGCAGCAAAGATATAGGCTAAGGGATGTTTAGGCAAGCAGACCCTAAATGAAAGCAGTGCTGGATGCTCCCTCAACCATGCCAGGGTTTGGATCACATGAACACCAGAGGGGCTTGCCCTAACATTCAATAGCACTGCTTTCTCTTTGTGAAAGTTCTATATCAAGTCATCAGTATCCATTTAATATCCTGATAGATGGAGACCACTGCTGACAGAATTAGTTTTTCATGTACATTAAGATACACAGTAAATGAAAATTCCAAAAGACAGCCCCTTTTTTCTAAAGTAAACCAAATTTGGAGGCATTAAACACCTTTTTCTAGCAAAAGCCATGTTCTTAAAGCATCTTCAATGACTTAGGAAACATCACTGTGGCCAATTTAGCCCCATAGTTTGGGTTCTGCTGTCTGAGCCTCTTTTTAAGTTTTCCAAAGCAAACTTACAGGTTTGAACAAAATATCTTCTGCATCTGATTTCTCCTATTTTATTCATACAAATTAGAGGGGAAAAAAAAAAGAAAAAAACTTGCACGACATCTCTGTCCTTTTACCAACTGTGCATGCTCTATTTGGTTGCTGTATGAACAGATTACATTGCTCTGCATTGCCCCATAAGACAGTTGTGTGGAAGGGATGGGCAGTTACTTGTCATTTTACTTGTTTGTATGTGAACTATTCACATACAAAGAGACAGTGATTTTCAAAATTTTCATAAAAAAATGAAAGTAATTTCCAGGAAAATAATTCTCACAACTAATTTTTTGGGGGAACAGGGGTGGTACCAGGGATTGAACTCAGGGGAACTTGGCCACTGAGCCACATCCCTAGCCCTACTTTGTATTTTATTTAGAGACAGGGTCTCACTGAGTTGCTTAGCATCTCACTTTTGCTGAGGGTGGCTTTGAACTCACAATCCTCCTGTCAGCCTCTGGAGCTGCTGGGATTCAGGAGGTGTGCACCACTGTGCCCAGCCTCATGACTAATTTATAGGTTAAGAACTATCACCATCATTTTGAAGCTGAGGAAACAGACTCAGACTTGTCCAAGGTCACACACCAAGTTAGTGGCAGAGTTAGAACAATAAAGTATTCGTCTGGTGTGCAGCCTAGGACTCTTTCCAAGAAATTCCATTCCATTATAATCTCCTGTATGCCTTCTAAAAGAATCTTGCTCCTTGTGCAATCAGCATAGCAAATTAGTCCAAATGTAGTAAGTTTGACCTTACAAACTCCCTAAGGAATCACATTCAATTCTCTGTACAAGATTCAAACGTATTTTTTTCTCAAACTGAAAAACAAATGCTAAAGGGTGGGTGCATCTCCAGGAGCATATTTTTCTGCCCACCCCAGTTCACTGACTCCTTACCTGTCCAGGCGGTATGGGAGAGGTACACTTGAGTGATGAGACGGTGACGCCCTGGGCCAGGATTCCGGAAGTCTGCAGGTTTGGGGTGGATCATTTGAGCTTGGCCATCTGGATATAAGACCTAAGAGGTAACAAAAATGAAAAGAAAAACAAACAGTAGAAGAAAGAACAATTAAGAAAACTGAACTGCAAAACAGGAGGAGAAAGATGACACCAGTCTTCATAAAGCAATGCTCCTTGAGGCAAGAGCAATGCTGTAGACATCTCCGTAGCTCCTGTCCCAGCACAAAGCAGTGTCCAGTAAACATCTCTTGAATTCCTAAAAACCCTCCCAAGCACCACCTTCAGAATGACCTTCCCATCTTGGCTGTGAATCACATGAGGGACCAGCATCCATCACAACCGGCATGTATGCAGAACTCTTTTGTAACCGTATTCTTTGCATTAGATTTCAAGCAGTAAAAAAGGCATTTATTGGTCTCTTTCTAAAGAGAAAGAATTTGATGAAGGTCTGTACCAACATTGGCCAGGTCTTCACATTTCACAAACGGCCACAGAGTTCTTTCCTCAGCATCCTGGGGTCCCCCAGCAACCCCTGTAAAGGGCCTATTCCATGGCATACAAATGAATATAGGAACACATGAAGTTGATCCTAGATAAACACAGGACTTGCTCCATGTAAATACACAGATAAGGGCACAGTAGGGAACCGCACGGTTATTTCAATTTTGTAATTCAGGGAAACGTACCTCTGACCATTTGCCCCATAATTCGCTTTCATCTCTTCTCAGGTCTCCCTGATTCTACCCTTCTTTCTTTCTTTTTTAACTGAAGGGGTGGGGTCTCACTGTGTCACACAGGCTGCAGTGGAGTGGCTGTGCATAAGCACAATCTCACTACTGATTCCTAGTACAGACATCTGATAGGCATATCACAACTCAGCCCCAATCTCCTGGGCTCGAATGATTCTCCTATTTTAGCCTCCTGAGAATCTGGTACTGCAGACATGCATCACCACATCCAGTTACCCTTCTTTCTTTAAGCTGCCTCTCCTCAATCTACTTCCAGGCTCTGTGCCTCAAAACTATGACAGCAGAAAAGTCAGCTTCCTGATCCTTGTTATCTTTAGAGACAAGGAGGTGGGGTTCAATTTTTAAGAAGGAAGGGTAGAGGAGGGCTGACACAGGGATGAGCATAAGAAAGAAAATAACAAAGGTAGCAGAACCTTCCAGTGCTCTCAACAAAACTGCCCTTGGTGAAAAGCTCTGTGAGAAAGCTGTTGGAAACTTTCCTTCACTCCTCTACTACACCCAAGAGGGCAGCTGAGAAATCTGTGGCCCATGGAGGTCAGGGGAAGAAAATGGACAGTATGAATTATATTCTGAATTTCAGAACAACTAAGAACTGCATCTCCTATCTCCTATAATAGGTAAAATATAGTAACCTGCACTAGGCTAAGAAGTGTTACTAAATGGAGTTCCTAGAAAGTCTACTTTAAAAAACAAATATAATTTTAACAGAGAATGTAATCTCCATATATTCTCTGAGGCATGTTTACTGCTCTATGTCTAACACTTAAAATAGTGCCTACATAGAACAAAGAGATGTTCAGGGTATAGTGGTTATACTCTATAACACTTTCAAACCCCTGAAGCTGTCGAATGATGGGGCAGTACAAGTCCCAGCTTCCACCAGTAGAGGCGTTAGTTTGCCCATGCATGCAGTGAAGGTGCTACAAAGGGGAGTTTTCACGAGAGTCCAGCAAGTAACCCTTAAATAATCTGTCTACAAGCTCATTTATACTTAGCAGTCTGGAAATTTTTTTTCAGGGACATTGTGAAACAGTGATTCTCATTAGAATTGCTGACTGCCCAAAGAATTACCTATAAACTCTTTAAAAAAAAAAAAAATCACCTATGATCTCAGAGGATTCTGATTTAATTGCTGTAGACTGAGTCCTGTTCATCAGTACTGTCTAATGCTGAAATTCTGAAGAACAGTTGAGATGGAGAACACTAAGAGGGTGGGAGGGATAGAGGGCAATGGAGGACAACTTCATAACTAGCACAGAATTAACTCTCTGTAGGTCTCATGATTTGTAAAATTTCTGCTGGGAAGACAAAAAGTCTCGTTTTCCTATTGTCACCACAGCCAAAGAATACCATCTTCAAGGCCTGATGCAACCTTACCTCCTACAGGAAGACTTCCCTGACTGCTCTAGACTATTTTTCTGCACTCTGATTGTACTTACTGCCAGTGCTCACACCCCTGCTTGCACTCATACCTCTTCTGTTTGGAACACCTCCTTTTGCCCTTGTTTGTTAGTATCATCCTTTTAAATTCCACCACATACCAGCACCTCCACAAAGTTGTTCCTTTCCTTAGACTCTATCACAGTACTCTTGTTAATTTATCTGGTGCAATTCTAATCACTAAACTTCTATTTCATAATTGCCTATCCATTTGTATGTCTCCTAATGCAACTGTGAGCACCCTAAGAGCAAGAACTATGACTTCGGGGCTGGGGAGATAGCTCAGTCGGTAGAGTGCTTGCCTTGCAAGCATGAGGTCCTGGGTTCGATCCCCAGCACCACAAAAAAAAAAAAAAAGAACTGTGACTTCTTTGCGGGGCAGGGGATGGTACTGAGGATTGAACTCAGGGGTACTTTATCACTAAGTTATATCCCCAATCTGTCCATTCATCTCTCTATCTATTTATTTATTTTTGGTACTGGAGAGCGAATCCAGAGCCAATGAATCACATCCCCAGCCCTTTTTTGTATTTTATTTAGAGACAAGGTTTCACTGAGTTACTTAGGGCCTCACTAAGTTTCTGAGGCTGGCCTTGAACTTGCAATCCTCCTACAAGTTCAGCCTCCCAAGCTGTTGGGATTATAAGGATGTGCCACCATGCTCAGCTGCCAGTCCTTTTTTTATTTAATATTTTTTTAGTTGTCAACAGATCTTTTATTTTATTTATTTATATGTGGTGCTGAGTATTGAACCCAGTGCCTCACACATGTCAACCAAGTGCTCTACACTGAGTCACAACTCCAGCACCCCTCAAGTCCTTTTAATATTTTATTTTAAGCCAAGTTTCTCACTAAGTTGCCAAGGTTAGCCTTGAACTTGTGATCCTCCTTCCTCAGCCTCCTAAGTAAATGGAATTGTAGACAGAACTGAAATATTTACTTGGCAACCAACAGTACTTAGTATGTGTATAGGGTAAGCACTAATGCACAAATGGATGGAAGGATGCAAAATATGAATTGATAAGCAGATCTATAACTTTCATGTGTTTCTAATATATCTAACTTAGGAAAAAATACTTCCTAGTGATTGGTTTGCCAGCTGACCTACCTATAGCCTGAAAAAGACTTGCTATTTACAATTTGCTGTAATAAAAATCAAGTCTTTTTTTTTTTTCCTTTTTCTTTTTGAGATGGGGTCTTGCTATGCTTCCCAGGCTGTTCTGGAACTCCTTGGCTCAAATGATGCTCCCTTGTTAGCCTCCTGAGTAAAGGTGAGTACCTCTGTGCCAAGACTTGCGGGGGCAGGGCACGAAGAGGGAGTGGGGATGGTCTTAGAGAAGGATCAAGTCTTTACCTCACATTATAAGAATAGAAAGGGCCCTATCATTCAGTAAATCCTTACTGAGTACTGGGGGCCTAGTATACATCATTCCATTTCAATGTCAACTATTTTTTGTCAGTTGTAGAATGTGAGGTAACTTGCTGTACCAACTAAGAGCTGCTTAGCAACACAGTTTCAAGTCTAGGATCTTTTCTGCAAAGGCTCATCTCCACCTCTTCTCCTTTCCCAGTTTCAACCCCTTAGATAGAGATGGGTACTAAAATTCAATGCTTCAATATGAGGTCACTCTATAGTTCCATGTAAACCAAAATCTGACAGACCTGGATCTTCACAGTGTTCTGAGGATCCTGCACATGTTCCAGGGTTGCATCAACATCCAAGGCCACCACCAACCCAGATGTAAACCGCAAAGGGTTATCTGATTCTCCTGCTGGCTCAATAATAGTAGCAGAAGCTTTGTGGATCTATAAGCAACAAGAAAATATGATGATTCCAATGTCAGAAGCTTATTGAACAAAACAGTCTTAGCATCTAATAGTAGTAGATATGTGGGAGTTAATCAGGAAGGGCCCTAGCCAAGCCACTTTACTAATAAAAGAAGTTCACCACAGTGAACAGTTTTCATGTCTGTACAGATTTGGTCTGATGGGGCAGGACACAGACCCTGACCTGCTCTGGAAGGGGGAGGTGCAAGAAAGTACTCTGACGCAGCATGGTCTGTAGAATTTTGACCACTTCGGCAGGTTTGGATGTCATGAGTCGGGGCATAAGGTCAAGAAGTTTGTCCACAAAGCTGTCCTGCAAATGGGGCAAATCAGCGATGAAACACCTGGAAGAACAAAGAGAAGTGATTGGCTATGCATTCATTCATCATGGGTTGAGCCTCAAACACCTGCCAAGCCCCTGAAGTAGGAAGAGTGTTAAAGTGGGAGGAGCTCAAAGTTCACAACTACAATAGACAGGTACTCAGATAATTATGCCCTATGTCATGATCATTCTAAAAACCTGCTGGGGTTGTGGCTCAGTGGTAGCGTGCTCACCTAGCATGCATGAGGTCGTGGATTTGATCCTTAGCATCACATTAAAATAAAATAAAGGTATTGTGTCCACCTACAACTAAAATATATATATTTACATATAGATATATATGTGAATGAAAACCTAAAGGCTAAAAACATATTTCAAAAAAAGAATCTGCTATTGAATAACACTGTGTGTCAAGCATACACTTAGGTATGCTTAAATGACTTTATTTAAACTTTCCAACAATCCTGTGCACTGTTAAAATTATTTGCTTCTTACAGATCCTTTAATTAACAAATTTTTTAAGAACCTATCAAGTGCTAAGTACTATTTTAGGTACTGGAAATATAACAGCAAGTGAAAAAGAAGAAATGGAACTGTTTTGATGGAGTTTATATTCAAACAATAGAACACTGAGATTCAGAGAGGCTGATGTTACACTGAGACTCAGAAAGATTTAAGTAACTTATTCCCAGCTCATACTGATTTCATAATACTCTGCCTTGTGGAAGAGGATAGTTAAAAAAATTCACTCAAGAGATCATAACTGTACAAGGCTGAATTAAGAAATATGCAGCTCTGGTTAACAAAAGGGGAAGAACTTAGGCAATTCAGAGCTGTCACCTTTCCAAAAACTTCTTCAACCCCACTGTGCAAAAAAAACCTCTGAAGTATCTAAAACCACAAGTAAGGCATGAATGTAAACTTCATATTTGAAGCCAGAGGTCTAAGCTAACCTGTACCTTTTACTAGAGAGCAACCCCTACTGGTGAATGGTGGTAATGCAACCCAGTCCTACGGGAAGCTATCATCACCCAAATGAAAAAAGAATGAGAAGTGTAGGGTCATAAAAACCTCAGGTTGAGTTAAGTTCCAGAGGGCAGAGACAACAGATAGAAGAAATTATTATTAGACTTAATCAATTCCTTTAAAATCATATACTGCCAGCATACCACAAGTTTGGTAATTTCCTAAACTCTCACTTTCTTCACCAAGCCTTCCCTTTCCACTCATCTACTGAATCTGTTAATTCACTTCAAACAGAACAGAAAAATATTCATCCTATAGAATTACAGAACAGTTCTTCGTAGATTATAAATAAATTTGAAAGTTTAAGAACAGGGATTTTAAAAAAAACTGGCAAGTAGTGATCTTGCAACCAGTTTATGAGTTTCCTTCATAATATTTGTCTTTTTATGGCCCAGTTGAGTGCTAAATCCAAACAATTCCCAATGTTTTAATTATCTGGTTGTACATTTACCTTTTTTTTTTTTTTTTTTTTTGCAGTGCTGAGAATTGAACCCAGGGCCTTGTGCTTGTGAGGCAAGCACTCTACCAACTGAGCTATATTCCCAGCCCTGTACATTTAATTTTGAAGCTTTAAAGCTTCTGAAGTTTATTCACCATTAAAGAAAATGTCAAGTAAGGGCACACTGCCATAGAAAATAGCTTGGCTGCATGGGCTAAACCAAATAACCTGGTTTGTGATCCTGAACCCAGGACCTGTGCTTGCAACTGAGCTATATCCCCAGCCCCTGTGATCACTCTTGGTGCTTGGTAAGTTATTCTCTGCATAACCAAAATTTAATAAGCCAGAGAAGTTATGAAATACTCACCTCTGAAAAAAGTCCACTTCCTGTAAAAATTTTTCACACATTCCAAATAAAGGGTCGACTCTGTAGAAAAAAATGCAAAGTAAATAAGTAACTTGCTTGTGAGCTCTGTGAAGTAAATAACGTGGACCAGAAGTCCCAGAAACCTAAGCATGCATGAAAGGAGAATGAGTATATTACACTATAAAATGATTTCTCAGAGAAACAGGACTCCTAATGGATCTAGGGAAAAATAATTGTCAGGACTCTGAGGCCCAATTAAACGACTTCAAAGCCCATTAGGCTAAAGAAACATTCAAAATCAAAGACTATCATAGACCACACTTGGCACTGGACTCAAAGGCTACCAGACAAGAGCACAGCCCACAGACACTGCAGCATCAAGTCCCACTTGTGCAGGAGTTCTTGCAGCAGCCCCACAGGAGTCTTGAAGTTATGATTCTGCAGCTGACAGCTTGGGTCCAAGGAGAAGAGATTAACATCAGGCAGGTGAGGAGACCATCCTGGCTTAGAAGTCTAATGCTCCACAGGTGCTAATGTAGGTGTAGCTTCCTTACACCAGATATGTCCAGATAAAAGAATCACTACATCACTACATTCAACTTTTCTTTTTTTTCCCCCAGTGCTGAGGATTGAACCCAGGGCCTTGTGCTTCCAAGGCAAGCACTCTACCAACTAAGCTATATCCCCAGCCCAGAATCACTGCATTCAGTGATGCCCAGAGTAATGGTATCTATTATCAGGAAACTTAGTTTATTTATACTTCCTTCTAGTCTAAATGCAATTTACTAAGAAATTAGTTTTTCTATACCACTATGGCCTACTAATATAGTTGGTACTATCAGAATTCCAGGGAACAGATGGAAAGTTAATCAAAGGCAAATTCTCATGCAAAAGGGGAGCAATTTTTGTTACTACTTTGCCTGCAGACACAGATTATCTTTCTTCCTCTATCTTGGCTTCTTTAGCCTTGTAGAGTATTTCATTTCAGTAAAAAACCTATTATATACCTAAGTAATCCAGGCAACATGCTAGGTCAATAAAATTCACTATAGTTTTGTGTTCTTTAGATTTGTTGTATGTAATGAATACATGAAACTTCCCATTTTTTTTTTCATTAACATATATTCATTGGAGAAGCAAGTTCCAGTCAAGGAAAAAAAATAAATAAAAACTCTTTCATTAATAAAATATATGAAAGAATAGTGTCCAAGTTCTTAACCTGGTTTCAACTTTCTACTAAAATGTAAGTTCCATGAGAATAGGGACCTTTGTGTTCTTCATCATACACTTCCAGCAAAGAAGCATTCACTAAATATTTGCTGAATGAATAAATAGAAAATGGCAAATGGAAACTTATGCTACAAGCAACATTTATGTGAATTCTTTCCCAAGAAAAAGTAGCACTTGAACTGCTATTGTTTGTTTTGTTTTGTTTTGTTTGCCAGTGCTAGGAATTGAACCCAGGGTCTCACACATGCCAGCTAAGTGCTCTACCACTGAACCACATTCCCAGATGTACCAACTGAAACTTTCTTAAGTGATACAGCTCCAGAAACGGAACTGAAATTTGATAGTGAGATTAACCTACCAAAAACTACAAGGAGTGAAAGGGCTGAAAGGGAGAATTCCAGCCATGCAGGGGCACAAAGGAAAGCAATTTGGCCAAGAAGTAACATTTTTGGCCTGCTTATAAAGAACTAGCTTAGAGAAATTCCAAACAGTAAAATACAATAATATTTGGAAACTCTTCCCCAACCCCAAAACAGCAGGTATCTTCACCTACATGCTATGTGAAGTAGTCCTCTACCATTAAGAATGCCCAATTTTTCTTTGAGGTAAAGGAAAGCAGTGAATGAAGCTCACTAGGGGAAATTAAACACTGACCTACAGCTGCTGGGGAGCTATGCCAATTATTTATTTAAATTAGTCTCGATTTTCATTTCTAATTATGCAAAGAAAATGGAAAAATAATAAGTGTTATGAAGAAAAATCAGGACTGTAAAGAAAACCGAGCAGCTCTCCATAAGATAAAGTCAAGGTCAGAAACCACAGAAAACTCTTTTTAAAAAAAATTCTAGTAAGTAACCTCAATAAGAGTTAAAAGATTTAAAAGGATATTGCACTGAGAAAGCAAAAGAAATGGCTACAAAACACTAGAGAGAAAAAAGCACAATTAGAAATAAAAAATAACAAAATCAAACTGAATAGTGAATGAATAATGTAAATAAACAATGACAAAAACTGAAATGATAAAAGAATATACTGAGGAATTTACTCAGAACATGGAGTAGAAAAACAAAGAAATTGAAATTACAAAAGAAGTAGCAGAGAGCAAACAGGTCCAAAGGATGCAAAATCCATTATGAGAAACCAGAGTGGACAGAAGAAATAGTAATAATAATAATAATAATAAAATAATGGTAGGAAAACAAGCAAACCATGAGCTAAAAAAGAAGTTGAAACTTCAAAGTCTCACTGAGAATCAGCAACAATATTGAAAGCACATACCTAGACATATCCTGCTGAAATTTCTGAATTCTGAAGAGAAAAAGAAAAATTTACAGCTTTGACCCAGGAAAAGTAAGCTATCTATAAAGGAAAGAGAAGCAGATTGACATCAGACATCCTAACTGTGCTATTAAACACCAAAAGGCAACTCAACAATATTTTCAGAGTTTAAAAGAATTCCATTTAAGTATGAGAGCTAAAGAAAGGCAGTTTCAGAAATACAAGGTTTGATTGTGTATATACTAGAGCATGTTTCTAGTCAAATTAAAAAAATAAATTAGAACAATGGATTTAAATTATTTTTTAAATATTTTTTGGTTATCAATGGAGCTTTATTTTACTTGTTTATATGTGGTGCTGAGAATCAAACCCAGTATGTTGCACATGCCAGGCAAACGCTCTACCACTGAGCTACATACAACTCAAGGGCAAGGGATTTTTTAAATGGCGATTGTGATACAAAAAGAACAGTGGTGGACAAATTGGAGTTAAGCTTAAAAAGATTATATAGAACTTATATAATCTTAAAAATTTATGATGATTAATGCATATTTTAAGAAATCATTCTTAAAATAAGATACATTATAAAAACATAAGAAGCTAAAGTGAAGTTCCAATTATTTAAACAGTACGAGACAAATAAGTAAAAGTACTCTCAAATTTCCACTTGAAGATAGAGAGATGATCAGAAAAATACACATATTAGAAGTGTAAGAATACTCTAATCCTGATGACTTGGAAGGCTTAGGCAGGAAGATCATAAATTCAAGGCCAGTCTCAGCAACTTAGTGAGACTCTGTCTCAAAATAAATAAAAAAAAGGATTAGGGAATGCAGCTCAGTGGTAAAATGCTTCTGGGATCAATATTCAGTACTGGAGACAGGGGGCAGGAAGAGTAAAAATAGTATCACTAAAACTAATATTAGCTAATATTTACCAAGTGTTTACATGAATGTGATAGGCAGTATTTTAAGGGCTTTACATAAAATGACTCAATAATCCTGCCAGGCATGGTGGCCCACACCTGTAATCCCAGTGATTCAAGAGGCTGAAACAGGAGGATTGCAAATTCAAAGCCAACCTTAGCAAATTGGTGAGGCCCTAGGCAATGTAGCAAGACCCTGTATCAAAATAAAAAATAAAAAGGTCTGTGGAAGTGGCTCAGTCGTTAAGTGCCCCTCTGTTCAATGTCCAATACTCAAAAAAAAATTTTTTTTCAATAATCCTCACAATAACCATATGAGAAAGAGGTAAGTACTATTAATCACCCCAATTTAACTTAAGGGAACAAACAGATGAAGCGTTAAGTAACTTGTCCAAGGTCACCAAGTTTGCAAAGTACGGAGGTGTAAAGGTAAGATCTGAAGGTAAGCAACAAGGCACCACAGGCTTAACAGTGATGCATCACTGCCTCTCACCTGACAAGTTTAGAATTAGGGTACAGATGATTCAAACCCCTGGTGGGGAAAAGAAACAAAAGAATCAATTGTTCCAGTAAAAAAAAAAAAAAAAAAGAAAGAAAGAAAGAAAGAAAAGAAAAAATGAAGAAATGACAAAGTAAACAAGAATGTATACAAATGGAAAATATAGCATGAGTACAGATCAAAGACATTACCATCTTTAATGACATGGAAAGATAAGTACAACATATAGTAGTGTGAAAGTAACAGGAGGCAAAAAAGCAAAGTGTACTATAAGTCTATTATGTTAATACACACACATTTATAATTTACATATGTTAAAATGGCTTGAAAAAAGTCTGGAAATATATACATGAAATGATAGCTGTTTTACAGGGGTGTGTAGCCAGGGAATTTTCACATATTCTGCAATGTTTTAATTTTTTTTACAATTATATTTGAACTGCAAAATACATCTATTTTGTTTTAAAAATTAAAAATACTGATACTATCACATGTACCTCTCTTTTCTCAGATGTGAGTGGGACACACTGGGATTAAACTTTTTAGAAAGGAATATATGGATGTCTTAAAGATTAAACCAAATCATCGGATTTCAGAGAAGTTAAACAATAAAAAGTATGCATTTGAGAATGGATAAAATATTAACAATTCCCATTATCAGAAAGTCTTATAGCTACCATCATATTGAGCTCTTATTATGTATCATGCTAAGTGCTTTTACATGTATTTTTCCATTTATGCTTCACAGAATCCCCAAGAAATAGATGCTGCAATCATTCTCATTTTGCAGGCAGGGAAACAAGGCACAGAAGTTAAAAATATCTGTCCTTAATCAAATAAATAGAAAGTGGAGAAGTCTGGATTTGAAAAAGGTAGTCTGACTTCATAGTACATTCACCTTTACTGCCAGAAAGCTTACTAGTCCTTTCCAAAGAGAAAAAGTGATTTCTGGTATCAAAATTCTTAAAGACACCTATCTAATCATGAAGGACCATACAGAATGTCCTTGTTGCCAAATGAAGTCCTGTGTTGTACTGTAGGTAATGGAAAGCCACTGGAGGGTAATTAGCAAGGAAGAGACATTAACTGGATTTCCAAGGATCTAATATGACCCATGAAAAGTACTTGGAATATCTGGAGAAAGAAATGAATAGACTGTATGTCCCACAGTCAATCTTTCCTAAATCTCATTTTACTGTTCACTTACTATTGGTGAGACCTCTGAATACATTTGGAAGTATCTTTGAAAGGAAAATGTCACCATCTTACCCTCGAGTAGTTCGTGCAGTTACTATAAGCTGCAAAGCTTTGGCCTGAAGCCTCATGTGATGTATAATCACCACTTGCTTATTATCCACTCCACTGTACATGAACTCCATTTTGTAGGTTTCTTCCATGATCTATGAGGAAAAGATAATTAATAATCAGTAAAAATATCACAGTATTACCTGAGAGCAGTACAGACTTCTACAAACTATCTTCTGGTTTTTTGTTTTTATTTTTTTGTGGTGCTGGGGATTGAACCCAGGGCCTTGTGCATATGAGGTAAGCACTCTACCAACTGAGCTATATCCCCATCTGCAGACAAACCATCTCCTTAGGTGAAACTATGAAGTAAGATTTTTGAAAAATAACTATGTTTTAATTCTGAACTAAGATTTTAAAGTACCAAGTAAGATCAGCATAGTGTATCTTGTGAAAAGAGAATAAATTATTTTGTCAATTGAAGAAAAAGATTTTCATCTACTAGTAAAAGCATCTTAGTTGTTGATATGAAGATATGAAAGTTTACTGATAAAATTGCAAAGTACTTCTCTTTACCCTAAATCAAACTCACTGTGCTATGGGAACACAGTGATGTTCCCATATAATACGAGATGTTATTTGACTGATGATGGAGTTATGTCCCAATAAGCCCACTGTAAGTTGAAAATATCATAAGTTGGGGCCAGGTACGGTGGCACATGCCTATAATCTGAGTGGCTTGGGATGCTAAGGCAGGAAGATCACAAGTTCAAAGCCAGCCTCAGCAACTTAGTGAGACCCTAAGCAACTTAACAAGACTCTGTCTCTAAATAAATAGAAAAAAGTGCTGGGGATGTGGCTCAGTGGTTAAGTGACCCTCTGTTCAATTCCCAGCAAACCACCCCCCCCACACCAAAGAAAAAGAAAATATCGTAAGTCGAAAATGCATTTAATACACCTCATCTACCAAATATCCTAGCTTAGTAATACCTACACATTACTGTAGGGTATGGGCTCCTGATCACATGGCTGACTAGAGACTGCTATTATCAGTATCATGAAAGAGTATATCATCCTACACATTACTAACCCAGGAAAATATCAAAACTCAAAATCCAAAGGAAGGTTTCTACTGAAAGCATATTATTGCAGTATCATAAAGTTGAAAAGTATAGTTGCAACATTTGTAAATCAGAGACCATCTGTATGTACTATGTACAGAAACCCAATCCCCAGGAAAAGCCTTCCAAGAATTAAGTGTTAGGAACCATTAACAGCATGTCAGTCATCCAGACAACCTGTGCTGTAGGCCTGGTCTCTCTGAGGAAGATGGGAGACGGAATAACTAGGAAACAATGACTATTGCCAGGCACAGTGGCACACACCTATAATCCCAGGGACTTGGGAGGCTGAGGCAAGGAGGGTCGTGAGTTCAAAGCTAGCCTCAGCAAAAGCAAGGTGCTAAGCAACTCAGTGAGATCCTGTCTCTAAATAAAATACAAAATAGGGCTGAGGGTGTGGCTCAGTGGTCAAGTACTCCTGAGTTCAATTCCCATTACCCCCACAAAAAAACAAAAACAAAAACAAAACAATGACTATGAGCACAGAACAAGCCCAATGTATTTAAGTTCTTGCTCAGTTCAATCCAAATCAGTTATTTCCCTTCAAATGATGCTTCTCTTTCCCCACTGTGCTTGCTTCCCTTGGAAGGCTTTGGGGTCAGAGAAATGACTCGAGGCTCTCCTACAACTGACAGTAAGATCAGTTACTTAATTACATGCTGCCTAACGTTTCCCTATGTGAAAACAGGGAAGAAATAGCACCAATTCATAAAACTTCCAGTATCAAAAGGTGCTTGGAAAGAATTTAGCACAGGATCTGGTATACAGCAACAGTAATCCTCTTCCTTTCAGACTACTTCTCCCTGGTCTCTATCTTCCCAACATAGCCCAGTTTTGCTTCTAGTCATTAGGTTCCATTTCCCTACAAAACACCAAACACCAGATTTGAGAGGGAGTCTGGATCAGATTCGAGATTTGAGATATTGGGCAGTACAGGAAAAAGAAAACAGATTCTGTGTATCAGCAGATTTGGGATGGATATCAAGTCCTAACACTACTAGCTACAGAGTTCTACCTTGCTAAGCCTCATCTGTAAAATGGTCTAGATCTTTATTTCTATCTAATGGCATTACTATAAGGATTAATTAAAATAACAGGATTGAACTCATTTAGTGAACAATCACAGTCACCATCATTAGCTTCCTAATAGGTCATAGTTACTGGGTCATATGTAGACTCACTATCTGGAAAGCAAGACCCACATGGCTTCGCTAAGTCCCAAAACTTCTGAATGAAGGGAACTGCTCAAAGCTAGAAAGACAAACACTTGAGGCAAATAAAATTAAATGCTACTTAATGAACTAAGCAGAAATAAAAGAACCTTCTAACATTTCAAGAGATGATATAGTTTTAACTATAGATTTATTTATGATACTGGGATGCTGGGGATTGAACCCAGGGCTTTGTGCATGCTAGGCAAGCTCTCTATCAAGTGAGCTATATCCCCAGATGTACTAGTATATGAAAGATTCATGACAGTATTGACTGGATTTTAGTGTATCTGAAACACAAACTAATAATTTTGAACACAAAAGCATCTTAGAAATTATACAATTCAATTGCTACAGTTTATACAGGAAGAAAAAAATCCAGGAAGGTTAAGTAACTTGCTCATTATCACCCAGAAAATGAGAGACAGACCTGAGATTATCCCAACTTCAAACCCAATGTTATGTCCCCTAATTATGCTGCTTGCTTTGCTTTGCTTTTTTTTTTTTTTTGGTGTGTGTGTGTACCAGGGACTGGACTCAGGGATGCTTAACCCACTGAGCCACATCCCCAGCCCTTTTTATATTTTATTGAGAGACAGCGTCTCACTAAGTTGTGCAGGGCCTTGCTAAATTGCTGAGGTTGGCTTTGAACATGCAATCTTCCTGCCTTAGCCTCCCAAGTCACTGGGATTACAGGTATGTGCCACCATGCCTGGTTATGCTGCTTTTCTTATAAGTACCTTCTACCTATCATAGCCTGAAATTAGGGAAGCCACAGTAGAGGCATGCAACCATAGGAAAGCTTCTGGCTCTGCCCTGAACTAAATAATTCTTGTGAGAGAAGGTCTCAATAAACTTACCTGTTTTGCTGCTGCTGAGGCCAAATCACTCTGCTTTAGATACAAAGGGGCAGCCACATTCCACAGCTTTTCCTGCAATGCCTATTCAGATAAATGAGAACAGAACACAGAAGTCAAAAAGAATGACAAATCATTTAATTTAATTTGTACTTTTGCTTTGAACATCCACCATGATGAGGAAGGAGTTTTCATTAATTTTATTCTTTAAAGTTATTAAGTCCTAATTATTATGAAGTGACCAACAGTTTGGGCTAAATGAACTACCCATGTGATCCAACTCCTGGCCCAAAGGCCCTGTGTCTCAGATAAACGTTTGGAAGCAGAGTATAGGAGCCGTAAAAACCTCACGAGAATGTACAAGCAAGCCAGCTTCCTGGGCTCTGGGCCCTCCCGTTCCCACCAAGTTAGTCACTAGATTAACATGGGTCATCTAGACCCTTCTCCCATGATTGTGGTTCTTTTTTCTTTGCTTCTTCCTTATTAGCCTTTGAAAAGCCTATAACCTTATCAACAACCCAAACTAGAAATCAAGCCACTTTCCTGAATTCTTCCCTTTCTCAATCTTTCTACACTCAAAACAATCGCTAAGATCTATAGATTTTACCTTCCATCTTTCTACTCCCCTATCCATCCAATTCATACCAACTCTCATTTGACCTTTGTTGTAGACACTTATTGATAAGAATCATCTTAATTACAAATGTGTAATTAAATGACACTACAGAAAACCAGGACTAACCTTGCCCAATAGAAATATAAGCCGCCCATGAATTTTAAATTTTAAATTTTTAGTAGCCATATTTTAAAAAGTAAAATAGGTGAAATTAATTTTTAATATACAGTTTATTTAACTCAGCACATTAAAGATATTATTTAACCATACTTTACTTTAAAAAATGATGGGGCACACCTATAATTCCAGCAGCTCAGGAGCTGAGGCAGGGGGATCACAGGTTAAAGTCCAGCCTCGGCAACTTAGTGAGGTCCTCAGCAACTTAGCAAGACCCTGTCTCAAAATAAAAAATAAAAAGAGGTTTCCCAGCACCACCAAAAAAAAAAAAAAAAAAAAAAAAGAGCTGGAAATGTGGCCCAGTGATTAATCTATGGTTAAGCACCCTTGGATTCAATCCCCAGTACCAAAAAAAAGATTTGTGAGATTTGGGAGATAGTTTATGGGATTTGTTTTTCATAGTAAATTTAAGAAATGCAACAAGTATTTTGCACTTATATCACATCTCAGTTTGAACTAACATTTCAAGTGTTCGATAGTCATATATCTGATAGAATCATACTAGAAAATAGATATAAATTTTTAAAATATTTAATCATTTATCATATGCATGTTTTG
Organism: Sciurus vulgaris; assembly: GCF_902686455.1. NCBI lineage: Eukaryota > Metazoa > Chordata > Mammalia > Rodentia > Sciuridae > Sciurus > Sciurus vulgaris. The sequence goes on from NC_136472.1 coordinate 75,266,960, forward strand.
ACATAGTCATAGCCAAATTAGAATTAATTTTGTATCTTTTTATAACTACATAACATTAAACAGAAAATACTATGTCAGGTTGTCATATAATTCTTCATGAAGATCATCACTGGCTACAGAAAATACTGTTGAATAGTTGTGCCACAATTTATTTAGCTCTTTCCCTATTATCAAACACATTCTGTCTCAGGTTCTAGGTCTAGGCCCCTTCTCTATCCTGCCACCGCTATATACCAAGTAACTAACATAGCTCTGTGCTCCTTTTAGGGCTAACATCTTCTCTTTTCCTCCCCATCTTTTGCTGCTAAAGAAAAGTGGATCTTTTTCTCCTATGTTTCTGTGGGGAAGAGAGCAAGTTAAGGAAGATCATCACATTTCCAAGGCCCTGACTAAATACCATATAATACCAAGGGTTTTCATACATGTTGCTTCTTAACATTTTACATCCTTAGGGTAGATTTGTTATTGATCCTGTTTTACAGTGCTTTTTTTTTTTTTTTTTTTTCTTTTGCAGTACTGGGAATTGAAGCACTTTATCACTAAGCTACATCCCCAACCCTTCTTATTTTTGAGACAGGGTCTTGCTAACCTGCCAAGTTGGTTTTAAAACTTGTGATTCTCCTTTCTCAATCCCCTGAGTTCCTAGGATTACAGGTGTGCCCTGCCCCACCAGGCTCACAGTGTTTTTGAAAATCAAATGACTATGTAAACTTCTTCAGGTGATGAAAACAGTCTATATCTTGCCTGTGGTAGTGTTTACACAAGTATATATACTTGGAAGGAATATGTCTGGCCTAATAAGGGCCGTTTAAATCCCAATCTACCTCAGCGTACGTGCCCAACTTCACAAGTATACACACACCTGTACAACCTTAAGTATAACAGTACAAATTTAAAGATCTTACAGTGGAAAATATTTTCTGATTTCCCCGTTTATTCTGACTTTGGTCCAATATCATTAATCATTTTGAAGACTAAGAATATTTAGAACTAAAACCAAAACAAAATTTTATCAAATGAGAAGGACTCCCATGAATCCTAAGCCTGAATTTATAGTAAAATTCTGCTGCAGAAGCTAAAACGCTACTGAACTAGTTTAACTGTTTTTTAATTCACCAAACCTAAAACAGCTTCTTGGGTGCCAATTTTGTGTATGTTATGTTATCTGACTACTTAGTATGAAATCCAGCAAGTTAGACCTTTTAAAAGCGATGAAATTAACCTTTTAGCTCTGACAAAGTGGATCAACATTTCAAGAAAACAGTATTAAACTTTATGTAAATTCTGTACTAATCACACTATATAAAACATTTGAAATTCGTGGGATTCTAATTAAAATGATTATGCAATCTAATTATACAATGATGAAAGAATTTTCCTAAAATATAAAAATTCAAATTCCTATATGAGTTAGCATTTCTTTAATAAGAGACAAATATAATTACATTGCAGAATACATAATTTCTCCATTGCTAAGTGGTTGCATAGGACTGAAAGTTTTTCACCTATGGCCTCAAACTCTTGCTGGATCACTTAAAGTGCAGTCCTAGCATCACAATAAAAAAAAAAAAAAAAAATAGAGAGAGAATCCAAACCAACCTTGATGAGAAGTAGTTGACACCGAAGATAGGCAGCAGAGAAGTCAGCTACTCCTGCCAACTCAGACTGAAGTTCTCCAAGTCTTTGCAGATCCCTATAGTACATAAAAACCCAAGCCAAAGGGTGAGAATAATGCCACCAACATAAAGATCAAGTCAAAAAGGTTTTATCATTTTACATCTAGTCATTAGTTTACTATCATTTTTCCTGGTTCTGGAGATTGACTGGCCTTGCATCCTGCTATGCCAACACTCTACCACTAAATTACACCCCCAATCCCTTTTTTAATTTTTTTATTTTTTTGAGTGTCATTAAGTTGCTAAGACTGGCCTCTAACTCGTGCTCCTCCTATTATCAGCTAAATAAGAAGCAGAAATTACAGGCATGGGTCACCAGCACCTGGCTGGTCATAAGTTTTTAAATGACAATACCAAATGCTGGAATGGTTATAATGAAATCAATTCACTCATACTTCTTTAGCAGTTTAAACTATTAACAAGTCTATTGGAAAGCAAAATTGTACTGTTATAAAACCACATACATGGTAAAATATTTTCATTAGAACCTTTGTGCTGAGAAAAGATCATAAGGGTAATATTCAACAGAAATATACAACTTTATGTCCTATAATATTCGTTTTGTGTGGAGTATTATACTAACAACTCAGTTAACTATGTAATGATCCAATAGTGGTAGAATTATTAAATATATTATGGTACATCCAGTCAATGAAATATTCTACAGGCATTAAAATACAAATGGAAAATAAGGTATATGATCTCAACTATGTAAATATATAGGAGAAAAACACAGTAAAGCAGTTTTCTGGATAGTGGTATTAGGGTTTTTTTCAGTGCCTTCTTCCAACTATATTTCCAAGGTTTTATACCAAGAACAAACATTTTTTCCTATCAGAAAAAAAAAATTTTTTTTAAAGGTATTGTGGTGGAACGACTTAACTGTTGGTTGCTACCCAGCTAGTCATTCTCTAATGCTTCATTACTAAAGAACCATGGTTTTATGCACAGCAACATGTCCCCGAACCCAATTCCAGGTAGAGTCTAATTCAACTAAGCCAGTGAATACAGGTCATCCCTCTGATTGTGTGACCTAAGTTGTTTTCATCAATCCAAATGAAAGGACTTATGTTCCATGCTTGGAGCAAGTTGGTTTGTCTGTCTCTCAGTAGACTAAGCAAGAATGCTTATAGTTCTGATTGCCATTGGCACCCACACAAAAACTCCACAGGAAAAAAATCTTAGGATAAAACCAATGCGGAGGACAAGAAAAATACAGAGACCCACAGAGAGAAAGTGGGTCCTTAATGGTATCATTAAGCTACTTGATCATACCATACCTCCAGTTTCCAGTTACATGAGGAAAAGTCTAAGTTCATCTGCTGTAACAAAGTATCATAGATGGGCTTATAATAAGCAAAAATTTATTTCTCACAGTTCTAGAAGCTAGGGAGTCCAAGATCAAGGTGCCTGCAGACTTGGTGTCTAGTGACCGCAGCTTTTCTCATAGAAAACAGCTTTTAGCTGTTTCCTTGATGGAAAGGATCAACAAGCTCCCTTTGGCCTCTTTTATGAGGACTCTAATCTCATTAATGAGGGCTCTATCCTCATGACCTAATTACCTCCCAAAGGCCTCACCTCCTCATATCATCACCTTAGGGGGCAGGATTTTAACATGTGAATTTTAGAGGAACATAAATATTCAGATCATAGTAAGACATAAATAAGCACTGTAAGCTAATCTGAGATGATGTTTTTCTGATATTTGGAATTTAAAACATCCTAACTGAATATGTAAGTAGGGACACAGACAGCAACCACTTAAAAACCTATCTGTGCCAGGTGTGGTGGCATGCACCTACAGTTCCAGATACTCAGAAGGCTAAGGCAGGAGGATCACTTGAGCCTAGGAGTTGGAGGCCAACCTGGGTAACCTAGTGAGACCCCCATTTATAAACAGTGTTTGCCTGTGGACAAGAAATTAAAAGCAGTACACACGTTTGTGCTGGGAGCTAGAATTATTGATGATTTAAAACATTGGTTTTTTTGAATAGGTAATACATACCTAAGGTATAGAATTATATCTATAGGGTACAGAATACAAAAGATCCTACAGGATGCAATTCAGTTCCCCTTCCTATACCTGTGTCCTGTTGCCCTACTATACTGTACACATTCTTAGTGACAACCACCATGACCAGATTCTTCTGAATTCTCCCAGATACACTGTGCATCTACAAAAAGTACTTGTTTCTGTTCTTTTTTGGTGGGAGAGGGACTAAACATGTGGGTTCATGTATATGTATATATGTTAACTAAAAATCCATCTCAGCATTCACAGAAATCTGCCTTATTATTTTTTGTTTCTTTGTTTTTGGTATGAGGATTAAACCCAGGTGCACTTGACTACTGAGATACATCCCTGGCCCTTTTTATTTTTTATTTTGAGATAGGGTCTCACTAAGTTGCTGAAGGTCTCACTCTGTTGATGAGGTTGGCCTCGAGCTTGTAATCCTCCTGCCTAAGCCTTCCACATTGCCTCATTATTTTTTAATGGCAACATCAAAATTCTTCATAGAAATAGTAACTGTGGGAAATCTGAAGATTTAAGTCACTAGGAAAGTTGAGTGTTCCAGGCATAAAATATCAGATTGTTTAGTAGCCTGGACAAAACTGTCTAGTGAACTAAGCACCTCTAATTTCATGCTCACTGGGCAACTTTAATGATAATTAATGTTGCCTCCTATGGACTTTGATACCAGGAAGGAGATGCCCTACGGAGGCATACAATGAACTATCCCTAGAGTGACTGGAGAAATTGGTGTCTATGGTATATATCATCTCTTGTGAGTTTAAGTAGCTTGAGTAGGTCCAGAAGTACCTGCTCACACATGGGAACCCAGTCCAATGAAAGGCAAGATGCTGGATGACCTAACTACACCTTGAAGTGCAATTTTGGGGGCTAGCTCTTCTCTCCCTTTCACTTTTTTATGATGCCTCTCTTATAAGAGAGAGTCCGGAACCATTCCACTTCTGAAGCATTACCTCCCTAAGAAAAGTCTGCTTTCTGTTACAATTAAAGAGAACTCTGACCAGCTGATCAGGTGTTTGACTGTCTCCAAGTGTTGTTATTCTGCTGCCCCTGGATTGTATCAATTGTCCTCCACATAGAACAAGATGCAACCTAACCCAATTAGCCATGGGAAATCTGGACTACTGTACAAAATGAAAACTTGTTAGCCCTGGGTGAAATCCTCTGTCCCAGTGTTTCCTCTCTGTACCTCTTCATGTTCACAATTCTCAGAAAGCCACAGTCTAGACATCCATTAGAAGACTACAAATTCTTTTATGAGAAAAGTACAAAGAGCACCTTCTCCATGCACTGTCCTGTGCTAGGTGTTTCCTTACTAGAGCTCATTTAATCCTCACAACATGAACTGCAATTAATCCCATTTTCACTGAGCATGAAACTAAAGACAAGCATTTAAGGAGTTTGCCCGAGGTCCCAGAATTAATAATGGGCAAAAGCAGGACATAATCCCAGGTCTGTATGACTCCAAAAGCTTTTTTTTTTTTTTTTAACTATATCATATTAAACCTCATGTATTTATGTGCTATTAAACTTTTTATTTTTTTATGAACTATATCAAATACAAAGAAGACAAAGCTGACCATTTTTATACAGATGTTATCTGGCAGGGCAAAAGTCACTCCCAGGAATATACACTTCAGCAATCCTCAGTCCATAATGTACATAAACAGAATATTTTAAGTATTAAAAGGAAACAAGGTTACATGTACTGTGATTTTAAAAAGTTTACACAATAGGCTGAACTAGTCAATTTTTAAAATCACTGGTAGTCAAAAAGATCCTAGATGGGCAAATCAAATGTTGTTTATGGCTACACATTTCTTTCAAATTCTACTGATCTCTAAGCATTAAATTTACACCTTTGTCCTTTAGAGGTTTGGTAGAACAGCAAAAAACTTCAGAAAATGCAAAGTAAGTACAAAGTCCTTACTTCATCCTTGCACCTAGATGGTTACATATTATAAACATTTATTTTCCACCTCTTTAATTAGTGGACTAGGTCCCAGACTACAAAACAGATGTTATCCCTTACAGACATTAACAGTTGCACAGTAATAGGAAGATTTTAAAGGATGCAACCATGAAATCCATTTTCTTTAGGATTGGAATGTAAAAGAATTCCCATAAGAAAACAAGTGTATTTCTATTGATTCCAAATAAATGAAGACCCAACGGTTTCAAATTAAAATGAACTGTTTTACTCCAAAATTCCAACTCTATTATGGAATACCACAGTGGTAAGATTCCTGAACCAATAATGTTTATTTTCAGTAACAGCTATTTCATGGACTTACACAAAAATCAAACTGAGAAATTAGAGATCATAACAGAGAAACAGCAGATAAATGACTGCAGAATTCCTTAAAAGACAATTCACCCTCATTCTCAGAGAACTTAAAATATTATTACAGTTATAAAAATTGGATTGGATTTACTGGCAAAATAGCAAGAGCATGTTCAGTGTGTTAAGGAATCCACAGTTAAATTTTCAAGCAAAATGTCATAGCTGTCCAATAATATCTATACAACTACTATTCTCAAAACACTTTCACCCTTATGACAATAAACTTCACAACAGTTCTACATGGTAGCTATGTAATACTCTTAAGTTTACAGATGAGGGAGTTGACTGCCTAAAATCTTGCACATAGGAAGTGACAAAATTAAGACTTGAACCAGTCCTTTTGGATTTCAAATTCCATACTACACGCTTTACATCAAACGAAGTGTTAACTAGATAGGAGGCTATCTAGTCCAGACTAGATAGGAGGCTATCTGGTCTGGTCCAGGCCTTTGTTCTACCTAGTCCTTGGTACATTCTCTCCTCTCCACTTGGCTAACTTTTATTCATTCTTCAGGTCATCACCTTAGACCATCCAAGGAAAGATTAGGTGCCCCCTCCCATTCTTCTAGAGAACACTAGGTTTACTCTACCACAGCATGTAAAGTGCAATTCTGCATTTCCTATTTACCTATTTCACTCATTAGGCTGCAGGACCCTCACAGCAGGGACTATCCTATTTACTACAGCAACCTTTCTGCCTAGCATAGTACCTGGCACATAGTGGATGCTCAGAAACCATACAGGGAATAAATAAACCCCAGCTCCTTCACCAGGAGCGCTACCTCACTCATTGTAAAAACGTAATTCTCATGAAATTATTTGCAAATTCAATGAAATAATAACAAAAAATACTTAGAAAAGTGGACATACAGTGGACATTTGAAAGACAGCAGCTCTTAGAAAACACCAAATTTATATCTGGAGATGAAATATGGCCAGAAGAAAATGCCATCAATAAAATTCTTTTTCTTTTATAATTTTATTTTGTTTTTTTTTAATGCAGTGCTGAGGATCAAACCCAGTGCCTCACACGTGTGAGGCAAGTGCTCTACCACTGAGTCACAACCCAGTCCTAAAATTCTCTTTTTTTAAAAATTTTCTGTAGTTGTAGATGGACAGCATGCTTTTATTTTATTTATTTTTATGCAGTGCTAAGGATCTAACCCAGTGCCTTAAACCTGCTAGGCAAGCACTCTGCCAATGAGCTACAACCCCTGCCCTATAAAATTCTTAAAAGTTAATTCCTGGTTAAGCCATCATAACTATAGTTTTCAACAAATATTAACTGAACCCCTATAAAAAAGGTATCCAAGGTACATTCATGAAGGCAAAGTAGTTATGTCAAGTCCCAGATAAAAAGCAAACAAACAAAAAATTCTCAGAGCCCTCACTGAACAACAGCAGACTTTCTACAGGAAATACCAGTGTGATTAAATAGAGGGTTGCTTGGATGACAATTAAGAGTCATGAGTACAATGGTGAAGTTTGTTTCACACTAAAATTAACAAATATATGGCCCAGTCCTAATCAGAGAACATTCTATATGAAACTCTGTTTACTTTTCAACAACTACAGAAATAGTCATTTGTGGCCAGGAATGGTGGCATGCACCAGTAATCCCAGGAACTTGGGAGACTGAGGCAGGAGGATGGCAAGTTTGAGGCCAGCCTCAGCAATTTAGCAAGGCCTTAAGCAATTCTGCAAGACAGTCACAAAAACAAAATAAAACCAAAACCAAACCAAATAAAAAAGGACTGGGAATGTAGCTTAGTGGTAAAGCATCCTTGGTTTCAACCCCCAGTACCAAAAAGAAGAAAAGGTGGAGGAGGAAGAAGAAATAATTCTCCAAGTACCCTAGATATCATCTGATTTAATCTCCTCCTCCCGGAGGACTCCTCTTCTTTGCTGCATATCACTAAATGCTAGATTCAAATCCTGGTTGTGCCACTTCCTAGCAAATTACTTTATGTCTATAATAATGTTTGTAAAGCATAGCAGGCCCCCAGTGCTACTGTTCCCTTGGTTTTCCATTCTAGATCTATTACCATCTAGAGTACTCTCCTGAAAATCCACTCAAATTATAATGCCCAGGACTGGCCACCAGCACTGAAACATCAGTCTTGCCACCCCAAAGCCCAGTACACAAATCACTTTGTAAAACTTAGATCATGAAGGCAACTCACATCAACAGGTGTTTACTGAACACCTACTAACAACCAAGAATGCGGCTTTGGGGCGTTTTGCACTTGCTTTAGTGTCAACAGGATAATAGTGTCAAAGACAAAACCTAAATGTTTAATCAGACAGGGGCAAGTCAGGAAATAGAGCCTATTTTCCTGGGCTCAGGGTCAACAACCTCCATCTAGTGGCCTCCAAAATTAAGCACTATGATGAAGGGGAAGAAGAGAAAAAACTATAATTGAGGCAGCACTTCATAAAAGACAGAGAGGACTTGTATCATGACTTCCAGAACCATGGACTGTCCATCACTTACAGTAGAGACAACAAACATTATCTGTAAAAGGTCAGGTAGCAAATATTTGAGGCTTTACAGGCTGTATGGTCTCTGTGGCAACTATTCAACTCTGCTATTGTAGCATGAAAGCAGTCAGAGACAAGGACTAAACAAATAAGTGTGGCTATGCTTTGGATGGAACCCAGGCCTTGCACATACTAGGGAAGCACTCTGCAACTGAACTAGGCCCCCAGCCCTCAATTAAATCTTACAAAAGCAGGCAGAAGGCTAGATTTGATCCACAGGCTTTACTTTGGGGACCCCTAGTTTAGAGAACTGTTCCTGGCACACTGCAGGCACTGAAGATATCAAGTATATGACTGAATGAACAGTATCAAGAGGACATATTGTCACACTAAAACAATTTCAACTGTAAAAAAAAATATTCCATTTTACTTATTCTTTATTATTGCTGATTACAGTGATGGTATTCACATGAACATTTCATCACTTAGACTCTGATTTAGCAGTCAATGCAACTTTCTTCAATAGGTACAACTTGTTAAGGATTTGAGCTGCTCTACAATCTCCGGCTAATCTATCACTGCAAAGCAGGCAATAACTAAGTCCATTCAGTATGTAACAAGCTTTCACTTGAGCTTTGTTTTTAGCAGCAGCTATCATTTCTGGTGGGACCACCACCATCAATTTGCAATGCCGGGTTCACAGCAGGATTTTCTTGGCAAGTTGTGAGACTGTGTTAACTTGCCTTGTTTGGGGCCCAGAACTACTGGAGGCCCCACAGATATAGTAGCTAAGGAGACCCTAGATATAAGAAAAACTATGGGCCTCTACAGGGCTTTCCCAGAGCGTGGTATACTATGTGCCCCCAGCATGCTACATGCTTTCTCATGCCTTTGTTCATGCCCAAACTCTCACACACACCCACAGAGGGAAGGATTCTGCCCTCAAACTTGCTTGCATGACTGCACTCCCAGAAGTTGAGGGATGCCAGGTTTTTACAGGGCTACTAGCAGTTTGGTAGCTCGGGAACAGACTGTGGCTTTGGCTCACTCACACAGATTCCAATCATCTAATGCATTTTCCTAGACTACACAGGCTGCAAAGTTAAAACTGCATTTCCCAGAGTCTTTTGAGCAAGGTTCCAGATGTGACTTCTTATTAGTCAAGCAAACATACTCATGAATTTTACATAGAGAACAAAGTTGGAAGGGGAAAAGGGCAGAGTGCAGGACATGGTTCTGGAGCCAGCAGCTTTATCAGTGACAATCTGACTGAACAGGCAGCTTTCTGATCCTGGAAGGAACAGCAGCTCCCTTGGTGACCTCTGGAAATCATTGTAGCACTGGAAATAATTCCTAGAAATTCAACCTAGTCTGTTTCTTTATTCTTCCCAACAATTCTGTGAGTCATGTAACATGCTGCAATAAGTTTCTTTCTGCTTAGTTAATAGCCTATTTTGTTTTCTATAAACAAACTCTTAAGTTATAAACTTTCTTAGATTAAACAAGTATCAGGTGGTAGAGCTCAGAATTGAACCCAAATCAATCTACCATGGAAGCCTCATTCACTCAGTCACTATTCTACACCACTGCAGTTCTGTGAGGATACCATGTCTACTGGCTCTTCAGATGTTTGCTGCAGGTGAATTTTCTTCTACACCTAGACTATCAAACTGACATGCTCAGTCAACATTCTACACTAGCTAAAGGTCTTCTTTTATTGGAGGGCGGGGTACCAGGGATTGAACTCAGGGGCACTCAACCACTAAGTCACATCCCCAGCCCTATTTTATATTTTATTTAGAGACAGGCTCTCGCTGAGTTGCTTAGCACCGTGCTTTTGCTGAGGCTAGCTTTGAACCTGTGATTCTCCTGCCTCAGCCCCCCAAGTCACTGGGATTACCATTGCACCCAGCTAAAAGGTCTTCTTTTTAAAGCATTCCTGATCACTGCCACACTAATGAGCCAGGGACTTACATCTATTTTACTAGAGCACCTATGCTTTCCTCCACTGTAGTGTTCACAAATTAATGATTTCTCACTCTCCTCAGCATCTAGAACAAAGTCATAGTTAATGCTGCTAAGTGAATAAATGAGTGAATCATATGACATGAACTAAAATAACAGGGTCAATAACTTGAAGAATCGTTCAGTTGGACTGCTTCAAAACATGTTAAGGTGTGATAATGTACAGGAAAAACATTGGTAACTATCATCATAATTCTTTGTCTATGTCTCCCTTGCTTACATGAGGTCCAACAGGGCAGAATCCTACCTAACCGATCTGCATGTAGCATAGAGCTTGCTTCTCAGTATATTAATAATTATAACTGAATATTCTTCAGGGAATATCAAAAGAGATCTCCACCAAGCTACAAATGATATCACATTTTTCTATCCTTATTTTTGGTATTGGAGATTGAACCCAGAGATGTTTTAACACTGAACTACATCACCATTCCTTTTTAATTTCTTATTTTGAGAAAGGGTCTTACTAAGTTACTGAGGCTGGCCTCAAATTTGCAATCCTCCTACCTCAGTCTTGCGAGTAGCTGGGATTACAGGTGTGTACCACTGCATTGGTTTGTCTTTCTTTTAAAGAGAAAACAATTCTGCTTTTATTAAAGGCAAATGGTTTCAATTATTTTCAAATCATTTGGGCCATTTTAATATGATCTGGCAGAGCCTGTTAGTTGTTCTCAAATATCTTCTCTCCCCTTTTTCCTCAGTAATATTACAAATCAGCAAATGCTAACCAGACACCAATCATTCCAGAGTAAAGACAGAATTTCCTAACTTCCTGTTCCTAGATATGGCCATGGGACTTATCCTCAGGAAAACAGTAAGCCTAAGACTAGAATGTGCAAGTATTGGGACATGCCTTTAAAAGCAGGTGGAGGATTCAGGTATAGTGGCCCACACCTGTAATCCCAGCAAATCTGAAAGCTGAGACAGGAGGACTGCAAGTTCGAGGCAGTCTTAACAACTTAACAAGGCCCTAAGCAATTTAGTAAGATATCGTCTCAATAAATAAATAAAAAGGGCTAGAGATGTGGCTCGGTGGTTAAGCACCGGTAGGGTCAATCCCTAGTACCAAAAAAGAAAAAGAAAAAGGAAAAGAAGGTGGGGTGGAAAAAATACTGTTCTCTTGCCCTTTCCTTTTTCCCATGGGCTAGAATATAGAGGAGATAGTTAGATTTTGAATTGTTAGGCAGAGACTACTCGATGCAGAAGATGGAGACACAAGTAAGAATAGGCCTAGACCCATGATGGTCATCTTAGCTCTCTCTGTGCTGTCTACAAGAGAGAATTAAAATGTCATCCTATTAATCCACAGTTATCTGGCATTTATCATTCACCCCAACTAATATACAAGAAAGAAAAAGTAAAACAGCTTCTTTGTAACTATTTGTTTTATTCTAATTATCAATTGAGTCATTAATACAAACAGCATTGTGTTAGTCAGTTTTATGTCACTGTGACCCAAAATACCTGACAAGAACAATTTGGAGAAGGTAAAGTTTATTTTGGCTCATGGTTTCAGAGACTTGGTTCATGGTTAGCTGACTCCATTGCTCTGGGCCCAAGGTGAGACAGAACATCACAGAGTGTGGTGGAGAGATGCTATTCTACTCATGGTAGCCAGGAAGTAGAGAGAGAGGGAAAGGAACCACACAAAAGGTGAATCCTTCCAGAGCAGGCCCAAGAGACCTACCTCCTCCAGCTATTCCCCACCTGCCTACAGTTACCACCTAGTTAGTCCATTTCAACTAGGATGGACTGATTAGGCTGTGGCTCTAATTATGTCACCTCTGAATATTCCTGTATAAACAGAGAAGCTTTGGTATCTCATATTCTCCAAGCCATAACAAGTTTTTACCCCCTATCCCCCAGTCCCTTGCACATGGTAAGCACTTTACAACTGGACAGCATCCCAGTTCCATAAACAGCATTTAAAAAAAAATAAGCTCAAACCACAGTCTGACACAAATCAAAACAAATCGCAAAAAAAATGAGAGTATGGGCCAACAGAATCAGAAAACGAAGCCTAATAACCAACAACAGAATTCAGATCAGTCAAGAAAGCATGACAATGCTGATGCTGTCCAAGGAAGCAGAAATCAACATACCTGATGGTGAACTCGAGCAGCTCCTGGGCTCCCTGAGGGTCCAGATGCTGGAGACTATATACTCTTTCGAGGCTTTGCTGCAGAAATTGTTGGGAAGGATCCTCATGGGGTGTGATGTTGGGGGAGACTGCAGGTGACACTAGTTTTCTACCTGGCAACTAAGCAAACACAGTGGGATAACAATTCAATAAGTTCTTTGACTCAGTTTGTGGTAACAAAAGAAACAACAATAACAAAATGTGAACCAAACAAAGCAAAGAAAAAAGCTAGCAGGGTCTGTAAATATCCTTTTTTCCCCCTTCTTCATCTACAGTGGGGGAGTGGGTTTCAGGGATAAAAAGAGAAAGGCAGGGCTAGAGATATAGCTCAGTTGGTAGAGTGCTTGTCTCACAAGCACAAGGCCCTGGGTTCAATCCCCAGCACCACCAAAAAAAAAAAAAGAGAGAGAAAGGCAGAGAGAATATGAGAATGCAAATATGGCCCATCCAATACAGTCATAGCTGCCAGAAGAAAAGGAATGGTATATTATTTTCTGTTGTGAATGGGACTAAAAATCAATCATTGTTACATTTGTCTTTAAACATCATTTTTCATTTCATGAGTGATGACATTCCCAAATGTTTATGTCATATGCCACAAAAATATTTTATGAGTATAATGATAACTCTTGTTCTTTTTAAAAAAATTTTTAGATGTTGACAGACCTTTATTTTATTCATTTATTTATATGCAGTGCTGAGAATCAAACCCAGTGCCTCACACATACTAGGCAAGCGCTCTACTACCAAGCCACAACCCCAGTCCCGTAACTCTTTTTCTTACTATTAAGAAGAGGTTACCTTTCAAGAAAGGGATGGGGAGGGGAAAGCAAAGAGGATTTCACTTTTCCTTTGTATCTTCTATAGTTTAAATTTTTAACCACAGACAAATATCATTCTAAAAAAAAATCATTTGGTGCTACCCAAATAGGAATGAATTAATACAAATAGCTTGACTATTCAGCATACAGCATTCACTATCCATTTCAAAATTTTGTATCTCTAGATTTTAAAAATGTTTTATTATTAAAAAGTAAACACTTGTTCAGAATTATGGCTTCATGAAATTGTTAAAATATAATAGTTTATCTCTAGTCTAAAATACAACCTCTTGTACCTGAATCTTTTTTTTCTTGCCTAACATATAATTGGAAACCCCGGAATAGGGACTGGAGGTATAGCTAGCACACCCTGGGTTTGATCTCCAGCACTGCCCACAAAACAAACAAACAAAACAAGGGGGTGAGGGAGGATACAGAAACAAAAGTGAATGGGAGAGAGACCAAGAGAGAAAGTAAATAAATGAATGAATGAGTTTCCAGAGAACATGAAGTAAATTCTCTGCTGCTTAATTCCACAAAGCACCAAAAATCAAAAAAGCAAGGAAAACAGATGTTTTCAACATACCCTCAAGGCAGGAACAAGATGAGAAAGACTGTCTCGGAGGTAGGCATAGTGCCTGAAGGTGTGATCTGAGAACAATGCTGGCATTGTTGGACAGGTTTTAGCAGCATTGAAAATAAGCACCAAAACTGCAATGTCTGATGGATAAGTGGGTTAAGTAAGCTTGTAAGTATAAAAAATTGAGCTTGGCCAGAATCTGGCACCCAAATTCCCACTAAGAGACTGATTTTCTGATAATCAAAGAAATGCAAATTCAAACACGGAGATACACTCCCCGACTCTACCCATATTCCAATTCTCAAAAGGTTTTTAAAAAATAATGCCCAGCGTTACTGAATGTATCAAAAAATATAAACTAGGGTTAGGGATATAGCTCGGTTGGTAGAGTGCTTGCCTTGCAAGCACAAGACCCTGGGTTCAATCCCTAGTACTGCAAAACAAAACAAAACAAACAAAAACACCAAACTCTAGGTATACTGCCTATTATAGTATATTATAGCACAATTCTTTTGCATAATAGTTTGGTACCAGGCACTAAGAGTCTTATGGTGCATGTCTATAATCCCACTGGCTCAGGAGGTTGAGGCAGGAGGATCACAAGTTCAAAGCCAGCCTCAGCAGCTTAGGAAGACCCTAACTCAAAATAAAAAAAAAGAATTGGAGATTTGGCTCAGTGGTTAAAAGTGTCCCTGGGTTTACTCCCCTGGTATCACAAAAAAAAAAAAGGCCTTATGAATTCTAAGTTACTCTATATCTCTATTTGTATTTCACTTATTAGATAAGAGTATTATACATTCATTCCAAAATAATACGTATGCTGGAATTTAGCTCAGCAGTAGAGCACACATTAGTAAGCAAAGTCCTTGAGGGGTTTTATCCCCAGCAAAACACACACACACACACACACACACACACACGAACACACACAAATTTATGAAGAATTTACAATATTGTATCATAAACATTTTTCATTGTAAGTTAAAAAAAAGCAGGCTGTAAAGCACAGAGAACATGACAGCAGCTATTTTCAAATATTTGTTGATGAAATAAACTGTGATAAAATAACAAGAGCAAATTTCCAACCCCAAACTTTAAAAAAAATGAAATTCACCAAAATATTAAGATTATTTTTCCCTGGGTGCTATAGCATTTGCACAGAGTCCCAGCAACTCAGGAGGCTGAAGTGGAAGGATCACTTGCACCCAGGAGTTCAAGACTAGCCTGCGTAACACAGTAAGACCCCCCATTTAAAAAAAAAAAAAAAAAAAAAAAAAAGGAAAAAAGGATCACTTTAGTTAGTAAAACTTTAGGTGTTTAAAATACAAAGTTCATTCTTTTTATAACTTTGGTTTTTCTTTCTATAAATTTTATAATGGGAGAAAAATTAGAAATTAAAAGATAAACATGTCTCAAAACCTCCATGTTTCCCTATGATAGAGGCTAAAATGTCCTCACCTAATATCCACACTTCCTTTTTCCTAACTAATAGAACACTAATTTTATCCCAGTTAGCCTCTAACTTCCTTCCTAGAACCTGGACCTGATAAATAAGAGTTCTAGGCACAACCTTGGACAACTAAAAATAGCAGAACAGAAAGAGCCTGAATCACCAAGAATAATGTGGAGCTGCTGTAATGTGGAATAGAACTGAAATGTCTACCTCCAGACTTTTCTTGCATTGGAGAAAAATGAACACCTTAATATGTTTAAGCTACATTTGGGGGCAATCTCTTGTTTTTTGCAGTCAAATTTAATTCATAAGCAATAGTATCTTCCAACTACAAAGTATCTTCCCAAAATAGGCTTCCAAAATGTTCTAATTTTTTTTATTAGAGCATTATAGTTATACATCGTAGTTGGGTTCATTTTGACAAAGTCATAAACGCATGGAAGTTTGATTTACTCCATTTCAGTCCCCATTCCTCAGTCTCTTTCCCTCACTTCCTCCCTTCCCTATTCTCCTTCCTCTGGATCTTCCTTTTGCTTATTTATTTTAAAAATATTTTTAGTTGTTGATGGGTCTTTATTTATTTATTTATATGCTGTGCTCAAAATCGAACCCAGTGCCTCACACATGCTAGACGAGCACTCTACCACTGAGCTACAACTCCAGCCCCATTTAATTTTGATTGGTGCTTTTTACATATACATAAAGATGGAATTCCCTGAGGTATGTTGTGTGTGTTGTGTGTGTGTGTGTGTGTGTGTGTGTGTGTGGTGCTTTTTATTAATGTGAAAGGGTTTTCAGATTTCATAGCACTTCAAAATATCATCTGAGATTAGTGATAAGACCTAGCCCACAAGTCCCTCTCTGATGAACTAACTTTCAAATTAATACACCTTTAGAAGTAAAAGTTCTTTCTTAGAGGAAACACAGTTAGGCATTATTTAATATATTATACAAAGCTTTAAAAAATATTCACAAAGCTTTAAAAAATATTCTCAAAGTCACCATGAAAATAAACAAAAGGAATTAAGGGAAAAACAACAGAAACCTTCATCTAACAGCCTGTAATTTGACTGATCCATGTGTTTCAACAAATATCCCTAAACCTCATGGATCTGCTCATAAAGCAAAAGGAACCCTAGGAGAGAATCGATAAACCAATGTAAATGTATTCCCATTACCATTACCAGAAACAATCTAGTCCCATGGTTTGCTGCAGGAGGCTATCACAAATCCACTGAACTTGTATTAGAAACAGAATAATCATACAGACTGGCTCATGTCATTGTTTCCCTCAGGTTGCAGATCAAATTAAACACAGTGTAAGACAGGGGAAAGTGCACAGGCTTCAAAATTGGATTTCTGGCTTTATATCTCAGATCTGCTTCTCGAGAGTCATTTAAACTCTATAAACCTGTTTCCTCATCTATAAACTATTTTCCTGTTTGCAAGATTGTTTAGAAGATCAGTGATAAAATGTATAAAACATTTAATGAGTATATGGACTACAATAGATGCTAAAAAAATGAATTACTGTGAAAACGACAATGAAAGCTGAGACTAATAATCACCAGACTTTCTCAAACTCTTTTTATCTAAAGGAAATGGAAAAAACAAAACAAAACTCAGACCACTGCAGCTACACCGTGAACAGATTCCAAGGTAGCCAATCAAGTCAGTGGGAACCATCATAAGCACAAAGGATACAGGCTGGGTCATCCATGTCCGGTTCAGCTGTGTCAAAAAATGGGTGAGTGCTCAAGAGCTCTGGCACCAAAGGAAGCACCAGGGTTGGATGCCGACTTCCCAGGAACTTCAAGCACCTGAAAAAAACAAACAAAAACCCACTTCAATAAATTAATAAGTGACTTCAGAAAGTACCAGCAATTAGAATCAGAAAACTTGATTTGGAATTAGAAATTCTCAAGTTATTCAATTATTCTGGAACTCAGTTAATGCATTTTAAAAGATTGGTTATTATGAAGACAAAAGAACTGGTATGGCAGATATTACTAGTTGTTTAGCCATTTAACCAACAGCCATTTCCCCCACTTTCCTTGCCAAGAGAGCCCTGATTTTCTTCAGGTAACAGGCAGAATGCAAAGTGCTCTGAGAAGGTAAACACAGCCCAAAGGTTTGGTCTAAAAACACACTGGCAATCCCCCTTCTCATTTTCCAGCGACTGGTTTGCTGGGAGGCAAGTAACCCAGTTCTGGTCAATGGAACAAGAGAGGAAGTCTGGTGGACGGCATCTCAAGAATGTTTTTCTAACCAAATAAAAGGAGAAATGCATGAAAAGGAATGTTCCTTCCTTTCTGTACTTAGATGTTGTCTTATGAGGCAGCCATCTTGCCAACTATGAGGTTAAAGCCAAGAGAACTGCAGAGAAATCAACCAGGGTGCTAATCCTGTTAAGCTGTTTAATGACCAATCCTGAAGCCAACCTTCTTGTTATGTAAAAAGTTAGACTTTTTGTTCAAAATGTTTCATACCAGATTTTTTTTTTCTTCACTTGCAGTCAAAAGTCTTCTAACTGATATCTTGGGTGAGGTTCTGAAATTAAAGCCCTGGTCTGAAACTGTGTAGTCTTGAACTGATAGTTTTGTTGTCTACAAGATGGGATTGAAAGAATTCCTCATAAAGCTGCTATGAGGATTAAGAGAAAACAGATGTAAAGTACTTAACAAGGTATTTGTCACATGGTAAGAACTAAATAAACATTAGTCAATATAACCACATGAGGGCCCTTTATAAGTTATAAACAATTACACAACTGAGGTAATTGTATATCTTATTACATTTATTTGTTAAATTCTGGTTTAGAAGCTGCACTGTATTGAAAAGAACTACAAATCTTAACCTCTGTCCTCAATGAGTTTATAATCCGCAGCAAAGATGATCATTACTGTAACTGGGGAAAAGTCCAAATAAACCCTCTAGCTTTGCTTGCTCTTAGTTAACTTAAAAATCATCAATTATGGAGATCACACAGATAGGCAATACTTATTAGTTTTCCACTAGTTTTGCTGTAGATAATACTTCAGATGTGGGTGATGATGATGATGACGGCTAACCTAGATTATTCTTCAGAAACCTGAAGAATATTTTTTTAGTTGTTGATAGACCTTTATTTTATTTATTCATATGCAGTGCTAAGAACCAAATTCAGTGCCTCACATGTACTAGGTAAGCATTCTATAATTGAGCTACAACCCCAGCCCTGAAGGTCACTTTTGCTAAAAACACTAATTCTTCACTTGGGCTCACAGATGTCCAATGAGTAACTGGAACAACAAGAAAAGTTCAGCATCTCTGTCTTCATATTGTAGCCTGTCTCTTTTGTTGCCTTGACCTTTGGGTCAGACTCTACTCAGCTCTGCATGTAAACATATGGATTGTTTGATAAATGTTTTGTCCAAAACCATAATATAGGGTTAACTTAACCTAGACTTGCTTAAGTTTTATACTTCAAGGCTAACATCACCTACCAGCCACTAAAAATGGACACATCAAACTGTAAAAAAAAACTGAAAAAAGGTGGCACCTGAGCTCCTGGCAAGTCACCCCAGAAAAGACTGGAATATTCCTCCACTTTATTAGCCTACCTCTATCCCTCATTATTTGTATCCTCCATCTGTCCCATCTCAACCCTCTGGAATTCAAAAGTTGATTTGTGAGCAAAGATCCCTCTTCTCCATTCTTTGGCCACTGAATAAAGTCTTTCTTTTCAACACTGGTCTCTCAGACATTGATTCTTCTTGAGATGTGCTTCTGAACATGGATTCAGTAGTAGCACTACAAAGTAATCAACTACCAAATGAAAGACACTCTACTTTTTACTGGCAAAGGTAGAAGAGATCACCAAAATCAGAGAAAGCATCACACAGCAGATGATACTTCGCCAGGATAGGAGAGTAGGTAGATCAGCAAAAAAGATAAAACAAATACCATGAACCAATATATGACTACAAGAGGTATGAAAGGCATCTTCAACCAAAGCACTACATCTTGCTAGGAAAGAATACTCTTCTTAGCCTGATGTTTTCCATCTATGTGAAAAGAAATCTATTCTTTAATATTCTGGCTACTCTAAATCCTTTAACTCACTGTGCCTCAGGGTACACTGTAAAGGTTGCAGTTTGGCTCCAGGTGTCATTCCTTTATTTTCTCCCCAGTTCTATTCAGAACTCAACTGGGAAATAACAAATGCGATTATAGGGTCCCCTTAGACACCCATATTCAATTCTGGCTTGTTAATATAGTTAATTTTTTACCATCTCATCCACCTTCCTACCTATATATTTCCTATTTCTCTCTCTTCCTGCTATTTGAGGGCTGGGTCTCTATTTTTAAATCTCTATAGTACCTAGCATAGTGACTGGATTACAAGTCCTCAGTAAGCAGTTGTTGAATGGATTAGAGAAAAACAGAACAAGCTACCTCCTTCAAAACTTTCATTTATGCATCTATCTTTAGCACACCACTCTGATTATTCCTTTACTCCTTTATCATATTCTTTTAATATTTCTAAATAAACCCATAATTCATGGGAAGAGATTAAAAATTAAATGATAATTAGAACAGACACCTAGAATATTTTGGAGCACTATAGCATTAAACTATTTTGCCCACAACCACCCAATAAAGACAAACTTACATAAATATTATAGGTGGGCCAAATAACCACAAATTTCTTTTACTACTAGAAAAATGCCTTTCAACATGCAGAACTAAACATTCCTTCTGTTCTTCTACAGAACTACAATTACTGATAGAGGTATGTATCCACTGCATCTGCCTCACCTCAAATGACTGTGCTACCTGAAGACAATTAATAAGTGTGTACTGAATTGCACTGCATTAATTAGACTGTACAAACATGAACAAATGGTAAATAAAGAAAACTAGATATAAAAATGTTGCCTAAAGCAAGACTCAAATTCCTGTGATATTTTTAGCTTTTAATATATCTTCTAGACCAATGGGAATATAGCTCTGTGGCAGAGCAGTTGTCAAACATGCACAAGGCCCTGGGTTTAATTCCTAGCATTGCAGCCACACTTATGCGCACATTTATGCACACATACTCTCAAGATAGATACATATATACATACATACATACAGATATATACTTTGCAAATACCTGATTTAAACCACAATTTTTCTTTTAGTAATAAATTTGTTTGAAAATCAATCAACTATACACTGTTGGAGTGGTTTTGTCAAATAAGCTCATTTACATATGTGGAGCACATAATATTTTATATTACATGTATGTAAGCAGTTCTTCAAATAGAAGTTTATGACTAGTATTAACAACTTGATAACAGTCAGCAAAACAAGAGATTATTAGGAAAATGATTGTCATTCCCTGTCTGTAGATCAAGTGTCAGCCTGCCCCTAATCTTGATAATGATAGTGATAATACTGTGCAAAATGCAAAACAGACAAAGCATTTATTAATTATATAGTAGAAAAAGGAAATCTAATACACTCATATCTATACCTCTAAAATCTACCATGGAACTTGGCATAGTCAGCATGGAGAAGGCACATAATATTTGCTAGATAGATGAAAGAACAAATGAATAAATAATCTAAAAATTAATATTCATTTTAGGAATCAGACTCCTGAGAGTTTGGTTACATAGAATGAAAAATTTCTAAACTTTTTTGTTTTGTTTTTTGCAGGCTCTAGGAATTGAATCTAGGGATATTAAGCTACATCCCCAGGCCCTTTTATTTTATTTTATTTTATTTTTTAATTTGAGGCAGGGTCTCCCTAAGTTGCCCAGACTGGTCTCAAATGTACTACCCTCCTGCCTCAACCTCTCAAGTCGCAGGGATCATAGACATGTACCACTGTGTGCAGCTGAGATTTCTGAATTAAAAAATAAAATTGAGTGCTATACCTCAATCAATGATGATCCATCAAATAATGTCAACATTGTACCATTGTACATTTGTCACATTTTGGAATTCAGAGAGTAAATGAGGGAAAAGTCCTTACTTCCATATGGAATCTCTATCAGTAGGGTACTTGGTTAAATTTTTCAGCAGCTCTACTAGTGCAAGATGAATGCCTTCTTTGGTTGAAACATTAGTACAGCATAAGAGTTCATGAAGGGCCTCTCTAATATCTCTGGATGAATCCTTTAAAAAAAAAAAAAAAAAAGATAATTTTAAATGTAGTCACTCTGAGTAAACCCAGGCTCCATCTATCATCCCCTCCTTCCTAGCTACCTTCCAAGGAAGTACATGTGACTATTCAGAAATTTACTGGCTGAAATTCCTTAAAAAAAAAAAAAAAAAAAAAAAACTCTCATTTTATTGATTTTAAAAAGGGCCAGCTACAGCAGCCCTGCTCCTTTTTGCTTTTTACCCTTCCTTCTTCTTCCTGTCTGGAACTCAATCATGATGCCAACAGTATAAGAACCTCATTGCAACTATGTAAAAGGACAGGCTAAGAAGGGAAAAAGAGCTAGGATAGGTGGGGTCTTCTATACAGAATAATCAAAAAGAACAGCAAACATGAAGGCCATGGGGAAGAAGCATGTTTGAAAATAGCATGGAAGCCAGCCTGGCCAAAGCAAACAAAAAGTGAACAGTAGGAGATGACTTTTGGCCCCACTTCCCTCTCCAGCCTATCCTCACTGCACTTGCACCAGCTCTTTATTCCAGTGGCACAGCCCCCTTTTGGTCTCCAACTGTGGCATTTTCCTACCCACCACAGATCTACATCTTCTGCTTCTCCCAGAATGTTCTTCCAGCTCACACTTTCAACTCCTCCTGCCAAGTTAGTACCCAATTCCTTCTTTTTTGAGCTTAGCATTAGAATCCTTTCCTGATTGCTGTACTCCTTTAAAGGACCAAGTTCCTCTGATATACTCCCAAAGGATCTAACTCCTGTCATGAACTTATCTCGGCTTACTATTATAGATTTATTTGTGTCACTCTCTCCCTAGTGTCTAAAGTATAAAATCCATGAGAGTAGAGCCATCACTCTTGTTCATTGTTGTATCCTCCCCTAGAGCACTGCCAGGCATTTACCATATTGTCAAGAAATATCAAAGAAACAAAAGGAAAAAGGAAGGACCAAAGAGAGAGACTGATAAGTTGACTCAGATCTGCTCAGCTCTAAATGCTGTGAACATAACCGTAGGATGAAATGCTTCCCAAATGAACAAATCACCACTGCTAGGAATAGATAGCTAGTTATACTGATGAACTAGAAAAAGAGTTATTAAAGTAATAAAAAAAAAACTGATTTGTGTTATTAAGAACAGTATAATTCCCAATTATATAGTCAAGTTGTATAGATTTATTTTAAAATATTTACTAGCATTCACTACACATAAGTAACCACTTATGAAATACAGTGAAAAGAATATCATGAAAGGTATCATTTTGTCACTTTATTTATAGAGCTAATAATTTCATCAGGGAGCTAAAACAAATACACAAAACCTGCCATACATGATGAAATACAAAAAATAAAATAACGGATACATGTGCTTGGTACTCAATAAATATGTATTAAGTGACTGAGGTAAAGAGTCAACTTACATCAATGCCTATAATCCCAGTGACTCAGGAAGCTGAAGTGGGAGGATGGCAAGTTCATGGCCAGCTTGGGCAATTTAGCAAGACCTTATCTCAAAATAAAAAAATAAAAGGGACTGGGAATGTAGCTCAGTGGTAAAATTGGGTTCACTTCCCAGTATCACAAAAAAAAAAAGTGAAAGAGCAAATTGACATGTCATCCTCTTCACAAACTTCTCCAAGGGTTTCCATAATGTTTAGAATAAAATCCAAATATTTTATAATGGCCTACAAGGTTTTAGACTTGTCCTCTCCTTATCCACTCTTCAGACCTCATCTCATACTACATTTCTACCTTTTCAGTATATTCAACCCATACTGGCCTTCTTACTCTCCATTATGGAAACATATCAGACCTTACGTGTTGTCCTGGAGTCTTTCCATTAGCTGTTGCCTTTTCCTATAGTTCCCTCCCACAATCTTCACATGGTTGGCTGCTCTTTGTCATTCAAGAGTCAATTCAAACATCATGTCTTCGGAAAGTCTTTACCAACCACTTTATTTACAAACATCATGTCCTTAGAAAGTCTTTACCCACTACTTTATTTACAGTGAAATTCCCTACTCTTCTATCATAATGTTTATCTTCTGATCCTTGACCTTATCTAAAATCATTTTGTTTGTTCACTCTACCTTCCTTTAGCATATAAGTTCCATGAGAGCAGAAATCCTGTTTTTGACACCATTATATTTCCAATACAAAGGATAGTATCCCAGCATAGCAAAACAAAAACAAAAATAAAAATAAAACAACACCAAAAAAACCCAAAAACCACCAACAAAAAGACCCCAGAAAATTCCAGCTGGAAGGGTGAGCTAACTTAGACTCAAAGCAATGATGTACTAGGGCTGGGAATGTAGCTCAGTGGTAGAGTGCTTGCCTACCAGGTGCAAGGCTTTGGGTTTGATTCTAAACACCACAAAAAAGGGGGGAGTGGGGGAAGGCAATGAAGTACAATAACATGGTAAATTAGGGGAGGAGTGAGTAGCAGAGTGGAGGAACAGTTTAGAAACAGCAAATTTAAGTCAGGGGTTACACCTGTAATCCCAGTTACTCTGGAGGCTGAAGCAGGAAGATCACAAGTTCTAGGCCAGCCTGGGCAACTTAGCAAGACCCTCTCTCAAGATTTAAAGGACTGGGGATATAGTTCAGTGGTACAGTGTTTACCTAGCATGTGTGAGACCCTGGGTTCAATCCCCAGAAGCACATACACACAATAAAAAACCCAGAAAGTTTGTGTATGTCTAAATTCTTAAACAGAATTCCAACTCAAAGAGTTTATACCTATACATATTATTGCTACTTAGTAAATATTTACTAAGTACTTCATTGTATCAGACACTGTAATGCTCTGGGAATGAAAAAAAAAAAATGAAAGAAGATAGGACCCTGCACCCTTGAGCAATTCAGTCTTGTGGAATAAATTGCTAACAAATTCTAGAAGGGTATACACAGGGTATCACAAAGGAGTGACATTTAGCCCTCCCAAGAGTGAGACTAGTGGGTAGGGAAGGCTTCCTGGATCTGTTGCCTAATGTAGACTGTGGGAAGAAGCAGAAGTTGGCTAGCAAAAAGGGCAATTTTGCAAGCAGAGAAGGAGAAATACAGTGAAGGCAAAATGAGAGGGAAAGAATGTGTAGAGAAGTGACTACAGTCTAAAGTTCAAGGTGAGAAATGGTGGGAAAGAAAGCTAAAAAGGAAAAGAGTGGCTACATTACACAAACCATCATGAGAAACAACACATGGAATATAAACCTTACCCTCTTAGAGAAAAATACATGAAAATTACAAATAAAGATGTATAATTTAGGGAAAAAATTTAATAGAAGAGCTAAGTAACTGGGAGAATTAAAGGAACCTCAAAAACCAAAGCACTCAATCTGTTTTCTGAGGTACACAGCAGAAATCTGAATCAAGGTTGCTAAAAACTAAGCATTCAATTAGTATTGCTTTCATATGCAGGAAGACTTAATGTCAAATTCCATTTATTAATATTTAGAAAATGAAATCAGTACTTGCAAATAAAATCCACACTCTTTAATAAATAACCCAAGAACCACATACAGTTGTACAGTCTAGGAAGTAAATCTGTGTTCATAACCTGGCACAGCCTCTTAAGGACTATGAGACCTCAGATTACTTTATTCTCTATAACACTATAGGTTGAACAAATCCTTAAGGCACCTTCCTGCTCCAACAGCCTGTGATTCACTAGAATAAAATAAAATCAAAAGCTCTTCTAGTCTCTTCAACTATGCAACCACTATAATGAACTCCTTTTATCTCCTGGAGTACATTATATGTTCCCTTACAATTGGATATTGAAGCTTGCTCCCTTTGGTTCCTTCTTCCACCCCATTGCCAGTACCACTCCCTCCTTGTAAGAAATACCTCAATGCATCCTATTCTTTCTTCTTCAAGTGGCACTTTTTTTTTTTTGCGGTGTTGGGGATCGAACCCAGGGCCTTGTGATTGCAAGACAAGCACTCTACCAACTGAGCTATCTCCCCAGCCCACTTTTTTTCTTCTTTATCTCCAACTTCAAGTTAGCTGATTTGGGTTAGATAATTATTTTTATTCTCAGGGTACCCTGTTCTTTCCTGATCATAGCAATACCAAGCTTATTTCAAATTCCTATTTAGCAGTCAGTTTCCCCCATCTTGGGAGAGGGATGTGTTCAGATGGCTGCCAGATAACAGATACACTTACCAATACCTAGCACAACACCTGGTTTTAAAGGGGTAAGAGTTGGGGTCAGTAGAAATGTATGGAAGAAATGACTAACAAACTGCAAGCACTCACCTCTAACACAGCCAAGACAGTGTCAAGTTGATCTTCTCGGAGGGTGATATTATTAGAGATTTTTCTCATGGTATGTATGGACTGTAGACGTACCTCCTCAATTTCATCATTAAACATGTCAACCAGGAAATCAAGGCACTTCTCAGCAAAAGACGGTGAAGACTGGGCCAGCATGCAGAGAGCCTCCACAGCAGCAATTCGAACCTCTAGAGAAAAGAGAAAAAATAAAAGATGACAAATGGAACTGCACATCAAGTTAAGAGCATGAGAAAAATCCAAGATGAAATCCTTTGCATTCAGGTTGTCTTTCACCCTATACTTCATTAAGAACATGGAATTTGGAGTCATGAGGACCATGGTTTAAATGACTCCATACGTATGTCATTAAGTCACACATTTGCCGAAATTAACTGAAATTCTTTAAAAGTAAGTTTTCCTATTATGGTATTCCAACCACAGGAAAGTTTTTTTTTTTGTTTGTTTGTTTTTTTTTTTAAATCAGTTATTAAACAATCTGATTATCTTATTAAGATTAAAACAAGCTAGCCAGGTGTGGTAACACATATTTGTAATCCTAACTACTCAGGAGTTGAGGTAGGAAGACCAAAAGTTGGGGCCCACCTGGGCAACTTAGCAAGACCCTGACCCAAAACAAAATTTCAAAAAGGGTTGAGGATGTTCAATTCCCAGAACTGGGGTGGGGTCGGGGGAGGAGTAAAATAAGCTAGATATCATTATTCTCATTTTAGAGGTAAGATTTAGCAAAGAAAATTAACTGGCCTCAAAGTAAGTGAAAGCAGAGATAAGACTACAACCATGTTCTGTTAATTTTAGGCTAGTATTTTGCACGGTTAAGCATACATGCTCTAGATGGGCATGGTGGCACATGCCTGTAAATCCCAGTGGCTCAGGAGGCTGTGGCAGGAGGAATTACCGAATTCAAAGCCAAACTACAAAAGCAAGGCATTAAGCAACTCGGTGAGACCCTGTCTCTAAATAAAATACAAAATAGGGATGGTGATGTGGCTCAGTGGTTGAGTGCCCCTGAGTTCAATCCTCAATATCCCCCCAAAAAAAGAAGAGTACATGCCCTAGATGACAGAGGTTTCAGAGCACACTAGAGAAAGTGATCCCCCCCACCAATTTAGAAGGTGATCTTGAATAAGTAACTTAACTTCCTGGCACCACCATTTTCTAGTCTGTTAAATGTAGATAATACTCATTTCCTAATACAGTTGTCAGGATTAAATAAGATAAAGCGGGAAATGCATATAGCATACTGCCGGGCATATAAAGCATAGTATGGGTTTTCACAACAGACACATTTTTTTCTACTGCTTTGCAGGCTCAGGAAATGTAAAGTCACTAAAATCCCAGAAATCTTTTGTTCACTCACTAATAAACATTTACAGAAAACACTGCTCTAGGCCCTATACTAAGTGCTAGGGAGGCAGAGATGAGAAAGACATGGACAGTGCTCACAAGACTTTTATATATGGTTGTTTTGTACCAGTGGTTCCCAAATGGTTCTGCAACAAAATATATAGTTTAAAAAGACAACTAACTGAAGTTATGGTTAAAACACAAAAGTATCATTTGTTTTTTGTAAAAGAAAGGCTAAATTATGGACAAGTTAAAAGTAGAGAGTACTACATAAAGGGGAGATGATTCAGATTTTTCTAGGTAATTATGAATTACTCCTTTTCATCAGAAGGAAAGATTTTCTTCGCAATAATATGATTTAAACATGAAATTACCAATAATTATAAAGGAAGTCAGAGATAAACACAAGTATGTTAACGGCTGGCTCTTCTTCCTAGGATTTTATCTATTACGCCACAATGACTCATGTGTAACCTTTACAAATCCATCAAGGGAAGTCAGAGGAACTTCTGATCAACATGAGATAATTAGTGTGACCTGAGCTGATGCAATTCCAAACAGAAGCAAAGAAACATGGTGTCTTTTTCTGCCTGTGCAATGTGGCAATTATATATAATAAATTTTATTTTCTAATGGACTTTCTAGAATGTTAGACACATATCACATGTGCAGAGAAAGGAAATCTGCTATCCTAAGAGAGGGGGAAAAAAAAGAAAGAAAAAACTCCACAAACCTGATCCTGGTTTAGCTACATGATGGCTATGTGCTTAATACTGAAGATATAAAGATAAACAAGAACAAGACTGTCTCCCAACATTTACAAATGAAGAACTAATGGTATTACAGAGTGATGAGTATTTACAATGGAAAGGCATGGAGAATAAAAGAATATGTAGAAAAGGGCACACAGCCCAGTCAATGGGTCCAGAAGCAGCTTTCTGGAACAAATAACCCTTAAAACAATACCTAAAAGAGTTACTAGTCCATAAGAAACAAAAAGGCCTTTCATGTCATGTTGCCCAAGGACATAGCCAAATTGGTCCCTAAAACCCATTTGATGTCTGAGTATGAGTGGAGGAACCTCAGCGTTCAGCAAAGTCAGGGATGGGTTCATTATATGATCCATGAACCAAAACCTCACATCTTGCTGTTCTGGCAGCCAATACCCAAGAAGTCAAAGAAATGAAGCTGGCAAGTCACTTTTCAGTCTCGAGCTTTACACAGCTGTCCTTACTTTCTAACATCTTTCTGATAACATGATTACGTTGCCTTCTTGTTTTCCACTTTGATATTTAAAGGATATTCAACACAATGTTTGAATGTGCTAATAACTGCTTTGCTTATGGAATAGAGCCACTATCACCCTGCCAAATAAGTGCTCTGTGGACCACAGCCTCAGTTGGGTGTGACCTCAGAAGGCACAGTGTGCTCTATATCCAGCAGAACACACTTGGCAGATGGAGGGAGCATCTGAGAATCACACTATAGCTGTTACAGGGATTGTGTGAACTTGCTGTTTTGTTTTTTACCTGCTGAGTGTTGTATGTATGGTGACTTATGGAATTATGTTTCAAAGTATTGGAAATTTTCCATTTTATTGTTCCATGTTAAAAGCCTTGATTAAAGAGGAGGTTTTTATAATCTAAAAAAAAATAATAAAAATAAAACCCTAAGTTACCTAGAATTTTATAAATATGATAAAATTAGAAAGCTGACATGTCTGATGCCAGGTTGTGATCTACTTACTTGTCAAATTTAAGTTACTTTAACTAAATCTCAGTGACTGGGGTTGGGGATGAAGCTCAGTGGTAAGCCTGAGCTTGGCATGCTAAAGTCCTGGATTCAATTCCCAGAATGCAAAAACAAACAAACAACAAAACAACAACAAAAAACTTTAATGACAAACTGCAAACTATATAAACTAAATCACATAAACATTAATAGTGGAGAAATGCAATGTAGAGATGAAAGCAAAACTGCTAACAGAAACAAAACATAGCAGGTTTCAGTTATACATCTTAGAGTAGGACAGGACTTAATAACCAGACTTCCTTATTATCTAATACTATTTAAATTATAAATCATATTTCAAGTCCATAGCAAAAAAAAACTCGGTTTTAATTTTTGTACACAGTTGGCCCTTCATATTCATGGGTGCCACATCTGTGTACTCAACCAAATATGGGTCAAAAATATTGGAAAAGAATCTTTCATCAGTACTAAACACAAACAGTCCTTTTTTTTCTTATTACTATTCCCTAATAATAGAGGACAACTATTTGCATAGCATTTACATTGTATTAGGTATTGTAAGTAATCTAGAGATGATTTAAAGTAAACAGGAGGATGACTACAGTCTACATGTAAATATTATGTTTGTTCACATAAGTGGTAGTACTTGCAGATTTTGGTATCCTTGGGGGTCCTGCAACCAATCACCCTTGGATATGGAAGGATGACTATACATGGAATATCTTAAAGCAAACTGGATAGTGCAAACAAATTTTTTACATTTACTGATTTTAAAAAACCTCAAAAACGATATTCTTGCACTTTTCAGTTCTATTCTGAGCTAATTTTTATAGCATTGTTAAGACATGGGTCCTAACCCTGTCTTCAATACAAATTTATTCTCAAATTTGGACAATCAACATTACTTCCCAAAGTCTGTTATACTCAGTGAAAATTAGGAGGTTGGAGTCAATCACCACAAAACACTGATATTCTGTGATCTATGTGAACTAGATAGCATCATATTATGGAAGTCACAAGAGCTTTGCTAAGTTTCTTTTAGCACCCAAATAGAGTAAGGAAGACTAGCTTTATCCTCCCAAGAAAAGACAAAGACAAAATACAGTTATGTGTCACGTAATAATAAGGATATGTTCTGAGAAATGCATCAAAAGGGTGTCTCATCATTATGAGAACATCACTGATATTACACAAACCCAGATGGCATAGCTCAATCACTCAACAAGGCAATCAAGACACAGTTAACATGAGGCATATGAGGGTGCTGCTGGCGTAACTATTTTAAACACTTTAAAAAAAAGGTATACTCTCTAAAAAAATGATAAAAAGAACAGTATAGTGGCCAACCTGGAGACCAAGATTTCAACATATGAATCCTTGAGAAAGCCATTCAGACTGCATTCAAACTATAGCAGGATGTCCCAAGATATAAAGAGAAAAATAGGAATTATAGAAGCCAACGGAAAGACCATTTTAAAAACAATGTAGTTTTGTGTCTGGTTTGGTGGTGCACACTTGTAATCCCAGCAACTTGGGAGAATGAATCAGGAGGATCTCAAGTTCAAGGCCAGCCTCAGCAATTTAGCGAGGCCCTAAGCAATTTAGCAAGATCCTATCTCAAAATAAAAACTAAAAAGGACTGGGGTAAAGTACCCCTAGGTTCAATCACCATTATCAAAAAACAAACAAACAAACAAACATTATAGTAAAGACATATACCAGTAACATACATGTTTATTATTATTATCAAGTATATGCACTCTACTTTTTAATATGACTGGTGGCTCAATAAGATTGTTTACCATAAACACGTAAGGCTCTGTGTTATGGTATCAGGATGGTTAGAGCTTACTGGGAGATAGAAATTTTTCAATTCCTTTAAAATCTTAATAACAATTAAGTCTACTATTGACCAAAACATTGCTGTATGGCACCTGACTGTATATGAAGCAACTGTATTCCAGACATTGGATATCAGGCAAGGAAGGACAGTGATTCCTGAGGGATGGGAAATAAATGAAGTGAGTTCTATGATTACAGTAGTTTAATGTATAAAGAGTTTCTAGACTGCCCATCTCCCTGAGTTGAGAAGACAGAGCTAGGAGTCTGGGGAAGCCAATCTCACTAGAAATCACATATTAAAGTACCAAAAGGAGGGGCTCGGGAGATAGCTCAGTTGGTAGAGTGCTTGCCTTGCAAGCACAAGGCCCGGGGTTTGATCCCCGGCACTGAAGAAAAAAAGAAAAAAGAAAAGAAAAAAGTACCAAAAGGAGAAAACTCCACAGAGAGATGCAGAATTTGGGAAATTTGCAAAAGTACTCCCCTCAAGTCTTTGGCTAAGTTCTGATTTGTGAGGAAACTGAGAACTGGAAAAGAACTACCTAAGAGGGAGAACAAAAGTCAGAACTCACATAGGACCAATAAGAGTTTATTCAGAAGAGTTTTGCTTCAATAGTGCAGAAAAAAAAGCCTCAGACTCAATTGCACTGGTCTTACCTAACAAAGCTTAGAATGAGAACAAGCAAAATGTTCCTCAGAACAAAGCTCAAGAAGATACGTAGGAATAAAACAATGTTCAGTACCTAATACTACATAAAATTCACAATGCCTCACATCCAATTAAAAATTACTAAGCATGCAAAGAATCACAGTGATATAATCTCTAATAAGGGAGAAAATCAAGCCAATCAGAAATCACACAATACTGGACAATTATAAATATGTAATTTGTTGAAAAAGCTGAAGGAAAGATTACACATAGTAAGTAGAGACATGGAAGATACGGAAAAAAAAAAAATTCTAATTAAAAGTCTAAAAGTTGGGTACTGCGGCACATGCCTATGATCCCAACAACTCTGGAAGCTTAGGTGGGACGATTGCAAAGTCAAGGCAAGCCTCAGTAATTCAGTCCCTGTTTCAAAATAAAAATTAAAAATGGCTATAGATGGAGCTCAGGAGTAATGTGCCCCTGGGTATAAAACAAAACAAAAATACCTAAAGATGACATCTATATCTAAAATGAAAAAATACACTGTAGGAGATTAGTATCAGATATTTCATAAGAAAGATCAATGAACTCAAAGATGAAATCAGGAGCTGGAGTTGTAGCTCAGTGATACAGCACTTGCCTCACATGCATGAGGCACTGGGTTTGATCCTCAGCACCACATAAATAAATAAAATAAAGGTATAGGGTCCATCTACAACTAAAAACAAAATTTTTTTTTTTAAAAGCCAAAGATGAAATTAATAGATACTATTCAAAATAAGACACAGAGAATGTTTAAAAAAAAAACAAAAACAGAACATCAGTGAGCTGCAGGAAAACTTTAGGAGTCTAACACATAAGTAATTAAGAGTCCCTAAAAGGCCTTATATATATTTATAAATATATATAAAAATATATTTATAAAAATACTAGTTGAAATTTTTCTAAACATGATGAAAACTACATTTGATTCAAGAAGTTCAATAAACTCTAAACATAAGAAACAATAAGAAAACTATACCAAAACATTCATGATCAAATTGCTTAGTCAATGATAAAGAGAAAATCTTAACAGAAGGTTGAGGAAAAAAAGACTTGTTACACACAGAGAGGAACAAAGACAAAAATGATAGTATACCTTTCTACATGAAGTAACATCTTTAGAAGATAGAGATGGAAAGGTTCTATTAATCTAGAATTCTATTTCCATGAAAATATCTTTCAAAATCAAAGGTGAAAAGCCTTATCTTGTTGAGTATGGTGCACATGCATGTAATCTCAGCTACCAGGGAGGCTGAAGCAGGAAGACTGTTTAAGGCCAGGTTGGGCAACTTAATTAAGACTGTATCCCAAAATAAAAATTTGATAAGGTCTGGGGGATGTACCTCTTGCCTGGCAAATGAGAGGCCCTGCTTTCAACTGCCAGTACCACACACACACAAAAAGTCTTTATCAGTTCTATTAAAGGTTTTCTGGTCAGATACCTGAGTTTAAATTGTTTCTATGTCTTCCTAGCTGGGTAACCATCAATTTTTACTACCAAGTGCTTACTATAAATGAATCATTTATTATGCCAAATGCGTTACATATATTGAACCTCAATGAATTCTCACAACTCGGAAGGACTTTCATTTTAGGGAAATGATGAAATTTGAATATGCATTGACTAAACCTAAAGCCACGTTCTTAACCATTATATCATACTACTGGGCATCAGCCTCTTCTGTTTATAAAAGTCAGAACAGATATTTCACGGACTATGAAAACTAAATGAGACAATGCATGTTTATCACTCTGTTCAATGCCTGACAGTCACTCAATGAATGGGTACTATTATTACTATGCAATCATACTTACCATACATCTCATCTTCCAACCCATGAACAAAGGCTCCACAAGCTCCTGATTCGATCAAGTTCACAGCCCCTGTATCTATTTCTTCCTTAGGAGCATCATCTCCCCACTTCCTGCCACTGGAAAACTCCCCTGAACTATAAAGTTCCTTGGCACGCTCATGTGCAGTACGCTTCCTCTGTAGGAGACAACAACAATTATCACTTGCAGGAGACTCTAGAGGGAACATTAAGGAGCACCTTAGAAACATGAGAAAGTTGGAAATTAAAATGCTCTCTGAAAGTTACATTTTAAAAAATTACTCAATAATTCAGAGCAGAGAAATGCAATCTCAACTTAAAAATTCAGTAAACTTATTAAAGAGGGTGAAATTAGCTGAAGAATGTGTTGATCAGATAGTTTTTGTTTGCCATAATAACACTATAGGAAAGGGAGAGCTGGAGAGGCAAACAATGGGAATGACCATGCAAAAGCTGCCATGACTCTAGAAAACAAGATTTTCAGTTTCATTAGAAATGAGTCTCTAGCTGGGCATGGTGGCACACACCTGTATACCCAGCAACTTGGGAGGTTGAGGCAGGAGGATTATGAGTTCAAAGTCAGCCTCAGCAACTTAGCAAGGCCCCAAGCAACTTAGCAAGACCCCACCTCAAAAAAAAAAAAATAGATAAATAAAAAGGACTGGGGATGTGGTTCACTGGTTAAGTGTCCCTGGGTTCAATTGCTGGTACCCAAACAAAACAAAACAAAAAAAGAAAGAAGCAAATGAGTCTCAAGTAGGATCCAGTGGAACAGGACTGAAATACCAGTTACTTGGGAGGCCAGGGCAGAAGGATCGTAAGTTTGAGGTCTGCCTAGGCAATTTAATAAAACTCTGTCTCAAAATAAAAAGGTCTGGATATATATATAGCTCAGTGCTTGCCTAACATGTGCAAGGTCCTGGGTTAAATCAATACCCAGTACCACCAAAAGCAAAAAAAAAGAAGAAAGAAATAAAGAAAGAGGAGGCGGAAGGGAGGGAGGGAGGAAGTAAGAAAAAGGGGAAATAAAAGCAGGGTAAGTCTATATGTCAATACTATGCTCTATCTGAGCAACACTGGGCTTCACCAAATGACTTTCTAGTAAGTTCACTTTCCACACAGGTTACCTAAGGGGGAATACACTGGTCAGCTAAAGTAAAGATATAGTACACCTGGCAATTATGATTCTCATCATAAATAAATGAACGGTACTCTGTTTCACACATCCACCTCTTACGAATCTTCTCAGTGTGGGTCCATAATTCATGGCTGATCACCTCAGAGGCACTAAGGAGATAGGTACTATCTAAAAGGATGTGAGTCACCTTCAACAATATAAAGCTTATACCTCACAGTGTATCTTAGAAACCTATATATTATCCATTCCTCAGCATTTGCTATAAGCATTTCCTTCCTTATACTTCTAACATACCAAACCAAAACCAAACAAATAAAGACTACTTAAATAAACTCTCAAATCAAGGCAATGGGTCAGGCATAGTGGCATATGCCTGTAAACCCAGCAACTCAAAAGGCTGAGGCAGAAGATCATAAGTTTAAGGCCAGTTCAGGCAACTTAGAGAGACCCTATCTCAAAATAAAAAATAAAAAGGGCTATAAAAGTAGCTCAGTAGTAAAGCACACCTGGATTCAACCTCCAGTACTGCTGCCCCCCAAAAAAGGAATCATGCCCTTCAGGAAAACATGAAAATGTTTCACAAAGCACAGATGTCAACTATATAATCATTTTAAAGAATTTATCTTACAGAATAACTCAAAAACAAAAAGAGCTAATATGTATGAAGTGATTATGTGATATACTGGCAGAAAAATAAGGGCACAATAAATGTCTGATACAGACATTAGAGGAAATAGCCAAAAAGTGATGGTACATCTACATAACAAAATATTATGCAATTGGTAAAAAGAACAAGTATAAAGTTGACACTATGGGGGCAGAAAGAATATGATGTTGTGGTAAATGTAAAAAGACCATGAAATTATCTGTATATAATGACTCAATGTTTAAAACATATGTAAGAACATACATAAGAAAAAGAGAAATATACCAAAATGACCAAGTCATTATACTAGGGTAGTGAAAATATGGGTAAATTCTTTCCCCTTTTCCTGTATCAAAAATCCTGTAACTCTTCATTATCACTTTTACACTTTCAAAAATTACTGTCAATAAATGTACATATCATATTCTCAAAGTAACATCTGGTCCTGCCAAACATAAAAGAACCATTACAGTTAAAGCCTAAGGACACTTCCAAGAGGAAATTTGTTGCTGTTGGAAGAATGGAGTTACTCTTCCATGGGATCTACTATGGATGAGTCCTTAGGTGTCAAACCACCTAACAAAACAAGACCAGACCTTTGTAGTTTCTAACAATGGAAAATTAATATTGCACTCTTGTAAAGGACAATCAGCATATAGTATGTCCTAATTATAATTAAAAAAATTAATGAAGTAGCTTGCAATTTGGTTCAAACTGCTAGGATTTTAAATTAAAATGTTATCTAGCAATCCTACCTTAATTTAACAAATGCATGGGTTGCTAAATTAAATCAACACAACTCAGCATATTGCTACACTGATATTGTTTATACTCAGAAACAACAAACAATTCAAGTTACCCTCAAATCTGACATCAGTTTCTTGTCAAGGGTCTGCTCCAAGAAATGAGAACTGACTTGCTCCATAGAGCCCTGTAAAAGGAAAGAATCCACAGCATATTAAACAGTTTTTACTATTTGAACATTATCTTAATATTCAAAGTTTGCAACCAACTTAAATGCATAAAGATAATAAAGATGCCTATGGGTTCTGAATCATCTGGAATACAATAAAAGTAATAGTGATAGTACCAACAGCTGCAGCTCACATCCAGACAGAGCTTACCACGTGCCATGCAATGTCTCAAGGCTTTCTATATATCTTAACTTATTTAATCCTCATTACAACCCTGTGAAGTAAACACTATTATTAGTCTTATTTTACATATAAAGGGGGAAAAGCACCAAAAACATTAAGTAACATACACTGGAGGTCACAAAGAGAGGAAATACCCAACCTGAAATATGAACTCAGGCTGTACTGTTCTTTGTCTTAACTACTACTGTTTGCTGTCTCTTCATTGCATTTGTTTCATTCTTTCCATTCATTTGTTCATTCATCACTCAATCAGTAAAACAAATATTTATTTAGCAACCATTCACTTATATACCTACAGCTATCAGACCAGGAATAGAAAAATAAACAGACATCAACATCATAAACTGATCTGGAAAACAAGTGAGGGAAAATGACAAGCAAAAAGATTGCTGCATTATGGTATGAAATACTACAAAATGCATTTGTAAAGGATGCTATGGGAATTGAGCAGTAGGGAGGGGAGGCAAGAAGAGATATGTTTGGGGAATCAGATATCACAGTATAAATGCATGACGTATGAGAGAATGCCATGTGGGAAACACTCAGTGGTTTTATGAACGGGGCAGGACAGAAAGGTAAGATCAGATTATAAAGTCTTGTTTGCTAGAAGGAAGGAGTTTACCTTATATGAAAAATAATTAGATAATCTCCACTAAACACTTAATGAAGTCAACTATGTGCAAAATATTTTACTTATATTTTTAAAATTTATCCCTCCTAATAAGACCATGAAGAAAGTACCTTTATTATTCCCATTTAAAGGTGAGAAACTGAGGCTGAGAGATGAGATAACTTGTTTGTTTTAAATAAGGGAGATCATAGATTTATATTTCATAAAGCGCATCTTGCAACAGTGAGGTTAACGAACTAGAAGGAATCAAAATGGAAACAGAGAGATCAGTTTAAGAGGCTTTAAACTGGGCATGGTGGCACATGCTTGCAATCCCAGAGACTCAGGAGGCTGAAGCAGGACAAGCCCAAGTTTGAGGCCAGCCTGGGAAACTCAATGAGATGTCGACTTAAAATTTTTAAAAGGGTTAGGGTTGTAGCAAGTGTTAGAGCAATATGAGGAGTCTTGAGTTCAATATCTGCCCTCCCCACAAAATAAGGGCTATAAAAGCAGGTCGTGGACATCCCTTAATGCAAGTATCTGAGACATTTTCCACTTTCCATGTTAATGAACATGAAAATGCTTATACAAAGATCTTTTCTCCAATCACATTTTCCATAGAAAATTATATGTTCTTTGGGGAAATCTTTACTCAAACAAATACTTTCCTCTGACTGTAAGAACAATTGTACTGTTATGACTAAAGTAGTTTCAAATAACTTTTAAAATTTTCTTTTTCAGAATATAACCTTTATTTTTTATTTATTTGTTTTTTATGTGGTGCTGAGAATCAAACTCGAGTACCTCACCTGTGCTACACAAGCACTCTACCATTGAGCTACAATTCTGGCCCTCAAAATGACTTTTTATCACCACATAGTTGTTTGCTACATAGATCTGTGCTAATGCCAAACCTAAACTTTTTTATTCAAACATCAATCTTATGACTAAGAAACATTTTTTTTTTTTTTTTTTTTTGGGTACTGGTGATTGAACCCAGGGGCACTTAACCACTGAACCACATCCCAAGCCCTTTTTCCTATTTTATTTAGAGACAGGTTTCACTGAGTTGCTAAGAACCTTGCTAATCTGCTTAGGCTGGCTTTGAACTCAATTCTCCTGCCTCAGCCTCCCAAGTAGCTGGGATTACAGGCGTGTAACACCGTACTGGACAAAAGAATGTAAATTTTTAAGGTCTCCTAACTTTCTCTTCAATTATCCCACCAGCATTAGTAGTTGGCTTTTCAAGAAGCATTTCTTCCCCACAAAGAACAAAGAATCAAATGATGATGCAGTAAATTAATTCTTCCATACTTTCCAAGGCCTATTCTGTCTTCAGCTGAGCTCTCTCCCAACAATACAGAAGGCATCAAAAAATTATGTATCACTTGCAGTAAATTTTCATATCATCAAATAGCTGAAGCTTTCTATCTAAAGCCACAAATGCCAAGAGCCCTATAGTATAGTAATCCACTTAAAAAATGGTGAGACCTAAATTAGTATGGGCCCAGTAGAAATGAAGAATGGATGGATTCAGGTGATGTCAAGGAAGTAGAACTGATATGAGCTGATGACTCAATGGATAAAGAACAAAGAAAAAGAACCCACAAATTTCTCTATTTCATGTCTTAGTAGAAGATACCATCATTGAGGAAAATATAAGAGGTGCGGGTTAGGTCAATTCATCAAAACATGAACCAGTAAAAACAGCATTCATATTCCTGTCTATTTTAACCAAGACAAAATGATTCAGGTAAAATGGTACCTCTCCAACTGCACAACTAATGCTACTTACCAATGTAAAATTTTAACCCTAGCAAAATGCAGTGGTGCACCCTTATAATCTCAGCAAATTGGGAGGCTGAGGCAGGAAGATCCCAAGGTAAAGGCCAGCCTTAGCAACTTAGAAAGACCATGTCTCAAAATAAAAATATTTGTTTATTTTGAGACTAAATAAAATGCTTATTTTTTAATTTGAGAGAGGACTTGGAATGTACCTCAGGGGTTCAATCTCCAGTATTAATTTAAAATGCTAAGAAAATAATTTCACTGGAGAGCTTTATAAACCATCTCTAAAACAAAATATTTAATAAACCAGTATCAAACAAGCTTTCAGAGCAAAAACTGCTCCATTAGTATAAAAAATACGTGTGTGCATTCTTTCTTTCTTCTAGTTTTAAAGTGTTCTGGTTTGGATCTGGTATGTCCCCTAATATGTATTGATGGCATGGCCCCCAATGCAGCAATGTTCAGAGATGGGCTTTTAAGAAATTATTGGATCATGAGGACTCTAATCTCATCAGTAGATTAATTCATTTGATGGATTAATAATCTGAATGAACTGTTGGGATGTGATAGAAACTGTAGGAGGTGGGTCCCAGTTGTAGGAAGTAGGTCACTAATGGTGTGCCCCAGAAGGGTATATCTTTGTTCTCCACCACCCCCCTCTTCCTCTCTGCTTCCAGCTACCATGAGTGGAGCAGCTTTCATCTACAATGTCCTTCTGCCATAATGTTCTGCTTCACATCAGGTCCAAAGCAACAGAGCCAGCCAATCATGGATTGAAATCTCTGAAACCATGAGTCAAAATTAATCTTTCTTCCTTTAAATTTTCATTTCAGGTATTTTGTTTACTACTACAAAAAGCTGACAACATAAAGCTTCTAGCTCCTATCGAATTAAGTAATTAAAAAAGAAGCAGAAAAGCAAGTGAGACAGATCAGTGTATCAGTCATTAAACTGCCACTAAGTAGGACATCTACATTTACCTCAGGAAAGGTCAATCCTTGGCAGACTCTCAGGCATAAAAGCCTACAAATCACAATCTTAAAATGTTATAACATTTTAAGTTCCAATAGTTCAGAGACTTTTAGAAGTTTATAAACACTGATTAACCCTTTTCACTATGAGAAATTCAACATCCTAAGAAGAAATCATTGAACTAAAAACCACATCCTAGATAGAATGTCAATACTAGGCTTGATTTCAAAGTAGTGACTATAAAGAGTTTCATGGATCTGCTTACTCAGAAATCAACTTTCTTTGCCCCCTTTGGGCAGTTATAAGGAAACTAAAAGTCATTCTCCTTCACATCATTCACATGGTTTTGAATTTTCTTTCCTTTCTTTTAGTACTGGGGATTGAATCCAGGGGTGCTTTAACACTGAGCTACATCCCCAAGTTTATTTATTTTGAGGTAGTGTCTCACTAACTTGCTGAGACTGGCTTCAAATTTGGATCCTTCTATGTTAGTCTCCCGAGTCATTGTGATTACAGGCATGTCACCATATGTGAGTAAATCTTAGTTTTATTATCTATAAAATAAATTATATATCAACCTCAAAGAATTTAAAAGGACTAAAAATTACTTAAAAATAGTCTGTATATGAGGTTATGTATACATACATATAGGTATGTGTGCTTCCATGCAAGAAAGTGTGTGTGTGTGTGTGTGTGTGTGTGTATACATAACTTAAAAAGCCTAGTGTAGTAGGCTAGAAACTCTATTATATTATTAGAAAAATAAGTTATCAATTAATGATGCTGAGAATCAAACTCAGGGGAAGCACTCCAACACAGAGCTATTCCCCAGTCCTATTAATTACTTCTGAATACAACATAATTACTTATATAATTTGGAACTTTTCATATTTAAAAACATTAAAACATGAAGCACCTGACTCAAGTTTAAGAGTCATTCAAGTAGAAATTCTTTCAATATAACATTCATTATTCATACATCTTTATAGAAATAGATTTCAAATCCTATGAGGGTACAGAACAAAATTGTCAATGATCCTGCTTTAAGGATTATTTTTAAAAACTACCTACTCGAGTGAACACATCATTAAATTATTCTTCTAAATACATTCCCACCCTCAGGGGGCATTGGTAGTGCACACCTATAATCCCAGTGACTCAGGAGGCTGAAGCAGAAGGATAACAAATTCAAGGCCAGTCTTGGAAATTTAGTGAGATCCCCAGTAACTTAAGCAAAACAAAATCTCAAAACAAAAAATGAAAAGGAATGGGATTTAGTTGTTCATTGGTAAAGCGTACGTGGGTTCAATCTCCAGTACCTAAATAAATTGATAAAGACATATTCAGTTCATTGTAGATGATCAGTAATTGTTGAATAAAAGGATTTGATGAATAACTGAACTATTCATAATTTTAAAACATTCATGCTGGGGATACAGTTCAGTAGTAGAGTGCAAGTCTAATATGCACAAGGTTCTGGGTTCAATCCCTAGTACCAAAAAATAAAATAAAAACATTCACAAACCAAAACCAAATTTGACTCTAAAACAGAATTATTAACTGTGAGCTTAACTCCATTTAATTATGGACAAGCAATATAATCTATTAGCAGGAAATTCTGAAATTAGCATATGTATTCCTTATTATTTCATGAAAATGCTTCATGTGAGTTCCAGTAGTTACCCCAATAAATACTGACCACAGTACTACAGCAATCACTGGATCTGTGTCTAGGGCAGTAAGGTCCAAACAATTCAGCCAACAATCTCACCAAAAGAGGCACTGCTAGGGACCCTCAAAGAAGTGTGTAAAAGGAATCCCAGATTTTCTCGCTGTGATGTAGAAATTCTTATATATACTTATATATAAGTATATACTATAATCCCAAACCCTTCACATAGTGTTTTACAATTTATAAACATTTTCTTACAAAGTATCGCACTAGAACATCCTATGAGGCAAAAATGAGAGATATTGGGCTGGGAATGTAGCTCAACTGGTAGAGCACTTGCCTTGCAAGCATGAGGCCCTGGGTTCAATCCCCAGCACCACAAAAAGAGAGAGTGGGGGGGGGGGGAGAAAGAAAGAGAGAGAGAGAGAGATTAAAGCCCCACTTAACAGAAGAGGAAACTGAGACTAAGATCAAGGGACATGTCCAATGTAACAAAGATAAGCTAATTATCAGGCCAATACTGTAAAGATAGTTCTATCCCAGTACCAAAAAAAAGGAGGAGTGGAGGGGAATAGCTCTACCCTAAAAAGTTTTGTTTAAACAAATGAGTTATAGCCAGGCACAGTGGCATATGCCTATAATCCCAGTCACTCGGGAAGCTGAGACAGGGGGATTTCAAATTAGAGGCCAGCCTTGGCAACTTAGTGAGATACTGTCTCAAAATAAAAATTAAAAAGGGGTCTCAGGATGTAGTTCAATGGTAAAGCATCCCCAAGTTAAATCTCCAGAACGCAAAAACGACCAAAAAAATGTGCTATGAATTCTCAACGGCAAGACAATAGGAAGGTGCCAAGCTAAAAGACTATTAAGATCTGAATTTCACTCTATGATTTTCTATCTGTATAAACCAGATAATTTGCTTAACTTCTCAGTTTTATCATCTGAGAAACAGGAGTAATAGTATCCCTCTTGCAGGGTTGCTATGATGAGTAAATGAGAAAAAAAAAATATTAAGGGCATCCTTGCAAAATATCTAGGCCATAACAGGTGCTTAGTAATTTAGGCAAATTTTTTTTTTTTTTTTTTAAGTGATGCTGGGGATTGAACCCAGGGCCTTGTGCTTGTGAGGCAAGCACTCTACCAACTGAGCTATATCCCCAGCCTCCGGCAACTATTTTGATTAATTTCTTCTTTCTCTAGGCTTTGGCTATCTTGTATGCTAACAAGGTTTAATAGGATTATCTATGAGATCTTTCTAATTCTAAAAAAGACTCTACAGGAAAGTAAGCTATTTATTTCTCTTTTTCTAAATATGTTTTTTAGTTGTAGATGGACACAATGCCTTTATTTTATTTATTTATTTTTATGTGCTGAGGATTGAACCCAGTGCCTCATACGTGCTAGGCAAGCGCTCTACCACAGAGCCACAACCCTAGCCCCTATTTATTTCTATATTAAGAAATTCTGAGATTTCTAAAAATGACCCACACCTATCCCAATCTGTAGTTTCTGAAATGTTTATGAAAACTTAAGAGGTGCTGGGCATGGTGGAATACACCTATAATCCCAGCTACTTGGGAGGCTTAGGCAAAGGGATTGCAAATTGGAGGTCAGTCTCAAAATTTAGCAAAAGACCCTGTCTCAAAATAAAAAGTAAAAATGACTAGGAATGTAGCTCAATGGTAGAGCCCCACTGTGTTCAATCTCCTGTACCACACATACATATAATAAAAGACTTAACAGGCAATATGTTCACTAAAGAAAGTGTAATGTAACCAGGCACAGGAGTACATGCCTGTAATTTCAGCTACTCAGGAGACCGAGGCAGGAGGATCTCAAGTTCAAGGTCAGCCTGGACAACTTTGGGAGGCCCTATTCTAAAGAAAATAATGAAGGCACTGGGGATATAGCTCGGTTGATAGAGTGCCATGGGTTTAATCTGAAACAGAAATTTAAAAAAAGAAAAAGTGCAACTTACCAATAGCTTTGCAGCTTGAACACGAACCACCCAGGAGCCATCACTAACCATGTGGCAAATTTTTCCAAATGCATCATCAACTAAACGAATTTCTTCATTAGAAGAAGGGATTGGGACAATGCTAGATTAAAAGAAAAGGGGAAAAAACACATAACAAAACATGAGCCTAAGGCCGCAAGTTCAATAAACTAAGAATGACCAATGAAAATTGATACACAAGGGAATGATAATTGAATAATACAGTTCGAATCCTAGAATGATGAAACACATTTCAACATAAAAAAGTCAATCTGGGAGTATGGACCAACCCTCCTACCCACTGCAAATTTTCAAATGTCATGAATAAATGTGTGTAACCTACCAAAGGTTCAAAGATTCACAAAGAAATCAAGAACTTGGGGTTGAGGGTATAGCTCAGTTGTAGAACACATGCCGAGCATGGTTAAGGCTATGTGTTTAATCCCCAGAACCACCACCACACACACACACACACACACACACACACACACACACACACACACACACACAAAAACTACAGAGTATTCTACAGCCATTTATTATCTCCTATAACTGAAC
Source organism: Sciurus vulgaris (assembly GCF_902686455.1). Classification (NCBI taxonomy): domain Eukaryota; kingdom Metazoa; phylum Chordata; class Mammalia; order Rodentia; family Sciuridae; genus Sciurus; species Sciurus vulgaris. Next base: position 75,310,948 of record NC_136472.1, read on the forward strand.
TACTGTAAATATGACAGGCCTCAGAGTAAATCAATATAAAACACTTGCAAATCTACTTCTAAAACAAGGGGCAATTTCCATTTTGTGTGTGTATGTTTCTAAGTCCTAAAAAAAACTATAAATGGAGCCTACTCCTATGGGTTTATCAACCCATTCTAGTTTTCAGATTTTGGAAGACAGCTTAATGAAAAGGAAAAAATTCTCTTTTTCCTATAAAAAGGAGCTCTCCTATAAATGGAATAAATAACATTTGTCTCCCCACACCAAAGAATCACTGTGAAAATCAATGATTTAACCTCTGTGAAAATATTTTTAACCAAGAAAACACTACCCAAGGGATCATTATTCTCAACACACATCTGGTACCTTTAGTTGGCATTTGGCCAAACAAAAACTAAATTAAATGGGCCTCAAACAATATTAATGATTAACCCCCAAAAGAGCTAAGACTCTTGAGAGATAGTCCAGTCTCTTCAATTACAGTTAAGATTGACTGGGACCCAAAAAGGTGAAATATCTTCCCAAGGAACACAGAAAATTCATAGCAGAGTTGAAAACAGAGGACCAGGCATCCTGACTTGCAGGGCCTATGCTTGTCCCCTTCCACACTGTGCTTATTCCCTTCCAGAATTCTTTTCTGGAGGTAGCTTTATGCTTCGTGAAAGGGGAGAAAAATGCTTAGCAATAAATAAACAGAAGTCAGTTTAACCCACACTGACCTTTCAGGATAGAGCTGACTGATAACCCAGATAAGCTGGACTGCAGCACTGCGCACTTGTTCATAGTCATCAGAGAGCAATTTACAGGCCTGCAAAAAAGGATTCCAAAAGTCTATCAGTTCTGTGTCCTCCTAGGTGATGTTCAAACTATTTTAAAATGAAGATATGGTGACTGGATAAGGATGTCAATCAAAATACTTGTAGATGGTTTTAACTTCTTGAACCTTTACCCACCAAAGAATTCTTGGCCTCTGTCAGCTGTTCCAGTTATATTTGGACTATGTGTCCTACCACAGACTGACAGATAACTAGAATTGTATCAAATCTAGCAGAACTTGCTGGGAGCCCACTCTACTGCTTTCATAGGCTCACAGAGCAAAGATGGATTTTTCACCCCTGTCTATAAAATCAAAGCTCACATTTTTATTTATTTTGGTTTGACATCACTGTGTTCTTTCAACCTACTCACACTTTCTGGGTATCCTCATGTCCCCAAGATATGGTGATGGCTCCAGTACCTACCACCAGCTCAAATTTCTCCCGACCCAAACCTTCTTAACTATCTATGATCTGGAACTTTCTTCATAGATATCCCACCAAACTTTCAAATGCAATACAACCAAAAGAACACATTCTGAAACCATATTCTACTTTATATTTCAAATCCTCCACTATCACTCCATCTTCATTCCCCTGAGGGTCCCTCAACATTGACTGCCTACATTACTGACACAGTCCTATGCCATTAAACATCTGAATCAGTTGACTGTCTTTCTTCTGAGTCCTTACTCTCCAAGTTTTCTTTAGTTATTTGATTTCCCACAGTTTTCCTATAGGAGGAAAAGAGATGGTTACATAAGCATTCTGGACCCATTCTACTTTATCTTATAAAAGAAGAAATATGGTATACACATCAGTTATAGAGGCTTGGGTAATTATAATTTTCTCCAAGAGATAAAAGCACTCTTGGAGCCGGATGCAGTGGCACGCAACTGTAATCCCAGCAGCTCAGGAGGTTGAGACAGGAGGATTGAGATCAAAGCCAGCCTCAACAAAGGTGAGGTGCTAAGAACTCAGTGAGACCCTGTCTCTAAATAAAATACAAAATAGAGATAGGGATATAGCTCATTGATCAAAAGCAATTGAGTTCAATCCCTGGTACCAAAGGGGGGGTGGGGAACACTCTTGGTAAGCAAACAAAATCTGAGCACTGAGTGTTAATTTAGATTGCATATCACTAGATTATTTCATTATTCTGCAAGAGAAATACCACCTGCTATGGTCCTTCATAAAGACTGTCAATCAGCTTTTTCACAACTTCATTATGCCACTCTTTACCAATACTACACTCGGGGTAAGATCTTTTTATAGGACCTCATGATTTGGTTACCCTTCTCCAGAAACATTCTAGTTCATCAAATGTGGTACCCAGAATTGCCTTCATATATGGCCCACCCAAAGAGAGATCAGCAAGACTACCACTTTCCTTATTCTAAACATTATACTTTACTTCATGCACTCTGGTATTCATATTGAGCTTCCTAGATATGCCTAAAAGTCCTTTTCATATTTTTTAGTGCTATTAAATTATACATCCCACATTCTCTTCCTGAAAGTATGTTTTGGATATGACTGCACATTCATCCCAATTAGCATGGCCACTATTATCCAGCCGAAGTCCTTATGTTTTCAAACTCTGAGAACCAGAATGCCACCTGCCCGGCTTCATGATTCTCTTGCCCTTTCAGAGAGAAATAATTTAAGGAAAAATACCTGATTATAAATTGTTTGGTGTAATTTCAGTCCTCTTTCATGGAGCTGCAACTGGATAAAAAAGACAGTTTAAGTATTTGTAGAAAAGATTAATATTTCCAATGTCTCCATACAATCACATATATTTTCTCACCTTGTATCAGAGTAATATGGTTCCTTTCGGGCAAAATAGTCTTATATAGATAAGAAAACTAGTCCAAGATTTATTAGCATAAGCACTTGAGTATTTAAAAAGGCTAACCCATGGGCTGGGATATAGTTCAGTGGCAAAGCATCTGCCTTGCACTTGAAAAGCTCTGGGTGTGACTCCCAGTTCCAAAAAAGAATAAAAAGAACCTCACCAAAAAGCCTAAACCATGGACTATCCCAAGGGAATACTAAAAATATGTGAAATAATGACAAAAAAAAAAATCTAAGAAGAGGGTTGAGGGTATAGCTCAATGGTAGAGTGCTTGCCTAACATTCACAAAGCCCTGGGCAAAAACAAAAAACAAACTCATTGAAAATCATCTCCAATTAGTTTTTGGGTTTTTTTTTTTGTTTTTTTTTGTTTTTTTGGGGGGGGGGATTGCTGGGGATTGAACCCAGGGCCTTGGGCTTACAAGGCAAGCACTCTACCGGCTGAGCTATCTCCCCAGCCCCTCCAATTAGTTTTAATAATAATCATGTTTACCATGGCTTTTATAGCTGCTGTTCTGACACGTGGATCTTGGTCACTGAAATAATCCCCTATAATCTTCTGGACATCTCTGGCAGTTAGGCCTTCTGTATCTTTTGTGATACTTTTCTCCAAAGAGCCAAGATTGCCAAGTAATTGCAGGCACTTATTTCTTACACCATGAGAGGTATCTGTCAAGTGCTATACAAAGAAAAGAGGGAACAAAAGGACATGATTAATATATATTTAAAAATACACAAACAAGGGCTGATGTGCAGCTCAGTGATAGGGTGCTTGCCTAGCATGCATGAGGCCTTGGGTCCAATACCCAACACCATCACACACACACACACACACACACACACACACACACACATTTAAAAACAGAAACAAAAGTGTTGCATCAACTTCAGGAATGATTTTTTTTGTTGTTGTTTTTTAATGTGGTGCTGAGGATCACACCAGTGCCTCACACATGCTAGGCAAGAGTTCTACCACTGAGCCACAATTTGATCAGGAACCAATTTGATCATTATATTCTTACCAGTGTAGCATCATGTTACTTGAGTATTCATCTTCCCCAAATATACATGACTCTTTAGAAAACAGGAATCCCATTGTTTATATCTACAATGGCCAGCATTTTGCCTTGTACATACAGAGCACATACTTTAAAATTTTTCTCTGGCTGGGCATGGTGGTGTGTAATTCCACTGATCTAGGAGGCTGAAGCAGAAGGATAATAAATTTGAAGCCAGCCTAAGCAACTTAGTGAGGCCCCATGTAACTTAGCAAGACCCTGTCTCAAAATTTTAAAAATCAAAAGGGGCTGGAATATAGCTCAGTGGTAAAGCATCCCTGGGTTCAATTCCCAGTACCAAAATAAACAAATTAATAAAAATTACATCTGAATCATATTTTGTTTGCATCAAATTTTAATACAAGACAAAAAAATGTATAAATTTTTAAAACTCTTTAATATCCACACAGCAATATGCAGCTCAATGGATTTTCACAAAGTAAATACACACATTTAACAAGTACCCAGTTTAAAAAATGGAACACAGCAAGGCATGGTGGCACATGCCTGGAATCTCAGAGACTCAGGAGGCTGAGGCAGGAGGACCCTAAAGTTCTAGGCCAGACTTGGCAATTCAGTGAGGCCCTATCTCAAAATAAAACTTAAAAGGGGTTGGGGATGTAGCTCAGTCATTCAGCACCCCTGGGTTCAATCCTAGTACGTAAGGCGAAGGATGTAGGGAAGGGGATGGCATGTGACTAAACCTTCAGAAACTGCTCTCAAGCCTCCTCCCACCAATCCCACCACCACCTCCACTATCACCAAAAATGGTAACACAGATTCTAATCCATAGACTCATTCTGCCTATTTCCTACTTTAGAAAATAAAATCAAGCTGAGTGTGGAGGCAACACCTATAATCCTAGAAACTCAAGAGGCTGAGGCAGGAGGATCCCAAGTTCCAGGCTAGCCTTGGCAACTCAGTCAAACCATTAATTAATTAATTAATTAATTTAATTAAAAGAGTTGGGGATAGACTCCCTGGGTTCAATCCCTACTACCATCAAAGGGGAGGAATCAATCAAATCAATATTGTCTGGTTTCTTTTGCTTAATATATGTTTGTGAGATACATCCATGGTACAGCACCTACAACAGTTCATTCATTCTCATTACTATATACTATTCTATTTACGAATACACCAAAATCTATTAATCCTTTCTGTTGGTGGGTATTTGAGGTATTTACAGTCTTTCACTACTAAACTAATGCTACTGTAATTATTCTTATGTGTGGCTTTTAGTGCACATGTTCACATTTATGTTAGTTATACACTTAAAAGTGGAATTGCTGGGTCATAGAAATGCACATATAGTCAGCTTAAGAAGATACTGCCAAACAGTTTTCCAAAGTGGTTGTACTGATTTTAATTTACACTTCCACCAGCGCTGCCTAAGTCTTCCATGTGTGCTACATCCTTGTCAACACTTGATACTGTCAATATGCTTCATTCTAGTTCCTCCTCACCAACATTTTAAATAAATTATCAGTTAATTCCCTCATACCCAGTTCAGTATTAGTAAAATAAGCTGTTTACATAACACAGTAACAGGAATTAAAAATTCTTTGGAGAAATGATCATACACTAGGCTTTCAAACTTTTTCTGACTGGGACCTAAAACCAGAAATATATGTTATAGTAAAACATACTACATAAAAATATATATACAAGAAGCTTAACAAAACAATATTCACCCCTATGTCTTGTGATATCCCGATATTTGTATTCTATTTTGTTTTTCAAAAAACACCAATAGTCCCATAAAACTGACTGCATTACCTCCTGATGCATCATCATCCTCAGACTGAAATGCATTTCTATAGAGAAAAGTGAATGGAACTTGAAGTTTTAAAACCTGGGATTATAGAATTCCTTAGAGAAATGGTTAGTTTTGAGACTGCCGCAAAAAATATGCATGGCACACCTTATGCCAGAAAGCAAGGAAGATGTCTAAGTAATAGAGTTCAGATCGAAAGGACTAAGAAACCAACCTATAGGCCTTCCTGCTGTCAACATTTTCATGACACCAAAAGGAATTCAGAATGTAAACTATTCCACAAGACAAATGACCCAGTTTCTTCAATGTACCCATGGTATTTAAAGAAAATACAGAAGAAGCCAGATGTGGTGCTCACCTACAATCTCAGGGGCTCAAGAAGCTGAGGCAAGAGAATCACAATCTCAAAGTCAATCTCAGCAACTTAGGCTCTAAGTAACTTAGGAAGACCCTATCACAAAATACAATATAAAAAGGGCTAGGAATTTGGCTCATTGGTTAAGTGCTCCTGGGTTCAACCCTGGTACCAGGAAAAAGAAAGGTACTGTTATAAATTAAAAGAAATTTAAGAGACTGTCTAAAACCAATATGTGGATCTTTTTGGATCTTCATCTAAAACTAATCATGAAAAGGACATATTTAATGTAATTTTAAAATTTTAATACAAATTGGTATGAGATGATATTAAGGAGTTACTGTTAATAATTATATCATGGCTATATCAAAAACCATATCACCATTAGAGACAAACAATGAAGTATTTGCAGTTTAAATACTATGATGTGGGCTGGAGTCGTGGCTCAGTGGTGGAGTGCTTGCCTGGCATGTGTGAGGCCCTGGGTTTGATCCTCAGCACCACATGTAAATAAATAAATAAAATAAAGGATCCATTGACAACTAAAAAGCATTAAAAAAAAAAAAAAGCTAATATTGTTTAAAAATAAATAAATACTATGATGTTAGGAATTTACTTTAAATTACTATAACAGACAACAAAAAGTAAAAGGGGAGAAGAAATGAAAAATATAACAAATTATGGAATTTATGATCAAAATTGGAAATAATAAATTTGAAATTATCCCTAATATTGTTTGCTTTTTTTTTAAAAAAAAGATAGGCGGGCTGGGGAGATAGCTCAGTCGGTAGAGTGCTTGCCTTGCAAGCACAAAGCCCTGGGTTCGATCCCCAGCACCGCAAAAAAAAAAAAAAAAAAAAAAAAAAAAAAAAAAAGATGGATTCAAATTGCAGCTCTGGCTCTCTAGATATATAATATTTAGTCAAGTCACTGGAATTTTCAGAATCTTCCTATTTTCTCATTTGCCTTACTTAATATACAGGTTTATTAAGAGGCTCAAATTACGAACATAAAAGTGAAAAACCTGATGTACTATATGCCATGATATGTCTATTAGCTATTGTTACTATAATCAAAAATAAGGAAAGTAGAAAATCATATATAAAGCATATACAATTTTACAAGGTGATAACTACATGTACGCCGGCAAATACAAGTATCTTTAGATAGTACCTATCCACAAATGAAATCACTGATCTGAAATACACATAATTAATTTCTCTCTCCATCTTTCTTCTTGCCCTACCACCCCCATCTGTCTCCCTCCCTTTCTAATAATGGTACAGTCTCTGGAAGTACTATCAGTAATTACCTGTTCCTCTCCTTAATTCCATAATCCCCAATCTCTCAGGTAAAAAATAAAAAGAGTTAGGGGTGGGATTAGGGGACTGGCTCAGTGGTAGAGTCCTTGCCTAGCATGCACAAGACCATGGGTTTGATCCCCAGAACTGCAGAAAAAAAAAAAAAGAATAATAGGGCTCTGATGATGCCCAATGATACATGAATACATGGGCTACTTAGTGAAGAGGTAATCAGGAACCAAAGTTTCCCTTACAAAGTTTCCCTTGTTCAGTTCAGTTCTCACTTCCCCATATGGCTCATTCATAAATAAATAAATAAATAAATTCTCCCTCCCTTCCTCCTCCTCCTCCTTCCTTTCTCTCTCTCTCTCTCTTCAATTACTAAGGTGTTTTACCACTGAGCTTTATCCCCAGTCCTTTTATTTTTTATTTTGAGACAGGATCTCGCTAGGTTGCTGAGGCTAACTTCATACTTGAGACTCTCCTGCCTCAGTCCCCTGAGTCACTGGGATTATAGACATGTGCCCCTGTAACCAGTTCATAATAAATAATTTCATGATTTTGGAAACTTTGTTCACTATGTTCAAAGGTGAGTATTTGAAACCTAAGTACTTAAAAAGTTTTGCGATATCTGTTTTCGTTTTGTCTATTTATACTGTTAAAAGTATCAATATTCTCTATCCTTGAAAAATTCCTCAGGTTTTTAACAGTGCTAGATAAATTCAGTGGATACTATGTCAATAACCAATTCTTATGACTACCTTTCTGAGCTGCCAAAGCCTTTTGCAAGTAACACACCCATACAAACATACAACACTGAACAAACAGGAAGATGTACTAAACAGGTAAACATGTCTTAGATAATACTATCTAAGAAGGAAGATACGAATAAAGGGAAAGAGAAAAAACTACCACAAACTGTGGAGCTAGGTTTGAATTACAAGTAGAAATGATAACTGACAATTTTCATTATATAGATACACAGAAATAAATACATGTAATTTATGTATATATAACATAAATATTTGTCCTCTAATTCTATACACTGAAGTACATCAATGCAATACCCTGATAGCAATGAGCACACCTAGCACTCAGCTCTTGGTTTTTAAGTGTGATTCTCAACTAAAAGGAATCAAGTCTTCCAGATGAAAGACTGATGTGAGGGTTAGAGTAGAGGGAAAAAAAAAAAAAAAATCCTAGAAGGGCTGGGGATAACTCAGTGGTAAAGTATTGCCTAGTATGTGCAAGGCCTTTGTTTCAATTCCAGCACCACAGGGAGGAAAACAAGAGGATCCTAATTAGAATAAGACATAATTCATGTTTTTATAAATATGCCAAAACATACTCTACTGTCATATATAACTAAAAAGAATGAAAAAAAAGGGGAGTCTGGAACATCTTACTATATTATAAAGAAAATATTCAAAAAAGAGAGAAGTCCAAAGGACACATGCACAGCTTGAAGAGGCAATCAACTAGCTAAATTAAGAAATGTGAACACCAAGATCAAAGACAGTAATAGGTCATAATCCATTGAATAAGAAAACTATTAGTCCACAACTAACATAAATTGAAAGTGTGATGACAAAATAATTACACAGTTTAAAAGTATCTCCCCACAAAATATTTATTAATTTTAAAAAGAATTAAAAATAATTTACAGTTGAAGAAGCCTGACAAATACCACATCAACCAATAATCAAAGAAAACATTATCATGGGCTGGGACTGTGGCTCAGTGGTAGAGTGTTCGCCTAGCACGTGTGAGGCATTGGGTTCAATTCTCAGCACCATTTACATACCAAAAAAAAAAAAGTTTCACTGACAACTAAATATTAAAAAAAAAGTTTATTTAAAAAAAGTAAATATTATCAGAGATAGAACAATTAAAAATGGTGTACCACCTAACAAGACGCAAGGAAAACTACATCACATCTGTGATATCTTTGCCAATGATGGATAATTTAAATCTAATCATGAGAAAACATTAGACAAACAAATTCAAGGTGGTTCCACAAAATAACTGTCCCATAATTTTCAAAGTGTCAAGGTCATAAAATCAAGGAATGACTCAGGCATTATTCTAAGTTGAAGGAGACTAATGCGATATGGCAACTAAAATGCAACATGAAATTATGAATTGGATCATTTTCTATAAAGAGCATTATGAAGGAACAAATGGTGACATTTGAATAAGGTCTGAGGATTAAACAGCAGTAATGTGTTGTTAATGTCCTGATTTTGATGGCTGTATTGAAGTTAGCTAAAAATCTATCTTTGTAGGAAACATGTACTAAAATATTCAAGAATAATGGGGCACCAAGTTGACAACTTACTTTCAAAAGGTTCACAGAAAACAAAGTTCTTTTTTACTATGCTTGTAATTTTGCTATAAATTTGAGATTTCTTAAAAATAAAGATTAAATTTTATAAACAAGCAAAAAAGAATTTTAAAAGCATACTATTTCATAAACATTAGAAAAGCATTGCATTGTCCATAAGAAAAAGTGTAATTTAAGACCATAAAAAGAAAGGGGCAGTTATGGTAGAACTTTACCCACACAGGTGCAGTGAATACCTTCAGGAAGTACATAGGGAGCTTTGCAGAGAAAGTGGATTTCATAAATTATTCCACATCTTAGCTGCACAAGGTGGCACAGTGGAATGAGAACATACTAGAATCAGATCTAGGTTTGATTATTGGCCCTGCTACTTAGGATCTATGTGATCTTATCCAAGCCCCTTAACTTTAATTTGTAAAAATGGGAATAATATCCTACACCACAAAATTTTGTGGTAAATGGACTAAATTAATTTGCTTACTAATTATTTTATTTGAAATCAGCTCATAGTGTCTGGGCATAATTGACATTTGGTAACCTAATATAGAGCCTAGCACTTACAATGTACTAAAAAAAAATTTAAACCTACTTAAGAAGGGCAGGAAAAAAATTATAGGAAAGATGAGCAGGTGACAGCAAAGAAAATAAAATGAAAATGCAAGCAAAAAAAGGTGGGCCAACTATTGAATTAGTCTGCAAATGTGGGACACACATGCATGAACTTTTTAGCAACAGATGTCTAACAACGGGACAATCATGAGAGGCAGTAAGTTCATATCAGAGATGCTCCAGTAGAAGATTCATGAACTAAGTGGGAACACCTGAACTTTCAGTAAAAGCCACATCCTATATAAAGGTGGGGTGGGCACACAGGCTTATAGGGGAAGGGAACAAGGAAAATCTCATGGGAAAGCTCCTATATAAAGGGAGGGATTCTTAGAGTGGTAATTTATTATAAAAATGGCTCAATCAAGCACTTTGCTTCAGTTAATTCTTTGCCTCCAAATTACTTAAACTATGAAAATGTAAAACATATACTCTTATGTCCCCACATCTTACATATAGTAAGGGCTCAAAATAATCCATCAAAATAAGATACTAAAACTGAGAAGTGAATGGAAACTTCCAGATTTGAACAGGACAATGATTGTGTTTGTCACAGTTAATAAGTTAGTTGGTTTTTAAAATTACTTGTTTACATTTAATATGGAAGTATCATTTCTCATAACTAAACTGCTGACTGAATATCTGCTCTGAAGGTTGCTAGTACTGTTACAAATTCTATATTTGATTTTCAAACAAATTAAAATCTTTTAGCTGCTACTAAGGTAACCAGACAACAATGACGCATAATCAGTATGTTACCACACACTAAATCTTATCCCAAAAGAGAGTCTAAATCACACCTCAGGGCAATTTTATTGTGTCCTTCCTCTACAGGTCACTTCTTACATCACAGGCACCATCATTTAGAACTTACAAGTGTCTGCAAATGCTATCTCAGTGTTGTACACTTTATCAAGCTATTGAAGTGCTATCATTTTTCATATTAATTGAGTTTAATAAAGATAGGATGGGGGCAAGGGGAAAAGTGCTAGGGAGTGGTATCAGCTAAATTATATTGTTATATTGTATGCATGTAAGAATTTGTAACAATAAATCCCATCATTATGTACAATTACAATCCACCAATAAAAAAATGTGGAGGGAAAATAGACTAGAGTGTAGTTTGATGGTAGAGTGCCCCTTGGTTCAGTTACCACCCAGAGCAGGGAAGGTGGTATGTTTCTACCAAGTTGTAGTCCTAGGAGTTTAAGGTACTTTTGCTATATTATTAAAGGAACAGAAAAGAAGGGGCTAGGACTGTAGCTCAGGGGCAGAGCACTTGCTGAGCTTGTGTGAGGCACTGGGTTCAATCCTCAGCACCACATAAAAATAAGTAAAATAAAGATATGGTGTCCATCTACAACAAAAAATAATATTTAAAAAAAAAAGGAACAGAAAAGAAATAGACACTGGAAGAAAAGGAGAAATGGAGACAATTAAGCTAAAAGGAAGCCTTATAAAGAAAAAAAGATCTTTGTTCTCCCAGAAAAATCTACACAGATACAAAGCAGAGACACTTCCAATTTCAGGTGTGCAGGTACTACACAAGAAAAGAAAAACTTCCTGGACAAATCTGAACTATACTCAAGACTCAAAGATTATGTTCCCTCCAACAGTGTACAAGGGTTCTCTTTTCTCTCCATCCTCCCAAACACTTATCTTTTTTGGGGGAGCGGGGGGATACCAGGGATTGAACTCAGGGGCACTTGACCACTGAGCCACTTCTCCAGCCCTATTTTGTATTTTATTTAGAGACAGGGTCTCACTGAGTTGCTTAGTGCCTCGCTTTTGCTGAGGCTGGCTTTGAACTTGTGATCCTCCTATCTCAGCCTCCCGAGCCACTGGTATTACAGGTGTCTGCCACTGCGCCTGGCAGTTGTCTCTGTCTCTTTCGCTGTATATAAGCTTTTTTAGTTTGATAAAAACAACATTTGTGGATTTTTGCTTTTATTACTTATGTTTTCAGATATCAAAATAATCATTGCCCAGACTAATATCAAGGATCTCTCCCTTCTGTTTTCTTCCAATAGTCTTACAATCTCAGATATTATGTTTTAAGTCTTTAATCCATTTGAGTTGATATTTGTGGTGGTCTACCCAATTTCCCCAGCAAGCATTAATGAATACACACACCATCCTTTCCACACTGTGTGTCCTTTCCTCATTGTAGGCCATTGTGTGGCACAGAAGGTGCTGAAAATCAATTGACCATAAATGTGAGGGTTTATTTTTAGGCTTTCTATTCTACTCCATTGGTCTGTTTGTTTATTTATTTGTTTGTTTGTTTGTTTGTTTGTTTGTTTTCCGTGCTGGCGATTGAATCCAGGACCTTGTACTTGACAGGCAAGCACTCTACAAACTGAGCTATATCCCCAGCTCAATGTATTTGTTTTAAAGCCAGTTCCATGCTGGGGTTGTTTCTGCTTTTTGTTTTCTGGTACTGAGGAGCAAACTGAGGACCAAGGTCCTGAAAATGTCCCCATGTATTTTGTTCCAAATGTTTTATAATTTTATTTGCTTTATTTAGATCTTCAATTCATTTTGGGTTAATTTTTTTATATGGTGGTAGAATAGTTCCCAACTTCATTCATTTCCATATGAATAGCTAGTTGCCCCAGCACCATGTGTTCAAAAGACTATTCTTTCTCCATTGAATATTATTGGTACCCTTGTTGAAAATGTTGACCAAATACACATGGGTTTAGTTCTTCACTATCAATTCTATTCCACTGAACTTTATGTCTATTTTTGGCAGTACCACATTGTCTTGATTACCAGTGCTCTGTAGTTAAGTTTTGAAATGGGCAAATATAAATTTTCTTAATTTGTTGTTTTTTTCAAAGTTATTTTAGGTGCCTTAAATAAAAAAAAATAATAATTTTTTAAAAAATGCTCCACATAACTTTCAGAATGTAAGTTTTACACTTTTTATTTTTTCAATTGCAGTACTGTGGATTGAACCCAAGGCCTTAGGCATTAAGCTATATCCCCAGTCCCTTTTACTTTTTTTTTTTTTGTGTGATGCTGGGGATTGAACCCAGGGCCTTATGCATGCAAGGCAAGCACTCTACCAACTGGGCTATATCTCTAGCCCCACTTTTACTTTTAATTTTGGGACAGGGTCCTGCTGGATCACTGCAACTGACCTTGAACTTGCAATCCTCCTATCTCAATCATCTGAGTGGCTGGGATTACAGGCATGTGATACAGTACCCAGCCTCGCTTCTTAAACTTATTACTAAATAAATTTATGTGTTGCTTAAGGATGGAGATCTGAGAAATGCACTGTTAGGCAATTTAGACACTGTGCAAACATCATAGTTTACTTATACAAACCTAGATGGTATAGCGGTATAGCCTACTATTCATCTAGGATAAGGGAATAGATACCCTATTACTTCTACTCTACAAACTTTTACAGCATTTTACTGTACTAAATACTGTAGGCAAAGACAGGTGCACACCCATAATCTCAGCGAATCAGGAGGCTGAACAGAACGGATTTCATGTTCCAGTCCCATATGGGCAACTTAGCAAGACTCTGTTTCAAAAAAAAATAATAAGGACAGGGGATATGGTCCAATTCCCAGTACTGCAAAAATATTGTAGGCAACTGTAATACAATGATAATATTTCTATACCAAACATTAAAAAGGCACAGTAAAATATGAAATAAAATGTAGGATTAAAATAAAGTGTAGGATTAAAATGGGTGTAGGAGTTTAGCTCAGTGGTAGAGTATTTGCCTAGCACATGTAAGACCTGGGGTTCAATCCACAGCACTGCCCCCCAAAAAAGATTAAAAATGGTATACCATAAGCCAGGCATGATAGCACACATCTGTAATCCCAATATTTCAGGAGGCTAAGGCTGGAAAGAATCACGAATTCAAGGCCAGTCCTGGCAACATTCTCAAAATAAATAAAATAAAAAGGGTTGGGGATGTAGCCCAGTGGTATAGTGCTGCTGGGTTCAATCCCCAGGACCAAAAAAATTTTTTTTTCGGTAAATAATTGCTTGTGTCTAGTTGTCCTATTCATTGAAACAATAGGCATAATAAAAGAATGTGGGCTTTGGAGTCAGAGAAATCAGAGTCTATATGATTGGCTTGCAAATTCCTAGCAGTGAAAACTTGGAAAAGTTAGATCCCTTAAGTCTCAATTTCTACCTTTATAAAATAGGAATCTCAGAACTTAAGAATTTTGAGGGCAGAATGAAAAATTAAATACAAAGCACCATAATAAGCAAAGTGCATTATAAACACAATACACATAGTAGCTATATGCTGAAATTATTTTCATTTCTTTGGGGAGGTGGAAGAAGCTAATTTTATAACAAGTTACTTAGCTTTATTCCTAACTTAACACCAAGGACAAAAATAGAAACAGCTCTTAAAACCATTAAGAGACCTTGGCAATCCTCAGTTACAGGTTTAGAAGAGAGAAGACCATTATACTCTTACCTTGCAGGCTACATCAACTAATCGTGTCTGGATAGCTTGATTCTCTGGTAATTTAGTGCCAATCGCAAGCAAAGTGTCCAGGAGTTGAGCTAGGACTTGATGAGACTCTAGAAAAGAAAATGAAAAACTGGATTACAGAATCTCAAAAGGAGATCAAACAGAAACTAATTTACTTTGGTAAAGAATTGAGATTTAGCTGATGAGGTGATCCACATATATAATTCTAGCTATTTGGCAGGCTAAGGCAGGTAGATCACAAGTTTGAGACCAGCTTAAGCAACTTAAGTGACTTTGTCTCAAAATAAATTTTTTTTCAAAAAAGACTGGGTATGCAGCTCAGTGGTACAGGGGGTTCAATCCCCAGTACTGCAAAAATAAAGGAATAAATAAAACAAAAAGCACTAGGGGTATAGTTCAGTGGTAGAGCGCTTGCCTAGCATGCATAAAACCCTGGTTCAATCCTATCACTGCCAAAAAAACAAAAGCAAACATTTGAAACAAAACAATGTGCATCATCTTCTTGGAATTGAAAGACTGAATAATTAGGAAACTCAATCCTAAGTCTATGGCTTCCACAAATATAGAATAATTTTAGCAGTCACTTTACCTCACTATTGTTCACTTTCCTCATCTACAAAATGAAAGGCTTAAACTACATCATCTCTATGGTGCCTTCCAATTCTATCTTCTGTGCATTTCAGTAGGCCAGGAACTTGAAACCCAGAAAAGACCTAAATCAAATTTCTTAGAGATAATTATGAAACAGAATTAGAAAGTTTAGTAAAAAATAGAAGAGTCATTTGTCATGAATATGACATAATTTGAGTTCCTTTCTTTTAAAGGCTAGATTGAGGTTTATCTCAAAATATTCT
This sequence comes from Sciurus vulgaris, assembly GCF_902686455.1. Taxonomy (NCBI): domain Eukaryota; kingdom Metazoa; phylum Chordata; class Mammalia; order Rodentia; family Sciuridae; genus Sciurus; species Sciurus vulgaris. The sequence goes on from NC_136472.1 coordinate 75,326,395, forward strand.
CTCTCTCTCTTTCTCTCTCTTCTCTATTATTCTTCAGCTGGATGTGGTAGTGCATGCCTGTCATCCCACTGGCTCAAGGCTTGTGTAAGGATAATCTCAAACTCAAAATCAGCCTCAGTAACTTAGCAAGGTCCTAAACAACTTAGAAATACCCTGTCTCAAAATTTAAAAAATAAATAAATAAAAAGGGGATGTGGATCAGTGGTTAAGTGACTCTGGGTTCAATCCCTGGTACCAAAAAAAAAAAAACCCAAAACTTTTCTTGGAAACTATGACCAATTCTGTCAAATTAAGAAAATAATGCTAGGCACAATGATACAGGCCTATAATCCTGAGGACCCAGGAAGCTGAGGAAGAAGGCTCACAACTCTGTCTCCAAATAAAAAAATAAATAAAAAGGACTGAGGGTGTGGCTCAGTGGTAAAGAATGCACGGGTTCAATCAGCACCACAAAAAAAAAAAAAAAGCTGGGGATATAATGCAGTTGGTAGAATGCTTGCCTAGCAAGTCTCATTCCCTAGCACCAAAAAAAAAAAAAAAAACCTATAATATTTTCAGAAACAGCAATATTTTTTAAATTTTTTTTTAATTTAAAAATAAACATTAAGGCAACTGAGGCACTATGTAACTGAACTTAATATAAGACCAGATTAACAAAAAAATTTTTTTTTACTTTCTAAAATTTTTATTGGTGCATTATAATTATACATAATAATGGGATTCCTTTTGACATGCATAATTTGGTCAGTTTCTTTCCCTAGCACCTCTCCTTTCTTCCCTCCTCTCTCCTGGCCCCTTTTCTCTAGTCACTGGTCTCCCATCTATTTTCATGAGATCTTCCCCATACCCCCTGCTTGCCTTTTTTTCTTTTTGCATTTTTTAAAAAAAATATATATACTAGGAATTGAACCCATGGATTCTTTCACATTGAGCAACATCCCCAGCCCCTTTATATTTTTTATTTTGAGACAGGGTCTTGCTAAGTTGTTTAGAGCCTCAGTTGCTCAGGCTGGCCTCAAATTTGCAATCTTCTTACCTGAGCCTCCCAAGTTGCTGGGATTATAGGCATACCACCACACCCTGCTTTTCCTTTTTTCTCTATAGTTTTTGCATGAGAGAGAACATACCATCCTTGACTTTCTAAGTCTGATTTATTTTGTTTAATATAATGCTCTCAAGTTCCATCCACAAAAAAATAAAAAGTTTGAAGTAGTTTTGTACTTCACCTCAACACTGAGAATACATTTTTGTGGGCATCAACAAGGAAACAGAAGGAAAAGAAATAACACAGTGCATACAAGACCTGGGAGATGATACATTCATGGGCACAAGATTGTGATGGTCCATGTGACCAGGTTTCTTGTGGTTTTTGAGTTAATGCACTGGAATGAATAAAGCATCAACTCTGCCATATACCATGTAACCTGAAGTTACTTCTCTGAGCTTCAGTTTACTCACCTAATATATCTATCTTCTATCTTAAGTAAACTACCTTAAATATACTTGGTAGAGGTCAATAAATCATAGCTATTAAACAATGAAACTGCCAGGTATGGTAGTGCACACCTGTATTCCCAGCGGCTGGGGAGGCTGAGGCAGGAAGATAGAGAGTTCAAAACCAGCCTCAGCAATTTAGTGAGGCCCTAAGCAACTCAGTGAAACCCTGTCTCTAACTAAAATACAAAAAGGGATGGGGGTTGGCTCAGTGGTTAAGTGCCTCTGGGTTCACTCCCCAGTAACCAAAAAAAAAAAACCCGCAATAAAACTATGCCTGTAATCCCAGGGACTCAGGAGGTGGAAGGAGGATCACAAGTTCAAGGTTAGCCTCAGCAACTTAGTGAAAACCTGTCTAAAAATAAAAGCAAAAAGAGTTGGAAACAATCACCTGCTGTCTGCCAGCATATTGCCTGCCTTTTAAACGCCAATTGCTCTCTGACCACCGCCTATCATCTGACATTTGCCTGCCCATCGCCAGCCTTTCACCTACCCATTGCAAGCCACCCAACCTCCACTGGCCGTTCACCTGTAATTAGCCTACAGACTACCTGCAGACCACCTGCTGCCCATTGTTGCCTGGAAGTCCACTGTCACAGTACCACATGTTTGGTTGCATGCAGCCGCTGTCATCTTGGGACACTGGCCAAGGCCTGCAGGTTTGTGGCCACCTGAGTCTGGGGACTTAGGCCAGGGCCTGGAGATATACTGGGGTACCTGCAGGTCTGGTTGCCCGTGAGGTCCTTCTGCTCAGTGTGGTAGTGGCTGCCTCTTTACAGGGTTGCTCCTTTGTGTGAGCACATCCCTGGTGGTCTCTCTGCAAGTTGAAAGGGCATTGGGATCTTGGGACTGCAGCAAGACAGGGCCTGGGGAAGCTGAAACCCAGGTCCATCAAACTGCAGCTGGGCTTGCGTGGGGTCTGGCAAGCCTGTGGAAAGCCAGAGACTAGGGGCAGTTCCCTAGGGGAGCAGAGGTTGGAGAAACTGGAGAAAACTGGGCTCTCTCAAGCTCAGTGAGTCCTGAAGTGTGCAGGGATGGAAGGGGCTAGTAACAATGGGTGGGAAGACTAAAAGAGGGTGTGAGGACATCTTGCTATTGGCTCACACACCCAACCAGTCCAGCACCCACTGGATTGGAGTTAACATCAAACTTCAGAAAACCCCACCTGGGGAAGGAAAGCTGAAAAAATTTTTGAATGCCAGCAGAAGCAATCATTCAATTTTCCACTGAGACATTCTTTCTCCCCCCGCCCCTCACACCTCTACCATCTTTGAAGCCAAACCTTTTTCATATATCAATTTATTGAAGAAGGGGATGTCTGAATAGAATATTAGTTTTGTTGCATATTCTTATATTTTTACTTTTTCTTTTTTAAATCTGTATATATATTTTTTGCTCACCTATGTGTCTCCTTAGATTTGCTCTCTTCTCTCATACTAACAGCCAACTTCTATTAATTTCTGCCTCACTCATACTATAAATTTTAACCTCTATCTTCTCTCCTCCCTCATAAACATCACATCTTACATTACTTGTTTCCTCATTGTCCATCATTTGAAACAGTAAACCCTTTTAGCAAACTTACTGTTTATATACTGTAGACAATAATTGAGCACATTATTTCTGTTTATTGTGACAAAACTGTAGACACCTAAGGGCCACTTGGTTTAAGGTTGTATATTGTTTGCATTGGGTGCTCTTAATATTGGTCTCCCCCTTAAAGGTGAGGTACTAGAAGCCTTCAGGACACTATAAGACTATAGGGCAGAAACTGTACTGCCTCAGATATATAACACTAGACGAGAAGACACACAAACAGCATGAAAAAACAAGGGAACAAAGCACCTCAAACAAACCAAGATATTTCAACAACAGAATCCACAGACAACTCAGTAGAAGAAATGTCAGAGAAGGAGTTTAGAAAAGACATAGTTAAATTGATCTTCAAAATAAAGGATGGTATGGGAAAGAAAATACAGGAAGTGAACAATCACTTCAATAAATAAGCAGAAATTATAAAAAGAAATCAAGCAGAAATCCTCAAAATGAAGGAATAAACCAAATTAAAAATTTAATGGAAAGTATCACCAACAGACTAACCACTTAGAAGACAGAACCTCAATGAATACAAAATATATAATCTTGAAAATAAAGACAACTGCATAGAGAAGATGGTAAGAAACCATGAACAGAACTTACAAGAAATATGGGATAACATGAAAAGACCAAATTTAAGATTTATTGGAATAGACGAAGGTGTGAAGATACAAACCAAAGGAATACACAATCTTTTCAATGACATAATACCAGAAAACTTCCCAAATCTAAAGAATGAAATGGAAAATCAACTGTAAGAGTTTTAACAAGACCCCAAATGTACAAAATTACAGCAGACCCACACCAAGGCACATAATAATGAGAATGACTAACATAGAATAAGGACAGAATGTTAAAGGCTGTGAGAGAAAACAACCAAATTACATGTAAGAGGAATCCAATTCGGATCTCAGCTGATTTCTCAACCTAGACCCTCAACAATGCCAGGAGGTCCTGGGATAAAATATATCAAGCTCTGAAAGAAAATGGATACCAACCGAGAATTTTATTTCTAACAAAATTAATTTTCAGATTTGAAGATGAAATAAAAACCTTCCATGATAAACAAAACTTAAAAGAATTCACAACTAGAAAGCCTGCACTACAGACCATTCTCAGTAAAATATTACATGAGGTGGAAATGAAAAAAACAACAAAAACCAGTAAAGGAAGGAACCATCCTAAAGGAAAGGTCAAGCAAAGATGAAACTAAGTCAAGTTAAAAACCAAAAACAGGGCTGGGGAGATAGCTCAGTCTGTAGAGTGCTTGCCTTGCAAGCACAAAGCCCTGGGTTCAGTCCCCAGCACCGAAAAAAAAAAAAAAAAAAAAGAACCAAAAATAAACCAAAATGACCAGGAATACAAATCATATCTCAATTAATAACTCTGAATGTTAACAACCTAAACTCATCAATCAAAAGACATAGACTAGCAGACTGGATTAAAAAAAAAAAACCAAGAATATGTTGTCTTCAAGAGACTCACCTGCTAGGAAAAGAAGTCCACAGACTGAAGGTGTAAGGTTGGGAAAAAACCTATCACTTACAAGGACTGCATAAACAACCAGGGATTTCCATCCTCACATCAGACAAAGTGGACTTCAAACCAAAGTTAGTCAGATATATAATCAGTGATTTAGACTTAATGGACATATATAAAGTATTTCATCCATCATAGAGTGAATATACTTTCTTCTCAGCAGCGCATGGATCCTGCTCTAAAAGTGACCATATGTTATGCCAGAAAGCAAATCTCAGCAAACACAAAAAAACAGAAATACTACCCTGTATTCTATCAGACCATAACAGAATAAAACTAGAAATCAATGATAAAATAAAAATAGAAGCTACTCCAACACCTGGAGACTAAATAGCATGCTATTGAATGATGAATGGATAGCAAAAGAAATCAGGGAGGAAATAAAAAATACTCAGAAGTAAAGAACAGCAATACAACATATCAAAATTTCTGAGACACTATGAAGGCAGTGCTAAGAGGAAAGTTCATTGCATTGAGTTCATATGTTAAAAGATTAAAAGTCACCAAATAAATGACCTAACATTACATCTCAGTCTTAGAAAAAGAAGAACATATCAAAAGAAGAATGAAGGAACTTTGGATTATAAAGAGGGAAGTGAGGGGAGGAGTGGGGTGGTGGGGATGGGAAGGAAGGTAGAATGAGACAGACATTATTACTCTATATACATGTATGATTACACTACTGGTGTGACTCCACACCATGTACAGCCAGAGGAATGAGGAGTTATGCTCCATTTGTGTATAATGTGTCAAAAAGCATTCTACTGTCATATATAACCAATTAGAACAAATTTTTAAAAATTGCTATTAAAAAAGAAAGAACTAAAGATTTCTGCTCTGGCTACACAGTTGCTTTTGTTTTTTGTTTTGTTTTGTTCTGTTTTGTGATACTGGTTATCAAACCCAGTTGCACATGCTAAGCCAATACTCTACCACTAAGCTCCTTACACAGTTTTTAAGTTGCAACTTACTTTCATTCTGTAGTATGTTAATGGCATCATCTATAATGCAATCTGGCGAAAATCCTGCAGTCTTTGATAATAAACCCAACAATGATGCAATTTTCAGTCTCACAGATGGATCATTTTCCTGGAACAAAAGAAGCAACTGTCATCTTGATGCTCTACTCTTATATAACCCACAAAAAGGAACAGACATGGGAAAGTAACGTGCCAAAAGAGATTCAGGGATCCAAGTACTTTAAGGCTTCATTTCTGAAAAATTAACCTGATGTATTTCAGGAGAAAGTTTTTTTGATCTTTTTTTTTCAGTTTGTTATACCCAAATACTACAAAGTGAATGAGAACTTCTATTTAATGCCTTCCTTATATCATTATCTTTTAACCAAAAATGTGCAGTTTGTACCTTAACTCCACTGTGTAGTCATGTCAGACTTAAGTCACAGTCACTTATACCTCCAACACTGTCAGGCCTGAGCACCCAACACTGCTGTAAGTACCAATGCTCCTGAAGTCTCTGGAGACTCTATATGATTTTTCTTTCTTTTTTCTTCTCAGTACTGGGGACTTAATCCAGGGGCACTTTACCACTGAGCTACATCCCTTAGCCCACCACTCCACCTTTTTTTTTTTTTTTTTTCTTTTTTTGAGTCAAAATATCATTAAACTGCTGAGGCTAGCTTCAAATTTACAATCCCCCTGCCTCGGTCTCCTGAGTCACTGGGTTATAGCTGTGTGCCACCATACCCAGCTTCTATCTACTTTTTCATTCAGAGCACCAGATCCTGATTAGAAGACTAGGGCAGGCAAGTATAATGGGCTGAGTTTAGGTCACCAGTCTGGGCCCCACCTACAAGGGAGACCAAGAGATAAGCAGACTGGCTATTTTAGTTTTGGTATACTCAAGTACATAGCACAATACCTAACACTAAAAAACTGCTCAAAAAATATGTAAAATGCCAGTGCTAAGATTAGGTAATATTTCTATACCAAAGATAAAAATTATTTAAATGTATGCTCAAAGGATGAAGTGCCTTTAAGACCAACTCCTAAACTCCCACCTATAGTTTTTCAGGAGACAACCAGGTACAACAAAGAGACCTAAAGTGAGGGAAGGGACAATAAACATGTAGCCAAAAGAACTAAAATCCTGGCATGCATCCTACTCACCATGTACACAAATTTAGGAACATCGTTTTTGTGGGAACTATAACAGAAACAGAAAGGGCTTTGAAACCAGCCAGACCTAGGTGTAACACCCAATTCACTGTTCAATGTCTTAAAGAGATAACTAACCTCTCAGAACCTTACCTGTGAAATGGGGCTAATAACGACCTCAGAGGACGACTGGGGGGAAAATGATAAGCACAAAAATGAGCACATATTAGGCAGTCAGAGAGCAGTACCCTAAATTATTTTGCTCCTTCAGCTGATGTTGGGTTTATTCTTTCTTCCAGTTCTATAAATTGTGAGGTTACATTCTTGAGGAGATTAACAAATAAGATATATTAAACTTCTAAAACTCAAAAGAAGAAACAACCTTATACAAAAATGGGCAAAGCACTTAGCCATCTCTCTAAAGAAGATATGTGGGGACTTTAGAACATCAGCCATGGCCCTCTTCTCCCTCTAGGGAGAAGTCTGTATTATTACTTTTAAAAACCTGTTTAATATGCTAAAAAAAAAAAAAAAGAAGAAGAAGATATGTAAATAGCTAAAACATGGATGAAAAGATGTTCAACATTACTAATCATTAGGGAAATACAAACCAACAACAAAATACCCCAAAAGGACAGCTATCATCAAAACAACAAAAAAATAAGTATTGCCAGCTATATGGAGATGTGGGTGTGGTGGTGCACAACTATAATCCCAGAGACTCAGGAGTGAGGCAGGAGGATCTCAAGTTTAAGGCTAGCCTCAGGAATTTAACAAGACCCTGTCTTAGAATAAAAACTAAAATAGGGCTAGGGATGTAACTTAGTGGTAAAGCACCTCTGGTTCAACCTCCAGTAGCCCCCCAAAATTTTAAGAGCAGCAGTGGGAAAACAGAGAATATAGCTCCGTGATAGAGCATGTGCTGTATGTACCACATGCAAGGTCCTTGGTTCTAATCCCAGCACCACACAAAAAGAGAAATAAAGAATAAAGGCTACTTTGCTAAATAAAAGAGAGAGAGATACATTGCAACTCGATATGAGGGCCTTAAATTAGAACAGGAACAGAAGAGAACATTTCATTCCAGAAAGAATCAAGTTACAGAAGGGTCAAGGTTGATGTTAACTCTTCCTTTGTTCTTCACACTGCCCTTTGTATACACTAAGCAAACATTACTTTCAGCAATATGATACACCTTATCAATTGCATGTCTGACTCCATCTAGTATACTACAAGCTTCTGAGGATATGATTTGCATCTTTTATTATCTTTGTACCCACAGTGCCTACCAAAAGCTTGCCAAATGAACACCTTATTTATTTACTTTATTTATTTATTTATAGTAACCCATTCTGCAGATATTCCTTTCTTACAAATAATCCCATCAGGTCCTCAAGATCTTCTTACCTTGTAATAATGTTCCAAAAGAATTCTGACCACTCCCTCCACACTTTCTGCCTCAACAGGCTTTCTGGCAAACTGCAGTAGGTACTGCAAAGCATCTGCTGGGGAAGTAGCTTTACACAAATCTATATGGAGTGCTGCAGATTTACTTGGTTTTGTCAGTCGAAGTTTCTTAGTAGCAATTTCCTCCTGTTGTTGCTGTAAAAGAGTAGAGAACAGAAGACATTAAAACCTAACTGAGGGCTGGGATTGTAGCTCAGTGGTGGAGTGCTTGCCTAGCATGTGTGAGGCATTGGGTTTGAACTTTAACACCACATAAAAATAAATTAAAAAAAAAAAAAAAAAAAGGTATTGTGCTCATCTACGACTTAAAAAAAACAAACAAGAACAAAACAAACAAACAAAAAATCTTAATTGAAAACACGAAGTCTGCTAATTGAACTTTGCCTCATTTGATGGAAATAATTTTCCCTTGCAGTAAATACTATATTTAGTTAACAGACTTAGGCTTAGAAAAAAACAGTATGTAAACTGGAAAAAGAGCATTGGATGATGACAAAGAAAGCTAAGTCATAATTTTGCTTTCCATGGCCTCTACAACATTGGCAAATTGCTGAATTTCTCTCAGTTTCTTTCTCTATAAATTAGTATGCTTACATTCTGTTCTACCCATTTCTTGAGGACTGTGGTAGCTTTAGGGTTAAGAGGCAACATAAATGATCTACTCTATTCTTCTTTTTCCTAACCCATTCTTTATTAGATAAGACATATGAAGAGCCAGCTATGGTGGTACACACCTGTAGTCCCAGCATTTGGAAGGCTGAGGTAGGAGGATAGTTTGAGCCCAGGAGTTTGAGACTATCCTGGGCAACACAATGAGATCAAGTATCAAAGAAAGAAGAAAAGAATATCAATTCTAAAAAAAATATGAGACTTTGCAAAGGTTCTGCAGGCTCAGCTTCCCTTTTTAGAAAACTAGAACTGAATGGGACAATCTGACCACTGACAAAGACAATAACTATAGGATTCAAACACATCAAGTGTATTTAATTCATGAGTTCACCCTGATATGAAGAAAATCACTATGAGAGGGCTGGAGTTGTGGCTCTGGGGTAGAGACTTGACTAGCACATGTGAGGCACTGGATTCGATCCATAGCACCACATAAAAAAATAAATAAAGGTATTGTGTCCATGTACAACAAAGAAAAAAATGAAAAAAAGAAAAGAAAATCACTGTGAATATCCTAGGGAAACAACTTATTATCTTCAGAAATGGTAAATAACTGGAAAGCAAAGCTTTCATGCCACTTTTCCTGTAACATTTATACCAAGGGTAACTAATTTGTTAGTTCCATTTTTTTTAATATAAAATTACTCTAAATGAACAAAGATTGATATAATACTGTATAATCACTTTGGCAACCATAAATGAACAAACGGATCTACTAAGCAATGATCATTAATGGCTGACAATATCACACACAAAAAGACACAAATACAAAATAGTCTTACAACAGAAGCAGCAGCAGCAGAAGAAGAAACAAAAATCTCACTTCAAGCTAACTTCCAAGATCAAATTTAAAAGAAACACAGAGAACAGAGGAACATGTTAAACAACACCACAGATAACAAATCAGCAAAATGTAGGAAAGTTAGAGGGCAAAGAAATAGTTTCTTCAAACACAACAGAAACAAAATTATGAAAATAAACTAGAGATGGACATGGAAGCCACAGATTAATAGAAACTAAAAACCATATCAACCAACTGCAATATATGGGCTTTTATAACCTGATCCAAACTTGTAAAAATTATAAGATCAGGGAAATGTGTACACTGATAATTAATGAAAATTAAGATGTCAATTTCACCGGGACATGGTGGCGCATGCCTGTAATCCCAGCATCTTGGGATGCTCCTGATATCAAAGGCAGCCTTAGCAACTTAGCTAGGCCCTAAGCAATTTAGTGAGACCCTGTCTCTAAATAAAATAAAAAAGGGTTGAGGATGTGATTCACTGGTTAGGAGCCCCTGGGTTCCTAACCCCAGAAAAAAAAAAAAAAAAAAGAAAAAAAAACCTCAATTTCTTTAGATGTAAAAATGGTATTGGGTGATTTCCATAAGTCCTTAACATTCAGAGATACATAATAAATTAGTTACACATGAAATGATATAATGGCTTGGATTTGCTTGGAAAAAAGGTGGGGTAGTGAGAGTAGATGAGGTACAGGTGAAACAGAGTTTTTTTTTTTTTTTTTTGGTACTGGGGATTGAATGCAGGGGCACTTGACCACTGAGCCACATCCTCCTGCCCTATTTTGTATTTTATTTAGAGACAGGGTCTCACTGAGTTGCTTAGCACCTTGCTTTTGCTGAGGCTGGCTCTGAACTCACAATCCTCCTGTTTTAGCCTCCCAAGCCACTGGGATTACAGGCATGCGCCACTGCACCCAGCCAAAGTTGGTTATTAATGGCTACTGAATTAAGAGATGGGTACATCAAGTTTAATGGGGCAGGGAGAAAACCAGAACTGCAGGCCTGGTGGCACATGCCTGTAATCCAAGCTACTCAGGAGACTGAGGCAGGAGGATCACAAGTTTAAAGCCAGCCTGGGCAATTTAGTGAGACTGTCTCAAATTTAAATTTTTTAAACCGGACACCAATACAGCCCAGGGGTAGAGTGACCCTGGGTTCAACCCCCAGTGCAGAAGGGGAGTGGGAATAAAAGAAGTATCAAGGTCATATCCCAATCAAAGTTATTACAAGAAAAACTAAAAGGAGCAAACTAACTTCTCTACAGACTATGTGCCCATGCTGCAAAGATATGCCCAAAAAGTACAAAAAAGAAATGAAATGACAATAAAGCTGTAAATAAAACTGTGAGATCACAAAGGGCTTGGGAATTTGGTTTTAGAAAATGGAGGTCCCAAAGAGTATATAAGACTTGAAGACTTCATTTGTCAATGCAATTATCTGTATTATAATTATAGATACACTGTTCTGGCTCTCCCATTAGCCTGTGAGCTCCTAAAAGGCAAGAACCCTGATATATATTAGACTTTGTAGCCCAACACTTTTCATCATGCCTGGCACAAAGTAATCACTCATTTATAAACTCGTTTGAAATTTTTTATTGTTTGTGTGTGTGTTTTGTTTAAGTACTAGGGATTGAATGCTGGGGTGCTTTACCACTGGGCTACATTCCTTATCTTTTTTATTTTGAGACAGGATGTCACTAAATTGCCAAGGCTGGTCTGGAATTTGAGATCCTCCTGCTTTCGGAGTTTCTGGGATTACAGGGGCGCCACTGCGCCTGGAAAACTTTTCAATCATTCGTTCCTCCAACAAGAGTTTATTGTTGGGCTGGGCACGGTGGTGCGCGCCTTTAATCCCAGCGGCTCGGAGGCCGAGGCAGGGGGATGCGAGTACAAAGCCAGCGTCAGGAATTTAGCGAGGCCCTAAGCAACTCGGTGAGACCCTGTCTCTAAATAAAATACAAAAAAGGGCGGGGGGATGTAGCACAGTGGTTAAATACCTTTGAGTTCAATCCCTGGTACCAAAAATAAAATAAAATAAGAAAAGAAAAAAGTATTGCTAGAGCAAACGAGTTCAATCCCCAGTACGGCAAATAAAGACTAGGAAGCAGAACACAGAATGATTTGGAATCAGCCTCTTCTTTAGAAACACAAGGAGCACCAGTGACCTGACGGGGCTCTGCCCACCTGTCTTTAAACAATTCCAAGAGAGGAAAATATTTCCCTCCTTTCCAGTTGCGTTGTTCCACCACTGAAAAGCTCTACCCCAAGGGCCCTATGTTTTGACTGGACCTTGAGAAATTCCATAAACACCTCTTCTAACCCCTCAATGAATGCACATAGCCCAATTTGTCTATGGAAGTTTGGGGGATCAGAGATGGGAGGGGCTCTGCCACTAACTGGCTGAGACCCAGTATAACGCCAGAAGCCTCCATGTCTGTATCTGTAAAACAAGGATGTAACCGTAAATCGACCTACCATGTTTTTTTGAGAGAACAGAATGAGACGACGGATAAAAAGTCGTGTAAATTATAAAGCTCTATTTGTTTCCTCTAATAATTTGTAAACGTCAGACTACACATATTAATAGCGACTACAATCTAACGCCCCACTAACTTGGGAGTCTCAGAGAACCTATCTCAGAGTGTCGGCAACCCAATACAGGACGTGGCGCCTGCTCCGGCAAAGTCCCTGGGGTCCAGATAAACTTTCCCGCCCCAGACCGGTCCCGGGACCTTCCCAGCCAGGAGCTTACCTGAACCACTTTAGTGAACTCCTCATACACCCGCTTTTTAAGGTGCGCCGCCATGGCTACCCTCAGCCCTTTCGGCTTCCGTACACAACAAGGAAGGCTGGGTAGAGGCGGGCGGAAACCCGTCTACCGGAAGTAACCCGCCGCGATCCCACAAGGCCGCGGGGTTTCAGGAAAGAGAGGCCGCTTCTTGATGCTCGACTGCTTCCCTGCTGGGCGAGCGAATTTAGCTGGAGGAACGAAAAGGAAAGCTGTTGGAGGAGGCGGAGTCTCTGGCGGGAGGAAGGAAAAGAAAGGGGAGGTACAGGTTAAAAGGCAGAGGCGGGGCGATCCTCAGCTAGAGAGAAAACCTGGAGCGGCTTCAGGGCTTGAATCTCAGAGTAATGAAAAGAGGCTGGGCTGACGGTCCATTCCTTTGCTGTTCTCGCTGTGTGCTGCTTGAAGCTTCCCTAAGGGTTGCTTCAGTACAGACTGTGCGCCACGCCTACACTACCCTGTAGTACCTTGTCTTTGCTCCCTCATTCTTTTACCGCCAACCTAACCCCGGGGTCTTCCCTGGTTCCCAGAATGGCCGAATTTGACCACGCGACAGCATAAGAAATAGGCAAATGATGGAAAAAAGAAAAATGAATTTTATGCAGTTTGATCAGTCTGGGAAGAAACAGTTAGATTGAGTCTACCCCATCCCACAAAAACTGTTAAAATTTATAGAAACTAGTCAGGTCATGTACATATGCAATTCCAACCAGCCTGTGCTAGACAGGCCTTGGCAAGGGGGAGTCTCCATTTTCAGTTTTCCTGGCGTCCCCCAGGCCAGGGGAATGGGTAGACCTTCATTCAGCCTTTACTCTCTGTATGAGAAAATAAAGGATGCAGAAAAAGTTAAAGAAGTTGCCCTTAATGTTATTTTGTTTCAACTCTGTATATTAAAGTTACCCATCTTTTAAGGAATCAATATCTCCCCTGAGATCTGGGGTACAGGATCAAGCAACAAAGCTTCAGACTGAGGCACTAGCATTTGAACAAGTGGCCTCAACTATGAATGCCTAAACTGAGCTGGGCGTGGTGGCATGCCTGTAATTCCAGCAGCTCGGGAGGCTGAGACAGGAGGATCACGAGTTCAATCCCCAGTACGGCAAATAAAGACTAGGAAGCAGAACACAGAATGATTTGGAATCAGCCTCTTCTTTAGAAACACAAGGAGCACCAGTGACCTGACGGGGCTCTGCCCACCTGTCTTTAAACAATTTAAATTTTGAAGCCCTGTCTCAAAATAAAAAACAAAAAGGGAATGGGTATGTGCCTCAGTAGTTAAGCACCCTTGAGTTCAAACCCGGGTATTAAAACACACACACACACACACACACACACACACACACACACACACAAACCGTTAATGTGGTTTACTTTGATAAAAGTGGGAGGCTGGGTAGATACAGAAGATTCTAAATGCATAAAAGATGTCTTTACCCTCAGAGTCCTGCGATCTAATTTGAAGAACAACAAAACTGAATCAGGATAACCTAAGTGTGTTGGATAAAAGAATGTGGTTCAGACGTGGGTGTGTCAGGAAAGCCCTTCAGAAGAGATTATTTTACACCAATTTTGGTGATACCCTTGACCTGTAATACCAGCTACTGGAGGAGGCAGGACAATTGCAAAATCAAGGCCAGCCTGGGCAACTTAGTAAAAATATGTCTCAAAAATAAAATGAAAAAGGGACTAGAGGTGTAGCTCAGTGGTAGAGCACCTGCCTAGCATGTGTGAAGTCAGGGGTTCAATCCAGCATCATAAATATAAATACATGCCCACACCCTGTAAGCAAAAATAACCAACAGGTTTCGGCACCATAATGAAAATACAGATAACTGGGATGGAAGCAGATCTCAAACGGATCAGCAAGCTTTTCTTTATTCCGTTGGCAAAGTCAACCAGTCAGGCACAGGAGGGCTCATTTTCTGGGTATGGAAATGGCCCCTGAGTTCCAGAAGAAGTATGAATTTTGCAGTTTACAGTGAGGGTGAATTAATCATTGGAGACTGTAGGCGTGCTGTTCTAACAGTCAGAAACCTAGTTGTACAGATTAAAATTTTAACTCAGGAAGGCAGTTGTAAAAAATTTGAAACTCATTGTCACTGGGAAAAGCTCAGAACTCAGTGTTCACTGCTTATCTTCCTTCCTCTGGGAACCATTTTTACCTAAAGCTTCATTATTTGCTTTTCTTCTTCCAGGACTCATCTGCGGTGGGAAAGGGTAAAAGTCCAGGGCCCAGCATTTCAGTATCCACCTCCTCCCTTCAGGACCTATTGTGGTTAGGAAGGGATGAATGTTTGCTTTTGGTGGAGATGCTGGGGATGAACCCAGGAAGGGATGAAAGTTTGCTTTTTCCCTTGGGGCCCATTGTTACTGGGAAAGGATTTACTGGGAGAGGTTTAATGTTAGGCTAATTTCTTCTCCCTCCTCCTGAGCCACACCATCTTTGTTTTTTCCTGGGGGCTGTCTTGTAGGAATATTATTTTCCACATCCCATATCACATCCCATATCTAGTTCTCAGATCTGACTTCTTACCAATCTTCCACTCTAGAACTTGCTAAGTCTCTGACCAACTAAGAATGGGCCGGGGTTTTTAGTACCTAAGGATCACTTTCAGAACACTAAGCACAGCAGGAAAGGGTAGAGAAGGATGGGGAAAATAAATAATGTTTTAAAAGTGGCGAGGGGGTATCCTAGAAGAACAATGTAAACCTGAAAATGTGAGCAGTACTACAAACTAGGGTGTCTAAAGTTTATAAACATTGTTTTTCCTTTGGATTGTAATGGCAGTTATGTTTCAAATTTAATTTCAAGTTTTCATCTTCTGACCATATAATTTTCTTTGTAGTAATGAGGATTGGACCCAGGGGCACTACCATTGAGCCACATCCCCAACACTTTTTATTTTTTATTTTGGGTTAGGCCTATACCCTGATTTGCACCTTCTACTGCTAGAACAGTTGGTGATTAGGACAGGGCCATGTCTTTAAAGAAGATTGATGCCCCAGTGTGGGGTAGGTCAATGAATTGTCATTGGCCTAAAGTTAATGAAACTCTACAATAATTTTCAATCTGAACTATACAATGGAACCATCCAAAGGAACTTTAAAATGCATTCTTGCCTAGGCCCTGTCTCTAGAGAGTCTGATTTATTTCTAGGGTTCCCTGGGCGTGATCTGAACATTGGAGTGTTTTAACTCTCCCAGGTGATCCTAACGTACAAACCAAGTTGAGAACTGCTGCTCTACATATAGCTTTATACATCCTGAGCAATCATTAACGAATTGGTAAACTTTTCAAGGAAAATGGGTTGTGAGGTCTTACCAAAGTTGGAAGAGATTTGTATTATCATTTGAGACAGAGAGATTCAAGCAATAGGATGAGCCAGAAAAGGGTTCTCATACTGCAGACACTGGACTTTTTTCTCAAGAATAATATATTAAAAAATACTTGGAATCAAGCACCGTGGTGCATGCCTACAGTCCCAGCCACTAGGTAAGCCCAGGCAGGAAGATCACTTGAACCCAGGAGTTTTAGGTAAGCCTGGGCAACATAGATTCTGTATCAAATACAAGAACACCAACAACCAAAAAGAAAAAGTAGGCACACAATGTGGACACTCCCATAATCCCAGGTACTCAGGAGGCTAAGGCAGGAAGATTGTAAGTTCATTGAAGCCAGCCTGGGAAACTTAGTTCTGTCATAGAACAGAATGGAACAGAAGAGAACAGAATGGAGGGATGACATGTAGATCAGTGATAGAGCTCTTGCCTAGCATATGGGAGGCCCTGTGTCCAATCCCCAGTCCCACAAAACAAAAAGAAAATTTAAGTGCACAAGCAGTCCAACAACCCCGAACCTGGAATTCCCGAAAGAATAGACTGAATCGCCTTTGTAGGTTGTAAACATTAGAGAGAAATGCTCAGCCTTTTGAAGAATTTGCAAGATTTAAGTGTACCCAAAGGGGCTGGGGACATAACTCAGTTGGTAGAGTGCTTGCCTTATAAGCACAAGGCCCTGGGTTCAATCCCTAGCACTGAAATAAAAGAAAGAGTATACCCAGGAAGTCAGGTTCCAAACCTGAGAGAAGCTTTTGGATTTTGTTTGAAATATACGACAGAGACACTTAACAGGGAAAGGTGTCATGAAGGGAAGAGTTAAAATATTTTTGTGATATAGACATTTGTTTTCCCATAAGGAGGCAAAGCCAGATGTCTGTGGGCACTTATAGTCTCTCTTGAGTGAACTCCCGGACCTGTCCCTACAGAAGAACCATTCCAAAGAAAAAAGAAACAAATCAAAGGCAAGCTGGGGATGCAGTAGGGTGAAGAACTGCTGCATCTCAGCTTGCTTGGGACCTTCTGAGTTTGGGTTATGGAGTCCTGTGCCCCAGGAAACCCTTCAGTCCTGAAGTGTTTGCCAAGTTACAAGGCAAAAGGGGACCATCTGTTTCAGAATGAACTTGAAGGATAAATGTCCAAATTTACCTTCCTTAAAATTTAGTACTGTCTTAGGCTGAGAAGCAGAATGAGAACATAATCTCTTATACAAGTGGCTTATTGAAGAAGTGGTGCTCTTAAAAGGGAGTAGGAGTAGTACAGAGAAGCTAAACAAGAATGTGCTCCTAGGTAAGACTGATTTCAGACTGATCCCACAAGAAACTGTAAGAGAAACTCCTTGAAGCCCAGCATGGTAGCACAGGCCTGTAATTCCAGTGATTTGGAAGAATGAGGCAAGAGGATCACAAATTTGAGGTCAGCCTCAGCAACTTAGCAAGGCCCTATCTCAAGATAAGAAGGGCTGATGTAACTCAGTGGTTGAGTGCCCCAGGTTCAATCCCCAGTACTGGAGAAAACTTTTTTCCTTATGTGAGTCAGGAGTCAGTCTTTTATACTTCGTCTGAAAGGTGGCAATTCTTTTCTTTCTCTTGTGGTACCGGGAATTGAACCCAGTGTTGCTTTACCAAGCTACCTCCCCAGTCCTTTCTTTCTTTATTCTGAGACAGAGTCTGACTAAGGTACCAGGCTGGCCTCAGACTTCATTCCACCTGCCTCAGCCTCCTGAATAGCTGGGATCATAGATGTGCACCACAGCATCCAGCTTCTTTACCAGAGCATGTCTCAGAATTAAGAGTGCATTAGAACCACTCAGAGGGAGCTGGGGATGTAGCTCAGTGGTAGAGCACTTGCCTAGCATGCCCAAGGTCCTGGACTCAATCCCTAGCACCACATACACACACACATACACACACCCACACACAAACAGAATCACCCAGAGGGCCTGGTAAACTAAACTGCTGGGTCAGCTCTCAGAGATTCTAACTCAGAAGGATGAAGTGGAACCTGAGAATGTATATTTCTAACAGGTTCCCAGAGAATGCAGATGTCATACTTTGAAAACCACTATTCTAGAGAAGGGGACAGGTATGGGGTTTCCACAGACACAGCTACTGGTGAAGGCAATCTAGGAAGCATCTATTATAGGTACTAACTTCAGATTTTCCTCAGGAAGATACATTCCAGGTAAGGATGGACTGGACCACTACCTGAGGCTGAATAGATATCATCTTTAGGTCAGACTATCAAGATTCATGGTATCATGTCTTTTCCTTTTGTTATCCTGCATCTCCTGGCAAAGAATTGTTGAAACATTTTTATTTATCTTAGTCTTGTTATTGTACATCAAGGATCTGGCAGGCATGTGAGGCTTTGAAGAGGGAGCAGCTGCAACTTTCTAGGCAAATGCACAGGGGTCAGGTACAATGAGTGGAAAGTTTGAGGAAGGGCGTGTATATAAATATTTGGGGACAAGGCTCTAAGCCAAACTTGGAAGTTGTTTGATGTTTGTATATTAAGTAAAAGGAAGATGGCTTTTGATGACAATTTTTTAATTTCATGAGCCCCACCAGAGCCTATAACACAGTCCCAGCCCCTGGGGATCACCACCAGGTGAAGGTGAATATATGGAAGCAATCAGTGACCTTGGCCCGGAATGCATGATCCAGGTAGTATCTCCCACAGGACACCTGGTAGCCCTGCGCCTTAATATCCATCTCCACACAGTACAGAAGGTCCTTGATTTCTGGGCCTACCTTCCAGGGCCCAAACTTGACAACTGGCATCTTTCTGGCCTCCAGAGAACAGAGTGGCTGGGCACACCTGGCAGCTTCCTCCTCAGTGCGCACCACACACACCACCACGCTGGAATAGCGTAGTGCCACAGCCTCTGCCCTTGCCAGGCGCAACAGGAGCTCTAGATTCTCACTGTAGCCAGGCACTCGCAGTAAGAACTGCTTCCGTGCTACCTGCTCACCAAAAATCTGGGGCATGTCCTCCAAGAGCTTAACCAAAGGCTGGATTTCGTAGAATTGAGCCTCGCGGTACACCTCAGGGATGTTCTGTGTAGGCATCTGCCCACTGCGTAGGTAGTCCAGAATGGGCCCAAAATAGGTGCCAGGGCGATCGATGAAGAAGCGGCCCTCTGCATCAGTGCAGGCCTTGGATGAGCTAGAGAACATTTCTGACAGCTTCGAGCCTGGGAGTTTTCTCAGGGTGCCCAAGGTGGTGGTGTAGATCTGGCCCCCGATGTTCAACTGTACAACAGTGGATACCTGGGGGCAAAAGCGGCAGAGTGAACCAACAGCACCATCTCCAGAAAGTTCATGACTTGAATAACCCCGTACAGAACTTGAGCAAGCCTCAAACTTTGGCTGCAGCTATTCGAAGTTCCACCATACTGAAGGGGATTTTGCTGTGTAGCTCCAGAAGGTGGACATTTTAAGGAGGAAAAAGACTTCAGATACAAGAACACCTATTCAAGCATTTTACACACATACAAATATATTTTTTTTGTACCAGGGATTGAACTCAGGGGCACTCAACCACTGAGCCACATCCCCAGACCTAATTTGTGTTTTATTTATAGACAGGGTCTCACTGAGTTGCTTAGCACCTTGCTTTTGCTGAGGATGGCTTTGAACTTGCAATCCTCCTGTTTCGGCCTCCCAAGTTTTTGGGATTACAGGTATGTGCCACCACACCTATATTTTTAAATTTTATTTAGGTAATGGGGATTGAACCCAGGGGCACTTTACCCGAGCTACATCCCCAGCCCTTTTTATTTTTTACTTGAGACAGCATCTCACTAAGTTATGCTCGGGGCCTTGGTAAGTTGCTGAGGTTGGCCTAAAACTTGGATCCTCCTGCTTCAGCCTTGGAGTTGCTGGGATTATAGGCACATGTTCCCTCATCCAGTTTCAAGCATTTTAACTTCTTTAGATCACAGAGATGGTACTGAAAACTGCTGTGGAAGTCCCAGTGATAATATTTCCAAAGTATGTGGCCTTGGGCAAGCCTTTTCTCCTCCCGGGGTCTCAGTTTTTCATCTGTAAGATAAGAATATGCAATTTTTTTTGATACTGAGTTTGAACCCAGTGCCTGCCGTGCATGCTAGGCAAGCACTTTACCACTGAGCTACATTCCTAGCTTCGAGAATATGCAGCTCTTAAGTTAGGAGTTTCCAACCTGGGTACTCAGATCTATAAAGCAATTTTTTTTTTTTTTTTTTTGCGGTGCTGGGAGTTGGATCCAGGGCCTTGTGCTTGTAAGGCAAGCACTCTACCAACTGAGCTATCTTCCCAGCTATGAAACAATTTAAATTAAAGAAAATAAAGGGCTGGATATGGTGATGCACTCTTGTTATTCCAAATACTCAAGAGGCTAAGGTAGAAGAATCACAAATTTGAAGCCAACCCAAGCAACTTTGTGAGATCCTATATCAATATAAAAATAAAAAGGACTGGTGCTTGTAGCTCAGTGGTAGAGTGCACCTGGGTTCAATCACAGTGCTGAAAAAAAAGAAAGAAAAGGTGGGGGTAGGCGGTGATCTACATTTCAGAAAGGTTTAAAGAACTAGTATTTATTCAGGAAGTTTTCTCAGGTCCTTACTATATACTCACATCCAGTGCTAGGAGTTGAAGACAAAAATTCTGTGTGTGTATGTATATGTGTAGTACTAGGGACTGAACCCAGGAGCACTTTACCACTGAGCTACATCCTAGCCCTTTTTATTTTTTATTTTGAAACAAGGTCTTGTTAAGTTGCCCAGGCTGCCCTTGCACTTGTGATCCTCCTGCTTCGGCCTCCTAAATCACTGGAATTATAGGCAAATGCCACCACTCTGAAAGGACAAAAATTATTTCATTATCAGAAGTTCTGATTAGCAGTTGACATACCCTTGATTAATTTTAAAAATGGAATTTGTGGGCTGGAGATGTAACTTGATGGTATAGCACGCCTAGTGTGTGCAAGGCCCAGGGTTTGATCTCTAATACTAGAAAGAAAAAAAAAAAAAAAAACAGGAATTTGTCTCATGGATATTTTTTCAAAATATGAGCCCATGGGCTTAAATAATAATAGGACTGGTCAACACTAGATACAGTGGATGTAAAACTGTTTCATAAACTGCACATGTGCAAAGGTAAATTAAGTTAAGCTGTTCAATAGAATTTTTTAAAACCTCCTCTTGGGGCTGGGGTTGTGGCTCAGTGGTACAGCACTTGCCTGGCATGTGTGAGGCCATGGGTTCGATCCTCAGCACCGCATATAAATAAATAAATAAATAAGTGTTTTTTTAAAAACCCTCCTCTCTGTGCCAGACCCTGGGCTGAGCATGAAGGATGTAGGTTGAGTCTGATGCGGTGACTGCTTAGAGATTCCCACAGGTCAGAAGGGAGAGAGACATGAAAACAGACTGGGAGTTGTGTAGCATTTGAGGAAAATTTGGTGCTACCAACACACCCAACGTGCTCAAGGCCCAGGGTTTGATCCCTAGCACTACAAACAGAATATCATATAATGATTAGTACACATGAAGTGACATGCCAGTTGTTAGTTTTACAAACTAGCTTCCTAAACAATTTTGTTATTTAAAATTCACTCATTCATTCAAGAAAATATATATGCATTTATTTTGTACTTTGTGCCAGGTACCTGGGATCAAGTGATAAACAAGCAGGACACAGTCCCAGCCCTCGCAGCCTAGTAACTCTGCAGTTCTATTGTTTTTATTTTGTTTTGTTGTTTGTTGTTGTTTGAGGGGTTTTGGGCACTTAACTGCTAAACCATGTCCCCAGCCCTTTTTATTCTTTATTTCAAGACAAGGTCTCACTAAGTTTCTTAGGGTCTCACTAAGTTGCTGAGGCTAGCCTCAAACTTGTGATATTTCTGCCTCAGCCTCCTGAGTCACTGGGATTACAGGAGTGTGCCACCATGCCCAACTTGTACAGTGTTTTAAATGCATTATCTAATTCAATCATCACCATGCTACTTTTGGAATGTATTAAATCCCTTTTTACAAATGAAGAAACTAAAGCTGAAGGACGTAAAATAAGATGTTTAACATCAACTAGCTAAGTGATGATTTAAACTCAGGTCCACTATACTCCAAAACTTAAGTTCTCAGTCATTTCATTAAATCACCTCCATTCTTCTCCATTCTTCATCCCCTTACTGATTCATTCATTCAACAAAACATATGGAAGACCTATTATTGCATGTAAGCTTTGTGCTAGGCAGACACAGCCCCTGCCCTCAAACAGCTCCCAGTGGAGAGAGAGAAACAGATGGCTTAACCATGTAGGTGCTGAGAAGAAGACTCAAAGGTAGGAGATGTCAACTTTTTGTGGTTGTGTGTTGAAGGTTCTAATTTCCTAGGGGATATGATGGCTACTGCTGTGGGAAGAAAAAAAAAAAAATCTGTACAATGTTAAAGGGAAGGCTGGATTCCTGACCTGGAGACTTCACAAGTCATTGCAGGGTCAGGGATAGAGAAAGAGCTCAGGATTGTCCTTCAGTCTGATTTAGGTGTTATCTTGTTCTCAACTGGCCTGTGGACTCTACCTCTAAGATTATAGTTCTATGCTGGAATTAAGAGAGCCAAACACAATCACACTGCTGGAAAGCACTGAGTTGCCATGGCAACAGTTTCTACTTGGGGGACAGTTGTGCTGGCTAGATGGGAAAAGGCAGAGGAGAGGATGCATCCTGTCAGCAGTTGTCAGTACAGCTGAGAGAAATAAGCCCAGACTCTATGACTACTCCTTTCTCCCATAAATTTCAAGGGTCTTGGTAGGGCTGTTTGGTTAACCCTGAGGTCACTTTTGCAAAGCAGACAGTTAAATGTGAATTTGCAGACTTTAACCCTTGAATGAACCAATGTGTTCTCATTACTCCTGTGTCACTGAAAACTTGCAGGTCTTTTCTTTCTTTGTGTGTGTGTGTGTTTGCTGGGGATTGAATCCTGGGCGCTTTACTACTGGAGCTATATTTTTTCCTTTGGGGACAGAGTCTCACTAAGTTGCCGAGAATCTACCTGAGTTGCTTGCAATCCTCCTGCCTCAGCCTCCTGAGTCACTGAGATTACAGGTCTGTGCCATCACACCTGACTCACATGTCTTCTTAAAGATCCCCATATCACAGGCAAGAAAAACTCAGAGAGATGAGTCACATAACTAGGAAATGACAAAGTGGAGCTGGGATCAAACCCCTATCTCACCCCCTAGTCTAACTCCAGTACAGAATGATGCCCTGCCCCACCCCCAACATCCAGCCCTACTGCTGCCAATAATTAGCTTTATGTCCAGGGCAGTTCATATTCCTTTTCTGAATTTAAATTTAGTCATCTATGAAACTAGATGGCAAAATGGACAGAGAATTCTAAATTCCTCCAGCTCTCAAAGTCTAATATAAGTCCAATCACTTCAAATGTCCTTTCTGAAGCTAATTTCTAACTGTTGCTACTATTACTTCTTTTTCCCCTTGTGCAGGGGATTGAACCCAGGGTGCTCTACCACTGGACTCTACCCAGATCTTTTTAGTTTTTATTTTAAGACAGGTTCTCACTGAATTGTCCAGGCTGGCATTGAACTTAGGATCCTCCTGCCTCAGTCTACTGAGTAGCTAGTGCAGTAAGACTTCTTTTCTATCACTCTTTTGGAACGACCTGCCCTTCCTCATTGGATGGGGGCAACCAATCCCCCTGCCAAAGCATTCCTGAGTGGATGGGAAAGCCTGGTTCAGGCCCTGTGGTCTGGGAAAGACATGGTCTTTTGGAGTCCCTACTAGGTTCCAAGCTGGTGCTGGCCATGAGGATACAGGATCAGACCCAGTCCTTACCTAGTGAAATCTACAAGGTCCCTACCATCTCACCTATTCCCTCAAACATTCACATTTCCTTAGATCACTCTCAGCTGAGTGAAAGAAGGGACATCTCCCTAAGATGTCCCTCAAGTCCTTCGAGATCTCACACCAACCCACAACCCTGACCTTTCCCACTTCCCTATCTCAGTTATTTGAGTCCTATGTAATCTTGCATTCTGCTCCAACTCCCCCTTCACACCTATTCAATCACCAAATCCTAGCAATTCTATTTGCCTGGTAAACTCCACAGTCCCCTGGACCTCCCCCAGATCCGTTCTTCATTCTGAAATCAGAGTTCCTTTTCTGAAGTGCAAAACTGATGCTGTCCTTCCCTGCTGTTTAAATTTTTTTGATACCAGGGATTGAACCCAGGGTTGCTTAACCACTGAGCCACATCCCAGGCCCCCTTTTAAATTTTTTTTTTTTTTTTTTTTTTTTTTTTTTTGAGATGGGGGTCTTGCTAAGTTGCCAAGGTTGGCTTTGAACTTGTGATCCTCCTGCCTCAGCCTCCCAAGCCTCTGGGAGCCACAGGGATTACAGGCATGCGCCACCTCACCTAGACACTCCCTGCTTTAAACACTTGTGTGACTCTTACAGGTGATGACACACACAGACCTGTAATCCCAGCAACTCTGGAGGCTGAAGCAGCAGGACTACAAGTTCAAAGACAGCTTCGGCAATTTAGCGAGACCCTCAGCAACTTAACAAGAAAACATCTCAAAATTAAAAATATAAAGGATTAGGGCAATAGCTTAGTGGTAAATGTTCAATTCCCAGTACCCACCTCCACCTCAAAAAAACAAAAGACACTTGAGTGACTTTTCATTCCCTTCCAGATAAACTCTTGACTCCATAACAAGGCTTAAAAGGCTCTTTGCAACATGACTACTGCTTAGCCTTTAGTAATCCAGGAATAAAGCCACCTGCTTGCTCTCCTCCAGGACTTCAATCACTTGCTGCTTCCCCTGCCTCCACTGATTCTTCCATCTTTCAAGTTAGTTGCCGCAGGAATCCTTCTCATAGGGTTGTCTCAGGATCCCACAGGGCTGAGTACTTCCATTGTTATTACAATGAAGAAGTTCCCTTCTTGTAATTCTCTGTTTATTCGTCTGGATCCCCCATTACACTGTGAGGTTCCAATGGAAAGACTCCTAATTCATCAGTATGTCACGTGTTCACGCTACAGGGCTCAGCACACCAGGGACATTCAATAAATGTCTGTTGGATTGATTCACAACACCTGGTATTCTGATAAAGGCCAATTTTACCCCACCTGGCATCATTCTCAGTGCTGGCTCCCTAAGTTACCCCGCCTTTGCCCAGGAATTCATTGTTATTTATTGAGTACCTAGGTCAAGGAGCACTGAGCACCCTGAGTACACAACACCTAGTACACTGATATTGAGCTAGTGGCTTTGTCAACGGCTAATACCAACAACACTGTCATCACTCTACTGGAAGAGCCATACTCCCCTGATGATGAATCAATCCCTTTCCCTTCCTTCAGTATTCAGGATGGCACTTAGGCCAGGAGAGAATTCTCTGCTTCTGTAGTGCACCAGGGTTTTTTTTTTTTTTTTTTTTATTCTTTCCAAACTCCCCTAGCCCAAGCCCTAGGAGCAAATAAGCAAGCAGGGGTACTCAAGACCCAGGCGGAGGGCAGACAAAGCAGGCTGGAGATGGCATGGGAAAGGAATGAATCTCTGTTGGGCTGGTTGAATAGACTGTCCCATCTGGGGCAGGGGAAAGGGAGAAACAGAGAGAGGGTACTATGCCAAGCCAGGGCATTGAGGTGGGCGGGCGGCGGGAGGAGAGGACGCACGCCATGCCTCGCCACGCCACACAGAGTGGAACTAAAACAAAGGACACAAAAGTCAAGTGGAGAGGGAGGAGACAAAGGTGGCCAGGCAAGAAAAAGGGCAGCGAAGCAGATGCGGTGGTGCACACCTGTAATCCCAGCGACTCCAGGGGCTGAGCAGGATGGCAAGTTCCAGGCCAGCCTCAGCAACTGAAGCGAGACCTTGTCTCGAAATAGAATAAAAAGGGCTGGGGCTGAAAGCTCAGTGGTAGAGTGATTGCCCAGCACTTGTAAGGCCCTGGGTTCGATCCCCAGCAGAGAAAGAGAAAGAAAAGGAGGGAAGGAAAGGAAAGCGGTGGGGGGGAAAGCGCCATGAGGAGAATCTGCACAGAACCGAATAGGGACCAAGGCGCGAAAGCAGAGCGAGCAAAGCAGGAGGGACAGCCACCAAGGACAAAGGAGAGCGCCCAGCCGGAGACAGAGGGAGATACAACGCACCAGAAACTGGAGACGCAGACAAGGGGAGGAATGGGTAGGGGAAAAAAAAAAAATCCCCGGGAAGGAAAACCCGGCGGCGGGAGAGCCGGGGGGAGAGGCGCGGGAAGATAGATAGCAGGCAGCAGCCCACCCGTCCGCCCAGCGCAGCCACGCACTCACTGTCGGCGGGCTGGGCCGCGTATTCTGGGGCGTCGAGGTCAAACTCATAAGGGCTCCGTAGACAGTTAGCACTAAGAACCCCAGCAGCATGCAAATAACTCTGGCGGGCGGAAATGCACCCAGCTACTTGAGTCTGGGCGGGCCTGGGTTGGGCGAGGCCGCGGTGAGACCCTAAGCTAGGCACCACCCCTTCCCGGGCCGGAATTTCTCAATCAAATGGGGAATGCAGAGGGAATTGATGCTGACAACCAAGGACTTTCCATTCCCTATAATGAGAACTAGTGAAAGAGCAGCAATTCCCATTTTACAGATGAGAAAAGCGAGACTGCAGGATGTAGGGTGGCCGGTGTGGACTATTTTCCCACCTCAAGGTAGCTGCTAGGATTGTAAAGCTTGACCAATGATGAAAAGATCTAGGTTCCTGTTATTTTCATTGTTAAAACATAACCTGTAGCAGGGGGGAGCATAACTCCCCTCTCGTGTGTGGGCTGTGCATATCGAGTTATTGAAGAGTACAGTATGGAAAGGGTAAAAAAAGAGGTAAATTTGCCATTGTGAAACTGACAAATACTCTACTTCAGCCAGGTTATCAAGGTCAACATCAACAGTTACTCATCTTGATCATGGTATGTACACTTGATGTGTGATGAAAATGGTCTTCTTGGACTGGAGTTGTGGCTCAGTGGTAGAGTGCTTGCCTGGCATGTGAGGCCCTGGGTTCAATAATCAACACCACATATAAATAAATAAAATAAAAGATTCATTGACAGCTAAAAAAATGTTTTAAAACATTTTTTAAAAAATGGTCTTCCTCCAAGTCGGGCATGCATACCTGTCTGGTCTGAGCAACATAGAAAGCCCCTTTCTAAAGAGAAGAGAAAGAGGAAAGGAGAGGAAAGAAGAGGGAAGGAGAGGAAGGTGAGGGAAGGAAAGGAAAATCCATGAGCCCAGTCTAATAGTAAGAAAACCATCAGAAAAATTCCAGTATCAGGTCAGGTATTTATGGCGCATGCCTAGAATCCTAGTTACTTAGGAGGCTGAGGCAGGAGTTTCTCAAGTTCAAGGCCAGCCTGTGCAATTTAATGAGACCCTGTCTCAATATAAGAAAATGAAAAGGGCTGGAATCTGGGGATGTAGCTCAGTGGTAAAGCACCCCTGGGTTCATTCCTTGATATTGGGGGAAAAATACAATGTCAGACAAATTCCAATAGAAAGACATTCTAAAATATAGCTGACCAGTACTCCTCAAAACTATCAAGGACATCAAAAAACAGGGAGGAAAATCTGAGAAACCCTCATAGCCAAGAGTGACTTAAAGAGACAGAAGACTAGCTATAATATAGTATCCTGATGGAATACTGAAAAAGAAAAATTAAGGCATATAAATAAGTTACTGACTTCAGTTAATAATAATATATCAATTTCGGTTCATGGATAAATGTAACAAATATACCATATTGAAATGTAATATGTTAAGAACAGGCAGGGAACTGGGCATTATGGCACACCTCTGTAATCTCAGCAATTTGGGAGACTGAGACAGGACAATTGCAAGTTTAAAGCCAGCCTGGGCAACTCAGTGAGACCCTGTCTCAAAACTGTTAAACACCAGGTGGGAGGCTGGGGTGGTAAAATGCCCTGGGTTCAATCCTCAGTACCACAATAAATAAATAAATGGGAAAACTGAGTGTGTAGTGTATATGGAAACTCTCTGTACTATCATCTCAACTTCTTTGCAAATATAAATTGTTCAAAAAAGTAAGGTCTAAAAAATTGACTTGGTTAAAAAATAATAATTTGACCATTCGGGGAAATCATATAGAGTTTCTTCAGAAAAATCGAAACTAGAACTATCATAAGATCCAGCAATTCCATTTCTGACTACTTATCCAAAGAAGTAGAAAATAAAGTCTTGAAGAGACATATGTTCACTTATGGTCATAGCAACACTATCCACAATAGCCAAGAGGTGGAAGCAGCCCAAATGTCATCAAGAGGTGAATGGATAAACAGAGTGTAATATATAAGCACAATTGAATATTATTCACCTTTTAAACAAATGACATTCTGACACATGCTGCAACATGAATGAACCTCAAAGACATTATAAAGACAATACTTTATGATGGTATATTAGTCCATTTTCTGTTAATAAAACAAAATACCTGATGCTGGGTACTGTATAAAGAAAAGAGATTTATTTAGGTAGCAGTTTGGGAGGCTGAAAGTCCAAGATCATGAGGCTCATTGGTTCAGCTCTGTTGAGGACTCCCTTGGCTGGGTTACAACATGGCAGTTGACATCATGATGAGATTTTGTGAGAAAGGGAGAGATCACCTTTCAAGATCAGAAGCCAGAGAGACACCAGGGAGAAACCAGTAATGACCTCCCACTAGGTCTCACCTCTTAAAGGTCCCACCACATATTAATATCACCATACTGGGTACCAAGCTTCTAACACAGGAATCATCAGGAAACACTCAAACCATAACACCAGGCAAAGTATGTTCCTTAAACATTATAACTCTGCAAAAGGGTCCAAGCCGTGGGGAGGGCTTGTGATCTCTTCGAGGCAGGCTTCCCTGCTCATTGTGTCTGGGTTGGGAAGCCTCCTGCCTGTTCCACACAGCACAAGTGCCTACCCCTCCCAGAGATCGATCAGCTTCGTGGATCAGGATGATTCCACGGGGAGGCATAGTTCTGAAGTGTATTCACCCCAGAAAGGAGGGCTGACCATTCCAAGGGGCAGTGGGCAAAGCAGCCTGGGTTTTTAGGTTCACCTTCTGTTTCTTCTCCAGCCCCAACTGCCCTTTCATGCCTTCCTACCTTTGTCTACACTGTTCCCACTACTTCTAATGCCTGTGCCTACCAGTGTATTCTTCTCTGCCTGGAAATCTCCAGCACAGCTTCAGGACCAAATTCAGATGATCCTCCACTTCTTTTTGTATCTGTTATGGTTTGGATATGAGATGTCCCCCAAAAGCTGCTGCATTAATACAGGAATTTTTAGAGGCAAATGATTAGATTATGAAAATCGTAACCTAATCAGTCCATTCTAGTTTGAATAAACTGATTCTGTGGTGACCGTAGGTGGGTGGGATGTGATTACAAGAGGTGGGCCACCGGGAGCTTGCCCTGGAAGGTTTCGTCTTTCCTGAGGCTCTTCTCCTCCTCTCTCTCTCTCTCTCTCTCTCTCTCTCTCTCTCTCTCTCTCTCTCTCTCTCTCTCTCTCTCCCACCCCTGGCAGTCATGAATGGAGCAGCCTCCCTCCACCACACCCTTCCACCATGATGTTCTGCCTCACCTTAGGCCCAGAGCAATGAAGTCAGTCAACCATGGATTAAAGTTCTGGAACCAAGAGCCAAAATAAACTTTTCTTCCTCCTCTAGGGTTGTGTGTGTGTGTGTGTTTAGTACTGAAGCACTTAACCACTGAGCCTCATCCCTAGTTTTTTATTTTCCTTTTTATTTTGAGACAGGGTCTCACTTAAGTTACTTAGAGCCTGGATAAGTTGCTAAGGCTGGCCTTGAACTTGGAATCCTCCTGTCTCAGCCTCCTAAATTGTTGAGATTACAGTCTTGTGCCACCGTACCCGATAAAATTGTTCTTGTCAGATATTTCTGTCACAGCAAAGAAAAACTAACACAGTATGCATTAGTACATTGGACCTTTACAATTGAAAATAAGAATTCCTGCCTCCTTTTAAATTTTTTAAAAATTATAATCAGGGGCTGGGGCTGGGGCTCAGTGGTAGAGGGCTTGCCTAGCATGTGTGAGGCACTGGGTTCAATCCTCAGCACCACATAAAAATAAATAAATAAAAGATCATCTATACCTAAAAAAAATATTTTAAAAAATTATAATCATGAGACAGCGTCTAACTAAATTGCCGAGTCTCCCAAAATTGCTGAGGCTGGACTTGAACTTGCAATCCTTCTGCTTCAATCTCCTGAGTTGCTGAAATTACAGATATGTGCCACTGCGCCTGGCGGCACCACCTACATTTTATGTATGAGCACCCCTGGACTACCAAAGATGAAGTGTCTCTACTAAAGTCAGCTCCAGCAGGCAAGAGACCGGGGTCCTAACTCTGGCTTGGCCACTCATTCACAGGATAACCTGGGGCCACTCCCTCCCCCTCTCTGGGCCTCAGTTCTCTACCTATAACATGGTAGGGGTTGGGGAATTATCTGAGAGGGTCCCTGTTATCCTGTCTTGCTTGATGCTATGGCAACAAAAGAATTCAAAGAGCCCCTTGGTGTTGTCTATGCTGGATCTTATTTCCCTTTGGCCTGATTCCAAGAGCGAGTGCTGTTTCCCTCTGCCCTCCTCCCACCCACCATCTCTTTGTTCTTCCTGAGACAAAGCCTCCAGCCTTTCTGCTCCCCAGGCAGCTGGGCTTCTGGCCAGCCAGCCAAGTGGCAGCTGGGACTCAGATGAAAGGGCCCTCAGAAGGCTACCTGTGGCAGAGTGCCCAGCCCAGGCCTGGCAGCTCTGGGCCCAGCTGTCCCGTGAGACATTCTGCCCACCCCTTCCACACAAGGCTCCCATTGTGAGCCCTGCAGAGGAGGACACTCGTGTCAACCCACAAGAATCACCTTCCATTCCCTTCCCTCGGGCCCCACAACAGCTTAAGAAATAACCAGGTCTTTAGGGAATGTTCCAGGATGGATGGGACTGGCCTGACTCCATGCCAGGCGGTTTGGAGAGTTTTATCCTGTTTAATCTTCAGAACAATGCGGGTTGCAAGTACTGCCATTCTCCTTTGAGAGAAGAGGAACATGTATATGTGCCTACTATGTGTCAATCATGGTACCAGGCACTGGGAAGAGAGCAGTGACCTAGGGACAAGAGATGACCTTGTTGGCCTCACAAATAAAAATCTGCTTACAGAGTGTGAGCAGTCTTGAGAAGAAAGAACTAGAAACTGTAGTTATAGATAGATAAAGAACGGATAAATAATGGAGGATTCATTAGTGGGGAGCCAGGGCAGGTAAGTGAAGAGGTGAAGAGGGTGAAGAGCAGTTCAGTGGAAGGAGGGTAGGGTACAGTGGGGTGCACAGGACCCTGAGCTCTGAAGCAGGAAGCATGTGCTGAGTTAGAGGAGGAACAGGAAGAAGGAGGCCTGTGACAGAAGAACAAGGAAGGGCACCCCCTTTTGATTATCTTTGGCTGCAACACCCTGTTAAAAAAAAAAAGCCACATTATAAACCACAGGGCACAGTGGGCACACCTATAATCCCAGTGATTGGGGAGGCTGAGGCAGGAGGATTACAAGTTCAAGGCCAGCCTCAGCAACTCAGTGAGGCTCTGAGCAACTTAGCAAGACTCTGTATTAAAAAAAAAAAAAAAAAAAAAAAAAAAAAAAAAAAATTTTTTTTTTGCAGTTTGGCCAAATAGGGAAGAGGATAATCTGCCTTCCCCAAACCCTGAAGAAGTATAGGATTACATACAAGAAAAACAAAAGCAGAAATATGTATTTGTATCATGCTGTGTGGGGTTGTAAATCATCTTTCTTTCTTTATTTCAATGCTAGAAACCAAATCTAGGGCCTTGTGCTTGCTAGGCA
Source organism: Sciurus vulgaris (assembly GCF_902686455.1). NCBI lineage: Eukaryota > Metazoa > Chordata > Mammalia > Rodentia > Sciuridae > Sciurus > Sciurus vulgaris. The sequence continues at coordinate 75,358,089 of NC_136472.1, forward strand.
AGCCCTTTACCACTGATCTAGGGATTGAACCCAGAACATTCTTCCATTCTACCCACCTGTGAGCTCTATCACCAGTCCTTTTCTTTTGGAATCTTGGCTAACTTGCTCAGGCTGGCCTGGAACTTGTGACACTTCTCCCTCCATCTCCCAATTAGCTGGTAGGATAGGAGTGTGCCCCTATGCCCTCCTGGTTCTAAATCTGGTTTTCAGATCCTGTTGGCATCCTCCTGGTGCCAGAGGCCAAGGTTCTGGGAGACGTTTTCATGTCAGACTGAGATGATTGAAACAGACGCTAGTTAGGGGCTCCCACTCTGAATTAAGGGCTACTTGCTCTTGTTGAGAGTGAAAGTTGACAGGCCACACCCCCACACCGAGGTCCTCAGGGCATCCCGAAGGCTGAAAATGGAAACTGCCCCTCTCAGGTCCCTCTGCACTGGGCTGACTCAATCAACACGGACATCTCCTGGCCTTTCTCTCGCTGCAGACTCTTCTTTAAAAGCTCTACTCACCTTCAGGGATCTTGAAGAATTAAGTTTCTTCAGTCGTCCTTCAGAGCTGACTTTGGGTAAAACCTATTTTCCTAGTAATTTGACTCTTGATTATTTTTGGAGCAGAGCGAAATAGCTTAGCCTCTTGCTCTCCAGGTTGAGGTTGGAGCTGCCAGATAACATGATTGCCTGTGATACCTAAGACAGGCAAGGCTCCCTGTGGCTAAGAATGGAGTTTCAATCAGGTGAGCATGAATATACAGGCAAAACTTTAGTCAGAATAAGGAAAGGGGGAGGAGGTTTCACCTCCAGGAAAAAGAGACAGCTCTGATTGAGAGAAAAGTTAGAACTGTCCAAGAACAAATGAATGGCCCAGCCCTTTACTGAGACTGGGACAGGAATGGTAAAATATTTAAGGATTTTTTTTTTTTTTTTTTTTTTTTTTGGTGTAATACTCTTGCAGATATCTTTTGGCATCCCCCTGCACCTGGTGTCTACCGTTGATCTGGTTAAGAGTAGGGGTATGAGAGCCAGGTGGCACATACCTGCAATCCCAGTAACTCAGGAGGCTGAAGCAGGAGGATTCCAAGTTGGAGGCCAGCCTCAACGCTTTAGCAAGGCTCTAAGCAACTTAGTGAGACTCTGTCTCAAAATAAAAAAAAAAAGGTTGGGGATGTAGTTCAGTGATAAAGCACCCCGGGGTTCCATTCCCAATACCAAAAACAAAACAAAACAAAATAAAACACACACACACACACACACACACACACACACACACACACACAAACCAAAAAAACAAACAAACAAAAAACCTTTGGTAACATTATGAATTGAGAGATTTAATCTGCCATTTTGTCCCCTATTATCCCTGTAGGAAGTTAAAATGAAGGAAAAAAACTAAGAAATAGCTGGATAATGACTGGGTCTTTAAAATTTTCAGTTTGAAAGTTTCTGCTGCTGCACTGGTAATACAGCTGCTGAGGTATGATTGGGCTTCCTTTTGAAGCCCTCTATTTGTTTGAGCCCCAGACCTAGGAAGCTCCTTTCTGGAGGGAGCTGGCAACCTGAGTTCCTGAGTAAGGTTAGAACTTGCTTTTGGGGCTGGGAGTGTAGCTCATTGTTAGAGAGCTTTCCTAGCATTCACAAGGTCCTGGGTTCAGTCCCTGGAATTGCAAAACAGAAGAAAGAGAGTTTGTTCAATTTAGCCTTGATTGGGGCTGGAGTTGTGGCTCAGTGGTAGAGTGCTTGCCTAGCATGTGTGAGGCACTGGGTTTGAGTCTCAGCAACTTATATGAGTAAATGAATAAAAAGTAAAGGCCTATTGACATCTAAAAAAATATTTAAAAAAATTTATCCTTGATTAAAGGAAACAGAGACCAAACCTAGAAGGTCAGGGTTACCTGACCTTGTAGACCTTCTTATTTATTTATTTATTTTTTTGTGGCACTGGTGATTGAACCCAGGGGCACTCAACCACTGAGTTATATCCTCAACACTTTTTATTTTTTATTTTGATATACAATCTCACTGTATTGCTCAGGCTGGCCTGGAGTTGTGACCCTTCTGCCTCAGCCTCCTGAGTTACTGGGATTATAGTTATTGCCACCACACCCAGCCCTTATGGGCCTTTTAACTGTAAGAAGGCCCTCTGGTACAGGACTGTAATCCCAGAGATTTGGGAGGCCAAGGCAGAAGGATTGCAAATTCAAGGCCAACCTTAGCAATTTAGGGAGGATCTAAACAATTTAGGGAGACCCTGTCTCAAAATAAAAAATAAAAAGCCACCATTGTGACTCAATGGTAAAGCAACCTTGTGTTCAATCCCCAATGCCAAAAAAAAAAAAAAAAAGTATGTTCCTGCCATCATTTTTTGCAAAAGTTGAAATGCAGTCTAAATGTCCATCATTTGGGGACTGGTTAAATAAATTGATTAAATAAGTAAAGTACGCCTACATAGTAGACTAATAATAAATAAATTAATTAATTAAATAAAGTATATCCACATATTCAAATACTATAAACCACTGTAAAAGAATAAGGCAGGTCTCTATGTGCTCATACAGGAAGGCCTCCAAAATAACAAAAGTAATAACAGTAATTAGCTTATCATTATTTACTACATTGATAATTTCCAGAAGGATATACAGCTGGACTCTTTACATCAGATATATCTTTCCCTTGCAATCTAAAGAGATCCATGGGTGCAGATGCTGTGTTACATCTCTTCCATTTGTGTTTCTGGATCCACCATATTCTTCTCCCCAAAAGGCCAATTCTTTTGCAGGTGTATTCACAGGTTCCCAGGTCCTCTGTCTCCACCCAAGTTTTTTGCCAGTGGAATCCTAGCAGGAGGTCAGAAGCAAGAGGAGGCTACCATCAGAATATCTGGGCCCCTCCTGACAAGTCCCTGAAGGTGGCTGTATTCCTCTTCTGAAGGTTAGGGCCCCTGACAGGCCATTCTCTCAAGTTCTGGTATAGCTCCCTTCCTTGTCCTATTAGCTTTTTACTAGTTTGGAGAGTTACAGCTATTCCCTGTTGCTGTCTCTAAACCCTACCAAACTTTATCAAAAGTTCCTTTATGAGGGGCTGAGGCTGTAGCTCAGTGGTAGAGTGCTTGCCTAGTGCATGTGAAGCACTGGATCCAGTCCTCAGCACCACATAAAAATAAACAAATAAAATAAAGCCATTCTGTCCATCTACAACTATAAAAATTATTTTTAAAAAGTTCCTTTACAGTATATTAGGACAGGCATTATTACCCTATATACATGTATGAAAAAAAATTTAAAAATATTTATCACTGTCAAAAAAAGAGTTAATGGTAAAAACAAGTAAAAGTGAGAAAAGAAAAGTTCCTTTATGAGAGCCGACAGTGGTGCACACCTGTAATCCTAGCAGCTTGGAGACTGAAGCAGGAGAATGAAGCGTTCGAAGCCAGCCTCAGCAACTTAGCAAGGCTGTAAGCAACTCAGTGAGACCCTGTCTCTAAATAAAAATAAATAAATAAAAAGGGCTGGAGATGTAGCTCAATGGCAAAGTGCCCTTAGGTTCAATCCCCAATACCAAAAAACAAAACCACAACCCAAATGTTCAGGAGTTTCTCAGAAGTTTGCTTCTGCCTGCTCTATCTCTTTAGAATGAGCTACTCACTGAACCTTATATCAATCTTATAGTCAGTTTATCTTATAGATTGATTACACACTGAAGTTAGCTAGAAATGGACAAAACCCCTCCTTTCTTGAACACTCCCTAGTCTCAAGTATCGGGAGAAGGTCACATTGCAGAAACATTGACCACAACAAAAACTAGACAAGTCACTCTTATCAACACAGAAATTTTGATAATTTATATCTTCTTTATTCCTGCTCAGCTGTGTGAATGAGGTAAAATGCACACAGCCCCCACTCCAGAAGAGATTACTTTCAAAAATAATGAACATCTGAGGTGCTCACCTATCTGGGACCCATATCCCTTTCCTTGAACAAATTATATAAAAGATTCTTCAGGCAAAGTGTTAGATGGGTATCAAAGGTAAGGGATAGCCATCTCTCAATAATGCCAGCTTGCTGCTAATGAAGCTCTTTCTCTGTCACTCTGCCTCTCCATTCCTTGACTCTATCAGTTAGTAGCAAACAGAACCTTGTGTGGTTACACCCATGAGGTCATTTTATATGCATGATTGAGTTTCATTCTAACAATCCTATAAAGTAAAGAAGAATTTTTAGCCACATGTTATAGAAGGTAAAGTTGAGGCCCAGAGAGGTGAAGGGACTCACCTGAAGTCCCACAACTGAGTAGTAGTGGAACCAGGACTGGAAAACACATAGGTTGGGCTCTAAAGCCTGTGCCCTTTCTCCAAGATGTCTAGTTCATTCACATTTTTATTTCCTGTGCTGAGGATCAAACCCAGGGTTGCTCTGAACTACATCCCCAATGGACAGAATGCCTTTATTTAATTTTTTTTTTTTTTAAATGTGGTGCTAAAGATCGAACCCAGTGCCTCTCACATGCTAGGCAAGTGCTCTTCCACTGAGCTACAGCCCCAACCCCCAACCCTTTTTATTTATTTTGAAATAGTGTCTCACTAAGTTGCTGGGGCTTACCTTACCTTGCATCCTCCTGTCTCAGTGTCCTGAGTCCCTGTGATTACAGATGTGTGCCACTGCATCTGGCTCATCCTTGTTCTTTTATATACCCTTGGCATTTCTTGGGTATTTCATCTTTGACACCAGGGAAATAAGGAAGGACCCATTCCTGATATCCAAGACCAGTATTGCCCTGACCACTAGATTTGAAGGAAGTCATTGCTGAAGTTCTTTTTCATAAGACACTATTCCTTCCCTTCATGACATTTTTTTGTTTTGTTTTATTTTTAATTTTGTTTGTTTCTTTTTTGTTTTTTGGTACCACAGGGGTAATCTACCACTGAGCTGCATCCCCAGCCCATTTTTGTTTTTATTTTGATTCAGGGCCTTGATAATTTGCGAGGCTGGCTTTGAATTTGTGATCCTCTTGAGTCACTGAGATTATAGGCATGCGCCACTGCACCCAGCTATGGCACGTGTTCTTATTTAATATCTGTCCCCAGGTCCATGACAGCATCTGGGCTCTATATCTGTTTTGTTCAGTGCTCGCTTCTCCCTGCTTAATATAGTTGTTTACTACATTTCAGGCCTCAAATAAATATTTACTTAGTGAAAAAATGACAAAGGGAAGGAACAAATATCTTATTAAATCAGCCTAACGTCCGACATTTTACAGGATTTATCCTATTTCTTCCCTTTTGCAATGATCTTATGTGGTACATTGTAGTCCCATTTTGGTGATAAGGAAACAGGCCAGAGAGGGACTATAACTTTCCCAGAGTTACTCAGCCCTGAGCCAGAGTTCAAATGCTGGTCTCTCTATTTCCACCACTGCTCTGTCCCTCACTCAAGCGTTCCCCATAAGGTAAGAGGAGGAGGCGCTAATCAGTGGAACTCATGTGAATCGTTCTTGGACAAACAGAAACTCAGGTAGCAAATAGTGTCTGCTGCAGCAGCTCCCCTGCGACCAGCCACTCCCAGACATATGCTCCCAGCCCAGCCAGGAAGACATCCTCTTCCCTAGACATATGCTCCCAGCCCAGCCAGGAAGCCATCCTCTTCCCTGTTTGCTCTCGGGCTCTAGGCCCAGTTCTACCTGGTCTGATATCTAAGAACACAGTGTTTCTCACTTCTCTGCAGGGCTGCCTGTGGCTAAAAACCTGCTCTACAAGCTTTCTGGGGCGGACCTTGAACACTTGGCACTGTATATGGTGCATGCTGACCAGTTTATTAGCTTCTGGTAATAAGTAGGGTCAACTGGGAATGAGGCTTAGGGGGAATCACAAGCTTGAGGCCAGCCTGAAGAATCTAATGAAACTGCCTCAAAATAAAGTCCAAAAAAAAAAAAAAAAAAACACACACACACAAAAATGATAGCAGGGGCTAGGGCTGTAGCGCAGTGGTAGGAGCGCTTGCCTCTCATGTGTAAGGCACTAGGGTCAATCCTTAGCACCATATAAAAATAAACAAATAACATAAAGGCTTGCCGTCTATCTACAACTACAAAAAGTAAATAAATTAATTTTATAAGAAACAACAGGGGGGCTGAATGTGAGTATCCTCCTGATCTCCCAGGCCTATACTATGTACATCAGCCTAGGCTGAGACCTGGGAGGATCTTTTTTCCTTTCCCCTTGGCTTTGAGACCCTGCCCACTGCCCTCTCTAAAATCACTGCCTTTCAAATGGGAGTTCTGGGATGCTGAGTAATGTTTTGTTTTGTTTTAGGGTACTGGGGGTGGAGCCCAGGGCCTATGCACATGCTAGGCCAGCGCTCCGTCATTGAGCTACATCACCAGATCAATCTTCTTTTTCTTGAGCTGGGGGCCGGTTACGCAGGTATGCTTACTTTGTGAAAATTATTTGGGTACACTTCTCTACATGTAAGTTATACTTCAATAAAAGACTGGTTAAAAGAAAATTGTCTCCCATGCCTGCCTCAGGGATCCCCGCCAGACCAGTGGGCCCCGTCATCCTTTCTCACTACTCTTCCAAACACACCCAGAGGACCTTCTCATCTAAGAGTTTCTGATTGAATCCTGACCAGCAAAGTAACCAACTTGGGCAGTGACCCAAATCCTGGGACCCCCAGAGTCCTCAGGCACTCTGTTCCTCCCTCCCTCTCAGAGTCATTTTGTGATGCTCCTAAGGCCTCTCTCTGGCCCAATCTGAGTGAGAGCTTCTTAGATATTCTCTCTCCTCCTCCCCAGACCCTCTTTTTTAGGACATGATGACAGTATCTGGCTGGGAGGGCCAATTTCCAGATGTCTGGCACCATATGGAAACTAGTTGTTTCCTAATTGGCCATTGTCACTCACAAGAGCACCGCCCTTGCCTAGATTTCTGTCAACTAGTCCTCCTCAGGTTCCTGGAGAGCAATGAACTACGTCCCTTCCAACTCCACATTCCTCGGTTACCCAGCCTAACTGCAGGCCACAGCTGATTACCCAACACCCTCTCTCACAGCCCTAGGACACCTTAACCCTAGAGAAGGGGAGGAATCCTTCATGGGGGTGGGGAGATAGCAGCAGACCCTCCTGGTGGCCAAATCCAGCAGGAGTGCTAAAGTGGGCTCTTGGAGTAACTAAGGTCTATGCCAGCTCCTCAAACAAAAAGAAATTCTTAGGAAACTATCCATGTTCACAGAGGATGAGGGACCAGAGGCTCAGGGGGCCCAGCTGCAGGAGCCTGACCAGGATCACTCTGTGGGGCTGGGTGGCTACTGCTACTGTGGTCACAGACAGGCTCTTGGCCATAAACTTAAAGAACAATCCAATCACCTGGGCTTCTGGTACTGGGAGCAGGGACCAGGAATAGATCCCTGCCAAAGACGTTAACAGAAATTTCTCCAAAAGGGAGAGCAAGGGTAAGGAAAGGCCAGAGTCCAAAAGCAATTGTCTCTTACTATAGGGTGAAATTGAATCAAACTTTGATAGGAGCTTGAACAGGGGCAGAGGTGCCACCCATTACACACTTTTCACTCATGAAATTTGAATCATACTATTTCACAAGATTCATCTAAACATGTAAGCACTTCTTATTCTCCCCATCTAATATCATGAGGATTTCCTTCATATTGTGAACTCTTCTGTACCAATTTTTCTTTTCTTTTTCTTTCTTTCTTTCTTTTTTTTTCCATTTGGTACTGGGGATTGAACTCAGGGGTACTTAACCACTGAGCCATATCCCTAGCCCTTTTTCAATTTGAGATAGGGTATGGCTAGGATGCTGAGGCTGGCCTTGAAATTGTGGTTCTCCTGCCTCAGGTTCCCAAGCAGCTGAGATCGTAGGCATGCACCACCGTGCCTGGCCCTTTTGTTTGTTTTTGAGATGGGGTTTTTCCATGTTGCTCAGGCTGGACTTGAACTCCTGGGCTCAAGCAATCTACCTGCCTCAGCCTCCAGAGTTGCTGGTACCCTGTGTCAGAATCTGCATATCTTTTTTCCTTTTCGCTACTGGGGATGGAATACAGGGCCTCATGCACCCTAGGCAAGCCCTCTAACACTGAGTTATACTCCCAGCCCTTTTTCAAAAGTTCTGCTTATTTTCTGGGATTTCAAAGATGGAAACTTTGAAACAAGTTTCTTCTATCTTCCTTTAAAACTGGCTTTGAATAAAACCTATTTTTCTACCACCTGACTTCCAATATTTCTGTAGCAGTTACCTACCCCTAGACCCACCTCCATCCCGGTGGTAAAAGAGCCTCTGGGCAACCCTAAAGGCCCATCAAAACGCTCCTGAAGGAACGTGCTAGCACTGGGAATCCTTCCCACACAGAGGGCTCTGAGGTCTTTAGACTTTTCGGCCCTGATTTGTCCCCTACCCAGTCCCAGTCCCGAGGCCCCACGCGAGTGGCTGGGGGAGCACAAGAGCTAGGCAGGAAGGGAAGAGGTGTCCCCACTCCAGGCAATCTGTAGATGGGAATTTTGCTGGAACACTGGCCTGCACCAGAATTATACACGAGTTGGAATTACCTGACAGTAAATGAGAGTCGACTCTCAGAAAACGTATGGAACTTACAAGGATTTCACCCGAAAACAGCAAAGAAGGAGTCGAGTCTATAGAATAGTTTCGAAAAGCACAGTAGCAGGGGAAAAAGAAATCAGCTCAGTGCTTTTTCCTAAGTCAAGCCCTGTTAATAAACCAGCTCCAAACACCATCTACTTGATGATAGGTGTCTTAGAAAGATGAGAGGATTTTTCCTCCACCGGCCCCAGTTTCACAGGCTAAGGAGGTAGACGATTTTGAGTCTGGAAAACCGTGTTTCCCTTTGCTTGCTCTGTCCGGCGCCCTGGGACTGAACTGCGCCGCCCCTGAGCCCGCGGAGCCCAAGACCTGGTCCTGCCCGGCAGCGCCCTCTGCTGGCCGGAGTCGTAGAGGGAGGCGGTATGCCTCTGGCTGGAAGGTGTTCCAGCCCTCCTGGAGTCCATAGTCTTCATCCACTGAACCTTCAGACAAGAAGAGGCCCAGCGACCCTTGCACCTGGCATGGGAACCTGCCCTACAGTGGGAGGGAGGCAATCTGTTCAGAAAGGTCAGCCATTGCAGGTGAGACAGGACCTTTAGGGGCGAGATTGGAAGAGGGGAAGGGAAATTTTGGAAAAGTTACTGTGGAATTTGGGGAAAAGTGCGGCCCATCAGTCTCTGAGCTTCCTGGAGAATCATCAGTATATATCCTTGTTATATTGCTCCTTTTAACTTTTGCTCAGGCTGGTGTTTCTGCCTGGAAAACATTTCCCAGTCGATTATGGTGGTGCACGCTTGTAATCCCAGCTTGGGAGGCTGAGGCAGGAGAAACGCAAGTTCAAAGCCAGCGCCAGCAACTTATTGAGGCCCTAAGGAATTTATTGATACCCTACCTCAAAATAATAAATAAAAAGGGATGGGGATGTAGCTCAGTGGTTAAGCAGCTCTATGTTCAATCCCTAATAGTAACAAAATAACAAACTAGTTCTCATTTTCCTTCTCTTTTGTATTTTAAAATATTAGAGAATTTCCAATTGTCAGCCTGAGCAATTTAACAAGACCCTATCTACTTTTTTATGGTACTGGGAATTGAATCATCCAGTGGATGCTAAACTGCAGTCCCAGGCCTTTTTATTTTTTAATTTAGAGACGGGGCCTGGATAAATTGCTGGTCTGAAACTTGGGATCCTGTGTCTCAGCCTCCCGAGTTGGTGGGATTACTGGCCTGTGCCAAATGCCAGGCTTATGATCCTGTCTCAAATTTTTAAAAAAGAGTGGGGCTATATAACTCAGTGGTAGAGCACTTGCCCAGCATGAGCCGGGCCCTGAGTTCAATGCCTAGTACCAGGGGGAAAAAAAAGTTAGAGAATGAACATATAAATATCCATATACCCATTCCTCAGCTTGAAAAATAAGACCTAACTAATGTTAAAGTGCTTTTGTACTCCTCCCTTTCCCCTTCCCTCCCCAGAAGTGTCTCTTTCAAGTCTTGTTTTTCATTCCTATACATGTTTTTATTTACTGCATATCTATGCATTCATAAGTGATATGTAGATGCATGTTTAGTTGTCTGTCCTCCCCCATCAGTCTCTGAGCTTCCTGGAGGCCTGGACTATGTTTGGGAGTAACTCCCCTGACCAGCCCAAAGTTTGGCATAGAGCACAGTTCAGGTTAGTTTGAGGTAGGATAGAGGGAATAAGAAAAAGGTAGGAAGGACACATAATGTAAGGTCAAGGAAATAAGATTTTAATCCAGAAATGCTATATACTTTTCCAGGTCTGTCACTCCCAAATTTCTGGGAAATCTGTTAATTTACCTGAGCATTGTTAATTACTCCCCCCCATAAGTCAAGTAAAGAAAGATACAACAGTTTAAGAAATGCATAATTTAGGGGACTTTCCAATGCTATCTTTTGATCAGATAATGAAGACCATGTCTGCCTAAGGATCCAGAGATTGACCAGACCACCAGAAACCACCTTGGGATCACCAATCTGAAATCATTCCCATACCCAGTCCTTTACCAAATTTCTTTTAAAAGAAGAGCCAGGAACCTCCCAAACACCTTTCTCTCTCTAGGTGGCCCACATTCTCCCTTGAATGTATATTCCTTGCTTTACCTCTGAAGGTGTCTCCCTCTTGAAAATGCCCATATTCTCCTTCAAATGTGACTCTACTTTCCTAAAGAAATCTCTGTCTATGCTTCTGCTGAAATTCTTTTTCTTCATGCATTCCCAGAACCCTGTGGGCATACATGAAGTTGTTCTCTCTGGGAACAACTCAGACCCTTCTTTGGAGCCATCTCTTCCCCCATGACAAGTTAATTTGCCAGCAGGGACTAAGACCAGAAGGGCTGCTGAGGTCATGATAAGACTTTGGACTTTATCCTGACTAGTGATTTTTTGCTGTACTCTGTGGAATCTGTGTGTATGTGTTGTTTGTGTTTGTTTTTTGTTTGCTTGTTTTCAGTACTGTGGATTGAACTCAGGCCTTACACATACTAGGCAAGTACTCTACCACTGAGCTACACCCCTTTTTATTTTGAGACATGGTTTTGCTAAGTTGTCCAAACTGGCCTCAAACTCGTAATCTTCCTGCCTCAGTCTTCCAAGTACTTAGAATTATAGATGTGAGCCGCTGTGCCTGGCTCTCTGGTTCTCTTGAGGAGACCTGAGGACTAATGAAGACCTGAGGACTTCTTCATCCTGCTTCACCCAAATCAGTTTCTTCCTGCATTGCAAGAAGATTAATTGGGAAGGGAAAAACCATGGAGAAACCAGAACAGGAGCCTGTCTCTGTAAATCTCTGGCTAGAAAGGGAATGAAGGCCGGAAAGGACGACTAAGGGTGGCTTGAGAGATGGGAGCCTGAGACAGTCTGAAGAATGGTGTTCACTGATTGAGTTTTGAGTAGAAACTCGTTTGTCCCCAGCAAACCCCCTTCCAGGATTTGTCCGACTCTGGCTGGGGTCTAAACCTGGGTGGGGGAGGGCAGTCCTGTAGGCAGACCAAGAGCTCTCCTAAGTGAAGGTGACTTATGGAGTGACTCTGTCAGGGACTGACCATGGTGAAAGGATGCAGCTGAGCTCCTCTGGGTCCTGGGGTGGCATTGACAGCTTTCCCACTGAGCACCACCTATGGCCAGGGCTTCCAGGAGCTCAGGAAAGATGTGCCAAATGAAAAAAATGAAGGAAACAGTGAAGAAATATGGAAGGAAGACAGACTCCCACACTTTTCTTTCACTCATCCTTTGAATCAGCAAGCATGGAAATAAGTCCTGAGCTCTGGAAGTGCTAGGCAGAAAGAAGAACAACACCTGGTTCTTAGGCACCAAGGACTCCCAGGTAAGGGCAAGACAGACATGTGTTTGGTCAATGACAAGTCTTGTCTGGTCACAGAACTTAAAAGTATCATAGGCTTGTAGTAAGTGATATATATGGCAGGTGATGTCCTTCCAAGGGAAGGAACAAAACGTGGCTGGAGATATATTTTGGGGTCTCAGTTTTCTCTTCAGTGAATTGTAGGGGCTGGGTTGCAGGCTCACCAGAGTCTTGCAGTTGTGACAATCCTAACATTTGTGCTTGATTTGGGAATACTTTGTGAACATATCGGCCCCTCTCTTCTACTCAGCCAACACAGAAGCTGGCGCTGGGAGCTAATTGCATCAGCTGGAGGAAGCACTGGCTTTTCTCAGAACTGGGGGAGGGGTGTGACAGAGAGGAAGTTGGGAGTGGGGCTGGATGGGAAGACTTGCCAGCTTCCTGGGTCCACTCTGGTCAGCAGAGTTTGTAGTGGATTCTCTGAACAGCCAGAGATCCATATTCCCAAGTAAGCAGAAAAAACCTGGGCCTTGTGGGGTGAATTGATCTCCAGGGAAAGGACCTTTCCACTCCCTCTATAAATGCCTCTTCCTTAGTTGGTCATTTGGCTCTTGATACCTCCAAATCCTCCATTCAGAGGGGTTGTATTTTTCAACTTGAAAGATTCTCACTGGGGGTTGAAACCAGGAGCACTCTACCACTGAACTACATTCTCAGCCCTTTTTATTTTCGTTTTATTCCCAAAATTGCCCTGACTGACTTCAAACTTGTGATCCTCCTGACTCAGCCTCCCAAGTTTCTGAGTGAGTGTGCGACTGTACCTGACAAGATTCTTCATGTAGTTCAATTCCTCCACTTTCCAGGTAGGAGTCTGAGGTCTCCAAATGCTGAATGACTTGCTTAAGGTCATTCAGTGAGTCAGTTGTCCCTTTAGGAATCCTTTATGATGGATAGCACTTGCCATTCCTTCTGCCTGCAGGACAAATCTAGCAGCCAAGAATGTTCAGGCCTCAGCACAGTTGTTTCTTCTTTCCTGGCCATTTAAGAACCATGTTTGAAGTTAGGCATCCCCAGGCTGCCATGTGGTAGGCCCTGGGCAGAGCTTGAGAATATGTATTTCTATGAGCTCTGGGGCCGTTAGTTACTGCTGGTCTGCAGATCACACTTGGACTCGCAAGGCTTGTTACCTTGTTTTTTCTCCCTAGTGTACATCACAATATGATGTTGATCACATTTATCTGTGCATATGTTCATCATGGTTCTCTCCTAGTAAATAAAAACTGCCCCAATTGCCCAGACCTCATCTTCCCTCATCTGCTCTCCTGTCCTGTTAGATCCCAGGCCCAGCCGTGCTGACACATAATAGGCTCTCAATACACTGGCTTCCCTCTATGAAAAGCAGGGGATTGGAGCATACTGTATTGGCTGAGTGGTGGTGGGATGGGGCAGATTATGACTATAAGGCCCCAGGGAATATCTTAACTCCTTATGTTTTCTGGCCAGGACTGGAGTGAAACTGTAAAGAAAAATAGCCTGAGGAGCCAGGTGTGGTGGCACAAGCTCATAAACCTAGCCAATTTGGTGCCTGAAGCAGGAGGATAGCAAGTTCGAGACCAGCCTGGGCAACTTAACAAGACCCTGTCTCAAAAAATAAATGAAGGCTGTAGCTGTAGCTCAGTGGCCAACCACTTGCCTAGCACACATGAGGCACTGGGTTTAATCCTTAGCACCACATTAAAATAAATAAATAAATAAATAAATAAATAAATAAATAAATAAATAAATAAAATAAAGACATGCTGTTCATCTACAACTACAAAATAAAATTTAAAAAAATAAATGAATAAATAAGAAGGGCTGGGAATGTGACTCAGTGGTACTGGGTTCCTCCTTAGTACCCCTTCCCCCAAATAGCCTGGGGAACTAGAGATGTTACTCAGTGGTAGAATATTTGCCTAACATGTGTGACACCCTGGGTTCCTTCCATCCTTAGCATCACACAAGCACATAAAAAAAAAAAAAAAAAAATCCTGGGGCCCATGGACATTAGGTGATATGTTTGTATATAGCACTTTCACACTGAAAAGCTTGTCCCGACCTTGGTCTGTGTCCATTCTGTAGCCACCTGGCCTCAAGGCCAGCCAGGGTTACTTGGGGTCTGGCAACCCCAGGTATCACCTGATCATCTTATCCTTGCATCACATTCATACATTGTTCCTGGCCTGGACCTTGAGGACTTTTACCCCAGTCTATCTGGGGCCAGTTCAGTTTGCCCAGCTTGGGGCCCTCAGGGTAAGGCCATAGACAGCTCTGCAGAGGCCATTCCAGAAGGCACCTCACTCAGCCTCAATTTCCTTGTGGAATAATGGGAGGGAAGACTTGGGAAACCAAATGAAGCTTGAGGTCTAGTCCAGCTTTTGCTGCTTCTTTCCCCTCCTTTGCTGGGATTTTCCACCTGTGATGGCCCTGCTGGACCAGATGAGGCATCTTTAAGAGGAGAAACAATACTGTACCCGCTGAAACACCCTATGTTTCCCCTTTCCTGTCTTCTTCCTCTTTCCACACCTAAAACCTCCCTGAGTCCAGCCTGTCCCTTTAGCACTCCATGTCTGTCTTCTACTCTGACACATGACTGGCAACATTTTAACTAAGGTCTTCTGTCTGCCAGGGAGACCTGGAGGCAGTCTCAGTCTGTAGCCTGCTGGCTAGGTGATCCTGGTTAGCCAGACCTTCCCTCACTCCTTCCTAGGCCTCTTTGTGTCTTCTGCACTTATTCATACACATAGGCCATTTTGTTGCCTAATTGCTAATTCACTCACTATCTCCCTTTTCCACTTCGTTTACTCATTCATTTCCCTGGTTCAAGCTTGAGAACATATCTGGAAATAGAATGGCCTCAGATGGGACTAAAATGCACACACAGGCAGAATAACACCGTAAGACACAGTAACCATGTGATTGGGAAGAGTCTGAAAATCTCTAGTGGAGAGACCTTGACAAAGATCAGCCTTCTCAGTTTTATATATGGGGCAATGGAGGCCCAGGGCTACCAAAGGTCACTGGGCAAAAGAAGCAGGAGGCAGCTGCTGGGGCACTCCTGGCAAGCCCCCATGCCAACATCAGCACTCCCAGCCTACAAGCAGAACGCCATGTTTGCCAGTTCTGAGTTGGTAACCCTGGGGCTGGGTTAAAAACATAAGAACTAAGGCAGGGAGTAATGCCCTTAGGGACCCGGACATAAATTCAGAAGAAGTTACAAAATCAGGACTGAAAAGGCCTTCCTTTCAGAGATTTCCAAACCTTTCAGTTGACTATGTAGAGGCTGGGGCCCAGGGAACCTGGCTGCATCCCAAGTGGTCTGTGGGTGGCACCAGAACTGAAATGAGTGTTCAGTCTTATGAACTGTCTGTACCCACTGCTCAGCAACCCTAGATATTTGTATACAAGAAAAGCCCCATTTTCTTTCTTTCTTTCTTTCTTTCTTTTTTTTTTCCTATTTCCTTAATAACAGGGATTGAGCCAGAAGTTCTCTAACACTAAGTTACATCCCCAGCCTTTTTTATTTTTTATTTTGAGACAGCGTCTCACTGAGTTGCCATGACAGGCCTTGAATTTGTGATCCTCCTGTCTTATCCTCCCAAGTAACTGGGATTATAGGCATGTGCCACCTTGCTCAGCCCAGAATTAGTATTTTCTTGAGGAGAAAATATTTGAAAAAATTTTTCCTCATTGAAGGGAAAAAGCAATGTTAGAAGACTGGAAATGAATTCATCAAAGGCTTACTTAAGTGTTCTTTTTTGTTTTGTTTTTTTTTGTTTGTTTTTATGGTACTAGGGATTTAACCTAGGGGTGCTCTACATCCCCAGCTCTTTTTATTTTGAGACAGGGATCTCACCAAGTTGTCCAGGCTGGCCTTGACTTGTTATCCTCCTGCTTTAGCCTCCCATATTGCTGGGATTACAGGCGTGAGCCACCATTCGAAGCTTTTAGTAATCTGTCAAACTCTTTTTTGTGGGAGGCCCTGATGATCAAACCTCATGATCATGCCTCACACGTCAGGCAAGCACTATACTACTGACCTACATCTCCAGTCTTTAATATTAATTAACTTAGAAAAATTGGTGTTTTCTACTCATAGTTTAGAAAACAATTTTATGCAAATTATTTACTCTGCTGACTGATTGAGGTTGATACTGGGATAATGCATCTTGTTAAGAGTTTTGTTCATAGTCAAGTTCATGGTGGAAAAGCACCATCTATAAGGAAGACTGTCGGGGACATGAGCATGGCCAACATTCAGACCCCTTCTCTCTTGACTTCTGGCCCCCACTTCAGTGCTCTTTGCCCCATACCAAGCTATTTCATTTCATGACACCCTTCCCTTGTTCGTTTCACAGTCACCCCAGATTGAAGAAGTGAGCTGTGTGCTTTGGGAGCAAAGATGCAGTTTGACCTCAGGAGACCTGAAAGGATTATTGACTGCCCTGCGGTCAAGTGCACCAGTTGCCAAAGGGAAAAGCTTTAACTAGTTCTGCAACCTGCCAATGGAAGAACTGGGCTCTTGCTGAGGCTGTCATGTAGAACTGAAATGACAAGCAAAAGGCTGGCGGATCTGTCCCTGGGTAGTGGATCACCTGATACAGACCTTCGGACCCAGACCCTGGGATTGGCTTAAAACAGGGCTGTGTTGACCCAATAATTAGGCCTTGGCTTCCTGTCAATCTTTGGTCAGATCCAAAGCCTACAAATAGTGCTGGGGCAGTCTTCCCAGCTCATTGTGTAAGAGCAGGCAAGCATGCAAGTACTAACCAAGCGCTACCCTAAAAACTGCCTGTTGACTGTCATGGACAGGTACTTGGCTGTGGTGCGCAACATGGAGCAGGTGGTGATGATCCCCAGCCTTCTGCGGGATGTGCAACTGAGTGAGCATGGGGGCCAGGCCCAGAAGGGGGCCTCTGATCTCTACACCTACTTCACCATGCTCAAGGCCATCCGGATGGATGTGGAACACGGGCTTCTGCCAAGGGAAGAGTGGCAAGCCAAGGTGGCAGGTTGCAAAGCTGATGAGGCTGAAAATGAAGCTGCTGAGACAGAGGAAACCAAGGAAGAGAAGGTCTCGGGAGAGCTGGACCTGGAAACCCAGTTCCATGTGCACTTCTCCAGCCTCCATCGCATCCTTACCCACCTGACTGCGAAAGCCCAAGAGGTGACGAGAAAATACCAGGAAATGACTGGACAGGTCCTGTAGGCCTCCAACTCTAGGGAAGGTAATGGTGGCTATGCTAATGGGTCAGGGTCCATGGAGAAACATTCCAGGGGAAGAGGGAGGGGTGGCTTTGCTCTCAGACAGAGTCACCTCACATCAGGTGGTTGGTATCACCCAGAGAGGGCTCAAGACTGGGTTCGCCTTCCTATTCTTCTGACTCAGTATTGATGAGTAATGGCAATGAACTGTTATGGAGACAAGAAAAAGTGGCCTGTGAGTACATAACTCATGGGCACAAATGTATTTGTGCTATGCATGTGTGCATTTATTAGTAAGTATGTGAATGCTTATACATGTATGAATAGTCTCATTGTCAGCTTCTTTAAGAATCTGATTACAGCCAGGCATGGTGGCACATGCCTGCAGTCCCAGTGACTTGGAAGGCTGAGGCAGGAGGATCACAAGTTTGAAGACAGCCTTGGCAACTTACGAGACCCTATCTCAAAATAAGAAGTAAAAAGGAATAGGGATGTAGTTCAGTGGTAAAGACTAACTGGGTTCAATGGTCAATCCCCAGTATTAAAAAAATAGAAAAAAGAAAAAGAAGGAAGGAAGAAAGAAAATAATTAAAGCTAGATGTTCTCTCTCTAGAGATTGGTATTATAAGCATGTAACTCTATGTATAATTTCAGGGGATACCATCCACTAAGTTCTCTCCATGAGTCCTAAGAACCCCTGATATATATTAATAGCTTCAATTTGAGTATATATGTGTCAATACAATGTCTAAGTGTCTGACATAGAATTATCTTATTTAATCTTCACAATAACCCTACAAAGATTAATTTTATTTCTTCCATTTTACAAATGAAGACACTTACCCAAGGCAGGTGTATCTATTTAGGTGTGCATTATGAATTCTATGTATGTGGCAGTGCTTGCCAACATTTCTTCAAGTCACAGAACATGGAAAATTATATTTATACGGCACATGGTGGGTAGGTAGGTAAACCTGCTCACAGTACTTCTGTAAGTGGCAGGAGTGCTCCAATTATTCCAGGCTGCATCCAGCCAAATGGAAAGCGGAGGAACCACTATCTTGGCACTTAGATCTGTTCCAGGTACACCAGAATGTAGAAGCATGCTGTTGGGAAGCCCTGCTGTGTGCACATATGCATGCATGTTGGAGTCTGGGCCCATATATCCATATGCAGAGGGGCTGGAGTTGTGAGGTGTGAATGAGCTGCAAGCTAGACAAGCAGGTAGTAATGTACGGTAGGAGGCAGGAAAGGAACTGAGAGAAATTGGACCATAGCATTGCCATGTTTTTGTTTATTTGCTTTTGAAACAGGGTCTCACTAAATTGCTTAGGGCATCATTAAGTTGCCAAGGCTGGCTTCAGATTTATGATCTTCCTGCCTCAGCCTCCTGAGTCACTGGGATTACAGGTGTGTGCCTCTGTGCCCAAGCCATCTGCAAGCCTATGCCACCTGCCAGCCCTGCCTTCATAACCTGGTTTTATCAGTTATAAATCACCTCTATGTCCATTGGAATCTCAAAACCACCTGATGTAGGTATGTGGATGAGATCTGTATCTTCCAGTTTACTAGTAAGGAAATTAAAGTCAGAGAAGTTAAGTGACTCACCAAAAGTCACATAGTAAGAAGACAAAAGCAAGACTGGCTTAACTTTGAACTGAGTATTCTTTCCATTACATCCACTCTCTATCACTCTGTAATGATAGGGAATAAACATGAGACACCCCAGCACCACCACCACCATTTCCACAAAGCCTACAGAGAATTCTGCTCCAGGTACTTTTCCAGCTGTTTTCCTTTCTCCACCTCAAACCTAAACTGTCAACTTCAACCCTGCTTCTCTGACCCCTTGAGGCTTTCTGGGATGCCTTCCAGAGGTTCTTCTTGAATGAAATTGAATTGGGTAAACAGCCAGGGGGCCTCAGGGGAGCGGAGCTCTGGGTTCACATACTGCTTCTACCTCTGAACTGAGGCCTTGGAAAAGTCACTTCATTTCTTTGTTTCAGTTCCTTCACTGCATAACGGTAGTAATAAAAAATTACAACTGGCATTTGAATACTATTTAAATCACTTGTATATTAATTATCTAATAAATTATCATTACTTTTTACAGATGAAAAATCTAGAGGCCTGAAAAGTAAAATGAGCCCCAGGTTACTCAGTAAATGGCAGAGCCAATATGTGAATTCTGGCCTAACTCTAGTCTTATTTTTTTCCTCTACATTAATGGATTTTCTGTCCTCCTTAGAGCCTAGACTGCAGAAGGGAATTGGAGATGGCAGTCCTGGTAGAAATCCAACTTTTTGACCAACCAAACAGCCATAAAGACTATACCAGCTATTTTATACCACAGTACTTCAACACACTCAACCTCATTTTCATTCAGGGATGCAATATGGTTTGACAGGTATTTAAAAATCTGGGATCTTGGCTCGGCTCTGACATTTTCCTTTGTATGGTCCTAGACAACCTATTTTACCTTTCTGCATCTCAGTTCCTATTAAACATAGAGGAGAAATTAGACAAGTGATCTCGGCTGAGAATTTCTGATTCTTCTTCAGGGCTGAAGTGTTGCCAGTTTTTCAACAGCATTAACAAAATTTTTTCCCATTGCTCTTCCTATTTTAATAGTTATATCATAGTGTTTTGTTGAATTTAGACTCATTCGGCTTTTTAAAAAATTTCTGCACTCCACAGATCACTTACATGAGAGAAGGCAGACTGTGATGAGGACTTGCAGCAGTTCATCAGCCCTGATTCCAGAAAGACCTGGACATGCAGCTGAAGTGAAAGCAACTGTCTCTGGGATGCTTCCCTACCTCCCTCTGAGCACCAATTTGTAGCCTCCAGTCATTGCTCACCTTTAGGTTGTGTGTTGCTACTCACAACTTTTCTTGTTCCTCTTACCAGCTCAAGGTGGTGGCTGGTGGTTCATGAGGGACTAGACAGTCTAATATGACACAGAAGAGCAAAGGTATTAGCATATGACCAAAGTTCACATCCCTCCTCTTGGCAGTCATCTACGATGTGATCTCAGGTGTTATTCACCCACCGGAGTCTAAATAACCTCATGTAAAAAATGGGGTCACCCTACCTCACAAGGTTACAAAAATGAAACAAAATGAATCAAAACAACCTGTATATGAGAAATTATTAGATATTGTAAGAGACTGATTTTTCTCCCACCTTCCCCTATGTGTTTGCTTTAATCCTTGATTTTTATCCTCTAGAACTGAGGTAGCAGGTGTCCCTTGGGATGAGTGGCTCACCCTGTTATACATGCCAACCACTGATGAGGCCAAGCAAGGTGAACTACAAACCTATTTATTGCAGTAGCAATAAAGAAAAAAAATACCTTATATTTATACATCTCTTTATTATTTCTAAAGCACTTTCTCCAAAATTTCACTTTTTTACAAGTGGTACTCAAGTAAATACGCTAATTTGATTTTTCTCAGAAACCATCTGCTTTTATTCATACTGCCACCCACTTTGAAATCAGGTATGCAATTTTACTAATCTCCAAAAACTATTGATTATAAAATTTGAGCTTGAAAACATAAACTTTTTGGACAAGCTCTTAAAATTTTTTGGGGGTACTGGGGACTTTACTTTAAAACCCTGGGTACTTCACCACTGAGCTACATCCCCAGTCCTTTTTATTTATTAAAAAAAATTTTTTTTGTCAATGGACCTTTATTTAGTTGTGGAACTCAGTGCCTCACACATGCTAGGCAAGTGCTCTACCACTGAGCTACAACCTCAGCCCCCCCTTTTTTTGAGACAGGGTTTTGCTAAGTTGTGGAGGCTGGGTTAGAACTTGTGATCCTCCTGCCTCTGTCTCCTAAGTTGCTGGGTTTATAGGTGTGTTCCACCATGCTTGGCAAACATTGGAATTTGATAAGCTATAAAGAACAACCTCCTTCCAGACAGGTGCTTTTACTTCTGATCCCACTGAGCTCCACTGTAGACTGTGCTAGCTGAGCCCACTTTGTCCAGGATGATCCACCTAAGAGCAGACTCCTGTGCAGTATCAGATGTTTAACTGTTCTTCCTGCCTTAAGTCTCTTTCTTCCAAACCACCCGATATATTTTTGCAAAGGGAGCTCAGAAATACAAACCTGGCCATTATTCCAATTAAAACCCCTTTGTTGACTTCCCTATACATAAGGGATCAAGTTAAAATGACAAGTAAATACACTAATTTGACTTTTCTCAGAAAAGTGCATGATTCAGAAAACCTCCATAATCTGGCTTTCTTTGCACTAGAACAGAAGCAGGCAAACCTTTTCTGAAAAGGGTCAGATATTAACTATTTTAGGTTTTGCACACTATAAGGTCTGTCACTACTACTCACTGCTGTAGTATGAAAGCAGCCATTTACATATAAACAAATGAACATAGCTGTATTCCAATAAAACTTCAATGGCAATGGGCCAGATTCGGTCTATGGGCGGAAGTTTTCCAAATCTGTTCCAGAACTGAACTCCATTTATTATTCTGTGGTATTGGGAATTGATCCCAGTGCCTCACAAATGTTAGGTAAGCACTCTAACACTAAGCCCCATCCCCAGTCCCTAAACTCCATTTTAAAAATCTTCCAGATCTCTTCTTAAAATTTGATGAATGGAAAGTGACCACTCTCTGAACTATTTTTTCTTAAAACAAAAACAAAAACAAAACAAAACAAAACAAAACAAAAGAGTCAGAGTACTCATTCATGATACTACTTTAATTATAGGTATTATAATAAACTTCAGCAGTCATGGAAATGTGTTTCACAAAATTGAGAAACATCTTAGTAAATGGGAGCAAACATTTGAAGACTTCAACGCACTGGATGGAATTCTTCAAGAATTTCACCATAAGTTTTCTTATCTATAAAAGGAAAGATCACAAAAATTTATCTTACAATTATGTTTTTTAAAGTTTCCTTTCTTAGCTAGGCATGCTGGCACGTGCCTATAATCCCAGTTATTGGGAGGCTGAAGCAGAAGGATCACAAGTTGGAGGCCATCCTGGGCAACTCAGTGAGACTCTGTGTCAAAATAAAAAAGTGGCAGTGGTTGGGGGCTAGGGATGTAGCTCAGTGAGAGCATTTGCCTAGCATGTGCTAGGCCCTGGGTTTAATCTTTGGTACCACGATGGCTTGGCAATCACTGAAATATTTCTTGAATCTGTGGTGACAGCTAGATGGCTGCCAGGAGGGGCAAGTTACTCCTAGGAATATCCTGACTAAAGGGAAGAAGGAAGGAATAGACAGGAAGGGTACAGGTGGTCAGCTAGGAGAGGCCAGCAGCTAATCTGGTGAAACTCTCCATGCTCCTGTTGTCAGTGCAGGAGGCTCTTGGCAGACCTGGCGCTAATCCACTCCAAGACAGAATGGGTCCCTGTGGCTATACATACTCCTGCTGGCAGAGGGAGCTAGTGGAAATATCTAGGCAAAGATTCAGAAGGCTCAGGGCTGAAGACTGCCCAGCTAGTGGGACTTATTTCTAGGAATCAGTATTTCCAAGATTTTTTTCAGCTCTAACATCCAATGACATCCAATGGTTCTGAGTTTTCCCCATGCCTGATTTATGGCTTTATTCCTTTTTTTTTTTTTTTTAATGGTACTGGGTGTTTAACCCAGGGGTACTCTACCACTGAGCCACATTCCCAACCTTTTTTTTTTTTGAGACCTGTCTAAGTTGCTCAGGGTGGCCTTGAACTTGAGATCCTTCTGCCTCAGCCTCCCAAGGGATAATAAGTGTGTACCTACTAGTATTTAAACTCTTCACTGGCCAAAAAACAAACAAACAAAAAACCACTATGTCTTTTTCAGGTACCATAAATATCAAATAGATGACTTAAGTCCATGAGAATATTATAATAGAATAATAAAGTTGTAGAGTTGAATAAGACCTTTGGGTCATTCAGTCAGCCTAATGAAATTTAAATGCTTTATATTACACAGTTACATGCATAGGAAAGTATGTAAAAATCTATCATATAAGTTCAAAATTTTCCAACATTCATTCACATGTTTAGGAGAGGACCCTGGGAAGAAAAAAAATGCCCTAGTAAGTTAAATTTCCAGTCTACAAATAGCACACATGAATGCCCATCTGTATTGTGTGTCAGATGTGGGCAATAAAAGTCATATTGCAATAATATTCACAATTGAACAGAGACAGTGTGCAGGGGGAATTACTGTCTACAGCTGGATGATAAACCTTGAGCAAGAATCTGTTCCATGGACAGGATGGTAATAGGGGCAAAAGGAAGAGTGTTATAAGAAAGAACATGTCCAGAGTGATACAGCGTAGGCTCAGGACAAGCATTTTCTGAGCTTCTTCCATTGACAAGTGGGGATATGGAGAACTTGACCACATTTGCTGATGGTCTTTAGCACCTGACCTGTGCCTTCCCTGTTTATTCCTTCCTCTAGCCAGAACCCTCCTGGCAGCATCTTGTAAAAGATGAGTGATGGGAAATAAGGTAGGATTCCCTGCAGGTTCAGGTCAGTTGTTAATTATAAGTGCTGCTATGTGTAGGTTTTGCCCTAGAAGCTGGGAAAACAAAGATTAAACTATATTCCAGGGAGGGATACAGACGTGTATATAATTTGGAAGGTAAAAGGACCAATGGGCAAAGGGTTTCTACCAGAGGACAGGCAATTGACTTAGCCAAGGGAAATGAGCCATCCTAGGGAGTATGGATTTTATCCTATAGACAACAGATAGATATTTTAAGCATAGAAATATGACCAGAGTTGCTGTTTGCAGAAGTAAGACTGAAGGCAGAAGTGAGTTAGAGGTAAGTGTCACAGTCCAAACCAAGATATTATCAGGACCAGAACAAGGGTAGTGGCAGTAGGAGAGGAAGAGTTCAAACTAAGCAGAAGATTCGAGAAGGCAGAGGGGACATGAATTTTGTTTGCTGTTCAAGGGAAACAGAAGTCCTCAGTCAGAAATTATATACATGAATTAAAAAACTTTGGATTTGCTGGGCACAGTGGCACAAGTCTGTAATCCCAGTTACTTGGGAGAGGGAGGCAGGAGGATTACAAACTGGGGCCCAGCCTGGGCAACTTAGCAAGACCCTCTTTCAAAATAAAAAATTAAAAGGACTGGGGATATGACTCTGTGGTAAAGTGCCACTGGGTTCAATTCCCTGTATCTCTCTGCCCCCCACAAAAAAGATTATGATCTGGACAAAGATGTGAGAGTCAACCGAACACAGAAAGCAAATGAAGCCTCCAGCATAGATAAGAATAACCAGGGGAAATGATACAGAGTAAGGAACAACATTTTCTACAATTAACTTGAAATACCTTTTTCAGGAAAATCCTCTGGATGTGACTTTATATATGCAAACATGTCATGGTCCCTCACAGCATACATATAGTCTTGACGTTTTAAGAGATAATAGCCAGCAAAAACAAAGGAAGTAACATACAGAAGCTGGCGGTGCAAACCTGAAATTCAAATGACAAATCCCAAAACAAGCAAATCAGTCAATGTGCATAAAGAATTACATTTTAACATTTTAGATACCTAATTTATTGTTATGGTATTTTTTCTATCATTCTTAAAAAAAAAAACAAAAACAAAAAACTTTTCTATATGGCGATTGTAAAGAGTCTCAACTGAAACTGACCTTGAGCCATCTGCCATCTTCTTAAAGAAATCTAGTAATTATGAAAAACAACATTAAATCTGCAAACATGCCAGGCACAGTGGCACATGCCAGGCACAGTGGCGCACACCTACAATCCCAGCAGCTTTGGAGGCAGAGACCTCAGTGACACCCGGTTTCTAAATAAAATACAAAATAGGGATGGAAATGTAGATCAGTGGTTGAGTGCCCCTGAGTTCAATCCCCAATAAGCCCTCCACCAAAAAAACAAAAACAAAAAAACCTGCAAACATAACATAAGATTCTTTTTTTTTAAATTGTTTTAGTTGTCAATGGAGCTTTATTTTATTTGTATGTGGTGCTCAGTATTAAACCCAGTGCCTCACACATGCTAGGCAAGTGCTCTTCCACTGAACCATAAGCCCCAGCCCCCAAAATCTAAGATTTTTTAAAACTCATGCTTTATAAAATACTTAATGGAAGAGGGCAGATAAATGCAAAATCCTGAATCCTGAATTAAGGGGAAAAAAAAAAAAAAAAAAAGCCACTTTGTTTTCAATAAGTTGACTTTAAACCTAAATAAACTTGTATTCTAGGGCTTGTTCGGAATGTGGTAAGAGAGAGGTAAAGTCTACAAATGGTATAAAAGCAATAAGTAATCTGGTTTGTCTGATATATCCAAATTTATATTTGTTATATTTGAATATAAATATATTTGAACATAAATATAAATATTATTGGTCACTAACCAGCTATACTACAGTTTAAAAAATTATTTATAAAGATTCTAACAGCTTTTATTACAATGGTTCAAGGTAGCATTTCACTCAACACTCACCAACCTCAAACCATCATCTTCTATAAAACAGTTCCAGAAAGTTCAAACAAAAAAACTAATACACACAGTAGCCACAAAAATTCTCAAACAATGTTTAGTATTCAGGCTTCATAACACCCCAATAAAGTGTATTCATTTCTAGCAAACATGTAGCAAAAATGTTTGCTGTTCTCTATTTTCCTATAAATTTCAAGGACAAAGGCAAACACTAAAATATGACTCCAAAGACAGGATCGTGGCAGCAGATGCTACAAGCATACCCTTCAAGTCCTTCTTAGTGTGAGGGACCTGAAAGAACTCTGGAGTTGAGGCCAGCATTAAGCCTCCAAACTACATGGCATAGCATTGCATATGATGATATGTTATTGCCTGAATATCCATAGGCTTAGGCTTTATTCTGTTGCCACTGAGCTCTTCACCACGTTGTAATCTGGCATCCAACACTTTTTAAAAATCTTTTTTGCAGCTGATGTCCAAAATTCTGAAAACTGTCAAGCCTGTCAATCCCTGAACAATGCCTAAAAGAAGGTAGATGACATACATTGATGGGACAATTCTGTATTACTTCACCAACAACATCCAAGATGGATTCCATGAGGTCTGGGTTGGCAAACTCCGGGTAAAAGAATATTTCAGGTCCTAGGAACCCCTCATAACCAAAATCTGTAATGAAATTATTCTGGTTGATCACAGATACCCATGTACTATTTGATCCACTTCCAGGGATCCATGTCATACTTTGCAAATTCCTTGACTATATCAGGACAAATGTAAGTGCATTTCTCCTTAAAGGTTGTTGTAGTTTCCAATGACTGCTCAGGAGGGATTCCTACCTCCTGTTCCCTTAGCAGCTGTTGAATGAAAATATATAATATCCCTACCTGCAATCAAGATGTGTTTGATGGCAGTTTCTAATTACATAACCTTCTGCCATAGGTGACTCTCATCTCTAAACCTAACTACCAACTTGTCAAGATATCCAAGAGGCTGCTAAAGGCAACACTGCCTGAACTGCAATCTAGATAGACACTCTCTCTTTTTTTTAGACTCTTGATACATTAAATGATTCACACATAATTTCTACAAGACACTTCCTATTTTCTGGTGTATTCAGTGGAGGACTATCATTAAAATATAATGGTCCTCAGGTTCAGATCAAAGATATTTAAAAAACATTTGTTCTACGAACCTTTCCATAAGATCCCAGTCCTCAATGATTCCTTGTCATATTGGCCACTTTGGAGTATAGGTAGACTTACTGATGGCTTCATCCCCTATGAAAAAGTCAAGGTCACTAACATCCCTCAACTACTCTCCTTTGCAGACTCTGATAGTAACACATAACAGAATAATGAAGTGTGGTTCAGTGTTACCTGAATAGTCAAAGTTTGGTACACCTAGGAAGTACGAGGCCTCCGTGCCACAGTCCACCACACAGGGAGGCAGGGAACCTACTATGCTTGGGATCCATGATACCATTCCATCTTACCCACAGTAGCAGTATATATACTAAGACAAAATACATAAAAAGCACTTCAGAAAATGTGGGAAGCAATAAAATACAAAATATTGAGGCTGAGGCTGTGGCTCAGCAGCAGAGCACTTGCCTAGCACATGTGAGGCACTGGATTCAATCCTCAGCACCACATAAAAATAAATAAAATACAAAGGTATTTTGTCCATCTACAACCAAAAAAATAAAAAACAAACATTAAAAAAACCCAAAACAAAACACAAAATAGTCTTCCTGGGAGTGGACAAGGCCCGGGCTCTTCTGTATTCTCCCCTGACTCAAACAGCTACGGCTCCCTTTAACTGGCTACCAGCCATATGGCAAACCAAAGTGTGCCAAGTTCTTTCATGTGCCTATGGATTAGAAAAAGACCCAAATTCTATCTACACTGATCCATACTCCTCCAAGAAAGACTTCATGTATGTTTTAGATGATGCTGTCAGTGTCTCTGTTTTAAAGGCTTGCTCTTTCTCCAAATTCCCATTTCTCTAGCCTCTCTCTCTCAGGGGTGGTTTTCCTCTCACTACATGCCCAATCCCTTCACAATCACTTTCCCCTTCTTTCCTAGATCCAGCAAATCTAAACCTATAAGCCACTGTACTCCCATAAACTACTGATATATTTAATTGAAATAAATATTTAGTTTGGTAGACTATACTTAGATTACCAACTAACTAAATTTAGGGCAGGTAAGTGATAAAACAGCAACGGGGTTTTAAAAACAAGTATGGAAGGCTGGGTGTGGTGGCACATACCTATAATCCCAGCAACTCTGGAGGACTGCAAGTTTGGGATCAGCCTCAGCAACTTGGTGAGACAGTGTCTTAAAACAAAAAGTATGTAACTCAGTGATAGAATGCTTGTCTAGAATGCATGGGGGCCCTGGGTTCAATCCTCAGTACTGCCCCCCTCCCCGCCCAAAAAAAAGGAAAAGAAAAAAGAAAAAAGAGCTGGGTGCAGTGGCATATGCCTGTAATCCCAGAGGTTTGGGAGGCTGAGGCAGGAGGATCATAAGTTCAAAGCCAGCCTCAGCAACTCAGTGAGACCCTGCTTCAAAATAAAACATAAAAAAGGCTGAAGGGCTGGGGATATGGCTCAGTGGTTAAGTGTCCCTGGGTTCAATCCCCCAGTACAAAAAAAAAAAAAAAAAAAAAAAAAAAAAAGGGAAACAAAAGTTTGGGAGAACTGCTTAAGAAAAATTCAACTTGATATTTTCTGATAATTTAAAAAAGATCTGCAAATTTTTATATCATTGATAGAATATTCCATTATTACTTACAGAATGCTAAGGACTGTACTTTTGAAAATCTACCCTATTTCTCTTTCCCCTTTTTCCAACCCTCTTAGAAATATCATTTATGTTAAGTTTATATTATCATTTAGAAACAGCACCCCTGTTCCCCTAAATGAATAAATTTATACATTTCTTTCTTTTTTTTGGTGGTACTATGAACAGTACAGGGGTGCTCTACCAGTAAGTTACATCCCCAATCCTTTTTATTTTTGAAACAGGGTTTTGGTAAGTTGCTGAAGCTGGCCTTGAATTTAAAATCCTCAGCCTCCTGAGTTGCTGGGATTATAGGTATGCATCATGTTCAGCCACAATTTGGTTTTTAATAGGTATGGCCATCTGGTCTACAAACATTCGGAGAATTGGCACCATGTTTTATACTTCCTTGTAATCTATATAAACTTATGTGTTCAGTGAGTACTTTTTTTTTTTGGTATGAGGGGATTGAATCCAGGGGCACTCAACTACTGAGCCATATCCCCAGCCCTTTTTTATTTTGAGACAGATCTTGCTAAGTTGTTTAGGGCCTTGCTAAATTACTTTAAACATAAGATCCTCCTGCCTCTGCCTCCTGAGCTGCTGGGATTATAGGTCTCCAACACTGTGCCTGGCTCAACAGTATTTGTACTGTATTTTAGTCTGCTATATGGTAGGCACTAAGCTAGACAAAATACAATATTCATTAAAATAAATGCTGCTGAGGATGACAATTTCAATAGTCTTCAACACCTAAATTTTCCAAAGCAATTTTGGAAAATTCAGGGAACTCAGGAACTGACTGCTACTCCTGTGCTAAGTACTTTATAAATGTTATCTCATCTTGTTTTCACAATTAGAAAACTTCCTTAGAATTAAATGGCTAGTAGGGTGAAGATGGTGTCAAGTCCCAAAGATTATGCTTTTAACTAATATGTTCTTCTGTTGCCCAGAACAGTTAAACGGACAATGAAATGAGATTAAGTGGTACATACTTCATAATTCTGCCACCTTTACGTCCTCTGGAACAGTCTTCCTCCATCTGTACCTTCTATGTGCTCCTAAAGAACTCTGTGTCCACCCATCTCTATCAGAACACATGTCTATCACCCTGAAACCAGTAATGGACTATTAACTTGTTTGTTTCCCTGACTTGACTAGGAGCTTAAGAAAGGGGACAGTATACCTTAACCCCATATATCCAGTATGTAATTCAGTGCCTGAGGGAAAAATTCAATGTTGAATAAATATATGGTAAACTGTTTTCATAACAAAAGGAAAGGGAACCTCACCCAGCTCCTGCTGTATGTCAGGCATTTTACCCAAGTTCAGTCTCATAATCAAAGCTAAGTTCAAAGGCATCTCTTTCAAAGTTTCTCTCCTCTTTTCCCTTTGAAAATCCATAGTTCTTGGCACAGCTACTGTGTCAGCTATTATCAAGACAGTCTCTCACAAGAGGCCAGTAACATACTACTAGAAAATACAGCCTGCTGGTTTCTGAGAGTTTCAAAGTGTGGGTCCTCAAACTAGCAGATGTACCTTGGAGCTTGCAAACAACATCAGGTCCCTCCTCAGATCTTGTCAATCAGAGTCTGCATTTTAACAAGATCCCTAGATTATTCTTATGGTCATTAAGTCTGAGAAGCACTGGTTTCAAAACACTCTGAGGTCTAAAAACAGGCCTATGCTACTTACTAGCCATGTGACCTTGGGCAAGCTGCTTTAACCTCTCTGGAACTGTTTTCTCTTTTGAGAACAATACCTCCTCATAAAGTTTTCTGAGATCTGAATGCTATAATGTCCACAAGAGTGTCAGTAATGTATGACATGGAGTGAATACTCATTTTTACACAAAGCACAGAGCGAATTGACAGGAAGTCTCAGGTCCTTCACAGACTCACTGTGGGGTCACGGATAAGTCCCTGTTTTCACAGCACTGTCAGTACCTTCAAGTGAAAAATGACAATCTGGCCTTGCCAGATTCCAAAGAGCTAACCTGGCAGACAGCCCTGAGAAACGAGGAGCGACTAGCTAGGCGAAAAGGCCCAGAAAAACATAAAGCAACACAGGCAGGCCTATGGTGAAGCGGCCCACCGGCCTGAGAACCCCTCTCCTTCTGGCAAGATCCCGCCCACGTAGCCCTCACCCGCCGATATCACCGGCCTCCGCCGGAGCGCGTTATCAAGCAGGCCGGAGCAGTAGCCCAGGAAGCCGAAGTAGAGAAGCCGCGGGTCAGTCATCTTGGGCGGGGGCAGGCGCCGAGCCTCATCTGGCAGGAACTGTAAGGGCACTCGGCCCGGCCGTCCGTCCATCATGGTGATGCCGTTTCTACTTGAGGCCTGGCCTCGGACCTCCAACTACGAGGAAAACCACCACGACCACTGCCGGGGCCTAAGCAGCTATCGCTCTCCTCGGAGTACCGGGCTGAAGGGCAGGGCGCACAGCGGTGCAGCGCTCAAACACTTCCCGGTGTGTGCTACCCCCGGAGCCCCGCACGTAAGGTTCCGGGCTACTAAATGGCCGGTGCCGGCAGTCAGCCGTCGCTAACTGGGCAGTGGGTATTGGAGTGGTGGTGGTGACGGCGGCTTGTACCACCGGGTGGAGGAGTATACCAAACAAGCAAAACTGGACGAAGACTAGGAGACTTTGACTTGCCCCCCCCGACTCCTCCACCCGAAATTGCCTTTCCCTGCCCTTGTCCCTGGATATCTCAGCAAAGATTTATCTTTGCATCCAACATCCACACATGGGCATAATGGATAGTATCGGGAAATGTTACTAAGCGCAATCCCATAAAAGTTCGTTTTCTAGGTTTCCAGCTGTTCTTTCGCGCAGATAAACCCTCCAAAGCCTTGAATGAATGTCCAGTCAGCCATAAAGAATTCAGAGAACCTCAGGATCACTTAGTCTGTTATTGAAATTCAGCTTTGGTGGCACACGTTAAAATGTTTCAGGGGTCTTCAGGTCCTTGCATATAGCTGAGGGAGGAGGTATTCCCTAAATACTTGAGTAATGAAAAAAAGAGGAAATCTGTTCCATTCTAAGTAATTGACCAGTCTCTGCTTGTAGATCTCCAGTAAGGGGGAGCTTACATGTTTGAACGACTTTCTCTTTAAAAAGTCCTTCCTGATACTGAGCAAAAATGTCTTCTTTTGTGTCCATTCATTGGTAACATTCAACATTTTGTCCAGGAGAATGCTGATTAAACCCAGGGATCAGTGCGAAGGTATATGCACCAAAGGTATTGATTTCCTAAGTGGAAGAGTTAAATACCAGCTGAAAGTAATTAGATGAGAGTTGAGGTGTAGCTCAGTGGTAGACACTTGCCTAGCATTACTGGAGGCCCTAGGTTCCATCTAAAGATTATTGGAGGGAGAAGATATTGGAAATTTCAGAAGTTCACATCCTTTGGCCCAGTAATTACAGGTCTGAGAATCTGTCTTCTAAAAAATGGTATGACTGAAGGGTTATGAAAAATAATATTCCTAAAAGACAGTTCCCCAAGAAAAATGGAGGGACAGTGTGGTTTGGGAGGAGGGAGGGGAAATTGGTCAAACATTAAACCTCTCTCAGTACACCTTTTCCCAATAACAATGGGCCCTAAACTCCCCCCATCACAAATTAACCCTACATGGAGGCACAGCAAATACTGAAACTCTGGGAAACAATGGATCCCAGAATAAGAACAATGAGTTTCAATCTTTTTACAACCACCCTCCTTAGTTAACCTGTACAACTAGCTCCTGATGGTCAAAACTGCATGTACATAGCTCCCAATGATTACATCATTGTACCCTATAAACAAATCCCCTCTGTAACTGAGGGCCATTTTCCCCATCCAGAAAATGGGTCCCAATGGTGCCCATGTTTGCAAAGGAATAAAGGCTTCTCTGAATCTGTTGAGGTCTGCCTCCCGTCCTTTTGCGCTTACAAAGACAACATGAAAAAATCATTTATGAGCTCAGTTATTTTAACCACAGTCCCCAATAATCCCCATTCAATCCCTATTATGGGGGATTGAATTCAGGGCCTTGTGCATATAAGTGTTTTACCACTGAGCTACATCCCCGGTCCTTTTTATTTTGAGACAGTGTCACCAATTTGTCCAGTCTGTCCTTGAACTTGCAATTCTCCTGCCTGAGTCTCCCCAGTAGCTGGTATTACAGATGTATTTCTTTTTAAATTACATCAAAAGGCCAGATGTGGTGACATGTGCCTGTAATCCCAGTGACTCAGGAGGCTGAGGCAAGTGGATTTCAAGTTTGAGGCCAGCCTCAGCAATTTTGTGAAATTCTGTCTCAAAAAAAAAAAAAAAAAGGTCCCCAAAAATGAAATCTCCTCAAAATGTTCTCCAGAAAAAATACTATTATTCTTGAATGTATAAACTAAGGCTCAGCTTCTAGATAAAACTTAGCAACTTAGCTCTGGAATCGCAAGTGTAACTCACTGGGAGAGTGCTTGCCTCAAATGCTTAGGGGGGGTGACATGGACTGGTGGGTAGTGGGAATAGAGAGCAGGTTGAGAGGGGTGGGAGGAGGCTTATTATGAGCAAGGGGCTCCATAACAGCAGCCCAGCACATCCCTCCCACATTCCTCTGGGTCCAATCTGGACTCTGTGCATGTGTTCAAGTTTTACTTAGTATTGAACCCAGGGTCCTTTACCATTGAGCTATATCCCCAGCCCTTTATATTTTATATTTTGAGACAGGGTCTTGTTAAGTTGTTGAGGGTCATGCTTCCTAAATTACTGGATTTGCAGGCATGTGCCACTGTGCCTGGCTTTTTTTTTTTTTTTTTTAAAGAAATTTAACAGTGGCACATGCCTGTAATTCCAACAGTTTGGGAGGCTGAGGCAGGAGGATTGCAAGTTTAAAGTCAGCCTCAGCAACTTAGTGAGGCCCTAAGCAACTGAAGACTCTGTCTCAAAATTTAAAAAAAAAAAAAAGAAAGGACTGGGGATGTGACTCATTAGTTAAGCACCTCTGTGTTCAGTCCCTGGTAAAAAAAAAAAAAAAAAAAAAAAAAAAAAAAAGAAAGAAAAAGAAAAGAAAACAATTTAAGGTACAAAAAATTACAAAGAACAATACAACAAATATTCTATCACCCAGAATTAATAACTGTTAACATTTAATCATATTTATTTTTAGACCCCTACCCCATGCTTTTTTTTTTTTTTTTTTTTTTTTTTTTTTTTTTTTTTGCGGTGCTGGGGATTGAACCCAGGACCTTGTGCTTGCAAGGTGAGCACTCTACCAACTGAGCTATCTCCCCAGTCCAACCCCATGCTTTCTTTAATGATTATTTTTTAAAGCCTTCCCTTTTTTTACCTTTATTTATTTATTTTTATGTGGTGTTGAGGATCAAACCCAGTGCCTCACACGTTCTAGGCAAGTGCTGTACCACTGAGTCACAACCCCAGCTCCCATGCCTTCTTGAAGAAAATAAAACAGTACAGATAAAATGAAAGTCCCTTTACCCTTTTTCCCTGGAGCAATGGAACTGAGGAAAAACTTGAAAAGACCCTTTAGTTTCACTTGCTTCTGGTTGACTTTAAAAAATCACTGGATACAAGCAATCAACAGATATATGAAAAAATGTTCAACAGCTCTAGTAATAAGAGAAATGCAAATCAAAACTACCCTAAGATTTCATCTCACCCCAATTAGAATGGCGATTATCAAGAACATAAGCAACAATAGGTGTTGGCGAGGATGTGAGGAAAAAGGTACACTCATACATTGCTGGTGGGGCTGCAAATTAGTGCAGTCACTCTGGAAAGCATTGTGGAGATTCCTCAGAAAGCTTGGAATGGAATCACCATTTGACCCAGCTATTCCACTCCTTGGCCTATACCCAAAGGACTTAAAATCAGCATACTACAGAGATACAGCCACATCAATCTTCATAGCTGCTCAATTCACTATAGCCAGATTGTGGAACCAACCTAGATGCCCTTCAGTTGATGAATGGATAAAGAAACTGTGGCATATATATACAATGGAATATTACTCTGTCATGAAGAATGATAAAATTATGGCATTTGCAGGCAAATGGATGAAATTGGAGGATATCATGCTAAGTGAGATAAGCCAATCTCAAAAAACTAAAGGATGAATGATCTCGCTGATAAGCAGATGAGGACATATAATGGGGGGTAGGAGGGGTTAGCGTAAGGGTTAGGGTTAGGATTAGGGTTAGGGATAAGGAGGGTGGTAAGAATGGAGGAAGGAAGGACTGTATAGAGGGAAAAGAGGGGTGGGAGGGGTGGGGGGAAGGGAAAAATAACAGAATGAATCAAACAACATTGTCCTATGTAAATTTATGATTTTTAATTAAAATAAAAAAAAACATTATCTCAAAAAAAAAAAAAAAGAAAGAAAGAAAAATCACTGGAGGTTACTATAGGTAATACCTCTGACATGTATGATGATAATAGTTACCTGGATTACTTTCAGGGACTTGAAAGGCCATTTTTTTTTTTGTCAAAACTATTTACTCTTGGCCAGCATAGATGTCTGAGGGTGATCTTTTGACATCCGAAGACCAAAAACTCCACTCTCAGATTGAGACAGCTAAGCTAGCCCTCTTTCTTTCTTTTTTTTTTTTTAAATTTTTTTGGATGTTGATAGACCTTTATCTTACTCATATGTGGTGCTGAGAATCCAACCCAGTGCCTCACACATGCTAGGCAAGCGCTCTACCACTGAGCCACAACCCCAGCCCTATTTTTGTTTTGTTTTGATTTGGTGGTTCTGGGCATGCTAGGCAAGTGCTCCACCACTGAGCTATATACCCCCTCGCCCACGATGTACATTCTGGACCTAAAGATTTTCATGTAACTGGGATTACAGGTGTGCACCACCATGCAAGGCTCATTGTACTTTAGATTTGCATTTCTTTTATGATTAATGAGGTTGAACATCTTTTCAGATGCTTGTGGGTCATTTGTTTATCTTCTTTGAAGAATTGTCTATTCAGATTCTTTGTCCATTGTTAAATCAGGTCATTTGTTTTTGTTGTTGTAAAGTTGTAGAAGTTACTTATACTTTCTGGATATTAACCCCTTGTCAGATATATGATTTGCAAATATTTTCTCCCATTCTATGGGCTACCTTTTCGCTATGTTGATTGCTTCCTTTGATGTACAGAGGCTTTAAAGTTTGAGGTAGTTTCATTGTCTATTTTTGCTTTTTTAGCTTGTGTTTTGGTGTCATGTAAGAAAATCATTGCCAAATTCAATGTCATGAAAAATTTCCTATTTTTTTTCCCTAGGAGTTTTAATTTTAAGTCTTATGTTTAGGTCATCAGTTCATTTTAATTTGTTTATTTTATTTATTTATTTATTTTGGCAGTGCTGGGGATTTGAACCCAGGGCCTTGTGCTCACGAGGCAAGCACTCTACCAACTGAGCTATATCCCCAGCCCCTTAATTTTTTTATATGGTATAAGGGAAAGTTAAAATTCTGATGCAGTAACAATAAATGCTGGCAAGGATGTGGGGAAAAAGGTTCACTCATACATTGCTGATGGGACTGCAAATTGGTGCAACCACTGTGGAAAGCAGTATGAAGAGTCCTCAGAAAACTTGGAATGGAACCACCATTGACCCAGTTATCCCACTCCTTGGTTTATACCCAAAGGACTTAAAATCAACATATTACAGTGACACAGTCACATCAATGTTTATAGCAGCTCAATTCACAATAGCTAAGCTATGAAATCAACCTAGATGCCCCTCCACCACAGGGACCCCTGGGAAGACTAGGCAGAGGAGGAGGACGTCAAGGACAACTGGGATAACAAACAAAACAAACAAAACAAAAAACAGAGGAAGCAGAAAACCTGAAAAGAAAAAAAACTATCAGGAAGACAAAAGAGAAAGAATGGCAACAGAAGGCAAGAAGAAATTAAAAAGAGGTTAGAAGAACCTGAAAACCTAAAGTGTGAACACCAGAAGAACAATTAGCAGATATCTAAGCCACGGCTTCAGAAATTACAGGAAGAGTTAGACCTTGAATTAGCAAAGGACACTTTTGGTGTTAATAATAATTTATGGAATAGATGCTGTGAACCCATTTTCAAGAGGTAAAATTATATAATATGAAAATCACCATATTATGCCATTTTTTTTTCTTTTGAAGCCTTAGTTCAAGATGTATTTCATTGAAATTGATGACTTGAAGGAGATAACCAATTCATTGACTGCTTTACAGTGAAAAAGAAAAGGCTGCAACGGAACAGCTTTATCAGAGTTTTGGCATTTCCTTTTCTTCATAAAACAAGCTCAGTGAACTGCAGTGGTTAACTACAGTTTGGTAAAGTATCATGTTAATAATGATGACATCTGCAATGTTTTATAAAGCAACAAATTTAATAAAATCACTATTGTGCTTTATAAAAATAATTTATAAAAAGAATTTTCCAATTTTCACGACAGATTTCTTGGTACCAGCCTTCTGTCCTATACTTGCTGCTCCTGCATCTTCTCAGAAAGATGGTGCCACGGTTCATCCAGATGCGCTGATCCAAAGGTCAAGTTCATCTATGATGTTTTCCTTACTCTCAGGCCCTGCGTCAAATCCATTTCCACTTCCTGTCAATTCCTCATCCAAATCCATCCACTTCTCCATCACACTGCTGCCATCCTTCTTCAAACTTGATGATCTTGTACCTGGGTAACTCCATAAGGTAACTGGAATGATCTTTAAAAATATATACTAACTTTCTGGGAAAGGTGGTACACGCCTATGAGTCCAGCTACTTGGGAGGCTGAGACAGGAGGAACACAAGTTCAAGGCCAGCCTCACAAACTTAGTGAGACCCTGTCTCAAAAAATAAAAAGAGTTGGGGATTTAACTTAGGAGTAGAGTGCCCCTGGGTTCAATCCCTCATAACACATATACCAAATTCTAATAAAGAAGCAAAGAATATAATTTAAACAAGATTTCAGAAAATACAAATGACTCAAAATATGAAAAAATTTTGACTTTCTCACATAAGAGAAATGCAGATAAAACTTACCCTATCATTGGCGAAGATCTAAAAGAATGATCAAAGAGTAAGTTGGCAAATGGATGGGGAAATAGGCATCCTCCTGCACTGCCTGTGGAACATAAACTGGTGCACCTTCTATGACCAATTAGGCAACATTTATCAAAATTACAACATAACCAGGAGCGGTGGTGCACACTTGTAATCCCAGTTACTTGGGAGGCTGAGGCAGAAAGATCACAAATTCAAGGCCAGCCTGGGTGAGATTCAGAATAAAAAATAAAAAAGGGCTGGAGGATGTAGAGCACCCTGGGGTCAATCCTCAGTACTGCAAAAACAAAATAACCCCTCAAAAAGAAACAAAAACAAGAAATCAAACCAAGGAAACAACTGCACATAGCCTTCAACATAGAGATCCTATTTTCAGAAATTTAATTGTTCATGTACAATCCTTGCACATGTAGAGAATGAAATATTGATTGCATCATTACTCATACTTGAAAAAGTGAAAACAACTTTAATGGCCATTAAGAGGAATCTTGAGGGCTGGGGTTTTGGTTCAGTGGTAGAGCACTTGCCTAGTATGTGTGAGTTATTGGGTTCAATATATATAAATAAATTTTAAAGGAAGGTCCATCAATAACTATATATATTATAATATATATTTTATTATATATAAATATATTTTATTTTATATAAATATAAAATATTTATATATAATATAATATATAATAATATATTATATAATAATAATTAGATATATATTATATATATCTCTTACATAAGAGAAATGCAGATAAAAATTACCCTATCATTGGCAAAGATCTAAAAGAATGATCAGAGAATATATATATGCATTTATACACACACACACACACATGAAAGAGAAATCTGGACGAATTAGGGAACATCTATACAATGAACTCTGTAGAAGACAAACTCTAAAATGGCCTCCAATTATCTCTGCCTCCTGGTACTCATGTCCAGTGTAATACCCTCCTTTTCGGTGTGGGTGGAATGTGTGACTTCCTTCTAACATACAGAATGTGGCCAAGGTGGTATCACTTCCATGAGTCCATTATATAAAATTACAACATCTCTCTCTCCGTCTCTCTTGCTGACTTTGATGAAGCTAGCTCCTATACAGTGATGACTCTATGGAGAAGAACACAAGGCCAGGAATTGAAAGTAGCACCCACCCAACAAGCAGCAAGCAACTTGAGGACCTCAGTCCTACAGCCCCTAAAGAGCTGAATTCTGTCAATAACCATGTGAGTGTGGAAGCAGAATTTTCTCCAGTCAAACCTTGAGGTAAGCTGCCACCGCTCCCGGTGGCACCTTGATTGCACCTTTGTGAGAGATCCTGAAGTAGAGGACCCAGATAACCTGTGCCTGGACTCCTGACCTACAGGAAATTGTGAGATAATAAATGTATTGTTTCCAGTCACTGTTTGTTATTCAGAAATAAATTATTAACAGATACTATACAGATGTTAAAATAATTCAATTTTATACATATTGATAATGAAACCAAAATATTCTAAGCACAAAAAGTGAAGTCAAAATAGCATCCTTAATGTTATCATTTGTGTATGCGTACGTGTGTGTGTGTGTGTGTGTGTGTGTGTATCTATCTCCAAGCATAGAAAATGTCTGGTATCTCTGGAATGATTACAAGAAATTGGTAATAATGGTTGCCTCTCTTTTTTTCATATATTTTTTTTTTTAGTTGTAGATAGACACAATACCTTTATTTGTTTTAATGTGGTGCTGAGGATTGAACCCAGTGCCTCACACATGCTAGGCAAGTGCTCTACCCCTGAGCCACAACCCCAGTCCCAATGGTTGCCTTTCAATATGGAAACTGGATGGCACCTTTCCCATCCATCTTTGCACACCTTTTGAAATTTACTTCAGTACATGAACTAATCTTAAACCCTTTGGGTCCTTTGAATGGCCTAAAAGACCCTGCATGAGTTGGGCCCTGACTACTTCTTCAACTTGCACCTTTCTTCCTGGCTCTTAGGAATCTCTAGTCATTAGAAAATTTCCTCATGGGCAGGAATATCTTTTTGATCTCTAGATTCTACCACAGTGCATAGCACTCAATAAGAACTAATATATCAATAATGAATGAACTTGATTTGCAGTTTTCAGAAGGATTAAATGAGGTAACGCCTAGCACAAGACTTGGCATATAGTAGATACTCAGTGGAAATGGACACAATATGGTATCTTCCCTTTTTGAATCAGTGAAATGGTTGCCATGGAAATGGGGATTGAACCTCATTATGTATTGCTTCAAAAACCAATTAAGTGTGTCAGAAGAAGAAAAATATTAATTCAGCATTAGGAATACCCTAACAAATATCTGCATATATTGGAAGGGTTTATGAGGTAGTGGATACTGCTTAATCAGCCATTCTCTGTCAAGACAACTGTAAAAAATAAAAATGCTGAGGGGCTCTTCCAAGAGCTTTTGTAGGATTCAGTGATTTTTTTTTTCATACATACCACTGTACAGAAGTATATATGATGGCCCTGTCTTTTGTGTGTGTGTGGCATTAGGAATAGAACCCACAGTCTCGATCCCCAACCCTGGTCCTGTCCTTTTTAAGAATGGTTGTATATATACAAGTATATTGGTTTTATTTCTGACGGCTGAGTTTGAAAAAGAAAATCAGTACTGCTATTGATCTTTTAATAAAAGGCAGAGGTTGAATATGGGACCTAATTGTGAGAAACTAATGGTTATATTGATTCAATTTCTTGAGGTTTATAAAAGTCTCAGCTGCCATTAGCACAGTTTCTCTGAAGCACAAAGGGATAGAAGGGCCAAAAGCTATTTTTGCCACTGTCATGCTGGAAGTATAATTTCATTAAGCTACTGAAGAACAAAACGTTTTTTCAAAGGTCATGTTTTAATGGAGAAGTTTTCTCCCATTAACTGCAAACAGTTGTATGCACTATACAGAGGGAACAATTCTCTAAGATGCTGCAGTAATTCCTTCACTAAGTTTCCAGGTGGAAGTCATTAACAAGGGAAATCATACCAGTGCTAGGCTGGAAAGCAAGCACATCTTCCTAGTGGTTCCTGCCCAGCTCTATCCCTCATGGGGAAAGATACAGTGAACAAGAACACGAGTGCCACCCATTTTTCTTTTCCTTCTTAAATTTGGTACAAAGCATATACATCAGATAGTAGGTAAGCAATGAGTGATGTATTTGTTTAAATTTTAACAGTAATCTTACTCTGTTCTTGATTTTGATTAATTCCATATTACAAAATATCTTGAAACAGTACTTCTATTATTAAGTTCTGAAATATACGGATTTGTTGCTGACAAACATCTGCATCTGTACAAAGTTTAAAACATTCATGAATCTAAAATATAGGGCGTGGAAAATATACTGAGTGGTAGGTAGGAAGTCTGAGTTCTAGTCTGTTGGCAACAGTCAGTATTTCTATCTCCAGAGCCATTTTCCTCCTGATAATGTAAGGGGTTATTCTGTTTAAAGACTATCTTTGGACTTTGAACCCTGAAGTCAAAGGGAAATGCATATGTAGCCTAATAGGTGAAATAGGTGAAAACGTGTTTTTGGTGGAAGTGGGACAAAACCCTGAAAACAACCTCCAGTGCTCAACCCTCCATTCTGGAAACCCCTGCACCAGATGAGTTTTTCCAGTTCTGCCATCACATCACTTTCACAGTAACTACCTGCAAAGTCTATTAAACTTGGCCTTGTTGAGATGCATCCAAATTAATCTTCCACTTAAAAAAAAAAAAAAAAAAAAAATATATATATATATATATATATATATATTGCTTGTACAACTGGTAAAAATGTGAGGAACTACACTTGGTCCTTCCATTGTACTATGCTTGCACTAGTGACATTCAGGTTTTAATCATCTGTGTAGTGTGCTTTGTTCATTCAACTGTGCCCAGCAATGGAACTATCAAGACAAGTGTGGTTTCTTGAGGTCGGCAGGTAAAAAAGCACTTTCAACATGTATGAAAAACAATTTTTTTAATTAAAAAAAACACAAACACTCAAGTATTAACAGTTGTTAATGGTTGAAGCAGATCCTTGGCACAGTGGGAACATTTGGTTGGGGATACTCAATTCTCAGGGAGGAAGGAAGAAGAGAGAAAAGATTCATATAAGTAGCAATTGATATGTGTGTGTGCGTGTGTGTGTCTGTGTGCGTGTGTGTATAAAACACAATGCTTCAGGCAGTGTTTTAAATAATTTCTCAATTCAAGAGATGATGACTCGGAGGCAAAGGATGGTTAAATAATTTTTTAAAATGGAGGTAGGACTTCCAACCAGGCTGTATGACTCCAGGGTCCCAATTTTTTTTTTTTTTTTTTTTTTTCCTGTACTGGAGATTGAACCCAGGGGTGCTCTACCACTGAGCTATATCCCCTGGCCCTTTTTATTTTGGGGGACAGTGTCTTGCTAAATTGCTGGGGCAGGCCTCAAACTTGCAAGCCTCCCAAGTTGCAGGGATTATAGACATGCACCATTGTACCTACCTTCAGGAACACTATCTTATTCTTTGTAGTGGGATGGAACGTAGGGCCTTGCGCAATGCCAGGTAAGCACTCTACTACTGAGCCACATCTCCAGTCCCTAGGTTGAATCTTGAAGTATGTATAATCAGATGATAGTAGAAAAGGAGAAGCAGCAGCATGAATGAAAGGAAGTAGAGGTCTAATACAGCATGGCACGCGGGCATCTCACATTGTTGGGAGAGCTGGACACAGGATGCAAGGGAGAATGTGGTGCGGTTAGCGGAGGTATGTTCCTCTCTCCCTTTGGCCAAATCTCCATCTTTATCTCTGCAATAACAGACTCAAGAGAAGTCTAGGAAAACAGAATGGGTTTAAAAGATGGAATAATTGGATTAGCATCCCAGGATGCCATTGACCTTGGACTTTCTCTGATCTTCTTAGAGGGTGATGGGTGAATAAAATGTGTAAAAGTTCTGGTGTTGGCTAGATAAATGTTAGCTAAATTTGAATGTTTAGCATTAGTAGACCGAGATCCTGGATAAAAAAGTATGTATGTAGTACTCTCAAAGAAGGAAGAGGAGGAGACAAATCTGCAAAACCTTTTTAGTTCATTCACAGCAGAAAAAGTTTAAGTGCAGTGCTTGCTATCAGAAAAAATGAGCTATACAAGATGTCCTTAACTCAATTTAAGAGTAGCTGTGGTTTGTTGTCTCTGATGCCTGGCCAAAGCAGTACATTAAATAGTCCCTTGGCTTTGAGTATTATCATTGCATAACTTCAATGGAAAAAAACAAAACAAAACAAAACAAAACAAAAAAACAAAGCATGAACCAAACAAACAAAACCCTCCTGGAACAAGGTGTATAGATGGGGAAAGTACACCATCTGCCTGTGTATATGCTAAATAGGAAAATGTAGGAGCTGGTAATGATCCAGAAGTATTCTGTACAGAAATTTTAAAAAAATGCCATTTTATTTATATTTCCCTCAGTAAAAGAGTCTAATTATCCTTTATATCCTGACAATGGTCAACACAGGCTACAAATAATTGTGCTGTTAATCAGACTCCCTGTTTGCTTTCAGTAAACACAGCAGTCTGAATGATCTCAATTTTAACAGAGGAAGATGAGATTTTTTTTTCAGATGTGTTTCACTGCTTATGGAGGGCAAGTGGCTTCTCACCATGGTGACAATCAGGTTGCTAGGCTCGACAAGGCCAAGTATGAAAGAATGGCCCTCTAAACAGATCTACTGAAATAAATGGCTCATGCCACCAGCAACTTTCTTCAAGTTCTGATTAATTTCCCATGAAATAATTGCTTGGACTACTTCCAAGTAGCTCCTCTATTCACTGCTTCTTTGTCTTGCTGACAGGAGGGCCAGTCAACACTGAAACATACAGTCTGAACCAAGCATATGTGATGCCTACCGCACAATACACTGAAGTCAGTAATAAAGGGATAAAGGGGTACTTCAGCCTCCAGGAGGTAAAAGGGAATACAAATTCGCAGCAGACTTCCAGAGGCCCCAGGCCAAGGAGGTAGAAAGTTTCCATCCAATTAAAAAGAGGTTTTTCTTTTCTGAAGAAAAGGAGAGAAAAGATGAGTCATTCTGGTTTAGCAAACATTTCCCAGCTAAAGCTTTCCTACCTATACTGTTCTGATGGGAATTATAGCTGAGGCTGAAGTCAAAATTTTACATTAAATTTCACATATAGAAAAATGATAATGACACACTATTACATTATCTTAACAATCCAAATTTACCCAATCATCTACCTATGCTGTCACTTAGCTGAAGCTATTCACAGAAAATTAGCTCTATATTTGGAATAGGGAAAGGGGCTAGATGCTGTGACACTATAATA
Source organism: Sciurus vulgaris (assembly GCF_902686455.1). Lineage (NCBI taxonomy): Eukaryota > Metazoa > Chordata > Mammalia > Rodentia > Sciuridae > Sciurus > Sciurus vulgaris. The sequence continues at coordinate 75,401,803 of NC_136472.1, forward strand.
AAAATATGATAATAACAATTGAAAATTTTTTTGAAAATTTTGCAGTACTAGGGATTGAACCCAGGGGTACTTTATCACCAAGCGACATTCCCAGCCATTTAAATTTTGTATTTTGAGATAGGCATCACTACGTTGCCAAGCTGTACCTGAACTTGAGATTCTCCTGCCTTAGCCTCTTAAGTAGCTCAGGTTATAGGCTCACCATGTGCCCATTTGGAATTTCAAGTTAGTGTAATCATACAATATTTGTCTTTGTGTGTCTGGCTTCTTTCACTAAGCAGATTTATCAAAGTTCATCCATGTTACAGCATGTATCCAAACTTTATTCCATTCTCTGGCTAAATAAATTACATTATAAGTATATACCAAATTTATTTACCCATTCATTCTGTTGGTGGTTTGTATCTTTGGGTAAATAATGTGCACATTTCCACAAAGGCATACAAGTACCTGCTTGAGTCCCTGTTTTCAGTTCTCTTGGGTATATAACTAGGAGTAGAATTGCTGGATCACATGGTTATAAATGAGTTTTTAAATAATTTTTTTTATGGAGAGTCAAATACGATCCATAAGCAAACTTTAAAAAGTTACAGACCTAATATTATATAAAGTTTCAAAAAGTTTCACCCATAAATCTGTAACAATTATTTTTCCATGGTACTAGGGATTGAACACATGGTACTAGGGGTCTCTCATATGCTACACAAGTATTCTACCACTGAGCTACATTACTAGCCACCTTTTCTTTCTTTTGAGACAGGGTTTCATTAAGTTGTTCAGGTTGGCCTTGAACTTGTAATCCACCAGCCTTAGTCTCCCTTAATTGGGATTACAGGTATGAACCACTACATCCAACATCTGTAACAATTTTTACATAATACCTTTTATAATTTCCATTTGCACCTATGTAATTTTATCTGTAATGCATATTTACATTCCTTTTTTTGTGTGTGTGGTACTAGGGGTTGAGACAGGGCCTTTTGCATGTTATGAAATTGCTCTACCACTAACTACATCCTCAGCCCTTTACATTCCAGTTTTTAGTTTTCATTTAAAACTTTAAGCCAAGTAGTCTCCCTCAAATACTTCCCCAAACTAAAGACACAAATATGCTGTGGGTAATTTCTCACTCCATTTACCAAGTTTTTGTAATGTTACATTACTGTTATAACTTAAAAATAAATTTTAAAGATTTATCTGACTACTTAGGAGTAAACATTTTGGAAGCATAAATATAATTTTAAATGTACTTTTTTTGATTACCTGAATAGAGTCTTCAGTGAAGAAATACTATAGATGGTGAATAGTAACATGAGTAAGATTTTAATGGGAAGTTCTGTTTAAAAAACAAAAAAATACAGATGATATTTTAGCTGGTAAGTGAAAGATTTAAATCACTTAAGGCTATTTTATTTAAGCACACTAACAATTATGACAAAATGTTTTTGAGTTTATGCATTTTTGTGACATTTAGAGATACTTAAAATTAGGGGCAAATTAGAGGTTTTATTTAAGATAATGGATGACATCTCTCCTTCTGAGATTTTAGGATCGTTGAAAAAAGAGGGTAATGAGCTCCAGCCTTGACCAAAAGGACACATGGTGTCAAATGCATCTAAAAAGAAGCTGTTTACCTGGGGCAGTGAAGAGCAGAGGGAAGAGGGAATAATGTCCTGTTGTGGTCAGAATCAGAAAAATCGAAGCGTCTCCTGCTTTTTCCACAGACAAAAGGCTAAAAATAAAAATTCTTATAATAATTCCTCAAAGTAAATAAAATTACAGTTGCAAAGAGCTTGAATAAACTGCTTCTATTATTACTCTTAGAACTTGCTTAAGCATAAAATAAGTACAGATTTTTCTACAAGTCCAATTCAACTGAGAATAATATTTTTTTGGTAGGAAAAGTTAAGTGACTGATAGAATGTACCAAGCCAAATCAGGAAATATCCAAAAGAGAATATTGCTTCCCTTGAATTTCTTTCTCCAAAGAAAGGAATCTTGTAGGATTGGGAGCTGCCTAGTGGTGGCAGTCAGGGAAACAGGACTCAGAATTTCATTTCCAACCCTATAGCTCATCTCTTAGATAATGCCCTATACTTTCAGTATGAATTCAGAATAATTCAGAATAAAGACATTAAAGCTTTTTTTTTTGGTACCAGGGATTGAACCCAGAGGTGCTTACCCACTGAGTCACATCCCTATCCCTATTTATTTTGTATTTTGAGACAAGGTCTCACTAAGTTGCTTAAGGCGGGCTTTGAACGTGTGATCCTCCTGCCTTAGCCTCCTGTGCTGTTGGGATTACAGGTGTGTGCTACTGCACCCAGATTGCTCTACTTTTTAATCTGATAATTTCATGTTGCTAAATAAACCCAAAGAAGCCATAAACAGATCTGAAAATTTTGCTTAATATTCTTTTAGAGCTTTGACTGGTTTCTCAAGATTTGAGAAGAACCTCAAGAAAAAAGGCTGATTCCATTATCATTGATCTATTGAGATTCAATTATACATAAAATGGACACTGCTACATTTAAAATGCTTGTTTTTAGCATAGCACAGTGAAAAGATAATATTTGGCATCAAAAGATCAGGATGAAGTCCTAACTGCTACTTGCTAGCTGTGTGGTTTTGGATGATTCACAAACTCTCTGAGCCCTAGTTTCTGTAGATGAAAGGAGATGATACATTTATTCTAATTATCTTTGTTTGTTTTATGTGTTATCAGGCATTGAAGTCAGGGGCACTTGACTACTAAGCCACATCCCCAGCTGTATCTTGTATTTTATTTAGAGACAGGGCTCACTGAGTTGCTTAGGGTCTTGCTTTTGCTGAGGCTGGCTTTGAACTAGAGATTTTCTTGCCTCAGCCTCAGGAGCTGCTGGGATTACAGGCATATGCCACTGTGCCCTGCTATTCTAACATCTTAAAGATTACTGAGAGGCTCAAAAGGAAGAATGTTAAAAAAAAAGAATAAATAAAACAAACAATACTGAAAAATACTAAATCTGTAATCTAAACATTACAGAATTATTTCAGAATGGACTCAGTCCTCACTTTAACTAACACTTAACAAGGAACCATGGCATTTTACTTTCACAGAGGTGATAATGCCAAAGCCCAGGCTTTTTCCAAACCATCCTGCCTCTCAACATTCACACCTACCATGATATTTAATCACTACAGTACCTCTACCAAAAAATATAGAAACAATACATGCATTTGCATATCTCAGAACCTTCATGGGCCCAAAGATCCCAAGTAAGCATTCCTGTCCTATTCTAGAGGAAATCTATCCTTTGCCTTTGCCTAGCCCACTGAACAAGGCAAAAGGGGCAGAGAAAAAGGAAAACAGCAAGATAATGTGAAATATGCCAGAAATGTTGACTAAGCTATCTGCTTACCTCATTGGGAGAACCGCAATGAGTATGGCTTTTTCATGCACATGCCACCCAAACATGAAGGAGCTCAAGGCACAAAGAATTAGACACCGGAGAAAGCCTCTGGGCCCTTGCGGTTTAAACCAAAGACAGAAAATGGAGGGCTAGAAACAACAGGCAAAGATAAAATTTCAGTATCATTTAAAATCAGCTTCACAATGATCAGGCAAATGCAATTTGTATGATCACTGAAAAACAGTAGACTTAGACAATTCTCTATTAAGTTGGTATAATTCATTACTGTGTGCATCATCCACCAAATATTTTTTAAAAATAGAATCTTTGTTTTGTTTTATGTTGTAGATGGATACAATACCTTTATCTTATTTTTTATTTATTTTTATGTGGTGCTGAGGATCAAACCAGTGCCTAATAAGTGCTAGTAAAGTGCTCTACTACTAAGTTACAACCCCAGCCCTTTAGTCCACCAAATATTAACATGAAAGCAACTACTCAGAATAAGCAGGCATTTGGAAGCATATATTTAACTCATTTTAAAATTAATTCTAATTATCAAAATTAATAAATGACAAATTTGGTGTATTCAGTATAATGATTTATACCTTTATAATTAATTTTCACTGAATCTATTAGGTCAAACTACAAAAGTTCAGGTATTTTTGGGCTAGTAAATTAGATGTTACCACATTAATAAGCAAATATCTACCTTTGTGGGCTGGAGTATAATTTATAATAAAACTACTGCTTCTCTATGTAGCAGAATTCCAAGGTTAAGATTTTTGAAAAAAGGTTTTGACCTCAGTTAAAACATGTGAACAAGCAGGCTAACAGAGCTTAGTTACCTACATACCAGTACTGCCATGTACTTAAGTGGAGTCAGGTGTCTTGCAAACAGATTTGAAAATGAACATTAGAGTATAATTATCAAGAGGATTGAATTTATTGGAATTCTACTGAAATTACATCACAAAATTGAAGTCACCATGATCACTAACAATGAATGAAGGCTCTAACAGCATCTGACTCAACAGACTTAACTGATGTGCAAAGAGCTACTGTTGACTCTCTCAGATATTATCTACATCAAGACAAAATATCCATGCCATCTAGACATATTTGGAATGCTGATCATTTAGCCAAGGATGAGAAAAACAAAACAAAATCTGGATGATTCTGCCACAAAGATTTCCTTTCCAGAAGGCATGGTTCATGTCTTCTCTCTGGGCTTTTCTTTTTCCTCACCCCAGGGTGGACAGATGGTCTAAGAGCCACTGGCAAGAATCTTGCAGAGACTTCATTGGCAATCTTTCCTTACCATGTACAAAGTTACTCTAAGAATTGCCAGGAAATGCTTCAGTCTGCAGGATTACAGCTGTGGTATTCACCCGACAGTCTGAAAAGCTTCAAGTTGAAATTCAATCAGCCACGCAACAAAAAAGCAGAGAAAACTCAACACCCACTGAATTCTTACCAATATGGCGATCAGAGTGCAGATGAGTGTTGCCAAGGGAGTCACTGAGGGAAGGACTGTATGTTGGAACTGCTGAACTAAACCGCTTGTCATTGAGGCCTTAGGGATCTTTTTCGGATCAAGAAGTTTCAATTCCAAACCTATAGAGGAAGTATTTTTTTTTTTTAATCAATGGAACTCCATATTTTACAAATAATTATCTTGAGAAAAAAATTACTAAATCTTCATGCTGCTTAAAGCAAGATTTCATGCATTTAAGTCTGTGCTATCCCACCTCTGGCAGAATGCCTCTCACTTTAAGATTATAATCTATAAAACAGCCATTTGGATTGGAATGGGGAACTGTGGTGGTCTACAGGAACCTTGTGGACAGGTATTGTGTAAAGTCTGGAATGATGTTGTAAGCTCCTTCCCAAACAAGCACAGGGTAACAGGACAGTCATGGACTGTTTGAGTGCCTGTAAAGTCCTGTCTAATGTCATTAAAAATCTTGAGGGAAAGATGTAGACTACTAAAAATATTTTCTGCTTATTCACTCCTTTCTCTGTCCCCTTCAACCTGTTGATTCTCTACTAAAGCTAAAAACTATTTCCCTGCAACGCAGTTGCCTAACCTGTCACTGACTTTCCAAGTGAGACATCTTTGAGGAGGCAGATATACAAAGTAGGTTACAGCAGTTTCTTGGTTCAGACAAGGCAACTGGCCCTGTACCTCATACTATGCAGGCTGTTTAAAACTTTTTTTAATCACAAACATTCAAAATTACTTTGTAAGAAAGCTTTGTACATCAAGGCTGGATTCACAGTGAATGAATGAAGGATAATACCAAATGGTGATTTCCTATAAAGTATCTTACAATATTAGTAATAGCAGCTACCATATATTAAGCATCACCATGTGCCAAGGACTTTGCAGTAATGACTTTCAGTTCCTCAAGGCAAAGACGAGTGGTGGTGTAACTTGCTCAAAGTCACAAGATGGTGGTAGAACTGAACTTGGATCTGTCTGGCTTGTTAAGTCCCTGCTATGATAAACTAGCACTTCCTTAATCTTGCTTTTGGTCCTCATACATGCTGTGTAGGAACAGATGAAGTACTAGAATCCCCCTAGTAGAGAGAAAAGTAAGACCAGAGGAATCAAATGACTTGGCAATGTCATACAGCCAGCAATTATACAGATGGGTCTTCATGCTAGGTCATCACGTTATTAGATCAGAAGTCAACAAACTACAACCTGAGGACCACATATAGCCTGTTCCTGCATAGTACTGAAGCTATGAGTGGTTTTTATGTTCTTACTGGCATTTAATTAATTAATTTTTTTAGTAGTATCTGGGACTGAACCCAGGAATTTGTGCATACAAGGCAAGCGCTCCACTGCTGAACTGCATCCCAGGCCTTCTATTTATTTATTTTTTTTGAGACAGGGTCTTGCTAAATTGTCCACCCTGGCCTTGAACTTTTGATCCTCCTGCCTCAGCGTCCCTTGGCCTTCCAAGTAGGTGGGACTACAGATGTGTGCCACCACATTCTGGATTTTATTGTAGATGATGGGATTGAACCCAGGGGCTCACACATCCTAGGTCAATGCTCTATCACTGAGCTATATCCCCAACCCCAAATGAAATCACATAACATGCAGCCTTTTGTGTCTGGCATCTCCTTTGTGGCAGTGGGGACTGATTCCAGGGCTTTGTGCATGCTAGGCAAGTGTTCTACCACTGAGCTACATGCCCTGCCCTTGCTTTTAACATTTTTAAAGGACTGGACACAACCAACCAAACAAAAACATTGTGTATGTGACCTACTCATCCTAAAATACTTGGTTGCTGGCATATTACAGAAAATGTTTGTGGACCACAGTTTTTGGCTCTGCTTTTTCCCACCAAGGTGGGCTAGATTAATGAATGACAGTGAGTTATTCCATAGTGAGTTATTTTTAACAGAACCATCTCAAGGTGCACAGTAATTTTCATTACAACCCAAACATAAAATGCCTTGCCTAAGCCAGGCGTGGTATGCACCTGTAGTCCCACCACTCAGACGACTGAGTCGGAAGAATCACTAGAACGCAAGAGTTCAATATCAGCTTTGGCAATACAGTGAGATTTCATCTCAAGAAGAAAAAGAAAGCTGGGCATGGTGGCACACACCTATGATTCTAGGGGCTCAGGAAGCTGAGGCAAGAGGATCTCAGGTTCAAGGTCAGACTTTGCAACTAAGTGAGGCCCTAAGCAACTTAGTGAGACCCTGCCTCAAAACAAAAGGGCTGGGGATGTTAATTCAGTGGTAAAACATCACTGGGTTTAATCTCCAGAACTGGAAAAAAATTAAAAAGGGAAAAGAAAAAGTATAGCCTGGGCTTTTCATTTCTTTTTATCTCATGCTAAAATGCATGGTTATCTTTTTCCTTATTGATTTAATATCCAGAGCCACAATTTACACATTCTCTATTCTTGCTTCTTCTATTTAAGTTTAAAAGTAGGGTTAGTTCTGCTGAATGTTTTACTTAAGGCAAAAATTACCTCTGAAGTATCTAAATATTTTGCTTTTTCCCAAGGAAAGAATTTCATTTCCACAAGGAGTTTTTTTTTTTTTTTTTTTTTAAATATATATATTTATTTTTTAGTTGTAGATGGACACAACACCCTTATTTTATTTATTTTTGAATGTGGTGCTGAGAATTGAACCCACTGCCTTACACATACTAGGCAAGTGCTCTACCACTGAGCTACAACCCCAGCCCACAGAAGGAGCTTTTTTAAGGAATCCAATCTGTTTACTGCACTAAACCTCAATCCCAAGAAAAGCTTCCTCTGTTCATCCTGAGAGCTTAATGTAGGACTAGAGAAAAAACAATTCAACCACATTCACAACAAATTTCTTGACATGACCAGTCCTATCAATATTCATAGTCTAAGTTTTGAAAAGATGATACCATACCAATGACAGACAGAACTTTGTCCAAAGCATTGTATAAGGCCCAGAAGTTTGGAGCCCAGTATGCGTGGCAGAGGCCTCTCTTGAAAGGAAAGAGTCGGGAAAAGACTTGAGGCAGCTGGTTCTGTTGAAAAAAGAAGTGAAACTGATTAAACAGTCATCAATTTTTCCCAAATTCAAAAGTGGAATTGGAAAGCTGTCTGTGGTACAGTATGTAGAGTTATAAGGTCTAGTTCCAGTTTGTTCCTTCGAGGAAATGGTTGTATGATCCTGAGCAGTTTATAGACTTTTTTAATCTATGTTTTTCAACCAGTCAATGGGGAAAGACATATAATACTCTGAATACAAGTTCATACTATTATGAAGTAAGCAGAATAATAAAAGAATTTATTAGGTGTGAAGGAGAATTCAGAATGCAGCTCATCCAACTTTACTGGAGTGAAGGGGAGTGGGGAACTCTATAAGAGATATGTCACTTTTCAGTTTTAGTAAGAGTTAAAACTGATTTCAGGTGGAGAATGACAGGAAAAAAGAAAAACACTTGAACATCTATTTTATTTTAGGCATTTTGCTGTATATGAAAGATTGCAAATGTACTGATTTGGGGGGTTAGAAATAAATTTTAGCAAGTAGGTAAATTTGAAAATATAAAATTCACAAATAATGAGGATCAAGACTGTATATATCTGTGTGTATAAGATACAGTTAACATATAGATATATATTTGAATATGCACAACAATGTCTGAAAGAATACTACCCTATCTTTGTGAAAGTCAAAAAGGGCAGGGGTAAGAAAGGAGTAGTTTTTACTTACTTCACATAATTCCTGGCTTTATAATTTCTTCTAAACAATGACAAACACATAAATTACTTTATTTTAAAAAAGGAAGAAAAAAATAAAAAGGCTTACCAAGGCTAGGAACGGACCCAGTGAAAGAGCAGAAACTAAGAAAACGATAAGTCCCAGGGAAATGACACGGACAAAGCTGAAACTGTTCCATCGGACAGATCCATCTACAGAAAAGGAACATTACCATTAACCAGAAGCATGGAGATTTACAACCCAACAATAACTAGAAGTATGCCCTTTGGGCTTTTTATCTTTATGATGTGACAAGAACAAAGAAGTCAGGATGGGTAAAGGGTCAATAGGATCAATAATTGGGAAAATCTGTTGTACTTCTCTCTTATAAAGTAAGCCAGTAAGTGAATACAGTTAAAGAAAAAAACAAACAAACAAAAAACCATTTGCTTTCAGTAAAACTTGCCTGATTTACTCGCAGTGAAACAGTAAGATCGTAGCAGATATATACCATAAGCTGGTGCTACATAGAGGTAGATGTGCTTGAAATGTAGGAGAACGGCAAAGAAAAATGCTCCTTCCACATGCCTTTTCTAGAAGATTGAAAAAGGAACTATTACTTTAAAACTCAAGGTAAAAGAAAAGCAATAATGTAGTATCCTTGATTGAATCCTGAAAGAGTAAAAAGGACAAGAGTAGAAACTGGTGAGATTCAAATGAATCAATGTTGGTTTCTTGGTCTTGATGAATGGTTATATAAGATGGTAACATTAAGGGAAAATGGTTGAGGAGTATACTGGAATTCTGAGCTATTTTTACAACTTTTGTGATTTCACACAAAATTTTATTGAAAAATAGAAAAGCATCCAGGGGCGGTGGTACACACCTGTAATACCAGCTACTCAGGGGACAAAGGCAAGAGGATCACAAGTTCAAGGCCAGCCTGGGCAATTTAGTGAGAACCAGTCTCAGAAAAAAAAAAGGGGGAGGTAGGGATTTAACTCAGTGGTAAGAGTGCTTGCCTAGCACATGTGAGCCCTGGGTTTAATTCTCAGCAACACCCCTGCTTCCCCCAAAAAGAAAAAAGGTATTGTTACTTTGTTTTGTCGGGGTGATGGGGATCTTGCTGTGTTCCTAAGCTGGCCTTGAACTCCTGAGCTCAAATGATCCTCCTGTCTCAGCCTTTTGAATAGCTGGGACTACAGGCCTGCTCTACTGTACCCAGCTAAAACAATGTCAATTTTAAAATAAATACATTCTAAAATACAAATGAAATATGCTATCTGGTATATATTTAAAAATAATCTCACATGCATGTACAGATCACTGTATTATTTTCTCTACTTCTGTATGATTGATTTTTTCTTTTTTCTTTTTGCAGTGCTGAGGATGGTACCCAGGGCCTTACACATAGCAGGCAAGCACTCTACCATTGAGCTATGTCTCCAGTTATAAAACTTTTTATTATAAAAAATTTAAATCACACGAAAACATGGCTGGGAATATAGCTGAGGGGTAGAATGCTTCCATCGAATGTGTAAAGCTCTGGATTCAATCTCTAGTACAGTTAAAAAAAAGTTTAAAAAACTGGATGTAAGTATTTTACAGGCAATATAAGGAGCACACAGGCAAGTGATTCTAACTAGCTTTTTATACTGAGCCTAGTGGGTTCATAAATTCATTATTTGAAGAAATATTTATTAAGTGCCAAGCCTGATGCTGAGATACAGGATGTATCATTAGTAATAACATACTACAGATCCTCCCTAAGGAGCTAGAGCCCAACGAATTCAATTACCTTTACCCTTTAAAAAGTTTTATAATAGGTGAATTTCCAAAGAGGAGCTGGGAATGAGAGTTTGAATGAATATATATATATATATATATATATATATATATATATATATGATGCTATGATAAAAAAAAATTAATCTTTTTTTTTTTTTTTCTTTTTGAGATGGATCTTGTTATGTTGTGCAGGGTGGTCTTGAACTCCTGGGCTCAAGTGATCTTCCTGCCTCATCTGTCAGAGTAGCTGGGACTAAAGGCACATGCCACCATATCTGGCTAAATCTTATATTACATATCAGGTAACCTGTTATCAGGTTGAAGGTACCAGGTACAGCACTTGATCCTAACAAATTACCTAGGAGAAGTACAGGTATTCTGATTAAGAAACAAAACAACAACAATAAAAACAAGTTAACTACAATTAAAGAAGTCTGAATTCTACCTACCTCACAGGAGTTTTGGAAAGATCAAATGTAGTAATAGTCCTGGTGTTCAGTAAGGGAAACTGCCAAAGGGATCATAAAAGGCCAAGTTCCTTTTCTCACTGTCTTATCAGGTGTGGTCTAGAATAAATAAGTTTAGGAATAATAAGGAAATAGAATGGGATGCTTCCACATCTCTCTTCACCATTTCATAACTTAATTTAAAATCCAGATAAAGTCCAGTTGATTCTACAAATTTTCGTCCATCCAATAATCATTCATTGAACACTAACATGCTCATGCGCTTCATGGCTTTTTATTGCTAAAAAGTTTGTCTAGACATTTAGAGTTGACAACTTTATTTAAAATTTTATTTTTCTGTGGTGCTGGGGCCTTGCACATGCTGGGGCAAACACTTTACCACTGAGCTACACCCAGCCCCTACAGCTGACAAATAACGTTAAACAGACATCAGATTTGATCTTTCCAAAGTCCCTGTGATAGGGAGCCATATTTTACAAAAAAAGAACAAAGGGGTAAATTTCATTTCTATGGATGAGAAAAACCAACGCTAAGATGGTTCAACAACCTGGCCTTGGGCAGTGATTCCCAAGCCTGATGGTTTAACAAAATTCTTGGGAGATTCCTAAACACCAGTTCCAGAACTGAAGAGTGGCCTAGAAATCTGAATTTCGGATTTCTTCCTCTATATAAGAATAGCAAGACAACTTCACAGAACGTCTGTAAGATAGACTCAGTCAGACATCACATGTAACTCATCTGAAACAGCCAATGCGTTTGGGTACTCATTAGTGTTAGTCAGGATCTCAGGCCAGCTCTTCTATTTTTCATTATACTATTCTACAGACTCTTATGGTGAAGCATCGCCATCACAGTTACCACAGAGTGAAAACTGCTGGAGATCTCATTTCTATGGAAATGATATCAACCAAACATAGAACTCCCTAAAATCAGGCCTCACTCACTCTAAAAAGTTCTTAGAGTACAACTTTCTCATCTGTCAAAAGAGAACATGGAATTCGTGAGAATACCCAATAAAAATGTCTATAGCACTTGGTAACTCTAAACAGGGCATCAAATAATCTAACCCACTATGATGTCTTAAGCTATAAATTAAAGGGGGAAAAATCTAATTAAGCACTTGGTGTTTACCTGAAATAACCGTGCAACAGAGAGCAGCATTAATCCAAACAGAAATCCATTGTACTGGAAATGAATATCTGGACATATGTCAAGGAAACACAACAGAAGATAGCAAATTCATAATGAACAGTGACAGACAAATGAATACAGAAATTGCAAGTGCTTCCTTAAAGGTAAATTAAAGACAAACGTACTACTGTTAGACTTCTCATAAATGTTTTCTATAAAGAGTTAATTCCTGAAAAAAAAATCTAAAATTAATGTTTAAGAAAAACAGAATCTTTCCCATGTTTTTTCCTACCTTAAAGGCTCAGCAGCTAAGGTACAAGAAGTTTCTATTTTGTCTTGATTTTTGTGGTACTGGGGATTGAACCCAGAGGCAAGAAGTCTACCACTGAATTATTCCCCCAAACCTTTTTATTTTTAAATTTTGAGACAAGGCCTGGATAAATTGCTGAGGCTGGCCTCAAACTTGTGATCCTGCTGTCATAGTGATCTGAGTTGCTGGAATTACAGGTGTGCATCCACTGGTTTACATTTTGTTTTGTTTTTCAGAGTCAGGGATGAGACATGGAGGGACCTAATAGCCATTTAAGACTGCTAGCATGCAGCATTAAATTGTTAGAAGTACATACAAAATCTTTAAAAATTTTGTTTTAATTTGTCGTTTTTAGTTATACATGATAGTAGAATGTATTCAGACTTATCATACCTACATGGAGTATAACCTCCCATTTTTGTGGTTGTACATAATGTGGAGTTACACTGGTAACATAGGAAAGTTATGTTCAATTCATTCTACTGTCTTTCCCATTTCCATTCCCCCACTTCCCTTCATTCCCTTTGTTTAATCCAGTTAACTTCTATTCTTTCCTTCTCCCTGCCTATTTTGTGTTAGCATCCACATATCTGAGAGAACATTTGGCCTTTGGTTTTTTAGGATTGGTTTATTTCACTTTGCATGATAGTCTCTAATTCCATCCATTTACTAGCAAATGCCGTAATTTCATTCTTCTTTATGGCCAAGTAATATTCCATCGACATACATGATCTTATTTATTAAACTTCATAATGAATCTGTGAGGCATTTAAGATGATCATTTATTGACTGATTCCAGTACTAGGGATTGAACCCAGGGGCACTCTACCACTGAGCTACATTTCTAACCCTTTTTAAAATTATGAGACAGCATCTCACTAAATTGCTAAAGCTGGTCTTGAATTTGTGATTCTCCTGCTTCAGTCTCCCAAACTGCTGGGAATATAGGCATGCACTAAAGCTCCTGGCAGAATTACCTCTTTAGAGATAAGGAAATAAATCTATTTATGGTCCTAAAGTTATAGTGACAACGTAATAATGATTTAAGTCTAGATCAGACTAAAACCAAAGTCTGGGTGTTCTCTACACCAGACTACCTTCATGAAAATTGCAAAATATTAGATTTCTATCATAAGGATTTTAATTACATAAAGATCCTCTGAATTTAAGAATTTTGCCTATTAATAGGTAGTAAGCCAAGAAAGTAGAAATGTATGAAAGTCTGGCTGCTCCCACATGTAATACTGTGATATCCTTTCCTATAAGAGGTATTTAGTATAATGTGTTATGAACTATTTAATATATATTAGGTTAATCTAAAGACAGTTAAGAGCTGGACATTGTGATGCATGCCTGTAATACCAGTGGCTGAGGCAGGAGAACTTAAGGTTAGCCTGAGCAATTTAGTGAGACCCTACCTAAAATAAATAAATAAATAAAAAGGGCTTGGGATATAGCTCAGTGGTAAAGCACCTGGGGTTCAATTCTCAGTACCACTTAAGCAATCAATCAAGACATCAAGACAGCTGAATGTGATGGTACAATTCAAGTCTCAGTACCAAATTTAAAAAAAGAACAGAAAAGAAAAAAGCTGGCAAATTTGAGCATACACATATATGTGGGTATGTATATGTATGTACACTCATGTATATATCAGCATATTGTTTTACTGATTTAATTTTCTTGTGGTACTGGGGATTGAACCCTGGACTATGTGCATGCTGGGCAAGTACTCTACCACTGAGCTATATCCCCAGCCCTTTAAGAATAGTTCAAGAGATTTTCACATATTACCACTAACTTCTCAGGGACAAAGTGTTCCAACAACCAGACTCCACGGACAGAAAGCATAGTTTTAGGAGCCCATTAATCCAACTCATGCCAATTTTCAAAAGAAGTTCACATTTAGAAATCATGATTATTAAAAGATTTAATCTTATAAGTACACATCAGAAGACATAAGGAAATAGTACACAGAGTGTCAAGGATACGGTCCACAATTAACAATCCGAAATTCCACAATAGTAATACTGAAAGAATAAACTTTGGTTTCTCTGTAAGTTCTTTACCCGCCTTTTTTCCATCAATGCATTTACAGCACCTATTGATTGATCAGGAATGAAATGAAAAATTTGATTTTTCACTAGAACATCACAATACTTCTGCAGAGTATACTCTGGTAAATTTTATAAGCCATTACTGACAAAATGTCCTGCTATTCTTGGTTGCTCATAAAGGTGGCGGCAGAGACAAAGAACTCAGGGCTGGTTCCATGTCTTTCTCAGCTATGCTGTTCTGAATCTAAGTCTTCATTTAATAAAAAATAAAAAGTCACCTAAAACCCCAAGGTAAGGATTTTGAAAATTGAGAATGCACACATTATTTTAGTCCTTTAGAATAAAATAAAAAAATGCAGGGGCTTGGGATGTAGCTCAGTGGTAGAGCAGTGCAAGGCCCTAGGCTCAAACACACACCCCAATGAAGTTACAAACTTCACTGAAACTTTTTTAAAAAATATTTTTAGTTGTTGATGGACACAATACTTTTATTTTATTTATTTACATGTGGTGCTGAGGATTGAACTCAGTGCCTCACTCATACTAGGCAAGCACTCTGCTACTGAGCTACAACTCTAGCCCTGCAAACTTTAAAACTCTTGATTGTCCAAATAATAATTTTAAAAAAGTCTTACATAAAAATGTATACCATTTAAATGCTGTGATATATTAAGTGACAATAAAGGCAATAAAACAATATAATCCCATTTTTATTTTGTAAAAATTATATTAAGACACCAAAGAGACCAAAGTAATATACATCAAAATGTTAATAGTGATAATTAAGGAAGAGAGAAAAAAGGTCATTACTTTGTGTTTGTGTGAATGCTTTTCCAAAATCTGACAATGAAGATGTATTATTTTAGATATGTTTAAAAATGTGTTACATTTGAATATTGGCTAATTAAAAAAATTCTTTTTTGGTGTTGAGAAACCTTTATTTTATTCATTTATTTATACATAGCACTGAGACTCAAACCCAGTGCCTCACACATGCTAGGCAAGTGCTCTACCACTGAGCCACAACCCCAGTCCCTTGGCTAATTTTAAAAACAATAAAAAACAAATAATAAAGGGCCCAGTGTGGTGGCACTTGACTGTAATCCCAGCAGCATGGGAGGCTGAGGCAGAAGGATCACAAATTCAAAGTCAGCCTCAGCAACTTAGCAAGACCTTATCTCAAAATAAAAAACAAAAAGGGCTGGGGATATGACTTAGTGGCTAAATGACCAGGGTTCAATTCCTAGTACCAAAGCAAACAAACAAATAAACAAATAATAGACACAGTTAAAGAGGACACTGTTTTTCCTTCATGAAGACTGTTTCCTCATGAGCAGTGATAGTAATTACAGAATAATTGAGAAAATTAAATTAATAATCTACCCACAGTGCCTGGTTCTGGGGATGGGCACATAGATTTTGAAGACTTTTTTTTTAAACTTTTTTTTCAAATGTTGATAGACCTTTATTTTGTTTGTTTGTTTATATGTAGTGCTGAGAATCAAACCCAGTACTTCACATATGCTAGCCAAGTGCTCTACCACTGAGCCACAACCCCAGCCCCAATTTTGAAGATTTATTTAACTGCTTCCCCTTCTTTGCTGGAGAAATAAATTTTGCTCCTTCTCCCTTTCTGCTTGGAGAGAGCTTGAATTAAAATATTTTGAGTTAAAAGAAGTATACTACAAATCATCTTCCTTTCAACTCTTGCCAGGTCATAAAGAGTGAAAGAAAGGGGTCAAACAGGAGTTACTCAATGAGAAAAACAGAGGTTAAAACATTCCCAAGGGACTCGTCCTGACTGGGACAAAGGTTCAGTCTAGAGGGTCTCCCCAAAAGAAAGAATCTATTTATACCAAGGGTCACTGAATGGACATAGTTACTGCTCGGTCACACTCATATTGGCAGGTTCAAGTTTTATGACAGGATGAAAGCTAATATTAAATGAAACTTACATATTTGGAAGTTACTGTGCAAGATATACTACATATGTGTATCTATTTAAAATTAAGTTATAAAGAATCCAGAAGTAACAGTTAAAAGTACTAAGAGTTCTTGAGTTTAGAGGACTGTAAACTTCTAAGAACAGACTTTGGTGATTAGAACAATGGATTACGTGTGCATAGCATACATGCACTGTGCACTTATGTGTATCCCAAAGAACAAGACAGTCACAAAAGCCTCTGGGGGTCTGCTGCAAGGAAGGAAAGAAAAGCATGTGGAGATATTCTGGCAAGGAGAAATGGTCTTAGAACTCTACTTGGTCTACTTTTTTCCCCTACAACATTTATAATTTCTTTTTCTACCTCTGCCTTGTCACTCCACCTCACCCCAATTTCTTCTGTAAGATTACACTAGACTAATCATGATACTTACTCATAGTTTTCTGTTATATGAGCTTTGTTTCCTCTAAATCAGGAACAAGTTAATCTATTTAATACTATAATATTTCAATACCCTCCACACAGAATGACATTTCCCTGGACTTACTCATGGACAGCATACACGAAGAGTGCATCTGTAACGATGACAGAAAATCTCTGGAAAAATAAGGTCCTTGAGCTGAAGTAGTTCAGATTATGAACATTAAGCATCTCTTGATCAAAATATTTGGCAACATGTGACAGGACATACTCAAACCATGCAAAAAAAGGGGGATAATCCAAGGTCCACTCTGAAGTTGCCTGCAATAAAAATTGAAGATAAAACATATTTTAAGTAACCAAATAAACAAAGAAGATATAAACACTTCAACATTTTTTTACTCTTTGGCCTTTTAATGAATGAATGAAATGAACTGCATTTAAAATAATACCCTAAACATGTACAGCAATTCCTACGTAAAAATGAGCACAACACTACAACTTATCTTCCAGTTTGTTTCATATGGTCTTCAATTTCCTTGTATAAAATCAACTATACTTCAAGGGAAACTAATCTGAAACCTCAATATGATAAACTTGGTTATGAAATGATTCTACCCATCTAAGTAGAGCTGCAGCATAACAAATGATTCTCTAGCTTGGGTTTAAGTTCTTTCCAAGGGACTCAATTCCCCAACTTCTAACATGAGATATTGTGAAGATTAAATGAGGTAAGCCAGGCAGGTGGTACACGCCTATAATCCCAGCTGCTGGGAAGGATTGAGAGTTCAAAGTCAGCCTCAGCAAAAGTGGGGTGCTAAGCAACTCAGTGAGATTCTGTCTCTAAATAAAATGCAAACAAGGGCTAGGGTGTAGCTTAAGGGTTAAGTACCTCTGGGTTCAATCCTTGGTATTCAAAAAAAAAAAAAAAAGTTGCTGGGGCTGGCCTCAAATTTATAATCCTCCTACATCAGCCTCCTAAATCACTGGGATTATGGGCATAAGCCACCATGCCTACCTTACTCTTTTTTTTTTTTTTTTTTTCTTTTTTTCTTTTGGTATTGGGGATTGAACCCAAGACCTCATGCATGCTAGGCAAGAGCTCTACCACTAAGCTATGTCCCTAGTCCTTCAATTGACTCTTAAAGAATCATTTATTTTATTGGAAGTAAAAGTATTTCCAGTTTTATTTTACTGACATAGTTATATATCTTAAAACTGGAAAATGGAAACATTAAAAGAATTGGGGCTGAGCACCATGGCATATAATCCCAGTACCCGGGAAGGCTGAGGCAGAAGCACTGCAAATTTCCTAAGTTCAACCCTAGCCTGAGAACTTAGCCAGACCCTGTTTCAAAATTAAAAAGGGCTGGTGATGTAGTTTAGTGGCAAAGTTCCCTTGGGTTTAATCTTCAGTACAAAAAAAAAAAAAAAAAAAATCAAGTTACTGTACTGCCTGAGCAATGGTCATTTTTTCAAAGTAAGTATCCTTAGGGCTGGGGATATGGCTCAGCTGGTAGAGTGCTTGCCTTGCATGCACAAGGCCCTGGGTTCAATCCCCAGCACCACACGTACCAAAAAAAAAAAAAAAAAAAAAAAAAAAAAAAAAAAAAAGAATCCTATACCTTCTTTGCTCCTCTAATCATCTCATACTCAGGGACCCTCTGTTCACACCCGTTATCCCCACAAAGACTTCCTAAAGTAGGTCCAAAAGTCTTCTTAAGGCCATCTTCTTATCGAACAGTTTCTGGGAAGCCAGTGCAGCTATTAGCTAGTATTTTCTCCTGGTTACTTAACTAAGAGGTGCTGGAGAGCAAACTCAAATCAAACTTAAATCTGGGTTTTCTGATTCCAAATCCATTAGCTCAAGAAGCTACCACAAAAAGATTTCTTCAAATATTGAAATATGCAACTTGTACGTATGAAGATTCAAAGCAAACGTGTTCATTCAATAATTATTTATTAAGGGTATTTCTGATGTCTCTTGCAATCAACTGACCAATTTAATTTGAGGCCAGCTAAGAAGAGCTCCATAAAGCAATCCACTCTTCACACATTCACTCTCCTGGGATGCATGAAGACCCCAACTGATCCAGTGCACATACCTCTTTAGCTTCATCTCCCCATAAGCCTCTGCTAAACCACTGAGTTTTATTTCTTGCTGGTTTTTGTTCCTGGTTGCCAAGAACAAGAGGGGGTTATATAAACCTCTTCTATATAAAATAAACAGACTTAGGAGATACCTTTGGCACAAATACAGTTTTATGAGTCCTAAGATAATAGGAAGTGGTGAAAGTTATAGGAGTAAATGAGAGGACACCAGAAAGAATTACAGCATTAAAGGAGAGAAGGACTACAAGTAGAATCCCAGGGAGTACTAGCTTTTTAAGGGGTATACAGATGAAGAAGAATTAGCAAAGGAGACTGAGAAGGAACAATCAGAATGGGGGAAATGGCAAGACAGGGACTGTCTTTTCATTTACAGGCTGACAGTCATTACATTAATGATGTTAATTAATAATTGATTAAAAATGTTGGCTGAGTATTTTGTTCCAAGCACTGAGTTAAGTGCTTCAGTTACATTCACTTCATCTTAACAATTATTTATTATTATTTCAAAATTGGGAACACTGAGGCTTTAAGATGTCAAACATCTTCCCCATCACACCCAGCACTGTCATTAAGTAGCAGAGCTGAAAGTCAAATCCAGGCAAACTGAAGCTACCACCCAAGTTCTAGACCGCTAGGCCACTAACTACTTTTAGTTGGTATCTGTACATGCGGACTGAAATACCTCATGCTAATGCAATCATCCCTTAAAGTTCCTCAGCATTCCTATGAAATATGTAAAGTATTATTATGTGAGAATAAAGTTAGTCACCTAGGACAATTGTTCTTAGGCTTTCCTCAGTACAAAGGACTTCTGATTTAGCTAAAAAACAAAACAAAACAACCCAAAAGACTCTTTCAAAAAACTCAACTTAAAAAATATCTATGGGCTAGAGATGTGGCTCAGTGGTAGAACACTTGCCCAGCAGTGTGAGGTCCTGGGTTTGATCCCCAGTACTGTCAAAAATGGGGGCAAAATATCTTCCTGATAGCAAACTGCAGCTTTTGATTAGGATATTTCTGAAATGATGTCTGTTTTTCATGAAGTATCACATGCAATTTAGTTATTCACACCAGAAATGAAAACACAGACTTGGTTTCTAGAAGTTTTAGGAGAGAATGGTTTGTGTATTACATGATACCTACATATTACCTTTAATTATTCTTTTCCATATAAAATCACAAAATACTAGGGATAGACAGAATCTTAGAAATGATTCATTCTAAATCCCTATGTACCAGGTGAGAGTGAGGTCCAAGAGATGAAATATTTTGTCTCTGACTATATAAACAGAGTCAGGCCTAGAATCCAATTTTTCTTCTTTCCCACTCCAATGTTCCTTTGAAAAGAGAGGAGTAGATAATATAATTCACAATTTATAGATTGGGAATCTCATTTTGAAGTAAGGGGATTCTAATGGTTCCAGAGGACAGAATTGAGGGGGGAAACACACACACACACACACACACACACACACACACACGTGCGCACGTGTGCTTTTGGCACTAGGAATTTAAACCAAGAGTGCTTTACCACTGAGCCACATCCTTGGCCGTTTTTTATCTTTTATTTTGGTACAGGGTCTCACTAAGTTGCTTAGGGCCTCACTAAGTTGCTAAGGTTAGCCTTGAACCTGAAATCCTACTTCAGCCCCCCAGTTACTGGGATTACAGGCATGTGCAACTATGCCTGGCTCTTTTTATTTTTTATTTTGAGACTGGTCTATTTTTTATTTTGAGCTGGCGTTGAATTTGTGACCTCCTGCCTCATCCTGCTGAGTTGGTTGTGATTATATAGACCACCACACAATTAATTTTTATAAAGATTAATTAGATCTATGTTATATGAAACTATTTTAAAAATATTTTTTCTTTTCTTTTTGTGGTACTAGACAAGGCAAGCTTTCACTGAGCTATACTCCCAGCTCCAGAAACCTGTTTTAATATGAATAATATTTATATGACTTTACATATCATCTTAAGGAAATAAAAGACATAAAAATTAAAACTTACCTCATAATACCACTGTGATATTGGCAAACTGTGAGTGATAGCAAGCCAGTTGCGGTGTACTTCAAAATCTGTGGAATGGCTACTCAAAGCAATCAGATGAATAAAATGAGATTTTGAAATGATTAATAATTTCTAATTTTCTTAATTATGTTTTTAAAAGGATCAACAGCCCCAACCAGTCACTGCTCACTATCCTATAAAGACACAAACAGGCATTACATAATCCTGAAAAACTTCACCCGGAAGTCACAAAGTCAGACCTTCTGAAAAGTTGTTGGGGAATCTAGAAGTCAGTGAAAGGGGTCTCAGAGGTATCTAAAGGCCAAGAAAAAACTTACAGGAGGCTCTCAGGTCATTTCTCAGAAATGGCTTTCTATTGTTCACAAACAATTCTAACAAAATTAATTTTCTGGAAAAAGTCTCACATACAGCCTAGACCTTTAAGGATGAGTAGGTGCTCATCAGCCCGAGGAAGTGGAAAAAGACCCTTGCCCTACCTTTTCGCTGCATCTACACGTCCCTCCTGACACTACAAATTATTCAAATAGCTCCAGATTATTTTTGTCTACACTGTACTGCCCCTCTATGTCTCGAACAGTACCTTACACATGGATGGGATCAATACATTCTTGTTGAATAACCACTCACCAAAGTCAACAGATTACTCCAACAAAGACCAGTTTACACTTTCCAATGTTTTACATAACCTTTCCACAGTGATAACTGTCTTAAGTATCCTAAGCACTCCTTTCTCAGTATCAATTAAGGCTTTTCTTTTCTATATTCATCAGGTAAATATTGATGTGTCCTTAGGTTTAGTTCTCAGTCTTCTTCTGAAGCAACTTACTCTGCTCTAGACAATCTTATTCACAATCTTGTTCACATGATAGTAGATCGGTTTCACCATCATGTAAGAATTTGCAAATTGCAATATATAATCTTGATCTTTTTCCTGGTTTACAGAGAAAGACACCCCCAAATTCCTGAGATAATCTCACCTAAATTTCATAGTGATTTCTTAAACTCACCCCTGAACCAATAAACTAGCAATTTCATTTCTAGGAATATACTCAACAGAAAGTTATACATGTTCTTACTAAACTTATGTTATTGTTATATGACATAACAATGTTTCAAAGCAGTACTATTTGCTAAAGGCAAAAGTGGAGACAATACAAATGTCCATGAACAGAAGAAAGGTTAAACTGTGATATATTCATGTAATAGAATACTACAGGGCACCAGTTCCTGAAGTGTGATTCAGGGACTCCCAAGAAGACCCTTTCATATGAGTTGATAGGACAAAACTTACTTTCATAATGTTCAGATATCATCTGTCCTTTTTTTCACTCTCCTTCTCTCACAAATATACAGTGGTATTCCAGAGGCTACATAATGTGATGTCATTACTCTGATAGTTATTGGAACTGGTACTTGCATCTTGTTCTTTAATGATCCCTCAGTTCCAATTTCTAAAATGGTAAATATAAGCCAGACATGATGTTATCCTCCTGTAATCCCAGTGATTTGGGAGGCTAAGGCAGGAGGTTCTCAAATTCAAGGTCAACCTGGGCAACTTAGCAAGACCCTATCTCAGAATAAAAAATAAAAAGGGTTGGGAGTATAGTTCAAAATAAAGTACCCCTGGGCTTGATCCTCAGTACTGGGGTAAGGGATGTGGTGGAGAATGAACAAACTATAAACTCATATGTCGAGTGAAAGGAGCCAGACCGAAGAGAACATTTTTAAGAGTTTCTTTTTGTATAAACCTCAAAAATAGGAAAAAATTAACCTATGGAATTAAGTCAGAAAACCAATATCCTTGATGGGGGTAGAGAAGTGACTGGAAAGGGACTTCTGATCAAATTCTGCTTATTGCCCTAGATGCTCTTTACTGATACATTCACTTTGTAAAATTTATACTTTTATGATTCATACTTCTGATTACTTTATTTAACTGGGTACAGAATTCTAGGTTACTCAGAATTCTAAAAACTTGCTCCATTGGTTTTTGCCGTAAAAAGTTGTTGTTCAGATGTCTCATTTCCCCCCTTTATCTCTGGAGGTCTTTTGTTTCTTCTTATCCTTAGCAATCTAAAATTTCTAGTAATTTATGTTTTGGTGAGGGTCTTTTTTCATTTATTATACTGGGCACTTAAGTGTCCTTCAGCTCTGGGAAATTTTATTATTTATCCCCTCTCCTTTGTTTTCTATTTCTTTTTTTGAAACTTTTATTAGTTGAATGCTAGACATTTTACAATGAACTTCTAATTCTTTTCCCTTGTATTTCTGGAGGGTTTACTCAATTTATCCTTTTTATTTTAATTTTGGCAATTTTATTTTCTTTTCTTTGGTACCAGGAATTGAACCCAGATACCACTGAGCCACATCCCCAGTCCTTTTTATTTTTTGAGAGAGGGTCTTGCTAAGTTGCTTAGGGCCTTGCTAAATTGATGAGGCTGGTCTCAAATTTGTGATCCTCCTGCCCCAGTGGGATACCATGCCTGGCAACTTTTTTTTTTTTTTTTTTTTTAAGTACTCTATTCTCTCATCATCCCTGTTTCATAGTATTCTTTCTTACTTTACCCACATTATCTCTTTTTTTCTTTCTGAAGAGAGCATCTAGAAGATTTGAGGGAGTTTGGGGACTTTTTCTTAGTTGTACTACATCAATTTCCTTTTTTTTCTTTTTGGTTGCTGTTAAAAATAAGTTTCTTCTTGGATACTGTTGGAGGCTTCACTACGTGATAACTAGATATACTGCTAAGTTTTAGTAGCAGATCCCCAAAATGTCTTTTCTCTGGGGTTGTTCAATTTCCCCAGAAAACCAACCTGATTTTCTGCTTCTGCACTTGAGTTGAGGGAAGAAGAGTAGAGTGGAGAATGGGATGAGGGAGATTAACCATTCTATAGACTTCCAGTTAATCTGTATTTTCTTCCCTTTACCTCACTTATGTCTTCCATAGAATCTGGTAACTCAATGAATCCAGACTCCCCTATTTACTTTCCTCAGAGAAATCTCACTTTCAGGGAAATACTGACTAGGCGCCAGTATTATGAGACTGCAGATCTTTTTGTTTAAAAAAAAAAGCATATTGACTGTTGAGCTGGGGATATAACTCAGTGGTAGAGTGCTTGCCCAGCATGTGCAAAGACCTGGTTTGATCCCCTGAACCACAATAAATAAAAAATTTAAAAGTATATTGGCTGTTAGCCAATTTTCTAGTTTTGAGTTCCATATACCCAACCTTTGAAGCCCTCTAGAATTCAAGGTATATAAACTCTTTTCTTGTCTATGCTCTGCAAGCATGCTGGCTGAAGATCCCTGTTGCTAAATCAGTTACCATACCTCTACCTATTTTCAAAGACTGCTGAATGTTCTCATACATTGATATAATTTCTCACTAGGTTTATAATTATTTTGCCATTATTTCAGTCAGACTGTGAGAAGAGATTAGCTTTGGTAACCATAAGTTTTTGACAGAATCTGTCTGTTTCCCCATCTTAACTATGAGCAATTTGAACAAAACACCATCTTTCACTTTGGTGGTGTGTTTACTATAGTGTATGGAATACAATAAGTGCTTAAGAAATGTTTGCTGAACTAATGGATAGATGAGTGAATTAAGGAACATATGAACAGATGATGAACATTATGAACAATATGATAGTACAAAAACCCCAGTACAAAAACTATAAGGTAGTAAGTGGTAAGAGGTATGCAGAAAAGATTTCTGGTTTATAGTGACTGCTGTGGATCTCCAAGAGAAGGTTAAAATTCACTCACTCTACAGTTTAAGGCAGGCAACTAGTAAAATGGCTAAAATCTCTTGTTATGTTACCTGAGATATTCCCTATAGGATAATTCCGCATTCGAGGCTGATTTACAAATAAAATGTTATAAATATTCATAACAGCATTACAAAAATCTAAATCAAAAGGGGAGGATTTTAGCCTCATGGCACCTTTTTTCTGTTTATTGAATAAACTAAGAACAAAAGTAATTTTAACTCACTGAAAAGGTATTTGAAAAAAAAATGCAAAACCAAGACTGGAGACAGAATGCCAAAGAGCAAGCAACTATAGTCATATGCCGCTTAACAATAAGGATGAGAAACACATCCTTTGGCAATTTGTAGTTGTGCAAACATCATAGAGGGTATGAATATAAATCAAGATGGCCACAATGAAGATGATATAATCTTACAGGGCTACAGTTGTATAATATGCAGTCCATAATTGACCAAAACAATGTCATTATACGGTACAATGTGACAATAAATGACCAGAGGGAATATGTAAAGTTCAATTAGGAAACTATCCTACGACAAATACATTCTTAATTCTTGACCAAGGGCAGTACTCAAAATAACAAACCTGAAGACACATTTCTAGGTTGAAGTAACTAAAACAAGAAATATCATCTTATACACACAGACCTATAGTTTAAAAAGCAAAGCAAAAAAACAAAACAGAAAAAAGTTCATCCTGATTTGAAAGGAATTTCTTATATTTTCTTTCCAATTTGCTTTTAAGATGATTTATTTACTTTCTGCTGATCAATCCCCCTGCACTTTGCTGAACCTACATATTGCAATTCTTATATATATAATTACATATACCCATTAGTATGGATAGTCCATATATACACTTCTTCCTCACCCAACAAGAGATTATCAAGACCTTGAATCAAAATGATACCAATAAACCAAACCCTAAAACTAGGAAGTGGGAGAACCTGAAGGGCAATGAGACAAAGAAAGAGGGTTAAAAATCAGAAAAGAGGTGAAGTGAAGGCAGAGGCTAATGTTAATAAATGTTGATACTGAGTACCTGTTGTATAAATACCACATTTGGTAGTGGTTCCTGGTTCTTATGCTTTCAGTCTTGACCCAGCAAACACCTATCTTGAACACAACAGTAACTATGGTTTTTATACCTGTGTGATCTGGCGACTACCTACTTTTTCCTGCACCACTTTTCCTCCTTTACTGCTCTTCAGTCACAACAGGCTGCTTCTAGGCAGGGTATCCAGAGTTCTTTCCTGTTGTAGGAAAGAACTTACTCCTTCCCATTTCTGAGCTACTTTTCACACTGCTCTTTTTTATACTTTGGATTTTTACTCAAAGATCACCGCGGGTGGAAACGACACAGCACGATATGTGCGTGTACGGAAATGTCAGTGAAACCCACTAATTTATACAATTGATAAGCATTAATAATTATAATTTTTACGATTATCTTCTACAAGGAGTAAAGCCCTATTTCCCTCACAGATTTTTTTTTTTTTTTTTTTTTTTGGTACCAGGGATTGAACCCAGGGGCACTTAACCACTGAGCCACATCCCCAGCCCCGTTTTTGTATTTTGTTTAGAGACAGGGTCTCGCTGAGTTGCTGAGGCTGACTCTGAGGCTGCCTCAGCCTCCCAGGTAGCTGGGATTTCAGTGGGGCGCGGCGGCCTCATCCTTCACAAATTTTATCACAGTCTGAAACTTTCCTGTTTGTCCCAATCAACTCCATGAAGGGCTAAGTCCAGAAAAGTCACAAAATCCCCAGGATTTATAACAGAGCTGGCGCCCACTGGCAGCTGATGATACCTGTTTAATGAATGGTGGAGATGGGTGTACTTATCTGCATATTAAGGATGTGGACCCTGAGGCTCAAAAACTTGCCCCAAGTCAACAGCGCCAGGGCTGAACACGACCAGCCAGGGCTATATTCTAGTTCTAAGTAACAACCCCCGAAGTGGGAAGCTTAGCAAAGGTGAAGGGTCGGCCACGACCCAACGTTTCTCCTCACATCCAAGGCTATGCACACATTTTTCTCCCGCCCTGACCGATCGCGGGGCCTCCCCGCCCAGACCCTGGCCGTGCAGGTCCTTACTAGGTGGGAATGAGAAGGCATTTCAGAAGAGTCACCCCGATCGCCAAAGCAGAAAACCAATTGCCACTACCCGTTACGGTTCCGAGCGCCGCCATTGCTGCAGCACCACACACTTTCGATCAATTTGAGCCACATCCGGGCTCCCGCGCATGCGGGGAAGACCCTCGGAGGCGGTGCCCGCGACCTGCACGCATGCGCCTAGCCACTCAGCCTCTCGGAGGCCAGAGCTCAACCTTTTAAACCTCCCGCCCATGGTTCTCTTTACAGTCAGTCTTTCTCCACACCTGGAGGTGTGCTACTGCGCCTGCGCGGGCGTTTTCGGCAACAGATTTTTTTATTTGCTAATTTATACTTCGACTCAAACAGTACGCGGTCTGCTGTGGGTCTTGATTTTACCTGCAGTTTGAGATAGGTAGGTGAGAAAAAAACTTATCTTGTCCTAGAGACGTTCAGAGTGCTAGTGGAGGAGACAATTGTTATCCGTTGGTTACAGTAGATAAAAGTACTGGAGGCGTCGGAACCGGAATTTTAAATCCAGGTAAAGAATAACAGGATCAGAGGTAGAAGTAGGAACCAATCTCTGTTGCTAGGACTCTGAGCTAGGCCGTGGCGCAGCACCTTCCTGAGTGGAGCACGTTCTGGAAGTCCACTAGAGTCTAACATTTCTCGCACTCAGTGTGGTAACCTGGGGATCTTGTTAAAAATTCACATTCTAATCCAGTAAACCTAACGTACTCTTAGATTGCATCAGTGGCGCTGGTACTCAGTCACAAGAGCTGAGGCACAAGCAATGGAATTAGTTTTTTCTTTTTTTTAAACCCCATTTTGGTACTGGGTATTTAACCCAGGGCACGTTACCACTGAGCTGCATCCCCAGCCCTTTTATTTTTTATTTTGATACAGGTTCTTAGTAAGTTGCTGAGGCTGGCCTCTAATGTGGTGATCTCCCTGTCTCAACCTCCTGAGGCTCTGGCATTACAGGCCTGCCCACTGTGCCTGACAGGAGTTAGTCAGCTTTGTGCTGCCTGTGGTCTTAGACAAACTTAAAAAAAACACCTCGGTTTCTTTTTTTGCAAGTAGGAGGTAGAAATAGTGGTTGTGAGGATTAAGAGAATGGATGTAAATTGTGTGGAATGATACCAGGACAGAATAAGTGCTCAATAATGTGTCAGAGAAATTAAATACCTCACTGAAAGATGCACAAGTAGTAGGTACTAACATGTTTATGCTCCCCACAGCTTCATATGTCATCCACATGTGTATGATGCTTAAATTTATACCTCAAGCTCAACCCTCTTCTCTCACCTGCAGATCCTTAGCTCCCAACTGCCTACTCGATGTCTCCTAGGTGTTTTTTTTTCCCACATTGTCATTTTCTTTTCAGTGCTAGGGATCAAACCCAGGGCCTCCATGTATGCTAAGCTAGTGCTCTACCATTGAGCTACGGCCCCAGCCCTCTTAGATGTTTTTAAGTAGCTTGCATTAGTTTCCTATTGCTGCTGTAACAAATTACCACAAATTCAGTAGCATAGACAACACAAATTGATTCTCAACAGTTCTGTAGACCAGAAATCTGAAAGTCTCATTGGGCTAAAGTCAAGGAGTTGGTTCCTTGTGAAGGCCCTGGGGAGAATCTGTTTTCTTAAGTTTTTTTGCTTTTAGAACTTGCCTGAATTTCTTGTCCCCTTCCTTGACATTCTGACCCCTTGGTACCATCCTCAAATCTCCCTCTGCTTCCTTTTCCTTCTTGTGTATGTGTGTGTGTCTCTCTCTTTTTTTCAATTAGAGGGCTTGAACCCCAGGCCTTCTGCATGCTAGGCATATATTTCTTCTTTGCAGAAGTGTTTGTTTAGCTCATTTGTTTATTTATTAATTGGGTTTTTTTTTTTTTTTTTTTGGTCTGAAGTTTTTTGAGTTATTTATATAATCTAGATATTAATCCTCATGTCAGAAGAATGCCTAGCAAAGATTTTCTTCCCATTCTGTAGGTTCTTTCTTCATATTGTTGTTTCCTTTGCTGTGAAAAAGCTTTTTAACTTGATTCCATCCCATTTATTAACTCTTGGCATTATTTCCTGAGCTTTAGGAGTCCTTTAAAGAAAGTCGTTGTCTTTGCCTACATATTAGAATTTTGACCCTATATTCTCTTCTAGGAGTTGCATAGTTTCTGATCTAATTCCCAGGTTTTTGATCCATTTGAGTTGATTTTGTGCAGGGTGAGAGATAAGGATCATACCCTGTATAGGGTTGTCAGGGTAGATGTCTTTCTTAAGCCACATGACCTGGCCTTTTTCCTTTCCAAGAAGTTGATCCATTCTGTTCCAGTTCCTGGTCATTGCTGGTGACTGAAAAACTGTCCTGATCACTAACAAGCTTCTCTCTGAGAGAAAACATGCTCAGATTTTGGTGATCTCACAGATTGCAGCAGTTCTGTGGGTTCTGAGTGCCCAGAGACTTGTTTTTATTTTCAATTCTTATATTTTTGGAAACTGAAACAAATATTATAATTGTTCACATAAATGAAAGGTTGTTTTTTTTTTTTTTTAAACTTAGGGTAACTGTCACTTGGAGAATGAAGTCCAAAAGAAACAGTCAAGTTAGTTTAAATAAGTAATATTACATTTAGATGTTGTAGTATTCAATTATTGCTACAGAGGAATTTGGCCCACAACTTAGCACCTAAAATAAGAAACACTTATAATTTCTGTGATTAAGAACTGAAAAGTGGTTTAGTTGGGTGACTCTGGCTCAGGGTTTCTCCTGAGGTAGCAGCTGGGATGACATCAAGGGCTGTAGCCAAATGAAGATGTGACTGGAGCTGGGGAATCCACTTCCAAGGCCATCAAAAGGCCTCAGTTCCTATTCATCTGGGCTTTTCCCTGGGTGCTTGATTGCCCCTGAGGGACAAAGCAATTGGCTGCTGCCAGATAGTGATTCAAGAGTGAACAGGAAGCACATTGTACTGTTTTTCATGATACAGAGTCTGAAGGTGCACATCATCACTTCTGCTTCATTTGTTAGAAGCCACTTACTAAATCCAGTCTACAGTCAGGGAGAGGGCAGTTAGACTCCACCACTTGAAGGGAGGAATTGCAAAGAACTTTTGACTTATTTAAAGTCTACCACAGATGTCTTTTTTACATTCTTGGGATATTAGGAAAGTAATTGTATCAAAGCGAAAACAAAACTGAACAGATTCTTATAGTGGGAAGACCCTCCATTTATTGTGTCTAGATTGTTTACCCTCTCAATAAACATTTTCCCCTTCTGTGTTCTAGCACAGCCCTCAAAATGTACAAGCTCTATGTTAGGCCTTGGGTATTCAAGGATGCATAACAGGAGCTGCCTCACCTGAAGACTAATGCATGCTGGCACTGTGCTGAACACTTCTGTTGCTTTATCTTCAAAACTGTCCTTTGAGGTAGATACTGTGATTATCACCACTTTGCAGATGAGAAAACCGAGGTTCACGCTGGGTGTGGTGTCATATGCCTGTACTCCCAGCAGCTCAGGAGGCTGAGGCAGGAGGATTGCAAGTTCAAAGCCAGCCTCAGCAATGTAGTAGGCGCAAAGCAACTCTGCGAGACCCTGTCTCTAAATAAAGTACAAAAATGGGCTGGGGATGTGGATCAGTGGGTTAAGGACCCCTAAGGGCAATTCCTGGTACAAAAACAAAAACAAAAAACCCCCTGCGGTTCAGAGAGTTTAAATAACTTGCTCAAGGGTGCTTAGTAAATTGAAGAGGTAGGATTGGAATTCAGGACTGTCTAATAATTACATTTTCCTATTACCCACATGGCCTTTTAGGAGCTCAGAGTCTCCTAAAGCACATGACACAACCAATTGCTGATAATATGTGGAGAGTCAGCAATTACAGATAGAGATAAAGGGGCACGATGGAGAGAATAATCATATCCCCACTTTCTAGTGGCTACACTATAGGAAAAGTTGAAGCTGTCTTCGGGCCTCTATGACACAGACCCTACTTGCTTCTCCAGCTTCATCTTACCTTGCTTCCTCCCACTTACCCTATTTTAGCCACATGGAACTGAAGGGTTAGTGATGATCAGTGAAATATGTACCAATAACTGAAAAGTGAAAAGGTACCCAGACAAACCACTCCAGATGTGGGAACTCACACAAGAGATTTTATTAGGCAGACAAGCGGTGTCTGTCTTGAAGAGAGAGAGAGAGAGCATGAGAGAGAGCATGGTGTTGGGGTGGGGGAACTTTGCTTAAGTAGTTGAATTTCCTGGGCTAATGATGATTGGGTCATTTGCTGAGCAGTTAAAATTCTTGGGCTAGGGATTAAGCCAATGGCTGCCAAGCACAGGCTGACAAGTGGACCAATGGCTGGCTAGGATCATAGACTGACAGCCCGGGGTGCTGTCATGCCCCCTTGCCTTTACCCACGGGCGTGTCCTGTGCCCAACCACCCAGGAAGGAATCCCATGATGTTGTAGGGTGCGCTGGTCGTAGGCAGCCCAAGGCCCGAGGTGAGAGCCAGACTGCAGGGCAAACCCAGTGCCCGCCTACTGCCTGCCATGGTGAGCCAACACCTGGTGGGTTAACGCGAACCCACTGCATCGGCAGCTGTGCACCTACTGCACCACATCTGCCCACCTAGCACTACATTCCCCCATTTTTATTTTGATAAGAAAATCCCTTTGGGCTCATGGGCGAAGATCCATCTTCAGTAACTGTTTCCTGCTGGGTGTGGGCATAGAGCTGATTCAGGGAAGGGAGATGTCATTGCAGCAGGTGAGGGTTGAGAACCGGATAGTTCTTCTGGGGAGTGCACTTGTAACCAGGTTCTGATTCTTTCCTGTGAGGTCCTGATATTCCTGAAATACAAGCTGATTAATACCTGATTGGTTAACACAGTCAGTAGTCTTCCAGAGAGCACTTTCCTTTTCTAGTGAACCCACAGAGTGACTTCCATTAGAAGATATGCAACTGAAAGCAAATTGGAAGAGAGATACTCCTGATCGCCTGCTCCACAGGAGTGCTGTTGAAAGTCAAAGAGCTGTTAAAGTCTAGAGTGCTAGCCAGGAGATGAGAGAACCCCACTGTCATGTACATGCAACATCCCTGTGCTATGAGAGGGTTAGTTAAATTGAGTCTGTGTTAAGAGTGAATATGTAAAATGGGTGAAACATCCCTGGGGACAGTAGGAGTCAGTCTTCCAGCAGTCCTGTGGGCAATCCGGGAGGGAGGGAATGACTGGCACCTGGACAGATCTATTGGGAAAAAATCCGATAGTTAGGAAAATGGCAGACAGAGCAAATGGCAGGGGAGGCAAGAATAGCTGGCGGTCCAGTCCTCATGACGGGGTGTGGTTGTCTGGTGCCTCAGTGTTCTAGTCCTCAGCCTCTAGAACAGGAGAAAAGGTGGAGGGCTTGATGACCTTCAGCCTAAGATGGAGGGGTTCCACTGGGGTGGCCGAGTATTGGTTGGAAGAAACCTGAGGGTTAGAAGCTCGAGAAGGGTTTGTGGATTGATAGTAGAGCTTAACCCAAGAAATGTGCAGCCATCCTGGTAAATCTTGTAGCTTGACAGCTGGTGGCGTAGCCAGGATCACCATATGGGGTCCCTGCCATTTGGGAGATAGAGGGCTGTAGCCTCCTGAGGAAGAGAGATGAGAACTTGGTCTCCAGGCTAGGGAGATAGCTCAGTCGGTAGCGTGCTTGCCTTGCAAGCACAAGGCTCTGGGTTCGATTCCCAGCACCGCCAAAAAACAAAAACAAAAACAAAAAAAAAAAACAACTTGGTCTCCTATTTGAAGAGGTTGAGCCAGCGAGCCAGACAAAGGTTTAGGCAGGGAGGAGTCGGCATAACCCCATAGGAATGCTCAAATGTGGTTTAGGAGAGGAACAGATATATGAGAAGGAAGAGAGGAAGGAAGGGGCACTATCCCAGGGGAAGGTTGGGATACATCAGCTTGAAAGGGGAAATATTAGCAGGTTTCTTTGGGAGCGAATTAAGACACAGAAGAGCAAGGAGCAGGAGTTTAACCCAGTCAAGGTGAAGCTCTAAAGAAAGCTTGGTTAAGACATTTTTAAGAGTTCGATTCGTTCATTCTACTTTATCTGATGACTTTGGGTGAAAGGGAATGTGGAAATGCCAAGGGACCCCAAAGGCCTTGGCAAGTTGTTGGGAAATTTGAGAGATGAATTCAGGCTCATTATCTGACTGGAAGGAGGAAGGTACTCCAAAGTGAGGAATGATTTCATGAAGGATGAAGGTAGAGACGGTTAATGCCCTTTTGTTGGAGGTGGGGATGGCTTTGGCCCATCCTGAGAAGGTATCTACCATAACCAAAAGGTATTTAGACTTTCTTACTGTGGACAGGTGAGTGAAATCAAGTTTCCAGTCTACCCCTGGAATGATGCCACAGGCCTAGTGTGTGGGAAAAGTGGGGGGCTTGGCAGCTGTAGGATTGGTTTGTAGGCAACGTTCACATGTGGAGGAGAGTTCTTTCAGAAATGAGATGTCAGAGGAGAATAGTTGCTGATGAGTCTTAGTGAATTGTAAGAGTGAAGAAAGGTTGGGGTGGAACAAACGGTGGAGGTAGGAAAGTATCTCCCTGTTGGAGAGCAGTGGATGTAAGGGATCATGGAGAGTCATAATGGGGGCCAGCATGGATGACAGGGCAGCCCTTTTAACCTCCTCACCTGCCTTGTTTCCCGAAGAGATGAATGATTGGTCTGTCTGATGGGCCCGGCATTGTATAAGGCCTATAGTTGCTGGAAGGTGAACAGCCTCAAGGAGGGTTAGGATGTAGCTAGAGTTGGTGATGGAGTTCCCTTTTGTAGTAAGAAGGCCTCTCTCTTTCCAAATAGCAGCATGGGAAAGGATAATGTGAAGTCAGTGTAGATTGTGAGGAATTCTCCCTTTGCGAGGGTGAATGTGTGGGTAAGGGAGACTACCACCTGATGGTTGGTGGTGGTGTTAGGTAGTGGTCCTGACTCTACAATCTTCCAGGGAGACAATAGCATATCCAGCCCATTGAATCCCTTCATGGAGAAAAGAGCTCCCATCAGTGAACTGTATGAAAGTATTGTTGTGTAAGGCCCCCTCCTGAACATTGGAGGGGCAGGGGAGTAACTCCTCCAGAATCTCGAGGGAGCTATGGGTTGCTGAAGCATGTATGTTGGAAGGCGGGGGTAAGAGGGTGACTGGATTTAAAGGAGGGCTTGTCTTAAAGGAAATGGAAGAGTCCTCAATAAGAGCAGTTTGCAAGGCTAACACCCGACAGGGTGGTGGCGCTTGCAAACCCTTATAAGAAAGAAACTGGGACAGATGATGAGGTGAGAGCACTTCAGTGCAAGCCCCAAAGGAAAGTTGGTTTTTTTTTGATTCCTGGGTTAAGACAAATGCTGCAGCCAATACCCCAAGACATGGTGCTCAGCCTCTTATGATGGGGTCTAACCTTTTTGATAAGTATGCCACTGGGCCAAGGGTGGGACCGAACGTGTGCCCTAAGACCCCCAGAGCGAACCCACTTTTTTCAGAGACAAACAGGTCAAAGGGTCTGGTGATGTCAGGGAGGTGGACTGGGGCTTGAAGAAGGAATTTCCTTAGGGTCTGGAAAGGGGCTTCCATTGGGTTGAGGAGAGGTTCAGTGGGTGTGCTCTTTGAAGCCTCATACAAGGGGCTGCCAGGATGGAAAATTTTGGGATCCAGGATTGTAGATATCCTGCTAGTCCTAGAAAGGAAAGAATTTCTTCCTTTGTAGATGGAGTGGACATGTTCTGCAATAATGCTTTTCTTTCTACAGTGATGGCCTTAAATCCAGGTGAGAGGCTGATTCCTAAGTAAATAAGCTGAGGTTGGGAAAGTCGTACCTTTGCTGGAAAGACCCTATACCCTGTCAGCCAAAATATTTCAAAGTTTAATAGTATCTCCTTGGGAGTCCTCGAGAGACATAGAAGATCATCAACATACTGTAAGAGAGAGGAGGAAATGAAAGTAAGAGAGGCAAGATCATGAGACAGTGTTTGGCCAAACAGGTGAGGGCTGTCCCAAAATCCCTGTGGAAGAATTGTCCAGGTCAGCTGAGAAGAAACTCGAGTGAGGGGATCAGTTGCCAGGTGAAGGCAAAGAGATCCTGAGAGTCAGGATGAAGAGGGACAGTGAAAAAGGTGTCCTTCAAATCCAACACAGAGAAGTATGTGGTAGAGGAGGGGATAGAGGAAAGCAATATGTAGGGATTGGGCACAGTGGGAAAGATGGGGACAACTGCCGAGTTGATGATGCGGAGATCTTGCAACAAACGGCAAGATCCATTAGGCTTTTTTTTTTTTTTTTTAATTTTTTTTTAGATGTTGATAGACTTTTATTTTATTCATTCATTTATATGTGGTGCTGAGAATCGGACTCAGTGCCGCACACATGCCAGGCAAGCGCTTTACCACTGAGCCACAACCCCAGCCCCCAGTAGGTTTTTAAACAGCCAGGATGGCAGTGTTATAAGGTGAGTTGGTGGGGCACAGGAAGCATTTCTGCCTTAAATCCTGGATGATTGGTTGACATTCTAAGAGGCTCTTTTGGGGAAGGGGATATTGGGCTTCGGCTGGGTAGGATGTTGGGTCCTTCAGGCAAATGAGTACAGGTGAGCATTTGGCTACAGAGGGTGTGTGGGTGTCCCAGACCTTGGGGTCAACAAGGGAGGGAGGAAGGGGATATGAAGACTCAGGTTGAGTTGTATGTTCCTGCAAGGTCATGAGAAGAACAGCAGAGGAGTTTTGGTGGAGGTGCATGGTGAGTGAGAAGGGAATAGAGGCACCCAATTTGGCTAGGATGTCCCTTCCCTAGAGGGAAATGGGACACATAGGAATTATCAAAAAGGAATGAGTGAAGCAGATTTGTTTGATATGCAACTTATTGGAGGGGTTTGTAGGGGGTGGTATGGTTTTCCCTCTACCCCAACAGTAGAGGATTTGGCAGGGGAAGTGGGTCCCCAAAACTCCCACATTACTGAAAAGGTGGCTCCAGTATCTATAAGGAAAGGGAGCTGCCTGCCTGCCACCATAAGGGTCACCTGGGGCTCCTGAGCGGTGATGGTTGTCAGGTGTAGAAGTCCTGGGCCCCTTCAGTCATCCATTGCCAACCCCAGTAAGTCACTGGGGGAAGTGGATGAGGGTGACCTGGCACTTCTCTGAGTACCAGGGCAATCCACTGCCCAATGTCCCAGTTGGTGGCATTTTGGACAAGGACCTGGGGGGCTTCTGGGGGTTGGGGCAGGTTCATGCCCAGTGGCCCTGTTTTCTGCATTTGAGGCATGGGCCTGGAGGTCTTCTGGGAGCAAAGGTGTCCCTAATAGTGGATGACTGGGCAGGTCTAGCTGGCTGAAAGGCTTTGGCCAGCATTAGGCATTTTAGTTTTTTTTTTTTTTTTTTTTTTTTTCTTCCCTTCCATTATACACCCTGACTGCCACTGCTATAAACTCTGGCTGTGGGGTAAGAGGCCCCCTGTCCAACTGCTTCAATTTAGCCTTTATGTCTGGGTAGCTTTGGGAAAAATAATAAGTCACGAGTAGCTGCCGTCCCTCTGGAGTTTCAGGGTCCTGATTAGTGTATTTGAGCATGGCCTCTGTGAGGCAACTCAGAAAGGCAGATGGGCTTTCAGTTTTGTCTTGTATTACTTTCTGAAGTTTATCATAATTAATGGGTTTAATAGCAGCCTTTTGGAGACCTGAAAGGACACAGGTTTGGAACTTGTCCTGCTGCAGAAGCCCAGTCCCTGTGTTGTAGTTTCATTGGGGCTCCCTGTCTGGTACTGCTTCAGCCCCAATGGGGTGGGTCGAGGTCGATTGGTGAACCTCATCTGCATAATTGTGCACCTGTTCCCAGACTATCCTGCGCTCCTCAGGGGTCAAGATGTTGGACATGATCATATAAATGTCATGCCAGGTAAGGTCATAAGACTAAGATACTGAAATTCCTTAATGAAGTTTGTGGAGTTGTAGGTGAAGGAGCCTAGCCACTTCTCTATTTGGGAAAGATTGGACAGCGAGAAAGGAACATGGACTCTGATCACTCCCTCCACACCAGCCACCTCCCATAAGGGGGCTGGAACATGTGCGCAGGACCACGTGGCGGGAGGACTGGTTGGGCTGAGGGGGGAGCGGAATCAGAAACAGAATGGGGCAAAGGAGATGGACGAGCAGGGACCCTGTATGCGGGTGGTTCATCAGCCAGGTCAAAGTCAGAGGAGGAGGAAGGATTGAGGGGCAGGAGAAGCCAAAAGGAGGTGTTTGGCTTTGTAGGAAGAGCAAAGATCAAGTTTAGCGCACAAGAAAGAAAAGGCTTGGAGATAAATTCTCCTTCTACTTGCCTGCTCATAGAAGTTGTACAAGTCCCTTAAAATATTGGGGTCCAGGGTGCCATTAATTGGTCATTCTGATTGATTATCTAAAGGATACTCTGGTCAAATATCATTACACAAGTAAATAAGTTTTGATGTCTTTAGGTCAGGGATCAGGTGAAAGTATTTGAGATTTTCTAGTAAACATCCCAAGGGTGAATCTGCCAGGATGGAAGACCTAGATCCCATGGTGGAGACTGAGAAACAACCAAGTCAGTATCCAAGGTGTCCTGAGGACACAGACTAGTTGACTGGAATGAGAAGGCAGCACAGTAATGGGGTTCATCACTTGACCATCAGTGTGCTGGACAAAAGCTGAGAGAGTTGAAGATCTGATGTCAGGATTTTCAAGAGCGAGCGCGAAGAGGAGCCTCAACCCTGAGAGAGAATCTCCACCATAAAGATCAGGAACCCACCTGTCAGATAAGGTCAACTAAGGGGGCCAGCCATAACTATAAAAGTTGTGGCTGGTGGAACCCCCACTCCTCAACCGCCTTGAGGATGCTGGAAGATCAACGGTCACATCTCAGGTCAGTAGAGGAGTGTTTAAGCCAACCTAGGGGAAGACTCACCAATCTGAAGGCTGGTGGTGGATGTGGAACTGAGTGTCTGGGCAAATGGAAGGTGAAACCAGCATCAGCAGGGGGTGGGGGAAGTCTGGGGTGACAGATGGAATTCCACTCACCTTAGTGGCGGCAAAAGAGTCCATCTGAGTCATAGCACCAATGAAAAGTGAAAAGGTGCCCAGACAAACCACTCTGGACATGGGAACTCATGCAAGAGATTTTATTAGGCAGACGAACAGCATTTGCCCTGAAGAGAGAGAGAATGCAAGAGAGAGCATGGCAGGGGAGCTTCGCTTCAGTAGTTGAATTTCATGGGCTAACGACGATCAGGCCAATTGCTGAGCAGTTAAAATTCGCAGGCTAGGAATTAAGCCAATGGCTGCCGAGCACAGGCTGACAAGTGGACCAATGGCTGGCTAGGATCACAGACTGATAGCTGGGGGTGCTGTCATGCCCTCTTGCTTTTCCCCACAGGGGTGTCCTTGCCCGACTGCCCAGGAAGGAGACCCATGAGGTTGTAGGGTGCACTGGTCATAGGCAGTCTGAGGCTCTGCAGCCAGACTGCAGAGCAAAACCAGCACCCACCAGCTGCCTGCCATGGCGAGCTGACACGTGGTGGGTTCACACAAACAGAGCAGTGCATTGGCCTGCCAGGTAGCCCACCAAGCACTACAATAACATGGCAAGGTCACAGGCTTTCTTTGAATTGCCTTTAATGAACAATCAAATAAGTTTGTAGAACAACAGGTATACTAATCATGAGAATAAATGGATGGAAACAGAGCCAATTAAGAAATATATCAAGAAGGAAAGATCAATGTGGCTAACTCCTCCTATACTGAGGTCATTGAAAGTTAGGATTTATGGCCATAGGTTTCTTAATGTATTTCAGAGGAAATTTCTTTAAGAGTGCAGGTGCACTAAGATGAAGTATGCCTGGCCATAGACACTGGCACCTGTATTAACATAGGGATTGACTTGTAGATGAAGCCCCCTGAATGGGGTAGTCACATGATAGTTCTGGAGAAGACCAACTAGGGTCAAAAACTCTCCTGCCTGATATGAAGGAGGAGTTAAACATCTGATTAGGAAAGACTACAGAAGGTGGAACCCAGTTCTTCTGGCAAACATCAAACAGTAATAAATTTGGAAACAGCATTGTTTCCTTTGTTGTTGCTCAGAGATGGCCCATTTTCTCTCCTGATAGTGTTTTTTGCTTGAGCCTTACTTTCACTCATAATAAAATTCTCTTGCTTTACTTTTTGTGTCTGTTTTTAAATTTTCTTTTGCTGGGACACAAGAACTGATGTTTGGAGCTTCAGCTCCCCACTCTCCTGTGATAGAACTTCTCTGAATATACCTTGTTCTTCATGCATCTCTACCTTTGTATATGCTGTTCCCTCTTCTCAAATGCCCATGACATGCTCCCACAAATCCTTTGTGACCCAGCCCAAAGGATCCATGGAAATTTCCCCAAACACTATCTCTCTCTCTCTCTCTCTCTTTCTTTCTTTCTCTTTCCTTTTCTTTCTCTCGTTCTCTCTCTTCTCTCATGTTCTTTAATTCTCTCATTCTTTCTCATTCTCTTTTGTTCTCTTGTTCTCTCATTCTTTTCTCTCTCTTTCTCTCCCCCCACCCACTTTCATTCTTTCTACTGGGGATTGAATTCAGGGGCACTTAACCACTGAACCACATCCCCAGCCCTTTTTATATTTTTATTTATAGACAGGGTCTCACTAAGTTGCTGAGGTTTACTTTGAACTCAATCCTCCTGCCTCAGTCTCTCAAGCCACTGGGGTTACAGGTGTGCACCACTACACCTGGCCGTAGGTTTCTTTTAAAGCATTCACCAGTGTCTGTTAAAATCGCCAACCCTAAGGACAGGTAGGCCCTGCATTACTCTTTAGATCTAGTTAAAACTGATTTCACCCAACCATATCCTAATTTTATGACCTGCAGAAACCAAAACTCTTGTTGATATTTCTAGAGCCTCAGACTTGTATGTTTTCACATGACCTCTTTCTCTGGACTATTTCCTCACTTGTGGCCTGTGTTACGTGTAATTCAGGGAGTACATTCAATTCCTTCACTGCTTTCCAGGAAAAGTTTTCTCATACACCACATTTATAAGACTTTTCTGAATAGCTGGGGTCACAAAGCAAGTTTCGTTAAAATCTCTAGGAGTCAGCCTGCCCCTCCTCCATCCTCTTCAGCTACCTGACCACAGGGTGTCCCCCTGTTCCCAGGCAGCACCAGTACTCACCTGGGGAAAGGGACAAGGCTAAAACATTCCAGAAATATTCAGAGTCAAATTGGTAGGAAAATAGGTTTTATTCAAAACCAGATTTGAAGGAAGATAGAAGAAACTTACTGTTAGAAAAGATTCCATCTTCAGAGTCTGAGAATATGTAAAGCTTTAAAAGGAGAAGAGGCAACAAAGTAAGAGAAAAGGAAGGAAAAGTACACATGCAGATTGGGTTAGTCTCTGCTAGCCAGGCCTGTGTGGGGAGGGCATTCTCCATTCTCAATTCCTTGGCATAGGGGTCAGCCCTCTGCTTCCACTCTCAAAATCAGAAGGGTCCCACACTTCGGTCTGTCCTTTCCTCATGGAATATTAGTCTCCCTGATTCTGTGGTCTCCCCTTTCTCTCTAACAACAAACCTTTTCTATTGCTGTTTCCACATGGAACAGTTTTGGGACGCTTTCCATGTGTGGCCTTTCTTCTATTCAAGCCCTTATCAAGGTGATACTTTAAATAAAAGCAACTCCTTTCCAAAGAGGAATTCTAGAGCTGACAGTTGTTTGGATGTTAATTTTCTCCATCTTCTTATTTAACTAATTGTTTATGAAGGTGCAAGCACAAATGAGAGAGGCAGGAGCTGGGAAGCAGACCTCGAATCTGTAGGATCAGCAAGCCCTTCTTCAGTGGTGAAGTGAATTGATCAAACACCTGATGTGGCTCTTTTTCAGGGCAGAAAATGGTGGTGGGCTAAAGCAAGGGTCTGTGTTTTATAGGCTTCATTTGGGGTGGGACAGGAAGGTAGTTCTTGGGGTCCATTGTATTGGAGTCAGCTGATCCATCAGGTTGGGAAAGGAGTGTGGATAGGGAATTTCCTGGAACTTATTGTATTGGGATCAGCTGACTCATTAGGGTGGAGAGGTCAGGTGCCAGTCAGGTGCAAGTTCCTTTTGTGTTTCTTTCCCTCTGATTGAATCCTGGGCTTTTATTTATTTTTTATTTTTATTTTTTTGTGGTACTGGGGATTGAACCCAGGGTCTTGTGCTTACAAGGCAAACACTCTACCAACTGAGCTATCTTCCCAGCCCTGAATCCTGATCTTTTAAATGACAAAGCTTCAATTTTATCCTGGACAAGGCTGTTGGGGGAACAGCTGCAGATAGGGGAAATGTCCTTGGACTTATTTTCCATATCCTTCAGAAGGTGTCTTAATTCAGACTTCTATTTAAAAAAACACAAACAAACAAACAAAAAACACCGTAAGCTGGACACAGTGCAATATGCCTATCATCCCAGCTACTCTGGAAGTTGAGACAGGAGGATCACAAGTTTGAGGCCAGCATGACAATTTAGAGAGACTCTGTCTTTAAAAAGGGCTGGGGATGCAGATTAGTGGAGAGTATGCTTGTCTAGCATGTGCAAGACCTTGGGTTTGACCCCTAGTATGGAGTGGGAGGAAAGGTGCAGAGGACAACCATAGACTGGTGTACTAGTCAGGGTTCTCTAGAGGAACAGAATCAACAGGAAGTATGATTATAAAAAGGGGTTTATTAGATTGGCTTACATGACCAGAAGCTAGATAGTCCACAATGGCTGGCTGCAGCTGGAGAGCTGGAAGAACCAGTAGGTGTGCAGTCCAAGATGCAGAAGCCCCAGAACAAGAAAGACCAACAGAACTACCCTAGATGGAGGCTAAGGCTTCTGGAAACTACCTGAAGCATCACTGGCAGAGTCCTCTTTGGAAGAGTGAAGAAGCAAGAGTCCGATATCCTCATGACCAAAGCAGCATTCAAGAACCATTGAAGAAGAGCCGAGCTTACATCTGCATCTGCTTCCTTGTTCTTCCAACTTTTATTCCATCCTATCGGGCAGTGCCACCCATGCTTAGGGAGGGGCTCCACTTCAGTTCCTGTCCCACATCCCAGTCCTTCCTATACACGCCCTCACGGACACACCCAGAAGCCTCTTAATCATCTGTATCTATTAATCCAATCTAGTTGACAATTCAAATTAACCATTGCAACTGGGGACAACCAAAGACTGGTGACTTGCAAACAACAGACATTTCTCACAGTTCTGGAGGCTCTTAAGCCCAGGGCCTCTCCCAGGCTGCAGACTGCCAGTGTTTCATTGCATCCTCACGGTGGAGAGTGAGCTAGATTCTGGGATCCCTTGTATAAAGGTTCTAATTCCATTCATGAAGGCTCTACCCTCATGGCTTAATTACCTCCCAAAGATCACTCCTCCTGATGTTATGGCATTAAGGGTTAGGATTTCAACGTGAATTTGGGGGTAGGAGGACACAAATAGATCAAAACAGGTTACCCACAGTTCTGAATCAGGTCTTATCTGATTCATTTTGGTTGCTCCAGTTCCCTGCACAGAGTTTGGGATATTTGTAACATTTGTTGAATAAATAGATCTATAAGAATGTCCTATTGAAAAGAAATTGAGTAAAAGAATGGAGCTGGGAGCAGGGGTGTATCAGTGATAGAGCTGCTGCCTGGCATGTGTGAGGCCTTGGATTCAATTCCCAGCACTGAGGAAAAAGAAAAAAATTGATGTTAATTACCTGGTGGTTCTCAGAGATCTTTGCTATGTGAAACAAAGAGGCTAAAGCCCTCGCCTTAAATACTAGTTCCAGTTCTCTTTCTAACTTGCCGTACAACCAGGGCATGTCACTTTTCCTCTCTTTCTGTACCTTGGCAGAAAAATGAGAAGGTGGTTTTTTGTTATTCCTCTTTGTTCCACCAGCCACACCTCATTCTGATCCCCACGTGCAGTCTGATGCTTCACAGTGGGGACCTGGTTGGCCTGCTGGGTGGCTTATTATCACAACCCACCTGTCTGGTTAAGATGTGCTTTCAAAACAGGGTGACCTAGAATTATTCTAGCTCCTGGTTCTTATTCAGTACACCTGTGCATTCCTCTCTGGCCTTCAGTGCTCATGTAAAGCTGGATATTGAATGAACTTCTTTTCATCTCCTTTGCTTTATGTAATAAATGCCGTCAGTCTGGGCTGAGGATGTAGCTCAGTAGTAGAGCTTTTGCCTAGCATATGTGAGGCCCTGGTTTGATTCCCAGCACTGGGGAAGAAAAAATCCAATCAGTTTTTTCCTATGTCCAACCCTCATACACAAATGTGTGTATGTAGCCAGTGTGGTGACACAGACCTGTAATCACAGTGACTTGGGAGGCTGAGACAGAAGGATTGCAAACTCAAGGCCAGCCTCAGCAACTTAGGGAGAGAGACTGTTACAGAGCTGGGGCCTTCCAGGAAACCGAGGCAACACGAATACTACTCTTCCCTTCAAACCCTGATTCTTGTGACCAAGTCAGAAAGATTTCAGAAATGTCACTCAGTAACAGGAATGAGTTTAGTGAAGGGATAGGAAAAGGGAAAGGGAAAGGGGACACTCTCAAGGGAGAGAAGGGGTCCTCTCAGAGAGGAGAGGGATAATATGCTTTCCTGTACTCCAGTTTTATTGGGGATTTTAGAGAAGTTTCTAGAGAATCTGGCCCAGGTCCACCTCTTGACTTTTGACTGACAGCAAGATGACATCAGACTTTCAAATACCCACAACCATGGCAACGCTAGTCACCTTGGCCCATGCTGACCTGTTCTAATTGGATTTTTTTTTTTTTTTTAGTTGTAGGTGGACACACCTTTATTTTATTTTTATGTGGTGCTGAGAATAGAACCCAGTGCCTCACATATGCTAGGCAAGTGCTCAACCACTGAGCCGCAACCCCAGCCCTCTAACTGAATTTTTAACCATACATTCCATAAGATTTTATGATTAGGAGGAACTATCCTAATCTTTGGGGGTTTCAAGATTTGGTCACAAAAGTCTCCTGGGTTCCTACCATTGACATTATCTTCAGCCTGCATTTTTCCTGCAGTTAACAGGTAGCTTGCTAAGGGATGTGACATATCCTGTCCACTGAGGCCAGGCATGACTGCAGTTAAATTGCTTCTTGGGAAAGAAAGCCTGTGGGAGTCAGTACAGTGGGACCATTTTATAGAATATTTTCTTAACCTTGTATTCCCACTACCCTTATCTGTTTGTTCTCTAACAAGGCCCTGTCTCGAAATTTAAAAACTAAATGAAAAGGACTGGTGATGTGGCTAAGTGGTAAAGTACCATTGGGTTCAGTCCCCAATATAAGGGGAAAAAAGAATGTGTGCACCTGTGTGCAAGCATGCACACATCCACTCTTTTTTTTTTTTTTTTTATTCTAATTAGTTATACGTCACAGCAGAATGCGTTCGATTCATTGTACATGAATGGAGGACAGCTTTTCATTCCTCTGGTTGTACATGATGTGGAGTCATACTATTCATGTGATCATACATGTACCTAGGGTAAGAATGTCTGTGGAGCGCCATCCATGGCCTGCAAATAAAACTAGGCTTGGTTGAGCCATCAGACAGGGGAATCTGGCTCTCAGGAACTGGCAATCATGAAATATTATTCCAGATTGCCTGGAGTATGTGGTTTCTGTGCAGACTGGTTCACTGCAGGAGTTTGTAGGCCCTGGATGTGCCAATGACCTGCTTAAGCAAAATGATTTGCTTAACTCTACCCCATCCTGTTTCTTACAGAAGAAGCTCCTCCCAGTCCCCCTTTGATCTGTACCACAATAAATAAAGAGAGC
Source organism: Sciurus vulgaris (assembly GCF_902686455.1). Classification (NCBI taxonomy): domain Eukaryota; kingdom Metazoa; phylum Chordata; class Mammalia; order Rodentia; family Sciuridae; genus Sciurus; species Sciurus vulgaris. The sequence continues at coordinate 75,446,369 of NC_136472.1, forward strand.
ATGTGCTTCTCCATTTTGTTAGAACCAGACCCTTCAGCGTGGCTCAACCCATCACCCCTGATTCAAAACATAATTGTCTCCTGTGTTTTTTTTCTATTAAATAGATTTCTTAGCAATTTATTTATGCCCAGCTCATCCCTCCAACAGGAACCCTTTCCCTCGCCCATGTGGAACATAGGGACATAGAGGTATTCATCTCATTTCACTGTCATTGCTACCCCCATGTCCCTTCCCCAAACATCCACTTTCTTAACCAGAATTTTGTGTGTGTGTGTATGTGTCTGGAATTTCCGGAAAAAGCGTTTTATTTAGTTTAGTTTTGTTTTTGATGTGTGTGTGTGATACTGATGTTCAAGCCCTAGGCCTCCTTGATGCTGATGTTCAAACCCTGGGCCTCCTTGTGCATGCTAAACGTTAAGCATGCCTTTTACCATTGAGTTACATCCACAGCACCCTGAAAATTTTTATGTTTTCTGAAGGAAATAGAAACTGAAGGAAATAGAGACTTACAAAACCCCCAGGGAAGAAGGGAGCTCAGGAATCTGATCTGTCACAATCTCCCTTATCTGCCCCAATCCCCCTGCCCGCTGAGAGCAAGCCCTCTAAAAGTAACTGACCAACTCTTCCCATGACCTGACCCTGCTAAGCCCTGTAAAACTCAGACCCTTGTTGTAGCCCTGTTACCATTTTCTCTCTCGAAAATGTGCCCCTCTGCTGCTTAATAAAGTATCACTGATCCACCGAGGTCCATCTCCCTTTCTTTTTCTCTTTGTATTCTCTTTCATTTGCTTTCAGGAACTCCATGTAGTATTCTTGACAAGACCTTGGTCATAGCTGCATTATCTTTGTTCAGGGTCTTACAAGTGGAGTTACCTATAAAGAGTCCAAAGAGGCAAGGGTTTGCAAGGACCGATTGATCATATTTTACTCAATCCTAGCTCATTTATAATACTAAGCCATAATAAGCCACTGTTAATAATTAAGTTTTTGGTTGGGGTTGTGGCTCAGTGGTAGAGCACTTGCCTAGCATGTGTGAGGCACTGAGTTTGACTCTCAGCACCACATATAAATAAATGAATAAAATAAAGGTCTATCAACATCTAAACATTTTTTAAAAAATCATTTTTTTGGTGTGTGTGTGTGTAGTTATGGGGATTAAACTTAACAGTGCTCTATCACTGAGCTACATCCCCAATGCTTTGTTTTTTTAAAAAAAAATTTGTAGTTGTAGATGAACAGCATGTCTTTATTTGTTTATTTTTATACAGTGCTAAGGATCAAACCCAGTGCCTCACGTGTGCTAGGTAAGTAAGCACTCTGCCATGAGCTACAGCCCTAGGTTTCCCCACCCTGACCAGTGCTCTTAATTTTTAAATTTTGAAATAGGATCTTGCTAAATTGCCTAGGCTGACCTCAAACTTGTGATCCTCCTGCCTCAGACTCCCTGCTGAGATTACCTCTTTGCATAACCACGCCCAACAATAACTAAAACTTTAATTGGAGTGCCAAAGGGTGTCCCACAGCTCCTTTCGTATATTTTGTTATCAGTGACAAGACCTAGTTACAGTAATCTTGGTTAACATGTCTTGATGATAGCCAATATCTTATCCTTATGTCTGGTTTTCCTATTTCATTCTCCTTTTCCCTAACTCCTGCTTTCTGGCATCGCCACAACAAAGTACTCAGGAAAGGCAAAATTTATCCAGAATAAGCATCATTTTATTGCTTCCTCTGGGGCTCAAAAGGGGTACAGTGTAACCAACCTACCAAAATGTGGACTGGTTTCCTTGAGAATTAGTGTTATGCTGAGAGCTGTGTTGGTCTCTGTTATTGGCTTTTTAGTAGTTAGCAGAGGCAATACCTAGATCTGCCTCGTCAAGAGGGAGGCTATCTTGTTAAGCCCATGCATAGCCTCCTCTCTGTCACTTGTTTTGGTTTGGATCTGTAGTGTTCTCCTAAGGTTCATGTGTCGAAGGCTTAATCCCCAGTCCAGCAATGTTTAGAGGTGGAGATTCTGAGAAGTGATGGATCATGAGGGCTCTAACCTTATCGATGGATTAATTCATTGAGGGATTCATAATTTGATGCATTATTGAGAAGTGGTAGAAACTATAAGGGGAGGGGTGTAGTTGGAGTAATGGGTCATTAGGGGTGTGCCCTTGGGGACTGTATCTGGCCCCTTCCTCTCTCCCTCTCTTTCTTCCCAGCTGCCATGAGGTGAGGAGTCTTCCTTTTCCATACCCTTCTGTCATGATCTGCCTTGCCTCGGGCCCAAAGCAATGGAGACAGCCAGATATGGACTGCAACCTCTGAAATTCTGAACCTAAATAAACCTCTCCTCTTCTAAGTTGCTTTTTCAGGTATTTTATCGTAGTGATGAATAGCTGACTGGCACATCATCATAGCTACTCAACTCATGAGCCCATTGTGTCACCACCAGAGTAGCTGAGGAGAGAGGCTGACTGACGTTACAGGATGAATTATCCTCTCCTCCTGGTTGTTGGGTACCTCCTCTGTGGTAAATACTCTCTTGTGGACAATAATCTGAGATATAAGGACTCACGTATTAACTCACAGATTTGAGATGCCTCTTGCCCAGATTTCCTTGGTTCAGTCTTCCAACATTGTTTTTTTTTTTTTTCCCCATCTCTGACTAACTTGTCAGGCCATTCACCATTGCTCAGGAGACTAGGCGTGACTGTACTTCAGGCTGCTTTTCTCCTCTAAGTGAACAACCAAGGATTTTGATTATTTGTCTGTCCACTGAAAGAATTTGCTTTAACCACTATCCTTAAGAACCACCCCTGAGTCATGAAACCACCCCATTTTTTTTTTTTTTTTTTTTTTTTTTGCAGTATTGGCGATTGGACCCAGGGCCTTACCCATGCTAGGCAAGCACTCTGACACTAAGCTCCATCCCCAACCCTTTTAAAATTTTTATTTGAGGCAGGATCTTGCTAAGTTGCTTAGCATGCTTGAACCTGAGACCCCCTCTCTCAGCTTCCCGAGTAGCTGGGATTACAGGTGTGTGCCACTACACCCAACATAGACAGTCCATTTCTTTTATTTCCTTCTTTCTTTCTTTTTTTTTTTTTTTTGAACTGGGAATTGAACCCAGGAGTGCTGAGCCACATCCCCAGCCCTTTATTATATTTTATTAGAGACAGGGTCTTGCTGAGTCGCTAAGTGCCTTGCTAAATTGCTGAGACTGGCTTTGAACTCTCGATCCCCCTGCTTTAGCCTCCTGAGCCTCTGGAATTACAGGCATGTGCCATCATGCCTGGCACAACAGTCCATTTTTTATTAGTACCCCAAAATTTCACCAACCCATCTCTGAAGTAGATTTGAGTTTGCCTTCTCTGACAGTGATTTTATTGGCTAATGCCCCCTTTCCCTGATATAAGTAGAAGAATAGGTGTCAGTGCAACAGAAGTAGGTGACATAGGGCAGGGCAAGTGTTTCCGTCATTGCGTTTTTTGGACCTGCTTGGAGCTAATCCCAAATGTCCCATTTCCATCACATAGGGATTGTAGCTGTAATTCTTATGGCTTGTTTGATCTGATGATACTCATGGCAGGTGACTCCTGTATATAGTAACTTGATATATGAGTTTCCTGTGGTTTCTGAAACAAATTACCATAAACTTGGTAACTGAAAACAATGGAGATTTACTCCGTCATAGTTCTGAAAGCCAGAAGTTCAAAATCACCATCCCTGAACTGAAACCAAAGTGTTAGCAGGCTGCACTCTCCCTGGAGGCTCAGGGGAGATCCAGTTCCTGTCGCATTTCCTTCCAGGGGCTGCCAGCATTCCTTGGCTTATAGTTGGATCACTCCTCCATGATTACTTTGCCTTCCCCTTTTCTCTGGGTGTCGTCTCCTCTGCTTCCTTCTCATAAGGACATGTGATTATATTTAGAACCCACTGAATAATCCAGGAAAATCCTTTTATTTCAAGATCTATAACTTAATCATATCTGCAAAGTCCCCGTTTTGCCATATAAGGTAACATTCACAAATATTGGGGTTTTTAAAATTTTTTTTAGTTGTAAATGAACACAATATCTTTTTATATATTTATTTTTATGTGGTGCTGAGGATCGAAGCCAGTGCCTTACGCATGTGAGGCAAGTGCTCTACCACTGAGCTACAGACCCAGCCCTATTGGGGGTTTTAACTTACCATATTTGGTATCCATGGTCTAGCAATCCCTCTCTACTAGGACACTGCAGTATTCCAGGACCTGATTTTCAAATGAGTTATTCTTTCACAGAAGGCACAGTCTTGCTCCAGAGCCCGAGGGCTGTAACTCTCCTTTTGAAGTTTTCCAAAGCCCATGTACAGCATTCTTCTCCCCCACAGATATTCTGGGTCATATCCCTAAGTGTCAAAGTAGCTTGTTTTGCAGAATGATCATACTGCAGAGCCCCCCGTTACTTTTAGCCTCTGACAAAATTGACGACTTTCCAAATCATTAGCTAAATCCATCAGAGCATTTGTAGTCTAGTATACGTAGCCTCTAAAATTTACCAAACACAGTTCTTTCTCAATGATAGGAGTGCAAGTATAAAACTTGTCCTTTATCTTAAAAGGGATGTTCTGCCTACCCTAGACTATTGTACCCCAAGAAACTTCTCCAACATGGCAAGCCCATAAATTTTCATGGAGTTTATTTCCTACCCTCTGAATACTTGTTACTGGGGCATCTTACCTTATACCTTGCTGAGGTATCTTCCTCTTCCTACTTACTAGGACCTCTAGTATGATATATCATCATGCTAGTGGGCCAAAGTTGATGTTCTCTGAGTGAGATGATCAGGGTTCCTGAAGCCTACTCTGTGAGAGAACCAGAGAATTAACATAGTTTTGGGGCAATGAATGTGGATTTTCATCCTTTCCAGAGAAAAGTGAGCTGTTTTTGATCTTTACTAATGGGGACATAGAACACATCTCTCAGATCAAGTGCTAGAGGATGTATTACAGTAAAGATACCATGTTCTGTATGGCAGCTACATTTTAGGTCCCATTGGTTAAGTTTATGATAGCCCACCATCATTTGCCTGAGTCTGTTTTTTTGCAGTGACCAGAGAGGTTATTTGAATAGGGATATAATAGGGGTAAACAGGTTTACATCCTCTCTTTTGTGATAGTATTAATCTCTACAATTCCCTCTAGAATATGATATCACTTCTAATTTACTATCTTGGCTTGACTGGGGCTCTGAAGTGGCTGGGTAACATTAAGGGCTTCTACTTGACCCTTTCTAAAATAAAGGTGCTTATTTCTTAGGTCAGGAAAATAGTGTGAGAGTGCTCATATCTGCTAAATACATTTCCACTAACCTCTACTCCCAGGAACTGGGGATTAACCACAAGGTGGGTCTGTGAACAAATGGGACCATTGTGAAATGAACTTGGACTAGAAGTGCTTTTATCACTTGACTTCCATAATTCAAATTCATCATCTAAAAGTAGGATGACAGTTCCTATCTCATAGGGTTGTTGAGAAGTTTTACTGATAGGTGCAGACTCAAAAGGCAGCTCTCATTGTGCAGCAGGAGTTCAACAAATAATGCTATGTTCAGACATATTGCTGAGAAACCTTGATCCCCATATTGGATGGTTTCCTTGAGTCCTGAGTTTTCAAACTGCCTTCCACATAAAGCATAGTGATTAAGAACAAAGACGTGGGACCCAGACTCTGGGGTTTTGGATTTGGGCTCTACCTGTAGTTGCTGGATTTGGGGCAAGAGGTTTAACTTCTCTGCCATTCTGTTTCTTTATAAAATGAAGAAATTTTAATATGTATCTCACAGGATTGTTTTGTGAATTGAGTTATTAATTGGAAAACACCTAGAATTCCCTGGAGCATAGTAAGCACTATGTAACTCTTGGCTATTGTTATTATTCATTATTATTATTAATTGGCCAACTCTACCACTCAGAATTTCTCACCAGGGCTGGGTCCGTAGCTCAGTGGCAGATCGCTTGCCTAGCATTTATGAAGCACTGGGTTCAATCCTTAGCACTGCTTAAAATAAGCATATAAAATAAAAGCATGCTGTCCATCTACAACTACAAAAAACATTTTTTTAAAGAATTTCTCACCAGCTTAATATTTCCTCAGAATTCCCAACTATTGCTCTGTAACTTAACTTTCTGTCCCCTCTTTTCTCTTTTCCACATCCAAAATATAATTCTTATTTTCTTATATCTCTGTTTAGCTTTCTCCTTACAAATCATACCCAGAGGCTCAACTTGTCTGGAAAATATAGTCTTATTTTCTTCTTTATTAAGGTTGAATAATATATACTGTACACCACATTTTCTTTATCTAGCAAGGTGAGTGGAGCTCAGTGATGGAGTGCTTGCTTAGCATGCACAAGGCCCTGGGTTCAATTCCCAGCAGGGCAAAAAAAAATAAAAAGGAAGAAAAGAAAAGAAATATTTACTTGGTACTTACTCTATGTACTGTACTAAAAGCTTTATATGGATCAACTCATCTATTCCCTCAATAATCTAATGAGGTAGGTATAAACATATTTATAGATATAAATATTTATTCATATAAAATTCATTTCTATGATTATATTTCATACTTTATAGACTGGGGAAAATCGGGGTTTTTTCCTCTCTCTTTGAATTCCTTTCCTGTTTTTTCAAAATATTTCCTTTTTTTTTTTTTTTAGACAACAGCTTTATTGAGATATAACTTACATTCCTTATAATGTACCCACTTGAAGTATACAGTTCATGTGTTTGTTTTATTTTTATTTTTTGGCAGTGCTGGGGATTGGCCTCAGGGTCTCATGCACCTAGCTAGGCAAGAGCTCTATCACTGAACTATAGCCCCAGCCTTCAATTTAGAGGAAATTGAAGTTTTTCTTTTTTTTTTTATAATGTATTTTTTTTATTGTAAACAAATGGGATACATGTTGTTTCTCTGTTTGTACATGGAGTAAAGGCATACCATTTGTGTAATCATAAATTTACATAGGGTAATGTTGATTCATTCTGTTATTTTTTCCCTTCCCCCCCACCCCTCCCACCCCTCTTTTCCCTTTATACAGTCCTTCCTTCCTCCATACTTGCCCCCCTCCCTAACCCTAACTCTAACCCTAACACTAACCCTTCCCTCCCCCCATTATGTGTCATCATCCACTTATTAGCGATATCATTCGTCCTTTGGCTTTTTGAGATTGGCTTATCTCACTTAGCATGATATTCTGTAATTTCATCCATTTGCCTGCAAATGCCATAATTTTATCATTCTTTATGGCTGAGTAATATTCCATTGTATAGTATATATATATACCACAGTTTCTTTATCCATTCATCAACTGAAGGACATCTAGGTTGGTTCCACAGTCTGGCTATAGTGAATTGAGCAGCTATGAACATTGATGTGGCTGTATCTCTGTAGTGTGCTGATTTTAAGTCCTTTGGGTATAGGCCAAGGAGTGGGATATGAAGTTTTTCATTTTAAGTTTATTTTTATTTTTTAAAATTTTAATTTACAAATAATTGTGTGAATTTATGGGATATGGTATGATGTTTTGATACATAAATATATTGTGGAGTGATTAAGTCAGGTGTTAACATATATATCACCTCAAATACTTTGTGGTCAGAACATTTAAAATCTAATCTCTTAAAACTGTTTTCAAATACACAATATATCATTATTACCTGTAATCACCATGCTGTTCAATAGATTTCTGAAATTTATTCCTCCTGTCTGATTGAAACTTTGTACCTTTTGACCAGTGTCTCCCTAGTCCTAGCCGACCCTTTCCCCTCCACCCCAGGGTCTGGAACCACCGTTCTGCTCTACGCTTCTGTGAGTTTGACTTATTTAGATTCCATGTTGAGTGATATCATATAATATGTTTATTTATTATTATTAATAATTAGTTAATATATTTTATTTGTGCCTGACTTATTTGCCTTAGCATGATATCTTCCAGGTTCATCTATGTTGTTACAACTGGTAGAATTTCCTTCTTTTTAAGGTTGAATAATATTTCCTTGTATATATCCATACACTGTATAGCATATTTTTATATATCCATTCACTTATGGACACTTAGATTGAATCTGTTTCTTAGAACTTGTGAATGATGCTGCAGTACAATAAACATGGGTGAGAATTGCAATTTTGGAGAGGTATAATAACTTGCCTGTGGCCACATTAGAAATGCCAGAAAAATAATAATTGGAGAGATAATATAAGGGAAACTTAAAACTGAAGGCCAGCTGTCAGTTTAAATCCTGGCCATTAACATGTGTGTCTTGCTGCCTCTGGAGTTAAGTGCTTTGACTTCCCAGGTTACTTTAGGGTCATATCAGGTCACTGTTTGCACAGAGAAACAAAAATATCTGTATAAAATCAAAGAGGAGGGAGAGAATAATTCAGTTGCAAGTATCCACTAAGATTCTCTTGATGTTATTTGAGAGGATCTTAAAGGAAAGGTAATGTTTTTAGGATGGAAGATGGGATGGAATATCATTTTAGTCAGAGAGAATAACAGGAAATAGGCATTGAAGAAGAAGAGATTGGGGTGTGTTCAAGGAATGGCAAGTCTGGGTACAACTGGAGCTTAGGTTATATGGGGTGGGAGAAAGAGTGGGTCAAGGGGCAGGTGATGTCAGACCTTAAAGGTCACTGAAGTAGGACAATTTCAGACTGTCTTGCATTTGTTCATGTACTTCCAGTAACGACCCTTGATTTTCACTTAAGGATCTGTTCCACTTATTCTCAGTCCATGCTGGTTGGGCAAGGCAGCCCCATACCACCACCACATGCAGTCTGCATCCAGACAAACCAACACTTGGCATATCACTGATGACACATATCCATATCAGACCAATCAAAGCCACCAAAGCTCAATTTTTCCTACAAGTTTTGCTTAAGATATATGGAAAAGGGGTTCCCTTTTCCCCTCAGGTTTGGACCTAGGAGTGTGTGGGATAGAGCTACAGAGGCTATTTTGCCACTTTGAAGGCATTACACGACCAAGAGAGGGATTGAAAACAAAGAAGGCAGCTAGGGAATGTAGTTTAGTGATAGAATGCTTGCTTAGCAAGTGTGAGGTCCTGGGTTCAATTCCCAGTAACCCCATCCACACACACACATTAATTAATTAATTAAAAGAAAGAAGAAAAAAAGAAAGAAAGCTGAGAGTTGGACAGAGAGAACTACCAGTCATAGTGAGACCATTATTTCCCCGAACTTTTCCAGTATTTAAGGTGAAGAACTCCTGCTGCTTATTTTTTTCTTAAGCAAGTTTGTGTAGCATTTTCTGTCACTTGCAACCCAGAGATTTGAAAAACTCAGAACTTTTTATTTTTATTTCCTGGAGGTAACATATTTAATGAAGGGATTTATGTAGGTGGTAACATGACCCTTTCATCTTTTGTCAAACTCACTCTGGCTTCTGGGTGGAGACAAAGCCTCAGAAACTAGATGGACGTAGGTTTGAACACAATATGGGTCATTTATTAACCCTATGATATCAGGAAGTGTATCCATCAGGATTCTATTTGAGAAACACAACCCCTACTATATATGTGTGCATGTATATATTATAAGGAATTGGCTCTTGTGCTTCTGGGGGCTGACAAGTCAATTTTGAAATCTGTAGGCCAGGCTCAGGCTAGAATCTCCTGAGCAGGAGCTGAAGCAGAAGTCCACAGGCGAATTTCTTCCTCCTCAAGGAAAAACCTCAGTTTTGCTCTTTAATCTTTTAGTGGTTTGGATGAAACCCAGATTATTGAGGATAATGTTCTTTACTTAAAGACACTTGATTATAGATGTTTACCACATGTACAAACTACTTTCACAGCAACACCTAGATTAATGTTTGATTAAATACCTGGGCACTGGAGTCTAGTAAGGCTGGTATGTAAAACTAGCCATCACTTAATTTCTTTAAGTCTTGGTTCCCTCAAATATTAAAACTGAGGTACTGATTCTTACCTCATCTATGAAAATGTCAGTACAGCAGAACTTTACATAGAACAGAGCATAGTGTTTAACATGTGATAGCAGCTCTGTTTACAGAAATTAGTAAGAATGCCTTTGTAAAAGTTTAGAAGAGCAAGTTTTGGTTTAGATAAGAATACTTTCTTTTTCTGATTTAGTATTTTAAAAGTAAAAGTCAAAAGTCATATATTTATTTTATTTTGAAATGTGTTTTACTATGTTGCCCAGGCTAGCTCTGAACTCCTTGGCTCAAGTGATCCTTCTGCCTCAGTTTCTGAGTAGCTACAGGCATGCATTACCTGCCTGGCAAATAAATGTAATATAAGCCAAGATAGTTCAAATTGGTAGTTAACGAAAAGTTAGTCTCTCTCTTAGTCTAGACCATTTCCTCAGAAACAATCATTATTGATAGTTTCCTACCATCTATACAGACACACACACACACACACACACACACACACGTATATACACATATACACACACACACTGTGTCAACTTTTTGTCATCGTGACCAAAATACCTGACAAGAATAACTTATAAGAAAAAAAAAAACTTATTTTGGGCTCATGGTTTCAAAGGCTCAGTCCATAGTCAGCCAACTCCATTGCTTTGGGCCCTTAGGCCCAAACACCATGGTAGAAGGACAGCAGTGGAGGAAAGCTGCTTACCTCATGGCTGCCAGGAAGCAGAAAGAATGGAATGGGCCACATGGAAGATGAATCCTTTCATCCAGGACACTCCCCCAGCAATCTACCTCCTCTAGTCATGCCTCACCTACCTATGGTTACCACCTAGTTAGTTCATTCAAATTATGATGAACAGATTAGGTTATAGCTCTCATAATATAATCATTCTGCCTCTGAATACTCCTGCATTAACACGAGAGTTTTGGGGGGACACCTTATAGCCAAACAATAGTATTCTGCCCCTGGCCTCCAAAAGTTCTTGTCCATCTCATAATGAAAAATGCATGTAGTCCATTTATAAGAATCTCCATAGTCTTAATCCAGCATCGCTCAAGAGTTCAAGTTCAAAATCTACTCTAAGACTCAAGGCAAACTCTTGGCTATAAAACCTTGTAGAGATCAAAAACAAATTACATATATCCAGTATACACTGGCACAGAGTAAACATTGCCATTCCAAAAGGGAGGAATAGGGTCATAGAAACAAGGGATGGGACCAAAACAAGACCAAAAGCCAGTCAGGCAAATATTTCCTATAATTTTATGTATGATATCTGGGACACATGTTGACCAGATGTGAACTCCAAAGGGTTTGGGCATCCTGATTCCTATAGCCTTGCCAGTTGCAGCTCAAATGGCTTCTCTCTGCCTGGCTCTGTCTGCAGCCAACAGCTTTCCTCAGTATTAGTGCCATGTTACTGGCATTGCTTAATCTTGGAGATCTGCACTGCAGCTTTATCTTCCTTTTCATAGCACCAGATATCATAGCTATAAGGATTTTGACCCTGTTATACTTTGCCTGGCCTCCCAGGCCTTCCTTTGAAATCTTGGTGGAAGACTCCATGATCCCTAACTTCAGCATCCTGCATTTCTGCAGAACTAGCACCTTGTGGATGACACCAAGTTCTGCCACCAGTTCAAGCAGTAGTTGGGTCCCCTGGGACTAGGGGTGCAGTGGCCTCTAAATGCCTGGGTAGCTGAACACAGTGAAACAACTTCCTAGATTTGCCCCCATGATCTCTTCTCAAAGGAATTTTTACATTTCTCCCCTTGAGTCTTCAATGGGTGTGGTCTTTTCCAATTCCTGAGATGTCCTCCAAACATCTTTTATATTATCTCTGTGCAGAGTATTTAATATCTCTTTAGTGATTTTAATCTCTTCTACAACCACATCTTCCTTGGCTCCAATTTTATTCACATTCTGGCCAAACTGCAATTTTTAAAAATTCTTCTACTCTGGATTCTCACAGTGAAACTGGCTAAAAACCCATAGCAATATCCGTGTCACATCCAAATGTTGTGCTGCTTTGGAATTTCCTCTGCCAAGTTAATTAGTTCATCACCTTTAAATTCATTAAATTTCCTCATGTAGTCTCACCTCCTCAACAGTCTCAGAACATGGGAAAAATGTAGACAAGTTCTTTGCCAGAGTATAACTTGAATGGTGTTTAGTCCAATTCACAATAGGCTCCTTGTTCCCCTCCGAAACCTTATGAACACAGTCTTTACTGTCCACATTCTTCTTGGCATTCTGGTCTTCTGAGCTCCCACCAGAATCCCCCATTAATCTCTGATTACAACATTCTAAGACTTCTCTAGTCTGCATTTCCAAACTTTTCTGAACTCTTCTTGAAAACTGGTTCCAAAGTTTTCTGAGCCACATGGTAAGGTTAATCCTAGCAGCGACCCCATTTTAAGTATCAATTTCAGTTAGTCAGCTTTTCGTGGCCATGGCCTTATAAGAAATACTTAGAAGAGGAAAAGCTTATTTTGGGGTTATGGTTTTAGAGGTTTCATACCATGGTTGGCTGACTCCATTGCTTTGGGCTTGAGCAATGGCAGAAAGGCATGGCAGAGGAGCCCCACTTTGCAGATGGTGGCCAGGAGGCAGAGAGAGAGAGAGAGTAAAGGAAGAGTCAGAGGAGCAAGCAAATCCCAAGGGCACCCCAACAATCCATCTCCTCCAGCCACTCTCCACATTCCCACAGTTGCCACACAGTTAATTCATTCAAATTAGGATGAACTGATTAGGTAACGGCTCTAATAATCTTATCATTTTACATCTGAACATTCCTGCATTAACACAGGAACTTTTGGGGACACCTTATATCCAAACCATCACACACACACACACACACACACACACACACACACACAAACAAACAAACAAACAAACAAACTTTTATTACTCTCAGGTTTTAGGTCCTTTCTTCCTTCCTCCCTCCCTCCCTCCCTCCCTTCCTTCCTTCCTTCCTTCCTTCCTGTGGAATTGAACCCAGGACTTTGCCAGGCAAGTACCCTAAAACTGAGTTACATTCCCAACTCCTTGTTTATTTTTTAAATGTAACAGTATATCTTAGAGAATGTTTCATTTCAGTACATGTGAATCTATTTCTTTTTAAAAATGGCTACATCATTCTATTGTATGACTAAACAGTAATATATTTGGTAAGTCCCCAACTGATGATCATTTAGGTTACTAACATTTTTTCCTATTATATATAACACAGCAAACATCTTTGTACATATGTCTTTGTACAGTGTGTAAGAATACTGGTAAGATAAATTTCTAGAACTGGAAAGTGCTGCATTAAAGGCTTGCACATTTGAAAAGTCAATAGTGCCAATTCATCTTTCAAAGAGATTGCATTAGTTTATTTCCCACCAATAGTATATGAATGCTTGTTTCCCCACTTCCTCTACCACTCTTGCTTTCTTTTAAAGTACCAAAATGCACTTTAAAAAATGGGCAGCATAATGATCCTTACTCTGGGCAAGAGATACAGTGTTGTTGGGTTTTATCTTTCTGATAGCAGAGCTGGGCCTTCTGCTTATCCTGTGGTCTCTGCTGTGAGGGCTTGGGGTAGGTGACCTGACCATAGCACTTAACCAGAATAGCTTCAAGTCACAGGTAAAAGGGTAAGCCAGACGCAGGCCAGTGTCCTGCCTGATGATGGAAATGCAAACAAGCCAAGTTCTATAATAGAACAGAGAGCCATTGTCGGGAAACCACAAATTGCTGACTTGCTCCTGCAAACAATCAATATTCAGAAATTGAGACGAGGAATTCTAAAGATGTACTCTACAAAAGGGGCTGACTTGGGGAGGACTTGTTTTTAGAAAAAAAACCAACACCAGAAGCCTTTATGATACTTCCTAGAGTGCCACTGAGCAGGCCCTGCAGTCTCTTTGCCACTCCTGTGATGATTCCAGCACCCTGGCTACCAGAACTAGAGAAGATCTGGAAAATCACCTTACAAGAGTCCAGGTAAAGAGCGAAGGGAGTTCCAAGAAGCGAGTGCTCACTTTCAGCGGGACAACACAGGGCAAGAGTCAGTAGTATATCTGGCTCAAATCCTGACATAGTCATTCATTTGCTAGCTCTCTGACCTTGCGCACGTTGCTTCACTTCTCTTACCCTGTTTCTTCATCTATAGAATGCAGATAATAATGTAACTTAGAGGCTGCTTTTGCTAAAAACATTGACTTCTATTTGGCTGTACAAATGTAAAAAACTTGGCATCTCTGCATCCATTTTGCATCTGTCTCCTTTGATCTGAGTCAGTTACCTTGGATTCCAGGCACAATGGAATCTGATCAATAAATATCTTGTGATGAATCCAGACTATACCCCAGGGCTGGGGATCTAGCTCAGTGGCTATCATGCTTGCCTAGCATGCTCCAGGCCCTGGGTTCAATCCTGAGAACCACAAAAACAAGACAAAAACCAAAGCAAACACACAGAAAGAAACAACACTCCAGGCAACAATCACTTTCTTATGGCTTCAGATGAGACCCTGCCTGACCAGTCCAACCCACCATTTAATTGAGTCTACTTTTAGTCCCCCTTGTCTGTATAATCTGGGAACTTGTGTCGGTACTCTTAAAGACAGGGCAGGAAACACGATTCCCTTTGTCTTTCTGGTATAGCTATACTGATTAAAGTACCTTTTCTTCTTTTTACTATTACTTTTTCCTTTGTTTTTTGGTATAAGTGACTTGTTGGGACCCCTAGAGATGGACTTCTGGCCTAGGACTCTGGTAACAATAACACCTATCTCAGATGGTCATTGTGAGAATCAACTGAATGATTATGGAATTGGAAATAACTTAGCACAATGCCTGGATCTTCATAATGGCCTGATGAATTATTGTTATTAGTATCAGTATTAATAACAATAGGGGCTCAGAAATGTAACTAGGAGTTGAGGTGCCTGAAAGAAGAACTGTTGGAATGAGGTTTTGAATAAAATTGGGAAGATTTGGCACATTGCAATGAATGAAGTTTATGTGCAAAGGTTCTCTTTTACTTTCCTGTGCCTGACCAGCAAACATTGCTAGGGCCTCAGCAGTAGACCACTGAGAAAAGGAGTCGGGGTATATGTAGGCTATGATCCCACTGTAAAACCTGCCCAGTAGTCCTGAAGTCCTAGTTTGAATGGTATTTACAATGACACTGGCATTTAGGGTTTAGTGTGCGTATATGGTACTGGGAATTGACTACAATGCTACTCTGCCTCTGAGCTACATCCCTAGCCTTTTAAAAAACTTTTATTTTGAGATGGTCTTGCACCCTGGCGTCAAACTTGCAATACCTCAGCCTCTTGAGTAACTGGAATTACAGGTGTGTGCCACCATGCCTGGAAAATGTTTAGGATTTATATTGGAGTGTAGGGCCTATTGGTGGCAGGAGTTTCTGTGCAGTGGAAATATTTGCCCTCAATAGGAGTCCCCGTTGAGAACAGTATGAAGAAGTACCATATATTGACATCTTGTACTTGGCTCATAATACTTATTGATACCACAGGAGAAAGTGCTGGATATGTCCCTTTGAGATCAGTGGGGTATATTTTGATCAAATTGTCTATGCCTCAAAAATGCCCTCTCCCAATCATCCATTGCAACATGACACAGTCTTCTCCCAGCCCTTCATTGCCATGAAGTTAAAGAATGAATGTGTATGTCCTTTCAACATTCATATGTTAAAACCTTAATCTCCAAAATAAAGGTATTTGGAGTGCTCACTTTGGCAGCTATTCTAAACTTGGAATGATACAGACAAGATTAGCATGGTCCCTTTGCAAATATGACATGCAATTCCTGAAGTGTTCCATATATTGAAAAGAAAAGGTATTTGGAGATGCGGACCTTGGGAGGTAATTAGGTCATGAGAATGAGCCCATAGGATAGGATTAGTGGATCAGTTATCTGAAAACCTGGAAGCAGGTGCTGTCCAGATACTGGGATCTGTCAGTACCTTGATCTTAGACTTCTAGTCTGCAGAATTGTGAGAAATGAATGCATATTGCTTAAGCCACCCAGTCTATGGTATTTTCAACACAGCAGCCTAAACTGATTAGGACAACATTTATCATCCCATAGAAGAAAGTGTACTGCTAGGTGTGGTAGAGGCTGCCTGTAATCCCAGAAACTTGGGAGACTGAGGCAGGAAGATTGTAAGTTTGAGGTTAGCCTCAGCAACTTAGTGAGACCCTCAGCAATTTAGCAAGATCATGTCTCAAAATAAACATAAAAAGAACTGGAGATGTAACTCAGTGGTAAAGTGTCCCTGCCCCCCTCCCCCCCAACAAAAAGAAGAAGAAAGTACATGGAGGTAGTCCATGGCACAGCACTCCATGAGGTAAGTGACCCAGGATCCTCCTTTACTGTAGCTCCACTATCATCAGCATGTGACCTTCACATCATGGTCCCTGATACCTCTTCTTGCCACTTATCTATTATTCCAGCAAGTAGAAAGGTGGGAGGGATGAAGAGGGCACATTCCCTCACTTTAGGGACATGTCCCAGAAGTTACCACTTCTTCAGTAATAAGGTTATACCTACCAGAAAAGGGGCTGAGAAATGTGGACTTTCTTTTGGGTGATCTAGTGCCTGGTTAAAATTTTTGTGTTTCTATTACTGAAAAAAATAGGGGAAAATAGATCAGAACTAAGGATCATCAATTATTTTCAGGGACTGCATATCTGAGACCAGAGGCCAAGGTCATGTCCTGTGGGAGGACAAGTCTCTCTTTTAAGGGATAATGATTCTCTGTGACAATTGTGAGAGAAGAATACGAGAGGACATCAATGTGCAAAATATGCCTGAGATAGAAAAGTGAAAGGCTAGATATCTCTCTGGGTCTCTTTCTGGGGTTGGGATTCTGAGCAGGCTACATGGACTGTGCAGGACTTTTGAGTGAGGGTGGGAAGTGGCCTCTGAAACAGACACAGCATGGGGTGGGCGGGGGGTCTTCCCACAGTGTGCTCTAGGCAGAAGAGGGCTAGACCTTCCTTTGCAAAGATATTCTAACTTTGCAAAGATATTCTAACTCGTGTTATTCTTGCTGTTTCTTTCCATTTGGCCATCCCTCCCTAGGGAAAGTTGTGTTGACTATAAGTCTGGAGTCTGAGATTACAACTGTGCCATGTGGAGTTATGAGGAATAGAGGGCTTATCTGCCTACTTTTGAATGCTGGCTGTATCAGGGCAATTCCCTTTTCTGTTATACAATTACTGCATGATGATGAAGGGCACATACCTGTATGAATTGGTTCTGTGTTCCACTTTGCTGTCTTTCCTCCCTCAAGAAGGCCCGGCATCCTTATTCTGGGGCAAATACTTAGAGGCAGGGTGCACCTCCAATTTAGCATTGAATCCCCAGTGCCAGATAACAATGACTGAATTGAATCAACAAACATACAAAACTCTTCATCATCTAATTCCAGTGCGCATGCACACACACACACACACACACACACACACACACACATATATATATATACACGTGTATCTATACTATGTATGTATGTGTGCATGTGCACTTGTGCATGCTGGGGATTGATTCTGGAATTGATTGGATGCTATATACATCCTCTACCACTGAGCTACACCTCCAACTGCAGAATACTTTTTTTTTTTTAGCTTATTTTCTCTGTCTAGTCTCTAGTTAGTCTTGAGCCTAGTCTAATTATGTAAGATCGTTATCATTTATTAAATGTTTAACAGTTACACTTTTTCATGCATTTATTCATTTACTCCTCTCAGCATCTTATCAGGTAAGTATATTTATTATCACTGTTTGTCTGATGAGAAATTAGGCCCAGAGAGGTAAAATAACTTGCTGAAGGTCACATAGCCAGCAAGTGGTGGAGCCAGGCCTAGAAGCCAGGCAGTCTGCCCAGACCCTTAGCCATTCCCAGCATTCCTCTCCAGTTGTAGAGTTGGCTTTGCTCTTTAAGTAGTGGAGCCTTTGCTTTCCTGAAATGTCCTTCCTCAATTTCTGACTCTAGCTACCTCATTTGTCCTTTAAAATCCAGTTTAGAGGTTGCCTCCCTGGTCCCACCCCCCTCTCCAACCAGAGAAGGGAGGTTGCCTTCTCTGTTTTGTTCTCTTTACAAGTTGCTCACAATCTTGGATAGGAGCTGTTCTTAAATGGATCTGACACTGAGCTTGTGCCTTGGAATCCCCAGTACAGGGCCTGCATGTGGAAGGTCCTTTGTGTTTGTAATGAGTAACGGATCCCACTGCTTCACAGGCTAGGAAACAAATCCAGAGAGGCAGAGGACCTGTTCACATCACACAGCAAGTGAAAGAAAGACCAAAACTAGACCCAAGGACTCCTGATTCCCAATTCTGCTGTCTGTCACACCATTTGGTCTGGGCATGGAATATTTGGAAAAACCTTCGTGCATCTTTGAGCCTTTCTTAATTCTGTGTACTTTTCATCCCAAATAGGACTTCTTTGAGAGTGCTGGTGGGAGAATGAGCTTTGGCAATCTTGTCTGCAAGTCATGAGGCAACAGGAAAAAACAGACAAACAATCCTGGTGTGTATTTTGCTGACCCAGTCTTCAAAAACAGCAGAACAAAACACTCCCAACTCAATCGGGGCTCAGGCCAGCAGGGCACTAAGTCAACTTGGACAGAATTCACTAAATGGATCATCCTCCCTCTTTCTTAAAATGGTGGAGTCTTGAGACAGGAAGTGTTTTCTAGTTTACCTGGATTTTCTTTAAAGCAAAGCAAAAAAATAACAAATTTTACAAATTTATTGAGGATTAAAAAAGTAAACAAACTCCAGGCACATCTTCTCTTGCTCTACCATGCAACTAAATGACTCCTCTGTGTCTCAGAACCTTGGGTACAAAATCCTCCCTCAGTCTCTTCCTAGATATTATACTGCTGTGTCTCTGCCGCTTCGCTGTGTTAGTTTGGAGGGTTGCTGTAACAAGCACCTCAGACCGGGTGGCTTAAAGAACAGAAATTAATTTTCTCACAGTTCTGGAGGCTGGAGTCTGAGATCAAGGTGTTGACAGGTTTGGTTTCTCCTAAGGGCCTCTCTCCTTGGCTTGGAGATGGCCAGCTTTGTGGCCCTGGCTATTTTTCCTATCAGTGAAATAAGGGACAGTGAGTTTAGAAGAAAGTGAGCCTCCAGGGTCAAAATAGCCAGGGGAAACAGTGCACAGAATTGCAGTGACATTCCCCAGCTGGTCAATGCTGGATTTCATTTCATCTAAGAAAAATTTAAGACATAATCTTATTTTATGTTCAACCACATAAGAATAAAGCCTGGAGATTATAAGATGCTATTGCCCAGCCAGGTGGCACACACCTGTAATCGCAGTGACTGAGGAGGCTGAAGCAGGAGGGTCACAAGTTCAAGGACAGCCTCAGCAACTTTTTGACAGTTTCAAAAAATAAAAAAGGACTGGGAATGTAGCTCAGTAGTAAATCACCCCTGGAGTCAATCCCAATGCCCAAAACACAAAAACAAAAACAAAAACTATTCATTGTTAAGTCTCATCCTGATTTCAGAGATTCTGGAATCTGAAAAAAAATGGGTCTTGGGATTGATGAAAGATCTTGTTTCTTGGCTTTTGGCAGAAAGATCTACTGAAGGTGGAACCATTTGGCTGGGGCCTCAGATTCTGGCTGCTGCTGAATATCAGATGGACGCAGAGTAGTGAAGCATCATCCTAACGGGGCTCATCATTGGCAGAACTAGCTAAACCCATGGCTGGAAAACAGATTCAAAAAGCTGCTTAGGTCCTACCTGGGCATTTGGTAGACCTTGCAAGATGATTCCATGGTTTTGGGCTCTTGTTCCAAAGCTGCTACTCACCATCCAAGGTTTTGAAAGAAGATGGACTCCAACAGGTAAAGAGGACTGTGTACCACAAGGTGGTGTATGGGAGAAAGAGGGCTGGGAGTCAGGGATCCTGGGCCTGACTGGCTTTGGTTCCTCCCTCCCTGGCTGTAGACTGGGTAAGTCCCACCACCTCTCTGAATCTGTTTCCTCATGAGTAAAGCTGTGGAACTTAGCCAGTTATTCAACAAAAAAGCTGTGGACCTCTCAGCTGAGGACAGTGTGCTAAGTGCTGGATAGAGAGGTCCCTGCTTTGAGAACTCTGGCCAGGTTGGAGAGGAGAGAGCAGAAAGGAGGCTTCCAGGTACTCTGCAGGTGTTTTCTCCTCCTATTCTTATCATCACTGCCTGGTGATACTGGTAGGTAATGCAGGGATTTTTTAGAAATATTCTTTTTTAATTGTTGATGGGCCTTTATTTTTATCTATATGCAGTGAGAAGCATTGAACCCAGTGCCTCACACTTGCTAGGCAAGCGCTCTACCACTCAGCCACAACCCCAGCCCAATACGGGTATTTTTATCCCCACTTCCTGCATGAAGTCATTGAGATAGAGAGAGATGCTACTGCTTGCTAAGGTTGTATAGCAAGATGGGGTCTGGATCTGCTCTACTAGACTCAAAGTCAGTTTTCTTCTTCTCTTTCCTTTTTTCTTTTCCAGTATTGAGAATTGAACTCAGGGGTGCTCTGCCACTGAGCTACATCTTTTTATTTTTTGTTTTGAGAGAGGGTCTTACTAAGTTGCTGAGGTTGGCCTTGAACTTGCAGTCCTCCTGCCTTGGCCTCCCTAGTTGCTGGGATTACAGGTGTGTGTCACCATATCTGGCTATTCTTTTTCCTCTCCACCTTTGATGGTCAGTCACAAGTTTTGTTTTTTTTTTTTTTTCCTAGAACAACATTTTCAGATTCTGTGCCAAAAAATAGCTGATGAATGTCACATTATGGTAGTAGTCTCCCATTCTTTTAGTACTGGGGATTGAACCCAGGGGTAATTTACTACTGAACTACATCCTCAGCTTTTTTTTATTTTTTGAGACAGTCTTGCTAATGTGCCCAGACTGGCCTCAAACTTGCAGTCCTCCTGCCTCCTGAAGTTGCTAAGATTACAGGTGTGTGCCACCATGCTTGGCTTAGCAGCCAAACAAGGGAGAACTTCTGCTCAGGAAGGAGGGGGAGGCTTAGCTCATCTACCCTGGTTTCTTTCCTAAGGAGGTGAGGGCACCTTGTTTCAGTGGAGTAATACACCCCCTCATGACACTTTCTGAGTGTGCTCATGGGAGCATCAGTAGTGTGACCTGCCATCTGAGTGACTCCATTTTGCCTCATCACTTATCCCCAGTAGAACATAATACAATCCAACATTTCACACTGGAAAATAGAGAAATCACAGCATTGCTGTGTCACTGAGCTTCATGTTTATGTCAGGTTCTTGCCACAAGATGTAAAGGTGGTAGAAGGCCAGTCCCATGCCTGAAGCCCCTATCACCATCCTGTTGTGGATTTTCTGGTCTCTGTAAGCATGTCTACACATGGTTAATAAGATCATCTGTCTGTCTAACTCTGGGTTGAATAGACTTCTGGCTGACAGAATGGAACTCTACCATGCTGCATTTGACCAAGGAAGCTTTGGGCCCAGAACAGTGAGGGACTTGCTCAAGGTCACCTGAAGTATCAGTGGAAAGACCTGGATTGGAATCTTAACATTTGGAAGACTAGTTCTGTCCTTGGCCTCATAATTGAGTAGAAATAATCCTGAAGGAGAATTCAGACTGGGTTCTTGCCTGAGTGTGGAGACTTAATTTAAATTAAATGATACTTAGTTCAATTTAATATTAGCCAAGGGCATACTGTATTCCAGGCACTATACTTACATGCAGTATGACAACAGGCAAGTCATTTTACCTTCCTGAACCTTAGTTTTCTTCATCTATGAAATAAAGTACTTTCTGTGTGGCTTCTTTCATAGCCCTATTGAGGGGTTTAAATGGGGAAAAGGACTCTGTTTGGAGCCACTGTAGCATTGGCCACCATATTGGAATTTGTTCTCTCCTCTCTCTCTCTCTCTCTCTCTCTCTCTCTCTCTCTCTCTCTCTCTCTCTCTAATTTTTCAGTCCTGGAGATTGAACCCAGGGCCTTGTGCACACTAGACAAGCACCCTACCACTGAACTATATCTATCCCCAGCTCCTCTGTTTCTCTTCTCTATCATTTTCCCCAAAGGAGGAAAGTGCAGGGTTCATCTGTGATTTCACAGAGCATAACTCTGGGCTGGCATTGGCAGGTGCTTAACAGAGTTTGTAAATGTCTTAGTTTGTACAGGCTGCTATAATAAAATATAATAAATTGAGTACCTTATAAATGATGATGAAGATGATGAAGAGGAGATCAAACCCAGGACTTGTGCATACTAGGTAAGTGCTCTACCTCTGAGCTAAACCCCTTTCCTCTTAACAATAGAAACTTATTTCTCACAGTTCTGGAGGTCTAAGATGAAGGCACAAACAGATCTGGTATTTGGTGAGAAACTCTGTATTAGTCAGCTTTCCATCACTTTAATGAAATACTGGATGCAGGCTACTTTGAAGTAAAAAGAGGTTTATTTTCATTCATGGTTCTGGAAGTTCAGGTTCACTGATTTGGGTGTCTAGTGAAAATGGTGCATCATGGCAGGAGTGCATGTCAGTGCAAGGGCTCACATCTCAAGCCAAGAAGCAGAGAAAAAGGGAGGGAGAGATGGTGGTCCCATAATTCCCTTCAAGGACATGACATGACCTTGGGATCTCTCATTAGACCTACTCTTAAAGGTTCCACTCCCACCAATGGCACTACCCCTGGGCACCAGGTCTTTAACATGAACCTTTGGAGAACATTCAGCCTCCAAGCCATAGAAGCTTATTTCCCGGCTCATTTGAGACCATCTTTTCGCTGTGTCTGCTCTGCTCTCCTGGGAGAACCCCAGTTGTACTCCTGTGGGCTCCTCTCAACTTAATCACCTTCCAAAGTGCCCATTTTCAAACATCATCACATTGGGGGTTAAGTTTCAACATATGGATTTTAAGAGGACACCAATATTCAGTCTACAGAATGTCTAATGAGATCTGCTTCAGAGACCTAAGACAATGTGAGCCAGAAGGCACTGGGAGACGGAGGAGGAAGGATTTGGTTAGAGGGTAGGTGGAGGGCGAGGACAGTGTCCACTGTGGATGGAAAGGATGTGAGTCACTGAAGGGGAGAGGGTGTGACACTAAGTAATGGGAGTGGCTTGAATAAAGGTCAAGAGATGGAAATCCTCTATGCAAGAGACCAGAGAGTAGGCAAGTAGAATAGCAATAAAAAACAGACAAAAGGTCATTATCATGATTGTGATGATTATTTCGAACACTTGGTATTTCCTGTACTCCAGGTACTGTTCAAACGCTGTAGAGTATTACCTCATGGAAGCCTTACAACAACTCTTTGGGGTGGGTAGTGTTGTGTCTTGCAGACAAGGAAACTGAGAGGTTAAAAACTTGCCTAGGTTTGCCTAGCCATTAAGTGGCAAAGTTGGAATCGGATCCCAGGCAGCCTGACTCCAGAATCTATGCTGTCTTTAACCTACTTTAGTAGGCTCACACCTACCATAAAGAGCTAGGAACTTTGGGTTTTTTCTTGAGCAAGGTTTTTGAGCAAGAGAGGACATCATGGGACTAGAAACATTTTACTTGTCAGGTGGCAGGAGTCCCAAACTTATATTGAGCCCCTTCTGTGTGCTGGGCACTTGGGGTATGAAGAACATGGCGGAGCTCCTCCTCTTGCAAGCGTGCAGTTCAGTGACAGAGCTGGAGGTGTGCTGGAACTGTTGCACTCTGGTCTCCAGAGCCCATTATACACCTCTCTTTCCAACTTATCAGTGACATCATATTGGTGGTCTGAAACCAACCCTAGTGAGCCTACTTTCACCATGGAAATTGGTCAATGCTGCAAATCCCCACAGAGCTGATTCTTGAGCATTTACTGTATAGCACTGCCTGTGAACAACTGCAATCTGATAATAACAGTCTTCCTCAGGTATGGGGTGGCACATGGGTTCCGGGACTGATTCTGTTTCATGAAGCCAAGAAGGCAAATCTTATGCAGTATTGAAGGATGAGCAGATGTTTGCTACGAAGATGAGGTAGTAACGGGCAGCCAGCCAGAAGTGTGAAATGGCACCGTGTATTCTATGGTTCTGTAAAGGAGACTATGGTGTGAAGGAGCGAGGTGACCTGTAAGTTACCAAAGTGGGTTTATTATGCAAATTCAAGACAAGATTTATAAAGTGAACTAACGGGAGTTGGGGAGAGAGTACCCTTTGTTCTCTAGCTGGCCTGATCCCTAGAGGATTTCAAATGTGGCTTGACTGGGCTTTTACCCAACTCCCAATAAAAAGAAATCTAGGCTTCGGGGAGGGACCTGGCATAAAGAAGAGAATGGGCTAGAACACTCTAAGGCTGTCAGCTAACTGGAATATGTTGACAAAGGTTTTGAAATGCCCTGTGTATTGGTGGAGCAGCAGGGCCAGATACACTAGGCTAAGGTACACTGCTCATGATCATCGGAGCCAGGCAGCACTACCTCAAAACTTGTTTATCATCCCTCTTCGGGGTTGGCTGCTATGGGTGCTCAGGGATCTTCTGACTTCCATGGGTCAATTTTCTCCTCAGGGGTCCCTTTGGTCCCTGTACCGCAAACTGGGCAAGCGTGTTACCAGACAGCTTCTACAGCTTTGCCTATGCCACATTGTCCCAAATGTTCTGAAGGAGACTGAGGGCACTGGGCTGTCTGGGCAGATGGAGCTGCCAGAGTCAGGACCCCGCAGGGCCTGGAAACCATCCTCAGCCCCTCCCTTTGATGGGCCTGTTATCAAGGTTGTTTTGTTCTGGGAAATGATCACGGGGCCTCGTTTCCCTGCCAACCGCCTGCATCAGTCCTGAGCCCCCGGGACATAGGCAGACACAGATGGTCAGTGTGAAGAGACTGCAATCCAGGAAAGGGATGAGCTGGTGCTCTGGCCACAGCTGATCTCGACCAAGCCTTTACTCACAACAGACTGTTTCTGGAATAATTTGCAAAAGGAAACTAGAATTAGGGTGAATAAATGGGCAGTTACACAGATGCTACGAGTTAGGCCACACCATGGTTTATAGAGCAGGGTGGCGGTATCCTGGTCTGCAGAGCTGTGCTGAGCACTGAGGTGTGGGTTGGGGGGATGAAGGACACCCCGCACAGGGAGCTCTGGCCCAAAGGCAGAATAGGATTGTGAGACTTGATCTTTCCTAAAAGGCCAAAGGGCTGTGGCTGGTCCCGAAAGTGCGAGGTGAGGTCAGAGTGGTACTGAGGTGGCAGTCGTTGCTGGCCTTCAAGCATGCAAAGGCCCTGCTGTGGGTGGGTGTCATGGGTGGTCCTGCCGAGGTGCCTCAGAGGTCCCTCTGGCACACTGCTGACTGTCGCTCTGCCTCTGGTCTATACCTGGGGCAGGAAGAGAAACGCTGAGCTGATGTGTGTCTGGAGTTGCCCCGTCAGCTGGAATGAAGCCCCGCAATATAAAACCTAAACTGAGCCGGGTGAGGCCACTGGCCTGTCGAGGCAGTGAGGGGCTCATAAGCAGCATGTCCCCACTCCCAGTCCCCACTCACCTCAACCCCCTCATCCACTGCATGGCACATCTGCACTGCTTTGTGTCACACAAAAATTCACACATTTCTGCTAAGCAGATGGCTGAACTCACCTCAGTTAGATGCAGGCACAATGAAATTACACTGAGTGCACCACCTGTCCCCTGTCACTCCCCCCTGCAGTGGCTGTTTGGGAATGCACGCTCCTGGATCACCTTCCCTGCCTGGCTTCCAGGTCTCTGCTAGCTGCTGGGCCTATGGTGCCTTCCTTGCTTATTCTGTCAATGTCCAAGCTACCCTCAAGGGCCCTGCTGGGGGCCATCCATAAAGCCCTGAGAAGAACTGCATTTTTCCTAGGTTCCCACACCATGTGTGTCAAGTGTTCTGTTTTTTTCTAGGCTGGCTGTATTTGTGGCTGTTCCCACCCTCAGGGCCCACACACCAAATGCCCTGTAAGGCTTATGAGGTTGTATCCTCCTGGGACTCCTCCTCCCACACAGCAGTGCAGGTAACTACCTCCTGAAAGAGCACTGATTGAATTGATTGAGCTTTATGTACCAGGCCCAGCTGGGAATTTCTGTACACTTGCTCATTTATGGAGGAGACAAATCAGGGAAGCTCAGTGACTGGCCAAGTTTACACAGCAAGGGATGGAGACAAGATTTGCACCCGTCAGTCTGATTCAAGACTGGGTTTTTTTTCCTCCCTTGCAAACAGACACAAAGTAATGATCACTGACCATTTATTTGCACATACATTATTTCATTTGATCCTCACAACAGCCCTGTGAGGTAGGTAGGGTTATGTATTACTGTTTTGCCCATTTCACAGATGAAGAAACGGAGGTGGCTCAGTGAGGTGAGTGACTTGCATGAAGTCACATAGCATGTTAGTGGCTTCACAGGTTCTGAACTTTCTCTAAAGTCAAGCTGCTTGAATTAGGAAGCACCAAAAAGACAGAGAAAGGGAAATTTTATGGAGAGAAAAAAGAGCAGTGGTGATTTACAAGATTTCTTCTTCAAATTGTTTTTCTGTGGTTAGTTTCTGCTGCCTGTTCTAAACTGGGTCCTCTTTGAGGGGCTTTCTAGAGTAACACTGGTCTGGTCCCTCTGGAAGGAGGGAATGGCCTTGTCCACAGCCCAGCATCCTCTCAGGGTGTAGCTGTGGAGAGTCCCTTCCTTGGCCCACCTGCTATGGACGGCCATGTCACCAGGCTGTCCTGGTTATGTCTGGGGATCCATCTCCAGTGGGAAGGACTCAGATTCCCAGAGCTGCATTCACTCTAGGGATGGATAAGAATGTGCAAGCCGGAGGCCAGCAAGGCTCATCACCCCAGGAGTGGGAGTAGTAGCTTGGGGATTCTTGCTCTGGGTTGCACCCCCGGAGGCCCCTGGGCTAGCTAGCAGCAGACACAGTACAGTACTTACAACATGGGAAGGCCACCTTCTTGAGAGAAGTGTCTTAAGGGCTGGACACTTACTGCAAGGGAAATGTTATGGTTCAGACCACTCCTGGGCTCCTTGCTGCACAATGCTGCCAAGACCCTGTCTCCTTCCTCTGGATCTCCTCAGTGGTGACTCTTCATTTTTCAGCTGAAAATGGTCAAAAGGGATGCTGAGCTATGGTGTTGGGGAAGGTGGATGAAGTGGGGATCACGAATAAGGCAAAGTCATAACAAAAAGGCATTGACTGACAGGGCAGAAGGGAGCTAACTTTGGTTCCAAAGACAGATCCCAAAGGGAATCTGAATTCTGTGTAATGTCTTCAGAATAAGTGTTTGGCTTCTTGAGGGGACTGTTTTGGAAGCAAAGATGTATGTATAGTGAGAAGGAAGGTCCGAAATCAAGATTTAGCATATGGAAATGGAAGGAGAGATTTTGGCTCAATATAGGAAGAACTTTCTAATAACCAGTATTGTCCAACTATGACAGGAGCTGCCATGGGGACAGTAAGCTTTCTGTCACCAGAGGTATGTAGGCAGCCATAGGCGATCCCTTGGAGGTACTCAAAGATAGGTCTTCATCCTCAAATGTGGAGTGTCCTGGGGGTGGGGAAGGACTAAGCAACCACTGGATACTTTCCAACCCTGAGAATCCATATGTGTTTGTCTCAGTGATTCCTCAAATTTTGGGGAAAAGGGTTACAAAAGTCAAGCAACAGGCTGGACTATGAAGTGCCGTTCAGTACACTGGCTCCAAGTATTTTCACAGAGACAGCAGTCCCTAGGTTCAGTCCCATTCAGAGGGATGTCCCCAGCTTTTGAACCCTGCTTGGATGCTCACTCCTCTAGGCTATGTCACAGCTCAACTCTCTCCCGACAGCGCTGGGAACAATGCATTCCTAGTCAGCCGAATACGGTTGCCCCTGGGCAAACAAGTCCAAGCCCCTGGACACATCCTAGAGAAGAAGAGCAGGTGTGGTGGGATCTCCTGGGCACTTTGTGTCATGGGAAACTGAAGGGACCTTTGTTTCTCACTCCACCTCTTCTGCTGCCAGGGACTTTTTTCTTTCATGTGGGTACATGAGGCATTGGCTAGTGGTACAGAGATGAAGTCCATGAGAAAACTTCTGCTCCTCTGTCCTGACCAGAAGGTCCTCCTGTGGACTCCTTTCACACACATTGGCCAACTCTTCCCTTGTCATAATAAATTGCCCATCTCCAGCTCAAAATGGCAAGAAAAAGGTGGTTCTGTTCAGAGGACATGTGGATTCCAAAAGGTGGACTTTATTATGGGGGAATCAAGTCCTGCTATGCAATTAATATAGATTAGTCTAGTACCCTGCCTCACATTACTGATGAGACACTCTCCAAAGCCTTGGCTGATATGGAGTTTCTTGGGGACCCCCTCTCCAATGTTGCTGGGATCTTTTTACCTGTACCGTATTAATCGAATTATCTTATTGTTCATAAAGTCCAGAGCATGTGGGTGAGAAGAATCGATGCAGAAGCCATCACTCAGAGCGATTTTCAGCACCTCCTCCACGAAGACCTGGAAGCTATTGATCTGCTTGTTGGCAGGCACCACCCAGAGCCTCTTGAGGTTCTGTTTGGTGTACTCCTCCTCAGGCAGGCCTTCCACATTGGCCACCCAGTCCAGAGTCAGGTGGTTGGGGTCCTGTAAATGGCTGGTGATGGAGGAGAGATTGCCATTGGAGCAGTAGAAGAGCTTGGAGCCGAGGAGTTTGAGGAAGAGGCAAGATGTGCTGAAGATGTTGGCATTGAAGACCTCCATGCTGGAGGATGAGAGGCTGTAGATCTGGGGTGCCTCGCGCACAGTGAAGTGGACAGTCTGCACGCGCTGCTTCAGTGTGATGTTGAGCATGGCATTCTTCTCTGCCTTGGAGAGCTCCACCTCCTTCTCCTGCAGTGCCTCAATTAGGGGCTGTACCTGGTAGAAGTCAGCCTCTCTGCGGAGCAGGCCCATCTCCTGGAAGTCTTCGGGCAGGTCCAGGTGGGAAGTACGCAAGAAGTTGAGGATGTAGCGGAACACTTTGCCGTCACGATCAATGAAGCAGTTGCCTTGGCTGTCCCTCTTGGTGGGCATCTTCCCACTGAACATGGCACCCAACATGGAGTCAGGGAAGCTGGTCAGGGTTGCCAGTGAGGTTGTGTAAAGCTTCCCCCCGACATTCAGTGTAATGGGGTCAGACATGGCAGGAGGCTGGGGTTCTAGGAAATAGTCCTAGAGAGAGAGAGAAAATGAGAAATGACTATTACCCAACCTGACCTGGGTAGACACAGTACTTAACTCCTTATTCTAAATTGAACTTATATGACTTGAACTTGAATTAACGAATTAATACTCGATGAATGGCTGATAACTGTCAATTGTCACACTGTATATAGCACATTAGATTCACTTGGGAATTAAGACAAAAAAAAAAAAATAAAGAAGGAAAAAAAACAAGAAAACAAGAAGAAGAAACCCAAAGCTTTGTTCCCAATCCCTACAGATTCTATGGAAACATGGCGCCTACACTGGTATTTGCAAATGTTCAGTGAGAATAGAGAGCCCCTACTGGCCTAAAGGAAGAAAGGAAAGTGCCTGAACTGAAAGCTACACTCCAGCTTTTGCATGTATTTGCTTACATGACTGTCATATCATCTCTTGACACAGACAATACCACAATCCATCCCTGTTGGGCAGATGAGGACAACTGCCAAGATTCATTCCCACTCTTGGAGAAGGGCAGTACCTTGGTAGGATTCAAACCCAGGTTCCTTTTTATAAGAAAAATGTATAAATGCTTACGGCCAAAAGATTGGTATGTTCTAGTATTTAACCAATACTTTGAGACTTATGACTCTGGGTCTAGTATTCCTCTGTACCAATGCTGTCTCTGAATTTAATTATTTTTTCTCTAAGAATTTAAAATGAATGACTATGACTAGTGCCACTTCCCTGTATTTCCCTGACCCACAATGGGTCACTTAGCCCTCTGACTTCCAAAGGACTATCCTTTTTCCACTCTCCCTGCTCCTGTGATAACGTGCCTTGCCATGAAGATGCTCTTGGCTACTGGTGGCATGTCCTTTCCTGGATCTAGTTTCTCATACTTCTCTGAAACGGATTGCAGGGTCAATACAAATGTAGGACTCTGTCCAGAACCCCCTTCCTGAATGTGTTGTACCTACTCTTTAACAGAACCCCCTCTGACCTCAAGAGCCTTGGTCTAGGGCTGGTGAGTCTTCTTCAACCTCTTTAAGGTTCTAGGTATAACTGAAATATACCCTCTCAGTTTCCAACTACTTTCCCCAGAGCCGACCTGTGGAATATATTCAGCAATCTGACACTGGGGTAGGGGAACCAAGAAGAATCAATCCCACTCCAAAGCAGCCCAGGCTGGTCGGGGAGATAAGAGACAGTGAAGGTACAGTGACAAAGCAGATGAGCCAGGAGCTGGGGGAGTAGTTAAAAAGAATCCTGGCACATAAAGAACATTTTGCCTAATATACTCTCCAGGGGTCCACGGTGGTGGTTGGGGCTTTCCCAGAGTTACCCAGCAGAGGTGGCATGTTCTTCTCACCGTGTGTCAGCCTTCTGAAGATGACTGCATTGAGACACCATTTCTCCAGAGAATGGGGGCTATGCTGGGTGTGGGAGATGCTCAGCTGCCTCACCCGACTGTGGGGGTAGGGAACCCCTTGTGAGTCCTTCCCAGTCTAATGGGGCACTTTGATATAGCAGAATGGAATCAACCATCTGGAGTGTCTGAAGAGAAATAAGTCCATGACAAAGTTACAAAATCATAAGCAGAGGCCTGGCGCAGATGGGCTGTGAGGCAGTGGGGAGGTCCAATAGCGAGGGGCGGGCAAGGGTGAAGGGGGCAGTTGCTGGGGTGGAGGCTTGCTTTCAGATGCAGCAGCTGGAGGGTGTTGGGGCTCAGGCCTAGTTAGGCAGAATCTGGAATCTGATTCCAGAACCACCTTTTTCCTCCATTTCCCTCTTTCTGGGAATGTAGTCTCCTCTACCTCTTTTCCTGTCTAGATAATAATTTGCATATTCTAGTTTTTAGTCTCTCTCTCTTCTTGGGGTAAAAAAAGCCAAATAAACTCTTCCCTCTCCAAAACAATGGATTTCAGGCCCAGGCTCTGTGAAGTGGCTCAGCTCCAAAGAAGAAGCAGGCTCCTGAATCAGAGGCTGGGCAGCCTTTCCTCACAGTTCTGTAGGCTGCAGACCCCACATCTCCAGGCCTGAGTGTTGAAGTGCTCAGAACATTGTGGGTGGGGGAGGAGGTCAACAGCCATAGGACATTCCTAGGGATCCTTGTGTAGGTGCCCAACCTCCCATTTCTCTGCCTGCAAAAGCAGCGGAGCACCGGCTTTTCTGCCCCTACCATGACATGATGGCTCCAGTCATTTGTCTGGACAGGCCAGCAGAGAGTCATTGTCAGAAGGAGAAGAGGTCGGCTAGAAGTCAGGTCTCCTCTTTCCAGTTTAGTGTGCTCTCTGTGCTCACCCCATCCTACTGAGTCACATAGCTCAGTCCCCAAGGCTCTGTGTTCTTGTCACAGAGCTATAGCATCCACCAGCACAAACCCATAGGCCCTGTTACAGAAGACATAATGACAGGGCAGGAACTGGCACCTTGGGGGCGGTCTGAGGAGCTTCCTGAGAAGGCAGAGGGTTTGCACTCAGGTAGTAATGAGCCAACACTGCTGAGCTGCAGCCCTCATCAATGCCCAGCCATCTCCTGGCCATCTCCACCTGGGTATCCCATGGGTACCACAGCCTAATAAAATTTCTCTGCCCCCAGCCCTGCTGTGAGCTCTTCTCAGTCAGGTAACTACATGAGCCCAAGAGCCAGGAGGCAGATTGACCTCTGCAGCCCTAAGATATGTTGACGCTGTCTTCATCCCTAGAGCTCCTGCTGTAGTAGGAGCCCCTCTACTAGGAGCTCAGGCCTCATTTCTGCTCTCTTTGCAGCCTACAATCTCAGTGGGCTCCCTACCTTCTGTCCACCCTCCATTCTGGTCTGCAGACTGACCACCATGAAACACCACTGCTCACTCAAGCCACCTTGCACTTCCACTCACTTCCAACCCTGCCCCTCCACACACTCCAGGCTTTGCTCTGAAGACACCACTGGGTCACTCTTACAGTGTCACCTGTCCTGCTTTTGCTCTCCTTATATCACCCTTTCCTACCTTTTCCACTCCTCTACTGTTAACTTTTAAGGCCTAACCTACGAGGCACAGTCTCTAGAAGGCTGTCCCTGTATCTCCCCAAAGTTAAGGGTTCTCAGATTCCTGGGACCTTGTGCAAATCTTCCTGGCAGCACCCACCACTCTATCATTACTGATTTGCTTTGCATATGGTTTTCCTCCCTACTTTAGCAAAATGCAGGTCACTGGACATTCATATGGGGAGAAGAAAAAGAAGCTCGGTCCAACTCTGGCACCATATATAAAAAATTAACTCAAAATGGATCATAGAGCTAAATGTAAACAGAACTATAAAAATAGAAAATCTTTGTGATTTTGGGTTGGTTAGGCAAAGATGACTTGAGTAGGACCCAAAAGGGATAAATGATTAAAAAAAAAAGCTAATAAACTAGATTCATCCAAAAGAAAAATTAATGCTCTTCAAAAGATACCATTTAGAAAATGAGGACAGGGGATGTAGCTCAGTTGGTAGAGTGCTTGCCTCGCATGTACGAGGCCCTGGTTTCAATCCCCAGCACCACACACACAAAAAAAAAAAAAAAAAGAAAAAAAGAAAGAAAATGAATTGGTCCAGTGGTGCACACCTGTAATCCCAGGGGCTTGGGAGACTGAGGCAAGAGGATTGAGAATTCAAAGCCAGCCTCAGCAAAAGCAAGGCCCTAAGCAACTCAGTGAGACCCTTTCTCTAAATAAAATACTAAAATAAAAAATAGGGCTGGGGATGTGGCTTAGTGGTTGAGTGCCCCTGAGTTCAATCCCTGGTACCAAAAAAAAAAAAAAAAAAAGGGGGGGGGGAATGAAAGAATAAGATATAAACTGGGAGAAAATATTTGCAAAATATCTATCTTATAAAGGATTAGTCAGATAAATATAAATGACAACGTGAAAACAAACAACCAGTTAAACAATGGGCAAGGGCTGGGGATATAAGTCAATGGCAGAGCAGCTGCATAAGCATACACAGGCCCTGGTTCAACTCCCAGCCCTGTAAGACAAAACAACAATTTAAAAATGTCTAAAAGATCTGAACAAATGCTTCATAAAAGTGTGTGTGTATGACAAATTATGACATTGTAACAGTGATCACTCCTTTGCAAATTGTCCTTGTAGAGTTACTTCCCCTACATTTGCTCAGCATTCTAAATTCTAAATAAAAGCTGCACCTAAATAATTAAGATGTGAACTGCTAAATAATCTTTCTTTAGCTTTTTAGAACCCAGAACATCTGGTAACCTTCAATTTTTATCAGAATGTGCAAGACAATGCTTAACTTGCAGTAAAGTAATGTGTTTGTTTAAAGAATTACAGGAACTAGTCCCAGGAGGCCCAGGATGATTGCAATGTTCTAGCCAAAGAAGAAAAGGCCACACCCTGGATGAATGACCTGGTTCAGCGCTTAGCCTTCCTGCCCACTGTCCCTCTCTATAAAAGCCCTCAGATGTACCTGAGTTCCCCAAGACGGTCTCTTTTGGGGGACAATAACCTCCTCCATCTTCTCGGCGTGCTGGCCCTTGAATGTAAACCTGTTTTCCTTCCCACCAACACTTGTATCTGAGTATTAGCTTTTGAGTAGCAAGCAGACGGAATCTTGAAACAGTTACAATATGAAAAGATGTTCAACATGATTACTCATTAGGGACATGAAAATTAAAACCACGACTAGACACCAGGAGAGAGGAATTCAGGGATACAAAGAGAGCAGCGTCTCCAAAGAGAAATGCCTATGAACTATTGGAATATAAAACAACTCCCAAGCAACCCACCCTGCATCTTGCCAGCAGCTGGCCGACTGGCTGATGAAAGCAGCAAAAACCACAAGATAACCACAAGGCATCTGGAGGAACTAAGCAGCTGGATTAAATCATAGAAGGGCAAGCCCAAGAGAAACTGGTGCAAAATTATGTAACCCCACCCTGGCTCCCCCTCTAGTGCAGGCCCCTAGCCACTCTATTAATGTTAGAACCCAGACCAAGGCAATGTGACTCACTCTGGCTCCTCCCCTGCACGCTCCTTCGCTAGTGTGTACTGTCCCTTTGTAAGAAGCCTCTTGCTTTGCTACTCATACCTGATGCATCCTTAAATCTTTTTCTATGACGTGTCAAGAGCATGGAAGTTCTGAGTACAGGTCTCCTCTGCCTCTGGAGAGATCTTGGACCCCCTTATAGTGACAACTATGTACCTATGAATATGGCTTATCTAAAAAAATCTGACAATATCAAATGCTAGTGAGTATAGAGCAACAGAAACTCTGATATGCTGCTGAGAACGCAAAATGGTTCTACCACATGGAAACAACTGCCATACAACTAAGTGATCTCACTCCTGGATATCTATCTATTCCAGAGATACGAAGATCTATGTCCATGCAGAAGCCTGTATGTAAGCTGTATGTGGCGACACACACCTTAATCCCTGCTATTCTGGAGGCTGAGGCAGGACGATTGCAAGGTTGAAGCCAGTTCCAGGGCAATTTTGCAAGACCCTGGCTCAAAATAAAAAATAAAAAGAGCTGAGGATGCAGCTTATTGGTAAAACACCTGAGTTCAATCCCCAGTACTAAAATAGTCTGTGATTGCAGCTTTATTCATAATTGCTCAAACCAAAATGTAAATAGATAAACTGTGTATATGCATTCAATGGAACATGACTCAGCAATGTATATTATCCACACACATACATCCCCTCTCATCCATGTGGATGAATTCCAAAAGTATTACCTTAAGTGAAAGAAGCCAGTCTCAGAAATTTACATGTTGCATGATTCTATCTATATAACCTTCTGGAAGCGGGGGCACACACCTGTAATCTCAGTGACTCAGGATGAGCCAGGAGGATTATAAATTTAAGTCTAGCCTTAGCAATTTAGCGAGGCCCTAAGTAACTTAGCAAGACCCTGTCTTTCTTAAATAAACAGGACTGCAGATACGGCTCAGTGGTAAAGCACCCCTAGGTTCAATCCCCAATACTCCCCCACCAAACAAAAATGAAACAACAGAACCTTCTGGAAAAAGCAGAAGTATAGAGACAGAACACAGCAAGAGGCTGGTTTGGGGAAAAGATATTGGTATCTTGATGTCATGGTGGTCAAATGACTGTATATTATCAAAATTCATATAAATATACAACTGAGAAGGAAAAATTTTACTGTATGTAAATTTTGTCTCAAAAAAAAAAAAAAAAACTGGGGAAAAATGAAGGTAGTGACCTATTAATGAATCATGAAATCAGTACAGTGAATGTATTGTTACCGGTCATATATCACAAATACTGCTTAGAACTTTTGAGTGTGGGCATTAGTGAACTGGATCATGACATAAAAATATATTTATACATCATGGGTTGTGATTATAGGGGACAGAAAAAAAACACTCTCTGAAGGTCAGATTATTGACTCTATGAAATAAACTGATAGTACACAGATTAACCCAAGAAAAAAACATTTTAATTAAGCGTATATGTGTGGGAGAATAGAAGTTTGGACGACTGAAGTCTCTACAGTGCCCTGAGCAACAGGAAAGAAAAGCGGCTCGGGGCTTCTGGGAGGGCGGCCACGAGGGCTGTGGGACAGAAGACAACTGTGTGGAACATAAAGGTGGTACTGCTATGCAGACTGGGTCTCTCAGGTAATGGAAGTTGTCTAGGAACAGTTCTTGAAGAATGGGTGACAGCCTGTGACACTTTGTCTGGGTGTCCTTCAATTTCTTCTGTGATTCAATTAATCTTCCCTGGTTGATGAGATTCCTGGGAAAGGGACTCATGACAATTCCTTGTCTTTAGTCAGATAAGGGATCTTCAGAGAAAGCCCCTCCCTGATTCCAAGCAGTCAGCAGGCCGAAGTGCCATACTTTGGGGGTATTGTTTTCTGAGTCCCAAAATGATAAGAGAAAAACACAAAAACAAAAATGGAAAACCAATGCTTAGTTTGTGATCTGAGAGCGGCGACATGTCCCATTGCCTAGCACACAGGAAGGCTGGTGGCACTGCAGGCAGGGGCTGTGTGAAACTGTGACACAAGAAGAAATGGAGAGCTGGTTTTAGTCTCCAGCTCTCAGGGTTCCTAAACTGTTGTAAAGTCCTAAATAATAAAAGCTATTGGAACTTCATTATAATAACTGGTTTTATCCGCAGTTTCTGAAATAAAGGTGAAAGGAGAATTTTTAAATTCTTTCCCCCACTGCAGTACTAGGTAATGAACCCAGGGCACTCTACCACTGAGTTATAAACCCAGCCCTTTTAATTTTTGAGACAGGATCTCAATAAGTTGCTGAGGCTAGCCTCAAATTTACGATCCTCCTACCTCAGTCTCCCCAACTGCTGTGATTACAGGCCTGGGTCACTGTGACCAATGAAAGGAGCATATTTTGTTATTCATAACAGTCCCTGCCAACCAATCAATCACACCAGTTTGTTAAAGGATTAGGGGCTGGCTGCCCAGGAACAACCAGCCATTATGGGGTTGGTATTTTCAATCCCCATCTCCAGGGCAGAGTGACTGGAAAGTGACTTAATCACAAATGACCAAATGATTTGATCAACCATGTGTATCATGATTAAGCCTCCACAAAGTTTCTTTTTTTTTTTTTTTTTTTTGGTGTGTGTGTGTGGGCTACTGGGGATTGCCCTAGGAGCATTCTTTCTCTGAGTTACATCCCCAACCCTTTCTAAAATTTTGAGACAGTCTTGCTAAGGCTGATCTCAAACTTGGTGATCTCCTGTCTCAGCCTTCTCTGGGATTACAGGCAGGTTCCACCATGCCTGGCTTACCTACATAAAAACTGAAAACAGGGTTCCAAGCTGGTGAACACCTGGACGTGCTGACAGGGCAGAGCATGGGGCATGGCAGCTGTGTGCCCTTTGCCCATACTATGCCCTTCCTGTGCAGTTCTTCCATATGGCTGTTCCTGAGTTGTATCCTTCCATAGAAAACCAGGAGTCCAGTAAGCAAGCTGCTTTCCTGAGTGCTGTGAACTGTTCTTATAAATCATCAAATCTGAGAGGGGGTGGTAGGAACCTTGGATTTATAGCCAGCTGGTGTGAATCAGAGGTGACAACCTAGATTTGGAATTGGCCACTGAAGGGGGACTGTCCTGTTGGACTGAGCCCTTAACCTGTGGTGTCTATGCACAGGTGGACAGTGTCACAGAATTAGTAGGTATGGGGAAAAGCCCTACTAATTTGGTGTTGGTGTGAGAGTAAAGGAAGGAGTTTTGGGAGTTGGGGTGTAGCTCAGTGGTGG
The DNA here is from genome assembly GCF_902686455.1 of Sciurus vulgaris. Taxonomy (NCBI): domain Eukaryota; kingdom Metazoa; phylum Chordata; class Mammalia; order Rodentia; family Sciuridae; genus Sciurus; species Sciurus vulgaris. Next base: position 75,483,715 of record NC_136472.1, read on the forward strand.
ACTGCCTACCTGGCATGCATGAGGCTCTGATATCCATTCCCTGCACCATGAACCAGCCCCCCTTTTTTGTTTGTCTTAAGCTAAGAGGGAGAAACTGAATATCTACGGAAGCCTTTTACTACAATCCAAGGCCTTTGCACTCATCAACCCTTTAAAACTTGAAATGTGAGGAGGTTTCAGTCTCCTCTGCCCTTGTGGGGCAGATGAGGAAATAGACTCAGAAAGACTGGTGACTGTAATGACTCAAAAAATTCTGGACCTCCCGAAGCAGGCTTTTCACTGCTCTGTAGCTTGTTGGCAGGACAGTGGTTACCATCTGTTGAGTGCCACCTAACACTTGGTACCATTTACTTAAAAAATTTTTGGTGATGGGGATCCAACCTAGGACCTTTGTGCATGTGAGGCTTGTACTCCACCACTGAGCTATAGTCCCATAGCTGCTTTTAATAAAAAATATAGAAACACACAGAGAATGATTCTTTTGTGCTAGATGCTTTCCATGCATTACCTCGATGTTTTCATAGCCACACTTTGAGATGGGTACTGTTAGGGTCCAGGACAAACCATCCCCCAAAATGGCTGCAAGAGACTAAAATATGCCACCTCCTCTGTGGCACATTGATTATTTCAAGCTGGTTATTTTGAGAAACTGCAGACACAGGAGTAGACGCTCAGACACATGACATCTGACAAGCTTCCCTCTGTTAAGGAAATTCACACCTATACTAGAAACTTTCATTAGCAAACCGAAGTGTACCAAGAAGAGAACTCCTCTGAGACGACTTTTATCACCTGAGAGACTTCTCTGCATAACACCAGTGTTTATTGAGCACCCATTTCTTCTCCTCACCATCCCATAATTTTATCTCAATCACTCTCAGAAGTCCCAAGTGACTCTTCCTTTCTGTTGCTCAGGATGCTGTATAAACATCAATGACCTGGTGCTTCTTTTAGTCATATCTGAGGTGTGTACACGATTAAAATGGGTGTTCGCCTGTTGATCCATTTTACATCGGTTTAATTTATAGTTCAGCCAATAACCAAGTACAAGGAAGCCATCTGCCCTCCTATTATCATCTCCATCTTGTAGATGAGGAAACTGAGGCTCAGAAAAGAAAGGAGATTGCATACCTAGTTAGAGGTGGAGTTGATATCTGAACCCAGGTCTGAGTTCAACCTCTTATTTCCCTTTCCTCCATAGGACCCCAATGTGAAATGTGAGCAAGAGATTCACATATCCCCTTATCATCTAACTAGACTAGACTGGAGTCGTCCACTGCTGGTCTAGGACTCTGTCCACTTGCATCAGAGGACAGGGGGACAAAATTCCAGGATGGCCCAGAGCTCCTCCATAGCTGACATAGGGCAAGTCTACCAAGTGGTCTAAAACCTTTCTACTTCAACAGCAGCCCATGACATCTAATGATAAAGCAGCAAAACACAAGAAGCCAGGTTTGTAAAAGTCAGATTTGAAAAGATGAATGAGAATGTCAACCAACCAGGAAGTAGAGGTTAAACCTCACCACTGTGTGTGAATGAGTAATTTTTCTTAAGTCGACATTCCAAGAGGTAACTCTAAAGTTCTAGTCTGCTTCTGGACTGGAAAATCAGCCCCATCTGCCTCCCTGAGAAAACCATCAGTGTCAAATCAGATTACTGTGCACCTGGCATGGAAGCGGGAGGCCAGGGTGCCTGGATCTAGGGTTGCAGCTGCGATGGGAAGGTGCCCAGCCTGGCACACTGGGCAGGGGCAATTACATCTAGGGCCTGAAAATTGCCATTTGAAACCTCTAATTGTGTCACAGAAAATAGAAATCTTTGAGAAGAGTTGTCCTATAGGGAAGGGTGTCCAAGATATTGTTCTAGAGATTACTACTATGTCCTGGCTCCCTCAGTCCCTGTGGGCCTCATGAGGGAAGTAGCTAATGCTGAGCGCCTACTGAGTAGCAAAGCTGGTGCTGGGTGCCTTATCTGTTAGCTCCCAACAGCTCCGTAACACTACTTCAAGGAAAGTACTGCCTTCACTTTACAAAGGAGAAACTGAGGCTCAGAGAGGTTAGGTATCCTGCCCAAAGCAGCCGCAGAGTCAGGATGTCAGCTTAGGCTTGTGTGACTGCAAAGTCTTTGATCTGAACAATGCCACTCCTCTTTGGTCATTCATAGCAGGAGACCCGGAAGGTCCATCATTTGTACCCCTCCTACCTCTTGCCAGGTGCTCTCACACCTGTCATCTCAAACACTTGATTCTGACCCAAATAATGGCCAGGGGAAAAAAACCAATATTTCCTGAGTACTTCGGACATGGCCTGAGCCAGGTAAGGCATTTTCCTGTAGATTATTTCATTAAAAAGTCACACTGATGCTGTGAAGTAGGTATGATTATCATCTCAGTTTTTTAGGATTATAAAACTGAAGTCCAGAATAATGAAGGCAGCTACTTAAGATCACAAAACTAGAGGTGACAGATTTAGAATCCAGAGTGAGACCCAGGCATGGTGGTGTATGCCTGTAATCTCAGCAATTTGGCAGAATGAAGCAGGGGGATTGCAACAAGTTTAAAGCCAGCCTGGGGCAACTTAGTAAGACCCGGTTTTAAAAAAAAAAAAAAGGATTTCTAAAGTGAGGTCTGTCTAAAGTCTGTATCCTAACCAGTAACACACACTATATTTTTCAGAAGCATAAACAACTTGAATAGAGACCTATGATGTTTCTGAGAGGAACACAAAAAATATTAAAAGTTATACTTCTAAAATTAATTAAAGAGACTGGGGATGTAGCTCAGTGGTAGAGTGTTTGTTTGCCTCCCTTTTATAAGATCCTGGGTTTAATCTCAAGTATTACACATGCACACTATATATACATAGATATGTGGTTGTTATGCTGTTCTAACCCAAATCCCAAGAGTATTTTTTTTATCAAAGACTTAAAATATTAAAACATGAATCTGGAAGAATGAGTGATAATCCTAAGAATAGCTGAAAAAGAGGCAATATCTTAGTGTAATACATTAGATTATATAACAATGACATTCAAACTGTGGTATTAAGAAAATGAAAAAGAGAAGGAATTTTATAATAAATATGAAGAGACTGATGACAATTCTTAAAAATAAAAAAAATTATATTTTGATCATACAATAACTCTGGGAGCCAGGCAGGACGGGCCACATTATCTTTACTTCATGGACAACCTGAACCAGACTCAGAGGGTGAATGAATCACTTGCCCAGGGCTTCGTGTGCATTCTTCTTGGTTTTTGAGGTGCTGGGGATCAAATCTGGGGCCTTGCACATGCTAGGTCCTGGGTGCTCTACCACCAGGCTGCATTCCCAGCCCCTCATGCACATTCTTGACCTCAGAGTCACAAACTGTGGAAGGTTCCAGGTTTGGAGATCCTTCAGAGAACAAGTCCTCTGGGGGCAACCTGGCGTCTTCACCAACCCCGGTCTTCGGCAGGCAGCTAAACTCAGCCACAGAGGGCCTCACTGAACACTCACGGGCTCCTTTGGTACAACTTCCTCCTTCCCTCCACTACTGCCCACTTCCATAATGAACTACACTACTTCCAGAATGAAGCTACTTTGAATACAGTCTACCCCTTTCACACTATCAGTGTCGATCAGCTGTTGTAAATGACAAACCTACTAAGTAATGACAATTTTCTCTCCCATTTCCTGGCTCTTCTCACTTAAAGAGCCTATAAATGATACTCAGGAGTCATAAGCACACCAGGCCCTGGATTTTCCTTTCTAGATATCATCTCCTACCAACAAACAAACAAACAAAAAAAACCAGAGCTTCCTGGAGAAACTGATGATTTCGAGACAATTTAAAAACTTTGATAGAAAAAAGTTCCATGTCAGTTTGGAACACCTCCTACCAGATAGAAAAGAAGTAATCAAAGACTAATGAAGTTGGGTAAAAAAATACATACATAGTTGTCAGGTGCAGTGGTGCACACTTGTAACCCCAGCTATACAGGAGCTGAGGCAAGTTCAAGGTCAGTCTGGGCAACTTAGTGAGACCCTGTCTCAAAATAAAAAATAAAAAGGGTTGGTATGTAAGTTCAGTGGTAGAGCACCTCTGGTTCAATCTTTAGTACCAAAACCAAACTAAAACAAAAAGCCCCAAGACAGGAAAATACATGAATACACAAAAGCAAAACAAAACAAAACAACAATAAAAAACCAGAGGGCTGGGGAGATAGCTCAGTCGGTAGAGTGCTTGCCTTGCAAGCACAAGGCCCTGGGTTCGTAGAGAGCTTGACTACCGCGCGTGAGGCGCTGGGTTCGATCCTCAGCACCACATAAAAATAAATAAATAAAAATAAAGGTGTCCACCTACAACTAAAAAAATACTGGGGGAAAAAAAAAAAAAAAGAGCTAGCCTGAAGGTCAAATTAAGGATAATCTGAGTACCAGAAAGAATGATAATGGATTATATAGCGCATTAAATTTTTAAAAATCATGGGTCCATCTTACTACAAAAAGAAGATAGGGGAGAAAGGAAAAAGTCACCCTACAAAAAAGAATACGAAATAATAAATATAAAAAATAAATATAAAAGGAATGGTAGAATTAGAAAATTACTGGTTTGCAACCCTCAATGCTGCAATTTAGGCAAAAATCATCAGTGGATGTGGTGTGGAAGGTTATCAGGAACACCAAATTTTACAGTCTCTAAGAACCACCACACAGATTTACTTATTAATTACAAGAGAGTAAAATTTGGATACTGCAGCAATGTACACCTATAATCCCAGATACTAGGGAGGCTAAGGTAGGAGGATTCCATGTGAGGCCAGTCTGGGCAACTCAGACTCCAAAAACAAACAAACAAACAAACAAACAAACAAACCAAACAAGGGCTGGGGATGCAGCTCAGTGGTAGAGTACTTGCCACCCTGGGTTCAATCCCCAGTACCACACATAGTAAAAAAAAAAAGAAAAGGAAAAAGAAAAATTTTACCCTTGCAATAGAGATATCAGGAGGTTGTCATGACCTTAATCAATAGAACAGCAAAAGAATCTGAATCTAATCATCAAAGAAGTAATCAAACATACTTAGAGATCTATAATCAGATGCAATATGTGAATCTTGACTGGATCTCATTTTAAAAACCAAAGACTTACAAAAGATACTTTTGACAATTGGAAACATTTTAGTATTAACTGCTTATTAGTAATACTGACTTGCTCTTTTCTCAAGTAGGATACCAGTATTGTGGCTATACCGGATAATGTCATAAGGAGATGGATGTCTGCTGAAGAATTTAGGGGCCAGGTGTCAGAATGTCCGTAACTTGTTTTTGTGATGGGTTCTCACTGTGCTGCCAAACTAGTCTCCAAATCCCGGCTTCAAGTGATTTTCCCACTTTAGCCTCTCAAGGACCTAGGACTACAGGGACATTCACCACGCCTGGCTTGTAACTTACTTTTTTTTTTTTTTTTAAGCGGTACTGGGGATCGAACTCAGGGCCTGGTGCTTGCAAGGCAAGCACTCTACCAGCTGAGCTATCTCCCCAGCCCTGTAACTTACTTTTGAATAGTTGAGGGGAAAAAAAGTGTGTATGTAGTAAAAGAAGTGGTCAGGTGTGAATTGGTGCACTTAGGTGAAGGGCTAGAATCTTTTTTGTAGGCTTGGAAATTTAAGAAAAAAATGTATATTTTGAGGACAGAGGAAGAAAGACATATCTCCCTCATAAAACCATAGACATGAAGTTCCAGCCAGAGTGTCAGACCCCAATGGATAGCCAGAATCAATAAACTACAGATTTGTTATTGCTACAAAAAAGCATTAGAAGTTCATAATTTTCGTCCCCAAATGTTGCTGCATTTTGGAGGGTGAAGAAGTCAACCAGGGATAAGCTAAAATGGTCCAGAACTGGAAGAGTTTTAGAATTTGAAGTTGAGTGATCGCTCTAGATGGACCCACCACCACAGAGATCATGCCACCAGACTGCCTGTCTTCCACACCAGACTCAGGTTGGGGAAAGAGGGCTGCATAGGCCTCGTTCTTGCCTCCTCCTGAATCCAGAGTCTGCTACTGCAGATGCAGAAAACTCCTGCCATGGTTCACTCAGGATGTTCACAAAGAGGGTCACTTTTGGGCCTCAGAAATGTTGAGGATTGGCAGAAAGGACCAGAGGGGCTTTGCAGGATAGAGGACAGTACAAGCTCTTTGGCCTGAGCCTTTATGTGTATCAGGCTCCGCTGCTTGGCTTACTAGCTGTGTGGCCCCAGGCCACTTCCTGGGCAGATAATGATCATAATCACTACCATAATAGTAATAATGAGAGCTAACGTTGACTGAGCAGTAACTGCGTGCCATGTACTTTAGTCATGTTGTCTTATAGGTGAAGTAGACATGATTATATCCCTGCTCCGTAGATGGACAATGCCAGGCCCTGTCCTGCCTCTGCAATTTGGCATCTACCATCCCCTCTGCAGGGACTGGGAAGAATTTCCATTTGCCAAACTGGAACTCTTCCTCCTCTTTATCTTCAGAGCATTTTATTCTCACTCCTTACCACAGTCAATTTAAGTAGATGGTTGCCTGGCAGCCTTATTGAGGTTAAGAATGTTACCTCTATCCCCAAAGACAGATGGGTTAGGAGAGAGGGAACATTTCTCCCCGTTTAGTTAGATCCATTTTCACCCACCTCCGACTGTCATCTTCCAATAGAAAGATCTATTCTCTCTTGGTTTCTTAAAACTTAAAACTTATTATGGTGTGGTGACACACATGTGTAATCCCAGCTGCTCAGGAGGCTATGGCAGGAGGTTCACAAGTTTGAGGCTGGCCTGGGCAACTCAGTGAAATCCTGCCTCAAAATGAAAAAGGGGATAGGGATGCAGCCCAGTGGTAAAGAACTTGCCTAGCATGCATGAGGACCTGAGTTCAACCCACAGTCTCTCTCACACACACACACTTTTTAAAAATACACTCTTGAATTTTCAATTTGGAATCTAGGGTATGGGGCAAGGACCAGTTGACCATCTGGAAGTAAATGCAAGGAGAGTTTCCACTGCGTAGGAGAATGGACAGAACATGGTCAAGTAAATTTCAAGGATGTCACTGCTTAGTGAGTAATGTGCTTAGTGAGTAATGTGTCTTCCAATAAACAGAGATTTCTCCACCTTATTTAGTTATCCCTAGGATAAACTCTGGCTTACAGCCCTTGGGCCTATGTAGAGACATTGCCCTTTCCTGCCACCCACTTTTTTATTTGGGGTGGGGGTACTGGTTATTGATGTCAGAAGCATTCGAACACTGAGCCACATCTGCAACCCTATTTTGCATCTTATTTTGAGACAGGGTCTGAGTTGCCTGGTGCCTCACTTTTGCTGACTTTGAACTTGCAATCCTTCTGCCTCAGCCTCCCAAGCTGCTGGGATTACAGGTGAGCACCACTGCGTCTGGCCCCACATTTTTTTTTTTTTTAAGACAGGGTTTCACTAGGTTGCCTATGTTGCTCAGGCTGGCCTCAAAACTCAAGAAACTCCTGCCTCAGCTTGGATTACAGGTATGTGTCACCATGCTCAACTCCAGGCTGTATCTTTTAAGCCCACAGGCTGCTGCACAAAGCAGAAAAAGGTGCTTCCTATACTCAGCTGAAACAGGTACCTTGGAGTGAGCAGCCCATTAGGGCAGGAGAAGGGGAAGCTGGGGTAGAGGTAGGAAGACACCTGTCCTGGCAAGACTGCTGTACTTGCACAGCAAAGCATTCTTTCACTTGGTGCACGGTCCCAACAACCACCATCCCCCATCCTCTTCTAGAATTTTCCTTTGCATTCTTAGCTCATTCTCGGCTTCATCTCGTGATTTTCTTCTGGCACAAGCACCCCACAGGAACCATTCTTTCCCTGTGGCTTTCCTCCTTCTCCTAACAAAGATAATTTTATAAGGAGCTTTCAAATCAGTCTCCTCATTCTATCCTCACAATGCCATGGCTTGGCATTCTGAAGAGTTGAGAGAACTGGTACTGCTGAAGAAACTGTGAAAGGCAGGGCATCAGAACTTTACCACCCACCCCAGGCTAAACCTCTGCCTCTCTGGAGCACAGGAAAAAACCAAAGTCTCTGAAGCAAGGATTCCTGAGTGTGGGGCAAGTCGCTTCCCCTCTGGCCTGTGTTCCTCACTTGTAAACAGATATGATGACGTCTTGTCTTTACAGGGTGTGAGAGTTTAATGAGATCATGTGTGTGACGCACTGAGCTTAAGGGATGGGCTCTTTATTTCTAGTCACAAGGAAAGGAAGGTGCTGTGCAGCCACAGGCCCTCGCTCACATCAACAGCGCTGCGCACCCTGGGCTCTCCAGAGCTGGGAGGGGTCCCTTGTATCTTCGTGTCTCTGCGCGTTTCGCCATGCCCCTCCACCCAGTCCGAACAGCAGGATTGCCTCGATGGCTTTCTCAGCTCACACTCCTCAACCCGTGACTCCCTCCGCTCTGACCTGAGACCCCCCTCTCACCTAGAGACTCCGCCTCTCCTTGCCCCACCTACCAAAGACTCCTCCCACAGTCCCGACCCTCAAGATCCGGGGTTTCCCACCATCACCTTCCACCTAGCTCCTCCCACCAGCCACGCCCCTCTTTATAGTTCGACATCCCCGCCCCCCTCAACCCGAAACGCGCCCCTCCCCCGCAGCCACAGGCGTAGCCATCCCATTTCACAGATGCGAACGGCGAGGCTGGAGTAGGTGACCTTCCATGGTAAGACGGTGCCCCAAGGGACCCGCGTCCCTCACTGTGGGTCTCGAGCCCCCCGCCCTGGCCCGCACCGCACCCACCTCCTGCCCTCGCTCTGCAACCTTCCCTCCGCGGGCGGCCAGCGCAGCTTTGCGAGGGGGCGGAGGGCCGGGGCCCAGCCCAGGGGCGTGGCGTCCCCGGGTCTGCGCGCCGCGCTCGGGACTTGTAGTTCTCTCTGCGCTTCCCAGGGCCCAGCGCGCGGGCCGCGGACTCCACCTCCCAGGAGGGCCTGCGGAGGTCCGCCCAGCTTCCCGCCCCGCCCCTGCCGGCGCACAGGCCAGCTGGTCTTAAAGGGGACGCGGCCCGAGTGGCGGCTCGCGGAGTGGCCCCCGCTCGGCTCCGCCCTGTTTCCCGCACCTCGCCCCTCCCCCCGCTTCGTCCCGCAGCCCCGGGGCCGCGCTGCAGAGTCGGGCTGCCGGGGTCCATACAGGGTTGTGCAGAGCTGGGTGGGAAGATTGGACTTTGCAGTGGCAGCAGCATCCTTGCAGTCTGGGACCTGGCGGAGGGCGACCCCACCCTGGGGGGAGTAGAGGACCCGCCCTGACCTAGCTTGGCCCAGCCTAGTCCTGCCCGGCCTGAGCACCCCGCCCAGGAGCCGGTTCTGAGGTAGGGCCCGCTGAGGTCCGGGAGGTAAGGGGGCTGAATGTGTGTGGGGGAGATGGGGGGGCGCCTGTACCCTGACGTTTCAAAAGCCCCGGACTTGCCTGTAGGGCTCTGCGAGCCTGGGGTTGGGAGGCGGGAGGTCTGAGTGCATCCTGGGCCTCGCTGTGTGACCTTGGGCCAGTAGCTACCCCTCTCTGGGCCTCAGCCTCCTCTTCCATCAGTTGTATATTGAGGTGGTCTAGCTCTTCAGGGCTGAGAGTAGTCTCGCACAGTACCATAAGCTCTCCAGCCTTTCGTGGGGGCTCCAGCCTGGACTAGACAGGGGTGCATTGATATAATCGGAGAGAGGGGGCTGAGCTGGGGCACAAACTGGCTGGGGGTGGGCAGAGGCCACCACTACTTGGCATAGACTTCTGCTATTCTCAACATCCTGGACCTGGGGTACTTCATCTATAAAGGCCCTTGCGTATTGGAGACCTGATGTGGCAGCTTGGTGTCCTCCCTTCCAGAAAGCCTGGAATGGGGGTGGGGGTGCGGCAGCCAGAGGTTTGCGAGGGGTGGCCTCCACAGGAATGGGTGAGTGGTGTGTTCCTGAGCAGGGAACAGCTGCTCCAGCCCCCTTCTCTCTCATTCCCCTTCAATAAAAGAGCACTTGCTTTTTGCCAGTAAATCCCTTTTTCCCCCTTTTCTTTCCAGGAGGCAGTTTGTTGGGCCAGACAAGGGCTCCCACAGTAGGGTGAAGGGCTCCTTCCCAGGGCTGCCTTGACTAGGAGTTCAGTTATAAAATACCTAGAGAGACGCTGCTGCCCTGATGCCTGGAGGGACAGAGAGGGAGGGCACTTCCCGGTGGGAGGGAAGTGGTGTCCCTCCCCTCCAGATCTGACACCCGGGAGCGACCAAAGAGGGAGGAGGCTGGTTGTGAGGGTCTAGAGGAGACGAAATGAGCTCTTCCACTGTAGGTGCTGAGCAGGGGCGGGCTCGGGAGGCATGAGCAAGATCTCTTACCCCTCTCCCCCTGCCGCGGAGGTTCTGTGCGCCTTTGACCTGAGGGCTAACCAGGAATAGGTTTTTTGTTTTGTTTTCTTTTCCCTTGTCTTCCGACTTGGTTGGAGTGTTTCTACAATGGCTAAAGCCTCTCTCAGCCCGCTCCAGTGACCTCCATAGGGGCTTTCTTGGCTGATATTTAAGATTCTCAGGGTTAAGGACATGCAAGTCCAAGCCTGGTCAGAGGAGGGGGCAGCTAAGGGGACCCAGGGTTAGGCCTGACTCTGGAAGGTACTTTTCTGGTTGTGTTCTTGGATTTACCTCATCTCATTGTCACATATCTCTCATCAGCCACTTGGGACACCTTCACAGACACCTCTGAGCTTGGTCCTATCCTGGGCACTGCACAGAGAGGGGGAGTAGACATACTTCCTACCAATGGAAGCACAGACATGGAATCCAGTTGTACTGCAGAAGGATAAAAGAAGCTCAGGGGCCTTGGAGGCCTGAGCTCAGAGCCTCGAATCATGGAAGGATAAGCAAAGGCCTCTGAGAGGAGGGGCGTGTGAGCTGGGCATTGCAGGATGAGCCACAATGAGCCAGGAGAGAAGAGGGAGAAGCCCTTTTCCAGCAGAGAGGACATCAAGAAAAGCCCACTACCCGTTTCCCGAGTGGCTTCTGAACAGGGTGGAGTTCGGCCCATCCCTGTCCCATGGTATTTCAGATGGGGCTGAATGTCAGGCTCAGGAGTTTGGACCGTGTCTCGAAGGGGATGGCAGGGTGGAGCTCCTGGTATCATGAGGTTAGTCTGTGGGTTTTGGAAACTGTGGAGAGTGGTGAAGGCTACCCTGGGTCCAGGGTGTGGAGTTGTAGAGGTGCGCTCCCGCACGCGCGCGCACACACACACACACACACACACACACACTAACTGGGTATTTTGTGGGTGATGGAGATGGCACATAGTGGAAACACCAAGGGTCATCCGAGAAAGACTGATAAAGGGATTTGGGCCTTGGGAAGGGATTGTGGGTTTCCTGTGTGCCAACAGTGAGCCCTGGGGAGTTCTGGGTGTTTCTGGGACTCCCAGGCTGTGGTGCCAGCAGGGTGAGGGTGGAACAGGCATGCTCACTGGGAAAGGCTAAGGGGTGGCCAAGTAGTCATATCTGTTTTGGAGTCTGGAGGCTCAGAAAGATGAGAAAGCACTTACCTCCATGGCTGTGGCCACCAAAGGGGTAGTGTCTGAACTAGAGTCAAAGCCTGTGCTCTGTTCTCTTCCAGACACAAGCCTCCATTGGAGGGCGGATTGAGGGAGGGAATGAGATAATGGGTTAGGAGACTACTGCACTAGTCCAGGCAAGGAGGAAAGAGGAGCTGACCTTGGGTGGGGCTGGAGCTCAGGGGAGAGACGGTGGAAACACTAAGTTGACAGGGAGGGCTAATGCAGGAAATTCCTTGTAGAATCAGCTAGATCAGCAATGTGTGTCTCCTCTACACCATGTCTGTTTCTCCCCTCACTGCCAGATCGTCCAATAATAGACTCACCACTGGTCTGGCCCTCATCTTTTATAGACCTTGTCCCAGCCCAGTGGCAGGCCCAGAACAGCCCCCATTTTCCAAGTGAGAAAGCTGAGGAGCTAGGCAGGAACTCACCCAAGGTTACCTGGTGATTCCAAATGAGAGAACCTGGTCTCATGCTTTCAGTGTAGGCTCTTCCGACGGAGGAGGGCTGCTGCTTGCTGCTGCTTTGGCGTGGGGCAGCTCTCTCTGGGGCCTGAGCCAGTGTGGACAGGCCATCCCTTCCTCCAGGGCCTAGCGGGGTAATCCAGCCCTGTGAGGAATGCTGGTGGCCTGCTCCTTCCTCCCTGAGGGAGAGAGTACAGGGCCTAATGCTGCCCTGGCAAGGTCACATGCCTCTCCTTCTCTGAGCCTCCGCTTCCCTTTCCTGCTGGGGTAGCAGACTTGATTCTGCTTCCCTGCCCTGGCCTTTGGTGGGGTCAGGTGAGGTCAAAGCCTTTAAAACCCTTTCGTGTGAATGCATCTGAGATGTTATTGAGTGGGTTTGTTGGTGACTATGGTGACCGCTGATCTGACTGCTGGCGTAGAAGTGGGGGCAGGTAAACAGGGCTTGCGTGGTGTGGCCAGGCCACAGACTGAGCTGGGCTGCGAGGCTGGCCCTGAGATTGGAATCCTCATGGAACAGCACCGCTGCCTGGGCTCCCAGCAGCCAGGTACAACCCACCTTCTGTGGTAGGTATTAGAATGATATGCAATCGCTGGTGTTGGTCACTCAGCTTCATGCAGTTTAACCGAATAAATAGCACATCACCATTTTACAAAAGAGAAAAGAAGCCCACAGCTGTACCTTACTCATGGTGACAACAACGAGTTTGGCCTAGAATGCAGGACGCCATTTCTACTCCGATACTCTGTTCTTCCAGAGATTTCCCTGGTCCTAGAACTCCATTTCTGCCTGCTCCCATGCCCTCATCCTCCACTTGTGTGCCAGCATCTCACTGATGAGGGCGTCTCCTTAGCTGCCTGAGAGTCAGCACCCGGGGTGGTACCCTGGGTTGAAAACTTGTTAAGTCCACTAGCCTACAGGGCAAGCGGAGGCCATCGCAGGGGTCTGGGAGTGTGGACTGTTGTGTGAGGTGGGCCACAGGAGCTGCCTCGTCACAGGCACTGCCTAAGAAAGAGGGCTGAAGGGAAATCTTTTTTTTTTTTTTTGGCAGTCCTGAGGATTGAGCCCAGGGCCTCACACGTGCTGGGCTGGGCAAGTGCTCCACCATGGAGCTGAACCCCCAGGCCAGGAGAGCACTTTTAAAAGATGCTTTAAAGTCCTTTTGAGACCATGCCTTGTACTGGCTCTCTTTACAAATGTGTCTGTCCACCACCAGACTGGAAGCTCCTTAAGGACTGGGACTTTGCTTCCTAAGGCAATACGAAGTGACATTTTCTGAGAACTTCCTTACGCCCAGCACCATGCTAAGGACTTTGTCCTCGCAGCCCTGCAAGGTAGAAATAAGTTGGAGTAGCATAAGTAACCTTCATGGTAGCCAGAATGCATCCCAGATGAGCCTCACTGGAAGAGGGGAAAGGCTGAGTCTAGCTTGCCATTTGCCCTGCCCCTACTTCAGGAGACCTGGGGTGGACCCTGGGCATCTGAATTTTTTTCCCCCATAAGATGAAGTTTTTGTTTTTTAAAAAAATGAAAACAAGCTATAAAAAGATGCATTTTGTATGCTAACAAAATGTAAAAATAAAATCCAAGTAACATTTGAAAGGATAGGTAAGCAATAGATTTAAAAAATAGAGGGCCTGGGTATCTCAGTGGTCAAGCACTTGCCTAGCATACACGAAGCCCTGAGTTGGAACCCCAGCACTGTCAAGCATATAAAAGCCTACAGTGAGAGGCTAAGGGCCTCTGAATCTTTAACACGTGTCCAGGTGATGCTGAAGCAGTCAGATCAACATTTGGGAATCACTGAGCTGTACCACAGCTACACCCTCTAACCACAGGAAACTCTTAAGAGGCACTCACTTTTGGCATGGGAGACACCATCCACCTAGAAGTAATCTCTGATCCTTGTCCCAGGGAGTTCATGGCCTGGCGAGAGACACTCAGAACAAATGGGCTTCTTGCACAATAAAATGCAGTAGTGGAACTTTGGTCACAGTTGAACAGAGAAGGGAGCAGAGCATGTTCATGGAGTCTGGTACATGGTTGGGGTCCCAGACTAGCTCAGCTTCTGAATAAAGTTTTCTGGCCCATTATCCAGGTTATATCTGACTTGTCTTCACACCAGCTGCAGGTACGAAGCTATGGGAGTTTTTACCAAGCCAATAAGTTTAGTTAACACCTATTATACTCTGAGCCTTGCATCAGGTCCTGCCTAAAGTGGGATTTCACAAAGAAGCTGAGAGTTGGGTACAAAGAGAACACATTGTACCCTAGAAACCAGCATGAGAACCAGGGGCCAAAATGGATGAGCATGGGGCAAAGGCTTTCAGGGAAGGGCAGAAGGAAGGCTCTGTGGCTCAGAGGAGTAAGGTCAAGGTAACTCGCTTTGTCCTCTGCATTTGCTTTCCCAACAAATGCCTACTATGTGCCAGGCATTGCTGGGTGCTGGGGATGTGGGGAACAAAAGTTGACCTCAGGAACCATATAGTGGGGGAGGCTGACCTCCATCAAGTAATCCTGAATGCTATAAAGAGGGATGAGATGTTCTAATTTTTTAACTAGAGGGTCTGACTCAGGCAGGGAGGTCAGGCAAATTTTCCTTGATGAAATAAGTTTCAGCTGAGGTCTCCAGACAAGGAGCAGGAAGAGCATGCACAAAGGCCCAATGGCAGAGGGAACATGATGAGCCAAGAGCCAGGGGCCCAGTGTAAGTTAGGACTGGAGAAGCAGGCAGGACTCTAGGTGTGCAGGACTGTGGAGCCTGGCCCAGTAGGAGAGCTGAGCACAGAGAGGAGATGTTGGGCCTCCTGGGAGTGATGGGGACCCATGCTGCCCCAGCACTAAGTGATTACAGCTGTAGTGGAAGAACAGGCTACAGGTGGCCATAGGGATGGAGGCTCAGGATTGGCTCATGGCTAGCACCTCAAGATGGTCTCCCTTAGGACAGGTGTTTCAGATAGACTTTTAGGCCCATGTGGTGGTGGGGCTTGGAGACAGGATGTGCCAGGCAAAAGGCACAGCACAAAGAAGTGGGGACTTGCAAAGGTGTACCTAATTTGAGTGAGGGCAGAATAAATTGTGCAGGTAGCCAGGACTGGCTCCCACTGGTGGTGAGTCTTCCCTGGAGGCGTGTTCTTCTCTCCCCTAGAAGATGTGACTTGGCCAGGACTCCACAGCAGTTTCTAGATCCAATATCTAACCTGCCCCAGGAATGACTGAGGTCTCCAGGGAAGCTTGGGGAGAGGAGGTGGGCAGAGGTTTGTGTCGCCTTTGTGCGACTGCAGGTGCTCAGCAGCGAGAGCCCCGACTCCCTGGGGTTGACTGTGTGCCAGGTATTGAGCTTTACTTTGTCAGGACTCCTTCCGGGGAGGTAGGTATCATTACCCCATCTCACAGATGAGGCAGTTGAGGCCCAGGAAGTTTGAGTCGCTCGCCCAGAATCTCAGCACTGGAGGGAACACCAGGAACTGGACCGTGGCTCTTGAGCCCCATGATTGTCGGGCAGGGTATGACTCCGCTTCCTGTCCCCTGCAGCTAGGCCGTCATGGACAAGATCCTGGAGGCGGTAGTGACCTCGTCGTACCCTGCAAGCGTGAAGCAAGGGCTGGTGCGGCGCGTGCTGGAGGCGGCGCGGCAGCCGCTGGAGCGGGATCAGTGCCTGGCGCTGCTGGCCCTGGGCGCGCGCCTCTATGTGGGAGGCGCCGACGAGCTGCCGCGCCGCGTGGGCTGTCAGCTGCTGCACGTGGCCGGCCGCCACCACCCCGAGGTCTTCGCGGAGTTCTTCAGCGCGCGACGCGTGCTGCGCCTGTTGCAGGGTGGCGCGGGTCCCCCGGGTGCCCGCGCGCTCGCCTGCGTGCAGCTGGGCCTGCAGCTGCTGCCCGAGGGGCCCGCGGCTGAAGAGGTGTTCGCGCTGCTGCGGCGCGAGGTGCTGCGCACGGTGTGTGAGCGCCCGGGGCCGGCCGCCTGCGCGCAAGTGGCCCGGCTGCTGGCGCGGCACCCGCGCTGCGTACCCGATGGCCCGCACCGCCTGCTCTTCTGCCAGCAGTTGGTGCGCTGCCTCGGCCGCTTCCGCTGCCCCGCGGAGGGCGAGGAGGGGGCGGTGGAGTTCCTGGAGCAGGCCCAGCAGGTGAGCGGGCTCCTAGCACAGCTGTGGCGCGCGCAGCCCGCCGCCATCCTGCCCTGCCTCAAGGAGCTGTTTGCAGTTATCTCCTGCACAGGTGCGTGTGCAGCGGGCGAGGGCCTGCTTGGGTCCCGGGGCAGTGGCTGTGTGTGTGGATTCCCCACATGTTAGGGGGCACAGTAGTGCGGCATGTGTGTGCAAGGGGTGGGTGCAGCGGTGGGGGACTGCGAGGTTACCTCATTTAGTTAGTGGTCCTATCCTGAGCACCCACTGTGGATCCTCTGCTGTCGTGGGTGCTGGAAATCCTGGGAATAGCGGGCTGCCTGGTACAGAAAGAGCAATGAGCAGGAGTGGGAAGAATGGGCAGAGCGAGCCAAGAGAATGGTGGGTGATGGAGGCCTTTGGGTCAGGTGGGCTGCATGGAAGTTAGGCTCGTGAACTAGGTCTTGAGAGACTGGCAGCAAGGACGATGTTCTTAATGTTCTCTCAGCAGGCAGGGGTTAGTGTTAACTCAAGTGTAGAATCTTGACCCTCCATTGGCAGCTGTGGAACTGAATGACAAAGATCTGTGCCTTCCCCCATCATAGGGCTAGACCTGGGAAAGGGAGGGAGTATTCCTGGCAGGAAATAGAATCAAAACCCTGTGTACAGGCAGCACCTGGGCAATGAATTTGAATAACGAAATGTCCTTCTCACCTCTAGGCCTCTGTCTACATGCCTTTCTTCCCAAGTGCACCCACCCCTCCTACCTTTTCTGGCTAGTTCTAGTGTAATCCCTTTTAAAGGACTTGCCCCTGCACCACAGTTGGAGGTTAGTGCTTTGTGCAGGTGCCCTGTACAGGACTGGGCCCAGAGCAATGCTGGCACAGGTGGCGAGTGGATGAGTGAGCAGGGAATCGGAGGCTGTGATGCTGTGGGGGGAGAGAAGAGGGCTCTGCTGTGCTCTTTGCAGAGGCCCAGCCTGTAGTTCTGTGGCAGCAAGAAGGCATGGAATGGTGGGGAAGGGAAGAGGGCTGGTGGCCTGGCTAAGCTCAGTCTATCTTCCTGTTCCAGAGGAGGAGCCACCATCTAGCGCCCTGGCCAGCGTGGTCCAGCACCTCCCATTGGAGCTCATGGATGGCGTAGTTCGGAACCTCAGCAATGACGACAGTGTGACGGACTCCCAGATGTTGACTGCTATCAGCAGGTGGGAAGCTGAGGGCTGGGCAGTGGGCAGGGCTGGCCCCCCCTTCCTCCCAGAAGCCCCTTCTGCTGGGTGGGGTTCTGTTCTAGGTTGAGGGTTGGAGGCCAGGCCCTCGTACTTATTTAGTCATTCAGCCATTCTCTTAGCCCTGCTCTGTGCTTGCGCCTGGGCTAGATGAGAGGGACACAGAACCCTGCTATAATGATGCTGCCAGGCGAGGTACCAGCTATGTGACCCTAGAAGTGCTAATGAACTGTTTCCTCCTCTGTGAAAGTGGAGGTTCGTGGTGGTATGAGGAGTTGCCAGACTTTCAGACTTCCTCAGGGCTGTATAAGAAGGTGACAGTAGCTGGGCAGGGTGATGCATACCTGTAATTCCAGCTATTGACGAGGCTGAGGCAGGAGGATTGTAAGTTTGAGGCCAGACTCGGCAATTTAGTGAGACTGTACCAAAATAAAAAATAGGTTGGAGATGTAGCTCAGTGGTTAAGTGCCTAGTACTGTAGCCCCCCAAAACAACAGAGTACTTTATGACATGCTCTCCAAGTTTGGCAAATACCATCAACAGTCTGGGTCCTTTCAGTTTATAGAGCTCTTGTGCATCCCTTTTCCCTTATTTGAATGTTGTCATATCTGTGATCTGTCCTAACCTGCCTGTCTGGGAACCCCAGAGTATGCCGCTGACACCCCACTCCACCCCCTGCAGGCCTTTGCCTGTGCAGACCCCAGGCACCTCGCTTGCCTCTTCCTGCCATTCTTGTGCAGGCCCACCATCTCTGCAGGGCCTTCCTGGATTCCTTGTCATCAGTGGGTAGGAGCCTGGGCACTAGAGCTAAATTGCCTGGGATACAATCCTGCCTCAACCACTTCTTGCTGGTGACTTTGCATAAGTAATTCAACCTTTCTATTTCAGTTTCCTCAACTATAAAGTAGTGTATAATTGAGCCCGTTATATAGAGTTTTTAGGATTAAATTGGATGAAATGACAAACGTGTATAGGGCCTAGAACAGTGCTGTGGAAGCTATTATAATCAGCGTTACTTTCTTTGTTCTTCATAGCACAGTCTGAGTCTAAAATAACAAACCTAGTGGTGTTTTCCCGAGTGCCTTCTGCATCAGCGTTGTGCCTAATCCAGTGCTTGGCACTGTGAGGATCAGATGAGTTGTTCCATATGAAGCAGGTAGAGCCTTGCCCAATGCAGGCTGGCGCTACTTGATTTTGGCTTTTGTTCCCTCCCTCACAGAATTGTCGTATTGACTGAAAGAGAGATCTTCCTCATTTAATAGAGGAAGAAACTGAGGCCCAGAGAAAGGAAGTGTCTTGCTTGGGTCACATGGTGAGGGCCTGTTAGAGCCAGAGCTTTCAGCCCCAGAGGTGGCTGGAGGTCCCATTTCCCTGCTGCAGCCCAGCCTGGAGGGGTGAGGTTTGGGGTGCCAAGAGGCTCCCTTCCTGGTGGGTGGAGCCTCAGTCTGTAAGGTGTCTGTGCTCATTTGCATTTTCTAGGAATTGTCTCTTATCTCACAGACCCCACAGCTGCCCTGTGCAGGTGTGAGTCCCTGGGAACTGAAGATGTGGCTAGTCTCTGGGCTGCCCTCACCCGGGCACTTGGGCCTCACTCGTCCCTGTGTTATTGTCACTTCCTTGCCAGGATGATTGACTGGGTGTCCTGGCCCCTGGGGAAGAACATTGACAAGTGGATCATTGCCCTGCTGAAGGGCTTGGCCGCTGTGAAGAAGTTCAGCATCTTGATTGAGGTTTCGCTTGCCAAAATCGAGAAGGTTGGTGGTCCCTGTCCTGGCCCAGGCCTGTGGTCTTTCCCACGGGTCCCTTGCTGAGGCAGTGCAGATCTGGGAAGCAGAATACTGGGGTTCCTACCCAAGCCCACTGTGTGATCTGGGCCAGTTCACTGCCTCTCTGGGCCTCTGGTTCCCCCCATCCATTCGTTCCTCTGATCACCCGTTGGAGTAAGGATGTCTTTGTCTGTCTGTCCACCAGATAGCTAACTTTCTTGCTGCCTGTTTTGCTGTTTGTCAGCTCATCTGGGTCTGTGAGCACCTCCGTGTTCTTGCTCGAATATGGACCAGCTGCTTCAACTCCTGCCATGTCTCAGTTCCCTCTCTGTCCTGTGGTTGCCCTTGGCCTTGGGTAGCCCAGGTTGGAGGACTGATCAGGCACTTTCTTCTAGGTCTTCTCCAAGTTGCTGTACCCCATTGTCCGGGGAGCTGCCTTGTCCGTCCTCAAGTACATGCTCCTGACTTTCCAGCATTCCCATGAGGCCTTCCACCTGGTAAGAGGCCCTGCCTGCTTCCCCCAGGCTGGGTGGCCCTGCGTTCCCCTCTGGCCTGGGAGGCAGATGTGTTTCGCTGTTGGGGAGGAGCGGTGGAGCCTGACGCCCAAGACCTGGAAGGTCCGGGGGTTAGTGCCTGGGAGTGCTGGAAACCTCACTGTACAGGCAGGGTGCCGAGGCCACAGAATTTGCCTGTCTTCCCCCTCTGTCACATGGTAGAGTGACAGAGCCTAGACTGATGACAGCTAGTAGTCCTTGGGCCAGCCATCTGCCAGGCACAGTGCTGAGGTCAGTACTGTGTTCATTCAACCAATTCCTAGACAGAGGTTCTGTCAGTCATTTTTCAGATGAAGAAAGGGAAGTTCAGGGTAGTTAAGTCACTTGTCCTGGCCACACAGCTGATGACAGAACAGGGAAGGTTCAAGCCAAGTTGGTCTGACTCCCAACCCACTGTCCTTCCTATACACCGTTGTCCCCCAGCATGCAGGTGGCCTGGCCTCTAGCTTGGACCCTGTTGTCCTCCTGGTCCTCTCTTGGCAGGGCTGCTGCCTCACTCTGCCTGCTTTCCCCTAGGACCTGCATGTGGGGCCCCAGATTCTGATGGCCTTGGTCAGGGAAGGGACACTTCACACTGCCCAGTTTGCTACAGTGAGATAAGCCAAGTTTTGGGGACTTGGGGTTGAGCCCTAGTCTGCCATTTACCCAATGTGGTGACCTTGGACTGGACACTTAAGCTCTCAGAGCCTAGAATGGGGAAACTCTAGGACTGTGGGAGGGAGGGGATTGGATAAGGCGATCTTTGACTGGAGCCTGTCACATGGTTAGGGTTAGCCATCCTTCTTGGCTCCCTCATTCCTGTGGCTCAACTTTGTCCTGACTTTATTTCAAACCCAAGGAGTTTGAAAATTGAAATCCCATAGGACAGGGGATAGAATGGGCTTTGAACTTAGACCTGGCTTAGACACCAGCTTCCATAACCCACAGTGAAATGCTGGCAAATTGTGTAACCTCTCTGGGGCTGTGGGTGCAGCTCAGTGGTAGAGCACTTGCCTGGAATGTGTGAGGCCCTGGCTTCAATGCATAGCACTGCAAAAAAGTTTTTATTATATAACCTCTAATTTCAGTTTCTGCATCTATAGGATGCGGGTGACTGTTGCCATGTAAAGTCATTGTGCAGATGAAGTGCTTGACACTTAGATGTTTGTTGGAGGAATGAGGGTGTTGATCCCTAGAGGCTGTGAACATGCCATCAGGGGCCACCCAGATGACTGTTGTGGCCCCAGCATTGCTTCCAGGCAGAGTAGCCCTGGTCACTCAGGCCTTCAGGATCTTAGGGCAGGTCATTTGGCTGAGGCAAAACAGCTGGGGCTTGTGTTCAGGCCGCCCTTCCACTGTGAGGAGGGTGTTTATCCTATTTCACAGATGAAGAAATGAGGCAGGAAGTCTTGGGGCATGTTTCATAAAAGGAATCGCTTGTCCACAGAGCTCAGCCCCATCTGAATGAAGGGGACAGTGGTCACATACCTTGAAGAGCTCTGGGTGCTTTCAGCCGTGACCACAGTCCCCCTTCTCAGAGGGTGAACGGGGCTTGACCAGACCCCCCTCTGCTCTCACAGCTTCTCCCTCACATCCCCCCTATGGTGACCTCTTTGGTCAAGGAGGACTCGAACTCAGGGACCAGCTGCCTGGAGCAGCTGGCAGAGCTGGTCCACTGCATGGTGTTCCGGTTCCCAGGATTCCCAGATCTGTACGAGCCTGTCATGGAGGCCATCAAGGTGAGTCAGTCTTCCACTTGCCCCTCAGCCTGCTCTAGCCAGGTGCTAGCTTGGGTCTTCCTCAAGGCTATATCATGGCTTGGTGGTGGCCTCCCATTTTGTTCCTGGCTGTCTCCTGTCACATGCCCAGGGCCAGCCTGTGCTTAAGGCATACTGAACTGTCTCTTAGATGGGTCATCCTGTCATGGCCGCCCTGAGCTCTTGCTTTTATTCTTCTGTGAACCCTTTCCCCATCTGCTTCATGGCTCCCACTTGTCCTTCATGCCTCTGCACAAGTGTCCCCTCCCTCCGGAAGCCTTCCCTGTAACTCTACCACCCTGCTACCAGGTCTGGGCTCTCATGGCGCTGGTGCATACTGTCACACATTGTTCCTGTGTGTCTGTCCACCACCAGAGTGAGCATTCCAGAGCAGGGTTTATAGTCGTTCATGGTGCTGCTGGTCTGCTCTTTGCCACACCAAGACAGAACACAAGCGCGAAGCAAATGGCCTCCTTTAGCGAGGAGCTCGCAGCCCAGGGCAGGTGTGTAAAGAAGACTGATCTAAGCAGCTTAGGATATCTACAGGGGTGGCATCAAAGAGGGAGAGATCCTCTCCACTCAGAGGAGGCTATGCAAAGGAAGGGTTCTCAGCTGGCTTGGTGGGTCTCTAGGGTCTGACAGTCACTAGCACCTGTAGGCAGTGTTGCGTCTTACAGTGTTTTCCCACATAATTTTGTCTGAAGTTCACAAGAAACCTGTGAAGCAGATGATACCTCCTAGATGAGGATAATGAGGCTTGCAGAGGTTTGGGGATCTGTCGAGTCTCGGGTAGAGACGGCCGGGGCCGGGGATTGCCGAGGCCTTACTCATGGTCTGACACAGAAGGCAGGCCCAGGTGTGGGGGAGGATGTCTAAGTTGGTGGCCCTTTGCTCTGCCCTTCACTACTATAGCACTGAGTCCAGATGCCTGGAAAGTGTCCATCACAGAACATCTAGAGATGCTTGTCAAAATATAACTAATATCTCTTTAATTAAATAGCTGAGTTGCAAAAAAGGTCAGGGGTGATCCCCAGGGGCCAAAAAGGAGTAGCAGACTGAACTCTACAGTGGTGAGGAATGGTGCTCTTTTGCCTTGGGGTGGGGCAGGAGAGTAGAGAGCAGGTGAGATGGCCAACCTCGGCCATGAAGGGGCTTGAGATGGTGGGGACCAGAGATGAGGCTTAGGGTCTATCCCCAGTAGGGAGTTGGCACTGTGCAGCCCACTGAAAGCCAAGAGGGGCTTTAGTGTTAATAAAAATCCAGAAAAAATATACATGTGGTCCAAAATAAACATCGGGGAAACTTCTGACTTGGTCTGGGCTCTGGACTGGGGAAAAAACAGTTTTTATAACCAGCAGCCTGCTTTCATGTGGGTTTAGGGGTTCAAATTCAGGTCATTTGGGGGGTTGTAGGGTGCCAACCTCAGATATTGGCATTAAAGTATTCAAAAACATAATATCCATGGGTTGCTTAGTAGACACCAACATATCAAGTCATAAAGTCTTTTGAAAATGAGCTTATAATCCAAAAATCACAAAACGGGGGCAGTCCACCAGGCCTGAGAGTAAATCACAATAAACTAAACCTTCTGAAAACTTCTTGGATTTTTGGTTTTTGAAACTTAACACAGGAGAGTGTTCTGGTAGCCAGAGTGAACAGCTGTGGAGGGGCTGCCTCCACAGGGCACAGCTCCCTGTGCTGGGGGCTGGTAAGCAGAGGAGACGGGACATCTGCTTTCTGGGGATGTGCTGAACTTAGGGGACTGTCGGCACCTGTTTTCTGCCAGACTGAGATTCTGGTGAGCAGGGGCCGTGCTGGTTTTTTTTTTTTTTTTTTTTTGTCGGGGGGTGGTGGTTACTGAGCCACATCCCCAGCTCTTTTTGTATTTTATTTAGAGACAGGGTCTCACTGAGTGCTTAGTGCCTCACTTTTGCTGAGGCTGGCTTTGAACTTGCAATCCTCTGGAGCTGCTGGGATTACAGGTATGTGCCCCTGCACCTGGTGGCCATGCTGTTTTGATCTTTGTCTTCTGTGCCCAGGGACTAGGAGTGAATGAGTGGAGTATCATTACAGTGTGACTGTAGTGTCACATCTGTAATTCCAGTGACTTGGGAGGCTGAGGCAGGAGGATCTCAAGTTTGAGTCCAGCCTGGGCAACTTAGTGAGACCCTGTCATCTCAAAAAAAAAAAAAAAGTTCAGTTCAGCAGTAGAGCACCTTTGGCTTCTTCAGTCCCCGAGGACCGCTGTGGCTGTCAAGTAAGGGTGAACAGAGGGAAGAGAGAGCGGAGCTGCCTGGGGCATGAAGGAAACCTGAGATGAGTGAGACCCAGGTTCTGCAGGCTGGGGCTGATGGTCTGGTCCGGGGGTCAAGGTGAATCTGCAGATACCTGCTCTAGTAGGTGCAGGGAGTTAGGCTTCTGAAACGGGTGCAGATAGTGTAGGGATCCGCTGGAGAAGTTTTCTGGAAAGCCTCGTGGGAAGAGGGCATTGGAGTTAGACCTGGACCAGTGGAGACTGGCAGGAGGACACTCTCGGTGAGTTGGAGGGAAAGGCCTATTTGGCGGTAATGTGTGTGGGTGGTGGTGGTGGTGGTGAAAGTCACAAAGGTAGGCAGAGCCAGAGCTTGGGAACGGGCTGTCACTGCTTAATCCAGTGGGTCTGGACTTTTCAAACCTTCCAGCAAGGCACTGCTGTCAGAGGAGGGGACTTACGGGAGCAGTCCGACATGACCTCTTTCTCTACAGTCTTAAAGGCCTATGAAGTATATACTTATACTTCACAATGACAGACACTTGTTTCAATGTAAACACACTTTTCTTCCTTGAATATTAGTGGATAGCACCAGAAAGCTGTGCTGCATTTGTCCTGTGGCTTTGAAACCCCTTGGTGCAAGGCAGATGGTATGTTTACGAAATTCTTTCTTGTATGTCGTACATATATATTTGTACACATGTCCTTCTGTAAATAAATTCTGGAAAGATCTCTTGTAGATGGGTTAAGTTATGGCAATTTCTCTGGGAGCAGTGGTCCTTGTTAGGGAGTTGTATATGATTCAATATCATAAGGGATTTGAGAGTATATGGAAATTTTATTTTCCGAGGAGAAGTAAGTTCTCTGGGAAGAATGGTCGTGGTTGTGTGGCTGTGTTGCACGTCCTCCATGTGCCTCTGCATGTGGGATTCTCTTTTGTCCCTATTCATGTGTGCGGTGGGAGATTAAATCGAGCTTAATAGGAAGAGAACGGAAGATGCTGAGACAGTATCCGCTGCTCTCCCCACTGGCTGCCTTTCTTTCTTTTTTTTTTTAATCTGTGAGAAGTGACTCACTAATCCTATAAATCATCTGATAAATGATCCAGGGAAATGAGTGAGCAAAAGTGTTAAACCACAGCCGAGCAAGGCCTTCTGTGTTAGCCAGAGGATGTGCACTGGGGGCAGGCTTTGGGCACAAAGGTAGTTTGAGGCCCTTTGGTGTCTTGGACAAATCTAGGGAAGGACCTTGTGCTTAGAAGCCAAAAATATGAATACGGCTAGAGGAACTCTTAAGATATTGCTTAAGGCTGAAGAGTCACACCCCATGTGCGTAGGTGGGTTTTAGAATATGTTGTGGTTGGAACCATTGCCTGGTGGCCTTCTAGGTGCAGCTGTTTGATGTAACAAAGAGCAAGGAGTGGAAAGGTGCTCATGCCCAAGCCCAGGGCTGAGGACCCCACCTCAGACCCCTGGGCCCGCCCACATCCTCACCGGCATCAGGTGCTGGGGCGACTAGTGCTTCTGAAAACTGACTAGCAGATCCAAAAGTAGAAGGTGAAGTGGGACTGTCCCCATGAGTGAGTGCCATGGAGCATAGGTGCCATGCTGGTGTTGGGAAGAAGTGTCCTTGCTTGACAGGTGAGCAGGCAGAGGCCCAGGGAGGTCAGCAGAGGCAGAGGGGCTTACTGACCACGACCAAACGGCGAGTGAGGGCGAGCTTTAGGGCTGGAATTGAGGTCTTGACGGCCCTGGATTTGACCTGTGGGCAAGTGTTGGCGTCGCTTTCTGGCACATCCTGGGCTCTGCTGGGAACATGTTCATTCTTCACTCGCTGCTTCTGTGACCCTGAACCGTTCTTTTCTGAGTCCTAGTTTTTTCATCTAAAATGGGGATGTGCCACCTTGAGGCAGTTGTCACCTGAAAGATTCTGTAGAGGTTCACACATCAAAATGAGGACCTGACTTGAGCTGCGAGCAGGGGCATAGCTGCAATGCCTCCGAGTGGCGGGCTTGGGAGGTGCTGGGGCAGCCTGCAGTCCAGGAGGGCTTCCCAGAGGAGGATTTTTGAGCCGACCCAGTCTGCTTATTCCCTCCTCAGGACCTCCACGTTCCCAATGAGGACCGCATCAAGCAGCTGCTGGGGCAGGATGCCTGGACCTCGCAGAAGAGCGAGCTGGCTGGCTTCTACCCCCGGCTCATGGCCAAGTCGGACACGGGCAAGATTGGTTTAATCAACCTGGGAAACACGTGCTACGTGAACAGCATCCTCCAGGCCTTGTTCATGGCGTCTGAGTAGGTGCTGCTTCTGAATTCCTTGTGTGCCCTCCCCTCCTTTGCGCTCCCTGGTGAAAGGTGGGGGTGGGCCTTGCTTTGCATTGTTGGTGTGATTCTCTGAGGTCTATGGCCTCAGGTGGACTGTCTCGGGAGGGGGCTGCTCTGGGTTGGCTGGTGCCCCTGACTTCCCCTCGAGTTCTGGAGATGCAATGTCTTCAGGTTAGGACTCCCACTGACCCTGGTATTAGACACCTCTCTCCTGTTTTTAATGAGACAAACAATGCCTTAGTTGTCCATGGCCACTTTTGTGTTTCATGGGTTGCTTAAAAATGACTTCAAGTTTCAGCTTGGTTCAGTGAGAGGAAGCTTGGGTTCTGCTATATAGTGTGACCTCAGATCAATGTCTTCTCTGAGCTTCTGGTTCATTGGGAGGAAGTTGGAGCTGATATTCAAGGCTTCCTAAGACACTGCTGCTTGTTCTTCTCAAACTGTCTGGTGAAGGACTAGTTTCGTTATGTTGTTTTGATTTCTGGTGTGTACAGACCATTATTTCTGTAAAATAATTTGCCAGATACATGATCATGTGCTTGTATGATCACAGTTGTGTTAAAATGTACAAGCTGGGCACGATAGTGCATGCTGACACTAACTGCTTGAGAGGCTGAGGCAGGAGGATCACAAATTTGAGGCCAACCTCAGCAACCTAGTGAAATACTGCCTCAGAATTTAAAAAGGGCTAGGGCTATAGCTCAGGAACAGGTGCCTAGCACGTGTGAGGTCCTGGGTTTGATCCCTGGTCTGGCAATACTTTGAGTCCTGCTGTTCTGTGCAGCAGCTGTGTGGTGGCAATGTGGCTGACCTTCCCAGAGAGGCTTGTGAGAACCGAAACTAAGCTGGGCCTCAGAAGTTGTCTTATTCCAGAGTCAGGAGGGGCTCCGCCTGTTCTCATAGGATCAGACCCCCGTCCCTGGGAGCCGGTCTGCCCCTGTGCTGTCCTCCTTCAGCACGGCCCTTACACTGACCCTCCCCCATTGAAAGCAGGGGAGTAACTCGAGATGGAGTAGGTGGGAGGGCTGAAGGTGGGAAAGTCCTGCTGCTCTGGATGGGTGTGAATGGCCTTTCCCGGGGGAGTGACAACCAGAGTGTCTGAGAGGCTGGGACGATGTTGGTGTGCACTCTGGCATGCCAGCATCCCAACCTTGGAACACTGGAATTTTTGAATCCTGGAGTCGTGGGGTGTTGGAGCCAGAGGGAGCTGCAGGGGTGACCTTGTTGTATCCTTTGTTGTCATACCGAGACCATTGCTGTGTTCCTGACTTCAGACACTGTAGGCTGAGTTGTCCACCATCTCCTCCTCCCGGCCTCTGGCCTTACCTGGAGCCGGAGACATCCGGAGGCTCCAGGTAGCCTGCTGTGTGGCGAGTGGAGACTCCAGGGCCCTGGGCTCACCCTGGGTGCTCCTGCTTTGTTTTGAAGCTTTCGACACTGCGTGCTCCGCCTGACTGAGAACAACTCGCAGCCCCTGATGACCAAGCTGCAGTGGCTCTTTGCCTTCTTGGAGCACAGCCAGGTGCGTGCAGGGCCCTGCGGCGTGGGGCTGGGGGAGATGCCACAGTCCCTGTGGTGCTGCCCTTCCTGGCTCTGGGACCTGGCTGTGTGCTCCCGCTGGTCCAGGCTGGTTCATGGTCTAAGTTGCTGGGAATGAGGTGCCTGCCTGGCAGGAGGGGCTCTGGAGCCCTGCTGCCTGCGTCTACCTTCAGCCACTCAGCCAGTTGCATTAATGTGTCGCTTCCTTCATCTACTGCCATTTGTGAGCACCCACGTTGCCAGGTGGTACTCTGGAGGCTGTTGGAAGTACCAAGGAAAGCAGAGCAAATAGGCTGCCCTTGTGGAACCTAGGTTCCATGGCTGGGGATTCTGCATGGCTCTGTGGGCATAGAGATGAGGAAGCCTCGTCTGAGCTGTGGAGAGGGGCCTCTAGGGGACAGTCGAAGGGAAGGGAGTGTGGTGTGTATGGGGAGGGAGGTGTTAATGATGGAGGAGAAGGCGTTGGGAAGGTGTCCACGACAAGGCCACACTGCACAGGGTTCTCATTTTGATAGGGCAGGGATGTTCTAGGCAGAGCGGGAGGCGAGCTTGCACCAACAAGTGTGTGAGGGAAGAGCAGAGTCCCAGAAGAACGCTCATCTCCCAAGACCCTGTGCTGGGTAGGTCAGGGACAGCTAGGAAGCGGAGGACTTGGGAGGAAACTAGGATGTTTGGAATGGAGTCCTGGGAGCCCTCAGGCCTAGTGGGCAGCAGAAATAGTGGGCATGTGACTGGTGGCTTCTGGCTCCACTTTCCTCTTCCTTGTCCTAGAGGCCTGCTATTTCCCCTGAGAACTTCCTGTCTGCATCCTGGACACCCTGGTTCAGCCCTGGCACCCAACAGGACTGTTCAGAGTACCTGAAGTACCTGCTGGATCGGTAAGGGAGGCCAGGCCCCTGGCTCCAGGTGGGGCCAGAGAGGGTTTGTGGGGAAGAGCCCTCCCCTCCCAGCTGGGTTGCATCTTCCTGGAAACTGGAGCGCGGCTTCCCACTTGTGGCAGGCAGGGGAAGGTGTGCACCAAGAGTGTGGGCCAGGCCTGAGTGTGGGAAATCTGGAGATGCTGAACTGCATGGGGCACTCTGGGGGGATTGTGGGGTGTGTGGACACATTGTGCTATGTGCCTGAGTCGTCAGTCCTTGTCACTGTGTATCTTTCCATGGTGTCTGTGTGTGCCTGCATGTGGTGAGTCTGTGGCTTGTGCTGGCTCTGTGCACGTGCACGGGTATGTCAGCATGCCATTGTGTACGTGTGTCCCCTGGGCAGACTCCTGCATTTGTCCATCAAACCTGAGGCCAGCTGCACAGGGTGGATGGGCAGGATCAAGGCGGGTGCGCCGCAGGTGGACTCAGACCCTGTGCTCTCCGCCTGCTCCAGGCTGCATGAAGAGGAGAAAACCGGGACCCGGATCTGCCAAAAGCTCAAGCAGTCCAGCTTGCCCTCCCCACCCGAGGAGCCCCCCAGCCCGAGTTCAACTTCCGTGGAGAAAATGTTTGGAGGCAAGATTGTGACCCGGATATGCTGTCTCCACTGCCTGAACGTCTCCTCCCGGGAGGAGGCCTTCACGGACCTCTCTCTTGCCTTCCCTCCTCCCGAGCGCTGTCGCCGCCGCCGCCTGGGCTCCGTGATGCTCCCTGCAGAAGATGTCAGAGCCCAGGTTCCCAGCAGGGTGGGTCCCCGGAGGCAAAGGAAACACTGCATCACAGGGGACGCACCTCCCACCGTGCTGGACATTGGAGGCCTGGGCTCCCCCGGAGCTGCGGGGCAGAGTGATCGGGAGGAGAAGGTGGAGAGGGAGGAGGAAGGGAAGGAGGGGAAAGAAGAAGCGGGAAAGGAGGAGGAGGAAGGGACGCGGGAGGAGGAGGAAGGGGAGGAAGAGAAGGAGAAGGGGCACGAAGAGGAGAAGGAGGAAGAGAAGGAGAAGGCCGACCACGAGGAGAAGGAGGAGGACAGCTTGGGACCAGGCACCCACAGGGATGCCGCCGCCACCCCCGCCCCCTCCAGGGAGCAGACGTGCGGCCCCGAGGGCTCCCGCTCCGTCCTGGACCTGGTCAACTACTTCCTGTCCCCTGAGAGACTGACCGCAGAGAACCGCTACTACTGCGAGTCGTGCGCCTCCCTGCAGGACGCCGAGAAGGTGGTGGAGCTGAGCCAGGGGCCGCGCTACCTCGTCCTCACGCTGCTGCGCTTCTCCTTCGACCTGCGCACCATGCGGCGCCGCAAGATCCTGGACGATGTCACCATCCCCCTCCTGCTCCGCCTGCCGCTGGCTGGTGGCCAGGGCCAGGCCTACGACCTGTGCAGCGTGGTGGTGCACTCCGGAGTGTCCTCGGAGAGTGGCCACTACTACTGCTACGCCCGGGAGGGCGCCGCGCGTCCAGCCCCTCCTCTGGGAACTGCCGATAGGCCAGAGCCCGAGAACCAGTGGTACCTGTTCAATGACACGCGGGTGTCCTTCTCCTCCTTCGAGTCTGTCAGCAACGTCACCTCCTTCTTCCCCAAGGACACGGCCTATGTGCTCTTTTACCGCCAGCGGCCGGGGGAGGTGCCCGAGGCGGAACCCGGCTCTCCCAGAGTCCGAGCAGAGCCCACGCTCCACAAGGACTTGATGGAAGCCATCTCCAAAGACAACATCCTCTACCTGCAGGTGAGCACACCCGAGGTCTCTGCTGTGACCTGGATGCTGGTCCAGCTCGGCACAACCCCGACTTGGATCAGTCATTGTTAGCTCTGAGTTGCTTCCTTCTCTCCTTTTTTTGTAGTTCTGGGATCAAATCCAGGGCCTCACACGTGCTATGAAAGTTCTATGCTGTGCTACAGCCCAGCCTGCTTCCTAAAATCCATGCATCCTTTCATCACTCAGTACCTGGGATATGTCAGTGGCCCTGACACGATCCCCTCCTTCAGAGGAGCAGGTGCTAAATAATTAATCTTGCAGTTGTTAGTGAGGGTGCTGAAAGAGCTGCCTGGTGGTAGTCAGTGGGTAGGGAATCCTACTGGCAGCTGTGGAGGGGCCACCTACCCGTGACCCCATGTGTAACTTTCATCTCTTCAGCATCCAGAGTAGCATTAAAATATTCAGCAACAGGGACAGGCCACTAGCCATGATGGTCAGAGCAGCCACCGCAGGGCCTGCAGATCCTGCACCTAGAGCTGGTGTTTTGTGGGGTGGGAACATTTCTGTGGGAGACTGGGGGCAGGCAGGGCGGTGGCGAGGGGTCTGTGAGGCTGATCTCACTTTGGCAGGAGAGGAGCTTGCTCCCGGGCAGAGGCTGCTCATCATGCCTTGAGAGGTAGTAATTTGGACACCTGGTCAGGAAGCCTGTGGACATTCCCATGTGGTGTGACTTGACCCTTGAGGTCCCTGGACTTTCTGCTTGTGCATCAGGCCCTTGTCAACTAGTTAAGTCTCATATGAATGAGTTCCTTCCTTCAAGGGACTAGTTTCTACTGAGAGGAGGTGGCGGGTGGGGGGAGGATGTTGAAGCCTAGACCTAGGGTGGAGGGGTCTGCCCCTCACATCCTGCCACTGGCTGGAGTGCCCCAAACAGAAGCTGTGTTTCCTCTGTGGCCTGGCCCTGGAGACCCAGAAGGGACACTCGATGTGCTGAGTTGGGTGGCACTGGGAGGGGAGTGAAGGAGGATCTGGCTATAGGGGTCTGATTTTTAAGCTACTCCTCCACCCTCACCTGTGTTCCCAGGAGCAGGAGAAAGAGGCGCGCAGCAGGGCGGCCTACATCTCTGCCCTCCCTGCATCTCCACACTGGGGCAGAGGCTTTGATGAAGACAAGGATGAGGATGAAGGCTCTCCAGGGGGCTGCAACCCTGCAGGTGGCAACGGAGGTGACTTCCACAGACTGGTCTTCTAAAGTAGACCTTCCCCAGCCTGCTCCCACCTGCTGCGGCACCACAGCCAACCTCAGGAGGCCTCGAGCCCCTCCTGGGAGCCAGGTGGGGTCAGGGCAGTGGAAGCCCAGGGCTGAAGAGGGCCCTTCCAAGGGCAAGAAGGATGGAGAGGGAGCGTCTAGGATGTCAGTCTGCAGCTGAAGGGCACACAGAAACCCAAATATGGAGGGGAGACCCAAACCCCTTAAACTGGGCCTCAGGCCCTAGTACTGGGATCAGTTCCATTAAGATTTTACACCCAAGTGTCCTGGTTCACTTGGAGCAGCTTGGATGGACCTGTGCTGGGCTTTGCCTCCCCCACGTCCCTGCAGGCCCCATCCTGGAGACCCTGAGCTGGCCCTGGAGCCAGGGCCGAGCTTCTGCTCAAGCGTCCTGCTGTCCAGTAGCACTTAGCACTTCTCTTCCAGCTCTTGCTCCATAGGATAAGCAGCACAGTGGGATCCAAGCCCTTGCACCAAGAAAGGGGCTGCTTGTCACCTCTGCCTGCCTGCCTTGTTTCTCTAAGGGGGTTTTGGAGGCAAGGCATGTGGGTGCCTTTGGGGATACCTGCACGGACTGTACTTTCTGGAGGAGTGTAGATGGGAAAGCCACGTAGCACAGGATCGGAGACGAAGGATCACCCCTGCCTCACTCCTTTAGCTGTCCCCCTACAAGGCATTAGAGGGGAGACCCTCCCCCAGCGCCCCCCAGCCTGCCTCAGTGCCTGTGATTCCACCATTTGTATCTCCCTCCTGGTTAAGGCTGAGAATTCTTATTTTATTGCAAATGTTTTCTTGTCAGGAAGCCATCAACGGCTCCGAGGAAGCTGGCTGGCTCGGCTCCTCTGATCGGTGGGCCACGTGAGGGCTGGGTGGGGGGACTATGAAGCACAGACAGACCTCATTGTGCCCTGACACTGCTCTAGCCCTTCCAAATGGAGAGAAGCAATCCATGTTCTTAAACAGGAATAAAACTAGGTTCTCTGAAGCCTGGGAAGGATGTTGTTCTTCCTCGTCTGAGGGGCCTTGCTGTGATGTCTGCTGTGCCCTTGGTTTTCTTGCCGTGCCCAGGTGGTGACCTGGGCTCCTGGTTGGTAAGATGAGGCTCTGCCCCGCCCCTGGTGACTTGTGGAACACAGAATGGTGGTGAGAGCCCTCAGTGTGGAAATGCCAGGACTAGGAAAGCCCAGAGGGCAGAGCTGGACCTGCGATGAGGACAGAACAAGACGAGGTGCTGATAGAAGGGATGGGGCAGTGGTTACGGGATGTCCAGTGGCCTGCTATTTGGGGGACTCGCCTATCAGGTGGGCCTGGAACCCCAACGTCTTG
Organism: Sciurus vulgaris; assembly: GCF_902686455.1. NCBI lineage: Eukaryota > Metazoa > Chordata > Mammalia > Rodentia > Sciuridae > Sciurus > Sciurus vulgaris. Next base: position 75,516,438 of record NC_136472.1, read on the forward strand.
AGACTTTGCAGACCCCAAGAACTCTGGGTTGCCCAGAAGCATCTGTTGCCAATATTATAATCCTTCCCTCTGAGAAGCTAGGAGCAGCAAGGCAGCTTCCTCCCCAGGGCTCGCCCCTTTAGGAATGGCTGTGTGTGGAGCCCAGGACCTGTCCTCCCCACAGGCCACTTTCCACCAGGTCTGCCCATCCCTTTTAGGAGAATAAAGCTGGGAAGGCAGGGACAGAGGTGGTGGCAATGGTGTGACCAAGGGTTTCAAGGGCCACTGGTAGAGAAGTTGTTTTTGTCCAAATGTCAGACTCTGGACATGAGAGACGCTAATGGGGGACACTCCCCAAGTGTGCCTTCTGAGAAAGGTGAACTGGTGGATGCCTCTTTACCCTGAGGTAGAGAGGATTCATTCTTGCCCCTAGCCAAGAAAAGTCCACAATTATTCCCAATGAAAATGGAGCAGTCCAGCACGTAGGCCTTCCTGGGATCATTCAAGAAATGATTCCGAAACATTTTCCCTCGGGGTGTTCCACCATTCAGCTACATCTTTTGAGTCAGGGTCTTGCCATGTTGCTGAGGCTGGCCTCCAATTTGGAATCCTCCCACTTCAGCCTCTTGTTGTTGGGCTTACAGGTAGTGTACCACTGCATGTGACTGAAACTCTTTTGGGGAAGGTGTGTTCGTGCCTAGGCGTGGCAGCTGTCACTGCTCACCTCAAGCTGGATTTGAGTATGGTTCTCCCCAACCTCTCAGACAAGCAGAGTCGAGCAGCCCTCTCTGGGTTGCATTTCTAAAGGACTTTATTGTTGTCCTGCTCCAATACCACAGTAAAAAGGGACCTGCAAGCTCCAGGCCTGTACCATGTGTCACCACAGCAAAAACACAGCCCAAATGAACATGTTTCCCACCCCACCCCCAGACCTGCTCACAAGATAAATATGTGTTACAAATTTTTAAAAAAGAAAACAGAATAAATTAATAACTTAAGTGATTAGGCACCAACAGTGATTTGAAAAATTAAATGTCAATTTTAAATGGTAACAAGACAAGAAGACTGGACTGCTTCTGGCCCAGTTTTTCTTCCCAACAAATAGTGACAATTTTGTGCGAAATGATTCTAAGATTCAAGATACAAGTAGTCAACAAGTTACACAAGAACACGCACCACCAGATACCACAGAACAGCATGGCCCTCCAGCGGTCCCTTCAGCAAGCCTGCTGGTCCCAGGCCCCACAGAACTTGGCAAGTCCCAAAAAAGATGGCCCCATGGGGACAGCCTCAGTCCCCCACACTTTTGCAGCTGAGGGCCCAGAAGGAAGAGCCAACTCTGTCTGCGTTCCTCCAGAGCTCTATCAAGGGGGTGGGGGCGCGGGTGGGGGGACAGCTTGGGGCCGCGCCTACAGCTCTGTGGCAGGGAGAACCGGAATGGAGCCTGGGCTCTGAAAACTGGGTTGTGCTTCTGAGAACGGGGCTTGGTTCAATGGTGTGAAATGCAAGTCGCCAAGATCAAGCTAGGGAGGGGACTGAGTTAACTGGCTGATGCTCTGGGTCCAAGCCAGACCCTGGGGAGAGCTCCCCTCCAAGCCTCTTCCAGAGCTCGGCTGCTCTGGGACCCCCTGACCCAGGCTCCCTTCTCATGGACGGTCCCTTTCCTTCGTTCCCACTCAACCTTTCTTGACCCTTGTAGGTATGAAGCTGGAGGTGGGTGAAGGCGGCTCCTGTGGAGAGCCCTGGGCAAGACCAGTCCTCGTGTGGGCTGTTAGGTGAGAGGTGTCCCTGTTTTGGGGTCTCACCAGGAGGTGAACTTTGACCTGTGGGTATGCCAAAAGACCTGTTTTTTAAACCGAGTTGGCTTCCTCTTTTGGGGGGCGGGCAATGTGTGATGCGCCTGGTGGTTTGGGGCTTGTGAGACAGAGCTCTGCTCTCCACAGGCTCCTCTCCTCTGGTCCTTTCTTCACCCATTCTTGCATCCTGAGGGTTTGGGTGGTCACAGAAACGAAGAGCAGGGAACCCTCTGTGCGACTGACTGGCCTCGACACCTGTCTGAGGACCAACCAGTTTCATTCACTTCATGGCACATTCAGAACATGACAGTTTTATGGCACCCTGTGTCAACAGGGCAGCACCAATTAAAGCCTCAGCCGTGTGGGACCCCTGTAGAGAGCCTTACAGGGACAGTCGGGGTGCGCAGAGTGAACCAGCACCCTGCAAACCCTGCCTGGGGTAGCCACAGCCACCATTTAACTGCGGGGACACTGAGGCATGGCCTCGGCACTTCCGAGGTCTGTGCCCACCCTCCAGCTGCTTTTGCCCTCAGAGCGAAAGGTTTTCCAAGCCTCTCCCTCCTGCTCCCTCCACTGGACGGACCTAGGCCCTTCATTCCTTTTCCTTCCGCTGCTCAGAGCCTCATCTTCCTAGAATCGCCTTCTCTGGCTGCACCTGCTCCCCACTCTGCCTCAGCCCCTTGAGAAGTGTCTTCATTTCCTTAGCACTTCACCAGCACATGCGTCTGTCTTGTGTCCTTGTCCTTTTTCACTGATTGGGACCTTCTCACGTTCAGTGACCTAAATGATCCTGGAGCTGCTTTCAGCTAACACCAGGAGCAGGCTGCTGTTGAGGCCATGACTGCTCCCAGGCTGGGACTTCCTGGAGAGACGCCAGGCCGTCGGCTTGGTGAGGTGTGCGTGCTCCTAGGAGCAAAGGGCTGAGTGGTAGCCACCTGCATCAAGCATGGTGGGAAATCATACTTGTGGAGGAAGAAGGTCTGCTTACCCTGGGGCAAAATGAAATGACTGGTCTGTCCTGTTGCCTCTGAAACTTGAAAATTTGGTCAATAACTTTCAACGTAAGAAATTTAGACTCATCCCTACTTTACCCACCATCCTCGGTCCTAGGAATGCCCTTGTACAAGGTGTCACTCCTTCACTTTGTCCCATCCTGAAGCCCTACAAGCTGCCCTGGGCTCCTCACCAGGCCCTGAGCTGTGCTTCCTCACTTGCTGCGTGGCTCACACCCTGCCTCCCGATCACCAGGTTACCTCCGCACCCTCCCAGTCCACAGAAACTTACTTGCTGCACCGTCCCCTCTGCAGTGTCCCTGCGCTGCCCCACGCCTGGCACGCCCTTGCCCCAGGGTTCCCCTTGACCCCTGCATCCCCTCCCTCACCCCCTCACCATGCTGGCGCTCCCACACCCCGAGTTGCCAGCTCAGTCCAGGTCTTCTCCTGCAGGGTGCTCCGGAAGGACTGCTCTCTGTCCCAGAGTGCCCTGTGACACCAGAGTTCCGGGGCCCGACTGCACAGTGTCCTTGCCACTCCAGGCCCTGTTCTTGGTGTTCTGGTTGCCCATCATTCCCAGGGTTCCCTTCCTTCTGTCTTTTAGCCTTCAGCATCTCCCACTCCCAAGTACTAGCTCTGTGTGGCTTTGGCCTGAAACTGGGGACCCTGGTAGGTATGAACTGCCCTTCTTTCTGGGGACAGAGTTCCTTTGTCCCTTAAGATTACCTCTGACCTTCATCTCAACTAATTTCATCTTTTGGCAGCCTTGCCTCTTGCCTGTTGAGAAAAACAGGAATGAGTAAGTCCACGTCCACTTTGGTCTGCTGGTCCTCGGCTCCCTGGGTTGTCCTCTTCTGGGACTGAAGGAGAGGTAGCCCAGAGGAGGAGGACAGAGGGTGGAGGGCTGTGACTGAACGTGAGGTGGTAAGTCTGGCTCAGAGTCCCAGGCCCTCCCTCCAGTGTTGAGTAGACAGTCAGGTCTCCAGGCCAGGAGGAGGTTTTTTGGCAATAGCTCCTAACTAAGGTGGGTGGAGGCACAGCCAGTATTGATAAGTCACAGGTGGGCCCCAAGTGGGCAGAGGAAGTACCCCTCAGGGCCTCACCTTCCAGGGAAGGGTCAGGGTCCCTGATGTCAAGTGCTTTGAAGGCCAAGAGTGGCAGAGTGGAGGGGCAGGGAGGGAGCTGAGAGAGGAGGGAGATGGAGAGAGCCAGCTGGGCTCCTGCCTCCTGGCCTCTCTTTGGCTTGGTGGCCCCACGTCACAGCTTGGCGCCCTTGGAAGGCTCCGAGGACTGGCGCACATCCGTCCACTCCTGCATGGTGTTCTGCAGAGCTTGGGTCTTCTCCTTATCCACCTGGACATAGTCCACCTTCTCGTCTGATGTGACAGATGACGTGGATGGCTGAGGGGACAGAGTGGGAGTGACTGTAAGTCACCCGTAAGGTGGGGAGAGGAAGGGGAGAGTGGGGTCTTCCCAAGCTGTGTCAAGAGGAGGGAAGGGACAGGGAGATGGCCTCTGTGCCGCTTGGACCAGACTCCAGAACCTGCCATCTTTCTCAGTGTGGGCTCTATAGCCGCACGTCTTCGCAGATCATCTTCCTGTCAGACACAACCACCCGCCAGCCCTTACTTCCTGCCAAGCCTTAGGAGGACCCAGGCCTTCTCTTGGCCTTGATTAAAGGGCCCAGGTCTTCATCTCTGCCCTCCACTTCCCTCCGGCCATTCTTCCAGGGGGAATCTGTTGAGTCCCAGTAAACCCCAGCTCTAGGGCTTTAGGTGTGTCCCCCTGGTGACCCCCCCGCCAAGGGCCCATGAGGGATCCTGCCCTGAGGTGGACCCCCCAACCCAGCTGTCTAGACAGGGTGGCTGGGTGCTTCCTGGGAGGTTTTCCTAGGCCCGGAAGTCCTTTTACTTTAGCACTAGTAGGGTTCTGGGTCCCATCCAGACAATGAATTCACAAAGAAGAGCCCGGGACCAGAGGCAGGCTCCGCGTCTCCAATCTGTCACTGATTCACTCTGTAACCTTGAGAAGCTCAGGTCCGTGTGTACAATCATCCACCTCTGTCTGCTGCACAGGGATGGGCTGACTGGTGTTCTATGGTCTGAGGGGACCTGTGCTCCGAGAAAGAACGGGAGCCTCAGAGACCCCCACCTAAGGCAGCCGAGTCCTGCGAGCTGTCTATGGAGAGAGGCTGAGCCATGCTGGCCTCCATGACCTCTGCCTGGGGCCCTGGCAGCTCACTGACCCCCCTCCACCCCAGGCACCTTGCGGTGGGGGCTTGGGGAGCCCGGCTGGAAGTCCAGGGCCAGGTAATCGACGCTGCCAGTACTCTTCTTCGGGGCTGGACTGTTGGTGCCACTGGGAACAGGAGATGCAGACACTGGGTTTTGCTAACACAAGGAAGACAAGACTGAGTGAGTCTAGGCAACGGGTGACCCCACCACCCAGGAGAACACAGCTCTGGGTACGTTCCTCGTGCACAGTGTCCTGCTTGGAGCCACACACTGTGCCAGGGACTTCATACTCCTCCTCTATGTACTCACAACAATCCCGTGCAGTAGACATTATCACTGTTCATGTTTAAAGCAAAGGTAAAACCATGGTTGGGAGAAGCAGAGACTTGCTCATGGTTGTGTGGCTGGGCTATGATGGAACACGGGCTGTTGTCCTACTTCCAAACCTGCACATGGCCTCCCTCTTAGGGCCTTAAGCCAAATCTCGCCTGGTCTCTCTTAAGACCCAGCTTTAGCTCATGGTCCCTAAGAGCAAGCCTGTGGCCCCTCGAGGGCCCCTCTGTACCACCTGCCCATGGCCTAGAGCAGGTCCCCAGGCAGCTGCCCCCCAGCTGCTCAGACCAAACAAGTGCCTCGTCTCCAGATGTACAAAGCCCCTGTACCCTCACGGTTCTCCAGATGACAGGCTCTTGGGTCCTGTCATGAGCCAGGCTACTGCTGTGAGAAAGCACCTCCATATTGAAGACTGTCCCCAAGTCTGATTCTAATGAGTAAGGTGACAGCCCTGGGTTCTGGATTTTGGCTGCTTTAATGGTTAGTTGAACTGTTCTTTCAAGGTCTTTGCAGCATGAGCAGGTGCTGGGCAGCGATGCCCTTCCAATGAAAACTTCGGGGAGGGAGCACATCATGTGCTGCCTGTATCCACACCCAACTACAGCGGTCACCCCAGGGAGTACATGCAGGTGTGTCTCCCTGACACTGAGCAGATATCTCCAGCACTTCCTTTCCAAAGGTACCGACCATGCCTCCTGTGTCAGTCAAGAGAGAGAGGCAGGCTGCTTCTGCTCTTTAAGACAATCTACTTGGGCAGGGACTATGTGTTTCCTACGGCTGACGACTCATGCGGCTTCCTGCCCATGTGCTCAAGAAGGGTCAGCAGCAGAAGGCCACCAACAGTGCAGAGAGGCCCTGGGCTGAGAGGGGAAGTGGTGAACTGAGCAGAAGGTCCTGGAGGATTCCAGAAGGCACATCCAGCCAACCCCAGGGACTTACCATAGGGACGTAGTTTTCTTCGCTGTCTCCTGAGTCCGTGCTGGTGATACTCTGTGTGGAGATGGGGCGGCAGTACTGGGAGGAGCTGGAGTTGAAGGTGTGGCTGTTGTGGGAAGAAGGCAGAGTGAACCTGGGAGTCCCTTGGCCCGCTCACACCCAGACCTGGGCCATCACAGTTTCCCGTTGTCAGCTTGATAATGCATGATAATACTCCCCCTTTACGGATGAGGACCAAGTGCCATGACAAGCTGATGACAGCAGTAGAAACTAACTACCCTGCACCCCCAGGACAAGGACCATTCTGCTCATCTCGAATGCCCCACCCTAAGATCTCGCTCCACAGACACTCACTTGGCCCTGGACCAAGACTTGGTGACAGGAGACTTGAAGGGGAGCTCATCGATGACAGCATTGTTTCTCAGGTCAAGAGGTGTTGGCTTTGCTGCAGCAGGAACAGAGCACAGGAGTCAGTCACAGGGGATACGCTGAAACACGGAGGCAGTTACAAAGCCTCACACGCAGGGGATCTGAGGCTCGGCAGAGCTAGACAGGCCTCCTTTGGCATCTGCAAAGGATCCCTCTCGATATCAAAATCTGCACGCTCAAGTCCCTTACATAAAATGTCAGAGCCAGGTGTGATGGTACACACCTGCAATCCCAGTTAATTTTGAGGCCAAGGCAAGAGAGTCACAAGTTTGAGAACAGTCTTGGCAATTTAGTGAGGTTCTGTCTCATAATGAAAAAGGGGCTGAGGATGAGGCTCAGTGGGAGAGTGTTTGCCTAGCATGTGCCAGGCCCTGGGTTCAATCCCCAGCACAGCAGCAACAACCAAGAGGCATAGTATTGCTTATAACCTATGTGCCCCTCCTCCCATACACTTTAAATCATCTCTAAATTATTTGTGATACCTAATACAATGTTATATTGCTTAGGGAATAATGACAAAAATATGCACATAGCACAGACTTTTTTCAAGTATTTTTGATCTGCAGTGATTGAATCTGCAGATACAGAACCTGTGGATACAGAGAGCTGACAGTATAATCTTTGTCCATGTTGAAATCATCTCTAGATTCCAAATTATATGTCCTTCCTACTGTATCTGTGGTAATTGGATTTTCAGAATCCAAAATGGGACACATGGTTTGACAACAGATTTATGACTTTATATGAAACCAAACTATTTGAAATGAAGATGGCCACTACAACTACTCCCTGCTGATTTTGAACTGTGCTGTGTAAACACAGTGGAGGAAGGTTAATGCCAAAAGGACCTGGAGGTTTCAGTTCTACAGGACCCTATGTCTGCAGTAAGCCAAAGCTGACAGAGTGTCAGTGGGTGACCTGGAACTTGAACTCTTAGCACCTCTTCCTGGCTATCAGGCAGCCTCATAGATAGAACTATTGCACACTCTCCAGGACCAGATGCACTGACCTAGGTGTTATCCTTCCAAATAAATATGGGAGGTGAGAATCACCATCCCCATTTTACAGGTAAGAAAACTGAGGTTCAAGGCATTTATCTATCCAAGTCCAGTATCTATCTTGTCATGGTTCCCTGAAATCTCACCATGAACGCATGGTCCCCAATGCAGCAAGGCTCAGAGCTAGGGCTTTCAGGCAATGACTGGATCATGAGGGCTCTGAGCACATCCATCAAATGGATCAACCCACTGAAAGCTGAATGGCCTACTGGGAGATGGAGCCTGCTGGGCGGGAAGAGTCTATCTCCTCCCCAGCTCCTTCCTCTCTTGCTCTGCTTCCCAGCTGCTGTGAGCTGAGCAGCTTTCCTTTGCCACACTCTTCCTCCACAATGATCTGCCTTACCTCAGCCCAGAGCAATGGAGTTGCTGACAATGGACTGAAACCATGATCCAAAATAAATCTTTCCTCCTCTAAGCTGTCCTTGTCAGCCATATTGGTCACAGTGACAAAAAACTAACATTCCTGAGCAAATGGAAGTGGTCCCTAGGTGTTCAGAGAACGGGGCAGGGGACAGTGCTTACCCTTCCGGTCAGGCTTGAGGTTGCGGTTGACAGGAGGTGGCTGGATCTCACTTCCTCGGCTGGGGCCTCTGTGCATAGGAAGGGCTGTGGATGGGTAGCCGAGCGGGTCAAAGGGATGAGGCCCTGGGCTCATGGGGATGTAGACGCTCTGGGAATTATCACCTGCCCGCTCCATGGTTAGCAGGGTAGAAGAACCCGGGTTCATGGGCACATAGTTATCTTCTGAACTGGCACTGTCTGACCGACCCACGAGCGTTTTCCCTGGCTAAAGAGAGGAAGAGGGAGAGAGAGAGAGAGCTGTCATCAGCACAAAGAAGCACAAAGGTGAGAACTGTATACAAGGCCAGCTATCCCAGTGATCTTCTCCACGCTGAGGCTACAAGGGAGATCTTAGCAAGACCAACTAAGAACAGAGTGGGAAACAGGAAGAAATGCTGTCCGATGAGCCCCTTCTAGGTATCACTACCTTTTGGGACCCACCTACAATTTATGATAAATTTAAAGCACAAAATATTCTTTTTTTAAAAAAAATTTAGTTGTAGATGGACACAATGCCTTTATTTTTATTTATTTATTTATTTTTATGCAGTGCTGAGGATCCAACCCAGTGCCTCACATATGCCAGGCAAGCACGCTACCACCCAGCCACAACCCTAGCCCCATAAAATATTCCTGATGGCTGGGTCCACTCAAGATTTCTGGATGCCTGGCCAAGGCAGGGGGCACTATGGGCTGTGAACTGCATAGGTTTGGTTCAGGACCACTTGGAGGGGGGTGGTCAGTCTCTAGACCCTGATCCTGGCAAGAGCATGTGAGGAGTCTTGGCCCTGGGAGCCGAGGTCTGGGGCCATCTGGGGGCTTATCCCAGGTACCTGAGTGACCACCAGGATCAAGCAGAGCCGCCCCAACCCTGGGCAGTGCAGTGGCCGGGCTGCTGCTGTGCTTCCATTCCTACACTGGCCACCTGCCACAGCCGAGCTGCCACAGCCGAGCTTACCTAGCTTTCACTGGCTCGAAATCAGGCCCTGGTCTACTTGCCTGCACCTCAGATAACCGTGATCAGTCCCTCCTAGAGGGCAGCTGGGACCCTGAGCTTGGGTTGTAATTTTTCCAGATGGCCTGACTGAGCATGGATCCTGCTCACTCCTCAATGCCCGTCTGTTGTTTGAGACTGGTGGCTAAGACTGCTGTGTAGAAGACCCGTTACCCTGGAGCCTGGGTCTGCTGTATTCTAGACCCTCTCCACTGACCCACGGGGCGGTGAGTCTTGTAATCCAGTCTATCTGGACACACACTTCCTCCAAACAAGGGCGCCTATATTTTACTTGTCTAAAAGCTCAACCTAAGGTTCTGAACTGAGGCAAGAACCCAGGCAGGGTCCTAAGAAGGAGAGGCCAGCACTCTTTTGGGAGCTGTGCTTTTGGTTCCATGGGATGTGACCTCTTCCTTACCCTAGCTGACCCGAGGAGCCCTGGTCAAACCCCACTCACCAGGAAAGAACTGACTCCCTCGCTCATGGACTCGGCAGACCGGCCTGCAGTCTCTCCACTGCGTGGCGGGTACTCGTAGGTCTCACAGGAAGAAGCTGCGACGGGAAGGAAGATCATAAGTACTCTTGCTGATCCATGCGCTGACTCTTCCCTCTCCCCTTCCAGGGTGGCTCAGTTTCCTGATACTTCTGGAGGTACTGTTCTCAGTCCAGTGTTATTGTGTTACTTTTTTGTTGTTGTTCTTTTTAGATAGTGACAGTGCAGTGTACTTTGATGTATTGTACATACATGGAGTTTAACTTATTCTAATTAGGATCCCATCTTGTGGCTGTACCTGATGTGGAGTTTCACTGTTCGTGTATTCACATATGAACACAGGAAAGTTACGTTCAATTCATTCTACAGTCTTTCCTATTCCCGTACCTGCTACCTTCCTTTTATTCCACTTTGTCTAATCCACTGAACTTCTATTCCCCCCCAACCCTTCCCATCATGTGTTAGCATCTGTATATTAGAGAGAATATTCACCCTTTGGATTTTGGGGATTGGCTTATTTCACTTAGCATGGAAGTCTCCAGATCCATCCATTTACTGGCAAAAGTCAGAAAGCCATTCTTTTTATATATATATTGGTATATATACCACATTTTCTTTATCTATTCATCTGTTGAAGGGCACATAGATTGGTTCCATAGCTTCCTCTTGTGAATTGAGCTGCTATAACGATTGATATGGCTATGTCACTGTAAGGTCTTAAAATCAGCACAATACGGTGCTATTTCTAACACACTCTGTTCCTCCCAGGCCTCCGGTTCTAGCTCCATGTTGACATCTGCAGAGAGTTCCTCTTTGACTTCTGCCCTCACCTCTCCTTAGACTCCTCCATCACTTACCACCGGTCCCACTCACCCCAGATACCACCTCTATGAACAGTACAGTAACAATCCTTGCACTGATCTGTACATGTTGGTTTTCTTTTCCCAGCTAGATGTGAGTTCTCAAGAGCAGGGACATGTTTTATGTCTACACTCAGTTCCAAAGCACAGGGTCACTGCTCAAACTGTTGACTGACGGAATGACTGCAAAGAGTTCTAAAGGAACCAGGACCCGGCTCAGCGGCTCAGCTCTGCCCTTGATGACTCCGCAACCGAAGTAAGTCTTAACTTCCACTGGCCTTGTGTGCGAGGAGACAATGGAGCTCTGTCCTGCCCAACTCTGCACGGCCTATAGGATAGGATGGCCAAGAAAAGGCCTTGCAAATTGTAAAGCAAGACATAAACTGAGAGGACTCAATATTGTTCTTTTGTGTGTGTGTTAATCAGAGAAAGTTACATGCAGAGTTGGAATACACTGAGTAAACAAATAACAATAAAATTGAGGTACTTCAAATAGAAGTTCAGGCTTTAACCAAAGAGCTTCTGGTGTGGCTTACAAAATAGTCTGAAGATGTCATTTTGTTTTATTAGTCTGTCAGTCTTCATTAGGTTTGGCTCAAAGTTTGGACAGGCTTTCTGAACTTCTTTGTTAAAATCTTTGATTTTTTAAGTGAATAAAACACTATGATTTGGATTTCCAAAACCATAATACATCATATTGTGGTTGCCCAAGAATGGCTTGTACCCTTAGTAGACTAGTAACTTCTCAGAGGAGGATCTGCTACCCTTTTGCCACTCATACTCATGTCTGGAAGGCCAGCTGATAAAGGGGTAGGACAGAAGATACTAGTGAGGATCAGTGACCTGGGTGGCCCTTGTTTATGGATGACCAAGGGCTAGAAAAGCACTGGGAACCCTTGAGATACCCCACTCTCCCTCTGGCTCCCAGTCAGGGCCACACTGACCTCGATGGAGTCTGCTGTTGTCCATCGCAGGGAGGGTATTGCGCCTGGGGATGGTGGCAGCGACAGATCTGCTTTCACTGACTGGAGGCCTCTGCTGAGGGCTGCCCCATCGAGGTGTTTCTGCCTGACTTGGCTTGGGGGGCCGGGGTGGGGGGGCAATGGCTGAGTCTCCAGGAGCAGCCACTGCCATGGCATTGTGGTTCTTATCCAATGTGAATGTCCTGGGGATCTGGTAGGCGGAGAGTGGAGTGGTTGGAACATCCATGTTGTCCACCAGGAGGTCCCCAAACTCCCGGCACAGGGTGTTGCTGGGCATCTTGAAGGTGTACACATCCTCGTTATCTGTCTCCGACCCTGTGAGGCTGCCCTTGGTGTGGCCATGGGAGGCCAGGCTCCGGGGAAGGTCATAGGTACTGTCTCTGAATTCCGTATTGTGCCGGCTTGGCTTGGGAAGGCTATAGAAGCCATGGACTTGACCGCTGACCCCGTTGACACAGTGTCCGTTGCCCTGGGCAAGTTTTTGTACAGCTGTGTCACTCTTTTGCCTGGTGCCCTGAGAGAAACTGGCACTCCTAAAAGAGAAAAAAGGGAAGGGTTGGGGTTGAGAGGAGGTCTTGGGAGAAGCTGGACCATCTGAGCCCCAGGCAGCCAGCTGGTACGGAACACACAGGTGGGGGAGTCAGGCAGACTCAAGGTTCACCTAGGATCTACCATGTGATAGCTGTGTGACCTGGAGCAAGGCACTTCTTCTTGGAACTCAAGTGTAGGCATCTGCAAAATGTTGATCAAAAACACACTCTGAAGGTTGTTTGCAGTAGACTCCAGTACACCGAGTATATTCAGTCAACATTCCCCCATCCCTCCCGTCTCCAAATGGGTTATGAACCCCCTGAAACAGGCATAACAAGTCAGTCACATGAATACCTGGTCCATGTTTTGAGCACCACAGAATGTACACGTCTGTGAAACAATGGAAAGGATCTTTACATTGGCACAAGTCATTTAATGAGTCTGCTTTCTCCTCATGAAATAAATTGGCTTATGGGTATTGATGTAAGTTATGTATAAAGAACTTATTTAAATGCAAGTAATAAATTTGTTTTCTACTACGTATTATGGTTTGTTCTAGAAGTCTAAGAATATACAGAAAAGTGATTTCTTGGGAACATTTAGGATACAAAAGTTTCTTTTTTAAAAATTTCAAGGGCTGGGATACAGCTCAGGTGGTAGAGTGTTTGCCTTATAAGCACTAAGGCCCTGAGTTCAATCTGCAGTACAGCGGAAAAAAAAAAAGAAAAAGAAAAAAGAAAAAAAATTCAGTTATGGTTCAGTTATGAAGCTGTGGCTGTGGCTGAGTGGCAGAATGCTTGCCTTGCATGTGTGAGGCACTGGGTTCAATCCTTAGCAACACATAAAAAGCACACAAATAAAATTTAAAAATTTTCAGTTGTGGGAAATAAGGCAAGCAATAAAGTAAAGCTCGGTAAAGAGGGCTGTTTGTGTCAGGTTCTGGTACTGTACCTATCTGCTCTGTGAGTGTCACCACATCCCTCCCTGGTGTGACCTAGTAGGTCTCAGTGATTTCTAAGGGATCTTCTGGGTCTGAGGCTCTGTAAGCCTTTGGCTTTACAAGAATGGTTTCCAAACTGGATTCTATGTTCTGCGAAAGTCCTTCAGGAAACTGGAGGGTGAGATTCCGAGCAGTAGGGATCCAGGTCTGCTTCTTTTTTATTATGATTCTTCAGAAAACTTCCTTTGAGGGATGGGAGGTGAATGACTCCTTTACAGGAGTGATCCTTAGCCTTTTGAAGGCCAGATGTGTCTTTAAGAATGTGATAACGAGTTCTTGGAGCTTCTCGGAACAAGGCTATACAGATCTGCCTGCAGTTCCCAGGAGGTGGTGTCAGAACCCTGTGAGGCCAATCCACGGATCTTCTGCCTACAGCTCCGGGAGTTTGCTATTCATAGGTGCGGCCACCAGGTGGTGATAGAGATTAGGGCCTGAACAGTTGGCAAGAGGAAGGAGCCAGCAGGTGTGTAGGCCAGGCTTCCTTTGACTGGGAGTTGCATTTCACCTCCCCTCTGCCCTAGGCCTCTGTGTTCCTTCTCGCCTTCCAGCCTACTCACACACAACCAAGCCAACTGTGATGGGCCTAGATGACTGAACATCTAGTCCTTACACAACGTAGTGCTTGGGCAAGAGGACGGGGGGCCCAGGTAAATATAAAGCGTTCATGCTGTTGACATTTATCTTTGGTACTTTTTGTCTTTTGAGATTTCCAACTCTGTTGGATGCCCCCATTTAGAGGTGTTCATTTGACAAACATTTACTGACATCCTACTTTATGTCTGGGCCAGGTACAAAGAGTACAGAGATGCCACCTGCTCTTTGGGGATGGTGGGGTGTGTGTGTCACAGTAGTGGGGGAGGTGACACACCCGAAAATCATTACGATTGCATGGGAATGGGAACAGGTCTGCTGACAGATTTATGCTGGCCTTCCCTAGTGGTGGTGGTAGAGAATGGTAGGGAAGGCTGACATCTGAATGAGTCTGGAACCAGGGACAGCAGGAGAAGGAAAAGGTGCTCCAGTTGGAGGCACAAAGATGGCCAATACAATCTGGCAAGGCTCTGAGCTGAGCAGGCTGGAGGGAGCCTGTTAAAAGGTAAAACTGAGAGAGACAGACATGGCATGATCTCACTCCTGTGGGATCTGAGGTGATTTCACAGAGTGTGGTAGTTACCAGCCGCTAGGGGGTTGGGGGGATGTTGGTTAAAGGATACATAATCACATCATGACTGCAGTTAATGATGACATACTGTACTCTTGAAAAATAGCCTGGATGTTATGCAGCTGCAACACAAATGAGAGCTGAGGTAATGCACTTGCTAATTAGCTATATTTAACCACTCAACAATGTGCACATCAAAACATCACTGTACACAATAAAATCACAGTGGTATCTATCAAGTTTTAAAAAAATTAAAAATTGGGACTCATAGCTCAGTGGAAGAGTGCTTGCCTAACATGCATGAGTTCTGGGTCCAATCCCTAGCACAGTGCAAACTAAACAAAGCAATACAAAAAACCCAACCAACCAAACATAAAAACCCAAACCAACCAACCAACCAAATCAAACCAAACCAAACCAAATGAAATAAAAAAAGGTAGGGCTGAGAGATGACAGTGGAGGCACCAGGCCAGGGCTTCAGGGAACAGGAAGCCTCTGAAGGATGTGAAGGTGGGCATGGGGGTGGGAGAGCATTACCGGTGTCCTAGTAACCTTGAACCACTCGAGAATGGACTCATCTTCCTACTGAAATCTCCTGACTCCTACTTGGGAAGCCAGAAACCAGGAGTTACTCACACTTTTTTTTTTTTAAATTTTTTTGTTTTAAGTGGACATGATACCTTTGTTTTATTTATTTATATGTGGTGCTGAGAGTCAAACTCAGTGCCTCACACATGCTAGGCAAGTGCTCTACCACTGAGCCATAGCCCTGGCCCAAGTTACTCACACTTTGATTTCTTACTAACCCATCAGGACCTGAACCCAGATTGTTCTTGTTCTCCCCCCCCACCCCGGATTAATGAGAGGCCCAGTAATTAGTTTCCTTCCCTCTTCCCAGCTTCCCAGGACCTTTCTGATCCACGGTATCCCACTGATGACATTTACTTTCCCAATGTCCTCGAACATCTTCAGTACTATCTCAGTGCCTTAGGACTACACTCAAATGCCCAGGCGTATTCCAACTCCTTTCTCCAGTCTTTTCTCCCTAGTTCCCTTCCCCAGTCTCGGGTTTTAGCATGCACTAAAACCAAACTCTCCAGTGTTCCTGGCAGGCCCCGCTTCATCTGGCCTCTGGGCTTTGCTGTGCGGTTTGCTGAGTCTAGATGGCTCCTTACTTCAATAATCACTGAGGGCTGTTCTGGGAGCTGGTTTCAACTGTTATCTGCGTTCTGTATCATTGCCACTTGTCTCCTTCATCACAATGACTTCCTTGAGGGAAGAAACTGTGTTTCCCAAATTTTTTTTTCTCCTTAGCATCCAGATTAGTGTTTTGTCACATAGTAAAACTGTTCATTGAACAAAGCACCAAGTAAATGTGTATGCAGACACATGAATGCAGGAAGCCTGCTGCCACCCTCCTTGCCACCCCTTTTCCTGATGTTGGCCAAAACCCTTTGGACCAGCAGATTAGTCTGTCCTCTTTGGAACCTACTAACTTTGGTCCCAGCTTCCTTGTGCCCTAGCAGCCTCCTTTCTAGTTCATAGAACGACTCGCCCATCCCCAGACACATCCCACGTAGTCCAAGTTTCAGCCCTGGGCCTGCATGACTCACCTCTTTCTGGAGTGTTTCCTGATGCATCAAATCTTACACAAAATCCAAAAGAAACCTCTTATTTCACAAAGGCACGACAGACCCCCCAGTTCTCCTTTCTGCTGTAATCCCCTCCTCTCTATGCTCCAGCTCCTTGTGCTTCTGTAGCCACTCTGCCTTGGGCTCATTATTTTTGCCAGTGCCTTTCCACTTCTGCCAGACCACTTGCTCTCAATGGCAAAGGGTCACATCCGGAATACTGGCACAGGGATTTACAGATGGCAGATAACACTGATGCAGGTTGCGGGGACTGATGATTATTTCAATAATCAGGTAAGGGGAGTTGAACAAGGGAAACAAACCTGTCCCAAAGTTATATAATCGAATGGCAGAAGAACACATTCTAGCCCCCAGGTTTTTGGACCCCCTGCTCAGACTTTGCTAGTGTGAGAATCAGAAAGGATCACTGGGGGTGTAGCTCAGTGTAGACAGCATGAGGCCCTGCATGTTAGCACTACCCCAAACAAAACCAGTCCTCAGAAGCCCTACTTTCTTACTTTTACATAAATCTTAAATGATGCCTACTACCACGACCTCTAGGACTAAGGCCTGGAGAAGTGGGTCTGGAAGGGTTTTCCTTCAGGGCACCAGGCTGGCAGAAGCAATATAAAATAAGCAAGATCCTGTGCCAGGTACATCACTTGTGATGTCTTTGAAACCTTCTAACAGTTCTGAGAGACATGTATTAATTACCCTTGCATTGTCAGAGGAGGAAAACAGCAAATGACAGAGTTGGTGCTGGAAGATCCTCCAATGTGGCAGGGAGCTCCCAGGAGGCAAAAAGAAGTTTGGGAGAAAATACTCTGTCATGCAGCCACCCAACACATTTTTCCTGCCTGTTGCTGGCTGCTCAGAGGCTGCTGGTGAGTGGGGAGACTGCACCACCTCTTGCACATGCTTTGGTTTTAATATCAACTCAAAACTCTCCCCTGGTTTTTAGAAATGGGTTCCTAGTTTTTCTACTCTCTTCATTTCACACTTGTTATTTGGCATATTTTCAAATATTTTATGTCCCATACTATGCCATGCATGATTTTGCTCTTAATACCTTAATGATAGAAATCCTGGTTTGATTTGTTAATGGGTATGTTTCCCACTTCAGAGAAACCTGATATAAAGCTTATACCTGATATAAAGCTTAAACCATCATTTAGAGTTCTGTGACTGTCACTTATGATATGATGTGTGTGTGTTTGTGGTGCTGGGGATGGAACCCAGGGCCTTGTGCACATGAGGCCTATGTCTATCTTAAGAGGTCATTTGGACCATTCTCCTGCACTGGACCCATCCCAGATAGGTCTTTCCCATGAGGAAAGAAAACTGTGTGTCACAATCTTTAAGAGATGAGATAGGGCTGGGGAGTGGCTAACGAGGTACTCAGTTCAGTCCCAGCACTGGGGGAAGAATGAGATGATCTTTGTACCTTAAGATTTCTGGTTGCAACTTTGAGCCCACCTTCTTTCTATGGTTACAGAGCAACACTGCATATGTGAAGTTAAAGGAAACTAAAAAGTTGCATGTTCTGCCTTTGGCCAATCAAAGCTACTGGGTGATCAATCAGGGAAACCTTGGAAATGATTAATCAAGGGTAAGTTCTCCACTCACTTTTTTTTTTTGGTAGGAACTGAACTCAGGGGTGCTCAACCACTGAGCCCACATCCCCAGTCCTTTTTTATAGTTGGTTTAGAAACAGGGTCTCACTGAGTTGCTTAGGGACTTGCTAAGTTACCAAGGCTGGCTTTTGACTCATGATCCTCCTGCCTCAGCCTCCAGAGTCTCTAGGATTATAGGCCTGTGCCACTGCACCCAACTCCATTCACATTTCTGATTTTACCTGCCATCTTTCTATAGAATACTGCTTCAGGGACAATGATGCTGGAATGTCATTGTTTGAAATTTCCTTTCAACCTTCACCAGAATTATGTCTTCTCAAGGTATGTGAGCTGTCTCAATGTATCACCCCAGACAGGTTTAACAACCTCCTTGATATAAGAAGACCCACACTAGCTAGAATCTGGAAAAAGGTCTCAAAGGCTAGAGGGCAAATATAAATCCAGTGAAACTAATTTGTCGTTAAGACAAAAAGAATTCTGCCTTGACACTTTCAGTTCACAACTACTTCCTTTGGCAATGAATACTTTTCTGAATAGCTACTTATTTTAGCTCAGTAGAAGACCTGGATTTTGAAAAATGAAGTTATTTTAGCAGAAATAGATATTATGCAGTACTTGAAGGAAGAACAGTGGCTATTACAGTAAAAGTAATGAGAAGTAATTCACAGTTTTATCTCCAAGATGCTTATTATAGCCTCATGTCAGAACCCCACATAAGTGAAAAAGGAATAGGTAGAAGGGTGGTTATTTGTAGCCTCAGTACTCCTTTGCTATAGTAATCCAGTGAGACAGATTTATGTTTGGTTAATGCTAGGCAGAGATGGATGAGCCGATTCTCTCTTCAGCCCCTACTTAAAAGCAATCTTAGGTTATTTTGGAGATTGTATGAGTTAAGTAATGTAGAAGAAGTGTGTGTTTTAAAGGCATCATTCCTTTTATTCTGGAACCTGGTATGTGATATGGATGTTGGCTAGACAGTACAAGAGGAAAGCCTACCTGCATACTTAACCCTTTCTGTGCCATTTCAGTGGTGCTTAAGCAGAATCTCACTGAGGTTTTAATTTGCATTTCCAAGATGATTGAGCATCTGTTCACATGCTTACTGGCCATTCCTATGTCTTTTTTTTTTTTTTTTTAAATAAAGTATTCAAATCTTTTGCCTATTTAAAAAAAATGTTTTTTGTCTTCTTTTGAGTTGTAAGAGTTCTTCATGTACTTATAAACACATCCTTTGCCAGATATACACATTTTGACTATTTTCTCAAATCTTGTGACTTACATTTTATTTTCTTTCTTTGGTACTGGGGAATGAACCCAGGAATATGTTACTACTGAACTCTATCCCCAGACTTAAAAAAAAAAAAAAAAAATTCTGAGACAGGGTCTCACTGTTACTAAGTCTGGCCTTGAACTTGAGATCCTCCTACCTCAGCCTCCCAAGTCAAACACCATTTTGTTTTCTTAATGGGGCCTTTTGAAGAGCAAAAGTTTTAATTTTGCAAACACTATTTTGTAATATGTTCTCTTTTGTGTCTTATATAAAAATCTTTGTTTTCCCCAAGGTCACAGAGAGCTTTTCTTCTAAGAATAACAGTATCAGATTTTACTTTTGGGTCTCTGATATGTTTGAATTAATTTTGAGTAATGTGATATGAAGTAAGGGTTGATGTTCTCTTAAAGATCATTCCTACATTGATATCCAGTATCATTTGTTGAAAAAGTGTTCCTTTCTCCATTGGCACCTTTGTGGAATCATACTTCCTGATTTATGGCAGTTTAATTTATGATGGTGCAAAAGTGATACATGTCCAGTAGGAGCCATGCTTTGAATTTGATCTTTCCCTGGGCTAGGGATATGCTCGGGATACTCTTCTGCAATGCTGGGCAGCTCCTAGGATCCCACATGATCATGACAGTGAACAACCAATACTCTACAGTGTGTGTTGCTAAGCCATTCAGTACTTCAGGTGAACTGAATGCTTTTTTGTCTTAGGATATTTTTAACTTATGAATTTCTGGGGACACAATCCCATTGTAAGTGGAGGAGCACCTGTACACATGCATTTTCCTGGGTTCACTGCTCTGTTTGGAGATCTACATGATTATCCTTTCACCAGCACAATGTCTGTTTTCCCGTATTTTTTATTGATGCATTATGATTACACATGATAGTGGGATCTGTTGTGACATATTCATACATGCACACAGTATAACAATGTAGTTTGGTTAATACAGTTCCCCGGTATTTCCCCTTTCCCCCTCCTCCTCTTTCCACCTGGTCCCCTTCCTCTACTCTACTGGTGTTCCTTTGCTTTTTATGAGAGCCCCCCCAACTTTGTTTTTTTTATTTTCCTCTCTAGTTTCCCACATATGAGAGAAAACACATGTGGCTTTCTGAGTTTGGCTTATTTTGCTTAACATAATGCTCTCAAGTTCCATCCAGTTTCCTGCAAATGACATAATTTCATTCCTCTTTATGGCTGCATAAAACTCCATTGTGTATAGTATCACATTTTCTTTTTTTTTTTTTTTTGGCAGATCTGGTGATTTGTTTATTCCTATGAGCACTTGATTCTACAATACAGTTCACAGAATAAATAGAGGCACATGGCTATAATTTCCACCATAGTCTGCTGTTGAGGAAGATTTAGTGTGAAGATGGGATCTGGGGGTGTGTCTGGGTCCTGCAGTCACTGGAGGCCTCCTGATGAACTGTACAGGGATTCTACCTGCCCAGAACTTACTGAGGCCTGAAGATCAAGACTCTTAGTGGGAAAGTCACAGCAAGTCAAATGTGAGAAGGAGCCAATGCTTGTTCAGTTCACTGCAGTCCCAGGATGGGTCCAAGTCTACCTACACCCAGGGGTTGAGGTGAGTCTGATCTACCACCTATAGGGAAAGAAGTGTGTCAATGTAGGCCTTCCCTAGCATTCAGTGCGCTCTGCGGGAGGGCCTCATGGCCTGGATATGTCTGCCCTTTGCCCTGGAGTGAGTTAACAAATACAAGTTATAAGGTTACTATTACATCAGTTTCTTTCTTGACTAGGCCACAAAGAGATCCTATCTGATGTCTAAGGAAGAAGAGACACAAATGGGGGTTAGATTATTGCCCTAACTCAGGTAAGGAAGATGACTTATAAAGTCAAGAGAGAAGAAAACACACTCTTACCAAATCCTTCACAGGGGAAACAAGCAAAGACTAGTCTGATCAGACAAAGTGGGAGTCTGGAGCCAGGATTCAAACTGCAGTGAATGAGAGGCTGATATACAGAAAAGCTCTGGCTTTGACTTTCACAGGGCCACTGTACTCTCTAAGACACCCCTATCTTTTTCCTCATTTTTCCAGGGCCATGCACAGCATTGGCCCTAAGTGGGGGCTAGGGTCATCTGCCCCAAACATAGGCAGAATAAAGAGATTCTGAATCACGTGACAGCAATGGAGTGAAGGTCGCAGCCAGTGTGCACTGGGTAACACCAGGTCTTAGGAATAGGAAATACCAACAAGTAAGAAAACATAGCTCCTGTGGCTGGGCACAGTAGTGCACACCTGTAACCCCAGCAACTCTGGAGGCTGAGGCAGAAGGACCACCAAAACCAGCCTCAGCAACTTAGCGAGGCACTTAGCAACTCAGCAAGACCCTATCTCTAAAAAAAAAAAAACAAAAAAAAAAACACAAAAAAGGGTCGGGGATGTGGCTTAGTGGCTAAGTAACCCTGGGTTCAATTTCCAGAACCACAAAGAAAAAAAAAACACGGCTCCTGTCTCTGGCAAATAAGCATCAGGAAGACAACTGCTAACCACTGTTTCAGGGTCTTTGGGCCAAAATCCTCGGCGCTTTCTGTGATCAAATCCTGATTGGCAGGTGATGGGGCACATCACAGGCTTTGGCTCTGTGGTCATTCTCATCTCATCTCAGACCTGGTTCATTTTGTTTGCCTCAGGTGGGCATTGGCTTTATGGATGCTGTTCCAGTTGGTGCCTACTGCCCCATCAAGCAGTGAGATTTCTGGCTGACTTGGAGGCGCTCTGGGCCCGCTGAACCACCGCAGAACACTTCTCCCGCCGTAGCAGCTTGTTGTTCTCAAATAGACCTTCGTTGCGGGGGATTCCATGAGAACCATCAGGGAAAGTCAGCAGGCCAAAACCATCTACTCTGCCATTTTTAAATTCCCCCTCAAAGGTCATGTTGTCATGTCAAATGAAGACTCCAACGCCATTAAACTTGCCTCCCCTTCATACCTTGAGCCATCTGAGAAGGTCAGTACCCCAAAACCATTAAAGAGTCCATTCTCAAAATGACCCAGGTAGGTGCCACCATCTGCAAACATCAGTTGTCCAAAACCATGTCTGCGACCCTCCTTCCACTCGCCACGATACTCCTCCCCACTGGAGTAGGTGAAGGAACCTTTTGTCAGGGTCATGGTGAGAGTGTATAGAAGAAAAGGACGGTCTGCTCTCCAGCCCCGCAGCTTCTTCTGCTCACACAGTCCTGTCATTCGCTCCAGACGCAGCCTCTGTTGCTAACCCGGGTGCTGTGGGACTCGACTCAGTGGTCGAAACTCGAGTCCTGGGCTTAGTACCCACCACCCAAGGCAGCCGCCCTCGGATCAGCACATCCGGGGTGGAGTCGCGCTCCCCAGCCCGGGGTCATCTACTCGGCTCCTCTGTCCCTACCTGGCTAACCATTCTCTCTTGGGCCCCTCTCACCCGCGCCGCCAGCCAACCTGGGCTTGGCCTTTCGGGACGACTGTCACGCCCCAACGCGGGACTTCGGCGGCCCAGACCTCTGCTCCGCCGGGTTCCCGGCTTCCCCACATTTTCTTTATTCATCTGTTGATGGCACCTAGGCTGGTTCAATAATTTGGTTTTGTGAATTGTGCTGCTATAAACGTAGCCATGCATGTATCACTGTAATTCTTTAATTCTTTATGACAAATAGTGAGGAGTATAACTGAGTCAGATGGTGGTTTTATTCCTTGTCTTTTGAGAAACTTCCATACTGATTTCCATAGTGCTTCTTAGTTTATAAACACACCAACAGTGTTCCTTTCCCCCAACATCTTCTCCAGCATTTAATATTATTTGTATTCTTGAAAACTGACATTCTAACTGGAATGATATGAAATCTGTGTATTTTTTGATCTGAATTTACCTAATTGCTAAAGATGTTGAACACTTTTTTCATATATTTGTTGGTCATTTGTATTTCTTCTTTTAAGAAGTGCCTGTTTTGTTCATCTGACCATTTATTAACTGGGTCATTTTTTTTTGGTGGTAAATTACTTGAGTTCTTTATATGTTCTGGATATTAATCCTCATTTAGAAGAGTAAGTAGCAAAGTTTTTCTCCCATCCTATAGGTTCTCTTTTCACATTCTTAATTCTTTTCTTTGTTGTATAAAAGCTTTTAAAGCTTTGATGCCATATCATTTATTAATACTTGGTAGTACTTCTAAGCTTTAGGAGTCCTATTGAGAAAGTCATTGCCTGAACCTATGTTTTCTTTCCAGGAGTTGCATAGTCTAATTCTTAGGTCTTCAATCCATTTTGAGTTGACGTTTGTGCAGGGTGAGGGACAGGGATTTAGTCTCATTTTTTCTACATAACGATAGCCAGTTTTTCCAGCACCATTTGTTAAAATGCTATCTTTTCTCCAACATGTTTTTGGCACCTTGTCAAGGATCAGATGATTGTATCTGTGTGGTTTGTCTCTGTCTTTTATACTGTTCCACTGGTGTATGTGTCTGGTTTTTATGCCACTATCATTCAGTTTTTGTTACTATAGCTCAGGTGTTGTGATGCCTCCAGCATTGCTTTTTGTTTGTTTAGGCTGCTTTGGCTATTCTGGGTCTTTTATTTTTACAAATGAATTTTAGAACTGTTTTTTTTCTAGTTCCGTGTAGAATGCCATTGGTATTTTCATGGGGATTGCATTGAATATGTATATTGCTTTCAGTAATAATGGTCACTTTAACAATATTGTCTATCCATGAACATAGAAGATCTTTCCATCTTCTAATGTCTTCTTCAATTTCTTTCTTCAGTATTCTATAGTTTTTATTTACAGGAGGTTTTCAACTCTGATTAGATTTATTACTAGAATTTTTTTTTTCTTTTTGAGGCTATTGTGAATGGGATTGTTTTCCTGATTTCTCAGCAGATTCATCATTGGTATATAGGAAAGCTATTGATTTTTGTATGTTGATTTTGTATCCTGCTGCTTTGCTAAATTTATTAGCAGTCTTCTGGATATTCTCAAATTATTAGAGGCTTTTGGATATTCTAAATATAGGATCATATTATCAGCAAACAGTGATAATCTGACTTCTTTCTTTCCTTTTTTTAAAAAAATGCTTTTTATTTCCTTCTCTTGCCTAACTGCTCTGGTTAGAATTTCTACTACTGTAGTGAATAGGAATGGTAACAGTGGATATCTTTGCTTTGTTTTGGAATTGAAAAGAAATACTTTCAGTTTTCCCCCATACACTATGATGTTGACTTTAAGTTTGTTGTACACATACTTCATGATGCTGAGGTAAGTTCATTCTATCCCTAATCTCTTGTGTGTTTTTATCGTGAATGGGTACTGAATTTTGTCACAGGCTTTCTCTGCATCTATTGAGATTAATGTGATTTCTGTCCTTAATTTTACTTATGGCTTGAATTATATTTATTGATTTGCATTATGTTAAACAATCCTTGCATCCCTGAAATGAAAACAACTTGGTCATGGCATATAATCTTATTAAATTATTGAAAACAATTTGCTAATTTTTGAAACAATTTTTTGCATCTAAGTTCATTAAGACTAACTGTATTAGTCTATAGTTTTTGTTCCTTGATGTGTCCTTATCTGATTTTGGTATCAGGTGATACTGGCTTCATAGAATTAACTTGAAAGTGTTTCACCCCTTCATATTTCATGGAATAATTTGAGGAACACTGGCATTGGTTGTTCTTTAAAGGTCTGGGAGAATCCAGCTGAGAATCCATCTGGTCCTGGGCTTTTCTTTGTTGAAAGGCTTTTATTACTGCTTTTAATCTCATTGCTTGTTATTGGTCTGTTCAGGTTTTCTGTATCGTCTTGGTTCAATTTTGGCAGTTGTGTATGTCCAGAAATGTATCAATTCCTTCCAGATTTTCTAGTGTATTAGAGTGTAAGATTTCAAAACAATCCTTAATGATCCTCTGGCTTTCTGTGATGTCTATGGTGATTTCTCCTTTTTCATCTCTAACTTTATTAATTAGGTTCTTTCTTTTTTTTTTTTCTTGGTTAGTTTAGCTAAGGGTTTATCAATTTTGTTTATCTTTTCAAAGGACCAATTCTTCATTTCATTGATATTTTGCAGTGTTTTTTTTTTTTTAATTTATGATTTCAACTTGGATCTTAATTATTTCCTTTTTTTCTACTGGTTCTCTATGGCCTTGAGATGCATCATTAGGTTATTTATTGAATTTTTTTGATTTTCTTATGTAGGCCCTAATAGCTAAAAACTTTCTTATTAGAACCACCTTTGGAGTGTCCCAGAGATTCTGGTATGTTACATCACTTTTTTGTTTGATTCTAAGAATTTTAAAATTTCTCCCATGATTTATTTTATCACCCATTTGTTATTCAAAAATGTATTGTTCAGGGAAGGGGAAAGTGCTGGAGAGTGATATTGGCCAAATTATATTGTTATACTGAGTGCATGTATGAATACAAATCCCATCATTGTGTTCAACTATAATGTACTAATAAGAAATGTGGAAACAAACAAGCCAAAAACCCCCCAAAAGTATATTATTCAAATTCGACATGTTTATGTAGTTTCTATATTTTTGGGGTGTGTGTGTGGATTTCTAATTTCATTCAATTTTGATTTGATAAAATGCAAGGAATTATACAGATTTTTTTTTTTTTATGTTGAATTGCTTTGTGTCCTAGAATGTGGTCTATTCTGGAGAAGGTTCCATGAGAAACTGAGAAGAAAGTAATTTTGGCTGTTGTTGGATGAAATATTCTATAGATATCTATTAAGTCCATTTGATTTATAATTTTTTTTTCTTAAGAGACTTTACTGAGTTTATGTCTGGATGACCTATCTGCTGATGAAAGCTGTGTGTTGAAATCACCCAGTTTTACTGTACTGGGTCTATCTAAGTCTTTAAGTTGCGTAGATCTGTTTTACAGATTACAATTAGGTGCACTGATCTTTGGGGCATAAATATTTACTATCATTATAGCTTCTCATTTGATTGTTCCCTTTACCAGAATTAAGTGATCTTTGTCTTCTAATTTTGGCTTAAAGTCTACTTTGCTAGATGTGAGAATAGCTAATCCTGTTTATCTTAAGGTTCCATTTGCATGGTATATTAATTTCTATTCTTTCAGTCTGTGACTATCTTTGGCTATGAGTCTCTTGCAAACAATATAGAGTTGGGTCTTGTTTTTTAAACCTTCTGCTAGTTCATGTCTTAATTGGAGAGTTGAGACCATTTACATTTGGTGTTTACATGTCTATTCATTCCTCTCATTGTGATTTATTTCTAATGTTTAATTTGGTCCTGTTTCCCATTTCCTTAGCTACTCTTTTTTTTTTTTAATATTTTTTAGTTGTTGATGGACCTTTATTTTTTATTTATTTTTATGCAGTGCTGAGAACCAAACCTAGTGCCTCACACATGCTAGGCAAGCGCTCTACCACTGAACCACAACTCCAGTCCATGCTTAGCTATTCTTCAAATGAGATTTGTCTATTTTCAAGCTCTGGGGTTTGTTTTTTATTCCTCCTTTGTGTAGTATTTCCTTAGGTATTTTCTGTAGTGCCAGCTTAGCAGTCATGAATTCTTTTAGTTTCTGTGTATCTTGGAAGGTTTTCATTTCTGCTTTAAATCTGAAGGATAGCTTTGCTGGTTATAACAATCCTGGATGACAGTTCTTTTCTTTTCTTTTATTTCATTTTTTTTATTCCAATATTGAACTTTATTGGTAAGACAAGAAAAATATATTGAAGGAAATATTTTGCATTTTGTCCAAAACTCTAGTAAGTACCTTACAAATCTTCAGGTAATTCTAAAGACTACAATGAATCCATGACCAGTAAAATATACAACATTGTAAAGGCAGTATGATTTCTTTAGCAAATGAAGAGTGTTCACTAGAGGAAAATAAAGCTGAAATAAAATATTTAAATATTTTCGACAGAATCACATTGTATAGACAGGGGAAAATGTATTGAAAAAATTAGCAATAGCTGACATATGGTAATTTTTTTTTTTACAATTTTCTATTATTTATTTTTAAATTTTTAACAGACTACATTTTGATTCATTATATACCAAGGGGGTACATCATTTCGCTTCCATGGTTGTACACGATGTAGATTCATACCAGTCGTGTAATCAGGGCTTGGAACAGATCATTCCAAGCCCTCCTGGAATTCAGAGTCTATGCTGAGAAATCAGAAGTGATTCTGATTTGGCTTACTTCTTAAAGTGACCTGACATTTTTTTTTTCTTGAGGCTTTAAAAAATTTTTTCATGATCTGTATTTTCACTATAATGTACTATGGACAGGTTCTTTTTTATCTTGCTTTGATCTCCTCTTTGGTGTTCTGAATGCATCATGTATCTGAATGTTCACCTCGTTTCCAATGTTTGGAAGTTTTTCTGATATTATTTTTCTAAAGAGTTTACCCATTCCATTAACCTATATCTCACAATTTGCTTAGATTCCAATGATTCTTAAATTTAGTCTCTTAATGTTGTCCTAGAGTTTTTGAATATCTGGTCATAGTTAATAATTTTTTTCCTTTTTTTCTGTTTTAGTGAGTTTATTTTTAATTTTAATTTTTTCTTTTTAGGTATACATAACAGCAGAGTGTATTTTGACATATTATACAAACATGGAGTTATGAATGTTCAAGGTTGGCAACTTTGTCTTCCAGTTCTGAGATTCTATCTTCAGCATGGTCTACTCTATTGCAGAGACTTTCAACTGAACTTTGATTTATTGTACCCTCATTTCCAAGATTTGTTTGGTTCTTTTTCAATAGCTCTAGCTTCTTACTGAATTTCTCATTCATATCCTGTACTGACTTCCTTAATTCAGTTGTTTTTCTGTGTTCTTTTAGAATTCCTTGATCATTTTTGTAATCATTCTTTTGAATTCTTTATTTGATATTTCATCCATTTCAATATCTTTGTAGTTAGTTGCTGGTGAATTATGAACTTTAGGAGGTGTCATGTTACCTTATTTTTTCACATTTCTTATATTCCTGTGTTGGGCTTTATGTATCTGTTGGGATGGATTTCTCTTCCACGCTTATGTGTGGGCCTTTTTAGGACACAGACTTCTCTTGGCAATGTGTTCTGGGATATTTCCAAGTGGGTTTTATAATATAGTTTTCCTGGTACTTCTTTGGTGATAAGTAGCAGATTTTGATACAGTATGAATTGTGTCAGAGATTGAGGATCCCACTTTCCCTATAGGTATCACCAGAGTGGGGTCCTTCTTGTAGATTCAGTAATTGTATTGTACACAGCAGGGTATGTGGGGTATATCCCCCATGACTGTGCTGTTATGCTTAACAACTCTGTATATTCTAAAGGGATATGGGAGTGGATCTAGATTGAAACCCTTTGTAGGTGTGGTACCCTCAGTTTTTGTGTTAATTTTGTTTTTGTTGTAGGAGTAGATGTCCATGAGTGGGACCTAGAGGCTCCCTCATTCCTCAGTGGGGCCTGGTCGGTTTGGGGTTTTTGTCTCTCCTATTCTTAGTATTAAAATATTACTGAAGTTTGAGCACATTTAATTTTTGTGTGGAGCAAGGTGTGCTGTCTCTTGGTTGGGTTTTGGATATAGCTCAGCAATCTCTACCCTGTGTTCTCACAGTGTCCCAGTAGATTCTCAGCACCTTGCATAAAGGGGGAAGCAAATAACATCAGTGAATGATATATACCATTAAAATAAATACCGTGTACCTACTAAGACATCTATAACATGAATTACCACAAAAACAGGAATGGCAGGGTTAGCCACTGCTAACAGCAAAAACAAATAGCTGTGAACTAGATCTGGCATTAAAGTAAATAGCAGGTGTCAACCCTGCCAACCATAGTACTAATAACTGCAACAATATGAATGATGGGGGCAGGAATTATATAAACCAAACAGTTCCAGAAGATGGTAAAAAATACAGTTCATTAAGGGAAAAGAAAATATGGGAGGAAGGTAAGAGAAAATTTAAAATGTTCAAAATGTGAGAAGAGATGTATTCAGTGATGCCTACCAAAGGAGAAGGAGAAAAAAAAAAATAAGTAAAGAGAGAATAAGAATTGGCTATTACAGGGAGAAGGAGAGAAAGAAAAAAACAAAACAGAAAAATAAACTTTAAAATATTTAAAAATGAGAAAAAAAAGAAAGAAGTGTGAGTGTGTATGTGTGTATCAACCCATTGATCAGCACAGCAAGACTACCAGAGGGGAGAAGGAAAAAAAAATCAATGAAAAATGAAAGAACTGACTCCACTGAGGTGGTCAGAAAAGGACAGATGTTCAGAGTCTATGCCCAGTTAGCCTTTTTCCATTTCTTCTTGGTTCATGAACCTAACCGTAGAGCAAGGGCTGGGGGCTGTTAAACCTGTCCTCTTTTTATGTTGCTCACCAAGCTGCCAGCTGCAGTGGCCAGGACCTGAAGGCGATGAAAGAACACTCGGCTTTCCTTCTCACCAGCATAAGGTAGGATGGAATGGGAAGTACAGTCGTTTGGAGTTCTGCCAGTGCACTCCCAGGGTGGGACTGTTGTAGAGTCCTAAATGGCAAGTTCTGGTGCCTGGGGGTTAGCTTTAATCAGGTCTTTGCTACTGTATTGAGTGGCACCTGCTTCAAAGAGATTAGATCCAACATACCCCTAGAGTCAGGCACATGCTCATCTCTGCTGGATGTCAGCATCTCAGGGGCCTCCTGTGAATTCTATCTGGAGGGTCAGGGAGTTAACCCTCCACACGTCTCTCACTCCACCACCCAGGAACGTGGCCTTTCCAGACTCAGACCCTGAGTGTAATCACAGTTTTCCAATCCTCTTCAGCTGGTCATGTGAGTCACCAGATTCAAAGGGACTCAAGTCTCCCTGGGTATCATCTCCTCTGCCTGTTTCAATCACATTCTATTAGGTAAACTCAAGGCCACACAGTAGGCCCACATGGTATGGCAACATTTGCTGCTCCCACACCCAAGCTGTAGTGTGGTCTTCTCAAGATGGTTCTTTGCTTACCAGTTGAGAAATAGAGTGCTTTTCCAACACCAGCTTACTGTGTAGTTCTGAGACCTTCACTGTTCAACAGGTTTTTCTGTGCCAGGTTTGTCCCACGTGTATCTGTTACCTGTCTCCTCTGCATTGAACTAGTGCTGCTGCCACTACCAGCTTGGTTCCAGTGTATTCTTTTTTTTTTTTTTTTTTTTTAATGTTATTTAGTTGTTAATGAATCTTTTATTTTATTTATTTATATGTGGTGCTGAGTATTGAACCCAGGGCCTCACACAAGCCAGGCAAGCGCTCAACCACTGAGCTACAACTCCAGCTCCTCCAGTGTATTCTTTATTGTCTTTTGTTCAAAGGACTTGAATTTCTGGGTCTCTAAGAGTTTGACTGTCTGATACTGAATTTCAGTGAATTTCCTCTTTCACCACCTTGCTGAAATTCAAGCAGTATTCCTGTTGCTTGAATCTCAAGTCATGGAGCAATGGAAATGCAGCCTTCCTCTCATTCACAATCTTGAATCTCCCACAATACTGTCATGATTACCAATACTTGATAGGAAGTCTTGAAATCAGGTAAGTATATCCTTTAACTGTACTGTTGGTCTTTAAATAATTACTTTGGCTATTCTAACTTTATTGTTCTTTTAAAAATTACTTTGGGCATTCTAGGTTGTTTGCATTTTCATATCAGTTTTAGAATTAGTTTATCAATACCCATGAAAAACCTTACTGGGATTTTTATTTGGATTGTATTGAATCTATAGATTAATATGGGAAGAACTGCCATTTTATTAATATTAGTTCTACTTCATAACTATATTATATCTTTATATAATTTCTTTCAACAATGTTTCATTATTTTTAATGAAGAGGTCTAACTTGTCTGCTATTAAGTTTTTTCCCTAAGTATTCCATATTTTCTGGTACATTGTACGAAGAATTTAAATTTGCCAGGTACAGTCCTGCACACCTCTAATCCCAGTGACTCATGACGCTGTGGCAGAAGCAAGGCCACTTAGGAAGAGCTTAAGCAAAACCCTGTCTCAAAAAATAAAAAGGGTGGGATGTAGTTCAGTGGTAGAGTGCCCCTGGGTTCAATCCCTAGTAACAGAAAAAAATATACATATATACAAAAGCAGAGTCGACTACTGACGAGTATAGGAGCAGAACTGTGAAGACCTGGGTTCTCGTCCCACCCCTGCCACTCGTTAGTTGTTAGCCTGTTTCCTTGTGATAAAATGAACTAAATTATCTGCACTGGCCATCTCTCAGTGTGCCTATTTCAAGTGACATCATGAAAACATTCTCACAGATTCTGTGAGTTAATATATCAATATAGCCATTTCTCTATTTGCCTTAATTCTTATGACATGAATCAGATATTTCTAAATTAATTTAGGAACATGATTTGTAATCTGCTGGCTATAGCAGCAATTGAGAGCCAGCTCTGACAAAGTCTATGAGCTCTGTGCTCATTTTGCCTAACAATGGGAAGAAAAGGTCATAAAAATAGGAACAGGTTCTGCACCTGTGTCAGAGCTGATGATTTGAGAAAGACAGACCATTATTCTAGAGCAGTGAGTCCTTGCTCTAAACATTTCTGTGACGATGGAAATGTTTTATGTCAATGTTTTCCAGTATGGTAGTCCCCAGCCCCACAGGACTACTGAAATATGACTGGTACCACGGAGGAAATGAATTCTAAATTTTATCTAATTTTATTTAAATTTAAATAGCCGCATGTGAATAGTAGTTACCATATGCAACAGTGCAGCTCCAAAGCAAAAGTAAGATATGGATTTGTTCGACAATGTTAAATTTCTCTAACTTTTCTCTTAGAGCCAACAAGAAAATTGACTTTGTTATTTTGCAATTCTAATGCCTTTTACCCCAAATCAAACAAAATTTTTATAGTATGACTTTTGATAATGAGAACCCAATTGCCATTTTGTAGCAATACAGATGAAACCAACAAAATGTGAAGGCTACATAAACAAAAAATTCCTTTGTTTTATACATTTACCCAAAAAGATAGTTACCTTTTTGTCTTTAATATTAAAAAACAGGGACTGAAAAGGAGTAGGTGCCCGTGAGTGGTGGTGGCTCCTCCTACCTTGCATTCTCTGCTCTCCGGCTTATGCACTGGTGCAGGTAGAGATACTCCTGAGGTGCACTGGTGGACAGGGTGGGCTGCACGTGGTTGGACACAGAGGGCTCGAATGTGAACAAAGTTGGCTGGCTGGAGTGTGATGGGGCTGAGGATTTTCGTTCTCGGAGCAGGTGATGACTGGAGCTGCTGAGCTCAGCTGGAGAAGAGCGGGGGCCTTGACTGGCTGAGGAAATGTTTCTCAGGGAGTCTGTGAAAAGGAGAAAACTCTGTGAGTGAAGAAGGCAGAAAAGGTATCCTTACCCTAAAGACGGCTGTCAGAGGAAGGCAAAATGTTAAGACCGGAAGCACTGATCTGGCAGCAGCATTCACTGCCTCACATACCTGCTCCCTCTCACCTCCCAGGGAGGAGGGCTGGGGCCTCTAGGCCATCATGGTAGAGTGAGAGATGCTCTGTACCTCTGTACTGCTCCTGGAGAACACTGCCTATCACAAGCTGGGCCTGACGGGTTCCACCTCAAGACGTATGGCTACCTGTGGTCCAGAAGCATGATCCTGGGTGCAGGTAAGGTTAGCCTCTGAAGCAGAGTACCATAGCCTTTCTCCTCAGTGGTTGCTCCTGCTGTGGTCACTACCCTCAAAGCTATGCTGGCTTTGTTAAATGAGGCACTGCTTACTGAAGACTCATTAACTGAGACCCTGGACTGTGTCTTACTGTCTTAATAATAAAAGCACAAATGTACTTGGAACTGTCCCTTCAGACTGGACCCTGGCTCCTCCTGCCTGCTCTTGCAAGTCCTCCGAGGATAGCTAGGTTTCCCACTCCCCACTGCTCTCTGTCCATTGGTCTTTCTTCCTCTCTTATCTTAAACTCTCCTGTGTTAGAAAGGAAGTGAATTATTAAGGATAGATAATAGTCTAGAGTGCTACACCCCAAGTCAAAGGTATTATTCATGTGGTTGGCTAAGCTTAGTCCAAATTCCTTAGCATAACATACAAGGCCTTTCAGAGTCTGACCTATTTCCTGCTTTTCTCCACCCATAAACAAGGCATATGGAAGCATCATCAGTCCCTGAACATACCAGGCTCTTGTAATTCTTTGTTTTGGTTTATGCTGTTCCTTCTGCCTGGATTTCACTTTGACTCTCCTGGCAAATGCATATGCAGACGTTAAGGCCCTGCGTAGACATCACAATTTCTCTGAAACCTTCCTGGACTGGTTTTTCTTCTGGGTGCCAACAGTACTTGGTTTATGCTTCCATTATATCCAAGGTCAATCTGTTTCCTTGTCTAGCCCATGGATTTTTATGAATTGTGATCGTGATGTTATCTTTATAGCCTCAGCATTTGCCTAATAGAGGTCATGCATAGAAAGTTTTTAGTCCATGACTGCAGAATAAGCAAAGACAATCATTTAGCATTCAAAAAATTTCAACAGTGAAACTTTCATTCTAACAGAATATAGGGTTAAAGATGGAAATTCAGGCGATGTGCTCTCTGGTGGGGTGATGTTTTGGTGGTGATGGTGGTGGCTTTCTAGTGTTATTCAAATCATACCAGAGGGGACACAGGCCTTTATCTGACCTATTTCTGGCTATACCCTTCTCATGGCCCTACGCAGGTCCATCACTCATTAATGCTCCACCATTCTCATTTCTCTCCAGTCATTTCTGATGCTGGGAAGGACGTCTTTGCCAGTCTACAGAGAAAAAGCCAGTGGGCCCCTGGGGAATAACTGTTCCACTGACAGCTGCACTGACCTCCAAAATGAATTCCCATTACAGGTCGTGTAGTGACCCAGACGTTTGTTAACAAGATCAATGGCTTTATTACTCCATTAAATTTGCAACATGAACTCTCTAATAGGAGGGAGAGGGTTTATGCTAGGGGACACAGTAGCCACGGTGCTAGCGCAGGAACACAAGCTGCTGCCTGAGAAGACACAAGGGAAGAATGAAAAGAAAGTCTCTGGTTAGGTCCTCCATGCTCTGGTCTTTCTGCCCACTCCCATGCCTCAGGATTCAGTTCTAGCCTCTCTCACAGCCTTGCTCTAACCCTGGAGCCTCTCCAGGGGTAATCCTATCCACTCCCAAGCTTCAGTCACCACCAGTGTGATGACAACTCTCAAACCTAGTCTCCAGCTCAGTTCTTCTGGGGCTCCCTATTGTAATATCCCTCCACCTGCTGGGCTTCTCCATTCACATGTCCTACAGGCAGGGCAGCTCAACAATTTAAACTTAACTCATCAAGTCTGTGTCCCTTCTCAGTGAAACACATCACCTCCAATCAGCTCTCTACGCCCAGGCCCCATCTAGGCCTCTCCCTTGTTCCTCAACAACCACATCATGGTCACCTCACGGCCCTACTTAAAAATCTTCACTGGCTTCCTGTTATCCTCAAGATGACTTACAGAGTTCTTTCTCTCTCTAACACCACTCTCCTGTTTTTTTCTTCAACCTTGTTTCTTACCAGTGCTTCCTTATGCTTCAGAGGAATGCCAGAACACAGGAACCTCTCTCTCGCCACTCTGTCTACCAGGCTGTGAATTCAGTGAAGGCAGATGGTCTCTTTTGTAGTGATTTTATTCCCAGTACAAGCCCAGTATGTGACACAACTCAATGAATATTTGTTGATCAAACAAACTCTATTGAGTAAGTCACTAGTCCCTCAGAAATATTCACTGACTTCAGAATTTTAAAGAACATTTTGTCACAACCTGCTTATTCTGTATCTGAGTGTCCATGACAGCTCTAACATGATAGCTGAAAAGTCCCAAATGTCCATCAACTGATGAATGCTAAACAAAATGCGATACACCCATACAGTGGACTATTATTCAGCTCTATAAACAAATGAAATGATCTTCAAAATAGTGTGCTAAGTGAAAGAAGCTAGTCACAAAAGACCACGGATTGCATGATTTAATGTATGTGAAATTTCTGGAACAGGCAATCCAGAGAGACAGAAAGTAGATTAGTGATTGCCGGGGAGTGAGCACAGGGTAGTGGGAATGGAGAGTAACTGCTAGTGAGTATGGGTCTTCTTTTGGGGGTGATGAAAAATTTCTAAAAGTATACTATGGTGGGGCTGGGTTGTGGCTCAGTGCTAGAGTGCCTGCCTATCACGTGTGAGGCACTGGGTTCAATTCTTAGCACGACATAAAAAATAAATAAATAAAGATATCGTGTCCATCTACAACTGAAAATATATTCTTGTTAAAAAAATAGATTATGATGATGGCTGCACAATTCTGTGAATATACTAAAAATCACTGAACTGTACACTTTATATTTTGGTACCAGGGACTGAATCCAAGGTGCTTAATCAATAAGCCACATCTCTAGTAGCCCTTTTAATTTTTTATTTTAAGATAGGGTCTCACTAAGTTGCTCAGCCTGGCCTTAAACTTTCAATCTTCTGGCTTCAGCTTCCCAAGTCACTGGGATTACAGGCTTGGGTCACTATGCCTGGCTGAACTGAACACTTTATTTTTATTATTATTATTTTTAATATTTTTGTTTTAGTTGTAGGTAGACACAATACCTTTTATTTTTTTATTTTTTATGTGGTGCTGAGGATCAAACCCAGGCCCCTCATGCATGCTAGGTGAGCATTCTACCACTGAGCCACAACCCCAGCCCAACTATACACTTTAAATGGGTGATTTCATATTATGTGAAATATATCTCAGAGCTATGAACACACAGTTGGATGATTCTTCTTGATAAAATTAAATTATCACATGACCTAGCAGTTTCACTCGTAGGTATAGATTCTTAAGAAATGTAAATGTACATCCACACAAAGAAATTGCACACCAATGTTCACAGTGTTATCCATAATAGCCAACAAGTAGAAATAATCCAAATGCCCATCAACTGATCCATCAATAAAATGTGGCATATTCTTTTATGATGGAATATGGAATATTATAAAGCAGTAAAAATAAAACACTGATAGAAGTTACAACATGTATTAATCTTGAAAACATTATGCTAAGGGTAAAGAAGCCAGATTTTATCATAGAAAATGTCTATAACTGTTAAATATAGAGACAAAAAAGTAGATTAGTGGTTGCTTAGGGTTAGGATAAGGGTGAGAGAGTAGGAAGTAAGTGCCAATCAGCATGGGGTTTCTTGTTGGGGTAACAAACATGTTCTACCATCAGTGATGAATTGATAAGGAAAAAGTGGTATGTATACACAACTGAGTTCTACTCAGCAATGAAGAAGAAAGAAATTATGTCCTCTGCAGGTGAATGGATGGAACTGGAGAACATCATGCTAAGTGAAAAAAGCCAGACTTAGAAATTCAAGGCTCAAATGTTTTCCTCATATGCAGAAGCTAGAGGGGGAAAAAAAGGAATTAAAAAAAAAAAAAAAAAAAAAGACAGGGGGATCTCTTAAAAATAGAAGGGAGATCAGTACAGGAAAGTAGGGGACCAAGGGGAGAAAGGCATGGAAAGGGGAAGAGTTGGGGAATAAAACAGACCAAATTATGCTCCATGCATATATACTGAACCCTACTTTTATGTATACTTATAATGCACCAATGAAAAAATATACATGTAAATAAATAAAAAGACTACCAGAAGAGTAGAGGAAAGGAACAGGGGGAATGCATAGGAGTAAATTATGTGTATATATAAATGTTACAATGAACCCCACTATTATGTATAATTATGATGCACTAATAAAAACATAAAAAAAAAAACAAAAAACAAACTCCTGATGCTATGCTGGGTGCAGTGGTGCATGCCTGTAATCCCAGGCAACTTGGGAGACCGAGGCAGGAGGGTTGCAAGTTTGAGGCCAGCTTCAGAAATTTAGCAAGACCCTAAGCAACTTAGTGAGACCTTGTCTCAAAATTTAAAAAAGGTATAGGGATGTAGCTCAGTGGTTAAGCGCTCCTGGGTTCGATCCCTGGTGCCAAAAAAAAAAAAAAAGAAATTCTAAAACTAGATTGTGGTGATGACTACATAACTCTATGACCAAAAATCATTGACATGTACACATACATATAAGCCCTTTACAAACTTCATGCCGCGACAGGAGTCAGGACACCAGGAACCCAGGCTCAGTTCTCTCATCTTCAGTTCCTCCCTATGCAGTTAGAGGGTAAGCCCTGGCCTGCCTATCTGTCTCATCCAGTTGTTTGAAGAGGTGAATGAGATAAGGGTGTTGAGCCCAAACTTGTGCACATGTAAAAAATGTTAATAGGATTTGTTTTTACTGCCTGGGTACCCTTTTAAGGGAAGAAAAAACAATGATAGCGATAAAACATTAAATAATGTGTGCCTGGGCTGTTTCTGGTATTCTGTTTCCAAGGCTGTTATAATGATGTGTCTTGGGTCATTAGGAAGGTCAGTAACACAGCAAGAAGAAAATGGAGGTTTCCAGACTCCTGGCCTGGGTTTCTATCCCTAAGTCTAGACTAAAGATAATGCCTGTGAGTGCCTGAATCAATTTGTTTTCTTTTATGCAGGGTTTTTTTTTTTCCCGTTTCTTCCTGGCTTTTTTTTAAGGGCCCTACAAAATCACTCCCCTTCCTTTCCACAACCACCCCTGGGAAGCCTGCCCAGCATACAAACACTCCCCCCACCTTCTTGCAGAACTCTAGAACAGGAAAGCTCTTAAGGATTCGCAGAGGAGCCCAGCCCAGCCCAGCCCTGCCCAGCCATCAACTGGCTAATGATAACAGGAGCAGGAAAGGGGAGGTTGGCGGGAGTTTCTGGAAAAGATGACTGGCCAAATAATGACTAGTTCCCTTATCTCAATGCCCTTTTTATCTTTATCCCTTCCCCAAAATACTCCCCACCCTCCAGCCTCAGTGGGTCTCAGGACCCATAAAAAGGTGGGTCAGAGAACATGATGGAGCCCAGCTGGCTTCGGAGTCTGTGTTAACTCCTAGCTCTGTAGCCCAGGACATGTTAATAAACCTCTTTGATTCTCACTTGTCCAAGAGGGATAATGCATACTTCATAGGGCTGCTGCGAGGATTAGGGATCATTTTATGTAAAGCACTTTTGATATTTGGCTGTTCTTGCTGCTTCTATACCTAGAGTACCCATGGAGCTGGTCGAGAACACGGTACTGAAGAGATATGAGTTGCATTCTAAGCCCCAGTGGGTACTTGGACACGGGAAATCACATAGGGGAGTTTATTAAGCAAACAGAGTGTCTCCCTGCAGGGTAAGACTGATGAAAGCATTTTGAAAACAATGGTAGAGGGGTGAGTACGTTCTATAGGAGGTTAGTTGAAAAGCAAGGATTAGAAGGGTAGAGAAGTCTAAAAACAAAAAGGACACTGACAGGTACTGAGGGCAAGTCTGGGTTAGTAGCTCCAGGTCACTTGAACTCACAGTCACAAGTTTGAGATTATTAGCCCTTTTTATTTTTCATTTTGAGACAGGGTCTCCCTAAGTTGCAGAGGCTGGTTTTGAACTTGCTGTCCTCCTGCCTTGGTCTGCCAAGTACCTGGGGGACTACAGGTGTGTGCCACTGTGCCTGGCTCAAGTTTAAAATTATTTAAGAAAGAATAAATCTCAAAAATGTTCAGTGCATGTCAAAATTAAAGGAAGAGCTCATAAATTTGAGGCAAATAAAAAAT
The DNA here is from genome assembly GCF_902686455.1 of Sciurus vulgaris. Lineage (NCBI taxonomy): Eukaryota > Metazoa > Chordata > Mammalia > Rodentia > Sciuridae > Sciurus > Sciurus vulgaris. Next base: position 75,555,003 of record NC_136472.1, read on the forward strand.
GTCTTCACTAGACGGTGACTCACACAAAGTGGCAACTGGAATCAATTCATCACTAGCTCCCTCCCCAGCCCCCAAATCTCCCATCTCCAGCTGGAGACACAGTGGCCCAGAAAGTGAGACTACTTGTTCAAGCCCACACAGTGGGCCAAAGTGAATCCTAGAATCAGAATTCAGAGCTCCTGGTCCAGGACGTCTTTCCCTAAACTAAAAGAAAGTTGCATCATTGTGAATGAGGATTTGTTCTCATGTGTATCTGAATCAAGTCATGAGTCTCATGAGTCTAATCACTAGGACTCTGGCTGGCTGGCTGGTTATCTTGCTGTGAGTTTATAGTGCAACTCACATTTGCATGGCAAACAAACATCTGCTGGATCAAACTATTAAAGACTAGTATAAATAATTATCCAAGTTCAAAAATGTAAGTTTCCTAGTGTTTATCAAAACTATAAAGCAGAGGAAGAAGAAAGAGGCTACAGAGACAGGAAGTAACATGAGATCCTGTGAGACTTTCTGCAACTACAATCCCCCATGCTCCTCCAAGGAAGAACCTGAGAAAGAACATCTCAGAGCTTGGAAGAGCCAAGTCAGAACATCCTGACCTTGGTGCATATGATCTCATGGTGTACTTAGCAGAAATTGATTCTGTGAAGGGCACATAGGAAGGGGAGTGGATGGCTGTAGCTTACTGTCATGACACAGTCCCTGGTCACAAATCCTTACAGAAATTTGCCCTGGGGTATCTATTTTATTTTAGTTTTTGGTATCAGGTATTGAACCCAGGGGCACTTAACCACTAAGTTGCATCCTTTTTATGCTTTATTTTGAGACAGGGTCTCACCGAGTTGCTGAAGCTGGCTTTGAACTTGCAAATTCTCCTTTCTCAGCCTCCTGAGTCACTGGGATTACAGGTGTGTACCACCACACCTGGCTGGAGCATTTCATTTTAGAGATGCAAATGCCTTGGCTTCCATCAGGCCTCTAGTTGGAATTACTCAGGCTATCTGTGACTTCTTTGTAGTGTTTCATTTTGCCATTTACTCAAGTGGGAGTTCACAAATATGTCACATAAAATGAGGCAGGGAGCTGTTAGAAGTTGGGATTTAAACCATCCCTATTTCTCTGACAGTGTGTATCACAATGTTCTATGCCTAGTAAACACTTGGATTTGAACAAGAAGTGTTTAATAAACATACTGTGGCAGTAAGACAGAATCCTTGCTCCTTGGGTCAGAAGCATGAATGATTAGCTGCAGAATCCGAAGGTCAACTGTTCTTGGTGGGAAAGGAACTGTTCTCACTTAGTAAGGTTTCCTGGGTCCTGTGTTTCTCTTTTTGGATAGCTGGTATATATTTAGCCATGCACTGTTTTATTCATGAGGATCAGGCTGCAATCTCTGTTCTCTCCTTACCTGACCATACCTACCATACACCTCAGTTGTGGCAGATTTCTCTCCTGCTTCCCGTGTGGGCTTAGGTTGGTTAGGTGGTCCCCCTCAAAGAGTTCATTCATACTTGGAATTGAGTATTCTTGTCATTTTCTTAGGATCATAAACATTTACTCTAGGCACTATCATAGGAATTGCAGGTCAGCCCAAACGCATGAATCTTGTTCTTGTTCTATGTGCTGAACTGTGCAGTCGAGAAGAGAAAACTTAGGGAGTAAGAAATGCCACCGCCCCTGCACACAGGTGCTCCTCAAATGGTAATTCTCCCTCAGCACTCCACTGTGAAAGGAACCTGGTATGGGAAATCTTGAACTCCATGTTCCCAAACCTTCAGGGTTTGACCAGAGCCAGGATCTGTCTCAGGGGGTGCAAATACGGCCTTTGGGGTGGAGGGCTGCAGGAGCAAAGAGCCTGGGAGGCCCTGTCTAGCAGCTGGCAGTTGAAACCAGTTCTGCTGCCACAGAAATCTCCTGGATTCCCATCTGTAGCTTCCCTACCCATCCTTCAGTTTTGCCTCTTGATGTCTCAGCATCTCTACGAAGATCTAGTATTTTTAAAAAATTGATTCCTAAGTGTTTTATTTATTAATGCTATTGTGAAAGGAATTTTTTAAAAATTTGTCTTACAATTACTGTTCTCAACTCTGACTTTTCCAACAACCCTGAAAAGTTGGCTCAGAAAAATAATCTTTACAAATCCACTTAACATATGAAGAGACTGAGCCTCAGAGAAATGATGTCACTCAGTGTTATTGAGCTGTTAGGAAGCACCTGAGCCAGGGTGAACAGTAAGGTCTCTTTCACACCAAGGTGAGGGCTCATTCCATTATGTGGCTCCATGTGAAGGTTAGAGGGTAGACGAGAAGTATAGGCTCTATAAGTCACAAAGGACTACACGAATATCCACAAAACTATTCTCATATGACTAATAAAGAAACCACAGCCTGAGAGATCTTTCCTGACCATCTGACCTAAATAGCTTTCCAGTCACTCCTTATCACATTACCAAGCCTTATGTTTTATCAAAGTACTATTGCTATTATGTCAACATTTTGTTTTTGATCTGTCGCTCTGCACTTGATTATAAGCTCCTGAAAGAGTCTAAACCCTCTATGTCCTGTTCACCACTGATGATGCTCCAGTGGCTATAAAAACATCCCTCTCAGACCTCCTGATGTGGGTAACATAACTGACAGACAAACCTAGTTGCCAGTTTGCTGCATCCCCTCAACTCTCCACGTTCACAGGATGCACTTCCTGTGAGCTATTCCCATCTAGTGGCAGCAATACAACACAGGCCTGTGAGACACGGGACTTCTTTAACAGAAACCTTGACTGGAGATTCCGCACTGATGTGGTTGAGCCTGTCTTAGCACTGTGTCGCAGCCCAATCCTCCTTCCTGCCTCCTCTCCTTCACAGTGTCAGGTCTGAAAGTGCTCTCTGCTTCTCTGGATCCCTTCCTTAGCCTTGCAGCTGTTTTACTGAGTAAATCTCTTGGCATGTCTAAACTTTTCTTGATGTCTGCTCTTCAAACTAATATACCCAGTGTCCACAACAGGGCTTGATGAACAAATGATGACCTCTCTTCCCCCTCAAAGTGTACCCACCGATGGTGGAGTGCCCAGATGGCCTCTCAGCTCTGTTTATGTGGACTCTAGTGGGCACAAAAGCATCTCTCCCAGATAGAAAGAAAACTGAAGCTATGGTCTAGTCAGTGGCACAAGCTGGCACAGTTTGAAACTAAAGGCAGTAAGAACTCTGTGATGCCCTTTTAAAGGAATCCAAGGAAAGAATCAATATGCGGTGAAGGCCAGAGATGGCCACCACAAAAGAACAGAGATGGCAATGAATCTCTTTCAGGTCTCTGTCCACACACTAGGCATTGTGACTGTTTGAGACAAATACTATAATCTAGTATTTTAAGATATGGCTTAATAGTTAAGAGCTTGGACCCTGGGGAAAAACTGCGTTTGAAATGTGGTCCCTTTACTTACTAGCTGTGTGAATGAGGGAGAGCAATTTGACATTTTTGTGACTCAGTTTCCTTAGTTGTAAAATGAGAATGATAAAAGGTATCTACCTCATAGGACTGTATGCAGTGGCGCATGCCTGTAATTCTAGCAACTTGGGAGGTTGAGGTGGGAATATTGCAAGATTGAGGCCACCCTCAGTAACTTAGCAAGACCCTGTCTCAAAATAAAATAAAAAGGACTAGGAGTGTAGCTCAGGAGTCAAGTGTCCCTGGGCTCTATCCCTGTACTGAAAGAGAAGAAAGGAAGAAGCTTAGAACACTGCCTGATACATGATAAACTCTTGTTAGCTTTTATTATCAGTAGTAATGGATTTAAAGAGACACCTTGGGGCTGACAATGTAGCTTGGTGGTAGAGCTCTTGCTTAGTAAGCAGGAAGGCCTGGGTTTGATCCCCAGCACAGCAAATAAATTATAAATAATTTAACAAGATGATGAGACACCGTTGTTTTGGAGTACCTCAAGTAATGCACCTCAAATCAGAGAAGTCAGCAGGGTTTATTTGGTATATATATTAATCACACACTCCAGTACAAAAGAAATGTTTTTGAGTTTGGGCAAAAGAGAGTTAGGGTTAAGTATGCTATCATACGATTTGGAGAGTAGCATGATATTCAAAGGGCTGGTGAGAGCTGGATGGTGGCATGTACCTGTAGTTGAGTTACTCTGGAGGCTGAGGTGGGAGGAATGCTTGAGCCCAGGAGTTCAAGATCAGCCTGGGCAATATAGAGAGACACTTCTCAAAATGAACAAGAAAACCAAAGGGCTGTGAAGATCATAAAGAAGGTAGCAACAATTAGTCATACATGCAACAGATATTTAACATTTATCATGAACTAAACATTATGCTGTCTGCTTTAAATAAATTCTTACTTAATCTTCATATCTTGTGAAGAATGCTTCATTTTTATGTTGATGCAGAAGTTTATACAGAAAAGTAAACTAATTTACCTGAGACTGTGTTAAGACTGAACCCATCAACCCCACACACATAATATAATTATAATGCATTAGATAAAATAATAGTAGGAGACCAGTAGAGTAAGCAGATTGGGGGAGGGAGGTGGAGACAGAAAGAGAAGGTAATGGAGAATGAGACTGATCAAATTATGTGATATGCATGTACAAATATGGCATAACAAATCTCACTATTACATAAAATTATGATTCACTAATATAATTTTTTAAAAAAAGACTGAATCCATAGATTGAACCCATTATTGTGCGTTCAAGTGTTTCTATGATTCTAAGACCCTATGTGTTAAATTGGCCTTTTATGCATTTATGTATGTGTGTATGTGTGCATCTACATGAGCACTTTATAAACAACACAGCCTTATTAAACAAATATGATAGTCTGTCATCACCAACATCATTTGGAACACTAATTGACAATCAAGCAACCTGGGTTTTCATTCTAGCCTTGCCAATTAGCTGTATGTTACTGAATTAGCTTCTCTCTTGACCTCTGGATATGTTGTCATTTGAGGACTATGGAACTAAACACTCTCTAAGGATCCTTCAAGATTTCATATTCTAGAAGTTTCCCATACTATGTAATCTATTCTCTTCTGTCTTGGCTGGGTGTTTTGGCCAATATGATTCACCATCCATAAAAGAATTTTATTTACTGACCTCACCCAGAAAAGGGGTGAGGAGGTGGCAAACAAAATCAAACAGTAGACACATAAAAATAAAATGTAGGTCATTAGCATAACCTCATGATTTCAGCCTAGTTATTAGTACATCCTCCATTTTGAGTTTTTCTTTGTTTTACACCACAGCAATTTTATACCATTGTTTCGATATTTAGAATTTTGGATAGTTTAGTCTCTAGCTCCTATGAATAAAGTTAGAATGTTTTTGACTTTTTTTTCCCCCCTTCTGAAAGTTTCTCAAAAATGACAATATCTGGATATAAGTTGGAAGGCTTAAAACAAATTTTGTATAAGTATAAACAAAGTTATAGCTAAACACTATAACTAAATAATTCAAGTAAATTATTTGAATAGATACTTATTATTTGCTTGTTTCATTTTTTTTATTTTTAAATTTTTGGGGTTTTTTTGGTACCAGCAACTGAATCCAGGGGCACTTAAATACTGAGCACATCCCCAGCCCTTTTCATGTTTTGAAACAGGGTCTTATTAAGTTGCTGAGGGCCTTGCTAAGTTGTCGAGGCTGGCCTTGAACTTGCAATTCTCTGGCCTCAGCCTCCCGAGTTGCTGGGATCATAAGTGTGCGCCACCAAGCCTAGTGGACAACTATTTTTTATCAGGTCTCTTCTAATGTGGTAGAGACAGAAAGACTGAAAAGACAGAAGGAGACACGTTCTCACCCTGTCTTTCACACATCTCCTCCCCTATTCCCAGACTCTGTGTTCCAGTTCAACAAACCTTTCCCAGTTCCCTAAGCCTCTGAGAACTCAAAATAGCTCTTCAGAGAGGAAGCAGGAGAAGCTTGAATTAATTGAAAAAATGCTGAGCTGACCAGTCTTACCTTGATTTGATTAAATCTTCTACGTCTATTACTGGCCAGATGGAGCCTTTGCTACTGAAGCTAAATTCAGAAATTTTTAAAAAAATCAAATTTTCACACTTGCAGTTAACCTCAAATTCTGTATCTAGTAGGTACATGTTGGCAAAGAGCAAGACGTGCTTCAATTAAAAGCAGGTAAACTTTGTGAAAATGGAGGAGGCAGAGTCACTAAGGGTGACTGGAGAACAAAACAAGGCTCAGGAGCTCACTGAAAGCAGGTCTGTGTCTTGTGCTCTTCTCTAGCCCTTGACTCTAGGACAGAGCCTGACAAAAACAGGTGCTCCCTGGTGTGTGCTGAATGAGGGAACACAGAACAGAAACTGGGGCATCACCTAGAAATGTGGGCAGGAGTCCAAGAGAAGGAGAAAGGAAGCCTGTTTGGAGAAGCAGAAGTGGATTTTCTTCAGAAATTCAGGCAGACACCCCACTGGCAACAAGTTTTCCAGTAGGCAGTGGGCTCCGGCCACAGGCTAAGGTCTAGGAGACTCTGGTGGATGAAGGGGTTAAATAAATGCAGGATAGGGTCCAGTCCTGGGTGGAATTCAAGACAACAGGCAGGATAATAGTGCAGAGACTGAAAAACAAGAAAATGAGGCACAATTCCAGGGCTGACCCTAGCTGACACACAAAAGCAGGTCCAGAACTGAGCCAAAGGGACAAAGGATCCCAGAGCACTGATGTAATATAAGGGTGCAGGGTGGGCCTGAATTTGGGGGTAGAATTCAGAAGTCTTGAGACATGAGTGCAAAAACAGAGGCTGGGGACTAGCATCACTTCTAGCCCACTGTTTCCAGACACTTCCACTTTACGAATGAGTTACAACACTGCCTCTTTGCTTCTTGATCTGTACTCTTTTAGAAAGGGCCCCATGGGGTTGCCAATTTTTAATGATGTGGACAAACTGCTGTTTACTAGGACTATCATTTTACACACACATGTTCTTTACAAAGAACATGTTACTATGTGCACACATACAGAATCTCCGAACAAAGGGGAGTTTTAATATCTGATTACATTTAGCTTTATGAAAACTGACACTATCTTCCTCTTCATATTTTTCATTTTGTTGTAGACTGATGAAAAAAATTTTCATAGCTCAGCACTGATCTGTGGGTCCCTGTTTTGAAATATCTGCCACAGGCCAAGATTTTCACACTGTGTTCCAGCTTTCCCAGGCAAGCATGGGAAAAGAGGAGGGGTGGGCACTGGGTACAGCTCTGATTTGCAGCACCGCACCCTCCCTCTCCCCTGCAATCCATAGCTGCTCCCACTCACATGTTTCATATACTCAGTTCCACATAAGATCTGGTTAAAAAGCAATACTTAAAATCAGGTTGGAAAATCACTCCTAGTTTAGGGTAAAAAAGTGAAATCTTCTCACTGAATCAGTAACAAAGATGAAATTTAAAACTGGGCCTTTGCAATTCAGATGCTAGAGAGAGACAGCTATTATCTACTGATTTTGTAGCATTCAGAATGAACCCTGATTTGTAATAGGACATTTAGCCATAATCAAGATCCTTCAGGGGTCCAAGATGAACTTACTACTAAATACAAAGTTCTAATTCTACTTCTAGCCCCAAATCAGAGTTAGATTAGGCTTTGGAATCTGGGCTGAGACCAATTAGAAAATCATTTATTGCCTTCCTTCACTGGGGATAAGCAGAAGCCCTCAAAGAACAAATCAACAAACAAAAAAAGAGGGGTGGGTGGGTAAAGAGGGGGCGGATCTCAAGAGACACTGGGGAGCCATTCAAAGCTGCTGGTGTTGAGGAGTTGAACAAGACACTCCCTTCTCTAACAGTCTGTGGGTTCTGGCAGGTAACACTAGACTTGATCTATGCTGGCTGGCTGGGAAGGTGAGGGGAAGTGTCTGGTATAAAGGCAGAGCAGGAAGAGGGATCAAGGCTTAGGATGAAGACAGCAGGGTCAGGTTTCTCCCTGTCTCTTTTCCTCCTCCAGAGTCTGGACTTCCCTGAAGGTCAGGGTTGGGGCCTGTTCCAGGACAATGCAGAAGAGTCTGTGGGGATTTTATGGAGTTCGTGTTCCAATTCAAGGCCTGCTCCGGGGGTGACTAGACCCAGCTATAAACAAAAACCAATGAGCAAGCAAAAGATTTAGGAGGAAGGTCTGATGTTTCAGGGTTAGCTAGAATAACACTTTTTTTTTTTTTAAGGCATGAGGATTTCAGATCTGGCTGGAAACTGGTCTGGATGTTTATTTTCCTCATTGTCTCAGTGGAAAAAAAGGGTGGGTGATTCAGACAGCAGCCTCCGCCTCTGGGCTGGGGCCTGGGTCAGTCTTTTTTGCTCCGCAGGAGACAGTCTGGGCCCAGGGAGACGCTCCTCTCACCTCCCACACTTGCTCTCAGCATCCAACATGGGTCCCAGAGAAGTTGGGAGTCTGATCTCTGCATCTCAGGATGCAGAAGGCAGGGGAGGGTATGGGGAGAAAAGTCCTTCCCAGGGATGAGAAGAGAGGAGGGTGAGGTCTCTGAGAAATGCTGCCTCCCTCCCCATCCTGCTCTGACCAGCTTCTCCCCAGCTCACCCACTCACTTTTCATCATAGGAAGGACAAAGGTCATCAGAAGGCATCAGAGTGAACTGAGCTGAGCTCCACTATGTAGCTCTTCCTGCTGGCAGAAGCCCAGAGAAATAAGGGGTCCTGCCTCTCTGGAGAGGCACCAAGCGTTCTCTCCAGAGAGGAAGGAACTATTTGAAGACAACCCCCTGCCCGGTAACATTCTTCCAGTGGATGCTTAAGATTTCCCCAAAAGCATCCCTATGGGTATTGCCTGACCCCCAGATAAGACCTAGGACTTAAAATATTCTGCTGAGGACTAAGTTGGGAAACACAAGGATTACCAGAAATTTAAATATTTACAAAATATTTAAAGGGGGCAACCTCACAAAACTTCTAGTAGAGAAAATGTGGGGAAGAGTTAAAGAGTAGTTGATTGGAACTCTGGGAATTTTTCATTCCATAGAATTAGGCATGTGATTACTATGAAATTCCCTTCAAGGAGTTCAAGAAGAAGGAAAAAGCTTAAACAGTGGAAAGGATATGGAGGAGGCTCTGGCCTTATTTAAAATCTTCAAGAGTTCAAGGGCTGGGAATGTAGCTCAGTGGTAGAGCTCTTGCCTCGCATGTGAGAGCCACTGGGTTCGACCCTCACACCAGATGAAAATCAATCAATAAAATAAAGGTATATTGTGTCTATCTACAACTAAAAAAACAAAAAATAAAAATAAAGAGTTATAAAACAGGCTTTGATGAGTTAAACTCCCTGGGTTCAGATTCAGTGATTTGCTGGCTACTCTAAGATCTAAGACCATGTTACCCTGCTAATTTAGCCCTCAGAGATTAATATTTATGTGCAACAGCACTTTACTTTCAAAGCAGTCAGTTCTCAGTGATTGAAAAACATCTTACTGCTCTTCCTTCTTGCTACTCTGTGACTTAGACGCAGTCATAGTAAACAGGTCTGTGAACAGGGGTTAGGACAAATGGCCGTTGAATGGAGTGAAAAGCCCTGGTGTCCAGGCCCAGCAGCTCTGCTTTCTGGCAGTGCCTTTGAACTTCAGTTTTCTTACTTATGCAACAGGAATAAGGCCAGCAGCCCTGACTATCTCAGTGTGTTTCTTTACACTCGAATCAGACTGTAGAATGATTTGTAGACTGGAAAGTTCTCTAAAAATGCCAGATATTTAAATCATATTCTGTTTCTCTTCTACAGATATAACAACTGTCTTTACTGCCATAATCACTACATGGAAAACAGTACAGCGGGCAGCGACTATTCACACTGTGTACCTATACATTTTCCTAGCTTTACTTGTGTAACCTCCCAACAACTCTGTGAGGGAGCATCAACTCTATTTACAGAAAAAAACAGAGAGGTAAAGTCACATTTCACATAATACACTAAGTTAGTAGCTGCTCTCAAGTCTCAGTAAGCCTGCCATGTGATAGTGGCTATGCTGGGATAGCCACTGAATAAATGGAGGAGGAAGGGGATAAAAGGGAAGACGTCCTCGGCTTTGAGGAGTCAAAGGTTTTCCTAACAGCGGATGATCCTGAGCACATGAATAATTCATCAAAGCTCTTTGCTGAGAGCTGGCTCTTTTTGTGCGTGGCACATCTGGTCAGGGATAGCTGCCCACGACTGGGCCACAAATGTGAGGACTTGGACCTGCTTGCTGGTAAACAAAACTGAGAGCATCTTTCTTTTTCACTCTGAGGACTGAAGGCTATTTTGATTCCTAGAGGGAGATAGGGTTCTTACTTTTGTCTGCATGCATGCATCCCCTTCCCCCACAACAGACACCATGCACGTGATACGAAATCTTGATATATGTTCTTGGGAGTTGCTTTTCCTTCTTGAACATCATCCCTGATTTCCTTTTGGAAAGAGTTCTCTATCAGAAGGTTGGTATCTCCAACCTTATGTCGATATTCAGACTCAGTTTCACTCCTGGTCTGGTCTTGATCCTGCAGGTTTTATCCTAAACGTTTTGGCTGGAATATGTGAGGAATTGGAGGGTGGCAGTAGAAATAAGAATCTGGGGGTGGTAAGAAAGTTGAAAAAAAAAAAAAAAAAAAAAAAAAGACTCCATCAGCCACAAAAACCCTTCCAGCTGAAAGTGAAAAACAAGTTTTTCAATGGGTCCCATCACAACCCTTAAGCAAAAGAAAGAAAACAAAGAAAAAAGGAGTATCTGCTTGCAAGAGGATCCCATATGAGGAATCTCTTTATAGGACTGGGCAGCAAGCAGGGATTTTGGATCGGACAACTCCAGGGAATACCCTAACATGGAATGCAATGTGCATAGTCCTTTGGGAACTATGGTTGAGTGCTGCTGGGGGGTCTGAGGTTTGTCTGGATGCACCCATGCAAGAAGCGGCAGCACCGGGATGAGACCAGAAAGTATTTTATCCCTACTCTATACCAGGAAACTGAGACTTTGATCAAGTGACTCGCTCACGTGGTCACAGAATGGCGACATGAACCAGGCATCTTCACCCCAGCCTACAGATAGACTGAAAGAACTGGAGAACTGGTTAATGCCCTAGAAGTTACTAAACTAGGAATACTGCAGCCCATGGACTTGAGCAATTTGGGGTGGTGAGGTGGCAAACCTGGGCCTGTTGTAGGGCCCCCAGCGGAAGGGGTTTGGGAGTATTCCCACTTTCTATGGAGTATACAAAGGGACAAAATATCTGGACTTAGTTTTGGCAGGTATTCATATTCAAGGATGCTAAGATCAAAGAGACATCATGTTATAATGCAAAGTCAGACATAGCTTAGACTAGAATACTGGCTTTGTCATTTTCTAGCTATATGGCCTTAGGTCAAATTTTTTGCTACCTCGAAGGATTACTGAATTTTTCGTGGCAGTTTATTTCGAGCATCTTCTTTCATAAAGTAAATGGTCACTATATAGCTACTGTTATTTCTTTTTGTGACTGCTGAGCTTTAGGTGTCAGTCCAGGGTGCCCTTCACCTAAAAGCAGGTGCTGACCCCAAGTCCCAGGTGAGTAGGTTGTTCTTAACATGCCCCGGCCAGAGGAGAGCAGAGCTGCCTCAGGGTCTAGGTGGGCTGATGATAGTTGGGTAGTGTCCTAGCCTAGCCCAAATTAGTGGTGAGTGGACAGAGAGGATCTTCAAGTCCTGGAGAGTCAAAGTGCAAGGCAGCGTAGAAAAAGTAGAGTGTCCTTATTTGAAAAGGGAAATGAAATTGACGAAGTGATTAAATGAAATAGGTTTTTGACCAAAAGTAGGTAATCAAATGTTAACTTCCTACTTCTCCTCAGATCCCAACTCTCAGCTATGAAAGCACTGACTGGGTGATTAAACTGTAAGTCCTTACACCTGGAGGTTTTACATGTATAATTCACTCTTAAGAAAGCTGTTAAATTGGAACATAACCCATTAAACATTAAATGACTGGCTCTTTTAACACACTAGATTCTCCTGTGAGAGCAAGAAAAGCCTATTGTCTTTCTCAGGAAGACTGCACAAAGAACCCTAAACCTATGTCAGACAACTAAGACCCCTGCTCTGGTAATTAAACTATCAGACGTCTCATAAAATGATCCCTTTATACCAAAGGCTTAAGGAAGTCTATCTTTTAGTGAACAAAGTTGTAACACCACCCTCCCACTCTGTCCCTCCTGGAGCTGGTGGTGCCCTGCTGCTGCCTCTGACCTTGGTGATACCTGAAACAACACCCTCTGTGACTGTGGTAATACCTGTTCCTCTACCAGGCTGTGAGTTCAACACTAGAACCCTACTGACCATCTCCAGTCTTGCTGGCTATGATGGAGACTGGCATGGAGTAGTGCTCATAAAGGTTTCCTGATGAATGAGCAAATAATAGTGTGCAAACAGAGAAGTGAATCTTCCTACCGAAGAAAGCAAGTCCGGAGAATATCATCTCTACATTTATATTATATTTAAATCCTACAGAGTAAGATTCAGACAATATCTTTTAAATATGTGATTTTTTTAAAAAAAGACATTTGCCTCAAGGATTATTTTTATCTCAAGAATATGTTTTTCTTGGAGGACATACCTCTAATCCCGCAAGGAAATAATTCCATTAAAATAAATTTGCATTTCCTAAAAATTGAAGGTACTTTAAAATCGATTTCTTACATTTATAAAAGCTCTGAGATTTGTGGGTTTGTGGAGTTTTTCCTTCTGCCTTTTAATTCCTTAACTCCCCTCACCAGCTCCAAATAAGCACACTTTACTTTTCATCAGGAACAAATAAAGGGTGTTATGGTTTGGATGTGAGGTGTCTCCTAAAAGCTCAAGTGTGAGACAATGAAGAAGGTTTAGAGGAGAAATGAGTGGGTTTTAGAGTCTTAACCCTGATGGAATTAACTGAGTGGTAACTGAAGGCAGGTAGGGGGCCTGGAGGAGGTGGGGTGCTGGGGGTGTGCCTTTGGGGTATATATTTTGTATGTGGTCACATGGTTGGTTGTTCTGTGCTCAGCATTTGTGAAAACTGCCGCACTGCTTTCTGCAGTGCCTGTACCACTTTACTTCTCATGAGCAAAGTAAAGGTGGGACATCTGAGCAATGTGTTTCTCTACATCTTGCCCAATACTTGTTCTTATCCATCTTTTAAATTATACCACCCTAGCAGATAGGAAATCGCTTGGTTTTGATTTGTACTTCCCTAATAGCTAAGGACACTCAGTGTCTTTTTTTATGTACTTATTCCTATATATTCTTTGGAGAAATGTCTATTCAGATTCTTTGCCCATTTTTGTGTTCATTTTTAGGACTTTAAAATGAATTTTAAAAATTATTAATTGTCCATATGCATGAACTACAGTGTGATAATTTGATATATGTACACAATGTGTAGAATGTGTAAAATGAGAGTAGTATTTCTACCTTCTCAAATATTTTTAAAATTTTTAAATTAACTAGTAATAAATGTATTTATGGGATACAGTGTGATTATTTCAGTATATGTATATAATGTAAATTGATTAAGTTAGGGTAACTGATATTTTGATCTCCTTATTATTACCTTGTATTTGGAGTCTTTGAGTGTCTCTCTTCTAGTTATTCATAAAATAAATAACAGGCTATTGTGAACTATAGTCACCCCACTGGGATGCAGAATTTATTACTCCTACCTAAATGCATTTTGGAACAATTATCCAACCTCCCTTTGTCTGCCTTCCTATCTTTCCCAGCTTCTATAATGACTATTCTACAAAATCAGTAGATGCATTTCCATCCACCAGTAATGAACTTAATAAGAGAGAAATTGAAATCAGGAAAGCAAAATAATTCATAATAACTATAAAAACCATAAAACAATAGCAACACAAACCCTAAGACTATATTTAACTAAGGAAGGAAAACACTTCAACAATAAAAATTCTTTTAAAAAAATCTTATGAAAGAAACTAAAGAGAACACACACACAAAATGGCAAGAATCCCATGTTCATGGATTGGAAGAATTAATATTGTTAAAATATCCATACTACACAGCAGTTTACAGATCTCATGCAATCCCCATCAAAATACCAATGACATTCTTCACAATGGAAAAATATTCAACACTGAAAAAACAAAGCAAAACAAACTGTAGGAAAAAAATCTGAAAATTAACAGGGAGGCACAAAAGACCCCAAGAGCCAAAGCAATCTCAAGCAAAAAGTACAAAACTGGAAGTATTCCAACACCTGATTTCAAGGCATATAACAGAGCTATAGTAACTAAAACATCAAGAGGCTAGCATAAAAACCAGTATAAAGATAAAGAGAATAGAGATCCCTGAAATAAATCTACAAATCTACAGTCAGTGAATTCTCTACACAGGTTCCAAAACCAAAGAGGAAAAAGAACAGCCTCTTTACCAAATGGGGCTGTGACCAATGGGTATCTCTATATGCATAAGACTGAGATTTGATCCCTACCTCTTACCCTGTACAAAAATCAACTTGAAATGTATCAAGGACCTACATAGAAGACGTGAAGCTCTGAAACTACTAGAGGAAAACTAGGCAGACACTCCAAGACATTAGTATAAGCCAGGCACAGTGGCACACATCTGTAATTCCAGCTACTTGGAAAGTTGAGGTGGGAGGATTACAACTTCAAGCCCAACCATGCCAAGCTGGTGAGACCTTGTCTCAAAATAAAAAATGAATAGGGATGGGGATGCAGCTCAGTAGTAGAGTACCTCTGTGCTCAACTCCCAGGACTGTAGTAACACACACACACACACTTGTATAGGCAATGATTTTTTTTGGCTATAACCCTAAAAGTGTAGGCAACAAAAGCAGAAACAGGCACAAGGGATTACATCAAACTAAAAAGCTTTTGCATAGCAAAGGAGACAATCAACAGAGTGAAGAGAAATCCTGCAGAATGGGAAAAAAAACTTTTGCAAATTCTTCATCTGATGAAGGACTAATATCCAGAGAATTTGCCATGGGTGGTGGCACGCACCTGTAATCCCAGCGGCATGGGAGGCTGAGACAGAAGGATCATGAGTTCAAAGCCAGCCTCAGCAAAAGTGAGGCACTAGACAAATTGTGAGACCCGATCTCTAAATAAAATACAAAATAGGGCTGGATGTGGCTCAGTGGTTGAGTGTCCCTGAATTCAAACCCTGGTACCACCCCCAACAAAAAAATCCAGAGAATTTAAAAGCTTTATTTGAAAACTGAGTTGTCTTGTTGTTGACTAAAATGAGTTCTTTATATATTCTGAATTCTGATAAGATGTAAAGATTTGAAATTTTTTTTTCCTATTCTGTGGGAGAAATTTTTAAAAAATATTTTTTAGATGTTGAAAGACCTTTATTTTATTCACTTATTTGTATGTGGTGCTGAGAATTGAACCCAGTTCCTCACATATGCTAGGTAAGTACTCTACCACTGAGCCACAACCCCAGCCTCAGAAAAATTTTTTTTAAAAGCTCTTGATTTCTAAGCCCTAAATCAGAATTACTAACTCAGCACATGTAAGTTAAAAAGGAAAACTTTTTCAGGTGATTCTGATGACTGCCCTCCCAACAGGTTTGGGAATCAATGATCTAACCCAGTGTTTTTCACATTTTAGTGTTCATACAGCTCACCTGAGAATCTAGATAAAATGCAGATTTGGGGGGAAAGAGAAAATCACCGTTGAAGCACCACAGTTAAGGCAGCATGGCTGGACTGGCCTTGGAGGGGCCTGTGCCAGTTGCTTTCTACAGCTGCAGTCTCTGCCAGCTCCCCTCATCATCCCTGAGCATGTGTGTTTCCATCTGGGACCAAAAGTGAACAGATGGATCCGTGTCAAGCCTTGGTGTTTGGAGGACATGAGGGAGAGTGAAGCAGAGGGGCACGATGGTGCATCTGTTTGCTGGGAATGTCGTAGTGGAGAGGGAAGCTATTCCAACCTCTCTGCTGAAGTTGTAAAACTACTACTGCTGCCGTCATCTTCTTTGATGATGGAAATATTTCTTGGGTTCAACTGAACGCCATGGGTGCAACCAGTGTCAATCTAGTGATGTCTCTTGGACTTTCTGCCACCTAAAAGTAACCTTGGAAAAAAGGAGGGCTTTGTACCTTGTTTAGAGGATCAGGTCCCAATTCAGTGATGACAGCCCTCTTTGAGAACAGTATACTTTGCTGCTTGCTCAACCTGCAAGGAAAAGTTGAATGGTCTATCTGACCCTGATTCTGTCTAGCACATGTGATTTCAGCTGCAATGGCAGGCTTTACAGTACATTTCTCCTGAGGAAGAGTGAAATCATATCATCTCATGCTTCTCACAGGCAGGTCACTTTCTGTACAAAATGAACTAACGTAAACCTCGACTAGTTTTAACAGCAATCAACTCCATCTGGCTTATAAAGACTCAGTTACAGCTGGGTGTGGAGGTGCATGCCTGTAATCCCAGCACCCTGGGAGGCTGAGGCAGGAGGACTGCAAGCCTGAGGCCAGCCTCAGCAACTTGGCAAGGCCCTAAGCAACTTCATAAGACCCTGTCTCAAAATCAAAAATAAAAAGGATTGGGGATAAGGCTCCGTTATTAAGCCCTTCAGGGTTCAAATATATATATATATATATATATATATATATATATATATAGTGTTGTTTATTCTATGAGCACTTTTCCATTCTTCTAAACAAGGATATCTCTAATTATATACCCTACTGTCACTATCCAAAGATAGTATGACATTCATAAATTTCTACTGGCTTTTGTTTAATTTCCATAAATCATAAAATAAGAATAATAAGAGCCTCGGTATTATTTTCATGTTTCTCTGAGAGGACCTGGTGCAATATTGAAAAAAAAGAAGTGAGATTTAATTATTTGGTATGAGTAATCAATGCCTTTTTTTTCCCCTTTCACATGCTAGGTGAGTGTTCTACCACTGAGCTACATCTCCAGCCCTAGTCACTAATTTTTGACAACAAATGAAATCCTATCTAAATATCTTGTATATTTCAGTATAACAATGTTCTGGTTTCTGTTGCTAATACGTGCTTGATATTTAGCATATTTAGACATTTAAACTGTTAACATTTCAAACTCATATGGCAAGAGTTGGAACTATAAAACAAAATAAAATGTTGACTCTTGGCTAGCTCAGGGACATGAATATGTTCTCATATCTTCTCTAATGTCATGGTTCATGATGAATGCAATCGTCTTTTCGTTAATTAACTAGTTATAAACTTGAATCATCACCTAGTTATCATACCTATCATTTATTTAAAGGAAAAAATTTACCATTTTGAATCTTTCTCTACTTGCTTTCACATTAAGAATTTGAGCCTTTGAATTATTTCTAGGTCTGTATAAATTACATTTATTCTGTAGACAAAATGGTAATTTTCAATTTTTCCCTCACAAGTTTTTTTAAAGGTGACATTAAAATTAACTATCTGGAACAGCACTAATATTACAGAAGGCAGCCCTCTGCTATCTGATTCAGCAGGTAGGGATCTTAAATGACTTATACTTTTACAAGTGAACAAACCACTTTGATGAAAGTCCTAGTTTCCTGAATGGTAAATCATAAAAAGAGGTTGATTTGGGTAAAAAGTGCTATTTTTAAAGTTTTGCTACTGAGTCAACTGTACCTTTTAATACCAAAATATACATGGACAGCATGTATGAAGATGTTTGCTGTATTCTGTTGAAAGATTCTGCCCATGGATGTTGTTAGACTGGCATATAAAACTTCCACAATAAAAAATAAAATAAAATAGAGCCATGTGTAGGAACTTGGAAGTTGACACAGAAGGACCAATAAGTTCAAGGTCAGCCTGGGCAACTTTGTGAGACACTATCAAACAACAACAACAAAAACCCATCACAGTAATAACTGTTGCAAATATGACCCACTAATGAATGCTAAAATTAGTGGCAAATTTTAAGGAGAAAAGGGTATTTGCTTATCATTGAAGTATTTCCTAAAGTATGGGAAATGTTTATTAGACACAAAAAGTAAAGATAATTAGTTTACGTTTGAAACATCCAGCAGATTCCACCTCCATTAAGTTGATCAAGGTCAATAAGACTGGTAGTATAACTCATTGACACCATGTGCCTCTGATCCAATGTGCTAAGAAAAGGACGTCACTGCTGTGGTAATCTCCCAAACTGATAACCTCAATATAACCATGAGGAAACATCGGACACACTCACAAAATATCTAGCCAGTATTCTTTGAAAGGGTCAAGGTTATGCAAGGTAAGAAAGAACAAGAAGCTGCCACAAACTGGAAGAGACTCAGGTTCTAAATCTAACATGGTACTCTGGAATGAATCTTGAAAAGAATAAGGAAATGAGTGAAAAACAGGTGAAATTCATACAGCCTATAGTTAACAGTATTGTACCAATGTTGATCAGTTAGTTTTGATGATTACACCATGGAACTAAGACATTAACATTAATGAAAGCTCAGTGAAGAGTACACAGAAACCTGCTGTACTATTTTCACAACCCCTGTAAATTTGGTTGGAAGTCTTCTATTCTGCCTTTCTAAAAGTTCCCAACAGAGGCAGAGTCTGCTGGGTCACAAATGCCACCCTGAGCGGCAAAGGATCAGGCCAGTGGTTCTCAAACTTAACCATGCATCAAAACAACCTGAAGGGTTTTCAAGGCACATTGCTGGGCCTTACTCCCACAGTTTCTAACTCAGTAAGTCTGAAGTGAGGTCCAAGAAACTTATTTCTTTTTTTAATTATTATTTTATTTTTAAATATATTTTTTAAATTTTTTACATACTACATTTTGATTCACTGTACACAAATGGGGTACAACTTCATTTCTATGGTTGTACACAATGTACAGTCATATCATTCGTGTAATCATACAAGTACAGGAATCTGTATTTCTAAGAACCTTCCAGGTGATGCTGATGTTGTCAATGAGCTAAGAATGATCTTCCATTTTCAAAGAGTTGTAAAAAAAATTACAAGAATATGAAAGAGACTGTATCTGGCCTTCAAAGCCTAAAATATTTATAGGAAATTATTGCTGAGAGGGGGACCCTAGATATTCAGCATGACATTTTTAAAAGACACTGGTACTGGGTGGGGGGATAGTTTAGTGGTAGAATGTTTTAGCATATGCAAGTCCTAGTATTCAAGCTCCAGCCCCAATCGACAAACAAAAAACCCTAAAAAATACTACTGCCTAGGTGCACTACTCAGTGATTCTTAGTTAATTTATATGGCATGGGTGCTTGGCACCAATGTTTTTTAAATGTTGCTTCTCCATTCTGTTGGGCAACCAGGCTTAAACTACTGATTTTGCCTATCTACCGACCTCAAAATAAATCTGCTCCTCAGTCACTCTGGAGAGCTGGATATGAACCCAAACAAATGCCAAGGGGCATTTCTGCAATTTAGAATTCATTTCAAAAAGCTGAGTTATTTTTTTTTTTGTGACAGTTATCAAAACCTGGACATAAAATCAGTATCTTACCCTCTCACCTGGTTCCTCCCAAGGGAATATAAATGAAAACAGGATTATATACCAAAAACCACAAAGACTGCCAAACAAACAAATGAGCACACTGTGCAGGATGGTCTGAAATGGATGGGCTAGGAAAGACAGATGGACTTGAGACGAGGTCAGGTGAGAGCTTCCCTATGGCGTGGCTGACAGGTAATAGCACAGAGTGCTGGAGAACTAAGAGAAGGGGAAAAAGGTTGAGATCTGAGAAATGGCAGTGGTATCAATGTACTTGAAGAAACATCACAGAACACCTTTAGCTTCATTAACCCCAGCATTTCTTGGTTTCCCATTTAAGCATTATTAACACTGGGTGTCCCTCTAATATTTAAACAATTTCTTCTTTTTCATCTTTTGCCTATTACTCCTGCAAAAGAAGAAACCTTAGCCAGAGTCTGCCCCTGTCACTGAGGAATCTGAGGGCCTCATTGTACCCCTCTGGGAAAGGCCTATGTTTATTCTCATACCTGTGCTCTCTTCAGCCTGATTGAAGCCACAGATTTGACAGATGCTCTGGACCCATTTATTCATGTCCTCCTCTGTCTCAGCCACCAGATAAAAGGTGCGCTCGCTAGTCTTGATATCAAACACAAAACTATCCTGCAACTCCTTCTTGTTGAAGGTCAGGCCTGCATCCACCTGCTCACAGAAATTCAGGTTGATGATGCGCAGGGGCTTCTTGGAGTGATCATTCTTGTAGTATTCCAGAACATCTGGGTCGCCACTCATCCGGCCACTCCGCAGGATAAACCAACGTTTCTTCCAGGCCTAATGCATCAGGAAGAGCAAGAAGGGGGGAAATGCCATTAGTTATTTCAAAACTTTTTTTTTTTTGGTTCATGCATACTAGGCAAGCGCCCTACCACCAAGCTACATCCCCAGTCCTCTTAAAAATTTTATTTTGAAGCTGGGCATGGCGACATGTGCCACTTGGGAGGCTGGGACAGAATTACAAGTTCAAGTTCAGCTTGGGAAATTTAGCAAAAAGAACTGAGGGTATAGCTCAGGGTAGAGTGTCCCTGGATTCAATCCTCAGTACAGAAAAAAAAAAAAAAATTGTTTTTTTGACATAGGATCTTGCTAAATTGCCCATGCTGAACCTTGAACTTGCAGCCTTGCCTCAATCTCCAGAAGAGCTGGGATTATAGATGCACCCCACTGTGCTTCAATTTCAAAACTTGGTTTAGGTCCTCAGATATCAGGTTAAGTATGGAGACCACTGGACAGACTGCCTGTGCGTATTCTACATTTTCCTTTCAGATTTCCCCAGAGTTTCAAAAATAAAGGATTTTTTTAAAAGAATGTACATTAGTGCATCATTTCACTGTGGAAACAATCTTATCACTGTAAAATAGGATGTGGCATTCCTATTTTAGATGGGGAACCCCACTTAGGCATGGTTAGAGCAACAACGTGACACAGCAAGTAGTGGAAAAGCAAGTCTCCTAACTTCCTGCAGTGTGCTTTTTTACCAATTATGATACCTTAGAGAAATCAGAGAACTTCTTCTAAAACTTCTCTGAAGCGTATCACTTCAGGATTTTTTTCCCCACCGCAATATTTATCTCTAGGACTTACAATAGCAAGCACTCAACTGAATGAATAAACTCCTTATATCATGCCATACTATAGAATTTAAAGTTTGGTTACATAATCCCTTTTGCTGTCTTCTACATCCCTTCTCTTCAACAAGACTGAGTAATCCGTGAGCAGACACCACACAAAGTGGTAAAAAGATTACTTACACTAGAGAGCTTTGGGGTAAGTGTATGCTTTACCACCAAATTGCTGCATGATTTTCGAATAAATCTTTTACCTCTTTGGATCTTGCCTTATCTACATAATGAGAATCGTTACCACTACCATCACCATCCACCTGACCTGTCTTTATTATACAAACGAAACTAAAGTAATTTGCATAAAACCCCAAAGCAACACAAATGCCAGGATTTGATTGTTATCACAATTCTTTAACCCCAAGGTATCTACACTCCATTGATCCTACCACCTCTGCACCCTTGCCTTTTATCACCGTCTTCATTTCTGTCCTATCCAACTTTGGTCTCTGATCCATCACTATAATCATTCCCTTGCTTCTTTCTCCATTCCTTTTACTTCTCTGGCAAAACCACATCCTTTGGATTAATCTAATGCTCTGTCTACTCCCCTTGCTCCCAGTACACCTATGGACTTCTCTCTTTACACCTCCAAAATCTCCACTCCTTATTTCATAAGAAAAATAAAAGTAATCAAAAGAGAACTCACAAATGCTCCATCTCCACATTTACCAACCAACCTGCCATTGTAGCCGTGTTTTCTCTTTCTAGAGCAGAGATAGTTCTCTGTGATGTGACCTATTTAGCATTTGTTCTTTTCATTCTGATAAGTGCAGTGACTACATAATAAATATTTATAAACAGGTCTGGGAGATCTAACTGAAAAGTGCCCAATAACAGAAATGAAGTTACTGTGACTGTTGGACTACTGACACATAATGCAAAAAAAAAAAAAAAAAAAGGAAACATGAATCCTGAATATGCTATTAAAGAGAAAGCTTCTTTGGGACTGTTCTAATATCTAGGCAAAGTCTCATACAAAAATTAACTCAAAATGGATTATGACATAAATGTAAAATACAAGTAGAATCCAGCAACCTATAAAAACCATGTAACCAAGTGGGATAAACTCCAAAGAGGTAAGGCAGAGTCAATATTTGTAATCAATGTGATGTACCATATTAACCAGCTAAAAGAAAAGATAAAAAAAATTATATGATCATATCAATACAGGAAAGAATATTTGACAAAATTCAACAAATGAATTCATTATAAAAACTCTCAGAAAAATAGTGATGAAAATGTGGGAATTAAAAATAAAAATAAGCAGTCTGGAGTTGTTGCTCAGTGTAGAACACTTGCTTAGCATGCATGGAACCCCGGGCATTTATAATGCTTTTTTTTTTCTTTTAATGAAAAAAGTATAAACTTAACAAAACATGTGCAGGGTATGTATGGTGAAAACCTTATAATTCTGATTAAAAATAAACAAACAAAAACAAAGAAGAGCTAAGTAAATAGACCAACCATATCATGAACTGGAAGACTCAACATAGTTCATTTCCTCAAATTGATGTATAGGCTTAATACAAGTCTTGATCAAATTCCAGCAGGAATTTTTGTAAAGGTCAAATAAGATTAGAAAGACAAAGGAAATATAATAGCTAAGACAATTATGAAAAAGAAGAATAAAATGGGAGGAATCAATAAACCATATTTTAAGACTCATGATATAGTTACAGTAATAAAGACTAAGGAATGAAGAGAACCCAGAATTAGACCCATACAACATACCCCACTGTTTCTTCATTTGTTTGTACTGGGGTTTGAACCCAGGGGCACTCAACCACTGAGCCACATCCCCAGCCCTTTTTATTTTTTATTGTGAGACAGAGTCTCACTTAGTTGCTTGGGGCCTTGCTAAGTTGCTGAGGCTGGCCTTGAACTTGCAATCCTCCTGCCTCAGTTTCCCGAGTCACTGGGATTACATGTATGTACCACCATGCTGGGCTCACCCAACTTTTTGAGAGCTTTTTTAACAAATGGTGCTGAAGCAACTGGATACCAATGAGGCGGGGGACGCAGGGAGAAGATGTCAATCTAAGTTTCCCACCTTATACAAAAACTAAATCAAGATAAATCATGAACATAAATGTCAAATGTAAAACTATATAACATGTAGGAAAACTGGTGGAAAGCTTTGTCTTATGAGAAATCAACAAGCTTCTTCTATAGTATTCAGTCAAAAAAAAGAAAAGCATGAATTTTGTTGAGTGCTTTGGGGGATAAAGATAGACAGAAGACCCAAATATTCCCTTGAAATGACTTACAGTATTTATAAAGTTGCAAGAATATGAGACATTAATATATATTCCTGAAAAAAGAAGCAGATTTCTCTAAGTTCCATAAAAGAGACATAGTGTCATTAGACCATTGAAACAGAAACTCAAACTTTCAGGGATGGAGTCAGGAAAGAAGGGAGAGAAAAGGAAGGAAAAGGGAAGGGAGAAGGGGAGAAGGAAAAGGAGAGGGAGGGGGAAAAAGAAGAGAGAGATGAATGCTTATGACAATAAGGAAAGCAGGGTTTGCTGTATGGTTTTGAAAAGGACATTTTTTTTTGAAAGAACACACAGTATGACTAAGGCCTGGGCGTGGGAAAAAGTAAGAAAGGTTCAGAGAACGTGAAATAGTCTCTGTGGAATATGGAAAGGTGGAGAGGAGTTTGGAGGTCCTGGAGAGCCCCGAGTGCCCCCCTAAGAAGTTCTGTCCCTTCTTCATATTTAATAATCAGGAGACACTGAGGAGTACAGACCAGTGGAAATGTGTTAAATGTTGCTGTACTCTTCATTTTCAGTGATGATGACAAACCAGAAAAAGGAAAAATGAAGAGACAAGAAAACTAGGAAACTTGGAATAGTCAACAATAGTGAGAGAAGATGATAGTCTAAATGAGAACAGCAAAAATGGAGACAGAGGGAAAGACATGGAAGTCAATGTGCTAAAATAGGGCTTAAGAAAGTATGTGGCATGGGGCCTGTTGTCAATAAAATTACAACACAGTTCAAATCTGTGTCTAGAATCAAGGCCATGCTACCACTTTCTCTGATGAAACGGAAGTGACTATTTTCCTTGTGTACCCAAATCCTGTCAGAAAACAAAACATTTCACAACCATTCAGATCACAGAGGCACAAATATGGGTACACATGACCTGAAAGTTGCATCACTTCTGGCTGTTGAGTTGTTGTGCATGTCACATGAACCTGTCTGTCCTTTGGGTTAGATCCAAAGATCTCCAAGCGTGCAGAACAAGGCTATGGCTTCTTCCTAATACTCTTGGCACCTATGAAACTTAAGTGGGCCTCCATTTAGCTTTACAATGTCCAAATTATACTAGGAGTGTTCTGTTCTGTTGGGGTGGTACTGAAGGAACTTGAAGTCCTCTCATGTCTGCATTCAGAGAGACTCTGCCTGGGGAATCACAGTGTTCTAGGTGAAGGGTTGCTGGCATGTGGAAGACCAAGTGGTATTTCAAGAGACTCTGCATACTGAAGTTAAGCTAGTCTGGTGCCAGGAGGGAATGCTGTGGAAAAGCAAATAATGACTTTTTTTTTTTTTTCCCCAATAAAATAAGAACTTCCTACAAGAGTGGCCCAAAGCAGATCCCTTAGAAACCGAAGAATGCTCAGCACTAGAGATTCTAAAGAGAAGACAGCCTAGGCTAGGGGTTAGCAATTCTTGTGAAGGGTCAGATGGTAAACATTTTAGACTTTTTAGGCCACAAGTATTGTCATAACTACTGAGTTCCATAGTAGCATCAAAGTAGACATGGATAATCGGTCAGCAAACCCACATGACTGTTCCAATTTGTTTGCTGACCCCTGACTGACCCCGAGGACAAGGGAGAGGGGTGGGGGGACACTAAGGTCTCTTCCAACTTCCAGAGTCTCATGTATTTTTTTCCTATGAAAATTTGATATGGGAACACTTCACTTAATCAGATTGCTCAGACTCTTGGAACAGAGGGTGTTCTTCTGAATGACCAAGTATCAACTAGAAAGAGTTAAGCCCTTTGAGTTTCAGCCCTGAAACTGCAGAATCTTCTTCCCTGGCTTAGGTATTATACCAAAGATAAGAGAACTCTTCTTTGATGACTAAGGGTTTTTGCATACCCTCGAATCATCTACCAGATGTCAAATCTTATGTGTCCTGTGACTAAAATTGTAGAAGAGGCAAAGCATTTCTTGGAAGAGGTTTTGCATAACTCCTAGAAATGGGTGTGTCCTTTTAACTTCCCTCTTTCTGATGAGGGTTAAAAAACAAACAAACAAACAAACAAACAAACAAAAAAACTGCCAATAAACCAGGAGAGTCCTGTCAAGTGAGGATTATTGTCCATCAGAATCTAACTGATGTTACTGAATGATATCAATATACTGAACCTAATGTCAAGTACAATAAGAACATATTAGTATGGATATCTTTAAAACACTTTGCTTTACTAAAAAGCACCATTAACACACACAAATACACACACTTCTCTTAGTGAGCCTCTCAGGTAGTGATGTGGTTTCAAATCCAGCTCAAATAATCTCAAAGATACAGGAGAATTTGATCTGACTTCAGAGTGCCTGATGTAAAATTATATCCTAATATGTTCCAGTGTGAAGTACACTGGGCTGGTCTTGTGACCTATAATACTAAAGAATATCTTTTTCTAGGAATCCTTTAGCTTCTCTTGTATAGGTGAAACGACTGGACTGGGAAAGCTGTAACCTAATCAGCCCATCCTAGTTAGAAAGGACTGGGTGGCAACAGTAGGCAGGTGGGGCGCAGTTGGAGGAGGTGGGTCACCGGCAGTGTGCCCTGGAAGGGCTCATCTTCCCTGTAGCCCCTTCCCCTCTATCTCTACTTCCCTGCTGCCATGCCCTTCTGCCATGATGTTCTTCCTTACCTTGGACCCAGAACAATTTTATTTGGTTGCTCATGGAATAAACCTCTGAAATTCTGCCCTAAAATAAACTTCTCCAGCTAAATACTTGGGTTTATCAGGTATTTTGGATACAATGACACAAAGTTGACTAACACATGGGGGAATTTAGAAGGTGCATTTCCTGGGCTCTCATGCCGTTGCCATGTGCTTCCTATCCATGATCACATTTAATCCTCAAGCCAGTGCCATAAGGTCAGTATGATACCGTTTCACAGGTGAGAAAAATGACGCTTGTAGAGGGGCTGAACAACTCACAGAGATCACAGCACCATGTCTTCTTGTCCCCTGGGTCTGGGCTAGTGCCCAGAAAGAGCTTGAGGGACAGCTAATACAGATGAACTGTTGACTATTCTTTGAGAACACTGGCCACAGAGCTCAGGGAAGGTATTCATGTCTACAGTTAAATGGTGGAGGCTGTGGACAATAGCAAGACTGGAATCTAGGCCTCAGCCTAGGCCAGGTTACCTCTGCTCCTCAAATGCAAATCCCCTAGGAGAAGGCAGCACCGTTACTTGTTCCTCTCTCATCTGAGTAATGAAGTCTCTCTGACTCCAAATGAATCTTTGTTCCTAGAACAGAGAATAAACTTTACCTATCACAGTGAAATTAAACCCCTATGGCTCACGGTGTACAAAACTCAAAATGGATCAAGGATCTAGGAATTAGACCTGAGACCCTTCACCAAATAGAAGAAAAAGTAGACCCAAATCTCCATCACGCTGGCTTAGGACCATACTTCCTTAACTAGACCCCCATAGTGCAAGAAATAAAAGAATCAATAAATGGGATCTATTCAAACTAAAAAGCTTTTTCTCAGCACAGGAAACAATCAACAATGTGAAAAGAGAGCCTATAAAGTGGGAGAAAATCTTTTCCACACACACTTCAGACAGAGCACTCATCTCCAAAGTTTATAAGGAACTTAAAAAACTTTACACCCAAAATACAAAGAATGCAATCAATAAATGGGCTAAGGAACTGGGCAGAAGATATACAGGTGATCAACAAATATATGAAAAAGTGCTCATCATCCCTAGTAATTAGAGAAATGCAAATTAAAACCACCCTAGATTTCATCTAACTCTAATTAGAATGGCTATTATCAAGAACACAAGCAATAATAAGTGTTGGCATGGATGTGGGGAAAAAGGCACACTCATACATTGCTGGTGGGGTTGCAAATTGGTGCAGCCACTCTGGAAAGAATTAAGGAGATTCCTCAGAAAACTTGGAATGGACCCACCATTTGACCCAGCTATGAGGCAACCCAAGTCTATATCCAAAGGACTTAAAATCAGTATACCACAGTGATGCAGCCACATCAATGTTCATAGCAGCTCAATTCACAATAGCTAGATTGTGGAAACAACCGAGATGCCCTTCAACTGATGAATGGATAAAGAAACGGTGGTATATATACACAATGGAATGTTACTCAGCCATAAAAAAGAATAAAATTATAGCATTTGCTGGTAAATGGATGAAGCTGGAAAATATCATGCTAGGTGAAATAGACCAAGCCCAAAAATCCAAAGGCCAAATGTTTTCTCTGATAAGAAACTGAATCATTATTTGATTCAGTTGCTGTTTCCTTAATTTAATTTCTTTTCCACAGTATCTTTTCCTACCTACACAAACTTTCCTCTTCTGCCTTCCATCCATTTAATCAACATTTATTAAACCTGTTAGTAACAGGGCCTTCAGGACCTCATGACCTATGGAAGGGACGGGCGGGTGCAGTCCACAGGTAACTTAGTACACAAAGGTCAATGTTTAAATAGTGATGTGAACAGAGTTTGTAGGTGCTAAGACGAGGGCACTATGTTACCTGGGAGGAGTCAGAAAAACTCTTAGAACAGAGGTAACACGTGGACTGGATCTTAAAGGATAAGTAGAGTTTTGCTAGTTGAAGAAAAAAATACTAGAGGGAGAACTTTTCAGGTGAAAAGACTGATGGCTGACTCTGACTACTGCTGGTAGTTAAGGTCTGTAAAGTCAGCACAATGACCGAGTTAATACCTGATCATTATTCTACGGAGATGCAGATGTAGTTCCTTTGAGCGTCTTGTCGTGTTTTTGTCAACTATTTAATACATAAGATTGTTTTAAGTGTGTTTCTGTTCAAAGATACCTTATTCAATACATACATTATTACTGATTCATTAACACTGAACTCATGACCAACAACACTATAACTCACTCCTGAACACAGCTTATCCACAATTGTATTTTCTCATTAAGGCACACCTTGACCTTCTTTTGCTTAAACACCAGACAGCACCTCAGCACTATGCCTGGGAGTCATTTTAAGTAGTGAAATCACTTAAAAAAAAAAAAAAAAAGCACGAAAATGCCAAAAACAGTACTAAGTAGGGCACCAAAGAGACACTCGTTTATTGTATGACAATAAACCGAATAAGGCAGCATGTTGCCTTGTCCTGTGTCAGTGGGAAATGTGCACATCAGGTGACTCAAATTTTCCACTTCTCTGTATATGCACATGGTCTGTGGCTGACCATGAAGCAGTGTCTTGGTCCGCTTGACCAGCTATCCCCAAATACCTTAGGCTAGGTAATTTATACACAACACAAATGTACTGTTCACACATCTGGAGGCTGGCAGTCTTTTCAAGGCATCAGCAGATCTAATGACCCTATTCGTAATAAATGTATTCTCACATGGTGAAAAGGGGCCAAATGGTTCCCCCAGTCTCTATTATAAGGGCGTGAATCCCACTCAGGAGGGCTGTGGGATGACCTACCCAATCACTGCCCGAAAGCCCCAGCTCTTGATTGGGGATTAGATCTTCATATATGAATTTTGGAGGAACACAAACACTGAGGTACCAAAGTACTTCCCAAAGGTATTGACCTTGGGGTTATGAATAAATTTCAGTGAGTAGGTAAATTTGTGACTACAGAATCTAAGTGAATATGAAGACTGATTGTACAGGAAGAAGTATGGTATGCTCGAACAATAAAGTCAAGTTTGGTAAAGCTTGATGAGGAAGAAGGTAAAAAACTGTGTGGACAGAAAATCACGGACAGGCTGAAAAGTCTATTTTAAGAAGGGCCTCACGTGTTGGGCCAATTGTTGTCAATATCAAATATTATGGTAAATCTCAATATCAATTGAGATTTCCCCATGGAAAATACATTTTTAACTAATATTTGTTAACTAATAAGGAAAAGTTACTAAGAATTGATTAACTCTATTAATCACAATACTCACATATTTTAGGGAAAAATAGTATGAATTTATGAAAAACACTCACTTACTCCAAAACAATGCTTGGTGTGAGAGTGTGTGTTTTGTGTTAGCGGGGAGCATGGGTGGGTTCTTTGTCTTGTGAATTCAAAGAATGAAATCCACAGACACAGGTTAAGAGCAAAGTAGCAGAATGTATTTGAGTAATAGAAAACAGAGCTCCCGAAGCAGGAGTCCCAAGAGAGGTTGCCAATGGGTGTCTGCTGTCTAGGGGCTTAAATAAATCTATAGGATGAAGGAAGTTAGCCCCTTACCCAATCCTGGGTAGGGCATTCAGTGTCCACCAGAGGCCTTTGGTCCAATCAGGTTACTGTGCCTTTTTGGGATAGGGCTTGGGCACTAGGCAACAGATGTCTCACTATCAGTGTTTTATGCTTACACAGGAATCAGCCTGACCTTGATGAGGCATGGCTTGTGTCTGTGGTCTCTCAGCTCTGTTACACCGAAACCTGACCTTGGAGGGGGGCCATGTTTCCTGTCTGCCTATCCCAGCTCTTTCTCCTGCTTCACCAGGACACAGTAGCCTACTGTGTGAGAGCTACTGTCACATACCCTTGGGAGCAGCCCAGGCAACGGAACAGCATGTACAAAGGCTAGAGGAGGAAGAGAGCTGGCTTATGGGAGGATCTGACCAGAGGTCTGGCTGGAGCACAGTAAGCGGGGAAAAAGGCAGGGAAAGATTGTGCAGGGCCTTCCTGGACATTTTATGAAGTTTAGTTTTAATCATAAATAGACTATGACTCCTTAACAGGGGCATAATTAATAAATTGATATGTTGGTGATGGAAGAAAGGAGCTAGAGAACAATGTATATGATACTATTTACAATAAATATCCTATGTTTATGTGTGCATAGATATACACACAACCGTGTGTGTGTGTGTGTGTGTGTGTGTGTGTGTGTGTGATATACACGTATATGACTTACAAGCACTTAGAAAAGCACGCCAACCTATTTCTCATGCTTCCCTGTTAAGGGAAGTGGACATAAAAGAGAAAGGCTATGAAGGAACTTTCACATTTTAATCCAAACATCTAATTTATTGTTGTTTGTGGTACTGGGATTAAACTCAGGGGTGTTCCACCACCCAGCTCTTTTTATTTTTTGAGACAGGGTCTTACTAGGCCTATGTTGATCATGAATTTATCATCCTCCTGCCTCAACCTGCCAAGTCACAGGGATTATAGGTGTGTGCCATCAAGCCCAGCACTACTTCTTCTTTTTAATGCAAAGAACATGAGGCCAGAATGGTTTTGAGTGTTTTTATATGTGTAGTTCTAAAATATCACTCTGCCTATAGCAATTAGAGTGATGTCAGGAAAGAGCAGGACAATGGAGTCCAGATAAATCACCACTCATGCAATAATGACCATTTGGATTAGGACAGCGGCAAAGGGCATGTACATCCAAGATGTATTTCACAGTCTGAAATTAACCCTGGTGATGAAGTGAGTGCAGGGAATATAAGTGATGGAAGAGTAAAGAAACACAACAAAATTTCCAGTGTGAACAAGTAGGTGGGCTACCTTATACTGGCAACGGGGAAGACAATCAGAACTACATCGCTCTGACAAACCCATTATGCGGCATTCTATGCATTCTTTGCCTTTCCACTTCAAAGACAAAGGGGCAAGATGAATTTGACATGTGTGAAGGGAAGAGGGTCACATCTGGGAAACCAAAGAACTTTGTATCAGTAATTATATTGACTGACTTCTAGGAGATTGATTCCCAAAAGACCAAGTTGACCTTTCTGCTGAGGAATCAAAATCCATTAGTGGAATTACCTCTCCCATTGACAAAAGAAACAAATGAGCTGTTTCAGCCCTTTGCATTTTGGAATAACAAAGTTCATTCCATTGAAGGACCTTGCTTTCATGTCCTTGAATGCTCTGATTTAAGTTATATTTAAGCAAAGGTTACAAGAGAAAAGCCTAAGCAAAGATGGACAAAGTATAGATAAATAATACCCACAGATATAAACCATTTCCTTTCCTCAAGAACAAAGTCTTCTTGCATCACCCCTTCCCCCAAGACCTGGTTCCATATTTTCTTAAATACAATCTACCTGTGTTCCTTCCTTGCTTAAACCTATTCACTGGTTCACAACTGTCTTCACCTGGTATTTAAATTTTAGCATGCACCAGAATTGCTGAGACATCTGTTCAAATGCAGACTCTCAGGTCCCAGTCTTAACAGAGATTGAGATTCGGTAGGTCTGAATGGAGTTCAGGGATACAAACCTTAAATGACTCTATTATAGAAAGTCCAAGGATACCATTTCGAGAAACTCTGCACTAAATTGTTAATGGTGGTTCATAGGATATGGCCTTGATTTAGTAAGAATAAGTGGAAAAGGAGTTTGGAGATTTGGGTTGTATTTCTAGTTGTCTTTGGAATGTGAACCTAGAGGGAAAAATACTTCCTGGTCCTGGGCAGTGTATATTCATCTATACAAATTACAAACGTGACTCTGTTGTTTAATTTTGGACTTTTGTGAGACCACAGGTGAAGACAGAAGGTTGGAAACATCAGGTAGGACTTTTGGACGGTACTCAATGGACTCTCCAAAGGCACCCAGACTGTAGATACACATGAGCAAGAGCATAAATCTGGGACTTTTGTGTGGGCACTCTAACACTGAGCTGCTGCATCCCCATCCCATTTTATTTTTTATTTTGTCTTCAGACAGAGTCTTGCTAAGTTGCCAAGGCTGACCTTAAATTTGCAATCCTCCTTCCTGCCTTAGCCTCCCAAGTTGTTGGGATTACATATGTGTGCCACCATGCCCGGCAAAAATCTGGTGCCTCCTGGAGAGCTTTGTACTATCCATCGGAGTCCAGGATACCACGGGATTGCTAGTCAGGGGAAGATATGAAAATCTGCTTCCAAAGTACATAATGACCTGGGCAAGGGGCCCTTTGGGAAACTGGCTTCTCTTTTCTGGTCATGTCACTTGATAAAATTGTAGAGAAGTCATTTAAAGGATGGCAGGAGAAACAACCTAATTCCAAAGATTAACTTGGGTGATCAAGTAAATGGCCTGTCTGACTCTGGGGAGCCCCAAATTACATCAATCCAGCTGCCTGAAGTACATAAAACTAAAAAAAATTTCCATAGAGAAACTATTCCATAGCTCCTCTATGAGCAGTTGAAAAAGGTTTTCTTTAATATATACGGGGATCACTATATAGCATCAGAAAACAGCTCCTGTAGTATGCTGATTGTAATGGATGGATCTGGAGACTATTATGCTAAGTAAAATAATCCAATCCCAAAAAAATAAAGGTCGAATGTTCTCTCTGGTATGTGGATGCTAACACACAACAGGGCAGTAGGGACGTGAGGACTAGAAGTTCAGTGAATTCAACAAAGGGGAATGAAGAAAGGGAGGGGAGACAGGAAAGATAATGGAATGAACCTCACTTAATTTTTCTATGTACATATGCAAATAAACCACAGTGAATCTCCACATCATGTACAACCACAAGACTGGGATCCTACTTAGAATAAGATGTACTCCATGTTTGTATAAATATGTCAAAATACACTCTACTGTCATGTATAATTAAAAGAATGATAACAACAAAAGAACAGCTCCTAAGCTGATCTCTTTCTTTAAAAATTTCTTTCTTAAAAAAGAAAGTTATACATATTTTTGCAATAAAAATCCATCCACCTTGAAGAGTTCAGCTGGATGCATTTTGCCAAATATATCTATTGTATAACCACCACCACCACAATCAAGACAGAACATTTTCATCTCCCCAAAGAGTTCCTCTGTGTCCTTTCCAGGTTAATCCTCACCCCTTACCCTGACCTGGGTAGTCACTCATCTGTTTTCTATCATTACAGATTTTATTTGGTCTTTTCTAGAGTATCAAAAACAAAATCAGAGATCCAAGATGGCAGACTAGAGGGTGACTGCATCTCGCATCGCTCCAGATCTCAGGATTCAAGAAGGGGAGGTATTGAGAGACTCGGACCAACATAGAGCCGCAGGGTGAGTCTCTCCCACCAGGTGAAGTTCTGCCCAGGCGGCAGGCCCGGACAGTGGACAGCTAATCGGAGCAGGGCAAGGCAGCAAGAGACTTCCCCAAGCAGCCCGGCTCTCCTCCGGTGGCAGGCTCGATCCACAGCCAGCTACTAGGAGCAGGCCCGCCCAGTGAGAGCTTTTCCCCACAGACCAAACCCAAGCGCTGAACCCAGCGGTGGGCCCCAGCCCACAGGCGGGTTCTGGGACCAAGGCAGGACAGGGAGAGGCTTTCCCCAAGCAGCCTGGCTCCCTCAGACGGAGGCAGGCCCTTTCTATAGCCAGCTTCTAGGAGCAGGCCCGCCCAGTGAGAGGATTTCCACGCAGAACCAGCCCCAGCCCTGGACCAGTAGCAGGCAAGGGGCAGCTTTCTTTGGAAGCACTGCATTATCAAGTTCCTCCAAAACTTCAGGCTACTGAAGGCTGGGAGGTGATATACTGGAAATCTGCAGGGATACTATAAGCCAATAGAGGAAATCTGCAATATCTCAGAGTCCCACTGATATCTGACCAAAATGAAAAAAAAAAGGGAAGAAAATGTCCCAAACAAACCTAGATACTATATCAATAAAACCCAATGACAGCATAGCAGAAGAAATGTCAGAAAGGGAGTTCAGAATGTACGTAATTAAAACAATCAGGGAAGCAAACAAGGAGATGAAAGAGCAAATACAAGCATTGAAGGAATAGAAAGAGCAAATGCAGGCATTAAATGATCACACCAATCAACAGTTAAAAGAACAAATACGGGGAGCAAAAGATCATTTCAATAAAGAGTTAGAGATATTGAAAAACAAAAACAATGAACAAATCCTTAAAATTAAGGAAACAATAAACCAAGTTAAAAAGCATAACCGAAAGGATAGAACACCTGGAAGACAGAACCTCAGACATTGAAGACAAAATATTTAATCTTGAAAACAAAGTTGACCAACAGAAAAGATGGTAAGAAATCATGAACAGAATCTACAAGAATTATGGGATATCATGAAAAGGCCAAATTTAAGAATTATTGGGATTGAGGAAGGCTTAGAGAAACAAACCAAAGGAATGAACAATATATTCAATGAAATAATATCAGAAAACTTCCCAAATCTGAAGAATGAAATGGAAAACCAAGTACAAGAGACTTATAGGACTCCAAATATACAAAATTACAACAGACCCACAGCAAGGCACATTATTATGAAAATACCTAACATACAAAATAAAGACGGAATTTTAAAGGCCGCAAGAGAAAAGAACCAAATTACATTCGGGGGGAAACCAATAAGAATATCAGATTTTTCAATCCAGACCCTAAAAGCTAGAAGGGCCTGGAACAACATTTACCAAGCCCTGAATGAAAACAGATGCCAACCAAAAATCTTATACCCAGCAAAACTTACTTTCAGATTTGACGATGAAATAAGATCCTTCCATGATAAACAAAAGCTAAAGGAATTTACAAAAAGAAAGCCAGCATTACAGAACATTCTCAGCAAAATATTCCATGAGGAAGAGATGAAAAACAACAATGCAAATCAGCAACGGAAGGAACTAGCCTAAAGAATAACCAAATACAGGAGAAACCAAATCATGTTCAAAAAAACAAAAATGAGTCAAATGACTGGGAATACAAATCATATCACAATAATAACCCTGAATGTTAATGGCCTGAACTCAAAAGACATAGACTGACAGATTGGATTAAAAAGAAAAATCCAACAATATGCTGCCTGCAAGAGACTCATCTCATAGAAAGAGATACCCATAGACTAAAGGTGAAAGGATGGGAAAAAACATACCATGCACACGGACACAGCAAAAAAGCTGGAGTATCCATCCTCATTTCAGATAATGTGGACTTCAAGCCAAAACTAGTCAGAAGCGATAAGAAGGACATTACATACTGCTTAAGGGAAGCATAAATCAGCAAGAACATAACAATCATAAATATCTATACCCCGAACATTGGCTCATCCATGTACGTCAAACAAATCCTTCTCAATTCCAGAAATCAAATAGACCACAACACAATAATACTAGGCGATTTTAACATACCTCTCTCACCACTGATAGATCTTCCAAACAAAATTGATAAAAAAAACCATAGATCTCATAACACAATCAACAATTTAGACTTAACCGACTTATATAGAATATACCATCGAACAAAGAACAATACACTTTCTTCTTCAGCAGCACATGGATCCTTCTCTAAAATAGACCATGTCTTATACCACAAAGCTACTGTTAGCAAATACAAGATAGAGATACTACCTTGTATTCTATCATATCATAATGGATTGAAATTAGAAATAATGACAGAATAAAAAACAGAAACTTCTCCATACCTGCAGATTAATAATACGCTATTATATGATGAATGGATAACAGAAGACATCAGGAGGGAAATTAAAAATTCTTAGAAGTAAATGAGAACAAAGACCCTCATATCAAAATCTCTGGGACACTATGAAAGCAGTACTTAGAGAAGATTTATTTCATGGAGCGCATTCAACAAAAGAAGAAAAAAATCAACAAATAAACGACTTAACACTACAGCTCAAAGCCCTAGAAAAAGCAGAGCAGACCAACACCAAAAGTAGTAGAAGATAGAAAATAGTTAAAATCAGAGCTGAAATCAACGAAATTGAAACAAAAGAAACAATCAAAAAAATTAACAAAATAAAGAGTTGGTTCTTTGAAAAAATAAACAAAATTGATAAAACCATAGCCACACTAACAAAGAGAAAGAGGGAGAAAACACAAATTACTAAAATTCGGAATGAACAAGGAAATATCACTGCAGACATGAGTGAAATACAAAACATAATTAGAAGCTATTTTTAAAATCTATACTCCAACAAAACAGAAAACCTCGAAGACATCAGCAAGTTTCTAGAGACATATGAATTACCTAAACTGAACGAGGAGGACATACACAACTTAAATAAATCAATTTCAAGCAACGAAATAAAGAGGTTATCAAAAGCCTACCAACAAAGAAAGGTCCGGGACCAGATGGCTTCTCAGCCGAGTTCTACAAAACCTTTAAAGAAGAGCTCATTCCAATACTCCTCAAAGTATTCCATGAAATAGAAGAGGAGGGAACCCTCCCAAACTCATTCTATGAAGCCAATATCACCCTGATACCTACACCAGACAGAGACACATCAGGAAAGAAAATTTCAGACCAATATCCTTAATGAACATTGACGCAAAATTCTCAACAAAATTTTAGCAAATTGCATACAAAAATGTATTAAAAGATAGTGCACAATCAAGTGGGTTTTATCCCAGGGATGCAAGGTTGGTTCAACATCCGGAAATCAATAAATGTCTTTCACCATATCAACAGACTAAAAGTTAAGAATCACATGATTATTTCGATTGATGCAGAAAAAGCATTCGATACAATACTCCATCCCTTCATGCTCAAAACACTAGAAAAAATAGGGATAGTGGGAACATTCCTTAACATTGTAAAGGCCATCTACGCTAAACCCATGGCCAATATCATCCTAAATAGTGAAAAACTGAAAGCATTCCCCCTAAAAACTGGAACAAGGCAGGGATGCCCTCTTTCACCACTTCTATTCAACATTGTTCTTGAGACTCTAGCCAGAGCAATTAGACAAAACCAAAGAAATTAAGGGGATACGAATTGGAAAAGAAGAACTCAAACTATCCTGTTCGCTGATGACATGATTATATATTTAGAGGAACCTGGAAATTCCACCAGAAAACTTTTAGGACTCATAAGTGAATTCAGTAAAGTAACAGGTTACAAGATCAATGCTCATAAATCCAATGCATTTTTATATATAAGTGATGAATCTTCAGAAAGAGAAGTAAGGAAACTACCCCATTCACAATAGCATTGAAAAAAAATAATATACTTGGGAATCAACCTCACAAAAGAGGTGAAAAGACCTCTACAATGAGAACTACAGAACACTAAAGAAAGAAATTAAAGAAAACCTTAGAAGATGGAAAGATCTCCCATGTTCTTGGATAGGCAGAATTAATATTGTCAAAATGGCCATACTACCAAAAGTGCTATACAGATTCAATGCAATTCCAATTAAAATCCCAATGATGTACCTTATAGAAATAGAGCAAGCAATTATGAAATTCATCTGGAAGAATAAGAAACCCAGAATAGCGAAAGCAATCCTCAGTAGGAAGAGCGAAGCAGGGGGTATCGCAATACCAGATCTTCAACTCTACTACAAAGCAATAGTAACAAAAACGGCATGGTATTGGTACCAAAGTAGACAGGTAGATCAATGGTACAGAATAGAGGACAGGGACAAAACCCACATAAATACAATTTCCTCAAACTAGACAAAGGGGTCAAAATATGCAATGGAGAAAAGATAGCCTCTTCAACAAATGGTGCTGGGAAAACTGGAAATCCATATGCAACAGAATGAAACTAAACCCCTATCTCTCACTCTGCACAAAACTCAACTCAAAATGGATCAAGGACCTCGGAATCAGACCAGAGACCCTGCATCTTATAGAAGAAAAAGTAGGTCTAAATCTTCAACATGTCGGCTTAGTATCAGACTTCCTTAACAGGACTCCCATAGCACAAGAAATAAAAGCTAGAATCAACAACTGGGATAGATTCAAACTAAAAAGCTTTCTCTCAGCAAAGGAAACTATTGGTAATGTGAAGAGAGAGCCTACAGAGTGGGAGAATATCTTTGCCACTCATACTTCAGATAGAGCGCTAATTTCCAGAATCTATAAAGAACTCAAAAAACTCTACACCAAGGATACAAATAATCCAATCAACAAATGGGCTAAGGAAATGAACAGACACTTCACAGAAGAAGATGTACAAGCAATCAGCAGATATATGAAAAAATGTTCAACATCTCTAGTAATAAGAGAAATGCAAATCAAAACTACACTAAGATTCCATCTCACCCCAATTAGAATGGCAATTATCAAGAACACAAGCAACAATACGTGTTGCAGAGGATGTGGGGAAAAAGGTACACTCATACATTGCTGGTGGGGTTGCAAATTAGTGCAGCCACTCTGGAAAGCAGTATGGAGATTCCTCAGAAAGCTTGGAATGGAACCACCATTTGACCCAGCTATCCCACTCCTTGGCCTATACCCAAAGGACTTAAAATCAGCATACTACAGAGATACAGCCACATCAATGTTCATAGCAGCTCAATTCACCATAGCCAGATTGTGGAACCAACCTAGATATCCTTCAATTGATGAATGGATAAAGAAACTGTGGTATATATACACAATGGAATATTACTCATCCATAAAGAATGATAAAATATTGGCATTTGCAGGCAAATGGATGAAATTGGAGGATATCATGTTAAGTGAGATAAGCCAATCTCAAAAAACCAAAGGACAAATGATATCTCTGATAAGCGGATGATGACACATAATGGGGGGTGGGAGGGGTTAGGGTTAGGGTTAGCCTTAGGGCTAGGGTTAGGGTTAGGGACGGGGGCAAGAATGAGGAAGGAAGGATTGTATAGAGGGAAAAGGGGTGGGAGGGGTCGGGGCGAAGGGAAAAATAACAGAATGAATCAACATTACCCTATGTAAATCTATGATTACACAAATGGTATGCATTTACTCCATGTACAAACAGAGAAACAACATGTATCCCATTTGTTTACAATAAAAAAGAAATAAAGAGTTAAAGAAAAAATAAAAAAATAAATCATACAGAATGTATTCTTTTGCATCTTTTATGCACAATAGGAAGTTACCATGATTTATGCATATTGCAAAAGATGTCAGTGGTTTATTAAATTTCTGGGTAATATAGTATGTTATGGAAGTATCATTATTTTTTTATTCCTTCCTAGTAAGGGGAAATTAGGTCGTCTTGGGCTTGGAGCTATTTGAATAAGTTATTTCTCTTGATTAAATATCTAAGAGTTGAGTGGCTGGGTCACGTAGTGAGTGTATATTGGATTTTATAAGATACTGCCACATTTTTTTTCAGTAGCAGGACCCTTCTGTTTTTTGGTAGTCCCACCAGCAGTGTATGAGAATCCCAATTGCTTCTCCAGGCTTGGTCATTGCAGCCATCCTAGGGGGTTGGTAGTGGTATCTCACTGTGGTTTTATTTTACATTTCTCTGATAACTTCTGTGTTGAACAACTTTCTGTGTGCTTAGTGATTTTTTATCTTCTTTTGTGACATAATCTGTTTAAATCTTTAGCCCTTTTAAAAATTGAAATGTTCTGTCATTATTAATGAATTATTAAGAGTCTGGATAGAGACAATTGTTAGATTTTACATATATATACATATATATACACACACACATATACATACATACACACGACACACACATATACATATATATATACACACACATATAAATGGGGGAGAGGGAAGTTATTTTCTCTCAGTTCTGTGGCTTACCTTTCATTTTTCATTTGAAATTTTAATTGACAAACAATAATTACATATTCATTTTCTTAATGGTATCTTTTAAAGAGAAAATGTTTTGCATTTTGATAAAGTCCCAATTTTTAAAACAATTTAGCCTCTTCTGTCTTATCTGAAACAAAAATCTTTGCATACATCAAGGTCAAAAGATTTTCGGCTTTGTTTTCTTCTAGACATTTTACTATTTTGTCTATGATCCCTGTTTGTGTAGGGTATGAAGTAAGGATCATGTTTCTTTTTTCCCCTATGACTACCCCAGTATTCTAGCAACATTGTTGAAAGGAAATATCCTTCCTTATCAAATCACCTTTGAATTTTTGTTGAAAAATCAATTGACCAAATAAATGTTGGTCTATTTCTAGAACTGCTACCTATGTCTCTCTTCTGTATACTTTCAATACCATACCATCTCGACTACTAGTTTTGTTAGGTTTTGAAATCAGGTAGTGTGAGTCCTTTAGCTTTGTTCTTCATTTTCAAAGTCGTTTTGGTTATTCTAAGTCCTTTGCATTTCCATATAAATTTTTGAGTCAGCCTGTCAATGTCTACACACAAAAAGAGTGTTGGGATTTTGATGAGTACTGTACTCAATCTAGAGAACAATTTAGGAAATGTTTCTTCCTTGAATATTGGATAAATTCACTAGGGAAGCCATGCACACCTAGAGTTTTCTTTGTGGGGCTCTTAAAATTAGAATTAAATTCTTTCAACAGGTAAGAATGTT
Organism: Sciurus vulgaris; assembly: GCF_902686455.1. Taxonomy (NCBI): domain Eukaryota; kingdom Metazoa; phylum Chordata; class Mammalia; order Rodentia; family Sciuridae; genus Sciurus; species Sciurus vulgaris. The sequence continues at coordinate 75,595,520 of NC_136472.1, forward strand.
ATTCACGTTTTATAGGGCTATTCAGATTTTACTCTCAGCATAAGATTTTTTAATTAAAAAAAGTTTTTTAGTTGTACATGGACACAATTCCTTTATTTTATTTATTTATATGTGGTGCTAAGGATTGAACCCAGTGCTTCACACGTGCTAGGTGAGTGCTCGACCACTGAACCACAACCCCAGCTCCTCAGCATCAGTTTTGATAATATATCTTTCATAGAATTGAATCATTTATGTTATTAAGTCTAATCACGTAAAGTCATTCATAGTATTCTCCTGCTATTCTATCATTTCAAAAATGAGAAATAATTCATATGCCATAAAACTCACCTTTTTTTTTTTTTTGCGGTGCTGGGGATTGAACCCAGGAACTTATGCTTGCGAGGCAAGCACTCTACCAACTTAACTATCTCCCCATCCAAACTCACCCTTCTATAGTATATAATTGAGTGGTTGTTAGTGTATTCACAAAGTTATGCAAATATCCACCAACTCCCCATTCTTCCCTTCTAGCCTGGTAACTAATTATCTCCTATTATTTTTTTTAATTTTTTTTTAGTTGTTGATGGACCTTTATTTAATTAATCTATTATATGTGGTGCCGAGAATCGAACCGAGGGCCTTACACGTACTAGGCAAGGCGCTCTACCACTGAGCTACACCCCCAGCCCTCCTATTATCTTTTCAATGTCTGTATGATCTGTAGCAGTATGCTGATCCATTTTAGGTACTCTCTATTTCAGCAAAGACTCAACTTCCAAAGCAGTAACTTGAACAGTTGGAGTCACATCAAAGTCTGCAACTCTGGAGAGAGAGAAATGAGAGATTTTTCTGAAGTTTGTTAACCTCAGTGTCTAGTAATGTCTTTTGACCAGTGAGAATATGCCATGTTTATTGAAAGATTTTTCTTTCTTTGGTCCTTGGGGTAAGCTGTAGTCCCTGGCCAGTTACCTCTGGCCACCGATACCTGCAGCCTGACATTGAAACATTTTCTTGGTGTTGTAAGCTACAAAAAAAAAAAAAAAAAAAAAAAAAAAAAGCCTGTGAAGCTCTGTTCTACGTGCCAAGTCCAACCCACAGGGCGGCATTGCGAGATTTTTTTTTTTTTTTTTTAAATGAGACCTTCTTTCACTTGGCTCCAAACTGCTTCCTCAAATTGTTTAAATCTTTTATCCTTTCATTCTTATTTTCAGTCCCAAACATGCTAGACTGCAGGCAGCACAAAAGCCCTGTAATTTGTATCTTTGTGATGATCTTTGTCAAAATCCTGTTAGTCCTTTAAGATTCAACTCAAATGCCCCCAATCCCTCCATGCTCTATCTGGAAAGGTAGGGACTGGGCCTCTCTCTCCTTCCTTACATGAAACAAGAGTTGAGCTGAATGCCATGGTGAGAACCCAGCACAGATGAGTCCTAAGGATATAAATCTCTTTTCAAATTTTCAAATTGACTTATGATGAGGACAAGAAGGGCAGCACTATCATTATTTTTCAGGTTAATAAATAGTAGTCTATAAAATGGTTAAGAACCTACTAAACTCATACATGGCAGTCTGAGGCAGAGCTGGGACAAGGACCCAAGTCCCCTTTTTACCATACCATCTATCATTATATAGTCTTAATAAAAAAAAAAAAAAAAAAAAAAAAAAACCCAAAGCCTTTTTTTTTTTTTTTTTTTTTAAATAAAATGAGACCTATCTCTTAAATTGCAAAAATTTCCTAGCAGTGGTCTACATAACTTACACCTACTTTAAGAAGTTAGGTTGATACAACACGGGAGATCAGAACTTTTAGTCGAGATCATGAATTCGAATGTCTATACAGGGTAAGAGAGCTCTGCAGAAGAATGAACATCTCCACTCTTGTATGGAGGGCTCTGGAAGTCTCAAGGCCTTCTTTACAATTTTGTAATCTGGTGTGGTCACCTTGCAGATTTAAAGTTGTCTCTGTATGCAGGTAATGCTGACCACTTCAGGAAACAGAGCACCAGAACCTTTTCATCTTAAGAATAAAAATTACCTAGTCTTTTATTGCAAGGAACTCTGTCCATATCTGAGTGAAGAATGCAGCTGAACTGAAACTCAGTTTTAGATACTTTTCACCTTGAGGTGCTCCTGATTCTGATATATTGGACCTTTCTGAGGCCCTGGACACATTCCTAAGGTCTCGTTTCTTCAGAGACTTTCAGAGCAAAAGTTTGCAGATGTCAGCTGGGAGGTATGGTTTCCTAAAGGAAAAGTCAAGTATCTCCCAGGCTAAACCCTAGTGACATTCTAAATTACACTCTATGACTGAAAAAAACCAGTTAGATCTGAATCTTTCTGAGAAAAAAAATTATACTGTACAGTCAAATATACAGAGTCAAACCTGAAGTCTTTTGTCTAGAACGTGCACTCCAATGTTAAAACCTGTACCCTTCCCAGAGATCTGGCACTTCACATTTAACCTACCTGTATTCTAATATCCTCAACAGAAGGGAGTTTTCAGTAAGCCAACATATAACTTGACTTAGAGATATGAACATTCCAATCCCATCTAATTCAAACCTATATGCTTTCTAAAACAATCATTGTAGAGGCATCTATATCAGAAGCTTTCTTTCTTTCTTTCTTTTTTTTTTTTTTTTGCGGGTACTGGGGATTGAACCCAGAGCCTCATGCTTGCAAGGCAAGCACTCGACCGACTGAGCTATCTCCCTAGTCCCCAGAAGCTTTCTTTGAAAGATTTGTAAGTAAAATTCACCTTTTAAAAAAAAATCTTTTTAGTTGTATATGGACACAATGCCTTTATTTATTTTTATGTGGTGCTAAGGATTGAATTCAGTGCCCACATGGGTTAAGCAAGTGCTGTACCACTGAAAGACAACTCCAGCCCAAGATTTCATTTTTAAGTAGTCCTTTGTTTATAGTTCCAAGTTTCATCATGAGTGTTGTTTATATTATTTCAGGTATACAAGTGTTTTGTAAACGTCCTGAAAGCAGAGACTGAAAGAAAGCAGAGTACAGGGGAATAAATAGGACTTAGAGCTGAAGATACAGGTTTAAATCCCAGCCTTTACTTTTTAGCTGTGTAACCCTAATGAGTCACTTAACCTCTGTGAGCTATAGTTTCCTTGTCCTTAAAGTGGACCAAATTCCTCCATATCACATAAAGAGCAGGAAAAAAACAAGGCAAGATGTTTTAAAAAGTGTCATATAAAAATGTAAATTGCATCTACTAATAGTTTGAACATGTGCCTCTTACTGTTCCTATATTGGACATAATTCAGGGCAAGGGATTAGAGTAGGCAATTAAGAATAGTTCTTGATATTTACATAGAAGAGTCTTAGTATTCAATAAATCCATAAACTCTTAGAAAATTTAGGTATGGCATCCATACATGAACTTATAACTTTCAAAAATTGTGAGCCGTAACTCCTAACCATCCAACTTAGTCACCAATCATGACCTGTGAACACGACAACCTCGTGTGTACCACAGTCCTAGATGTGGGTCCTTTGTGTTATTCTCTGCCAAGAGGCTCAGAACTTTTCAGAAGGGTTGATTACATGTTATGGAATAAAAAAACAATTAAAATAGGCTAAACATTCTGCATATTCAATAATATATGCAAGAGTGCTTTAAAATATATCAAAGAAGAAAATGTTAAGGACTACTGAAGTCACAAGGATTCAATTTATTTATTTATTTTTATATGTTGATAGACCTTTATTTTTATTCTTTTATTTATATGTGGTACTGAGAATCAAACCCAGTACCTCACACATGCTAGGCCAAGTGCTCTACCACTGAGCCACAACCCCAGTCCCGACAGCAAGAATCAATTAAAGAGGCTCCATTACCCAAGATGTACATTTAAAATGTTATCAGGAATTTGAGCCTGTGAAAAGAGTTCATGATACTTAAAGGAATAAAGTATACAAGCCATTTTTAATACAGAAAAGAAAGGTGACCACATGGTGTGATGGTTAATTTTAGATGTCAATTTTATTGGGTTAAAGGATACCTAGATAGATAGTAAAAATTATTTCTGGGTGCGTTTGTGAGGGTGTTTCCAGATGAGATTGACATTTGGATCAGGAGACTGAGTAAAGAAGAACACCCTTGGGCTGGAGTTGTAGCTCAGTGGTACAGTGACTGCTTGATTTAGCATGTGTGAGGTACTGAGGTTTGATCCTCAGCACCACACAAAAATAAAAATAAGTAAAATAAAGGGGTTTGTATCTATTTACAACTATATATATATACACATATATATAAATATATATATATATGAAAGAATATCATCCTCATCCTTTGTGGGTGGGCACCATCCATTGATTGGGGGTATGGAAAGCACAAAAAGGCAGAAGAAATTGCATTTCTCTCTCTTCTGGAGCTGGGGCACCATCCTTTTCTTCCCTTAAGACATCAGAAAATCTAAGTTCTTGGGCATGTGGACTCCAGGATTTGTACTGGCAGTTCCTATAATTCACAGGCCTTTGGGCTTTGACTGACTATACCACCAGCTTTCCTAATTCTCCAGTTTGCAATGGCAGATATAGGACTTCTTAACCCCATAACTAACCGAGTCAATACCATAATAAATCCCTTCTTATCCATCTATCCATCCATCCTAGAAGTTCTTTTCTCTGGAAACTTCTGACTCATACAAATAAAATTTATTGGGTATTTTGATTCATTTTTTTAAAAGAAGGCATGTCAACCTATTGAAATTTTTTTCCTCTTTTAAGCAAGAGAGCTGATAAATAGAAGAGATGTATATCTGTTTCTATCTGTGGAAGCAGAGATGGAAAGGTCATCGTCAGTGATCATACGTAACAGCCAACGAAACGGGTCTCTGACAGATGAAAAATACTGGTGGTCATGTACACTGACTAAGTAGAATTAGAATGGGGGTTCAACAGTATGTTTCAAGACAATAATTCAGCTTGCAAGGGAAAGCTAAATTCATCAATGGCTCCCTCATCTTCCTAGAAGTAGTTTCCAACCTTTAGTTTGCATTAGAATTACATTAGTGTGCTTGTTACAGCACAGATTCTGGGACTTGTATCCAGGGTTTCTAATTTGGAAGATCTGGTACAGGGGTCTGAGAATTTCCATTTTGAAACAAGTTTGTAGAAGGTGCTGCTGCCACTGGTTCTGGAAGCACACTTTGAGAACCACTGTCTTAAGTGGACTTCCATCTACATGACTCGAAGGAACAGGATCAGAGCTAGGTTTTAAAAAATAACCGAACTACACAAAACACCATATGCGAATCTTACAACGTAAGATTGAGAGAGAGAAACTAATTGAAATGTGTTTTCATTTAAGTAAAGTTCAAAAGGAGACAAACTAAAAATATTACCGAAGGATACACATACTTACAATAAAACTATATACCAAAGCAAGGAAGCAATAAGTGAAGAGTCACGCTACTTGGACAGGGGGACAGAGGTGGGTAAGAACATGATTGGGAAGGGACATACAGAGATTTCTAGGATGTTGGCAATTTTTGACCTGGATAATAGACACATGAATGTTCCTTTACAGAATTTTATTTTATACCTTTTTTGTACCTACATTGTATTTTACAATAAAAAGTTGAGGACAGGGCTGGGGAGATAGCTCAGTTGGTAGACTGCTTGCCTCACAAGCACAAGGCCCTGGGTTCAATCCCCAGCGCGCAAAAAAAAAAAAAAAAAAAAAAAGTTGAGGACCATAATTGAAGCATTCTGGAAAGAGTATGAGAGTGGAGAAAGTCTAAGACAAGCAGAGAAATTAAGAGTTCGTCACAATAGTACAGGTCACAATAGTACAGGCCAGGGAAGAGAGCCCGAATGAGATCATTGGGAGTAGGGTCAGCAGGGAAGAAAGGAATGTGAGAATTACTCAGGAGTGAGGTCTTAGTGAGCCATTGGAAATGGAAAGCTTGTGATCCCAGTGGCTCGGAGGCTCGGGAGGATCTTGAGTCCCAAGCCAGCCTCAGCAACTTAATGAGGCCCTAAGCAACTCAGCGAGATCTTGTCTTTAAATAAAATATTAAAAAGGACTGGGGATGTGGCTCAGCGGTTAAGCACCCTGGGTTCAATCTCCAGTACCAGAAAAAAAGAGGGAAGGAGGGGGGAGGAAGGAAAGAAAAGGAAACTGGAAGGAAGGAAGGAAGGAAGGAAGGAAGGAAGGAAGGAAGGAAGGAAGGAAGGAAGGAAGGAAGGAAGGAAGAAAGAAAAGGAAACTGAAAGAAAGAAAAGAACCTGCAGTGACTGCAAGATTTTCTAAGTTTCAAGCCTAGGAAACTCCATGATAAGTGGGGAAGTAGCAGACTACTACAAGCAGCAGACTCAGGTGACTTTTTAAAAAAAAAGTAAGATCTGCTTTTCAAGGCTAGCTTCTCGGAGCAGACCGCCCAGTGAGAGCCTTTCTACACAGAGCCAGTCACAAGTCCCCAAGCCAGCAGTGACCTCCGGCCCGCAAGCAGCCTCTGGGACCAGGGCAAGGCACACAGAGACCTCTCCAGGCGGACCTGCCCCCCGGCCGCAGGTTTTTTCCAGGGGGCGATCCAAGATGGCAGACTGGAGGGTGACTGCATCTCCAGTCGCTCCAGAACCCAGGATTCAAGAAGGGGAGGCATTGAGAGACTCGGACTAAAATAGAGCCTCGGGGTGAGTCTCCTCTACCCAGTGAAGTGCTGCCCGGGTGGCAGGCCCAGATTCCGGTGGCTTATTAGAGTAGGGCAGGGCAGCTAGAGTCTTCCCCAGGCAGCCCTGCGCACCGGCAGTGGGCTCCTCCCACATGGCCAGATTCTCCAGCATCTCGGAGCAGGACCCCCAGTGAGAGCCCTTCTGCACAGAACCAGGCTTCAAGTCCCTGAACCAGGGCGGCGAGTTCCTGCCCGCAAGTTGCTTCAAGGACCAGGACAGGGCAGCCAGGGACTTCCCCAAGCAGCCCGCAGCCCGGCCCCCTCCGACGGGAAGCGCCTTTCCAGGCTAGCTTCTCGGAGCAGACAGCCCAGTGAGAGCCTTTCCGCACAGAGCCAGCTCCAAGTCCTGGAACCAGTAGCCGGCTAGGGGCAGCTTTCTGTGGAAGCACTGCATTATCAAGTTACTCCAAGACTTCAGGCTACTGAAGGCAGGAAGGTGATACACTGGAAATCTACAGGGACACTATAAGCCAATAGAAGAATTCTGCAATATCACAAAGTCCCACTGACATTTGACCAATATGAAAAAACAAGGGAAGAAAATGTCCCAAACAAACCTAGATACTATATCAATAAAACCCAATGACAGCACAGCAGAAGAAATGTAAGAAAGGGAGTTCAGAATGTACATAATTAAAACAATCAGGGAAGCAAAGGAGGAGATGAAAGAGCAAATGCAGGCATTGAAGGAGGAGATGAAAGAGCAAATGCAGGCATTAAATGATCGCACCAATCAATAGTTAAAGGAGCAAATACGGGAAGCAAGAGATCATTTCAATAAAGAATTAGAGATACTGAAAAAAAAAAAAATCCTTGAAATGAAGGAAACAATAAGCAAATTGGTGCAGCCACTCTGGAAAGAATTAAGGAGATTCCTCAGAAAACTTGGAATGGACCCACCATTTGACCCAGCTATGAGGCAACCCAAGTCTATATCCAAAGGACTTAAAATCAGTATACCACAGTGATGCAGCCACATCAATGTTCATAGCAGCTCAATTCACAATAGCTAGATTGTGGAAACAACCGAGATGCCCTTCAACTGATGAATGGATAAAGAAACGGTGGTATATATACACAATGGAATGTTACTCAGCCATAAAAAAGAATAAAATTATAGCATTTGCTGGTAAATGGATGAAGCTGGAAAATATCATGCTAGGTGAAATAGACCAAGCCCAAAAATCCAAAGGCCAAATGTTTTCTCTGATAAGAAACTGAATCATTATTTGATTCAGTTGCTGTTTCCTTAATTTAATTTCTTTTCCACAGTATCTTTTCCTACCTACACAAACTTTCCTCTTCTGCCTTCCATCCATTTAATCAACATTTATTAAACCTGTTAGTAACAGGGCCTTCAGGACCTCATGACCTATGGAAGGGACGGGCGGGTGCAGTCCACAGGTAACTTAGTACACAAAGGTCAATGTTTAAATAGTGATGTGAACAGAGTTTGTAGGTGCTAAGACGAGGGCACTATGTTACCTGGGAGGAGTCAGAAAAACTCTTAGAACAGAGGTAACACGTGGACTGGATCTTAAAGGATAAGTAGAGTTTTGCTAGTTGAAGAAAAAAATACTAGAGGGAGAACTTTTCAGGTGAAAAGACTGATGGCTGACTCTGACTACTGCTGGTAGTTAAGGTCTGTAAAGTCAGCACAATGACCGAGTTAATACCTGATCATTATTCTACGGAGATGCAGATGTAGTTCCTTTGAGCGTCTTGTCGTGTTTTTGTCAACTATTTAATACATAAGATTGTTTTAAGTGTGTTTCTGTTCAAAGATACCTTATTCAATACATACATTATTACTGATTCATTAACACTGAACTCATGACCAACAACACTATAACTCACTCCTGAACACAGCTTATCCACAATTGTATTTTCTCATTAAGGCACACCTTGACCTTCTTTTGCTTAAACCCAGACAGCACCTCAGCACTATGCCTGGGAGTCATTTTAAGTAGTGAAATCACTTAAAAAAAAAAAAAAAAAGCACGAAAATGCCAAAAACAGTACTAAGTAGGGCACCAAAGAGACACTCGTTTATTGTATGACAATAAACCGAATAAGGCAGCATGTTGCCTTGTCCTGTGTCAGTGGGAAATGTGCACATCAGGTGACTCAAATTTTCCACTTCTCTGTATATGCACATGGTCTGTGGCTGACCATGAAGCAGTGTCTTGGTCCGCTTGACCAGCTATCCCCAAATACCTTAGGCTAGGTAATTTATACACAACACAAATGTACTGTTCACACATCTGGAGGCTGGCAGTCTTTTCAAGGCATCAGCAGATCTAATGACCCTATTCGTAATAAATGTATTCTCACATGGTGAAAAGGGGCCAAATGGTTCCCCCAGTCTCTATTATAAGGGCGTGAATCCCACTCAGGAGGGCTGTGGGATGACCTACCCAATCACTGCCCGAAAGCCCCAGCTCTGATTGGGGATTAGATCTTCATATATGAATTTTGGAGGAACACAAACACTGAGGTACCAAAGTACTTCCCAAAGGTATTGACCTTGGGGTTATGAATAAATTTCAGTGAGTAGGTAAATTTGTGACTACAGAATCTAAGTGAATATGAAGACTGATTGTACAGGAAGAAGTATGGTATGCTCGAACAATAAAGTCAAGTTTGGTAAAGCTTGATGAGGAAGAAGGTAAAAAACTGTGTGGACAGAAAATCACGAACAGGCTGAAAAGTCTATTTTAAGAAGGGCCTCACGTGTTGGGCCAATTGTTGTCAATATCAAATATTATGGTAAATCTCAATATCAATTGAGATTTCCCCATGGAAAATACATTTTTAACTAATATTTGTTAACTAATAAGGAAAAGTTACTAAGAATTGATTAACTCTATTAATCACAATACTCACATATTTTAGGGAAAAATAGTATGAATTTATGAAAAACACTCACTTACTCCAAAAACAATGCTTGGTGTGAGAGTGTGTGTTTTGTGTTAGCGGGGAGCATGGGTGGGTTCTTTGTCTTGTGAATTCAAAGAATGAAATCCACAGACACAGGTTAAGAGCAAAGTAGCAGAATGTATTTGAGTAATAGAAAACAGAGCTCCCGAAGCAGGAGTCCCAAGAGAGGTTGCCAATGGGTGTCTGCTGTCTAGGGGCTTAAATAAATCTATAGGATGAAGGAAGTTAGCCCCTTACCCAATCCTGGGTAGGGCATTCAGTGTCCACCAGAGGCCTTTGGTCCAATCAGGTTACTGTGCCTTTTTGGGATAGGGCTTGGGCACTAGGCAACAGATGTCTCACTATCAGTGTTTTATGCTTACACAGGAATCAGCCTGACCTTGATGAGGCATGGCTTGTGTCTGTGGTCTCTCAGCTCTGTTACACCGAAACCTGACCTTGGAGGGGGCCATGTTTCCTGTCTGCCTATCCCAGCTCTTTCTCCTGCTTCACCAGGACACAGTAGCCTACTGTGTGAGAGCTACTGTCACATACCCTTGGGAGCAGCCCAGGCAACGGAACAGCATGTACAAAGGCTAGAGGAGGAAGAGAGCTGGCTTATGGGAGGATCTGACCAGAGGTCTGGCTGGAGCACAGTAAGCGGGGAAAAGGCAGGGAAAGATTGTGCAGGGCCTTCCTGGACATTTTATGAAGTTTAGTTTTTAATCATAAATAGACTATGACTCCTTAACAGGGGCATAATTAATAAATTGATATGTTGGTGATGGAAGAAAGGAGCTAGAGAACAATGTATATGATACTATTTACAATAAATATCCTATGTTTATGTGTGCATAGATATACACACAACCGTGTGTGTGTGTGTGTGTGTGTGTGTGTGTGTGTGTGATATACACGTATATGACTTACAAGCACTTAGAAAAGCACGCCAACCTATTTCTCATGCTTCCCTGTTAAGGGAAGTGGACATAAAAGAGAAAGGCTATGAAGGAACTTTCACATTTTAATCCAAACATCTAATTTATTGTTGTTTTGTGGTACTGGGATTAAACTCAGGGGTGTTCCACCACCCAGCTCTTTTTATTTTTTGAGACAGGGTCTTACTAGGCCTATGTTGATCATGAATTTATCATCCTCCTGCCTCAACCTGCCAAGTCACAGGGATTATAGGTGTGTGCCATCAAGCCCAGCACTACTTCTTCTTTTTAATGCAAAGAACATGAGGCCAGAATGGTTTTGAGTGTTTTTATATGTGTAGTTCTAAAATATCACTCTGCCTATAGCAATTAGAGTGATGTCAGGAAAGAGCAGGACAATGGAGTCCAGATAAATCACCACTCATGCAATAATGACCATTTGGATTAGGACAGCGGCAAAGGGCATGTACATCCAAGATGTATTTCACAGTCTGAAATTAACCCTGGTGATGAAGTGAGTGCAGGGAATATAAGTGATGGAAGAGTAAAGAAACACAACAAAATTTCCAGTGTGAACAAGTAGGTGGGCTACCTTATACTGGCAACGGGGAAGACAATCAGAACTACATCGCTCTGACAAACCCATTATGCGGCATTCTATGCATTCTTTGCCTTTCCACTTCAAAGACAAAGGGGCAAGATGAATTTGACATGTGTGAAGGGAAGAGGGTCACATCTGGGAAACCAAAGAACTTTGTATCAGTAATTATATTGACTGACTTCTAGGAGATTGATTCCCAAAAGACCAAGTTGACCTTTCTGCTGAGGAATCAAAATCCATTAGTGGAATTACCTCTCCCATTGACAAAAGAAACAAATGAGCTGTTTCAGCCCTTTGCATTTTGGAATAACAAAGTTCATTCCATTGAAGGACCTTGCTTTCATGTCCTTGAATGCTCTGATTTAAGTTATATTTAAGCAAAGGTTACAAGAAAAGCCTAAGCAAAGATGGACAAAGTATAGATAAATAATACCCACAGATATAAACCATTTCCTTTCCTCAAGAACAAAGTCTTCTTGCATCACCCCTTCCCCCAAGACCTGGTTCCATATTTTCTTAAATACAATCTACCTGTGTTCCTTCCTTGCTTAAACCTATTCACTGGTTCACAACTGTCTTCACCTGGTATTTAAATTTTAGCATGCACCAGAATTGCTGAGACATCTGTTCAAATGCAGACTCTCAGGTCCCAGTCTTAACAGAGATTGAGATTCGGTAGGTCTGAATGGAGTTCAGGGATACAAACCTTAAATGACTCTATTATAGAAAGTCCAAGGATACCATTTCGAGAAACTCTGCACTAAATTGTTAATGGTGGTTCATAGGATATGGCCTTGATTTAGTAAGAATAAGTGGAAAAGGAGTTTGGAGATTTGGGTTGTATTTCTAGTTGTCTTTGGAATGTGAACCTAGAGGGAAAAATACTTCCTGGTCCTGGGCAGTGTATATTCATCTATACAAATTACAAACGTTGACTCTGTTGTTTAATTTTGGACTTTTGTGAGACCACAGGTGAAGACAGAAGGTTGGAAACATCAGGTAGGACTTTTGGACGGTACTCAATGGACTCTCCCAAAGGCACCCAGACTGTAGATACACATGAGCAAGAGCATAAAATCTGGGACTTTTGTGTGGGCACTCTAACACTGAGCTGCTGCATCCCCATCCCATTTTATTTTTTATTTTGTCTTCAGACAGAGTCTTGCTAAGTTGCCAAGGCTGACCTTAAATTTGCAATCCTCCTTCCTGCCTTAGCCTCCCAAGTTGTTGGGATTACATATGTGTGCCACCATGCCCGGCAAAATCTGGTGCCTCCTGGAGAGCTTTGTACTATCCATCGGAGTCCAGGATACCACGGGATTGCTAGTCAGGGGAAGATATGAAAATCTGCTTCCAAAGTACATAATGACCTGGGCAAGGGGCCCTTTGGGAAACTGGCTTCTCTTTTCTGGTCATGTCACTTGATAAAATTGTAGAGAAGTCATTTAAAGGATGGCAGGAGAAACAACCTAATTCCAAAGATTAACTTGGGTGATCAAGTAAATGGCCTGTCTGACTCTGGGGAGCCCCAAATTACATCAATCCAGCTGCCTGAAGTACATAAAACTAAAAAAAATTTCCATAGAGAAACTATTCCATAGCTCCTCTATGAGCAGTTGAAAAGGTTTTCTTTAATATATACGGGGATCACTATATAGCATCAGAAAAACAGCTCCTGTAGTATGCTGATTGTAATGGATGGATCTGGAGACTATTATGCTAAGTAAAATAATCCAATCCCAAAAAAATAAAGGTCGAATGTTCTCTCTGGTATGTGGATGCTAACACACAACAGGGCAGTAGGGACGTGAGGACTAGAAGTTCAGTGAATTCAACAAAGGGGAATGAAGAAAAGGGAGGGGAGACAGGAAAGATAATGGAATGAACCTCACTTAATTTTTCTATGTACATATGCAAATAAACCACAGTGAATCTCCACATCATGTACAACCACAAGACTGGGATCCTACTTAGAATAAGATGTACTCCATGTTTGTATAAATATGTCAAAATACACTCTACTGTCATGTATAATTAAAAAGAATGATAACAACAAAAGAACAGCTCCTAAGCTGATCTCTTTTCTTTAAAAATTTCTTTCTTAAAAAAGAAAGTTATACATATTTTTGCAATAAAAATCCATCCACCTTGAAGAGTTCAGCTGGATGCATTTTGCCAAATATATCTATCGTATAACCACCACCACCACAATCAAGACAGAACATTTTCATCTCCCCAAAGAGTTCCTCTGTGTCCTTTCCAGGTTAATCCTCACCCCTTACCCTGACCTGGGTAGTCACTCATCTGTTTTCTATCATTACAGATTTTATTTGGTCTTTTCTAGAGTATCAAAAACAAAATCAGAGATCCAAGATGGCAGACTAGAGGGTGACTGCATCTCGCATCGCTCCAGATCTCAGGATTCAAGAAGGGGAGGTATTGAGAGACTCGGACCAACATAGAGCCGCAGGGTGAGTCTCTCCCACCAGGTGAAGTTCTGCCCAGGCGGCAGGCCCGGACAGTGGACAGCTAATCGGAGCAGGGCAAGGCAGCAAGAGACTTCCCCAAGCAGCCCGGCTCTCTCCGGTGGCAGGCTCGATCCACAGCCAGCTACTAGGAGCAGGCCCGCCCAGTGAGAGCTTTTCCCCACAGAACCAAACCCAAGCGCTGAACCCAGCGGTGGGCCCCAGCCCACAGGCGGGTTCTGGGACCAAGGCAGGACAGGGAGAGGCTTTCCCCAAGCAGCCTGGCTCCCTCAGACGGAGGCAGGCCCTTTCTATAGCCAGCTTCTAGGAGCAGGCCCGCCCAGTGAGAGGATTTCCACGCAGAACCAGCCCCCAGCCCTGGACCAGTAGCAGGCAAGGGGCAGCTTTCTTTGGAAGCACTGCATTATCAAGTTCCTCCAAAACTTCAGGCTACTGAAGGCTGGGAGGTGATATACTGGAAATCTGCAGGGATACTATAAGCCAATAGAGGAAATCTGCAATATCTCAGAGTCCCACTGATATCTGACCAAAATGAAAAAAAAAAGGGAAGAAAATGTCCCAAACAAACCTAGATACTATATCAATAAAACCCAATGACAGCATAGCAGAAGAAATGTCAGAAAGGGAGTTCAGAATGTACGTAATTAAAACAATCAGGGAAGCAAACAAGGAGATGAAAGAGCAAATACAAGCATTGAAGGAATAGAAGAAACAATGCAGGCATTAAATGATCACACCAATCAACAGTTAAAAGAACAAATACGGGGAGCAAAAGATCATTTCAATAAAGAGTTAGAGATATTGAAAAACAAAAACAATGAACAAATCCTTAAAATTAAGGAAACAATAAACCAAGTTAAAAAGCATAACCGAAAGGATAGAACACCTGGAAGACAGAACCTCAGACATTGAAGACAAAATATTTAATCTTGAAAACAAAGTTGACCAAACAGAAAAGATGGTAAGAAATCATGAACAGAATCTACAAGAATTATGGGATATCATGAAAAGGCCAAATTTAAGAACTATTGGGATTGAGGAAGGCTTAGAGAAACAAACCAAAGGAATGAACAATATATTCAATGAAATAATATCAGAAAACTTCCCAAATCTGAAGAATGAAATGGAAAACCAAGTACAAGAGACTTATAGGACTCCAAATATACAAATTACAACAGACCCACAGCAAGGCACATTATTATGAAAATACCTAACATACAAAATAAAGACGGAATTTTAAAGGCCGCAAGAGAAAAGAACCAAATTACATTCGGGGGGAAACCAATAAGAATATCAGATTTTTCAATCCAGACCCTAAAAGCTAGAAGGGCCTGGAACAACATTTACCAAGCCCTGAATGAAAACAGATGCCAACCAAAAATCTTATACCCAGCAAAACTTACTTTCAGATTTGACGATGAAATAAGATCCTTCCATGATAAACAAAAGCTAAAGGAATTTACAAAAAGAAAGCCAGCATTACAGAACGTTCTCAGCAAAATATTCCATGAGGAAGAGATGAAAAACAACAATGCAAATCAGCAACGGAAGGAACTAGCCTAAAGGAATAACCAAATACAGGAGAAACCAAATCATGTCAAAAAAACAAAAATGAGTCAAATGACTGGGAATACAAATCATATCACAATAATAACCCTGAATGTTAATGGCCTGAACTCAAAAGACATAGACTGACAGATTGGATTAAAAAGAAAAATCCAACAATATGCTGCCTGCAAGAGACTCATCTCATAGAAAGAGATACCCATAGACTAAAGGTGAAAGGATGGGAAAAAAACACACATGCAAAAAAGCTGGAGTATCCAGCAAAAAAGCTGGAGTATCCATCCTCATTTCAGATAATGTGGACTTCAAGCCAAAACTAGTCAGAAGCGATAAAGAAGGACATTACATACTGCTTAAGGGAAGCATAAATCAGCAAGACATAACAATCATAAATATCTATACCCCGAACATTGGCTCATCCATGTACGTCAAACAAATCCTTCTCAATTCCAGAAATCAAATAGACCACAACACAATAATACTAGGCGATTTTAACATACCTCTCTCACCACTGGATAGATCTTCCAAACAAAAATTGAATAAAAAAACCATAGATCTCAATAACACAATCAACAATTTAGACTTAACCGACTTATATAGAATATACCATCGAACAAAGAACAAATACACTTTCTTCTCAGCAGCACATGGATCCTTCTCTAAAATAGACCATGTCTTATACCACAAAGCTACTGTTAGCAAATACAAGATAGAGATACTACCTTGTATTCTATCATATCATAATGGATTGAAATTAGAAATAAATGACAGAATAAAAAACAGAAACTTCTCCAATACCTGCAGATTAAATAATACGCTATTATATGATGAATGGATAACAGAAGACATCAGGAGGGAAATTAAAAAATTCTTAGAAGTAAATGAGAACAAAGACCCTCATATCAAAATCTCTGGGACACTATGAAAGCAGTACTTAGAGGAAGATTTATTTCATGGAGCGCATTCAACAAAAGAAGAAAAAAATCAACAAATAAACGACTTAACACTACAGCTCAAAGCCCTAGAAAAAGCAGAGCAGACCAACACCAAAAGTAGTAGAAGATAGAAAATAGTTAAAATCAGAGCTGAAATCAACGAAATTGAAACAAAAGAAACAATCAAAAAAATTAACAAAATAAAGAGTTGGTTCTTTGAAAAAATAAACAAAATTGATAAAACCATAGCCACACTAACAAAGAGAAAGAGGGAGAAAACACAAATTACTAAATTCGGAATGAACAAGGAAATATCACTGCAGACATGAGTGAAATACAAACATAATTAGAAGCTATTTTTAAAATCTATACTCCAACAAAACAGAAAACCTCGAAGACATCAGCAAGTTTCTAGAGACATATGAATTACCTAAACTGAACGAGGAGGACATACACAACTTAAATAAATCAATTTCAAGCAACGAAATAAAGAGGTTATCAAAAGCCTACCAACAAAGAAAGGTCCGGGACCAGATGGCTTCTCAGCCGAGTTCTACAAAACCTTTAAAGAAGAGCTCATTCCAATACTCCTCAAAGTATTCCATGAAATAGAAAGGAGGGAACCCTCCCAAACTCATTCTATGAAGCCAATATCACCCTGATACCTACACCAGACAGAGACACATCAAGGAAAGAAAATTTCAGACCAATATCCTTAATGAACATTGACGCAAAAATTCTCAACAAAATTTTAGCAAATTGCATACAAAATGTATTAAAAGATAGTGCACAATCAAGTGGGTTTTATCCCAGGATGCAAGGTTGGTTCAACATCCGGAAATCAATAAATGTCTTTCACCATATCAACAGACTAAAAGTTAAGAATCACATGATTATTTCGATTGATGCAGAAAAAGCATTCGATACAATACTCCATCCCTTCATGCTCAAAACACTAGAAAAAATAGGGATAGTGGGAACATTCCTTAACATTGTAAAGGCCATCTACGCTAAACCCATGGCCAATATCATCCTAAATAGTGAAAAACTGAAAGCATTCCCCCTAAAAACTGGAACAAGGCAGGGATGCCCTCTTTCACCACTTCTATTCAACATTGTTCTTGAGACTCTAGCCAGAGCAATTAGACAAACCAAAGAAATTAAGGGGATACGAATTGGAAAAGAAGAACTCAAACTATCCCTGTTCGCTGATGACATGATTATATATTTAGAGGAACCTGGAAATTCCACCAGAAAACTTTTAGGACTCATAAGTGAATTCAGTAAAGTAACAGGTTACAAGATCAATGCTCATAAATCCATGCATTTTTATATATAAGTGATGAATCTTCAGAAAGAGAAGTAAGGAAACTACCCCATTCACAATAGCATTGAAAAAAAATAATATACTTGGGAATCAACCTCACAAAAGAGGTGAAAAGACCTCTACAATGAGAACTACAGAACACTAAAGAAAGAAATTAAAGAAAACCTTAGAAGATGGAAAGATCTCCCATGTTCTTGGATAGGCAGAATTAATATTGTCAAAATGGCCATACTACCAAAAGTGCTATACAGATTCAATGCAATTCCAATTAAAATCCCAATGATGTACCTTATAGAAATAGAGCAAGCAATTATGAAATTCATCTGGAAGAATAAGAAACCCAGAATAGCGAAAGCAATCCTCAGTAGGAAGAGCGAAGCAGGGGGTATCGCAATACCAGATCTTCAACTCTACTACAAAGCAATAGTAACAAAAACGGCATGGTATTGGTACCAAAGTAGACAGGTAGATCAATGGTACAGAATAGAGGACAGGGACACAAACCCACATAAATACAATTTTCTCAAACTAGACAAAGGGGTCAAAATATGCAATGGAGAAAAGATAGCCTCTTCAACAAATGGTGCTGGGAAAACTGGAAATCCATATGCAACAGAATGAAACTAAACCCTATCTCTCACTCTGCACAAAACTCAACTCAAAATGGATCAAGGACCTCGGAATCAGACCAGAGACCCTGCATCTTATAGAAGAAAAAGTAGGTCTAAATCTTCAACATGTCGGCTTAGTATCAGACTTCCTTAACAGGACTCCCATAGCACAAGAAATAAAAGCTAGAATCAACAACTGGGATAGATTCAACTAAAAGCTTTCTCTCAGCAAAGGAAACTATTGGTAATGTGAGAGAGAGCCTACAGAGTGGGAGAATATTCTTGCCACTCATACTTCAGATAGAGCGCTAATTTCCAGAATCTATAAAGAACTCAAAAAACTCTACACCAAGGATACAAATAATCCAATCAACAAATGGGCTAAGGAAATGAACAGACACTTCACAGAAGAAGATGTACAAGCAATCAGCAGATATATGAAAAAATGTTCAACATCTCTAGTAATAAGAGAAATGCAAATCAAAACTACACTAAGATTCCATCTCACCCCAATTAGAATGGCAATTATCAAGAACACAAGCAACAATACGTGTTGCAGAGGATGTGGGGAAAAAGGTACACTCATACATTGGCTGGTGGGGTTGCAAATTAGTGCAGCCACTCTGGAAAGCAGTATGGGAGATTCCTCAGAAAGCTTGGAATGGAACCACCATTTGACCCAGCTATCCCACTCCTTGGCCTATACCCAAAGGGACTTAAAATCAGCTACTACAGAGATACAGCCACATCAATGTTCATAGCAGCTCAATTCACATAGCCAGATTGTGGAACCAACCTAGATATCCTTCAATTGATGAATGGATAAAGAAACTGTGGTATATATACACAATGGAATATTACTCATCCATAAAGAATGATATAAATATTGGCATTTGCAGGCAAATGGATGAATTGGAGGATATCATGTTAAGTGAGATAAGCCAATCTCAAAAACCAAAGGACAAATGATATCTCTGATAAGCGGATGATGACACATAATGGGGGGGGGAGGGGTTAGGGTTAGGGTTAGCCTTAGGGCTAGGGTTAGGGTTAGGGACGGGGGCAAGAATGAGGAAGGAAGGATTGTATAGAGGGAAAAGGGGTGGGAGGGGTCGGGGCGAAGGGAAAAATAACAGAAATGAATCAACATTACCCTATGTAAATCTATGATTACACAAAATGGTATGCATTTACTCCATGTACAAACAGAGAAAACAACATGTATCCCATTTGTTTACAATAAAAAAAGAAATAAAGAGTTAAAGAAAAAAATAAAAAAATAAAATCATACAGAATGTATTCTTTTGCATCTTTTATGCACAATATGAAGTTACCATGATTTATGCATATTGCAAAAGATGTCAGTGGTTTATTAAATTTCTGGGTAATATAGTATGTTATGGAAGTATCATTATTTTTTTATTCCTTTCCTAGTAAGGGGAAATTAGGTCGTCTTGGGCTTGGAGCTATTTTGAATAAGTTATTTCTCTTGATTAAATATCTAAGAGTTGAGTGGCTGGGTCACGTAGTGAGTGTATATTTGATTTTATAAGATACTGCCACATTTTTTTTTCAGTAGCAGGACCCTTCTGTTTTTTGGTAGTCCCACCAGCAGTGTATGAGAATCCCAATTGCTTCTCCAGGCTTGGTCATTGCAGCCATCCTAGGGGGTTGGTAGTGGTATCTCACTGTGGTTTTATTTTACATTTCTCTGATAACTTCTGTGTTGAACAACTTTCTGTGTGCTTAGTGATTTTTTATCTTCTTTTGTGACATATCTGTTTAAATCTTTAGCCCTTTTAAAAATTGAAATGTTCTGTCATTATTAATGAATTATTAAGAGTCTGGATAGAGACAATTGTTAGATTTTACATATATATACATATATATACACACACACATATACATACATACACACGACACACACATATACATATATATATATACACACACATATAAAATGGGGGAGAGGGAAGTTATTTTCTCTCAGTTCTGTGGCTTACCTTTTCATTTTTCATTTGAAATTTTAATTGACAAACAATAATTACATATATTCATTTTCTTAATGGTATCTTTTAAAGAGAAAATGTTTTGCATTTTGATAAAGTCCCAATTTTTAAAACAATTTAGCCTCTTCTGTCTTATCTGAAACAAAAATCTTTGCATACATCAAGGTCAAAAGATTTTCGGCTTTGTTTTCTTCTAGACATTTTACTATTTTGTCTATGATCCCTGTTTGTGTAGGGTATGAAGTAAGGATCATGTTTCTTTTTTCCCCCTATGAATACCCAGTTATTCTAGCAACATTTGTTGAAAGGAAATATCCTTTCCTTATCAAATCACCTTTGAATTTTTGTTGAAAAATCAATTGACCAAATAAATGTTGGTCTATTTCTAGAACTGCTACTATGTCTCTCTTTCTGTATACTTTTCAATACCATACCATCTCGACTACTAGTTTTGTTAGGTTTTGAAATCAGGTAGTGTGAGTCCTTTAGCTTTGTTCTTCATTTTCAAAGTCGTTTTGGTTATTCTAAGTCCTTTGCATTTCCATATAAATTTTTGAGTCAGCCTGTCAATGTCTACACACAAAAAGAGTGTTGGGATTTTGATGAGTACTGTACTCAATCTAGAGAACAATTTAGGAAATGTTTCTTCCTTGAATATTGGATAAAATTCACTAGGGAAGCCATGCACACCTAGAGTTTTCTTTGTGGGGCTCTTAAAATTAGAATTAAATTCTTTCAACAGGTAAAGAATGTTATTCACGTTTTTAATAGGGCTATTCAGATTTTTACTCTCAGCATAAGATTTTTTAATTAAAAAAAGTTTTTTAGTTGTACATGGACACAATTCCTTTATTTTATTTATTTATATGTGGTGCTAAGGATTGAACCCAGTGCTTCACACGTGCTAGGTGAGTGCTCGACCACTGAACCACAACCCCAGCTCCTCAGCATCAGTTTTGATAATATATCTTTCATAGAATTGAATCATTTATGTTATTAAGTCTAATCACGTAAAGTCATTCATAGTATTCTCCTGCTATTCTATCATTTCAAAAATGAGAAATAATTCATATGCCATAAAACTCACCTTTTTTTTTTTTTTTGCGGTGCTGGGGATTGAACCCAGGAACTTATGCTTGCGAGGCAAGCACTCTACCAACTTAACTATCTCCCCATCCCAAACTCACCCTTCTATAGTATATAATTGAGTGGTTGTTAGTGTATTCACAAAGTTATGCAAATATCACCAACTCCCCATTCTTCCCTTCTAGCCTGGTAACTAATTATCTCCTATTATTTTTTTTAATTTTTTTTTAGTTGTTGATGGACCTTTATTTAATTAATCTATTTATATGTGGTGCCGAGAATCGAACCGAGGGCCTTACACGTACTAGGCAAGCGCTCTACCACTGAGCTACACCCCCAGCCCTCCTATTATCTTTTCAATGTCTGTATGATCTGTAGCAGTATGCTGATCCATTTTAGGTACTCTCTATTTCAGCAAAGACTCAACTTCCAAAGCAGTAACTTGAACAGTTGGAGTCACATCAAAGTCTGCAACTCTGGAGAGAGAGAAATGAGAGATTTTTTCCTGAAGTTTGTTAACCTCAGTGTCTATTAATGTCTTTTGACCAGTGAGAATATGCCATGTTATTGAAAGATTTTTCTTTCTTTGGTCCTTGGGTAAGCTGTAGTCCCTGGCCAGTTACCTCTGGCCACCTGATACCTGCAGCCTGACATTGAAACATTTTCTTGGTGTTGTAAGCTACAAAAAAAAAAAAAAAAAAAAAAAAAAAAAAGCCTGTGAAGCTCTGTTCTACAGTGCCAAGTCCAACCCACAGGGCGGCATTGCGAGATTTTTTTTTTTTTTTTTAAATGAGACCTTCTTTCACTTGGCTCCAAACTGCTTCCTCAAATTGTTTTAAATCTTTTATCCTTTCATTCTTATTTTCAGTCCCAAACATGCTAGACTGCAGGCAGCACAAAAGCCCTGTAATTTTGTATCTTTGTGATGATCTTTGTCAAAATCCTGTTAGTCCTTTAAGATTCAACTCAAATGCCCCCAATCCCTCCATGCTCTATCTGGAAAGGTAGGGACTGGGCCTCTCTCTCCTTCCTTACATGAAACAAGAGTTGAGCTGAATGCCATGTGAGAACCCAGCACAGATGAGTCTAAGGATATAAATCTCTTTTCAAATTTTCAAAATTGACTTATGATGAGGACAAGAAGGGCAGCACTATCATTATTTTTCAGGTTAATAAATAGTAGTCTATAAAATGGTTAAGAACCTACTAAACTCATACATGGCAGTCTGAGGCAGAGCTGGGACAAGGACCCAAGTCCCCTTTTTACCATACCATCTATCATTATATAGTCTTAATAAAAAAAAAAAAAAAAAAAAAAAGAACCCAAAGCCTTTTTTTTTTTTTTTTTTTTAAATAAAATGAGACCTATCTCTTAAATTGCAAAAATTTCCTAGCAGTGGTCTACATAACTTACACCTACTTTAAGAAGTTAGGTTGATACAACACGGGAGATCAGAACTTTTAGTCGAGATCATGAATTCTGAATGTCTATACAGGGTAAGAGAGCTCTGCAGAAGAATGAACATCTCCACTCTTGTATGGAGGGCTCTGGAAGTCTCAAGGCCTTCTTTACAATTTTGTAATCTGGTGTTGGTCACCTTGCAGATTTAAAGTTGTCTCTGTATGCAGGTAAATGCTGACCACTTCAGGAAACAGAGCACCAGAACCTTTTTCATCTTAAGAAATAAAAATTACCTAGTCTTTTATTGCAAGGAACTCTGTCCATATCTGAGTGAAGAATGCAGCTGAACTGAAACTCAGTTTTTAGATACTTTTCACCTTGAGGTGCCCTGATTCTGATATATTGGACCTTTCTGAGGCCCTGGACACATTCCTAAGGTCTCAGTTTCTTCAGAGACTTCAGAGCAAAAGTTTGCAGATGTCAGCTGGGGAGGTATGGTTTCCTAAAGGAAAAGTCAAGTATCTCCCAGGCTAAACCCTAGTGACATTCTAAATTACACTCTATGACTGAAAAAAACCAGTTAGATCTGAATCTTTCTGAGAAAAAAAATTATACTGTACAGTCAAATATACAGAGTCAAACCTGAAGTCTTTTGTCTAGAACGTGCACTCCAATGTTAAAACCTGTACCCATTCCCAGAGATCTGGCACTTCACATTTAACCTACCTGTATTCTAATATCCTCAACAGAAGGGAGTTTTCAGTAAGCCAACATATAACTTGACTTAGAGATATGAACATTCCAATCCCATCTAAATTCAAACCTATATGCTTTCTAAAACAATCATTGTAGAGGCATCTATATCAGAAGCTTTCTTTCTTTCTTTCTTTTTTTTTTTTTTTGCGGTACTGGGGATTGAACCCAGAGCCTCATGCTTGCAAGGCAAGCACTCGACCGACTGAGCTATCTCCCTAGTCCCCAGAAGCTTTCTTTGAAAGATTTGTAAGTAAAAATTTCACCTTTTAAAAAAAAATCTTTTTAGTTGTATATGGACACAATGCCTTTATTTATTTTTATGTGGTGCTAAGGATTGAATTCAGTGCCACACATGGGTTAAGCAAGTGCTGTACCACTGAAAGACAACTCCAGCCCAAGATTTCATTTTTAAGTAGTCCTTTGTTTATAGTTCCAAGTTTCATCATGAGTGTTGTTTATATTATTTCAGGTATACAAGTGTTTTGTAAACGTCCTGAAAGCAGAGACTGAAAGAAAGCAGAGTACAGGGGAATAAATAGGACTTAGAGCTGAAGATACAGGTTTAAATCCCAGCCTTTACTTTTTAGCTGTGTAACCCTAATGAGTCACTTAACCTCTGTGAGCTATAGTTTCCTTGTCCTTAAAGTGGACCAAATTCCTCCATATCACATAAAGAGCAGGAAAAAAACAAGGCAAGATGTTTTAAAAAGTGTCATATAAAAATGTAAATTGCATCTACTAATAGTTTTGAACATGTGCCTCTTACTGTTCCTATATTTGGACATAATTCAGGGCAAGGGATTAGAGTAGGCAATTAAGAATAGTTCTTGATATTTACATAGAAGAGTCTTAGTATTCAATAAATCCATAAACTCTTAGAAAATTTAGGTATGGCATCCATACATGAACTTATAACTTTCAAAAATTGTGAGCCGTAACTCCTAACCATCCAACTTAGTCACCAATCATGACCTGTGAACACGACAACCTCGTGTGTACCACAGTCCTAGATGTGGGTCCTTTGTGTTATTCTCTGCCAAGAGGCTCAGAACTTTTCAGAAGGGTTGATTACATGTTATGGAATAAAAAAACAATTAAAATAGGCCTAAACATTCTGCATATTCAATAATATATGCAAGAGTGCTTTAAAATATATCAAAGAAGAAAATGTTAAGGACTACTGAAAGTCACAAGGATTCAATTTATTTATTTATTTTTATATGTTGATAGACCTTTATTTTTATTCTTTTATTTATATGTGGTACTGAGAATCAAACCCAGTACCTCACACATGCTAGGCAAGTGCTCTACCACTGAGCCACAACCCCAGTCCCGACAGCAAGAATTCAATTAAAGAGGCTCCCATTACCCAAGATGTAACATTTAAAATGTTATCAGGAATTTGAGCCTGTGAAAAGAGTTCATGATACTTAAAGGAATAAAGTATACAAGCCATTTTTTAATACAGAAAAGAAAGGTGACCACATGGTGTGATGGTTAATTTTAGATGTCAATTTTATTGGGTTAAAGGATACCTAGATAGATAGTAAAAATTATTTCTGGGTGCGTTTGTGAGGGTGTTTCCAGATGAGATTGACATTTGGATCAGGAGACTGAGTAAAGAAGAACACCCTTGGGCTGGAGTTGTAGCTCAGTGGTACAGTGACTGCTTGATTTAGCATGTGTGAGGTACTGAGTTTGATCCTCAGCACCACACAAAAAATAAAAATAAGTAAAATAAAGGGGTTTGTATCTATTTACAACTATATATATATACACATATATATAAATATATATATATATGAAAGAATATCATCCTCATCCTTTGTGGGTGGGCACCATCCAATTGATTGGGGGTATGGAAAGCACAAAAAGGCAGAAGAAAATTGCATTTTCTCTCTCTTCTGGAGCTGGGGCACCATCCTTTTCTTCCCTTAAGACATCAGAAAATCTAAGTTCTTGGGCATGTGGACTCCAGGATTTGTACTGGCAGTTCCTATAATTCACAGGCCTTTGGGCTTTGACTGACTATACCACCAGCTTTCCTAATTCTCCAGTTTGCAATGGCAGATATAGGACTTCTTAACCCCATAACTAACCGAGTCAATACCCATAATAAATCCCTTCTTATCCATCTATCCATCCATCCTAGAAGTTCTTTTCTCTGGAAACTTCTGACTCATACAAATAAAATTTATTGGGTATTTTGATTCATTTTTTTAAAAGAAGGCATGTCAACCTATTGAAATTTTTTTCCTCTTTTAAGCAAGAGAGCTGATAAATAGAAGAGATGTATATCTGTTTCTATCTGTGGAAGCAGAGATGGAAAGGTCATCGTCAGTGATCATACGTAACAGCCAACGAAACGGGTCTCTGACAGATGAAAAATACTGGTGGTCATGTACACTGACTAAGTAGAATTAGAATGGGGGTTCAACAGTATGTTTCAAGACAATAATTCAGCTTGCAAGGGAAAGCTAAATTCATCAATGGCTCCCTCATCTTCTAGAAGTAGTTTCCAACCTTTAGTTTGCATTAGAATTACATTAGTGTGCTTGTTACAGCACAGATTTCTGGGACTTGTATCCAGGGTTTCTAATTTGGAAGATCTGGTACAGGGGTCTGAGAATTTCCATTTTGAAACAAGTTTGTAGAAGGTGCTGCTGCCACTGGTTCTGGAAGCACACTTTGAGAACCACTGTCTTAAGTGGACTTCACATCTACATGACTCGAAGGAACAGGATCAGAGCTAGGTTTTAAAAAATAACCGAACTACACAAAACACCATATGCGAATCTTACAAACGTAAGATTGAGAGAGAGAAACTAAATTGAAAATGTGTTTTCATTTAAGTAAAGTTCAAAAGGAGACAAAACTAAAAATATTACCGAAGGATACACATACTTACAATAAAACTATATACAAAGCAAGGAAGCAATAAGTGAAGAGTCACGCTACTTGGACAGGGGGACAGAGGTGGGGTAAGAACATGATTGGGAAGGGACATACAGAGATTTCTAGGATGTTGGCAATTTTTTGACCTGGATAATAGACACATGAATGTTTCCTTTACAGAATTTTATTTTATACATTTTTTGTACCTACATTGTATTTTACAATAAAAAGTTGAGGACAGGGCTGGGGAGATAGCTCAGTTGGTAGACTGCTTGCCTCACAAGCACAAGGCCCTGGGTTCAATCCCCAGCGCCGCAAAAAAAAAAAAAAAAAAAAAAAGTTGAGGACATAATTGAAGCATTCTGGAAAGAGTATGAGAGTGGAGAAAGTCTAAGACAAGCAGAGAAATTAAGAGTTCGTCACAATAGTACAGGTCACAATAGTACAGGCCAGGGAAGAGAGCCCGAATGAGATCATTGGGAGTAGGGTCAGCAGGGAAGAAAGGAATGTGAGAATTACTCAGGAGTGAGGTCTTAGTGAGCCATTGGAAATGGAAAGCTTGTGATCCCAGTGGCTCGGAGGCTCGGGAGGATCTTGAGTCCCAAGCCAGCCTCAGCAACTTAATGAGGCCCTAAGCAACTCAGCGAGATCTTGTCTTTAAATAAAATATTAAAAAGGACTGGGGATGTGGCTCAGCGGTTAAGCACCCTGGGTTCAATCTCCAGTACCAGAAAAAAAGAGGGAAGGAGGGAGGGAGGAAGGAAAAGAAAAGGAAACTGGAAGGAAGGAAGGAAGGAAGGAAGGAAGGAAGGAAGGAAGGAAGGAAGGAAGGAAGGAAGGAAGGAAGGAAGGAAGGAAGAAAAGAAAAGGAAACTGAAAGAAAGAAAAGAACCTGCAGTGACTGCAAGATTTTCTAAGTTTCAAGCCTAGGAAACTCCATGATAAGTGGGGAAGTAGCAGACTACTACAAGCAGCAGACTCAGGTGACTTTTTAAAAAAAAAGTAAGATCTGCTTTTCAAGGCTAGCTTCTCGGAGCAGACCGCCCAGTGAGAGCCTTTCTACACAGAGCCAGTCACAAGTCCCCAAGCCAGCAGTGACCTCCGGCCCGCAAGCAGCCTCTGGGACCAGGGCAAGGCACACAGAGACCTCTCCAGGCGGACCTGCCCCCCGGCCGCAGGTTTTTTCCAGGGGGCGATCCAAGATGGCAGACTGGAGGGTGACTGCATCTCCAGTCGCTCCAGAACCCAGGATTCAAGAAGGGGAGGCATTGAGAGACTCGGACTAAAATAGAGCCTCGGGGTGAGTCTCCTCTACCCAGTGAAGTGCTGCCCGGGTGGCAGGCCCAGATTCCGGTGGCTTATTAGAGTAGGGCAGGGCAGCTAGAGTCTTCCCCAGGCAGCCCTGCGCACCGGCAGTGGGCTCCTCCCACATGGCCAGATTCTCCAGCATCTCGGAGCAGGACCCCCAGTGAGAGCCCTTCTGCACAGAACCAGGCTTCAAGTCCCTGAACCAGGGCGGCGAGTTCCTGCCCGCAAGTTGCTTCAAGGACCAGGACAGGGCAGCCAGGGACTTCCCCAAGCAGCCCGCAGCCCGGCCCCCTCCGACGGGAAGCGCCTTTCCAGGCTAGCTTCTCGGAGCAGACAGCCCAGTGAGAGCCTTTCCGCACAGAGCCAGCTCCAAGTCCTGGAACCAGTAGCCGGCTAGGGGCAGCTTTCTGTGGAAGCACTGCATTATCAAGTTACTCCAAGACTTCAGGCTACTGAAGGCAGGAAGGTGATACACTGGAAATCTACAGGGACACTATAAGCCAATAGAAGAATTCTGCAATATCACAAAGTCCCACTGACATTTGACCAATATGAAAAAACAAGGGAAGAAAATGTCCCAAACAAACCTAGATACTATATCAATAAAACCCAATGACAGCACAGCAGAAGAAATGTAAGAAAGGGAGTTCAGAATGTACATAATTAAAACAATCAGGGAAGCAAAGGAGGAGATGAAAGAGCAAATGCAGGCATTGAAGGAGGAGATGAAAGAGCAAATGCAGGCATTAAATGATCGCACCAATCAATAGTTAAAGGAGCAAATACGGGAAGCAAGAGATCATTTCAATAAAGAATTAGAGATACTGAAAAAAAAAAAAAATCCTTGAAATGAAGGAAACAATAAACCAAGTTAAAAACTCCATAGAAAGCATAACCAATAGGATAGAACACCTGGAAGACAGAACCTCAGACATTGAAGACAAAATATTTAATCTTGAAAACAAAGTTGACCAAACAGAAAAGATGGTAAGAAATCATGAACAGAATCTACAAGAATTATGGGATATCATGAAAAGGCCAAATTTAAGAATTATTGGGATTGAGGAAGGCTTAGAGAAACAAACCAAAGGAATGAATAATCTATTCAATGAAATAATATCAGAAAATTTCCCAAATCTGAAGAATGAAATGGAAAACCAAGTACAAGAGGCTTATAGGACTCCAAATATACAAAATTACAACAGACCCACAGCAAGGCACATTATTATGAAAATACCTAACATACAAAATGAAGACAGAATTTTAAAGGCCACAAGAGAAAAGAATCAAATTACATTCGGGGGGAAACCAATAAGAATATCAGCAGATTTTTCAATCCAGACCCTAAAAGCTAGAAGGGCCTGGAACAACATTTACCAAGCCCTGAAAGAAAATGGATGTCAACCAAAAATCTTATACCCAGCAAAACTTATTTTCAGATTTGACGATGAAATAAGATCCTTCCATGATAAACAAAAGCTAAAGGAATTTACAAAAAGAAAGCCAGCATTACAGAACATTCTCAGCAAAATATTCCATGAGGAAGAGATGAAAAAACAACAATGCAAATCAGCAATGGAAGGAAGTAGCCTAAAGGAATAGCCAAATAAAGGAGAAACCAAATCATGTCAAAAAACAAAAATGAGTCAAATGACTGGGAATACAAATCATATCACAATAATAACCCTGAATGTTAATGGCCTGAACTCATCAATCAAAAGACATAGACTGACAGATTGGATTAAAAAGAAAAATCCAACAATATGCTGCCTGCAAGAGACTCATCTCATAGAAAGAGATACCCATAGACTAAAGGTGAAAGGATGGGAAAAAACATACCATGCACACGGACACAGCAAAAAAGGTGGAGTATCCATCCTCATTTCAGATAACATGGACTTCAAGCCAAAACTAGTCAGAAGGGACATTACATACTGCTTAAGGGAAGCATAAATCAGCAAGACATAACAATCATAAATATCTATGCCCTGAACATTGGCTCATCCATGTACGTCAAACAAATCCTTCTCAATTCCAGAAATCAAATAGACCACAACACAATAATACTAGGCGATTTTAATATACCTCTCTCATCACTGGATAGATCGTCCAAACAAAAATTGAATAAAGAAACCATAGATTTCAATAACACAATCAACAATTTAGACTTAACCGACTTATATAGAATGTACCATCCAACAAAGAACAAATACACTTTCTTCTCAGCAGCACATGGATCCTTCTCTATGATAGACCATGTCTTATACCACAAAGCTACTGTTAGCAAATACAAGAAGATAGAGATACTACCTGTACTCTATCATATCATAATAGATTGAAATTAGAAATAAATGACAGAATAAAAAACAGAAACTTCTCCAATACCTGCAGATTAAATAATACGCTATTATATGATGAATGGATAACAGAAGACATCAGGAGGGAAATTAAAAAATTCTTAGAAGTAAACGAGAACAAAGACACATCATATCAAAATCTCTGGGACACTATGAAAGCAGTACTTAGAGGAAGACTTATTTCATGGAGCGCATTCAACAAAAGAAGTAGAAATCAACAAGTAAATGACTTAACACTACAGCTCAAAGCCCTAGAAAAAGCAGAGCAGACCAACACCAAAAGTAGTAGAAGATAGGAAATAGTTAAAATCAGAGCCGAAGTCAACAAAATTGAAACAAAAGAAACAAAAAAATTAACAAAATAAATAGTTGGTTCTTTGAAAAAATAAACAAAATTGATAAACCCTTAGCCACACTAACAAAGAGAAAGAGGGAGAAAACACAAATTACTAAAATTCGGAATGAACAAGGAAATATCACTGCAGACATGAGTGAAATACAAAACATAATTAGAAGCTATTTTTAAAATCTATACTCCAACAAAACAGAAAACCTCGAAGACATCAGCAAGTTTCTAGAGACATATGAATTACCTAAACTGAACGAGGAGGACATACACAACTTAAATAAATCAATTTCAAGCAACGAAATAAAGAGGTTATCAAAAGCCTACCAACAAAGAAAGGTCCGGGACCAGATGGCTTCTCAGCCAAGTTCTACAAAACCTTTAAAGAAGAGCTCATTCCAATACTTCTCAAAGTATTCCATGAAATAGAAGAGGAGGGAACCCTCCCAAACTCATTCTATGAAGCCAATATCACCCTGATACCTACACCAGACAGAGACACATCAAGGAAAGAAAATTTCAGACCAATATCCTTAATGAACATCGATGCAAGAATTCTCAACAAAATTTTAGCAAATCGCATACAAAAATATATTAAAAAGATAGTGCACCACAATCAAGTGGGTTTTATCCCAGGGATGCAAGGTTGGTTCAACATCCGGAAATCAATAAATGTCATTCACCATATCAACAGACTAAAAGTTAAGAATCACATGATTATTTCGATTGATGCAGAAAAAGCATTCGATACAATACCCCATCCCTTCATGCTCAAAACACTAGAGAAAATTGGGGTAGTGGGAACATTCCTTAACATTGTAAAGGCCATCTATGCTAAGCCCATGACCAATGTCATTCTAAATGGTGAAAAACTGAAAGCATTCCCCCTAAAAACTGGAACAAGGCAGGGATGCCCTCTTTTACCACTTCTATTCAACATCGTTCTTGAGACTCTAGCCAGAGCAATTAGACAAACCAAAGAAATTAAAGGGATACGAATTGGAAAAGAGGAACTCAAACTATCCCTGTTCGCTGATGACATGATTATATATTTAGAGGAACCTGGAAATTCCACCAGGAAACTCTTAGAACTCATAAGTGAATTCAGTAAAGTAGCAGGTTACAAGATCAATGCTCATAAATTCAATGCCTTTTTATACACAAGTGATGAATTTTCAGAAAAAGAAATTAGGAAAACTACCCCATTCACAATAGCATTGAAAAAAATAAAATACTTGGGAATCAATCTCACAAAAGAGGTGAAAGACCTCTACAATGAGAACTACAGAACACTAAAGAAAGAAATTAAAGAAAACCTTAGAAGATGGAAAGATCTTCCATGTTCTTGGATAGGCAGAATTAATATTGTCAAAATGGCCATACTACCAAAAGTGCTATACAGATTCAATGCAATTCCAATTAAAATCCCAATGGTGTACCTTAGAGAAATAGAGCAAGCAATTATGAAATTCATCTGGAAGAATAAGAAACCCAGAATAGCGAAAGCAATCCTCAGTAGGAAGAGCGAAGCAGGGGGTATCGCAATACCAGATCTTCAACTCTACTACAAAGCAATAGTAACAAAAACGGCATGGTATTGGTACCAAAGTAGACAGGTAGATCAATGGTACAGAATAGAGGACAGGGACACAAACCCACATAAATACAATTTTCTCAAACTAGACAAAGGGGTCAAAAATATGCAATGGAGAAAAGATAGCCTCTTCAACAAATGGTGCTGGGAAAACTGGAAATCCATATGCAACAGAATGAAACTAAACCCCTATCTCTCACTCTGCACAAAACTCAACTCAAAATGGATCAAGGACCTCGGAATCAGACCAGAGACCCTGCATCTTATAGAAGAAAAAGTAGGTCTAAATCTTCAACATGTCGGCTTAGTATCAGACTTCCTTAACAGGACTCCCATAGCACAAGAAATAAAAGCTAGAATCAACAACTGGGATAGATTCAAACTAAAAAGCTTTCTCTCAGCAAAGGAAACTATTGGTAATGTGAAGAGAGAGCCTACAGAGTGGGAGAATATCTTTGCCACTCATACTTCAGATAGAGCGCTAATTTCCAGAATCTATAAAGAACTCAAAAAACTCTACACCAAGGATACAAATAATCCAATCAACAAATGGGCTAAGGAAATGAACAGACACTTCACAGAAGAAGATGTACAAGCAATCAGCAGATATATGAAAAAATGTTCAACATCTCTAGTAATAAGAGAAATGCAAATCAAAACTACACTAAGATTCCATCTCACCCCAATTAGAATGGCAATTATCAAGAACACAAGCAACAATACGTGTTGCAGAGGATGTGGGGAAAAAGGTACACTCATACATTGCTGGTGGGGTTGCAAATTAGTGCAGCCACTCTGGAAAGCAGTATGGAGATTCCTCAGAAAGCTTGGAATGGAACCACCATTTGACCCAGCTATCCCACTCCTTGGCCTATACCCAAAGGACTTAAAATCAGCATACTACAGAGATACAGCCACATCAATGTTCATAGCAGCTCAATTCACCATAGCCAGATTGTGGAACCAACCTAGATGCCCTTCAGTTGATGAATGGATAAAGAAAGTGTGGCATAGATATACAATGGAATATTACTCATCCATAAAGAATGATAAAATTATGGCATTTGCAGGCAAATGGATGAAATTGAAGAATATCATGCTAAGTGAGATAAGCCAATCTCAAAAAACTAAAGGACGAATGATCTTGCTGATAAGCAGATGAGGACATATAAGGGGGGGTAGGAAGGGTTAGCGGTAGGGTTAGGGTTAGGGTTAGGGATAAGGAGGGTGGGTAAGAATGGAGGAAGGAAGGACTGTATAGAGGGAAAAGAGGGGTGGGGGGGAGGGAAAAAATAACAGCATGAATCAAACAATATTGCCCTATGTAAACTTATGATTTTTAATTAAAATAAAAATAAAAAAGATCTGATTCACATCCCATGAATTCTACCCTTAAGGGTCTACACAATTCAGTGGCTTTTAGTGTACTTGCAAGGTTATGCAATCATCACCACTATCCATTTCCAGAATATTTTCATCATCCACGAGAAACCCATACTCATTAACAGTCACTCACCACTCCCCGCCCCCTGCCCTTCAGTCCTCATGTAATTTTAAGAGATTAAACCCTTGTCTGACAGAGCAGCCTGTCTTGATAGAGAAACAATGACTTTCCACTGGTCTCAGCAGCCCAATCCTCAAGGAGATCCTATTTCGGAGCTGGTTTTTGCCTCTCTGCCTCACAAAGGCAGAAGGAATTCTAAGAAAGCTAAAAGACAGGGGAACATCCTTGTTCTTCATTCCAACTTGGAGTAGGACTCCCAATAACAGAGATGAAGGGTGTGGCAGATAGGTGTCCGGTTATTGTGGCTTTCAACCAGTGGTACCAATGCCCACGCTCCTGGGGGCTTGGGAATGTGTGTTGTGTGTGGTGGTGGGCAGGTGGGCTGTCATAATGATGGGGGAGCACTACAGGCACCAGAGGTCCGGGGACAGGTATACTAACCTCAGGTCATGCATGGCATAGTCTTGTATATCAAAGAGGTGCGTGCCCTTCTCCCCCAACACCAATGGAGCCCACCCCTCCTCAGAGAAACAATCAGGCAGAAAACCCCCATTATTTTGTGTGAAAGTACAAAAACCAAAATGGAGTTATGATCTGTAAATGGGAACCAGGCCCAGACCCAAGAATAAGTGGCTAAGAATAGCTGAGAGAACAGCAGATTTAAATTAGCTCACAGTGAAAGGGGAATATTAATAGAAATCTAGATATTAATAGGAGTGAATCTCAGCCATGGAGAGCCATGGCCTGTAGTGTTCTGACGTCACTGTCCTCAAGTCTGTGCTGTGTGTCAGCCCTGCAGCTTCAGGTGGGAAAGGGTAAAGGCTGAATTCAGTGCTACAGTCTGCATCCGGCAAAAAACATCAGAAAGAGACTCATGGGGCCATGTCCCACCATGCAGCTTAAGAAAAACTAAGACAACTCATTGGGGAATTTTCTATATAGGAAAAAAAAAAGGGGGCTGGGGTTGTGGCTCAGTGGTAGAGTGCTTGCCTAGCATGCATGAGGCACTGGGTTCGATTCTCAGCACCACATAAAAATAAATGAATAAAATAAAGATCTATCAACATCTAAAATAATATTTAAAAAAAAAAAAAAAGTTTGTATCCACAGCAAACCTTTTCTTCCTGAGTTTGAAGAAATTCTGCCACTGGTCACTCCTTTGATTCTTGCATTGAAGACTAAAATTGATGATTTATTTTCAAAATGCTTATTATGTGTGATGCTCTAGGAAGCACAAGCATGAGACAGCCCTTAGATGAAAAGGGTTTCCCTTCTAGTGGGGAAGTTTAAATTTTGAAACAATAAATAAAATAAACGTTGGCCTATATAACAACTGAGAGAAAAAGGTAAAAGCTAGAAAGTAAGTTTAGGGGTTGGCATGTTTCTTAAGAACTACATAAATTTGGGCTCTTTGCTATGCCTACATCTTGGTTTCTTCAGTTGTAGCATGAAGATGAAAATCCTGATAGGGCTGTTGTGAGAATAAAATGGGATAATAGAGGGATAAGGTTGTTTTTATTTCTTTCCCTATATAAGAAATATAACTTTCCTATAAAGCTTTATTTTAGAAGAGGGAGAATTTATATTTGATATGAGAACAGTTCAACAAAGTAGGCAGCATTTGAACTAGTATTCAAACATATGTTTAGGATAGTAAATGTGTTATGACAAAAGTAATGGTTTATTCAACAAATGTTCATTGAGCCGTGCGTGGCTTTGTGCCAGGCCCTGGGCAAGGCAGTGAGAGTTAGTACTGCTTATTATATTGCTTTTATATTGCCTCAATATATTTATTTGCTTATTTTTTTTCCATAAATAACTAAGATACAATTAGTTTACCAGAGTAGCCAGCTGCTTAGAAAGCCTGAGGCAACTGGGCTCAAGGAGCTAGGGCAGGCAGGAGGAAGCAGGCCCAAGAGGAGGTACTGACAAATAGGCCACATCCTGAGGAGGTCGGGTGGGGGTGGGGGGCTGAGTGGAAATGCAAGGAAGGAGAGAGAGACAGTTCTGCTGGTAATTTTGCCTAGTAAACAATGATGTCCAGTGCTGGATCTCCTGATAGAAAGTCAGCTTCAAGGCCCGATGCAGATGGTTAAGAATACCAACCTCCTCCCAAGTTTGGGCCTGGAAAAAATTTGGGGGGGGTCTATACAAAGCAGAATATTACTAAAGATGCTCTGAACTGAGGCCACACGTAATTAGGAGCACCCTGGTGTTTACTGAGAACTCTGAGGTAGGTTGGCCTGTAAAAAACAACAATGCAGGGGAAGGCAGAGGGAGATGTGGGGTTTCTCCAAGCTGTAAGGCTTCTACTAAAACAACAACTCACATCACTCTGCACGAGCAGTGCAGTAAGCACTTTACATACTTTGGCTCATTTCAGTCCTGTAACTATCCTGAGTAGTTACGATTATTATCCCATTTTAACTGTAGATAAAAAGTTATGAAGCAGCGATAGGGACTTTTAACTACTTTCTGGGGTTTTTTTGCTAACCAAGATCTGCCTCACACCTGCCCCCATCTTTAAGATGGATGAACACTGCAACTTTCCAGGTCTGAAGACCCAATTCCCAATGAAGGTGGAAGACACAGGAACTCAGACATTAAAAAATGATAACATTATACTCTGTTTCATATTAAATTTTAGAATTCCAAACCTTGGAGTGATGATCTATCAAAAACCCTGAGTTCAGTCCCCAGCCTGCTATTTACTGTATAATTTACTGGATGACACCTGCCCTTCTACTCCTTGCAAGTTTCTTGATCTAAGATTCATGAAGAAACTATCACCTGTGCTGTTTTCCTTTTTACTTAAAAGGCTATCATGAGAACAGACGCGTACAAACCTTAGCTTTGGGATCACTCTTATTTTTCTGCACTTTTTTTGGTTTGTTTTTTTAGTTTTCCAAATGGTTTGGATGGATGCAGAAGTCAGATAAACAGAGGTTCCTGGACAGGCACAGTGGCACATGCCTGTAATCCCAGTAGCCGGGAAGGTTGAGGTAGGAGGATTGCAAGTTCAAAGCCAGCCTCAGCAACTTAGCAAGGCCCTAAGCAACTCGGACAGACCATGTCTCTAAATAAAACATTTTTAAAAGGTCTGGGGATGTGGCTCAGTGGTTAAGTGCCCCTGGGTTCAATCCCTAATACTAAAGGGTAGGAGGATGATAAAAACCAAAAGTGTTTCTTACCACAATAAAGTAAATAATAGTTAGACTGAATTAGCAGCCTGGACTGTTGGGAATATTCATAGCTGCTCCTGCTTTACATGTGAGTCCTGTGTGAGCAAGCACCTGTGATGCCTGGTGTTCAGTGAACGGTTCCTCTGCTTCCTTTCCTAGTATGGTGCTTTTGTGGGTGATTACATGAGACTCGGTACTCCTAAATCTAGAGCCTAAGGAATAATCTAGCTAGAAACAGAACACAGAATTCTCTGGTATTCCCCTATCCGAGGATCACTGGGGATCATGAGCAAGACCCGCAGCCTCCCAGTGATTCAGTTTTCCCACCCCCTAAACAGGCTGATTCACTTGTTCAGGGTACCACATGGAGTCCTGCCAAATGCAAATGTGGAACTTGTGCCAAGCTTTTCTGGGAGCCGGGCTCATTACTGCCACAGTCACTACAACAAATAACAACAAAAGCCTCTAGGTACAAATTATCACACATAATAAACTTAATTTAAGAAACGCTGAAGAGATTTTTAGTTGAATTTTAATTTACACAGCACCATTCATCACACAAGTGTCCTGGGGCCACTACTAATCGAAAATAAGACATTAGTACCGATTAGTTTCTACATGCCTCAGTGATCCTACCAACTTAAATCCACCTACCACAAAAAAAAGGAAGGAAGGAAGGAAGGAAGGAAGGAAGGAAGGAAGGAAGGAAGGAAG
Organism: Sciurus vulgaris; assembly: GCF_902686455.1. Taxonomy (NCBI): domain Eukaryota; kingdom Metazoa; phylum Chordata; class Mammalia; order Rodentia; family Sciuridae; genus Sciurus; species Sciurus vulgaris. The sequence continues at coordinate 75,632,736 of NC_136472.1, forward strand.
GAAGGAAGGAAGGAAGGGGGGAAGGAAGGAAGGAAGGAAGGGGGGAAGGAAGGAAGGGGGGAGGGAAGGAAGGAAGGAAGGAAGGGGGGAAGGAAGGAAGGGGGGAGGGAAGGAAGGAGGGAGAAAGAAGAGGAGGAGGAGGAGGAGAACACACAGGAAAGGTTGTAGAGATTGCTGAAAGTGTAAGTAAAAAGAACCCAGAGTCTGAAAAATAGGGTAGGGTTCTGAATTCTATTCCCAGCTAGACTATTCCTTAGCCTCTCAATTTAGGCATATCAAATCCCATGTGATTCACCCATAAAAGGGAAGTAAAGGAACCATTTGTTGAGCACCTGAATCGACCAGGCATCATGAGGTGCTTCACATAGGACTCGCCTGTGAAGCAGGAGCAGCTATGAGCATTCCTAGGAGTCCAAGGCAGGATAATACTTGCAGGACCCTTTTCCAAAGTAATGCCCAAGAAGCATGTTACAACAGTGACAAGGACACCAGATATATATATATATATCATTTGGGCACCTACAGGACGTGCCCGTGAGATGCTACATTCTTTACTCACATACATCGCCACCCAGAAAGTGGATGCTATCATCTTCATTTTAAAGATAAACAAATTGAGTTGTTAAAGTGTTTAAACACCATTCCAGGGTTGGGGATATAGCTAGGGCTGGGGATATAGCTCAGTGAGTAGAGTGCTTGAATCACAAGCACAAGGCCCTGGGTTCAAATCCCCAGCATCGCAGAAAGGGGAAAAAAAAAAAAAAAAAAAAAAAAAAAAAAAAAACCACCATTCCTGAAGCCAGAACCTAGGTTTCAGTCTCATCTTGATGTCCTGCCAATTACGTGGCCTCAAGCAAATCCTTCAACTTTGCTGAGCCGTAGCATCCTAATCCTAAAATGGAGATAAAACCAGTCCCCCCTGCCACTCACTGAATGTTACAAGGATTACATGGCATAGAATATTAAAATGTAAAGTGCATGTATAAGTATCTTGTCTTCTCCCAACTAGACTGAAATCACTGGTAGGCAGAGTGACTTTTTACAAATCCCTGAAGGTCTAGATCATGTGTGCTGAATGATTATGTGGATGAAACAAAAACCAGTCCTATCTTTGAGCCATTCATTGAGCACCCACCTCTGTGGCACACTCCTGGGTGGCAGAGGTGTTTGTGCCCCCTCCCCAAGAGGCCCTGGAGGAGTTAAGTAGCATGCTTCAGGCACAGTGGATGAAATGGCCACAGTGTGCAGAGGCAGGGTTGGACACCAAAGCAGTGGGAACCAGCACAGCTCCACTCTGGTGCCCAGTGGCGGGGAAAGATGATGGCAGATAAGGCTGGGACACCAGGTTGGAGATGGAGAAAGAGCTTTAATGGTTTTCCAAGGAGAAAAAGGAAGGAGCTATTTGGAGACAGTCAGAAAAAGAAGAGGAGTAAAAGGGAAGAAGAGAAAGGCTCCGAGGAGCACTCTAAACACACAGCAAGGGTCTGCTCAGGCCTACCTGCCTATCCAAATCTTATTCTGCTTTTCTCTCTCTTCATTACCCGTTTCTTCTAACCTTATATCAAATGGTCTTTTTTTCCTTCTTTATTCCTATAGCATACCAAAGTTAGCAACAGGCTTGCTTTTAGGATATCTTTAAGTTCTACTTTCTCATCCATAAGATAGTTAAAAACACATCTCAGGATTATCATACATATAAAATAACTTTTTTTGGATGGGTAACCAGGGTTGAACTCAGGGGCACTCGACCACATTCCCAGCCCTTTTTTGTATTTTATTAGAGACAGAACTCACTGAGTTGCTTAGTGCCTTGCTGTTGCTGAGGCTGGCTTTGAACCCGCTATCCTCCTACCTCAGCCTCCTGAGAAGCTGGGATCAAATGTGCATCACCAGTAACTTTTTTTTCATCAAATAGTGCTGGGAAGCTCAGGATGTAGCTCATTGATAGAGCACTTGCCCAGCATGTATGATGCCTTGGGTTCAATACCCAGTACCATTTAAAAAAAAAAAATTAGTTCTAGGAAAACTGGATAACCACATACAAAAAATGAAGATGGACCCTTACCTTATGTCATATACAAAAATAAACTCAAAGTGGACCAAAGACCTAGATATAAGACCTAAAACCATAAAACTCTAAGAAGAAAAGTTTCACTATAGTGAATTTGACAGAAGAAAATTTTCGTGACTTGGATTTGACAATAATTTCCTGGAAAATCTCTGTTGCCAAAGGCATAGATAACAAAAGTAAAAAGAGGTAAACTGGACTACATCAAACTCCTGTGAGTCAGAGAATATAGTCAACAGAATGAAAAGACAATCCACAGAATGGAAGAAAATATTTGCGAATCATAAATTCAGTAAGGGTTCATAAGCAGAATATATAAAGAACTACAACTCAGTAACAAGACAATCCCATAAAAAACATGGGCAAAGTACTTGAGTAGACATTTCTGTAAAGAAGATAGAGATGCACATGAGAAGATGCTAACATCACTAATCATTAGGAAAATGCAAATCAAAACCACAATGAGATACCATATCACACCCATTAAGATAGCTGCTATTTTAAAAGTTAGAAAATAGAAATAATGAAGATGTGAAAAAACTGGTACCCTTGTGCATTCTTAATGGGAATGTAAAATGGTGCAGCTACTGTGGAAAACAATATGGCAATTCTTCTAAACACTGAAAATACAGTAACATATGATCCATTCTGCTTCTGGCTGTAGACGCAAAAGAACTGAAAACAGGGACCTGAACAAGTATTTTTACCCCTATATTTACAGCAGCATTATTCACAATAGCCAAATGATGGAAGCACGCCAACTGTCCAGTGGAGAATGAATGGAGAAATTAAACTCATATGTACATGTGGTGGTATAATATTATTCAGTCTTAAAAAGGAAGGAAAGGAAATTCTGATGCATGCCACAACATGGATGAATCTCAAGGGGATTATGCTAAATGAAATAAGCAGTCTAAAAAGACACATACTGTATGATCTCACATATATGATGTACTTAGAGGAGCTAAAGTCACAGAAACAGAAAGCAGAACAGTGGTTGCCAGGAGTCTGGGGGTTGAAGGAATAGGAAGTTATTATCTCATGGGGTACAGTTGCAGTTTGGAAAAATGAGTTTCTGACACAGATGGTGGTGATACTTGTACACCATTGTGAATGTACCCCATGCCACTGAACTACACACTTAAAAATGGTTATGATGGTGAACTATGTTATGTGTACTTCGCCACAATCTAAAAATAAGGAATTTTTTTTTTAAAAAAGGTAACATATTTAAGCTTTCAGCCAAGAACTTGGCAGTGACTTTTAGTTCCTTCATTTCTATCTGATGCTACCTTTATATCAAGGTTCTTTTAAAGTTACCTGAGGAGATCAGTCCCAATCATATTCCCTAGCTTTGTCAATAAATTTGGCTGTGCATCCCAGGGTGAATTCCTTTCCTCACTGGCCTTTGGTTTTGTCAGTCATTAAAAAAAAAAAAAAAAAAGAAGAAGAAGAAGAAGAAGGAGAAGGAGAAGGAGAAGGAGAAGGAGAAGAAGAAGAAGAAGAAATAATTAAACTACCATTACATTCTCCTTTGACTCTAAAAATAAGAACATACCAAAAGTTAAAGAGCTTAAGACTAGGTTAGCAGAAAGGAAGGAAAGGAAACATTTTTGTAGGACTTATTATGTGCAAAATAATTATATGCAGGGCAGTCACAGATGCAAATATCCAAAGGAAAGGGGATAATTCCTGATTTGGGGGGAAACAATTGGAGAAATCACAATCTTGTGTGTAAGTGCTACTATAAGGTTGTAGGAACAGGAGGTAACTGATGCATGCCACTGTCTGGGGAAATCCACTCAGGAGGTGATGACTGAAGAGGCAAGCTCTTTGAGGAGGGATGTGAGGGATCAGGAGTTAATTAAGTAGAAAGGAAGCAGAAGAGCATCAGGGCAGAGGGACCAGAGACCCAGAACAGTTCGGAGAAGAGACAGAAGCCAGTCTGGAAAAGCAGTTTGGGATTTGACTGCTAAATGCTTTAAAAAAAAAAAGCTGGAAAAAGAGCTTGGGTTCTATTCTGAAGGCGGTGAGGAAGTACTCACAGTTTAAACTGGAGAATGGTTAAGATCCAACATGCATGGAAGAAATATCACTTTGGCAACAGTGTAGAGGAGGATAGATGAAGGGAAGCAGGAAGCTATTGCTGTAGCCCAGACAAAACAGGATAGGGGCCTCAACGAAGACAGTGGCAGTGGGGAAGGAGAAGAAAGAAAGCGCTTTCTGCCTCAAGCAGTTCACATAGATAAAGGCAGGAATGGTGTGTAAACTCAGAAGGCTGGCTTCTAACATACTGTGGGCCTTGAACCATATTCTTATTTCTAAATGGTTTCTGACCAATTTGGAATGTCCTAGGTCCAGGGCACTCACTCAAAGGGAGGAAACTAGCATAAGTTAATCTGTTTCAGTTGCTGTGCTGTCCCCCACCCCTTCTCACCAGGAACAATGGGAGGCAGCACTGGAAAAAGGAGCATCTGGCTGCAGTAAAGACCCATCCCTTCCCAGGCTGGAGCTGCTGGCTCATCCTTGGAATCACAACAATCAAGAATGGAGAATCGTTCTTTTCATCCCTCTCACAGCATTCTCCCAGTGACTGCACCCTCTAACAATGGTGTGGTCTGTGAGCTGCCTCCCTCTACCACTACACTCCCTACCACTGCACAAGGGCGATGCTGTACCCCAGGGGCTGCTGAGGCTGTGAGCCTCGAAACCTCTGACTGTCCAAGAGGGTCAGGATGCTTCTCCAGAAGGAGCTGCAGGAACAATGAGACTGAAAAAGACCAAGCTTTAACTAGTAAGAATGGGGAAGAGCCATTTTTTTCCTGCTATTAAACTAGCAAAAAGATTTTAATGACAGTGGTGGAAAGGGTGTGATAAAGCAGCCATCCTGTGTGTACCCTGTCAGTATGATGCATTTGGAAAACAATCTGGCAGTATTTTGAAAGTCTTAAAAATTCCCCTTTTTCCCAATAATTCTCATTTCAGGCAACTGATTCAAAGGAAAGAAAAAGATATATGCATGAAGGTACATATTGCAGCACTAGTAAGGATTAAAATGTGTAAGGTTTCTGTTCTTCAGGTTTTTCCACTCTTACATCTTTCCCTCTAACTTACTCTTAAGTTTTGTAATATTGATCTCTGTGGCCCCTGACAGAACCCATGTGCATCATCTAAAGAAGATGTATTATAAAAATAATTTACTATAGACTAACTGCACTTACCAAAGAGTTAGAGGCCTTTTATTCATTTTATAAAAACTTTTAAACAAAAACTACATTTAAAATAATGAACTTATTCACACATGCAGTGTTCTACTGAACAGGTACTATGATGGCGGTGGAGGGTACAGCGGTAAACAATACAGATGTGGTCTGTGGTCTCACAGCCTAGTATCTAGCAGAGATGTCAACAAGAAACAAGTAACTATGATAAAGCATGATCAATATGACGATCATGGGAAAACCAGTGTGCCAGAAGAATGAATGGCAAGATGGTCAAGGGATGGCTAGAGGAGTTGAAAGGGTTGGAAAAAGCCAGAGGGAAGAAATTAAGGAACTTGAACTTTGTACTAAGGACAAGAGAAAAGGCGAGTGCTATGCCTAGATTTGGTTCTGGAAAGCTCACTCTGGCTATTGTGTGAAAAGCTGGAGAAGAAGACCAACAGTCAACTATGCCAACTGGGAGACTACTGTAGTCCCAGTGAGAAATGACGGTGGCTTAGAGTACAGTGGGACAATGGGGAAAGAGAGGATAATGCAAACAGGTATTTAATGGCTAGAATCAACTTAGTGATTGTTGGAATGTGGTGGTAAGATGAACAAAGAATGATCAGCAGACTTACAGCTTGAGCCAACTGTGACATCTACTGGAGCAGGTTTGGAGCACAGGGAGATTTGGTTCAGGGCAGAGGATACTGGGTTTAACTGTGGACGCTCAGAATTGCAGGTCTTCAAAACATCCTGGTAGAGGTGAACTGCAGGCCACAGATTTGTTCCTCAAAGTTCACACGTGGGTGGGAGATACAGAGCATCACATAGGGATAGAGCTGAGGCAGCAGGAGTAGACAGGATCACCCCTGGACCAAGGACTCAGCAATCACAGCACAGTACTAAGTGTTGTAAGTGAGGAAAGAAGGGGAATAGTTTTCCCTGCCACTTCTTCCAGGATGCTCTCCCACATGCCTCCCTAGGCTAATCTGCTGGCTGAGTTATGTCCCCTACCTACAGACTGTAAGTGCCTTGCAGGCAGGAATGGTGTCTCTCAGATTTTTGCTCCCAGTCCACAGTCTTGCCTGGAGCACAGCATAGACATGTATTAAGTGTCGGGAGAACTGACTCCCGTGATGCAGAGACGCTGCATCGGCTATGCTGCAGTTCCTCTAAAACCTCACTTTATAAACACGTTACTGGAGGAGGGAGAAGACTGTATGTATGCTTCAATCAGAACCTAGTCTGGGAGCCAGGCATGGTGGTGCACACCTGTAATCCCAGCAGCTCCCGAGGTTGAGGAAGGAGAATCTCGAGTTCAATGCCAGCCTCAGCAATTTAGTGAGGCCCTAAACAACTCAGCAAGACTCTGTCTCTAAATAAAATACAAAAAAAGGAGGGGTGCTGGGGATGTGGCTCAGTGGTTGAGTACCCCTGAGTTCAATCCCCAGTATCAAAAAAAGAATTTAGTTTGGGACTTTTGAGAAGCACATCATTTGCATAAGGAAAAAAAATGTGTTAATAAAATATATGAATTTACATTGTGTACAACCACAAAACGAAAAGTTGTACCCCTTTTGTGTACAATGAATCAAAATGCAATCTGTAAAAATAAACAATAAAAAATTTTTAAAAATTAAAAATATGTGAAGCTATTTCTACCTGCTGTCAGCTCTTTGGTCACAAACATATACTGGTAGGTGTGATACTCTGAGTACCATACTCTGAGCTTAACTCCAGCAGCCTCCTCTGCTATTCGGTTAGAGAAACGCCTTGGGGCAAAAGCCCTGATGTGATTTGATCCTAAGAGTGGGGACTTATTGGCATTCATTTGCTCCTGGTGCTATGACAGAAGATAGTACAAGAGGCTTATACAGAGCTGGTCTCTACTTGCAAGTCTGTCTATAACCTATGGCAGCACAAACAACTAAGAAAAGATTGAATAGATAATACATAGGATAAAATATTCAGAACAGGTAAAGTTAAATATTTATATTTCACTCAAAAGATTAGAACATTAGAGTAGAGGTGAGAGGCACAGGAAAAGGGAATGTCAAGTGAGTATGATAGAAAAGAAAAGTAATGACTAGCCTTTCACGTGTGGGGAAGAGAAAAGACACAGCCTAACCTAACAGGAAAGGGGAACAGCCTGGAAATCAAACCACGGGCTAGACACTCTGCTAAGTCCTTTTATGCAGCCTCTTATTACACACTATAATCTTAAGAAACAAGAATCATTACTCCCACTTCCAAGATAGTATAACTGAGGCCCAGGGAAGTAAAACAATTTCACCAAAGTCTTAATGACTGCCAGGTATTTCCAAAGTCCAAAGATTGCAAGGTAAGAATTGTGACCCTACATAAAATTTCCTAGTGAGAATGGTTGTTTTCATTTTCACTATGGCTGTAGCCAGTTAATCCAAACTCCTCAGTTTCACAGTGATGGCTAGAATCCACCTTCGTTAGTCATGAAAGCTGACTGTTAATTTTTCAGGAATTTTGCAACCCAATTGATTTCACTTTGGTAGTCTGAAACCAGCCGTGGTAGGAAAGTTTACACCATGGAAATGAGCAAATGCCGAAAGTCAGTGTGGCTGCTGCTGCTTCCCCCCCTAAGAACCTGCTGTTAAATAATTACCAGCACACCGATGCTTGAGAACCATAGAGGTACAAGGGCATGGCTTCTATCTTTTTGTCAAGTTCCACCCAGTGGTTCTAACCACCTGGAAGACAGTGCTGAGAAGAATTCTGAGATGTTGTTCATGGTTATCCATTATAAATAATCTGCCAGAAGTGATGTCTATTACAGTTGGGAGGGAAAAGTGGTAGCAGTCATGCCATGTACCTACAATCCTCAACACAGTTCAATGCCCAAATTTTAGAGAGGAAGAGACAGAGACCCAGAGGGAGAAGAGCTGAGACTCTACAAGCCAAATGTAATATGATGCCTTGTCCAGTGATCTTCCCAAGACAGCACAGAAACCCTGGCGTTGGGGTGCTCCCTGACCTAGCTGGCAGCTCTTTGGACAGTGTCCAGCAGCACTGCAGTGACAAGGACCACTAGGCACATTTTTGCAGAGGGTATTCAAACACACACTAAGTGGTGAGCTAGAATGAACTTCTGGATCTTTTACCCCTGAGAAGTAATGCTGGTAGGTTTCTAAGAACTCTATCTATGCTCTTACGTGCCTTCTTCCTGACCACAGAAACAACTACCAACCTAAAGTGTGGGGTTTCTAAGAATCCTACATGACTTAGCAACACCCTGATACCTCGTTGTCAGTTGTCAAATCACAAGATACAGAGATTATACTTTAAGGATGATTTCACCAGAAAAACACGATTGAATAAGAAAAAAAATCCACAGCACTCTATGAACTTTCAATAAACTGTCCTCAAACTGGTTTTTTGTTGTGGTGGTGGTGGTGATGGTGGTTTTTTTTTTTTTTTTTTTAAACATTTTCATTTTATTAGGGTCTTTCTCTGTTCCCCAGGCTGACCTAGAACTCCTGGTTCAAACACTCCAACTGCCCCAGCCTCCCAAATTGTTGGGACTACCAGTACACAACACCATGCCTGGTTTAAATATTGTATTTTTGAAGAAGTAATATGGCTCAAAAATCAAGAGGTATAAAATGGCAAATATTAACAAGTCTCCTCTTATCCTAATCGAAGTCATGCCATTCTGCTTTATAGAGATAATCATTGTCTTCAGTTTCTGGTGCTTCATTTTAAAGACATTTTACACACACACACACACACAAATATTTCCCTTTCATAATACAAAGTACAGTACCATTTAATATCATAGTATGTTATATGCACCTTGCATATAACCATTTAAATTATATTTTTAAGTTTACTTCATATCTGCATCTAAAGAACTCCTTCACTATTTTTATAGAAGATGTCATTGTTACAAGAGTGTCTCATTTAAAATCATATTACAACTTGACAACAGAAGCAAACATTATTTGAAGAGAAAATCACTTAATCTCACACTGATAAAATCTTAGGGAGATTTGTTTTTGCGTTTGTTTATATTTTCTTATAAAATAAAATAACACTGTGGTCAAAGGTCAATAAGATAAAAGTAGTACACGCTACTGAATTGAATTTGTACTAATTTCTTTTCTGTAAATTAAAAAAAAAAAAAAAGAAAGAAGAAGTTAAATGAGGAGTGACTATTTGAAATTATGACCTTAAAAGTACTTTGAAGGATTTTCCTGTAGGAATAAAAAGTTGTTACTTTATTTCTGTCCTATGTTTTTCAAAACAGGATTCATGTTGTTTGCTATTACTTGCCATTGAAGGTGTCTGTGTTCGGCTAGGAACTTCTCAGGTCAAGGTAACACTGTTATTCATCTTTGTATTCTCAGAGACACAGTGTAGAAGAGGACCTCAGTTACTTTAGTTGAGTTGATGAACTGTTATATAGAGAATGTTTAGACCCCCCTGAGAATGCATTTTGCAATCACAAATATGTCTAAAGCACAACCAAGTGAGGTTTTACTCTAAGATATACTTTTGGGAAAAAAAGTCTTAAAACCTTATTGAGGATTTGTTGGAGGCAAGAAGACCTAGAAGTGGAAAAGCCAGAAAGTGTTGGTGTGGGATAAAGGTGAGGAAAAACTGGTAGAGCTAACCAAGCAAAGATCTCTTCTGTGCTCTTGAATCAGAGAGTGAACCTCTGCCTTGGCTGTGCTCAAGGTCATTCCTACTTAGTCCAAATGCACAGTGCCTAGTATTCAACAGAAGCCTACGCATGGAGCATCTGTGCTAGGTACGCAGTAGGAGCTCAATAAATCTCTATCTGAGCCAGTCTGTATCCCATGTTATTTTTTCACCACTCCTCTACAGCTCTCATTCCCCTAATGGGCAAGAAGTGATTTCAAGGGATCATGTTTTGATTATTGTTTGCATCTTGATATGAAATGGGTCTTCTGAGTCCTGAAAATTTAATTTGTGAACAGAATGAAGACCTGAGCACCTCAAGCTAGGAACAAATGAAGAAAGCAGAGACGGGATCAGGAGATGCTTCATACAAAGGTCACACAGTATCTGAGATGAGTCTTAAAGGATGGAAAATATTCCCAGAAGCAAATTCCAGAGACAAGATAGGAAGAAAGAAAGAAAAAAATATTTGGAACATAAAGGGGAAGACATTAAAATGCATGGAGGCAACAAAACGGATGAAGTGCTAGGGAAACTCCATACAATCGTTCCTGGAGCCCACAGGGAAGCACTTCATGGGAATGGAAAAGCAGGCTGAAGCACAGAGGCAGTGAGTCTTACCTGATGTTTGCCTTGAAAAGAAATAGACAGTCCATTACTTCTGAGTAGAAAGAATACAATATGAAGAAAAATATCAGGATTCAAGGGTAGGACAGAGCTAACTCTTAATAACTAGCGGTGTGGCTTTGGAGAAGTTAATTGATTTTTTTGGACTTTAGTTTTCTAAGATGGGCATAACATATAAACTGAAATGAAGAGATATGAATGTTGAAGAGCTTTATAAACTGGCAAGTACAGCATAAAAATGAATTGTTGTTATAACAGTGAATTATACTTTAGGAAAAGCATCTTAACTTTGTTGAGGATTCACTGGAGGTGAGAGGAAGGCCCAGACAGGAAAAGCCAGAAAGTGAGGGCAGGGTGATCTTTGCTTGTGCAGATGAGGACAGAGCCTGTCCCTTCACCTGCAGGCTTCAGCATTAGACCCAGGGCCTTACCCTGAGCAAAACTTCCAGAAATGATATACAACCCATCCGAGCTAGGCACTTGGGAGTCCAACTTAGGTGACAGAACAAGTTTTGGGTGGATGATCTCAATGGGGACAAGCATGGTTTCCCACTGCAGGGTATTTACTGGTAGCATCGCATCTGTGATCTTCCCAGATAGCAATGTTAGGCAGCCAGGCAAAAACACTAAGCCAAAAGGGGCCTTAAAAAGAACATTAAGGAAATTGATTTTTTAAAAAATGGAGTACACTGTATGTAGGATGCAATAACAGGTGCTAAGGTTTGAGTGTTGGATGTTCCCTCAAGGTTCGTGTACTGGAGGCCCAATCTGCAGGAAAGTGGTGTTGATAGTCTGAACTTTTAAGAGGTGGGGCCAAGTGAGAGGTCCTAGGTCAAGTGAGGGTGTTCCCTCAGAAGGGACTTAAGTACTTCCTGTGGAACATAGTGAGTTCTCCTAAGACGGTTATTAGGGGCTGGGCACAGGGTTACACTGCCTGTAATCCCAGTAGCTCAGGAGGCTGAAGCAGGAGAATTGCAAATTTGAGGTCAACCTCAGTAACTTAGTGAGGCCTGAGGCAACTTAGTGAGACCCCGTTCCAAAAATAAAAAGGGCTGGGGATGTGGCTCAGTGGTTAAACACCACTGGGTTCAATTCCTGGTGACAAAAAAAAAAGAAAAAAGAAAAAAAACACAAACAAACAAAAAGTGGCTGTTATAAAAACCTAGGCCTGGCCACAACAGCAGCTCCCTGGCTTCCTGTTTGCGTTCACTCTGCCCTAGATGTGTTCCCACCATTTCCATCAGTCACAACGTGACACAGCACAGGGGAACCTCAACAGAATTGAGCTATTGCCAGTGCCATGCCCTTGAAATTCCTAAACTCTGAGCTCAACAACCCTCTTTTCTTAAGCAGCCTGCCTTGGGTATTTTATTGTGGTAACTAAAAATTGAACAATACAATAGGGAAAACTGGGTGTGGGGCATATGGAAACTCTGTATTACCTTTTTGGTTTTTCTGTAAATCTAAAACTGTGAGGGAAAAATAAGTCTATTAAAAAGGACACTAAAAATTCAGAGTGGATTTATTCTTAGTAGCTAAAAGCTAGAAACAGTATAGTTATCAATCTAGAGGATGCAAAAGTCAACTGGCATATTCATGCAATGGAATAGTATGCAGCAATAAAAAGGAATGGTCTAAAAATACATTCAACAATATGGATGGATCTCAAAAAGTATTATACTGAACCAAAGTGGCCTTGTACAAGAGTACATACCATAAGATTCTGTTTCTATGACATTCTAAAGCATGCAAAATTAATTCCTGGTGGATAGGGAAAAAAATCAGAATGGTGGTTACTCCTAGAGGGTGGGTATGGGGCCACTGTTTCAGAAGGGGCATGAGTAAACTTTCTGGGATCATAATGTTTTATACCTTGATAGGAGCTTGAATTACTTTTGTCAAATCTCAAGTATGCTCTCTTAAGATCTGAGCATTTCACTTCATGCAAATTTTACCTCAAAGGAATACCAAACACATGGAATTGTAGTCAATGACTAGATCATTTAGGGAGAAAATTAATAAATTATGTAGGGAGAAAAGTATAATGTCTTTGATTTAGTTTAAATGCTTTAAAATACAAGATGGGTAATGGAAAATGGGTTGGATGGATAGGTATGTGATAGCAAGCATAGTAGAATATTAATGGCAGAATCTATATGATTAATATGTAGGTATTAACTATAAAACTTTTTATTTGTTTATTTTTTTCAGTACTGAGATTGAACCCAAGGTCTCACACATGCCAGGCAAGTAATCTACCACTAAGCTACATTCCCATCCCTTACATTTTTATGTTATTTTATTTTTAATTTTAAGACAGCCTTGCTAAGTCGCTCAGGCTGGCCTTGAATTTGAAATCCTCTGGCTCTGGTCTTCTGAGTAGTCGGGATTAAAGACATGCACACTGCACCCAGCTAAAATTCTTTCACTTTTGCTGTATGTTTGAAAACTGTCATTAAGAACTGTAAGGAAAAATTAAGAACATTTTGGAATTTTGGGTCTGGGATGGGTAACTGGGAAAAAGAGATTACGGAGTTTACATGTCCAGACGTGGGTTCTTATATTAATAAAAATCCCTTATACTTACCGTTTCACCTGAGTACATGCAGCCCTTTCATATTCATCCTTATTCTCTCCCCCAGTTTGGTATATGCACATTTCATCTACGTTCCTGAGGATATCTTCCCTTTAACACAGTATGATTTTGCAACAAGTTTCATTATTTTGTCCCCCTACCAGACTACCATGGACTCTGGTTTTTCCTCTTTTGACTTTGTCTTCCCTTTGTCTAGCACAGCATCTGACACATAGGGCAGGCACTCATTCAAACATCTGTTAAGAATAGTATGTGTCCTGAACAAGTACAAGGCCAGCCTGCGGGGGCAATCAGACTCTTTAGAGGCCATGGGGAGACATGGAGGATTTCCCACAGACAAACATGATTTCATGGAAGTGAGTCTGCACTTGCAAGGTAATAACTAGATGTAGAGGGGCTGTTTGGATTTCCTCATCCAGTTCATCCTGTCACAATGCTCCATGAAAACTTTCTAGATGAAGCTGGCTGGTGGGTATCGTAGGTTAGCTCCCTCAACCTCTACTCCATTCTCCTTCTAGTTAGAAATTCTGGAAAACTAAAAATCGCCTTTGCCATATTTGCTTGCAGTTAATCTGCCAAATATTTGCATTCATATAAGACTTGGAAGATGGAAGTAAGGCAAAGACCTTTTTCCTGCTCTTTTGGCCATTTCTTGTTTCTGCTGGCAAAAGAAGTATGGACATTTGAAGGGTTTATATGGCTAGGTGTTCTCCAGCTTCCCAAGTCTGACCTTCAGTCCCTGGACTGCTGTTTATGGAGTGGGGGTGGGGTGTTAGGCTGATCACTCTGGTGGTGTCCTGGGAGGTCATTCATGAACTTCTAGACTGGGACACACAGCTTTAAGTCTTCTCATTGACTAAGTATTGAATTTCGTGTATTAAATTCCTTCCTGTTTAAAGTATATGCAGTGGTTTCCATTTCTTAGACTAATACCTGGGTATACAAATCAAGGAATCAGTTTGAGTGACTGGGGGCAGGCCCCTGGAGAATGGGAAAAAGAAAAAACACAAGGGTTTGCATTTTGGAGTTTCTCACAGCAAGAACCTATTCAAGTAGATGTCGGACCTTACTTTGTGCTGAGAACTGGGCTAGGAGCTGGCTCCAAGAGAAAGTGATCTGACTTGAGATAATAGAGCCATGTTACCTTACCAAGGAAGAGCCGTGGTGCAGGATGACTGAGAGAAGGAAGGAATGGTGAGAATGAGCATCCAGGTGAAGGGGAAGCTTCAGAGGGAAGGGAAAAGGCACGACCCGAGACCTCAACTAGCAACTAGTACACTCAGCACTGTACGCACGCACGGCATGCTCATTTAAAATGGTCTCACTTAATATCCCTCTCTCCTCTTCCCTTTTTGGTTAACATTTGGGTGCTTCCCACACAGCAGGCACTTTACATATATTTTCTTATTTAAATTTTGGAACATTCTATGAAGAGGGAGCTATTATTAGTCCCATCACTTGCCTGAGGTCTCATGGTCATTAAATAGCAGGCCCAGAACTGAAACAAGTATCTTTTGATCTAAATCCTCCATTTTTAAAGTTAACAAAGCCAGATTTTCAGTTCCTAAAAACACAGACCATGTTTAAAAACCAGTATTATAGAAACATAAGGAGTTGTTATCCTTATTATGGAAAATTCCTTTCTCCAAGTTTTAAGTCTTCAAGGTAGTAGAAACAGTGCCCCTGAGGCTCTGGGCCTAGAAGGGATTGCAGACATCCTCAGCTAGTTCCAATCAGACCAGACTCACAATGGACAAAGGGTGGGGGCAGAGGCAGAGAAGGGAAAATGGTGGCTGCCACCACAGCCTCCTCACTAAGGAGACTCTGTACACCACGCCATTGCTTCTAGTTCAGAGGGTACCATCCGGACCTAAGAAATCAAAGTGCCCATTGGGAAGGGAAAACACACACATGCCCCTTCCACACACAAAAGGACATTTGTGTCAGGCAGCTAAGAGGCTGACACACACGGAGGGCTTGCCCCTCCTCCCTTTACCCCTAGAAAAGACAAGAAAGGCAGCTTTCTGGTGTCCCACAAAGGGGGGAGGCTGTGGCAGGGAAGAGAACAAGCCCTCTCCAAAACTGCTGACTTGATTCATCCCCAAACTGATACAATGTGGAGAGGAAGACTACAGGAAATGGGCAGAGTATGTCCAAGAAAAGATTTCCTGCAAGCAGTTAACGGGAAACTAACATGAAAAGCAGGACTAAAAATACACAGGCTGTTGGAAGCAAGTGGTGAGGGCCCCTGGTTTTTCAACAAGTGGCTCAGGAAGCTACCAGACTTGGGACTCTCCCTGCACACCAAGCTAGTGAGGCCAGCTTCACACTGGCTTCACTTGCCCAAGAGAAGCTTACCAGGGTACCTGGTATGATTTAAATCTCAGTGCAGCATTTATCAATCCTTACTGTGTTCCAGGCTCCCTGTACATGTAAGTCACAGCACAGAAAGAAGGTGCAGCCCCCGCTCTTCACACACCAGGGCTTGATTCAAGTGGTTAGAGAAATGGATCGGTAGTCCAAATGATAGCCTGTGTTTAAGTGAATTTTAGTTATCAAAGAATAAACCCCACGATTTAAAGGGAGATCTAAAGAATTGGAAAGCCTGCACAGAAGTGGCAATGGAATGCAGGAAATTCACCTATGCTTGAAGGCACGTGTGAGTAATGCAAAAGCATAGGGCATGAACAGCAGGGAACGAACAGGCAGCATCAGAGACTAAAAGGCAGCAACTGCGGGGTGGAGAAAGAACCTTTCTGTAGGTGCCCAGAGGCGGAAACAGGCATGTGGAGTATCCTCAGGCCCGAGGGTCTGAGAAGAAACTGGAAGGTAGAGTTTGTTTTCAGAGCCTTCCCTTTCACCTACAAAGGCCCAATTCTGCTATTTATTGAGCCCAGGTACCAGTGCATTCCCTGTAGCACTGAACACAATTTAACATGAAAGGCAAGCCCTCCAAATGATAGAAGTGGGGGGTGAGGTGGGGTTTTGAAAATGTTCCAGAGCCTGTCTGGGGTCCTGGTGAACCTCTAACCATCTCACTCTGCCACCCCATCTACACACTCTGAAGTTCTGGATCCCAATTAGAAAGCAAAATCTTATCACTAATCATCTCCAAATTCACAGGCACATAATGACTAAGTCCTTCTTCCAGAATCAAAATGAATAATTTGAGGCCAAAGATCTTTTAGAGTTATATTTTTATACCCAATGGAAACCAGATGTGCAGGAACACTGGAAAACAAGATGCAGGTGGTCCTGAGTGATTAGGGCCTAGGGACACTGGGTAGGGAGAACAGTAAGTCTTCACCATGGGTGATCTTTCTTTGGCGGTAAGATCCCACAGATACTTTTGTTGTTGCTGCTCTTATCTTTGCTATTTCTTGGCAGCATTTGAGACAGCCGAGCACTCCTTTCCTAAAGTCTCCTCCTAAATCCTTTGGATTCTGTGACACCAGTTTCCTTCATCTTTGTGCTGCTTTTTGGTCTTCACAGGGTCATTAAGGTCTACCCTCCCTAGTGTTTCATCTCAGCTTCCTCTTGTCTTACCTTACACAGCTTGGGATCTGGATTTCCCTCACTGTGCAGAATACTCCCAGACTCACATTTGCACACTACACTTTAAGACCTACCAGGCAGAAATGAGGAAAGCGGACAGCTCCACCTTATTTTGGCTCTTTCTTCCTAGTCTCTACAACAGAAGGGAGGAAGGTTAACGCACTGAAACTGTACACTTCTAAAGCCTTGGCAAACTGCTTTATAGATATTAGGATTTTGTGGTTTTGCTTTGTCTGGATGTATTTTTTTTTTTAATTTTAAACCTTGGAAATACAGGTACCACAGTTGGCATTTCATTTGGTATGTTTAAACAACCATCATCAAACAGAGGGAAAAAATGGACAAGAATTAAAAGTATGGGAAAACTAAGCGGCCGCAAATATGAGAAATATGTTAGGAAATCCGTGGTATTTGTACAATTCAAAGTTAAACAAACAGACAAACAAAATAATTGGATTGATGACTTAATATAAATATATTATTTATATAATAAATTATATAATAATTTAAGAATTTAAGCTCATTTAATTTTATTTATAAATTTATATAAATAAATTATTTAATTACATGCTAGCAGGTACTCATATTTCTATTTCTTAAAATCTGAGGGTCATAGTAAAAAGAAAGTCAGTAAATTCGACTGCTCTGAAATCTGCCTGTTTTGTTCTTTTCTTTGTGTGTGGGGGAGGAGGGAGGTGCTGGGGAATGAACCCAGGGCCTCTCACATACTAGGCAAGTACTCTACCAATGAGCTACACCTCCAGTTCAGATATAGGGCTGTGCTTACTCTGATATCTGTATTTCACTGTGCACTTTTTTTTTTTTTTAAATACCAGGAATTGAACCCAGGGGCATTAACCACTAAGTCACATTCTCAGCCCTTTTTTATTTTTTGAGACAGGGCCTCGCTAAGTTGCTGGGTCTGGCTTTGAACTTGTGATCCTCCTAACTCAGCCTCCTGAGCTTCTGAGATTACAGGCATGCACCACCGTGCCTGACTCCTTAGGCAGTTTTGACAACTAGAAGTAGCAATGAAAAATGTGGAAGGAACCTAGGATTGGGCAGCTATCTTTGCTACTAAACACTCCTTGCTAAATGTTCATTTAATACTGTTAGGTTCTAAGATTCCTACACATTCTGAGCATTCGGTCTCAGCAAAGATCAGAAAATCACTTCCTCCTCAGTTTTCAGTCAATGGATTTGTTTTTCCAATACTACTTGACTCTTAAGTCTCCAGAAAGAAACAAGGACAGTGACAGAGTGTGCACAAGGGTACCAGAGAAGCTATTTTCCAAGGATTTGCATTCTGCCGTGGTCTTAAGAGATGGCAGTTGAGAAGTTAGGAGTTTTTTACCCTACCAGGAAGTAGGGCAAAATTCCCCATAGCTAAGTCAGAGTCAAGAGTTAGTTGAGAAAAGGCTGGAACGTTAAATAAAAAAATGGAATGATATGTTTCATCCCTTTCATCTTAGTGGGGGAAAAAGCAAGAAGACAGAAGCTGAAGAAAGAATGGTGGAGCACTGTCAAAAGAAAATGAAATTTCTCCCCACAGAATAAACCATCTTTCTAAACACCCTCCATCCTTAGTCGATTTCAAGTCTAGCTGTCAGTGAAAAATAGAAAATATTCAGTCAATAAACAAATAGCAATTGAATTTCTCCTTCATGTCATAAGGCACTTTCTATTATAGATCCTAAAATTAAGGAGTTTTGAACCTAGCTAAGAAGCCATGCCATATAAAGCAGGAGATAAACAGTACGTGTCAGAAAAGATATTGGGAATTCAGAGGAATGAGCAACTGCTGTGGTTCTGGGTGGGCTGGGAAGTCTTTGCAAGCATTAGATCTGGTGCTAGGCCAGGACAGAATGAAGGCACGGGCATGCTCTCCTTCGTGGTTGTCCTTTCTTCAGATCAATCATTAAGAAATTTCTAAACATGTAATAGCAATAATAACCATCAACAAACTTCTTTCATAGATAAAGCACTTCATAAAGAAAAAAAATGTTAAATATTATACTTGATCCTCAGAGAAGCACAATGAGGTGTGTTCTTTGTTGCCATCATCATAAGAGCTTTAACATTAATTGAATGATGCACCAGAAGCTGCACTGCTGGCTGGATGATGTAATAGTTATTCACAATCCCCTCTTTTCCTTGTTTACCTCCATTTCAGAGTCTAGAAACACAGAACATTTACTTTTCTCCTTTCTAACTGGGGGTATCCACATGTTACCATTCTGGGCAGTAAGACACAAGTAGAAATCTTTTGGGGGCTCCTGCAAAATTTTTAAGTTTTCTTGGTACCGTGAGGTTGAAGGTCAACACACTGGATGGAAGGCAGAATAAGCATCCTTGATCACAACTCTCTGTGTCTCTAAACCAAAGGCAACAACTGCTTATTACAGACTTCTTGTAATATGAGAAAAATGAACTATTTGTTTAAACTACTATCAGTCAGCTTTCTTTTACATAAACTGGAAGTATTTCTGAGATAAATCCTTACCAAGTGTTCAGCCAAGGTTATAAAGTAAGTAGGCAAAAGAAACAGAATTTAAACTCATGTGTGACAGGTCCAAAGTCCTGACCTTTAATTATTACACTAACAAGGATATACAAAGTGCTACACACACCAAGTCTCTTGATCACCAGTTTGGGGTTGTTTTGGTTTGAGGGTCATCTTACGATAGTTATGGTCATTCTCATCATAAGACTTTACATATTATTATTATTTTTTTTTTAAAGGTAACTCCAGTTTCATTGCCTCTCAGACTAGGGACAGAGGAATCCTTCAACTTATGTACTCTTTTGAGTTATCTTCTCCTGATTCCTTTCTTGAATCTCTGGCCTTTTTTTCTCATTTCCTTCACATTTCAATTCCAGAAAATTTTAAACTTTCCTACAGAAATTTTCCCTTCCTTCTTTTTTTGTACCCATCTGAGGTTTCAAGATGGTCAAAAATGAGTCCTGCCCTTGTTTTCTACTAAACAGATGAGTGTCATTTCAACAGACTAAGCATCTGATAACACTTAAAATAATAAACAGCAGACTATTTCTGGAAGGTCACTTATCTCCTTACAATAGCGCAAATTGGAAGATTGTTCGGAAATATTTCAAAGCCCAAAACAACACTGAGCTAGTGGTGGCAAGGATCAGCTGTTGGCAGCTGCTGGGGTTTTCATGGCTTTGCTCTCCAGTGAAATGCACTGTTCCTCTGTGGTTATGACTGGCCATTACATGGAAGAATTGATGGAGCTGCTCGTGGCTGTCCTGGAAAGCTTAAGATGTGTTCTTTATGTGGATCCCTAAGAGCAGACAGCCCTTGTAAAGAGAGAGGTCACCTCCCTCGACCAATTAGCTAATAGTCTGAAATCACTTCTCATAGATTAGGAAAAACTGTCTTGTGAATGAACTCTGTTCATACAGAAAGCAAGAGCCTTTTGTTTCCTTTTGAAGACCTTATTCAACTCTAAGTCCCCTTCCATCTACAAAATTCAAAATTCTACAAATGTGAACAATCAGCTCCAATGAATGAGTTCTTCCGGATAGTGGATGAATAAGTGCTTTTTTTGACTGGGAGGTTTTTGTTTTGTTTTGTTTTTGTTTTGAAAGAGAAAATTGTTTTTTAAATGTAACTTCCTGACTGTACCAGGTGTGAAATGAAAAATAAAAGAACAAGCAGTTGTGTTGAACATCTTTGGGTGTTCCCTTCAAAGATCACCAGAATGATGTCATTCTTGATGTTTTCTATTCTGCTGACCAAGCTAGGTCTTCTTAGAAAAGTCTGGAATATGACTGCCCAATTTGAATCAAAACATAGCATCAAATCCTAAAAGCTCAGGGTTTTATGAGGGATGGGTAGGATTCTCCCACTGAATAAAGAAGAATCAGTGGCTACTTTTCTGTGGTTAATAGTAGCAACTGGAGACAACCTTCACATTAGGCCTAGTGGGATGAAATAAGGCTGAGAATCACCTTGCACTGAATGTCAAAACACCTCATTTACACCATTTGCACACTGTCTCTTACCGATCTTTATTTTTCTGCTTCCAAATAGGTTGCAATTTTGTTCAGTTTTCTACCATTTCTGTGCTGTTCCCCTTTCTACTTGGAACTCTTTCTTCAAAAGTCTTGCTGGGTATGGTAGAACACACCTGTAATCCCAGCAACTGGGAAGCTGAGACAGGAGGATCGCCAAGTTCAAGGCCGGCCTCAGCAACTTAATGAGACCCTGTTTCAAAGTGAAAAGTAAAAAGGGGTGGAAATATGGCTCAGTGGTAAAGTGCCCCAGGGTTCAATCATCAGTACCGCCTCCCCCCCCCCCCCAAAAAAAAAAAAAAAAGGAAAGGAAAGGAAAAAAGAAAGTCTAAAATCCCACACAATGAAGCATATGTGAGAAAAAGAAAAAGCCCCTATCTTTCACATCTAGGAATACTAGAAAAGCTTTACTGGACAGATGAGAGAAGAGCTAAATAAATGATGGACAGAATTTTAAGTAGAGTTTGGGGTAGGAATAAAAGCAAGTGCCGCAGGAAAGAAAGAAAAATGGTACTTATCATGTGACAGCATGGTAATTCCACATAAATTCTCATCTATATCTTAATACAGATGGCCCTGGAAAGTATAGTACTGTTATTTTTCTCTCGAAGTCTCTTAAGTTTGCCATGGTTACAGAGTAAGAAAGAGGGGAATCAATTTCTCAAGTTCAGATATGGCTCCAAATCATCTCTTTCCATCGTAATTGTGAGCAACAGCATGGAAGCAGGAAAGGACAAGGCTAGTTGAAGGAATGGGAACTGAGTCAATATGGTGGGCAAATACATAGCATGTTCCACCTATTTGTTGGGAATCACGACTGAAGGCAAAGGACCCCATGAGACAGACCTCCAGTAGTGACAGGAGGTATTACCAGAGTGAAATTGTTGACTATATTGATCTGATAAATCAGAAGAGGCATTCAGGCATCCCCTTTATGAAACCATCATCAGTCCTGGAGCTGATAACTCTAGTTCTGGACCACTAGTTTCCACTTGACAACGTATTCGAATTTAACAGAAACCCTCAAGACTCCAGTGTCTACTAGTGATCTGGATCAGCATATCCAAAGGCAATGTTATTCAAGGAGACTAGACTGCATAAGTGCCTCTTGTCACACCTATAATTAATGTCACACTGATTCCTCAACTATATTTCATTGTTAAGTCTCCATTTACCAAGATGATCTCCTCTCCTATTTCTCTTTCACAAGCTCCACAACAAGGCCTACAACACACCAGTTGCTCAATGTTTCCAGGGAAAAAAATAACACACAATAGGCATTCAATAAATATCGGGTACATGAATAAATGAAGCAGATGCTTATGTGTGAAAGAGATGAGAGATGTTAAACTACAGACTCAAGGTAACAGGATACAATTGTAAATAAGATGGTAAGGGCAAGTTGACACCTCTAGCCAGGCTGGGGCCACCTTGAAAGCCAGGTCTGGGAATCTGACTTCATTTTATAGGCAACAAGAAAGAGAATTTTTGAAAGTTGCTCAGGATGAAAAAAATCTTGGGCATGGGGGGAAAGTGCTACCAAAAAGAATTCTAGATTGTTAGTACCAAACATATGTGAGATGACAGTGAACTTCCAGAAGGAAGAAGGACAGAAAGAGGGATAGAAAACAAATTCCTCACCTTTTCACGATGATACCAAAGGTCTAATTCCAGCAGTATTCTCTCCCATTGCCAGCCTGTCCTTGCCCCTGTTGTCCTTCTCTTCAAGGACCTTCTTCAAAAATTGTAGATTCAAGTTCTCATTTGACTGGGTAAGTGCAATATGAAATGGCCCTAGAATTGCTTAGAAGAAACTCAGATTCCCCAGCCTCTGACAAGGGAAGAAAAGGCCAGGTACACTGTGCTCTTGCTCCTATGTACAAGACAATCTCTTGCCTAACAAATGCCGGATGAACCCAAACCTGAAGGAAATTATTTCTCTCTGCCTTCTCTATGGAAGCCCCATAGAAATAAATACAGGGATCACGCCCTCTTGTGCCATGAACAAATAACTATGCTTACAGAGACAGAAATCTCAACCTACAATTTTATACTCTAGGGAATGCTCTTGACTGACCTGCCCTGAGCCCAGCCCTGCACCTGTACTCAAGCTCATCCAAACCTCATGCAGCCCCATCTTCCTTCCCAACTGTGTTGAAATATACTGCCCCCTCAAGGGCTACCTTAATGCTACCTCTTTCAGGTTGCTGTCCCTGATCTTTTAACTGGAATGCAAGCCCTCTTTATCTAAATCCCTTTGTCTACACTTCTTCACAAAAAGACTCCTGTAGTAGATTCTAAGGAATGTGACTTATCTTTCACTCTTTCCCTTTAAAAGCAATTAATTTTGAGACCAGGGTCCATATCATTTAGACAGGAGCAAGAGCACAGTGTACCTGGCCTTTACTTCCCCAGTAGATCACATGGACTTCATACAAGTAGGAAGCTCTCAAATGCTTGCTGACATGAATTACTGAAAATATTACTTTCAGTGAGCTTTCCTATACATTGCTTCAGGAGACAATTATTTTAATTTTACAAATGACAAAATTAAAGTTCAAAAAAATTAAGTGATTCAGAAAAGAGGCCATGCTTTCGACAGACCCTGACTCGCTCTCGTTTTACCAGCTGACACACAGATTGGTGCTTCCCATGACTGTATTTCAAAAAGTCACAGGTATAATTCTCCCAAATATGTTAACGAGTTCCCCATTCTCCCCTACCAACCTGTGTCTGGTCCTCCCCATATTAAACAGATAGACAACTGGTTTTGCTCACACACCCCTTTCCCAACTCACAGTTTTGTCCACAAGATTGATATTCTCACTAGCAAATAATTGCATTATAGACGTTATACAGTTTGCCTCCAGAGACCCAGGACAATCTAGTTGGCAGCTACAAAGAAAATAATAGGCAGAATGACCATAATGCTTCATCCACAAAGGCTGGGCTTTGAAATTTGACTGATCAGACCAGTCAAAGAGAAAGCAGTACAACTGTTGAAGTACCTAAAAGGGCTCTGTCCTCAAAAAATATCCTTTTTAATATTCAAACAATCCCTCATTCAGACTTTTTATGAGCATCCCATATCCTTACTCTCCAGAAAGAGATTTAATAAAAGAGAACAGGAAAAAATAATATAAAATTATCCAGGTGCCAGATGTTGTATGGATATTCTATAACAAACCCATAGAGTAAATGTTATTCCCATTTTACAGATGAGGAAGTCTAACATCATAGAGGTTGAGTTGATCTGCTAGCTATGTAAATACTGGCAAACCTGGGTTCTTTTCACTGCAGGGTCCTGCACCCTTCCCCCCTCTACCATACTGCCTGACAGGAAGAAGGAAGAAGGGAGTGGAACAGAGGAGCTGGCTGTTCCATCTATATCCCCTCTGTGCGCGCGCGCGCGCGCGTGTGTGTGTGTGTGTGTGTGTGTGTGTGTGTGTTGCAGGGGACGGGGGAGGTTAAAGAAAAAATTTTTTTCTGCTAAGTAAGATGCAGAGACACTTTCAAGATGGCAAAAGTAAACAGTCTTAGAAAGACCTTTCTCTTTAGAGAGGGGCCCTGCATATCAGAGTGCAGGGACCTCTGATTCTGTCATGGTTCAGGGGAAACTTTATGAAAAAGACTATTTACCTAGTGTGACCACAGTATCTAAGAGAATCCAGAAGGAAGGGTGAAAAAGGAAGAGGGAGGGAGGGAAACTGACTTATTATTTGTTTTCCAAAAATAAAAACTCACACAAACATAGTGGGAGTCAGTCATCCAGCTGGATACTCTAAGGATTAACTATCTGTGTGGTCAGGCACTTAACTTCATGTTTCTGACAGACAAGCTATAAAATGGAAAAAGAACTCTGAATAAGTCCCTTATCAAGAGAGTGCCAGAAGAATTATATTCATAGCTTCTGAGATACACACTTGAGCAAATGAGCTGACATGGGAACCTAGCCCTCACTCAACATTCCCACTGTGACTATGGCACAAGGTTCAGCTTGGGGATATGAATATCTTCAGAGCACCAGTGTCATCTCACAGTTTTGTATCCTCCTCACAGGGTATAGCTGGTTTTTTTTTTTTTTTTTTTTTTTTTTTTTTTTTTTTTTTTTTCCATAGAGAACCAAACTGAATATTGGAAACACAGAGCCCACATAATAGGTAGAAAGAACATGGGCTTTGGACTGGGAAACCATGGGTTTGAATCCTGGTTGTATGATTCGAGCAAGTTCATATGAGACTTGTTTTCTTCATCATTAAAAGGGGGATAATGACTACCTACCTTAGAAAACTGCTATCTTAAAATGCTTATTTCTTGAAAACTAAATGAAGTTTTTGATATAGCTGAACATGGTGCATGCCTGTAATCCCAGTGACTCAGGAGGCTGAGGCAGGAGGTTCCCAAATTTGAGGCTAGCCTGAGCAATTTAACAAGACTCTGTCTCAGAATAAAAAATAAAAAGGACTGGGGACATGGCTCAGTGGTTAAGCACCCCTGGGTTCAATCTCTAGTACAAAAGAAAAGTTATTTATGCAATAATAGACATTCAAAAGAAAATTTCCATATTAACCTTTGTCTCACATCATATACAAAAATTAACTTGAACTGGATTATAGATCTAAATGTAAAATCTAAAACTAAAAACTCCCATAAGAAAATATAGGAGCAAGATCCCCATGACCTTGAAGTAAATGAAAAGCATAAATGACAAAAGAGAATTTTAAGACACAGATCTCATCAAAACTCAAAAGTTTCACTCCTCAATTGGTATTAAGAACATGAAAAGGGAGCTGGGGAGAAAACATTCACATTGTACCCCACTGGAAGAAAACTGCTACGTATTTCTATCTTACGCAGAACTAGTATCCAGACCATATAGAAAACTCTTACAATAATAAGAATATAAACTACACAATATTAAAAATGAGCAAAAGATTTGAACAGATACTACACAATAGAAGATATATAAAAAGTCAGTTAGCACATGAAAAGATGCTTTTCAATATTATTAAGACACTGGGGAAATGCAAATTAAAATCACAATAAATACTATTATAAGCCCATTAAAAGGACTAAAATTTAAAAAGTTGACTATACTAAGTGTTGATGAAAATGTGGAGCAATGAAAAATTCACAGATATAGTTGATGGAAAGTAAAACAGTATAGTTTGGAAAACAATTTGGCAATTTCCTAGAAAGTTTAACAAACCCTTAACCATTTGACCTGGTTCACCAACAGGTGGCATATCCACACTATGGAATGCTAATCAGCAATAAAAAGGATACACTGAACAACAGCAACACAAGCAAAAATCATTATGCTGAGTGTAAGAAGCTAGACAAAAAGTGTACACTGTATGATTCTACTTGTTTAGAGCAAAAGTAATTTATAGTGAAAAGGACAGATGAGTGCTTGCCTGGGCCTGGGTATAAAGGAAGGGACAGATTGCAAAGGGGCAAAAGGAACCTTTTGGGGATGGTACCAATGTCCTGTACCTTCACCGAAGTGCCATTTCATCCCCTGAGTACAGATGCCTGCCAAACTTACTAAATTTAAACAGATGTAGTTCATTGTATCATTCTATGTACATCACTCCTTAAAGTTGATAAGAAAAATGAAAGTAAGTCCCTTTGTCACTCCTGCTGCCACTAGAATCAAGTTAGCAAGCTACTGTGTCTGATCTTGTGGTCCCTAGCAAAACAAAGTTACATGAGTTGCTGAAAAAAATGAGTGGGATTATGAACTCTTTTAATTTATTGAGTACCAATCCGGTACTAGGAAAAATGCTATGCAATTCATACACACTATCTCATTTAATTCTTAACAAATACAATGAGATAGGCATGATCATCTATCTAATTGTCTAAGGAAACATGCTCAGGTGGTTTTTAAAACTTGTCAAGTCACTCGAATGGAAAATGGTAGCTTTGGTCTCAATGATGGATCTGGAGACTTAATTAGATCAGGAGACTTAAAAGACAACTCTGTTATTCCTACAGTGCTTAGGGCATCCTCAGGCCAATTCCTGATGGAATAGTGACAGGAAGAGTTCCTGGAGATTAAGTTCATCAGGACTGGGGATCCTCTCAAGTAGGAGAGCTTTAGCAGTCTTTCTCTAGGGAGCCTGGGAGAGTGGGAGGTGAGGTTCACCTCTGCCTGTGGAGCCGAGGAGAACCCTCACGGGGTTCCAGAATTTGCTGGTATTTTGCTAACTCTTGGCTCCTCCAAATTCACCCACCCACTGGTTTCCCAGAGTCAAAAAGCCAAAATATCTTGGCTGAACAGACGAATGGATCACAGATGACAGAGGTTTAAAAAAAAAAAAAAAAAAAAGTCCTATAATGTGTTTCTTTTTAAAGACAAAAGCAAACTGTGCACTTCTCTTTCTTAGTCTCTATCTTGTGAAACAGTCTGTTGTCTATATTTTCATTCATCACAGTGGAAAAAGTTAAGCAAATGGTTCACGCTGAAAGTTTAAGTAAATTTACTGTCTTCTATTCCAAACCAGCTGTAGTCCATCTCCCCTGAAGCCAGGACAACAGATCAAGGAGAATATGGCTTGAGCTGCAGAAACTGGACCCCAGCAGGGAACCCTGGGAAACAAGGCTCTGGAGGGGTAGTTCAGGAGAAAGACCAACACTGTGGACAAGAGCAGAGACCTGGGCTCTGGGATTAAGTGTCCAATCATCTGTGAGACTCTAGCAAGCAAGACTTTAGCAAGGTTGGACTCATCATGTCTTTCAACTTTCAACAAATGTCCTCCATTTCTAACCAAAAATAATCTTCCTAAGCCTTAAAATTCTCATGCACTTCCTCTTTGAGAATCACTGTGCTGCCTGTTTATTCCTCAGCAGCCAAGCTTCAGTTTCTGAAATTGGTATTATAAAAACAGGCAGCTTTTCAATGTCTCACTATAAATTAGAATACCAAATAAAAACTTTTAAAAAGCATACAGGCATACACTGACATTTTGTCATAACCCTTGGTATGTGTTGTTAAAAGTCAGGGATAAAGTGCTTTAAAGCAAATTGTGGTCTTTTGGGTTGTTCCTCATTTCTATTCCTGATTTAGCCTGAACTGCAATTTTATTAAAGCTCCTCTGCTCCTCCTTCACTTGTGTTCAAAATTCACCACGGGGACATGTGCTTTTGTGCTCATTTAACTATAAAGCCTCCTCCCCAAACTGTGCTCTGCCAAACTGTTTCTGGTAAGCAACTTTGGAAAATAAAAATTCCCTAGACACTCTGAACAAGGATGTTAGAGGAAGACATATAACCCTACAGAGGAACTGAAACATTCCCCCTTGTGTCCACTTCTGTCCTGGGAGAATGAGGGAGGGAAGTTGCGGAAGGTTAGTTTTTAGAGGAAACAGACTTTCAGGACTTTTGCTGCAAATAATTGGGTACTGTATCCAGCAGTTGACAGAGGCAACTGTCAGCTCAAAACCATGTAGAGAACAAGGTATCAGAGATCCTTCTAAAATAGGAAAGTCCAAATGATATTGACCAAATTATATTGCTATAGTGTGTGTGTGCATGTGCAAATATGTAACAACAAATCCCACCATTATGTATAATTACAATGCACCAATAAAAATGTAGGAAAAAATTTAAATAAATAAAATAGGAAAATCCTATGCTTCCATTTCACTTATTATTGCTTAGTACCTGTATTCTAGCCCCTAGCTAACACCAATGTCAGAAGAGGCGCTGGACATCGTTTAGCCAGGGATGCTCCTGCTCACACAGTCTCCCTCTCTCAAGAGAAGTAGAACCCATTATTTCTATATGAAAGATTTTGTATAGTACCATAATTTACAAGTAAAAGTAGGCATGCTCTGGAAGATAGGGGACAAAAGACAAAGAGCTCTCCCTGCTCAGTTGCTGCCACCCCTTTGATCAGGCACCCTCTGGATTCCCAAGGCCACATGACTCTCAGTCTGGGATTCAGAGTACTGTGGAGCTTACAGATAAAAACCTAGATGGCCATGCTGTCAGCTTGCCTCAGTAGGCTCTGGTGGGTGCTTTCAGCTTTTCCCCTCACATCTTCTCCTTCAATGATCTCAGTGACTCCCAATGCTTCATTTACCATTTCTACATGGAAGATTTTCACACTGCACATCTTTAGACATGATCTCCCTACTTAGCAAAAGTGAAGACTCCAATAAAGTGCACTGGTGGGAGGAAACAAGAAGGGGTCCAGGCATGTAGACCGGGACCTGGAAGTCAGCAGCAGAATCCAAGGGTTTGGCCTGGTCATTCAGGATCAGTTCTCAGAGGGCTGGTGAGAGGAAAGAATAATGGACCAAAGTAAAGGACAGAGGAATCAAAGCCTAAGAAATTGTACTTTGGCAAAGACTTGGCCAAAAGGAAGGAGATAAGAGCCCCTTTTAGAATTGGGAGCTTGCCAGAGGGGGCCAGCTTGAAGGCCAACTTGATGCTGACTCCCAAGGCATAGATCAGGTTTTCAAACTCCACCCACCTCACCTATCCAAGGCACAGAGAGGACAGAGCCAGCAGGATGTCACAGCAGTCTGGGCTCTGCTTACCGAGCAGGTGGAAAAGCAAGCCAGGAGCAGAAGAGATGGAGAGAAGACAGTCTTAAATTTTGAAGGGGAGTCACTCACTGAGAGACTAACAGCCATTTCTCCCTTCACCCCTGTTATAAAATTAATATTGTGTTCAAAGAAATGGTGGTAATCAAGGTCTCAGGAAAGGTGGACCCCTCTCTCAGCTGGAGGGGTTAATTCATAATTGGTCTAAAGCAATTATGTAAATCCCATTTCCCTTGGTTAGGACTGTTCTAGACAGGTGGGCATGTGACTTAGTTATGGCCAAAAAATAAACACACAAATTAGTGGCGTTCTGGGGAGGGAAGGTGTTTGATTTTCCTATAACATGTATAAGCCACTGAAAGAACCCTCAAACTTCCTGCCTCTTATTTTGCTAAATGAAAAGACAGGTCCTTGTGATTTAAGTCACTATTTGTCAGATTTTTTATTTATTGCACCTAAAGGTGTTTCTGCAGACTCACTTGAGAATCGGATTAAAACTATGGCCTTATATTCTGTAACCTATATTAGCCTACTTGGATACATATAATATTTGCCATTGATTTTTAGGAAGTTTGCAAATTTCAGATCAAGAATTCTTATTTTAGACCAGTGGTCTCAATTTCAGGTCCCTGAACTAGCAGCAGGAGAATCTAGGGTCTTGTTAATTCTTCAGTCCCACTCCAGGAGCTACTGAACCAGAAACTGTAAGAATGTGGTCTAACAATCTAAATTGTATCAAGTCCTCTGATTGATCTGATTGATGCTAAAGTGTGAGGCCTACTGTTCTAAGCCCAGCTTTATTCAATAGAATTCTCTGTAATGACAGAAATGTTTATATCTATGCTGCCTAGCAAAGTTACAATTAGGAACCTGTATCTATTGAACACTTGTAATGTAGCCAGTACAACCAGAAAAACTGAATCTTTAATTTTACCTAGTTTTAATTTATTAAAATTTAAATAACCACCCATGCTGGTGGTTAATGTATTGGACAATGCTGCTCTAAATTAACATGAGGAATTTTACATTATCTAATAGGTTCTGGTACTAAACTCTAAAATAAGCCAGTGGTTCTCAAACTTTAGTGTACAACAGAATCACTAAAGGGCTACATAAAATATAGACTGAGGCTCCCAATTCTGGCATTTATGATTCAGTAGGCTTGGGACCAAGAATGTGCATTCCTAACAGGTTCCCATGTGATGTGATGCTGCTGGTCCAAGGCTGGCACATTGAGAACCAATGAAATAAACAAACTTTGCTCATGCCTTGGGCCCAGCAGGTGCTTGACAATACTGAAAGAATGATGGTTATCCCCCAACAGAGGAAAATTTTGGAAGGGCCTACTGTGTTCCAGACACTATGATTGATTGCCTCCCTGTAATCATCAGGTGGCAGGCTGTATGCTTTGGAAGAGGTTCACAGGAAGGTTAAGTGATTTCCCCAGGCACTCCATCCTATTTCTCACTTTTTTGTATTTTAAAATACTAACTCATAAATTATTTAGATCTAAGCATGGTGTGTGTGTGTGTGTGTGTGTGTGTGTGTGTGTGTGACAGAGAGAGAGAGAGAGAGAGAGAGAGAGAGAGAACAGAATTACTAGAGAAAGAGAGAGAGAGAACAGAATTACTAAAACTAAAATACTCAAGAGTCAAAAAGACTTTTGACATTACAACAGTGGTGAAAAGCAGCAGGATTGGTGATCTGGATGGGGGCTACGCCTTCTCAAATAACACCCTGTAGGAAACTATCCATGCCAAAGACTGGGTCTGGCCAGCAATGCAGCTTTCAAGCATTAATGGGAAAGGCAAAAATCAAGGACAAACACACAGGGGACTTTTCTGAAGGTCAAAAAAGCAACAATAAATACCAAGCCCAGAAAAGCTTTTAAATCTGACCTTTTCCTCCGCTAAAGCCATTCGCCTCCCAGCATCTTCAATCTAATAGACTGAAGTGGGCTGAAATGGCTCTTAGGAGAGAACTGGGGCTAGTCTTTTCCTTAATGCCTCCTCTCCACCACTACTCAAGCAGCAGCAGCATTACTGGTAATTACATCATTTTGCCATAATGGAACCCACGCCGAGCAAGGGAAACAGCCCAGCAGCTCCCCAGTTGAGAGGAGACAAGGGCCCCCCTTGGTTGTTCCATTCCTATTAACCCTCTAAGTCCTGGCTTATTTTTCAAAGACAAGCCACTTTTAGGAATTTCACAAGTTTAAAACAGACCATGGAGGTGGAGTTTAGTTTAAGACCTGGAGTGAAGTTAAGGATTAGTATAATAGAAACCCTTCACTGAAACAGGAATTAGGAGGTCTGGGTTCATCTCTGGTTTTGCTATGAACACTTCACATGACAGTGGGGAAATCATGTGCCGCTTAGAAGTTTCCATTTCTATAAAGTCATTCTATAAAGAACGAAGCTTCTGGGTAGCTGCGTTAGTCAGCTTTGTGTGGTTGTGACAAAATACC
The DNA here is from genome assembly GCF_902686455.1 of Sciurus vulgaris. NCBI lineage: Eukaryota > Metazoa > Chordata > Mammalia > Rodentia > Sciuridae > Sciurus > Sciurus vulgaris. The sequence continues at coordinate 75,664,519 of NC_136472.1, forward strand.
GGAGATAAACAACTTAAAAGGAAGAAAGATTTGTTTGGCTCATGGTTTCAGTCCATGCTCACTGATTCCATTGCTTTGGGGTCTGTAGCGAGGCAGGGAGTCAGGGTGGGGCAAAGTTTCTCTCCTCACGTTGTCCTGGAAGCAGAGGAGGGAGTAAGACCCTCCTCTATAAGACTCCCTGTGACCTAACTTCCTCCAACTAGGCCCCTCCTCCTAAAGTTGTCACCACCTCCCAACAGTGCCAACGGCTGGGGCTCAAGCCTTTAACACAGGAGCTTTGAGAAGACATTTAAGATCCAAATCATAACAGAAGCAGATCCCAAAATGTCCTTATAGAAACTTGGGACTGAATAAAACGACCACAGGAGCTTCCCCACCCAGTTTTAAAGTCTATTATCTAAAAAGACCTAGTAACAGGAAAGACAGAAACAAAGTAAAATACGGAAGGCCAGTTCTATTTGCCCCCCACCATACATCAATGTCAGATCATCCTCATTAACCTCTCTCCAAAAGACCAAGCTCAGAATTCATTAAATTATCACAAGAAGTCTCCCCAAAGAGAGAAAGTAGAAGTGCAAAATATATTGGGACAGAAGTGAGGCAACTTCTGTTGTGAGTCAGTTGCTTAACCAGGTCTTTATGACACGGTAGTGGAGGGGGAGGGTTAGAATTACTCTTTCAGATCAAGCAGTGAATGATTTTGATGCCTCTGTACAAGTTTTAAATGCTTCTATGGGATACTGGGGCACTTGAGGGTAGGAGAGACGCTAACAAACAATATGATAACAATGCCAAAAAAATGCATTTTCTTATGGTATTCTAAAAGTTTTCTCATAATTAACAGGAAAAATATTACCTACAGACCTCAAAGAATTGAAACATACAAAACTATATATTAATTGTTCCATATCTCAGAATCTTCCCTTTCTAGTGGCAAAAAAAGAAGGTCACAACTGGTTCTTCTCAGCTGTCTTCTGGTCCACATATAGAAGGTATAAGAGTCTGGTTTCCAGCAATAAGGTACTCTAGATACCATGAATGACCCTCCCAAGGAAAACTAATTTTAAAAAGTAAAATATTCTTAAAATATTCTCTAAGTAAAATTAATTTTTTAAATGCACGGTCCTGAGCTATTGAGAAAGTAAGGAATTTGCAAACAAGGGGGTAAAAAGGGCAAGTGTACACATAAACACAATCATTAGATGAACACAAGTATGTGTGTGTGCGTGTGTATATGCATATATTATTCAGCCATTAAAAAGGAATGGAATTCTGATACAAATTACAATATGAATGAACTGTGAAGATACTGCACTAACTGAAACAAGCAAATGACAGAAGGACAAATATATCATTCCACTCACATGAAGCACCTAGAGCAGTCAAACTCATAGAGACGGAAAGTAGAACAGTGGTTACTGGAGGTTGGGGATCATTGGGTAACAGGCAGCTATGTTCAGTTTTGTAAGTTGAAAAGTTTCTGGAGATGAACAGAGATGACGGTTGCACAACAACATGAACTTCACTTAATTCCACTTAAAAATGGTTAAGATGGTGAATGTTGTGTATATTTTGCCACAATAAAACCATTTAAACAAAAGCAGAAGTCCTAAAAAGAGAGAGACCACCAAAGTTATTTTTTCCCCAAGGTTTTGTAGAAACACCAGTGACAAGTTGGGTGCAATGACACACGTCTGTTATTCCAGTTACTCAGGAGGTTGAGGCAGGACCATCCCAAGATAGAGTCTGGCCTGGGCAACTTAGCAAGATGCTGTCTCAAGAATGCCCCTGGAGCGTGTTGTGCATGGCGAGGCGAGGCGAGGCGAGGCGAGGCGAAGCAAGAAGAATGGCAGTGGGCAGAATGCCGGGAGGCTCTCAGGGGCTTTGAGGACCTGAAAAGGCAGGTGGATGCCCAAAAACACAGCAAGGCTTTAGACGCGGGACCACACAGATCAGGGCGGTGGGTGACCGCTCTGGATGGTTCAACGACACCGCACCTCATCCTGACAAGGCAAGGGCCTTAACTCTTCTGAAAGACCACCTCTAGGAGCGACAGTTGTCCACATTTGTTCAGTGGGCGAGAGGACTTGGAGCAGAAGACTGTGAGAAAGAAGAGAAGATCCTGTGCCACGCTGATTTTCTATAAAGAACAGGTATATTTTATACCCTAGGAGAAGTTATTGAAAAAAAAAATGAAGAAATAGAGATCATGGGATCTGCCTGACCTTCCTTTCCTATATAATCAAGAAAGCCTGGACAGAGAATTATTAGGGGTAATTTTCTTGGAGAGTAAGACATTATCGACCCTGACTCCAAGATGGCAGCATCCTGCGAAGAGGCTGTAGCAGCCTCTAGCGAAAGTGATGGTGGGGCAAAGTTTTTGGATCCTGGCTGGCTGGATGGCTGGAGGTGCTGGGAGTGGACCAAGCCATTTATGGTGCCAACATCCGTGGTGTCCTGCAGGAAGAGGAGGAAGAAGAGAAACTGGATGCTCTGCAGGGTATCCTGTCTGCTTTTCTGGAAGAAGATTCTCTTCTTGATATCTGCAAGGAGACTGTGAAACGATGGTCTGAAACTCAGAATGTTGTCACCCAAGTGAAAAAAGATGAGGTACAGGCCACTGCCATCCTCATTCAGAAGCAGGCACAGATTGAAGTGAAGCCCAAGGTAGTGTCAGAAGAGGAAAAACGGAGAAAAGCTGCCCTGATGGCCCAGTATGCTAGTGTAACAGAGGAAGAGAATGAAGCAGATGAGAAGGATGATTCAGGTGCCATGATGATGAGCATTAGTTCTGATAAATCTCTGTTTCGAAACACCAACGTAAAAGATGTCTTCGAAGCTTGGAAATCAGAGCAAGATTCACTTCAGGATGAGTCCCAAAGGAAGAAGGAACAGGACAAGCTGCAGAAGGAGAGAAACAAACTAGCCAAGCAGGAATGCAAGGAAAAGAAAAAGGCACAGAGAGGGGCGTGAAAGCACTAACCCTGACCTGTTTAATTCTTTAAGAACTTTGATCAAAGGGAAAACTGGTTGTTCATTTTGTGTGTTTAAGAGAAATATAAGAACATTGTATAATGATTTCCCAAGGCATTTCCCCTTTTGTTTGCATGGTCAAAAGGACATTACAATTACTTCTTATTGCAAAATGTTCCATGTTTTGGTGGTGTGGGTGACCAGATTATTATAATTGATGTCTGTAACAGCTGCAATATTTTAATACAGAAGTTTTGTGCTCAAAAAAAAAAAAATGCCCCTGGATTCAATTCCCAGTATGCAAAAAGAAGGAAGGAAAGAGAAAAAGAGGGGGAGAGAGGGGAGAGAGAGGGGGAGCGAGAGGGAGAGAGAGAGAGAGAGAGAGAGAGAGAGAGAGAGAGAGAGAGAGAGAGAGAGAGAGAGAGAGAGAGAGAAGGAAGAAGGAAGAGGAGGAGGAGAAAAGAAAAGGAAGAGAAGAAAGAAATACCAGTGACTGACAGCTGTGATGACTATAAGGAGTCAGGGCAAGAAAAGACAAAGCCTAGGGCCCACTAGAAGTAGATGTCTTATATAAGATTCCTTTATAAACTGGGAATATTAAAGGGCTCTACCCTTGATGTAGGGATAAACCATGAATAAACTTGCAACACTGAAAGGGACCATGAGAAAATTGGTCTGTCCTGACCATAAAGGAAGAGAAGTGTCTCCCCTAAGAGTCTGTAACCCAAAGCTGGCTCTAATACAGGTATGTGAGTAAATCCAAGCTGCCTCAACCTAAGATTTAAAAGCAATACAGAAATAGTAATGACTCAGGCAACTAGAAGAAACATCCCCTAATTCTGGTAGAATACGTGTTTAACCCAGGCCTCAGGTAATTTTCATACATAAAGTCCTAAGGATCACACGCTCTAAAACCAAAACAAAACAAAATGCACACACACTGAAATAAGCTACACAAGTGACTGACAGGAAAAACAGAAAAATTAGATGCTCAAAGACTTTAGCTATGGGAATTCAGGACCTTGTGCAAGCTAGCCAAGCACTCTACCAGTGAGTTACATTCGCAGCCCTGTATTAAGATTTTAAAAGAGAGGCTGAAAAAAATTATCAAAGAGAGCATAAAAAAATAACCAAGTGCATTTGGAAAAAAAAGAACCTTTAGAAACAAAAAATATAATTGAAATTAAAAATTCAATGGCCAGGTTCAATAACAGATGAGATACAGCTAAAAGAATAGTCGACAAGAAGGATAATAATACAAAGACACTTCATAAAATATGAATAAGAAATGTTACAGAAATGAAAGTTTAAGAGACATGGATAATAGAGTAAGAAAGCCTAACATATAAAATATTAGGTTATAACATCTTATAATGAAATTCAAGAATTAAAATATTGAATGAATGGAGCCAGGTGCAGTGGCACACACCTGTATTCTAGCAGCTCAGGAGGCTGAGACAGGAGAATTGCAAGTTCAAGACCAGCCTCAGCAACTTAGTGAGGCCCTAAGCAACATAGCAAGACCCTGTCTAAAACACACACACACACACACACACACACACACACACACACAGGGCTGGCGATGTAGCTAAGTGGCAAACCACACAGGAAGAATAAGAAGGGGGGAGGGGGAGGGGGAAGAGGAGGAGGAGGCGGGGGAGAAGGAGTGGATGGAGGTATCACTCAGTGCCTTTGGCTGAGAATTTTTCAGAATCACTGACAAAATACCAAACCTCAGGTGCAGGAAGCTCCAGAAGTCTCAAGTAGAATAAGTAGAAATGAAACCGCATATTGTAATTAAACAGAAGATTACCAAAGGCAAAAGGAAAACAAGAGATCACCTCCAAAACAATGTGATTGGATTATCAACTGATTTTACACATTGACAGCAAAATCTAGAAACCATAAAACAGTAGTACTTTCAATGTGCTAAGAAAAAAAATAACTTTCAATGCAGAACTATAGACAATGAAACTCTGAATAATGAAAGCAAAATAGAGCTGGGGGTGTGGCTTAGTGGTACAGCACTTGCCTAGCATGCTGAAGACCCTGGGTTCAGGGCCAGCAACACACACACATATACACAAAAGCAAAACAGACATTTTCAGACAAAACAGACTGCTACAGATACTTGCATAATCCAGATGGGTCCCAAATCAATAGGAGAGGGAGAACAGACACAGACAGACACAGAGAAGACACAGAGGAGGAGAATGTGACCACAGAAGCAGAGACTGGAATGATGCTGCCAGAAATCAAGGAACATTTAGAGCCGCTAGCAGCTGGAAGTGGCAATAAGTTCTCCCTTCCAGCCTTTAGAGGGAACTCAGCCCCACGACACCTTGATTTTGAAATTCAGACTTCCAGAACTGTGGGAGAATTCATTCCCACTGTTTCAAGGCAACAAATTTGTGGTAACTTGTCACAGCAACTATTGGAAACTAATACAGAAAGTAAAGATTATTTTAAGTCAAGTTAAAATATATGTACTAACCAGGTATGATGGTGTATGCCTGTAATCTCAGTGATTTGGGAGGCCAACACAGAAGGTTCAAAGTTCAAGGCCAGCCTCAGCAACTAAGCCAGGCTCTAAGCAACTTAGTGAGATTCCCGACTTAAAATAAAAAATAAAAAGGGTTGGGGATGTGGCTTGATGGTTAAGCGCCTCTGGGTTCAATCCCCAGTATCAAAAAAAACAAACAAAATTATGTATGAATAAAAAAATTTCATTCTAAGAGAACTTCTTAATTTAATGAACTTAGTAATAAAAATTCCATAGTTTACCATAGTTTATTTTTTTTAAATAAGAAAAAGTAATTGTTAAGATTCATATAGAAAAAATAAGAACAGCAATAAGGGAGACTACTGCAACTATCTGATAAAACATACCGTAAAGCCTTATTAATTAAAGTGTATTGCTATATACATAGATAGACCAACCAATGGGACTTAACATACTGAAGTCCACAAATGGTTACTTATTCATTAAGTACTTAAAATATGGTAGAGGTGGGATTGCAAATCCCTAGGTAAAGGATTTGAGATGGCATTTAAAATCGGAGATTTAAATGACACTATGACAAATGCAGTTGAATATGTACCTCTAATCATAAATCAATGGAAAAGAAATCTTATCCAAAAGGATAATAAATTTAAATATAATATAAAATCAAACTATGTAAATAATAGAATAAAGCACAGTACATTTCTTTTATAAGCTCTGAGTGGGAAAGTCTTTTTTATTACCTGATGTCATTACAGTGACTACATAAAAATCTACAACTCTTGCAGGGCAATATATACATATGTGTGAGCATTCATGGACATCCAAGTTCCTTTAGGCAAAGCAAGGAAATTGATGATAAACTGGGTTAGAACTTATAAATATTTTGTTAAAACTCGAAATTTCTATTACAAATGGCTAATCTCTTACATAAAGAGCTCCTACATGTCAATAATAATACCAACAACCCTGTAGAAAAATGAGATAAGCATATGAACAGATATTTAAACATGTGTAAAGATAATAAATGCTGGGCTAGGATATGGCTCAGTGGTAGACTGCTTCCCTAGCATGCACAAGACCCTGGGTTCAATCTCTAGCACTGGGGGAAAAAAAAGAGAGAGAGAGGTAATAAATGCTGACTTACAAAAAAGGAATGCAAATTAAAAGTACTCTGAAATACTATTTCACTCAATATACTGGGAAAAAATCCAGAAATTTGATAATTACACTGGCAAGACTGTGGGAAAACATGCACTCTACTGCCAAGTGGAGTCTAGTTATAAACCTTGTAGGGCAAGGTAGTAAAATTACATACAATCTGTCAAAATTATAATAGTGCATATATCCTTTAACCAGTCAACTCCTTCCTAGAAATTTACCCAAGAGATAAACTAACACAGTACACAATGACATATGTACATTTTGCAGATGTTTTTAAAAGAGTAAGATTCAAAACAATGTAAATGTTCATCATTAAAAACATTTAGCTGGGCACAGTGACACAAACTTGTAGTCCCAGCTTCTAGGATGACTGAGGCAGATTTGGGCAATATAGTGAGACCCTGTTTAAGAAAGACTGATGGAGAGGTATTTTGTTATGTTTCTACCAACTGATATACTACTACTTAGCTATTTAAAAGAAAGATAAAGGGAAGAAAATCTTTATATATCAATATGGAAAGAACATCAAGATATACTAAAGTGAAAAAGCAAGTATAGATAAAGTTATGCATTGTTGTATAAAAATAAACAAAATACATATTTATATTTATATTTATAATCTGTATCAAAATATATAGTTTAATACATGTTATAGATACAGGTATACCTAGGGATTACAACTGAGCAGATGGAGTCAGAGGAATCACAAGGAGATTCCTTACAATATACTTTTCAAATATTTGATGCTTAAGGCATGTGCATGTATTTTCTATTACATTTAAAATTTTTATTAAGTATTGTCTTGGTCCATTTTGTGCTGCTATAATAGAATACCTGGGAGTGTGTCATTTATAAAGAAAAAAGATTACTTCTGACAGTTCTGGAGGCTGGTAAGCCCAAGGTCAAGAGGTTTGTATCTGGTGAGGGCCTTCTTGTTGCATTAATCCATGGTAGAAGGCAGAGGGCAAGATAGTGCACGTGAGCAAACAAAAAGCAGCTGACCTTGCCCTTACAGCAAAAATCATTCTCACAATAACAACATTAATCCACTCATAAGAGCAGGGCCCTCATGACTTAATCACATCTCAAAGGTCCCTCTGTTAGGACCTTGTGATTGTTATGCTGGGGATTAAGTTTCCAACTCATAAATTTTGGGAAATATATTTAAACCACATCAAGTGTGTAAAATAAAATATCTAGGATAAAATATCTAGTACAGTATAATCTCCAGATTAGTGGAGGTGTAAAAATAAAATGAGAGAAAGGAAGATAAAATACTTAGCCTAAGATAAGAAGGAGGAAAAAAAAAAGAGCAGGAAATTCAGTACAACAGAAGGTACAATACTAGATGGCTGAAAAAAGTCTAAATATTTCCATAATCACAATAAATGTAAATCAGTTAAACTCACCAGTTAAAAGATAATCTCACTGTATTTATCATAATAAATCAATTAGCCAAACTCTCAAGTTATAAGAGAGACAGTCAGACTAAATGAAAATACAATCCTCTAACATACTATTTTTAAAAGATACACCTAAAATATAAAAGCACAGCACAGGTAGGTTGAAAGTTCAAAGAAGGGAAAAAACTGTATGAGGTATATACACTACTCAAAAGAAAGCTGCTATTATCTATATGACAATCAAGAAAAAGGCCAAAAGGTGAAAAGGGTCACAGTACAAAGATAGATGGTTCAAAGGTCCAGGCGGATATGTAATGCTGAAAGTATATGCACTTAATAACATAGTCACAAAATACCTAATGCAATAATTGCTCACTGCAAGTATAAACTGACAAGTCCATTATCATAATGGGAGGTTTTAAACAATCTCTTAGTAACTGATATAGGAATGAGAGAGAAGAAGCCTCCTCAAATTAACCTTCCTTAGAACTTCTAGATCACTGGATTGGGAAAAAATTTTTTTTTTTTTTCGTTTCTTAATTCCTGAGAAGATTCATCAGGATGGACAGACATGCTTCCTGTCTGGTTCTGGTAATACAAACACAGAAATGGGAAGTTACACACTGGCTGTATAAGCAACCATACAGCTAGACACTGAGACTAATGGCTGCGTCAGCAATTCTGTGTGCTTATGCTTGATTTTCTTAATCTCTTCAGGAGAAGATACTGTTTCTTACATGTATTTGCACCTATCCACAAACCTACTGCAGTGCCTGTACACTTCATATTGAATCATATATTAAACACTCCTTTTAAAAAATATTATTTACTCCAACATTTAAGACGTACTTACCATGTACCAGGCATTATGTTAAATACTAAGAATATACACATGAATAAGGTATCTGCTCTCCAGGGGCTAACAACCTACTAGAAGAAAAATACAATTTTTAAAGAAACTATAAACAGCCAGGCACAGTAATGCATACCCATGGCGCATCCCAGTGACTCCAGAAGGTTGAGGCAGGATGATTACAAATTCAAAGCCAGACTTGGCAACTTGGGAAGACCCCGTCTCAAAATAAAATTTAAAATGGTTGGGGGCGCTGAGGTTGTGTGGGGTACTGGGTTCAATTCTCAGCACCGCATATGAATAAAATAAAGGTCTATCAACAACAACAAAAAATTTTTAAAAATGGCTGGGGATGTAGATCAGTGGCAAAGCAACCCTGGGTTCGGTCCCCAGTAACTGGAAAAACTACCACCACCACCTATAAATACAGGGTTTGAAAGGAGTCGTGAGTAAAGGAACCTAGAGAAAGTACCTGGACATCTGCAGGAAAGGTTCTTAACTATAACATATTTATAAGCACCCACCGTATGCCAGAATCAGGTTGGACCTCTGAGAAACATCTTGGTGCATATTTTGAGGGTGAAGTCAGATAGAGAGATGGAGGGCAATGAGAGAAAGAAGAATATAAATTTCAGGAGAAAATGTGCTTGCTCAAAATAAGTTTGAGCAAAGAACAGAACCTACATTCCCTAGTGTCTTTTCCTTCCTGCTTCTCAACACTCTTTTCCCCTAGAACCCTCTTTATTCCAATATAGATCCCTCTCTAGATCAAAGGCCTTTGACTGCAGTCCAACCCAGAAATGCTATTTAAATTGCAGTACAACACCTATAAATACATTGAATTTACAATTTTTATGAGATACCCTTAGTGGATATAATGCATGCTACTTTTTCTTCTATTCCATTTAAAATGCTGGTACACTAGTAGCTCTTAAATCCCATTTTGCAAAATGCTTATTATTGTTTGTGATCATTATAGACTGGAATTTCACCTCTAGATCCTCAGCCCTGGAAAAGGCCCCTCCAAACACATTATTGATCAACTACTACATGTGGAGTAAATGCTGTTCTAGGCCTCCTTGGAAATTCAAAAAAGCATATATCAGAGACTTTCTCAAATTTTTGTGAAAAAAAAATCTTTCCCAAACCATACATATTTACTATATTCCTAGAGTGAGATTTGAACATGGGAATGTTGGGAAAGGCTTCCCAGGGGACAGTGCCTTGATGATCTGAGTCCTTTCCACTCCCACAAAACAAATATTTACTTAGGAAGAGGGGTTTAGCAAAAGACTAAGCACAGACAGGAAAAATGAAATCTGATAAGTACAGGGACTTACCAGTGGTCAGAGAGCCACTGATAGACCAGAGATCAGAATGCAGCTCATCGGATTCCCTAATCATTTCAGAATCTAAGCCTCTCTATCAGCATTCCTTCTCCTTTGCACTGACCTCCTCTTTATCAGAAATTCCCCTAGGGATCTTGGCATACTAAATGCTAATTAGATTTTCTCCACCTGCTCTGGGATTTAGAGGGCAGTGCTAATGCAGTGCCCTCCTCAACTAACAAAGCCCCTGGCATTCCCGGCATGCCGGGCCCAGCCTCCAGTTCTTCAGTCAACAGCAATTAAAAGACTCCTATCAAAACCCTAAGGAGTAAGACAAGAAGGGAGGGGTATTACTTGATCCAAAAAAATGAAGTAGGCTACTGATCAGGATTGACTGTTACTGCAGAGCTGGGTGGAAACCGGGGAAAATTCTGGGAGGCAGGAATGGAATCTGGGTGAGGCAAGCAAACTAATCACTACTCACCATCCTTGTCACTCCCCTAAGGAATGCTATTGTCCTCCAACTTGAGGAACCAGGTCTTGAATCTTAAGAAAAGACCAATCCAAAAACACCTCTCAAAAAACATTTCCCTTTCTCTCCTGCTTCAACACACAGGTCCAGATTCCTCAGCCAACAATGACAAGTCCTCCACAATCTATTCCTCCCTCCCTGGACATCACAACTTAGTGAAAACCCAGACTAGCGGTTCAGCCACTAACTGCCTCAGGACTCACTCTGAACAAGCTGTAGTTTCTCTGCACTTTGATTTTCTTATTTACAGCTCTGAGTTGATTTCAAGATCAAATGAGATGATAAATATCCAAATGTTCTATAAACTACACTGTGATGTAGAGTGTTAACATAACTCCTAACAAACTCAATTAAACTCAAACATTTACTGAGCTTCTAGAAGAATGCTTATGCAGAGCTGGCACACAAATTTTATAACATAAATATTAACTCTTAGATAAACCAAAACAAACCATTCAGATTCCTAACTGATATAGAAATCACAGTCTAGGGTAGGAGATAAAATCACTAATATAATAAGATGAATACAGAAATAAAGTATGCTCTAAGTTTCTGGAAAGAGGAGTTAATTTATCCTGTTACTGAAGAGCAGGGATAAGGTTTGTTAAAAGAAAAAAACAACAACCTGTAGCCTGTAATCACAGTGACTCAGGAGGCTGAGGTAGGAGGATCATGAGTTTGAGGCCAGCCTCAAAAAATTAGCAAGGCCTTAAGCAACAGTGACATCGTGACTCAAAATAAGAAATAAAAAGGGTTGGGGATGTAGCTCAGTGGTAAAGTACCCCTGGGCTTAATCTCCAGTGCCAAAAACAAACAAAAACACCCTAAACCTTCTATGGCCTTCATGGTGAACGGAATACAATTAGAGTGGGGGTCCAGGGAAAATAAAGTTAATGAAGCAAATCAAATGGATCAGCTCGTGAACTCTTACCAAACACATTCATTAATATCTCCCTGCCTTTATTCACAAAGTTCTTTTTCATGAGAAATTGCAAAATTCTTTCAACTATTAAGGCATATTTAAGCATCTGTTAGGTGCAAGCCATTCCTAAGCATACAAATTATTACAAGGTAGGTCCCTGAGCCCAGTGAATTTACCATCTAGAAGGGAGACAGGCATATATAAAAATTATGTGCTGGGCCATGCACACCTGTAATCTCAGTGGCTCTGGAGGCTGGGGCATGACAATCACAAATTCAAAGTCAGCCTTGGCAACTTAATGAAGCCCTACAGAATTAGTGAGATCCTGTCTCAAAATAAAAAATTAGAAAAAAAGGCTGGGGGATGTGGCTCAGTGGTTAAGCATTCCTGGGTTAAGTCCCTAGTACCAATAATATTTTTTTTAAAAAAGCAATATTAATACCTCAAAGGTAAAGAAGAAAATTACTCATTTCTAGAACAGATTGGAAGTTGAAAAATTCCGTCTCCTTTCCCCCCAAAACATCAGAGAATATTCTTTAACCTACTATGTGCCAGAAAACATTCTGGTCACAAGGAAAAAGCAATGAATGATACAGACAAAAATCCTGCCATTTTAAAAGGGACATATATTCTAGAGGTGCAAAGAGACATATGTACAAGTGACTGATGTGTGTTGGGGGAGGGGGCAAACTGGAAAACATAGGCTCCGGTTAAGTAGATTGCTGCTAAGCAGAAATCTGAGCTCAGTGTTCCCAGATCGAGAAATTGGAAAATTTGTGAATTTTATGTAAAGTATCTCAGCTTTTAATGCTCAACAATTGCCTAGCTTTTAAAAATTCTGCAACAAAATAGTTTGTAGGTGGAATTTAGGCCAATGGTATCAGTTTGTGTCAGAACAAGTAAGATGAGTTTTGGTTTAGAGGCACAGGCAGTGCATCCCGTGTTATCAAGTAAGTGCTACTGGACTTGAGGTGGTGCCAGTTCCAGCTGAGGTGGTCTGGGTCAGCATAGAGGAGGTGAGGACCACTGAGCCTGAGCCTCCCTCAGAAAACATCCCAGAATGTTCCAGTCCTTAATTCCTTACTCTCCTCCTTTCTCCCAGCACTCACTAGCTACGTGGACACGCTGCCTCTTAGGTTCTTCTTCGCTAAGGAGGGCAACACCACTTTGTTCAGTCAGAGTCCATAAGCAGCAGCACTCCCAGAGCAGCCGCCCTGCTGGTTTGTCAGGTTGCTTCACGGGTTAATATTGTTCATTAATATGATTAATTCACATCCGCTCTACTATAGGACTGCCATCCGGAATCATTCTCAGGAAGGTTCAGTTACCTCAAAATGCTTAAGGCAGGGATTTTATACAAATTTTCTGGGCAAAATAAATAAATAAATCCCTGTAGTAAATCCTATTTACCCAGAAACCACTGAAATATGGTAACCATGATTAAAAAGCAAGCTACAATTTAAAATAAAGTTACACAAATTGCTACACAGATAGTCATGATACAAATATTTGAATAACACTGAAAGCATATTACAAAAAGCAAGAGTTTAAATATTAGAACACAGCAAGTAAGATGAGAAAAACATATTTTTTATATTTTTAAAATTTTGTTTTAATTAGTTAAACATGACAGTAGAATGTACTTTGATACATCATATATATTGGAGTATAATTTCTCATTCTTCTGGTTATACATGATGTAGAATCTCACCCTTACTATGTTAGAAAATGAGCCACCTTGTCTTCAAAATATGGTTTGGTAGCCAAATAAAACCTGAAATGTAATGGAAGAGTTCAAAATGTAGCTCTGATCAGCAGTGTGGCCTATGGTTTCTTTTGGTTACTGGAATTCTAGGATGTGAAACTTGCACTTCTGTTATATTTTCTGTTCCCATTCTTCTCTGTTCAAGGAGTCACATTGGGTCAGATCATCTTGCTGTTAGTTTTGTTTTGGCCCAGAACCATTCATTTACAAAACAGGCACATTTGACACATGATAATACCTGAAGTGAATTTTGGGGAGAAATACATGCATATACCACAACAAATTACAGAAACACAAAGGCCTTGGTAAGGATAGTCATTTCAGGATTTAAAAAAATTTAAAAATTAAAAAAAAAAAAATCGTAAATGCTTATTGTTATGGTTTGAGTATGTCTCCCAAAATTCACGTGTTGGAAATTTAATCCCCAAATTCATATATTGATGGTGTTTGGAAGTAGGGCCTTTGGAAAGGACGTAGGGTTAGATGAAGTCATGAAGGTGGGGCCCTCAGGATAGGATTAGTGGCTTTTAAGAACAACAGAGACTTGAGCATGCACAATGCCCCACCCCTCACAGTGTGATGCCTTCTGCCACATTATGACATAGCAAGAAGACATTCAATAGAGGCAGCTGCTTAACCTTGAACTACTCAGCTTCCAGAACTATAAGAAATAAATTTCTTTCAAAATTACCCAGTTGCACCAATTTAAAAAAAGTAAAAATAAAAATTATCCAGTCCGTGTTATTATATTACAGAAATACAAAGCAGACTAAGACATTTACTAACTGAAGACAGGTTAAATTATAATAGTACTATCCTCATACATTACTATAGAAATGTTGAGAAAAACTGAAGTTATGAATACTGTACTGCTTGGAATGTTATTCACCTAATGGTTATTCCCGGATATGGGATCTGGGATGAGTTTTTGTTTTCTTTGAATGTTTTAGCCTTTAACAAAAAATTTATAATGAACATGTACCATTTCAACATATGTGATAACCATTCTTCTAAAAACTAAAACAAATGCAATTGATCTGCATATGCTAATATAGATCTATTATCATGGTTTATTTTATCTCACAGGATTTTGGTGCACATCAATCTTAAGGACTCAGTGTCCGACACATACACATCCAAAATTACCTATCAGTGTGCTGTTAAGTAAAAAATAACAATACAAAACAGGGTAAACAAGGCAAGGGCTGGGGGTAGGAAAGAACTGTTTTTTCACTGACTACCTGCCTAGGTTCCCTAGAAGACAGAGCCTGATGCCAAGTTTACCTGCTTTATCAGATATTGCAATCTCAAAGGAGAGAGAAGGGGAAAAGATTAATGAGGCAGTGTAGGAGGGAAAGCAAATGCAAAGCTGGGTATTAATAAACTTGCCACAACTTAACATGGAAATATAGACAGTGCTTAATCATGCAGAATGTTTCAGGACAGAATTACTATATTTCAGAAAATTGTGTGTGTGTGTGTGTGTGTGTGTGCGTGCGTGTATGTGTGTGCATGTGTACACCTAGGAGGGAGGAGGGAGGAAAAAGGCAGACAAGAAGCATTTATTTGCTTCCTTCCCTTCTCCAGCCTCTAACTGCACTGGTCAGAGGTGTTAACTGGCCCCATGACTCCTCACCTCTACTTAACAGACTCTGTCTCCTAGCCCTCTAGAGAGTTGTTGGTGAACACACCCGGAAGCTGGAAGTGGTGGGAGAAGTCAGGGTCTGGTCAGATGGAGCTTGGGTGTCTGAGCTGCTGTGGCTCTCTCCACAAACGGCCCAACAGACATCCACCCAAGGAGATGGGACAACCAGCAGTGCTGGGAAACACAGCAAAGCAGGGGGCTGGACACTCTCCACCAAGCAAGTTGACTGGGGACTAGGAGGCAGGAAGAGCCAAGAGACTCTGGACAGATATATTAACTGAGTCCTATAACACAAAAAAATTGTTATTACAATGGAACATTTACTATAATGTATGCATTATTTTAAAAACTATTAGGGGGAAAAAACACATGCACTTAGTCTGTAGTCAGTAGTCTAATGAAAAGGGATAGGGATTTAGAGCCAAACCCTTCTGAGTTTGAGAATCTCATCTGCCTGCTCCTGGTGATAGCATGAAGACACTACATGGCTAGTGCAAAGGCTTGAGCGAGCTATGTTGGCCAAAGAGCTCTGAGACTGACAGACGAGGTTGTGCCTTGAGAGACTGGCCCTTTCCTTTCCCTCATTTGATCCCTTCCCTGAGTTCCTTCCAGGAAAACTTCAGGTTACACTTCAAACATCATTCTGCTCAGCATTATTTATAGTTATGACCACTCAGGACACTGGGAGCTCCTTGGGGACGACGGCACTGCTGTTTGTTTCTGTGGTGTCTGCCTTGGTGCCTAGCATGGCTCACACACGTAGCTGGTGCTGAGCAGGTGTTTGCTGAACAAACCAGGAACTTCACACAACAATTCTGAGGAGAGACAACTGTCATATGACCATTAGTAAAGTCACTTGAAGGACTCATGAGACTTCCTAAATATAGTCTGACAGCTGTTTTTGACCAAAAGATAGGGAAAAAATAAAAAATTTTGAAGATAGACAGATTTGCATTCCAAGCCTAATTCTATCTCTTATTTATACAAGAGTGACAATTAGACAAATGACATAAACCATGCAAAACTTTAACCATAAAATAACCATATAAAATAAAATTTTACAGTGATACTATAAGGACTAGAATTAAACAATGTAAATTATGACGTGAGCTCAAAGTATCTGTTTCTTTACTTCACTTTTCACCCAACACACTTTTACAGAACGTTATCTCTGTACTAAGTCTTTGTTCAGAATACCGTCCTTTAGAGTCTGCAAAGCCCTGTCATATTAGTCAGTTAGTCTGTCTGTTTGTTTCAGCTCCTACCCACCCACCTCTGCTTTAGACCCACCAGAAATACCCAGGAGAGGGACAGAGAGATCAGAGGCTTCCAGAGCTCCTGGAGCAAATGTGGACTGTATCTGAAGCCACCAGACTCATGTCTTGGTTGATGATATGGGAAGAAACAACAGCATTTCAAAGAAATTTCACCAGCCTCTTAGGGTCCCATGGTGGATGCCTAAGGTTTGTGCTATTCCTTAGGTCCATTCTACCTCTCTCTATAAACTTTTCTTTCAGGAAAAGCTCTTAAAAAGAATTTAAGAATTTCTCATCTATCAGCTACTTGTCTAAAGAGAAAAACTGTGATGCGAGAAAAAGAAAAAAAAAGTCAGTTATAGCAAAGAGACAAGATATGTATAACCAGAATAAATTATAGCAATGTAACTGGCAGAAAGGCAGTTCAAAAATAAAAATGAAGAAGAAGAATTCCAGTCTTCACTTGCATTTTTCAGTGGATATGAAAGGAATCAAAGTCACAACTCACAATTTTTATCTTTTCCTCACCAACTATCTTGTATACTACAGTTGTTCAAGGGTCTTGCAGTCATCAACCTAGCCCAACCCCAATCTTTAAAACACAATTTTATTTATTTTTGGTACTAGGGTGCTTTACCACTGAACTATAACCTCAGTCATCATCTCCCATTTTTTATTTTGAGAAAGGGTTTCACTAAATTGCTTAGGACCTAAGTTGCTGAGGCCGGTCTTGAACTTGCAATCCTCCTGCCTCACACTCCTGAGTTGCTGGGATTACAGGTGTACATCACCATGTCCAGTAAGATACAATTTTAAATGTATATTCTCCCCTTTCCCTTTTATCTTTTAATTATTTATTATAGAAACCCAATGCATCTTCTTGATTTTTCCATTTTTACTCTATTCAGACTATTAGACAAGAAAGTAGATCCTTGGAGAAGACCCAGTAAACAATAATTCTTTCACCTTAGACACCAGAGCGAAAGGGAGAAAGTGTTAATGCTTATAATTTATTCATTTAAAATAGAATATACTCATTGGGTGAATAACATCACTCCACTGCATAGTCTAGAGTCATCTCTAAAGCTACCAAGTAATCATAATGACTTTCTAATCAAAAAAGGGGAAGATCACAAAACAAAAAGGTCACAAGTTCTTCTAAATGTAAGATAAAAAAATTTTTGAATATATTGTAGTAAGACAAAATTTACACAATCATAAGCAAATAATACATAAAAATTTCTTAGAAAAGTACCTAGCCTGGTAATCATTTAATGTAGTTATTATTGCTATTAACCAGACTCTCTTCATGCCCAGTGCCTTTGTAGTTAGGTGATCTACACAGACTCCGATGACTGAATTTTTGGAATTTATATTTCTTTGCATCTGTTAAACTGGGGAGAGGCACTGACTTCATAAATTCTCTGAGACAAGTTCTTTTTACCCTTCTTGGTTGCTCCAGCTTTGTACATGTTGGAAGGAAGCGCAAGTTAGTATCTACAGAAGCTAGATGAAGGAACTGGTTTTGTTAAATGAAGAGGCTTTACTACCCTGGGAACCTGAGAAAATTTTTTGTTCATCCTAGGAACTGAACCTAGAGGTTCTTAACCACTGAGCAACATCCCCAACCCTTTTAATTTTTTTATTTTGAGACAGGGTCTTGCTAAGTTGCTTAGGGCCTCGCTAAGTTATTGAGACTGGCTTTGAACTTGTGATCCTTCTGCCTCAGTCCCCTGAGAGAGCCACTGGGATTACAGGCAATGTACCATCATGCCTGGCTGGAACCTGAGACATCTACATTTAAAACCATTCCAGCCCTCATTAACTTTTCAAGAGGCCCATTTTTCGTAATGATTTAATAAAATCTGAGGGTTTGATCAAACCTATACTGTGTTATTACACATGATAAACAGGACACTTTCAGTCATACATTCCAACAACTGACTTAAAAAGTCAACTTGATCCCAATTTAGTTTTGTAATCTCAAAATACCACTTCCTCAAAACATATTTTCCACACAGTTTACAACTGTCTCTCTCCAATCTCATGATCTTTCATCAGCCTTCAAAGAAAAACAAAAATTTAAAGACAAGAGACTACAAAACATATCATCTACATTTAGCATAGGTTTTCTTCTGTTGTGTCATTTCTGAACTCATTATAAAATAAGTGTGTAGAACCTTACCATCTAAGTCAACAAATACCTTTTCTAATGGAAAGACTTGAGGGTGAGTAGAGCTCTGCAGTCCTGGGTTCTAGTCCTAGTCCTGCCACTTCCTACATCTGTTAGTCAAGTTGCTCTACTTTACTAATCATCCATCTCTTAATGTGTAAGATATAGGTTCACTCAAGGAGGCTGAGGCAGGAGGGTAGGAGGGCTGCGAGTTCAAAGTAGCCTCAGCAACTTAGCTGGGTCCTAGCACCTCAATGAGACCCTGTTCTCTAAATAAAATACCAAAAAGGGCTGGGGATGTGGCTCAGTGGTTACATGCTCCTAGGTTAAATCCCCAATGTCAAAAAAAAAAAAAAAAAAAGAAGACTCACCCAACTATTTATTGAAAACATCATTTTACGTGCGAGGCACAGTGGTGCATGCCTGTAATTCCAGCAACTCAAGAGGCTGAGGCAGGAGAATCACAAGTTCAAAACTAGCTTCAGGAACTTAGTGAGACCCTGCCTTAAAATAAAAAATAAAAAGGGCTGGGGATGTGGCTCAGTGGTTAAAGGTCCCTGGGTTCAATCCCCAGTATCGAAAACAAAAACAAAAACAAAAAAAAACCCTATTATGTGGTGCATATTGTGCTGAATGCTAAAAAAACACAAAGTTGAATAAAAAGAAAAAAAATCCTCTCCCCAAGGTTCTGATAGTCTACTGGAGTTGTAGAGAGATCATATATAACGGTAATACAACGTGGTGAGTTCCAAAATGAAAGGAGACACACAGTACTAGAGAAGTACAAAGGTGAAATCCATCAACTTTTCAGTGGATGCCATACCAGGGAAGTAAGAACTAAGAAAGAACATGCTAGGGTTTTTAAAATTCTAAACATAGAAGAATGAAGGAACTTTGGATTACACAGAGGGGAGTGAGGGGAGGGGAGGGGCACTGGAGACGGGAAGGATGGTAGAATGAGATAGACATTATTACCCTATAATACATGAATGAAAAAAATTTTAAATAAAAGATAGTACAAAAAACTAAGGCAAGGGAAACAAATGCTAGAATGCAGTTACTAAGTTGAATCTTCAAAACAAGAACAGCATCATCTATTTAAATATTGTTTTAATTGCAGCATGTAATGAAAACTATTTCACATACACAGGGACATTTGCAACAAAGGAAAAACCATAAACTGTATACTTGGGAATGTTTGGGTATTTGGATTAAATTACTACTGCTACAAAATATTCTCAGTCCATTTTATAAACATTTTGAGAGCAAAGGCTACAACCATTCATCTCTCTTTTTGTGTGGCACTGGGGGTAGAACCAACGGTCACTGAACTCTTTTAATTTTTTTGAGACAGGATCTTGCTAAGTTATCCAGGCTGGCCTCAAACTTGTGATCCTCCTGCCTCAGTCTCCTGAGTTGCTAGGATTGGAGGTGTGTGTCCCAGTGCCTGGCTATGACTATTCACTTTCATTTTGAAGTAGTTGTCCACATGGTTGAAACACTTGTTGTAAAATGTTTAACATGGAAAGTCATTTAATAGATAGCAAATACATAGTAAAATTACAAAGACAGATACTAAAATCAAACTAGCAATTACTAAAGAATATAACAGCATCTAGAGGCATAGTTTCCAATATGCCCACTGATACAGAGGCAAAATCTCAAGATTTATCAATTACAAATGAGTTTCAGATCCAATTTGAGAATCAGGTACTAATCTGAAGTAAGCTAAAGGGCATCAGAGAAGGGTTCCCAGAACTAGGCAACCTAGAACTTAACAAGCTTACAGAGTCAGTGACATACTTTCCATTTCCCTCTTTGCCCCATTGATTGCTGTGTCACACAGAATACTCTTCAGGTTCTCTGTAGGGGCCTTGTAACCCTGAAATTCTGCCACTTTGTCCCAGCTCTCACTGAAGAAACCACAATTCATTTCATTCTGAAGCTGCACACACAGGTTCTCCCTGGTCCCTGCCACAATACCTATCACCCTTCTTCCACATCAGTTTCAGTATCTCGGAGATGGAAACTGCATTCCAGACTCATCCATGGCCCATAGGTTGACAGAGGGAAACTGACTTAAGCTCGTATGTTTAAAATAGGGGGAAATGTTGACTGAATGTGTTTATATAGGATCAGAAATGTAAAGAGACTGTTTCCCCCTTATAACCGTGCTTCCTGGTTCATAAGTACTAGTTTACCTTACTTCCACCTTAGGTTACAGTAAGACAGCTTTGCTCCTTTGCTCCAGATGTGAACCCAAGCAACACAATGAAGATTCCTCAAGCAAAAAGTCTGCCTGGTTTGGCAGTAACCAGAAGAATCCATTAGTACTAGTCCATTACTCATATTATTATTATGAGTTCATGCCTGTAATCCCAGTGACTTGGAAGGACCAGGCAGGAGGATCACAAGTTTGAGGCTAGCATGGGTGACTCAGCAAGGTCCCAAGCAACTTAGTGAGGCCTTGTCTCAAAATAAAAAAATAAACCTGTAATCCCAGTGGCTTAGGAGGCTGAGGCAGGAAGATTGTGAGTTCAAGGCTAGTCTCAGCAACTTAATGCATCCCTAAGCAACTCACTGAGATCCTGTCTCAAAATAAAATATAAAAAAAGAGCTGAAAATACGGCTCAGTGGTTAAGTGCCCCTGGGTTCAATCCCTGGTACCAAATAAATAAAAAGGTCTGGGGATGCAGCTCAGTAGTAAAGAGTCCCTAAGTTAAATACCCAGTACTACTACTACTACTACTACTGCTGCTGCTGCTGCTTCTAATAAAGATATGGATATACTACTTGCTGTGTACCAGATACTGTTCTAAGCACTTTAAATATTAATTCATTCAATCCTCACAACAACACCTGAGCTAGGTTTTATCATGAGCCTCTTTAATGACAAATAAACTGAGACACAGAACACACTGCATAGTTAATAAGTAGTGGGATTCAGATATAGAATATCCAGCTCATGCTCGAATTTTTTCTACATTTTAAATAAAGAATCAAGTTCAAAAGTATGTTCTGAAGTTTAAGGTCAACCACAAGTATTCCTGTTCAAAAGAATACTTCCTTTGTCTACTGTGGGATGAGACCAGAATTAGCCTGTCAGAGCAGGTTTCAAGTTCTAATCTGGACTTGTAATGGGGAGACAGTGGGAAATGACCAGGGAGTGTCTTAGACAGGTTGCTACCATAAATTGCCACAGACTGGGTCCACAGGCATTCATTGTTCTCAGCTCTGGAGGTTAACAAGTCAGGATTAAGGGGCCACCAGATCTCGTTACAGGTGGCTGCCTTCTTGCTGTATCTAGAAGAGAGAGGAAGCAAGTTCTCTGGGGTCTCTTCTTATAAGGACACTAATTCCAACCTGAGGACTCCACCCTGGTGACCCGATTAACGCACAAAGGCCCTGCCTTCAAATATTATTGCATTGGGGATTAGGGTTTCAGCATGAAAATCTTGGATGGGACCCAAAACAGAGTTCACAGGAGGGAGAAGGGGGACTAGCTCACTTATTTTTGAAGAACATAGTATAGCAGAAGCCCAGTAGGCTTTGGGGAAAAGTGGATCCAGCTTCAGCTCCTGGCTCTATTACTTCTATGGTCCTGGGCTAGTTTCTTAGGTTAAGCTTGTTTCTGGCTGAAATGGGAGTATTATCTACCTCATAGTAGTATAATCAAGATTAGATGAGATATAATTGGTGGACACATGGAAATTTTATTTACTACACAGTAAATGTACAATAAAATTCATACTTCTTGCCAGGTGCAGTGGTACACACCTATGATCTCAGTGGCTCAGGAGGTTGAGGCAGGAGGATCTTGAGTTCAAAGTCAGCCTCAGCAAAAGCAAGGTGCTAAACAACTCAGTGAGACTGTCTCTAAATAAAATGCAAAACAAGGCTGGGGATGTGGCTCAGTGGTTGAATAACCCTGAGTTCAATACCCCAGTACCAAAAAAAAAAGAAAAAAAAAAATTCACACTTCTTTCTCTTCCCCTATTTTCCTATTTTCCCTTCCCCTATTAGAGAGATAAGGAGAAAGAATCTGCTTAGGACAAAAAGCAATACTGAGTAACTATGGACATGTGTTTTATTTCTCAGCACCGTTTCCTTTTCTCTTAGGGAAATTGCTCTGAGAGTGGTGCTGCCCTCAGACCACTCCACATTTAGCATGGCAGTGTCAGGTGGTGTACTTGCAGCCCGAGGCTGACTACCAGGGTTCTCCAGTGTCCGGGTCACAGAGGTTGCTTCTGGAGTAGAAGTATAACCCAAGCTTTGTGTCCTACCCTAGGATTTCAGTTTGGAGTTCAAAGAGAAGGAATCTTGTCTGTTGGACCTCCTATCACTGGAGAAAGCTTGTCTACTCAAGAAAAGAGCCAATAACAGACAAGCAAAAGAGACACAACAAGAGCTCTGGGGACACTGAAATATAATCGTGTGCCCAAGGCCATCAGAGTTGCCCTGATAACTAAAACATTCCTTCAATTTTCTGAGCTTTCTTGGTATCATTCTAATACATTTCTATCTCAAATTTTTCTGTATACGTTCTTTCATCAGTAATTCAAACAGTCTTTAAAACTTCATTTATATTTTATTCCAGACTTTCTACAGGTACTTTGTGGTGAAGATCCCACTCAGTCCTCAAAACAAACCATTTAATGGGAAGGCATTACTTATCTTTCCCCTTTCTCCTAACTGTACATCTACAATAGTATGAACTTCTTTGTAAGCCCAGGGTGAGATCATAAGATTGATCATCACTTTTTATATTAACCAAAATCATGGTAGAATAATGAGTAATCACACCCACACATCACACCAACTAGTGTACGTTCAGGCTGCACCTGCTTAGGTCACATACCCAATTCAAATAATCGTGGTGGCCAGGAGAATGGAATGTGCTCACTGGCCACACTGGAAGCATAGGGCAGATGGAGCCAGCTTCCTAGACCCACAGATGTCTTAACAGAAATTATGATGATGATAGGAGGGAGGAAGAGGGAGATGCTTCAGAACAGACAATCAGTAAATGCTCACTATATAGAAAAATCAGAATGAGTAAGTTTTTAAGACTGTATTCCACATCATGTACAACCACCAGAATGGGATCCTGATTAGAGTAAGTTATATTCCATGTATGTATAATATGTCAAAATACACTCTACTATGTTTATCTAAAAAGAGCAAAAAAAAAAAAAAAAAAAAAAGACTGTCTAGATTTATGAACCATCTGCTCCATAACTCCTCCTGTACACATTACTTCCAGTTGCTATCTCACATGTTTTTCAGTCTTATTAAAGACTTGATCTCCAGGGATTTTAGTATTCTACACTGGGAAGCTGGCTAGTTTGTCCCTGACTCTTTAAACACTTATGCTGAGTACCAAGTTAAAGTGCTGATATGGCAAGATCAAGAGATCCCAGATGATTTCTAGAAGTTGCAACACTAAAGACCTGATTAAATCAGCAAGTCCCTCTTGACTTAATTAAAATGTCCTTGGCTATCTCCTTGCCTTGACATCCTCTTTAGTAAGTATAAACTCAAAATCACAGAGAAATAATAAAGGTAAGGCTTTTTAATTTTTTTTTTAAGAAAGGGTTTTATCAACAAGTTGACCTACATAACAGATTTCCCACTAGCTGATAACAGTGAGAAGTGTTTTTACAGAAATTTCTGTTAATGCAATGAGATGATGGTATCATTGCCTAGCTTTAGACATGAACTCTGGCAACTTGGGTTTTGAAGTTGAATACATATTCACTGTTTACCTTCAAGTAAAAGATGGCTGACCTCTAATAATGCCACCATCTTGAGCAAGACCAATCTTTCTGAACCCCACTTCCTGACATAAAAACAAGGATTCCACAACCTTCCTCATTAGATTCATAAGAGAATTAAAGGGTGGCTGGGACCTACTTGTATTACTTGAATATTTGAAAAGAATATGACTTCTGTAACTGTGAAATACAGTGCCTATTTGAGTGTTTCCAGTTTTTGGTTACTGGGAATGAAGATGCTATGAATATTAGTATATGAGTCTTTTTTCCTTTTAAAAAATTTGAGGTATACATATTTATGATAAAAGGCATACAATGTAATGTAATGTGTTCAGATAGGTGGGCTCTGAGAACTGCAGACACCTGTGTAACCACTACTGACAATGAGATGTGGAATATTTCTAATATACCATTTAAAGTTCCCTCCTGCTGCTTCTTAAGGAAAAAAAATCATATGATCAAGTGACTTGTCTCCTATTTGTTTTTTCTGTCTTTATAATTGAGATTTTATTGGCTATACTGAGAATCAGTACACAGACATTTCACTTTGTACACAATTCTTAACACATGTACCAGAAATCCAAGAAGACGTATACTGTAATTATTTTTCAGTTATTCTAGTGACTTTTCAGCTTTGAAGTTGTAGGCAAATTTTCCTTAAGGGAATATTGAATACCAATATCTTTGAATTCTGTTGTTACTTAGGTTTCACTAATTCATAACTTTGTCATACACACTACATACTCAAATTTTGCATCTTTCAGAGCACATTCCATGACCAAAGATGCTATAGAGCACACAGGATTTGACAGCAATGATCCAGCAATGGTCTTCTTTAAGAAACCACTATTAAAAATTCTATAGGAAATTCTATGTAAAAACACAGGAATAGAAATAATTTTAAATATTCAAGAAATTAAATGTAGGACTACGACTCCAAACTGCCATTCAATATGCTTTGTATTGAAGGATATAAAACTAGCCCCCACCTATGGAACATTAAGCTGACATCCAAGACAGTCCAAGCCTCCCATAATTCACTATCCCACTATTTTCTGGTTGTACCCAAAATAAACAACCAGCAAATTATTTCACTTCTTTAAAAAAAGTCATTTACACTTAAAAAGTAGGATGAGGTGGGATTCCCTCCTTTTTAAAGATATCTCCAGAGCTACTAAAAAAAATTGCATTTACAAAATAGTTGATAAAAATATTCCTCTGGATTGTACAGGGAGATAGGACTGCTGATAAGACACAGATATGATCGATCAGACTTGGTTTCTTTCTCTTCTGCTTCATCAGAGGCTGGCTTCCCCACATTTGAAGATTCTCCATTTTCTGCAGGTAAATCTTTAGTTTCCTGGTCAGTCACTTCAGTTTGTTTTCCCTTTGCTCCCTTTTTCTCTTTTGTTTGAACTTTTTTGTCTGAATATTTATCCTTGTTCACTGAGTTCCTGGGCTTGGCATCTGTCTTAGCAAAAGCAGCTCAGCTGACAACCTGGCTGACCTCTTGGGCTCCTCCTTCACCCAAGCTGGTGTTTCTCTCCGGCGCCGGAGCCTTCTGAAGCCATGCTGCCTGGCCAATGCTGCTCTCTTTTTTTTCCTCTTAATTTGATGAACAGAATTGTTTTTAAATGTTAATCCAAGCTTGTATTCCTCCAAAAACGCCTTGGTCATAACACGGGCAGCTCTGAGCTGGTGTTAAAGCTCTGATCTGGTGTTAAAGCAGATGAGGGGAAACAGTGCAAAGGATGACCCTAAAATTCAGAGTTGAGTGGATCATATAACACAATTTCCCAAACCTTTAAGCCAGATCTTTAAAGATGGTTGATCACTCACTCAGCTCTAGCCTTCCTTCTCACAGCCATTCTCTTATATCATCTGTAATCTAGTTGAGACAACTCTATATCCACATTTTACATCCCCACAGAGGTACACTACTGAAATATTTCTTTTGGTGGTTCTTATATTAGGGATTGTCAGGTAACACAGTTTCTCAGCATTTTTTTGAATTAAATTTTTAAATTTTGTTTTAACTACTTATACATGACAGTAGAATGCACTTTGATACATTATATAATGGAGTATAACTTCTCATTCTTCTGGTTACAGCAGTTTCTTAGCTTTAAAATATATATATTTATATATATATGAGTTCTGGGGGTGTAGCTCAGGGGTAGACAGTTTGCCTAGGATGTAGTATGTGTGAAGTCCTGGGGCCCATTCCCAGCAGTACCTTTAAAAAAATTCTTGTTTTGTTTTCATATTTAAATAGAATTCTGGGGGGCTGGAGTTGCAGCTCTATGGTAGAGCACTTGCCTAGCACGAGTGAGGCACTGGGTTCAATCCTCAGCACCACATAGAAATAAAAAAATAAAATAAAATAAAGGTATTGTGTCCATCTACAACTAAACAAAATTTAAAAAAAGATTTTTTCCTTTGGATATAGAGTAGGATGATACACTACTTATCATAGTCTATATTCTCTATGACTTCTTTCTTCACTTGAGAAATCAGGATGATAATATGCCTATGCTGTGAAGCTGTTCTGAGGATATGAAATAAAATTCATGTCTTGGTATCATGCCTCACACCTAGCACTGAGCATAGGGAAAAATGCATTCCTACAAAAATAAGACTGTGTAAAGCAGAAGTACTTCAGACGACAGCCACAGTTCCTGGTCTCAAGGGGTCTACAGCATTTCTTATATTCTGAGTTGTCTGCTAATGCATTTCCTCAGCTTTAAAAAAAATCTGACAGTTTTATTTTGCCTTCATCTTAAATAAAAAAAAAAAAGAAAGAGACTTTCACTGGATATAGAACCTAGGACAATAGTATTTTTTTTTTTTCCTTATAGAACTGTGGAGATATCACTGCATTATCTTGTGGTCTCCATTATTTCAGATAAAAGCAGCTATCACCTTGGATGAGACTCTGTGTGCGTGTGTGTGTGTTCCTTCTCTAACTACTTTTAAGATATTTTTCTGTATCTTTGTTTTTAGCAGTTTGACCATAATGAGCTTGGGTATGTTTTTCTTTGTGTTTATTCTATTTGAAATTAACTGAATTTCCAGGATCTGTGGCTTGCTGTTTATGATAAAATTTGAAATAATTTAGTCAATATTTCTTCAAGTATTTTTCTTCCCTTCCCCTACTCCTTCTGGAACACCACTACAAGTTAGATTTCCTGATAGTAGTTCACAAATCATTGAGCTTCTGTGTTTTTTTTCCAATCTTTTTCTCTGTTTTTTGGTGTGAATGATTTATCTTGGCCTGTCATATTCCTCCCTCATTCTGTCTTCTATTCCTCTCATCAGTTAGTTTACTGCATAACTTTTAGTTCCAAAGTTTCTGTTGTTTTACAACCCTCAATTTCCAAATCTCTACAGAAATTCCCCTTCTGTTCACCTATCATATTCTTCTTCTTCTTTTTTTTTTTTCTTTTTTGCTGTAGACCCTAATGTGTTTATCACAGTTTTTCAAAGCCTCTGTCTGCTAATTACAACATCTTGTGGGTTGTTTGAGGGTCTCTAAAAACTTATTTTTCTTTTGCATATGAATAGACAGACTGGAACAGCCCCATTCCCATTCCCATCCCCATTCTCATCCAATCCCATTCACGAGATTCTTGCAAATTGCAGAGGCTATCCTCAAACTTGTGATCCTCCTGCCTCAGCCTCCCTAGTTACTGGGATTTCAGACTTGTGACACTGTGCCCGGCTGGAAGTGCTTCTTCCAATGTTATGCATGATACATCGTGGAGATTCTGGTCCTATTATCTTTCTCTGAAGACTGATTTCTACTTTAGCAGGCAGTTTCTGAAGGATAACTTTGAATTTACAGAGGATGAATCTACAGCTTTTTTGGAATGGGTCTGTTTTGGTATAGACCTTAGTGCTATGATAATTCCTTCAGTATAAGGACATAATCTTTTATTCCAGGTTGTACTCCTCTAGATTTCAATGAAAAGTTTGAGGTGACCAAGCTGTTCTAATCTGGCAGGTCTCTGACTGCAACATGTCTCCCTGTGGTGGACAGCAGGTGAAACCTCAGTTCAGCAGTTTGTCCTTCCAGTTGTTTCCTCCTTGGGTCCCAAAAGTCTCACCCATCCAAGTATAAGGGTCAATCAAATATTTTTCTTTTTTTGCAGTGCTAAGGATTGAGCCTTAAACTAGGGCCTTGTACATGCCATATGAGCAGCTGTACCACTGAGCTACATCAGTGGGGTTTAATCACAGATTTTTATTGTTCCCCACTTCCAGGATTTTCCCTTCCAATTGTAGTTGCTCTGTAGATCTCAAACTCTTCAGGTTAAAGGTAAAACTTTCTTTTTGGCTTCTAATTACTATTCCTTGTGCACACTGGAGTATCCTTTCAGAAGGCAAGACATGTAAATATCTTTCCTATATTCAAAATATCAAAACTTCTCTAATTTTTACCTACTCTGTCTGGTTTTTCTTAAGTGTCTTCAGACAATTATTTTATATATTTTAAGTTTATAATTTTTTTCCTGTAACAAGATTTGGTCTGATACAAGCTATTCCACTGTTATGGAACTGAAAACTTCTCAAACCTCAAAATTTGGGAGGAAAATCTCAAAATCATGTAAGGTAAGATAATCACCTTACATAATTACCATGTCTTACCATGTCTCTAGTTGAGACATGGATAAAAATAAAACAGAATAAGGAAAAGTGTATTCACACTTTTCCTCTCTCTCTCTTTTTTTTTTTTTTTTTTTTTTTTTTTTGTGGCTACTGACACACAATTCAAACCATATTTTATTTAATCACCTTAGCATTTAATTTTTCCCCTAATCTTATCTCACTCAGTCAATATGACATTTCTCAAAACAGCTGAAGTTTCCTGTTCCCCCATAATCTGTGACTTCACCTCCTACAACAACCCCTGACTCCGCCTTCCCGGGGCCCTGGGACTCAGAGCCTTTGTCCTCGCAGTTCTTCCTCCTGACATTCCTGTTCCGGAAGCTGCGTGGATCTTCTTCTCTTCTCTTTTCAGTTTCTACTCAATTGTCGACTTTTCACAGGCCTTCCTTATCTTGCTTAAAACTGTACCTTATACACACACACACACTTCTATTCCTGCATTTTCTTCATAGCATCTTATATTTTCTTATAGTCAGTCTTTCCCACAAAGGACTATAAACTCCATGAAGACTTGGACTTTTGTTTTCATTCTGTGGTATATTCCTAGCATCTAGTACAGCTAACTCTTACTTGGTGGGTGATCAGTTAAAAAAATTTTTTTGGTAGTACTGAGATTGAACTCAGGGAAGCTCTATCATTGAACTGTATCCCTAGCTTTTTGTGCAATTTTTGAGACAGGGTCATGCTAAATTACCGAGGCTGGCCTTGAACTTGTGATCCTCCTGCCTCAGCCTCCCATGTTGCTGGGACTATAGGTGTGCACCACATTTATTATTTAAATAAATTCTGCTAACTGATTCAACTTCTGCTTCTCCTTCCTTCATTCACCCACTAAAATGGAAACACCAGTATCAGTTACTTTGTCTTAGTGTCATTCCTGCTGACTAATACATAGCTTCATATATAATAAGTGCTTATTAGATATTAGTATGAAGAAGCACTAGGTTTTATTATTCATTTATAAGGTATAGGCTTTTACAAAGGCCAGAATCTTCTTTTCCTCTGTTGCTTCATTAGTGTACCCTACTGAGGTTATATACTAAGTATGAGCATAAGTATCAACTGAATTAGTTAAATATGATCAGATATAAGACAGCACTTAAATGCTAAGTGATGATCAGGTATAAGTATGATGCTTCCATTTTTGCTAGTGGCATTTATTACAGATATCTTGCTATGCTATACTGCATTTCTGGTTCACTCTCTTAACTTCTATGGTCATTTATCCTTCCAACCAACATGCATATCTAATGTAGTGAAAGAAACTGGTGAACATGTGGGTTTCCAAGGCACTGACAGTATAAAATAGTAATGACAGCTAAATTGGGAAGGGAGGGTGGAAAACAAATTGGAATCAAAACATTAGACAATGGTAAAGACCAATGTAGAGGGAGTAGCATAATTAAAGCAGAACTTTCTTTTTTTTCACTTTTTTATTGGTGCATTATAGTTGTGCATAATGAGATTTGTTTGTTACATATCTGTACTTGCACGCAATATAACAATATAATTTGGCCAGCATCACTCCCCAGTACTTTCCCCTTCCATTCCCTGGCCCTTTTCTCTACTGTTCTCCCTTTGGTCTCCATGAGATCTGACCCCACCTTTTACTTTTTCCTCTCTGGTTTCCGTATATGAGAGAAAACATACCTCCCCTGACCTTCTGAGTTTGACTTACTTTGCTGAATATAATGACCTCTAAGTCCATCCTTTTCCCTGCAAATGACAATTTCATTTTCCTTTATGACTGAATAAAACTCCATTGTGTTTATATACTGTATTTTCTTTATCCATTCGTCTATTGATGGACACCTAGGTTGGTTCCATAGTTTGGCCACTGTGAATTGTGTTACTATAAATAGGGTTATGCATGTGTCGCTACAGCATGATGACTTAATTCGTTAATAATGAGGAATGGGATAGTTGGATCATACGGTGGTTCTATGCCTAATCTTTAGAGGAACCTCCATTCTGATTTCCATACTGGTGTACCAATGAACAATCCCACCGCCAACAGCAAAATAGTGTTCTAAAGCAGAACTTTTCTAAAGATCTTGAATTCTAAATGGCAGAGAGGTGGTGTTTTATTTTAGATTCCAAATAAAGAAGCTGGTGTAGTGGCACATGCCTATAAACCCCAGTGGCTCAGGAAAGTGAGGCAGGAGGATCACAAGTTGAAAGCCAGCCTCAGCAACTTATGAGGCCCCAAGAACTCAACAAGAACCTGTCTCAAAATTAAAAAATTAAAAGGGGTGGGGATGTGGCTCTGTGAACACCCCTAGGGGATTCAATCCTCAGTACCTACACCCCAAAATGAGATTCCAAATAAGAAATTTGGGTTAAAAAAAAAAAAGCAAGGCAAATCATTAAAATAATAGAAGTAGAATATGTGAATTCCAAACCATGGAAGAAAGAGAAAAAGACTTGAATAAAACCAGATGACTCTAACTGAAGGGGAGAAAGCAGGATAAATAGCATGAAACAAGATGGCAGGATATACCTAAATTTGTAAATAACCAGAGCAGTTTGGGGGAGATTGCTAAATAAAGTGGTTGAAGAGACTCTCCATGAGGTACTGACATTTGATGACAATAGCAATCACTTTTACAGAAGGTCACTATGGGTCAAGCACGATTCTAGATGCTTTATATATGTATGTATGTATTTCATTAGAAATGGTCTCATGAAAAAGACATTGCTACCCTATTTTATAGTTAAATAAATCAGAATACAAAGTAACATGAGTCAGGTAAGGGGCACACACCTGTAGTCCCAGCAGCTCAGGAGTCTGAGGCCTCAAGTAACTTGGTGAGATCCTGTCTGAAAATAAAAAGGGCTAGGGATGTGGCTCAGTGGTAAAGTACCTCTGGGTTCAATCCCTAGAACCAAAAGTCAAAAACTAAAGAAGTAACAAGTTCAAGATCACAGAGCCAATAAGTAGTAGAGCCAATTCTGAGTCCATGCTCGTAGCTACCTTTTTTTTTTTTTTTTTTTTTTTGCGGTGCCAGGGATTGAACCCAGGGCCTTGTGCATGCAAGGCAAGCACTCTACCAACTGAGCTATATCCCCAGCCCGCTACCTATGTTGTCTGAAGGCACTAGCTGATATCAGAAGGGTGAGAAGGAGCCAGATATGTGAAAGGGGTGGGGAGGTGATATATTCTAGACAGAAAGAAAAGCAAGCACAAAGGTCTGAAGTGGGGAAGAACTTGGGTCTTCAGAAGAACAGAAGAGCCAGCGTGACTGAACGGTAGTGAACCATCAGAGTGGTATGAGAATGAATTTGGGAGACACTGCAGGCCTCATCAAATAGTTTATCTGATTGCTTACTATATATCAGGGACTGAACTAAATGCCTTATTCTGATCCTACATTATATAATTTCTTGATACAAGAGTCTTATAATATATATTATTTCCCCTCCCCACTTTGTAGGTGTGGAAAGTGAGGCTTAAAGAGACCAAGTAAATTTGCTTATGATACATACCTAGTACAAGAGCCAGGGTTCAAACCAGGTGGGCCTTATGGCAAATCTCAGGCCACAACCATGGCATTGAGTCAAGCTAAAAATAATCATTTGATCAAGAATAGCCTCCATCTTCCTAGAGGCATGTGGCTATAAAAAGAAGATGCACCTATGTGTGATTCTGCTAAAGAATGCAGCTTGGAGAGAAGTGTCCCATGCTGTGGGATCTCAAACCAAGACTACCTTATCTCTGTACTTGGCTTTGTCCCAGCAAATCAGTTTGTTTATTTCTTGTCTTTGTTTAGTTTAGTCCTTTGGCTCTGAAAATGAATCTGCATTTTAGACTTTTGTCAATACATTTGCTATCATTTGTTTTTGCTGAAGAAGGCTCTTAGGACCTCAGCAGAGCCCTGGTATCCTGTTGGCCTGTATCTTCTATCTCTGTATCAGAAAAAGTACAGTCTAGCAATCTGGGATCCTGGTAGAAAAGGACAAAATAGAGAGTAACATAACAAATGGAGGAAGACATGGTCCCAGCTAAAGAATTATACCTCATGCTCAGGAATACAGGGAACAGGAAAGATGGTAACAGAATCAGCTCATTATGAAAAGAGCCTCTTGCAAGAGCAAGCCTACACCTGGGACTAAGGAACAGGAAAGAAGAGACTCTTCTTTGTATCTTGCTTTTCTAGGGACTTTGTCTTGCCTTCTTCCATCTTCTCCTAGCTCTGCTTATGGGGGGCAATCAACAGAAATACTGACAGAGTCAACCAGGTATCCCTGGTGATAAAGAAGCCATGTTTGATAAGGAGCACAGTATGGTGGCCTCATTAGTGAGTTGATGGACCCTAATATACCCCATTCTTCATGTCCGAGGTCCACCCAACTCTGGATATGAAATGTCAACTTCCCTGCTATATTTTTAATATTAGTAAACATTCATACTAGGTGAATAATATTTGTACATTAACTTTATTTTAGAAAGCTAGCGATCCTCAGAAACCACAAAGCAGGCCCAAATTTTGATGGACAGTACTGGGGTCAGAAATATTTTGATACCCTATAACATCTAGAAATACCTTAAATAAAAACACATAGCTGGGCGTGGAGGTGCATGCCTGCAATCCCAGAGATTTGGGAGGCTGCAGCAGGAGGGTCAGGAGTTCAAAGCCCACATCAGCAAAAGCAAGGGACTAAGCAACTACTGAGACCCTATCTCTAAATAAAATACAAAATAGGGCTGGGGATGTGGCTCAGTGGCTGAGTGCCCGAGTTCCATCTGCCGTACCCTGCCCCCACACACACACACACACACACACACACACACACACACACACACACACACACACACACACATCTGGCAATCAAAGAAATAACTCAACTCTCCCAGGACTGGAAGGAAAGAGGCAATAGTGAATGTCCAAAAAAAAAAAAAAATAGTGACCGTCCTCTTGGAGACCACTATTCACTGGGACAATGCAAAGCATTGTCCACATTCCTATATCCATGATTCAGATATAATCAGTAGGAAGGGAGATGATGCAGAACAATTGAAAGAACAGAAGTCCCAAGTTGTAAGGACTTTGCAGCTGAGCACCTATGACTCTATGAACGAAATGGACTCTCTGAGCCTCAAGTTTTTACTACATGGGCCTCTTCAGATGCTGATTCTATATAGGCAGATAGAAATAAAACAGTGGAGGGAAGATTAATAGGTGCCAAGCACTACTCTAAGTATTTCATAGTTATTCTTCTCAACTACTCTATAAGGCTAGTATTATTATCTCAATTTTATAGAGTCAGGTGAAGAAAGTTACCCAATGTCACAAAGCTTATAAGTGGAGGAGCTAAGACTGGAACCTAAGCAGTCTAGTTCCAGGAACCATATTCCTTACTTTTAAAATTCTGGTCCTAAGGGAGATCCAAGATGGCGGACTAGAGGGAGGCTGCGTTCCTTGTTACTCTGTAACTCGGGTTTCAAGCAGAGGAATATCTGTTTCTATGTGAGGCAGCCTTTGCTTCTCCTGGATTGCCCTGCTGTTTACCCCATTTGTCCACCACAGGGTGCCAGCATATCAACTACTTTTTGAATGCAGATTACTCACTGACTGCCACCTATCATTCGCAATTTGCCTGTTTGCCTGCCTCTTGCCTGCCCATTGCCTGCCTTTTACCTACCCATCACCCACCGCCTGAGGTCCACCTGCCCATCATCTGCTGGTAGCCTGCAGACTGCCAGAGGATCACCAGCTGCCTGCTATTGCCTGGAAGTCCACTGTCACAGGACACGCAGGACCCCCGGCCTGACCGACCTTACCCCACGTGGATTTGGTGCCTATGCCATGCGTTGCAGCTCCCCATTTGCCAACACATTTGGAAGTCACTGCAGCCATCTTGGATTATCCTGGAAGTGGAAGCAGCCATCTTTAAGTAGGGTCAATCTCATCCTCAGATGCTTGCTGGAGAATGGAAGTTCACAGTCAGGTACCTCTTGTGCATCAGGGTCCTGAAGACTGGGAGGTTTGAATAGTATATGACTGTTACAGTGCAGATATTTTTTTCTCCTTTTTGAAAATTTTTAAGTTTTTATTTCTTTATTTTTCTCATTCTATTATCCTTTTGCTTACCTGTTTCCTCAGAGTCTCTTTCTCCCTTTTCTCATGCTAACAACCAACTTCTTTTGATTACACTTTCACTCTTTCTATGATCTAGTACTTCTACATAGTCTTTTCTTATCCCATTAACAGTTACATCTTACCCCTTTCCCCATCCTCTTTGTCCACCATTAGAAACTGTAGACCTCATCGCAAATCTATTTGTTATACTGTAGATAATAATTGAACTCCTCAATTATTGAACTCATCCTCTCTGTTTATTATGACAACATTGTTAATGTCTTCATAGGGGCTATTTGGTTTAGGGCTGCATATTGTCTGTACTGAGTGCTGCTAATACTGATCTCCCCCTTAAAGAAGAGGTTTTAGAAACCTGCAGGGTAACTATAAGCCTATAGTGGGGAAACTGCAATACCCCAGATCTGCACTGCTAGAGGGGAAGATAAGTGAACAACATGAAAAAACAAGGGAAGAAAGTGTTCCAAACAAACCAAGATTCTATATCAATAGAATCCAATGACAGCATGGTACAAGAAATCTCAGAAAAGGATTTCAGAACATACTTAATTAAAATGATTTGCAAAGCAAAGAATAAGATAAGAGAGCAAAGGCAGGCAATGAACAATCACTCCAATAAACAGTTAAAAGAGCAACAGCAGGAAGCAAAAGATCATTTCAATGGAGAAAGATTCTGAAAAAAAAATCCTTGAAATGAAGGAAACAATAAATCAAATAAAAAACTCAATGGAAAGCATCACCAACAGACTAGATCACTTGGAAGACAGAACCTCAGACAATGAAGACAAAATATTTAATCTTGAAAATAAAGTTGACTAAACAGAGAAGACTGTTAGAAATCATGAACAGAACCTCCAAGAACTATGGGATATCATGAAAGGATCAAATTTAAGAATTATTGGGATTGAGGAAGGCACAGAGATACAAACCAAAAGCATGAACAACCTATTATATGAAAGAATATCAGAAAATGTCCCAAACCTGAAGAATGAAATGGAAAATCAACTACAAGAGGCTTACAGAACACCAAATGCACAAAATTACAACAGATCCACACCAAGGCATATTATAATGAAAGTGCCTAACATCCAAAATAAAGATAGAATTTCAAAGGCTGCGAGAGAAAAGCATCAGATTACATATGGGGGAAACCAATATCGGATATCAGCAGATTCTCAGCCCAGACCCTAAAAGCTAGAAGGACCTGGAACAACATATTTCAAGTTCTGAAAGAACATGGTTGCCAACCAAGAATCTTATACCCAGAAAAACTAACCTTCAGATTTGATGATGAAATAAACAAAAGTTAAAAGAATTTACAAATAGACTGTACTATAGAACATTCTCAGCAAAATATTTCATGAGGAGGAAATGAAAAACAACAATGCAGGTCAGCAAAGGGAGGAACTACCCTAAAGGAAAAGCCAATCAAAGGAGAAACCAAGTCAAATTAAAAACCAAAGATAAGCCAAAATGACTGGGAATACAAATCATGTCTGAATAATAATCTTGAATGTTAAAGGCCTAAACTCATCAATCAAAAGACATAGTTTGGCAGACTGGATTAAAAAGAAAGACCCAACAATATGCTACCTTCAAGAGACTCATCTCATAGAAAAAGACATACACAGTCTAAAGGTGTAAGGATAGGAAAAAAACATACCATGCCACGGACTCAGTAAAAAAGCAGGGGTTTCCATCCTTAAATCAGATAACGTGGTCTGCAAGCCAAAGTTAGTCAGAAGGGATAAAGAAGGTTATTTCATACTGCTTAAGGGAACCAAAAATCAGGAAGACATAATGATCATGAATATTTATGCCCCAAACAATGGCGCATCCATGTACGTCAAACAAATCCTTCTCAATCCCAGGAATCAAATAGATCACAACACAATAATTCTGGGTGACTTTAACACACGGCTGTCAGAATGCATGAGAAAATGCTTTCCCCTCCAGAGTCCTATCAATAGAGTATGTTAGCTAACTTTGGATTTTTGCCAATGGAGAGAGAAAAAAACGGTCTATCATTCACAGTTTTAATTTACATTTCTCTTTTTTAATAAGTGAAGTTAACTATCTTGTTGCTTATTAATAGCAAATTTTATTTCCTTTTTCTATGTTTCGAAAGGGTTATGATTTTGTCAATTTACATGTTAGGAAGGATAGCTCTTTGTGATATGAGCTGTAAATATTTCTCTTAGTTGTCTTTTTTAAAAGTTTGTTTATGATGCTTCTTTCCATAAAAAATTGATTTTTATGTAACAAAAAAGTACCGGTGAAATAATTTATGACTTGGGGATTTTGAGTCATGAAAGATTAGATAGTTCTTGCTAACTCCAGATTTGTAAAGAAAAAAATTGCAAGTTTTCTTATTATTATTTAATGGTCATATTATTTGAAAAATACATTTGGTATATATGGAATTTATCATGGTATATGAGGTAAGGCAGTGATATTACTTTACTTATCCCTATAACATTTATTGACTACTTATTTTTCCCAGTGATTTGAGATGATGTCCTCTTTATACACTCAATTTCTATATGCATCTGAGTGTACTTACTTCTGGGCATTCTGTTTTGCTAGTAGATCAGAATTATACTCTAAACTATTTAGGTTTTTAAAAATGCCTTAATGTGTTTTAGTGCTGGTCGCATTTCTGTTTATTTTTTTCACTAAATTTAGCATCAGGTGATATAGTTTAAAACTGTTAAGTTTTCATTGAGATTTTGTTAAAATTTACAAATTAATTTATACAATAATATGGTCCTTCTATTTGTACAAAGGCTATTTTTTTGGCTTCAGTGGTATTTTAATTTTTATTTTTAATGGGTCTCACATTTTTATTGACAAACATTAATATAATTTTTGT
Source organism: Sciurus vulgaris (assembly GCF_902686455.1). Lineage (NCBI taxonomy): Eukaryota > Metazoa > Chordata > Mammalia > Rodentia > Sciuridae > Sciurus > Sciurus vulgaris. The sequence goes on from NC_136472.1 coordinate 75,702,448, forward strand.
CACTGTTATATATGAAATATTTTTTTTCATTAAATCTCCCAAAAGATTGTTTGAATATATGTAAACTACTGATTTTTTTATGTTGATTTTGTAGTTGGTAATCTAAATTGAGCTATCTTACTGTTTGGAGTGGCTGTTAGTAAAATATCTTGAATCTGAAAAAAAAAATAATTTCCCATTTAAAAAAAAGATTCTGGTCCTGATAATTCTTACCCTGTGTGACCTTCTGCAGGCCACTGTATTTCATTAATTCAAAAAACTTAACATCAAGCCAGGCATAGTGGCTCACATCTGTAATCCCAGTAACTCAGGAGGCTGAGGCAAGAGGATCCCAAGTGCCAGGCCACCTTGGGCAATTTAGCAAGACCCTGTCTCAAAATAAAAAATACAAAGGACTGGGGATGTAGTTCAATGGTAGAGTGCCCCTGGGTTCAATACCCAGTACCTCAAATAAATAAATAAACAAAAATTTTAGCATCAAAATGAGAAAGTTTCTTGCTATTGACAGTGTCTTCTGTTAAGCTGCGGTCAGGACACACCTGTCATTGCCTGAATGAGGATGCACCTGACTGTCATCTGGTGGTGTAACTGAACAAATAAAACGTTGAAAAATAATTCAAGGGCCACTTTGGGGAGAAATATGAACCTCAATAGTTGCCAGAAGACTTTTTTGGTTAAAATCAGGTGTGGTGTCACATGCCTGTAATCCTAGTGGCTCAGGAGGCTGAGGCAGGAGAATTGTAAGTTCAAAGCCAGCCTTAGCAATTTAGTAGCCCTAAACAACCTAGCAAGACCTTGTCTCTAAATAAAAGAAACAAGGGCTGTGGTTGTGGCTCAGTGATAGTGTGCTTGGCTAGCACGTTCGAGGCACTGGGTTCAATCCACAGTATCACATAAAAATAAATAAAAAAAGGTACTGGGTCCAAAAAATAAAAATAAAAGAAATAAAAATGGTTGAGGATGTGGTTCAGTAGTTAAGCACTCCTGGATTCAATCCCCAGTAATCCTCCCCCAAAAATATATTCAAGAGAGCATATGAGGTACTGTTCTGAGCTTATCTTGTGTATTATTTTCATTTAATCTTGTAGCAGTCCTAAGAGATAAGTACTTTATTTTCTGTTTTATGGATAAGGAACTGAAGAACAGTGAAATTAGGAAAACTGTAGATTTCTCCATTTGAAAATAAAGGAACCAGAATTTAACTCCAGAATATAATTTTGAAATAAGTAACACAATGATCCTACTCCCTGTACAAGTCCTGCTTACTTTTATTTAAAAAGAAGAAAGAAGTTAACCCCTTACTTTGCTTTAAACCAAACTTCTTTAGGTAGAAACAGAAGGAAGAAAAACTCTACCTAGAAAGAAGTGAACTAAGAATGCTTTGGTCAGAAAAGATTTTTTTCTTTTAAAATCAACTTGAAAAGTCTAAGATTGTCAACATAATTCAAGCAGATATTTAAAGAGTATAAACTAAGCATATGATCTATAGGTGGTATGAATGGCACCAGACCTAGTCTTTGCTCTCAGGGTCCTCACAGTCTAGCATTAAAGAGGTATGCACGCTACTAACTCTCTGCACAAGGGGTTAAATGCCATGAGAGAGTCCCCATTCTCATGCTCTGAGGTCAGAACAGGAAACGTACATTTTAGAACTTTGGAGAAATATCAGTGACTGTATCAAAAATTAAGAGTAGGGGCTGGGGAGATAGCTCAGTTGGTAGAGTGCTTGCCTTGCAAACACAAGGCCCTGGGACCGATCCCCAGCACCCAAAAAAAAAAAAAAAAAAAAAAAAAAAAAAATTAAGAGTAAACAGAACTTAGCACATTTCAAAAAATACAATCAAATATGGGTTTAGATTCTTCTTACCATCCCCTATAATATTTTCTGTGCTATTTTTAAAGTATTTAAAGTTGATTTTTAAGTACAAAAAATATGGATCTCACTCTCACATACACACATACACTCTGAGACAAAAATTTTGGTAATTCCTCACTAGGCATATAACCAAAAGAACTGAAAGCATGACCATGCAAAAACTTATACATGGATGTTCATAGCACCACTATTCACAGTAGCCAAAAAGTCAAAACAATCCAAATGTCCATCAATCAATGAGTGAATAAGCAAAATGTGACATATCCATACAACAGGATTCAGTCAAAAAGGAATTAAGTACTGAAACACACTAGAACAGGGATGGTCTTTAACAACTCCGTGCTAAGTGAAAGAAGCCACAGATACAAAAAGTCACACATTGCCTGACTCCACTTATAGGAAATGTTCATAGAGACAGAAAGCAGGAGAGTGGTTGCCAGGGACTGAGAAAATGGAGACTGACTGGGTAGGAGGGTTCCTTTAAAAGCGAGAATATTCTGGAATTAATGGCGCTGGTTGTACAACTTTATGAATGTACTGAAAACACTTGAATGTACACTTTCAAATGATGAAATTTGTAGTATGTGAATTATATCTCAACAAAATTTTATTTTTTAAAAAAGAACTGAGACACTATAAAATTGAAGTCCCTTTGACCATCGTGCCCACCCAAATCCCTAGGGTCATCAATATAACTAGTTAGTCTCACTTCTTGTTATAAGAATTTATTTCTCAAAATGCCTAACCCAGGATCTTGCATTCAGCAGGTATTTTAGGCATTTGTTGCATAATAGTTTTGTACAAGGATAAGAAAATACTGCTTTGTTCTCTTCAGGATAATATGGATTCTTTTATATCCACCATCACACAAATTCAGTAGTTAGATGAGGCAGCTTCAAAGACACAGTTGCGTTAACACCACATATACCATGTGCAGTAACAAAAGAACATAGTACTTACTGGCTCAAAGCTCTACAACCACAAGTCCAGTTAATAGAAAACCTTGATATGGAAGTTCATGTAAATAAGGAGGTACTTTGGATCTGTCCCTTGGTTTATAAAGCATTTAGAATATAGGGCTTGGAAAGGCTATTACTTCAGAGCTCACAACAGCAAACTGTAAACAAGGGCTTTCTAACTTGGTCAAGTTCAACTTAAACAGAGACCTTAGATAGTCTCTTAAAAAGACTTGCTCCCAAGACTTTTATTCAGAGTTTTTTTTTTTTAATTTATTTTTATTGTAAACAAATGGGATACATGTTGTTTCTGTTTGTACATGGAGTAACAGCATACCATTTGCGCAAATCATACATTTACATAGGGTAATGATGTTTGATTCATTCTGTTATTTCTTCCTTCCCCCCCACCCCTCCCACCCCTCTTTTCCCTCTATACAGTCCCTCCTTCCTCCATTCTTGGCCCCCTCCCACCCCCCATTATGTGTCATCATCCGCTTATCAGCGAGATCATTTGTCCTTTAGTTTTTTGAGACTGGCTTATCTCACTTAGCATGATATTCTCCAATTTCATCCATTTGCCTGCAAATGCCATAATTTTATTATTCTTTATAGCTGAGTAATATTCCATTCTGTGTGTGTGTATACATATATATATGTATACACACACACAGACACACCACAGTTTCTTTATCCATTCATCAGTTGAAGGACATCTAGGTTGGTTCCAGTCTAGCTATTGTGAATTGAGCAGCTATGAACACTGATGTGGCTATATCACTATAGTATGCTGATTCTAAGTCCTTTGGGTATAGGCCGAGGAGTGGGATAGCTGGGTCAAATGGTGGGTCCATTCCAAGTTTTCTAAGGAAACTCCACACTGCTTTCCAGAGTGGCTGCACTAATTTGCAGCCCCACCAGCAATGTATGAGTGTACCTTTTTCCCCACATCCTCGCCAACACCTATTGTTGCTTGTATTCTTGATAATCGCCATTCTAATTGGGGTGAGATGGAATCTTAGTGTAGTTTTGATTTGCATTTCTCTTATTACTAAAGATGGTGGACATTTTTTCATATGTTTGTTGATTGCTTGTAGATCTTCTTCTGTGAAGTGTCTGTTCCTATCCTTAGCTCATTTGTTGACTGGGTTATTTGTATTCTTGGTGTAGAGTTTTTTGGGTTCTTTATATATTCTGGAAATTAGTGCTCTATCTGAAGTATGAGTGGCAAAGATATTCTCCCACTCTGTAGGCTCTCTGCATTGTTGATAGTTTCCTTTGCTGAGAGAAAGCTATTTAGTTTGAATCTGTCCCAGTTATTGATTCTTGCTTTTATTTCTTGTGCTATGGGAGTCCTGTTAAGGAAGTCTGATCCTAAGCCAACAGTTGAAGATTTGGACCTACTTATTCTATAAGATGCAGGGTCTCTGGTCTGATTTCAAGGTCTTGATCCACTGTGAGTTGATTTTTGTGCAGGGTGAGAGATAGGGGTTTAGTTTCATTCTGTTGCATATGGATTTCCAGTTTTCCCAGCACCATTTGTTGAAGAGGCTATCTTTTCTCCATTGCATATTTTTGACCCCTTTGTCTAGTATGAGAAAATTGTATTTATTTGGGTTTGTGTCCATGTCCTCTATTCTGTACCATTGATCTACCTATCTATTTTGGTGCCAATACCATGCCGTTTTTGTTGCTATTGCTTTGTAGTATAGTTGAAGTTCTGGTATTGCAATACCCCCTGTTTCATTCTTCCTGCTAAGGATTGCTTTAGCTATTCTGGGTTTCTTATTCTTCCACATGAATTTCATGATTGCTTTCTCTATTTCTGTTAGGTACAACATTGGGATTTTAATTGGAATTGCATTGAATCTGTATGGCACTTTTGGTAGTATGGCCATTTTGACAATATTAATTCTGCCTATCCAAGAACATCTTTCCATCTTCTAAGGTCTTCCTCAATTTCTTTCTTCAATGTTTTGTAGTTTTCATTGTAGAGATATTTTACCTCTTTGGTTAGATTAATTCCCAAGTATTTTATTTTTTTTGAGGCTACTGCAAATGGAGTTGTTTTCCTCATTTCCCTTTCAGCTGTTTCGTCATTTGCGTATAAAAATGCTTTAGATTTATGTGTGTTGATTTTATAGCCTGCTATTTTGCTGAATTCATTGATGAGGTCTATAGGTTTTCTACAGGAGGTTTTTGGATCCTCTAAATATAGAATCATGTCATCAGCAAATAGTGACAGCTTAAGTTCCTCTTTTCCTATTCGTATCCCTTTAATTTCTTTAGTCTGCCTAATTACTCTGACTAGAGTTTCGGGGACAATGTTGAATAGAAGTGGTGAAAGAGGACATCCCTGTCTTGTTTCCATTGTTAAAGGGAATGGTTTCAGTTTTTCTCCATTAAGAATGATGTTCGGGGCTGGGAGATATCTCAGTCGGTAGAGTGCCTGCCTTGCAAGCACGAGGCCCTGGGTTCGATCCCCAGCACCACACACACACAAAAAAAGAATGATGTTGGCCATGGGCTTAGCATAAATAGCCTTTACAACGTTCAGGTATGTTCCTACTATCCCTATTTTTTCTAGTGTTTTGAGCATGAAGGGGTGTTGTATTTTGTCGAACATTTTCTGCGTTAATTGAAATAACCACATGATTCTTATCCTTAAGTCTATTGACATGATGGATTACGTTTATTGATTTACAGATGTTAAACCATCCTTGCATTCCAGGGATGAACCCCACTTGATCGTGGTGCACAATTTTCTTAATATGTTTTTGGATACGGTTTGCCAATATTTTGTTAAGGATCTTTGCATCTATATTCATCAAGGATATTGGTTTAAAATTTTTTTTCCTTGATGTGTCTTTTCCTGGTTTGGGTATGAGGGTGATATTAGCATCATAGAATGAGTTTGGTAGGGTACCCTCCTTTTCTATTTCCTGGAATACTTTGAGAAGTATTGGAATGAGTTCTTCTTTGAAGGTCTTGTAGAATTCGGCTGAGAATCCGTCTGGTCCTGGACTTTTCTTGGATGGTAGGTTTTTAATGGCTTCTTCTATTTCATTGCTTGATGTTGATCTGTTTAAATTGTGTATATCCTCCTGGTTTAGTTTGGGAGGAGCATATGTCTCTAGAAATTTGTCAATGTCTTTGGTAGTTTCTATTTTGTTGGAATACAGATTTTCAAAGTAGCTTCTCATTATGTTATGTATCTCAGTGGTATCTGTCGTGATATTTCCTTTTTCATCACAAATTTTAGTAATTTGAGTTTTCTCTCTCCTGATTCAGAGTTTTTAAATCAGAGTCACATGAAGAATGTTTTAATAACACATGTCCTTGATCCCCATCTCTCAAAGGTTCTGATTTACTTAGATGAAAGTAAGGCTGACATTTATGTTTTTTAAAGCCCACCAGGTCATTTGGAAACATTTTATGTTAAGAACATTTAGAAAGGGAATGTGAAACTGAGTTTTGCATGAGTTTCCATGTAAATCTCCAAGCATCCACTTGACAATCATGTTAAACTTGTAAGAGCTGCCAATCAAAAGACTGGCAACTATTCTAACTTTATGGAAGAGAAAACTGAGGCTCAAGGATTTACTCCTAAAAGTCAGCAACAACAAAAAACCAGCCCTCGAGTCCTGATGATGTCCCTACATCTTCCTGCACACACTTTTCAAGCTCCCTTATGGTGCTGGAATTGTGGTTTGCTGGGAAAAAGCTGGTCTATAATTACCCTCTTACCGTAGTTTCGGTCATTTTACTGTGGGTCTTGATAAAATGGAGAATAACTGCGAAAGTATTTTTGAAAGGTTTCCTAATTTGTACCCTCATATTGACAGGGCAGTTTCTCTTTATGCACTCCACATATGAAGAGCCTCCTTATTTTCCATTGAGTTGGAGCTGGAAAGGAGAATACTACCTAGAAGTCCTGGCCATCCAGGAAGAAGTAAAAGAGAAGCCTGCCCCTTCAGGCCCTAGGGGAGGGAAGGAGGTAGAATAAAGATAGGGTCCTCATTCACATACCCTCTCTTTACATGTCCTCTTCCTTTTCACCAGAGCAGGTTCAGCTCAGAGAGCAAGGGAGCTTTTGAAATGTTGAGACTCCAATTTTCAACATAAGAGTGGGCAGTAGGCTACTGAAGTTCGTTCTTCAGTTCATTCTGTACCAATATGAGGTATGGGAGCAAGTGCTTGGATGCAGATGGAGAAGTCCGAAAAGACGAGCCTGGTACAGCACTGCTGGCTCTCCACAGCCTGCGTGCAGCCTGCAGCAGGTCTAGAAGTTGCTAAGAGATGGGTAAACCAGCAGAGGTCTGTGGTTAGAACGGAGTTCTCAGTGTGACAAACTCTGAGGCAAACAACCAACATTACGACCTACATAGTAGACTCCTGCACATGACTCCCAAAGACAAAAAATTAGTTGACTCAAGAAATGACTCTGGGATGCATTCTAAATTAGGCAATAAAGTAGAGAATGTCACACAGATATCACATAGATACACACAGATGTCCTCTTGCCTCTAACTCACACTAAGTCATGGCAGCACTCTTCCCAAGGAGCAGTCACTAAGATGTATGAAGAATCACTGGTGTGCCAGACACTGTTCTTGGTTGATGAGGATTTGGAAGTAAATAATGCAGACAAACTCCCTGCCCCAACCAAAGATGATCTGGGAGTATAGAAAGGGAAGTGGGCAGAATTCCCAAGGATAAAGTATTTTCTCAAAGAGCCCTGATGAGGAAGTTGAACCTTGAAATGACTTAGAAGAGTCTGATGCTGGGTGTGAAGACTGAGGCAAGAGGATCAAAAGTCTGAGGTCAGATTAGGAAATTTAGCAAGAGACTATTTCAAAATAAAAATAAAAATGGATGAGGATGTAACTCAGAGTACCACTGGGTTCAATCCCTGGAACCAAAAAGAAGAAGAAGAAGAAAAAAGACTTTATCCTGAAAAATAAACATTGTACCAGTTCTTTTTAAAAGGCCACAAATTCTTGACAACCTACCAAGAGGTTGGAAGTCTAGGCTCCCTTTAAACCAAATAGATTTGTGACTCCTTTATCCAAAAATTGCAGCAAAAGTAACGATATGTGACTTCTAGGCCTAGGTAATTTTGAAATGCCATGAAGTTTCCTTCCTGTCCCCTAAGACATTCACTCTTGGAGCCCCTGAGCCACCGTGTAAGAAGGCTGTCTGATTATAGACTGCAAATTTTGAGAAAGCCTAGGCTGCATGTTGAGGTCACGTGTAGGTGCTCCAGTCAACAGCTTAGCTGAGCAGAGCCCTGCAGCCATCCCAGCTTTGGGGACAGGTACGAGTGAAGACAGATAATTTCAACTCCTAGCAGTCAAGTCACCCCATGTCATGCAGGCCTTCCCAGTTGAGGCTCCAGACACTGGGGAGCACAATTATGTTCCTGTGTTGCTCTGCTTGAACTCCTGACCCACACACAGAATCTGTAAGCAAAATAAAAGTTTTTTTATACCACTAAATTTCAAGCATGCTTTATCATGCCTAAAGATGTATCATGAAACAAACAAAAAACAAAAACAAACAAACAAACAAAAAAAACAGTATAGCAATGAGAACCGAGGGAGAAGCAGCAGATAAGTTATAGAAAAATATATGATTTTCTTTGGTTAAATCTGGTTTGAAAGAAATCATTATCCCATCACAGGTGACCAAACACATTATAACACTTCTGGTTGTTAGTAATATCTGTTTTATCTACAAATGCTGAAATAGAAAATGCTTCAGACCTTAGGAAGAACTGTAGTAGTCCAAAAGGAATTTGAGTAAGGCATTATTCCCTAGCCTAGCTTTCCAGTATGGAACTAATACTCTCACGATGCCATTCAGAGTTGTTTATGAACCCATTTTTGCTTTTTTCTCTTAGTACATGGTACATAATAGGTATTTTGGGAGCTTCTAATAGGGTCCAAGCAGTCAGGGGAGAGAGAAAATATTTCAGACAAAGCAAAGGGATCACGGTGAACAGCGGTAATGAAGTCTGTCCTGGGGAGACTAAAGGGTGTTGCCCAAGGCTCACTGTCCATCCATACGCCTTTTGCTTGACATTCGTGTGCCCACACCCTCAGCCTTTAGTTAAGCTGTTCTCATTATCTGAAACGTTCTCTTGCCATTTGTTGATGAATCCTACTCATTCTTCAAACTCTCCAGTCCAGTTGTCATGTTCTCTGTAGTGTTCCCTGACACTGCCCCACTCTAAGGAATTCATCACTCTGTACCACTTGCTTGTTGCAACACTTGCCACAACCTGCTTGAGTGCTTATCTCCTTAGGTGCCACACACTAGGTCAGAAAAGAAAAATTGCTGTCCTTGAAGAATCCATGTAACTATAGGGAAAGACATCTAAAAACAGTCATACTACAGTATCACAAGATCTGTAGAGAGGCATGGTAGGATATTGTAGGAGGACAGATCTCCCTCGGGAGGAAATCAAGAAGCACCACAAAGTAGGTGACATTTGAGGTAGGCCCTGAAATTGAACTAAGATGCTGTATGGGGGGAAACTTCAGAATCACAACTGAAAAGTTTCAAATGGGAACCACTAAAATAACAGGAACATCTGGTCAGGTCAGTCATCATCTCTACTGCTGGAGAGTCCCTGCTCAAGTTATTCCAACTCCTCTTTTACAACACCTGAAACTACTCAGTCTTTCCAACTCCATTAGCTATTTATATCATAAAGTGTGTAACATTTGAACAAGGAATTCATTAAAAAATATGAGTAGATAATACATGAAAATATATTCAAACTCAGTGGCAATCACAGGAATCCAAATCAAATTGTCAAGTATTTTTTTTAATTATAATGTCTCATATCAAAGAAGAATCATGAAAACCAAATCTATCCTTTCTGAGAATCAATTTGGTATGATGTATCAAAAGCCTTATGAATAAGTGTACTCTTAGAATTATAAGCTCATCCTAAGGATAAAAACGTCTTTGCTCCAAAGATCATGATATTATTTGAAAGGAGGACTAGAGCTGTAGTTCAGTAGTAAATCATGTGCTCAGCCTGCATGAGGCCCTAGGTTGACCTCTAGCACCAAAAATAAATAAGATAGTGAAAGATAGTAAAGTACCTAAATGTTCAACAAAAGAATCAAATAAAGTTGGCACTGTAATAATTTTAAGTTACCACTTAGTGACTGCTTCCTACATGCATGCCACTATGACATGTGACATCAAAGCAATCTACAAGGTAATTAGGCTAGAGTGAATTGAGTGGGACTTTCCCAGTTGCCCCACAACTGCTAAGTAGAACCCACAGCTAAAGACAGAGCAGAGGTGAGTTCACAAGGTAAAGAGAGCAGTCAGTAAGTAGGGCCGGGCTCATTCAAGGGCTTTTAAAGAAGTTGTAGTATGAGATCTTCTAACTAAACCACCACAGGTATCCCTGTGCTGTCTTCCCCTGACAGTCTACAAAAGGAAAGGATGGAGAGCGGGAAGCTTGGACCACTTGACCTAGTGGATTACAAGATAATTGGTTACAGAGATTAGGGGTGGGAAAAAAAAGAAGAGAAAAGAAAGGAAGGAAAGGATTGAGGCAAGAACTTTTAAGACTATAATGCCTGGTAAATATCTACTTAGGTTGCTGACTTACAGATCAGTCCTGTACCTATCTGGACAAAGGAAGGGAAAATGAAGCAAGAAGTGGCGGCAATACAGTCACCCCACTGTTTGATGTGGATTCGGGTCCGCTGGGTCAAGCATTCCCATGGAAAGTGCTGGCCTTAAGCTCTCTTGCTAGTTTCCCACCAGAGGACTGTACATTAAGCAAAGGTACACTAGCTGGGGGAGGAGGGAAGTTAAGTAGGGAAGGGATAACCTGAAAGAGACTAAAATAACTTAATTCCAAATTTTTCTCCAGGATAGCAGACCACTCAGTAAGAAGCCCATCCTCAAGAGAATTTACAAGCCAGACATGGTGGCCCACACCTGTAATTCCAGTAACTTGGGAGGCTGTGGCAGGAGGATCACAATTTTTTTTTTTTTTTTTTTTTGGGTGCTGGGGATCGAACCCAGGGCCTTGTGCTTGCAAGGCAAGCACTCTACCGACTGAGCTATCTCACCAGCCCCAGGATCACAAATTTAAGGCCAGCCTCAGCCTCAGTAACTTAGCAAGACCATCTCAAAATAAAAAATAAAAAGGAGTTGGGGATGTGACTCAGTGGGTTCAATTCCTGCTTACCCTGCCATACCAAAAAAAAAAAAAAAATGAAGAACTTAGAAGTGTGAGGAGTATAATTACACAGGCAGTGCTAGTCAGGCAACTAGTAAATGCTACTGACCCCCAACAGCGACCATTAAGTGACGCTTATCCTTGTTCCTTATCCTTTTGCCCATCCCTACACACCTGAACAACTGGAGCCTAGAAAGGTGCAAGGGAAGAAATATCAGGGAGAGGCTCTGTCTCCTCCCACCCCCACACTCACCTAAGTGAGTAATGGGAAGGAGAAGCAGAGAAAAAAATAAACCCAAACCTGTGTTTCATATCCCCAGAGTCACTAGTTTGGCCAGCAACAGGATACATTGAAATTTTTATTTTTATTTTTTACTTATTTTGTTGGTACTGGGGATTAAACCCGAAGGCACTCCACCACTGAGCTACATCCCCAGTCCTTTTTATTTCTTATTTTGAGTCTCAGTAAACTGCTAAGGGTCTCAGAAAATTGCTGAGGCTGGCCTTGAGTTTGCGATCCTCCTGCCTCAAAGTGCCAGCATGCCTGGTGAGACAAATTTTTAAAAGGTGGACTTTAAACAACCCAGAGTGACCAGGTGGGTGCAGATTCTGCCCAGGATACCATCAAAGGGTCTATCCTTTATAGGAGAAGGGAGAGCATAGTTGCAAATTATGACTGGAAAAAAACAAAATGATTCATGTTTGTATCCCTCTGAGCTACAACTATTCAATTAACTGATTAAAATGATCATTATCTCCTTTTTATAGAATAGAAATTTAAAGCTCAGGGAGATTAACTTGTCCAAGCCCACAAAGCGCATGGGGGGATTAGTTTGGATTCCAATCCAGGGCTAACCTCAGAGCCTATGCTTTTTACAGTTTTTGTGGGTATGTTCAAAATAGGATTCAAAGACATATCCTCAGGGATCTCCAAATCCACTTCATATTTTTTTTTCAGTCTTGAAGTCTTCCTCTCAAAGGTGAATTTTAAAATTCATAAGGAAGACTTGAGTATGTGAATGATCACCTTAGAAGTGGATGTTGTTCCTTGATTGCCAGCACTGCATTTTAAATCTTACTGATACCAAGTACCAAGTTCTTTAATTTTCATGCACAATAACTAGTGAGAAAAGACAGAGGTCACAATATATAATTACCATGGTCATACTAATTAAAAGCCAAATGGCTTGCTACAGAAATCTATGTTTCACTGCAGTTCAAACATAAAAAGAATGTGACAGAGACAACAGGCTCCAAAAGGATAAGTGTCATATTCACATTTTAAGCATCAATTTAGTTTCAGCAAAATATCTAATGTTAAAACATTGGTTTTGAAATTTTATATTTAATTTGTATCTGTCTTGGTCTTACAACTACAGAGTAGCTATAAGTACATATTTATAACTCACAGTTTTTGCTTATACATATTTTGATAAAATAATAAAAAATAATTCAACATTAGAACTTGTGAAAATGTTTAAAGTATTCTTTCATTACACATACTTGAGAAGTTTTGTGTTATACTGGTATCCTTAAGTAGTCATTAAACGTCATTGTATCTTAGAAGACCATTCTGTGACACAGGAAAACATTCTCAATATAGTAACTTAAGATACAAAAGGTAACGGACATGGTGGCACACACCTGTAATCCCAGAGACTTGGCAGGTTGAGGCATAAGGATTTCAAGTTTAAGGCCAGCTGGGCAACTTAGCAAGACCATTTCTCAAAATAAAAAGGCTAGAAATGTAGCTCAGTGGTAAAGCTGGGTGCAGTGGCACATGCCTGTAACTCCACTAACTCAGGAAGCTAAGGAAGAAGGATCACAAGTTTGAGGCCAGTCTCAATAACTCAGTGAGATTTGTCTCAAAATTTAAAAAAAAAAAAAAAAATTAAACTGTGATGATGGTTAAGGAAACCTATGTGTTATGGCTCATCAGTTTGGATGAAACTCAGAAGATGTGCCACCTATATGACATACCAGGTATGTACTGAATAATTGGAAATAACAGATGTCTTGTCTAACCTGGGGGATGTTAATATATAGCACAGTCATTCAAATGATATTTATAAGACTTACATACATGTCTAGGATTTGCTTTAAAATATTCCAACAAAGAAAAAAAAAAAGAAATACTAAAATGAATAGACAAATGTGATGAAATCTTGATAATATTTGAAATCAAGTCCATCTGTTGTTATATCATTTTCTTTACTCTTCTATATGATCAAAATTTTTAATAATTAAAAATTGGAAAAAAAATATGTGAAAGTAAATGAAAATATTCACAATGACAGTTTATGAGAAAAGAAGCAGATTATAAAACAACAGCTCATGTTGATTATAACCATGTAACCAACCCAATAGAAAATCAGCCCTTAGTGCCCCTAGTGGGTTTCTATACCATTTTTACTAAAAGAAACAGGACCCTTTGAGGAAATGGTTAATTACAAGTCTGGACCAGGAAATGTACAAGATAAACCTAAGATAAACCTTGTCATACCAGATAGCAAAGAGACTACCAAAGATGATCAGTACCATGTCAATAGGATCCAGACACCAATTTGTATTCCGTCTTGCTGGCTAAAGATAGTACAATTTGAATTGTAATAAGGAAAACAAATATAGCAGATTCGAACACTGTGAAAATGTTTAAATATATGAGTTCATGTTACTCCAAAAAACCCTAATTGATCATTTTGAAGGATACAAAGAAATCCACTCAGTATTTTGAGTAGTAAATAAAAAGAAGCAAGCATAAAAGTGGGAGGAGGGCTAGGACATAGCTTAGTGACAGAGTGTAGCTGGGTTCAATCCCAGTACTCCCCTGCAGAAAACAAAACAAAACAAAACAAAAAACAACAAACAACTGGGAGGAGAGTTAGTTATAATAAATAAAAGACAAAGGCTTTGAAAGTGTCTTGCTTATAGCTAGTACCCGACAAGGGGCACTCCAGACCTGTACCCAGCTCTAAGCGAGATGTTACACTCCCATCAAAGGTGCACATACCTAGCAAAGGGAAACTAACAAAAGTGAGCCACACCAGAGGTGAAAAACATGCCATGGAAACAAGCACAGAAGTGGGCTCTCCTTGGAGGGGCTGTAGGGGAGGATCTCTGAGCTGAATTTGAAGGGTTACCACTTCCAGGGACATGCATTTTAAACCACTCTCACGCCAGGATCTCACACATTGATACTGACATCCCCTGGCACACATAAATTTCCCAAGGACTAGACAAAGTCAGGTTCAAACAAATCACTGCATAGATTAACTTCCCTTCCCTGAGATCAGAGGACCTTGAGATGTTTCTTTCAGGAAAACTTTAACTCTCTAGAACTTGTTGTAGTATCTAGCTTGGGAATTTCACTTACATTCTGGCATTGTAAACTCTAGTCTGGCCCAAAGGTGAAAGAATGTGAAGACACCATGTTCCTGTGAAAGATTTGAGAAGCATAAATGGTACCGAGTATGGTGGTGGTTGCCTGTAATTCCAGTGGCTTGGGAGGCTAAGGCAGGAGGATTGAGGGTTCAAAGTCAGCCTCACCAACTTAGTGAGGCACTAAGCAACTCAGTGAGACCCTGTCTTTAAATAAAATATTAAAAATAGGGCTGGGGATGTGGCTCAGTGGTCGAGTGTCCCCAGCTTCAATCCCCAGTACCCTCTCCCCTACGAAAAGCATAAATCAACATTATTGCCACCTCCCCCAATACTAATTACTTAATCTGAGCTGGACATTGTACCATGACACTATCCTAGTAAATTTTCAAATTCAGTGAAATAAGAAGCATTATTCCACTTTAACAGACAAGAAAGATCAGAGAATTTAGTAATTTGCTCAAGGAACCCAAAGGCCCTTGAAACAGAGAGATCTGAAGATAAACACTGTCAACATACCACTGACATTTCACATTGAAGAAGTGGCCATCTGTGAGGCAAAGACTTGGTAAGTGATGCTCTTCATCAATGAACATTATCCTGCCTTCCAAGATCTTTTGTGGACTGTCCCCCTCAGCTCTCTATTTACCTCTCGAAGCTCTTTCAGCTTTCTACTCTAGGCTCCTCCATTCTGGATGTTTACTAGCCCCCACATCCCATGTGCACCACTTCTTTCCCTCTCCACATGCCACAGTACTGATCCAAGTCCAGCCCAGGTCTCCACCTCCTATTCTAGGAAGCTCCTCTATCTTCTTCCACACACAGAGCTCTGGCCTTCATACAACTCACTGCCTGGATCACACCATATAAGGGTGCCATTCTGTTTCACATGTGCACTTCTGATATCCCTTGTCTGTGAATTTCTTGAAGGCAAGGTTGAGTACAGATTTATTCCCTTGGGAAGAGAAAGGATACAATATATTCTCTATAAAAATCTCACAAAATTAATTTGGATGCAGGCAACAGCTCACTTTGGAACTTGCACTTCTCATAAACTCCGGGTTATAATATCCCATCATCCCCTTCTAGCTAAAGAAAGGCCAGCCAAAGATAGAAACACCAGAGCTGTTTCATTAAGTGAAGTAGCAGGCATGCTTTCCTACTTTGTGACTTTGCTGCCTTTGGTCTTTTGACATTACTGGGAGAATTTTCCACAATCATTCAAGGCTGTGGTGATTCCATCCTGTCTTGTCTTTCAGGTTGGAGTTATTAGCAAGGTCAATTACTAATCTTTATTAAATGAAGAGATTTTTTTCAGAAATTGTGATAAAATACACAATATAAAATTTATCATCTTAACCATTTTTAAGGGTATATAGTTCAGTGGCATTAAGTTCATTTGCAATGTTGTGCCACCATCACAGTCATCCATAGCCAGAACTCTTTCATCTCACAAAACTGAAACTCCGCATCCATCAGGTAATAGTTTCCCACGGCCCCTTATTCTCAGTCCCCAGTAACCCCATTCTACTTTCTGTCTCTATGAACTGGACTACTCAAGATGTCTCATAAGAATGGAATCATACAATATTTGCCCTTTTGTGACTGGCTTATTTCACTGAACATAATATCATCAAAGTTTATCTATGCTGTAGCATGTCCATATATCAATGTTTTCTTCTTCCTTTTCTTTTAAAGTATCAGGGATTAAACCTAGATATGCTCTACCACTGAGCTACGAGCCAACCCTTTATTTTTTATTTTGAGGATCTCACTAGTTGTTCTGGTTGGCCTTAAACTTGTAATCTTCCTGCCTCAGTCTTCCGAGTAGCTAGGATTACAGGTGTACACCACCATGCCTGATGACAATTTCTTCTCTTTAAATAGAATAATATTCTATTGTATGTACATACCATATTTTGTTTATCTATTCATCTACTGATGGATATGTGGGTTGCTTTTCAAATGAGATTTTTGGGGGTACAGGGTATTGAACCTATGGCACTTAAACCTTAAGCTATATTCCCAGTCCCCCTTTTTTTATTTTGAGACAGGGTCTCAGTAAGGCTAGCCATCCTCCTATCTCAACCTCCCAAGTTTCTGGGATTACAGATGTCCATGCACAGCTCAAATGAAGAGTTATGAATTAATGACAGTGACAGAAAGCTCAGGAGAGTGGCCCTGGGTTAAAATAATCTCTTCATTTTGTGAACACAATCAAGGAATCAGTCCAATGATTAAGACCACAGAACAGAAAGCTGCTGAAAGGAATTTTCATTTGGTTATCTGAATTGATATGAGATGGTCTACAAACAACCTTAAACACACTTTGGTTTCTGAAGACCTCCCTCTGCCTCTGTTCTTATCAGTCCAGGTGTTCTCACCAGATTTAGAGCCCACTTCCCCCAACATCCTGCTGATGGCCCAGCCAGCTCCAAACAGTTTTTACAGAGACGTTTTTTATAAGGGCACTAATTGCATTTGTTAGAACTCCAACCCCATAACTTCATCACTTCCCAAAGGCCCCATTTCCTCACATCATAACTTTGGGGTTAGGATAACATACGAATTTTGGGGAGGGTGGTAGACAAAAAAAATGTAATCCATTGCAATCAGGTTACTCATTAACTAGAGCTCATTCCAGATATTCAACTATTTTAATATTTCAAATTCTATCAGTGCAAATCACCATATTAACAGGTTTAAGAAATATTACATGATCAGGCTGGGGATATAGCTCAATTGGTAGAGTGCTTGCCTGGCAAGCATAAGGACCTGGGTTCAATTCCCAGCACCGCAAAAAAAAAAAAAAAAAAAAGAAATATTACATGATCATACCAGTTGATTCAAAACAAGTACCTGACAAAATTCTACACCCATTGATAACAAAGACTCACAGAAAAATAGAGGAGTAACTTCTGCAACTGATAAAGAACATTTACAAAAACCCTAGAGCTTACTTAATGGTGAAAGACTCAATGATTTCCTCCTGAGACTGGGAGTAAAGAATTTCTACTCTCAACAGTTACTCAACACGGTACTGGAAGATCTAGGCAGCGCAATAAGGCAAGAAAAGAAACAAACATCATAAAACTAGCTAGTTGTCTCCCCAATCCCATGCTGCAAAATAGAAAGCATGGGACAAGGCCTCCCGGCTTGGGCCTGAGAAAATGCAAATGCAAATGTGGCCCAAGAGCTCCCAGCAAATTAGTGAAGTAGGCTGGGTTGAGGGTAATAAGGGACAGTGGGACACCTGCAAGGTGCCACGCCAGCAGACCAGCTCATACAGAAAGCAGCCTGCTGGTGCAGATCATCTGCTTTATCAAGAGAAGACAGAAATCCAGTTATTTGTGTGGGGTTCTGGGCAATAAGTGAAAATAAGCTAAAGCAAGGAAACACGTCTTTCACATATGGAAGGAGAAAAGCAGGCACCTTGTTTAATACTGTGGTGCACACCTGTAATCCCAGCTACTTTGGAGGCCAAGGCAAGAAGATCACAAATTCAAGGCCAGCATTAGCAACTTAGCAAAAACCTGTCTCTAAATTTTAAAAAATTTACAAAAGAGGGCTGGGGAAGCACAAGCACAAGGCCCTGGGTTCAGTTCTCAGCACAGCAAAAAAAAAAAAAAAAAAATTTACAAAAGAAATCAAATCAATGGTCTAGACATAGTGCATGGTACAGAATATGGCCCAACAGATAGCTATTAAAATGCTAACCTTAAGAGTCTTGAAAATGGGGATGGAATATAAAGCAAAAAAAAATATTTAGATGATAGCACTAATAGATTTTGATAAAAGATTAAACATAGGACAGTGAGTTGACTGGGAGTGAAGGATGATTCTCAAGTTTCTCATTTGAGCAAGCATGTGTTAGTGGTACCATTTACTGAGCAGAAATGGAGTGAAAAAGAGGGAAACAAAGAATTTGGGGTGTGGTGAATTTGCATTAACTGGGAGATATTCAGATAGAAAAGCTCAGTTAACTGTTGGATATTCAAGTCTGGAGTTCAGAACACAACTCTGGGGATGGAAATTTAACTTGATAATGACCAGTATGCAAATGATAGTGGAAGGCAGGACAATGAACAAGATTGCCAAGAGGCAGAAACCACATAGCCACTGTTATCGTAAAGGAGCTCTAACCTGGCTAAAGGAGATCAGTCTAGGGAAGGAGATATAGATCAGGCAGAAAATGAGAAAAACCAGACAAAAATGGTGTTGCTCAAGACAAGAGGAAGATGTTTCAAGAATTAGTGGTCAACTGTGACCAAGAACTGAAGAGATTAATTAGAATGAGGAATGAAAAATCATCCTCTGAATTTAGTGACCTGATGTTGTCACCTGTGCCTTTTTGAGAATAGATTTGTTGAAATGACAGATAGTTTTGGATTGGAGCTGGCTAAGGAGGAGGTGGAGGAGGTGGGAGAAATGAACACAGTATAAACAACCATTAACAAATTTAGCCCTGAAGGAAAGACTACTGAGGAAGATGGGTTGGAATGCAAAGGGGAAATTCTGTTAAAAAAAAAGTTAAGTTTAAATGATAATGGAAATGAATAGGTAAAGAGGGGAGGTTAGATTCATGACAAAAGAGTGCGAATTATTTGAGCAGGGAGGAGAGAATGTGATCCAAAGTACAGGTAGCAGGATTAGCTCAGAGAAGGGACATCTAATCTACTCTAAGAAGAGGGAAAAAGGAAAGGAACCATATAGACACAGGTAAATTTAGAAATCTGGTTACAATGTTTCAGGGGCTATTTCTTGATCACTTCAGTTCTCTGTGAAGGAGAAGGCAGGTCTTAGCTAAATCTGAATGAATGGATTAATTTTTATCCCTAGGGCCTAATAGAGTCCCTGAAACACGAATATTTATTTAATTAATTCATTCAATACATTTTTTTTTTTTAATTAGTGTTTCCTTCATGCAGGTGTCCACCAGGATACAAAAATTAAAAATTTGCCACTAGGGGGCAGTGTTGCCACCAATCTTTCCCCAGATCTTTTAACTGAAAATCAACAGAAAACTACAGTGCAGTGTATGTTGTAAAATGCTTTCCTGCCAAGAAAATCCTGTTTAAGCTTTACATACATGTACGTGTGTGTGCCAGTGCACACACTTGAGACTTCCCATATAGAGGCACACTGGGAGGTTGTTTGTCTACCAGTCTTCCAGCATAACCAAATGATGATGCCCCAAGGGCTGTACTCAGCAATTTCCAGTTTTTTGGGTTTTTTTTTTTTTTTTTTTTTTGTAATTACCCTGGGGAACACAGCAAATACCCAAAAGACCTTTACACTTTCTTGTAATTAGTCAATTAGAAAAGGATGATGAAGGAATAAAATTCCTAAAATTCAATTTCTAACAATATTTGCCATAGCTTCTTCCAAGTTGTTTTATCCCCTCCACCTACTCCTTCCCCAAATTAAATGAAGCAGGTTTTAAAAAATAATTTAAAATAAATGCAATGTACTTCATAAATTACTTTCCCCCTTATCTCATATGCTTGAGGTATTCTTATAATGAAAATTTATCAGTCCACAATACCAAATGCCTATTATACACATCAGAAACAGAAGCAATGGGGCTGGGAAATACTTCCTTCCAAGTTTGGGTCTAATGAATTTGGGTCTCTAACAAACTGAGGAAACTGGCAGAGTTCTAACTTACAAGAGTACAGACAGAAATTCTTTAAAAAAATTAAAAAAGAAAAAGAAAGGTAGATGTGAAGGCAGGCTGCTCCCCAGAAGTTTACAGTTGCACAGACTGGCTGTTCCCACCAGAGGAACTGAACTTCACAGTGGAAGAGGCTTCTGGTTGCACTAGTGGAACATATCACACCCTAGCTTAAGGAAAGCTGTTGCTAGTTCAGTCAGACGCCTTATGGGCTGGGGCCACAGGAAACTTGGGAAAGCGAGAGGCTGAGGTCATCATAGGACCCTCGCTGTCAGGTAATTCCAATGGGTGAAAAAGTGCTTAACACAAAAGCCTTCAAACTTGGTTATTTTGAGCTAAAGTTGTTTTTGAACAAAAATAAATACCCAAGAAATGGATCATTGAGTCTGGGTGATAGAGTTGAAACAGTCACCAGTTAAATGCAGATATGGTGTCAACTTGTTTGCAAGTTGTTTCAAAAACAAAGTTTCAAGGTTCTTTAGGGTAGTGTTCTAATTTGAGAACTGAGGGTCACATTTTTTTACTGGACACTCTATTCCTCTAGCTGGTATGGTATCTACTTTTACAGATAATTTTTGGAAGTTCTTTAGAATAATTTTTTTAATTATAAAAATATTAATAGCAAATTATTCCTCCTTAGCACTAATTTAAAAATTAAATTTGCCTAATGATCTGATCCACCTCTCAACAAGAAAAAAAGTTTCTTAGTAATTATAATACTTGGGCTACATCAACACCCCAGAAAATGAGCTTTAAAACAGAAGAAAACACAGCCTCACGCCCTACTAAGTTAAATCTATGCCTCTTTTCAAAAGTCACGTGCTAAATCCTTAGCTTTTTCCCAGCAAATGATCTAAGTAAGAGCCTGATTTCATTGACACAAGCACTCCCCAACAACAACACTTCCTTTGAAAAACAGAATGTCACTTCCTCAGTCCAGAGGCCAGAAGTCCCTTGATTCTGATCTGAGGAGCGAAGACAGGAAACTGGTGAGCTTCTCCCCCAGGGCCAGCCACTAGTGCGAGGACAGAGGACAGGGTGTATTCAGAGCTCCCTTGATGCACTGCAGCTGGAAAGCAAAAGCTCACTTCCAGGTTGTGGGAGTGATCCCCAGAGTCCAGCCCCATGTCAGTGGAGCAAGGGCATTCATGGGAAGCGAGGAGGGAGAAGATGGAAGACCTTGGGCCTTTTAGCGATCTTACTTCCATTTCTAAATTCCTGAGACTACCCGGGACCGATTTCAGCCTCAGTAACTGGCACCCTCTTGTACTTTGACCTCGCCGGGCGAGACATCCTTCGGGTTGTGCAGCGGACCCGAGCCAGAACTCTACACCGCTCAGCACCAGTCTGTACCACCTCCTCCCGATGCTGCCAGTTTCTCACCTAGAGGGGAGAGGCTGTCCCAGCAATTTCAGTAAACACTGTCGGTTAGCACCACCTGGCAACTGAAAACCTTGATCTCTCCCGACCCTAGACGCCAAGGGCTGCACAACACAAAACCCCGGCGGGTTAGCGCGGACCAAACTGCAGTATCACCATCGTGGGGCGGGGGTGGGGGGCGGTGTATGTGAGAGACATACAGAATAAAGAAGGGGGACAAACAAATGAGTCACTTAATACAAGGACTGCACATGCCGCTGACGCTGCCCATGATGCAGCGGCTGTGGACTGGAAGGAAGCAGGCGGCCACCCGGGAGGGGCGAGCGGAGAAAGGGAAGGGGAGAGGGCGTGAGGCGCCTCGCCCTTTGTGGGGCCGGGCGGCGAGGCCCCACAGCCTACGCCCCCCTTGCCCGCCCGCTCCCCCAAGCCTGCAGGCTGAATCCGCTCGGGGTGACCACGGTCCCCCAACCCCGGGAGTCAACTCTCGGTCTCCAAAAACAATCAATACAAACTTCGATACAGTATTTAGTTCACTGGGAGGCTAGCTGGGGAGATGCCGCCGGCGCACCCGCCTAGCCGGCGAGGAGCTGCCGCCCCAACCTGCCGCCCCGCCCCTCGGCGGCGCACCTGTGACAGGTGTGCAGGTGCCCCACACGCCCCCGAGCCGCAGGGCGCGCGGGCCGCTCCTCGCCCCCCGGAGGCCCCAGGATCCGCCCTGCCCACGGCGGGCGGCGTCTCCCGGAGCCCCCCGTCCCTCGGCAGGCCGCGGGACGCCCCCCGCCCGCCCCTGGGCGGCCGCGCCCGGTCGCCGCCCTCACTCACATAGCGCCTCAACTTCTTCTCCGGGGGCGATTTTCTCAGCCAGCCGGTGCACACCACGTCGCCGCCGCCGCTCATGTTGCCGGCCGACTGGAGCCCGCCGCCAGGTCGCGCGGACAAGGGCGCGGGCGCGGGCTGCTGGGTCAGCCGGCCGGCGGTGCGCAGCTCGCGGGGGAGGGGAGGGGCCGGGCGGCCCGCGGCCCCGGGCGAGGACGAGGCGGCGCGGCGCGGGCCCGACTGCCCCGCGCGCGCCCGCTCTGCCCCCGCGCGCGCGCGGTCCGCACTCCCAGGCAGCCCGGCGGGGGCGCCCCAGCAGGAAGGCCGGCCCGCTCGCCACGCCCACAGCCCGCAGCGCCCCCGGGAGAGCTGCCTTCAGACGCAAACCACCCGGCCGGGACCCGGGGAGGCTGGAGGGCCGGGAGGGGCGGAAGCTGCCTCCAGCCAGCACGCCCCCTGGGTCTTGTTTTTTTCCTGAAGCCTCAAGCAGCAGCCTCAAGCACCTCGCCCCTGGTCGTGGTGGTGGGCTTCGCACCCTGGATCGCACATCGATTTTACAGGGAGGGTCTTCAGGGAAAGGATCCAAGCGCTGCTTGTTTCTTATCCATTCCCATAGTCTCAGGTTTCAGCAAGGTCAGTTTCTGGCTGAAATTAGTGACCCGCTTCCCTGAGAGAGTTTCATTAACTCTCGCATCCGCCCCCGTGGCTCGAGAAGGAAAGGAAACAGACCTACTATGTTTGAGGAGTATTTGCATTCATTGTTTACTTGACTGTCTTCACACATTTACAAATTGGGCAGGCAGTATTAGTCCCATTTTACAGATAGCCCAAGGTCTCAGAGCTAATACAATGCAGAGCAAAGTTTCTAATTCAGGTGGGGGATGGGAGGGGGGTCCTGCTCACCTGCTTTTCAAAGTGGAGAACTGCTTTACTGTCTGCAGATAACTTGGGAACCTTTTATTGCAAGGAAACAAAGTCCAGCTGACTCCCTCCCCACTGCCTCTGGGAAAACAGAATTCAAAAGAAAATTCCTACGTTTTGCAGAGTTGAGAAAGCAAAAAATAGTCATTGTATTTCATAGATAAGTGGTAGGCAAGTTGGTGTAGAAGAAACTGAAGTCAAAATCCCCAGAGTTTCAATTCATTGACTTCTCATATGTAAATTGGAATATAATAATGGTACCTTTCTCACTGCACTGTGGTGAGGTTTAACTAAAAAAGTATGTGAAAGTGAACACCTAATAACATCAGCACTTCAGTGGAAGGATTAAAAATGTTTCCCCATATAAGTTCTTTTTGTTTGTTTTGGTTTTTTTTGTGCTGCTGGATATGAACCTAGGGCCTCAGGCTACATTTCCAGCCCCAGGAGTCCTTTTTAATTTATAGAGTGCCTTTATAAACAGCGTTAAAAGGTAGGTCCTGCAGAGTGTGGTGGCACAGGCTTGTAATTCTGGTACTCAGGAGGCTGAGGCAGGAGGATCACAAATTCAAGGCCAACCTTAGCAACCTAGCAAGACCCTGTCTCAAAATAAAAAGGACTGGGGATGTAGCTCAGTGGTAGAGAGTTCCTCAGTTTAATCTTCAGTACTGTAAATAATACATTAAAATAAAATAAAGGTAGATCCTCCTTATATGTGGACAATAACCCATATTATCAATGGGGAATTGTATTGCAGACATAAGTTGGAGAACTAGCATCATGCACTGCCTCATGTAATCTTAGACTAAGGCCATTTTGTCCATTTCCCTGTCTCTGTGCAACTAAGCTGCTTATTTCAATCAGTTGATCTTCCTTTGGTCCAACAGCACTTGATTGGATTGGGGAAAGTTCAGCCACTCTAGTCAGTTTCTAAAAGCTAATCCCCTACTATGCACTTAGCTTTTCTAGGCATCCAGAGAGGTGGAAAGATTAGCTGCCCTGGATCCCACATTTCACTGACCTTCAATATTTATTATGCCCTTGGATAGAATGCAAAGCCATAACTATTGGGGTATGACTGTAACCAGAGCTCCCTTAACCTTTTAATTTAGGTATCCCTAAGCCGAACAAAGGACAACCATCAGAATCATGGCCATTTCTAAATTCTGGCTTTAAGGACCTTCAACATCAAAATACTTTGTCTGCCAAATCAATGAGGAGGCGGTGACTCCCAACCAAAATAAAGCAATCCTGACTTCATTCACATCTGAGTCATGGTGCCAAGTCTCCAGAATTGCAGTCTGAGAAATCTGCATGGTTTGGCTGCAGCTAAGGTTTGTGATGAAAGTCAGACAGACATATGCCCTGTGTTTCCCTGGGAGAGTAGTCTTCTTTTACATATCCTCTGAGAGTTATATGATTCAGAACACAGACTGGGAAACTGTTCAGCGACAGTTAGTTGAGGTTAGGTTGCATTCTGCCAGAAACTCTTTAGGGTCTGATTTTGTTTAGTAAAAGATCCTGTGTTGTTATTTACAATTTTGTGTGGAGAAAATTTCCATGTTTTTGAAATGCAATGATTACAGCGTATGGGCTTCAGAAAGTCTTCTGAACAACCCCATCTTTTCCCAAAGGTCAGAGGAAGGGGCTCTTCTGGATGCTCTCCTACCCCTGACTCCCACCTGCCCTTCCTCATCACTATGATGCTTAGCACCGGAAGAGGGACGGCTGCTGAGGTCCCTGACTGCAGGCTGGAGTGGCTCAGTCTTCTGAACCAGAGAGGCGTGCCAGGCCTGGAAACAACCCTTGAACAAAACGTTCCTGTCTGGACCTTTACTAAGTCCTCTCCACTCCCTGCTGTTTTTTTTTTTTTTTTTTTTTTTTTTTCCTCCCTGGAAAAATGGAAAACAAATTATGTGAATGATTTATTTACGTGAAAGTGGGCGCCATCTATTGGAAACATCTGGGGTGACAGCCCCCGACAAGCTCTGTAAGGACATGCATCACCAGCCTATAATTTAGGCAATTTTGATTAAAGACCATTGGTATTTCCTGGGGGAATTAATGACCGACTCCAAGAGTGCTTTGGGCCATTAATTCTATATTCTCATTAAATTCCCAGGAAATGACCATCTTACAGGGAGGAAGCATTGCAGAGATTAGAGAATGCACACCTGGGAGGAAAGCATGGGCACCACTTTTGCCCTGCTCCCAGCTACTCCTTTCTCCCCTTCTCCACAAAGCCTGGGTTCTAAAGAGTGTCGTGTGGCTTTGAGTGTCATCAGCAACAACCCGCATCCGTGCCTGTCTCAGAGTTGAGGGTTTGTGGCGAGTGGCAGGTGCATGGCTGGTGGACTGCTCCCAGAAATGGGTTGGGAGGGCTGGAAAGAGAGCTGTCCTCAACTGCACACCAGGCTGGAGTGACTAATACCATTCACTCCAGGCCTGACGTCAGTGATTGGACTGGGGGTGGGGATGGACGTTCCGTCCTAGCCCTTCTGTCTTTTCTCCCTTTCAGTCTAGTTGACAGGTCAATTTCAGAGCTGAGGGCTGCTTGCCAAAGTCAGTGTGACCTGCTGATCCATCTCATTTGGTGACTTTCAGGACACTTGCCTTCAGGGATCTTGAGGAATGTGCCTCCCGTTTGTTTTGAGTCTACTTTGTTCCCTCTATCAAAGTACCTTTGGGCTTATTCAAGTCAACTCTTGGTACCTGGCTGAAGATGAGATGTGGAAGTGGGCTTGAGGTGTGGTTAAAGACTTAACTGGTGTTCCTCTTTGTCTGTAGCAGCAAATCATCTGAGAATTACTTGACACTATACTGAATGGGAGATATTTTGGAAATAAACTTCCTTAAAAAGTTTGAGCAAGTCCACTTTCCCAATTTCAATTTCTCTTTGTGAAAACCAGAACCAGTGCTAATTGCTGTGTGACAGTTAGGCTCCCAGGACGTTGCTGTTGACACTGGAGAGGGTGGGAACATCACTCTGCAAACTCAATTGTCATATTCACCCAAGAACAGACTATCAAGGCTCATGAGAAAAGTGCCTTAGTGCTCCAAACTACACCATGCATGCTGGCCTCTTGCTTGTAGCGAGAACTCCTAGCTTAAATTGGACTAGAAACATACATCAATACTCTTTGCTCTAAAACTTACCATTCCCACTTAATTGCTCAGTTTACAGGCACACAGTAGATGATCATTAATTGTTTGTGAGAACAAAGGAAATAACCCTTAAAGGATGATAGATGAGGGCTGTGGACCACTCAAGTGTCCAGAACTCTGAGTCATCCGTACCAGGGAACGGTATCTGTGAGGGTACTTATAAACACCTGGGTGTTTACAACATAGTTACTGGCCCAACTGAAGGGCTGAGCGGGTGGAGGGAGTCCTATGTGGTTCCACTTTTAAAGATGGATGTAATGCTTGGGAAGTTTCAAAAACAGTGGCTCCTGCAGGGCACGATGGTGCATGCCTGTAACTCTAGCAACTTGGGATGCTGAGGCAGGAGGATGGCAAGTTTGAAACCAGCCTCAACAACTTAACAAAGTTCTAAGTGACTTAGTGAGACCTTGTCTCAAACAGAAAAAATAAAAAGGGCTGGGGATGTGGCTCAGTGGTTAAGTGCCCCTGACTTCAATCCCTAGTACCAAAAAAGAACCAAACCAAACCAAAACAAAAACATGGCTCTTTTGACCTTTTGACTTCTACTCTGAGGCTCCAGAGAGATAACTCTGTTAACCCTCGGTTTCCAAACCCTGAAACTGATACTCTCTTCTTTGAGACCAAGAATAGAACCTTTGTGGTTATTCTGACATCAGGCTTCAGTGTGACAGTTGAGTAACAGCTCTAGCACTGAGCCCCCCATATCCAGCAAAGCTGGAGAAATTATGTCTCCAACTCAAAGTGATTTCATCTGACAGATGTTCAGAAATGGCCTTTCCTCCTGCATCAGTTGCTTGTAATGTGGCTGTGCAGATTCGCAGATTCGCTAGTCTTTTTTTTTTTTACAGGGAGGTCAAAGGCCTCGGGTGGTCATCTCATCTGACTGTATTTCTCTGATAGAAGATGATTGTTTGATCCATAGCCAGTGAGGTGTTGTTATACGGTTAAAAACTGACTCTTGTGGTGGTGGGGGTAGCTTGATTTATAGTACAGGCCAGTTTTTGTGGTGTATGAACCTACTGCACTCCCTGATGGCCAATTTCAAACTTAATGTCACCGAATATAGTCAGGAGATGCACAGCAGTACACCATTATTTAGTACTTCCAACATAAAGGTAGAGCAGATATAAATGATATCTACAGTAGAGATAATGATGAAATGAAAAATAATTAGTAAATGATGAAACAGAGGTATTTACCCTTTTATTTTTAATATGACTTAATTGCAAGTGTATATGCCTTAATTTTTGAGCTATCACTGACATAACATACAAGCCATCATTTTAAAGGATACAATTCAGTGGTTCCTAAGTGTATTTATTGACTTGTGTGTAACCATCACTGCTATTAAATTTCAGAACATTTGCATCATGGGCAAAAGAAAACCTGTTCCTATGATCACTCACTCCCCACTCCCCCAATCCCCTCCCCTGACAACCATTAATCTACTTTTTTTTTTTTTTAATACTGGAGACTGAATCAGGGGCACTTGACCACCGAACCACACCCCCAGCCCCTAATATATTTTTTGTCTCTATAAATTTGCCAATTCTGGACATGAATATAATCAGAATCAAACCATCTGTGGCCTCTTGTGTCTGACTTCTTTCAGTTTGTATGTTTTCAAGGTTCATCCATGATGCAGCATTTCTCAGTTCTTCATTCATTTTTGTGACTGAATAATACTCCATTAAATGGATATAGCACATTTTGCTTATTCATTTGTCAGTTGATGGACATTAAGTTGCTTGTACTATTTGGATATTAACAAGAATGCTCTTGTGAACATTGGTTCAAGTTTTTATGTGAATACATGTTTTCAATTCTCTTTAGGCACATACCTAGGAGTGGAACTTCTGGGTCATACAGTGACTCGCTGAATTTTTAAAAAAAATTTTTTTAGATGTTTTTGGATCTTTGTTCATTTGTTTATATGTGGTGCTGAGAATAGAACCCAGTGCCTCACATATGCTAGGCAAGTGATCTGCCACTGAGCCACAACCCCAGCCCCTCTGCTGAACTTTTTAAGGTACTGCTGAACTACCTTCCATAATGGCTGCACCATTTTACATTTCTACCAGCCATATGTGAGGGTTCAAATCTGTCATCTTCCCCAATACTTATTTTTCATTTCAATCATAATTAATTTTAATAAGGTCATTTTTAACAACAAGCTTGCAAAACACCTCACAAATGAACCCTCTACCCTCTTAGGCGAGGCTGAACCAGCTTGAGCCCAGCACTGCATACACCAGGAAAATCCCACCCCTTTCTTTTAGTCAGTTCCTTCTTTTGCTAACAAGGGCAATACTCAACGGATTCGAAACTCCTTCTTTTTCTACCCTTTTCACAGAAAACTGTACAAAAGGTCTTGGATTTCCTCTCTTTGGGAATGAAGGTGATTTTTTTCAGCTCCCACCAAGCATCCCAGGCAGGACAGGGTATTTCCCTCCTACATTTGTGTTGAGAAAGAAAAATAAACCCAAAATGGATCTTCCTGATACCCAGATGTATCTTCGTGAGGAGCTCCCAAGCAGTTGCTTCAACAGGGCAAACAGCTGTGGTCTGTTTCAACATAATTTGATGTAATCAGGGTTAATTTTGACGATGTAGTAACTCTGAAGACTGTTTTTTAACTGGATTACTGTTGGGTCAACAATCATGTGGCATTACATTTAGTGACTGAAACAAAAGCCAGAATTAAAACAGCTTCCCTTCTGCCCCCTTCTAAATGACAACTTCACTGGGGCTAGAAGTTACGAGACACATTTAACACAATTAACTAAAAAGGGAAAGTGGTTGCAGTCAGATTGCATGCTAGCATCTCCAGGGTCAGGATTGACTCAGGAGAGTTGGGAACATATTGTGTTGTTGTTGTTGTTGTTGTTTTTTCCTAGAGTGGTTAGAAATATTTTAGCAGCAATCATTCTAATTTAATATTTTCATAACATTCTAGGAAAAAGCCCTAAGATTTTTCTTTGAAAATTTCCTGATCCAGACAAATGAGTTGAGTGGTCAACAGTTCCTCTGTTTTCCATACATGTTTCCAAAAATAATTATGTTGAGTACTAAACTGGTGGAGTGGCATACCAGGGTTGAAAGAATGTAGTACACAAAGCGCTCTCTACACATTTGGAGAACGTTTTCTGAAGAGCAATGTCTTTATCCTACTTGCATGGATTTGGCCATCACTGTTTACACCAATAGCAAGGTCTGGGCTGCTCTAGGGCACACTTGTTTTATTTAGTCTCTTCCAGCTTTTAGTTTTGGCTGGTTTGAGATACTGCTAAGACCTGTGACAAAGGTCATTCTTAATACAGTTCTGAAAAGCAGAATCTTCAAAAATAGATATTTTGGGAAACTGCCAATGTGTCAGTTCTTCAAAACCTCTCTAATCCAGCTGTATAGTTCCAAAAAGGTCTGATATGTATGCAGTCCTTGCTGTAAATAAAGCCTTCATTTGTGTGTGTTGAAAAGCAAAGAAGTCACCCTTCAACTGCATCTTATCATCAATTCCCCATCTAAATAATATCCTGACTAACATGTCCTAGGATAACTTGAGGGTGTGACGAAAAGGTTAGGAGACTAAAAAGAAAAACAAAAAGCAATGAGATTCTTTTTGTGAGTCAGTGTACTAATTCATCTTTTTTTAATTGCAAAAGCAGATAACCCATTTCAAACTCACTTAAGCCCAAGTGGGGAATTTTTTGGTAAGAAAGTGAGGTATGTCCCAATGGAACCCAGGAACAAGTCGATGGCCTCAGGAAGGATAGTAAACGGGGTAAACGCTATAAAAGCTAGGCAGCGAGTGTGCATGTGGTGTCTGTGCATATCTCAGGCCATATGGTTTCTTCATCTCTGGGCATTTTGCCTTCATTTCTCTCTCTCTCTCTCTCTCTCTCTCTCTCTCTCGCTCTCTCTGTACTTTCTCTGTCTCTTAAGGTACATGGTTGCCCAAAAGTTCTTGTGTATTCCTGGTTCAAGCAACCAGTCCAAGCTCCCTAGTGTTCTAACTTTAAATTTTCCAGGTGTCTTATCCCCCACCCCCATTGACTCAGCAAGGGAAGCTCAGGTCCCCTGTATGACTGCTGGGATCCACTGGCTATGATAAGGGTTGGGGAATTCCCAGAGGAAGCTCAGTTTGATAACAAGTAGACACCTTGAAAAATGTGTAATAGGCATAAAAAGAAAAAAGAAACACCCATCTTCCTTCATTTAGGTCATTTTGAGTATCTATTACTCAAAATTTCAAAAAAACTTAAAAGCAGCATGTATCTTTTCAAATAAAAATAGTTCATATTAAAAACATGTGGGGGCTGGAGAGATAGCTCAGTCCGTAGAGTGCTTGCCTTGTAAGCACAAGGTCCTGGGTTCGATCCCCAGCTCCCCCCCCCAAAAAAAAAAAAACCATGTTATTTAGGAATGGTTATTTATGTACACATTATTCAATTCTGCTGAGAACTTACTATCTCAAATGCAACACAGGAATACCAAGATGAATAAGAACAGTTTCTTAAGAATTTCAGGATCTTTCTGGGGAGACAAATAGGTAGGCAGGTGTCTCCAGTTGTATGTGGGCAATGATATAACAGAGGTATGATTAAGGGAGATCAGAGAAATTATCAACCAACTGAAATTATATGAGATTTTATTTTAAAGTTATTTATTTATTTCTTATTTGTTTTTTGCTGCATAGTGGATCGAATCCAGTAGTGTTCTACCTCTGAGAAAGGTGGCAGCATAAGACAAGTAAGATTAGCCCAAGGTGCCAAGAAAATAGGAGAGGAGGGATTGGAAAGTACTGTCCAATCCTTGGCTTCCTGGAGTCCAAGTCACATAAACACTAAGGTGAAAATATAGATGTCCTAAGTGCATTTTGGAGTGTCACCACTTTTGAAATAAAGTCCTATAGCCTCAGACAGTGTGATTAGAGCTGTTAACATTTTAATTCTGGATGACTAAGAGGTGACAGGTGTGCAGCCTGAGAAAGTCATTCAAGCCCATTCACAGCATGTGGAGACAAGCAGCCCTGAGTCAGGGCGCAGGACACACCCCAACTCTATAGGCAGGACAGAAATCTATGCGGGGGATTTATAAAAATTTCTGTTGAGGCTGCTAATCCACTGGAAAAAGTCAATGGTAGTGAAACATAAAGACACAAAAGTTTCCACATGGGATTTTTTTGGTGATTGTTGATCAACCAACAGCCCACTCCTATTCTTTGAGACACTTTACCCAGTCCAAGTTAGTATGTAGAAAATGAGATAGAGGTTGTTGTTGTTTTCATTAAAATAGACATTTCTGGGGGAGGAGTGGAGAAAGGAAGGAAGCACCTGGACGTTAGCAGAGGAGGAACCAGAGGGGGAGAGAAACATGCACAGAGAGAAGGAATCATGGGCATTCTGGTGGAGAGAGAGAAAGAGGGGCAGGTGAGTGGCAGGAGAGGAAAGTGTCCATAGGCTCTGAGATCCCTGGGGAATCCCTCTGCATGCTAGCTTTCCCATCCTTGATAGGGAGGTCTGAAAACCTGCTCAGGAGTAGAAAGCAATCAGATACAGGAGTAGGATGTTATTAATTGTAAAAATATCAAAACCTCACTGATGTTTTCTCAGTGCAGAATTAAACTGCCCACATCAGAGTTACTTGGGGTGTCTGTTTAAAAAATGCAAATTACAGGCTATTCCATTCCAGATCTACTGAATCAGACCTTCTTGGACGAGAACAGGGTAATTAGAAAGTTTAATAAGATCCCCAGTGATTTTTTTAAAAAATGTTTTAGTTGTAGATGGCCACAATACCTTTTTTTAAATTTATTTACTTTTATGTGGTACTGAGGATCAAACCCAGTGCCTCACATCTGCCAGGCAAGTGCTCTACCACTGAGCTACAACCCCAGCTCCATCCCCAGTGATTTTTGTTGTTGCAGTACTGGGGATCAAACCCAGAGGCTCCCGCAGGATGGGCAAGTGTTATAATACTGAGCCACGTCCCCACCACCCGGATTCTTACACATAGGAAACTCTGACAAAGGCTGCATGAAAAGAGTGCCTGAGGGGCTGGGGAGATAGCTCAGTTGGTAGAATGCTTGCCTTGCAAGCACAGGGCCCTGGGTTCGATCTCCAGCACCGCAAAAAAAAAAAAAAAAAAAAAAAAAAAAAAAAAAAAAAATGCCCGAAATGAGGGAGTGTGCCCTAGTATGGTATCCATAGAATGGAGTACTAGTCACAACACAACATAATGAGTGCTCAATAAATGTCCACTGACTTGAGTATAGCTAAGAGATTTCAAAGCAAAGTCACTCATGTCACTGCCCGGTAACAGCTGATATCATTTTTCCATATTTGAATCTATGTATACAGCTTTTATACTGCTATATTTGCAATTTAAACTTCTGTTAAGTTTTTCAACTTTTTTTTTTTTTTTTTTTAAATTAGTGGTACTGGGGATTGAACTCAGGGGCACTCTATCACTGAGCTACATTCCCAGCCCTTTTTATTTTTTATTTATGTTTTGAGATAGGGTCCTGCGAAGTTGTCCAGGCTGGCCTGGAACTTGGGATTGGGATCCTCCTGCCTCAGCCTCCTGAGTTGCTGGAATTGCTTGATAGCTTTTTTATTTTTAGTAGTTGTAAATTATTTCATTCAACATTAATAAAAATGTGGGCCACATTTTTTTTTCCTTTGTGGTGCTGGGGGGATCAAACTCATGGCCTTGTGCTTATAAGGCAAGCACTCTACTAACTTAGCTACCTCCCCAGTCCAGTTCACATTTTTTAAAAAGGCTTTTTAGTTGTCAGTGGACCTTTATTTTATTTATATGTGGTGCTGAGGATCAAACCCAGTGCCTCACAGATGCTAGGCAAGTGCTCTTCCACTGAGTCACAATCCCAGCCCCCACACCTTTAAAAAAATAGTTTTGAAAGAATTTCTCCTAGGAGAACTTATACTTGCACAGTATTTGTTGGTTTATGAAACCTTTTCACACAATCTTTGTTGCTTCTCACATCACTGTAGGAGAAGCTTTATCTTCATTTTGAGAGTAAATAACTTGCCAAGGTAACCCAACTAGGAAGTGGAACATCAGACTTAAGCTAGGGTCTTCTCTCTCTGTCTAGTACCATTTCCAAGACACCAAATACTCAGCACATTTTCTGGCAGGAATCTTGACTTAACAATTTCCTGATATAAAATCCTGTAATGCGGAACGTGGCAGATGGAAATACATTTAAAAAGATCATTGGCCAGCCATATCCTAACACTACAGGAGTTAGCTCTTGCCATTTGGGATACCTGCAAAGAATTATTAATGGCAACTTTCTGTGAAAGAACTTACTGTGCTTTAACAATATCTCACTGTTGTTTGTATACGACCCAAGCCCATTTCTGCAATCCCCAAGTGAAGGAGTGTTTTGGTCAGCATTTCGCCTCTGTAACCAAAAGACCAGACAAGAACAATTAGAGGAGGAAAATTTTATTTTGTGGTTCATGGCTTCAGAGGTCTCAGTCCACAGATGGCCAGCTCCATTGCTCTGGGCCCAAGGTGAGGCAGACATCATGGTGGAAGGATATGGCAGAGGAAAGCAGCTCAGGACCTGGTACCAGGAAGCAGAAAGAGCGAGCTCCTCTTAACAAGGACAAAATATAAGCCTCAAAGTCATGCCCCGAGTGACCCATCTCTTGAAGCCAAACCTTATCAGTGTACAGTTACCATCAATCCATTTGAATGCATTAATGCCCCGATTCTCATAACCCAGTCATTGCACCTCTGAATGTTTTTGTATTGTCTCACTCATGAACTTTTGGGGGACAACTCATATCTAAGTCATAACAAGGGGCTTGGGATTGTTCTGGAACACTCTGAAACTGTAATTAAGGTTCTTTAGCAGTATTTATAGGAAGTGGAACACAGGTGGTAAGGCAGATAGGAAGGAGGCACTGGAGTCTTCAAAGCTCTTCTAATCCCAGGACCAATATCACAGGACGTTTGAGCAGCAGCTGAGTGAATAGGGAAGGGAAGCCTTCACTTACCAATAGGCCTGTTTTAAGTTTCTATTTTCTTTTTTTTATTTTGAGATGGGGTCTTACTGCATTGCCTAGGATGGCCTTTAACTTTCCATCCTCCTGCCTCAGCCTCCCAAGTATGGAATTATAGGTGTGGGCCTGTCCAAAAGTCCATTTTAAGGACATATTGCCCAGTGAATAACCTGAAGGGTGCAGCCCTTCAAATCAAGGACAAACTGTCCAACTAAGCAGCTATAGATGTTCTTTCCTGAAGAAGGTTGGGAAGAAAAAGTGCTGTTTTCAATTTACTACTTTTGTATGCTATAGAGGGTAGGTCTGCTCAATTTCAGTAGAAGTTTCCAACAAGAACTTGGAGGATGAAGAAGTTCCCTCTAAAGATGCCAAGTTCCTATTCACTGAAGGGACTGAGGGTAAATTACTAAGCACTAGGGGAAATATGAAGGGGAATTGTTTATATATTATAGAGGAAGGAAAATTATCTCTTAAGATGTTTTAAAACTAGAATCCTAAGAAAACAAGCCAGCAATTCTTGTTGAGCCAGGATGCAGAAAAGGTTGTGAGTCAGAGTCATGGTTGTAAATGGCTCAAGCTCTGCCAAATGCTGTTCTAGGTACTTGTAACATAAAAACTTTTGCTATGTGGGTCCATGAAGCTTCTTTCTCAGAGTATTATCTTGAAATACTAAAGGTCTATCACTTTGGGAAGTATGTTAATAATTTCCATTGAAGTTCTGTGTACATCTGGGTGATCCCTTAGAGAAAGGTAAATTTAAAAATTGAGGCAAAAAAAAATGAAAGACTAAGTTCATTGCTGTCTCTATCCCTAGTGTTTCACATTACTAGAATGTATTTGGACTAAATCAGCATCTTTTTGCCCATTCTTAAGTTCCTTTTCCCTATGGAGAATGAGGAAATTAGAGGCCAAAGTGTTACGTAACATGTCCAGTAAATGCTGGGACTTTAGATGCAAGATTCTGGGGCTGGGGTTGTAGCTCAGTGGTAGAGCGCTTGCCTACCATGTGTGAGGCACTGTGTTTGATTTTAGCACCATAAATAAATAAATAAATAAAATAAAGGTCCATTGACAACTAAAATTATTTTTTTTTAAATGATGCAAGAGTCTTTGCTTATGAGAAAGTTCCATTTCAGTTTCTTAGGAGGCTGAGGGCAGTGAATTTTATTTGTAGTCTATTCCCTCTCAATATCAGGAATTTCCATTCCTTACAAGTCAGTCTTTCATTAAACCAAATGAATTTCAATTCCACTAAAATACAAAATAGGCCAGAAACTGTGGCACATGCCTGTAATCCTAGAGGATCAGGAAGTTGAGGCAGGAGGATCTTGAATTCAAACCAACCTCAGCAACTTAGCAAGGCCTTATGCAACTCAGTGAGACCGTGTCTAAATAAAATACAAAAAAGGGCTAGGGATGTGACTCAGTGGTTGAGTACCCCTGTTTTCAACCCCTAGTAACAAAAAACAAAATAAAATACAAAAGAGGAAGGTCCACAATACATTTTCCTGTGAATTAAGAAAATATGTGGAAAATGAAAAGCAATGTCCAAATGATAGTCCCATTTTTAATAACAATTATAAACAGTAAAGGTGAAGCAAAAGTTATTGGAGTCATGAACTATGTTAATTCAACGAATTGCTGTCTGAATGACAGTTTAGGAATCACCTAAACTTCTGGCAGCTTCTTTCCAAAGATCACCAGGAAACTACCCACTGTGCTAATAATGGCTGTAGATTCTGGACTCCAAACCAAACTCTGCATAAGAGCTAACTGGAGACTTGGCTGGTTAGAGGGGAAATCCAGGGCTCCTGGCAATGCTAGAATGTCCAGGTTCCAGGAGAGGTATTGACCATGACCTAAATACATTT
Source organism: Sciurus vulgaris (assembly GCF_902686455.1). Classification (NCBI taxonomy): domain Eukaryota; kingdom Metazoa; phylum Chordata; class Mammalia; order Rodentia; family Sciuridae; genus Sciurus; species Sciurus vulgaris. The sequence continues at coordinate 75,738,730 of NC_136472.1, forward strand.
TTGGGCAGAGGGTACTGGGAATTGAACCCAGAAGTACTTTACCATCGAGTTACATTCCTAGTCCTTTTAATTTTTTTTACTTTGAGACAGTTACCTAGGCTGGTCTTGAACTTGTCATCCTCCTGCCTTAGCCCCCTAAATTGCTGAGATTATAGGCAAATGCCTCAGCCAGCCAGTCAGCCAGTTTTATTGAAGTCCTATTAAATCATTTTAGTAATCAAGGTTGCACAGTACTATTTTCTTAATGTTTTCCTATTTTAAAATATGGAATATAAAATGGGAAGAAATTACAACTGGATATTACTCTCATCTATTTTCTTTTTATTATACATACTTTAGATTGCAGACTGAATACAAATATTGATCAGAAGCCAAAATACCCCACACATTTCTTATCAATTTAATCCAGGCCAATCTTTCAACTCTGCATTTTTTTGTTCTTGTTTCACCAACTACTAAAATAAATATATGAATAAATAGCAATCCAATCCAAATAAGCATCTTTCATCTATAATTATCTGAAGCAAGAGATTTAAAGATGGGTAGAGTTAGTTCATCTCACCAAATGCATCTTCCATGCCTGTTCAGTCACGCTTGAATATCCAGATTCAATTTATGGAGAATATGAATGTATAACATTGTAGAGTGAGGCTTCTGCCAGATTGTCTGAGAGGGACAAAAGGTCAAACAGTTCTTTTGCTGACCTGTGACAGAGTCTCTGGGCTTGGTCAGAGGGTGAGAGTTATGTCTAAATCTGGAATGGATCATTCACACAAGTAAGTTCTTGTCAGACCAGAAAACATGACAACACAACTCCCCCTAGGCAAGAGACCAGATGGAAAGTAACTACTAAATGTGAACTGAGGATAAGAATTAATCCTTTCTAAGTTTTGAAATATACTCTTTATCTGGATTGCTGGGTAATGCCTGGAAATCTTGGGAAAACAGAATCCCTATTGGAAACTGGTCACCCAAGTGAAAAATTACTTTTAAATCACTATAAGAATATTATAATCCATCCTGAATGATTAAACCCATAGTTTATATGAAGACTTATATAGTACTGTTTACATGTAGAATTTAGATGTTCATAATCTGCTGACGAGTGGACATTTAAAATTTTTCCTATGTTGCCTGCAAGCAACAGTTTCATTTTGATCATCTTTGTCTGACATTAGTCTCGCCTTCCCCCCAATTACTGGTGAGACAGATGTACTGAGGAAAGTATTAGACTTGCTACAAGCTGCAAGATATTCACTGTGTGATCAACTGTCAAGGCAAAGAATGAATGAATAAACATGAAGTTTTGGAACTACAGAAGGCTACATCAGAGGCAAGCAACAATGTATATTTGATGTCTTTTTTTTAAATATATATTATTTTAGTTATAGGTGGACACAATACCTTCATTCATATTTATTTACTTTGCAATGCTGGGGATTTAACTGAGGGTCTTTGAGGCAAGCACCCTACCAACTGAGCTATACCCCGAGCCCTATTTTGTTTTTTTATGTGGTGCTGAGGATCGAACCCAGGGCCTCATGCATGCTAGGCGAGTGTCCTACCACTGATCCACAGCCCCTATTTGATGTCTTGAGAAGGATCTTTTCCCACCCCACATACACTGAACAAGCTTAAGTCTATTGTTCGATTTTCAGTGATTTGACTTCATTATACGTTTTCAGACACTGCGAAGGTAGTAGAACATGGGATTGTGTGGTCTAAAGGTTAGACTCTAAATCAATTATTTTTAGGGACTATGTACAGCACAGATTCATAGAACATTAAGAGACAGAAGGGTTCTTAGAGATTATCTACTTCATAATGATACTCTGCTGATGAAATAATTGGAGGTCATGAGGATTATTTTACTTGTCTAAGGCTTTACCGCTAAACTAATGGTGGCGCTGGGACAAGAACCTGGCGTTTGGCTAACTCAGCATTCTTCCTATCACTTTATTCTGGATGTGCAGCCATCATGGTGCTATTACAGTTCTGTCTGGTTTCTCAAAAGTCATACGAGGCGACTCCTAAGGGCCTTGGAAACTATAGTGCCTCCAGCTGCCTGGTCCATAAATGCTGTGAACCTTGCTCCACAAAATTAACAGTTATCAAGTAAGACTTAAATGCCAAATCAATACTGGCTGAGGTTGCAAATGTTTTAAAACGGTTTCTGCATTTACACTCCAGGTTTAAAGCTAAATATCACTTTTTTCAGAGATGTCATCTCTGGCACTTATCTATGCTTGCCTTGTTTTTATATAACTTTCTAGCATATATTTTGAAATAATACATTTATTTACTTATTATGTATCTTCTGCAATACATTTTAAATTCAATGAAGACAGGTCATTTCTGTTTTGTTGATAACTGTTTATCTAGAACCGAGTATAGTCTTGGTATATAAAATAAGCTCAAATAATATTTTTTGAATAAACAAATGATAATTTCTCTCTATAATTATGGTTAAGGCAAGCCTTAGGGAAGCCCTAATTATCTCTTTTATTCTTTCCTTAAGTTGGTATGAGAGCCTAGGGAATTAAAGTTCCAGGGAAGTCAATTTTGCTGAGATCTTTGCTCAGTAAAAGCTACCAATTAGATTCAGAAATGAAATGAGCAATTTTGTAGGATGCTGAGTTCATTGTGAAGAAGATGCAGAAACCAGTTGCCTACATATGTAGGATCTCTCTGCATTAGGCAGGTCAACTTTGACAACCTCAAGTGTCTTCACACCCTAAGGTTTTGAAATTTTCTTTTCAGCTATTTGATTTTGAATTAGGTTAAGAAAAGGTACATACATAAACTCATTAAGATATAATCTAAGAGAAGCTATCTAATGAGATTTAGAAAATTTATTATTCAGGTTTGCATGACCTTTTACAATTACTTGGCACATAAACATTCTACTGAGCATACAATTTGCTATAGGTCCAAATATATGCAACACGAAGAAGACTAAAAGACTAACACAAGTAAAGAGTTTTAAAAATGTCCGTGTAGGCCAGGCACAGTGGTGCACACCTGTAATCCCAGCAGCTTGGGAGGCTGTGAGCTTGGAGGCTTGGGAGGATCACAAGTCCAAAGCCAGCCTCAGTAATTTATTGACACACAACTCAGTGAGACCCTGTCTCTAAATAAAATACAAAAAAGGGCTCAGTGCCCCAGTTCAATCCCCACTAGGGGGGGAAAAAAAAGTCCATGTAGCTTTTTTTTTAGGGTGTATGTGTAGGAGTAGAACCCAGGGACTCCCACATGATAGGCAAGTACTCTACCCCTGAGTTACACCCCCAGTCCCATCAGTTTTAAACGCACAGAAACACATGTCATGTGATTACTGTTATCACCTCTGTGAAGAAAATTATTCATGACCATATACAGAGTAAGTGGCTTGTCAAAGTGCTAGAATTGTTGGGTTTCAAACTCCCAAATTAATGCTGTTCTCATATAGGCCTGGTCACTTTTTGACTCCAAGAATTACCTATCCTTTAGGTTTAGCCACATTTCCATTCCCATCTTGGATTAGAGAGATTTTTCTTCCAAATTTCACTGGGAAAGGATCAAGAGCAATTTAAGTTGCTTCAGACCTTGCTAAGTTGCTGAGACTGTTTTTGAACTTGCAATCCTTCTGCCTCAGCCTCCTGAACCACTGGGATTACAGGCATGGGCCACTGTGCCTGGCAAGATCAAATTTATTAAATGTGATTTTTTTCTGTCTAGTCCAATGAAAGAAAATTTTAATTCAGAATAGCAACTTTGTTAAATCAATGAAAACCCTGAAGAGGAATATTTTTATTCTGTAAAGTTTAGGGAAGCACAGAGAACAATACAGGCATTTATCACAGATTAAACAACAAGGGAGAAAAGATCCAACATTTTATTTTTAGCTGCTAGTTGTTTCTCAAAAGTCACACAATGATTAAAGACAAAATATACTATCTTGTCTTAGAGTTTGAAAGGAGCTTTGAGACCACCTTGTTCATCAATTTCTTCCTTTTTTTTTTTTTTTAAATAAGGCAGGGTCTCAGTGTATTGCTTGGTCTGGCTTCGAGTGATCCTCCTCCCTCAGCCTCCAAATTACCCTTTTTTCTTAATTCAGGTAATAGATTTGAAAGTTCACTTGCTGTCATTACCTCTTCTTGGGCATGTTTGTGTTTCCAGGAAATGTTCTCAACTTTCTAAGAAAACCATGATCATTTCTGTTTTTTATGTGTTGTAGTTTATGGCAGAATAATTATATATTTATTTTTTCAGTACTGGGGATTAAATCCAGGGGTTCTGTACCACTAAGCTACATCCCCAGCCCTCTTCCCACCTTCCAAAATTTTGAGACAGGGTCTCACTAAGTTGTCGAGACTGGACTCAAACTTGTGGTCCTCCTGCCTCTGCCTCCCAAGTAGCTGGGATTACAGAAGTGCATCACTGTGCCCACCCAGAATAATTATATATTGAAATCCACATTTCTAAAATTCAAACATGTAGTCTTCTGCTTGCATATTCATTCAACCTCTGCCCTAGGGTACTTTTCCTTAACTAACCTTTCAGCTATAAAAGACATGAATGAGTAAATCTTGGAAAAGGGATAACATCTTTGATATTGTCAACTCCCAAGATGCACTGTAGATAGCGTTCAAATCCCATCCCAAATCCTCCATGTGGCACAGATCCAAATCGTCGAAGGTCCAGATACCTGTTTTTAAAAACAAAGAATTATCACCTATAAATAGTATATGAGATCAAATGTTATGATTACAATTTTGTTTCAAAAGTATTTTGCAACAATTTGTTATTGTCCACATCACTGTGGTAGACCAGACCAGTCTTTCCGCTCCACAGAGATGATGGAAACAGAGAAGTTAATCTATCTATCCAAGTTTACCCAGCAGGCAGCAGTAGTTCCTGTTGTGTAGTTGTGGGTTTTGGTCACCTGTTTTCTTTTTTTCTTATTAAGTTACTTATGTATTTATGTACAAAATAATTGCATCATGAGGCTGCAGGAAATTTATAATAGCTTTACTAGTTTTCTGTGAAAATATATTTCTCTTCCATACCTTTTTCTTTCCTTTTTTTTGGTACTGGGTGTTGAACCCAGGGGTGCTTAACTACTGAGCAACATCCCTATCCCTTTTTATTTTGTATTTAGAGACAGGGTCTCACTGAGTTGCTTAGGGTCTTGCTAAGTTGCTGAGGCTGCCTTTGAACTCCCGATTCTCCTGCCTTAGCCTCCCAAGCTGCTGGGATTACAGAAGTGCGCCACTACACCCGACTTCTCTCTTCCATATCTTTTTATGCTGATAATGCTGTTTTATTCCCTGTCATCCAAATCATATTGTTCAATACATGAAGGAGAATGAAGAGTTTTATCTGATAGATAATAAAAAGATGTGCCCTTGATTAGACTTGTGAACTACATCAGAGGCAGGCACGGGTCTCAATGAGCCTTTTAACTGCAGAGAATGTTCCAGAGTAAGTAAGTGCTTACTACCTGAAGATTATTTAAAGGAACAAAAGTATATTCTTGAGTGCTTCAATAAGAAGAAACTTCTAAGTTGGGTGCAATGATGACCGCCTGTAATCCCAGTGACTCGCGAGGTTAAGGCAGGAAGATTGTGAATTCAAGACTAGCCTCAGTAACTTAGTAAGGCCCTAAGCAATTTAGTGAGAACCTGCCTCAAAATAGAAAAATATAATGGACTGCGTATGTGGCTCAGTGGTTAAGTACCCCTTGGTTTAATCCCCAGGAAGCACCTCCCATCCCCCAAAAAGAAGAAATTTCCAGTTCTCTGCTTCAGGCTCAGTGAAGATGCCCAAAGTCATTGTTATTTTTCTGGCTGGCTAGATAGCCTCAGATACCCATACATGCATGTTCTATTCCCACTTAAGACCGCATGGTTAAAAACTGGCACAAACATGACTGAAATGCAGATTCTAATATACCAGCATGGGAAAAAGTTATTTTAGGAAGAGAAGAAAAGGAAGACTACAGATGTTTTTATTATCATTTGGTGGGAAAATTGAGTTATATAATATTAATTAAACTAAATATATAGTTTCCTGCATGATTTGTAAAATTAATTCCACAATATGACTTAAGCAGCACAGCTGGTAGCCATTTGTCTCCTTAAGCATAAAGACGGTCTATCATTTATTTTCCACTATCAATAATAATGGCTGGATGTATTGATATTTTAGGAAGTTAAGATTAAAACTTGTATTTCTAAAATAAAAGATGAATAGTAACTAGATGAGTTTAATCAGGTGAAAGAACAATATACCAGATGTTATTTAGCGTAAACTCAAGATTGGTAAGAATTATAAGGAATAAGTGAAAGGAAAAGAGTCTTAAGTAATTAAAATGTTTGGTAGCAGAATTCACTTTAAGTTTACAAGGCACAGGGACAGAATATATTCTGATTTGTGAAAGAAATGAGATGAAAAGCATATCAAACCTTGTCATGAATACCTTTAGGACCTGCGATGGCTACTAGAAGTCTAGTAATAGTTTCAGATGTCTCTAAATTTCTCATACATTGATGTCTAACCACTGGCATGAATGTCTGCAAACTGAAATCGGCAGAGGGATTCAGTTGATTACATTTTTCTTGCCTTTGTATTGATAGAAGAAAAAAATCCAATTCTACAAAAAAATTTTCTAATGTACATATGTCTGATTATTGTTAAATTGATTCTAGGGTAACCAGATATACAAAAGGTGCTATAAAATTTGAGGAACTAGTTACAGATTTTATTTGCACATGGCATATAAAAATAGGAAGTAAGTATACTCTTAGACACTGGGTGGCTACTCTCTGAGCCCCTTGTTCAGTTCTTAATACTCTTCCTCAGGATCATGGGAATAAATAAAGATTCTTCTATGTAATGCTCAGATCAGTGGCTAGAGTAAGTAAAATTAAGGGCCTCATTCTTACCATTGGTAGGCTTCTGTAAGTCCTGATCTATAAAAGGAAAATAACAAAATTGTTTTAGGCAACGGAAGTAAATATAAATAATTATTATCAAACATCATTTATTCTGGGTTGTGTGCAATGAGTTCTTTGTAAAGAAGTATACAACAAAGCTGGTGCTGTCTATGCAACAGAGCCAAAGAGCTGAAACTTTATAGTAAGTTAACCAATAGCCCAAGGTATTATTCAATAAGTGGCACAGACAACAGGTGCTACAGAATGAAAATAGAACCCCAAAGAAGGGATTAATCTGAGATAAGCTTTCTGTACTGTGACATATTAGGCCAAGCCTGGTGGCACATGCCTGTAATCCCAGCTACTCCAGAGACTGAGGCAGGAGGATCACAAGTTTGAGGTCAGCATGGGGAACTTAGCAAGACCCTGTCTCAGAATAAAAAATAAAAGGCCTGGGGATGTTGATCAGTAGTAGAGTGCCCCTGGGTTCAATTCCCTGCACTGCAAACAAAACAAGACAAAACAAAACAAAACAAAATGACATGACACGATTATTGCTAGTTAAGGTGTCTAGGAGTCATGAATAAACAAAGGACACGTGGACAAAATTTTCATTCTCAATATTAAAGCAATACAATGATTCTGAGGCTGTCTTCATGATACTGTTGCAATTTGGTTCTTGTCTAACCTGAGACACATGTAAAATTTTAAGCTCTTTGTGCTCATTAAAACTGAACTCAGCCCATAAAAAAAGGTATTTGGGACCACAGAGTATTTGAAGTGATGAGGATGCTGAAAAATTTAATATACAAAAGTATAGAAAATATGAATAGCAGCCACAGACAGATCCCTGATATAGGGAAACACATCTCTACCTCATTAGGAAAGGTAAATTTGGACAGTATCAGATATTAGGTAAACATTTAATGTTATGAGGAAAGGTTTCCTGAAGGAAGGAAGCAAGCAAAGAAAACAGACCAATTAATCTTTCAACAGATGAGGTTTCTTACCACGTGTGAGTTTTATTGTGCTTTTAAAAAAACCTCAGTGAACACTCAAAATTCTTTCCATTTAAAGAGTATGACCTTTACTTCAATTCCACAACTTTTCCAGGACTTCCTAATGCAATAGTAGGAATAAGGAATGGGCAGGTGATAAAGGGTCTTCCCAGAACCTATCTACCCCACTTCTTTTGGAGACTAACATAGCAGAGCAGTTCAGAAGCCAGGGATCACAAAACTACACTACCCAAGAGGTTTACAGGTTGGGATGTTAGAAAAGCATAAAATTGTAAAGCATTTTCTAGGAGAAGAAGGCTGTACAAATGGCTAATTCAACAGGATATTTTCAAATTATTTTGAAATAATAATTTAATTTTTAATAATTTTTCCCAGGTTGTGATGAAACGTAGTATTATCTAGGGAGAAAGACTGAGCATACAGACATGGGAAAGTCTTTTTTTAAAGTTTAGTATAGCAAAGTGGAAATCATGGAAAACAGGTTTATAACCTTGGTTAGTTTAGGAAGTCATTGTGGTTTGTTGGCAGACCATGCATACACAGGAGTGGTAGTTCAATTAGAAATATGATTCCCTCCTTCCCATCCCCAAAACATTTTCTATGTGTTTATGGAGTCATTTCCCAGGTCTCGAATAGCAAGTTAAAATAAAGTTATTCAAATGGCTAATTCAAGACCCATATAGAGCAGACAACCTGAGGAAGGGAAATCTGCTTATTCCAAATGCTAGCTTTGCAGATATTTTTAGTAGTTTTCTTTTTCCATCTTTATCCTTTTCCTGGTTTGGTCTGTCTTTATGTTCCCATGGGAGTCTGCCATTCATAACTAAAAATACATAAAAAGCGAAAAGAAAAATGTAGGACAAGCTTTGAGGGGAAACATCTCTTTTCCTTTCATTAACTTTTAAAAAGGCTAATTTCCACAGCCATGCACAGGCAAATATTGTTGTGAGCTTGTTTGGTCTTTAAGAAAGGGAAGCTCAGATAACACCTTGCTAAAGGCCATAGAGTCTGAGATCCAGGTCTGGGGGGTCCCATGTGTTTTTCCGTTACTTTTGACAACTATCTTGGGGTATCTCCACACCCCTTTCTGACATGCAGTTCTTTTAGGTCTGAATAATACCTGGCCAGTTGCTTCTTTAAGTAGTGATACCGTTCCTCCCTGAGGCTGCCTCCAAAGAGTTCTCCAACTCCAGGAACCAGAAGATCAACAGCAGCTACCTAAAAAGGAAAAATTATCATAAACAGCATTACATTTTCAGGTGTTTCCAGCATCAGTTTCTTAAGCAAGTGGAATTTTTTTTTTAGACAATTTTACAATTGGCTGTTTTGTTGCTTACCAGAGTCTTATTTACATCTGTCCATGCTTCTATCATAAATATAAGATGTTTAATATTATCTTTAGAACACTGTACAAGAGTCAGGTGTGCATGCTTGTAATCGTAGCAGCTTGGGATGCTGAGGCAGGAGGACTGCAAGTTCAAAGCCAACTTCAACAACTTAGCAAGCCCCTAAGCAACTCAGTGAAATAAAAAAATAAAAAATAAAAAATAAATAAAAATAAATAAAAAATAAAAAAGGCCTGGGATGTGGCTCAGTGGTTAAACACCCCTGAGTTCAAAATAAAACGCAATACAACACAATAATGCTGCACAAATTGCACGTGGTTAGTTTCCTCTCTCCTCCTATCAAGAGTATATTTTCTTCACAAGTGTGCTGTTTACTAAAATTTTAAAAGTTAGAAAACATGAATTATTATTATTATTATTTTTTGCGGTGCTGGGGATTTGAACCAGAGCCTTGTGCTTGCAAGGCAAGCGCTCTACCAACTGAGCTATATCCCCATCCCGAAAACATGAATTATTAAAAAAATCAGTTATCACTATGAAGAAGCAATTAAATTTTGGCTACTTCCTTTCAGAATTTTTTTCTTTATACATTTCAAAAGCATAAGTTACAGATCAAATTACATTTAAAAACTCATCATTCTAATTGCTTTACCTAACATTACAAAATGAATAGTTTTCTCTGTGTCAGGAAAAATACTCCACATATTTAACGTTTATAGCTATATAGTTTAATGTTTAGAAATATCGGTTTATTTAAACTGCTATCCTCTAGTTGGATATGCATGTGTATATTTTTTGTTTTCTGAAATCAGGGCCAAATGCATGCACTCCACCACTGAGATATACCTCTAGTCCCTCAATGAATAAATAGCTTTCCTTTTGTAGTACTGAGGATTGAACCAAGGAGTATCTTACTCGTGAATACAGCCCTGTTTTTCTTAAACTTTATCTTAAGGCAGGATCTCATTAAGTCACCCAGGCAGACCTCAAACTTGCAATCCTCCTGCCTCGGCCTCCCAAGTCACTGGGATTATAGGTATGTGCCAACTATGCCTGGCTAAGAGATTTCTTTAATTTGTAGTATTTCATTAGGTCATAGTAAGTTTTGATTGTCAATCAAAGAAGTACAAATTAAAACAATGATATACCATTTTGGAGTTTCTTATGTTAGTCAAGATAAGAAAACAACATAAACTATATAGATAAGAGAATGGATAAACCAGTACCCTCACACACTTGCTATAACCTTTTCTGATCAGCAACTTGGCAACAGATAATCAAAAGCCTTAAAAATGTAATATGCTTTGAGTCAGCAATAGCAGTTCTAGGAACTGATCCTAACAAAATAATCAGAAATGCAAAAAAGGATTATTGCACAAGGTGTTTATTACAGTATTACTTACAATAATAAAAAATTCATGTGTATATCAACAAGACTATTAGATAAATTTTAGGCATGGATACAAAAAAAGACTGACATGTACATTATGTGATTTAATTGTGTTGCCACTGTGATACAACTATCAATTAAAAAAAATTTTTTTTTTTTTTTTGTCCTGGGGATTGAACCCAGGGGCATTTAACCACTGTACCATAGCCTCAGCCCTTTTAAATATTTTAGTTAGAAACAGGGTCTTGCTAAGTTGCTTAGGGTCTCACTAAATTGCTGAGCTGGCTTTGAACTTGCAATCTTCTTGCCTCAGCCTCCTGAGTACTGGGCTTACAGGTGTGCACCATTGTGCCCAGCTTCAAAACACTTTTTTGTTTTTAATTTTTTTTTAGATGTTGATAGACCTTTATTTTATTCATTTATTTATATGTAGTGCCGAGAATCAAACCCAGTGCCTCACACACGCTAGGCAAGCACACTACCACTGAGCCACGACCCCAGCCCTTCAAAAAACTTTTGATAGGGAAATAACAACTTGATATTTTCATTTGTATTTCTTTAATTACCATAAACATTTAATGTTTTAGAATGTTAATTTTTTATGTGAATTACTTTGTGACTTTAAGATTTAGTGCAAAAAATCAAAGACTAGGAATTCATAAAACATTGCAGTTTTTAAATGTGACATGATTGTATAATATCTTCATAAACTTTGTCTCACTTTATCATTAGTCCACCCACCCAGTTTGATTTCAGAACTGTTGACTGAGATATACTTCACAAACAATTGAGATTAATAAAGAATCATTCAGGGCTGGGGAGATAGCTCAGTTGGTAGAGTGCTTGCCTTGTAAGCACAAGGCCCTGGGTTTCATCCCCAGCACCAAAAAAAAAAAAAAAAAAAAAAAAAAAAAAGAATCATTCAAGAACGTGCTCCCAATGATGTATACCTCATCCACATTATTATCATTAAGGAGAAAACATCCAGGCATGATTCTCATCGTGAATTACAGGGAGAGAGAACAGAGATTCACTAATGGTTCCTAATCTTAATAAATCTCTTGACTCTCAATGAGGTGGTGAGGACTAAGAGTACAAAAAGGTCCTTGCTCTGCCACCACTGCCTGTTGATCTTAGGCGGTAATTCCATGGACCTGGATATCTACATGATCATCCAGGTTGTTAAAAATTTGGGTTTGGTAACTCAGACATGGTAATGTATTTAAATCCAACCAACACTGTGGACAGGTAGACAAGAAAGCATGACTAATGTGATAAAATTCTCATTCGCTGCACAATTAATATGGTAAGTCTCTAACAAGGACCCTCCTATTCTCAGAGAAAGGAGAAGGTCCAAAGAGGGTTTTTATGAACACAGAAAGACTGGCATCTTTATTTACTAATATCTTGCTTTGAGACTTGGATAAATAAGATAGGAGCTGAGGGACACATGGGGAAAATTTTGTCCTTATCTTCACCCCAGAATTTAAAATTTAGTATTACAGGTAATCACTTTTGGGAGAGAACAGTCAACCAAGTGAGTTGCTGGCCTTTGCCTGAAAATATTTAAAAGCAGGGAACCAGTAACCATGAAACAGAATATTTCATTCTTGTTTAGTTCTATTAAGAAGGGATAGACATACCCCAAATCTACCATTTCCAAGGTTTAAAGTAGGGGTGATTCCATGCAGCAATGGAGGCAGTAATTACTTCTGCTACTATGAAAAAATACAAAGAGCCAGGGCTGAAAAGGTTTACTGCCTCAAAAATGATGATGCAGAATCAGCTATCATGGGAGAACAGGTGGTAAGAGGTGTAGGTGAGGTCAGTGGCCACTGATGAAGGGACAGACATCCCTTGTTGAGTTGTTCTGTTTTTTCTATGTAGTCCCTGAGCATCAAACAAAGAGATCCTTTTCTTACTTGTTCTTGCTGGGAATATAATTAAGACAAACAAAAACTCCTCTGGGATCTTAGTACTTCTGGCAGGAAATTAGGCTATTTTGGACCTTAGTTTTTAAATGCTATTTTTAAAGTTTTTAAAAGAGATCAGTTTTTCTTTGATTACGAACCTCTTTTATTTTAACATTTGGGATTACTGAATAATTCACTGTGTAACTATATAGGTTTTAGACCTTTATGTCTGGTTTTTATTTGCAACTACAGTGGAATATTTGCAACTATAGTGGAACTGGAAACTTCTGAACCTTTTGAATCACCTTCAAAATCTTATGCCCTGCTATGATATTCATATATATTTAAAAAAAAATTTCTTCCAATCATGCCTTCCTGATTAACAGGATACATAACTGATTATATGCAACTCTTTCTGCTTTGGCTATTTTAAAATTAAGGTGACAGTTGCTGTATTAGTCAGCATAAGATAGGTTATACTGTTGTCATGCAAAACCTCCAAAGTGCCAGGTGCAGGGACACATGTCTATAATTCCAGTGACCTGGGAGGATCACAACTTTGAGGCTAGCTTCAGCAACTTAGGGAGATCCTATCTCAAAAAATAAAAAAGGACGAGGGCTGTAGCTCAGTGGTAAAGTGCCCCTGGGCTCAATTACCTGTACCAAACAAACAAACCCCTCTCCAAAACAAAACCAAAAACAACCCTCCCCCAAAAGAAATCCACTCTAAAGCTTATATGAGTTCTCAGTCTCAGCATTAGTAACATTTTTGGCCAGATACGTCTTTGTTGTGAAGGCTTGAACTGTGCATTGTGGGATTCCACCCTGCACCCCTACCCCCAGTACTGGGGATTGAATCCAGGGGTGCTTTACCGCTGAGCTACATTCCTAGTCCTTTTATTTTTTGAGTCAAGGTCTCACTAAGTTGCCCAAGCTGACCTCAAACTTGTGATCCTCCTGCCTCAGTCTCCTGAGTAGCTGGGACTGCATGTATGTGCCACTGTGTCTGGCCCACTGTGAGATATTTAACAATGTAACTGGTCTCTACCCACTAGATGCAGTTGCACTATTCTAGTTAAGAAAACCCATAGTGTCTCAAGGCATTGCTAAATGTCCTCTGGGGCTGAGAAGAGAAGGACATAATAATTCCTGATTGAGAATCACAAGTTTACAACAATGAATTGACCTAAATTTTTTTTTTTCCATCCTGGCCTGAAGGTGACAAAATAGCCTCTTTCTGAAGTTTTGTGGCAGACAGAAAAATGAGCAGGGAAGACTATGCTATAAGTGTTTTTCTAGAAGTAATGTACAAATGTCACTTCTGCTCATCATTCTCTGGTCAGTTCATCATATGTCAACAGGGCAGAGAAGCATAATTTCTGAGGCAGAAGCAGAAACTACTTGTGTATAGCAAAAGAGTTTGCTATGTTGCTCTTTCCTTATCTACTTGGACCCTTTTACTTCTACTGTCCCAACCAATTCTTCTTTACTCATTAGAATTAAGACCAGAATGTCAGTTTATCTATTTTCTTCTATCATAGTCTTAGCAGTACTTATTAGCTTGGATTAACTTATCAAAGTGAATATTTAAGTTGAATAAAGTTTTAGAAGACAAAAGCCCCGTGTCACTATTATAAGTTCACTTGACCCTAATTTTGGGGTATGTAAGAGAAACACATTTATCATCTTTGTCCTTTGTCTAGATGGTTTGAAAATTCACATTCTCAAGTGGATGATTTTTTTTTTTTTTTTTTTTTTTGGTACCAGGGACACTTACCCACTGAGTCACATCCCCAGCCCCTTTTGTTTTTTTATTTTGAGAGAGGGTCTCACTAAGTTGCTTAGGGCCTCACTTAATTGCTGAGGCTGGCTTTGAACTTGTGATCTTCCTGTCTCAGCCTCCTGAGTGGCTGGGACTACAGGCATGCACCACCATGCCCAAACTCAAGTGGAGGAAATTCTGTTTCCATGACATAGTGAAGTTGCTTCCTCTTTACATATACATCTGTACCTTTTAATTAAGCATTCCTTTACAGTGCCTCAAATGTTCCATGACCAAACACTACTATTTCTCTTTGAGCAAGTAGAGATTTACCTGTGGGGGTAAAAATGCTCAAAGGCTTTATTCTCTTCTCTTCCTCTAATATATGATTCTTCTTTCTTCATTTATTTACTTTCCCTTCAATCATGTCATATTCTAATACTTTCTGTTCTTCCAATCTATCTAGAAGCCTGCCACTTTGAGACCTTTTATATATTTCTCATCTACAAATAAAGACACATTTTGCATATACAAAGATTCACTTTCTTCTGGTAGGATACAGAAAATACTGCACTCTCTAAAGATTATTAGAACAATCCCCTCAAATTCCATATCTTTCAGTTAGGGCCGAGACTCCAAGTAGGATTCTTCTGCCTTGTATCTCTTCCTGGTATCTGCTGGGCTAATTATTACAGACACTGTTTCTCAGAGGGCTCTAGCAGAGATAAATGGCACATAGATACAATACAAAATAAGATGTAAGTAAGTACAAAATGTAAAATGTGAAGGGAGTCACACAAATTTCTTGGGGAAGTGATGAGAAAAACTTGGTTGTGGTTTGCCAAGTGTTTGGGAGGCTGGAAGAGTGTAAAATGATTGGCAACAAGCAAGTTGGCTAGGCCATTTGCTGGGGATTACAATTTGCCTTTACGGGCTGGCAGTTCTGAGGTTTATGTGAGGCTGATTGACCAGGCAGTGCAGATGGGAGGAATTAATTTTGATGAGGTTGATGAGGTAAAGTAGGAAAGGTTCATGGATGAATAAAAGTGTTGTAGTAGATATTAGATTTTTTATCATAACTAACCAGAAACAATGATTCATAGTTATGCTATTAAGTGCCACTAGAAAAATACAGATAAAGTACCATGAATAATTATACAGATCATAGTGACTATCAAAAATACTGATACTGATTGACTACTGATTGTTCCAGCCAATTTCAGTATGCTTACAGAGTCAGCCACCTGCAAAGGTGACTCTGAAACCAGACTACTGTCAGCACCCCTCTTCTGCCCAGTCAGCTGTTACATGCCTGGGTCTCCAAATAGCTAGACTGTTACGGTGCATCTTAAGGCAGTCATAGTACGTTCTTCCTCTGGGGCAGGAAGCTCCAAGGGTCTGAATTTTCCTTTAGGAATTACACCTATATAAGCATATTTCTACATTCCTGTTTAAAAGTTTAATCTATGATTATTTCTGAGCAACACAGATGGCAACTAATGGAACAGAAACTTCTAAAGTAATTCAATCTTCCTATGTTAGTCTTTAATGAGGTTCAAGGTTCCTGGAACCTCATTACATCACAGTCCCAAATCAGCTGTGACCTTGAATTTTTAAATTTTCTTCTGAATTAATGATCACCTCTACTTTATGGGAAAATATAGGGTTTCCTCAGTGGTAAAGCACCCCTGGGTTCAATCCCAGAAAATATAGGGTTCAAAGGGAACAGAAAATAGAATCAGAAAATATGCATAGTATAGCTGTGGGTCTGGTAGTTACTGGGAATAATGAGTTATAAGGAACAGGAACCAGAGCAAGTTTTCTCATTAGAGAATTCACTAGCTGCATAGTGAAATGCCTTCTTAAAGATGACCAAATCTGAGGACTTTTGTAACTAAAAGTCTCTAACATTTTTCTATGCTTCTTGGGAAACTTGAAATAAATGGAAGGTCGTTAGCTTTGCTGTCCTTTCACTCTCCTCAGATAATACTAGAAGCAATGGAACACTTTCCTGTACTTTCCCCTAACTTCCCTGCCTTAAACAAAACCTGTTTTACCTTCGGGTACATCTTTCAGGCCCAGGATGCTTCCTGGCACATCCTCCTCCCTGGGTGTGAGTTTTGATTCTGCTTAAGTCACACAGCTGCAGTGGCATGCTGTCTAGAAATAGTTTGTGTTGGTATTCAAGCTGAACAAACCCTGGTTTCTATTTATGATACTCCCTTCTGACTCTGACTCTCTAAATCCAATCAATGTACCAAAAATAAAACTGAGATCTTGAATTAAAAGGAAAAAAAAAAACAAAACAAAACAACAACAAAAAAAACAGGCTAGATAGGAACAAGACCTTTTTGATACATAACCTCTTATATGCTAAGTCAAAGACAGAAAAATATTTAATGTCTTTCCTCTGCTACTTCTCTTCCCACCAATCTGAGCACTTAAAAATACTGATGAAAACCACAACTGGATGCCTCCTTATTCAGTTTCTTGCAGGCTACTTACTCACAATGGAGCAACATTACATTCTATTATCAAAAGAAAAAGAATGTTCCACAAACCATAGGAAATATATTTGTGGTCTCAGGCCCTATGAACTTTTCTCTACCTGCTACCATAGATATTATTTTCCCTCTGAAAACAACTAGGTACAACGAGGAAACAGCCTTCCAGATGCCACAGTGAGAAGATGTAGATGGGCTGCAGGCAGCAATGACTAAAGATGGACTCGAACTGGTATAATGGAGAGTCAATTACACTACTTTTGTGGCCTGAAAGAGGCAAACATTTTATAGTGTGCAAAGTTGCAAAGATATTAATCGTTTCAAGAAATGGAATTCTCACCTTGCCCCCAGACACATACTCCCTTTTCCTCAGGGCCAAGGTAATTACCACATTTCCTTCTTCCTTAGGGAACTCTAAATTCCAAGCGAGCCAGCAGAAAAATATTAGCTGGGGCCACAAAAAGGTTTCACATGAGTTCTTCCCTTTGAGAGAAGAAACACTGCTGTAAATAGCAGTACTCCTAGAATTAAGGTCTGACCTCTGGGAATCACCCGTGACTCCTCCCTATTGTACTTTTTTCTACTTCCAGTTTATTTTAGAGTCGACTGATTACTCCTTGAAAATATCTTTTTTTAGTTTCACTTCTTTATCCATTTCCATTGTTGTCACCACCTTAGTCTAAGGGCTTATCTTCCCCTTTCCATATTCTAAGAAGAGTTCCTTAACTATCCTACTTGTTTTTAGTCCCTTCCTTCCTCAATCTGTCCTGTGTGCCACTTGTTAGGTTCATCTTTTCATCTTGCCATCAAGTAAAATGAAATACAATGCCTTTCTACACTGCTGGATGGAGCCTATGCTATCTGCAGCATTACAACCTCTCCATAATTTGTTCCCATCTTGCCTAGCCATCTTTATCACAAATAATTCCCACTCTCTTTCTCTAATATTTTATACTTTTAATTTGTAAAACAATTTTATAAACATTGTTTATCTGACCTCCACAAGCCTGTGATGAGAAAAAGATAGTATTCCCTCCCAAAGTAAATTTCTTTATTAAAGTATAACATGTACAAAGTATAAAAATAACAAGTATATAGTTCTACCAACTTTCATGAAATGAACACACTATGAATCATCATCTACATCAAGAAAGAACAAGATGACTATCATGCTAAGGGAAATAAGCCAGTCCCCAAAAGCCAAAAGCCAAAGGTTGAATATTTCTGCTGATATGTGGAAGCTAACCCACAATAAGCGGGGAGAAGGGAAGAACAGATCTTCAGTAGATTAGACAAAGGGAAATGAAGAGAAGGGAGGCGGGGACAGGCCAAGGAAATATAATGGAATGAATTTGAAATAATTTTCCTCCGTACATATGTGAATATAGCATAGTGAATCCCACCATCAGGTACATCCATAAGAATGTGGTCCTAATTAGTATAAGGTATATTCCATGCTTGTATAATTATATCAAAATGAACTCTACTGTTAAGAATAACTAAAAAGAACCAATAAAAAATTTTTATCAGTAAAACAATAAAAAAAAAAGAATAAGATGGGCTTTCAAAAAAGTCCTTCTCATGCTCTTTCAGTTATTGCACCTACCAAAAATAACTTCTTTCCTGACAAATATCATCACAGGGTGATATTGCTGATTTTCCAACTTTCTTTAAATAGTATCATACAGTATGTACTTTTTTGTTTGGCTTCTTTTACTGAAAGTTACATTTGTGAGATCTGTCATGTTGATACATGTAGCAATAGTTCGTTTGTTGACAACTGCCTTCCTCTCTGTGTCTGTTGGTTTGAGGCTCTAGCTGTTTTGATGCAGATCAATTAATTAGCCCCAACCCATGGAAATTCATTAGGTACTTCTTGGTTGAGTATTTACTCTCACTTCTGTGTCCCATTACATAAATACACCACAAGTAAGTTATTTATTCTACTGTTTATAATACACACTTCCTGGTTTTGGGCTATAAAACTGGGCTGCTACAAATAGTCTTGTTCATATTTTGGTGAACATAGGTAAACATTTCAATAGGGGAGAAATTGCTGAATCATATAATATGCAAATACTCAGCTTTAGTTGTTCCATGATTTCAATATGGTTTGTGTACTCTTAAGTGTCCACTGTGATTAAAGGCTTGGTCCCCAGATGCTATTGGAAGGTGGTAGAACCTTGGAGAGGTAGTGCTCAGTGGGAGGTCCTAAGGTTATTAGGGGCATGAGGTGTTTTTTGCATGATCCCTTTGGTAGTCCTTCCCCACCTGTGCTCTTTCTCTCTGTTGAGGTTCAAGATGTGACCACTTAGTTGTTCATCTGTGTGCTCCCACCATGATGTGCCACATCAGAGTCCACACCAATGAGGCTGCCTGATCTTGGACTCTGAACCTCCAAAACTGTGAGTTAAATAAACATTCTTTTTATAAGCTAGCTGCCTCAGGCATTTCATTGCAGTAATACAAAACTGACAAATAATGGCTGCTGCCAAAGAGTTTCCAAAGTGACTGCACCAATTTATACTCCCACCAGCAGTGTACAAGAGTTTTATTTTCCAACACTGTTACAAACAATTGGAATCATAGGCTATTTTATTTTAGCCATTCTAACTGGTATGTAGTGGTATCTTTCTGTGGTTTTAATTTGCATTTCCTTATCAACAAATGAGACTAGGAATATGATCCCCTGAGAGTACTGCAACCAAGAAAGATTAAGTAGTAGACACAGGAGCAAAACCTAAATTTCCTGGCATAAGTCCACTGCTTTTTCTGCTACCCCAAACACTATTCCAGAAATATTAGTGTTCTGGCAAGGCCATCGAACATGTCATATTCCTGCCTCAACATCTCAGCTCCAATAGTTACAAGCTATGTGATTATACCACAGTGCTAAGAAGTAAAGGCCTTTTCTATAAGAAAGGGATTAAAGGTACTTGGTATAAGCTCAACAAACATTAAATTTTCCTCCTCCAAATGCTTCAGTACTTTACTTGTCAGGTAATAGATCCTCTGTAACATGCCAATTCAGAACATCAAGTTTCATCTACTTTGTTAATCTTTTCTTTCCATTTTCTTCTGCTTACAATCACAAGCACATTTTCTCTCTAATCTTGTAAAAGTTAGTTTCTCTTGTTTAGGTAAATAAGATGGTACGAATAATTTGTCAACTTGTCTGAATTCCTCTTTGCTCTTCTTCATAATATTGCAGCTTCCTCAACATTCTTATTTTATCAGGAAGCTTAGAAGGCATCTATGTTCACTTTTATCTTGAATGCTTTACCTGAACAAGTTGTTTGGCGGAAGCAATGGGAAGACCGAAATGGAGCGAAGTAGATTAGCAGCAAATGTATAGAAATCTATTACACATAAAAATACTTCTCCTCCTTATATTCCCTACCTCTATAATTCAAAGCACATAATATTTCTTCTTATTTATTGGTACTGGAAATTGAACACAGGGGTACTTTACCATTGAGCTACACCCTGGCCCTTTTTATTTTTTTATTTTGAGACAGGCTCTTGCTAAGTTGCTGAGGCTGGCCTTGAACTTATGATCCTTCTGCCTAAGCCTCCTAGGTTACTGGGATTATAGGCATGTGTCTATGTGCCCAGCCTGATCTGTCCCTTTCAAATGATCAAATATGGTTGGTAATTTACAAGTTATCCTTAAGTATGCCAGTGAAGAATTCAGAGAATCTTAAAGATGATTAGTACCTTACAGGTAATTAAACCAAATTCTCTGATTCTACAGAAAGAGAAACAGATTAACAATTGGAGAGATTTAACTACGGTCATGGAGTTAAGTAGTAATAGAGCTGGATTTCAAACCCAGAACTAGCAGCTCTCAATCCAGTGTACTTTTCATTACCCCACAGTGCATGTCTTCTTTTTTTTTGGAGGGAATGGAGGGAAGGAAAAAGAAAGACTATAACTGTAGAAATATATAATATACTATGTATTACCTCTCAGCCCAGAGTTCCATGTGTAGGTTAAATATTTTTCTAGCTCTCTCTTTTGGTTCCCTAAAGAAAACACTGATGAAACACACCTATCTTATTTTTTTGAGATTGCACTGTGTCCCTTGCAGAAATCCTTGTAACCCTAACTGCAACCTGTAATTAGAACCTAAGAGAAATACAAAATTTAGTCATCTGCCTGAAAGTTTACACATTCATTGCTGAAAAAATACATGGGGAATACATGGGGTGAATGCTGGCACTTTATACGAGTAGAATGATAAGAAATCTAGGTAGCTAATGTAAAAGTTATCTATGGTTAATGTACACAGTTCAACTAAATGATACATGAATAACTTAGCAATGATGAGCTGTATGCTACAGTATTATATGAATTGTGGGAGCACACCGAAGTCCACCGCAATGCTTTCATGGTTTGAGACCACATTACCAGAGAGACTGTTCTGTAATGAAGGTCTGACAGTATCTCCTGAGGTAAGAAGTGTGTGTGCCTTTTTTTTTTCGTTTTTTGTTATTTTTTAAGTGGCGGGGGGATAACAGGGATTGAAATCAGGGGCACTTGACCACTGAGTCACATCCTTAGCACTATTTTGTATTTTATATAGAGACAGGATCTCACTGAGTTGCTTAGCTCCTTGCATCTGCTGAGGCTGGCTTTGAACTTGTGATCCTCCTGCCTCAGCCTCCCGAGTCACTGGGATTACAGGCATGTGCCACTGCCTCTGGAGAGAATTGCCTTTTAAGAACTCTTATGTTATAGCATGTTATGTGGCAGCACATGCCAACATTTTGGTGCTCTTATGTTTTATCCCAATAAAGATTTCAGTACAATTTAGAAGGTAATGGCAGACAACTTCATACTCATTGATTACTCACCACCCAAGCACTGTGCTATGTGTATTTTTCATATATTACCTAATTTAATCCTTTGAACTCCAGAAAATAATATTTCATTTTTACAGGCCAGGAAACTAAAATTCAAAGAGATTAGATAGTTTATCTAAGATCAAACAGTTGCCACTATACAGACTTTGGACTTAAACCTAAGAGTGTCTGATTCTAGGATCATTAAACTTAACTTTACATTGTGTTGTAATACTAATAAAATTTAAAGTAAAAGCTATTTTTTTAGCCTACTACCAATTTCCTTAACAAATCAAGTCATGATTGTGTGTCCACTATGTGTTTAAAACTGTTTTGTTCTATTTGTCATTCATCATCCATCCATCCATCCATTTGTCTACCAAATAGATATTAGGTACCTGCTTTGTCCCAGGCATTATGTTAGGTTCTAACGATATACTGGTGAGTGAAAAAGAGAGTCTCAAAACAAAAGGAAGAGCTATTAATTAAACATTCATGCACATAAATACAAACTTACAATTGTGTTAATGGTTATGATGGAGTAAGAGTCAGATGCTCTGGCCAGGCACAGTGGCCCATGCTTGTAATCCCAGCAACTTGGAAGGTTGAGGCAGGAGGATCATGAGTTCAAAGCCAATCCCAGAACTCAGTGAGACCCCTCTCAAAATAAAATATTAGGGATGTGGCTCAGTGGTTAAGTGCCCCTGGGTTTAATTCCTGGTACCAAAAAAAAGTTTGTGGATTTAACAACACAAAGATCATTCCTGACCCTAACAAGGGCCACTTTAGTGGTATGATAGAAGGCATGAGTAATGAGCAGTAGATATTGTGGTTTTATAAAAAAAATAATAATAATAATTTAGTCACAACCCTGAAGAGTTTAGTTTAAGAAAGCAAAACTTATACAGAGACTACAAAAAAATAGATACACTACTACAGTTTTATTTATTCTTTAAACACTGTAGGAATCTAGAAAAAAGAACATTCAAAGTGGCTGAGTAACCCAGAAAAATGTTTACACAGAAGGAAAGTCTTAAGATCCTAAGCACAGAACTTAAAGGGATACAGAACTGAGTTTTAAAGTGCTCCATTTAGGGATATTACATGAGAGAGAGAGAGAGTGAGAGAATGTGCGTGTGGGTGTGTTGGTACGGGGTAGGGACTGAACAGAAATCAGTCTCTCCATGCTCTAGTTTTTCACTTATAAAATGGAGGAAACTAATAAGTTTCTTGACAAAGTTGTTTCAGGATTTTGTGGCTAGCACTGTTTTATTAATACTATATGAGAAAATAGGAAATACACTCAGATAACCCTGTGTATCAAAGATGGGTCATCTTGTTTACTGGTGGGACTTAACAACTTCGTTTTCTACAGGTATTTGACAGGCACAGAAAAAGCATCAGATAGCAAAGTTTAGTTTTTGGACCTAATTTGATAGAAATGTATTTGTCTCATGATTTTTATAACTATTGATATTAAATATGTAACTTCAATAAATATTTTTAAAGTAAAAATATGAGCTAGGGTTGTGGCTCAGTGGCAGAATGCTTGCCTAGCATGTGCGAGATAATGGGTTTGAGTCTTAGCACCACGTATAACTAAATAAAAGTCCACTGCCGACTAAAAAAAGTTAAAAAATAAATCAAAATATATTCTTATTTTATATTATGGCTAATTTTGTAAAGGAGAGACAGGATAAAAGAAAGAAGGGGAATAATAGAAACAAGAGAGAAAAGCAAACCAGAAGAATAAAGAGCAACTAAAATTAAGATCAAAAAGAACAGAGGATAAGAAAGGCTAGAGATCAGAGACAGAGAAACGACAGGCAGATGGAGAAGAGACAGATGAGGCCTATGACAAGGGGAACTGCCTAGACCTCCTCGATTCCTTCACAGCCTTCCCTCATCATTTCTATTTATAGCCCAGACCAAAGTACTCCAATGAAGCCGCCTGCTCCTCTGCCTGATCCCAATCGCTGCCATCATCTGTTGCCCAGCCTGCTTTCTCTTCCACGAGTCTCTTAATCAGAGCTGCACTCCACAGCAGACCTGGCATTACTACACAGTGTTCTAAGCCCACTTCTCAGTCACTTAAACACAAACAAAACAAAACAAAACCCCCAACAGCACTTGCATCTGGTAAACTAAGGATACGTTGAGATAGAAACAAGTTTGTTTATAGAATACTGAAATCTTTGGGAATACTTGTCAGGAGGTGCCCTTAAAAAACAAAAACAAAAACTTTTTTGGCAGTATTGGGGATTAGGCCCAGGGTTACTTTACCATTGAGCTACACTTCTAGTTCGTTTTTTATTTTTTATATTGACACAGGGTCTCACTAAATTGATGAGGCTAGACTTGAATCTTCTGCCTCAGCCTTCCAAATCACTGGGATTATATGCATGTGCTGCAGCACCAGTCTGAAAAGCTATCATTTTGAGAGATTAAAAGAGTGATTTTTAAAAATATGCTGGAGACTAAATGAAATTAAATAAGGGGAAAACCCCAGACTCTGAGATGATGTGCCCCCGTTTATTTCATATCTCTTCTTACTGTGTGCTGAGGGCCATCTTCATTATCCCTCATGTAGAAAGGCTTGAGTGCTAATGGATAGTTTATGACGAAGACTGGTATGTTGCCACAGTGCTTCACCAGGTACTTCTCATGTTCAGTTTGCAGATCAACACCCCACTGTAATGAGAAAAAAGGAATGATAAAAGGAGAAGGCAGAGCTAAAATATACAATTAAGCCCCTGAAAATAACCTGTATCAGTTCAAGGGTTTCCTTTCCCTGGTGCTCAGTGATGTGTGGAGCTGTCTGCTGAGGTTACACAGCTGACTAAACTAAAGAGAGATACTTGTTAACAAAAACAGCCAAAGGCCTGGAGGGATGAAAGTTGAACTCACAGACAAATGCTGAGCTTTCTGTCCCTCTCAGGCAGCAATACTTAGCAGGTGAATAGCACAGGCAGGAAGACAAAGTACACTTTGCAGAGGGATAAGACTGACTTCAGAACTGTAGTTTTTATTAATATTGCCTTGAGCTTCTCCCATAGTTACTGTTCCTAAGTCTCAGGAAATTAAATGACGGGAGATAATATTCCTAATATTGAGCCCAGCTTTGGCTAGACAGTCTCTCTTGGGATTTTTTTTTTTTTTTTTTTTTTAATAAAAGAGTCAATTCATATCAGATGCTCTTTGATGAATATTTAATAACACTGTTCAATCTATTTACTCAGCAAATACTAACATGCTTATTAAATTCTAGGTATTAGATATGGTAGTAAGAAAATAGTTATAATTCCTGGCTTCATGAAGCTTCCAGGGTGCGAGATAAACTTTAAACTAAAATTACACAAAGAATTAACTGATTATAAATCAAACAAGCACAAGTTACAGTAAAACTTACAAAGGCATCTGACAATTGGGAGGAGACCGGAGTAAAGAATATTTAAGGACAAAGGTTTGACATTATTATATTCTTAAAATTACCTTATTACTTCCACTTATCTGGCAGTAACTTTTTTTTTTTTCTTTATTCACTTTAAATAAGAAATTTATTTAAACAATAAGATACTTGATTTCAAAGTAAAACTACCTAGGCTTTTTTTTTTTTTTAATTGCAATTTATTTCTAAAGACAAACTGCCCTACACGTTAACAGCTACATATAAAAAAAGATATAAATATTTTCTTGATTTTACAATGACAAATGAGAAACACTAAAATTCTCCCGATTGAACAAGGCATGTTAAGAATTTTCTTTTCTTTTGGTATTGTGGATTGAATCCAGGAGCACTCCACGACCGAGCTGCATCCTCAGACCTTTCATTTTTTATTTTGAGACAGGATCTTGCTAAAATAAATAAGGCTGACCTCAAACTTTTGATTCTCCTGCCTCAGGCTCCAGAGTTGCTGGGATTACATGTGTGCACCACCGTGCCTGGCTAAGTATACAAAGATTTTTATGTTGTTGTCAAAACAGTGAGAGCAAAATAACTTACCCAAATATAAAGATAAGAGCTGAATTAGCATACCAGTAATGGAAAAGGCTGATATTTTCACAGAACCAATATTCTTCTGTCCTATTTTCATTTGACGTTAATCAAAACATACCATTGTCCAGTTTAAAAAAAAAAAAAAGGAATGTGTTCCTGCACAGACACTAGTACTTTATGTACAATAAAGGAATGGGAAAGGGGAAGAAGAATAGAGAAAACAATACTGTAGTAGTCAGAACATGCTGGAATCAAATTACAATTTTCTAATTGAGAATGTATTCTTGGTCTGTAAGAACAGAGTTCTGGCAGGTTCTCTTTTTAGTAGACAACCTGTGACTCCTGCCAGAGCACATCAGTTGTATCTCCATCCTCCATTTTCAGCCGTGTGTGTGTTTCAATGACTGCTGCTCATGAAATTGGAATTTGATCTACCTCATTGACAAAACCTGTCCACGATAGGCTTTCACCTAAATGGTTTGTGCCTCTTATCTTAAACTGCACCATGGAACCATCCTTCTCTGCCACTTTCAAATTGATGTGACTGTTATAAAGGACACTTGTCTCTAACACAGGGTCTCTCTGAATCTATATCTTTGCCAGTAGAAGAAAGGAGATCCCGCACAGAAACGGAGAATAGAATGGTGCTTGCTGGGGGCTGGGGGAAATGGACAGCTGTCAGCCAAAGGGCACAAACTTTCAGTATCAGATGAACGAGTTCTGAGGATCTAAATTACAGTGTGGGTGGTGATGGATATCTTCATTAACTTGATTGTGATCATTACATAATGCATACACATGTCAAGTCATCACCTTGCACACCTCAAATGTATACGATGTGAAGCAATTAAGTGAAAAATATAAAGAGCTATTTGGCCTGTAATCCCAGCAGCTCGGGAGTTCAAAGCCAGCCTCAGCAAGAGCGAGGCACTAAGCAACTCAGTGAGACCCTGTCTCTAAATAAAATACAAAATAGGGCTCAGGATGTGGCTTAGTGGTCGAGTGCCCCTGAATTCAATCCCAGGTGTCCCTGCCCCCCACCCAAAAGAAAGCTATTTGCAGTGGCTCAAAATTAAATCTATAAAGTTCAACTGAAAAAGAAACTTGTTTAATATGTTGACTAAACTTATTTCATCATATAACCTCTTTTGTTTGTTACCTTTTAACATCATTCAGAATAAATTTTGGGAGATAATGAACCACTTGATTTCCACAGTAATGCTATATGACTATTATCCTTTTTTTAGGGTTTTCATCTTTCTCAACTTGGGATACTCCTTCATAATCCTTTGTCACTGCTATTTCAAATGATAAAATTTTATTTCAAAATTATTTTTCATCTTAAGTGTTTTAGCAAGGTGCAGCAAACATCAAAGTCTATTACAGATTAACAAATACTATGTGTTGCTAATAAGAGAAATAAGATTATTTTGAAGGATTTTTTTTTTTTTTTTTTTTGGTACCAGGGATTTAACCTAGATATGCTTTACCACTGAACCACATCCCACAGCCCTTTTATTTTTTGTTTTTGAGATATGGTCTCACTAAATTGCTTAGAGCCTTCCTAAATCGATGAGGCTGTCCTGGAACTTGCAACCCTCCTGCCTCAGTCTCCTGAGCCACTGAGATTATAGGCATGCACCACCACACCTGGCTTTATTTTGAAGGATTTTCAATGTAGTTAGATAAGGACGAGAGGGAAACATATTAAACACACGCACACATACACACACACAAACTACCTCTGGGGTGAAGGTAAAGTTCTGTGATGCTTGCTGTAAAATCTCTATGGCCTCTGTGTAAGAAATGCTGTAGAAAAACAAAAGCAGAGAAAGGTTAACACGTGGCTGAAGGATGTGGGTCACTGGGGGTGTGCCCTTGAAGGGTTCATCTTCCCTGTGGCCCCTTCCCCACCCTCCTTCCCTCTCTCTGCTTCCTGGCTGTCATAATGGATCAGCACTCCTCTATCATGTCTCCTTCTGCCATTATGTTCTGCCTTGCTTGGGCCCAGAGGAATGAACTTGGCTGACCATGGACTCAACCTCTGGATCCACGAACCAAAATAAACTTTTCCTCTTCTAAGTTGGTCTTGTTAGGTATTTTGGTCACAGCAACACAAAGCTGATGTGACACAATACCTACCTATAAAAACTAACTGGAAAGAGTTGTATTTTATAGTACAAATAAAATCCCCAAAGATATGTTTTGAGTAATAGGTTTTATTTCTAAGATGAAAATTCTATTCAAATTAAAAGTTAATATTAAATAATAGGTAATATCTAAGGTAATAATGGTGGGGGTAATTGGTGGTGTTTGGTAGTGGTAGTAAGTAATAATAACTTAAAAATTAGTGTTTTACAGAAAAGAAAATGAAGTCTAGAGAGGATTTGTAACTTGCCAAACATCACTCATAGGAAGTAAGTAATAAACACTGATCTGCTAACTCCAAAATCTAAGCTTTCAACTGCTAAGATACTTGGAGTTTCATATGGATTCCTCCCCTGACTACTACTTACTAGCAATGTAAGTCACTTCGACTTAGCGAAAGCATGTTATTAATTTTTGTAATGTACTATACAAACATTAAAAATTAAGTATTTATACTTGTAAAATAAGGAGATTGGACTATCTTGTCTGGAGCTCTTTCCTGCTCAGACATTCTATTATTTTACTTCATCAATTACTTTATATGACCTACCAATTACACTGAGAAATATAAAAAGCAGTCAAAGTAGGAAGCAGAAAGATTTTGGTACCACTATTACTATTTCATTATCAAGTCAAAATGACTCTAAATATTCCTGTTCTACTTCTCCCACATCTTAATTTAGGGCAAAGATTCAAGTTCAAGTTATAGTCTGACACTGGATTTCCTTAATGGATTTCATCAATGCTACTATTTTTCTTAATATGTATATATATTTCTTCTTTCCAGAGACCATTTCCAATGTGCTTGTTTTAGTCAGCTATTTTGCTGCTGCAACTAAAAGTATGTGCCCAGCACAGTTATAGAGGAGGAAGAGTTTATTTGAGGGATCACAGTTTCAGAGGTCTTAGTACACAGAAGGCCAGCTCCATTCCTCGGGGCTGGAGGTGAGGCAGAACATAATGGTGGAAGGTCGTGCCAGAGGGAAGCAGCTGACGTCATCAGGAAGCAGAGAGTCTCCATTCTCCAGATACAATTCCAGTCTACATGCTCCATAATATACCACAAAGCTATGCCTCAATTCCATTCTCCTCTAGTCACACCCTACCACTTCAGTTACCACTCAGTTAATCCCTATTAGGGAATCAAATCACTGATTGGGTTAAGAGTTTTACAATCAAATCACTTCTCCTCTGAACCTTCTTGCATTTTCGCACATGTGAGCTTCTGGGGTCACCTCATATCCAAACCATAATATTGCTTTGAGGAAAGGAGAAAAAGACATTTTGATATAGCATGACACAGCATCAAACTATCTTTATATTTCAAACTTTTAAGAGAAAGCACTATTCTAAAATTGTTGAAGTAAACTGCTAAGGTAAAGAGATTAAAACTGACATTTCTTTGCCTTAAACTCACAAAGACAAACAATGAAGAGCAAATAAAGAAGATAAGTACACTCTATATATTTTCAAAACCTTAATACTGTAAAGGAAATATAAAAGAATTGAATTCTACCTGTATTTCTACTGCACAGGGGATAAATTCAATTGCTATACAGGTCCTTTGACACATTTTCATATAAAACAATTTTAACAGAGACTGAAGGATACACTGAATTCTATTTATGCAAAATGATACTGGTCATGTGGTCTCTACATGGATTAGATGAGTGGTGTACATACATAAAGGACAAGTTTCTTTGTTTTGCCATTTCCCTGTTCTTTTTTTTTTTTTTTTTTTTTATTCTTCTTTACATTAAAGGATTATTCACAGGCAGATTCAGTTACACCTAAAATGTACAGGAACTTCAGAGGCCATGCCTTGGACAGCATGAAGCAGCAAGGGTGATGATGGCAGAAGGGAGGGCACCGCCATGCAGACCACTTCCCACTTACTGCTGATGGATGACATTAATGGAATAATCACTGCCAGCACACCATCACCATCCCATTATGCTTACCGTGCTCACTCTTAATATTTTCACATGCATTATCTGATTTAAGAAGTCTAAGTTAATCAGTATCTTTCCCTTCCTCCAAATAACACAAGGACTAACATGCTTCAACTATGAAGACGCTATATGGTGTTACATGTTATTATGGTCCAAGATTTTAGTTCTAAGGTGAAGGATCCTCCCCCACCAATGATGTGAAAATATTATTTTATCATCCTGTTGTCACTACTGTTATTAGAACTTCTTGGGGATCTAATCATCTTGTTTGTTATATCTGTGGTGGTTGCTTATGATAAGTTTTTTTCCTCCCTTGGTATTAGGTATTTTAAGTAATTTGGAGGTAATTTAAAGTATACAGGAGGATATGCATAGTTTATTTATAAATACCATAACATTTCATATAAGGAACTTGAGCATCTGTGGATTTTGGAATCCATAGGGGGTCCTGGATCCAGTCTCCAGTGAAATCCTTGACAGATACCAAAAATGACTAAGTTTGAATTGTAGTAATATAACTTGTTAATTACTATGTTCATTTATCTTGGCATGATTTATTAATTTATTTATTGATGACACACTGATTATCAACTATAAACCAGACATAAGAGCTATAAAAATAACTAGAACTTGGGTCTTGCCACAAATTTGGGGAGAGTGGGAAGCAGATATATAAATAAAAAAATTATAATTCAATGTGATAAATACAATGATAAAGTATAAATAAATTCAGAGAAAGTATAATGTCTACTTACATTAAAAAGTTGTTTTTTAGCATATGTTCTAATCTGTCCTTGGTAAGAAAAAGACAAAAATGAAAAAAATTTCAAAATGTAATTATATTCATTATGTGTAATTTAAGATACTTAAAGAGCAGCTGTGTGAGGCTTTACCCACAAAACTAATTACCTTGTGGCCTGGAGCTATGAATTTGTGACACAGTTCAACATCTTCAGGACAATTTGAGAGAACCGTCATTGCTGTGGTCTTGAAGAGTCCCTCCATAACCTAATAAAAATGACACAGAATTGCCTGAAGTGAGCAACTTACACAAAACACCTCGTCAATCAGCAATGCGAAGAGAGAGCCTACAGAGTGGGAGAATATCTTTGCCACTCATACTTCAGATAGAGCAGTAATTTCCAGAATATATAAAGAACTCAAAAAACTCTACACGAAGAATACAAATAACCCAATCAACAAATGGGCTAAGGATATGAACAGACGCTTCACAGAAGAAGTTCTACAAGCAATCAACAAACATATGAAAAAAATGTTCACCATCTTTAGCAATAAGAGAAATGCAAATCAAAACTACACTAAGATTCCATCTCACCCCAATTAGAATGGTGATTATCAAGAATACAAGCAACAATAGGTGTTGGAGAGGATGTGGGGAAAAAGGTACACTCATACATTGCTGGTGGGGTTGCAAATTAGTGCAGCCACTCTGGAAAGCAGTGTGGAATTTCCTTAGAAAACTTGGAATGGGCCCACCATTTGACCCAGCTATCCCACTCCTTGGCCTATACCCAAAGGACTTAAAATCAGCATACTACATAGATACAGCCACATCAATGTTCATAGCTGCTCAATTCACAATAGCCAGACTGTGGAACCAACCTAGATGTCCTTCAATTGATGAATGGATAAAGAAACTGTGGTATATATATATATATATACAATGGAATATTACTCAGCTATAAAGAATAATAAAATTATGGCATTTGCAGGCAAATGGATGAAACTGGAGAATATCATGCTGAGATAACCCAATCTCAAAACCCAAAAGGCGAATGATCTCGCTGATAAGCGGATGATGACACATAATGGGGGGTGGGAGGGGGGCAAGAATGGAGGAAGGAGGAACTGTATAGAGGGATAAGAGGGGTGGGAGGGGTGGGGGGGAAGGAAAAAATAACAGAATGAATCAAGCATCATTACCCTATGTAAATGTATGATTTATGTAAATGTATGCTGTTACTCCATGTACAAACAGAAACAACATGTATCCCATTTGTTTATAATAAAAATAAATTAAAACAAAACAAAACAACAACAACAACAAAAAAAAACACCTGGTCAGGGCTCTGAAGACTGCTGTCCAGGTTTTGGTAACTATAAATTCATTAATCTTCTTAATCCCTGAGAGCACTATAGCAACATAGTTCAGTTTTCCAGGAAGCTCAATTTCTTTTCAGAGAGGGAGAAAAAAGGAAAGGAAAAGAAGTTTGAATTTTGTGCTAACAGTCTGAATATTGATATTGAAGTGAAATATGAAATGAACAGTTTTAACTGACTGATATTTCAACTGATTATCCATAAACTCATTTGCAGAATCAGGACAATAGTAGTATCTACTTTATAGGACTGTTGTGAGAATTAAAAGAGATAATCCATATAGCCAACTTGGCTTAGTACCTGGCTCACAGAAGCACACATGTGTTAACAGCTGTGAAGTATAAGAACATTTTGAAAAGTGGTTCTGTAAATCATTGGTAAATGAAAGTAAACTTTAGAATCTGAGAGGCAATGAGATGTATCTAAACATAAATGTATAATTTTTGTTTGGTAAAGCATAAAGTAAAAATAAAATGCATTGGCATATAACTTAAATTAGAATACAAGAATTAAATTTACCAGGGTATCCACAGAAGCCTCATGGAAGAAATTTGTTCTTAAAAGAAAATCAGTAGCTGGAATGGAAGATATTTCTAAAATCTTTTAAGTCAAAACTATAATTTTGGGGCTGGAGTTGTGGCCCAGTGGCAGAGCACTTGCCAAGCACATGTGAGTGCCTGGGTTCGATCCTCAGCACCACATAAAAATAAATAAAGGTATTGTGTCCACCTATAACTAAAAAACAAAAAACCAAAAAAACAAAAAACTAAAATTTTGGGGGGCACAGCCCAGTGGTAGAGTACATGCTTAGCATCAGCGAGGCCATGGTTCAGGCTCTACCCAAAAACCAAAAATCCAAAAACTAAAAACTAAAAGTTCGGTTTGAAGTCAGGAGATCCCATTAGTCCTTCCAGATGTTTTACTCATAAGGACACACATGTTTATAAAGTCTAGGGTGCCTAAAAGGGAGGGGGTCTTCTTTTCCTCGTTTGCCACATTGATATGCTTTACCCAGACTGGAAACAAAGTGGGGCACAACTGTACACAATCAGATATAGAAAAATATTTAAATATTAAGTGACAACAGTAGTGCCATTTATTATTAATCCCTTGCTAAGCTATAACATATTACTGTTTATTCTCTAAACGTCTGTTATTATGGTCATTTATCTATCCAAACAACATGTATATCTAATACAGTGAAAGAAACTGGTGAGCATGTAGGTTTCTAAAGTACTGACAAAGTAAAATAATAATAATAATGAATAAGAGGGATGGGGAAAAAAATTAGAATCCAAAACAATAAAAAAGACAAAATTGAAGGTAATAAGCAGAACTTCCTGAAGGCCAAGTAATCTAAGGAGAGGAGAGGTGTTTAACTGCAGACTTAATGTAAAGAAAGGTAAAATAAGCTATTACAATAACAGAAATAGAATGTATAGAATTTAAACCAGTGGAGGAAAAGAAAGAAAAATAAAGAAAACCAGATGAAGCCAGTGGAGAGGGGAGTAGCAGTAAGAAATAGCTTGATGAAAAAAGAACAATCAGATGCTAAAGATTCTTTACCTTGAGCCCATGTCACCTACCAGTCCAGAAGTGAGACAAAGAAATTGATGAAGTTTCCACATTCCTCAATTACTAAATAAAGCCACATATATTGGAAGCTGGATTGGACAGTATGCCTGTACTGGCAAGGAACTGTATGGTTTGGATGTGAGGTATCCCCCAAAAGTTCATGTGTAAGACAATGCAAGAAGGTTTAGAGGAGAAATGATTGGGTTATGATAGCTTTAGTCCAACCATTGAATTAAACCCCTGATGGGATTAACTGAGTGATAACTGAAGGCAGGGAAGGTATGACTGGAGGAGGTGGGTCATTGGGGATATGCCTTTGGGGTATATATTTGGCAACTGGTGAGAAGAGTCTCTCTGCCTCCTGATCACCATATGATGTGCTTCCCTCTTCCACCCTCATCTGCCATGATGTTTGGCCTCACCTCCAGGACTGAGGAAAGGAGCCTGCTGTCTATGGATTGAGTCCTTTGAAACCATGAGTCCCCAAATAAACTTTTCCTACTCTAAGTTTGTTCTTGTCAGTTCTTTTAGTCACAGCAGTGAAAAGGCTGACTAAATGAAGACTGATTACTGAGGTTGTTAAATTGGTATCTTTCGTGAGCAGTAAATTCCATTTGAAGATGAGTTCACTGACTTCCCTAACCTTGACTTTTAGACTACCCTCTCTAAATGTAATTGAAGAAAAGAGAAACTCAACTGAAGGGTCAATATAACTTTAAGGTGTTTTAAAATGTATTGCTCAATGGCACTGAAATGGTAATTCCTAGTTGCTTGTAACTCATGAGGGGAAATTATTCTGAGTTACAACACTCTAATATTTATGAGACTATTGTATCAAGACAATAATTTTCACAGAATATAATTTATGAAAGTAAAAGAGAAGTGGGGCATTACTTTTGGAGAGAGTAAGCTTTTTCTTTCTATCTTCAGGGGAAAAGTTTATATTCTAATTAACTAAATCACTCAATGGTATATGCTTTAAATATCACCAGCAGAGTACAACAATTCAAGTAGCAAACTGGTGACACCAAAACTTGGATATTCTTCTGATTTAGGTGCATAGTTATTATTAGCTTCAAGAAGATCAGTATTAAGATTCACAAAATCAGAGAACTTCTTGTGTAATTACGTAACAAATTGTCCAAACTGGGGTACTTCTGAGAATGAAAAGTAGAAATATTTTATTATTTTTAACTGATACATAAAAACATAAAAATTGAACATGACAATGGGATACTATGTGATTTTTCTATGTATGTAAATATTGTGTAATGTTTGTATCAGATTAAAGGTATCCATTTTCTCAATCATCATTTGTTCATGGTAAAGACATTCAACATCCTGTCTTCTAGTTTCCTAAGATATACAGTACATAATTTATGTTGTCTTTAGTCACCTTAACATGCAATACCATACCAGGCTTCTTAATCCTATCTCACTGTAACTTAGTATCCATTGGTCAACCTTTCCCCATCCCTCCTGGTCCCTAATCTCCTCTGGTAACCATCATCCTACTTTGAACTTCTATGAGATCAATTTTATATTCCACACGTAAGGCAGATCATGCAGTATTCATCTGTTGGCTGGTTTATTTCACTTAACGTAATGATCTCCAGTTCCATTCATGTTGTTGCAAATAACAGGATTTCATTTTTTTAAATGGCTGAATAGTATCCCATTGTATACATGTACCACATTTTCTTTGTCTACGTATTACTTGATGGACACTTAGGTTGATTCTGTATCTTGGGAATTGTAAATGGCACTACAATAAAAAATGGAGTGCAGCCCTGCCAACAGTGTGTAAAGGTGCTTTTATGGTTTGTATATGAGGTATCCCCAGAAAGTTCATGTGTGAGACAATGTGGGAATGTGATCAAGGTGAAATGATTAGATTATAAGAGCTGTACCTTATCAGTGAATTAATCCATTTGATGGTCTATAATTTGAATGGATTAATGGGCAGCAACTACAGGCTGGTAATGGCTGGAGGAAGTAGGTCACTGGGGATCACATTATGCTTGCCTCCTTGCACTCAAGTTCTCTGCTCCTGGCTGCCACGAGCTGAGCAGCTTTCCTCTGCCACACTATCATGTTCCACCTTACCTTGGGCCCACAACTATGGAGTTAGCTGACCGTGGACTGAATTTCTGAAACCATGATAAATAAAATTTTCCTCCTATAACTTGTTCCTGTTAGGTCTTTTGATCTTACTGATGAAAAGCTGACTAACACAGCTACCCTTTTCTCCACATCCTCACCAGCCCTCATCTTTAGTCTTAATTTTAATTTTTCCCCCCAGTATTGGGGACTGAACCCAGGGGCACTTTACCACTGAGCTACATCCTCAGCCCTTGCTATTTTTTATTTTGATAAAGGGTGCACCACTGTGCCTAGCATTTTTGGTCTTTTTGAGAATACTTCTTCTTACTGGGGTGAGGTGATAGCTCATTCTGGTTTTCATTTGCATTTCCCTGATGATTTTTTCATATACCTGTTGGTCACTGTGTGTCTTCTTTTGAGAAATCTTTATTTATGTATATTGCTCGTTTTTAAGTTGGGTTACTTGATTTTTTGCTACAAAGCTTTTGGAGTTCCTTTTATATTTTGAGTATTAACTCCTTGTCAAATGTATAGTTTGCAAGTATTTTCTTCCATTCTGTAGTTTGTCTCTTCATTACGTTGGTTCTTTGCTTTGCTGTGTGGAAACTTCTCAGTTTCATAAAATCCCATCTATTTTTGGTTTTATTTCCTATGTTTTTGGAATTTTGTCCAAAATATCCTTACCCATCTTGATGTTTTGAAGGTTTTCCCCTGTTCCAGTAGTTTTTATATTGAAGTCTGGGGATTGAACTCAGGGCCTTGTACACGTTAGGCAAATGTTCCATACTGAGCAACACCCTAGCCCACACATTAAAGTCTTTACTCCATTTTGAGTTGAATTTTACTAGTGGTTAGATATAGGGGTCTAGTTTCATTCTTCTGCATGTGGATATCCTATTTTCTTAGCACCACTTACTAAAGAGACTCTCTTTTCTCCAATGCGTGTTCTTAGCACCTCTGTTGAAAATCAGCTGGCCAAAGATGTATGGGGTTATTTCTCTGTGCTCAATTCTGTGTTGGTCTGTTTATCTGCTTTTATGTCAACATCATGCTGTTTTTATTACTACTGTTTTGCAGTATAGTCTAAAATCAAGAAGTGTGATACCTCCAGATTTGTTCTTTTTGCTCAAAACTGCTTTGCTTGCTTGAGATCTTTGGGGCTTCCATGAACTTCAGGATTGTTTTTTCTAGTTCTGTGAAGAATGTCATTGGTATTCTGATGAAGATTGTATTGAATGTGGAAATCACTTTGGGTTATGGACATTTTAACAACATTAATTCTTCTTCAGTGAACACGGAAGGAACATGAACATTTTTTTGTGTCAATTTTTTTCATTGGATTTTTGCAATTTTTTTTTTTTTTCTTTTTTTGTATAGGTCCTTTACCTTCTTGGTTAAATTTACTCCTACTTATTTTATTTCTTATAGCTATTGTGAATGGGATGCCTTTCATAATTTTATTCTTAGCAATCTCATCATTGGGGTATACATTTTAATGTTAATTTTCTATGCTGAAATTTATTGATTATTTTATCAGATCTTTTAGTCTTTTAGTAGAGTCTTTAGGTTTTTCTATATATAGAATCCTAGTATTTGCAAACAGGGATAACATGACTTTCTATTTAAATGCCTTTTGTTTTTTTTTTTCCTTGCCTAATTGCTCTGGCTAAAACTTTCAATACTATGTCAAATAAAAGTGATGAGAGTGGACACCTTGTCTTGTTCCAGACCTAAGAAAAAAAACTTCCAGTCTTTGCCTGCTCAATATGACGTTGGTGTGGGTTTGTCGTATATATTATAATGTTCCTTTTGTAACTAATTTGTCCAGAGTTTTTGTCATGAAGCAATGTTGAATTTTACCAAATGCTCTGTCTACATATAGTGAGATGAACATATGATTTTTATCCTTCATTCTGTTGATGTGGTATTATACTTACTGATTTGCATATGTTGAACCATCTTTGCATCCTGGGATAGATTCCACTTGATTATGATGAGTGTTCTTTTTTATATGGTTTGAGATTCAATTTGCTAACTTTTCATTCAGAATTAGGTTTTTTTTTTTTTTTTTTTCTTTTTCTTTTTTTGCGGGGCTGGGGATTGAACCCAGGGCCTTGTGCTTGCGAGGCAAGCACTCTACCAACTGAGTTATATCCCCAGCCCTCAGAATTAGGTGTTTTTATTCAGAATTTTTGCATTCAAGTTCATTAGAGATAAGGGTTTACAGTTGTGTGTGTGTGTGTGTGTGTGTGTGTATGTGACTGGTCTTTGTTATTAGGGGGTTGCTGACCCAGTAGCAGAGTTTAGAAGAATTCATTTCAGTTTTTTTTTTTTTTTTTTTTTAAATTTTAAATAGTTTGTGAAGAACTAGTATTAGTCTTCCTTAAAAGTTTCATAGAATTCAGCAATGAAGTCACCTGATTCTGGACTTTTCTTTGTTGGTAGACTTTTTATTATTCATTCAATCTTATTACTAGTAATTAAGTCTGTTTTCTATGTCTTCATGGTTCAATTTTGGTAGTGTAAATGTGTCCAGAAATTTACCCCTTTGTTTTCCAATCGGTATCTAATGACCTTTGTATTTCTGTGGCATCAGCTGTGATGTCTTCTCTTCACCTCCAATTTTATTTACTTGGTTCTTTTATTCTTAGTCTAGCTAACGATCTGTTCATTTGCATTTTTTTTCAAGTCTCTATTTATTTCTGCTCTAATCTTTGCTATTTCTTTCCTTTTTAAGATAGATTTGCTTTTAACTTTTTCTAGGTCCTTAAGACACATCATTGTTTATTTGAAATCTTTCTATTTTTTGATGTAGGCACTTATTGCTATTAACTTCCTTCTCAATACTGTTCTTGCTGTATCATTTATGTTTTGGCAAATCATGTTTACATTTTCATTTGTTTTAAGATTTTTTTTTTTTTGGCAGTGCTGGGGATTGAACCCAGGGCCTTGTGCTTGCAAGGCAAGCACTCTACCAACTAAGCTATATCCCCAGCCCGAATTTTAAGATTTTGATTCTTCAGTGATCCACTGTTTGTTCAGTAGCATGCTGTTAAGGTTCCATGAATTTGTATAGTTTCTGAGTTTCTTTTGTTGTTAATTTCTAGTTTTATTCAGCTCAGATCAGAGAAGATACATGCTATGAGTTCACTTATTTGAAGATGTTGAGACTTGTTAATTCTAGACAATGTTTCATTTGCTGAAGAAAAGAATGTCTACTCTGTTGATACTGAACAAAATGTTTTGTAAATCTTTGTTAAGTTCCTTTGATCTATAGTAAAGCTTAATTCTGTTTTTTTTTTTTTTTTTTTTGTGTGTGTTGATTTTTTGACTGGCTGTCCATTGATAAAAGAGGGATGTTGAAGTCTCCTGCTATTATTTTATTGGACACTATCTCTCCTTTTATATCTAAAATTTGTTTTATAAAATTGGATGTTCTGGCATTTGGTACACATGTTTACCATGGTTATATGTTCTTATTGAATTGATCCCTTGACTATTATATAGTGACTTTGTCTTTTTGTGGTACTAGGGTCTGAATCCAAGGCCTCATGCTTGTTAGGTAAGGGCTCTACCACCACTAGGCTACATCCCAGACCCATGGTTTTTGTCTTTAAGACTGTTTTGTCTGATATAAGAATAGCTACTGTGACTTGTTTTTGGTTTCTGCGTGCATGGAATATGAAAAAAGAAATATTAATAATTAAGCCATTTTGTTTCTCTATGTGGATGTTCTCTAGCTGTAGTAAGCTGACTACATTTTATCTTTCTAACCAATTCCATTTTATCTTTCTAACCAATCTTAAAAATCCAGTCAGAATACAAAGAGCAACTGCCTCAGGACTCAAAAAAGTAAATAGTGATAGGTAGCCTGACGATGAGTTGATTAAATGACAACCTGTAATGAAGGTGAATTTTCCCAGTTCCATTCTTCGTTCTTCTGTCTCCTGGTTTTGATTTGGTAGCGAAACAATGAACTGTCTAGGAGGCACAGGAAGCAAAACTTCTGGGCGAAGGCTGCTATATCCCACAGAACTGGGACAAGGTCCCTGTGTGTTAGCGTATACAGGAAAGTCTTAGGTTGGTATTCTGCCCTTCTGTTTTCTCTTCTGGTCCTGCCCTGAAGGTAGCCCCAGTTGTGGAACACCTGGAACTCCCAGAGACCCACTTTTCAATCAGAGGCCCTGAGGGAGGAACACCCTGCTGTCTGGAAAATGTGTACATGGGATCTCCATTGTTTTTAAGCACCTTTATTCTTACTACTTTTAACTAATTAATAATGATGATCACTGTCACCTGGAAATAAATAACATGGTAGGGGACAAAAATGTGAAAGAATCTGTCTTTCTGGTCAGAAGAATCAAAACTAGGGGTCTTAGGGAGCCAAAAAGTATGAAGGAAATTCTGAACAGCAGGAAAAGGGGACCCCTAATTTTGTATATGAACTTTCATAAGGCCAGGGTTCACCCTGAAGCATGACACATGTTTAAGGACTGACAAATCAACACTACAATACAGTATTGCTTCCAGAGGATTTTAGCAGGACCCAGAGTCCCAGAATATGACATTCAAACGATCTAGTTAGGATACAGTCTGAAATTACCAGGCAGAAAAAGAACCAGAAAAGTTTGATGAATCCTCAAAAGGAAAAGACAATCCACTGATGTAAGCATACAGAACACCCAGATGTTGGAACTAATTTGATGAAGATCTTAAAGCAGGTATAATTACCATCTTCCATAAAATAAAGGTAAACAAACATTCCTTAAATGAAGAGAGAGGACTTCTCAGGAGATTAAAAAAAAAAAAAAGAAAGACATGAGAAAATATGCATCTGAAATAAAAATTTCACTGAATGTGCAAAGGAGCAAAAAGAAGACAACAAAGGAAAGAATTAGTGCATTTGAAGAGAGTTTAGTCAAAATGCCCCAGTCTGAATTGTGGAAAGAAAAATGATGGATTATATAATGAACAGAGAACTGAATAACTGTGGGATATTTCCAAAGGTCTCACAGGTATGTTATTGGGGCCAAGAAGATGAAAATACAAACTGACACAGAAAGCATATGTGAGGAAGTAATGGTTGAAAATTCTTCCCAAATGGCTAAAGACATATTCAAGGAGCTCACTATACTATAAACAGGATAAACTCAAAGAAAATCATACCTAGACATACACCGATTCACTTGCTAAAAATCAAAGATAAAGATCTTACCAAAATTAAAAGAATGAAAAGGCAAGTTACTTACTAGGGGAACATATCTGGAAACTACACATCCAACAATATATATAAAGAATATATATATATATATATATATATATATATATATATAAAGAATATATAAAGAACCCTCAAGGGCTGGGGAGATAGCTCAGTCAGTAGAGTGCTTGCCTTGCAATCACAAGGCCCTGGGTTTGATCCCCAGTACCAAAAAAAAAAAAGAACCCTCAAAACTCAAGAGTGAAAAAAACAAAAACAGTTCATAAAAGACACGAACAGCTGTTTCACTGAAGAGAATTTGTAGATGGCAAATGAGTACATGAAAAGATGTCCAATATCATTAGCCAGTAGAAAAATGCAAATTAAAAACACAAAGTGTTATTAACAGATACCAAGAAGAGAATAGTGAGAACACCAAATGCTGGTATGGATGTACAGAAACCAGATCTTTCATATATTGCTGGTGTAATAAATTGCTGAAAACAACTGGCTAGTTTCTTATGAAATTAAACATATGACCTAGCAATTGCACTCTTGAAAATTTATTGCAAAGACATAAAAGACTTGTATTTACACAAAAAACTATATGTGAATGTAAATGAACTATACAAAGGTGTTTTATTCATAATACCCCCAAAATGAAAATTATATATGTGTATATATCCTTCAATGAATGAATGGTTAAGCAAACTATGGTAACAACATAACACAGTATACTACTCAGAAATGAAAAGAAACAAACTACTGAAGCATAAAATACCATATCTTGGGTAGCAAGGGTATTATACTGAATGAAGAAACAGATTCTGAATGATTGCATCTGTATAATTCCATGTAAAGGGAATTCCTGAAATTAAAAAAAAATCAGAAATGGAAAATAGAATAATAGTTATTGGAGGTTAGAGATAGAGGTGGGTGGAGAGAA
The DNA here is from genome assembly GCF_902686455.1 of Sciurus vulgaris. Classification (NCBI taxonomy): domain Eukaryota; kingdom Metazoa; phylum Chordata; class Mammalia; order Rodentia; family Sciuridae; genus Sciurus; species Sciurus vulgaris. Next base: position 75,780,467 of record NC_136472.1, read on the forward strand.
TTAGGAGGGATTCAAAAGAGCAACAAGAGGGATCTTTGTGGTGATGAAAATGTTCTGGATCATGATTGTATTAACGTCAATATCTTTGTTATGATATTGTATTATTATTTTGTCAGACTGGTAGAAACTGAGTGAAGAGAACACAGAATGTCTCTATATCATTCCTTACAACTGCATATGAATATGCAATTGCCCAATATAAAAACTTTAACTAAAAAAATATAATGACAGTGAATGAAGAAAGGTTAATCATTTGAACACATGTCTAAGACAACTGGATGTCCATGTTAAAAAAAAAATGAACCTTCATTAATACTTCAGAGCATTACCCAAAAGTTAACTTCAAATGGATGACACATGGAAAAATAAAACTTAAAGCAATAAAACTTTCAGAAGACATCACGAAACTATTGTGTGACCTTGAGGTTTTTATTGTTGTTGTTTGCCAGGTTGGCCTCCAACTCACAATTTTCCATGTCAGCCTCCAAAGTAGCTGGGATTATAGGCATACATCCCTGCACCTGGCTTTAAAGTATTCTGAATGATGTTAACATCAAGAGAACTGGTAAATTAATGATCATAAAAATCAAAGTCTTTTTCTCTATATATGACAGTCAAAAGAATGCAAAGACAGACCACCAGTTGGGAGGAAATATTTGCTAATCAGATATCTGAAAAAGGAGTTTCATTTGGAATAAAGAACTTTCAAAACTCAACAAGAAACAAACAATCCAACAAAACATTTAGAACAAACAGTTCACCAAAGAATATGAACTAATAAAGACTATAAAGCTAATAAGCATATGAAAAGATGCTCAACTTCATAAGCATTAGGAAAATGCAAAGTGAAAGCACAATGAGATATTGATACATTGCTATGAGAACATCTTAGAACATATATATATATACACCCGAGTCCCCAGCACACACACACCCCTGAAAATACTAAGTGCTGGTGAGGAAGTAGAAAATGTGCAACTTTTGCATACTGCTGGTGAGAATATAAAAGTCATTTTGGAAAATAGATTGGTTTCCAATGAAAATGAAACATTAAACACTTATCTAGCAATCTCACCCCTGGAACTTATCTAAGAAGTATGAAAACTTTATATTTATACAAAACTTGCATATGAATGTTTATAGCAACTTTGTTCATTATTTTAAAAAGCTAGAACTGAATTAAATATTCCTCAACTGATGAAAGGATAAATGAACTAGGTGAATACCTAGCAGAAAAAAGAAGCAAGATAAAAAGAGCATGGATGAATTTCATATACATTATGTTAAGTAACAAAAGACAAAGTAAAAAATCTGTATCTTATTCCATTTAAATGACATTTTGGAAAAGGAAAGATTACTTAGAGGGACAACAGATCAGTGGCTGCCAGTGGGAAGAGGGTTGGAATACAAAGCAACAGTAAGCGGGAGTTGTTTTGTAATGACCAAATTGTTTTGGCGCATGCCTGTAATCTCAGCTACTGGGGAGGCTACGGCAGGAGGATCACAAGTTCAAGGTTAGTCTCAGCAATGTAGTGAGACCCTGTCTCAAAAATAAAGAAAAACAAAAAAGGGCGTTTCTGAGGATGTAGCTCAGTGGTAGAGTGCCCCCGAGTTCAATCCCCAGCACTGAAAAGTTTTTGTTTTGTAACTTGATTGCAGTTATAGTCATAGAGGTCTACAATTTTCCTCAAAACTTAGAGTTTTTATGTATGCAAATTTAAAAATAAATTTAATAGAATATGAGACAAGAATAACAGCAAGATCCAAGAAACAGAAAACTGGTAAATTAATACAATGGGTCCAGACGGCTGTTATGCAACCCTCAGGGAACAATGACACCGAATCTACCTCCTCTCTAATCCCCCCACCGCCATCTAAAGCTGCTGAACAAATAACTGGCAATTTTTCTGGGATTGTCTGACCTTGTTTATTAGTCCCAGACTTACGTTGGGATATATCTGAAATGATACCAGCAAATGCAGTGTAGGAAAATGCTTCAAATAAAATGACTCTGTGCTTTTTGGCTTATGATATTTCTGGACATTAATCAATAATACTTAAAAAACTAGCTTAAAATCCATTAGTTAAGGTATCTTGAAATTAAAACAAAGATAGAGAATGAATGGGAGAAAAACAATGGAATAAAGAAGTGACTCAAAACTCATTTCAAATATTAACATTAGATGTGAAATGTTCCACTTATACTTTTAAAAGAGCACAAGAATTTCAGGGACCTGACTAAATGCAAAGCCAAAAATCTGGAACTGACTGAAAAAGTATGCAACTTAACTTATCTAATTCTCAATGTTCTCACTGAAATAGTGGAAGAATTAGCATGATATTTTCCAACTTTATCCATTTAGCAGCAAAAGGCATAATTTTATTCTTATTTATGGCTGAGTAATATTCCATTGTATATTTATACCACAGTTTCTTTTTCCATTCATCAATTGAAGGGCATCTCGGTTGGTTCCACAATCTAGCTATTGTGAATGGAGTAGCTATGAACATTGATGTGACTGCATCACTGTAGTATGCTGATTTTAAGTCCTTTGAGTATAAACCAAGGAGTGGGATAGATGGGTCAAATGGTGGTTTAAAACAATGGGAAGACAAAAAAATTATTTTGTAACCCTATCATATGGTAAGATATAATTATAGAGCAAAGATTAAAATCTTTTAATGAATTCTAAAATAATTTATGCATTATCTTCATAATCTTTCCCTATGGTATCTATGTTGGGACTATAAAGAGGTGGAAGCAGAAATGGGGAGGTAGAGGCTGCAGGTGTGGCTTAGTGGTAGAGTGCTTGCCTAGCATGTGTGAGGCACTGGGTTTGATTCTCAGCACAACATAAAAAAATAAATAAAATAAAGATATGTCATCTACAACTAAAAATATTTTTTAAAAAAAGAGAAAAGAAAAGAAATGGGGAGGTAAAGTGTATTCCTCTCCTCATAATGCTCTCCCTGTCTGAGTGAAAGAGGAACATAGAATCGGGTAGTGGGCTCAACGAAAGCTGCTTGAGGAGCGCTCACAGGCTCTGGGAGGCTCCAACTCTAAATCACTACAATACAGCACAGGGTTATTCCACAAAGGCACTACTGATATTTTAGGCCTGATAATTCTTTTTGTGGAGTGGTAGAGCTGTGATTTGTAGGTGTTGGAAGAGAATCCCTGCCTTTACCTGCTGTGTGCCAACAGAAATTACTCTTCCTACCTCCTGACCTTTCCCCAGTAAGGACAACTAAAAATGTCCCAGGATCTAGAATAGTCAGTGGAAGGTGACTAAGAAAGTATGTGAGTGAACGCTACAGTGTATGGCCAGAATGCCCCTCACAGGCCCAATGCCCTATCTGGAAATGCTATTGCCAGTGGTTTATCCTCGAGTCCCTCTTCAGGAATCGTCTAGCCCAAAGGCACTGCCTTATTCAAAGTTAAGCCTCATTCAGAGGCTGACCATGACCACTGTGGGGGAAGCACAAAAGCCCACCCTTGCTTTCAAACAGAACAGGCCAAGGCCTGTGTTAAAGCATCGAAGTTCAATTTCCCCTCTGCCCACTGTTACTTTCCTCCTTTCCTTACAGTTGTCATTCTCAAGAGCATTCCCTAATAACCCCCCTTCCAACAATCTCTGCCTTAAAATTTGTTTACTGGAACATCCAACCGAAGACAGGGTAATAAAATAATGAGTCTCTTCCAATTGTGACATACATGGTATTTATGCTTTAAATGGATTTGGGTCATTTAGTGGGTAAAAATGCAAAGATATATAAATGAATAGAAAGGAGGGTTGATGGGAATTACTAGAGTAAACATTCCATAATTACAAATCTAAATTTAGTGTTTTAGTCAGCTTTTCATACAATGGCCAAAAGAATAACTTAAAGGAGGAAAAATTTATTTTGGCTTATGATTTCAGAGGTTCAGTCCATGGTAGACCAACTCCATAGCTCTTGGCCCAAGGTGAGATAGAACATCATGGCAGAAGAATGTGGTGGAGGAAAGCAGCTCAGATCATGACAGTCAGGAAGCAGAGAAAACTCTACTCCCCAGGGACAAAACATAAACCCAAAGGCACACCCACAGTGACCTACCTACCTCCAGGTAGGTAGCCATACCTACCTGTCTATAGCTATGAATCATTAATTCAATTCAAGCAATTCCAGTGATTAGGCCACAACTCTCATAATCTAATCATTTCACATGTGAACATTCTTGTATTGTCTCACACATGAGCTTTCAGGGGACACCTCATATCCAAACCATAAAAGGCAGTAACCAAAATATCATCAGAGAATTCAAAATAACCTCAGTTAATTTCTGGACAATTAATAAGTGCCATGAACTACACTCATTCGCCTAGTCCTCTCAACTATCCTATGAATGAAGAATTCCCATTTTATAGATGAGGAAATTAAGTCCTTTTTCTAAGGTCACATAGCAAGTAAATGGTAGTACTAAAAAATCAAATCCTGGTCTATTTCACTCCTTGACTCATGTGCTCTGTGGGGATCATTTCCATAGCTTCCTAGCGAGGCTGTCCACTGTCCTTATTTTTCAGCTTCCTCACAATCATTTCTCATGCAGGACATGGTGGTATATACCTGTAATCCCAGTGGCTTGGGAGGTTCAGGCAGGAGAATTCCAAGTTCAAAGTCAGCTTCAGCAACTTAGTAAGTCCCTACCAACTGAGTGAGGCCCTGTCTCAGAATAAAATTAAAAGCGGGGCTGTAGATGTAGCTCAGATGGTAGAGTATGCTTGCCTTGCAGGCACAAGGCTCTGGGTTCAATCCTCAGCACCACACACACAAAACAGACAAATAAACAAACAAATAAAGGACTGGGGACGTGGCTCTGTGCTACCAAAACACACAAACAAAAAAAATATTCCTCATATGGCTGCTACAGAGATTTTGTTTTGTTTTGTTTTGGTACTAGGATTAAACCCAGGGGTACTTTACCACTGAGCTACATCCCCAGTCCTTTTTATTTTTATTTTAAAAAATTTTTTAATTTCTAAAAAATTTTCAGTTGTAGATGGACACAATACCTTTATTTTGTTTACTTATATGGTGCTGAGGACTGAACCCAGTGCCCCATGCATGCAAGGCAAGTGCTCTACCACTAGGCCATGACCCCAGTTCTCCCAGTCCTTTTTAAATTTTCATTTTGAGACAGAGTCTCACTGAGTTGCTTAGGAACTCACTAAATGGCTAAGGCCGGCCTCGCCAACTTGTGATCCTTCTGCCTCAGCTTCCTGAGGTGCTGGGATTACGGGCATGTGCTACCACATCCAGTGACCTTCTTATTTTTTATTTGAGACAGGGTCTCATTAAGTTGTTGAGGGCCTCTAAGTTTCTGAGGCTGTCCTTGAACTTGTGACCCTCCTGCCTCAGCTTCCTGAGTCACTAGGATTACAGATGTGTGCCACTGCACCCGGCTTAGAGAAATGTTTTCCTTTTGGATAAAGTTCAAACTCCTTAGCATGGTTTTAAATACAAGGTCTTTCATGATCTGGTTCCTGACTCTCTCCAGCCTTGTGACTTGCCCCTTCAAATGAACCCTGACAGTTCCTACAGATCCTTTCTAAAATAACCTTATAGATGTTTATGGAAGTATTACAGATGTTTATATAAGATGTTTTATTTATTTTCCTAGCAAATAAGAGTTACTATTTACTAATCCTGTTTATTTCCTAGACACCATGTTAGGTGTTTTATATTACATACATTATTTCGCTTACTCTTCACTTTTTACAATAAGTAAATTATTCTTTTACATAAAGAAAGCTAAAGATTATGAAAGTTAGGTAACTTAATAGCAAAGCTAGTGGAAGAGCTGCGATAGAAACTTAAACCTGACTCTTATATGTTCAACTCTTATAATGAAGTCAGTAAATGTTTATTAAATTAATAATAGCTATCTTCTTCATCTTACAAATATCTGTAATTCACACTAGTCCAGGATAAAAAAAAAAATATAGAAGCATATAATGTCACAGACATCTGAAATTTTAAAACTGTGTACCTACCTGCATGAGATCTTGAAGACTCTCAACAAAAGAAATTTCTGCTTCTACCATATAAAACTCTGCCAGGTGTCTCCGGCTCTGAGAATTCTCAGCTCGGAATGTTGGACCAAAGGTAAACACTTGAGTAAAAGCTCTGCAATTCAAGACGAAGAGCATGAAAATAGATTCACATGATTAATTTTAAATATTTAAGATATTCTGTGAGCTCTTAAAAGAAAAAATATTCCTGCCTCTGTCATGTCCACAAACCCACACATATTAGCTCTCTACTTCTCTAATGGGTGATAATAATAGTTTCATTAAAAATGTTACATTTATAGAAACCATTTTATCCCAAAGGAATTTGCAACTGCTTTACAAACCCTATGGTTTTCTAAATATAGAAATATAACCACTTCTGGGTGCACTCTACTGCAGCTGACTTAAACAGCAGGCAACTACATTTCACAGCAATCAAGATCAAAGTAAAGGAAAAATACCACCACCCAAGAAACCACACAGAGAATTCGAGATGGTAACACAGAAAATGAGAATTTCATGTGGATAAGGTGTGCTAATTTAGTTTTTAAATACACGAAAAAAGAAATGTCAGATATGTACAGCAATTTACCTTATCCCAAGTCTATCTGAGTCCTTCACAACCACTCATGTATTCCAATAGATGCTGAAATCTGACCTTTCAAAGTTGGAGGTAAGGGCAGATTTTGAAGAACTGTCTATCTCCTGGCTTTCAAAAAAGACTACAGCTCAAGTATCCAAATGGAAAACAAAATGAAACAAAACAAATCTTATTTTTAAATGCCTCCAAAGAAGTGGACACACATCTACATTCTTGAACACTTGAGTGTTCCTCATATTTAACAAGGCAAAAAACTGAGGTCTGATCAAGTATCTATGAAATAATGAATATTCCTTGAGGACTTAATCATAAATTTTGGTTTTGTAAAAACAAAGTAAGAGATTTGGGAATCCTCAGCTATTATCTTGAACATTCTTTATATGTTCATCATTAGGTAAGTAACACTAAGATCAGTAAGCAGTGCAGAAAACAGATGTTTTAAAAATATATATAGAACTGGGGTTGTAGCTCAGTGGTAGAGTGCTTGCCTAGCACATTGAGGCACTGGGTTTGATCCTCAACGCCACATAAAAATAAATTTAAAAAAATAAAAAGAGGTATTGTATCCATTTACTGCTAAATATATTTAATATATATAAATATTTTTAATATTTTTAAATATATATAAACTAATATATATGTGTATATATACTAGTTTTGTTTTGGGATACTGTGGGAAATGAAATAGTAAAATAATTAAAGCAATAACTAAAGAGATTGTTTTCTTCTTTCAAAAGTTCATTTCAGTTGGTAAGAGGCTTAGTAATTATGTTTGGTTCTACAGTCACCTTCATGAGATCATAATCTGTTAACCTGATTATGAGAAAGCTGAGAATCTTAGCTTTCAATGGAAAAATAAACAGCAGGAACTCAGAAAATATTATTATAGTTAACTTTTCTTCCAAGCTTCAGACACGGACTTGCTTATTAGAATGCTCCTAAAAAGACTGAACCTATCTTGTACAAAATGAAAACATTTGCCCCACTTCTAAAAACAAAATAATGAGCAATTCTGCTTTTCTGTTTACCTTTCCCCCAGTGCTGTTAACCTCAGTTAATCTACTGAGTCATCCAGGCCAGACCTTAAACCTCCACTGTCCACATGTCCCATATATTGATTACAAAATTCAATTGTTTACACCTTGAAAATTCTCTTAAAGCTAGTCACTCTTATCTCCACAGCTGCTGCTGGTGGTAAACCCTTGCCTTTTGTTTAAAAAATAAACAGCTTTTTGACTGGTGTCTACCACCTGTCTTTCTTTAGTCTAAACTACTATGAGTTTTCAAGCTCAAATCTGATTATGTAAAAAAAAAAAAAAAAAAAAAAAAAAAAATCTGATTATGTCAGCCCTAAATTTAAAAATCTTCAATGATTACCCACTGCCACAAGGATACAATTCAAACTCCTGACTTCAACTCGAGTTTCCCTCATGTAGCCTCTTTCCTCCAGCTACTCTGAAGTCATTCTCCTCACCTAGCATGTTCCTGCATCTTTAGGACCTGCACAGGCCATTTCTCATCTTGTTCTCCCTGCCCCTTGCTCCTCTTGCTGTATTTTATTTTATTTTATTTATTTTTTTGTACCAGATGTTGAACCCAGGGTGCTTAACCACTGAGCCATATCCCTAGCCCTTTTTACTTTTTATTTTGAGACAGGATCTTGCTAAGTTGCTTAGGGTCTTGCTAAATTGCTGAGGCTGGCTTTAACTTGTGATCCTCCTGCCTCAGCCTCCTGAGCCACTGGGATTACAGGCATGCACCACCCACTATGCTCATCTCACTCTAAATGGCAAATTTCCATCCAACCTTTAGGACTCAGCTTGAATGTCATTTCTTCTTTGAAACCTTACCATGTATCCCAAATTTATTATTTCCTCCTGTATATAACTTAGTTCATATATTTATCATATAGATATGTATGAAATGTAATTATATTTTAAAATATCTTTCTTTCCCCAATAAACTATGAAATTTTCCAAAACAGGAATCATGTTTTATTCATGTTTGCATCTCCAGTGCCTAGATAAAACAGGTGCTCCTGCTGAATGAATGAGTAACTAATGATGATGACGGGCTTCCTCAGTCATCAGCTGGAAAAGCACAACATCCTCACAAACAGCAATATTACAAATATAGAAAAACACTCAGATACACCTTACTGGAGCTGTCAGTACCTAAAACGGGAACCTAAAATGGGTCAAACAATTCAATTTGTCCCAAACAGTAAAAACAAAGTTACATGGCCCCTGCTTTCCGATCTGTGACTATGACATCTTTAAGTAGGCTGGCAATAATATATCAAAATTTAAAGCATGGCATTTATTGTTGGTATTTCATTGTACTAAACTGTATATACAAATGTTAACATTAAAGTGGTGAAGTTTTCTAGGGCATAAATACATATGTGGTACAGTGGAAATTTACTTCGGAGGCTCTGAAATACAAGGTAGGCTAATGGGACTGTTATTCAAGAGTGCTATTTGTATTAAGGCACTAGGCACAAAGAACATCGTGATTTCTAAAAAGAACTCCACATTCAAAGCACAAGGGTATCTGCTTCTCACGTGGCAATTCTATGTAGGTTGCTCCAGAATGAGTAGCAACAGGGATTTTAAAATTTAACAATGGTTCCCTAGATATACTGGGCAAGTTCTCTAGTATAAAATGTAGAAGAGGATCATGAGTTTTTATTTTAATTATAGTAAATAGCAGGCTCTGACTGAGGTACTCAAGAGCTAAGTAACCTTTTTGTCATTCATTTCTTTTTATTTCATTTATTTATTTTGGCACCAGGGATTGAACCCAGGGGCACTTAACCACTGAGTCACAACCCCATCCCCTTATGTATTTTATTTATAGACGGGGTCTTGCTAAATTGCTTAGGGCCTCACTAAGATGCTAAGGTTGGTTTTGAACTCGTGATACCCCTGCCTCAGCCTCAGGAGCTGCTAGGATTACAGGTGTGTGCCACCATGCCTGTCCTCTTTTTACTGCTGAATTAAGTAACACTGTAACTGAGTAAGAACTGATGACCACAGTGCTTCTTTTGGACTAACAGAAAGAAGAAATGAGCTGGAAGGTATGTTGGATAATTGCCTAATTCAGCATCCAGTCTTTAAATAGAGGAATGTTTAAACCATTTAATAACGATCACCCTACATCAGCATCAAGGATACTATTATAAAAGTAGTGATAGTAATAGTAATAATGAGAGTTAACCCCTTCATAGTTGATACCATAAAGTATTATTACTATATCTATTTTCTGAAGTGAGAAACTTTTGATTCACAGAGGTTAAGAAGTTTTCCAAAAAATTACAGAGCCATAGTTTGGTTAAGTGGCCAAGGCAGATTCAAATGCAGATCTATTCAGTCCCTTAGCCCATTTATTTATTAGGTTATGTTGTTTCTGGTGTTAAGAACTGAACAGACATTTCATAGAAGAAATACAATTGATCAACAAATATATGAAAAAGTGTTCATCATCTCTAGCGATTAGAAAAATGCAAATCAAAACTACTCTAAGATTTTATCTCACTCCAGTCAGAATGGTAATTATCAAGAATACAAGCAACAATATGTGTTGGCGAGGATGTGGGGAAAAGGTACACTCATGCATTGCTGGTAGGATTGCAAATTGGTGCAGCCACTTCCTCAGAACACTTAGAATGGATCCACCATTTGACCCAGTTATCCCACTCCTCAGTTTATACCCAAAGGACTTAAAATCAGCACACTACAGTGATGCAGCCACATCAATGTTTAAAGCTGCTCAATTCACAATAGCTGAACTTATGGAACAAACCTAGATACCCTTCAACAGATGAATAAAGATAATGTGTGGTACATATACACAATGGAATACTACTCAGTCTTAAAGAAGAATGAAATTATGGCATTTGCAGGTAAATGGAAGGAGCTGGAGAATATGCTAAGTGAAATAAGCCAAACCCAAGAAATCAAAGGTAGAATGTTTTCTCTGATGAGTGGATGCTGATCCATAATGGGGGTGGGGGAATGAAGGGACTTTGGGTTGTGCAGAGGGGAGGGGAGGGGAGGGGAGGGGGGGTGTGAGGATGGGAAGAACAGTGGAATGAGATGGATATTATTACTCTGCATACATGCATAATCACACTACTGGTGTGACTGTACCATATTCAGCCAGAGGAAGGAGAAGTGGTGTTTCACTTGTGTATAATGTGTCTAAATGCATTCTATTGTCATGTATAACTAATTAGAACAAATAAAAAAAAGAAAAAAATGCAGATCTACTGCAGAACTTATAGTTTTGATTAAGACACTAACAAATGATGCTTATAACTAAACATTTTAAAACTCAGAAAATGAGGGGCTGGGGTTGTGGCTCATGTGAGAGGCACTGGGTTCAATCCTCAGCACCACCAAAAATAAAATAAAATAAAATAAAGTTATAAAATACAAATAAAAAAAACCTTGTACTTAAAAAACAAAAACAAAAACAAAAAAACTCAGAAAATTAGAAGGAAAATTTCATAGTACATTCCCCCTTCTCAAAGATAACTAAGGTATGTAGTTTGGTGTATTTCTCTGTTTTTTTAATAGTTCTGCTTTATGTGTTAAAATCGTAACTCTCTAAGATGTGTTGTCTTCATGAAAATAATGAGAATGATAGATTCTCATCACTATTTTGTAACTTTTAGCAAGTCACTTAGTCTTTCTAGTCTTTAAATTTCTATAGAGATGGGAGATGGGATGACTTGGCATTGACCTCTAGTATCTTCTGTAATAATTTTGTTTCTAGGTCCATAGACAACCACTCCTGTTTTAATTTATGCAGATTTATTCTTTGTTCTGTCTTCTACAGACATGAGAACCATTTGTAGAAAGGCATATACTCACATTTAAAAAATAAAATCTGAGAACAAGGCTATTTCTAAAATAAGATACAAAGCCAGGTGGAAGGCCAGTACTGCTTTGAGAAGAGACCAGCAGAAAAAGAAAACACTCAGCATTGAAAACCATTCTTGTGCCAAATTACAGAGAGAAGAAAGCTATATAAGGAAAGACCATGAGCTTGGCGTCAATGTTTAAGATAACAAGAGTACATTCAATACACATTAATCATGAAAGCTACAAAAATGGCTTTTTGAAAAATAAAAAATAAAATTACAGAAAGAGTTCTATAAAAGTCACCTTCTTACATGTATGCAGTTTTATATGAAGCCCTTGAGTTGGCAAGTGAATTATTTTAAAATGGTCACTGGTTGCTTGGCCATTTATTCCTTCTGAACCTGAAATTTAAGAGCTAAACTTTATATTTCGAAAGAACAAAGGAATTGCTATTCTTTTTTAATTTTAATTTATTTTTATTTGGAGTAACAGCATACCATTTGCGTAGTCATACATTTACTTAGGGTAATGATGTTTGATTCATTCTGTTATTTTTTCCTTCCCCCCACCCCTCTCACCCCTCTTTTCCCTCTATGGAACTGCTATTCTTTAGCTGGAGAAGAACTTACTTGGCATAAGACCAATCAGCAACCTTTCCCATACCCCCAACATCTGTATTATTTCTTTACTGTCATGTCGGTAAACATTCAATGAACTAAAAGAACTCATGGCCTTAAGTTAACAGTCTTTTCCAAGTGATACTATAGGTACCAGCTCTATAGTGTTAGGGCCCCATCCTTAAGACTGTACTTAACCATGACCCCATAAAGGCATGATCTTCAAATATATATCACACTGGGGGTTAGGACATTAACAGAAATTTTAGGGGGACACAATTCAGAACATAACGAAGAATGAAAGCTTTTTGGGTATGCAGTTTTTTTCTGGGAGTGATAAAAATGTTCTGAAAGTAGATAATGGTGTTGGCTGCACAATGTCACTAACAGTAAATTTTGTGTGATGTGTATTTTACCAAAATATATTTTTAAAAAGGTTTACTGGGGCTGGGGATACAGCTCAGTTGGTAGAGTGCTTGCCTTGTGTGCACAAGGCCCTGGGTTTGATCCCCAGCACCGCAAAAAAAAAAAAAAAAAAAAAAGGTTTACTGAGATTAATTGTCCATCAGGTACTTTATAGATGTTTTATTTCATTCTTTCTATCCAATAAGGGATATGATTTCACTCCATTTTACAACTGAAAAAATTAAGGCTTATATAAGTTGGTAAATGTCCCAGAGCATGACACTATACTTGACTTTAACAAAACCAGTTTGACTCCGTGGCCTAGCTTCTGCACTGCTGCATGTATACACTTTCAAACACTAGCATGGATGATCAATGGCCTCATGCCCCCCCACAATACAACCATGTTTTCCATAGAGAAGTTTGGTACTTTTAATGTCACTGTTGTCTGGGTGAGTTTTGCCCCTGTACAACATGGTTATTCCATTTGGTGGCTGTTTCTGACTTGCCTTTCTTCCACCATTAGTTCCTTGTTATCTCCATAGCTTCCATTTCCTATGCCTTACAACTGTTTTCTGTCTTATACTTTGTTCTATGTATATACCTTCTTACGGGAAAGGAAGAGTCATTTATTTATGGGCACAGATGGTCAATAAGGATACATTTTCATTCCATTTTAGGATATAAGAAAATGGTAACACATTTGATATACTTACTTTTTGGTTCTTTTTGGCAATGGCTATTTTTGCTCAGGCTCACCGGTTTACCAACAAAGGCTTCTCTTGTGGTATGCTTCTCCCCCCAACTTCCCTTCCTCTAGCTACTTTCAGGTCCAGGGCTATCTTGGAGCATAGAAGTTTGGAACTGGGTAAAAGAAGACTTTGTTATAATGCTTAGATGGTCTATAGTAGCAATTCTTAAACTTTAGCATATATTAGAATCACCTGAGGTTTGGCTGGGTGTGGTGGAGCACCCCTGTAATCTCAGCTACTTAAGAGATTGAAGCAGGAGAATCCTAAATTCAAGGTCAGCTTTTTGAGACCCTGTCTCAAAAAATAAAAAGGGTTGGGGATGTGGCTCAGTGGTTAAGCACCCCTGGGTTCAATTCAGTACTAGGGGAGGGAGAGGAGAGAATCACCTGAGGTTTGTTAAAACACAGCTTGCTAAAGTCCTATCCCCAGAACTTCTGCCTCAATAGGTCTAGGGTAGTTTTGAGAGTTCACATTTTTTCAATTCCCACATAACACTGATATTGCTGGCTCTCAGGGACAACACTTTTAGAACCTTGTAGAGTGTTTTTCAACATATGGCATTTTAAAAAACAATCCTGATGCCCATTCACACCCCTAGACTAACTAAATCTGATTTTCTTGGAAGCTGAGCTGATGCACCTATATTTTTTAAAAATCTGCTGGAGTCAGGCACAGTGGTGCACACCTGTAATTCCAGTGACTCAAGAGGTTAGCAAATCTGAAGTCAGCCTTAGCAACTTAGCAAGGCCCTAAGCAACTTAGCAAGACCCGGTATCAAAATAAGAACTGCTGGAGTAGTAAAGTGCCCCGAGGTTCACTCCTAGTATCCTCTCTCAAAAAAAAAAAAAAAAAAAAAAAAAGCTCCTGGGACATTATAATGCCCAGAGTTGAAAAACAATGATCTAGATATTCTAATTGCCAATAATTGAAAGTAAAAGACACAAATAATCAATACAAAGGTGTTACTTCATAACAGTGATAAGAGTGGTATCATTTGAATAAGGCCTAAAGACTATGAGCAAAACCAGCATTTTCTAATATTCTTGCAGACTCCAAATCAAATAGATTGGCTTATGAACACAAAAGCACAAAGGGACCATTGCAGTCTAGAAATAGGCAAACTGCTTTTAAATAAGTACTTAGCCTACAGAAATAAAGCATGAAAAGTCCTATTCATTTTCCTTGAATTGGAGAAGGAAAAGGAAAAAGAATGAGAGAGAAAGACAGGAAGAGAAAAGAGGAGGCAGGACTGGGAAGAAGGAGGGCAAAGAGGGGTGAAAAGAAGACAACTAGGACAGTGGTCATGTGGCACAAGCAACAGAGAGATGTTCCTTGGGAGCCTGCACTAACTCTTCTATGTACCAAGTGACATGCACAGGAATTTCAGAGTTGCACTGTGTATACTAGCAAAACACTTTTGGAAAGACATTCATCAGTAATAAAATAGCTAAATAATCTGTGGCACAGAGACTCAAAAGAATACTCTACATTAGTGAAAATGCATAGATTATATACAACACAGATATAATTTAGGAACATAATGAAACAACAAGCATGTTGTAAAGACTATAATGTTAAATGAGTAAAATAAGTTACCAAAGAAAACAGTGATTCCATTTATGTAAAATTCAAAAACTTGCAAACTAAATGTACTGGTCATAGATATAAACATATGTGACAAATCTATAGGGAAAACTAAAGTAATGATTTAATGCAAAATTGAGCATAGGGGCTAGTTCTCAGGAGAGGGAAAGGGATTGGATTAGGAAAATATATACAGGGCACTAAGGAGATGAAACATTCTGAGGGGGCCTGATGTTGAATACTAATATCTTACCTCTCTATCTATTTTAAAAGTTTAATTTTGTGTTCACATAATATATAGACACCAAAAACAAGTCAGAATGAACAAGTTAATGGAACGAAAAAGAGTAAAATGACAAAACTGTAAAAAAAAGTAAAGGGCAGGCATTGGTATCAGTGCCCAAAGCACCTGCCAGGCCACTATTCAATTCTTCAAACTTCCTAACTTTCTCTTATTCTGTCTGTCCACTTGATTTAATTCAACAAGTATTAACACACATAAGGAACTTAGGTCTGACCAACATGTTTACTATGATAAGAGCAACAGAAACCACTAAAATGCATATGACATAGGTGCCTTTAACACTTTACCAAGGCCAACTAGATCTGCAGTGTTCAATATGGCAGCCCCTAGCCACCTATGGCTATCTAAATTTAGTTAGAATTGAATCATTTAATTAAGTTCCTTGAAATATAACAGTCACACTTCAATAGTCAGTCAGTGGCTTCCATATTGGACAGTGCAATACAGTGCAGTTCCATCATTGTGGTTAAGGTGTACTGCCCAGCACTGGAATAGAGTGTTGAAATCTCAACAAATGCAGAAGATAATCAACTAAAGGAAAATGTGTGTCAGATGCAATGAGATTAATGGAGTACAGAGGTGATGGGTAGAGATTCTGAATGTGCTCCAGGGTCTAGTCGTATATATCTGATTTTTCCTATAGTCACTGCTCTGCTATGCCAGACCTCTTTGGCTTTCCCCCCCCTCTCCTATCTGTGCTTTACAGAACTCATGTTCTACTTTTCTTCTGTGTTCATAAGCACAGCTTCTCTCTTCTGATAAGATGGCTTTCTTTCAGAAAGGTATTGATGCATACCTAAGAAATATTCAGTAAATGACATCTGCAGTTTTCATTAATTTTCCATCAATATGCATAAAAATTCTCAGTATTAGACTTTTCCAAGCTGTTAACTCATCCCTGGGCAAACTAAGAGCCATCTTATTCATCATCTCTGAAGATGATAGTGAACCCACCATTCTCCAGTGGTCCTGGTTCCCCTGAGAAGGAACATTCAAGATGGATGTATGATGAAATGGATAGTCTTCTGATTTGGTTTTACTTATAAATATGGCTTCAAATGATACAAAGAAATAGTAAATGCTGTATGAATACTTTAAAAAATACTCTTAATGATATGAATCATGGTGTGATCTATACTAAGGAGTTTAATGACATGAATCATGGTGTGATCTATACTAAGACTTTGGGTTTAGTTATTCTTTTGATTGTATCCCAAGTTACACCTGACCCTCCACAGCTATATATGAAATATCAATGTTATAAAATCAAATACATATTTTGGCTAAAAGAATAATGAAAGAAAATTTGAGAAAACTCTTTGTACAGTAGTCCCTAAAGTACTGTCTGCCTAGAATTCAAATTTTTCCATTGAACGTCATTCCACAGTATCCTAAGATAGAATCAAGAGAAAAGCCAAGAATAACTATCCTGTTGAAGAAACTAAGTAAAAGTCACTAATAAATGTTCCTGAAACAAACAAACAAACAAACAGGTCTTTGTCATAATTCATATGCTAAACCTGTCTCTTAAATGTGAAACAAGGCTTGCTAGGGTTTTGCACGTTCTCCAAATTGTAAAGATTTATGTGACACACATCTGTTTATCTGTCCCATGTAGCTGTTTCAAGTGGCAAAACATCAGTTTTATTTTGGGGGGGGGGGTGTGTATCATGGAAGTTACAGTGTGTGGGGTGACATCAAAAGAAAATATAATGTTAATATCAACCAATATAGGTGACTAAAACTTATATGTTATCAGATTTTACTGGTGAGAGAGAAGCAAAAAAAAAAAAAAAAACCAGGACTAAGTTTCCTCATTAGCAATTTCTTCTAAAGGAGCAAAGATGAAGTTTCCTTTTATATTAAAAGTCTGTTTTTTGTAATATTTCTTACAGAATGTCTACTAGACCCTACAAGACATTTCTATTAAGTGGTTCACTAAAACAAACACAACACTGGTGAAGTAGAAATTTAATTTATTCCTATTCATCACATTTAGGGGGACCATAGGTCTTGGTTTGCCCAGGACAAACCTATTTTATGACAAGTGCACCAGAATGTTATTAGTGCTCCCTTTCACTCTTTAAACTCTTCCACTGCTGATGGGCATGTAAGAATATAATTACTTTAGAAGAATGGCAGCTTCTTATGAAGTTAAGCATTAAATTTACCACATAGCTCAGCAATTCCTAGGTGTTAAACTGGGAGAATATAAAAGCATATGTACTCACAAAGACTTGCGTCTGAATATTCAATTTTAATCACAATATTCCCAAACTAGAAACAACCAAATATTATCAAAATATGAAGGGGGAGAAAGGATTCTGGAAAGATCATGGAATAGAAAGCACTAGGGGCGGGCTGCCGGTGGCGGTAATCCTGCGTTCTCCTGTTCTCTCCTCTCTTCGCCTTTGCTCGCCTTCCGGTGCTGCCATGCCTTGTTCTGAAGAAGTAACCGCCGTCTCCCCTAGCAAGCGGGCCCGGCCTGCAGAGGAGGGCGGCTTGCGGCTCCGCTTTGTACGGCTCTCGGAGCACGCCACGGCCCCGACCCGAGGGTCCAAGCGGGCCGCGGGCTATGACCTGTACAGTGCCTATGATTATATAGTACCACCTATGGAGAAAGCCCTTGTGAAAACAGACATTCAGATAGCTCTTCCTTCTGGGTGCTATGGAAGAATAGCTCCACGTTCTGGCTTGGCTGCAAAACACTTCATAGATGTAGGAGCTGGTGTCATAGATGAAGATTATAGAGGAAATGTTGGTGTTGTGCTATTTAATTTTGGCAAAGAAAAGTTTGAAGTAAAAAAGGGTGATCGAATAGCACAGCTCATTTGTGAACGGATTTTTTATCCAGATATAGAAGAAGTTCAAGTGTTGAATGACACTGAAAGGGGTTCAGGAGGTTTTGGTTCTACTGGACAGAATTAAGATTTAGGTCAAGTATAGAAAATGAAAATGTTACTTTTCTCTTAAAACTACAGACCTTCTGCTTAAAGTGTATTAGTATTTTGCATGTTTGTAAAGTTAGGTTTAGCTTCTAAAAATGTATTATGCTAAAGAGTTCCTCTGTTAGTATCACATGGAAACTTTCCTGTATTTTCTGCAGTTTATGGTTTTTTGTAAATCTGCTTTGTGGTGATCTAATGCAAAATTTTTTAAAAAAACAAATATATGTACACCAATTTCAGATTTTTTTTTTTAAATTTTAAAAATATATATGAAGGTAAAAAAAAAAAAAAAAGAAAGCACTAGGGATCTATCTACTTAGACAACAGCAATGGCAGAATCTGCCTGGAGTTACTGTTTTAGAATTCTGGTATCTATTGAAGGTGAAAGGCTAGGATAGTAAAATGGTCAATTTCCATCACTTTTAGCTTTTAGCACAGTAGCAGCTACCCATTCCCCACTCCCAGCCCTGAGGCAGGCAATTGTGCAAGTGTTCCTGCAACAGAGGCTTGCAGGAGCCAGGATAGGCAAAAAGAATTCTGTCCTTCAAATACTGGGGATCTGGGCTTGGATTCCAGACTGCTGGTTTGGATCACAGAGATACAAAGAGGCAGGCAGCCACTTTGTTGTACCTTCTTCAAATGCTGCAAGTCTCTCTTCTGACATGACTTCCAGGGGATTTAAAGGACCAGTTTCTTTTCTCTTCCTTTCATTTTTCTCTTTTTGAATTTTGGGAGCCAGATATTAAAGACTATTTAAAAAAAAAAAACTTCATTTGTGGAAAAATTTAGAAAGCGTTCATGCCTGTTCAGACAAATGTCGAGATCTGGGAAGACTAAGGTCACCGATCCTTGGCACAGAAATAGTCTATAACAATAACAGCAACAATAAAAAGAGTAAACCCTGCCAAGTGTGGTGGTGCACGACTACTCCTAGCCACTCAGGAGGCTGAGGCAAGAGGATTACAAGTTTGAAACCAATCTCAGCAACTAAGTGTAACTATCTCAAAATAAAAAATTAAAAGGGCTAGGGATCTAGTTCAATGGAAGACTGCTTGCCTAGCCTGTGTGAGGCCCTGGGTTTAATCCCCAGTACAGGGGCGGGGGGAGCAAATCACATAGCAGATCTACTTTAAAAAAGACTTAAGTAAAAGAAGTTATGACAATATTAATAAGGAGATAGGAAAACTAAAAAGAAAACAAAAGGGAATTCTGGAGACCATGAGTACAACAGCTGAAATGAAAACTTTCTTACAGGGATTCAAAGGCCAGATCTGAGGAGGCAAATGAGTGAGTCAGCAAAATTTAAGACAGGATAATGAAAATGATGGAAATTAAAAAAAAAAAAAAAAAAAAAGCAAAAGAGAACAGAACCTATATCACTTGTGGGATGCCATGATGTGTGAGTGGGAGTCCCAGAAGGAGTTGGGGGACAGTAAGAATATATGAAAGAAATAATGGCTGAAATTTCCCATGATTATAAAGACTTGACTATAAACATTCAAGAAGCCTAACGCTCTCCAACTAAGATAAACTTACAAAGACCCACAGTGAGGTGAATGAGACAGACATCATTACCCTATGTACATGGAAGAACGGTGTGAATCTACACTGTGTACAACTATAGAAATGAAAAGTTATACCCCATTTGTGTTCAATGAATCAAAGTGCAGTCTGTAAAAATTAAAAAAGAAAGACCCACAGTGAGATACATTATAATTAAACTTTCAAAAGCCAAAGACAAAGAGAGAATGTTGCATACAAGGGACAGTCATTAAGATTATCTGCAGATTTCTCATCAGAGGCTTTAGAAGCTACAAGGCAGTGGGCCAATATACTTAGTTCTAAAAGAAAACTGTCAATCAAGAATTTTATATCTGGCAGAACCTTCAAAGAGTGAGAAGAATTTAAAACATTCCCAGACAAACAAAAAGTAGAAGAGTTTGTTACCATTAGATCTGCCCTATAAAGAAATACTCAAGGAAGTCCCACAGTGAAATGAAACTAGACATTAATCTGAAGCTGTATGAAGAAATAAATATCTCAATGAGGGTAAACATGGGTAGTAACAGTTTGTAACTGCATTTCTTTTGTTTTCTACATGATTTAAGAGATGAGCATATTAGAATAAAATTATAGTCTAAAAGCTAGTATTATTACAACTTTCATTTATAAGTTTACATTTTATTTTTTACATAATTTAAGAGGTGAGTGTGTCTTAAATAATTACTACTTTATGGTTTAGAGACTCCATGTATAAGATATGACAACAACCAAAAACATGGGGTGAGAGCTGTAATAGGAGCAGAGTTTCCATATGTTATGAAATTAGATTTATATACATTTTTTAGGATATTAAATGTAATCCCTATGGTAACCACAACGAAAACAGTCATAGAAAAAATACATAAAAGCAAACATGAAAGGAACTTGAATATTTCACTATTTTTTTTTTTTTTTTTCTTTTGGTGGTGCTGGGGATTGAACCTAGGACCTTTTCCATGCTAGGCAAGCACTCTACCAACTGATCTATATCCCCAGTCCCTGAATATTTCACTATTAAAATAAAAAAATCTTTAAACACTAAAGAAGATGTAATGCATAAAATAAGGGACAAAAATTCTATAGAGCATGCTAAAAAACAATAGTACAATGATAGAAGTGCCTATTTATCAGCAATTACTTTAAATATGAATGGATTAAACTGTTTAATCAAGTAAAAAATTGGCAGAATGGATTTTTAATTATGAGGTTACATCCCAATAAAATCATTCTAAGTTGAAAACATCATATGTAGAAAATGCATTTACTATACCTAACCTACTGAACATCAGAGTTTGGCCTAGCCTACCTTAAATATGCTCAGACTACTTATTTTAGCCTATAACTGGGTACAATAATCTAACACAGTCTATTTTATAAGAAAGTGCTGAATATCTTATAATTTATTAAATACTTGTATTCAGAAAATGGTGGCAACACAGTACACTGTAGAGCATCAGTTGTTTACCCTTTGATCACATGGCTGATTGGGAGTTAGAGCTCATTGGTGCTGCCTAGCACCACGAGTGCGCAATGACTGCACACTGCTAGCCCAAGAAAAGATCAGAATTCAACATTCAAAGTACAATTTCTACTGAATGTGCATTGTTTTTGCACCATCATCAAGGTGAAAAACCATAAGCGAACAAGTCAGGGATTATCTGTATATGCTGTCTACAAGAAACTCACTGTAGTCGCAAAGATACCAACAGCCTGAAAGTGAAAGAATGGAAAAAATTTCCATAGAAATAGTACCCAAAAGGGAGATGGGGGTAGCTATGCTTACATCAAGCAAAATATATTTTAAATCCAAAAATATTATAAGAGTGATGGGCTGTGTATGTATGTATATTTTGAGGATATTATTATATTAATAAAATGTTCAATACAGCAAGAAGATATAACTATTACAAACATTTACACACATAATGATGGCCCATCAAAATATATAAAGCATAAACTGACAGAACTGAAGAGAGACTAACCATAATAATTGGAGACTTCAATTCCCTTTCTTAATAATTCAATTCCCTTTCTTTAGAATAGCTAGACAGAAGAAACAGGATTTAATACAACAAACCAACCAGATGTAACAAACATCCACAGAGCACTTTTGAAATACTTGAAATTTTTTCATATGTGTATGTGTTACCTACTCAGACAAATTAATGTATATTCATTGGCTTTTTTTTGTGTGGTGGTAAATGGCATTACACTGTGAATCCACCTGATGTCACTGAATTGTACACTTTAAAATGGTGATTGTTTACTAAAAAATGCAAAAAATAAAGTGAATGGTTAATAAATTATGATATTATCCCATTCAGTGGGATAATATTCAGTAAAAAAGGGGGACCAACCTGCTGGATAAATGTCAAAAGTATTATACTGAGTGAAAGAATCCAGATACAAAAAGAATAAATACTGCATGATTACATTTATATAAAATTCTAGAAAAGGAAAATCTAATCTAGGCTGAGAGAAAGCAGACCAGTGATGGTTTAGGTCAGGGGTGTAGGAGGAGGACTGACTCCAAAGAAGGAGGAGAGAATTTTTTAGGGTGATAGAAATAATTCTATATCTTTTTCATGGCGCGATTACAAAGGTTTGTAAATCTGTAAAAATTTACTGAACTTTAAATTTAAAATGGGTTCATTTTGATTGTATACAAAGTATACCTCAATAAAGCTGATTAATAAGAAACAACAAGAACAGTTTATTTATACACTGGTTTTTCCTGTTATTTAATTACAGAAATTCTAATTTTGTTCCAATTATAACATAAAAGATGAGGTGTCAGGCCCCAGGAGCACAACAATGATCTCCTTTGAAAACCAAAAAAAAAAAAAAAATCCAGAATATAGTGACACCTCATTCCCAACATATCTGACCAGCTCTTATAGCAGATTATGCCCTAATCTGTTTTTAGTTCTTAATTTAATTCTGACTTGGTCTTCGAACTCTCACAGGTATCTGATTTCTGTGTCCTCACCCCTTCTTTCATTCCAGGCTTTGGTTTGGTTAAACTTTTGGAGGGGTCCTGAACCCTGGCTGGCTTGACCTTTGCTTTGTGTCAACTCGAGTTGTTAACTGTCGTAAGACAACGTGAGTCCCACGGATCAGTCATTTCCTCCTGGTCGGTCGCACCATCTTAGCCTCGCTCTTGAGCTGGTTCTTTGTAATCACCCTGGTTTTCCAGGTTCCAGGAGTCGTCGCTACCATCATTGCTCTGCCAGCAAGTCACTGCACCTCACATCACCACCCACGCTGTGATAAGACGCTTTACATGATGCCGGATTTTAACAATGACTCTGCAGCGTGGTCACTATGATTTATTTTTATAGATTAGAAAGTAGAGACTCAGACATTAAGCTTATAAAACTAGGAGATAAAGAAACCAGAATTCCAATTTAATTTTCTCTGACTACATTCAATTCAACTAACAACCATTTTTTTGGTCAAGATCAGTACTTTTGGACAGGGATAACATTATCTTAATAGCTACTTAACTGTCACAACAGCACAAGTTTTAACCCTCCCCATGCCCATCAATGGGAATGTCCAACGTTTTTAACGTCCTTCTTGGTGTCCAACACAGTTATACACCATTTGGCTGAAGACTGAAATTACTGCTGAGTAAATGAGTAGCTACAGTTATTTTTAGCAGAAGAAAACAGGCTAGAAAAAAAATGTCAAAATGACAAAAATTGTCTTCTCAATCTGACCTAAATTCTGTAAACAGGCAACAGATTTTTTTCTTTCTCCTAAAAAGTAACTAAAACTACCTGAGCAAAACAGAACTTGGACAAGATTAAGCAGTAATTGAAAGAAGTAACAACATTAGCTTTGCTTTTTATATCTTCAATCACTGTCCACATTGGTCTAATTGCTAAGGATTAATTTTATATCTCACTATAGTAACCTGCATCTGCTTCCAGACAGCACCAACCAGCACTGCATTTCATGCACAATGAATTCTATGAGTTTTGTTTCTATCATTACTCAAAGGACTGACTGGGAATTAAAAACAAATATACAGAAGCCTCACATAAAAAGTGCTTACTTTAAAAGGCACTCACTCCTTAAATGTATTTTTTTTCTGCTCAACCAGATCTCAGTGTGCTGGATAACAGAAAAATGGAGCTACTTTCCCAGGCACTTGAAGCATAGAGAAGGAAGGTGAGTATTCCCATTTACAAAGGAATTTCCTTGTAGAAATAGATAAAGCACTCAGTGTCTAGACTTCCAAAGGCAGTATGCAGACATTTTAGAGTTAACACATTAGCCAGAGACACTAAATCATCATGCAAATAGTGTACAACCTAACTAGCAACAAAAGAGAGGAAAATAAAACTATTCAAGATAGTGAAAATTAAGTTAAAATGACGAATTAAGCACACATATTTATATTCACTCCTTCCTGGGATAGCCTTAAATAATGATAATAAAAAAAATTAAAGGAAGAAACAGCAGACAAGGGATCTCCACAAATTTTTGAAGGACAGCAAACAGATGGTTGAGTGATAAGCAATGTAGCAAAGCTTGGGAGCTGTTATCTGGAATACAGTGAGTATGCTGCAGCAGAAGGGAGGTGACCTGCACACAGAACCCTAGTGACACTAGGGTGGGGGACCTGGGGATTCAGTGAAGAGTTTCCACATACAACAGTCAACCCTCCTTCACCTTTCCCACCAGAATGACTGTAAACCAGATGTCCCCACCAACCAGAGAACAGTCTTTCTATAAAGCAGGGTTCTCATAATTAGCATCAAACGTAGAGGGATTATTAAGACACAGATTGCTGGGGCCCACTCCCAGTATTTCTGATTCAGTAGTGTTTGCCAGGGCCTGGGGAAATAAGGGAATGGAAAGTGACAGCTCATGTGCATAGGGTCATGAAAATGTTGTAAAGTTAGATGACCGTGATGATTCCACAACTTTGTGAACACACCAAATGCTACCGAACTGTATACTTTTAAAGGGTGAATTTTATGGTACGTGAATTATAGCTCAAGAAAATTGTTCTTGAAGAAATCATTTACTTGTCTGCACACAAGGCTCTCACAAAAGTACCAAATACATTTCAACACCTATCAAGTCATGTCTCCCATCTGTCGTCCCTATGACAAACACACCCAGAATCTTAAATTATTTCCTTAAGTTATGATGTCCAGATCCATCATTATCCAGGCAGTTTTCCTAAAGTCAGGATACAAAGTCCCAAGTTTTTCATATAAAGTTTAATGAAAGAGTCTATGTATTTCAGAGTTGATAAGGGAACAGGACAGAGAAGTTACACAGTTTTCTAGCTTTTGACTACTTGGCTAAGAAGAATTTACAGTCTAAATATAATTTATTCAAAGCTAATGAGCCTCACACGACATAAAGATACCAAAGACATTCCAGAGCCAAAACAGATAACTTGTAGTAGGATTTTATTTCATGAAGTGCTCTATAATAACGGGGACGGAATTAACTAAACTTCTTTTGTTCTAAGCATACAAAAGCAACTAGCATATACGTCAAATCTAACAGCCAGTGGTCATAAAACATGACTTTAAAAATGCACTTTCATACAATCATTCTCCTGATAATGTTTCTTTAAATTCAGTTCAAGCTGAACACGGTGAAATTCCCTTGCCACATGCTTTTGCCCTTACGTCGACCTTCTTTATAATGGCTATGACCCTTCTAATTTCTTATTTAATGTCCACCTTCCTCATTCTGATCTATATGGTCATGAAGGCTAGGATAATATCTGTCTTGTTCATCTCTATATCCCAACACCTAGCCTAGTGCTTGGCACACAGTTGGTTTTCAATAAATGCTGAATTGAATTGAGATTGATTTTTCAGCCCTGAATCAGGCAACATAATACTAATAAAACAGAGACAAAGAGGAACAAGATACAGTTAGCAGAATTTAGTTTAATGGAAAGATAATCTTATTAACAGGTAATTTCAATATTTTTGACACAGTTGATAGAAACCCTTTTCCAATAGATATTTAAATTTTTATTCTATATTTATAGTTATAAAATCAAATAAGACACAGTTCCTCTATTCGAAAGCTGTAAGTCTAAGCTAGAGAAATAAATCAATGATTCCACTGAAATAAAACAGGTAAGCAAAAAGCAACATGGGTATATAGAAGGGCATTAAACAAGAAAGAGGAGGTGGTGGTGATGGAGTACTGGATGAAATCATTTTTAAGTTGAGTTTGCACTGAAGAGTGGGAGTTAAGCTCGTCAAAAGCATGGGGAAAGGACACTCGAAGCATCAGATGAAAGTATGCAAAGGAGCACACACGTGTGAAAAAGGGTGATGTGCTCAGAATAATACAAGCAGTTTAAGACAGCTGGAGCAAAGGGAAGTGGAAGTGAGTGACTGTGGAAACAGAACAATTTGGAATGATTTCCATATAATCTGGTTTGACAAAACTGGAAGGATGGTAGTGCCATTTCCCAAGACAGAGAATTCAGAAGGAAAAACAGATTTAGACACTATGATAATGAATTTCATTTTGAATGAGTTGAATTTGAGGAGCTTGTACAACCATCAACTGAAAAAAATTTTAAAAGTTAACACTTCAATTTATAATTTGATAGTCGGGCAAAGAGTCCATGTTAGAGATATGAATTTCATAATACTGCTCTTTGATCAACACTTTTTTTTTTTTTTGTCGTGCTGGGGATTGAACCCAGCGCCTTGTGCATGCAAGGCAAGCACTCTACCAACTGAGCCATATCCCCAGCCTGACCAACACCTTATAGTTGTCCAGGTTTTCACTTTAGCACTTCCACACCAACAATTCATGAAAGACGTCCAATTCCTTAAGGGTACCCTTTGTTCCAGCATCACCCTGCAACCCCACAGCTTCCTCACCATTACCATAACCTTCAGAACCTATCTACTTCCAATAAATTCACTTAGCAACACTGCATTCTTTGTACCTGAACTCGAGCAAGCTAACAATACCTGCAAAAAGCCTCTGCCCTTGCTAATCAATCTGCCTGAAATACTCACCCTCTGGTTATATTATGCAAAAACATAATATTGGCAAGGTAATAATGAATGAAGTTTCTGGGTCACTCATACCAACATCTCTTAATTCATGTATCTATCTAAGTAGGATAAATTTTTAACATAAATAATACATTAAAAGAAGAAATTTCTGTGTTTCAAGGTCCCCCTATCAGAAGATCAGCATAAAGAAGCTTCAGGATTATTCATACACAATCAAGAAACAATACTGTAATTAAAGATCTAAGTCTCATGGCAATAGCATTTTCATGAAACAGAGGAAAAGGAGTGATTAACTCATTCTTAACTCTCAGAGTGAGTTCAACCTTATAGTAGAAACAGAAAAATCTGAAGAATGAGAATTCATGCTTCATGAATCCAATTTAACAATATTTAAACTGAGTATCTACTACTTACTAGGAATTATGAGGACAGAGAACTAAGAAAGAGGTTGTCGAGGGATTTACAATCTATGAGAAAATCATATATGAAAAAAACTCCAAATTGGCCAAACACTAAAAACAAAAGGGATTTTTTTCTGTAGGACATGAAATAGGTGAGAATATTAAGAGAGCAGAAAGAAAAATAATTTCTATTAGGAAAAAAAGAACAGAGGGTGTCAAGAAGGCATATTTCAGCTGAGCCTTTAAGAATATGCAGACATGGAAAGAGCAGTCTAATGCTGCAAAGCATTAGAACAGAGATGTGCATGAAAATGTATGGCATGAATCACAATAAAAGGTATTGAAAATCAAATAAGTGTAAATGAACAACTTTCAGATAAGCATCTAAGTACCAAGTGGGTAAAGAATGAGAAAGAGACAGGAACAGATTGGAAGCCAGCTGGATATCTGTATGAAAATACCTCAGTTTAACTGAGGTTCACATGTCAATATTCTTACCACAGCCATCTAACAGGATGGAGCACCCTAGGTATGAATGTTTCATGGTTTCTGAGTTCAGTATCTGAACTGATGGAAGAACCCAAGGGAATGAGTTGAGAATTGCTCAGACCAATTACAAACCATCTAATTAATCAAAAGTGAGTGGAATCAGCCCAAAGCCCAAGCTAATTTCTTCCCAATAGAAACAGTTTTTTTTTCTGATTAGAAAGTGGCAAATGCTAATTTTCCAAATTTGGAAAAGACAAGCTTAAGGAAGGAAACAAAAATTAGCATATGAGGCCACTTTTTACAAGTTGAATATTGGTGTACATTCGTTCTACCTTTTCCCTCTACACATATACATGATTTTAAAAATTGGAATCATAACAACTTTTTAAAAAACATGCTATGAAGCTTTATCAATTGCCATTTTTTCTTTTCTTTTTTTGATACCAGGGATTGAATCCAGGGGTGCTCAACCCCTAAGCCAAATTTCCAACTCCCTATTAAAAAAAAATTTTTTTTTTTTTTTTTTTTTTTTTTTAAGAAATTTAAGTTGCTGAGGCTGGCTTTGAACTTGGAATCTTCCTGCCTTGGCCTCCAGAGCCACTGGGATTACATATATGTGCCACCATGTCTGGCTTTCTTACCAATTTCAAAGGCTGTACAGTAATCCAACATAGAGATGAATCATATTCTAACCCTAAGCTTACTGTCATATTCCATTATACCCAACTCTAAAGTTTTGAGTTTCTTTGTTGAACACTTCAAATTATTTACAAAATAATATTACATGACTCACATATTCTTAGAGATTGTATTCATTTCCTAAGGCTGTCATGACAAATTGGGTGGCTTAAAACAAGTGAAATTTATCTTCTCAGCTGTGGAGGACAGAAGTCTGAAATCAAGATGTTGGCAGAGTGATATTCCCTCTGAAGGTTCCAGGAAAGAATTCTTTCTAGTCTGTTCCTAATTTCAGGTGGTAACCAGCAATCCTTGGCATCAATCCAATCCCTGCCTACATCTTCATGTGTGGCATTCTTCCCTCTATGTCTCTGTATCCAAATCTTCCCTTCCTTTCTCTTATAAAGACACCAGTTTTGGATTTAGGGCCCACCCTAATCCTGCATAATCTCGTTTTCATCTACAAAAGCTTTATTTTCAAGTAAGACTGCATTCATAAGTTAGGACTTACCCTTTTAAGGGATATAACCCAAGCCACTATAGAGGTCATCTAAAAAATACAGAAATTTCTAGGATTTTAAAAGTAGAATAATCCCACTGAATCCTTTCATGGATCTAAGATACATAATGGGTTTTAGCAATGTTATTTTTCTTATTTCTTAAAACATTTTGCTATTTCATGATATTAGGAATGAGTTCATCATTACTCATTAATTGCTCCAAATATGTTAAAATAGTAAAATACAGAAGAATGATGGATGCTCAAGAAGATGCAGCAGTGAGATAAATTATTACCACTTTATTGTCTTCAGGTTCCTTACTGCAGTACACAAAATATCATGTCATATTTCAAGAAGGTTTAAGAGAAGTCTGGATACACAATAGTCTTTTTGTAGCTTTCACAGCACAGGTTGAGAATTCGAATCTTTTACTTTTCATTCACAATAACAAAGAGAAAAAATGATAAAGAATAACATTTCAGTTATCAGGCAATCAGAATGTGAATGCAAATAAGACAGCAAGAATCTATTCACTAATAAAAATGGTAAAATTATTTGTGTAAGTGAAAACTCACACAAGGCTTTGAATAATGATTACCTAAATGAATTTTCTCAAGAACTGTTAAATGATTTTCAAAGGACAAAAAAAATACCCAGTATTTTCACCCAATTAGTCATTCTCCATCATGTGATAATTTGCAACAAGAACTTGGACCATACCATTTTGACAATGTGAATGCGAGTACCAGAAATAATAAGGAAGTAGAACTTATTAAATATGTACTTGAAATATGGAGTCAAAATATGAAGCACAGGTCAGGTGCAGACACCTGTAATCCCAGTAATTTGGGTGGCTGAGGCAGGAGGATTGTAAATTCAGACCAGCCTTAGCAATTTAGCAAGTCCCTAAGGAACTTAATGAGACTCTGTCTCAAAATAAAAAATAAAATGGAGATGTAGCTCAGCATAAAGCAACTTTGGGTTCAAACCCTGGTACAAAAAACAACAAAACAAAACAAAACAAAACAAAACTTGAAGGCTAGAATATATTTCACGTTCAAGAATGGAGGTCATGAATAGTATGCATTGGCTGGGTTCACTGGGTCACTGGGGTGCTTTGAAAACCCAGAAATGTGAGAATGAAAATATGAGCTTGTCGAAATCAAGAAGTGAAAGTACAACTCAAAGAATGAGGAAAAATATTTCCAAATCATCTATCTGATAAGGGACTTGTATTCAGAATATGTAAAGAATTCTCATAACTTAGTAGCAAAAGATAACCACATTTTTTAAATGAACCAAGAATTTATATAGACATTTCTCCAAAGAGAATACCAATGGCCAATAAGCACATAAAAAGATGCTCAAGATCATTATGGAAATTCAAATCAAATCCACAGTGAAATATTACTTCATACCTCCTAGAATGGATATAATAAAAAAGACAAGTGGGACATGGTGGCACATGCCTGTAATCCCAGCTACTTAGAAGGCTGAGGCTGGAGGATCTCAAGTTTGAGGTCAGCCTGGGCAACTTAGCAAGCCCTGTCTAAAAATAAAAAATAAACTGGAGTTGTAGCTCAGCAGTATGGTGCTTGCCTGGCATGTGTAAGGCCCTGGGTTTGATCCTTAGCACTGCATATAAATAAATAAATAAAATAGAAGATTCACTGACAACTAAAAATATATATATATATATTTTTAAAAGGGGGTGGGGTGGTAGAATGCCCCTGGGTTAAATCCTCTGTATTGGGAATGGGGTGGGGGGACGCGCGCGGAGACAGATAATAATTAAGTGTTGGCAAAGATGTGGAGAAACTGGAAGCTTTATACATTGCAGGTGAGAGGGTGATATGGAGCAGCTACTGGGAAAACAGTCTAGAAGTTGCTCACACAGTTACAAATTGAGTTATCATATGACCCACAAATGCCCCTCCTAGGTATGCTAGTATTCAAGAGGAGTAAAAACATGTCCTCACAAAATATTCTACTCCAATGTTCTCAGCAGTATTACTCATCATAGCAAAAAAGTAGAAAGAATCCAAATGTCCATTATCTGATAAGTGGGGTAAAGAAAATATGATACACCCAAGTAGTGGAATGTTATTTGTCAATAAAAAGGAATGAAGTACTGACTCATGCTACAACATGGATGAATTTTGAAAACATTATGCTAAGTGAAATAAACCAAACACAAAATATGACATATTGTGTGACTCCATCTACAAATAGTCAGAACAGGCAAATTTGTAGAGAAAACAGATTGATCAGTGACTACTACTAAGTATAGGACAAGAAGTGGCTGCTAATGGGGATGAGTTTCTTTTGTGGGTGGTAAAAATATTTTACAATTATTACAGTGATGTCTAACAACTGCAAAAATAGGCGAAAACCCACTAAATTGTACATTTTATATTTGTGAATGATTTCTCCATAAAGTAGTTTAAAAATTGCTAGATTTACTCTCTTTAAGTTCTTATAAAATTTCTAATTAAGTTGATTTTCACTATCCCTCTATTTTTACTTCTCTATTTATTTATTCATTTAATGACTTTAAAATATTTGTTAAAAATAAGATCCATTAGTTGGCAGATGGTAAATGTCAATGGCTATTTTTCTTGTTTTACTGTGGGTTAA
Organism: Sciurus vulgaris; assembly: GCF_902686455.1. NCBI lineage: Eukaryota > Metazoa > Chordata > Mammalia > Rodentia > Sciuridae > Sciurus > Sciurus vulgaris. The sequence continues at coordinate 75,811,868 of NC_136472.1, forward strand.
CCAATCTTTTTGAAAGGACATTCAGATTGTTAGAAATTTTTTACTATTATAAATAAAATTGCTTTCAACAATTTTATTTATGAATCTTTGTAGAGTTATCAGATAATTTCCTTAAGGAAAAAAGCCCCAGAAATGCAATTCTGGGTGAAAAAGTATTCCTCCAGAGGGACTGCACCAATTTATACTTTCAACAATGTTTAAGAAGAGAACATTACTTTTAACTTGAAATATGCATGTTTATGGCTTAGTATAAAATAAAAAACAAACCACCACTGTTGAAAAGAAAAAGAAACAATAAAAAATTCTTTCAATTGGGCTGACCCTTTAATTCTGGTTTTAACTGTCAAGAAATATGATATTTTATTACATTTCTTAATTGTAGGTTTTGCAATTTAGAGCATTACTGACTCTCAAGTGAATGCTCTACTTATGTTTTCTAATTAAAAAAAAAAAAAAAAAAAAAAAAAGGCTGGGTGTGGTGGCACATGCCCATAATCCAGGAGGCTGAAAGGAGAATCACAAAATCAAGGCCAGTCTCAGCAACTCAGTGAGGCCCTAAGAAACTTAGTGAGACCCTGTCTCAAAATAAAAAACAAAAAGGGTTAGGGATGTGGCTCAGTGGCTAAGCACCCCTGGGTTTAATCCCTGGAACAACAACAACAAAATATATATGTATGTGTGTGTATGTATGTTTGTAGTTAAATCTACTGAGAGGTAACGGAAGCAAAAACTGCCCGACTAACCCCAGTAATAGAAAGTATACCTAGTGACCAAATCTTGGTTTCCAAATGGAACCAGGGTTCTTGGAGAAATGGCTGATTCTAGTGCCAGGGTAGATAAAATAAACCTGGAAAAGCTGCCCAAACTTGGAAATAACAAAGATGCCCTTTAATAGGTAAATAGATAAACTGTGTTACATATGGACAACAGAATACTATTTGGGGCTAAAAGGAAAGGAATCATCAAGCCATTAAAAGACAGGAAGGAACATTAAATGAATATTACTAAGAAAAAGATGACCTGAAAAGGCCAGATAATGAATGATTGCAACTACATAACAGTACAGAAAAGGCAAAGCTACTGAGACACTGAAAAGATCAATGGTCTTAGGAACTAGGAGGAAGGGACGACTAAATAGAACAGAGTATTTCAGGGCAGTGAAACTATTATACACATTACTTTAAGGTAGATACATGCCATTACAGATTTGTTAAAATGCACAGAATTTACAACACCAACAGTGAACTCTAATGTGAACTAAAGACTTAGAGTGATAATATGTGTCAGTGTAGACTCAACAACTTTTGAGAGAAAAAAGAGCGAAGCAAGTGAGGGTTGGAGGGAAGGGGCAGAAAGGAAAGAAAACAGTCTTAAAAGTGGTGAGCAAACCTAAAAAACAATAACAAAAAAACTGGGGCATCCTGTGGTATCAGAGAATAAGGAAGTACTCACGGGACAGAGGAATGTCAAAGGGACACAAGAGTCAATTTGCATGAGTTTTCAATAACTAAAAACGAAAATGGTTTAAGCAACAAAGTAACACAGTACTGAATAACCCTAACGATAAAATAAACATACATGAGTCCATTCTGATACAAATGAACAACTAAATAAACAAAAGTGAAGAGATAACCAGTCTTCCATACAGAATTTCCAATATTCCCCCTCTACAAAGTGGTGGTTAATTCTCCCACCCCCCAAATTTTCATCTCCATTCAGAGTAGACAAGACCTAAACTTAGTTCCATAGAATAAGGAAGGGAAAGGGGAAATAGTACATTTTCAGTGGAGAAACATAACAAACACTACTGTATCTAAATAAGGTTAATATCACCACCATATACATATATCAGATATTCCTTGAGATGATGAGGAAAGTGTTTTTTGGCATTCTTTCCAAAAACCAATATAACTTTGGTTTAATCATGAGAAAAATGGAGAAACCCAAATTAGGATACATTCAACATGTCACAAAGAAGAAAGATTGAGAAACTGTCACAGATTGGAAGAGACTTGGGAAACATGACAGTTAAGTTTAATACGGTTCCCTGAACTGAATCCTGGAAAAAGAAAGAAGATATTAATAGAAAGACTGGTGAAATCTAAATAAAGTATGGCATTTAGTTACTAGTAATGTACTCAGTTTTGACAGATGCACCATGGTAATAGGGGAAAGAGGGCATGGGGTATTACATAATTTGCACTATCTCTGCAACTTTTCTATGTATCTAAAATTATTCTGAAATAGAATGCTTATTTTAAAAACTTTTAAAAAATTAACTTCAAAATGGAGCCATAAACCCACTGAACTAACATAGATGACCTTTTGGAAAATGCTAACCTTCTAAATTTAACTACCATTTATGCCATTTAAAAAGTCTTTTTAAATAAAATTAAACAAAAAATAAAGCTAAGGGGAAAAGGACCACCAATTTCTTACTGCAGATTAAATCATGCATTAATCAAAAACATGATATGCTTTATAGTAATAGTCCCAGAACTATGTATATTAAACTAGGAGCTGACATTATCAGAAAAACCTCATAACACATTATAAAAATAAGATCTAATAATTCACCAGTTTTTTAAAAATATATTTTTAGTTGTCGAAGGACACAATACCTTTATTTATTCATTTTTTTTTAATGTGGTGCTGAGGATCGAACTCTGTGCCCCACATATGCCAGGCAAGTGCTCCACCATTGGGCCACAACCCCAGCCCCAATTCACCAGTTTAATACTGTGTTAAGTTTCACTGTACCCTCTTCTGTAGTTTAGGGAAAGAGGCATATTTAATATGTTAGTAGTATCACAATACAGAAATACAGGTTTGATAAATTTACACCTTCCCCTATCATGATATTTCTGAGTACCAACAGGGTACATTATCGATAAAGAAATGAATACTGAAAGGTGGTTAAGAGAAGTTATCCAAACACTGGATATAAAGCAAAAAGGTGGAAAGTTTTTAAAAAGTAATGTCCTTTAAATTAAAAAGCTTTTGGGCTGGGGCTGTAGCTCAGTGGCAGAGCACTTGCCTCAAACGTGCAAGGCACTGGGTTTGATCCTCAGCATCACATAAAAATAAATAAAAACATTGTGTCCGTCTACAACTAAATAATATTAAAAAAAGTTTTTTCCACAACAAAGGAAGCAATTAGGAATGTAAAGAGAGAACCTACAGAAAGGGAGAAAATCTTTGCTAGCTATTCTTCTTACAGAGGATTACTAACAAGAACATATAAGGAACTCACAAAACTTTATGCCAAAAAATTAAATAACCCAATTAAAAAACGGGTAAGTGAATTAAACAGATACTTCTGCAAAGATACATATGGCCAAGAAATATATGAAAAAATGTTCAATATCATTAGCAATTAGGGAAATGCAAATCAAAACTACACTGAGATTGCATCTCACTCCAATCAGAATGGCAGTAATCAAGAATACAAGCAACAATAAATGTTGGCGAGAATGTGGGGGAAAAGTTACACTCATATATCGCTGGTGGGACTGCAAAATGGTGCAATCATTATGGAAAGCAGTATGGAGATTCCTCAGAAAACTTGGAATGGAACCATCATTTGACCCAGCTATCCCATTCCTCAGTTTATAACCAAAGGACTTAAAATTAACATACTACAGTGACACAGCCATATCAATGTTTATAGTATCTCAATTCACCATAGCTAAAATATAGAACCAACCTAGAAGCCCTTCAACAGATGAATGGATATATATATATACACACATTATGGCATTTGTTAGTAAATGGATGGAGTTAAAGAGAATATCATGCTAAGTGAAATAAGCCAAACTCCAAAACCCAGAGGCTGAATGTTTTCTCTGATATGCAGATGCTAATTCACAATAAGGGTGATGGACAGGGAAGAATGGAGTTACTTTGTATTAGGTAGAGGGAAGGGGAGGGGTATGCGGGTCAGAATGACAGTAGAGTGAAACAGACTTTATTACCTCATGGACATATATGACTACATGACTGATGTGATTCTACAATATGTAATCTGAAAAATGAGAGATTATACTCCATTTATGTATGATCTATCAAAGTGTATAAATGCATTCTACTGTCATGTGCAACAAATTAGAACAAATAAAAAATTAATTAAAAAAAGATTAGGCATGGAACCACCATATGACCCAGTTACACCTCTCTTCGATATTTACTCTGAAGAATTAAAGTCATCATACTACAGTGATACATGCATACCTACGTTTATAGCAGCACAGTTTATAATAGCCAAACTATGAAACTAGCTTAGTTGTCCATCGACAAATGAATGAATAAATAAAAAGTGATACATATACACAATGGAGTTTTATTCAGTCATAAAGAAAAATGAAATTATGTTATTTGTAAAAAAATGGATGGAGTTAGAGATCACTATGTTAAGTAAAATAAGTTAAACTCAGAAGGTTAAAAGTTATAATTTTACCTCATGTGGAAGCTAGAGAGAAAAAAGGTAAAGAAAGGTAGGGGTGGATCTCATGAAAATGACAGGGAGATTAGAAGAGGAAAGGGGTAGGAGGTGTGGAGGGAGGGGAAAGTACTGGGAGTGATACTGGCCAAATTATATCGTTATATTGTGTATTGTATACATATACAAATACGTAAAAACAAATCCCATTGGTATATACAACTAATGCACCAATTAAAAAATGTGGGGGTGGTTTGGGAGGTGGAGGATTGAGAGTTCAAAGCTAGTCTCAGCAAAAGTGAGGTGCTAAGCAACTCAGTGAGGCCCTATCTCTAAATAATATACAAAATTGGACTGGGGATATACTCAGTGGTTGAGTGCCCCTGAGTTCAATTCCCAATACCAAAATGAGACAGAAAAAAAAAAAGTGGGGTTGGGTGGGGTGGGAAGGGGAAAGCCATGTCCTTTCAATGCCATGTGGGGATTCACACCCATTCAAAGGTTATTTAATTACTCAGGGAAATGTACTTGTTCCATTATTCTACTTACTATTAACGAAAGATCTCAGATTAAGTGAAGTTACTTATTAACTTCTAAGTTTTTGTCCTGTAACATTGAAAACCATTTCTTTCAGGGAGAAGAGACGATCCCCAAGGCTAGGATCTACTGGTTTGTAGGACATCAACCAGTATGTAACTAATGTAGAAATCTTACCCACCAGTTGTTAAGTTGCCTATGAATATGTAGCTCCTTAGATGCTGAAACAGCCTACTCCATTGTTTCCTAAACAATTAACAAATTAAAGTCTTTGAGCTGGGCATGATGGCACACAGATGTAATCCCAGTGGCTCAGGAGGCTGATGCAGGAGGGTTATGAGTTCAAAGTCAGCCTCAGCAATGGTGAGGCACTAAGAAACTCAGTGAGACCTTGTCTCTAAATAAAATACAAAATAGGGCTGGGGATGTGGCTCAGGGTCGAGTGTCCTTAAGTTCAATCCCTGGTTCCAATTTAGAAAAAAAAAGTCTTTGATACAAGTACACTTATATTTGTATGAGTGATGGTTTTAATTTTTAAACATTATACCTTGACAAGCATAAGAAACTTTCTATGACATGACCAACATCATCTTACCCACAGTCAGCCAGTCCTGAAAATCCTAGTCTTGCAGAGCTATTATGATGATAACTTTTCTACATAGTAGTTCGTTAAAACTACTTGGAATTCTCAAATTCTGTCCCAAAAATAAATAAAAAAGCAGTTTAAGTATATGTTATTTTCCAAGATCATCTTTGTCTATCTTTGACGTTCCATCCTGCCCATAACGTATTACAGATATAAACATGCAGTCTATTTTATTACATTTCCCTTGAGTTTTTCCATTTGTGCATTTTTAAACAATGGGGACACGTGAAGATTCTCTTCTTTTCACTCAAGCTCTTTTCTGAAGAGACTTTAAAGTCTCAATCTCTATATGAGAAAACACAGATGCATGCAGCAAATGCAGTACTTGTTGGTCAACATTAAGAAACTACCTACAGTTGGTAGCTAAATGCCTGTAATTCCAGTCAAGAGACTGAGGCAGGAGGATCCAGAGTTCAAGGACAGCCTCAGCAACTTAGTGAGGCTCTAAGCAAATTGGTGAGATCCTGTCTCAAAATAAAAAATAAAAAGGTCTGGGGATGTACTTCAGTGTTAAAGTGCCCCTGGGTTCAATCCCTAGTACCAACAAAAACAAAATAACCTCTCTCCAAAAAAGGAAAAGAAACAAAATACCTGCAGAATCACAGAACATAAGATTTAGACAGGATTTTAAAGATCTTCTTGTCTAACCCCTTGTTTTAAAGAAAAGGAAGTTAAGCCCAAAGGAATACGATGATTTTCCAGAGGTCTAACAGTGACTAAAATTCATATGATCTTAATTTAAAGACTTGTTAAAGGATCTCCCAATGAATCTATGAGTAAATTTTCTTTATTTAAACCACTTGTTGAAAAAATGTTTCCTTCTATCTGTTCCAAGTACCTTCTTTTTCAAAGTGAAACAGGCTAATACCTGGTTCAGGTGTGAACTATGAACTATCTTTATTTCCATGCATATTATTAATTTTACTTAAATTCTGATTATATGGATTAGTAAAAAAAAATCACAACTTTACATTTTCAATGCTATACATTTTACTAAAAACAAAAGTCCAAACTAATGTAAACTTTTTTAAAAAAAAACTAAGCAACCCGAATATTGTCAAATCTAAATATATTTTTGGTAAATTCAAGTAGACTATAAAGACTAATTTCAAATTTAGGTTTGAGCACTGGGAAGGGAGAGAAGCACTATTACCCTCTTCCCCACACGATCAACATAAGGAAAAGAGAAAATAAAATTCTGTACCCTGACATCACTTCTAGATGAAGTTGTCCTGATACAGTCAAGAAAGCAGGAACATTGAAGAAATTCTCCTCAGGTAATTTTATTTTGCTTGAAGGCTGCAAAGGAAAAACAAGCCACAGGAAGCTATTACATATTTTGCTTTTTGTGCCAGAACTAAAAATCACAGTGCAATTCAACCTATGCAAGGACCAAACATTCTCATGAAAATAAAGGCGGTTCTCAGCACATACCTAAAAGAGAAAATTCCTGCTTAGAACGTGCTAAAATCATGCAAGTTTTGCCCGATATTTCTAAAAACATACAACAACCAAAGGATGGAGTACTTTTGTTATAAAGTATACTTCTCCATAAAAAGTGATTCTGATTAAGGGACAAACCAAGGCAAGGGTTTCTAAATTTATAATTTTAAATGTGAAGAATTACATAATCTCTTCAACTTCTGACCTATGGCTGAGACTCAATTTTCTCCAGGGAACAACCTTTGGAACACATTATTAAAATAGTAATAGTGCTTTTAATATTTTGTTAACACATTATACACTTAAAAACAAATCACAATCAGTCCTTTGTAGTCATAGTTCTGCATTTGCAAATTCAGCCAACCTTAGATAAAAAAGATTCGAAAACAGAAAAACTTTCATCTATACTGAATGCACACAATTTTTTCCTTGTCATCATCCCCCAAACAGTACAGTTTAATAACTATTTACATAGCATTTACATTGTATTAGGTGTCATAAGTAATTAGAATATCATTTAAAGTATATGGAGGCTATACATGGGTAATAAGCAAATGTATGCTGTATTTTTATATAAGGGACATAAGCATTTTCAGATTTTGGTATCCTTGGGGTTCTAGAGTCAATGAATGATCCACAGATACTTAGGGATAAACTATATTAAATTTTCACTGCAATTAAGAGGTAGAAATAATATGACCCAATCTTTTAAATGTTGCTCATTAGGCATTTATAAACTTTTGCATAGAGAAGATGATTATTCCATTTGAAAAAGGTAAGAAACCAGCCAGCCAACATTTATAAGAGGTGTGCTTAAAAAAAAAAAAAAGAAAAGAAAAAGCTATTTGGGGATCCAAGCATAACTTAAAAAATATAGTTAAGAAAGCTTCTGAATCAAGTTATTACTATCATACCTACTTTTTGGAAGGAAGTTAAATTATCTACTCTCATATTTCAAACTGTGCATCTACTTGAAAAGGTTTTAGTGTGACGGTGAAGTTATTGTAAAAACAATAAAGCCAATTTTAAGTATGTAATAGAAGATGTTAAGACTCTTGAATAGGCTTATCACCAAATGCTAAATTATGGAAACATTAGAAATAAAGGTATAATTTAATTTATTGGTTATTCTAAAACTATTGTATACTATGTATTGATGTGTGGGTATAAATATACAGTTAAAATTACCAACTGAAAAATTTCATTTATTTTGTAACTACCTTTTATCTTTTCAAACTTACTTTGATATTGACCCTAGAGATCCTACAAATGATTTTTTTTTTAAAAGTCCATCTTTGGGCTAGGGATAGAGCTCAGTGGTAGAGTGTTTGTTTTATTTGAATCTGCAGGACTTCAAATAAAAACCAAAAACTTTAAATTCCATTAGTGATGAAAGGATATTATTTTCAAGGACTTACACATGCAAGACTTAATTGACCTAAAATAAAAGCTATGTTCTGTAATATTTCATAACTAATTATTCACTGAATAAGGCCCCCCCAAATTTGTAAGTCTATCATATCTTCTCTCCTTCATTTCTTTGGTCTATAATTTGCATAGGTGGTTATCCTAACTTAAAGCAATTTCTGTCATTCTTTGTACATTTAAAAAACTCTGGTCTTTATGATTAGATTTTAATCTTTTATTTATTAGCACTAGTACAAAGTAGATTCTGATCTTATATATTTAACCATTTTTAAATGCCTGCAAACATGATGATACTTTATTATGCCTTCCAAGGTTATGTGTGAATGTTTATCACTGAAATCACTACATTATTATATTTTTTCTACCTTAAATTACAATTAGGTCATTAAATAGATTTTTTTCTTCCATATTTTTCATTGGTGTATTCTTGGTGTACTATAGTTGTACTTAATGGTGGAATTTGTTGTTACATATCTGTACATACACACAACCTAATATAATTTGGCCAATATCATTCCCTAGTATTTTCCGTTTCACTTCTTTCCTCTCTCCCCCCGTATCAGTGTAGTTTGCTTTTTTTAAAAATTAGTTTCCTACAGTTATACATAGTAATGGTGTTCATCCTGACAAAATCATAAATGTATGGAATTCGATTTTGGTTCACAATCACCTCTTTCCCCTCTGGTCCTCCCTCTCTTCCCCCACTCTTCTTCCTCTACTCTGCTAGATTTCTTTTCACTTGTCTATTTGTTTACATTTATTGGTTCTTTTTACTTACACATAAAGGTGAAATTCCCTGTGGTATATTTATATGTGCACATAATATGATTTTTTAAGAATTCACTCTGGCTGGGCATGGTGGTGCATGCCTGTAATTCCAGTGGCTTGGAAGGCTGAGGTAGGAGGACTGCAAGTTCAAGACCAGTTTCAGTATCTTAGTGAGGCCCTAAGCAACTTAGCAAGACGCTGTCTCAAAAAAAGAGTGGGGAGGGTGAGGTGGGGATGTAGTTCAATGGTTAAGTGACACTGGGTTTAATCCCTGGTACAAAAAAAAAAAAAAAAACATTCTTCATTGCCTCCACTTTCCCATCTCTCCATTCTACCTCTTGATCTCCTTCTTCCACACTACTGATCTTCCCTATATATTATTTTATATCCTCTCCTTCCCTCCTCCTTTCTTTTATTTGAGTCTAGCTTCCATATAAGAGGGAAAAGATTTTTTTAAAATTTTAATTTAATCGTAAAAAAATGGGATACATGTTGTTTCTGTTTGTACATGGAATAAAGGCATACCATTTGCAAACTCATATTTACATAGGGTAATGTTTGATTCATTCTGTTATTTTTTTCTCCCCCCCCCACCCCTCCCACCCCTCTTTTCCCTCTATACAGTCCCTCCTTCCTCCATTCTTGCCCCCCTCCCACCCCCCATTATGTGTCCTCATCCGCTTATCAGCGAGATCATTCGCCTTTTGGGTTTTGAGATTGGGTTATCTCAGCATGATATTCTCCAGTTTCATCCATTTGCCTGCAAATGCCATAATTTTATTATTCTTTAGACCTGAGTAATATTCCATTGTATATATATATACCACAGTTTCTTTATCCATTCATCAATTGAAGGACAAGGACATCTAGGTTGGTTCCACAATCTGGCTATTGTGAATTGAGCAGCTATGGACATTGATGTGGCTGTATCACTGTAGTATGCTGATTTTAAGTCCTTTGGGTATAGGCCAAGGAGTGGAATAGCTGGGTCAAATGGTGGTTCCATTGCAAGCTTTCTGAGGAATCTCCACACTGCTTTCCAGAGTGGCTGCACTAATTTGCAACCCCACCAGCAATGTATGAGTATACCTTTTTCCCCACATCCTCTCCAACACCTATTGTTGCTTGTATTCTTGATAATCGCCATTCTAATTAGGGTGAGATGAAATCTTAGGGTAGTTTTGATTTGCATTTCTCTTATTACTAGAGATGTTGAACATTTTTTCATATATCTGTTGATTGCTTGTACATCTTCTTCTGTGAAGTGTCTGTTCATTTCCTTAGCCCATTTGTCGATTGGATTATTTGTATTCTTGGTGTAGAGTTTTTTTGAGTTCTTTATAGATTCTGGAAATTAGCGCTGTATCTGAAGTATGAGTGGCAAAGATTTTCTCCCACTCTGTAGGCTCTCTCTTCACATTGCTGATAGTTTCCTTTGCTGAGAGAAAACTATTTAGTTTGAATCTGTCCCAGTTATTGATTCTTGCTTTTATTTCTTGTGCTATGGGAGTCCTGTTAGGAAGTCTGATCCTAAGCCAACAAGTTGAAGATTTGGACCTACTTTTTCTTCTATGAGATGAAGGGTCTCTGGTCTGATTTGAAGGTCCTTGATCCATTGTGAGTTGATTTTTGTGCAGGGTGAGCGATAGGGGTTTAGTTTCATTCTGTTGCATATGGATTTCCAGTTTTCCCAGCACCATTTGTTGAAGAGGCTATCTTTTCTCCATTGCATATTTTTGGCACCCTTGTCTAGTATGAGAAAATTGTATTTATTTGGGTTTGTGTCCATGTCCTCTATTCTGTACCACTGATTTACCTGTCTATTTTGGTGCCAGTACCATGCTGTTTTTGTTACTATTGCTTTGTAGTATAGTTGAAGTTCTGGTATTGCAATACCCCCTGTTTCATTCTTCCTGCTAAGGATTGCTTTAGCTATTCTGGGTTTCTTATTCTTCCAGATGAATTTCATGATTGCTTGCTCTATTTATGTAAAGGTACATCATTGGGATTTTAATTGGAATTGCATTGAATCTGTATAGCACTTTTAGTAGTATGGCCATTTTGACAATATTAATTCTGCCTATCCAAGAACATGGGAGATCTTTCCATCTTCTAAGGTCTTCCTCAATTTCTTTCTTCAATATTTTGAAGTTTTCATTGAAGAGATCTTTTACCTCTTTGGTTAGATTGATTCCCAAGTATTTTATTTTTTTATTTTTGAGGCTATTTCAAATGGAGTTGTTTTCCTCATTTTCCTTTCAGCTGTTTCGTCGCTTGCGTATAAAAATGCTGTAGATTTATGTGTGTTGCTTTTATAGCCTGCTATTTTGCTGAATTCATTGATGAGGTCTAGAAGTTTTCTGGAGGAGGTTTTTGGATCCTCTAAATACAGAATCATGTCATCAGCAAATAGTGACAGCTTAAGTTCCTTTTTCCTATTCGTATCCCTTTAATTTCTTTAGTCTGCCTAATTGCTCTGGCTAGAGTTTCGAGGACAATGTTGAATAGAAGTGGTGAAAGAGGACATCCCTGTCTTGTTCCCATTTTTTAAGGGAATGGTTTCAGTTTTTCTCCATTAAGAATGATGTTGGCCATGGATTTAGCATAAATAGCCTTTACAATGTTCAGGTATGTTTCTACTATCCCTATTTTTTCTAGTGTTTTGAGCATGAAGGGGTGTTGTATTTTGTCGAACACTTTTTCTGCGTCAATTGAAATAACCATATGATTCTTATCCTTAAGTCTATTGACATGATAGATTACGTTTATTGATTTACAGATGTTAAACCATCCTTGCATTCCAGGGATGAACCCCGCTTGATCATGGTGCACGATTTTCTTAATATGTTTTTGGATATGGTTTGCCAATATTTTGTTAAGGATCTCTGCATCTATAGTCATCAAGGATATTGGTCTAAAATGTTCTTTCCTTGATGTGTCTTTTCCTGGTTTGGGTATGAGGGTGATATTAGCGTCATAGAATGAGTTTGGTAGGGTACCATCCTTTTCTGTTTTTTTTTTTCTTTCTTTTTTTTTCTTGTAAACAAATGGGATACACGTTGTTTCTCTGTTTGTACATGGCGTAAAGGCATACCATTTGTGTAATCATAAATTTACATAGAGTAATGTTGTTTGATTCATTCTGTTATTTTTTCCCTTCCCCCCACCCCTCCCACCCCTCTTTGCCCTCTATACAGTCTTTCCCTCCTCCATACTTGCTCCCCTCCCTAACCCTAACTGTAACCCTAACACTAACCCCTCCCTCCCCCCATTATGTGTCATCATCCACTTATTAGCGATATCATTCGTCCTTTGGCTTTTTGAGATTGGCTTATCTCACTGAGCATGATATTCTCCAATTTCATCCATTTGCCTGCAAATGCCATAATTTTATCATTCTTTATGGCTGAGTAATATTCCATTGTATATATATATACCACAGTTTCTTTATCCATTCATCAACTGAAGGACATCTAGGTTGGTTCCACAGTCTGGCTATTGTGAATTGAGCAGCTATGAACATTGATGTGGTACCATCCTTTTCTATTTCCTGGAATACTTTGAGAAGTATTGGAATGAGTTCTTCTTTGAAGGTCTTGTAGAACTCGGCTGAGAATCTGTCTGGTCCTGGACTTTTCTTGGATGGTAGGTTTTTAATGACTTCTTCTATTTCATTGCTTGATATTGATCTGTTTAAATTGTGTATGTCCTCCTGGTTCAGTTTGGGAGGAGCATATGTCTCTAGAAATTTGTCAATGTCTTCGGTAGTTTCTAATTTGTTAGAATACAGATTTTCAAAGTAGCTTCTCATTATGTCATGTATCTCAGTGGGGTCTGTGGTGATATTTCCTTTTTCATCACGAATTTTAGTAATTTGAGTTTTCTCTCTCCTTCTCTTTGTTAGTGTGGCTAAGGGTTTGTCTATTTTGTTTACTTTTTCAAAGAACCAACTCTTTGTTTTGTCAATTTTTTGAATTGTTTCTTTTGTTTCAATTTCATTGATTTCAGCTCTGATTTTAATTATTTCCTGTTTTCTACTACTTTTGCTGTTATTCTGTTCTTCTTTTTCTAGGGCTTTGAGCTGTAATGTTAGGTCATTTAGTTGTTGACTTTTCATTCTTTTCTGGAATGCGCTCCATGCAATGAATTTTCCTCTTAGTACTGCTTTCATAGTGTCCCAGAGATTTTGATATGTTGTATTGTTGTTCTCACTGACCTCTAATAATTTTTTTATCTCCTCCCTGATGTTTTCTGTTATTCATGTTTCATTCAATAGCATATTATTTAGTCTCCAGGTGTTGGAGTAATTTCTCTTTTTTATTTTGTCATTGATTTCTACTCTCAGTCCATTATGATCTGATAGAACACAAGGCAGTATCTCTATTTTTTTGATACTGCCTTGGGCTGTATCCTAAGGGCTGCTTTGTGGCATAACATATGGTCTATTTTCGATAAGGTCCCATGTGCTGCTGAGAAGAAAGTGAATCTGCTCATTTATAGATGGAATATTCTATATATGTCTATTAAGTCTAGGTTATTGATTGTGTTATTGATTTCTATGGTTTCTTTGGTTGGATTTTGTTTGGAAGATCTGTCTAGTGGTGACAGCGGTGCATTAAAGTCACCCACAATTATTGTGTTGTGGTCTATGTGATTCCTGAAATTGAGAAGGATTTGTTTGATGTACAGGAATGCACCATTGTTTGGGGCATAAATATTTACTATGGTTATGTCTTCCTGATTTATGGTTCCCTTAAGCAGTATGAAATGTCCTTCTTTATCCCTTCTGACTAACTTTGGCTTGAAGTCCTCTTTATCTGATATAAGGATGGAAACCCCTGCTATTTTACTGAGTCCATGTGCATGGTAGGTTTTTTCCCATCCTTTCACCTTTAGTCTGTGGATGTTTTTTTCTATGAGACGAGTCTCTTGCAGGCAGCATATTGTTGGGTCTTTCTTTTTAATCCATTCTGCCAGTCTATGTCTTTTGATTGATGAATTTAGGCCATTAACGTTCAGCGTTATTATTGAGATATGATTTGTATTCCCAGTCATTTGGCTTATTTTTGGTTTTTAAGTTGGCTTGGTTTCTCCTTTGAGTGGTTTTTCTCTAAGGTAGTACCTCCCTTTGCTGACCTCCATTGTTGTTTTTCATTTCCTCCTCATGGAATATTTTGTTGAGAACATTCTATAGCACAGGCTTTCTATTTGTAAATTCTTTTAACTTTTGTTTATCATGGAAGGATTTTATTTCATCTTCAAATCTGAAGGTTAGTTTTGCTGGGTATAGGATTCTTGGTTGGCAATCATGTTCTTTCAGAGCTTGAAATAATGTTTTTCCAGGCCCTTCTAGCTTTCAGAGTCTGGGTTGAGAAGTCGGCTGCTATCCGTATTGGTCTCCCCCTATATGTAATCTGATGCTTTTCTCTCGCGCCCTTCAAAATCCTATCTTTATTTTGAATGTTAGGCATTTTCATTATAATGTGCCTTGGTGTGAACCTGTTGTGATTTTGTGCATTTGGTGTTCTGTAAGCCTCTTGTATTTGATTTTCCATTTCATTCTTCAGGTTTGGGAAATTTTCTGATATTATTTCATTGAATAGGTTGTTCATTCCTTTGGTTTGTATCTCTGTGCCTTCCTCAGTCCCAATAATTCTTAAATTTGGTCTTTTCATGATGTCCCATAGTTCTTGGAGATTCTGTTCCTTATTTCTTACCATCTTCTCTGTTTGGGCAACTTTATTTTCAAGATTAAATATTCTGTCTTCATTGTCTGAGGTTCTGTCTTCCAAGTGGTTTAGTCTTTTGGTGACGCTTTCCATTGAGTTTTTTATTTGGTTTATTGTTTCCTTCATTTCAAGGATTTACTTTTGGTGTTTTTTTTTTTTTTGAGAATCTCTCTCTCTTTGTTGAAATGATCTTTTGCTTCCTGCAGTGCTCTTTCAGCTTATTCGTATTATCATTCATTGCCTGCATTTGCTCTCTTTATCTCATCCTTTGCTTCGCAAATCATCTTAATCATGTATAATCTGAAGTCCTTTTCTGACATTTCTTCTAACATACTGTCGTTGGATTCTATTACTATAGAATCTAGATTTGTTTGGATCATTTTCTTCCCTTGTTTTTTCATGTTGTTCATGTATCTTCCCCTCTAGCAGTGCAGATCTGGGGTATTGCAGATTTCCCCCTATAGGTTTATAGTGGCCCTATAGGTTTCCAAAACCTTTTCTTTAAGGGGAGATCAATATTAGCAGTGCCCAATTCAGACACTATGCAATCCTAGACCAAATAGCCCCTAGAATGTGGCTGTTAATGGGATAAGAAAAGAATATACAGAAGTTCTAGATAATAGAAAGGGTGAGAGTGTAATCAAAAGAAATTGGATGTTATCATGCAAAAAAGGGAGAAAGAGACTCTGAGGGAACAGGTAAACAAAAGGAAAAGAGAGCAAGAAAAGTAAAGAAATAAAAACAAATTTTTTCAATAAGGAGAAAAAAGAAAATCTACAGTATAACAGTCATATAGTAATGAAACCTTCCAGTGTTCAGTAGCCTGATGCATGTGAGGTACCTGACAATGAGCTTCAAGCCTCCAGCAGGTGTCCCAGGATGGGATTTGCCCCAACTAAAGATCAGAGCTACGGCTTCCAGGATTATCCAAGATGGCCGCTCTGGCTTCCAAATGTGTTAGAAAATGGGTAGCTGCAACTCAGGGTGTGGATGTGGTCAGCTGGAGGTCCTGGAGGCGGAATGCGACTGGTCAGGCAGGGGTCCTGCAGGTCGGGTGTGTTTGGTGTGGTTGCGGGATCCTGGAGGCCGGGTGCAATCATTTGGTCTGGGGTCCCGGTGATAGAGCGCAGTCAGTTGGTCTGGGGGTCCTGGTGGCAGGGAGTAGTCAGTTGATGTGAGGGCCCCAGAGGCAGGGAGTGATTGGTTGGGCTGAGGGATCCTGGACACGGGGCTCAGTCAGTCTGGCCAGGGGTCCTACGGGGCCTGACTGTTGTCTCTAAGAGAAAAGATTTGATCTTTGAGTTTCTGAGTCTAGCCAGCAAATGCCATAATTTCATTCTTTTTTATGGCTGGGTAGAATTCCATTGTGTATATGTACCAATTCATCTATTGATGGGTACCCAGGTTGATTCCATAATTTAGTTATTGTGAACTGTGCTACTATAAATACTAAAGAGGTTGTATCACTATTGTATTCTGATTTTACTTCCTTTGGGAAATACTGAGAAGTGGAATAGATGGGTCATATGATGGATTCACTCTCAGTCCTTTGAAGAGACTGCATAATGCTTACTATAGTGATTTTTCTAGTCTGTGGTTCCACCAACAATATACAAGTGTACCTTTTCCCACACATCCTTGAGAGCATTTATTATTGTTTGTATTCTTAATCTTCATCATTCTGATTAGAGTGCAGTTTGACTTGCATTTCTCTGATTGCTAATGATGTTGAACATTTTTTCAAATATTTGTCGGTCATATGTATTTCTTTTCAGAAATGTCTGTTTAGTTTATTTACTCATTTATTAATTGGGTCATTTGATTTTTTGGTATCAACTACTGAGTCACATCCTCAGTCCTTTTTTGTTTTTTATTTTGAGGGTCTTTCTAAGTTAGGGCCTCTCTAAGTTGCTGAGGTTGGCTTTGAACTTGGGATCCTCCTGCCTCAGCCTCTAGTGCTGCTGAGATTATAGGCACGCACACCATGCCTGGCTTGGTTATTTGATTTTGTAGTGTAAAATTTTTGAGTTTTTTATATTCTGGACATTAATTCTCTGTCAGAAGAGTAGTTAGCAAAGATATTCTCCCATTCTGCAGGTTCCCCTTCACATTCTTAATTGTTTCCTTTGCTGTGCATGAGCTTTTTATCTATGCCATCCCATTCATTAATTCTATGCATTATTTCCTGAGCTTTAGGAGTCTTGTTGAGAAAGTTGTTGCCTGTGCCTATATGTTGGAATGTTGATCCTATGTTTTCTTCCAAGAGTGGCACAGTTTCTGATCTAATTCCTAGGTCTTTGATCCATTTTGAGTTGCTTTTGTTCAGGATCAAAGATAGGGTCTAGTCTCATTCTTCTACATAACTAGTTTTCCCAGTATCGTTTGTTAAAAAGGCTGACTTTTTCCCAATATATGTTTTTGGCACCTTTGTCAAGGATCAGATGATTGCTTTCATGTGGTTTGTTTTTGTGTCTTCTATTCTGTATCATTGGTATATTTGTTTTTATGCCAGTTCCACGCAGTTTTTGTTTCTATGGTTTTCTCAGATAATTTGAAGTCGGGTACTATGATGCCTCCAGCATTGCTTCTTTGGCTTAGAACTGCTGTGGCTGTCCTGGGTCTTTTATTCTTCCAAATGAATTTTAGGATTTTTTTCTAGTTCTATGAAGAATATCATTGGTATTTTGATGGGGATCGCATTGAACCTGTACATTGCTTTTGAAAGTATGGCCATTTTAACAATGTTAACAGTGGAAGGTTTAAAACAACCAAGCAAAGGACTTAAAAATGGGAGAATCCACCTACATATAGCAGAATGCATGCTTGTTTCAAAAGCACCTGGACCATTTTCTAGGACAGATCATATTCAAGGCCATTGGAAAAAAAAAAAAAAGTCTCAAAAAAATTTTTTTTTTAATTTTTAGACTGCATTTTGATTCACTGTACACAAATGGGGTACAACTTTTCATTTCTATGGTTGTACACAATGTAAATTCACACCATTGATGTCAAAAACGTCTAAAAGACTGAAATCAAACAAAGTATCTTCTTTGACCACAATGGGATAAAACTAGAAATGTAAAATGATGCAATTACCAGGGAAAACAGTGATGATTTCTTAAAAAGTTGAAATAGACTTACTATGACCTAGTGATTCTACTACTAGGTATAGATAAAAAAAAGAGTTAAAAATGAAGTTTTTAAATCATTATTTGTATATAGATGTTTATAACAACACTATTCTCAGCCAAAAGGTGGAAACAATGAATAAACAAATCCAGCCAAAAGGTGGATAATGAATAAACAAAATGTGGTATATACATAATAGATATTCACCTACAAGAAGGAATTTATGTATACCTATGTATTATTTAAATTGAATATAGTTACATGTACTAAAACATGGATGAACCTTGAAGACATTATATTAGGTGAAAGAAGACAGACATACAAGGCACAAATGATGTGATTAATTTATATGAAACAGACAAACCCACAGAGACAGATGAGTAAGAGTTACCATCTGTGGGGAGAGGAAAACAGGACTGACTACTTATGGGCAAAGGGTTTTCTTTTGGGGTAATGAAAATGTTTCAGAGCCTAATAGACATGATAATTATAAACCATTATGAACATACTAAGTGCCACAAACGTACCCTTTAAAATGGTTAATTTTATGTTAAATGAATTTTACCTCAACTCTATGAAAAGTATACATAAAAATAATTATTAACCAGGTGTGGTAGTGTAAGCCTACAGTCCCAGTTAATAGAGGGGAAGGCAGGAGGATGGCTTGAAGCCAGAACTTGTCTAAAAAAAGAAGTAATTGTTGAATCTGACAAGTTAAAAAACTGCTAACCCAGAATAGCAAATTTAAGATTTAGGACTGCAATATTAAATTTGTGATCTTAAATACTTCACTAATAACAAAGGAATAATAAAAATAATGAATTCGGTACCCAACTTTTTGACTGCCAGGGGAAGAGTTTCGTTAGTGAGATCCTAAAACCACATATGTATGATTAGCTGGAATACTGACAAATCGGAATATATTAAAATAAGGACTTCTATTTAATAAAGGAAGATACAGGTAAAGGTAAGAGATGAATGACAAGAATGACAGATTAAGAATAAAATATTTGCAACACCTACAATTGACAAGTGATTAATAAGATATATAAGACCAACTGCCAACAAAACAAGAAAAAAATCTGCTTCCCAAATGGGAAAGTAGAGTTACAGAAAGGAATACTCAAATGGCCAAGATGCATATGAAGAATAACTCAAACTCACCAAGAATTAGATAAATGCAAATTAAAAGATAGTTAAATAAAATGTAAACATAAGATTGATAAAAATGAGAAAGTTGTACAATATCAAGTGTAGGTGCAAATTCACAGTGTGGTAGCAGAATTCTAAGATGTGCCCCCATGATTCACAGCTCCTGGCTAGTACCAATCTAATCACTGATATAGATTGATTTTGCAAATTTAGTTCAAGTTCCAAATCAGATGACTTTAAGATCCAGAGGTTATCGGGGTATACCATACCTAGTCACCTGAGCCCTTTAACAGTACAAAGTTTTCTACTGCACCAGAGATGTATTTGCAAGATAAGGATCTGAGATGACACTGCCACTCAGATGGAACACTGGCAAAGTTCCTGAGAGTAGTCTCCAGGAGCTGAGAACAGCCTGGCCAGTAGCCAGAAGAAAATAGGAGCTTCAGTACAACTGCAAAGAGTTGAATTCTGCTAGTAAAGGGGGTTAAGTCTGGTAGAGAACTTCAAGATGCAGATGAAAATGCAGCCAGATGGTTTCAGCCTTGTAATGTGAGAACCCAGTCAGGTCATTCTGGACTTCTGACCTACAGAACTATGAGCCAATAAATGGGTGTTGTTTTGGAAAACTAACTTTGTAGTAATTTGTTACAAAGCAATAGAAAACTAATTCACAGGAAATAGGTAACTCCAGTAAATGCTGGTAGAGTATAAACAAGTACTGCTATTCTAAGAACTTAAATAAAATTAAGAATGTACACACCCTGTGATACTTATTCTTGAGAAATTTTCACATAGATCCATTAGGGAATATGTATAAGACTACTGCAGAATTTTTTTCTAGTTATAAGATGGAACTGGAAACAACTAAGAGTTCATTATTAGGAGAATGAGTAAATGAAATGTAGCAGACGCATACCATTCAATACTGTATAGCAATTAAAGGTGACAAATTTATCTACAATATAAACAATTTCAAAATGAGTTAAATGAAAAAAATAAGAAACAGAACAAGATAGAAATACATCACCATTACTGTAAATTAAAAACATAATGTAAATTTGCCGAAATGTAAATAAAAATTCTACACATTATTTTTAGTTCGTAAAATTATATGGCTGCCCAGTTGACCTAGCCCTACTTATTAAAAAGTCTGCCTGGGCCTCCTAATTTGAAATACTTTTTTTTATTTCCATAAGAATTTGCATCTATCTCTGGGCTTTCAATTCTACCCCACAGGTTTATCTGTGCACCTGTATCACATAATTTTTTTTTTAATTTAAAAAAATTTTTTTTATTGTAAACAAATGGGATACATGTTGTTTCTGTTTGTACATGGAGTAAAGGCATACAATTTGTGTAATCATAAACTTACATAGGGTAATGTTGTTTGATTCATTGTTATTCCCCCCACCCCTTTTCCCTCTATACAGTCCTTCCTTCCTCCATTCTTGTCCCCCCAACCCTGAACCTAAACCTAACCCTAACCCTAACACTAACTCCTCCCACTCCCCATTATGTGTCATCATCCACTTATCAGCGAGATCATTTGTCCTTTGGTTTTTTGAGATTGGCTTATCTCACTTAGCATGATATTCTTCAATTTCATCCATTTGCTACAAATGCCATAACTTTATTATTCTTTATACCTGAGTAATATTCCATTGTATATATATACCACAGTTTCTTTATCCATTCATCAGTTGAAGGACATCTACGTTGGTTCCACAATCTGGCTATTGTGAATTGAGCAGCTATGAACATTGATGTATCACTGTAGTATGCTGATTTTAAGTCCTTTGGGTATAGGCCAAGGAGTGGGATAGCTGGGTCAAATGGTGGTTCCCTTCCAAGCTTTCTGAGGAATCTCCACACTGCTTTCCAGAGTGGCTGCACTAATTTGCAGCCCCACCAGCAATGTATGAGTGTACCTTTTTCCCCACATCCTCTCCAACACCTATTGTTGCTTGTATTCTTGATAATCGCCATTCTAATGGGGGTGAGATGGAATCTTAGGGTGGTTTTGATTTGCGTTTCTCTTATTACTAGAGATGTTGAACATTTTTTCATATATCTGTTGATTGCTTGTACATCTTCTTCTGTGAAGTGTCTGTTCATTTCCTTAGCCCATTTGTTGATTGGATTATTTGGATCCTTGGTGTAGAGTTCTTTGAGTTCTTTATATATTCTGGAAATTAGTGCTCTATCTGAACTATGAGTGGCAAAGATTTTCTCCCACTCTGTAGGCTCTCTCTTCACATTACTGATAGTTTCCTTTGCTGAGAGAAAGCTTTTCAGTTTGAATCTATCCCAGTGGTTGATTCTAGCTTTTATTTCTTGTGCTATGTGAGTCCTGTTAAGGAAGTCTGATCCTAAGCCAACAAGTTGAAGGTTTGGACCTACTTTTTCTTCTATAAGATGCAGGGTCTCTGGTCTGATTCCGAGGTCCTTGATCCACTGTGAGTTGCTTTTTGTGCAGGGTGTGAGATATGGGTTTAGTTTCATTCTGTTGCATATGGATTTCCAGTTTTCCGAACACTATTTGTTGAAGAGGCTATCTTTTCTCCATTGCATATTTTTGGCACCTTTGTCTAGTATGAGAAAATTGTATTTATTTGGGTTTGTGTCCATGTCCTCTATTCTGTACCATTGATCTACCTGTCTATTTTGGTACCAATACCATGCCGTTTTTGTTCCTATTGCTTTGTAGTAGAGTTGAAGATCTGGTATTGCGATACCCCCTGCTTTGCTCTTTCTGCTAAGGACTGCTTTAGCTATTCTGGGTTTCTTATTCTTCCAGATGAATTTCATAATTGCTTGCTCTATTTCTGTAAGGTAAGTCCTTGGGATTTTAATTAGAATTGCATTGAATCTGTATAGCTTTAGGTAGTATGGCCATTTTGACAATATTAATTCTGCCTATTCAAAAACATGGGACAGCTTTCCATCTTCTAAGATTTTCTTTAATTTCTTTCTTTAGCGTTCTGTAGTTCTCATTGTAGAGGTCTTTCACCTCTTTTGTGAGATTGATTCCCAAGTATATTATTTTTTCGAGGCTATTGTGAAAGGGGTAGTTTTCCTAACTTCTCTTTCTGAAGATTCATCACTTACGTATAAAAATGCATTGGATTTATGAGCATTGATCTTGTAACCTGTTACTTTACTGAATTCACTTATGAGTTCTAAAAGTTTTCTGGTGGAATTTCCGGGTTACTCTAAATACATAATCATGTCATCAGCGAACAGGGATAGTTTGAGTTCTTCTTTTCCTATTCTTATCCCTTTCTTTGGTTTGTCTAATTGCTCTGGCTAAAGTTTCAAGGACGATGTTGAATAGAAGTGGTGAAAGAGGGCATCCCTGCCTTGTTCCAGTTTTTAGGGGGAATGCTTTCAGTTTTTCACCATTTAGAATAATATTGGCCATGGGCTTAGCATAGATGGCCTTTACAATGTTAAGGAATGTTCCCACTATCCCTAATTTTTTTAGTGTTTTGAGCATGAAGAGATGCTGTATTTTATCGAATGCTTTTTCTGCATCAATCGAAATAATCATGTGATTCTTAACTTTAAGTCTGTTGATATGGTGAATGACATTTATTGATTTTCAGATGTTGAACAAACCTTGCATCCCTAGGATAAAACCCACTTGATTGTGGTGCACTATCTTTTTAATACATTTTTGTATGCGATTTGCTAAAATTTTGTTGAGAATTTTTGCGTCGATTTTCATTAAGGATATTGGTCTGAAATTTTCTTTCCTTGAAGTGTCTCTGTCTGGTTTAGGTATCAGGGTGATATTGGCTTCACAGAATGAGTTTGGGAGGGTTCCCTCCTCTTCTATTTCATGGAACACTTTGAGGAGTATTGGAATGAGCTCTTCTTTAAAGTTTTTGTAGAACTCAGCTGAGAAGCCATCTGGTCCCGGACTTTTCTTTGTTGGTAGGCTTTTGATGACCTCTTCTATTTCATTGCTTGAAATTGATTTATTTAAGTTGTGTATGTCCTCCTCGTTCAGTTTAGGTAATTCATATGTCTCTAGAAACTTGTTAATGTCTTCGAGGTTTTCTGTTGTGTTGGAGTATAGATTTTAAAAATAGCTTCTAATTATGTTTTGTATTTCACTCATGTCTGTTTTGATATTTCCTTGTTCATTCCGAATTTTAGTAATTTGAGTTTTCTCTTTCTCTTTGTTAGTGTGGCTAAGGGTTTATCACTTTTGTTCATTTTTTCAAAGAACCAACTCTTTATTTTGTTAATTTTTTTCGATTGTTTCTTTTGTTTCAATTTTGTTGATTTCAACTCTGATTTTAACTATTTCCTGTCTTCTACTACTTTTGGTGTTGGTCTGCTCTTCTTTTTCTAGGGCTTTGAGCTGTAGTGTTAAGTAGTTTATTTGTTGATTTTTTCTTCTTTTGTTGAATGTGCTCCATGAAATAAATCTTCCTCTAAGAACTGCTTTCATAGTGTCCCAGAGATTTTGATATGATGTGTCTTTGTTTTCGTTTACTTCTAAAAATTTTTTAATTTCCCTCCTGATGTCTTCTGTTATCCATTCATCATATAACAGCATAGTATTTAATCTCCAGGTATTGGAGAAGTTTCTGTTTTTTATTCTGTCATTTATTTCTAATTTCAATGCATTATGATCTGATAGAGTACAAGGTAGTATCTCAATCTTCTTGTATTTGCTAACAGTAGCTTTGTGGCATAAAACATGGTCTATTTTAGAGAAGGATCCATGTGCTGCTGAGAAGAAAGTGTATTCGTTCTTTGTTGGATGGCATATTCTATATAAGTCGGTTAAGTCTAAATTGTTGATTGTGTTATTGAGATCTATGGTTTCTTTATTCAATTTTTGTTTGGAAGCTCTATCTAGTGGTGAGAGGGGTGTGTTAAAATCGCCTAGTATTATTGTGTTGTGGTCTATTCGATTTCTGGAATTGAGAAGGATTTGTTTGATGTACATGGATGAGCCAATGTTCGGGGCATAGATATTTATGATTGTTATGTCTTGCTGATTTATGCTTCCCCTAAGCAGTATGTAATGTCCTTCTTTATCCCTTCTGACTAGTTTGGCTTGAAGTCCACATTATCTGAAATGAGGATGGATACTCCAGCTTTTTTGCTGTGTCCGTGTGCATGGTATGTTTTTTCCCATCCTTTCACCTTTAGTCTATTGGTATCTCTTTCTATGAGATGAGTCTCTTGCAGGCAGCATATTGTTGGATTTTTCTTTTTAATCCAATCTGCCAGTCTATGTCTTTTGATTGATGAGTTCAGGCCATTAACATTCAGAGTTATTGTGATATGATTTGTATTCCCAGTCATTTGACTCATTTTTGTTTTTTGACATGATTTGGTTTCTCATTTATTTGGCTATTCTTTTAGGCTAGTTCCTCCCATTGCTGATTTGCATTGTTGTTTTTCATCTCTTCCTCATGGAATATTTTGCTGAGAATGTTCTTTAATGCAGCTTTCTTTTTGTAAATTCCTTTAGCTTTTGTTTATCATGGAAGGATCTTATTTCATCGTCAAATCTGAAAGTAAGTTTTGCTAGGTATAAGAATCTTGGTTGGCATCCATTTTCTTTCAGGGCTTGGTAAATGTTGTTCCAGGCCCTTCTAGCTTTTTAAGGTCTGGAGTGAAAAATCTGCTGATATTCTTATTGGTTTCCCCCTGAATGTAATTTGATTCTTTTCTATCGCAGTCTTTAAAATTCTGTCTTTATTTTGTTAGGTATTTTCATTATAATGTGCCTTGGTGTGGGTCTGTTGTAATTTTGTATATTTGTAGACCTATAAGCCTCTTGTACTTGGTTTTCCATTTCATTCTTCAGATTTGGAAAATTTTCTGATATTATTTCATTGAAAAGATTGTTCATTCCTTTGGTTTGTTTCTCTAAGCCTTCCTCAATCCCAATAATTCTTAAATTTGGCCTTTTCATGATATCCCATAATTCTTGTAGATTCTGTTCATGATTTCTTATCATCTTCTCTTTTTGGTCAACTTTGTTTTCAAGTTTAAATATTTTGTCTTCAGTGTCTGAGGTTCTTCTGTCTTCCAGGTGTTCTATCCTATTGGTTATGCTTTCTATGGAGTTTTTAACTTGGTTTATTGTTTCCTTCATTTCAAGGATTTTTTTTTTTTTATTTTGGTCTAACTCTTTATTGAAATGATCTCTTGCTTCCCGTATTTGCTCTTTTAACTGCTGATTGGTGCGATCATTTAATGCCTGCATTTGCTCTTTCATCTCCGCCTTCAATGCCTGCATTTGCTCTTTCCTCTCCTCATTTGCTTCCCTGATTATTTTAATTATGTACATTCTGAACTCCTTTTCTGATATTTCTTCTGCTGTGTTGTCATTGGGTTTTATTGATATAGCATCTAGGTTTGTTTGGGACATTTTCTTCCCTTGTTTTCTCATATTGGTCAGATATCAGTGGGACTCTGAGATATTGCAGATTTCCTCTATTGGCTTACAGTGTCCCTGTAGATTTCCAGTATATCACCTCCCAGCCTTCAGTAGCCTGAAGTCTTGGAGGAACTTGATAATGCAGTGCTTCCGAAGAAAGCTGCCCCTAGCCTGCTACTGGGTCCAGGGCAGGGGGCTGGTTCTGCGTGGAAATCCTCCCACTGGGTGGTCCTGCTCATAGAAGCTGGCTATAGACAGGGCCTGCCCCCACCTGAGGGAGCCAGGCTCCTGCGGGAAAGCCTCTCCCTGTCCTGCCTTGGTCCCAGAAGCTGCCTGTGGGCTGGGGCCCACCACTGGGTTCAGGGCTTGGGGTTGGCTCTGTGTGGAAAAGCTCTCACTGGGCGGCCTGCTCCAAGAAGCTGGCTGTGTATTGCGCCTGGCACTGGAGGGAGCAGGGCTGCTTGGCGAAGACTCGCTGCCCTGCCCTGCTCCGAGAAACTGCCCCTGTGCAGGCCTGCCACCCGGACCGAGCTTCACCCAGTGGGAGAGACTCACCCCACAGCTCTATGTTGGTCCGAGTCTCTCAATACCTCCCCTTCTTGAATCCTGAGTTCTGGAGCGATGGGAGATGCAGTCACCCTCTAGTCTGCCATCTTGGATCTCTCACATTATTTTTATTTAGTGGCTTTATACTGTGTTTTAATGTTTGGCTATTCACGAATTTTTGATCACTGGATCACTGAACTTCTTAGTATGAACACGAATGGAGATTTTTCTTCATGCTCTTCCCACTGTGAAATAAATTTGTGTCCCATCTCAATTATAGCTATCTCCCATATTTCCAGGTGTCCTTCAATTCATTTTTCAATTGAACAAATATTTACAGAGTTATTAGTATGTACCAGGTACTTGGCTAAATGCAGGATATAGTAAAAAGATAGATAAGTCCCCAAGGAGCCCAAATATTTTTTAATTTCATGGGTTAATATTGTGAAGCAAAAAGTACTTATTATGAAGCTTTGAACTTAAGATTTCTGGAAACTAGAGAATATGTCTAGAGGAGGTTATATTCATGAAATCCCAATTTACCACTCATTATTAATTGGTCTGTTAATAGCACAAAGGAACTTATAGAACCTACCCCAAGTTTCTTACTCCTTTAGGGGTACCAAGAAATTCTGGCTCATAGATTCCTGAAAATACTAACTACTCTTATTTTAATGACTGAGAGTGGAGGTATATGAGCCATGTGATCCATAGAAAGTGACTCAAAAGCACTAAGCTGGCCAAGTACCCCAAAAAGCCAGTCAATACCACTATATACCTAATAGACTGGTTAAAATCCAGAGCACTAATGAAGCCAAATGCTGGTGAGGATGTGAAGCAGCAGGAACTCTCATTTATTGTTGGCAAGAATGCAAAATGGTACAGGTACTCTGCAATGTCCTTCTCAGTCTCTTACAAAACTGAACATCCTTTTACCACAGGAATCAGAGATTGTGCTCCTTTGTATTTACCCAAAGGAGCTGAAAATTTATTTCTACATTAAAAAAAAAAAAAAAAAAAAACTGTACATGGATATCTATAGCAGTGTTATTCATAATTGCTGGCACTTGGAAGCAACCAAGATGTCCTTCAGTAGATGAATGGATAAATTGTACATGTGGGGAATGGAATATTATTCATCACTGAAAGGAAATGAGCTTCAAGCCCTGAAGAGACCTGGAGGAACTTTAAAGTGTATTACTGAGTAAAGGAAGCCAATCTGAAAAGGATACATATTGTTTGATTTCAAATACAGACATGTACCTCACAATTAATATTTCAGTCAACAATGGACTGCAAGTATGATGGTGGCTCCATAGATTATAATGCAGCTGGAAAATCCCTATTGCTTACTGAATGCACAGCTGGAGAAGAGGCAGGGAAAAGGAAACTAGGGCAGAAGAAAAAGAACAACTCCCAACAGAATTCACAGTGAAGGGTTTAGCAGAAGCTAATGCAGGCTAAGGTAATGTTTGTGTGGTGGTTTTTAACAAAAAAGGTTTAAGAGTTAAAAAGAAAAAAAAAAAAAAATTAAAGAGTAAGAAGCTTACAGAACAAGGATATAAAACAAGAAAATAGTTTTGTATAGCTGTGCAATGTGTTTGTGTTTTAAGCTGCTACTATAAGAGCCCAAAAGTTAAAAAATTAAAATTCTATGAAGTATAAAAGTTATAGTAAACTAATGTTAATTAACTATTGAAGAAAAAATTCTTTTCTTTTTTAAAAAAATTAGTGTAGTCTAAGAGTATATGTCTGTAATTCTAGAGCAGTGTCCAGTAATGTCCTAGCCCTTCACATGCATTCACCCATCATTTAACCCATAACCACTTACCCATTCATGGTAAGTGCCCTGTACAGGTGTTCCATTTTTTATCCTTTATGCTGTACCTTCATTGTACCTTTTCTGTTTAGATACACAAATACTTACTGTAGTGTTACAGCTGCCTACAGTATGTTACATGCTCTATAGGTTTTGGCCTAAGAGCCAACAGACTGTGCCATACAGCCTAGGGGAACAACAGGCTAGGTTCATGTAGGTACACTCTATCATGCTCACATAAAGATGAAATCAGTAACAATGCATTTCTCAGAATGCATTCTGTCATTAACTAAAACATGACTATATGTGAAATTGCAGAAAAGACAAAATTATGGAGAAAGTAAAAAGATTGGAAATTATCAGAGGTTAAGAGGGGAGTGATTGGAGCTAGGACTGCAGCTCAATGGTACAGTGCTTGCCTAATACGTGTGAGGAACTGGGTTCGATCCTCAGCACCACATAGAAATAAATAAATAAAATAAAGGTATTGTGTCCACCTATAACTATAAATATTTTGTAAAGAAGAGGGGAGGGATGGTTGAATAGGCAGAACATAGAATATTTTTAGGACAGTGAAACCATTCTTTCTGATATTATGATGGTGGATACATTTCATTACATAATTGTCAAAACTCAGATTATATAATACTAAAAGTAAACCCTAGTGTAAACTATGGACTTTGGGGGATAATGATGTGTCCATGTAGGTTCATCAATTGTAACAAATACACCATTTTGGTGGGGGATGCTGCTCATGGGGGAGGCTAGGCATGTGTAGGTATAAGGAGGATATATGAGAAATGTTTATATCTTCCACTCAATTTTGCTGTGAACTAAAATTGCTCTATAAAAAGTTTGGTTTTTTTTTTTTTTTTTTTTTTGGTGGGGAAGGAGGAGGAGGGTACTTGAGATAGAACCCAGAGGCATTTCACCACTGAGCTACATCTCCAGCCCTTTTTGTTTTTTGAGACAGAGTCTATGCTGCTGAAGCTGGCCTTGAACTCAAGACTTCCTGCCTGAGTTTCTGGGATTATCGGTATGCACCACCATACCTGGGAAAAGTAATGGTGTTGTTTTTTAAAGTTAATATATGGATCTCTATGATTAATATGCTATAACCTTCATGTACCAATAGAGTTTCATTTCTATCAATTTCATTCAATGTAACAAAAAGGGAGATAAAGAACTGCTCTGACAGTGTGTGTGTAGTGCCAGGAAGCTAAGGAGTTTGGCTGTACTCACATTGAGTACAACTTGATCTTTACTCTGGTATCTTTATTGCAAAGATGAGATTCAGAAACAGGATCTTTTTTTTTTTTTTTTTTTAAACAGTTTATAAATGTGCCTAGAGGTTTCAGAATTGGAAGATAAAGCAAGTAAATGAATACTGAGGAACAAGTACAAATAAAATTCCTTAAGTAATTACTTTGGAAGCATACTATAGTAGTAATAAAGCATAAATTCTCACTTGAAATAAATGAAAACTTCAATTTCTAAAATGTTAAAACTCTAGAAAAAACAGTTTTTGATATATGGTCATAAAGATTTAAGGCATTTAAAATACTGATAATAATTTATCTAAGAAAACAAAAATGTTTCTACTAAAAGCATTTGATGAAATACCACTAAATGTTAATTTTTCTTTAACTATTCCATTGAGATATACAGCACACATGCAGAAAAATACAGAACATGTGAAGTTCAATGATTCATCACAAAGTAAATGCCTTTATGTCTATGACCCAGATCACAAGACAGAATAGAAAGAACAACATTCCAGAAAACTAGAGCCCCTCCCTATAATCCCTTTTTCCTCTCTCCCTCCTGGTAACCTGATCATCAACTTCATATTAATTTTTTGTTTTTGACTTTATGTAAATGCAATCATGAGTATGTATGTTTTTATATCTGACTTCATTCACTTTCAATTTACAGTTATATTCAGCTGCAATGATAGAGTTGTTTGCCTAGTGTTCATGAGGGAGAGAGAAAAAAAGTTCTAATTAAGACATCATTTATCCATGTTGTTGTTTGTAAATATCTAAATATCTGAACTGTTTCCAACTTGAAACTAATATGACTAATGCTGCTGTATACATTTCATAAATGTCTAGTGACATGTATTTAATACAGAACAGACTTGTGGAACCATAGGGTGTACACATCTTTATGAGCATTATGCCTGTTTTCCTGAGTGGTTATACCAATGGCTTTTGCCACAGCACAGCATAAAATTTATCACTACATTGTACCAAAATAGCAACTGTCAAAATGTGGTTTGTAGGTGTCTGGGGTTTCCCAACACCCTTTCAAGGAAACTCATGAGGTCAAACCATTGTCATAATAATACTAACAAGTTACTTGTCTTTTTTTTACTGTGTTGACATTTACACTGATGGTTCAACAACAGTGGATAAAACTGTTTAAATCAAAGCAGTGGCACCACACCGTAGGTGTAGTCATTGTGTTTTTCACCACTGTGTGCTCAAAATGGAAAAAAAAATTAACAGCCAGTTACACTTAAGAATGTCTTTGATGAAGCTGAAGCCATTTCAGTGATTAATTTTATTAAATACTGACCCTTACACATTTTTTTAATATTTGTGCAACAAAATAGGAAGTATATATAAAGCACTGGTGCTACAAAATGAATTATGATGGCATGTTGTCACTGTGACAAAATACTTGAGATAAACAACTTAAAAGGAGGAAAGGTTTATGGCTTACAGTTTTAGACCCTGGTCAGTTGACTCTGTTGCTTTTGGACCTGTGGTGAGGCAGAGCATCATGGCGGAGAGCATATGGTGCAGCAAAGCTGCTTACCTAATGGTGGCCAGGAGGTGAAGAGAGAAAAAAGGGGCCAGGGTTCCAACATACTCTTCAAGGGCATACTCCTAGTAGATCTAACTTCCTTCCTATAGGCCTCAGTTCCTAAAGGTTCAACTTCTTCCTAAGAGTGCCACAGGATGGCAAATAAGACTTTAATGAGTCTTTGGAGGACATTCCAGATCCAAACTGTAGCAGATGACTTTATCAAGTAAAAGCATCTGTGTGATTAAGTTGAGATTTCAGTGAGCTGCTTTATTTCATGAAATACCAATTTTAATTGAAAGAATGACTAACATTCCTACCATAATTATTCCATTTTAAATATTAAGTGGATAGTTCTCAAAAATGAGTGATAGGGAGTCTAACACTTCAAAGAAACAGTTGACAACTGGTTTTAATTTTTTTTCCTTTTAACCCAATGATGAAATTTGAGCTTTCAAGCAAAAACAGATTTGGGAAAATGTGAACCACCACTGTGAGCAAGATAACTTCCCAATCTTTATTTTTATGACAGTGCAAGCAATGTTAATGAATTTGATTGTTTGAAATTATATAATAAGATGTGTCACCACCTGAAAATCTCCACAACTCAGAGAATCGATGTAAGATGCTACAAAATTAGGTGTAGGTAAAAGACCCAAAGCACACACTAGACCAAGGACTTCAGGGTAACAGAGTATGAAAGGATAAGAATAAATTTATGATACTAAGTTATGAGAAGAGTATTCTAGGCCTAAAGATGGTCCACTAGAGATCAGTAAGTTATAAATATTCAACATTGTAACAAATGTTTAAGGAACTACCATTTGTTGAGTTACAGTGTAGCTATCACTAAATAGCTGCCATAATCTGAAAAGGCTATTAAGGTACTTCTTTTTCTTTAGGATTATCTTAATATATTCCAACCAAAACAACATATTATAAGAGATTGAATGCATACACAAAAAGAAGAGAATCCAGCTGTCTTCTGTAATGCTAGACATTAATGGGAAGTACAAATACATAAAACAATACCATTTTTCTAATTATTTGTTTTATAAAATTAATTTTCATGGACACATTTTGTTTATGTTAACATGTAATGGGTTCATTATATTTATTTTCAATGAAGCTACAAATACTTAAGCTTTTCTCAACTTTAATTTCCAAAATAGCCAATAGCAATTTGCTATGAACGCTGTAACTAACATTTAAGAAACTACCATTTGTTGAAGCACGGTGTAACCATCACAAAATGGCTACAAAAATCTGAAAAAGTTATTAAGAGTACTCCTCCTAATGTTATGAAACATTTCTATGAAAAATAAAATAAAATGTTTCTATGAAAAATAATTTATAAAATTCACATAAACAAAAGCTCTTTGAGGTCCTCCATAAAGTTTTAGTATAGAAGGATCTTGGGAACTACTGTACCAAAACAATCTCTCTCCCACCAGGAAGGAAAGCGAGTTTAACATAATCAAGGTCTAAAATAGTCTTCACAAATAGATGTCCCAGTAAAGAAATTATAGGCAGAAGTCTCATGGCCTTCCAATTAAACCTTTAGCCTACTGCCAGCAGCATAATCTTTATAAAACTGTAATTTTGATTATTCTGATAACAGTACAAAAATCGTTTGTTAGTTCCCCACAATCTCTCTTGAACTGCCATACAAGGAACTTCATTTTCTGGCCTTTTACCTTTGTAAATCCTTCTTCCCCTAATTTTATTCTGCATTTTAGTGATGTTTAATTACAAAATGCTCTCACTGACTGCTGGGTCTTTGCACATACTACACAGCTCCCTCTACCAAGAAATCCTTCATCCTGTTCATGCTGTCAACCCCTACCTGTTCTTCAAGATTCAGCTCAAGGCTGGGGATGTGGCTCAGTGGTAGAGTGCTTGCCTGGGATGTGTGAGGCCCTGGGTTCAAGCCCCATTATCACAAATAAGAACAACAACAAAATCCACAACACTTTAGTTCAAAGATCACTTACTCATGAAGCTCTCTTACCTCTAAGAGTCACCTTCCAATCCCAACACCATGCCTAGGCTATGACAATGCTTTGTGTTCCCATAATAAACTGTATATAAATATACCTCATTCATTCATCTGGTTACAATGACAGACTATAAGAGACAGCGATGAGACTATAAGAGACAGCAATGATTAAGATAGAAAATATTGTGGCTGGGGTGTATTTCAGTGGTAGAGTGTGTGCTTTAACATGTGTGAGGCCCTGGATTAGCTCACCAGTAAACCTCCCATACCACCCCCACACACAAAGAACAAACAAGAGAAAAATGTAAGCTCTCAAAGAGCGTGCATTCTAATGGGAAGGAAAAAAGTGAATATGTAAACTAACAAGATAATTACAAGTTGGGATAAGTGATTCAGGTGTGTGTGGGGGGGGTCAAGGGAATACTCTGAACCAGAAACAAGCAAGCAGAGACCTAAGGAAGAGACTGTATTTGCTATATTATGAACTGGAAAGACTGGCACAAGAACAGCCAGCAGAGAAGATTGGGCGGTAAGAAGGGGGCTTTATTTATGAGCGGAGTACAGGCAGGTAGCTTGAGAGGATTGAGATGAAAGAGTGCTAAAAGATGAGGCTGGACAAGTATGCACGAGTCAGATCATTTCAGGGCCTTTAAAGATCATGATAAGGAGGTTAAATCTTAGAATTCCAAGCAACCACTGAAATATTTTAAGCAGGGTTGTGGCATGATATGTACAAAGGATTAATTATTCCAGTGTCTGAGCAGAAAACAGATAACACAGGGACAAGACTGTTAAGTACAAAGTAAAGAGCACCTTGAAATAGACTGGTAATATTATAAACAAATGGAGAGATTGAGAATTGTTACTGAAAGGAACCCTAAAAAATTTACTGATAAATTAGATGTGGAATTAGAGGAGACAGGCAAGAGAAGCATGAATTAAGTTTTGACTTTGACATTTTTTACTTAAGCAAACGAACAGACAAAAGTCATTTTTATGGAGACATTTTAAAGACTGTTAAGACGAAGAGGCTTTGGAGGGAAGAAATCAAGAGTTTTATTTAATACATATTAGTTCTGAATGCACACTAGACATCAAAGGGAAAAAGACAGTTGATTCTACAAATCTGGAGCTCAGAAAGAAAAGGCTAGAATTGGAGATAAAAGGGTTGGTAGCTGTCAGTATGTAGACATACATAAAATCTTATAACTGGATAAAATCACCAGGGGAGGGACTACAGATGAGTGCTTCTCACTGATGATGAAAATGTTTCCTAAAAAATAATTAGGAATGTATAGGGGCATTTAGTGGGCAGGAGTCAAAGATGTCATGCAATATATTCAAAGTCCTGAATAAATAAGACTTTTTCTTAATGTTCTGCCAGACACTTGTATAAGTGATCAGAAAATCAATCAAACAACATAGATTTGAGCCACCTGATAGTAATTATTTTACCTAATTTATATATTAATTTTTAGTATGCAATTTTTTTTGGATGAGACTTTTCAGCATAAACCAATACAAAAGACTTTTTAAAATCCTTTGAATTCTTTCCATCTTAATCTATGACTTAACTAACTTTTCCCTGATCAGATAAAATTTCTAGGAGCAACACAATTTAATTCAGTCTTTCTCTATTATGTACAATAGAAAAGAACTTTGGTAGGTTGTTCGGCCACTGGAAGACAGAAAATAGCAGTCAAGAAAGGGAAAACCAAGAACAAGCAGAAAATTCAAAATGTGTGTAGCCCAGTGAGTTTTGTATGACAGGGGTCTAAGATCCTCTGTTTCTTTGAGGATTTCCAAGAAAACAGTAATAAATGTTTTGAATTGCCCTCCAGTTATCTGGTCTCATAGCAGAACAAATATAGATGAGTAGTTTTATGATCTTGAGGGAATGAAATAGAAAAACCCACGCAAATCTGACTCTGTCTCCATATAAAATGTAGCAAGGAGAGAGCAAGTAGCAGTGAGCTGTGCAGGGGAAAGGAATATGATCAATGATGGAAGCTTTACTGGACCCCATGATCAAAGTACTCATGGCCTATTTTATCTCCTTTTGCTTTTTCCATCTTCTACTTTGTCCCCTCACCTTCACCTTTTCCTTCATTCTATTTATTTATAATCCCAGAGAGGAAAAGTTGAGAACAAAATACATAAATATAAAGCATGCTGCAGAAACCTGAGAGGTCTAAAATCAAAATAGTAAGCTACTGCCTGGTTTATCTCAATCTGCAATTTCCTTTAAAGATCACGAAGGAAAAGGAGAATGCTCACCATCTGTGCATTCCACATCACCAGTGAACGTTCTATTTGCTTTCTTTATCCTAGGTAAGGGCTTATAGAGAGGCTATACCTTTCATGATGCAGATAGTAAAGAATCCAAGAACCTTTCAGTCAGATGAGACCTTACTTCAACTTCCCTTTTGTAAAAAAAAACCCAAAGCTTAAAGAGAGTAAGCATTAAATGTTAAGCCAAATGTCATACACAACTAGTTTTTGGTAAGATTTGTAGTAGAGTCTAGGTTTCTCAGCCTTATAAATACCTTTCTAATATATCAACTTACTCCTAGATTTTTTTCCCCCTATATTCATGAAATGAATCTATAGTATTCAAAATACCTTTTTAAAAAAGTGTATTATTCCAAAGCATGGAATTCTGATCTTATAAAACAAAACATAGGAACTAAATCTGCCATAAAATCCCCAATGATTTGCAGTTTGGTAGTTTCCTGTTTTGTATCAAGCTGTGAATGAGAAATCCACAAATCGAGCTGTTATCATTGCTAAAGGAATTGTCCTGACATGCCATTAGACTGCATCTCATATATAAAAACTAAAGCCAGTGAAAACAGGCTCAATAAATAGGCATTCTACTTTGTTTGTTATGTTAGCTTCAAGATTTTCCAATTTTTAACAAGCCATACATGAAAGCCTATTGCTGATCTAATAATTTCAAATAAGTCCAGCTTATGTTCCCATACTTTCCAATCACAAATGTGTATTTTGGTGTACACTGAACTTCTAGAATAACTGTTCTTAAAATAAGTGTCCATTTACATTCCAGAACACCCACTAACCAGAAAACCCACTCTCAGCCCTGAGAAAGGTTTTATTCTGGCAACTATTTGAGCAGGAAGAGAGGAAGTTGTTAGTTCAGACTGCTTGTAAACAGTCTGCTTTCCTACTGTGCAGTCTGAGAAAGAGAAAAGAATAGGAAAGAAGAAAAGAAGCCTGGAGTCGCCAAGATTCAAGGGTGGGGCTGAGCAAAACAAAAGGTGAAGAAACAATGCTGCCCTCTGCCCCCAGGAGAATTCCTACAGCTTCCCAAAAAGACAAAGGATTATCCCCACATGAAATATTACATGGGTTACCTTACCATAGGAAAAGCAATAGGTTTTCCTACCTTTGAAACAAAGAATGGACTTCTTTAAAATTATATATATTAGATCTCTCTTCTACTTTGTCATCCCTGAGATTCACAGGGCCTCCTGGTGCAGATACCACCTCTGGAATTCCCTGCGCATGCACCCTGGCCAGGTGACCACATCCTGATCCAGGTTTGAAAG
Source organism: Sciurus vulgaris (assembly GCF_902686455.1). NCBI lineage: Eukaryota > Metazoa > Chordata > Mammalia > Rodentia > Sciuridae > Sciurus > Sciurus vulgaris. The sequence continues at coordinate 75,848,291 of NC_136472.1, forward strand.
GAAAACAAGCTGGACCCTGCTTGGGAACAGCCTCAGCAAGTCCTGCTCATGACTGAGATAGCTGTTCAAACTGCAGAACAAGGTTGGACTCATTACACATGAGTAAAGGGAGCCTCAATTTCTAACAGGGAGAAACAATGGACCTCAGTCCAACATCAAAATTCCACCAAATTCACTTTGAAGAGGCTCTAATAATGTTCAAAGTAATGTGGAAATCACATCCTGAAAATTGAACATTGATGTAAACCAGCCCACTACCCCTCTGGTTGTTAAATTTGATGCCTGTCAGGTATTCCCCTGTGGAAATTTACATAATCAGAGGCAATTACCTGGGATGAACAAATACAATTGTCTAGCATATTCTGGAGAGATGAATCTCTGGAAATCTAATAATGATGTTACTACTTAGAAGTAAAAGATTTACAACAAACTCTTAAAGTAGAAATTGAGTACAATGAGAAAAATGCCTGGATGGAAGGGATTAAATATCCTGTTTGTGCATTAAATAAAAGCAACTGTTAACACTTGCGCAACAAGGAGCTCAGAGCTCAAATGGTCCCATTCTTGCATGGCTGGACCTTAGACCCTATGGGCACGAGTTGCACAGCCTGGGGAAATAACTCTTGCAAGACCCTGTCACAGGTGTTCCCAGCAGTTAAAGGGCCTAAGGTATGAGCCCCCAAAGACCATCTGACCTCCTTCCCTGGGAACCAATTACACTTCATGCCTCTCTAGGAGTGTGTATGTTGGGGGGAGGGAACTGCCCTTCTTGGGAAATATATTGGATGCAGTGAGAGCCAATCCTTTGAGGAGATATCTAATCAAATAGTGCTTGCTATATCCTGAGTCAGTGTCTGATGGTACTGAGACCTTACCTGCCAGTGGGAGTAGAATCTGTCCTTTGGTTCAACTGGCTATCCCTTTCACCCTGGCATTTGTCAGATCAAATCAGTCTCTTCTCCAGGGTCATTTGATCCCCATATTTATATAGATTCAACTGGAATTCCTCAAGGGGTTCCTAAAGAGTTCAAAGCCAGGAATCAGCAGCAAGTTTTTAATTAATTATCTCTTGGTGGTCCACAATAAATAAAAATGTAGATTGGATTAATTAATTGATTACAATCAACAAAGGATTATTAATTATTGAGAGAGACTCAAGGAAAATGCAAGAAAAATAGATGCTACTAATAGAATGATATGGAAAGAACTAATCACATTTATTACTATCCCATTAACTGCTGCATTGGTGGGGAGGGGCAAAAAGACAGTGCAGATAATGAATGATTGGGTCAGAAAGACGGGAGCTCAATCAAGAGGAAATAAAATGTTAATAACTCCAGGGTACCCCCCCATCCTCTACCTGTTGCCAAGATTACCTGAATACAGGGAATTATTCCTCCCTGCAAGGAGTTATCAGTAGCCCCTGGGTGACTCCCTTCCTGCCTCTACCCCTGGGTAGCTTCATTCCTGCCCTTGGATCACTCCACCTTTTGGGTCACATAGGCAGAATGGGAGGAGGGGGCATGAGAACAAAGGAAATCTAAAATCTATAAAAGGGGAGGACCCCCACTTCCTCAGGCACCAACTTGGATCCCCTCCTCTGTGCAGGAGCCTCTGTCATTCTCTCTGTCTGTTCTAACCTTTAAATAAAACTTTTAGCTCTTGCCTCGACATTTCTTGGGAGTTCAATCTTCAACGCTGGGAGAACAGGACTCGAATCTGATTCTCAACACCGGTATTACAAGGAGTCATGATCGCAGTTAGATGTTACATAATACCATGTATGGGAGGTTTTATTCAACAATCAATGGAGACAGCTCTCACCAAACTCACTCCAGCCTCACATCCAAATAATCCTCCTGTATTAGACACAGTTGAACATGTATGTCAAAAGATGTTATCAAAATTTGAAGCAAAGAATTTATATGAAACATATAAGGGAGTGAAATTGTTTAAGAGAATGGAGCTATTTAAAAATTCCTTAACAGGTATCCAATCACAACTGTAGTTCTTTTCTGTGCCCGCCTCAATTTTAAATTAGCTAATCGCAGAGACTATACCCCCGAACTTTTCCTCTCAGGAGCGAGCAGCAGTGCTTCACCAGGGATAAATACTGGTGGACTACACACCCAGGTGTACTTGGTCACCAGATTCCCTTTGGGGGCGCGACTTTCAACTAGCTGACCTACTTCTGTGCATGTGGATTTGTTGTGGCACCTCGATATTTCTCCCAAATTAACAAGTGAATTACAACTCCAAACAGAACACATGGAAAGTAGCCTTTGAATCACTTCTTTAAACACTCCATTCCCCCTGATGGGGAGAATCACAGCCTGTGGGACAGGAGTCCCCTGTGCTGCTCCTTTGTGAGCAAAGCAATAAAATTTCTTTTTTCTTTTTCTCAAAACTGTATGCTTGCATTGGCATCAGGGACAAGGACCAAGTTTTTGGTAACATGACTATAAAGATGGATGTGATATGGTTCCATTTTCTAGCCTTTTCCTGGAGAAGGGAAACCTACTTTCCAGAGTTATAGCCCTGAATCAATTATTCCCCTCAAAGAACTTAATTGCCACTAAATACAATAGTACTTAATAAATATTTATTTAAAAAACTACATGAAGCATTCTGAATCCTTCTATCAAATTTCTATGAAAGCTAATCCCTTATCTCTATGCTATCCCCAAATATGAAAATTTAATTTCATCAACAATTACTACAAGAACATTATTTTCTTGCACTTGCTTCATGAAGGAAAGTAAATTACTGATGTATGGAACACAAGGGCTTGACTGTCCTTTACCTCTAGCTGTGGTGCTTAAGGATAAGCCATTATAAGGAATAGTAACATAAATTTCACTATTTTAATGCTATCCAAAAAAGATTTTATAATTTTGGGGGGAATCAAAGTATCTATTGAAGTCAATATTACCATGGAATACTCGCTTTTAAAAAAAAATTTGTTGTAGACAGCACGCCTGTATTTTATTTATTTACTTTTTTAATGTGGTGCTGAGGATCAAACCCAGTGCCTCACACATGCCAGGCAAACACTCTACCACTGAGCTACAGCCCCAGTCTGACCACGGAATGCTTTCTACAAGGATAACAGCCATAAAAGACATGTCCCATTTCTAACAAAACCCCATTTCCACAAACAATTATATCTGGCACTGGCCTTAACAAATAGAAGCTCAGAAGGCTTGTGTGTGTTTATGCAGCTGACATTTTCTTTTTTATGTCTGACTACTTAATTGAATTCTAGTGTCCTGAAGAGCAACATGAAAGTTTAAGTTAAACAAGAACAACAACAAAACAAACCCAGAAAAAAATCTTCTCTAATTAGCAATGGAAACAGCTATTCATAGAATTGTCTCCACATTAAAGATTCAAAGACATCTAGCAGAGATGAACTAGTCAACCTAACTACTTCTGGAAAAATGTAGGCCAGGAATGAAGATAATTTTTTAAAAAGTATGCCCTTGAAGCAGATTTGCATAAACTACTTCCTAAATATATTCAGGATCCAACCACATTTGAGGATCTACTGCTTCAGCTCTGTTCTAAATTACTCTGTCCACCAAGTTTACAGCAACAGACTTTTTAAACTAGCTTCTCTTCTTCTGTACCTGCTCACTCCCCTCAAATTACTCTTCATACAGCAGCTAGGATAATCTCATTAAAATATAGGTAATTTATGCTACTCCTTTGCTTACCACCAAGGTTTAATGTGTTGAATGTGAGGTTATTAAGAGGGTGGAAATGAAACCCCACTATATGTTTAGAGAGGGTCTTTGGGAGGTGACTAGGATTAGATAAAATCATAAGGGTGGAGCCCCCATGAGAGAATCTTGGTGACTTTAAAAGAAAAGACAGAAATCAGACACAAACACACTTGTACACCCTGCCTCTTGCTGTGTGATGCTCTGTATCACTTGGGACTCTGCCAGCAAAAAGGAAAAAAATGGCTATCACTGGATGCAACCCTTTGACTCTTTACCTCCAGAACCATGAGTCCAAATACATCTCTCTTCTTTATAACTAACCTAATTTGTGGTATTATGTTATTAGCAAGAGAAAATGAACTAATATGTTTAGAACATTCCAAAGACTTCCCATCTCAGTTAAGGTTCTTATAATGGCCTTTATCTGAGGCTCCTAGTGGAAATGTTTCTGATTGTCAAAACTGGGAAGAGCTATTGGAATTTAGTTGGTATTGAGTTTTAAATATCCCCTGGAACATTTGTTTTAATGAAGTATGTGAATTTTATTATTTTAATATAATCTGAATTTTCCAAAATGCATTCTCTGTGAAAATCAAGGGAAAACTGTACATTGTTAGATATAGAATTCTATCAAGAATTATTCTCCATTTCACAAAGTCTCACTACCAATACCAAACTGTTCATGGTATCTGAGATACCAATATAACACATCTATAATGAGCACTAATTTATAGTTGTCAGTTAGCAACTATATAACCTTTCTATGTAAAGATTACTTATATTATTCCATATTATAGCATTTACACAATGAAATACACTAATTACATTACTTGTACTTTATTTCTTCTTTATATTGAGGAAGCACTGCACTTTCATTTATGTGTATAAAAGTTTATATGCTATATATTTATATTTTATTTTTAGAGGAAAAATAGATTATTTCAATATATTTGTTACTTTTTAAAAAGTGTTACACCTAATGAAGCTGAACATCAATCACCTGTCACACATAATCTGTACCTATTCCCAACCCCTTAAACAGTCACATGTTGCTTAATGACAGGGAGAAATTCTAAGAAATATGTTAGGCAATTTTATCACTGTGCAAAAATCATCAAGTGTACTTCTACAAACCTAGATGATACAGTTCGATCACCTGAAGTGGCCTCTTTTTAACTTGACTTTTTTTTTTGGTACTAGGGATAGAACCTAGGGGCACTAAACCACTGAGCCACATCCCCTAAGACAGGGTCTTGCTAAGTTGCTTAGGGCCTCACTAAGTTGATGAGGCTGGTCTTGAACTTGCAATCCTCTTGTCTTGGCCTCCCAAGTCACTGGGATGATATGTGCACCACCATGTCCAGTTATAGCAAACATGGTTTTCTAAATAGGAGTATACTCAGAAATACTGTAAATACATAAAACATTAAATAGTTATTATCGAGTATTATACCATACATACATAAATGTATATGCTGTACGTTTTTATTTTTTTATTTATTTTTTTAATTGTTATTGTAAACAAATGGGATACATGTTGTTTCTCTGTACATGGCGTAAAGGCATACCATTTGTGTAATCATAAATTTACATAGAGTAATGTTGTTTGATTCATTGTGTTATTTTTTCCCTTCCCCCCACCCCTCCCACCCCTCTTTACCCTCTATACAGTACTTCCTTCCTCCATACTTGCCCCCCTCCCTAACAATAACTCTAACCCTAACACTAACCCTTCACTCCCCCCCATTATGTGTCATCCTCCACTTATTAGCGATATCATTCGTCCTTTGGCTTTTGAGATTGGCTTATCTCACTTAGCATGATATTCTCCAATTTCATCCATTTGCCTGCAAATGCCATAATTTTATCATTCTTTATGGCTGAGTAATATTCCATTGTATATATATATACCACAGTTTCTTTATCCACTCATCAATTGAAGGGCATCTAGGTTGGTTCCACAGTCTGGCTATTGTGAATTGAGCAGCTATGAACATTGATGTGGCTGTATCTCTGTAGTATGCTGATTTTAAGTCCTTTGGGTATAGGCCAAGGAGTGGGATAGCTGGGTGAAATGGAGGGTCCATTCCAAGTTTTCTAAGGAATCTCCACACTGCTTTCCAGAGTGGCTGCACTAATTTGCAACCCCACCAGCAATGTATGAGTGTACCTTTCTCTCCACATCCTCGCCTACACCTGTTGTTACTTGTATTCTTGATAATCGCCATTCTAATTGGGGTGAGATGGAATCTTAGGGTGGTTTTGATTTGCATTTCTCTTATTACTAGAGATGTTGAACATTTTTCCATATGTTTGTTGATTGCTTGTAGATCTTCTTCTGTGAAGTGTCTATTCATTTCCTTAGCCCATTTGTCGACTGGATTATTTGAATTCTTGGAGTAAAGTTTTTTGAGTTCTTTATAGATTCTGGAGATTAGTGCTCTATCTGAAGTATGATTGGCAAAGATATTCTCCCACTCTGTAGGCTCTTTCTTCGCATTGCTGATAGTTTTCTTTGCTGAGAGAAAGCTTTTTAGTTTGAATCTATCCCAGTGGTTGATTCTAGCTTTTATTTCTTGTGCTATGGGAGTCCTGTTAAGGAAGTCTGATCCTAGACCAACAAGGTGAAGATTTGGACCTACTTTTTCTTCTATAATCTGCAGGGTCTCTGGTCTGATTCCGAGGTCCTTAATCCATTTTGAGTTTAGTTTCGTGCATGGTGAGAGATATCGGTTTAGTTTCATTCTGTTGCATATGGATTTCCAATTCTCCTAGCACCATTTGTTGAAGAGGCTATCTTTTCTCCATTGCATATTTTAGGCACCTTTGTCTAGTATGAGAAAATTGTATTTATTTGGGTTTGTGTCCGTGTCCTCTATTCTGTACCATTGATCTACCTTTCTATTTTGGTACCAATACCATGCCGTTTTTGTTACTATTGCTTTGTAGTAGAGTTGAAGATCTGGTATTGCAATGCCCCCTGTTTCACTCTTCCTGCTAAGGATTGCTTTAGCTATTCTGAGTTTCTTATTCTTCCAGATGAATTTCATAATTGCTTGCTCTATTTCTGTAAGGTACGTCATTGGGATTTTAATTGGAATTGCATTGAATTTGTATAGCACTTTAGGTAGTATGGCCATTTTGACAATATTAATTCTTCCTATCCAAGAACATGGAAGATCTTTCCATCTTCTAAGGTGTTCTTTAATTTCTTTCTTTAGTGTTGTATAGTTCTCATTGTAGAGGTCTTTCACCTCTTTTGTGAGATTGATTCCCAAGTATTTTATTTTTTTCGAGGCTATTGTGAATGGGGTAGTTTTCCTAATTTCTCTTTCTGAAGATTCATCACTTATGTATAAAAATGTGTTGGATTTATGGGCATTGATCTTGTAACCTGCTACTTTACTGAATTCACTTATGAGTTCTAAGAGTTTTCTGGTGGAATTTCCAGGTTCCTCTAAATATATAATCATGTCATCAGCGAACAGGGATAGTTTGAGTTCTTCTTTTCCAATTCGTATCCCTTTAATTTCTTTGGTTTGTCTAATTGCTCTGGCCAGAGTCTCAAGAATGATGTTGAATAGAAGTGGTGAAAGAGGGCATCCCTGCCTTGTTCCAGTTTTTAGGGGGAATGCTTTCAGTTTTTCACCATTTAGAATGATATTAGCCATGGGCTTAGCATAAATGGCCTTTACAATGTTAAGGAATGTTCCCACTATCCCTATTTTTTCTAGTGTTTTGAGCATGAAGGGGTGTTGTATTTTATCAAATGCTTTTTCTGCATCTATTGAAATAATCATGTGATTCTTGACTTTAAGTCTATTAATATGGTGAATTACGTTTATTGATTTCCTGATGTTGAACCAACCTTGCATCCCTGGGATGAAACCAACTTGATCAAGGTGCACTATCTTTTTAATATGTTTTTGTATGCGATTTGCTAAAATTTTGTTGAGAATTTTTGTGTCGATGTTCATTAAGGATATTGGTCTGAAATTTTCTTTCCTTGATGAGTCTCTGTCTGGTTTAGGTATCAGTGTGATATTGGCTTCACAGAATGAGTTTGGGAGGGTTCCCTCCTCTTCTATTTTATGGAATACTTTGAGAAGTATTGGAATGAGCTCTTCTTTAAAGGTTTCGTAGAACTCGGCTGAGAACCCATCTGGTCCTGGACTTTTCTTTATTGGTAGGCTTTTGATGACTTCTTCTATTTCAGTACTTGAAATTGGTCTATTTAAATTGTTTATGTCCTCCTCGTTCAGTTTAGGTAATTCATATGTCTCTAGAAACCTGTTGATGTCTTCGAAATTTTCTATTTTGTTGGAGTATAGATTTTCAAAATAGCTTCTAATTATGTTTTGTATTTCAATTGTGTCTGTTGTGATATTTCCTTGTTCATTCCGAATTTTAGTGATTTGGGTTTTCTCTCGTCTTCTCTTTGTTAGTGTGGCTAAAGGTTTATCAATTTTGTTTATTTTTTCGAAGAACCAACTATTTATTTTGTCAATTTTTTGTATTGTTTCTTTTGTTTCAATTTCATTGATTTCAGCTCTGAGTTTAACTATTTCCTGTCTTCTACTACTTTTGGTGCTGTTCTGTTCTTCTTTTTCTAGGGCTTTGAGCTGAAGTGTTAGGTCGTTTATTTGTTGAGTTTTACTTGTTTTATTAAATGCGCTCCATGAAATAAATTTCCCTCTAAGTACTGCTTTCATAGTGTCCCAGAGATTTTGATATGATGTTTCTTTGTTCTCATTTACCTCTAAGAATTTTTTAATTTCCTTCCTAATATCTTCTGTTATCCATTCATCATATAATAGCATATTGTTTAATCTCCAGATGTTGGAATAGTTTCTGTGTTTTACTCTTTCATTTATTTCTAACTTCAATCCATTATGATCTGATAGAATACATGGTAGTGTCTCTATCTTCTTGTATTTGCTAACATTAGCTTTGTGGCATAATATATGGTCTATTTTAGAGAAGGATCCATGTGCTGCTGAGAAGAAAGTGTATTCGCTCTTGGTTGGATGGTATATTCTATAAATGTCCGTTAAGTCTAAATTATTGATTGTGTTATTGAGATCTATGGTTTCTTTGTTCAATTTTTGTCTGGAAGATCTGTCCAGTGGTGAGAGAGGCGTGTTAAAATCACCTAGTATTATTGTGTTATGGTCTATTTGGTTTCTGAAATTGAGAAGGATTTGTTTGACATACATGGATGAGCCACTGTTTGGGGCATAGATGTTTATGATTGTTATATCTTGCTGATTTATGCTTCCCTTAAGCAGTATGAAATGACCTTCTTTATCCCTTCTGACTAACTTTGGCTTGAAGTCCACATTATCGGAAATGAGGATGGATACTCCAGCTTTTTTGCTGAGTCCATGTGCATGGTATGTTTTTCCCCATCCTTTCACCTTTAGTCTATGGGTATCTTTTTCTATGAGGTGAGTCTCTTGCAGGCAACATATTGTTGGATCTTTCTTTTTAATCCAATCTGCCAGTCTATGTCTTTTGATTGATGAATTCAGGCCATTAACATTCAGGGTTATTACAGAGATATGATTTGGTTTCCCGGTCATTTGGTTCATTTTTTAAATTTTATTTATTTATTTGTTTGACACAACTTGTTTCCTCCTTTATTTGACAATTCCTTTAGGATAATTCCTCCCTTTGCTGATTTGCTTCTTTGTTTTTCATCTCTTCCTCATGGAATATTTTGCTGAGAATGTTCTGTAATGCTGGCTTTCTTTTTGTAAATTCTTTTAGCTTTTGTTTATCATGGAAGGATTTTATTTCATCATCAAATTTGAAGGTAAGTTTTGCTGGGTATAAGATTCTTGGTTGGCATCCATTTTCTTTCAGGGCTTGAAAAATGTTGTTCCAGGCCCTCTAGCTTTTAGGGTCTGGATTGAAAAATCTGCTGATATCCGTATTGGTTTCCCCCTGAATGTAATTTGGTTCTTTTCTCTCACAGCCTTTAAAATTCTGTCTTTATTTTGTATGTTAGGTATTTTCATTATGTGCCTTGGTGTGAGTCTGTTGTAATTTTGTGTATTTGGAGTCCTATAAGCCTATTGAACTTGATTTTCCATTTCATTCTTCAGATTTGGGAAATTTTCTGATATTATTTCATTGAATAAATTGTTCATTCCTTTGGCTTGTTTCTCTAGGCCTTCCTCAATCCCAATAATTCTTAAATTTGGCCTTTTCATGATATCCCATAGTTCTTGTAGATTCTGTTCATGATTTCTTACCATCTTCTCTGTTTGTTCAACTTTGTTTTCAAGGTTAAATATTTTGTCTTCAATGTCTGAGGTTCTGTCTTCCAGGTGTTCTATCCTATTGGATATGCTTTCTATGGAGTTCTTAATTTGGTTTATTGTTTCCTTCATGTCAAGGATTTCTGTTTGTTTTTTTTTTCAATATCTCTAACTCTTTATTGAAATGATCTTTTGCTTCCTGTATTTGCTCTTTTAACTGTCGATTGGTGCGATCAATCAATGCTTGCATTTGCTCTTTCATCTCATCATTCAGTGCGTGCATTTGCTCTTTCATCTCATCGTTTGCTTCTCTGATCATTTTAATTATGTACATTCTGAACTCCTTTTCTGTCATTTCTTCTGCCATGCTGTCACTGGGTTTTATTGATGTAACATCTAGATTTGTTTGCAGCATTTATTTTCTTTCCTTGTTTTCTCATATTGTTCAGGTATCAGAGGACCGCTGAGATATTGCAGATTTCCTCTATTGACTTACAATGTCCCTGAAGATTTCTATATATATCCCCCCTTAGCCTTCAGTAGGCTGAAGTCTTGGAGGAAGTTGATAATGCGGTGCTCCACAAGGAAGCTGCCTCTCTAGGAGTGGTGGCCTTCAGGTGGGGTATAATCCCTGCTAGTGGGCAGAGGTGCTTCCACTTGTTGACCAATGGTCATCCAAAGGGGACCTAGGCTGCAGGCTGAGGCAAGGCCTGTTTGGGCCTGAGTCTCTGGTTTTACCATCCTTGTGGGGAAACCTCACCCGGCAGGGAAGACTCACCTGGTGGGGAGGTCTCGCTGGTCAGTTCCCTCCTAGAGGTTCCCCTCAATTTACAGCTACCGCCTGGGCTGGGCTGCCTTCCTCTGCAAAGTTCCCAGGGGCCCGGCCCTACCTCCTGGGCCTGGGAGCCTCACCCTTCGCAGATGACTCTCCTTAGGCTGCCCCTCCTCAGAGAATCTGCCCGCAGGCCTGGAACCTTTGCTCCGCCCTAAGCCTGTCTCTGTGCGGCTCTTCTACCAAGAAGTCTCCTAGATCCTGGGACCGTGCTCTGCACCTAATCGCCTGGCTATGCGGCCCCTCCTCTGAGCAGCCACCTGGGGCCCCGTACAATCGCTCTGAGTCCCAGAGACCCGCCACACGCCTCTTCCTCCAGACAGCCGCCCAGTATTCTGGTGCGGTCACTAGGAGTCCAAGAAACTCACTGCGTGCCTCCACCTCCCACCAACCACCCGTAGCCCTGGGCAATCAATCACTCCAAGTCGAAGTGACCTTCCCCGTTCCTCCTCCTTCTCCAGATAACCCCCCGGGTGTTCAGGAGCGGTCGCTCTGAGTGGCTCTGAATCCACGTGACCCGCTGCACGGGTCCTCTGGGCAACCGCCCGGAGCTCTGGTGCGGCCACTCAAGACCAAGCGACCCACCACGCTTCTCCTCCAGGCAGCCCCCCTGTGTTCAGGAGCGGTCGCTTTAAGTCCAAACAACTCACCACTCGCCTTCTCCTCTGAGCAGCTGCCTGGAGCGCTAATGCAGTCACTGCGAGTCCAAAGGACCCGCCGTGCTCCTCCTCCTCCTCCTCCTACTCCTCCGGGCAGGCCCCGGTGTTCAGAAGTGGTCTGAGTCCAAACAGTTTGCCACGCAGCCCCTGCTCTGGCATCCGCCTGTAGCTGTGGTGTAGTCACTCTGAATCCAAGCGGCCGCGCTCCTCTTCCTCCTCCTCGTCCTCAGGGCCGGCCCCAGTGTTCAGAAGCAGTCGTTCTGAGTCCAAACAGCTCACCGCGGAGCTTCTCCTCTGGCAACCTCCTGTAGCTCTGGTGCAGTCACTCCGAATCCAAGCGGCCACGTTCCTCCTCCTCCTCCTCAGGGCAGGCCCCGGTGTTCTGAGTCCACACAGCTCTCCTCGCCACTCCTCCCCTGGGCAGCCGCCAGAGCCCCAGTGGTTGCTCTGAGTCCCAGCGCTGTGCTGAACGGCCTCCTTTACGGGGCTTCCAGTTGTCCGAGTTCACTGCTCCAGCGGGGGGAGGGGTGTCTTGCCGGCAGCTCTACTTCACAAAGTTCCCTACGTTCCGGGACCAGCATCCCATCCAGGACACCTTCCGAACGGGTGAGAGTCACCCGGCTGCTTTGAGTTGGTCCCAAGTGTCTCAATATCTCCTCTTTTGAATCCTGAGTCCTGGAGCAACATGAAATGCAGCCACCCTCTAGGCCGCCATCTTGAAACCTATGCTGTACGTTTTTATACTACTGGCAGTACAGTAGTTCTGTTGACACTAGCTTCACCACAAACATACAGCAACATGACATCACCAGGAATTTTTCAGCTTCAATATAACCTTACAGGACCATCATCATATATGTAGTCTGTCTTTGACATAAACATCTCTAGGTGGCATATGACCTTACTTGTGAGACATCATACTTGTGAGACATCAACTCCCACTATTCTTCCCCTCGTTCACTATGCTCCATCTATACCTGCCTTTGTGGTAGCTCCAGCCACAGAGGCTTTGTACTTGTTATTCCTTTGAATTGGAATGTTCTTTTCCAGTTACCAACATTACTTACTTCCTCAAATCATCATGTTTTTGTTTGAACATCTTCTCAGCAAACCTTTCCCCAATCACCCAATTTAAACTAGAATCCCCTCCTCACTCAATCTCTTTTTCCCAAATATACTTTTCTCTATAGTCCTACTCATTATCTGTTCTGATTACCTATTGCCTGGTAACAAATCCTCCTAAAACAGCAGTTTAAAACAATATTGCTCAATCAACAAATGGGCTAAGGAAATGAATAGGCACTTCACAGAAGAAGATCTACAAGCAATCAACAAACATATGGAAAAATGTTCAACATCTCTAGTAATAAGAGAAGTGCAAATCAAAACCACCCTAAGATTCCATCTCACCCCAATTAGAATGGCGATTATCAAGAATACGAGCAACAACAGGTGTTGGCGAGGATGTGGAGAGAAAGGTACACTCATACATTGCTGGTGGGGTTGCAAATTAGTGCAGCCACTCTGGAAAGCAGTGTGGAGATTCCTTAGAAAACTCGGAATGGACCCTCCATTTGACCCAGCTATCCCACTCCTTGGCCTATACCCAAAGGACTTAAAATCAGCATACTACAGAGATACAGCCACATCAATGTTCATAGCTGCTCAATTCACAATAGCCAGACTGTGGAACCAACCTAGATGCCCTTCAATTGATGAGTGGATAAAGAAACTGTGGTATATATATACAATGGAATATTACTCAGCCATAAAGAATGATAAAATTATGGCATTTGCAGGCAAATGGATGAAATTGGAGAATATCATGCTAAGTGAGATAAGCCAATCTCAAAAAGCCAAAGGACGAATGATATCGCTAATAAGTGGAGGATGACACATAATGGGGGGGAGGGAAGGGTTAGTGTTAGGGTTAGAGTTATTGTTAGGGAGGGGGGCAAGTATGGAGGAAGGAAGTACTGTATAGAGGGTAAAGAGGGGTGGGAGGGGTGGGGGGAAGGGAAAAAATAACAGAATGAATCAAACAACATTACCCTATGTAAATTTATGATTACACAAATTAAAAAAAAACAAAACAAAACAAAACAATATTGCTGTCTTGCTACTGCTATCTTTCACAATTCTGTGAGTTGCCTGGGTTCAGCAGGGTGGCTCTTGAATGGTTTCTCTTACATGGTTAGTCGTACAGCTCCTGGGAATGGAGTCATCTGAGGCTCTAATGAGCTAGATATTCGAAGTAACTTCTCCCACCATCAGTGTACTGCCTCAGATGGGATAGCTCAAACATTTGGTGGCTAGCTAGGCATGTGACCACACAGCCTCCCACATGACTAGTCTGAGTGTGCTCAAAGGATGATGGCCTCATTGTAGCCAGACTTCTCATATGATACTGACTTCCTCCAGAACTCACATTGCAAAAGGCCAAAGGAAGAAGCTGTGGGGATTATGACCCAGCCAAGGAAACTTCATTTCTACCATTTTCTATAAGACATGCAGAACAAGTCCAAACTAAGCATGGGTGGGAACAAGAGAAGCCTTCAAATGCTAGGAAATATAGTACACTAGGAAGCGATCTTTGGAGATAGTGAACACAAAACCTACTACACTCTATTTTATTTTTAAATTTTATGGTAATTCCAGTGGCTCAGGAGGCTGAGGCAGGAGGATCATAAGTTCAAAGTTAGCCTCAGCAACTCAGTAAGGCCCTCAGCAAGTTGGTGACACACTGTCTCTAAATAAAATACAAAAAGTGGGGGTGGGGTGGGGCCTGAGAATGTGGTTCAGTGGTTAAGTGCCTTTGAGTTCGATCTCTAGTAATCCCCCCAAAATAAGATTGAGAATCATTGCCTTAAACTCTCCCTTTCCCTTTTCCTCATTAGTAGTCTTCTAAACTAGTAGTAAAGGAGGGGAAAAAATGAAGTTAGAAAATGATTTAATTTACTAAAAGGCAAAAAGTGGGGAGGGATTTATTTTAAAAGAAAAAAGTCACAAAATAAGAAGGCTAAATAAAAAAACAAATGCATACGTTGTCACAATAAGGACTAAGTTAAACTACAAGAAAGCAAAGACTCAGATTTAATTTTATAAAGTATCTGAGCTATATGCTGTTTTCAGGACATATCTACAATATAAGACAATGAAAGGTTTACAACAAAAATATGAATGACAGTAAAAGAGCATGCCAGATAAACACGGATCGAAAACAAGTTGTGGGATGCAGGTGTAGCTCAGTGGTAGAGTGCTTGCCTAGCATGCATGAAGTCCTGGGTTTAGTTGTCCATTACAGTAAAAACAAGTAAGTTGACATCAATAAATTAATATCAGACAATAGGCCATAGGCAAAAAATATTGCTAGAAAGAAAGAGGGTCACTATATGATAATTAAAGGATGATTTACCAGGACACAGTTCTATATTTGCATTTATCTAACATAACCTCAAAAATATAAAGAGCAAACACTGAGGAAAAAACTGAAAAATATAGCAAAGGACTGTAACAGATCAATAAGTGACAGTTAAAGAACACTAAATTATCAGTGAGCATACTGTAGGTTTGATCATAGAATTAATGACCTTTTTAATTGACACAAATCGAACATTGTACCAGGTACATGGAACATTTATAATACCATGATACAATATTAAGAACCTTAAAATAAATAGAATAAAGATATTAATAATCTTGATAAAAAATTATTAAATTCTATTTAAAATAATTAAAGAACACTTAAATATATGAGGTGATATACCATGTCCAGGGATAGAAGACTCAATATGATCAAAGTACCAGGTTTTCCAAGTTGTTCTATACAATCAATATTATTCCAATTAAAGGTGAAACAGGGTTTTTTGAAGTTTGACAAGAAACTCCATAGTTTTTATGGAAGGGAAAAGGATCAAGAATAGGCAAGAAACTCCTAAAATAAGGAGAGAAGATTTGTTTTCCTCTTTCATCAAGATTAATCAAAGAGCAATAGCAATTAAAACAGTAAGCTAATGGCACAGGGATATTCTGATAAACCAATGGAACAAAATAGAGCTACAGAAATAGACATTTTTCATAAATGGAATCTTGATTTGTGACACAGCTGGTCATTCCAATCACCAGATAGAAGATTATTCAATAAGTGGTACTGAAATAATTAGTTATCTGTTTTGGAAAGAAAAAAAAAAAACAAAAAACTAGATGTATCATATTCAAAAGTCAATCCTAGGTAAACCGAAGATCCATATATTCAATGTACAAACTACAAAAGTTTTAGGAAATAAAATAGGTTTTCTTAAACAAAATACAAAAGTACAAACCATAAATACTAAAACTTGATTATACTTAAAATTACAACTCTTTTCATTAAACAATAGTATAGAGAAAAAAGCAAGGCACAAACTCAAAGAAGACATCTGCTATAACATAGTCAACAACAGATTAGTATTATCCAGACTATGAAAACAAATCACTCTGAAAAGACAACCGAACAGAAAATATTACAGAAGAGGAAATGAATGGCCAATATTCATGAGAAAAGAATCACAATCTCAATAGTTATCCAAGAAAAGCAGATTAAAACCACACTAAGAGTCCATTTTCTATCCATAAGATTAGCAAACTTAAAAGACTTTGAAAATAGCAGGTGTTAGCAAGGATGTGGAACAGCACACCCTACTGGTGGGAGTTTAAATTATTTCTTACCTTCCTGAGAAAATTTGGATTTATTTTATAAAGCTGAAGTTAGGAACATGCACTTCCCCTACGTTGTATACACCTTGGAAGGTATACTGAAATCACCCAGAGTCTTAAAAAATACTAAAGCTTAAGTCTCGTTCCCAGAGATTCTAATTTAATTAGAACATAGTATTGGGAGTAGGGGGGAACCTCATCACAAAAGGCTATGATTCCATTTGTATAAACTGAAAGCTGCAAAACTAAATATTTAGTCTAGGGGTATAGTCATGTGATAAAACTTTTTAAAATAAAAAAAAGCACTGGAAAAATAAACACAAAATTCAGGACAGTGGGAGAAGAGAGAGAGATGGAATGGAAGGCATAAAGTGGGGGAATCAAAGATATTAATAATATTCTAGTTCTTAAGTTTAGTAGTTGGTGTAGGTATGTGCTCTAAATTGTCTAACAGTTTATATTATTTGATAGATCTACAACATTTATTACAAATGAATGAAGCATTACTAATAGGTTACCTGCAGAAAAATAAAACAAAACAAAAGCAAAAGCAGTACTGTACAGTGCCTGCCATCAGTAGGCTGAGTAAGTGTTATCTTTTCTTCCCCAGGAATATAAAAGGCTACATGTAAAGAATGACCAAAAAGAAATAGCAAGGAAGCTTTATTCCAGTGAGGCTGTTATCTATTTACTTACAGAAAACAGACTTTGTTTTTTTTTTTTTTTTGCGGTGCTGGGGATTGAACCCAGGGCTTTGTGCACTTTACCAACTGAGCTATCTTCCCAGCCCCCAGACTTTGTTTAAAATACAACTGTGCCCCTTACTGCATGGCTTTTAAGTTTTTCTGAGCCTAGTCTTCTCATCTAAAAAACAATGATAATCCATCAATGAATATTCATGGAGCACCTACATATATGCTAGGTATGATGTACAAGGACAACATGGTTTCTGTCCTCCTGAAGGACAAATAATTCCTATTTCAAAGTGTTGCTGCAAAGATCACATCCTATCTATCTGTCTGTAAAATGAAGGAATTTGACGTGGTATTTGGTATTTAATAAATGTTATTTTTCTTTTTTCTCCTTGGGTTACTTGAAGCTAATAAGTTCCTTCTGTTTAGTAGTTCAAATATACACATATACATATACAAACACACACATATATATGTAGTGTATACACACTACATATAGTAGTGAACCAGTGAAGCAACACATGATAGTAAAATTATATGCAAGTATTAGTTGACTTAATAACATACTATATCAATGTTGGATTTTGTTATTAGTCAGATCTATTCTCAGGTTGAATGCTGGTGTCTAAATAAAATTAAAAGTACTTTAAAATTATGAACCCAAGGATAAATGGATTCTGATCTCATAGTATTTTTTGTATTTACAAGGACTTGACTTAAAATAAATCCTTGTAATGTAATGTAATGTAATCCTTGTAATAAATCCTTTGGCTTTAATATGACTAGCTTTCACATTCACATTGTTTTGGTGGCATTGGTGGTAGGATTTTGTTTTTCTCTTAAAAATATAAATTCACATTGTTGAGAGGCAAAATGGGAAATAACTTTGTAAATCAAAAGCACTAGCATAGTACCTTTTACAAAAAAAAAAAAAAAAGGAGGCTTAACAAATATTTATAGGATGAATCAATCCTACAATTTTAGTCCAGTTGTGAGGTTGAATTATTTTAAGAATGCACTCCACTTGGTGGGTTTGCAGGATGGAAGAAACAATTCAGTCTTTGGAGAGAAGCAGCCCCAGGCTCTATCAGTTCACAATTTGAGGCTTTTTTCTCTCTTAGCCATGGTGTTAAATCACAAGATTCTCACTTCACAGAAACAGCAAAAATACACCATGGATGGGAGCACAATAGCTTCTTGAGTCAGTTCTTTTTCCAGTGTCCTTGAAAAGAGACTTGATTCTCTTAATCTAGTGTGGCATTTTCTTTTCCTCTTTTAATTATTTTTTAACTAAAAAGTAATATATCAAATTAAAATTGGGAAAAATTTTAAAAACTGATACCACACTCTAAAAGTTCATTCATATAAAAGAACATCTTCATGTATTACTGGCAGAAATAAAAACGAGTACAACCTCTATAAAGAACAAATTGTCAATCAAAATACAAAATACTTATCTCTTCTGCGTACTTTTAGAACCCTATAACTATAGTCATTCATGTGCAAGGTGAGTACATATAATAATATTCAATGCAGCATTACTGGTAATAGAATGGAAACAAAATTCCATGAGTAAAAGAATATGTTTGATGGATTAAAATGCATATCTTGATCCACTGGAATAGCATGCACCCTTAAAAGAACAAGACAGATTGTTGGAAGGAGAAATAGGAATTACTGATAAATAAAAGATGTAAAGCATTGTAAATAGTAAGCTACCATATGTGCAATAAGTAAATATATGAAAAGATCTGTATATTCTTGTGTAAGCAAATAATACACCTGGATGACTAATTAAGAAATGGGTAACAAGGGCTACTTACAGCAGGAATTGGATAGCTGGGAGTCAGGAGGAGAGGAAACTGACATTTTACTTTGTGCTTTTTTTATCACTTTGAATTGTGTATGTAAGATAATATATGTATATTCTTTTTTTAAAGTAATACATAAGTAGGATAAAAAATTCAAATAATGTAAAAGAGTAGATCTCATGCCTCAGGGCAAATTTAATTGATAGTCTGGCTTCTTCAATATGTTGTAGGGTTAGGCATTTTTCACATGCAGAATCTGAACCTCTTTAATAGAAACAGACACCGCAACATGAATGAAAATGATTAATCTTTTGGGAGGATGGGTGGGTACTGGGGATTAAACTCAGGGGCACTTGGTCACTGAACCACATCCCCAGCCCTATTTCGTATTTTATTTAGAGACAGGGTATCACTGAGTTGCTTAGTGCCTCACTTTTGCTGAGGCTGGCTTTGAACTTGTGATCCTTCTGCCTCAGCCTAGGGAGCAGGTGTGAAAATGACTAATATTAAAGTTGAAAATTCTCCAAAACGAAAACAGCCCTTAGAAATATTAATCAGTTGTACACAGTGACATATGGGTAATCCCAGTGACTTGGGAGGCTGAAGTGGGAGGATTGCAAGTTCAAGACCAACCTCAGAAAATCAGTAAGGACCTAAGCAACTTGGTGAGACCCAGTACCAGAAAAAAAAAAAAAAAAAAAAAAAAAAAAAAGGAAAAAGAAAAAAAAGAAAAGATCAATCAACAAGTACTTAAATGTTCTAGGCAGTGTTCAGCTTTTCTCTAAAAGTAGTATATATAAAATCTAGACAGGGAAATTAAAGTGATGAATAAGAAACCTTTTGAAGAACAATGGAATGTTAAAACAGGCCATTGTGACTGAATACAAGAGTACAACAGGAGTTGGAGATGAAAAGTTTAATGTTAGCTGAAAAAAGTGGTTTTTTGTTTTGTTTTGTTTTGGTTTTTCTCAGAAGTGGTCTGACTTGGGTTAGCCCATATATCATCTAAAAAGTACAGGGAGGAGTGGGGGAAGCGTAAAAGAAAATAGGTTAGAATAATTAAAAAGTGCAAATATCAAGCAGAATTCAAATGATATGTCCCACAAAATTTACAACAACCCAAATTCCTGAGGTCCAGTAACTTCTTATTACCATTTCTAGAATGAACAACAGTTTAGAAAAGAGAAATGCGAGTGTTTAACATCAACCTGATCTTGTATACTATTTTCCTTATTTTTAATTAGCACTTTGAAATTTTAATACATGTCATTCACTTAAGCCTTGCAAGCTATAAATACAGTGTTAATCACATTTTGCAAGTGAGGAAACTGAGGATCCAATCCTGGTGGTAAAAAGAAGTAAAAAAGTGACTAGTCTTTTTGATCCACTAATTTCTGATATGTTAGTATGGAAAGCTCCTCAGACCCATTCCTCTGTGACACTGGTAAAAGTTTTTAAAAACAAACAACAACAACAACAACAAAAATAGTCATTTAAATTCTCTGGCCATGATCCTAAAAGCATACAGCAAATGAAGAAATATATATTCAGGAAAACCTACTAAAACTTGAAAAGGACTAAGGAATTTGCTGTGTTTGAACCAAAGCCCACTCCATCCCAATCCCCTCACAGCTTGGCAGGACAGAAACTCCACTCCAGGCTGATATAGCCCAGAACACAGGTTCTGTTTATCCCAAGACCAGGTGGAACGCTCTGTCCCCAGACCATGAGCTGTGGTTTCCAGGTCAGCAGAGGCAAGCTCAGGAGACCTGGGGCTGCTGTCACCCCTTCCACTGAGCACTCGGCTTCTAAATCAAGGTGTAACACAGAAAAGCATCCATTGTCCATGCTTCCAGCACTAGAGCTCTGGCTCTAAGATTTTTGCCTGGGCAGGGAATCAGGCCATAAAATAGAGGTCCAAGTCCTCCTCAAAGGCACTGGACTTCATTTGCAAAAGAGAGGAAAACTTCAAACTGAAGGGTTCTCTCCTACACTGGTGGTTGTGGTAAAAGGCAATAAGAGATTGACAGATTCACTGGAGACAAAGGTTAAACAGGAGATATATCCGTTTGTCAGAAAGAAACTGTAAAGGGAAGAGCCCTTTCAAGGTCACAATCTTACTCACTGACCTTGAAAACTATCCCCTTAAAGGAGTTTGAAATTGAGTAGATAAGTTTGAGATACAGTTTATGCTCCAAGGCATTGTTAAAACGTTGGAGCAACCACACTGTGTGTGGTCAAGGGAAGAAACAGTCAAAGGAAGCCCTGCCCAAACAAGTGCCATCTCTGAGTGATTGTGGGCACTCAAGCCTATGCCGAGGGCAACATCACAACCTTTGCAATGTTGAGGGGTGGGCAGACTTGTATGTACAATATATAAAAGAACTCCTTAGACTCAATAAACAACAAAAAGACAAATGACCCAATTAAAATGGGCAAAGGACTTAGATATTTCTCCAAAGATATAGAAATGGTCAATGTGAAAAGATGCTATACATCCTTAGTCATTAGGCAAATGCAAATCAAAACCATGAGATACCACTTCACGTTCGTTAGGAAGACTATAAATCAGACATAAAAAGTAACAAGCATAGGTAAAGATATAACGATATAACGATATTTGAACCCTCATATGTGTGCTGGTGGTTTTGTAAAGTGGCATAGCCTCCTAGGAAATAGTTTGGCGATTTTTCAAAATGTTAAACACAGAATTACCATATTACCCGAAAATTCCTTCCAAAAGAAATGAGATGATGTTTATCTCCATCCATAGAACCTTTTCGTAAATGTTCTTGGAAGCATTACTCATCACAGTCAAAATGTAGAACACCACAAATGTCCATTAGCTGATAAATGGATAAACAAAATAAGGTACATCCACACAATGGAATACTAGTTTGCTATAAAAAGCAATAAGAACGGACACACGATGTTACCTTGGATTCAGGCAAATGGATGAGAGGAGGACGGGGCAGCGGGCAACCTGCGCATGCACGGTGGAACATCAGGCAGCCGCAAGCCAAAGAACAACCAATCAGACGCAGGCAGATGAACCCTAATGGCGCCTCGCACCCACTTGTCAGTCAGCGGGACCCCCAACCAATTCCAGGCTATAAAGGCCCCGACTAGCCGGAGCCACGCGCAGATTCCCCAGCCCTCCACCCTGGCCTTTCACCCCGGAGGACTAGTGAATCTTGCCCAAGGGCCAAACCCCAATAAAGCCTTGTTCAATCGCTTTTGGTCTGACTCTTTTGGCCACCTGCATCTGACCCTTCGGATACAACATGGATGAACCTCAAAAACTGTTAAGTGAGAGATGCCAGATGCAAAAGACCATATGTCATATGAATTTATTTAGATGATATGCTTCAGAGAAGGCAAATCTATGGAAAGTAGAGTCGTGGTCGAGCTGGGGATGAGAATTAGATGGAACTGTTAATGAATACAAGACTTATTTCTGGAGTGATGAAATTGCCCTCAAGTTAGAACATGGTGACTGGCTGTACCACTTTTTGGACATACTAAACACCAGGGAAAGGTATACTTGTAAGTGGATAAGTGTTATGGTATGTGAAATATGTCTCAATAAAACTGTTTTTTTTCCCCTTAAACAACAACAAAACAAAACTGCTCCATCTCCTCATTACTAAAGCTCGCCATCTTTATTTTCTATAATTCACCAATATGAACCTTCAAATCTATTCACTCAAATCTAGTAAAAACCCTTCAGCTCAACTCCATTTTCCAATTCTTCTCAGATTATTTCCCTTATTGGGAATACCCTCCCTAAAATACAATTAAATCACATGTTCATTTTGAAGATTTTTCTGACCAACTCAATTCTCATTGACAATATTTTGCTATCGATTTCATATCAGTTACAATTGGTAACACTTGTAACCTCAAGTATAGGGTCTCACCTTATTTCTCATCAACTTCTAGTCCGCTACAGCCTCTAATTCTTGCCTTAATCTCTTTTATCTTCTCAAATTACAGATGCATCTGAACTTCTGATGGGGTTATTCTGATAAACCCATCATAAATTGAAGATACATAAGTTGAAAATGCATTTAATATGTCTAACCCACTGAACATCACAGCTGATCCACACAGTACATTATAGAGTATGGCTGTTTATCCCCATGATTGTGTGCTGACAGGAAACTCTGACTTGCAGCTGCTTCCCAACATCATGAGAGAGTATTCATATCGAGTATTGACAGCCTGGGAAAAAGATCAAAATTCAAAATTCAAATATGGTTTCTGCGCTGGAGAATATTAGCTCAGTGTTCGATTCCCAGCACCACAAAACCAAAACTAATGTATGGTTTCTGCTGAATGCCTATCATTTTTGTACCATTATGACATTAAAAAATCAGTAAGTTGAACTATCCTAAATTGGGGACAGACTATAGTTGCTTCAGAACTATAAAAAACCAATCATAAATTTAGAAACTCAGTTAGGACCTTAAGACAAAGAAGAAAAAGTGTACAAATAATAATATTATATGATAAATAACATCAAGGATTAAAAAAAAAAAAAAGCATGCTCCTTACTTTATCAAATCCTGACAAGTCACCAGGTTCTTAGACCAGAACCTCAACTGTATCTTTCTATCCCTCATAACATTTAGCACAGCACTTGAACACAAATGGTAACAAATGTCTGCTGAAAAACAAATAAATGCCTTGAATGTGACTGCTTACATCTACTCAGAGGTCCCCAAATCTTAATATCCATAGTCATAAAGGAGGAAATGTGGGAAAGAAATCAAAAATGGTAAGGCATAAATTCACTTCTCAATAAGAGTATTAGAAGTAAATGTTCTTAGTGTACTTTTTAAGGTCACTCTTACTGATGCCCTCAAAACTAAATTTGTACTAGGTATCTTTAAATGATTACTGACATTTCAATGCTGTCAGAGGAAGAAAGAAGGCTGTAAAGAGAAGACATTTTTTTTTTGGTCCTGGGCATTGAACCCAGGGCACTCAACCACTGAACCATGTCCCCAGTTCTTTCATTTTGAGACAGGGTCTTCTTGCTAAGTTCAAGGTTGGCCTTGAACTTGCCTCAGGCTTCTGAGTAGCTGGTATTACAAGTGTGCACCAACACACCTGGTAGAGAAGCAAGAATTCAAGAATTTAAATACAACAGTTCCATTTCCTAAAGGTTAATTTCTCAAAAAGGCTGCCAACATTCACACCCCTATGCCTCTACTAGTACCCAGGAGGAAATTAACAACGAATCTTGTAAGGACACAGGTGTGTGAGGTGAGAATAAGAAATAACCCTGCTTACAAGGGCAGGAGCAAAAGGTAAGTCTTAGTATCTGAATTTCTAAAAGCAACAAAGACAGCAGGTCATACAAAACAAAAGTCACAGAAGCTGAACTCTGATCTAGCCCCTGACTATAGGACCAATGAATTCAAGAGCATGTCTTTCTAGTAGTCCAATTCCATTATGTAAAATTCCCCTCTCTGGCCCTGAAATGGTATGAACTTCATTTCTCACTTATTTAGCTTTATATATTTTTTCCTCTTCCTATTCATATTTATCTAATTACTTGCCTTTGGTTGTTTAGCAACCAAAATACACAGACTATAATCATTCGGATCTGCTTAGATTTTCCTGGTAGTAAGGAAATTATCTCCCAATTTATCATTATTTAAAAGTTTGTTTAATTTGGGTCTCTAAAAATTCCCTTATTATTTGTAAAAACTCCTTTAAATTATTCTTTTGCTTCTCTGTTTTTTAACATGGCATTGTTTAGATGAAGGGATCATGAAATGCATTTAAGGCAACTAATTTTTCTTCACTTCAATATTCATAAAGAGAAAATAAACACCTAGAAAAGAATGTTTTTTAGAATACACTGTTATTTTGTCATTTGCTATCTTCTTTTAACTCATATACAGATGCTAATATTTCCACTTTAAACATTCAACAGGGTTTTTTATTCTGCTTTTTCCAGAAGGCTAATTGCCACCCAAATTTCTTCAAGTCATATATGAAGAAAGATGACATTTGATTACTATTTCTAATAATAATGATTTCAATATGTCAGGACAACTTTTCCCAGTGAAAATTTTGTTCAGGAATATAAAGAAGGGGCTGGGGATATAGCTCAGTTGGTAGAGTGCTTGCTTTGCAAGCCCAAGGCCCTGGGTTCAATCCCCAGCACCGAAAAAAAAAAAAAAAAAAAAAAATAACAGTCAAAAATGACTGTTAAAGAATTAAACTAAAAGTCTTCATGGGATATACATAAATCGTTTCTTATGAAAATGTAAGTTTTAAAAAAGTCTGAAAAAGGAAATATTTTTATATATACTTTTCTATTTTATTCATCTTCTAAAACATGATTTATGTTCAAGTATCAACTGATGGTGAATTTGCAGAAGAAATATCTTATAATCCTTATTAATCTTTTTAAATTAACCATTTCAGTGGCTTAAGAAAAGCAAGTGGAGTGCTAAATTAAAAACTGTCTCCTTTTAGTCACAGTGTTAGTAATACGGCTGGTAGGATAGGAAGTCAGAGCAGTGGAATGTTTTAAGAATTACCATTGTTAATTTCAGGTGCTACTTATGGTCTTCTGTTCACACAACTCTTATTAAATTCAAAACAAACCCTCAGGAGAAAAATATCAAATAGCAATATTTCTCCAAGATGGGAAACAACTTACCTCAACTTGGAAAAGCTCTCCAGCCCCCTCACAGTCGTTGGATGTAATTATTGGAGTATGAATGTGCACAAAACCACTGTTCTGGAAGGCAAAGAAAAAAACACTCTTTTCAGTATATCCGCACATGAAAAAATTCCAAGAACATACACTGAACTCACAGAATGCCACATCATAATCCCTCCCTAACCCCCCAAATGAGAGAATATTGAAAGATGGTTGAGTATTTTACTATGCACAGAAGCACAAAGAATTTTAAATTTGGAACAGGCTTAGAAATTAAGTTATTCAATCTCTTTATTTCAAAGATAAGGAAACTGAGTCCCTGAAAGATTTAGTGAATTGCCAAAAGACACAAGTAGTCAGTGGCTAAGCCAGGGCTGAAACCTAGTGCTCAGGCTCTCTAATGCTATTCCCTCATCCTGCTTCTCTAAGTTACTGGTATTGGTTCAATAAATACATGTGTGTGTGAGTGCGCGCGCGCGCGCGCACACACACACACACACACTCTCAACCAAGGCAAATGCATGATAATGCCACCCATATTATTCAGGGAATGCAAAGTAATCAATATGAAGTTCAGTTATGTGGGAAGAAAACCTCAATGGTGATAAACCATCAAAATGGAGAAAAATTAAGGCTAATAGGGACTAACAAAATGCACAGCAAAAGAGGCAGAAATGACTAGTGGGAAGTCTCTGTCATTCGATCAATGGCACAATGCACTGCATGTGGCACAGACAGTGCACTTCTTTGGCCTGAGGAATAGTCTGAGCAGCATCAAGTCCATCCATCACTGAGGCGCCCAACTGTAGTTCTTCCGATCAAAAGTCTGGGACTATTTCCACTAGTGAACCACAAAAGCTGTTGCTAGTAGGATTGAAATAACCCATCAACTTCAAGGCTATACTTCTTTCATTCCGACTATGGATGAAGGCAAAGGTTATAGTGAGTACAGAGATAGAAGGTAGCTAAAAATAAATTTACAATACAAAGCCAGAATAGTATGTATTTAATGCAAAATTTTAGCCTTGAAATCAACACATCTCAAATCTCTGCCAAATTCTGCCTATCACTGGTAGAATATAACATCTCCAGGCCTTATTAGGGACTTCCCAAATATGAACTTTTTTGAATTCAAGAATTCTGGCTACAATACAAATTATTTAGCCAATGAATTATGATATAGGCTGACTAAATAGTCAAGCTATTAATCAAAAGTCTCAGAAAGTACTCATATATATACTTAACCTGAGAGCAATGTGCCTAGAAGTGCTGCATAGAACACATTATATAGAACCAAGGAAATACAATCAATAACATTACTTCAAAAAGTTTTATCTCCTAGGAGTGAAGAATTATGGACATGAATCATTTATTCCACATGAATGTAGGCAACTACGAGCATAAATGGAGTAAACAAAGAGAGGAAGTGAAAAATCCAAAGGAAATGAGGGTGGGGAAAGGGAGGTAGAAAGAGAGGAGAAAATTTAATGGCTAAAATCAAAAAGTTAGAACTGGTCAAATGCCACCAGGAACAGCACTGTAAATCTGAGGTCAATAACTATATGGGATTCAAAACAAAAATCACACAAGGAGTAGGAACCATTTTTAATACTTAACTAATGCCAAACCTTTCAAAACCGGTCACTAGCTTTTTAAGCTTTAAAGCTGCTAGTAAAGCTTATCAAAGTCTCTAACATTACCAAAAGCTATACGAGAGAGTACAATGGAAGAACAATAAAGCAGTGTAAACAAAGTCCAAAAAAGAGAAAGCAGGAGGAAGAACAAAGATAAGATGGAAAGGAAACAGCAAGGAGAGGTGGAATGCTGTCAGCATCTGCTGCCAGCGAGGCTCCCAGGGTCAGGTGCTTATACCACCTCACAGCAAAGGGGTTCCTCAATAGAGACATGAGGGCCAGAAAAGGAGCCAAGAGTAGAAGGAAATGCTTTACCCAACTGTTCAGACTCCACCTGCCACCTCCAAATGAAACAGTTTGACACGCATTCTAGAACCAGGTATTTTAGAGGCTCTGAGTATCCAAAAACTACGAAATTCACATCCTAAGGTCCATACACATCACTCAGAAGACTAATGGATATTTTCCCTTTACATATAACACTTAACTGAAATAAATACTGTTATTTAATCAGCATCAACAAGAAATGTGAGAGGGATTGCTAGACACAGGCATGCCACTGGCAACAAAAATCAACGGCAAGAGGAGTCCAAAAAAACCCCATAAAAATAAATAAATAAATAAAAAGCAGTCACAGGCACTCAAAAGCACAGCAGTCTGGGGCCATCCAACACAAGGGTTAAAACCACTCCACTCCATGGCAGTTTTTGAAGGACTGCCATCCAGAGGAGACCGCCCCTGAAAGGCAGAGCAGTCTTCTATTGCTTCATTTGAAAAAGATGGGCACATGTGCAATCCATTCTAGGAATACTTAGAAAAAACGGGCCAAAAGAGAAAAACTTCAGTTATTTGAAAAACTTGGCTCTTCTAAACAACTCATTTTGAGGACTGGAGACAACCATGTTTTAGCACATGGCATGTATGTCAATCTTATGAGCAAACCAAATTATATACAAAATATTTCCAATACTAAAACCAAAAGATAAATCTAGGTTTTCAAAATGTCCTAACTTAAGAGTACTGTTCAAGTTTCTATTTCTTCCCACATTTTTCAATTTTTACTGATAAATTTGAAATTTATGAAAATTTTACCTTTTAATGTAATGTAAAGATGTAATGTTTACATCTTTTAGGGAATCTAAAGTAACAAATCCAAGAAACAGTATCAAATACTAGATGATGCATAATTATTATTTTATATGTCCTAGAGTGCTACAAGTGACTACTTTAAACTAGTAAATCCTAAATGTCACACATGCAAGTGGGTAACAAAATGAGGCATCAGGATTATATTTTTTAGGGCATTATAATTAAAAAGTACATTTATAGCACTCAGAAAGCATCTATTTTTATGACTGTCACCAACAGTGTTAAAATTCAAATTATTTTCAACCACTTAAATGTTTTAAAATTTTTACTTATTTTTCTTACTTCACATTTTTCTAGTTTACCCTCTTATTTTTTTAAGTGTTCACATATCTGTTAAAGCTGCAAGTAATAAAGAAATGTATGAAGTAGGTCAAGTCTAATTTGTTAATGGCTTGCCAATACCACCACCTTGTGGCCAAAAAAATCCATAGAATTGTTTCAGTAGTAAAGCAGGCCACTTTATCAACTGTTGAAGTCTTGAGGAAACACTGTATTTTTAGCTCTGAACAGATTTTATGTTGGTAAGCCATATGGAAGTTGCATAAGAAAGTTTGAGCACATATGTAAACAGACCCTTTCAAATTACAATGGGATGACATTGTATAATGTAATTTATTTCCCTTTGTTTAAGTATGTGACTTAAAGGCATGGTGTTCTTTGTCAGTTTCAATAGAAATTAACTATAATGGAGTTTTTTATTTATAAATTTTATTTATTTTTGGTACCAGGGATTGAACCCAGGGGCACTTAACCACTGAGTTACATCCCCAGTCCATTTTTTTTTTTTTTTTTTTTTTAAATTTTGAGATAGGGTCTTGCTAAATTGCTTAGGGCCTCACTAAATTGCTGAATTGCTGAAGCTGACCTTCAACTTGTGATCCTTCTGCCTTAGCCTCTCAAGCCACTGGTGGAGCTCTTTTTTTTTTTTTTTTTTGGTACCAGGGATTGAACTCAGGGGTACTTGACCATTGGGCCACATCCCCAGTCCTATTTTGTATTTGATTTAGAGACAGGGTCTCCCTGAGTTGCTTAGTCCTTGCTTTTGCTAAGGCTGGCTTAAACTTGCAATCCTGTCTCAACCTCCCAAGCCACTGGGATTACAGGTGTGCACCACCATGTTGGGCTGATGGAGCTTTTTTTTTTTTTCGGTACTGGGGATCGAACTCAGGGCCTTGTGCTTGCGAGGCAAGCACTCTACCAGCTGAGCTATCTTCCCAGCCCTGATGGAGCTTTTTAAAGAGCATGAACTCTCTTGGTGAGCTGCAGCTGGACTTGGACTACATGAATTTGCATATAGCTCAGGGAAAGGTTATAATGGTAAGCAACCAGGGGAAATTAGCTGAATCTGAAGAAGTAGCATAGGCAAAGTTCCAAAATCACATGAATAACACTTGAGTATTCTCTCTGATATCATCCTGGCCTTTAGTGCCTTCCCACTGACATGAGATGAGGGGCCCTTCAACTCAGCAACTTGTTGACCACATTCCACTGTGGCTTTCCCAGGTGGAGGGAAATGGTTGAAAAGCAAAGATGAGACAAAATGCCTTTATTCATTAGATCAACCTACTTGAGTAACACCAACAACCCTAAAAATTAGTGCTTAGTACTCACCTAATACATATCTATGACCAAGATGGAGAAACAGGAATTGAATTTACCTTCCCACTGGAAACAATCATAGAACAAAAAACAATAAAAACAAAAAACAACCCAAATGAAACAATGATTTTTGGGATACTGGATATTAGACAACAAAAAAGACACTGATCTCTGAGTGACGGGAAGCAAACGTTGAGCCCTACCAATCAGCCAGCTTACTACACTGAGATCTTTCAGGCCACAGCATAGGGAGGAGGTGGTAAGGTGGGGCCTAGAAGACTCCCTGACTTGAGGAAAGACAGCTGAGACCAATGTGCCTGAAGTTCATGGACACAGTATCAAAGAAGAGAGAACTGGACAGAGAACTCCAGAGATCTGTAGAAGGTCACCTAGGAATATTAGGTAGAGAACTGATCAGTGCCTACAAGGAGGAAATTATCCAAAATGGGGGAAATAACTAAAAAGATTAGAAGGAACAGTGTTTATGTGCTGGTTGGATGTTCCCACAAGCCAGATTAGAAAAATTTGGTTCATAAGGCACTAGGTAGAGTACTTAGTAGCAGGAATACTTAGTACTAGACTAAACACTGTTCCAGATCTGCTAAACAAAAAATAGAGGCAGACCCCAAAGGATCAACAGTTTTCAAGTAACTTCACTGCATACCAAGACAAAGCTCAAGAAACTTTATAAGTATCTAGCACCCAACAAAGTAAAATTCACTATGTCTGGCATTAATCACAGGTATGCAAAGAGATAGGAAAATATAACCCATGAAACTAATCTATTTATCGATCAAAACTGAACCATAGTCAACTCATGTTAGAATTAAAAGGACATAAAAAGTTTTTAAATTAAAACTATTCCATATGCTCAAAAAGTTAAGTAGACAAGAAAGATATTAAAAAATAGCTCAAAATGAACATCTAGATACAAAATGTATAATGTTTCAGATGAAAAAATACACTGGATAGGATTAACAACAAATTACAACAATGTTGCACTGCAGGAAAAAAGACTGCTAAATTTAAAGATATAGTGATAGAAAGGGAGGAAAAACATCCAAAAGAAATAAACACGAGAAAAAGAATTTTAAGAAAAGAAAAGTATACCAGTGGGCCAGTGGGCTATGGGTAGTATCAATGCCCTAATATATGGATAATTTCAGTTTCCAAAGGAGGAAAATAACAGAAAAAATATTTGTAGTAATA
This sequence comes from Sciurus vulgaris, assembly GCF_902686455.1. Lineage (NCBI taxonomy): Eukaryota > Metazoa > Chordata > Mammalia > Rodentia > Sciuridae > Sciurus > Sciurus vulgaris. The sequence goes on from NC_136472.1 coordinate 75,879,244, forward strand.
CTGCTAAAAAAAAAAAAAACAACAACAAAACAACTTTATGAAAATGATAAACCAAGGACCCAGGAAATTCAACAAACCCTAAATGAGAAGCAAAGAAAACTGCATCAAGGCACATCACAAACTGATAAAATTCAGTTGTTATGGTTTATATATGAGGTGTCTCCTAAAAGCTCATGTGTGAGACAATACAACAAAGTTTAGTTTGGGCTAAGAAAGCCTTAACCTAATCAGTGCATTAATTCACTTGAATGAATTAATGGGGTGGTAACCATAGGCAGGTAGGGTGGTGGCTGGAGGAGACAGGACATGGAAGGGAGGGGGCAGGCTTTGGGGTATATTATTTTGTCCCTGGTGAGTAAAGCTCTCTGCTTCCTGACTGCCCCGTCCTGAGCTGCTTTCCTCTGCCACACTCTTCTGCCACAATGTCCTGCCTCACCTCTGGCACAGAGCAATGGAGTTGGCCATCTATGGACTGAGACCTCTGAAACTGTGAACCCCAAATAAACTTTTCCTCCTCTAAAATTTTTCTTGTCGGGTTTTTTGGTCACAGCAGCAAAAAAGCTGACCAAAACATCAGTGATAAAGAAAAAAATCTTAAAGTCAGTCAAAGAAAAGAAGACAAGTAATGCACAGAGGAATAAAGATAAGGTTGACATCAGATTTCTCACTGGAAGCAATGCAAAGGAGAAGACAGTACCATGGCAACCTTAAAGTACTTAAAGGAAAAAAACCTGTCAACATAGAATTCTGTTCTATAGAAAAAGTATCATTTGAAAATGAAGAAGAAATAAGGATGTTACAGACATAAAAACTTTCAAAGTCATGGATATGCTCATCAACTTGGTTGTGAAGATTTCACAAGTACATATATGTCAAAATCTATCAGATTGTACACTTTACATATTTACAGCATTTATTCCTCAATAAGCTATTACACTACACAAACACATATATGCACACCTGTGGAATCTGATCCTGTACCAAATAAAGGTACTTGGAAAGAACAACTAACAGAACTTTCAGGAAAATGCTCCAGGGTTACAATTATTCAACTTCTTCACAAGAAAGTATACCTGAAGCAGGGCACCTTACCTTAAAGAAGGAATGAATAGCAGCTGTGGCTTCACTGCGAATCCTTAATATAGAACCCAGAGCATTAGTCCTACACCTAAGGTGAGGATATTGTCTCAGGTACTCCAGAGGATGCCTCTCTTTATATTTGATAGGGAATGCCTGCCAATAAATGAGGAAAAAAATTAGAAACTAAAAAAAACCCTCCCAAAAAACCTGTTTTATAAAATCAGTTTCCAGAGCATTTCTTAAATAGTAGTGCTTCAAAGCAAATAAGATGCTTTCCTTCTTATTTCTTAATGTAACAGTAATTATAGCCCACATAATTTTTTTTTTTTTTTTGATATGGGGGATTGAACTAAGGGGCACTCCACTGAGCCACCTTCCCAGCCCTATTTTGTATTTTAATTAGAGACAGGGTCTCACTGAATTGCTTAGTGCCTCACTTTTGCTGAGGCTGGCTTTGAACTCGTGATCCTCCTGCCTCAGCCTCTCGAGTCACTGGGATTACAGGCATGCCACACTGTGCCTGGCTCCACATAATTTTTACCAGCTAGTTGAATGGCAAGATAGATTCAGAGAGATGTGGGTTTGAAGTCAGCATTAGTACTTATTAGCTAAATTAATTAATATATGAGGCTCATCTATTATTTACTAAGGTTCTACCCACTAGCTGTCTGTGACTTCTTACAAATAGAGAGATTAAGCATATAATTATGCAAAACAATCCATGGTTTGGCACACGGGAGTTCAGAATATTATAGATATTAAAGATTATGTTTTTTATCATTATGCACATGCAGCTGGAGTTCAATTTTAAAATCACACAAAGAAAACAAAGGTTCAAAAGAAAGATAATGGAAAAGTAAAAAGAGTTACACTGGCATACTGCTTTGATCTTGTCTAATCTTTTCAGGTCTGGTACACATACTTATTTTTATGTCATACAGGAACAAGTACCATACTTGCCAAGATGAAAATGTAGCCACAAGAACAGATCTCAGATTGTTGGGGGTTCAGAATCCCTAATGTCTGCATACTTTAAATGACACTGAACTGAAGAGGGGAAGAAGGGGGGAGCTCTGACCGCAGCACAGTGCACCAGTAACCTTGTCTGCTATGGTCATTAACCGTCCTGGAAAATGCAGCTGGCAATTTTCTGAGGTTTATCATTAGAATGTAAGGAGAGACAGACAGACTGCAGAGACTATTTACAGATTGCTTTGTTTACTTTAACAACTGCTCCTCTTGCATGTGGTAGGAAAATTAGATTTCAACAAATTATTTTGTATTTTTAATTTTTAATTTTTATGACAAGTTTCGTCCTTATCAACAGACAGACACCAACTAATTTGGCCCTGAGAAGAAAACTGCCCAAAGACAACTGCCTCCGAGGAGATGTGTGCCCTCCATTCACGAGTTCCCTTTCCCCAAGATTTCACTACACCTACCAGAAGAAGAGTAGTGACAGATCTCAACTCCCCCAAAGAGCTGGGACTATGGGGGAACTGCTAGGTTTCATCATACAGAAAGGAATTATCTCAAGGTACTAGGATGGTATTTTAGTTCACAAAACTGCTTTCTTTCCTGGTTATAATTAGAGGAAAAATAACAATTCCAAAGTGATTCCAGTCTGAAGCACAATTATTTGCTTGCATACTAAAAATCTCTTTTTCTATACATTATTATTCTTACATTGATTAAAAAAAAACATCTTTTTATGTCTTTAGAACTCTCTAAAGGTAAAAAGTGCAATAATTTAAATTTTTTTCATATTCCTATAATTCTCAAAAAGTATAAGTGTTGTATATGTTTGAGTGATTCTTAAAACATAAAATAAAATAAAGTGCCAAATCTAAAATCAATTGCATTAACTTGGTTTGCAGAGTAGGAAGAAAATTATTGATTAATTATTTATATTGAGAGACTAAGAAAAAAGCTGTTGTTACCATTCTACTTGACAGATTTTAGTGCTTATAAAAGTATAATTTTTATTTTATGAATAGTCTTAATTTGAAGTCCTAGAAGAAAGCATAAAATACTAATTGTAGTCCATGTTCTTTTAAAAGGGAAATGTTCATTTCTCAATTTTTTTTCATCATGTAATTATAAGAAACCAATGTTTGTTTCCTTGGCAGTTGTTTCATACCCTGGATTATTTTGAATAGATAGTTCCTTAAAGAGACTGATTTAGTTAACAAAAAATACAGTTATGCCAATGAAACCCTAACATGGCAATATCTGTATCAAATAGGTGAGTGTTCATCATTCTGATAAGTTTGTTTTGGTGCTGTCCAACCTGTGATTGTGTGATATACAAATGACAAATCAGAAAAAATTTAGAAATATGATTACCCAAAAAGGAAACTACCCTATCTCAATCTGAATTGTATTGATAACTAGGTATTCCCAAGTGGTTAGATATGTTATTAATCTTTGTTTATTGAAAAAGGTTAGTTAGCTTAATGACACAAAATTAGTTATTTCTAAGTAAGGAGTTTACAAAATCATACCTTGACTAGAAGCTTTACTTTGTAAACTTTATAGACTGAGAGAAGCCATTAAATCATTAATCATTTTTTTGTTGTTGTTGTATTAAGTGGGCACAATACCATTATTTATTTTTTAAAAATACTTTTTAGATGTTAATAGACTTTTATTCTTTTATTTATATGTGGTGCTGAGGATCAAACCCAGTGCCTTACACATGCTAGGCAAGTGCTCTACCACTGAGCCACATCCCCAGTCCCCTAAATGGCTAACCTTCATTTTGCTAAAATAAAAGTTTGCCATTCATATGCAAAGAATCTGATACAGAAAATCTGACAATATTATAGAGTTTGTCTTCCTATCAAAGTACTTAATAAGGCTTGAAATTAAATTTATATATAAACAAAATGTCTTATCTCATTATTTGAATTAGATATTGGGCTGGGGAAATGGCTCAGTTGGTAGAGTGCTTGCCTTGCAAGCACAAAGCCCTGGGTTCAATCCCCAGCACCACAAAAAAAAAAAAAAAAAAAAAAAAGAGGAAGGAAAAAATTAGATATTAATGGGGAATTCCTAGATAATTTTTTGAATAAATTATAATTCCTTTCCACAAGTACATCTGACTAGAAACATAAGCTACTGTTAATTTTATTTATGTTTAAAACAAACTCATTTGTATGCCATGCATAAAAAACACTTTATACAATTCAGATACATCTTATTCAATAAAGCCTATATTTTTTCAAGTACAAATTCTCATATCCAAAGAAAAACAATTAAAAACCAGCATTAGTAATGTAAAGTAATTAAATGGCATAGATTTCTGCTCCTAATAATTGTTTAATAAAACACTTGGTGATTAAAAAAAAAAAATAAAGAAAGAAAAACAAGGGAAGGAGAAGGTACCAACATCAACAGAATATAAGGGAAAACAACTTAAGAATAATAAAATACATGGCAAATTTTTAATAATCATAGATCCCTCCAAGAAAGCAAAAACAAAAATAGTTACCTTCTTTATTCCTCTTGATTTCCAAATTATTTCACAATCTATTTTCCAGAAATCTCAAAATTTGATTCTCAATTTTATGTCAATGAAAATTTCTTGAAAAATTATTCAGAATGACATTTTAAAAGAAAATTAGCCCATTTTCTTTCTTATTTCCTTACATTTAATTTTTCCTATTTTTCTAAGGTACCAAAAATGAATTTAAATGATACAATTTCCTTAAAATCTCATTTTTTTTGCACATTAATATTTGAAGATAATTATGGCAAAGACAGAGAGGAGTCAAATGGCTAGAATATAAATTTCATATGTGCCACAAATTTCACCAGGGTGAGCCTTATTTTCTCCATCATTGTAAATGTATTCCCTCTAACCTCTTTATCAGGCTTATAAAGCTATTATCAAGAGTCTTGGAAAAACAGATATAAATATGCCTTAACATAAAACTTCTTGTCTCTACGCAGCCCAAGCATTACAACACTCCAGATCAGCACCATTCAATAGAACTTTCTGTGATAAATGGGAATGTTTTCTACCTGTGTCACATTTGAACAACTAATGCCACTGAAGAACTGGACTTCTTAACCTTAGCATGGATCTGCATTGTGGATGACTGGGGGTGCTTATAAAAGCTGTGAGATCCAATTGTGACAGGCACTAGAGATGCACAGATTAATACTTAGCCCCCACTGATAGACTAAGTCATCTCTGTAACAATTTTGCTACTATCTCTACAGATTATTCCCTGTTTCAATTATCAGGGAAGCACAAATGAAAAATGTTCTAAGTACCATTTTCCCAATAATCACACTTAAAACAGACTGTTAATACTTTAAATTAAGCCTAAATAGTCTGAATGAAAGTATCAATAAGCATACCTTGGCATCACAATTTCCAATAACTTCAATTTTTTCTGCCTTCAGTTCCACATTTTGTCTTTTGGAAGGACTTTTTATCAGCTGCCCTAGTACTTCCACAGAACTCCCAAAAGTCAATACTCTAGATTAACCAAAATAAACAGGATATTATTATATATAACTTTTAATAAAAATCTTGCTATTAAATATAACTTTTGTCTTAATACAAATCCTGCTATTAGAACATTAAAATACTTAATAATATAAGAATTTACCCTCAATTGACTTAAAGAATCTTCAGAATCTATGGAAGCTCTGTTGCATACCCAAATTATGAAAATGATTTCCATACATTTTATGGGAACAAATAGAGTTAAGGATTTGCATAGAGGTATTTGGAATTAAGGAACTATATAAGGGCTGGGGAGATAGCTCAGCTGGTATGGTGCTTGCCTTGCAAGCACAAGGCCCTGGGTTCGATCCCCAGCACCGCAAACAAAACAAAACAAAGGAGCTATATGATTATCCTTATCTAAAAATAAATTGGCCAAAATACTTTTTAACATATTATAGATTATATGTAAGGTCCAATGAAAGCAGAATCAGGTCTGTAGTTCTGTTGATAATTCCCTGATTTTGATAACATGTTATAATAACACGTTATCCTTGGGAAAGTCAGGTAAAACGTACATGAAACTATTTCTGAAATGATAAGATTAAGTACATGTACTATTTCTACAACGTATTTTTAAGTTTACTTATTTATTCATTTAAATTTACCCAGCTGATAGTCTGAGCATATACAGACTATCTTCTGGGTAATAAGTCTATATTCTAGTGCAAGTTTTTCCGTAAACTGATTGTATGATTCTTAGAGAAAGTGATGTATACTCATTTGCTTTAAGAATTATCTATTAAGAAGGGGGGGTGATCTAAGTGGTTATGTATTTATTCTAGTTCTAACATTTCATAATTACAATAAATATGGAAAGTGCCTTCTTTAATAGACTATTAAAAAATTATAATAAAGTAATACAATAAACTGTATCAAAAAATGTATCAGGAGATTCCCCAGTTTTGTTTGCTTGCTACACTTAATATATGCCTTTACTATTTCTTTTTAAAATTTATTTTTTAAAATCTTCCCTTTGCTTCTCCATTATCCATCCTTGATCAGTGCTTTCCACACACACACGAAGATGAAATTCCCTATGGTATATTTATATATGCACGTGTGATTTTGTTAAAATCATTCTGCATTACCTCTTTCCTATCCCTTCTCCTTCCTTCTCAATCTTCATCTTCTACTCCACTTATCTTCCCTATATCTTTCTGAGAGCCCGTCCCTGCCCCCTTCTCCTTTTTTTTTTTTTAAATATTTTTAGTTATAGATAGACACAAAATCTTTATTTTATTTATTTATTTTTATGTGGTGCTGAGGATTTGTTATGGTTTGGATGTGAGATGTCCCCCAAAAGCTCACATGTGAGAAAATGCAGGAAGGTTCAGGGGAGAAGTGATTGGGTTGTAAGAGTTCTAACTCAGTGAATTCATCCCTGATGGGATTAACTGAAGTGGTAGGATGTGGCTAGAGGAGAATGGAATTTAGGCACGGGTATATATTTGGGTATATATTTTGCGGCTCTTGGATATATATTTTGTATCTGTAGAGTGGAGTTTCTCTGCTTCCTGATGATGTAAGCTGCTTCCCTCTGCCAGGATCATCCACCAAGATGTTCTGCCTCACCTAGAGCCCCAAGGAATGGAGCTGGCCTTCTATGGATTAAGACCTCTGAAACCGTGAGCCCTCAAAAAAACTATTCCTCCTCTATAATTTTATTGGTCAGATCATTTAGTCATAGCAGCTAAAAAGCTGACTAAAATAGAATCGAACCTAGAGCCTCGCACATGCCAGGCAAGCACTCTACCACAGAGCTACAACCCCAGCCTCCTTCTTTTTCTTATTTTGCTCTAGCTTCCACATATGAGAGAAAACATTTGGCCCTTGATTTTTTGAGTCTGGCATTTTCACTTAGCATGATGTTCTTCAATTCCATCCATTTACCAAAAAAGGCCATAATTTTATTCTTCTTTATGGCTGAGAAAACTCATTGTGTATGTATGTATGTATTACATTTTTTAAATTTATCTACCGACAGGCATCTGCTGATTCCATAATTTGGCTACTGCAAATTATGTTGCTATAAACATTTAAGAAGCTACATCACTAAAGTATGATGATTTTAGTTTGGGATAAATAACAAGGAGTGGAATAGCTGAGCACATGGTGGTTCCATTTCCAGTTTTTCAAGGAATCTCCAAACTGCTTTCCAGAGTGGTTGTGCTAATTTACAGTCCTACCAACAATATATGAGTATACCTTTCCTCCCACATCCTCACCAGCATTTATTATTCTTTATAGTCTCAATAATTGTAATTCTGATTAGAGATGGAATGTTTGTGTAGTTTTGATTTGCATTTCTCTGACTGCTAGAGATGAACATTTTTTCATATATTTGTCATTCATCTTTGTTTTTACTTGAGAAATATCTGTTTAATTCTTTGCCCATTTATTTATTGGATTATTTGTTTTGGGGTTCTTTATATATTTTGGCTATTACTCTCCTATCAAAGGAGCAGCAGGCAGATATTTTTCTCCCATTCTGTAGGCTCTCTCTTCAGGTTCTTAATTGTTTCCTTTGGTGTGCAGAAGCCTTTTAATTTGATGGCATCCCACTTATTGGTTCTTGGTTTTATTTCGTGAGCTTCAGGGGTCTTGTTCAGGAAGTCAATACCTGTACCAATATGATAGTGTTGACCCTATGTTTTTTCCTAGCAGCTGCAGAGTTTCTGGGCTAATTCCTAGGTCTTTGGTTCACTTTGATTTGACTTTTGTGTAGGGTGAGAGAGAGAGAGATCTATTTATATACTTCTACATATAGATACCCAGCTTTCCAAGCACCATTTGTTAAAAAGCCTATCTTTTCTCCAACATATATTTTTGGCACCTTTGTCAAGTATCAGATGGCTGTTAAGTATGTGGATTTGCCTCTGTACTTTTATTCCACTGGTCTTCCTATCTTTTTTTTTTTTTTTTTTGTACTAGGAATTTAACCCTGGGATGTCATGTCACTGAACTATAGTTCCTTTTAAAATTTATTTTGAGACAGGGTCTCCCTAAGTTGCTAAAGGCCTCACTAAGTTGCTGAGGCTGGCCTCAAACTTGTGATCCTCCTGTCTTGGCCTCCTGAATTGCTGGGATTACAGGTGTGTGCCACCACATTTGGGTTCATGTCTATTTTGATGCCAATACCATGTAGTTTTTGTTACTGTAGCTCTGTAATATGATTTGAGATCCAATATTGTGATGCTTCCTATATAGCTCTTCTTGCTCAGGATTGCTGTGGATACAATAGGTCTCATTCTTCCAAATGAATTTAGGACTGTTTTTTCTAGTTATGTGAAGAATGTTATTGGTATTTTGATGGCGATTTCACTGAATCTGTATATTGCTTTTGGCCATTTGGACAATATTAATTCTGCCTATCCAAGAACATGAGAGGTCTTTTCACCTTCTAAGATCTTCTTCAATTTCTTTCTTCAGTGTTCTATAGTTTTCATTGTAGAGATCTTCCATCTCCTTGGTTAGATCAATTCCAAAGTATTTTACTTTTTGAGGTTATTGTGAATAAAATGTTTTTCCTAATTTCTCAGCAAAATCATTGTTTCCTTTTAAAATTTATTCTTATATAATTCATATAAGTAAGATTGTCTACTACTATATCAAGGAGAGAAAACCTGATAAATCTTTCATCAAAACTTCAGTGTTTCAAGATGCTCTGACTTAAAATATGCACTAACTGACATGATGAATTTTCTCCTGGGTACCCTTAAGAATACCTCAAAGAGGTGGGTAATCATCCTCTGGAATCTCTAAAATTTTAGATACCATTTGACATACCCATATAATTGGTACACTGATAGACATTATCAGAAAAACTACAAACTTTTTACATCAGAACAATTTTGTTTTTCTGCTCAGTTGACCAAAGAGTCTCAGACCCATGAACCTATTCAATATGTGAAAAGCATTAATCCTAACCATACTTGGAATAGCAAAGCAGTCTTATTTTAACAAATTAGTATAATATTCTATTCTTCACAACTTATACCCTAACATAAAAATGGTGTTAGTCTTGTTGGCTCCTATGACAAATGCCTGTAATCCAAGTTATTGGGGAAGCTGATGCAGGAAGATTGCAAATTCAAGGCCAGCCCAGGCAACTTAGCTAGATCTTACCTCAAAATAAAAATAAATAAATAAACAGGTCTGGGATAAGCCAGGCAGAGTGGTGCATGCCTATAATTCCAGTGACTCAGGAGGCTAAGGCAGGAGGATCACAAGTTCAAGGCAAGTCTTAGCAACTTAGTGAGACCCTCAACAACTAAGCAAGACTCTGTCTCACAATAAAAAATAAGAAGGATAGGGGATGTAGCTCAGTGGTAAAGCTCCCTGGAGTTTAAGCCCTAGTACCAAAAAAAAAAAAAAAAAAAAAATATATATATATATACACACACACACACACACACATATATGTATATATTATATATATATGGATGTATGGATGTATGGATGTTGGGGATGTAGCTCAGTGGTAGTAGGCCCTAGTACTAGGGGGGAAAAAAAGGCGTTACTTTTAACATCTGATAACAAAACATAAAAATTTCTTCCATTTATCCAATAAGCAATAATTGGTTACTTTGCCAGAAGGCAAAAATGAATGAAAAACCATTCCTAATTTCAAGGAGTCCTTATTCGAAGAAGCAGTCCAGTAATAATATAGTTGATTATCATCCAATATAATATATTTCATGACAGAGCTGGGTACAGGATCTATGCGACCACAGAGGAGGGTCATCTACCACAGTCAAGGGATGGGAACATCAGATGATGCTTAAACTGGAACTGGAAAGACAGGTGAGGAAGAGGTTGTATCAGGCAGGAATGGCAACATGAATAAGAGCCTGAATGTAAAAAGGAGCAGAACAGCTTAGGGGAGCTGCCAAAAGAGAAGGAAGACTGAAGATAAGTGATCAGTGAATTAGGGAGGTGGGGAACACTGCAGAAGAAGAAAGAAAGTCAAAGAACTCAAAACGACAACAACAGCTTACCCACTGTCAAAGCTTGAATCTGCAACAATCTGAAGGCTTTCCAAAGATGACCCATCATTTACATGCAGGAACAAGACTTCCTTCTGGGATCGGATAGATCGAACCCATCCCTAAATTAGAGAAAGATTTCTAAATGTGAGCTTAAAATACATAAACACTTTATATTTTCATTATACATACAAAAAAAGCTAAATGAAAGAAAAAAAATGTACAATCTTGCCTTAACATTATCAGCTGCATAAAACGAACTGCTTTCTGTTTACCAATATGCACACATAATCTTAAATGGTTTTTATCACAAGGAGATACACCCTTTGGCATTCCACCTTTTGTTCTATTTTGTTAATGAAACTCATAATTTTCAACATTTGCCGAATATTCATCAAGTTGATGAGTGTAATTTGCATAACCAATCTCCTTAATATTGGCTTTTCTAATGACAATGACAAATAACAGGGTTTATATCTTGGCACCTTTTTCCTTATATCTAATTCTAGATTATGTAATATAGACTAGAAATATCTTTACAGGATTTTGATTCTTTCACAAAGTATCACACAAAAAAAGATACCCAAAAATATCTCATAATGAACACATATTAAGTAATACACAAACTTTCAAAGACAGTCTTAATTTGTACAAGAGAGATGCTTTCAAGTAGGCCAGTAACACTAAAACAGCTCTCTCAAATACACCCAAATTAAATTTAACTAGTATAGGAGTTAAGAGGGAATAACTAATCTTCTAGTAGACACCAAACAATTGGGGAGTGTCTCATAACTATAAAGTAAATGAATACCGGTCAACATTCATGCTTGAGAAAAGCAAGAGATTAGCCTACATAGCAAAACTATTGATCATTTTCTGTGTCTGGCTATAATCTACAGATGCTGTTAAAGCTCCTATCTCTTACTTGCATATCCATAAAGCTTTAAGGGAAAAAAACATGCTTACTTATTTTAGAGTATATTGTCAGGTACACAGCTGAGATTCTGAAAATGTTGTACTACCTTCATATAGCATCTCATTTCCTTCACATAATTAACTCTAAGGTTTATCATAACTATTTTACAAGCAAAGAAACTGAGGCTCAGAGAAGTTAAGCAACTTGTTAAAGACAGCGGTAACGGTTAGACTTGAACCCAAGTCTATTTGATTAGAAAGCCCTTGATCTTTGTGAGGACTCCATAGAATGAAGTGTAACTTGTTTCAGACTCATGCACAAGGTACTTTGCCTCATCACACTCCCCCAAAGGCACCTGCTTTTTGGTCATGCTCAATCAACAATAATTTCTGAAGCACCACTCTCTCATTTTTACTTGTTGTTAGTACTTGTTAACATTCATTAAGCACTTTGTAATGTGCCAAGTTCTTTATAAATATTATGCTTTATAAATATTATGTTACTTATTCTCACAAGAAGTAAATGATGTGGTTAGAATTAACCTTTTTAAAATGAAGAAACATTTAGAGACATTAAGAAATGAGTTCAGGTCATAGGTACCAACTAGTACTGTTGGGATTCAAATACAGTTATTACTTCAAGTTTATGTTCTTATCAATAAGCTTTTCTGGAATGCTATTTCCACCCATCCCCAGTTCCTCTGCTTGGGGGACACATCCTTGTGCAATTTCCACTCCATCCTAGATTATCTGGGGAATATATCCTTCAGGACTCAGCTGAAATGTCACCCCATATAAGAAGTCTTCCTTGACCTCCTCATAGGAGGAATTCCATGTTTCTCAGAGCTTCTTATATAGATCATTAATAATAATCACACTGCTGAGGACTAGGGCTGTCCAATGGAAATATAATGTGAGCTACATTAGTGATTTTCAAGTTTTTTAGGGTCACATTAAAAAGAAACAGATGAAATTAATAATATATCTTATTAACCAGTTATGCCTAAAATACTATCAACATGAAATTGATATTAAAATATATTGAAGCCAAACACGGTGGCACATGTCTGTAATCCCAACTACTCAAGAGGCTGATGCAGGAGGATCACAAGTTCAAGGTCAACCTGGGCAACTTAAAGACATCCTGTCTCAAAACTTTTTAAAAAAGGGCTGGTGTATCAGTGGTAGAGTGCCTGCCTAGCATGTGTGAGGCCCTGGGTTCAATTCTCAGTACTGAAAACAAATAAACAAAAAACATGAACCCCAAATGGATATAGACATACATGAGAAAGAGATGGAGAGACTGCATTCTTTTTTGCTCTTCACAATTATTATGTATATTGGGGCTGGGGTTGTGGTTTAGTGTAGAGCACTTGTCTAGCATGTGTGAGGCACTGGGTTCAATTCTCAGCACTGCACACAAAAATAAAGGTTTAACAATAACTAAAATTTTTTTTCCTAAAATTATCATGCATTTTATTCTTACAACACATCTCAGTTCTGGCTCATCACATTTCAAGTGCTCAGAGCCACAAGTGGTTGTTATCTTCCATATTAGATGGAAAGCATTAAATTCTGTTCTTTCCATCTTTGACTTTTCTTTTGACTAGCACACAAAAGGTATCATTTATGCATCCCAAATTAACAGATAAATGCAAGTAAAGTTTTTGAATTGGATCATGGGAAGGATATGAAACCCACATAAATGTATACAAAAGCAGATCGTAACACTAAACAGCAAGGATATATGAAGACACCAAAATAACAATTATCAGTGTGTTTCAGTAATCCAATGAGAAAGGGTCAACTACCTTGCTTAACCTGCTCCTTTAAGGAGGATAGGAAATAATAGTGGCTAACATTTATTGACTAAGGGCTTCTCTTCTAATTTCTTATACCCATTATCTCAATTTTCAGGATTCCATGAAGTAGAGACTATTATATGTTTTCATAAAAAGAAATTTATGTTTAGAGTGCTTAAGTGACACGCCCATAATTAACAAGTTACTTAGGAGAGATTTAAACTTACACAGCTTCACTCCAGAATTCTTTCAAACATTCCATTCTTTCTCCTAATTTATTAAACATAAATTACACGGAGGCCCAATTTTAAGCACTAAGGTGGCTAAAAGCTGAATCAAAGTCCTGGTTTAGTGGAACGGGTATTTACTGTCAGTCATGTGAATATCAAATCGGGTAAGGCAATTTTTGCCCTCAAACGGCTAGAGCAAGACAACCACCCCGGATATTATAAGATGAAGAAAAGGGCCCTGTTCACTTACACTTTTCTGAATGATTAACAAGTTTTGCAGGTCATGCCCTGGTATCTTGAAAACTAACTTCACAATCACCAGAGCAGTTTTGCAAAAAGTTAACGGTAGGTATCCGGAGGACTAAGAGAGGTCTGAACTCCCACTATACCTATGCTTTCTAACTTTTCTCTGCTGGTCGTTCTGTCTGACCCAACAACACAAAGTAAAGCTAGATGTGGATGTGCCACCTAAGTCCCTAAAAGAAAGAAAGAAAAAACCCCTTTCCACACACCCACCTGGACCTTAACGCGCTCCCCACTCGCGTTATGGGACCCAAGAGCGTCCCGCACGCTCAGTCTGGAGGAAGGTCTGTGCCTGGGGCAGGGAGCAGTGGAGCAGGAGCGCAGGGCTCGAAGCAGACAACGGGCCAAGAGCATGGCGCGGCCGCCCCGGGTCACCGCGGGACCAGCCCGGGCCCCAGCGGGTTCGGAACTGCCTGCAAGGGCCCTCCTTTTCAGCTGCTCCCCTGTTCACGGCCGCAGCCCTGTCCTCAGGCGCTGCAGGCCTCCAGCTCCACCCAGAACGACTCCGCTTCCTACTTCCCAACACGGAAAAAAAGACCTGAACACTCGGCAAATGCCAAAACCAAACCACGCGCCCGAGCAGACCGCGCGACCCGCTGCCGCAAACTAGCAGTAAAAGCACACCCCTCGGCCGCGCGGCCACACGTGCTCCCACTGGCCCTACGTCACCACGCCAACGTCGCGTGTCATCACGCTACGAGGAGACTGACAGGAGCGAGCGTCCCGGTGTCCTCGAGCTAAGGAGGCGGAGCGGAGGTGGGGGGCGGGGTCAGGAGTCGAGGTGGGACTGGGCTAAGGCAGAACCCGGTTGTAGGCGTTTTCCCAGGGAAAAGCAGGGGGTGCAGCGGGGGTGAAACCTTGAGAGTGTCATTCCTAAAGTTTTCAGGGAGAACTGAGAACACCTGAGAGGCAGGGGGGTGACTGATGCAGAGGGAATGCAGCCGGAAGAAGACTTAATTGTTGAGAGTAGGAACCTGAGGGTGTCAGTCGTTCCTGGGTTCTGAGCACAGAGGAAAATCCGAGGCTGTCCCTGAACAAATCACAGTTGGGTGCTATCAGACATCTAAACAGACAATTACAGAAAAGGGTGATCAGGTGCCTTCAAAATCTAAGCTGTGATACCAGAGATGGCTTTCGGGAGAAGGTAGTCCTATGCCAGGAAATAGTTAAGAGGAACTAAAGAGACCTTGAATACAGGAGTCAGAGGAGGCATGAGGGGTGAAGATGATGGAGAGAGAATGGAGGATTCACAAGCGTTGCCTGCCAGCATCTTGGAGTCGGTCGCCCTTTTTTCCAACACAGTTATCTGCATTTGTTTCATCTGAAAATAATGACCCTTTCATATAGTCAGCTGTATTCTGAATTTATACCAAAAAAAAACTTTCCCCATAACTCAGTGAAGTTCATGAAAGCATTTTTATCTTGTTTAACAATAAAAGGTAGAAGTGTGAGAGCTAGTTACTTAAAGTTGCCACTGTTATATCCATTTTACAGATAAGAGAATTTAGAGATAGAAAGAATAAATGACCTGTTCGATGATACAAGATTTAAGTCCAGAAGTCCTGACTCTATGCACTAAACTATCATGCTACATAGCGTTTCAAGGTGTAAATTAAACAGTGATCCCTTCCATGAAAAAGCTTATGGTCTAGAGAGGGAGATTGGCAAGAAAAGAGATCACTGCAAAATAAACCAGTACACATAGATGGATGTGATGAGTGGAGTGGTAGTCTATAGAAGGAGATAATTGAGCTGAATTTTTTAGAAGGATCAGAATTTTACCAGATGGAATGTAAGAAAATTTCCTGTCTGAAGATGAACAGGAAAAGTTGTCAGGGGCTGGGGTTATAGCTCCATGGTAGAGTGCTTACCTAGCACATATGAGGCACTGGGTTTGATCCTCGGCACCACATAAAAATAAATAAAATAAAGGTATTGTATTCGTCTACAAGTAAAAAAAAAATTTTTTTTAAAGTTGTAAGGAGGACGAATGACTTAAAAGGATCGTACAGCAGATCGTGGTGGTACATGTCTATAATCCCAGCAACCCAGGAGGCTGAGGCAGGAGGATCTTAACTTCACGGCCAGCCTTGGCAACTTAGTGAAACCCTGTCTCAAAATAAAAATAGGAAATGTGGGATATAGCTCAGTGACAGAGTACCCAGGGTTTGATCTCCAGTACCACAAAATAAATAAAAATAAATAAAGGATTGTACAACCGTTCTCAAGACAGACTAGAAAATATCTTGAACACTTCTTGAACCTTGAGAAAAGAAAAATGTAAACTTATTGTCTTTGGAATGACGGCTTTTAACAAAAAATAAGTATGTCTTTGGTGAGTTGGTTTTGAAATCTGGAAAACAAGGTCTGTTCCCTATGTTGAGGTGTATCCCAGTGCAAACCTGGTTTTTAACTACACCTACTCTTTCCAAGTGATCAAACATAGCAATGAATTGGTTCACTTTCTTCTCGGGCTATTTTTCTGTCTTGCCTTCATTCTCCCTTCTCTCCCCCATCCCACAGGATGATATGCTTTAAGGAATGGGGATTGAGTTCCAGAGAGTGGGAATCTTGACTTCTTTTACCCTACTTCTTTAAGCCTAAGGGTTATTTTGTAAGTGGGGACTACAACCTAGTAATATGGTAAAGAAAAGGGAAATCAGTGGGTGAATCTGAAAATTAGCAATGGTTAATTTAAATATATATATATATATATAAGTTTACTATAGCATTCATGGTTCTGGTGCTCAGTTCAAATCACCACCTGTATCTAGATCTATATTGTATCTGTATCTAAATTGTTTTATATCAAGTTGTATCTTCTTGTTTAGTTTTGTTTTCAATGTTAGATTCACACTTTTCTTTTTAGATTCATCACATTCTAAACAGCAGCAAGAGTGATGTTTCTAAAATGAATATCTTACCCTGTTAGCAATAATGATGACTAGTGTGTTATAGAATGCCCATTATGTCACAGGAACACTTTATGTATTAAAACATTTAATCATCACAATAGCCCTCTCCAGTAGGGATAGAAACACCACTCCCAGGGTTAGGAGAAACTAAAGCTCAGAGAGTTTTCATTGCTTGCACCAAGTAACACTAGCAGTCTGGTTTCAGAGTCAATACACTGGTCCATTTTGTTCAGTGATTAAACAATCCTTGAATTGCTCCCCCTGAAACGTGAAGATTTGCCATCTATAGCATGCCTACCAGCCTCTCTCTGATTCATGGAGTTCTGTGAAGGGCCCTGAATGAGGAACGGGAGTGAAATGTCCTTATTGTTACCCTTTGATACTTTGGGGGATATTTTGGGGCATATGTAACAAATAGTATCAGCATTATTCATCAGCTCTGGGAATGTTTTAATCAAGTTCTGCATGGTAGGTTTTATCTTAACTTAATCCAGAAATTTACTGTAGTTTCTTCTCCTGTTCTAAATAAATTTGTTCTTCAATATTTATAAAGTTTTATACTTTTTCTTAGAGAGAATCCTTCCAATTAAGGAAAGCTCATATTCCATGGAAATGGATCTCCCTTTGATCACAGAACACTGCAGTAAACATATTGGACACATTTGAAAGTGTTTCCCTGGCTCATAAGCCTAGAGAATATGCATCTTCAGCTTTACTGGGTACCTCCACTTTGCTCTCCACTGATGGCTCCAATTTATATACCCTCCAGTAGGCTTATGACAGCTCTCAGAGTTCCACACCTTCAATGAGAATTCAGTCAGACTTTCTAATGAAATTTCATTAGTCAACTCCGTCTGAATCCCAAAATAGAACATTCAAGATTAATTTCATCTCTTTTCTGTACATTTCTTTTAGGTGCAGGCCTTCAGAGTGCATAAGAATCTCCTGCAAAAGAAGAGAGAGAGAGAGAGAGAGAGAGAGAGAGAGAGAGAGAGAGAGAGAGAGAGAGAGAGAGAGAGAGAGGGAATATGAATGAATGAGTATGAATATGAATCACCTGCAGGACTATTAAAATGCAGATTTTCAGGTTTCTGGGTCTCCTGCCCATTGATTCTGACTTACTTTGAGAAACATTGCTTGCTTTGTGATTGGGTTTTGTCCTTTTCTTGATCTCAGGAGGCCCTTACTTTGAACTTCTTTTCTTATACGACATTATCTTCATCACCTTCATCATCATTTTAAATTTCTAATGTATATTCAGAGAAGCCGTAACAACTACAGTCTAAGCTGCCTTTCAGGTTTTGAATGAGGGTAATGTCAGAGGGGAGCGAGTGGAGTAGGACCTCTGAGTGCAGAAGGAGTCCCTCCCTCTGCTGGCTCTGCAGACCCCACAACACCCAACCACGCCCTTCCAGCCTACCGCATTTTAGTAACCTTAACCTTCTTTATTTTATTTATTTATTTATTTATTTATTTATTTATTTATTTATTTATTTATTTATTTATTTAAATTTTATTGTAAACAAATGGGATACATGTTGCTTCTCTGTTTGTACATTCTTAACCTTCTTTAGATGTACAGTTAAACTGGACATAAACCCAAGCCCCCTTAAGCCAATAGTTTTAAACTGTGGTCTTGATGAGTAGGCTTACATATCAAAATAGTAAAATCATAATGATGAGTCACCAAATCGATTTAGTAGATTTTTTTTTTTTTGGTCCTGGGGATTGAACCTAGGGGTGCTTTACCACTGAACCACATCCCCAGCCCTTTTTGTTTTTTTATTTTGAGATAGGGTCTCATTAAGTTACTGTGGCTGGCCTTGAACTTGCAACCCTCCTGTCTTAGCATCCTGGTAGTGGGTATTTTTTTAAGGACACATTTATTCTGCATCATAATGGAACGGTCACATTTAGCATTCAGTAGCATGGGTTAAAAAAAAAAAAAAAAAGTCTACATTAGAAGACTTTGTTGGCATGCTTTACACTTTCCACAGAACAGAAGCTAATCTAGTGGGTTTTGATAAACAGAATAGGAAGGAATTTTAAAACTCCATGTAGGGTTAGGAATGTGGCTCAGTGGTAGAGTGCTTGCCCAGCATGTATGAAGCCATGGGTTCAACCCCAAGCACTGCCAAAACAAAATAAGAACAATCCAGTAATAATTACTATTATTCAAGTAATAGTAGTAATTGTTGTTTGATGAAATTTCTAGTAGACAAGATGCAAAATATAATTCTTCCATAGATGGGCAAGAAAGAATTTGAAAACTGCTGCCCTGAACCCCTACCATGTTGCCCCAGTGAATAGAATTAGGCTGCAGCCTAATTCTCCTAGTCAACCTCCAAGAAAAGGTCTGGTTATTTCAGAATACAGATACTTCATGGAACTTTTATATAATCATGTTTTTAATGTTTGCTCTGAAAAAAATCAAACAAATTTTATTCCTATTTTGATAAAAATACTGCAGAAACAAAAAATTTTAGGCAGCAACAAGTGACATAAAAAAATATTTTCCTCACCACCCTATTTCCATGTACCATTCTTGGTGGTAGCTACTACTTATCTTTATAAATTTTCTAGACATATAAAATATACATGCGTATATGCATATATGTATACATATGTACATATGCCATTAAATATGATCCACTTGTTCTACATCTTTTTGCTTACTGTATTTTACCTAAATGTAAAACATCTATATTACTTATAATAGAAGCATGTAACTTTATTATATAGAAAATTATACTTCATTTAACATTTTCCCTACTGTGGGTATTTCAGTTGTCTTCAATTTCTTCTTGTTGCAATCTGTGTTGAGCATGTTGTGTGTACCCAACTTGTATATGCAGGATAAAGTCTAGAAATAAAACCAGATTAAGACCAAAAATTTGTTTAAAAAATACCTTTAATGTCAATTTATGTGTCTAGTCACTCTCTTTACCTTCATTTTGAAATCTTCATCTTGTCCATCTTGCTTTTGCTAACCATAGTACTCATGTACTTGGAAAAGCCTAGAAATTTTAGAAAATAGACTTCTGTAATGCTCTGGGTCCATAGTGAAGATTAAAGAAAACATACTTGATCTCAGGAGTGCCCAAAGTTTTAAAAATCATTCTTTAAAACTTAAATATAGCTTGACTGGTCTTAAACTGCCAGCAGATGGATTGTTACAAATTCTAATTTTGTGCAATTAAGTTTGGATACTTGTTAATTGGCTGGCTCCTGGGTAAATATTTGCATTTCCTAAATTGGGGTTGAAAGTAAATTGTAATATCCTCTTTGAATAGGTTAATGTGTGAAGCATACCAATTTTTATGTCTGTTTTTTTTTTTTGGTAATTTGTAAAATAATTATGCTGGGGTTTTCACTGCTGAGGTTAAGGGGGGGCATTAAATGTTTTTATTATCACACACATAACAGAAAAATGGATAAAACATAAGTGTGTAGTTAATGGGTATTTACAAAGTGAGTTCCTATGTAATCACTGTCCAGGTCAAGGTAAAGAACATTGCCAGTGGTACTCTTCTGGCCCATTCCTCTTTATATTCACAATTTCCAACTCTTCTGACCTTTTGGATTATCATTTCCTTGCTTTTCTTGTAGTTTAACAACCCAAGTATATAACCTAGATATTACACCTGATTTTGAACTTTTATAAATAGATATGATACACTGTTGTTATTTTGTACATGATTTTGTTGCTCAATATTATTTTCACAAGACTCAACTACATCATTACCTGTAGCTATACAATAGTCCACCTTCTTATCTGCAGTTTCATCTTCTACCATTTTACTTACTTGTGTTCAACCATAATCCAAGAATATTAGGTGGAAAATTTCAGAAATAGACAATTTGTAAGTTTTAAATTGCACACATTTCCGAGGATCATGATGAAATCTTGTATAGTCCTGCTCCATCCTACCTGGGACATGAATCATCCTTTTGTGTAGAGTATTCATACCATATATACCTCCTGCTCATTAGTCACCTAGTAGCCATCTCATTATCAGATTGAAAAAAATAATACATATGGGGTTTGGTTTCAGACTTCTATTTAGGGTATTGAAACATATCCCCAAGGATAAGGGAGGACTAGTGTAGTTTGTTCATTTTTCATGCTATGTATTCTCTCATTTTATGAGTATAATTGTTCACTTTTGGTTGCTATAACAGAATACCTGATGCTGGGTAATGCATAAAGACAAGAGGATTATTTAGCTCACAATTTTGGAGACTGAAAATCCAAGACTGGGTGGCTTCATATGTTTGACCTCTGGTGAGGGCCCTCTTGGCTGTGTCACAGGATGGTGGGTAACACTGTGGTGTATGAGAGAAAGAAAATAGATAAGATTGGAAGCCAAAGAGGGACTCAGGGGCCAGGTTTACTCTTTTATAACAATTCACTGTTTCAAGACTGAACTTGCTCTGCAGGACAGACATTAATTCCTTCTGAGGGTGATGTCCCATGATGACCTAACCACCTTCCACTAGGCCTATCCTTTTAAAGTTTCCCCCACTTTTTAACACTGTCACACTAGGGACTGAACCTTTGGCACATGAACTACTGAGGGACAATCCACACTCAAATCATAGCAATAACCCAATTTATTATCCATCTGTTGGTGAATATTTAGGCTGTTTCCAGTTTAGGGTTATTAAGAGTAACATTGCTATGAATATTTTTGTGTATAACTCATCATACATGCATATGCAATTAAGTTGGTAATACTATCTGGGAGCGAAATTACTATAATATAGGATATGCAAATTTCAGTTTTAATTAAAAAAGTCAAAGCATCTATCCATTGTGTGAGAATTTCTGCTGCTTCACATCCTTAATTAGACTTTTAATTTTAGCTATATTGGTGGGGATATACTCAATTCTGTAGTTATTTTTTTATTGCAGTTTTAATTTGTACTTCCTTTATTATTGTTCTTGCTGAGCACCTTTTTTGTGTGTTTAATTGGGTTTTCTTTTTTGGTGAGTTCACTAAGGCTTTTGCCCATTTTTCTGTAGAGGGATCTTTTTTTCTTACTATTTTTCTTACTAATCTATACAAGTTCTTAGGAATGTATTTTAGATATGAACACCTTTCAGTTATATGCATTGCAAAAATCTTTGACCCATCTACAGGTGCCCTTACAGTGGTAAATTTGAGAATGGCTGAATGGTAGTAAATCTCAGCATTATTTTATCCTTTGCTTTAGTTGAGATACTCAAATGTGATCCTTTTCATTTCTTCTGGCAATGTAAGATTAGCACTTTTTGTGTTTTCTGTCATTTTAAAAACTGAATAATTTTTTTCCCACTTAAATATCTATTTCCTTACTTTTTTGTTGTCATTGCTTGGTTAGTGATCTTTTATGTGGTGATCTTGGAATTTTATTGTACTTTGCTCAAGGCTGATTCTGGCTGTTTACAAATATTTTTGTGTGTGATTAACCTCTAAAATGTCAAACCATAAAACAATATAATTCAGAAAAGTAGAATAATATATAGAAAATAGCAAACTCTGAGTTTATCCTCTCATATTCATATTTTATTGTAGATTGTGCAGAACTTCAAAGGTTGAGACTGTTTTTTGAAAATGTGTCTTTACTGAATACAGGGTTTTGTAATGAGTATCTTTTCTGGGAAAGTCTTTTTATTATTATACCTATGTTTTGTAGTATTTTTGCATTGATGGGTGAGATGAAAAGAATGGACAAATTTCCCCCCAAAGTTTCCAAAAACATTACACATGAAAAAGAAGAAAATTCTTCAGAAACAGTAACTTCACAACTGTTCAGATATTTTCTCAGGGAATAACACTTTATCACTAACATAGCTTTAGTGAGAACAGTTTGACCTTCAGTCCATTTTATTTTTGTTAAAGAATTGTCTATAGTCACACACTTCCTTCTTGTCTGTACCCTGGCAGACCTCTCTTACTGTCCCACTCTTGGTATGCCACCGCTGCTAACACTTTCTGTTAACTTAGAAAACAACCTTTTCATTTAGGGAAGTTCCCTGCTACTCCAGAGGGACTGTACTTTTCCAGTATATGCATCTCTAGCTACATAGTGTCATGAATCTGAAGGATAGCTTTGGAAAAGAATATGCCTTGATTAAAATCTGTGAATTCCAAACTTGAGCCACTTTGTCCTTATGAAAAGGAATCTGAAGAGTGGTTTTCATAGAATTCAGGCAGCCATCAGCACCCACAGACAATTGTAAACATGAAAGGGAAATAATGTTTCCCCTTGTTTGTCAAGAAGGAAAAAAAATGAGTGGCTATTTTGTAAAGTTGTTTGAACTTCCTGTGAAAACTATACAAGAACAAAGATGGCCAGCTGATTCTACTACACGAACAGTAATGCCTAAGAATTCAGGGACCTGGAAGTTTCCTTTAATAGATTTATTCCTTCAATAGAACTTCCTGAATTCCACCAGTGCCTATGAACAACAGTAGGAAGACTGACAACTGATTTATCTTCCTCTTCAGATTTCACTTTCAGAATCATGTACATTGATAGGTATAAGAATGTAAAAATTTCAGTTTTCACTATATTAGATCAAGTAATTTAACATTCTTTTCTACAAGGTGTCACAAAAGAGTATGATATAGATACACGAATCTTAAATTACAGTAAAGAGGCATTGATACAATGCATATTTATCAAATATTTCAATATTTGCCAATTTGGATGGAGCCCTACACAATTATATTATTTGGTTTACTTTTCCTAGTGACTGATTGTAGTAGCCAGTCTTCATGATGTCCTCAATGATCCCTGCCTCCTGGTGTTCACACTTTTGTGTAGTCTTCTCTAATATTAATCACACAGGATTAGTTTCTATAATCAAAATAAGACTACAGATGTGTTAGTGTGTGACTTCTGATGACAAGTCATCAGACCCCTTCTGCTTGCTCTCTTGGATCACTTGCTTGGGGGGATGCCCTGTCCCATGTCATACAGATACCTAACTAGCCCAGTGGAGAGGCCCACAGGGTGAGGCATCCTGCCAGTAGTCAGCACCACCTTGCCAGATTCATGCATAGATCTCTTAGAGACAGGTCCTCTAGGTCAGCCAGGCCTTTGGATTATCATAGTTCCCACTGACGTCTCAACTGCAACCTCCTGAGAGAACCTGAACCAGCATCACCAAACTAAACCAAACACAAGCATCTGACCCACAGAAACTGTAAGGAGAACAAATATTCACTATTGTTTTAATGCTTAAGTTTTGGGATAGTTTCTTATACACAATCGATAAATTATAAACTGGTTAAACATATCTCTCTTCACCTTTATGTAGAACATCGGTCCTTGCTACTTTCCCCCACTTAATGCCCCCACACAAGAGACACTCATTAATGACACTGGCTTGTGGTGGTTGAAGGGAAGGGAGGAAGAATTCAAGATTCCTTGAGATTCCTTCTAGAAAAGTAAGTCAGAATTCCTTAAGATTCAGAAATACTTCCTTGGGGGATATAACCATTTTCTTCTGATTTTTTGGGAATCAGTGATGTGGAATCTTAACACATAGCTGAAGAGCATAAGGTCTTTGCCTTCAAATAAATTTTTACCATGAATCTTTTCTGATACTGTGAATATATCCAATACTGGTAGTATAAGACTTTCCTTTAAAATTGGACTTATTTGAGAAAAAGAGGTCTCTACCCCTTTTGAAAGAAGAAGATAAATAGGCATATTTCATAGTTATTTTGGAAGATTTGAGAAGATATTGAGGTTAATGCCACAATTTATACCAATATACTGGTGCTTGCTCATTGCTTCTGTTTAACCATTGGTTTGAGGTCTACATTTTAGAGCAAGAGAGAAAGTTTTTTTTAAAGTTGTAGGTGGACACAATGCCTTTATTTTATTTATTTATTTTTTATATGGTGCTGAGGCTCAAACCCAGTGTCTCACCCATGCCAGGCAAGTTCTCTACCACTGAGCCACAACCCCAGTCCTGGAAAAAGTCCTTTCTTTACTTTTTAAGGACTCTCTCAGTATTTGAATTATTATGCCTTCAAGGTCATCATCTGTGTTTTATTATCCACTGTCAAATACTGTTACAACTCCTATCCATAGCTAGGGAATCTCAGAATTCTCTTCTGCAGGTGGTTCTAGATGAGAGTTTTCTAACTTAAAAAAACTCATAAGATTTGAAAGCAGAGGACATAATTTTTAGGAGTTGGTAGTGGTTGGCCCTATTAACTTCATTAGACTTGTTTAATTTGCAGACATCTACTTCATTATTCCACTTGGCAAACATATGTGATAGGGTGAAAAAGTCTAATATTTATGTAACTGGAATTCCAGAGGAAGAAAGAAAGACATACTCAGAGTAATATTGAGGAGATCATATCTAAGAATTTCCCAAAACTAATGAAAGATATTAAACTACAGATTCAAGAATTTCTACAAATCCAAGGGAGGATAAATGTAAAATCTAGGCATGTACTAAAGCTACTGAAAACCAAAGGAAAAGAGGATAAAGTATTTAAAGCCAGTTATAAGATCGACAAGTGACTTTTCAACAGAAATGATGGAGTTAAAAGACATTAGTAGTGTCTTTAAAATTCTGAAAGAAAATTTCTGCTAATGTAGACTTCTATAATTTAGAAATATCCTTCAATAGTAAAGGTGAAATAAATAGCATTTCACATAAAATCTGAGAGAATTCAATGCTATTAGACCCATACTAATGGTAGTTCTTTGTGTAGAAGGAGAATATTCTCAAGATAGAAGTAAAACTATATAACCTCAGTGGCACAAAAAGCAACAAAGTAGTAAATGGATTTAAAGTGCTATAAGGTCCTTGCATTGGATGATAAATAGGGAACTAATTTAGGGTAGATTTTTATTAAATCAAAGATGTGCATAGTAATAATTCTCACAAATAGAAAAGAGCAGAGAGTGAATTCTGGTATATACAGTGAAAATGTATAAATACAGTGAAAATGTATAAATGTATAAAGGACTGCTATGTACACCAACACAGATGACACTCATGAATATAAAGTTATGTAAAGAAAAGCCAGACACAAGAGGTTTATAGAATCTCTTATAACTTGGATTTATAGAATCCACACTGTATGATTCATTTATATGTAGTATACAAATGGGCAAAAGTGCTGGATAGTGATATCAACCAAACTATATTGTTATAATATGTGCATGTATGAATATGTAATAGCAAATCCCACCAAAACTTTAAAAAAAATGGAAAAAAAACTTTAAAAAAAAACAAGGAAAATAGTTAACTTTGGGGAAAGAATAAAAGGAATCATGAGGAATATCTAGGGTCCTGGCAATGTTCTATTTCTAGATTTGGAAGGGAGATAGGTACACAGATGTTCTTAGTAATTTTATTATTTATGTGCTTTTATATAGATATGTTAAATTTAATCGAAATGTACTTTAAAAATATTATGCTTACTGTAATTTGTTGGTTGTGTAATGAGCAGAGTGAACAAACATTGACCTATCTAGTCAGACAGATCTTGTTAAATCCTGGCTCTGCCATGTACTAGGCAGCTCCTCGTGGGCAAGGTCTTTGCTTCTCATGGGTAAGGGGGGAGCCACTTCTGTGAAATGGAGATAGTAATACTTAATTCACAGGGTTTCTAAAAATGAGCAAATGGTGTCTATTAGACCTACAATAAGCCAGGATTATGAAATCAGTAAGCCCCAAAGGTAGGTATTTTCATCATTCTCATTTTATAGATTAGACCACTGAGAAATAAGAGTTTGAGTGACTCAGCCCTAGGTCCCTTAGCTGATAAGCAGTTACAATGCAATTTGAGCCTAGGTATTCTAATGCCTGAGTCTTTTCTCTTAATCACTATGTGAATGTCATAGGGGTAAAGATCTTTGAGGTTCTTTTTTTCACTTATTATTACAAATAATTGTATGATTGTACCTTCTATTAAAATAAATAGTACTTTTTAAAAACTAAAACAAAATAAAAATAAATAAAATGATGAATATTCAGATGTAGTTTAACTAGTCTAACAGGGAAATATGCTTTGCTATTTTGTTATAAAATATATAAATATATAAAAATGTTTAAAATATATAAAATGCTAGTATGTTATAAAATAGCAGTGTGGCCATTCCTCAGAAAATTTGGAATGGAACCACTATTTGACCCAGTTACCCCTCTCCACAGTTTATATCCAAAGGACTTAAAAGCAGCACACTACAGTGATGAAGCCTCATCAATGCTTATAGCAGCTCAATTCACAATAGCTAAACCAACCTAGGCACTCTTCAACAGATGAATGGATAAAGAAAATGTGGTACATATACACAATGGAATATTGCTCATTCTTAAATAAGAATGAAATTATGGCATTTTCAGGTAAATAGTTGGAGCTGGAGAATATCATGCTAAGCGAAAAAAACCAATTCCCCCACACCAAAGGTTGAATGTTTTTTTCTCTGATAAGTGGATGCTAATTCACAATAAGGGGTGTGGCTAGGGAAGAATAGAGGTACTTTGGATTAGACAGAGGGGAATGAAGGAAGGAAAGGGGGTTTGGGGGCGGGAAGGAGAGTGGAATGAATTGGACATTATTACTCTATGTGCATATATGATTACATGACTGGAGTAATTCTATTTCATGTACAACCAGAATGAGAAGTTGTGCTCCATTTATGTATAACATGTCAAAATGCATTCTGTCATGTATAACTAATTAGAATAAATTAAAAAATTATAAAAATGAAAAAATAGTACTATTAATAATTGTACATCTGTGGAAATGATCGACTTGAATTTCTTGAGCATTCATCAAGCATTCCTGACACCTGGTGGTGACATGTGTAAACTGCAAGGGGAAATATTTTTATCAGAGGTGATAGGTTTCCTTTGAGACCTGAATTGGCACACAACAGCTCTGAGGTTATGGCTGTAAAAACAAACAAAAAAAGAAAGAAAAAAAATACTTAGTACCACAAGCTGCTTTTGACATTATTAGGGTGAAGCATGCTGGAAATTTGGTAGAGAATGTATAAATCTGCTTTCATAGAGATACAAGTTAAAATTCTGATTCCCTCTGTACAAAACGAACAGAGCCAGGAAATGGTTATCTTGTACTCCCAGATACTCTTTAAAAATCCTGGGCATATAGCAAATAACAAATTAGACAAAAATCCCTGCCCTCATAGAACACACATTCTAGTAGTGGAGACAGACAGTAAACACATGAAGAAAACCACACAGTGTATTAAACTGTTTTCAAAGCTACTGAGAGGAATTAAAGTGAGGAGAAGGTTTGGGGAATGCTGGGAGAATTGCAATGTTCAAAAGAGTAACTGGGGAAGATCTTGCTGAGAAGGTAACATCTGAAGAAGGTAAGGAGTGATTATGAGGATATTTGAAGGAAGAGGTCCTAGGGAGAGGGAAAGTAAGCTCAAAAGCCCTGATAGAGAAGCACGACTGGTAAGATCAAAGGACTGTAACAAGAGGCCTGTGACTTAAGTAACATGGGCAGAGAGGGAGGGGTAGGTAGGAAGTAGAAATCAGAGAGATAATCAAGAGCTAGAGTACCTAGGGATGTGTAGATCAAAAGATGGACTTTGACTTTTAGTTTGAGCAAGTGGAGGAGCTCCCTGAAAGTTTTCAGCAGTAGCAGTAACATGATTTGGTGCATATTTTATAAGAATACAAGGGTTGCTGTATTGTGAATAGATTAGGAGTGGAGGGGCATGGGTAACAACAGAGAGAGCATTTAGGAGGTTACTGGAATATTCCAGAAGAGAAAGAGTTTGCACAGGGTTGTAGCAGTAGAGTTCTATTATAGTTTGGACATAAAGTGTCCCCCAAAGATTCATGTGTTAAAGACTTGATCCCAAATTCAGTGATGTTTGGAGGTAGAGATTTTGGGAAGTGATTGGATCATGACATCTCATCAGTGGATTAACCCATTGACAGCTGAATGGACTACTTGGAGATGGTGGAAACTGGGAGGTGGGACCTGGTTGAGAATAGTAGGTCACTGGGAGTATGCCTGGAAAGGCATTTCTTGCCTCTAAGCGTCCTCCTCCTCCTCCTCCTCCTCTTCCTCCTCCTCCTCCTCCTCCTCCTCCTCCTCCTCCTCCTCCTCCTCCTTCTTCTTCTTCTTCTTCTTCTTCTTAGCTACTATGAGCTCAGAAGCTTTCCTCCACCAGGCCCTTCCTCCTTGATGTTCAGCCTCACCTTAGGTCCAAAACAATGGAGTCAGCCAATTGTGGACTGAAACCTTTGACCCAAATGAATCTTTTCTCCTCTAAGTTGTTTCTCTCAGGTATTTGTTGCAGTGATGCAAAACTAATTCAAGGTCTTAAGAAGTGCTCTGATCTTAGGTACATACTGAAGTACAGCCAGCAGGATTTCCTGAAGTACTGAATGTGGGATGTGAGAAAGGAGTTTATTTATTTGATGTTTCCAAAGAATTTGATGTGTCAAGGATGACACCATGATTTTGAAATGAATATGGAGGGAAGGATGAAGTTGTATTTATAGGATTAAGAAGGCTCGGAAAAAGCAAATATTTGTTAGGGTGGGAGTAGCAGGATCAGGACTTTGTTTTCAGATTTGTCATGTCTGAGATATCTTAGTTATTCAAGTGGAGCAGTTCAGTGGGCCGGTGGATATGTAAGTCTCGGGGGATTTGCTTGGATTGGAGATAAATTTAAGAGTCATTGGTACTTAGATGTCACATTAAGTCATAAAACTAGTGACATCTCAAAAAGTCAATGTAGATAAAAACTGAAAAAGGCTCAAGTACTGGCCACTGGGAAACCCAATATTAAGAGATTAGGAGGACAAGGAAGAACCAGCAAAGGAGCCCCTGGAGAGGCCCAGGAGGTAGGAAGCAGTCAGGAGAGTATGTCTACCACTAAGTAAAAGAAGCATTTTCAGGAGGAGGCTGTGATCAGTCATGCTGAAAGTCATGGACAGGTCAAGTCAGATGAGAACTGATAACTTACCAGTGGCTTTAGAAATATGGTGCGTTTGGTGACATTGACAGACCAGTGAAGTGAAGGTGACCTGAGTGGAGCCACCAATGGAACTAGGACTTGTTGAAGAAATTTCCACTTTCCAGTCTGAGACAGGACATGTATAAAGTGGGACCCCTTGCTGGGTCAGAAAGCAAGAAAACTCTCAGATACTAATGAGGCTTTGTCTAAGGAACAAAAAACCCCAAAACTTAAGGTATTCCTAGAGTTGAGGCACTTTGTGTACCTGCATAGATATACACAAATAACATCTGCTATTTTTTGAAATATCAAATACATGAATTCTAGGAAAGCATAAATGCTATCTACTTTAAGAAATTAAAATCTAAAATTGGCCACTTTTGGAAATTTTTTTTAGGACACCAATTCATTATACTGAAAATTGATAAATAATAAGAAAGAAACAAGCATTTGTCTTTACTTTCCTGAACTGTGTTTCATGAAAAGTTATTATTGTTATTTTTTTGATACCAGGGATTGCACACAGGGGTACTTAACCACTGAGCCACATCCCCAGCCCTTTTTTAAAAAAATATATTTTATTTTGATACAGGGTCTCACTTGGTTGCTTAGGGTCTTGCTAAGTTGCTGAGGCTGACTTTGAACTCACGATCTTCCTGCCTCAGCCTCCCAAGCTTCTGGGATTATAGATGTGTGCCACCGTGCCTGGCTCATGTATTGAAAAATTACAAAACCAAAGTGAATGAGGAAATAGAGACTCACCATTTTATAATCTTTAATGAAATATTTGGGCAACAATCACTAATGAATGCTAAAACCATTACAAGAAATATTTATAGGGAAATTCATAAGGAATGGATCAAGCTAACACCTCTGAAATCATAAGAAATCACTGAGTGATCTTAGTGTCATTGTAAGTGTGATGAGACATTTTATGCCTTCTAATGTGACACAATAAGAAATAGTACCCTGCAGGAGATATTCTTACAAACAAATCAAACAAAAAAATGCAAGTTATATTTGATTGAGTTTCTAGGTCAGGATGGACAAACTCATTCTGTAGAAGGCCAACAGGAATCATTCCAGGCTTAACAGGTCACTTACAGTCTCTATTGCATATTCTTCTTGTGTTTTAAATTTGTTTCTACAGTCTTTAAAAAATATGAGTGCTCTAAAGAGTCCTCAAAAAACTAGGAGTGGAACCACCATTTGACCCAGTTATCTCACTCCTCAGTGTTTATCCAAAGGATTTAAAATCAGTCTACTACAGTGACTCAGTCACATCAATGTTTACAGCAGCTCAATTCAAAATAGTTAAGCTATGGAGTCCTAGGTGCCCAGCAACAGATGAATGGATGAAGAAAATGTGGTATATATACACAATGAAATATTACTCAGCCATTAAGAATAATAACTATGACATATGCCAGTAAATGGATAGATTTAAAGACTGTTGTGCTAAGTGAAATAAGCCAATCCCCAAAAAACCCAAAAGTGTTTTCTCTGACATATGGAAGCTAATTCAAAATAAGGGGGAAGGTGAGAAAAAAGAATTGAAGTTCAATGCAGTAGACAAAGGGGAATGAAGGGAAGGGGGGATGGGAAAAGGAAAATCAGTGAAATAAATCTGACATAACTTTCTTATGTACATATATGAATATACCACAGTGAATTTCAACATCATGTACAAGCACAAGAAATTAATAAAAAAAAATAACTATGGGTAAGTGGCAGAAAGATCAGTAGAGTAGAAGGAAGTGAACAGGGAGGGAGGAGAAGGGAGAGAAAGGAGAGTACTGGGGACTAAATTAGAACAAGATCTATTTCATGTTTTTACAACTATGTCAAAATGGATTCTACTGTCATGTATAACTCAAAAGAACCAATTAAAAAAAATACAAGTGCTCCATAGAATGGAGTAGAAGACCCTGAAATAAATCCACACATTTACCGTCAATTGATCTTTGGAAAAGATGCCAAGAGCAGGCAACAGGAAAAGGACAGTCTCTTCAATAAACAGTGCTGGGAAAACTGCATATTCACATACAGAAATATCAAATCAGACCCTTATTCACCTGATATGCAAAAATTAAAGTGAATTAAAGATTTAAGTGTAAGTCTTGAAACTAAAATTTCTAGAAGAAAATACCAAAGATATACTGTGTTACCTTAGTAGGGGCAATGTACGTGTGTGTGTGTGTGTGTGTGTGTTTAAAGATTACCCTGAAAGTGCAGCAACAAAGGCAAAGAGAGACCAATGGGATGATGTCAAACCAAAGAGCGTCTGTACCTTAAAGGAAGCAACTGACAGAGTGAAGAGACAAACTACAGAACAGGAAAAGAATTCTGCAAATCACATATCTGACACATGGTTAATATCCAAAGTATAAAAGGATCCCAAACAATAAACAGCAAGAAAACAAATAACCTGACTAAAAACTGGGCAAGAACCTGAAAGACATTATCCTGAAGAAGACACAAAATGGCCGACAGGCACATGGAAGAATGCTGAGCATTGCTAGTCATCAGGGAAGTGCAAATTAAAACCACAATGAGATTTCACTTTGTACCTGTTAGAATGGCTATGATCAAAAACCAAAAGACAGTGATGCAAGATGGCGGACTAGAGGGTGACTGCATCTCCAGTCACTCCAGAACCCAGGATTCAAGAAGGGGAGGCATTGAGAGACTCGGACTGAAATAGAACCACGGGGTGAGTCTCCCCCACCCGGTGAAGCTCAGCCGGGGCAGCAGGCCCGGATTCAGGCGGCTTATTAGAGTAGGGCAGGGCAGCTAGAGTCTCCCCCAAGCAGCCCTGCGCACTCCGGGGGTGGGCTCCTCCCACAGGGCCAGATACTCCAGCTTCTCGGAGCAGGGCCCCCAGTGAGAGCCTTTCTGCACAGAACCAGCTCCAAGTCCCTGATCCAGCGCACGGGTGAGCTCTGGCCCGCCCACTCGCTGCTTCAGAGACCAGGACAGGGCAGCCAGGGACTTCCCCAAGCAGCCCGGCTCCCTCTGGCGGGAAGCACCTTTCTAGGCTAGCTTCTCGGAGCAGACCACCCAGTGAGAGCCTTTCTACACAGAGCCAGCCACAAGTCCCCAAGCCGCGGAGACCTCCGACCTGCAAGCAGCCTCTACAACCAGGGCAGGGCAGCCAGAGACCTCTCCAGGCGGACCTGCACCCTCTGGCCGCAGGCTTTTTCAACAGGGCGATCCAAGATGGCGGACTAGAGGGTGACTGCATCTCCAGTTGCTCCAGAACCCAGGATTCAAGAAGGGGAGGCACTGAGAGACTTAGACTAAAATAGAGCCACAGGGTGAGTCTCCCCCACCTGGTGAAGCTCGGCCAGGGCCGCATGCCCGGATTCGGGTGGCTTATTAGAGTAGGGCAGGGCAGCTAGAGTCTTCTCCAGGCAGCCCTGGGCACTCCAGTGGTGGGCTCCTCCCACACGGCCAGCTTCTCGGAGCAGACCCCCAGTGAGAGCCTTTCCACACAGAGCCAGCTCCAAGCCCTGGAACCAGTAGCAGGCTAGGGACAGCTTTCTTTGGAAGTACTGCATTATCAAGTTCCTCCAAGACTTCAGGCTACTGAAGGCTGGGAGGTGATACACTAGAAATCTACAGGGACACTATAAGCAAATAGAGGAAATCTGCAATATCACAGAGTCCCACTGACATCTGACCAGTATGAGAAAACAAGGGAAGAAAATGTCCCAAAAAAACCTAGATACTATATCAATAAAACTCAATGACAGCACAGCAGAAGAAATGTCAGAAAGGGAGTTCAGAATGTACATAATTAAAACAATCAGGGAAGCAAATGAGAAAAAGAAAGAGCAAATGCAGGCATTGAAGGAGGAGATGAAAGAGCAAATGTAGGCATTAAATGATCACACCAATCAACAGTTAAAAGAGCAAATACGGGAAGCAAGAGATCATTTCAATAAAGAGTTAGACCAAGAGGGTTTCAAGATGGCGGCCTAGAGGGTGGCTGCATTTCATGTTGCTCCAGGACTCAGGATTCAAAAGAGGAGATATTGAGACGCTTGGGACCAACTCAAAGCAGCCGGGTGACTCTCACCCCTTGGGAAAGCGTCCCGAATGGGACGGTGGTCCCGGAACGCAGGAAACTTTATGAAGTAGAACTGCCGGCGAGACGCCCCTCCCCCCGCTGGAGCAGTGAACTCGGACAACTGGGAGCATCGTAAAGGAGGCCGCTCGGCACAGCGCTGGGACTCGGAGCAACCACTGGGGCTCCGGCGGCTGCCCAGGGGAGGAGTGGCGAGGAGAGCTGCGTGGACTCAGGACACCGGGGCCTGTGCTGAGGAGGAGGAGGAGGAGCGTGGCCACTTGGATTTGGAGTGACTGCACCAGAGCTACAGGCGGTTGCCAGAGGAGAAGCTCCGCGGTCAGCTGTTTGGACTCAGGGAGACTGCTTCTGAACACCGGGGCCTGCCCTGAGGACGAGGAGGAGGAAGAGGAGCGCGGCCGCTTGGATTTGGGGTGACTACACCAGAGCTACAGGCGGTTGCCAGAGAAGGGGCTGCGTGGCGAGCTGTTTGGACTCAGACCACTTCTGAACCCCGGGGCCTGCCCGGAGGAGTAGGAGGAGGAGGAGGAGGAGCGCGGCGGGTCCTTTGGACTTGCAGTGACTGCATTAGCGCTCCAGGCGGCTGCTCAGAGGAGAAGGCGAGTGGTGAGTTGTTTGGACTTAAAGTGACAGCTCCTGAACACAGGGGGGCTGCATGGAGGAGAAGCGTGGTGGGTCGCTTGGTCTTGAGTGGCTGCACCAGAGCTCCGGGCGGTTGCCCAGAGGACCCGTGCTGCGGGTCACGTGGACTCAGAGCCACTCAGAGCGACCACTCCTGAACACCCGGGGGGTTATCTGGAGAAGGAGGAGGAATGGGGAGGGTCACTTCGACTTGGAGTGATTGATTGCCCAGGGCTACGGGTGGTTGGTGGAGGTGGAGGTACGCAGTGAGTTTCTTGGACTCCTAGTGACCGCACCAGAATACTGGGCGGCTGTCTGGAGGAAGAGGCGTGTGGCGGGTCTCTGGGATTCAGAGCGATTGTACAGGGCCCCAGGTGGCTGCTCAGAGGAGGGGCCGCATAGCCGGCGATTAGGTGCAGAGCAGGGTCCCAGGATCTAGGAGGCTTCTTGGTGGAAGAGCCGCACAGAGACAGGCTTAGGGCGGAGCAAAGGTTCCAGGCCTGCGGGCAGATTCTCTGAGGAAGGGCAGCCTAAGGAGAGTCATCTGCGAAGGGTGAGGCTCCCAGGCCCAGGAGGTAGGGCCAGGCCCCTGGGAACTTTGCAGAGGAAGGCAGCCCAGCCCAGGCGGTAGCTGTAAATTGAGGGGAACCTCTAGGAGGGAACTGACCAGCGAGACCTCCCCACTGGGTGAGTCTTCCCTGCTGGGTGAGGTTTCCCCACAAGGACGGTAAAACCAGAGACTCAGGCCCAAACAGGCCTTGCCTCAGCCCACAGCCTAGGTCCCCTTTGGATGATCATTGCTCAACAAGTGGAGGCACCTCTGCCCACTAGCAGGGATTATACCCCACCTGAAGGCCACCACTCCTAGAGAGGCAGCTTCCTTGTGGAGCACCGCATTATCAACTTCCTCCAAGACTTCAGCCTACTGAAGGCTAAGGGGGGATATATATAGAAATCTTCAGGGACATTGTAAGTCAATAGAGGAAATCTGCAATATCTCAGCGGTCCTCTGATACCTGAACAATATGAGAAAACAAGGAAAGAAAATAAATGCTGCAAACAAATCTAGATGTTACATCAATAAAACCCAGTGACAGCATGGCAGAAGAAATGACAGAAAAGGAGTTCAGAATGTACATAATTAAAATGATCAGAGAAGCAAACGATGAGATGAAAGAGCAAATGCACGCACTGAATGATGAGATGAAAGAGCAAATGCAAGCATTGATTGATCGCACCAATTGACAGTTAAAAGAGCAAATACAGGAAGCAAAAGATCATTTCAATAAAGAGTTAGAGATATTGAAAAAAAACCAAACAGAAATCCTTGACATGAAGGAAACAATAAACCAAATTAAGAACTCCATAGAAAGCATATCCAATAGGATAGAACACCTGGAAGACAGAACCTCAGACATTGAAGACAAAATATTTAACCTTGAAAACAAAGTTGAACAAACAGAGAAGATGGTAAGAAATCATGAACAGAATCTACAAGAACTATGGGATATCATGAAAAGGCCAAATTTAAGAATTATTGGGATTGAGGAAGGCCTAGAGAAACAAGCCAAAGGAATGAACAATTTATTCAATGAAATAATATCAGAAAATTTCCCAAATCTGAAGAATGAAATGGAAAATCAAGTTCAATAGGCTTATAGGACTCCAAATACACAAAATTACAACAGACTCACACCAAGGCACATAATGAAAATACCTAACATACAAAATAAAGACAGAATTTTAAAGGCTGTGAGAGAAAAGAACCAAATTACATTCAGGGGGAAACCAATACGCATATCAGCAGATTTTTCAATCCAGACCCTAAAAGCTAGAGGGCCTGGAACAACATTTTTCAAGCCCTGAAAGAAAATGGATGCCAACCAAGAATCTTATACCCAGCAAAACTTACCTTCAAATTTGACGATGAAATAAAATCCTTCCATGATAAACAAAAGCTAAAAGAATTTACAAAAAGAAAGCCAGCATTACAGAACATTCTCAGCAAAATATTCCATGAGGAAGAGATGAAAAACAAAGAAGCAAATCAGCAAAGGGAGGAATTATCCTAAAGGAATTGTCAAATAAAGGAGGAAACAAGTTGTGTCAAACAAATAAATAAATAAAATTTAAAAAATGAACCAAATGACCGGGAAACCAAATCATATCTCTATAATAACCCTGAATGTTAATGACCTGAATTCATCAATCAAAAGACATAGACTGGCAGATTGGATTAAAAAGAAAGATCCAACAATATGTAGCCTGCAAGAGACTCACCTCATAGAAAAAGATACCCATAGACTAAAGGTGAAAGGATGGGGAAAAACATACCATGCACATGGACTCAGCAAAAAAGCTGGAGTATCCATCCTCATTTCCGATAATGTGGACTTCAAGCCAAAGTTAGTCAGAAGGGATAAAGAAGGTCATTTCATACTGCTTAAGGGAAGCATAAATCAGCAAGATATAACAATCATAAACATCTATGCCCCAAACAGTGGCTCATCCATGCATGTCAAACAAATCCTTCTCAATTTCAGAAACCAAATAGACCATAACACAATGATACTAGGTGATTTTAACATGCCTCTCTCACCACTGGACAGATCTTCCAGACAAAAATTGAACAAAGAAACCATAGATCTCAATAACACAATCAATAATTTAGACTTAATGGACATTTATAGAATATACCATCCAACCAAGAGCGAATACACTTTCTTCTCAGCAGCACATGGATCCTTCTCGAAAATAGACCATATATTATGCCACAAACCTAATGTTAGCAAATATAAGAAGATAGAGACACTACCTTGTATTCTATCAGATCATAATGGATTGAAGTTAGAAATAAATGAAAGAGTAAAACACAGAAACTATTCCAACATCTGGAGATTAAACAATATGCTATTATATGATGAATGGATAACAGAAGATATTAGGAAGGAAATTAAAAAATTCTTAGAGGTAAATGAGAACAAAGAAACATCATATCAAAATCTCTGGGACACTATGAAAGCAGTACTTAGAGGGAAATTTATTTCATGGAGCGCATTTAATAAAAGAAGTAAAACTAAACAAATAAACGACCTAACACTACAGCTCAAAGCCCTAGAAAAAGAAGAACAGAACAGCACAAAAAGTAGTAGAAGACAGGAAATAGTTAAACTCAGAGCTGAAATCAATGAAATTGAAACAAAAGAAACAATACAAAAAATTGACAAAATAAATAGTTGGTTCTTCGAAAAAATAAACAAAATTGATAAACCTTTAGCCACACTAACAAAGAGAAGACGAGAGAAAACCCAAATCACTAAAATTCGGAATGAACAAGGAAATACCACAACAGACAGGATTGAAATACAAAACATAATTAGAAGCTATTTTGAAAATATATACTCCAACAAAATAGAAAATTTCGAAGGCATCAACAGGTTTCTAGAGACATATGAATTGCCTAAACTGAACGAGGAGGACATAAACAATTTAAATAGACCAATTTCAAGTACTGAAATAGAAGAAGTCATCAAAAGCCTACCAACAAAGAAAAGTCCGGGACCAGATGGGTTCTCAGCCGAGTTCTACAAAACCTTTAAAGAAGAGCTCATTCCAATCCTTCTCAAAGTATTCCATAAAATAGAAGAGGAGGGAACCCTCCCAAACTCATTCTATGAAGCCAATATCATCCTGATACCTAAACCAGACAGAGACTCATCAAGGAAAGAAAATTTCAGACCAATATCCTTAATGAACATCGATGCAGAAATTCTCAACAAAATTTTAGCAAATCGCATACAAAAACATATTAAAAAGATAGTGCACCATGATCAAGTTGGTTTCATCCCAGGGATGCAAGGTTGGTTCAACATCAGGAAATCAATAAACGTAATTCACCACATTAATAGACTTAAAGTCAAGAATCACATGATTATTTCAATAGATGCAGAAAAAGCATTTGATAAAATACAGCACCCCTTCATGCTCAAAACACTAGAAAAAATAGGGATAGTGGGAACATTCCTTAACATTGTAAAGGCCATTTATGCTAAGCCCATGGCTAATATCATTCTAAATGGTGAAAAACTGAAAGCATTCCCCCTAAAAACTGGAACAAGACAGGGATGCCCTCTTTCACCACTTCTATTCAACATCATTCTTGAGACTCTGGCCAGAGCAATTAGACAAACCAAAGAAATTAAAGGGATACGAATTGGGAAAGAAGAACTCAAACTATCCCTGTTCGCTGATGACATGATTATATATTTAGAGGAACCTGGAAATTCCACCAGAAAACTCTTAGAACTCATAAGTGAATTCAGCAAAGTAGCAGGTTACAAGATCAATGCCCATAAATCCAACGCATTTTTATACATAAGTGATGAATCTTCAGAAAGAGAAATTAGGAAAACTACCCCATTCACAATAGCCTCGAAAAAAATAAAATACTTGGGAATCAATCTCAGAAAAGAGGTGAAAGACCTCTACAATGAGAACTATACAACACAAAGAAAGAAATTAAAGAAAACCTTAGAAGATGGAGAGATCTTCCATGTTCTTGGATAGGAAGAATTAATATTGTCAAAATGGCCATACTACCTAAAGTGCTATACAAATTCAATGCAATTCCAATTAAAATCCCAATGACGTACCTTACAGAAATAGAGCAAGCAATTATGAAATTCATCTGGAAGAATAAGAAACCCAGAATAGCTAAAGCAATCCTTAGCAGGAAGAGTGAAACAGGGGGCATTGCAATACCAGATCTTCAACTCTACTACAAAGCAATAGTAACAAAAACGGCATGGTATTGGTACCAAAATAGACAGGTAGATCAATGGTACAGAATAGAGGACACGGACCCAAATCCAAATAAATACAATTTTCTCATACTAGACAAAGGGGCCAAAAATATGCAATGGAGAAAAGATAGCCTCTTCAACAAATGGTGCTGGGAGAATTGGAAATCCATATGCAACAGAATGAAACTAAACCCATATCTCTCACCATGCACGAAACTAAACTCAAAATGGATTAAGGACCTCGGAATCAGACCAGAGACCCTGCAGATTATAGAAGAAAAAGTAGGTCCAAATCTTCACCTTGTTGGTCTAGGATCAGACTTCCTTAACAGGACTCCCATAGCACAAGAAATAAAAGCTAGAATCAACCACTGGGATAGATTCAAACTAAAAAGCTTTCTCTCAGCAAAGGAAACTATCAGCAATGCGAAGAAAGAGCCTACAGAATGGGAGAATATCTTTGCCAATCATACTTCAGATAGAGCACTAATCTCCAGAATCTATAAAGAACTCAAAAAACTTTACTCCAAGAATTCAAATAATCCAGTCGACAAATGGGCTAAGGAAATGAATAGACACGTCACAGAAGAAGATGTACAAGCAATCAACAAACATATGGAAAAATGTTCAACATCTCTAGTAATAAAGAGAAATGCAAATCAAAACCACCCTAAGATTCCATCTCACCCCAATTAGAATGACGATTATCAAGAATACGAGCAACAACAGGTGTTGGCGAGGATGTGGGGAGAAAGGTACACTCATACATTGCTGGTGGGGCTGCAAATTAGTGCAGCCACTCTGGAGAGCAGTGTGGAGATTCCTTAGAAAACTTGGAATGGACCCTCCATTTGACCCAGCTATCCCACTCCTTGGCCTATACCCAAAGGACTTAAAATCAGCATACTACAGAGACACAGCCACATCATTGTTCATAGCTGCTCAATTCACAATAGCCAGACTGTGGAACCAACCTAGATGCCCTTCAATTGATGAGTGGATAAAGAAGCTGTGGTATATATATACAATGGAATATTACTCAGCCATAAAGAATGATAAAATTATGGCATTTGCAGGCAAATGGATGAAATTGGAAAATATCATGCTAAGTGAGATAAGCCAATCTCAAAAAGCCAAAGGACGAATGATATCGCTAATAAGTGGAGGATGAGACATAATGGGGGGGAGGGAAGGGTTAGAGTTAGGGTTAGAGTTAGGGTTAGGGAGGGGGGCAAGTATGGAGGAAGGAAGGACTGTATAGAGGGTAAAGAGGGGTGGGAGGGGTGGGGGGAAGGGAAAAAATAACAGAATGAATCAAACAGTATTACTCTATGTAAATTTATGATTACACAAATGGTATGCCTTTACGCCATGTACAAACAGAGAAACAACATGTATCCCATTTGTTTACAAAAAAAAAAAAAAAAAAAAAAGAACACATCCTTGAAATGAAGGAAACAATAAACCAAGTTAAAAACTCCATAGAAAGCATAACCAATAGGATAGAACACCTGGAAGACAAAACCTCAGACACTGAAGACAAAATATTTAAACTTGAAAACAAAGTTGACCAAACAGAGATGATAAGATATGATATATCTATGATAAGAAATCATGAACAGAATCTATGGAATATCATGAAAAGGCCAAATTTAAGAATTATTGGGATTGAGGAAGGCTTAGAGAAACAAACCAAAGGAATGAACAATCTTTTCAATGAAATAATATCAGAAAATTTCCCAAATCTGAAGAATGAAATGGAAAACCAAGTACAAGAGGCTTATAGGACTCCAAATATACAAAATTACAACAGACCCACACCAAGGCACATTATTATGAAAATACCTAACATACAAAATAAAGACAGAATTTTAAAGGCTGTGAGAGAAAATAATCAAATTACATTCAGGGGGAAACCAATAAGAATATCAGCAGATTTTTCAATCCAGACCCTAAAAGCTAGAAGGGCCTGGAACAACATTTACCAAGCCCTGAAAGAAAATGGATGCCAACAAGAATCTTATACCCAGCAAAACTTACTTTCAGATTTGACGATGAAATAAGATCCTTCCATGATAAACAAAAGCTAAAGGAATTTACAAAAAGAAAGCCAGCATTACAGAACATTCTCAGCAAAATATTCCATGAGGAAGAGATGAAAAACAACAATGCAAATCAGCAATGGGAGGAACTAGCCTAAAGGAATAGCCAAATAAAGGAGAAACCAAATCATGTCAAAAAACAAAAATGAGTCAAATGACTGGGAATACAAATCATATCACAATAATAACCCTGAATGTTAATGGCCTGAACTCATCAATCAAAAGACATAGACTGGCAGATTGGATTAAAAAGAAAAATTCAACAATATGCTGCCTGCAAGAGACTCATCTCACAGAGATACCCATAGACTAAAAGTGAAAGGATGGGAAAAAACATACCATGCACACGGACACAGCAAAAAAGCTGGAGTATCCATCCTCATTTCAGATAATGTGGACTTCAAGCCAAAACTAGTCAGAAGGGATAAAGATGGACATTGCATACTGCTTAAGGGAAGCATAAATCAGCAAGACATAACAATCATAAATATCTATGCCCCGAACATTGGCTCATCCATGTACGTCAAACAAATCTTTCTCAATTCCAGAAATCAAATAGACCACAACACAATAATACTAGGCGATTTTAACACACCTCTCTCACCACTGGATAGATCTTCCAAACAAAAATTGAATAAAGAATCCATAGACCTTAATAACACAATCAACAATTTAGACTTAGCCGAATTATATAGAATATACTATGCAACAAAGAACGAATACACTTTCTTCTCAGCAGCACATGGATCCTTCTCTAAAATAGACTATGTTTTATGCCACAAAGCTACTGTTAGCAA
Source organism: Sciurus vulgaris (assembly GCF_902686455.1). NCBI lineage: Eukaryota > Metazoa > Chordata > Mammalia > Rodentia > Sciuridae > Sciurus > Sciurus vulgaris. Next base: position 75,921,377 of record NC_136472.1, read on the forward strand.
ATACAAGAAGATTGAGATACTACCTTGTACTCTATCAGATCATAATGCATTGAAATTAGAAATAAATGACAGAATAAAAAACAGAAACTTCTCCAATACTTGGAGATTAAATAATACACTATTATATGATGAATGGATAACAGAAGACATCAGGAGGGAAATTAAAAAATTCTTAGAAGTAAATGAGAACAAAGACACCTCATATCAAAATCTCTGGGACACTATGAAAGCAGTACTTAGAGGAAGATTTATTTCATGGAGCGCATTCAACAAAAGAAGAAAAACTCAACAAATAAACGACTTAACACTACAGCTCAAAGCCCTAGAAAAAGAAGAGCAGACCAACACCAAAAGCAGTAGAAGACAGGAAATAGTTAAAATCAGAGCCGAAATCAACGAATTGAAACAAAAGAAACAATAGGAAAAATTAACAAAATAAAGAGTTGGTTCTTTGAAAAAATAAGCAAAATTGATAAACCCTTAGCCACACTAACAAAGAGAAAGAGGGAGAAAACTCAAATTACTAAAATTCGGAAAAAACAAGGAAATATCACAACAGCACAATTGAAATACAAAACATAATTAGAAGCTATTTTGAAAATATATACTCCAACAAAATAGAAAATTTTGAAGACATCAACAGGTTTCTAGAGACATATGAATTGCCTAAACTGAACGAGGAGGACATAAACAATTTAAATAGACCAATTTCAAGTAATGAAATAGAAGAGGTCATCAAAAGCCTACCAACAAAGAAAAGTCCGGGACCAGATGGGTTCTCAGCCGAGTTCTACAAAACCTTTAAAGAAGAGCTCATTCCAATACTTCTCAAAGTATTCCATAAAATAGAAGAAGAGGGAACCCTCCCAAACTCATTCTGTGAAGCCAATATCACCCTGATACCTAAATTAGACAGAGACACATCAAGGAAAGAAAATTTCAGACCAATATCCTTAATGAACATTGACACAAAAATTCTCAACAAAATTTGAGCAAATCGCATACAAAAATATATTAAAAAGATAGTGCACCACAATCGAGTGGGTTTTATCCCAGGGATGCAAGGTTGGTTCAACATCCGGAAATCAATAAATGTCATTCACTATATCAACAGACTAAAAGTTAAAAATCACATGATTATTTCAATAGATGCAGAAAATCATTCGATAAAATACAGCATCCCTTCATGCTCAAAACAATAGAAAAAATTGGGGTAGTGGGAACATTCCTTAACATTGTAAAGGCCATCTACGCTAAGCCCATGGCCAATATCATTCTAAATGGTGAAAAACTGAAAGCATTCCCCCTAAAAACTGGAACAAGACAGGGATGCCCTCTTTCACCACTTCTATTCAACATCGTTCTTGAGACTCTAGCCAGAGCAATTAGACAGACCAAAGAAATTAAAGGGAAACCAATTGGAAAAGAAGAACTCAAACTATCCCTGTTCGCTGATGACATGATTATATATTTAGAGGAACCTGGAAATTCCACCAGAAAACTCTTAGAACTCATAAGTGAATTCAGCAAAGTAGCAGGTTACAAGATCAATGCTCATAAATCCAATGCATTTTTATACATAAGTGATGAATCTTCAGAAAGAGAAGTTAGGAAAACTACCCCATTCACAATAGCCTCGAAAAAAATAAAATACTTGGGAATCAATCTCACAAAAGAGGTGAAAGACCTCTACAATGAGAACTACAGAACACTAAAGAAAGAAATTAAAGAAAACCTTAGAAGATGGAAGATCTCCCATGTTCTTGGATAGGCAGAATTAATATTGTCAAAATGGCCATACTACCAAAAGTGCTATACAGATTCAATGCAATTCCAATTAAAATCCCAATGATGTACCTTACAGAAATAGAGCAAGCAATTATGAAATTCATCTGGAAGAATAAGAAACCCAGAATAGCTAAAGCAATCCTCAGTAGAAAGAGCGAAGTAGGGGGTATCGCAATACCAGATCTTCAACTCTATTACAAAGCAATAGTAACAAAAACGGCATGGTATTGGTACCAAAATAGACAGGTAGATCAATGGTACAGAATAGAGGACATGGACACAAACCCAAATAAATACAATTTTCTCATACTAGCCAAAGGTGCCTAAAATATGCAATGGAGAAAAGATAGCCTCTTCAACAAATGGTGCTGGGAAAACTGGAAAACCATATGCAATTAAACCATATGAAATTAAACCCCTATCTCTCACCCTGCACAAAACTCAACTCAAAATGGATCAAGGACCTTGGAATCAGACCAGAGACCCTGCATCTTTTAGAAGAAAAAGTAGGTCCAAACCTTCAACTTGTTGGCTTAGGATCAGACTTCCTTAACAGGACTCCCATAGCACAAGAAATAAAAGGAAGAATCAACAACTGGGATAGATTCAAACTAAAAAGCTTTCTCTCAGCAAAGGAAACTATCAGCAATGTGAAGAGAGAGCATACAGAGTTGGAGAATATCTTTGCCACTCATACTTCAGATAGAGTGCTAATTTCCAGAATCTATAAAGAACTCAAAAAACTCTACACCAAGAATACAAATAATCCAATCAACAAATGGGCTAAGGAAATGGACAGTTCACAGAAGATGTACAAGCAATCAACAGATTTATGAAAAATGTTCAACATCTCTAGTAATAAGAGAAATGCAAATCAAAAGTACCCTAAAAAAGTACATCTCACCCCAATTAGAATGGCGATTATCAAGAACACAAGCAACAATATGTGTTGCAGAGGATGTGGGGAAAAAGGTACACTCATACATTGCTGGTGGGGTTGCAAATTAGTGCAGCCACTCTGGAAAGCAGTATGGAGATTCCTCAGAAAGCTTACAATGGAACCACCATTTGACCCAGCTATCCCACTCCTTGGCCTATACCCAAAGGTCTTAAAATCAGCATACTACAGAGATAACAGCCACATCAATGTTCATAGCTGCTCAATTCACCATAGCCAGATTGTGGGACCAACCTAGATGCCCTTCATTTGATGAATGGATAAGGAAACTGTGGCATATATATAAAATGGAATATTACCCCGCCATGAAGAATGATAAAATTATGGCATTTGCAGGCAAATGGATGAAATTGGAGAATATCATGCTAAGTGAGATAAGCCAATCTCAAAAAACTAAAGGACGAATGATCTCGCTGATAAGCGGATGAGGACATATAATGGGGGGTAGGAGGGGTTAGCCTTAGGGTTAGGATTAGGGATAAGGAGGGTGGTAAGAATGGAGGAAGGAAGGACTGTATAGAGGGAAAAGAGGGGTGGGAGGGGTGGGGGGGGAACGGAAAAAATAACAGAATGAATCAAGTAACATTGCCCTATGTAAATTTATGATTTTTAATTAAAAAAAAGTTTCTATTGGGCTGGGAGTGTAGCTGGAGTGTGCTAAATATGCACTCTGCCACTTAGTGTGAGGCCCTGGGTTCAATCCCCAGCACCAAAAATAAAAAATAAAAATTAAAAAAAACAAAACAAAACAAAAAACCAAAGTCAACACGTGTTGGTGAGTTGAGGATGGAGAGAGAAGGAACCCTGGTACACTCTGGATGGGAATGTAAATGAGGACAGCCATTCTGGAAAAGAGTGTAGGGGTTTCTCCTGAAAAAACTAAAAATAGAATTACCAGGTGTTCCAGCAATTACACTTCTGGGTACACATCCAAAAGAAAATGAAGTCAGTACGTCAAGAAAATCTGCACCCCTATGTTCACCACTGAATCATTCACAATAGCCAAGATACCGCATCAACCTAAATGTCCATCCATGAATGAATGGATAAAGAAAATATGGTATAGATACACAGTAAAATGCTATTCAGCCTTTCAAAAAGAAGGAAATTCTGTCATCTGTGACAATATGGATGAACCTGGAGGACACCATGCCAAATGAAAAGTCAGACATAAAAAGAAATGATCTCACTTAGATGTGAAGTCTAAAACAGTCAGACTCACAGAAGCACAGAGGAGAATGGTGGGTGTTAGCTCAAACCTTTTTTCTCCAAACTCCCTGCTTATTCCACAGTAGACCTGCAGATATGATTGCATCACAAACCCTCAGGAGTCTTACATGCTAGTGTGGAAATGAGACAGTTAAGCAAATAATCAGAATAGGGGGTAGTCAATTCTAACCACAGTAGTATATACAAGGTACAGATGGAACACAGTCAATGAACTTCTTTCAAGTATGACAAGAAATATGGTAAGGTTTCAACAGCAATGGAAGAAAATAAAATCAGTGTTTTTCCTTGAGGCAAACTGGGTGTTTATAGATTGTCTGTCTACTGTCTAAAGCACGATTAATATTGATGCTGGCCACCTAACCTCCATATGCCCAGGAAGTTCCATGTTTAGTTAGCTAATGCTGTTAACTTTGACATCTGCTAATACAACATTACCTCCTGAATGTTAGGACTCAAGTAGTTTCACATCATTTCAATTCTTAGCTGGCCATTTTGATTAATGTTGACATTATCCAGTTCTGACATTTAACTGCAACATATTGCAAAGATCCTAATCTGTAAACTTGCTTAAAATCTGCCTAGTTTAGTTTGAAAGTTTTAAAATATTGACATTATAAAAGGAGTTCTGAAGGTAAAAGGGTCTGATCCCTTCAAAAAATCTGGAGTCATTCCCCTTTTCTTTTTGTAAAAAGTCAAATGAAAAGTAAGCATTAGGCAGGAGGAAAACCAGAGCTACAAAATCAGAGCAAATAGCATCTCCAATTTTGTGGCTTTAGTTTAGAACCTGGTGATGAGGAGAAAATATGTAAAGGTCAGGAGCTTAGATGGCACCCAGGGACCTGAGGTTTGGTACAATTATGAGTGGTCTCAGAGTAACTGGAAAATATTACCAAATTGCTGGCTCTTGTGCTCAGTCAGAAGGCTGAGAATTTGCTGAGGACCCCTAGACTGACCTGGACCATCTGGAGGATGGAAGGAGAGGAGAACTAAGTAAGCATACATTGATAAGATCTTTTATTGACAAGAATGTTTTATGTATATTTAGTAGATAGGTTTTCTTGTAATACTTAGCTCTCATGTTGTTCATAAATAACTTGCAATAGTAGGCTCTCAAGAAATGCTAAATTAGACTAAGCTAAAAGTGTGTAATAAAGTTATTCTACATAGAAAGATTTATATGAGGGTGGCAGGGGTCAACCAAGTGGGGGCATTCAACCACAAAGCAAGGTATCAGTGGTTATGAGAGTGGACAGTAGAATCAAATCAGTGACTAGAAGAGTCTGACAGACTTATTCCTTTAGCTAGTTGTTCCTGGAAATGAAATAGATAGGAAGTCTAATAAATTCTTTCTTGATTTGTGTAAGCAGAAAAGTTCTAGGTCAAGTGAACAAAGGTCTAATCTGAATTATAAAAAACAGAGAAACACGACCCTTGATCAGTTCTCAGACTTGAGCCAGTTCATAGACCCAGAACTCCTTGAAGGAAGGGGAGGCTGGGTTCCCTTGAAGAAGGACCTTCGGGTACACTACCAGAATTTTATATTGCTAATCTTTCCTCTGACTTTCCCCAAAGGGGCCTGTAACTTTTTACCTGAGTAACTGTGCATTGGAAAAATAAAATAATCAAACCTATCAAGGATTACTAGGCGCTGATTCTGAACGGACACTAATACCAGGAGACCCATGTTTCTGTGTTCTACAGTCAGAATAGGGGTTATGGAATTCAGGTCTATCTCAAAGTGGGTTCAGTGGTCCCCAAACATACCCTGTGGTTATTTCCACATGTTCTAGAATGTATAATTGGGACAGATATGCTTAGTAGCTAACAGAAGCCCTACCTTGGCTTCTTAACCTCTGGACGGAAGTTTATTATGGTGGGAAAGGTCAAAAGGAAGCCACTAGAGCTGCCTCTGCCTAGGAAAATAGTAAATCAAAAGCAGTACTGCATTTCTGGGGAGATGGCAGAGACTATGCCATGATTAAAGACTTGAAAGATATAAGAGTGGTGATTCCTATCATATCCCTGTTTAGTTCTTTTTGGCCACCACAGAAGAAAGACGGGTCTTGGAGAATGATAGTGAATTATATACTTAACCAGGTGATGTTTCCAATTGCAGCTGCTATACCAGATGTGGTTTCATTATTTGAGCAAATTAACACATATGTAACATACATATCCCTACTGTCCTCTGGATACGTACTCCTCCCACTCCTTTTATTTTTTTTGGTACCAGGAATTGAACCCAGGGGTGCTTAACCACTGAGCCACATTCCTAGCACATTTTGTTTTTTATTTTGAGACAGAGTCTCACTAGGTTGCTTCCAGCTTCGCTAAGTTGCTGAGGCTGGTTTTGAACCTGTAATCCTCCTGCCTCAGTCCCCTAAGCTGCTGGGATTACAGGCATGCACTACCATACCCAGCAACTACTCATCTTTTAACAAACATCTCTTGACCTGCTAGCAGTCCAGAGAGAATGAACACTGAATCATGTGCCACATGATGTACTATCCAACCTGAGCTGCCTTTTACAAACTGGATGATATCTGACCCATCAATCCATAAAGTTGGTTCTATGCAGCAGCATCAAATGGAAACAATAGATACATGATTGGGCCTGAGCAGGTCCTGAAGATAAAAATAAGTCATACGAAGAAGTGACCCAAATGTTTGTGGCTCCTACTGTATTATCTTTTCTCTCTCAGCCTGTACATATGGCCTCATGGGTTCTTTCCTACAATTATCTAACAGAGGAAGAGAAACTTGGGCCTGACTTACAGATGTAGACCTCATCTGAAAGTAGAGAGCTGCAGTACTACAGTCCCTTTTCTGGAACATCCCTGAAGGATACTGCTGAAGGGAAGTCCTCCCAATGGATAGAACTCCAAGAATGTGCCTCATTGTTCACTTTGCTTGGAAGAAAAAAAAAAAAAATGGTCAGATAAGTGATTGTATACCAATTCATGGGTTGTAGCCAAGGGTTTGGATGAATGACCAGTGATTTGAAGAAATATGATTGGAAAATTGGTGACAAGGGAATTTGGAGATAGACCTATCTTCAAAAACCTTTTTTTATTTGTTATAATTAGTCATACATGACAGTAGAATGCATTTATACATTTTGATAAATAGTGTAATTTCTCATTTTTCTGATTGTACATATGGTAGGATCACTTAATGGGCATAAATTGTGAAGATATTTATGCTATGTGAATATTCACCAAAGAGTAACTTCAGCAAGAAAAATTTTAATATTTAAGCAGATGGTATTTACGTGTTCTATGGTGTTATGGTTTGGATCTTAAATGTTCTCCAAAGGTCCATTTGCTAAGGGATTGGTCACCAAGCCTGTGGTGCTATTGGGAGGGGGTGGAACCTTTAGGAGGTGGGGCCAAGCTGGGTCATTGGGGAATGCCTTTGAAGAGGATATTGGAACTCCTGGTCTCTCCTTTTCCTCTCTTTCTTTGCTTCCTGGCTACCAGGAGGCCAGTAGCTCCCTCCACTATGCACTCCCAGCCAGCATGTTCTGCCTTGGTGTTTTAGTCAGCTTTTTCACTACTATGACTAAATGACCTGACTGACACAATTATATGGAGAAGTTTATTTGAGGGCTCACAGTTTCAGAGGTCTTACCATAGAAGGCCAGCTCCATTCCTTGGGGCTCCAGATGAGGCATCATGGAGGAAGAGTGTGGCAGAGGGAAGCAGCTCACATCATCAGGAAGCAGAGAGAGAGACTCCACTCTCTAGATACAAAATATATACCCCATAGCCATGCCCCCAGTTAATGTCTTCCTCCAGTTACCACTCAGTTAATCCCATCAGAGATCAATTCACTGATTAGGTTAAGACTGTCACAACCCAATCATTTCTCCCCTGAACCTTCTTACATTGTCTTACATGTGAACTTTCGGGGGACACCTCATATCCAAACCAGAACACTTGCCATAGCCCCAAAGGCAATGAAGCCAAATGACCCTGGGCTGAAACCTTTAAAACTACAAACCAAAATAAATATTTTCTCCTTTTAAGTTATTTATCTTAGATATTTTGTCACAGTGACACGAAGCTGTTGAACTCTAGGGGGTATGAGTCAGTCTATTTTCCCAGCTACCCCTGTCATCGCATAATGGGCTCATGAACAAAGCAGCCATGGTGACAGGGATGGAGATTATGTATGGGCTCAACAACATGAACTTTCACTCATCGAGACTGATCTGGCTACAGCTATGGCTGAGTGTCCAATCTGCCAGCTGCAGAGAGGAGTACTGAACCCCAGATATGGCAGTATTTGCTAGGCAGTCAACCAGCTACCTGGTAGCAGGCTAATTACACTGGACCACTTTCATCATGGAAGGAGCAGTGTTCTGTTAATGCAATACACTGACTGGGTGCGTGTTTATTTTCCCTACATGAATTATTTCTACCAAAACTACCATTGTGGACTTAAGAATGCTTCATCCACTGTCATGGTATTCCATACAACATTGTTTCTAATCAATGAACTTACACCAGAGAAAATAAAGTGCAATAATGGGTTCATGCTCATAGAATTCACTGGTCTTACTATGTTTTCACCATTCTGAAGAAACTGGACGGAACATTGGAATGGCCGTTTCAAGGGTCAATACAGTGCTTGCGAGGTGTTAAAGCCTTGCAGGGATAGGGGAAGGTTCCACAGGTGGCTGTATGTGCTCTAAGTCAGCATTTGATAGATGATGCTCTGTCTCCCTGAGCCAGGATGAATAGTTACAGGGATCAAGGAGTAGAAATGGGAATGGAATCTCTCATTATTACCTCTAGTGACCCAGGAGCAAAATTTTTGCATCTTGTTTCTGTGCTCTTAAGCTCTGTTATCCTGGAAATTCCTGTGGGAAGAATGCTTCCACAAAGAGACATAAAAATGATTCAATTGAACTGAAAGTTAGGACTCTGTCTGGATATTTTGATTCCTCATCTCTTGAATACAGGAAAAGAAGGAAGTGTTGAATGGAGTGACAATCCTGATTACCGAGGGGGCAATGGACTATTTCTTCACAACGGAGATAAGGAAGAGCATGTCTGGAATACAGATTCTCTCAGTACATTACCATGCCCTGTGATGGAAGTCAATAGAAACCGATGATGACCTAACCCAGGCAGCAATACTAATGTTCCACACCCTTTAGGAATAAAGGTTTGGGTCACCCCACCAGGTAAAGAAGAACCATGACTAGCTGAAATGCTTGCTGAGGGCAAAGTTGAGTGATGGAAGGACGTAGTTATAAATACCAGCTATGACGACATGACTGGTTATAGAAATGGGGCCTGTAATTGTCATGAGTATTTCCTTTTATTTTGTTACAAAGGAGATGTGTGCATGCATGTGTGAATATGGCAAATATCTTTGTTTTCTTCCCTCTACTATCCCCTTATCATGTAACCATGATGTACTGACTTTATATCATAGTTTTTAAGTAGTGTTCACTTTACATAATAGTATTTAATTTATGGGATATTAAGGAGAAGATTAAGCACCACTCAAGGGCTTTACTTTCTCTCCTGGGATAGAAGCTAATGTGTTTTAGTTGTATGCAGGGCAGTTGTGCCATGTTAGGTTGGAATTATGACCTTGTTACTGTCTTGCATATTGCCAAGTTGACAAGGATTGAAATTTTGATGGTTAATTTTGGGTGTTAACTTGACTGGACCACAGGGTGACCAGTTATATGGTGAAATATTGTGTTTGGGTATTGCTGTGAGGGCATTTTGTATGAGATTGACATTTAAATTGTAGGTTGGGTAAAGCAGATTGTCCTCACTAATGCTGAGGGGCTTCATCCAGTCATTTGAAGTCCTGAGTAGAACCAAAAGGCTGATGTTTTCCAAAGTAAGAGAGAGTTCCTCCTTGACTGTCTTAGAACTTGGAACAAGAGCTTTTCTAGGGACTTGAGCCTTCCACCTTTGAACCAGAACTACACTATCAGTTTTCTTGGGTCTCATGCTTTCAGACAGACTGAAACAACAGTACAACAGTACCGACTCCCTTGAATCTCTAGCTTCCTGACTCACCCTGCAGATCTTGGAACTCATCAGTTTCCATAATTCCTTATAGTCTCTTTCTTCTCTCTCTCTCTCTCTCTCTCTCTCTCTCTCTCTCTCTCTCTTTCTGCACACACCCACACCCACATACACCCTATTGGTTCTGTACCTCTGGAGAACAATACAGCAAGCACTGACAATACCTGTTCTTTTTTTTAAATTTATTTATTGTGAACAAATGGGATACATCTTGTTTCTCTGTACATGAAGTAGAGGCATACCATTTGTGTAATCATACATTTACCTAGGGTAATAGTTTTTGATTCATTCTGTTATTTTTTTCCTTCCCCCACCCCTCCCACCCCTCTTTTCCCTCTATACAGTCCCTCCTTCCTCCATTCTTGTCCCCCTCCCACCCCCCATTATGTGTCATCATCCACTTATCAGCAAGATTATTCATCCTTTGGTTTTTCGAGATTGGCTTATCTCACTTAGCATGATATTCTCCAATTTCATCCATTTGCCTGCAAATGCCATATTTTATTATTCTTTATGGCTGAGAAATATTCCATTATATATAATATATATAGATATATACACACACACACAGTTGTGATATATATATATATATATCACAGTTTCTTTATCCATTCATCAATTGAAGGGCATCTAGGTTGGTTCCACAATCTGGCTATTGTGAATTGAGCAGCTATGAACATTGATGTGGCTGTATCTCTGTAGTATGCTGATTTTAAGTCCGTTGGGTATAGGCCAAGGAGTGGGATAGCTGGGTCAAATGGTGGTTCCACTCCAAATTTTCTAAGGAATCTCCACACTGCTTTCAGGAGTGGCTGCACTAATTTGCAGCCCCACTTCTTGAAAAGAGTATTTAATTTGTATTTAGTAGATAGGTTTTATTTTAATACTTAACTCTCTTGGTAAGTTGTTTATAAAACTTGACTTTTCGGGGCTGGTATTGTGACTCAGAGGTAGAGCGCTTGTCTAGCATGTGTGAGGCACTGGGTTTGATCCTCAGCACCACATAAGAATAAATAAATAAATATAAAGGTATTGTGTCCTTCTACAACTAAAAATATATAAAAATAGTAAATGCTCAATAAATGTTGCTTTGGAGCTGGGCTTGGTTGTACATGCTTGTAATCCTAGTGATTCAGGAGGTTGAGGCAGAAGGATTGCACATTTAAGGCCAACCTTAGCAACTTAGTGAGGCCCTTTCTCAAAACAAAAAATAAAAAGGGTTGGGGATATACCTCAGTGGTAGAGCACCCCTAGGTTCAATCCCCAGTCCAAAAAACAAACAAAAAGTTGTATTAGATTAAGCTGAAAGTGGATAATAGGGTTATTCTACACAAAATATTTATATTTTACAAACAAAAATAAGGTTTATGGGATGCATTCATTCTTCTCTCAGTCTAAGCTATCCTAAACAGGGATCACTAGTGACCTCAGCAATTGCTGAACCTGATGTCGAGGTTATTGACAGATGTAATAATTCTTTTGCTGAACAGTTGTTGTGGACCAGATCTTGTGTTAGTTACCAGGGGCATAAACAAATGAGACTCTTTGTCTCTACCCTTGAAGGGCTTGCTGACCAGGAAGGCCACCATTATGACTGCTGGCTATCCATGTAGTCAGTCCCTACTTTCTCAGTTCATCCAAGAATTTTTCCAAATCTGAGACCACAGATCAGCATCAGAATTAACCACTGGGACATTTTCTATTTATTCCTGCTTTCCACTCGAAATTCAACCCAAACAGTGGGAGAATTGTCTCCTTGTGTGTGGGGTGTGTATGTGGAGGAGAGGCGGGGTGCTGCGGACTGAAACCAGGGCCTGACACATGCTAGGCAAGTGCTCTACTTCTGAGCTACACCCCCAGTCTGTATTCTCCTTTTTAAAGCTCTGTTAAGGAAACAGTGAATTCATTGTGTGACTAGTCCAGTGTCTCACAACCCACCCTGTGAAGTGCCTTCCATAGGATGAAGTTGGTACTGCAGCGATCATAGCAACCACTGTTTATTGTGTGTGTGGTATGTGCTAGGCATTGAGTGAGACATTCCACATGTTCTATCTTGTATAAACTCACAACCCAGATAGTTTAAGAAATGTTCAAACAATTGCTTAATTCCTAAGGAACTGCCTTATGAAACTGATCAACTTGAACTGCCAGAGACACAATTCAGTTGCTGAACAATAAGACTGAGAACCTGTCTCACATTTGACTTTCATTCCCACCTTTTAGTATGTAGGCTGGCCTCAGTGTTGGTGACGCTTATCAACTATGGCTCCCACAGATTTATGATTAGTTGGCAAAAGGCCAAGAGGCATTTACTGACATAGAGAGCAATGTTTCTAATTGGCCATTAGTTTCTAGACTATTTACTTCTTGGGGCAACTTACAGCACAAGTCAGATATGGGTCATGACAGAGAGATGGGCTGTTCCTGTCACTACCCTTGACAGGCTGCCTTATAAATACTGGCAACTCATAAAGGTAGTCCTTTAAATACATAGCAACTTTCCTTGTTGAATTCTTTGGTATTTTGAATAGGTTACCAGATTAGAATTCACAATGTGAGTTGCTATTTTAGCTTCTTTCAAAAATATTTTAGTTTTTAAAGTAACGTACAGTAAAATTGGGCCTTTTTTGGGTGTAAGTTCCATGGACTTTAACATATGAATAGAATCATATAATCACCATCACAATTAAGATGCAGAACTGTTCTGTTATGCACCCCCAATTCCTTTTACCATCTCTTGTAGTCACATCCTTTCCTTGATCCCTGACAATTACTAATTTGTTCTCTGTTACTACAGTTTTATCTTTTTAAAGAATATCATAGAAATGGAATCGTTCTGTGCAAAACCATCCGATACTAGTCTTCGTTCACTTGGCATGTTTTTTATGTTCATCCAGGTCGTTTCAAGTACCAACATCACTCCTTCCTATCCTAGAATTCCATCATATGGAGGCACCCCAGTCTGATCATTCTGTCCTGAGGGACAGTTGGGTAGTTTTTGTTTTTTGGCAATTATGAATAAATCTACTATAAGCATACCTGCGCAGGTTTAGCTTTCATTTCATTAACTTCCATTTCTCTAAGGTAAATTCCTACAAGTGAATTGCCTTGTCTCACGGTAACTATAAGAAAACACTGAATTGTTTCCCAGAGGGGCTGTGCTATTTTGGATTCCCATCAGTAATTTATGAGAATTCCAGTTGCTCCACATCCTTGCCAGGACTTGGTATTTTCAGTGTTTCTCATTTTAGTCATTCTAACAGGTGTATAGTGAATGATATTCGTATAGGTGTATGGTTTCATTTTGTATTTCCCTAAAGGTTAAGGATGTTGAACATATTTTTGTGTGCTTATCTGCCATTCATATGCCATTCATATGTCACTAAAAAGTGACATACCTGCTTGAATATTTTGTCCACTTAAAAAAAGTGGGTTGTGTCTCAGTGGTAGAGCACTTGCCTGGCACATGTGAGGCACTGGGTTTGATTCTCTGCAAAATAAAATAAAGGTATTTTGTCCATTTACATCTAAAAATATTTTTAAAAGTGAGTTGTTTTCTTATTGTTGAGTTTTGAGAGAGCTTTATATATTCCAGATGCAGTTAATATGAAATTTGCATATATTTTCTCCCACTTTATAGCCTATATTTTAATTTCTTAACAGTCTTTTACAGAGCAAAAATTTTAAATTTTGATGTAATCTAATTATCAGGGTTTTTTTTTTTATGGATCTTGGTTTTACTGTCATATTTATGAATTCTTTGCCTAATCCCAGGTCACAAAGATCTTCTATGTTTTCTTTTAAAAGATAAATAGTTCTGCCTTAAACATGTAGATCTGTGAACCATTTTGAATTAATTTTTATATAAGGTGTAGAGTTTAGTTTGATTAAAAAAATGGATGTTCAACTGTTTCAACACAATTTGTTGGGAAGATAGTATCTCACCACTCCTTTGTACTTTTGTGAAAAATCAACTGACTATATTTGCGTGAATCTATTTCTGACTTCTCTATTCTATTCTAATGATCTATGTGTCTATCCCTTTACCACACCGTCCTGATTACTGTGACTTTATAAGAAGTCTTAAAATTAGACAGCTTAGCCAGGCCTGCATGCCTGTAACCCCAACTACTCAGGAGGCTGAGGTAAGAGGATCAAAGCTCAAGACTACCCCGTGCAACTTAGCTGTATCCTGTCTCAAAAGAAAAAAACGAAAAGGGCTGGGGACCCAACTCAGTGTTTTCCTAGCATGTGTAAGGCCCTGGGTTCAATCCCTACGACTGCTTAAAAAAAAAAGTAACGATCGTGTAACTTGCTAAATTTATTAAAAATTGCTTGAAGTGAGTGAATTATAATATGCAAATTTTGTCTCAATAAAATTATGTATTAAGGTAGAGTATTTTTCCAACTTCATTTTTCTAAGATTATTTGACTGCTTTAGTGACTTTCCCTTCTCTACAAATTTTGGAAGCAGCTCATCTCTAGCTGCAAGAAGTCCTGCTGAGATTTTGATCAAAACTGCATTATATTTGAAAACAATTTAGAAGAATTGACATCTTTATTATTTGAATCATTCAATCCTTAAACATGGCATATCTCTTCATTTGCTTAGTTCTTTGATTTCTTTCCACAGTGTTTTACAGTTTTCGGCATAGAGATTCTGTGAATGCTTTATTAGGTTTTATATATTTGGAGATATTATAAATGCTATTCTTTAAAAAAAATTTAAAACTGTAGATGGACACATTTATTTTAATTATTTATTTTCATGTGGTGCTGAGAATTGAACCCACTGCCTCACACTTGCTAGGCAAGTGCCCTAGCCCCAAATGCTATTCTTTTTAAATTTTGGTTTTCAACTAATTATTACTTTTATTTAGAAATAAAATTTATTCTGTTGACTTTGTATCCTGCATTTATTAGTTATCGGAGTTTTAAAAAATAGATTCCTTGGGGTTTCTGTGTACATTGTCAACTACACAGTTATATTCCTTTTCTGGACATATTTTACTGGTTGGAACTTCCATATTGATCTTGAATAGGAATGGTGAGAGCAGACATTTTGGTTTTATTGCTGATTTAGAAGGAAGGAATTTAGTCTTTCACCATTAAGTAAAATTTTATCTATAGGATTTTTTTAAAATCTGAGTTTTTTCGAAATATTACTTATCAACTACAGGCAAATCTTTTATTCCTACCTAAATAAGAATTTTTATTATGGATGCTGAACATTCTCGAAAGTTTTTTCTATGTTAACTGATATGATAATATAGGCTTATCTTTAGAAAGTTAACGTGCTGGATAATGTTCATTCTTTCTTTAATCATTGAGCCAGCCTTGCACTCCTGGAATAAATTTCAATTAATAGTTGTTTCTTCCTCCTCCTCCTCCTCCTCCTTGGATATATTGCTAGATTCCACCTAATAATATTTTGTTGAGGATTTTTTTAACAGTACAAAAATATATTAATGTTTGTTAATAAAAAGATGAGACCTATTAAAACTAAAAACTAAAATACCACTGAAGGCAAAAAAAGTAGCCTTTCTACAAATAGAAGGACCATATTATTGTGTAAATTAATTTGTAAATTTAACAAAATCTCAATGAAAAGTTAACAGTTTTAAGTTATAGCATCTGATGCTGAATTTAGTGAAAAAAAAAAATAAACACAGAAGTGGGACAAGCACTAAAACACATTAAGACATTTTTAAAAGCCTAAATAATTTAAGAGTATCATACTGGTCTATTAGCAAAACAGAATGCCCAGAAGTAAGTACACTCAGATACGTATAGAAATTGACTGTATAAACAGGACATCATCTCAAATCACTGGGAAAAAGAAGTAGTTAATAAATGTTATAGGCATAAGTAAAGTAATATCCCTGCCTTTCCTCATATACCACGATAAATTCCATATTTATCGAAGATTTTTTTAAAGTATATATTTTTTAGATGTTGTTAGTTCTTTATTCATTTATTTTTATGTGGTGAGAATCGAACCCAGTGCCTCACACAAGCTAGTCAAGCGCTCTACCACTGAGCCACAACCCTAGCCCCCAAAGATATTTTTTAAATAACACAACCATTAAGAGGATTTTTGCATATATGTTAATGAGGGATATTTCTCTGTGTAGTTTTCTTTTTTGGGCTATCTTTGTTTTGTTTTATGTTGGATTCATAAAATGAATTGGGAAGAATTCCCTCCTTTTATTGTCTGGAATTGGTATCATTTCTTTTTTAAATGTTTCAATATTCAGAAAATTAAAAATGTTTCCTTTTCGTAAGTTTTATTAAAACTATAAATTCAGTTTAATTATAATATAAATGGGGTCCATCTCATTGAAGTAGGTGAGATTATGTGCCATTGTGCCCTGCTTCAAATTGGGTATTTTTAATCAATTTATCTTCAAGATTCTTTTTCTTTCATCTCTATTCTTCCCTATTTAGCCCATCTAGTGAGTTTTTAACTCCACCCCCTCCTCCAGTGCTGGGGATTGAACCTGGTCACTCTACCACTGAGCTATATCCCCAGCCCTTTTATTTAAATTATTTATTGAGGCAGGGTTCAAGTTGCTGGGACTGGCCTTGAATTTCCCTTTTGCCTCAGCATCCTCAGGCTAAACTTTTTGTTAATGTGTTTTTTAATTTTTAAAATTTTCATTTGATTCCTTTTTATATTTTTTATTGCCTTTCGGAGACTCTTTATCTTTCCATTTTCTTCAAAAATATTCATCCTTACTTTGTAGCACTTCTATAATAGCTACCTTAAAATGTTTGTTAGATAATTTCAATGTCTGTTTCATCTTAGCATTGGCTAAATTGAAATTTTTTTAGTTCTTCATATGCCAAGTATCCCAAATATTTTGACTATTATAAGATAGATATTATTTACCTTCTAGGGAAAATTTTTTTCGAAGCAAGCCGTTGACCAATTTGAGTTCAATCACAAGTTCTGATCAACCTTCCATAGATTGTGGCCTCAAAGTCTGTTTGGTTTTTAAAGATATTGTCAGACTGTTTGGATCTGTTCTATATGCGCACCATCCATTTGCCAGTCTGGGACTTGGGCCAAGGTCTGTTTCTTAGGTTAGTTCTCAAGGTTGATAGTATACTGCTTAGGGTCAGATCTGAGCATGTGCTGCCTAGGGGTGAGTCTAGACAGTCATAAATGACTTTATGGGTTCACTGTTCTGAGCACATCTGTCACCACCACCTCCCAGGTATTTTCTGCTTTCCAAAGACTCCCCTTTCTTTACTCCCTCTGACATGCACTTCCTACAACTACAGCACCTGCCTCTGGGGCTAATTGGTAGGAGAATAGAGAGAAAAGATGTATTGGGGGTTCATCCATGCTCTTGAGATTAGCCCTCTCCGATCAGAGAGGAACTTTCCCTTTCTTAGAGCTGTATGTGTGGTGGGCCTCTGCCACCAAGTCTGCCATTCTCAGGAGGCCCCTTTCCTATTCCTCAAGCCCCCAAATAGCAAGTGCTTCTGGAGGTCCACTTCTGGATTCTCAACTGCTCACAGTGAAACTTGGGAGTTGTGAGAAGGAAAGAGGTAAACTCACTGTTAATTCAGGGGTACTCCAGGTTCTGGTCTTCTTCCCCAATCTGGCTGCTACAATTGGCTTTTCAGAGTTCTCATGTAGTTGCAGTATGTATTATGTCCAGATCTACAGCTGTTCTATCTTCCTTGATACTCAGAACCTGAAAATTCTTCTTTAAGGAAGAGTTCCAGACAATAAGGGAACACTAGACTTAGAAAGTCAGCAGTTTTGCATGGCTTTAACCTTGTGAAATCTTATAGACAGTAGACCTAAGACCATCAACCATTGTGTGCCTCCTGATCAGATATAAGACAAAGTGTATAGGAACTAAGCTTGCTTTAAATAATTGAATCTGAATTTAATTAAGCATTTAGAGCTACATATCAGCATATAGGAAATATGCAGGGTTAAGAATAGTGAAATGACACTTTGAAGAGCCATAGCTGAATCCAGGTTGTGTTGTGAGATATTCTGTGGAATGACTTGGTTTCTCCGAATAAACAGCATCAAGAAGGGGGTACTATTATAGAAAAAAGGAACTTCAGAGACATAAATAATAAAAGGGGATAAATAATTGTACTCATGGGATTCTAGAGAAGATTCAAAGAGGTAACAAATGTAAAGTGTTGAGCATGGTGCTTGGTAAATGGTAAATGAAAATTATTAGTCCTCATGTCACCTCTCAGAGTCTCAGTCTCATCTTAATTTGCAAAACAAAGATGACAGTCTCCCTCTCAAGATTGTGTAAGGACCAAAGGATTCATCTACCTTAGGCCTTCTGCACCGTCTGCACCTACTTCTGCACCTACCTGGGCAGGAAAGCTGGACCCTGAAAATGTCTGGTGCAGTGTGCACTGTTGACCATTAGGTGGCAGCTCAGGTCCATCTACCTGGAGTCCTGAAACCGTGAGGAAATAGTCCTGTTTTTGCTATAAGCTGTATCCCTGCCTGACCACCCATCAGCCAATATTCATTTCTCTTCTCTTCCTAGGGAGGAGGCATTAAACTGAAGGGAGAGAATTGGTGGAGCTTTTGGGATATAATAAGTATTAACAGTTTGCTGATAATTCATCATCTGCAAGGCAGAGAGGTAGTCTTCAAACCCTCAGATCTGAGCACTTCCTGGCTCACTGTTCCTGGATCCTGCTTCTTGTCCCAGAGACTCAAAACCTCCCTCCTTATCCCGAGTCACCTGTACAAAAGTCTAACCTGGTTCAGCTTCTCTTCCCATCTATGTGCCCCCTCACACCTGACAAAACGTGTCAATCAGGGAGAATTTATTGAATGAGTAAATAAGTAAATGTGTTATGAGCTTCCAATTACATAGCCTTCTTCCCACTTCAGCATTTATATATTTCTCTTTTGTCTCTGAGACTAGGAGGTAGCCTGGGTCGTGATTAATCCTTGAAACTGAATTGCATAGGTTCAAATCTCAGTTCTTCCATTTGTTAGCTGCAGGTCCTTTACACGTGTAAATGGAGATATGAATGGTACCTCTTCTATTGTAGGGTGGTGAGGATTAAATTAGCAAATGCACTTAGAGGGATTAGAAGGCACACAGTAGGCATCTTGAACATGTTAAGTGCCATCTGGAACTTGCCTCGCTTTGAGGAAGATTTAACTCACTTGCAAAATGCATGCAAGCAAAATATATAATGGGTCTAGTGTGGTTGCTTGGTACAGGGTACAGATGTCAAGAAATAGCAGTTCCTCCTCCTCCTGGTTATTTCTATGGTCATTGATTGTTTGAAGATGCCTGATGGAAGTCTCTGAGTTCCATGAGGAGTCAGTGCTGTGGTGACCTTCTTCTGACCTCAGGCTCAGCAGGGTTTCTGTGGTTGGCTGCATGGGGTTCTGGGGACAGCACCTTCAAAACTGAAGGATTTTCCTCAGAGTGGCCCAAGGATCAGAAGCACTGAGGCAGAGAAGGAAGAGAACTCTGAAGTTTATTTTCCTCCCTTTCCTTTCTGGTATGTGTGGTGCTTTTGGAGCATCATTTGAGTCATTGCTTAACCTTGGGACTGTTTCGCAGGTCAAAGGGCTTTGTGTGTAAAGGTGGTCTGAATCCTAGATGTTCAGGAGCAGAATAGGATGTTATGGTCTTACATGATCTTACCCAGTTGCACGTGTCAGTCTGGAGAGATGGGAAAGTGTGGCAGGTGACCACTAGGTGGTGCTGTCACTGTGAAGTCTTCAGTGTAACTGCATTGGTGTGTAAGGGGAACAGCAGATAAAACACCGGTAGGATCAGCATCCTCATCTAAATGCATTCCAGCCATCTGGTAAGATTTTGGGTGGAAGTGGAGATTGACCTAGGAGAATGTGCATAAAAACCAGAAGAGAAGGAGGAAGATAGGCCTCCATGGTTGTCTGGTCTCTGCCTACATTCAGCCTTGATTCTCAGGCCTCTTCTTTGCCTTATTCACCAGGTGTGCCAAGCTATCCACAGGGCACCTCGGAGCCACCCACCACAGCTCCACCTGGCTTGTTGTTCATTCCCTTCTCTCAAGGTGTTGCCTCTTCCTGGAAGTCTCTCCTGATCTTCCCCATAGCAGAATGGGCTTGTAGCTTCTCTGTGTCTCACTGTCCCTACACCTTCCCAAAGACCTTTCACAGGTCTTTGTCATGTTAGTGGACTTAGATGTTACCACTCAATGGGCATTTTCTGACCTGGCTTTGCAGGAAGATTCCTGCTGATTCTATTCAGTCCTCACAGAGCACATGTAAGGGCTTTCTTGCCCATACCTCTCCCATCTCTTAGGGGTTTCAGGGCCCACTCTCTGCTTCTGAGCCTTGAGTGTGTCCTAGAGTGCTCAGAGATCATCCATGAGGGGTGAGCAGTGTGGACAGGAATGGCTACATAAGTTGCACAACCAGGTGTAAAATGAGAGCCCTGGAGAAACTCTTAGATCACAGAATCACTACTATGGGTTGGGTGTTGGGGGACATGTGGTCATCATTGATCCAAATGACAGGTATGAACACTTTCTGTGCCAGGGATACACTGGTAAGCAAAACAAGTGGGGTTCCACCTTCTGTTTACTTAGTGCCAATGGGCAATGCACACTTACTGGATGCCTACTATGAGACAGGACATGTGACTCCACCAACCTCCTGGGATGGAACTGGGGGAAGGAGCCTGTGTGCTTTCATTTCTAACAGCCCACACCTGCAAGTTCCTAGGCAGGCTGTCCCAGGCTGCTGCAGCTCCTTTTGCCTAAGTGCACAAGAGAGCCAGAAGTGCCTGGGAAATGCAATTCTGGGGGCATCCTAACCGAGGGGTGCAGAGGTGTCATGACTCTAGCCCACTGTGGGTGGGGACAACTCCCAGGTGTGACTTAGATTGTTCAGGGCTGAGCTGAAGTTACTCTCTTGGGGCTTTGATTTCACACCCTTGGGTAGTCCTCTTTTCTTGTCTCTCACTTTTATCTGTCTACCTGTTTTTCCTGGGACCACTTCCCCATAACTTACTTTCAGACAAATTCTCATCTCAGGGTCTATTGAGGGAATGCCCCCATCCAAGATGGAAAGGGGGAAAAAGGAGGGAGCAGTTGTCCCCTATACTGCAAACTGATGCAATGTGACAGAAGAAAGTCATTATGGATAATGAAGTACTGTTTTGCAAATTAGTTCCTTTTGTTATGAATTAGGGGACATTCAAATTGTCCCTGTAATATGATCACTCTTCCTCACTTCTACTCTGCTATGCTTTGTGAGTGGGGAAGAGGAGGAGACATTGCTGCTGCCTGGGATTTGCACGTAGCTGCCACCTGTGGTAAACCAAACCCAGAGAAACCCACAGCAGGGGCGGGGCATCCTCCATGTAAGCATCAACCACTGAGTATTTTATTGTAGGAAAAAGTTGAGACATGCCGGGCATGTTAACTTAGTGTGTCCCTGGGCCAGGTTCACAGGAGCTGCGCTCAGAGGCTCAGAGGCATGCCTTCCTCTTACTGGAATGCCTTCCCTTCTCATCTAATCCCTTCCCACTAAGCCCACCTCGTCCAGAATATTTTCTCAGATGCCTTCCTCTCCCCACTCAGACCACCCTGAGCTCTCCTTTCTAGGGCCATTGGAAAGTGGTTTTTGTTGGGGTCACTTTCTTAGCACTTGGACTCTCCCCCTCCCCTGCTCTCCACCGTTGAGTTAGCTGGAGTCTGAGTTTCTAGCCCACACCAGAGGCTGATTGCCAGGGAGAACATTATCCTGGAGCTGGGGCTTTGGTGGGCCTGCTGTCACAGAAGTAAGGCTGTGGCTTAAGGAGCCCAGGGCTTGGTTCTTCCTATAACCAAACTTATGTCAGTTGGATGTGCACACCTAGGTATCTGTCTGCCCAGTTACCCTGCCAGCTCAGAAGCCTTGCCTTGCTTGCCCCTCTAGCTCCTCTGTCTGGACACAGACACCTCCCCTTGGGGTTTGGAACTGCTCCTTGATTCTCCCCCATTCCCCCTTGATTCTCCCCCATCTCCCCAGGATCCCTACACCATCTAGTTTACACCCTTACATGTGGCTGCTGGAGCCCCTGCCATCCTTGCTCTGCTTCTGCTCTAAAATTGGCAACTCCACACCCCCTAGACAGAGCACACACTTCTGGTGCCTCTTGACTGGGTCTCTACCCTCTCCCCCTGGCTTCTGGGTTCTGGTGAGCCTGGACACTGAGGCTTCTGGAGTAGGGACACAGGGCATGTTCCTCCTTGGTAACACAGAGTGTATTTTTTTTTTTTTTTTTTTGAGTCCTTCTAGACTTTGATTGGATGGTGATACTTAAAAACAAAGGGTCCTATCATATCTTAAGGGCTTCTGAGGCTATCTTACATACAGGAAGTGCTCATTAAGTGGTTGTTGATTAACTGCAACTTCTCCAAGCCTTGACAAGGGCCTGGCTTTGGCATTTGTTCATGCATCATCCATTCTCTCTCTATCTATCCATCTGCTCAGTTGTATAATAAATGTATCTGTAAGAATGAGTCTGTCTCTTTCACTCCCACACCATAGATTGTTACCCTATATAAGAATGTAGATGTTCATCAGAAAGAAATTCAAAACTTCTGCTGGGTCTTGGCCCAGTAGTGGGTGCCTTTCATATGTCTGATGGTCCTGAGAAGGAGCACGTTTTGAAAGATCTACAAACAAGGTCTGCTACTCACTCCCAATGGGCTGGATAGACTTGCACATTACAGAGCAGATTGAAAAATGTTTCTTTTTATTCCCTGAGAATGGTTATTTATCCTTGCAATGTGTGCATCTCCAAAATATGTGTTGGACTCTGGAAAGGATATGGAATGCTTTTGCCATTCTTATTGCCTCTGAGACCTTGGAAGGCACTGGTCTGGGGAGGTAGGTGCTGGAACCCACCTGGGCTAAGATGATCAGGCTTGAGAAGTAAATGCTGGGCTACCTGATGGGGTATGGGTGAACCTGTGGGCAGGGATAGTTTCCCAAAGGGTGTAGAGAGATTTCTAGCATGGGGGTTCAAAGAAGAAATTCCCATAGGCTTGCAAGTATGAGGACTGGGAACAAGTTCAGGGTGGGATGTGAACAAGTGGAGGACCCTTGTCAGAGATTCCATTTCTTAGATATTCCTTTGGATATGGGAAAAGATACATTTAGTACTCACTTTAAAAGTCTTTTTCCTTATGTGTTGTGATTTTCTCCAAGGCCTCTGGTGGATCAGGGAAGTCCCAAGGCCTATACAACTTTGAGGGCAGGGCTGTAGAGGGACGTGAGGACCTGGGGCATGCTGGGAAGGAGACAGCCCTTATTCTCTGCCCCTTCTTGCCCCATTCTGGAGGCCTTGCTGCAGCAGCTTTGCCCAGAGAGCAGCTGAGTGAGGTGGAGCAGTTAGTTAAGAGAGAGCCAGGCCTCCACACAGGAGATGACGCCCTTCTTTCTCAGATACATCAGAGGGAGTGGACCCTTAAGACAAAGGGAAGGCTGACTTTAGGTGATACACAGCTGGAAACCTGTTTTGGGTATGTGGGGACACATGAAAGATTAGTGACAGCCTTGGCAGACTTTGAGAAGCTTATGCCCTGAATAAACCAGTATTGAAAAAGTGCCTGCCCTCAGTAATGTGCACTGGGGGCTTCTGAGGTTGGAGGATGACCTAACAGAGGACTCTGGGAGTTTATTTCATCTGGGCTTGAAGAAAAGTGTGTGCAAAGGCCCACAGGTGCAAAACTGAGGGCACACCTGGGGCCTGTGTGTTCTCTTACGGAGCCGAGTGTGGTGTATGTGGGGACAAGAAGCGGGGTGTAGGAGGGCCTGGGACTGCCCCATTGGTGGAAGTGGTAGGTAGCTTATTCTGTACAAAGCTTGAAGGGTAATATAGTTAGCATTGTCAAAGCAGCATCACCCAGACCACCTGTTGAAAATGTAAAATCTTGGGCCAGCCTACTGACTGAGAAATTCTGGGGGTGGGTCCCAGCAGCTATGCTTTAAAAAGCCCTCGAGATGATTCTGATGCAGACCTATGTTTAAAGAAGCACCGTTGTTAGTGGAAAGAGTACAAGAAAAGAGGCAGCCCCTGGGTGGGGCTGGGGAGACACCAAACTTACCTTATGTGTCAAGTCCATGACTTCTGAAAAATGTACTCCCTCCTTTAAAGGACTCAAGCAATCACAGTACGTGCATGTAGAGGGAAGCCCGAGGTGTACAGGGGTTAAATGACTTGCTGAAAATCTATCCCTAAGTGCTGGAGCCAAGTTCTGCACCCAGTTTGGCCTGACTCCAGAAGCAGGTTTTTCCTACCACTGCTGGTGCCTCGTGGCACCACTTCAGTGCAGTGTCTGGGTTATGGTGCTAAAGGACTCTTCTCCCTGCCACTTGATGTGCCTGCATGGAAGGAAGGAGCTTGCAGCGTGGAGCTCCTTCCCCAAGGGCCTGGTGATGAGTTGGGTCCTGGTGCCAAGGGAGAGATATGAGGCCTTCTGCCCTCGAAAGACAGTATTTGCACTTTCACAAAGTTTGCCATTCACGCCGGGAGATGGGTTTAGTAAACATACTTTTCAAAGCATCCAGCTGTCATCCCTGACCCCTAGGACTGATAGGTTAAATGTGAGGTTAAGTGAGAAAAGCAGGTTAAAAAAACAAAACAAAACACTACTGTATGCTGTGATTAAAATAACTACCTTAGAGTAAAAACAAGAACAACTACAAAACCTATTGAGAACACAGAGTGGGAAGAACCCCAATGCTAAAGGAATTTCCTTTCTTTCCTCCCAAGTTGTGTTGTGGTTATAGTTAGTTGTATGACGACTGTGCATCCATTTATTTTCAAAGAGCAGCACCCTGGGGAAGGCAGTGGCACAGTGGACAAGGCAGTGTGCCTGGTGGTGGAGCACTGGCTTTCTCCAGGACAGGGACTGATTTTTCTTGCCCCTGGGTCTGTCCCTGAGGCCAGTGAGGGCAGTGGTCGGGGCAGGATGTGGCCTGGCCTGTGCAACACCAGGCTGTGTCAGGGGTGCTTGGACATTTGTTCCAGCTCCTTGCAAGGTGAGACTGGGTGTCGTGCTGACCTCTGGAGTTCGCTTTGACAGCTGTGGACCAGGAGGGTTTACCAGGTGACTTTGGGACTTTGGACTGAGACTTCTTCCAGATCATCCTGATAAGAGTCACTATCTCCCAACAGAAGGCACTGAACACCTTTAAACACAAAATATTCTTTTATTTGTCAACGAAGGCTACACGGGATCACTTCTGGTTTTGTTTTTATGGTTTTTTTTTCTAGAAGGTATCTACATCTGCATTTATTTACAGCCTTGTTGGTATTTACACAGTCAAGAATACAGTGTTAGAAACACAAAAGTGTTGAGAAAAAAACTTCTCAAAATTAGTTCCAGACTTCAGGAAAACTATTTCCACATGGTAAGGCCAGAGTCTCCAGTGTTGGTCGTCCAGAGGCAGCTCGGAACAGTCCTTCTGCCGAAGCTGCGGGTTCAGAAGTCCTCAGAACAACAGGCAGATTTAGAAAAGTGGGATTCTAGTGTGTAGGGGGGTAAATCTGGGGCTGCTGAGGCCCCGCCAAACACCTGCAACTCAGCTTCTGCCAGGAGAGCTGAGCCTGCGCAAGGTCAGGCCTCCCTGGGCAGTCTGCCCTCAGAATAAATCACATTTTCTTGGGAACCAGGAGGTCACCCAGTCTTATGCCTTTGGCATTCTGGAAGGGGAAAGAAATGTGACGAAAGCCCCCACCCAGGTCTCCCTGACGCTGATCTTGTGCATCCACAATGAAACCTCAGAGTGCACCAGTGTCTGGGCAGTCAAGTACACAAGGCTGGTTTTGAGAATGTAAAGGTTGGAGAAGATAAAGTTTCTCTCTGTCACCTGAGCAATGAGTCTTTAAAATGAGTTTGCTGTTTTTGGAAGGTTAAATAAAAGGGTCTTGAACTACAGAGTTCTCTTTTTTAAAAAAATCCCCTCCCCTCCAATAAATATAGACAGGTGCATGGATCTAGCTGGGAACGATGTGCCTCAAATGGAGGGCTTTTAGTCCTAGTGCAGAGCCCAAGAGACAGGAGAGACTGGGTTCCTTCTGGGACCCCTCAGGTGGCAGGCGTCCCCGACTGTGACCAGGAGTCACCTTCTTGGCTGAGTGGCTGCCATAAGGAATGGAGAAGAGACTCTGGAGATCAATCCCCAAAGCCTGGACCAGTGAGAACGTTCCTCTTGGCCACAAAGCTTAGCATCACTCTTCTCGCCATGCGGCTGCTGCAAATGGTAAAACTGCATTCTAAGATTTCACATAGAGAGCCTTGTCTTTGCAGGATGAAGATCTCTGTCATCTATAAAGGTGACTAAAAAGTTACAACGAAAACTGTTCTTCCTTCTGCTTTTTAAAAGACCCTTGTTCGGGGTCTACGGAGCACCACCCAGCTCACTCACCTCTCTTACCTCTCCCTCCTCTGTGCCCAGCCCCAGCGCATCCTGATTATTTGGAAACACACCTCCTGGCTATTCTCAACCTCCAGTCAGTTTTTGGGGATTGTTTCAGACCTTCTATCCCTAAGTAGAAGCCAGGCCCTGGTATGGTCCTTGGGATGGTTCGTAGTCAGTCATTTTGAACCAAGTGTCAGGGGCTGTCAAAGGTGTGGTTTACCATGGAGTTTCTTGACTTTCTCTTTCTGCCATTGCTCTGCCTCCCGTGATGTCTGTGTGGAGGATGGATAGAAAGGAAATCTCACTGTACAAAAGACAAGCTGGAGGATTTATAAGGTCTTATTTAAGGGAGTGGCAGAGGGACTGAGGATGAGGGGCTGATTGGCAGTTGTGGAAGGTAGGGGAGAAGGCAGGAACCATTCTAAACTAAACCTTCTAGGGGCAGAAGCCAACATCCTGCAGAATCATGACCCTGGGCCAGTGTGGAAGGCCTGGTTACATTATCAAATGGACAGATTTTGGTTGATCATTGCTAAGAGAGATGGAATTTAATGCCTAGAACCCACTATCTAGGCACAGGAGCTCTGGCTTATGCCTCCAAATTCATCCTTGCTATGGGGTTGGGACTGCTGATCTCAGCAGGATGACAGACTGAAAGGAGGGACCCGGAGTCACCTGCCAGCCCAAATGATACTAGCTAAAATGGGCCAAGGTCAGAGCACCTGCTCCAACTTGACAGCACTCATGTGAATCGGAGATACCCAGTGCTGCCCACCTTGCAGCTAAGCTCCTTCTCTAAAACTTCAGGATGCTTCCACTCCCCCTCACTCCAGAAGCTGGGCCTCCTTGGTGGTATGTAGCCCAGGAAAGTATGAGATCATTCACTTAAAATAATGCCCCCAAATTCCATGGTTTTGATCCTTAAAAGTCCACTCTATTCTTTCAGGGAGGGGGCAGGTGAAGAGAGACAGGCTGGGGAGGAATAGGGAGATGGTTCCCTTGAGCCACATGCTGTCTTTGCCCCAGGTAGACATCCACAGCCGGTCTTGATGATGTCAGGCAGCCAGGATGGGACTGGCCAACTAGGCTGATGGGCAGGAGAGCTTTGTCAAGGACCCCTTACAGCAAGAGTACATTTTGAGAGGCATAAGTCTCTTTTGGATTAAAGAAAAACAAAAACAAAAACTTGTGTTCTTTAGGCCAAACTGCTTTCCATCCCATTCAAGAACAATCCTGCCAGATAGGAGCCCCCATTGCCAGCTCATGCCACGCACAGTGGACCTGAGAAACAGCAAATCTGATTTGGCAGAGCTCTGGATCCAGAGGCAATGGGCCGCCAGTGGGCAAACAGGCCACAGCACACTGTTGCGGCAGTGCGACTTTTTTGGAAACAGGAAGAGCACTTAGCGAAACACATCCTCTAATCCCAGTGGGATGACGTAAGGCGAGATCTCCCCTCCCCGAGAAGCTTTGGATGCCTCCCTCTGCCAGGCAGAACCCAAGCTACATGTTGCTCCAATTCTCATGCAGTAAAAGCCCTTCTTGGTTTCGTGAACTCATTTCGTATTCTGAAGACTCTGTGAATAAGGCTATAAAGGTGCCATGAGCTTATCAGTCCAACAAGGTTTCCACGGGAATAGCTGACTCAGAACTCATTCTCCACACTTAATGTAAATGTAACCCATGAAAGTCCCATTTTCTAAGAAGCCCAGCTCAAAAGGAAGCATTTGGCTTCCCCTCCTGTCTCCCAGAGCCTCCTGTGAGTG
Organism: Sciurus vulgaris; assembly: GCF_902686455.1. Classification (NCBI taxonomy): domain Eukaryota; kingdom Metazoa; phylum Chordata; class Mammalia; order Rodentia; family Sciuridae; genus Sciurus; species Sciurus vulgaris. The sequence goes on from NC_136472.1 coordinate 75,949,598, forward strand.
GTAATGACAATGGTAATTAGGCAGATGCACCAGGAATGGAATCCTTGAACAAGGAGCTCCCAGCTCATGCTGTTACCCTCCTCTGCCCTCCTCCTTTCCACTGGCCTGCTGGCTGCTGCCTCCTGCTGGGCAGCCCTCCAGCTGTGGACTGCACCTGCTCTTGAGAGGCCTCAGGTCCCTTCCTAGGTCTCCAAGGGAACCATGTTAGACTGGCCTACCAAATCCAAGGGTACCTGTCTTGGAAACTGTCCCTGATCCTGGTGGGATTGAATGACACTGCCAGACCACACCAAATTAGCTCTTTCCCCCGATCTTAAAACAAAACAAAATAGAACAAAACAACTAAACAACAAAACAAAATAAAACAAAACAAAACCCAAAAACCCAAACCCAAACCCAAACCAAAAAAACCCTAGCTGGGCTTCTCTAGAGGGGATTTCCTGGATGCCCAGGCTGCTGCATCCCAGCTTTGGGATGGCCTACACAAGGGAGGCAGAGGAGACTTCCAGAGCTAGTTAGAAGGATGCCTGGCTCAGGCCTTTGCCGAGTTCTCTCTTTGGCTAACTTTTTTTCCTATGCATCTTTCCAGGATCAAAGGCCACCAAACACCTCTCTCCACATGCCTATTTCTCAGGAGTGGCAGCTGAACAGTGGAGGGAAGATACCTGAAGTCATGGGGAGAGGGCTTCTTTCCTCTCCCTGGAAATGGTGCCCCCATAGAGGGCTCGCTGTGCAGTGCTGGTTCTCACATTCTGGCTTGGGAGAAGAGGAGGAGATGAGTAAGGGACATCATGGAGGATCAACCAATCACAGACATCCTGGATGCTGTCACCTCTTGGAGAGGATGGGCTCATAGCCCAGGATGTTTATGCTACCAGACTGGGGGAAGGAGCAGGGAGACATGTTCTCTAACCCTGTATGGGGGTGTGGCACCGACAACTACACAAAATTTGCAAAAGGGGAAGGGGGTTTCATTTAGCATGAAAATATAAAGCCTGGACAGGAGTTTGGGGCAGCTTGAAAAAGGTGCTGAACAACATTCCAACATTTTCCAAACAAGATGTAGCCATCTGTGGTCCTCTGGAGGTACAAAACACAGTGAGTGAAAAGCCACCATTCCCCTGCAGGAACCCAGCCAAAGCTCCCGAGGTCCTCCAGGCCCATTGCACTCTGCACCCCCACTCCTGCACAACCCCCGTCAAAGAAGAAAGGGCTGCACATGAGACACGTTAGCACAGACATTCATGTCTCACATCACACTGGGTATCTAGGGACAGACGAGGACACACCCTAGATGTGTGCCCAGAGAGAGAAGAAACATACCCCAAACAACAGGAAAAATTCCTCAAGGGGAAAGGGAACAAAAGACAAAGTTTTCATTGTGATCACACTACAGAAAAAGAAAAAAACCTTCTGTTCTTTGCAAAAAACGTGTGAAGGCCAAATTTGTGTTTTTTTCTTTTCTTAAAAAAAAGATGTTGCATGAATTACAATGCAACCAGTATCTTTTTGTTTGTTTCTGCACTTGTTAAAAAAAGGATTTTTTTTTTTTTTTTTTTTAAAGTACAACACAGTCAGGTATGTGGCCACAAAAGAGTAGCTGTCTTTGGCAAGAAGTCCAGGCCTTGGCCCTCTCTGTCACCTTCGGCCCATCTCGCTCTGTCTCATGAAATGGATATTGTTGGCGCTGTCCGACAGTTCTGGATACTGCTCGACGGAGATCACGAAGAAGCCATCGTAACCTTGCACCCGCCCTGTGTTCAGCACCTGCTGCTTCTCCCCCTCTGTCCAGGCCCGCAGGCCTTCCTCCCCTTCCCGCAGTCTCTGCTGCTCTCGGGCCCAAGCCTGGCGCACAGCTCTCTGCCGGGCGAGCTCAAGCACCCGTGCCTTCTCCTCATCCAACGTCGTCCCATAGCGGGTGTTCAAGCACAGTGCCCCATACTGGAGCTGGATGTCTGTGTAGCGTCTAGTCCTGCCATTGAGCATGGTATTGATCTGGGACACGGTGACGTTGACCCCATTCTCCAGGGTTCGCCGTCCCCCACTGAGGCCCAGGATGGCCAGGTCACCTTCTGAAGGTCCTGGTTTCACAAAGTAGTGGGTGTCCACCCCATCAATGGTGAAGTGCAGATTCTCTAGGTAGTGGGCATTGTTCAAGATGGCGGCAACCCTCCGCCCATCCTCGTTGGCCACACTGATGATGTCTGTGGTCACTCGACCATCCTTCAAGGCAAACTTGACCCCCTTGCCAAAGACTGAGCCACTGGATGCAAACTTCTTTGTCTCAGGGGCCTGCTGGCAGCTGGTGATTGTGGAGCCATAGAGCTGATCAAAGCGTTCTAAGGTGACGAAGGCCTTGAGCTGCTTCTGCACTTCACATTGTACCCCAAGGATAGACTGATGGGGGAGGACAGAGAGAGAGAGAAAGAGAGAAAGACAAAGTTTCAGAAGAAGCAAACTCCAAGAACATGGAAAATCCACTTAGATAAGTCAAATCTGTACATATTTATTAACCTGTAGCATCTATCTCTACTGCTGATGACAAGTTGGCTAGCTGTCCATCCTCTACCATTCACACCCTTATATTTAGAGTCTGTTCAAGTCTATTCTGGGATAGTCTTTTCTGAGCACTGGAGATACTCAAGTGAATCAGACATTACCTTTTCCCTTAAAGAACTCACTGTTTCATGGGGAAAGTCAGATATGACAACAATAATTGCCATCAAATGTGACCACTGGTAGTCTAAGAGAGATAATAGTAGTAGCTATGGCTAACATTTCTTGCTTTTTAATTTTTTTATTTTTTGCAGAGTGGCGAAAGGACATTTCTTGCTTTTTAAGCTAAACTATTATCATTGTCTCTTTTGATAGTCATAACTTTATATAGTAGGTATTTTATAATTCCAATTTTACTTCTAAAGTAAGGAAACCAAGGCTCTAAGAAGTTATAACTAGTCCACAGTTATATGACTAACACCAAGTCGACATTCAAACCCAGTTCTGTCTGATTCTAGAAGCTCAGTTTCAAGGGCTGTTATCATAGGGAGAAACAAGGCTCAGAAGTATCCCAGTCTGAAGGGAGAGGAAAGAGACAGAGAAGGTGGGGTTCGAGGACAGGTTATGTTTCAGCTAGGATTTGAAGGATGAGGCGGGTGATGTTAGGGGGAGAAATGTAGGAAAAGAAGAAAAGTGGTGATCTGAATCAATGTGCTTACTCTGCTTTATTGCTTTTTACCATGTTTATAGTGATTTGCCAGAAGGGCCTGCTCTGTGTGCTTCCTTAGGGGTCTTCAGATGTTTCCTGCACTTGGCTGCTTTGGGGGGACAGGCTGGGCCCTACCAGCTTGGTGTACCATCTACTGTCCCTTCCACGGCTCAGGGAAGACATGTATGGGAGGGCTCCAGGGCCTCATCAGCAACTCAGGGAAATGACTTTAGAAACAGGCCCATCGCCTCCCACTGAAATTAAGTCCTCTTTATAATTAATAGAACCCTGTCTGTGAACAATTATTTCCTAGAGTTTCACGAAAGCTGGATGTGCTCAACAACAAAGATCTCTGATGCTTGCCAAGGGCGGAAATCAATAATTCATTGAAGGCGAGGTTGGCAAACAGGCAGTCAGAGACAGGGACTGAGGAGTACAGCAGGGACCTGGTTGGGGAGGAAGAGTGGTGCTGCAGAATCATCCCTGGACTGCAGACCCTGGGACATTTGGGGCAGGGCCATGGTGTTGGGGAGCAGGGGTTGGCAGAAGAGGACGGGCTCAGTGGTCTAGCAACCCTTGGGTTCTCAGCACCTCTGCACCTTCCAGCTGAGTGTTTTTTGGTAAGTTTCCCTCTGAACCCATGTACCATCTGTAAAATGGGCTCTTACCTCTTCAATCATTTAATCATTCAATGAAAGTTTTCTGTGTACTGATGTTGTGATAGCCTGTAGGTTGGGTACTAATGAGCCCCAGAACTTAGCTGATTGGAGCTATGTGAGGGGGAGCGCTTTGCAAGAGGAAAATATAGACGGCTACATGAGCACAGAGATGCAGACTAACATTCTTGAGACAGCTAAGTTGAGGCCTAAAGGAATCAGTCTGAAATAAGAACTAGGTGTGCAAAAAGCTTCCATCACTAGCAGGATGACATCTGGCAAGCTTGCTTTCCTCCACAGACCTGTTGTCCTCCAGGCTGGGATCCCCTGGCCTGTTCATCTCTGTACTCAATGGTACAGCACAGGGGCCGGCAAGGAGTCCATTCTAATACAGAATTTAAGAATGGCCGTGGAAAGAGGAGGAACAGAGAAGTGGAGAAATGAATGTGAAGAGAGTGTTTTTTTTTTTTTTTTTTTAAAATTTTATTTATTTATATGTGGTGCTGAGTATCGAACCCAGGGCCTCACATATGCCAGGCAAGCACTCAACCACTGAGCCACAACTCCAGCAAGAGTGAGTGTTTTTAAAGATCTTTTAAAGATCTTTCCAGCCATATAATTCTGTCTCCGAAATTGGGTCATAAAAGGAAGATGAAAAAAAAAATAATGCTTTTGGGGCACCTACTATGTGCCAGGCTCAGCACTCAGCAAGATAATGCAGAACAGACAAACCTGGGTTTGAATCCCAACCCTAGCCTTTCCTTGCTGTGTGGTATTGAAAAGCCTCAGGCATTAAATCTATAAAGCGAGAACAGTTACACAGTGGGATATTTATGAGTCAATGTGTGCAGAACACCTCACACAAGGCCAGGTGTATTAGGTGCTCAGAAAATGTTACATTTGTATTTAGAACACACCTTCTCCCCCTGCACCTTTGCTCAGATAGTGACAAAGGCTTATTATTTGTGTGGAACCCCACACTCAGTGTGATACACAAAGTGCCTTCATATGGCTTCTGAGAATCTGTGTGCCCCTGTGGCTGGGTCCCAGTGGCCTGCCTAGCAATAGAGTTACTGAGTGTTTGCTGAATGGTCCTGGCAGGCCTGGTGGAGTTACTGCCTTGGTTTCCATCACTGGTCCCTGCTTTCCTGCAAAGCTGGCAGGACCCTCCTGCAATGTTGGAGTGGTCAAGGTGTGGGCTGCTGCCTTAGGAGTTACCTTGCTGTTGTCCCACTCCTGGGTTTTCATCTGTGTGTGCACGAGCTCGTAGGATGGCTCCATGGCATCTGTGTCTGGTTTGGGATATCCAGGGATCACGTTATGCAGCTGGAATCCAAAGGTGAGCAGCCAGCTGTTGACATCTGGGGTTGGAGAGAAGCAGAAATATCCCATGGAGTAAGTGGATCTCCGATGCCAGTCATCCTAATTAAACAGCTCAGAGAGGCTGCAGGTGGGGCAAGGGCATGGAGGACTGCTGGTGGGAGAACTGACTGCTACAGACACTTTGGAAAATCATTTCATGGTCTAAAGCCAAATGCACTCCTGGGACCCAGTGATTTCCCTCCCAGGTGTGTACCCAGGAGAGATGTCACTTAGGTAGAGCCACTCTCACACTAACCCCTGGGACCTCTGGTTTCATACCCAGGGAAAGTTGTTAATGGATGAAGATCCCCCTGTTTGACCAGACCAGACATTATCAGGAAACATAAAGGACAGTCAGATCCAGGGGAAGATTTTAATGATTGACTTGCAAAGAGAAAATTTACTTAGAAACAAACTGCCTACCTACTCTTTTCCTACCTTCTTTGCAGGGATGAGAGCCTCAGCACCAAAGTGCCACTGGGCATGGAGATGACCTGTATTGAGATTGCTCCGGCCTTTTATTTCCTGACAGCCCAAGGAAGCCACTCAACTTCCCTGTGCTTCCATTTTCCAGCCTGTACACTGAATTCGAGGATCTAATCCCACAGGCATAGTATTAGTTGAATTTATCACATTCCTTGGAGTTACTAGTTATACAATCCTAGGATTAGGGATGGGCAGGATTTTTCCATAAGCATTTGGCTCATTGAAGAATGGAATCAGGAAGTTAAGAACTAAGGGAAAGAAAGAGGTTTGAGGTGTGTGGGCAGTTACTTGGTCCGCATGGCTGAGTGCCCTTTATGTACTGGCACATTCTGTCATACAGACCCTCCCTCTGCACACTCAGCACCCTGAAGGGTGATGAGACATGGGCAAGGATAACTTCTAAACAAGATCAGAAGACAGCAGAAATCTTTTGGTTGGACAGGCTGAGAAGCCCACATGAAGAGCGACTGAAGTCAGACATTTGAAGGCTGTGTATTTTGTCAGACATTGATGCAGACAGAGGTAGCACTTCAGATAAATAAGGCTGCACAAGACAAGGCCTGGATACAGGGGGCAGGTGCAGACAGTGTGCAGGTGACCAGAGAATATCCCAGAAAGAATGAGAAAGAATCCCCAAAGAGAGAGCTTGGGATGGCAGAAGGGAGGAGATTTGGGACCTATAGGAGAGAGACTGACAGCTTGTGACCCAGTAGGGCTCCACCTTTCTTGGGAAAGGGGCAGCTGAAGATGCCAAAGCAGTTGTTGATCTCAGACTCAGAAACCAGAGTCCGGGGAAGGCAAAGTTTGGAGCTGAGCCCCAGAGTTGGGCCTGCTTTTGGCTTCTTTCCAATGGAAAGAGAGTGTTGCTGGGAGGTCCTGGTAAGGTCTGGTTGGGAATTACCTTCCCCGGATGTGCTGAGTTCATCTGAGAGGTGGGAGTGGCCCAGGGGGTCAACAGTTGTGTCCCTATCACTGTGGGGTGCCATGTTTCTTTACTATTCCAGGACCTCATGCTTGTTTTCATTTTAGTTTTAGTTGTCCCTGGGCCCCTCTGCTGGTGTGGAAGCAGGAGGTACAGGCAAGTGATGGTAAAGGGAAACTTGGAAATCCAGGTTCTGTCTCACCTGGGCCTTATTCGGCAGGATCACAGAAGGGAAAGGATGTGGAAGTTGAGGCTGGACAAAAATCCAGGCCCAAATTCTGGCTCCCCAGCTTACATCTGGGTGATCTTGGACAGTTTACTTAACTTCTCTGAGATTTAGTTTTCTTGTTTGCATATTGATGATAGAAATGGATGTTAGCCATGCCATAAAGAAATATACTGAAAGTGTTACAATTTGGGGGCACTTGTCATATAGCAGGAGTATTCCAAGTTTGTACATAAATTATTAGATTTAACATATTCAAAGTGAGTGACTTAATTCCTCCCTCCCAGAGGCTTTTTTTCTCTGTTTTCCAGCCCCATGCCTCCACACTGTGGGAGCCCCATTTTTCTCATTTATAAGGGTTGGGGCTTGGATCAATGTTTCTCCAGAGTCCCTTTCCTTACTGAGTTTCTAAGAGAGTCTGATTCTGTGACTCTTGGCAGATGGTTCTTTGGGAACTTTAAATAAATAGAAGAGTGGGAAAGAAACCATACAAAACCATTTGCTTGAGGCTGAGAACTTGCATCTGAATTTGTAGTTGTAAAGAAAGCTACAATCTGGAATGTCACAACTTTTCAAGAAAGCAGAGGGTTGAAAAGAGGACTGGGCCTTAGTTTTGAGTGAGAGTGATGGGAGGTGGCAAGCTCCTGTCACATTCCTTTCCTTTCCCTTAAGCTGTATGTTCCCATTGGTGTTCCTACAGGGCTTTTCTAAAGAGCTGAGAATTGTACTCTTCTTACATCAGAGGTAGGTGTTTCCTTCCTGTTAAAAAACTCAATCCCCCGTACCAAAATCAACCAAACAACCAACCAACCAACCAACCAACCAACCAACCAACCAACCAACCAACCAATGAAGAAAACCCCAAACAACAACAACCACAACAACAAAAAACTACTCTTCACCCATTGGTTCCAGATTATCAGTGTTGCCAAGCCGGAAGATGAAATGCAAGCTCTACTAATTCTTTGGCATGGGCACAGCTTTGTTCTTTACAAAGTATATTCTAATCCAAAAACAAGGGTTTCGGAGTCAGACAGAGCTGAGTTCTAATGCCAGCCTTGCCATGTCACTATACTTCTCTGAATCTCATTTTCTGCCTTTGCAAATAGTGTCATTATTCCCACCTCATAGGCTTCAAGTGAAAAGTAAGTGCAAGGATGTACACAATATATCTGGGTGGACATTTTTTGATCATCTTCCCAGCATTCCCTTCTGTCTTCTGTTTTTTTTTTGGGGGGGGCGGGGATAAGTATTCACGTAGTTCTAGGGAAGCTGATTCAATAATGGCTCATGTGATCTAGGCTGAGTCAATGAGCGTGTGCTATCTCCAGTCCTAATGATTGCTTCAAGGGTTGTCATGTGACCTATGCCTTCCTGATTGGAGCGTGTGTCAGGACTCTTGAAGAATTCTTTGGAGAAAAGAGATGCTCTTTTTGTTGTTGTTGTTGTTGCTGGAAGTGAGGAGGCTTGTACACAGGAACTAAAAGGTAAGGTTTAGTGAGACTTAGTAGTATCTTGGTTTCTCATTAGTGATCTGCTAAAATCTTGATTGCTTATATGGTTCCTCTCTTGCACACCACTGTTTTTTGAACTGTGGGATAGGACCTACTATGTAATGCAATAAAAACAATTTTGTAGGTCATGACAAGCATTTTGTACTGAAATGGAGTAGATTAGACTAGAAAATATGAGTACATCACACTTAAGGACTTTTTTTTTACAAACCTTTTGTTTTAGTGTCTTACTGTGATACAAAAATCTGATTCTCAAGGTGGGTTCACAAAGACATTTGATAAAAGCAGCCATGGGCCATGCATTCCATGAAGACGACATTATGCTTGAGTCTGCTCTAGATCCTTAGCACAGGTCTGGCACAGACTAGGTTTGAATAATATGATATTTCTTAGATTTAACTCACTTGGAAATAAAACCCAAACTGAAAGTGTTAGGTACCCTCTTGGGTGATGAATTGCTTTCTTAAAAATAGGATTTGGAGACCAGCATGATTGTCCTGAGAAGTACTCTGGAGCCTGGTTTATGTGACTTTGTGCAGTCACTTAATTGTTTAGAGCCTTGAATGTCTCATCTGTAGAGTGGAGATAATGATGGTGATCTTAGAGTTGTCACCAAATTTAAAGGAGATCAAGTCTGCAAGTGTCTGGCACAGAGCAGTTAGTCATGCCAGAGCTATTCTGAAAGGAGACCATATGCCTATGGTGGTGTACAAAGAAAAAGGGGGGCATAATAATATTTTGGATCTGCAACAATTTTTTTGATGGGAAAGTATATGTCCTATTTCACTATTTTTTTCCAGCTATAGTAACCTGCCAAGATGTCTCACAGGAAACTCACTGGAGGGTGAGGCAGGGGGTGTACTCAATGCAGACAGATGTAATGGAAATGTCATCTCAATCTGTCAACTTTCTCCAGAGCTAGCAGCCAAGTTGAACACGGTGAACGCTGGGAAACACTGTCAGGATATGCGTGTTTACCTCGAGGATCCAAGTATGTTTGCATCGCACCTGTGCATCACTGTGTTCACCATTCTTCCCCATGCTCCAGACTCTTGCTTTCACTACAACAACCTAGAATTCCTCCTATTGCCGTTCGCAGAAACAGGGTCCAGATGAGGCCGCCAAGTTTGGAGACCAGGAAGTCATGTCCATAAGGGACATTCATGGGAGCTATATATGGTGGCCTCTTTACACTTCTGTACATCTGTTCCCACTCCCTGGAACACATTTCTCTTCAGTACCTGATAAACACCCCTCAGAAGAAGCAAGTGTCAGTTCTCTGTGAGGCCTCCCCAGGACTCCTCTGAGCTGCACTGGCCTTCCCTACAAATCCTCACCATGTGCCCCACCCCCAGTAGACAGCAACTGTCACCTGCCTTACAGTGTGAATTTATGGACAGCAGGGGTCATCTTTCTATCCCCAGTGCCTAAAACAGTGGCTGCACAGAGGAGGCATTTATGGAATTAAGAAAACTGCCATAAGAGAAAGGGTCAGAGGATTGTGTCACAGGACAAAAGACTTGGAGATTATCATGTTTGCGAGCTGGGATATGCCCAATTTTTGCCCATTACAGATTCTCATATAAGATGTTCTGATTTTATCCATACTCCACAGCCACTCCCACTGGAGGTTCTCTGCTGACCTGGGCATGGTTACTTGCTGGGAGAACTGTGGCTGCTGGAGGAACCCCTGCCTACAGGACCCATGGGACACTTTGTGTTCAAATTGGTTTCACAACAGAGGAACTCAAAGCTTACTTTTTCAATGAAAGGGTAAAGGAAAGGGAACCAATGTGAGTCAGGCACTGTGCTAGGTATGAAATATATCTCATCTCACCCTTGCAACAGGTAGTAAGTAGGTATTTGTTTTCTATTGGTTCCGTGTGTTCTTTGTTACTTTTCCTGCAATCTTTGGATTTTTTCCCCTTAATCTTCTGCTTTATCTTCACTACTATTAGTTATGTCTCTGTTTTAGTTTTTATTTTTTTAGTTGTTGCTCTAGGATATTTCATATGCACATTTGCCTATTCAGAGTCAGGGTGGGTATTCCAATTCTAATTTATAGATTGGGAAACTGGAATTCAGGGACATTAAGAGATATTTGTAACATGATAAACAATGGCAGATCCTTCCCTCAGCTCTGTCTCCAAAGTCTGAATTTTCCATTCCATCATCACAAATTAAGAACTGATTTTCGTTTAGTCAGACCTTCACCCAACTTATCAGGGACTCAGAGCCAGTTTGATTTCTATATCAGAAACTCCCAAAGTGCATTCCAAGGGATGTATCCAGTGAGATAGTAGGATTTCACGGTGAACAAAAGGTTTTCATAGTTAAATAAGGTTGAGAAATAGTGGGCAAATACGTTAAACGGTTCTCTTCACTATCGGCCTTCTTAGAGCTCTCATAAACTGAAATGTATTATGAAGTATATTTAAGAGTGGTGGCCCTGTCAAGTTTATTTGATGCCAGAATCATGATTTCCAGTGAATTCTCTGAACTAGTGTTTCTTCTAATATATATGCTTGGGAAGATGATGCCCTCAGGTAAAGTTAATGTTTCCTGTCACCCCAGAGTAACTTAGTCTTCTCAAGGAAGACTAAGTCTTGCCAAGTGACCAGAGCCATGGAGGGGGTCCCACACTCTGAAGGGCCCAGTCCTTACCTGTCATGAAGCACTTGATGTCCTGAGAGTTGCTGATTGGGTTGTTGTTTTTAAACATATAGAGATTAAAAGGCATGATGTTACTGCTGCTAAGGTGCTTCCACAGCTCATGGTCTGGGCTAGTCCAGCGTCCAGCCAGCACATCGTAATCCCGTCGGCCCATGTGGACGAGCTTGGTGAGTGGATCATAAAGGCCGCCGTGGTAGCCGATGATGATCTGGAAGTTGGGGTTGGTGTCCATGTAGATCTCCCCATAGGCCGTGTATAGGATCTGCTTGATCATCAAGCCTGTTCCACTGAAGACAGCAAGAGGGGTTCCGATGTTGTCACAAGCGATATAAAACTCGTCACCACTGCTCAGCTCCATGGCAAAGAGGTGGCCCTGCAGGTCATAGTAGAGGGATGTGATCTCAGAGCTGGAGTGGTTGTAAAGGTGGGTGACCTTGGTGGGGTTGGTCAGGTCTGCATAGAAGAACTGTAGGTGGTGACTGTGGCTGCTCTTGCTGGACACCCGCCGGCCCAGGCCATCGTAGCGGTACCTGACGCTCCAGCCACCAGCCCGGTTGTAGGCCTTGATAAGCAGGCCAGCTGAGTTGTACTCGAAGATGTCTCCACCCCGCTGCCTCAGGAAGCCATCCTCATCCATCTTGTACTGCACGTCACCCAGCCTGGTGATGCGGTCTCGGAGGTCGTACCGTAGTGGGGTTAGCCGTGCACTGTTCCCAGGACTCAGCAAGTGCAGGTTCCCATTGAGGTCATAGCTGTAGCGCCAGAGTGGTTTGTCATTGATGGAGACTGTCTGCAGCTGGCCATCAGCATCATACTCATAGGAGTAGCGGGTGGTGTTGGCGTAGGGTCCCACCTTCAGCTCCTTCTTCACCACTCGCCCCATGTTGTCATACTGGACTGTCATCCAGTACATGAGTGATCGGAAAATCTCATATTGCACTTCCTTCATCCTGCCATACGCATCAAAATGCTTGGTGTGGGTCATGACTGCTGTGGTAATGATCTGGTTAATGTCATAGTAGATGACACCAAACTTCCCAAACTGCTCTGTCTTGCCTGACACATCATCATAACGATAGAGATCGATGGGCAGTGGGGTCTCGTTGATCACAGCCTGCATGCTGGTCACCCGGAAACTGTTGTCATAGTTATAATCAAAACGGGCATTGACCATGCCTTCCTCGGTGAAGCGGAAGATCTGCCTGTCGATCAGGGGCCCGATCTGGCGGTAGCGGATGGTGCAGGTGAAGCCCTCATTCTGTAGGTTGACGGTCTTCAGCATGCCTGCGGTCTCATCATAGGTGAAGCTCACCTTGGTCGTGTCGTACAGTGTCTCAGCCAGCTTCGACAGCTTGCCGTACTTATATATCACCCTGCGACCGGTGCCCAAGTAGAAGGTGTGGAGCAGGTGTCCATCCTCGGTGAAGTCCTGTATGACTGAGGCATTGCCTTCGGGGGGCTGGTAGATGTTCCTGTAGTAGCCCACTGAGCGAATGGTCTCTAGCGTCTGCCGGGCCACATTGGGCATTGTCACGGAAGAGAGGCGGTCGTTCTTGTCGAACTCGAAGATGTATTGCCTCTGACTGTGGAGGAGCAGCACCATGGACTGGAGGGAGAGGAAAACCAAGAGATGAGAGGAGGAGCCAGGAAGGAAGGCTAGGGTGCCCAGGGATCAAGGAAAAGAAAAAAGTCCAAGGAAAGTGGTCCTGGGTGATGCCCAACCAGAGTCTTCCAACCAGCGTGCCATAGGATGCTGCAAACAGGTTATTATGGGTGTGCTGTGGTGGTGTGTTCTCTGGCCCTTGGTCCTGGCATGGCTGGGCCCTAGAACACTCAGGCCATTTGCTTTCCTCCTGTGGGCAACTCCTTGGTATAGCACCTGCCTGATCACTTCTGCGTGTGATGGGATGTGAGGAAGGTTGGGATACACTGGCTTAAAGTATTTCAACAGCCCCCCTACAGGCTTTCTTGCAGCAAACTTCTCAAATCAATCTTCCTACTCAAACAAGGTATTCTCTAAAACACAGTCCCATGATGTCATCTGCTGGCTGAGCAGCTTCCATGGACTCCCTGTGCTTACAATGAAGACCATGTCTGAGAAGGGCACACGAGACTTTGCTCAATTGCTCATATGGTACCAGGTCAGAGGTGGGCTGTGATAGGGAGAGCCTGGTGTCTAGCAGCAGATCTAATGTGTGGCTCTGGGGTATTTCTCCCCCTTCTTGGGTTTGGCTTTTTAGTTGGATGACCTTCAAGTTCTCTCCTTCAGCCTTACCACAGAACATTGCTCTCAAGAGAGACTCTCCCAGCACAGGCAGGGGACACTTACCACAGAGGAAATAGAGTCCAACCCTGGACAGGTGACCAAGGGCAGGAAACAAAGTGGGGTCTGAGTACCGGAATTGGGGCATGAAGTTCAGACTCTTTTTTCAGGAAAAAGTCTGCAGATAACAGGCCCAGACACGTCTAGACATTAAAGCAACGATTTTCTCTTATTTGGGACCAACTTTTGATTTTAGATCATCTCTGATTCATTGTCCCTGGATGAAATGAAACCTGACCTAAAGCAGAAGGGATTTACTGAAGCCATACCCAGTGCCAAAAGCCCAGGATTAAGTGCCTCCTGACTAGTTCCAGTCTCCAGGCTTCTGCTTGGTTCTCCATGATGGAATTGCACTAAGTGCTAGACCTCAGAGCAGACCCCTGCCCTGTGTCAGAATCATGAGTTTTGCTTTGTGAATCTAATTAGTGCTTGGCTCTGTTCCCACCTCCGCTCTCAGGCAAGGCCTTGATATTTTCCTTCCCCAGGACCTCTACCTGCCACACCACCACCATGATCCATCCAGACGCCTCTTGGGCCCCCGAGCCCTTGCTGGTGGATTTTCCCGATCATTTATTTTTGGAAAACAATTATCTCCCTTTTGGAGACTACCAGGTCAGACTTATTCCACTAAAGTCAGCAGGCTAGGCTTGACCATGGGCTAGGCCATAATGATGGATCTTTTATATGGCAAGGATAGTGACGGAGGGAGACAGACACCTGCCTTCTCTAAGTACGTGTAGCTCCATGTCTTCCCATCAGCAAAAATCCTGGATGTGATCCGACCCGCCTGGTCATATTCCATTCGCTCGGACATGATGCCCCTCTGGATGCCAGCAATGTGGCCCCCAGGGGAGTAGGTCACATTGACACCATTCAGCCTGCTGCTGGGTGACCAGAGGCTGGGCCTCCCTGCCTGGTCATACAGGATCCGAAGGGTGAACTTGCGGTGGTCATCATAGATCTTCTCTGTGCGGGTCACCCGATCAAAGTCCAGAGACAGGAGGTTCCGGTTGTGAACCTGGGGAAGGGATAATAAAGAAACAGAAAATTAGCCTGGACATTGAATTTTGTCTGATGACCAATGTAGCTCTCGATTGTGCTGAGAAGCTTGTAAGTAGAGGAGGCAGCACAGGTTGTGGGCGTCAACACACACGGGTTTGATTCCTGGCTCTGTCACTTGTTGGCTCTGTGATGTTTTATCTGTGAGATGGGAATGATAATGCCAACTGCACAGGGCATTATGTGAGGACAGAGACAAGGCAGATGTTAGGCAAATAGTAGCTGTGACGGAAGAGGATTCACTTGATTTTCTAATGTGATTTTTCAATGAGGACATTAGAAAAAAAAAAAGACAGCTCTCTCTTGGCTCCCTCCTAAAAACAGAGCAACCAAGTAGGTCGAGCAAATAAAATACCTGACACATCAATTCTGTGCCGCACACTGTGCCATGTTTGACCCTGAAGAAAACAAAACCCTCGGAAGTGAAGGCATTTGCTGCAGATCTCATGGCTGGGTAACAACCAAGTCTGTTCCTGACTCTCACCACGGTGACATTTTGAGACACTCAGTAGTTCTCTGGGCAAGTCCTGGCCTTCTTGGGGTTCTGGACTTCCTACCCCTCTGGGATTTCTCCTGCCCTTGCCCACAGTCAGGGCTTCTTGATCACCTGTCAGCTCCTAAGACATTGCCATTTCCTCCCAACCCCTTCTCCTCCTCCTTCTAGAGCCCTGGGAGGCAGTGGGTGTTTGTGCCTGGGGTAGTTTTTCTGGCTGTGGGCTGGTTGGGTCCTGTCCCAGCTTCAGAATGCCTTGCTCTTGACTTCGGAATCAGGAGCCACTTGGGCTGCTGGGTCAGCATGCAATTCAATTTCTTTGCAGAGTCAGAAATATAGGGCTCCCTAAAAGGTAGCAGTAGATCAGAGTTTTCACAGTTTAGTAAAGATACATGTTGGGGATTAATTTCTGAATTTGGATCTGGACCTTAGGCACTGATTGCCCCTGAAACCCTGCCAGGTACTCTGAAGCTAAAATGCTGGTTCCCTCTGATGGCCACCTGGCCTCATGGGACTTTTGGGCACATATTCTGTCTTCTCCACTATACTGGTTAAGGTTGACAGGTAAGAAGACCCAAGAGGAAAGCAGATTGTTAGGTCACATGATTCAAAATGGCACAAGGGGCCTGAGGTAATGAAATCTGTGTGTGTGTATGTGTGTGTGTGTGTTGGGGTAGGGGGGAAGCTCAGGTATAGGAATTAAGACCAGGAGCCAGCCTCAACTTTGTGATGGGCTTTTCTGTGTGCCGTTGGACAAATGTCTTCCTCTCTCTGAGTCCCGATTTCTTCCTCTGTATAACCGCAGAGTTGTTGTGAGGATGGGAGAATCTTAAGTAAATTACCTAGTGGAATGCTAGACACATAGAGGGTACTGGATAAATGGTTGAGATTATTTCCATTAAGTGACAGCAAATGTTCATGGTCAGTCTCAGAGGAAGGAGAGATGTGTATGTCTTCCCCTATCCCCACTCAAGTTCTAAGGCCTTGAAAATAAGGATTTATAATGACGATACTGAGATGATTTTAGCGGCGAATGGCCTGGTTATAATAAGGTTGTCTTCCCTGGGGTAATCGAACACAATTGCAGAAGCAAAAACAGTGTGGCAGACAATTCCTGTGAAAAATCAAAGGCACTGGAGGCTGAAGCGGTGTTCTTTGCAGAGACGGTACATGGAGAGACGGGGCTGCACTACCCATGAGACGGGACTTGGTAAGGTAACTTTTGGAAGGTTCTCCTATGGTGGCCCCCAGGGTGGTGCCACCCACACAGCTGCCCCCACACCCCCTGGGATCCTTGTGAAGAGGAACTGTACCTCTGTGGCAAAAATTAATAAAATTGAATTAAGCAGCTCACTGGGGAGCACCTAATGCTTCCTGTGCTCAGCAGTGGCGGCCATGAGATTATTTTACATCTTTCTTTGTTAAAAAAGTTCCCAGTCATATAAAAAATGAGCTCCATTATGGGAAGGCACACCCGGCTAACATTCTAATTCCACATGCTGCCACTGTGGGTGGCCATTTATTTGGGGAGGAAGCAGAGATGTGGCCACCCGACTAGAGCATCATCCATCTTAGGCTGGGAGAGAGACCAATTAAAGCCTGGGAAACTTTTGGTGCAGTTCACATGGCAGAGGGAAAATCCTAACAGTACTAATCACTGCCTTTATAGAGCACCTGCGATCTATGGCGCTGGGCTAGGTGCTTTGAATATGTTATCTTGTTTCTCAGAGGAACCTGAGGCTCAGAGGAATTGCTAAGGCTACACACGTGGCCCAGCAGGAATCCAGCCTAGTCTAACTTCCCATTTCGCACACTGCCTCAGATGTGCAGGAAGGGCTATTTGAGAATTCTGATAGGGTCTCAGCGAGGTCACAGAGAACAAAGGCTAGGAGGTCTTCCTGAGGGAACTAGCAGGAGGCTCTTTCCCACGTTACTAGAGCATTGGATTGAGTTGTTGGGAACAAAGGAAGCCTGGTTTTCTGGGTTCTAGTTTTTGATACTGGATGTCACTTAACATTTTGGTATCTGTCGTGGGCCTACTTCATAGTCTTACTTTGTAGTCTTTACCACGACTTGGTTCTTTCACGACCTAGAAAGACTCTGGAAACATTACTGGCCCTCTCTGGCCTTTGGTCGCCTACACGTAGAGAAGAGGGACTTGGTGGGCTTTCTTTGTGGAAAGGCACAAAGGGAGCCCGAGCTGTGCAGCTGCGAGGATGCCTCTGTGGTGGGGGTGCTGGGAAGATCTGGCTCTGCTCTGTGGTGCACTTCAGCTCAGCGAACATCTCCTGAGCACCTGTGGTCTACAAAGTGCTGGGTGGAAAGCCAGGCCTAGGTCACTAGCTCTCAATCTGTCCCTTCCTTTCTGAAGCTGGAGGGAAAAGCTGCTGGGCAGTGAGACCCCAGGCCACAGCCACACTCCACTCATTGGGGGGTGAGCAGAGAGGCACTGGATCAGGCCATCCACTCCTTGCCAGGTGCTCTGAAATGCCACACCATGAGGCCAGACCCCAGCAGTGACAGCTATGGTGAAGTCATTTTGGACATTTAGGAAGGGTCACTCTTCCTGGAAAAAGACTGTGGCTTAGGTTCCAAAGAGCTACAAAGGAATTTTGGGACACATTAGCAGTAGTACTAACGGTTGAAATAATAGCACCGACAAGAAGAGTAGCTGTTGTTGACCACCAGGTCTGCACCAGACACCTTCTTTACATGTTTTACCTCTAATCCTTGTGCAACTTCTAAAATTAGTTCTATCTTCCTCCTTTTATGGAGAATAAGATTGAAACACTAAGATGACTGACAAACCCAAGTTCACTCAGGGAACAATATAAGTTGGAAATTCACCTCTGACTTAACCCCAAAGCTAGAGATCAGTCAGATTTTTAACACAAGTTAAAGCTGAAAAGACCACACAGGAGCCTCTTATTACAAGTGGTACCTGCTTTAGTTCCCTGCTTTGCAGGCAAGGAAACTAAGGTCTCAGAGAGAGTTCTGAGAACGACCCCGCTCTTAGGGTTCTCCTCATCCTTTCATGACATGCACTCCTCTTGGGCGCAGTGGCCTCTAGGGCCTTGCTCACCCGCAGCCGGCGCCCGAAGACAGTGACCTGGCCTCGGGCCTGCTCCTTGCGCTGCCGCCACTCCACCAGGTTGAGGCCATTGTCGATGGGCAGGGTGACATTCCTCTTGCCCACTGTGGGGTTGACAGTACCAGCCAATAGGTGGGGCTCAGTCTGCAGTGCCACCTCCATGCCATTGGCCAGCAGCAGCCGCAGAGAGCCATCAGCCCCGATGTAGTAGCTGTTCCGGACTTGGTCTGAAGGAGAGGAGAACACGGGTGCTCAGGAGGGCTGCGGATGGAGGCAGAGGTGGGCATTCACACGTTTCTCCCAAGTAATATGTTATCACGAAAGAAAATTAGGAAAATACATGGACAAGAATATTCATAATCTGAGGACTCAAATAAGAATGCTAGAAATATTTTGCATATTTGTAGATTTTAGGGTCTTTCCCAAAATACTTAAAGTTTTAAATAAACATGGAATTCTTGACCCATCATTGCATTATATCATACCCATGAATATTTTTCATAAACATTTTTCTTAATGACTATAAAGTAGTCCATCATATGGAAGTACTATAATTTATTTAAACATGCCCCAACTAGGCATTCAGTGTGTTTCCAGTTTTTCACAATTACAAGTAACACTGCAAATAAATATATTTCAAATATTAGGCTGAATGAAAGAAGACACAAAAGGCCCCGTGTTGTATGAGACCACATGTTTTTTAACTTGCTTATTTACTTATTGGTACTTGGAATTGAACCCAGGAGTGCTCTACCACTGAGATACACCCCCAGCCCTTTTTATTTTGAGATAGTGTCTTGCTAAGTTGGTAAGGCTGACCTTCAATTTGGGATTCTCTTGCCTCAGCCTCCTGAGTCACTGGGATCATAGGCATGTGCCACTGTCCCCAAATGTATAAATTCATGTATAGTAAATGTCTAGAGTAGGTAAATCTAGAGAGATAGAAAGTAGGCTGACTAATGGTTGCCAGGGCTTGAGGAGCAGAAGAGATTGCTAATAGGTATGAGATTTCTTTTTGAGGTGTTAAAAATGTCCCAGAATTAGATGATAGTGATGGTGGCACAACTTTGTAAATATAATAAATTCCTTGAATTGTCCATTTCAAAAGGGTGAACTTTGGGACTGGGGGCATGGCTTAGTGGTAGAACACTTGCCTGGAATGCTCAAGGCCATGTGTTTGATCCCTGCACCCCATAAAAATAAATAAATAAGAGATCGAATGCTTTAGCGTATTTATAAAAGTAGTAAATTTTATGGTATGTTGTTGTATTTTAATTAAAAATTTTTCCTTGCATTAATCAGTATCTCCATTTTGGATTAATCAAATCCAAAATTTCCATTTGGGATTAATCAAAATAGATTCCTAAGGGTAGGATTACTAGAGCATTTTTAAGTCTGTTGATATGCTCTAGGATAAAAGTGTTCTTTATAACAAGGTGAAAAATAATACTTAAATCACTGACAGAATGCTGCATATACACACTTTTTAAATTGTTATCAGAAATATATGACAATGGTTTTAAAATAGCTCTGATTAGAAAAGTTAAATTTAATTGAAACATTTAAATTTAGCTCCTTAGATAAAGAAACTGCTGGAGAAAAAGGTAAACTTCATCTTTAAAATGCACACTGAGTTCTCTTCTGAAAATGGGAACAGTATCTCTGGGCTTGTGTGGGACTCTCCCTCCTTTGCTCTTCCTCGTGTTTCCTGTCTTTAGAGGAAGCTAGCCCAAGTCCTCCCTGCAGGGTTCTGCTCATATGTCATATCTTCCCAGATGCCCCCTGTTCCTCTGGTCAGAGGAACACCTTCCCTCCTGCACACGTCTCAGCCTCTGTGTGGGCTCATCAGTGGCTCACAGCTGAGTGGGGCAGGGTCCACTGCTCTGCAGTGAACATACTCTCCAATGTCTGCATGCTCATGGAGAGGTGCCACTGCACAGAGACTAAGACCGTGGGCTTGGGTTCCAGCTCTGCCACGGTCTTGCTGCGAGACCTTGGCCATGTGCATGGCCTGGTGTGCCTCTCTTGCTTCACTGTATAATACGGGTAGTAACTTTGCCCTTGTCTCACAGGGATGCTCTGAGAGTGAAGCGAGAGGAACGCGAGGAGCTAAGGACGGGACATGCCAGGTGGTGCTATGTAAATGTTGGCTATTTCTAGTTTAATGTGCGTGACACTGAGGTGGTCACCACATTCTCGTCTCTCCTCTCTCTCTACCACCCCACTTCACACAACTATAATAGTGAACTTTTGTAGTACTGTTCATGGTCCTTCAATAGCTCTTCCTTCAAAAAAAAAAAAAAAAAAAAAAAAGCCCTTCCTTGCTTTTAGTGGCCAAAAGAATGGGCTATGGAGCCTATTTATCTAAGTCCAAATATTCTTTCAGGTGTGTGACTTAGGGCAAGCTACTTAACTGCTTTTTGCCTTCATTTGGAAAATGGAGATATTAGCAAGACCTGCCTAACCAGCTTGGAATCAGGATTAAATAAGATTATGAGTATAAAATGCTAAAAACAATACTTTTGTAGTTGAAAAGTGTGCCAGAAATGTTAGGCATCTTTATTGTTATACTTTTATGTACAGTAAATATTTGCTTGATTAATCTAGATATGATCTAGGTTACGTCAAGTCACAAGGTTATAGTTTTCTTTGGAAATGCTCACCAAATCTTCTCTGTTAGAATGATATCAAATTGGTCACCCTTCTTATACTCCCTTTGCCTTTGATCTTTTCACACTTTCTCCATTGCACACATGAATTCTAAAATCTGCCCCAAAGTTGCTATGCATCATTCGCTGACAATCTGTATTTTACTTCCTCTGAAGAGTGAAAAAGCCTGTCAATTTATCTTTTTAGAGCTACTCCTTGCTGCATCCACATATGTCCATTACTAGGGACTTTGGATGAACCGGCATCTGCAGAGGCCTATGTCACACGATCCTCACTTAATGCAGGCTGTGACTTCCCAAGGCTGCTGCTCATTAGTAGATGCTTCTTATTACTTCCCAGAGCTCAGACAGAATGAAATGAAAGGGCTCTTCGCCAGGACTCTACTGAGGCGGATGTGAAGCCAAGCATCTGAGCCTGGTGTGCAAGAAGCAAAGGGAGCTTGACAGTGATATGAAAGGGGGAAACAGGTACTGTAGCTCTTGGATCCCAGGATGCACTTTTCCTTTTCACATCTCAATGTTCTGAAATTGGAATGTGTCTTACAGGCCAACTATGCATTTCAAGCAGTGTGTCCTTTTTTCCTCCACCTGAAAAACTTATTAAATTGATGGTACATTTTAACATAGAGGAATATGGCACTCTGGAATTTTAAAAAGTTGCCCAAATATAAGAAGACTGCATAAATCTTTGGGGAAAAAATGCTCAAAGCAGGTGGAGTAGTATGCAGTAGATGGATAACACAATTCTTCACCACTGGGAAGAAAACAGACCTGAAGGAAAGCATCTGGAGGAATCATTGGCCCTGCTATCATGGCTGGTTGGGAGCTGGTGTCTTCTGTTGGCAGTAACCCTGCCAGGGGATAAATTCTTGGGGTGTCTCAATCCACTGTTAAAGGTGCTTGGTGGGTAATGATGTCTGTCTCATTCCACCATTTTTCATACCCCCTCCCTCTCATTTCCCTCTATGTAATCTAAAGTTCCTCCATTCTTCTCCCACCCCTCTCCACCCCCATTATATATTATCATCCACTTATCAGGGAAAACATTTGGCCTTTGGTTTTGGGTGATTGGCTTATTTTACTTAGCATGATATTCTCCAATTCCATCCATTTATCTGCAAATGCCATAATATTATTCTTCTTTATGGCTGAATAATATTCCATTGTGTATTTTTTACCACAGTTTCTTTATCCATTCATCTGTTGAATAGGTAGGTTGGTTCCACAACCTAGCTATTATGAATTGAGCTGCTATAAATATTGACGTGGCTGCGTTACTGTAGTATGCTAATTTTAAGTCCTTTGGGTATAAACCGAGGAGTGGGATAACTGGGTCAAAAGGTGGGTCCATTCCAAGTTTTCTGAGGATTCTCCACACTGCTTTCCTGAGGACTGCACCAATTTGCAACTCCACCAGCAATGGACATCATTACCCTATGTACATGTATGATTACACGAATGGTATGAATCTACGTTGTGTACAACCGTAGAAATGAAATGATGTACCCCATTTGTGTACAATGAATCAAAATGCAGTCTGTAAAAAATTTTTAAAAAATTTAAAAAAAAAGATGCTTGGTGGGGAAGAAATGCCAGGGGTTGGGTTCTCTCTCTTTGAGTATCACTATTATTCCTTGAGTTCTTTGAAAAGTGAAGGACTACCTTCGCAAACAAAAGCCGTTGTACAAATATACAAACATTTATTCTTTTATGGTAACTCAAACTACTTATTAATCAATTAATGACTCAGTTAACCCAACAAGTACTTACAGAGGAATACTCTGCCTGGCCCATGTAAGTCTCTTTATAAATATTGTCTAAAGAGATCATCTGAGCAGCCTACAATCAGGTATTATAATGCAGCCCCATTTTCCAGACCCAGAAACTGAGGCTCAGATAAGACAGACCCCTTCTAGTTCACATGGAGGGAACTGGCACAGTGGGCACAGGGGCCCTGGGTTCCTCCATGACCCCATACTGCCTCACACCACTCAACACAATTTCAACTTGCTTTCTTTTCCTGGAGCATGAAACTGAGGGATATGGTAGGTAATGTTAGTGGCAGAGTCAGAACTTGAAAGTGGCCTCTCATTTTTAGCATAAAGCTTCTTTATCTTGCTTTGTGGCAAAGCCTTTGGGTGTAGAAAGAGCCATCAGAGGGTGAGAAAGTCAGGCAGGGCTTTTTAGGGATTTTTTTTTTTTTTTCCCAAGAAAGCTTCAAGCCCACCCTGGGACACCACATCCCATGAGAACAGTTGAGGCAAGACAACTGACAGCAAGGTTCCATCATGAGATTTACCTGAAACTAAAAGACCAACCTGACTCTGGGAGGATTTGACAGATGCCGAGAAGAGCCTCTTTTCTATGGAATCCTAGCAGAGGAACAAACCTCACATGGGCTTCAGGAAGGACTTCTCCATGACTAAATCCCTTTCATAATTACGTGTAATTATTCTTGTCCTTTGTCCTCCCCTGCACCAGAGTGAGTGTAAGTCTTTTAATCTGAGAGCCGTTAGGATGGCAGAATGGCGAGGTCACCTGGATTAGCAGCTAATGGATTCTCTCCCCTTTGTTCTGATGATAATGGGATGGGACAATGAAATATTACTCTGAAGCTTCTGGGAGAGAATTTCCAGGACTCTGGCTGTGTGTTTTACAAAATAGATGGCAATATGGAGAGAAAC
The DNA here is from genome assembly GCF_902686455.1 of Sciurus vulgaris. NCBI lineage: Eukaryota > Metazoa > Chordata > Mammalia > Rodentia > Sciuridae > Sciurus > Sciurus vulgaris. The sequence continues at coordinate 75,972,961 of NC_136472.1, forward strand.
CAGTTGTAATTCTTTCCTGTACTTGGGCAGCTCCTGAAGCAGCATTTTCAAGCTCATTTTTCCTACAAAGGGATCTTCCCAGCCCTGTGTCCCAGAGGCTCCAGGCCTCGCCTGGCTTACCTTGCAGCAGTGTGTAAAAGGCACCTGAGGCAGACAGGTTGGTGGTTATGGTGACATCATCCTTGTTGGAAGTCTCTACCTGTACATGAACCGAGCTGTCTGTGTCACTTCGAAAACTGCTCACCTGGCCAGTAGGGAAGGTCACATTTGTCAGGCGGCCAAAGCTGTCATACCTGAAAGCCAAGGGATAGCATTGAGTAACAGAAATAGGACAGGACTATAGCTGGAATGTTCTACCTCATGCCACAGTTTCGTGTGTTCTGCTTTCCTTTTTGGTCAGATACAGTCCCCTATCTCCTTCATCTCCTTGCTCAAGTCTTGGTCACCTGCTGTCAACAGATGTCTAACTGGAGGAAAATGATTTATCATTCTGAGTTTTCCTTTCCTAATTCACAAAGTGCAGAGGGCACCCCAGCCCTGCCTACCACCCAGGGGTACTGTGAGGAGTATATAAAAGTGCTCCTGCTTTTTCTAGAATGCTTCCCTTGTGCCGGGGTGCTGGTGTACAGGTCATTTCCCTCTTGGGACCTCTCCAGGTCAGGAGAGGTTTGTGGAGTTAGGTTACCAGGCTGGGAATCTGGTGTCACACCACTTGGATTCTGCCACCTGCCAGCACTGTGACCCAGGAGGACCTACTCCCAGTTCATCCCTGCTTCAGCAGAGTTGAGACTGGCATAGAGAAGACAGGCAGGGAATGCTGGTTGAGCAAGTAAAGGAATGCAGGATTGGACATGCAAGGCCTCATTCCCGCTCTGTAGGAGGGGACAGGCCATGACTTAGTCACACTCTGCCTTCTGCATGACATGACAGAAACTGGACACACAGTAGGCACCTGATAAACATCTGCTGAATGCACACATGGAAGCAACTGTTCTCGCTAAGAGATACTTCAGCCATCTCCCTAGGCATCTCCCCAGAGTTTTAGTCTCCAAGACAGAAAGAGGTTTTGTATCAAGGCAGACAATTGTAATTATCATTGAAGGTAGCCTGTAATGCATAATTAAATTGAGCCTGAAGAAGATACAGTGAAAAGGCCCTATGCCTTCAAGATCTGGTTTCCATTTTATATGAGACGGCCAAAACCCTTAATTTCCACTCCTCACATTTTCCATTAGAAGGACTCAATGTCTTAATTAAATGAATATCGAATAGAACAACCAATTTGTAAAATTTTGTCTCCTATTCATTCATTTCACTACCTTTCAGAGCTTGAGAAATGCCACTAGATCTCTCTGCTGCTTGATCAATACCTGTGATTATCCCATCAGAACAGTTTCTTCCGACTCCACATGGGAAGAATTGGAACTGCCCCTTCTGTGGACCTTGAACACCTTTGCCCTGTGGGTTGCTTCTGCAGAACCCTTTCTGCTCTGCTGCAAAGCTGCTCAAACCGGTGCAGGGGCCTGGAAGGGGCAGTTCTGTGTACTCTAGATTCCAAGTGGTTGCCTTAAGCCCCCGTTCTGTGACTGGGTGACATCTGGACAATGGCTTATTTATGACTATCATGGCTTTACTTGTGGGAACCCAGAAAGCAGTGATAAGTATTCTTTCTCACCCTGAGAAATGGAAGGAATGGTGGGCATAAAGTCTTTGGAGTCAGACGGTCTAGGCCTTGAAGCCTGGCTCCACACTTGCTAGCAATGTGACCCTGGAGGATGAGTGCTCGGTTCTGTCTTCCACCTGCCTCAAACCCCCACCACAGATTACAGCATTTCGGGCAGGTTACATAATGCAGCATAACTTCGTTGAGTCTTTTGTTTCCTTTTCTGTACATGCGGATACTAACATCAAGCTCATAGAGACATTGTGAAGACCAAAAGAGGTAACATATTTAAAATGCATGTAAACTTCTTACCAGGGCCTTCAGGACCCCAGGGGACTGTCCTCATTGGAATGTCAACTCCCTGAGGCAGGCATTTCAATTGGTTATTATTGTATCCAGAACTTAGAATGCTAGACATGGAGGAGATGCTTAACAATGTGACTGACCTGATTTCTTACTGTCTCTCCTTCCAACTTCCCCTTGACACTTGTTCTGCATCTCTGACTCATTGCCCCAAAGTTTTCCCCAAACATGCCAAGCTCAGTCCGTACTGGAGGTGCTTACACTGACTGTCCCTCTGCAGGGGATGCTCTTCTCTCCATGTAGGTATGGCCAGTTTTACCATTCAAGTTTCAGTTCAAATGGGGCCTTCCCTGACCACCATTTCTAAAATAGATAGGTTGCCCATCTCTGTCACGTTATCTTACCATATTGTCTTCATTACACTTATTATTTGTTTATTCACTTATTAGTTTCCTCCTACTGAAAGATAAGCTCCATGGGGACAGGGACCTTGTCTATATTCTCAGTGCCTTGAGGATTACCCAACATATAGAAGGTACTCAGTAATATTCATTGAATGAATGAATAAATACATAATAGTAGGTATTATTGCTGATTATTCAAAACATAGATTGAAAGCAACTAAGAGTTTACCACTCCCTCCGCTCTCTGTGTGAGGAAGAGAAAGTTCACATATATTCACTGAGTATCTTTTAGGTACCAAGCATCATGCTTGTAACCATCTCTTGAGGTAGGGACTATTATTGTCATTTCACAAATGGTGATGATTAGGCTCAGAGAAGATAAGTAACTTGCCTAAAATGACACAGCTCGTAAAAGAATAGAGATTCAATGTCAGGTCTATCTGACCTTAAAGAATGTGTTCTTTCATCAAGCTTTCCATAAAAATGATGCTGTTTCAAATCAAAACCTTTGTATTCATCACTGTGTTAAAGAAAAAATTCTGTTTGGAAGTCCCAAGTGGGTCAAGAAGACTGACAGTTTTCCCTTCAAGATGCTTCGCTTGGCTACTGCTGCAGTTGACTTTTGCAGTGATGCCAGGCCCCCTCTTGGAGGGAGGATAGAGATGGCCTGATGATTGGCTTTCCATTATTTCATTCCACTGACTTTTCTTCACTCCATTTTCCCAAAGCATCTCTGGAGCACAGTGAAAGAAAACACATAAAAGATTCATCGAGTTGCCGTGAACTTGGCTCTCAGAAGAGGACTGCTAAAGGGTATCTTCGCACACTGTAAGGCCTGCTTCTTCACACTTGATACTTCATCCTGAACCACTTACTATGTGCAGCTAGCAAGGAAAATGCCAAATTGCCTCTCTGATACTAACTGTTGTTGATTTTAACTTTTTGTTCACAAAAAACATCTGAGTATTACAACTTTCATCTGCGACTGTTCCAAATACTGTCATCACCAATGAGGGAAATGGACACAGTGTCATCTGTGAATAATTAGAGTTCACAGTCCGTGCACTCCAGTAGTTCCCTTGGCCCCTGTCACCATAATGAACGGCATCACTACATCATTGTCCACTCTATAATCAGGTCAGAGCCAGGGCACTTACTGGCTTCTGCAGTAAAAATTTGTACTCACTATCTTTTTCCTATAAAATTAAGTCCCAACAATGAATTCTAGCCTGTCGGATTCCCAGGATGTAGTCCTCCTTCCCAGTGCAGTTCTATCTCTCGCCCACATTGCACTGAAGTCCAGCGTGCGGTGGAAAGCGTGTTGGGTTCAGGTTTACCTGGGGTTGAGTATTGGCTCTGACCCTTATGTCTAACATGTTGCAGAGCCAGTCAGTCTCTGTGCTGGTTATTCTGCATGCCCTCCCTCACCATTCTCTGCCCTTCTCTGTGCCCAGATAGGCTGACCTCTGCAGACTGTATCACTGGGTACCTGGGCTGGCTTGCATCTACTTTGGCTAAGTCCATGGTAGGCACTGACGAGGCACTGGCGGTCAGAACAAGCTTTTCCTCACTCTCTCCTTCGCTGCCATTTCCCCAGTAGTAGCTGCATCCATCTATGATTACAGCTTACAGATGCTTTCTCCTTCCCATGGGGCTTCAGCTGTTGTATCCTGCTTTCCCCTGACCTTGACCTTCAGCCTGAGGCTTGGTAATGGATGTTCTGTTTTTAGTGCCTGGGTGCCTCAGCATCTTTTCTTGGTCCCCTTATCCCTGTCTGTACCTCTAAAACATGCCTTCATTTGAAAGGTGTTTTGCTGAGTATCACATCTGAGTGGACAGTTTTTTTCTTTCTTTCTAAACTTCTGTCTTCTAGCGTGTGTGGTTTCTGATGAGAAGTCTGCTGTAATTTTTGTTTGTTCTTTTTTTCTGGTGCTTTGAAGATTTTCTTTTTTGCATTCAGCAGTTTGAATATGATATGTCTTGAAGTGTGTGTGTGTGTGTGTGTGTGTGTGTGTGTGTGTGAGTGTGTATTTATTCTGCTTGGTTTTTTTTTTTTTAGTTTTTGGATCTGGGGTCCATTATTAATTATGAATAATTCTTGGCCATTATCTCCTCAAATATTCCTCCTCAAATATGCCTGTTTTTCAGCTCCTCTCCTCGAATTCTGGTTATGTGTACACTAGACCATTTGATGTTGTCTCACAGTGTTTGAAGCACTCTTTTCCTCTCTTTTTCTCCTGTGTTTTCATTTGGGTAATTTCGATTGGCCTGCCTTCCTCCCTCAGCTGTGTCAGGCTGTGTCATCAGGAGCAATGAGCCCATGAGAGGCATTCTTCATCTCTGTAGCTGTGTTTCTCATTTCTAGCATTTCTGTTTGATTCTTTCTTAGACTTTCTATCTCCTTACTTAAATTATCCATCTGATCTTGCAAATTGTTCACCTTTTCCATTAGAGCTTTTGATATAATTACAGTTATTTTAAATTCCGTGAAAGATGTTTTCAACATCTGTGTCACATCAGAATATGGTTCTGATGAGACCTTTTTGCTTTGTCTTGCCCTTACGTATGTTCAGTTGAAAATGTGACATCTCCTGTGGCACAGTAGAGACTCAGGTTGACGGCTTGTGTTTGGAAATGAGTTTCCTTCTGCTGAGACTTCAGGGAGGGGGTGTGAGTTAATTTAGTTAGGAGTTGGGTTGGCTTTGAAGTTCCTCATTTCTGTGGTTGACCTCAGTGCATCATAGTCTTTAAGTTCTTTTAGTGAGTTTTTGTGCTTAGGGTGAGAAACTGGTTTGCCTACTTTTTTTCTCTTTACCTCAGTGTCTACTCCATCCTTAGCTGTAGGTCCTTTGTGCCACAAATCAGGGGTCTCCATCCACCTCTGCCCCCTTTCCATCCTTCTCCCAGCAGTGCTTTGCTCTGCACTGTTGCTTTCAGCTTTTTAACCACTAGGAGGTGGTGGTGGGTGAGTTCTCTTGTCCTGAGGAGGACTCAGCCTCAGATATGTGTGTGTCCCTGACCTTGGGGACTGTGGTCTCCTCAGTGCTCCACCCCTTCTCAGGAGGCAGTTCTGGGCTCATTACAGATTCCTGCTCCTCACTAGCACTAGTTACTTTTTCTGCTTTTCTTTCCTCATTCAGTTGCATGTGTTTCCTCCAGTGTCTAAGTAGGAGAGTGACTTGCCTTCTCTTCACAGGTGAAGGTTTTGCTCCTCAGGGGACACAGGGTGACAGGGGTCTGGGTGTACCCCTATTTGTGCTCTCCTCCTCAGCAGTTGCTCCACTCCTTCCCAGGTCTAGCAAAGCCCCCACTTTCTTAAATCTTTACTCTTTTCTGTGGAGAAACTCCTGGTGGGGGGCAGAAAACTCCTGAAGAGGATGTGGACTCCTTCAATTTCAGGTCCTAGGGCTTCACACTCTCTTGCCCATACACACTTGGCCTTGAGAAATATGGTGACCATCCTAGTGAGCTCCTTCTACTAGTTCCTGCTGCGTCCATCCCAGGGAAGCTAACTAAGCTCACATCTTATCTCGCTCTCTCTGCATGTGTCTGTCCCTCCTTGGGTCTGGGCTAGTTTGTTGCCCTATTACCTCTGAGGAGTTCAAGGAAAACTCATGAATTTGCCTGTTGTCTGGCTTATTTTCATTATAAGATTGGGAATGATGCTCTTTCTTAACTCTCATATCCCCAAGCCAAATCTGTTCATTTGATGCTTTGAGTTGACTTCTGTGTCTTTCCATGAGCACTGATAATGTTGGGAACTGGGATTTGAATCCAACCTTCTTCTCACTACAGCATATTTCCCTCCCTTTCTTTATCTCCCTTCCCTCATGAATTTATGTTTCATTTATAAAATATTTAGTGAATCATTTTCAAGGTGGCAAGCCCTCAGCTTGACACAGAGATAAATTAGTAAGGTTCTCACAATAGTTAAGGGGAACACAGCTATAACAGGAGCTGTCATCAGGCACTATGGGAGACCATAATCACCTTCTGCTAAGACACTTAGAAAAGTTGGTTGCTCTTGCCTACACAGGAAGTCAATTTTGTTTATTTACCTATTTTGTGGTACTGGGGATTGAACCCAGGTCCTTCCACATGCTAGGAAAGCACTCCACCACTGAGCTACATCTCCAGCTCTCAATTTTGGAAGGAGCCTCATGCTATCAGGACATTTTCTTAGCCACCAAATGCTCTTTGACCATGAGCCAAGTCTGACAGCATTGATACCCCTCCCTGGAGAAGAGGCCTCCATTGTATACTCCTTAGAGGTTTAAAAACCCATGGACTGAGGGAAGGAAAGTAACCTTGAATCTCCAGAGCTGTGAATTCCAAGTTGCTCTGAAGTGTGTGATGTTTATGTTAGATGTATTATTTAATCTGTTAGGAAGATCGATAAAGCCAACTTAAAACTTGTTTCAGTAATAGCCCATGTCACAGTCAGGCCTGGATAGATTTTTTTTTTTTTCAGTAGAACATTTGAATTTGAATCTACTAAACTGCCTCTTGGAGCTAAAGGGAGAAATTTCACTAGAGCAAATGGCTCATTGGCAAAACCTGTACAAAACCTTGTTAAGAAATACCACGATGATAAACAATGTCACACCCTTATTTCTAGGAAGCTTTATAGCTTGCAAAATATTTTTTCCTCTTACTATTAATTTAGTTTTTGATTCTCAGAATGGCCCAGAAATGGGGTAAGGATAGGGATTCTTTCTGTCTGGTTGAGATGGGGGCCTGGAGGCCAGCCAGGCTGCAGAATCACATGGCTAACATCCAGTGAAAACACGTACCTGGCTCCCTTACTTTGTTCCGGAGCCGAACCACTTTACTTTGGCCCACTTTGGCATGCCATTTTCCAGGCATTTAGGATATCCTCGGGGATCTGACCTCTTTCTTATTTCACACCTTAATATGTTCTACTCGACATTTGAGTTCACTCTTTTGATTCCTACTCCTATTAAAACTTTAGTTAGTCCTCTGATTAGTTTACTTGCAAAATGCTCCTGGCTAATATATTTCATGTCCAAATAACATTTCTGTAATTACTGGTATTACCACAATATTGTGTGAAATAATAATAATAATAATAATAATAATAATAATGTCAGTCACTATCATTTTATTGAGCTTTCCATACTTTATCTCATTGACATTTTGAACCTCAGTCTATCCTTATAAAATAGAAACTACTTTAATCTCTATCATAAAGATAAGTCACAAAAAACACAGATGAAGCAGGCCAGTGCAGTTGGAGGAACGTGGACTTGTGTTCCAGTTGTGTTCTATACCTACTACGTGATTTTAAGCTTGCTCTCTAATCTCTCTGTGCTTTAGCATAGTCATAGGTAAAAAATGTGGAAGATAAATTCCTGTTATCTGAGAAATGATGTACCATGAGACCTTTGGTAATTTGTCTGTATCAAGCTTATGGTTTGCCATTTTGTAGGTGCTGTGAAGATTAAATGGGAAAGAGCCTGGCATACAGAGGAATCTCAGAAAAAGTGAGTTTTCTTTTTTTTTTTTTAGAGTTTTTGTCTTCCACTTCTGGTTTGTGTCAAGAAGGATCAGTGTTTCTCTTGTGTACTACTATAAAGTGGATTTTTTGAAATTTCAAATGCTGTTTTATAAAAAGCAATTGTCATAACTTTTCCTTCTTCATAAAACATCAACTATGGCTGTATATTTCAACAGGAAAAGAGAGGAAGGGACCCTGTCTGGTAGAGGTGTAGGAAATGGTTTTAGATTTCAGGGTGGTGGAGAGTAAGAGTAGCAGTGACGTGCAGGCATTCAGTTTGGGATCTGAGGGAGTGACCTTGGGAACTAATTAAGTGTACAGACTTGCTTTGACAAAGAAACCCCTGTATTGGCTAAATAATGTATGAGATTTCCATGGGCCATGGGGAAAATTGAATTATTTAGCGTATTTCCATTTCAATGAGTTAATCAAGATAATTGCTGTTTTCCTGGATCTTTGTCTTTTCTTTGCAATTAACAAGGTCCTTGTTTGGAGAAAGGAATTTAGTTAGTGAACTTTGTACAAACTACTGTGACATTTTTTGGTGTAAGTTATATTTAAAAATCAATTATAGGTCCTTTTCCTTTGGATTCCACGATTGTGAGAAACTGATGCTTGATCCAGTTTGAGAAGAATGTGGGGTTCAAGGATTCAAGTTCATTTGGGATTAACGACCTCAGCGGGGGTGGCGTCGGGGAGGGCAACAGGGCAGAAATGAAAGAGCAAGAGCTTTGGCCTCAGACAGATTTGAGTTCTGTCATGTTCTCACTATATAACAGCATGCAAATGGGTCTGTCTAAGCCTCAGTTTCTACTTTCATAAAACAGATAAAATCAGCCATCATCCCAGCTGCTGTGAAGGATGAGTGCAACCAGGCAGTTCCTGGCCTGTTGCTGATGTTCAACAAGACTAGTTTCTTCCCCTTCTCCTGCACACTTATCTAATGGTGACATAATCAGCAGTCTCAGTTGCCTGGAACATGGCTAACATCTTGGGGGAAAAAAGCTTTAAGAAAATCTAAGTAGAGGGCTGGGGTTGTGGCTCAGTGGTGGAACACTCCCCTAGCATGTGTGAGGCACTGGGTTCGATCCTCAGCACAGCACATAAATAAATAAATTAAAACCAAAGGTATAAAAAAAAAAAAAAAAAAAAAAACTAAGTAGGAAAAGAGAAGTTACAAAATCTCTTCATTAAAATATGTCCTAGGGAAACACTTCATCCAGCTATTTAATTTTGGCTGGGATTGTAATAAACTGAACTTCTGCTTCTCACACCACTGAAGAAGCCCAGAACCAGATGAAGTAGGGATGTAGTAGATGAGGTGAGCACTGTGACTGAACACAAACTGGGACACGGTAACTCCACATGGAGGGGCCCAGAAAAGAGTAGTTGAGCATCACTTCAGGCAGGGCAAAGGGTTCTCTGCATTCTTGTCTCCCCACAGAAACTCTCTCATATGACAGCATAATATGCAATTGGTGCTCATCCTTATTAACAATCCTGACTCATAAAAAGAAAGGTTATGTTATATCTATATCACATGCTTCAGAAAGGATGCTATGTAATATACTTCATAACAAGTTCATCTAAAATGGTAAGAATTTTTTTTAAAAAAATTGATACTTGAAGATGTGAGCTTCAATTATGCAAAAAAAAATCACCCACATGGAATTGTTCCTTCTTCCCTGCCATGTTTCTGGACAGTGGTCATCTGAAGATGCTAACAGTTTATCAAGTATTTTTCATCTGCATCCTCTCCCTGTACTATGTTCACCATAAGCATTTTACAGATGTAGATCTGAGGCCTAGAGAGATGAAGTCCATGGCAGAGCTGGGATGGAAGCCCAACTCCTCTGATTCCAAAGCTTGTGGCTTCTCCACTACACAATTTCCTTCTCAGGAGAAATGATCTAGAATATGAACATGAGAGCATATTAAAGGTAATGGTTTGCATTTCGGGTCCTGAACCTAAATGAAATACATTCAGGAATGAACACTCCATCAATTCATCTCTAACCTGCAATGCATCTAAAGAAATAGCCATCAAATGGCCTCAGCTGGATACTTACTCATAAAAGGTTGTCCATCCATTTTCATTGCTTTTGGTTGCCAGAAGGCCAGAGTTGCCATGGTATGTCATCATGGCCAGCTCATGTCCTTGTGTGGTCACACTTTTGAGCGCACTGTTGGTGCCCATGGTCACCCAATATACCTGGCCATCTGGGACCACCAGCCAGAGAGGCATCCCAGTAGAATCTCGGCGCACATTCACCATGTTGCCATTGTTGTCTGTGATGAGGGTGACATCACCATCTCCAGTATAGGTGAAGTTGTACAGGTAGTCTCCTGTGGGCAGGCTTTGGGTATAGAGATGCTTGCCACTGGTATCAAACAGGTAGAGCTCCTGGTCGATGGGTGAGGACAGCTCATACATGTTCTGGGTGTTGAGGAAAGGCTTGTTCTTCCGGATAAACCGAATTCGAATATTCCCGAGGTCGGCCACGTAGAGCTCACCATCAGCACACACAGCCAAGGAAGACGGGGTATTCAGCTTTGCATCCTTGGCGTAGCCATCATCTCCAGAGAAACAATCACAGTTGGCATCGTTTTTACAGTCACAGCCACTGGGGGCCCCAGCAACTAGGGAGATCTCTCCACTGGTGGTGACCTGCCTGATGCGGTTGATCTTTTTCTCATCAGTCTCAGCAATATATAGGACCCCATTGTGTGAAACCGCCAAAGCAGTAGCTGACTCCAGGGTTGCATGGATGGCCACCTTGCTCAGCAGGAAGTGGTCGATGCCAGGGACCTGGCAGTGCATGGGCCTCCCGGCAACAATGCGTACCTGGTGATTTTCAGAGATTTGCAGGACCACATTGTTGTCAAGAACATAAAGAGAGTTGTCCATCGGGTTGATGGCTAAGTCTGTGGGCCACTCCAGGCGAACCTGACAATGGAGACATGGACACTCAAATGATTGGCAGGATGCTCCCCACTAATTATCCCACACCCCTATAATCCATAACAGCACCCAAAGTGCCTTCACATAGAGTCTTGGCCAATCCTTACACAGACTATCATCAGAAGAAGGAGTGTTAGTCCCCTGAGCCGAGGAAAACCATGCAACAGCTACCATTGAGATATCTGATGGTCTCCATCAGGACAGACAAAACCTGAAGAAGTGATAACAACAGAAAGTAATCGGGGCGAGGATAGACTTTGGAGTCAGGCGGGCCTGGGTTAAGATCCTAGCTCTACTACTTATGACCTTGGGCAAGTTATTTTGCCTCTCTGAGCCTCAATATTCACATCTGGAAAAACAGGAATGATAATTGTTCAGAGTGCTCTAACAGTGGCAGCTGATATGGGGGCGGGAAGGGAAGGCAGATGGAGTCTGGAGGCTAAAGTAGAACTTGTTCAGAGGTTTAGAAAAGACTCTTCATGAATGGCTGATATGATACACGTATGAAAGATGATTTCTCAAATCTTCATAGAAAAAACAATCATGGCTCTGTCAGACAGTTATAGGCCAGCAATTCTCAAATTTGGGCCCATATTCAAATTATCTGGGGATGTTTTAGAAAATAGTGGTGTTCATATCCCACCCTGAGTCAGTTCCTTGGGTGGGGCTTGGGCACTGACATAATTTCAAGTTTCCTGGGTGATTCTAATTGGGGACTGGGCATCACAACTGGATTTCTGCCTCTTATCAGGTGATAATCAGACAAATAGCATTGGTATCATCTGGGAGCTGGTCAGAAATGCCAGCTGCCAGAAATCTTTGGACTCACTGTCTGCATTTAAGTAAAATCCCTGGGTGACTTCTGTGTCCACTGAAGTTTAGGAAGCTCTGCTCTATATAAAGGTTTCTGGTACTTTGGTGAGCTGTTCCTCCTGGAAAGGGTTAATGAAGCTGGCAGTAGGACTTAGGGGTTTACAGATCTGGGGCCCCACACTTAGCTTCTTCTGAGCCTGACTGGGTTGTGGTGAGTCTTCAAGTGGGAACCTAAGAGGTTGCAGCCCGCAGGGTCTAAGGTGAGCTTTACTCAATGGATGTGGGGGCTGGATTGTTGGATAGATCACACTGGGAGCTGCTGGCACCAAGGAAGGCTCTTTGCTAGTTGTACCTCTAACAGGTCCAGCACACCATACATAGGCAGGAAGGACTGACAGGTGCTTCCTTCTACCGAGTTTTTGGTCTTAAATAAAGACTCATCAACTTAGGGCTCCTGAGCCTCCTGTAAACCCTTGTTCTTTGATCCAATTTGGAGTCCACTCTAACTAGTATGGGTCTTTAGATGAGAAGTTTCTCTTCCAGGAATTTGCTCTTGTACACCATTGTCTACAAGTATATTTATCAGAGCCACATTTAATCAGGGTGAAAAACTGGAGTTAACTCAAATGCCCAACAATTAAGAATTGGCTAAATAAGTTATAGCATATTTAGTTCACTCATAAATAAGAATACTATGTGTAACCATTAAAAGCAATGTGATAGATGGATATGTAATGACAGGGGGAAATGTTCGCTATGTGTTAAGGAGAAAGAACAGGTTACAGAACTGTAAGCACAGTGTGATTCCAATTAGGGGGAAATGTAACCATAAATTAGATAGATTATGGATAGAGAGGAGATTAAAAACTTGAGGGATATATCTCAAAACATTAACCATACTGAGATAAAAGGCCATTTTAATATTCTTTGTGATTTTAAACTTTTTAAAATTTCTTGCAACATGCATGTGGTTGTTTACCTAGGTAGAAAGAAACCCAATGAATTATATATCTAGGCAAGGCCACCTCCGTCTGTCCTTGTAGCTCAGGGTCGATCTCAGGAAGGGCAAGCCCTTTCTCAGTTCTTCAGAGCAGCCTGTCTTCAGGTCTTGTCTCCTCACCCCCGACCCCAGGGCCTGGCCGTCTGCACAGAGCGAGGGTGCTGCAGACCCTGCAGAGCTGCAGCCTGGACTGCCACTCATGCTCCCCAGTGTTCTCCCCAGCACAGTTGTGCCAGCTTTTGGCTGCATCAAGAACACAGTTTGCTCTAAAGTGACAGGAGAATTTTCAATTTTCTAAAACCCATTTCTTGTCAACACTGGCTGCTAAATATTTTATGCCCTCTGGTCCTATGGCACCTTGGGGACCTGCTTGCGAGACCTTTCTGCCTGTCATTATGATGAAAAGATGGTGCCTTGATGAGTGGGGGGGTGGGAGGGGGCAAGAGGGAACCAGTGGAGGGAGAGGAGAGAGGACTCCGAAAGAAATGAACAGCAAGCACGTCTTACACTCTCCCCTAAAGCAGCTGCATGCACAGGGGCACCCGGGGGTGGGGAAGGGATTGCTCTCAGAGCCGCTCTGTCGTGCAGCTGACTTTGCTTCTGGGCCGTACTGTACCTAAGCTAATCTGGTCTCACCTCTTATCAATGATGCTTCTATCACAGCTTAATTTCCCACCACCAAAATGGAGGGAGCATAGGCCTTCGGAGGTTCTGCAGCTCCTAGTTTAAGGGTCCTGTTGGGGGAGGGGCACTCCCTCTGTCCTGTCCTCCTGAGCATCCTCTGCTTCATTAAGGCACTCTGAGCTGACCGCTGTGTTGAAGAGTGATGTGCTTGAATCGATGAATGAATGGCAGCAACTGGCACAGACCCAGCGAGGGATGGGGTCAGGACACTTAACTTCTGATGCCAGTTCTGTAGTCACCAGAAGGGTCATCTTACTCAAGTTTCCTGGACACCGACCTGCTCACCCCATATGCAAAAGGGGGTAATAAATATTGCATAGGGTAGTTGTGAGATCAACTGAGGCAATATATGTGAAAGTTCTGTGGATTTTAAAGGAACCTAATATTGACACCCTATTAGCAGCTGCCAGGCACCGTGCTAGGCAATTACACGATTTCACTTAAAAATTCGTTTTGCGTCTCTGATGAAATCTAGTATAGAGCATTTATTTATAGGTCTCAGTTTCCTTATCTCTAATACCTATCCTATGGGATTACTGTGGCAGCTAGATGAGAAAAGACAAGCCCTGCTCATCTCTCTAACCTCATTTCTAGAACAGCACCCAGCACATAGAGAGCTCTCATTTTGGTCCCTAGGTAGAGAGTGATGCTCTGCCTGGGGTGGCAATACCTGGCCATACTAATCTCCAGATTTTTTTTTTTTTTTTTTTTTTGGTACCAGGAATTGGAACCAGGGGCACTTAACCACTGAGCCATGTCCCCAGCCCTTTTTTGTATTTTATGTAGAGAAAGGTTCTCACTGAGCTGGTTAGGGCCTTGCTAAGTTGCTGAGGCTGGCTTTGAACTCACAATTCTGCTGCCTCAGCCTGCCAAGCCTCAGGGATTACAGCGTGTAATCTGTCCCCTCTCTGCACGATGCCTCCCTCCAGTCCCTTTTTCTCATCTTGGACCTTGGATCTTTGTCTCTTCCTAGGTTGGTCCGGGTTCCTTGGTTCTCCCTCTGTATCCTTGCCTCCTCGCTGTGTTCTGTCTTTGGCTTCCCTCACTGCTCCCCATGGGACAGTCAAGTAGTTGGGTATTGGTAACAGAGGAGGCTCTGAGAATGAAAGCCAGTACCTGCTGCCCATATGTGTATGTAAAAATATATGCCTGCTCTGGAGTTTCATTAAAAAAAAAAAAATCCATGCTTAGATTCAGACGAAGGTAGTAAGGGCCAGCAGTACAGAGATTTTTAGTCCAGGATTTCAGAATCTAAGTGTGGGTTTTCATTTTTTCCCCTATCCAATATAGCCAGTTGTCTTCCAAGCCTCTGCTCTGACTGCTTGGCAGTGTCTCTATCTAAAGTTAAACAATTTTCCAACGTGCGGATTGAAAATTTTCAGCACCCTGCGCTGGCTGGTTGAGGGCCCGTTTTGAGAATTGAAAATACTTGTATGCACATCCTTAGGCCATGGCGGCTTCCTGATGGGTAATTCCAGCTTGCTCACAGACTGGAGAGGGGAACTCTCGAGCCAGCGAGGGGAAGCCTGCCAAATTGCAAAGACGAGTGGCAGAGAACAGATTCCATTCTGGAGCGCAGCAATCACAGTAGTTGGCGCAGAGGGAAACTGCACTAGCATCCGACTGGCACGTGGCACAGTGCTGGGACCACCAGCAGCAGCCATGAGGCCCTGGGGAAGCCACACGTGTCAGGAACAGGCAGGCGTGACTAGTGGCGCTGGGAGCAAGGGCCATGGTCAGCCTCCTTATTTCCTAGGTTCTGGTAAAGTTGGCAAGATGGCACAGGCCAAGTCCTGCCTGAGGACCTACCAATAAAGGGCATATTCCTTGCCAAGTCACTCTTGGCTATCCCAAGGTCATACTGGATTGCTAGTCACTTGTGTCTCACTTGGGTCTATCCTGGGATCCTGGTGCCTACCTGCCAAGGTCCAAACTCTCTGGCATGGTGTGGCAAGGTCCGTCTCTACTGGCCCCAGACCATGCTTCCTATTTCAACTCCTGCCTCTTCCTTCCAAGCATCTTGAGCTCTGGCATTCAACTTCCCATTGTTCTTTGAACATATCAGGCTCATTAACATCTTTGTGCCTTTGTGCATCTGTCCCCTTTCTGCAAAATGTCTCCCTTTCTCTTTTTGCTATCCAGAAAATCCCCATTCAGTCCTTAAAACCTGGCACATAAATGTCAGGTTTTGTGAAAGCGAACCCTAGAACTTTGGTTTATTCCATCTCTGAAGTGTTGAGCAGCATTAGGAAGTTCATGGGCATTGTTGTGTATTCTCAAGGTAATCCTGCTAGACCCACAACAGTGATTTCCATTTCACAGATGAAAATGGGGCCCAGAAGACTTCACACACCTGCCCCAAGTTACTGAGCTAGTGAGTGGCAAAGCCAGGATTCAATCAATCAACCAATCAATCAACACATATGGGTTATTCTTCAACGTGTACCAGCCACCTGATTAAGTAACGACAGAATTCCTGTTTCATGCAGTTACCGAACTAGAAAAAGAATAGATAATATGCAAGTATCTGGATGTGTTACCAAAGAGGAAGTTCAGGCGGCTGTGGATTTAAATTAACACTGTGTAAAGCTCTGTCCATCCTGCTGGCCTTGGGCAGATTTCCATGAACCTCTGCCACGCCCACACACTTGTTACCCCTGTTGGTGACTGCCCAGAGGCAGTGGTGGGGTGGGGCTCTAGCAGAAAAAGTCTTCTCACCTGAGATATATCCATGACAGAATCGCAGCTGAGGGGCCGGGCTGATGTAAGGTCATTGGAGCCCAGCAGGGTGGAGATGATCCCATTCTGATCAATACGTCTAATCATGGTGCCATCCACAAAGTAAATCAGCCCGAACTTGTCCACCGTAATGCCTGGATGGAGAAGCCAAAACAGGAACTGAGCATCAGAGCCAACAGGACACAGAAAGCACCTCGGCAGCCTGGTCTCAGCAGATCCTCCCAGGAAGCTCAGCCCCCTCTCTTTTGTGTGGGGGTGGGGATGGAACCCAGAACCTTGCAGGTGCTGGGCAAGTGCTCTACCACGGAGCATACCCCAGGTCTTCGGTTCTCCTCTAAGGACAAAGAGATGGAGGCTCAGAAACTGGGTGCTTTAAGATGGGGATAGAACCCAGGTTCTCAGGTCCTCCTGGGCTCTAGTCCTGCTTTGCTGCCTCCAGAGATTTTCATCTATCACCTCCGTC
Source organism: Sciurus vulgaris (assembly GCF_902686455.1). Classification (NCBI taxonomy): domain Eukaryota; kingdom Metazoa; phylum Chordata; class Mammalia; order Rodentia; family Sciuridae; genus Sciurus; species Sciurus vulgaris. The sequence goes on from NC_136472.1 coordinate 75,989,510, forward strand.
ACCCACAAAAACTGGACTCATAACTTCTAGGGGTTTTGAAGCACTAGCAATAGTGGTAAGGGGGACATTTTTCACTGTATTGTGCATTAAAAATTTAAATTAACTGACTTCTCAAACCCTGCAAATGTAATAATCGAATACAAGTTTTGGTAATAATTTTTCTTCTAAGACAGTTCTTAAAATTTTTGTATCCTTATTATTTTAGTTTCATTGGTTGTTACAGTTTGGATGTGAGGTGTCCCCCAAAAGCTCATGTGTGAGACAATGCAAGAAGGTTTGGAGGAGAAATGATTGGGCTATAGCCTTAACCTAATCAGTGAATTGATCCCTGATGGGATTAACTGAGTGGTAACTAGAGGCAGATGGGGTGTAGCTGGAGGAAGCAGCTCATTGGGGGGGTGGCTATGGGGTATATATTTGTATCTGGCAAGTGAAGATCTCTCTCTCTCTCTCTGCTTCTTGATCACCACGTGAGATGCTTCCCTCTGCCACACTCTTCTGCCATGATGTTCAGCCTCACCTTTGGCCCCAAGGAATGGAACCTGCTATCTATGGATGGAGACCTATGAAACTGTGTGAATAAACCTTTTCTCCTCTACAATTGTGCTGGTCAGGTCGTTTAGTCACAGCAGTGAAAAAGCTGACTAAAACATTGATCATTGCAAAAGCACAGTCTGAAAAGAATCCTATGGGTTTGCATAGGGAATATTGTTGTATTTAATGTCTAAGGAAAGCACATCAAAGAGAGGAGTCAAAATTACTCATTATTAGCTTTTCCATCCCTAGACCAACACTTGATTGACTTTCTCCCTGGCCTAGTCTGTGTGACCTTTCTTAGCTGTCAAACAAAGGGATTGTTTTAAGTTTGTATTTCTCTTGGACCTGTGTGTGGACCTGCTACAATGCACCCAGGTAATTGCTCCAGATCTTAAATGCATCTGAGCATCTCTCTGCATCTTGGCAAACACCTTGGTGGTCATGATACAAACCAAAGTGAGAGTTGCTTCATGCACTCAGTACTTCTTGGCCCGTGTTGTGCATCAGAATCACCTGGAGAGTTTTCAGTACACACCTTCTTGGCCTCCCTCCTGGAAATAATAGTTCAGGGGGTGACTGCACCTGGGACCAATGCATATTTTAAAAACCATTCATGGGTGATTCTGATTCCCACCCCAGGCTCAGAATTGCAAGTCAGACATTCCCTTACCACACTGTCAATGCTCAGGGGTGACAGGCAAGATGTACCCCTGAGAGGGACCTGGTTTAGACAGGGAGGCCAGGGAAATGACAGCCCCAGGAGAACCTGTCACTTCTGCTTTATTTTCTCTGGGGCAGGTGAGGGACAAGGGGTCAGATAAGGTTGGCTGAGGTGTAGACGTTTGGGCTGTGAAGCTTCCTAGCTGAATTAACTTCACAAGCTCCTCGCTTCTAAGTCTCGGTTTTCTCATTAATAAAATGAGGATGCCAACATCTGATTTGCAATAGTTAGCCATCAATCATTATCAGTGACTCAGGATCACGAGAAACACCCGTGTTCTGTAGGCTTTGTGGCCCTTGCTCTTGGCCCCTGTGTCTCTTCCTTGGCCTGCAGGTGGGCTGAGACACCCGGGGCTCTGAGGAATGGCCCCCGGTGCACGGGTGTGGCCTCCAGGCCTCCTTGGGCAGCTGGAGAGGGTTTCACCCAGAGGACCAGGCGGCCTGGAGGCTGGGAGCCTTTCCTGTGGCCCTGCCTAGAATGTAAATTAATTTCATTCTTTAAGTACCCAGACAGGACTTTTCTTGTCTTCTGGGCTATACCCTGTCTTTCTCTTCCATCTGCCAGGACTGACGAGTGCTTCATGAACAATTTGGTTTCTTGTTTACAAAGTTGGCTGCACAGGCTAATAGAAGTGATCTGTCCCCTGATTAATGACTTCATTTCCTCCTCTTTTTGTTGTGCTAAATAGATGGACATCTTTTCTCCTCCTTGCTGCAAAGTGTCTGCATATTGTGGCACTCTTGTCATTTTTATCTGGGTTAATTGCAGGCTTTTGGGCAATTGTGCTGCCACTCCATCTGTGTGAGGGGGAGGGCACACAGCATGTGCAGGGCCACCGAGGAATGCCTGCGGAGAACAGAGGTCTCAAGAAAACACTTTGAATTCTGAGAGAGTAGAGTGTCGGAGCAGAAAGGCTGTGGGGATCAACCTGCTCGAGGATTACTGGGGAAACTGAGGTGCAGAAGAGGAGGTCCCAGAGTCAGTGAGTAGGAGAGAGGAACCATGAGGCAGAGTCCCCACACGCAAGCCCAGCGCCCACTCCATTCCTTGCTGCTCGTTCGTACCAGCAGATCATAATTAAGAGGGAGATTAACCATCGATGACATAATGTTTACCCCACAGAGTTACCACCTGACCACTCCAGATACATGGGAGAGAGAATGTGCTATGAGGATATATGATGTGATGTGACATAATGCACTATGATACAATACAACAATCGTAATAGGAGTTGCCATTTTTGCAATGTTTACGAGGTCCCGGATGCTGCTAGGCTAAGCATGTACATTCCTGATAATATTTAATCTGTACTATAGCTGCAGTATATCCCTGTTACATAAATGAGGAAAATGAAGCTCAGAGAGGTGAAGCAACTTGCCCAAAGTCACACAGCTAGTAGATGACAAATCCTAGATTTGAATGCATGATTTCATGAGTCTATTGCTTTGATTTTTAACCCAGGCCTTCCAGTATAATCTTTCATGACATTTTTACAGGATACCATGGGAAATACATTACTTTTGACCCTCAGACCACTCCGAGGAAGTACACACAGATGGTATTGTTACCCCCACTCTATTGATGAGGACCCCGTGGCTTAGCCATAGAGCCACAGGCCATGGGGCATTCACCACAGTCAGCTCTCCACTGAAGGATGTCTGTGGATGATGCCTTCTTTTCTAAAAAGACTTGGTGTCCATGTGCTCTCTCAGTTCTGACCCCCGACACACAGTTGTTCTTCCATCTCGGGGAACACTTCTCCCTCTCTCCCATGTCAGAGTGCTTCATAGCCAAGTCTTATTTATTGTGTTACAAAGAACTTATCTATGCATTCTCAGAGCTCTGTGCCCATAGTAAATTCTTGTTGAATAAGTGAATGACAAATACTGAAAGTGAGCATTTGGAGGTTCAGTTTTTTGAAGGATTCCAAACTGAACCTACAGCTAACCCCCCCATAGCACATGAACAAGATGATACACTAGTGCTGCTGATAACAATAACATGAGAGAGCACATGCATATCCAATAGCAGGGAACTGATAAATAAATGATGGGACATCCACTTGGAGGAATACTATATAGTCATTAGACAGGAGGACACATAAGACTCTTTAATGATAGGGAAAGAGTTCATGCTATATCATTTAGGGAGAAAAAGCAGGTTACAAAAACAGTTTGTTTAATGTGACCTCACCTGATTTGATTTTGGTGAATATTATACATACTTATACATATTTACTTGGTTTTGGTTTGTATTATACATACAAACATTGAGAATACAGGTAAAGAGGACAGATAAGACATATTAACTGGGGATATTTCTGGTAGGTAGAATTATCACAATCCTAACTTTCCTCTGTGTATTTATGATATTTCCAATAATTTTTTTGCAATGATAAACCTGTAGGTCTCCTGGAAATGGAAAATTCCACAGTAAACATTACTGAGCATGATTCCAAGGCAAGGCCTTACCCCTGGGATTGGTGAGCGTGGCTTCTGTGGCCTTGCCTCCGTCCCCGCAGCGAGTGTCATCAAAGGGGAGGCACTGGTCCCCAGTCCCTGCCACTACCTCAGAGTTCTTGACCAGGTCCTTCACCACCATGGTAGACTTGATCTTGAAGACCCGCCGGCTGTTGGTGTCAGAGAGGAAGACGGCCCCGCTCATGGGGTCTGTGGTCAGGTAGTATTTGTGTGCCGGGCTGTGACTGCAAAACAAAGACACGGCCACTGGTGAGCCCTTACCCTTGTCAGGTAGCTTGAGATGTGTGTAACTCGAGTCCCTGGCCCTTTTTTTATTTTTAAATTTTTTTTAGATGTTGATAGACCTTTATTTTATTTTATTCATTTATTTAGATGTGGTGCTGAGACTCAAACTCAGTGCCTCACACATGTGAGGCAAGCGTTCTACCACTGAGCCACAACCACAGTCCCCTCTCCCTTTTGAATCCAAGTCAAAACACAGTCTTGGGGGGCTGATGTCTCTATTTTGGGTGATGGTGCCTCAATTTTTCTGATCTGAAGGGTTGGCCTAACTATCCATCCCCCCCAGTTACTAATGCGAAAACCTCTTGCTGATAAGTCCCCCGTATCAGGTGTGAATACATATTTTCTTAAAACTATCAATGAGGCTGGCCATAGGTGGCCTGTTAATCAAACTAGAAACATGAAGGTCTGTGACTTTAAGGAACAATCTGAGTTCAAAGACATAGCCCTTCTCCATAGGATTTTTACAGCAGCTCTTGCTCCCATCTTGGGAATGACGGAGGAGACCCTGGTGGACCTGACTTTTGGTTGTGTCTCCTGTCGTATGCATCGGGAGCCCCTCAGTCTCCCTCCTGCAGCCACATACAACTGAGCTGCAGGATTTGTTTGTAAGTCTGCAGCAAAAATCAAGAAAAAAGAACAGAGGAGCAATACTAGAGAGGGCGGGTTTCTGGAAATCAGTCACAAAGACTAGGCCCAGGTCATGGAGGAAAGGAAAATCAAGACTGGAGAAGCGGGGAGACTAGGCACCGCTGCTAGCCACGGGTTGGGGAAATGCCTGGGCTTTTAAATCAGATCAGTCTGGGTGCTAAGTCTAGCTCTATGACATCTAGCTTCTGAAGCTTGGGCAGGTCACCTGACCTCCTGAGCCTAGTTTTCTTCATCTGTGCAATGGGAATGCTAATAGCTACCCTGTTGATGTATTGGAAAAATTACCTGAAATCACAAACACTGTGTCTTTAGCACCCACACTGTTAAGTCTTGAGCATCCAGGAGGTGCTGGGAATCAGCATTGTTATTTTAACTACTAGTGCTGGTGTCTATTTTTGCATTTGAAGATGACTACTAGGTAGGTAGCACCTGGTAGCCTGAGTTTTGTTAGTCCATGATACTGATAACTGATTTCTTTCAGGTCTAGGGCACACTGGCGTTGGACTCCACTCCTGAGAAGCTCATTTGCAATTCCTAGTCATTTGCTGGCTCTCAAGCTGCATCTCACTATTGGCCCCTCCTGAGTCTCTGGAGCATTTTCTGATTATAAAGAATATCTGTTCAGACTGGACGGCCGAGTACTGGCCACACTCATTGCACACACTGCTAGTGGCCACTGCACACCCTTCAAGATGCAGCGAGAGATCAGAAAGGTCAAGTAAGGTCTACTGTCTATTTATCAGGCATGTAGATTTTGGGTCCTTTTGAAAAACAAAATTTTATTTTACAGACTGGTGTATTTTGAATTACACATAATGACTGGTACACAATTTGGGGGGGGGTCTAGGTCACTGAGGGCCTTAATTGGACCTGACTGCTTGTCAAAAACATCCCTTGCTTTGGACAGTATCCTTGGGGCCTGGCTATTTCTAAGAGCCAGGCATCCAGACCCAGGACTGTCCTTCCTTTGTTTTCTCCCTGGATCTGACTAAAATGACATGACTTTCTCCAGGAATCCTTCTCTCTCCCTAACACAGCTGTCCCATCACCTCTGTCTGAAACCAGGGCAGGTTTCTCTGCCTGTAACCTGGGCCTCTTCATGCCATGCTTCCTGATCTTGCCCAAATACCAACATGCCATTTTCACACTTACCCTTCCAGGATCCCTGTGTCTCACAGAGGAAGTCCACGCTCCCTGCCCAGTAGCACTCCAGGCCCTCCAGCTGGGCTGCTCTGTTTCCCTGTGTTCCCTCACACGCATCCTACACTCCATATGCCTCAGGCCTGTTTGTCCCTGTTCTGTCCCCTTCTCTTTTCTACTCATTCTTCAGATGTCAGCTCAGACAGTAATTTTTCTTGCAAAACTTCCCCAACCTTTTTCTCCGTGCATTGAGATCCATACTGGTCTGCATTTAGATTATACAACACTTAATGTAGTGGTCATGGCTATTTATTTAGGTGTCTTCTCCCAGACCCAGACATTAGTACTTGAAGGAAAGAGATTAGATTTTATTCATTTCTGTATTTCCAATGTTCAGCTTGGTGCCTTCCAGCCCATCACAGCTGCTGCTGAATTTAATGGATGGTATCGCCACTTTCAGCTTATTTAGGTAGTATTTGCATTCAAATTACTTAGCTTTTCTTTTACTTCTCATCTGGGGGCAGTGGTAACAGCACAGGTGTCCTATTTATCTTGAAATGTCCCCTGTGACTTACCCTATAATGTAGCACAGATTTAATCTTCCCTGATGACACTGATTCTGGCTAAATAAAGCACAGTGACCTTAGATCCTGTCCTGCAATGCCGGAGCAGCCTGATCTTCCAGCTCGCCTGTTGACAGCTCGGAGTCGGGGTGATTATTTCATTTCTTTGTGCATCACTCAGGATAAACTGGTGCTATCTACCTTGGCAGAAGATGGACCCCGAGGGAATCTGGTGGGGGGCCCTGTCCACTTAGATTAGCCCCTTGAGTTTCCAGTTCATGTCTCCTTGCACTGCCCCAGAGAAATGTCACTCATGCAGATTTCTCATAAGGGTGAGTTCCAGGAGATGGTGGCACTGGCAGGATTGTCTCAGTCTGTAAGAGCTGGGGCCACCTCTTTTGTGCTCAAGGACAGATTTGAGATTTGGTGGTTAGTTAAGCATACAGGAAAGAACATCAGTTGTGAACTTAAAGTATAGGTTTTAATTGGGGCAAGTTCTCTAAATAGGTCAGGTTGTAGGTTCCTCAGCTGTCAAATGATCAAGTCCCTGCTCTATTTTGCTCACAGGTTTGTCACCAGGATTAAGTGAAATTATCAATAGCCCTTTCCAGTTTGTAGTGTTCTTTGAACTTCTTGGGCTCATTTCTTTCTCCTGCCACCTGGCACAGGGAGTTGTCCCTGTGTCTAAGATGCCCACCTGGACTTCTAGCAGGCAGCAGGACAGAGCCACAGATATGACGCTCACAGATACAATTGCACCTGGTACCACCAATGGGTGCCGACTCTGTCTCAGACACTGTGCTACCACTTGACCTGCATGACCTCATTTTTTTCACAATTATCGTGAAAGGTATTTTTTTTTTTTTTTTTTTTTTTTTTTTTTTTAATTTCACAAAACTGAGGTTGAAGAGGTGAAGTGACTTGACTAGGACTACAAACTGCGAAGTGAATTTGAATCCAGATCTGTTTGATTGCAAAGTCTGTGTTCTTTCTGCTTCCTGATGCTGCTGCTCAGGGCCTTCCAGGCTCCACTGCCCTCATTCACCCGGGCAGAGATTCAGCCGTAGCACCACCTCATCTGAAATACCATTCCTGGACCTCGGCTTCTTCCCACTGGTGAACGGGCCACTTCCTTTGTGTATCTCCAGAGCGCCTAGGCAGATTATACTTTCAGTTATCTGTAGGCCCTTAAGACACTTCTGCTTAGTTGTCTGCCTTCTCGACTAAATCTTGAACTCTTTCTGGGCAGGGACTGATTTCAAGTTCTCAGGTGCTTCCCACTTGGCTGGTGTGGAGTGAGTGCTCTGGAAAGTTCTGCTGAATTCATGAGTGAATGAATGACTGAGTGAATACCTGCCTCCCTGACTTAAGGGTAATGATCTTAAATTGATGGTTCTAGACAACAATCACTTGGAAAACTTGAAGAAAAAAGTCTTACCTATAATAACTGAAGGGCCTGGACATCTACCTTTGAGATCTCTCCAGGTGACCAAGAGGCACAGCCAGATTTGAGAACCAAGGATTTTGAGCAGTGCTTTTCAAACTTTAATGTGCATATGAATTTCCTGGAGATTTTGCTAAAATGTGGATTTCAGTTTAGTGGTACATAACTTGAGAGTCTGCACTTCTGACCAGTTCTCAAAGTATACCAGTGTTGGTTGCCTTTACTTTGAGTAGCAAGACCTTGGAATACTCTGCAAACCACAAATGCCTTCAGGGTATTTGATGCAAGATGTCCTGATTCTGTGGCCAGAGAGCATTTCCTGGATAGGGATCATGTATGATCCTTTCTGATTCCCAATATCCTGAGCAAGGTTGGCACAGAATCATATCATAGTTCTATTCCCAAAGTTTGCTGCAGAAGTCTCTAAGGACCCACATTCTTTTCTAGTTCCTTAAACATAACCTTGGCCCCTCTGGAAGTGACATAAAATCTTAGAGGCCTTTAGGGTACCACTCCAGAAGTTAATGAGCTGAAGTCAGGTCTCACTCTACCATCTTTCAGGATGATGTAGAAAAGTTCCTAGCAGGTGGGAGCCCAGGAGTGTCTTGTGACAAAAAGTAATCTATTCCCAGCTTATGAGTGGGAATTCTCTTTTTGTCTCAGAGTAAGGCCTGCATCACATACAGGAGCATCCTTCAATCACATCAGGTGGCAACCTGGCAAGACCTGCCACACTGGTTCTCAGAACCAGTGGGAAGAGCTTGAGGGTTGGAGCCACACAGATAAGGATTCAAATACAGTTCCAGCACCCACTTGATAAAGTGACCATGGGCAAATTACATAGCTACTTTGAGCCTTGATTTTTTTTCATCTGAGAAAATGGGATAATAACATTGACTTCAAAGGGTTGTTTTGAGAACAAAGACTGCATGAAGAATGTAGATTTCTGTGCATAGTTCCAGTTCCATTAAAAAAAAGAGACATGCTCAATGAATGGTAAAGCTGGTCACCTTGAGAAACCTCCAGAATATTTATATTGGTGCATAATGGAAAAGCTAAGTATGGAGATGTAATATTGTCCTGACAATTTTACATTGTCAGGACAATATTACATCTGGGGCAGTTAAAGGCTCTGTTGAGTTAAGACATGCAGCTAGGTTTGAGGGAGACTTGAATTCAAGAGTATATCTAAGAAGATACTTTGAACATTCCTCCTGGACTTGGGGAAGAGATCTGGAAAGAGGCGAAGATGCTTGTTCCCTAAATGGGTCCACAGAGGAAGATGCCCAAAGGAGTATGGGTCTCTGTTCTGTCTGGGGGACAGCATGAGGCTGAAAAGCCAAAGGCAGAGATGAGCCTGCTCTGGGGAGCACACCACGTGTACACAGCTGACCTCGCCCCTGTGAAGCCAAGTGCTATTACTGAGAGTAGCTGAGGCAGCTAATAGATGAAGAGGACAAGACTTGAGAATTTCTTTAATGTACCTCAATATTTACAGAGGGGGACACTGAGTTCTAGAGAGCAGAGGGGATTTGCCAATATTCAGGAGCCAGATAAAATCAGAACTGGAACCTGGGTTTTCTGTCTCCTGATAGTCTTTGGAAAACTGGAACACACAAGGTATATTCCTTTTCCCCTCTACTTTGGCTCCCCTTAGAAACAGTTTATAGCACCTGAGAAAACAATGTATTGGGAGAGGGCAGGAACCCAGTTTTGAAATCATACCATGGACATATCCAAAGGTCACTGAAGATCAGAAACAAAAGAGACCCCAGTCACTGCTTTTTGCATTTATAGAGGATGAGACTAGAAACCAGAAAATCTGGGTGACCAGCCCAAGGCCAAGTGGCCCCCCAATTTCCCAGTTTTCCCCCTGTGTTTCAGTTGCTTTCCAGCCAGCTACCACCATGGACTGAATGCTTCAGTGTGAAATGCTATTTTTTTTTTTTTTTTCAGTACTGGGGATCGAACCCAGGGCCTTGTGCTTGTAAGGCAAGCTCTCTACCAACTGAGCTATCTCCCCAGCCCAAAATGCTATGTTTTAATCCAGGATCTTTATGGGAAATGGAATTCTGTGTTTTCTGCAAAACTGAAGTTGAGGGCAATGCATCCATTCACATCTCATGGAACATCTCTGTCTCTGAGAGGTAGGCATGTTTTCTATTTCTGATAATGCAAATCATGGAAGTAGTTTTATGTTTTCCTATTTCCTCTGCTGCCATGAAATCAAGTCTACCCTAAGGTACAATCATAGGTGTGTTTTCTCTTTTTGACTTTTGTTCCCACTCCCTGTTTAACTGAATATAAGGTGTGTCTTTGGGTGTAAGAGGACTCAATTTCTTTTGGGGAAAGATGGAGGCATCACAATCATCACCATAGAATAGTATATCATCATCATATCATCACATAGTTATAATGTTATGATATGTTAGTAATAACAATACATGTATTTTGTTATTGTTACCATTATTATGACTATGATGCCCGTTTCTGGAGCTCCTCCTCACGCCTAAAAATGTTGAACACTTCATAAACATCCTTTGTGATTCTTACACCAGTTCCCTTTGAGGGACATTTTAATAACCTCAATTTAGAAATAAGAACTCCAAGAAATGAGGTAATTCTTTCAAGTCCACCCAGATGGGGGGAGCTTCAGTTTTCCCCTCTGTAAATTGGATGTAATCACAGGGACCTACCTCACAGATGGTTTGGGGACAAAATGCTATTTTCTCTGCTACATAGTAAATGCTCTATACATGTTAATTATTACGATTTAAAAATAATACATAAAATTATCACATCTACTTGTACAGAAATGAATTCAATAATTATTGAACTTAGGGTCTCTCTGGCTCTTTTCATCATCCCAAAGGCTTTCTTTTATCCCAACTTTGCACCACCCATGCGCCATGTTGAAGCAAGCCACATGTGGGTAACTCGGCCATCTGAATCACAGCTCTGTCTGCCAGTGGTTATTTTTCAAATCACCCTAATGTGCAGGATCAGCAGACTGTTAGGTGGTAGATGAATGCCACAGTGATAGGTATCACTTCTCTTGGCATCTGACTAGACCCACTCCTGCTGGCTGCACTGCCACTGTGAATCTATGACAAGCCTGCTCTGTGACAAAGTTCCTATCTGGGGATGCTCCCTGAAGGCAGCCCCTGTGGCCTGCTCTGCCCTTGCTGGCAAACCTGGTGGAGTCATCACAGGGATGATCCCAAACCTGTGGTACCTGGAATGTCCACAGAAGCGCAAATTTCAGATTCTTCACCTGATCAAGGTGAATTTTCCATCATGACCATCAAAGTCACTCAGCACAGTCTCAATGGCCTCACTGATGGTGAAGATCAAGCAGACCATGGCATTCCAATTACCATGTCATGGTTTAAATTCCTTTCCCCATTACTTTGGTCTGTTATGTCCTCAGACTACAGGATAACTGCCTCACTTTGCCACAGATTCAAAGAGTTCAGGCTTTTGCCACCCACCGCCACCATTATTAATGACTTCCTCTTATTGCCACCAATTATCCCCGATCAGTTCCAATCACACAGGATTCCTTTGCCATTGAGCCATCTGAAATTGATGTGTGCAGCTTACCATACAACATGCAACAAGGCAGGGGAGAGACGGGAAATTCTCCACTGGTTGGCTTACCTATGTCTGAAATCTTTATTTCTGACAGAAGACAGGAGAGCAGGGAATAGAAGAAAGAATGAGGTGTTAGCAGCAGGGTTAGAAGCATTATTAGCAGCCTGAAAACTTGACAGCAATGCTACTGTACAATACTGTAATAAATAAAGACTTAGCAGCTATGACACTGATATATTTCATATTGGATATTACTTGTCAGTGAGTTCACTTACAAGCAGCTACATATCACAGAGGAGGCATGGTTCCTCCTGTACCCCCACCGCTGACTTCAGGAAAGAGGACTAGCACGACATATTCCACTGCCTTAACAAGTGTGCAGACAGACCGTAACAGTCTCTTCTCTTCCCTGTATGGAAACGTTCCCAGCAATACACAGGCTCACTGCTCTGAGTCTCTGCATCCTTGTTTCTTTACCAAAACATGGGGAACCTGCTCACAGTAGGAAGCAGAACTGGAAATATGCTCTCTCTAGAAGGGAGGGTATGGCAGAGAGAAACAGGCCTGGGGGAAATGATTGGAGGAAAATCTCTCAAGACCATATGTTGATTGATTTAGTTTTCTTTCCAAATTATATTTACTTCTTCCTCCACTACTTATTCACTGTCTCATATGAGCCTCACAACAGGGTGGGAGGGAGGCAGGGAGTTGATAGCTCTTATTTGAAAGATGTAAAAGTGGAGACCCAGGGGGTTAAGTCGTACAGCTTCTCTGCCAAGGTGAGCTGACCCCCTGGTCCTTGGCTCTCTCCATCATAGTACATATATGCAGCTGAATGAATCAAACACACTCAAGGATCCCTTCTTTCTTGATCTATGTCTATGCCAGTCAACCTCATAATAGAAGAAAGGCAGAGAATATTCCATGGGTGAGCTTCCTTCTGTCTCTGTGAGTCGGGGCGGATACCAACACTTCTCTTAGGGCCATGCAGTTATCAGGGAGCCACTAAACCTTGCCTTCTTTCTCACACGTATGCTGCAGAACAAGATTCTTCAGCAGAGAATATAAGACATTAAGACAAAGTGGTTCTCATTAGGCCAGATGACAATTTTTTGGTGAGGCAGAGCTGAGTAATGGCCTTCTGGATTTGGGTCTGCCATTCTAGAAGCTGGACCTTGGATAGACACTTTAAATTCCCTGAGCCTTCTCTTTCCCATTTATCAAAGGGTAGTAATAATAAATACCTCACAGAACTGTTAACACTTGGCAAACAGTAGGAGCCCAACCTTCCCCTGCCTGCTTTGGAGAGAGGCTTTCCAGTTCAAGGAACTGTGCTGCTCATGTGGACCTCTGCCTAGGAGACAAGTGGGTACTGCTCCCTAAAAGTTGTGAAGAAACTTGGTGCCATTTCTCCTGATAGAGGGGAGTGGTGCTCCCTTGTCACTAAAGCACAGCTTCTCCACAGCCCCAGAGCCCACCCTGTGGCAGTGCTTTGGGTCTCGGGAGATCTGGCTCAGGGAAGCACAGAGAACAATGCAAACACAGAGGCTTCCCCTGAGCTGTAGCTGTGTAATGCATTATCACTCATGGAAGAAGGGGAAAAGGGCGACCCAGCTAGTTCTGTAGCACCCAAGGAGCAGAGAGGCCCTGCCTGGGTCAGGCCTGTGGGCCTCACCTCAGTACTGCTCACTCAAGGGGAACTGCTGCTAACTCTGATGAGTGCTAAGCAAACAGGGCCAAACTTGGGGACATGGCCATAGGGGCCTCACCTGTCATTATGCCATCCCTTGTTTTTATAAAGACTCATGTGACTGATTTTACTCAGTTTAGTATTAGGGAGCAAAAAGAAGGTTCAATGGCTCTAAGGAGTCTAATTTTTGACTACCAGCAGGCTTTCCTGTCACCTGGATGCCAAGGACGTCTCCCTGTTCCAAGGGTGGCTTGTCTTCACAGTATATCAAGGGAGGCAGCAGCTGCTTGAGCTGGAAAGTGAAAAGTCAGATTCTGACAAACACAGTTCTGTCCTGTCCCACTTCTCTGGGTCAGTGGGCAATGTGGCTGGACCCTAAGATGGCAGGGGGATGTTATCAGGAACTTTGAGAAGGCACCACATTACATACCTCAGCTCCAGAATGTTGGTGACATTTCCAGAGGGGAAGATCCTGCGGATGTAGTTGAAGTCACCCACATAGAGGCTTCCGTCAGAGCCACAGGTGAGGGCCACAGGGGCCAGGAGCTTGTTGCCATCTGCAAGACCATTGCAGCTGGGGCAGGAGATGCTTCTCCGGCGCCCATTGCCCATGATGCTGCCAATGACTGGTGGCTGCTGAGAGACAAACTGGTTTTCCCCATTCCCTTTGTGCAGGATGCCTGGGACAAGAAGAGAAGAACAGAATTATCTGGGAGCAGAAAGCAGGTCCCTCTTCCCATGGTCAGCCAGAGTCACCTGATTTTGCAAGGTCCCCAAGGTCTTTGTCAACCACTTCCAGACTCATCTCCCAAGGCTGTGCCTCACCCCACACAGTGAAACCCAGAGGGACCTGAGCAGACCACACTGTTTTACTGATTTAATCATCATCATAACCCATATGATGGCACTGATGTGACTGGTATTGTAACAGAGGGAACAGAGGGAACAGAGCAGGCAGCTTACTCTAGACCACACGCATGAGAAGTGGACAAGCACTGGAGTCCAGCTCTTGATTGCTTAGCTACTCTGGCTCTCAAATGGGCTGCACATGGCTCAGTCCACATCTCTGTGACAGTGAGGATTCTAATTGCTAGGGCCCTTTCTCCGTTTCTATCAGTACCAATTCAAGTGTGGACAGTGTGACTTTTTTTCTTTCTGTAGCCCCAGGGCCAAGCACAAAGCCTGACACAGAGTAGACACTGACATATGTTTATAGAGATGGATGAGGTGCTCATAGTCTCCTCTCACCAAGATGGCGTCCAGAGACCAGGGTTTGTGTCTTGATCTGCTCCCAACAGTCTGATCCCAGATCTTACACAGTCTCCACTGCTTTAACTGCCCAGTGGCCTGATGGGGAGATTGACCTCAGTGACAGGGAAGCTTCCTCCCATACTCATGTTGTTTCTTTTTGTTCCACATCATTCTTTACCCCCTGTTTATTGTTATAGCCTCTAAACCCTGCCTCCTGCCTTCCAGCCTGCAGCCTGACAGGGTTTTGGCTTTTATGGGTCACAAGGAACCTCTCTCAAGTGGCCACCTGTTAACTTTGCCAAAGCCATCAAATGGATTGCTTTAATGTTTGATGTAGTCTAATCAATTGCTTTTCCACCTTAAAGCTGGTGCTTTTTTAGGTTTTAGGAAATCCTTTCCTGAGATTTTGAAGAAATTCTTCTATATTTTATTCATTAATTTTGAAGTGTTATCTTTCATATTTAGATGTTTAAAAAACTATCTAAATTTATTTTGTATACAGTGTGTATAGTACAAAGTGGGGGCTTAGCTTAGTTTTTCTCTACATATTGAGCAAATTTTCTGGGTATGTTTTGAAAGTACCCATTAATTTTCCACTTACACAAGAGGTGTGGCAGAAACTTCCAATTACACACAGTATCCATCCAATCCTCTCTTTCCCTCTGTAGCTACAGCAGTCCTGACAGCTAGCCTCTCACATGACTGCTGGAACAGACTATGACCTCCAGCCCAGTGGGCAGCTCCATCTGGGTCTGAGCTCTGGCCAAGGGCACACAGTGTGAGCAGGTGTTGAAAGGTACCCTTATAGTGGGAAGGGCTTGTTCTTCACCTATTCCTCCTCCTTGCTGGACATGAAAGCTGGATTTGGAGTGGTCACCTTGGAGTGACCTTGGTAAGGCCCAAATAGAACAAGGAGAGAGGATCAGGACTTCTGATCCTGAAGCTCTGAATTACCTGCCTCCAGTCTTGTAGGTGAGCAAGAAGCCAATTTTAACTTGTTTGCAGTCTGCAATTTTGGCTTTTCTGACACATATGGCCAAGGCTAATTTTAATTACCACTCACAGGTCAGCTCCTGAATACCTCACTCGGCCCTGTGGACTCCATTTACCTGTTTCTGTGCCAACATCACACAGTTTTAGATGTTACAGTTTTCTAGTTTAACTTAATATTTGGTAAATTTATTTTCTGTGTTCCTCTTTTAAAGATTGCCTTAGCTATTTATAAACCTTCATTTTATTATAAACTTTATAATTAGTTTGTCAACTTCCCCTTAAAACATGCTGTGGTTTTGACAGGCAAGCACTGCACTTTTAGATTCAGCAGAAGATACGTGACATGGTTACCATGAAAGAGTCAGATTGAGTTATTATCTGAGGTGCAGATGCAATCGTGGCACTTGCCTGCTTGAAACCTCTCAGAGGCTTGACATTTGCCTGTGGATGAGGTCCAAAGTCCTAATCTTCCCTGGGCTCCAGCTGCTCAGCCCCCATCTTTGGCTATTCTCCCCTTTATCTCATTCTCTACTCAAATCATAATGGACCTCCTCTCTAAGTACACTTCTTGGAGGCTTCAGCTCTTTCACAGGTACTGTGCCCTCTGCTGGAATGTTCATCCTATTTGAGACCCAGAGTTAATCCTGCAGACCTTCTGAGACTCAGGTCAGGCATCTTCTCTCCAGGGATGCCCTGAGTCATTGAGTGAGGTGCTCCTCCTGTACTTCCATGGTGTCCTGCACCTCCCTCTGTGATGGCGTGGTCAGTGAACAGCAATCAAATAGTCCCTTGAGTATTTGTCTCGGACCATGTAAAGTTTTAAAGCCTCTTATTTCTGTATCCCCAGTGCCTAGCACAGTGACAGGCTGAAAGCAGGTATCCAGCAGTATTTATTGGCTAAGCCTTCTGACCAACGGATTGCACAGGAACCCATGTAATTCAAAGTGTGTAATTTTTTTTTTTTTTTTTGAGGGCCCAAGGGGATATGAGACAAGGTCACAACTGGCCTGGCTCAAGGAATTCTATTTTTCCACTCACCACTTTGGATGTTGAGGGCATGATGCTTGTCCAGGCTCCATCCTCCAAGCTTGGACGCATCGATTTCATATCCCTGAAGCACTGCTGTTCTTTTTTCCCATAGGATAAGATCTGGGCAGGATTCATACTCATAACCCACAGAAACTGTAGGGATCAGAAAGAATATAATGCATGGGTGAGCAAAGCTTCATCTTTGGTCTTTAGACCTATAGCAAGGCCCTCTACTTGTCATTTGCAGAAGAGGAAAAAAAGGATCATATTTCTACCTGGGAACCAGAACCATGTGAAATATGGACAGTGATGCCAAGTCTTTTTTTTTTTAAAGAACAGTTGTACATTATTGGGAAAAGTTAAGCAAATGTATTGAATATTTTAAAAGAACCATGGTGAATTGATTCCAGGGAAGTAATCTTCAATATGGAAAATACTTTATGTACAACGTCTTCACTGCAGCATTATTTATAATAATGGAAATTTGAATTAATCTAAAGGTCTGAAGGAGGTGAGAGACTGAGCAAACTTAAGCATGTCCAATCCAGAATATTACACAGCCGGTGGAAATTATGGCTGGGAAGACCAGGTGGTGACAGGGAAGTGTCCCTGGAGTAATGCTCGCTTGAAAGGATTGGCTATCTTCCATAATCTGTGTGCTCACAAAACAGTAAAAACAAAACAAAACACTTGAAAAAAGAAAGCAAATTCAAATATTAACAAGTCATTGTATTTGTTTATGGGATCGCAATGACTTTTTTTCTACCTTTGTCTCTTTGTCGAATTTTTATGGGGAAGAAATCTGTACTCATTTGTAATGAATACATGGAAAAGAAGCTCAGTTGGGGTATTTTGAAAGCTGATGGTTGCTTTGAGCTTTCAAAACTTGCGAATACTCTGGCTTCACTTTTGTTTCACAAATCCGGGCCCCTCAGTAGGTCCTTGGGATAAAGGTTAAATACAGTAGGCTCCCTGAGTCTGGGTGTGTAAAAGCCCTGTAAGTGACTTTGGGAAGGGAACCAGCAGAGACAGAAATGCCATTTCTTCCAAGTATCTTTCTGAGTAGGAACTATTTTCCAGTGGGCAACTTCCTACCTTAACTACTGGGCAGCCCCTTATAGTTTCTTGTATGTACCATAATGATGGCTGACCAACTGTGGTAACAGGGAACAGGCTGGAGATGTCCCTGTCACCTCTTCCCCATGACTCTGAGTCACTGTATCTTCCACTGGTCACCCATGGCCTAGGAAAGTGAGCTCAGCCCTGAAATTTCACTGTGCAGTCCTTTCCTTTTTAACTGACTGGTGGATACTAAATATGCTCATTTCAACTGAAAGGTGTTTATTTTGAAAAGACAATAGATGTGGCTTGATCCTCAAAAGAGATCACAAACAGTAAAAGATGCTATATTTGCTCCCAATGCTCCTTTGTGGGACAGGTAGGGACGCAAACTATAGTGGAGAGCTGGAATAAATCTAGCTCTGCTCATTACAAGCTGTGACTCCTTGGGAAGTCACCTCACTTCTCTGCTTTCAGCGTCCTCATACAGGATTTTGGACTTGGGAGGCTGTTGTAAGGATTCACTGAGATGCTAATGCACAGGGGAGCACACTGCCCAGAGCAGGTGCTCGAGGGACAGCCCCTTATGTATTTCACGCTCCTGCCTTCCCTTCTGTCCTTCCTTCTTCCTTTCCTCCCTTTCATCCTTTCTAAACACAACATGCCTTCTCTGTTTCCTCACTCTGCCTTGGCAAGGCAAAGAGAATGAAACCAGAGCATGGTTCAAAGTGAGATGTTACTTCTAAGTGCTTGGTGGACCAGCCCCACGTGTTAGGACTGCTAAGGACCCACTCTGAGCCCTTTCTCGGACCCTATCCTGACCCAGAAGCTGGAAGAAGTAAAGCCTGCCCCTGGAAGCCCCAGCTCTCAGTGGGGCTGCTAGGTAAGGCCAGAGTCAGCTTCTGTTTTATCTCTAAAAACAGCAATAATAATGACAGAGAGATAACATCTCTAATTGGAAATAAGGTCATGAGACCAAAAATGCATTTTTGATGAAGGGACTATCTTAACTCCTGTGGCCCACCCCCCCCCCCCAAAAAAAAAAAAAAAAAAAAAGAAAAGAAAAGAAAAAAGAAAGCAGCCCAGTTTCTTAGGTCCTCTACTTTAATGATTTGGTGTAGGCAGGATGGCTGTCAGGTGGCCAGGCAAAGCCCACAGGTTGTGCCTTTGTGGCACACGGCATCTTTAGCCCATCACATACTACCACCACAGTGCTTTTTGAGGAGTGTTTGGGTTTTGTAGCCATTTTTAATGGTGGAATTTTCCACATTCAGGTCTTCCCGTATATTCTTTGATGTCATGGATGGTCACTGAGAGGCTTAAAGGGCAATTAAGCCTTAGTTATTTTTGATCTGAGAAGAGGAAGGGAGGAAAAATCAGCCAGGGAGGTGGCCAGGGTCACTCTGCAGGGACGGCAGGTGTTCTGCAGCAGATAGCTTACCGAAGGCTTCTGAGAGCCCAAGCACCTTTTGGTTGTAGACATCGGTCTTGTCCCACATGAAATAGTAGGACAGGTCAGGGGCAGCAGCAAACCACTTCCTGAAGAGGCGGCCCTCCACCGCCACCATGAGGTGGACCTTCATGAGGTTAAAGGGGATGGTGGGGTGGGTGAGGCTGATCCTCAGGACAGATTTGTAGCCCGGGGTGCGGCTGCTCAGGTAGCTCAGCCTCATCTTGCAACCAGAGATGGCGATTTCCTCCTGCAGAGCCTAGAAGGCAAGACAGATCACAGCAAGGGATGGTCACTGGATTGCTCAAGGGCAGGAAGACAGCCATTGCCCATGGATTCTGGTGTTCAAGAGGCAGAGAATGAAGCAAAGTGGGGGGAGGGGCGGGTGGAAAAGGGGAGAAGGAGGAAGAAAAAAGAAGAGGGAAGAGTGGAAGGTGAAGAGGGCCAGGGGGAGGAAGGGGAAAGAAAGGACGAGAATGGAGAACAGGAATTAAGGGAAGAGAAAGGAAGGCTGAGGGTTGGTCTCTGGGGCCAGCTCTTCCGTGGCACAGCCCTGCATGAGCTGCCGTACCTTGATGAGCCCCGGGTACTCCTCTGTAACATGGATGGCAACATGGCACTCCAAAATCGAGAGGAACACACATGCAATACTACGAGACACCTGGCAGCAGGCTGCCTCCCACTCACTAGCTGTGTCACCCTAAAAGACTCATGGAACCTCTGCATCCCAGTTTCCTCACTGGATTAGCACAGGGCTGGGGAAGGTCACAGATACAAAGTGGCCAGCATCTCAATGTTGTTAGGTAGGATGATGGTGCTGTGGATGAACCTGGGGATCCTGTGAAAAGAGGTCTTTCTCTCAGACTAATGTGGACAGCTACCTGAGCCAGAGAGAAAGTTTCTCAAAACTTTCTTAAAATAAGATGTTTCAAATGGTGTTCCTTTCCAGGGAAGTATGCAGAGGCAACATGAGGTTGACCAAACAAATTACCAGGCAGAGTTGAGAGTACAGCCTGGCAAGGACCTGCACTGAGGCCTCTGCTTGCCCAGAGAGGCTGGATGGGTTGCATGAGTCTCAGTGCACACGGGGTCCCCACCCTAGCACTGTGTCAGTTGAACAGAATGTTGGGGAAGGCAGTGCTTTTTCTGCAGGTGCTGTGGGCTCAGCCCAAGGAGGAATAGTCAATGGATGCCAGATGATCAGGTATGTGGCAAAAGTGGAGGACTTTCATCAACCTGGGGGCTCTCTCTCAAGAAGGGAACATTGGGCTGGGGAGATAGCTCAGCTGGCAGAGTGCTTGCCTTGCAAGCACAAGGCCCTGAGTTCAATCCCCAGTACTGCAAAAAAAAAAAAAAAAAAAAAAAAAAAAAAAAAAAAAAAGGGAACATTAAAATTATGGCATTTGCAGGCAAATGGATGAAATTGGAGAATATCATGCTAAGAGATAAGCCAATCTCAAAAAACCAAAAAACCAAAGGGCGAACGATCTCGCTGATAAGTGGATGATGATACATAGTGGGGGTGGAAGTGGGGCAAGAATGGAGGAAGGAGGGACTGTATAGAGGGAAAAGAGGGGTAGGAGGGGTGGGGGAAGCAAAAAATAAGAGAATGAATCAAACACCATTACCCTATGTAAATGTATGATTACACAAATGGTACGCCTCTCCTTCGTGTACAAACAGAGAAACAAATTGTACCCCATTTGTTTACAATAAAAAAAAAAGAAGGGAACATTAAATCAATCAAGGCTAGCATGTCCATTCAAGGGACAATGAATATTTTACCTTGTGTTCACAGATCAACTGGGCCTTTTTCTGTCCATTCCATAGACAGGTGGGAACATTTACCCCTACCCTGCTCTCCTGGACACAGAATTCTAGGGTGTGGGCTTAACCCAAGCAGTCTTCCGAAGTCACAGCTTACAAGTTGCAGGCAAAGCAGGTGGTACACCCTGGTGAAGCACAGGCAGGAGCCAGTGCTTTCCTGACTCTCTGGTACACAAGGTCCTTCTTGAGGGTACCCCTCACATTTTGCACCTGCCAGAGCTTGCAAAGACTAACCAATGATTGGACTGGCAAACCCCAGGAGTTTGTTTTCATGTATTTTGAGTCTGACAATAAGCAAGGTTTGTGCCCCAACTGGCCCTGTAGGCAGCTGGCCCAGGGAGCAGTGTAAAAAGGGTGCGACCTTGAACCTCATTTGTTCTGAAGTCCCTGCTCCTGGGAAAAATGTCTAGCTGGAGAGGAGCCAGGGTTGAGTAACAAATTAGTTCTCTCCAGCAAGTTCTGTCTTCACTGACAACCATTTCATAGGAAAGGTCAGCCTGGTCATTGAGACAGGAGACAGGTGCTGAATCTCTGAAAAGGAGTGAGCTTGCAACCTGTGTATGCAAAGAGACTTTTGCAATGGTTGTTTCCTTCTTGTAGGCTGGCGTTGGAAGCCACTCCACAGGGCACAGGCAGAGAGATGTGTTTGCTCAGCCAGCCATGAAATACACACACATACATGTATAAACTCTGCCAGCGCTGGGGCCATCCATTAACATGTGCATCACCAGGGTCCTCATTAGGAGGGAAGGAGACAGGGGCTTCTCCTGAACTTCTGGCTGACGCCTCTCCCCTTCCTCAGGCCTTTCTTCCTGCCATCGGAAACCAGGCTGAGGATGGTAGAGGACATTCAACTCAGGGGTTCTTTGTCAGGCAAGGAATCCATCTTGATTTCCGTCAGATTAAAATGCATCTTTCTCAATTACTTCCCTTTAATGATAATTAAGTAAAACACTTGCGTATATAGATTTGAGCCAAAGCAATCCTTAATTGGCATGAAGGCAGCGTGTGTTAAATAATCTTAATAATAATAATAGCTAAAATTTATTGAGCATTTACTAGGTGTCAGATGTGCTAAGTACCTCATAGATATTTTTCTCATTTAATCTTTATTATAATGCTAGCTATTTGGGATCCTGTGACTTATTCCTTGTGGTTCAACCTATTATTATAATACTTACAACAGAGATACTGAGGGGACACCCTACAGACTTGGGTAAAGGAAAGCAGAACTGTACTGGATGGCACCATGGAAAGGGAGAGAGAATTTACTGTAAGCCAGAGTGTGCTCGGCAGGTTGCAGCTGCTCACGTGCTTTCAGTGTGGAGGATGGGTGGCCCCTGTCCTGACACCATGCCTGCCGTGGGGTTTGGCAGCTGGATTCAGCAAAATGGGCTGACAGGATCTGATCCAGACTCCAGAGAGGTTCTTTCTTTCCACCATCTCTAGATCTCCAAATGAAATAAAAGCACAGGGAAATGCAGCCAGGAAGGCTGGGTACCTGAATTTCTGGCACTATGGGACCTTTCTCTGTGCAGGAGCTGGCGAAGGATGTCAATGGGGATGGAGACACGACGGGGTTGGGGCGGGCGAAGTTGCTCAGGTCACAGCTGGGAATCTCATTCTCTTCATGCCGCATGACGATGGTTTCCATGACAAAGAAGCGATCCCAGGGCAGCCAGAGGGTGTGCTCCTGTGTGATGAAAGGCGCCCGCTCAAACCGAAGGATGATGGAGACACCACCGTTGGTGACCAAGTCAAAGCTGTGTGGAGGGGAGTGAGGGTAGTGGAGAGGAGGGGGGCAGGAAAATCAGGATGATGGGGAGGAGAAATAGGAGAGAAAATTACACAAAGGGTCTGAGCACTCGGTGAGGGGAACTTAATACCTAAAGGCTTGTCTGCAGCCACAAGTGGTGATAGTGACTCCAGAAGGCCTTTGGGGTTGCTGCGTTGTCAAGTGACTCACCATAGAGAATTTACTGGAGGCAGGTTGGCCACTGGTAAAAGAGCCAGTTTTCAGGGCACAGGACATTAACAAGTCTGCTGCCGTGGTGCTCCTGGCACGTTGGCCTTTTTCCTGTGTCAGAGCTGAAGCCCAGTAAAACTGCAGCAGAACAAGCCCTGACTCAGCTGTTGGGAACCCTAAGCCTTGTCCTGGCTCTGACATGAACTACGGTGCCGTCTTGATTAAGCCACTTAGCTTCTCTGGTCCTCAGTGTTCTCATCTATAAAATGCAAAGGTTCAAGTGGATTATTCTTAAGTCACTCAGATTCTGTGACTCTACAGCAATTTTGGCTCTAATAGACAGTAATCTCTGATAGATTACTCAACAAAGACCTTTTCAATTCCAAAATAGCTGAACTGTTTAGAGACAACAAAATTAGAATCACAGCATCTTATAAGCAAAAGGGGGCCAGAAGACTGAGTGGCACTCTCAGTTGAGATGAGATCACTGTGACATTGTCCGAGGGCTGATAGCCCAGCCTTGTACACAGCCTCTGTGGATGGTAGGTAGGTCTAAGCAGCAACCTGCCTTCCTAGGCCTTGTTCTGGCTCTGATACCACACCAAATAGGCCTTGGCTAGGGTGGTCTCGAGGCCCTTCCCTCAGGGCATCCTCTGCTGGGCCTCTCTTGTTTCAGGCTTGCAGGGGATGATACAAGTGGAATTTTCCTGCCCCACCCAAAAATGTATTGTACCCAACAGTACTCAGCTAGAAACAGGCTGGCATTTGTTGGGTTATGGAGTCTTAACCACCATCTCCTGCCCACAATCCTAGCAAGACACTTGCCCTTCCAAGCCCTGGCATGGAACTTTTGTCTTGAAAATCTAAGGAAACTGAGTCCCCATTTGTATATCTCCATCTTTAGACAGTGTCCAGACCCCCAGAGAGTCTGATCTCTGAGTTGTACAGGCGCATGAGAGGCCATGTGAGGTCAGGTGTAAACCAAGGTATGTCACTAATCCTGTAGGTCACCTCTGCTTGGCAAAGTAGAGTGTTTCACTTCTACAGAAGGCCCTGGGTTCAGAATATCATGAGATCTCAGACCGGAATTTTGTGTTCTTTCCCCTCCTAAAACAGAACATGTAAAATCAAGTAATAGTTGAACTACCAGAAGGGAACTTACCAGTCATCTGACCTAGTCTCCCCTCCCAGTTGGATGTGTTGGTACCTTCTACAGAATCACCATCAAGGGGCCCACTTCCAGTGATGGGGAGTTTGCTGTATCCACAGGGAAAATAGCCCATCTTTGGCTAGTTCTCATGGTTAGGATTTTTAATATTTTGGAATTGCACATGGATCTCCCTCCCTCTACATCCTTATTCTCTGGTCCTGGTTCTACCTGCTATGATGACTTGGAAACAGTGGTTCTGTCTACCTGCCACCCCTGGCTGCAGTGTCTCTCTGGAAATAGTTCTTTAGCTATTGCTTTTGGGATGCATTTTTAAGGTCTGTCCTCATCTTTTTGGATCCATTTAAACATCGTCCACTCCCAACCTTACTCAGTCAG
The DNA here is from genome assembly GCF_902686455.1 of Sciurus vulgaris. Taxonomy (NCBI): domain Eukaryota; kingdom Metazoa; phylum Chordata; class Mammalia; order Rodentia; family Sciuridae; genus Sciurus; species Sciurus vulgaris. Next base: position 76,013,733 of record NC_136472.1, read on the forward strand.
AATTCCAGCTTCTCCAAGTGAGCTGCTTCTTAGCATCCCTCAACCCCCACTGCACTGTGATTGCTCACCGAACTGTCTGAGCCAGGGACATCTTTCCAGGAACAAGCCCAGAGCTTGATGTTTAAAAGTTTATACAATGAATGCACAGTGACACCATCAACTACTTCTGAACTGATTGATGGTCCACTGAATATTCTATGTCCCTTCTTACTTCATTGTTGCAATTCAACTCCGTGTTCATCTGTGCAGTTGATTTGAGAGACCCAATGCTGGAGCTCACCTTTACTCTGATAAACCCACATTATGAGATTGGGCCCATTGCTCCAGCTTGCTCCTCCTTCCCCTAAAGGCTACAAGGTTTTTATACTCCATTGCCCTGTCCTAGTGCCCAGTCCTGCTCTTGGCACATGGCACTCCCAGATTTGGATCCCCAAGTTCCAAAGACTGAACCTTCCATCCTCTGCAGGAACATTTCACCCCCTTTCCCTGCTTCTCACTCAGCTCTTTCTATGCCACACTTGGGAAGAAGAAGTCAGGCACCACCTCCTTCAATGCATAATGACAGAGAAACACCAGGGAAGGTACTTATTTTGGACCAAGAGTTCAGGTGGTGGGTCTTCAGAATATCCATGGTTTGGGGGAAACAACCAGAGAGCAACTTCTATTATAGAGCTTAATAGCATCTGTGATTTGACAGACCATTTTAAACTAGCAAACAGAATTTTGGCCAGCATCAAAAGCTCTCTTCATGAGAGACTGAGTGTGGGGAGGGTGGAAAGACAAACATGAGAAGACACATTCCCAAGACTGTGAGCAGGCTGGGGCATCTGGCCTTGCCAGCTGCTGAGTGTAATGGGCTGGAGCCAGGCCTACTCATTGTTGGGAAAACCTTGTTGTGAATATGAATGTGACTCTGACCCCAAAGAGGAGGCCTGCCTGGTTCCCACACAAAGCTCAAACAGCTTAGGGCCAGCCTGAGCAATACTACATACTCTATGGGTGAGTTATGCTCCCTTTCCAAGTCTCTATTTCCTCATCTGTAAAATGAAGTTGATGACCATAATCACTTGGCAGCATTATTAATTTGAGAGATGAGTGATGGATGGGAAAAGAACAGGGCCCCACACATTTCCTGGGTGTCATGCTCTGTATAGTCCCATTTTTCAATTCAATGAGCCTGAGCTATTTCTCCTGTCTGATTCAGTTTTTCTTCATGACTTCTATTTTCCATTTCTTTAATGATCTCTTTGGTGAACTTCTCTGCTACTGTTTTGTTTATGAGCTCCTGTTAAAACCTGAAACCTGGTATATTAGCATGTGTGCAGGGGTGGGGAAGCTGGCGCAAGTGTCAAGGAAAGCGGGGATCACAGACACGTCAGTCTCTGGGGTTACAGTGCCCTTGTATATATTCTTATCTCCAGACTGTATCTCTAGCCTTATGGTTTCTCCAAAGGTATGAGTTAAGAAGGTGGGTCAAGCTAGTGGGGAGAGAAATGGGCAAGAGGCAACTTGCTCACTTATAACAAATGAAATTTCAGACAGTACGGGAACAGTGATGACTTTCCCATACAGTAAGCAGTGTCTAAGATGGGAAGAAAATGTAAGCCCCACAATGCCTTGGTAGGAACCGATCTGAAACACAGGCTCTAAGTGGCAGTCATTCCGGTTACTCTGCCATAACGGGAGGCTGATGCAGGAAATACACCTCTGGCGTCTCCATACACTCAAGGGGCAGCAGGGATCTTAGCGGTAGCACAAACAGGAGGCATCAGAGGCCAAAGGTGCTAGAAAGTGAGTTTTTCCCCCAGGGCCACCATATTTATGCCAGACCCTGTTGTGTTTTTTGGACCTACCCTACCCAAGCCTAGCAGGGTGCAAGGACTGATGATCCACCACCTCATGAGTGACTGGCAAGTTTCATGGCAAAAAAGAACAATCCTCAAGGGTTCCTTTTTGATGACTGTTTCCCAGCAGGTAATCATGTAGTCAGTACACCTGTTGTCTAGGAGGCTCACAACTGCCATTTCCATAAAGCCAGGAGCCCCAAACCCGGAGGCAGTGAAGGCAGTGCATAATGAAGGAGACTCCTTTGCTCTGTAGCGGGAGTCTGCACTGATGTGCTTCCTGGTTGGAATGTGTGCAGGGTAGGGAACAGTGGCCTGGCCTGGCCAGATTACCCCTGGGGGTTAGTCAAGAACCTTCTCCAGCTGGGCCCCTTCCCATTCACATGGAGGTGGGGAGGCTCCCATGCCAAGCTTGCCAGCCCTGTCTAAGAGGCACACATGTCTACAAACAGATGAGCCTCTACTTCATTAGCACCTCGGCCGGGACATGCTCGCATCTGATATTGGATTAAAGAGGTGCTAAAATCAATCAGGCTGGAGCATAATTTCCAACACAGAGTGAAAATCAACCTTATGGGCCCACAGTCAGCCAGATGGAATGCCACCACCTGATTTTATTAAAAATAGAGGACTTGTCACCACTGACAGCCTAAATATTCCACTTTGCTCCTCCTTCCCTTTTCTCCAAAATATTCTCATTGCCTATCTTGTCACCATCTCCTTCTCATTATTCAATAATTTGTAATTTTAATATGTGCCAGACCTGAAATATAGTAATTAATCTGAGTGGAGAAGGGAACTAAGATTTATCTCTTTATTCATATTTTTTGGTATCAGGGATTGAGCCCAGGAGCACTCAACCACTGAGTCACATCCCCAACCTTTTTTTGTATTTTCTTTAGAGACAGGGTCTCACTCAGTTCCTTAGGGCCTCATTAAGTTGCTGAGGCTGGCTTTGAACTCTTTCTGCCTTTGCCTCTTTAGCCACTGGGATTATAGGCGTGTGCCACGATGCCTGGCCAGAACTAAGATTTATTAAACATCTACTATGTGTCAGGTGTTTCCTCATCCATCATATCAACTAATCCCCCAAACCAATTTGTGAGATGGATAGCATTAGGACCATTTAACAGGTGGAGAAGTGGAGGCTTAGAGAGGTAAGGAGATCTGTCCAAGGACAATGTAACAGGGGGAGAGCTGGTATTATTAAGGAAGATTTACTTCATTTTACTGGTGGTTCTTAGAGGAATTTAAAGTCAGAAGATTATCACCCAAATAGCTTCCATAAACCTGAGCAATTGCAGATGGAACCCATACAAGAGGAATGGCCAAGACTTCTGGAGCTGTCTGGTCTGTAGAAAGTAGTCCACATGATGATAGTATTTCATACCATAAATCATGGAGCAGGATAATATGGATAAGGTACCCTATGTTTACTCTGATGTCCACATGAGAAGAAATTGCTTATTCTATGGCTGGAGTCAGGCACAAGGTCATATACCCAATAAACTGCAGAGCTAGGCATTTGAACTCAGGCCTTTTGGATCCAAGTCCCATCCTCTTTCTATATTGTCCATCCAATGGCAGCTATGTGGCAAAACCATGAGAACAAAGATTTCACTCTTCCTGCTCCATAAGAGGTCACCTACCTGCCATCTTGCCTGCTGATTGTGTACCCAAAGAGCGGATTATTGACAAAACTGATGTTCACACCAACAAGCGGGGTCCCATCTGATGTCATTACTTGACCACGAATGACACAAGCATGCCTGTGGGAAAAGAAGAGAGAATAACATGAGGTTCCTTCCATGGTCAGAGTCTGGCTGGTAGGGAACCACCAGAGGTCAGAAGACAGAAGACCGGTTGCTCAGATGCGTCATACCGAGGGCTCATGGTATTCACTCCAGATATACGCTACCCTCTTAAAAATATCACCTCAATTTAAGGTATCAGAGTACCCTTGAAAGAACAGTTCTTAGAGAATGTTTTCAAGTAAAACACTCAGAGGTTATTTTCTAAGGATATCATATTGTGCTGTAAGGAGAGAAAGCTGATTTCAGAGGGTAACACAGTGCAGCTATATATATAGATTTGGAGACAGGGGTCTCAGGTTCAAATCCCAGTTCTGCCACTTCCTCGCTCTCTGAATTTGTGCAGGTATGTGACAATCCTTTGAGCCTGTATTTTCATCCTGGTGCAGAGTAAGCTCCATAAGGGGCATTAGCTGTCTCACTGGAACCGAATATACGAGAAAGTGAACAGGATAGAGGGTACTTCCTTTCATCTGACATTATGAGAGAAGGGCAGATGTCACATTCACATAGGATGGATTCTGGAACCTGTAATTTCTCCCAGTACTGCACCCCTGCCCCATTCTTTCTCTGTATTCTAGACAACAAACCACATGCTTTAACTAAACGTCATGCCAGGCAAACGTTGCTTTGTGCCCCTCGAGTCTCTATAATGCTCTTCCATCTGCCTAAAATGTCATTGTTGCAGCCCCTTACTGACATTCTCATTCCTAAAGACCCACTTCAAGTGATACCTCTTCCCTGAAGTCTTTCTTGATGTCCCTAATAAGAACCAGACCTATGACCCTCAAAACCTGATACAAACACCTTGATAACAAACATACGTGTGTGTGTGTGTGTGTCTCTCTCTCTCTCTCTCTCTCTCTCTCTCTCTCCAATAGAGCCTGAACTTTTTGAGGGCAGAGTCAAGTTCTCTTCCTTTCTTTCTCTCTACAGTGCCTGGATTATGCCTAATAGGTACTAGGTCACGGTTGAAAAAAATAGGGAAATGAGCAAATAAGTGGGACAACTGAAGATCATCAAGCATGATGACTTTTCACATATTTCAGAAACAGAACCTTTTTACAGATGACATTTTATAAATATCCAAATGTGGAAAACAAGGGAAAAGAAGATCTGTTCTACACGAAGCAGAGTCAGAGGCCCTTTCCCCCTTGGGTTGGTTCTGAAGGCAACTCTGGGGAGCCTCGAAGTCTGGAGAAGGGAGCTAGAAAAGGAGAGGCTAGGGGAACCTTTTATTTTATAGAAAAGGAAAAGAAGAGGTTATGTTATTTGGCTAAAGTCACGTAGGAAGTGGTGTCATGGCCTGACTTGACTTGGGGCCTTACAACTGTGGGTCCAGTGCTAGACCAGTCTGTTTGCTACGATCAGTTGGTGGGAATGAAGGTGCTGGCTGGTGTCAACATTCTAAGGATTAGGAACTGGGGACACAGACCTCAATGACAAGACCAATCTGAGGCAAAAGTGCAGAAGTGCAGGTGCTCTTGCCCACATAACTCTGCGCACTTGGTTTCGGAAGGTTTTTTTTTTTTTTTTTTTCTGGCTGAGAGAAGAACTACTGATGAGGCCCATGGGCATTCATGAAAAAAGATCTCAAACTTTGTCCTTGCCTTATTAGGTACCCACATCTCTACCTTCCTAGAGTGATAAACTTTTCTCTGTTTGATGAGAAAAGCAATTAACACCAGGCTTGTAAGCAGCTGGTCTCACTAGTGTCAGCTTGTCCTTTCTGAAGGCAAAAACAACTACCCACAATGCACCAGGCACCCCACCCCCACCCCACCTCACTCCCCACAATCTGGTTAATGCTAATTTAGTCAGTGGTTTTCTTCCGCGGTCATTGGTCTAAATGCTATTACATGACAAACAAGTTAAGCAGGTAAAACTCAGCAAAGACTTTTAGTCCTGCTCCGAAGGTCTCCCAATATATTTATGTGAAATTATCTCTCCACTAATGGGAAAGATTTATTCCATCAATTGTATTCAGCTGGTACTGAGAGATGCTTTCTTTAATGGAGGACAATTGAATTTCTTATTGCAGGAACTTTGTCCTTCCAGAGAATTACTAACAGATCTCATCCCCTGATGTTGGCTACTAGCCAGCCTTCTCCTGACATACATACCTTCAGACTGCATGGAAAATTATCGGCCCTCTGGGGATGGTTTCCTTTTGAGGGCTACCCTGGCTGCTGCCCCTTATGTACATGCAGGCCAGCATCCTCTGATTTATCTCTCTGTGGGGATTTTCCAATAATTGGGAATCGTTAAATCAGTACCATTTTGCTATCATGTCGCCTCAAATTCTGCAAGCCAGAGCAGATGTAATTTTAGCCTAGGCTCCTGTGGATTGCTTTTGGATTCTGGAGAAGATTAAGTCGACTCTCCACCCCTGTAGACCACAGAGGCCTCACTCATGTCAAAATAGGCATTTGATTCTGGAATCAAGTCCTATAGAAAAACACTTCCATTCCCCTCTATTTGACCATGATTTTCAGTTGTCAAGAAACCCAGGTTTAACAGAAAGCCTTTCTTGTAACAAAGGAGATGGAGATGGGTAAGTTAGTTCTGTAGAGGCCTATGAAATGTGTCTTTTGCCATCTGTGTTTGTCTAGGGAGGTTTGAAGAGCTACGGAAGTTTTCCAATGCTTCATGCACTTATTCAATTGTTGCCACCAGTGGTATACTGGTAGGTCTGTTTAACAGCAGACTTAGGGAGGGAGAAAAAAAGAAAGGAAGACAGAAAGAAAGGAAGAAAGAAAGGGAGAAAGAAAAACAGTTGTGATTTGTAGCATTTGCCCAGTGTTATGATGTAAATACTCCCATGATGGCTGATTTCAAGCTACCAACAAGATGTCACTGAATACAAAGTTGGAGAAGATGCACAGTAGGACACTATGTAGAATTCCCACCATAGAGATACAATAGTCCCAAATAACCTCAGAAGCAAAGATAATTATAAAATACAGTGAAATATTTAGGAAGTTATAAATTTTGAGTATTCATAAGCTTTTAGTGTAATTTAATTTTATGTTTTAATTTTTAATAGTGACTGTGTAAAGCAGCCAGCTTAAAGAATTCCTAAGCACTTACTAATCAGTTCTTGTGAGCTGGTACACGAGCTGGCACACCACCAGACCACTGACCCTACACTTAGGGTTAGTACTTGCTTAGTGCTGAGGATATGGCTAAGATATAGCAGCTGCTTTATAGGCAAAGGTCCATAATGGAAGACCACCTTGTTGAGACACCACTGAGGTCAGCTTCCCAGATGGCTCATATGATCCTCTTATTACCAGTCCTTTATTTGACATGTTTTATTTTCCTTTGTTATCTTGGCATAACAGAGTTTGGGGTGCTATTTTCTACTCACCCTTAGAGTCCCTTCTATACTGTTAGTACCTCAGTAGGTTGTTATAAATCTTCCTGGCATAATTCATCACCCTCTCTTGGACTTCTCTATACTTTATAGGTATTTCTCCATTATTGTGAGCATCTAGGACTATGTCATTCACCTTCACAAAGTTGTCTCATGTGCTCACATATGAGGTAGAGGAGGGCTGGGATCTCATCTCCAGGGGCTAGGGTAAGCATGGGATATTGTTCCCTGTTTGTTGATAATGAAACTCCGAGACCTTGCTCAAGGTCACCCAGAGAGAAACAAAATTGTATGAGCTGCCACTCAAAGCTTGGACTTCTCACTTTCAGGTCCTTACTGTTAGTACTGTGTCTAGATCTGCAGTCACTAAAAAAAGAAAACCAGGCACCTACCATGAGTCAGGTGCCATGTTAGGTGCTAGAGTTATAGAAATGCATGAATCACATTCCCCTGTTACTGGTAAAACTCAGAAAAGCTAATTTGAAATGCCCTAGTGTAGTTGTCTCCAGCATCAGGGAGTCAATACATGGGTTTGGCATATGTCAGGCAGCTGGGATACAAAACAAGCAATTAGGCTAGGTGAACTCTGCCAGGAGGGAGTGTTCATGCCAGGCCAGGGGGATGTCAAACAGCCTGGCATTAGTCCAGCTATGCTCAGAGCCTGACTGAGGTACCCTTGCTGATGGCAATGAGGGAGAAGATACGCTCGACTGCTTCCTGAGGACAGTAGCCAGGTTTTGTCAGAGATAAGGCCATCACAAAATGGAATCAAGCAAATAAAAAGCCAGCCTCCACTGTCACCCAGGAAGAAGAGGTAGAAGAACACGGGGCAGGGAGTCACACTTCCAAGTTCTGACTCTGGTGATGAACTGCATGACCTTGGAGAGTCATCAGAACTCTCTGAACCCCTCTTTTCTCATCTGTCCAGAGCACTGAAGTTTTTCCCAACTTGGTATACAACAGAATCCAATGTCTTCTGGGCTTGGTTAAGAATTTAAGAATTTACAATTGTTTTAATCTGGTGCTACCTGATCCAGCTCGAGTAGCTCTACCACAAGTGGCCTGAGTCTTGTTGTAGCTCAAAACAAAGCTTTTATCTCTCTCTGAATTGTTCCCTCTATCTGGATCTTTCCATTTGTTACTTGAAAAACTGCCTGCCCAGTCTTCAGGGCCCAGCTGGAGCATTCCTTAAACAATGTTCACTCCTGCCCCTTTCTAGGCTAGTTTTGCACAAACTGAGTGTTGTCATCTAATTGGGATAATCTTTTCTCCTCCAGAAGACCATGAGATCCTTGAAGATGGGACCAACCACATCCCCCTCACTGCTCTGTTCCTGGCATGGGGCATGGATGATGCTCATTTAGAGGAAACCTCTAAAACAGGTGTTAGAGTTTGAATGAGGGACACGGTGTAAGCTTTTAATAGATTGCTTACTGAATAAAGAAAAAGGTGATGTGTTTTTGTTACTTAAGGTGAGGGTGATGTCAGAGGACTCTGAGCTGCTTGACCTTGGCAGGGATATGGCTAAGGGTGTAAAGGTTGGGTCTTTCTGTGTGACCAGCCCAAATTGCCTCCCAAGACTAGGGTCCCCACCACCAGAAGGCTCACTTGACTTCAGCTGGCACGTGTTATATGAAAAAAAAATTTTTTAAAAGTCAGAAATTAAACCGGATTAATGATTCAAGGTATATTGTACAAGCAGATAAAGAAAAGTGAGGAGAGAAAACCTGCAGATTTCCTTTTTTGTTGTCATTAAATGAAGGCAGCTAATTAATCCAACTCTCATTATCCCAGATGTGGGGCACCTATGGAAAATTTAATTGAGCAACAAATATATCATTTATGGTAACTTTTGTAATAAATATTGATTTAGAGCTCTAGTCTTTTGAGAAAAGTTAACAGGTGAAGGATATAAACTCTAGATTATGATTTCCAACCTATTTTATTGCACCTATCTCATTGAAATATCTGCAGAATTAAAACCTTGGAACTTAATGGGTTAAGCTGCTATTCACGAGACTGGAAAAACTATTTGGAATTGAGGTTGCAAACAATAACTTAGCCTCCCTCTGCCTGAAAATATTTGCTACTCTATGTTGTTATTGGTTATGTAAATCGCTCCTTTGCATCATATACTTTAAATGGATTTATATGCCTGACTTGTACAAACTCTTAAAATGTTTTCTTTAAACTCCTGCTAATTGAATGGGATCTTTCCAGCCTCTACCACAATTTATCCAAAGTCTTTTAAGAATATTACCAGATGGAAAATCCCACTTGAAAACCTGTCACTCTTCAACTCTCCACTCTTCAACTTCTAAGACCATCTTTCCAGTCTGGGCTTACAGGCTGATCTACAGCTTTTCTCCCTAGTTTTCCATGTAATGCTCCACCTCAGTTTCCCTGGCTAGCAGCACCCTTTTCTGTTCTGTTTTCACTAAACTCTTAGCAGATGCTCCAAAAATATTTGCTAAGTAACTAACAAAAAAAAAAAAAAAAAAAAAAATAGATCCAGTTCCTATTTCTGAAGAACTCAATATTCTGGAATATACTTTGATTTTTAAGAAAAACTTTTTCTCAGCAAAGGATACAATCAATAATGTGAAAATAGAGCCTACAGAGTGGGAGAAAATCTTTTCCACACACACTTCAGATAGAGCACTTATCTACAAAATTTATAAAGAACTTATGCAACTTTACACCAAAAATCCAAAGAACCCAGTCAATAAATGGGCCAAGGAACTGGACAGACACTTTACAGAAGAAGATAGACAGATGATTAATAAATATATGAAAAAGTGTTCAACATCTCTAGTAATTAGAGAAATGCAAATTAAAGCAACTCTAAGATTTCATCTTACTCCAATTAGAATGGCTATTATCAAGAACACACACAATAATAGATGTTGGTGTGGATGTGGGGGAAAGGGCACACTTGTACATTGCTGATGGGGTTGCAAATTAGTGCAGCCACTCTGGAAAGCAGTGCGGAGAATCCTCAGAAAACTTGGAATGGACCCACCTTTTGACCCAGTTATTTCACTCCTTGGTTTATACCCAAAGGACTTAAAATTAGCATACTACAGTAACGCAGCCACATCAATGTTTATAGCAGCTCAATTCACAGTAGCTAGATTGTGGAACCAACCTAGATGCTCTTCAACAGACGAATGGATAAAGAAACTGTGGTATATATACACAATGAAATATTATTCAGCCGGCATTTGCAGATAAATGGATGGAATTGGAGACTCTCATGCTAAGTGAAATAAGCCAATCCCAAAAAACCAAAGGCCAAATGTTTTCCCTGATAAATAGATGATGATATATAATGGGGATGCAGGGGTCGGGGGTGAGAGAAGAATGGAGGAACTTTAGATTACATAGAGGGAAATGAGAGGGGGGAGGGGTGGGTGGTATGAAAGATGGTAGAATGAGACAGACATCATTATCCTATGTACATATATGATTGCACGAATGGTATGAATCTACATCATGCACAACCATATAAAAGATGTACCCCATTTGTGTACAATGAATCAAAATGCAGTCTGTAAAAATAAAAAAAAATGAAAAAAGAAAAACAAGTAGGGCTAAGATACCTATTAGTTGGCAGTGCTCAATTTCTGAATTGCTTATCTGTATTTTACATGTAGTCTCTTATTTTACATGTAATGCCTTAAACAAGGCATTTGCCTATGGTTGCAGATTTGATTAAAATCATACACTGTACTTCAAGATTAAAAAAAAAAAAGAAATCCTTTCATACCGAATTAAAGTTAGTAAGAATAAAAATGGTGTTACCAAGTCTTTCCAATGTGATTGTAACCAAGACATCCCCACAGTTAGGACAGAGGACCAGACTCCACCCACATGCCCAACTCCTGGTTTTCCACTGGAATTGCCTCAGTTTAGACTCTACCAGAAGCTTCCAGATGACTTGTTTGGTACATGGAGTACACATCAGAGGGAAGCTTACCAAAACAGCTTAGCCCCTCAGACCATTTTGTGTATGTTTCAGGAGAGAAAAGAGAAAATCCACAGACTCCTTTAGATTGGTAGGAAGACTATAACTCTTAAGCCAGAGGGGTCTTCAGTGAGACTGAATCCAGACTCCTCATTTACAGGTGAGGAAGTGATCTCTGGGGTGGGGCAGTACTTCTTTTCATTATCTGTTGAAGCTGGAGCACCCCCAGGTCTGCCTTGGGGCCCCGACACCACCTGGGTTGCCCAATGACAAGATGGCCTAGCAATCTTCTAATGTCTTTAGGGACCACAGGCTGGGTCTCCTGGAGAGCCCAGAAGCCACTGCTCTGTGGTCTCCCAGCTTAATGTGGTTGCTGAGATCCTGCAGGCACCGAGGGCATGTGAGCTTCCAGGCTGCAGCTCTCGCCACCCAGGCCTGGGTCAACCTGGTGCTGGAATGCTGATGCTTCAAGTCTCTTCCCACAGGAAATCTGCAGGAATTTCCCACAGGAAATCTTTTGGGGGGCAAGGGGATGTATAAGAATTGAATCCTTGACTGTTCACAGCACATGTTCAAATGCTTCCAGAGAAGTGAGTTCCCTGGTTGTGGCACACCTGCGCTCACATGGCCCCACCATGGTGGGAGAAAGGCAGAGGCAGGGGAGGCAGGTAGGGTGCCATCTTTGGCTTCTGCCATAACACTGCACAGAGGCCGCATCTATCCACATCATAGAACCCCGCTGTGGGACTGACTCAGCCCACTCTTGTTGTTGTTGTTCTAATTAGTTACACATGACAGTAGAATGCATTTTGACACACTGTACACAATTGGAGCATAACTTCTCATTTCTCTGGCTGTACATGGTGCAGAGTCACACCAGTATGGTAATCATACATGTATATAGGGTAATAATGTCTGTCTCATCCTACCTTCCCATCCCCCTCGCCCCACCCCTCCCTCCACTCCTGTCTACACATCCAAAGTTTCCTTCATTCTTCCTTATCCACCCTCCCCTACTATGGATCAGCCTCTGCTTATCAGAGAAAACATTCAGCCTTTGTTTTTTGGGGATTGGCTTATTTCACTTAGCATGACATTCTCTAGTTCCATCCATTTACCTGCAAATGCCAGAATTTCATTCTTCTTTAAGGCTGTCACTCAGCCCATTCTTGAGGCCTCTGGGAGCTGACTGGAGGGCCAGGTAGGCTCACAGAGGAGTTGTATGCCTTGACCCTACATCTTCCCCTGAGGACAATCTTATTAATGTGAAGCACGGTTCTCCCAATATTTTAACATCTTATTACTTAAAGTTCATCAGTGTTGAATGTAAATTTATATACCCTGATTTACAAATACTAGAATTATAGTTTGAGAAATAAAAATCCTCATTTAGGATTTCAGGGTCTTCAGGATTCAGGCTCAGTTATTAACTTCCTGGGACAAGGGCTCTCTCTGGCCTTGACCTTTCCTCTTCTGCCATACAGGATTGATGATCTCAAGGGCCCACTTGCCTCTGCCATCCTGTGGGGCTAGGACACTTGTGTCAGTGACCTAACTGTGCTAATGCTGCCGCCTGGTTCTCATTTCCTCCCAGTTCTCCTGGTGCTGCTAAAACCTACATAAATATGAATACTGTTGCTGATTCTAACACAAACACTATTGCTATTAGTAATAATGGCCGTGAGACTTACTGAATACTCACTGCCCTCATACCTAAATGTTTTATATCTCATTTAATCATTACAACATACCCATGAGGAATGGATTAGGCTCCTGATATGACAAAGGAGAAGAACAAGACACAGAAGATTAAAAGATGTGTCCAAGGTCACACAGCTAACAAATAGCAAGGCTGGGCAAGTTTAGGCCACTGACTCTGAGCTAGTGCTCCTCAGCATGAAGCCTGACTGCATGTTATGTATAACATTGTGTGTATAATGAAAGTCAGGGGCACCTGGGAACGTAGGGTTCAGCCGAACTACACTGTATAGATTGTAAAATGAGGATACTGAGCTGGGAGCATGCAGGATGCAACAGAGAACAGAAACTCAGCATGTGGGCTCTAGTGTCAATGGAACATGGCTTCCAATGTAGCTCTGCCACTTGCCTTCTGACCTTTGCCAGGTACTGGAACTTTTCTGTGCCTCAGTCTATATGCTCTAAAACAAGGGTAAAAAATCTGTCCCGGTGTGCTACGATCTGGGGGACACTTAAAGACATCACTACTTATGAAACTTATATAGCATTTCCAACAATGCAGGACATGTAGCACATCCATGGTGAATGTTAGGTGTTATTTCTGAGTGTATGTATCAGCCATTGGATTTCTCGGTATTGCATCTCATTTAATCTTCAGAACAACCAGGCAGGGTGGAAATTAGTCACTCCACATTACAGAGGAGGAAACTGAGCCTCCCTCACCCAAGGACCTTTCTCTCTAAACCCCAGGTTGTTTCTGTGTCACCTCATTATGCCCTGCTAATGCTTCCTGTGATGGACAGTGGGGGAAATGCTTAAGTTACAAAGCAAATGGAGATTGTAATTCATTCTTGAAATCAATAAAGGTATGATCAAGTGGCAGAGGAGGAGTTGTAAGCTGCCCATCAGGATAATGTGGGAAGTCACTGCCTGCATTCTCAACTGAGTTCATCTGGTTGCTTCATCATCATGAACATTCATTTCAATGTGGGGAGGGATTTTTAAAAAACCAACATGAATAATATATTATGGCTGACATTTTGGAAGAAGCAGGATCTCTACCTTCTTCCATCTTCCATCAGGTAATTATCATTTCTTACTCTTCTTTTTTTTTTTTTTTTTTTTTTTTTTTAACTGATGGGGTGGCCTGTCAGCTCAGCTTGTTCTGAAAATGCAGGAGTAATAATTCAATAATAAATTCACTCAGAGACTAACTGTCAGGAAGTTGGTGTTATTTTGAAGTCAATTAGATGATATCCACTGTTTGGCCTCTCACAGGGCTCTCAGAGGGCTGTCTAACGGCCTGGGCAGGGCAGGTGGGGGGCTGGGATGGTGAGCAAATGCCCTTTGTAGCTGCTGTGCCACTAACACTCCGTGTGTGGGTTACCTCTGCAGTGGGCCAGTAAAAATTATATCACATATGTGGTCACTTCTCCTTCCTTTCATTATTTTTTCCTTTGCAAACTATTGCTTTCAAAGTTTCTCTGGAAACTTTGTGACCTTTAAAAAGGCCATGAAGGAAATTCTGAAGGCCTTCCATGGCATCCAGGTTATTTAAGTTCTGTCTAGAATTGATTTTGAATCCTAGGATGAAATGCCAACCCTGTTTGTGGGCAGGTGAGGATCAGATCTTTCTTGAGTTCCCCTATATGACCTTCCTGGCCTTCTATTCCCATATGGTTCCTCTTTCTCTCATGTGTCCGCCTTTGCTTACCATGATCATATACCCCAGAACCTCTAAGCCCATCTTGACCTCAAATGTTAGAGCATATCTCCTGACTTGTTTTATAAAATAGTATCACCATAATTATCCTCCTGTTCCATTAAAATTCTCTCATTCTCTGATTATTCTGGAAAGTCATCGCTATTGCTCATGGCTGGTTCCTTAATTTATAATGAAATTGTAATTTTGTGTGGCTGAAATCCACAGTAAGCAATGCAGCTTGTTCCATAATACACAATACACACAGACACACACACCACCAAAAAGTTTCATGAATACATATTTTTTACAGTATTGCTGATAGTTTCCATTCATTCTACCCCATTCCATTTAAAATTACTTTAAAAAAGAATAGTTTCAACACACTGAATTGATTTCATGATGCACTAATGGGTTGTTGTGACCTGTAGTTTAATAAATAATGTTTTAATAGCCAACCCTTCTCACTGAAATCTTGGTCTCAGGTCCAGGCCATAGGCTCCCTGAAATCTTCATTCCTTCATTAATTTTCAACAACCAACATCTGTTATTGTCTGCCCTGAGCTGCCCTGTGTTGTGTGCTGAGAAACAAAGTCATATCAGAGGCAGTGCCCATATGTGGGCTCAAGGAGATGTATTTGCAGTGGGAGTCACGGCCTCACATTTGAGCTCTGAGCACTTTGTACTTCTCTTCAGGTCCCCAGCAGAGACTGACTGGCTCCTTGACTCACTCTATCATTCCTTGTGGCTCACTCTGCACCAACTCCTGTGTTAGGCACTGGGGGTTCAATGACAAAAGAGGAACAGACCCATGAAGAACAGGCCCCCAAAGAAATGGGGTGAGATGCATGTCTTCTTTCTCCATGCCTGTGGCAGGGTGGATGCTAGTTAGTGTTCCCCTAATCCATCTTGAGAGTTTTGGCAGCTCTCTCTGTCCCTCTTCGAGCCTACCTAGTCTCTCCTTCTCATAGGATCTGATCTCTACAGGACACTGCCTTTTCCTCCTTCCTTTCTCTGATGTCCCCCTCACCCCTTGAATCTTTCCCCTTGGAGCATAGTATCCACTGTCAGCTGAGTCTCCTCACTCCCTGTGCACACCCACCTACTTGCGTGAGTAAGCTGGTAACTTTGGAGGAACCCCAGGAAGCCTGCTGACATCTCATCATTTGTTAGACAAATGCGTCCTCAAACATATTCTGAACCTATATTCAAATAACTTGGGGTGTTTCTTCTGTCATAACTCTTCCTATGATCTGCTAACATGTCCAGCATGGGTAATCTGCAGCTATTCACTGAGTTGATGTCTGCCCCACACCCACCCTTTCAATTTGGTGAGACCTTCCTGGGAGAACGGAGTCGGTCACCTGTGGGAAGCCGCTCCACCTTGAGTGTTCTTGAGGTTGCCCTCCTTTTCCCAGCTGCCTGATCCCAAATCCCACAGCCTGTGTCCTCTTATCTGTCCTTTTTCTATGGCTAATCCAGTTAGAGATCCTCCTCCTACTTTCTGACCTTAGCAGCCCTCCTCTTAGTCTTAATAACAGACACATTGCATTGTATTCTGCTCATGACCGCAGGTGAGACAGGTGTTTCACCTGACAAATACCCAGGCACCCAGGTCAGGAGAGAAGAATGGTACTCAAGCCACCTCATCTGGTGACAGTGATATCCATGCCTGCTATGTCCCTTTCTATTTTAGATAAGCTGAGGTCATTGCACCTCTGTTATTTTATATGGAGACAAGGACAGCAGGATCAGAATGTCAGACAGAGCTGTTGTATTCATGAAATCTGTCCTGAGTATATGCTCTGGGCCAGGCCTTGTGCTGGGCTCTACATGAGTCTCTGATGGAGGCTGTTCTCATTGAAAGTCTACCTGGAAGTACTTCTGTTGTTAGTTAGCCTGTGGTCTCCTCCAGTGGCCCAGCTGAATCAGAGCACACAGTACTTGGCTGGGGCCCTCACATCTCAAGAGATGCTGCCCATCCCTCCCCCAGACAGTCCCTGCTCCCTTACCTCTGATACCGGGGTGGGGGGTGGGTACTGCACAGAAGCATGGGACTTCTGCCACCTCATGTAAGTCCTGGTGTCATGTATCTCTTTGGAGAACCTCTTGTCCAGCCTCTGAGGAGATCCTGGACTCTGAGAGCTGGCCTGCTTGCATCTTCCACTGAAGGGTGGTCCAGTCAGTTCTAAGGCCTGGGCTCGAATTTCTCACTCTAGAGACTCCCTGGACCTGACCCATGGCTGGGAATATATGGAGTGAGGAACTGTACCTCTGAGGCTCGCCTTCCCTGCCAGTCTCAGGAGTGCTGTTGGGTGACTGGGTGTCAGTCTGCATCTTGGAGGCCATTAAACGGAATCCCAGACAAATTATGGCAGAGCATATGGGGTGTAGGAGGATATAGGATTTTGTCTGTCAGATACAGGCCCTGTTATTGTCATACACAGGCACAGAGTCAGGTCTGCCTGTCCATCAGAAATTCCACTCAGGAGAAGTGCCTCCAGATTCCTCTCTAACAAGGACCCTGCTGACGGCCGACTAGTAAGAATGTGGCTTCTTTTCTTCCTCAAATAATGATTCAGTAGTCTAAACCTGGCTCTTCTCTGGGTGGTTATTGGACTTTTCTGAAGGGCGGGTTAGTATCAAGTCTTACTGCCAATTAAGAAAGTGGAACTGGAAACTCAGGTTAATATCATCTCAGCAGCAGCAGCAGAACCACCACCATCATCTTGTCATTAGCAAATATTTGTGTGTGGCAGGCACTAGGTTGAGTCTTTATGTAATTTTTCTCTCATTTAATCCTCATGGCAATCCTGTGATACAGATTTTGTCACCCCAATCTTATAGATGAGGAGGCTGGAGCTCTGAGAGGTTAAGAAATTTTCCCAAGGTCACATGGTCAGAAAATGGAAACCCTTTCAATCCGGGTTTGTCTGATCCCAAAACTTGTGCAATACTCACTGTGATATGTGCCACCATTTATTGATCACCTGACCTGGGTAACCCAGTCCTGGGTTAGGTGTTTTATTTTAGTTAATCCTTTTTGTGGCTTTTATGACATAGTTATTATTATTACTCTAGATATTATCATAGCTAGAAGCTACTGTACAAAAATTATATCAGTTCCTCAAGGTCACACAGTTAGTGGAGGTAAATCCAGGGATGAAATGCTTGGCCAATCCTGTTAGACCCACTCCCTTACCTGAGAAGAAAGAAATCGATGACTTGAACTTGGTAACTGACTTGACTTTACCCCAACTGTGCTTTTGTACTTCTGGCACAGATCGAGGACACCAAATAGGTGACCTAATAAGAAGGGCATCTGGTGCCCCGTGTTTCTAGGTTATTAGTCACTTTGGCTTGTTTTACATATAAGTCTGTTTGGGGATCCTTAGTGATAGACAGCTGTCTCTTCTGAATCCAGATCCTCTGTTGAGGAGCAGGGATATAATGAGTCTGACAAATGTTAGGTAAAAGGAATTTTATAATAACATTCTGGAAGCTTCCATTATCTATTCTTTTGTAAAGCAAATACCATATTCTGGGCCTTGCCTGAAGTATTATAGGTTTGGAGAGATGAATGGTCCCTGCTTTCAAAGTGTATGTAATTTAACTGAAGGTGACAGCTATATAAACAATGATCTGGAGCTGACTTCTGCTTTTGCTACTCATCTGTAGTGTGATTTTCTGGCCAAGATAAATGAATAGTTTTTCTTCACTCTTTCTGCTCCTGGATCCACCACTTGACTGGCCCTGTGAATGTGGAAGGAGACCCCCACTCAGGTTCTCCATATGCTTAGGCTAGGTGGAAGAGCATGCACTCTAACGTACCTTTATTTCTAAAGGGTGTGATGTGTGTTAGGCCCTCCGTGCTGGGCTCAAAGGACTCGCCCCCTCACTTTTCCCAACTGCCATGCTCCCTGCAAGGACAGGCTGGGCCAGTGTACAGGCGTGGACCCTCAGGGCTGACAGACCTCCAAGTCTGCAGCCTGGCTCCACCGCGTTCAGCAGTGAGGCCTTCTCCTTGGTGTCTCCTGTTACACCCGGGAAGATAGAAGCCACCTTACGGGGAGCTCTCCTGGCTCCTCTTTCAGTCTCTGTCACCCCAGCTCTTACATATTCTCCCAGAGAAAGCATTCGTGTGCTCTTAGATTCAACTAGTGCCTGTTTGTTGTCGGTCTCCCAAACCAAGAACTTTAGGCCCTAACCTCTGCAAGAGCTCCAGAATTACTTAAAATGAAAGACATTTCTTCTTGAGTCCTATTGTCCTTCCTTGTCCTTCCCCTGCTCAAAGTGGAGCTCATCACTTGCTCCTACCCTGTTCCTGCTCTGAGGTCCTTGTCCTGGTGAGAGATCACCATCTACCCCAGCATCCAGGAGGAAGGCCCTCTTCCCAGCACCCCTCATACCTAAGCAGGGACCAAGTCCTGTTGATGTCCCCTCTTCCCACCCTTGTCACTTTCTACTATCCCCTGAGGACAGGGACTCTCTGTCACAGAAACCATGAACATAGAAGGCACATAGTCTGACTGCTGAATTAACTGTGCTGACTTGCAGAGAAAGCTCTGCATCTCTGAGGCTTCACTACATTGGAAGACTTTCAAAAGAAGTCATTATAAATGGCCCCTCTTGGATCCCTCATCCTGGGTCACTGCCCTAACTTGGGAAGCAGAGGATGGAGCACCATCTTTGCTGCTCCTGTGTACTGTCCTGCCTCAGGGTCTTAGCACAAGCTCTTCCTTCTCTCTGGAACCCCCTTTCTCTCCCTTGCCTCATTAACTATTTCTCAACTTTAAGGTTTGGATCTTAAGTCTTAACTTTCCCCCTACCTCAGAGTACCTTCTCTGTGCCCCAGAGTACCCTGGGCACATATTTTTGACCGAGCACACTGTAACTGTCCCCCCAATTTTTAATCCTTCAGTGGACTGTGAGTGACCAACAGGCAGAAACTGTTCTACTCATCTCTGTCCCAGCATGGAACCTGGCACAGAGAAGATCTCAGGAAGCAATGTCCAACAGATGACACAACTGGAAACAGAAAGAACGCAAGGGCATATGACCTGGGGCACAGCAGATGCACCCCTCCCTCAGCCTACCAAAGTTTTCGGGAAGTTAGCTCTGAGGGTGAGTAGTGTCAAAAAAACTTCAGCTCATCTGGAGACCACAGGATCAGTGAAGAGCTGACTGCAAGTGGGTAATTGATCCAAGCTTCCCCTTGGACCTTTGATTTTTCACTCTCTCCATCTATCACCCAGCAGGAGCAACACAACTTTGCTCATAAAAATTCTGAATGCCTTGGATAGCAGTTTTATTAATGTGGGTACCTGAGGTTGCTGTTCTGTCTCCTCTGACATTCCATCAGGAACCTTTGAGGCCCACCCTCCTGGTATCCTCCCACCCAAATGTAGCCCTGGAGGTGATTCAGTACTCCCTCAGAGAGCTGCCACTGGAGCTGGGGCCCATGGACTCACCCTCCATCAAAGGGGTTCTCCCCGGGGATGACGTGTGTGCTGTCCCTGCCCACGAGGAACTTGATGCGGTCATAGAAGGAATGTAGGTTCTGCTGGGACACAGGGGCCTGTGTCTCCTGGATGATGTCCAGAGGGTCGGGGGAGCCCAGGCACAGCGGGTTGACATGACAGAGGGGCTGGAGGCAGCAGTCAGGGTCCATGCAGTCCACCAAGCCATCTGCAGGGTGACAGAGCATGTGGTTTATAGTGCTGTGTTCTCTTAGCCCTGTTTGCCCACAATGGCTGCATCCATTTCTTCTCTACGTTCTACTCACTGACAAGCTTTAAGTGCTGATATAAACCAAAGCCTTTGCTGGGCACTAAGGAGATCCAGGTACTCCTAGTCTGGCCCCAGCCCACCAATCTAACAGGAGAGACAGACAGGTAAGTATACTGTCTGTGCTGTTTTTTTCCTTCTAAAGAGACAGCAGGAACAGTATATATGAAGGTGTAGTGGTGAGAAAATACATGAACACCTGAGTTGCCCAAGACAAGGTCACTGGGTTGGTAGGAGCAGACCATGCTGGGTCTTGTAGGCCAGGTTAGGGGGTTTGCATTTCATCCTCAGGACCATGGGGGACACCTAAAGGGTTAAAGCAGGAGGTGACTCCATTGACTGTGCAGTGTTGAAGCTGAAGAGAAGTTGGAGTTCAAGAAGGAGGGGGTGGAACTGAGCTGCATAGGTGAAGAATGACAGCCTCGACTGGAGCAGTAGTGACTGAAGTAGTGGATGGGTTAGAGACATTTAGGAGGAAAAACTCCAGGACCTGATGACTGCCTGCTCTGGGCGAGGATGAGGCAGTGATGAGGAGGCATGTGGCATCTCTCCCAGTGGCCAGGTGACCACATGGCCTGAGGCACTGTCCACGGAGGCCCACGTCCGCCTCCTGGGAGTTGCCATTTGCAGGGAATCCTCTTTACCATAGGGTAGATTCCCCAGGACTGCATGACAGCAGTACGGTCTTCCCAAAGTGCAAAGGAAGAAATTCTATCAGATCATAGATTCTTGGCCTCATTATCCCAAAATACTTTTATAGACACCCAATAGAATGGTTTAAAATGGGGCATGATCCCAGGGTACACTGCCCAAAGTAGGGGACAGCAAGGGCCCAAGGTGATGGCCTATGTTTTAAGGGCAGAGTGTGATGATGTGTATTCTTGCCTGGGTTCAAATTCTGACTTTACTACTTATTTGCTGTGTGACTTGGGATAACCGTTTCTGCCACCCTGGTCACAGATCTGTTCTGGTCGTCTCTGTTCCACCCTTAGCACTTAGTAGGCATGCTTAAAACATGGCCGTTAAACAAATGAATGAAAACTGAATGAATTTATTAATGAAAAACTGAGAACAAATGCCAGTCTATAAAAGTCAGAAAACCATGTCTTTAGTCAATTCCATTAAGCAAAGTGGAAGGATCATGAGACACTGAGATTGAAGTTCAAGTCTTAGTGCTGTCCCCGAGATTGATCCTGGACAAGTTCCTGTACTTCATCTTCCTGAGCCCCTGCCTCCTCATGAACAATATGGGAGTACTGCTCAGATATCCCCCTCACTTCTGCTCTGTGGAGATCACAGTGCAAAGGCTACTGCCAGAGCACCGCATGTACACTGGCCAAACGGAGGCCGCATCCTCCCCACTAGCCGGGTGACCACAGGCAAGCTACTTAGCTGCCCCGAAACCCAGTTTTTCTTTTTTTCTTTAATAAACTAGAGTCAAAAATTCCTTGCCTTTCTCTCCCATGTCTGCATGGCGCCTTAGAGCTTGTAGCCTCTTTTCAAGGCAACACAGAGAAAAAGCACATGGATTCTAGAGCCGGATGGTCTGGGCTCAAATCTGAGTTCTAAAACTTACCATTGTGTGTGACCATGGGCCAGTCACTTAAACCCTCTGGTCTTGGTTTCCTACATCTCTTAATGGGGATACTAGGAGTAAATGTCAGATAGGTATTTGTTACATATTAAAATGTGTAGTACTATGTCCACAAATAGTATCTGACACATAGTAGGTGCTTCATAAAGGTGGTTTCTCTTCCCTGAACCTAGAACATGGCTCATCAAATGAGGGGCCATTCCTCCTGTGCTCGCCTGGCAGAGTCATTCTAGGATGTGGAGGAAAGCCATCCCTCGCCCCAACACGTTCTGGGCCTTAACTTGTTGCTCCTGTCCCAGCCCCAGATACAACTGCCTGGCAAAGCACCGTCCTCTCCTGCAGTCAGCAGGCTCCATCACGCATTCTTGGGCTGCCCCTGTCAGACATTGCTTAAACACATAATTACAGCCCAAGCGGAGGGTTATTTGCATTCTGCTATTGATGTTAGCATGACAGATTCAGCTGCCGCATCCATAACTCTGCAGAAATGCTCCATTATTCAATCCCAGCGAGCAGGGATGTTGACCATTAAATCAGCTAGCACAATTGAAGGGCCGTGAAAAGTCATGGCTAATTTGAAATTTTATTAGCTCTTGCCTGCTCTTGTTTACCACCACGGCAGTCCCTGGAAGCAGTCTTTTACCTCTTTATAAACACTGCTTTGTGGCACCTGGGCAGAGCCACCTTCTGCTGAGGAGGAGCGTCTGCTCTTGAGCCCTGGGAAAGGATGGCCGGGAGTGGTGGTGCTTACTAATATCAATGTTAAATTGATGATAAAGATGAATCACAGCATGCATTGAGTGCCACACATTGGCGCTTGCTAATACTTTATAAGGAATGTGTCATTGAATTCTCCCACCCTATGAGGTAGCCACTGTTGTTACCCTCATCTTAGAGAAAAGGAACTAGAGGCTTGAAGTGGTAACCTTACTTGGAGATCATACAGAGAGTTGGTGAAAGAGCTGACTCAGGATTTGAACTCAGTTCTTTCTGAGGTATGGAATGTTCTTTGAGTCCTCCAGAGAGACATTTAAAAGTTAGGAGAACATGATTTCATGAATGTTACTGAAACACTACTCTTCAGCATCCTGGGGAAATTCCATTCCAGAATGACTCTCCCCAGAACTATAAGTTGACTATTCTCTCTATCTTCTTCCCCAGACAATGAGCTCCTGGAGGTTCGTTGCTGTCTGATTCATTTCAGTATCTCAGGGCCCAGAACTGGACCAGAACAAAGATGTTCCTCTACAAAGATCTGAAAAATGGATAAAGGACTTAACCAGTCCAGGGCTGCTCCTCTGATCTAGGATCACAGTCAAGACACCAGAGCCTGAGGGATACTCTCACGCTGTCTTCAGTGGCATAGTCACAGTGCTTACGGGAGCCCTCTTTCTGCCTGGATTTGGATCCCAATTCCCATGGGTAACCTTGTACAGTTGCTTAATTTCTTTAAACTTGTTTCTTCATGTGCTCATAAAGAGAGACAAAGAAAGATGATTAATTCCTTAGACTCACAATCTGCCCCTATAGTCAGGTGTGAAGTACAAAGCTTCTTTTGGGTGTCTTGTGACAATGAGACAAAGCTTTTCCAGGGAACTTCTAGGCTGGCAATCTGTCTCTGAGCATGTGACTCAGCATGCAGGCATGCTCCATGCAGTGAGTGAGATGCCATACAATGGGCCCTTTAATTAGATTACATCTTTTGTGAGTTCTGGAAGTTCTGCTCTAAGCCCTTCCAATAGTCTTCTTTCCCTTTCTCTCTAGTCTTTTCTTTGGGAATATTACTAAATGCTTAAAGAACCTTCTATCTTTCATGTCTCTCAATATCTCTCTTAATTTCCATCCTTTTATCTGTGTCCCTTTCTGATTTATTTCCTCAGATCTATATTCTACTTCACATAGCTTCCCTTTATTTGTGTCTGGTCTGCTGTTTACTTGCCCTTTGGGCCATTAATTTAAATTACCCATACTTTACAATTTCCAGATTGTCTCTTTAGAACTTTTCAAAACCTGCTTGTTTCTTTCTTGATAGTATCCTGTTCCATCCTTATGGTTTTATACATCATTTTATCTCTTTAGTCATATAAAAACTTACTTATGTTATAGCCTCTCTCAGATTGTTACGTTCTTGGGAGTGACAAACTTTTCTATGCCGGGGTTGTTGACTGCAGCCTGGGGCCACTCGCGTCCTGGGTGTTCTTTGATTCTGCTTGTGAGTCCCAGGGCAGCTTGCCTTTCATACAGGAGATCTCACGTGGTTGAATGAACCCTTCAGAATGGTTTCTGGGGTACCACTAGTCTGGGGCCACTTTTTGGGTGGAATGCTTAATAGAATTCTAGTGCCACTTTGGTATGTAGGACTTCAAGAGCTTTGTGGTGTAGGTGCCATTGCTTACAGCAGACTTTCCCTGCCCGCCACCCCCTAAGTCAGCAGAGCCATTCCTCGGTGTCACTGCTGTGGTCTAGTGGGTAGTGTGTAGTCCCAGCCAGGCTCTGTTGCAGTGGTCCTCCGGGAGTGTGCCCTGCCTCCTGGTTCTACAATCCTGTCACACCCTGTGCCTCTGCTCTGACTTTCTGTTTTCACATTGCTTCTGGGATCCAGGGCTCCCTGGTTCCCCCTTTGCTTCTTTGCTGAGTTCTTAAAAACAAGCTGTTGTGCCTTAGAGTCAGAGGGTCCTGGTGATAACCTCATTGGACATTTTGCTGGAAATAAAAGTCCCAGCCAAAGCTCTGAGCTTCAGTTCTACCATGGAAGAAATGAATCGTCAAACCTACTTCGAAGAGATGCTGTGGGGATTAGGTGAAGTCAGGCATGTGAAGCACTTGATAAGCAGCATGTGATATGTAGTACCTAAGTAAGGATTTGGCTAGTTATAGTTACCAGTAGCTCCGGCCAGGTGCTTCCTTGACCTGGTATCCTGGTAACAGTGCTGCCATTTGGCCTTGGCCCTTCCTATGCATACATCAAGGACAGCCTTTCTAAATATAAACACAGCCATAACAACACACATATAAATTAGTGCAGTGGAGATCTTGATGGAATTACACTCTGTGGTGCTCTGAGATGGACATATCACACAGATGGTGCTCTTATGAAAGACACTGGGACTGTGGAATTGTTCACTCTATGTTTTGCAGGTTAGAGTGATTACTGCCAGGTCAGGAATTTTGCCTGCCTACACGGTGCTATCCTGATCATACATATAACAAATACTTTCTCAATAGTAAATGTGGGAAAAACTTCCACCAATAGAGGCAGTCATATTTAAACAAAGTGCATGTTTTTAAAAGATGTCGATAGACCTTTATTTTATTCATTTATTTATGTGTGGTGCTGAGAATCGAACCCAGTGCCTCACACATGCTAGGCAAGCGCTCCATCACTGAGCCACAACCCCAGCCCCAAAGCGAATAGGGCCTCCCAATTTATTTTCAAAGGCTGCATTTCACAAAACCAGTTTCTGTGTAAAACCCTCTTTATATTTTTGAATGTAGCATATGAAAGTCTGAAACAATGCATATGGCTGCTCTATTGTAAGGGACATGTTTCACAATTTAATTTTCTAAGACATAGATGACAAATATTAGAAGATTTGTATTAAAAAGAAAAGGTGTGCTTTGGAGACAGAAAAAAAATTCTGGGGTAAACTAGAAACATATCAATATATAGTTTTGGGGAATTTTTGGTTTGGCTGGTTTGGAAACACATTTTCCAGGTAACTCATATCTCAATTCTATATTACACACATGTTGGTTGACTTGTAAATTGTCAATGTTTCATATGTTTGCTATTTCCATTAATAGACCCTCATTTATCATAGTGGGAAAAAATCGGGAAAATAGGATTTTCCTCTATGTCCTTCTAATTTTCAGTAGATCCCTCCTAAATCCTAAACCCCAAATTTTGGGAAAGAAGAACCTCTCCTCAGAAATTTCTTTTTTCTTTGATGTCTGAAGCTGCCCCTTCCCATCCCCCCTCCTTACATGGTGAGAATGAAGAGGGCAGAGGAGATGTCCAAAAGGTCATTCAGGCTGCTGGAGGTTGAGAGGGTACAGCAATGCCACAGCCAGGAGTGGCTTCTGATGCAGAGAGGATGAAAAGAAAAGGAAGGGAGAAGGGAAGGCCAGAAAACAGCAAATAGAGATTAAAAGAAAAAAAAAAAAAAAGGCTCAGGTCTCTGCCTTTGGAAACATTCCAAAGTGGGTCACACACTCCTGACCCTCAAATTTGAAGTTCCCGGATGCTCCACTGCTGCTAGTGCACAGAGCACTGGCTTCTGCTCATAGTTCCATCCATGTGCTCCCACTGGAGGGAGAAGAAACCATGCCACCTCACCTCAGGTCTCTCCTCAGTGCCCACCACAGGTGGGTATCAACTGACCTGGTGGGAGGAGGGTGTGGGTGAAAGAAGTTCAGACTGGAAGCTCAAAGACCTCCACTCCGGACCTGTCTCTCTCCTGCCCTGAGTCCTGAGCCATGTTCCTTCAGATGTCTGAACTGCAATATGCTCACCTAACATCAGGGTAACATGCCTTGCCAGCCTCTCAGAATGGCTGAGAGTTTCCTGGGTTGTAGAGAGTAAAGGAGTCAGTCAGTGAGGAAAGTCTTAGTGTCCTCCCTCTGCTGTGGCCATTACCTAGAGCTCTGCACATAAGCATTGGGGCACAGAGATGGGTCAAGTCTCCTGCTGCCACTTGGCCCTTCTCTGGATGCACAATTGCAATCCTGCCTGGAAGTAGCTTCCTGCTATGTGATCTTGACAGCTGCCAGCAAGGAGTGGGACCTGGGTAACTTGTTTCTCTCTCTCAGGTCAGTGTCCTCCTTGGTCAGGTGGAGGAGCGACAGGACAGTTTCCAGACTGTTGGGCTGTCTGACAGTCACCTCCTGGGCTTCATATGCCCTCAACTCACATTCTCAAAGGGCTGGCTTACTGTGATTTTCCCAGAAAGTCAAGAGTGTACAAGAGATTTCCATTAAAGGTGGTAGCTTGGCTAACTTTGCCATCTTTACAAACGAGGAAATGGAGGCTCAGGGTATATGATTTTACCTGATATTGTACTGCTAGGGAAATGATAGAGCTAGGAATTTGTTCTCATATATATTTCAACATCCAACTGTTAGGCATGTACAACAGCCTACAACTCTTTATATCAATGCTTTGGCTATTCTGGCTCTCCCAGTTCTGTTCCCACTCTGTGGGAGCAGGAACTGACTTGTTAACGTTTGTATTTGAAATACATAGTACAGAGCCTTGAAGTAAGCATCATATTTGTTAAATGAATGAACAAAGGCATGCATGATTGTGTGAGGATTCCAAATCAGGCGGCTCAATCAGTTTGGCAGGGCCCAGGGCCAGGCCACGTGATGGAAGCCATTCCCTGCAGGAAGTGCTCATCCCTCTTCTTGGAAAGGAGCAAGGGGAATAAGCCTGTTATGTTTATTTTGCACCATTCTCTGGCTGGGGAGCCCTGTGCTAGGCATCTGACACACAGGAATAAAGCAGTGTCACCCTCAAAGGCTTCAGTGCAGTAGGTCAGACAGACAACAGAGTATGGGAAAGAAGGAAGGTCAGGGGGTTCTGGAAGCCTCAAGTGGGGAACTCAACTCAGGATAGGGGTGGGACATTTCCTGGAAGAGAGAATGCGTAAATGTAAAGTAGGAGTTTGGATAAGTGGTTAGTGAACCTGTACTGTGGTTGTTTGCCTGATTCATCAAAGTGCTGGTCACATGAAAGGGTTATTACAAGCCTCTTGGTCTCTCTGCAGGCTTACCCATTCCTCAGGCCAGACAGCCCATCAGCCAACCTCAACCCGCTGTTGTCTGCAGTCTGAAGATAGAGCTGTTTTACTATATAGGCCACGAGCAGTATCTGAGGAGGCCCGAGGGAGGGAGGGTGAATGTGCCTCCCCTTTCTGTACACATCTGGGAGAAGTTTTTGTCATTCTCTATAATAAATTCTGTGCCTTCCTTCAAAAAGCTTACAAAATCTTTATCTGTTCCTTGGAACACAAGATTTTTAAAGGTCAATTTCTCTCTTGTCTCTTATCATGAGAAGCGTGGTTTAGAGATAGTCTGAAGGGTGACCAAATTCTATGGCTTTGTGTGAACTCTTCATTCCTGCAAAGGGAGATGGGGAGGAGAAGGGAGGACAGAGAGCTTTGTTCTGTTTTCCTGAAATTTCTCATTCTAGGTTGCTCTCTCAATTGTGTGTATTGCCACCCATGATTGTCTTTCATGGGGCCAAGAGCATCTAAGAGATTATCATACCTTGAAGCTGCTTAAAGATCCTTTATCAAAAGAGGTCTGGCTGTTTAAATTCTAGTGGGGTTTTTATTCTGGCGTTCTTTTTTTAAACACAGTTTCCATCTATTCCTAGCTCTCCCACTGATCCACTATGTGACTTTGGGCAAATCATTTCAGCTCACTGAGATGCAGTATCCCTACATGTAAATGTCCTCCTGCAAGTTTATTGTGAGACTCTCTCAATGATGGCTATTATTTTCCTTTATGTACATTTGGATTTTTTTCATTCTAGCAATGAGCAGGTAACAGTTTGGAATATAGATTTTAGCAAAGAAAGTGAAAAAAGTAAAAATCCACTATTATGTGGAGAAATACATCAAAAACTTAGTGGAAAAAAAGTAGAATGTTACAAAGAGTATAATTCCAATTTTTAAAAGTACTTATTTATATATAAATATATATTTTGTAATAAACATCATACTTCTCTGTTCGCAGGTGGAAAGGAGCAGGAGGGAGAACTGATATTCACAGGTGATGGTGGAAGTCTTGAAGTTGCGTAACCCTCCCAAGGTCACACAGTCAACAAATAGTGGGGACAGGATTTGAATGCAGAGAATCTCAGTACAGACCCTGCATTTTAAATTTCTGTGCTACAGTGCCTTTCAGGCACCTTAAACACATAACCTATAACCCTGATAGCAAGTCTGTGGCATAGGGATTATTGTCCTCATAGTCACTTAGCATAGGAAGGCCACACTTTGACCATCTTTTAATGGGAATGGTAAGTATATACTCATGAGAAGGTCAGGGTGCATCTAATGAGAAGATGCATGGGACAGCACTTCAACAAGGGCTTCACAAATAGGGTGACACATGAACTGGGTGCACTTTCTTTGGCAAGGGAGGGATTCACATTAAGGGGGTGAGTCAGGGGTGCTGTGCTTACTCCTCTGGCCCCTCTCACCACTTAGTTCCTCCAGGATGAAATCTAGCAATTTGCTAGATGGATTGGACAGCTCCAACAAAGGATCAGGAGGCTGGCACTTACCAAGTCACATTCAGGATGTTTTCCATTTTGAAATCTAGACAATGACCATACATGAAAACAAAAACAAACCAATAAAGCTACTCCCAACTCAGCCATATTGAGTAACTTTTTTTTTTTTTTTTTTTTTTTTTTGTCTCACAGTTTAAAAATACTGCAACAGCATTCTTTTTTGTGGTACTGGGGATCAAACTCGGGGCCTTGTGCTTGCAAGACAAGCACTCTACCAGCTGAGCTATCTCCCCTGCCCAACAGCATTCTTAATGAACCTTGAAATTCAAGTTTAATTTGACAAGAGTGGCTTTAAGCCTACCAAGATCAGAAAGAAGAGAAAATGGGAGTTATCCCATAAATGAAGGGTTTATGATGGAGCCATATGCCTGAAGTCTGGCATGGTGAAAAGCTCTGCCCAGATGCCAGCAGATTTTGCCACTGGCCACCAATGTGACCTGGGCAAAACACGCAGAAGCCTCTGTTTCCTCCCTATCAGGAAATAGTAAGGGTATAATCATACTGCATTCCTCACAGTGTTGTTTGTTGGATGCACAATCACTTGGCAAACTACAAACGGACACCTGAGTGACTGTGCTCTGGTAGGGTTTGTGAAGCTGCTGCAGTCCACTTAGTCTGAGGTGTGCTCTCTGCATTTATAGGAGGAAGACACTAGGAGAAGGTGGGGTGCTCTAGATTCACCAGGCCATGGGCCATGACTCGCTTTTGGGGTCCTAGTCTGGTCTGTGTTAATAACTTTCCATGTGACTGTGAAGTGTATCATGTCACCTCCCCTTTCTGGGCTCCCATTTCCTGTCTGTAACATTCAGGGGAGTAGGAGGAGCTGAAGTTGATTTCTCAGATGTCTTTTCTGGCCCTGTTACTCAACATTAAACTCTGCTAATTCCTTCCTCAAGCCCTTGAGTCATTTCAACCATGAACAACCACTCAGTAAGACTCTAACACTATTTCTCTGCACTCTAAATTATGTATCTAGGATTACACTGCATTCACTGTCATGGCTGAAATAAAGGCACTTATTTCATTTTGCCTCTATTAGATGTAGTCATCTGAATGACAGTTTCTTCCAAATGACTGTGAGCTTCCTGAGGGAGAAAGACTGGGCCATGTCCACTGGTCCTCATATCCCCTCAGAAAGGAGCATGGGGCCTTGTTGACAGCAGGGACCCAATACCTGTGGTGCTCAACTGCACTGAAGAGAGCTTGATACTAAATGTGGCCTACGCTCACGTTCCTCACATAGGGTGCACTGTTTCTCCTTCCACAATCTCTGCTTGGTGAGGTCAGTGAGGATAAATTCTGCCTGTCCATATATGAGTATGTAATGTATATATTATGATAGTTGTGATACACAAATATGATCTTAAAAAAAATTCTGCCCGTCTCTGGCTCTATAGCTATTTCAGATGTGCTCCCCTGAAAAGAAGGGTCCCCTCACCTTCCTCTAGTCTTCCCCAATGGATGGAGAGCCCAATGAACCAAGAGGACCCCAAGGTGAGAATTTTCACAGTTGAGACAAAGCCAAAGACTCTTGACAATTCATCCTACCCAGATGGTTGTATTTCTAATCACACGGACCCATGGAAGGTCTTCCTGGTTGGACTGGGAGCCCCATGGGACAGGGACCATGTCACTCTTTCCAGGAGAGCACCCAGACACCTGACAACATCAGGTGAATGAGTGGTGGCTCTTTCAACACAGCAGTGATCCCACCGTATTGCAGTTACCTGCTGTTTCCCTCTCTCTCCCCTTCTACATCACAAACTTGGCACAGGCAGGGACCCTGTCTTATTTATCTCTGAAACCCTACTACCCTGGATGGGACCTGGTGCAGTGTAGACACTCAGTTAACATTTGTTGAGTGAGTAAATGAAATCACATTACGGTGCTATTGTATAGCATTGCTAAAGGATGTATAAACTCATTTCAGGCCTTAACATGCTCCAAGAAATGTAAGAGGTATAGTCTCCTACAATCAGGGATTTTTTTGATTATTCTTTTCTACTTCCTGCTGGCTCATTTCTCTGAGCAGCTGGAGAAGGATCCAATCCCCCTGGGTGTGGTCCAGCACCATTTCCTATGACAAAAAGCTCTCCCATCAAAGCAGTGGGGCTTTGGGCTACTGTGTGCCCCAGCCATATGTAAGCACTGGTGGGTTTCAGTGCTGGGAGGGCTGGTTCTCAAGTGTGGCAGACAGGTTATACCAGTATTGGATTTCAAAGAAGGAACAAATGAACTCTGCTCTATAAGCCAGTCTTGCCTGCATGTTTGAGGGGAGTGTGCTTGCTCTCCCTCCACATTTCCCAAAGACATTCAGTTCTTTTACTGCCCAGATGTTCAACAGCTGTTTGAAGGTGTTGGCCATGATACTGAACTCTTGAAATGGGAATGACTTCATGGTGTGGCTCCTCTCCCCTTCTCTTCTATTACATGGGTGTGACTGTTTGTCATTGGAATGGTGCCCACACAGGCTAAGTGAAGGGGATGCTGGGCAAATCATGCAGATAATGTAGGCTGACGTCTCTGCCCTAAGAAGAGCAAATGAGATCATTCTTTACCTTGCCTAAAGACAGGGATTCTCAATGCTCTTCCTTGGTTTGCCCTGCCTTTCCCCCATGATGATCTCTTTAACTGGAAACTCCAGGAAACTCCTTCCTATTCAAGTATTACCTTTCTGATGAATATCTTCCTACTCCTACAACAACCAACCTAAAGTCGTATGACAGTTAATCACAGAACATTAACATTCAAATTTGGGCCTTTCTCCCTCACTTGAGCTCCTGGAGCACAGTGACAGGAGTTACTCATCTCTGTGCCTGGCATGAGTCCTGGTCCCATCACAGAAACTCTGGATATTTATGTAGCACAAGAATTAGTGAACTCCGCAAGCTTCAGGTTGACTAAGGGACATTTCAACACTCCAAGATCTCAGAAGAACATGTACCTTATGTCTGCCTCGCTGTGAAGACGAACGTCAGTCACAGCTCTTGGTTGATGGTTACTCCACCAGGCCCAGACCTGCGAGCATCAGGCCTGGCTGCCTTCTGGATTTGGGCAGTAGGCAGAAGGACTGAAGGGTATCTCAGATAATGACCAGTAATTTCAAATGAACCAGAGCAATATTACACACTTGGCCTTTTAATTCTTATGATGCTTTCATATTTTAGAAATACCCTAGGAAAAAAATTTTCCAAAGATTAGGGTGCTGAGTTTTTGGTTTGTTGATTTACTACTCTGTCGTATACTAAAAAGTCCCTTGGTCTAAAGAGGAGCTGCAGAAACAACTCTGGACAACAGTTAGACCATCTTTAGAAAAGAAGGGGTAATTGTCTTGATGGTTTTTTCCTACAACTCTATCCTTTTATTTTCCTAATAACACCCTTAGATTAGTAGAATCAGGCAAGTGGCAAAGTAGAGCACATTCTGATCATATTTATGCAAGTTTACACAACAGAAAAATGAAGGTTAATTGTATGAATATTATAAGAACTGGAGCAGCTCCCCTGGTCCAACTGCCTCATCTTATAAATAGGAAGAGTGAGGCCCAGAGACAACAAATAGGCACCCAAAGGATTGCACAGGGAGTCAAAGTCAGAGCTGGAGTTACAACCCAGGTCTTTTCAATCCCAGATAATGAAAGTTCCCTAAGATTAGCCTCTCCTTCTTTGGGTTTTAACTATCTAGCACTTGAAAAAATCCAAAGCAAAGGCAAATTCTATCACAAACCCAGGGAAGCAGAGGGTTTGGGGGTAATGGTGTTTCCCAAATCAGAGAAGAGCCCATGATCAAAGGTAATTCAACCCCCTTTTCCAGGAGGAGCAGCCTGTACAGCTTCTGCAACACAGGACTGGATGGACTTTTTAGGCACCTCCCGCGAGGAGGAGCTCATAACTTTGCCAGGAAACTCATCCCACTGTTGAATTATGGGAAAACTCTTCCTTCTATATCTCCTTCTCTATCCTGGCTGCTGGATGCCAATTAATTTCAGTTTTACTGGTCAATTTTCAAGAATCCAAATGGAACAACTAGTGACATGCACTCATTCCTTAAGCCACAGGCATAGTTTTTGCTTGCCTGGTGGCACAGCCGCCCCCCCCCGCCCCCACTGCACAGCTGGTGTTGGAAGCCTGTTAACTCAGTAATGACGCCCACCCCTGGAGCTGCCAGGGGCCAGGGGTGCCAGAACCTTACCTCCGTCATTGTCTTTGCTGTCTCCACAGGCGGTTTCCATGGAAGTGTCACAGCCTGCTCCTCTCCAGCCCAACTGGCAGACGCAGTGCCACCCATTGAGGTCCAAGGTACATCTGCCATTGCCATTGCACAACCCGGGGCAACCCTCTGCAAGACAAAGGATATAGAGTCAAGGTCTGCTCACTCACCACCGACTGCCTTCCCACACATCCACTCTGCCAACAGCTTGCACTGTCCTTCCACATTCATTAGCACATCAATGCCACAGTACACCAGGAAGGCAGGTGACTTTAGGACCTGCCACTTCACAGAGAAGGTCACTAAAACTCAAAGGTGAAGGGACTTGCTAAGGTTGCAGGCAGAAGTGGCAGGAATAGGTAGGACCTGCACCCTTTGCATCTGCAGCTCTCCCTTTCACAGTGCTTGGATTCCAGGGCTGCAGGCAGTGAGTGGAGGCCTGCCTCAATCTGACCAGTCCTTGTTCAGTCTTCCATGCTCCCCTTTGTTCTAGTCACTGTTTGGAACAAAGGAAACATCTCTCTGTTTATTCCTCCTGTCCCTCAGCACTTCTGGACTTGACTCTAAAGGGCTATTCTTTTTTCAACTCTTGTTACTAGGTCAATTTTATAGGATCTTAGCTTTTGACTTGTTTTGTCCTGTTTTGCCCTAAGCCACTGTCTTTGCTTGAGGACTTGCCTCTTTTTCTTACCATCTTGTCTACATTACACTTTGAAGAGGGCTCTGCACCCAGAGGAGCTCAATAACAGTGGTGAGAGAGACAAACTTGTGTTGTCTGCAAGTGCCAATGCAGGTTCAGGCAGGCTGCTCTGCTCACATTCTGTGCTTCTGTACCTCTATCTGTCTGCCTGTCACTCATTCAGCAGCATTCCAGGTTGGCACTGCAGGCTCATAGATGAACAAGACCTAGTTCTTATGCTTGAGGAGCATGCAGTCCATCACGGGATGCAAATTTGCATAAGCAAAACAATTCACTGTGAAGGGTCTTAAGAGAGACATAAGAGATAGGGGAACCAAATAGTCGTGGCCATCCACAAGGGCTGGGGTGACCTAATCAGTTTGGCCCAGGCAAAATTTTGACTGTGCTGGTTCTTCTTTGACCTTATGACCACGTGGTGAGTTTTATTACTATTCAATAGATTTAGAAACTTTTTGATTACCACTTTTTCAAACTGAGTTTGTGGTTCAGAAAACTATGTCTGAGGATGTGTTAGGTTTCGTGATTCACTTTGGCTTCTAGTTTGCCTCTTGGTTTTCACTCAAGTCCTGATTTTTAACAAAAGTGCCAATCTTTATTGGAGGTACTATCAAAATACACCCATCCCTGGCATGGTGTTCTTCTCAGGGAAAAGCATGATGTGAAAGCACTTAGCAGCTAGAAAGCTGAATTTGTTGTAGTATTACGAGTGGCAAATGTCTACAAATATGGCTGCAACTGAATTTTTCTGGCATGAAAAAAGGGAAAATTGACTCTTTATTCTTAAGTGGGACA
Source organism: Sciurus vulgaris (assembly GCF_902686455.1). Taxonomy (NCBI): domain Eukaryota; kingdom Metazoa; phylum Chordata; class Mammalia; order Rodentia; family Sciuridae; genus Sciurus; species Sciurus vulgaris. The sequence continues at coordinate 76,048,513 of NC_136472.1, forward strand.
ATGGACGTGAAAGTAACTGGCCAGTATCAGATCTGGTCCGAGGTAGGCACTCACTGAGTGGCTGATCGTTCAGAACCTAAAACCTTAGTGCTATAGGGACTTTTGATTGTTGACTACTTCCCCAATGGGGAAGAAAAGAACATGTTCATTTTCACTTGAGATGGGTAGCAGAGCGACCAATGAATCAAACTGGGCACTGTGTTTTCCATTTAAAGGAAGAAACATTTGTTGAGTGTTTCTCCAAGCCTAGGAGGGATTCCTCTAGGAGTTTAGGAGCAGAGGTAGAATATGTGGTCTTTGCCCAGTAGAAGCTATTGGGAAGAAAAGGGAAACCACCAGCATGGCTGTCCCCAAACATGATTAGAAAGGAAGTTGTGAATGTGGGTCCTGGGAGAAGTGCTGTGACGTGCAGGAGATACCCAGGCACGGTCTCAGCAGTCGGCCTTGGCCATTCCCAGTGATCTAAACATTTGCAGCCTCCCTGTCCCCAATTAGTCTTACTTAAATTTTGTCCATCCAACTGGGATTTGATTTTAATTAAAGCTCATTTATATTTGGGTTAGTCTTGGAGGAAGAAGGGTCCTATCTTTAAAAATGGTAGCAGACTGATATTTTGTAGCCTGCTGTATCCTACTATCAGATGCAAAGAACATCTTCCGTCTAAGAGCACAAGTGTGGAGCCATATCAAAGGCTGGGTCTACCTCCCAGTGGCTGTGATTCAGTATATTATTAACTTTCTTCTTACTTGTAATAGGGTGGTACTGGGGTGGCTAAGTAAGGCCAGGTATGCATGATGCACAAAACCTGGTGCACAGTTAAGCCCTTTCTTTCTATTTGGGAGAAGGCATATCCTATCCTAATTGTTACTTCTACACTCAGTTAGAGCTCAGAGAACAAAACAGGAAACTGAGGTAGTTATCTAGATCAGAATCAGTCAACTTGTTCTGTGAAGGTCCACACAGAAGTTTAGACTTGTGAGCCACAAGAAATCTGTTCCAAATACTTACTCTGGCACTGTAACTTGAAAGCAGACACACATGATTCATCAATGCATGAGCACCACTGTGTACTTGTAAAAGCTCATTTACAAAAGCAGGCAATGGGCCTGATTTGGTCCATGGGCTGTAATATGCCAACTCCTGGTTGAGATGCTTCAGACAGTGATCATATGCTGGGGATCTATCATGGCTGGCTTGCTGCACTAGGTATTTTGCATGAGTTATTTCTAAAGTAACTAACTTTAGTTAAACATTTCGGGTCCTGATTTTCAGAACAATTCCAATTCCATACTATGTAATCCTAAATTTTTAATGAAAACCATGTATTGTAATAGCAGGGGCTTCAGAGTTGGACAAACCTTACTTCAAATTCTGGGGCCATTGTTTTACTTCCTACTCATGGATGACCAGCAAATTAACTCTAAGCTTCAGTTTTCTCATTTGTAAAATGGAGATAATACCCAATTCAAAGAGTTGTTGAGATGATTAAACTAGATAATATGTGCCACTAATTTAGCACAGTGGGTACCATAAAATAGGTATTTAATAAATGGCTGCTGTTATTAGATTTTTTTGAAACTTTGTATGACTTCACTAAGAAATCCACAAGCCAGAAAAGAACCCTTTGCCAGTCAAAACTGTCAATGTTTGGGTCAGAATCTATGATCCTCAGAAGTACAAACCTTGCTAAAGAGAGGAGACAACACGGTGACATGGTCACGGGGTCAGCATGCAATGTAGAGGGCAGCTGCATGATAGGGCAGGGCCAAGTGTTCCAGCCAGACCCATCATGCTTCCCTAGCAGATGATTTCTCTTAGAAATTACTGTAAATAATTAAGTGAATACTTTTGCAAATAGTCTAATGTCTTACTCCCTCATTTAGAATGTAAACTCCAAAAAGGAAATTTGGGGCCAGGTGTGATGGGACCTGCCTGTAATCCCAGAGGCTCAGGAGACTGAAGCAGGAAGATCACAAGTCCAAAGCCAGCCTCAGTAACTTAGCGAGGCCTTAAGCAACATAGTGAGACCCTGTCTCAAAATAAAATATAAAAAAGGTCTGGGAATGTGGCTCTGTGGTCAAGCACACAAGGGCTCAATCTCCCTTACCAAAAAACTTCCTCCAAAACAAAAAACAAACCACCGTTGAATTGTGCCTAATCCAGTGCCTCCACATAGTAGGTACTTAATATGTAGTGGTGAAGTGAACCAATGGATGAGGAAAGAAGAACTAGGTCCTGTCTGACCTGAGGGAGTTGGGAAGCCAACTTTTCCTCTTTTGGCCTCAGTTTCTTGATTTATAAAATAAGGTTTTGGATGAGATGATCTAGTATGTCCTTGTAGCACAATTGACCCAATAGAGAAGGTCAAAACAACATTAGGTTCAGTGGTTCTATGCTTAAGTTCGACTCAGCATTTACTGGAAGCCAGAAGGTATGTTAATTTGTGGCCATAAGGAGATGAGATATAGCCTCTGCCCTCAAGATTTTTATATTTTGCCTATACCTTGCTTTCTTCCAGGAAGGATTTAAGTTGGGTCTAACAATCTTAAACAACACTTCTCATAGTAAACTTTGTGAAATACTAGTTCTAAGAGGTCCTAAGAAAGAGGCATTTGTAGTCAAATAAGGCCAGAAAATATAACATCCCATATTTTTATCCTTGAAAGTCACACTGAATGACAATATGTTTATTAAAGAAAACTGCTTATTTGATTATTGGACCATTTTCTAATTCGACTTCAGAATCCTTCTCTCCACATAACCCTGTACTATTCTATTCCTTGACAGCCCCTTTGGGAGCCCTACTCTTGTGAGTTCCTCTGGGTGCCTAATGCATACATTCAGTGTGGCTCCGAGGCTGTCTGCAAGGGCAGTTGTTCCCGGGGAAGATCTCAATATGGAACCACAGGGACACTTTATCCACAGTCAATTTCTTCAAATGAGCCAAGTTACACCTCGAGGACCTGCACTGTCCTGTTGGTTTCAGAGGGACCTCTGGAGTACCTGCAGGTGGAATGAAGTTCCCTCTCATCCCACACTCTGCTTCTGGGATAATCATGCCCCCATTAGCAAGCGGGAGGAAGCCTCCTCCAGGGCAACCTGCTGACTTTCTTAAAGCAACATGCCCATCCTTCCCCACAGCGGAAACTCATTAATTCCACAAACCTGAACCTCATCAATAATTCAGAGAGCTCAAGTGACATCAACAATCCCCTCTGGAAGGACTCACACCGGTCATTTGCTAGAGCCAAAATAATGTAATTTTAAGGTTTAGAGAAGGGCTTTTTGAAAGAAGCTTTAAATGACAAGGGATTGCTTTATCTTCAACGTCCTGCTCAGGCCTGTGCAGAAGTCCCCTTGCAGCTAGCATCTGGTGGGACTAGAAGACTTTCAGAATCCTTAGAGGTATATATTTTTCAGTTAAGTGGCCAGGGGGCTATGTGATGCACCTATCGTATATCAATTGCCCCCTTTCTTTATGTTTTCCTTCTGGTCCTTTTGTGCTTTTTCATCTTGACATGCACTTCTCCACACCAGGGCGCCATCTTGTCTTACCTAAATGCCAGCAGTAGTCTGCTAGTTGGCCTTGTTATCCCTAGAACCCCCCTCGATTCTTTTACAACATGGCCAGATTGATCCTTCCAGATTATAAAGGTGTGTCATCTGATTTTACAAAATCTTCAGTGGCTTTCTTATAAGCTAGCTTGAATTCCACAACCTACAAGGTCCCTGCCTAGTCTGGTGGGGGTCTCCCTCCCAGTTCCTCACCTTCCCCTATTATAACTCTCGCCACATTTTGTTGGAATTATTTGTTTTTGTGTCTTCTCTGTTGATTGCAGGTACTCCGAGGGCAGGGACCCTTTCTTTAGTGTAGTATCCACATTTTCAGGGAAGTGTTAATTTCATACTATTCATTCTTGAATTTGTAATAAAAACGTATGTTTTTATGGGGACTTTGGAGCTGGACAAACCTCAGTTCAACATATTTGCTAAGTGAATGTTCTATATTCTCTACCAATGCATCTGGAAAGAGAACAAAAACTGGCTTTTCTTTGAGCTGCAAAATGCATACTCTGGACAAGTCCTGACCTTGCATGGTATAGGTCTCTGAATTCATTTTTAGAATTAGTGCCCATTGTACCAGAATGTCAGTCAGATGGGGGCTTGGTTCAGACCTAGATTTTGCCAAGAAACATATATCTTTTAAAGCAAGTTATGATTCACTGACCTAGTCCAACTAAAGGTCTGGTGATGATATTTTTTGAACTAAGGATTAGAACAGTTGGCTTGAGGCAAGACGTGGGCCACTTCCCTGTATGGGTGCCAGTTTAGAAGGTGAAATCTGAAGGAAAAAAATGTTAGAATTTGTGGGACATTTTCAGTGACCTATGGTGGTAGAAGGTAGAATGTTGGAAACATGGACTGGGCCAAAAACTCCAAAGCCCTGGCTCAACCACTTCCTGGGGTGAGTCACAGGGAGCCATGTAACTTCCTCTGTTTCCTTTTTCAATCAAATGGGTGTAATTATATCAATACCCCTAAAAAATTCACAAAATTCAAGTCTTATGGATGTAAAAAAAAAAAAAAAAAAAACAAAAAAACAAAAAAAAACTTCACATACTAGGAAAAATTCCATCAAATAATAATTCTGTTATTAAATTTAGTCCATCTTGAAGAGTTCTCTGATGATAATAATGTGTGAAATGCTGTTTTCAAAATGCTCAGGGGTACTAGTCTTTCCTGCTGGAATGATTTTATTGTCATGTGAGGACCAGCATGTGAACAGTGAGAAGGCTTGCCTATTGTCACCTGATGGGTCTTAGTGGCATCCATGGTGTATCTGGCAATGCTGTCCCAGCTGAAGGGCATGGTATGTTGTCATTCTCCCAAACCCTTTCCATACATCTTAAATTAGCTGTTGTTATCTCTTATTAAAAAACAAGTAGCTTTTTCTGTTAAATTTCAAAAATTAATCTGGCCAATGAAGTCCTCCAAATTAAAAGTAAGAATAAGAATATGATGATAAAATAGCAAAACAAGTTTACTGAGCATCATTCCTGCCCATGCACCAAGCACTTGACATTCATTGTTTCACATAACCCTCATGCTGACCCTGAGAAGACTTCTAAGGGAAGTGACTTGCCCAGGGTCACCTAGTTTGTCAAGTGTGGGATTTGGGATTCGAATCCTCACAATCTGACTACAAAATACCTGTCCCCCACTGGTGAGCATATGTTTCGTACCAAGTGCTAAGTTAGGGCTTGATGAAGAAAAGATTAATTTGACATGGTATTTCTCCTCTGGGAGTTCAGAGTCCTTTAAAAGCTATGTGATAATTCTCAGGCATAGTCTTAGAGCAATGAGGCCTATTTGGAATTTAGGCATCACCAAATTCACATAAATGTTTAAAATGTCACGAATTACTTCGCCTTTAGGGAATACTCTTCAAAAATAAAACTTACCAAAGCCAGGTCTTCTCTGAAAAAGAAAACAAACAACAAACAAATAGACCATCCACTCCCTGAGGCCAGAGTCTGTGTCCCCTTGTCTCCAGAGCCTGGTACCTATACCTAGTGCACCGTCGGTGCTCCATAAGTGGCTGCTGGATGCGTAAACACGACAGTAACAGCGTATGGTCCTTAAGGTTTCTTAGCTTGCTCTTGGGTCTCTTCCTCTCTCAGGCCACCCAACCTGGTTCCCAGCATCTTAATTCTGATGGACCAGGGGCCATAAGGGATGGGCGGGGTGACATGAGATGGGATGAAAAGGGGTGAAGGGTGTATGTGGGGCGGGGGGAGGACAACAGCACAGTAGTAATGTCATAAACAGATCTGAGCAGCTTAGGCAGAGGATGACACTCCAGGTATATCAATCACCTTGCGACCAAACACCCGTCCCCGCTGGGCAGTGGATGCTGTGACAAAGCTGGGGATGTGGCAGTGTCTAGACATCATCATGCTTATGGGGTGTATATACATTTTTATATACACATTTCTTCTTTTATGCTCATCACAAACACACACACAAAGACAACAGGAAAATAGAGGAAGGAAGACCATACCTTTAACTACCCTATCCAGATAGTGAGCTTGGGAGATAAAAGACAGGACATTTAAGGTAGGACCGAGTAAGTGCAGTACTGCCTGCCACATGACCATGCCAGATGCTAACGAGACACGGGGGAGGGGCCCCTGCCATGGTGGGAAAAAAATCAAAGATAAGATGACAGGGGGAGAGGAAGGAGAGCAAGCACATTCTCCAGGAAGGGCCAAAGGAACATGGGCTCATTCTGGGATCCAGGCACTTGTAAATGTGATCAAGAAGACGCATGGAAAAGGAAAAGGGGAAAGGAGGATGGGAAGCTGCAAAAGTGGCCACACTCCTGCTCCTTCAGGTTCATCCAAGTTTACGGAAAACTAGAACTCACCCCTTTGTCTACCCAGAGTAGCATCCAACCTCCCCCAAGGGGAAGTAGTTATACTAAGAACAAGCTGTCCAGGCAGAGATGTTCCCAAGAAGTTGGACTTCAGCAATATGCAAAATTTAAATCATCTCTGAAATGTACTAGGACAGTGGGTCAGGTCTTTGGTCAAATATGCCACTAGCTTGTCTGTTTGCCATTCTTGAATTTTCCACGTACACATGTGCCCATGTGTACTTGAATGCAGAAGGCTCGGTGTTCAAGTAAGATGCATCCCTACTTTGTGCATCTTATAGAGAATGTGAGGTGTAGATCAATGGATGTCACAGTGAAACACCAGAAAAAGAAAACCTGACCACTAGTCAGTGTTTACTAACTCAGAAGATACAATGCTGCAAGCTTTGTCTTCCAGTGGCTGGGCTGTGTTCAAGCCTAGAATTATTTGGTCATTTAAGGTTTTGCCTATTATGAGGATGGGTGTCAAACATTGCTTTGATGTGAACTCAGTATGCATATACAGGGGTCCCTGCCTGTGTGTTCAGAGAGGGCTGGCTCTCCAATCCCAGCATCAATCATTAATAGGTTTTGCTTTCTTTCAGGAGTTTCCTTTTCCCTGTCTTCCTATGCCTCCTTTCCTGTGTTTCCACAAAGGCCAGGCAGATGGCACTCTCCCCTTTAAAGCCCCTGATAATGTCAACCAGGCTGCACCCCATCCTCAGCTCAATTTTACACATGAATAAAAAAATCCCAAAGGTGGGACTGGACTGCAAGGGTGTGACCTAATCTGGAAGCCCTGATATTCTACATACTGTAAAAGAATTGTTACTCTTTTCATAGAAAAATTAAGTTCTATTTTTCAATCCTCTGGATAGACAGAGATGGTTGCTGCTTATCAATATCTATTTGCCTCAAAAGAATGGTGGGTGAAGAGGTACGTTCTTAGTTCAGGTGTCCATGAGCTGCTGTTCCAAGATAAGTTCCTGGAGATACATGGTCCAGTAGAAAACTGGGAAGAGGAAATGAACAGGGCCTGCGTGCATCCCTTCAATCTTAGAGATGCTGTGGAGTTCCTGAGAACAGGATATCAGGAGGGAATATGAGGGAGCATGGCTTATTAAGCAGGAGCGGATAGATGAAGCTGTGGAATGCCAAGCAGGGAGGGCCCACATGAGAAAATGAAACACGGGACTTCCAGCATGAAACACAGCCTACGAAGCATCTCTGGCTAAGGGGAAGATGTCCTTGATTCTTGGTTCATCTGTCACTTTAGTTTTAGTCGAGCTTACTCATCACATTTTGCAAAGTGGTCTAAAATTTCTTAGACATCATTTCCCAGGATGTCATGGAATTTTGCCATCAAAGAGCAAGAACATGGGATCTCCTGGCTCTTGTGGCCTTCTCAGTTTTCAGATCTGCACAGTTTCTGGAAGGTCCTAATCATAAGTATTTAAAAGAACTCTGAACTTACAGAAGGGGTGAAGTGGGCTTAGGGTTTCCTCCCAGGGAGGATAAGCTTGGAGGAGCCACCATCTCTGGATTCCAAAGGACCACACACTGTTTGTCACCCACTTTCAGGGAGTTCTCCAAAGAGAAAACACTCCTGATTGTCTCCAGACTTATGGTGGTATCATGGCTCTGGTGCTTAGCGAAAGTTCTATCCACTCTATAGGATATTCTCCCAAGCTGGGGACTGACTTCAGAGAGTGTTCTCTCTTCAAATGCCACTCCATTTTCAAAAAGTATATAGTAATAAAGATCTCCATTGAGCACAAATCTGTTTTGATATCTTTAAAAAGTGCTTGCTAATTTCTGTAGACCACAGGTAGGAAGTGATAGGCAGGCTCAGGTTATAATCAACATTGTGGCTTTTCAGGAGATGAGCAGGAACATTCAAAACTTCAAATCCTGACTCCACAAATCAAAAGGGAATCCTTTGCCACAAAGAGACTTCAAGACACTCTGTGAATCCAAAAGCTGATAACAGCCAGTCAACACCAAGTCCAAGAGATTTCTGGGAATGGAACAGAGTTTCCTTATCTCTGGCTATTGAAAATGGAAGTGACAACTGGGTCTTTGAAGTACAATGTCGTTTATTTATAAGACATGCGTAAGTCCATGCTGTCGCTGTTATTGCTTGAAAATCTGAACACATATGCTCCTTGAGTGCAATCCTCTTAAAATTAATAATTTTAAAGTACCTACCAACTTTTAGAAAAAATTATGCAAAGTCCATAGGTTTGCATTATGGGAGGTAGATTCAAGACTTCGTAGAATCCCTGCATCTTTCTCCTAGGGCTTCAGGATGAAGGTGATAGCAGTAGAGTCATCTTTTCTCACGGGTCATACTTGCATTTTTTGACACTGCAGACATATTTTATAGGCTCCTACCATCTTCTTCTTACTATGCAAGAAACTGGAGACAGAGGTGGCACACAGTTTATGTTTGATATAGACAGTGAACCTCTGGCATGAGGTTGGTCTTGCAGACCTAGGTCACTGGTATTTCTGTGATCACCAACATGACTCTCCTGTACCAATAGAGGTTTCCAAGAATTTCTTACAGGACAATGCCAAGAAGCTTCAGGGCCCTTGACAAAGGTTGTGGAGAACATGGAAGAGGCTTTTCCCTTCTTATTCTCCAGGAGCCTCTGGTCAACTCTAATAGTTGTATCTGTGGTCCATGTCAGGCCAGATCAAACAGACCAGCAAAGCAGGTGGTGCATATGGGTTATGATCTTCTGAACTTCTTTCAGGTAATGAGAAAACACCCAGGAGATGTTCTTGTTAAGATCCTAGATACATTCGTGCTCTTCTTTCTTTGGATGAAGGATTGGTGAAAAAGTGGTGAATGGTGCCCACCCTGAGAGGAGCCCATGAAGCCCAGTAGCTTTCCTTGATTCCTACCCCTACCATGTGGGTGCTGAGCTCTCCCAGAGCCATTAGCAATCACACTCTGGCTCTGATAGCCTGAGGCAGATCCCTGCATGTCCCTCTCTCTTCTTGTCAGCATCCATCCTGTGAGCAGATGCTTCGAGAAGGGATAAGCACAGGGTTATCACATAGGTGCTGACATCCCGTGAGTCACTTGTGAGCTCTTGGTTAAAGATTGTCTGATTACAAAAAAGAAACCTGAGAGCTACCATTCAAAAGTGGACAAAGTGCTCCCGAAGATTCTGTGGCCTTCTTTATAATTTCTCTTCAAGGTGAAGTCTGGTTGTGCTCACTCAAGTAATTGCATCATCAGAGTTTTATTTTGATCTTTACTCCCAGAGGAGAATTTATTTAAGAATTAGAATTTATATGATTGGACAGCTCCCCTGAAGTTGAGGAAATAATTCTGGATATCTGGAACCTTGAACAATCACAGCTTTGGGGTCAAGGTTGGGATTTTATAAATGTAATCAGGAGCTGGCACATCCCCACACATGTTTTGAGAATTCATGGATGGGGGGCACTGAGGTGAGTAAAGTAATTGTCACAGAATTGATCCAAAATGTTAGCAGTGTCTTCAAAGAAATAGGAAAAAATTAAACACCTTCTTAAATTTAACCATGAGTGTCAGATTTTACTAAGGAAATCAGAGGTCAAGCCCCAGATGTAAGGGACCAATAAAATTTCTGGAAAAGACATCCAAAAACATGTTTTTGATGACTCTGTGTTGACCATATACTTGGTAAATAGACCCAAATCAATCCTTCTTACCTTAGGTTCTCCACTTGGAAAACTGGGTCCCACATGAGAGTGGGTTACTAGTGTCAAGCAAGCAAGAGCAAAAGCAAAAACAAAGAATGGCTTGGAATGGCTTTTTCTTCATGGGATAGTTTTAGGAGCTGGTGAATGAGCTTCAGCCTGGTGAGTGTGCAGTTCTGCCTGTGGCCACCACACTCTGTGACACACCTGCACTGGGAAAGAAACCAAGCCCCAAGACACCATGTGGTTTTCCCACACAGTGCTTTCACCAAAGACCTTTCTTCCAGAGGCAAAGAGACAGTAATTCCTAACACAAGGCATTAGGTTTCCGTGTGAGCGCTCTTGCTGTTTGGAAACAAAACAAAACAAAACAAAAAACCCTGTCATTAAAGATGATGCTACTATCAAGTTCCCTCTTATTATGAAAACCATCCTCTTCTAAGAAAAATCAAGTAGTTCCATGAAAGATAAGGAGGAGCAAGGCCTCTAAAAGCAGAGATTTAATTCCTACTATAATAATCTGCTGTGGGAAATGTCACTGGGGTAAAAAGCTTCTCAGGCTGGGGACTTGGTCACAGGGAGCCCAGCTTCATCTTTTTCTTTTAAATTCTTTATTCCTGCTGTAAGGTATTGTGTCTTTCTTCCTGTTTATGGAGGGCAGCAGTGTGTAAACAGACCCTCCACTCTTCCACTTCCACTGCATGAAGGACTCTAACCAGTGTCCTGGATACCAGCTCTTTCTCTGGTGGTGACCATATTGCAGCATGGAAGTTGCTGCATGATAATGACCCACTGCATGATAATGAAATCTGATAACGAGAGAACCTTTAACACTTTAAATTTCCAACTTTTCACATCAGTAGATTTTTTTTTTTTCTTTTCCTAAATCCCCCTTGCAGGGAGTGAATTTCCTTGGAAACATAAGAAAATAGTCCTTGTTACCATCAAAGATTGAAAAAGACTTCTCATTTCTATCTCAACAGGAAAAAGAAGGCACCCACTATTGTGTCTCTAATTTCCCCCCATTCCTTATATCCTGAAAGGTCACTGAAGTGTTCCTTCAGCACAAGGGTGTTGGGTTCCCATGGGGATGCAGGTGGCCACGGCACAGACCCACAGAGAGAAGGCTGCCATGCAAGAAAATCAGACAAGGACAAAGGAAATGCCCACCACACAATGAAGGGTAATAGAATTCTGAGCCAAAGTCCTTTCATCTGTGCCACTGTGACTAGTCCATTACTTCTCCAATGTCCTATGACATTTTTCTGGTATTTAGGACTGTCAACCTTCCTCTCCTATCATGCACATTTACCTTGATGTATTTCTTATCTGGAGGGGGAAAAAACATCTGCAACTCTGAGGAGGAATCTGTTCTTAAAGAGTGACAAGAGGGTGAGCAAGGGAGGTAGAGAGGACAGTTTGATCTCTTGGCATCAAAATAAATGGGACCTTCTTAAAGCCAGGCTGATGAATATCCACAAGTCATTTGATGTAGCGCAGCCTGCCCACGAGGCCAGTCATGAATCATCTGTGACTGGACTAAAGGAGAATTCTCCTCAGTCCCTAGTCATTTGACTCAGCTGAGATGTTTTATCTTATAAAAGTCTAACATTTATAAAGTTTTTGGAGTTTGGTAAGGAAAGCAGAGAATTCTGTAAGCAAGTGAGAGAAAACAGAATGTGCTCTCCTCGGGCTCTGATTTTGTTTTGAATAGAAAGGGCCATCTTCTGGGCTGTGAGACAGAAATGTCAGACTGACCTCTGTCATGCACAAAGGTGAAAGAGAGTGTGAAGTGGAGTTTAAAGAAGAGGGCCCCTCGGGTGACTAGGGACATATCTCATTAAGGGGTTTCCAGGACCATCATAAGGTAGGATGATATTAACACAAAAAAGCCATCAAGTAGCGGACAGTGAGATGACATGCTGTATTCTGCTGTTGGAGAAGCAGGAAGGCTTCTTGTGGAGGACTGTGGGATGGGGAAGATTAGGTGAGGGACTCCAATGCACTGAAATAAGAAGGCCCAGCCCTGGGAGGGACACACACTGGATGGCTCTAGAAAACCTGGGCTTTGTGATTACCTAGGACTGCAAACAGCTGGTGAAGAGAAAATCAAACAGCAAATTCCTGTTCTACCTCTTTAAAAGATACATGATCTTTAGACTCAGGTCCTGAAACAGAGGAAATAATCCAAACCTCTTCACTTTGTTAGGGGTATAAAGTAACGCAGTTAAAGTCTTTCGCACAATGCTTGGCATAGTATACATATTCAAAAAGTTAGAAGCCATTATTGTTAAATTAATAAATGTAAGGTGTTCCATAGCTATTTATAAACTCAGTGATGTTGTAGTTCAAGGACCAAGGATATGAACGAATGGCAAAAGAAAACAAAACAAAACAAAAAAATAAAACAGAAGAGATAAGAAGTAGCTCCTTTTGCTTAAAAAGTCTTTGAAATTTTGAAACACTTGAAAGCTTAAGGGTTTGTCTTCCAGTTTCTGTAAGACCCAAGAGGTCGTTTCCCAAGCTGGAGAAGCACCTGGAATTCTGCTTTCTAAAGCTATGTGCTCACCATCTGATTATAGACCCTTCCTTTCAAAAAAATGGAAGGGGATGAAGTTAAAACACACATACACAAAACAGTTGATTCAATAAGGAGCTTTTGGTGAGTGTTCATTCCAGGATAATAAACCAAGCAAAACGTCTGGCTGTGTTTAAAATCAACAAAACCAGCAGGAAAGGCAGAGAGACGGGAACAGGGAGATCAGCTTGTTTTTAAAGCTGCTAACAGTGCTGCTGCAGCGGGGGCTGGTGGGGAGCCGACCCCAGGAGAGGAGAGAAGGAGACAGATGCAGACAGGACAGACGCTGAGGGCAGGAGAGGGACAATGCAGATGTGGCCTGGGTCCCATGGAGAGCTTTCCCTAGGGTTCCAGGCCTGTGCGGGAGCCTCCTAGGCCAGTGGGAGTGGAGCCTCAGAAATAATGAAGCTGATATTAATGCCTGTGTGTGTTGAGCCCTTCACTGTGTGCAGGTCAGTGTGAGCTCTTAACCTGCATTCTTCTCCCCATCCTACAGGTGAAGAAACTGAGGCTCAGTGAGGCGATGGGACTCACCCAGTCATTTGCCTCATTCCTGAACACAGAGCTGTACTGAGGTTCACCTGGAAAGGGCTAAACAGCAAGGTGTGCTCACCAGCTAACTGGCACCTGGGAAACTGGGAAGACTAAGGTGGAAAACACCACATTGTGAATTTAAGTCCAATTGACACCTAGGAAAAGCCAGTCATAATGTTACCAGATGAAAGGACTTTTGGCCCCTTCCCACATGCGATAGGGACCCAGGCTAGTGGCCCCACAGACAAAGGTGTCCTGCAGACCCAGACCAGGCATCCTGGGCGCCGTACCGATGGTGCAGTGCTCGCCGTTCCACCCGGGGCTGCACTCGCACTTGCCGTCGCGGCAGGTCCCATGCTCTGCACAGCGCGGGTGGCAGGCTCGCTGGTCACACGCTGCCCCCATCCAGCCATCCTCGCAGCGACAGGTGCCCCCCACGCAGACGCCATGGCCGCCACAGTCAGCAGCACAGATCTCTGTGGGCAGAAGGGGAGGGGAGGAGAGAAAGAAACATGTACTGAGCAAGTCACTGCTGGGGACAGAGGTCACACTTGGTTACCTACTAGGCTCCTGTGAGTGGTCAGGGTCCCAGGGGCTTGGGAGGCTAATCTCGGCAGACAATGGCCTCAGGACCACAACAATGCCCTGGGCAGAAGCCTGCCCTGCCTCGTTTCCCCTCCAGAGCAGGAGGGCCGAGGGCTCTGCTCTGTTTGCTCTTCCTGCTGCCAGCCTGACTCTGATTTTGTGCTTGCCACTTCCAAAGGGGACTGGCCTTCTGAACAGATGTGAGAAAAAGTCAAATTTAATTAAAAACCGGTTATGTGTGAAAACAAAGTAAGGAGGAGTCCTGGTCTCCAAGTGAAGAGCTTGTGGGTCTGGCTGGGGCATGTGAAGAGTTCCGGGGCCTGCGTTTCACTACAGCCCTGCCTCTAATTGAAGTGGGGGTGAGGGGAGCCACCCCCATGGGCATACTCTGGGTTGTTGTCCAAAACCTGCAGTTTATTCTCTGTCCTTGGCTTGCTGCTTCCTCCCCCTAACCCCAAGCTCCATCTAAATGGGCTTTTAGACCCAGAGCAAACAGCCGGGGTGGGGGGCAATTCAGGGCCAGCGTGGAGCTGCCTGTTGCTTCACAAAGGCCAGTCTGTGCCGAGGTGCAGAGCACACAGGGCCTGATTCACAAGCCCCTCGGGCTCCCGGCCAGGAACTGCTTCATGCTTCTTGCAGGCAGAGGTCGTGAAGGCTTCCAAAACCTAAGTGCTCTTTAGGAAACAGGCTGAGCAACTGTGTCCACGGTTGCGCTCTGCCAGGGCTCTGATGGAGACCTGGATGCCTCGTGGCCCAACAGTCTCCATGTTCATGTGAAAATCCTGACCCTTTAAATTTCTTTTTGAACTAAATGAACTGGCATCCGTGTTAAGTTGCCTTTGCCCATGACTCCCTTCCAAGTGACACTGCTGGTGTAGAAGCTGCTAATATTTTAGCTGCTTTTGAAAAAGGAAAGAAAACGAAATTAGATCTCAGAGGCTCAGACCTTCATTACTAATCTAAAGACAATGGATAAAATGTTTGCAAATTTTTACAAAAAAAAATGTAGTAAGAGTTGCTCTTTATGGTGTGTTCCTGTGCAAGCAAAATAGAGGGACTTCCTACACATCAGATTTCTCATCTGTCCAGAGGGGAGGGCGGCTGCTGGAGGAGGGACAGAGACAGCTCTGAGCTGAAGCCAGGGACCTGGGTTCTATGCCAGGCTCGGGAACTTCTAAGCTGTGTGACTGTGCACAGGTCCTTTGAGTTCACTGTGTCACAGTTCCTGGCCCAGGGGAGTGTGTGCTCTGTGATACTGTGGTCAGTCCCCTGCTGACCAAGCAAAGCTGTAGTGAGCACTCAGTGAAGTGGACAATACAAAAGACCATGGTAATGACCGAGTAACTCAAGAAAGGTTTCCTGAAGACTGGGAGTTCAAAGAGATTTGGAAAGTCCATGCCTGCTTGGCCATTAATCTACCGAGAAGGTCACTTCTTCTTTCTGGGTATTAGTTTCCTCATCTATTTCAGGGGGTAACCTGATGGTTTCTAAGGTCCCAGGATTCTATGATACAATTACCCACTATGTTACACAGTGTAATCTATCCCCAATGCTGGGGTTACTAGCACCCCAGTAGAGCAGATTCCTGCTTGGAGATGTGAACTGGCTGGGAAAATAAAAAGTCTGAAAATAATCAGTAAAGAACAGAAGACAATAGACAGAAAAATGTTTTAAGATCGGAGTACCTAGTGGGTCCTCCAGTCCTGATAGGAACTGGAACTGAACAAGGAAAAAGGGCCCAAATCTTTATTTAAGGGGAAATACATCAAAAGGGTTCAGTGTGGCAGTCTTCTTGAGAAAAACAGGATAAAGATGGGAATAACAAGTTGTTTGGGGTTACACCCATCTCTGGGTGGCTGTGTTTGAACCCAGGGCTGTGAGCTAAGACAGGGCGCCAGCATGACCTGGGCTTTTTCGAACCAAGCAGTTTCACCCAGGAGTTCCCAGAAAAGCAGTCTCCCTGCCTTATGATGGCTTAAACAAATCCATAATTTATACATGGCTTCCAACACCCCAAGGCTTGGCTCTCCTGTCACAGGTGACCAGAAGTCACCTGCGATTCACCCTGTGGTTATTCTCTTGCTCCTTCTCATCCCATATTACACATTATAGTGACCTGGGACTGGGTCTCCTTCCTCAGATCACCTCTATCCCTAGTACCCAGCACAAGTCCTAGCACAGAATAGAGCCCTCGTTAAGTTTTGTTGCCCAGGGAGACAGGTATACGAAGATGAAAAAAATTTGTTTACATGATGCTCAGCCTGGCTGAAAGTCTAGCCAGGTCTACCTTTCCCTAGTGACCTGTCCACGTGAAAATGTCCCACACGAGGGTGGGGCCGTGGAACTAAGCATCACTACCTCCAGGAGTCCTCTGGGATGATATTCAAACTCTTTTTCGACAATGTTTTAGGCACCACTTCTCAGTCTTTTGATTAAGATCAAGTGTAGACAACATCTTAGGCTTTCCTAGAGACAAATAATGAAAATCTCCAGTCCCCAAGCCTCCCTAGATCCTGTTCCTAAAACTCCCACCTCTTCTGTACACCACCAAAGGGCAATGACCTGCTAGTGACTCTGGGGACTGGGTTTGGACTCAGGGCTGGAGCTTTCCCCTGAGGGCCCAGGAGAGGAGATCAGCTCAGGCTTTGCTTGGGTTTACTCAGCACTTTTCCCTGCGGTGGTTTATGGTGTGAAAGTAAACAGCAGACAGTACCTCTATTCATTGAGTGAGCCAGGAGAGGGTACAGGCCGCTGGGGACAAAGAGAACATGTTTTCAGACAGTAGGACGTATGGAGTTGATAGGGACCAAGAACAGAAGAGGCAGACCTTGCCCTGGACTTACCTGTGGGACTTCAGGTCTTAGCTAACAGGCAGAGCTGCCCCTTGTACCTCAATATCCAACAGGGATTAATTCTAGGACCCCCTGAATATCCAGATCCATGGATTCTCAAGTCCTTTTTATAAAAGGGCATAGTATGTATATTTAATCTTTATAATCCTCCTGTATATTTTAAATCATCTCTAGATTATTTATCATACCTAATACAATATAAATGCTATGTAAATAGTTGTTAGATTATATTACTTAGGGAATAATAATGAGAAGTCTGCATATGCTCAGTACAGATGAAAAAATTTTTTGAATATTTTCAATTTATAGTTGGTTGAATGGATGCAGAACTTGTGGATATGGAGAGAAGACCTTACTTCATTCCTGTATTAATTAATCTGGAGGTAGTGTGGACAAACAAGAGTAAGACTTGCAATCAGATGTGATTCCAAATATCAGTTCTGCCAGCTACATGACCTCCTATGCTATTGCTCTGAGCCTCATTTGCTTCCTTAACAAAATGGGGATAATAACAGAACTCACTTCAGAGGGCACTTAGTGCCTGATAAATAGTAGGTATCAATAAATTCACCTATCCTTCTAATAACCTTCCACACATGCCTCCTATGTGCCAGAGACTATACCTCATGCTAGGAATACAGAGGTTAATATATAAATAATAAATATGATGTCCCAGGAAGTCATAGTCCAAGTAAACCACACACTGATATTGGCATTGCAAAGATTATCCAAATAATCTATAGCCATCCCAATCGTCTATAGACATTATCCGTACCATTTAGAATATGTGCAATGGATTAAAATCATAGATCTAAGGATTAGTCAGATCTGGCATCTACCCATGTCTTTGCCACTTATTGGCTGAATAATATTATTGGCTGAATAATCTGTAAGTTGCATGTTATGCAATCCATTGAACCTTCCTTTCCATTTCTGTAAAATGGGGACAATAATCCACACTTCACAGATTTTACAAACTTGGTGTTAGATCAAATGAGGTAATGTATGGGAAGGCCATTTTTGGCTTAGCTAACACTTAGATCAGATTTTACAGTTTAAAAAGCATACTTCACATACAATTTCTCACTTAAATATCATGAGGATGTTATGAGAACACTCGGCTGCTATCCTTCTTAGAGGTGAGGATACCAAGACCCAGATGAGAGAAGGACATTCTACAAGGTCATGTGGGTATCTGTGCATTCTCCTTGTTTTGACAAGCCTCGAGCAACACACTATTGCAAGACAGGCATTTTACAGATAAGGAAACAGCCTCAGAATAAGCAAGGAACAATTATGTCCCCCCAGGGAGGCTTTCCTTTAAGGGAACCTCCTGATTGATTCCAGCAGATTCCCCCCACCCACTTCTGGCCCTGCTGCCTCTTTTTCTTATATTCAAGTCAGACCCTGGATATATGTGAGATGAAATGGGATCCGCCACACGGAGTTTCCCAGACACTTGATCTCATTCTTTGCATCTGGAGACTGCAGGTCTGTCCATCCAAACATTCCATTTCCTTGCTAGTTGACACTAGACATGCTCTCCTGGCACAAAGCTAAAGCTGCCTGGTGGCTGGGCACCCTCCAACAGCCCTTTACAAGCTGGGTTGTGAGCTCTTACACATTTTAATGAAAGGGGCCTGAACTGGCGACCTTGATGTTTATGGGGTGCTAACTGATGGTAACACAGCCTGTGAGTGCTTGGGTTCTCCTTTGCAGAGGGGCCTGTTTGAGTGGAAGAGACCCACTGACACATCATGGGAGCAGAAACCTGAGCTGCTACTTTACCATTTGTCCTCAGGTTTAGTCCTTATTTGTTATTTCTTCCCCCAAATACTTTGATTTATTATTTTGTTCCTGAAATAAAAGGGATCGCTTTAATTTTTCCTTCTCAGAGTCTGCTTTGACATTAAAGCAGATATAACTTCACAGAGTAGTTGGTGAGATCCAAACAGGATGATGTTACAGAATGTGCTTTGACAGTTTATATGCCTTTTACATCATGGAAATGGGCCTTTGTGAAGTTCAGGTTTTAGCTCCAAAGTCTCAAGTTTCCTTCTTTGTAAACTGGATGACATGGACCACTCTGGATGGTGGTTGCAGGACTTGCTTTCGTTTGGTTGATTTCCTAGGCTCATCATGCGCAAGTCCTACAAGCAGGCACTGAGGATCCAAGTAGGGATGACCACAAGGCGTGTAGGTCTGACATGACACATGGCCATAACCTGAATCCACCACGCTATGTGAGCAAGCATGAGCTAAAGTGAAGATTATAGCCTAGTGCCTGATGTGTGGTCAGAATATAATAAATCTCACAAGCATGTTTTTACAAAAAAAGGAAATAAGAGGTAATGGTAAGTACGCTAGATTGAAGTCTGAAGGTCAGATGTGAATTCTGACTTTTGCAACACACCCAATACAAGAACACTTGAAAATTGCTAGCTGACTTTCATATGATCAAAATCCAAGCTTTCTGACTAAATGCTGGAGGTTTGGGGTCTGGGTGGAATCTGTAAAGGTAGTAAGGAGTGCATAGGCCATAGGGTAGACTAAGCTTCAGACCTGACTCCCCAGTTTCCCAGCTGTGGGTCATTGGGAAGATTAATCTCTCTGAACCATAATTCTTCACTCCTTAAATGAAAGAGTAATAATAATCCCCCTTCTATAGGTGGGTGGTGATAAAAGGAAGGGGTGTGTCTGAGAACTCTATGTGAACTATATTGCATATATGGTTAATAAAGCCCTAAGACATACTGTACCAGCAGAGCTCCACGCCACCTAACAGAGGAGCACCTCCTGGATAGGCAAAACATTTACTTTTCTAATAGCAGCCTCAATATTTGGGTATGAAGCTCTTGTTCTGGTCACCTGGACGATACCATCAGTCAAGACTATTAAAAGCCAGGTAGAAGCCATTCATATTTGTAGGCTGAGATTGTTCTTGAAATCAGGTGATAATCTCTATTGTCCTAAACTTCTCATTCCAAGTTCATGAAGTTCTAGCCTGAACTATAACAGGGTCTTGGAGATGAGCCAGTCAGGCTCAAGAACACATGAGCTCTTCTCCTGTAGGAAGTCAAACCCAAGCTCAAACCCTTGCCCAGCCCACCTCTTCCCTGTCACACTTGTGTACATGTCACCTTTTCCTAGGCGGGAAGCCTACCTGATGGCAGCTAGCTTTTATGCATCTTGGTTACCTGACACAAGCACCAGGCATGGCACAGCATGGCTTTCTATAGACATTTGTTGAAAGAACAAATGATTGGAAAAAAAAGTTCCATAGAAGAGGTGTGTGTTTGTTGACTTGACACCATCTCATTGCCAAAGTGCACACAAGTTATTTTGTAAAATATATTCACAGAGAGGCTCAGACTCCTTTGCACCTAACCTCCTTAGACACTCATCCCCAATCTGAGTGTGAACACTGTGACTGTAAAAAGCCTCAGTCCTTACCCTCAAACACATCTTCCTTTGGGCCAAGGTCCAAGATGCACCTGTTGTCTTTCTATGACATGGAAGGAGGTGAACATATGAGGAAGAGGTGAAGAGGGAAGAGGAAAGATGTAAGGTTTGGCTATTGGTAATTATGCCCAAAAGTGTATACATAAGGGAGAAGCTGCCCCAGGCTCCTCTTATTAAACACTAATCCACACACAAGCCTAGATGAAGCCTGGGACCTATCGCGGCTACATTTTAATTTGTCTGGACTTATTTTACAATCCTGTTCATTAAAATAGTTGGGGGGGGGAAGCTGTGTCTTTCCCCTAAAGGGAAAATCTTATGCATAATTTTCCCATAAAATTTCTTCTACTTGGAAAGATGCTCAAAATGGCCATAAATAGGGAGTGGTAGGGACCCCAGCCATGGATCTGTACACTTTATGCTGAACAAGGAATGGATGCAGATGAAGATGTTTTTAAAATTCTAGGAATATGTTGTGAATGGCCTTATTCTATTGAATGAATCAAATTGTTCTATTTGCTTAGGAACTAAGATTTTGAGAGTGACCTTAAGGAATTTTAATAGTGAGTTTGGCAATTTAAGATGAATTCTGTTAGGATTTTTTTGTTTCATCAATAGTTACTTCATCTCTCTGTGCCTCAGCTTTCTCATCTGCAAAATAGTATATAGATATCAAATCTTAGGCTCATGTGCAGGTTAAATGAATGCTATGCAATGTGTCTAGTGACATGTACATGTTTCATGGAATAAACATCCATTTTATGGCAACTATTTTATGTTTATATGCTGGAAAGAGCCAGGGAAGGGAGGATTTGAAGATATGGGGAATGCAAGGGATGATGTTCTACTGAGGCGCCTCTTAACAGTCGGCAAGGATTGGACCCAAAGCATAATTGGCAGACAGGCTTAGAGGGCTGTTCATCCCCAGGGGAGGGGATATAGGCAGAGAGACATGGGGGCATGGGCTGCGTAGGGAACCATCCAGGATAATGCGCTCAGTGTTCTCAGCGAGGTAGGAGGCAAGAATCTCTGTTGATCAGGGTCCTGGTGAATAGATGTGGATACTGAAATAGCCCATCTGGGGACCAAGAGGGAGAGCTCTGGAAGTGTGAGAAGAACTGCATCTGGGAGGTCCCAGGAAATGCTAAAGATCATGAGCATGATGGGATGTGGCTTGGCAGCAATCAGAAGCCTAACTGGAAGATCAGAGAAAGGGAACAGTTGGAGGGATCCTGGATTTTGCAAGGTGGGGGTGGAAGGAAGGCAGAGATGAGAGAGGTGTGAGTGATGAAGGAAGGTAGCTGGAGGACCATGGGGACAGTGGAGAATGAAAGGGCAAGCGGGGGGAGAACTGGCATTGGGTAGGAAGTGGCTCGTTCTAAAGAGGAGATCTCTGTTAGGTGGTTATAGGACCAAAAGCAAAAAAGATGAGAACTTAGAGAAGTAGGTTTTGTGCTTAGAGCAAGGTTAACAGCAAAACTAGGACCCAGAGAGAGGAAGTGCCTTGTTCTATGCCGCATGGTGATCACATGTGAGTTCTTGAGAAAGAACTTGCTAGCTACCTTATAAAAACAGTCCTGTAGGGGGCCAGCTAGGCAAATGACTATAAAAGAAATGGATGTACTTTTTCTCCCTCCTCTGTGCTTCTGCATGTGCACTTTCCATGGACTAGGCCCTCCTTTGCTTCATCTTCTTTCTCAGGGTGATTAGTCTACCTGTGTTGCCTCCAGGATCCTGCTATCACAGATTAATCCCTGCACTCCCTAGTGAGTCTCACACAGGACATACATCTGCACATGAATCTGTGTGGTGCCAGATTCCGGGGACTCGGGTAGAGTATGCTATGCAACTACTCAAGGTTCTGACTTTGCACAGAGCAGAGGCCTGGGAGTCAGGTAGACTGGATTCAAGAGCCTGCTCTGCTACCTCCTAGCTATGTGAGACAAATGCTGCCCACCTTTGTGCCTCATCTGTGTCATCCATAAAATGGTAATAATAATACCCCATCTACCAGATTTTAAAACTGATTTTAAAGTGCATTGAGAAACCTGGCACAATGGTGCACACCTGTAATACCAACTCCTTGGGAGGCTGAGGCAGGATCACAAGTTTGAAGGTAGCCTGGCAACTTAGCAAGACTGTCTCAGAATAAATAAAAAAATAAAAAGGGCTGGAATATGGATCAGTGGTAGGACACTTGCATAGCAGGCATGAGGCCTTTGGTTCAATCCCCAGGACCATCACAGAGGTAGTCAGAGGTAGAAGCAGAAACCCCACCCTGATGGCTGACTGGCTCCAGTTGCTCCTCCCTGACTCCCAAGGTCTGAGGGGCTGTGTCACTTCCAAGGTCTGGGTTACTGTGTATATAATTATATATCTATACATATCTACCTATCTATCTATTGAGAGTGTGTGCACCTTCTATGTGCTGGATATCCCTAGAGGCTGGGAATGCAGAGATGATATGAAATTACTCCTATCCATAAGGAACTCAAGTTTTCCCGTGCATGCGAATGAGTGCAAAGCCAGTCACCATACCCAGTGCACAGTAGGCTGGTTACATGTTAATTTTCTCTCCTAAAGGTGAGATCTGTATTTTGATCAAGCTGGCATTCTCTGAGTAGGACACCCCCTGCTCCTTCCCTCACTAACTTAGACCAGTGGTTTCTGAGTCCTAGAGCAGGTTTCAGGAAGACATTAGACAGGGAAGAAGGCACAGAAAAGCAGCCTGAGTCTGACTTCCTTACTGTAATTAGTGTCCTCTAGACATTGAGGCCAAACCCAAGCTGCTCTCTTGTGCTTTTCAACTTCCCTCCCTATCACCTGAGAGCCAGAGCTGCTCCAAGTCATAGCTCTGTTCTGCACATGGAGATGGCACAAAACTAATGAGCCTTGGAAAGCACATGGCCTTTCACCTCATTCAAGGAGCTTAGAGAGCTTTCAAACCAGGCAGAAAAGTGAATTCCAGTGTGTTGGTGCAGAGCAGGTCTCCACACCTATTCCTCCAGGACTAGAATTTCAAGTCTTTACAAAGTACTTATTGCAAGAAGCACTAAGCCTGTTATTCATCTTAATTGGAGGGTATCAGGCTTCCTGATTAGAGGACTTCAAACCTAGCTGGGAGGCAGCCTCCAACTAGGGTCTGACTTTGCAGGATAACAGGTCAGGAAAGGCCTAGTGAGTGAAGAAGCCAAAGAACATGACTGGGATGTGCATCCTTGGCCACAGTTGGAACCCAACAAAAACTCACTAAAAGGGCCCACATGGGTGAAGATAGATGATGTCCTCTTCCAAAAGATCTCTGATCTGATATCCTTTGGTAAAAGACTCATTTCTCTGCCCAGCAATGAGCTTATCTATCTAACTCTTTCCTGGACACTTCCACCAGGATGTCCCCAGGCATCTAAACTGCACACTGATATTACAGTAAACTTTCTAAGACCAAACCACAAAGTTGGACCTCTGCTTAAAACTTCTTGGAGGCTTCTAATGACAGATAAACCTAAACTCTTTTTGGCTGTTCAGGCTCTGATACCTGCTGGCTTTCCTCACCTCTTCTCCCCTTGCTACTGCCACAAATATGTTGAGATAAGCCACATTGCACTACTAAAAATAGCCAGGAGGTGCCCTTGCTCTGTCTCAGTTCTGTACGTGTTGCAAGTCTTTGCTACAAAGAGCTTGCCTGCTCCTTCTATCTGTGCCTATTCGTAGCCAACCTCCACCACCTACCTTAAGTCCCAAGTCCTCCAACAAGCCACCTGGATCACCCCAGTAGAAAATAACTGGTCTTTGAGTACTGTGAGGCACACCATGGTCATGACTCAATTTGCTTGGTTACTACAGGAAGAGGTATCCCCCATACACTTGATACCTAATTCATTGCCAAGTTCAGGGTGAACCTTGGTAACAGCCAATGACAGAGTTGTACAGGGGATAAAGATGAACTATGAACACAGAGAAGCCTGGATTTGAACTCTAGATTCCACAAAGTGTTTTGGAAAAGTCACCCAAGTTCTCTAGATCCTGATTTCTTGGGAACAACACTACCTGCAAAATCAGAGCCTTATGTATTTGTTGTTTGAATACATCCTGATGCATATATATGAGTCCTGTACAATGGAAAATTTCCATTCAAAGAACAGTTATTTTTTAAAATTATAAGTTATCATAACAGCAGTTTGATCCAGGAAGACAAGTACAGAGAGAGAGAGAGAGAGAGAGAGAGAGAGAGAGAGAGAGAGAGAGAGAACGAGATATCAGCTTGGACATCCAAACAGGGACCTGATTCTGAAGCCCAATTTCAGGAGGGCTTACATTTGCATACTGAAGAGCTCCAATTCTGATAGAAAATGTTCCAGGGCTGTCGGGGGAAATTCCACTAAATTAAAAAGCTGCCAGCTTCTGGTTTATCAACCTTTAACTCTGGCAGTATTTAGCAGTATGCCTGTCTGGGCCCCATTTTCCAGTGTTTGATTAAATGTTAGGAACTGACCATCTCATTGTGTCTAAGCCTCCACGCTACTTTCCAGACAACTGGCGAGCTCTTCCTGCCTCCCTCCAGCACTCTCCTTCCTTCACTGTGGCAGCGTTAATCTCTCAGATATTTATTATTCTGAACTTTGGTTTTTAGGCTGTCACTCGCTGCTGGGAAGGGGCACAGGAAATGTCAAGTCTCACTGGATATTATTTCTCGGGTGAAATTCTAACCTTGAGATTCCTGTCCTGTACCATACCTATACAGAAATAGCCCAGCCTGATCGTTTCCTTTTGATGTTTAATTGGATGTCGGTGCTGTGCTTTCTGGGCTGAGAAGGTAATGCTTCTCAGAGAGGGAACAATTCCGGCTACACAAATGAGACTTGTAACAGGGGAGAATGCTCAATGCTGAATCTAATTTTCTCTCCCATCCATGAACATAAGACAATTTCTCTGGCATTAAAGCATCTCACTCAGTCTTTCTGTCATTAATAAGAATTAAATTCTGTTCCCTCAAATTTAAATGTAATTATATTTTGCCTCGTAAATAAAATTGAATTACCATTTTCAAAAGTTAGCATTAATGCAAGTGCTATGTTTAGAGGTTTAATTTTTTTAATCCTGCTGCTACTTTCAGTTTATTTTTTTAAGCATTTGGTTTATTTTGCTGTCAATTGTGACCTAATTTAATAACAGAGTTTTTCAGATCCCTGTCCATCTAATCATTGTTACTTTTTATGCTTTGTGTTTTTCTTTCTTTCTTTTCTTTCTTTCTTTTTTCTTTTTTTGTAGAGAAAGAGAGCAATAGAGAAGGAACTGAAATCTCAGAGGATCTGAGTTTGAATTCTGGAAGGTCTCCCTAAGTTAAAGTAGAGCCTACGCCAGGTTGAGCTGAAAGAGTCAAAGACAGAGTCCTGATGTGGAATCTGAAGGGGAAATAGTCAATGTTCACTGAAAAAACTGTGAATTTAAGATTTTTAGTAAGGCATTCCTGTCGGCTCCATGATCTCGACTGCCTGTACGCTGGCCTGATTTTCTGCCCCTTACCGGGGGCTCCTACCCTCTAGTCAGATGAGGTACGTCTTACCAAGAGATCACATGCTCACAGGGCTCTCTGCTTCTGCACATGCTGGCCCTCTGCCTGCACTGCCCTGCCCTCCTTGCCACCTACAAGCATCCCTTTCACAGAGTGGCTCCCAAGTCTCCTTGGGAGGTGAGAACCCCCCCAGGTTCCTCTCCCAGGCTCCTAATCATTACTGTGCACACATCAGGCTGTGTGCTTGGGTGCTCCGCTTTGTGAACAGACTGTGGGGCTCTCTGATCCTTAGTGCCTGGAACAGTGCTCAGCATACAGAAGAGGCCAGAAAGCTTCAATGATTGTGTGAAACAAATGTGAGCGGCTGCAGGGGTGGGTGCAGGTCTGGAGCTGCTCCACATCTCTCTCTGAGGAGGCTGAACTCCTGTTGGCACTGAGTTCAGGAAGCTCATCCTGAGAGAAGGTTGCTGCTAATACAGTATGGCCCTTGTGCTGCGAGTCATTGACGTAGTTGTTTGGGGATAAATGTATCAGCATATTAAAGACTCTTGATCTACAGTCAAGGACCAGTGTAGGGGGCTGGAGGAAGAGGATGGTAGACAGACTCAGAAGCCACAAGGACACTGAGCCTCTGAAAGAGAAAACAAATGGTTTAACTCTGACTCAGATCCAGGCCTTTGGCTCTGAACCTTCAGTATGTAAACTGTCCTCAAACTTAAATTTTTTAGAATTGCAACACTTCTTGGCTAATTTAGACCTGCTCATGCATTCTGCAAAGTATATACACTTTTACTTCATTTAGTAAGTGCTTACTGAATGCCAGCTATCATGCTAAGCATTTTATGCATACATATTAAAGCTAATTTGGAAAACAGCCCTGCCAGGCAGGTATCATTAGCTATACTCAAAGGATCAGCCGAGTCTTGACAATCTAGCCTGGTCCTACTCCAAATCTCATGCAATTCTTACTGAGTGCACATGCTACCTTCAAACCAATGCCACTGTATCTCTAAAATATCTCCACCTGTTATTCCATGAAACTCAAGTGCAATGAAATGATAAGAATCATAAACCACCAGCAAGAGCATTTTACAGGCAGGCTCTCTGCCATGCACTGCTTCTGTGCGCCAGCAACCCAAAGGAATAAAATGTAGTGAGAGGCTCCTTTTCAAATAAAAGCCATTTATGGGAGACAAGACTCAGAGCGGTGGAAATGAGGAATGAATTTATGAGGTTGAGAACAGAGGCCATGGGAGAGGGTGGGAAGAAAGACCCCCCAAAATGAACCCATGGAGGAGCAAATGATAAGTCTAAGAACTGCCTTTGAAATGGTGCCCTGGAGAATGTCACAGGGCCCGCAAGCTTCTTTAGAAGCCGTTAAGTTCTCAAAGATAGGTAGGCTTTTCCAAGTCTAAGGACTGTCTCAAAGAGGTTAAACCTCCTGCCTTTTCTAAGGCAGCTCTGAGCCAAGAGCAAGAATGGCCAACCACAGCCCTAGGGTGGTGGAGCCCTGAGCTGCTGAGCAAGGCTGATGATGCATGCAGCCCAGCAGGCTGCTCCCTGTGAGGACGGCCTGAAGGAGGGGAGTGATGCAGTTCTAGGTAGGCAGAGCTCGGGCTGGCTGGCACTGCACTTGAGTGAGGTCTGGAAAGTGGCAGAGAAGGAGCCAGAGGCTTGGTTTTCACCCTGTGGAGTGTGTGGGGTGGCAAGGAAGGGGGCTCAGGGGAGGAGGGTCCTGAAAGGAGGACGGCTGTCTGTCTGGTGGTGTGCTGGATCTTCCCAGACAGTTTCAATTGCAGCACCTCCCTCTTCTGTGTTCCCAGGGGGCTTTCTTGTCCTCTCTTTGCCTGTTCACTGGTTAGTTCTTGGGTCATGTATGCAATAGTCACTGAGAATCTAATGCACGTCTGACCCTGGGCTCAGGAGATGGACAGACCCTGACCTCATGGAGTCCATAGTCTAGATCTTCAATGTCTCCCAAGGCCATGTGTTGAAGATTGGGTCCCCAGCCCATGGCCTTATTGGGAGGTATCTGACCCTGTAGGAGGTGGGGCCTAGTGGAACAAAGTTAGGTCATTGGATGTGTGCCCTTGAAAGTGCATTGGGACCCCAGCCATTTTTCTTTTTCTCTCTTTCATTTCTTGGTCACCATGAGATGAGCAACTTTCTCTACCATATTGCCATCCTACAAGGCCCAATGTGATGGGAACAACTGACCATGGACTGGAATCAATGAAACTATAAGCCCAAACAAAACTTTCCTCTTTTTCATTGTCTCAAGTATTTTGTCATTGTGACAGAAAGCTGACTAACACACTTAGGAAAGATCTTGGAGCCACATCTGGTTTGAATCTGGACCCTGCCATTTACTAACAAGGTGGGGTGGGTGCTTCAAAGTAACACTCTTTCTGAGCTTCAAGTTTCCTCATCTAGAAAATGATTATGCTAGTGACACTATCTTCGCAGGGCTCTTAGGAACTTAACCAGGATAATAGTTGTAAAGCACAGTTCAGGGCTGGTATGTAGTGCGCTAAGCACAAAGAAATAGGTGGCTCTTTAATTAGCACTCCATCCTGTGGCTTGTTAGAAAGAAAAGATTACTGATGCGGAAGTCTCCTTGAATGGAAAAGGTTTGAGGCAAGAGCTGAGGATTGAGATAGAGGGTCCGCACTGAATCCAACTCTGCCACTGTAAGCCAAATCACTTGGGGCAAGTCATTTCCCCTCTCCAACCTTTCCTATCTGTATGACAGCAACAGCAACAACCATCTTCCCTGCTGACATCCGTCATCATCCCAAATGATTTGGGAAGCAGAGTCCCGTAGGGCTCAGAGTTAAGGACAGAGGTGCTTTGGGGTGATGGGTGGGATACAGAACCTGTGCTCTTCTGGATCACAGGAACTTGTTCACAGTTCTCTCAAGCTGCTTGTCAGGATGGAGGACCATACAAATGGACTGGATTTAAGGAGGCGTTTCTGAGATGAGACTGGAAATCAGACTGCTGGGAACCAGGGACCCAAGTAAACACTGTATAAAATCTGCCTGCACTGTTTTCACAAACCTCACCAAAGTGCTGAGGAACTTGTCAGCTCACATTTCGTTACTGGGCTGGTTGCTGAAGGCAGGGCATGTTGATTTAAGCTGTCTTCATTAAATCCTGCTCTTGGTGCCGAACAGCAAGACATTCATCTCAGCGAAGAGGCAGTCCTCTTTCCTGGTAGGTGGCGGTCGGCAGGAGTCCATCTCTGCCAACCCACAGTGGACCCTGACAGTGGGAGGACCACTTAGGATGTGTCTGCTGGTCTGAAGCTCCTGGTGAAGGCTCTGGGCATGCTGGACAGCACAGAGCATAAATAGCGTGAACAGAGCTTCCGCTTGTCCAGTGTCTGAGCTGTGCCAGGCATTGGGATAACCAGTTCACCTGTATTCTCTCTCCTGTCTCCTACAACAGTTTTATAAGGTAAGTAGGAGACAACTGAGGGTTGGAGAGGGTGAGCCGCCTACTGAAGCTGCTCAAGGAGTGGGGAGCATGTCTTCTGAAATAAAGTCCCGAGCCTGCTCCACTGCCTGTAGCCACCCCTCTAAACATGGAGATGGTCTCTTGGCAGCCCTGCATCCAGGCAATGAGGTGTCTCTTGCTTGGCTTCACTGAAAAGACTGAGTAGTTTTAAAATACCTTCCACTTGGTGAAAGTGTACTTGGACAGGAGGTAGAAAAAGATATAACAGACACTGTTCTATGTGTATACAAAAAAATGACATCATTTAACAATCACATAATTGCTAGATCAGTGCTATCACCTCCATTTTTCAGATAAGGAAACTGAAGTCAAGAGAAGTTAAGTTTCCTGCCAGTGCCACACAGAGGCAGAACCAGGGTTGGACCCAGGCAGGTGATGCCTACGTGGTTAGGATAAAAGGAGAGAGAACACTTGAAATGTTCTCATTATCCTTCCAACTGTGTGACAGGGTGACAGGAAGCAGGCTAGACTTAGAGCCCCGAGCTGGGGTCTGACTCCCCTTCCTCACTCACCAGCATGCCTCAGGCAATTCATGGAGCTCCCAGGGCAGATGATACCACATCTGCCATCCCTCATCGCATGGCCATGGTTGCGTGGTTGCGGAGTGTGTTTCTGTGTGCCATATCTTGGTATATGCTATCAGGCACTCAACACACCCAAATTTTTACTACTACTGTGAAGCAGGTCAATAACTTGAAGCTGTCCTTTAAATTCCTGGCCTTGTGACAATCATGACACCACTTAAGTCAGTTACAGACTAGAGACTGAAAAATTGTAATTGGCATGTCTGAAAGGGCACGTCTCATCTTGCCTCATACTATCAAATGTTTTTGTTAATATCCAGTGCTTTCCCTGATGACTGTGTTAATCAAGATCATAACAATAGATAACATTTACCGAGCCCATATCATGGGCCCAGAAGCATGCTCAACTCTCTTTTGTATTGTCTTAAGTAACTGTCACAGCAACCCTGGAAGGTAGCTACTATCTACCTTCAGTTATCTCCAGTTTTTAGCTTAGAGGGGTGAAGTGACTTGCTCAAAGTTACAACTATGAAGTGACAGGGCCGGGATTTGAACCTCGGCTGTCTGACCCAGGGCCCCTCTTCACCACAGGGTTCTCTGCCTTCACGAGAGCCACATGTTTGTTATCAGGTATAGGGAGTGCAGTACTTGGGATTGAGGAACAATTCAATTCCAAAAATTCAACCGTTCCTACTCAGAGTGCCTTCCAATGGTTCTGTTGTCTCCTTTTTACAGATCCAACTAAGAATACTTCAAAATCTCACCAAAGTTATACCTGCCTCCTTCAAAACTGTGGAATTTCATTAGGGATTAACGGTGCAAGTCACAGTTATAGACCCATCATAAATTAGCTTTGTGCCCACATAATGAACAATACAAGCCAGCGTAGCTTTAAGAGGACCGTTTATTATATTGCCATAAACAGAGCAATATAAAAAGAATTATTCCTGAGACTCTGCACATCTGTGCTCACAATCATGTCTTTATGTGAGCTTTGCAAACAGGGATGAAAGTCCAATTTAGACTGCAAGTCACTGAATGTCAGTTTTCCATTCAATGGGGAAAGGTGATTCAGAGTATTCCAAAGGTGTGAATGCCAAAGGTCTCAGCCATCTTTCCTGATAACAACCAGAACTGTTAATCCACAACATAATGAGCTAATTTGAGCCTCATGTTGTTTAACAGTGTGGAGCGGGGAGGAAGGTGATTTAGAGCAGAAGAGCCTAGTGAGATGCCATCACTCTCTGTGTGTCCTGGGGCAGGACTACTTAAAAATTCTCTGAACCTGAGCTTCTTTCTCACTTTATCTATCTTTCTTTCTTCGTGGGCTCCCTCCCCTCTTCCCAGAATGCAAGCTCTGGGAAGGTAGGGACTTCCCAGGCTCTTTCTCCTCTCTGACTAGAAGAGTACCTGGCACAAATAGACATTCAGTAAGTATTCACTGGTTAGAATGTTATGTAACTTGGCAAAATAGGGTTGAGGATTCCTTTCTCCCAGGGATTTTGTGTGGGTTAAGTGAGATATTAGATGTGAACTCAACCTGCTACGTACCAATACTATGGTAAATGAATCATGTATGTTCTTATTTAATCCTCTTTGGAAGAATCTATAAATCACGGCACTTATAACAGAAGGATGCCAACAGTATTATCCTTTGAACTTTATATGTATAAATCCTGTGGGGTGCCAGAAACCACAATCAAGAACACATTCAATCCTGGGTTAAATCGTCAGTATTTTTTGAGTAGCCACAGTGGGTCATGCCTATGCTGAGTCCCAGGGTTTAGCCAGGAACAGGCATATTTGCTGCACCCATCTAGCTGAGTATCTGACCAAAGGCAGGTGGGGGTCAGATTGCAGAGAACCCTAAAACCCACAAGGAGATTAGACTTTGGGTAAAGCCAAAGATTGTGGCAGCTGAGATAGGGGGCCACTCTCACCTCTTGGTTAGGAACTTTTTTACAGCCTTGCCCAGGGATAACGTCCTACTGTGAAAGAAGGATCTCTGAGAAACACATCTAGATTCCAGGTACCATTTTTAATGTTGATTAGGGATATTGTCTTGAATCTCAAGTCCACCACTACAGAAGAAATGACTGTGATGTTTGAATCTTGTGCCCATCTAAGAGAAGAGGTGCTGAAGACCAGGGCTCAGGGGAAGAAGAAAGGCATTCGGGGACACAGGGAACCCCCAGCTAGGTGACCAAGGGCAGGGTTATGCCACTGATTAGACTAAATGGTAACATATTACAGGGGGAAGTCCACCCTCCACCCATACGCTGAACCCTTCTCCCCACATTTACCGATAGAACAGTCGTGTCCAGTCCAGCTTGGGTCACAGCTGCAAAGCCCGGTGTCTGGGAGGAAGGTCCCGTGGCCCGAGCACTGGTCCAGGCATGTAGCCCTGGGTGTCTCGCAGTTGGCGCCTCCCCATCCCACAGAGCAGTGGCACTCGCCTCTCACGCAGACACCTCGGCCTGAACATGTGGGGTCCATGCAGTCCACTGTGAGGAGGAAGAGAGGGGACACGGGTAAGCATCTCACAGCAGGGGCGAGGATTCCGTCAGCTACATGAGGCTAGATGGATACTATGTCCCCCAGGGAGGCCTTCTGTGGTAAACAGTAGCACTTTAGCAAATGGTAGAACCGGGTCCCCAACTCTTAGTGACTATTTACCTCTTCGAGGCTGTTTCCACACCTGTGAAGTTTGGATACAAATTCTACCTCTAGGTTTAGGAGGTAGACAGAGTACAACCCTACATCAAGCATCAATATAGCACCCAGTGACCCCTGTGTCCGTAATAATTGCGAGAATAGAGGACAAACTTTTTTGTTGTTCATTTCTGATTCTCACCTCCTAGAACAGTGCTCAGTGTATGTGAGGTTCTCAATAACTCTTTATACAACAAACTTTTGTTATTTACTACTTTATAATCAGTTTTATTTGTGAGCATGAGATTAAAATAGATTCCTTCATTTAAATGAGAATTTATTGTGCAACTAAATTCCATTCAATTTCATCATCTCCCCTAAATTCTTTGGACTGATATGATCTTCCACACGTCACTTGCCTGAAGGTGAACGTTTCATTGACTATTTAGGATTACACGTGCTGACTTTGCACAGTTTCTCCTCCCGTGGTGTCTGAGCTAGAGACCTTTAGCTCCCAGTCGGCAGCCCCTACAAGGATCCTGGGTCCAAAGGCGAGGGGTCTCAAGAGATGGACATGGAAAAGGGGAAAGGAGAATAGCATTGTGGGTCACCTGCTCTGTGTCTGCACTATATTAAGTGCTTTATCTACACTATCAGATTTAGTTCTCTCAATAACCCAATAAGGAACACATGAGAAAACAGAGGGATAAATAATTTATGCCAGGTCACATAGCTAAATCCTGCCAAAGATGAATTTTTCCCCAATTTTTAAAAATTATGGCAAAATACATAAAACACAGCACTTACCATTTTAATCATTAAGTGTGTAGCTCAGTGGCATTAAGAACATTCACACTGTTCTGCAACTACCACCACCAACCACTGCCAGAACATTTTTTATCTTCTAAAAATGAAGCTCTATACCCATTAAGCAACTCCCTATTTCTCTTTTCCCTCAGCCCCTGATAACCACCCTGCTAATTTCTGTCTCTGAATTTGGCTACCCCAGGTACCTCCTGCAAGTGGAATCATATGGTACTTATCTTTTA
The DNA here is from genome assembly GCF_902686455.1 of Sciurus vulgaris. NCBI lineage: Eukaryota > Metazoa > Chordata > Mammalia > Rodentia > Sciuridae > Sciurus > Sciurus vulgaris. The sequence continues at coordinate 76,081,891 of NC_136472.1, forward strand.
TTGGTTTATTTCACTCATGTTGTTGAGGATTACCACTGTTGTGGCAGGCATCCGAATTTCCTTCCTTTTTAAGGCTGAATAATATTCCATTGCCTATATGTGCCACATTTTGTTTGTCCATTCATCCACTGATGGCCATGTGGGTTGCTTTCACCTTTTAGATACTGTGAATAATGCTGCCATAAACATGTGTGAACAGGGATCTCTTTGAGTTCCTGCTTTCAATTTGTTTGAGCATATCCCAGAAGAGAAATTCCTGGATCATATGGTAATTCTATTTTTTAATTTTTTGAGGAACCAACACACTGTTTTCCATAGTAATTCTACTATTTTAGATTTCTACCAATAATGTATATGGGTTCCAGTTTCTCCACGTTCGGAAAGGAATTTGAAGGTAGGTCTTTGTGTTTCTGAAGTCAACCATATTTCTATTAAGGGCTATACCAAATCAAAAGAGACCTCTGAACTTCCACAAATCACTGCATAGAGAAAGTAGAAGGGTATAGAGAATTGAAATCTGTGGTTCCAGTACATGTGGAAGGTGCAAAAGGTAGCAGAGTGAAGACAGAATTGACAAAGAACGTTGGTCCATAAAAAGTTGTTAGGTCAGGGGCTGCTGTTGTAGCTCAGTGGTAGAGCACTTGCCTAGCAAGTGTGAGGCACTGGGTTCAATTCTCAGCACTACATAAAAATAAATAAATAAAAAAAGGTATTGCTCCATCAACAACTTAAAAAAATTTAAAAAATATAAAGTTGTTAGGTCTGCCTTTTGCTCCAGGGAAGAAGGGGATTCTCTTCATTTTGCGACAGAGAGGACATGTGTCCTTGTGGGGACCTGACATGGAGCTATTGGAGAAAGAGGATTTCCAGTGCTGAGTACCATCAGCTTCCTCCAGGAGCTCCTGAGGAATCCCTACATTGCAGAGGAAAGAAACTAGCATTTGCCCTCTGAGGACTAAGAGTCAAGGATTAGGGACAAAATGAACTGGCTCTATGTCCATGGTCAAGGTACAAATATATATATGCTCTGATATTCCCAGCTAAAAGCAGGTATGGTAGAAATACCCACCTCTCAGGTTGCTGTAAGGTCCAAATGACATTGAGTATTTGAAAGGACTGTATAAACTAAGAAGTTGCACACAACTGAAGGACAGAGAGGCTAAATAACTTGCCCAAGATCATACTGTGGTACACAGAAATTTCCATTTGAATCATTCTTTGGAGGTTTAGGCCTCTTGCTATTTTCTCTTATGGTCTTACTCATTTCAAAACTGCACACTGCATAACTACTTACATAAATACAGAAGTGGTTTCAAAACAGAATTCAAAACAAAACTCGAAAGAAACAGGCAATGTGGAGAATTAATAAAGTTAAACGAAGGCAAAGACTCTCTTCCCTTGAAGTCTCTGGACACCATTTAGTAATGGTTAAAACATGACCTGTTGTAGTTCCAGGTAATTAAAAATAATGAAATAATAATACTGATAAATTCTCATGACCTGCCTCAGATCTCAGAACCTCAGAAGGATTATTCTGGCCCATTAGGCTACTTGGATAATTCCCTAGATCCAGAGAGTTTTCCAATGTGACAGGAAACAACTCAGCAATTCCTACCCTGAGGTCTGTAAAGGTATTTCCCATTCTGTGAGGCTGGACCTCAGCTTTGGGTTGAAGCAGCCTCTGAGAATCCCAGGGCACCCTCCAGGTGGAACCTGTAATCTGCACTGTTAGAGAGCAGGCCAGGAGGGTGTCCCGTTTAGCAGGCGGCTCTTGGCTTCACAGTCCTCATCTTCCTCTGCTGCAATGAGTCTGAAGGGACCCAGGGACTAGCAAAGTGAATCCCATGCTCTCAGCAGAGAACAAAGACCAGGAGGAACTGAGGAGAGGCGACATCTGGACTCAGCCTTCATCTCTGCAGGTCAACTGGACAAAGCGAGTGTAGGGCAGGAGAAGAATTAGAAAGAGGCTCATATGACCAGAGGGGAGCAGCTCCAGGAACCCTTGGTGGACTGGCTGAGGTCCTGCAGGATGGATGCCGTCCTTGGGCTCTGATGATCCTAAACCGAGGGCCGTTACCTATGCTACAGTGATGCTTTGCCAGAGAGGTCATGGGAAGACTGGATCTGCTCCTTTCCGGGCCTTTGGGGAGGCAGGAACTCTAGGATGGGACCAAAGCTGCCTTCCTCCCCTCATGCTGGGACAGTCTCATGAGCACTAGTTATTTCACAGGGAGCCATGCATGACATGGGCGGAACCAGCAGGCCTGGGGTGGGAGCACAGGATGGAGGGGAGGGGAACCATCGTAGGGAGTTGGGTTAACTTGGTTTAGAAGAGGGTCTGACTTACTTTCTTCTCAGAAGGCGTCTTCACAGTTACATTTTCCCCCTTCCCACTGCAGAGCTTGCCATTTGAGCCAGGATTCCTGGCAGAAGCCTAGCCCATTAATGAAATGATGAGGCCTGCATGACCAGGCTGCAAACACAACCTATTTCCCCAAATGTTCCACGCTCCAGTGCCCACATGAGCAATTAGACACCTTTAGGACCAAGAACACAGTGTCTCGCTTTTCACTGCAAAAGATCTAAGTGGGGTCCCTCTGCCCCTCCCCCACCCCTTCTAAGCGTCCTGTTGGCTCAGTTCAAGCTTTAAAAAATATGAGGCAATAAACTTCAGAAGGAAGAGAGAGAAAAAAGTAAGCTTGTTAGCTGATGTTTTATAAACACAGTGAAACCCATTAGCACAGAGCTGAGGGAGGAGGGGGAGGAGGAGGAGGAAGGCCCAAGAAAACCCTATTATAAACAGGACTATGTAATGACGCCTCACCAGAGAAAGAGAAATAATAAAAGGAATCAGTCCCAGATGGGCTGCTTCAGAAGAAAAAGCATTTCTTTTCAAATAGATAATGTAAATCAAAATTCTGAACAACATTTTTTCTTTGTAAATACCCTGGGGCTCTGAGGCCCTATCCAGTACTGCTTTTCTGGGGATAGACACATTCCCCTCCTGAGCCCACACTATGCAGGTGGGGATGGGGGTGGGACAACCCACTATTTCAAGAGGAATCTCCTTTCTGTCTCCTGCTCCTCAAGGTGTCCACCTCAAGTGACTAAATGAAAGGAGAGCAGAGGAAGGTCCCCATTCTCCGGATAAGAAAGCCAGCTTCCTTTGTTCCAGGGGCTGGTGCCTCCTCCTCAACAGGACCAGCAATCCCCGCTGAAGCAAGCAGGTCTGAGGCAGGATGCCCAGCTGCAGGTGCATGCAGCCTGTCTCGATCCCTTCCTGTACCCCACCTTTGGAAAATGGCCCTGTTAGCACTCTCTCTCTTTTAAGAGAAAATGATGCCTTATGAGGAGTCTCTCTGTCAAATACCAAAGGGGTTTAGAAGACCAGCTCTCCTTGGAGCCTCTGGCACCAGCAGGGGAAGGGGCCAGGGTACTACATGGTGGAAAACGGCGGGTAACCAAGGTACAGCAGCGTTCATCAGCTGCAAATGGCAAAGTCCCTCTGTTTCAAAAGACCTTGGGCAAAGTGAGTGCGTGAAACAGGAAATGTGTTTCAATTGTCCCCAGAATAATCCTAACAATAAAGAGCCACATTTATGGAGCGTTTACTATGTGTCAGACCCTGAGCTAAGTAGTTTTAATGGGTCATTGAATTTGATCCTCACAATTGTCCTCTGAGGAAGGTGTTCCCATTTTATAGATGAGGGAACAGAGGCAAGAGAGTGGCAGAGCCAGACTCAAACGCATATCTGATTGCAGATATACAGTTGTAAAAGCTCCTTCATACTGCTTGTGAATGAGGCTCCTCCTACTGTCCGGACACCCAAAGGAGAAGACCTGGGCTGAATCCCAGCCCTGCCATTGGTCAGCTCTTTGATCACGGGCACGTCACTGCCCTTCCCTGGGCCTCAGTTTCTTCATTTATAAAAGAGAAATATTCATCTAGCTCACTTCAGTAGATTGTCCAGAAAAGAACTAATGCCATTGTTCAATCTATCCTTGATTTACTTAGCCATGCATTTGCTTTATGAAGGAGAGAGGCATGCTCATGGGCACCAACGAGTCATGTGACCACATGCACACACGCAGGAACACGCACGTACAGGAGGGTGATAAAGGAAGGCAAAGCGCGGAGGTCTGCAGTAGAAATTGACTTGAGAAAAGGAGACAGGAAAAGAGCAGATGAGCTTCGAGGGGAATGGAATGACTGGGCCAAACCCAGTTCTGCCACTGAACAGTCGAGCAGCCTCGGGCAAGTCAACCAACTCTCCCAGGCTCAATTTCCTCAGCTGCAAAGTGAAGATGACTCCTTCTCCTAACGGGGTTTGACATTAAGTGATAGGCACAGATCCTTGATATGATAAATGCTCAGTAAGGACAGTCCTTGGCCCCTTCCTGGACCATTATGGATGCTGGTGGATTTCTGGCATCAAGAGCAGGGGTCCCAGGGGGTTGGGAGGCTTCCTCTGCTCCCTAGCTGCCCCCCGGCACTGTGCGCTGGCCTCTGTCTCAGAGGACAGTGCTGCAGCCGCCACTGGAAGTCTCACCTTCCTCGCAGCTCTCGCCCTTGTAGCCGGGGTTGCAGATGCAGGTGCCCATGATGCACGTGCCATGGTTGCTGCAGGCCACGTCGATACACTGGTTGGTGGGCACATCACACTCAGCGCCCTTCCAGCCGCTGTGGCACAGGCACCTGCCCTTCATGTACTGGCCATTCCCGCTGCAGAGCACGGGGCAGGAGGCTGGGGAGACAGTGCCAGAGCCTGGCATGAGTCATCGTTCAGGGTTCCCCAACTTTGCCACACATCAGATGGGCAGATGTGTGCCCGCCATCGGTTTCTTTCACTTTATTTCTCTCCAGGTTAAACACATCTGGAATTGCAGGTGAGAGCATGAAGCGCGGGGCCTGCCGTGTGGCTGCCCACCGAATGTGGCTTTCTCCATCCCCTTCCTACTGCTGAGGCCGGCCCCTGGCTGCTGGCAGCCTCAGACAGGAAGCTGCAGTCTGCTTCTTGTTCTCCCTGGAAAAGGCAGTGGCTGGGCCCCTTGCTCCCCGAATCTCTCCTCCAGCGCTCTCCTTCTAATAGCACTCCATTTTCCCCTCCCCACACCTCATCTGCAGCACCACTTACTGCCGTCTTTAACCCCGCAAACCCCTGCTTCCCTTGTCTTTCAGGCCTCCACTCCAGTCCCATACACCACTGCCCCCTCGAGAGAAGAGCTGAGCCCAACTTGGTTCTTTAAAGTATTATCTTTCCATTCTGCCTCTTAGCGTAAAGGGTTTTGCCATCATCTCTACAAAGGACACTATATAAAAATAAATTATATTGCATTGTGCTGTAAGTACTTACCAGTCTTACCAAGATACAATAAGGCTGTTTTATACATGACTCTTAACTTTAAGTGCATATGGGATGAGACAGTAATTCTTGTTAGGAGGAATGACTCATCTTTCCCTGCACTACCTTCCCCTGGTCCCACCTGACTTCTTTCCCTTTTAAAGCACTCAGCAGGTAATCACTGTGCTTCCTAGGGCTGCCAGCTCTGCTGCCTCAAATGGAGTCTATTTCACATTAGCTAAAATAAGCAGAACCCTCAAAGCGACATGGTGGCATAGTATTTGCAGGGCAGTGCTCTCTGAGCCTGGAAAATCATCTCTGCTTTCCACTCGTAGACAGCTCCACCAGCCTCAGGACTTGGGCCCAATGCTGCCCCAAGCCCTCCCGAGCTGATCCTCCCCTTTCCAAGTGGAGACAGTCTGCTTAAACTTTGCTCTCATGTTTCACTTCTTGTGTGCAGCTTTGGTGCTGCTTTGCAGCTGTCAATTTGCTTGTTCATCTCCCAGAACCGACTGAGAGCTCCCAGGGCTGGGCCTTGTTTCATGTTGGAAACTCAGTGACCAGCAAAGGACCAAGTCCCAAATGGGTGTGAAGCCAATGGCTGCTGGATGAGTGAAATGTTGGAAAAACAGCAGAGGAGGCCCTTTCAGCTTCCCAAGGGGAGGACCACATCCTCAGGAATACAGGCCTCCTTTGGCATTTTCCTGGTTCATTCTTCCAGGACAGAAATGAAGATCAAAAGCACCAGGTAGGTTGTGGGCAGCCTTTACAACTCTCTCAGTAGAGGTTATCGTTAGCACCACCTGTGCCAAAGCATCAGGCAGCAGCAGGGTCCTGTGTGAGAAGAGCAGCCTGGCCTCCCAAGTCCTTCCCTGGTGGTCTCAGCTGAGATTCTGCCTGCACTGTCACACGAGGCAGGAACAGAGCAGTTCCCTGGGCTCCCCAGCCACAGGCCTGAGAGAAATCACACTTGTGTGAAGAAAAACTTCAAAGATGGTTGGAAGAGCTGATCACTCCTCTACAGGGGAAATGAGCTTTTTAAAAGAACTCTCACTGCCACTCTGCCTGCTCCAACAAGGACACCAAATTCACAGCGGTTGCCCATTAAATCCCTCCTTTCCTGACCACCCCAGTTGCCCACAGGTGGATGACAATGTCAGACAGGATTCCATTGAAAGACTTCTAAGAATGACCCTTGGGAGGCTTTCTTGGGTACACCAGGAGGTGTCCTGGAGTTCTGTACTTGGTCTGAGAAGTGGAACCTGAGATGCTCAAAGGGTCCTGGGAGCAGAGATCCAGAGCCCCACCCCACTGCTCACCTCTGCCGCAGTCGGGGCCTAGAAATCCTAGGAAGCAGTGGCAGGTCCCAGAGATGCAGTCGCCATTGCCATAGCAGTTGCTGGGACAGTTATCCACCGACTCTGGAGGGAGAAAAGAGAAGGAGAGTTGAAAACAGGTAAGAGCCCAGAAGCAAGCCTCAGGTCACCCAAGACCCTACTTGAGCCATTTGTGTCCAGTCACTGGAAGGAACCGATGGAGTTAAAATTATGTTATTTTTACTCTTACCCAAGTACATCTCAATTCACATTGTTTTAAAAATGTCTGCTAGAACCAAGTTTTTATGAATCAGCTTTGACTCAACGAATGCATTAGAAGTTCTTTATCTAAAAGCCATTGGGAGAAAACAGGTTAGCCTTTGAGTGGTGGTCAGTTTTGGAGTGAGGTTCTTGGGTGATTATACTTTTCAGGGTTTTACATTTTTCCTGTGATAGGCTGATATTCCACTGATTTGCTTTTCCATAAAGCTGTTGGGCATTTGCAAATCTCTTTTTCCTTCTGTGATTTTTCATCGATCCGTCCAGGTACCCATCACCAATCACTGAGGCTGTGACAGCCACAGTGGCTGTGGTCTTTCAGCTCCTCTTGCTCCTCGCACTGCTTTATTCCCCTGGCAACCTGAGTGATCTCCCTGAGATAAACCTGATCCTGCCACTCTTCCGCTTAAAACCCTCCAAAGGCCCCCCCACTGGGCCAGATGGAAAATCCAAGCTTTTCCAAAAGGCATAGACATTTTCCTCCCTATTCCCTTTGTGTCCCTAGAATCTGCTATCATGCCTATCTTTTGTAGAAATGTTACTTTCCTGAACTCTTCCTAATATCTTTGGCATATACCTCTGTGTGACATGTGAAGGAAACACAGAATTAACCTCTGAAAGATTTTGATCAAAAATTAGACAATGGGGCTGGCGTTGTGGTTCAGTGGTAGAGCACTTGCCTAGCACATGTGAGGCACTGGGTTGATCCCCAGCACGACATAAAAACAAACAAACAAACAGCAATTTTAAAAATTAGGCAATGTTTTGTAGCTCTAGTTAGTAAACTTATTGAGAATTTACTTATTTGGAACAGCTCATTTCTCAATGAGCTGGATGCAGAACAAAGCACAGAAGCAACTGTATGCAGAATAATGACTTCTTTGTGGCATGTATTTCTACAAATCTATCTCACGTCATTGCACCAAGTCTGACAAGTACATATGTATTGTTAGTCTTGTCTTACTCAAAAAAAAAAAAAAAAAAAAGAAAAAAGAAAGAAAAAAGAAAAAAGAAAAAAAAGAAAAAGAAAAAGAAAGAGAAAAAAAGCAGCCAAGAGAGACGAAGTGAGTTGCTGATGCTAAGTGAGGCACAGATGCTAAGTCTCAGAGGCAGGATTTGAACTCAGGCTCCTGGACTCCAAGCCTGGTCTCCTTCCCAGATACAAGGCCATCTGGGCCATGTGGGAATGCCTGGGGGATGGGCAGGGTGGATGCATGGGACAGTGAGGCCAAGTCCTGAAGGCAGGGAGGGAACCTGTGGAAGGGTAGAGGATTCTAGGACTTTCAGAGCTGGAAGGATTCCAAGAGACCATCCACCCCAGTGCTTTCATTCAATAGAGGAGGAAACTGAGACCTGGAGGAAGAGCAGTGGTTTCCCCACGTAAGCGAGCGAGTCAGGATTGTCGAATTTGAAAGTAGAGGAAAAGGTTGGTCAGGTAGATGGAGCTAAGGATTCAAAGTGCTGTCTCAGCTCACAAGGATCAGTCAGGAAGACAGGACTGGGGCCTCTGTTAAAGGAGATGTTGGCACATCCAACACATGTCTCGCCCGTAAGAAATGTGCTGCCTAACTGGAGAGCCAGGGCAGCTGCATGGGGCAGAGGAAAAGCTCCACCTGGAGCTACGGGAACCCAGTGTGGGGTCCGTACTTCTAGGGCCATGCTGTGTGACCTAAATTGGCTCCTTCCACTCTCTGGGCCTCATCTTTCTCATCTGTGAGATGAAGGTGATGGCAGAGATCATGTCTGTTCTAAAATTCCAAGAGTCCATAATTAATTTAGAGATAATTATGGAGCAGGGGCATCAAAGCTTAAATGGGGCAGTGCATTAAGGGCAGTACAAAGGCAGCTGGAATGGGGCAAAGTCAGCCCCATCCAGCCCCCAAATCGGCCAGGAGGACGGGCTTGAAGAGTGGCATGGTGATGGACAGGTAGCAAGGTGGCATTCACAGCACTGTTGCACTTTTCAGAAAGGCTTTTCCCCAAGGTCTTCCAGTGTCAACTCAGAAAAGATTTTGAAAGTTCAGAAAAATAGTCCAACTGTGTAGTTCCTTTTGTGAGTGGGACATTTCACTCCATGTTGTGAACAAGAACAACAACATGAGATCAAACCCAATTTGTGGCCTCATTTCAGGGCAAGTGGTCTGGGTCCTGCCAGTGTGAGGCTCATAGACGGGAGCCTGAGTCTATTTGCTCTCCACCAGCTTTGGCTGGAAGAGTCTGTGTTCCTAGATATTTAAATTGGTAGTGGTTTCTTGTTTTTATAAAACTATTCAGGAAGTTTCATTTTGAATGGTGTTATTTTTCCCCCTTAGTACTAGGATTTGAACCCGGGGCGGGGGGGCTTTCCCACTGAGTTACATCACTAGCCCTTTTTAGTTTTAATTTTGAGACAGGATCTCACTAAGTTGCTTAGATCCTTGCTAAGTTGCTGAGGCTGACCTGACTTGAAAGTCCTTTTTAAAAATAAGAATGTTAGCTGGGTGCCTTGGCACATGCCTATGATCCCAGTGACTCAGGACACTAATGCGGGAGGATCGCAAGTTCAAAGCCAGTCTCAGCAACTTAGCAAGGACCTAAGCAACTTAATGAGATGATCCTGTCTCACAAAATAAAAATAAGAAAAGATTGGTTAAGCATCCCTGGGTTCAATAGTGGGTACCAAAAAAAAAAAAAAAAAAAAAAAAAAGGTTGAGTAATGGTGGCAGGGGCCCCTGGCTACACATGGGATCTTTCTTGACCTGTTTCTCCATCATTTTACTTCTTTCTTGACCTGTTTCCCTAATGTTTCACTTGCTCTTCTACGTGTTCCTGATTGGCAACCCCTATTCCTTCTTCCAAATCCAACCCAAATGCCTTCTCCTCCGAGAGGTCTTCCTGGCAGCTTAAACAAGCAAAGTTATACCCAGAAGTCTATTTCTCACCCCTAGTAAGTAATACAGAGTTGACTTTGTTGACTGAACAGCTTGACGATAGAAACTGGGCTTGTTTATGTGTTTGTCCTGGTATACAGAAGAGTCTCAATAAATGTTTATTGCTATCACTGAAAGAATTCAACTAGATGGTCTCCCAGATCCCTCCCTGATCCCAAATTCTATGATTTAGTCCTTCTTAAATCCAAAGGTATAAAATATGTCTCTTAATAAGATCAATTTAGTTACCTGTTGCATTTTTAACAGGATCAACTGCAGATAAAGGTTACACTTGTTTTAGATTCTGATTTATGAAGTCTGCAAGACACAAACCTGCTCATCACCTGTCCCAAAGTCCTCACAGTGAAAAAGTGAAGAAACGTATTTTCTGAGACTAAGCATAGTGCTGGCTGCTGAATATGACAGAATGGACGCCTGTGTGCTACCAAACTCACCCTGAGCTGTTGGTGTCAGAGAAAGCAGGAGTTTTAGAAGACATGGAAGATGTGAAATAATTTAAAGATGTCAACAAGCAATGGAAGGGAGACAATTTGGGGAATACTTTCTTTTGATGAAATGTTTATGTATAGTTTTCCCTTCTCCTTGGAGGGATTTCAGCAATTTGGGGCCCACTGGGATCCTACACATAATGAGTCTCCACTGACCAGATATCTCTATGCTAAACTCTAGGGCAGAAGTGACATTCTCTGGCTTGGGAAGAGTGTGAACTTCACTGGATAAGTATGTTGTATGTTCCCAATTAGTGTGTGGGAGTTTCTACCCCCACCACACACCACTGTGCTCACACTCACACAGCAGGTGCTTTCAGTTAGTGGAAGGTGCACCTTTAGATCTACTCAGCTCTGAATTAAAAATTCAGCTGCAGTGAGAAACTGATTTTCATAATTGGGTGTATGCTATGTTGGAAAATGGGGGCTTTTTTCCTTTGTTTTTCTAACACAGCAGTGGGCCTTGGTAGGAAATTTGACTTTCAGGAACTTGTTTTTCCTTCCATCACTTTTGGGATGCAGAGGTTAATGATTTCTTAGTGCACTCTCTGGATGCGTGTTGAGTGGGTGAGTACTGTGTGTGTGGAATCCAGCGTTGCTGGAAATACAAAGGGGTGTGTGCAGAAGGAAGTAGGACAACGAAACTCCTTCACAGAAGAGACATGGGTGTCAGGAAACCACACAGGCCTTGGGGAACTCACAGTAGTGCCCATTTTGTCTGCTCACTATCCTTTATCAGAAATGAGTCATTAGCATGGCTCTGTCGGGGTGAAAGGTAATCAGAACCGATACACAAGTCCCCTTGAGTCTAGTGTTGATGCCTGTGAAATCAGGCTGCATTCACCATCTTTGGTTTTTCTCTTTTGAAACGCCACAGAGGTGAACCCTCTGGAGGAGGACAACTGCCTACTGGTCCTACTGCACAGAGGTAGTAATACTAGGTGAGGAAAGGTGGCCTTCTCCTCTGGCAGCTCACATAGCATGGTCGCACCTACTTCTGCCTCCAATCAGATTTGAGCAGCCAACCTCTGTGGTCATGGGAGCTTGATGCTGAACCTCAGCACCAGAGTCAGCAGGAATCAGATGTGCAAGTAAGGGCAAGGTCCCCCACCAGCCTCAGGCCCTCCTTCCTGCTTTCTCCACACTTCCTAGATATCTTATTCCCTTGTGATGTGTCCAAACTAATGGAAGCCTATGCTTACTACCTACAATTCCTTCTTCTGTTTCTGTTGTCTTTCCTTGAAACTCTCGAGGAACATTTGGTTGAAGAACCAAGGTCCATCTATTGCCCAAGAGTCATCCGCTTACTGGAGCCTCCTCCTGGCTGCTCTGCAGGAGGATGGAGCCTAATGCTACAGATGGGAAGGAACTTGAACTCCAGGACAGCCAACTGGATGACTGAATATTACCACCTTGACTCCAGTTAGCGAGCCTTACACTTTGGGTTACATCCATTATATCCACTCTGTTCCTGACATACCAGGACTTGGTCTATTATTAGCAACCAAGGGAAAGATGGAAACAAACTAGATATCAGAGCTAGGATTTAATGAGGGCATAATGATATATTCTAACTTAACCCTTATAATAATTTTAAAAATTAGGTATCTTTGTCACCATTTTAGTCTCAGAAGGAAACTAAGAGCTGAAGTGACTTTCTCAAGGTCACTTAGTTGACAAGGGTGGATCTGGTAAGTGAACTAACTAGTCCTATCTGCAGTCAAGTGTGTGCTGTATAGCCTGGACCTAAGGATGGGCTCTGGAGCTAGGGTGTCTCTTGTTGGCTATACATCTTTGGACAAAGTGTCTGTACACGTCACTCTCCTTGTCTGTGAAATCACAGCACCCACCTCAGAGAGTTATTCTAGAGAGAAAACAGGGTAATGCTGCACGCATAAAGAAGTTGGCCCAGGGTCACATTGGTCATGCAGTCATACAAGTACATGATGTAATAAGTGTCTGTTTCAATCTACTACCACTCCTTTCTCCATGATTAGAACAAATAAAATTTTAAAAAATATAGAAATTGGCCCAGGACCTAGCATTTATTCTTTTAGTTTAAGGAATGGTCACACATGCCTTCTATTTATGAACCGAAACAATATACTAACTTGGCCTAATGAATCCAAACAAGGAAATGTGGGTTACTGGGGGTAAACACACACACATACACATGTAAAACACCTAGACACTCCCCATGGTAAAAACAGGAAAGCAAATGAGCAATGTTCCTGATGTGCAGGGGGCAGGGTGTTTAGGCAAAGTTTCTCCTAGGAAAGTACTGTCAAAGCAAATTAAACCTGTTACCTTCCTGAAGCCCCATCCCAAGCAGACTCATGCCAACATCTGAAAGAACTCTCTTCCCTCTGCACTCTAGATTGGTACTGGGCAGGTGCCAGGTGCTGGAAAGCTGTTCCATGGCCTGTGTGGTGTCAGTCCCTGTAGGTGACCCAGCTTTCTTTGTAGATGATGGAATTCAAAGGCCTTTAGTTTGAAACTACTAGGTCAATGCAATGACAAAAATTTGACAAAGCCCCTGACAGCCTGGGCTTGAAGCCAGTTCTGCACTGGCATTTGAACTGGGAGATCTGTTTTCAATCATACCCAGAAGTCTACCAACCACTACTAAGAGCAGCTCTCAGGAGGGGGTCTAAGAAAAAGATTGTTCCCTTGATTACATTCAGCCTTGGCTCTTGTTAATGATTTCTTAGTGGGAAAACTGAATTCCACCGGCAAGACTGTGAGCTCCCTGAAGACAGGTATCCTATCTGGTGCTCTGAAGAGTGGTGAGGGTTAAATACAACCAACTACTTGGTGGTATTTGTTGTATTGGTAACTAAGCAGGAATGCAATAGGGAAACAGAATTAAAGGGGCAGAGAAGAAGTCATGTCACAATAATAAGACTCTGGGAACAGTGTGGTACCCAAGAAAGTTTTTGCTTCCTTGTTGTATTTTTAGATGTTCAATGCTTAGAATGAAGACAGCAATAGGAAGTTCAAGTTTGCAATGAACTTTTAGATCATATTTGGAGTTCAGAAGTTCACATCTGGGAGCCACATTTAAGAGACTGATAAGATAAACTAGAGTATGTTCACTGAAGGACAACCAGGAAGATAAGTGAACTTGAAGCCACATTTCAAATAATGAGTTCTTGAAGGAATTGGGAATTTTGCTTATTACCAAGGGAGTATGACCTCTGTCTTAAAATATCTGAAAGACTCTTACATGAAATGAGAGTCAGACTTTGTTCTGTGATCCTAATAGTTTGATCTAGGTTTAACGAATAAGGACTATAGTCCTTGGGAAATAGATATTGGTTGGAAGAAGAAAGAACTTCATCAGAGTTAGAGCAGAATGCCACTTCCTACATTGGGCTGCATTCCACGTGTGTGTGTGTGTGTGTGTGTGTGTGTGTGTGTGTGTGTGTGTGTCTGTCCAAATATTATAAAATGCTTGAGGTCAGGAAATGTTCTATCCATCTTTGAATCTACAGCATCTAGAAAACTAACTAAATGTTTGCTAATTGAAGGACTAGATGTGAATGGACCAGGTGATCTATAAGGTCATGCATTACAAGTCACTGGATATATTCAAGGAGAGGGCACATTTGTGATTGAAGACAATATCACAATGGGGATTAAAAATAAAGTGCATAACACTTACAAGCCTGAAATCTCATGAGTCCATGTTAGGGTTTGGATATAAGGTATCCCTGCCAAGCCCCCGCCAAAAGCTCCTGTGTACAACACAGGGATATTCAGAGATAAATGATTAGATTATGAGAGTTGTATCTTGATTGGTCCATCCTAGCTTGAGTGGATTGAATGGGTGGTAACTGTAGGCAGGTGAGACATGGCTAGAGGAGGTGGGTCACTGGGAGTATGCCCTGGAAGGGTACATCTTCCCTGTGACCCCCGCCCCTCCTTTCTGATCTGGCATGAAGTGAGCTGCTTTCCTCTGCCACACCTTTCAGCCATGATATTCTGCCTTGCCTTGGGCCCAGAGCAACAAAGTCAGCCATCAATGTACTGCAACTTCTGAAATTGTGAGCCCTAAATGTTTTTTCCTCTAAGTTGTTTTTTTCTTGGGGGGGTTGGGGGTTATTTTGGTCACAGTGGTGTATAGCTGACTAAAACCATCCTGAATCATGGTGTGAAGGAACATGCTTGGATTGTGCTGGAAACTTAGGCTCTTGTCCTCTTCCTGCCGCCAACTTGTTAGGTGATCTTGGCCAGGTCCCTTCCTGTTACTGACTTTTCTTTTTGCCTACAAAATTTATTAAATTTATTCATCAAATATTTACTCAGCATCTACTCTGGTTCAGGAAGTATTCTAGTTATGTGGATGACTGAACTCATCTATGGAGTCTAACATCTATGATCTACTAAATCAAACCAAATTAGGTATACTTTCAAAATTATACAGCTAGATGAAAAAGCTGAGGAAATAACCATCATGTGTGTGGCTCAAGGCAGAGGTGGGGGAGAGAAGTCTTCTCATGTTGGGGCTGACTCTGTCGCCTGTGCCAAGAACCTCAAGTGAGTGGTGATGGCTGGCAGCACAGGGACAGGGCTAGAGAGCCTTCACTCACTGGCTGCCTCTGGCTAAGGGCCCAGTCTAGTCCCCGGGGCTGTTGGCAACAGTTTTTTCAGATGTCGCAGTGGGGCTGTTGGCTCTGCTCTGCTCCCTTTGTCAGATAGCACTGCATGTGCATTTTCCTGCCTTGCCCCTTGAGCATATGCTGGAGATGCCACTGAGACACTCACCAAGTAGTGACAAGACTGACAACTGCCATGCTGGTTAAGAGCATGGGGCCTTCAAAGGAGAGGTGAGTGCCCAGGGTTTGGAGCAGAATTTCTTCCCTCATTCTCTCACCACAGCTACATCGCAGGAGCAATGCTCTGCCCACTGTTTCTGCTGAGCAGCTATTGGAGGTGAGCAGATGGTGCCTAGCCTTCTTACTATTCATACCTGATTGGACCAGGATGACACCTGACCCAAGAAGAATCCATTGACAGGCTGAACAGTGCTCTGGGATGTGGCCTGGAGCACAGAATGACTGGATCAGAAACCTGCTCTCTAGCATTTGAACTAGAAAACACCCAGGGACACAGGGGACTAGTTTGGACAGGAGGAATAACTTCAAACATCCTATATAACACAATAAGAGAACTATGGTCTACAATAATTAATGGTATATTTGGAGATAGTGAGTAGAGAAGATTTTGATATTCCAAACACAAGGAAATGATAATTATTTGGAGTGATGGATATGCTGACAACCCTGTTCTGATCATTACTATACATGTGTTCATATATCACACTGTATTCCGTACATATGTACAATTATGTTAGTAGAAAATTAACAACACATTTAAAAAATTGAGAGCATGGCATTTGGTGGTGGGAGCGAAAGTCAAAAGTTGGGATGGAAAGAGAGGGGCTGGCAAGGTCAATGTGGTCAGGGAGGAGTCAAAGTCAGGAGGAAGTGGTCTGGAGTGAGGACAGGAAGCCAGCTTGTTTGCTGAGAACTGTGCAGGGAGCTGAAGCTCAGGGAGAGCCGGGGATGCCTGGAGCAAGAGGCTGGGAGGCCCAGGAAAGCCAAGAATGAAAGTGGTCTTGGAGCTGCTGGATGCCTAGAGGCTTTTCAGGTCCATCTGAGTCTCACACCATAGTTCTCTTTTGGAAACCACTTCAGGGTCAAACCTGCTTTTCTTTGAGGTCACCCAAGTGTTTTTGCTCCTGGCAACTGAACAATTCATTCACCCTGACACTCATCAGTTTCAAAGTACCTGATAGCCTGCAGGCTTTGATGACAACTGACAAGTACAGAACCCAATGTTTGGAAAGTATTTTCGAGAAAGAGTTGTATTTGATGTTTACAAATAAAGGATCATATTCTTTTATGTAGGATATAAAGATACATTCCTTATATGTAGGAAGAAAACGTTATTATTACCCATTTAGTAGATGGGAACGTGAAGGTACAGAGAACTTGCCTAGGTTCATGTAACTGATAAGTGGCAGAGCTTGTGTTTAACCTGGATTTCCACTCCTACCAAATCTAGGGACTCTTCCATTTTCTCACAACTGTTGATCCAATTAAAAATAAAAACATGCTGATCTCACTCTTTTTGCCTCTAGTCTCTAGCTATAGAGTCAGGACTATATAGAGGATTGCTGCCAGGGCCAGGAAATCCCAACTAGTACCTACTTTGGTTTTGTTAATTGAAATTCTTGTTTTAAAACAGGTCTACCAGCACTTGAAAATCAAAATGCAGCTCTAGCCAATCAAAACTATATCATACCTAGATAATAATATCTATCGATTGATGATTCAAACAAGTCTGTATTGATCCCACAATGCTAAAGCCATTGGGAGTCCCCAAAGCCTGGTCTTTATTTTCAAGGAAGAGCAGAAAGGCTTGAGGTTTTGGATTCAGGGTATGGATTTTAACTCTTCTGAGGGCGAGACTTAGTCACCATATTTGAGGGTCAGTTTATTTCTCAGTGAAATGATAAACCACTTGCATAATACCATATATATGCATCTGGTGCATGAAACTTTCTTAGGAAATATTGGTCTACTCCTGTGTAATCTCAATGATTTTCAAACTTTGGCTTGTGTCAGTCACCTGAAGTTTTGTTTAAAAAACAAACAAACAAACAAACAAAAAAACCTTGGATTTCTGGACTCTCCTTAAGTTTTTAACTTAATAGATCTGGGGTAGGTCCCAGGTGATGCCGATGCCCCAGGTCTGGGTACCACACTGAGAACCACTGCTGTGGAACAAAAACTGAGACTTTATACACAGGTCAATAAAAGCAAGCCAGACCGGGCAGAAAGATCTAAAGTATGTGCGAATGCGAAAAGAACATGTGGACCAGTTCCAAAGAGGAGGGCCTGGTCCTCCAGGAGGTGGCATGTGAATAGCTCTTAGAGAATAGGTGGCCTTTTGAAATGCAAAGCAGCTCTGGGCAGGATGGGGTTTGAGCAAGAGCCAGATCCAGAATAATCATTTTTGCTGCTCCCACGCAGTGACCTGCTAATCATCATGCCAACTTCATGTCAAGCCTGTCTTTGGGACAAATTACTTAAGAAATCAGTTTTTCAAAAGCTCACTCAGCTGCTGGCTGGGGCATTCCATCTAATGAGCATCACTTTGTGTTGAATTATTCCACGATGACAGACAATGTATGAAGAGAAACAGGCTCTGAGGAGGTGTATATGGTAGGTGGGGGAGGGGGGCTGCTAATTATTCTCTAATAATTTATCCAGTCTAGTCACTCAGCTCACTACTGCTTATAAATCACACAAAAAACAGCTGCCCTCTTCTCCCTCTCAAGGCAGCACAGTAAGATCTGAAAATGCACAGAACTATGTAAAGTTGACCTACATAGCTACAAGTTAGAAAATCTCATGTCTGTCTAGACTTTCCTTAGAAAGTGAAAATGTCCAGGCTGTGGTACCTCCAGCCTGGGCTCTTGCATCAATACTCGAAGTGGACTCTGTCTCCAGCCTTGTCCCTTCTAGTCTGTCCTATGGCTGTAGGCAGAGCTGTCATTCTGGAATTGAGTCTCCTCAGGCCACTATAAGGTCATTGTTCCTTATCTGGAGTGGATAACACAAATGGGGGCCCCAGGGTCATTTCAGATCCTTGTTTTTGAAAAAAGTTGAATAAATTGCCAGAATCTTGCAACAAGAAGGTTTCAAAGAAGAATCTTAATGTTGGCTTTTCTTGAAAAATTGGAAGATCTAGCACGGCAGCAATTCCCTCTCATTGAGGGGAGGCCTGATCCCACGGTTGGCCACAGTCCCGTAGCTGCCTGTACCAGTGTCACCTTTTCCTAATGACACCACCTTTTCCTGAGTACTCCCATGGCCTACAGCAGCGTCCTCCCAGCCTCACTTATTTGGGTGCTGTCCTTGTGCTGTTGCTGTGTTCACATACCATCTGTCCTATTATTCTCTTGGCACTTTTTGAATCATTTATTTTTTAAGCAAATTCATTTAAAACAGAAATTCAATATCACCATGAAATGACTTGATTGACCTAATTATATCTTTTCCAGTTCACTGGAATAAATATATAAATTTTGGAGCAGAGTCTGTCTTGGTATAACCTAACATAATCTTGAGAACTATACCTTAAGAAATACTGGGTAGGAGAAAGCCCGGATTTCTGGTGTTGAGGCTCCTGCTTCCCTTTCTATACTAACTTCTCTGGGCTGGGGGTATGGCTCTGTGGGAGAGTGTGTGCTAGCAGGCATGAGCCCCGGGCTCCACCCCCAACACCAAAAGACCAAACCCAAATCATAAAGGTCTTCCTCAGGTCTTTCTTGTTCTGTTGCCCAGTTATCCCCACAGCTTCCTCCTCAACCCACACACCCTTCCCAGCCTCCTTGATCCAGCCAGTGCTGTAACTTCCTGTTCCCATGCCCTTTTCCCTCATCCACCTGGTCAAGTCCTGACGCTCCTTCGGGCTCGATGCAAGTTTTACCTCTTTCACAGCTTCTCCAGAGTCCTCCCAGCAAGACAGATCTCTCCTCTTATTCCTGAAAGCATCTGACTTTTCTGTCTCTCTTACAGATATCACCTACTGCTTTCACTTTGTGGTATAGTTATTTACAATTACTACTACTCCCTTCCTATAGAGGAATTTTCTGTCTACATTTCCAAAACCCTTGTAGACAGAAGATTCCTCTATAGAAAGGGATCCATTACCAGTTCTCCCTTGTTCCATGCCACCCAAGTGACTGGCACGCTGCTGTGTCTGGAGGAGCTGCTCAGGCAGTATTTGTTAAGTAGCAAATGACACAGGGCAATATGTGGTTGACTTCATGTCGTTTGGTGTATGTTCAACCTCAATTCTTAAAGCTGGGCTCCTTCTGTGAGGCCTGGTAACTTTCTTGTTGATTTTTTTTTTTTTTTCAAATTTCATTTTTATAAATTTTTTCCAGACCTGAAGCTTCATTGACATCTCTCTTCCTCTGGGCCTGTTACATTCAATTAGACATGGTATTAGAGTCTCATCTCCCAAAACAGCACTAACCATGTGTTGGGGGATCATGTAGTAATAAAATTTTGCAGGGGCTCCAATTTTTTTCTCTAGCAAGAGCTGCCAAGATGGCTTCTATGAATTATGTACCTGAATTATTTCTATCAGGATATAACATAATAAACCGATTAGCAAGATGGATAAATTCTCTAGCTCTGGTGGATTTTTCTTTATAATAATTATAATGCGTGTTGGTCAGTCACACAATGATTTGAACAATATTTCTTTCTTATTTATCTACTAGGTAACACTCAACATAATAACTTGGGTCTATAGCTATGGGCCAGAGGCCAAGTTGGACTTCTGCTCAACACCAAATCCTATTAGAGATCATGGTAATGTGATTATATGTTCAAGTTAAATATTTTATAGCTGCTCTAGCCACCTAGACAGATCACTGTCTCAGCTTCTAGGCAGAAACTACCCAGTGGCAAAAGTGATGGCTACATATCTTGCAAGGAAATGAGAAATAGCTGCTGCTGTGAAAAGTTTATAGAACCTTCTGGCCACTTCTGACTCCTTGGTAGCAGCAAGACTTTAGGCCAACATTGTGCTGGTTTATAGTACAAATGTGAGCCCTACCTAAAGGAGAAGACCCCAGTTCTCTGGTCAATGAAAGGCTGGCCTGTCCAGGTGCCAGGGCTGTCTGCTCTCTACCCACTGAGAGGTTTGGAAGTGGTCTCCTGCTCCCACATTCAGCTGTCTGCAGGCCTGGATGAAGAGACCCATGGGGCCCCTCAAGTTCTAGACCACCTCTGAGTGTGGTCAGCTGGAGTTCTTCTTCCCTAGCTTGGTCTCTGACCTACCTTCCACTTTCTCAGGGCTGGACCCTGTCTCTGGCATGATTTGACTTACATAGCTAGACCTCCCCAGTCCGTAGCTAGGCATGGACCATGCCATCAGACAGGCCTGGGTTTGGTTTCTGGCTCTGTCTCTCACTGGCTATGCAATCTTTGGCAGATCATTTAGCATCTCTGAGTTGTGCTTTCCTCATTCACCTGTCTTCTGGGTTTGGTGAGGGATTAAGTGAGATATTGCTAGTGAAACACTTAGTGGGTTTTGCAGTAAATGCTTCATCAGTGGTAGGTAAAATGAACTGATCAAAACAAAACAAAGAAAACCATGTGTATGTACCAAGTCAGAGGCCGTGTGATATACTGGAAAGAGCAGAGGCTGGGGGTTCTGATTCCTCTGCCGTCTCCTGTGTAATCTTGACCAAGTCCCTTTACTGTTCTGTGCCTTAGTCTCCTTGTCTGTAAAGTAGGAGTGACAGTAAAGCACCTGACACCCAGCTGGTCTTAGCAACTGAGAGACTGTGGATAGGGGGTCACAGACCCTCCATTATGGTTGTTCCCTGGATGACCTTAGCTCATTCCTTCTTCACAAGGGACACCCAACAAGCTGTGCATGCAGGTGTGTGTACTTTATGACAACAGAGTGAGAGGGAGCCTGGCTGTCAGCCCAGGAAAGCAGCAATTAATGCCCCCATGCTGTCTCCATACTGGCGTATAGTCTAAGGCACAGCAGAGTCCCTGTGAATCATGTTTCTTCTGCCTGTAGGACACACAGCACCCTGGGACAGGCCACATGGAGGTATTGGAACTGCTCAGTTTTCTCTTCCTTACGTTCATACCTCTTATGCATGGACAATATCTCACAGACACTACTTTCTGTGAAAGATGAGTTTTAAGGGTGTAGCCCACTCCAGAAAGCCTCGAAGGCCTTTTCCATGGATTCCCTTTTTCCTGGCTAATGTTTGGCTTCTGTCCCTGTTACTGCCACCCTAAACACATTGGTGGTGCCCATGACAAAGGAGGCTATGCTGATGACTGAGCCTCTATAGCCAGGGCAGCCCAGGGCAGAGTGGACAGGTGGAGAAGCCCCAGAGCTGCCCCTGCTCACTGTTCACTTACACTCAGGTTGATGGGGTCCGTGCTGGGCTCACTGGCTTTAAGGTTTCTAAAGGAGGTAACGGAAAGTAAGAGAAACGGAGCAGCATCCTGCCAGGGAATGACTCCCCCTGCTGAGCCCCTGGGCCCTGGACTCTGCTCCTGTAGAGGCAGGATCTCAGCCTGGGGTAGTGGCGTATTTTATCTTCTGTCATGCATGTTCCATTCTTCTGACTTTCTGGAGGTTTGGAGAGAGCAACTATCATGAATGATGACTGAATTCAACTCCTCTTCTCTCTCAGACCCTGGGGAAAATCTCAACCTTTCCATTCAGCTGCCAGGACAGTAAATAAAGAGTTAAGACCTGGGCAGGGGACACTTTTCAAAGCCTCCTGTGTCAAAGGAGGGCTATAAGAGTTGGCCTCCCACTCTTCCCATCAGTACTCCTTTGATATCTAGAGCAGATCCAAGTTTTTAATAAAGCAAAGAGATCGCAATTTCAATAGCCATCACCAACACCTTCTACTGAGTCCTTCTAAGTGTTAGCACAACCATAAGCACACTAATCTCATGTCAGCTCACAGCTCGTGCCCTGGCATTAAGAGTTAGTTACCATTGCCCCTTTTCAGATGAGGAAAGAGAAGGTCAGAGAAGTGAAATGGCTTGTCCAAGATAGCAGAGCCAAGACAAATCCTTGTTAGATCTCCCAAATAACTAGTTCTTCAAAACCTACTTTGTGCTGAATGCAAGGGATTCATAGATTTAACAGTTCCCTTCTCTCTTGCATGCTGTCCAGTTTCATGATAGCTCAGGTGATGCTGTACCACAGCTAATTATACCTGTGAAGGCTCCTTTACTACAATGCCCGCCTGGAGGCCAAGGTGGGCCCTAAGCCCACCTCCTAGCCCATGGTCAGGTGAGGAGCAGATGCTTGGGAAATGGTCAGCTGAGCTATAAGGAAAGCACAACCTCTGTCTTCTGCCCTCCTGATGTGACAGGGGTCCCAGTGCAGCAAGCCCCTGCAGTGAATAAAGCCTTAGAGTCCAGAGGAGGAAGCAACATCCAGGGAAGTCCAGGAAGGCGCTGGAGCTCAGCCTGGGGGCCTGGGAAGAGATTCTCCAGTCAGAGAAGGGCACAGGGAACTCTGCAAAGAAAGAGCAGTGTTCCCAGAATTGGAACAGTGCAGCAGGGCTGGAGCACCGGTGAGCAGCCCAAGTGAGGCTGGGAAGAGCAGCTCCCTAACAGGAGTCACTGGAGAGGACAAGACGCTTCCCATGGTCTGACCTGGAGCCTGGAAGGCTCTTTATTTTAGGTAAGTCAAAGTGCCCACTGCTGTAATCATTTCTCTTCTCTGAACAGCCTTTTGGGCCAAACCACAGCCAGGCAGGCTGGAAGAATAGGTCTGGGCCTAGAGCTCTGAGTGCCCCAGAATACTTCATTCAGACCTGCAACCAGTCAGCATGCCTCTGCTTTGGGAGTCAGGCTGAAAGTACAAATGAAATAATATGAGAGCCCACTGCATGTCAGGCTGAGAGTCTGCCTACTGCATTGATTCATTCAATCCTTTGAGACTCAGAGAGCATAATGAACTTTCTCAAGGTCTCACAGCTGGGTGGCTGCAGAACTGGGATGGGAACCACTCTTCTCATTCCCAGCCTGCCTCGGCAGCCTTCCCCTACACTTCCAGCAGCTTCTCGTCCTGAATTTTTGTTCCTTGGCTCTTCCTTTCCTTTCTTCCTAACAGAATCCTCCTGTGCCCTCGTGGCTCACCCTAGCCTAAAGTGACTCTCATTGTTGGCCTTCTCAAACTTCCCTGGACTTTCAGGTTGCACAGCAGTGCCATAAGACTTCAGTACTGTCACTGTTGTCTTCTGAGGCAGTGAGAAGCTCTTAGAAGACCTGAACCTCAGACTGACACTGCCTTTGTTTCCCCCAGGGAGCTGCACTGTGTTTTGCATGTACTTTGTGTGTATGTGTGCATACGTGTGCATGCCTGTGTGATCTCTAATATGCTTTTAAAATTGATTTGCTTTTCATTAGACTTAGAGCATGGACAGTTAAAAAATCCACATTTGGACAACTGTTTGGCTCTCATAATTGTGTGAAAACAAATATGAAAGAGGAATTTGGAATCACCCTCATCCTGACATCTGCTGTGTACATGGTCCTGCATGCTTTGAGTGTGCTAATTCATGTCATCCTCACCACAGGGACCTGGCCTATGATTGCACCCATTGCCCCACTTGTTGTCTTGGCTCACAAGACATGGCCCAAGTGGACATAACTAACCAGAGGTGGTGAAGGGATTTGAAGTTAGTACTCAGACTCCAGAAGGTATCACCTGAATCACTATAATAATGTATGGAAAGGCTGCACTTGGATTATTGGATAATGAAGGCGGAGGAAGCACAGACCCTTACAGGGGTGAAATAAACACCTGCATATTTAGGTAGAAGGCTGGATGTGGAACTTTCCCTCAAGTAAGCCATCCCAACAGCCTGGGCTCAGTCAGGAGACCGGGAAGGCTACCTTCCAAGGACACTTTTCAATATCCTTTCTTTCTTGACCTCTGTGGCATTATATTGTTTCCCCCATATCAAGGTAACATATGTACATAGTTTTAAGAAAAGTTGAAGAATACTATAAAACTTCCAGTGAAAAATAGCAGTCCTCCGCCCACCCACACATCCAGTGCCACTGCTCTCCACTCCTTAGCTGTTTCTTCTAGAATTTTTCAGTACAGTTGCTCCTCTACTCATGACAGGGTTACATCCTGACAACCCCATCATAAATTGAAGATGCATTCAGTACACTTAATCTTCTGAGCACCGTGGCTTAGAAGCACAGCATCCTGTGGAGCACTGTCTGTTTACACTCGTGAACGCATGGCTGAACATACTCCAGCATCGTAAGAGATCATACCGCACATCACCAGTCCAGAAAAAGATCAAAATTCAAAATGCAAAGCATAATTTCCACTGAATGCATATTGCTTATCACACCATTGTAAAGTTGAAAATCATTGGAATCATTGTAAATTGGGGAATGTCTGTCTTTCTAAGTAATGTGATTATACAGAGCCTTTCTTCACTGATATCTGATGTCATTTATTACTTCTGTCCATTACATTGTCTACTACTTCTGTCCAGTACAATCTGACAGAAAAGCACCATTTTTGCTAATTTTCCCATTTCTATTAATAACTCTACCCAAATTGTCCAAGATATCTATAAAATCCCTTGGAAATAGAATTTTTCACCTGACCAAACACCAGGTAGTCTATCTGATCCATGCCTGGGGCCCTCCCTGCTAAAGCCCTCTGCCCTGCACAGCTAGTCAGGTGGTGTGTGAGGCCTGCTACACACCCATCATCTGGGGCTTCTCTTCGCCTCTCTCTTTGTCAAACTCCTTGTTTCCCAGACACTTCTTGGATTACTTCACTGTTTTGGTAGAATGCATTTCCCAGTAGCTTTCTGAGTCGAGGTGAATGGGAAGTATGGTTTTTAGATTTTGCATGGCTGAAAATACCTTTACATTGCTCTTGTACTTGATTGATAATTTGACATAGAATTTTGATATAGAATTTAATAACTTGATTGACAATGTGATAGAGAATTTTAAAAAAAGTTAGAAACAATTTCCCTTAGAATTCTTAAGGTCATTTGTCTTCAAGATTTTCACTGCTATTGGTAAGTCTGTGGGCATATGCATGTAACATTTTACTCCTTTAGAACCTTTTAGGAAGATGAGTGACTTTTAAAAAATTGACTAGGCTGGCCATTGCAATCTGGAAACCCATGGCCCTTAGCTATGAGAAATATGCTTGTGTTATTCCCCTATTCTAGTAGTCAGATTTTGGACCTGCTGAATTGATTCTTTCATTTTCTTATTATTTTCTCCTATTTATCTTTGGTGCACTTTCCCTCCATTTATGGAGATTTTATTTCAATGCTCCTATTTTTAATGTCCGTGAGCTCTTTTTTTGTGGTGCTGGGGATTGAACCCAGGACCTTGTGCATGCGAGGCAGGCACTCTACCAACTGAGCTCTATCCCTAGCCTGAGCTCTCTCTTATTCTCTCATTTATTCCCCTGTGTATATCTTCTTGTTTTTGAGGCAGTGATGTCTTTTCTCTTAATATCTCAATGGATTAAATTTTCTTTTCCTTTGAAGTTTCCTTGTGCTCACTACATTGTTTATGGTTTTGTTTTGTTTTTGTTTTTGTTTTTTTGCGGTGCTGGTGAACCCAGGGCCTTGTGCGTGTGAGGCAAGCACTCTATCAACTGAGCTATGTCCCTAGTCCACTACGTTGTTTTTGTTTCCTGAATTTTGTGGATAATCCATACTATCTACAGCATCTTTTGGTTTCCTCAAAGAATTTATTTCCCTAATCTCCTTCCATATAGAGGAGATGGTGTTTGGCTGTCAAAAATGGAAATCATTTTCAAAATTCAGTTTCTGCTTGCTTCCTGTCTTCAGTGTAGCCACTCTCCCCTGTTTGGTGCCCTGAATCTGGAGCCCTTCCATTTAACATCCCTAAGGAAAGAGTCCTGCTGGTGTGGAAGGGAGCAGCCTGCCTGTGTGTAATAAGGGAGGAAACGGTGTGTGTGGAGGGTCTGACTGTGGCTGCTTCCATCTCACACAGCCTCGAATCCCTCTGTGTTCCCAGTCCTCTGCCTCTCCCTGGCCTCTGCCATTGTTGGTGCCTCCCGCTACTGAGGTTCTCTGGAAGCTCCATCAGCAGGTGCTCTGTGTTCCCTTCTCTCCATGCCACCAACTCCATCCACTGTGTTTCCCAAGGGTCTGTTGATATCTCTTGCTAGCTGTCTCTTATTCTTTTTGTCCTTATAGCTTTATTCCTTAATGCTTATTTAAAATCCTTACTCTCATTACAGTGTCATTCCAGCAAGAAGAGGATTGGTGCAGATGATCACGAGCTCCTCTCAATAACACCAGGCAGGATTTTCTGGTCCTCTGTTCAGAAGCTCTCTCTCCCAGTTTTCAAAACAGTACACTTTCTGGTATTTCCACCCCTTTAGTCACTCAGCCTCACTCTCCTTTTCTGGCTCTGCCTCTACCTATTAAAAGTTGCCCTTGCTCAGGAATCAGTCCTAAACCCTCCTCCCGTCTCCTCTCTTATCACTACCTCCCTTCTCAATTGCATATCATATTCTCAGAATAAACTTCCCTGACCCTCCACTCTGTTAGGTTAGCATCCTTGTTAATGCACCCTACCCCCTATCCTTTCCTTTACAGTTCATCACATCACATCACTGATGGATGCCTTTCTCCCTGGATGGACTTTGGGATCCGCCCAGGGAAGGGCCCCTTTTGCCTTGCTCACAAAAGGGACTACAACTGGAGCAGAGTGCAAGGCACATGGGAGGTGCAGGACAGAACCATATTGAAGGGATGCATGCTGGCCAGAACACACGAATGAATGAGCCAATTAAACAAGCAAGAGTGCTGTGTTTAGACCCAGGCTTGCCCTTGTACTTGCTATGATCTCAGACCCATCAAAGAGCCTTTCAGTAAAGAGCCTTAACTTTTCTGAACCTCATCTGCTATGTCTACAAAATCCGGACAATAATCCTAGCACCATCCTACCTCACTGGGTTGTGAAGATTAAAATAAAAATGGAAAAACCTCATGTCACAATGCTCAGTAAGCCGAAAGTCTTATACAATGTAAGGGATTATTACTGTCATGGTAAACTCTGCTACACAGAAAATTCTCGTTCGTTTTGGGCATGGGGGATGCAGGAAACAGAAGGGCAAGCTCAGGTTTTCAAATCTCAGGATTCTTAAAATATAGTTTCTTCTTGAAGTGAATCCTCACTAAGCCTTTCTCTGTGTTCTTTAACTCTAGGCATCAAGCTCTGGAGACCACCTGGGGTCTTGTCTTTCACCTCAAGTAAGCTGACTGAGGAAACAGGGGAAGCTTCAGGGATCACAGCTTTCACTTAATGCAGTTCTTCCAAAAACAAAACCAAGGAAAATATTTAAAATATGTAAATACATACAGGTTGGTGATAGCGTGCTCAAGAAGTAGGTGTATCCCTATCACCTGGGGCACAGATCTTTTTCTGGTCCTCTATATTTGTCCATCTTATTACATTCACCAAATCGGTTGAGGAGGAAACTTTTAGAAAATCCCAGTTCTTGGAGGTTTAAGGGTGATCAAAGTCTCATCTTCACACTCCCATCAGCAAGGATCTTTGAAGCAATGACCGTGGCTGGGTCAGCAGCCTGACCACCCTGCTCCTGACCTATATAGCCTTGGTGCTGTGCCTTGGCCTCCACAGCAGGGAGGAAGTGGGCAGGTGGGAAAAATAGTGGTGTCAGAGTTGGCAGCTTTGATTCCAGCTCAAACTCTTCTTTTAAACTTTGTGGTTTAGGTAGATTCAATTGTTATTAATAGATATGTTTAAGTGGTAAGTACAGCTTCTGTGTTCTATTTCTGGGACTGAAAATTAATAAGTATTTCCCATGACAAAGACCTTTCATAATAATTTGTAATGGCTATATAATATTCATCAAGTGCTATTCCACAATTTACCTAAATGACTTATTATTAGGCATTCAGATTGTTCCCCAATTGTCACAATTATGACCCATGTTGTGATAAACATGCTGCTTTTTCTAGGTATTGGGTTATTTCTTTATGAGAGACTTGGAAGTTGAGCATTTTTCATGGTTCTATATACAATGCTAAGTTGCTTTCCTGCAGGCTTCTACTGATTTACCATGCAACCAGGACTGTATGTGGGTATAGTTCCACTGTAGCCTCAATGGGACCCCGGGGATTCTAACTTGTTAGGTAGAAAGTAAGTTGATGCAGCATGATTTTGATTTGTATTTCTTCAATTACTAGTGCAGTTAAACATATTTCATGTATGTTTATAGCATACCACAGATTTGGGGGAGCTTCTCCACACATCAGCTTTAGCTGTTTGCCTATAAGATCATAATCTTTTTCCCCTCACAGCATCTGAGTTTTAATACCTCCCCCACACACATACACACAGCCTTGGTCTTGATATTTACTGCAAGCATTTTCCCAAGCAATTATTTTTCAACTCGTTTTGATAAATTTCATAAGACATACGGAAATTTCAAATATTTATGGAAACATTTGTTGGTCTTGTGATTTCTTCGATGACTTTTAAGCTTGAAAGTCTCCTCCAAACCAGAGATACAGGAATCTTGGGTTTTATTCTCTTGTAGCTTACTTTTAAATATTTACCTCTTTCATCCTTCTGGAATTAATTCTGGCATATGGCATGTGGTAAAGGCTGAATGAGGTTGAAACTCACATTCCTCAAGGGCCAGGCAGGTAGGTCAAGGGGGAAAGCAGGCTGGGCATAAGAAGGGACAAGTTGGAGACTGGCCAATCACAGTGTATTTACAGGGGCTTGTTCCTGTAAATTCCTTGAATTTTGGTTTTCTATTTTTTTTAAGGGAAGCCACACACCTATCATTTTATGGGAATCATTCAGTTTGTAAATAGTGGGCCGACACTATAGCTAAAAACCCTGTCTGTGTCTATTGGCCACATCCATGCCCATCACATTCGTTCCACTGGGTGTCACTTTGCAGCCTCTGGTTTGTGCCAATATTTTCCCAAGTTATTCCAACAACTTTTATTGACTAAGGCTTCTTCTCTATTCATTATGGTTCCTCCTTTTTCAAATATTAAGTTTTGACATATAACTGGTAATATTTCTAGGCAATCATATGCCATTACTCTGCCTGACTCCTACTCTCTTTTAATGATTATAGATTTATTATATGTTAGGCCCTTTAAAGATGAGTGCCCTTTCATTATTCTTCTTTCTTGGATTTTTTTCCCCATGCTTTTCATCTGTTTATTATTCCAGATGAAGTCTTAAACTATTCAATCAAATCTCTTCTATTCCCTTTAGGTTTCTGTTTGGCATTCCATTAAGCCTATAAATCGACTTATTTAGAGTATTTCACCTTTCCATCTAGGAACATGTTACATTTCCTAATTATTCATGTCCTACTTTATACTTCCCAATAAAATTTCGCAGTTTTTGTCACACAGATCACATACAGTTCTCATTAAGATGATATTTTCAGTTTTATTAATTTTCTTGACTGGGACATTGTTCAATATATTTCATAAGTGGTTTTTCAGGTATATGGAAAATCTATTGACTTGTGAAAAGCTATCTTGTACCCTAGTTGCAAGTTCTGAATTCTTATTGAGTAATACAGTTTTTCAATTAGTAGTGTTGTATTCTCTAGGAACACAAACTCATCCTTAACAAAAATGATAACTTTGTCTCTGTCTCTTTTTTCTGTTTGGCTTTCTATTGGCCAAAATTGCCAAAACAATGCCTACTGGCCAAAGTGTGGTAGGGCATGCCTGTATTCCCAGTGACTCAAGAGGCTAAGGCAGGAGGTCCTCAAGTTAGAGTCCAGCCTCCTCAACTTAGTAAGAATCTGTCTCAAAATAAAAATAAAAAGGTCTGAAGATGTAGCTAAGTGGTAGAGAACCGAGAACCCCTGGGTATGGTTCCTAGTTCTGCAAAAAAAAAAAAAAAAAAAAAAAAAAAAGTAATAAAAGACCAATGCGTAGATATATCTTATTTTGTTAGTGATTTTAAAGGAATCCTTCTAATACTTAACCAGGAAGCATGGCACTGACTTTTGACTAGAAATCAATGTTCTTCTCTATGCTGTTGCATTTTTAGTGTTTTTATGACTCAACATGGTCATCAGAGGTATCTTAATCACTTATTGGACACAAAGCCAGATCTCAGAATGGTGCATTGAAAAAGCATGGCAAGCTTGCAAGATAAGTATGAACCAGATATACCTGGGTAGGCTCCTAGCTCTGCCTGAGTGTGACCTTGCACACAACTCCCTATCTTACCTGTAAAGTGTAGGTAACAACTCTGTACAAATTGGTTATGAGAATTAAAATGGTAAAAATAATATGATTCTGACAGTAATATAACAAAATATATGTAAAACTTTAACACTCACAAAATAATTTTAACTGCTTTCATGGATGTATATGTATGTTAAAATGGATGAAGAGAATAAATATGAATAATGAAAAATAAATGAGTTAATGTACATAAGTTTGCTTAGTAGCACTTGGAACCTAGCAAAAACTCAATGCATCTCACCTTATTCCTCCACCACTTAAAAGAAAGCGATAATGGTGGTGTAAACATTCCAAATGCATGCTTTCCAAGGAATACCTTGCATTTATATGCTTGAGAAAACTCAAAGCCTATTTGGAAAAGATACCATCCAGACTGTCCTGCTTCACTGTATATGAATTCTCCTCATTTAAAAAAATATATAGTCCATCTCTTGCACCCCTGCATGGAATCTCTTGGCCTGCGACACAAACAAAAATATAAAATCTGGCTGACATGTAATATGAACCAAGACTGAAACAATCTGTGCTTCTATTAGCCCAGAACATGAGTGTGCTCAGATAAAGGGAGGAACAAGCAGCGACTCAAACTGAAACCAGATGTTCACAGGGCTCTGGCTTATAATTTTTTATAACCCTTCATATAACACTCATTGTCCTGTCATTTCAACAGAAGGTCCTCTGCTCTATTTAAGCAGCAAGAAAAAAGCACAAACCTCTGTCAAATTTGCCATCACTAAACCTTGGCTTGATTGTGAAGAAGCCTTTCCCCAAGCAGAGATCCTAGGTCCACACTCTCTGGCCCAGAGAAGTGCCAGCTAGTGACAAAACTCACACCTGCATGGTCCTCAGAGCACAGCCTGCCTGTCCTCCTGCTGAGGTGGGAATGGGAACCTTTGGGGCCAGGGAAGTGGGTGCTGACTTGGGAGGGGCCCAGGAACAAGAGCCAGGGTAGATGGAGCAGGAATTCTTCAACTAGGCTAGCCTGGCTTTAAATCCTGGCTCCGCGTCTCTCACTGTGTAACTGTGGACAAGTTTGTTAACTTCTTTGAACTTTATTTTTTCATTTATATATATAAAAGAAATAATAGCTGTTCCTGTCTCTGGGACTGTTACAGATTTTAAATTAGGTGAAGCAGGCATCAAACGTCACACCTTCTGGGAACCAGAGCGCACCCACCGAAACAACAGCAAACACTTGTAAAATACCTATCATGTGCCAGGCACTGTTCTCAGAGTTTTATAAATTTTAACTCACTGTTTTCATAGTTGCCTCATGGTGTAGGAATTAACATTGTCATCATTTTTCAGATGAGGAAACAGAGGCAATGTTGGGTTATCTATTTTGCCCAAAGTCATGCAGAGGCTACATGTGAACCTGGTCATCTGGCTTCACAGCCATGTTCTGACCACTAGGCAGCACTGCCTCTCTCCCTGCTGTCCTAGTGCACAACATCTGATTCAGTGCTGCGTGGAGGCTGCTTTTTCACAGAAGTAACACACCTAATTCAGGCATAGTAGCTTACCAATAGGGCAGTCCATTTCTAGAAAGCACTGCTGGCCCTGCAATCGGCATGAACCTACCCTGCATCCTTCCCTGATCTGCACTGCCCTCTCCCACCCTCCTCTTCCCTCCTAGGGCTCACCCTCCTGCCTCTGCCTCTGCTCCCCTGACCTCCCATTAATCATCTCCCCCTCTCTCCTGGGGCTCCAGTTCTCCCCTGGCTCCTTTCCCACTGCTGACAACATGTTCAAAGCTCCCCCACCTTATATAAACCTTTCCTTGAACCTGCCTCCTCCTCAGGTTACGCCCATCTGTCTCTCTGTCTGCTCCTTCTAGAAGCAATTGTTCCGCTCTGCCTCTCATTCCCTTCTGAACTCATTGTGACCCTGCTTCCGCCTCAACCAGGGCTGGAAACTGCTCCTACGGAGGGTGCCAATGTCATCCTAATGACCAATTCCAGCAGCTTCTTTGTAATCTTCTCCCTTACTTTTCCCCAAGGTTAATCTCTACCTGTCTTCCCCTGCCCATCGCTGAATGTTGGGCTTCTACATTGACTCCCCACTTCTCGGCGTGTCCATTCCCTTAGGTACTCCACCCTCCTACCTGCTCCCCCCCCAACAAAGATGCCCATGGACTCTGCCTCCAGTTCAGAGCTACCCCAAGTCAAGGCTTCCTTATCTACCTGTTCATTGGTACCTGCCAGCAACTCACATCCACTTGGAAATTCTATTAGCAGCTCAAATCTAATGTGAATTTATATCTTCCTTCATCTCCCCCCACTCTCCAACAAATCCACTTCCCTCCTTATCTTCTTAGTTAATGACATCACCATCCATCTGCTCTTGAAGGTCAAAACTTCCTGCCTTTCCATTACAGCTAAAATACAAGTGGTCAAGAAAATCAGTCTATAATGTCCTGCAGTGCACCCCTTCTTTATAGAAAAGCAGTCACATTTGCCCCAGTTCTGGTCCCATTCTCTCATCTTACCTTGCTGGCTGCAGAAACAGTCTTGGAATTCTCTCTCTGCCTCAGGATAAGAAACCAACCCATCTGTACAGACCATGCCAAAGAGAGCTAAGCAACACCTGACTCATCATTGCTTCAAGGTCATCCAAACGCCTCACTTCCTTCAAAACCAAACTCTCAAGCTGGCTACAAGGCCCTTCCAGGTTGAGCCTAACCCTGTTTCCTAGGTTCTTCTCTGTGTCTCCTAGACACATCAGGCGTTTTCATCCAAAGCCATAAGTGGGCAGTGGGTGCAGAGAGGACAAAAAACATGGGAAGAAAGATGGGCATTGAAGGCCAGACAGACCTGGATTCCACTGTCATCCCTCCATGGATCCTCATGTAAATACTCTGAGTCCCACTTTCTTTTAGGGGAAGATGTTTACTCTGAATGCTTGTTTTAGGGAGTTGAAAGGATTTATAGAAAACATCTAGTATGGTATGCAAATAGGATATGCATTGAAAAAGTAGTTTTTATTAACATTAATAATCTTGCTAAGTAATTCCACAGAGGCTGGGAGGACTTTGTGAAGACTGAGAATCCCCAAAACTAGAATGAAACATTTGAAAAGTTCCCTATGGTGTCTGAAGGAGGTCAAATTTATAAGAACAAATAAAGTACCTCAGAATGTTCTGTTTTTGACCTGCAATACTAACAGCCAAAAAAGACCACATTAGTATTCTGCCCTGTGAATCTTGCAGGATCGGGACACATAAACCCCTCAGGGACAAAGACTGTTCCCCATCCAGGTGCCTGCTGTGCCCAGAACTGGCAACTCTGCCTTCTTTCTTTCAGAGTTGCCCATAAGAAGTTCATGCTCATGTAAGACGGTTCTAGATTGCAGAGAACATCAGTGAGCTTTGACTTTCTCACTTAGAGTTCACTGGCCCTCTGATGAGGGTCTGCCACGTTCAGAGTCCTGCCAAGTAGCCAGGCTACAGAAGAAGTTATTGGGACTGGATTCAGAAGATGCCTTGTGTCCCTGTGAGTCACTGGTCCTAGATGTTTCCTCATCTCCACCACACAGATAGTCGACACTTTCTGGCCAGTTCATCAGTTGGTTGAGCATAGTTACTGTTACTGACTCCTCAATTTCTCTTATTATGGACTGCATTGGGTGCCCCTGCCAAATTCATATGTTGAAGCCCCAATCCCCAATGTGACAGTATTTGGAGACAGGATCCCGAAGGAGGTGATAAAGGTTAAGTGAGGTCATCATGGTGGGGCTGGTGTTCTTATGAGAACAGGAAGAGACATCAGCCATCTCTCTCCATCCACATGTATACAGAAGAAGGGCCACAGGAAGACAGAGCAAGAAGGGAGCCACCTGCAAGCCAACCAGAAAAACCTGTCCAGAAATGAACCCTGCCAACACTTTGATGTTGGATGTCTAGTCTCCAGAACTGAGAGAGATGAATTTCTATAAGCCATCCAGTCTGTGGCATTTTGTTATTGCAGCCCAAGCAAACTAATATATTCTCCCCCCCACCCCTTTGTTCTGTTTTTGGTGACTCCATATAGAGTACTCTTTCCTTATCTATGGTTTTGCTTTCCATGGTTTCAGTTACTACAGTTGACTTCGATAAATATAGTACGAGATTTTATTTCTAAGTCTTTGACTGACACATAATTGTACATACTTGTGGAGTACATTATGATATTTTGATATAGGTATACTTTGGTAATGATCAAATCATGGTAATCTGCGTATCCCTCACCTCAAACATTTATCTTTTCTTTGTGGTGAAAACACTCAAAATCTTTTCTTCTAGCCACTAAGATATTTTGAAGCCAGATATGATGATGCACACTTTTAATCCCAGCTACTGAGGAGACTGAGGCAGGAGGATTCCAAGTTCAGGGCCAGATTGGACAACTTTGTGAGACCCAATCTCAAAATAAAAAATCAAAAGGACTGGGGCTGTAGCTCAGTGGCAGAGTGCTTGACCAGGCCCTGGGTTTAGTACCCAATACCATTTTTTTGAAGAAGTTTTTTTAAGAGAGAAAGACAGAGAAAGTGACCACATCTACATAACTTATTATAGTATATTGTTATAATTGTTCTATTTTATTATTAGTTATTGTTAGCCACTGTTAGCTAATTTATAAATTAAACTTCATCATAGGTTTTATAAATAGACAAAAACATAGTATATACAGAGTTCAGTACTGGCCATGGGGTCTCAGAACACATCCCCCACAGAAAGGAAGTACTCCTGTATCTCTCTTCTTGGTCCCACTTCTACTGTCCTGGGTTGCTGATTATATTTGCACGCTGCCTACCAGACCACTCAGCACTTTGCACACAATAAGTCTGTGTAGGGAGCCTTCTCTCTGGTCCTGTGGGAGTTTACCTGGACCTCTGCTGGCAGAGCCCATATTATGTGGGAATTATTTATGAAAGGGTCAATTCTCCCAATTGACTGTAGGCTCTCAGAGGGCAAGTCTTCTTTTTTATTCACTGTAAAATCTCTAGCACTTAGCAAAGTATATGCTTACAAATGATGGATAAATAAGAGATTCACAAAAACATGCTGAGTACCTTCCATGAATCACGTTTGTATACCATTGTGAAACTCTCTAACGTAGATTTGATTCCTAATTACATGGGTATTCAGTGAGTCCAAGACTTACCCAAAGTTCCAGAGCTCATACACAGTGCAGCCAGAGCTAACTTCCAAGGATTGGTCTTTCCTTTAGACTGCACCACTTCTGCCTCCAACAACCTGAACTACCTACCACCAATGCCAGAGTTGGCAGAGATTCTCACATCAGCTGCAGCTAGGTTATTTCTAGGGGTGTGCTACAAGACAAGAGGCCACATCTTCAATGATGTCCTACTTGTCAGTGGCACTGTAGAGGGAAAGAGAAAAGACACCACTGTGGGAGAACCTCCCAAACCACTGTGTGGTCACAGAACCATCAACAAGCAGGATGGGGTGAGCAACTGATAGGGTAAAGAGCTGTCTGAACACCTTCATTATAAAAATAAAACCATTACTGATAAAATACCTTCTACCAGAAACTCTGAATGGAGGGCGGGAGGAGGGGTTCCTTCAGCAGGGAGAGGCCCAGGTCAGAGGTGTTACATGAAACAAGGTGGATGAGTCCTGTGCACTGTGGGCCACAGGTACTCTGTGAGGCTAGGGGGCTTGGAGGCCATCATCTCTAAGCCCATGCTTATTTTTATGATGCTGTAATTATGAGTGAATAAGGACACACATGGCTGTCACTGTATTAGAAACTTGGACACAGATCTGGTCACTAAGTTGTATAGGAAAGATCATGCATGCTGCAACCTAATAGATGGTTCCTGTCTGTGAGATCTTGGCCAGTGGCATTTGACCTCTGAGCCTCAATTTCCTTAGCTATACCTTGGAAAATGTATTTAACGTAACTCCTGGGTTGTTTGAGAACTGATGATGTACTGAGTATAGTACCTGGCGAAGAATCCATACTTAATTGATGGTTAAAATTACGATCCTGGCTCTGCCATCAGGTGACTGTGTGGCCCTAGATAAGTTGTGTGACTTTGCTAAGCCTCAGTTTTCTCATCTTTCAAAGAGTGAGAGTTAGACAAATGAAAGGTTTGCGAAGGTTTCTGGCATTGCACAGCCCAAGTGGCAAAGACATAAACAGAATGTGAAATGGGACTCATGGTGGCTGTTGGGGGGAGGAGGTGGCTGAACTGCTGAAATGGAGGAGGCCCCCAGTACCCAGACTCTCCCCACTGAACTTCCCACCAGCACATTCTCCTGGTCCTGCCTCCCAGCTCTGACCCTCACCGGCCCCTCTGCCAGTTGTCTGACTTCATTCACTTGGATGAAGGCCCCTTCCACCCTCATTTTCCCCTTTCTGTTTATTTCTTCCCTTAGAAAACACCATCTTAACCCCTGGGGCTATCCAACAAAAAGGGGCAGTACAATGGCTCAAATCTACTCCCTCATCACCACTTCTGAGGACTCCATTCTGGTGCAGGCAGCATTAGTCCTGCCTAGACGGGTAGGAGAACCTCCTAACATGGTTCCCAGCTCCTACTGGGAACCCTTGCCTGTGTGTATCAGATTAAGTGACCCAGATTCCCACAGTGGCTTCCTGTTACCTTTGGCCTAAACTGAAAACAAAAAAATACCTGTCACATGGCAGGGCTAAGGCCCTGCACAGCTTGGTTTCCGGTGACCTCTCTAGTCCTTTCTGATAATTTCGTCCTGTGAGGGTCATACCCACAATGTGACCATCTTAGAGTTCCTCGGCACTCCCAGCAACTTCCTGTCCCAGGCTTTTGCTATGTTCTACGTTCTCCCCTCTGCTTGGTACATTCCTCCTCCAACCTTCATCTGAACAGCTACTCATACTCCTGGCCCAGCCAGTTGTTAGGCTCAATTGCTTCTCAAGAGCACACTCTTCTTTGTCACAAGGTACATGTACCATTTATGACCATGGACTTTAATATATATGTGTAGATTTGAGACTCTAAACATGTCTCAAATGTATCTATAAATACTAGAGCAGAAAGTCTGGTTGTTTTATGTACCACTGACATGGAATGCCTGCTCAGGACATGGCATATGAAAAGGCAATTAGTAAATGCTGACTGAATGAATAAATCAACAAACTGACCATATCTAGGTCTGTCTACCACCTGGTGTCCACTGATCAGGACTAGCTCCTGCTGTCTGTCCATCTTAAAGCATCATGCAATTGACTTCAAGGCTTACTGACAGAAGTTCATGGTTCCTTGGGTGATACAAAGAGACTGAGCCAAGTAATAGTCCAGCTACCTCAGTTAAATAAGTGACTTCTTTTTCTCAGCTTCACTTCCTCTAACTTACTAGCTCATGAGATCTTCAAGGGCGAGCATGCCTCTCTCATGGCTGTTCCTAATGTCTGGGCCTGCCTCAGACACAGTAAGAGGACTCTGTTGATATTTGTGAACCAAACAGTCTTGATGATGTCTGTGGCAGATACTGCTGACTGCCTACCCCATTTTCTTTGCCCATCCTCCTGAGAGAACCCTCATTTTGATCAGAGTGCCAATGTTCCAAGCCGAAAATACTCACTTTAAGATTTCCCTCTTGCTATGAGTGTCCAAGTGACACAACTCTGCCAAAGAAATGTAAGCTGAATGGTTTAGGAATCATTCTGTTTCCTTCCTTTTTCTTCTTCCTCCACGACATGTGGATGAGTCCTGGAGGTGCAGCAGCCATCTTATGACCAAGAGGCAGCAAGTATGAAACCAATAACTCAGAGCAAGGATGGCAAAGCACAGGGTGGAAAGAGCCTGGTCCCTGATGCCACCACTGAACTGCCATCCTGGCCCTGGATGCAAACGCCCCAGGCTTAGAATGAGCAGGAGGACATCAAAACTTCACTTAAATGCTGATTTGGTAAGATTTAGGTTACTGACACAGCAAACACATTTCTAAGTATTTCCTACAAAGAGACAAGTTTGATTGCTTGGCACTCATGGTGTCCTTGAGCTACCTTTTCTTCTTTCCTGCCATGAAGATCTAGGAAGAGAATTTGGAAGTTTCAGCAGTCCATGATAAGACTTCAAGGGCAGTAGGAGGAGTGTGGGGACCGTGGGGCAGCCTGTCCTTCAGCGAGCAGAGACAGCTGCTGGAGGGGCTAGGTTTTGAGTCTGCAGATACAGCACTCTGATATTCCTAGCTCTCTTCCTCCTAACAGATTTTTGGCCACAGTCTGTCTCCAATGTGCTGACTTGAGCTCTCCCTTGGCCTACAATTTCATTCCACTTATACCAGATTGCTCCAAATAAATCACCGTATCAGGGAGAGGTGAATTCACAGGGCACTTTTCCAAAGAAGTGTTTCCATTAGAAATTTCACAAAGTGCTGCCAATGTCATTTACAAGAAGGTTAATTTATTACCAAGAGACCTGGATTCTTCGTTGCTGTGTTTCTATCTTATAGTACACTCAAAGGAAGGGGACGTGAGGTATGGTGGGGTATGGAAAGGGGATTATTAAAAATTAAAAAGTGTTCTTCAGTCACTTTTCTGTGTTTCTTCTTGAGGTCGTGGTAGGTTTTTACGCAAATTACAGTGTATAATGCCAGGGATTTCTCTCTCCAGATCCCCTTGTAAAAGGACTCAGAGGCTAATGCCCAATCAAAGCAAGGGAAAGGAAAAAACAGCCCAGTCCAGCAGACAACCTTTGGAAAGTCATGAAGGACCAATTTTGATGACCCACAGAAAGAAGAAATGTAGGTGCAATTATCTAGGCAGATCTAGGAACAAATAGGAATAGATCATGGGGAAATCAAATGAAAAAACCTCTGGCACCACTGAACAGCCCCTTCTGCCTTCTCTGGTTCTCCCCTGGTCCCAACATGCCCTCAAGAAATCACAAGGCTTAGTCCCAGGAACCCCCTCGACCACATAAATTAAGGGACCCTTGTTTTGATCCTCATAAGATAAGCCCCCTGGCTCTGATCATTTCATCGCCTTACTCAAAAGCCTGTCATGACACCCGGTGCTTACAGGATGAACTCTCTTTAGGGTGGCATTTTAGGTTCTTCCTTGGTTACTCAGCCCCTCGGCGTGCCCTGCGCTCCAGCCAGCAGCACTGCTGGCTCCTCCTAGCCAGCTCTTAATTTTCTGCCCACCTGCCTTTTGCTCATGCCATCCCCACTGCCTGGGATGGTTTCCTTAGCACTCACCCTCCCATTTTCCGTCTTTAACTGTGAAAATGTTACCCAGCCTTTGAGGTCCAGATCAAATGTTACTTCAGCCAGAGAGCCCTCCCTGGCTCATTCAACTGGAAAAGCCCTTCTTTTCCTCCAGCCCTCCTGGCCCTTGGACTGGTGGCTCCAGGGTGGCCTTTCTTGCTCTTTTCCTGGGCTTAGAGACACTTGCTCTATAAATCTTTCATCTCACTTAATCTAGACTACCAGCTACTTTTGCCAGCAACCATGTCATACCTTCTCTGTATCCACATCTCGGAAAAGGGAAAGGATGCAATATTTGTTGGATAATGGGATAAAAGGAGGGAGGAAGGAGAGAGGGAGGGAGGGAAGGGGCTAAATCCGTGTCTAGTCCCTGGATATGGATTGATTTCCAGTGGCTGCCTGGGCATAAACAAACAGACTCTTCAATTAGCACCATGAAGACCAGAACATGTTTCTCATAAAAATTCCCAGTCTCTGTGTTTCCTGCCAATGATTCTTATTTCTCTCCTCTGGGATTTTAAATCCACTGTAGGACACCTCTGTTGTTTTTCAGCTTGGCTCACATTGCTGCAATGTCAAGTTGATCTATCCTTTTATGCTTCAGCATCATGAAAAGATAAGATGCTATCTGGAGACTCAAAATGCAGTAATCCTAACCTGTTAGGTCTTGGGGTTGCAAGCAATTCATACAAAGGTATTCTTATTTTTAAATTTTTGGATGCTGTGAGATTTTCTCCATGGTTCTTTTAATGACTTCTCAAAAAAGCTTCCTGGGTTGATGTAAGATGGTTACTTATAATTGGAGGTAACTTAGAAAGGGGAAATTATATTTCATATAATACAAACAGTAATAAAATATTTACTAGTAGCCATGACAGAATAGCAAGACGCTGTGGCACAGTGGGGACTTGGTGGGATTTGGAGTCCAAATTTTCATTCTGGTCTTGCTCTTAATCTTGGGTAAGTCAACTAATCTCTGAGTCTCAACTTTGAGATTAAAATATCTCTTGTCAAAGGTTCTTGTAAGGAATAAGCTACATACATGAGAGTGCTTGACATGGTCCCCCAAACACAGTATCTGCTCCCTACATGTTTGCTGATTGAACAAATAGATGGAAAAAAAAGTGCATGTGAATGCCCCAGAGGGGCTGGATCCTGGGAAGGAGGCAGATTGCTAAAGAAGGAAAATCATGAGCTTTGCAGTCAGACAGATGTGAATGCATGTCCTAGCTTTTCTTTCAACATCCCCGAAGCTCCACTTCTTCATCTGCAGTCAGGGATGGTAATAAAAATAAGAATAATCGCTTCATGGAGTTACTGCAAGATTTCAAGAATGTATGTGGAAAACCTTTGTAAACTGTGATGGGTGAATTATACCCCAGCTAGTGGTTTATATCCTCCTACCTCCTTCAACACCTGGGGTCAGCAAGGCTCCCTTGCTCCACTGGAACCAGGAGTATTAACAGGCCCCTCAGATTCTGAATCTCCACATGTGGGGGATGGGGGCAGACTGTTGTTTCTGAAAAGAGCCGCCATGTTTTATTCTCAAACTTGCTTGGTGTTTGCGGGCATGTGTGAGCATGTGTACACACGCATTCGTTCTCTGGGAGCTTGGGTGACATCAGGTCTCTGTGGATATATTTGTGTACACAGTTTGTAAAGGACTCTTAGATTTTTTTCAAGGCAAAAGATAAACTCATTTAATTTAAAATCATCAGCTGGATTGCATTAAATGGAGGGAAAAGCAAAAACGTACACAATACAGCCATTCATTAAATTAAACACAACTATTTCTCCCGTTACTTAATTACAAACAGACATAAATACTCTGGATTCTGACAATTCAGATCTTTTTAAATTCTTGATCTGCATTTTGACATGTAACGAAGGGAGGGTCATATTCCAATTTGTGTGTTAAGCAAACCCAAGAGTTACAATTGTATATTGGGACCATAATGACTTCACTAAAACAAGACCTAAACTTTTAATTAACCTGCCAAGACAAATTACGACTCACAGCTCACAGGTAACGATCACAGACAGCTGAGACTCAATGCCAGGGACTCTTGGGGAAAGAGGGATTAATAGCAACATCAGAATCAGTCTGTTTTTGTATTAAAGGGGGGAAAAAAAAAAGAACAGTGTTCATTAAACAATCACTGTAGCTTGAAGGGAGACAGACAGGTCCAAAAGCCAGCAAGAGAAAGTGGAAGGAGAAAGGGGATGGCAGGGAATATTAACGGCCTCTGTTTATTGAGCATGTATGGTGGCCTGAAGCTGTGCTAGGCATTTTATATTTCTCTCTCTAGTCTTTGCAGTGGGGCTTGCAAAGTACTTTAACATTTTTTGGCTTCTAGACAAGAAAAGTAGTCAGAGAAGCTCAGAGAGGTGACACAACTGTCCATGGGTACAGAACTCACTTGGGACAGAAGGAGGGAAGGAAGGAAGGGAAGGTAGTTCTCCTAATGTGTTTGTTTCCAAAGCTCTGTTGACAGACCACCAGAATTAGGATCACCTGGCTCCATTGCAGGCCTTCAGGAGTTCTGAAGAAAGGCCCAGAAATCTGAATTTTCACCTCGCCTCCCAGTGAGTTCTTTGCTCTACAGTGTTTGAGTACCACGTTTGAGGTACCAGAATCCTGTGCTACTCAAAATGTGGTCCACAGCAGCATTGGTGTCATTGGGTCCTAGCCAGAAATGCAGAATCTCAGGTCCCCCAGACCTGCTGGAACAGAATCTGATTTTAACAAGATCCTAAAGTGGTTCATAAGTACATTAAAGTCTGAGAAGCACAGTAAAGTCTGTCTGCCTGAACAGATGTGAAAAGGTAAAGGGGAGAACAGAACAGGCAGGGGGAAAAGCAGGACCATCACCCTAGTTATGACAAAAGAGGCTAGCTAGCTCTGACAAGCCAAGAGTTGGCAAAGGTACTCCCATTTTATTTCTTGAAGATGCATATCCTAATTAAAAACAGTTTCATATTTATACTGTTATTAAAATAGAAATCTGATCATAAAAACTGTTTGCTCTGTGCAAACCTGATACTCTATTTTTCCTTGTGAACTGTGCCTAGGAGGAGTCAGGCTGGGAAACCAGGGAGCTCTAACTTAGGTACTACCATGATTTGATAATTGTGTCCCTAAATTGAAGCCACCATGTCCAGAAGGAGAAAAAGATGCAGAGACTGTAACCTAGCAAACTCCACAAAGTGACAGGCTCATTGATGGAGAGGGCCAGAGTTGGTGATGAGGCACGGGATTGCACTGTCTACCTCAATGTGACCTCTCACTACAGAGCTGCGGCTTCAAATCCCAGGATCATGAGACCACAAGAGCTGAAAAACTTGAGTGATCTGTGTGAGATCATAGCTCATAGTGGAGATCTGGAACTGAGCTGGCTCTGTACCACGCTTCATAAGACATGTAGGCAGAATCCAATGGCAGCATACCTGCCGAGACGGTGACTGCCCATGGTCCTGTTAACAGGAGCCTGGGCACAGAAAAGGCCTTGCTCACACTCAGTCCCTCACTCACTGAGGGACACTGCATGGGGACCCACCAGGTGCTGGGGAGACAGAGAAGACTGCCCTCCAGGCACTCAGAGTCCTGCAGCTAGGACAGACCTCCAAAACAGGGCAGCACTGAGGGATGTTCCCCTCACAGCACCAGCTGCCTGATGGTCACCGTCCTTCACTTTGCCACGAGGTAGAATATTAAGGCTGCATTGATAGCAGGAGCTTATTAACCGTGCCTTGTATTAAATGGGGAGATTCCCTCTGCCTCAATACTAAGAGTAAAATTGCAAATTAGAGGAAAATGGCCTGGGATGACCTCTGCTATTTAGAAAGAAGAACCAGGGTCTGAATGAGTTTAGGAAACCTGGTACCAAGTTCAGAGATGTTCATTCAACTCCATTTTCCATGTCAGAGAGACGCCCAGGCATAGACTGAAACAGAGTTCTTAGGCAAACTCCAAACCACACAGAGCTTTCTGTTAGGCAGAAAGTTCATTCCCCCAAGGGTTCTGGTTCATGGACCTTGTCTTCCTCTAGGGGTTTTGTCTCCCAGCTGTCTCACAGTACATCCAACAGAGACTCAGAAAACGTGTTTTCTGACCTGAACCACCAAGACGATCACATCCCTCAGCACACAATGGTCACCTAAGGAGGAGATGAATTCTGTAGGATGTGTTAGTGAAAAGAGAAATTCTTTTATAGGGGAACCAGGTTACCCAGACACCCATAGACCTGAGGTGGCCAAGGCCCTTTCCCACCATGAGGGACATGATGGTGTTCAGACTTATTTAAGACACAAGGGCTCCAGCCTCTTGTCAGAGACCAGGACACCTCTGCTCTCGGTGACACCTGATCTGACTGACCACATGGCTCCTCTAGCCCTCTGCAATTCTCACTCTCTCTTCAGCCTTCATCTACTTTCCTAGGGGTTGTTGTTTCCAAAATCAAAACCCAAAACCAAACATAAACAAGTCAGCAATCTGAAACAAGTGAGACTCTGAAAGTAAAGAGGTGAGAGCCAAGAGCCAAGAGGAGAGCTGTTCCTGCCATGTGGCCAGTCACCCAAGAGTCCTGTCTGGTTCTTAGTTTCATCCACTTGTCTGGAAAGACTGCTGCTGCTCCATACATCATCACACAGAGCCCATGAGAAAGGCACCAGAATGGCCCTCCACCCTGGCCTGTCCTTCAGCCTGCATTGCACACCGAGTCCTTGTGCAGCACCAGCAGGATGGCCTCACCCCACGTCTGGGTGACATCTACAGCTCCGAGTAAGACACATTCATTCCCTTCTTGGCAAACCCCCAAAGTCCCCAAGTGTTCGCCTACCCCAAGAGATTGCAGAGGGTAGAGTTTCTTACCAATGGCAGTGGTGAGAAAGGAGACCACTTCAGACTCCTTCCCGTCATTGTAAAAGGCCAGGTGCCATATTCCGGAATCCAGATACTGGATGAACCCCGTCTCGTGGCTGGAGGGAGGAACAACACCGCGAGACTGGCGTTGGGGTCCCTCCAGACTCCGTGCCTCCTGGGTCAGGAGCCTCCTTCCATCCAGCAGCTCCACAAAGTCAAACTGAAGCACAAAAAGAGTGTAATTAGCAGCGGCCTCTCCACCACATGCCGTGCTCTTTCTCTGGGCTCTTCCTGTGGGGGCGGGGTGGGGGCAGGCATAAGGAAGCAAACTGAGAGGCACGAGCTGCAGGGAGGCTGATCAATCAACTCAAACG
This sequence comes from Sciurus vulgaris, assembly GCF_902686455.1. Taxonomy (NCBI): domain Eukaryota; kingdom Metazoa; phylum Chordata; class Mammalia; order Rodentia; family Sciuridae; genus Sciurus; species Sciurus vulgaris. The sequence goes on from NC_136472.1 coordinate 76,126,544, forward strand.
CCACATTACATGGTGATACTCTCCTTCCTCTCTTGTGAGTGTGGCATCAATTAGGGCATTATTTCCTGGTCTTGTCTTGTTTTCAGGTGTCGCAAGTCTTCACCTGGCTATGTTTAGATCAGAACAGGCTCTCTCAATGGCAGCCTAAGAATCGAAAGCCAGCCACCTCATGACCGGGCTTCACGCAAGTCGTGATGGAATCTCAGGGGTCTAGGTCTGGGACTGGAGTGTTGGTTGGGATTGGAATGTTAGTCACGAACTGATGAAGATTTGGTTTATATCTATTTGTCTTTTGTCAATAACCTTTTCTAAATGCTCCAGTTTCAGGGAGATATTTTAGAAGAACTGAAGTGGATTAGTCCAAAAGTCTATCAATAATTGCATGCTGAGTCAAATACAAATGCCAATTGATCCGAGACTGCTAGCATAAGACTCCAGAGAAGTCAGGCATGCAGTGTTAATAACAGGTAGGTGGTTAAGCCCTACTGGCCTATTAGCAAGCAAGCAAATCGAGTAGCCATCTATCTTCCTAGCTCTTAAAAAACAAACAAACAAAAGATAGGTAGTTATTGTACTTCATGGAAACCGTGTGGAGGCATGAATTCTGGGACCAGCATGGCAGGTCTGCATCGTCAGGGGCTCAAGCTTCCTCTGTTGTTCAGTGACTCCATTCCTAGTAAATATATCTATCTTGATTGTAACTAAAAACCTCCACTGACTACTGGGGCTAGGAAGACCGCATGTGCTTGGGAATGCCTGAAGGATGCTTACGATTTATATTACTCCAATTCCAGAGCTGGGAAGACCTTGCTAAGTCTCTGTTGTCTGCCATTCATGATTAGTAATATGCCAATCATCTTGGATAAGTTTTCCTTCCTCCCTCCCTCCCTCCCTCCCTTCCTTCCTTCCTTCATTCCTTCCTTCCTTCCTTCCGTCCATCCTTCCTTCCCTCCTTCCTTCCTTCCTTCCTTCCTTCCTTCCTTCCTTCCTTCCTTCCTTCCTTCCTTCCTTCCTTCCTTCCTTCCCTCCTTCCTTCCTTCCTTCCTTCCCTTTTTTGGTGCTAGGATCAAACCTAGGGCCTTGCACATGCTAAACACATGTTCTACCACTGAGCCACACCCCCAGCCCCTTGGACAAGTTCTTCAGTTGTTTCTGGTGCACATCTGTGTGTGCAAACATGTAACCCCGAAGGAGAGAAGGAATGCCAGAGATTAGGGAAGTAACATTTATTTTGAGCCAGGCCGCATGCTGGCTGCCTTATAAATGCTACTCTTTCTTCTTCACAACAGCCCTGCAAAGTGGGGACTGCTATAGGTTAGGAAACTGGCTTAGAAGAGGATGAGTAATAGACACCAGGTTACACAGCTGATAACAAGAGGACTCAAACTCAGTGTCTGTTTTTTTCTCTCAATCACGTTTCCTGGGTAACATAATTTAGGAGACTGAGTAATAGCAGAAAGGTTACTGAGAAATTTCTTAGAATTTCTTCCTTGTAAAAAGCCTTAGGGATTAAACCTCACTCACTTAAAGGCAGGGTCTGGGAGGGCAGCAAATGGATGAAAGGCCTATAAAATACACCAACTTCCCTTTGGGATCCAGGATCAGGGTTGGGAATTTTGACTTGGGTGAAGATTTGAGCAGGAGCCCAAGGAGGTCAGTGGGTATGTGGGGTTCTGCTTACCTGAGTGTGTGAAGGAGGAAGGCCTTTTCTGCCGTAAATGCCGACCAGAGCTGCTTTTCCCAGAGATACATTGAACTTCAGATGCACAGGATGGTCTATGAACACCTGAGATCTCCAGAAAGTACCGGGAGGAATCTTCTGGGATGCCCGCCTCCCCACGTCGATTTCGCCAGAGTCTATAAAACTGTCCTCTGGAAAGAAACTACTGGGTTTTCCTACCAAGACAGAGGGAAGGAAGACAAAAGCATCTTGGTTAACCACATATGACACCAGGAATCAGCATCCCAGCACCCAGGACTCCGCTCAGCCTCACTCCTCCGTAATGATCTGCTGCCAGCAGCCATTTCCCAACTCATAGGAGTAAGAAGGTCCAGAACTTTTTTTTTTTTTCCCCTAGCGATGCTCAAATTGTTCTGCTAAAAATATGCATTCTTCCAGAGCAGTATGGGTCCTTCCCCAAGGGCCATCTGTTTACTGCATAATTCCACAGCTTGTTAAGATATATTTTGATCCTAAAAATAATCATTTGTGGTCACATGAGAATAACTTTGTGATTTTGCGAGAGAGTGTGTGTAAAGAGCCACATGGTAAAATAGGAATGACAGAGGGAGTGAGGTGTTGGTACTGAATTCCCAACTTGCAATGGTTCTCCCAGCAGTGGGAAGCGTGACTTGAGTGGAGTTAGATATTTTAAAAGTTCACTGGATTATGTGTAAATTAGAAGCCAAATTGTGAGGCCAGCTACGCAGATGGGGGTTTGTGTTTGGAGCATGCATGTGGGTTGAGGAAGATGAGGAAGGAGGGTCCTTTGAAGGGAGGAAACATGTCTGAAAATGCCTTTTGGTCTTTGGATGGAGGTGAATATCATTTTTGTACTAAAGAAGGTAAAGTTGACAGAATTTCTCAAGTTCATACACAAAGTCTAGGACATACTTGGAAATTTAACTCAGGCCCCCAGCCCTATACCCAGCATATGTGGAGGGTCAGGGGTGAGGTCTCTTGACCATTTCTGTCACTAATCAGGAGAGTGACTGCTTTCTGGGGGCACAACAGGGCCAGGAAGGAAGGCTGTTTATCAAACTTCCCCTCTTTAGTAATTAAACACACTCACATGAAACCCTAACTTCCTGCCAGACAAAAAGTGGAGAAGGGACAGGGAGACCACAGACAGGAGGAAGGCCACCCTTAGTACCCCGGAAGACCAAAATCAAGTCAGCAGGCTACATTTTGTTTGTCATTAGGAAGAACCCCTGGGCATTCTGGCTCCAAGGCTTTTTGTGTCGTTAGAGATGTTAGAAGATACTCGAAGAGAACAAGAATCCATTTGTAAAGAAAACACGTTTGTGGAACTTTTTATAAAGAGCATTTGGGGAATAAGAAATTAAAATGTCTTTTTTCCCTGGCTTTGTGAGACTCCTTACAAAGCACATTTGATGCTGAAATGGAGCTTGGCAGGGTATTGTTGTAGTCATAAAATATTTTACTGTTTTAAATAATAAAATTCAATTTAAATGTTAAACTTCTCCATATGTTATCATTCCCTTTAAACTCCTAGGCAGAAACATCAGGTTTTAGCTTCAAACCGTTAAATGTTATTTTAATTAAAAATGTGCCAACAAAAAAAGTTAAAATGCACGCTATCAATAAAAGTGCCACCACTATTCTGTCATTAGCATGGGAAAAAGTTTGCACTGAATTCTTTATGGAAGGAACATGTCCCAGACTTTTACCTTGAAAATCCAGACACCCCAACCACCTCACTGTGACTCACAAACTTCAAAGACAGGAGCCAACTTCCCAAAGCATTAAGATGGGGAGATAATTACTCACATTCTTCTTTATCTAGTTTGTGGGTTCCCAGTACTGTGACCCTTTTACATTCCAGGTACAAAATAGTATACCCTCAGCTTTTAATTCTGCTAGGGAGGTAGAACTAAGAGGGAGTAAAAGCAGAATGTGTCCTGAACTTTTCACTCCTAGGACTGCAGAGAAAGAAGCACAAGACTGCTAATTCTCAGGGTTCGTTTCCTTTGTGAGTAGGTGGGAGTCAGAATGGATGGGATTTGAGAATTGTCTGCATTCAGATAGATCCTATGTCTGAAAATAAATAATGGAAAACTGCTCCCTCTTTTTAGCATGCTGCTGGAGATGCCTATATGGTTCATTTTCTCCTCTACTGAGCATATTTTAGGAGACAGCTACTGTATCAGCTAAGTTCTACAACCTTACAGGTCAGAGGCCAACCCAGAGACTCCCTCCAGAGCTCTATAGGGCCCAGAGGCATACATATATTAGTTCTTACTCCAGGGGAGGTGACAAAAGGCAACTTTTATAGTACTTTCTAGTATTTCAGTGAGGTAGGGAGGGACATTGGGAGGAAACATTTTCTTTTGTGTATATACAATGAGATAAAAATAGTACATACTGGTCTAGGGCATACCCCCAACTAGAACCTTGAATCTGGGGAGATCTTGATTCCTGTGGTCTTCACTGGGATAGAACGGAGTTGTTGAGGGGAAAGAGAGAGTAGCCTGTTGATCCCCTTTAGCCAAAGGGAGAAAACCCATGAGACTGGCTGGACTGAAAGCTGGCAAAAGGAAACAATTCCCTCCTGTTTTGTCTTTTAAAACCCCTATGCCTTCCTCTTTTCAAGTCCTTTAAGATTCTTTGTCCTTAATTCTGAGTGCCATGCCATGAGCACTAGGATATACAATTTCCTATGACAAAGCAAAATCCCCCAACGGTTGGGCAATGAGGAGGGGTAGAGGCGGGAGACAGGAGGAGAAAAGCTCTGAATAGAAAAATCTTCTCCTACTTATATTTTGGAAGATAATGATAATAAATATTAGTAGGAGAAATAGTAAGAAAGATAGAGGTACTAGTATTATTCAGAGTATAAGCTACTGTTTAATGAGTTTCAACTACATTGGCAGGTTCCTTCATTTAGCATTTCAATAATTCTTGCACCCCATTTGTTTACAATGAGTCAAAATAAATAAATTACAAAAAAAAATAATTCTTGCAACACAATTAAAATCTGCATATGGAGGCTTGGGAATGTTTAAGAAACTGAAGATGAAGACATTTGGAGATCCCTCTTTATTTATTAGAATAATATGGTTTCTAAGAGGATTGAATTGATGAACAATTAATTAAAACTCTAAAAAAACATTCTCAGTGTGGTTGGTACATCTGCCCTCTTAAGGAGCAACAGTTCAGTTAATTCATGGCTATGCAGGCTAACTATCAAGACTTACAAGGTAGATCTAAGACCCATTAAAAATACTCCTTCTAGGGTTCAAGTTGATCATTTTTATGAATTAGGAACAAGCAAACAGGTCCCAGAGTTGTCGGGGTCTTCAGACATCCATGGGAAGCATGCTATACAAGAATTGGGCTCTTCCAGAGCTTTACCAAAAACTACAGAGCTTAGCTCAGGATAAGGGTCTTCCCAACAGCATCATTAGGTTTCACAGGGCATATTACACTGGTGACAGTCCTTTTCTTTGTACAGCTAGACAGATTCAGGCTTCCTATAGCAATGCTGTGCAAATATACAATCATGTCTATAAAAAATATCTCTCAATGAATTGCTGAAATGATTGGATAGCTCAGTCAAACAAGGAAGATTTGGAAGAAGTGAAATTCCATGTGCTTCACAATCACTGTCTTTACTTTCTTGAACTGAGACCTATCTATATAGGTTCCAAAGTCCTAATCAACTAAGAATCTCCCCCTCCTTCTACCTTTTTGGTTTTTTACAATGCAATAACATGCACAAAGAATCCTTTAGTTTCCTTAGCAACTGTTTGAAATTTATTTGGTTATCAAAATAAGCTGTTCCATTTTGGAGAGCCCAGCTGAGCCTGTGTGCAGCAATTTGCATGGTTCAAACTGATGGGCAATTTTGATTTCATTGTAGAAAGAAGAAAATGCTATCCCTAGCTCACCAATTCAACCATCAGAAATGCTTGTTTATTCAATGCTTCCCCCCCCCACTTTCCCATTAATGCATAACACAAGTTCTTGTGGCTTTGCTTTGAAAAGCTGCTGTATTTGGTTTCTGTCCCATGACGACCCTGAAATGGTTACAGCTGCTTTGAAAATATAGGATGAATTGTAGTTTGATGTTACTCTCAAAGACATGAAAAACATGATATGGGATTGTCATATATTTAATTTGTATAATTTAAAAATATATATCTTTTAAAAATATTTAAAAATACCCCAAACCCTTTGAGGATCTTTTGGGGGTAAATGTTAATTAGTCTGGATTTTAATACCCAAGATAGAATGCTGGAGATTCAAACAGACAAGAAGAGGGGAATGAACATTTGTTGAATGACTCTTTATTAATAGGCTTTGAAAGGAAATGTATTGTCAACCTTGTTCTACAGATGACAAAATGAAGGCCAAGGGAGATGGAGTAACTGGCAAGAGTTAACAGAACCAATAAAAAGCATAGTCAGGAATCACATCCTGAGCCGGGTATGGTAGTGCATGCCTATAATCCCAGTGGCTCTGGAGGCTGAGGCAGGAGGTTCACCAGTACAAAGCCAGCCTCAGCAAAAGCAAGGTGCTAAGCAACTCAGTGAGACCCTGTCTCTAAATAAAATATAAAATTGGGCTGGGATGTGGCTCAGTGGTCAAGTACCCCTGAGTCCAATCCCTGGTACACCCCCACTCCCAATAAAAAGAATCACATTCTGGACTGTGAGGCGCCAGGGCACATTTATCTTCTATCACAGCACACTGCTTCCCCATCACTGTGGAGCAGGAACTCTAATCTTAATTCTGGAATCAGCTCTCTTCTCTGATACCCTCAGAAGGGATAAGAAATATGCACTCACATCGGATTTAAAGACTTTCTCCCTTGGGATATGTCTAAGGAACTAGAGTTTTAACATCACAATTAAAAACATAAACTAGGTAGACATTGGTTTGACCAGGGCAGAAACCTTAAGAACCATGTGGTCTCACATAAACTATAGGAAGCTTTGTCCTCTATTTTCCAGAGTGATATATTTTACATCACAGTAATTGCTTCTGATGCTGACCACTTTCCAGTACTGCACTGCATTTAAGAGTTGGTAAACAGGATTTCCATTTGCATCAGTAATGACAGATAATCCCTTTAAGCAAAAATGGTCCAATTAAAATAAACCAATAAGCCTGTGCAATTTTGTGTTGCCGCTTATCTGCACCTCCTGCTCCTTGGGAAAAAAACTAAACAAAACCTAAACAACCCACAAACTAATTTCATTAGAGTGGAAGATTTTAGATAGATCTAACTCCTGTTTAAAGAATGTCTGTTAGAAATCATGGAAAGAAGAAAACACATTTTGTTAAGTAAGACCCTCAGCCAATTCCTTGAGGGTTAAGCATATTTTAAATCCATATTTTTACATGCTAATCTAAAGACACTCTTCTTATGCTATTCACCTAAGGCACCTGACACTATAAACTAATGTGAGCATCACAAGCCAAAAGGCAGGACCATGGACAGGGCCATTTTGAAAAAAATTCTGGAGAGCCATGAGCTAATCATATGATGATTCTACTAGTAATTTCATATGCAGAACTTGCAAATTGCAGTGTACCTTAAAGAAAAACCTAGTTCAATATTCTTGTGAAGAAGAGGGAAATGAAGCCCAGAACATCTGTTGAGGGGATTTGCTTAAGGTTGTACCACACAGTGGCAACAGTTAGACTGTAACTCAGGGCTCCTGACTCCTAACCTAAAGCTGTTCCAATGGTCCTGTTGTACCATCTCCCTCCATATTCTATTAAGGATGAATAAAGTGTAAACTCTTTAGTATTTTAAGTCTTAAAAACTTTGCACAAGAGACTAGCTTTGCCCCTCAAAACAGTGGGCAAGGTTTCTAGTTTAGCTTTTTGGAAATGTTCCCAGTTTTTACTTCCCTTGAAGATGATCATAGGTCAAGAATTGACTTTGAACTTCAAGATCATCATTTCAGAGGTCATAAGTAGGTGCTGTGACAAAGCATATGCCACTCTATTGACCAAACTGATGACTGGAAGACAAATCCTTGAAAGGACAGAGAGGCTCAAAAGATATGACTTCTAAGTTCACAGAGATGAGAGGAAAGATGTGAGCAGTGAAAGCTAGCTACAGCTACTTTACTAAGAAAACCGGAAAGATAATGCAGGCCATAGAAGATGCAGGAGACAGGATGGCTAGATTGCCCAGAATGACAGCCATTCTGGCTTGTGAGTTCAGATGACTTTCCCGGTGCCAATTCTGGTGAGTCTGCACCAGTCTTGGCTAACATTGAAAGAATTTATGTCTATGGCATGTTAGAAAGATCTCTAAGATATTCAGAACATGGTCTTATAGGTTTCCTTTAAAAAATGCCAAACCCCAAATGCCACCACCATTTCTATCATTGAAATAAATATTTGTTTTTTTATTGTACCATGGGATTTCACATCCACATCTCTTTTTGGGGTCCTGTAACTGTGGGGTGGGTCAGGTAGGGAAGATTATGCAGAGATCAAGAGCCCTGGAGTAACAGACCTGGGATCATATCCCAGACTCTACCATCTACCGGCTGTGTGACTCTGGCCAAGTCAATTAACATGTTTCCTAGTTTTTGTATTTCCCAGAATGGGGATAAATTATTATGCATATCTCACAGGGTACATATATGAAATGAAATGCTCTTGATAAAGAAAACAAAAAACTTTGAAACAAACATGTGCACATATTAATGACTATTGTTATTGCAGATGAGGAACATGGAACTCAGGAAAATTAAGTAACTTGCTCAAGGTCACATAACTGGTAAATGCTAGACCGCCTGAAGCAGTGTTATCATTAAACCACAAGATCCAAAAATTTTTCCATTATAACACACCATCTAAACCCCTCACCACGTCCCACCCCTGCAGATGCCTGTTAATCACATGAGATTTCCCCAGAAGGGCTCATCTTGACCCCACACAAAGATGGCCATCCCAGCAGTATGAACACCCATGATGCTTGCTTTGAGGCATGGGATGGGATATCACTGAGCACCATGAACCCTGCCCGAGCACACTCTGAGCTCACAGTGACAAGGAACTGCAATGAAGACACAGGTGGACTGGCAGCCGGCGTGGAGTGCAGAGGGATGGAGGAAGCGCCAGAGCATGGAGCTGTGAGCCAGGCACAGGATGTGCATGATGGAGGTCTCCTTGGTTCAAAGGCAGACACAGAGGACTCACAACACGGACAACGCAGCAACCCTACCTTCTGTGGCTCCTTTGCCTTTCCTGTCAGGGGTCTCTAAGCCAGTGCCCCCTGAGGGATACAGGGAGACGTCCGTTGGCACAGGCCAACTGCTGGCTGTGTCCTCCGTGATCTCATACATCTGCCCCTCCATCGGCTGCAGGTGCCAGTTTAGGCCAAACAGGTGCATGGCTGTGGTGAGCAATGAGAAAAGTCATATTTTTCTGCTGCAGGTGGAAATGGAGCTCCAAAGCCATAGGGGAGGGTGGTAGGGGTGGGGGACACAGGCATTCAGTTCAGTTCAACAAAAGCCCAGGAAGGGGGCTTTTACAGTGCCAGGCCCTGCACAGGGGACTGGAGTCACAGACAATAAAGACCTGAACCCTGCCCTTGAGGGGCTCACAGTCTGATTGAGCCAGGATGGGGCCTTTCAGGAGTCTTGGCCTTTTGCTTCAAAACATTAATAACAATCTAGAGGGAAACATTATAATTTGTATCACAAAGAGTTAATTTTTTTAATGTAAAAATTAACTTTTACAAATAATAAGCAAAGTCGAACAACTCAGTAGGAAAATAGACATAGAATATGAACAGTTTACAGAATAACAAATACCAATGACTCTTAATCATAGGAAAAGACTTGACATTACTCATGGTAAAAGAGATGTAAGTTAAACTCTGAAATATTACTTTTCACATATGGTTTGGCAAAGATAAAAAGGGCTGAAAATACACTATATTGGCAGAGAATGGGAAGCAAGTACTCTCATACTATGCTGGTGTGAGCATAAACTGGTATTTGATAAAAACTATCAAATTTAAAATATACATTCTCTTTACCCTAGGACTTAAGTTTCCAATTCTAGAAATTTCTCCTCTTGATATATTCACATGTGTACTAAATGATGTGCATACAAGGTTATTCACCGCAGCATAATTTGTAAAAGCAAAATGTTAGAAACCAATTCACTGATGGGGCTAGATAAGCTATATCTACCACAAAATAGTATAGAACCACAAAGGACAATGAAAAAACTCTACATATTTTTCTGGAAGGAAAACTATAACATGCAGATGATTGTATTTGACAAACTACCTTTGAGTTAAAAATTCCTGTATTTGTACAGAATATTTCTAGGAGGATATGAAAGATACTCATAACAGTGGGTATCATCCTCTGTAGGAAAGAGCTGTATGGTCAGGGGGAGGAGGGAGACTTGCTTTGCATCAAGTATCTTTTTCACCTTTTCATTGTGTACCAAGTTATGCATCTCTGTTTAAAAAACATCTTCCAATGTAGCAATTACAAATAGTCTCATACGACAACCTAAAAGAGACTGTGAGACAACAAAGCATGAATATTGTTTGAGATATACAATGCCTGTTTCCAAAAAGGTTTGTGATCTAGTACAAATCATCTGCCCAAATCTCACTTTTGGAATCAAGTCTTCAGCTTGTCCAGACTCACCTCCTCCAGGAGGCCTACCCCGATTTCCCACACACAGAGGAAGCACTCAAGTCTCCAGAACCCCACAGAGTGCTGTGAGTAGCATTTGCTTTTTCGTTCCATTGATGAACATTTTCTAAAAGCCCCCTCTGTGGCCAGCAGTGTAATAGGAAAAAACTGGAAGCAACCTAGAGAGACGGCATTGAATCAGGCTGTCACTACTTTCAAGAGCTCATAGGAAAGGAGGGAAGACAGATGGATAACAAAGTCTATTGAGAAGGACAAGGCCCAGAGGAGGAGGTGACTGACCCAAAAGGAGGGCCTGAGGAATGCCAGGAAGATCTGCAGAGACCTGAGGGCCCACAGTAATTGCATTTGCTGAGGGCCTGCCGTGGGACAGGCAGTGTGCCAGGTAGCTTGTGCACATTATGTCCAGTTCTTGTGGCAGCCCCATCATACCTAGTCTACAGAGGTGTACATTATAACCCAGAAGGCTGAATCTCCCAACACACAAAACAATGAACGCTTGAGGACATGGGAAATGCTTATTACCCTGATGTGATCATTACTCACTTGTATATATGTATATTGATTTACCATCTTGTGATCCATAAAGATGTACAGATATCATATCTTGAAATTATGACAACTATAAAACTATCCTTTATGAGTACTCATCATGTGCCACACATTGTGTTAACAGGACTAAGAGCAACATTTCCTTTGACTCTCATAACAATCCTGAAGAGTATAATAACCCCATTTTACAGATGAAAAAACAAAGGCACAAGACCAAATGACATATGCAAGGTGAAGTGGTTAACAAGTAGCAGAGACTAAGACTAGAATTCCAAGCTATTAAAACCTCCAAAACAGACCACCAGTCTTTCTGGCTTGGAGGCCCAGGTTCCACCTACACCTACCCTGCCCCTCCCTAGCTGAGTCTAGCAAGGAAGGCATTATAAAGACAGCTCCTTTGACACATCAGTGTCCTCCAGGCTTTTATTTGTTTTTAGGTAGCAATATGGGATCCTTGAGGTAGAGGCAGCTACAGTTCCTGGCCCCAGGTTATGGAAGATGTCACAGACGGTGGTTTTGAGGGGCTGTGTGACTGCCTTCAACAAACAAAAACCATAGTGGTGCCCAGAGCATACAGCACATGCTTCTGACTTTGGGTCCAAACACAAGCCATCTAGGAGGCACGCACAGGTTCGACTTAGCCAGGAGGCCGAACCAGGCAACTGTCATGAGATCAACACTTTGCTTTCCCTTTGGTTACTGTCGTGTGGGACCAGAGGTAAGATCACTTGTTTTGAATCATAGTCATGTTATTCTAATTTGAGAAATGGGATATGAACATTGCAAAAGACTGTTGGATCAATGAAGTGCCATGTGGCGAAGGTGCTTTGCAAACTGCACAGATGTGTGATTTTCATGTTTTCTGAACATTACATTGGTACTATTGATAATAGAGTGACCATAGGAGCTGACATTTACTGAGCACTGATTTAGGTACCAGGTACCCTGTGAGGTGCTTCATACTGCTCTCCGCTTCTCTGAGTAGGTAACAATAATACTAATAAAACAATTCACTTGCCTGGAAGGAGGGAGCACTCTGTTTCCAAGATTGAATTAGCTCACATTTCTGCTTACCTTCTTACTGTTTTAATCTATATATTGGCAACACCAAAGGTAATGGAGAACTTGTCTGAACTGCAGACAACTCAGATACGCGTAGTTAAATGAACAGCGCTTTTCCCCCCATTAGAATCAATTATCTCATCTAAGTGTGCAAAAGTGCTGTCTTGTTAAAAGGTCATGAGAATTAACTAATCCCAGAATGAATAGAACTATTACAGCTCTGTGAAGAGAAACATTTTTATTGTTAGAGCTTTCTCTTCTTTTTATGAAGATGCAAAAGCAAGTCCTTAATTGAATGCGCGCGCGCGCACACACTCACATACACACATACACACACACACACACACACACACACACACAGACACACAGACACACACTGAGGGGAAAAAGTATTGCAGGTGAACATGGTCTCTGGGGTTGGGACCCAGGGGAAGGTGGGGCAGTCCATAGAGGGGAGGTGAACATTAGCAGCCCTTCTTCTCCGCTTTGTGCCCCTGGCAATAATACTGGCCCACGCAATTGTGAGGCAGGGGCAGGAGGGGGGCGCGGGGCCAGGTGTCTCCATGACTTGTGCATTCCCGAAAGCCACCTGGGAAAGCAAAGCTCTGTATCCAACTCCAGCTGAGACTGACTCCAGGAGACTTGGCCACCTACAAGTAATTTGGAGGCTGCATAGTAGGGAAATGAACCTAGAGCAACCAAGATTGGACTGAGAAATGGCTTGCTGGCAGGTGAGAATTAAAGACAAGCTTAGGGTAAGGCAGAGATTAAGAGATATGAAGTTCAAGTTCAACCAGCCACATCATCTTAAAGTTAAAATAAGAGGGCCCTTTCGTCTGTGATCCAGGGTCTTAAATATAAGTCACTGTAGTGATCTCTCAATTCTTTCATGGTGTTGTTAGGCTGGTGGTTAGTTTTATAGTCTTGGGTGATGGGCAAGGGCAAGAGAGAAAGGGAAATAGTCTGCTCTGCTCTCTTCTTTCCAACGGACAGACACATGCCCAGCCAGAGACTGTCCTTAGAATAGCAAGCTCAAGTGACCACTCCATCTGTTAGTCATCTAAATGACAATACCAACACAAAAATTATCCTCAGTTCAGAGCATACTTGATGTCAAATGCTTTATTTATATTATTCAATTTCATCATTGTATGAAGGTAGGTTTATTATGAATGAGAATATATATATATATTATATATTATATATATATATATGATGGAGTTGGAAAAGAAATTGAGCTATAGTGACATACTTTGAATTACTCAGAGAGGTAAAGTAAGTTACCCAAGACCACAGAGCTGATACAAGTGTGAGACAAGTTACCAAGTCACACGACCTCTTTTCTACATTTATTTTAAAGAGAAGATAAAGTATGGACAATGTAAATCTATCAGCAAATAAAGGCTGAAATAAATGTTTATGGGGGGGAGGTGGTTATAATAAACATTCCCTTCATTTAAACCCTTCATTTAAAGCTGTGTAGAGCAGTAAATGCATGTTAGCCAAGTGATTTGGAAGTAACAGCCATGCATTTAAAAGAAAGGAAGAAAGAAGAAAGGAAGGAAGAAAGAAGAGAAATAAATACAAATGGTTCTTCCTAGCCTGCTAAGGATGGCTCAAACCACTGAAACAATATAAATTAGAATTACTGTATTCATCATTCTTTGAAGAATTAATGGTAACCACCCACCACTGGTGTACATCACAGGATTACCTAAATTACACCCTGCTGTGTGTATTTATAACTATGGTGCAAAACCCTGCTCAGTACATTGAAAGTGACCTAGAAAAGATACCTGATTCTGGTTTTCCCGGTAGACTAGTATGTAATTCAATGAAAAGGTGAAAAGACATTAAGGAGTTCAGAAAGAGGCTTTGGAAAGGTAGAGGTTCACAGGATCACCCACACAGAAATGTTAATGAGTTCTAAAAGCCAGGAGCCAGGATGGAGGAAGTTCGGATTCCCTGGTTCTGGTCAGTCTGACATTTTCCTGTCACCTTTTCCTACCCAGCAAGACATGAGAGACAGCTCAGAAAGTGCAAGCTCCAACCTGACATTTTTAAGAAATGCTCCATAGATGTGCAGACCTTGAAGGCTCCCTGGAGAGCCAGGCCAGCAGGAGGCAACTAACAAAGTCATTATGCTGGAGTGGCCAATGCGAGAACAGGAGAGTTCCTGCCGTCAGAGTGTGTGCGTCTCTTCCGAAAATCAAGAGCAAGAACACAGTGCATAGTACACTAGCAGTCCCAAGGAGTGACCAGAGTGCCACTTTGGGTTTCAAAAGGCAATGGGACCCAATCCAGCCATACGGCTACCCACTTTCCTGGGTATATTAATGCTTTGTTTCTGGGATGGGGGGGGGCGTTGGTTTATTTTAAAATAAAGTCATTCCTATATAATTCAAATCATTGGAATCCTTTGACTTATGGTCTTCTAGCAGGGGAAACAATAGCAAGAATAACAACAGATTTTAATTTCCAACATTATAATCCTAGTTTTGCTACAAAGTCACAACATTCAGCAGTTATAGACCAAGATGCTATGAACAAGCTGGGCACAGTGGCACATGCTTGTAATCCCGGTGGCAGGTGGGGCAAGGCAGGAGGATCATGAGTTCAAAGCCAGCCTCAGCAACTTAGTGAGGTACTGAGCAACTCAGTGAGATAGTTTCTAGATTAAAATATTAAAAAAGGAGCTGGGAATGTGGCTCTGTGATTAAGCACCCCTGGGTTCAATCCCTGGCACCAAAAAACCAAAAAACCAAAAAAACAATCAAAAGCTATGAATAGAGAGGTATACTGCAGTGTAACGGGAAAACTGGAAGCAACCTAGATGTCTAAAAATAGCAGAACAACTTAGCTAAATTATGGTACAGGTACTAGAGGGAATACAAGGCAATCATTATCAAAAATAACTATGACAACCAGCAATGAGGGAAGTGCTTAAGATGTAATGGTAAGGGGGAGAGGAAACAACACAAAATTGCATGTGTTTCTTGATCACATATCTGTAAAATCAGATATGTATATGAAAAAACCCCAAAACAAACCTGTAAAGAAATACATAATTTGAATTACAGTGGTAGGGTTATGGATAAATTTTGTTCTCTAGTTTCCAAATACACTGTTTTACATGAAAAAGGAAGCTCTACAACTGTCTCAGGCTAGATAGAAGGATGCCAGGTGGAGGGAAGAGGACATGCGGTAGGTGCCACGTGTCAGACACTAGACATGAGGAGTTACGAGCACTCTCTTGTTCAATCCTTAGGTAAACCGTAAGAAACTGGTATAACAAGTGAGAAAACTGGAAACTTGGAGAGGTTCTGCGACTTGATCAAAGACACCCAGATAGAAGTAATTAAGTCACACTGGAACCCAGATCTGAATGGTTCCAAAGGACAGGCTCTCCTGGAACAGCATCACGGATGATTGACAATGACCCAAATCAAATCAAAGCGTAAAGGAGGGTAAGGCAAAACCGTGGCAGATAGAATGACCAGATTTGCTCTTCTGGGACAGTGTAAGGGACTTCCTTCTCAGGGATAAAGTATGGGCCCCACTTGTCACAGCCTGGTTGCCGCAACCAAAACCACGTAAGCAGCTTGTCTGTGGGCAGCATCAGTCTTCAGGATGGAGTCCACCCAGGTTTGATCAGTCCAATTTTGGCAGGACCTGGGACTGAACTGCACTCATATCTTCAGACTCTTAGTTCTGAGCTCTTGCCACTAAATGACACAGCAGAAAATCCTGGAAGAGGAGGAATCCATCCTCACTGCTTGTCCTTCCCTCAGGCACTGCTTCCCAGGTGGAGGGAGCCATCTCCATGGCCTAAGGTAAGGAGAACGAACCCACAGGACAGGTCACATCAGGCTGTCAAGGGGCCCTCCCTTCAGGGTGGGGATTATTCCTTCCATTTCTACTCCTAGGACCTGGTCTGGAGGAGTGAAGGAAGAAAGGGAGGAGACAGATGGCATGAGGATTGTATTAAAACAACAGCTCTCACCTGTTAATTTTGACCTGTGTGTGAGGGAGTCACATTCATTATATCACTTAACTCTTCAAGATAGATGCTCTTAGTAACCCCATTTTATAGATTAGTGCCTCAAAACAGAGCTACGAAGTAGACATTAATAATAGAATTCTGTATCTCTAGAAAACCAAGGCCCCAGAATGTCTACAAATGCACCACTCACCATAGCAGCACCAAGATCCCAGAGCAGGCCTCAGTGACTACAAACCTAAACTCCTCTCACACTGTTGCCACACAACCACAGGACAGGTTTCCATTCATTCCTGATCAGAATAAAAATGGTTTCTGACAAGATCATTGACGAGGGAACAGTCATTTAGTAAGTGACCTACAGAGAGGATGTGGCTAACCCTAGTGAAGGCCACCAGCCACTCTTTATATTCAAGGTTTCATTATTGATTCAGGCATCAAAGAGACCCAAGGATGGCCTGCCTGTCCCAACTGCCTTGCTAGGGGTCCAGTCAGCTCTGCCCTGTGTGCAATACGACAGCTCTAGGTGCGGGGAATGCCTGTCATTTCCCAAGGTGGGGAAGCTGGCACACACTCAGCCATGGTTAGATTCCTTTCATTGTGCCACTGGGCTCAAGTGTCAACACTCATCAGATGGCTAACTAAGGCATCTCTGCAAAAAGATGTCTCAACTGAACCAAGATCAGCCTCTGTGCAATACTACCCCTTCCTTTGCTTGTACTAAAGATGGAATGCGGCAGAAGAAAAACATGGGGTTGGCAAATCTTGACAGGTTACAGATGCTTGTTGCTGTGTTCCAGTTCCATAGCTACTAGAATATACGCTCTTGCTTGGCCCCACAGAGTGACATTTCCGCTTCCTGATTTCCTTTTAGCACACCGACCATATAACTGAGTTTTTTCCATGGTCAAAGTCAATTAAGAGGTATCCCCATTGTACTTCAAATGGAGTTTTAATTTGTGTATATATTATTAAGATAGACTTTTTCCCTCTGGATCATTCACTTTGGTCAGAGAAATGAGGGAAGACAGCTCAACATGGAATCTGCCATGTGGATTAGTAACCTGAGGTAATATTTCTCCACAATGAGAAGCATTTTGAAGGAGCACTTTAAAATCTCACAGCAGAATGCTTGATGTCCCTTCTTTACTCCCTGGTCCCCTGCTTTTTGGGACCACACCATGTTCTCTTACCTCCCTATCTTTGTCTATACAGCAAGACACTCAATAGATATGAGGCCCCTGCTGTTCTTTGTTGAATGTACACAGCCCCTGGGTTTAGTTCAGTCCTTGGGTTATGAAGGTTAAGGCTGCACAGAATTCCAGGCATCAAGAAGATAACGATCTCAATAACAACAATAATGACAATGATAACATGAGCAACTGCCACTGTCATTCGGTAGAAGCTATTCTGTGCCAGGCACTGTGCCGAGTGCAGATAAACATTGTCACTGATCCTCACGCAGCCTGTGAGGTAGGTATCATCACCCTCATTTGCAAGAGGAGGAAACAGACTGAAGAGGTTCACTGACTCGCCAGAGGTTTCCATTTAATATGAGGTCCACACTAAATTCAGATGCAAGTCAGATCTGCGTCTGCTGCTAGTTACTCCACTCCGTGACCTTCTGATGAGGTACAGAACCGTGGAAGTGACCAAGGTGGGAAAAAATGGCCACACGGTGACATGGACCCGCCTTACTGCTCAAATATCGTTGGCAGAATTTCCCTGAGAAGACACTGGAGGTAGCACCACTTCAGTGCAGAACTGATTTTAAAGGAGCATTCCCAACACCCGTGAGCAGTGCCTGGTGTCCATAAGACCTCTCCTGGCTCAGGTGTCTCACTCTGAGTGGATTTCTCTGTCCCTTGACACATCTGCCTGGCCAGATCTACACTTTTGCTCTTAGTGTCCTCTGCCTGGAATGGCCATTAGCTTTTCTATTTCTTAAGAAAATTCCCCAATCCTTCCAGGTCTCTTCTGTGAGGACTACTACCATCACTCCCAGTCAGAAGTAACCTCTGCCCTGGGCCCTTACTATTATTTCCCCCCTATCCTAAAAGTGCTGTCTGGATGGTGTTTCTGTTTGTGCTGCCAGCCTTACTGGTTTCCCCACCAGACTTACTGTTCAGTGGAGCAGATGTGTAGAAGAGAGCCAGGCCCCCAGCTCTGGCCCTTACCAGTTGTGCCTCAGCAAGTCAGTCACTTAATCACTCTGACCCTCAGTTTTTTTCATTTGTAAATAATTGAAAACCATCTTCCAGATTCTTTATATATTGTAAAGTGTATCGAAAATATAAATCATTATTATTTCATTGCTTAATAGTTAATGGATGAAAGAACACTCAAATGTGTTAATTCAGGCTGTATTTCATATACAGGCTGATGCAAAAAAAACTTAAACTTATATGTAAACTATTAACAGTCTCAGACCTACGCAATTGGGTGTATGTACAGTAGTATTTATAATAGATCTACTGTATTACAGAAAAGTTAACATAACATGTTCAAAGAGAAGAGTTTCCAGTTTTTGGGAAAAGAAAAATGCTATTTATCCCCAATTTTTCTCCTCCTACTCTATTTCCACCCAAATGCCCTTTCTGCATGCACAGCTGGGTGAAATTGTGTGAGTGCTCACATACCCAGAGACACAGACACAAGGGGCCTGAGGAACAGGTCTTGTAGAATTCTAGAGATGGATAAAAGGGTCAAATTCAGTACAATATGATAAAATGGAGCCCACAGCATAATTAATGATCCTGGCATTTTTTCCTCCTTCCCCACTGGAGATTGTGAACAAAATCTAACTCTGGGCTCAAGGGCACGATAAATCTAGCTGCCTGCCACACACCAGCAGGAGGGCTTTCTCCAAAGGGAAATGTTATAGCGGTAACAATCTACTGATGCCAAATGAAGCCTGGAGACAGTATAACCAGATTCCACAAAGTGCTGGTGCTCACTTAGGGTGGGTCTCAAGGTCTCCCCGGATCCCCCAAGCCTCCTGAAGCACTTAGGGTGTCAACCACGGTCACTCAATGCAGAGTGCCTGGCACAGAGCTGGTGGACCTTGGTTTTTCTTCCACAAGAAAATAAGTCTGCTTCTCTCCTCATCCTCTCAGATGTTCCGATGGGGTAAACCAGCTGGGGCCCTCTTGCTCCCCAGCTCCGCAGCAGAATGCCTCAGGATGAGGGCAGGCTCTGGGGTGCAGGCTGGCAGTGCCCTAACTTGTGATGCGGTTTTGGACAAATGACTTCACTTTCTTGGGCTTTAGTTTCTCATCTATTAAAATGGAAATAAAAATAACCAGGTGCCTAGCACATGGTTGGGACTTGACAAATACTTATTGGATAATCTTATTAAGAAGATTAAATGAGGAAAGGTATGGAACAAGCAGAACAGGGTGGCATGAGGTGAGCTCTCAATTCCTGTGAGCTGCCTTCTCTGAGCAGGAGCAGAGGAGAGCCCCAGGCAGGATGGCAAAAGCCTCTTGCTTGATCTGAGTCTCAGGCATAGGGCAGAGTGATGGGAAGGCTCTGAGGGGTAGCCTGGGGCCCCCTACCTACTACCTACCAGCTGTTCCAGCTGAACGTGTTGTTGAACGGGAAAGGGCCTCAGTTTCCATCTCTGGCAATGTAATGGCTAATTCTCTTAAGCACAGAGACTGCCGGGAAGGATCGGTGGATCTGAAAGGCTAACACAGAAGCAAGAGATTTGTGATGGGTTTGCCCAGTGCAGCCTCTCTCAGGGTCCACATGCTCATTGGGATTTCTGCAGTTCTATATTCAGAAGCCTTCAGTAAAATGGAGCCTGAGGCCCAGAGAGAAGAAAATGCACACATGGACATTTGACTGTTCCCTCTTCTGGCACAGGTGCCCGAAATTACCAATATTTCTATCTGCCATCCTCTGCCTTTGTGTAGGCTGCTCTATCTTTCAGAAAGCCATTTCTATCTTCCATTTCAATATCTGACTTGATTTACAAGCTCCATGCCTTGCAGAAGCTTTATCTGATCTTCTTGATTAGAATGAATTGCTCTGTCCTTTAGGATCCCACAGGCTAAAGTTCAAAGTCCAGGACCACACTTTTATCTTCTGCCTGGTATTGAAGGAGCTCCTTTTACAGCTGGCTCTCCCTGAAACTCTGGGTGACTCCCAGGCAGCAATGCAGCTTACAGGGCTTTGTCTGTCCCTCCCAGCCCAGGACACAATGCTGCAGACAGGCTCAGTGGCAGCTCCTCCCATTTTAAGCCTGAGAAGGGGAGGGGAGCAGCTCCCTCTGCTTAATCCCAGATTACCTGAAATCCCTGCATCCAGGGATGGCCCTGGGCTGCTGAAACTAAGAGGGTTTAAAATCTCCGGGGATCCAGCTGCGGAGGGGTGAGAGCTGCATGGACTCCACACCCAGTGTGGGCCACCCGCTGGGCTGCAGATGTTCTCTCACTTAAGCCTCCAACACCACCTAGATATGAACTGACATTTTACCAACAAGGAAACCAAGACTCGGGAAATTAAAAATCTTGTCTGCACCAGGGCTGGAATGCCGGTCTTACTTGGCTCCAAGTCTGTGTCTTCCCTACAAGATGTACTGCTCTCCTTAGAGGGATGAAGCTGTTTTGTTATGGTTTTGTTGTTTTACTGAGAGAGGGAAGCACTCAGTGGAGGAAAACATTGTGTTGGTTACAACCATCTCTCCTTGTGTGCTCCCTTCTCCATCTTGTCCCTCCCTCGCTCCCCCAGTGAAGTGACCTCTGCTTCCCCACCTCTCCCAGGTCTTGGCACTCTATGTGACTGTCCTGGCTCCCCCACCCCAACGCCAATGCTATTCACAAAGCAAAAGAACAGCCATCCGGAAAACTTTCTCTCTCTCTCTCTCTCCCTTGCTCGCTTTCTCCAAGTGCAATTCAATTATGCTATTGCACAATAATTAGAAATAAAAATAAAATAGGTTCAGAGACACATGCCTACAATTCCAGCTACTTGGGAGGCTGAGCAAGGAGGATCACACATTTGAGACTAGTCTGGGAAACATAGCAAGACTGTTTCAAAATAAAACATAAAAAGGGGCAGGCATGAATTAATGTACTAATAAACTTGGGGTCAATCTTTCTTGAGACAACATTTCCAAACCCAGGAATTGGTTGAGCCTCCAATTCATTGTGTCCTGTTTGTCAAAGGGTAGGAGAAGACGAACAGCATTTGCTGGCGGCTCTTACTAGTAAGAACTAGGTGGCTGACAGTGTTTAGTCCCCACAACAGCCTATTATCTATAAGTACAGGCCAGGAAACTGAGGCTCAGTGAGAGCAGAGCTCTTGCTTAGAGTCAAATAGTACCAGGAACAGGTGAGGCCCAGAGCCGGCCTGTGTTCCCTGCAGACTTCACTTTGGTAGCTCTTTGGTGCTCCCTTTTCTGGTTGCCCCTCTCCTGGACCCCAAGAGCCATTTTTCACTCTGGTGTGCTCTGAACTTTCCATCTTTGATGCAAGAACTTGGAGCCTCTGCTCCTTCCTTTCTTTCCCTCCTCTCCCTGTTTTGCAACATCGGTTAGTTCTGGTCCTGACATCTTCCCTTCCTTTTTCTCTTTCAACAAACTTGTGCCAAATACATGCTACATCATGCCAGATCTGGGCACAAGAAGCTGCGGCTATGACATAGCATGACAGCTGTTTCTGCCTTCAAGGAGCTTATAATCTAACAGGGAGACAAATTTTCAACAATTAATGCCACCACCATTCAGTTGTAATTGTGGGGGCACTGTGAGTCAAATACAGGCATATAAATGGGTTCCTGGTCTAGTGTGTTGCGGGGTGGTCAAAGGAGCCTCTCTGAATAGGAGACATTTGAATGAAACTCTTGAATAAAAACTGCTTGTTCTCACCAACTTAGGAGGCTGAAGCAGGAGGATTGCAAGTTCAAAGCCAGCCTGGGCAACATAGTGAGGCCCTGTCTCAAAGTAAAAATGAAAAAGGACTGGGGATGTAGCTCAGGGGTAGAGTGCTTGCCTAGCATGTGTGAGGCCCTGGGTCCATGGAAGGAAGGAAGGAAGGGAGGAAGAAAGGGAGGGAGGAAGGAAGGGAGGAAGGAAGGGAGGAAGAAAGGGAGGGAGGGAGGGGAAAAGATGGAAACAGGTGGGGGGGAGAACTGAACTGAGTGGGAGAAGGGGGTGAAGAGAGCAGGTGTCTCCCTTAAATTGAAGATCCTTTATCCCTTTTAGGTCTCAGAGTCACTTGTCACCACTACCTCCCACCCACTCAGTTGGTCAACCCAAGATCAGACCAAAACCCATGCTGGCAGGATCGTGGGGGAACCGATACCCGGCTGGGGTTGGACTTCAGTCCTGTCCTTCTGGAGAGACTCTGGTGGTAACGAGAGCTCTGAACCATTTACGACCCGTGCCCTCGGAATCCCACTCAGGGAACACTCCTGAGGTAACCAAAAGAAGAAGACAGCCATGGCACTAAGAGGCTCTCAGAAGCGCTGTCTGTATAGGGAAGGGCAGGATCGGCAGGGCCACGTGTCATGGAGCTGCTCAGCCTGACAGGAAGGAGATCAGTGTCTGTGCTTAAAAAGGCCTGTATGAAGAAGCGGCCTGCGAACAGGGCAGAGGGACACTGAGCTGCGCATTCACACAACCACGCTGGGGCTCCAGTCGCCACCCCATAGGAGGTCACATAGGACACAGAAAATCCCAGAACACGTCCACTATTGCTCTAATATCTTGAATTCTAAATTATATCTTAAAATTTATTCAAGACTTAAATATCTTGAGTTTAGATATCATTTTAGGCAATTCCTGATTCTGAATCCAGTAAATAAATCACTTCTTTTACTACACTTCTCAAAAATAGTGCCTGAAGCTCTCCAGACAGGGAAGGGGTGAGTGGTTTCCAGAGGCTCAGAATGAGTGGTACCTGCCCACACAGGGCAGGGGGAGTTTTCTGGAGTGAGGGACACATTGTGCGTTTTGGTTGTGGTGGTAGTCACACTGCTCAATCTTTTTGTCAGAATTCCCAGAACGGCACACCTAATGTGTTAATTTTCTGTATGTACGCCATAGCTCAATAAATTGGGTTTAAGAAGCAAGAGGTCTGGGCCTGGTGACTGAGCGGTATGCAGGTGAAGAGACATGCCTGAGGAGAGTTTTGAGTCTCCATCCTGGTGTTAGGCCCTGGGGGTACAGGTAGAGCCCTGCATAAGGGAGAAGGAGGAATTCTGAAAACTGGAGAGCTGAGGTTGACCATCTACTCTCAGAGTCCCTCTCTGTCTTTCTCTGCTCTGCTCTGGGCCCTGAGAGGTTTATCTACAGGCTCTGGATGGATGGGTCCTCCTGGGTTCTGGCTGCTGGTTGGGTTCCACCAATGGGAAGAGAGGAGAGAGTAGAAGATCACTCTCTCTGGCTCCATCACCACCTTCCCTCTGCAGAAGACCACAGCTCCTGCAGGGCAGCCCTGTCTGGTGGCTGCCTCCCCCAGGTCCTGGTAGGCATCACTCCCTTTTGCCGGCTGCCCCATGGTAATAGTATCCTGGTGTTGGTGATCTGGGATGGTGCTGCTTCTTGACACACAGCCCTTGCCCTTGTCCTTAGCCTTTCTATTGCATTCTTCTCGCATTAAAAACAAATGAACAATCAAACACACAGTAAACAAGCGAATCTAACAACCACCTGCCTAGTAATTCCATTGCCAAGAAGATACTTCAAAACTGTTCTATCATAGGGCAGCTCTGCAAACTGGAAATTTTTCTTTCATGCTGAGCTGAAACATGTCAAATGACTGAATCTCATTCAGTCCTTTGTTTGTTCATTTTTATTCCTATTTTACAGATGAGGAATCTAGAGCTTAAGGACGGGAAGTTCTTGCCCAGCTAGCAGAGTGGGGATGAACAGATCAGATCACAGGTCTGGAAAGTCTGGGCACTACCCCACATCTCCTTCCAGACACGGGCTCCTCAAGTCCGCCCTCTCCAGGCAGGAAGTTCTCCAGACAGAGAAGGTTGCTCCCTGAGAGCCTGCTTTGGCCTGCTGGTATATTTACCCCTCCAGCCTGGCTTTGCCCTCTGAAGCCCCACAGAGTGAGTCTCGCTTCTCCCCATCATGGCTCCTTTTGGGGCCCTGGAAGATATTTGTCTTGGGTCTGTTATAAAGAGCACAACCTATATATAATCTTGCTATTAGCAATTCCTACAGAGTAGTGTGAAGGAATCAATCTTGAAGAAAATGTTAATTCAGGGTCTTGTATCTTTATCACTTTTTCTTCCTCCTAAAAGACCAAGTTCAATCATCTCCATTTTCCATTCTTTGGGCTATAAAGCTAAATCTATGGCTTCTGTCCAAAAGGCCTGATGTGAAGTCAATGAGAAAGGAGAGAAAATGAGCCTTATTGCTCACTAAAAGCACCTAGGCCCAAAGTGAAACAGGCCTTTGCTTATGAAGCAAATGACATCTGAGATCCTGACATTGCATGAGCTGAACCAGATGACAAGTGAGTGAGTGAGTGAGTGAGTGAGTGAGTGAGTGAGTGAGTGAGTGTGGAGAGTTTACAGTCACCCTAGCTTCTATTCCTAATTCTCCTTCTATTCATCTCATGTCCATTTCAACTGTACCCAATCCTTGGGACATAAAATGGACATTTCTTCCATCATGCTTCTGCCCGTACATTCTGCCTACTCTACCCTTGGTGGACTTAGCCATCACACAAGGTCTTCTATTTAACCAAGCCTTATTGAGGATGGCTACCTTGTGCGAGGATTTGCCAAGGACTGGAGTGTGCATCAGAGAGCAAGATGTTAGGAGATGGGACGTGAGTAGCAGCCCCCCAATACCCTTCTAACTGGATTGCTACCATGCTGACGTCCACTGTGCTGAGTGAAATGGCAGAGAGCTTGGGAGACTCTGCATAATTCTCTGCAAATCACGGTTAATGCCCAAGTTTCCCTTCTATGGACATTTCCCAGAAAGCCTCAAGAACCGGATGACCCAGGTTCTAGCAGATGAAGAACTGCAATAATATTCCAGCAAACAAAGCTCTCTAAGAGCTGCCTTTTGAAGAATAGCAATCAAGTTTAGCGACATTCTCACTTATAAACTAAACTATGACCATTTCAAGCAAACTTTCTGATTTTATGTTTTACAACCCAAAATCCACTTCTGGTAGAGGTAAAAAATGTGACCTAATTTAAAAAAGGATTCCTCACCGCTTCTGAGCATATTAGAATGTTCCACTGAGGCCGCTGCAGCTCCTATTTGGACTCTGCCATGTCCTGGTACAATTTCCCATAGGCAGGGAACTCTAGACTGGGAAAACCCAGTTGGAATCATCTACTCTTATCACATTCCAGGTTGAGACAACTGAGGTCTAGTCATAAGGAGCAGGAATGATAATCTTCCAAGGCCATCAGCAAGGGGCAGCTCCTTTATCACACAGACCCTGTGATTTTCAACATCATGTCATATATCCTGTACAAGAGCCTTACAAAGGCAGTTCTATAATTCTTCTACTTTGAAGAAACAGAGGCTCAAAAGGTTACTTCTGGAGAGAGCGGGGCTAGGATTTCCACCCAATCTACCACACTTTGGAGAAATGCAGTGAGTGATACGGCCTGGGCCTGCAGATGGAAGAACCACCATCCTAGAGGATTCTGGAGCCTTCGTTTAAATGTAAGCCACTCCTGGGTTTTATATTATTAGAAAGTCTTTTTGGATCCTATTTCAAAGGCCTATCTGGCCACATAGGTGCTTGAAGAGTCCCCAAGATTCAAGGCTTTTTGGCAGCATTCAGTATTCACCTCTCACGGTTTTGGAACGTGGGGAAGGCTGTCAGTCTCATCTGGATAGAGGCAACTGTCAGTGAGGCAAAGTCAACTTTTGTTCTAGTTGAAGAAATGTCATGAGGCCCTTTGTAGGTGCCAACCCTTGCAACTCCTCCTCTGCAACAGCCAGACATCTCTACAGATGATTTCTGACAGGTCCCCTGGTTGCTCTATCTCCTGCCCTTGTGACTAACATAGTCTGGGAAGCCCCCAGATGCCAGACAGTCCTGATCCAAGTCCTCAGAAGCTCCTGATGCTCTGACATGTGATGCAACAATACTAATATCATGGCTGATGATAATAGTATCTAACTTTCATTGGGTGTTAAGTCTGTGCCAGGCAGTGGGCTAGGTACTTTATATAAATTATCTCACAACAGTCACTATTATTAGCCTCATTTTACAGATGAGAAAGCTGAGGTTGGAGCCTGTTAGTAACAGAGTTGAGATTTCAAAGCAGGTTGCTAATTTCAGAACCCAGAATCTCAACCAGGATTTTACTCTGGTTTCCCTTTCTATAAGATGGGACATGGGGCTGGGGCTGTAGCACAGTGATAGAGCACTTGCCTCGAACGTGTGAGGCACTGGGTTCAATCCTCAACACCACAATAAAAACATAAATAAATAAAGATATTGTGTCCCTCTACGACTAAAAATAATTAAAAAAAAAAGATGGGACATCATCCTAATCATCCTAACCACACCCATTATAAGAACCATCTCAAAAGTGGAAACTAATGTTCAGAGAGGTTAAGAAATGTGCCCAAGTTGACACAGCGGGCAGCGGATAGAGCCAGGGCCTGAAGGGAAGTCTTTTGTTTCCTTAATATCTGGTACAGCCCAGGACCTATAGCCCAGTGTTTGAAAGTATGACCTTTTCTTGAATCTTGGATGAATCCCAGCTATGTAATTTATTGGCTGTGTAACTCTCGCAAGTTGTTACCTTCTCTGAACTTTTGTTTCCTCATCTAGAAAATACATAAAATAATACTCATTCCACAGAATTAATGTGAGGGTCCAGAGAGATGATACATCTCATGGTCTTGGCCTGATGCGAGGCACATAGTAAAAATTCAAAGAACCAAATATTAAGACAGGTAGGTTGTAGCATAAGGGTTAAGATTGTGAATTCAAAAGAGAAAATGCATTTCAAAAGCACCAGTTCAAGAGCCAGAGTGTCTGGGTTGGTGAGGTCACATTCCTAACATATACCAAGTGACAGTGGGTAGAACAGAAAGGGACAGGTGACAGCACACAAAGTCAACCACTCTTACGAATGATAGCCAGTGACCAAGATTATTCTTATTACTCTACAACACACCCTTTGCCCCAGGAAAATACTTTAAAAACAATAACATTCTATAAAATAAAGCACTATCGCCATGACTATTCAAGTCTTACGCCTTCTCCTCTTATCACTCTCTGCAAACAGATCTCTTTGGAAAAGAAAAAGGGGCCTGAAAACTGGAACAGGAAGAAGCAACAAATGAAAGGAGGAAACTCATCCTCAATGGCTGCCTCCCTGAATGAGAGGGCAGGTGTCCTTTGTAGAAAAAAATGAATATTTTCTCTCCGAAGAGATCTCACAGTTGTCAGAAGGTCTTCCCAGGCTCCAGCTCCAGGCCAGGGCAGCCACGCAACTCAGGGTAGGGAGGGAGGAGATGGCAAGGCCCTCACCCTGCTGCCTTTGTGGGTGGAAAGTGCTCACTCCCCTTTCTTTATTTTCCCATGAAAATACCAGTAAATCTCTGCAATTGAAAGGTCATGGGCAGTTCATTTCTCAATAAACTTCCCAACAAAGAAACTGAACTTCAAATGGATCTGTCAGGATTACCATCCAGATATGGCAGCCCTGAGCAGATACCAGCAAAAGAAAAATTCTTTTGGACTCTCTGTTTCTGGCTCCCCCTGTGTTGGGGAGGTGATGCAATTCTTATCTGGAACTTGATAGGATGTAGAAAATAATTACAAATGAAAAGGTTATTCATAATTTTTAAATGAGTTAATTAGTAAACCCAGTCAGATTCACTCATTACAGTAATTAATAATTGATTATACTTGAAATTAAACACAATTTTTCATCAAAAATCTAATTAAATATCTGTGCTTTTGCCTGTTGATTAGATCAGTTGGTCTGTTGGAAAAGAGTCTTTGTTAAGGATATTTGTGCTTGGCTGAGACAATTAATTTGATTTTTAATAATTGATAGTTCTTTACAAGTTAGTCATCACAGCCTGTAATTATGACCAAGCAACAAGACACTGGTTCCTTGGCCCAGCAGCTGTAGGGGCCAGGCATGTAGGCTGCCACCACCCCTGCCCTTGGAAGAAGTGCGGTTGGCTCCACACCTGCAATGCATTCACCTGCAGCAGCTCCCTCCAGCCTCTCATGCCTCCTCCTGCATTTGTGGTCATGCATGTTTTCCAGATGAGGAAATCAGAACTCAGGCAGAGCAGTGGGGTGCCCGGGGAGGTGGTATGGGTGGAGGGCAGAGTAGCTGCTTGGTGGCAGAGCTGGGAAAGGAATCCAGGGCTGTTAGGCACTGGGGTCCAGTGCTTCCCCAAGTCCTTGCTGTGTCTCCAGGTAGCAAAGGGAACACCCAGGCTTGCCTCATATTTATTTATTTACTTATTTATTTATTAGGCACCAGGGATTGAATCCAGGGGTAATTAAACACTAAGCCACATCCCCAGCTCTATTTTATTTAAAGACAGGGTCTTGCTGAGTTACTTAAGGTGTCTCTAAGTTGCTGAGGCTGACTTTAACTCACAATCCTCCTGCCTCAGCCTCCTGGGCCACTGGGATTGCAGGCGTGTGCCACTGTGCCTGGCCCAGGCTTGTCTCTTTGACCTGATCCCTGGGAGTGATCACTAGGTCCTGTCTTAAGATTTCTACATAGACAGAACTTTATCAGAAGGATATAATGAACTGATCACTCCTCACTTAGGACACAGATTCTCCTAAAGTGACCTTAGATCAATCTACCCACTCTTCTCCATACCTATATTGTCGCTGTCTTTGCTGAAGCCATAGGCCATTTCTGACTAATTTATTGCAACACTTTCCTAATAGCTCTGCCTTCTACCCCTTCCTTCCTCTACGCTTATCTTTGTAAAATAAAAATCTGGCTAGGTCTTACTGCTGCTTATGACCCTTCATTGACTCCCCAAATGTCCGTCCAACAAGGTGCTCAGCTGGACCTCAAGGTGATCTTTGTAAATGTAAAAGAACACTTGTGCATTAGCTCCAAGGTGCACCCCAATCCTGAAATGCCTCAAGAACACTTTCTGCAGCATCAACCTCTTTCAAGTCTCTGCAAGTTCTCTTGATTTGAAATACCCTCCTGCCTGTCGACTTCCACAAACTCCTACTTTAAGATTCCATACATACATCATCACCTTTTCCAAGAAGGCTTCCCTAGTTCTCCTGGCTGCGGATGGTTACTCCCACAGCCCCTGAGCTGCCGTGTCTGTCAGTCACTCTTGATTTACCTGCTAAATGACTGTCCCCTCTTTTAAGCTATGAACCCTATCTTGAACCCCTGCACTTAGCATAGTGCCTGGCTCAAAGCAGGTATGGCTTGCTGAATGAAAAGCAAAATTCACAAAATCATTAAGGACTCAGACTGTCAATGTTGGAAAGGAAATTAATGGTCACTTAGTAAAAACTCTCAGTCAATGCCTGAATCCTGTTCTTGCCAAGTGGGCATTGAGCTCATTTGTACCCTTCCTATGATAGGTAGCTCACTACTTCCCATAAGTAGCCTCTGTTATCTTTAAGTAGCTGAAGATTGACCATGTATTCTTATTAAGTGGAAGAGGAAGAAGCCCATGGAATTAAAAATAGTTTTCTTACTCATAAAGATTTTCTCTTCTTCCCTAAACTAGGCTACTGTTATGGTTTGAATATGAGGTCTCCCCCCAAAGCTCCAGTTAATGCAGGAATATTCAGAGATAAAATGATTAGATTATGAAAGCTGAACCTAATCAGTCCATTCTAGCTTGAACGGACTGAATGGTAATAGTAGGCAGGTGGGACATGGCTGGAGGAGGGGGGGTCATTGGTTGTGTGTCCTGGAGGGGCTCATCTTTCCTGTGGCCCCTTCCCCTTTCCCTCCCCCTTCCTCTCCCTCCCTCCTTCCCTCTTTACTGCCCCCTCCCCCCCCTTCCCCTTTCTCTCTCCTTCCTGGCTGCCATGAGAAGAGCTGCTTCCCTTTGTTGTGCTCTTCCCCCATGATGTTCTGCCTCACCCTGGGCCCAGAGCACTGGCTGAGGCAGAACTTCTAATACCAGGAGAAAAAGTAAACTTCTCTTCCTCTAAATTGTTCTTGTCAGGTATTTGGGTCACAGCAATACAAAAGCTGACTAAAACAGCTATTTGGTAGAAACCTCAAGGCTTCAATGCAAAACATTGCTGTTATATGTTGCAAACTACTTGACTCTTCTACAGAACAGTGCCTGTCCAACAGCCTACTCATTTAGGAAAACAATGATGACACGAAAGCAAGGGAGGGCTATGCCAGGGGTTGGTGTGGTGGGGACACAGTACTACTGATGTTGGTGATGGTCCATGAATTCCAAAACCCTCACCTGTTATCCAGTCTACACCAATGATGCACCTCTCAGAGAGCCTGAGTGGCCCTGATCCCTCCCAGTTTGGCTGTTCCTCTTATCTAATGACCCATAGCAGGGATGGCAAATACCTGGTAAGTCATCTATATTCTTTACTCCTGTGACCAAAACAGACATCACTAATCAATCATAGAGACTTTTTGAATCTGAATATAGCCTCAGAATCCTTCCCAACATAACTTTCTAGGTAACAGCAACTAATCAATTAGAAGAAGAGATGAAACACACATGCCATCCTGCCTTAGAGCCAGGCATTTCTTGGAGACTATCTTCATAAGAGGAAAAGAGACCTGTCATACCAGATGAGGCTTATCATAGCTTGAGGCATAAGATTCCCCCATTTGCAGGACTATCATTTTTCTCTTTACTGGTTTCTATGAAATTCAGGAATCTTGAGGGGGAAGTGACCTCAGAGCTGACGTCATCACCTAGACCCTATCCATGTTCAAGCCATTTCCCCACTTCCAGGACAAGTGGAGGCCAAGGCCCTATTCATCATTCCCAGTGCCAGTACCGTCAATTCTCAAGTCACACCCTGCTTTTTGCTCACGATGACTAGTGCTTGTTATTGGGTTCTTTTTCACAGTGGGTAGCACTTTGTCTTCCTTTGACCTCTGCCAGTTAGTTCTATTTCTAGTTATTGGCTTATGCTGGAAAAAAATCCCATTTGCTTACAGAATTGTCTCTGGATTCCTTGGCCTGGGTTTAAGACCTTCTAGAGCTGGCCTGACCTATCTTAAGGCTTAGAATTATAGAACCCAAAGGCCAGAAAGGACACAGAGGGTTAAAAGCTCCCTTCAGATGCCTTTACTAACAGCCTGGATTATGTAGAGGTGGAGACGCTACACAATGCTCACAGATCTCTTCAGATTAATCTCTTTGGAGAAGTCCAAAGAGAGGGGTCAGAAGTAGGAAACCAGACCGTGATAGAAATACATCAAAAGAACGCAGAGTGGGAGTCATCTTAGAGCAAGACCAAGGCAGTGGGTCAGGAGGAGTTTCTGACATCATGTCTGTGCCCTGGGATGGGGTAAGAAGCACAAAGCCAGGGTGGGTCCATGTCTCTGTTCTTTCTTCAGCCTGCTCACTGGCACCCACTGATCCTCAGTTGGGGTTTCTCTGGGCTCCTGACCCTGGTTCAACTCTGATTTTGGCCCCTATGACACCCTCAGACAGTCCATGCCAGCCCCTTCCCAGCTGATGGGCTCTCCTGGCAGTTTCCCTTCAATGCCAGGGCTTTCCACCACGTCTTGCTCCTCACTACAGCCACCTGCTGCCATCTCTCCAGCCTCTCCAACTTGCCATTTATTTTCCAGTAACTTCTATGACACTCACACCACAGACCATCACCTCAGAGGCTGATCTGAGTGGTGCCTGTGCTCTGTGCTAGGCATCCAGCACATAAGGGACAGATGCTCAGCCTTCTTCCTGGTCTAAGTGCAGAGGGAGGAGAGGAGGACCCTGAAGAGCTGAACCTGATGGTTTGGGGTGCAAGCTAGCTCAGCACCCCAAGACTGCTCATCCTGAGTACTATGACCAAGCTGTGCTGGTGAGGAGGCTTCTTTGCCCACAGGCACCTTAGTTGCTGCTCTCTGGGCCAAAGGGGAGCCATGAGGGGCTGGGGTGAGGATGCACTTACCCACAAAGTACGCCAGCAGGATGACCAGTGTGGCTGAGATGACGATGGCGCTCAGGGCTGCACACTTCCAGTTGCAGTACTTAGAGGGCTTCTTGAGGTTGAAGGCTGGCCGGGCAAAGGTGCTGCGGGGCAGGGGGCGGGGCGGGGGCGAGTACACGGTGCTGGACGTCAGCGGGTACCCTGGAGATGTGGTGCAGAAGAGCGGGGAGGTGCCTCCGGGCTTGAAGAGGAAGTGCCTGTGGACGGAGAGAGGCCAGAGAGCGTCAGGGTCTGCCAGCTGACCAGGCGCCCGCTCGACCTGCAGGACAGAAGCTGCAGGAGAAGCATGCACAGGGTTTGGAGAGATAGAGGAAGAGTCACCACAGAGAAGATGGCAGGGACAGGAAGAGGATAATCACAAACCAGATCACAGAACGGGGCACGAAGACACGTTTCTTGGGAACACAAATGGGACAGCCCTACCCATGACAAACCCGCCCAAGCCAGAGTAGAAGTTGTTACCCACTCAACCCAGGCTGGCCTGGAGGTTCTTCTCCTGGGAATGGATGTGGTTTGGAGGATATTGGGGAATAAACTACCTGGTCTTTGAAATTATTAAAGTAACTTGGAAAGTGTCTAAAATCCTGTCTTTTCTGAGGCACTGAGAACAGGATCTAAATTGTTTCTTCTTCCTTCCATACCTGCATTACCAGTGTACCTTGGTTAAGGACAGGAATATCCTAATTTTTAAAGGGATTTAGTTGGGGTGGAAGCCAAAAAAACTACTACTAAGTTCTACCTATGGCCAAAAGTCTGCTAGTGGTTGTGAAGAATGCCTTCAAAGCAGTCTGCTTGGAAGCCAGGCTGCTGCCTTCTGAGCCCCACGTGAAAGCTGGGTGGGAGATGGATGGGCAACTGCATCCTGCAGCCTCACTGCAGTGGGGCATGGTCGAAGCACATGGTTGTAGCCAAACTAGGTGTCAGGAGATCTTCCATAGCATGGCTTTAACCATGGCCATGGGAGGATTTGCACACAGCCTGAGAAATGGGGTGCATTACTTGTACTGCATACCCTAGTCCTGGTGGAAATCCATTCCTTTTGGGGTACGAGATGCCTCAGGCCACAGAATATACACTTAGGACCAGAATACACAAAATACATGGCCTGTGCTGCATAAAATTTGCTACGTGAGATGGTTTTTCAGAATGGTGGAGGCAGCCAATGAGATGCTGAGAGCGGCATATTAACAAGAATGCTGTTAATATGCTGGGGGACAGGGTACTCCAAGGATACACTGCTGCAAGTTGAACATGGACTTGGGGGATGGGCATGCAACACAGCATCGCTTCCCCAAGGAGCTCCCAGGGAAAGGTCTCAGGGTATTCATGCAAGTGCAGGAGCCACGGGGAGAGCACACACAGAGAGGAGGAGCATGGGGATGTCACCTACCCGTCACTGTAAGCCCCATCATGGCGGGAGGCGCTGAGAATGTCCATCTCAATGAGGTTGTCCTGCAATGTCCCTAGGAATGGCTGCTTGCCTAGGTTTCTACACACACATGGAGACATGAATGAAGCAATGAGTCATGCATCGATGAAGGGGGATAGTAGAGAAACACACAAAGTGACTGTTTGGTGCAGCTGTGCGTGAGACCAGCGGGACACGGTTTCCAGGCGATGGGGTGGTGTGCAAGCCACAGGTGCAAGGGGTCTGCCTGGCTTACAGCATCCAGGGGGTGCATTCTTGATACAAACCCGAATGTCTGGCTGCTGTGTGCATGGAATCACAGTTCTCCCTGAAGAGGACTGACCTAGGCATGTTACATCCATTCTCTTAAATCTTCAAAATCAGCTCTGTGAGGAAGGCAGTGCCGTGCCCATTCTACCCCAGGAGACTGAGATGGGGGTGGTAATGGGACTGCCTAAGGTCACCAGCGGGCAAGGCTGGAAGCAGGAATGAGAGCTCAGGTGTATCCAGATCTAACTCCTGTGCTTAAGGGCCTACATCTGATTAATGGGAGACACACATTTGGCTTGTCTAAAGGAACAAGAAGGCCAAGGTCTCTAAAGCAGTGGTTCTCAGACTTGAGTGAGCAGCAGAACCACCTGGAGAGGTGGGCACTGCCCACCCACAGGGATTCAGAGTCAGTGGGTGAGGCCTGCAATCTTCTCTCCAGCCTCCAGGTTGATGTTGACCATGGTGAAGTGTCACCATCCTTGGGCTGTGTGGGGTCCTGGTTGATTGGCAAGGATGGCTCCCCCTGAAGACACAGGGGGATGCTTGTTGTTTCCTGCCTGAGGGCAGCACAGCATTTTGTGACTGTCTCATTCTAACCCAGAATGAAGATAGACTCACTGGCCCTTTTTAGTCCCAACCAGGCCTGCTAAGTGACATCAGTCACACTCAGGTGCTCTGTCTTCTGTCTTCTGCTGTTTTCAGGACAGTTACCACCTCATTGTAAGACCCTGAAGTGAATCACTTCTAACAAGCCAGCGCTGCTTCAGCCTGCTGCATGCACCCCAGGGAAGAACTGGCTGCAGAAAACCTACCGTGGGCCCAGCCCCGGCAGGGGGGCCTTCTTTCTGACTCTGCCCAGAGTCAGAAACAGCATTCCCAGATCCAAGTGTTTTTTATGCTCCCTTCTTGCTGTGTGACTTTGGGTATAAACCTTAACCTCTTCCAATCTTCCTTCCTTCTTGCTAAATGAGGATTATAAAACTAAGCTCACCAAATTTGCTGTAAGCATCAACTGGGTTAATGTTGGATGACTTTTTAAGGTTTTCACAAACCTTCATTATAGAAGTACTAATGCTAAATATAGCTGCTATTTATCCTATATTTACCATTGTTGGTTACCATTCATTGTTCTAGGAACTCCACAACTGTCTAATACAAATTTTATTCCTCACAACAAACTACAAAGTCAGTACTGTTACCTCTGCTTTGTAGGCTGGCAGAGCAAGGCTGAGAAGTAATTTTGTTAAGGTCATATTCAATAAACTGGCACTGGCTCCTGGGTTTGCTTGAGCTTCACGACCCTGCATCATTCTGTACAACCTGGGACTGCTGTCCCCTGACTGGCCTCAAAGACTAAAATGAGGGGTCTATAAGCACACTATCTCAAAGCCCATTTCATTAGCATCTCTGTGGACATCTAGAGCACAGGTAACATTGTTTTTCAGCTGGGGCCACTGAATACTGCAGTGGCAGTGGGGACTGTCTTCGGGTGAGTCATGAAGTATGGCAGGCTGGGTGGCAGGCTGTTCTGGTGGTGTTCCAGGTCCCTGGCAGGAGCTATGGGGGTGTGGAAGTTCCTCGCAGCGGCTCCATTGCTACCTGCAGGCAGTAGTCCTGCAGATGAAAGGCCTGGGGGCCCAGTGGAGGCAAACAGGCTCAGGGTCAGGCCCATCCTTGGCCTGTCCTTAGCAGGTAAGTCAGTTGCTCCGAGCACCCATGAAAGGGGACAACTGCTCACCTTATAGAACCTGAAGTGTAATCCGGACCATATCACTTTGTCCTTAATCCTCTCTCGTCCTTCCCGGGGCCCACAAGATCTTGTGAGATCTAGTTCCCTACCCATTTTCAAAGCTCATTTTCTGTACTACAGATACACTGCCCTCTTGCTTTTCTCAAACAAGCTAAGCTTTTGTGTTCATCTGCCAGAATCATCCTTCTGCAATGACCTGCGTGGGTCACATCCTCCCTCCTCAACTAGGACCTTCTCACCCTGACTAGAGCAGCTCTGGCTGCTTCCCAGCCGCTCCTGGCCCTTGCACTGCCTGGTTTGCTCTCCTCTCCGCTTGCCCGCCCTGCAACATAGCTAAGCCCTGTGAATAATAAAGCAGCGCAGGTGCCAGGGAGTGACGATGGGGAAGCCATAAACATATATTTGTTTATCTGCGTATTGTGTTTCTTCCTAATGCAATTCAGTTTCCACGAGGCAGGAGCCTTATCTGTCTTGTTCACTACTATGTGCTCGGAGTCTAGAGGAAGGCCTGGCACACGGAGACTAAATAAATCTGTGCGGAGTGTTGCTGAATTCAGGGTCCATGGACCATGGGCTTAATTGAAGATAGCAGCAGGTGGCATTTATTTTTATTTCCTCCATTCTCTGCATTTGCAGAGGGAGTTTTGGTGTCTCTGGGTGAGCAGCCTCACCCATCCCTGCACAGAGGGCCCAAGGAGGAGTTCTACTGCCCCCCTGGGACAGATGCTGGCTGCACAGGTCACTCCCCAGAGCACCTGGGAGTTTGGCTAGGGTCACCAGGATAAGCTGTGTCCTGAGTCAGGTCTGTGCCTCAAAAACAAATAGACAAATAAGTATGTTTTCAGAGACAAACAAACAAAAGGACGAAGATCAAAATGTTAGAGGTACGGATTTTCAAGTGATTACATGATTTTTAACTTTTATGTTTTAGAAAGAAACATTTCTAAAAAGGGGAGGGTTGGCAATGTTGGCATTGCCTTCTACAAGTACAGGTGTGTTAGGATAGGGGAAGAAGCAGTGCAACAGAATAAAGGATTTCTAGAGGAATAGGGGGCCCGCCCTCCTGAAAGAGCCTCCACAGACATAGGAGCTCGGATATTAATCACTTAGATCCCTCGGGAATCTGGGGGGACTTGTGCACTTGCTGAAAATGATGGATATTCAGAATGCTACTGCTACCTGGAAATAGTCTTATTCTGTACTTGTAAAACTTAGTTCTGGGTCAAATTATTTGCCCTTATTTAATAGATGAGGAAACTGAGACCCAGAGACACAGTGCCCTGCTCCCATATACACAGCAAGACACCACCAAAGCTGAAAGGGAAACCCAGTGCCCTGGCTGCCAGTGAAGGACACTCCCTCAGTTACCTGACCACCCCTCCCTCCCCCCACCGCCAACCTGCAACACTCTGTGTGCCCTGTTCTTCTAAGAAATGATGGCTGTCAGGATTTCTCCTTGTGAGCCTAAGCTGCTGAGCTCTGCCTGGGGGAGGGTCCTGCATGGTCTCCTGCTCACCACTGCTAGGGGCTCTCAGGAATGGACACCTGATTCATTTGACCCTCACCTTGATGGGTATCATCACCTCATCTGACAGATATGGAAACTGAGGCTCAGGCAGGTTAAGTGACTACCCAGGGTTGTATGGCAAGAAAAGGCAGAGATAGGACCAAATCTCAGAAGTACAGTGCCAGCTGCCCCTCAGGAAAGAGGTCACCAGCTCTTGTACTCAGGTACTGTTCTGTTCTCGAAACTCTCCTCAGAGGGAGGAGGGGACTGGGCCCACTTTATGCCTGGACTAGTCCCTGAGCTGCCTGAAGCAGGACTTCCAGGCCTGTCTGGGACCCAGGGTGGGCTGAACTTATCTGCAAGGGCAGGATGACTTCAGGAAAGAAGTGGCCAGTAGATGCAGAAGCAGCTGTCCCTCCAGACTGTCCTGTTCAACTGCCCATCTCTACTCAATGAACTTGCTGTCCTGGACTGTGTTCCTGTCCACAAGACCCTGGGACAGCCACCACTGCATCTGAATATCACCATCACCCCGTAGGGCAGGACAGGCATTCATGAAACTGAGACCCCCCAGGTGCACAGGGGTCAGTGACTTAATCAAGACCACAGTCAGTGATGGAGTTTGAATAAATAAGAGAAGAGACAAAAAATGAACTGGGTGATCTTTCCAAAAGCCCATCCCATGTCACTCTTGGACTTAAAAGATGTTGATAGCTCTCACCCCACTTCTACCACCTCCGACCCCATGCCCACAGGGAGAAGTGCAACCCCCTTTCATGTAACTGAGATCCTCCAATGCCCATCTCCTTTGCTGCCACCCTCATGAGGCCACCTGTGCTCCTATTTTACCCAACTCTTTGCCACCCTTCCAAAATGCCACCCTCTCTCCTGGCTCTGGGCTTTTTTGCCCAATTCCTCAACTCAGAATTCCTCTTCCCCCTGCAAACTCCTACCTGTGGATGCCTTTACAAGCTACTTTTGGTAATCAGGAAGTCAGCCTTGGGCAGGGGTTAGATGCAAGGGCTCTGAGCCAACTGGCCTGGGTACCCTGGCCCTACTCCTTGCTGGCTGTGGACCTTAGGCAAGTAACTTAATCTGCCTTTCAGATCCTTCATCTCTATAATGGGGATGCGAATAAGGCTACCTACCTGTGTGGAAAAGAGTTACAACGCATGAAGGGCTGCTATCAGGTCAGCCCTTGGATAGCATCTGGGAACTGGGGTTTCAGGAGCATTCTCTCTATGCACCGAGAGGAACAGCTGGCTCACTCTGCCTAAACTATCTGCAAAAATAACATGGTTTATGCTGAAAAACTGCCTTCCTTCTGGGGTTCTGGAATTTTCCAGGCAGAGGGTGCCCACGTGACCAGCCCCTAGTAAAAAGCCTGGGCACTGAGGAGCCCTGATTGGCAGCATTTCACGTATTGCCACAACCTGTTGAGGACTGAGGACTATGGAATTGCGCCTGGTTTGAAGTCTCTGGACTTCGCCCCATGCTCTGTGTTCTTTTGCTGCTGTTGCTTTGTATCCTTTCATCTTGATAAAGTGGACCCTTGAGTATGACTACACATGGAGTCTCATGAGCCCTACTAGCAAAACTGGAGGTGGTCATGGGGACCCTGAACAGATGACTTATGGGTGACTTGTGAGGATTAAAGAGTAATATGTGTGAAGTATGTAGAACAGCAGCTGTCTGCACTCAGTAAGGATTCTATGAGGGTTTGTTGATCGCTACTGGATGCTTCCGAGCAGAGGGAACCACAGTTGCCCCTCAGCTGAGGGTGTTCGTTCTGTCAGAACACTATCTGGCATGCCTGTCTTTATTTCATGGGTCTGCCTCCCTCAACAGCTCATGAGCTTCTTAAATGGCAATGCTGTGTGTCTTAAGCATGTCTGACTGAATGACAGGGAAGCCTGTCTACTCTAACTTGGCAATGCTCGAGGGTTGCACTGGCCCATGAGAAGGCACTGTGTGACATTCTGGGAACCACATCAGGGCTGGTCCAGAGACCATCAGGTAGCCCCATTCTCGGGGGGTGGAGGCAGGCTGTTCCCAAAATTCAGTGTGATCACAAAATGGGCCCCAGGCTCCCAAACCAGGCCTGAGATCAGCTGAGCTGGAGCAGAGGTCTGGCAGCCTTCTGCTCTGACTTCTTCATCTGACAGAAGCCTGATGGGTTATTAATCAGACAGTCCCAGAGAAATCAATTAAGCATCTGATGCTGCACAGTACAAAAGAAGTGGCTCAGGGTTTGGGGGACCCTGAACACATGGCTCCCAGAAGAATGGATCACAGAGGCATCTGTAGGGCTTCAAGCAGCATCTTACTTCAGCTCTAGGAACCTGGCAGACTCAGTCAGCCTTGGGGATCATGAGGGGTTCAGTGGACACGGAGAATGGAGCACCCCTACAGAAGCCCTTTCTCTCCTCCATCCTTCTGCTAGCTTTTCTTTTGCTGCCAACATAAATGTAATCCCTCTGGTCATCCTACCAGCTGTTATGGTATTTGCCTAGCTATTTACCTGAGACTCTCAACAAGGATTCAGTTTGACAATTAGGGAAGGGCCTGTGACTTCTTCTCTGGCACCAGGAGGCTATCCTTCTGGTGGTGCTTGGCAAAACTTATTTAGGACAACTGGCTCAAATAAGGCCTGCTCACTCAGCTTCTAGGCCTCTCTCAGATCCTCTGGTCCCTCCACCTGGAGGACTCCTGCTTGTTCTTCAAACCAGTCTCACAGAAGCAGCGTGACTGGGAAGCCAGCCCTTCTCCCCACTCAAGCTTAAGTCACATGTATTTGTATCATTTGTTCCATCGCTCATTCATCTCACCTGTGTGTTCATATTCATCAAGCACCTTCCCTGTTATGTATGGCAAGCACTGAATCCTGTGCTGGGAATCCCAAGCAATCCAAACACAGCACGTTCCCTGCACTCACCTCTACCATAGCACTTATCCCACTGCAAGAGTCTGTACTCTTAAATGACTTACCTGTTAAGCACATAGTAGGCATCCAGTGAGTATTTGCTGAATAACAAATACTACCTTTTCTGATATTAATATGTTATTAGTACCCCAGTTACAAAGTAGGTGGTGGATTAAAGATGACTGTAAATTCTTTGACACTTCTCCCATTGAGAAGTGAGGTCTGCTTCCACTCCCCTTGAGGCTGCCTGGTCCATGACTGATTTGACCAACAAAATATGGCGGAGGTGATGCTATGCCAGTTCCAGGCCAAGTCTCTCAGAGGATCAATGGCTTCTATCCTGTTACCTTGAAACCCTCAACCACAAAGAATGAAATTCAACGGTCCTGCTTAGGAGAAGCTCGAGACTAACAGAGGGAGAGGGGTCCTGCTTTCTGCTCCCAGTAGCTGACCCTCTGACCCTGAAGCACCACGTGGAACCAGCTGGGCCCTTCCTGATCTCCTCACTCGCCCTGTGAAATATTATCAGCTGAATGTTTTCTAAGCCACTAAGTTCTGGCTTAGAAGTTCTGTAGTAATATATAACCAGAACAGGAAGTTAATATTATTTTCTCCATTTCAGAGGTTAAGAAATTTAAAGTTTAGGTCCCAGCTAGTGTGCATGAGGGTGGGAATTTGAGCACAGGGTGTCTGACCCTAACATCTGTGCCATGAACCACTTGCTATGGTCAATGGACTGTCAGTTATCCCCCCAGAAAACCAGACCACACTTATTTCTGCAAAGTAGAGAAGGGTAGAACCTATGCAGTCCTCTTAACTCCTCTGGTGAGTAGGGACACAATGAATAGCTCCGAATGATTTCTTTTCTTCACAGGTGGACTTGGGAGGCAGAGATATGTGACAAGAAGGGAAATTGCCTTTGTGGTATGACTTTTATATGCCAGGCTCAATGCTGTGGGCTTCTTAAAGGATATCTCATTTCTTCTTCCTGACTCCTTTGAGGAGCATGGATTCTTATCCCAATTTACAGAGGGGGGGAATTAAGGTTCAGAGACGCTAAGGAAATTGCCCAGCTGCTGAGCATTAAAGCCAAGGTAAGAAGGAAGCTCCATCTGACTTTAAAGCCCGTAGTCTTTCCAACTGGCCAAGCTGGTCAGTTTGTGATTCCACCTGGCAGACTTGTCACTAAGCCCTCTTAAACTGTACCTTTTAGTTTAGTGTCGTCCACCAGTTAAGGTCAGTATAAAGACCCAGGATTCTGATTAGACACTCCTCTCAGCTGCCATCCATCCTTAGATGCACAGAACTCTGGAGTCACAAAGGGAGGCTTCCTCAAACATTTCATTTAGGGTATCAAAAATAAATAATGCTTGGCTAGACCAAGAACTGAGGAAGAGGGTGACT
This sequence comes from Sciurus vulgaris, assembly GCF_902686455.1. Taxonomy (NCBI): domain Eukaryota; kingdom Metazoa; phylum Chordata; class Mammalia; order Rodentia; family Sciuridae; genus Sciurus; species Sciurus vulgaris. Next base: position 76,167,915 of record NC_136472.1, read on the forward strand.
CTGGCAGAGCTCAGAGTCCCTGCAAAGGCACAGAGGCAGGAAAGGGCTTGGGACTGGGGAAAATGCTGATAAATACAAGTGCATACATGTACTGGCTATTTAAATATATTCACTGTAACATAGATTATATATAATTATGTGTATATATGGATCTAAATGTACCAAATGGTGAGTACATATCTACACATTAACATTATTTAACTTTTGGTGGTAGATATTGGTGACTTTCTTTATTTCTTACTTATTTCATTTGCTAACTGTTCTACAATGAACGTTTATTTCTTGAGGGATAAAGTATAAAGGAAAAGAGAGCATGGTTCCAGCAGCGTGAGCAGGGGTTGTGGGAGGATGGAGGATTGGCGAGGCAGGCAAGCAGGGGCTGATGAGGCGGCAGAGGTGAGTTGGTCCCCCCTCTGCTTCACACACTGTTAGGAAAACCACCCTTGCTGCTGGTCTCCTAGCTCCCTTTCCCTGGAAAAACCTGGAAACTCAAAGTAGAAAGTTCTGCTTTGCCCCTAATAGAGAAAAATAAACATCCAAGCCAGGGGAGTGGTGGCCGAGGTCCATGCAGAGAATCAGAGCCATTGATTAGTCTCTGGCTTCTTTCTGCCTTGTGCCACTCAATAAGCACACTGGAAATCATGGAGACCTGACTAGCTACTCTGGACAGAGTCACAGACAATGATCCCATTCCACGACTGATGAGAGCAAAGGAGGGGCCTGGGGAACCCAGGCACAATTTTAAATGATGCCAATAGAAATTATATTAATTAGGAGAACGGGGTGGGGGCTGGTTGGGCCTCAACTCTGAGAAATTTGCTTTTGGAAAAATGAGCCCACAGGAGTAAAATGGCACAAAAGGATGTTGATTTTCTCTCATTAGATCCCACAAGTTTGATGTGCCAACCTTATAGTTCTGTATCAGGCGGAGTCAGAAGGGGACGCCTTCCATACGTGGATCAATTTCGCTTCCCTAAGTGTGGTATGACTTTTGTGCTCTTCATGTATGAAACAGAAGCTTGGGAAAATAAAATATATGTTTCCCAGCACTTTAAAGAAATAGGGCTGGGCATGGTGGCACAACCCTCTAATCCCAGTGACTCAAGAGGCTGAGGCAAGAGGATCAAAAGTTTGAGGCCAATTTCTGCAACTTAGTGAGACCCTGTCTTGAAATAAAAAATAAAAAGGGCTGGAGAGGTAGCTCAGTGGTAGAGTGTTCCTGGGTTCAATACCCTAGTATTGCAAAAACAGATACATAGCTGTGCACATGTGTAATCCCAGTGGCTCAGGAGGTTGAGGCAGGAGGATTGTGAGTTCAAAGCCAGTCTCAGCAACTTAGCAAGGCCCTAGGCAACTCAGCTAGACCCTGTGTCTAAACAAAATACAAAAGGGGGGGGGGGGCTGGGGATGTGGCTCAGTGGGTAAGATACATAGATATATAGATAGGTGGACAGAAGAGGAGTGCCACTGTGTCCCCAGGATACTTCCCCTTCAGTGTAGGGAGCAGGGAAAGGCCATGCCCTCCATAGTCAATACCCATCTCAGATTATGGGTGAATGTAATTCTCCTCTTTGTGTCTTCCTGCATTTTCTCCAGTGAGTTGTATGGTTTTTATAATCATTAAACTTGTTTCCTTTTGGGAAAAGAGTGACTAAGCCGTGGCTGGAGAACTCAGACTGACTGAGTCCCTGAGCTGAAGGAAGCATTCCAACACGTGGGTGGAAGAGAGAAGAAATCTGTGGTGTCGGGAGCAGCACTGGACAGAGACTCAGGCAAGCTGGGTTCAAATCTGAGCCGGGCATTAACGGCCTGTGTGAGCCTGAGCTAGCCAATGGATCTGCTCTGATTCTCATGTTCCAAGACTCCTGAATGGGCATCATCCTAACAAGACCCACCTCAAGAAGGTGTGAGGACTGCATAATACCACTCGTGAAAGCCCTTGCAACCGACAGTGATTATTAGGGCTTTGGGTATAAACAGGATAGGACAGCAGGGAAGGGTGAGGGGAGGGGAGACTGGGATTTACTGAGCACCCACCCAGCTCAGACAGGCCTGATGTTAGGCACAGGGTGAGGAAATCATGGTGGAAACAGGAGAGAAGAGGACCCCACTCAAACCTGGACTGAGAGTCTGCTTTCTGCCACACCTGTGCCAGCTTCCTTTGCACACGTTGGCGCTCACTGCGTTTACAGCAGCCCTGCCCAGTCAGCATCATGGCCATTACAGAGAAGGTTGGCAAGTCAGAGATGGTCCAGCCACTTGACCAAGGTCCTTCAGAAGCAGCAGGCTAGCAGCGGACCTCACTCAGGTCCGATGGTTTTCAGAGCCCACGCTCTTTCTGTCCCATATCCCACTGCCCTTTTCTTGTGCAGTCTGAGATTCGCATCCTAAGGCTGTGCACCTGACCCTGGCCTCTCTGGTCAGGTAGAAGGCAGGGACACAGACCACCCCTACAGGCCACCTGAAGACCTTGGGCTCAGTTGACTGGCCCAGCCCTCCCAGGTCCCCCGCGGCCGCCCTGGGCTTGCACCTGGTCTCCAGTGGGATGTTGCTGTTGAGCAGCCAGTTGTCCTGGGCGTGGGCGGGCTCCTGGGCACCGCCTGCAGGGGGCTCTCCAGAAAGTGAGTGGTCCGTGGGGGCGGGGCTGGGGTTGCTCCTCGGAGTGAAGTTGCCCCGGTTCAGAGAGTTGATGGAGGCCGCGTGGTGCTGGTTGGGGGTGTGGGCGTGTGAGAGCGGTGGCGGCGGAGTCCTGAGCCGAGGGTGGTTCTGCAGGCCCCCTGGGTGATCTGGAACACAAACATGCCGGGTCAGAGGGGTAGCGAGCTAGCAGAGCCCTGCCCCTGGACTGGAGAAGCACCAGGGAGAACGGAACAAGACCCCCGGGGAAGGAATGAGATGCATTGGATGCTGGCAAATGGTATAGATTCAAGCATTGGATCAAGACTTAGTTGACAGGCGTTTACTGAGCAATAGGCATTTACTATTCTAGGTATTTTGGGGGGGGTGGGGGGTGGGGAACAATGGACAAAATTAAAATTCCGGTCCCTACCCATTGACCTTAAATTAGTAGTAAGGGAAACAAGAGACAAGATGAGAAATGAAACAAAACGAAATGAAAACCTAGCTGCCCGTGTCAGCAACTTCACCCTGCTTCGATCACACTTGGAGGTTCTAGTTTTTAACATGTGGTTTTGGACCAGAAGCTTCAACATCACCAGTGGGTGTGATGATGTGTTTGAGATGAAAGTTCTGGGGTCCTCTTCCAGGTTTATCGGGCTTTGTGGGGAGGCCCAGAAATCACAAGCTCTCCAGGGCAGGGCTGATGATACAGATCAGAACACACAGAGGAAAGAGACTGTGGTCTGGGTATGCATCAACAGGGCTGGAAGTCTAGACCAAGTGGCCTCAGAGAGAAGATGACTTTTGAGTAAAGTGAGCCATACCGGGGTCTGGGTGGTTAAAAACTACCACTATCAGTTATTGAACCCATACTGTGTGCCAGGCACTGTTCTGAACTCTCTACATGTTGTCATTCAGTTAACTTATCACAACCCATTTCAGAGCAGGTACTGTTTTTCTTCCCATTTTGCAGATGAGGAGACTGAGGCCCATCTTTTGTTTATTCCTTTCAATTATCCAGAGCAACAGGTATTATCATCACAAATTTATAAATGAAAAACTTAGACTTGGAGTGGGTTGGTAAAGTGCCCAAAGATATGTGACCAAGTAGTTACTATTGACAAATAAGTAGAGCAAATAAAATTCCTGACACCACAAATGTGGCCAGTCTGGAGATAAATGTTTACCATCCAGCTAAGCTATGTATACAGAGAGCCTAGTCTTTCCATGTTGAATATATTATGTGGGTGAAGAAGTTAAGAAATTAGATTGTAGTGTAGATGTTGCCATTTATTAATCTCATAATCACAGACAAGCCTTTTAATCTCTTAGACCCTCAGTTTTCTCATCTGCAAAATGTGTTACACTTGATATAAACTAGTTTGCTTTTACAAAGACATAATTTAAACACCACATTTATTAAGTCAAGCAACTCATTAACTGGTTCTTAGCAGACAGCATTAAGAATACAAAGTGGTTTGAATAAACCTAATTCTTTGCTTAACAACAACAACAACAAAATGGGATGAATAGTTTATTACAAGGAATGACAAAACTATGAGGAACTTAAATGAGACAATCGGTGAAGTTCAGTTTACAAAGTGTTCTGCTTTACTTGTTGCTCATGAACATTATTTTGCAGAGGGGACCAAGTGTCTGAGAGAGCAGGTTTCAAACCACAGTAGGTGCCATATTCCAAAGGCTGTGCTTCTTCTGGGATCAGGAGATGGCTTTCTGAAAACCACCGAGGACAACGGAACGTGAAGCCCCGTCACGCATGTGGAGTTTTAGTGGAAGATGCATGACTCTCTGCCTTTTAGGTAACCCCATCTTTTATGCCAAGGAGTTATAAAGCAAATCTGGTGGGGAATTTGGGGCGGGGAGTTAGGAGAAAAAGGGAGAAAGAGGCAGAAAGGCACCAGGGCAGGTTACTACCACCTTCAGCATAGAGTCCACACTGGGCAACAGACCCCCTGGAATCTGACGCAGGCCTGGTGCTCAGCCTCCCCTCTCATCAGTCCCCTGGCCCCACTCCAGGCACACCTTCCCCCAGAAGCCAGGAGGTCCTCTGAGGTAGTTCAAGTGGTTGAAATCTCAGCCTCCACGAGGAGGGTCCCAGGATGTGAATGATACCACTTGAAGATGGGCAGTGCTAATGTCCTGGGGCAGAAGGGAGCTAGCAGAGATACCCCTTGATGGGAGGGGAGGGCACCTGGAAGCCAATACAACCTGTCTGGCAGTGCCCCACCCCCACCCAGAGCAGCCTTGGGCCAGGGAGATAGCAAAAATGAACAGGGTCATTTGTTTAGTCTAGCTGTCCTCAGGCAGCACTTTAATGGAAACAGAGCCTGGGACAGAAACCAGCAGCAGAAGTAGCCGCCTGGGCTGACGGAATGCCCCCACCCCAGCACCAGAGTAGAGAGGGGCAGCCACGGATCCAGTACTGCCCAGTGGTGGTCAGGAGGCCGGCAGGCAGCGGTAATCCAGCTCTTGCTCCTGATCTCCCCAGGAGTCAACCCCAAGGCATGTCACTTAATATTAACAGTGGCCATCATGGATGTGAGGCCCTACTGTGCATGTTTTCCCAGTCTTAACTTTTCTAATGTGCACAGCAGCCCCTGGAGGGCAGTGTTCACATCATGCCCACTTTACAGATGAGGTTGCTGAGGCTTACAACTAGTAAATGGTCCTCCTAAATCCAAAGACTGAATTCTGGTTTTAAGCCTTTGCATAAAACATTGACTGTCTGAGTCCATGGCTGAAATCCAGTGCCCTCAGGGAAGAGCATGGGGTCTGGGGTCTGGATCAGGACAAGCTGATCTGTGAACCTACAGACCTGCTTTGTGACAAGATAGGAACTGCAGGCTAGGCCTTGATAACTGTTCAGAAACCCTGTCGAGACTGCTGATCTGATGAGATTTCAAGTACAAGGTCACTGGTCACAAATCTAAAGACTCAATCTAACAGGAATTTCTCCTGTGGGGACAAGGAACATTCTGGTCCAAATTCTCTATTTTCTGAAGCTCAGCTCAATTGCTTTTCTATCCAGAAAGTCTCCCTGGATCCCTCCCCAAGTTCTCTTTTCCTCTCAAACACTGGCCTGAGTGGACCCACCCTCTCTCCACTGCCTCCTCTGGGACCATGCGCACTCATGTGCCTGTCTCGCCTCCCTAATAGTGAACACTCTGCGGCTCTGTGTGGGGCAATTGCAAGTCCCAGAACTGAGTGGATGTGCATGATGGGCTTCTTGAGCGAGCAGTTTATATGAGTGACCTGGGCAGTCTGCCCAGGAGGGTGTTGCTCCTTTAGAGTATGTTTGAATGGGAAAGAAGGTAGGAGACCACCCTGGGCCCACACAGGCCCTTACTTACTCGCCTGGAGCCAGAACTACAGATGCTTGGCTGGGCCCCTTCTCCTTTCCTCATCACTTCTGCTCCGAGAATCCTAAGAAAGGGGACCTTGCTGTTTCCAAGGGAAAAGTTCTGTATTTGGGAGCTCAGCAACGAAAACCTCACTCACAAATCTCTTTCCCAAGGAGCAAATGTCTTCCCTGGTTTGGATCCTCCTTTCTGCTTCTATGCCCAGGAGGGAAGGCAGGGGAGAGAGGCTATGGAGGGGCCTTCTTTGACCTCCTCCCCATTATGTGCTCCTCTTCAGAAGGAACCAGAATGAGTTCACTCATTCTGCATTTACTGAATGCCTGTTCTGTGCCAGGTCTTGTAAACAGGGTGCTAGAAATGAAATAAGATATATATATATATATATATATATATATAAAAGATATATCATATATAGATATATGGCTTAAGAGACCTCTCTTCTGATTTCCATTTACTGGCCAACAACTCACTTCACCTTCTCGTTCTGTGGTTGGTGCATTTGTGAGAGGAGACATGCACGCCTGCTTCACCACTTTCTGGAGGATGAAGAACCATGGCTTTTGCTCATGTGCCAAGTATACAGTGGAGTTCTGAAGGAGGGGCTCACATCCCCTTGTTTCCATATCTCCAGTGGCAGCACAGAGCCAAGCTGGCGTGTGGGAAACCCTTGGCATGTGGAGGAGAGAGAAACAGACGAGGGGTCTGGCTCTTGTGCCTGCTCAGTCATTGCTTCTTTCCTGCTGCCTGAGAGTAGGCATCAGTGCATTTACAAAGCTGTGCCACAAGTTCCAATATTCACCCTCTTCTCACAGGTACAGATAGCAACCACATCTCTCCAGCAAGCCCAGATGTGACTCATTTTATTGTTATTTGTGCATGTCATTGTCCATAAAATCATCTTGCTTATCTGAGTTTTGCAAGCACAGTTTTCCAGGAAGATTTTTTTTTTCTTCCTACAAGTTCTCAGGGATATTTGTAGTTGCTGGTGGTCTCCAATGCCTCAGATATTTCAAATTTTATATGCATTCAAATCCAGAACACCAAAGCTCCTGGCTGCCTCTCCCTGAACAGAGACCATAAGGGAAGCTCCTTTAGAGTTCTGGGTCAAGCAGTAGATCACAGAAAGGGACCAGATTTGGATGGTAGACATTCCTGAGTTCAAGTTTTGGTTATGCTGCTTACAAGCTTTATAAATTGTGTGATTTTAATCAAGTCACTTAATGTCTCTGGACTTTAGTTTTGTAATCACTCAATAGAGATAATACCTACTTTACAGGTTGCTGAGTATTAAATGAGATAATGTATGTGAGGTGCCAGCACAGTGCCTGGAACAATCAGAAGAGAAAAAGTTTATTTGGTGCTCACAGTTTCACAACTCTGTAAAGAAGGTATTACTGCCAGTCATGCTTATAATCCCACTGACTGAGACAGGAGGATCACAAGTTTGAGACCAGCCTCAGCAACTTAGTGAGGCCCTAAGCAACTTAACGAGACCCTGTCTCAAAATAAAAAATAAAAATGGCTGGGGATGGGGCTCCGTGGTTGAGCTACCCTGGTAGATGAGGACACCGGTACAGAAAGAGGACATAGTCTGCTCAAGATCACAAAGCCACAGGGGATGGAGCTGGAACCTGAACTCGGGCCCAAGCTTGGAAGCGCTCTGCTCGTGCATCAGGGAGGCCATGTGGGCAGTGCTCCCATGGATGCCTGTCGCGTGAGCACCTTGCCAGGGCCAGCTGCTGTCATCCCGGTGAGCTCACACTACAGCTATGGAGCTGAGCACACCTGGGCACAGAGGGTGGCTGCCCGACTCTTGGGATCACTTCCTGAGAAGTGACACAGGGTGTTCCAGGCAGAGAACGACACATGTCTGCTGGGACACCTTTTTTAAGCAGCGTGGATGGCTGTCAGGGACAGTTGCTGGGGTGAGGTGGAGGCACTGGGGGAAGGCCCAGGTGGTGGCTGCCTGGAGATGCCAGGCCAAGGAATTCGACCTTTATCAGAGGGTGAGAGAGGGGGTGCCGTTGTTATGATTTAGATGTGAGGAGTCAACCCAAAGCTCACCTGTGAGGCAATGCAAGAGCGTTTAGAGGTGAAATGATTGGGGCATAACAGCCTTAACCCAATCAGCGAATCAATCCCTGGTAGGGATTAACTGGGTGGAAACTACAGGCAGGTAGTGTGTGGCCAGAGGAGGTGGGTCACTGGGGATGTGCCTCTGGGGTATAGATTTTGTCCCTGGTGAGTGCAGTCTCTCTCTCTGCTTCTGTGCCATGTCCCCAACTGCTTTCCTTTGCCACTCACTTCAGGCTCCAAGGAATGGAGTCGGCCGTCTATGAATCAAGGCCTCTGACACTCTGAGCCCTAAAATAAACTTTTCCTCCTCTAATTGTTCTGGTCAGGTATTTTTGGTCACAGCAGTGGAAAAGCTGACAAAACAGCTGTAGTCACATTAGCATCTAAGGGAGCGTCCTGGTGACTATGTGGAGGATGAAGCAGGCAAGGGCAAGCTACACACATGTCCCCAACAACCCCAGGGTGTCTTGCTGATAGAGGACTCCAGGGGAGTACCTCACCATTGTTTTAAGAAGATCTCACTCAGGAGGAAAAGTCATCAACTTTCAGAGCTCTGGCTGAGGCAAAGGACTCAGATGTGCCAATAACCCTGCAATCTAAGGCCAGTAAGGGGGCCAGGCAGAGTGCACACACCATGCCCTGCAAAATGGCTGACAGGTGCCCAGAGTTCTCCTTGCTATGGAGTTAATGATGGCCCCAGTGTGCACTGCAGTCATTAATCGGGCCCTAAAGATTGTCAGATATGAAAGATGATGGTATTTAATTACCATAAGACGCAAAAAACTGAGGCTGCCTGAGAATGCCAACAGAAAGAGTTATTTGGCTTCCATTAAAATGCCATCGACCACCACTGACTCGGGATGGTGATGTAGCAGTGCTGAGAGCTTAGCTAATGAACCCTGGCCTACAAGACCAATTTAGAGAGGCCAGAAAGCTCTCTGTCACCACAGTCAGCAGCTGCAATCTGATGGCCTGACTTCTTCGTTTTGCCTTCTTCAAGCTGTATAATCTCAGACAATTTATTCAACCTCTCCGAGTTTTAGTTTCTTTACCTGTCAAATGTGTATGAGAGCACCTTGTAAACTGTAGAGTCCCATGCAAGAGTCAGAGGGAACCATCACTCCAATGACCACCTCAACCTGGAGCGGATACAGTGAATGTACAAAGTGTGTGGTTGGGTCTGAGCAAGTGGCTCGGGGTTGAATTTTTTGTGGTGTGTTCTCTGCCCATTCATTTCCTCCCTGAACAAAATCACTTTCCCTGCTGTCCTCCTAATGGCCAATGTGCAGGGATTCTAAGTGGTACTTGGTCTGAAAGCCCAGACGCCTCACTGAGAGAGAAGGGCCCTGGAAATTAGGGGGATACCCTTCCAGTTTTCTTGCTGGGGGGTTAAACAGAGCTCCTGGAGGTTGGGGTGTGGCTCAGGGTGTGTGGCTGTTTTCGCTTTCTTACTCACTTGGGGCAGACTACATAGACTATTAAAGTGCATTGTATGTTAGAGATTATAATGAGGTGACAGGCAGGCAAAAGCTTCATTGTTTGATGCAGTGGTTCTCATATAGGGGTGGGGGGGGGGTGGAAGCGGGTGTTTTCCTGCTGTTACAATGACTGAGAAGTTCAACTGACATTTGGCAGGAATGGTACCAGGAACCCCAAGTGTGTGGTTGAGTAGCAGTGGGAGAGGTAAACAGTTACCGTAAGACTTCACTGTTTGCCTCCTCCACTTGTGTCCTGAGTTCCTAAGCAGTCTCTGTTCTTCTCTAACCCTAGGGATGCCCTGGATTCCTTGCTCCCTGCCTTTCAGCCAGGCTCAGCTAAGTAGGAGCCCAACAGGATGCTGACGGGGGGAGAACTGAGAAACCCCTCCCGCGTCAGGCAGTGGTCACCTCCCTCAAGGCTACAAAGCTTAAGGATAAGTGGTCTTGGGAAGGGCAAGGACTGAATCGGGAGCTGAAGTAGAGTAGGGGTGAGGGGTATCAAAAGGAGGGGAGGGCCTCGGGTGGAGGGCTGGCAGGAAGAAAGGCCCATGGCTGAAAGATATAGGCCCCACATGGTGGCAGGGAGGTGCAGGGACATAGGCGCCTGCAGCGGGGATCTGGCAAGGGACACGGGATGAAGATGGAACTCTGCTTCAGCTTTAAGGTTGTTCAGAGGGCTCACCCCAACTTCCAGTTTTGAAATCCAAGAGTAATCACAAGAGTGAGCCTGGAGCCTCAGGCTTCATTAAATACACAGCAGGGAATGCTCCGCTGGCTGGGTGCTTGGGCAGTGTATCCTGCTGCCTCCAAGTAGACCACTGAGGGAAGAGCAGAGCTTGAGTCTCCCTCAGAGAGAGGCCTAGTCAGCGTTGCTGTCTATTCCAGAGTCATGGCAACTCAGATACAAACTCAGCCAAGAGCATCAAAGCGGATTCCTCCTAAGCATGGCTCATGAGTAGCCAGGCTGGGCCAGCATTTGAACCAGAAGTAGAACTATCTCCCCACATACACTCAAATGTGATTCTTATGCTTGTCTCCATTGGTGACCAATTTGCTGTGTGGCCTTGGTCAAGACACTTAACCCATCTGAGTCCTAGTTTCCTTGGTTGATAAACAGGAAAAAGAGGTGATGGGAGTTCCCCCCAGTTTTAAAATCTAAGACTTTGTCTCTTTCGGCAGATGAACTTGTGCTATTGGTTCGTGAACATGTGTTTGCAAAAGACTGCAGGGCAGGCCATGTACCAGACTGGGCTCTGCACCTGGGCCTCAGGCAAGCAAAGAGGTGGAACAGGAAAAAGAGGGCTGAGGGGGTTCTTGCCCCCTCGCTCCCCCTCCATTTCCCTCCCTGCTTCCCTGCTTTCCTTCCTTGATGACTTCACTCTCTGCGGGCCTTGCACTTGACACGGGAGACACAACAGTGGGTTAGACAGTTTCTGCCTGTAAAACCTGAGCAGACTGGCTGCAGCTGTGTGTGGGGGGGCATCTTTTCTGGGTACAAGCTCTCCCCCAACTTAAAGCCATGTCTGCCTCAAGCAGAACTTGGCCTGGGAAAGCTTTCTGACTGTCAAGTGACTTTTCCTTCTTTGTGCTGTCACCTTCTTACCCTTTTCAAAAATGGTCTGACCCATCAACAGTTAGGTCAAACCCTAAATCAACAAGGAACCAGGGTGAGGGCTAAGACAGGAGTTGTGTGTGCAGAGTGGGGTGGAACTCAGCTCAACAGCAGTCAGTGGTGTACTGAACAGCTAAGCTCATGGAAATGGAGGTAGGCTGCATTCACAGAGGTGAAGCACTCGGTAAAAGGGAGCTGATGGTCATGCTATGCTGATTAGCTGGGTCAGGTCCAGAGGAGGGACGCCTGGACTGTGGGTCAGCTCATCAGAGGAGGCTGGCCCTCCTCTGAGTCCGTCCTCTCCCTGACGACCTTTGATGGGGAAGGGCTTAGAGAGAGCACTCCCGGGGAGCAGGCAGAGGACCATGCTGTGAGCCTGGAGGGGGAAAGGCTTGAGGTCCAGCTGAAACCTGCCAGATGCCCTAGGACAGCTCTCCAAGTCTCCTGGCTTCTGCCCACACAATGCACATGCTAGGAGACTCCCAGCTTTGCCATCGACTTCCTCTGTGACTTTGGAAAGTACCCTCTTCTCTCTGGGCCTCAATTTGTCTACCTGAAAAATGGGGTCCCCCTTTTTTAGAGGCCCTCCTGCGGTTCCTTCTAACCTTTGACAATCTGATTCCTCATAGAGTCCTTTGGTCCTCTCAGGGAATTTTCTGGAAAGCAGGTGGCAGGGAGAACCTCCTGCTATCTTTAAACAGCTACAGGGTGGAAGGAGGAGCAGACCTGCCCCCCAAAAAGATGAATCAGGACCAGGGCTGGAAGTTACTTGGAGCCAATAGTGGTTCAGTTTAAGAAAACTGCTCTTCCTATCAAACCGTCAGCACGGAATGGGCCGTCTCTCTAGGAAGCCAGCTGAAGTGACCACCTTGACCTCTGCCTGGAACCCCAGGCCTCCAGCACTCTAACTCAAAATACAGCTAAACTGCAGTCTCCCCCACCCCCAGCTCTACCTCCTGGTGTTTCTGCTCTCACCGTCACCAGCTGGGGCAGCACCACCACCCACTCAGTGAAACCAGGCTTTGCCACGGCACTCACGCTTTTTATCAGGATCAACAGCTTAGTGATGATACCAAGTCCTCTCCCTTTACCTTCCGAGTATATGTTGAACCTTCACCATCCCCACTGCCTCTGTCTTTGTTCAGGTCCTCATGGGTGGACATGTGGCCCGGGGCCATAGCCAACATGTGCGTCCCAGCCTGCAGGCTCACTCGGCTCCAGTGCACTGGCCATCCATCAGCTGGAGTGAGAGTCCTCAAAGCAAACTGATCACCTCACTCCCCTGCCTTACTGTCCTTTGGTGGCCCTCCAACTCCTGCTGGGCAAGACCTCTTATCACCTGGCCCAAGCCCCACCACTGCAGGGCAGAGCCCACAGCTCTCTGTCTCCCTCTGTGAGAAGTTACCAAGGCGAGGATGTGGGGGAAAAGGCACACTCATACATTGCTGGTGGGACTCAAAGTGGTGCAACCACTCTGGAAAGCAGTATGCAGATTCTTCAGAAAAATTGGAATGGACCCACCATTTGACACAGTTATCCCACTCTGGGGTATATACCTGAAAGACTTAAAATCAGCGTACTATAATGACATGGCTATATCAATGTTTATAGCAGCTCAGTTCATAATAGTTAAGCTATGGAACCAACCTAGATGCCCTTCAACAGATGAATGGATAAAGGAAATGTGTTATATATACACAAAGGAATATTACTTAGCCATGAGGAAGAAGGAAATGATGACATTTGCCAGTAAATGGATGGAACCAGAGAATATCATGCTAAGTGAAATAAGCCAATCCCCCCAAAAACCAAAGACCAAATGTTCTCTCTGATATGTAAATGCTAACACACACTAAGGGGTGGAGGGAGAGTAGAAGTTCATTGGATTAGACAAAGGGGAATAAAGGGAAGGGATGGAGGATGGGAATAAGAAAGACAGTAGAATGAATCAGACGTAACTTGCCTATGCTTATGTATAAATACACAACTGGGGTAACTCCACACCATGTACAACCATAAGAATGGGAGGTTATACTCTATGTATGTGTAATATGTCAAAATATACTCTACTGAACAAATAATAATTAAACAAAGATGGTGCCAAGGTCAGTAGGCTAATAATAAACCACTCATGAAACTGCTCACTACTTGTCTCATGTCCAAGGCTTGGCATATACTCTTCTTTGGCATGGAAAAAATGTGCAAAAATATCCGTTACTTGGTAAACTCGTATTAGAAGCTTCCTTCTCCAGGAAGCCTTCTCTGAATCCCACCCCCAGCCCACCCAGTTTGGCTGAGGGCTCCTCCTCCGGGCTCCTGTAGCCCCCACAGCTGGATCGAGTTACCACCACTTGTTTACTGCTTGGGAGCAGGGCTGGATTTGCCACCGGACTCTGTGCTCCAGGGTAGAAGTCTTATCTTAATACATCACAGACCCTAAGGGTAGAAGCAGATGACTCTTCTCTCTGGGGCCCATGGTGGGCTCCTGCCCATGGTCTCCTTCACCCGTAGATTCTCAAGGGACATGGAGTGACTGGGAGTACCCTAGGCACCTTGATCTTTCCCTTTAAATTTGATCTGCTCTTCTCCAAACTGCACATTGAAGACAGTTGATAATCAAGGTGGGCATAAACTCTGTTTCTATGAGCAGTTGACGTGCCATGAAAAGGAAATAAAGACAACGAAACTTGAGGCTTCTGAGGAAAGTCACCTACTTAGTTGAAACAAGCCAGCACTGAAGGTCAGGGCGTTTATCAGGCCATTTCCCTGATGGGCCTGCAGGAGGCTCAGCACCAGCAGGTGGAGAGGTGAGTTCTCATCCGTCAGGCTGACATCCCTCACTTCACTTCGATCCATCAGTAATTCTGAAGAAACTGCTTTTGCTTGTGAGAGACGCTGACATCCCTTAATGAAAGCGACAGTTTAGCTAAAAGGTCACTCGCACCTGCGGAGCAGTACTACATGGTGTGTAAAGACCACGACTCGGGCTCAGGCTGCCCTGGGTTCACCTCCCCTACCACACAATGGCCACATGGCCCACCTTCTCTGGGCCCCAGTCTCATGCCGTGAACCCCATTCAAACAGTGCAGTGACCCAGAGTTGAGGGCTGCTTCTGAGGTAAATGGGTGTGAAAGTGGGTTCCATCACCAAAGAGCTCTGTGGCTTTGGGTGAGTTTTTAACCTCTGAACACTTCGATTTCTTCATCTTCAAAAGCCAGGGATGGGGTGGAGAGGTAATAGTGTCATCTACCTCTTAGTGTTGGGGTTTGGTGACACAAGGCATGTAGTGTCCTTAGCACAGTGACTGACCACAGACAGGATCAACCGAGGTTACCTATGCAATGGCTCTCATAGCTCCTTGGTGTTCAGTCTGCTGGCTCTCCTCTTAGGCCGCAGAGTCTCCAGGGCGCAGATCTCCATACTCTCACCTAGTGTTTGGTCTTCTCTGTGCCTTCAGCTGCCTTCCCTGCAGAGGCTATTATGCTGCCTCTGCATGTTTGTTGAATGGAACTAAATCAAACCTTTGACCCTACAAGGTCTTTAGGTGTGAACACTGGAGGTTGGGGGGGGGGGGATGAATATTTACTGACAAATGACTGTGGCCGGGGCTCTCAGGAGTGCTTTCTCATTTGACTCCAGAGCACCACTATATTGTGGGTCTTTATTTCTCCACTTTGCAGATGAGGAAACGGAGCCTCAGAAACCTGCTCATGCTTTTATGAATTTTTCAATTTTATTTTCAACAATGGGGTATCTTGGTATCTTGGGGGTGACTTTATTAAAAGTGACACCTTGATTGAAAAACCAAACAGCACACCAAAAAATAAAAAATAAAAAAATAAAAAAATAATAATAATAAAGGAAACCTGTCCATCAAAACAATGGAAATGATAGAAGCCAAGATTTCAACACAGGTTTCTCTGTTGTTTTTTCTACTCTTGATGCCTCCCGGAGGCAGAAAACTGGTGAATACTGAAGCATTTAAACAATATGCATTGAGCAATTTATTAAATGCAAAAACTTCTAATGTATTTTTGTTATGACTAAATAATAACAATCAATGGTTATATGGATAAAATGTTTTCAGGGCCACAAAAAGTTTCGATGTTTGATGATGCACCCTAACAACCACTATAAGAGGTAGATGTTATTATCCTCTTTTTACAAATAAGGAAACTAAGGCTCTAATGGCCAAGGGGCTTGCCCGGGTGGGAAAGTCTGTCTCTAACCCAGGCACCTTCTCAGCCTTTAGAGAAGCTGCGTGCAAACCCTGCCCAGCCCAGAGAGAACCAGCCAGTGCCAGCCTGTCACTGGCAGCATGGTGGCCCTGCTCACATGATCTTTTCTTCCTCCTCAGGCCCTAAAAGGCCTCACTTGGGAGAAAAGGCAGAAAGCACTCAACTAATTATACAGATCAGAGAGGTGCTTTTCATCATTTATGACATGACCACATGTGGGTTTTCTTTTTGATACAAACTCAGGAGATCTTGGGCAGGTATTCCATCCATCAATGTCCATAAACGCAGTCATACTAGAAACAGATAATAGGAGTTTTGTCCTTTTGAAGTCCTCTGCAAAGTGCCTAGTTCTGTCCCCAGGCCACAGAAATGTTATACTAATATTAATAATGGGCTCAAAGTACTGAAGGCTGGGCTGCTAATTACTCTAAATATCTTTAACACACTCCCCCCCCCCCCCAATTTCATTTCCCAAGAGTCCTCTGAGGCTGATGTAAAAAGAACGGCAGCATGTGTTAGGAAGGTGGCCTGGGTTTGAATTCTGGCCACAGCTCCTAGCCGTGTGGGCTTCTGTGAGTTACTTAGCTCTCCTTGAGCCCCATCCTCCTAATGTGGGATATAGAGGGTGGCGGGGAGTCAGGAAGTGCTAAGAGCATGCCTGACCATAACAGGTACCCACCCCACGTTAGCTATTGTTATCTTTACTTCCCAGAGGAAAAAAACGGAGGCTCAGAAAGAGAATTTGCTCTGGCTCCATAGCTCCTAAAAGTGCCAAGACTAGAATCCACATTTCTCCAGTTTTGTCTCCCAGCTCTTAAGGGCTATGGAATACCTTCTGCACTTTATCCTACTGTTTACCTGGTATTTACAAGGTGCTTTGTAACTGGCATTATTATTATTCATATTTGATAATGGTCTATTAAGAGCATCGACTTCTGGTCGGTGCCTTCGCAGGATTGCTGACTCCCATCCCCTGGCCCGCCTTTTGCGGCGGCACCGTGGGCTGCTGACAGAGCAAGTCCCCACAGCAAGGGCGCAGACAGTGCTAACTTTATTTCAATGCAAAACTGTACATTCTGTGGGTATCAGCTGAGCTCATTCTCCAAGTTAATTCTTTTCTCTCAGCTGTGGAATATTTTATTTTTCCAATTTCACAATCTACTTATGTTAAAAAAGGAAGAGAAAGAAATCCAATTAACCCAGCTCAGGTTTGCAAAACAAATAAGGCGGCCAGGACAGAAGCTTAATCAAACAGGCACATTCATAACCACAGTGATCATGGCTCTGCCTAATTCGGACAGCCCGGGGCTTCCTAAAGAAATATCTCCTGACAAATAGGGGTGTAGTGCAGAGGTGGGCTGTCACTGCTGAAAGGGTAGGTCTTCAGCTCTGGCGTCTTGAAGAATCAGGGCACATCTGGATTTGGAGGCAGGTCCCCCAGAAATTCCACCCACACCTGAATGTCATACTACATTTTCTTTTTCTAAAATATTGAAAGGGAGAAGAAAAATTTCACCTGGACACTTCCTTTGTTTTCTGGAAGCAATAGAGTAGAAAGGTCAATCTGCCCCATTGTCCTAGAGAGGACACTTACTTCAGAGTCCAGTTAACAGAGTTCAGTTAATTCTGGCTCTGCCACTCACTACCTAATTGACCTGGACGACTTACTTCATCTTCTGAGCATCACCTATAAAATGGAGATAATGATATCTTCTCAGAGACTGAAGATTAAATGAAAAAACAGAGAGTTTCCTGTTAGATGAAGAACTTTGTATTCTCAGTGCCTGGCACAAGACCTACTTTACTGTGAGTCTAATATGAGTGTTTATTCTGTATGCTTGTAATTCTAATGTCTCGTTTACTGAGTGTTTACTATGTGCTAGGAATCATGTGAAGCTCTTTCTTTGTATAAATTTACTTCATCCTAAAAACAACTGTAATGCATGCATTGTTACCTCCTTTCCAGCTTTGAAATAACCAAGGTTCTGAAAAATTAGGAGACTTGTCCAAAATACCACAGTTGGTAGGAGGGGGTTGTGGGGGTGCCAAGGTCACAGAACTGTGCCAGGATTCAAACCTGGGCCTACCTGGGCCTGCCTACCCCGTTCCTGTCCTGCCTACTCCTTCCACAGCACCTGCCGGCCTCCACACAGCAGAGAAAGAGCAATGTTAGGCTCCTCTTTCTCCTTTTGACTGCATGCTCTGGGTTTCCTTGGGGCAACTCAGAAGTCAGGGTAAAACATCAGAAGGGCTTAATCATTTTTCCCAGCTGAACATTTACCATGGGCTTGCTCTATGTTAGTCACTGAGCACAGACTCTTCCACTCTCACTGTGGGACCTGGGTTTCTGGACTCTGGAAGAAATGAAAGTGAGAGTCTAGCTCTCCTAAATGACTGGGGGTGCGGGGAAGGTGGGAGGGGCCAGCCAGGCTCCCAGGTGGGTCTGATTTCGCCTACCTGCTGCTGCCCGCTCTCTGGTGAGAGGCTATAGGCCTGGGTTCTGGCCCTCACCATGATCTTCTGGACATGTAGACCAGCTGCCCCGCCTCTCTGGACCTTGGTTCCTTCCTGTCTAAATGCAGGGTGTTAGGTCTGAATTATTTGACTCAGCAAATATTTCTGCCATTTGTTTCTCATCTTGTCACTCTTAGGATCCTATTAATTCCTATGCCCCAGCTCTACTACCTGATGTTTTTAAAGAACTTTGTCACATAAGCTATCTTTGTTAACTAATCATTAATTGTTTTCCCATTTTAAAATCAAATACATGCAAAGCTGATGATCAGTTTCAGATAGGGGAACTCAGTGAATGGATTCCTGACACCTGGTCTATTGCTAACACAAAGTGGGCCCTGTGTTCACTAAATGGAGGAGTGAAGGAATCAATGAAGGAATAAATGTTTGATCCTAAGCAGAAGAGCTTTAGCTGGTGGAAAAATATGGAGTCAGAAAGATCTGGATCCGATTTCCAACTCAACCATTTGCAAGCTGTTTGATATTGGGTAGGTCGCTTATACTCTCAGAGGCTCGCTGTAAAATGAAAACTACTCATCCTAACAGATTGCTGTAAAGTTGAATGACAATAATAAGGATAACAAAAGTGAACCAAGCATTGTGGTGTACGTCTGTAATCCTAGCTACCCAGGAGGCTAAGGCAGGAAGATCAAAACTTAGAGCCGCTTAGTGAGACTCTGTCTCAAAATAAAGTTATAAAAAAGAGTGGCGATATAGTTTAGTGGTAGAGTGCTTGCCCAGCAATGCATAAGGCTGTAGCTTCAATCCCCAGTGACACACACACACACACACACAAACAAAAAGGTAAATAACAATAGTCAATGCCCCTGCTATAGTACATACTATGTGGCAAGTATTACTCTAAATGCTTTACATATATTAACCTAATCTGCATAATAACCTGGAAGATAGTTACTATTATTATTCCCATTTTACAGATGGAAAAACTGAAGTACAAAGAGAATGTTTTGTAACTTGCCAAAGGACAGACTTCTGTGAGGGAAACAGGATCCAGCCCCAGGGGGTCTGGGATCTCAACTCTCACACTCCACGGGTTGTGAGTGCCTCGGCAGGAAGTATGTGCACTTCACGCTGCATGGAAACTACCATGCTACTAAAAGCGTCCTAAAGGTTGCCAGCCCAGCCTTAATGCAGGACTATGACCACAGTCTTTGGCTGTACTTTCTGCAGAAAAGACCACTGCTCTCGGCACTTCTATATTTACGTGATTTGTAATAGCCCAGGACTGCAGTTTGGGATTAAGTACGTGGTGGCTGTCAGAGCCTGGCTCTGCTGGCAACTGTGCCACCAAGGCCTTAGAGGCCGGGGGGAAAGTGAGGCAAGAGCAGTCCATCTCCGGAAGACCTGTGGGGTTGCTCTTGCTTGAGGCTGTCCCTCCTACCACGTCGCTCTAGCGTCTTGTGTACGTGGTTTTTGCTGGTCTGCCATTTATTCCAGTAACACTTGCCTTCGGGTTTGAGGAAGCACTATCATTCATTCTCTGCCAATGAATGTGGACAGAACTGAGTAGTCAATGAGAGCACCCCGTTTCTCTGGCCAGGTTGTCTGATTCAGGCAGAGGAACCTACATGGCCCTGGTGCCTTTCCTAGTCCCTTTCTTCATCCATGAGGTTCAAACACCTCAGACATCCAAATGCCACCTCCAAGCCCTTTTTTACTCTTTCCAGAACTGGCCACACCCTCCTTTGTGTCCCATGAACTTGAGACCACAGGGTTCCTGCACAACCAATACATGGATTCCTCAGCACAAACAGGTCCCTGCTAATTCGTGAGCCCTGGAGATGACTCTTGCCTCATGGTGTCACTTTCACCCTGTGCCATGCTTGCTGCGTGGCAGGTATAGAAGCAGGGGAGCAAAGAAACAGGAATGGTTTTCTCCAACCTTACTAGCGTTTGAGCAAATGATCAGAAACATACTGTCTCCTACTACAAAGTATGAGCACATCTACCTCATGACAAAAATGTCCTGCAATGACCTGTGAATATGAGATAACACGAGAGTGTCTCCCTCCAGGTGGACAAAGTGTGACCCACATGGAGATGGGAGCAGCTGCACTGCTGGGTCACCGAAACAGTCCACACCCTCGTTCACGTCTCTGTCCCCCGCTGCCTTACTCAGGGACACTGTTAGTAATCACACTTACTCACATTGATTCTTTTTGCCCCCGAGGACACACTACCTCATCCGTCCTTAATCTAATGACTGAAATTAGGCAAAAGCAACCATCTGAGACATGTTAGCCATCACCCCAGAAAGGAAGAAATCAAACAAGATATTACCCCAACCCCTTTAACATCTCCATTCTCCTAACTGCCCATGCAAATCAAGCAGAGTAATTCCAAATGGGGAAAATATGTTGGAGGCTATGGTGGTCCTTGTGACCCTTCCTGTGTCAGGTCACCCAGGGGTCGCATCCTGGTATTGGCCAGACTTTCTTCCTAAGCAAGTGGGGAGCCCCCTGTGTGCTAGGACCACACTCGGGACTTTAAATCTGTGTGTACTGATACGTGTCACAGCACTGCGAGGTTTTAATCTCTCGCCCTCACTTTGCACATGAAACTGGGGCTCCTGGAAGTGGAGGGTGAGCCTGAGGGTGTCCAGAGAGTGGTGGATGTAAACCCAGGACTGAGGCAGGCCTTCAACATAGACCCTTTCTCCCTCTCCCCATGGCGCCTTGAGACACTGTATATTAAATGGGTTCAGGAAAGCTGGGAACAGCCAGGCCCGCGAAGGCTGGCAGTGGGACAGTGTTCTGGGTCCCACCTCCACCTGCCACTCCTTAGGCCCTGGGAGGAGATGCCCAGGTCTGTCATGGATGTGGACACTCAGGACTGGAGGTCTGAGCAGGGGCTGCGGTGGCACAGTCCAAATACAAGTGGGCTGTGCCCGAAGCATCTTTGGAAATACATCTCTCTTCTCCCCACCCCCCAAAATCAAATGTGGCATTTAGGAGTATTTCTAAATGTCAAAAGCCTCCATGAAGATAGAGTCTGCCGCCCCCTTCACACACACTCGAGGTCTGCGCTATAATTACAGACACTTCCTCCCTGACCCTCCATATTTGCCTTGTCTGGGCCCATCTGTGCAGAGCTGTAACAAACGCAGTCAAGCATTGCAGGCGGGCTCCCTGGGGAGTCCTGCTCTCCCAGCGGATGGCTGGGGAAGGTCTGGAAATTGAAGGCATAGGGCCAAGAAAAGGAGGGAGGCATCAGCCCTGGGGACTGGTGTCTGCTTGACAGCTCAAGGCGATTCTTGTTCTAGGTGCACCACTAGACTAAAGTCACACATTGCCTACTTCTCTTGTGACCTCAGATCTTTCCTGAGGATCATGAGAACCCCCTTAGCACCCTCAAACACACAGACCCTTGTGACCTGTCTGACCTCAGAGTACAGAATCAAGGCAACTAAGTTTTAATGGTACCCACTTTGTACAAGGCCAGGTGACAGACATAGAAGGAGGGAGGGAATGGCATGAATGTATCACTGCCATTAAGGTATTGAGCCTTAAGAAGACAGGCTTGGGAATAATGAGCCCTAACTGGATGCAGCATGGGAATCACTGGTACCCAGGGTAGATATCCAGTTCCATGATTGACGTTCTCTTGCAAAATTGGGAGAAAGCACCTGGGAGAAGGGAATAAATGTGTACCAGCTGCCAACATGCACCAGGCACTCTGCAGAACATTTCTAATCAGGGTCTCAGAGGCAATCTCTGGCAGAATGGGCAGAACTAAATGATAGGGACAATGTATAAAATATGCAGGGACAGCATGAGCAAAGGCAGGCAGGCAGAAAATAATGAATGTGTGGTCTTTACCATTCAAAAGGCAATTAATTTAATTAAGCATTGCCCCTGTGATGTCTTTATGATGACAGTTCTTGTTACTTAACTCTTCCTGTTTTTGCCAGTGTCTCCAACTAGGCCAACATGTCTAAACACTTCTTTGAATCTCTGTTTCTCCTTAGAGTCCACACAGTGCTCTGCGTGCAACAAAAGCTGCCTCAACTGTTACTAACAAAAGGACCACGTTCCTATATTAGAAAAGAATGTCGACTGAATTGACACAGGGGGAAACACTTTCTGAATATCCTAGCCTAAGTGAGGTTTCAATATCAAAAAGAAAATCCTCTGTATGGTGACACAAAGACTAGAAGTAAATGCTTGCACCCATGTGGAGGTCCTGGTCACATGTGTCAGATGGGTGACTATAGTTCAGCATGTTTCATAGCCTCAAAGGTCCAAGGCCTATGAGATACCAGAAAAGCAAACTAAGCAAGAATATTCATGATCGAAATATAAACAGTACATTGGGGAGGTCCATGGGAGGTGGAGAGGTCTCAGGCTTGATGTCAGAGTTGAGGTGGTGGCTTGGAGAAGGCACAGCACAATGCCTGGCATCCAGCTGGTACTCAGGACCTCTTCAGCATCACCATTATCCTGTCACCATGTCCTCAGACCAGAGCGATCAGCTTAACCAAGCTCCTCTCCCAAACTAGAGTCTGTTATCAGTCAGGAATGAAGCATAGAGGGCCCAATGATGATCAGAAATGGCTGGTCCCTGCTCTCCAATGAAAGGCAAAGAAGTAACCATTTAAAAACTACAGAAGACAGCACCTGTTTGGGGCAGCTTCATAGGTGCATGACCTTTTTAGTCACCTAGGACTCCATGATCAGAGGCCCTCATTCTTGATTTGATGTGCTGTCACCATCTTGAAATTCCGAAAAAAAAAAAAAAAAAAATTGAACAAGGGGCCCTCATTTTCATTTTGCATTAAGGCCTATACATGATTTAGCTCGTCCTGGATATGGTCAAAGAGCTTTGCCATCCAGCTTCCCGGCTGTCCTTTCCCCTGAATAGCAATGGGGTGGCCTAGGGAAATGACCTCCAATAAAGTTGCTCAAGTGCTCAAGGTGATCCCATTGCCTGGGCCAATGAATGGTTCAGAAATGACCCTATTTGGGCAGTAAAACTCCAGGGGTGGTTTTCTAGGAAAATTCATCTTTGTCTTTAATACTGAGCAATGGGAAGCCAGTCTGTCTTAACTAGTAAGCAGGCAAGTATGTGGTCCACATTGCTATTAGCAACCATCCCATAACTACAAGGGGAAACCAGTGTGAATATGGTAGGAAGAGGAACTGGGCCCCCAAAGAGAAACTGGGTCCTTGATGATTTCATTAGTTTCTGGAGAAGCCAGTTCTGAGGCCCACCCTATTTCTTGGCTTCCTTTTATGTGATACAATACATATCTCAATGTTTGGTGCTACTTTGGTTAATTATGGCCCAAAGCATCTCAATCGACACAAAGTCAGATGAGCTTCATTTTAAACCCTAATTCTGCCCCTTACCAATTGTCTTTGTGCAAGCACCGTTTTCTGCCCTCCACTGGAAAATGCGGACAAGTAATCATACTTTCTAAGACTGTAGTGAAGATCAAAGGAGGTGATGCTAGTGAAGATACTTGGATAGTGCCTGCCACATAGCCAGGGCTCAGTAAATGTGAGGCATTGTGATGATACTGTGTGGAATGAACAGGTAGCTGTTGCCACTGCATTTTGTGCAGATGGGTTGGTTGCAAACTGAAAGTTCTAACTGGAGGAAGAAGAAGCAGAAATCTTTTTAAAAGATACCTTATCTTTGCATAAAAAGCAATTTATAACTATACTAATAGAATTTAAAGAACTTGACAAGCAAATTCAATCTCACTGCACATTACAGAAGCAGTTGGTTAGTGAGTTGCCCTTTCAGAAGTCTGGACATTGGCTGCTCAGCCATCACTGTGGGGCTTGCTTTCTTCTTTATGAATACAAATCGCAAGGTTTACCTACAAAGGCCAAAATGGCAAGGCTATGAATTGAAAAATTAAAAATAATTTCATATCTCTTGTCACTGATATAAACCCTATTTTCTATTTCTATTTGAGTAATATTTTAAATCTTAATTCTTGTTCTGTATTCTAATTTTGATTTCTTGAAAATTTCTAGTTTTTCTCCTCCAGCAAAATAAAACAGAAAAAGCAGCACCTAACAAATGCATAATCTCTGTTTAAAAACTGCATTTTTTAAGCAAAAAGTGAGTGGGGAGGATGGCACTGGAAAACATAGTTTTCCTGTTGCCCACTACCTAGACTACTTTGTGACTGAATAGCTCCAAATGAATCTTGGGAAATTCCAACTGGGTGCACGCAGAGAGATGATTTTTACCCTTCCTTAAAATGTACCCAAATTTTTAGGGAAGGAAAAAGCAGGAGAGCTGGAGTCTGTTAGCAACTTGACAAACACCTACCACAAGTGTGGGAGTTTCCTAAAGATGGCACCAGTTGTGTTGGAAAGATGGAGAAAATGCAGATGCTTTCACACACCCTTCCATGTCAGTTTTAGAGTTTCCATATGGTCCTCTC
Source organism: Sciurus vulgaris (assembly GCF_902686455.1). Lineage (NCBI taxonomy): Eukaryota > Metazoa > Chordata > Mammalia > Rodentia > Sciuridae > Sciurus > Sciurus vulgaris. Next base: position 76,192,253 of record NC_136472.1, read on the forward strand.
ACGCAGCCCTCAGAAGAATGTTCCAGAAGGTCATTTCCTGCTTGAAGCCCTTCCATGTTACCTTGCTACCCTCAGGTGCAAGTTCTTAGGCTGGTATTTCTTTTCCATCTGGGTCCTTTAACAGTCTTGTCTGTCACCACGTCCCTTATATTAAGCATCCTGACCTAGCCCCATTGATCCATTTGCAATTTCTCAAACAAGGTCAACAACAACAAAGAGGCAATTAACAACTCCAAGAAAAATGAAGGCACGCACCAGAAAGGACAGACTGTTAGAACACTTGGCTTAGGAGCAAACAAACACAAACCAGAACCAAACATTGCATCTATTACATAAGCATAATTATATAACCAATGACTACTTATTTAACCAAAAATGATTATAATAATTATATTAGAGTTATGGAGAAGAAACACAAGAGAGCAGGTGTGGGTGTCATCTTTTGTTGCACAAGTCAACAAATAATGTCCAAAACTGATAACAAGAAAAAAAAAAAAAGCAGCACAAGCATATTATTTAGAAACATGGAGGTAAATACTGGGGAGTGGAACCTGGGAGTCAGGAGGGCTAGGGCAAAGAATTTCTATTTCTTATTATAAACCTTTTACTAAAATTTAAGCTAAAATTTTATGCAAAGATCAATTTCACTTAAAAATAATTATAAGTAAAGAGTTATTTTAAAAAGCCATAGAAGCAAAATGTTAACCTCAGGTTTGATGTTAATGTTACAGACACTTTGAGAAAGGACACAGAAACAGAGCTGCAGGGTGGTATTTTACAGATCAAGATAACTTGCTTTTTAATGCAGTGAACACCAGTGATTAGGAGAATCATCTGGAATCCATCAGTGACTTGGGCTTTTGAAGGCTTTGGAAATGCTTATTTACCTGGTTTTGCAGATGATAATTTTCTAGGTTTGAGGGATAAAGATTAAAATCTTTGTAATGCTGTACATTTTTGCTGCTTGTTATAAAGTACAGATATTCACCAAAATATGCTTTTCCTATAAACATTAAAATATTTTTCTTTGCATGCCTGTGATCCCAGCGACTTGGGAGGCTGAGGATGGAGGATTGCAAGTTTGAGGCTAGTCTCAGCAACTTAGTAAGGCCCTAAGCAACTTAGTAAGACCCTTTCTCAAAAAATAAAGAAATAAAAAATAAAAAATAAAAGTTTAAAAAAGGGCTGAGGATGTGGCTCAGTGTTAGTGCTGTTGGGTTTAATCCCCAGTACCCACCCCCAAAATGAGTAAGCAAAGAAAAACATTTCATGTTTGCTTAAGTTCACATGTGAACATGGTGTTGGGATTCCTTCACATGGATTACATTGCCACATGCTTGGAGCTTGTATATGATGCATTATTTTCTTGCATGCATTCTAGCTACTGGCATAGGGTCTTAATGTTAAAGTAGGTGCCTTGTTGCCCGCTCATTTTTTTACTGTTACCTTTGCTTTGTCTCCATGGATTACACAGCAATTTATTCCTGCTTATTTTCAAAGAAAAGACTCAACCATGTATTACTTTTATATTAGAAAAAAAATTTGTAAGGAAAGTAATTGACTATATCATTTTTTCCCACATTCTTGTATTGAAAGATAATTAAGCAGGTGTTAGGAAACATTACAATGATGGTCCAGTAAAAGATGTAAATGGGGAAAAAGTTTAGACAGATCAAAAAATGAGAGGGGCAGGGGAGTGAGAGCAAGAGCGAGAGAGAAAGAGAGAGAGATCTTGAGTACTCACTCGACCCAAAAACACATGACTGACACTCACACACTGCTGTGTTAAGGCAAAGGGTTCTTCAATTTGAAAACTTACAAGATATGTAGAAAGTTTCCTTTCAGGAACAATGTCCTTCAGGTCAGGAGTCCCATCAAAGCATAGATCCTGTTGGAGAGTCAGCAGGCTCAACTCTCTCCCTCCCATTGCAGAAGAAGGGAAAAAAGTCTGTTTCTCTGCCTTTTAGTCACATTTCCATTCAAAGCATCCTCAGTGATGGCCACAGCTTCCGTTTTGAACTCCCTGAGACCCAGAAGGGTATTTCATGTCCTGCTAAGTCTATCTGGGATCCCTGCCCAATGGTCTTGCCATCCAAAGGCAGAGTCCCAGGGCTGGAGGTGTAACTGCCTTCTCTGAAGTTGCCATTGTCCTCACCCCACAGTCCCATACTGCCGCAGCAAGCAGAGGACATGGAGCCCTGGACCTTTCTACTCTGCAGTCCCCCAAACGGAGCAGTGGTGGGGGTGCTGGGTGTTTGTCTACTGCCAGAGTGGTGTGGGCCCCAGAAGTCTTCTGGAAGGAGATAGGAAGGCAGGAGGGCTGCAGCAGATGCTGTCCCACCCACATGGCCAGAATGTTTCAGGAGGGTGACATCATGCTTTAAGAAGCAAAAAACCTGACTTTCCTCCCTGAGGTTGTTAACACTAAAGGTAACATCAAAGCCTGCGAGGAATAATGCGGTTCTGCCACCAATTCCTAAAGTAACTGTTCAATATTTAAATGTGGGAATAAAGCTAAACAATTAAAATAACATAGGAACAGTTCAAAAAGCTGCAAAGGGCTTGACAGAATGGATTCACTAGCATTGAACCATATCTTGGAATAAACAGACCTCACTATGTAAGGAAAGAGGGAGGAGAGTGTGGGGGTTAAGTGTGACTCAAGTCACATTGACAGAGGCTCCAATTCCCACTCTCCCAATTGCTCCACTGTGTGACTTTGCACATATTGCATAAACCTCTTGAATTTCATTTGTAATTAATGGAAATAACTAAGCCTAGTCCATAATTATGTAATTAATTATTGTTGAAAGAAGTAAGAAGACACCACGAGAATCACTTAGCACACAGGCACGCACCAAGGGGGCACTGATTGAGTGGGATGGGGTTTAGGCAGGCCTGGATTCCAACCCAAGGGCCACCACTCACTAGTTGCTGTGTCATCTCCTTTGCTCATCTGTACAATGGTGATGCTGGCACTTCTGAGTGTGAAGAGCCAGAAGAGACGCAGAACATTGGGTACTTCCTGCCTGTTTATGACTTGCTGAATGAGAAACTCACTGGAAGGATGACTGAGAATGGAGGGAGCTATGGGTCCTGATGGCAGGACCAGGACACTCAAATGCACCTCATCCCTGCCCTTCCAGGCTCCTCTCTGCACCAGCAGCCTGGCACCTCACCGTGCAGAGAAAGGAAGCCCACCCGACCCACAGAATGCTCATCACCCACACCTTTGGTTCCATTTGCCTGTAAATCTGGAACACCACATAGGTCGCCTGTAAATTCACATCACCCTTCCTCCTGCCAGGATGTTCTAGACCTTCATGGAGGGTGAGCACAGCTGTCAGTTGAGGTTGAAATAGGCAAGACAAAGAAACAGCAATCAAATTGCTTCCGTGTGAGGCAGGTAATTACAGAATCTACTAAATTACAGTGATTAGGCAAGGAGAAGTCAAAAGAAGTCTCCAGCAACTTCGGAGGTGGGAGGGGGAGAGTTTAATTAAACAGCTCTTTGCAACTGATTTAATCTCTCCCTTGGAAAAACCCACAGGTTCAGAAGAGACAAGAGGGAGAGAGGACTGGGGAAGGGGATCCAGGGAAATCCTCCCACAATGGGGCGCCTAGGTCTTTAAATGGTTTTGGGGGAGTAAGTGATGAAATGGGATATGGTGGTCTTTATTATGGAAATGTGAGACTTAAGCCAAGGATGGGGGCCCTTGGGAGAGGCTGTAAAGAGGGGGCCTGTTACAATCCTTCCTAATATCCTGCTGGGGTTGGGGCCTATTTGCATAAATATAGCCTAGCCAAGCTTCAGGTGGTTGTAGATTTTCTCTTGAAGGATTTAGTCTCCTTGTGTCAAAAGTTCACCACCCCCAGATGCTGTCATTTTGGTGTGAAATGTGCCCTTTTTTAGCCACCAAACATTGAAAACAAAGGCTTCTCTGCTGGCAATCTATTTTACCAGCAAAGGATTCCTTTGAAGACTAATTAAATTTAGATTCCGGACAGAAGTAAACCATTGCAATTGTGGGGTGGGGGACAGAAGGACTGAAGGACTTAGATGGGGTGGAGCAGCTCTGAGCCTCTATCTAGGACTCATTTTAATTTTATCAGGAGAGTTTTACCGAGAGGGCTGGGATGGGCTTCTGAGGACCAGAGCAGGGTCTGCAGAGCTGGTGATGTTTAGGGAATATCATGAGCATCTAGTGTCCTGTTTAAATGCTAGGCTTGTGACCTTGGGCAGCTTATATAACCTTTTTAGGTCTCATTTTCCACATTAGTACAATGTGCACACTGACTTTGAGTACATTACATGATTTTAATATTATGAACTGATATTAAGATTCTTAAGTGAGAATGAGTTAGAAAGGAAGAAAGAAGCTAATGACATTCCCCAAGTTCTTTTTATGCCTTTACTCTATTCAGAAAATGTCTATGCCTCCCACAGACTTACCCCTATTAGAGAGTTAGCTGTAGTGTAGTAATAAGGGCAATGACCTTGGAGAAGTCTGCACATAGCAGGTACCTCTGCCCCTTTCCTCCCTTCTACTCAGGGGTAAGGATTTGCTCATTCATTAGGTGCATGTGATCCTGACAATGACTTTCCTCTTTGAGCCTCAGTTTGCTCATCTATAAAATAAGGAAAATGCAGAGGCTGGGGACCAGGGTCCTTGGGAAGATGAAATTCACCCACCCATGTGAAGTGTTCCTCAGGCCACAGTAGTTCTCAATGAATACTCCTTTAATATGACAAAGGTCATAGCAAAGAATTCCAGGTAAAGAACAGGGAACTTTATCCAAAAAATCTTGATTATAAACTGGAAGAACATCCTAGCTATTTTGAAAAGGGAACGGTGTGCATAAGAACCTTTTCTTCTGACCCAGGCAGTGATTAAAACCAGGCCTGTAGCAAGGAAAAATTCGACACACTCTACCCTTCAGAGGCAGGAAGCTATCGTTAAAAGGTCATCTTTGTGGCCCAGACTTCATACGGTCCAGGGGAAGGGTTCCAAATGGTTATGCTTTCATTTTGCAGTGTTGCCAAGAGGATTTGAGAATCCACAGGGCCTCATCTGTTGTTCCTTAAGCAAACATCTAATGTAATTTGAAATTTCACTTCATCATTTTGATGGCCGCCAGCCACTCTCCCCCAGCCTGTTAACTCTCCCTTTTAGGGAAGTCGGGGCACTCTCTGAACAACCCAAAAGGTGCCAACTCTACATGAATTCTCTCTGCCCACCAGTCATGAGGAAAACAACAAAACAGGTTGTGGGGATGGGCCCCTCCCTGACTTTCCAAGGTGGCTTGTGGATAGGTTCTTTCTGTACGGCACCCCGCCTCCAGCCAGTCTTTTGAAAAGGCACACTACTGCAGGTGCTACCTGGCAGTCTTCAGAGCAGCCCACCAGGCCTGACGAGGAAAGGACATGCGCAGCCATGAGGGGAGGCCGGTAAGGAGTCCGCTGTCCAACCCCTAAGCCCACAGCCTAAAGCACTGCTTTTCTCAGTTGTTAAATATAAAAGCAGGAAACGGGTAGTGGGTATGACATTTGTATCAAAGCATCTAAAAACTAAATCAGTAGATATTTGTTGACTGTGGCTCACATAAGGAAAAAAGACCTTTACCAGCATCCACTGGCTTTTGGCAAACTGTCTGCCATCTTACTTAACTTACATCCAGTGAAGTAAGTGTTATTGTCCCCATTCTAAAGAATCTGGCTAGGTGACTGGCCTTGAGTCACTATGCTGCAAAGGGGTGAAGCCATTCTGTGGAAGGGTACAGTATCAGTTCTGAAATCAAACACTTCCGACTGGCTATGTGACCTTCAGCAGGTTACCAGAACCTGTGTGACTCACTTAAATATGGCAGTGATAATAGTACTGCTACTTCCCAGGGCTGTGGGATGACTTAGTGGAATAATTCTTATAAAGCAATTCTGAGGCTGCCTGGCACGTGGGAAGTACTTACACAATAGCCATTGTCATAAATACAGACTAACCAGATGGGCCAGCCAGACTTGTGGAAGATCAACTCAACTTCCTGGACTTGCCAAAGTTCCAGATCTTTGCAAAATTCAATAAATAAACAATTGGGAAAACAAGCAAGCAAAAACTCTGCTGAGTTGTGTGGATTCCAGTCCTGTGTGATGACAGGTTAGTTCAATGTGATGGTGCCCTGCACATCAGTCCAGAGTGCAGCAGATACAGGTTACTCAGTTTGATGACATGGTGGCCTCCAACTAGCTCTCCAGCTGGAGAGTGCTCTGTGAGTGTGAGTGGGTGTGAGGCAAGGTGGGAAGGATACTCACAGGGTTCTCAGAATACCCTCTGGGTTTACCTCTCTGGGGAGCTGGCTGGTGCTAAGACAGCATTAACACTGGAATCAGACAAAGCCCAGTTCAAGAACTGTCTACTGTTCAGTTTCCTCATCTATACAAAGCAAGATGGTGAGATTTATTTTACAGAGCTTTTGGGCTGGGATTCAATACCTTTAATTCTGAGCTCTTCCAAACGGGAGACTGATGTGCTCTGGAGGGTCAAAAGCAGGCAAAAACTTAGCCCCTGCTCTCGGGGCACCAGGGACCACAGGAAGCACCTCCTATGAATTATGAGCTGGAGTTGGACCTTCACCTTTGTCCAGGCCTCCTCCTGTTGCCTGGCCTCCTGCTTCCACCTGGGCAAAGGGCTGCCCACCACTTCTTCCATGGACGAGTAATAGTTGGTTTCTTCACTTGTGAAAAGGGAAAACACTTCCCTCACAGAGTAGAGGAGAGAAATACAAGAGAAGTAACAAGAAAGAATTTCACCCAGCCTCTGGCACCCAGCTGGGGCTCAGTAAATGGCAGCAATTATTATTATAACACACGTGAAAGAGTTTGGGAAATTAAAATGCTGCATAAGCTCAACATATTATTATTCATCTTCCTATATCTACTTCATAGGTCCTCAATTAAGGTATAATTAAAGATTAGCTAAGGTTACAAGGTTGGCTGCCCACATTTTCTTTCTTGGTTTGGTCTTCAGTGCTGCTTGTAACTTTTATTCAGGCCCCAGGCAAGACATGAAAACACACTCAAACACCCAACCCTGTTAAATGCCAGTGAGATTTTGCAACATCTAAACCTAGAGAACACTGCTGTGGATTTAATTTAAACCTCAGAGGCATTATGGAGGCCAGGGAAGTTCACAGGGTGTGGGAGGAAGGCAGGGGAAGGCAGGTGGAGAAGGCAGATAGCCCCAACTGGACTCCACGGTGCCACGGCAAGCTGGGCTTTTACTCAGAATACTAGACCTCAGTTTCTGTACAAGAGAGGTAAGAAATACCTGCCTCTGGAGGGTAGAGAACATATGTTACTCCTGGTAGGTGATCAATAAATGTGAACTCCTTCTCCCCCTCTGTGTTTGGTAAAGAGCTCAGGGCCTTCATTTTGCTCTTTCTGTCTACCAACTGCAAACACAGGTTAAAAATGCCTTCACAGTGAAAGAGAAGGGGCCAAGGTTTGCTCTCCAGGTTCCTAGCACGAGGATGCACTGGGAGTTAGAGTTATCTTCTCCATCTGTGAGAAACCGTTGGGAATTTAAGAACACTCATCACGCAGGCAAGTGTATGGAGTGGTATTTTTGCCAGAGAAGGGAGCCCCATTGTGGTGGAAGATGGCACACCTTAAGACGGAATCAGCGGGTGTAAATAACACCTGAGGAAGAGGATGCTGAGGGGATGTTGCAGAAGGAGATTCTGCAAAAAGATGAATCTGGGCTCTAGTGGCTGTGTAGGGGCTTTAATCCAGACTCTGGGCATCCACATATTCATTTAGTCATCCCTTATAAACCTACAGAACCACAGAGGCCTCTGAATTTGACATGCTCATTTTAAACAGGGGAAACCCAAACCTAAAACAAAGGCACCAACACAATCTACAAAAAAGACCTCACTCTGGTCCTTCACTGTGCTGCTAAGTGATGAGTGTGGGATTCCTAGACAACAGGAGTCACCTGAGCTCTGTCCCAGACTCTGCGCTTTAGCGGGGCATATCAGGCATTCTTCAGACTTTGGCTTCTTTACCTTTAGTGGGGTTGGACTAGAGGAGCTGGAAGGTTCCTTCCAAGGCTCAAGTCCTGACTTTCTGAGTCTAGGAAATAAGTACACAGTGCTTTTAGGAGTGCTCATGCACATCACAAAGAGGTGTTCTTGCTTCCCAGAGTGAATTTAAAACAATTGCTTCACAGAAGGTCAAATTTCGCATACTTCAGGGATTCGGCCATTACTTAGAGAATGCTCACCTGATCTGCTTTTATATGAGTTCATAAAGTAGGCGGTGGGAGATGTGTTAATAGTTTTCATGAGGTGCTATGGCCCAAGATCTGCAGATGATATGAATTATGCTTTGTGTTAAAGCCTTCCTTATTCTCCTGGGAGGAAGAAAGTAGACATGTTATATGTGTTTTTTAGGGGGGGCGGGGGGGAGCAGAAGAACTTTTGATTTACTATGCAGGAGGAGGCTGTGTTTCATGGCCAGCACTTATTTTGGTTCTACTTCATTATTTCTGTGCACTTTGTGAGGGAGGAAGTATGCAACTTTTTAAAGTTTCTTGAACACTTGGAAAGAAGGCAGGGGAAGACTGGAGCTAAGCACCTATTAAGTTTTAGGAACCTTTTACTCCTTGTCCAACAATTCTGTGAGATAGGTTGTTGTAGTTTGCCCATTTTACAGGTGAGGAAATGGGCTCACAGAAATAAATTGGAACAAAGTTAATCAGTCAAACAAATGTGTTTAACTATACAGTTTCCATGGCCAGTTCAATTTAATGTGTGTATAAAAAGAAAACAAAATAAAACAACAACAACAACAAAAGATTCTGAGGGCTGGAAAATCAAGCTTGGGTCAAAGGAAGCTGTCTGAGTCACAGAGTAAGAAATGAACCTTTGGACACACACCTGAGAAGGTTCAGAGGGATCCCCGGTTCTAACAGTGTTACAATGCCGACTGTACCGATGATACCAAGATTTAAGATGGGAATCATCTATTTGACACAAATTTCAAAGAAATATGTACTCCAGTTTAAGAAAATGGTTAACATCTTTTTAAAGTCCTAGGTAGGAAGCCAAAGGAGCTGGATTCCAGTCTTGGTTCTACAACAGTTGGGTAGAGCCACCTTGAGCAGGTCACCCAGTGTCTTTGAGGTCACATTTCTGCCCCTTAAAAGAATGAGGTTGTACTGTGAGATCTCTAAGTCCTCTTTGAGTTCTTTGATTCCATCTGTAAAATTCACTTAATATAACAGCGCATTCCCTGGCGAGGGACAAATGAGGTGTTACAGGGCTGCCTTGGAAGTTTTGTGCACATGGTTCATCTCCTTCAACCAGGGGAATTCCTGGAGAGCTGGAAAGCATCTTATGTCTGGCACCCAGCACATGTCAGTGGCTGTTGACTGGAGGAGTGAAAGAAAGAACGAATCTTACCATTCCTGGTGCAGTGTCAATGAACATGGACTCAGGAATCAGAAAGATCTGCGCTTTAATAAAGCTTCACTCCGAGTCCTTTTTCCTCATTTATAAAATGGGAGCAATAATAGCTACCTCACAGGCTTGTCAACAGCTTATTATTATTGCCAAAGTAAAGTGTTTTTATTGAAAAGAAGGCAAAAGAGAATAAATAAAGATCTTAAAGGGTGCAATTTGCTACTTAATTAATATCTTCATTAGGCTAACAGCAGCTGTATGTACCTGTGCTCGCTTGACAAGCATTTCTGAGGGACTGCTAAGTGCAGAGTGCCATGTGAATCGCAGGAAAGAGACCTTTAGAAAGGGTATTTACCAAGCATCTAAATGTACTGTGCACCCACACCATTCTGCACTAGCTGTGGGAGGTAGGAGTTGCTCTTCCCATACTGAAGAAAAGCAATGCTCAGAGAGGTTAAGTAATTTACTGAAGGTCAAACAACAGGTAGAGGCTAGTTCATGTGACAAGATCAGCGGGCTTAATGAAGTAAAATGAAAATGCTGAATAACAAGCATATCAATAATCACTTTGTGCTACTGCCAACCACAAAGTAATGTGCCCAAGTGAGGGAGTGGTAGGAAAGGAGGAGAGGCCACCTTAACTAATTCCAGCACCCAGGTCAAAATCAAGACCTTACTTAAAAAGGGCCAGGGGATCAAAAACTACCATATAGTTTTATTCAAATTCAAAAAAAGAGGTTAATGAAGGAACTAAATTAATTAGAAAATGACATTTAAAGAATCCTTCAAATGTCAGATATGGTGGCCCATACCTGTAATCCCAGTGACTGGGGAGGCTGAGGCAGGAGGATTGCAATTTTAAGGCCAGCCTCAGCAACTTAGCATAACCCTGTCTCAAAATAAAATAAAATAAAAAGGGCTGGGGATATAGTTCAGTGGCAGAGCACTCCTGGATTTAATCCCCAGCACCAAAAATCAAACAAAAAAAGAAACCTTCAAAAAATCCTTCCCTTCTTAGGAAAACATGAAATTATTTCTCATTGTTGAAATTTTTAAAAATGGCTTGGCAATGTGGACTAGGCATCTCTGATATTGGTTCATGTTAAACCCACAAAAGAGTCTTCCATGCATGGGGAAGGGCAGTGACCCCAGGCATGTCTCAACCTGGGGGCTGAGAGGGCAGAAACAAGAAGGAGTTGTGTGGCAGGCATGTACTCCACTGCTCAGGCCAGGGAAGAGGGATCTAAGAATGTTTGGGCATGGCTTCCTGTTTACAGGAGGGACTGTGCTACAAATGCCTGGTCCTCTCTGTTTCAGTGCCAGTCAGTGCTCCCCAGAGCATGAGGGTTCCATTGTCAAAAACATTTGAGAAGCACTGTACATTCCCTCCTCTGCTTAGAGAACCTCTGTGCCCATGATCTGATAAGTTAATGCCTCAAAGAACTCTTGGAGCAAGGAATATCTTTAACAATTTGTTCATGGAAAATTTGTTCATGGAACCGCAGTACCAAGTAGCACTTACGAAGATACAGCAGGGCTAGTTCTCTGAGGGATAGTTTTTTTTGTTTTGATTTGTTTTATTTATTTGTTTTTATTTTGGGTACTGGGGATTGTACCCAGGGGTGTTTTACCACTGAGCTACATACCCAGCACTTTTTTATTTTGAGACAGGGTCTTGCTAAGGCTGGTCTTGAACTTGGAATCCTCCTGCCTCAGCCTCCTGACTCACTGGGATTACAGATGTGTGCTACTGTGCCTGGATTTTAAGGATATTTTCAAAGATCTTCCTCTTCCACCTAGGTTATTTCAAGCACCACCAGGCTTGTTCCTCTATAATCAGTCATCAATCTGATTATCAAGTGATTTTTCATGATAGGACATCTGACTGCTTTTTATCTTTAATCAAAAAATTTCCATGGATCCACACTGTCTACAGAATACAATGTGAACTCAAGTCTGATATTCAGTATTCTCCCCAATGTAACTTTAAATGGCAATTTGACTCTTTTCTATATTTTACTTTCTGGTCCCCTGACCTTTCACCCTAGGAACCAACCAACCTCTTTCTTTCTTTCTTTCTTTCTTTCTTTCTTTCTTTCTTTCTTTCTTTCTTTCTTTCTTTCTTTCTTTCTTTCTTTCTTTTTTTCTTTCTTTTTTTCTTTCTCTCTCTCTCTCTCTCTCTTTTTCTTTCTTTTCTTTCTTTCTTTCTTTCTTTCTTTCTTTCTTTCTTTTTTTCTTTCTCTCTCTCTCTCTCTCCCTCTTTCTTTCTTTCTTTCTTTTTTTCTTTCTTTTCTTTCTTTCTTTCTTTCTTTCTTTCTTTCTTTCTTTCTTTCTTTCTTTCTTTCTTTCTTTCTTTCTTTCTTTTTCCCCCCTAAGTCCTTTTTTTTAAAAATAATTTTAGATTCACCTCAAAGTTGCAAATAAAGTACAAAGAGTTCTTGTATTTTTCATCCAATTACTCTCGATAATGTTCAGCCTTTCCAAATGATATTTATTGTTTCCTACCTTTGATTTCAACTCAAGATCATCTGTCTCTCAAGGCCATGTCCACATCTGATTCATCTTTGCATTGTTCCCAGAACCTGGTACCATGTACAGATCAATAAGGCTCAGTGTTTCGAAGACTTCTGCATTTCATAGTGAAGTTTTTTTTTTTTTTTTTTTAAAGTCTAAAACAAAAATTGCAAAAGAAAACTTGTCCTCTAATGATCACTACTTCATTGTAAAAGGGATTATCTTAATGGGGAGGACAATGCTAGGACCAGAGACAGTCCTGATGAACGACTGCTGTTTCACTCTGATCCTCCCTTTCGTTGCAAGCAGAGCCCTGTGCCAAGCACAGCGGACCAGCTTCTGTAGGCTAAAGACATAGCAAATGGAACGATGGAGGTTATTCCGGCTTCCAAGCATTTGGTCAGGCTTACGGTGGGCGGACTTCTGTATTTATTTGCAGCTCCAACCAAGCTTGGAATGTAAGTACTCACAACATCTCCACACAAGAATTTCCCTTGTTTCTATGGCAGAAACAGAAGTGATTTGGACTAATTAAACACAGAAATTGCATTCAAAACTAAAAGTCCATTTGGAATTCCCAGGTCTCTCTTCTGGTGGGAATGCCTTTTCATAGTCGGGGTGGTGAACACATTTCTTTGCACATCCATCTCCCATTCCACATGGCTGCAGTCACTTTCTACAAGCCGATAAGGGTAACGGAAATCACACATTGCTGCAACCTCCCGTCGTTTCCTTTCTCCTTCTCTGCTACTTCAGCTGGAACGGAGATGAATTTTCCTGCAGCATCTGTCTCCAGAGGAACACTTCTCTCTCCACAAATGGCTGAGCCGTTCACAGTGTTTAAAAAGCCCAGGATGATCTTTCTCTAATACGGAGCTGCCCATGGCACAGCCCTCGATAGCTCACTGCTGCCTGATAGAATCACGCTCAAACTTTACAGCATGATCTTCCATGCCCTTCATAAAATGGCCCTGAAGGTGTTTCTGGAGTCTCAGTGGGGAGGAAGGAGCCTGGCATTAGCAATTTCATAACAATGCCTAACTCTTTCTTCCCTTGGTGTCTTTGTTCATTGTCTTCTCTCCACTTGAAAATTTCTCCTTGCTGCCTGCTCAGAGATCTCACAGTTACACTGTTAAGAGTCAGAATAAGTGCTGGCTGTGGTGGCACATGCCTGTAATCCCAGCGGCTGGGGAGGCTGAGGCAAGAGAATCGCAAGTTCAAGGCCAGCTTCAACAACTTAGTGAGGAACTAAGCAACTTAGTGGGACCCGACCTCAAAATAAAAAATAAAAAAGGGCTGGAGATGTGGCTCCATGGTTAAGTGCCCCTGGGTTCAATCCCCAGCACACACACACACACAAATAAAAATTTAAAAAAAAAGGAGAGAATAACTGCCAGTTCTCAACTGCAGCCTTCCTGATCCCACAGAGAGAATTAATTTCTCTGTTTCTCTAAGTTCCCACAGCAGCCTATACAAACTATTAGTAAAGTGGGTTAATAACTACCTACCTCATGGAGCTGTAAGGTTTAAATGTAAATACACTTAAAGCATTCAGAACACTTAACAAATGAGTCAGTGTGATTGTCATTGTTGCTGCTGTTGTAAAACAACATCTTTGTCCCCTGCTTGTTCCTAGTCATGCCCTGCCAGGCCAGGAGGTCATAGAGTGCAGGACCCGATTCCTTTACACCTCTTATCCCAGCACCTGGCATGTGTCAGTCATATAGTAAGAGGGAAATGAATTACTTTTTAAGAAATTGTCTTTGACTCTAAAGTGGCATGTTTTCACTAGAATATGCACAATGGAGAAAAGTAGGAAGGAAAAAGCCAAAAAACAATCAGGCAAAAACCAATCACAGCTGCAACACTCGGTGATAACCACGGTTGATGTTCTCGGTGTTTCCCTCTAGCCTCTTCTTACATGTATGTAAGTGTGCATTTATCAAGTGAGGTTTATATCAGCAATGGCACTTCTATCCACTTTCCACTTGACATTTTAAGAGTTTTCTTTTATCTTTAAATATTATTAAAATATTAAATATTAAATTTAAATATTATTTAAAGATATAATTTAAATAGCTGCTTAACACTTCATGGTAGAAACAGAAGATAATGTTCTTTTACCCACTTCCTATTACTGGGTATCCAAGTCTTTTTAAGTTTTAGAAAATATTTTTTGCATCGTAAACTCTGCCAAGGAGGAGGTAAGTCCCAGCCTCCACCCCTTCAGGAGGGATGTGCTGGTGTAGGAAGGGTAAAGGATGAGTCCCTTTTACAGGGATGGTTTAAGTGGCTCTTGAAAGACAACAGGCCTTTCCAGGTGGGTACACTCCCAGGCTGCCTGGACAGCAGGCTCAGACCAAAGTCAGTCCCTCTCCCTCCCATTCCCCTCCGAGCCCCATCCCATTAACATTCCTCCTGGGAGACGGCAGTTCCAAAGGACAAACAGGCATTGTTAGGATTCAAGGGCCCTGAGAAAGGGCCCTGTAACTTGATCCCCACTGGTTGGGATACACTTGGACAGGTCACCCTGGGGACACCCTGGTGACAGACGAAAGTGCATCTCAGAGCCCTGGATTGTGTTTCCATGACACAGGTGTGGGGAGATTATCTTTCTGACAAGCCAAGCACTTACCCCAATCTCTGCAGCTGCTTTTTCTTTTGTCCCTGGTCCTAGGCAGACCAGAAATAGCCCCTCTCAAGCCCTTCTCCACGAGAACTAAGAGTTGTCTCTGCTGGAGCCCCTTTGCCCAAAAGACTTACCCAAAGAACCTGACAAATGACCCCACTTTGTCAAGTGAAACAGTGAACAAACAGCCAGCACTGTATCTGAGCAGGCATGTCACCTTAAGCCAGTAGAGCCCTGAAACTCCATTAGGAAGCCCACAGCAGGGTGGTGCAGAGCATGAGCTCCGGAGCCAGACCCTGTGGGCCTTTCACATGCTAACTGACTGGACTTAGGCCACTTGTGTGGCCTCTCTGAGCTTCAGTTGCCTGTGAAAAGGGAACCAAGTTGGTGTCCCTGAGTTGCTGTAAAGATGAAACTAGGCCAGAGACACTGATGCACTCAGTGTGCCTAGCAAAGGAACTCCTGAGAAAACTGGAAGGGGCCAGGTATGCTCTAGCAACAGAGAGTGGCCCATCAGGGGGCTGGCAGGTGGGTCTGCACACAAAAGCCCAGTGCCTCCTGAAGCACTGGGCCAGGCTGCTGAGCTGGTGCAGGAGGAGAGTCCACAGAGGGGAGGGCTGTTCTGGCCAGGTCTTAGCAACACCCACTCAGACGTGACTGGGAGGCAGCCTGGCCCCAGTGCTGGAAGGAGGAAGGCAAGTGCTGGCAGGGTGCCAGCCAGGAGCCCACTAGAAGCAGGTGCCATGGCAGGGCAGACTTGGGACACAGGCTGCTTGGCCCTCTGCGCCCACCCCGATGTGTTGCACAATCCAGAGCAGGCTCTCCCCAAGCCCGAGGCTGCCCTGACTCATTCTCACCTCACAAAGCTGTCCCTGAAGTGGGTAGGACAAAACGCAGACACATTCCTGGCCTGTCTTTAACCATGTTTCTGTTCTGTAAGATTGAACATTTTCTGAGAACCTACTGTGTGCCAGGGGCTGTTCTTGAGGTTTTTGTACACAGCATCTCACTGGATCCCCATGACACTCCTGGGGTGGAGTTGTTCCTGCCCCTAAGCAGCAGTGAGAATTGGGAGATGAGGTCTTTTAAACACAGAGAAGCATGGAGTAAGCCCCTCTGAGGACAGCCTGGAGTACTGCTGGACCAGGCTACCAGCTGGCCTCCTCAAGTGCAAGGGCAGACCCCGTGGCACTCAGTGCTTCATACATGCAAGCCCGGTGGACAGCGGGAGGCGGCATGGCCTCAAGGAGCCAGAGGCTGGAGGACACTCCAGGCCCCTGCTCGTCTTTCCACAAATACTACTTAGTTTGTCCTGCCAACTGCCTCCCAGTCTCTTCTCTTCCCAGATAAGAATTATTATCCCTATTTTGCAAAAGACAAAAATAAGGCTCAGTGAGGGAGACAAATTGCCCAGTGCTGTGTGGCCACACATTAGAGAGTATTAATATGAAGCCAGTTCTGGTGACTCCATAGCCTGTGCCCCTCAGGACACTGTCTGTCTTCCTAGGAGAACCCCAGGCAGGCTTGGAGAGCTCATGGCTTCCCAGTGCACTGGGCACATCCCACCAGACTTACATCTGTCCAAATCCTCCCTTTGAAAGCTGGCGTGAGATTCCGTGAGGATCTTAGGACAGATTCTTTCACCCTATTCCAGAACCATGCATCTGCTGCTAGTCCCAAGAAAGGGATTTTAGCTAGAGATCCTTAACTAATGTGCACCTTTCTGACAGGTGCTGAGTGGTTTCTGGCTGATCAGGGACAGCAGCCCTCAAGCTGGGGCAGGAGGCCCTGCAGGAAGGGGCTGATTTTATATTTCAACTTTCAGGCAATTTTCCAGTCTTAGAGGAGGTATGTTTTGAAGAGTGAGACATGTTCTGAGAAGCATCTTGACTCTTGAAAGAAGTGAGACAGAAAATGGAAGGATGTCCTGGAGTGAGGGTGCTGGGCTGGCTGGTGTGCGTGGCAGACTCAAGGATTCCCAAGGAGCACAGACTGGAAACATCAAACCCAGCCTGCAAGTGCACGGGAAACAAGGCCAGTCCCTTCCCGCCCTCATTTGTCCCTCTTTATGTATTACTTCCTCTGTTTCACCAAGAGAAATTCACACTCAGCAAATACACATCATTTAATTGCCAGTCATAAAGACTCATCTGTTCAGAGGAGTGGCGATTTTCAAAGCATATTTTAAAACGATTTGTTTTTCTAGTAGGGAACTGAATCTAGATCTTTTGTGATAGTGCCGATGACCTGGTAGAAAGTCCTGACAATCCAAGGGTGCTACACTGATGTGCAAAAATGCACAGTCAAGAATCTAGATGTGAACACCAGAATAAATTAAGAGTAACAGATGTTAAGCAAATATTGGTTTTCTCTATCCCCTATTCTGTAAAATGATTCTATTTACTAAATATTCTATTTATCGAGTACCAGAGTAACAACATACTCCACTGATGTACAGCTTCTGGGCAAAATGCCTATTGCACAAAGGTGTGCGTGTGTATGCCTGTGTGTGTATATGTGTGTGGTGTGTGTGTGTGTGCCTGTGTGTGCATGTGTGTGCGTGTGTGTCCCTGTGTGTGGTGTGCATGTGTGTGCCTATGTGTGCATGTGTGTGCCTGTGTGTGTGTGTCGTGTGCATGTGTGTGCCTGTGTGTGTGTGTATGTGTGTGTGTGTGTGGTGTGTGTGTGTGTGTGTGTGTGTGTGTGTGCATGTGTGTGTGTGGCGCGGAGGGGGTTCACTGCAGGCTTGCTAGTGGGGCTGCTTTCCTGTACCTGTCCTGTGAGCACGCAGACTGTCGTTTGCCTTCTCTCACAGAGGCTGGAGAGGTCAGCAGAGCAGGTGGTCTTTTTTCCCCTTTGGAGGTAAGGCAAGTGAGGGCCTCGGAGGTAGAGTGACTCTCCAGTGCGGGGCAGAGTTGGGATTGGCACACACACCTGCCTGGGATGAACTGGCTGACACTGTGTGCTTCCCATGAAAATGCAAACCTGAATGGAAGCTGTCTGGGGTTCTCAGCCCTGACTCAGGTCAAAGCAAACCAGGCACCTGACTCTGGCCCACACTTCCTGTCCTCCCTAGCGCGTCTGCTGGAAGAGAAAGGTCAGTGAGCGGTGAGCGTCCTCTCCCCCGAGCACAGATCTGGGAGCCCAGGCTCAGCAGGAACCGGTGGCCCTATCTGAAGGAGTCCTTGCTTTGAAATGACGAATAGAAGTCTCTTCTCATCCTCAGCGTCCTCTTAGCCCTTCACACCCCTAGTAGCTTGAAGGGTCGGGTTGAGGCAGCTTCACGAGGGCAGAAGTCACAGTGGTTTTCATCATGGATCTGAAGGTCTGAAGGGCAGGGTCCTAATGTTGGCTGGCTTCCCTTGGTCTGTCATCCCGAGAACAGTTCTTGAGAGACAGGTCTGGCCTTCAGGAGCCTTCCTGCTCTCAGATTCAGGACTATTGTAGCTCTGTCCATCAGACACTTTTGTTTGCTAGGGGCTGGGCGGAGAGCATCCTTCCAGCCTGCTGGGCTGGGATTATCCCACACACTCAGAGGGACTACTAATCTCCCTGGGTCACTCTGGCAGTATGTGGCAGAGCTGGGATTTGAACCTAGGCCTATCAGACTTCAAAGCCTCCCCCACTTTTTACTTAAAACACTTAATGAAAGGATAAAATCAAATCTCTTTCTTGTGATTTTCCACATGATTTCTCTTCCACCAAGAACTGTACTTTGGTTACCTTTTGGCTAAAAACAATAATAATTTTGCACACTTTGTCATTACCAAAATACGATGACTAATCTCTATAGGTCTCTTCAGATTTGACACACTCTGATAATCAATAAGACAATACTGACAGAGTGCCCACTGTGCATACAGGCTTCATGCATTCAGTAATCGCATCACCATAGGACTGGGCAATCTTGTAGTAAATCTTCTAATAAACATCGTCTATAATAACCGAGAGGCTGAAGCCCAGAGAGGGGAATCAATTTGTCCAAGGCCACACAGCTTCAGGGCTCAAACTCAGAAACAGGACTCCTGGCACAACAGAACCCCTTCAACCACAGAATGCAGCAGCTTCTGTGTCTGATTGGATTGTGGCCTGGGCTTGAAGTAGGGAGCGGGATAGGGTGGAGGCAGGGTGTTTGGGGACCTGGCCAAGGATTGGAAAAGCAGAAGGGGACCAAAAAGATTTTATTTCCAAATGCTACCTCCCTAGAAAACTTTAAAAAGAAAAGTTTGCCTTTACAGTCTGAAGGAGTTTTTCATGTTTCAGCTCATGCTGAATTGTTTTATGCTGTAGCTATAAACCTCCAACAGAGAGGGTGCGGGGACAAGGCTGACCCAACTTTAACTATGGCCGCACCGCTGGAAAGCTCAGGTTACGAGGATCACTTCTGGTGCCAAGGCAGTTTAACAAGTATGAATGCACATAATTTGTTCCAGTTGTCCTGCCTCAGCATAGAAGGGCTATTTCTGGGGTGGGGCTCCCCACACTCCAGCCAATGTGGTTCCCATTACCGGCTCCAGCGCCTTGCGGAAGTTCCCTCCACGCCCAGCAAGGACTGTCTCACCACAACTACAGAGCTCTCCGTTTTCTATAAAGGTTCAGAGGGCCCCGTATCTAAGGGGATGAGGGGTTTGCTACAGAAAGCATCCAATCTCATCCATCCCAAGAAACCCTTTTCCCCCACCCAGTTGTTTCTGTCTAATCTCTCTCCAACCCAAATAGTCTCCTTTAAAAAAAAAAATTATTTGTTCTAATTATTTGTACATGACAGTAGAATGCATTTATACATTTTGATAGATCATATATAAATGAAGTATGATCTTTATTTTGAAAGATTTCAACCCTATAGAAAAGTTAGAAGAGCACAAAGCACTTATTTACTCTCCATCTAAACCTCAATTGCTAACATGCTGCCACACTGCTGTATCTCTAGGTATATTTAATTTTTTCCTGAACCATTTGGAAGGAAGTTGTAGATGTCAGTACAGTTCACATCTGCAAACATCACCTACAAGTCAGGACGTCCTCCCACATAGCCACGTAGTACAGCCGAGCAAGGAACAACCATTCCACCATATTACCTCATGCACATACTGCATCTAAAGTGTCCCCAGTTCTTCCCCAATATCTTTCTTACAGCCTTAAAAAAAAAAAAAATCAGGATTCGATCAAGATTCAAGGTTGCATTTGGCAATTGTATTTTGTTAATCTCTGTTTTTAGGTGGTGCATCATAGTTATTCATAATAGCGGCACTCGTTTTGACATATTTGTAAAATCATATAACATCATTTTCTCCATTTCACTCCTTAATTCTGCCTTCTTCCCTTCCCTTCCTTCCCCCCGGCCGTCACTTTCCTTTAATCTACTGGTCTTCCTTCTATTCATTTATTTACTCATTAATTGGTGCATTACAGTTACATATAAAATTGGAAGGCGCTGTGATAGATGTCCACCTGCACGCAGCATACTTTGGTCAGCTTCATTCCCTAGTTATTCCCCTCTCCTCCTCCTCCCGCCCTCTTGGTCCCCCTCTTCTACTCTAGTGACCTCCCTTCTATTTTCTTGAGATCCCCTTATTTTATTCCTTTTTTCTCTCTAGTTTACTCATATGAGAGAAAATATTCAACTCTTGACTTTCTGGGTCTGGCTTATTTTCCTTCATGTCTTTCAATCTGCAGGAGCCTTCCACCCACCCAGTCACTGACTATTCCTTTTTTTATGATACTGATCTTTTTGCAAAGTCCAGACCAGTTGTTTCACAGACTGCCCTGCATTCTGGGTACCTCTGATTGTGTTCTCACGACTAGATTTGGGTTGAACATCTTCGGCCGGCATACCTCGTGTGCGATGAAATGTACTGATTGCACGGTGCCAGGATTGCTCAGTAACGGTTCCCCACTATACTCAGTTCTCTACTTGTTCCTTTGTCCTTTTGTAATGAGTAAATAATCTGTGATACCAGGACCCATCTCCTGAGTCAGTTATCTGCACTTCCTCCTCCCCTCTCAACCCACACGCATCCTTCTCTGGCTTGGCCTCTGCACCCTTGAAATGCCCTTCCCGAGGTCCCTAGTGGCCAACCAGAGGCCGACATCAATGGACACTTTCACGTTGCCTTCTTGGCCCCTCAGCAGAGCTCGATGCTGATGCTCAGGCCCTGCTTGAGGTCAGGATCTAGAGACACACAGTAGGTGACTGCAGACATCTCTTTAATGAGTGAATGAATACACACATTGAGGAAAAGTATGGACTGGGAAGGAGAAGACCTGGCCGTTAATCCCAGATCCTCTTCTCCACATACAGAGTTGCTTTAGGGCTGGGGAGATAGCTCAGTCAGTAGAGTGCTTGCCTTGCAATCACAAGGCCCTGGGTTCGATCCCCAGCACCACAAAAAAAAAAAAAAAAAAAAAAAAAAAGTTGATTTAAATCAGTGGTTTTCCTACTTTGAAAAAAAATCCTAATATTAGAAGTGTTCCTTAAATAGGATCTTCATGAGAAGCAAATGTAGAATGCATAAAAGGGAACTGCTTCGGTGGAAGCAGGTGGTGAAGGCCATATGATGTCCTCACTAGAGCGGGGCTTTGGGAAGGATCAGAGAGCTTGGAATGGGAGGGGAAGGGGTGAATTCCAACAGGCCATGACTGCCAGGACAGAAAGTTCCAACCGTAATCTGTGGCATTTAGTTCTGGCAGTGAAAGGAGCAGCTGGGGAAATGGGTCCAGCGCAGCTAGGTAAGAGACCAGTGCCTGTGGAGGGGGAAGCCCAGCACAGAGCCCAGGGCAGGGTTCAGGCGGCATTATCACTGTCCCCTCTCTTGGCTTCCTCTTCTCATCTTTTGTCATTCTAATGCGCTCTGCTGCTTTCTCCCCATTATTCCAGTGTTCCTCTTTGCTGGGAGGGGAGCCACGTCCTGCTGATGAGCAGGGTTAGCAGGAGTGGAGGGGCAGAGGCCTCCCGTGCTCTGAGGGGCTCAGCACCATTCTGCTGAGTGATTTGATGACCTGAGAAGCCTGTCCATTGTCCAGGCCTTAAGGGGCCATTGCCCCTTACCATTAACCCACCTCAGGACAAAGACCATCACCAGCTCAGACAAATAAGCTGCTTAGCCAGACCTCATGCATCATCTTGTCACCCACACAGGGGCCCAACGGGAGTGTCTTAAAAGAGCTGGGAGCACCCGAGAGCAACTCAGCGATTTCCATTCAGGGGCTTCTGGCCAGGGGCTGGGGATTGCTGCCAAGATTGCATGCTGCCTTATCCTCTGTGCAGGCGGCGGGAAAAGAAACCTCTGATCTGCTTTGGAGGTTCCCTTAGAACCTGTGGCTTCCCGAGGGCTGTCAAGAAAGGGGGACAATGGTTATTAGATGAGGAAAAGTAGCCTGGTGGGTTGAGAAGAGGTTGGGTTGAAGAATCAGGCACACCTGGGATGAAAAGTACCACTCACTATCTGTGTGACTCTGGGCGATTTGTAGCTTTTGGATGCTCGGGCCAGTATATCAGTAACCAGAGCAATGATAATCCTAACAGAAGCTTCTGTTTAAGACTTTGCACTAGCCTGGCACTTCACAAATGTAAATTCACATTGAATTCTAACACCTATGAAGTAGGTACTATTATCCCCATTTTATACAGGAGGAAAAGAACCAACCCCAGAATTTCAATCATTTGCTAAAGATCACAGCTAATAATGATGGCGGCAAAATACATTTAAACCCACACTTAATTCTTCTCTTCCAGAACATTCCAATCTTCTGGCAGATTCAATGGGGTGGGAAAGGCAAAGCACCCAGCCTAGCCCCTGCACGCTGTAGGAGCTATGTGGTGGGATTTATTCTTCTGCTATGCAAGCCAAGGGAAGATGAGACCCACCTGGTGGCTGAGGTGGGCTCTGACATGAGTGGATAAGGCTCGTACCATCCCTACGCCAACCCCAGGAAAATCCAGTCTCTGAAAGGGCTGCTCGCTGAGAGGGGCGAGGTGAAGTTGCTCTTTCCACAGGGAGAAAGACAGCTTTGCCTCCCCGCAACTGGTCCCCCGCAGTGGACCTCAGTGCTTCTCTCCCCTGTTCCCTAAGCACCTGGCTACTCAGGTAGGAAACAGAGGCAGTCCGAGTCCATTCACCTGCTCACACAGAGCACCACAGGAAAAGTCTGCTAAATGAGTGGGTGAATGAATGAACGAATGGAATTTTGAGGAAATAAACACTTCCAGACCTCAGAATTAGACTGGAAGCATTTGGCTATATGCAAATAACTGATATTATTATTATTATTGGATGGGAGGCAATGTGTGAACATCAGGCCAACCAAATCTGAATGTGTATATGTGCCTGTCTTTTGGGGAGTTAACCTTCTTTCTCTGGGAAGGGTCCTGAACCTCCCAGTTTCCATCAAACCTCCTCACATACCCTGGGGCATCCCTGACTTTGTCTCCCTCCCACCCATGTCTGCTACAGGGAACAGCTGTTTATGTGTCTCTCTGCCTCCCCAGCAGTCAAGGTGCAAGATGACTGCTTGCTATTCTCCAGGGGCCCTGGGCACACCCTAGATCCTTAATCATAATTTGCCGGTTCTAAGGGCAAACAAGACCCGCCTCTTCCCAGATCAGTCCAAATCACAGAGACCCTCCCCTGTTCTCTGTTTTTCCTTTTTTGAAATGGGGATTAAACCCAGGGGTGATTTATTACTGAGTTATACCCACAGACCTTTGTGATTTTTGTTGTTGTTGTTGTTGTTGTTTTTGAGACAAGGCTTCACCAAGTTGAGGAGGGTCTTGCTAAGTTGCTGAGGCTGGCCTCAAACTGCCCCAGCATCCGAACTGCTGGAATGATAGGCATATACCACCAATACCTGGCTCACTGCTTTCTGAATTAGTGAGGTTGTGTGGTGTCCAGAAGCCTTTGTTCCTAGTCTTGACATTCGCCACAGGACCTGATCTCTGTCCCCTCAAGAATAGTGTCCTGTCTGCTTCCAGGTGGACAGCCAGAGGGAAGGGAGGACATCTGGGGAAAGGCCTGGGCTGCTGGCTGTGGAGACCTGAGCTGCTAGTATTGGGACTTGGGAAGGGTCGCTCTGGTCAGCGTGAGGGATGGACTAAAGGGAGGGACAGGAGGCAGGAGCCAGGGAGGAAAGAAGACAGAGTAAGAAAGGCTCTGGCTCAGGGGCGCGGCCTCGTACAGAGTCAGGGATCATCTCAACTTGAGGATGACAGCAGACGGGTGATAACAACTTCAGTCTGGATCGGATAACCTTCTCACCCCCTGAAAATGTTCTGCATTCTTTGCCAAAGAGCCGGAGCAGAGACTGATGGGAGACCAGGGAACACGGAACACTGATGTCACCTCAGCGCCTCGATGTTATCCTTTTCCACCTTGGAACCCCCCCACCCTGCTCTGCTTGGCGCCCTTTAGAGACGGGCGTGGTGAGGTCACACAGGTACTGGGAGGAGAAACCATCCTCCCCAGGTGTGTCCCCCTGCCCCCCGAGCGAGCTTCCACTGGGGCACCTAAAGAGAGGCTTCTGGAAGTGCAAATATATGTACTGTGATGGTTAGCCAGTGCTGCAGCTTTCCAGAGTTATTTATAGAAATATGATCCACCAGGAGGGGGGGAATGGAGCATAAACGAATTACCAGCCATTTTCCTCTCCTTTCAACTCCAGCGGGAAGGCCAGCTGACCAGAAGGAAAAGGCATCAGGGCTTCATCTGGTACCAAACATCACACTCAGCTGCTGGGACGGTGGGGAATGGGAGTGAGGCAGGGCTCCAGCCAGGGCAGCCGAGCTGTTTCTAAGACCCCATGCTATGTTTGCTTAGCTGCTGCCTTGGGCTCACCGCCCCCTCCCCCCAACCTCTGGAAATCACCCAGCGGGGGAGGGGATCCAAGCTCAGGGCTCCCAGGCAGAGCTATTAATTGCGGAGGCTCTTCCAAGCCTGGAGGGGTAAGAGTGCTGAAATCAGTCTTCCTTCCAAGGATATCTGGCCAAAATTTTTTGGGTTCTATAAGGGGAAAGAGGAAGCACATTCACTGGGCACCTATAATGTAGCAATCACTGTGCCAGAAGCCTTGTCCATGTTTTTTCATTTTTACAAGAATTTTGTGAAGTCCTATTAAAACCAATCTCTACGGAGGAGGAAACTGAGGTCCAGAGAGGTTAAGCCAATTGCCTATGGAGCACAGCAGAGCAAGGGCCTGCAGGCCTCCAGAGCCCACCTTTTCCTACCGTGGTCCGTATTGTGCCATTTCTGCTTTTC
Organism: Sciurus vulgaris; assembly: GCF_902686455.1. NCBI lineage: Eukaryota > Metazoa > Chordata > Mammalia > Rodentia > Sciuridae > Sciurus > Sciurus vulgaris. Next base: position 76,217,105 of record NC_136472.1, read on the forward strand.
TTTTGGTCTTGGTCCTTTTAGGCCTTGTAAAGCAGAGGGAATTGTTTTTTAGTTGTTTAATCTCAAACACCTCTATAAATAATGGCAGTTCAGAGGGAGAGGGAGGAGGTGAAGAAGGAGTAGGGCGAAGAGGAAGCCACGTGGTTCCCTGGTCCACACTGGAGTCATTAACCAGTAATGGAGGATCCAGCTGAGCTCAAAGCACCCAGCTCAGACCTGACGACAGGGGGCGGAGGGCCAGGGGCTGTGAGGGGAAGGTGGGAACAGATGGCTCCCTTAGGAAAGGGACAGGAGGATGGGTTCTGGGAGCAGCATGAGATGTTTATTCTCAAGGTGAGCAGGCCGTGGGGTAGCATAAAAAGCCTGGAGAGTGGACGTGGAAAAGCCACGGAGGTGTAGGCCCTGTGGACAAGAGTCCTCTGGCATCCAGTGGGGTGAGCATTAAGGAAGACCAAGTCACAGGTGGCACAGCTTCCACTTCATTCGGCCCTTTGCTCCTGGTGTTTTTAACACCTAACACGTGCCCACGTCCCTGTCTAACAGAGAGAGGCAAGTCTCTGCTCTGTGTCCTTGAGCGGTCTCTTGCCAGAACAAGATAACCTGTTTTCATTGTGTTTATTTTTACAGTTACCTTCTATTTATGGCAAGGCATACACTTGCCATATGGCAAGCGAAGCACAGTGGTGATACACAATTTCCTTCTGAAAGAAGTAAAGAAGTCTAGAAAAGAGGCCGTTTAAAGGAACATAAATAACAGTGTAGGTGGGCGCACCACCGTGGTAGACTTCACCAGTGACAGAAGCAGAGATGAAAAAGATGTAGGAAATGTTGATTTAATCCAGACCTCTCACTGCCCAGACTAGAAAGCTAAGGGACAAGGCTCTTGCAAGGTGACAGTAGTTTAGAGATAGCGCTGGGATCAGAAGCTAGGTGTCCTCCCAAAAGACAAATAACCAATCAATAAATGGGCAAAGGAACTGAATAGGCACGTCACAGAGGAAGAAATACAATCAGTCAACAAACATATGAAAAAATGTTCAACATCTCTAGCAATTAGAGAAATGCAAATTAAAACTACTCTCAGATTTCATCTCACTCTAGTCAGAATGGCAATCATCAAGAATACAAATAACAATAAATGTTGGCAAAGATTTGGGGGTAAATGTACACTCATACATTGCTAGTGGGACTGAAAATTGGTGCAACCACTCTGGAAAGCAGTATGGAGATTCCTCAGAAAACTTGGAATGGAACCACCATTTGACCCAGTTATTCCACTCTTCCGGATACACCCAAAGGACTTAAAATTAGCATACTATAATGACACAGTTACATCAATATTTATAGCAGCTCAATTCACAATAGTTAAGCTATGGAAACAACCCAGGTGCCCTTCAAAAGCTGAATGGATAAAGAAAATGTGATATATATATATATATATATATATATATATATATATATATATACATATACACACACACACACTCGTGCGCGCGCGCACACACACACACAATGGAATATTACTGGACCATAAAGAAGGAAATGATGGTATTTGCTAGTAATGCCAATAAGTGGAGAATATCATGGTAAGTGAAATAAGCCAATCCCAAAAACCAAAGGTGGAACGTTCTCTCTGATATGTGGATGGTAGCATACAATAAGGGGGAGAGGATGGAAGAATAGAAGTTCATTGGATTAGACAAAGGGGAGTGAAGGGAAGGGAGGGGGGATGAGAATAGGAAAGACAGTAGAATGAATCAGCCATAACTTGCCTGCGTTCATATATGAATACACAATCAGTGTAACTCCACATCATGTAGAACCATAAGAATGGGAAGTTGTACTCCATGTGTGTATAATATGTCAAAATATACTCTACTGTCATGTATATCTAAAAATAATTTAAAAATAAGAAGAAAAACAGAAAGAAAAAAATTAAAAAGAAGAAGAAGCCAGGCGCCCTATTCCCAGGCACATGTCTTCTCTAAAGTTAGCTTTCCAGGCTAGCTCATGGCAACTGGGAGGAAGCTCCTCCAAATAGGTTCATAACTGGAAAACTGAGCTGACATGGATGGCAGCAGGCTTCACAGGCTAGACCAACCATCCACTAGTGAACCCAAAGCTGGTTCAGAGTCGTGCAGCCCAGGGATGGCTCTCTAAGGTGCTCCGCATTCTGTACTTGTCTCTCAAGTGTCCCGGGCTCACGACCCGCCCCACACAGCCATCCTTGCCGATCCGTGGATCCAACAGGATGATGGGCATGAGCAAGCTTTGGGAGTGAGATGGGTGCACGAATGTTAGCTAAACTAATCTCCCAAACACTCCTTGGCCTTCTTCCAGGTGCGTCTTTGGCACTGTGGGCCCCAAAGTGTCAGGAAGTGCCTTAAGATGTGGTGTCCTGGCCAGGTGCAGTGGTGTACACCTGTAATCCCAGCGGCTTGGGAGGCTGAGGCAGGTGGATCATGAGTTCAGAGCCAGCCTCAGCAACTTAGTGAGGCCCTGAGCAACTCGTGAGACCCTGTCTCTAAATAAAATGGGGATGTGGCTCAGTGGTTAAGAGCCCCGGGGTTCAATCCCCGGTATTCAGGGAAAAAAAAAAAAAAGATGTGGTGTTCACAAGGGGCCCCCCCGTGAAGCAGGTCACTAACATTTCAATGGGGACACAAACCAGGCTTAGTTTCCAGATGGAAAAGCTGGGACACATGGCTAATGTGCCCTCTTCAAGGGGTGGTCTAGGAGCGCCTAGATCCAATCAAGCCATACACCAAAATTGTTATTTCTGTACTTTTTAATGCAACGGCATTTGGGGGAAATGAATGGAAAAGGAGCTGCAGAGAGTCTGCAATCCAGTCACGTGAGAGACTAATTAGAGGGCCTGGTTCTCCCAGGACGTTCAGTTACATTAATTCAAAGTGTGACCTGTTTATTTTGTGAGGTCAGGAAGAAGCCTTACCTCCTAGAAAGCCAATGTGGCAATTAAATTAGAGTCACTAGAGTTTGCCTGAGGGAACATATGAAAAAGGGCTTTGTAAACTACATAAAACGCAAGTGACCCCTGCGAGGGTGTCCCCACTGCCCCCAATTAGGGGGCATAATTGTCTGGCCCTGGTGGGAGGCCACAGGTGAGGGCTTGTCTGGCTCAGAGAGCACCTGGCAGAGTGGAAAGGGCCCTGAAGTCTGGGCCATGCTTTGAATCTTGGCTCTGTAGCTGGGCAAATTGCTTCATCTCCACGGATCTCCACAGCGCTACCAGGTATGTGGCTCTGTGTGCTGTTTTTGGGTGGTGGTCGTGCACAGGCATGGAAGGGGTGCTGGTAGAAAGGAGGGAGAAAGGGAAATCAACTTATTTTCAGTTTGATTTTGATTTTCAATTTTGAAGTTAGGTGCCACAAGCTGTGGGCGTGCAAGAGGTACAGTGTGACCAAGACCTCCTTCAGAAACTTGGAGTGGGAGGGGGAATACAGACACACGAATAACCAGGGCCCAGGCTGCAAGGGAGGAGTCTGTGCAAAAGACAGTAGGGCATCGAAGGAGGGGACACGCCATCAGACAGGCTGCAGGGCAGCTTCCTGAAGAACTCATGCTGGCCAAGCTCTGGACTTTGGAGAAACGACCACTGGGCCTCTTGCCTCCTACTGAGGCCTGCAAGCTGGCCAGCATGCTGTGCGGTTCCCTAAGCTCTTACTGCCAAGCAGAGTGGGTGAGGCCTTTCCAGGCAGTGATTATGGGTAAGCAACAAGCACTCCTTAGAGCTTGGTCTAGTTTCCAGGTGATTTGTTCCTATAACCACGGACAGGTTACTAAGCCCTTCTGAACCTTGGTTCCCCCATTTAAAAAATGGGACAATTCAGGATTACCATTCATTAGCCACCAATACAAAACCCCCAAACTGCGAGACCAAATGTTTTACCAAAATTCATCTGGTGGCAAAAAAACTGAATTGGCAGGAACCTTTAAGCTTTTTTTTTTTTTTTTTTTTTAAATTTTTTTATTTTTAATTCCCACTAGGATAACCACGTTAGTTTTTCTGTTTCACTGCAGAAACAGTGATGGTTTGATCACTATGGGCATTTCAGGAAGAACACAGAAGATACATTCTATTTTCTTTCTTCAATCTGAAAATATCTGAATTCTGAAGTGCATCTGACTCCTATGGTTTCATTTAAGGAATTTTGACACCATAATGTAAATACCTATTTTCTAGGATCTCTTGGCTTAGAATATGCTTCACCCCCCACCCCCACTCTCTGCCATCTCTCTGAAAAATGCCCAAGAACATTTAAAATGTCATCAGGAATGAATGACAAAATCAGTTTGTCTTGCTACCAGGACTTAGGAAGTCGGTTTCTCTCTACAGCAGGTGTAATACAAATTTATTTACCAACAAAGGTCCTTTGATGCAAGAGCTGGGAGCTGTGGTGAACCAAATTGCTTGAAAACTTTACCCTTTATCCTTGCAACTTGCTAAGCAAGCAGACCCAAGAAACTGCAGTTGGTGCAGAACAACAGAAACAGCTTCCATGAAATTCTTGGTGAAAGTAGAAAAAAAATCTCAAGGGACACTTCCCTCAACAGGCATTTCACAAATTGACTTGAAGAGACCTGGGCAGTCTCCCCCCAGGGACCCTGGATAGGTTCTATATTAAGTTGAAATTTTTATATTGTTTTAAGAAAACACTTTTAGAAGGAGCTTGCATGCACACAGTGTTTCCCATTGAGAAAGAAAAATAAACACTCCTCCACTGGATTGGAAGTCAAAACAAAATAAGCTCAGCTGCTTAAGACCCTAGAAAGTCAATCGAGCTGCCAAACAACAGTGATGCTGATTGGTGAGACATTTTCTATGGAGAGGCAGGAAGGACCCAGTGCTAGGGGACTGAGGTACGGTGGAGGGGAGCCATGGATGATACTGCTTTCAGGAAGCTGTGACAAAATTTAATGTCTAAGTCATCTGGTCTGACTTGTCTTTGAAACTGCAGACTTCACAAAAACACGACAAAATTTTCCAGGCTGTGGTTATCAGGCAGGCCTGGAGTTCAAATCTGACTTGATCACTTAGAAGCTGTGTGACTAAGAGAAGGAAATTAACTTCTCTGGGCCTTTATTACTTCAATGAGATTAAAACAGGTTACATCACAGGACAGATAAGTTGTGTCAATGCTTCCACGAAATAAAATGCCTCCTACATATAGGGTGCTTCTTAAAGGTTTGTGTGGCCATAGGCATCCAACAACCTGGAATTCTTTTAGAAGTAGAGAGGAGACACATGGGACATCACAGCACACTCATGTGAAATTCCTCTTGTTTTCTCCAGCCTTTACTAAGGAGGAGACAAAAATGACAAAATCTGGTACTGGAAACAAAATGAAAAAAGACAAAGAAAAAGAAAGAAATGGTGGCTCTGGAGTCAAGCAGGCTTGGTTTTGAATCTTTGCCACGTCCCTTAAGGGCAGCAGGGCAAAGGGCAAGTCTCTGCCACTCCCTGGCCTCAGTTTCCCAAACAGTGAAGTGGAGATAAACTGAAGCTCAAATAAGATTATGCACATAAAGAACAACCTTACACACAGAAGGGGCTCTTACGACACCAATTCTTAGCCTTTGAGGAACTCTAAACAGCCTTTCCTGACTCTCTTAAAGTTAACTCCCAAGTTTGCAAAGCCCCCTCTCTTTAGAATTGAGATTAGAACAACTCATGAAACATTTAATATTTATTCTGAAAAGTTTCTTTGGGGTAGGGACAAATACCTACTTAATCCTAACCACTTCCTTAGCTTCTCAGCCGTGACCAGTTGATATTTCAGTGAAATCTTTGTTTATAGACATCAGTGGTTTTTGGATGAGTGCCCTTCGGGGAGGATTAGGCTTCCGATGACAAAGGGCCCCTTGCCCTGTTTTCCACAGGGACCGTGAGTTGTGCTGTGTTGCCCCGTGTGCCCTCTCTGCACTTTACATGGGGATTTTCGCAGGGTGGTTCTGAGGCAGCTCAGGCCTGGGGTCCCAGCTTTGGGCTGGAGTTGAAGCAGCTGCAGGCAGCGGGCCTCCAGGGGAGCAAGCAGAGAGGCAGCCCCGCTGCTGGGAAGGCTGGTTTCCAGAGGTCAGCCTGGTCGCCACAGGAAACTGCCAAATTTTCACCCATCAGGAGTCAGAGGGGCATCCTTTGTCATTTAAAATGCATTCCTAAATAAGTCTCAGGGAAAGCAGGCCCTAAAGCAATTGATCTGTTTAGGGTGGTCTCCACAGCCTTAATTGGGTGAGTAGTTGGGGAGATTTTAAAACAGTTTTGTCTTTAGACTCCATAACAACCTTGGAAGGTCTCTACCCCCTATTCCAGGGATGGAGGAACAGATGATCTAAGAGGTTCATGGTTTTGCCTGGGGTCACATATCAGGGTTGCATTTCAGATTTGGGTCTACAGTCTCCAGGGCTGTCTCTGCTGCACTATGGTCTGTGTAGTTTGCACTGCTTGCTCACTGGGTCATTCATTCACTCATTCAGTGACACTGAATAAGTATCCCTAAGACCATCTACCAAGGTGTTAAATGCAATGTCTGGAATAAGGATTACAGGAACACTCCACATTTTACCATTCTGGATTACCTGAATGCCACCAAGCATCATTCCATTTATAATTAGTAAAATACTGCTACTAATAAACTCATTAAGATATGTCATCTTTCTCTTTTCTTCTTCTTCTTCTTCTTCTTCTTTTTTTTTTTTTTTTGCTAAAACAATATCACACAAAACCCTGTAAATATTTACTGCACTCTGATATAGCAGGACCCACTCATGGTCACTCACTAGTGCTAGACTCATGCCAGCAGCAGCAGGTCCTTCAGCATCTAGAAGACCTTCTGGCTTGGGCTTGCAGGGGACAGGAGGTAGCAGGCTGGGTACAGCTATAGGCCAGATACAGTGGGCTCTCCCAGGACCCCAACCCTCCAGCAGTTGACCAGTAAGGACCCAGATACTCCCTTTAGGCATGGGACAAACCTAATGTCAATCTTTAGACTGATACTCAGAGCAAGGCCCCAGGGAAGCAATTCATGATGTCTTGAGCCCCATAGGGAGCAGGAGTACAGAGGTGTAAAACTGAGCAGAGAGCTGTGGCCCAAGTCCCCCGATCCCCATCTTCCCAGCACATCAATAATGCAGTAGCACTTCAGGTTGCCCCAGAACGTGCAACAAAGCAATTGCTCTTATTCAGTTAATTAACAAAGGGAGAGATTAAGGACTTTAATCTCCTGCCTTCTCTTGTACCTGCAATGCTTATTTGCCAAAAATAAAAAATAAAAAATAAAAGTATGAATATGATGTCTTCCCCTTCCCTAGTAAGCTAAAGAAGGCTATTGGTAGAGCTAACTCTGTCAGTACCATATGGCACTCAAAAAATCAGAGTTCCTTAGAAACTGCTCTGTCATTGGCAAGATGGGGAAACTGAGGCCTGGAGTAGAAGAGTGATATGCCAAGGACAAGTAGCCAGTGAGCCACAGAGCTGGCCTGGAACCCAGGTCTCCTTACTCCCAGCCTAAGGTTTCTATCTCTGTACATTGTTTGACACAAGGGCATTTACACCGAATCACTGAAAAGACAATGCCACCCTCAGAGAGCAGAGGGAACGGTCCCTGGAGGATCCTTTGGGGGTGGGTCATAGAGAAAGAAGGGCCCAAAGTTCTGCCAGAAGAGACCCATGGAGGCCCAAGATCTCTCTGGTTTTTAACAGCAGCGGAGTCTGGGAGAGGTCCTGGCTAGGGAAGAGGGGTGGGAATAAGCCACCTTTGTCATTTTTAAGGGGATCGACTCTGTACCTAGAGGAGCTCAGGTGACTTTCACCGTGTGACCTTCCATACTTTGCCCAGTGCCTGTTTGTGGCCCAGGTTCCCAGTTTTACAGGAGCTGGGGCAGCTTCCAGTTCTTTGTTCACATTTTCCTTCAGTTCAGAGGACTCTTGGTTATTCTTGCCTATGGTAATCTCTGCCTGGCAGACTATTCCTTCAGACCCAGCCAACACCTCCTCCAAGAGGCATTTTCTAATTCCTTCAGGCAGTGCAGAGGCTTTTTCCTGGGTCACCCCATCACCCAGCGAGCTAGGCTCCATCCTTCCTTATCATCCTGGGCTGTGAAGTGAAGGCCTCTGATGTTTCTTAGAGCACGACGCCTAAGTGCCTGGCAGCACAGGGGTTGCTTTCACATGTGGGCTCTGTAGGTTCTCTAGAGGAAGACAGCAGGTGCCTGGGACAAGTATCAATATTCACTAAACTTATTCTCTGTCCCAGGCACTGGATTGGGTGCTCATCAGGAATTGTGTACTGTACTGTCCACTTAATGCTCGAGGAAACAAGCTTGGAGAGATAGGGAGACTAGTCCAAACTCCTCCAGCAATAAAGCTTGCGTTGAATGCAGACCTGACTGATTCCAGGTGCAATGAACTCTGCCTTATACTTCTTTGCACCTCTGCTTCCATTTCCAGAATCCAGTCTGGAATTCAGTACCATATAGGCACTTATAAATAAAAGTTTGCATGTCAACATAACTTATAGTATTAATTGTGGGAAAACAGTCTCATTCTTCTGAATCGGGAAGTTTTGGGGCCATTAGAGTGGATCCAGTTTTCCTCCTCTTCTTTGGAGGCTTGAATTCCTTAGAGAACATCTTTGCAAAGAAATGGACTGGCCTGTGTTGGACCCAGAGCAAGCACTTTGGTTCAGGGCTAATAGTACCTGCACAGGAGCTAAAACCTGGTCAGCATGGACTTCTCCCACCGAACCCCACACACCTCCTCTGCTTAAAGAAAGCCAAGGCAGAGCTGAGAAAAAGAGCTGGTCACAGTCAGATCCACGCTGAACTGCAGTGGCTCTGTCTCAGCCAGCATTCAGCCCTGCCACTGCCTGCAACTTCAGAGCCCTGTCTGCGTAAAAGATCAGCACTTTCAAAGCCAGTGTTGGGCTTCAGGTAGGACCCCTTCTCTCAGTTTCCTCATTGTTAATGGGGACACTAATTCTGGTCTGGTAAGTTGGGTTGTGAGAATCCAATGAAGCAACAGGTGACAGTGCTGACACAGTCCCTGGCACACAGTAGGAAGCCAATCAGTACTATTTATATTTGGACTGCCCCATGCATTCCCAGCTGATCTTTGTATTTTTATCTGCCTGGAGCTCTAGCTGATGTTTCTTGGTGTCTGCACCTCTCTCTGTGCACCTGCACGCTGAGGTCTGTCGCCAGGGAGGAAAACAGCAACAGTCTCCCCGCAGACCCTTGCTGCAACTCGGAGGCCAGGCAGAAGCAGAAGCTGCACCGTTTCAGCCAGCGGAGCCTCCTGGTGCCTAACTATCCCACAAGCCCACCGTGCATCGTGCATCGGGGCCCTCCGCCCAGCAGGCGGCCCAAGCTGGCATCGCCAACAAAAGGAAATAAAAGAAACAAACCCACAAAAGTTAGGAAGAGAGACGGACTTACCGTTTGCTGCGACCCCCAGGCTGGCGGAGCCACTTTTAACTAAGAATGAATTAGGGACAAACTCTTCCTCAGAGTCTGAGTCCGGGGTTGGCTGGGCCACACCGTTGCCTAGCAACCGCCTCTGGCTCTCATTGGCCGGAGGGGAAGGGGGCGGGGAGGGGGACTGCTCAATAGGGGTTGAAGAAGCGGATGAACAATGCAAGGGAGCACCTGCGAACCACAAAGACAAACACAGACAGAAAAAAAAAATAATGAAAATTGATTCGGAGGCACACGGGGAAGGGGAGGGAGCAAAATAAAAAACACGCATCAACGGGGGAGGAGGGCTCCCAATACTGCGCGATCTACTGCACACGTGGCCTGGGCGGGGTTGGTGCCTCTGCAGAGAGAGTTGGTGTGCACTCCTTCTGAAGAGCAGGGTCCCAGGCAAAAGTCTGTGCAGCTCACAAAGAGCACCTCAGAAACACTCGGGACTCTGACCCTGTTTTTATTTTTATTTTTGTATTTATTTATTTTTTTGAGATGCCCAGAAAACTGAGGTCTAATTTTGACGGGACTATGTGATTGATCAAAACTGCTGCCCTTCTCTTGAATCTCACTGTCTCATGGGTAAAACGAGCATCCAGGACTGGGTCTGATTGCTCAGTCCCTACAAGCTGGCCCTTCTGTGATGTCACGGAGCCTAAATGATGTTCTTATTAGAGAGATTTTAATCCAACATGCCTGGAATAAGCTCTGGACCTCATAAAAGGTAGTGAAGCGATGGAAAGAATGATTCAGGGCAACCTTCTGCTTTTGTCATTCCAGAACTTCAACACATTAATGTTTTACTTTTCTAAGAATCTAACGTTTATAATTCTCAAAATCTCACACTAAAGAAATATTTGTTGAATGGATTAGTTTCAAAGATTTAACATACTAGGATTCTGAAGTTCTGAAAGTTGAACACGACCACATTCTATAATATTAGGGCACTGCCATTCTGTGGGTTCCAGAACAGTGTCAAGAAGTCTGACTCCAGGGTTCTAATTTGTCATGGTTCCAAGGTCCCGGATTTCTATAGTTTTACCAGCAAACTCTACTCTCAGAAGGAGGAGGTGATGGCCTGGGACAAGACCTTTGAGTTCAGATAATTTGCAGTCTTGTCTATGATTGAACTTTCAACATGTGCAGTACATCGTTTACAAGAGAGGGAACACAAGCACAGACATATAAAAGTATACAGCACAAGACAGTGCATCCACCTGGCAGCAAGGGCTGCTTATTTTCTCCCACCTTGATTGATAGAAGGTGTATAACATCATCATATCCATCCGGCTTTTCGGAGACTGCATATTGCAGCCTAGATGTGCCATACCATCCTAAGATTTGGCAGGACTCTAAGAGGGAGAGGTCATGGAGAGCTGCTGATTGTTGGGGGCAAAGAAAAAGCTTTTCATATTTGGTTCACAGAATAGAAGCCCACTCAGTTCACAGTCACCAAATCTTACAGGATTTGCAGTTTCCATGACCTTAATGTCCATCCCTGAACGTAACTATCCCTGAACTTTATAGAGTTGCTTTGTACGCCATGTAGCTGCCTCATTTTAAAAGTTCAGTACAGACGATTGAAGGAGCAGGAATCAGTGAGCACAGTACAACTCTGAGCAGCTTCTCCCTCCTGGTTTTGTTCAACTGATCAAACCAGTATTCCCAATTTACCTTGACACCACTTACCAGTCAAACCTATGGGCCTGAGCATTCCTTTCTTTGACCTTGTCTTCCATTCTAATATCATGTTTGACCTGCTAGATGTGCAATTATCTATATCTGTCTCCCACATAAAAGTACACAGTGCATTCCTGGGATATGGTGCATTCTTGGAGTGGGCTCTGGAGTGAGCTCAGGAGTTCCACAGAACTGGGGTTTGCAGTGCAGCCTTCCTAGCTTCCTGTTAGTTATATGATCTTGGGAAAATTACTTCTAGTTCCTTGTTTATAAGTTGTCCATCCCCCTGTGCCCCGCCTTCTATATAGTTCCCGTGAGGACTAAAGATACTCTATGTGAGCACACGATGTGCATGAGCAAGCAAGAACCTGAGGTCAGTGCTGACCAAATGCTTATTAAGTTGAACAAAACCACCCTGCCAGGAACCCTTTCAGGACTCCCCTTCCCCTGCAGAACCAAACTGTGGAAAGATTTTTGTCTACCAGGCTGTATTTATTAAGCAAACAAATACCCACTTCCTCATCTTTTATTAATCAAAGACATCTTATACTCTCCAATCAGGGCTTCTGATGAACTGGATATAACTAGTACCAGACCACGCTGAGTTGTTAGTTTTTAGACCAAACTAAGAAACACTATATGCTGTTTAAGGGTGCCCATGAAAGCCTCTTCCTCAGTAATACCAGCACGCTTTAACAAGTAAAAAGCTCCTGCACTAAGTTGTTCCATGACAAACTTCAGGAACCCTGGCTGGAGCCCAGCCCCACATTCTCCCAGGCCCCATGCCCGCCTTTCCTTCCATCCAATCTCCACAGGCTTCTCCTCAGGATCCAGGGTTGCTCCAAATATTCACCACTAAGATCTGAAGCCCCTAACCAGGTATGAGGGACTTTGTAGGTGCGAGAAGTTTCTGTGAGGTACAGAACTTATTGAAAACCTGTTAATTCCCTTCTCATTTATTTGCATCTTCTACTTTCACTGATTTTCAAGGCAGAGTGCATAGAATGATTTCCTAGAATGCAAAGAGAATACTAGGAAATATTTATTTTTTAACTCATGATTTTTAAAATTCTATGTAGTGGGTATTTTATGATAGACATAACTAGGCCTGAACGCTTGGATGCATATCCACAAGCAGGGCAGGGCTGAATTGGGAGTAGGAGCTCTGGAGGCAGACTGCCTGCACTGGAAACCCAGGTCCAATATTTGCTCATGACCTTAGACAAATTATTTCCCCTTTGTGTCTCAGTTTCCTCATCTTTATAATTCAGATTTGAAAAAAGAGCACCTACTCTTTTTCTGTGTTGCTTTGAGGATTAAAGGAATTAAAACAGGAGCGTGCTGAGAATAGTGCATGGCAGCCAGTGAACACCCAATAAACATCAAAAGTTGCTATGCATACATGTGTATGGATAAGTGAAGGGGTGCTAAGTTTTTCTTTTTTATTAGACTAGCAGATGATTGCAAAAGTATGGTGAATGCTGCTTTGCTTTAGAGACATTTCCTCAACACTCACTGAAGGTGAGGGGACACAAAGAGAGACACGGCCCCAAAGTGCTGGTGGGAGGGAGACTGCACACGGAGCTTTGAGCGAGGCAGAGGTGGGACTTGCATAGGAACAGCACAAAATCCAGTGCTTCCAGGAAAGGAGGGCTGTGGAGTTTTTCAAATGGGCAACCGAGAAAGGCTTTGTGGAGAAGGATGGGGCTGTGAGCATCGCCTGGCAGAGGGAAGAACGCTGAAGTGCCTCCTTTCCCTGGTCTCAGCAGTCTGCCCGCCTCCCTTCCAATACCTCTTAGGTCTCATGTATTATCATCACTCCCACCAAGTCTGCAGGGACGTGTGCAGACACCTGGCTCATTCTTGTTTCCATGGACTCACTGCTCTTGTTCTCTCACCCAGGTTCACTGAGCTGTAAATTCTGTGTTGAATCTAATTGAATGGTACTTCTGGAAGTACAACTAGAGTAGTTTTGTCTCTGAGCTTTTGCACATGCTGTTCCTTCTCTCTGAAGCATTTCCTTTAAGTCTTTCCAGTTCCCACTCGTCCTTAAGGTTTGATCTCATGGTGCCTCCCCCAGGAAGTCTTCCCTGATGCCTCCATCTTGGTTGCACCCCTCCAGGGTATGCCCACAAGTGCTCTGGACACTCGTGATTGCAACTTTTCTCACTCTGCGGTGTTTACTTGTCTATGTCCTTCATATGCCTGCCTGGCTTGCCTTTACCACATTTCCCAGTGCTTAATCTTGCACATAGAAAGCACTAGGATGTATTTAAGAAGAATAGCTTGATTATGTATGTGAGAGTAGTGAAACACGAACAGTAGGTTTCGGTCTTGAATAATAGGAAAAGGAAATCGGACTTTAACTGGGGAGCCTGAGAGATTTCTAAGGCAGGAAGGTGACAAGCTCAGGGCTGTGCTTTAGAAGGATTGGCTGTTTAAACTTAAGGCATTTGCTCAGTCAACCATATTTCCTCCCTAACTGATTTGGCTCAGTCGGGCTATTGAAAATTTGGATGACCCAGGTTTTCCTTTTGAATGGGGCCCAGATGCATGCTCAGGCAGGCAAATAAGGGTGCTTGTTCCTGGGGTTCGGGTGTGCCTCACCATCTGTTCTGATTACCCGCTGAGGGGAATCCAGTATTGTAGATGCTTCCACATGTCTGTGGTAAGATGAGACCCTGCTCCAACACCCCTGGAAGAGTAGGAGGAACTATCCAATCTTCTTGAGAGGAGGGTGCAGTGAGCCTGGCTCTGGCTTAAGGATGGTAAGGATGGAGAAAGAAGGCAACAGGGTGATCGAGGGCAGACACCTGCATGGTTGGGGGCTGGGGGACTCCAAGGGGCCCAAACTGGGCCAAATGCTTTTCAAGATCTTTTCCTCATGATACCAGTATGGGTAGAAAAGCCATCCCCATTTTCAAGATAAAGAAATGGAGGCTTAGGGAAGCAAAAGAATTTATGGTCATAGAACCTAGATAAGAGCTTACAACTGCAATGCTCTTTCCATTGAATAGTGAGAATAAAATTTATCAACCATGATTTGGATTTTCTACTAGGCTAGAGGAAGGAATGGGCATGTCCATTAGAGAAACACAGCTAAAGGGCATGACCTTTCTCCTTTGAAAAATGGAGGGACAGTGCCCACCGCAAAGAGCTGCTGAGGGACTGATGGTATTATGCTCAAAAGGAGACCTGCATTCTGCTTGTTCATGGCAAAGGCTCAACCAATATTGTTTTCCTCTGCCAGTCCTCCAGTTGTAGGTCTGACACAGACAGAACATGGTGATTTGGAGGAAGAAACAATGACAGATCTGCATGCCTGCCAATGTCACTTTTATCCTCACGAATCACTTGATGATGTGGAAAAAACAAAAACAAAACAACAACAAAACAGAGGAGTCAGGCACAGTGGTGTATGCCTATAATCCCAGAGACTTGGGAGGCCGAGGCAGGAGGATTGCAAGTTTGAGGTCAGCCTGAGTAACTTCATAAGGACCTGAGCAACTTAGTGAGACCTTATCTCAAAATAAAAATAGAAAGGTCTGGGGGTACAGCTTAGTGGTAAAGTGCCCCTGGGTTCAATCCCCAATACCATTAGATAGATAGATAGAGAAATAGATAGATAGACAGACAGAGTTAGGGAGACAGCTGTGATACAGAACAAGAAAGTCCTGAGCTCTGCAGAAACAATTTCAGTGACCTCCACCTCTATGTGAATTGATGGTAGCTTTTCTTGCATTTGAAACCTATCCTACAACTAAAGCAGGCCAGTTCTCAAAAAAAGAATTTCTTAGCATTCTGGATTCTGAGCATATCTTTGGAATACGCCATGAGACTAAATGTGTGAAAGGCTAGTTGATGGACCAGTTTGTTACTCTCAAAGAAAGACCATTAACAAAATGCACTTTTTTAACACTTTGCTCAGCAGTCCTGAGAAATGCATGTGAATGCCAAGTGGAACTGTATCGATCTATGTTCAGCCCCATCTAGGCTTCGGTAGGGGAATCTGTGTGCTGACAATGGAAAGTGAGCCCCCATCGGTGAAGCGAGGACTAGCTGTGGGCTGCCATGAAGGGTCATCGCAGGGGCTTTCTAATAACTGTGTTGATTGGCAGCCCTGTGATTTAGAAACCTGTGTGTAAAATGTTTGCCCTGGTTCATGGTCATGACTCATTAAGTGAAACTTAGCCACCACACCAAAGAAGGCCCTCAGACCTGCACAGGCACCTCTATCCTTGGGGTACTGACTGGATGGATTCATCCCTCCTGTGAAGGCTAGTGTGTTACATCTTCTCAGCCTTCTTTCCAGAAACATTTCAGCCCCTCCACCTAAAACCTAATGCATTCCTTCTCTTCTCACCCACCAGCACAGGCGATCCCGTTGTTTGGTTAAATAAGTAAAATTATATCAGTTCTGAGTGGAGGAGAGGGTATGAAGAGAATTAGGATATCCTACTGATATAGAGATTTGGGGCTGATGGAGGTCAGCAACTCTATTGTGATGGTATCATGTTCTTCTTTGTATTCCAGTGAGTTAGGTTCCCAATCTACTGTTTGAACAAAGTGTCCCTCCATATAGGGACCATGTATTGCTCATCTCTGTTCCCGCCTGGCTCAGGGACACAAATCAACAAAGGGTCACAGAACTGTTTCCTCTAGTTACTTGAAATCGATTGAAATCCATTCCTGCAAAGTATTTCAAAGAGCTGGAAATCTTAAAATCCAGAGAGACCAAACATTCTAGTTTATCAGGGATAGCCCCAATTTATGCCTGCTATTCTGCACTGACAATAACTGTGCCCCTCTTTACTGTAAAAGCATCTTGATTTGGATAATTCATTACATGGTCATCCTGTTTTAGGGTAGTGTAGATTCAGTTCCACATCAGAGGCAGTAGTCTGCAGTCATGGAAAAGGAGTCAAGAGGTCTGAATGGGCCCGGTTGACAAAGCACCTCATGATCATGGGAGGGTCCTCCTATCTCTCTTTTGGACTAGTATTCTCTAAGGCTCTTTTGTGGTCCAACATTCTGCAAGATGGGAGTAACAGAGGTCTATACCTGAAGGTCTTGTTCTGAGGATTAAAAGAAAAAATGCAGGGCATAAATGACTTCCGTTATAATAAGAGTCAGAAACCTCCAGCATAGTAAAATGAATAAAATGTTTATCAAAGGAATTGATTTGTTTAAATGTATAGGGGAATAAAGATTGGCTAAAATGAAACACAAAGCCTTTATAATGATTATCATGGTTATGGGAAAATTTGAACTTTCATATGCTTTTTATATATTGAAAATTTTCTACAATGGGTATATATAGTTTTATACATATTTACATATATAATTTTATATATTATATATATTATATACCTATATATATAATTTCTTTTCAGGGAAGATTGAACTCAAGGCCTCTTGCATGCTAGGCAAGTACTCTACCACTGAGCTATATTCCCAGCTCCTGTCCTTTTTATATTTTTAAAGGTTATTTTTTATGGTTTGCATATGAGGTGTCCCTAAAAGCCCATGTGTGAGAAAATGCAGGAATGTCCAGAGGCAAATGATTAGATTATGGAGCTGTGCTTTATCAGTGGATTAATCCATTTGATGGATTAATAATTCGAATGGATTAATGAGTGGCAACTGCAAGCAGGAAGGGCATGACTGGAGAAAGTAGGTCACTGTGGTGTGCTTCTGGGGATCACATTATGCTTGTGTCCTTGCACTTAAGCTCTCTCTGCTTCCTGGGTGCCATGAACTGAGCAACTCTCCTCCACCACATCCTTCCACCATGATGTTCTGCCTCACCTTGGGTGCAGAGCTGTGAAGTTAGTCAACCATGGACTGAATCTCTAAAACAGTGAGCCAAAATAAGCCTTTTCTTTTCTTTCTTTCTTTCTTTCTTTCTTTCTTTCTTTCTTTCTTTCTTTCTTTCTTTCTTTCTTTCTTTCTTTCTTTCTTTCTCTCTCTCTCTCTCTCTCTCTCCTTCTTTCTCTTTCTTTCTTTCTTTCTTTCTTTCTCTTCTTCCTTCCTTCCTTCCTTCCTTCCTTCCTTCCTTCCTTCCTTCCTTCCTTCCTTCCTTCCTTCCTTCCTTCCTTCCTTCCTTCCTTCCTTCCTTCTCTCTCTCTCTCTCTCTCTTTCTTTCTTTCTTTGGCAAGCACTTTACCAACTGAGCTATCTCCTCAGCCCAGTTTTTCCTTCTTTAAGTTGTTCTCCTCAGGTCTTTTGGTCACAGTGATGAAAAGCTGACTAAAACATTATTTTTGAAACTGACAGAAAATATGTGTGAAAATATTTGGCATCTAATAACTGCTAAAAGAGATGTTGGTCTTAAATACAAACATGATTTATGCATTGATGCTAGCTATAAAGTGATTTTTAAACAATTCCACTTCTAAGAATTTACACAAAGATGGACTCTTTTTTTGGGGGGCAGTATTGGGGATTTAACCCAGGGCACTCTACCACTGAGCTACAACCCAGATCTTTAAATTTTTTATATTGAGACAGGGTCTTGCTAAGTAACTGAGGCTGGCTTTGAACTTGCCATCTTCCTGCCTTAGCCTCCTAAGTTGCTGGGATTACAAACATGTGTCACCATGACTAGCAAAAAATTTGACTTTTCAAAAGATTTTCTTTTGAGGGTATTCATCACAATATTATTTGTAGTCATAAAAAATTAAAATTAAAAAATAATTGTTTGAAAGGATAAACATCTTTAATTTGAAAAAAGTAAATGCTCAATTAGATAAACTAAGGCACAGTAATATAATGCTATAATCACATATAAAAGACATTAAACTGTGTTTGTAAAAAACAATGATGTGGAGAATAGGGTATAAAAAAGCATGATGCAAACCATATGAATAGTACCTTTAACTTTATTTAAGTGTATACACGTGCAATGTGTACAAAAATGTCAATACCAGTTACCTTAGAGCAGTAGAATTATAAATTTTATTCTTTACATTGTTCTCAAGTTTCTAATTTTTTAAAGGAACACATGTGATGATGAGATTTGAAAAAACAAACAATAAAAGTTATTTTAAAAAGAAGAAGATACAGAAAGTCCAAAAGACAGCTCCTGCCTGGGGCCTCTATTGGGATGAGCTGGGAAGAACCTCAGCCTATGGGGTCCAAACTCACCCCCTTGTCCAGCCTAGTAAATCTTGTAGGTCTTACTCCCCCTGCCCGGCAGCTCCCACTAAGTCAACTCTCCCCGACAGTGGTTATTTTCAGAAGCAGACCTGGGGCCATCTGTCTCTGTGACTTATGTTGGGAAAATGGTCTCTGGAAAACAGGACGCAGTAAATTTCTCAGGCTCAGGTCACTTGATCTCTAGTTCTCCTACTCACAGGTTTCTCAGGGAGTTGAAAACATTAAAAAAAAAAAAAATTAAGCATTCATGGTGAACAGAGCTCTGCTTTTACCTGCTTCCCTGGGGAAGCCAGGCTGGCGTTGTTCCTCCTCAGCATCCACAAGAGAGCCCCTCCATCTGTCTGGTCTTCACGGGGGATGGCCTGCCCACTAGTCTGCATGTTTGACAGACATACTCAATGAGGACATTCCTTGATTTATTTTTTATAATATTAAATTTATTGAGATATAATTCACATACAAGTCACTCATTTAAAGTGTATGAATCCATGGTGTTTAGTATATTCAAAGGGTAACACAGCCGTCACTACAATCAATTTTAGAATATTTTCATCACTCCTCCCACTCCCCAAAACCCCATACTCATTAGCAGTCATTCCCCAGGCCCCATCTCCTGCAGGCATGGACAATCACGGATCTCTGTCTCCATGGATTTGCCTATTCTGGACATTTCACATATATGGGATAATGTGCTCTTTTGTCTGCCTTATTTCACTTAATATAATGTTCTCAAGGTTCACCCGTGCTAAAGCATAGATCAGGACTTGGTTTCATTTGATGGTCAAATAACATTGTATTATACGGATATACCACATTTTGTTTATTCATTTATCAAACTTGGGTTGTTTTCACTTTTTGGTCAGTATCAAGGCTGCTACAAACATTTGTGTACAAGTTTTTGTATGAGAATGCATTTTCATTTCTCTTGGGTATAAACCTAGGAGTGGAATTGCTGAATTGTTTGGTTGCTCCATATTTAATCTTTTAAGGAACGGTCACTTGGTTTTCCAAAGTGACTATAGCATTTTACATTGCCATTAACAGTGTATCAGGGTTCCAATTTCTTCACATCCTCACCCACATTTGTTATTCTCTAACTTTGTGATTATAGCTTTTCTAGTGAGTGTAAAGCAGTATCTCATTGTGGTTTGATTTGCATTTCCCTGAAGGCTAATGATGTTGAGCATCTTTCATGCACTTATTAACCACTTGTATATCTTCTTCAAAGAAATTTATTTCTATTGAGATCCTTCACCCATTTTAAAAATTGAGCTGTGGCCATTGATTATCATCCTCAAATACTTATCTGTGCCTATGTTGCCAGACAGCATTCAAAGCATCACGGTTAGAAACGTTGCCCTCAAAAACTTTCATTTTAGGGGAAGAGGAAAAATCAATAAACAAGAAAACAAATATCTGCATAGAACAAGATCTAGTAGGGAAAATGCTATGAAAAAGTCCAGGGTTTGTGGGGGCTGAGGGGATGGAATGGGTATGCTGTTGTAAATAAGGCAGTCAGGGAGGCCTCTCTGAGGAGGTGACCCTTAAGCAGAGTAGGTGAAGGAGTGAGCCACACAGATAACTGGAAGCCTCTGCTTTCCAGGTAGAGGTCCAGCAAGGGCAAAGCCTCTGCAGTAGGACCATTTGAGAGACAGAAGGAAGTTGAAGGCTGGAGAAGCATAACAAGGACGGCGTTCGGAGATGAGCCTGAGATGTGGCCAGGGACCAGATTATAGATGGGCAAATCCTGCAGACTAGGGCCTTTATGCATATGGATTCATATAAGCCAATTCCCTAAGGAAGGGGACTGGTCTTGGTCATCTCTGTGTGATCATAGCACATTCATGAATTTCATATGTGATGGGCACCTACTACATATTATATTTTACTGAACTCCTAATAAAACCAATATTTACATGTGACTAGCATTTGCTGTTTGCACAGGAGTTTCACATCCATCATCTTGTCTGATCCTTACTACATCTGAGTTGGGTAAGGGCCATCACCTCCATTTTACAGATAGATAAACCAAGGAGAGGTGATGTGACCTATGGAGGGACAACCAACTTGTAAGGGGCTCTGTGGGACTCCAACCCAGGGAGGAGCGGCAAATAAGATCTGGATTTAAAACTGATTATTGTGACTTCACGCAGGTTGTTTCATCTTTTAGAACCCTGGGGTCCTCAGGATCTGGGCCTACCTTACAAAGATCCCATGAAAAGTAAGTCAATGAGAGTATGCAGAGCACACAGTAGGTGCTCAATAGTGGGAGCTGTCTTCCGATTTCCTATAAGGCCAATCCTAGTCATACATAGGGCAGCCTGTGTGTGCAGAACTGACTGGGCACCAGAGACACAGAGCTCAGACCAGTCCTTCCTGGAGGGACACCCAGCCTCATGGGTGAAGGTGACAGAAAGGTTTTACGTTATGTAAGAGAGGCAATGATGTCAGAGGAGAGGGCAGAGGCCAGGAAGGTGTTGGGGCATATGGAGAGGAGGTGAATGAGAGGCCTGCAGAGGTCCAGTGTCAGTGCTGACAACCTTTCCCCAAAGCTGCCTCCAGGGGGGTTTCAGATGGTCCATCAAGGCCTCTGGAGGCTTGGCTGGGTCTGTCTGTGGAGGGCCACCTTCTGCGGGATGTGTGAGAGAAGGAAGGCACAAGGCAAGCTGGATTATCTCTGACTGTCAAGATCTGCTGTTAAAGGTGACCAAGAAGTCACTAAAATGGATGGCTTTGAACATTTCAGTTGCAGAGAGCTTTCTTCAGCAGCAAGGCTTGGGCTCTGCACTTTTGCACTCAGATTTGATTAAGAAAGTCTCCCAAACAGCTGTTTAAAGTCATTCATTACCTACTGAGGCTATGTCTCTCTATATTTCCCTCCTCCTCACTCAATTGATACAGTTGCAAAATTCTAGGTCCCAAGACCAAGGAAGAGCACAACTGGATCATCAGGCTCCCTTCTACTCAGATACTGGAGAGATAGTGGAGGTACTAGGTATAGATACAAGGGGTAAGAGGGAGCTACAGAGGGAAAAGAGCCACTTGCTGGAGGGCAGGGAGGTTATGGAGATTAATTTAGCACCTATTATGTGTCCAACACTGTGGAAGACCCTTTATATAAATTTATCTCCATCCTCACATCCCTTGAAAAGGTGTTAGGGTCTCACCAAGTGACAGATACAAATTTGAGGCTTCATTGAGTTCACCCAGCTGGCGGGTGTCAGGCTGGGCTCTGGACCTTGATCTGTGGGACCCTAAGCCCACACTTTTCCCACTAAAATAACCTGAACAGTCTATAGCAATACATGTAAGAATGTATGTTTGTAAATTCATGGGTTTACCTCTGTGATCTTCCATCAGCTGTGAGAATAGGGCAATTAGGTTCAAAATTAAGCCACTTGCTCCAAGCCACAAAACACTGAAGTGTGGAGCAGGGCTTCCAACCCAGACCACTGGAGCGCACGGCGGGAGCTCTTTCCAGGGCCTTGCTCTGTCTTTCTCACAGTCTTGGAGTGGGAGTCAAGAATTAGTGTAACCAATGAACTGGGGAAAAACCAACCAGGAAGTAAAAAGCATGTAAAATCAAGCCTGTGCTGTGTATTTATCATTCCCAGAGTTTTTCTAAATAACTATAATATTTCAATTAAAAATTTAAAAAAATAACAGAAAGCCATGTGGTGTGAATGCAAGCATAACAGGGAGGGACATTTTCCTCAAACAGCCTTCTCTGGCAAATGCCCTGATTTGAAACAGCTTCCCCTGAATACGCTCGTGCCTCAGCCTCTTGCTCTCATTAGATTTAAACAAAGCTTCTTGCAACTTTTTTTGGGAGAAAACATAAACATAATAAGAGCCAAGAGTTCCAGAAATTCCTCTTCTGTCACTCCTGAAAACCAAGGAAACGAGTCCTTGGGTGGAAGTGAGTGGACAGGGACAAAATGGCTGTGAATCTGTCCTACAGGGACAAGCCTGTCCCCAGGCTTGGAGCTTCCCCTGAGGGAGGTTCTCAAAGGAGGAAGCTTTGGGGAGATTAATGGCACAAATTAGAAGAAAATCAGATTGCTTTTAATCCTGAACCACACTCTATACCAGGGAGCCTCTGTGATGATAGGAGAAGGGGCAGGAACAGCCATTAGCCACATAAATCCCTTGTGTGTGTCAGGCACAGGACTGAGCACCTTATGTGTGCTTTCCCATGTGACCTCCACACAAGTATCATTCTCTTACTCAACAAATATTAGCTGAAATTTAATTAACAACGAAAATGTATTGCCTCCACAGTTCTGGAGGCTAGAAGTCCCAAAGTTTGGATGCTAGCAGAGCCTTTGGCATTCCTTGGCTTTTGTCACTTCAGTATCCAACTCTGCCATCCTGTGATGTTCTCCCTGTGTGTCTCTGTCTTCACATGGTGGCCTTCTTGAAAGGCTGCCAGTCATTGGATTAGGTTCCCGCCCTATTTCAATAGGACCTCATCTTAATGGATTACAACTCCAATGGCCCTATTTCCAGATATGGTCACATTCTCAGGTACTGGAGGTTAGGACTTCCATATGTCTTTTTTTAGGGGGTCGGGGGTGCACAATCCAACCCATAACACTAACTCTGCCATGTGGAACTTCCAGTGCAGAAACCACCTCTTCCAGATGAGTAAGTTGATACTGAAGCCAAGTGATTTACTCAAGATCTGTGGTAGTAAACCAAAAATCCAGACCTGATCCCAGGAACCATATTCAGTGTTGCCAGTGTGGGATAAAGACCCTTATCCCACCCTTAGTTGGTGGTCATTTATATGAAAAGAACTTTCACATAGGACATCACATTTAGTCCTTGACACCTCTATGAGATAGGTATCATTCACATTTTACTGATAAAGAATATTTACTCTAGAAAGAGACAGTCTGTTCATGAGAGGAAGAAAAGGACTAACCCAGGTGGATGGACTTTCTACCCACCCTTTTTCTGCAACCTTATCAAGGAGATGGAAGGTATTGTGGTAGGAGAATTGGCCACCAGAACTGGAGCCAGAGACCAACACAACTGGCTAATGAAATGGTCTGATTCCTAAGGCTTCCTGGGGAGGCTGCTTACCCTGACCGAGGGCACTGAATTGAAAAGGAATAAGGGCTTGGCTATTTGTTTCTTTTAACCAAAAGACTTATCTGGAATCAGAGGCAAATGGCATTCAATATGCCCCAGCTCAGGAGTTCAGATCTAGCCTTACTTCTTGGATTGAAAAGCCTGATTATTGCTAACAAAATAAAATCTCTTGCTTTCTGGAGGACAAGGCACTGGATGAAGTTTCTTGACATTTCTTGGGCAGATCTTGAGAGAAAGCATTCCTGTGACTTTGGAGTTGGGCACACATGGCCTGCATTTGCCTCGGATTTCATGTGGTTTGGAAAACAAAGGGGAGAGGTGCCTGCAGGGTAGGAAATGCATTTAGGATGTTCCTGTGTGCCAAGTACATGGAGTCCAGTGGCTGAGAGGCTGGTGTGTGCTCATGGTGGGTCTGTGCAGTTGTCACCCAGACCCAGTGCTAACCAGAGGTGAAACAGTCACTTAGCAAAGAAAGTCAAGCATCTTTCTGGGCTGTCCTATGCCTAGAGCCTGCCACAGGTAGTTCTCAGCAATCTGTGGGGAATTCTAACTAGCACCCCAAGGAAGCTCTGGAGAGCAACAGGGTGGGGTCCCCACCTGCCTTTGAGAAGTGTTCCCTGTGTGATGAGGCAAACCCAGCATAGGCAATTGCTCCATAACACCACAAGGATGGGAAGCACAGAGGAGGCTCTTAATTATTGAAGACTTAAGGCCTAGTGGCACCTTCTTAGAGGAAGTGAGGCAGTGAGGCTGAAGCAGAAGCCTGAAGGCGAGCTCAGAGGTGACCAGGCTATGGAGGCATTGTGGGCATGTGCGTGCTGGGCATGCATGTGCGTTCTGCCTTTGCACCTGTGAGAAGAGGGTGGGCTGGTGAGTGTCCCAGGCAGAAAGAGCTGCCCAAGACCCAAAGGTAGAAAAGAGTACAATACTGCCAGGGAAACAAGAGGACTAAACGTTGCTTGAGTCTGGAGTAGAGGTAGACAAAGTGGGACAGAGATGAGTGGAGAGGCAGAGATCAGATTCTGTGAGGGCTCCTCATAGAATCCAGGGTCTGTCCCAACATCTAGACATAATATCAGTCACCAACCAGGCGGTGCCCCCTGAACTGAGTCACCAAACTTTTCTGAGTCTCTTAAGCTGCAAATTACCATGGCTACACAGGTTACCTTCTAAGTTCTCTTAAAGCTGCATAGCAAAACTAGCAAGACTGATTCCTGATAGTCTACAGAATCCCCATCTCAGTCTCTGAGTTACTCTTTATTACTAACCACCCCCCAACATTTAGCTGATGAGAGAAGTTCAAAGAAGGTGAAGTGACTGCATTCTACCAACAATCTATGATTTTTTGAAAGAAACTGCTCTTGTGTTTTCTGCAGAAATAACTGAGTCCTGTGCTCTCAGAGGAATTTTATGCAGAGGAGAGAAAAAATGACTTGTTAATAATAACAACAACAATGATGATAACAGCTACTATTGATTGGGTGCTTTCTCATCACTGGACATGGTACTACACTGTGTAGAGACAGGGATCCATTTTTAATCCTCCCAACAGTCTTAGGAGGCAGAGATGTCTACTGTCCCCACTTCAGAGGTGAGGAAGCTTGGGCTTACAGTGGTCAATCAGCTTGACTAAGGTCACAAGGTCAAGTGGAGCAGGGAAAAGCCTGGAGGTGGCCCCAGGTGGCTGACTGCCGATGTCTTAAGCATCTACAGAATTTTCTGTGAAGTTTAAAGAGAAAGGCTCTTCTAGCTCAACCTAGAGGTTTACACATGAGGAAACTGAAGCCTGGAAAGGTGATGGAACCAGCCCAGGGTCCCACAATAAGGCAGCAGCAGAATTAGCTTTACAGTATTAATGTCAATAATAGAAACAGTATTGAGGGTAGCCTAGCAGAGTGGTTGGAACATGACCCCTGAGACCACCTGCAGAGTTTGAATCCCACCGTGGCCACCTACAAGCAGTGCAACCCTGGACAAACATTTTTAGTTCTTTGGGCCTGGGTTTCTCAATTTGTGGAACAGGGATAACTGTAGTACCTACCGCACAGCATTGGACAGGGATTACTTGATGACTGTTCTGTGTCAGGTATGATGCTTGAGGTTCTTTATTTTTAAATCTCAGGTTGGAGAGGGATTATTATCCCTATTTTCCAGACAGAAACCAACTTAGAAAAATAAATAGTGTGTCTAAAGTCACATCACCCGGGAGCTGTAGAAGCTGGACTGGAATCCATGATCGTCTGATCTCCAAACTCATGTCCCTTCCCACAGTAACCTCTTCCCCATGCGTGCATGCAGCTTTGCAGAGAGCACTGGCACGCATCAACTCGTTACTGTGAAGTATCTGGCCTGTTTTTAATGTTATATCTCAAAATGATGGGCATGTGTGTGTGGGGGGTTGTTGACGAGCAACACGGCACAGCCACAAGCGAATGCACGACTTCATTCGAGTGTCATCTGTTATTCTACAATGGAAATGTAATTCTTTTATAAGGATCGTAACAACTCATCCTGTGTACAGAACCCTCTCTGGCTCGGAAAACCCTTTCACACCCATTATCTCACTGCATCCCCACAGTGGCCCTGCAGGCAGGGGAGCAGATCTCATCCTATTACTTCCTGACTGTGACAGCCACTCTTGGTTGCCTACCAGTACCACAGCCCTCACTGACAGAAGCCCGGCTTAGCTCAGCTAGCTGTTCCTCCTCATGTCTCTCAGTTGGTGGATCCCGACTGGCAAATGACAGCGGTCCTACTCCCTTTGGGGGAATGTGAACCACCGGCCATTCTGACCTGAGGAGAGGTCTGGGGTTCCCTGGATACTGAACCATCTGGACACAATGCCTGAGGTGGCAATAGTTGAAGCCAAGAGCTGAAGCTGAGCTTTGATGAACATGCCAGGAATTGTCCTGCCTCAACAGTTCTTGCTGAGATAATAAATGTCCAAGTTAATAATAACCGTTGCAGCCAGTCCGAGTTGCAGTCTTGCACAAGGCATCCTAATCTGCCCGACCTCACTGCAGACAGTCTTCCTGAAAACCACTCCCATCACTTTCACTTTTCATGCTTATTTTCCTATGCTAAATATGATGTTGCTGCTCTTAATCTGCTGTCATCAAACCATTGTTCAGTTCCTTGGGTTTTCTCTCAAATGACACCAGGATCTCCTGCATTCCGTGGTCAGGACTTACCAGAGGGTAGGCATGAGGGACCCCAACCACAAGAAGCCTGGGCAGTGGTGTTAAGGCTGTGTTAACCTTGGCAGGGATAGCAAGGCTGTTTCTTCAACTCTACTGGGCTCATAAGGTTATCTGCTTTGCAGACTGTGGAAGAGGGAGGGGTTGATGTCCTCAGTCCCCTCCAAGGACAGTTACTTCCCTTAATCAGTAAGAAGCCCAGGTTCTTCTGTTGGCACTTCATACCAGCAGGAGGAACCAGTGGCAAGCATCCAGAGCCCCCTGTTCTTGCAGGACTTCTTGTCTAACAAGGTAGACAATGTTGGAGGTCTTGTCTCATTTCAACCCCAGACCCACTAAGGGCTGTGGCCTCTTCTGAAAACTATTGACTGGGAGCTTTTTTCTTCCTTAGGATAATGCCAGAGTCTGAGGTCCTGCCCACCTGGGTTCCTCTTTCCTGTCTGCTTCTAAGATTGCTAAATTGATGATGCCAACTATAAGCCCAACTTCCTGAGGGTTCTCTGCAACCGTCTGGGTGCCATCATGTTGCAAGTGGTCAAGTGGGAGTCTTGCCCTCCAGCCCTCCTCGCACCCCTCCCTGGTGATCCTGCACCTTGAGGCTCACACATGTCCTGGGGACTATTACTCTTCTCATTGCCAGTTTTCCACACAGTTGCAATGTCCCACAATCCAACCAGGCCTTCCTTAGGAGGGGCTCATCCAAAGTGCAAAAGATGGCTCGCCATGTCAGAAATGATTTCCTGATGCCCAGGGACACAGCCCAGACCCCATAGTGCCCTCTGGTGTTAAATCCCTGCTCCTCCTCTTTGGAAGCTCATTATCCCTTGAGGTATTCTGATGAAGCCTCTGGGATCAGCCTATTTTAACAACAGCCCTCAGGATTGTTCTTTGGTTTCCTGCATTGGGTCTCCACGGCTGCTCTTACAGTGACTGACCCATACTGTTCTGCTTCTGAGGAACTAGATCCCTGGGACCTCTTTGGCCTCTGACCTTTTCGGGCTGTTCCTTTGACCTATAATACCCTTCCTAATATCAGTTCTTGAAGGCCTAGTTCAAACGCCACATCCTTGGGAGGAAGGAAAAGAACTTATACCTTTTGAGCACCTAGTATATAGGAAGACCTGAAAAACTCATAGCTCATTTATATTTGTTTGTTAAATCATTCATTCATTCATTCATTCAATAAGTATTTACTGAAAGCTACATATGTTAAGCCCTGTGTCAGGCTTTAGTACCAAGCCAGTGATACTGCCCTAGGGAAACTTACAGACATATGGAACACCCACTATGCGTCCAGT
Source organism: Sciurus vulgaris (assembly GCF_902686455.1). Taxonomy (NCBI): domain Eukaryota; kingdom Metazoa; phylum Chordata; class Mammalia; order Rodentia; family Sciuridae; genus Sciurus; species Sciurus vulgaris. The sequence continues at coordinate 76,245,015 of NC_136472.1, forward strand.
GCTTTAAACAATTATTTCATAAGGAAACGGTTAGATTTTTGAAGTACCTGTTTCAGGTGAGGAAAAGCTTGCTAATGTACAGGTCAGCTACCGGTGCCCTCTTCCGTGCTTTGTTTTGCCATCCAATTCACAGCACAGAACTGGTGACTACTGTGCACCAGGACCTGCCCATGCCACTTGGGGTGTGTTTACCAACCCAAGATAAATCAGAAGGCATGGCAACCTCTACTGGGCCTCTGGAGCTGGCCGCTGTGCTCTAGAGACCTGGCCAGGCTGCTCTCTGGGTAATTTCCTGCCCTTTGAAGGTGGGAAGCTGTGGCCTGGGGCAGCACAAGTGAGGTGGGAGCTCAGGACAGGAGTCAGGAGCCCTGGCTTCTGTCTTTGACCTTTCACTAACTTTTTTACCAGGACTTGGTTTTCTCAGCTATAGGACAGGAAGCCCCAGGGAGCATTCTTGAAAACATGGATGGTCATCCATCTGTCAAGCATCATATGGAGGGGCGGGACTGGCCAGGACAAAACAGTAGGACCCTCCTGACTCTGGCTTTGCCTGTACTGCTCTGGGCCTCAGGTTTCTCACTGGAAATGAAGGGAGCAGGTTTTGGAATCAGACAGATTTAAGTTCAAATCCTATCTCTGTCTCTTACTTTGTGATCTGTAATAAGTCACTTAATCTCTCTGAGCCTTATTTTCTTCTAACGCAAAATGGGGATTTACAACATCTGCCTTGTTATGTTGGTATAAGGCTTAGGATATTGCAAATGAAGCCTGGTACAGTATTTGGCACAGATTAAATACCCAGTAAAGGTTAATTCCCCTCCTCTGAGAGTCTAGGTACTTTTGGAAGGAAACATTTCGGTGACATAGTTTCTCACCTGAGATGTTAGCGAGATGAGGGGTGTGGACTGTGTTTACTTCTTAGGATTGAAGTTCTCACTGATGGACCTTGCAAATCAACAACTCTCTGACCCCTTACTATAACCTGCCCCTGCATCCCTCTCAAATCTGATGCTTGAATCTCATCTCCAATATGGTTGCAGTTGGCATGACAAGAAACTCACTTTTCTCCAGAGATAGCTATTCCTTCCTCATTCAGCTCTGACCACCATAAAAAAAATCTTCCTATTAATATGCCAAAACACTATGGCTGCTGTTGTGATTACTACACTAAAGTTACCCTCTATTCAGTTTTACTTTCTACAGCTTCAATCACCCACAGTCAACCTTGGGTCTAAAAGTACTAAGTGAGAAATTCCAGGGACAAACATTTCATAAATTTTAAATTGCACATGATTCTGAGTAGTTTGATGAAATCTCATGCCATCTTGCTATGTGCCCAGGACATGAACCATCCCTTTGTCTAGCATACCCACTCTGTTATACATCCCCCATTAGTCACTTAGTAATCATCCTGCTTAAGAGATTCACTGTCACTGTATCACAATGCTTATATGCAATTAACTCTTATTTTGTCTAATAATGGCCCCAAAGTACAACAGTAATGATGTTGGCAATTCAGATAAACTAAAGAGAAGTTATAGTATTTCCTTTAAATAAAACGGTGAAAGTACAATATATTTTAAGAGAGACCACATTTATATAACTTTTATTATAGCATATTGTTATAATTATTCTATTAGTTTTTGCTGTTAGTCTCATACAAATCAATTACAAATTAACAAATTAAACTTTATCATAAGTGTGTACAGGAAAAAATGTAAACCTATATAGGATGTGGTGTAATCTGCAGTTTTAGGCATCCACTGGGAGGGGGTGGGCTTGTAATGTATCCCCCCTCAGATCTATTGTAATCATGACGAGCATAGCATATTAGTGATTAGAAACCCAACCTCTGGAGCTGTGCTAATATGGCAGCCTTTAAAAAATTGAATTTTAGTTAAAATTGAATAAAAGATAAAGTACCCCGGTTACACTAGGCACATTTCAGGTATTCAGTGGCTCCGTGTGGCTGTCATATTGGACAGTGCAGGTTGTGGAACTTTCCTACCACAGCAGAAAGTTTGAATGGATGGTGCTGCTGTAGGGCCAGACTGTCGCAGATGGCTCCTGGCTCTGCCACTCCCTGTGCGATCTCATTCAAGTTACTGATCTGTAACCCAGTTTCCTCACCTGTCAGATGGGGGTAATAATGGTATCTGCCACAGAAGGCTTTTTGTGATAATTGATTACTACATGCAAAGTGCTTAGAACTATGCTGAATTTATTTTGTGTTGGCCTGTTAGCAAAAACCATCACTGGTTTGACATCTGCTCAGTGCCATGGTCTGTCCTAGGCATTTGCAATATACATGCTTTACAGACATTGTTTTTTTTTTTTTTTTTGTTTACATTGGAATGTGAATTTTTAAAAGTTAAAAGATAAATTGCTGGGTCAAAGAATCAAAGAATAAGGATATTTACCATTTTAAAAAAGATAATGCTGAATTGCTTTCCAAAAGAAAATGTATAGATTTTTATATCTCAATAATGGATATTTCTCTACAGCCTGAGCAACCCTGGGTAGTCCTAACTTTTTAAATCCTTGCTTATCTGATAGATGTTAAATATCTTAGAGCCTCTTTGATAGTCACTACTTTAACTATTAGGGAGTTTAAGTATTTTTCTATGTTTACAAAATATTTATAATAACTCATCTGTGAATTGCTATATATATCTTTGTACTTTTTTTTTTTTCTAATTTGGTGGTCCATTTTTTTCTATTTATTGTTCTGTAAGGCATTCCATTAAGGAAATTAATAAAGTTTATGTAATATAAATTACATTTTTCTAATTTCCTTTGACATCATTTGTAAGTTATATGTATAAGTGTGTGCATGTGTACATACACATATTTTTTAATTATGCAAAAGTGCTAAGTTTTGATTTCTCAGTCTTTCTTTACAGCTTCTGCGTTCAGTGAAAGTCAGCCTACTTCCTGAATTGCTTCCTGTCATCTGGTCTGCTCAGGCTTCCTCTAGATCTGAAGGCCAACAAAGAAGCACATATAGACCAAATAAGAATAGAACCCCATGTCCATCATGTGCATCCTAGAGATATTCTGCATCCAAAAGAGTCTTTTCCTTCCCTGGTCTCCCTCCAGAGAGCAGCGGAGGAGCACAATCCCTTCCGAAGAACTTATTTCATTGGATTTACCAGGGGCAGTTTCTTTTTTTCTTTTTCTGTTTTAATGAGTTATTATTACTCCAGGAATGGAGACCCAGGGATGGTGGAACAGACCAAAGTTAGTGAACATCTGCAGTTATCCAGGAGATTCTAATTTGGATATTTGTTGGAGGAATGAATTGAGATTTTTAAAGGCTCCGTAGGTCTCAAAGAAAATTCTCCAACATTAAAGACTTTTAATTTTTCAGAAGGAAAATGGATATTAATCAAACACACTATATCTAGACAGTGAACTAAGAGATTTTGTATCTTATTCTCATAAATTTCACCCCTCTGTGATTACAAGAAGGATTGTTCCCATTTTCTCATGAGAGGACTTGGGGCTTGGGGACATTTCACACGAACTTGTCACACTTGTTACACATCCACTGTCACAGTGGAGGAGAGGTTGTGGTCCCAAATCTTTGACTCTTGGCACCATGGTTAGGGCTCTGGAGCCAAATGGGCCACTCTGGCTTAAGCAATCACTTGATTTCTCTGAGTTAGGCTTCCTAAACTGTCAAATGAAGATACTTACATTTCTTCATATAAATTCTATGAAGGTTAAATAGGAAAAAGAATATAAAATACATAGTCTAATGCCTGATTCACAGAAAAAGCTTAATCACTTTTAGCAATAATGATAGTAACAACAGCAGTAGTAGCAATTATTTTGTTGTTTCTGGTTTTCTCCCCATTATATTATTTCCCTGTCAATCACATTGTTTTCTAGCTGGGTGTATTCCTATTCCTAGTCTACTCTGTGGTGATAGTGATATAATAACAGGGACGTTCATGGCAGTTTTGTTCATAACAGTCTGGAAACAATCCAAATGTCTATCAACAGGTGAACTGATTGAAAAAAAATGTAGTACATTCATACCATGTGAAGCTCCATAGCAATTTAAAAAAACCTTGATAAATGGATGAGTCTCTCAGATTTTCAGATTCATTCATTGCAAGTGAAAGACGCCAGATATAAGAGTACCTACCCTATGACTGTTTCTGTACAATTCAACAGCAGGCAAACGAAGGAATATTTATAGAAGCAGAATGGAGGCTGCCTCAGGGCAGTGGGTGCACCAGGGAACCTTACCAGTTTGTCGGAAATGTTTTATATCTTGATCTGGGTTACAGCTACAGGGTCGGATGGACTTATTGTAATATATCATCAAATTGTACACTTAAGTATGCTTTATTCACTTTAGTGTACATGTTATTCTTCTCAAAAGTTCTCAAGGGAGGGCAAGTAAAATGCAAATCTAAAAATGATAAGCATGAAGGATCTCTAGATAATAAAAGTAGTAGTTACTATAACGATTACTTTCTATATTGAAGGCACCATGTAAAGCACTGTATAGTCTACTTGATCTAAACTGCATGACAGCTCTAGAAGTAGGTAATATCACTTCTGTTTGATAGATGAAGAAACTGATGGTAAGTCAAGTTATGTCCTTTGCCACAGGCAACTCAACCACACAGGGCCAGGACTCAAGGCCAGGTCTATGTCTCTTCAGGGCCTACGCTGTTAACTCCTGGCAACCCAAGGGACCTCCATATAAGGTGTAGCAGCCTCCAAGATGCCACCCAGTGATCTTCACTTTCTGGTAATCATGCCTTGTGTAACTCCCTCCCACAGGTGGAGGTGACTTGTGATACCAATAGGATCACAATGATAAGATACTATGATGCCAATAGCTTTATTGTAGAAATACAGAGTGTGACTTACTAATCTAGGTCATAAAGACATTGTTGCTTTCTCTTGGCATTTGCTCAGATCACTTGCTCTGGGAAACTGACTGCCATGTTGTGAGGACCTTCAAAGAGCTATGAAGAGGCACATGTGGGGAGACGCTGAGGACCCTGCCAACAGACAGCATCAGCTTGCCAGCTGTGTGAGTGAGCCGTCTTGCTGGAGGATCCCGTAGCCCCGCTTCCCCGCTGGGAGGTCTTTGGATCACCGAAACCTTGGCTGAAACACTAAGTCAGACCAGTCAGTTAAGTTGCTTATGAATTCCTGATCCTCAGAAATCATGTGAAATAATAAATACTGTTTTAAGCAGCTAACTTAAGGGTAATTTATTATATGACATTTGAAAACTAATGCAAAAGAGGAGACATTTGATTTAAATGGTGAATGACTCTCAATGATGAACTTATACCTCAAAGAATCACAAAGCAGTAATCTCTGCCTCACTTGAGGACTAAGATTCAGGTGGCTTCTTTTCAATGTACAGACTGGCTTTTGAGAATCATCATGATTCCCTTTGGATTTTCATTTTTGCCCTAAGTCAACACAGCAAAGGTCCATGACTCTGCCGTTGCATAATTTAGCAGTATCCTCTCAATCTTAATCCCAGGGGCCTGAATAATGTCACATCTCAGAGAAGAAATAAGATGTAACTTCTTATTTAGAAATTAGCCCTATTGAAGACCCCGAGTATAACAGTTCAGCTGTGTTTGATACCAGCTCTCTTCATTAGAATATTAATCATCAGTGTCAAGATTTGCCTGATTCTGTTAACACTAACCAGAGGTTACCTTTTGGTCAGCATTTAGCATTTAAAGCCTGTGGAAGCATCACAGGACATAGAAAAGTATCTAGTAATATTTCCACTTAGTCCTTCTGTCTCTAGGCAGATGTTTTAACTACATTCGAGTGTATCCAGAGTAAGAGACTCATAATATCCTCTGGTAGCAACTTCTGCTTTCTACTTCTTGTTTAACCCTAATAATCAAATAAATGTCTTTCCACCTCACACAGATTTCTACAGCTTTCAGTTCAGTTCCTTTTCTTTTGCTTCATCTTCTGAGAACATGAAGAACAAGTGTTAAGAACTCTCTTTAGAGACACTCTTCATATATGCACAGAGAGTAATTAAATCATAGTTGAGTCTTCTCATCTTCAGGGTAAGCAGCTCCAGTTTCTCCGTACTGACTCATCTGGGTTTCTACTCCTTTGTCTCAAGGTAGGACCTTTCCCTGAGCCTTCCCTCTCTTCCAAGCTGTGGCACTTAATCCTGCAATGGCCTAGTGTAGAGTATACAAATGAAGGTTTTGCATTTCTGCTTCCCTTATTAGATCAGAGGAGTATTTTAGAACTTGTTTTTAAAGTTCAAGACTCACAGATATGTTAGAAGTTGAGTCCCCACCCCACTCCCAATTCTATAGACAAGGAAACTATGGCCCAAAGAGGACTACTCAAGTTCACCCATAGAGGGACTGGCAGGGTTGAGCCTGGAACCTGGGCATTCTGACTGTGCTTATGTAGTCTCTCCTGCTCAACTTGGGCTCCCTTGGGTTTGCCCCCTGACCTGTGCTGCATGTCTCTCCACTAAGAGCAACAGGGCGGTAGGACCTCCAAGCTGGCTTAGATAGCAATCTCCATGGCAAGATTGTAATAGTGATGACACGGAGACAGCCAGGTTCTTCTATTCCATGGAATGTTCCAAAACTGTTAAAAAGAATAAGGAAGATTGAAATACTGTCCTAGGGATCTACAAGATCTATTGTTCAGTGGGGGGAAAAAACTTGCAGAATAACGAATAGAGTACAGATTCCACTTGTGTTTGAAAGGGGTATATACATGAGTCTGTATAGAAATTTCTAGAAAGATTCATACAAAACTGCTAATGACAGAATGGGGTTGATGCTAAAGACCTTTACTTTTCATTTTATACCCTTTAGCACTGTTTGAATTTGTAACCACGTGACCTTATTACTTTTTATGAGAAAAAATAGTCTAAATATTTAAAATGTTAAGGCTGGGGACTCTCATTCTTTTTCTTGTCACACTTCTCCATTGTCTGATTTTTGGACTACCATATACTACTAGTATAATTAGAAAAATGATATGAAAAATAAATATCAATGGTGTTCTACAATCCACGGCAATGCTTTCAGTACACAGAACAGAGACGATCTGCCTCTCAGGTGAGGGGGCAAATCATGTGGTGAGAATTTCTCAGATGGGTCATGGGGTGCCTGTGTCTGTTGGGTGTGGCTGGAGTTGTAGAGAAGTTGTTTTTGGTTGTCACAATGACTAAGAAGGCTGCTAATGGCTGAAGCTAGGAATGCTAAAAATGTTCTGCCCAAAATGTCAATGGAGCCCTGTGAAGAAATACCTGGAGAGTGCTTGCCTAAAATATCTGTAGAATATATTTAAATGTAGAGTTTTAAAACATCCCTATCCTCTTATTTGAACTTCATATTCCCTTTGAGATTACCAAAAAATGTGTTAATTTTTGTTCCCTGTTGATAGGATATCTGGAAGGGAACAAAAATTTCTTTGGAAGGGAGAATTCCCCCAAAGAGAAAGAGGTAGATGGTGGTGAGGTTGCAGCAAGCACTCAAGAGGCAAAAGCATTTGCTGAATGCTTGTTCGTGTAAGTGCTGTGCCAACCCCCTAATATCTTCCCACGGTTTGCAGAGTGGTATTATCCCTATTTTATGGGTGAACAAACTAAAGCCTTGAGATTAGACCCAGCAGCCCCAGGGCACTTAGCCAGTAAATGGCACCGTGCAAGCCCTGGTTTGGCTTCCTGAGCCCTTGCTCCTTGCACATCTTCACGTGGCTTCCCTCACGGCCATGCAGGGAGACCAGGTAGCACCTGGAAGCAATTTTTCCTCTGATTTCCCCCCAGGACCCATGCTACCCAAACCGGTAGGGAATTCACGGTAGGAAATTAACCTCTGTCTGCAAGGGCCAATTACCCAGTCTAGAATGAAAAGAGCAATGTGGGCCTGGACCCTGGGAAAACACTGGCTCCCCACCCTTCCCTCTGCCAAGGCCTGCGGAGGCGGCTGGGAAGGGCAAAGGAGAGTACAGGGGAATCCCATTCTATTTTGAGAAAATAGTTGTGTTTGATTATCCTATAGTACCAAGCTATAAAGCCAGGACAACTATGGATTTCCCCTAAATTTGAAAAACTGTGAGCCATTATCTTCTCACTCTTAAGGTAGATCTATTCAAAAGGAATTTAATTCCCTGTGCCACAGGGTGAGCAGGAGTCAGAGTTATGGCAGACTTCTCTTAAGAAAAGCACAGGAACTCAGACCTGCAAAATCCCGCTGGAGACAGATGTTGGGAGAATGAGCACGGTTACGATGTGGATCTTTAATGTCTGCCAAAAAGCTCATGAGTTAGGCAATGTGGGAATGTTCAGAGGGAGCTGTAACCTCATCAGTAGATTAATTCATTGATGAGTTCATAATTTGAATGGATCACTGGGGGGTAACTATAGGCAGGTATGGCCAGAGGAAGTAGGGCACTGGGCGTGTGGTCTGGATCATATCCGTCCATGGCCCCTTCTCTCTCTCTCTGCTTCCTGGTTGCCATGAGTGAGAATATTTCCTGCCACACCCTCCCACCATGATTTTCTGCCTCATCTCAAGCCCTGAACAATGGAGTTGGCCAATCAGAGACTGAACCTGTGAAACCATGAGCTCCAAATAAATTTTCTTTTGCTTATGTAGACATAATGAATCTGTTCTTCCTCAGTATTTTATACTTTGGCCAATGTGCAGACCCTTAAAACATCTCAGGCTCAATGAATCAACAAATGAATGAATGAACTACATGAATGAAGAAGGATAAGAATAGTGCAGGTTAATTAACAAATCCTAGACATCTAAGCAAACAAAGGGCTAATTTATTCATCTCTTTTTCTCTCTCTCATCTCCTCCTAGGTTTCTAATTAATTGTTAAAACTACTCCTATTATCCCCACAGGTTACTGAGGTTTTCTTCATGTTTTTTCAGCCTTCCCGGCTACCTCTCTATTTGAGTTTTGATGATCTATTCCAGGAAGCCCTCCCTGACCACTCCAGGCTGCTTCAGGGCCTCCAAGCCCCTACTTCTTCTTCTTTCTTTCTTTTTTTTAAAATTTGTTCTAATTAGTTTTACATGACAGTAGAATGCTTTTATGTGTTTTGATAAATCATACATGAATGGAGTATAATTTCTCACTTTTCTGATTGTACAGGTTGTAGGATTACTTTGGTTATGCAGTCATATATGTACATGAGTTAATAATATTGGTTTCACTCTACTATCCTTCCTACCCACATGCCCCTTCCCCTCCCTTCACTGCCTTCTACCTAATCTAAAGTAACTCTGTTATTCCCCTAGCCACCCCCCGCAAACCCCTTATTGTGAATTAGCATCCGCATATCAGAGAAAACATTTGGCCTTTGGTGTCTTGTGTTTGGCTTGTTTTGCTTAGCATGATATTCTCTAGTTCCATTCATTTACCATCAAATGCCATAATTTCATTCTTCTTTAAAGCTGAGTAATAGTCCATTGCATGTGTGTGTGTATACACACACATATACATAACACATTTTCTTTATCCATTCGTCTGTTGAAGGGCACCTAGGTTCACTCCATAGATTATCTATTATGTGCATTGGAAGCCCCTACTTCTGCCTTCTCTCCTGCTCTGATCTCATTTGCCACGGGGCTTTCTCTGATCTGACTGAGTTTCTCTAAGACAGAAAACATGTCACTCATCTCAGGATCCCTATGGCTTTAAACAGTGTGGGCACTCGGTACAGCTCTGCTTTCTGGGTTCAAGTGGTGTGTGAATGTGTTTTTCCTGTCAAAGTAATGCTTGGTGTGGATCGTGAGAAAGAACTGGACTTCACCAGGTGGGTAGGAGAAGGGGCATGATGGACAGAAGGAATAATGTAAGCAAACTCATAGAGGCATAGAAGTCTATGATTGAGGAGTGACTGTCAGCAGGGGGCAGAGAAATGTAGTTAAAAAGCACAGCTTTTGAAATCAACCCTGGGAGGACAGCCTGGCAACATTACTTACTATCCATGGGACCTGAAGCAATTTACTTAACCGCTTGCCCTTTAGTTTTCTCAGAATAAGACATTTATTAGGTGTGTATTAATGGCTTACCACGTTGGCAGGCATTCAGTGAATACTCAATAAATTGTGGTTTTTAAATATTATTATTCTGAAAGGGGTTCTCATTTGAAATTGTAGGATGGCCTGAGTCCTACTGCTTCTTAGCGATTGTTTGCTTAGATGCCCAGGATTTGATAACTAACCTGTGTTCTTATCCTTATTCATTTGTGTACTTTTTTCATTAATGTAATTCATTCATTGAACAACTATTACTGATAAGATGTTACAACATGCCGTGAGAGTCTCAAAGCAAGAGGGGCTTCCAGCTACTGATATGTTCAAAATCTCAAAAGGGAGATAAGAATAGAAACAAAACTCTGGTCTAGACAAGAGTCCCAGGGGAACCGAAGATAAGGTGCCCAGGGAGCCTGGTAAGAGAGGGAGTGTTGTAGAAGGAAGATCAGTTTATAGGAAAGGGGCATTTTGTGTCATTGTCTCCTTGCTTTTAAGATTTTCTTTGTATAATTTATTTTCCATGATTTTATCATAATTTTTCTTGTGTGTTTATTCCTGAGATTCATTGAGCTTCTTGGATCTATGGATTTAGTTTACATTAACTTTGGGAAATTTTCAGCTATTATTTAATCCAGTACTTTGATGTCCTCGTCTTTCTCTCTCTCTCTCTTATCTCCTGTAGGACTCTACTTGTTAGATTACTTCATATTGTCTCCACTTCAGGCCACTGAAGATTTCTTCATTTTTTTCCAGCCATTTTTTCTCCGTCTCTGCTTCAGTTTGGACAGTTTTATTGCCCTGCATGCAAGTTCACGGAACTTTTGTTACACAGGATATAATATGCTGTTAAACCCATCAGTGAAAATTTCATTTCAGGTATTATACTTTTAAACTGGAACTTCCCTCTGGTTCCATTTCTCCATGTAGGTTTTCCAATTGCTCATTATGTTTGTATTTTTAACTCCTTGATTGTATTTATAGTAGCTAGCCTCATATGCTATTTCTATCATTTCTGTGATTTGTTTGTATTGACTAATTTTTTTTTCTTAGTTTTGGGTCCCATATCTTCCTCTGCATACATGGTAAGTTTTGGTTGTACCCTGTGCCTTATAGATGCTAGGATGTCTGAGGTCTGAGTTTTGTTGTCCTTCTTGAAAAAGTGCTGAGTTTTTGCTTAGGTAGGAAGTTAATTTACTTGCCAATTAGCTTGGTCCTTTCAAGGCTCATTTTAAGCTTCATTTGAATCAGCCTAAAGTAGCCTTCACTCAGAGACTAGTGCCTTATTCCAGAAAAACGGTCTTTCAGCAGTTTCTACTGCAAACCCAGGGTGTTCAAAAAGGTCTTCCTATTCTGGTTGGTTAAAATGTAATCATCTCTCTGCTTTGTGAGCTTCTGCACACAGTGCTTGGTTGAGGTTTTGTGCCCTGGCAGCTGCTCTTTCCTCAGTGGATTTTCTTGACCAGCCACATGGAGTCTTTACTTGCATATGTGAAACTTAGAATTGATCCAAGACTCCAGAGGATCTCTATGCAGACTTCCAGAGAATTTCTCTCTTGAATCCTATCCTACCAATTCCAGACCTGTCATTGACTCTAGCCCAGGAGGATGGCTACGTTCTGTTGGAACTCTTCTTCCCTGCAGTTTCAAAAACCTCCTCGAAGCTGAAAGTTGGGCCAGCCATGTGACTTGTGCTGTTTTCTTTCTCTTGGAAACCATACTTTTGTGTTGCCTTTTGTCCAATACTAGAAAAGAGCTATTTTATGTATTGTATACATTTGGACAATCATTTTTTGGTATAGAATGGCCAGTTCCAGTTATTCCAAGATGGCTGGAAGTGAAAGTGTGGAAAAAGGAGAATTGGAAAAATTGTTTGAAGAATAGGTGGGACCTAGGCCTAAGGCAAGGAGAAACAGGCTCATTTCAGCGAGAGCAGCAGATATGCATTGAGTTACAGCATGCACTGGGGATTTTGTGGTGAATATCACAAATGAAGACTTCCCCTAATAGAGTTTACAGTTTGTTTTGATCTGTGTTCATTTCAACCATTCTCTGGGTGCCTACAGACTAAGATACTGTGCTGTGGCAGAAATTTGTTGTTACAAAGAACAGGACACAATTCCTATCTTCTGGGAATTGACATCTCTTAGGAGAGACAGAGTTACTTTCAAAACAAAGTGGTGGGTGAGGTGAGAAAGTTGTGCTTGAGGTGTTGTGGGAGCAGGGTGGGCTTGTAGGTCCAGCTTCCTCTACAATAGATGTGCTGTGTCTCCGAAGATGAGTGAGTTAACTGGGACAGGAAGGGATTGGGGGAGACCTTCTAGAAAATGGCAACGAGGTAAGCAAAGGCACCGAGACAGAAGGTACCCATAGGATACTGTAAGCATTGCAATGTGGCAGTATGAGATGAGACTGCAAAGGCAGATCTGATCTTGAGGGGCCTTGTATGCCTTGTTAAGAATTTAGATTTTATCCTGAGGGGCAATGAGGGGGCCATGGAAAGCATTTAAGCAGGGGAATGATATCCTGAAAACTCCTGTCCCTGACATCTCCCAGCTGGCAGGAAAAGGATGGAATACTCAAAGGAGATTTATGGGACTGGGGAGGGCTTTGGAAACTATTTCTCTTCTACCAGAATTTGAAGGATCTTTTAATAAAAGCCATTTGGCTTTTCAAAAAATAGCATAAGACACTTATAGACCAATCCTGCGAGGTAGAAATCCCATCATCAGGGACACAGAAAAGCAGTCTATTCAGTGGGTAAAGATGTGTTGCTTCAGGAAAATGGTGGGTGGGGAAGAATCATAAAATTTTAGAGTTAGAATAGCCCTTAAAAATCATTTAGTTCTTTGCTCAATTTAATACATTACATTGGAGATAATTGAGACTCAGAGAGATGAGAATTTAATATATTACATTGGAGGTAACTGAGATCCAGATAGATGAGATGCAGAGTAGGGATGGCAGAAGAGCCTGTGCTCTGGAGGGAATTCTGGTCTGGCCACTTACTGACTGTGGCCTTGGGCAAATCATTTCAGCTCTCTGAGTTTCATTTTTTCTCATCTAAAAATTGAGAGATAAAAATCCTACCTTGCTGGATGGAAGTAAGATACAGAAGAAATCAATGGGGTGGTCCCCTTTGAGCCTAAACTGAGTTTGCTTTTGGAGAGCAATCAACATTCAGTTCTCATTTGCTCAGTTGACTTACATGGAGGGAAGAGAGTCCATAAGGAGAACTGCATCCTTAGTAGCAGCCCGGAAGAACTGAGGAGATGGTAGTAGATTAAAGATGGCTACAAAAGGTTGACAACTTCATATGGAGATAGGGCTTATTTTCTTTTCCACTGAATCTTGGCTGACCCTGTGACTACTTCAACTAATGTGATGCTGGGATAGTTCTTGGCTTAGTCATAAAGAGAACTAGTAACTTCTACGTCCTCCCTGTTGGAACATTTAAGTCTTGAGATCTGGTTATGAAAAGGAGTTCAAGCTAGCTAAGTGGAAAGACCACATGGAGGTACCAGTCTTCTAGCTGACCACATCAAAGTGGCAGATACATAAGTAGAGCCCTCTTGGCTGCTCTTGTCCCAGTTATATATGACTGCACCCTAAGTAGGACTTGTAGAACTACCTGGTAGACCCACAGAATTCTGAAAAACATTATACCTGGTTTTTATTTTAAGCCATTGAGTTTTGGGGTAGGTTGTTACACAGAGAGGAGTACCCAGAAGTGACAGTTTAGTTTGCTCCCCTGGGTAAGTTGGGCCTGGGTAAGTTGGAGGCATCCAGGGAAGCTGAAGAGCTATTAGATCTGGACCCTATTAGTGCTGCTATGAGATCTAAGTACCAGGGTTTAGACAATTGGGGTGTGGGTTCCTCTTCCTTTTTCTCTAGGTAATAGAGCATTTATGGAATAGTGTGAACATTGTAGCTATTTAGAGTTTTCAGTTTTGGAATTGTTAGGTCTAGCTCCTTGGTGGTTGTCTTGTGGAAGCTTAAGTTGGAAATACAGAAACAGACTATTTATGAGGAGTGTGATGTGAAGGTACCAGAGCAGAATTTTTCTTGTACATGCGAGGCCCCTAGAGGCTTCCAGGGAAGCCCTGAGTGATAGGTCCTGTAAAAGCTTTGGGGGATGAGAGAATATGATAGGTCTGGATTATTATTCAATGTGACCAAAGCTGATGAGGCCTGGGGGAATCTGAGTTTTATATGTCAAGTTCCTAACATGGTGCTTGATTCACAGTAAGTGTTCACCATGTGACAGATTTTATTATTAAGGAAGTGGTCCTATCATTTAGAGTAGTCTAGCATTTTTTCCTGTAAGACTCTGCCCCCTGCTAACTATGGGTTTATTTCATAAGCAACAGCAGTTGTCTCAAGAATACAGACATTTACTCTTGAGGGTCTCAGGAAAATCTGATCAACCTCCAGAGTTCACATATGTAAGTCCTTGTTTTGGCCCAGAAAGTAATACTCTGATCTGGGGGGTTATGAATGTCTGAATCTTAAAACAAATGTCACTTTTCTTTGCTGAACTGTTTAACAGAGGAAACTGGAAAAAAACGATGGTTATAGATTTAAGACTGGTCAAAACACGTGCCACAGTTATAACTCAGGGGTTACCCACAGACAATGCAGAGTCCTTCCGCATGGCAGCTGTATGAAAGAGGAAGTTCCACTCTTGTCTTAATGGTGAAAAGAGGAAAATCCCTGAGATTCAGCATCCACAGCTGGAGTTTGTCCTTTGCTTCTCTCTCCCTGAAGTTTGGCTTTTGAGGAATATGAAGACTCAGTGAAATTCTACAGGCTTCAAGGCAGCAAGAGAAGGCTCAGCTCTGGGCTGGCTCCTGTTATAGGCTGAACGTGTGTCCTTCCAAATGTGTATGTTGAAGCACTAACCTCCAACATGATAGGTGTTTTAGGAGGTAATTATGTTTAGATGAGATTATAAGGGCCATATTTTATGGTGACATTAGTGCCCTTACAAAAGAAGGAAGGAAGAAAGGTCTTCTCCCTCTCTCTCGTCTCTCTTTTCTCAGTTACATGCACTGAAGAAAGATCATGTCAACACACAGTGAGAAAGCAGCTGTCTACTGGCCAGGAACCAGGCCCTCGCTAACAGCCAATCAGTAGGCATCTTGATCCTGGGTTTCCTAGCATCCAGAAATGTGAGATATCAAAGTATGTTGTTTAAGCCATCCAGTAGGGTATTTGGTTATAGCAGCTGGAACTAAGTAGTTTCCTTGCTTAATGCTCAGTGGAGCCACACCCAGGTCCTGTGGTACAGCAGATGGCACTGAAAGACAGAAAACTGACCTGGAATTCCAGCTCAATCAGCTTTCAGTTGGATAATGCTGGGCATGTCACTGAACCTCTCTGAGCTTCATTTTCTTTATCTTTGAAAAGGGACTAACAACACTTGCCCTCTCTCTCCTAATCAATGGAGACCTTGGATATAAAAGGACTTTAGAAAGTATAGAAGGGATTTCTGGCTATGGCCAAATGAGGAAGGGAGCAAGTCATCTCCCATCAAAAAGAACTATAAAGTTGGATGAAACTGACAAAAATAACCATTTCAATGATTTGGGAGTTTGAAAAAAGGTCTATGATAATCTCAGAAATGCTTATACTTGAAAAATTGCTAAACTTTGGGACTCAGTGGTGTTGTTGCCTTGAGGTTATCACCTCATCCATTCCTCTACGGTGAGGTTAGCCCAGAGGTTCAGCTGGGGTGAGGCTGCCATGAGTGGCAAATTGGATGCTGCAGTCCATGGGCGTGATAGGTGATGCCCAGAGCCAGTGGCATTGTCAGTGGAAGTAATGATCCTTGGCAACAGGCAAGTCGGGGAGGCCAACAGCTCTACTAGCATAAGGCCATGGCTGGCTGAGCATATTCTAGACAGAGACATGAATGAATCATGGAGACCAGACAGCACTGAGCTAACCACTTACTCCTGACCAACATTGACAATGCACCCATGCATAGAGGAGATGCAAAAGAACCCCATGGGCCAGGAGTGGTGGTACACACCTGTAATTCCAGTGGTTTAGGAAGCTGAGGCAGGAGGATTGCCGATTTGAGGCCAGCCTGAGCAATTTAGTGAAAACTAAGTGAGATTCTGTCTCAGAGTAAAAAATAAAAAAGGCTGGGGATGGAGGTGTCTGAAGACAATCTTTATTCAATCACTGGTTGACCACTAAGCTATGCAGACAGAAGTTTAAGTTGGGTGTGGTGATGCACACCTGCAATCCCAGAGACTTGGGAGGCTGAGGCAGACAGAAGCTTAAAAGCAAGAATGATATAACAAAACAGAACCAGTAACAACAAAAACTGATCAGAGATAACAATAGCCACAGTGTGGGAAAGATTTCACAATTAGCCAAGACATGTTCTAAACGAAGATAAAAATCAAAAAAACAGAACAGTAATGACCGTCTTTAGGAAGGAAAACCAGAATCCAGAGTCACTACAATATGTTAATTCAAACGTTTGCTCTCAACAACAGCAAAGTTACAAAACGCATCTGCAAAGAAACAGGAAGAAAAGCAGTCAATAGAAACTGAATGAGATTGTTAAACCTACAAGCAAACATACAATGAGGGCTTTTGAAGAAGAGAAGAGTGGGAAAGGGAAATATTTGAAGACGTAATGGATAAAACTTCCCCAAATTTGATGAATCATATTAATGTACATATGCAGGAAATGAAATATAAGAGCCATAGATAGACACATCATAACCAAAGTGATAAAACTCAAAGACAAAGAGGAACTATTGAAAAGAATGTGAGAAAAATGACTCATTACTCATAGGAAAACATATAATTAATGGCTGATTTCTCATCTTAATGGAGTCCAGATCAGAGTTTAGAAGGAAAGTAACTGTTGATCAAGAATTCTATACCCAGCAAGACTATCCTTAAAAAAAATAATGAAAGCAAAATAAAGACATTTCTAGATAATCAAAGACTGATAATTTAATTTAATTTAATTCTAGGAGACCTACCTTACATGTCTAAATCAAATCTCTTAAGCTGAGAGAAAATAATACTGGGATATACTCAAATTCACAGGAAGAAATGGAAAACATCAGAAATAGAAAGTGTGTGAGTTAATATAAATAAACCAATCAATATAAATTTTCTCAATTCTTCTCTTAATCTTTCAAAATCATAAGATTAATACAGAAATTCATACTACAATGCATGACAAAAAGAGAGAGAAGGAAGAAATAGAACAATTTTGGAGCAAAGTTTCTGAGTTTTAGTAGAACTGCCATTATTAATCTGAAGTAGACTGTTATAAATTAAGATGTATATTGTAATCCCTAAAATAACCATTTTTAAAAAGTCCTTAAAATATAATTAAAATTCAACAAAATAATTAAAATGCAACACTAAAAAATATTAAGAGATAACAGAGTAGGAACAGAGAAAGGAGAAAAAAGAAGCACAGAATAAAAAAAACTAGTGGCAAATGTAAATCCAATCTTATTGGTAATGACATTAACTATGAATGGTCTAAATTTTCCAAAGGGATGACAAGCAAAAGAAAGATCCAATAATATGTGGTCTATAGGAGGCATACCTTAGGTTATAAGATGCTAATAGACTGAAAGAATAAAAAAGGTATACCATGTAAACAATAACCTGAAGAGAGCTAGAATGACTTTCATAAAATGATAGATGTAGGACAAGAAATGTTTCTAGAGACAAGTAGGGTCATTTCATAATAATAAATGCTGAATATATCAAGAAAATGACAGTTTAAAGTGTAAAACAAATCTCATGAATAAAAAACTGTCAGGGTGGAGAGAAAAATGGAAAATTAATGATGATAATTAGAGATTTTAATACCTCACTCTCAATAGAAAAACTAGACAGAAAACCAGTAAGGATATAGGAAACTAGAATAACATTGTAAACTGTACCAGAGCTCACAGACACTTATGACCAGTCCACCCAAGGACTGAAGAACACTTATTCTTTTCCAGGGTAGACTCCATGTCAGACCTTAAGACAAATATCAATAAATCTAGAAGGACTGAAATCATACAAAGTCTGTTTTGTCATTGCAACTGAATTGTATTAGAAGTTACCATCATCAACAACCAAAAAACGACATAGCCCTCTCATCCTCTCCTGCCACATAGTGAAGCAGAGCATAAAGCAGTTGGATGATGGGTAGCTGTGTCCTCACTACTCCTCTTTTCCCCTTCCTGATTAGTACCACCCTTCTTCTCAATTAGAAGTTTCAATCCCGATAAAATGGGCAGCACAATACCTTTCAGAGAGCTTTAAGTTGGTTGATGGTCAGCGTCAGAAACTATAAAAACTGAATATTCATTTCTATAACTTTGAACTTTTATAAGACATTTCTTTTTTCTTTGGTGGTCCTGGGGATTGAACCCAGGACCTTGCACTTGTGAGACAGGCACTCTACCAACTGAGCTATATCCCTAGACCCAGATAGCTTTAATACATATAGATCCTAAGGAGGTGCTTTGAGCAACACTCCAAATTCTAATTCCTATTCAGACAAATGCAAGGCAGGGTTATTTATTGATCCTACCTAGGTCAAGTATTACACAAAGCATTTTAATATATTATCCCTTTGAATTTTGCCCAAACTCTATGAAAGAGGCATGAGAGAACTGAGGCTCAGATATATTAAGTTATCCAAGGTCAGGCCTACACTACACATCCACCAAATATAGCTATATGGCACAGGCTTTGAGGCCTCCATGAAAGAGCAACTTTGATCTTTTGTTCCAGAGAATAGAGTTGCAGAGAATTCTGAATACTAAGCAGCACGGCGAGCAATAAATTTTTTTGAAGCTTAAAGACAAGTTCTTATGATGGTTAATTTTATTTGTCAATTTGGCCAGGACATAGACCCAAATACTTGATTAAGTGTTATTCTGAATGTTTCTATGAGGGTGTTTTTGAACGAATTAACATTTAAACTGATAGACTTTGAGTAAAGCAGAAGACCTGACCAGAACAAAAGACCAAGTTTCCGAAAGCTAAAGGGGTTTGTTCCAGCAGAAGGCGTTCAGACTTGGATGGTAACAGCATCTCTTCCTGGACTACAAGCCTGCAGTCTACCCTGCAGAATACAGACTTGCCAACTTCCATAAAGACATGAGCCAATTCTTTAAAATAATCCTCTTTCTGTATATTCAGATATCCTATTGGTACTGTTTCTCCGAGAATCCTGGCTAAAACAGTGCTTCAATGATTTTTAAATGGTTTTACTTAATGAGAGCCCTGAAAGGTTTTATGATAACATTTTAGTACCATGGGTAGGAAGGATGTAGGCAAGGGGAGTGGCAGGGGAAGATAGTTGTTTATTCTCTCTCTACAGATAATAAAAACAGAGTTGGGGGACGGACCATGAGAGTGACCTCTCTAGGATGACAAAGCTAACTGGGGGCAAGAAGAAATGTCTAGAACTCAGGCATCCTGGAGCCCAGTTAGTGTGGAAAGAAGCAAAGGGGCATTAGGGTCCAATGACTCAGGGGCTGCAAGCTATGAGCAAGCAGATGCCCTCTGACCCAAACTGAGTCACTGTTGGAGGAAATGCTGAAACCTCCAACTGAGATGGGGAGTAAGGGAGGCCCCTCCCAGAGAGCCTAGGTGCACCCTGTAGCCTGGGCCTCCTCCACCGCCACCTAGGGGCAGACAGGAGAAGAGCACCCTCATCCCAAGCAGATGAGGCAGGATGCTCCCTTGCTGGCTCCTACTCCAACACCTCTCACAATCCCTTTCCCTTCTTGAAGGATAGTTATCTTCCCTAATTCCTCCCACTTGCACTCATGCTGCCTGCAAGAACATGGCTTTTTATCCTGACTGTACCCTGCGTGCTCAGCGCCGGTGCATTTTGTCCTGCTTTGTTGCTAGTTCCGCCCCAGATCCCCCTCCTGACTGGCTGTGTGGAGTTCCACCAGGCGTCACTTAGCAATGTGCTGTGCCACTGGGTTTAAAACAGCAGGGAACTCAAGAGTTTTAGACCTGCAGCTCTTGGTCGGTGAATGGGATTTTTATGAGGCCGCCGCAATCAGTCTTGCATACAGGGTGCTAAAAATTTTTATGGCTGGCTAGGATTCGTTGGGAGCGCCAAGCTGGAACGTGATGGAGTTCCCCATTAGAGAATGTCCCCAGGAAAGCGGGCTTGCATGGTTCCCTGGTACTCGGAGGTGTCAGAGAGCTGGTTTTATGGAAAGCAATTTCCTCAGTAAAGAAAAAATATGCTCCAGAGACAGAGCGATTTCGGCACAGGGGCTCTGCCGCCCCTGGTTTAACGGGCTTCCTTAGCAGGCGGTCCCTGATGATTGTAGAGACAAATGGGTCCTACCCGTCCCGCTGCCAGCAAAGTTTCCCTCGTTGCCTTTCTTTTAAAGAACATACATTTAAAATAATAAAATTTTTGAAAAAAAAAAAAAAAAGGACTCTAAGACATGATTCATGCAACACTATTGGGAATATTTCATTATATATGTGCACCAATTTTTGACATAGTTTGGACAGAGCTGTAATATGATTTTATAACATTTGCTTAACATTTTATGATAAACATTTGAAGCCATGAAAATCTCTTTGTAGACCTCATTTTAAGTAACTTTATAATATTCCATTAGATTGATATGCCATAAAGTAGTAGTACTATTTTCCATATTGTTGGATATGGAGCTGGTCTCTGATTTTCATGTGTGTGATTATAAATAATGACATCATGAACATCTGGCAACATAAAGATTTTCACATTTCCAAAGAGTTCCTTGGCATGGAATTCTAGAAGCAGAATTGATGGGCCAAGGGATGGACACATTTTAAAGTGTCCTGACTCATATTGCCAACTTGCTTTTCAAAAAGGTGATCTGTTGACTCTTCCATTTACCCTACATTGGATGTCAGTGTTACCATGGCCTTGCCAACACTGAGAGCTTTAGTTTTTAACTCGTCTACCAATTGCTAAATACAGAATGCCATCACATTGTGTTTTCATTTGTATGTTTGGATTACTTGCAAGGGTGAACATCTTGCTCATTTTTGTATCACCAGCACTTCTTCTGACCTACTGGAGTCTTTGTGCATTCCTATTTATGATAGAAAGACTGTCTGCCATATTTGTTATAGAAACATTTTTAGTGGTTTGTTAATCCTGGAAAACTTCTTAAGCACAAGCCAAGCTGGACACACATGGGTTTCTAGTTACTCATGTTTAGCTGTGAAATGATCACACCATGGGTGTCTCAGGCCCCAGTTTCTGGAAGTGGGGGACTGGTATTAAAGCTTTGGTTAGTCTGTGGTGTACCTAGGCTGGACTCTTAATTCAGCTACAGGTCCCCAACCAAGCATTGCATTGTTCTCATGAACCTGATTGTATGCATCAAGATCCAGGGATATAGAGATGAGTTAAAGTCCCTCAATGAGCTTGCAGCCTACTTAAAAATAAAATAAGTGCACCTGTGACTGAAAAGATGCTATGGTCCCAACACCTGAGATTCAGTTTTATAAAGCATTACAGTCAGTCTTTGAACCCAGAAACCCTGACTCTTAGGCTATAGGATCACAGTGTTGGGGTTGAGATCTTAGCAATCATTTAGTTGGATGCCCTATTTTACAGATGAGGAAACTGAGGCCCAGAGAAGGCAGTGACTTGACAAAGGTCTCAGTGCAAGTTAGTAACAGAACTGGTCTGGATTCTAAGTCTCCCGCTTCCCAGTATAGGCTTTTTTTTTTTTTTTTTAAAGCACCAGATTTCTTTACTTGCCAGTCTTTCTTGTCCCCTCACTGCCTATCTTTCCTGATACTTTTTATGTATCAGGCAGGACAAAGAATTAAAATTCTGGCCCCTGCCCCAAAGGAACTCACAGTGGACCGCGGGGGTGGGGTGGGGGGGACTGCAAGGGGTAATATAAGTAATTAGAGGGGGATGGAGAGTAAGTACTTTGGTCTACTGGGGCTCAGGGGAGACTTGGGGAGGTCAGGGTATAAATCTGCATTTGGCTGACATTGCCCTGGAGAGTATCCCCACAGGATGCCAGGTGGCAGCCAAGAGAAGGAGGCTGGAGCAAAGATCCCAGCACAAAGTGCCACTTAGACACCTGTCCACAGTGTTCTGGGAGAAAGAACCCAAGCTTTAGAATCAGGCAATTTACCTCATTCTCTGGGCCTTAGTTTTCTGATCTCTAGAATAAACTCCTGCATTGTTTATGAGAAATAAATAAAGCACATAGGAGAATGTTTGGTGTATAGTTGGTGTGTTCCTTGTCTGTCACATCCTTTTAAACTCTATTAGAATATTAGAATATTCTCTTCTGAAAATCTTCCCCGAATCTGGAACAATGGGCCCCCAGGGATTCTGCCCCACCTGCTCCTTAGAGGGAGTTCTCACCGCTCTCTCTGTTCCTGCCTCCTTCCTTTGGCCATATACTCTGACTCCAGCTCTCCCTGGGCCCCTGAATTAGTCCTCAGGCCCACAGTGCCAACTGTGTCCCCCAGTTATCTTCTTTCTGCTATTGAAGTTCTTATACAAGCATTTCCAAGGCCCAGGTCCAGATCTGTTTTGGCCTCAATCCTATGTCAGTTCTGGTGGCCTGGTTAGGGTTTTCTTAGCCAGACCTGCCCTGTTTCTATGAGACCTACCCCGACTGAACCCCCTGGGGGTCCTTGGCTCATATGCTAGGGTTCTTGAATGTGGACTGTGGAGCCAGATCCTATGCCTGTAACTCTCCTCCTCAGGGAGCAGCTGCTAGTGAGGATCCCCCATTGGGGTCAGCATCCCTTGCTTGACAGCCCTGTTCAGCTTCAGGGAGTCAGCCTAGAGCCATCTTTCCTCACTGCCTGACCATTGAGAGAAACTTATGGCCTTGAAATGAATATAACTTAGAGGAATATTATCACAGAATCACTACTATAGTCACCAGGCATGAAGCAAGCAGGCAATTTCTTCACATGGGGGAACTTGTCCATCTCTTTTTTATTGCCTTTTCAAAATATCCCATGCTCTGTCATTCTGATTCAGGAGACCAAACTCTGATCAAAGTTCCTCTCTCAGTTTCCTTTCTTTAGACGAAGTCCCCTTCTCCTTTGGTGGGCCCTCCAGTCTATTTCTTCCCTCTCTGCTGGCCAAGTAGGCCCCTAGTCCTTGTGACAAACAGCAATCCTAGTTGTCAGACCTCAGAAGCAAAGACCTAATGGCCTATACCCCCAGAGAAATGGAACTGGCACCTTTACCTGGGGTGCCTGAAGTTGAATTCTATCAGTACAACTTCCTCAGCTGCTGTTCTCTTTCACGTTCATATCTCACTCAGCCGTCAAGGTACTTTCACATCCACCGCCTCTGGGGAGCTCTCCATGACCCCTTCTCCACAGGCACAATTAATTGCCCTGTGTCCCTTGACAGAGCATCAGACCTGTCTTCTTGTTGCATTTTGGACTCTCCTTTCCCCCTCACCGTCTCCTTCTACAAAGCCTGCTGGCAGGCACCAGGCCTACTGCCTTTCCACATGCTGGGTCCCTGCAGGCCCAGGGCAGACCAGTGGTCCAGGCATGGTGTGTGGGAAGTGGCTGGAATCTGGTACTTCCTCTGAAGTGCCACCTAGGAGTGGCTGGTAGAGCTTCTGAAAGCTTGGATGAGCAAGTTTCCAAAGTCAAATTCTGCTGTCTGCCGGGGTGGGTGGGGAGGTGAGTAGCTTCATGCATACGTGCCTGCCCTCAGAATGCAGATGAGACAAGAGGTAGCCTCGCTCCTCTGCTGAGCACCCTCCGAGGGATCCTTGCCTCTATCCCAGTCAAAACCAAGTCCTGACAGCAGCCCCCAAGGCCCTTGGGGACCCAGGTGGACTATGACTTGCCTCTCTGGGCCCCCCCTCCCCCTTGCTCACTAAGGGCACACCTGGCAGGCCTCCTTGCTTTCCCTCAAACTCACCAGGCACCTCCTGGCTCAGGACCTCTGTATTGTCCAATCTCCTTTCCTGGAAGGCTCACCTCCTCACTGTCTTTCATTCTTGGCTCAAATGTCATCTCCTCAGTCACTTTACCAGTCACTCTGTTTAAAATGGCCATCTCCCCCCGACTTCCCTACCTTAGATTTCTGAATTCCCCTGCTCCCACTTGATTTTTCTCTTAGCATTTTTTACTCCCTAACAAAAGCCAAGACATTCTCACTCATTTCATTTATCTTTCTGGAAGGGTAGGGATTGTGCTGTTCATATTCCCGGTACCCAGCACAGTCTTTAGTCCATAATAAGTAGTGCACAAATATTTATTAAAAACAAGTGAGCCAGACTCTGGGCTCTATTTCCTCTATTAGGTGCCATTTCCTCTATAATAAAAAGTTGCTTTTTGCCTTAGCATTGAACTTAAAAGTTATCTACACGATGCCTGAAGCTTTGGAAGCATGGTCCAGAGACTCAGTTCTCTCCTCCTCCTCACAGCTCACCAGCAGTATAAGAGGAAGCCTCTATTTCTGTGCTGGTTCTGGCAAGGAGGAGGGGAGGCCACCGGAACTTGGGAATCCATTTATCTATTAATTTATTATCTAATTAAGGCCCACAATGACAGCACTATTTGTTCCAAAATGCCCTCAAACTAAACCAATACAGCATATGCACATTCTAATCAATTAACTGGTTCTCCTTAATGTCTGCCTTCAGCAGCCAGTAACTGTTGCACTCCCGGGTCCAGAGCAGAGAAATGCCTTTTCACTCCATTAGGCCCCAAACAGTCTAATTGCGAGGTGGCCACCAGGGCTTTTTGGCCTAGAGTGAGAGGCAGTCATCCAGGGTCCTGGGTGATGAGTGAGTGAGATTCTCTGTGGAGAGGACGGCTTTTCTCTTGCCATTTGTAAATTAAGTTATAACTACAGAAAAAGGGGGTTTTGGAGACAAGGAGATGGGTAGAGGTGGGCAAGAGAGACTTTATCCACCAGGCCTGCACCTTGGTCAAGGGCAGTGGATTTGCAGGCAGCTGTCGGGGCTGGCTGCCTCTTCCTTCGCATCACTTTCAGACCATGCAGATTTTATTGTTTCGCTACCATAGCTGTGTGGTGTCCCCAAGAAGTTGGGAGACCCGTGAGGGCCTAAATCTCTAGGTCTTGGCAGAGGGACACAGAAAATGTTCGTTGAACTAAACTAAACTAAAAATACCTCATTAGACAGTTGGGAGAAAACATCTGCAAGGAGCTCCGCACATAATGATGCTAATGAGCACAGCACCAAGTATTTACTACCTGCCAGGCACTGTGTTAACACATGGAATTCTCACAAGTACCAGAGGAGGTGGGTACCATTTTTATCACTCCACTGTAGAGAGGAAGAATTGAGGCAGAGCCGGGATTTGAACACAAGCAGTCTGGCTCCAAGGCTGTGGTCAAAGCCACTGCCATGGTAAATACTTTTGCAGCAAAGGAGTGGTATGTACCAGGAGCCATTCTACTAGAACAGCTGCTTCCTGAGGCACGGGGACTGCCAGTGGCTGCCTCTTACCATTTCATATTGTGGATCACTAAAGGACAGGGAAAAGCTACTCCGCTGATTTCATAAGCAAAGAGTCATTCCGTGTGTGTATTCTAAGAGACATCTTTATTGTCAACCCTCCCACAGTGCAAAGACCTATTCAATTAAAACAACAGGCAATAAAAATTATATTGTAGCTTTCTATTAAGGTCCATTATAAGAAAGAACTGAAGAAAGGAAAGAATTTCATAATATTTGAGGATCTGCTGTCTGGCACTGTGCTTATTGCCCGAGGTACCAAGGTGAATGAGGAGGACATGGCTCCTGTCCTCATGCACCTGGAAAGGAGATGTACATGAAGATAACCAAAATGAACACCAGAAAGAAAGGTTCCTTAGTGCTTCGAGGGACATACGTTAACAGGACACTTTGAGAGAGGATACCACGATGTTAGTTTAGGAAAGGCTATCAGAAAAAGTCTTTTGAGAAGGTGAGAATCAGGTTGAGACCTAAAGGTCAAGAAGGGCAGAAAATGCCAAAAGCCATGGAAGAATAGCCCAGGAAGGGGAACAACAGCTATAAAGGCCAAGGCCCAAGGATGAGCTTGATATGTCCAAGGAATAGAAATGTGGCTGGGGCAGTGTGTTTGGAAGGGTAGGATATGACTAAGAGCAGATCATAAACATGGAAAAGTCATGCAGGCAGGATAAATACTCTGGATTTTACTGTAGGAAAGAAGGGAAACCATAGCAAGGTTTTAAACAGCGACATAATGATGATCCATTTTGTATCTTCCAAAGGCCTACTGTATGAGAGGCAAGAATAAGAACAGGGAAAAGGGAAATAGAATATGTAAGCAATCCAGATGAGAGACTATCAATTAGAAAGATGGATTAGGGATATATACTTTTGGAGATGGAACCAGTAGGACCTGCTGATGGTTTGGGCATGAAAGCTGAAGCAAAGGTAAGGATTGAAGGTGACGTGGGTCTCTAACTTGGGCAACGAGGCTAATCAGTTCATTCACTAAGATGGGGAAGATGTGGGGAGACAGATTTGAGGTCATGATTATTTGTTCTGTTTTAGTGATGCTATATTTGAGAGACTTACTAGACATTCAAAGAGAGATGTCAATACATAGTTAGAGATTGAAGTTTGGAGTTTGGAGAAAATGTCTGAGCAGAAGATGTAAATTTGGCTCATATTTAAAGTGTAGAAAACACAAGATCACCTTGAGAGGCACAGTAGGGACTATTTAACAACAGGATAGATAATATAAGAGTTAGCACTCACCATGCCCAGGAAGCTCTGCCTGACAGGAACTTCACAGTTAATATCCTGTGCGTGAGGAAGACTTTGAAGGAAGCATCTGCCTGTCAGTCTCATAATGAGTTCACCAAAAGGCTCCAAGGTAAGTGAGGGGGAGATGGGATTATGGACTGGTCAGGAGCATGGTTTTTGAAGCCTTTCTTTGACATTTAGTTGCTGGGTAACCTTCTCTAAGTTTTTGACCTCCCTGCCCCTCCTTGTTCAGAAGTCTCTAGAAGACTTACGTCACAGAGTTATGAGGGAAAATACGTTTGTAGGTGCACAGCATGGCTCCCTGCACAGGGAAAATTCCTAAGGGAACCATTATTATCATTGAGGTGGATGCAAAGAGCTAGTCAGGGGAACACAATGATGGAGATGAGTTTCTTTCTACTCTAAGCAGAGAAACTCACTCATGGTGGATCCTTTGGCCAGTTCTGGGTTCTACACACTCAAAAAGAACTGGCAAACAAGAGCAGTCCAGACAATATACCCTGTGAAGAACAACTGAAGAAATTGTCTAGGTCAAAGAAGTTGGGACTAGATGAGGTGGAGTGGGTGGGGAATTAGACTCTGCTTTCCTGTCTTTGAAGGGCCTCACCAGGAAAGAGGAACTGACCTTGTTTTGTGTGGTTGCAAAGGTGGGGAGCAGAAGGGGCAGCTATGGTGGGACAAACCTCTATTGGAGACCACAAAGAATGTTCTAATACAGGGCACAGAAGTCTAGAACATGAGCTCTGAATCTTCAAAAAGGGAGAAAAGTAAGGACATATACAAGCATAAAGAAATCCTGGAAGTATATCCAAGAATCTACAAACTAGTTACCTATGGGGAAGGGGATAGGAGTGCTGGCAATTGGGTGGGGAAGGAGAAGGGAAGAAGCAGGAGTCAAACTTTTTACCATAAACCATTTGCGTTGCTTGAATTTTGAACCAAGTGAACTTATTACATATTCATACTATTAAATTGGAAACGTAGCAGAAGCCAGCAAGTAGGCAAGCAAGTACATCCTCAACCATGGCTTGGGCTGCCTGGGAAGTAGGACCCGTGGCCAGGCCCGGCTCCCTGGGGCTGTCCAGGGTTCAGAAGGTCCTCATGCTCTATTTAATGCTCCGCTGTTGCCATCTCAAAGTTCTTAATAATCTTTGACCATGGAGCTGGCATCTTCATTTTGCACTGGGTCCCATAAATAGTACAGCAGATCCTGCTGGGGAGGAAAGATGGTCCTTATCCTTGGGGAATGTAAACTGTGGCTAGAAAACTATTTGGTTGAATGATGTGGGACAGCATCAAGCATGGGCTGGAGGGTGGAGGGATAGAGCGATTCTTCCAACCTTAAGGCCCCTGGGTGCTAGGAGTGCCTTACCCAGGGGCCCTAGGGCCTGGATGACCACATTGCAGTTGGCTTGGTCTGATCTTGGTTGGTGCCTGCTGTCCCAGTGTAATTATGAGCATTTTGAAAAGCATTTGGTTTAGATACCAGATTATATGGCCACCCTGATCTAAGGCTTTCTTGCCCGCAGTCAGCTCCTGGATCTGACAGGCCATGGGGAAGCCCACTTGTTTGGGCTGCTTAAGGATCAAGGCTGCTGCCTTGGCCCAGACACTCAACTTCCCACCCCCAACATGCATGCACACGCCTGGCCTAGTTCACTAGTTCATTATTTATAACGTGGCAGAAGATAGTTTTAAGATAAGGAAATGGAACTCAGGCCTGATTGAAACAATGTGCTTATCTCCGTCTCCGGAGGAAAGAGCAGCCAGAGAGAGAGATTACTTGGAATAGGTTTACTTGCTTCTCAGAGACCTTCTTCCTCTTCTTATTTTCAAAATGGGTTTAATATGTGAAATGTGATTTGAGCCATGCAGGGAGGGAGGAGCGGAAGTGATTCAATCCAACCAAGCTGATCCACATGTTGTTCCTTGACATTTTTTTTTGCCAGACTTTCAAATTAGCCGTTTTAGAACAAAAGGGCTAAGATTAAAATTGTTTAGCATTGGGTGTAGTGGCACACACCTGTAATCCCAGCTATTCAGGAGGCTGAGGCAGGAAGATCACAAGTTCAAGGCCAGATTGGGCAATTTAGTGTGGCCCTATCACAAAATAAAATTTAGAAAAGAGCTGGGGATGTAGCGCAGTGGTAGCCATTGCCTAGCATGTGTGAGGCCCTGGGTTTCATCCCCAGCACCACACACACACACGCACACACAAAGACTTAGAAATGAGCTAGTACAATCTCCTCATCTCATGGAGGGGCAGCATCTGTCCTGGGCCTTACAGTGTGGGACTCTGACTCCTAGCCCTGTCTCCCAATCTGTTGGATATCTTCTGGATATTTCCCTATTCCATGGTAATAGCTTGGTTCTTGCTCACCAGAAAGAACAGCAAAGACTACAAAAAAAAAAAAAAAAAAAAAAAAAAAAAAAAAAAAAAAAGTAGAAGCATTTTCTGAATGGCTGACCTCCCTTGCCTACTTCTGTGCTTCTGTGGAAGCATCTTCCTCCTGAAATGCCACTGCTGGCTTGTGCTGAAGAGAGAGAATTCCTCTAAGGGCTGGGCCCATCACTAGATCCCCAGGACTGAACCAGAGCCACACACTGGAAGGCAGCCTGGTAGGAAGCAAGGACGGAAGTTAGTGCAGGAGTTTGGCCACACTGAGCAGAGATGGTACTCAAATGTTGTTTTCTCACTTCTTTGAGGATGAGGGGATAAAAGACTATGGGCGGAGGTCTCAGAGTAGGACAGCCTGTCCCCTCCAAAAGCCAACTCCTTCCCTGTAACTCCTCCTGGGAGACATTCCTCCTAGGGTCACCACAGCAGCTGACTCTGCTGGAACAGGAAGAATCACCGTCACTACTTTTCAAATTTCCAATTTGACTGTCACCCCTTCCTGAAAACCCTCTTCCAGAAAGTTCTCAAATCACTTATTTTTTTTGCCCAATCTCACTTAATAATTTCAGTGAATATTTATTCATCACCTACTGTGTACTGTGTACAGGTTGTGCATGAGGAGTTGAGAATCCAATGACAAATAAGATACTCTCATTACCCTCCAAGTTCAGTCTTGTGAGAGGAAGATTGAGGAGGTGAGGATCTAGTGAGATTGGAGGGAAGCACTGGGAGCTGAGGGACAGCAAGGGACCCCCTCCCCAAATCAGGGTTCCTTGAAGAAGTGAGACAGCTGCATCTTGAAAGATGAGCCTGGAGGAGCTGGGGAATGGGGATAAAGGTGAGAGGTAAAGACAGGTGCGGAGGCCGCCAGGCACCTGGTAATCTATTACCATCCATTTCCTACCACCCCGCCAGCCTTTTAGCTTCATGGGGACTTCCATGACTCATTCATCTTTTCACACCCCATGGCCCACCTCCCTTTGCCAGAACTCAACATTTTTTTTTTTTTTTTTTTTTTTTGTTGTTGTTAAATAGAACAGATAAACCAGTGCCAGCACTTAGGGTAAAACGAAGCTTTCTGTTTTCCAAGCACAGACAATGACAGTTTCTGTTGCTGATCTGGAGGATTCAAGAGGACTCCCTCACAAAGACAGCAGGGCAGCTGGGTCTCTCTCCCAGCCCCAACTACCAATCCACACTACAGCAAGACTGAACACTAATTTTGCAGACGTAAAAAGCACTATTAGAAATTTCTTCCCAAATGTTGAGCTCATGTTGCTAATTCTGGTTTAATATTAACTATCTCATTTGGCAATTATATTTCAATAATGAAAAGGTTATCTCTACTGTAAGATAAATAATGAGGAAGGCTCACTGGCTTCGACTTGATCATTTGAATTTATGTATCATTGGAACTGTATTCTCAATTACCACCCAACAAACTGATTAAATATCAGCCAAGCATGAACAATAGCTCACAGCTCAGATGGCTCCTCCTTACCCAGCCCTGAAAGCATTTAAACCTTGGAATATAAATGGGGATGTTTCCGGGCATAAAAAAGACAAAAATCTTGTATTTCGGATCCTGTCGTCTACTGTTATTGACAATGTTCAAATCACTTGGGGCTTATTTCTTTTCTAAGATAGAAGATCTACCAAGAAAGGTGTTTCTCAGCTGGGGACAGAAGTCACAGCAGAAATCTCTTCCTCCTAGACTCACCTGCTCAGTTTGCTTCAACCAGCATCACTGAATACCTACTCTATGACAAGCCCTGGGCTAGACCTCAGGCCCCAAAGATAATTCTTCAGGGGAGGAAAATAACTATTACTGACATTTGTGTTTCTCCTCAGAGCTGTCTGGTCCTCTCTGTAGCTGCACACTTTATGCATGGCACAGTGATAAAAATGACCCTCCTACATCTGTCCCCTCTACTATGCCACAAGTGCCTCAAAGGTGGAGGATGTGTCTTAATCATCTTTTTTGACCCCACTGCACCAGCCCAGAGCCAAGCACAGGACGAACATTCACCCAGTGTTGGGTGAATTTTAACAAATCACCTGAAATTCTATACACACTATTTTATTGAATCCTCAGGGAAGCTCCCAAAGTGGCCTTTTCTTTTACAAAGCTCTCTTCACAAACCTGAGGGTTTCTAAGTCTCCTTCCCAGAACATAAGCGTCTGAAGGTAGGGGCCATTTATGATTCATTTGCTCATGGACCCTTGACAAGCTTGCGGGGAGTGAATGGCCATGCTTTCT
Organism: Sciurus vulgaris; assembly: GCF_902686455.1. Classification (NCBI taxonomy): domain Eukaryota; kingdom Metazoa; phylum Chordata; class Mammalia; order Rodentia; family Sciuridae; genus Sciurus; species Sciurus vulgaris. Next base: position 76,276,467 of record NC_136472.1, read on the forward strand.
GCAGCTGTTCTTTTCACAGCTAGGACTAGTATCCTATTGTTTGTACCCCCCAGGAGCAAACCCTGAAAACAGGTGCACGTACTAGTGGAGAGCAAAATAAATATGGGAGAAGGAGTGGGGTATGTGGCAGGAAAGGGAAAGCAACCAATAATGGGAATGTTCGTAGTATTATCCCATTTGAGGAGTGCAGGAACTGGGAGATTTATGTACCAAGGACTGTCAATCATTGGCTGAGGGCTGCTCCCAGGGCAAGTTCATTTTTTTTTAAAGTTTTTTGGAAGTTCATTTCTTGTCACGTCTGATCTACCCCTTGTGTGGGTGAAGCCAGCTTCAGAGTCCAGGAAAGTATCATGGGGAAAAAAAGGAGACTCAGAAAGAGGGGCTGGCTATACTGACATTGACAAAGGATATAATCTGGGTGCCTGCTGCTGCAGCTCCACCTGAGGAGTTCCGTCATGTGATGACATGGAACCCTTCAGAACACCCAAAGGGAAGTGTGGGCTTTGGACATTCATCAGATATCTGGAGGTTAGGACCAGATGTCAGAGGCTCTCTGTGAAAGGATGTTATGATGCCATGTGTTACGCTGGCTTTTAAGGTCCAAAACAACTTCAGAAAATTCCTTTGTATTTGGGTCGAGAAAGTAAAAGACCCAGTGAGGTATGTGTGGGGCATAAGGTACCTAGCAGGGGATACCCAGAAGGTATGGATCTATCCTTAAATGGAAACCAAAGGGACACTGATGGAGACGGATGGGTTGGAGCCCTTACATAAGGTGTTGGGGTGGTACAATCACCACGTGGGTCTCCACCAAATCATTGGACACTCTGCCACTCACCCATTTTGTGTCAAGCATTGTGCTATACTATCCACGCACATTAATTTAGATCATTTAATCTCATGGCATCCCTAGAAGATGCTTTAAAAATATTTTGCAAATGAAGACACTGAGGCCCAGAGAGACCCAATAATAAACTCAGAAGCAAGAGGGGAAGATGAGTCTGTCCTCATTCTGTGACCCCACAGTGCCCTTCTCTACAGCTGATCATCCATAGACCTTCAAAGGATGTGCCACTGGGCTCAGCTCTGCAGTAAACAGCCCGGCAAAGGATCTCTGTGCTGATTTGTGATTAAAGGCAAACAAGATAATCAGTCCCAGGACCAGAGGGAGAGCAGTCCTGGCTCCCATGCATTCTTCCATTCACACAGCCCTGGAAACCTTTCAAGGTGGCAGTGGCTGTAGCAATTACTCTGCAGACTGCAGAATAAAGGGTCCTGTCTGGAAATGCGATTATTTCAGAATAAAAGGTTTCAAACAGACACACACACAAAAGATAGCATTCTGTCTTTCTGAAAGTGATATTCCCCATAAAGACAAAGATTAGCTTTGATCAAAGTCTATACAGCTTTGTAAAAAATGATGGAGATGATGAAAACTGTGAATAGGAAGGGGATGGTGATGTTGGTGAGGCCAATGGCGACAGATAGTTGTGATGAAGATGTGAGACGGCGGTGATGAAGAGGGCAGCAGTAACTACCATTTCCTAAGCACCTACATGGGTCAGTTGCTACATGGGTCAGGCACTTTATATATATTGTGATAATCACAATAACCCTGTAAGATGGTTATTGTGCTAAACCTGCTAAACACTAGGTTTAGCAGCCAGACTCTTCAAATCCCCGTACATCAAGAAAGTGCCTCTGTCCTCTCATTAGGGATAAAGGAAAATGAGGGTGAATTACATTCAGATCAAGATTTATCACAATGAATGTTCTACAACTAGTGTGAAAAGAACTATGAATGATTTTGCAGCTCCTATAAGCTAATGCCAATTATCTGCTTCACTGTTAATTAATGTGGCAGCAAAAGCTGCTCAGTAGTAACTGGTTGAAGGGGAGGGGCTGCCTAGCATGGGCTGCTGTGTCCTAGGCAGGGCCTAGTGGACCAGGATGGGTGGAAACAGGAGGTGCTCTTGAAGGTGCACAGTGACCTTGGGGGGACAAACATGAATGGAGATCTGGGCAGTACTTATTGCATGACTGTTCTCTAGGGTGGCTGATGGGCCTCGTGCTCTGGCATTTACTGAGAGCAGTTGCCAGATATGCATCCTGCACAATGGCATGATGAGAGGAGAACTAAGCACTGTTCTAACATTTTCAGAGTTTAGAGAAGTTAAACTAAGTGCAGGAATTAGTGTTTGACTATATCTATGAGTTTCATAAGTTTACCTGAGAGTGGCTATAAACAGAGATACTCTCCTTAACTTCCGTAGAACAGGAAGGACAAAAATGATTAGGGACTTGGTAAAGGCCCAGGACAGGCATCTGGCTTCTACGCCAGGTTCTCCTTTTTTGGTGGTGCCAGGGATCAAATCCAAGGCCTAGCTCATGCTGGGCAAGTGTTCTACCATTGAGTGATAGCCCCAGCCATTGGCCCTGTCCTATCACTAACTTAGATTATTTGCTTGCCTACAGCATCTCTGTTCTCTGTGCTCCAGGATCTGCTAGGATCTGAATGTGTGTCCCCAAATTCATGTATTAAAAATTAAATACCCAGTGTAATGGCATGAGGGGGCAGGGCCCTGTGGCAGGTCACAAGGGCTCGACCCCTATGGATAGGTTAATGCCATTACTGAAAGGCTTGGTGAAGGGAGTTGGGCCCTTTCTGCCTTCTGTGATGTGAACACACACTGTTCCTTCCCTCTGGAGGAGTGCTCAGGTGCCGCTTTAGAAGCACAGAGCAGCACAGACAGAGGCAGGATCTATACCCAGGAAGAAGTGGTGAAGCAGGACTAAGTGGTTGCTCAGGTGCTTCAGCCTCCCTTGGCTTCTCAGACTCTGGCATTCAGATTGCTCACCTACTCTTCACTCATCTGACCACAGAACAATCCCAGGATGGAGAAAGGCAGGGTGGGGGAATCTATGTAGCTTAAATGGAAAGACTTATGATAGCCTAAAGCTGTTCACAACCAAGAAAACACATCTTTGGAATGAACATGTAATTCAATGGAAAAGTCAGATTTAATATATAGGAAACTGGTTTAAATCCTAAAATCAGAGCTATTGCCTTGTATTCTCTTATTTCCTGGCTAACTCATATGGGTAAAGCTTTCTGCCCAATAAGAAAGTAAGCACCTCGAGGCAAGGATCACATCTTTTGCAACCTCCATAGACCCTATGATAGCCCTAGGAAGGGAAAAGGATTGATAAATACTATTGTTTGAATTATTCCAAAAAGTAATGTCGTAACACTTGGGTAGGGGACCTTTATGTATTGCGACAGAGGTCACCATGAAAAACACCAAGAACACTACCCTCGCAGTCTATGGAAGGAAGCTGGGGCTTAGAGAATACACATGGCTTGGCCAGGGGCCCCACACCAAGAAGCAATGGGACCAGGGCCGGCACCAGGCCTCCTGATTCCCAGGCCAGAGCTTTTGTCACCAGTTCCAATTTCTCTTTTGGAAGACAGATGAGGTGGTTAGGAACTGTCTCCTGAAGACAACAGCACTCCCTGGAAAAACCTGCAGGGGGCAGCGTTATAGAATTGTCACAGATCCTTTGGGAACCCCTGGAGGGTATCAGAGTCAGGGACTATGAAGGGGCAGACTCCTGGTACTTTCTCCAGTTCAAACCATTCACAGTTCTTGCCAGAAGGTTTGGTTATTTGTGTGTCGTTCAGTCCCTCACATTCATTTGTGAGTCCCTGGGCCAAGGTGTGGGCCTCATTCATATGTATTTCTCCTACCATCAGCACCCAGGGTGAACTGGCATAACATCGCTATGAATGAGTGAATGAATGAAGGAGTGAGTGAATGATTAAATCGGAGGGGAACATCTAAATGCTTTCAAATAGCAGGTGTGGACTCTCAGGCCCAAGAATTATACTGTGCTTTTTCATAGATAATGATAATCAACATCTCCCTAGTTCCATTAAATTTTGTAAACACTTCCGCAGGGCAAGGTTTATCATCTCAATTTAGGACATTTGCCCAAGGCTCAGAGACAGTGTAGGCAGCTGCCATTTAATGAGCTGTGTCAAACTCTTTTCTGGTAGTTGCTCATTCAATCCTTGGCAAGGATATGCACTCTCTGTGATAGGTATTATTATCTCTACTCTTCAGATGAGGAAATGCAGGCCCCAGAAAGTAACCTGCCTAAGGTCACACACATCACAACTTTATTTAAAGCCAAACTGGTCTGGCTTCCTGGCCCGAGAGTGTTCTACTTAGGGCTCTGGATCGACATTCCTGAAGCTTGGAGTGGGAAGTCCTAATGAGGAGCTGTCAAGCTGACAACTCTCTCAGTTGAATGGAGGCTAATTGGGAATTTTACAGGAACAACAGAAACAAGCCCAATCTCTCAATTACATGGAACATGAGTCTGCATGGGCTATGTGGCTGGCTCCAGGTCACGTGCACACTGCTCACAAATTTACATGTGCGGTAGTATGTACATGTGTCTACTTGTCTTCCCTGAGGCAAAAATACAATGAACCCATTCAGAGCTCTTCTTTTAAACATTCCTAGATGCTGAAAGCCTGATTTCCCTGTGCTCCAAACTAGGACAATGAGGTTAGCAGTGATCACAGCATGTATGAGCAGGATTCAGAGCAGTACCTGGCCAGGTGTGAACTGGAGGGCAAGTGTCCTAGTGCTAAGAACAGTGGCAGGTAGTATGTTTGATTTTTATTTTGTGTAACATTCATTAAGGGTATTCTACCAGCTCTGTGCCAACCTGGGTATGAGACTCAAAATAGTTAAAATACAAGTAAGCAGTGTAGTATAGTGGCTGAAATAGGCAGTCCAATCAGGCATTAGTATCTCAGGGAGGAAGGAGAGCAAGCATTTGCAGATGGAGTTCAAGGCAGAGCTATGAGAGTAGTTAGGTCCCAGGCAAGCAATGATCATCACCCAAGGAAGCGAGTGGAAGGAAGGTTTATAAAGAGCCCTGGGGACACAGTGTACACGACTGTTTCCTACCAAAGAAATCTTTTTCTGGTAGGAAAAGAAATTGGGCAATTAGGAGATATCCTAGCACTCCAAGGATGAACGGAGATCAGCCCTTCCAGAATGTGATGAACGGTATTTGAAGTAGTTCTTTTTAGTACTTTCCTGAATGTGTCCTTTGGGTCAGGCACTGTTGGGCACTTTCTATGAATTATTTCATCTATCCTCAGGACAACCAAGAAAGGCAAGGAATATCATTTTACTTTACAGCGAGGGGATTCAACAGCTTCTTGTCAGGTTGAATCAAAAGCTGGGTGGTTTGATCCCCAAGCCCTATAGAATGGCTTCCTTGACAAAATGGATTAATCAAGATGATTGTGCAGCAGAAGGGTCAGAGCTTCTTGAACTCTGATAAAAGAGCAAAGCAAATGGAATTTCTTGGGCCCCATGCAAACAACCTCGGCTAAGCTGGTCACTCTATGTAGATTCTGTACCTTTCTCCCTTCCTCCCTCCCTCCCTTCCCCCACCTCTCTCTGTGTAAGAGATAGAGCCGGAAGGGTGAAGGAGAGACAGAGAAAGAAATGGCTGGATAGTTGGATGGCAGAGAGATCTGTAATCAATATTCTGAGTGTTCTGATACTGCAAATTGAGATCTCTTTCCTTATGTTACTTTAAAAAAATGTGATACAGAAATAGGAAAAGGAATTAAGACTTTTTCCTTGAAGATGTTTCCAGACAAACATTCTCATGTTGAGTGGGGATTGAGGAGGCAGAGAAGGGGTGAACTTGGGCTAAAACAAAAGACTTGAACTTGAAATTATGCACACCTAAAAGTTCTAAAAAGGGATCTCATGAAATTCAGAGGAAGAGATTAAGGCAGAAAATACTTCTAACAGTTGGGTTTGTGGTTTGTGGTTTCCCTCCACAAACCACAGAGGGCTAGCAATTCTCCCCAAATTAAGGTAAGGGCAAAGATCCATGTAGTCACCAAATTTCTGATCTAGTAGAGTCTGGGACATCATAAATCCTGATTCTTTATTTCTATTTCTAAATGAGGCCAAGATGAGAGAATGTTGACTTTTCCTGGATCACACAGTTATTTTGCAGCAGAGCCGGAATAAGACACTCTTTGTGTCAAAGTCTAGCAGTTTGGCTGAGGATCACATGAGTGAGGAGTGCTTGGGTCCGACCAGGTTGCCTTTAATCTTCCGTGTCACTATCCTGGAAATGAGCATACTCAGCTGCAGCTCCAGTATCCTGAGTTGATGTTCTTGCCATCCCTATGGCTGCAGATGTGTGCATGGGTGCAACTGACTTCTCCCTTTGCTCAGACTTGTGCCACACACTCACCTCCTCTTCACCCCATGCCTCTCATTTCCTTGGCTATTTCTTCTCTGGCCTTTTGAATGTGAGCCAGCTCAGGACTTCCCGCTGGAGAACCCAATTCCTTTCTGCATCGCTTGAGAAGTGTTTACTGACTTCCTGTCAAGGCTCCACCATTACCAGACGAGGACTTCCTAGAAGGAGTGCATGTGGTAGGCACTTGACACTGAGCCTTGATTCAGATTGAGCTTCACAGATTAGGAAACTAGGGCTCAGTTGGGGGTTACCTGCAGGACAGTCATACAACTAGCACATGAAAGAGCTTCAGTTTGACCCTGAGGGTAGATTATAGTGGCGAAGAGTCTGTGAGGGCCAGACCACAGACACTTGGATCCCAGCTCTGTCACTTAGTAGCTAAGTGACCTGGGGCAAGTTGCTTAATTTCCTTAATCCTCAGTTTCTTTACTTGTAGAATGAAGATAATATTAGGGCTGTTATAAAGGTTATGGGAGAAAACAAATATAAAGCACTTAAAACATAAAACAAAGTAAGAACCCAATAAATATTCATTGTTGCTATTACTGTGATAATTGTTTCAGGTTATCTAATTCTCAAGTCTATGTACTTTTCACTGTTTTTTTTTCACACTTGTTTGAAGTATGATTGTTCTGGGTCAAGTTCCCTGGGAAACTAAGTGAGATGCAGACCTGCTTGCAGGAGCTCTCATGAGCGCCCCCTAAAGGGAAGGAGAGAGAACTGATCAGGCAAAGGGAGAACTTCAAGTGCTCCGCAGTTGCAACACAAACCTCAACCAAACTCAAGAGCTCTGAGGGCACCCAGTCTTTCCACACTGTCTCAGATTGGACCAGAATGCTGCACCTTCCTATGTCCTTTACTCCCACCCCCACCTTTCCCAGGTAGGAATTGCTGGATGCTGAATGCAGGCTGCCTCCAGGGATAGGTCTTGATCTTGGGCTAGGTGAGGCAGCTCCTTTTGAGGAGATAGCATCCAGGGCAAAGTGTGACTGTGAGCTCTGAACTGCAGACACTCCACGGCATTGTGGCATCTGGGGCAATGAGTGCCTTGGGGGACTGCATCCTCCACAGACCCAGACAACAGAAGGGAAGGAATCCCCTTTCTCTTCAAGGCCGGACTGGAGTTGATGCAGCTGCATTGTCTGGGACACTAGTTAATATGTGACTTCCTGAGTCCCATTTTAGAACTATTGTCAATCATAATCTCTGGGTAGGGAGCCCAGAATGCTACAAGTTTAACAAGCACCTCAGGTGGTATGGGTGCACCCCAAAGACTCTTGAGAAACTGGCCTTAAGTGGTCATTTCACTAATGTCTCCTATTTCATTTTAAGAATTCACTTGGATTTTGTGTCTTCTTTTATAATATATTCATATTTGTTTCAAATGAAAATATTTTCCCTTTCCTATCTTCAGAAATACAGGTCCTCATTATCTTCCCTGACAATCTCACACAGGCCCAAGGAAATCCATACCCAGGTTGAGAAGCCCAGTTTCCTGCTGGACCCAGCCTTAGGCCTCCCTCGAGGAGCAAAGAGTTTGAAGTCTAGCAAAGGGGTAATTCACAAGGCATCTTCCAGAACCACAATCTTTTCCCTGGTCTCCTCCGCCTGCCAGATTCAATGCTTTCAAATTTGTTTTCTGGGAGCTGGATAACCTATGCTCTTATGGGGTGAGCAAATTCGTTTTGCAGGGCTGCCACCTCCCCCACCTTCAATCAATTGCTTTCTGTCCGAGGGCAGTCTGTAGCCGGTTTACTTTCTCCTCTGTCCATGTTCTCTACTTTCTGGATCATTAAATTGTTCTCCTCCAAATACAGCAATTTATTTCATCTTAGATGTTTGGCTGTCTTGGAAACCCAAGGGTCCCTGGGGGAGCAGAAGGCCCAAGAGGACTAAGTGATTTAGAACTCCTCAAAACCAGGCCTCAACATTTCTCAGTTCCATTCCCAGAGGGGCCTTTGCAGTTGGAATTCTAATTCAAAGTACCTTCCAAGTTGGAGGGCAAAGGAAAGGGGGGAGGGCGTCAAACAGGACAAGAGTGATTCAGTATTTGTGACAAGTAGCTTTCTCTATCCAGGTGGGCTCTTTTCCAGGAAGCCCTATTAATAACACTATTCACTTTAGTAACAGCTTTCATTGTGAGAAATCCCCAAGTCCTTTATGGGGAGAAATCATATCACCCGACAATGAACTTGATCTGCTGAATGGAGTAAAGTTAACAGCTGTTAAACAGCTGTATTACTCTAGCTGAGGGAAAAAGAGGTTTAGGGCCTTGGAAGAATTTAGGGAAAGGTATTAGGCAGAACCCTACCTTCCTTAATGAGAGGTAATCAAAATTCACCCAGGGTTGGAAGTAAGATTCTGGTTATTTTGCTTTCAGCAATCAGGCATGTAATTAGAGGAAAAAATGAGGAAGCCGGGAGAGTAACTCAGGGGCCAGAGTGCGTGCTTACTGAGCACTGCATGTGCCTAGTACTGTGCCAGGTCATTTGCAACCATTATTTAATCGATGCCTCACACCTCTGGGATGATGCAGCTTTGAGTATCACCCCCAGTTTATGTAAGGGTAAAATGAGCTTAAAAGAAGCGAAGGGACCTGTTCAAGTTTATCTAGAGAGTAAGGGGAGCCAGGTTGGGATCCCAATAACTCACTCCAAATCAGGAAGTCTCTCACCACCTTGGCTGAGATGCTGGGTTTGGAGATCCCTTGGCCTGACTCTAGGGAAGGCCATGCTTCTTTCAAAAAGCTAACGAACCATTTCAGCAGGACATGCCACAAGTAACACTCAGCAGCTATTTTGCTTCAGGTAGCGAGTATCCCACACTGGATTTCTGGCAAGCTGTCCTCTGGGTTTCAGCACTAAGTCCCTCTCTTCTTCTAGGAATTTCCCCCAGTGGCACATGGAGCAGAGTGGAGCCATGTGCTACTCAGGCCCGGCACTTGGTGGATGATTTATGGGCCTCATATCCTCCTACCATCCCCAGGAATGGGTGATCCTTCTTACTTATCGCCCAGTCCAGCTGACTCCTGTCAAACTGCCTCAACAGACTCCCTTAAATGACAGTCATTCTCCAACCAGGAGGAGGAAGCCAGGATGACAGGCATCTGATGGAGATCCAGCACCCCTGAGAAGCCTCTTGGCTGGCCCCAGTAAAGGACCCTGCCCGATGTGGATGCGGGTGAAGGATGAAGAGGGCCAGGGGGACACTAGAAACAGGTAGAGAGAGGAAGGCAGTAGAGGGAAAGTGGGAGGAAGATAGCACAGAGAAAGGAGACAGGAAGGTCGGTGAAGGGACATTCACGTGGGTGATGGATGATGTGATGATAGCCCACCCCTCCCACCACACTGGAGGCCCAGGCCTGCTTTTGCTCACTCTTGCATCCTTAGCACCAGTACAGTGACTGACATGGGGGAAGGGCTTTAAGAACTTGCCAGATGAAATTAAAAATAAAGAGATGTAAGAATACAGAGAACACAAGTCCTGGTACATAAGAGGAGCTCAGAAAATGCTTACTGATTTACTTTAATGCCTACATAAAGATAGGAAGTATTTTGGGGTGAAGAGGGGAAGGGTCCCAGTTTCTAGGCCAGGTGACTTAGTAGATCCACTGGGGGAAAAAGTATTGATGGCTGATGGCCAAGCACTGTTTCCAAGCAAAGAGACCCACACCAGAGCTTCAAAGCCAGGGCAGGCAGTCAGCAGGGAAAGGAGTTCTGACATAGGGATCAAAAAGCCAGCGGCATGCATCCAGTCCCAGGAGGGGTAGAGGATAGGGCCATGACGGACGGGTAGAGGTGGGAATGCACCATTTTCTCAGAATCCAGCACCAATTCAGGCAAGCAATGGGCACACAGCAGAATTCTGCTGAGCAAATGAACAAGAACAGGATTGTGGGAAAAGAAGGTGAAGGCTAGAGATTTAGAATTGCACCAGTGAAAGGACATCAGGACTTGGGCGGTGAGCACAGAGGCTTAAAGGGCACGTCCTGCCTTAGGACCTCGTGGGTGAAGTACGTGAATATCATTTCTATTCTCATGCTAGGACATTTGTTCTCAACAGGGTCATTTTACTCCCCAGGGGACATGTGGCAATGTTTGGAGACAACATAGGGAAGGTGCTACTGGTATCTAATAGGGTTGAGCCAGGAATTCTGATAAATGTTAATACGATGCACAGCACAGACTCTACTACAGAGTTACTCAACCCCAAATGGCCAAAAGCTCTGTTCTGTAGGCCTGGGAGCACGAGTGCCTCCTTACCTCTAGAATCTCAAGTCTCATTTGGAGGTATTTTAGACACCATAATTAAGATCATTGCCATCAATAAAGATTTATTGAGCACTGACATGTAGAAGCATAAACTTTGCAATTTTTTCCTTAAAGTAGATGGCAGGAGTTTGGGAGTCTGAGATGGCCAATGAGAACACAATTCACTGTCCAGCCCAGCCAGACACCTGAGATCACCATGTTACCCCAAGAGAATGCTGTGCAATGATGTCCCTTTAGTCTTAGGATTTACAACCTCAGACCAGAATGGCCCCTAGGAGCAGCGGATCCCACTGCCTTGTAAGACAAGTAAAGAAGTTGAAGTCCACGGGAAAACTCATGTGTCCAGGGTCATAGGGCAAGTGAGTGGCAGATCAGGTCTGAGACCCAGATCTTGACCTGCCAGCCTTGAGCTCTTTCTAAGAGACAGCTCTATGGTGACATAATTTCCAAAAAGTGCCTCTTGAAATGCAAAGTTCGTGATTATCTACAAACTTTGTTGAAAGCCTTTCAACAAAGTTGAAAAAAAAAGTGATCAGGTGCATCTCAACTGAGATTGACCATTGCTCAGGGAGCTTGAGCCTAGGACAGGGCACTGATTGTAATAAAAGGGTAATTGCTTGAGGACATCCTTAGCTATTCACGGGAGCCCAGATATCCAAAGAACAAGATGACTATGTAATAGTTAAGGCACTTCTCCCCTGCTGTCCCACAGAAAAGCAGTACTAAGAAGTAAAAAGTTAGCACACAAATAGGCATTGATATTTCCTCACCAACCGCCATGTCCTGAAACTTGTTTTGATGATAAAAAGCTGTTCTTCACTTGTCCAGGGAGAACGTATCAGTGACTGGCTCATTTAGAGTGAAAATTAAAGAGCAGGCTCAGCCAGAGAGATGGGGTCATTTAATCAGTCATGGTGCAGTCAAATTCCCTCCACCTACTCATCTCTGAACACTGTTCCTGCATCGCCCCCTCTCTGAGGCATTTCTAACCTTCTCTTTAAAGAAGAATTAAATCTGAACCACTTTATGACTCACTGACTCTTGCATATGTGTACACGAGCACCCAAATATGTGATGGACCTGATTTTGGCCCTAGGGCTTAGCACAGGGATAGGCATATAGCAGGTACTCGATAATTATTTGTTGAATTATCAAAGTTAGTTCCTAGAAGTAAAGCAGTAAAAGTTGGTACCCAAGAGGAGAAGTTGCATTCTAGAAGAGGAATGGGAAACATGTACTGGGGATGGAGGGTTAAATACTGTTTTCATGTTCTGACTGTACCAAAGAATGAACGATGCTAATATTTCCTGCTTCTTTAGTCTGTGCCAGGCACTTATGGTCAGAGGCCCAGTCCTCTTAAAAAGTCTGTAAACAAGATATAAAGGGCTTATGATGGGGTTACATCCCAATAAACTTGTTAAACTGAAAACTTTGAAAACTGAAAATATACCTAACCTTTCAAACTTTATAGCTTAACCTGGTCTCTATAAATATGCTCAGAACACCACCACTAGCCTACAGCTGGGCAAAATCATCTAATATGAGGCTTATTTTATAATAATGTATTGAATATCTCATGTAAATTGCTGAATACTGCATCAACAGTGAGAGATGGAATGGTTGTATAGTTAGGTTTCCACAACATTGGAAAGTTGAAAAATCCTAAGCTGAACCATTGAAAGTTGGGGGCCATTTGTATTATTGTCCCCAGTTCACTGACAGGGACACTATAAGAGACAGAGTTCCACGCTATCAAAATACACACTGTTCTACTTCACCAAACTGTCTTTGCTATTGGAGCATTAGAAGTCTATTTCCTAAGTAGATATAATTTAATAAATAGACTTGATTTGATTCATGAACTTAAGATTTGGGAGGTTATTTAAAAGGTTCTACGAAGATACAAATAAACTATATTCGGCTAAGCACTTTAATGAATTGACCTGAGTTTTTAAATTCCCTGAAATTGGGTCTATGCCGGGAAACCTAGGACAATCATAATCATTAACCGCTGAAAGAAACTTAGGATCATGGAAATAATGTAAATTGGAGAGTGAAAAGAGCAGGGTAGGGTTATATTGCTGCCATCTCTGAACCAATTCTCACTGTTCTTTTCTGTAAAACGGGGATGAAATGGGCCTTTTATGAACTGAATAGTCCGTGGACTTGGAAGCAAAAATTTGTAAACTGCAAAGCAACATAGAAGTATGACTTAGTAAAGTTGTAGACGTTTGGCATTTTGTGCCCCCTTGTGAACACCTGATTTCAAAGCAGCTTTAATTATGTATGTGGAAAAACTTAACAAATGAAAGCCACCACCCTGAGTCGTGCACCAGGGTGGGCCCTCTTACAGATGTCAGTTTTGAGGTTGACCTCCTGCCTCTCCCACTGCATGCCAGGGCTCCGGGGACCTTGTAATTTGTGGTGTCGTTAGCGGAGCCGCAGCTGCTATTCTGGTGTCTCACGAAGGCGTCATCCTTGTTAACCTCCAGCTCTCAGAAGCACACGCTGGAGAGCCTGCTCTCGCTCTCGTTGTGGATATAATTACAGACATTTTTAGCTCTCCAGAATTTTTTTCAAAGGACAAAATGTTCTCAAGAAATCCTAAGCCACTATGTAGAAAATATTGTGAAAGCTTAATTTAAAAAAAAAAAAAATTAATGTTTGGTCTCTATGGGGCCTAAGAAAGCATCTCAAAAGCTCTCACTGGGGTACTCCACGAGATGTTAATGGGTATTCCATGAAGAGGTCATCTGTGGTCAAGCAGGCCTGGAAAGGACTGGGATGACAAGGTGAACACACGGCCATGGACTCCTCCAGGCACGGACAGTGCTGGTGTGCACAGTGTCTCACCAGGAGTAGGCACTGCAGGAGGGTCTGGAACATTCCTAGAAACCTGTATCTTCAGCACATCTGGGGAACTAGTTTTTCACAACTTCTGACTTAAGACTTTTTCACCCTGTGCTCTTTAGTATCCTGGAGGGAAAGTCTGAAGAACTCAGAGGGTTGGGGCTAAATTCCCCTGGTCCCTTGTAGAGTAGCTCCCCTAAAAGCTTAGAAAAATCACCGTTCTAGAACAGAGGAGGACTTGGGGCCTTACGTGTTAATCTTTGGGCTACAACATTTCCTTCACCGTTTCAAGTCCACAGTGCAGAGCACAGTCACAAAGGCCCAGTCTGAACACCAGGTCACTCCTCTCTCAACCTTCAAAGAGATCCCAGAGCCCTCCCAGCTCCTCCTACTTCCTCAGCTCTGGTATCCATCCCGCTGACCACGCATGGCTGGCACATAGTGGAGGTTCAAGACACTATATCCACCACAGCCAAGCCCCCTTCTGTTGGTTTTATCTTCTATTTTATTTTTAAATTCTCAGCTCGCCATCAGTGATAGCCACTTGCATCTATAGCTGTGTTACTCTGCGGTGCCCACGTTAGCGTATGTCTCCCTGTCCAGCTTTTGTAATTCCTCCTTAAAACATTTTTGGTCATTTTTCTTATTATATAAGTGATAGACATTCATTTTAGAAGATTTAAAAAATTCAGACAAGGAAAAAAAAAACCGAAAGAAAAACAAAATAACAAAATCACTCATGATTCGACTACTGGGAGCTACCCTGTTAACACAAAAATGTGTTCTTTTCAAGTTAAGCTCATTTGAGGAATGCCCAGGCAGCCTCCTGGGGTTATTCTTTACTGTGCTGTTAAACTAACATTTGCCAAAATCTTCCATTCTTTTTCTTTTCTTAAAGTCATTTTGCATACATTTTTATCTAAAAAAATAATTCTAATGTATTCATGTATTTGAATTCAAGCAATTCAAAACTAAGTAGAACTCAAATGAAAGTCCTCCTGCACGCCTTCCCACCCCTTCTGTCCCACTCATCTTCCCAGGAAACCACTATTAAATGTTGAATGTAAGGATATTTTCCTATTTGTTTCCATGTTATAGTCAGTTGTTGATGCTTAAAAACATAAAAGAGTCTTAGATCTATTGTTTGATTTCTCAAGCCTTTTCAAAAGCATCTGGTCTCAACACCGGACTCAATGTTTTCTCAGAAACAAACTTTCCTCAAAGTCAAGGACAGGGCTGCTCAAATTGAACTGCTCTGGGAGGCTGGCTAAGATAGGGTCTGAGTCAGTGGGTTTGGAGTGGGGCTGAGATTTTTCTTTTCTAACCAGCTCATGCTGTGGGTCCCCTGGAATACTTTGAGAGGCAAAGGTACCCATTTGCTCAGGGGAGGGGCTTGCTTCCTCAGCTTGGATAGACACCAAGATAGCTGTTCCTTCTATGTCTCCTGCATGTTTTCATCACTAGCCTTCCTAGATTGGCCAGAAGAAAGCCTGCTGTAAAAGACTTCCTGGAGAATTTGGGTAACTGGTGATGTAGAGTTCCCTGGGGTTCTGGGTCTCAAAACAAAAGAGAACTCCATGCCAGGCCTCTTCTGCCTGGGGAAATATCCAGAAGGCAGAAAACATAACCAATCCCAAATTCTCCAAAGGTGTGGCATAAATACTTGGCCAAATGACATCCAGGAGGAGGTTTTCATTCTCATGGGAAAAGAAGCCCAAAGAAGCACAGCAAGGTGTGAACACCCAAGTTCAGCTGAAGTGGTCAAGCACTTGTGGCAACTGAATTGACATGACGGATGGAGCCTGAGAAGCACAGGTGGAGAACTAATCAAAGAATAGACACTTGAGGTTCAATATGACAGGGATGGGGCAGTGGGGAGGGAGTGCAGGCAGGAGAGAGCAATAGGGTCTACACATTTATCTGAGAGAGGGGGGACAGTGTAGGGTGGAGCTTTGACAACAGCAAAGAAGAGGCCACTACAAAAGCTGGGGAATGCATCTTGAACTTCCAGTATGGCCTCTGTAGGAAGCTCTCCTGCCACCAGCTGCTGCACATTTGAGGGAGCCCTCGACAAAAGAGCCAATTGCACCCAGTGTGGATCTCAGTCTGTGCAAATCAGCAGTGGTAAGGGTGGTGGGGCAGTGCCTAAGGAGTCAATCAGATGGTCAGATGCTCATTAGTCTGGGGCACTAATGAGGATTTTCCTCTTCTACCAAGCTCTGAGAATCAAAGAACTGGGATTTCTGCCCTGTTAGTGATAGGACAGCACAAGCCTAGACAACATGTTCCTTATAATTTCTATACTTAAGCACACCATATTTCATTTTGATTTGCTGTTTTTATTTTTAAAAGCTGTTGGCTACTAGAGAACAGCTTATGTCCAAAACCTCCCCAATAGACCACCATGTCTTAAATTTTTCTTTGCTAATGTGCAAGAGACATTCCATAATTTGTCCATAAATGTCATCCCTCCAAAATAACTGAAACCTGCCCAAGAAAGCCAATGGACACTTATTTGCACAGTTTTATACAATTCCATGAAATATCCAAAGTAAAACATACGAGGGGTAAGGAAACTGAATATTTATTACTAATAATCTTTTCATGATTTTGATCTGCATGAGAATCATCAGAAAGATTGCGTTTTTATAACCAAATCAGAAGAACAGTACTAGAAAATGATCCTAGGGTGGAATATAGAGCCTGCATTTTGGAATCAGTGTTCAACAGCTTCAACTCTAAGATGTCTTCTTTTTTATGGAACTTCTCCAGGGAAAGTACAACAGGGACAGTTAACCAGAACATCCCAACCAGTGGCCCTGCAGAGCCAAAGCTGGATCAGGAAGTCAGGGACCACCACCATCTGGGACATCTGTTTGGTCACCATGGCATCCCAGCATCTAGCAGAGGGCCTGTCGAGAGTAGTACTCATGCATTTCCCTTGAGTGAGTGAAGCAATGGACACATAAATGAGAAAATGACCACTTCTAAATGAGCATCCTCAGGGCCTCTTATTCAACTCCAGGTGTTTGGTAATGATCTCAACTTAGATGCCTCCCAGGTGCTTCCAACTCATCACACCTACAATTCCAACTCATTGAGCTGCAGCTCTTGGCCCTTGAAACTGCTCCTTTGGGGCTCTGGAATTTCAACACCAGCTTTAACCATCTGAAATTCTCTTTCTCACCTTTTTTATCTACAGGTGTAAATGTTACCTTCTCTCTGATGCCTTCCTGGATGCTTCTCACCTGCCCTTCCTTACTGGACTGCTTTCTTTTTAAATATCAATTCGGGTCTGAAGCGATATCTTTTTGTAAACTGAGAAGGAAGTCTCAGCCAAACAGGCAGGCAGCTGAGGTCTCTCCAAAGGGCAGAAGCTTTTTTTCTCTTCCAATTAATCTCTCTGCTGCTTTGCTAGCTACAATAACACAGAACCCTCTTTGGGGGAAGCAGAGAAAGGCAAGAACTCTGACTGTTAACAACGTAAGTTCAAGTCCTGGCTTAGGAAAAAGCCCTCTTAGAATTGCACGGGTGTTTTAACTTGGAGTTAGCCTTGAGGAAACTGAGCCTCATAAGAGAAAGAGCCAGCGAAGGGAGCCTTCTCACCATGGCTCTGCTCTTGGGTGTCATGATGGAAAAGTGAGGTTTGAAACATCTCATGGTGTCCTCGACTGCACAAAGACTATCAGGGTCACATCTGTAATTATACAATAGTTAAGTGCATTTAACCGGCTGAAGCAAGGCAGAAAGCACCTTAATGAGACCTCGGGACCTTATAGGGTCTGGGCTTATGTTGGATGATTCTGAAGAGTTGGAAGCAGGGTTAACTCTGGACTGTATGTTCTCAAGGACTGGGGACAAGTGGATGAACAAATATTTTTATTTAGAGAGGGAGGGTTAAAGTGGGGCTAGAGTGTGCAACAGGTAAAGAAGCAGCAGTCATGTAGAGAAGGGCAATGGCAGTCAGAAAGGTGGCTGCTTGGTTACTTTTGTGATCCTGTATTGGCCATGTTACTGTCCGAAACATGGTCACAGAGAGGTTTTGCCTATATCTTGTTCATAGAATTGTTTCCGTTGGGAATATCATTGTCAGTAAGGTTGATCTTTAATTTCTTGTTCTTTTCTATGAACATACTACTTATCGATGAGCTCATTATATTCCAGGCACTGCATTAACCACTCTGTATAGGCTGACTCATTGTTCCTTTAGCAGGAACATAGGCATTATAGACATTTCATAGAAGACTTAGAGATGCTAAGCCTCACAGACACAGAGATAAGTAAATGTCAGGGCTAGACTTTGCCTTCAGGTATGACCAACTGTAAAACCTGTGCTCACCTTCTACCTGACATGGTCTCCATCTCATCACTACCAATACTGACTCCATTCCTTCATTTGCTGATTATTAAACCCATGGTAGCCACTGTGCTAGGCACTGGGAATATGAAGTACAACATGTGTTTCTTACCCAAAGAGCTGAAAAGCATCCCTTTATTCTAGAGCTGCACAATCTGATATGGTAGTCACTAGCTATATATAGCTATTTAAATTTAGATTTAAGATTAAATTAAAATTAAAAAATATATTTCCTCTGTTATACTAGCTACATTTCAAGGTCTCAAAACCACATGTGGCTAATGGTTACTACATAGGACAGTGCAGATATGGGACATTTCCATCACTTCGTTTCTACTGGATAGTGCTGTTGTAGAAGATACGGGATCCTACCCTTCCAGCTGAAATCTCTACCTGCAATCTAAGTCCTCTTTGCCCAGGTTTCCAACTAGGCAAAGAAACAACCATCGAACCCTTTCAAGAGCCGACATACTTTCTGATTCCCTCTTGGTACCTGCTGAGCCATGCCCATTTATTTGACATACAGCCCCAAAAGGGGTTTGGAGCTGTAGTGACGGCGGAGTGAATGCCACCAAACAGAGGGATCCCTGCCCTACGTTTTGCTCATACATCAACAGCACTGTCAGCCTGGCTCTGGTTTCAGGAACTTTATTGCTCAGGAAACTGAGAAGCAGAAAGAAGCCAGTTTGATTTTTAGGTTCTGGAGGCCAAGAGAGAAAACCTCTCTTGACTTGTGAACTGAGCCTATTTAGATGTGGTCACAGGAATGACAGTGCCAGGCCACACTGTGCCCAGCAGAGCGTCACAAGAGAGATCTGTGGGTGGACAGGACTTCCTCAGAGAGAGACACAGGCCCTCCACCTTCAGTTATGTCTTTTCTGTAAAAAAGTCCACAGTCAGCTCGAGCAACAGAACCTTTGTTTTTCTCTCTTCCCTTTGTCCCCTGCCTCCCAACCCTGAGGGTCCTTTCCTGAGGACTGAGTCCTGTGAGGGGACCAAAGATGGACAAGACAAAACTTTTCTTCTTGGAGTGTAAAACCTAGATGGGGGCTGACCAGGATACAGACCATCCGTGCATGTCTGCTCAGTGTCCCTTCAGAAGGAACCTCAGGTGCATGTCATGTGTCATGTGACTCTGCCCTGCCCAGCTCCGCCCACAAACAGCTTGACAAGAAAAGATGCATTCAGCTAATCAGATATGTTCTCTCAGAAATTAAAACTGGAACCAGGACTGACCTTTGGAGAATCGAATGAAAATATATACAATGTCCTTGGCTTCTTTGTAAAGGGGTCAGTTAGACAGAGGCCTATTCTCAGCCTCGAATCCAGACCCTCTGGCCAGCTTCATTTTCTAAGACCAGGAGGATGGGCAACAGCTCTTGATCACATGCTAGTCACTTTATCTACCACTTCACTGCAATGCTTCTTTAAGTCCCACTCCTTGTGCTAGCTTGGGTGCTCCGCCATTCCTGTGTAACCCAGTAATGGTATATCTCTGAAGGGTTGTCACTTATTCTGTGACAGGAAATGGTCTAGGTGTGCAGGCGAGGGACATCAAGTGCCTACTATGTGTCAGGCAGCATCTGAAGCGTTCCCACATAAGATATCAAAATCAAGGACTAGCCCTACCACTGAGAAAAGTCACCATCCCTTCTCACAGAGGAGGAACCAGGTTCCCTGAGACCAACTCTCCTTGTCCTCCAATTATCCTTAGGCTTGTAAGGGTCTCTCCCTACTCTAGTTGCTGGGAGAAAGGAGAGATTACAGTAGGTCAGGAGACAGTAGTGAAGACTTCCTGGAGAAGCTGAAAGTTGGAAAGTAACACTGTCTCTCTGAACTTCAGTTTCTTTTACTGTAAAATGGGAATGAAAACAGGAGCTAAGACAGCGGTGCAGAATTGACGTGATGAAGGTCAGAAAACTGAGCACATGCGGCGCGTACACAAGAGGTGCTGAACCTTGGCCACTGGCTCCCTCTCCTCCCTCGTCTCTTGCCTTTGTCCAACCTCCAGGATCTGCCAGCCCCGGCCTCCTGCCTTCTTCCTGCGCCGGCCCAGCAACCTCAGTCATGTTCTGGATCCACTCCCAGTCTACTTGGCTGAGGCCTGGCGTTTGCTGCACTTATTATTCCAGGCACCCCGTGATTTACTTTTCTAGTGAGTTAATTGCAAAATCCATATGGAGTGGAGAGAAAACATCCACCCAAGCTTGCCATGCAAAGCAGGAACAGAGGAAGCTTTCCATCTTGGCCAGCACAGCCTGCAGAGGCCGGGGGAGGAAGATGCTGCCACACTGTCTGCAGAAAGCCAAAGCTGCCAAGCTCAACGTGAGGCACGAGGTGTTCAGGGTCTAGTTATTCCCCCTTTGTTTGTATTTTCATCCTGCTAGACAGAAATCTTTCTCAGTTTTAGAAACCCATCATGGGTATGAAGAGTGTGATCAAAGCTCAGTGTGCACAAGAAGCACCTGGGAGGTTTATCTAAAATGCAGATTTCCTAGCTTCTCTGTTGAGTTTCATCCAATAAATCTGGGATGGGGCCCAGAATTTACCTCCTGCATGTGCCTAGTGCAGGTTAAGGGCAGATCAGATGATGCAAAATAAAGGTCAGTAATCGAGACATTAGAAGAATTTAAGAGAGGTTTTTGGTTCTCCGTCTCACCTGCTATATGTCCTTGAGCAGGTCACTTTATCTCTGAGATTTATCTCTACAGTAGGAAAGAGAACATCTCACAGAACTATTGAGAGCATAATGTAACAGATATTGAAAATTCTTGACACAACCCTTGGCACACTGAAGCACTCAAAAAATCAAATAATTTACTTTTCTTTCCTGAGAAGGTACTCTTTAAAACTAGCCTGAGGCACCTTTGCTACTGAATGCTAATACATTTCTGTATCTGTTTACAGTCTATAACATCCAAACAGGGGCCTTAAGGGAAGCCAGTTCTTGTTTTGAAAGCACTTTGAAGATGAAAAGGTGTCCAATCCTCCAGCGACTTGGTTGGTGGAAGTTAAAACAAATGTTTATTTTAATTTGCTGAGTTATAATTTATTAAAGTCTTCTGGAAAATGGAAGTACTATTTATGTTCTCACAAGGGACCCAACAGTTTTGAATAGTTTGTAGTTAATTCATTTGTTTGTTCAAGAAACATTTACTGAGCACCTGGGTGCCAGGACAGATGAACAAGTGCCACCTCGTCTGGGGGCTCAGGGTCTGCACAATGACCGCAGCTCCTTACTACTGCCATAGGGAATGGGGAAGCCCAGAGAGCTGTGACTTCCCTTAGCCTAAGGGGCTAGGTTTTAGGAAGGCAATAAGCAGGAAATGACTCCATTTTGAAAGCACCCAGATTGCTACACAATTTAAAAAACAATTCTGGTACCAATAGATGTGCAATTTGAGATGCCTGGAGGAAAGCACTGTTTTCCCTGGAGGTAACCCCCACACTTCTAATTTCTTAGACACTCAGCAAAGGTAGACAGACTCTCCTAAGCTTCAGGCCCTAATGTCCAAGTGCTCTATGGACACCTTTAGAGTTTCCACAGGTACTTCAGACTCAGCGACATCTAACACTCAGCTTATTATCTTTCTCCAAATCATTCTCCAGCCTTGCTGTATCCACATAGCTGCCCAGGCACCTGGTGCCCAGCACCACCATTTGGGTTTCCTCAGAATTCACGTGCTGAAACCTCACCCCTCATGGGGTGGTATTAAGTGGTGAGGCCTTTAAGAGGCGATTAGGTCATGAGGACTCTGTCCTATGAATGGGATCAGTGCCCTCACAAAAGAGGCTCAAGGGAGCTAGTTCACCCTTGAGGAGCTAGTTCCACCACGTGAGGACACAGAGAGAAGGCCCCATCTGTGAACCAGAAAGTGGGCCCTCACCAGGCAATGAATCTGCTGGCTCCTAGATTTTGGATTTCCTAGACTTCCGAACTGTGAGTAATAAATTTCTGTTGTTTATAATTTACTCAGTCTAAAGTATTTTGTTATAGCGGCCCAAATGACCAGAGACATATGCCTGATAAAAAACTGGTTCTAGAGTATGTGTCCCTTTTCTTTCCCCCTGTACACCTATATTTGGTTACTATTATGATATTTTTGGTGCCTGCATTTAAGCCTCTCTCAAATCTGTATGATCACTGATCACCACTCTGATTCCAGGGGTTATGTCCATCTCTAACTTACATCCATAGGGTGGGATCCAGGGTGATCTTCCCAAAATACAGATGTGGATCAGTTTCTTCCTGGAAAGCTTTCAATGATTTTCCCTCCCCTGCAGAATAAGGCTCAAATTCCTACAGATAGTGCCCAAGGCCCTGTATACGTAGAATCGCCTCTTGTCACACATACCACCCCACTGGGCTCCAGTCACAGCCCATGGCTAGCCTATGAGAACCCCTTACCCTGGAAGATTCCAGTGATGCCTCCCTCCTTTCAAGATCTCACATGGAAGCTCCTCTTCCTCCTCTGCAAATCACTTTTAAATTCGCTCAGCTACGGGGTCTGTGCATTTGTCTCTTCTACTGACTGGAAACCCCTCTGGGGAGGTGTTCAATCGTGTGACTGCCCCAGCCACTTCCATCCAGGTGTGTGGGGACTTCAGGTGTTCACCAAAGCTGGTTCTTTGCTGTTTCTGGGCACACGGGAGGAACTCATCTTCCTGCTCCTTTCAGTTAGTCATGGTCATATGACTAAGTCAGACTTAGGGCTGTGAGAAGCAGCCAAAAAGGCCATTTACTTCAGGTAGTATAGCTAGAAGATGGTGGAGTCCCTACTATCCAGAGTCCTTGAGAGACTATGTGGAGCAAAATATGCCAGGAATAACATAAAAATAAGCTCTATGAAACCACTTAGACATGAGGGTTATTTGTAACTGCAGCATAAACATTTATTGTCAGTTTAGCCATTAACATAGACTGACTATAAGAAATTTTATTTCTGTCTCTAATAACTAAAACAGGGCCTGGAAATATCAGGTTCTTCATAAACTCTGAAGGATGAATGAATGCAGAATGGGGGAAATGGACAACACCTGGTGAACAAAACGTGATACCTGAAAGAGAAGAGCCTGTAATAACCTCCCACCTCCCTCTTGTCCCCATAGTGCTGTTTTTGTCTCCAATTGGACCCAGAGGCAGAATGAGCCTTTTGCTTCCCCTTTCTGAAGTAGCTTTATACTGAGGCCAACCAAAACCAAATGCAGGCCCTGGTATATGCCTTAATGTCTCAGGAAGGACACTGGTGACATGTTTTTGATCAAGTCATAATCCTGCTGACTTTGAACTTCATGTTTCCAAGGTTACATCTAGACTTAGCCCCAGTGATGGAGTACTGAGCTTCCTGAACCAAAGTCTTCTAATTCTAATAGTACCCCCACCCAGATTACCAAATGCCCTCATGAGACCAAGTATCTTTACACACATGGGGAAAACATTCAGTAACTGTCCTGAAATCTTTCAATGCATTTCAATTAAGCTCTAAAGCAGACCCCATGAGTTTGGGGGTAGATTCCACATATTTTGCAAAAAAACAAACAACAAACATAAAGAATTCCATTCTGGGGCTGGCAATGTAGCTTAGTGGCAGAGCCCTTGCCTAGCATGCTCCAAGCTCTGGGAGCCCTGGGTTCAATCCCTAGTACTGCAAAATCAAAAACAAACAAACAAAAAAGAATGTCATCCTTGTCATGCAGGAGGCTGAGGCAGGAGGATCACAAGTTCCAGGCCAGATTCTAGTGAGACTGTTTTAAAAATAAAGACGGTTGGGGATATAGCTCATGATAGTGTGCTACTGGGTTCAATTCCCAGTACTAGAAAAAAAGAAATTGAAAGAATGCCATTTCCAAACCACAGAAGAAGGCCCAGGGACTAATAAAAGTGTCTATCATCTAGCAGGGAGCATGTCACCAATGGGGCTAGAAGGCTCTCCATGGGATCTGGAGAGTGCTGTGAGGTGGGCACCTGGGAGGTGGCAGGACAGAATGGGAGAGATAGTAAGGCCCTCAACCAGGGGGCAGAGGTGCTGTCCCCAGTCATGTCTGTCTTGCCATCCTCAGTTTCTTCAATCTCTAGCTGCACTATGCTTAGTTAGTCTGTGAGGGCTGGACCTGAAACCAGGAGGAAGCCCAGGGTGCCAGAACAGGCTGGTTTGTGGAAGAGACTCAGGTTCATATCCCATTCCATCCCGCCCATCCTGTACCATGATAACCAGCTTCAAGTGTATAGTTCGTGACATTTAGAATCCCCAATGTCCTAGAACATTTCACCATCCCAGGGAGAAACCTATTACTTCTCTCCTCTTCAAGTCTATGGTGGTTTTAACCAGAATCAATACTTTAAAACATTGAGGGTGTCTACGACTTTGGTGTGAAATTTGGCTGAGACAGGTCAAGTTCATGAGAACCTCAGCATGATCTCGCTGTGGGAGGCACGGGTTGAAGCCATCACAGGCCTGTTGTGAAGGAGGCCATGATCAGGGCACTTGGAGGAGCACGCAGGAGTGGGGATCAAATCAAGGAATCAAGACCAGGCAAGTGGTGAGAAATGTGGCCAGTGAGGTCAGAAGGGGCTGGACCAGGGAGGGCTTGATGCAGAGGGACTTGGATTTATCCTCTCATGAATCAGAGAAGGGAGGCTCAGGCCTTTCTTTCCAATCTGGTGGGTGCCCAGGACAGGTCTGCAGTGGAGGGCCCTGCCTGGCCGCTGCTTGGGCTCACGCTGCAGAGCCGTGGGCTTGGAGGCAGGCAGCCACGGGCAGTTAATGAGTGATTTATTGGTGCTGCTGCCGCAGCAGCTTCCCTGGGACCTGTTCCTAATTAACAAACACTAACTGGATGATGCCTCTTTTTTTTTTTTAAGTTAAAAAAAAATCAAGGAAAAAGGAAAAACCCCCAAAACCCTTCTTCCCCACGTTAATGGGAGGAAAGACTTTACCTTTGCTTGCTGGCTGATTCTAAAATTCAACAGGTATTTTGCAGAAATCCCCACCTGTACCTTCACTCACACACAAACACTCACATACCCTCATGTACATTCAAAGTACACGGTCACACATTTGTTCCTATACCAGCGTAACGACATTGACATCATGCACTCATGCACTGTTAAGTGGTCCTGTACTTCACTGGCTGTCGCGCAGAGGTCCATGCCCCCATGCTGACACGCCCCAGGTTAGCACACAGCCATGCACACACATTCATACATTCACCACTCTGCGTATGGCGGCCAGGCCACAAGGTCACCCACGTGGTCTCAGGAGGAATCTTCTCTGTGGAATCACATCTACAGGGAAGGGCTGACTCACTAGGATTGGGTGCTCTGAGCTGGCTTGCTCAGCTGTTAGATGACATGAGTCACAGAGGGAGGTAAGAGGGGCCTAGGCCTCAGGAGTCCTGGAGCCCAGTGTGGAGAGTGGCGACTTGTACATCATTCAGACTAAAATGTTTTCTCCTGTTAGAGTTCATGGGGCACTGAAAAGCTGCAAACTCAAGAGTCTGGCTTCTAAGTGATGGGAGGGGAGTTCATAGTCTCTAGCAGCTAATGGGCATCTATTACAGGATGGGTGGTTTTCTCTCAAAAAGATATGTGGAGCTGGGTGCAGTGGCACACGCCTGTAATCACAGTGCCTCAGGAGGCTGAGACAAGAGGATTGTGAATTCAAAGCCAGCCTCAGCAAAAGTGAGGTTTTAAGCAACTCAGTGAGGCCCTGTCTCTAAATAAAATACAAAAATAGGGCTGGGGATGTGGCTTAGTGGCTGAGTGCTGGAGTTCAATCCCTGGTACCCACCCCTAAAAAAAAAAAAAAAAAAAAAAAAAAAAAAAAAAAGATATGTGGAAGATTTAACACCCAGTACCTCAAAATGTGATCTTGTTTAGAAACAGGCTTATTGCAGATGAAATTAGTAAAGACAAAGTCACACTGGAGTGGGGTAGGCCCCTAATTCAATTTGACTAATGTCCTCATAGGAAGATAGCCAAGTGAACAGTGACACACAGACAGAACACCATGAAACAAAGAAGACAGTTCAGGGATGCACTGCAAGCCGAGGAATGTCAGGGACTGCCAGTATCCCATCAGGAGCCAGGAAGAAGCAGGGAAAGATTCCTTTACAGGTTTCAGAGAGAACATGCCCTGGGATTTCAGACTTCTCTCCTCTGGAACTGTGATGATAGATTTCTATTGTTTTAAGTCACCCCCAAGAAAATAATGCAGCAAGAGTAAATACTAGTTTCCTGTCTTCTTTCTGGACCTTTGTCTAGTTTCCTGAAATATGGGTATGATTATTCATCAGAACTGAGAACCCATTCTAATCTGCATATTTGTAGACTCTCATTGCAGACACTCAATTAGATAAATAAACCATGGCCTTGCCCAGATCAACATAGATCTGTTAAAAAATTTTAAGATGAATTATGAAGAGATCACTGAAAGAAAACTAATGCTTCTGACCAAGGGATATACTATAGAAAGGTCTTTGAATCCCCCTCCCAATAAAAAAATGTGGAATTCCTGAAGGAGATGGTAAGGTTAACTGTCACTTCTCCTTAAAATGTTTTACCCCAGCTTTGAGCTCTAGATACTGAGTTTCATTAAGACATTGTTGTGGTACAATACAAAGTTAATCAATAATGGGCAGCTCTTTTTCATATTAATTAGCCAGCTGTGCAGGAATACAAAAACTCAATCAAGCCCACCCTTGCTCTCTGGGGATGCCAGGGACAGATCACTTGGCTGGAGCTATGACAGCAGCTACTAGGAACCACTATGCTCTGCCCAGGCCCGGGCTTCTGTGGGCTGGGACATTTTTGTGGTCTTTGAAACTCCCTGTCCATGAGCATTCTTCAGATCTGTCACAGAGCTGTCATGCTCCTTGGACTGATACTGCTCAACAATCCATCTCTTTCAGTGCCCATGAGCACCTATGTGTCCAGGAAGCCTGGGCCAGGGGGAAGGGTAGGTTTTCGAGTCAGGCAGATACCTGGTTTGGACTTAGCTTCCAGTTGCCTAAGAGGAAATGCTTACCTTGTCTGAGTCCCCATTTCCTTATGTGCCAAAAAAAAAGAAAATAACAATCTCACAGGGATATTGAGAGGCTGAAATGAGATTATACATGTACCTGACCTGTAACAAAGTATTTATTGAGTACAAATTACCAAATGATTATTTAATAGAACATAATTCATTAGTATAATCATAGTTATTAGTCAATGAGTCATTTCCATTATTATTCTCTGGACATTGGCAGTTATCATGGGCTTAGGTCATTAAAGGCCTTTGAAGCAAACTGTCACACCTGGTACTGTTGTCCTATCCTTTGTCTTTTTGCTCGGGATAAGAAAGGGAAAAGCAGTCTGTGATAGCCAGAAGCTGGCATGGCACCCTCGGCTTGGCTGTGGCATTCTGTTGAAGGAACAATTTCAAATAAAACTTCGAACAACTCTGCGAACATAATGGATCGTGACAAAGACAAGGCCATTCTGGAGTCATGTAGGAACTCAGACAGAACCAAGAACATTGTCCAAAGGACAAAATGACCAAACACCCTCCTATGCTGCCTAATGTGAGTGATGGCTACCTCTTTTCCAATTACTACTTTAATCTCACATCATTCTTCTTGATTTCTCCAGAAGAGTCATTATGATACCCAGAGCTAGAATGGCCTTTGTAACCTGACAGTATCCAATTCACTTCCTTGAGACCACCCCAAATCACCAAACACAAGGTCAAATGCTATCTGTCCTAACACCCTTTGCTGAGACACCCAGTGTCTCTCTGTGGTGATCATTCTTCCTTGTGGCAAAGAAAACCCATCTTTGTTCATCTTCATAGGTTTCTAGTGGTCATGGAAGGACAGAATTAATAGGACTTTGGTGTTACCCTGGCCTAGCAGAGAGACTGATTTAGGGTAGAAAGATGCTAGGGACTTTCCTTTCATTGACCACTAGGAATAGCTCTCCCTGTAGCCTACTTTGTCTGGCAAACAGTCATCCTGGCCCTGCAACCTCACGCTAACTCTTTTGTCATGAAACTCCTGAACCGCGTTCTTGGATTGGTACTGGTGACAGGCCATTCTGGGGGACTTCTTCCTCCTGTGGTCCTATTCCTGCTCTTCCTTGGTACTCTGGCTGCTGGCTACCCAGGGTAGTTCCCAGCACTGACGCTTCACTCTGCAGCGTGGCTGCCTAGCAAGGCGTCAACCCTCTTCTTCTCACTGTGAGTCCTGAGCAGAGATTACACCCGCTCTCCACAGCCTCTGCCTGGCTTGTGCTGCTGAATGTGGGAGCACACGGTTGGTCACCATGCTTCACAATGTCCCTCCCTCCAGTCCCCAATTCATCCATGCCACTATTGACCTAGGAGCACTGTCCTCCTGTGAATTTCACTCGAATGTGGCTTATTTTGCCAACTAAGATTCATCACTTCCTTTTCTCTTCACTTTGGTTGCCAGAGCTAGCAGTGAACTTTCTTTATTGGGCAATTTCTCATAGATGGAGTTTACACTCACTCTCTAAAGGGAGTGCACAAAGGACAATGAGTAAAGAAAGGACTATGAAATTGTTGTGAGAAGTATGTTTTGGGTGGGCTCCTTGGGCCACTCTAGTCAAATAGGGAGGACATCCAAGAGCAGCATGCAGAAGAGTTCATATAACTGGTCTGAGACTGTGACCTTAGAGAGGTCTTCTTGCACAAGACTGGTACCTGGGAAGTTGACTGGTAAACAGTTCTCTATTCCCTGAATGATTAGAATGGTCTGTGGTGCTCAGACTACAGGGAACAGATTTACGTTAAACACCAGTTTTCCACCCAAGAGTCTGGATCTGTGTGTGTACCTATGTGACTCACCCTGATCAAAACCTTGTCCCCTGGTCTCCCTTGAACTTCCCTGATAGACAGCTCTGTGCAGGTGTCTTCACAACTCACTACTGTAGCAATCACACACTTCCTGCATGACTCTGTGAAGAGGGGACTCTGGGAAGCTTGTGTCTGGCTTCCTCCAAACTTTGCTTCATGTTCCTTTTCCCTTTGCTGGAATAAATTTTGGCTGTGAGTTCCACGACATGCTGAGTCCTTCTAGAACCCACTGAGCCTCAGGCCTGCCCTGACACAGACTCCAAGTTCTAAGGTCCACAGTCAGGGCTGGACTCCGGTGCCCTGGACTGAGGAGAGGATGGAAGTACTTTTTGAAATGTGAGATATTAAAGGATCTTGCGAGCTATAATGCTCTCCATAACTGTGGATGATAATGACTAGGTTGCTCGGGCAGGCTCTTAAAGACCTTTTTAAATCCAGCAGGGGAAAAAGTGACATAATATTTTCTTCAAATAAAAATCCATCTTTCAGCCCTCCTACCTCTAGTGCTGAGGTAGTAAATGACGGAAGGTGGTGGATGCAGCTAGAAAGAAGGCTAAATCCTCTGGGCATAAGCAGTTTCTCTCTTGTTGCTGCCAGGTGAGAGATGCCTGGAGGTGCCTTGCTTCTAACTGCTGTCTAACTTCTGCCTTCGCCCATTTGGTTCCTGCCTGAAGAGCTTCCTTCTGCGTTTTCACAGCCTACTTCTCGCCCAAGATGGCTCTTCTCTCCTCCCTCTCGATCTTTACAGCAGCTGGAACTGCAAACAATTTCCCTTTGTTTATTCCATGCTTTGAACCTCGTTTGTTCCATACACTTATTTCCTTCTTGGAGGTGCACTTGGGAAAGCAATTTATTTTGTAGTTAAGGTACTACAAAACTAAGGGCAACAAACTCATTTAGGAGCCAGGCTGTGGAGCGGGTGGGGTGGAGAGAAAATTCCTCTTCAATGTTTGGAACATAAAGGATTTGGCTATTTATTTGAAGGGAAATATTTCTTGCAGAAGAAGGCTCTTTCTCACAGAGCAGACTGAGAGAAACTGGCCTGAGGAAAATCAGGCTTGTTGGAGACTTTGCTGCACACTTGGCCCTGGTACTGGGAATCATCTCTGGTGGTAGGAGCCAAACTGATCGGCTGCCAGATGGAGTGATGAGCAGCCATGCATGGGTGTGGAGACAGAGAGAAGGGGGGTCGAGTCCCATCTCTGCCACGCTCCAGCTGTGTGATCTAAAGCCCTTCTAAACAATGATGATACTGATGGCTCCCTCAAAGGTTGTTGCACATGTTAAACAAAATGTGAAAACACTTGGTGAGTCATGAAACGCTGTGCAATTAATAACAACAGCATACACTTAAACAGCACTTCCTATGTGCCAGGCACTAGTCTAAGAGCTTTAACTCTATTACTCATTTAATCTTTACAACTATCCTGTGAGGAGATACCAGAATCATCCTCATTCTATAGAAAAGGAAAGGTAGGGCCTGGCAAGCTTATGAGACTTGCCTTTTCTAACACATGCTAACACCCAAGTGAAAGAACTGGGGTTCGAACCCAGGCAGTCTGGCTCCAAAGCCTGTGTGTAAATGTCAGCCACTGTTTTCTTGGAAGGTCTGGTCTGGTATATCATTACCTTTTGAACCTGCAAAAGTATTGGCAATCATTCAAATGGTTTTATATTCTTAACACCATCTGGCAGTATGGCCAGAGGTAAGAGCTTTGGATTTAGACAGTCTTGGGTGGGTAGCAGCTCTGTGACATCCTAGCTGGCAAGTTACTTAAGTTTTTGAGGCCTCAATTGCATCAACTATAAAATGGGAATCACAAACTCTGTTTGACAGGCTAATGATGGTAATTAAATGAAACCATGCATGCATACTGTCTGGCATATTATAAATGTATAATGAATAGCATCATTATATTTATTTACAAGTAAAGTGAGTAAAAAGAAATACAGAAAGGGGCAAGAGAATTGGCAAAAAGAGAAGGGAGGGGGAAAAAGATGCCATTAACAGGATATGAATCACATTTTTTTCACCTTTTCAGATTCTCTTGGGGCCTTCATTTGCTGGGCCCTCAGCCAACTGATCCATCCATCTGCCACTGTGGTTAGCTGATCCCTCTTAGACCCACTGAGTTCTGCACAGGGCCATCAGCTGCTTGTCTTACCTTCCAGAATAGTCTCCAGAGACTATTCTGGAGACATGCCTTTTTTTTTTTTTTTTTTTTTTTTTTTTTTTTGTACAGCTTGCCCAGGAACCCCTGGAGGTGGGGGCGGGGGGAACCTGCTTAAAGACCAGGTAAGTCTCTTGGCAGCCTGTTCTGAAGCACTGGCCAGCATGAGAACACACCACTTTGCTTTGCTCCTCATCTTCCCCTCCCTCCCTGCTCTGAGATGGTACCTCCCAAATTAGAGGTAGATGGTACCTCCAAATCAGCACTTACATCTGCCTCAAGCTCTGTTTTCTAGGAAACCCAGACTAGGGCAAGTTTATCAACAGGAAGAGGAACTGTATATACAAGCAAACTCTTTATAAATGAACTCTAGCAATTAGTGGATACCCTCTGAAGGATCTCTGAAGTCCAAATTTAGCAGAGGCAGGATCTGAGATCATCAATGAGTCAAGTTTATAGTTAATGGTCCAAGGCAAATGCAATCTGAATATAGGCACTAGCCAGACCTGCAGCCTGACTCTGTTGAACTGCTTACAATTCAAAGCTAATGGCAATTCCACTATTCTCAAGAGCGAGATCCCTTGAGATGTCAATCCTCCCCTGAAGCAGGGAAGGTATTTATTTTCCTGCTTAAAATGTGTCTGTGGTTCCTTATCACCTTCCAAAGGAAGGCTGAACTCCAGCTAGTAATTCAGAGCCATCTTCTGCCTTGATGGAGCCCAGTCTTCTCTCTGGCCCCATCTCTTCAGGTTTTAGCCGTAGTAAAGCTTTGCAATTTCCTGAATGGTCCACCCAGGCAGGAGTCAGACCCCAACCCTCTGACTGCTAATCAAATGCTTCCCTTCTTTGCCAGGACTGTTTCCCTCCATCAAAGGAAGCTGGGCTTATCAGTTTGGGAAGAGTCTGGGGGAGGACCTGGTCCTGTCTATGAGCTCTTCCTTAGAGAGCTCTTTGTGGGTTTGCACCGAGCCTGGTTCAAGGATCCCTTGGGTAATCACTGCCACTCTCCTCATGCCATCTTCAAGTGTCAGATCTATGGACCCCAGAGCTCCTCTTGACACTTTGCCCCACATGCTCCATCTTAAAATCAAAGCTATTTCTATGGGGTGCTCATCTTCTTGGGTTGATTAGTGTGAAATGAAAATTGTGCTAAGGATTCATCCAAGGAGTTGACAGAAGCCAAATTTCATTTGGCTCACATGGTGCTCACACAGACCTGCTCTGGTTCTTCTCTCATTGCCATTGTGCCAAGTGAGTCCAGCTTATGACTCATCCAGCCCTGGGATGCCCCTAAGGAAGCTCTTCCTACTTGGGCATGCTTTTGCTGTTGTCCTCAGCCCACAGCTGCCCTAGGGTTTATTAATCACCCTAATGATGGTCATTTATGAAGAAGAGAGTTGGGAGGGGGCACAGGAGAGATGGCCAGGTTCTACAAACCAGGAATTCCAGCAATATCATCATGCAATTCCTGGGGTCTTGGGCCAGTCCGTCTTCTTTCAATGAACTCATTTTCCACAGGGGCTCTAGAAACAGCAGGTAACAGTTTGGGGTCAAAACTATCACAGCACTAATCATGAAATTTTTGAGGGGTCAAAAAGAAAGGGAGTTAACATTTCCAAAGTCCAGCTACATGTTAGCTATGTACCGTCTTTTAATCTTTTAAAAAATGAAATCTATCATTACAAATTCACTTTACAGGATGATCTGATACATATACTGTATACAGAATGTAACTAAAATAAAAATTCCACAAAACAATATTTGTCATGTGCAATGTCCTCTGTCTGCTTCTATTTTCTTTATTATGATTCTATTTATTTATTATTTTAAACAATGGTGCTAAGTCACAAAATTTATTTCATGATTGGTTATGACTTACAGTTTGGAAAACACCATCCTGGTTCTTTCATGTGAATAATCACTTTCCATTCTCATTCCTATTACACAGGATTGGCATTTATTCCTACGTTGCAGATGAGAAAACTGAACAGTGAAATTCAGTATCTGTACAAAATCATCTAGTTCCTATACAGCTGAGCTGGGATTGAGTATAAACCCATAGTCCATTCTCCTTCTAAATTACCTAACTCCTTGAGATTCCAATTTTGCTGATGGGGAGATTAATTCTCAGAGAGAAGTGACTGGTTCCGGGACACACTCAGACAGATGACAGCCTGCAATTGAATGCAGATTCATCTCTGGATGCCACACAACTGCATTGGAACTAGCTCCCGTGGGCAGGAAGCTCTTCTCCCACCCTTGGTTATTCTCTTTCTTCCCCCAAATGATAGTGAGTTAGCTAAAGTTGAAATAGGCTCTCCCTGGAACAAAGCTGAGCTTACTGATGGGGAAAAAATGCCTCTCAAATGTCTTTCGGTAAGAATTTTGTCATTGTGCACATCGTTGCTTCCACTGGAATTGAAAGTCATGTTGGCTCAAATTAAAAGCAAAATTCTTGTTTGCTGCACCTCTCTGCACACTCAGCGGGTCTTAACCGAGTTGTGAGAATGCAATCTATCTTAATTTAGCATGGCTTTGAATCGCTGTGTCTCTCTTTTCCTCCTCTCCCAGTTCAGAAGCAGGCTGCAGTAAGATCAGTATTGCTAACAGAGCTCACCAGTGTGGAAAGGATGTGGGGAGTGTTTGATCTGGGCCAGGACTTCTTAAAGTCCTTTGACAAGAAACTCCCAAGAAGGGCGATGTCCATGCCTGTCAGGTACTGGCTCCCAGATCACAGGCAGTTCCAGCTGAGGTGTTCTGGAGAGGAGGCTCCAGGTTAAACTTCACTGAGGCAATCTGAAGCAACCGAGTAGAAGGAAGGGCTGCAATTACAGCTAAATGGAAGCCAAGATGATACCAAAACAAGAGAGTGCCACTAGTCTCCTGCGTGAGAAGGCAAGGTTCGGGATGAGTGGGAGTCAGGCTACAGGGTCAGAAATCAAGATGAAGAGCAGGAGGGAGTGTGGTATGAAGAATGGCTGGAGATGCGATTCATGATCAAAGCCTTGAACTTCAGAAAGAGCATGGGACAGGCAGCAGCTACAGAACCCTGCAACTGGGCTGAAGTAGCTGTGAGACCAGGAGAAGGATCGGATGTGAGCTCTGAAAGTACCTCCCCTGAAAGTACCTGGGAGCTCATTTTGGTCACAGAACCTAAGAGTCTTGAGGTCATCCTCAGTGCTTAGCAAGATCCTAGGGTGGAGCAGGGAAGAGAAGCTCTGGTACAGATGCCACCCTCGTTGCTTCCATGGCTTAGCTGTGCCTGACCCCTCCCCAACATTGCTTCTCTTCTAGATTATTGCAATAGCCTCTGACCTTTTCCCATTACTGTCTACCCTCAACACAACATCCAGAATGATCCTGTTCAAGCATTAATCAGAACTTGTCCCTTCTCAGCTCAGAACCCTACTTAGCATCGCCTACAAAGGCCTGCACATATTCATACCCCAAGTCACCAAGAGGCCTCTTCCACTACTCCAGCCACACCTGCCTCCTGGCTGCTGTCCAGACAAACCACACATGCTCTGCCTCAGGCCCTTATACCTGCCCTTTCCTTTGCCAGGTTTGCTGTTCTTCCAGATATCCTCATGACTCACTCCCTAACCCACTGCAAGGCTTTGCTCAAATGTCACCTTCTCCATGAAGCCTTCTCTGACCACCATATTTAATTGCAACTCCCCCGACACCAGGACTCACTCTCTCCTTTCCGTAACACTTATCATCTTAAGAAATCCTATAAAATTTAGTTTTAAAAATTTGTTTATCATCAGTCTCCCCACTAGAATGCAATCTCCACAAGAGTGGGCAGTTTTGATCATTGCTGGAACCACAAGATTTCAAACAGTACCTGGAACGTAGTAAGTGCTCAAGAATAGTTGTGATATGACAGACAAGGCACCTAATGTGACAACCTTACCCTCTAGCACATCTTGCCTCCACAGTCCCCATTTCATGTGCTTAAGTGTCCCTCATGGGGACATACAGAATGCCCTTTCTTCCCTCTCTTTATTGGTTAAAGACCTTTCCATCCCTCAAAACCTATGGACTGGCACTTCCTCCCTGAAACCTAGACATCTCCTGGTTGGACCTTTAGACTTCTATGATCCTTCCTTTAAATGTCTTTTCCCTAACATGTCACAGTTTGAGAGTGACTTGTTATGATTTCAAGGTCCTGATCAACTCTGATAGGTTGTGAATTCAGTTTCTTTTCCAGAAATTTCCTGCATTGACAAAGAAGGTTATGTTCTGGATATAACCAGAACATTCCTAGATATTCCCAATTTATTTCCTAGATCTTGTATGTTTTTTGTTTGAGGTAATAAAAACGGGTTTCTACAAAATAGCACAAAATGGGT
This sequence comes from Sciurus vulgaris, assembly GCF_902686455.1. Lineage (NCBI taxonomy): Eukaryota > Metazoa > Chordata > Mammalia > Rodentia > Sciuridae > Sciurus > Sciurus vulgaris. Next base: position 76,311,636 of record NC_136472.1, read on the forward strand.
ACCAGAGTTTGACAGATCTGGGCTCAAATCTCAGCTCTACCATTTACTAGTTGTGCCTCCTTCAAGTCACCCAACCACCCACCATCTCCAGAATTTAGCATCCTTGGCTAGAAAATGAAGAAAAGTTAAGAATTCATGGGTTGTTGGCTTATCTAAGGGCCATTCTGTCACAGTTCTCAGATGCTCTGACTGTACCCAGCCCTTCCTAGTCCTCTTTGGGTTTTGGGGATACAGGTTATGTGGATACCTCTGTCTAGCAGGAGACTCTAATTCCCTAAAAACAATGGGCACTGTTGCATTCCTGGGAAAGTACACTGGCTCTCAAAGCAGAAGAATAGCCAAATGTGGGGGTTCAATCCCTAGGACAGCTGATGGGCCAAACTCTTTGCTCTAGAAGCTTTGCCCTTGATGATAGGTTGGGTTGCTGCAGTACTCGGACCATTTTGAATCTTTGTGATAGATTTTCTTATAGATTTTTAAACCTGAGTCTCATGGGTATGGGGCCAGGGAGGGCAGAGGATAAATGGAGTGAAATTGGTAATGAGCTCCTTTCTCCTTGTGCTTTGGAGATGTTTGCCTAATCTGTGACTCTGAATAAGCAATTTGGCTGCCTAATTAGGTTAACCAATAATTTCCCTTTTGACACGAGGCTGCCTGATAATTTGGGGGTTAACTGTGACTCTCTCGCTGTTTCTGTTCTAAGGGAACATCTCAATTTGCCTCTGGGATTAAAGCAGACAGTACATTTCGCTATTCCCCAGCCCACCATGCCTTTCCATCCCTCCACACTTTGGCTCATGCAAAGGCCTCTCCTGGGAATTCCTCTTTGGACCCCTTATGCTCAATGAGATCCACTGAGCCTTCAGACCCCTGTGCATAACAGGGATGGAGTGAAGGAACGAACTTTTGCACCCTCAGGGCAAAATAAATGGCTCCTGTACTGTCATCCCTCAGCTCTTTAAACAATTAACATTAATAGGTAGCATGTATTAAGGATCCGCACAGAACACCAGTGTTGTACAGGCTCACAGCAACACCTCAAGGAAGGAAGATGGCATGCAGTTTTTGTATTTTTAAATTATTATAATAAAATATAGACAAAGCTAAACCATTTTCACCATTTTTAAGTGTGCAATTCAGTAGTATTACTGTATTTACACTGTTGTGCAACCATTAACACTATTCATCTCCAGAACTTTCTCATTCTCTCCAAACTGGAACTCTGTGTCCACTAAATAACTCCCAATTCCCACTCCCCCTAGTCCCTGGTAACCACAGGAATATTGTTTTTTAAATAAGGAAACCGTGGCTCAGAGAGGTCAAGTGATTTGCTCAAGGTCTCCTAGCTAGAACCTGGCACAACGAGGATTTGAGGCCACTGGCCTGTGCACTGGTGTTCTTCCAATCTGTGACACCTTGATCACTGTACAGAGCCACAGGTGGTTGTACTCCCACTTACTTCACTGTTCAGCTGGTTTCTACATTCTAGAATAATACCTGGCATGACAAAGGAGCTTAGCACGATTATAAAACAAATTACAGAATGAATCCACAAAAGAAACTCTGTCATCCTGACCCTGTGGTTGGGAATGAACCTTTAACTGTGGTCTCTGCCTTCTGTAAAATGTCTGTTGAGTGCTGACTGTGTGCCTGACATGCGGCTCTTCCTCACTGCCCCCAGTCTCCGGTTCCACAGGGCAGGAGGGGCCTGAGGACTCTCTCTGTCTGATGGCCCTGAGGAGGAAGATTTGTGTTTACATTACCCAGTCAATTTTATATTTATTTTAGATATTAAGCAGTGACATAAAAGCTGCTGACATTAACCTTCAGGGGCAGAAATTAGCTTTAATGGACCCCATAAAAGTTATTATCGATGGTGGCTGCATGCTGCATCACTGTGACCTCAGCAAAAGCTTCTGCCGCTGTCAATACTGTTGACTATTGGGATTGACTAATGCAAGGCGGGGTGTGGAGGCAGAGGCGATGCTGTTGTGGCTGGAGGTTGCTGGGTTGTGCTTTGCATTTCACATTTATCAAAGATCTCTGAGGACTTAGTTGCACATCTTTGGTGGCCTCAGCTGAGAGTCCAAACCTCTCATTGATTCAAATAGAGGCAAGAAGAGGACTGAGAATACAGGATCAGAGGGACCGGAGCTCAAATCCTAGCTTTGCCAACATGCTGACTTGCTGGTCATTGTGTCAGTTGACCTTTTTGAACCTCAGTTACCCCGTGTGGCTAATGGGACTCCACTGCATTATCAAAAGGATGAAAGGCAACTGGACATGTGCAGCTGAAGGACCTCAGCAGAGGTTGCTGCTGACTTCCCTTTGTTCCTGAGGAGTGGCCACCCTGTGACGTGTTGCCTAACATGTTCAGTGGAACTGGGCCTTGTTCTGATGGTGAGACCCAAGTTCTCACCCAAGAAGGAGAGAGATGGGAGCAGAGTCGAATGGAGAGAAGAGAATGGGTGGAGAAAGAAGAGAGGGTGGGAAGGGTGGTGGGAAGGGAGTGAGAATTTTGAGAGAACTGTCCAATAGGGCCTGGTTCCAGCTCTGTGAGACATGTGTACTGTGCACACCTTCGTCTCTCTGTGCCTCTGCCTCCTCAGCTGAGCAAGAGCACTGTGAACCTGACCAGTGAGTAAAGATGAACCACTGCTACGATTGGTGTCATTATTTAGACCTGACTGTAGCAAAGCCCTAGTGTGACTTCCCAATTGAGGCAAGCAGAGAGTGCGTGGGCAGCAGGGGGAGTTGCGTGGGCCTGGGGAGACAGGCCTGAGAGGGACGGGCCAGGAGCCCTTTGTTAGGTTCCAATCCTCCTCCTCTGCCTGCCCATTCTTCCCTGAGTGTTGCTGGGCTTAGAGTTCTGTAGCCAGGGTGGAAATGGAAGACTGCAGAGCACCCTGGCCCGGAGAGCAGGCAGCCGTCTCCCTGTCCCCACTATCAAAGGCTGAAACTCTTCAGGCTCATTGGGTATGTCATTATCACCCAACAGGCTTAATTCAGCTGTAATTCAGCTCTCAGGGAATATACAATAATGTGGGCGTTACGTGCCTCACTCTGTCATGACTTTATGGGAAATGATCATTTGTCACTGTGGCAAGAAGCCTTTAAAAGAACAAATAATCTGAGTATATTTTGCTACCAAGAGAATTCACTAGAATAACTAGGGCTAAAGGAATCAAGGGTTTAGAGTCACACAGGTCCGAATCCATTTCCATCTTCCTGGCTATGTGACTGATGCAAGGTTTCTTAGCCTCTTTAGGATGGAGTTTCCTTTTTCTGTACAATGGGAATAATAAAATCGACTTCAGAGTGTTGTAGGTGGAGCAAATGAGATAGTACAGCTGCTGTGCTTGGGTTCTGATCACCAGCCACAGTTATTAATACTAATAGAATAATAACTAATGTTATTGTTTCTTCATCTTTTACATTTAAGTACTTAAATCAGAAGGGCCTACAGATCACTCAGCTCAGTTGCTACCAAAAAGTATCTATTAGGGCACTGGTTCCATCAAATGCTCTGAGAATAAAGGATTCTGAGGTCAAACAATTTGAGTAATGCTGCAAATATCCCTCTTTGTTAATTTATCTATTAACTTGCACATTACCATCTTGAAGGCTCTGAGAAGTCCTGGAGTTGACATTCTGGTTTAACTGAGTGGTTCCTCAATATTTGTCCATGGAGCACTTACCCTCCCAATTTAAAAAGTATCAAAATTTTCAGAACACAGAAGACACTGATTTAAGGTGGGTTTGATAGCGTATGCCTGTAATCCTAGTGCTTGGGAGGCTGAGGCAGGAGGATTTTGAGTTCAAAGCCAGCTTCAACAACTTAGTGAGGCCCTAGGAACTCAGCAAGGCCCTGTCTCTAAATAAAACACAAAAAAGGGCTGAGGATGTGACTCAGTGGTTAAGTGCCCCTGAGTTCAAAGTTCAATCCCTGGTATATTAAAAAAAAAAAAAAAAGAAAGAAAGAAAGAAAGAAAGAAGATACTGACTTCATTTAAACTATTCTACATATTAGAAAACTGAGGTCCAGAGAAAGGATGCAATTCACCCAATGCCACATCTCAGGTCAGTCATTGAACTGAGATTTCTTGTCCCATCACTAGGTCCCATTTTCTTTGTGCCAGGCTATGCATGCCTTTTAATTTGGTGCTCTGGTTTGGTGTACAGTGGGGTGGGAGAGGCAGGGCCATTGGCTCTGCCCAGGCCTTGTTGGGAAGGTAGTAAGAGGGCGTGGGTGATTCCCAGCCATAGTGGGAAACTCCTCAGGGGCTGAGGTCATTGGTATTCTCACAGCATTAGTTGGGGGCCAGGAGAAGGTGACATTGCAAAGCTGGTATCTAGGATCTGACTCTCCCATGCCCCAGAAAGTACACAGGCTTTCCTGGGAAATATGAGTTCTTGAGCAGGTGACTGAATAGACATTTGGAACTCTGCAGCACCTGACTCTTTCAAGATGATAAAGTTCCTATCTGACCCTGATCATGCCTGGTTACTTACCTGATCCCTAATCTGGATTTGGTCTCACACAGCTCAGGTGGAGACTCCTTTTCAGACTACATGGTCTAGGCCATCTCTCCGACCCAGTGCTTGTCCTGACCTAGCAATCCCCAGGCTTCTGCATTTGGAGCTGGGAGCCAATAGGGGACACTGGCCTGACTGGTTCTTACTGCTCTAATTCAGACCGCCCCTGCTCTGGGAGCTCTGGTATGGAAGCACCTGCAGACCCCCTCTGTGGACTTTCCAGAAACAAATGCCTCCCCAGTCAGTGGGGCTGTCCCTGGGCTCTTCCACTCTCCAGGCTTCACAGTCAGACCCCAGCAGCCAGGGCTTACCTCAGGGCTGACCTGGCTAGGCCAAAGTGCCCAGGGGTGGAGGGGCATAACATGCAGCAGAAGGGGAGATTTCCTGCATGGCTAGGCTCCATGCAGGACTAGAGTGGACTCAGAGCCCCTTGGAAATGTGCCAACAAGGTCCCGGGAGGAAGAAGGAAAATTCTAAAACTGGCTCTCTTCCTTCTACCAGAAGAAGGAAACATGTGAACTAGCTATCTTCTTTTTCTCCCACAGCCTTGGGAGAAGGAGCTTCAGAGATGAGAGTGGAATAAGGAGTTTGGGACCAGCACTTCATGGGGTCACAAAGAAGCTGGGGCAAAACTTCAAGTTTTCACTTTTTTTTGGTACAGGAATTAGACCCAGGGACACTCCACCACTGAGCTACACCCCCAGCCCTTTAAACTTTTTTACTTTGAGACAGGGTCTCATTAAGTTGCCCAGGCTGGCCTTAAACCTGTGATCCTCCTGCCTCAGTCTCTGGAGTTGCTGGGAATGATAGCAATTTTAAAGTATACACTATTATGGATTGAAGAACCCTAATCTAAAAATCTGCAATGCTCTGAAATCCAACTTTTAAGTATCATGTTGGATTTCTGGAACATTTCGGATTTCAGATTTTTTGATTAGGGATGTTGAACCTGTAAAGTCTATGCAAATACTCCAAAATCTGAAAAGCTTCCAATTTTCTGACCCTGAGCATTTTGGATAAGGGATACTTAAGTTGAATGACTGTAGTCACCATGTTCAAGAGATCATGAAAACTTATTCCTCCTAACTGAAACTTTGTAGCCTTTCACCAACATCTCCCCTAAACCTCAATATTCAAGTTAGCCCCAAATGACAGTTTTTGTTTATAAACCATCCTTTGATGAACATAAGATACTGGAGATGCCCAGGACTGCAGAGATCATATGAGCAGGATTCAGGCTGAGCACAGTTGATTGAATACAGGACAAGCTATGGGGGATGGGTTTCCACAATTTGGTGCCCACATGTAGGCACCTTATAAACGACCCAGCCTCTTGGGATCCCCCCTAAACTGGATGGAAAGGGCAGCAACCCAACTTCTGACATGTCACCAATTGGCAGGTATTTCAGTGTCTGTGGAAGAGTCTCTGACTTTTGACCACTGAGAGCAAAGCAATTTTTCACCAATTTCACCAGAGTCCCAAGTGATAGAGCAGAAAATCAATATTGTAATTACAGCCCTGGTCAGCAACCCCGACACCCGATACAGGCCAAGCAAGCTACTCACCGGTTTCTGTGTTCTCATGCTCTGTGTCGGTGAGTGTGAGGTTGGAGTTGGCCCGGCTGGACAGGCAGGAGCTTCGCCCTGACCGCGTGCTCCGGCCCCACAGTCGCACGGGGTGCTCAGGGGACAGCACAGTGTCAGCTTCCATGTCGGCATCAGAACCAGCCCCCATGGAGTACCCGCAGTGGGGAAGGCCGATGTCTGTTCGGTAGAGGGTCCCATGAGGTGGGGTGACCTCCCCTAGTCCCAGCTCTCGCAGGGTGAAATTGGTGCCTGAGAGGAAACACAGGTGAGCTTGGTTAGTGCGCTGAGCATAGTTCTCCCACCTGCAGCTCCTTCTCTGAACTCACCAGGGCATTCTCTCCCTGGGCCTTGGTTTGAGGGATTTCCTATGCCTGTAGGGTTCCTTCTGCCCCCTGTCCACCAGGCCAAATTCTCTGTAACTAAAGCCCAATCCAAGTGGCACCTCCTCTGTGAAGTCACCCTCAATACCACACCTGTGCAGACTGCTCTACTTCTTCCACTAGCCCCTGCCAGAGTTCTTGCCCAAGTCTTGTGGCACAGTGGAGCTGTTAATACACAGCCGTTTGCCACTTCTGCTGGAGAGAGCAACAATGGCAGGCACCATGCTTATTCCTAAATCCTTGTGCCTAGAACAAAATCCAGTATTCAGAAGGGGCTCAATACATGAACATTAAGTTGCATTGAGAGCTTCAGGCCTCCCCTTTCAGGTAGGACTTGCAGCAAGTCTAGAACAAGGCAGAAGCTTAGGCAATGAGACTTGAGTGGTCCCCAAGGAAACAGAAGTTCCTTTCTGGCTGGTTGGGAGAACCCAGAGTATAAGAATGGAGAGGATGCTGCCTGGCAGAGGAAAGCTGCCTTAATAAGGAACAGGTTACCCCTGCTGCTTCCTTACCAGTGGGGCCTGAGATGGGGAATCAGCAGAGATGGGTCTCTTGAGGGTCCAAAAAAGGCCTGGAAATGCCTGAAACTGAGGCCAGGTTGGAGAAGCTGCGGATGATCGGTGTTCACCCAGGTGTGAGGACCTGAGTGACAAAGGGATGCTGCCTTCATGGAAAACATGGTCACCTTCAATGCCCTTGAAAGTTAATCCAATGTCTACTAGTCCCAGGAGCATTTTGTGGGTAAGGAAGGGGGGATATTCAATGGCTTGAAGAGTCATATGCCAATTAAAGTGATGATCTGGGGACACAGACTTATAATCAGGTGGCACCAACTCAAAGCTGGCCCTGAGCCTTTACTGAGAGGCAACAGTGAATAGGGGATGGCGTCTGACTCGCAAGAGCTCTGTCAGGTGGGGAGATGTAAGCAGACACATGATTCAGGGGTGACAGCTAAGGTGGGGGAGATCACCAGGGCCTCTGGGAGCATAGAGGCAGGAGGTAAGACAGCTGGGTGTGGAGTCAGAGGAGGGATTTGAGGATGAGAGTGAGTAGAAAGAGCAGAGCTGGAAGACAGCAGAGGCAGATGCTCCAGCATTAAAGGCATCCTGCAACCAGGGTGGACTGAACATGGTAAGCCTGCAAAGGCAAGTGAGAAGTCACTGCCAGGAAGGTGTCAGGGGAGCTAACAGAGGACTTCTAAGCCTGTGCCCCTTGTCATCTGTGTCTAACACCTATCAAGCCTGCTACAGAGGAGGAGCTCAGAAAAAGTTAGCTAAATAAACGCATAGACAAACATTCCCTGACGGTACTTGTGAGGGTGGGTATGGGGAGACTGAAGGTGGGAGGAGAGAGCAACTGGTATGCGCCTGCAAAAGCGCTGTTGGGTAAGCTGTGGCGGTGGGAGGTGTGCACTGAGCCTGCCCCCCAGGTGCTTCAAGCTGACAGCCTTGATTTGAACTAAAGCCACGAATGCTTCCATAATGATGGATAAATTCTGTAACTGCTGTCCAAGCCCCACAATGCCTCTTCTTATACCTGCTGCCTCCCAGGCTTTGCTCTAGCTATTCTAGAGCCTTCCCTACAGCCCCTCCTCCCAATCTCCCCATGATCAGTTACTAAACAAATGGTTAATGTCAGCAGGCCCTGCACAGCAGGGGCCCCTGGGCCATGCTCAGTGGCCAGGCAAGCATTCTGATTGGCAGGGGTCTGGGTCAGACCAGATGTTACATGTTTTGAGTGTCACCCCTGTGCAGCATACTGCAATCTGCCCTCTATTTTTCTCTCCTTCAAAGAAAATGAAAACTCCCCATTGGAGCCTATATCCCTCAGCCAGCTTCCCACCCTCTGTGCATCACATTCCCCTGGCTGTTCTCTGATCCACACTCCCCATTTCTGTCCTGCCCCCACTATGTCTGTGTTCCGCTGGGCAGGCCTTCTCAAGAGAGGCCATTCCCACGTTACAAAAAATGACTGCTCTATTAAGTAAAAGATCAAATTTATTAGCCATAAACAGCCTGGGTTGCATTGATTTCCATATGGCTTACCCTGCATACCCTTTTAAGCAGCCAGAATTGGCATCAATACTGGTGAGCTGAGACACCTTGGGGTTAGAGAAGAAGCAAGGTAAGGGTCAAATCTAAGAGCCCAGAAATTCTGTTGAGTACATGGGTCCCTCTCATTTGTGAATTTGAAGGTTTATTTCATGACACATGAGAGAAGTCCTTGTGCTCTGTTTTGCTTTATGACTTTTTGGTGTCTTTGCTTGAGGAGCACAGGACATAGGTTGACATCTACCTCACCCGACATCTAGCTGTGCTATCTTGGGATGGTGACCACCTGGGCTACAATGTTCTTGTCTTTAAAATGGGTGATAACCTATGAGCCTCTACCTTCAAAGGAGTTTTGAGGATCCACAATGGTAATTTGTAAACCACTCTGTACATGCCTGCATGTAAGATGAGAATGTCCTTTCCTGAGCCTCACAAACTAGGTTTGCATCTAAGCCAAGGGTTCTCTGAGCTCTGTCAAATAGGACAAGAGATATTTAATCTCTTCCTCTCGCTGAGACCCAGAGATGGCAATTAATAGCACTCAGCATTTCTGAAGCATCTGTTTGTAGCAATCTCTGGTATCAAGTGCATTATGTACAATTCTCACCAATTCTCCCAGTCACCTGACTGTTTGGTACTATCATCCCATTGCACAGGCAAAGAAGTCAAGGGTCAGGATAATGCCAAAGTCACAATTCGAATCCAGATCCATCTGATGCCAGAGCATAAGCTTTAAACCACAGGGAAAGAGCCAAGAGTGCTCATTTTTCAAGCCTGAGAGGTGGCTTTATTAACAAGGCAGATTTTACGTGGATCCAGGCCTGTGGGAGGGAATAGAAATGAGAAGGTCATAGGCACGCTCTGTGTGTGTGTGTGACCTGCTCCTCTTACATCTGATCGTGGGCAAATGATTCCAACTGGGGTGGTTGTAAAGAATTAAACAATATTGTGAAAATGTCTATAAATTACCCTGTCTTTGGAGAGGAGGAGGATAGGCAGAAATAGGGCAGGTTACATGAACTGTGAGGGACTGATTGTCACCCACTAAGTCTCAGAGAGGGCTTGAGACTCTGCAAGCAGAAAAACAGGACTGCCCAAGGCACCAGAGTAGGAAACAACTACCATGGCAGGCATGGGAATAGTTGAGCAGGACAGGACCATAAGTGGTGGGTGTGAGAGGCAGGGGACAAAAGTCTAGGAAGACAGAAATGGAGCAGAGAAGGGCAGGGGGAGGAGCTCAGTCTCTAGGCCACAGGGTCAGGGATGGTTTTGATTAAACCTTCAAGACAGATGATGATAGCCAGAAATGGGAAGTGGTGAGGGACTGGAGAAGAGGGGCAGGTTTGAAAGGTGTTCTGGGATAGATGAACAGGCTTTGGTGACTACTGGATGTAGAAAGGGAAGGAGAAGGAATCGGGTAGCAGGAGTTCCTCCAAATCACCAAGTTTTAAGGTCCAATTATCTCAGGAATGTCTTCCTCTCAAGGTCACTTAGGGATTGACACAAAGATGGTGCTAAGATGTGCTTGTTGAATGAATAGATATCAAAACTAAGAACTAACATTGATTCTGTACTTACTAAGTGTTACCATGCTCATCACTGAAAAGTGTCATCTCATTGAGTTCTTACAATAATTTGCTGCAGTAGGGAGACGGCTCATGCCATCGATTGCTACTTAATACTTAAAGCTTAGAGAAGAGTTGACACAGGAGCCCAGCTCCTAGCCACATCAAGGGGCTGAGCAAGAATATACCTAAGCTAAGAATGAACTACAGGACAGGCTTTCACCAGACCCACGTGCCCCGTAGAGGCTAGATTTGACCTGTCCCAGCTCTCTTGGCACACCTACGCACATGCCTGTGCCCGGCGCCCCCTCACCTGTGCGGCAGAACTCCTCCGCCTCCTGAGGCACCATGTCCTTGACGCGGCCACTGTAGGCAAGGCGGGCGTCCTGGTCATAGGCCTTCAGAGTCTCGCTGGAGCTGTAGGACTTCTGCGGGGCTTTGCCCTCCTCGCTGTCCGCGGATGAGCTGGTGTAGCGGCGCTCGGTGTCGCGGCGCCGGGTCAGCGAGCGGTAAGGCTTCCTCTCCTTCACGTCCATGGCCTCCGGCTCTCGCTCCTCCACATCCACCAACTGGGTCCTTGCCGCACTCAGGGCTGGGTGCTCTGGAGTTGGGGGAACCATAAGAAGGTTGTGAGCGCTGCTCTTCAGAAGGTAAAGACAATGCCAGGGTCCACCCTGCACCTGGATTGGTGTCACCCTGAAGTAGGTGAGGAGGTCTCAGGCTGGAGAAGCGAGGGCACCACTGTACCCCCAACCCATCCAGTCAGGTGGAGAAGGCACTGGCACCCAGGTCCTGCAGTTGTGAAGCCTGTCTCTTTCTGCTACTTGGTCCATCCACCATGAGGATGCTCCAGCCTCTCCTCCAGTGCTGAGCATTAGGGGAACTGACAACAAGGACCAGAGGGCCCTGGCATTTGGTCATGCCTCTAGGCTGGAACTGTACCCTGTTCCCATCATATCCCAGCTGGGACAATGCAGACCCAGAACTCTTAAAGGCTCCTGAAGAATTTGTGAAGTGAATGACTCAATGCAGGCATTGGGAAAAGCACTTTCATATATTATCTTAATAAATCATCACATGTCCCCAGATGTCATTATTGTCTCCAACCTGTTTTGGAAAGAAGTCAACCTAGAAACAAACAATCCATACTCACCCCCCCAAGATTGTTATGTGATTATTTGCTTCTCAACTGTCTCCTTCAATAGTAGGCAAGCTCCCTGAGTCAGGTGCCTCATCTGTTTTGCTCACTGCCTGTTCACAGCACCAAAACCAAGGCTGGAGCACAGTGGGCACTTAGAATGTCTGTTTAACCAGCTCACCAATGCCCATGTGACAGGTGAGAAAACTGAGCTTCAGAACCTTCTTTGAGGTTCTTAGGTGACAAGTAACAGAGCCAGGATCAAAACCCAGATCTGTTGTCTCTGAAGCCTGAGTTTTCCTATTCTGTCTTCCCAAGACCCCAACCTCCAGCTCTTACTAGTCCTTCCAGCTAGCTGTCTCCAGACCTGTGGGTCTTAGCAGTGCCACCGCCAGCACCTGGGAGCACAGGGCCTGCTCCATGCATCTGGGGCTGGCTATGGTGCATGCGGTGTCTGACTGGAGAGAATTCCTTGTTGTCCCTGTTCCTCTTTCCCCCAGCTTGATACTTTTGTCCTTGACTGACATTCTGGGAGATTTTAGCTGTGATAGCACCCTCTTCTCCTTCCAGATGGTTTTCCTTTAGCTCTGGGGTAGCAAACAACTGCCTAAGGTAAAAAGCAAGTACAGGAGGAAAGCAGCATATACCTTAGAAGATATACAAGATCCTGCAACCTTCTCCTTCTGGCTTTCCCTTGTTTCATTTTTCAGAGCAACACGGGCATACAGAACATTTCCTTGCTTCACTGTCCTATTAGAGAAACAGCAGAGCAAGAGTTCCGTGATAAATGGAGAGCACCTGGGGCCTCAGTGCTGGGTGGGGTCTCTGACAGCAGGCGGGCTGAGTCGGTTCAGGAGGGCAGTGGGCGCCCAATGCCTGCCCATACTGCAACATGGGAGTGTGGGGCACGGGGATGTCCTGTGAATTTTCCAGACAGGTTGGAAATTTGAATTGAGACATAAAAAGTGTGATTTTTAAACATTACCCTTTAGAAATAATTAAAAAAATACTTTTTAGGTCAAACAAAAATCACTGATACATCAGATTTGTTCTGAAGACCAGAAGTTCTGCCTGGAATCATGGACATCTGAAGGAGCCCTTTGGCCTGATGATATTCTCTTCCTTTCTAAGACCTTAAAGGTCCTCTCAAGGACAAGGTTTTAGCTTGACTCCAGAGAAAAATTCTATCTACTTTTTAAAAGAACTCTCTAGACCCACTCAACAGGTCCTTATATCCTACCTGTAAACGGTACCACTTTGCAAGGAAATCATTGGGGTTATCATTCATTTGATGTTTTGGGATTTCTCATGGATCCCGAGTGTCTACTGTAGACTTTCTCCTATATAGTTCCTCACATATTTCAAGAGTACAGACAGTTGTGATTTTATTGGTACTTCATAAAAACTATGAAGCATATAAGACAACTATTTTCTTTTTTTTTTTTCTTTCTATTTTTTTTTATTGTAAACAAATGGGATACATGTTGTTTCTCTGTTTGTACATGGCGTAAAGGCATACCATTTGTGTAATCATAAATTTACATAGAGTAATGTTGTTTGATTCATTCTGTTATTTTTTCCCTTCCCCCCACCCCTCCCACCCCTCTTTACCCTCTATACAGTACTTCCTTCCTCCATACTTGCCCCCCTCCCTAACCCTAACTCTAACCCTAACACTAACCCTTCCCTCCCCCCCATTATGTGTCATCCTCCACTTATTAGCGATATCATTCGTAAGACAACTATTTTCATTCTCATGGTATAGATGGAGCAATATTGACCGAGGGTCATACAGTCCTCTGCCTAGGGCCATGTGGTGAGTTACAGCAAAGCTGGTATCACTAGAGAGACAATTGTACCTAGAGCTAGTGAAGGTGAATGAGTGACTTTTTTTTTTGTTTGGATTGCCGATTCTCAAAATATCCTTGGAATTGGGCAAGAGGTTTGACCTAGCATACACAGAACTCAAGTCATGTGACCAGGGCCCAAACTCATGACCCTGAGTTCTGCTTTGTTGATGCTTGGTCTCCTGATGGGTTGTCAGGAAGACAGTGGTCTTCAGAAAATTTGAGAAACAGACCCACAAGAAAGACCAGTGATGAAGACTTTTCCTTCCGGGTCTTTAAAATATTCGTGACTGAGATCTAGGTTTAGAAGTACATTTGAACATGACCCAACACACATATATGATGGAAACAAAAGATTCATAAAAGTTACTGCATCATGAGTAGGGAACTCTGATCAATTTTCTATATTATTCTCATATTTTTTTTAAAAACAGGTTAATTATAACTCTCTAAGTTGATGTCAACCCAGTACTGGCTTTTGACCCAAAGCACTGTTCTGGTCTAATTTGGATGAGAACTGAAGGCAGCTGCTGCCTCTGTGCCCTCTGGCCTTTCCATCCTTGAGTGACAAGAATACAGGTGGGCATAAAAAGAATGTAATAAGCTGGGCATGGTGGTGTATGCCTACAATTCCAGTGGCTTGGGAAGCTGAGGCAGGAGGATATCAAGTTCAAAGCCAGCCTCAGTAATGGCAAGGTACTAAGCAACTTAGTGAGACCCTGTTTCTAAATAAAATACAAAGTAGGGCTCGGGATGTGGCTCAGTGGTTGAATGCCCCTGAGTTCAATCCCTGGTACAAAAGAAAAAAAAAAAAGAATTCAATAAAAGCCATTATTAGAACTAGTCACTAATGGCTCATAATAATAAAATTTGTATTAACAATAACTAATATGCTTTCATTAGTAGCTAATATTTATTGAGTCCTTATTTTTAACAGTTATTTTACTTGCTGTCATTAGTAGCAAGTATATTAGTCTTCATGCCAACCCTGTGATTTGGGGATTATGAACATCTGCTAATTACAGATGAGAAATTGCAAGGTTGAGTATCCTGTCTATACAGCTCTTGCCCGGTGGAGCCAGAATTTTGACCCAGGATGTTAAACTTGGCACACAAATACAACCACTAGATGGTATTGCTGTTGCAGGCTGTCCAAATGAATTGGCAATGCTAGGTCATGCTGCTGACCTCTTATGCTCCCTAGAAGTCCTGCTGAGCCACTAGGATGAATTCTAATTGCTTGGACAAAATGAAGGTTCTTTTGCTTCTAGACCATCTCTTTCCATCTCACTGGGACACTTGTGTTTTCCTGGACAATAACTACCGTCTCTCTGTCTTTGGGCACACTATTCCATCATTGCCCCTGCAGCTAACTAGATGGTTTGCTTTCTTGTCTGCCTCTCCTCTTGACTGTAGTTCCTTGAGGACAAGTCTGTCATCCACAGTGCCACAGAGTGTCTCCTGAGTGAAGAAATGAAGAAAATTGTTTGGCAGCTACTTTAGTCCTTCTTACTAATCTCAGGTAACAAAATATTGGTTATTCACTGTAGGTTAATATGTATTAAGTATATCTAAGACTGCATTAGAGGCATTGCTTAGATATATACTTTTTAAATCTGAAAGGTAGCCTGGGCTAGAAGTATGTGTTTCCTGCTGACCAACTGTGCAACCTCAGACAAGTGATTTAACCTCTCTGTGCTTCAGGTTCCTCATCTGCAAACTCTCAGGCTTGTTTTGAGAATTAGATACATCAATATATGCCCCTGGTATATGGTCCCTGGTACATAATGAGTGCTCAATATATATTAGCTATTATCATCATCAGAAAAATACACATTTTTTTAAAAAAATGGCTTAATTTAGAAGGCTCCAACTAGATGTTAGGTATAACAGCAGAAGGCACATCAACACAGAAGTTCATGCTAATAAGGCTGAGGGCCACTGTAGGAATTACACTGGTGGATGACTGCTTATTATCCTCAATGTTCACCTGTTGACTAAAGACACTGGCTTCAAGGCAAAGGCTCAGTAAGGACAAATTATGAAGAACACAGTTCCCAAACTCATAGCTTTTATGTGAGAAAGCAGAGGTGGGGATAACAGGTCCGTCTCTCTCTCTCTTGTTCCCCAACCCCTGCACATTTTAGTCTTAATACAGCAATTCAGTAGATAGCTACTTTTTTGAAAGGACAGGTCAGTCATGGCTCACATTCAAATTGGCATTGAATGGAAAGAGAAAGAAGAGGGTGGGGTGAAAGAGGAGTGACAGCGGAGAAGTGTCCCTCTTGGAGCAAGGGTCTCCAGAGAAGAGGCTGGGAGCCCCTGGCAGGAGGTTGGGAGGGATGCTGGGGAAGGCTACCCACCTCGAGCCCTGTGGTCCCCATCTACGGGCCAGAAGCTTGTGGCACATAGCCATGCTTAAACAGGTTTGTTCTTTCCCTACTTTTGCTAAGATTTGAATGTGTCCTTCAAAGTTCATGTGTTGCAAATTTAATCTTCAAATTCTTATGTTAATGGTATTCAGAGCGGGGGGGGGGGGGGGGGGGCTTGGGAGGTAACTAGGGTTAGATGAGGTCATAAGGGTGGGGCCCCCAGGATGGGATTAGTGGCTTTGGAAGGAGAGGAAGAGAGACCAAGCATGCAAATTTGAGCTGTCTTGCCATGGAATGCCCTCCTCCAGGTAAAGACATCTCAAGAAGTCACTTAGGTGCTTAGGTGCTGGCACCATGTTACTGGGCTTCCAGATGCCAGAATTGAGAAATAATTTTTCTTTATAGATTACTCAGTCTTTGGTATTTGATAGTAACAGAAAACGTACTAAGACACCCACCAGCCTCTGATTTCCCCAATGCCCATAAAGCCCACTAGCATGACATTCCAGGTCTCTCAAGACCTGACCCTTCATAACTCTCTCTCTGCTTCCTCTCACTGCCACAAAACAACTCACTACCCCGTCGTGAATCCCTGAGACACACACTCCAATGCAGACCTACAGAGCTGCCTGCATTTCTCACAGGCCCCATACACTTTCATACCACCAAGCCTCTGCATTGTTTACTGGAATCTCCTAAAGGAGGTACCCAAAAGGAGGTGGGGGAGCAGACGGGTGGAAGATGAGAAGGCTGAGGTGTCTCCCCTGATCTCTACTATGACTTCAGTCCACACCATCTCTCTTCAGATGGCTCCTTTCCAGGTTTCCACCTCGTGCTGGATTCTGCTAACACCTTCTGCTGTCCTCACCTGCCCAGATCAGGGCCGTACTAGTTTCCAGCTGTACTAGACCCTGTTCATCCCACCATCTTGGCTGGCTCCTTGTGCCTGCCATACCCTGTCTCTTCATTATAGCCTGTTCTTCTAAACCATCTGGGGTGAATTTTGTTTCCTGTAAGAATACTGACCAAGATACAGCTTCACCCGCTCCTATCTGGTTGACTTTCAGCAATCACCACCAGCCTCATCGTTAGAATAATGCCAACAGCTACTGCTCGCTCTGGATTTGCCACAGGCAGCATGGGAAAAGACTTTAGTTTGATGATGGCATTTAGTTCTCACCCTTCCCAGGTTTGTGAATTGGCTGCATTTTAAAGAAAACCAGACATTTAGAGATGTTAAATAATTAGTCTAAAATCACCGGAAGAGAATCAAGAGGTGGAGGTATTCAACTCTGAAACTTCCTTCCCATGCCCCCTGCCATGCTGGTGACAGGAGCTCCAGGTTAGGAGTCAGTCCTCCCTGTCCACCTCCTGCTCTGTGGCCCTGGCAAAGTCCCTTACCCCAAGAGGCTGGGTTCATCAGATGTCTTGTAAACTGTAATGCTCTCCACAGGTATAAGGAATTGGAAAATTATTACTATCAATGTCGTCATCTTCATCATTATTGATTTATTTTCAACCAACTAATTATGTAACTAGACAGACTCAATTAAGCAGATAAAGTTGTTCTGGGAGGCTCAAGTAGCTAATAAACTCACACCTAAAGGAAAATCTAGCAGCTTCATCATGGCAGGCCTGGGGCTAATTATGGCGGCTCTCACCATGGCTCCAATTAAAGTCCACAATCACGATGAGCAACTGGTCCCCATGAAAGATCATTGACACTGGTCACCCCATGGATAAGGGCAAAACCCAGGAGATGGCACAGACTCAGCCTGCTAGTCTGCTCCTCAGAGGCAGTTTTCCAGTCTCATGTTTAAGTACAGCCTGGCACCAGAGAGGTATCTTCAGAGAACCATTCACTTCCACTTGGTGACAGACCAGTCTTATGCCGGGCACTGGGGACTCTAGTAATGAGCCTTGTGGTGACAGCTTACCGACCCCTTGTGGTGTCAGACACAGGTTCCATCAGCAACAAATGCTTTGATAAAGTATGAACTGCAGGTTTGTAAGTCCACCCCCATGCTTGGACATGGGTATCAGTTTTGGTCTGTCAATGGGGAGGGAATGTGGGCCCAGGACAGGAGGAAGGAAGGAGCCACTATGTATTGAGCCCAAAGTTCAGTACTTTCCACAGACCCAAGAACAGAGTGATTTCTCATTGTAGAGATCAGCCTAAATGACCCAAGTGTCTGATCAAGTTCACAGTCAGTAAGAGACACAGCTGGGACCTGAAGCCAGGACTCTGACTCTAAAATTCACATTTTGATATTTTTGTTTTGGTTTGTTCTTTCCTTTATGTGGAGTTGAGCTTGGATGGCTCTGGAAGATTGGAACGGGTGTAGGAATGAGGGGAGGCCTGGGAGACACCTGGTGGTGATGGTGACCAGAGTATCGTTTCAGATAGGAAAAGAGCCGGTAACAGTAAAGGAACTAAGGTTAGCAGAACACCTCCTCATGGGCTGGGTGCTGTGTACATATTATTTCTAGTCCCTGCAACAACTGTGCAAGGTAGATGTTATTCTCTAATTTTATATTTTCTCTTATTTACTACTATTTTACCAATGAGATCACAAGTTCAAGGAGATTGAGTGACTTTCTCCAAATCACAAGGTTCCAAGTGTCTGGGTCTAGATTTGAACCATAAGAAAATGTTTAAACCTCAATAAAAGTAGTGGACATCTAGGCTAATTCATTTGGTAAAAAATTGCTAAGTCCCTTTTGTCCTAAGTGCTGCCGGAGATGCTGGGATCTATCCCAGGAGACTTCTTCTTCCCCTGCTTCCTTTCTTTCTGTCTTCCCCTCCCCTTCTGAATCCTTCCCTCCTCCCCCAACTCTGAGTTTCTGCCCTGCTGTGCCAAGCCTATCTCAAGACATCAGAGGACAAGACATACACTTTTGATTCCTTGGAGCTTCTTGGAGTGGGCAAGTCAGACAGAGAGAGGGGCAGGAAAGGATGCCACAGACCCTGAGCCCAGGCTAAGGTGGGTCAGAGGTGGAGAGATGATCAAGGACCCTCATCAGTAACAGTGACATCTAAACCTGGACCAAAGACTGCCTGGAAAAAGGGGAGCCAGGCCAGGAAGTTCGGAGGTATGAGGAGGTCTAGATCTGCGGCTTCCAAATCTTTCTGACCCGCTGGGTATGGTGGTGCACGCCTGTAATCCCAGTAGTTTGGGAGGCTGAGACAGGAGGATTGTGAATTCAAAGCCAGCCTCAGCAAAAGCAAGGTGCTAAGCAAATCAGTGAGATCCTGTCTCTAAATAAAATATAAAACAGGGCTGGGGATGTGGCTCAGTGATCGAGAGCACCTGAGTTCAATCCCCAGTACCTAAATAAATAAATAAATAAATAAATAAATTCTTTCTGACCTATAGTGAAAATACAATTATGCTGCAATTCAGGGCACACCTACACCTACAAATTTCTAAATAAAACAAAAATCTCACAAAGCTGTGCTACAGGGTGGAATTTGATTTTTCTATTCCATTCTACTATATAGAATTGTTTAGTGGGTTGCCAACCTACAGTCTGAAACACACTGTTCTAGGTCACGTGTGAATGAATGCCCCTGGAACACACAGAAGGTGGTTACTCCTGAGTTCTACTTTAGGGAGGAAAGAGATTGGAGATGGAGTCTGAGAAGTGAAGAATGAGTACCCTGGGAGAGGTGCTCACTACAGAAATAAAGAAATTTCCAGAATATCAGTGGGCAGTAAAATGCAAAGTACATGTGGCCAAGAGAGCCTTCTGGGGAAGCCCTGGAGAGACCATCCCCTTCAGCTGGTTTTCAGAGAGGCCTTGATGCCTTGTAGGGCTCGGAGCTGGCCTGGAAGACTGACCAGGGTGTGGGGCTTCTGGAGAAGGGGAGATGCAAGGGAGAAGAGATACTAGAAACAAAGCTGTCAGTGTTTGGGGAGGAACCCTTCATGTGGGCTCCAGTGATATTTATGGAGGGGCAGGGGCCTGCAGCATTCACAGGGAGACTTCCACAGACAGTACACACTGCCAGGAAACCTCTGCCCTGCAAAGGCCCACAGGGAAATAGGGGCTGTTATCACTCCGATTACCTCGCAACCTCAGGAACAGCCAGAAATGAGCCAGGAAATTGACTGAATTCCTGCTGGACTAAAGTTTTATAAGTTTTGCTTAACATAAGCATGGGGTGATATTTTTAGTTCTTTGTGTGTCAAAAAGGGCCCATAAATATTTCAGAGCTAAAATGTGTTCCACAAAATGTAAGTTCTGGGTAGTATCTGGGTGTGTATAAAACCATAAATTTTACTTCCCTTAGTCCTTCAAAGTTTGGTCTTGTGAGTCCTTGGCTTTAAGCTGGGGTGGGGGATGGTTGCCCTTATTCTTGTGCCAGGTGCTGTGTTGGACTCTGTGCAAATCAGAGGGGGAATCCTTATTCCCACTTTACAGATTTGTAAACTGAGGCTCAGAGTGGCAAAGTGATGCTCAAGTTCACACAACATGCAGGGCTGGAATCAGTGACTCCTAGGTCTGTGCTCTCTTGTGGCACCCAGAGTGCATTTCTCTGGCCCTGTCCGTTTGGGGTAATGCTTTGCCTTTTAAATAGTGAGACATTGATGATACTAATGGTGGCTAAGAGTAAGGTATTTACATGCATTTCTTCATTTAATCCTTGCACCCTAAATCATTCCCAGCCTACAGACAGAAACCAGGATTTCAATAGGTTTAGTACCTCATGTAGAGGGTCACAGCAAGAAAGTAGCACAGCCAGGATTCAAACCTGAATCTGTCCCACTCCAAGGCTCAAGCTTCTCATTTCAATCTACACTGCTTCCTATGTGGTCATCCATATTCTAATTTGCTAAAATGTTCTACTTGTCCTTTCACTTTGCTTTGTAACAGTATTAGTTCTTCCGATGACCCGACTTGGCACCTGACCTGGACTTTGGAGAAAGACTTTCACAGATGCTTCTTGATGGACCCTGTGAAGAAGAGCACACTAGGCCAGGGAGAGGGATTTCCTCGGAGTGTCCTGGATTGTGGCTGCATGCCCAGCCTGGCTGCGGGGACATCCCTAATCAGCGGTTGGCAGGCAGGTGACAGATGGTGCCACTGCCTACAGAAGCTATCTTGCCCTTCTGTTGGAGGCTTGTCAGAGGCCAGGTATCAAAGGGCAGATGGCTCTGATCCCAAGCCAGGAGCGTTTCCACTAGAGCTTTCCAACCTCTCAAACAGTTGGGCATGTGTGGGACTCAGGAGACAATAAACCCTTAAACTACAGGAGATTTTATGAGATTTCCAGATTCCTGATTATCCTTTCTTCCTTCCAAAGCCATTTTTAACCAATGATTACCCTTGTAAGTGGTGGCATCTTAAAGTCAGAAAGTGTGTACAGATTTCAGGAAACATAGAAAGTTAGCTGAGTCTTGCCCCTTCAGATACTTCAATGCCTGTGGGTCCCATCCCCACTGAATGATCACATGACCTCCAATGCTGGGGACTTCATGACTTCTAGGGATGGCTCTTCCTGCTAGACCACTTCCTAACATGAAATTGAAATCTGCCTCCTTTTAATTTCCCTTCCTTCCTTCCTTCCTTCCTTCCTTCCTTCCTTCCTTCCTTCCTTCCTTCCTTCCTTCCTTCCTTCTTTCCTTCCTCCTTCCTTCCTTCCTTCCTTCCTTCCTTCCTTCCTTCCTTCCTTCCTTCCTTCCTTCCTTCCTTCCTTCCTTCCTTCCTTCCTTATGTCCTTCTTTCCTTCCTTCCATAAGCCTCAGCTGTATACTTTGGGGTCTTAAGGAATGAATCTAAAGACTTTGCTCCAGCCACAACACTTCCGGACAGAAGACAGGGCCAGTCTGTGTTCTTGAGTCCTCTTGCTAGAGTCCCTGCTTCACTTTGCTCACATTCTTTCTCCAGGTTTGTCCATCCTGGCTCCTTCTTCACCTCACTGGGCTTTATGGGACCCTGGACAAGGTGTGGAGCAAGGAGGTGGTTTGGATGCAGCCTCAGTCCTCAAGGAGCCCATGGACCAGTCAGAAGGACAAACATCTACAGGTGATTCCAGCACAAAGGACACAAAACAGCAACCAACACGGAGACAGGGAGATGCCAACACCAGGCCTCTGCTGCTTGGAGGGGGTGACCCTTGAGCTAAGTGAGTCAGACCAAGCAGGAGTCAACCATGGAAAATGAGAGGAAAATGCTCTCGTTAGTCCCCTTATGTCTCCCACAATGTTGGCGAGAAACCACAGGGAGCTCCCTGGTGCTGACTGATGTCCTCCCTATGCCCCTTTGTCCTGCACCCATGCTGTCTTCTCTGGGCACAGTTTAATCCCAGTGGCTTTCTCAGAATCCAGACCCATGGGGGTCTCAGGCCAAGATGGTGTCTGCTAGGACTCAGACTTTCTTCATGAATGACCCCTTGGGAAATTGCCCATTTCGACCGCAGTTTAGCACCATCAACTGGGATCTCATTTTTTCTCTCTGGAAAACTCCTTCAAGGGTCAAGTCTGAAACCCAGTTTATTTGAGTGGTGAAACGTTTTCATCTAGGCCCAAACTAAGAGATAATCAGAAGAAGTGAGAGAGGCTGATTTCTCTCCCACCCCTACCATGATCAAGTCTTAGCCTGTGATTACCTGGGGTTCCCATTAGGCCTCCACTCTGTGAGGTGGGGAGCAGAGAGTTGAGGGGACTCCTGCCCCTCAGAGAAGCAAGCGACAGCTAAGGCTTCTGGAAATGGTGAGACTTAGTTTCTCACAAAGGACCACTTAGCCTGGAGGAAGTTCTTGAGTAAACAGTGCAGCTGTAGAAAGGGGCTGCTCTTCTTCTTCCTCTATCTTCTCCACTAGACAGACCCTGGATCTGAGTCTAGGCAGCTTTGAGAGGGTTTTAAAGACGTCCTTTTTATTCTTTAGGCCCCAGCTCAGGGCCTAAAGTGAAGGACCATCAAGATGGCTTGCACCCGCCTGTAATCTCAGCGGCTTGGGAGGCTGAATCAGGAGGATAGTGAGTTCAAAGCCAGTTTCAGCAACTTAGCGAGGCCCTAAGAACTCAGTGAGACTCTGTCTTTAAATAAAATACAAAAAAGGGCTGGGGATGTGGCTCAGTGGTTGAATGCCCTTGAGTTCAATTCCCAGTAACAACAACAACAACAACACACACACACACACAGAACCCCCTCCTCCCCAACTCCTTCTGATACTAACAGCAGCATTTTGCTGTGGACCCTGGACACAGAGAGGTGTCTTCCTCAGATCCACCCATACTTTTAGCATTTCTTATACCCCCTGGCAGGCAGTAAAGCTCAGTGGTGCCAGGCAGCAGCTCCAGAGTTAATTGCCTTGTGTTCAAATCCCAGCTCCACTGTGAACCAACTGTGGGGCCAGAGACATCTTACCAAACCTCTCTGAGTCTCAGTTTCCTCATCTGTCCTCTCTTGTGAAAATCACTGGATTATCTTAGGGAAAAATCATTGAAGATGTAAGTGACATACTGCATGCAAAGAATTTAGCGGAGAGAATGTTCAGGAGTGGCCCTTAAGGGCATTTTCCCTCTTCAGAGGACAGACAGCACTTAACACTTAAATTATGTGGAATTTAGAGACAGATAACTTGGGTTAAAATCCCTCCTGTTACCCTCAAGTGTCATGTGATCATAGACAAGTGCTTCTCTACTTGAGCCTCAGTTTCCTCTTCTGTGAACAGGGTGGTTAGTATATATTACATGTTACATAGTATATTATATAAGGGCAGGGCATATATCTGGGTACAACTGACATGGAGCATATCTCAGAGGCAAGAAAAGATGGGAATCAAGAAGTTAAGATCAGTTTCTCTGGTGAGACACTGCTCACTGCTAGGAGGACATCAGGGCTGGGCTGGGCTGCTGTCTTCGTGGGGGCTGGTGTGTGTGCACACCCGTGTGCATGTGCGCTCAGTGCTGCTCCCTGAAGTGCCTGATCAGAAATGGAAGAAGGCTCTATTAGGACTCCGTTAGCCAGGCCTTTTGCTGTTGAGCTCTGAGGATGGAACTGGGTCAAGCTCAGTAGTGCTGCCCCATGAGTATGAGCTCAGAGCCTCAGGCCCCAGCATTCCTAGTGGACCAAAGTACGTAAAAATCTACAACTGTCCATAAGCCCCATTGAAGTCTTGGATTTCTTCCAGCTAAAAAACACTGATTTTGGCTTTGCCTGGCGAGAGCCCCAAAGCAGCTTGTATACCATTGTTGACAGGCCAATCAGCAGCATTCAGGACAGACTTCTTTCCGTGGCCTGTGCAGGTGCCTGGGAGCTCTGTCCTCCATGGACCCAGCCCTTCCTCGTGGTTCCCTGTAAGTCACTCTTTCATTTGAAACAAATCTGCTCCCTCAAGCCTACACGCACCCTAGATTTGTGTGGGTGGAAATTGACTGTGCCTTCAGAGAGCCACTTAGGACTTTATGTTTTACAGAGGAGAGAGCTGAGCTCAGTGTTTCAGAATATGCACATGTGTGCACACATGTACAATGTCAAGGAGTTCTGTAAGTTGTGAGGATTGCAGTGTGCCTTGGAAGGTGCTAAGTGGGGTCCTCACGGCACACAAAGCTGGTTGGTGCCCCAGAAAGGAGAGTCACCTGGAAGCAAAGCAGAGAGAAGTGGCCTTGGCAGAATTTCACTTTCATCTCCAGGTACCCAAATCTCAAAGAGGTGGAGAAAAAGGTTCATAATGAATGGAAAACCCAAACTGCCTGAAGCTGCTCCATTTCCAATCATTAAAGGTAGACTTAATGGATGTTAGGGCCTTCTTTCCAGCAACTGGGTGGCCAGGCGATTTTTATTTCAATAATTAGCTGCTGTAAGTCACACAGAACTGGAGACAGATAAAGGCAGGGCCAGTCTCTCATGGAGCTAATTGTGCCCAGAGTTCTACACGCCTAATCAAGCCTTGCACAGCTCCCAACCCTTTCATCCAAGGCCTCAAAGGACTTTGCCATTGGTAATTAAGTCTCGTAAGTGCCCTAAAGAAAGGGATTCTCCGGGGCAGTCTGAATGGAGAAAAGGCTACTGGAGAGAAGGTGGGGCAGGCAGCCAGGTTGCTGGACCCAAACAGGGGACAGAGAGATAAGAATAGGCCTCAGCCCCTGAGACTGGCCTCCACAACCTTTGGCCTCTGTGCATTCTACCCAAACAGGGTAACTTCATCCCTGGGAGCTTCTGCTGACCACCTCCTGGTGAGTCTGGCTCAACCATCCAAAGGTGGATATATTTATTAGCAATTCCAGTAGAGGCAAGACCACTCTCCTAGATTCTCAGACTTGGAAGGGAATATAAAGGACATAGTGGCCCAAGTTTTATCTGATGCTCATATTCTTTCTGTGAGACTTCATGGACACCAGCCAGCCCTTGTTGTATCTCTGATGACAGGGAGCTTACCCCTAACACATTCTATCATTTAAATTTGGCTTTACACAGTTTGCTTTCTTCAGGAGCCTTAACTCTATGCTGGCCCTAACTCTGCTTTAGAAACTCATGAACAAGAGAATTCCTCTTCCCCAGAGTTAGACTTCTTCTCCAATGAGGCCTCTTTCCCCAAGACTCTGGAAAGCAATAGAACATAGGGATTAAATATGCAGGCTTTATATCCAAAGCACAATCCAAAAAGGAAAAGTTGAACCTTGCCAAAAATTAAAACTCATGCTCTGCAAAAGACTCCATTAAGATGATGAAAAGACAACTATGAAGTAGTAGAAAAAGTTTGAAAACCACATGTCAACAAAGGCCTGGTATCTAGACCATATAAGGAACTCTTGAAAACTCAAAAGTAAAACCAACCAACCAACCATCAACAAACGTTCCAATTTGATATGAATAGGTATTTTATCAAAGAGGACAGATGTCAACTAAGCCCATGAAAAATGTTCATTATCACTGGCTATGAAAAAAATGCAAATCAAAATCACAATGCATTAATACCCTATACCTGTTAGAATGGCTAAAATTAAAAAAAAAAAATGGCAACAACTCTGAATGCTGGTAAGGATGCAGAGAAACTAGATCTCCCATACATTGCTGGTAGGGATATACAATAGTTCAACCCCTTTGAAAACAGTGTGGCAATTTCTTAGAAACTAAGCATGCAATCACTGAACAACCTGGCAATTGCACTCTTGGGCATTTATCCTTCAGAAATGAAAACTTATAGTCACAAAAAAATCTATACGATAATTTTTACAGATGCTTTATTCCTAATAGCCAAGATCTGGAAAGGGTACAGATGTGCTTTGACAGGGGGAAAGTTTAAATAAATGGGGAAATACCAGAGAATACTACTAAATGATAAAAAGGAATGAAATAATGATACTAATGAATCTCTGGTGAATTATGTTGAGTGAAAATAGTCAATTGCACAAGACTGAATGCTATATGATACCATTTAAATAACATTTTTACACTGACAAAACTTCAGAAATGGAGAACAGATTCATGATTGCTAGGAGTTAGGGAATGGGGTAGGTGTGTGGCTATAAGTGACGTCATAAGATACATGTGGTGATGGAGATGTTTACCGCCTTATATATACTCACTTATACAGATGATCAGGTAGCACAGAAGTAAGCAAACACTCAAATATGTACAAGTAAAATGAGAATCTGAATAAGATGGGCGTGGGTGGGTTGTATCAATGCCAATATCCTGGTTGGGATAGCTGCTCTCTTACTATAGTTTTGCAAAGTGCTACTACTGGGGGAAAATAGGTAAAGTATACACAGGATGTCTCTCTATTATTTCTCACAACTGCATATGAACCACAAATATCTTAATAGAAATTTCAATTAGATAAGTTTTTTTTGGAGTCAGCATGTTTTAAGTCAGACAGAGCTCATTGTGGACGTTGAACCTACTACGTACTTCCTATTTTCATCTGTGAAATAGGGGTGGTTTCTACCATCTCCAAAGTTATCTTGAGGCTGAAATGAGGCAATCTATGAAAACACTTCACATAATGCTTGACAGAATAAAGATTTACTGAACAACCGGTGCAGATGTTGCATCACTGTCCAAGATAAATAGTTCTCTGCCTTCCCCTAATTCATTTCTCACCCACCTTGCCCCCATTCTGGTTGTTCTTCTCTGAAAAAGTTCCTTTTGGTTAATGTCATTTTTTAAAATACCAGGGTTGAAACTGAAGAGTCCAGTGCAGTCTCCTTAAAAGAGCTCTGGTGTCTTAGGATTTCTAGTTACAATCTCTTGCCACTTATGGCCTGTGTAATGCCTTTTTTCCCCCATAGGGTGGTAGCAAGCTGTCAGATTCATACCTACCTAATCCTTAAGCATTTACTCTATTCAGGCACCAATATTAATACAAACACCATGAGCATGGCATTCCATGTTTCTTACTTAATCTCCAGGACAACTCTAGAAGTTGGTATGAGGGAAGATGGCTGTGGTAATCGTTCCTGAGGGATGGGTTGGCCATCTTGCATTGGTCAAGGAACCAAAAGGACACTAGCAAGCTCAAATCAGAGGCATGGAAAACCCTTGAGCATTTGGGCTTGCCTCCTCCTGCTGCTTTTGGAAAACAGCCATCACAGAAAGCCCAGGCTAGCCTGCTTGCTGCTGGAGACTCAGGACTGAGCCAATGAACTTGCAGGAGATTGTAGCCACGTGAGTGATCCCAGAGAAAACTAGCTAAACCAACCAGCTTTGCCCAGCCCAAATTACTGACCCTTAGAGACCAATGAAAGGTCACTTTAAACCACTATATTTTGGGTTGATATACTTTATAATAAAGGCTACCTGATACAGGTATTATAATTTCCAAATTACAGATGAGGAAACGGGCTCAGATCATTAAACCACCTTAAAAAACAAGAGGAAATGTTATGTGACGAATACCAATAACACCAAAGGTTTAAACAGTATTTCAGAGCTTGAAAATTTCTTCCATACTTTCAAGTGACTTTGGTAGGTAAATAGGAATCTGAGCAGCTTGCTACCACCTTATTGGGGAAAAAGGCATTACACAGACCATAAATGGCAAGTGATTGGCCCAAATAAAATGTAAAGTATGACGTTGTAACTAGAAATCCTAAGATGCCAGAGCTCTTTTAATGAGTCAGCACTAGACTCTTCCAAATGCTTTGTAACTCTTTTTTGGGGGGAATTTATTAAAGTTATAATAATATTATATTGATATTTAAGTAATTACTTAATTCCATGCTCCAAGTTCCATGTGTGGAAACTATGTCTATCTTGTTCAGCATTGAGTTCAAGCTTTCAGTCCTACAAACAGAATAAGCGAGTAAACCCCTCTGAGAAACCGTGCTGATCCTGTATTAGATGAAGGACTGGAGTTCAATGCAGCAGAGGGCCTTGTTTCCAAATGACACAACCAGCAAGAAGCAGGAACCAGAACTAAGATGAAGCCCAGTTCTTTTGACTCTGAGTGCAAAGGTCGGCCCTTACATTTTCCATGTGTCCCGAGGGTGAGTCAGACAAGGAAATGAATAACTACCCCACAGTTAGGAGGGAATGTTGCTGGATGAGTTCCACATGTTTAAGGAATGCCAGTCCCCATGCTAAGAGGATTCTGATCAAAACGAGCTCGCGGCTGGAGCAGAAGCATACCGCCGCGCAAACCCCACTGCTTGAGATCACAGATGCCTGTTAGCACAAGTCCTTCATGAACTTGTACCATCCAGCCCCAAATCCCTACAGGGTGCCCACATCAAACACAAAACCACTGAAACCTCCCAGTAAACACAGGAACATTGGGTCAGGTTGACCCTCTCGGGGACCCACGGATGTGAACTCTGAGCTCTGCATTCTTTGGTTTCAGGTGCCCCCTGGCATTTCCCTGTTCCTACCTGGCTGCTCCCTGCATGGAGGTGACCTTTTCAAAATGACCTGAACCACTCTGCCTGGGAACCCCCTGGTACTCCACTCTGACTGTGGAGAAGACTCTGTTTACCTTCCCAGCAGTCACCAGGTGCAGAGGACCAACCATGCTCCTCCCTAACCTCCAGATCATCCAAGCCCCAGGCCAGCTCTGTAGGCCTACCAGTCTCTTTGGTGGCCATGGCTGCCTCTCTACCTTCCAGGGGGCCCTGAGCCTTTCCTCTCTGTGGGGAAGCTCTGACCCTTGCCCTTCTTCTGACTGATGTAACACCTGGGTCACTGCAGCCCACCTTCCCTGGCCAGACCCTTAGTGTTCACCTCATTATAGCCCTGAATTTGTTTTCATTAAGAAACGCTGCCTGTCACTCCATCAATTCAACTTTTTTGGGTCATTAACCTCCATTGACTATGCCGGTCTTGGGGGCTACTCTAGCCAGGAGGGGGTTGGAGTGGGGTTGCTTGCTCTCTCCACAGCTGGAAGTGGAAGGATTATGGAATGTAGAGCCCAGCCTGGCCGCTCCTAGCCAACAACAACCACAGTTTGCCTGGAACAGTGTTTCTAAGGGAACACCCTTCACAACTCAAGTGTCACTGAGATACCACAATGCTGAGAAGATCACTACCATTTCCATCTTACATGGGGGGTCATTGTCCTTAGAGAAAGCAGTGCAGGGTGGCTGATGGCTGAGAGCACTGGTTCTGCCATCAGAAAGCAAGGATTCAGAACCCAGCTCTATCACACCCAGCTGCATGCCACAGCAATTCACTTAACCTCGCCCCATCTCCTCTCCCACATGGAGATACTAATTCAACCTACTAGCACTTGACTCCTCCTCCTTTTTTTAAAACAATTTTAAAATTGTATTTGTTCTAATTAGTTGTACATGACAGTAGAATGCATTTATACATTTTGATAGATCATACATAAATGGAGTGTAATCTCTCATTTTTCTGCCTAATCATATGGCAGGGTCACATCGATCATGCAGTGGCTCCTCTTCCTTATCATCACTATAAAGCATCTCACTCAGGTTCGCATGCAGTTCAGGATTTCTCTACCCCACTCACACCACTGCATCAAGTCACTGAAGAAATATTTACTAGGAACCTACTATATACCCCAATCTGTGCTTGGATACAAGGTGACAAGGATTTGGTTCTTGTTCTAAAATGACAGAAAGGGCCCTGCTTTTGAGAAGTCATGTTTCAGTTTGCATTTCAGTCTTGAGCTTCCTAGACATGTGCTGTGAGCAGCATATCCTGGGTTTCATCTTCCTCATCTATAAGATAGGCATTATTCATATCTCTGCTCTTCTGCCTCTCCTGATGACCCACGAGTTTTCTGTCTCAGGCCTGGAAAGGAAGAATGCAATGGAGACTTCCCAGACAAAGCCCCGGCCCCCATCCAGCTCTGGCCAGCAGGGAGGAGAGGAGAGCAATCCCTGAAGCAATTACCTCGGGTCACTGTGCAGGCCTGTCCCCTCTGGGAAACCTGAACTGCCTTCAAAGAGAGGGTTTTAATTGGCTTAGGCTCTGTGCCCATTCCAAGACAGCATCACAAAACAGGATTAGCCCCTGAGTGGGCCAGTCCTCACAAAGAGCCAGATGGCTGGACACCAGCCCATTTTGCCTCAACCTGCCTGAGATGCACCCCCTTGGCTTAAGGGGGGAAGAAGGAGCCTATTTCCTTTCCTTCTCTTCCAATCCCATGAGTGTGAGAAAAAGGTGTCCAAGGCAGAGCCTTGGACTGAGAAGAAACTGGAAAGGGCCTGGAGCATGACTTTTAGCATGATCTAGAAGATGTTAAGCAATGGATACTCTCACCAGAGGAGAAGCCCCAGCCACTCTGAGAAAGCAATGCTGGGGCCTTACACAGTTTAAAGTTTATATGACACTGCCAGTCATGGATCGGACCACCTTCTACGGTCCTCAGAGGTCGGTTGCATATCCTCATTTCAGCAGGACAGATGACAGTGGGCAGGTATGTGGAACATGGCTCAGGAGACCTAGCTTCACACCTGGCTTTGTGATCCCAGGCAAATGGCAGAAGAACACACACAAATAGTTGCTCTCACTTATGGGGCACCCAATAGGTGCTGGTGATACTTACTTGCCATATACTTTCCATTTTATATAAACTGAGTGTCAGGCAGACAGGTTTTTCCCTAAATCATTCTGGCTTTTAAGAGGGTGGGGACTCAAAGCATGACACAGAGTCTCAATTTATTGAGCAACACCATGGGGCTGAGGAAGATCAGCCATGGTCAGCTAGGTGGAGTGGGGATGTGGCTTTAAAACTGTGAAGCACCATGCAAATATGTGTTATTCTTGTCAGGGAAATTAAGCCTCCACCAGGTAAAGTGACTTGTCCAAGGTCTTGATCCTAGAGTTCTGAGTGTGTTGCCCCAGGCCACAGCTATTGTTGGTTACATCAGCCTGGGAGAGGATTTTCCTGGTGCAGGACAAGGGCTACAAATCTGCAGAAGCAATTAGGCGGATGATATTTAAATACTTGGCTATTTGAAAAATATAACAACAAGCAGTTGAGAATAAATGCCAAACCTCTAACTGGTTAGGAACACCACCTGGAGGCACAGAGATTTGTCAGTGTGACTGATACTTCTTGCTTAAATGCAACATGCAGACACTTGTGAGGAAGCAAGGGAGGTTGAGAGAGGGCAGCAGTGGTGTCTGGAGAGAGCTGCTCGTTCAGAAAGCTCTTCACATCCAAGAGCTCACTTGTTCCGTGCTGCATCCCTCTGAAAGGGGACTGACTTGTTCTATTCCTTTTAGTAAAGAAAAGCCAAGGCCCAGAGAAGTTTGGTACTTATCCAAAGTTACACAGTTAGTAAGTGCCTGTGCTGGAATTTGAACCCCAAACTGTATACTCTAAAATCACAACTCCATATCCTACATGCCTCATTGCCCACACCACCACCTTACCTGCTTGGGAGGGAAGGGGTACTGTGTCTGGGATTCTGGGAACTCAAGCCCTGTTCTTGAGACTTATCGATTCCCCCATCACCCTTTCCTAAGGGCCCTCTTTGATCTAGGTCTGTGATAGGACATGAGGATGCCAAGATGGGACTTTCATGGTCCTGTCTTCTAGGACTGCATTCTGTAGTGGGGGAAACTGAGCTAAAAACAGGAAATTCCCATCCACAATCTGCAGAAGGGCTGCTTCACTTAGTCTGGGGCAGGGAGTACTTTTGCTGACTTTTTGGGGAAACTGATTAGTGAGAGTCTGGAGGATGCAGTGGGAGTTGTAGGGGGGGTGGGACAGACTGGGCTGGCAGGTTCCGGAGCCCCTGTCCCTGAGTCCGTCTGGGCACCTAGTTATTTCTTGTATGATTAGAATATTGAATCTCCATTTAGAATTTTATTTAAGCAATCAGATCTTTGGATGTAAAGAAAGTTAGAAAACCTCTTCCTCAAGGCACGTTCTTCAATTGCACAGGCCCAAATGAGTGATTTATATAACATTGACTTATCAACCTGGGATAACTTGACTCATCCATTCTTCTTTCTTTCTCATTTAAGAAGTCTATCATAAATGGTTAATTTATTCCTTTTATATAATATCTATGGATTATCTATTATGAGGTAGATACCATTCTAGGTTTTGGAGCTATAGGAAAAAATAAATCTTTTATCCAACCTGCATTCTTCTATCCTGTGGAAGCTTCTTCTCAGCCTTCAGGGTAATTTTTCTTAAAAAAGCAATCAGACTACAGTCATGTCCCTGCTTAAAACCTTTAATGGCTCCCTATTTTCTAGGGCCTTCCTTGCTACTCAAAGTGTGGTCCACAGCCTTGTGGCACTGGAGTCACGGGGCAACTTGTTAGGAATGCAGATTCTCAGGCCCTCATCAGACCTACTCAATCTTAATCTGCAGTTCGACTCCCCCTTGCTTCTATGACGTTGATGTCTGACAGGCACAGAACTGTAGGATGCCGACATAGCCCTTCAATCCTGATGCCTGCCATTATATATCCTATCTCAGCTCCACTCTCGTTTTTCAAATATACTATACTTAATGCCACTCTGGACAGCCCATCTGTCCTTTCCTACCTCTCAATCTTTGTGTTCCTGCTGCCCTCTACCCAGAGCACCTTCCCTGCCTGCTGCCCATTTTCCTTCCTTCTTTGGAAGGCAGGCTCCAATCCTCCTGGGCTTTCCTTAGATCCCTCCTTCCTTTCTCCTGACACCTGACTCCACTGCCTTGTCCATCCACTCCCCCATCCCCGTGCTCCTGTGTCTTAGAGAGCTCAGTGCTCTACAAATATGTCTGCTTGTTAGGTGGGTATCTTCTTGTTCAAAAGATAGTGAATCCTAAAGGGAGGCGAGGTATGGGACTTTATTTTTCTTTATATCCAGTCTTCCCAACTCCACCCTAATCTCTGTGCTGCCAGGCCCTGGAGATGCAGATGGGATTTAGAGGCTGCCTTGGGAGCACCTGGTCTGGTGGGTCGGATGGACTTTCAGAGTAATTAGTGTAAGTACGTGTTCTCAACACAGGGTCGTGATAATGAATAGAAGGATGAACAGTTTTCAAGGTGGATGGAGCCCAGTGAGTGGTCACTGGCTCCCTGCTCCTCATTTATCTTTCCCAACATAACTTCCTATTGTTTTCTGAGGGAGAGTCTCTGGCTCCTGGACTGAGTTCTCAGAAGGTTGAGTAATGCATGAACTCAGTTCTGCCCATCATTTCCTTATTTTGAAAGAAGAATAGGTGGCCGACCCCTTTATTCCCATCCCACACTCCATGATTCAAGTTGATAAATGAATAAGGTAATCATTAATTAATAGATACATCAGACATTTACTGGGCCAGGCATCGAGGTAGATATTTGGGATACAAAGATAAATGAGTTTGGGTTGCTGCCCTCAACTGATGCCTTTCTCCCAGTTCACAGGTGGCAGCTCGCTGGCCTGCAGAACTGGGTGCCAGCCCTGGTCTAGTGCTTCCTGGCCTAAGTTACTCCACCTTTCAGACATCATTTTCCTTATCTGTAATACGAGGACTGCAATCCCTGAGCTGTCTCACAAACTTGGGAGGCTCATACAAAACCACAGATCAAAAGTACTTGGGGGTGGGGATTGGGGGGTGAGAGAAGAATGGAGGAACTTTAGATTGTGTAGAGGGAAATGAGAGGGAGGAGGGGTGTATTAAAAGTGGTGGAATGAGACAGACATATTACCCCATGTACACGTATGATTACATGAACAGTATGAATCTACATCATGCACAACCATAGAAATGAAAAGATGTACCCCATTTGTGTACAATGAATCAAAATACAGTTTGTAAAAAAAATAATAATTAGAAAAAAGTACTTGGTAAATTATAAAGTGCTACTGCACTGTGAAAGTGCAATGTGATGGAGCCAGGTGCTATTGGTAGCCAACCTAAGAACTGTCTCTACTCCTTTTTCCAGGCTAACACAAATCCAGTTTTGTTTGGGACGGCAACATGCTCAGCCCCAGGGAAGGAACTGTGATTTGGCTAAGGCAGTCAAGACAGGCCTATTTCCTCTTGGCCAGATATTCAATTTCCCAGACTCCCTTGCAGTTACTGGGAATCATGTGACCCAACTCTCATCAATAAGATGGAAAAGGAAGTTCACTGGTAGAAGGAGCTTGGCAGGGCTATGGCTGACACTTGTTTGCTCCTTACTCTTGCCATGAATATGAGCTCTGGTGGCCATCTTGGGACCCTGTGATCTACAAACCAGCTTGAAGGATGGTGAAGTGGACCTGCTTTCTCTTTCCCTTTCTCCTATTCCTATAGCTCTTGACCCACTGAGGCACCATCTTCTCTTGGTGGTACCATCCTCTGTTGGTGACAACTATAACCTCTAACCATATGCTATCTCATGATACTTGCTGAGGATCAAGCAGCCAAGATGGAAAAGTGTGGAGAGATGTTGATTCCTAAAATCAGCATTTTATGGTCCCTTGAAGAAAGTCCTTGGGCCAAAAGAAGTACTAGATCTGGTGGGAACAAAGCAAAGGGGGAAGTCCAAGCCAGAATTGGGTGGCTTAGAGGCTCGAGAACACGGGGGCAGGGGGATTGAAACTGCACCCCCACATCTCTGTCTCATACGTGCTGGTCTCCTCTGAACACTCAGACAGTTGTCTCAAAGTCAGGGCTCATGCCTTCTCCTCTCAGGCCTCCATTGCTCTCAATTCAACAAAAAGGAAAGAGTCACAGTGAACCTGCATGTATCTACAAGTATCTACTGAATGAGGCACATTTTTGCCTCACTTAGTTCTACTGACAGCCTTTATGTTACAGATGAGGAAAATGGAAATGCAGAAGGATGAGACTTGTCAAAGGTCAGGGACCTGAGCCACTGCCTGGCCAGACTTCAGGTCTTCTTTGTGGTCTGAGCCTGTGTTGTCCACATGGAAGCCGCCAGCCTCATTTAATTAATGTAGCTAATTAAATTTAAATTTCTCATTAAAATGAAATTTAAAATTAGGTTTCTCAGTTACTCTAGCCACAGTTCAAGTGAGCAACAGCCACGCGTGGACAGCGGCTGATGTATCTGGCTGTGCCACACTGGAACATTTTCATCATGAAGCTTGGGATAACCAGAGGGTATCATTTGCGTTTCTGCCTGGCAATCCTGCACCTTGACCCAAGTGTGAAGTTTGGGTGGCTGGTCTGAGGAAGGAGAAAGGAGGGGAGGGAACATTGTGTATACAATGTGCTGGCCACTGTGCAGTGTCTTAAAATCTGCTGGCTCATTTTCCCCAGCTCTAATCATTCATGTGACAGATGAAGACAAGCAAGCTCAGGAATGAGAAAAAACTTATCCAAGGTCACAAACCTAGGACATAATAGAACTGGGACATGGACCCAGATCCATCTACCATTCCTCTTTCCCAGGGCGCCAGACTTGGAAGGATTTCCTCCCTTAGCTCCTCTATGAAATCAAGGGATGAGTCTTTTCAAGCAAGAAGGGCCAAATTCCAGTGTGGGTATGTGGGGGGTGGGGTGGGAGGTGGTGTCTACAAAGGCCCAGAGGGAGGTAGCCCTCCCTTCAGGGCAGCTCTGTCTGTCTCCCCAGCCTGGGAGGCCAGGTCATAGGGCAAACTCATTCTTTCCGGGGCCTCCCTCCCAAGCTGGGCTCCTGCTATCAGAGGCCTCTGTAAATCAGGCTCCAATCACCGGCTGGACTCCAGACCCTGGGGGAGGAGCTCCTGGGGAAGGAAAACCAGGCTGCTTGGCTCCCAGGGAGTTTGCAGAAGCTTCAAAGGCTGGGGCCTGATTTACGAGGCTGCCAGAGGCTCCAGGCTGTCCCAGATCAGTGCCTGAACCAGCCCCAAACTGTGCTTTAGTCCAGGAATGGGTCAAAGGATCTAAAGTCAGACCCAGAATAGTACCAGATCTATTCCATCTGCCCTGCAAGAGGGCTTGGAGTCAGCCATGTCTGACAAGAGATGTGTCTATGTCCGAGTTTGTGGAGCAGCCGGGGCATTTTGGCCTTGCCTGATTGGGGAACAGATGGGGTTGAAGAGGTAGGGCCAGGCCACTCTTGAAAATGGGGCCCAGGCTGCAGTTAGGAAGGTCTGTCTTCAACCCTCATGGCAACCCTTCAAGGGAAATAGCACTCCCTTTCCATATGAGGAAATGAAAGCCCGAGAAGGCAAGCAACACGTCAGGTGACAAGCAGCAGGCAGATTTGGAGCCCAGGTCTGATACACCCCTGCTTGTTCCACTGCCTCCCTGTGTTGTACGCCACATTCAGCAAGTCTTTCTTGACCAATAAAGATGAAATTCACAACCTGGATCATTCACAACAAGTAAAACCCTCTATATTCATCCAAGCTCTTCTGTGTGCTTGAGTGAGCGGTGAGCAGAGACTGCACTGTCCAGCCCTGGGAAGTTCATAAAATAAGATGAGCTCCCTTGTTGTCTCCAGGCCTGCCAGGAGAGCTGGGGACTAGGTGACCTCTTGAAACCTCTTCTAGCTTGAGGCCCTAAGGTGGTGACAAACCTGGTCTTCCTGTTGGGAGGAAAGCAAACTCCTCAGTGCTCATCCAAGCTTTAACTTTGTTGGATATCAGCAACTGCAGTGATCTTGGTCATTTACACACACTTACCCAGCAGGTACCAGGTCACTCAGCTCTCAGTGTTTCTTTTAGTAACCTGGAAAGTAAGTCTTTTATCTGATTGGCAGAGATCAGAGGGGTTAATGACTCACAGCTAATGAGTAGCAGAGCTGGGGCTCAGCCTGTGTGCGTTTATTTCTAATCCCCCTATGTTTTCATTGAAGTCTCTTATCCTCTAACTGTGGGCTAGCCTGGGCTAACCCAATGAAGTTCTATGATGGGCCATATAAGTATCATCTCTTTGTTTTCCTGCCCAGTTGGCAGCTCAATTGTGGGAAAAAAATGCACTCCGTAGAGGTCACAAGTGTGGATGCTGGAGTCAGAGCCTGGGTCTGGATCTCAGTATTGCTTCTTGCCAGCTGTGTGAATTTCTACAGGTGACCTCTCTTGGTCTCTGTTTCCTATTCTTTAAAATAGTGATACCGGCTAGCTACCTACCCCGGGAATCTGATGTGATGAGAATCATTCTCAGGAGCACTGCCTTTCCACGCTGGAACCACAATGGTTCACGGTAAGCAATCAATAAATGTTCACTGTTGTGACAACTCTGCTTCCTTCAGTGCCCAGCATGGGGTTGACACGGAGTGAATAAAGTCCTAAGGAATCAACGGGGAGACGAGCAAGAAGTTGGCAAAAGTGTTGGGCAGAACTGCTGTTGCCATTGTGATAGGGGAGATTTGCAGATAGAGCTCATGACTATGAACAGTTAAACCAATTGGCTCTGGTGCTAGAGAACCCCCTTCCCTACCTCCTGAAGGCCCATCCAAACTAGAGAAGTACCAATTCTCCCATCCACTGGTGCCTCAGACCTCCCCCATGGTCTGTTTCTTTAGGACAGCAAAGCAGCTGTCTGGAAGGTACTCAGGGCAGCCATTCTCTGAGATATATCCCTCCCCCAGCGAGGTTGGGAGGCCAGAAGGACAGGCCCAGCCAAACATATGGAACCAAGGCCCAGCAAAGCCAACAGCTGGGCCACTGGCTGGCTTTTCTTCTGTTCCTTGGAATATTCTGGCAATGAGAAGACAGTCTCAGCAAACTTATAGAAAATTTCCCAGGATATTCCAGTCTCTAAGGGAACAATCTGCTCCTTTCTCACACATTTAAATCCCTTTTCTTGGAAGATCAATTCTTGTGTGGGTGTACATGCTTGCACTGTTATGTGTGCGTGCACACACACACACACACACACACATACACATACACTCTTAATTTGGTCTGGGTATGATTGATAAGATTTCAGAGACAAATCTAATAATAGCAAACACAAATATTTATTCTGGTAAGTGCTGAGTAAAAAAAGTAGCTATTCTATTCATTACATCACGTCTTCACAACAGCCCTTGAGAAAGGGCTCTGTCGCCCCCATTCCATGGACGAGGAAACAGAGGTGGGCTGACTTGCAGAGGATAGGCTACCAGTCATGATGCAGCTGGTGTGTGAGGGCAGGTCCAGAGACCCTGGATTGGAGTCCACTCCTTTTGCCTGGGGCTACCCCTCCAACTGTGTTAAAGGACTACGCAGTTGAAGCTAGTGTGGTCGACAGGTGGAATTCTTTTTCACCTCTGAAGGTTCAGGAAGGAGTCTGAAGTTGGCCCTGAACTTTCTAACAGGAATCATCAGCTGACCTTCTAAGGCAGTGAGGCCCTGGCCAGCTGTCCCCCTCCTTCTCTGGGTCAAGGACCCAGGATCTAAGTCTTGGAGTTCAGTTTGCCTTCTCCTGCACAGACATTTGGGAGCTGAAATGTCCTATATTTTCCCCACCAAATTCAGGTTGCCTTTTGTCCTCTTCAAAATATGTCAAAGGGATTTCTTTTCCCCTTGAACTTCTCCAAAAATAAATAGAAAAAGAGAATGCCATTTTGTCCTGTAAGTTGAGAATAGACAAATGAACACACTGGGTGGCATTTCTAGGATGGCACAAAACAGTGAACATGCAACTCTGTCTCAGTGCCATTTGGCCAGCTTTGGGGCAACAGGAGATGGTATTTTCACTCACAGACTCCCCATTGGGCCTATATTCAGATTTTGTTATTTCTTAAAACCAGAATGTGAAACAAGTAAGAAGTCTTGATAAATTAACACCACCTAAATTGGAACTTGGGAGTCAAAAGACCAACCACAAGCGAATAAAACATACAAATATATAAACCGTTTAGGAAAACAAAGACAGTGGCCCAAGAGAAACTAAACTTGCAGCATAAAGGCTGAACCCAAGGAGCGGAAGGGAAGTGTTTATCCCACGGCTGGCTAAGGCTGCAAAAAGCTTGACAGAATTATAAAGGCTCATGCATTATTCTTAACTTACGGAATTGTCTGTCCCCAGGATTGTGTGCTGTCCTGTTCTGGGCTGCCCAGGCTCCTCTGTCTTCAAAGGCCTCCAACCGGGTCTCCTGTGTCTCCCCCGCCCTTTTTCTGGCTCCATGAGAATCATCTTTCACTGTTTGATCACAGCACTCCCAGCTCTGCTTATCTTTCCTGGCTTCCCTCTCTCCAAGCCAAACACCCCACTCTGCCCCCAGGACCCTTCCTCCTGGCCCCCGGCTCCTGGAAGCCTCCTCCCCAGACCCTGCTCATCAGTCCCCAGGAAAGCACTTTCAGCAAGGCAGCTGCCTGAGCGTTGGCCTCCCCTCAGCATGAGTCAGGCTGGCTAGGGAGCTCAGCCACCATCTCCTCCTGACCACTGGCTTAGGGAGGACTCAGCCTGAAGGTAAGCTGACTGAGAGGGCATCAGACTTGCTCCCATCCTTGGTAATAAGGAACTCACAGTAAGGAAGAGGAGCAGAGAGGATTAAGCCAATAGGCTGACATCTGCATTCAAACTCATTCCTTCCCATTACCAGCTCTGCCATGCTGGGCAAGTGATGGCCTTGGCAGGGGCTCAGAGCTTGCATCTGTAAAGCAGAGCTCACAAGCCCTACCCCACAGCCATCGGCTTCATGGGCATCACCAGCACCACTGCAGGACAATTTTAGCCATGGAAAGAAGGTGGTATTGCATCTAGAAAGACCTGGTTCTAATTTCAGCATCAGAATTTGGGGAAATGAGTGAATTGCTCTGATCTTTGCTTTCCTCATCTGTGAAGTAAGGACAAAGAGCCCTCTCAAAGGCTGACTATCTGGATTAAATGAGATGATACATACAAAAATGGCTTGATAAGTCATGAAACTGGTACAAATGCAAGCATGTATCCTGCTGAGGCCAAACCTGCCTCCTGGTAACTAAGGGGTGCCTGGGATGCCACACAGACATTCTGATCTTGCCATCAAGACTTCTGAGCCTTGTCTTCTCCTGTCTGAGCATCCCCATCCATCAGCCATTTCCAGGGTCTCCAGCTTGCTTCTGGCATCCCCTGGGAGGGGCTCTGCTCAAGGGAGTGTTGATGGGATTTTCTTCACAGGGAATCTGGGCCAGTGCCTTTGCTACTCTCCCTTTTGCAAGGCCTTCCTGCAGTCCTTTATCCCATTCCATGGGGCATGGTCTTCAGATCTGTGGACACTGAGTCAGAAACTTGGTGTCCTCTTTTCCTCTGTCATTTCCCTTCCTAGAGGTGCTTGCTCCCCTGGGAGTTAAACAGGTGGTGGATGATTTCATCATGGGTCCTATTGATCAGAGTGATCATTGCAACTATTCCATGCAGATTTACCCCATATAAACTTGATCTTGAAGTCCCCCACACTTCCCCTTTAATCTTCCTCAGAGCATCTTAGGGAATGTTTAGGAAGGACCTGGATTAGAGTTCTTCAGTACAGACACCCTGATC
The DNA here is from genome assembly GCF_902686455.1 of Sciurus vulgaris. NCBI lineage: Eukaryota > Metazoa > Chordata > Mammalia > Rodentia > Sciuridae > Sciurus > Sciurus vulgaris. Next base: position 76,351,845 of record NC_136472.1, read on the forward strand.
ATCTATATGCTCTTTAAAATTGGGTCCCCAAACACACTTTTGTAATCACCATTGTTACCCCCAACACACCTGGCAGAGAACAGACAGCCCTGCTGCCCCCACTTGGCTCTTATCAGCCTGCACCCTCCCCACTGCCTGATGAATGCCTGCATTGCTCCTCTCTCAGGCAGTTGTGGGGACTGTGGAACTTTTTGGTTCTCATGCATTTGTACAGCCATTTGCAGCCCCCAAATATGGGGAGACACTGTCCATAGCAGTTTAGTGGCAGTAAAGGGCTGTCAGGTTGAACGCTTCTTCATACCAGGGCTGTTTGTAGCCCCTTTAGTAATCTTTGCCTGGGGTACTCTCTGAAGGAGGGGGAGACTGCCACTTAAGTCCCTCCCCTCTTTAAGCACAAGTTTCCTCATCTGTAAAGTGGGGATAACGTTATAAAAGTAATAGTGTTTCTCTGAGCATCAGATGACATAATAAATATTACATGCTTAGCATCTAGCACACAGTGAGCAGTTATTTTGCACTTTCCACAACTTGGCAGACTTCCTCACCCTTAGCTCCCCGCCCCCTCTGACACATCACTGACATCTAGTGGTAGACTAAGAGAACTACAGGTGTGTGTCCCCAAAGCTCCAGACCCTTCATGTGCCTGGCTGATTTCATTTTAAGGATTGTAGTGTGACCTACAAGTAAGGTCAGCCAAGATCTGCTTTGCTTTTCATATCCACACACTTCTATATTTATTATCTAATTTTATCTCCATGCCAACCTTTGATGGTGAGCATATTAAAATGGTGAAGAGAGGAACAGAGCCTTTGTGGGGTGGGGATAAGACTAGTACTAGACAGGAAGATTCTCCAGGTCAGGGAATTTGTCTCATCTCACGTTACATCATCCCCGATGCCTATGACACATATTAGGTGACCAGTGCATATCTGTAGAAAAAAATGACCATTTTAGGAAACCCCATTCTGTGCATGTCCTTCTCCAGTTTAGGAGTCCACATGAAGCAAAGATTTGTTCCAGGTGACAAGTGGCAATGCTGCTCGCTCCAGGAGTAAGTCTGAAAGGAAGCTCCTCCCATTTCCTAAAGAGACGAGACAAAACATATCTAGAACAAGCATCCCTCCACTTCTACTCCCCTTGTCTGCAAAAGTAGTCTGCCTGGGGCCTCTATCCCTTTTCTCCAGGTCCTTATTCATCCCCCAGAACAGGTCATGCCAGAGCCATGTAGGGCAAGGAGCAAGAAGTGAAGCGCAAGGGGCATGTGAACTGAGGGAAGTGCTTTCCTTTTTCTTTCTTTCATTCCGTCTTCCTTCCACTCATCTTTCCCTCTTTCCTCCCCTTCACGCGTGACACTGGGGATGCTTTGAGCACGGGCACCACTGAGCCACACTCCCAGTCTGAGCATGCTTCTCTGGGAGAGGGTTGAAAAGCCAGAGTAATTGCAGGAGGGCAGTTACATGGGGCGAGGGGAAGGACTGGGCTGTCCACAGAGCTTCAAAGGCAGTCCTATTTTCTGTTTCCCAGGTGACCTGGGGGTCACAGAATTTATCATCATCTTTAGACCACACATGCGTTGTAAATGCTCTTTACTATTTATGAAAAAATTTCATAATGAATATGTAAAAAGAGAGAAGTTGATGCCTGTAAAGGCAGTGGAGGGATAGAGAAAAGGCAGATGTTAAGAAGTGTTGTTGTGAATTTAGTGTCTCTTGATAATGTCTGCGAAATGTAAGTGGAAGTCTTGAGTTACTCTGAATTTATTTCTGATAATTGGACCAGGTCTTGATTTTAGCCAGCCCCAGGGCTGGCACACAGGGTCATGGCTTTGACCTCTGGGTTGACCTGACTTGGGAACCCACTGATAAGACTAAGAGGCTCTTGATCAAGGAAAGCAGAATTGGATATAGTTACAGCTGGGCTGCGTGATCTGGAGCAGGTGACTTTGCTTCTCTGGGCTCCTCGTGTTATGCGATAAACTATGCTCTTTGCCTCACTTTCCTCTTGGGGCTGGTGTGAGGATTTAATGAGAACATGCAAATGAAGGAGCTTTGTAAACCAGAAAACATGGTGTAACTGTAGGATGACTATTACTGTAACTACTCCTGGCAGAAAAGTCCTCTAAAAATGACATAAAGTGCCCCCAAAATGTGAGGCATTTGTGTTATGACTGGGCATAACTTTGAGCCAAGGTTTTCTGGAACAGATTCAAGCTCTCCTACCACTCCAGCCAAAACAGGTGGAAAGTACACTTAGCAGCTGTCTTCTAGTTCCAGAAGATTTACACTGATGCTGCACAGCACCACAGCTGGGAACCGGACTCCAGGGCCAGAGTTTGTAGGTTCAAATCCTAGGAGTGCCACTTGGCTTAGTCACAGTGTGACCCCGAGCAAGTGACTTAACCTCTCCATGCCTCAGTTCTCTTTTGTGTAAAATGGACAAAGTAATAGTAGCTTCATCAGAGAGTTCTTATGAGGATTAAACGTGTATGTAAAGTGCTTGGAACAGTGCCAGGTACAGAGTAAGCTGCATATAAATATGGCGGTTATTAATATTATCAAAATGTAGTCTCCACTTTCTGGGGGGAAGAATTAAACAGAAGAAATAGGCATCAATTGCAGTCAATTAGAAAGCTGGGTTAGACACTTGGAAGAACATTGTGGCATGGTTGTGTGATATTTGTCATGAAATGTGGGGGGGTCCCTACGGACCTCCTTCTTGGCCAGTGTGGGCTGGTGAGATGGCAGCCTTATCAGCAAAACTGAGGCTCCAACACTCCTTAGCTCCCCACTCTCCCAAAACACAAGTAGCATAATGCAGGTGCCCGAAGAAGTCAGAGCTGAATTAGCAAAAGGCTTAGGAAATATCAAAGGGTGACCTATAATCTTGTCCCTTCATCCAAGGATCCTACTGCCCAGCAGACCTCTACCTGTCTGTGGCATGTTGGGATAGTACAAGGAATAACAGGTGTGAAGCACTTAGAATGCAATCTCAGGGGCACTAAAATTTATTTTGTTGGTCCATCCTTCCACCATCCTTCTTCAAGTGATCCCACTAAAGCAGCCCTGTCCAAATAGAAATTCATACCACTGTATGCATGTTCTGTATCTGCACTGTCCATATGGCCAATGAGCCACAGATGGCTGCCAAGCACTCAAAATGTGACTAGTGTGACGGAGGAGCTGAGTTTTTTCATTTAACATTTTTTCCCCCAGATATTCTCATGGATTTTTTAAAAAAGTTACTTAATTTCAATGAACTTACATGGCTGCCTGTAGCTAGTGGCTACCATATTGGAATCATAGTAGTTCTAAAACCTGCAGTCATGTCTCTGTTGGCCTAAGTCTTTCCAAGTCTCCAATCCCTGTGACATGCATCCAGGCCCAGCATAACTTCCTGATGAGGGTCTCTCTGTGTCTATTGTGCCTTGCAACCCCATGGCACAGTTCACTGTTCCCTGATCACATTGGCTGTGCCTCTGCTTCTCTACTTCTGCTGTGTCTGCCTGGTAAGGTCTTCAGGAGGCTTTCCTGAGCTCTCCCCTCCCACCCAAGCAGGACTGGGGGTACCACCTTTGTTCCTTTAGCCTCCAGGTCTTTCTTTCCATACTGACATTTAGCTGGTGGTCTGTCTTCTTTTCTCATTGCTTCCTGAGGACTGCCCAGGGCCATGTTGCAAGCATGCCCACAGCTGGTGCTCTGGGCTGAATGGAGACCTAGAGGACCCAGTACATTCCATGGGCACAGCTACTCCCTTTTGAGATAAAACATTAATTTTTCACCAAGGCCCTTCTGCTACCCAAGGCCAGTCCACTTAGCATTGTTCAAATACCTTACCACATTTCATTAGTCCTAAGATGCCAGCAGTTGCAAGATGCACTACCAACTCAGTGACTGCCTTCTTGAGATAAGGAAATGAAACACTACTATAAACATACACATTGAATGTTAAGACATTTTCTGCTCTTAGAAATGTTGAAATGTAAACAAACAAACAAACCAGGCTTAAAATCAAGTGAGGCAAACGATGGAACCATGTGTTAGCCTATGTGAAGATGCCCTTTCTAGGGAATTCTTCATGGTGGGCACACAAAGGGCACCTTCCTAAGCAGTTCTCCAACTGCTCTCCAGCTGGGTCTCTGGAACAGGAGTCAGCCTTGTCCTACAGTATTTTGAATAGATCAAATGGATTGAACAAAAGGAACTTTTTTCTGGTTATAGAAATAATACATCATTATTGTACATGATTTTTGTTTTTTTTTGGATTTTTTCCTCTCCAGGGCCCTTGATTAGCTAGCTGTTCCTTCTTCCTGGAACACTCCTACCCTAGATTCCATCTGCCTCTTTCTTATCTCTTAGGTCTTAATTAAATTAATTATCTCTGGGAGGGGGTCTTCCCTTGCATCCCAGCTGAAGTTGGTCTCACTTCCCCTTGCTCTGTCACTTTCTCTCAAACTATGTCATTTTCTTCCCAGTACTCATTGATATTGGTAATTAATTGTCCAATTATTTATTCTTCATCTCTAACAAGCTTGTAAACTTCTCAAAAGCAAGGATTTTGTATAGTAGGCATTCAAGAAACTTTGTAGGGAGTGTAGCTTAGTGGTGGAGCTCTTATCTGGCATTCTAGGAGAACGGTGGAGAGGGGGTGGGGGGTGGGGAGAGGACAGGAGAGGCGAGGAGCAGCAGAGGGAGATTAACCGAATGATGTCATGTGCATGAATGAACTATCATGACGAATTTCACTTCTACATATAACTGTAATGCACAGATTGAAACAAACAAATGAATAGAATAACGAATTGGAGAGAAGTAAAAAAAAAAAATGAAAAAGAGTTTTTCCTGCAATTATAGGAGAGAATAAAGTAACAGATCTTCTGTGATTCTGCTATTCAGAAGACTCACGACTAGCCTTTAGCTATCTTCCAGACATTTTCTGCATGTGTGTGTGTTCATCCACCCATTTAAAATAATACAGACATGGCCTCTCTACTTATATTGATTTCTAATATACCCCCAGATGATGAACATCTTTCATATGCACATGCACACCTGGCCATCGCTGGGTTTACAGGAGGGTCACTCTTTCCTTGTTGAAGTGACCCTGGTTGTTTTAACCAGCCCTGCAGGTGGATTCTTTAGAGTGTTCTAGTCCTCCCATGAAGATGAGCAGTGCGGCCAGTGAGCAACTTTGTGCAAATACCTATGCGTGATGTTCTGCCTATTTCCATTAAAATGTTATCACTGGGTTAAAAGGGTATGTACTTATTACTGGCCTCTGGATGAGTAGTGAAATGTGGTCACTGCTCAGGTGAGGGATCTTACTGTGCACAAAGGACTTTGCCAGGTTCAGAGGGGGTTGAAACAGAGATAGGAGACAGGCCCCACTCAATCACTTGCCCAATTACAGTCAAGTTGGAAAGCTGTATTCAATCCTCCAGAGTCCTGGCACTCAGGACAAGCACCCCTGTAAAGGTGTTAAGTACTCACTCCCCAAGAATTGCTGGGGACTAGTAGCTTCACCATTCAAGGATTTAGTTGTAAACATTATTTCTTAAAAACAAAATATCTTGAAAAGTTTTGTAACATACAGATATATGCATGCATATGACGGTGAGGTGCAATTTATAATTAAGCTCTATAATTTTACCTGACTGATCCCACAACTTAATACAGCACAGGTGTGAGCCACCAACTAACCCCAATTTCAGTTCAAAAGGGTAAAATCACTATTTTCTCTTTCTCAATATATTTAACAGCTGGTGTAAAACCAATAAATATAATTTGACTTCATTTGGAACTCCCATTTCTGCTACTGCTTTCTTATGATTCTGGTTGAGCTGAAATTTACAATTTCATGCTGTGTCCCCTAATGAACGTAGTCTGACATTGGGTAAAAGCTCCAATCTGGGAACCCAGGAACAAAGAATGTCTGAAATACTGACTTCACCATCCTCTATGGTTCACACTATCAAAATTTGATTTTTATCCCTCCTATTTGTGCCCTCAACTGCCTTCACTGAGGTCAGATATGAGAGCAGTGTTGATCCTTCATATGTAACAGCACATCACAGGCTAGACATATGTTCCATTCTTTGCTCTTCTAATGATCACAGCAGTTGGGAGACTGGCCCAACTGCATAATTGAGCTCATTTTACAGATGAGCTAACTGAGGCTCAGGGCAGGGAAGGGATTTGTCCAAGGTCACGATGCAAATAAGAGCTTCAAGTCAATGCATTCTGACTCCCAGCTCTAAGCCTTTTCTGTTGTTATCTGGACAGAACTGGAGTGGTCTGCTGAATGTGACAGACAGATCAAGAAGGTCCCTTTCCAGAACCCAGAAAAGTTAAATGAAAACACAAGTCATAGGGTTAGTAAGTGGCCAAGCAGGGTCCTAATTCAGATCTAGTTGCAAAGCATAGTGTCCTGGAGGCAGGAAGGGGAGGATTTCCCACAGAGTAACTGAGCAAGGGTGCCTCTGTTCACTCATGCCCTCACTCCATCACTAAGCTTTGCTGGACACCCACCAGGAAGGAGGCCTGGCCTAACAGGAGGGAGAGAAGGTGCTAAGAATGAGCAGTCCCAGGTGAGATCCTGGCCATGCCCCCTTGCCAGGGGTGACCAACCAGTCACTTAACCTCATCCTCAGCAGCTCCAACTATAGCATGAGAAGATAATCCTCCCTGATGGGGCTGCTGTGGGGACTTCATGGAGCAGTATGTATGGAGAGGGCCTGGCAGGTGACTCCACCTCCTGACTGTCCCTGAAGGGAAGCTGCTGAGCAGATCACCAACTCTCAGGATCTGGGTTGCATCCACTCTTTGGTATCAATTGGCTCAACTGCCTTACTTTACAGATGGGAAAACCAGAGAGGGACAGTAACTTGCCCAAGGTCACAATGTTGAAAATGGCAAATGTGGGATGAGAACTCACAGCCCTGATCCCATCTTCTGCTTCTCCTACACCAGTACTTTAGTGGATCTACTTCTTCCATGCAGCAGCCAAGTAAGCTGAAATGGACATCAATTTGAGAGAAATGACAGCATAACTGCTGTTTTATTGGATAGTTGAAGAAAAAAAACTGTCTAATTCCAAAGTAAATGTCTAGCATATTCTTTCTCATTTATCGAACATGTATACAACCTCAGTGGGGTTCAACACTGCACCCCATCATGAAGATGATGAAGAACATAATGATTTTCCTCAAGGAACATCCCCTGTGGTCTCAATCTCCCCTGCTTATTGGTGATGGTCCAGGGTCAATCAGCTGTGACCTCACCAAGGCATGGGTGTGTCTGTCTGAGGCCCTTGATGTCACACACATTTGTGGGGTGCCTTCCTCTTACATGGCATTTTCACACATGATGCTACACTTAGTGGACATTCCAAGGCGTTGGGAAAGTACTGTCACCTCAGGTGAGCAAGGAAGACCTGGATAGGGAAGGTTGGGGAGCCTGTCCAAGGCCACGGCCAGCTGAGTAGTAGAGCTAGGGTCTGAGGCCCATTTTCCAGACCCCTTCTCCAAGGAGGGCTGTTTATGTCCTGAACCCAGAACACACTGCTTCCTCCCAGGAAGAATCAGTGTAGATGCTCAACTCCAGGGGGAGCAGAGTATTGGCATCATCTCAAAGTATCTCCCTACAAAATTCTTCTGTTTCACAAAGGGGAAATGGCAGTGAGAGAAACTGGAAACCATCTGTGCTGCTCATCTGTGTCTTCATGGTGAGAATCTAGTGCTCAGGTGTTTAATCAAAGGCTAATTAGGTGTTGCTTGAAGGTGGGCTGTAGGTGTGGTTGCCGTCTATATCAGTTGACTTTAAGCAAAGGAGCTGAACCTTCATAATGGGTGTGGGTGGGATGGGGGGGGGGCTCATCCAATTGGTTGAAAAGCCCTAAGAGCAAAAACATTTTTCTCAGAGAAGAAATTGTACTTCAAGACTACAGCATGGGCTCCTGCCTGAGTTTCCAGCTTGCTGGCCTTCCATAAAGACTTCAGACTTGCTGGTCCCTCAAAGGCATGAGCCAATTCCATTAAAAAAAAAAATACACACACACACACACACACACACACACAAATATATAGATAGATGTATTAAGAGACAAATACATCAATAAAAAATATATATATATATATATATATATATATAGAGAGAGAGAGAGAGAGAGAGAGAAAGACAAGAGATTCCATGTCTGTGTGTATGTAAACACACACATACATTCTCTTGGCTCCATTCCCCTGGAGAGCATAGGCTGACATACTGCTTTAACCAACTGTTCAAAACTAACATCACCAGTAAGAGAAAAAAGGGCATTATGTGCCTCCAAATTATACCCTCAGAAGGACGCAACGTTGTTATGGAGTATTGCTTTTGAAATTGGGAAAAGATAGAAAGACTGATTGCAACTTAGGAGAGAACTCTCTTCCTTCCTCAGCTCTCACAGGCTGGCGACTGTGCTGGCTGCCTAGCTTGGTAGTCATGGTGCACCCAGCACAGAAATGGGTTCACGTGAGGCTCTGACTGTGTTCTCGGCCTGCCCTCCCTGTCCCCTCCCTCTTTCTCTTACTCCCTCTCCCCTTGCCCTTCCCCATCCTGTAGAACGTCCCACCCAGCAGGCCTAGGCCAACTCTGTCTCCTTGATTTTAAGAGGCCACGTGTGTCATGCATGCACACATCTGTGGATTCCGGCTTGTCTGTGCAGCTGCTTGTCTGAGCACAGATGGATCTTAACATGTACGGCGCTGAGCAGGGATGTGTGGTGGTTCAAGGAAGCAAGGTGCCAGTCACCCTTCCGAGCTGCCGGTGGTTCCAGTGTCAGATGGATGTCACCACCTTCTGTGTGCAATGAGTTGATAAGGGTCAGGAGCTACACGGCAGGTTGGCAACAGCAGACAACCTGGTCCCCCCCTGAAGGTGACACAGAAGATGGGGTCTCCTCAGAATCCAGTGGGGATGGGGCTGGTGAGTGGTGATGGTGGAGGTTCACCAAGAGCTCTGCAGCCAAGGAGGGAGAGGGGACCGTTTCTACTAATGGGAGTCAGGAAAGCCTTTATGGAAGAGCTGACATTTAACCAGACCTCTAAGAATAAGGAGGAATTCACCAGCAGGAAGTGTCATTTGGTCTGACATTGGAGCCCCTCCCTAGGCACCCTGGAGCAGAGGGGATAGATGGCAGTGCCCCATGTAACTCACTCACAGCACCCTGGGCACCCTGGGTGGGTAGCTCTGGCCTAGTGCCTGGAGTCTAGGAGCCGGCATTCAGGAGGCCCAGGGAAATGGGTGCTGCTGAAAAAAAAGGATCATAGATATTTTGTACAGGGCTCGGTGACAGTACTGGCTTAGGAGCAGAAAGGACTGTCCCTTTGGGGCTTCAGTATCCACAAGTTGAAGCACAGACCAGTCAGATGCAAGGGGATGTGCATTTCAGGTGAGTTCCAAAGCTCAGGGGAAAGAAGAGGTGAGGTCTGCATAGGTCCCTACCTGGAAGGATGGGTGGAAGGGTCTGCTTTTGAAGGGGTGATGTGGAATCTGGGACGTGGTATCTGAAAGACAGGCTCTGTCAGGAAGCCCCTGATCTTACTCTGCCTGGCTATGGAGCTGTGGCTGTTTTCCTGGGCCCTGTGCTGTAAAAGGACTCCTTCTTCTTTCAGAGTTCACTAGTTCACCCACAGGGTATCGGCCCCACCCAGCAACAACCACTGCTGGGGCCTCCTTAATGGACCAGAACCTGTGCTCAGCACAGGGACACAGAGGTGTGAGACCTAGGCCACCCTCAGGAGTCAATAGGATACAGCACCTCACGTGCACTGAGGCTGTCTTCACCAGGAACAAGGGTTGCACAGGAAAAGACAGATGGGAGGCTGGGTCAAGGAGACCTCAGGGGGCAGATGAGGCTGGCTCCTACTGGAAGGAACTTGTTAGATGGCAAACAGTGGGAGAAGAGCACTCCAGGCAGAGGGATCAAGAAAGATGGAATTACAAGAAACATTGTCTATGCGAGAACTCCAGGCTCCCGGAAGGAGGGCAAGGTGTGAGCAGGGAGAAGTAGGGGGGCCGATGAGGCTGCAGAAGCCAGTGGGCCCCGCCTCAGGTCGGGGTGGAGGAGGTGGATTTCCCTGCCCAACCACAAACCATGCTGTTCTGCCATTAGCAGTTCTGTTATGAAGTACTTAAAGGACACACACACACACACACACACACACACACACACACACACACACACGAGTATGCCTGTGTTTGGTAATTTGTTTATACTGGTATATCAATCAGACCGACAATTAAATTCTAGAATGTGGGTGATTGGGTTCTGAGATGTACGGGATTCTTAGAACCCAGGTAGAGCCCAGGGGGTGCAGCACATGACATGGAAGGGGGTAAAGAGAAAGTATGAACTGAGAGGGAAAGAGACCTGGTTTTGCTGTCCCATGTGGTGGGGCAGGTTGTTCACTGCTCCAGGACTTATAGCTCAGAGCACTGGTTCAGAGCTGTGTTCGCCTGTGGTGGTCTTGGGGGCACCATTTTCTAATTCACACAAAGATGCAGGCTGGCCAGGCTGCGGTGCAGTGGCTGCTCTTCTTTTACATGGAAGCCCTGTCTCAGTAGCCTGCCCAAGCCTTTCAGCACCAACATACACGCACTCCTTGTCAGGTCCATGTCCGTGGTTCCCACTGGTCGAGGGGATTCTTCCTGGGGAGTCACCTTCTAGCTTAGCCAGGTTTGACTCCTGCTGCCCTGCTTTTCCTCTCCAAGGATCCTACCAGGATCCTCCTCTTTCTGCAAGGCAGAGCATCTCCCCCTCCAGCCACCTTCTCCTGGGTTGCTTGTTCTTTAAATGTCCTCTGAGCACCAACCAGCCTCTTCCTAATTCAGACTAAGGTAGAGAAGGTCAGCTCTGCCAACCATCCAGCAGCTCCTTGCGTTAGGAGAGAAGCTGAAATGAGAATTCTTGGCCTCCACTGGTGGTGGGAATTGGAAGTGAAGGGACTTGTGGATGGGTAGAGGCTGGCTGGGGTGGTAACGAACCTGCTTAGCAGCCCACTAAAGCAAAGGCCAAAGCTTCCCTTCATCTCATGGTCTCTTCAGTGAGAAAGCAGCCAACCCTGGGGTCAGAGCTGGCTGGGGGTCAGGGACAGAACTGGACTTCATTCAAGAGAGGGAGGAGGAGAAGGAAGCAAGGAGGAGGAGAGGCGGGGGCAGGGATGTCTTGGAGCAGATCCATGATCCAGGGAGGAAAACATAAAGAAAATTCATATCCTTCATATCCCAATTCTCTGAACTTGATGGGATTCTGTCTGACTTCCTCCCCCGCCTATTGGCCTGGTGTGTGTGGATGTAGGGGGGGAGGGGACGCTTCAGATTTCATGAAATCCATTTTAATCACTCTCTGCAATCCACAACACTCTGTAATTACAAGTCTCTTATGCTCAAGTATAAAAAAACTCACCGAGAAAGCAACATTAAGCTTGCAAGCGGAAACATGAAAATTCATGAAACGCACAATTAAGGATCCAATGACAATGTTAACTCTCTCCTTTGCCAGCACAGGCACTGGGGATTACCAACAAAACAGGCAAATCTAAACCCTGAGGCATCTGCCTCCCACACCAGGAACCCTGGCCCCGTCTTGCCAGCTCTCTGGTGGGTTCCCATTTTCTGCCCAGCAGGCAGTGCCAGAGCCCTAGGGGAGGGGATGAATGGACCTGGCCTTAGAGTGGGGGACAGAAAGAGCTGTGTGTGAGAAATGCCCCGATGCTTGCTGTCACCTGCAGAACACCTGAAAGACATGGCCAGACCCTGAGGTTCTTTCCCACAATCAAGGGAATTTGAGAAGGTGTGGTGGCTGTGGTCAGTCTCCTGGCACAGTGGCTCCAGCTCCCAAACTGCCCCTCCACTTCCGCTTCCCCTGTTCCATTGCACTAGCTCCACCTCCTTTCAGTCCTTGCCACCAACCATGCACCTACCTGGCACTCTATAAACTCGTGTCCACACTGATCTCCCTAGACATGCATTTAAAAAGTCCCCTTCCTCCTCTTGCGACCTCACATGAACAAAGCAGGATGCAAAGTTGTTGCTGAAGTACCCTCTTAACTACGTGACAGAAAAAAATAAACTCAGAAAGATGAAGGAAATTAACCAAATGCTCACGGACTCCTTTGGGATCGGTTGCCTACAGGGCAAGAGGCAGTAGGAGGAGATTAAGAGAGTTTTCTACCTCACTGTACTCATGCATAGTATTTCACAATGGTTATGACCTATAGCTGGGAAACAATGAAATAAACTTTAAATGTCACCTCTGTTCAAATGTTACTTCTGTGGTGTCTAATTTTCTACATGACGAAATATAAATCCAGTGCCTGGGATTGACAGCCTTCTAAGGCCTGCTCATCAGCAGGCCTGGCTGCAGGCTGGGTGTCCCGTGAAGTCTGTCTCACAGGGTCAGTGCCCAGAAGCCAACGTGCTTCTGCTCTGCAGTGGCCATTTTGAGATTTTTAAATAATTTTTGAACAAGGGGTGACATTTTTATTTTGCATGGTATCCTTCAATTTATGTAACTGGTCCTGTCATTCAGTGTTTTTATCCAGTAGCAGTTCAATTATTCAGAACAGAGCGATGTGGACACCCTTTGAACAGCCATGTTGAGGATAATTCGAAGCCAGGCCACGTGTGCAGCACTGGGATGAGGGACATTCAATCTGGGGACGTGAAAGGGTAGGAGATATTTAGCAAGCAGTCCTTGAGCATCTCGGCTCCTCTTCTAGGCTCTAGGAACAGAGCTGTGAACAGAGCAGGCCTAGTCTGCCTGTGCTCTACCTCACTTAAGTGCTGGTGGAGGGAGATGGAAAATAAACAAGTATCTTTGCTGGTGAGTGCTATGAAGAAAAATGCAACAGGACAGAGAGAGAGAGAGAGAGAGGGTGGGGGGCTGAAGCGGGGTGCTCACTGTTTGATTTAGGACCCAAAATGCAGTCAATCAGCACTTGTATGACAGAAACACAGATGTTGACACATACATAGAAAATCATAGTAAGCTGCGAGGTTTGCCATGGTAGAGGCTCAGTGGGAGGAGAAAGGAGAAGCCACCTGCCTGGTCAAGGGTGGGCAGAGGAGGGGCTGGAAAGGGGCTGGAATTTAGTCAACCTTGAATCACTTCTCTTTATCATTTCCTTAACTCTCCAATCAGCAGAAACCACATCCTATTGACTACCTCAGTAATTTTCCTTCCATTTTCACTACCCGGGACCAGATCAGACCTTCATTTCCTCCTGATCATTGCAATAAACTCCATCTGTTCTTTTCTTCTCATGCTACACTCCCTCCTGGGTGACCACATGGGTACTCTTGAGACTTCACCCTTAATCTTGGTCTCTAGTCCTGGCCTCTTTTAAAAATTCCAGACTTGAATATCCAATTGGTTTTCTTCCTAAGGATGAAGAGGATCTGAAAGAGGGAAGGTATAGCTTTGTGCTTCCTCATGCTGGCCTCAGATGCTTCCCTTATTTGGATCGTTCAAGGTGTCTGTCCAGGACACCAGAACCCAATGAGCAAGGCAAGGAAAATGAGGCAGAGATGGAAGAAGAGGGCTGCAGAGGCCTCCAGTGGCAAGCAGGGTTTTGCTCTCTGTGGTACCACCCAGACACCCACCTCAGAGGCCAAGCTGCCTGCCCACTATGTCCTGCTGTGTTATCTCTAGGGCCTGCTCTGACCCCAAGACTCTGGGTCTTCACTCTGATGAGGTCCTGGAGGGGCAGACAGGACAGGAAGAGTCTGGGGAAATTTTCTCCACCCTGGGGTCAGCACAATAGTTTGGCTTTTCCAGAAACCTGAACTCATCACCCTCCCAGTGCTAACAGGACCTGAAGATGCTTGGAAAGTTCTCTTGAGATTGAAGCACAAGGCAGAATTTCAGTATGCCAAACTGTCTATGGTAGTATTACTAGAACTTTCTACATGGGAAGTCAAATTGTCCTTAGGAACTTGTGGTAGGCATGTCAAATCACAAGTGGCATTCCACACTTATTCTGGGGCACAGGAAGACGAGGGCTGAACATTTGTTATGTACACCCCCAATTAATTATGCCCACTTTACAGATGAAGAAACTGAGAGCCTGAAATTCTAGGTAGATTGCTCACTCTTACAAAGCCAGTGAGTATCAGAGCTGGGAATCAAATTCAGGACTTTGGCAGTGTGGTGCTTATTTAACCACTGACAGATACTGAATAGATGGTGTTGCCATAGAGAAAAAAGAGTGATGAGCTTTTGTGTAAGTCAAGTTGATGTTTAACATAATACCCATGACAGTGCTGTGAAATATTATCGCAACCATACAGATGGGAAGGATTATTCTTGAAAATGCTCTCTCCCAAATGAATCTTTATAATCAGGGTTTTATGTTAAATGCACTAGGTGAGAGCTACTTTTTAAAGAACTCCTCCTGTAAAGCAAGTAAATGATTTTGTTTTTCAAAATGCATAATCAAGCCTGATTTACTTAAGACATAGTAAATCTCCTGAAGTCAGAAACATATTATCTGGGACCAGGTAGACCTCTGTTTCCATTAGGGATCAACACAGCCATGTTGTCTTAGACAGAAGTCACCTGGCCTCAGTCTTCCTTAAGTGCAAAGCAGAGATGGTCATCTCTACCTCCAAGGACTTTTTAAGGCAAAATGGAAGAGATGGGCATAATGTGCTTCATGTGGACCCCGCATATGGTAGTACAAAATTTATTTATTTTTTATTCTTGGGGAGAATCCAATTTGCTATGCAGTTCAGCTATTCCAGCTGCCTATCTCATTATGACCACTGCTATCATCATCATCATCAATCATCATCATCATCATCATTTTTATTCAGCTATCTGAGTGAGCTATTCAATTTGCAATGATGATGATGTTGATAACACAGATATTCATTTGCTGTCTGATTTAATTCTTGCATTGTAACAAAACCCTAACCCCAATGTTGACTTTGGCACTCACCACAGCCCCGAGTCCAGACCACACTGTGCTCGCGTGTTTTCCCCTTCGTCAGCTCTCTTTGTCTTGGAGCCAGGCACAAACTAGACATGCTGTGAAGGCAATTGCATTCCTTTGTACCCGAGGGGCATACATCTTTCCTGCTTGGCCTCAGGAGGCAGGTGGCTATTTTCAAGGCTGATTTGGAGCCCGTCTGGTGTCAGACAGTCGCAGTCTCTAGGAGAGGCTGACGTTTTGATGCTGTGAGCATGACTGGGCCTTGCCTCGTCACACAGTTAAGCAGACTGGACTGGAGGGGCTCTCTGGGGCTGGGCTCTGAGCACCAGCAGGTGATTGAGATTTTGGCTCAATCAAGGTTCCACTTCCCTTAAGAATTCTTGGGAAGAGCCTCAACCAAGTTTCCCACTGACTCAAATGATGCTCAAGACAACTGGCAAGTGTGGCTCTTCACACATTCTCTCTGGAGAGTGGCAGCCACTTTCCTCACCATCTGCAGGCCCAGAGTCACTTGGAAGGGTCAGAGGTCAACCCTGCTCTGCCTTGTCTTAGTTTTGAGATCTTAGGCAAGTCATCCAACCTCCTTAAACCTCAGTTTCTTCATCCACACAATAAGAACCAAGGATAAATGAAGGCTAAATGGGAAAAGTTATTGTTTACCAGACATTGTTTCCCCTTCCCCTTCTCTTCAGACTTATCTGTGCAGGTAAGAACATAGAAAAGAGAGCCCTGGGTGAGAGAGTGGTTATGAAGGGACTTGGTAGATGGTGGCGGTAAGGCAAAGGAGCACTTTGGTATGGGACTGTGCGTCAGACACTGTGCTAAGCCCTTTACAGTTTTATGCCAGACTCAGAATGACTCTGGAGGGAAGAAATACCAAATCCCCTTTTTTAAAAACTGAGGCAAAATACACACAACATGAAGTTTACCATTCTTAGCCATTTTCAAGGGTAGAGTTAACCGGCAAAAAGAAATTCACATTGTTGTGCCACCATCGTGGCCATTCCTCTACAGAACACTTGCAGCTTGCAAACGGAAACTGAACCTGTTAGACAAAGAAGCCCCCTTCCTTCTCCCTCCAGCCCCTGGTGACTTCTCCACTTCCTGCCTCTGGGAACTTGACCACGCCAACTGCCTCACACAAATGGAATCACATGGTATGTGTCTTTTGTGACTGACTTATTTCATTTATATAATGTCCTCAAGGTTATAGCGTGTGTCAGAACTTATGTTTTTAAGGCTGAATAATATTCTGAGGCATAGATATACCACATTTTGTGTTTATCTATTCATCTGCCAATGGACACTTGGGTTATTCTCATCTTTGCCTATTAGGAATAATGCTGCTCTGAACACGAATATGCAGATATCTCTTCAAGACCCCACTTTTGCTTCTTTTGTGGTATAGACTCAGAAGTAGAATTGCTGGATCATATGGTAATTCTGTTTTTCTTTTCCTTCTTTTGCAGAATTGCCATACTGTTTTCCATAGCAGCTATACCATTTTACCTAATTCATTTTAGAGAAGACAAAATTGAGGTTCGGAGGCTAAGCGGTATGCATGAGGTCATACATCTTAGGAAGTAGCAGTCAGATAACATTCTGGGTCAATGTGTCCAATTGAGTTACATTTCCCAAAGTCAGGGCTCAGCCAGGCAGCAGAATCATACGTCACACTCCTTAACTGTATAGATTTTTGGACTTCCACGTCCAGAGACATAGAATCATTAGGAAAGTGGCCCATGAGTCTGCATTTTTTAAAGCAACTAAAACCAACAAGCAAAGGAACCAATCAACCCCTGTGGGTTTCTGGTGGGTGTCTAGGTTTGGTAATTATTATTTATGATTGTGATAACATCGTCATTTTTCTCCTAGTTGTTATCCAAATCACTGTCATTACCAGTCCATACCAGATCAGCTTGTGACTCGCAAACATCTGGAAGCAGTGGGAAGGTGAGGGTTACCCAGGAAGTCTCCACACTGCATGCACTTCCCAGCAGCTGCTGGCTTTCACAGGGTGACACATTCGGTATTCTAATCAACAAGGCATCAGCCAGGCGCCTGCCCAGACCTTTCTTAGATTCCTGACTAACACTCATTAAGCAGCCCAAGTCAATGCGTTCCTGAGTAAGTGTGCGTACAGGCAGGCTGTTGGCATTTCAACCTCATTAGCGAGTTGAAGCCCTAAGAGGCAATAGCCACAGCAGCCCCTTGCCCTATGGGGCAAGATTCTTCACACTCTGACGCTGGCTGTGCACCCCTTTGCCATTTCCCACCCATCCTCACCAGATCTGCATCCCCCCCTGGGCTTGGAGGAAGGCACAGAACTTCCAAGGCAGTGGTTCCAAATGGCCGGATAACCAGCTCAGGTAACAGGCTGCCTGGATCCCAGAACTGACTTTGAATTATCTACCTCGGCCTGACATGCTCAGTTGGCACCAGGCCACAAACACACTCCCTGAGTCCAACTGTCTGGGTCCCCTCCCCCATCAATACCCTTGATAAAAGCCAGACGAGGCTTTGGGGCCTTGGGAAAGAAGCATCACAGGCAAGCTTCCCAGCACAAAGCCCTCATTGTTGGGAGAGGAAGGCATGGGAGAGGCAAGGGACTGCTTATCTATTGTCAAGAATAGACAGCTGAAAGGACTGCAATGAAAAATGACCTTATAAACTAACAGATGGGGGAATATGCAAAATATGTAAGTAGGACCATCTCCTTCCCTGCAACAGAAATAGCTGGGGCCCTTTCTGAAAATGCTCTCTCACACACATTAACACATACACACACTTCTTATTTTGCTTAAACTTTATCAAGAAACAAATGTAAAACACACTTACCCATCCATCCATCCATCCATCCATGCATGTTTATTCAAACATTAATTTAATGCCTACCATAAGTGATAACTATGCTGGAAGAAACAATAATGTAGCTTGGAGGTTTCTAACTGGGGAACAGATCATTGCTGGCAGGATTTGGGAACCTGTTCGTTGTCTCACTAAATGTTGTCTATACATGAGTCAATGTCTTGCACAACCTAGGGGCTATTATGATGAGCACACATTGATTTAAAACATTATGGAATCCATAGCAGTTTTCTGTCATTGTATATTTTCTCAACCAATGAAAGTAAAAAGAATAAGTGCTAACCACTAGGAGATTTGGGACATGCTCTAATAGTGCAGAACCACATTGTATGGTTTCATGAATGGAGAAGACATAACTGAAATCATCACCATAGTTACTAACTACATGACTTGCTATGTGTTGGGCATTACTCTAAATGCATTACTTGCTAATCTTCAAACAAATCTAGGAGAGAGCCATTACTATTACGCCATTTTGCAGATGAGAAAACTGTTGTGTAGAGAGCTTATGCAGCTTGCTCAAGGTCATACATTAGTAATGGCAGAACTCAGCTGTAAACTCAGGAAGGATGGCTCCAGAGTTAGTGCTTTCGACTCTCCCTGTGTCATAGGCATGATTATGTTGTCCAAAACACGCTCATCTTAAAGATGGGGAGCCTGAGACTTAAAGAGGTCATGTGACATGCCCAGCATCACACAGTGAGTTCTTGAGGGAGCTGGGGTACGAATTTAGCTTTCCTATCTTCCAGTCTAGTTTCACTTTTATTTAAGTAAGCCAGACATCATCACAAGTAGAAGTGAAAATAACCTGGGCTTAGGGACAAAAGAAAGGAAGAGGACTTTGGAGGTTAAAGTAAGATAAAGGCTGCCTTCCTGTAGATTCTGGGGCCCAGTTATCTTGCCCTGGGATGCTACTTTGCCTAGGATTTCCTTGGGATAAATTCCTGACACATGGAAGGAAGACTCAGGCTGTACCGCAGGGATTAGGACTCAGGACCCCTACCTCATTGAGCTTCGTTTTAGGTACAAAAGACCATTCCGTGGAGCAGCCCCGTTCTTCCTGGCTGACACAGACTTCATTTCTCTCTAATTAGCATCTCACAGCCTTAGTGCCAGGAAACCCCAGGAATGAAGGCCCTGTTCCTCTGAGCAAGTGCTGTCCAATTAAACCCCAGTGATCTGTCTTTGGCCACTGCAGCCACGCCAGACTGAGAGGTTGGCTCAGGAACCACTGTTTGTTGGAAGACAGGTCTTTGGGAGGCAGCAGGTGTCCATGGAAAGAGTCTGGAGTCTAACAATCCTGGATAGGAATTCTGGATCAATTGGGCACTGACTGTGTGACCATGGATAAATTTCCCAGCTACTCTGGGATCAGTTTCTGGATCTATAAACTGAGGATAACACCTTCCTTGTTTATGAGTGAACATATGTGAAGCACTTGGCACATTTTTACTCTGAAAAAATGAGGGTATAAGAATAGATCAATGTTGTCCAAACCCTTTATCATAGAAGAATCACTTTTTATTTTTCACAAAGAAAATCTAAAGTAAAATTCCAATGACTAAGAGAGATAAAGGGTGGCTGCTGTGTGATTGGGGGGGGTCTGCCCATTTTTCCTTCTTCTTCCCACAGTGAGCCTTGGGGTTCTTCCAGGGATCACAGTTTGACCAAGTTATTGCTAGTCCCCTTTCCACTGTAATTAAGAAAAAGAAAGAAAGGAAATAAGGAAGGAAGAAGGGAAGAAAAGAAAGAAGGAAGGAGGAAGAGAACATACTCATGTCCATGGTCCGGGGGAGGAGACTGACTTTTATCAGCACAGTTGCTAAGATGGACATGGTTGCTACCCTCATGGGCTTACAGTCCAGTAGAGAAGTCAGAGTCTGGACAGCTAATTTGAAGATTGACAGGTGATTTTTAAAGGCATTTGTGTCTCCCATGGGAACACAACACAGGGGTTCTGATTTAGCTTAGTGGTTAGGAGGTTGGGGCTTAGAAGAAAAGGTGAAAGAAGACAGCTGCTTGCACTGTCAGGCAGTACAGAGAAGGGATTGGCCTCATGACATTTTGAGGTGTCACTAGGCCTTGGTGACTGATAGGCTATTGTGCCGTGCCGATGAAGGGTGCTAACAAGGATGATACCTGTGCTTCCACCCATAAACCAGATGGGAGGCTGAAAGTAGGGGGGGGGTTAAAGAACAAGCTTCCACTAGCTCCACTATCAGATCCAACAAGATCCCTCCTGTGCCCTGTGTCCCCTGCTCACACAACTGTCCACCATCCCTGCAGGGAGACCAGGGCAGGAGGGACTGATTCCCATCATGCCCCAGGGACAACGTTAAGGTCAGGAGAACTCCACGCAGCCTACAAAAGCATCTGTAGGCAGAAGCATTTCTGGAAAGTGCAGCATCTGCTTGCAGTAAGTTAATAATAGATGTGTTAGAGTCCCTGGGAGGTATTTACCCAGCCAGTGTGGCTGAGCGCAAAGAACGGGGAATGGAACCAGAACTTTCCTCCAATAGCCCTGGCTACCAAAATGAAGAAACATCATCCGGGTTCTTCCTAAAGCTTAGGGGGAGACAATGGGCAGGTTGCTGTGCTTGGGACCCAGGCAAAGTTCCCCAAGGCAGCCATTGGAAGGAGCCAGGACAAGATAGGCTATGCTTCCCCAGAGATCACCTCTGGCCAGGCCCTTTCTCAGACACAGAAACACATTCCATCCTGATGTCCTGCACAAAAAGATAAGATGACTTTTCCGAGAAGCCAGCTGGGAAATAACAGAGGTGGAACCCACACCCACACACTCGGGCTCATGCCTTTCGACTGCGCTGCTCTTGCTGCTTCTTGTTGCCTTTTCCTAAACTGTTAAGATGGAGGGGGGATCAAGAAAGAAAGAAAGAAGACGACGACCCTCTGTGAGACCGCCAGACGTACACTGCAGTGTCATTGGCACATGCATCCTCTGTTTCCAGCCTCTGCCAAGAGCTCTTCTCACCAGGCACACACAACCGCCATTCCTCCAATTATCAGCCATCACCTGGGAACTTACAGTGGCCAGACCCTGTGCCTAGGCTCCGACTGGGCCTTGTGTAGTGTGAACACAATGTCGCTCCTTGGGGAAGCTCTGTCCTCTCTTCTTCCTTAGAGCTCCAAATCAGCCTCCGGCCTTTCTCCAGGACAGAATTTCCCAACTGAAGAACAGAGGGAGCTGAATGACAGGCAAAAGGGGGTTCTGGGCAAGTAAGTCCGGGAAGCATTAGAATCTTCACCGCAGACTTGCTGAGAACTTTTAGTGTGCTGGTGGCACTGAGGTCTACCAAGAGGGATTCAGTGTGCGGTGCTTCTCAGAACACTTAATGAGGAAATCCTCCCACTTAAAAAAATAGTTTTGCAGGCTTGATGTATCACAGAACACAGTTGGAGACATTCTGTCCTAGAATAATAACTACTATGTCCAAATTGTGTTGTGTTCTGCCGGTCGGCCCATTGGCAGGACTGTGAGGCTCCTACCTTCAGCCAGGCCTCAGTCAGAATGGGCCTCTGAAGGTTTCCTCCAAAGATGGCATAAGCAAGTGCCATAAAACAGAATTCTAGGACTGCACCAACATTCATAGCAGCATCTGCCTGCATCTCTTATTCTGTCTCCAAGGCGACAGGCATTTCCTGCCTCTCTGAGTCTCAGGCAAGCGTTCCCCCTCGCCTGGACACTCCTTGTTGGGGGACAGAGGTCCTTAGTCTGCTCTGCCCACCTCTGCTGTGCCCTTCCTCACCTCTCCCCATTCCCTCTCTCCACTTTAACTCCTGGACTACAGGCAGTTTCAGGAAGGTGAACTGGTGGCCAGTCCTTAGTAGCCTTAGCTGTGCACAGTTCCTTTCATTTATCCTTAATCAAGACTCTTGGCTTTTGTGAAACTTCTTTGAAGCCCCCTCTGGTTCCCTACCCTTCCTGGGATGTTATATTTCAAAGCTTCACTCTGCACCTGTGTAGGTAGGGATGTGACCTGAGTTAGGAGATCCCATGTATTTGTGATGTGGGTGACAGTCAGGACAGTGGCAAGCCACTAAAGTCATCTACCTCCTTACTAAAGATGGTCCCAGGCTCTGTGCAAGTCTCCAACTAAGCCACTTAAAATCTGTGCCACACATGAAGAACTGACCAATGTTTGAGGAGACAAACATGTTTCACCTGATTTAAGCATAATGTGATCATAGTTATGTATCAAACATTCAAACATTACATGGCACCCTGCTAATATGGACAACTTTTATACTTCTGTATATCAGTAAAAAAGATCAATAAAATCTGCACCACCATTCCCTCTTCTGGAAAGCTCCACCTGACAGAGACAGGGCTGCATCTTGCCTTGCTTTTGTGTCCTGGGAGCCCACAGAAGAGCCTGGCTGATTGGACTCACGATTCTGTAACAAAGCAAAGCACAAAGCCAGCACGGAAACATACGTTGCTGGATCTTAGTCTCCCAATGTGTTTTCTTCACAGTTTTCCAACTTCTAAGACCATCGCACAGCGTTGGCATGACAGGCCTTCCACACAAATGGAAAAGCGATTGGCGCAGCGGTGTTTCCCGAGCTCCCGGGGAAGCAGACTGAGACAGAAGAGGCAGGAAGGAGGAGGGAGGGAATGGGGGCGGCTGGGGCCAGACCACTGTGGAGGTAACTGGGCTTCTGATTCTGTGGATGGAAAAACCATTGTCCCCTTGTATGGGGCTGCCTCCCAAAGATCAAGGTGCCAACCAGAGCCTACCCATCCGAAGGCACCGTTTTGCTCTTCCTCACCAGTGGTGAGACCTGCAGCACAATCATTAGCAGCAGGACACCTAGAATCTTCTCCCTAGTTCTGTGCTTCTCTTAGCTCTGCTCCTAATTCCCTCTTCTCTAGGTCTCAGATTCCTCTCCTGAAAAGCGGAGAGTAGGGTCAAGTCAGTGGCTCTCATTTCCTTCCCATGACACAGCCAGAAGTGCACTGGCCATCTCAGCATAAACACTCAGAGTTAGGAGACAGGTAACCCAGGTTTTGCTTAACAAGGCGAAACTTATGACTGGCTATATTTTCTCCTCCATTATATTGATTTATAAACTTTTATTGAAGTATAACACATATAGAGTAGAGGGTACCTTTCATAATTGAACAGCTTGATGTATTTTCACAAATTGAAAACACCCACGTAACCAGCCCCCAGATCAAAAGACAGAACAATCTCAGTACCTTGGAAACCCCTTCTGCTCCTTCTGCCACACCAGGCCTGCCCTTAAGGGTAACGACTACCAGGAATTCTCACAACATATATGTTTTTTCTGTTTTTGTTCTTTATCAAATGTAGTCATAAGGTTTCTTTGTGCCTGGATTTTCATTCATCTTTGTGCTTCTGAGGGTCATCAGTATGGCTAATGTGAATACGCTGTTCTTTTTAATCCATTCAGCTGCTGATGGCCAAGTGCTCCAATGCATATCTCACAGGTAAAATATCACGGAGTGGAACTGTTTGTGTGCACATGTTCAGCTGTAGTTGATATGGCCAGATTTTCAAAGTCATTACACCAAATTCCATCTCACCCAGCAGTGAGTGAGGGTTCCAGTGGTTTAATGTCTTTGCCAACACTAGGTAAAGGCTATCTTATTTGTTGCAGCCTTTCTGATGGGTGCATAGAGGCATTTCACTGTAGTTTTAATTTGTGATTCCCTAGAGAGTAATGGTCTTGTATGCTTTTGGCTATTTGAATATCTTCTTTTGTAAAGTATCTGAGTCTTTTGCTTATTTTCCTATGAGGATGTCTGTCTTATAAGAGTTTCTTCTTTTATAGCTCCTACATAGATTTTTAGATAAGAAATCTCTGTTGAATACAATGCAAATAGCTTTGACCATTCTATGGGTTACTGTGTTTCACTTTACTAAATGATGATCTTGAATCGCCAAATTAATTTCATGACCTGCAAATGGATCCTAACCCATAGTTTGAAAAACACTGCAATACACAACTGAGAAGTATTTTTTAGGTCTGGACACCCCTGAATGGGGTATCATTTCTGGCCAGTGGCATCACAGCCAGATACCTCTGTTTCCATAGTCAGTAACTTTCTGGAGAACAAAGCCCATGTTAGTTGTATTTAATTAAAAAACAAAAACAAAAACAAAAAAAACAAAAACTTGTTGTGCACCTTAAATGACAGCAGTTTCCAATTCTCTTGGATTTAAAATTTGCTAGGCTTGCAGCCCAGATTGAAAGAGGGGACTTAGAAGGATGGCTGAGGTGGGGTCCCTCTGAAATGAACCCTTTCAGCAGAGCCAGAGTTGTGTTTGCCAACGTGGGCTCTCCATCCACCTGGGTACCTGGGTCTTCAGGGACATGGTCTTGAGGAAACAAGGTACTTTCAGGGTATCTTGGTAAAAAGACTTATCCAACAGGTTAAGATGACATTCCCTAAATTCAGGCAAAAGCCCATTAACCATGGGAGAAGGCTCTCCCATGTCCTGGGCACTTTCTTAATATGAAAGGTAGAATCCATGCAGGGTCCCCCCATCACTTTAGAGTAGCCTTCTTCACAGACTATAAACCTCAGGAAGGCAGGAACTGTGGCACTCTTTTTAAACAGGGTAACCAAGGTCACACAGCTAAGTTAGTGTGCCCAGTTTATCATAGAGTCAGATTAACTGGTTCGATGGCCTGTGTAATTCTTGTGTAATACTGCTTACAGGTAGCTAGGCACTGTGTAAAGAGTGATCATATCCAAAACAATGGAGGTTTTCACATACACATATACATGTGTGTACATACACGTGCTTAAATACACATGTTCACACACACAGATGGGTACCTACATGTAATGGTTAATTTGAATTGTCAACTTGATTGAATTAAGAGATGCCCTCGATTTTAAGAGCTTCTGGGTGTGTCCATGAGGGCGTGTCTAGGAATGACTGGAACGTGGGACAGTGAACTCAGGTGGAGCCCCTCCCTAAGCATGGGCAGCACCGCCCAATAGGATGGGGAAGGGAAGAAAAGTTGGAACAAGGACGCAGATGCACATGCAAGCTCAGCTCTTCTTGAACGGGTTCTTGATTGCCGCTTCAATCACCTGAGGATATCTGACTCTTGCTTCTTCACTTTTCCAAAGTGGACTCTGCCAGTGATTCTCCAGGTAGTTTCCAGAAGCCTTGGTCTCGGACTGGGATAGCACTGTTGATCCTTCTTGTTCTGGGGCTTCCTCCTCTTGGACGCCCAGTTACTGGTTCTTCCAGCTCTCTAGCCTGCAGACAGTCATTGTGGACTATCCAGCTTCTGGTCGTGTAAGCCAATCTAACAAATCTCCTTTTTATGATCATACTTCCTGTTGATTCTGTTCTTCTAGAGAACCCTGACTAATACACTGCACAATCCTGCCCACCTGCCCCCTGCCACTGCCACACACACACACACGCACTGATGTTTTACTCAGAATTTTGTAGGTTGAAGTCAATTAGTTCATTATACACTTAGTTTCTGCATTTGGGCCTCTCTCCTGATTTCCAAAGCATTGAAACAGTACATAATGCACAAATAACACAAAAGCCCATCAAGTTGTGGGGCATTTTAGATTCACAATCAATTGCTTATCTGATGCTCTTAACCAGCCTTCTGAACATATACCAATATGTGATGAATTCACAAGGCCCCCCAGTCTAGTGGTCCAGGACCCTCATTCCAGGGAAAATAGTGCTCAATGTCCAGGTCTGGAGCTGTGACAGTGCTAGCTCCTGGCAGCATTTATGCAGCTCTGCAGACCCACTCTGAAAGTTTCCCCTTAACTATATATTTCCATAGCAACCAATTCCTCCTTGTCAGATTCTGAGAAGTAGAGCTTTAACCTCATGAACTTTCTGGGGTAGGGCTTATGTCTGGATGAGAGTTTATGAGATGTGGACATTTCTCCCCTATCCCTAATAAGTATGCCACATCTTTAGCTTTTCTCTTCTTATTAGAGCCTCTACCACTTCTTGTCCTCTCTTCTGGCTAAAGGTAAATAGTTCTATCATTATAATCACATAAGGGATTGCCATTTACTGAGCATTTCCTACGAACTAGGTACTAGATGCTATATGTACTTATCCCAGTGCATCTCCTTACCGATCCTTTGTGCATTAACATCCGTAGTTCATAAGTAAAGAAAGAGATGCTCAGCAATGAGAAGTGACAGTGTACGGATACACAGTCAGCAAGTGTAGAGCTGGGATTGGACCTAGGTCCCCCTGATCCCCAAGTCCTGGCTCACTTCAGTGCCTGGGACAGTGAGAAATAGCAACTTCCTTACTGTGTCAACGAAACCATCCTCTGGAGGTGCGAGGCAGCTTAGGGACCATCTCCTCCTACCTTCCTTGTTTGCTCGAGCTCAGAATAACACAGTGACTTTCCTGAGGGCACAGTGAGCATGGGAGCAGGGGCTGGAACCCAGGTCTGCTTCCAGGGTTTATCTGCCTCACGTTCTCATGAATCTACAGGGGCAAATGACACTGGCTGTGCTTGGGCTGTGTTCTGGGCTGGCACCTCTTTTTTAGGAGACATCTGCTGGATTGGAGAGGTGATTGGAGAGGGCAAGAGCTGCTCTTGAAGTTCAGCTGTGAAGACTTACTAGAAGAACAAGAACAAGAAAAGATCTCAAGGATGGACATGCTCTGGATGCCCAAGCATTTTTAGAACTATCTGATAGAGAAGAAAGGCATAGCAAGATGTGAGGAGGAGAAGATTTTAAACCAGATGCTGAAGAGCTCTTTAAAAATCCCAAATGTGGGGAGATACCAACTTCACCATCAGTCCTGGGAGCTTTCTAAGCACAGCTCAGGGGTCCACAGGGATACTGGTCTCGCTCTCCAGCACCCAGGAGGGAATGGTCCACATCTCTAAGACCCTTTCATCTTTAAAATTCCACGAGCCTTTGAAATGTATTAAAATAATTAGAGCAGTAATTCTGTACTCTTTGCTCATTGTTCTTATTTAAAAAACCCTTTATTATAAAATAAATGGAGATAAAGTCTACCTATTAGTGCATATTTAAGAGGTAGAGGAAAAAAAGCACCCATAACATTAACTTAAATCATGAATACTCTCTGAAGTGTAAAAAAAAAAAAAAAAAATCAACTCACTTTTCTTTAAATCTTCTTAAAAGGGTCTAAGAATAGTCCTTCAAATAATCCTTGAAGTATGCAATTTTAATTTGGACACATGGTAATTTCAGTCTACCTGTTGGAAGAGACAAGAGAGAAATCAGTCATTTTTTTGACGAGGATGCTGATCTGACAAGCCGCAGAGAAGATTCAGGCAGCTTGGGGGTGGGGCAGGGTGGGGGCGGGCAGGGAGAGCTGCAGCTGAGCTTCGCCCCAGGTTGAAGGCTGGATTTTGAACTCAGAAGGAAGAGGCAAAGCAGGTTGCAACCAGCACAGTGCCTGGCACAAAGCAAATGCTCACTACAGAGTTAATAAGCAAAAGGATGCATGAACGGGTGTAAGATTTAACATCAACCTTTGAGGCAGAAGGGGCCTGAAGGCTCAGCTCCTCAACTCTTAGGGAGAAATGGGGTTTCCAGGCACTGGGCACGTCATGAAAAATAGTAGAGAGATTTGTGCATGGTGTCGGAGTGGGTGAGGGCTGGAGCCAGCCCTCCCTATGCTCAAATCCTGCTTTCCTACTTAACAACTACACAACTCTGGACCGGCTATCTTGTTCTTGAATTGGATACTTAGTCCTTTCAGTAATTTTCAGCCCTCTTCTTTTTCTAATATAAGCATTTAAGGACAAACATTCCCCTCTAAGTGTTATCTTGGCTATATTCCATAACTTTTTGTATTTTTTTTATCATTCATTTGTAAGTATTTGATAATTTCTAGAATCATTTCTTTTTGACCTAGTTACTAGTGTATTTTGGCAACTACCTTTCAATAGAGGGTTTTCTCTAAATAAATAAATAAGTAAATAAACAAACACACTTTGTTTTTCTGTTATTGATTTCTGACTTAACTACATTGTGGTGAGAGAATGTGGTCATGTAGGAATGTGAGTTCTTGAATTTTATTGGGACATGTTTTATGGCCTAAGAGATAGCTAATTTTCATGAACACTTCATGTGTGTGTAGAACGTGCCTTCTCTGGTGTAGTCTCGGGCTGTTTTCTTTAGACCTCCCTGCCCCTCCCTTTCCTCATCTGTGAAAGGGGGTGTGAGCAGTACACGTTACCTCCCTCCTGCCACTTAACCTTGCACTCACTGACACAGAGGTTGTGCAATGCCTCCAGATTTATCCCAAGATTGTAAAATTCCTACTGTTTTAAAAAGACAATCATAGGAAGTAATTTCAGATAAAACCTTGGTAGGTGTGATTCCTGAACAGGGCTGGGGTGAGGTGCTGGGTGGAGGTGTGTGCCAGAATGTCAGTCCTGAAGGGGAGGAGATGTTTATGTCTATCAAACAGACCATGGGTCTACAAAGGTAGAGAAATTCTGTACTAACCAAGGTCCGGTATTCTTCATCTGAAAAATGACCTTGTCCCCTATCTCACCCCAAGTCCTTTTCCTCCTTAGAGTTTTCCTGAAAGAGTTGTCTAGACCGCCGCTTCCTCTACTCCCACGCTCTTCACAAGTCCCTGTGGTGTGGCTTTCACCCCCAGAATGTTCTCTTCAGAATTATAATGATGTTGTCACTGCAAATTCCAGACACCACTTCTTAACCTGCAGTGACCTCTCTGGGTCACTTGCCAGCAGGGACCACTGTCCCCTCTGGAAACTCTCTTGCCTCAATGTCTATACCCTAGTCTCTTGACTCTTGTCCTTTTTCTTCAAGGACTTTCTACCTCATCTTTATATTCTGTGGTTTGAATGGACATTTCCATAATTTAATTAGCATTACATCAATAAAGTCATAACTCTAAACTATCATTTATTAAGTGCATACTAAGTGCATGCCAATTACTGTTAGACATAATTTTATTTTCCTTTATCGTCACAATAACTACCTGCAGTAGGCATTATTAATATTTCTGTTTTACAGATGAGAAAATAGAAGCTTAAAAGAGTTATATAATTTGCCCAGGATCAGCTACTGTGTGGCAGAGCTGGGGTCCAAACGACAGTGCATTTAATTCAGAGCATGGGCGCTCAGCCATTGTGCTCCTCATGCTTCTTCCTAGATCCTGGCTTCTATGACACACCATTGTCCCCCCGTGCCATGCACTTCCCGCTTCCATCTTGCTTCCCGCTTCCATCTTGCTTTCCTCTGAGTGGCCTCTTTCCACACCGTGTGTGAGAAGACTCTACTCATTGTTCAAGACTCAGTTCTGATGTCCCTCTTCCCATAAATCTCTCCACAAGCCCAGTCAGTGCTTCCTGGCTGTGGAAACTCTCTAAGATAACAAAACACCCATTCATCCCTCCAACCACACACCCATCTACCCACCCAAGAATCATGCAAATACCACAAAAGTTTGTTTATCCAGAAGTCTAGATACTAAAAGCATCTAAGCAAAGGAATTGTTCCAAAGAATTTCTTTATGTTCAGTCTTTAAACAAGTATACCATACTACTGTTAAACTTGAAGAAAATTTGTTAGAAGTCATGGTGCTTGGGAACGGGCTGTGCTGTGCTTGGCAGTTGTGAAAGTCTGATTGGTCAAGGACAGCCATCTATGTGATCTGGCCAGGAGTGTCTCCAAATTTACTAACCTAGGTCCCTTACCCAATCTCCACATCTGAAAATCCTATTTACACATCGAATCTGGTTTCAATGCTTCTGCATCCTTAAAAAAACATTCTGATTCTCTATCAGGCAGAATTGAACCTGGATCTGTACCCCAAAATATCTGTTATCTTGGCTGTCATGAAGTATTTCATCATTTGTGACTAGTACTGTAGTTCCAAAAGCACTTCCATACATTCACTGCAGGCTTTACCTCCTGCCAGTCTCTTTGGGCCTAGAAGTTGTGTCCAGTTCATCTTAGATGTCTTCACAGACAAGTCCAGTGCCAGACATACAGGTGTCAATGAATGGCTGGTTGAAATTAGATGACATTGGCTTTGAATGGGGAGGAGGCATCCAAAAGTCACTCAAATGAAAGCACCAGGCAGCGTATTATGCAAACATTTTTAAAAGGGTGATAAATAAATATAGAATCCTTCTATTTTCTCTCTATCTTCCAAAAAGATGAGGATCAAAAAAGGGAACCATGTGTTCCACTGAGCTTGAGGTTTCTAAAGTCCTCTGTTCCATGGCTCACAGACATGATGTGGTGGCCTGTGACACTCTCCAGAATGAGCTAGGGGTTTGGACCCATTCTAGTTTCCACAGTCCAGACATGAGAGCAGGAGCTTTGAAGATAGACCAGCCCTCAACGGCCTCCTTCTTAGAGGAGGGCCAGAGGTGCACATCTCCGTCCCAGGGCAAGAAGCGCTTTGCAGATGCTTGTTCCTCTCCCCTCCTAGCACTTGCAGATGAAGCCTCTAGGAAATCAAGTGCTTTCTGAATCACTAAAAATAAACTCCCAGGAACTTCATCTAGATATATCACGGCTGCAATTTACAGCGTCTAGAACTTCACATGGTATAATTAGCAAATGGATTACAATAATTTATTCTTGGTTTAAAAGCTCAAATGAACACGACCTTCCAGTGGAATGGGAAAATAAGAGACTGGGAGGCAGCCATGTTTCTCTTGCCTCTTCCAAGGCCACAATTTTCAGGCTGGCTGGTGTCCATCTACTGATGTCCAGTGGATAGCCCACAGTGAAGGGACAAAAACTCTGAGCTCTGGGATCCCTGGTAAATATGATATAGCCCCCAGCAGGGTCCATGTTCAGGCTTCCAGGGACCAGGACAATGTCTAAAATCACCCTATTGATGTTCAGGAAAACCCAAAAGTATTCACCATCAGCAAAAATAGAGCCACCCAACTTAAATTGATAAGAAGGAGGGCAAAAGATGCCAAAGATGAATTCTGTGGAAGGGTTTATTCCCTGTGAATACTGGATGCATCTTAGGATGATTTTCTACCACTTGACTCATCACAGGGAAAAGTTTGTTGTGATGTCTTTGAGCGGCAACATCAAAGGATGCTGCCAAAAGACACAGCCATGCAACTGAAAGGGGACCAGACGGAGTCAGAGAGGGCCTGTGTTCGGGTCTTGGCTTGCTATGTGTGCCATGAGTAACAAGCCCTCTAAGTCCCCTTTTAAAACATGTCCAGATGAGAAACTACTTTACGAGTTTGTTATGAGGATTAAATGGGAATAATGCATGAAAAGGGCGTTGAGCTTGGGAGACTCTCACTGACTGATGGCATTTCCACAGTAGCTCTTTCTGCTGAGAACTTATCTGACCTATGGAATGTTGCAGTGGGGGCCAGAGGCAGAGCAGCAGAAAACCTGGGAAGTGGTCCCAGTTTCCCTGCCACTGCTGGGAGAGGCAGACCTCCCAGCAGAGCAATCTGGGGCTAGGAAAGGGGATTTAGACTCTGGTAAAGAGGGAGAACTTGCCTCCCCTCCCCAAACAAGTCAATCATCCACCAAACACCCACTGACACGGAGCTTGAATGAAGGTGGCTGGAAGGGTGTGAGGTCAAGGCGATGCTTCTCCCAGCTGGAGAAAGGGCATGGCATTTTGTGCCAGGCATGGTGTTGGGCCTTTCCCATGCCATGCAAATTACCCCAGTCATATCGTGCCATGGCTTACAACTGCGCTTGGGTCTCTAACCAGCCCCTCAGAAGAAAGACCTAGGTCCTCATCTTTACTCTTCCAGGTCTGAGTGATCTTAGATAAGTCACTCATTCTGGCAATTTCTGGCAGTTTCAGTATTCGGGTCTCTTATGCCAGGATGAGGATCTCAGGTTCGCCTGCCTCACCAGGTAGATTTTACAACCAATAAAATGGACGCTGTGCCAAATACTGAAGGATTATGTCCCCTGCTATCCAAGCCCCTCAAGAGCCTTCCACTGATCTTAAATAAGCATTAAATTTCTACTTTGTTCCCTGCCAGCATCACCAACCTCACCTCCCTGTCTGTCCCCCAACCCTGAGCACCATCCGCACCAGTCCTCTTTCATGTCATTCTGCTCAGGGAGCAAAGGTTGTCCCCTTTTCGGGAGGACCCCCTCTGGCTCCAGCTCTTGACTTAGAGTCACTTCCTGGGAAGGTTTTCTCGGCACCCCAAACCAGGCCAGTTCCTCTACTGTCCTGTCCATTCTGCAGAGCCCTGTGATTTCATCCTTATAAAATGTTCAATGATCCCCTCCCTGGATTGAATGTAAGCCCTCTGGGGCAGGCCCACGCTTGTCCTCCGGGAGCCAAGGACAGTGAACGCTCATCAGTTTTTGTTTTGTTCACTGTTCTAGACCAGTGCAAGGCACACAGTAGGGGCTCAGTCAATCCTTGTTGAATAAGGACACTTTGGTTCAGCCCATATCCCTCCTGCTTCCTGAGGTGGGTCCAGCGTGGCCCTCCTCAAGCTCTCCCTGCCCTTTCCCTGCTCCTGGGTCCTTCCATGTGCTGTTTGCTACTGTGGCTTGGCCATTACCTAAGGGAGTAGCTTGTCTCCCCTGAGAGACCACAGTAGTCCAGAGGAAAGCTAAAAGGAAACCAGAGTGGCAGAGGAAAGGAAAGAGCCTAAGTCTGGGAGAGGGGACACACAGGGGCCTCTCATGGGGCCTGCCGGAGGCCCACTTGGGGATTTTGCCTCACAACCTCTGTCTGGGGGCAAAGCATCTAGCCCTGAGTCCTGGCTTCTTGGGCTAAAAAATGCCATTCTCTCCCTCTCTCTCTTTTGGCATGAAACAAATGGTTAGCCATTAAGATGTAAAATGCAGCTGTCACAGTCCATAGAACAACAGACAGGTTAATATGGGTTCTTAAGAATGCCATTTCCTCATATTAACCCCAGAGCAATGCAACCTATCAAGATAGACTCTGAGTGCTCTGGAAACCTGCCGTTTTTCTCCTTTAATAATATTTGATGTTTAAATAATATTTGATGCTTGTTTCCAAATAGAGTCTGAGAGTCTGCCTTTTCTGCCTCTTCCCTCCTTCCTTCCTCCTTCCCTTCCTTCCTCCTTCCCTTTCTTCCTCCTTCCCTTCCTTCCTCCTGCTTCTCTTTCTTCCTCTTGTCCCTTCCCCTCTTCCTTCCCTCTTTCCTTCCTCTTTCTCCGTCCTCTTTCTCCCTCCTCTCCTTCCTCATTCCTACTCCAAGAATTTCTTGGTCTTCCTTTTCTCCCTGAAATCTGGGATAGACACAGGCAGATGGGGATCTGGTTCACCTCTAGGGTCATGTCCTTGCCTCCTGACAGGGTTCCCTGACCACCTCCTTCCCCTTTCCATTCACTACCTCCCCACCCATCCAACCTACATGTCATCTACCACAGGACTAATTAAACTTTAAACTTTAAGCCTCGTTCTTCAGTTCTTCCCTGCATGACTGTGTGGAGCATGAGATGAGCTTCATTCACATGGTGGGGGGTGTGAGTAGCTATGACCAGCCTTCCCAGCCAAAGCCAAGGGCTACTGCAGTCACTGTCCTGCACAGGCTCCAGAGGGAATGGCCTGGGACCTGGCTCCACCCAACTGGCAGCCTAGGGAAGTGACTTTAGAGGCTGTTCTTCTCCTCAGCGTCCACAGAGCAGTCCTGTGTGTTAGAGGGGTACTTACTGGGCGCTTGTCAGCAGGGACAATTTGGCGCTTGGCTCCCCTCTGGCTGCTGTTTATATCGTGTGTAGTGCAAGCCCAACCGAGGAGTCATGGGAGGGGACAGCTGAAGGGGAAGACCCTGGCATCACCAGAAATGACTTGCAGCTCATTGCCTCTGAAGCCCTCGTCTCCCCCTGAGCAGTCCTTCTTGTCCTTGAAGACTCAGTAGAAGGTCACCTCCTCCTGGAAGCCTTTTTGCCCTCTGACTGACTCAGGGCCCATCTTGTGAGCTTCCACAGGCCCTGTGCTTCCCTTCTGGCTCCACTCTCATCTTTGTGCAACGGTCCACGCAAGCAGCGTGTGCATGGTGTGCCTGCCTGAGAGGGGTGCTGGGGCGCAGAGAGGAAAGAGTCAATGCATGAATTAATCCACGCATCGACTCTCTGCCTTGCTCCAGAAGGAATTTAAGGAAGCACAAAGATCAAATACGCCCCCAAGGAGCTTTGAGTCTGGTGGCATGGCAGACACATAAACTTTTTTTTTCAAGTATATAAGGGCTGAGATAATGTGATCTGATTCGAGGGCTTGGGTGGGAGGGGAAGACCTTCTCTCTGGTCTCCCGTAGGACCAGGAAGGACATGTGGGCATGCTCAGGAGATGTTTATTGAATGAACGAGATGGGTTGGAGGACCCGAACAGATGGTACAGGGCATGTATTTCAGCTAGGGAAACTGAAGGCAGTGAGGGGCAGGGAAAGCTGCCAGCTGGTGGCCGTGGAGAAGTGGACCCAGAACTTCACAGCGTTACCGGGATTTCTAGATCCATCTCATTGATTCAGGGGAGGGAGGCTGCACTCCTCTCTCGGCCTCAGTTGCCTCACCTGTACAAGGAGAGGGTTGAGCTGGTGCAGTGGTGCATACCTGTCATCTCAGTGGCTTGGGAGGCTGCGGTGCAAGGATAGTGAGTTCTAAGCCAGCCTCAGCAATTTGGTGAGACCCTAAGAAACTTGTTAAGACCATGACTCAAAATAAAAGTATAAAGGGCTGGAGATGTGGCACAGTGGTTAAGCACCCCAGGGTTCAATCCCTACTACCAAAAAAAAAAAAAAAAAAAAAAAAAAAAGGGAGAGGATTGAAGTAGATCATCACTGAGGGCTATCCCAGCAAAGGAATTCCAATTCTAGGGCTGTGATCACATCACATGCATGTGATAAAGCCATGTCTGTCTTATTCTGATACAAATTCAGGAGGTTACTCTCAGACAGAAGCTCTTCATCCACTGATTCAACGCACATGTGCCGCAGCCTGGGCCAGGCCTGAGATCACCACCAGTCCCCATAGACCCAACTTCTCCCTGACCTGCTACCCTGGCTGCCCCCGACAACCAGCCCCACAACTTGGAGAAAGTTCCAACCCCTCACTTCCTTCTCCCTTACTTTCTTTCTTTTATACCTTCATCCCACAAATGCTTTCTGAGCCCCTATGATGGACCTGCTTAGTACTGCATGTGCAGCAGCTATGGTGGTAAAGATGACCCAGGGTTTGCCTCCCGGTACTCAGCATGTCTTCAGCGTGCCTTGTCCATCTCTTCATGATTCTGCTCATGTTAAATCTGCCTGAACATCCTCTCTACTGTTTCCAAACTTCTGTTCCTTCCCAAGACCTTGCCCACAAATCCCCAGTTACTTCTCCTGCAAACTCTCCCCTGACTATCCCCCTCTGGGGCCCCATGATCCCCTGCTTCCTACTGCAATCCCACTATGTCATTTTGGTGGGTTGTGTCTCTTGGCTCTACTACTGTGAATTCCAGAAGGTCCAGGGCAGAGTATTTTCTTCATTGCAGCCCAGTGGGCGACCCAGCAAGTACTTAGGAGACCGTGGCTGAATCAGACTGCCATCAAATCTTCCTGACCTGCACACTCTAACTAGTTCAGGTTTCAGGGGAAAGGCACAGTGCCCATCCCGGCTCTTGTTCGGGTACCAGCAAAGCCTATCCTGATATGCAGCTTCCCTCTGCTGTCAGAGTTGGTTCCTCACTCACATGGGCCCCAGGGACCCTGTGTGAGCAACCTGTGCTATTTGCCTCTGCATCTTTGTCTAACCCCTGCTTAGAATTTTCTGGAATCTTGCTGGAGAATGAGCACAGTTCAAAGTAAGAAACATCTATCTCTGTGACATTTGTACAAATAAAGTATATCTCTAGAACTGTACTGTAGTAGACAACTGTGGTAAAGTTCTTTAAGGAAGAGAAAATGGTTCCCCCTGCAAGGTTGTCCTCACACCAGCTGAAGCACAGGAGGCTGCAGACCCAGGCCAAGCCCTGCCCTGCCTTGAGCTTGGCTTTCTCATTCCAGCTACAAGGCCTCAGCAATTTACTTACTCTCTGAGGAGCTCCAGGTCTCTGTCTGTAAACCAGGGTTGATAACAGTACCCTTCTGTTGTTGGAATGAAGATGAAATTCCAAGGACCTGAGACTCTTGACACACTGACTGTGACCCTGTCCTCTCAGCAAGCTGTAACTCTCCATCCTTCCATGGAGGAACTGGGAAGGTGATTGGAATGAGATCATTTCCTCATTGTAGTTTGCACTTCTGAAATTGATTTCGCACATATTGTCTCAGTTAGGCCTCAAACAAATTGTGATATGTGCATATTATTATCCTTTTCTTTTCTTTCTTTCTTTTTTTTTTTTTTTTTGGTAGCAGAGATTGAACCCAGGGGCACTTAAGCACCAAGCCACATCCCAGCCCTTTTTATTTTAAGACAGCATCCTGCTAAGTTAGCTAGGTTCTCATAAAGCTCCTGAGGCTGACTTTGAACTTGCGATCCTCCTGCCTCAGCCTCCCGAGCCTCTGTGATTATAGGCATGTGCCACCATACCTGGCTATTATCCTTTTCTTAAAGAGAAGGTAATCAAGGCTCAGAGATGTTGAATGATTTGCTCAAGATCACATAGCCAGGAGACAGCTGGTTGTGCTGAACTCAACTTTCAGACTCCAAATCTGGAGTCTTCAATGATCCCAGGCTACCAAGGAAGCCACTTGCATGGGTCCCCAACTGAGGGAGAAGAGCTCCTTCTCTAATGTTCACCTCTATAGGTTCCCCAATAACTCCAGTATGGTAGAGATGGTTAGTCTCACT
The DNA here is from genome assembly GCF_902686455.1 of Sciurus vulgaris. NCBI lineage: Eukaryota > Metazoa > Chordata > Mammalia > Rodentia > Sciuridae > Sciurus > Sciurus vulgaris. The sequence continues at coordinate 76,388,462 of NC_136472.1, forward strand.
GCTGCACAGCTGCGGCTCTAGGCGGCAGATATCCACCCTCCTTTATTAAGCGCGAGGGCACAGATGTGAGTTGTCTCTGGGTCTAGGTAACCAGGTGTCCCCCCACAGCTCCTCTGCTGTGGTGACCTTGGAAGCTGAGGTTTAAAGGCTGTAGAGCTTCAAGGTAGAAGTGCTGCTGTCTTTGTGTCAACCCTACTGAGTATGGGGGCTCTTGTGACTATATCCTACTCTCATCTATCCTGACAACAGTTCCTAGGTTCAAACTGTTGACAGAACACCAGACACCACAGGGATTAGGAGTTTACATACAGTGTCTTATTTCTTCTTATCCTGTGCACTAAGGTATGAACTTTCATAATTTAAAGTTAGGGAAACTGAAATTTAAAGAGTAAACAACTTGCCTAAGATAACTGTTTCCAAATGTCTTATTTCCATGCTTTTCAGCATTGCTTTTGTCCCTGGTTTCCCCATCTGTGAAGTGGGGGAGTGGGTCTGGATCAGATGCTTCTAGCACTTCTCCCAGCTCTGGAAAGCCGTAGCTGTGCTCTTCCAGCTTGGCTTGTTCTCAGGTCTCCTCGCACATGGAGGACCCTGCTGTGAGCCCAAGCTCGAGCCTGCTCCAGTCCTACCCCACTGTTCCAGCTTAGCTGCCAAATGAAAAAGGAGGAATTCTGCTGCTGGCTCTCTCACTCACTCACGCACGCACGCACTCACTCTATTCTCCATCTCTCCATCAGGCACTCATTCATTTACAACGATTCACTCATTCATTCATATTCGCTTACCCATTCATTCATTGACTCAAAGCCACACACTTCTTCATTCATTCACTCACCAGCCTCTTCACTTACTCACTCACTACTTAGTGGTCCATTTGTTTTGCTTACTTCTTTCTTCATTTACTCATTCATTCATGCTTCGAGTCACTCTTTCCTTCCTTCCTTCTGTTCTCCATACACTCTCTCATTCCTCCTGCATTTTGCCATCTACACTCCTTCCTCCCTATTCCCCAGTGCAGCACCCTACCAGGAAGCACAGCCCTCCTCATGGCTGGCTCCATTAGCCCTCGCTTCCAGAACATTCTCTTCCATTTGAGCATCCAGCTTGCTGAATTGTGCAGGCATGTCTCCTGGTGCGCAGGGGATATGCTTTCCACTCAGGAACAGATGTTTTTGTAATTGCTGTTTTGACTTTCACCCCTAATGCCAGAACATTCTTTCCACACACTCCTCCAGCATAGGAAGGCGACCACGCAGCACAGGAAGGCGTGCAGTGCCTGGGGGCTCAGGTCCCAAGACATGGGGTATCGCTAGCAGCCAAGTGCAGGGCACTTGGAGGGCTCCTGTCACCATGGCTTGGTGACCTGGGGTCCAGGGTGGAGCTGGAGATGGGGGAAGCCCAGGGAGCAGCAACCCTGTGTATAATCCAGGTTAAGCGGGTGATGAGGAATGGCTTGGCTCAGGATTATGGAGGCATGGATCCCCAGTCTGAACTTGGGTGCCTATGGTGGCAGGTGACAGAGTCAGGAGAGAATGTAGGGTTTTGTGAGGATGTTAGTAATGTCATGGCAAAAGTCTGAAATAATCATTTACTGATGTCTTTTATGTGCCAACTGTTTCTCATACTTCATGCTAGTTGTCCCTCAAGAATCAGTCTCCTTGGCTTTCATTTGGGAAATGGAATCCCCAGGGTTTTAGCTGGTGACATGACCTTTCAGCCAAAGTCTAGATTTCTGGGATTCTCTGCACTGGGGTGTCCATCTAGGTCTGGACACTGGGTGCAAGCGAAGGTGGTAGCTGGATGCCCTGCACTTCCTTTTTTCCCACTGCTAGTTAGCATGGCCTTCTTTAGCCACCCACCTTTCCCTTGGCATATTCTAGGACACGGTAGAATAAGACAGAAGCAGCCCTGGTCCCTGAAGAGTCTCAGTCCCCCAGCTGGGATTTTCTGTGTCATGTATGGCCATGACGGTTTTGACCATCATTGAAGCAGCCACCATCTGCTAATGGAGGAGGACACTCCTTTGCCTACATCATGTTTCTGGCTCCTCTGCAACCCCTAGCACTTATTTCATTTGATCTTCCTTTGCCTCATGTTGAAGTGAGGAAACAAAGTTTCAAAGATGAGTGGTGAGCCCAAGGCCACCCTGAGTCCTCCTTCATGCACCCCAGCTGCTCGGTCACATGTCCAGTTTGGGTGTTGGGCTTCCAGGCCTTCTTTTCACTAGCCCTGGCTGGTGGACCCTGGAGGGTTTCCCTCCTGGCTCCCATGCAGTGTCTGGAGCCCAGTGGGAGCTCCACGTGCCAGCAGCTCCGTCTGCCATGTGGTATGCTGAGCCGTGCAGCCCCATCAGGTCAGCACAGGCCCACTTGAGATCTGCAAACCTGAGCTCAAACAAGGCCGCTGACTCCTCAGCTCTGATGGCCAGAGTTGTGCTTCTGGGAAAGTGGTTGCACATGCATGCACACATATGGGCTCTGCCTGCAGGGGTCCTGGGCCTTCCAGGGGTGAAAGCAGCATGGTTCATTGGAAGAAGCAGCCTGCTCCCCACACCCTCACTGGGAGGGCAGAATTCCCCTTGGCCCAGCTGCACAGATGGGTGGGAGGGGAGCAGGGAGGCTAAGGGGAAAGGACATTTATGGAGTATCTACTGTATGCCAGAGGCTGGCCAGATGCTTCTGTTAGCTCTTGCGCTTCATTCTCACAATAATCCTATGCTATGAACCCATTTTAACAGATGCAAAAACAGAGGCCCAAAGAGCAGAAATCACTTGTTCAGGCCACATTAGCAAGGAAACATCATAGGCATCCAGGTTTATGCTAGGGGCAGGACTTCAGGGATGAATTGAACAGTTCTTGCCCTTGGGAGCTTTATAAGTAAGTGAGAATTATAGACCCAACGATTATAGATAATTCTCATCAAGTGCTTCCTTTTGATTGTTTGTAGTGATTGACACTATCATATTTTTCATAAAATCATATTATTTGCTTTACTTAATTCATGAGGGAACTGAGGCACGGGGTGATTGGAGCTCTGTAAGTGGCAGAAGTGGGAATTGCATGCAGTTGGTCTAGCTCATTTTTGCAGGCAGGTAGTGATTAATTTGCCTGGAATGGTTGGAGAGTCAGTTACATCTTTGTAGAGGAGTGAATATCAGAGTAGGGTTTTGAAGAATGAAGAGGAGTTTTCCAGGTAGGAAAACAGGTGGGAGTGGGTGGAAGTTTCTAACAGAAGGAAAATGAGTAAAAGCATGATCAGTGGTTGAGAGCCAAAAACTGCTGTATGCAGAAGGAATTCCAGGTGGCTCTGGGGCTGGAATATAAAGTCAGGGAGCAGGAGGTTGGGGTATGATTTCAGAGATGAGGCTGCAGAGAAACAGGGACCAGCCATTGGTGATGTTTGAATGCCAAGCAGGCATAGACGCCAAGACTTCTTACTCATTTGTTTATTTGTTTCATGCAATAAGCAGTCAGGGAGAAAGTAGTTCTGGCTAGTTCAACAGGGTCATCAAGACCCCAGACTTGGACTTTCACATTCCAGCTCTGCCATTCCTTAACATTTTCTCAGGGTGCAAGATGGCTGTCATAATCCCAAGCATTCTGCGTTCACAGAAATAAGGCAGGAAGAGGATCTAAGATCTGCTCTTTGTGAAAGGAGCTTAAATGTTATCTTGTGGCTGATGGAGACCTATTGAAAGGCCTGAGGCAGGGATGCAATGTCATTGCTAACATATATTAAACACTAACTGCATCAGGGATTTTCTGCGTGGTCACTCTATACGTATCATCTCAACTAACCCTCAAAGCATGCTTGAGATGCAGGTACGATCATTATGCTTAGTTATAAATGATGAGTAAACAGGAAGAGTAAGAAAATTACCAAGGCTGCCCAGCCTGGAGTGGCAGACACTGGGTGGTCTGGCTCCCGAGTCTGCACATTCATGTGCATTTTAGAAACTGCAGTCAGACCTCAGGAAGGCTCCAGGTGAAGGGGATGGAGTCTGAGCAAGGGTAGTGGCCACAGGGGGAGAAGAGGAAAGGGTTTAGGCAGAGACTTGATGTAGGGTTGAGGGTGGGGGATGTGTGGACCCCAGGTCTGTCTGTTCACTCTGAACAAGGCTCCTTCTATGTCCACAGGGCCAGCAGCACTGTGGCTTAAGCACCAATGCTGAGCACATGCAGAGATTCTGGAAAAAATGAGTCACACCACCATGGCAAGCAGAGCCTGACATCATTACTGTCATTCAGCATGCAGACTCTCACCCTAGACAGCATCAAGACCGAAAAAAGCTTCCTCAAATTTGCAGAGCTGAGGCCAGGGTTAGATCACTGTCTTGTGCCTTGCAGGCAGGGTCAGGGTAATACTGATGGATACAGGTCTGGGCCTGGATGGAGTGGGCACAACAGACTCCAAGACTCCCATTCCAGAGGGACCTCACACCATTCTTTGGCCATCTCCTGAGCACCTGCTCCGCCCTATGCCCTCAGAAACAAATCTGACTGTCTCTGAAGTCAAGAGCTCTCACCTCTAGCATCAGCACCTGGTGGTCAGGGCTGCGATGAGGGCAGCACAGAGCCTTCTTAAGGGACTTGGGCCATGGTAGGGAGTACAATAAACCAGTGCGGAGATCTGGGCAGGTTGTCTGGAGGAAGGAACTGAAAACTGCCTTCTCAAGGACAAGAGCCGGTCAGGCAAAGAGTGGGACTCCATTTAGTGGAATCACATGGACTAAGAAGGGAGACCCAACAAGACACATGAAGAGAGTCTGGGAAAACCAAGGTCTGTTCATGGTCACATTTGGGTGCCTGGTATGTTGGTGACTGATAGATGTGGCATCTGACTGTGGCAGAAGACAAAGCTCTTACTGCTTGCAGCAGATTGATTATAAAGTTGATCCCACTCTTCCCCTCTATTTGTACCCCTTTGCAATATGACTCTGTAGCTCCCCCTATATGAGGTGGAATTTATTTTCCCACCTGTTAAATCTTGGCCAACCTCATGACTTGTTTCCACCCTGGTGATGTGCAAGTTCTGAGCTTAGGCCTTAAGAGATCTTGCTCACATCTGCCTGTTCTCTTGGAACTCTGCATAGCCCCAGAACAAGTGCAGGCTGTCTAGGCACATGGCTCAGTCCCTTCTCCTCTCCCCCTTTGCCCCATAGGACAATCAGCCTTCATCTGATCTACCTGCTGACCTAGGATGACCAAGCCATCTCCTTTTTGCCTGGGATTTTCCTAAACTTGGAACCAAAAGTCCAGCATCCCAGGAACCATTTCAGTCCCAGGCAAATGGAGACAGCCAGGTTAACTTCAGGGCATGAGTGAGCTCATTCAGATCAGCAGAACTGCCTGGCTGCCCTGCAGACTAGGAAGTAGGACATAGCATTGAGAGGATTATGAGAGCGAAGGAACGGGGACTCAAGGGGGTTAAGTAACCCGCCCAGCATCTCAGAGCCAGAGTCAGATCTGGACTGCAGATCCAGGGCTCGATCCCTCCCCTCCAGCAAGTTGCCTCTTTAATCAGCACGCTTGTGCTGCAGTAACTCAAGCTCCCCCAGAGACTGTTAATTTAACAAATCTCTGGTCATGCTTAGGCTTTCGGAGATGGTTTTCTTTACCAGATCCAATGTCAGGCTGTAGGCTAGGACCCCCTCCCCCAAAGAATGATGAGACTAGTGCTTAACCACAAGCCATCACCAATTCCTGTGGTCACAGACCAGTGCAAAGGCAGATGTTTGTCAGCCAGCAAAAGAAGTGTGTTCAGAGCTCATGGTGCAACCTGCTCCTGATACCACAGGCTGAAAGCCACTCAGACGGTGAGCATGAAAACAAGGAGCTGGCAGACAGGGATCCTGGTTCCAATTCAGACATGTACCAGCTGCATGACCTTAGAAAAATCACTGCCCTTCTCAGGCAGATTGGGCGTTAATTGATTATTTCGAACCTTGACCATTCACTGTGATTTCTTTGAGGGCAGGGACTTTGAGGGCTTCTTCAACTTTGTATCCAGTACCCAATACAGAGCATTGTACCTGCTCAATAAACATCGACTGACAACATTATGGCAGAATATCCCAGAACTTAACATGGGTTCTTTTGGCTGGTAAATCAAGAAGTCTCTCTAGCCATCTTGGGTAGGGCAAGATTAATTTGAAAGAAATGTAAGTTTTCTCCTATTCCAAGGAAGGATGGGCTGGACTTTCTGTTTCTGGTATCTAGGCATCTTTGCCCCTAAAGGGGTCTGGTGGTTTTATTGTGTTCCCTATTCTACCTGTTCTGCACACACTTGAGACAGTGGGACTTTGGTGGTTTTGTAGAAGAATTTTGCTTAAGGGGCCCAGTGGTCTTGAGAATCTAGTAGGGAACACCCGGGGAAAGAAGACACCTCTCCTTGCAGGGGTCTTTCAGGCTTGGATTGGAAGCTGGGCAGGCAAGACTTTGCTACATCAGGATTCTAGCACTGAACAAACCATGATGGGTTGGTGACCACCTGTGAAGCAAAATGGCAGAGTGGCAGTAGCAGCTCGAATAGTGCCAGTTTTCCCAAATCTGGAAGGTGTTGTGGGTTGAATGGCATCTACCCCAAATGCATGTGTTGAAGTCCTAACCCCTCAGAATGTGATCTTACCTGGCAATAGGGTCACCACCAGAAGCTAAGGAAAACCTGGAGCAGTTTCTCCCTCACAGCTGACCTCTGACCTGCTGACCCCTGGCTCTGGGACTTCTAGCCTTAGGGCAATGACTTCTTCAAAGTACCTCTCAGATTGTGGTACTCTGTTGTGGCAACCTCAGCAAACTAATGCAGGGTGTGGGACATGTCTGAGAAACCATTTTTATGGTGTGTGTCGGGGGCTATGTAAATATCTTTAGTTCTAGAATGAGTTGCGGGGAAGGGAAGCAGAAAAGAGGACCACAGGAAAACCAAAGGGACTCGCATCAGTCTCTGGGTGGGGGCTCAAGTCACTTTAAATTTGACCTGAGAAGTAAAGGGCTGTGACACAAATTCCCAAATCGGGACCTTGAGACACTTTTTCCTTTTACCTAATGGACATAATGGTCAAGGAGGTAGCAATCAGAGAAGAGAGTCCCTTTCCCCTACTTTACAGGTGAAGAGGTGAAGGTGCAGAGGGGCAGGGTAGATAGAGCTGGGGCTGGAACTCAGGTATCTACAAATGTCTTTCTCCAAATATCAACATGCCTTACCCAGCAAGCACTCAGCTGTGGCATTTGCGTGAAATGCTAAAGCCTCGGTGGGCACAACTGTATATTTAGACATTCTCAAGAAGGGAAAGTGGCAGGAAAGTGGATCTTTCCATTTTCACAAATTATTTTGAGAGCCAGGATGAGCGAGGATTTTCTTCCCAGACTGAGGGAAAACCTGGTCAGGGAAAAGCCGTCAAGCAGGAAGTAAATGGTTAGTACCTATATAAAGCCTTTGATCTGCAAAAAATATTAACCATTAGATTCTGTTAACTAGAGGGTCCCCACAGGTCAATTAATATGGTGTTTAGAAAAAATTAATTGGTTAGGGGTGCTGGAGAGAGAAGGAGGAGGAAGGCATGGGAGCCCAGTTTCAATTCTAGAGTGGGAGCCACATGGCAGAGAAGATGAATCAAATAGCAGAGGAACGTAACCTAAAATGATCATGTAAGTTAATGAGCAAAGAAGATGCAGCCTTTGGACAAATCTTCATTAATGTAGTTAATGCTGATGGATGCTTTCCATTTACCCAGTGTTTTCCACATTTCAAAGTACTTTCCCAACATACTCAAAATTCTCTCTAAGCTAGAACGACCAAGTACTTTATCATCCAAAGCAGGGTGAGAGGAAGCATTCTTAATAATTATGTGGGGTCAGCAGGTGTCAACCAGGATTGTCTTAGGCAAACAGGGATGAATTGTGATCCACCATATCCTCCAGAGGAGACCGGCTAACAGAGACTCCATCTTTCATTCACTCGCCCATTTATTCAACTAATTCCTCAACCTGTCCCTCCCTGTCTTTATCTCTATCCATTAATTTTCTCAAACAAAAATACAAGTCACTCTCAAGTCTTTTCTTTTCCCTACTAATGCTTATGCCCCAACTCCAATCCATCAGCATACCCTGCCAACTGTACCTGCAAGGTATGGCCCCATGTGTTCATCTGTGTCTTTCTCTTCTGATTTTTACCCTTGTCTTCAACATCATTGCTTCTCATCTGGAGAGCAGCAAGAGCCTTTAATCTATTTCCCTACTTTTAAACTTGTCCTTCTTATAATCCATTATCCAAAAGGCAAACTGAGTAATTTTTGAAAAAGTATAAATCTGATCATGTTTTTCACTTGCTCAGACTCTTCTAGCAGCTCTTTATGATTTAGAGAATCAAGAGCTAAAATACTTATTATGGCCGGCTCCCCTCTGCTCAATAAATATTCATTAAATAAATGAGCATACAACATCAGTAAGTCCTCAGTATATCTTAAGGACTAGGCGTACACAAGGGTTACCCTCTAGCTTCTGTGTTACCCATGTCACCACTGGGAAGAAAACGTCATCCTAATTTCTAACATTAATTTCCCTATCAAGGGAGTCTCATTGGTGTCCCTCCTATCTTCTCTCTGTCCCTTTAGTCGAATGAACTACATGGGTAGTAAACTGAGGAAGAATAAACGGGGCATGCTCAGTTGAGCGTCACCCTTACCTTCTTGGCAGTTGGCAACATGTTTTGCTGCTCAGGAGGCCTGGCTATTCCTCTGCCCCATCCAGCATTGCTTATCTGGCTCTCACACCAAAAAAAGTGACTCATTATCAACAATTAACATGATATTTTGGCCCCCATCTGTTACTCTTTTTTATTTCTCAGGGTGTCGGAACTCTGGTAATGGGAGGGGCACTATTTCTGGGCTTCCTTAAAGACTTCAAACACCCCCTGAGAAACAGGAGACATCAGCTGTGCAAAGCCTGGTGCAGAGCCACTGGCAACCCAAGGGTGTCACAATCTGGGGCTCGAGAAATGCAAGCTGTAATAGTGCCGTTGCCGCCTGAGCAAGGATCATGTGGGACCCAGTGAAAACTCAAGTACAAATTTAGCAGCCGCATTTAGCCCAGAAGAATGTCTTCAGGAATGAATCACGAAGGGAATATTGTCATTTGTGCAAAGAGACAGAGGGTTATAAGGGAAAAGGTGGCTAGAGATTCTCATTTATGGTTATGAAAACAGATGGCCTTTTTGAAAAACAGAAAGCCAAAACAAAAGCGTCATTTATTTCAGGAGCTAAGAGAGTTTTTCTATTGACATCACATCAAAAGCCCATCTCTTCCGCTTTTTAACCCCCTGGAGAATTCGTAAATAGCACTTCTTAAAATAAAAGCAAAAGGAGTTTTCATAAGGATGTAAGTTACATAAGATGAACTTGGCTTCCCCTCTCCCCCATCAATTTATCTTCCCTTTGTCTGTTCTTCACCCAGGTGCCGCCGAAAGCCTCCGACTGCCGACTGCCGGGAGTGTCTTGCAAGAGGTGGCAAAGGTGAAGCCTAGTTCATGAAGCCCTCAGGGGAGGGGTGCACTGACTCATACCTCTCCATGTCTCGTACACCCCTAAGCAAGCAAAGACTGCACTGGGATTTTGATTTCATTGCCTCACTATCCTCTATTTCTTTTTCTTCCATCCACTCTGCCCTTGGTCTTCAGACTCAGGTTTAAAACATACAAATGGCCGCCTCCATCTGCGTCTAAGGCTGTGCCTGCTGCATTCCTTTCTTGGCATGTCCAACCCCTCACCTGCCCCCGTCCAGCTTGTCTGTGCCCTGGGAGGCCAATCAGGAACCACTGGGTCAACTGGCTCCCCTCTGACTTCCAGCTGGTGCAGACAACAGGAGGTCCTGAGAGGACGCCTGAGCCCCTTGGGAGGAAAGTGAGCTTGGGGGATTTATTTTGTGGATGAACTTCCTGCTGGGCTGTGGGTAGGCAGTGCTGGGTTTCTAGTGGGAGGGTACAATTCCTCTCCTCTGCTCTTTGCTTCGGCTACTCTACAGCTACCCCTCTCTCCAGCCCAGGAGCTGCTCCATCCCCTTACGCACCAGCCCTAAGAGCAATAGCTCCAAGCTGCCACGAGTCCCAGGGAGCTTCTCCGACTCAGTGGCTGTCCTCAATCAGTGTACTGTCTCTTCACTACACTATCATCAACGGCTTCACATGACAAAGCCATCTTTTCTTGCCGGGACCCTTGATTAATATACTATATCTCTATGTCAATATCCATTTCTATGTCTATCTTCATTTGACTTCAAATAAACTTCTATTTCTTTCTTTTTTTTCCTCTTCAAACTTCTTGAACAAATGTCCCAGTCCCTTTGAGCTCAGAATGGTTTACTGGACTGTCCAACCTGGTATTAACTAGTACTTATTTTCTGGAGGTCAATTTGTTAAAATATGCCAAAAAAAAAAAAAAAAAACTAAATATATTAAATTCCTAAACCTAGATAGTCTAATAATTCTAATTAAGTATCCCAAGGAATCATTGGATTTAGATAAAGACATTCTAGGAATATTAAAATATTTGATGACTAGTTGAAACAGGACAGGCTGTGTTACTGTTTTAATGCCACCTGATTGAACATCAGAGCTGGGTACTCATTGTGGTATTGAGTAAAAGAATGGAGAAAGAAGTAGGAAACAACCTAATTATCTCATAGTGGGAGAAATGGAAATTTAATTCTGGCTTTCCATACTATGGAATACTATGCAGCCTTACAAAGTGATTCTGTGTGTAAATATTTGACTTGTAAGGATGTACATGAAAAAGATCATGAAATTCAATTTAAGTATAGTGTTATTTTTAGAAATTAAAGGAAAAGGTGAACATATTAAATTAAATAAGCAGGAGGAGGGTGCTTTGGCAATTTGAGTTCCTACTTAACAAATTACAACCTAACTTGCACCCTAACATTGACTAAATGTCATTACCATTTAAACAAACCAAAACCTAACTAAGGAGTACAACTAAGTTTCAGCTAAATTCCAAGCAGTTGCATTTCAGTCAATAATAGTCAGTTTACTACTGCATGGTACCCGTATAAGGCAGATGACAGGCTGTAGCCAATCAGGTAATTTCTCTACTTTGCTTCTGTTTCTGATCCTTAAAATCTTGCTCTTCATACTGCTGGCAGGAGCTTTCCAAACCCTTTCTGATTTAGAATGCTGACTGAATTGTGAATTGTTCTTTGCTCGAATAATCTCTGCTTAATTTAATTTGTCTAAAGTTTTTCTTTTAACGGTGTGCATGTGTCCACAGATTCAAAAGGTTCACGGTGCTTATTTTAATGTGGTAGGGTAACAGATCCTTTTTATTGTTCCATTTGCTTACCTATAGTTTCTAAAATTTTAAGACTAAACAAGTATAATTTTACTAGTAAGAAAATATCACAATAAAATTTATCTTCAAAAACCACCAAGCACAGTTTAAGAGATGTTAATGTTCAAGAGATGAAGTTTTGTTTAATTGTCTCTGTTTATAAACTGTTTTCTGAATGCTCTGCCTATAAGGCCAGTCATTTAACCGATGTCTTCTGGTCTCACTGGAGGAGGCTGCCATTTCAAAACAGTACGATACAGACTGATTAGGATCCTCTGGCTATCTACTTCTACATACCACCAATCCAATCCCATGCAGGGGTCACTGACTTCCCACCTAGACAAAGATGTGGCCGATCTAAGACTATTGCCTGACTCCTTGGCAGTCCCTTTCAGATGTGCTCTCTTCAGAACCCTTAATGTATTCCTTGTAGATTGTCTCCATGTTATTAATAACTATATAGGCTGTCAATCAACACCACCTTCTGAGAGAAACCTTCCAAGTCAGTCATATTAAAAACCCAATTAAAAAAAAAAAAACATGTAAAAGCCATTCTTTCTCAACAGTACTTTTAATTTTTTGACACCTAATTATTTACTCCTTCATTTTTACTCTACTTCTGTTTCCAAAGGACTCACTGAAGCTAATTAGCCAACATAAATCTGCCTGCATAGTCATGTACATGTGAAGACAAGTTCCTATACATGCATGCAGTCATAGTGTTTTGCAAGAGTAACACACACTATATGATAGATACGTGGTAGTAATAGTATTGTATTTGTACAATTCAATCATGTTCATTTTATTCACCTAGGAAGGGAAGGCATGGTCCAAAGTATGCTGCCTGCATCCAGCTGCCAGCTCTGATCAGGAGGTGCTGAGCTTCCTTTGGTTTCCTGACTTAAAGGTTCACACTGTCATCACGTCTCACCTTGACCCTTTATAGTACACCCCCCCCCCCCCCCCATTCTGTGCTCTGGCTTCAACCCTTCTACCTGCCACGCCCCTGGCAGCCTCATCTTCATAATATGCAGACAACCATGCCACTCACCTGCTCCCAGCCCTCCAGTGGCTGCCCAGGACTTAGATGAGCTTTGTTTTATGGCGCTAGGAATCGAACCCAGGGCCTGGCACATGTTGGGCAAGTGCTCTACCATGGAGCTACATCCCCAGCCCTCCCCCCTTTTCCCCATCCCTTTTTATTTTATTTGAGACAGGGACTATCTAACTTTTCCAGGTTGGCTTCAATCTTGCCTCCCTCCTGCCTCAGCCTCCCAAATAACTGGGATTATAGACGTGGGTCACCATGGACAGTTTAGAATCATTGTTTAGAATGAACTGTTAAAAACACTTTTGTAAAAAGCCGTAGGACTTTCCCTCCAAAACAAAATTTATTTTGGTGCTCAGCATATACCCAGATAAAAGCTGTGCTGAAGGCTGCAGATCCCTTGGGCTTCCTCTGCGTTCAGTCCCAGCATACCCTTCGCTCTGCACTGCAGTGCTGAGCTCCTCCAGCAGGCTGTTTATCTCCCTTTCCTTCTTTCTCTCCCTCCCTCTTCAAAGTTTCACGGAGCATCTTTAGGTACTGGTCTAGCTCAGGGGCTCAAGCATTTAACAAGCCCCTATTCAGAGTGCTCAGTGTAAGGTGGAAGTCGGAGAAGTATATAACCTGTTAGGTGACGATAAATGTCAATGGGGAAAAACAGCAGAGTAAGGAGGAAAGAGAGGAATGAGAATGTTTTGCTCCATAGTTAAATCAGAGACGGTCTCTGATGAGGCAAGATGGGCAGAGCCTTAAGGTACCCAGGGGAATCCCTGGATTCCCCTGTTCCAGATGTATGTGGGGCCAGTGGCATGTTGTGGGGACAGCAAGGTGGCTGGTGCAGCTCGGCTGCGGTGGGCCAAAGACAGGAAGGAGACAAGCCTCCAGCATCAGGGTGGGACACTGTGTGACAACTGTGTAGAGTCACTCGGGATGTTGTATAGATCTGGGCTTTTCCTCTGAGGTGGGAACCTTTGAAAGGCTTCAGGCCGAGGAGTGATATAAACAGACTGGGGGGTGGGCAAGGAAGAAGCAGGAAGAGCCCGCCCAGAGCTGCTGGAGTAGTCCAGGTGAGAAATGCCCGGGGAGGTGGGTGCGAAGGTGTTGGGATGTGTTCCGATCCTTCGTTCACCTTTGAACGCAGAGATGACAATATTTGGTGGTAGATGGAATGTGGGTTTTGAGAGAAAGGAGGCGACAGTGCTGAGGTGTTCAGCCTGGGCGAGCTAAAGAGCAGCGCTGCCACAGAAGTGAGCGTTGGCAAGGGGAGGGAGAGAATCGGGAAGGGTTCTGCCTGCGTTAGGCTTAAGAAGAGCCGTGGCTAGTTTACGTGGATGTGTGAATTTGAGTTCAGTGGGGAGGGCAAGCCTGGAGGTATGAAACCGGCAGTCATTTACATATGGGTGGATCTGAACCAGGAGTCTGCAGGAGACCTCCCAGGATGTGTGGGGCCCAAAGAGAGGAGGCCCAAGCGCTGAGCCCTGGCATGCCCCTGTGCTTGCAGTTTGGGGATGAGGGAGACCCCTTACAAGAGGCAGAAGAAGAGGTGAGTAGTGACGTAAGGCCGAGCCAGGAGGAGCTGGAGTCTCTGAGCCAACAGGAAGTGTTCAAGAAAGAAGGTGAAATCAGACATGTAAAAAGCTGCCAGAGCTTGATGTGTAAGGAATGAGCAGCAACTGGATTTAAGGAACTTGTAGGTCCTCAGGGACCTTGCAAGAATGACGTTGGGAGGGTGTTAGGGGAGAAAGTCTGGCTGACGTTCTTCAAGGGCCTCTCGTTCACAGCTGCACCCCTGATGCCCACTCTTAATGTCCAGCAGCACTGTGTCTGGCACACAATAGGCAGTAAGAAAGACCTGTGGGCGCATGAACCCTCTCTCTGCAAGGTCACCAGTCTTTTCTATTTCCCTGTTCATGGGTCCCCACAATTTCACAGAAGAGACCCAGTCTTTTAATGTGTGTATCTGGATGAGGTCAAGGGGTTAGAAGAAGACAGGAGAGGAAATTAAATGCAAGAGTGAATTTTGCTTCCAAAGGATCGGAGAGGGGTGCCCTTACTCATAAAATATTCCTTATCATTTCTGCAAAGTCAGGCTGGCACAAGAAGTCTAGGCCGTAGCTCACCTATGTATGGGGATGTGTTTTGATATGAATGACGTCAGTGATGATTTTGGTGGCGTGCACTTTGTACGTGTTGGAGGTGGCTGTGGTACCCATCCCTTACTCTTCCTCTTTGCCAACTCTTCACAGCGTTCACAAGTGCTGCTGGCCTTAGATACTTCCCAAAGGGAACCCGGGATTTAAATAGCAGAGCAAGTTGTCATCTTCATACTATAGCCCAACACATGTTTTTGTAAATAAAGCTGCACTGGAACAGAACCACATCCTGTGTTTACATATTGTCTGTGGCTGCTTTTGTACTAGAGCAGGAGAGCAGAGTAGGGGTGACAGAGAGCCAGCAAAGTCAAAAGATCTTTACTATCTAGCCCTTTGCAGGAAAAGTTTACCAAACTCTGTCTTAGGTGAGCTAAACTGAAGGCCTGCAAGTTTAGGACAGTCACTGGAATTTGCAAAGAAAATATAGTAATTGAATACCTATTTTGTTTTCTAATATTAAGAAAGGAAGAATTAAACCTTCCCCAGGTATATTACATGGATCGAGAATGAATCATGGATATTATTTCTAAATACTTGCAAATACTAAGGACTTGTAGTGAAAAATAACAGGGACAGATAAAAAAATTCTGAACACCAAGTAGATGATTCAGTAGAGGGCTTAGCATATAGTAGGTGCTCAAAATGGTTTAGAATAATTTTAGTTAGCATTTATGGAATTACTAGCCTGTTTTAAGAACAGAGATCAGGGCTTTATATGCATGATAGTATTAATACAACAATTAATGATATCAGCATTATAGTCCTGTCCCACTTTATAGATAAAAGTGAATTGCTTTTCTATGAACATGTGGAATTTCAAATTTAAAACATATTGCTATTTACATTCGCATCCCCTCAAATGAAATACTTAGGCATAAATCTAACAAAACATACAATATCTATATGAGAAAAACTATAAAACTTTGATGAAAGATACCAGAGAAAAACTAAAATAGAGAGTCCATGTTTATGGTTGGGGAAACTTAACTTTTTCAAGATATCTGTTCTCAACTTTATCTGCAGATACAATGTCATCTCCATCAAAACCTCAGCAAGTTATTTTGTGGATATTGACAAATCGATTCTATGGTTTGTACAGAGAAGCAAAAGACCCAGCAGAAAAAAAAATAATCTAGGAGGATACAAGGAGGACACTATCAGACTTGAAGACTTCCACAAAGCTACAATAATTAAGACAGTGTGATATTGGAGGAAAAAAAAAAAAAAAAAAAAAAAAAGACAATGTCATGGTTGCTACAGCAGAGAGAGCCCAGAAATAGGTCCACATGAAAACAGTTAATTGATCTTTGGCACAGAAGTAAAGACCCTACAATGGCACAAAGATAGCATTTTCAGCAAATAGTGTAACAATAACTTGACATCAATATGCAAAAAAAGTTAATCTAGGCACAAACCTCTTGCCCTTCACAATAATTGACTAAAAATACATCTTAAACCTAAATGTAAAATGCAAAAGTAAAAAATTCCTAGAAAAATACAAAAGGAAACCTAGAAGACCTTGGGTTTAATAATGACTCCCCACCTCCTTCAGAACTAATGATTGAACCCAGGACTTCTGCACATGCTAGGCAAGTGCTCTACCACTGAACTACATCTCCAACCCCTTTTAAAATTTTATTTTGAGTCAGGGTCTAAGTTTCCCAGTCTGATCTTGAACTTTTGATCCTCTTGCCTCACCCTCCTGAGTAGCTGGAATTACAGGTGCATACCAGCATACTCAGCTTGGTGACAACTTTTTAGATACAACATCCAAGGCATAATCCATGAAAGAAAAAATTGATAATTGCACATCATTAAAATTAGAAAATCCTACTCTGTGAAATACAATTTCAAGAGAATAAGAGGACAACTCATAGACTGGGAGAAAATATTTGCCAAAGGCTCTCTGGTAAAGGACTATTACCCCAAATACCCGAAGCATTAAAACCCAATAAGAAAACACCTTAATTAAAGAAGATATTCAGATGGCAAGTAAACATAAAAAGATGTTCAGTATCGGTTGTCAGTAGGGAATTGCAAATTAAAACAACAGGGAGAAACCACCATACACCTATTAGAATGACCAAAATTAAAAACAAAAACAACAAAAAAAAAAAAAACTACACATCATATGCTGAGAGGATATGGAGTAACAGGAGTTCTCACTGATTGGTGGGGGTGCAAAACAGTACTCAGTCACTTTGGAAGACTGGTAGTTTCTTATAAAACTAAACATGTTCTTACCATAAAATCCAATAATTGTACTTTTTGGTATCTACCCAAATTAATTGAAAACTTCTCCCCACACAAAAACTTGTATGTGAACGTTTATAGCAGTTTTACTAGTAATTGCCAAAAATTAGAAGCGACCAAGATGTCCTTCACTAGGTGAGTGGATAAATAAACTGTTATATCCAGACAGTGGAATATTATTGAGTGATTTAAAAAGACCAAATAAGCCATCAAGCTTGAAAAGGGAGGAACTTGAATGCATATTGCTAAGAGAAAGAAGCCAATCTGATTCTCACCATATGACAATCTGGACAAGGGAAAATCCATGGAGACAGTAAAAGATGAGTGGTTCCCAGGGGTTGTGGAGAGGGAGGACTAATAGGCAGAACACAGAGGAATTCTAGGGTGGTGAAACTATTCTGTATAATACTACAAAAGTGGATACTTATCACTGTATACATTTGTTCGAACCCATAGAATGCATGACACTGAGAGTGAACCCTAATGTATACTGTGGATTTTGGGTGATAATGAGGTGCCAGTATAGGTTCTATGGTTGTAACAAATGTACCACCCTGGAACGGAGTGTCCATGGTGGGGAGGTTGCAGGTGTAAGACAAGGATATTAGACCTTCTATACTTTCCACTCAATTTTGTTGTGAAATTAACATTGTTATAAGGTGTATAGTTTGCTAATTTAAAAAAGGAGAAATAAAGCCAACCAATCACTCACTGTGTACTTCATGCCCATCAGGATGGCTATTACCAACCAATGAGAAAATAAGTGTTGGCAAGGAGGTGGAAAAAATTAAAACCCTGTGCATTGCTGGTGGAAATGTAAAATGTACAACCACTATGGAAAAGAGTATGGCAATTCCTCTAAAAGATAAGAATTAAAAACAGAATCATCAAAAGATCCAACAATACTAAAGGTGGAATCAACCCAGAGACCATTGGCAGATGATTGGATAAAGAAAATGTGCTACATATATATAATGCAATATTATTCAGGCATAAGCAGGAAGAAATTCTGACTCTGTTACAACATGAATGAGCCTTGAAGACATTATGCTAAGTGAAATAACTAGACACAAAAAGAAATAGTCGATGATTCCACAAATTAAAAAGCTTCTGTGCAGCAAAGGGAACGATTAAGAATGTGAAGAGAAAACCTACATAGTGGGAGAAAATCTTATCTAGCTACTCTTCTGACAGAGGATGAATATCTAAAAAATTTTTAAAAAACACCAAAAAAAAAAAAAAGAAAACCCTCCACCTAATAACCCAATTCATAAATGGGAAAATGAATTAAACAGACACTTCTCAAAAGAAGAAATACAAATGGTCAATAAATATATTAAAAAATATTCAACATTATTAGCAATTAGGGAAAAGCAAATCAAAACTACACTGAGACTTCATCTTACTCCAGTCAGAAAGGCAATTATCAAGAATATGAACAATAATAAATGCTGGAGAGGAAGTGGAGATAAAGGAAAATTTTTCATGGTTGGTGGGATTGTAGATTAGTACAACTGCTATGGAAATCACCATGGAGATTCCTCAAGACTATGAGTGAATCCACCATATGACCCATTTATACTACTCTTTGGTATTTATCCTAAAGAATCAAAGTCGTCAAACTATAGTGATACATGCATACTCATGTTTATAACAGCACCATTCACAATAGCCAAAATATGGAACCAGCCTAGGTATCTATCAACAGATGAATGGATAAAGAAAGTGTGTTGTATATGCACAGTGGAGATTTATGCAGTCATAAAAAAGAATGAAATTATGTCCTTAACTGGTATGTGGATGGAACTTGAGAACATTATGTTAAGTGAAATAAGCCCAACACAGAAGGTTAAGGGTTATGTTTTCTCTCGTACATGGAAGCTAGAGAGGAAAACGGAAAAGAAATGTGTGCGGGGGCAGGGGTCTTATGAAAATCTAAGGGAGATCAGTAGTGGAAAGAGACTCGGGTAGGGAGGAGATACTACGGAGTGATATTGGTCAAACCGGACTGTTATCTTGTGTGCATACATGAATACACAACAACAAATCCTACCATTATGTACAACTATAATGCACCAATTAAAATATGGAAAAAATGTAGACAGGAGTACATTAAAAAAAAAAAAGAAATAGTGTATGATTCCTATTAGTGAGGTACCTGGAATAGTCAAGTACATAAAGAAAGTAGATTAGTGGCTCCCAGGGGCTGGGGAAAAGGCAGAGGGAGAATCATTGTTTAATGTGTGTAGTGTTTCGGTTTGGAAAGTGTTCTGGAGATGTATGGTTGTATAACAACATGAATGTATTTAATGCCACTGAATTGTATACTTATAATAGTTAGAGTGTTATATTTTATGTCACATGAACTTTACCAAAAATTTAAATAAGACTGTCAATATCCTATACTAAGCAACAAATAAATGATAGATACCTTAATGTTTTATGTTCTGGTTAAAACCAGAAAATATATTCTGAAATAAAAAATTCAAACATTTATAATACAAGAAAAAAAATTATAGATTCCTTTACTGATAAGCAACTTTTCAAAACCCATGATGTCAAAAAGTGACAGACCAGAAGCTTGGAGCTTCATACCTGACACAGTACCCAATGGGTTAACTGGGTCCAGTTAAAATAGTCATTTTTCATAACATATCATCAATGAATGGCTTGGTGCCATTAGACTCTTGGCGCCAAAAGGAGACAATCACTGTGGAATTTTCCACAGAAAGACTATTTACCATGAGCACTGGCCTACACTGTTTCATTTTCTCATGCCTGGACAATGCAAAAGCTAAGTTTGATGCTCCATTTCCCCAGGTTTGGGGTGCAATTGTCTATACCTGTCCACGAATTCTTCATTCTGATGGAATCATAAACCTTAGCAATTCCTTAGAAAAAGTGCATTCACTTGGAAAAAAAAAAAAAAGAAGAAGAAGAACATTAAGTCTGCAGATAGCTTTTCCTTTTCAAAATTCTTCCTTATACAATTTCAAGAAGTCTCCAGAAACGGCTGCAGTGAGGTGATCCTCATAACAGCAAAGACAATGACAGCATGGTGGTTACCAGGTCTGTGGGCCTTTCTGCACCAGGGAGTGAATGTGGTGTATTGCGTGTGTAGATGAATTAACTTCATTGTTCTGATGACCTTTTAAAGTAAATCTTTTTTATCTCACTTTTAAAGATGAAGAAACAGAGAGATAAGGTAATGTGTCCAAGAGGAAGTGGCAAAGCAAGGATTTGAATCCAGATCTCTTGAACTGAAAACAAAACAAAACAAAACAAAACAAAACTATGTTCCTTCCTTTATACTACACTGTCTTTAATAATAGTCCCAAGTCCTAAATGAATAATATCAACTAGACAAGCCTCTTGCTGTAGCTGGCTATGCTAATGTTAGCCTCAGTTTTTAGGCTGGTGGTTGTGGCTCAGAATGGAGATGTCCTGGGTCAGAGCAGGGAGACAGGGAGACAGGGATCCAGGGTCTTGCTTCCCCTGAGAACGTCTTCCACAATTTGAAGCCATCTACAGAGCCTTGTAATGACATTCACAACTATTCGTCAAGCAACTGTTTCTACCAGGCACTACTGGAGATGCTGTGCAGACTTCATCTCTACTTCTTATAACACGTATATTATCCCCATTTTAAAGATAAGGCCTAGAAAGGCAAATGACATACTAAAGCAAAACAGTTAATCAGGAAGGAGGACCTTCCTCCTCATTTTATGGAGCCCCATGGCAGCAACCCAGAACCAGTCAGGGTACTTCAATTATTATTTAGGTTACTATCTATAAGGCAGGCAATCTGGGGAAATTAAATACTGGGGGATAGGGTGGGGAAATGGGGGCAGAGATAGCTTTATCAATCTCCGATTTTCTTACCGAAGTTGCCTACGGCTATCCAAATAAGTAGCATGGGCTATTTTTTCCTGGAATCAACTACTTTGGATCTATTCTTGAATACACTGAGATTATTGATACACCTGCATCCAATGGATATTACTAAGGACACAGTTCTAATTTATTGCATCTGAAACAGCTCCTTGGAACATATTCTCTGGCCATTGGCTCCAGTGAATGATTCTACTCAGACCATGTATTTACAATGTAGATAAAGTTATAGGAAGGATTTTATTAACAAATATTCCTAGGAGAGTGGCATTATTTATATAAAAGATCTTTAAATACTTTTCCGTCTCACTACTGCCACCTCTTTCCATCCTTCCCTCCCAGTCTTGTCCCGAGTGTTACAGTTTCACATACATTAGCTCTAATGGTTTGAGGATGGTTTTGGGTTAATATGACCAGCTCTTGAACTCCAAGAGAATGACCTCAACCCCATCTATTAATTTGATGATGAGAGGGGTTCAAAATAGAGTAGTTACAATAATCCTTTCCACTGGTCATAAAGGAAAAAAGTGCAAGACTAAGAATAGCTGCACATATAAATAAAACACGGCCTCTTCCTATCTGTCAGGAAGACAAGGCGACCACATGGGCTGGCTGCTTGCTAACGTGGTGTCCACAACTCCTGCCTGGCCCATGGACGGGCTCTTAATAATTAATCCTGGACCTGCTCTGCCAGAAAGTGCTTCCTAAATAACCTTCTATCAATAGTGGTTTGAATTAAGACCAAATTCTAAATGCAATAGTTTTCAATTGATTGGCTTTGTGCACTGTCCCCCTCCTTTGTGTGCTCCCTCAGGCAGAGAACAGTGGGACTATGCAATTTATTAAAGGCTGAATGGTAGCCTCCTCCCACCCCCATTCACATGTGGAGGTCCTGATCCTTGGTATCTCAGAATGTGACTGTATTTGGAGATAGTACCTTTAAAGAAGTAAAGTAAAATGAAGTCATATTTGTGGGCCCTAATCCAATGGAGATCAGGATATAGACACACACACACACACACACACACACACACACACACACACACGAAGATCATGTGAAGACACCAAAAGATGACATCATTGACAAGCCAAGGAAAGAGGGTTCAGAAGACACCAACCCTACAGACACCTTGATCTTGGACTTCATTTCCTTCTAGAATTGGAAGGAAATAAATTTCTGTTGTTAGAAGCCACCCAGTCTGTGGTACTCTATGGCAGCCCTAGCAAACTATATACAATTTTTCTCATCTACAGTAGAAGTTGGGAGGGAGGTAATCTCTTGTTTAGCATTGCCATCATGCCATATGTACCCGTGAGGTCTCATTTAGTCCACACAACTGCTGGGATACCCTTCTTCCCTAGCAGTGAGTTCTCTTTAAAAAGGGCTTTTGGGAACTTCCTTCTTCAATATCAGCAAATCTCTGAATCCATTACAGAATCTCACTTGCTGTAGGGAGTTAAGGAATTATGAACTGGAGTCTAAGAATGGAGAAATGAGCCAGCACAAGCTCAGGAATCTGACAATCTGGTGAAAGCTCTAGAACTTCCCCCAGGAAGACTGATTGGCTCTGGGCACTGTTCCTCCCCTGGGAATCCTGAGAATCGAGAATGATAGATTTAGTTTCAAGGGTTGATAGGTGCCTCTCACAGACTCTGCAGGGATTGGTGGACCCTGGCTTGTGAACCCTTGCATGGGAGGGTTTTGGTGAAGTCCCAGTGGAGGTGAGATATACAAAAGGGAGAGGAGGAAGAGAGGAAGGAAGGAGAAGAGGAGGTGGAAGGAGGGCTGGCTGAGGACAGACAGGGAAGGGAGGGAGGGTGAGGGGAAGAAGGAAAGAAGGAAGTAATCTAGCAGAAAGGGAGTGAGGAAGGAAAAGAGGAAAGAGTACAGAGGGACAAAGGAGGGGGCAGGGCTAAAGCCGAAGGATGGGGTGTGGCAAGTGCAAGTTCACTCCTAACCTCAGAGGGCGGTCGATACTTAGAGGTCCAGAAATGGGGTAAAAGTTAGTATGTGTTACCTGCAAGCATGCTAAAGAGATACTGAAGCATGCCATTGAATTTGTGAAGGTGGGATCCTAAAGAGTTCCCAGTGAGCATGGAATTTATTAGTATGAAATTCCCAGGTATTAAAATAGATGTAATTGGCATAGTTTCTTTGATGGGGTGTCTTGCTGAATTTTAGGGAATGAAAAAATACATGTAAGGGCTTAGCAAGTCATTTAGTACCTTATTTCTTATGAATGTAAGTATGGTTATATTATGAAACAGAATGCAAAATTTCATATATTTATAATTTGTGATCTTGGTAAGTTACTTTATTAGTTTCAATTTCTACGTCTATATTAAAAAAAATCCATGAAGAACAACTAAGAAGACATGCAATATATGTAAATTCCAGCGTTTAATAGTTGCTTGATAAATGTCAGGTCCCTTCTGTTTTTCCATAGGCAGGTAGTCCCCCTCTCTGGGTCCCCAAAGTAGTCACCTTCATCATCACACAATATTTAATTATGATTTTGTGTTCATATGTCTGCTTTTCCAAGCAGGTGGTGTGCTACCTAAGAGTAGGGACCATGTCCTATTCCTCTTTGATTCCCAGACCTTGGTACCATGCTGGCTTGCAGTAGGTGTCCAGCAAATGGTGGCAAATCAATCAACTGTTCCTTCTTCAAACACTCTCGTGATGCCCTGGGACAGCCTCCACAGAGTTACTTAGCTCTCCTCTCCCTCCTCGACTGAGCGTCCCTTAAGTCCGAAGTTAGGTCTTAACCATCTTTTTACACCCTGAATAAGCGGTGCCTGGTAAGTTGTAGGGCTACAATAAATATTTGCAAAATGGATTTTGCTTTGATTTGAAAGGAAACCAAAGCTAATATTGACTGGGCTCCATGGCTGGCATGAATAATAGAAGAGAGATCTGATGGTGTAATAACAGAAGCTGCTCAGTTCTGTAGGCTTTGACAGGCCAGAGACCCATCTGAGCAGACCCCCTGTTCCTAGGGTCAGATCATAGAGCACTGTGGGATCCCTAAGCCACTGATGGTCAGAGAAAATGACTCAGGGGGCAGTGGTCACTTATTGTTATGTGGCTTCCCCACATTCAGCAGGATTTAGATAGCAATGATGTCCCTTCTACTGAAACCCTGATGTTCCCTCTGGGGAGCCTTCTGGGGCCTTCATTCATTTCAAGCAACATATACCTTGTCCTTTTTTTGGTTCCTACTATAGCTTGGGAGGAAAAAAAGTCCTGTAGCTTTATCTCCATTAGATCATAATTCTCTGTTTGCATGTTCGTATTATTTGGTAGATATCACCATAGCATTTTAAAAGATGGCCACAATTTTTAGTTAAACACAAGTGCCATTTTAGCCTTGTGTCAGCTACAAGTTAAATTGTACTAGGCACTGAGTTCACCTCCTGCCTCTTAGCTCCCTTACAGGTAAATGGGCACAAGTTGTCAAAAGGCTTAAATGAGATAATGCGCGTCTAGTGCTCAGCCTGTGCTATATAAATGACAAGCCTTTTCTTTTCCCTTTCTTTACCCGCTTTGGAAGATAGGACCCAGACTTATTTTTCTTTAAGATCCTCAAGGCTGCCAAAGAGCTTGGCAAAAAGGGAGATGCTCAGTGTTTACTTTTAGATTCAGGGAATGAATGCGTGTTGGAATATATACAACACTATCTCTTAACCACTCAAGAAGCAGCCTGGAGACCCTAATGCAGACTGCCCCTCCAAACAGAAATAGTCTGTGGTTGAAAGGAATGACATAAAAATGTAAATAGTCATTATGAATAGGTGGTGCAAGTTAAGGAATATTTTTTTCAAGTTGCAAAGCAGTTTTAATTATAATTATAGATTTTAAAAAAAGATTTTCAGTACCGAGCCAGCATCCGAGTGTCTCAGTGATAAAGGAAGATGTTTTGGAGACTAATCCAGGGGGAGATAGCTATCTCCCCTATGGGGGAACCACCATTGTCCATCTCCCATTTCTTTTCAGTATTCAAGGACTGCCAGTGGGTACCATTTCTGGAACAGTCCCCAATTTCCTACTCAAGGATTTCACTTATCCTCTCCCTCATTTTACCAATCCAGAATCTGGGCTTCAGAGGGCTAGCATCCTACCTGCCAAGAGCGCCCAGGCAGTTGGTGGGAGGGTAGCCCAGAGTTCAAGTCTGTAGCGGTGACACTGACGCTCACACTGATTCCCATCAGGACAACTTAGACTCTAAGGGCGCAGGGTGGTGGGATCTTTTTCAGAATTAGTCTCTTGTGCTTCCCATTGTCCCGGGTGCTCAGGCATCATATGGTATGGGGCACAGAGCGTTGGGCCAAGAATCAGGAGACAAGGACTGGTCTTGACTGGCGGAGTGACCCTGGTCAAGGGCTGGTCTCCTTTGGTCCTCAGCTTCCTGAGTGGAGTTGGGCTAGATGGCTTCTGTGGTGACTCTTCACAGATTAATGTATGTAATCCATGAAATTCCCATCAGCTGCAGGGCTCCGATGCTTACCAAGTCATGGAAGGCATAGTGCCAGGGACAGGTATGCCCTTCATTTCACCTGCAGCTGGGAGAGTGGTTCTCCTTCCCCCATCTTTGGGGGATTGAAATGAAAATGGAAATGAATGCTCACGGAGGTCAAGGAAAATCTAGCCTGTCACACAGCTAGAAAATGGCAGCCATGGTGGGTTTCAAGAGGGATATGAGGGAAGGGAATGTTGGAGACTGGGGGCAACCCAACTGGCAAAGCATCCAGAGTGGGGTGAGAGTGGACAGCAGGGCAACCTGCTGAGGAGGAGGGCACCAATCTGAACTGTGGCTCAGTAGCTGTGTGACCTTGGAGAAAACATCACGTGTCTCTGAGCCTCAGTTTTCCTCACCAACAGGCTTGGCTTATCGCACAGGCTTGCTGAGAAGGTCTAATGAGAAGGCAGGTCTGAAAGTCACAACTTCAAATTCTCTGAAGCCTCAGTCTCAGCCTGGATGAGTTTGGTGGCCTTTTGAGCTTCAGTTTCTCTGCTGAGAAATGGGGATGCCAGTGCTCCCTCCCAGAGCTGTTTCAGGGCATGGTGACAGGGCCTGCTCAGTCCTGGGCTGGGGCTCCCTCAGTGGCGGCACTGTCCTCACAAGTACACACCATGCAGCCAGGTGCAGGTTGGAAGATGGTCTGCACATCTCCTGAGGGCAGTTTCAGGGGAATGCACTCTCCCTGACAGGGCCTTGGTCATACCTGTTTCCAGGCCTCTCACCCTGCCATGCTGTTTACCAAACAGAAAGTTCTAGAGGCCAGAGCGTTATTGTCTCTTTCTCTATTTTGTTTTGTTTCAGCGCCTGGGGATTTGTCTCTCAGCCATAATAGACTAGGTCCAGAGCCCACTGGATCCACATTTCTAGAAACTTCCAACCAGTCTCATGGCAGCCTGTGGCCAGTAGAGTCAGAGTAACGCAGCCACATCAATGTTTATAGCAGCTTAGTTCACAATAGCTAGATTGTGGAACCAACCTAGATGCCCTTTAACAGATGAATGGCTAGAGAAACTGTGGTATATATACACAATATTATTCAGCCATAAAGAATAATAATATTATGGCATTTGCAGATAAATGGATGGAATTGGAGAATATCATGCTAAGTGAAATAAGCCAATCCCAAAAAACCAAAGGCCGAATGTTTTCCCTGATAAGTGGATGATGATATATAATGGGGGTTGCGGGGGAGGTGAGTGAGAGAAGAATGGAGGAACTTTAGATTATGTAGAGGGAAATGAGAGGGAGGAGGGAGGTATGAAAAAGGGTGGACTGAGACAGACATCATTACCCTATGTACATATATGATTACACAAATGGTATGAACCTACATCGTGCACAACCACAGAAATGAAAAGGTGTACCCCATTTGTGTACAATGAATCAAAATGCAGTCTGTAAAAACAAAAACAAAAAATAATTAAAAAAAAAAGAAAATATCACCTCCCCCAAAGCCTGGATTGCATGTGCAGGCCCATGGAGGCCAGTTGGTCATACCTAAAGGTGATAGGTTTTCAGCAAAAAATAACGAGACTGAGTTCTGGATGCTCCATGCCAACCACAGGCCCTTTTCCCAGTGCTGTTTCCAGTGCCAACTAGAAACCAGGGCTGGCACTAGTTTCTCTTGGAGGCAAAGTTGTGACTGCAAACAGGCTGGGACTGTTCCCACCAACTCACCACAGTTGACTGAGAGCGCCTTGTCTCACTGGAGAACATTGGGAATTACTTCCTCAAATAACAGCATGTCCATTTGAAAGGAGGAATCTGAGGCTCAGAGGAGAGAGTGCTGGAGGGAGGGGAGGGAAGAGTGAGGCAGAGGTTCTGCTCATTAGAACTCGGGTAGCTTCAAACATTGCCTTGCCTGGGCACCAGGGTCAGGGAATGGGAAGCTCTGAAGGTGGGGCCTCAGCATCAGCATTTTCCAAAATCCCCTGAGAACCTTCCTGCTTGCAGGTAACATTTAGCCGTGACAGTGTGGGCTCGTTACTTCCTGCTGGGTCTTGACGCAGCTCCATCTGACCCCAGAGCCAGGTTCATGGACACAGACCTGGGCAGCCTCCCACAGATCCTCCCAGAATCCCAGGTTCAACACAGCCCACGCCTTGCAGCAAGCTCTTCCCACGTAATCCTCCCACTTCCCCCGACCTCCTGTGATTTCGTTTTCCCATTTGGCATTTTGTTTTGATGTTCAAGGCATAAAGGGCCAATAGCTTCCCCCAAGCTATTTCTCCTCTGAAGCAGTGAAATAGCTTAGCAATTTTGGAGCCATTTAAAATGCATTGTTTTGCTGGGGGACCCAGTGGGGGGAATCCTGGCTTTCTCCTAAATCCTACCACAGAATACAGCAGGCTTCCAATCAGGATTTTTTTTTTTTTTTTTCAGAGTTTGCTAGTCATGAAGGCAGAAGCCTGTCCACTCGCACTGTGCTCTGTGTGGAAGGAAAGGAGACTTACACTTCCCGCGAGCTGTGCAGGTCCCCCAGAGCAGGGCTTGGACCTTCTCACAAAGGCCTGAGTGCCTACTGTGTGACCTGAACCTGGGCATCCTTTGTGAAAGAATTGCCACCCAGCTAACAGGCACTGGCCTGGATGACTGCTGTGTGTTCCCTCAGCAAATAGCCACAGCTGTCGTGAAGCGGGGAGGACGGTGCTGCATTAGACCACCGCCTCCCACACTAGGCCGTCAGTGCAAGGAAAGACGGGACTGCGCTTTCTAAGAAGGGTTCCTTCTCTCTGCATGGCTTGGCCTCCAAAACATAGTCCCTTAAAGCCCTGGCTACAGAAACTGAAAGTATAAGCTGTTCCCAAGCTCAGACCCCATCCTCAGGGGTTCCTCCTCCATTGGCCTGGGGCAGAGCTGAGGCAGGGGCCCTTGGTGGTTCTCACCAGCAGCCGGGGCTGAGAGTCTCTGTGGCCCCTCCCTTCCTCTCTGTCCATCACTCTCTTCCCTCTCAAGTGGGTGTGATGTTGTTACATAAGGAAACTATCCCCAGATGATTGGAAGGGACACAATCTGGCTCTCGGGAAACCGGGGTGTTGGTGGGAACAGACCCAGCCTGCTTTCACACACCCCTTTGCCTCCAAGAGGAACAGCGCCAGCCCATTTTCTAGCCTTGTCTGCACGCAATCTTGGTCCAGCACCTCCTCTGTGCAGGCACTGAGCAGCAAGCGGCAGTCGGTAGGGAGGACAGTGCTGTCCTGCCCTGGGAGCTGCTGATCTGGAAGCAGGTGGGCCATGGGCACTACAAGAGTGAGGACAGCTACCAGGAAAAAGGGCACAACAGGGGCTGAGCTGGTCTGGGAAAAGGAGAGCAGCGGGTGCGACAGTGGCCTGAAGGCTGAAGCATAATGACTAAGAGGATGGGCTGTACAGGGCCTGGTAACTTAGTACCGAAAGAGAGCCGGGAAATGGGACAAAGGGATGGGAAGAGGGTAGAGAGCAGGAAGGGCCAATATTCCTCATACGCATTTTCACAGGCAGGTAGTATGACGTGGCCTGGACAGGGAGGAGCAGGACCACTGGCCCTGGAGCCAGGGATGGAGAGCCATTTTGATGCTCAGAGAACTGTGGACTTGGGCTGTGTACTTGATTTCCCTGTGCCTCACTGTCTCCTTGTCCAACTTGGAGATGATGATAAGGGCTTTTATAACAACTAAATTAATTCCTGTAAACCACTTTAAAAAGTGCCTGGAACATAGTGAGTACTCTCTAAATACTTGCTGTCATTATTATTAGGTGCTAGGCATTCAGTGTTCACATTAGCCAAATAGGAATGATAATAGACTTAACTCAGAATAAGGTGGCTGTGTTCCTATTGTGAAGATTATATGAGAAACTCTGGATTACTTATGACATACCTGGCACGTGGTAAGCAGGCAATACAAGTTCACCACCCTCATTATTTATCATTCATCATTACATATGCCTGAGGATATGGAACTTTTTGGTGCAAACTTGCAAACAACCAAATATCAAGAAATGGGTAGGATCTCTTGGAGGAAGTGCCCCTTCATTGTAGGTCCTAGGGCTGCACACAGCAGGTGAGCAGGGCAGCTGGATGAAGTGCCCTTGAAGTCTAAGAATCCATGATTCTTCCTGACTCTGATCTTTATTGATCTCTACCCATCTCTAAAAATTCTCACAAACATGTCCTGGAGCCTTTGCTCTTAGACAGTAATCCTTTCCTGCTTGTTTCCCTGCTGTGGCAAAAGGATATTAAATTCAGATATCTCTGTCCCAGGAGCTGACAACACTGATAACAACTGCCCCACGCTAAGGTGACAAGTGGTCCCCTGAAGTTGGTGCCCCACACTGCCCTGCTCTCCCAGCTTACATGACATTGGGGCCTCGCGATATCCACCAAGGGTACAGTGAGGCTGAGGAACGCCTTCTCAGGCAGGGACTTTTGAAGAAGACTGAGATCCAGCTCTGGACTGGCAGGGTCTCTAGAAGCATCCAGCCGCTCCTCTCCCCATCTCCCTGGGTGTAGTTCATTGGCGCCCTCTAAAAATAGCAGTGGTTATTCAGGGAAATACGCTGCACTCTGTCTCTGGGGATGGCAGCACAGGCCTTTTTCAAAAATAGAACCCCAATCAGGTGTGCTTCCTAATCTTTGTCTCTTGCCATGGGTCCCTGAATCCTTCAGAGAGATCCAGAGACTAGGTGGTGGCTGGGTACCTGGCATCAGGTAGCTGGGGAGAGTTACAGCCAGGGTTCCCACCAACCTTTGTGTCCTTCCAGAACATTGCTCCATCTCCCCTTTAACAAGATCCATTTCTCCTTATTCCAGTTATTACAAAAAACATCAAAAGGTAATCTCACCATCTAGAAATAACCACTGATTCTAGCTCTCTTCCCTCTGTCTATATACACTGCACATACATTTATTTATAGAACTGGGATAGTATGCCTTATATCTTGTTATTTTTCACTTAACATCGCATCAAAAGTATTCCCTATATCATTCAATATTCTTCTACATCAGCACTTATCAATGAGCAGAGTATAGAGCTTAAGAACATAAGCTTTGATTCAAAAAGATCTGGGGTTTCACGCCCTGGCTCTGTAGTGTACAGGTGTTGTGGCCACAAGCAGTTTTGAACTCTTTAAGCCTCTGTATTTACATTTATGAAATGGGGTCAGTAATGGTCACCATCGCTGCAGGGTTGTTATAAAGGCAAAGTGCTGTGCTTTCCCCATGACAGCATAATAACAATAAATGATGGCAAACTCGAACTGTGAGTTGATGCTTCCCCTATTGATAGATATTTAGCTTGTTTCCAAAGCCCACCATATGCTCCTCCTGTCTCTGGGAAGTTCTGGAATTCAGAGAGGGCTGCGATGGCAGCTCCATGGTTGGGGACCTTCCCAAGCAGCAGCAGGTTGACTGGTGAATAGGGACAGGGTGTGCAAGCTAGGGGAGGCTTGCTCCGGGGACCTCCTCAAAGAGTCCTGCCTGTGCCTCCACCACCAAATAGATTGCAGAGTCTTGGAACAATGCAGCACTGTGCAACTCTGCAGATTTCTTCCATGGGTAGGGTAGGGCCGGGCTGGACAGGGGCCTCCTGCTCTATTTCTCAGCCAGATTCTATCTTGGTCATCTTTTTTCTCCAAACCCAATTTCCTCGGAAGTCGAAATGTCTCTCTTCCCTATTCAGATCCTTCCTCTGTGCTTATAAGTGTTACAAGCTGGGCCCTGAGGAAGAAGGCAAGACTCAGCAATGTTAGGTGACTTCTCCATAGTCACACAGCTAGGCACCCATCAAACTTCAAATAGAAGCTTATTTTGGGTTGAATTATGTCCCTCAATTTTATTTGTGAAAGCACTAACCCCTAGCACCTCAGAACATGAAAGGTAATTGGGATGAGGTCATAGGGTTGGGCTCTAATCCAGGATGCCTGGCGTCCTTTATAAGAGATTAAGATGCAGCACAGATGGAAGGATGACCATGTGACACAGTGAGAAGGTGGCCATCTGCAAATGAAAGGGACAGATCTCAGAAGAAACCAAGCCTGATCTTGGACTTCTGCCCTTCAGAAATGTGAGGCAATACATTTGTGTTGTTGAAGCCACCTGGTCTGTGGCGTTTCATTAAGGATACTGTAGCTGATGAATACACAACTTGAAAGTTAAAAAAAAAAAAAAAAAAAAAAAACCCTTAGTTTATAAGGTAATAAAATGATTCCATATTTTTGTCCTTTTGTAGAATGACTTTGTGAGGTGGAGAGAATATTTTTATTCCATATGAGTGGAGGGGATCAATAAGATGCATGTGAAGAACTTGATCCAGTGCCCAAGAAAAGGCCACTGTTACTATCCTCACCTTCTAACTTGGGGACTTGCTATGGAATCTAAGTTCACGGATAGTAGGTGGGAGCCAGGGAAGGAAGGTTTCAAACTACATCAAAGGACAGATGCCACAGGGTGAGGGAGCTGCCTCAGAGGGAGTGGGCTTATGTTCCAGGGCACCTGAGAGCAGGGGTAGGGTAGCCGCTGGGGACCGTGAAGCAGAGAAGTGACTTGTTCTGTCATCTCCAGACCAGCAGCAGTGGCAGCACCTGGGAGCATGTTAGAAATGTGGATTCTGGTGCTTTACCCTATCCCTACTGAAGCAGAAACTATGGCTGAAGCTTAGCCATCTGTGTTTTGCACAAGCCCTCCAGGGGATTCTAGTGCAGTCAAGTTTGAGAACCAGTGGAGACTGATTCCAAACTGGACAGGCAGAATAAAAAGGATGAGATGACCTTTAACAGTCCTTCGAAGTCAGAAACACAGAGATTCAGGAGGACAATGACTTTTCTCCCTCTCCCTTTATCTTTGAGAGGCTACACATTTGACCACTGAAGCTGCTGGGGGTTGACATGTGTCCTGTTTTATTAGCTGACCACATCTCACTGACTTCCTATCCTGATACTGGGAGAAAGCTGGTCCAGAGTTCTTCAGACACATTCCCTGAGAACATGCCATAGGTTTCCACATCAGGGCAGGAAGGGGCCTCAGAGATGTACCACCATAGTTAATCTGATCCTGAGAGGCAAGGGTCATCAAGGTCACACATCAGAGTGATGCAGGCCAGGCTTTACAGACTCACTTCTCATCACTGTGTGGCCATGCTTGGTGCCCTTAAGGGACATGGGCATCCAACAAAACCACTGAGGGAAGCTTCTATTTTCATTCAACATCTCTTTGGCTCAGCTGGTGCATGGATGCCTTTCAATGCCAGATTGATCATTCTTGACGGAATGTTTCAAAGTCAAACTGGGGGCAGGAGAGGACAAAGCTGTTGCTCCAGGCACAAGCACAGCCTCTGAAGTTTTTGCCTGTCACTAGTAGTTTCTTTCCACACTTGGGGAATATTTTGCCCTGGAAATTCTTATACCTGGGGCATTACAAATGACTCATACTCTGGTTGCCTCAACATCCAGAGTCACCCAGGAGAGATGCTTGTCAGACCTTATTTAATCAGTCTTGGCAGAGAGTATGTTCAATGGATGGCACTATTATGTTCCACAGAGTTTTCTGGCCTTATTGAAAGAGACCATGCTGCAGAGAGTCTACAGGAAGAGCTTTTGTTCTAGCTGGTCCATCAGAGTCCACCACTGGGACATGAGTAATTCTAGAGGCAGAACATCAGACGACACAGAGAATATGATCTTGGATGGAAGAAAGCAGTTGGAAAGTTTGGGCTTGGACACTTACTATTCTATCATCTTATGGGTGGAGCCCAAAATACATTTCTAACAGTAATGTTAATGCTGGTGTTCCTGGGACCATACTTCATGAACTGCAGACATTAGTAACCTGCCTTGCCTTCTTCATGGGATTCTAGAGTTGACTCCTTTGGAAGACCCATGGATAGTCTGGTTCTGCCATTTGCCTGATGTGTAGGAACCTTGGACCATCACTTACCATTTCTGAGTCTTGAATTTTCTATTTGTAAAATGTAATGAAAACTCCTTCTCTGTGTACTTCAGAGCGGTGAGGGTTAAAGAAAAGAAACAATTGCACAAAAGAGTTCTGAAAATTGTAAAGACTTCTCAAATGTAGGTGAAAAGAAATATTGGGCACCTATATGAGTCAGAAGTTCTGCCCTTAGGGAACCTAGGGGTCAATGGGGAAGATGGGTAAATGAACCAATGATATGGTCAGTGCAGTAGCAGAGAATCACAACAACCTGTAGAAGCATGCATAGATACAGAAAGTGGCTTAAGGACATCTGACTTTATTCTTAGTGAAATGAGAAGCCATTGTAGGGTTTTAAAGTGCAGTGACCTGATCTTCTTTATTTCATGGGAAGATCAGTGTGGGCTGGAGTATGAACCATCAGGAGGGAGGTTAGAGGCAGAGCAGCAGGAGACAGCAGCAGGCTGCACAGTGGTCCAGGAGAGAGATAATGTTGGGAAGTGGATGCATTTGAGACTTGGTGATATATTAGAAGTTTGGAACAAAGGAGAGAACAGAATCAAGAAGGTGCCCAAGATTCTGGCCCACTAAGATGGGGAGGACTGGGGAAGTAGGTTGGAATTAGAGATGATGCTGAGGCTGTTTGGAGGTGTGATAAGTCTGAGGTGTTCAGAATAGATATGCCTCCTGTTGCACAGACACCTTGCCCCATGAGCCTTTGCTACTCCAACTGCTGGATCTCTCCTGCTGTGAGGGGCTCCCCTATTTCCATTCTTCCTCATGATGCCCTGGCATTACTGAACTGTGCTGTTCTCTGCCTCTCTGACATGCAGCTGTGTCCTTCCCATCTATAGAGTCATCTCCAAAATGAACAACAGTAGCAATCAGCAAGCAATCATCTTTTCTTCCCCTATACAATGGCTGGGTGTGCAGATAATGTTTGTGATTGTTGCAAAAATGATGGAATGAAAAATGGGCTCTTGCCAAAGAAAAGCGGGGGGGGGGGGGGGAGCTATTTCAATAAACGCAAGTGGTTCAGACTCAATTTGCAGCTTCTGAAACTGGGCCCATGAAGGTGTTCTGCCCCACTGCCTTCCTGTAGAAAGGGGGAGGGATGCCTGGTAAGATCCTGCCAGGGAGACCAGCCCCCAGTGGAGGCCCCTGGAAGTGCTGGGGATTGAGGTGATGGGGGACTGTTCTGATTCTCACCATAAGGTCTGTGCATTTATGAAGGTAGCTCTCCTGGTTTTTACTTGTACATGGCTTAGCCAACTGAGGAGAGGTGCTCATGGAGGTTCTAGGTGACTCTAAGTGCATCCCAGGCAAGAAGACCATGGGTTAGTTGATGCCCATAGTAAGAAGCTGTCACAGTTACTGTGTTCCAAAGCAGCCAATTGCATCCTGCTCTGTGCTAAGGTGGTACCAGTCTTTGTCTAATTTGACCCATCTTTGCAGTAGTCCTGCAAGGTGGGTATTATTAGTCTCATCTGACAGAGGGAGAAAATGGAGGAGGGGGTTAATAACTGTGATATAATAGCCAGTAAACAGCAAAACTGGAATTCTAAACTGGGGTGCTTGATTCAGAAGCTCATGATTGTGTGAAAAATCAAAGACTGCTAATAACAAGTGTTGGCAAGCATGAGGAGAAATAGGAACTCCCATATGCTGCTCATGGGACTATGAACCACCATGGCCACTTGAGAACCATCTGAAAATTCCTCAGAAAGTTAACACCTAGATATATGCCTAGGAGACATGAAGACAAGTGACCACAGAAAAATCTTCCAAGAACTGATTATAGTAGTGTTAATCATAATAGCAAGAAAGTGAAAACAACCCAAATGTTCATTAGCTGAGAATGGATAAATACAATGGGATATCATTTGGCAATAAAAAGGAAGACAGTACTGAAACATATTACAACACAAATGAATTTTGGAAACATGCTAAGGAAATGAAGCCAGTCACAAAAACACATATTGTGTTCTTTACTCCATTTCTATGAAATGTCCAATAGAGACAAATCCAAAAAGACATTAAGTAGATTAGGAGCTGCTTAAGATTGGTGACCCCGGCAACTCAGATGGGGTGGGAGGAGCTTAGGTTAGGAGAAATCTGGAATGGCTGCCAATGGGCTTGGCTTCTTTTGAGGGTGGTGGTGAAAATGATCTAGAATGGATTGTGGTGATGGTTGCACAAGTCTATGACCATACTAATAACCATTGAATCATAGTCTTCAAATAGGTGAATTCTAAGTTATGTCAGTTATATCCCAATTAAGCTGTTTTTTAACAGTAATGATTGATATTAAAGAAGAAAGAAGGAAAGAAATGAAAAGAAAGCAACCATAATTCTCCCAAGTATAAGCATCTGGAATTAATATTTTTTCACTTATTCAACAAATTTTGAGGCCCTGTTATGTGCTAGGCACATATCTTGTATAAAAACGTTGTGGGGGTGATTAATACCAATTTCTGATAATGGTTGCCTCTTAGGAAGGAGAAAAATGGGATTGGAAGACACATTGGGGCTTTCAACTATGCCTATAATGTTTCTTTTAAAAAGTTACTTGTGATATCTTTTATTTTTTAATTAAAATTTGTATTGATATAATTCTAGATTGATCTGCAATTAGAAGAACTAATACACTTATGATACGCTTTCCCCAGTTTTCCCCAATGGTAACATCTTGCCAAAGTGAAATACTATCATAGCCAGCAGTATATGGATATTCACACAATCCACCAATCTTACTCACATTTCCTAGTTTTACTTGTATTCCTGTGTGTATGTGTTAAATGCTACACAATGTCACCCCCTCCGCAGGTTTGTGCATTCATCACCACAGTTTAGATACAGAACATTCCCATCATTGAGAGGATCTCCGCAACCCTTTTATAACCCCACATATCACCCTCCCTTGACTCTGTCATCCTCTTCTCCATTTCTAAACTTTTATCATTTCAAAATCCCGTGCACTCATAAAATATCTAAGTTTTTGAGACTGGCCTTTTCTCATTCAGCATAATTCCCTGGAAGTTCATCCAAGTTGTTTCATGTATCAACACTTCTCTCCCTTTGGTGTTGAATAGCATAAAACAGCCTGGAGTGGATGGACCACAGGTCATCATTCACCTTCTGAGGCCCATCTAGACTAATTGCAGTGTGTAGCTTGCTAACACCTACAGTGTTTTAACTCTTTGGGGTATACAGATTCTCAGTGTATTCTGCATTTTATTTTTTGATATGAAGATTATTTTCCAATTGAAATAGAGGGAGGAGGACAGAAAAGAAGGACCAGTAATGCTGGACCAGGTTTTTATAGCTATCATGCTGAAGAGCAGTCCATAGTGCAGGGCTCAGGGGGACAACTGATGCTAGAGCCCTGGCAAGGTCGGGGGGCCCACTTGCTTCAAGGTTCTAGGCCTCACATGGGAACAAAGAAGCCAGTCCGAATCCTCCAGCCTCTAAGCAAGCGTTAAGGGGAAGCCCCCTCTGGGGCTTTCTCTAGCCTGTGCATGTCTGTAGGCTGCCCTGAAATTGGAAAATCACAAAGATGGCAAAAGAAAAGGAGGGTAGTGCTCAAGGGAGGCAGAATGGAATCTCACATCTTGGGATATCGGATTTGCAGCAAAGGGCTGCCTGGCTAGTGCTGGAATAGAGAATAGCAATACAAGGGCTGAGAACTTTCTTCTAATGTCAGGTCAAAGCTGTTGGGGTTTTGGTACCAGTGGGTAGATAATGAAGCCCTTATACAATCTTTCTGCCAGGTGCAAGGGAGACGGGTGGAACCCTGGCTTCCTGTGCACCTCCCACACCCCTCACCATGTAGCTTTGCCTACATCCTTACAAACATCTATTATGAGTTTCTTAGTGCTGGGAGAGGGGAAGGCAGTCAGAATCATGATATATATATATATATATCTCCACTGGAGGTCTTCCTGGGGGCAAGACACCAGGAGGTGTCTTGAGGGTAGGCTCCCATTTGGGACATCCATAAATGTATCCTTCATGTGGCCAGAGAATGGTGACCTGTGCTGGGAAGGTCCCAGAAGCTGTGGGGTAGAAGCAGGGACAAGGAAACCAGTCTGAGGGGTCAGGGTAGGCTGCCAGTGAGCTCACCTTCCAGGGAGACCTGAAAGATGAGCAAGGATTTTGACAATTCGAAGTATCCAAAGAGCTCTCCACTTGCAGGAAAAGCATGGTAAAGTTGCAGAGGCTGGGATGTCCTGCTGTTAAGCTCCTACCACTGCTGCTGACAATCACCTCACCACCAACATGAACTGAGAGTGTTGACAGGCCTGGGAGCTATGCCAGCTTTTGGGATGCGAACCACAATATCAATGTTATTTATTATTATGGCTACATCATTTCACATGTAGAGTTATAGAAACACAGAATGGTTAAGTGACTTGCTCTAGGTCACACACTTCAAAAGTAGAACTGAGATTGGAACCCAGAATCCTCACCATTTATGATTAACACTTCCAGAAAAGGGGAAGCACAGGGCCTTCTAAGGTACAGTGAGAAGTTTGGGCTTCCAAGTCACTAAAGAAAGGGTCACAGGCACACTGAGGAATGCTATTTTGGACCCATCTCTTAACCTCTCCTCAACATTTCTGAAACAAACCACCACCACCACCACCACCACCACCACCACCACCACCACTACCACCACCACCACCAACAACAACAAAAAACCACCTGGTTTTATGGCCTCTTTAGCTCTTTGCTGAGTCTCTTCTTTATTTTTCATGTTAACATTTTGACAGACTAAAATCAAGCCTGTTTTAGGGAATTAGGCAACACTCCTTTCCATAATTGTAGGCACCTGGAGAAGTTGCAAAACCAGCTCGGGAAGCAGCCTTTCTCCAGAGTGTTCTGAACCCACTAAACTTCGCCTCATCCACTTCTGTATCTGCATCTCCTCAGTACCGCCCCTGACTGGGCAAGGCTGGATCTGAGCCCATCTCATGCTCCCAAGACAAGACACAAGCGCCAGGAAGCCTAATGGTAGGTATCTCTCTGAACCTGGGTGATGTATTCCTTGAGGCTCCCCAGGTCCTTCCTGCTGATCTGGGCCCATGGGGCTGTCCAGGGACAGATCTTGGTCTACTCCTGTCTCTTCTCTCTGCGCTGTTACCACACAAAGGAAGGGAAGGAGTGGTCATTGCAGTCAGCAGGATCTGGGTTCAAGTCTTAGTTTTGCCACTTGATACCCAAGTAAGCTGCAGAAGTTTCTCTCCCTTCCCATGCCTCTGCTGAGAGAGGAGGTTGGGTGAGATGACATCACAGTCCCTCCGGCCCTGCAGCTCTTCTGGAAGAACCCATGGCGCCCAGGCAGGGAACACCCTCATCTCCCCAATGAGATGGCAACAGCTTCAGTGGGCTGCTGTGAAGGTCAATGCACACAGCACCCCCTGGCCAACTGCAAAGCCTTTACAAAGCAGAGATTATTTTCTTATTTTATAACCTAGTGTTTTTCTTCAGCACCTCCCACTCCCTGTCTCTCCTGTGTGTTTCCTTTGAGGATACTGAGAAGAGTGAGGAAGAGAGAGGCCATGCAGGAGGAGGCCAAAGGAGCTGCAGAACACTGTCCAGGCTGCACTGGATTTGCTAGGCCCAAGCCCTGACATGTTCTGCACAGAGATAATGAACGGCTCAGACACTGCCTCACCACAGAAGCCAGCCCTCATGAGGAAGACAGCTGGAGTCAGAAAGAGGGCCCCTTTGCCTGGCCGGGGAGCACAGCAGCACTCCCTGGTTTGCAGGTTTGGGCACTGTCTTCTGCCTGTTGGTGATGTGGCAGAGGTGACTTGCCTGTCTCATCTGATTTGCAGAGGCCCAGACAGGAGTCGGGCAGCAGCCGTGCAGGAGGGTGGCTCTGACAGGGCTGAAGAAGAAAGACAGGCATAGTCACTGCTGGAAAGGGAAGTTCTTCCCTCCCTTCCTTGGGCCATGCATGAGACTCAGAACCAAATCAGTCTCTAGTTCTACCCCAAGGAAAGCCCGGTGATGGCAGAGTGGGTCTGAGACAGGATGGGAAGACAAGCAGCAGAGTAGCTCACCCTGGCCCTGCAAGTTGGTCCTCTGGGGAGATGCCCTAACTCCTATTGGCCTCAGTTTCCGCATCTATAAAATGGGATAATGAGGATGCGCATCTATAAAATGGGATAATGAGGATGATGAAATAGCAGTCGAGTTTCTGTGAGGGTTAGGAGAAAACAGTAAAATATATGACCCATTATTTAATGATAATGCTAGTTTTAATAATTGAAAGGAGAAAGTTAATTATTCAATAAATACATAATGAGGGCCTATTTTGTGCCAGATGTTGTGCAGGTATTTCTAAACCACGCAGCCCTCACAGGGGTATGCGGAGGCAGACAGGGAAGCAGGAGTCTCAGGGTGAGAGAGCAGGGCCGGCCAGCCTTCCTGTCTCCACTCCCCGCCCTGCTCTGTGCCTCCTGCCACAGGCTGCCTCGCTCCTATCGTACCGCTCCTGTGTAGCCAGGGTCCACAGTTTCTTCCCTGAGTGATGATATGGGGATCTTAGAGGCCAGGACCTCAAATTGAGGCTCCTGAATTAATTGGCAACCCTGGGGAAAACCTACTCTCTCCCCTTAAGAGACAATCACTAACAAGCTTCACCTCCACCTGTATTTCTCAACTTCAGCAGGCTGAGTATTAATTTCATCTGTGAAGGAAGAGCCAGGAAGCATCATCTTTTATAACCCAAATGGGCCACTCCATCTCTCTCCAGATGATGCCAAGAGCTCAGGGGCACTGTACATGGAGGTGGTTACAGAGACAGGAGCTCTCCTATTGGTACTGTTCATGGCCCACAACACAGACCACCTGAAAATCAGCCCGCAGCTGTTGTCCCCTCCTGACCATGTGTGCACTGGGCTGGGCAGAGGCAGGGAACTAACACCCAGGGACACTTGGCACCAAATCTATTCCACTTAATCCTCAGAACAACCTTGTGATGGGAGGTATTATCAACCCATTTTACAGTCAAGGAAACTAAGGCACAGTGAGGCTATTTTGTGCAGAATTACGTAGGTTTCTAACAAGGGAGGTAGCATTTGAACTTAAGAGCATATGGCGTCAACAATGTGGCTCATTCAATGACACCAGAAGTTCTTAACCTTTCTTTTCATTATAAATCTTCCCACTGCAGTTATCAAGGAGCCTTTACAGATTCTTTCCCCCCCAAATCCCCCCTTCCTATAAATTTCAATACCACAGATATATGATAGGTCTCCTATAAATTTCAATACCACAGATATATGATAGGTCTATTTATATACTATGACTCTTTGGGGTAACTGCAAACTATTATAATAACTAGGATTCTTTATAACCCCTAAACCCCAAGAAATAATTTTGCCCCCTTGGGGACCAGACTGTCCCTATTGAGAATGCATAAATTACACCAGTGGTCCTCAAAGCATGGCTCCTGGAGTGGCAGAGGGCACTGTTCATCTACAGCCCAAGACTGGGGAAGGAAATCCAGCAGGACTGTTCCTTTGAGTACTGATATATTCTTCAGAGGAATTGGTGATTTGTGGTCTTTTGGATTTCAGATACTTTTGCTCTCTATCCCTCATACTTTGGATTTGCATGCCACTTCCTACAGGAAGCCTGCCTGAGCACACCCACCTGAAGCTGTGTTGGTTCCCTTTGCCCCCAGTGTTGTTCTGCCAAAGCAATGCCCTACTCTGGGGTCACTGTCCATGTACATGAACTTGCCCATAAGAGGAAGGATTGGGACTTATCCATTTCTGCATTCCAGAACCTAACAGGCATAGCACATAGGTAGGTGCTCAGTAAATGTTTCAGGGATGAATGAAAAGAGGGGGTAAATAAGATTGCTCCTGCTGCCTTTGTTTCACCTGGCATGATGTTTAGCAAGGACCAGTCTGGGATGGTTGAATAAGAGTAATAGTATATAAGCATGCCTTCAGAATGTGGTACTTTATGGTTACCTTTTATAGAACTAGAGTTTTCCTTTGGCAATACCTATAGGTAATGTTCCGGGTGGTCAAGGTCCCTTTGGGGCTGAGATAAGCACAGCCTATGATCACAGAACAGTGATGGTGATAATGATGAGAGACAGGGGATTTGGCCTGCAGTATGGACACTTCCTCTCTGCTCTTTTGGCACACTGGGTGGACTTTGGGGCAAAACCATGATAAACTGACAACCAGTAATAGCCAGGGGAACCCTAACTGATGAAGTTCCACGTTCACACTGCTGTTAGTGGTGACCACTTTAGACTTCCATTTCCAGTAGGCTGCCTACTCATCCTAAGGAATCCCCCTAATGATGAACACAGAAAAATACCAGATTAAACAAACAAACCAATTTATATATATTTAAATATATAGCTAAGCTGGGAAGAAGGAGAAGAAAATCCTCAAAGGTCACAGTTACAACAAGATAGCTCAAATTCACAGGATAGCAAGGCTATCCTGAGGGCATGGGCCAACCCTTGGTGGTCTAGAATTTTTGGGTTTGAAGGACCAACAAAGGAAACAAAGTCATATTTCTTCAAAAGGTGGGAAGACAGACTGATGTCCTCACCTGAAGCCAAGACTCCTCAAGACAACATCCATAACCCTGGTGAAAGAATGAATTAGAAAACACAAAATCTCATACCACAGAGGAGCCAGGGAGAAAATCTAGTCATGGTAGAGGGGAAAGGAAAAAAAAAAATCCAAAAAACAATTCCCTGAGAATTCCAGATGACAAAATGGCATCTAGAGCTTAATTAGCTATTACCCTGTGAGAAAAACAAAACAAAACACGAAGTCCAAGCTGCATATTTAAGTGTATTTAAGCTGTGCACTTGAGAGGGTCCCCAAGTAGGTGGTTCCTCCAGGTACCTGGCAGAAGCAAATGCAAATTCTTTCTGGAACAATTAATTCTCCACTCAGTCCTCAAACAAGTTCCACAAAATGTCAACAATCGGGAAATATAAAAGAACACACGAGGAAACAAGCCACCATGAGCAACAGGCAGCAGAAAAAGTGACCAAAAGAATCAGATCACAAATACTATGGGTCCTTAAATTATCAGATTCAGAAAATAAACATGTACAGTATTTAAAGAAATATCATAAGGATAGTGAAAGTATAGGC
This sequence comes from Sciurus vulgaris, assembly GCF_902686455.1. Taxonomy (NCBI): domain Eukaryota; kingdom Metazoa; phylum Chordata; class Mammalia; order Rodentia; family Sciuridae; genus Sciurus; species Sciurus vulgaris. Next base: position 76,430,712 of record NC_136472.1, read on the forward strand.
AAAGAACAGATGATCAGAAAGGGTAAAGCAGATTGAAAGATATTCAACCAAAACTTTTAGAGATGAGATTGGTGCGTGGGCTTCTTGAGGCTGTAGTTCTAAATATGATGTTCGGTATCAGCATGAGCCTTGGGGTTGGAACTGGAAAACTAAAATGCTGTGTAAATTGGGCCCACCACTCCTGGTCTCTGGGCCTCGCTCTCCTCATTTTCAAATGAAAGGTAGAACTAGATCACTTCCTCAGTCCCATTCTATAAACTCACATTCTACTGTACTAGATTACCTCTACTGGGCACTTGCTGTTTGTGTTACCCATGATCATATACATTTTTTTCATGCTTATTAGTCCTTGCAATAGGCCATTGAGGTATGGGCTTATTATGCCCATTTTACATATTAGGAAACTGAAGCGCAGGGAGTAAGGCTGCCCAGAGTCTGGAGTTGGTAAGCCAGGATCGAGTTCCCTCACTATGATCCTGGAGCCTGCTCTCTACCATTACACTAGATGCCCTTCGAAAATACTTGACTCTGAACATTCTGGAAATCCAGCTCTACAATTCTTTAGCCTATTAGAAGTTTTTTTTAACAGTATGGGGCAGTACCATAGTGAGAGTAGTTTACTAATAGCAACCAAAGTACCCACCCCAATGGGGTGGCAAGAAAACTATGAATAACCAACTGCCAAATATTAAATCTAAGTCCTATGAGCAAGGACTTTACTTATTTTAGAGGAGTCATTTATGACAGAGCAGCAAACAGTGTCAGATTGCTGGGACTTACCTTCTCAACACCCATTTTTGGAAAATTATTCATTCTGAAAGCACTTCTCTATGCCCTGGTTTCTTCATGTGTTAAATGGGGTGACAGTACTGCCCAACATCCTGGAGACTGTTGTAAGGATTAAACGAGCTAATACAAGCTAGGCAGAGTAAGCATGCCACCATAGGTAGTTCTTGCTGCGGTCATTCTTGTTATTATTGTCAACCTGTTGGAAGAAGTTGGGCTTTGCAGTAGATGACCTTGATCCAATTCCAGCCTCCCCCACTTCCCAGCATGTAACTTAAAGTCATTGACCCTCTCTGAGGTGCCATGACCCCATCTGTGAATCAGAAATAACAATGCTTACCTCACCAGGGAGTTGGGAGGGTTAAATGGACTGTGAAATGTCCATCGCTGTGGCTGACATCTAATAGGTCCTCAACAAATGTCTGTTCTCACCCCTGGAGCGTTTTCGGCACACTTGGCTTTCCCACTACGGTTAGAATCCAAAGAGGCAAAGGGTCCTGAGTCTCTTCTTGACTCACTGCTCTTTTCCAACAGGGGAACTTTCACAAAAGCAGCGGGAGGTGGAAGATGTCGAAATGCATCCATTGCACAATGGGTAAGTCAAGGCGATACAGTGACAGAGGTTTGCAGCCTTGGAAATGGGCCTGTAGGCCTCACCTTGGCTGCTTTGGCTAAACTGGTCACAGAGGTGTGCAGCTGAAGCAATTAGCAACAGGAAGCAAGCCCAATGATTTGGTAATTGAATCCACCAAGGATAATGACACTGACCTTCCCATTTGGAAATAAACTAGGCATTCAGCTTGTAAATGGCTAAATGGCTCTGTGATTATTTTGACAGCACACCCAGGACTGTGCAGCAGCACTGCTCTGAGGACATGGGATAGGTAAATAAGGATCACATTAAGGGGGTTCCGGAGGGCAGCAAAATCCACAGCAGTGGCGGCGCTCACTCTGCTAACCAGACGCTGAGGCCTCAGGGAAGGCAGAATTCCACACTCAGCCAGTTGTGGTGGCTCATGCCTGTCATTCCAGAGAATGAGGAGGCTGAGGTAGGAGGGTCGTAAGTTTGAGGTCAGCTTCTGTGTCTTAGCAAGACCCTCAACAGCTTAGTGAGATCCTGTTTCAAAATGAAAAATAAAAAGGACTGGGGATCTAACTCAATGGTAAAGTGCAGTTGGTTCAATCCCCAGTACCAAAACAAAAACCAAAGCACAAAACTCCACACTCAGCTTCTAGGGCAGCTACTGGGTTCCTGCTTCCCAAAATATAGGAGGCTGGACCAAAAAGTGGCTCCCTGCAGGGGCTCCTTGTTTGAGCAAGCAGGGAACGGTTGGGTTCCAAGCTCAATCTGCAGCACCTTTTGGATTTGATCTCAGGTTATTTGCTCCTTCATCCTTAAGAGTATCCATGTGTTTAGTTGGCCAACGAACATGAATTAAACCAATACTGAGTCGGAAGGTGACGGCAGCATGGGAAGCTTGTGGGCATCCCACGTCTCTAGGTGAAGACTGGAGGTGCAGCGTCAGGGAAGGAAACAGCCCAGGAGGATGAACAGGGTCGGGAAAAAGGAGGTGAATCCAGTGCTAGGTTACTGCTGCCACCACAGCATTGCTGAGGACAGCTTGACTTGTCACTGCAGGCTCCCTGCTGGGACCAGACAGCATTTTCTCCCTATGTGGAAGACTGGATGGTGTTTCCAAAGGACTAGACAAACAGACCCAACTCCAAGCCTTGGTGTCACCAGGTAGCAGCTATATGTCCCTGAGCCAGACACCTCTCTGTGTCTCAGTATGATCACATGAAAATTGGGACATTCCTGTCTCATAAGGCCCCAAATATATAGATTTTCACAAAGAAGATAAAACCTATAATGTGCCTAGCACAGATATTAACCCATGTTCAATAAATGTTCATCTGTCCTTACTCAACTGATGTGATGGTACGCTCTTAGCCTCATGAAGCTTCTTTGCCTTCTTATTTCTATAGGAACTAGAATCTCCCATTTAGGTTTATTTCTTCAAACTCACTCTATGAAAAAATTTACCTGGCCCAATCCCTTTGACTTTCTAGGTTCCCATTACCAACCGAGACAGACAGTTCTGGCAGGGCCTGACCCCTTCATATATTTTGAGTCACTCGTATCTCTAGTTAATGATCTAACAGGTTTGCATCTCCCTTGCAGTCTTGTCTTCTGAGAAGGAAGCAATGCCACAATGAGGATCATTGGCTATCACGAACATGGAAGCTTCCATGGAAGCTCCCTCAAAGGGTAGAAAGAAAGAGCACTGTTAGTGTTCCTGTTCAGGCTTTTCAAGAACTAAAAATATCAGAACTACTCTAAGATTTCATCTCATTCCAGTCAGAATGGCAATTATCAAGAATATATGCAATAATAAGCATTGGCAAAGGTACACTCATGCATTGCTGGTGGGACTGCAAATTGGTGCAACCACTATGGAAAGCAGTGTGGAGATGCCTCAGAAAACTTGACCCAGCTACCCCACTCCTTGGTTTAGACCCAAAAGACTTAAAATCAACATACTACAGTGATTCAGCCATATCAATGTTCATAGCAGTTCAATTCACAATAGCTAGGAACCAACCTAGGTGCCCTTTGACAGATGAATGGATAAATAAAGCGTGGTACATATACACAATGAAAGGTTACTCAGTCTTAAAGAAGAATGAAATTATGGCATTTGCAGGTAAATGGATGAAATTGGAGCATATCATGCTAAGTGAGATAAGCCAATCCCCAAAACCAAAGGCTGAATGGTTTTCTCTGATAAGCAGATGCTGATCCATAGTGAGGGTACAGATAGGGAAGAATGAAGGAACTTTGGATTGTGCAGAGGGGAGTGAGAAGAGGGACGGGGTGGGGGAAGGAATAAAAAAACAAAACCTCAGTAACTCTCTTATACTATTTGAAGTTTAGAATAATGATTTGTGATTACAATTTTTCTCTGTATTCATATCATTTCAATGACTGTTTTTCAAAAATCTACTTTAAATAAAACTTTAAACATGATAAAACTTAAATATGATAGGAACACAATTTTAAGAGTAGTATATAGCAGTAAACACTTAAGGCCACACTAATGGCCCTAAGGCCATGTGGAGTGATAGAAAAGCAGTCAAGGGCATCACAGGCAGACTGACTTGAGTTTAGAGTTTGAATCCCAGCTTCATCATTTACTATCAAGATGTCCTTGTGGGGAGAAAAAAGTCTCCATTTGTTCATCTGTAAAAGGGCATAATGGATATACCACCTGACAGCTATGACGGATGACATGTGAATGCCTGGCACATGGTAAGCCTCAGCTAGTGTTTCCTTCCTCTTTTTCTCTTTCTCTTTCTCTTCTGGATAATTGACATTACTTTATTTGCTAGTGAATTAGAATTAGTAGAGGATGGCTTTTATCTGCCCGTTAGTGAACACGTCCGCATACATTTGTATGTTATCAAGGAGATGCTTGTGCAAAAACTTTCAAAGGCTTCTTACTTTTTAAAAAACAATCCCCAAAGTCCCAGCTTCTCTGCCTAGAATCCCAAGGCCTTAACCTCCTCTCCATCTCCAGCCACTCTTGTGCTGAAACACCCTGGTGGCAGCCTCCAGGGTGCTGTGTACAGAAAGGAGCTTCATCCAGCCTGGAGATGATAAGAATGGTAGGAAAGACTTTCCGGCTGCCACTGAGGAGGGTTTTACTAGATGGGACAGGATGAGAGAAAGCATTCTGGGCCAGAAGAACATCATGTGCAAAGGCCCCGGCCTCTCTAGTACAGCCAGGCTTCATTCTTGAATTCCTGTCCCTTCTCCACTCAGACTCTTCACTTCTCTTCCTCTTTACTGCACTCACTGTTGGCTTCCACCCCCGAGGTGAGAATCTCACCTCTGTACCCTCAGTTTTTCATGTGTGGCTCACATATTGGATCCCAGAAAGCCCCCAAGCCCTTTCAGAAAGTCTGTGAGGTCTAAACTATTTATAATAATAAATAACAGTAACATCTTTGCCCTTTTCATTCTTGCTCTCTCATGAGTATGAAGTGGAGGTTTCCAGACTGAAAGCAGAAGCAGGTACATCTTCTAGTAAGGCAATCAGTGAAAAGACTTGCCAAAACAGAAGATCTTGCCACTCCATACCTGGTTGTTTTATGGAAACACCAGTCTTCACAGAAATGTGTTATTGACGTTAATGTCAGGGCTTATTATTATATGTTAAATAATATCTTTCTTATAACAACAATTTAAACATGTTTTTTTCAGTGCTAATTACTAATATGACAAATTTTCATAGATACAATCCACATAGACAAAACTCCTTTGGGGTATTCAATAACACTGAATTGTAAAACGGTCCTGAAACAGAAAGCATGTTGCTTTCAGGAGTGCTCTGAAGAAGGCAGCAGAGGACAAGGTGCACAACTCTTGTTGGGAATTCTTCTCAGATAGCAACTTCTGCCTCTCATTGAGAAAAGAGCCCCCTACAATCTGTTCCTGGCTGAACACTTCTATCTTGACCTGCTCCTCCCTGTTCACTCCATCTCCTTTTACCTGTGCAAATCTTCAGTAGCAGTGCAGGCCCCCTCTCTTCTCTATAACCCCTTTACTGGGCTCAGGGAGGTATATGGCCAGGAGGCTTTGGTACCAGAAAGACTGGGCCACACAAATGATTCAGTGTCTCTGATTTGCATTTCCCTGTTGGCTAAAGATGTTGAACATCTTTTAATGTCCAAATTGGTCATTTCTATATTTTCTTTGGAAAAATGTCTATGCATTTATCCACTTTAAAACTTATCTGTCTGTCCTTTTGTTGTTTAGTTGTATTCTTCATGTATTCAGAATATAAGTCCCTTGTCAGATACATGATTTGCAAATATTTTCTCCCATTTTATGGCTGTTTTTTCAGTTTCTTGACAATACTCTTTGAAGCAAAAAAAACTTTCTAATGTGCAAGAAGTTCAATCTATTTTTTTCTCCATCTCCCCTTTTGTATGTACCAAATCATTGTCTAATCCAAGGTTATGAACATTTATGCCTGTTTTCAACTAAAGGTTTATAGTTTTAGTTCTTACATTTAGATTGATGATTCATTTTGAATTAGTTTCTTTATATATTGTGTGAGGAAGGGTCCAGTTTCATGCCTTTGCATGTGGGTACCCTTTAGTTCTGGCATTGTTGGTTAAAGAAATAATTCAGTCTCTGTGCCTCCATGGCTCACCTCTAAAGTAAACTTTAAAGGGACACCTTCCAAGATGCTGAGAGCCTTTAATGACATGCTGAGAGAAAAATGCCCTGTGGGGTCCTTGGTGAGCAGCAAACAGTTAATGCCTGTACCAGAGGGAATGGACAGTGGATCTGAAAGTCTCTGAGGCACTGGTCATTATTACCATATCTGATCAGGGCTCCTCCATCCTTGAAGGTCTTCAGGTCCACAGCCCCGCTGGCTTGTCACCAGGCCTTTGCCATCCTCCAGGCTCTGGTTTCCAATCCCTTTCCCAGGAACCCCTTCCTGAGTGGGCCTTGGTCATCTCTTTATCTTCCCTCCTTCCCTTTTTTCTTCATTCCTCCTCATCTCCATAATTTTTTAAAACGGTGCCTAGTAGTCATACATGATGGTGGGAATTTGTTGTTATGCATTCCTACATGTGCACAACACAATATGATTTGTACAATATCACCCCCCAGTTTTCCATTTCCCTCACTTTCTTCCCTCCCCCGATCCCTTTCCTTCATTCTACTGATCTCTTTTCAATTTTCATGTTTTCTGCCTTATTTCTACCTTAATTTTTGCACTTAATGCTTTTGGTGTTCATTATTTAATTAATTAACTTTAAATTGTTCACCTCCTTAGATCCTTTTTGGTAAGCGGGTCAGAAGGCATGAATGAATACATGAGTCCATTGATTAAAAGTCCCTACTGGAAAGATTGGAAAGCAAAGCCCCTGAGTTCATGGGATTCCTACAGGTTGCCACGCATATTGGAATCGGAGGTGGGCCTGTATGAAGCTGACTTCGGGCTGTTTACATGCCTTTCTCTCTCTGCTGCTCTGGAGAGATCCTTTTAAATCATGCCTCCCTCCTGCATGTTGTTTGCAACACCTCCCAATTTAGTTTTCTCTCTGAATTTCATTAGTGTCCCATTTACCTCCTCATCCTGATCTCCAAGGCAGGCGTTAAACTGGAGGAGGCTGAGCTGGCAACAAGGGCTCTGCCGCCTGACTGCAGGTGAAGAGGGCCTGCAGAGGAGGAGGGAAAGGTCCCCTGGGCTGCAATTCTGGATGAAGTTCTGAGCCACTCAGCTCAGGCCAACAAACTGTAACTGGGTCCTCACCTTGTGGCAGGCACTTGAGGCTCAAAGACCAGGAGCTATTCTTGACTTTGAAACTCCCTGGGCTCGTGAGATGGATGGATAATGCTGTACAGTGTGCCACAGGCAGCCTCTTGGGCAGGCGGGGGAGTGCTGGGGGAGAAGGACAATAGGGATATCCTGGGAAGAGGGCACAGCACAGGTAGCAGCAGGATGGTTGAGCAGTAGCGATGGTAACAATAGAACCTGTTGTTCAACTGTTTGTTCATTCACTCACTTAGTCTGCTCCGTGTCTGCTTTACTGAGTGTCTGCCAAGGGCCAGGCCTAAGAACACTGCAGAGCATGGCATAAAGTAGGTCCCGGCCATCATGGAACTTATGTTCTAATGGGAGAAGTCAGAAAATAGACAATTGAGCTCATCGAGTAACATATAACACGTCAGTAGAGATAAATGCTGCATAAAAAAAGTTCAAAGAGGGTCCTAGGAAGACCTGGACTGGGAGGACTGTTCCTTTGCACAGGCTGGTTGGGAAGACCCTGCCCTCACCTCCACTAGTCTTTTCCACCACTCTGTTCTCTGTAGTTCCTGGAAGAGTGAACACACTGGTGCTTGGGTCTTCTAACCCAGCCACGCTCTGCTCACTTGGATGATGATGTCCCGTCTGTTTGCTGCTATTCTGTCTGCCAGAAGAATTTTACCCAAGACTGGAAAAAGGCTTCTATGCTTTCTGCTCTGAGGCAGGAGAGTCTTTATGGCTTGTAGAACAGCAAAGAGGTCACAGCGTGAAACGGGTACACAGAGAGCTGGGTGGGAAAGGAAGCCAGGTAGGATCATGTAAGTATGGTAGAGAGAGAAGAAGGCCTTTGGCTCTTCCTCTGCACGGATGGGAAGTCACAGGAAGGTCTGAGCAGGGGAGCGGTGTGACCTGAATGTTGCTGTACCTGTCACCAATGTGTGAGATGCAGAGGGAAGGGGAAGCAGAGCCCAATGAGCACGCAACACAACAGTCCAGGCTGAGACTGGGACTGGAATTGGTTTGGGGGCAGAGTTGGTGATCACAGGGTAGAATAAGGGGGCAGAGTATAAATACAGCACTCCATGCAAAGGATGGGATGGTGGGAGGTGAGGCTGGAGAAAAAGCAAGAACCTTCCAAGAAGAAGAACCCGCTGATGTCAAGGCTCAGATGCAGCCGTACCCTGCCAGTCTCAGATCCTATACTTAACATATTTACACAATGTCCCCTCCCCTTGCTTAAGATGAGTGCAGCCTCTCAAGCTCAGCTCTGTGGGCAGCACCAGGAAGGGAATATGAGCAAGCCAGTCCTGAAGCTGCAGGAGCTCCCTCTGCCAGAGCTGACAGCTGCGTCCCCATAGCATTGACACATGCAGGGCACTGGGGAAACAGGCAGAGAAGACCCAAGTCAGAGAGGGAAAAGCAGAGAAGAAGAGACCACATTTCTTGGTTTGGATGGGGTGGGGGCTAGATTCAGTGACCTTCTCAATATTACTTTTGCATCATCATTGCACAGAGCATGAATGAGACTGAGAGGGTGACTTTCAGCTTTCTTTGCTGAGCAATATTTGGCTTTCTTATCTTAAAAAAGGGGCCATAAGAACCACCTCCTGGGGTTGTGGGAGGTGAGATGTGTAAATCAAGTACTTGGCCAATGCCTCAATAAAAGTCCCTTTGTACACCGAGCTAAAGCTCCCGAGGGTCTGCGGGAGGACCACCTGTCTGCACTGCAGGGCATGCACCTCAGTCCGCAGTCACACACCTTTCAGGCGGAGAGTGGAGGCTCCCTTTGTTTCTGTTCTTTGCAGGCCTACGGTAGCTATTCCATCTGGCTTTGGTGAATAGCCAAATATGGAATTGAAGCAGAGGTTATGGAAGGTCCGAGCCTCACATACTTTAATTGGGAGACCTTGGTCAAGAGAGTTAATGTCTCTGAGCCTCAGTTCCTGAACTACAGAGGAGAAAGAATAAAATCTACTCTGACAGAGGCAGTTAGAGCTCATCAAATATCCATATCTTTCCCACATTCCCAGAAACCCTAGAAATCAGGCAGGGTCTATGGGGACTGGTTCTGGCCAGGGGGCCGTGTGTCACTTCTGGACTGGAACAGTTAACAGCCAGCACCTCCAGCTATTTCTTCCCCTTCTATGGAGACCAAGGTGGCCACATGTTCCAGGCAGCACACAAACAACAGAGTAGAGGTTTCATCAGCCTGGGCTCTGAGACGCTAGCAGAACATAGCTCTCCACCCATCTGGGTTAGACACAAAGCCTGAGTAAGAAATATAACTTTGCAGTGTTAAGCCACTGGGATTCTAGAGTTAATTTATTACTGCAGCATAACAGAGCCTAACAAGACTCGTACTTCACCTTGCAAGACTGTTCAGAGGATAAGAAACAGGGCTTGTTACAAGAATATCCACAGTAGGCCTCCAGTAAAGGACTGCTCCCTCTGCCCTCACTCCTTCCTCCGCTTCCTCAGCCGCCCTCATGGTGATCAGGTTGTATATACGATTCTAGCCCTCTCTGGGCCATGTTCTTCTCATGCCACTCTCCCCGTACAACCCAGGAGTTTCCTATGGCTTTTTATCATTGCTATTCTGCACAGAAATATGAAGAAAAGCTTTCAGGGAGCCCTCCTGGCCCCTGGAGTACCTGCCGCCTGACAGCCTTCCACTCCCTTCTCTCTACTCCATTCTCATTTCTGCTTTTGATCCCATCAGCAACTCCAGGCTCTGCACTCTGGTCTCCTGGACCCTAGGATGAGCCTGATGGCCACCCTTCCTCTATGTTCTTGGACAGATCTGCATATTGCCTCCTGGCTGCCAGCACCGCCTTTATACCTCCACTGGACTCCCAACATCTGCCCACCATGTCCTCCCAGCACCGTGCTGGTCGCCAGGTCCGTTTCTAATAGCCTTTGCCCCACACCAGTCTTCTTGGTGCATCTGCTCCCAGAGAGGGTCACCTCCCCTTTTGCCTGAGTTCCTCCACTTCCTAGGCTGCCTAGTGGCAAAAGCCTCCAACCAAAAAGTTTGCATGCTTTAGTTTCCAAGACCTATTTCTCATCAAGGCCACAGGTTTGCGGTTGATGACAGAAAGTCAGAGCTGAGAGGGGACTGACCTGGCTCCATGTCAGCACGTTCGGAAGAGTCAATAGTGTCCGTGGGCCCTGTAGCCCTCTCTCCAAGGCCATTGGATCCTGGAGGACTAGGTGGAATCCTTTCTGTTGAAGCAGAAAACAGAGGTCGACTAAGTGAGGTGGTAAGATGCCCCGTGCCCTGTCTCACAGACCTCTCCCCAGCGGTCATTGCAATGCACACCAGTGGGGAGATGGGGATGCCCCTCCCCACCATTTAGATTAGAAGCAAATGGGATTCGAGTCCCCTGCAAGCCCCACAGACACCTTCTACTCAGCCTTCCTGGAAGGCTCAGGGGTACCTTCCTCTCTTCTCCATCTCTTTTGTGCTACGGGAGCCATGGTCTCGCCTTACAGTTGTTATGATGTACATGTTTCCTCAGGTGGACCTACCCCTGCCAGGACAGGGACTGCAGACAGCCCTCTTTGCAACCCAGGCATGCGGCACAGGCCTTGGAGCAGAGTAGAGACTGAGTTTGATGAACAAAGACTGTGAGCCTTGAAGGAGGTGTGGAGCCCAAGGTCAAGGCCTTTATACAGTAAAGGTTTGTCAAATCAACATAAAAAATCCTATCCCTTTCAAAAGAAGGGTAGAGAGAGGCTTAAGGGTTTTAAGTCATTTGTCTCAGGTCATTGCAAGAGGAGAAACAGGGATTTGAACACAGGTACTCAAGGAGTTGCGGTCCATGACCTTTTCCCTGTACTATACCATCATCCATACGAAAATACTACAGAATGCCTCTTTGTATGAAAGACCCACAGCCTGAAGAAGAAGGCACTTAGGTGTCTGAGTTTCTTGGTTTTTTTTTTTTTTTTTTTAAGTCATTATTTGAGAAACTCCCTGAATATCTATTTGCCATATCTACATAGGAAACTATCTAAGAAGTCATTATTGTCTCTTTTAAGGTGAGGAATGACTAGTAATTCCCATTAAAAGCAAAATTCTCCTAAGTGTGAAATTTTGTTAGCTTTACCCGTACTTCATATGTTTCTTTAGTGTAAACTCTAATTATTCTATACACAGAATAACTCTATTAGGCAGGAATGATTGCCAGCCTCTGCCCAAGTGCAGGGTTATCCATTCTCCACCCTCGGGGATCAGGTGCTGAGCACCGTGGGCAGATGGCCGATGGGGCTGTGGTATAGTAATAAGACCCTCAACTCCTTTTTTAAATGTATTTCCTTTTCAGTCCTCATTCCCAAATTTCTTCTTTTTCAAAGTATCACCAATAAGCATCATGGTGACTATTAATAATACCAAAATACAGATTGCTGAAAAGGTTTTAGAAGTATTTATACACTAGCATTCTATTCAGAGGAAATTCAGTTAGGAAGGGGTTAGGGCATTCTTTCACTACTCGCTCATTCATTCATTCATTCACTCATTCATTCATTCATTCATTCATTCATTCATTCATTCATATGCTGAGTGTTAGGGGCTGTGCAGGATACACTGATGGCTCAGAACCAAATCCTGTCTTCAGGAAGCTGGCAAGGAGAACATGGCACAGCCACAAACAACTCTACTGAATTCTCTCATGAAACTGTCTTGTAGTTTCATGAGACATACAGGTGAGGCCTAGAGAGAGGATGAGGCATGGAGAGATCACCTGCATGAGAGATGGTGTTAGGTGTGGGGACAGGGCAGCGACTCCACATGATGGAGTAAAGGCACAGGAGCAGAAACCATGACAAAGAATGAGGGTGCTTTCATTCTGGAGTGTGTGGATTATGTAGCGGCAAGTGAAGGGCGTCATAACAGACAGGATGAGGGCTTCTAAGGAAAGGGCCCCGAATGCCAAGTCAGAGAATGGTCATCATTTAGTAATAGGGAGCCATCAAGGGCTGTCGAGCAAAGATGTGCCATAATTGGAGATCTGAAATAGTCAGCTGAATTTGGCAAGTCTTGCACAGTAGGAACTGGAAGGGAGTCACCTGGAGCAAGAAGTTCCTGATTGTGTGCTGCTGGTATTGGGCAGGCTATTAGGTGTTTTGATCTCATTTAACCTTCTGAACAACTGCACGAAGCACACATTATCCTTTCTGACTTGCTGATGAGGAAAAGAGGCTTTGGTGAATCTAAGATGCTTGTCCCTAATCCCCCAGTTGGGAAACAGGGAAGAGGAGACTTGAGCCCTGTTCTTTTCCTTTCCAGGTGAGCATGCTGTGACCCTGCAAACGACACCTGCCTGCCTGCCACACCGGCCCTCTCCCAGAACCCTTTCTGCCTGCCCTGGAGTGTGTGGAGCTTGATCTTTTCCTGGACTGCTCTTAGTGGCAGCCCAGGTGGAGTTAAGCACAGAACCATTTGCTTCTGTTAGCTTCCCCCAAAGAGTCCACAGATCAAGGAGACAAGATACTCCTGGAGGTGGGTCTCAAACAACACTGCAGTTTCTTGCAGAGAATTTCAAAGGAGGCAGACAACCGCCCACGTCCCTGGCAAGGAGTGCTCACTTTTGTCTCTCTCTTCTCAGCTAAGCTGTGCTGACAGGAGCAGTGAACTTAGAGATTCAGAGCAACATCTTTTGGACATACTGGAACCTGCGGGGCCATGCAGAATGTTAGTGTGAAAGCCAGCATTTCCATACTCCTGGCTGACAGGGCTGTTCAGGGAGGGCAGCTTGGAGGACTTGCAATGCACCTGGATCTGGTCCTTGCACCAGTAGCCCGGAGGTGATGATTGTGAATCTCTCCCACCAAGATGTATTAAAACTTTTATCTTCTTCTTCCTCTTCCCCCTCCTCTTCCACTGCCCCTCCCTTCCTGCTCTTTTCCCTCCTCCTCCTCTTCCTTCTTCCAGAAAAAAAATATTTCTCATTCTAAACACGGGACACGATGAGAGCTGTGTTATATACCTGGCAATCAAGGGTGCAGATTTTGGGAGAGGAAGCCTGGTGTCCAGGCAAGAGCCAACAGAGTGGGTCTGAATCACACCTCAGTCAGTCATCAGCTATGTGACCTGGGACAAACTTCTTATGTCTCCTTATTATTAAACAGGAATTAAAATAATGAATTACAAAGAATAAACACCAGACCCTTAGTGCATACATAATAATGGGCAGTGTAACAATTTCTTCTTATCATTTTTTGTTTAACATAATGGGTGTTGCTTTTCAGTGAGGCTACTCTGCTCACAAAATCAGCTGGTGATAGGGATTTGGGGGAAAAAAAGTGCTGAATTAATAGCAAATTGTTTATACCCTTGACCTTGCCCTTATGACCAGCGTCTTAGAATTAGTTGTCTTCATGTCTTTTTCCCACCATGCCGGGAGCTCCTTTGAGATATTATCTCAATTTCTAGCACAGACTTGGCTCCTTCTACCTTTGCTGCCTTATTTTGAGATCCAAATAAACCAGGGTCTGTAGAACTTCTGGGATTTTCTATTCCCAGACTGGTTTGAAGAGTGACTTTAAGGAACACCTTCAAGAACACATCCAATCCTCTGAAAACCATCTCATTATCATGTAAATCATTAGCACAGAATACTTCATCTTCTTGCTTTGCTAAGAGCTTTGGTTTCTAATCCAAGTCAATTACATGTGCCAATGTATTCAATAACGTCTTAATAATGCCAATCCTTCCAGCTCTCTGTATGGACTCAGACCAGGTGGAGAGATCTGAGGGCCAAAAAGATACTGAAGTGGGTATGTAGGGGAAAGTTGTGAAGCCTCAAAACTGGATCCAAGCCCTCTCTTACACAGTTGGGACAGCCAGGACAGTGCCTGGGGTCAGGATAAATGCCCAGTAAAGGTTAATTCTCTTCTTTCCCTTTGACTTCAGAAAACAGCAAAGCCATAGAACTTGTTGCAACTTTCTTGTTGTAAACAAGAAAGATCCACCACATTCCTGAGTTCATTTACAATATGGATCTTTTTTAAGCCTTTGTCCCTAAGCACCGAGGGAAGCAGGTTATTTCATTTTAATTATGGCAGCTGCAGCTGCTGCTGCTGCTTGTGGACTCCAAGACCAATTTTCAGATTAAAGAGAAAAACACACACACACACACACTCCCCCACCCACAAACTCACCAGGAGACTCAACCAGAGACACAGAATGGCACCTCCTTCAGAGAGCATGCCAAAGGGGTGGAGAAGTCTGTAATGCCGTGCTCAAAACAGATTCAGATACAAATCCCTGTGTGCCCTCCCCTGCCCCACTCCTCCCTCCCACCTTGACTTCTCTTTGCCCTGAACTTGGAAGACCAGCTCATGAGCCACATGGCACAAGGGAATTTTTCGTGTAGAGTGGCTGAACATTTTTAATGTACACAGAGGGAAATAAAGGCAGCAGATGCCTTTTTGCAATCTTCCTGTGAATTTTTAACTGGGCATCGTCATTCACAAAGGCATGAAAGAAGTTGATCCACAGGTCCTCAGTGGGTCAAACCAGCCAGCTCCGACATGGCATGGTGAGGATGTGTCTGCCTCTGCTGGTGCAGGAAAGCTGGGTAGACTGCATTGGCTGTTTTCCCATCTATCTGGAGAGTGAGGCCAGGTTTCCACTTGATATTCTCTCTTGTGATTCTTCCTCTGATACACACAAGTGGTTCTCAATGTCAGCCATGGAAAGCTATGGCTCACAAAGTCTCCAAGGGTTTGCTGCCAAAATCTGAACCATGTGTAGGCTCATCTGTGAAACAACTGAGGATCAGGGCTATTGAAGGGAGGTCTGTCAGAGAGAAGGTCAAGTGGAGCAGGTGGGGAGGGGCATCAGCGCACTGCCTGGGAGTAAGAGAAAAGTCCTTGGGCTCTCACCAGAGAGAGAGATCTTGTGTTCACAGACACACACAGAATCTCTACCTGCAAGAATGGCGTCACAGGAAGTGCCTGGCAGGGGAACAATTTTTTTTTTTTTTTTGTACCAGGGATTGAACCCACTTGTGCTTAACCACTGAGCCACATCTCCAGCACTTTTTATTTTTTATTTTGAGACAGGGTCTCACTAAGTTGCTTATGGTCTCACTAAGTTGTCGAGGCTGGCTTTGGATTCATGATCCTCCTGCCTCAGCCTCCCCAGCCTCTGGGATTACAGGCATGCGCCCCCACGTCTGGCAAATAGTTGGTTTTTAAAGAGCCACAAGTGTTCAAGAGCAACCTAATAAAGTTTGTGGCATCTGTGGAGACTTTTACCAATGTTTTTGAAACTTGCTTTTATTTACCTAATAAAACTCTTCAAGTAAACCATTGAAAATTCTGGGATTTGAAAGTGCAGGAGAAAATACACGAACTCTGGTTTTCAACCACTGGAGCCCTCCCAGACCTCTGGGCCTCTGCTTAGCTGTGTCAGCCTGTGATGACCCTCACTCCTTCCGTGGCCCCCAGACCCTCTTCTGGCTGCCCTTCAGGAGACAGTGCAGATGCCAGCAGTTCCACGAAGCCATCTGTGTTGTACTTATCATATCTAATTGCACTCTTACGCCAAGTCATGGCCTGGCTAATTCTACCACTAGGTCGTGGCATAACCCGACCCCTGACCAGGTCTAGGGCTCTTTGATTCCCCCTACATACTGTCAGGGTACCAAAGCTATTCCTAAAGTGCGATCTGACCCTGCCATTTCTGACTCAAAGCCCTTATTGCTCCCACATTGTCTTTGAGACAAAATCCAGACTCCTCCCTGCAGCAAGAAGCTCTCTTTACCACCCAGCCTGGCTGCCTTCCCAGCCTCACCTCAGACCCTCTGTGCTCTAGCCAAACCATGTTTTCCACACCCCACTGTCTTCCTGTTGCTCTTTCCTTGGTCCCAGATGCCCCTGTATTACTTGCTAAGTTACCTGTGCAGTTCTCCCCCTCATTCTGGTGAAACATCTCCCTTTTCCTGGGAATCCTCTTTTATACTGTTCCAGTCCTAGGGTTCTGAGAGCCATCTGTACTCTTTGTGCAATTTCTGGCTATTTTCCAGGCACACAGCGAGACTGCATGCCCTGATAAGGCCATGTCACTAGTTGCAGCCAGTGAGTTGTAAGCAGGATTGTATTAACTCCAAGTGGAAGACTTAATTGCCAATGAAAGACCCTCCAACATTCTCTTTCACACAAGGACAATGATCAGCACGGTTGGTGCCTCATCCTGGTCCCTGGAAAACTTTGAGTAGAGACCCCCTCCCTTTCCCACCATCTCTACTGCCCAAAGAGGAGGTGGACTATGAGAGGATGAACCCTTTGTTGTTATAGGCCATTGTGATTTGCGGGGTGACTTTACCCAGCATTAATAAGCTGATCGGGCAGGTAGCTACATGGGTCCTATAAGAAGTGTCATAGGTTTAAAGAATCTTGCCTCCCTGACCATCATCCACTGGTTCAGGGCTGGGCACCTGCAAAAGAAGTACAGGTTAATTGTACTTCTGGGTTCCTTGTTTCCCTTGAGATCAGAATTGGATAAAAGATGGACCTATTAGAATTCTTCCTGGGATTTTTGAAAACAGGAAGCAACAAAGAATGTAGTGTTCAGTAGTGAAAATTGTAAAAGGTAAAAACTGAGGGCTATTTATGGTCATGTGGGTGTTATGGTCTGACTTGAGTCTTCTAAAACAGATACATGGAGTCTAAACACCCAGTACCTCAGAAAGGGACCTTATTTGGAGATGAGGTCTTTATAGAGATAATCAAGTTAAAATCCAGTATGACTGTTCTCCAGAGGAAAGGGGGAGATTTGGGCAGAGGCAGATGTGCACCCAGGGAGAATACCATACGGAGAGATTTAATCGCCAATGAAAGACCCTCCAGCATTCTCTGTTCTTTGCTGTCACAAGCCAAGGAACGTCCAGTGGCCGGGAGAGAAGGCTGAAGGAGTTCTTTCCCAGTCCCTCCAGGGAGCATGCCCTGGTGACGCCTTGATCTCCGAGTGTTTGCCTCCAGAACTCTGAGTCAACAAGTGTCGGTTGCTGAAGCCACTGGCTTATGGCGTTTTGGTAAGGCAGCCCTAGGACGCTCACATAGGGAGGAAAGTTGATCTGCAGTGAGAGAAGGAAGCACACAGCCCAAGAGAAGCAGACCAAAGCGGCAGAAGGGACAGAACGAATGTGACAGAACTGAAACTCCTCTCACAATTCCACTGCATCCCTGTCTTTCCTCTGACTGGAAGGTGCAACTCCTGGCATTCTCCAGGATGGTAGGCAAGACCTCTGTTCTGAGTAGGATGCTCTGGGGTTCTGCCACCTTGAACCAACAATCTTAACTAGCACTGTTATTAATATTTAATAATTGTCGTTGCCATCAAGATCAGGAAAAGGCTCCCAGTGGCTCTGTATTTACCAGCCTGGGGACCAAGGGCCAAGCAAGCCCCCTGGCTCCAATGCTGTCTAAACATGTCCCAGGAAGAGACAGGCCCCTCCTGTCTGGCTGCAGCAGCCTCATACCCAGGGTAATCCTCTTGGTGCTTTCTTTAATACAGTAACAGCCAGAATAAAATCTGAAAAGGATTTTCTTCTGCACAGTTATGCCTTTCTTCCCAATCCAAACATAACTGCATGCCTGGCCCCTTGAAATGCTCCAAAACAAAACAAGAAAGCTCAGCCCAAATCCTTTCTCACGTTTTATGTTGTTTTCTTGGCTGCACAAACTTAGGGGCCTTTGTTTTTTCTATTCTGCCCTTGGACTTTTCCTTTCCACATTCGCCTCCGTCCAGAGCTCCCACACCAGCCGCAAGGGCTCCCAGCTACGAGAGGAGGAGAAAGGCCACGTAAGGGGAGGCAGGCTGGAACTGATTAACCACCTCAGACAAGAGCTGAAAGCTCTTGACGCAGTTTAGCAGCCTCTGGCCCTCACAGGCAGAACGTGGCTGGATAGCCGGGCATGGGTTATGGATTTGGTCTTGTAGAGCAGAAGATAATTGCTCGAGGTATAGCTGAGCCTCTAGGGCTGTAAGAATGAGCAGAACCAGTATGCCTGGAAGATCCTACAAGAGAAAAGAGGCACAGCTCTTCTCCAAAGGACCGAGGAGTGCAATTACACACAGAAGCAAGATTGATGACCACAGAGTGCTGCAGAGCTCATCCCCTTCCCAAAGCCAAAGAGCACCCTGATCTCTCCCCGTTTGTTCTACCTAGGAGATCACATAAGAACACGATGCCTTTGTTCAGATGCCACTATCTTGATTAGAGATAGAATTAGAAAAGTGTAGGGGTTTTCTGGAATGGGTGGGGGCCCGCACAGTCTTGAACAAAGGTGGGTGGTTACAGGTGAGAAGTGTGACTGGACACTGTGCCAGTCATTTGTCATTTGTTCCCAGATTCTTTCTCTACACTTCCCTCCTCTGCTCAGCATCCCTTGCTTACTGCATTCTGGGCAGATTTATCTAATGAAAGACACTGGCAGAAGATTGGAAGTAAAAAGAGAGCAGCCAGCATCGCCACTTTTCTTGCTCCGTCTTGGACAGCGTGCTCATTAGCAGTCCTACAATCTCTGCTGTTTCAGGTCCTGACAGTCACCCTACAAGATGGTTCTAGCTCCTGTGGATTGTCCCAGTTTCTGAGATCTGGAAGTAGCCCCTCCTCTCATTGTCCCTCCAGCCCAGAAGTGATAGTGGCTGCCTGCTCCTGCCGATGTCTGGGCTGCTTCAACTTACATGATTTAGCTCCCTAGATGTGCCATCAACTGTGTGATCAATTTTCTGTATTACATTCTCTTAGTTGAGAGACTTAGAGTGGCTTCTATTTTTCTGCCTGGACTTGGGCTGGACTTGGTACTGAGGGAGAATCTTCAGATAGAACTACTACTCTGCAGACCCAGCACCAGGAGTGCTCAGACTCAGTGCCTGGGCTAGGCCAGGAAGCCTGTGGGAACTGCCAGGAACTCACCATGGCAGAGAAGCCCTGCAGGAAGAAGTGCTATTCTGGGGCACTTGTGAGGGTAGGAAGCAGGCCTGGAGGGAAGAGGGTAAGGACACAGTCAGGTCCTTGCTGTGGTGGAGGGGTGGGGTGGGGTAGGGCTCGAATGCTATGAGTTGGTAGTGAAGAAGCAATCACTGATGCCAAGTAGCTCTGCGGTAAAACTTTGGGATCCTTTGTCAGGTTGGGGTGTGGGGAAGGCCTGCCTCACTACAGGGAGCCAGGAGCTTAATGAAACTGAGAAAAGAGACACAGCTCTTCTCCAAAGAACTGTGACCAAGAAAGCTATCTCCCAGAAGAGTTGGTGAGACAATGAAGTCTTCTTGGCATGTGGCTTGTTTGGGTCTTGTCTGTGTGGACACTTAAAATTGTGAAGGGTTAGCACTGGCCCTGCCAGGCTCAGAAGAGTAAGGGAGAATGGTGACAGGGATACAATGGAAGAACATTTCAGCCATTACTGAGAGGACATTTTTTGTTAGCAATAAAGAATTAACATTAAAAAAAAAAAGTATCTATAAACAGAAAGACACAGGCAGGAGGAAAAAAAAATACCACCAGAAATGAAGGGACAAAGACTTTCGAGCTGTCCACATGAACAAGCCCCACGGGTGGTGGGCCAGTCTCACAGCAGAGGTCAGCTTCCCACAGTCAGGACAGAGGGCTCTGGGATCCCTGGTGCATTTGCTTCCTGCCTCTGTGCAAGCTCTTGTCACAGGTGGCCTTTTATTGACTGACCCAAGCTTCCCAGACCAATGTCCCCCATAGGAGTGGAAAGGACCACCAGGTGTGGAACAGCGGGACTGTTAATGAACTGCCACATGCCTCACCTCCCTGGAAACCTCCATTGGCCCAGGGAGGAAGCCGGGGCCCAGACTCCACCACAGCCTGTCTCCGCCTCAGCATCCCTGCCCACCTTCTCAGTCTCCTGTGCCCACCCCTGTGGACACCCTTGCCACTCCCACCTTGGGGAAGCTGAAAACCTCGTTGGGGGAGGAATCAAGATGGAAGGGAAAGAATTAAGCTGGGAGGAGCAAGGAAACTTGGGGTTACAAAATGGGTTTCCCCATTTTATTTTTCCAATTTTTGCTATGCCCTGACTTTGATGCTTTAAAAAACAGTTAAGGATTTACAGAGAAATTAAGGAAGATAGTACAAAAGTTCCCCTACACCCCCTGTCTAGTTTCCCCCCAATAGCACCTGGTAATAGCATGATTCGTTCATTACAACTAATGAGCCAATATCGGTATTTTATTTAGTATAAACTAACATCCTTAGCTGATTCTGATTTCTTTAGTTCTACCTAATGTCTCTTTCTGTCCAGCATCCCACATGCATACCACATTATATTCAGTCTCAGGTGTCCTCAGACACCTCTGGGCTGGTGACAATTTCTCATACTTGTTTTTATGACCTTGGCAGTTTGGGAGTGTTCTCGAAAGGTTTTGCAGGAGGCCCACTGGACGTCATCTAACGTGCTTCTCCAGGTTAGTGACTGGTGTGCAGGCTATTGGAAGTGGCCCTTGTGTTTCTAACCATTTCTTGCTCACGAAAGCCATGCCTGTGTCTGCTGGGGCCACTGGCCAACAGCTCTGCCAGTAGCCGTGGTCTGTGGTCATGGCAGCCTCTATACCGTCACTGGTGTCCTTGGCCCTTGCAACACCACAGAGCCCTCAGGTCTGGCCACAACCTGCCTCTCCAGCGTCAAGTCCTGGCTTTTCCTCCGTTCCTCTTGCCACACCAGACTTGCTTGCAGTTTCCTAAACTAGGCCACACCTCTCCACACTCTAAGCCTCTGCTTTTGTTTCTTCCTTTGCCAAAAATACTGTCCCTCCCTTGGCTGCCTGGAACCCCATTAGAAGTCAGGTCCTATTAGCATAGAAAACTTCCCCTTGAGAGTCTCTTTGAGCCACCACTCCAAGCAGAATGGACCCCTCATTTCTCTGTTCCACACTGCACATTGCTGTCCACTCCTGACCACCCTACTCGCCACTCCAGGGCTCCAGCACCCCACATTCTGTGTGTATCAGCTTGTTCACTGTCTCTCTCCCTGGCTGCCATGGATGCTTCATGATTGTAGCCTGTTGTACTCGCTGTTATACTAGGTGGTGCTTGGCACAGAGTAGGTCCTCAGTTATAAATATTTGTTGAGTGAATGAATGCCAGTGCCAGAGCATACTTCTATAGTGGCTTAGGTGTTCCACTTTCTCTTCAGATAGACTCTAAGCTTCTAGGAAAAGGACAGATCCTGTTGAATGAAGGAAGGCTTGATGGCAAAGCTGGCATTTAGGTCCTGGCTTGAAGACCGTTTTCAGAAACGCCCGTCATTGGCCGCTCTTCCTTCTTTTACGATGTTACCTCACCCTCTCTGGAGGAGCATCTCCATTCAAGATCTTCTCCAGAAGTTTAGAACTGAAGAGCTTCGAAGCAGTGAGAAGGCCTTCTCTTTCTAGAGCTGGACTTTGGGTGCTGAACGTGGTCAAGACTGTCCCAGATTCATTCATTAGAGCAGAAGAAACTGCAGCTCTGACACTCCAGCCTCTGCCTGTGGCTGCCATGGGGACCATGAACAAGCTCATGGGCCTCAGTTTCCTTGCCAGAGAGTGGAAATCCTATCATCACCTACACCCCTACCACTGGTGGTTGTGAGCACCCATGACAAATGGATAGCAATGCAGGTACCACAGTAAAGCCAAACCCAGAGCATTCTTGTCCTCATCTGTCAATCACCCCAGTCTCATGTTTTCTGACCTTGTGACATTTGGCCAAAGGTGACATGGGCAGTGGGCAGGGAGATGGGCATTACCAAGCAGAACTTTGAAAACTTCTGGGCCTTTTGACTGAGATCAAAACCAAGTGTGTACAGCAAAACACACATAAGCCAAGCATATGTTTATGGTACGGGAGATTTGTCTTCCGGCTGTCAAGCAGGAGCCTGTGGGTTTAGAGCTGCATTGTGTGGCTGCTTTTACCTTCCTCTGCTTTTGATACTTCTTTCAACCTGCCCAGCTCGTTGGGGTAAAGAATGGTATGTGTTGCCTGGGGAAACTTGCTTCCAAACCTTGGCTGGGATTTTGGCATGCTAATGATATAACTTATCATGAACGGAAATTAAGTTTATTCTATAATTCTGCAAAACATAAAAGAAAGAAAAAGAGGAAAAAGGACATAAAATAATTAAAAAAGGACATCAAACTGGATAAATATTTGTAGCATGGAAGACAGGAGAGAGTTATTATGCATTCAGTAATTATCTAGTGCAAATGATCAGGAAAAGCGTTTAGTACTCTCCACCAAATAAATTGGGAACGGGCAGGGGCCAGTTATACAAGAAGTGTGTTGACTGAATACACACATGGAAAAAATGTTCAGTTTCTCTAGTAATCAAAGAAATAAAATTTAGAGCAAAAGAAATGTTAGACCTAAATTAGTAATTTTTTTTCTTTTAAATTTAAAATTGGAGATGAATTGAAAGGTTACCATCTTTAGAGGCTGTCATTGAAAAGTGCTTATTTAGCACCTGCTA
This sequence comes from Sciurus vulgaris, assembly GCF_902686455.1. Taxonomy (NCBI): domain Eukaryota; kingdom Metazoa; phylum Chordata; class Mammalia; order Rodentia; family Sciuridae; genus Sciurus; species Sciurus vulgaris. Next base: position 76,453,307 of record NC_136472.1, read on the forward strand.
TGTACTAGCCACAACATCAAATCTACTGGATGAATACACAGACATGATCCCCAGCTGCAGGGCCTTCCATGAAGGTACCCACTTTCTAGCTTGGAAAGTTTTTTAACATCTATCAGTTTTCTATTTCCTTATCAGTGAAATAGGGATTGTGAGACCTACTTGAGGGCAGTTGTGACATGTAGAAAGTCATTTGCTACCATGTTTGATTTACCCAACTCTGAGGTTTAAGGAAAGCAGGAAGCATTAGCCCTGGATACCATTCAAAGTGGAACCCAAAACTCAGAAGAGGTGAGTTACTTGCTCAAGGTCACATAGCCAAGGGCTTCAACCCAGGGGTTTAGGGTTCTGGGTCATACGTTCTGCTGAGGCAGGAACACGTAAGGGACCCTGAAGAGAGGTACAGAGACTGGCAATAGGTTAAAAAATGTCGACCTAAGTAAGCTTGCCTGTACCTGGCACTTTCTCCTCAGATCTTCTTTCCCTGTGAACTCTGTTCATCTTTTGAGCAATAGGGAAAGAACGGTGATAAAGAAGCCTGTCATGCTGGACTTGGTGGCACATACGTATAATACCAGAGACTCGACTGGTTGAGGCAGAAGGATGGCAAAGTCGACCAGCCTCAGCATCTTAGTGAGACCCTCCACAACTTAGTGAGATTTTGTCTCAAAATAAAAACTAAAATGGACTGGGGATATAACTCAGTGGTAAAGTGTCCCTGGGTTAATCCCTAGTACTGAGGTGGAGAAAAAAAAAAAAAAAAAAAGACTGTCAGCTATTTATTGGATACTTGCTGTGTGCTGGGGACCCTGAAAGTTAGGAGGAAAAAAAAAAAAAAAAAAACAACCAAAAGAAGGTTTACATCTGTATGAATTTCAAATGGAACACAGAGTGCTGTATACAAGCATTTCCTGTAAAGGCATTATTCCACACTGTGGCTAAGAGGCCTTGGGGAATTCACTGCATGGGCTAAGCTCAGCTTTTCACTGGTTCAGCTCAGGCCTGCTCACCTTTGCACACAGGGTCCTGCTCGGGCCGGGCCATCACTTAGAGGAAAGCAGGGGCCTGGCGGACGCTCAGGAAACCTCCATGTACTCACCCCCTCCACCACTGCAGAAAGCGTCTTTCCTGGGCTTTCTCAGAGGCTCCTTTCTGTTTTCTCATTTGAACTCTTAATGGGTTTCACCCTCTTAAGTGACACCTGCTAGAATGTAATTATGCACATAATTGCTACGTGGGAATGGAGGTGGGCTTATTTCCCAAAGCTGGTTCTTCCCTTAGGAAAAGAAACAGTGTGCCCAGGAAGCCTTTTCCCATATCTGTGCCAGGAGAGTATTTGGGGGGCTTTTTTCCTTGTTGGAGGGCAGCTGGCCAGGAGGACTGGCAAGGCGAGATGGAAGCACCTGCTGCAGCAATAAGATTTCCAGAACTAAAGAGCTGGAATCAGGCTCAGTGAAGCCATGTGGCCTTATCATAATACTAAGAGGAGAAGACTAAAAACTCTACCAGAGGCCCCCCGACAAGCATTCTAATTAAATTCCAAAAGGCAGGGTGGTCCACTGTAGAGAGAACCAAGTGTGAGATGTGGGACTGAGGTCTATGGGCTGGGGACAGTCAGAATTCAACTGTCCTCTTGGTTGTGTGGTCTGACAAGTAGTAGGTACCCAGAAAGGGGAAGCTAAGACCTTAACAGTAACACTATCGACAATAATCAGCATCCATGGTTATGATCTAGTTAATGGGATCAACAAGTTCCAATGGAACACGGGTCAGGAAAGTTTGGGAAGGCAGAGAAAAGGGACTGGAAAGTGAGAGAAGGAAATGGGAAACAGACCATAGTGACAGCTTCTGCATATGAATATATGAATATAAATAAATATACAAATACAAATGCATGTTGAGTTTGTCATGTTTAAAATTGATCATTGGCCTGAGGCTCTGTGAAAATGACTTTTTCCTCTTACTAGCACCTTCCTGCTAGGCCCCCTCCCCCCCACTTTATTTTGTAGTGAGGCTTGAACCCAGGGGCCCTTTACCACCAAGCTACGTTCCCATTTTTTTTTTTTTTTTTTAAATTTTGGGACAGGATCTTGCTAAATTGCTGAAGCTGGCCTTAACTTTGCGATCCTCTTGCTTCAGTCTCCCAGGTCACCAGGATTGCAGGTATATACCACCACATCCAGCCCTGTCCTCATTCTTTCCTTTAGCTTGCAGAGATTTGTTTGACTCTCTGGATAAGAAGAAGGTGCATACAGCAGCTGGGCACAGTGGCACATACCAGCAGTCTAAGTCCCCAGGATGCTGAGGCAGGAAGATCATGAGTTTATAATCAGCCTAAAACTTAGTGAGATCCTGTCTCAAAATAAAATAAAAAGAGTTGAAGATGTAGCTCAGAAGTATAACATTCTTGAGTTCAATTCCCAGAATCTCTCCACCCCCACCCTCCTCTTCCCCGGACCAAATGTCACTTCTTGTCTTCTTTGTCCTGTCCAGAATTGAGGTAGAACATGACTCTACAATGGATGTAGCCTGCTGACCATCAATCATCTGCCTACATTTGTAGCAGACACCAAGACTCACTTCCACCCCCTCCTGGTTCACAGGAGTGAACAGCTGTCAAGGACACAGCATCCTTCCTGGCGAGACTGCAGGACTGTCAAGGCTGCGTATTCTTGCAGCAGATGGGGACAGTGCTCAGGTAAATGAGATCTTCCTGCCAGCACACTGGAGTTTGTTGATCTGGATGGAGTGGTGTAGGTTCCACTGTGTCATTCCTAGACTTCTGAGTCCCAAGGAGTAAGGACAAAGGGGATTCCATTATAACAGTCCTATGCTGTGCTGGCTGCTTCTCTAGTTCTGTAGTATCTAAGCTTGAGTCCCTGGCATTCCTGGAAAGTTTGCAAGCCACCTAATATCCTGTACCAAATCCTTTTCTGGTTCCAACTAGCCAGAATAGCTTCTGTTGTCTGAACTCAAGATCCTTGACTGAGACAACATCTGTCTGCCCCTAAACTGTAAGCCCCTTTAGAGCAGAGATTCATACATCCTTATCTCTCCTGTTCTCAAAACATACCCTGTGCCTGGGAGACCTCTCCTGACTGCATGGGGGTGCAAAGCCAGGCACCTCTGCAGGCCCCGCCCCCATGGTTGGACACATGACCGCTCTTTTGCTAATGCTTGGGAAATCAAATCACCTGGCCTATTAATATTTTGTATAAAGTAAGTATCAACAGATAGCTTGTGAGTATGGGTTGAGTGGATTTGTTGTCAGAAAAGCAAAAAGACTGGTGCACAAATTGAAATGTGTTTTATTGGCTCCAAGGCTTTTTTTGTTTCCTGCTTGGCTGGCCCCCAGCAGTGTTCCAGAAAGCCAAGGGACCTCCAGATAATCAAAGTTCGCTAACTGTACATACTGTGAGCAATTCCTTTCAGACCCCTTCCTGTCCAGATGCACAAAGAGAACAGCAAAAGGAAATAAATCCAACGCTTCCTCGCTACGCCCACTAAACTGCTAAATCTCAGCAGTTCTGAATCATCAAACCTTGCATTTCTCATTAACTGCCCCTCATATGCAGCATTTTTAATTAAGCTGGGAGCACCGCTATACTAATTATGTTATGATATTAGTCCCTGCAGACTAATATGCAGCTAACAGTTTGGGAGGGCTGTCTGGGTTGTATTGCTCTACCTACCTGAAAAGAAACATTTCCTTGAAAGCTGTCCCTGACCTGGGGACTCAGAGGATAGTTAATTTTATGTGCAGACTCAACTAGGCTAAAGGTACCCAGATAGCTGGTAAGATGCTTCTGGGTGTGTCTATGAGTGTATTTCTGGAAGAGATTAGCACTGAATCTGCAGACTAAGTAAACCTTGTCATCGTCACTGTCCTTATCAATGTGAGTGGGCATCATCCAATCCCATGAGGACCTGAAGAGAACAAAAAAGCAGAGGAAGGGTGAATTTGTTCTCAGCTCGATCTGGAAGATCTATCCTCTCCTGTCCCCAGACACCAGTGATCCCTATTCTCAGGTCCTTGGGTGAACTGGAAGTATACCACTGGCTTTCCTGGGCCTCCTGGCAAACAGCAGATTGTGGGACTTCTCAACCTCCACAATCGTGTGGGTTGATGCTTCATAACGCATCTCTTTACATCTCTCCATGTTGGTTCCATTTCTCTGTATAATGCTGACTAACACAGGACTCAAGAATTGGGTTATCAGGTGAGCTCTCTCTCTGCAGGGGCAGCTCTGCTTGTACCAGCATCTGATCCCATCAAGCCACAGTTGACATGTCACCAGATCACATTTTATGTTTCCTCTGCATCCCCACCAAGCCCTGGGTTCATAGGAGGTGCTCAGGTAACACTTTCACAGCAGACTAGCCTTGGAAAGTCCTACTGAAGAAACACAGCTGAGTGTCTGCAATGTCTGCTTTTTATCAAACTCATGGCTCTGCTCCATGAAAAACACTTCCAAAGAAGGGAAAGGAAGTCATGTTTGCTGCTGCATATTCTGAGTCAGGCACTTTCAAAATACATGTGCTCATTTAATCCTCCCAAGTAGCCTTTGAGACTGATGTTATCCTCCTCATTTTATAGAGAAGAAAACTGAGGTTCAGGGACGCTAATCACAGAGTGTGGGACCAACTTAGGAGGTGGCAAAGACCTAGATGCATTGACTCTAGTGACCTTGTACTGTCCAGGACACCTGGCATTCATTAACTCTGGAAGGAGGATGCATTGAGAGGGGCCCTGCATCACAGAGGAAAAGGAGCCAACCGACATTTAACAATAATCATCACCATGACAGAGTAATCGTTGACATGCTCTCAATACTTGCCATTCTTGGGTACTCTGCTAAAGGCTTCACATGTTCCATCCTCACCTTAGCCAGGCAATCTGGGCATCCTTATCCCCAAAGAAAAGTTGTACCCCATTTTTATACAATGAATCAAAATGCAGTCTGTAAAAGTAAAATTAAAGAGAGAGAGAGAGAGAGAGAGAGAGAGAGAGAGAGAGAGAGAGATCTTTCCCTGAAAAAATAAAAAAGGCAGCACTAATAAGCCCGTTTGGGCATGGAAGGGGAGGCCTCCAGGGTTTAGGCAAAGAAGAGTTATATTATTCTACTGAGAAAGCCATGAAGGTGTCAGACACTGGACTGCTGGATGTGGGGTGTGGGGGACACCTGAAAGGAGGATGAGAGGGAAAGAGGGCAGACACCAAGGTGGCAAGTAGGACAAGGTGGCAGGGAGACCTGGGAAGACTGGGACTGTCCTAGGCACCCTGCAGCCTGCTTAAAGCGAACATTAAGAGAACTGGTCATCAAAAGTTGGAGGGATTCCCAGTGAAGACAGGCTCACCCCCGAATCACATGAGCTACATAAGCAGGTGGAAGGAAGAAGGCTTAATGGAGTTTGTTACACTCTAAAGCGAGGCTTGGTGACACTTCCTAAGGTCTTTGTGGAAATCGAAGTACGCACGCTAGAGGCCTAGCGTGGCACCTACTTGTGACACCACTAAATGTCACATACCTTGGGCAGAGGGGAGGAAGCACCCGATGTGCCTGTACATGAGAGAGGGTGGGGGTCCGGGGGCGGTGGGCTGGGGAGGGAATGCTGGCCCAGGTTCCCCGAGATCAACCAGCACTCAGCTCTCAGCTGGCGAAAAAACTCAGCCAATGGGTGGCAGGGCCTCAGAGTTACCCCTGAAAGGCAGAAAGTGGGACCCGGAGCTGTGAGATACCCCTGCTAGCTCCTCTACCATCTGGGACAGTGCAGGGCCATTGACTGCCCAGGGCTGCCTGGCCTGAATTTCATTTCTGATCCTTGCATTTGGACTCATCTCAATTAAGATCAGTTAGAAGTCAATTTCACAGTGGTTGGTTTTCTCAGATTCCCGAAAAATGATAAGCTGGAAACAGGCAATCACTTCTTGTAGGAGCAGGGGCCTTACTCCACAGGGACGTCTTATTTATTTATTTTGATTTGATTTTTATTTGGTAAATAATGTTTATTTAATTTTTCCCTCTGATTTCAGAAGCAATGCATGTTCAGGAGGAAAGACGGCCATTCCAGTCCTCGCTCAGTTTCAGACCATTGCTGCTTTTTTCTGTCATCGCCTCAAATAAACACTTAACACCGATCAGCAATAGTTTCCAAATGTAGACAAAACCCCAGAAAAGTGGAAAGAAAAGAGAAACATCATCCCTGGCCTTCCTCCCCAGAGACCACCACTCTGAACAGTTTTCCAGGGTGCTTTTCCTTCCTGCCATTTTCCATAATTACTGCACATGGCTGAGATCTTCCAGCATGTGTGTGATTTTACATCCTGCCTTTTGTGCTAGATGGTATGCTATAAACATTTCCCCTTGTCATTAAAAGTTCTGTAAACATCATTTTTCACGGCTGCAAAATATTCCATTCTCTGAATGAACCATAATTTACCTAACCAATTCCCTGAAGCAGAGCATTGAGTGGTTTTCCAATTTTTTGCTCGTAAATAAAGCTGCCATGAACACCCATGGGGACACGTTTTTGTCTGAATTTCAGATTATTTTCTTAGGACAGATTCCCAGAAGTAGAATTACTGGGTCAAAGGATACAGACATTTTCAGGGCTCTTGGATCTTATTTCCAAACTACTTTTCTGACCAACAAGGTGTGAGGGCCCCTCTGTGCAGGCAGGCAGACCTGATCGGATACCTGTTTAAACCATAGGCTCGCCGAAGGGAAATAACTGCTTGTCTAGGGCCTGGAGGCTGGGAGGGTTTTGTTCCTCTAACTCCCCTTCTGTGGCTCCAGGAGAGAACAGTGGATTTCTGTCCCCCTCACCCTGGCTCTGTCTAGAGCTCCACATTTGATTCTGGCCTCACTACATTACCTACGGGGTACTGAGCCGACTGTGTGCCCCTTGTCACAGATCTTTGACATGGTAGGAGGCAGGAAAGTGCAAGTATCCATGCTGCTGAGGTCACTTTTAGTTCTTTTCAGCAATTCATCAGACTCTAGGTGTCCTGTTTTGTCCTTTTTTAAAGCACCCCCATGCATGGGGAGGTTTAGGAGTGTGTACCTAACTGCTGTACTCAAACACATCTCCATATGGTGGATTCTGGGGTCTGTTTTGAATGGTCCTGAAGAAATGTTTTATGATTTGTACTCTAAGGTCACTGGATGTGCCCCAATCAGAGGGCAATGCTGAATTTAAACAAAGAAATGAAACACTTCAAAGGGGAAACCATCTGAGCCTTTTCACAGCACAGAGAACTCCAGCAAGTGCTCCAGAGGACATTTAATCATGAGAAAGAGCAGAAACACAAGGGGGGAGGGCTGCAAGAACACAGCCCCTGTCACTAGGGAGGGTGAGGGTCTGAGGGGCAGGAGGTCACAGGATCACCAGGGAGAGGCAGGAAGGAAGGTTCTCTGCACCTCTGTGCAGCTGGGTCTGTGGGAGGCAGGCATTCCCCCAACCCTGGGCTCAATCGAGAGCTAGCACAGACTTGCCATGCACCAATCCAGTGTGCCGTCAAGACACGAGGCTCAGAAAAGTCATGCGCCCAGCAGAAATCCCTGAGTCCAGTGGTGGCTACAGTAGTGTTTCTCGAACTTTGATATGGATGGGATTCGACTGGAGGTCTTGCTAAAATATGGATTCTGAATGGAATGGTCTGGGGTAGGCCCTCGAGCCTGCATTTCCAACAAGCTGCCAGGTAATGCGGAGGCTGCTGAGGCTGCTGAGGCTGCTGGTCTAGAGACCACACTTTGAGTAGTGAGCCCCCTGTGCCAGTGGTTCTCAAACTTCAGCAAGCACCCAAATCTCCTGGAAATTCCCTTCAAACACAAATTGCCAGGCTCAACCCCAGAACTTGTGACTGAGTAGGTGTGGGATAGGGCCTCAGAATTTGTGTTTCACAGAAGTTCCATGTGACACCGCTGCTGCTGGCCCAAGACCTCCCTTTGAGAATCACTGTCCTACACTCTCGGGGTGAGTAGGGAGCAGTCGCCCCTGCTCAAGTGTTGCCCTTTGGGTATTTCTGTGTTCTGCAGAACATGTTAGGCAATTGGGAGGGTCTGGAATGGGAGTTGCTCTGTCCTGAGATTCTCAGCTTTTAGCTGTGGCATTAAGAGGGACAGGGCCTTGTACGCATGTGCACGTGTGTTATATATGTGTACGTGGGTGCATGTGGCAGTGGTCGGGGGTGGGATGACGAGTCTCCAAAGCCCTTTTAATCTCCCTCCAGAATCAGGCGGTGATAGGAGAGGCCAGAGGATTTCTGGAGCAGCTTGAGGACTCACCCATAAAAAGCCGCTTTGCAGTACATCAGTTATATTATGTTGTCGAACAGAGCTTCCTGCTTGTTGGGTCTTGGAGTTTAATAAAAAATATATTATGACTCAGTCCAAACTTTACAAAAGTCCTTGGGGAATCTGAAATGAATCATGTTAAGCTCCTGTTATAAAACAAACAGTCATCTCTTTCACAAGCCTGTGTCCCTTGCAGACCAGGGAGAGGCGGGGGAAGGCAAACCAGGAAAGGAGACTCATAGCAAGGGGGGCACTCTCTGCCCAGGGACCTTCTTAAACAACCAGAGACCTCCAGGCTGAAGGAAGGCAGAGTCCTCATAGGTGGCTGCCTAGGGGAAAAAAAAGCCTTCTATAAAGGGGCCTACCCTTCTCAGCAAAAGTTATCTAGGGGAAGTGAGGCCTTGAAGGGCACCTTCTCCAGAAAGCCTTCCTGGATTTCTCCAGACAGAAGGATTTTAAACTTCACAGCCTTTTAATGTCAGTTCTGAGTTCAGAAAACCATCTCCTGCTATGCCAACTGTTTACAGACAGGACTCTTTTCCTGTTGGACTGAATCTTCTGGGCTGGCTGAACACAGTACACCAGCACTCTTAAGACACTACAGAGTAGCACGAATGACCCACAAATGTTGCATATTCGACAGACTTGATGGTGTTTCTCAGTCTCATCTATCTGCATGCACTGAAGGAGGGAAACTTGTAACATGCGAGCCAAGATTGCAATAACCAAACTGAAACTAGGAGGATGTTAGGTACATCCTTCATACAGAGTGTTGGCTGGCTGCCCTTCCTGGAGAAGAAGGTGGTCCACCATTTACGACCTGGGGCACCTAGGGCCAGTCACCTTTACTTCTCTGTGCCTCAGTTTCTTCACCTGAAAATCAGGTTTGATAATGGAAATGGTATCATGGCATTGTTGAAAAAATTACATAGGATGCCACAGGGTAAGCACATAGAACTCAATACTTTATAAAGATGAAAGGAAGAAAGAAAAATAAAAGTATCAAGGTAGTAGGGTGGGAGGCTTTAAATCTGAAACAGAGAAAGAAAGCAGAGTGTGAGGTTAAGTTTTTACACAATTTTGGGCCCAAAGCCACAGATAAACACAGAAAGGGCAAAGGGGCCACATTTGTGAGGTGCTCAGTGAATGTTAGCTTTTATTAAGACCCTCCTCTGTGCTGGGCTTTTGCTAAGCACCAAAAAGTTATTTTGTTCTATCTTTATAACAACCTTGTGAGATGAGTTTTATTTCTCGGATTTTAAAGGCGAAGAAACTGGAGCCTCCCTGAGACTGGCAGATCTGTTTCCCTACAGTGGAAGTAACAAAAAGACAAGGCAGCGAACTATGGAAAATAATTGGGTGTTGTTCAGCAAAGATGAAGGCACGAGTCCTAGGAACCAGCGATTTCACTCATAGGTATAACCCAACAAACAGGCACACCAAGAAGACTTGTACAGAAAGTTCCTCAGCACCATCATTTGTAACCCTGAAAACATGCCCCCACAATGGTGGAATAGATAACTTGTACAATGGAATATCACAAAGGAACAGACCTGAACTATGCACACGTTGAATGACTCTTAAGAGCACAGAGTTGAGCAAAGATAGCCAGAACGTGGTATGCATGGTGTGATTTCCTTCATAGGAAGTACAGAAACAGGAAGATTCAGTTATACTGTTTGGGTCACATAAGCAGATGTTGAAACAATGCAGAAAAGCAATATGTGCATGGTGGTCACCCACAGGATGGGCCAGGGGACAATGAGAGGCTTATTTCTTGGGAGGGACTCAAGAAAGTTCTGGGGGTATCATAAATGCTCTGTTTTGACCCTGGGCAGTGGTGACAAGATGTTCACTTTGTGATTATTTGTTGGACAGTGTAATAGATGTGGCACACTTTTCTGCATAAATACCATATTTCACAATGAAATATTCAAAAGTCACAAAACAAAAAGACAAGGCTTCTTCTGTATTGGGGACTCCAGAATATCTCAGTCTAATCTGAGACATTCAGGCATGGGGCAGATAGATTCAGCCTACTAAAAGGGTCCGCTGACTCCAGGCCTTGACTGGAGAGTGGCCCAGAGGTCCCGTCTTTCCTTTCCGACAGCAGACATCGTTGTCATTTCAGCCACTGCTTCCTGAGGACCCAGCGGCTCCAGATCCCACATTGGGTGTTTATGTTCATTATCACTAATCCTTACAACAGCATTGCAACGTAGCCATTAATAATTTATTCCACAGTGGTGGAAACATGTGAATGTTTTCAGTGTCTCCCAGCCAGGAAGTGTCAGAGCCAGGATTTAGCCCACATCTGTCCCAGGCGATGCTCTGGTGCCATTTCTATTATACTAAATGACCTCTTTCCCCACCAGGCTCACATTCTTCAGAAATGTGTTTCAGAATTAAAGGACTGAACTAAGACGAGGGAATTTTCTGGACTCCCAGAGCACTTGAACATTACCTAAGGTTTTATGTTCCGTCAGCCCAGCTCACAGGTAAGGAAACCGAAGCAAAGGGTAATGGCAGCAGAATGGCCCATACCTTGATCTGGGTCCTCATAGGACATGGAAGTCCTGCTCACCTTGATGGTTTGTCCTCTGGCCCCTTATCAAGGCACAGGGTCAAACCTCTTATCTTGTTGAAGACTGAAGAGCCCCAGGTGACACAGCTCTTCTAGAGCTTCGTGGTAGCTTTCTTGAAAGTATGGGAGCCCCTCATAGAACTTCATTAAGCTCCTCTGAGGCTCAGGCCCCTCCAAAAGGGAGAGACTCCCACTCTCTTCAGAATTACATGAGATACCTATGTGAAGTCCCAACAAAGTACCTGGCACACAGTAGGCATTTAATAAATACATACTGGTTAACTAACTTTCACTTAGTAGCCTCTATGATGTGGGGGTTAGAGCAGGGGTCCTGCAGACCTCTCCCTGCTGAGTTCACATGGTCGTGGGCACTTGAGCAAGGGAAGCCTTCTCTTGGTGGCTTGGGACCAGGGTGTCAAAGAATTCTCACAAGGGCTGGAGGACAGCCCTGGAGTGAAGGATGAAGCTTCTTTCAGAAGTATCCTTCTTGCCTAGGGAAAGCCTACTTTGGGTATTTCAATTGTATATTTAATTCTGTTGCTAAAGTCATTTTGCATAGCCTCCCAAGAATTCAAAAATCAAACTCCTGCCCAATAGAGGCAATGGAAGGATTTTCAAGGGAAAAAAAAATCTTCAAATACTATTTTAAAAAAAACCATGCATGCCTTTCTCTCTTCTTCTCCCGCATCTCTACTAGAGACCTCCAAGTTATGAAGTGCACTTAACACCATTAATTGCCATGGAAACTACAGCATCTTCCATTGGATATGGTCAACTTTTTCTGCAGAGGATTTTTCCCTTTCAACAGAGACTTTGAATAATCAGCTGCTTTGGTTCTTTTTGTGGGAAGACAAGTCTCCTCTCTCTCACCCCATTCCTTCTGATGTGTTTCCTCCCCTGGCCTCCTCTTGGGGATAGCAGGACATGGTTACCAGGTTTCCAGAAAGGTAGGAAAGAAAAAAAGGGAAGGGGGAAGTCAGTCTGAATTTCAACCTAATGATTCTACCTGTGGGATCTAGGTGTTTGTACCTGATCTTCAAGCAATCTTTTTTCAGTATCATTAATACAACCATAGTGGCATGTATGGCAATTGTTAATTATAAGCCCCATTTGCTTGAGTGTTTATAACAAAACAGTAACTTTTATCTAGTCCTTACTATCTGAAGGGACGATTCTAAGTCCACCATTTTACAGGTGAGAAAACTGAGGCACAGAAAAATTTCATAAACCTGGTCATAGGCACAGAGCTAGTAAACAACAGCCAATATTTGAACCTAAGTTCCCTCTAATACCAAACCTAGCCCATGCATTTCTTTATCGTGATTCTAGTCCATCTTTTTAAAGAAATGAGTGTAACCCCTCATCTAGCAAATGAATCATTAATGAATGATGGCGTGATTATTTATTAAACCCCTACTATATGCCAGGAACAGTGCTGGGTACTATTTCAAAAGCATCTATCCAGCAAACAGCCGTGTGAAATTCTCCTGAAAAATAGGAATTATGCCCCGTCAAGCCCCACAAAAACAAGTAAACAAAAAACCCTGAGCTACATGAACACATCAAAACATCCACCCACTTTATTTCAGAAATCTACCCCAACTTTCTTACTTTGTCTATACAGTGTTTTAAAAAACAGATTTGGATTCCACATCTGTCACTCTCTAGTTCTGTGGCCTTGAATAATTAACTCCTCTCAGCTAGTTTTCCCCATATTTCTAACAGGAATAATTTCAGGAAGTGGAATGGAAGACAGAATCAAGAAATGTATGTAAGGTGACTGTTCTGCTAACTGACACCAAGTTGGAGCTGAGTAACCAATTCCTATCCACAGGAGTCACGCCACTATTCATTCATTACTGAAACCATCGCTATGTATCAATGACTTCCAATACAATATTTGTGTCTCCATTAAATTTCATCTAAGAAAATGCCTAGAAAGTTGGTTGAGACAATCCAAGCATAGGTTTAAGCAAGGCACAAATGGAATTTAGTTCTGCCAACTTAAGTTTCTTCTCTTGTACCTGGAAGAAATCAGACGGCGCAAAGTTGTCCTAACTAGGGAGTAGAGCCACACCTCCTCAAGCCACTGAAGGCCAATCCCACTGTACTACATTCCTTTAGCATGTTTCAAAAGTTCTCCCGTAATTTTGCTCTTCTAATTGAGGATGCCTGCTGTCCTAGAAAATATTGCCTTCCTTCAATCCAACCTTAGACACAATTAAGTTTCTTAATGACATTTGTGATCATTATGCCATGTTTCTAATTGAAAATGAATAATTGAAATTCTAATTATTACAGGAGTGGATAGAAGGCAACTCTAAACAGTAACTTGCTAGGCAGAGCTTAAATTCTCAATTGCTTTTTAAATCCAACAGGTGTCTAGCTAGTCGATTATTCAGTGAACATGTATTTCTATGGGCTATGTCCTGGGAAGATGCTTAAAATACAAGGACCCATTAGTGGTTTTTGAGAAGCTGTAAGTGTTGGACTCTGGTTCTGGCAATATGGAAGACTGGATTTATGGTTTTCCCTTCCCCCCAAACCACACAGAAATTTGAGACAAAATGAAATGGAAAGGAAAAAAGAGATCAAAGGAGAGATATTTAACTAGAGCATTAGGTGAAAAAACTGATACTATGGTGGCCCACAAGCACAGGTGACATGTACACCTTGACAAGTGGGGACTGATGAATCAATGACCACATGGTCATGTGAGTCAGAGAGTTAGAACAGAGTGCTAAGACCCCAGCATAACGCCTGGATGGTGGAAGTGTTTCCTCCCTCTGTGTAGAAGATTCTGTCTATCCAGCCATACAGGAGGAACAGAAACATGTTTCTGCTCAGGTGTTTGAATAGAGAAAAAGACTAACGAATGAGACAGAAAAACTCTAGCCAGTTACCCATGTAAGTCTGAAGTCCACATTTATAATACCTATGGGTTACTAGAATCCTAAACCAAGAAGCTTACGTAAAAGTCAGCCCAAAGTCAGCGAACCTTCAGGAGTGTTTGGTCAAATCCAGTAGAAAATAGTCCTATAGATTCTGTAGGGGCATGTCTATAACTTTGAAGGTAGAAAAATCACACTGGAAAAACACAGCAAAAGAAACAAGAGTCATATCACCTAAAGATGAGCTTACAGAAAACTATAAATCACCCAAGAACTCTTCACTAGCAGGCACAAGGAAGCTAACACCCTAGAAATTCTAAAATAATCTGAGAGATTATGGATGTATTTAAATGACTGAAAAGATAAATGAAGGGATAAAATTATATTAAAAGAACAAGACTCTGTTCTTTCAACTATGACAACACAAAAGCAGATTTGAAAAATAACCAAGTAAAATTCGAGAAATGAAAAAATAGCCACAGTCATTAAGATTAAAATTCAGAAGCTGAATGAAAGAGCAGATTAAGTACAGCTAAAGGAAGATTTAGGAAATTCAAAAATAGGCTTGTGGAAATTTCCCATAATGCAGCACTTGGGAATAGATGGAAAACAGATCTGTTACAAAAAAGAGGACAAATGAGATCAACATACAGTTCATGGCATCTCAGAAGGAGTAATGGAGGAGAGGACCGATTTGAAGAAATGAGAGCAGAGGATGGTCCAAAACCGACCAGTGACAAACTATGAAGAAACGGTGGCAAAGAAAAAAAATTGTAAAACCTCTGAGTATTAGTTTCCTCTCATTGTCTTAAAGAGATCAATGTTTGGGAAGCTGAAGAATTAAGAATTAAGAAATAAAGAGAATCCATGGATTGCAAGAAGCTCAAGATATAGCAGTCATCCATGGGGAGAACAGTGCTGTCAAGTCGTTCTCTCTGGTGTACTTGCCAGAAAACTAGGGTACTTGCTAGGTGCCTAGAGCCATCTTCAGTGTCAGACTGCATGATTATTCCTGTTTCTTTACAGTTCTCCTTGTGCTCTTGGCCCTGGAATTCGCAATACTTTCCACTAAAGACAGAGTGCATATCCTTACCCTGCTACTCTTGGCTCTGCTCACATGACTTTCTTTGGCCAAGATGATGCTAACAGACATAATGTGTGGAAACACTTGTGACTTTTCATGTTACAGCTTGTCCTCTATTCCTTTGCCACTGCCATGAGGAGCATATGACCCCCGCTGCTCCATTGGTCCAGGGAAGAGGAGAGACCCATGAAGTCAACCAGGATCCCTCCTGAAGACTGGAGCCAAACCCAGCCAAGCCCACTGTCCATCAGCAAACATTAGCTGACTTCCAGACTCATGAGCAGGAATCAATTATTGTTTCAAGTCTCTGAATTTTCAAGTGGCTCTTAATACAGCATGATTATGGCATAGTTGCTTTAGTACATGTATTAGTCGAACCAACTTCACAGTTCCATGGTGGACTTTGCTGACTCTGTTTTTACCATAAAGAAACCTCAAAGGCCAAGAAGGGACACTACTTGTCCAGTGTCACTTAAGTAAATTCAGGAACCAAGGCTTACCCTGTTTCTAACACCTGAACATTTAACTCCTTTACCAAACTGCATCTCAGCAGTGTTTATTGTATTTATGGATGAACAGATGAATGAGTAGACAAATTGATAACAACCCATCTACTGGGGCCTAACTCATCACCTGCACTCACCCAAACTCAAACTCAGGGCCTGACCACATAGGGTTGGGCAAGCCTGTCAATGTCCCTGGAGAGGTTCATTTCCCCTTTCTGAAGAGCTGTATGAAGAGCTTGCCCAGAAGATGAGTCCCCTTCGTGCCAGGCGAAGAAAACCATACTGCCCTGGAGTGGAAAATAATCACAGCCTGTCAGGCTCCTTGGCATGCTTGGTGACCTTCATGCTCCGGTGTCAAGGATGTGACCTCCAGAGGATCTCGGGAAGCAATTGGCGAAACCCTCATCTAGATGGATGGCACGGAGGCCCACAGCCGATCTGTGTCATAGCGCCTGGTATTTAGCAGCTGCCAGAGAACGGTTTGATTGGTATAGCTTTCCCTCTGACCCGATGGGATCCTAAATAATTCATTGTCTTGTTCTACTTGGTGTGGGAATGACAGGCCTTGCTGAGAGGGTACAGAGGGTCCCCTGTTCAGGGAGCAGAGTATAAAGATGTTTAGACCCTCATCCCTCCCCCTTTGATTTGGCATCTCAAAACAAACTGCAATAAAATTGATGATAAAGTACTTGAGATTTGGATCCTGCTTTTGATTTCACAAAACAATTTAAAATTTATTTCCAATCCAGTAGAAAGAAAAAGAGACAAAGGATAAAAACATCCTATTCAGGGAAGAACAAATACAAACAGCTAATAAACATATGAAAAGATGTTTGGTTGCACTGATAATTAAAGAAATACAGATCAAAAAAAACAATAAAATGCATTTCTTTTTCCTGTTAGGTTGACAAAAATACAAAAGCTTGAGAATTTCCATTGTTTGCCCAAAGGAAAGGGCCCTCTCAGAGATTACTGATGTGGGTGTCCACTGGGCAAGTTTTTTGTAGAACAATTTGGAATATCCATCAAAATTTAAAACATTTTTGTCCATTCACTTATTAGACATTTATTCACCAGTTAAAACCAAGATGCCAAGATAGACTTGAGTTCATCAAAGAGTTATCCATACTAGTGAAATAACTGGAAATGCCTAAGTGTGTGCATGCAGAGATCAACCTCTGATGTGTTCCAACAAGGAATGAGTACACAGCAGGTCACAGGAATGAGTGAACTCTGTGGGCAGTAATAGTGAAATAGCCCCCAGCTATGTGGTCCAGGGGCAATGCTGGGTGGGGAACAGAAGAGGGAGGCAGCTCTTTGATGTAAATAAAACACAGGTCTAAATTTTCTCCTTTTCTTTTTCTTGGAATAACAGGACACTCTCCTACAGTGGTCAGCTGTGGGGATAGGAAGCTGATCTGAGCCTATGTTCCCTGCATCTCTCTGAACTCTGCTTTTCCTGACCCTGAACACTGCTCTCTTCACCCCCATACAACAGGAGTTACCAGGGCAGCGGGTATAAAGGTTCCTTTTATTCTCCTTATCCTTTTGCATGTTAAGAAAAATCTAACGAATGTCACAACTTACTATAATATTAAGAGTTCATTATTATGTGCTCAAGTGCCATGCAGGCAAGGTGACAGGGAAGCGGCTGAGGCTGCAAGAGAGGAGAGTCAAACATGGTAGGGCAGTGTCAGGGTTGGGCAGGGTGGGGTGGAGGGCTCCTGGGCAGGGAAGAGTATTTCAATTACCCTAGTGGGCTTCTTGGACAAGCCAGGATTGTTCTGCCCTGGGAATAATCAGTAAAAGAAGAAACTGGGAAGAGGAAGGAGATGGTGGAGGTCAGGGTAGGACAGATGGTTTTGTATGCAGTCTTGAAAGCAAAAGCTGCAGAGGAGACTGAAGGGGCATCAGGCAACTTCCAGGTGGCAGGAAATGGCAGGGATTCTAGGACAGCAGTGAAAGGAGCCCAGTGAGAGGGCCCTGCAGGGATTAAGGAGCATGGCTCACAGGTAACAGGAAAGCTCTCTAAGTCACCACACAGGAATGGACTTGGGGCAAATCTCCTCACAGTTAAGGTAGGCTTAGGAGGAAAGAGCAAGGTGCCTGCTAAATTTTCATCTCAAGTGTTCAAGTTTATATTCTCATGGGACTCTAAGATACCCAATGCAGGTATCCCTCTGTCTCCTACCTGCTCGGCACCAGCACAGTGACCCTGCTAGGAGGACCTGCTGAAGGGCCTCCAGGGATGCTGCTGCTGTGAACTCCAGGTGGCCTCTTGCTTCCTGGCACCTGGCTCAAGGGTCCCACAGATCCCTGTGAGATTGCAGCCAGGTCTTCTGTAGAGCCCGGAATCTGCTAACTGAAGTTATTTATACATGCAAAGGGGTTCAGAGAACTCCTTCTGGAAACACTGACCTATTTCGCCAGTTAGGGATATCTGAGCAATAAAGATTCATTTGACTCCATTAGATCAAATGTAAAAATAAAACTAAAATTAATTAAAAATGATGGCACACAGCTCCTTACAAAAGCACCTTTGATGTGCATTCCACACATTGAAGAGTCACAGTTAAGGGAGGCAATGAGGTGTCAATGATCCCAGCTACTGGAGGAAAGAGATAACATGGATAAAAGAAATCCACAGATAATCAAAATTAAAAATCCTTTATTCTTTCTCCCCATTTCAACTTCATCCCTAACATACTCTTGTGAGGACCTATAAAGAACATGCTCAGAGTCCTTTGATCTGCTCCTCCATCCCTTTTTCTGTCAAGGTGGAGGGACTGATAAGGAGAGGGAAAGACAGGGCCTGTCTGAGAACCTGACAGGGCTGGGCCTGATGGCCTTGCTCTACCTTTCCTGGCTTTTCTGCAGCCCAGGAGGCTGGCTGTTTGGGGTAATAGCAGTAATATTTCTTTCCTTCTGATTTCTGGTTGGGTTTATTCAATAGAAGGCACTAGCCTCGGGGAGTTGAAGAAGAGAGAGCTGGGATATCTATTCTCCAATTTCTCCCTGCTAACTATGGGTTAGCAGGGGCTTCTTCCTCTACCCAAGGCCATGGCTCCTCTGCAGCATCTTCTGTAGCCACAGATCTTGTGCAGTAACTCCTCTCATCCCTTTCCATTTAGTCCTGGGGTGGTGGGTAGTCCTGCCGTGGCTAATCCCGGGGTGCTGTGCTTCCCTTATTGCTTCCCTGCCTTTTGTTGAACTCTCCTCAGTGGTCCCTTTGGAGTACCATGTTTCTTGCACTTACCTTTATCATTTCATTCAATGCCTCAGGAAACATCTCTTCTTGCCACTCCCTAAGAACATCCACCCTAACGACCTCATATAGGCAATCAGACTAGGAATCAGTAGAACTGGAATCCCGAGCCAAGGTTTCCCAACACTAGAGTGTGGAGATTTGACGAGTGCATTATACCATCTAGAAACCAGAGCTATCAGCAAGAATTCACAAGATGCTAACAAATACAAGAGTGTTATGGTTTGGATGTGAGTATCCCTAAAAAGCTCATGAGTGAGACAATGTAAGAGGGTTCAGAGGGGAAATGAGTGGGTATGAGAGCCTTAACTCAATCAGTGAATTAATTCCCTGATGGGATTAATTGAGTGGTAATTGAAAGCAGATAGGGTGTGGCTGGAAGAGGTGGAACATTGGGGGCGTGGCTTTGGGGTATATATTTGTATCTGGCAAGTGGAGTCTCTCTCTGTGCTTTCTGATCAGCAAGTGAGCCACTTCCCTCTACCACACTCTTCCACCATGATGTCCTGCCTCATCTCAAGCCATGAGGTATGGAGCTGGCTGTCTGTGGACTGAGACCTCTGAAACCCTGAGTCCTCTAACAAACTTTTCCTCCCCTAAAATTGTTCTGGTCAGATCTTTTAGTCACAGCAGCAAAAAAGCTGACTAAAACAAAGAGAACCATTGGGAAGTCCTACCTCAGAGTGGAAAGGATTCAGAAGGCTGGGTCTTTAAGACTGTCCTTACCGGGTTTGTCTGGATGTGGTAGGAATCCAGCCTTTGAGCAATTACTTTTCGGATTCCAACTTCTAAAACTCCTTCCCCAGTTGTAGCTTCTGGTCTCTGAACTTCACATGGGACACCTTCAGATTCATGACTGCCAATGGGCTCTAGGGCTTTCTGATGAGCGAGGTAGAGTTCAGTTAGGTCCTCTACATCCCCATTCATCCATCTATCTGATCATTGCACCAGTACTAAGATACTACTCTATTCTAGACCATGTGGAGTGGCCACAATAAGCAAGACATGGCAGGAAATCTGCTGGTTATAGTGTGAGCAGAGTGAGCTGCATCTCGCCCTGCCAGAATCAGAAGATTTCCTCCAGAAAGCTGTGTTTTAAAAGATGAGTAGGAGTGGCATGGTGGGGATATGTGAGACAGGATGATGAGTGAAGGTGGAAGCTTTCCAGGCAGGGGAGGTGGCCTGAGCAAAGGATAATATTCAGGTAATGCCAGTAGCTCAGCATTTCCAAGCATAGGATACATCCAGGTGGGAGGAGGTGGGATAGAAAGGCACATGAGGAACAATCGTGGTGGACATTGGTCAGTGCACTAAGGAACTAGGCCTCCATTATGGGCCTGGGGCCCACAGCTCAGAGGCTCTGAGCTGGCACATGGTTTGGTGCCTGGGTATTTAAAATACATATCAACTAGTTCATTATTTTCATTGCCTTAATGGTGGGTTCTTCACCCTCCAACATTCCAAGGTACAAGTTAAAAAGCTAGTAGCCTTTCGACTAGATGGTACATCTCAGGGCTGTTATGCAATATCTTAAAGAGCTTATTTAAAATTTTTTTTTCAAACCTTTTCAGAAGTAAAGGAAATAAGTCAGCTCCTACAGACACATCACCCAGGATGCTGTTCTTCAGTCTCCTCCAGTTATAGGTGAACCTAGTGCCTGGACTTCTTATGCCTGTAGATGCCAAGGTCCTCAGCTAGAGGGAAACCACTCCAGCCAGAAGTGTCCCCTGAAGCCTGATGGTGACAATGGCTAGCGAGTCCTGATCCATTCACTTCTTTTCACTTGTACCTTGGAAGGGTGGAGGGTGAGGAGACCTCAGCTAATGCAATAAAAATAATAAACTGAAATAGTTGACTTGTATCTTTGATGCTGTGCACCAAACCATCTGCCAAGCAGGTTGAGCCTCGCCAAGTAGAGGTTTCTGAAGTAAAAGAGAACACACAGGCCATCAAAGCAGGTCACACAGAATCTCTATCTGACCCATTATCAAGGCCACAGCAAGTTCTGTTCAGAAGGGAAAGTTTCAAACTGAACTTGAGACCAGAGAGCATCCCAACTCCACAAATGCTATCATTAAGAATCATCACGGATAATGCGGTTTTAATTAGAAGGGTTGAGATGCTGGCAAATGTTCAAAAGGCTTGTCATCTGAGAATACACCAGTGTGGGGGTGCAAACAACCTGCAAAACATGAGCCTGCTAAGGTGGAAAAATTCTAGCCTTCTTCCCGCAGACACCTGCAAGGTGAAGGGTCACTTGATACCTGACACAGACTGGGTGAATGGAAAATTTAATATTATCTCCCTTATATTGGTGAAGAGAGGAGGATAGATGTTAGTTAGATTGCCACATTCCTAGATGGAAAGGGCTTTAGAGTTGAACAGATCTCGCCATCAGTAACTGAGGATCATACCTTGGACAAAATAAGTACCTTGCTGACCTTTGGTTTCCTCAATGTGTAAAATGGGGTCAAACACACCTACACTCCTGTGGCCCATGAAAAGGGTTCAGGGAACCAGTGTACCTCAGTGTTGGTCCAGGTGAGCTGCCATGAGGAATGCTCAGAAGCATTGCTTCATTTCCTTTTCCTGTCTTTCCAAGCTAGTGGGCAGTGTGGACTCGTCTTTGTGAAAGCAAAGGCTGGCCCCCTTCAACAATTCTGATCCTTCATCTATGAGGACCAGGATGGAACTTTATTTCACAAGGTCAAATTTGAGGGAGGCAAAAGTGGCCTTGACTTGTAAAACACCAGTTTTCAAATGTGAGAAGTTTCCTGCCTGCATCTCTAAATCCTATCACCTTCTTGCACCACAAAATCTTTACTGACAGAGAATCCATTAAATACCAATGGATGGCCAGGCTTCCGAGCACATCACATAATCCTTGTCTGCTAACAGAGCTAGGAGCTTAGGCAGATGCAGTTATTTCAACTCCGGAGGTCCAGGCAAAACTGTTCAACTCTTTTAAAGCAAGTAATCTTGCACTGACTCCCTGGCTCCATAGACGGATGTGTCCACCCACATGCCAAGGTAAGCCCATTGCTTCATGCACATCTGAAAAGAAACAAGCCCAAGATGAGCAGCTGAGTTTCAGACTTGGCTCTACCGCTCACTAGTTGTGCACCCAACGATGATTTTCATTTCTCTGGTCCATTTGAAAAGTACCAGAGGTCTTTTTTCTTTTCATTTCTTTTTTCCTTTCCTTTCCTTTTCTTTTCTGTTCTTTTCTTTTCCTTTTTTCCTTCTTTTTTCAGCATTGGGGATCAAACCCAAGAATTTTACCACTGAGCCATATCCCAAGCCAGCAGCCCTTTAATGAACACTCTTTATTCCTGCAAATGTGTTATATATTCTTCGTATACCTTATTTTGGTTTTCACAACCACTCTACAAATCCATATTATTTGCCTGATTTTAGAGGAGAATAAACTGAAGTTAAAGAAGGTATTTGACTGATGGTCACAGAAACAGAAAGCCCCTGGAATCCAGGGAAGCACCTCCAGGGCAGGTGGAGATCCACCTTATTCTTCACTATGGCCCAGTTTGCAGCTCCTGTGCCTCATGCAGTGAACCCAGGACTGTGAAATCAGGGAACCGCCATTTACTTTAGTTCAGCTCCCTCCTTCCTCCTCAGACAGTACTTCCTGGTGCTGGCTCCAAGCTCCTCAAGGCTGCCCTCATTATCACCAGAGGGCCCACGCAGACCTGCTGGAGAGACCCAGACCCAGACCCTGCCCAGCCTTCCCCAGCCATGCCATCCCTCTTCCTGCAACCCTTTGATCAAAGAACAAATGGGCTATGAAAATGACATTTCCTGAGACTGGACTTTAATTTCTGGAATCATAGAAAAAGAAAAAAGAGAAAATGAGGCAGCTTAGAGAGTGCAGCTAGGTCAATTTGTAATCACCTGGGATCTAAAGAGGCAGTAATTGAATGACAATTTGCCATGAGGCACAGGGGCCAGTGCTCCTGTCCAAGCCAGCAGGTGTGTGGTGGGAAGCTGACTAGTAGGTCATATCTGCCATGAGCTTTGCACACCAGACCTTGTGCATGGGAAGCCCCTTGGGCAGCACCTCCTGACTGCAAACCCTGGCCTGAGTCCCAGCATAATGCATAATGCAGTACCTGGCCACAGAGCAAGTGATGGGGTTTGAGCCACCCAGATGCCTTCATTCACAAGACTTTTTTTTTTTTTTTTTTTTTTTTTTATTCTCCTCAGGGATTCGAACTGCGGCCCTTGCGCATGCTAGGTGAGCGCTCTCCAAGACATGCTATTTCTTCGGCTCCCCAAATGCCTTCATATTCCTGGGATGGGGGAAGCTCAAACATACAGCCAGCTTTTGGCAAGGAGCTTATGCTAGGCATTACTTAGGCACCAATGCTGCCACTGATTCTTCTGTTAATGCTTTCCATGATCCTCTGAAAGGCTAGAGGGAATGGGTCTGGCATTCTTCTTAGGTTTCAATGTCCTGCGTTGACTGGCTTGGCTTAGATCCGAATCCCCACCCCATCCTAGATCTCCCAGGGTGGAGCCTCATACCCCAGGGACTCTTGGGAAAAACTCTTCCCATCCACCATTGAGTCTGGGGGCTGAGCTGGGAACACACACACACACACACACACACACACACACACACACACAGAATGAGAGGAAGAGGGAGAAGAATGCTCTATGGTGCTATAGATCAGGAAGCTCATGCTTTTTTTGGATTGTTTTTCCTTCAGGAGGAGAGTGTGTGGATTTAAGGATGAAACTATTTAAGCAGCACGGATCTTGACAAAACAAAGCAAGTGACTTCTTCCTCCACGGTCTCTCAAATTTCTTCCCTGACCCCCAGAGATAAATACTGGGGCAGGCCTCAGCACTAATTTAAAGATGTTATGCTGCCAATATTTGGTCTCTTCTAACCTCTGGATGAATGAAAGCAAATCATATGCATAATCCATGGGGACTCCTAAGGGGCCTATGGAGGAATATGATGTCACAACCCTGAAAGAATTTTCTGATCTTTGGAAAAAATGGCCTTCAAGATAGATGACTTTTTCCAGAAGCAGAGAGGGCATGAGGGGGTGCATGAGAATCCAGTATGTGCCAGGTGCCAGGCTGGTATCTGCTGAGATACGATGGGTCTGCACTCAACTCTGGAGAGTCAAGGAGGCTCAGTTTTCTCATCCACAAAATGGGACCAGTCATGATACCTGCTTCCCTGGGCTGCCAAGAGAAAGGGAGAAAAGGCTGCGTTTGTGTGAAGCACTCTGTATTGCCTGATTTCATGGTGGTTTCCTCAGGTTCTTCCACAAGCTCTGTTCAGGGAAACAAGCCATGGATCTGACACTCCAATCTCCACCTTTCCTTGAAAATTACCAGATTCAACAAAGAACATCTGTCTCTGTGCAGGCAGCCCCCAGGAAGTGGATGCCAGCCCTGACGATTAAATTACTACTACCCCTGACTAGAACTGAAAACAAATTTTGTAAGTGTAAACTTCTTGTTCTATGCATTTCCATCAACGCTTTGATGATCGGTCCTTTTTCCACCCCCATTTCCTCACGACAGCAAGAGCTACTTCGGAAATGAGACCTCAAGATGTAACTCTGAAAACAATGTAAAAAGGAATGTGTGGCACCACAAGGGGTAGAAGTTCTCAGAGAAGCAGCTTGGTGCATTAGGATTAGAGAGAGAGACTTAGATCCAAACCCACATAAGTCTTAGGCTGACTGTGTGATCCTGGACAAGTTACTTAACATCTCTGAGTCTTAAGTATCTTGACTATAAAATGGGAAAAATGATATCCTTCAGGAATAAATGGGATGAGACATAAAGGTGACTAATATAGAAGGCACTTAATAAATATTCACTGAATGGAGTTGAATTGAATTTGTGTATGTTATTTCGCCCCCTCCCCAGTATCTTTGATGAAAGCTCAGCTTTTCGAGTTGTCCCTGACTGCCTGCCCAGCACAACATTCTTTTCCAATGGGCTCAGTGGTGAGAAGAAGATGGAAAGCATTTGGCCAGAACGCAGATCTCATTAACTCCCACGTCTCTCCATCTGCTATCTATCAGGCACCCATTGCAAGGAGGCAGATGACCAATAAAAGCCCTCTGGTTTCCCTTTGTCTCCAGGCCAGTGCGTGACAGTGCAAAGCCGTCCACAAGGGTGGGCCCCCTGTCTGGGCTTTGCTCAGCCTTGTGCTTTGTAGCAGGAGCAGGCGGTTAGCTGGGCTCAGGAAAAGGAAGC
This sequence comes from Sciurus vulgaris, assembly GCF_902686455.1. Classification (NCBI taxonomy): domain Eukaryota; kingdom Metazoa; phylum Chordata; class Mammalia; order Rodentia; family Sciuridae; genus Sciurus; species Sciurus vulgaris. Next base: position 76,478,171 of record NC_136472.1, read on the forward strand.
TGAGTTCACAGCCAATTCAGAGGCAGCAGCTGGGCTCAGCTGGCGTCCTCTGTAGGCCTAGAAAACTAGCAATGACACCAGGAACACGGTGGAGTAAGGAGGTCGCTATCTCAACACAGGAATCAAATGAGTGTCTGTATTCCCCAAGGGCACTGAAAACATGGCTCAATTTACAAAACTGATTTCTGTGCTCCAGTTTTTCCAGGAATACGCTGCTTGCTGAAAGGAAGGTACCAGGAGTCCAAGTAGATACTAAATGCTCAATAAATGTGAGCTAGGTAGTACCTAAAACGTTGGTTGAGGACGCCTTTACAGCTGTTGCAGGTGGAATGTAGGTTTGACTCTGAGCTTCCTGGCAGCCAAGAGAAAGCAGTAAACAGGATCAGTTTTGATTGGTTTCACAATTCCTAATGTCTACTAGTAACCCTAACCCAGGACAAGCACCATTCATTACTGAAGCTAGAGAAATATCTCCCATAGATTCTCAGAGAACAAGCATTGTGTGATGGGAAGAAAATGGTGTTGGGCAATATCCCAGAGGGAGATGCAGAACTTGGTCCTTCCTTATCAGTATCTGACTGTGCAGAAAGCAGGCCACCTTTCTGCCCAAGTCACCAGAGCCAGCATCCATCTCTTGTCCTTTGTGTTTTGTCACTGGAGGAATTAGAGTATTATTACTCAACCAATCAGTCAAATAAGTCTCATTACCATTGAAGAAGAGAAAGTGGGCTTTATTTATGCAATTATAAGGCATTTAAAAAACAAAGGGATTATTATTAATACTTGAGTCTGGCAATCTTCCCAGAGTGGTAAACTGACAAGAGCTTTGTTGGTGAAGAGGTGACACAGCACTTACAGATTCCTGTCCCCCTGCTCCAGGCTTCTGGTTTGTGGCAGTGCCTCCTGAATATTCAAGGAGAGTTCTGAGGGCCCCTCTGCCCTCAGTGTTGTTAGGAGAAAACATCAGTGGGCGGAGAGGTTGGAGAATGGCCTACCGCATGACCCTGGCCAAGAAAACCAGCCACTCTGGGTAGCAGCTTCCCAGCTGTTGCCTGGGAAATTGAACCAAATCACTGGGCAGAACTTTTACAGAGTACTTGTACCTCACCCCACCTTTCACACCAACTGCATCAGGATCTCTGAGGGTGGGGTCCGAAGAGTGTGTAGAAGAAGGTCTCCTGGTAACTGTGGAACATAAGCAGGTCTGCAAGTCAGGCCCTGGCTGCCTCTATGCACACCTGCTTTTGCCCTTGTCAGTTCTTCGGATTTCTAGGAGATATCCCACCCAGGATTCTCACACACAGCTGTCCGCAGAGGGCCCACAGGTAACCTAGTGAGTGAAGTCAGTCAGGCATGGGGCAAAAGGTGCTCAACTGTCTTGAGTCTACACACAATACCTGCTGGTCATACTGTTGTTCAAGACACAGTACAGGAAAAGGCACACAGCACATACCGCCCAGTTTGAGAGCCCTGATAAACCAACAGATCCCAGTCCCCATCAGATGGCTCGCTCTCTGACCCGGAATGCATAAAACTGGCTGCTGGCTGGTGACAAAGGCCGCTCCTTGCTGACTTCCCACTGGAAGCCTCAAGCACATGCGTGGTGGGCATTCAGTAAGTACTAACTGAATCAAACACTCAGTGGGCAGTCAGTAAATTTAGCCTGGATCAAGCACACAGAGGGCATTCAGTAAATGCTGACTAGATGATTGGACGGGTGAGCAGGTGGAGCCCATGCAGTCCTTGATTCTTCAGTTCTACATTGTGTAATAAAGAGAGTTTAACGCTATATCCACAGCCCACGTGTGACTGTTGAGCCCTGGAAGTGTGGACAGTTCCAACTAATAACATGTGGCACATGTAAAATACATAACCCATTTCACAGACTGTTTTCATTAATAAATTTTAAAGTTAATTACAGGTTTAAGTTTTGAATATATTGAGCGAATTAAAATACCTTCCTAAAATTGTTCTTTCTCCCCTGTTTCTTTTAAAAATGTGACTATTAGAAATTTTGAAATATTATATTTCCATTGGAAAGGGCTACTCTGAAGTCAGTTTACTTTCATTTACTTTTTGCATGTGTCTATGTTGTGTGTGATTTATTTTACACATTTCCTGCCACCAATAAACTCCATTCTCCCGTCTCCTCTTTTCTTTCGCATCTTCAAGTAGGATGATAATGAGACAGAGGTGGAGAAAGGATAAGTATTCAGAGAAAAACTAGTCTTCCTCTGGGGCTGGGAGGACACACCACCTGTTCCCGACTCCCTCCTGCTGTCCAGGGTGTTGTTATTTGTAAGTGACGCAGGAAAATGTCTCAGCTCCTTTCCTGGAAGCTTTCCTCTCTGATGCCCTTCTCATTTGCTGCTTCACAGTGCTACCTCCTCCAAGAAGCCCTCCCTGATCTCGCAGATGGGGTCAGTAGCACTCCCGTTTGCCCCTCTGGCACTGAGCTCAAGTCACATGACATTCTTCTCCCAGGAATGGGTGTGAGTTCTGGACCAGCAGGTTTCCTTCATGAGGTTTCTTGGATATAGGACTGGTCCACTCTACTTTGTGTCCCCAAGGCCTAACTCAAGATCTGACACATGCTTGGCAAAATGTTGGATGAATGGATGGATCCTTCTCCTCAAAGGGAGGTGCCTGTATTTATGTCTTTATTTTCTCAACAAACATTTACTGAGCATCTACTATGTACCAAGCATACCAAGCACAGTCCAGGGACAGGGAATATTGCAATGAGCAAAAACAGACCAAAAATGCCTGTTCTCATGGAGTTTCCAGGGCAGTGTGAGAAAGTACCTTACACCATGGTGGAGCTCGGGTGTTCAATGAATCTTCTCAAGTGTGGCTGCAAAAGAAGAGGGGTAAAGGGGTCGGGGAAGCTCCTGTGCCCAGAGTCCATCCTTCTGCAAGGCTCAGGCCCTGATCTTTGCTGCTGCTCTCACTAGAGACTTCCTTAACAGAGTCTTTACAACCCTTCGCTTACGTTGAGTACTAAAGAGTTTAGGAGGTGCAATAACCGCATGACAGCTGCTATTTATTGGTTCTGATGGAGACGGAGGAGGCTCTGAATTGACCAAAGCAAGGCTTTTGCTTTACTTCCAGGCATAGCACAAGTGACTGAGGAGATTGGTAAGACTTTCAGGATTGTCTAAAAAGAGTAATCAAAAGAAAAAAAAAAATGGAAGTGAGTGTACCATGAAATGAAGGATCATTGAACTGAAGGCTCTCTGCCCTTCTGTACCACCGAGTTTTGTGGGACAGACAGGCACACATGTAAGTTATGAAATACGAACCAGGTTGGGTGAAGGGGTTATCACTCACAGGGTGTGTTCTGGATCTCTCACAGAAGCCCCATTCTCAGTCCTCTCAGAACGCAGCGCCTCATCTTCTCTCCACAATCGCTTCCTCTCCAACTTCAGTGACCAACCTCACCATCCGCCTACCTACCCAGCCAGGAACTGGGGCCATCCTTGTTGCCTTCCTCTCTTTTTTATCATCCACATGTCATCAATTGTTCAGCTGGCCTGTCTTACTTCCTAGCCATCTCTCTGACCTGCCATGTCTCTGCTTCCACACTGCCAGCACCAGAGTCTGGTCCACCATCATGATGTCAACACTGGGACATGGGGGCTGTTGCAATTTCCAGGTGTCTCCTCATAATATAGCTCTCCCCTCCCCCATACAATGCCCTGCAGAGGCCACCTGCTCTGTTTAAATCCAAAGATGAATGTCCTAACATAAGAAGGATGTTTGGAAAGCCTCACTCTCAGGCCCTAGTGCTAATTCTGAGCTAGAGGATGAAGGGCAATGCTGGGTAAGCTACAAAGAATGCTGGAGTGGAGTGTGGGAATTAAGTTTGGGAGTCAGAAATGCCTGGCTGCAAACTGTAGATCTGCTGCTTCCTGCTTGGAACCTAGGAAAAAAAATCACTTAATATCTCTGATTCTTGGTTTCCTCCTCTGTGAAAAAGGATCATCTTATCTAATTCCATGGTATGGACTCATGACCTCTACAGTATATACCATAGAGAATGAAATACAGGGTATGTATAACACCTATCCCAGTATCTGACACACAAGTTCTTAATAAATTATAGTTGATTGGAAAGAAAAAAAAGATTACTCATGGAAAGTCGGTCTTTGTCTCCTTAGGGAAAACTAAAGTTTCTACAGAACCCAGGTCCTGCCCCAGATGTAGCACTTCCTCACTGGAAAGATCTAAATGCCTGTATAACCTATAAATTGATCATGTTTTTGGCTGTGCTGGCAAAATCTCACCCTCTTCTAGGTAAACCAAGATAGACAATGCTTTCTATTCTGTCATATGAGTGTGAGGAATCCCTAGCTTTTTTAGGTTTTCAGCTTCTTAACATTAATGTGAAGAAGAAAACACTCAGTTATGAAATTCCAGTGTTCATGAGGGAAAAATGAACTGCTTAGGAAAAGCACAGACACTCACCAAAGAGAACTCTCTCCCCTCAGAACTCACAGAGAGAGGGCCAGTGGCAGGGCCGTGGGGGAGAAAGAGAGAGGAAGAAGGAAAAGGAGACTTAAAGAAGTTGTGGTAATACACGGGTCGACAATCTTTTCCTTAATGTGCCGAACTGCAAATAATTTAGACTTTGTGGGCTACATGATCTTTGCAACTGCTCAGCTCTTCATTTTAACACAAAACCAATGATACAGAAAATATATAAATTGATCATTTGTTTGTGTCTTAATAAAACTTTATTGACAAAAACAAGTGGCTATAGTTAACTGACCCTGAACCATAGAATAGCTGTCAGACACTGGACAAGCCACTTCATCTCTTCAAACCTTATTTCCTCTACCGAATTAAGGGAATTATTGGTATAAGTGAGAACTAACTCAGCCCTCATTGTTCATGGATTATCTAAGCACCTTTTCCCAGAAAGGTATTTGTGAATTTGCTTGTTCATTAGATTTATTTGCAACCCCCAAATGACTTGATATTCTCATGGTCATTTGTGACTGTGCACAGAGCAATGAAAAACTAAACTCACCCAACGTGACATTCCTAGCTGAGCACAGCAGTTCTCTGCCAGTTTCTTGTTCCAGCACTCCTACTAGAGACAAGTGTCCTTGTCACAGTTTATTTAGTACTATGATTTTCATATTTTTGTGTGTTTGGGTTTTTTTGGGGGGGGTGGGGGCTTCACTGTGAAAAATGTCCCTCAAGTGTAGAGCTGAAGTGCTGTCTAGCGTTCCTATGTGCAAGAAAGCCACAGCGTGCCTCACAGCTAAAATGCATGTGCGAGATCAGCTTCACTCAGACACGAGTTATTGGGCTGTTGGCTGTAAGTTCAAGGTCAGTGAACCAAAAATATATGTTAAATAAGCTATGTTTAAACAGAAACACCATGAAATGGTAATGAATTGATGGGTTGATGAAAATGTAGTGACCAGAGGGGGGCAGGACCCAACCCTGTTCTCCCCTAGAAGCAGTGGCTCAGTGTTCACTAATTCAGTGGTCACATCTACTTCAAAGAACATAACTACTACGAATAATGAGAAACACCTTACATGAATTATGGGGCAAGGTAGTAGCTAACAATCTATTATAAAATTCTTAGTTAATAACAACAATGCGGTGGGCTGGGCATGTGGCTCAGTGGCAGAGAGCTTGCCCAGCATGTGGGAGGCCCTGGGTCCCACGCTAGTTCCATGCTCACACACACAAAAGCATTTTAAATAACAATGCTATGACATGCTATTATTACTAGTTAATCACAGCACTTTAATGTTATTACTAATTAACCACGTTAGCTTCGGTCCATCTGTGGCAAGAGTGCTACATTACTGTTACTAGGCAGTTGTATCCAGAGTCGGCCAGAGAAAGTGTCCACTATTTTTCCCATGACTTCCTGAAGGGAGAAAGATAAGGCTTTCCTACAGATAGTTTCCCAAAAAGGTAGTCTCTGGATCACTGATTTGGGGCAAAGATCAAAGCAGACTCTCCTGGAAGGGAAATAAGGAGCTGTACCTGCAGGGCCCCACCTGAGTGGGAACAGGCTTCCTAGGCCTTCACTTGCCCCTCTGGCTGAGACTCTGAAAAGTAGTGCCCCCTCTCCTCGCTGCCCTACTTAAAATGCCAACCTGGTATTTATTTGTTTTCTCCCAGACAGATGCCAATTATAGGGGGTTGGGAGAAGAGACAATGGCCCAGATCTGATTGACAATGGCTGCTGAACAAGGGGCCTCTGTGGCATGTTTAATGAAAAGGCCACTGTGTTTTTATTGCATCTATTTGATTTTAGAGTGTCGTTTGTAAAAACAATTCAACCAGCAGGATTAACTGCTTCTGGCTCTCTCTTCTCCCTGTAGCTCTGCGGGTGTTGTGCTATCCCCTATTTCCTCCCTTCCTGTCTCTACCAGCAACAGGTTCATTTCCCACCTTCGGGGAAGCACAGGCCTGTGCACAGGTGCTCCCAGGTCAGGACCCCCCCTTGGCTCCTGGCTCTGTGTCCACATCCCCTAGAACCTAGCACCACCCTCCTTCGGGTCAGCATCTCCTCTTGCCTGGACACCTTCTAGGCTTCTTTCTGTTTCATGATTCTGGAAAATCCTCCTCTCTAAGAGGCTCCTGAAAGTGGGCAGGGAAGGTTTGGGTTGTTGTCAAGGGAGTGTAGCTGGCACCTAGTAGGCGCAACAGACTGTGCTATCCAAAGTGATCTCCCAGTGGTTTTATGCCATTTTGTAGCCAAAGTAATCTAGTTTCTAGTCCTGTAATCTATTTACCATATTACATGGTATATGAATTATATCAAATAAATATGCTATATTGACATTTTCCATCTGATCACTATTCTTCACTTAAATGACCTGGTGCCATCTGTATCAGATCAAATTTGAACACTCACAGGTTTTCACTGAATTCGGGGCCCTTCTGTCTCTCCAGATTATCTCTTCTCATTGTGTTCCACTGACCATGCTCCAACCCTAACCCCAACATACTCTTCACTTTTATTTCAGCTCTGCCTGCTGTTCCAGTTCTATCTAGAGCCCTCTATATCATCTCCTTCCCCATCAAATGCTTACCCATCTCCAAGGCTTTGTGGGCATCACCTCCTGCAGGAAGTTCTCTGGGACTCCTTCAGCCTCAGGCTGCCTCTCCAAGATTCCCTGAATTACCCGTGATGCATAGTAATTGCTTACTGAAATCTTCTCAAATTCATGAATATTTTAAATGTTCCTATATCCTCCGTGCTCAGTAGAGTACTTTATATAGGTAACTAATAAAGAATTATTTTTTCTTTTCTAAAGATTAAGATAAAAAATTTTTAACAGTTCAATTTAGCATTAATGATTTTTCACCCTCTCACACACATATACAAAATACAAGCTAGTTCTGTTCCTGCTAACATTTCATTGCTTTTCCAACTTAATTATTATGACTTTGATTAACTCCAGGACTAGGTGGAAAATTAATTTTAACCTATTCTGAATTTCATTCTTAGTCCTTCTGTAGCATAAGGATGGTACTGGATTTCCAGATATGTGGACCAGTGGAAGGCAATGGAAATGTAATACTTCTGGTGTCACATTGGAAAGGCCCTGCTCATTCTCCAAATAGCTTATAAAGCTGTCTGTATCAACTTAATCTCCCTGCATCTTAGTTTCTTTAAAAGAAAAAAAGAAGGACCTTTGAGGTCTTTTTGTGGGATGAGCAAGCTCCCTTAGCTCAGACTTTGGCAAGCTGTGTTCTAGTGCTATCCAATAGTCGCATAGCCAACACTTTCCTTACATTAGGAGTGAGGCGCCTTTTGAAAGGCAGAAGTTCAAGCTTTGATTCCTAGATCACTACCTATAATATAAGGCATGATGAAGAACTAATGAAGCTTCCTGGGCTGTCAGCCCTGAGTGGCTCAGATCATATAAACTCTGGGAATCAGATAGACAGCTCCGCTTCCTATCCTTCCTCACAAAGCAGCTGGCAGCCCACTCTGAGCAGGACAGCCCCGAGGTTCTACAAAGTCAGCTGCACAGCACTTGAAAAATGACAGACACCCTGCCCTGCTATCAGGCACACTGAGCCACACATGTCTGGGCCCATGAGAGTTACCCCATGTCCCTGAAACTTGCAGAATGATAAGCTTTGTATACCTGCAGCCAGGTCAATCATACCCAGAGCCCCTGGCCAGTCTGCCAAAGAGACCTTCATTGCAGTCCAGCAATGCTCACAGTGTAGACCACTGAGACACCTGCAGACACTGCTGCAGTTGATTCCAGTTGAAGGAGACACACAGATACTATATTAAAGTACACAACTGGAAGCAAAAACAGAACAGTCTACCCAACTGACACCCCAGGACACATTACCAGGAGAAAGCCTTTCACTATGAGAGTCACCCCATAAAATTGGTGGAGGCAATTGATCTTCCAGATGTACAAATGTCAACATAAAGATATAAGAAATATAAAAATAGAAGGTAGCAGGATACCTCCAAAGTAACACAATAATTCCCTAGCAACAGACCCCAAAGGAAAGGAAATCAATGAACTACTTGAAAAAGAATCCAAAATAGTTATTTTAAGAAAACTAAGAAAACTTAATGTGATATAAGAAATAAAGAACACTCATGAGATTAGGAAGAAAATTCATGATATAAATGAAAATTTCAGCAAAGAGATCATACAAGAGAACAAAACAGAAACTTTGAGACTAAGGAATGCAATAAATGAAACAAAATCAGACCCTTAAGCCAAGTTGTTTGAAATAACCCAATCCCAGATTGAAAGAAAGCAATGTGAAAAGAATGAAAAAAGTCTATGAGACTTGTGCAATGCCATTAAGCAAATATATACAGTATGAGTATTTAAGGAGACTAAATGGGAAAAGGCATGGAAAACCTATCTAATGAAACAATTTTTAAAAAATACTTTCCAAATCTTAGAACTCCAGGCCCAAAAAGCACAAAGAACTCCTAATGGATTTAAGAAAAAGAAAAAAAACCTCTCCAAGGCATATTATAGTCAAACTGTCAAAAGTATAAGAAAAAGAATTTCTAAAATAGCAAGAGAAAAAACATCAAATCATATATGAGACTAATAATAGACTTGTCAGTAGAAACTTTACAGAATGGAAGAGAATGGGATGAGATATTCAAAATCCTGAAAAAAAAGAATTGCCAACCAGGAATACTATACCCAGCAAAATTATCCCTTAGAACTGAAACAGAAGTAAAGTCTTTCGAGACCAAACTGTGGAAATTCATCTCCACTGGGCCAGCTTTACAAGAAATACTTAAGGGAGGTCCTACATTAGAAGTGGAAGGATGATACCTACCACCATGAAAGCAATCAAAATTATAAAGTTATTAGTAAGCTAGATACACAAAGGAGAAATAGACTCAAATTTTTCAATACCAAAAGCCACCAAACCATAAAAATGAACAAGAAACTAAGATATGGAAAGAACCAGAAAAATATTAAAAACAACAAAAAATTAATTATAGCTATCCCACTAAAAATATTAAGAAGGAGCACAGTTCAGGGGCTATACAACAATTCTTCCTATAAGGAGCCTTTCTGCAGAGCTGCCAGCTGACTGGAAGAGAAGCTTTAGAGACATACATGCAGTGGAAGAACTGACCCTTCGAAACCATTCCTATTTAATTGCATTATTTAGAATTACAAAGGTAACCAAAAGAAGAACTAAAAATGTGATATAGATTGACTCCTAATTGCATGTGCACTGTGAAAGGAAGCAGGATATCAGTAAGCTAATCTTTCATTTGACCCAGCAGGAAGGCAATGGATAGAGTGTAAAGCTGATACATCATTTTGGAAGGGTTTAAGTGATGTGGAAGCAACCACTAAAAGAACTAAAAACAAAAGTAGTTAAATGTGGTTGCTTCTGGAGAGGAGGTCTGGGTCTGGGGAAGGTTTTGTTTTGTACTATAAGACCTTCTACATTATTTTTATTTTGCAATCATTTATAAGGATTTTCTTGATTTTAGAAAATGAAAAAAAAAAAAAAAAAAAAAAAAAAAAAACCAAAAAACCCCTGCTTTTTGCTTTCCTTGCTCTTCTAGATGATACTTGTCCTTTGGGGGGTTTGGTACAATTCCTGTGTTTCTGCTCGGCTACCTCTCAATTTTGATTGAACTTTTAGATGAACAAGATGGTGTTAAGGGGATCTCTACTGCGTGTTATACGCTCATTGGAAAGCAAGTGGTACAGGAGTCATTTTTCTAGAAGTGGTGGTGAATATCCAGGTGTGTTCCATGTTTTCTAAAAACAGTTCTCATCTAAAGAATCAATAATGAAGCTGGGGAAATGACCAAGCATCATAGCTCATTTACAGGAAAAGTCATTGACATATATCACATCTTTGCTAATTGCTTGGAGTAAATGACCTGGAAAATCTTCTAAAAGAAACCCGATCCTAGAAATAGAGTGAAAAGTTAAGGTGCATATTATCCATATGTCTATGTCCTGAGCTAGATTGTCTTTTACAGGCTTCAGCCAGAGATGGCACATGTAGAGTGGAAGGGTTCTGGTTGGTCCTTGCCAATTTGTGCTGTGGGCTCTGCTTGTAGGGGGTCCAAAAGAAGAGGGCCATTTGGGTGACCCATGTGTCAGTCAGCTTTTCACTTATTGTGATCTAAATAAGAGACAAAAACAACTTAGAGGAGAAAAAGTTATTTTAGCTCAGGGTTTTAGAGGTTTAGTTCATGGTTGATTAACTTCATTGCTCTGGGCCTGAGGTGAGAGAATATCATGGTGGGAAATCATGGTGGAGAAAAACTACTCAGTTCATGACAGTCAGGAAGCAGAGAGAGAGAGTGTGAGGATCCAAGGACAAAATACATAATCCCCAAGGTACCTCCCCAGTGACCCACTTCTTCACGCCACGTCCCACCAGTCATTCAAATGGATTCATCCATCAAATGGATTACTCTACTGATTAGGTCACAGCTCTCATAATCTGATCATTTCATCTCCTGCGTTAAGACAGGAGCTTTGGGGGACACCTCATATCCAAACCATAACACCCTAGCTAGGTCATTCTCCTCTCTCAATCTTAGTTTTCTTAGTGTATACCTGAATTTAAAAATCTGTGGTATACCTGTAATCCCAGTTACTTAGAAGGCTGATGCAGGAGCATCAGAAGTTTGAGATGAGCCTGAGCAACAAACCCAAAACCCTGTCTCAAAGAATTACCCACACACATACATAAACATTTATCTCTAGAGTTATTTTAAGGATTAAATAAGTGCCTTCTAACTGAACTCCCTAACTTGTATTCCCCAGATTTCAACCATTTAATGGCTTCCATTTTCTGATGGATTAAGTCCCAATAGGATGTGGACCAACAAATGTAAAGCAAGGCCATGTGTGTAATTTAAATTTCCTAGTAGTTATATTTAAAAGAGTAAATAAGAAAAGTGACATTAATATTGACAATATATTACTTTTATTTCATTTAAGAATATGCATTTATTTGGATATAATTGTGACATAATCAATACAGAAAAATTATTAAAGGGACATTTTACATTCACTTTATTCCTATTAAGTCTCTCAAGTCCAGTGTATATTTTACATGTATAGTATATAAGTTTTTTGGACCAGTCACATCCCAAGTGCTTAATAGCCATATGTGGCTTTTGGCTACCATATTGTATAAATATGGTATAATGAATAAGTATAAATCTTGATCGTCTTTCAGATTCTCCAACCACCCATGTACTCACCTCTTCTCACATGCTCTTCCCTTTGCCTGACCCCTATCACCATCAACACACTTTGCTGCACTTCCTTCTAGATGTTTATCCTGGCCTGGGTCAAGGCCCCTAACACATGCTCCTACAGCATTCTATAGGGTTTTTATTAAAACACCTAATAAGTGGGCTGTACTTGCTTGGATTTCTTGGACTTTAATCCCAAATACATCTGTTTATTAGTGAACTTCCAAAGCCTAGGACACAGCATATACCACTAAGTATATGTAATTGTACTTGCTAAAATGAATCACACGTTAGGACCTGGGCATGCATCTGCTCAGAGATGGTCCTAGGAAGAAAAGAGAAACCAGCCTCTCCTATTCACACATCCACCCATAAAAGCACAGAGTTGGAGTCAGTCAGATGTTGGTGCAAATCCTGAATCCACCATTTAATAAATCTATGTCTTGGCCAAGACCCTGTACCTCTCAGATCCTCGGTTTCCTCATCTGTAAAAAGGACTTGTCAATCTTGCCATCCATACTTGTTGCACAGATTAAATAGCTGCTATAAACTGGTCCAGACTTGTTCCTGGAAAATGGTGAGTTGTTAACATTCAATTTCATCAAATTGAAGGTGTTGTCAATTATAACTGCATAAACAATAAGATACTGGCATTTCACGAGCCATTGAAAAAGGGAGAAAACGTCTACAACAATGCCAGATGATATCCCTCAACTACAGGAGGCATCCCAACTTTAGAGTGATTAAAATATTAAAGTACGAGTCTTAAAATCAAACATATGTGATAAAAACATTGCCTACCCACTCCTATCCCACCCTGCTCCTGGCCACTGCTTTTCCCTTAGAGAGTCACTGGACAGAACTTGTAGGAAGAGCGTGCTGAGCTCTTAAATCTGGATCAAAGTACATGCAGTCAGGAGATGGGTTTGCAGGTGCTCTGGAACCTGGAAGGAAAGGAATGGTCATTCACTAAGTCTTCAGTCTGGGTCAGCTACCGCCCTTCAATTATTTTAATCACTTCTCAAAGCAGTCTTTTTGTGTATATTACTCCTGTTTAAGAGAAATAGATGACTGTTCAGAGGTGAAGTAACCCAGTTAGCACATGTCAAAAGCTTTGCCGGAAACCTGGGCCTGTGGTCTCTCTACCAAGTCATGCCATCTCCAAAGGCTTTGCCCCAAGGCTGTCCGACCACCTTGCTGATGGACTGAATGGCCCTAAACTCCTCAGACAAGCTCAGATCAAACCACCAGGCATGCGCTCATTAGATTAATACCAGAAACATCCCTTAAAGCAACAGGTTATGGAGACCCCTGTGAGCATAGGAGGGAGGAGTGGAGCAGAGCTCTCCCGGCCAGCAGGCTGTCAGGGCGCAGGGTTTGCATAGCCCTTAAGACCCAACATCCACTCAGAGGAAAGAAGGGTGGCCACCTCCTCAGTGTCAGCGATCTTCAAACTTGGGAGCACCCCAGACTAGAAGGGGTACATGGGCAGTATGTGAGAGGAGGAACTGACCAGGGACAGGAAATGTGAGGTTGGGAGTGTTGGGAAAGGTCACCTTCGGTCCTAAACAGGTCAAATGCAAACAATTACATGGGTGGCGAGGACCAAGGACAAGAAGGAGGTCCCTTACTTAGCCACAGAGCTCCACATTTGCTCAACAAATCCACATGTGGGGCTTTTGCGGGAGATCAGGCCTTTTCTCAAGTTAGCTGAGATGACAGATGCTGGTCCTGCAGTGATTTAATGTACAACAATTTTGTTCCTTGATTCAGTTACCATAGAAAGTTCAGCCTCTTTCCATGAAGTCAAGAAAATCAGATTGCTGATATACTAGTTTGAAGAAGTAATAATAATGGGAGTTTTTCATGCTTTTTTATTTAGTTAAAGTAGCTCCCTCCATTCCTTTTGTGTTTTTCCACATACAATCTTGGTCAAACAGGTAAGAGAGGAGCCAGTCTGGTGGAGAAGGGGACTCACCAGGCCACCTTTCTTCCCTCCCCTGGTGAAACCCTAGTCCTAAGCAGCAGACAGAGTAAAAACCACTGGCCTTCCCAGCTGTGGCATTTGATGATTCTGCTGTAAATTACTGGGAGGGGCTTAAACACATAACCATGGTGGTCTATTGTAATAGCAAGGTGGCTGGTTGTGGCTCATGGAGGAAAGTAGCATTGGGGTCTCCATGTCCCTGGGTTCTGTACTGGCAGCTCCAACCAACCAAAGATCCAACATATGTGGGAAAAAAATATTGTATCCATTCTGAAATGCACAGACTTTTTTTTCCTTTTCATTAGCCCTTCAACAATATAGTATAATCAGTAATCATATTAGGTATCATAAGTAATCTAGGGATTATGTAAAGTACACGGGAGGACACGTGCAGGTTAAATGCCAATGCCATGCCATTTTTACAAGGAACCTGAGCTTCCGAGGATTTCAGCATCCATGAAGGGCTGGGATCCCGAACCAGTGCCCCACAGATCCTGAGGAGTAAATGTATTTTCATCTTATTTCAGCTGTGAAACAACCTCCCCCATAGTTTGTCTTTGGAGTCCACCTGGGCCTCACCAGCCACTTGCCATGTGACATTGGTCAGGAGACCTCTCTGGTCCTCAGTTTCCTGGGGGGACCTGGGGGAGCCCAGTGGCTTTTCCACTGTGCTCAGGGGAGTCGAGTCCTCCCCCACTTCTCTTCCCCACTCTATCCAGAACAGCACTGCTCTTCTCTATTTTATACAGTGTGGATCCCTGTAAAATTTCCTTTGAAGATAGGCTTTCGTGGTCAATAAAAGTTTGAAATCCTCCAGACTGAATAATCTCCTACATTCCACCCAGCCCTGACATTCTTGATTCTACAAATCACCAAGTTACAGACTATTCACAGGAACAAACAATCCCCAAAGAAGTCTCCAGGGGCTGGGTAGGCGTGAGTTATGTATTTGTGCATGTGTGATTTTTTGGTTTTGTTTTCTTTTTCTTTTTAAACTGTCAACATTTTTTTTCCTTTTTCTTTCTTTCTTTTATTTTCTATTTATTTATTTATTTATTTATTTATTTATTTATTTATTTATTTATTTATTTTTGGTACCTCTGCTGCTCACACACAAACCACATGCAAATATTTCACCTGGAAACACTGACTGCTCTCAAGTGATTTATGTGCAAAAAGTGCCTGCAGGCCAGGTGGGGCTAGCATTCTTCTGTGCCAGCCCAACCACGTGCTTTACACTCCCAGATGGAAAAGACCCTGCAGCCTGCTGCCTGCAAACAAGGAAAGTGACTGCAAAACACAGCCCTTTCAGGCAGGTACCTACACCCAGGCCTCCTGGTTCCGCTGCTGGCCCTAGCTCCATCCCCCAGCCTTTCCCTGAGTCTTGTCCATTTCTCCCAGAAGGAAAAGGCAAGAGAGACAACTCAGTCCAGTAACCATTTCAAGACAGTGACGTGATGTCAGAAAACATGCCTCAAAGGGGCTGTCGACTTGTTAAAGTTTCCAAAGGCCTGTTGGAGGAAACTTGCAGTCCCAGCCCCATCTTAATGCCACAGCTGCAGACGCAGCCTGAGGGCAAAGCAGAGTTAGGGCTAGTTCTCCCTGGGTGACGGGTAATCCTTGGCATCCTGTATAGACAGGCCTTCGGGTTCAGCCTAAGACTCCAGCAGAGGGGAACCAGTGAGAGGAAAACCAGACTCTGAAAAACCATAAGTAATTTGTATTTCTCTTTGGATGAAATAGAAGCTTTATTTTGAGAGAGGATGGAGCACACATGCTTTTCTGATTATATTTTCATCATGCCACCAAAAATGAACTGATAAACAGATTATAAGGCTGAAAGAGCTGGAGATCATCTGATTTACCTCCCTCATTTTAAGGATGGGAAAATAGAGAGGGGTATGGGAAGCTTCCCTGCTGGGACTCATCCAGTTATAGAAGCAGAACCTAGGCTGGACTTCAGGCCACTGGTCATTCCACTTAGCCCCAAGCCATGGGTCTTCAGCTGAAGCCTTCATTTTGGTGGCCGCACACTGTGGTAAGAGCTAAGAATCTGCGCAGCACATGTGAGAACACAGTGCTTGTGTGTATGGGGGAATATCAGGGCCATCAGTGTGGTTGTTCAGGTTGTGCCCTGCACAGTGGGACCCACTGAAGAACAAATGGGCTCTGAAAGGCAGCTCACCCTCTGCTCTCCCTGAGCCTTGTACCTTGGTGTCTGCTTGGCAGAAGTATGTCTTTGTCTAATCTCCAAAGAGAGGCTAGCAGGAAGGCAAAGTGTTCACAGGGAGAACACTGGAGAAAGGTCCCAAGAGGAGTTTATTAAGCAGAGAAAGGAAGGGTGATACTTTGTAAGAGAGAGGATGTGCAAAGGACCACTCCTGGGGACACATCAGAGTTGGTAGCTGCTGCATCTCCTCTGGCTGAGCCCAGTGTCCTGTGACACCGGGGTCTCCATGTGAAGCCTGCCTTGGAGGAAAAAACCAGAGCATCTCTTTGGACACCAACTTAGAGTAGAAGGTTCTAGAGCACATGCCTCTGCCTCCCTATCACCCTGTTCCAAGGGCTCTGGTGTCCTGACAGGAGCCTTAGAGACCTCTGTCACTATCACTATTGTACACCTTGCTGCTTTCTGGACACCCTCTTGCAGCCTCCCTCCCACCCCAGGGGCCATTGTTCCCTATTTCCCCACTTCCTGGGAGAGAGGAAGTCCAGCAGGGAGGCCCACCCCAGCTGTTCTGCCTGCCCTAGCAACACCCCTCCCTCCATCCTTCAACTTCTGCAGCCTCAGGAAAGGTCTGAAGACACAGATTCTACATATAGGTGCAGCCGGGTCCTCCTACCCAGCTAATATTAGCTCTTTTGTGGAATCTACCAGCAGCATCATTCCCTTTTCTTGGCTGTGCTGGTGGGAATTCTGCTTATAGTAAGGCAGGCTGAGCCAGCAAGACCGGGGAACACACCGAGCAAGTACCACGAGAGCTCCCTTACCCGGGACTACGCCAGGTGATTTATAGAGCTCCTTTTCAAACACAAGATTTATGATTCTGTGAATTGGGAGGCCTGGGGAACAGGTGGGGGTGGTGTGGGGAATGAGTGGTTCTGGTTAATTGAATTTGTCAGCTTCCAGATGGAGGGGGCAATAACATTTGTTGGTAATTTACTCTGAGCCAGGGATACTACTAGAGATTTGGCACACGTGATTTCATTGAATCTTTCCAGCAGCCCTATGAGAGAGGAGGATTAGTACTCTGATTTTACAGATCAGGGTACTGAGGCTGGAGGGAGTGAAGACATGAAAGCAACTTGTCTTATGACAAATGGTTAGTCACACAGAGATGAGATTTGAACCCAGGGCTTTGTGACTCTAAAACCTCTGCTTTTCATCATGCTGTCGGTCCACTTGCTTCAGCCCTGTGAGCAGGCTACTTCTGTGTGGCCCAGAGTGAGGGCCAGGGAGGCAGAGAGCTGGCTTTGGAGTCAGGGACTTGAACTCCAAGTTGGCTGTTGGCAGGCCAGCTGAGAGTAACTGATAAGGTTACCTGAGCCTGGGTTGGGGTACAGATAAAGGAATCCCCAAAGTGCTTCTGGCCCTGCCTCTGAGAGTCAGTATTGTTTCTGATGGTCTTCATTATTTTGCAGCCAGTTCTCCGCCCTGGCTCAGAGAGCAAACTGAACATGTACTGACCAGGAGGCCCCAGAGCAGCCTTCCTGAGATCAGCTCGCTGTCTTGCAACTCCTCTCTACAAAGTGAAGGAGAACTACAAGCCTAACTCTGCCTAAGGCAGCCTGGTGTGAATGAGAGTCTCCTCATTTCCCAAGTTTGCTCAGAAGAGAGAGAAGAAGGGAGCAGATCTGCGAGGGAATGGTGGGGAGGTGAGAGCATTGTTGTCATGTGGTTTCCTACCTTGTTCCAACAAGGATTCAGGGCAAAAGGATTTAGGAGTTGCTGATGCCTGAGAAGATGGTGGTCCTATTCCCCCAAAATGAACAGAGTCAATGAAGACAGTTGATAGAGGCTAGAAACACAAAGATCTAAGCTGGTCCCCACCAGGAAAATGAGTCTGGCTGGACACACTGACTGATGACTGTCCCATAGGCTTATTCTCTGGCAACTGCAAAAAGGCACCCTCTAGAGCAGTCTACCTGGCCATCAGCATCTGGGGCAGAGACTCAGAATCCAAGACCAGGGCTGACTTGTATTGAGGAAGCTGGTGGCTGCTCTGGAGAACCTCTATGAAGCCTTCTCTTCCCAGACTCCAGACATCAGAGGAGTTTTCCCACTTAGAGCAGTATTCGAAGAAGCTGCTTCATTTTCTCACTTCATGTGTGTTGTATTTTATTGAAGTTAAACTGATACTAACACTCTCCTTTCTAGAAACCTCTCCTGGACCATTTCTCTGAGGAAGGAGGCAGGCCCATTAGTGACCCACTCAAGTGGCCCATGACAATCTCTCAGGAATTACTCAGAGCTCACAGCTCCCGAGTGGTGCTGGGTATGTGTGTGCATGTGCACAAGTGACAGGAGAGTGTGGTGACACTGTCACCATCAGGAAATCACAAACAACGGGATTGTTTTCAAGGTGAGGCAGGGGTTCTGCATCTTCCAAGAACCAACAGAGCCTGAAGGGAAATCTCACAGGCACGTCCACATGAGCATAACCAGTTAAGTGCACAGGGGGCCCAGGAACACAGACCTACCTAACATGCACATCCAAGGTCAGACACACATGCACATGGAACATACACGTGTGTCTACACTGGCAGATACCTGCATAGCTACTTATATATTTGCAGCAGTGGATCAGCCCTCTATATGTCTTAGGTTCTGCATGGGTGCAGGGAGGGTGGTCCTTCCAAGCTGGGAGTCCACCACATTCAGGACTTCCTTATTGGTCTTCAGCTCTGGAGGAACTCAGAGAACTTTCTAAATTGCCAAGAGGTTCATTTTCAACATGTTTCCTAAATGCCTTCTATCCAGAAGGCCTTGGCGTGTGTACCCAGGCAGAAAATGAGCAACACAATCCTGCAGCGCTTGACTTCTAAGAGAGGGGAAGCAGATAAGATAGTGTTAAGGAGAGAGAATGGCAGGCAGGGTGATGTAGAATAAGCTTCCTTGGGTCAAGTCCAACAGCTTCACTCCAGAGCCCAACACGAGGGGAGCACTCAGTAGTGCTTCATAGATGATCGTTCAGTGAATTAATTCAGGGCTACTAGGCCCACCTTCCTTGGTCTCTCTGTCCTCCTCACCACTCACAGAATTGAGTCCTTTCTCCTATGGGTTTTTTCCTAACCAGGAAAAACCTCATGCTCCCCACCCTATCCCCACTCCTGCCCCCAAACTTCTTGTTCTTGCTCCACTGAATTTCATCCCATTTCTTCAGGACTCCAGGGCCTATGGGGTATGAGACCTTGGGCAAATTTTCCTTCTGCCGGGAATACCTGATGCTTCCTTTTCTGTCTGGAAAATCACTTCTCATCCTTCAACATGCACCTCAAATATCCCCTTGCCATAGTTTGAATGTTTGAGTCCCTTCAAAATTCATGTTAAAATTAAATCCCTGATAGGACAGTCTTAAGAGGCATGGCTTTGGGAAGTGATTCAGTCATGAGGGTTTGGCCCTCATGAATGGACTAGCACCTTATAAAAGGAGGGCATTACCTAGACTCTTTTGCCTTTCTTCCATTCTTCCATGTGAGGACACAACATCCATCTCCCTTGGGGAATCCAGTAATAAGGCGCCATCTTGGAAGAAAAGAACAGCCCTCAGCAGACACCCAACATACAGACCCCTGGGTCTTGGACTTCCCAGCCTTCAGAATCATGAGAAATAAATTTCTACTATTTAATAAATTATCCACTCTCAGACATTTTGTTATAATAGCACCAACAGACTAAGACATGGTTCTCTTGCAGCTTTCAAAGTTCTTTCCTTCTACCTCTCTCTTTCCCAAGTCAGAACTCACTGTAGCCTCCAAAAGGCTCCCAAAGATCCTTCTTCATCCTTCTGTGGCTGTCTTCCCACAGGGGCTAGCTTCAGGGGGCAGCCACGGCTCACTTATCCCAAAGCCTTGCCCTCAGTAAGCCTTGCCCTGTAATTGGGCCTTGTGAGCACTTTAGCTTGCTTCTCTCATTTGGGTGGAAACAGAAGAAGCAGTAGATGTCAGGTATGGAAACCAGATTTAGAAGGAAGCAAGTCTAGGTCATATACTATACTAAACCTTTCTCTAGGGATGCTGCAAAAACACATTGCTTCTCTAGGGACAAGTTCTAGGGTGTGATTCCCATCTTTCCATCTTTTGCCTCCTGGCCTGTGACTCCTGCAGCTTCCCGTCCCACTTAGCCTTCCCAAAGCTCTCTTCTTGGGGTGCCTCTGGGTGTAAAAGCATCATTAAGGACACATCTCTCCCAGGTTAAACTCTTAACTCCCCAATGCACAAGAGATGCCATACTGCTGTTCTGCTGGAGAAACTGGGTCAGCCAGGCTGGGCTAGTAGTTGTTGGAGCTAGGGGTCCTGTCTGCTCCCTTAGAGAAGCCTCAAGTGAATTAATACCTGGTTGGTCCACTTGATAAAATAAATATATAAAATGAGATGATTTGAAATCTTCTTTATTGATTTATTTAGATTTCTAAAAGGTCACAGTCAATTCTTTCAGCAACTAGACAGAAACCTGGAATGAGTAAAGAGTTGGGAGCTAGAAATAAATTCAATGACAGAAACACTGGACTGTCTTCCCACAAGCTAAGTGAAGCATTAGCTCTGCACAGAGAGATGAAGGAGACACAGCCCAGCCCTCTGAGAGCCCCATGGTCAAAGAAAATCAGAGCTTCCAGGTTCAATGCAGATTCTAAAGCACTTTCTCAATACAGTGACATGCCTGGGAATGGCACAGGCATCATTAATGCTTACTCCCCTCTGCAACCTGCAAAGGAAGTTCTTATTCCACAGAGGAGGACACTGAGACCCAGAGAGTTAAATGTTAAATGACTTGTCCAGGATCAAGCAGCCAGTGAGTGACTCCAGATTGGAATTCAGGTCACTAGCTCTTAGCATTGGTGGTCTCACATCCATTACAGACTAGGACACATTTTCAGTCTGGTTTATAGTGGTTTCTTAAGAAAACTGGAGAGGCCTTTCTTCATATCATTGTAATAAAAAATCTAGGAAGCAGCATTAATGTAATGTCCCTATTTTACCAATGAGAAAAGGGGTTCAGTGTTATCTGCCCCAGCTTGGAAATAATTGTTGAGCTCAGAATTAAAATTTTTTTTGAAGGGGGATACTGGGGATTAAACTTAGGGGTGCTCTACCACTGAGTTACATGCCCAGCCCTTTTTGTTTTTTATTTTGAGACAGGGTCTCAGTTGTTGAGACTGGTCTAAAACTTGTGATCCTCCTGCCTCAGCTCCTGAGTGGCTGAGATTATAGGCACACATCTCTGCACTCTGCTAGAAGTAAACATTTTTGAGTCCCACCTCCTGGCAAGCTGAGATGGCCTTTCTAGAGCAATGGAAGGGAAGATGAAGTCCATGGGATGGGCAGTAATTAATGACAGGGTGCCAGGAGACCCACATTTCATCCAAGGAGATTCTCCAAAGTCTTGACCTGGCCTTTGTTATCAGATCTTATTTTAGATCTGCTTTGGTACCACTGGACTCCTTTTGAGACAAAGTCTCAAATCCTTAATACTTTTAATGTCCCAGCATAAAGTTCAGACTCCTTCACAAAGTACACAGGTCCTTTAAGACCTGTCTACTGGGCCTCTCCAAATTACCTTCCAGCTGTTCCTCTAAGCCCTCGTGAATGTCTTTGAATATAGACTCTGCTCTCACTGCATTCCTGGCTCTGTAGGACCCCTGGCCCTGTTCCACAGCCCACTAGGCAAACCCTTCTGCATCCTTTAAGAATCTGTGTGGACCACTTTCTTCTGACATTGTTCATCTTTGATCCCTCCTCCCTCCATATTTCTGTGACTTCCCTTATATGCCCATGTTAAAGCCATGTTCATGCTTGTGAGTAAATGAATAGACTCCAGTGTGCCCCATAAGACTGAGTGCTCCCTGGGGCAGCAAGCCCGATGGATTCCTTTCTGTGTGACCAGACACTCCATTAAAGGACCTGGCACAGGAAAGAGGCTTAATATATAATTGTGGAATTAACTAATGAAGTCACTGTATGAATGAGTAGATGGCCACAATTTCAAGCTTCTCTCCTTTAGAAATGTTCAGGACGACATCATTATCTGTACTGTAGTGAAATTGTTGCATTTCAGGGTGTAATCTTAGATCCTTGTTTCTGTGCTGCAAGCAATTTCAGCCAGGGATATTTTTTCCTCAATTTCACATATTAAAAAGTAACAAAAACAAACACTGGACTCTTTTGTTAACCTCCTTGTGGATATTTTGATTTTCTAGGAGGACAAGGATGGATTCCAGGGGAGATAATGGTATGAGCATTGGTCTTGTTCAGCATGTGGTGGAGAGGCCAATCTATTATCTGTTATGGAGGAGAAAGTTTTGCTTCAAAGGAGCATCCATCTAGGCATTTGTGCTCAAACGTTTAAAATGCTAAAATTGTATCTGTTCTGTCCACCCTTGGTCCTCAGTGATCAGTGCCTCAACTAGCCTCAGTTTCAATGTCGAGAAATTCAACGGCCTGCCCACAGAGAAATTTTCAAACTTCAATCCAATACCAAGTTTCTAGGATTCATAGATTCTTTTTCTGACACAAACAAGCAAAAAGACATAACTGTGAGCTGTCATAAGCTTTATGTTCATCATGACTTTTAAAAGTTTACAAAAAAGAGGCAAGATTAACACTAATCCATTACAAAATCTTGGGAGAAATAAAAGAGGGAGGAATAATTCCCAGTTCATTTTATGATTCTGATACCAAAATCAGACCAGGACACTACAAAGAAAAGAAAATTATACAATGAAACCCCCATAAATGTAGACAGAAGAAATTCTCAAAAAAATACTACTGAGCTAAAGCAACAACGTACAGGAGTATATACCATCGCCAAGTGATTCATCAAGATATGTAAAGTTGGTTTAGCCAACAAAAACAATCAATCTAAAACACCATATTTAGACAACAAAGGACGAAAAACACATACATGATCAAGTCAATAGACACAGAAAAAGAATTTAACAAAAGCCAACACTCTTTTATAACACATACACATGCACACATACACACACACAGAGTAACATTCAACAAAACTATGAAAGGAAGTAATCCTCAACTTGATAAAAGTCATCTTTGAAAAAAAAATCACAGCTAACATTGTACTTAATTGTCAAAGACTGAGCACTTGCCCCTTAAAATTAGAAATAAGAAGTGTCTGCTCTCATCACTTCCATTCAATATTGGATTGAAATTTTAAGAGAATTTAGCTAAGAAAAATAAATGACAACACTCAGATTCGGGGAAAGAAGAAATGGAACACTCTTTACTCATAGACAACAAGATTTTAGACATCTAGAAAATTTTAAGGAATCATAAAAAAAAACTACTATGAATTAATAAGCAAGTTCAACAAGGTTGCAGGATATAAGATCAATAATTGTAGTTCTACCCACTAGCAATAACCAATCCAAAAATACAACCAAGAAAACAATTCTATTTATAATAGCATCCAAAGGGAAGAAGAAGAAACTTAACAAAATAAGTACCATACTTGCATTCTGAATATTATGAAACATCATATAAAGAAATTTTAAAAGGTTTAAATAAATGGAAAGATATGCCATGATCATGGTTTAGAAGACTTAATATTGTATACATGGCAATATTGACTAGCAGATTCAATACATTCCCCATCAAAATCCCAGCTGGATTTTTCACAAATAGAAATGGACAGTAGGATACTAAAATTTACATGGAAATGCACAGGACACATAATTCTTAAAAATCTTGAAAAGGAAGAAAACATTTGGAGAATTTTCACTTCTACACTTATCATTTTATAAGCTACTATGAAGTAGTAATCACAACAGTGTGATATTGCAAAAAGGATATCCATATCCACATCAATGGAATAGAATTGAAAGTCCAGAAATAAACTTCATCTTTATGGTTAATTGATTTTGAACAAGAGTACCAAAACAATTCATTGCGAAAGAAAATATTTTCAAAAAAATAATTCTAGAATAATTGGATATCCAAATGCAAAAGAATAAAGTTGGACCAAGATACCATGCAAGATAAAAAGATTAACTCAATTATTACCTTATGTACATGTATGATTACACGAATGGTGTGAATCTACATTGTGCCCAACCATAGAAATGAAAGGTTGTACCCCATTTGTGTACAATGAATCAAAATACAGTCTATAAAAATAAAATAATAATAAAAGTGGTTAACTCAAAGTGGATCATAACATGCATGTAAAAACTAAAACCATAAAACTCTTAGATGAAAACACCAGCATAAATCATCATGACTTCAGATTAAGCAATGGTTTCTTAGAAGATGTGACACCAAAAGCACAAGTGACAAAAGAAATAAATTAGATTAAAAAAATTGGACTTTGTCAAAATAAAAAACATTTTCACTACAAAGGACATTATCAACAAAACTTTACACAAAAATACAAAGAACCCAATCAATAAATGGGCCAAGGAACTGGACAGACACTTTACAGAAGAAGATATGCAGGCAATTAATAAATATATGAAAAAGTGTTCATCTCTAGTAATTAGAGAAATGAAAATTAAAACAACTCTGAGATTTCATCTTACTCCCATTAGAATGGCTGTTATCAAGAA
Source organism: Sciurus vulgaris (assembly GCF_902686455.1). Taxonomy (NCBI): domain Eukaryota; kingdom Metazoa; phylum Chordata; class Mammalia; order Rodentia; family Sciuridae; genus Sciurus; species Sciurus vulgaris. Next base: position 76,502,658 of record NC_136472.1, read on the forward strand.
CACAAACAATAATAGATGTTGGCATGGATGTGGGGAAAAAGGCACACTTGTACATTGCTGGTGGAGTTGCAAATTGGTGCAGCCACTCTGGAAAGCAGTGTGGAGATTCCTCAGAAAGTTTGGGATGAACCCACCATTTGACCCAGTTATCCCATACCTCAGTTTATAACCAAAGGACTTAAAATCAGCATACTACAGTAACTTAACCACATCAATGTTTATAGCAGCTTAGTTAACAATAGCTAGATTGTGGAACCAACCTAGATGCCCTTCAACTGATGAATAGATAAAGAAAGTGTGGTATATATACACAATGGAATATTATTCAGCTATAAAGAAAAATAATATTATGGCATTTGCAGATAAATGAATGAAATTGGATACTCTCATGCTAAGTGAAATAAGCCAATCCCCAAAAACCAAAGGCTGAATGTTTTCCCTGATAAGTGAAAGATGATATATAATGGGGGTAGGGGGTGGGGGGGTGAGAGTAGAATGGAGGAACTTGGGAAATGAGAGGGAGGAGGGAGGTTATCAAAAATGGTGGAATGAGGCAGACATCACTACCCTATGTACATGTATGATTACACGAATTGTAGGTATCCACATTGTGCACAACCATAGAAACAAAATGATGTACCCCATTTGTGTACAATGAATCAAAATGCAGTCTGTAAAAAATAAAAATAATAATTCATAAAAAAAGAAAAATAAAAAGAATGAGGGGAAAATATTTTCAAATCATAGATAAGTAACTCATATCAAGAATATATAAGGAACCCTTATAACTCATCAATAAAAAGACATAACTCAGTGAAGAGATGGGCAAAGGATTTAAATAGACATTTCTTCAAAGAAATTTTTTAAATTGACAAAATCACATGTAAAGATGCTGAACATTATGAGTCATTAGTGAAATCCAAATTAAAGCTACAATGAGATGCCATCTCAAATCCACAAGGGTGTCTAAAACAAGATATGATAAAAAGTTTTGGAAATGACATTAAAAATTTTTGAAAATTAATATATTTCCAGTGGAACTGTACAGTGGTACAGCTACCTTTGAAAACAGGTTGACTGTTCCTGAAAATGTTAATCATAGAGTTACCATGTGACCTAGCAATATCACTCTTAGATCTATATCCAAAAGAACTGAAAATAGATGCTCACACAAAACTTGTTCAAAAATGTTCACAACAGCATTATTCGTAGTAGTCAGAAAATGGAAACATCCCAAATATCCATCATCAACTGATACATGGATAAACAAAATGTAGGATGTGTGTATAAGACAGAGAAAGAGAAATAAAGTACTGATACATGCTACAGAATGGATGAACCTTGAAACCATTACACAAAGTGAAAGAAGCCAGACATGAAGGCACCATCTTGTATGATTCCATTTATATAAAATGTTCAGGATAAGCAAGTCCATAGAGAGAGAAAGTAGATTAGTGGTAACCAGGGCTTGGGGGAGCAAAGAATGGGGAGCAAATGCTAATAAGGATGGGGTTTCTTTTGGGGGTGATGAAATGTTCTAAAATTAGATAGTGGTGATGGTTGCACAATTCTGTAATTATTCTACAAAATGGGGAATTGTATACTTTAAAAGAGTGAATTTTATGGCATGTGAATTATATCTCAATAATGCTGCTATAAAAATATGCAAGAAAGAGACTGTAGGGAATGTGGAAAAAAATGGAAACAGCTGACTTGCTAAAAGGAATGAGATGGAAGGTGGTTTTATTTCCTTTCCCGTTATTGTTGTATTAATGTTGTTTGTGCAATAATAATGTGAACAGAAGAGAGGGGTAGAAAGAGAGAACCCAGCATAGAAAATGGGCCATAGCTTTTGAGTCCAGAGGTCTGGGTCTGTTCTTCCTTTCTGTGCTAGTGACTATGTGCTCTTGGGTATGTGACTTCACCTCCCTGAACCTCAGGTTCCTTTTTGTAGAAGTGGGAATAACACCCAACCTTCCAAGCTGCTGTGAGGATTATATGTGGCCTTTCACACCCAGAGAAGATATGTAGCAGGTGCCCGTATTGCTTATTCACCTTCATCTTCATTTATTTATTCAAACAATTATGGAACATCTGTTGTATACTGGGGATATAAATGAACCAAGATTAGACCTCATTTTAAAATGTTTTGGTGTTTAGAAAGGAAGACAGACACAAAACAAGTTCATTAGGAAGGGTAATAGTAAAGATGTTTATGTGTAGCTTGCTGGACAGGCTATGTGCCTAGACAAAATACATTTCTGAACTTGGGATGAGAGCTATTAGTGAAGGGGCCAGACCAGGAAATGAAAACTGGCAAAAGAAAGATAGAATCCATAACCACAAATCCTTACGCTGGCACGTGGCTGTTCTGTCCTGGGATTTCCTGTGTATCGGCACGTGGGATTCTGAGAATGCCGGCAAGGAAAGGATTATTACCCTGCTTTATAACTAAGAAGACTAGTCCTGGAGGGTCAAGAGAGTGTGTGCTTCGATAAAGGCAGCACGTGGGGCCATAGCTGCCTCTTCTTCTGGGAATCCTTGGTTACACCATGAGGAAGGAAGATGGTGGGGGAGTGAGGTGCCAGAAAATGAGCCGTTCTCCCCAAGTCATGGTTGGGAGGAGGTATTAGGTGTGTGACCTGTTTCCCCTGGGGTCCAGTGAGAAAGCAGGCCAGATGGAAAGCCAGGACCCATACAGCCCTAGATCATCCAACAAAGATTTCATGCATTCCTTGAGGAAATACGTTCAGTGTATCAGGAATATGTTCTGTGTATCACCAATGTCTAGTAAGTACTTCTCCAGTGACCTCATGGTCAGTGTGTTGATTCTTCTCCCTGCCCTTGAGACCCAATATGAGAGCTCAGAAGTCACACATTATAGACCTGTGGGGCCCATGTCTTCTGGTTAAAGCACACACACACACTCACACAACAAAAACACCAGCCCAAAACTCAAGGGCAAGGAGGTGGGACACTGATTTGTGTTTATGTCCCCAAAGGTCTTGTTTAATATCTGGCACAGAATTGGGGCTTCAGTGGGTCCTTCTTGACAGCAGCCTAACTGATCTTGAGTTTTATGAAACCTTCCCTCTGAAAAGGCAAGAGATTTCCCTTTACCAAACATATCTTTCTGGGAGGAGGGTGACTGATCAGAGTTCAGGCATTCTGCCCAAAGACCCTAGTTGGCCCCCCAGAGACACTGCCAAGCTTTTGGTGGTTGGCCAACTGATCTGACCACAGTCTCATTTATCAAGAGCCATAACTAGACCATGACTTGGCTTCTGTGTTAGCCCCAGTCTGCTGGCCCTGACAGCGAGCCTGTGATTCCAAAGGCTCCTTATCACTGGAATATCTCCAGAATTGAATGAAACAGACCACTGTAGGCCCAGGGGCCAGGCTGTGCCCAGAACTCTCAAACCATCCTGTGCAGGGAGAGCAGTGATCCACAATGACCCGTTGGATTCACAGGACAGACCTAAGACAAGTCTGTCTCCGTCTCTTGAAAGATATCTCATCTTTGGAAGCACCTTTACCTCTCTGAGCCTCAGTTTCTTGTTTGACTAAAGTGGATGTAATGTCTTATTAAGGAGGCTGTGTAAGCTGCTCAGATGGACAGGTTTATCAGGGATTGTTGATGGATGATGTGAGAGTGTGATGACAGGAGAGTGTATGTTGAAAAGAAAAGAAAGAAAAAAGAAAGAAATCAGGGGAAACTGTGTTTAGTAGAGAGAGAAGTAAACAAGCTAGTGCTCAAAATGGTCAGAGGGCATAATAAGGGAAAATATAAGAAAATCACATTTTCCAGTAGACGCATTGGGGAAATTCTCTAAGGTCTACCAGTTGTTCGATCTTGAAAGCTCAATCATAACACTGAAGACCTATTATTATACCATTAATAAATGTCTCCTACAGATGCAGAGGGCAAAAGTAGCAAATAGGTTCCTTATCACGAGTGAATTCTGGCTGATTGATAACATTTACTTGGCAAATTGCATTTGAAAATGTTCCAAGACCTCATCTGGATGCGAAGGTAAAGAGGCTGTTTTAATTGGAGGTGTCTGCAGTGGGGAGGAAGGAAAGAACAGCAGCCTGTGTACCACGTGAGATGGATGCTGTCACATTACAGCCAGATGCCCCCTTGGGGATGGAGGTACTCACTCCTCCAGTTTGGGGGCTGTTGCTGTTGGCTGCTGACAGATCTCAATTGACTCTATAAATGATCCCTAGTCCAAGAGAGCTGTCATTTGGGGGCAGTCCACAGCTGTCACTGCAGTGGGCAGTAAGGTCAACTGCCCTTGACTTGGTGTGAAATATGTGAAGGGTCATCCCAGCTCCAGCGCTCCTGTGGGGCCAACTGAAGTCTCCCCTGTAACTATACTATAGCTCAACTGTTCCCTCCACCCAATCTTGCTTCCCTTACCCCCTTTTAATTGTTGGTCCTAAAAGCACATCCTAATGAACTTTCTGCATGCAAATCTCTGTCCCTGAGTCTGGCCCTGGAGAACTCCACCTAATACATTATGTATTTGCACAAGCTATCCCCTCTCTGCCTAGTTAATAGCTTGTCATCTGCGCTTACTTACTCTTCAGCGAAGACTCACATTAGCCAATGAGAGCAACACATAGTCCATTAGTCTTCTCTTTTTATCTTGGCAGCAAGGAAACTCAAAGTTCTCTATCCTTCCTTCTCCTTTGCCTATGGCAGAGGTGAATTTTGCTTTAGACTTTGAGGCTCTCCAGTCTATAAAGGCTAGGTTGGCTCCATTCCTCTCATTCCCAATTACTCCTCTTCCCACCCTGTAACCCTAAAAGAGATAGATAGCCTTTATCCACAACTCACTTTTAGGAACCATTAGAAAGCAAAGTACCAGGAGGAGGAGGAGCAATATGTGTTAATGACAATCACTGGCATGATGCTTTCAACTCATATGTATATATTATAGACACAGCAACTCTTTGAGGTTATTGTCATTTCTTTTGGTTAAATGATTTTCCAAATCACACAGCAAACTTATTGCAGAATCTAGACTGGAATCTAGGTTTCTTGGCAGACAGTTGTACAGATTTCAGCCCAGGTAGAAACTGCTTTGGGGGCCTCTGCTGCACTCTCAGGGATCATTGCAGTATCTCTAGAGAACACTGAAACACCAGAATTAGTTCAAGGGTCTTCTCCCATCCTCTGTTTTTACTGCTGTGGGGCCCTGGGATCTTGATAGATCTTGGGTCCTGCTTTGAGCACTGAGAGCATCATGGAATCCAGGAAATGATCTAACAATCCAGTGCCCAAATCCATGCTGCAGCCTGGACAAGTGGCCATACTGTTCCTGTTTGGAACACTTTATTGGTGGGGAGCTCACTACTCAGAAAGCTGCTTATTGGCATTTGCAGGTAAATGGATGCAGTTGGAGAATATCATGCTAAGTGAGATAAACCAATCCCCCAAAAACCAAAGGCCAAATGATCTCTCTGATAAGCAGATGATGACAGGGGGTGGGAGGGAGGCAAGAATGGAGGAAAGATGAATTGCATAGAGGAAAAAGAGGAGTGGGGTGGAGTGGGGGGAAGGAAAACTAACAAAATGAAACAAATATCATTAACTTATGTACATGTATGATTACATGAATGGTACAACTCTACTTTGTGTACAACCAGAGGAACAACAGTTGTACCCATTTGTGTACAATAAAGCAAGATAAATAAATTTTAGAAAAAAGAAGGCTGCTTATCCTGTTGTCCTCTCACCTATACAACTGGAACAAAACTAAAAAGGAAAGCTGTGCCATTTAAATGAGATGATAGATGCAAAGCACATAGAAAGCACTCAGTGAATATTTTTCTCTATTTCTGTTAAATGTACAATAAGCAGACAGAATCAGCCTATAGGGAGTATGTGCTCAGCTCCAGTTACTGACCTGGACATGTTTCTAGGGGGTTACTCAATCCTTACACAGTCCTAAGATAGAGCTGGAGAAGTACAGAGGTTGGAAATGTGGTCTTTTTGGCCAAACCATTTAGATTTGAGGTCTGGCTCTACCATTTGTTTGTGTGACCCTAGAAAAATCACTCAGTCATTCTGTTTCTCAATTTCCTAATCTGAAGGATGAGGAGACAATATGTTATCTACCTTATTAGAGATTGTTATCTAAGTGCTTAAAATTCTGCTAGGCATATGGTAAATACTAAGTGCCATTTTACAGACCAAGAAACTGAGGCCAGGAGATTGAATCATTTCTCTAGGGTCAAATGGCTTAATGAGGGGCAGAGCTTGGACATAAATCCTGGCCTGCCTGAGTGAGAAGTGCATGCACTTTCCTTTTATATAACATTTCCTCTGTTGTTCCTTTTGCCTTTTGTTTTGCTTTTTAAAGAAGAGGGGTGGGAGATGCCCATGAGGAATTCTGCCAGAGAAGCTGGTACTTTCGGTTCATTTGAGAAGGCTGCTTGTTCTCAACAGCACAGCTGAGTGAGTTTGGGAGTCAGGTTCACAGGCAGGTGATAAACCGTGGTGCTACCTGCTTGCTGAAGAGACACACAGGGGTTGAGAGAGCAAAGACCTACTCAGGCTCCTAGATCTGCCACTGCAACCAAACCTGGGCTTTTGCTTTGGTGGGAGGAAAGGATGGAATAGACAGGTCACCAACCTCCACATGAGCATGTGGATTGGTGACTCTTGAGTGACTCTGTGGCCCTGAGATGGTCTGATAAGCACTTCTCAAAGATAGGGCAATCATTTTTGCTCTGTGCAGCAGTGACTTGAAGGTTGGTCACTGGCTGATGGTACTGCTGTAGGATGCAGCTAGTACAAGGCAGTGCCTCTGTTACACAAAGGAAGGCTTGCATGGAGGAGTAAAATTCAAAATATTTAACAACTGATAGGCACAGGCAGCGACCAAACAGATCAGACGCTGCAGTAAAAATGAACGTCAGCTGTAAACAGCAGGGTCCTGGAGTACATCCCAGCCACACCTTTGCCTTGGCAGCAAGGAAGCCCAGTGTGCAAACAGAAGAGGAGATGCAGGGTGAGGGTCCAGGAGTCAACAGAGAATTGTCAGTTTATCTCATATGGAAGTCCCAGAGAGGATTCCCTACCCTGCCCCACCCCAGGGCTCTGCGGAGTATACTTCAAAAGCCACTGAAGTGCAGAAAAGAGTAAGTGCCTTCAAGGTCCAGCTTCAAGACCTAGCATCACCATCTCCCTTGGGTGCACAGGACTAGCCTCCAAAGCAGCAAAGCCCTGATTCTACCTGAAGACATGTCCATGAGGTTCCAAATGAGACTGTCAGAAAGTTACTCTGCTTACCTTTCCCTTTGCCAGGAGTGCTCATCCCTGGCAGCCTCCCAAGGCAGGTGCTCCTGCTCTAGTATTTATAGATGAGGGCACCAATGCTCCACACGGCAGTCCCCAGGATTCAGAATGAAGGCTGGAATTATGCAACATGAGCTTTGGCCTGTCAGGAATTCCATCAGAATCCTTGTTCTGTCCAGGTAGCCCCCAGAGCCACTCCTGGCCCCTCTCTTTGCCAGCTTGATCTGCCTCTCTGCTGCTTGACTTTCAGAGAAAGCACATGCTCCTGCTACCTTTTGGACAAAGTCACAAGGGGTCAATTATTTGTGGCATTGAAGCTGGAGTACCATTTCTTGGGCTTGCATAAGATGAAGCTCCACATGATGAAACAAATCATTGGTCCATGAGGTCCAGTGGGAAGGTACTAGAAGGGAAGGCCCTCCCCTGAGAGCAATGTTCCAAGACTGTTCTTTCCCTTTCATTCAGTCTTACCCACCAACGAGTTTGCTGTAGTGGACCTGTCAAACCAATAGCTAGCCCAGAGAATGCAGCTGAAACACTTCCCCACTGTTCACAGAACTCAAAAGATCATGTCTCTTGATGTTGACCCCCACTTGTATCTTACAAATTGGATCTACTACCCAGGAAAAACACCCTTTTCCCATTAATCGTGTTAGTGGCTCTTCATTCTGTCTTTCACATATGACTATGAATTTCTAGCTTTCACTAGCTTCATCTCTTCTCCATGGAAACCTCATGCAGCCCAAGATTAGCAGGCCCTGGATTTGAGTGACAGCTTCACAGGAATTTGCTGAAGGAGCCCTGGGAATCAAATATGGCTATGAAGTACCTGAGGACAACTGGGGAGTGCATCTGGATGAGACAGGACATCCACTGAGTACCGACTCTCGTGTTAGTCAGCCCAGGTCCCCTCCCAGTTCTGCCACTTATGCCAGTCATGCAACCTGGGACAGTGACTCAAAGTCTTCAAGACCTTTTCTTTAGTATAAAATAACAGTAAGTATCTTATAGGGTTGCTGTAAATATTAAACAAAATAATATGATCGTGCATGATATAAGGATGTTTTTATCAGTGATGGTCTCATAAGATTATGAAAAGTTCTTACAGACTAGTGACATAGACAGTATCACATTATAGCATGATACATTCCCCACATATTCATAATGATGCCGGTATAGACAAATCTACTTCATTGCCAGTCATACAGAAGCGTGCGTAGCACATGCAATTACGTACAGCACATAATATTTGATCATGATAATAAGCAACTGCGTCACTGGTTTATGTATTTACTATACTGTATTTTATCATGATTTTAGAATGTAATACTTATGAGAAAAGTTTACTATAAAACAGTGTGCTGTGTTATGCCAGCAGCAGCTTCATGCATCTCACGTTCACTGTGTCTCTTGAATGCATCAAGAGGCCACATACAGTGATTGACCTAGACCATCTGGTTTGTGTAAATACATCCGATGATGTTCACACAATGATGAAATCCTCTAACCTGATGGTTCTCAGAATTTATCCTGTTGTTAAGAGACCCAAAACTATACATGAAGCACTTAGCACATGCCTAGCATGTAGTCAATAGTTCACTCATTATTAATATTGTTAATCATTCAAACATCTATTGATCAGGTGCTATAAACCCTATACCTTGCTGGGAGTGGAGCCGTCAGTTTCTACCCTCAGGATCTGCATGGTCCAGCAGAAGAGGACCACAGGAAAACCAACAATTAGAATGCAGCATGGTGAGTGCTTTGTTAATGATTATTTTTTAAAAGAACACTCACTAATAAATGACCACTGTTTCTAGATAGCCACTGTGTGCTATGTGCTTTATTTAAGCTGAAAGCATAAGCTTTCTAGTCCTAGAATCTGGGTTCAAATTCCAGCATTATCACTAAATTATTATGTAATCTTGGGCATGTCAATTAACTTCTTTGAAACTTAGTTATTATGAAAAAGATACAAGTTAGAAAAAAATACATACCCATCCCCCAAAATACCTTGCACATGGTAAGTGCTTAATAAGTGTCTATTGGCCAGAGGAATTGAATAAGCATTTTGAGAAGTGACTAAGAGCAGGTAGAAGGCAAATACTGGGTGGCTGCTTTCTCCCATCCCTGGAGAAACTGCCTAGGAAGTTCTGAAGGCAGGCAACAGGTCCACCAGGGGTGTGTGACAAGATTGATGCCAGGTGGCTTTTCTGATTCACAGTCAATTCTGAACCAATGACTGCAGCCACAGTGACTTGAGACTGACCACTAGGGTGCAGTTGCTGGCAAGAACCAGGCAGAATGTTCCAAACAGCAGGCTCTTCAGGACCAAGGTGGATAAAAGGCAGAGGGGTATAGGAAAGAAGCACACCATGCACCAACCAGGTTGGATGCTCTGGGTTCTACCAGGCATCGCTAAGCTGGCATTCCCCTAAGTGCACACTGATCAGGACGGCTCATGCTGACTCCAGATCAGGCCTTCTGAGCTGGCAATAGACAAGTCACATCACATTTCTCTTTGTCCCAATTTCCTTATCTGTCTACTAGAGTAATTCTGCCTTTAATGCAGGGGTGCTGAGAGAATCAAATGTAAAAGAACCTTGAGAAATAGACGGTATCATAAAAATAATACATTATCATTACTGTCATCATTACTGCTACTTCAGCGGCTGCATATCAGTCTTTTACTATGTGTTGTGGATTATCATTAATACTTCCCACAACTTATTACCTAAGAAATGAAGAAACTGAGGCTGAAAGAGTCATGATGACCACTAGTCCCTTTTATTGCCTCTGTGAATTCAGGAAAGACACCTCTTCCCCTGGGCAGCTGCAGCAGCTCTGGGACAGGTAAATTTGGCAAGTAGAATGAATACAGGATGGTGATGAGTTCCCACTTCCCCTTGACTAGACAGCAATACACACGACACACCGTCAACAATGGTTTGCAATGACCTGAGCAAAATGTTGGGTCGATTGGTTCAATAAAGACCAAGCTAGGACTCACATGCAGGCCTGTTATATTACACAAGTCACAAGCACCCCAGGTGGGCAATCGCTTGTCTGGAGCCAATGGTTCCTCTGTGGACCACAAACACTGGCTGCCCTTCCAGTGAGTGTGTAACTCAGCCCCTTGCAGGCCTGTGTGGGGATGAACAAGAACGATGCAAACAGAACTGTACACCTCAGGGAGCGCTGCGAAGGAGGCCTGCGAATCACAATGCAGCAGCCTCAGAGCTTAGCCAATGCCCAGAGAGCAACAGAACTGCACAAACCCAGACCTGTTTACACGAATGAACATTCTTGTAGTGTGGCCTGATAAGTCTGTTGCTAAGCCTGCCTTGCTTCCTGTCGCAGAGCACCTGGCTCTCAGCTCAGGAAAGATAATCACTGTGGGAACGGGCTCTGCTCCTGAGACCTGGCAGGTTGCTTGCAGTCTAGGGTGAAACCTGCCTTTCAACAGGACTTCGCCTCTTCCCGTGTCAGACCAGGGGAAACCCAACCCTTGAAGGAAAGAGTTTACACACACACAGTCCTGCTGGCTGTCTGTAGCCATAAGTGACCCTTGGGGAAAGGAAGGTGCCCCGGAACTCCCAGCTCAGAGTACCTCCTGCACAAAGACCTTAAAGTTCCCTGCTGGGACAATGGGAGACACAGGGCACATGGGCAACTATCATCTGTCAGTCCCAACACCAGCCCTGTCCCTGGTGAGGTCCAGGCAGAGAGATCACACAGTACTGAAGTGGGAGTGGGGGCTGTGGAGGGCAGGAAGGGGGAAGGACTTTGGAGAGATCAAAACGAATAACAGACATTTTTATCTGACCCCAAAGAAGAGGAGTAGGGACAACTGGGTGATACCAGCCAGAGTGAAAGAAGGGGCAGCCTCCCCTAGACATGAAAGAGTTTAATGAGGCTTATTAAAAGCCCATTTTGGGGTTCTGCTGAAAAATAATACCCATGGTTTTTTTTTTTTTTTTCCATAAGAATTGCTTCCTAGGGATCACACACACACACCACACACACACACACACACACACACACACACACACACAGCACCCCCACAGATTCACACTCACATTGCTCACAAATCCTGTCATCTTCACATCCCCACACTTCAGGTACCTCTACCTCAAGGATGCTACCATTTACCACACACATATAAACTGTAAAACAGAAAAAGCAGGTCTAGTCCCGGAGGTTAGTCATGCACCCTTTGAAATTCCAGACTTTGAGGCAATCCAAGAACTTCCTCCACAAGGAGTTGTCCTCCACATAAACAAACAGCACAGCCTCTGATCCCTATCATTCTCCACGCTGTGCCTGAGGCAAGGCAGTTCCACAAAGGCAGAAGCTACCAGCTTGCTTTAGTCCGGGATCATTAAGCTTTGGTGGGAAGCAGCAGCCTTCGGCAGGGTCACTGCACAAGAAGGTGGCTGTGTTCCCTGGACCTTGGCAGATTCTCTCTGATATGCTAAGTCTCAGTCACTTGGAGGAGGTCCTGGCCCCAGGCAGATTTCCCTCTGGTTACCAACACGCCCAGAGTCCATGGCTGCTTTTATTGTCAGGAAGGGAAGGCATTGCTTCTGCAACAATCAGCTAGACACAGGAAAGAACGTCTTGCAGAAAATTAATCCCACATCGGCATGGGCTCCATCCTAGAGCCTGTCTCCCCAACCTCATCCCTGCTGCCAAGGGCTAGGGTACAGAAATACCCATGCACAAGCTAAAACCATCAGGGGGAACCATTTGCTATGGTTAGAAACTAATGCTTTGAAGTTGGCAAGGCTGGATCTGGGGTCCAGCCCTGAGTCCCACTCCCTGGATGGCCTTGGCCAACCTGAGCCGTGGGTTCTCCTCTGTTGATAGCAGTAACAACTTCTTTCCACCTTACAGAGTTGTGTGAAGATCACAAAACACTCTACCAACTATAAACTCCACAGCAGATTTTAGAAATTCTCATGATGAAACACTATTGAGGAATGGAGGAGCTCATAAATTGGGCTGTGATCTCCTCAAGGGCAAATGCTATCCTGTATTGAGCCTGTCATCCCCAGGGCCTGGGACAGAGACTAACACAGAATTTTCTGTAGCAAAACAGTTGGAAAGAACGAGGGCAAAATAAAGGAAACTTTGTGTGACGTGGCATTCTGAGGGTCACAGAGCAGGTCATTGTAGGACTGAACTCAACACCCCTGACCCCTTGGACCAGTGCTGTGGATTCTACATTCATCAAATAGACTAGGTCTATTGCAGGGATGGTCGGTGAGTATCATACCAGCCACAGCACCACCAGAATCTAATGGGCCTACCACTCCCAGGAAAAGACCCATCGTAGGCCAGGCCATGCCTGGGAGGTCTTCACAAACTCACCTTAAACATTCCAACTCTGTGATGGGAACAGACAGAAACAAGTGCACACAATGTGTGAAGGCCTCAAACCAGCTCATCTTATTCCTTACTTGAATTGGGCAAAACAGAAAAGTCACAAGATTGGGGCCACAGGGTCTGGCAGAGGTTAGGTTATTGAGACTAGAAGTATATTTTGTTTCAGGCTTTCTTTCAGCATCACTTACCTACTGACCAAGTGCCTGAGAGATCACCAGCCCTTTCTGATGCTCAGATTTTCCATCTGCAAAACAAGAAGACAATCACAATTAATCCCTCGAGCCCTCTGCACTAAAATGCATCACTGGTTTTATACCTAATGTTGGCTACTGACTATCCATGATCCCATGTAGCAGAGGAAATTGCCAACGGTCAGGGGTTGCAAGGGAACTATTCAGAAAATGAAGTGTGATCATAAAAAATTAAATATGGTAATTAATAGTTATGTGCCAAGCATGGATGCCAATGGTGCCCAACCCCCAGGACAGAAGATTCAGTCTTCCAACCATTTGGGCACTTATGTTTATTTTTCATAGATGTCAACCTACAAAAGGCCACTAAGAAACCAGAAGACAGCCTCCGCAACAGTGAGGTACTAAGCAACTCAGCAAGATCCTGTCTCTAAATAAAATACAAAATAGGGTTGGGGATGTGGCTCAGTGCTTGAGTCCCCCTGACTTCAATCCCTGGTACTTTCCCCACCCCTCCCCTGCAAAGAAAGAAAAAGAGCAAAGAAAAGTGCTGCAACCTCAACATGCTTCCTTCCAGCATTCTGGAATATTTTTTCCCAATCTTAATTTCTTTTATATATAGAGTTCACCTCTTTCCAGAGCAGGGACTATACAAATCCATAGAATTTCAAAGTACCCAGTACCCAGCAGATGGTGACTGGGCTCTCTGGCCTGGGTGTTAGAGCAGGACTGTTTCCCTTGTTACATTGTTTCATTCTCATCTCTTGGTCAGTTTCCCCAAGCTATTCAGGTGGGAAGTCTGGCCTCTGCCCTCACTGGCTACACCTGAGCCTGGCACAGTGAGGAGCAGGTGACCTCAGCCCTTGAACTGGTCCTTTTCCAGTCTGTGATCTACTACCTCATCTGGATAAGGAAACTGGACCAGCATATCACAGATATCACTTATAACTTAAAAAAGAAAAAGAGGCTAAGGAAAGAAATGGAAACTCATACATTTGAGTCCCTACTATGTGACAGCTATTGAGCTGATAATGTGTGCAGACATTATCTCATGATCCTCATAACCACCCTGGGAGATTTTTACAGCTGAGAAAACTGTAGCTCGATAAGGCTCAGCAATCCATCCAAGGCCTGATGCAGTAAATTGGGCATCGACATCACAATTTTTACCATATCCATGTGTCACCTCTACTATTGCTTACTGATTTTTCCAAAGTAATTCACTTATTCTTGTTTGACTTTATTTTTAAGGGATTTCATTATTTTTAGAAATTTCTACAGCTCCTTTTTTTGTGCCCCTTCTCTCTGGCCCAGGGAAAGGCAGTCTTGCAACTGAAGATGGATTCTGTAATTGCAAAGTTTATACTTGTGACCATTCTACATACATATATCCATGAAGTCACATGTTTGGTATGCTGTTTATGTACCTTTTTCTAATTTTCATTAAAATAGATGACTTTTGGCATTTGAAATGCTCATCCATGTACTTTGCCTATCCCGACTGTGCCCCCACTACATTTTGGGGTCAGACTGGTGTAAGTTCCCTCCCTATGCTGTGACCTCACAACCTAAGTGCGTCACATTTCAAAGCTGAAACAACAAAAACACCTTATGCTCAGTGATACGTCAGAGGTCGCACAGCTAGTAAGAGAAGGAACCAGGACTTGCTTGTTAACCCAGCGCTCATGCCCGACCTCAGATTCCAAATCTGTATTTCTTTCGCGTCTGGTCGCTAATTGTTATTTCCAAATCAAGGCAGCATCATCCTGTTCCATTACATTGTCAGCTTCTCCATAAAGTGACTAGATTGTATCAGTACCTATTTAAGTTTCCCCAAAGGGCACTTTGGTAAGAAGCTGCGTAATTCCTAAAACCAAGTTTAGAAAAATGTGAACTGAAAGTGATTCTTTATTCAAAGATCCAAGATAGTAACCAAGGGAATGGAAAGGGCTGGTAATGTAACACCCAGGAATGGGACCGCCGCTGCAAATGAGGATGAAGTCCCAACTGTCAAGGGAGGGGCGAGAGAGCGCCAAAGTGACTCTGCTGGACGCTGATCGAAGCCCTTGCGGAGTGGGCTTTGTGAGCTCTAAGCCTCCGCTTCCTGTCATCTGGTTTAAAATTAATTGGCATGAATTTTTTATGACCAGGGAGCAAACAGGCTGAAAGGCCTGTAGAAATGGCCTTCTTCATATAGTTCCTTGTTTCTGCACTGAACGGAGCTCCAAAGTTGGAGGGAAACAGGAAAACAAACGACTCTGAGTATTCACTCCCAAGCCAAGGACACCTCTTCCATGAAGCCTTCTCTCACTAATCTGAGTCAGAACTAGTCATTCACTTATGACAGTCTCAGTTACATCACACTTATACATTATTTTGTCTTTCTTAAACTATTATTTTTTTATATTTACCCATTTACACTAAATACAATTAAAGCTCACCTACCAGTAGCAATACCATTATATATATATATATATATATACATATGTAATTATATATATATGGGTTTTTTTCTTCTAAATCTTTTTGTAAGAATATACATGGATATTCACACAAGTCACATTCACATTCAGATACTCTACCAAATAGGATTGGACTAAAACACACTCATTTTAAATCACTCTTTTTTTCCAGCAATGGATATTGAAGTCAGAGTATCATGCATGCTAGGTAAGCACTCTATCACTGAGATATATCCCCAGCCCGCTTTTATTTTATTTTGAGATAGGGTCTCTCTAAATTGCCCAGATGGCCTCGAACTTGTGATCTTCCTGCCTCAGCCTCCTGATTCACTGGGATTACAGACTTGTGCCACTGAGTCTCACATAATCTATTTTTAACCTAGTGAAATAGCATACTTATAAATGATTATGTAGATACATAAATAATCCCCTACTGACAGATTATTTCCAAATTCTTGGTACTGTAAATACTTCGATACTTTGTACATATTTCTTGCATGGTTGTTTGAATATGTACTTAAACTATAGTACTTAACATTTAAAAAAATTATAACTCCCCCCCCCAAAAAAGACAGGATCACTTTTAGTTTCTACCAGCAATATAGAAGCATGCCAATTCTTGTTTTCACCAATATTAGGCATTAGCATGCTTTTCTAAAAAAAAAAAAAAAAATTCTGTCAATGTGAAAGGTAAACAGTGCTTTGGTATTTTAATCTGCCCTTCTTGAATATAGTTAGACATCTTTTTCTGCATTTCCTGGCAACTAAACTTCTTTTGGGAATTTCTTGTTCTCTATCCTTAACCTATGTCTAGGTACACTGCTTGTCTCTTGTTGGTACAAAAAAATTCACCATTTGTCTTTGGCCTTGCTGTTATAGTTGTTATTATTGTTGGTGTTGTTATTTTAACTTTCTTCCAGCATGTTCAGTCACAGGAAGGGTACTACTGTATTTAAATTAATTCCACTAGAAACCTAAGCCCCTGTCTTAACACCTCCCTGCCTGTCACTACCATAGCCAATCACTAAGTCCTAACAGCCTTACCTCCAAATACACCTTAGATCAATATATTTTTCTTCCTCTACAGCTCCACAACCTTTGTGTAAGTCATCATCATCTCTCAGCTGGATTTCTGCAGTCCACCCCCACCCCCAACCTGGCCTCCCTAAGCCTCCACTCTAATTCTTCTCTCACCATCAGAAGTCAGAGGGATTTTTATAAATTTATAAATTTATATATGTGTGTGTATGTGTATATATATATTTGCAAGTTGAATTATCTCCCTTGCCAAAAATCTCTTGACAGCTTCCTAATCCACTGAAGATAAAATCTGAAGCCCTCGGTGTGAGGGCTTACAAGGCTGCTTCTAGAACCTGGGTTCTGTACTGCTTGGGTTGCTAATCCATTCATCCCACCTTAGTCTCTATGCTTGAGCTATACTGAATTCCTTTCAAGTCCTCAAATGGGTTATAGTCCTCCCTGGTGCCATTCCCTTCTACCCAAAAGGTCGTTTTGTTCTGCTCCTTGCCTGGCTAACCCAAGTACATTCTTCAGGCCTCTCTGCTTAAACACCACCACCCCAGAGAAGCCCTGAGCCCACAGACCAAGTAAGCTTGCCTAACTATGTACAGGTCTTTTCTTTGCAGAACACACATTGCGATGAAGTGCTACTTGGCATGGTTCATTTACTATGTGGCAGACTGCAAGCTACATGAGGACAGAGACAGATTTCCCTGGTCCACCACTGACTACTTAGAGTTTGGTATAGTACTTAGCACATTTGCAAAGCACTCAACAAATGCTCACTGAATCACATTCTTTCTCAAAGGAAAAACAAAAAGTAAACAACCTGTCTATTCCAAGGACCAGCAAATCAACTCTGAGCTTTAGTTATAAATTGATGTGGGTCTTTATTCAGAACGCAGATGAGGTGACAAACCAGGCCTGTTCTTCATATGCCAGACTCTAGCTTAATCATGAAGGACTGTTATATCTCCTTCCAAGCACAAAATTCAGAGCCCTGGCTTTGGCAACCACGAGCACACCAGAGTTGAGGCATCTCACAGGTGAGCTTCATGCCTAGGGCTATTCTGTAGCTCTCTCCCCTCTCCACCCTGTTTTACCCATATTCAGTGAGTGTTTCTTTAATTAATTTACTTTAAGTCAAGTCATATAGTAATTACATCAAATTAACCAGCTTTTCTCCTAATATTTAAAAATAAATTTGCATTACTAACATTATTGATGATTTTTCCTTCCATCGATCATATGTATATTTATGAATATTTTCTCTTGGGTTATTTCGCTGAATTGAAAGGAAGAGAAAGTGGATAGTATGTCAGGGAGGCTCAGTGCTCCTTTAGCTGCATCTTTGCCCTGGCCCCAGTGAACCTGGTCCTCAACACTGCGTTCAGTCACTGAATTTAGTGAAAAGGTCCTCATTTCCCCTGCTCTCTTTCCTACAGGGTCTCTGAGATGGAAATTGAAGATCAAGTTGGGCTGTGGATCTACCATTTCTTTAGCTTATTGGGACTCTTCTCCCAATAAGGTTAATCACAGGGCACCAACTGGAGCAGAATGACCAGTTGCATGTGGGTGTTGACGAACTCACTTTGGTCCCCTCAGTCTACTGACATAGTGCCAGGAGGGCAAGGAGGCCAGCAGATGGATTCGCTGGGGCCCGATGGAGGTCTGGGCACTCACCCATGCTGAGGGCACTGGAGAAGAACAGATGCTTGCTTGCCGTCCTGGAGAAGATGGGTTTCAGTTGGGAAGACAAGACCAAGATGTGGTTAATAGTCCTGGCCCTGTGAGTGCCTGCAGCCTCATCTGCAGCCACCTCTCTAGTCACTGCTTCCACATTCTTTTTCTTTGAGCGTCACACTGCCTGGGAAGTCCTCCACTGGAAGACCCAAGGGGGAGTGACTAGGGTGCCTCTTGGGCTCAGTGAGTCCTGTTAAACGTTGCTAAGAAGCACTGCTCTGGAATCAGAGTCCAGCCTCCGCATCGTCGGCTTTGGGCAATATTCTTAACCTCACTACGGCTCTGTGCTTGTGTCTAAAATGCGGAGATAGTAACAGAATCTACTCCTAGGGCTGCTGCAGTGCTTTGTGACTGTCACCTAGCAAAGGCTCAACAAATGTTGCCAAATATTATCACAACTGCTTATTTGAGTCAATGATAAAGTACTGACTGTATGCCATGCATTCTCCCCAGCACTGTACAAATATTAACCCATCTAACCCTAATAGATAATTCTGAGGGGTGGGTACTGTTATTTTCTTTGTTTTGCAGACGGAAACAGGGGCACTGAGAGGATAATAAAATTGTCAAAAGTCACACAACAAGTGGTGGAGCCAGGATTCTAAACTTAGCAGTCCACCTCCAAAAGTCTATTAATCATCATCACCCTAATGTAATGTAAATGTTACCACGATTTTTAGTTAATAACAATTACTATTCATTCTTATTTAATGATGGTGACTGGTCTCAGTGGGCCCCGCCCAGCTGGGTGACTGGGCCTGGTAGAGTGTTAAGAAGCTAGTCAAGCTCACTGAGGTTCCAATGAGTCTTCCAGCTCCAGAGGGGAACCAAGAATCTGAACAGCAAACCAGCAGAATCCCAGAGCTGTGTGTTGTGCCCATATGTCAGGACCGGGAATGGGTAATAGGATGGCCACAGTCAGCCCTGATACAGTCAGTGTCTCATGCTGCAAAAGAGGTACCTCATCTTCTAGGCCCAGCTTCCACTGGCTTACCCACTGTAAACAGGTGGACCCTGGGACTCACTAAAGCAGGGCTTGAGAGAGCACAAGCTAAAGTCTCCTTTCTGGAAATCTCTGCTGCCCCTGCTTAAGAGGTCTTAGGAACCCTGAGGCTCAGAGATGCTTCTTGAGCTCTACATATCTGTTCTTCAGGTGCAGAAGCTGATTTTAGGAAACTCTTGATATGAGTGAAGCTGGTCACATTGTCATCATACGTCTGAGTAAGGGTGAATGCTTCCCAAGGACTGTGGTCTGTAATTCCCAACATCGTCATTGCTAGCGCTCTGATGAATTTCTGTTGCCGCTTAGGTCCTCAAACCATGTCCATTTTTACTTTCTTTTGGGTATTTCAGAGTCAAAGGCTTTGTTCTCTCTTGCTCCCTCTTGGTTAGATTTCATTTTTTGTGTGTGATCAGAGTGGTGTGAAATAATTTAGGATGAGAAAATTGTACTCTAGTCACAGGACCTCAGCCCCTAACAAGCCAGCATGGCCTGGCAGGGACAAGAGTGAAATCCCGATGCATTAACTGGCCTTCTGGGGAGCAGCCATGCCTCCTCTGTGTGTCCTTCTTGCAGTGCCTCATCTGCAGATGCTCCCAACTGGGATACTCTGCACCAAGATGCTTTCAGACGGAGATAGTTTTCTGTGCTGTGCAGCAGAGAAAATGGTTTTTATTATGTACATGGAAAGTTTAATAATGATCCAAGATGTTGCTGATATCGTCACCTCTTTTCAACCAGGCCTGTGGAACCATGTGAGGAAGTCTTTTTAATTTTAACAAACCAAGCATGTGAGCTCTTCTTGAAGGATCAACTTCTCCACCCATCAACTTCATGTTCACCCTTCTGTTCAACACTTAATTGCTTGTTCTGTGTCAGACCCAGCCCAGAGCTGGTGTCTGGAAAGTAGACAAGAACACCAGCCTGATCCATGTTCAAATTCTGGCTGTGACCCAAATGAGCCGAGTGAGACTGAGAAAGTCACTTAATCCCTCTGAGTCCCAGCTTTCTTATCTGAAAAATGGGAATCCTTACTCCAATCTTACGGGGATATTGTAGGAATTATATGGAACAGCATTACTCAAACATCTAGATGGGTCCTACAGATCAGTCCCGAAGAACACTCACTGCTGTTATGTTTCTACTGCCAAGCAGAGTCCACAGGATGGGCTCTTGCACTAAAGGACACACACGGGTAGAATGGGAGAGCCTGTGACCTACAGTGGGATCACTGAGGAAGGTTCAGTATTAATGGGATGAGAACAAGCAAGTCAGGTTTCCAGTAGGACTTATGAGCATAGTCTTTGCACAACAGAAATGTCCACGGCAGCAGGTGTGAGATGTGGACCCATTCTGAGAAGGGCCAGCAGAAGAGGGAGATGTGGAATGCAGGGCTCCACATCTGTGCCAGGCTCTGAAATGGGATTGTCTCTCCAGGGATTTTAAGCTGGGCACAAACAGGGCCAGATTTGTCCTTCAGATCTTCACTGGCTACAGTGAAGAGTAGGCTAGAGCAGAGAACCACAGAGCCATGGCTGATCTAGACCCATGGAAAGGGTCCCTGACTTTGCTCTTGGGGTCACTAATTCCTCCTCCCTATCCAGATCCTCAGAAGCCTAACTGCAGGGGCCCACTTACCAGAGACTGTGGGCCTGGCTTAATTGGAGATGCCCTGAAGAGGTACTTTCAGGTATGAACTGCAAAACTCTCTGTGCAGCCTGTTCTTTCCTGACCCAGTTGGTGCAAGGCATCCTCTGCAGCAGGCCTGGAGCCATGGGCAGGGTGCCTGATGGTGCTCCAGCCTCTAACAATAAAATTACTCCAATTGACTCAGTTCTTTTATTTTTTATTATTATTACTTTTGTCATGAACCCTGTGTTTATTTTTGAGGGTAATAGTAGATTGAAGCAGATAAGATCATGGGCCCAAGAGGTTTACACTGAAGGAGATATGGCTGTCCTATAACCCAACACTGAGTGCTGGGGTGTGTTCAAGAGACGGTCAGGTGGGAGTGCTGTGGAGACAACAGTGATGCAAAAGTCTCCTTAGTAACATAAGGAAAACTTCATGGAAGAGGTGGCACTTGCCTGGGCCCTGGAGACAAAGAAGGCACCAGAGAGCCACAGATAACAAAGGACATTCCAAGCTGAGAGCAGGTGTTGTGGAGAAAGTGGAGTTTGCTGCTGTGGCTGGATCACAAGGGATGAAGAGGTGATAGGGGACAAGCACAGAGTGGTGGGCCAAGGTCATGCCATTCCCTAACGCACAAGAGCGACGGTCATGCAAGAGCAAAGCAGGAACTTTTATTAAGTACTTACTATGTTACACCTGGTAATGTGCATGACATTACCTCTTCATTAACTCGTTTCATTTGAATTTTGTAAGCATCCTGGAAAGTATGCACTTTCACCATATCCATTTGACAACTGAAAAAACTAAGGCTCAGAGAAGTTCTGTGGCCTGCTGAGGCCACAGGAGCAGAAGTGGAGCCCAAATATCTGATTCTTAGTCCAATGACCCCACTCTGTACAACACTATCTCCCCGAGAGCTGGGGACATAGGTACATACTTCATTCCAACAACCAAGCACAAACTCCTCACCACTGCTACCTGTGTCTCGGACCCTACATTGTATTCCAAAGGAGGAAAATTAGCCCGATATGTCTCATTGTAACACTATCTTAAGTAATTCTAAGGATATATGTTTGATTGAAATCAACCACCACTGGTGACTGCCTGAGTCACTGACAGCTTATAATGTACAAGCACCTCCACTCCAAGTTTGGGGTAATCATCACAGCAACCCTATAAAGCAGGCTTCACTCTCCCAGGTTTATAGTTGAGGACATGAAGCTTGGAGAGGCAATGTGACTTGCCTCTAGGAACAAGAAGCAGGGGACCTGGCACTCGGACCCACTTATTAACTTCAAACTCAGCATTACATTGGTTCAACATTCCCATGGTCTCCCTCCAAAGAGTCCCCCTTGGCTGGCTCCCATTTCTGTAAGTGGACCCACCTTCTATCAGTGGTACAAGTTAGAAACGCAGGTCACCCTTAACCCCTCTCCCTCTACTCCAGCCCCAGAGCCAACCCATCATGGAGTCCTGCTCATTTTAACTTCTTAAGCTCTCCCCATTCTCTCCACTTCTCACCCTCTCTGCCTCCACCATTCTCATCCCAGCTACAGTCATCTCTCACCTGAGCTTCTACACTGAATCCCCCTGGCCTACCTGCATTCCATGCTCCTAGAACATGTGCCCTCTGCACTGGCTACATGACCATGGGGCCTGGCCCCTGCTGGCAGCTCTGCTTCCTCTCCACAATTCTTTCATTCCCTCAGGCATCCCATTCTGTGTGACTCTAGGTATTTCTGTGTCTCAGTTTCTTTCCCTGAAAAACAAGAAGAAATATCCAAGAGCTCTAATCTGTGATTTTCACACAAGAATCCAGTGAGGAGGAACCAGGATAGAAACTGAGGCATGAGACCTAGAGATCTGAGCACTTTGATGCTCCTAAAACAGGAAACCGCAAGGGGGCCAAGGCCTGAGTGAGGAGAGGAGCATCCACCCTCTCCCCTGCTACCCCATCCCAAGCTTCTCTGATGACTTCAAGCAACCAGCAGGCTGGCAGATGTTGGTTTGATGTACCTGAGTGACAACCAGGCTGCACAGGGCCCAGGGAATTGTCTAGAAGCTGCATCAGGTGCGGAAGAAGAGCAGGCTGGGCAGAGGGTAGAAGTGTGTTCCCCAGGGCTGGCCTCAGGCCCGATGCCCGTGGAACCTGCTGGAGTCCCTGGAGCTGGAGGGGTCTAGAGATCAATGGGGATGGGGTCTTCAGCCTTTTGTCCCATGAACCCCTTTGGCAGTTTCTTGAAACTTTCAGGCCCTTTCTCAGAAAAATGTTCCTAAGTGCATAAAATAAAAATCAATAGGATTACAAAGGAAACCAATTATATTGAAATAGTTATCAAAATGTTAAAATGAGAAATTTGTGATCGTTATATTTTTATATCTTTTTTAAGTCATAACAAGGATTTAATGGCAGGTCTAATAACTATCATAACCTTGAGATAGTGATGAGTGTAAATGATATTTTGAGGCATCTCCAATAACTATAATGGGATACAAAAATATCTGATGCTTCCTCGTAACCAAGTCTCAGAAACTGCTAATGCTATTGTGGTTTATTGCCTACATTCACAATGGGAGAAAATGCTAACTTTCAGTTATTTTGTTCCCAGCCACACACTCACATTAAGAAGCTCTGATTTAGTGCAGTAACTTCACTTTACAGAGAAGGAAAGCAAAGTTCCCAAAGGAACAGGGACTCGTACAGGGTTACAGTGAATTCAAGTTAAACAGGATGCTGGAATGAGTCCCTGCTGCCTCCCAGGACCTGTTCAACCACTTTACAGAGCCATGTCCAAGTGTGAGACTCTTCAAACTCTTTATACAGGACAATCATTTCATTCTCTGAGCCTTGGTTTCCTCACCTGTGAAATAGGAATAACCACACCCACCTCTCTGGGCTGCAGTGCGGATAGAATAAGAACATGAACGGGAAAGGGACAAGTTACCCGGCTAGCATTCTGCATTGCACACACAGATGCTTCTTGATTTGCAGGGGAGTTACGTCCTGATAAATCCATTATAGGTTGAAAATACCATGTATCAAAAATGCATTTACTACACCTAGTCTCCTGAACATCATGATGTCCTACCACAGTGCTCTGTAGAGTAAGGGTTGCTTCTCTCATCTCCTGGCTGACTGGGAGCTGCAGCTCACTGCCACTGCCCAGCATCACCAAAGAGTATCCTGTAACATATTGCTAGGCAGGAAAAGATTGAAATCATCATACTAAGTATGGTTTTTACTGAATGTGTCACTTTCACGCCATCGTAAAATCATTAAATTGAACTGTTGAAAGTTGAGGACCATCTGTATCAGTCACATGTGAGTAATTACTATGCACTAGGAAACCAAAGGATAGGAAAAGTCCAGGGTGGCAAACATAAATGCCTATATAACAAGAGGGAGGGGTGGGGACCATGGCAAACCAGAACTTGTATCCTTCTAAAAGGGGTCACTGTCCTTTATTACCCCATTAGGGAAGGTGGATCTAGTATTGGCAAATCTGACTTTCTAAGGGATGGTGGAAATCTCTATTTTATGTTAAATTTCTTGAGATTTAAAATAGAATGGTCAGTTTGTAGCCTCTGGGGTTTCCACTTCCTGGGAAAACAGGTCAGTGTGCCATATAGGCCGAGGGGTCCTCACCCCGTCCAAGCCCGGGAGGCCAGGGGGCCCGTGCAGAGCAGGCATTCTTGCTTGGGCAATCACAACTACCCCCATCAGCCACATTCAGTTTTACAATTGTGCTCCAGCCTCTCGCTGCTGGGAGCCTGCCCTGTTTTATTAATAACCCTGGATCGTGCTCACAGCACATCAAGGTAAACAGAGACATTTCCAGGGCGTGTAATGCAGGAATTCTAACAGATGAAGAAACAGGCTTCCAAATATAAATAGGAAGATAAGATAAATAGACAGAGATCCAAGCTGGCTTCACGCTGACTTGCAGGCTGTGAGCCACGTTCTCAGCAAATTGTGGATCATCGGGGCTGGAAGAGATCCTCATCTGGAGGATGGGGAAACAGGTTAGGAGAAGGGAAGAGACTTGCTGAGGGTCACATTCATTATTTGAATCCTTCGGATTTCTCATAGCATTGATTTTCTCATCTGAAAACTCAGAATCACTCACAGTTTCCTTTAAGTGACAGATTCTCTATTCTAAAGCCACTGTTCACCATGGTCTGGCCATTTCAGACTTGACCTTCATGATCAACCTGAGTCGGTATGTGGGAACCTCCCTGACTCTGCTACGCAGAGGCAGACCAGAGTCCCCAAGCCTCTACTGACCACAGCACGTGCCTCATGGGAATGGCCACTGCTGGTGTGTGTGTCTGCCTCTCCTTACCAGCTCTCTCCACCTGGAGCTCAGCCCAGGCCTGGCCTACTGGAGGTGCTCTACAAATGCAGGCTGAATGAAGCAATGAAAAATGCATGATGTCCCTTCCCACCTGCAGTGGCATAAGGAGGTTGCAAATGATGATAGTCACCGGAGAGCTCACCACACACTGTCTTCATATCAAGTTAAAATGCAAAAGTGGTCCCAAGTGTGAGATAAAAGAAAGACTTTGGTCTATAACATCAAAGAGCAGCCAAAACTCTGGTGAGGCAGGTACATGGTTTCTTTGATAATTCCTCCTGGGAACAAAAGGAGGAGGCAAGCAAAGTAGTGGCTGAGGATGCGAGAGGCACCAGTTCCTCCTGGATACCTCACACGCTGCCTCCCTGGATCCCCAGCAGCTTTCTAAGAAGGTAGGACACACTTGGAATGAGGAAAGTGAAGACCCAAGACCGAATGGCACAGGTGAGGATGTGGGACTGGAACTAATGCATGTGACTCCAGAGTTCCTTCATCCTATCATGGATGCCCCCGCCTTGACAATGGACCCTTGGTATCCCGTCTGTCCACTGCTTACCCTCGGCATGGAGCAGATCTTTGAATACGTTATTTCCTCACCTCTATCCTGGGCCCTTATATGCTGGCCCTGCCTCTGTCATGGATTTGAGAGCTTGGGAAGAGAAGGTGGGTCATTTTGACATCTGTCTGGTACTTTCTAGGAAAAGGAATAAAAAGTGGAAAACAATAGAAGCCCAAAGCTTCTGCTCATTATAACCATGTTGTGGAAGGAGATGGGGCTCTTTACAGCTTTTTAAAAATATTGTTTTAAATCTAATTAACCTTTCTGTATTACCCTATAAAATCTTGGCTTGGGGTGTACCTGCTTGCAGACAGAAGACCTTGGTTAAGTCATTCCTTCATCAGCTTAACAGTGATGTTCAATCAGTGATGAGACATGGTAGGGAGTTTTGAGTGTTGTGACCAACGTGGTAGAAACGTTCTGAGTGCTCAGGGTGCACACTGGACAAGATTCTGCATCTGACGATGATTGGCACATCAAAATCCTCTGCATCCCAAATGGATGAGGCAGGTCTGGAGTCAGAGAGCCTGAAGTCCCAAACCCACCAAACCTCTCAGCTTCTTAGCTGCTATGCTTAGTCTGTTGGGACTTCCGTGGTGACAGTGCTGCAGGTCAAGTAGCCAGCAGTGTCCAGCATGTAAATGCTTATCCCTTAAATGCTGGTCCCTTGCCACTCTCACCTCAGCACTGCTAGGGACTGAGTGCTGGAGGCAGCTGGAGGTTGGGTGGAGGGTGACAAGCACATTAGGTGTGCCATTCTCTACTAGGGCTTCGCCATCATTGTGCCTTGATAATCCAGCTTTGAGGAAGGGGCTGGTGTTTTATTAGCCCACAATGCATAGTTCTTTCTGTGACTGTGAAAATCTTCAGAGGGAACTCAGGTCCACTTGCTGCTCTCTGACCTGGGGACTCAAGCCCTTGGGCTTACCCTCCAGGGCTCTCAGCCAACCTCCCTTCCAGTGAGCAACGTGGAGTCTCCAAGCGAACTGCTCACCCTTCTTTAGACATATTCACCCAGTCCTGCCTCTGCAACTTTGCTTGTTCTGTCTCTCTTCTGGAACAATCAGAACCTCTTCAATGTTTGCCCCAACCTCTCAGGCACACCCACCTGTGGGACCATTTCCTTGTGATTTAAGCCCCTGCTGCCTCTCCCTCCCTGGAATCCCACAACACTCAGAGAAACAGCCGCCATTTCATGCTCTTCATCCTTGGGGCTGTTCTGTTTTCTGCAGGGCCCTGAGGGAATCTAAGTCACTCAAGATCTCACCAATTCTCACAAGAAGGGGAATTCCTTCAAGGCAGGACAGGTGCAGGCCCTCACTGTGCTATCTTTGTGCAAGAAATTCCTCCCTATTCTTAAAGCCGTTGGTGTTCCCTCCTCCAGGAAGCTTTCCTTGGTTCATCAAACTGCTCTTGATCTCTTCTATCTACGACTCCCCATCTGAACCATTCTCAGAGGACAACCCACTTCTGGTCATGAAGCTTTTATGTGACTGCCCTTCAGCACTGTAAGCCCATGAGGGGAGATCATGTGCTGTTTTGTCCCTGGTGTCAGTGCTAGGGTGGACATAGAGTGGGATTTCAGTAAAGCAGAAATCAGGTATAGAACACTTACTATGTGCCAGGCATTATTATCGCTACTGCTCTACATATATTAGCTTATTTGATGCTTTATATGTTAGTTTATTTAACACTTTACATATATTAACTCATTTAGTGCCTCATATTTGCTTATTTAGTGATTTAAATGCATTTGCATCCTTGATGCTTTATGTGTATTTGCATATTTAATGCTTTAACTACATTAGTTTATTTAACACTTTACATATTAGCTTATCTAATGCATATTTAATGTACACAACCTTTCTATAAAGTATGCCCTATATTTACTCCCATTCTTAAGATGAAGAAATCAAGTCACAGAGAAGTCAGGCAATATGCGTAATTGCTTAATCAAGATTAAGAAAGTGACAGAACCATGATTGAAGCTGGCCATGTTGTTCCAGCAATCAGGTTCTTAACCTCTGAACAATAAAGACTGCGTGAGTTCATGTCTCTTTATATCCCCAGACACTAGCAAAGATCCAAGCAGTTGGCAAGCACTCAGTCAGCATGTGTCCCCAGCACTCCTTTGATGGAGGCCATCATCATCATGGTGAGACCCAAGATGGAATGAGCACCTGGCAGAGCAGACCCAACCCCTGCCAAGCCTGCCCCAAGCACATTCTAAAGCAGGATGTTCCTCTCCTCTTAATGGGAACAATTTCCCTATCAATTCCCAAACCACCACACAGCCTCTCTGCCAGGGTGAGGTACTAAATCTATGCTCAGTAGGTAGCTTCAATATGGAGGCTGTGTGCTTTGTTACTGTTAGGACTGATCGCCCACATAGTTTCACATTTGTTAAAGCTTCCCCCCACACTTGTTTTGTCTTCCAGAAGACCCTCTACCCAGTCATGGGCAGAAATAATCCATTTGTGTTACTGATGACATTCCTTGACCCAAAACTGGAAGGCAAGGACATAGACCTTAGATTGTATTTCTCTGGCTTCAGTCTTATTACTCTAAGCCCTATCTTCATATATGTAACATTGAAATTTTCCTCAGATTGCAAAATGGGAGATTTTCTAGTGTTTTAGAATGATTCTCAAACCAAGTCAAATTTATCCATTTGCATATTTCTTCCCAGACTTGTCCAAAGAGATCAGGGCTCCAGACAAAGAAAGCTCCTGCACTCCCGCTGATGAGTTTGAAGTTACTGATCCAGGTTTCCCCACCCCAGTTCTTTACTACAAAGCTCTGTAAATTACATGCACCAGACCCTGCCTCCCTACCAAAATACATCCCATGTAATGCTGTCCAACAGGATAATCCTCTAAATCCTACACAATTGTTCCCAATGTTTGGTGGTAATGGACACCAGGAAGCTAGCACACTTGCCTCAGCTCTAAATGCATTTGCTAATAACTCTTTCACAGAAAGGGCTTCGTTCCTGCTGATTTCAAGGCTCTGGAAATCAGACTCCTCACAAATTTCTTTTGACTTTGTCTCACATAATCCTGCTTCTGTCTGCTTCATGCTCTTCTCCAAATGTGTTGGGTCCCAGAGGGCCTTTGTCCTCCATGAATGATGGTTTCAGGCTCGACAAATGGCCCTCCATCTATCACCGCGGAGCTCCAGCAGCAACAACAGAGGCGCTTCTGTGTCCCTCCAAAAGCAGGCAGAGTGATGACCCTGCCTGGGACTTGCCTCCCCCACTGTCTCTGGAGGGACAGCAAGAATTCCGGGAGTTCTGGGAAGGTGAGTGAAGGAAGAGCCATTTCCACTTTCACCAGGAAGCCCTTCTGGTCTGTGGAGACCCTATTTCTGTTCCATCGTCCCAGGGGGGTCTATCCCTGTTCTCATCCATCCTCTGCAGTCAGAGGCTTTTGTCCAGTCATGTCATCCATCTCTCTGTTGAGCTCTGAGAATCTAATGAGATCATCATACTGACTGTGTTCTGCAAATGCGGAATGGGCAGGGCCATTAGGGGGACTGGATCTGTTGTCAGGAGGGCCTGAGTTCAAATCTGGCTTGGCCACTTTCAGACATGGTCACCTCACAGAGCCACTTAACCTCTCTAAGCCTCAATATTCTTATTTGCAAGGTAGGAGTAATAATGCTTTGTAGTGCCACTGTGAAACTCCAGAGGCTAATGAAGGCAATGGATGCTACAGTCAGTCCTCTCTATCCCCTGGTTCTGCATCCACAGATTCAACCAATCATGGATCAAAATGTGGGGGAAAAGACACACTTTTACATTACTGATGGAGTTGCAAATTGGTGCAGCCATGCTGAAAAGCAGTATGGAGATTCCTCAGAAAACTTGGAATGGACCCACCTTTTGGCCCAGCCATCCCACTTCTTGGTTTATACCCAAAGGGCTTAAAATCAGCATACTACAGTGACTCAGCCACACCAGTGTTTATAGCAGCTCAATTCACAATAGCTTTAGATTGTGGAACAAACCTAGATGTCCTTCAACAGATAAATGGATAAAGAAACTATGGTATATATGCACAATGGAATATTATTCAGCCATAAACAAGAATAATATTATGGCATTTGCAGATAAATGGATGGAATTGGAGAATATCATGCTAAGTGAAATAAGCCAATCCCAGAAAACCAAAGACTGAATGTTTTCCCTGATAAGTGGATGATGATACATAATAGGGGTGGGGGTTGGGGGTGAGAGAAGAATGGAGGAACTTAGATTATGTAGAGGGAAATGAGAAGGAGGAGGGGGGTATGAAAGATGGTGGAATGAGATACACATCATTACCCTATGTACATGTATGATTACACAAATGCTATGAATCTACATTTTGTTTCTACCTACCATAGAAACAAAAAGATGTACCCCATTTGTGTACAATAAATCAAAATGCAGTCTGTAAAAATTTTTAAAAAACAATTTAAAAAAGAAAACTACTGATTTACTTTTTTCTGCAATGTGATATTATGGTGAAAGGGGAAAAAAAGTTTGTGGAGAAAAAGGGTGTCTGTGCTAAACATGTACAAACTTTTTGATTGTAATTACCCCCTAAACAAGATAATGTGACAACTATTTACATAGAATTTACATTGTATTAGGCATCATAAGTAGTGTAGAAATGATTTGAAATATACCAACAGATGTACATAAGTTGTGTGCAAATACTACACCATTTGATACAAAGGACTTGAGCATCCATAGATCTGAGCATTCTCAAGGGGTCCTGACACCAACACCTACAGTACATAGTACCTGGCAAACAGAAAGCACTTAATAAAGGGTACTATTAAAAAAATAGCTGTAGATTGACACAATACCTTTATTTTGTTTATTTTTATGCAGTGCTAAGGATTAAACCCAGTGCCTCACACGTGCTAGGCAAGCGCTCTACCGCTGAGCTACAACCCCAGCCCAAGGGTACTACTTTTTAAAACAATGTTATAATAATGTTAATAACAATTCTATATTTCCCCTAAAACACTAGGAAAATTGATGGTAGAGAAAAAGGAATTGAGTTTTCTTGTGTCATTGAGTCCCCCTTAATAAAACGTGCTGGGGCTTGGGGAGACAGGTGGTACCAGTTCCAAGCAATTCCAGCACATCCCTGCATTGAACTCAGACCCTAGATCTGCCCCTTGCCTGTGACCTTAGTTAAGTGATTCAAACTTTCTAAGCTTCTGTTCCTTTCTCCTCAAACTGGGAAAGATGAGATCTACTTTCTAGGTCTGCTGTGAGTCTAGTGTAGGCAAACGTCAGCCTTTAGAAACTCGCGTAGAGTAGGTGCTAAAGGAAGCCCAGCTAGGTACAGTAGATACTTATTCATCAGAGACTTAGTGGGAGTCTAGGATATTGTGCAAGGTGCTGGAAGAGTTTGGAAGAGGAGGAGGGGGGGGGAAGAGAGGAAAAAGAAAGGTGAGTAAGACATGACCCATATCCTCAGGGATTTCACAATGTGACATAGCAATTCGTAGTCCTGGCTACACACCACAGTAACTTAGGGAACTTTCAAAAATACTGATGGCCAGGTGTCATGCCCAGAGATTCTGATTTAATTGCTCTGGGGCGAGGCATGGATATCAGTATTTTGCAGAAGCTCCCCAGGTAATTCTAGCGGGGCAGGGCCAAGAATGATCGGCCTACTTTGGGAAGACATAAACACATAGCACCAGGCTCCAACGGAGTTATGTACAAAGGGTAATAGGGACACAGACGAAGGCCAAGATGAAGACTCGTCATTTAAGCTGAGTAATAGTGTGGGAGTAGAGCTCACCAGAAAGAGGATCTAAGAGAAGGGCTTTCTGTGCCTTTACTGCAAAGCCCCAATTAAAGGCAGCGCCACAGTGAGTCATCAGGCAGGAACTGGAGAGATGCAGGACAATTGGTTGGGAAGGGAGGCTCTAGAGCGGTACTGACTCCCATGGCAGAGCTCCCCAGCCCTGTACCTTGCCCTACTCCTTGGCTGAGCTCCAAGGGACTGGCTGCTAAAGACCAGGAGGCCTCCTTTGTGGGGAAGAGAGAGAGAGAGAAAGCATGTCCTGTATTGTTAGGCAGTCTCTACAAAAATGCTTTCCTTCCCCATCAGCTGGTGCCACACATCTTGCAGAGAAGCCAAACGCAGGATGACTCATGGATCTGTTGGTTGTTTGAAGACTGGGGACAAACACAGGTTTGCTCCTGTCCATGGTGCTGAACAATGCCTATGCTGGAGAACAAGGTGGCTCCAAGTGTGGTCTATAGATAAGCAGCATCCATATCCCATGGGAGCCTGTTAGATACGAAGAATCACGGGCCCTGCCCAGACCTAATGAATCAGAATCTGTCCCTTATCAACATCCCTAGGTGATTGTATGCACATTAAAGTCCAAGATTCTGTTTTCAAGCTGTAGGCTGCATCCCCTCTGTGAGTTATAAAAATTAACTTAGTCCATCAGAAACAACATTTTCAAAGAGAAGAATGGAATGGTATGGGACAGAAAAGAATTAAAAATGTCAGAGTTTATCACACATAGTAAAAGCAAGTATTGTTGTTAAGTATACGCATGTCCTAAGCAGGATCTAGGAAGTGTTTATTACTATGAATTGCATTTTAAACAATGACAGAAAATCACTACGTGGTTTTTTAATGTCTGGGTCATGGTGATTCTTATGAAATATCTCAGGATTCTGAGCCAGGTGAGGAAACAGTAGGAGAAAAGAGGGTTATAGATGAAGAAGAAAAGAATGGGAGAGGGAACCTAGGCCTAATAGAGAGGTATGCAACTGAGAGGACAGTGGCAAAGGAAAAAGAATAAACAAAGCTGCTTTCAATATCGCTTGCCAGTTGTCACCAAAGAAACCATGGTCAACCATGGCTCAAGAATCAAATGAGACAGGCCCAAGAGTACATCTGGGCAAATGCAGGTATGCCAAATGAGTCTGGGTTGGCAAACAGAAATACTGTGTAGGGCTGGTTTCCCTCCTGATTTCAGTGAAATTTGGTACCATTTTACACCACCCTTAGAGCAAATATTGTAGTGAGCTTCTATTTCCTCAGTGTGTGTAGCTGATTTCACATACTGGAGAATTCCGTCTCATTTCTGATGGCTTGCTGCCACCACACCCAGGGAGGTTGGAGGGCGGGGAGGAGGGGGCGCCTCTGGTTTACAGTCAATAGCAATGGTGTTTTGCTTCTTCCTGCAGCTAGATTTCTTAGGTTTCCCACTGCCTGTCATCCACCAAAAAATTTAGAGGCACAACTCTGGAGAACTTTGGAAGAAAATAAATGGAGGCCTCTTTGAAATGCACAAAGACGCTTTGTTCACTTCAAGGGGTGACAGAACAAAATGTCAAGAGTAAAAGTGACACTGTGATTTTTCTTCCTTTCAGAAATGGCCAATGGGAGTTATTAACCTCTTGACATGTGTCTGTTATTTCATTTATACAACAGTGTCCTACATTTGATTTTGCCTAGGAAATTGGTGTCTAATGGAAAATGACAAAAAGTGACTTTTAAAATAATTTTCTTCCAGGCAAGTGGAGTTTATAAAATACTGAGCTCAATATCCCCACTTAGGGAAATTCCACATGGAAAGAGCAGTATGGGATGCCATACGTGGTGTTAGTTTCAAGAAAGACATACCCGACATATCCAGTTTTGTGTGTCTATCCTACAAAAAAGGAATCAGGAGCAGTATCTCCTCCATAATGAGCTACCACAAAGTCAACTTGGACAGTGTTACTTTACTTTTTTTTGGCCAGGTATTGAACCTAGGGGCCCTCAACAACTGAGTCACATCCCCAGCCCTTTTTTATATTTTATTTAGAGACAGGGACTCACCAAGTTGCCTAGGGACTTGCTAAGTTGCTGAGGCTGGCTTTAAACTCACAATCCTCCTGCCTCAGCCTCCTGAGTCACTGGGATTACAGGTGTGCACCACCACGCCTGGTGTTACTTTACATTTTAAATGAGGAAATGATAAAGTAACATAAATCTGCAATCTATAAAGACAACTTTTATGCAGATAGGGTGTCTTAATAATATAGGACCTCAAAACCCTAAGTTAAATGACATGGCAGTTGATAGAGCAAATGGAGTACCTCTTACTGGTAACTACTATGTTCCTGGACCTTCTTATCTTTATCCTATTTAACATACTTGACAGACAATGGGATAAGTATTACAATCCCTATTTACACAGATGGTAAAAATGGAAGCTCAGAGAGGTTTAGTAACCTGTCTGAGGTCACTCAGCTCATCAGAAGGACACAAGCAGAATCTGAACAGTAGCATGTAGAACTCTAATCAAGTTGTCCAACGGTCAACTTGTTCAACTACCATTCTGCAGTTTCAAAAGTCACAGCATCACTGTAACCTTTCCTGTGTCCTTCTAGTTGCATCTCAACTTGCTGCTTTCACTTCTCTGAGTCTTGTGTCTGAGCAGACTGACACTAACCCCCTGGTTGTGTTTGGCACTGAAGGAACCGTCCTGGTGAGTAGATGGTCATTTGCAGAGAGAGCTCTCCTGGAAGGAGACTGGATTTCCACATGCCCCAAAGGATACCTTCTCTTCTCCTCGGTTGCCTATTTTTAAAAACAGCCTATACTCAAAATTTAAGTAAAATTCACCTTTAAGTCTGGATTTTCTCAACAGAGCAGTTGAAGCACTTCTGAAACTGGTTAATGATTAGAGGAAAATAGTTCTGACATTTTAAAAATCCTGATCTGAATACATAGAAGTTTAACACTCTAATACTTTTTGTTAGGGCCGATGTGTTCCATGCCCTGTGAACTGGGGGTGATGAGACCCCAAATGAAGCCACAGTATCTGTTTACCAATGAGAACACAAATTCACTAAAAAGTCTAACTGGAACTCAGCTAGAAGGAGACACATTTCATCTCATTAGTTAAAGGATTTTTTTCTCAACCGTGGCACCAACAATAAAGCAGCCACACTTATTAGTGTCTGAGTTTTACCTAAAGACGGGCTGGTATTTCACAATTGGCCCTCCAGCAGTGGGAAAAGCCTTGATGCGTAGTGTTTACTCATCTCTGTGGTGTAAATATTCCTACCATGCGAAGTGAGTTCTCTGCAGGAGGAGCTGGACAGGATGGGCAGTGCGATCATGGTAGACGATTTCTACTCCACAGACAACACAGACACAGGGTGTAGCGTAATGCAATAAAAGAATCGGGAAGCGGTATTGAGTAATTGCTCCCTTTGTTTTGAATATAACTTATTTACACGTAGGTTTCTATCATTTAATCTTTAACAATGGCTGTGTTTAACAATTAGCTCATAAAATCCTTGAATAATTACTATTCGGTTTTCATGAAGTCTGATCTCCACGGGGTCCTGACTGCTTGGGGCAGGAGGTAGGCAGTCACAGACAGCACATCCAGTGGGGGCATCTGCCACAGCTGCAGGGCATCTGCAGTGACATCTCAGTGCCCACTTCCATGACCATGCTGAGAGCTTGGCAAGCACTAACTCATTCTTCTGGATCAGAACTCCAGGGAGTGGATTTGGAACTCATATCACCGCCATTTTACAGATGGGGAAACTGAGGCTTAGACAGATTAAACGACCTGCCTAGAGTCACAGAACTGTAAATGACAGTGTTAAAATGTTTGATTCCAGATCTCCTTCCCTCAAGCCAGCACATTATTCTGATATAAAAAGAAATGCACTATATTTATTTGTTCATGAACCTCCAACAGCCTTCAAGGCAAACTCATCTGTAACAAAGGAGAAATGAGTCTGTTCCCAGTTGCAGGCATCAGGAGGGTTGGTTCAACCTTTTGAATTAAGAAACCAGACTATCGAGAGCATATAAAGGAAGAGTTAAAATAAACAGCACACTCCTTTCTTTTGTTTAGAAATTAACAACAACAACAAAAAAAAACCCTAAAATTTTAAATCAATTTGACTCGTATTAAATTATCATGATTATAAGTTAAAAAATAAAGCTATATATACATGCAACTTAATTTTGTTCCACCTAATGGGAAATTTGGGGCAGGCCAGAAAGATTGTCAGTAATGTACAACCTGATATAGAATCTTGAGTATCTATGCTAACTGATCACAGATATTTTTTATTTTAGCCAGGGGATAACAAAGAGGCAAGAAATACATTCCAAGTAGATATCTAATATGATCCAAACAGCATATCTCTATATTCCAAGTATGCCAGTGAGCACAAGCCTCGTATTCCAGTACCAACCACTACATTCTCCACTGTGCCCCCAAAGAGTGCCAAGTCAGCTGCCGTCCATGCTGCCCCATCCAGAAGTTTCGTCCCTAGTCCCCTCGTCCACTATAAGTGACTGCGCCGACTAGGATCCCAGTTGGTTGATAAGATGTTCTAACCAAGTGTGTGGAGGCTCCTCCCATGATTCGTGGACCTGCAGTTTAACACACTAGCTCTATGTGATGTCCACCTACCTTCTACTGCAGAAGAGGATCCCAGCCCAAAAGGCAGAACATAGCGCAGGGCAGGACAGGAAGGGCCCAGAGCTCACAGGCAGAACGCAGCTGACTTCTGCAGCATTTGCACTCAGTGTGTACTGTGTAAGTTTTGGACACCCACTTAACCACCATCCCTGATTTTTCATCATGCCTCGGTAGCATGGAATGATGAGGTAGCACTGCATGATGCAAACTATCTAAATTGCAGGCAATGGTTTCTGTTGCAACAAAATGGGGTGTGGGGAGGGCTGCCCAGCTCCTGGTTGGAGAAGACTCACTTTAAAATCAAACCAAATAATAGTTGAGAAAGAAATGATAACTGCTGTAAATGTTTTAGCATAAATGATGTGATAGTTATTTCCAGTCCTCCAAAGCAGCTCTTCAAGGTGTCTATTGCTATTCTACTTCCTGGATGAGGAAACTGAGGCTCAGAATAATTGAGAAGTTTGAGAAGTTTGTGCAGTCTCACGCTGCCAATAACTGGCAGAGCCGGTCGGGCACAGTGGTGCAGGTCTGTAATTCCAGCAGCTAAGGAGGCTGAGATAGGAGGTTCGTGAATTCAAAGCCAGCCTCAGCAACTGAGTAAGGCCCTAAGTAACTCAGCAAGATCCTGTCTATAAATAAATATAAGAAAGGACTGGGGCGGGGGTGGCTCAGTACTTAAGCCACACTGGGTTCAATCCCAAAAAGAAAAAAAAAATGTCAGAACTATGTTTTAAACTCATATTTGTTTATATCCACTTATTATAGCTACCTTGCAACTCAGCCTACATGAAAGGCAAAAAATAATTACTAAGGGCTTATGCAGTGCCAAGAATGATGAAGATAATGATAATAATGAAACTAACCAACATTTACACAGTGCTTAAAATACTCCAGTCACTCTTGGAATCAGATTTTCAAATCCCCCAATAGCCTTCATTTTAGAGAAGAGGAAACTCAGGGAGGTTATACAACTTGCCCATGGCCATGTGGGTAAGGACCAAGCTAGTTGTCTTTGAATAAATCCTGCTTGCAACCTCCTCTTGGTCATTCTTGAGAAAAAAGCAAAAGGTGACCACACTGCCAATTCACAGATAAGGAAACCGAGGCTCAGAGAAGTGGAGAGACTTTCTCAGAGACAGGGCTAGCAGTTTGGAGGTGTTCACCCTAATAGTGATTTTACCACAGAAGTAGGGGGCCTGACTAGGGTTAGCTTGCCGCCTGCTGGCAGTACCATCTTAGGCAAATTCCTTGTTTCTTTGGACCTCAGTTTACCCATAAGGACAGTGAGGGGCTTTCATCAGGGGCCTCCTGCTGCCCCACCAGCCTGGATATAGAGGGACCCTGGGTGGTGGGATGACCCATGTGAGCTTTCTTCGCTCAGCGCTGCTCTCAGACTCCACACATGGGTACCGCCACCATCCTGGCTGTTATAGTTTCAAACAAATAAACAGCCTTAACCGCTTCCCAGATCGCTGCTTAATGCTTCTCCACAGAGCGTGATCTCGTTTATGGATCTGTGGAAAGGGTTTATGGCCACGCTGTTGACGACGCAACGTCCCAAGTGATTTATCAGAGAAGGTGATGTAAAAGAGCAGCAAGAAATTGCGGGGAGAAGGAGGGGGTTAACTACCCAATTTTTGCTGGCAGGGAAAGAGCCAGACATAGCCAGGAGGAAACAGGCAATCTGTCTCAGTTCAAACAACTTGTCACAGGGCTCCTATGATGACTTTCTGCACAAACAGGGAATGACAAAAAAACGGACAATTTGGGACATGCCAATGGGGCTGACAGAAATTCACCAGGCCTGTTGCCGTCTTGGAGCCTCAAAGACGATGGGATGCTGGGTGCAAGCCCGTCTCACAGCCCCCTCCATGTGAGCGGCTAGTTGGGGTCAGCCAGGAGTTGAGGTTTTAAGAGGCCTGTGTTGGTGTGCAGTGATCAGCGGCAGTTGGGCCTGTCCCAGTGCACTGTGGGAATGTCAGGCTATTCGAGGGAAGGGCAAAGGGCAGATGCAACAGGGAGATGAAGATGTTCTGGGTCAGGGCAAAATGGGACTCAGTGGGGCCTGGAAATCAGTGTGAGATCTGTTTCGTGTGAGTCTTCTGGAAGCTGACTTGATGAAAATTATGGGTCACAGGCTCTTGGAGAGCCCAGCCTCAGCTCACCTTACCTGCCTGATCACCTCCTGCTCGTCTCCTCTCGTGACTCAACTCCCACCTCCCCATGTCTCCATACCAGCTGTTCCTCTGTGTGGATGCCAACTGCTGTGCTCTGCTGACAAAGTTCCACTCTTTCCTTTAGCTTTTTCAAGTGCTACCTGGCTTGGGAAGCCTCCTTTCTCATCAGGGAATTCATAGGTATGTAACCTGGACATTGCGCAGGGTCACACTCTTAAGAGAACTCTAAGCTTTGCTTAATGTGCTGCTGTGGCTTTCTTTAAATTCTCATTTTTTTCATTTCCTTTTCTTCTTCTTCTCTCTCTCTCTCTCTCTCTTTTTTTTTTTTTTTTTAATATGGGCATCAAAACCAGGGCCTCACACATGCCAGGCAAGGTGCTCTACCACTGGGTTAACTTCTTAATTTTTAACAAGGGGATATGCATTTTCACTTTGCACTGAGTCCAGTGAGTACGTGGTAGTGCCTGTTCCTACCCCTAGAAGCTGTGGTCTCTTGGGACCTATGTGCTCCTGTACTGTAAAACTCACCATTGTTCTTGTTTGTATCTTTCCACTCTTCTCTATTGCCCCAAAGGAAATAGAGCATTTAAACATCGAAAAGGGATGCTAATCCCCCATCTCCTCAAAACCCCCACTACCACAAACAGCTGTTTGCCATCAACTGGTAGAGGAGGAAGGAAGGAAGGAAGGAAGGAAGGAAGGAAGGAAGGAAGGAAGGAAGGAAGGAAGGAAGGAAGGAAGGAAGGGAGGGAGGGAGGGAGGGAGGGAGGGAGGGAGGGAGGGAGGGAGGGAGGGAAAGAAGAGATGCAGGTCATCAAAATGGAGCTGTGAGTTAGGTTGATTCTCTCAACAGGTAGATCTCGGTTTTGACTCTATACTTCTGAATGGTCTGTAGGAACAATGAGACACTACAATTCCTACAATTCCATGTAAGAGATAAAAACAAACCAACTTTTCTGGAGAGGCACATTTATTTTTAACATGGAGAAGAAATGAAATTTCTTCTAAGATCTTTATAAAAAGGGCTTTGTTAAGCTGAGGGCTTTCATGTGGTATCTGTGCCTCCCCAAACAGTCCACCAATTGCAGTGTCTTGGGATGAACATGGTTTTGGGAAAAGGGTCAGGGTTGGTCCTAAATCTAACAAAGGATCACAAAGGATTAAGATCCACTGGGCTGTAATGACTAGTACTCACATTTCCCCATAACAATCTCAAACCAAGCTAATGGCATTTCCATAAAGCCCAGTTCTGTATAGCAAGTCATTGATTGGTATGGAGAATGTCTAATAATGGAATTATAAAGCCCTAAAGGCAAAGGTCTTTTCTTTCTCACTTTTGGTCCTACATGGCCTAACTCAAGGCTCAGCATATAATCAGCATATAGTAAAAGTGGCCACACAGGTAGACAGGGCAAATAAATAAATGAATAAGTGAACCAAATTTCTAACAAAGTCTACTACACTTTGCACTCCAGCACTTTGGAGACTGAACTCTTCCTCACAAACACTGACCTAATGACTGGCAGCACCTCTGATGAAAATTCCCTGGGTCTAGGGATTCGACAGGAAAGCAAGCCCCTGGTTCCAGGTCCTTGAGCTTCCTAAGAAAGGTGAGCTGCTCTTTAGGGTAAGGCCTCTCAGGGACCATGGTGGTTAATTTCATGTTGATCAGTTGTTTGATCAAATACTAGTCTAGATGCTGCTGTAAATGTATTTGTGAATGTGATTGACAGCTATGATCTGTTGACCTTAGGTAAAACAGATTGCCTTCCACAATAGGGGTGGACCTCATTCAATCCACTGAAGACCTTAGATTTCCCAAGGAATACACAATGATGTAACTCAGGATGCGACATGCAAATCTTGCATGAGTTTCTAGGTTCCTCGGCCTGCATTGCAGATTTTGAATTTGCCAGTCCCTACAATTACGTGAACCAATTCCTTAAAATGAATCTCTTTCCCTATCTCTCAAAATATATATTGCACAGACAAACATATATATACTTGTGCATATGCACTGATGTAGATATGGATATAGATATAGATAGATAGGTAGGGAAATAGGCAGGTAGGTAAATAGAGTCATCCTATTAGTTCCATTTCTCTGGAGAACCCTATGCAGAGACTAAGGACTCTGGATTATTCTGAGTAAGTGATACTGCCATCTCTACCAGGGCTGCACAAAAGGGGACACAGAGTATAAGAAAGAGAATTTCCCTTGTGCATATATACCACGGTTTCTTTATCCATTCATCTATTGAAGGGCATCTAGGTTGGTTCCACAACCTAGCTATTGTGAATTCAGCAGCTATAAACATTGATGAAGCTGCTGTCACTGTAGTATGCTAATTTTAAGTCCTTTGGGTATAAACCAAGGAGTGGAATAACTGGGTCAAAAGGTGGGTCCATTCCAACACAATGGAATTATTGTTCAACCATAAAGAATAAAATTATGGCATTTTCAGGTAAATGGATGGAATTGGAGAATATCATGGTAAGTAAAATAAGCCAAACCCCAAAAGACCAAAGGCTGAATGGGGTGGTGGGGGTAAGAGGAGAGTGGAGGAACTTTAGATTACCTAGAGGGAAATGAGAGGGGGAGGGGGTGGTGTATGAAAGATGGTGGAATGAGACAGACATCATCACCCTATGTACAGGCATGATTACACGAATGGTGTGAATCTACATCATGCACAACCATAGAAACAAAAATTTGTACCCCATTTGTATACAGTGAATCAAAATGCAATCTGTAAAAATAAAAAAATAAATAAAAATAAAATAAAATAAATAAAATGCTAAAAAAAAAAAAAGGAATTTCCCAAACTAAATGAGTATGATGAAGCAGCTGCTTAGCTTTAGTAAGGGACAGAAGTCAGAAGGGGCCATTCCCAGGAGACAGCCCCACCTCTCTGGGCCTCCGGGCCCTTCAGAGAAGGCCCTGATGGAGACAATCTACCACAAGGCCTGGGACACGATTTTCTGAGAAGGACACTGATGTGTTCTGGTGTCCCTCCCCCATCAACAGTATCAAGATCCACTGTTGTGATGTTCCAAAGAGGAAGGACTGACATCCCAAGGAAAGGCTGGCCATGATAGCTTGAAGCTAGCTCTATTCCATTCCTGTGAAGAGAATAGGACCCTATGCTGGAGGAGCGGGTCCCCAACCTTCAAAGGTTAATGACTTCTCAAGAGCAGCTACCATGTATGAGAAGCCTGTGGGCCAAACACAGGCTACTTATTCTTCTCAAAGACACTGTGAAGGAGCAATGACCATGCCATTTTGAGGAAACTCAGAGAAGTGAAGAGGACAAAATGGAATTGTAACTCACAGTTGTTTGAATGAACAGGCCACAAAATCTTCCCTCTGCCTTTTCTTCTGCTTATGTTGCACTCTGAAAAGAAAGTCCTACTGAAGTCTGCTATGGTGGTGCCTTCCTGTGACCTCACTACTCAGGAGGCTGAGGCAGGAGGATCATAAGTTTGAGATCAGCTTTAGTAACTTTGCAAGTCCCTGTCTCAAAATTAAAAAAAAAAAAATGTAAAAGAACTGGGGATGTAGCTCAGTGATAAAGTGCCCCTGGGTTCAATTCCCAGAACCCCCCAAAAATATTCATTGGCATAATTTTGACTTAGCTATGTGGTGTAGACAGATACCACACCATCTCCAAATAGCAGTGTCCTACTCTGTCAAATGCCTTCCTTTCAGATTCAGTATTGCTGGGTATGGTGGCACCTGCCTACAGCCCCAGCACTCAGAAGGCTGAGGGAGGAGGATCACTTGAGCCCAAGAATTCAAGGCCAGCCTGGGCAACATATCACAACCCTAGCAAAAAAAAAAAGACTACATAATAACTGAGATCATGATACCCAGTACCTGGTAGACACTTGGGGGACAGAGATTACTGTCATTATTTTAAAGTGCCCTGGATCTCTCTCCCATCTCCACGAGAGCACACCCACATGACTCCCAACCCCAGCAGCAGAAGTGTCCCCACCACACTGCAGTCCTTGCCGTCCTCAAGGGAGCGTGAGGCACCAGCTCCAACGGGGAGCTTTCGCGCAGGTGGGAGGGCGGGGGGCAATGTGAAAATTAGGAAACAAAATCGCTTTGTGAACTCATTAAACATGTGCCTGCATGCTCCTCTATTCCTGCTCTGGGCCCCGTGCCTATTATTAACTGCCACCCTCAGAGAGGAAACGTGTGCCTTATCCCAGGAACATATTGTGGGGGCAGAGACTTCCTAAGATAGTGCAATCAACAAGTTTTTAAAAAAGTCCCACCTCTCTAAAGTAAAACCTGGCTTAAAATCCATCTTGGGTTCCTCTGTCTGCAGAATCAAGCACCAGCTCCAGGAGGGATGTGAAAGGCCCTCCATCCCAGCCTGG
Organism: Sciurus vulgaris; assembly: GCF_902686455.1. Lineage (NCBI taxonomy): Eukaryota > Metazoa > Chordata > Mammalia > Rodentia > Sciuridae > Sciurus > Sciurus vulgaris. Next base: position 76,545,353 of record NC_136472.1, read on the forward strand.
CCAGGCCACCCAAGGTTAACCCAGTGACCTTCCCCACATTGCACCTTTGCATAGGGTCACCGCTGTCCCAATGCCTTCCTTGTCTGTACCTTTGCCCTGGAGGATCTACCCAGTCCTCAAGCGTCCCCTCAGAGGCTTCCTTGCCTGCCCTGCCTACCTTCACTCCCCAGTCCTAAGGAAACTCTCCTCTTTGCTGAAGTCTCATGGCTCTTGGCTCATTTGTCTTTCATGGCACTGATTGTCCTATATGACAAAGCTGTCACTTTCTCCTATATTTCTCATCCCTTTTCCTGTCCTGCTCATGACCAATAGCAGCCACCGACCAGGATGGAATTTACAAGCAACGCCTGTCCCAGCAGAATCCCACCATTCTAACTGGGAGCCATGAGGCTGGTATTCCACACCCGGCTCCAGATCAACTGTGTCTGTCTGCCATGGCCCCGAGCTCTTCAGTTCATGCTGCCTCTTTAGCCAGGCAGAGGGAGGGAATCTGGTCTGTTCATCTCTGTCTCCCTGCCCCAGTGCCAGGCACATAGTAGGTCTGAGTATCTACTCACCATTAAACAAATTAGGAACCAAATGAGTAAGTTAAGTTTTTAAAAACAACTGGACCATAAGTTGCAAAGGGTAGAGGCCTCATCTAAACCTGGTTTTCACTCCCCTTTGAATGCTGTAACTGCAGCACATATTCAATAGAAATGAGTCGCTCCAAACTGAATCATACTCAGGTCCTGATACTTAAAACAAAACATTAATCTTTGCAAATGCTCGCACATTTCCCCCCAGCCTTAGCAAAGTGAGGTTACATAAGTCAGCCAGAAGGTGAAGCAGAAAGACTATGTTGACAATTTTAAGTGCCACAGAAATGGATAATTTTAATGGATACTGTATTTCTATAGAAATAAAATACTATGATTGAGACAGAGGCCAAGGGTTTCACTGCCGGATGGTAGTGAAGTTTAATTTGAATCAATGAAGAAGGTCTACAAGTCAATTACCTTTCATTTCACTCCTTTGCAGTAAATGAAAGTTTAGGGCCAATAGCAAAAGTACATGGGAAAGGACCATTTTACAATTTATCAATTCATACACTACCACCACCACAAAAACTCTATAAAACTCATCTATATTTAAAAGCTCATTGAATTTAAGTCAATCTCAAAGTTCATGGTAGGTCATGCAACCCAATGAGTTAAGTTTCACCATCATTCCCATTCTATAACTAAGAAAACTGAGTCTTTTGTCTATCTAGCCCAGAGTCACTCATATTGTAGTAAGGGCAAAGCTAGGCTTACAAATGGAATTTTTTTCTGACCCTTTAGCCCTGTGGCCTTTGCACAAAATCAGACTTACTAAAGGGACCAGTGGAAGATGAGGTAGTAGCAAAATGACAACCTGGGGAGAGGATCTGAGACCATCTGAATCCTGATAGCACAAAGGGCTGTGTGCGACTCCAAAGAGGCAATTCTACCACTGTCTTTTAAATGCCACTGAAACAGGAAAGTGCCTGGGAACTAAAGGTTTCCAGACTCTGCCCACAAACTGTGAAGGAAAATGTGTTCAGGGCACAATTTAGGGAGTGAATGCTTCAGTGCACTTAAGAACAGTCCCACAGCTGATCTGTCCCCTCTGCCTCCCTAGGGGATCCAAGGGTCTGTAAGCACCATGAGATTATTTGAAAAGTTTCCTCAGCAAGATGTCTTTTCTTTTGTTTTGGGGAAATCAAAACAGTTCCTTTTCAGATCCATATCAATATATAGTCAGAACTTCTGCTGAGATCAGGAACCCAGGAAGGAGAACGGATAGTCATTTGCACTTGATGGCTTTTTAAATTTTTTTTGTACCAGGGATTGAATCCATGGTGCTTTACCTCTGAGCTACATCTCTGATCTTTTTATTTTTTATTTAGAAACAGGGTCTTGCTAATGTTTAGGGCCTTGCTAAATTGCAGGAGTTGGTCTTGAACTTGTGACGCTCCTGCCTCGGCCTCGCAGGCGTGGACCACTGAGAAGAGTTGCACTCCGTGTTTTGCATGTGCAATCTCTCTCCACATCTACGCAAGGTGGGTGTGAGCACTCATGTTCAACTCATGAGGACTCAATGGTGCAAAAGGTCAAGCGACTTACCAGTAACAGAAGGGAGAGTGACAGATCCTGAATTCCAGCCCTTGTGTGCTGGTCTCTAACACTCTTGTTCTTTCTTCTCAGGTTGTGGGAGCAGGGTGGGGGGGACACTTTGTCTTTGTAACCCAGTAAGAGGCATGAGAAAATCATGCAGATGTAAAGACAGAGTCTGAGTCCCAGGTGTCACTGACCAGCTAACTACAGGAAGGCCCTTACCCTCATGCTAAGTAAGGGCTTCTTACTCCTATGATAGCAAACCTTCCGGGGTTGACTAACCCTACCACACTTACAAGACCCAAGTCAGGATGCCTGGTTAGAGGCTTGAGGGAGGGGTGGGGTGGGGGACACACAGAGAGAGGGTGGGAAAAAGTTGGTTCAAATTGCAATGCAATAAATTCAATAACATGCCCACTTTCATTCATACTTTTGGAGAATTGAGGGATGAAAGTAACATTTACTGAGTACTTACCATATGCTGAGCTCTATGTTAGGCACTTTGATGTATGTTACATTTGGTCACTGAAACAACACTGCAAGGTAGGCAATATGAGTCCCATTTCATGGAATAAGAAATGGAGCTTCCTCCACCATTTGACCCAGTTATCCCACTCCTCGGTATATACCCAAAAGACACAGAATCAGCATACTATAGTGATAAGGTCACATCAATGTTTATAGCAATTCATAATAGCTAAGTTATGGAACTAACCTAGGAACCCTTCAATAGATGAATGGATAAAGAAAATATGGTACCTATACACAATGGACTATTACTCAGCCATAAAGAAGAATACAATTACAGCATTTTCCAGTAAATGGATGGAACTGGAGACTATCATGGTAAGAGAAATAAGCCAGTCTCCCAAAACCGAAGCCTAATTGTTCTCTCTGATATGTGAATGCTAACTCAGGCAGGAGACAGGGTAGGGAGGTGCAAGATTAGACAAGGCCAGGTGGAGGGGAAAGGCGTGGGGGTGGGAATGGGGAAAGACTGTATAATAAATCAGTCATAATTTTCCTATTTCACATATGAATACAGGACTAATGTAAATCCACACCATGTACAACCACAAAAATGGGAAGTTATACTCCATGTATGTATTATATGTCAAAATACATTCTACTGTCATGTATTACTAAAAGGATCAAATAGAAAATAAAAAGAAACCAAGGTGCTACTGACATGTAACCTCTGATTTAAAGCTTTCAAAATGATTAGCTGTTGATGTTTAAATAAAGATAACAGCATTTTGAAAAACAAAGAAGTGAAACCCTCCCAAATCTTGCCATGTTAGAAATCAGTGAAAGGCTTTGCAAAATAATAAAAGTGGCTAAAGTTTAAAAAAAAAAAAAAGGAAGAAGAACAAAAAAGGAAAAGAGAAAGAAAGAAGGAAAGAAAAAAAAAGGAAAGAAAGAAAAAAAGAGGAAGGAAAGAAGAAAGAAAGAAAGAAAGAAAGAAAGAAAGAAAGAAAGAAAGAAAGAAAGAAAGAAAGAAAGAAAGAAAGAAAGAAAGAAAGAAAAGAAAGAAAGAAAAGAAAGGTAGGTTCCTGGGGGCCCAGAGAATTGTCTGGTCTTCCAGAGCTGATACAGCCTAAGGCTAAGCTAACTCCACAGACTCTTTTGAAATAAGTTTTCCATAGGAAAAGTCATTGTCCCTTCAAAACTGCCCTTCTAGCCAGGAAGCAAACCATCCCAACTGACCCAGTGGAAATTAACCATCTGACGAGGCGCTGGCCTCTTGGACGTGGTTCAGGAGCCGCTGAGCTTCTCGAAAGTCACTGGGTGAACCGGCAGCCTTCACTAGAGGTGCATGTTTGCTTCTCCTTCAGTGGGTCTCTCCTTTCCCCTGGCAGTGTTTAGCTTTCTTTTACACCATCTCCAAATTTGGGATGACACCCACAGTGGGCACCCGAGGAAGAGGAGGAGGAGGGTGTTTTCAGGGCTTAGCAGGATTTCTAAGGGATTCAGAGAAACCAAGGCAGTGCCCCCATCCAGCAGCAATGGGAGAGTCCTCTGGGAGAACTGATTTTTGCAGAAGTGAGACTTTCATTTATTCATCAAATATTTGTTAAGCACATATCAATCCAACCTCCATTGCAGATAATATGGAGAGATAGCAAATGAAGTAGTAAACAGAAAAGTCAGGAGGAGTTATGTTAGAAAGTGATTTAGGCAGTGGAAGGGTAGGCAGACAGGAGGACTTGTTGGTGTTGGGGGTGGTAGTCAAGGAAGACTTCTCTGAGGAGGAGGCACTCAAATGAAGACTTAGGTAACTAGAAGAAGCCAGCGTGCAAAGACCTGTGGGCAGAGCATGCCCTGCAGAAGTATAGAACCTTGAGGCAGGATTTTTTCCAATGTCAGTAAGAAGGTCAGTGTCAAAGGAACAGGGCAGAGGGATGCGATCAGAGGCTGGCAGGGCAGGTAGAGAAGGCTGCGTGAGCCTCAGCAAGGAGTTCGGTTTTTATCCTGAGTGTGCTGCACAACCATGGAAGGTTATAAAGAAAAGGGAATGACAGGAACAGATTCACATTTTTTAAAAAGATCTCTCCAGCTGCCTCGTAGGGACTAGATAAAAGAGGAGCAAGCTTGGAGGCTGAGCAGAACCTGCTCCGTGGGAGGTAAAAGTGGCCTGGGTTTAAATGGTGGGGGGCCATTTTGCCAGTTTCTGTGGTGTAAACATTCCCGCTATGGCCAGTTTGAAGTTGTCAACATGACAGCAGCACAGGGCACAGAATAAGGGTGTGAGCTGGTGTGAGCTACTTAAGTTCACCACTAGGCTCAGGGCAGACTTGACACAACTTGCTAGTGGGCTGACCTCATGGGGGTGAGTAAAATGGGGGAATTCAGCCTGACCTCTAGGACTGAGGCTTGAGAGATGGGAAGAACAGAGAGGCTACTTCTGAAATCACTGGCCTCTATCCATTCATTGGCTTCTGAGTTCCTGAAAGGCAGGAGACTATGGGGAAAGAGTATGCTTCCCAGGTTCAAGGCTCCCTGAGAGCTGACCCCAGGCCTGAGTGCTCCCTGTTTCCTCAGCACTCAGAACAGACAGGTCTTGGTAAAGGATGAAAGCAAGAACAAATGAGTGGCCTCAGTTCCCTCATCTGCAAAATGGAGTGGTGGTATGAAGTCCCTGCCTGGATATCTGTGAGGATCAAATAGGAAATAATGGAGCAAGTTCTGGAATCAAGACCTAAGGGTCCACAGGCACTGCTTCATGAGCCCCTTGTAACCCTCTGAAGTTTAGCTAACCCATTTGTCACTTGAGGAAATGAAGCTCAGGGTCAAGTCACATGATAAGATGTGATGTGAAATGTCCAAACCCACTCAGTTAACGTGGCAGGACTGATTTGGACAGCCCCAAACAGACAGAGTGACATTCTCAGCCACTGGGGCCATCCCAGCCAAGAGATGGCCTTTTTCTGCTTTCCCACCAGGGGCAGCAGATGCCTCATCTGGTCTCAAGGACATGTCTGTCACCCCTGCCAAGCTCTATTGGCAAAATAGCATTAATGAAGTGAAACCCAGCAAGAATCAGGACCGTATCTTTGTCCTTCCTGGCCAGGAAGGAGGAAAAGAGAGATTGCCTGGGATCAGAAGAGCATTTGCTGGCACCGTTTAGGGTGACTGATTTGGAGGGAGACAGTGTAGGGACAGGGGCATGGCTGCACTGCTGGTAAAAGCCAGTGCATTCCCTGGTGGAGCTGCCCCGTCCCTGACCGATATGTGGGTTTGTTTGACCCCTTTGCATGGCCACCATTTTTTCCCAGGCTGACAGAGATGTAGGAAGCCAGTCCTCAGAGCTAAAGTTCTGCTGGGGAGATGCTGAACTCCGACACCATGGCTCACGTAAGCACCTCTGCTTTCTCATCTGGAAGGTGGGGGTGCAGCAGAAGTCTCACCTCAAAGGACCATGGGAGGCACTGAAGGGACTCACAGGGTGCAAGAGGAGGACAGCTGGGCCAACTCCAGCATTCCTGCCTTTCCCCCATGGGGAGGCACTGCCTCACTGTGCCATCTACTGTGGCAGGGGAAGGAGACTGAGCAGGAGGGGAAAAAATAAATAAAGAGCAGGAGGGAAAAAATCCCATCAACGCACGTCTAAATGTTATACAAATGTAAGTGACACATTAGTTCCCTCTCACCCTGGGAAGGCAATAAATTGTCGATGCCAAAAGGAGCTTAATGGCCCTGGTAAATCACTGTGCTTCCTGCAACCACAGGGCAGGGGAGCCTTGTGGGGGCTCAGAGCTCAGTCTGCCAGCCCTCCCCTGTTCCCGTGGGGCTCCAGACAGAATCCCCGCCTGCCACCTAATGGTCTCCAGTTCCAGCAGCCTCTGCTACTCATGCGGAAAGGACACTTGTTCTGAAACCATGGTTGTCAAAACGTATCAGATTTTGGTGCTCAGGTGCACCACAGCACAAATCCAATCAGCCCGAGGAGACACTGATTCATGTGGCAAGAGGACCCATTGCTTTAATAATGATAGGTTATGATGGTGCCAGATACAGTCCTGATCCTCACATAATCTGTAAAGCAATTTTATTATACCCATTTCATTGGGAAGGAAACTGAGGTCAGAGAGACCAACCAGATAGTAGCAGAACGGGGACATGCCCCATGGTGGCCCTGCACCAGAAGCCACGCCCTCAGTCCTCATGCTGCCTGCCTTTCCAGCTCCTGCAGTGTCCAAATGATGGGCTGAACCAGAAGGCTCACATCCTAAAAATTAGCATATAGGGCTGAGGTCATGAACCCAATGATTTCAGAGACTAGAAAGTAAATCTGGCCTCAGATTCTAAGAGACAACTGGTAGTGGATGAGAATAGAGCAGGCTGAAGATGGAGGCCACATCTCAGCTCCATGTGGCCAGGAAAAATGGGTGCCCAGTCATTATAGCTTCAATTCTTTTTATAAAATCACTTGAACAACCCTAGTTTTCATGGGGAATCTCTTCTTAAAAAAATGGTCAACTTTATGTTCATTATATTGTCCCACCAAAACCCATCTGGGGGCTAATAGTGCCATGTTGCTTTGTAGTTCATAAGCACTCTTCACACCTATTGCTTCATTTTGCTTGGAACAATACCACTGTTCCTTCATTTTACAGATGCATAAGTTGAGGCCAAGATTCGGTAGATTGCTATCCATGAGTAATACCTAGAAATCACTGAATAGTAGGGACTTTGAAGATCTACTCTACCCTTCTGTGCACTGCCCTGGCTAAACATCCCATAACCTCTGCTTGCACACCTCCTCCGGGGCCAGGCAGCTCACTCCATGACAGCAAACTGAATCACTCTTAAATGGTGCTAGTCTTGAAAAAGTCACCTGAACTTTTACCTGCCTCTTGGACTCTGGAACCCTGGAGGTATGCCAAATTCTCCTTCTACGTGACAGGCTTTGCCAACCACCAACAGTCAGCATGGCAGGGGAATGAAGCAGAACTTCACCATGCATCTGGCAGGAAACTCCTTGTACAGTACTCAACACCTTTATTCACTGAATCCTTAGAAGAGCACAGTGCATTAGGCTTCCCGTTCCCATCTGCAACTGACACTCAGGGAGACTGGGTACTATCCCCTAAATCAAATTGGTATTTGAGAGAAAGAGGATTAAAAGGGGGAAGGGGTCTTCCTGATTTCATTGCCTGCCCTTTTATCCACCTCCATAAATGTTTATTGAGAGCTTACTTTGTGCCAGTCAATGAGCTGAACACTGAAACTGTCCTTTCTTCCATGTCATTTCCCATCATCTTTTTCATGCACAAATTCCAGGGTTCCTTCATCTGATCTTTAGGGGCTCAGTTTCCAGACCATTCTTCTCTGAATGATTGGAATGAATATGTGTCAACATCCCTATTGCCCAGAATGGAGGGTGATCTTTGAACAGAGCCTGGACACGCACGCAACTGGGACTGACTCCTCCCTGACGTCGCAAGCTCTCTTTTTATTGATGGAGCCCCTGCACATATCAGCTTTTCTGGCAGTCTTCCCACAAGCAACTTTTCAACTGAAACCGTGAAAATTGTTTTCACAGCTGCTGCTACTAAACTATGTCTGTGACTGGATATTGGGTGTGAAGACCCAAGAAAAATGAAACTCACCCTAATATCTACAGAGTTAATTTTATGTGCTCAACATTTTAAAATTTTCATTATTATTTGTATTTTCCAGCAAGAAAATCAAGGCCCAGAGAAGTCAAGAGATTTGTCCACAATCATCCAGCCTGCAAGTTATAGACTGGGACGACACATGCTCATGGCTGTCTAGCTCCAGAGCTTCCTTTTATTCCCAAAGGGTTTCACATTCATACTTGTTAAATTTCCTCTCCTTTAAACAGGACTATTGCTTTAGACTACAGTCTTTGATCCAATAACCTGGCGACACTTTCCGCCTTTCTTGTTGCAAAGAATGATCCGTCTAAGTCATCTGTAGTTCCAGAGCCCATCAACATTCCTCGCAGCAAACACCATTGACTACCTAACTGGGCTTGTGGCAGAGAGTAAACAGAATGACAGCCCTAACAAAAACACGCGCCAGAGCCAGAGAGCAGATCCCAACCGCTTTGTGAGCCAACGACTGCTACAGAACCCGAGAACACATTATGGTGTCACACTGCCGTGGGCCAGCGTGGGCCTGCCTAGAGTTCCTCAACAGTGTCTGTAAGTGTGATTGTCCTGGGTTGTGGCTGAGTGCCTGACCTACCTGGGGTATCAGGTCTTGCAGCTCTACACAGCAAGAGACATCACCCCCAACCTGGAATCCCAGTCTTCAGGCTCCCCTCCCTGGCCTGCCTGCTCTCTGAGCTACAATCACAGGGCCTTGCTGCCCATCACCTTCAGGGGAAAATTCCATCTTATCCTACGCTGTCAAAGGCTCCCTGGGAGTTGGCCCTATCTCCAAGCAGGCCCTGGGAAACAACCCCACTCTGTAAGCTACTCTGTAGCTTAGCATTTTCTAAGGTAGGGTGCAAGAAATCCAAATCCTAAAAGATGGTCGAAATGCCCTGAGAAGTCAGTAAGTCTAGGAAATGCTGCAAACAATTTTATGATCCGGAATAATCACAACGAACATAAACATGCTGTGTATGATCAAGAAGCCCTGTCATAAAGAGATCTGTTTCACTCTAAAGCGTGAATTTCCTATTTTGAGACAGAATCCCGTGCCTGACTAACACACATTAACATCCCAAGGGAAAGATTTTCAGATTAGTCAGCGATGTCACCGACTTTCCTCTGTTGCTTTTATGCCTTTAGGGTGTCGCCTTATGCTGTACCCTCCCTCTCTGACATATGCATTGTTCTTTTTTTCTCTACCTACAAAATTCTTATTGTTATTTCAAAGCCTGTTGCAACTTGCAACTCCTCTGAAAAATAGTCCTGTAAGCTCCTGCCTTGATTGTGTTCTTGCCTTATTGATAGCATTTATCACAGGACTCATTATAAACCAGTCTTCACTCCTAGACTGTCAGCTCCCCAAGGACAGGAATGAGGCCTGATTCTTCTCTAGAAGGTCCACGACATGGCACAGGTCCTGCAACAGTGGTCCACTGTCATCACACGATGGGGTGTAATAAATGCACAAATGAACAAGAAAATGAACAAAGCCAGATTCGGGATGGGGATATGGTTGAGTCCAGCCCTGCCGCACAACCCTGCCAGCAAGGCCACTTATCTAAAGCAATAGCTGCCAAGCTCAAAGAGAGTCAACGGGTCACTTCAGGAAGATTCAAAATAGATGCCATCCTGCTACATCACTTGGCGTTGCTAGGAAACCGCTAGTTTGCTACAAGGCAGGTTGATTAGCATTGGGAGGAAGACACAAACCAAGAAACTGCCTCTCTCACCCTGCCTGAGCCGGTCATCAGCACATTTGCCTCAATTTCTTTTCCAGTTTAGGCAGAAAGGCAAAGTTTGAAATCAGGATTGAAGACTGCAGATGCTTATCAGAGTACATTCAAAGCATGGGTGTGCCTCTGTAAGCACGGAGGTCAGAAGGGTTGACTTAATTCATGAGTTCTGCAGCCCAAGACTTTCACTTAGGGTCTTTGTGCATGTTGACATAAGAGGAACTCAGAGGAGGTGGTCTGCTGAAGTCTCATGTCCAGAGGGGAGAGAGCTCTAAGTGCCCAGAAAGAATTGGCTGGTTGTGTGCTTACAAGTTATGATCACAGTGCTCTGAGAAGCCCAGAGAGCTCCCAGTTGTTTTCTACTACTTTGAGCAGATTACTTCATCTAAGCCTCATTATTGCCATCTTTAAAATGGGGATTATAATGATAAAAATTAGAAGATGCAGAAAGTTAAGGCATGTGAAGATCCAGGCCCAGTGGGGTTGCAACATATTTGAGACCCTCTCCATCCTTCTGTACTCTCCAGAACCACTGTAAGGCAGAGGCAGCCTGCTAGCTGTCCGTCACTCTCATTGGCCAGCTGCCCAGGAGGCCCCCAGTTGCTGGGACTAGCCAGTGTGCACAGCAGCGCTTACTCAGTTGTGCCCAGCAGGATGAGACAAACTAATTTCCAAGGCTGAGACCTAGACCCACTCAGGGACACAGCATGGAGCCACTTGGAGAACTCCACATTCAAGACACAGTCTCCCCAGGTCCCAGGAAAACTGAACAGCCATGAGAACAAGGAGGTTACCAAGCTAATTGTTCCTGATTAAAGCTTGGCCGGAAGCCAGCCAAGTCAGTCTTTGCCACATTAACATTTTGCTAGTACTTGACAGTGATTCTCACACCTCATATCTGCATAGCACCTTAAAATTTACAAAGGTCTTCTGGAAACAGTAGTTACTCAATAAATTCTTGCTGTGCACAGGAAATCAGTCTGGTAGGTACTTTTTTTCCCAACCTCATTCAACTGGTTCAAGGCAGCTCAGGAGGCAGAGTGGGTATGTACCAGATATTTTACGGTGACTGAACCAGCATCATTTTCTAAGAGAAATTGTCCCATGTGGAGCTAGCCATGCTCTGCACCATGTGATTAAAGTCACACCGTGACCACATCTGATTGGAACAGGGTGGGTACTTGTCCCAAAAAGGTATAACCCTTGACTATCCAATAGCCCAGGGTTTAGCTTGATGATGTTCCTCCTTCAATCATTTGGAGTTGAAATTGGGGAGCAGAGACTGCAGTAAACAGCAGAAGGGAGAAATCCAAAAAAAGTTAGTAAGAATTGTGGGCTATTAAGACATTCAGCGTGGCCAGGATGGGCCCTTGCAAGTCAAGGCTTTCTGGGACTGTAACCTACAAGGAAGCAAAAGAGTTGGGGAAGCAGAGAGAAGAACAGAATAGACAGGAAGAGAGAGACAGATACAAGAGGAGAAAAGTCACATGGATGCCTGAGTGTCTGGCAGCTCGCTTTTCATGTGACTTTCTGTGAGGCCTGATGCACTGGGTCTTTGGACTCCCCAAAAGATCTCTGCTACCATATCACAGGACATCCTTCCCCTGGGTCACCCGCAGGGGTCTCTCTTACATGCTATGCATGACCCTGCCCAGAATAGGGACAAAGTAAGCAGTGTTCTCTGCACTTGGCAGATGAACAGCCTGAGAACCACAGAGGTACTGAGAACTACTGGCTCTCACATCAGGATCTGTCCCAGCTCAAGTCCAGATAGCTCTTCTCTCTCAGATTGTAAGAAATTGTGTAAAATAAACACCAAGTCTCGGTAGAAAAAAGAGACAGTGCTAGGCAAACGGATTTGTAAGGACCTGTTTATAAACTGTCTCCTCCCTAGAATGTGACACTGAAAGGGGAGGGACAGTGTCATTGTGCACACTGCTGCATCCCCACAGCCAAACAGGACTTTCCCCAGAAGAGATGCTCAAGATGCTTGTGGTGTGAATGGCTGAAGCCATTAATCAGACCCAGGACTTTCTGACCATAATAAGAACCAGGGAGGTTTGCATACCCTCACCCACAGATGGCATTGAATTGCTGCTTCATTTGGGATTCCAGATTCTTCTGGGGAAATTTTTCTACTTCCTTCTCCCTTGGGAATTGTTTGTGAACGACAGCTGCTGTCAGCTTGGGTTCAGCTCCCGGTCAGCACTGGGAAGTAAGAGGACCATCTAATCCTTGGAACAGGATGGCCCCTGACTGCCACCCAGACAGCAGAAGTTGGAATTCCATCCACAGCATCTCTGGCAAGTGATCTCTACCCTGGCCCAAACGACCCAAGGGACCTGCGGTCCTCTTCTTCATCATGGGGCAGCCATGGTGGAAGTTGACTTTAAACCCACTTATTTATTTCCCCAGAGCCCTGGCTCTTGGCCTTAGGGTCTCACAGAAGCAATCTAGACTATCTTACACAGAGCATGCAGTAAAAAGTGCTCTGGAATGTGGCACAAGCAGACATGAATTCTTTAAACTTCCTGGATGATGTGAGTCAGTCCCTCAACATCCCTGAGGCCAAAGGGCCTAAACTAAAGACTTTGGTCAGACCTGGGTTTAAGTCCCTGCGGAATCTTGAGCAAGTAACATCACTGAGCTTCAGTTTCCTCATCTCTGGAGGATAATACCACCCGGCTGAGAGTAACATCTGCCTGAGAACATCTGAACATCCAAATGAGCTATTGGAAAAAGGCCAGAGTCGAGGCCACCCTGGAGAGGGACTCATTCACTTTGGGGCCTACCATCTGCAAGCTGAACCTTGAAGCAGGACATGAGCTGGACTGGAAACCCCCTCTGAAATCACACACACGGCACAGTCACAGAGCAGGGGCTCTTAGTTCTGGGAAGAGCCAGCATGATCTGGCTTTCCCCAATCCCAATGCCAAGGTCAGTAGAACAGCAGGTCACAGAGAAGAGAGGTGGATGGTGCGCTCCTCTGACAATGAATTCCATGATCCAGTGAGGAGTGGACATAAGGCTCTGTGGGCATGTGACACAGGTGCCCTCATATGCACACTCTCTGTGCCTCGGTTTCCTCATCTACAGTGCAGTCAGAACACCTCCTTTATCTCCATTAAGGCCTTGTTACAGAGATCAAGCGTAGTAATGGGTCAGAAAAGTCCTGGTAAACAGAAGAGTGCTGTGCTTTCGAAAAGCATCACATTGTACAGTTTGGAAGAAACACAGCATCCTTCTACATTTATGAGTGTTTTTGTCACCTTTTTCATTGTTGTGACCAAAAGACCCAACAAAAACAATTTTAGCAGAGGAAAAGTTTATTTGGGGCTCATGTTTTCAGAGGTCTCAGGATATAAATGTCCAGCTTCATTGCTCTGGGCAGGACACCACGTGGAAGGGTGTGGTGGAGGAAAGCAGCTCAGGACATGGCACCAGTAAGCAGAGAGAGAAAGCTCTGCTCCCCAGGGACAAAAGATATTCATGTCCCCAGGGACCCCCCACCTCCAACTCCATGTTATCTGCTTATAGTTACCACCCAGTTAATCCCTATCAGGGGATGAGTGCACTGATTAAGCTAAGGCTCTCATAACCCAATCATTTCACCTCTAAACTTTCTTGCGTCTCTCACATATAAGCTTCAGGGGGATACCTCATATCTAAACCATAACAATGAGTCGGCCAAGTCCAGGAGCTCCTGTGAAGAACTGCAGGCCTAGCACTGGCTCCCTGCCGCTGTGTGCATCCCTCTCTCCCTGGGGCCTACCGGACATCTGCCTAACTGTGGGGTTCTCACAAGCCAGTAAGGTGTGAATTATTATGCCTATTTTCCAGACCAAGAAACTGAGGTTCAAAAAGACCAAGCAACCTGCTTGGTCACATGGTTGTTACTATAACTGGAATCCCAGGGAAAGAGTCCACAGGAAGAAGAAAAAGAAATGAAAGAGGAAGAGATGGCAAAAAATGGGAGAAGACCACTATCAAAAGGGAAAGAGGAGAAAAGAAAGGAGAGTGGAAGAGGAATGAGGGAAAAGAGCAAAAGCAAGAAGAAACAGTCCCCTGCTGGGGGCACAGAGGGGACACTGTGGGGTTGCCGATCAGCTGCTCATGGATGGTGCAGGGGGGTGTGTGGGGTGGGCCCTCCAGGTCTGAGGAGTGGCCACAGGCAGCAGTATGAGGAAGTGATAGGTCAGCAGAGACATTCAGCTAATGCTACAAAGCCTTCTGCCAGGGTGGCAGAAAAATATGAAACGTGACTTCCGCGGGCTTTAGAAATTGCTGAAATACAGAGGCCGCAATGGAAGATAAAGTGTCCTACAAAGGGAGCTCCGAATGGAATCAATTTCCCTGGGCCGACTTTTATGTCCTATTATAAGAAATTGAAAAATTATTTCTGCAGGGATGTCGCTCTGCCGGTCTACCTCTCCTGAAGACATTGAGAAGGAAAATGGCTTCCAATAAATGGGCATTGGGCCTTGTCCTCCAACACTGGGGTGGATCCTGTGCTTTGGGCTTTGGAGCCCAGGGAGGTGGGGATTAGGGGAGTAGGGGGTGGTTCTTCTGTTAGAATTTTGAGGGGTGGAGAAGGTGATAAAATGAAGACAACTGTGACAGCCCCAGGGACTATCAGCTCCTCATGGCCAGACACACAAGACCCAGCTGGAACATGATACCCTTGTGGCTGGCTAGAACGGGCCAGAGAGGAATGTCAGGATTCCCTGGACAAGACGTCACACTGCAGAGAGGATTCCCGCAGCTGCTGCTCCACCACACAAGTTCGCTTCTAGTGTCACCACATGAAAGGCCTTCCCACCCTTCATTCCAGCCCTCACACCCACACTCCCATGGTGTGAACCCCTCATCTTGCCCCACCCAAGGCAGGCTTTCCTTTCATGCCCTGTTGCCTTCACTCCTTCTGGAATGCTCTTTCCTGCATGTCAAACAGGCAAACTCTTTCAAGAACTGGCTGAAATGTGCTTCCTCAGGAACTTGTCCCTGGTCTCTGTAATGGTCCTCTCCAAGGGCCCTCGACATATCCCCAGAACCTTTCCTGTGTTACCTTACATGGTAAAAGAGACTATGCAGATATGATTATGGTAAAGATCTTGCCATAGGAAAATTACCTAGGTGAGCCCACTACAATCAGAAGGGTCCTGGCAAGGTGGGCAGGGGGCTCAGAGTTAGTAGCAGGAAATGTGAAATGAAAGGTTAGAGGAGGCTGAGGTGGGGGCCACAGACCAAGGACTGCAGGCAGCGCTGGGGAGCTTGCAGAGCAGGGCATGCTTTCTCTCTTCTGTGCCCCTGGAAGGAACAAAACCTGGCAGCACCTGCTACCCCAGGGAGGCTGATTATGGACTTTTTGTTTCTGGAACTACAAGATAATACATTTGTATTGTTTTAAGGCACTCTGTGGTCATGTGGTACAACAGCAACAGAAAACTCATTCCCAGGGACAGGTGTCCTTCTCCCTCCCCTGGGCTCCAGAACTGTATGCCCACACTCTAGCTCCTCAAGACTAGAGTCTGTGAGCACCTTTCAAGGGCCAGCCCTATCCCAAGCACCAGACATGTATCATGCCTCAATCTTACCACAGGCTGCTGCACAGTCACCTTACAGATGAAAAAAACTGAAGCCCAGAAAGGTTAGGCCATATGCCAAAAGAGAGTTGCACAGGTACTACTTGATAGAGCTAGAACTTAGGCCCAGGACACACACGTGGTAAGTATATGTAAGTGTTGGTCTCCTCCACCAGAACACAGGGTCAAGGGGCAGATGATTGTCTCTGGGTCCCCAGAGCCCAGCTAGGACCTGGTTAACAGCTCCAGCAACTATACAATATCCATCTCAACTAGGGCCTTCCTGATCCTAGCCAGGAGATATTTTTGTTCAACCCTATTGTATGAAGGATATAAAAAAAATGGAATGCCTGCCCTTAGAATCTAGAACTTCTACCAAACTAGATTATTTGTAACAATATCATGAAGCACTTTTGTATTTTCTGAGCCTTCCTTATGTAATATGATAAGGTGAAAAAAAATCCCAGGATTTAAGTGTCCAGATGTCTGTGGATGAGCTTCCACAAACATATTTCCCTAAACCTCAATTTCTTCATCTGTAAAATGGATACAGTAATCCCACTGATGAAAGAGGCCCTGGTAAGGATGCGAAAGCACACAAAGCACTGGGTTCCTGAGATTACTGTCCTATCCTCTCTGGACCTCACTGCAAAGCACACTGGACAGATGGTTTTACAGCTATGGGGCCCCATAGGCTGCCATAGGGAAATTACCTAGGTGAGCCCACTATAATCAAAAGGGCTGCATAGAACCCCGTTATAAAGTGTCAGGCAGCCTCTTCTAAGTACCACGGAGGCTATTCAAGCTGGGTGCTCCCAGAGTGCAGATGTGGGCAGGGATGGAGAGTTTCCCAAAGAAGCCAGACTGTGATGGTCAAAGGAGGTGGGACCGGATGGAGCATGGTGCGAGGCGGGCTTTGCGCAGTGCCTGCGAACTGAGCCAAGGTGGGAAGGAGAGAAAGCCTCACAGTCGAGGGGAGGCCCCACGAGCATGAGACCATGGGCTTTGTGGCAAAAGCTGCGGGACAGGATAAGATATAGGAGTGGGATTGGGGTGGGCAAGAGAAGGCACAGAGGGAGGAGGGGAAGAAGGAGTAGAGTGGGCAGCTGGGCAAACAACGGGGCACATGGACACCAGGAGCTGCTGGGCTTGTCTCTTGTATGACTATGAGCTGAAAGTCCAAGGGGTTCCCAGCCAGCTCTCTAGGCCAGGGGTTCTCAGCCCTCACTGCACAGAAGAATCACCTGGGGAGTTTTAAATACCCAGGCTGAACTCCAAACCAACTAGCTCAAAGTCTCCAGAAATGGGACCAGGCATAGCGTTTGTTAAAGCTGGGCGATTACAGCGTATAGACAAGGCTGAGTGTCTTTGCTCTGGGACTCAGATCCAGGGCAAGGATGCCAGCCTAGAGTTATCTGGCTTCCAATTTGGCTAATTACCTTCAGCCATTCCCAGTGCTGTTGAAACGCTCCCCTTCCCTGGCCCACACCCCTGGAGCCCGGCAGCTTTGCATGAACTTGATACTTTCTTTCCTGTCCTCAGCCTGAACTGGGCCTTTGCAGGGTGTTTGTGCAGTGTTTTAGGATAAGGTTCTATCCGACTCATTTTCCTAGCCAGCCAGACTGAGTCTCAATGGTTTGGTGGCTGTCCCCTACATATGGTAGGCTTCTGAGGCCTCACACTTCCAATTTTCATGAGCATCACTAAGGCTCCTTTCTCTGAGGCCCACCCCTAGAATGAATGGCCAGGGACACAGGAATAGGGAGCATCCTGCTGCTGGTCCTTGGAAAAGGTAGCACCTGCTCTGTGCCTGGCATGGGGGGTAGGTGCTTTGGATGCATGCTAGTTAATCTCTCCTTGTGATTCCTTATGAAGCAGATATTTGAAATCATCCTGTTTTACAAATGAGAACATGGAGGCACAAGTTGGTGAAGTGATTAATCAAAGATTTCACAAATGGGAGAGGTTAGAGCTTCCTGCTTACTCCAGAGTCAGAGCTTTAAAGCTCTCTGGTTCTCAGTTTCCCACCCATAAAATGGGGCCAACAAATAATTCCTGATGAACATTTAAGTGCAGTGTGTTAACCTACTGTGAAGCAGCTATTAGAGGATTTAGAAATCAGATGCTTGATAAAAACAACCCCAAATGGGGTGTGGTGACACATGCCTGTAATCCCAATGGCTCGGGAGGCTGAGGCAGGAGGATCTCTAGTTCAAAACCAGCCTCAGCAACTTAGAGAGGCCCTAAGAAACTCAATGAGATACTGTCTCTAAACCAAATATAAAAAGGGCTGGGGATGTGGCTCAATGGTTAAGCGCATCTGGGTTCAATCCCCAGCACCAATGCCCCTCCCCCCCAAAAAAAAACCACCTTCACCTTCAGGACTCCACACTAATTCCTATGTGGTTTGAAGAAGAGGTAGTATAGCTAAGTTTGAAAGAGAGAAAGACAGAGGGGGAGAGGGATAGAGAAGGATAAGAACCAGAGTATTATTTTCCCCATCTCTACCTTGATTCTTTTCCTTGATCTCTGAGAAACTAATGAGCTTGTTATCATTGCTAATTAGTTCTTGTCCTGGCACCCAATCAACAAGAAGATGTCCGAGGTCACCATCTGGGGTCCTTTGGGAAGGGGGAGTGGGGCAGCTGCCCCGGGCTGATCCCTGAGTGGGGGACCCTTCAGATGGCACCACAAACACAGGTGAGGTCTTGGGCATCCTGCACGCTTCCCAGCTGCATTCCCAGAGATGCTTTCGGTAGCTCCACTTTTCAGTTGTCAGCATTTTCTTCATATTTTAAAGCCCAAGAGGGCATCCCAGATTCTACGTGGGAAAATGTCCTTTAAATACACCTAGACCGGGACAATGCCAGACACAGGCACTTCATAAATATGTTTTTTAATGAATGGATGGATATATGAAAACTTGCTAATATTGCCCATATCTCCCAATTTCCAGACCAAGCACCCCAGAGCTTTTCAGTATTACTCACATAGTGGCAATGGAGGCTGCTCAGAGTAAGAGGCTTTAGCGAACTGGAAGCTGAGGGAAGAAATATCTCTTCCCTCACGGGCTGGGAGAGATGCAATCATAAAGCCAGAGAAGAGAGCTTGACCAGGGTATGCACCAGGAGCCAAGCACAGAGGGAAGGCTGAAGGTAGAGAGAGGGAATGAGAAAGACCCAGGTCTGCAGGAAGGTCTCATGCCCACGCTGCTGCCCCAGCTGAACTGGTTGGAGGTCTGGAGCTTGCAGGCACAGAGCTCATGGACAGCCACAGAAAGGACCTGCAAGTTCCCAGCCATCATGGACTGGCATGGGAGTCTCTGAAAATGAAATCACTATGACCAATGCTCAAGGGTGCCAGTTGAGAGTCTCAGAATCCTCCCCTACCTTCTCCCATCCCACCCTGGCCCTTCCTTTTGACTCTTGCAAAATGGTAATATTTCATTTTACAAAGAAAACCCAGCAGTCATGGCAGGAAGCAGAGTAGACAAGCCACCTTCCCAATTCTACCTAAATTTTCTCCCTATATTACCAAGACAAATATTTCAGGAAACTGCACTTGGCTGGAATGGTTAGGTAATTCATTTTATTTACCATCTAAACACACTTGAGAGCGGAGATAGATTCATTCACATTGCTGCTTCTTAGTCAGATGCAATTCACAGTCGAAATCACTGCCATCCGAAGCTTCCATAACTTCCAAAGGGTAATGGATTTTTTTCAGCTCATCTTTCTTCCCTGCTCATATTTGCTTGAGGATTCCAAATGGATTCTATTTACTGTAATTACTGTTCTAACTGCAGCTCACTTGCAATGCATCAGGTTAATGCTAACAAGATACCCAGCTGATGCTGGTAATGTGTGTTCATTGTTCAAACTCTTTACCCACCCCCTTTGGTCTTGTCTCAATTCTATTTTCTGAACCCAAAGGGGAGGAAGCAAAGCCAAGTAACACGGGTGTTTTTTTTTTTTTTTTTCTTTGTTTCATTCTTCTCCAGTGCCATGGGCTTTTTTCTCAATGGATATTCATTGTTCTTGGGTTTTCCTATTCCTGTATTTACATGACATTACTACAAATGTTATGCTTTGCTTAAATACTGATTTACATGCTTCTATCTTCTCAAAATTTTTCATGCTATTAGTCTCATTAAATTCAATATTATTATTTGATTATTGATAATAACAATTCACATCAACACAGCCCTAACAATTTGTCAGACACACTGTTTCATGTTTTCATTATAATAAAAGAAATAAATAATGGTCTGGTGTATCAAGAGTCTTATCTCTCAATCACTGAGTAATTTTACATATCTAATGTGGATCTATAGAAAAAACACAATTCAGAGGGGCAAAGACTAGGGTTCAAATTCTTGTTTCACCAATTAGCTACATGAATTCAAATGACCTTATCTCTCTATACCTCAGTTTTTTCATCTATAAAAGACAAAATTAATACCTGATTTCCATGTTGCTGTGAAGTTCCTTGCAGACAGTAGGTGCTTAATAAATTGTCTCTTCCTCTACTTTTTTGGAAGTTCCATGCCTACAGCCAGATCTTAGGACCCCTGTGCCCACAGATCTTGTCTTTTATTTCAGTCTTTTTAGGATGTCTGAATGGACTACTTCAACTGGGTGGGGATTGTGAATGCGATGCTTACTACAGCAAGTGTGGTTCAAAATCCAGCACCATCTGGGAACTTAAGGAAATTCACTCTCTCAGGGCTTTCCCTGGGTGGGGGGTGGGGTGGAAAACAGTCTATAACATGACTCCATTAAGTTGATAGAAAAGCAGATGCTTCCTCGAGAGTTCCTGACCACCTGGTCTCAGTCTGAAGGACATAAGAGAAGCCAAGAGGAGACATTCCCAAATCAAACCCCAATGTCCATTTTAGCTCATTCCATTATGCAAGCAGCTGTAATCCCCCAGAGAACCTTCTGCCCTCCTCCTAACGGTGATGATCATTAAACATGATGAAAACAAACGCCATGTGTTGATTCAGGTGCTAAGAGTCTGACAAGCACGGCTTTGATGTTAGTCAGACTGTCGCCCTCAAACTCTGAGTACGTCTCTTATTTCTACCTACCCAATGTCATCTATAAAATGAGGATAACAATGCCTACCTCCAGAGGTTTTGAGAATTAATTCAGACAGATGCTGAGCATGGTGTGTGGCATAGTGTAGGCATTCAATTATAGCTGTAGCAGAAGTAGCCTTAATAATAGTAATAACTCGTGTGTATGGGGTGGGAAGTGGGGGCTGGAGCTGCTACAGCTGTTAATTGCCACCTCTGCAGAATGAGTTCCATGTCCTTGTTCCCAAATCCCAATTCTTATAGTCATCTGCTATCATAGGGGCAGGCAAAGGAAAACTGGGGGTGGAATAGGAAATTCAGGTTCATTCTCATTTCCTGGTAACTTCCTTGGGAAAGCTACTTAGCCCCTGACAGTCTCACTTTTCTCTTCTGTCAAATGGGCATGATACTATTTCCCTGACTGCCTCAGGGCCAGAGTGAAGAGCTCTTCAAAGGAAGCATCTGAAAGTGATTTGCAATCACGCAATCAGTCTTGACTGAACAAATAGAAAACATTCCTGTGATTCCTGCCACCTCCTAAGCCCTGATCGCCTGGCTTGTTCTGTTTTCTCTCACCTCTTTCTCTCCCTTTCCCACTAAGCCACCTGCCTTGCAGAGGCCTCTGTTGCTGCATGGGGTCCCTGAAAGCTCTAACCTGGGTCTCACTCTCCCTACCTTGAGACCAAATTGCTCTTCACTGGGGTTGAGTCATACTTAGAAACTTCTTTGTCATCTTTAAAATCATCAGTAGCATTCTCAAGGGGTTGGGGGAGGGTGCTTTGGCCTCCATATCACTTCCACTAGTCCCTGGCCCCACCAAATAAGCATGCATGTAGTCAAAAGTGTCTGCTATGCGAGCAAAGCTTCGAGGCAGGTCCTATAGCTTCATTGTTTTCAGTGAGGGGTGGTACCAGGGATTGAACCCAGGGGTGCTTTATTGCTGAGCTACATCCTCAGACTTTTAAATTTTTTATTTTGAAACAGGGTCTTGCTAAGTTGCTGAGACTGACCTCAAACTTGTGATCCTCCTGTCTCAGCCTCTCAAGGGGCTGGCACTACAGGTTGTGTGCCACCATGCTGGGTGTCCTCCAGTCTCTTATCCTTCATTTTCACACTAGTCCTCATAATGGTGCCTTTCCACTAGTCCTGCAGAGATTCTAGATCTGATCTACCTTGTTAGTACCAAACCCTCATGATTTCCCCTCTGTTTTGTGAATAATCACATAAGGAAGCCCTAAAATGTCCAGGCCTAAGGACAAGATTACAAGGCTATAAGACAGTGAGCTTTGAACTCAAGACTTGACTGACTGGCTTTAGGGCCAGGGTTTGTTCCCACCCTGGGTGGGCACTGGGCACCTCCCTCACTCTCTTGGGTCCCGCACTGCTGGCAGCTGGGACCTGCAGACAACGATACTTCTTAAACATCTCTGTGACCTTTGGCAAGTTTCTGTCCTATTCCTTAGCTCCTGGGACTTTATGCTTCTCTCAGTTTCCATCTCCCTATCTGAAGAAAGAAGGAGCAACTCTCTTTGGATTGTTGTGATATTTAAACAAGGTAAAATGAAAAGCAGCTGGAAGAATGTGGCATATATCACATAAAACGTCTGCTCTTCCCCTCACTTCTCTTGATAAGACCTCAAGGGGCCCTGTCTCCCCAGGATACTTGGACATAGCCACTTTTTGAGTTTGTTATGTTTTGACTCTAGTCATGAGTCTTTGTCATGGTCATTCACTCATGTATGTAGTACATATTGATTAAATACCTCTCCCATTGGGGTAAGGCTTATGTGCTGAGGAGATAGTAGTCAGTGATACTGCCAGGGTCCTGAACTCATATAAACGGTCTGACAGCAAACAGTAGCTGCCTCCTAAAGAATCCTCCTGACCCAACAGAATCTCCTTCGTGGATATCTGGTATCAGAGCAATCATGCAAGACGACCTAGAGTCAGAATGAGCAGTCTGCTAGTGATCAAAGTTAAATTCTGTTTCTGTCAGTTGCTATCTATGGGACTGATATAGACCAAACGTTTGTGTGTCCCGCCCCCCACCAAATTCATGTATTGAATTAACCCCCAGTGTGATTTTGTTTTTTTTTTTTTTTTGAGATGACATTTTTCAGAGGTAGAGTTAGATGAGGTCTTGAGGATGGGGCTTTCATAATGGGATTAGCAGCCCTACAAAAAGATGAAGAGAGAGAGAAGGCCATCTGAGGGCACAGCAAGAAGGCAGCCACCTGTCAGCCAGGACGAGGTTTCTTCAGCACCAGAAACTGAAAGGACCAAACCATGACCTTGGGCTTTCCAGCTTCCAGGACTGTGAAAAATAAATTTCTCTTGTTTAAGCTACCCAATCCACAATATTTTGTTATAGCAACCCAAACTGACTAATACAGTGACTTATCTTTTATATGCCTCAATTCCTTCGCCTAAAAAATGGGGCTGACCACAACCCTATCACAGGGTTGAAATGAGGGCTAAAGAAAATAATGCATATAAATTGTTTGACACAGGAACTGGCTTAATAAATGGTAAATATCTTCAATGGGCCCAATGGAATTGTGTGTTGCACGACAATGGGGCTGGATGGATCTTATCAAGTGGGACTCACAAGGAGTCCCACAGCAAGGGGGAATTCATAGTCGGGTGTCTGACTCCTCCACTGCCTGGGGACAGTCAGTCTCAACCTCCTTCTTCATCACCGTCGCATCCCTGACACTTAGCACACCCACTGAAAACTGTCACCTCTCTCCCATGGTGAGCAGCTCCCATGTGAGGTTGCTAGGAGATGCAGAGCCATTGCTGAATTCCGCACCTGGAAATTCTCTTAAATTAGGTTGTCAGAATTCTTCTGTTTGAAGAAAACCCAAATAGAAAAAAAAAAAAAAAAAAAATTATCACCGATGTTTGCCTTGAAAAATGCTGTGGGTGCGGTCAGAGCTGTGCTAAGTGTGTAACACATTTATAATAAAAACCCAACACTTTTCATTCGCTTTGCCCTTTATGGTTTGCAAAGCATGCTTCTGCAGATTGTTGGGTCCCCACAATCATTCATTCATAAACACATACTTAGCACTTTCTGTGTACTAGGCACCCTCTCAGGTGCCAGGGACTTAGCAGAGAATAAGACAGGCATAACCCTCTGCCTCCATGGGTTTTATGCTTTACTGGGGGGGACAATAAATCCATCAATATGATGTTTCAAATACTGGCAAGTGGTGTGAGAAAAAAATAAAGCTGGGGAAGGGGAAAGAGTTTGGGGAATTGCTTTAAATGGTCGGGAGAGCTTTCATTGGAATGTTTCTGAGCAGAGATTATCAATGCTGCTGAATGAATGGCTGCACGCTCATTTTATAGACATGGAAACAGCCTAGACACACACAGCAGAGACATGTAGGGATGGAGTACAGTTCATATTCTTTCTATCACAGCCTGTAATATGCCCAGGTCTCATGTCTGGATTCAAAAAGCCAGACCCAGGAATGAGGTGAACTTGGTGTTCTGGGAATCAAGCTCTATGCAGTCACTCTGCCCATCTACCACAGCCCACTATGTGCTGGGCTCTGGGCTGGGCACTGACTGGGGACATGGAGTGTACTTGCTCCTGCCCTCAGGGAGCTGCCAGACTCGGGAGGATTATAAGTCAAATTCACACTTCACTGTGCCTCGTGACAGAAAATACACGTCGACCCCAGGACACTCCTCTCCAGCATGCACCAGGAGAAGGCCTCCCTGCCACCTGGGTTTTCTTCTCTTTAATCGATAAGCATGAATGAGCTGCTGACTCCAGGTGGGATCCTGTTAGGGGTCACCCCTGTCTGTGCCACCCAGGCATCTCAGGGCCAACTTCCAGCCACCTCTGCTGCTAACACTTGGCCCATGCCATCTTCATCTCTTGCCGGGAATCTGCAATAGCCTTTTTAAATGTCCTCCCATCCCCCCAGCTACTACACCCTTCCAGGTGTTCTCAATCCAGCAGCCAAATGATCCTATCAAGGCATCGAGGGATCATGTCATTCCTGGCCCAGAACCTTTCGATGGCCTTCAACGCTCAGTGTTTTTTTTTTTTTTTAAATCCTTTCCTGGCCTGTAAGACTACCTCACCTGCCTCCTTACCTCTGAGAACTCAAGCTCTTCCTGTTACTCTCCTCCTCGACCACCTTTCTCAGCCACTCTCACACCCTTGTCCTTCTTCCCATGCTCCAGGCATGGACCTGCCTAGGGCTGTCACATCCATTATTTTCCCTGGAATACTGTTCCTACAGATATTTATACGATTTGCTCCCTGACCTCCTTCATGCGTCTGTTCAAATCTCAGCCCATTTTAGTTTGTAGTGTCTGTCCCTTCCCCCCAACATTCCTTACTCCCTGCTTTTTCTATCATTTATCACCCTCTTCTATATAGTATAATTTACTCATTTAATTTTGTTTACTCTCTGCCTTCCTTTACTAGAATGCAAACTACATGCTGACAGAGATTTTTGTAGCTTTATTCACTGCCAGGAATATAGAAAGTGCTTCATAAAAATCTGTTGAATAAATCAACATCCAGACAAATAATCTCCCCCATCCCAAACTTGTTTCTCCTCTGACCTCCCCTCTTTCCGTTCATGATCTACTTATGACATGATCATCCCCCTAACCACCCATGGCTCAGTGCCATTGTTCAGCAAGCCTTCATGGGAGCCAAGGAAGTGACAAGCCCTGTGTTGGGTGCCATGGAAACAAAGCGAAACCTGGGATGCACATGTAGTTCTCATGTTTTCCATCCATCACCCAAATCCAAATAACCCTCAGTTTTCTGATCTGTAAAATCAGTATAATATACCAATTTCATAAAGTGAAGTGAGATGACGTGTATAACGTGTGCTGGAAATGTCAGGTCCAGGAAAGGTGTGCTGCACAGGATATGTCTAAGATAGCTCCACTCACAGCCACTGAATTCTGGAGAGTCTTGCTCTGAGTATCTCCCAAAAGGGCAACATTCCTGCTGGGATGAGTTGGGAGGATGGAAGGAGAAGGGCTTGGAGGAGCAGAAAGCACTGAGGGTTAAGAAGAGAGGCATGTGGTCAGGGAGTCACTGAGTGCTTGGTTTCGGCTGATCACCAGTCATGTGCACGAGGGTTAGCCCACACTTGCTAGGGCCATGGGTTCCCAGGGATCTGAGGGAGTTCTTTGTCCTGATCATGCCTAGCCTCCGCCCAACCAGTTTTCTCTCTCCAATTGGGTACCTCATACCACTGCCCCGGTGACATCAGTGGGAACAGAGAGAGCCACAGAGCATGACTGCCTGCATCTAATTGATTTGTGCATATTGCTGACAGAGGACGTGCTTGGCCCCCGTGGAAGATTAGGAGTGGGATGTTCCAAGTAGAGAGGCTGCAAGGAAATTCTGCCCCATGCTTTCTCTGCCGGCCAGCTGGAGAGTCCTGCAGCAGCCTCCAGCCCGGCCCCTGGGAGTTTATCCCAAGAGGAAGAAAAGGAGCGAGAGAAGAATGAAGGGAGGGAGGGAGCAAGAGGGAGACAGAGACACAGGCACACGATGAATTAAGGTTTTTGAACATTTTCTGGGCACCAAAGCCAGGTTCTCTCTAAAGTAGGAAAAAGGGCAGAATGAGAGGAAGGGAAGGGGACCAGACACAAGTAGAGGCAGAAAAATGACAGTACACAGGGAGATGGGCACCTGCCTTAGACAGGCTGGTGACATAGAAACAAAATCAGGAGAACGTTAGGGCAACCTCTCTCCCAGCTAGGGGCTAGGGACAGGGAGCTTTTGGGGTTACAGATACTTTTGAGTTACAGAAGAGGCAAGCAAGGTGTAGCCTGCTGGAAGGTGGGATGCACATACCGCCTGAGTGGAAGGGAGGAGTTCATGTGGAGGGCAAACATATGCCTCCTGGGCTGCATCATCTCTGGCATTCCATGACCTAATGTTTCAGTCCAGTTTGGCTTAAATTTGTTTTCTTTGGTGGTTTTACTTCCTTTTAAATGTATCTGATAAACCAGACCTTCCAGAAAGGGCCCAGGTTTTGTTCACAAGAGTCTACATGCTGATGGTCAGGTCCAGCAAGGCTTTCTGACTCAAGCAATCTCATTTCTGGACTGACTTCTAAAGTCCTTATTGGGAAAAAAGATGGTCTTTGCCTTGAACCTGACAAAACAGATTCTGTGAATCGCTTAGACTTCCCTAAGCCTCATCTGTCACTCCACAGAGGTGCCATCCTGGAACTGTGACGATCTCTAATGCATCATGGTTTATAAATGAGTCTGACGTGTCGCCTGGCACACGAAAAACACTTACAATCAATCAGGCAAATCAGAAAAGCTGTAAAAATAGCTTATAGCTTATCTACCTACTGCCAAGAAAAAGCTACAAAGGATATACTCATGATCAACCAGCCAGAGATGTGCAATTAAAATAAAACAAATAGGAAAAAAGTGGGTTTACAGCAGGGGTCAGCACACTCAGGCCCATGAGCCAAATCCAGCGAGACAGTTTCTGTAAATAACGTTTGACTGACACATGGCCACACCCATTTGATTCCTATCATCTGTGGCTGCTTTCCACATGAAAGCAGAGGTGAATAGTTGTGACAGAAACTGTATGACCTGCATAAGGGAAAAGATTCACTATCTGAGTCTTACAGAAGTTTGCCAACCTCTGGGACATCAATTTTTGTTGCTAGAGGCTAAATCCAAGATCTGGTGTTTATTTATTTTTGTTACCTATTCGTTTTTTCACTTATAAAGTGGTTTTATAATCACTATCTCCCATGCTGAGCATTAAGTGAAAAATGAAGGCTAGATAAAAGCACCATGCACCCTACCTGGCACACAGTAAGTGACCACTAAGTAACATCTTGGCGTCATCAACACTATGTTCATAGTTGCTGTTTCTAGGACATAGGAAAGGAAGAACTGGTGGATGACCTGTGCTCAGCATCCTGATAAATGTGTCCTGGAGAGCTTGAAGTTAGATGAGGAAAATGAGTATTTAGTGAGTGGGACTCTATGTATGGCAAATACATGTTATTTCATTTTTTTTTTTAAATTCTCATAAGGACTCAGTTCCATTTTACGAGGGAGGATGTCGATGCTCCGCAAAGTTACACAAAATTACAAAACAAAGATCACAAACCTGTGTCTGTCTGCTTCAAAACTTGAATTCATATATATATATATATATATATTTTTTTTTTTTTTTTTTTTTTTTTTAGCTAAAGTAATGTGGTTGAAGTAATGTGGTAAAGTTTTACTTACAAAGGAGAGAATCAGTGGTGATGTAATAGCATTTTCCCATAGTCAACTATTCCCATTGACCAGAGAGATCTGACTTCCAGTAGCTTTGGAGGACAAAACTGAAAACATTAATTCATCTCTTTTCCGATTATATGTGCTGAAAAATTAAAGTTTCAAGGGTACACAATAATTCTCCATAGGATGTGTGCAAAAAACCCCAAAACAACAATTTTAAAAAGACAAGAAAGAATTTGAAGTTCAAAAGGTTTAAATCTGTTCTAAAGATAAGCCAGCATGAAAATATAATTCTCTGTAAAGTCTATGTAGAGTATTGGCAGCTTATGAAGAATTTCCTATAAATGACTTTATTGAAAGTCAAAAAATCATGTGAAGAAGAGGAGACATGTGTTATAACCTCCACGTTTACAGGGGGGAAAAAAAAAAAAAAAAACCTGAGACCCAGAAAATTAAGCACCTTAGCTAAAGTCATACAGCTAGCTCACATTGACATATGAGACCAGAGTGACAAATCATGGGACCGCAGTGGAACAAATTTACACAATTGAGTGTCTGTCAAGATGAGAAATGAAAATTACTCTGATGCTTTTAGAAGCCAGAATAAAAAACTTAAAGGGTGGGGAGAGCAGGTTTCCTATGCCAGGTGTTTGAGGGACCCATGGCAGATCCTCGCCCATGTTCCTTAGATCTGCAGCTTTGGAACCCAGTCACCTGGGGGCAGTGGTTCTGTAAGCCACCCAACGTGGGGCTTGTCAGTGGTCAGGGACACCTGGACAAGGTGATGCAGGGTGTCAGTGTCCTTCAGTGGGTGCCTTCCCTGCATCTGGATATGACTCCAAGAAGACTAGGAACTCCCCTTCTCTCTGTATTTATACATTTGCAACAATGAGAGGTAGTGGTCCTGAGGGGCTCTGTGGAGTCCTGGACTCGAGTGCCTGGAGTTAGTTGGGTGGCCTCAGGTTTGTGCAAACCTTTCCCCACCCTTCAGTTTTCATGTCCTAAAAAGGCATCCTAACTATCCCCACCTCTTGGCTGGTGGTAAGGACCTGCATGTGTAATATCTGTCCCAATGGCACAGAGTCCCTGCCAGCACTTCACAGCCACACTGGGCTACAGTTCAGCATATCCTCAAAGAAAGACCCCTAGGGGTTGCTTGGTCTCTTCCTCTGATTCTACTCACTTTGTGACCCTAGGTAAGCCACGTAAGCCCTCTGGGCTTTAGTTTTCTCCTTGGTCTAATGGAAATTATAAGCCATGGCTATCTATCAGTGGGGCTCTGGGGAGCATCCGGTAAGAGAAGAGACATGACAGGGTTTTGCAGACAGTAAAGTGGTGTTCGCAAATGAGTCAGGGTGGTTACCTTCATCATCCCTCCTGGAAGTTCTCAGTGATGGAGGGGTTACTGCAGTGGATGAGGAAGGACTATGTAGCACCCTTCCGATTCATTTTTATATCTGACAGAACAATGCCTTTTTATTTATTTTAAAAATTATTTTGGCTTTTTCCGTCATGACCTGGTGCTTGATCTCAGCAATCATTTTCACACTATATTTTCTTAACAGCCATTGTAGTATAACAAGAACTCTCTCTTATGCCTACTGTAATCCTGGAGGGGACTCTCCTTTTGTACACTGACGTGCTGCTGAGGCAAAGGAGTAAAGGGTGTTATCTCCATCTTACAAAAATAAAAAGCTGTCCCGGGTCCCAGGAACAGGTCTCCCTCCCTTCCCTGTTCCCTGTCAGGCACCTTAACACGCCAGGAGACAGAGTAGGTGAGGTGCTGTTTCCACATTCCACATGGTGGGAGGTGCTTAGGCAGCAACTGCAGGCAGCCCCCTGAAGATACCCCACCCAACGAGGCAGAAATGAACATGTGCCTTGACCGATGGCAGGAGCTTCTTACCTATACATTTTAAAGCAGTGGCATGTTTTCAAATGCTGCACATTTTTAGGTGTCTTCAAATATGCTCATGCTCTAGATTCAGGATACTCCTGCTCTGAAACCACTTTCTTAGCTGGTTAGGATAGCAGCCTGACTTGAGAGATACACACAAGATGCACAAGTGTGGCCTGGGGAGAGACACTAGCTAGGACTCAGAGACTAGCTCAAGACCATTCTAAATCTCCAGGGTCTACTACTCCTACCTAACATCTCTCCTGAAGAGAATTATAAGGACCCAGGGTTGTGCAAATACTACTTATCAAGATTCTTGCTCTTGAACAGGGTAGGTACCCCATCCTGATCATTGTCTATTGACTTAGCAGTTCCTCAAGTATGCTTAAGAGGAAAATTTTAAACAAGTGACTATTAGAACAGCACAATATATAGAAGGTACTAAATCGTTTAAAAAAAATCATCTTGCACCTATGTCTTGCAACCCTCTCAAAAAAAGAGGGGATAATATTCCATTGTGTATATACCAGTTTCTTTATCCATTCATCTGTTGAAGGGTATCTAGGTTCCACAATCTAGCTATTGTGAATTGAGCTGCTGTAAACATTGGTGTGACTGCATCACTGTAGTATGCTAATTTTAAGTCCTTTGGGTATAAACCGAGGAGTGGGATAACTGTGTCAAAAGGTGGATTCATTCCAAGTTTTCTGAGGAATCTCCATACTGTTTTCCAGAGTGGCTGCACCAATTTGTAAGTCTACCAGCAATGTAAAAGTGTGTCTTTTTTCTCACATCCGTGTTGAATGGATAAAGAAACTGTGGTATATATATACACAATGGAATACTATTCAGCCATTAAGAAGAATAATACTATGGTATTTGCAGATAAATGGATGGAATTGGAGAATATCATGCTGAGTGAAATAAGCCAATCCCAAAAAACCAAAGGCTGAATGTTTTCCCTGATAAGTGGATGATGATATATAATGGGGGTGGGGGGTTGGGGGTGAGAGAAGAATGGAGGAAATTTAGATTATGTAGAGGGAAATGAGAGGGAGGAGGGGGGTATGAAAAATGGTGGAATTAGACAGACATCATTATCCTACATACATTTATGATTACACAAATGGTATGAATCTACATCGTGCACAACCATAGAAATGAAAAGATGTATCCCATTTGTGTACAATGAATCGAAATGCAGCCTGTAAACATTTTAAAAAGAATAGAAAAAGTTTTAAAAAGAGGGGAAAGGAAGTATAACTAGTGGCACATTTCTTTACCTTATTTATTTATTTATTTATTTATGTATGTATGTATGTTAAATTTGTTCCTTAGGTTTAAAACCTCTATTGTTATCTTGCTCATTTCTACAAACAACGGCAGAGTTATATATCCAAGTGTGACATGTGCTTATAGGTAACTAAGCTGTGTAAGACATACCTTAAGAACACTTAATTCCTGGAATATCAAAATAGTTGGAATGCATCACTATGCATTAGGTTAACTGAGAGATGGAAGCAGACTAAATGGAATGGAAGTGTTTCCACTCTGAAATGTTAACACAGTAATTACCATGCTCAGAGCCTTATTCACCACCATATGAGATACCTTGGAAATATCACTCCTTTCCAGCACTCCCCATCTAACACTTCTGGGCTCTGGGAATATCAGGGCTGTAATCATAGCAGTCCTGCTGGAAGAAGAATCTCCCAAAATGCCTTAGAATTATTAGCTCTTCATCCACTTTGCAAACTGCCCCCCCCCAACACGAGGTGAACAATTTCAGGAAATTAAATGATAAATATTTTAAAAATGACCTTTAGCACAGTGCCAGCTGAGTAAATGCCAGCATTACATGGTGTTGCTCTGAGGCCTGGAAAGCCATGATTATCCTGTAGCCGGTGAGGAGGTCTCCCCGCCACCCCAGGAGCTCGGGGTCTAACAGGGGAGAGGCTGTGGCCAGGGCTGGGGACTTGCAGGACCCAGGAGGCAGGAAGCTCTGTCAATCACCCAAGGGCCTGATGAAAAACCCTTAAACTACCATGTGGGGAAAGCAGGGCACAAGTTGTACACACAGTCACCACAGGGAATCAAATTGTGCTTTCATAAAAAGGTCCATTCAAAAAGCTGAAGCAAGAAGTGAGGCCAGGGGTTTATGCCTCCCTCCCTCGGTTCCTTCCTTCTGCCTGAACATCCTAACTTCCTCCCTCATCCAATCAATATTAACTGAAAGAACATCCAGGCACTGTGCTAGATCCTGAAGATAATGCGTAAAAACAAAACCCAAAACAAACAATAAAGCATCTTAATCTTTCATTGTCCTTCTATGTATTTTTGCAAGCCTTTTTTTTTTTTTTTTAATAAAATGGCATATGTTCTTTTGTGGCATAAAAATAAATGTATTATTTAAAATTATGTGTTGTATAACTCTATAATCTAGTCAGGGAAATATAAATGGTGACTGGATAGCTGATGCTATGAACTACTTAGTGCTAATTAGTTGCACATGATTGATTTTCTTCCAAGGTAGGGAAATCTTACTTTTTAGTGATGCTCACTACAGTATTTACAGATTAAATAATATGATGTTGGAATTTTGACTCAAGAATTCTAAGACCAGATACTGATCATTGTTGAAGCTAGAGAGGGAGCATGGGAATGAGGGCATGTAACACTAATCTCTGGTCTTGCTGAAGTTTGAAATGTTTAATAATGAAAGCTAAACTAAACCAAAAAAGCATTTGAGAATAAATGGGACAAGTCTACTGGGAAGTGCTGAAATGCCAGGGTGGACATGGGAGGGGGCTCTGGGTGGAAAGAAGCATGCCAGGCACCTGGACAGAAGGAAGACTACAAATCACACTTTTAAAATAGTTTATTTCCTCACTTAGGAAAAAAAAGAAAAAAGAAAAAACACCAGCATCATCAAAGTCTCTTCAAACACAAAGAACACCCCTCCTCTATTCAAGTTCTTCATTGCAGAGCCTCTTCCTCAGTGTGTGGGGTCCCCAGTTCTGTGTGCAGTTGGATGATTCTATGTCTTCCAGCATATAATAGTTCACTTATGCATCTGCCTTCTCAGGAGGGCAGAATTCCATTTCTAAATCCCAATTCCTCATGCTGGGCTATGTGTCCCATGAATGCCTTATTAAACTGATTTCTAAAAAACTCACACAATCCATAAGTTCTAAAATGTTTTTCCTAAAATCCTAATAACTCATGTGATAGGGCAGAAAGAAAGAAAATGGGAATGAAATGTAGAGGTGTGCTGGTTTTGCTTCCCATTTGGGATCAGCATGTTGATTTTGCACTCATGAGAATCTCTTCCTACTCTGAGGAGTAGGAAGAGGAGTAGGAGTTTATCTTTGGCTAAGTCTGGAGTCAATGGAATTGCCAAGGAGTATGTGGGCCTGTGTCACAATAACCACACACCTTCACTCAAAATCAAGGAAATAAAATAAGTTAGGCAAGATGGCACTGATGCCAGGAGAAACCACTTCAACCACAGAAGTAAACCCCAATTACGAGCATCCAATTGAATGCTTCTGTTTGGCATCCGAATGGTTAGATGGACTGTAAGATTTTTAGATATGCAAAGACCCAATCCTTCTACGACTTTATTTAAGGGGAATTTCTATGAATGAACAGGCTATACATGAGAACTTCTCATTATCTACTGAGAGATCATCTTAAAGTGAGGAGGAGATTGTTTTTTTCCTTTTGGTATCAGGATTGAATCCAGGGTTGCTTAACCATTGAGCCACATCCCCAGCACTTTTTATTTTTTATTTTGAGACAGGGTCTCTTTAAGTTGCTGAGGTTGGCTTTGAACTTGAAATCCTCCTGTTTCAGTCTCCCAAGCCACTGTGATTACAGATCGACACCACTGTGCCCAGGAAGAGAATTTTTTAAGTTTAAGCCTTCACATCTACAATGCAGAATATGTTGTCGAAATCTCAAACCTACCATGTCTCAAAAAACACTGAAAACTGTTGCTGAATTATTTCTTCCTGCCCTTTCTGTCCTACCTAGTACCCTTGGATACAGTAGACCAAACTACTATATGTATCACAGTCAGGTCACATTTTAGAGCTGCAAGTGATCATGTATGTTTGATGCCTGGCCATGATCAGGCACTTCTGACAATGTAGCAAGACAGTGGCATGAGCTCAGAACCCAGATGCCAGATGTATGGACTTTTGGAGTGGCATGGGTAGGGTTGTAAAATCCCACAGGCATAATACCAGGACCACCCCTGTGAAGAAACTGGGGAGACTTGACCTCAGTGATCACCCCTGGCCGTAGGTGTCTTTAGTTTGGAAAGGGATCCTTTGTGTCCATTGCAGTAGATGTTATCGTATCAGATTTATGAGTTTATGTGCTCATTTTCACCAGGCCTCGAATCCATTCCTCTGCGGGTCTAGGTCACACCCCCATCACAATGTCAGAGTGATAATTTTTAGGTATGACTCTAACCATGCCATCTTCAGCCTCAAACCCTTCAACAGACCCCCATTCATAGGGGGCCTCTCTGGGTTCCAGTATTGCATCTCCCTCAGCCCTGGGGCCTAGTGTGATAACTTCCCATGTTGTTAGTCCCTGGATACTTCATTTGCCGGCATATCTATCAATAATCCATTCGTGAAACTCTCCAGTAGTCAACCCCTCTGAATGTGCTCTTTCCTGCTGAGACCCTGAGGAGCACAATTGGACCACTTTGAAAGAAGAAAGTAGGGATGGTTGCTCCTCCAGATACCAAGCTATGCTATTAGGAAGAAGATAAATACATCAACAGAAGAGGCTATGGGGACCTTGGGGTTTGACATATGCTAAAAGTGGCAGTTCAAATCAGTGGGCGGGAAGAATTGACGACACAATAAGCAGTGTCAGGACAACTGGTTAGCCTTGTAGACAATAATAGACAATTATCAAGAATACAACTGACAAAAAATGTTGGCGAGGAAGTGGGGAAAAAGTTATACTCATACATTGCTGGTGGGACTGAAAATTGATGCAACCACTCTGGAAAACAGTATGAAGATTCCTCAGAAAACTTGGAATAGAACCACCATTTGACCCAGTTATCTCACTCCTCGGTATATACCCAAAGAACTTAAGGTCAGTATGCTACAGTGACACGGTCACATCAATGTTTATAGCAGCCCAATTCACAATAGCTAAACTATAGAACCAACTTAGGTGCCCTTCAACAGCTGAATGGATAAAGAAAATGTGGTACATATACGCAATGGCATCGTACTCAGCTATAAAGAAGAATGAAATTATGGCCTTTGCCAGTAAATGGATGGAACTGGAAACTATCATGCTAAGTGAAATAAGCCATCCCCCCTGCTAAAAATGCTCAAAGGCTAAGTGGTCTCTCTGATACATAGTTGCCAACACACAATAAGGGGAAGTGAGGGAAGAATAGAAGTTCAATGGATTAGACAAAGGGGAATGAAGGGAAGGGAGAGGGAATGGAAATTGGAAACGCAGCAGAATGGAAGCAGACATAACTTTTCTATATTTGTATATGAGTATACCACCAGTGAAACTCCACAAGATGGGATCCTATTTAGAATAAGTTATATTCCATGTATGTGTAACATGTCAAAGCACATTCTACTGTCATGTATAACTAAAAAGGACAAATTTGTAAAAAAGAATTTAAAAAAAAAGAAAATAGCCATAGACCCTGAACAAATGCTTATGTATAAGTGCAGTCAAAACATTAAGCCCAGAAATCTTCAACACTTAAGCACATATTCAGACTCAAGGAGTCACAGAAGTTGGAGCAAAACTAGATGTATCTCAACAGATCTTCTGAACCAGATTCCGCATTCTATTAAGAAAAGATCATTCCCATCTAATAGATGAAGAAATGAGGCCAATGCTGATTAAACGGCTTGTCCACTTTCACCTAGTAAGTCTAATCAGTAGGACCTGCTCTCACCCTTCTATGAGGGTGAAGGCAGGACATGTGACTGCTGAGTTTTGTACCATTTCCCCTGGCACCCCTTCTTCAGGTGCTGAGGTTTGAACACAATGAGTGCAGACAGCTGCCGCATGTCAGCAGAGGGGGAAATAATACCCGTTCATCAGGGAGCTAATTCTGTAAGGCGCGCCATCTAATAGGTACCGTATACACGTAAATAGGATGCTCTAATCAGCGGGAAGGCAGGAGCTGCAATCTATCCCTCATGGACCTAAAATATAATGGAGCTAAATTGAAGGTTTTACGATACACAAAGCACATCACTTAGAAGACAGATGCTTTTCCAGGCAAGGTGTTCATTTCCAGAACTAGTTCCCGCACTCTCTGACATCCAGTCCTGGCAAACACTGGGCACCTAATAAAGCAATGCCCAGGGCAGTTCTGGAGTATTTATAGATCCTGGGGGAGATAGCACAGTGCAAAGGTTAAGAGCACAGACTTAGAAGCCAGGCAGACGTGGGTTCCAGTCCTGCTCTGCCGTTTCACGGTTCTGTGACCCTGGATAAACCTCTCAACCTCTCTGGACCTGTTCTCTTACCAGTAAGAGAAGGATGATAATGCCCAACGGGAGCGTTGGAGGAGTAGATGAAATGATGTAGGCAGATGCCTGCACTGACTTAGTAGTTGATGGGCTTTAACTGTGATTAGCCTGATTTCTTGGTGTAGCCCATCTTCCTGTTCCAAAGGACGTTCCCCGGGGATAGCTCTAAAATGTGGGCAACAGTGTACTGTTGGAGTACTGCTGGAGCGTCACTCCTCTGATGATTACTTTGATGCACAGATCATGGGACGTTGAACACCTATGTCACACAAGTGGAGTAGAGCTCTGCCTGTTCTGTTGGCTGGGACAGTTTGTTTTTTTTTCTTTTTCTCTCAAAAAAATTACTGTTTTCAATTCACCAATAATTGTACATATTTCTATACATACATGTATACATTGTTTAAAAACAAATCAGGGTATTCAGCATATCCATCACTTTGTGCATTTATCTTTCAAGGGTAAGAATATTGAAAATCCCTCTTTTGGATATTTTGAAATGTTCAATACAATATCGTTGATCACAGTCACACTACTGTGCAACAGAATGCCAGAATTTGTTCCTCCTTCCTGCCTGGAACTTTGGCCCAGTTTTTTCTTTTAATAAATTAACTGAAAATATGTTAAAATCACAAGTTTCACAGAAACATCTGTATTTCCAATTTCTTTTGGAATAATGAAAGGTTTGGTGACAAAACACCAGCTGCCCCCTTGAAAGAGGCCACTGTGGGTTCACTGCCACACTCCCCACCCTGCCCTCTTGCTCTACTTGGCTGTTTCCTGTGAGCATTTGAGTTTAAGACTCTTCCTGATGTAAGCATTATTTTCCCAACTTGACAGTAGAAAAAATATGAATTTTGGAAATGCAATACTTTATCTGAAAACAACTTGTGATGACAGGTTTATGGATTAGAGGATTTGACCAACCTGACTTTGACTCATGGCTCTGTCACGTATAGTTGCATGGTCTTGGTGTAGTTTGTCTCAGAGACTCAGTTGCCTCTGAAACTGTGTCTAAAACTTAGGTTTCCTTGTCTGAAATGTGGGTTGAAACATATCTTTCCCACAGGTGGTGTGAGGATTAAATAAGACGGTACAAAGTATTCAGCACAGTGTCTGGCCATAGGAGACTTTCAGAAGATGTAATTATCCAATTATTTTGGGAAAAACAGAGCTGGGGCACCTAGGTTATTAAGAAACCTATGAAATCTCTTCATGTATTTTACTCGATGAAATGGTATATTATCCATACTTCTTTAAAGAGTTATTTTGTCCATCTTATTTATTTTTTAATTTGATTTTTTTTCTTTGTACCAGGGATTGAACCCAGGGGCCTTTAACCACTGAGCCACATTCCCAGCCCATTTTATGTTTTATTTTGAGATAGGATCTCGCTAATTTGCTTAGGGCCTCAAGTTGCTGAGGCTGGCTTTGAACTTGTGATCTTCCTGCCTCAGCCTTCAGAGTTGCTGGGATTACAGACATGCATCACTGCACCTGGCGTTGTCCATTTTATTTTTTGGGACATGTCCTGTACATTTCATCTTCATATGCTAATCTGTGCTAGCCGAATGAGTTTCAGGATCTCCTGTCTTCATTGGTGCAAGGAGACATTTGTGAATTTGCTTCATTGCAAGGAAGACAGAAATTAAAGGAAATTTTTCTGGATCTGGTCCTTCATCTTAAAGTTCAGTGGCTTTGCTGTTTTCACCTGGTGCTGTTGGCTCCCGCCTTCTCAATTCCATTATGTTCCCAGAGATAAAAAGTTACTTTGCTGACTGAGATGGAAAAATTCTTTGAGTGACCCTTATTTTACCTAAGTGACATCAGTGGGGAGGTATTTTTCAAGCACCATCCATGAAACAAAAGGAAAAGTGATCTTAGCTCTGGCCGTGGAAACTGTGACACACACAAGTTTCCATAACTGCATGTGCTGAAAAGCATTGAATGGCGCAGACCTGGTCCCTGCAGCCGTGATCTACATGTGGTCTCCCAAGGACATCAGAACCCGTCGCCCCCCCTTAATACCCAGCACACAATACCTGCCTCATGGTCCTGTGGCCCAAGGGAAGGGTATTTCTTCTTCCATCTCTCTCTTGCTTCCCCACAATCTCACTACTTTTTCCCTGCCCAAGACTGATTCTCTGTGTTTTTTTTTTTTTTTCCTTTTAAACCGCTTTCTGTACAATAGCTGTGCATTTTTTATTGGTTCTATTTAGTTATACTTGACAGTAGAGTCCATTCTGATAGAATTATACAAGTATGGACTCTATCTTAT
Organism: Sciurus vulgaris; assembly: GCF_902686455.1. NCBI lineage: Eukaryota > Metazoa > Chordata > Mammalia > Rodentia > Sciuridae > Sciurus > Sciurus vulgaris. The sequence continues at coordinate 76,583,949 of NC_136472.1, forward strand.
TCCTATTAGGACCCCAGTATTGTGAATGTACACAATGGTGAGATTTTCCATCTCTCTCTCCCTCTCTCTCTCTCTCTCATTATCTCAGAAGTGACTTCAAAATTCGTAAAGATAAAATTCTCACAGGTGTGGAAAAACTATGATAAAAGTGTCAATGAGGTCAATTTATTGGTGAGAAATGGATTATTATATATTAATACCAATGGCAACAAAAATAACAAGTATTTATTTTAAAAAACCTGTTACATGACAGGGCACACACCATCTCATTTAATCCAGCAACAACTCCTGGAGGAATTATCATTCCAGTGTTACAGGTAAGGAAGCTGAGGCTCAGGTCACACCCAGGCCCCAGGTTACATACCTGCGAATGCCAGAGTGAGGGTTGAACTGCTTCCCGGGCTCACTCCTGTGCCTGGGATCCTGCCTACTCTACCAGTCATTCTATGTTTGCTTTCAAAATCAGTCTTTGCAATTTATCGCCTTGTAAGTCTCTTTTCTCAAGTGGATTTAACAGAGATATTCAAAATTACCCAGCTAAAAGCATTTACAATGGATACATTGCCTTTCCTTCAAAATTCAGTTGTTTTTAAGAGGAAAAAAAAACCATTGGGAGACACATTTCAAAATCCTCCTAATGAGGTATTTACCTGATGATCCACAATGGCTTTGATTGTGGGATAAATATGGGATTGCCACTCAGGCTTTGGAGAAAATATATGTAATTACAAAGATTTAGCAAAGTAGGAATAACAAATTGTTTTTCAACTTCGTGGACATTAAAAGTTGCAACTCCAAGAGGCTTTGGGCTGGGATGCTAAACACCATATATGCTTGACACTAGGTAAGTGCCCTCTGATGAAAGAACCTTCCACTCCAAAGAATTAAGACAAGGTGTTTGAGTGGTCTCTGATGAAAGAAAAACCAAGCCAATTGGATCTTCTTCCTGAGGCCCATCACAGCCCCTGTGTGGTTAACCACCTCAAAGCTCCCTGATGCAACAATATCTTCAATGTTTCCAGGTTCTGAAATCATGAGATTTTTAAAGCAAGCAAGACCCTGGGTGCTCAAATAGTGCCAGAACCAGAGGTGGAATATCTAAGTGAGGGTGACCCCCACAGCCTTCAGAATAGGATTCTCTAACTTCCATTACATTCCAGAAGCATTTTTGTCAATCTATGTGCCAGAGGCTGAGGACACAAGGATGGACATGATGGTCATGGCTACCACCCTTCAGCAGTGGGAGTCAGGCAGTAACAACGGGTATGCAGCAGGTTAGTGACTGACCACAACAGCAATAGGGAGAGAGAGAAGTAGGCAGAGCTAAGAGCAAGAAGGAGGAAGTCCCAGATCTCAGGAGGCCCAGGGAAGGTCTGTGAGGGAGAAGGTGGTAGAGAAGCAGGATGTGTTTGAGGAGGATAAGATATCCAGTGTGGGCGGAGGGAAACCCCTTGTGGGATAAGGCCCAGAAGGGAGTGGAACTGGGTCCTATAAGGTTTTAAAATATGTTAAGATATTGAAATTTGACCCTGAGGTCAATAGGAGTCCACTGATGGGTTCTAACCAGGAAAGTTCACTGTGAAAGGTCACTGCAGTGTAGTGGGGGCAGTGGCATGCTGGAGTTGGTTTACATGGCTTGAGAGGCCAATTTGGGCCTCTCTTCCCAACACCCAACTTCAGGGATGCCATGTTGGCGCCTGAAATCAGCCATGGTGGGAATATTTACACCATAGAAATTAGCAACACTGCAAATCAGGGAGCACTTTTTTCCTTTCAGAAAACAGGTTTTTCACCTTTGGTCAGTATATCCCCCATTGGAAGGGAAAGAGTGGAGGAACACTAATACAGGCAGGAGAGGATGATAGCAGGGGAGGTGAACAAAAGGAGGTAAATGGCGCCAGAGCTGTAGCTCAGTGGCAGAGCACTTGGCTAGCATGTATGAGGCACTGGGTTCAATCCTTAGTACCACATAGAATAAATAAAATAAAGACATTCTGTCTATCTACAACTACAATTAAAAAAAAAAAAAGGTAAGTGTGTGTCTATCATTTGTGAATGATGAAAGGGAGAACTTGACCTGGAGGTATTACAAATATTTCCTAAGCCCCTCCCCTGTGCAGTCTGAGGATCCAGAAGGGAGAGAATGGTCTGTATGTCCTCAAGGAGGAAAAAAGCCATGGTAAACAGTCTCATTTACGGTAGCACTGCATTCAGCAATAACAGTGGCAGTTGTGACAATACTGAGTGCCACTGTGTGATAGTCGCTATGCATTATTTAATCCCTTTTGCAGGAATTGAACACCTACATCATAAGGTATTATTATTCCTCATTTTACAGAGAAAGGTGAGGTTTAAAGGTTGAGTAACTTGTCCCAAACACCTGTTGGTATTGAGAAATCAGTGAGAAAGTTTCCATTTCCTAAGAAGAGTGGTATGGAGCTCAGGCTTGAAGGATGTGGAGAGCTGGGACCAGGGGAGCTGGGAGGGGAGGCACACAGGCGGAGGGACCAGCGTGAGCACACACAAGGAGGTGGGGAGAGCAGGCCTGCTGGGGTGGAAAACGAGTTCTCTGTAGCAGCAGCATACAGTCGCTGTCACAACTACTCAGCTCCACCACTGTAGCACAAAAATAGCCACAGACAATATATAAACAAACGAGCATGGCTGTCTTCCAGCCGAGATTTATTTAGGCCACTAAAATTTGAATTTCAAACAACTCTCACATGTCACGAAATATTATTTTGCTTTTGATTTTTTTTCCCCTCACCATTTAAAATGTAAGCACTTTCCTTGGCACATGGGCCATACAAAAATGGGGGTGGGCCAAACGTGGCCCCTGGGCTACAGTTTGCAGATCTGGGTTAGACCAGTTCTACCTAAGAGAAATTTAATATGAGCCATGTCAGTGATTTAAAATTATTTAAAATTCTAACTAAAAACATATTTGCAAACTAAAAATAAGGTCTGGGAATATAAATCAATGGTAGTGTTATTGCCCAGCATGTAGAAGACTCTGGGTTCAAAGCCTATAACCATACGCACACATACAAATAAAAAAGTAAAAATAAACAAAGTTAATTTTAATGAGATTTTAATTAACCCAGAATATTCAAAATATTATTATTTTAATGTGTAATCAACATAAAAATTATATTTTACATATAAAAATTACCTATTTTTATATATAAAACAGATATATTTTATATTTTTTTGGTGAGGGGACTTGTCTTCAAAATCTGGTGTGTTTTTCATACTTATAAAACTTCTCAATTGGGGCTGGCCACACTTCAAGTGATCAAGAGCCACAGAAAGCCAGTGGCTATGGTATTGCTCTAACTTGCTAACTTGCTTAATCCTTAAACACCACCAGCATCCTTGCGCCCATTTTATAGCTGTGCTCTTTCCTCGGGGGCTCCTGCAACTGCTGCACCCCCAACTCTGATGCTGGAAGGCTTGTCGCTGAGGATTCAGGGCAGCATTAGTGGTGGTATAGACTTTCCGGTCATTCCAGAGGCCCTTCTCCGGGGTCCCACAGCGCTTTGGAGTAATTCTACATGGCATTCACTCCACCATGGGAACATGCATGACCGGTGGCGTGTTCCTTGTGCAACTTCCACTATGCAGCTCACAGGGGCTCTCAGAGACAGACACAGGTCAGTGTAAGGAGCCACTGGCCCCTACGGCCAATGGGTGTGCCCAGCAATAAAGGGGATGCCTACAGTGAGTGGGAGGGGAATGTAAGGGCTCTGTTCCCTCACGCCTCTCATACAGTGATCATTTTTCTGCTTCAAGGGCAATACATGAGCCTTTTGAGGTTAATTAGCCTCTAGGCAATTTTCACGTTGGCCCTGACATTAGGCAGTAATCCTACCACCCTATGCTCCTGCACTGCGATGTGTCTGGCCGTCAACATTCCTGTGTCCTCCCTTCTCAAAGAGCTTACAGGAGATGAGTTCCAAATAGAGCTCATCCTCTATTCCTAGGCCTGGCAGAGTAGCCAGCAGCTGAAACAGATCCAAACGTAGGACAAATCACATCACAGTGAATGGTGACGAATGAATGATGCCATTCACCACAGAAAAGGCCCTGGTGTTCGTTCAACAACTTTGCTGGAGGCACAGGGTTATACATCAGTCGATGATTACTCTCCCATTGACAGCTTTCATTCGAGAATTGCCCATATTTTCTTCTTTCTTGGGATCAATAAATAATAATAAGGTAGATGCAGCTGGGTGCAGTAGCACATGCTATAATCCAGTTATTTGGGAGGCTGAGGCAGGAGAACTGCAAGGTCAAGGTCAGCCTCAGAAAGTTAGTGAGACCCTGTCTCAAAGTAAAAAATAAAAGAGCTGGGCATATAGCTCAATGAGTGTGCTTACCTAGCATGTATGAGGCCCTGGGTTCAATCCCCAGTAATTCAAAAAATAAATAAAATGAAGTAGGTGTCATTTATATAGCTCAGGCAAAAAAAGAAAAAAAAAAGTACTACAAGAGGTAGAAAATAAATTTTGGAATTATTAAAACCTGTTTTCACATCCTGCTTTTGATACAAATTGACTGGATCACCTTGAGCCTCCATATCCTTCAAAATAGGAAAATTAAGGTCTAACTCACATGGCAACATTGGGAAGACTAGGCAAAACTACATGTGAATGCTTGTAAAAGAATCCCTGCTCAGGAAATGTTGCTTTCTCTTTCTTTTCTTCTGACCTTAACACAGCATGTCTGCTAGAGGCCCTGTAGCACTCATGGAGGGCTGACAAAAAGCCGCTTCCTGTGAGTCAGCCGGAAAGAGGGTGTTTGCACAGTGTGGTGCATGCTTGTTTTCATTCCTCTCCCTAGTAGGAGGGTCAAAGAAAATGGTTCCTTGAAACTTTCATTCCTCCTGTTAGGAGTTAATGTACATCATGCCTTCCCTGTCATTCCATTTGTCATTGATTAGGTACAATGAAAGAATTGTCATCATTTTGTCAATACCTACTTATGAATATGAATATATATATATTAAAAAATATATATATATCATAAATTGGGGCTTTGGAAATAACTCACTTATGCTAACCCAATATGTCAGTGGTCTGCTGAAGCCAACTAAAAATACAGCAATTTTATCATTTTGATTCAAATTATTAAAAAAAAAGAAAAAGGAGAAAAACAGAACAAATGTGACACTCAAATGGCCTCCTTTGACCAAAAACAAACAAACAAACCAAACCAAAATAACCCTACCAACCTCTTCCTTGAAATTTTCAAAAAGTGTGACAATTTGGATGGTTATTGACCTTTCTTTTTCTTCTGAGGGGGCCTTTTATTTCACAGGATCAAGAGTCTCAGATCTCCTTTGTGTCAGATTAGTAGCAATAATAATAAAGATAGTCTCCGGCTGTAACTAGATCTGTCTAAAGGAAGCAGAGGCTGCTGTGTCTTTAATGCAAAGGAAGTTGCATGGTGTTGAGAGAGGCCAAGTCCTGCCATTTCCAGCTTGCTGTGGCCCTGGGGGAGGGGCCAGGAGGCATCTCTACCAAGGTAGAGCCCACTCCAAGACTAGGGACTGCTCCAGGGCAGGGCAGCATGGGTGGTTTAATCTCTTATCTCCTAGCACAGAATGATCAAGAGTTTGCTGAGCCACCATCAACAGATGAACCCTACAGGAATGATATTACAAATTTAATGAGATGAGCTGGCAAGAGAAACCATCTAGCTTAAGAGTAGCCTAGAGCCTCAATTAGCAATGTGATCTTGGGTAAATCACTTGACTGCTCTGGTCTTCAGTTTCTGCCTACCTTGATAGGAGAAGGTGAGAGTCAAATATATAGCAAGATGAAGCAACAAGTATGTTCACCTGTAGTACTGTACTTAGCAGTACTATCCTTTTTGGGGAGCAGGGCAGCATGCTCAGAGTATATCAGACCCACTTCCAAACTTCCATCCTAGTTGTGAGAAGCACAAGTTTTGGAGTCAGTTTGCTTGCCTTTGCATCCCACCTCTGCCATTTACTAGCTAAGGGCAAGTTACTTGACATTTCCATGCCTCATTTTTCTCATTTGAAAAATGTGGATCATAACAGCACCTATCCTATAGGGCTACTGTGAGGACTAGAAAAATTAATATACATGCAAAGAGTTTAGGATAGTGCCCAACATTAATATTAGCTTTCATCATCACTGTGATCGTTATCATCATCAGCGGCAGCATCATTATCATTGTGTTGGGAAAGTTAATTAGCCTAATTTCCATACCTGCAAAAAGGGGATGATAACATTCATCTTACTGGGAAGTGTGGTATCAGTAAATTCAGGAAAGAGAGGTACTTGGTTCCCAGTAAATGGCAAATAAATGTTATTTTTCTCCCTCCTTTCTTTTCTAATTCTGGTTAAAAAAAAAAAAAAAAAAAAAAAAAAGAAGAAGCTTTGTCCAGGGGACTGGGGCATTTGTAAGCACACAAGTCCATTCTTGCCTGCTTTTCTTTCTTTATAGAATCTCTTCCCCACCCTTTTTTCACTTAACTGTCTCAGGTCCCCAGACAACAAAAGAACAGGCCACATCCTGGCTGGGAATGAAATCTTTTTTAAACTGGGAAATGTTCCTGCCAGGCAGGGCCAGGAATCACTTGAAACGACACCACCAAATTACCAACCAGTCTCAGAGGTTTCCGAGAGAGGCTTAAGAACCTGGGCGAGGGTTTGGAGCACTTAACCCGCTGAAGCCTCTTCAATTGCAGCCTGTCACCCCCTGAGTTAAGTAGTGGATGAAATCAGCATGTATAATTCTCATCTGCTAAGGTTCAGAGAGGCGCATTACATTTCAGCATGATTAACACTGCTTTCGCTCTTCTTCTTCGTGTGCATTTTCCCTTCCCAAGGACCAGGGATAGGGTTCAAAGAAGTGGAGAGGGACAGAGGTGAGCACTTCAATAGAACAGGTGCTCAGCTTTAAGTGAAACTCTCAAACAATTGATAGTCAGGGAAGAGATCTTTTCTTCTCACTCTGCCAGATTTAACAATTTACCAGAAGGCCTCCCTAGACTGGGAGAGAGAGCAAACAAGGTGGGGAAAACAGCCAGTCTCAGAAACTTCAGCTCAGTCATTCATCCACCCATCCATTTGTATGTCCATCCATCCATCCATCCATCCATCCATCCATCCATCCATCCATCCATCCATCCAACAAGCTCTCCCCTCTATACCAAGTTAACTTGAAATCACCTATAGACCTATCTCCATTTATTTTCAGAAACTTCTCTAACCAAGATTGAGTAGAATCCTCAAAGATCTCATAGTTCTGAGTAGATTTCATTTAAAGCACCAACTGCAGTGGCAAATACTATATTTATTTGTATAATTAATCATTAATGTTCATTAGAACTTGGTTAACGCCCAGGGCTATCTCCAAAGCCCAGGGTCTTTTCAGATGTAGCTCTGGCCCTGGGTCTCGAAATCATAAGTGTGCCATGTTCCATCAAATACTTCTTCACTCAGGAGGCCAGAGATAAAACTGATACATACAAGCAATGGCCCCTAGAAGCAAAGCCTAGCAAAGGGCTGAGGGCCCTCTGTCCCCTGAGCTGGGCTCTTGCTTACACTGTGGACTCCTTACATGGCGATGGACCTACTTAGATGGAGGCCTGGGCTGACCACTCTGCACTCATAACTGCACAGGTCTCTCTCCTTCCATCTTCCTACTGTCTTTGAACTTCACAAATGCCTCTGTACCTGACACCATGCATTATCAGGCTGGAGTGGTAATGGGGGGCAAAGGCCTTCGTGTCTCAAGCTGTCGCAGCAGCAGAACTCCTGGGGGACACCTCCACTCATTAACTATTGCCTCCATGATGTGAGGTATGAGCACCCCTGAAGTTCAGAAAAATTAAAAAATAGAAAATTTAATTAAAGCCCTCTCTGCCTAATTGCTTTCCTGTTGGCTCATGGGGTCCTTTGAAGGAAAGAAAACAAAATTCTTTATGCTCCAGGTCAGCCTGGGATTCATAAAGCTTGGGCCCTCTGGTTGGAGGAACATAGCCTAATGCTCCCTCTGTCTCCAGGAGTTATTAGAAGAAAACATGGGAAAATATCTCTGTGACCTGGTGGTAAGAAAAGATTTCTTAAGGCCCCCGAAGGCATAAATACTAAGGTGAAAATGCAATGAATGTGATAATCCCAGAATTAAAGATTTTTGCTTAACAAAATTAACAGATGTATATATTTCAGGAGGAGATACTTGTCTAACAGAGACAAGGGATTAATATTCAGAATGCATTTGTAACATCTTCCAGTAGACAAGAAAATGTCAAGAACATTCACTGACAAATGGCCAAAGGATATTAAGAAGTAATTCGATGAAAAAAAAAAAAGACTAATCTGTTTATGTAGATAATCGAACTTATAGTCAAAGAGATAACAACAAACCAATAAGATGCCTACATCTAGCAGATAGGCAAAAATAGAAAGTTCTGCCTCTAGTTTCAGAGGCTCTGCTGGGATACAGGGTCTAGGACACAACATGCTAGTGCAAGTGCAGGTTGAGGCTGCCTGGGCAATCTGATACTGATAGGTCAAGGTAAATACACATGTGCTGTCTGTCCCTGGTGAACAGCCTACAACGATTCCCACACAGCCCATTAGGAGGCATGCAGAAGGATGTCCACTGCAGCATTGTTGATGAGGGCAGGGAGCTGGAAACCATGCTGGGGTCCCCGTCTGGGGGGATGCATATGGAAGGTGTAGTGAATTCAAACAGTGACTATTTTGCATCAGTTAGAAATAGTAGGCTAAACTACACATAGCAACACAGATGGATCCTAAAAACGAGGTGCTAAAAGAACAAAGTGGAAAACAAGGAGGTTTGTAGTGCTGTGTCATTAATGCAAATTAAAGATATCTGAGCACAAAACAATATCTGCTTTACAAGAACACATAGACAAAAGGCTTCACTTCACATATGTGGGGGAGAGGAATACGAGTGAAGAATGACACAAGAAGTCATAGCTCAACCCGGTGTGTACCAGGACAGTAGGATTAACTCATCCTCAGCACCTGATGTCTAAGAATGTCAGAACAGCCTGGGAATTCCCTGATGGTGGCTTTGCTCTGTTCTGTCCACTCACTAGATGGGGCAGTTTATACTAAGATAGCAGCATGGCCCGGCCCCGAAGCCAACATCTCCAATGGGATGTTCTGAGGAAGTTCCTGGGATTTCCATTCTCCCAGAACTCACTCACAGTTCCCATGGGCTTTCTTATGGCATGTTCTAGAAGGAGAAAACTCACATGAAGAGCTTGCCTTTTGCAGCAGTTTGGAGTTCTTTGCTTCTGCCCTCCTAGCAGTGCCCTGCCTGGGATGTGCTTTGACGCCAAACCAGGGAACTGTGGTACCCCAAATTCCACTGGTCCCTTGGGAAAAGGCACAAAAGAAATGTGAGCTTCTGTGAATATGATGACAGTCATTACTGAGGAAGACAAGCGACCTCACGGGGATTGCACGTAGCAAGTGGGATCACCCATCCCACCAGCTCTCTGTCATTCTCAAGAAAAGAGCCTTCATTTTCTTCCTGAGCTCAGAGCCACACTTTCAGCAAATGGTCCCCAAAGAGCATTCAGAAAGTGAGCAGGATGAGAGGTGGTTGTGAATGGCAGCTGCCACTAACTGAGGAAGAGCCCCAGGATGTCAGGCCTGGCTCTGGGTGAAAAAATAACAAATACTGAGAGTCTGCTCAAAGCACCTGCCTGCCTCTACCCCTCCCATACAGACCAACTGCACGGACCTTCACGAGGGTCACCAAAAGTTTGGCATCGACAGATGGATGTTTGCATCATTGCCCCAGCCTGTGAAATGTATTTTGAGTGGTGATTTTATTTTTATTTTTTCCAATCTCAGTCTTGAAAGGTCAATCCAATACTTGCTAGATGGACATCCCAGGGTTTGTAATACAGTTGGGACTCGTACGATGGGTGTGGATGGCAGAGCCATTTTCTTTTGCAGTAAAATCTAATAAGAAAATCATCAAGAACAGGAGGTTAAAATTGTATCTGAAGAGTAGTGAATGACTTTGTTGATCAGAATCCCTGTCCATGGGTGAGATGGGGAGTTTCCCCTCCAGGGGTCCTAAAGTAAATCAGCAAACGTGGAACAGGGAGGTGGGACCTGTCCCTTAGCTACTAATTACTATTGTGTGAAACCCAAAACCCTCCCTGTTCTCAGATCCAAAAAGCCAATAATATAAGCAGAGAGGGCCATGATAGCATCAGGTGGATCTGATTATGAATCCTGGACCACAACCATCGGCTCTGAAAGCTTGGACAAGTCATTGACTTCTCTAAGCCTCAGTTTCCTCTGCTGCAAAATGGGAAACAATACCTGTTCAGAAGGAATTCATGAAGATGCAGGGCTCGGTATACAGTAGGTGTTCAATAAATGTCAGGGTCCACATTACTCCCTTTCCTTTTGACAAGTTCACTTAAGAATATTACACATGAGGGAGAAGGGCGGGAGATCTCAGCACTGTCAATACTAGTGGACCTGGGCCAGGTGAGTCAGACAAGTCATGTGGACACAAGCTGGTTCCACAGTTTGGTGGGGTGTCAGCCATGAGACCAGTAACATATACCAATGGAGGCATATTCAAAGCACAGAGGAGAGATGAGTGAATGCTTAGGATAGGAAGTTTTGCCTATTTTGTTTACTAAGGCAGAGTTTTTTAATTGAGAAAAATACACATGTAACAAAAGACACTGAATACATAAAAAAAAGAGATTTTTTTTTCCTGGTCTTGTTCATTGTGGTCTTCAGTGGTTAAATAGTACTTGATAAACAGATGCTCAATAAACATCTGTTGGTGGTATGTGTCTGTGGGTGAGTAGATAAATGGAGGAGTAAGTAGAAGTATGGTGGGTGCAGGAGGGGGGTGGATTTCAGCAAGGGAATGAGGAGGGGATTTGTAGATGAACACTGACAGAAAGAAGGAGGTAGGAGAGATTATGAGACTACCAAATCCTGTGTCTTCTCCAGCAATATGAGCTATTAAAAAATCCAAACTTCTCTGTTAATCTTTAGGTAAATTATTACGTAGGGGCTGATTCCTATAACAGTTGTTTTATACAGAAGCCTGACTCGCTATGGAGGTAAAAAAGCAATCTCTAAGAAACCAGCCCACTGAAAGCAAAGACACTGAGTTCAAAGGTCAAGGGCCTGATCACTTCTTTCAGATTCACACATACCCCAGGTAAAGGAAAGCAAGCATTCCAGGACTTCCAGGGAAGGGGGCTCCCAAGGCTGGGGCAGGGAGGCAGATTGGGGGAATGAGGACACACAGGCAAGCCAGAAATGTTGGGTGCAATGGTTTGAATGCCTCCCCCAAAGTTCACATATTGGAAACTTAATCTCCAAGGCAACAGTGTTGGGAGGTGGGACCTCATGGGAGGTCGTGACATGATATGGATAAGTGTCATTACAGTGGGAGTGGGTTCAACTTTGCAATCGTGGGGGTTTACAAAGTGAGTTTGGTCCCCTCTTGTTCTCATTCTCTCTTGCCCTTCTGCCTTCTGCCATGGAACAACACAGTATGAAGGTCCTTGTCAGATGACAGTGCCACACTCTTGGGCTTCCCAGACTTCAGAACAGTGAGCCAAAAAATTTCTGTGTTTACTTTTTTATTTTAACCAATCACCCAGTCTCAGGTACTTTGTTGCAACCAAACCAAATAGACAAAGACAGTGAACCAGAAACAATCAATGCCCTGCCCATAGATGAGATGACAGTTTCTGTGGATTCAAGTCAGAGCCAAAGATCATCTGATGATTCACTGAAATGAAGTTCAAGGAAACAATGGGCACTAACAGGACTGAAGTCTTTAACAATTAATCTTCGCACTCGGTGATCACACTGCCCCCTCCACATCACCTCCAACACATGGGATTATTAATACAGAGTCGACAGCAACACCAGCACTGTCGCGGGAACTCAGGTAATGTGGGGAGAATATGTGTCCACATGAGGCAAAGTCACTTGTCACATCAATCTTCATGTACAATTTGCACACCCCCTCACACTGATAATAGAAACTGAACCCGAGATGATAAACATTTTACATGCTGCCTCTTGTTATCTAAAACCATCATTTCAAATGGCTAGAGTTAGCCCAGTGAGTGAACATAATTACTGCAAAACGCATTCCCAGAGCGTCAATATTTATTTCACCTCGTTTCCAATTTCTCTCTACTCTAGCTGACACTGTAACACTACCTTTAGTGATAAAATCTTCTTTTCCCCATCTTACCTTGCATCATATCCTTAAGGTAAGATTTCAAAACGGTATCACTAGGTCAAAGCTTTGTCAAACAGTTTTCCCAAACTCATTTTATAGTAGGATGCTATTTCTGCCCAGAAGCTCTAGTAGACATTATTACCACAAATTTCTCTTGGAAGTTTAATATAAGGAAAAACGGTGAGGGATTAATTTCTAAAGTATGTGTAGTATAGAGAAAGACAAAACACTACAATGAAGTTTTAACAAAGTCCAAGAAAGCATCACAAAGAACGTAAATGCCGTTGAAAGCCTGGGGTAATTAGTAAACACACGCACACTTCAGGGGAACTCTGCTCTGGCTGTGACAATGGGCACGTCTTGAACTCATTTTCCTTTCAAAGACTCTACTGCCACTTTGCCCTTTTTTTTCTGGGCATTAGTCCCTGTGGGAATTCCATGAGAAAGCCTGGAAAGGAATGAGAGTGAAGGATTTCAAATATTCCCTTTGTCCAGCCCATAATCAGGATTATTCTAAATCTTTTGTCCAGAGCATATAAGATACCATGGCAGTTAATGAATAAGTTAATTGGTTAAATCGTTCTAGTGGGGCCTCCAATTCATTCCTAGTGAGCCTGTAATGTGTGTGTAAAAGATTAAGGCTGCGTTTGAGAAAGGACCAAGACACCAGATGGCTCAAGGCAGCCCCATCGATATTTTAAATTTCCTTATTACAAATATCACATGTTCTCATTAAGGAAAACTTGGAAAAAAGGGGGAAAAAAAGTAAAACAAAAACTTCAATTTTCCTATAGCTTTACAATCCATAGCCAATATTTTGATGGATTCTCAAGAATATCCATGAGTTTTATAAAATTGAAATTAGACCATACGTAGCTTTTTATTCTGCTTTTTTCATTCAACATTATAGTTTTTCTAATAAAATATTTTTTCAAGGCATATTAATTGCTACAGAACATTACCTGGCATGGATGGATTGTGAATGTTAAGTCTTTCTTCTACTGTTAAATATTTGACTTCTGAATTTTTCTTTGATTTTCATTACTATGCTTTCATCCACTCCACAGATATTTAATGCATGCCTGCTTGTGGGGTGGACCTGGGTCAACAAAACCATCTTCCCTGCCCTCAGGAAGAAAAATTTGAAGCAATTAACACATATGCATATTTCTAATCAAAGCTGTGCAAATGTAGAAAGAGAAGTGACCTTTAAGATGAGACCTGGAGGCCACAGAGTTGGCAGGGTCAGAATAGGAGTAAGAGTGTTGTGATGGAGGCAAGCACATGTGCAAAGACCCAGAGGCGGGCAAGGCGGATGCGATTGGCAGCTGTCAGCATGAGGGAACTATGTGGTGGTCTGGGAGGAAAGAAGTGTTGTGGGCCACTCTGAACTAAGCACATTGAAAAACCAATGCACACTGTGAGAAATACAGGATGCACATTTCTCTTTTAAAAGAGAAGGTGTATTAGTACTGAGTATGCCATGGGCTGGGTTCTTTAGATCTGACAAGGCTCTAATTAGCAGCAACTTTGCATTTGGATCTCATGGGCGATCAGCCTGCCTGTCTGCATCCTACAGGTCAAGTGTGCATGACTGCAGGTCATGCATCTGATTGAAGATGAGCCCTGTCACCTTGCTCTGTCACCATGCAGACCTATTCTTTCCTTTGGTGGGTTTCATCCATATGAGAGACTGTGGGGGAAGGGAAAGATATCAGATATATCTAAAAGCAAATATTTGGCTCTAAATTTTCTTATTCCAGAGTTGTCTCAGTCCAAGATGATCACTGGGTGACTGCATCAGGTAGAAGGCAGGCTCAGTCTTAATCACATAGCTTTGTCAATATTACTCTGCTAAAATGCCCTTTCCCCATCTTGGGTCCTGCTGGCTAACTCCTGCTTATCTTGGAGCCTTGGTTTAAGCATTACTTCTTCTGGACAACCTTCCCAGGCAGGGCCAAAAGTGCCCTTCCTGTTGGCATATTCCTCCATTCCAACACTGGCCACAGTATATATAATTGTCTCCTGACTCACCTGGTTCCTGGTTTGGGGCATGAGCTCTAGAGGACCTGTTCATAACTTCTCGATGACTGAATGAATGAACTGTGGTTCCAAGTTTAATTCCTGTTGGAAGCAAGCTAATGTGTGTCCCTCTCCAAGAATAAGAGTGATGGCCCTATTAACAGCTTGTCCTGCTTTTGCCAGGGCAGATGTGTCCCCTCCAAGTGGCTCACACTCAGGCTGGCCTCCTGCCTTCCATATCTATTCTCAGGTCTGTACTTATTCACTGTGCAGGACAGGTGTGGCAGGCTGATTAATGGCCCCACAGACATTAGGTCCTAACCATGGGTACCTGGAAATGCATCTTATTTGGAAAAAGGGTCTTTGCTGAAATGACTGAGCATCACTAAATGGGATTATCCTAGGTGGGCACTAAATGCCATCACAAGTGTCCTTATAAGAGGTGGGGCACATGTGAGGAAAAGACAATATGGAGATGGAAGCAGAGGTTAGAGCTATGTGGCCACAAGCCATGGAATGCTGGCAGCCACCGGGAGTGCAGGAGACAGGAGGATTCCCCCCTCAAGCCTCCAGGGGGAGCATAGCCTTGCTGACACCTTGATTTTAGCCCAGCAATAAGGATTTTGAACTTTTGGCTTTCAGAACAGTGAAAGGATAATTCGGTTGTTTAAGCCACCACTTTTGTGGTAATTTGTTAAAGCAGTCACAGGAAACCAAGATAGGCAGGGAGTGGGCAGTTCTGGGGTCAGGAGCCCTAGCATGCCATCTGGCTTTGAGACTCCTCAGCAATTCTCTTTGGAACTGGGATTCTCAGCAGGCTTCCTCTTGATTGACAGCTCAGCCTGGGCCAGTCCCTCCCTTTCTGGTCCCCTTGCTAAAAAAATGGGAAAGAAACAGCAGCTGGCAGAGACCAGAGGAGGAGTAGGGTGCCCTGTGTGTACCACCCCTAGCACAATGCCAGGCACACAACAGTCCCTCCATGTAAATTACTCCTGTTCTGCCATTATAATTATAAAAGGAACAGCACCAACTGAGGTACTGTATGCCAAGCACCAAGCTAGGCCTTCATTTCCAAAGAAAATCCTGGCATTCCCAAGATGGAAAGGGTTAAATGTACCCTTAAAAGAGAAGTGTGGTGAACTCCCTAGGAAGTGGGGTGACTGAGTGTAACTGTAAAGCTATAAAGTCTCAGAAGGACACATTAGGCCCAAACCAAACAACAAATACAAATAAATAAACAACAACAACAATGCAATCTCAAAACACAGAATTCTTTTGCTCTGTCGAGGCAACTTTCCCATCCTTTTGCCACCTGCCTGGGGTATTTTCCCAGCTTACTTTCCCATAACACTGCAGTCCAGGCTCAAACACTAAACATAGCTAAACTTCTTTCAATGTTTTCATCTCTACTCCTTGTGCCTTACTTTAGAAGAGACCTTTGTAGATGCACTGGTCTAAAACGAAAAAGAAAAAAGGTAAATAAAAATAGAACATTTCTCACATGACCCACAAATGGAAGATTTACAAGGATGACTGTTTCCCCCAGAACTAATGCTTTGCTGTCTTGCTGACACTCTCACTCAGGCCCTTGCTGCTAGAAACGTGGAGAAGAACTGTTCAGGCCCCAGATCTGTCCTGCAACTTTGGGGGCCAAGTGCAGGCTGGTGGAAGACAAGGGGCCAGGAGTCCTTCTGCAGCTTTGTCCCGATCCCCAGGCCAAAGCCCCAGAGTCTGGATGTGGGATCAGGGCTATCGACTAGGGAAGAACAGGGAAAAGTAGATGCAACAGAATGAGAAGAGCCACACAGAGGAAGAGCCACACTTAGCCGCCTGCTAGGCGACTTTGGTGGGAGGCATCACTGGGTTCTTTCTTCTGGCTGCTGCCCTGAACTTGCCTTGTTGAGTCACTTCCTCATCTCACCTCAGGTTCAGCTTGGGCTGCCATGAACACAGTAGGCAAAAGAGTCTGGGGCTGCAAAGTGTGGGTGCAGGCTCCAGGCTGCCTGGTGAGGATCCTGGTCTCTCCACTCAGAACTGGGAGGCCTGGGAACACACCTAACCTTTCAGTGCTTTAGTAGCCCCTCTGCAAAATGGACACAATTGGAAGAAGATGAGGAAAGTGAGAAAATAAACAAGGGATTCCAGTGCACACAGGATGCTATTTTTTTCATCTCTACTCTCTGTGTCCTGTGTCTTCCTTTAGAATATGGAACCAAGCTAGGTGCCCTTCAACAGATGAATGGATAAAGAAAATGTGGTATATATTCACACTGGAATATTACTCAGCTATAAAGAAATTATGGCATTTGGTAGTAAATGGATAGAACTGGAGAATATCATGCTAAGTGAAATAAGTCAGTCCCCAAAAACCAAAGGTCGAATATTCTCTCTGTGTGGATGCTAAACCATAACAAGGGAGGATAGGGAGAGTATAGAAGTTCACTAAATTAGACAAAAAGGAATAAAGGGAAGGGAGGGATATGGGAATAAGAAAGACAGTAGAATGCATCGGAAAGAACTTTCCTACGCTCATACATGAGTACGCAACCAGTTAACTGCATCCACATCATGTTCAACCCCAAGAATGGAATCAAAATTGTAATGGGTTGCACCTCATGTATGTACAATATGTCAAAATACACCCTACTGCCATATATAATCTAACAACAAGTGAAATAAATACTAGTAATTAAATTAAAAAAAAGAATAGGTGTCAAACAGATGGCGCTGAAGAACCTTGAACCCTGTTCTGGAAAGGGCATGCTGCATATGCAAAGGTCACCACAGCGAGAGACTTGAGGGAGAGAGCAAAGTTCAGAGTACCCGGAAGAGTAGGCAGAGGTGAGAACAGCACAGGGAAGGCCACAGAGCCACTCAAGTCAGCCTGACTGCCCGAGTGCACACATTTCACTTAACTGATGACACACCCTGGCTGAGGGTCTTTACACTGGGAGTGAGGTTGTCAGATGGCTCTGGCTGTTCTGTGGAGGCCAGACCAGAATACAGCAGGAATGGGGCCTCATTGGATGCTATGGCAATGGCTCTGGAGAGGTCACAGTGGATGGGACCTGGGCAGCATGTGTCAGGGAGGAGAGAGACCAACGGGTTTAAGAGGAGTCCTGTAGGAGGTGACATCTATTTTAAGTCCCGTCTGGCACTGTACAAAGCAGTTACTCTCTCATGTGATCCTCCTGACAGCCTCACGTGGTCAGTATTCTTATTGTTCCCAGGGAGAAACCTGAGCACCAGAGAGGTTAGGTAACTTTCCCAAGACCGCATAGCTAGCAAGTGGCAGAGGCAAGATCTGAGTTGAGGCCATTCAGCTCCAGAGTCCACATGCCAACAGCTCTTCTTCTAACAGGTCTTGACAGTGGCTGGGCAGAAGGAGAAAGGGAAAGGAAACTTGGGATGGCTTCCAGTGACTTGGCTGACAGTGATGATGTTTACAGATAGAGACAAGTTGAGGGAAAGACTGACCTGTTGAGGTTGGGAGGCAGGGTGGGGTGTCACGGGGTAGGGGGATAGAGAGTTCTGCTTCGGACACGTCAAGATCCATCCACCTTCATCCACTCCTCACCCTTTTCTGTTCCCACAAAGCAGTCCATGGTGTAGGGTGGTGTGGGGCAGGATTAGAGGGACAAAAGGCACAGGACAATTGTTATTAGTCTGGGAGCTCCCCTGACACATGCAGGCTTGGCCTCCCACTATCCTCTAAGGAAAGGCAAGGGGATTGGACACGTTCAGAAATGCAGTGGGTGCTGAAGGAGAAGAGCTAAGCAAGACCGTCCATGAGGTTTTCAGTTTGGGATTTTGCTTTCAAGTTTTCTCACAAGTTATCAGTGGTTTGGGGAATGGCCTACCTGAGCATTTCTCACATCAACGTAGTATGGAGGGAAAAGAGAGGAGAGAGAATGAAAGATTCAAAGAAGAAAGCACAAGGCTATACGGTGCTTCTAAATTCCAGAGACTTGACTCCAATGCAGCTTCAGGACTGAGTGGCATCATGCATAATCCCCCTTCTGAGAGGTCCACTTGCTGAGTCAGGACTTGGGAGCAGGCTGATTCATCTGTTTCAGTGTTTACTGATGAACCACTGGCTCTGTAGGATGTTAATAAGCATTAACAAAACAAAGATGCCCAGTCACACCCAGTCGCAATGGCTGGCTTATCAAAGCTTCTTTACTGCAGGACTCTGCAGAACCCTGAGCCCAGGAACATGCACAGTGACTCTCCAAGGAGGAGAATTTCCCAAATGTGCTTCTTTACAGAGTGTTCGGGTAGCCAAGAATTCCAGGGAACAGATTTGGGCAAATGCTTGTCTAATTCCTTTATTCTTATAAGAAAGGTAATAGACTCCAGTTAGAATTGAATATGTGGATAGGGAAGACAAGCCAGGAGGCTTGCAGGAAGGATGGACTAGGAGAGGCTGTGTGGAGAATTGGGGCCGAAGGCATGCTGTGCGTCTACCAGTTATGTAACAAAACATCCTGAATCTTGGCTTCTCAACTGTCCGTTGAGGATGAGAATGACAACCTCCCAGAATTCTGTGAGGTTAACAGAGAAAACTTCCGCTAAGGCCCAGCACAGTAGAGCAGAACAGTTCATTGCAGCTGTGCAGGTCAGCATCCCTTGCTCCAGCAGCTCCACCTGTCCTTGGCAACAGCCCTCCCCAGGTGGCCCAATTCCCTGCCATCATCAGGCTCTCAAGTGGTCAGTCAGGGGGCAGCCAAGTCCAATCTGCAACTTCAAAACAAGCCCCCCTCAGGCACATGGTAATTGTAGCCAACGATGCAATCATGCCCCACAGCTTAAATGGCTTGAAAAAACTCCAGGAAGAAAGAGCCAGTGTGTGCAGCTTTCTAACTGCATCAGGTTTCTGGAATGTTCCCAGGCTCCCTGTCTCCTGTAACTATGGCTTCTGCGGTGGCTTAAATGCACAGGATGTAGCCCTGAACTTCAAAAGTCCCTAACATTTGCCTGTCACTCAATCGTTCATTCAACACTTCTTGACTGATCCCCTCTCTGGACTGACTTTGGGGCCAGGCATTAGGGTACAAAAGAATTGCCAATCTAGTGGGGAGGGTGGACAAATGAATCAGTAAATATTGGGACAGAGTTACAAACAGTTCCACAACCACAGGAAGGGTATGGCTTTGGCTCAGACCAAAAGTCACTGCAAAATCAGCTCTCATTTTAGGAAGCAAGTCACTAGTGTCCCTCACTGGGATAGAGATTTTTATATAAACCATCTCAACTCAGATACAAGTATGATGCTATTTAACAAAGAAGAAACAGAAACTCAAACATGGATAGGAAAGCCAAGATTCAAAATGTAAGACATGTGCTTGGGCACCCTTCAGCCAGGCCACTCCCAAGTTGATTCAACTGAGGGAGCGGGGCCCGTGCCAGAGACTGGAGGACATGGTCTCTGGGGGCACCTTTCCTTAACCTGGAACTTCAAATGTGTACTTTTGTGCCTTCTGGCTTGTCTTTCCTTCCTGCCTCATGCAGTTTTTTGCTTTGATTGAAATAAAGCCTCCTACTTGTGCACATGTCACTCAGTCCAGAATTGAATTGAATCAAGCTTGGAGTTCCCAAGGAACCTTTCCCCAGCAAGCATGATTCCCCAGGTCCTCAGAGATCAGCCTCAGTAGCTCTGAGAGCAATCCTGGAAGACTTCCTGAAGGAAATCTGGGAGGCAGACTCCAGGGGGAATTGTGAGGTCCAAAGCCTCCAGCAGAGCTAGAGCCCACAGGCCTGAGCCCTCAGTGGAGGTGGGGAAGAGGAAGGAAGGAGGATGGGGAGAGGCTGCTTGGGGCTGGCTCCAAGTCTGAGAAATAAAACCACTTCTCTCTGTGGGGAGAATTCTTGGAGGAATATTTATGAGACATTTAAAAGTACTGCCATCAACTCTTTAAAAAATTCCTGTACATGTAATTATGGGTTCAGGGATGAGATTCCTGGATATGGTATTAATTACTTCCCTGAAACTCACAGTGCTCAGGGATAGAGAGCAGGAACATGCTGCTTGCAGGTCCCTCTGCCCCCTAAAGACCCTTCCCTTTGCGGTATGTTGCTGCTGCTCCAAACGCCACCCCTTGCATTACTACCTCTCAGTCCTGCAGATGCACCCCTAGGTCTCATTGCTGGCCATGCCTCACTGACTTTGGCCAATGGAAGGCACTAGCAGGAGGCGCAAGGGAAAAGCACCTGCTGCTGATTCTTCTTCTTCCTCTTCCCATTTATTCCCCTCACCGCCCCGTGTGTGTGTGTGTGTGTGTGTGTGTGTGGTGTGTGTGTGTGTGTGTTTGGTTTATCCTAGTTTAAAATAAATACTACCCACATACTTGATCAACACAAATTAGAAAGAATAATAACTATTTTTCAATTTATTCATTCAATTTATTCATCACCAAACCAGCCCTGAGAAGGTTTTCTGTACCAGGTGCTGAACAAGAAACCATGACATATAAATAAATGTCCACATAAGGTATGTGACTGCTCTGACCATGAGCAGGCCAGAATACTGAGCTGTGTTCTTATTGAGTGACCAAGAAACCCTCAGTGTCCCACCTGCACAGTGTGTCATTAGAACTCGTGGTTAAGTGGAACCCTTCATGAAAAATAATGGCAAATTTCACCCTCCACTGTCCTTGAGCAATAATGTGGGCTGCATAAGAAGGATTATGGCCCAAAGTGGTATGAGAGTGACTGACAGGTGAGTCCCACCACAGGGAACTTTGTCTGGGCCAGTGGTTCTCACCTTGACTACACACTAGAATCGCTGGAGGAGCTTTTAGGAATCCTGATGGCAGGTTGTTCCAAAGGCCAATCTAGCCAGAATCTCTAGCGCTATAACCCAGGCATCAGTGTTTTCAAAGTTCCCTTCATGATTCAAACATGCAGTCCAAACTGAGAACCACTGATCTAAGTTCACTGTCAACATTTTGGGAAACTTCCACCAGATGGTCAATAATGTTCATTTAGAACATGTATTTCAAATCAGGCAAATAGAAGCTTTTTCAATCACAGCAAATTGAAGGTACATTATTAAACACTCTATTTATTTGTGCCTCATCTAAAAAAAAAGTAATCCCCTATTAAGAATAGAGTATATACGGATTAACTCCTATAATCAAAAATGTAATTAATAACCCAGTTAGAACAAGATTTTGAAGAGCTAATAATCCCTAAGTACAAATTATGTACTCTCATTAAAATCAAACTGTTACAAACTCCACTTATTCAACAAATAACTCCTTATCTAACAATGTGCTTTACTTTATAGCTATAGAAAAACATATTTCCCCCATCCTTTGAGATTATCTCCCAAGAACTATTTAAAGGTTTCAATTCATTGCCAGCACTTTTTCTGACACCTCCTTCTTAGTCTGGGGATGCAGGCTCTCCTCATCCTTCTTCCTGCCAGATGACCACACAGCCAGTGCCTCTTGGGACTTTGAGCACCTACAGTGTCTCCAGTAGATAGCACAGAATGCCCTCATTGCTGCAAAGACCACGGGTCATGCCCTTTCACACTTCGCTTGTTCCAAATCACTTACTCAAATTCTTTCTATTCTAGAGTAATGAAAAGAAGATATACTCTGGAAGCAGAAAGCACCAGCCAAAACATTTAACTATAGGAGTCCAGATGCAGACTCACAGATGAGCAGTTACCTAGTAGCTGATGGGGACGATGCTGCAGTGCAGTGGAGAGGTGGTCTTTTCAGGAGACACTGATCGGACAGGACAACTGGTTGTCCAAATGTAAAGCAGTGAACCTTGGCCTCTATTTCACACTATAGCCAAAGCTCTATTCCCGATGGACTACAGAACTAAATGTAAATGGTAAAACAATAAAGATTTTACATGAAAACAGTGAGAACATCTTTATGACCTTGGAGTAGACAAAGTTTAAAAAATACATAAAATACATTAGCCATAAATTTAGGAGAAAAACAAGATAAACTGAACTTCATTAAAATTAAGAGCTTCTATTCATCACATGATACCATTAAGAGAGCAAAAGGACAAGCCACCTAATGGGAGAAGATATTGACAATATCTGACAGAGGTCTTGTACCACAACACATAAAGAGTTTCTGCAAACAAATGAGAAAAAAAATCACACAATCTGATTCATTTTAAAAAGAAAGAAATGATTTGAATAGGTACTCCACAAGAGTCATCCCAATGGCTAATAAACACATGAGGAGGCACTTCATGCCATCAGATAGTAGAGAAACACAAATTAAACCACAAGACCCAACTATACAACCAACATAATGGCTAAAAGGAAGTTGTTAGAGAATGAATATATGACATAAGAGTAAGCAGAGTAATCAGAATTCTCACACACTTCTGGAGAGTTGGTGTAATCACTCTGGATTTATACCTTGCAGTAACTACAATATCAGAGTGTGTGCGCGGCTGCGCAGCGTGTGTGTGTGGTGTGTGTGTATCCCTAAACTCCAATCCTGAAATCAACTCAGTACCAAAGACATGCACAGGAGAATATCCATTTGTAAAAGCCCCCAAAATGTGAAGTAACTTAGTGCCCCAACCATAATAGAAAAGATAAATAAATTCTGTATACTCACAGAGGCAATACTACACAGACTACACGGAACAACATGGATAAATCTCACAAATATGATGTTGAATAAAAGAAGCAGACAAAGGAGTGTATGCTCTTTGGCTCCATTTACATTAGTATAATACAGGCCAAACTAATCTGTAGCACTAAAAGTCACGACAGCAGTTAACTTTGCAGGAAGTGGGTGGAAGGGCAGAGACTGGGCACAGGGACCAGGCAATCTTGGGAGGTGGAAATGTTCTGTGTAAGTCTAAAGCTCTGGCTACATTGGTGCATCCACTTTATGAAACACTAACTGAGCTATACACTTACGAGTTGTTTACTTTTCTCCCTGCAAACTATACATCCGTAAAAGTTTACGAATACATATACCCGCAAACTTGGCTGGTCCACCTTTCAACTGTGTGTGACCTTGGGTGAGGTATGTAATTTATCTGGCATTGTTTCTTCTCCTGAAAAATTGAAAGTAAGTACAATACTACCTGCTCCACAGAGCTGTGCCCAACAAAATGGAAAAAAAAAAAAAAAAAAAAAAAAAAAAAAAACAACAACCAAAACCAAATCAAACCAAAAACCCCAAAACATCTATCTGCCCATTTATAGCACCAAGGAAACACAGTGTGAACTCTATAATGAACTTTCCTCCTGTTCCCTGTTGAACTTTATAATGCCCTCTTATGACCTGGAGCCTGGGGGATCTAGTCTTTTTCTCTGTATACATTTAAAAATGAACAACCAAAACAAAATTAGCACAAGACCCACAGCAGATGTTTTGAATGTAAAAGGCGGCACGGGGCTTTCACAAGGAGCCTTTCAAATACTGGAGTCCATATACGGGAGGAGACAAGCACCCCACACCTCCATCAAGAGAGAACCAACCCTGCAGGGACTGAGTGAGACCTGAGGGTGACACTCTGGCTCAGTGTCAGTGGGACTGCACTAAAACAACAGGAAGAGTGCAGTAGGACACCACATGCTAGTGGGAACAGCCACAATTTCTATTCTTCTAACCACACATGGGCTAAGTTTCTCAATAGCAAAATTCTCACAGACCAAGAAAAAAAAAAAAATCAAATCAGGGAAAAACCACTTTGTTTCCTTAAAACAAGTGCCAAGTCACAATGTGAGAAAGTCTAAGTTACAGAAAACATGAGATTCCCAGAAAATAGACTTGTGATTACCGGGAATGGAAGCCAACCACTGCCTGTGGCCTCTCACCCCTGCCCCTGCTTGCTGGACTCCTCCCAGCATGTAAGTGGGAGGCCCTGCCCAAGCCATTTAGTTGGTCCTTCCATTCACCTGGCAAAATTTCCCAGCACTGGCGGGTGGTGTGCTGGGGATCTAGTCTTTTTCTCTTGTACACATTTAAAAATGAACAAACAAAAGCAAAATCAGCACAAGACCACAGCAGTTGTTTTGAATGTGAAAGGTGGCTGGACACAGGGCATCCAGAGAAAAATGAAGTGTGGCCACTGCCCTCAGGAGGCTTACACTGCAGAGTTCCAGAAGGTAAACAGGCCGTTACAGTATGGGGTGTTATGTGCTAAAATATGAAACACAAGAGACTCAGGGGAAAGGATCTTTCAGTAGGGACCTCTGAGCTCAAAGCTTACAGGGCAGAGTTAGATGTGGGCATTTTCACAGAAGGGACAGATGAGCAAGATACAAAAGTGAGAAATCGCCATGTGGTGTTGCTGGAACAGAGCAGACCGGAGACCTAGGAAAAGAGGTCAGAGAGATTGGCAGTGCCAGATCAAGGCAGGCCTCCTGTGGGCCCTGTCCTGTAGGCCAGCAGTTCTGGTTGCACATCAGAAGTATCGAGCATTTTTGCCAGGCACCGGGGGCACGCCTATAATCCCAGCAGCTCAGAAGGCTGAGGCAGGAGAGTCTCGAGTTCAAAGCCAGCCTCAGCTAAGGTGCTGAGCAACTCAGTGAGACCCTGTAGTTAACTAAAATACAAAATAGGGCTGGAGATGTGGCTCAGTGGTTGAGTGCCCCTGAGTTCAATCCCTGGAACAAAGAAAAAAGAAGTGTTGAGCATTTAAAAAATCTCTCAATGTCCTGCCCTCGTGCTCATAGATGTGTGTTAATAGGCCCAGGCTGGGGCCACAGCAGCTGCATTTCTTAGTAGCACCCCAGGTGGTTCTAGCACACCACCAGTACAGAAAAGCATTGCTGTAGTTCAGGGGTCTGCAAATGTTACCCTGGGGCCAAATCTGTTTTGTATGGCCCAACTAAGAACTGATTTTACAGATGAATATCACGACCTATTCCGTCGGTAGTAGGAAAAACAAACTCCAATTAAGCGCACTCCAATATTAACCCCGATTAGGCAAAATATCTCCCTGAAAGGAAGTTCATTCTTCTCATCAGCAGCCTACATCACAACAAAATGCTGAAGAATGGTGGACGTACCAGCAACTGGGAGAGTTGGGGAGTAGGGGAAAGGCTGGTCAGTGGGAACCAAGTTATAGTTAGAAAGGGATAAGATTTTGCACAGTATGATGACAGTAGGTAACAACTACATACTTTATATTTCAAAAAGCCAGAAGAAAGGATTTTAATTGTTTTTACCATAAAGAAATAATAGATACTTGAGGCAATATGTTTAACCTGACTTAAACATTATACAATATATGTGCACATTGAAACATCTCATGGTCCCCATTAATATGCACAATGTTTATGTATCAGTTAAAATAAATTTTAAAAGCAAGCCAAAAAGCACTCAATTATGACTAGATTTTAAATTTCATCAATAAAAAATTTTCAAAATGTTTTCTTTTTTATTATCTTATTGTATAAGTAAAGGCGAGTATCCCTAATACAAAATACCTGAAACTAAAGTGTTTGGAGTTTAGATTTTTTTTATGCATATACATAATGAGATATCTTGGGAATGGCACCTAAATCTAAACACAAAACTCATCTATATTTCACACACACCCACACAAACCCTGAAGGTAATTTTACATATTTTTAATAATTCTTTGCATGCAACAAAGCTTGTAGCCATTGAATAATCAGACTTGTGGTTTCAGGTTGGCCCACAAAAGTTGGATTTGGGAGCATTTTGGATTTTAGGTTTTATAAAAAGGATGCTCAATCTATAGCATCCCTAGTTTCCTTAGACTGCAAGCCTAAAGTAGTCATACCTGACCCTTGCTGTGATCCATGGGAACCACTGAATGGTTTTAAGGAGGAGGAATACACGGCGAGGTTGTATTAAAAGGAGGTGTATGGGGATGGATTTGGGGAGGAATGACTTCAGAGAAGAGGAAATAGGAAAACAACTACTATTTAGCCTTGGCCTGGGGAAGAAGAGGCATAACCTGGAGCAGTGGGAAGTCCAGCCCCTAGAGCTTCCAGACAGGGAACACACAGGTGCACAGCTTGGCTGCTGGTGGGCGTGGGAGGGAAGATGAGAGACAGGTCCAGGAGACTTCCTAGGCATCAAAGACCACACAGAGTCACCAGCACCATCACTTCCCCACCCAGGGGAAGGGTACCTAGAGGCCTGTCACTGCACATTTACTGGGAAATAACTGGAGTCCCTTTCTCCCTCCACCCTTCTTCCAGAAGATCCTGTTTGCTCTTTATAGCCTTTGGGAATAGTTCCCTTCCTGATACCTCTATACAAAAAGCCAAAGTGTGCTTTAATAGTCTTTGGTTTACTGAATTCCAAGTACTACCCCTGTGACAGGCAGGAAGCTGGTGCGCAGAGGCACTGAAACTTGACTGAAACATCTATCCAGGAAGCAGACCTGTTCAGTCTTCCTACTTGCCCTGGGTGTGCCAACATGTCACCAGGATTACTGTCTGGTCCCTCATTGTTTTCAGAATGTCCTCTTTGTCTCTGTGTTACATGTGCCTCTGACCTCTGGGAAAGTTCTAGGACTCCCTGAGTCCTGGGTTTGAATGCAGGTCCCACTACTTCTGTCACCAGTAAAAGCCTCAGTTTCTCCAGTTTGAAAATGGGATTTGTGTAACTGCTGAAAGGCTTAAACAGAACAAATGAAGTGCTTAGTCCAGTGCTGGCACACAGTAAGTCCTCAAGGATGTGCAGTATCATTAGGTTTGTTCTCTCTTAGCGGTCTTCGTTTTTATTGCTTGAGCCCAGCCTGGGTGAACACAAACAGCCACGCGGTGTTACACGTGCAGACTCAGGAGGCAAAAGGCTTGGGTACCAAGTCTGGCTCTACCTCTTACTAGCTGTGTAACCTTGAGGGAGTCCCTTATAAAAATAGATGCCACCTGATCATGTAGTCGTGAGAATTCAATGAACTAAAACATATAGGGCATTTGGAACTGCACCTGGCAATAATAAGTATTCCACCAGTGTGAGGTACAGCTATTGTTTTATAGTTATTTTTATTTTCCATGCTAATTATAATGACAGGCCAGGTGCTGGGATCCAACGACCTTGTGTCCCCATGAGCTGCTGATGGATTTATCCACTCAGTGCTTTTTCAGCTCCCTGCTCAGTGCCTGGTGTGTGCTACTTTGAGATGCCATGTGGAACCAAGCTCCCGCCCCATACCTGAGGTCTTCATGTCTTTGTGCATTACTGAAAATTGATTTATACAGCAGCACACAGGCAATCATCATCTCTGTATGGGCTGATAGAGTAAAGTAGCCAGTATTAATCATAGAGAGCCACAGGCCCTTATCAATTTTGACACTCAAAAAATTCTAAAACCAAAAGGTTATTTGGGTTCATTTTTTTAATAACTCATTTGATGGCAAAACCTGACCTGAAGTGATGTGAAGCTATTTATTGTCTTTATTTTTCCCACTTAATGTGAACAGTCATACATTTTGCTACAGAAAAATTAATAGGTTTGATTATGGAGCACAGCCCCAGACTCCACCAGGGGTGTTACATAATATACAGTATACACAACCTATTTCCTTTAAAAAATCTAAAAACACCACCAGACTCTCAAACATATCTGACCCAAGGGCTTCAGATGATGGACTGTGGACATGCATTTATTATTTCCATGGGACAGCTATAATCACTCCTATTGTTCCCTTGAACCAAAAGATACAGAAAATGGTGTTTGCCCATAACCAAATGACTTCTTATTTCTATTTGAAAAGAAAATCAATATAGGGTTGGGATCCAAGAAACTAAATCAGTTTTCCACTTTTTACACAATTGATATTTCAGAAAACATTTACTTATAACCAACACACAGAATTCAGCAGATTAGGCTCAGAAAATTCAGTTCTGAGGTCAAGGATAGCCAACAACCATCATGGCTAGCTCTGAGAACACTGCAGGACGGGTGTGGACATGAGCATGGTCACTTAAGGGAGAGCCTTGAACCCCTGTCTCACAGACACAATAACCCCTTCTCTATGAGGATTGCTCACTGGGATGCTCTGAACTCCAGAGGAGGTGATTGTGGAAGCAAGCAGCACAGAGCACACTGTGAACTTGGAGGCAGAAGGAGAATAGGCAAAAGGAACAATTGCTTCATTGGTTAATTAGGAAATAGCCACTTGGCATTTGCTCACAGCCTTAGGGTGATGAAGTGACAGGCTACGTCAGCAACCAGGATGGCTTGTTGCTTCCCGGTGAAAGCCCTTCTTAGTGAAGGAGATTCCAAGGAAAGAAATGTGCACATGTTTCCATGTTTCCCTGGATTGCAAAGTCTGGGATCTTTGCTACCCAAAGTGGTCTGTTTGGAAACTACCTCTCCCTTCCCTCTTCTCTGTGGCATAGCAGGGGCAAACAAGCCCTGGGAAATAGGTGTCCTTGATCTCTGCTATCTAGTTGCTGTGCAACTCAGGGCAAGCCAAAGAACACCTCCGAATATCACCTGGAAGCCACTTTGATTTGTATTTCTTTGTAATGGCTGAGATACCAACCACCCCACCAGGTGGAAAGTGCTCTAAGAGGAACCAAGAGTCACAGCAAAAAGGAAGAAGCAGTGGGTTCCTCTCTGAATGACTACAGTTGTCATCTCTTCAGGTTCAGTCTTTACCATCCAATCCTGAGCTCAGTGAATTCTGACTTGTTTTCAGCAAGATATCTCTGGAAAGGAGCCTTATAGGTACTGAAACACATTCTCTAAAATGATGACATCAAATAATAATGAAGCACCTACTATATACTCCAGGGCAGGTAAAGAGGATGCAGGGGTGAATCACAAAGACTCCATGCTTGACTACACAGAGTTGACTGATCTAGAAGAAGGACATTCTGAACAAGATC
Organism: Sciurus vulgaris; assembly: GCF_902686455.1. NCBI lineage: Eukaryota > Metazoa > Chordata > Mammalia > Rodentia > Sciuridae > Sciurus > Sciurus vulgaris. The sequence goes on from NC_136472.1 coordinate 76,613,048, forward strand.
TTGCAAGCTGCAAATACATAATGAGACAGGACCTAGCATATGTGGCACTCTGAGGGAAAGCAGCAGGAAGTGAAACATGACCCACTAAGTCTGTAACCAGCTCCACTTTGACAAAACTCACACAAGTTCTATAAGGCCATGCGCATCAGATGGCTCCTCAGCTCAGATCTACTTTAACAACCAGTGGTTATAGCGTCAGGTCCAGCCTCTGGGTTTTCTCCAGAATTTTCTTTTATCCCTCTCTGGACATTTACCACTCACTCCTCTTTTACAGCCATTTTATATTCACTCCAGAACAGGGACAAGCAATATAGGCCTTGGGGAATCTTGAATCAGAATTCCCATGTCCCTTAATATCACTGAACTTTGAATATCAAAGGGCCTGTTCTGGGGCTCCGTACCTCAGGATACAAAGATTAGTAAGATAGGTGTCTCCCTGTTCTCAAGCAGCTGAAGAGCTAGAGTTGCCCAGCCTCAGTTTGCTCATCTGTAAAGTGCAGGCAATAATACTGGTCTTTATAGTTAGCAAGGGGATTATAGGAGTACCAAATGTCTAACACTCAGCAGGTCCACCTGCAAGTATTTCCCTGACTGCATCTTTGTTCAGACCTGCCCTTACCTAAGTCCTTTCCTTTCATACCTACTTCTCCATGATCAACACAATTTTCAGACTCAGATGAAATCCTGATTCTCTGTAGGCTTTTCTTGAGCAGCCTACCCCCTGACACTGTATGAATCTCAACATTTTCCTGACTGTGTGGAATTAGGCACTGCTTGCTTTGTTTGTGTCTTCTCCCCTTCCAGCTCCTTGCCTCTTCTGTTCTTAGCATCATGCTTTATATCCAGTTCTCGTTCAGGGAGCATCTATAGATTGGCTGGCTGATTGCTTCATTATGCAAGTCCCCCAGAAGGGAAGAAACTAAAGTCACACAAAACTCCCCAAGGATTGGGCCACTCAGGAGCCAGCCTTCCTAAAAGTTGAGAAAGAGAATCATCCTCAGTAGAAGCCCTGTGAACCACAGGACCTGAATGGCCCTGTCACTTCTGTCTTTCTGGGTCCCAAACGCAGCCAGCTGGTCACTCTTTTGCAGCAGTGCTTTCTATCCAGGAGCAAGGAAATGACCACCAAATTGCAGCCCTAAGTGGGAGGCAGGTAGGGAATATCTGGGACATAATGGTCCATGCTAGCCAAGTCAAGGCATCTGCCTCCCTCCTTCGGTGTGCTTCCTAACCTGTTACAGGCACAGGTCTCTCCTCTAAGCCTTAGGGATGAGGGCTGCTGGGTCTCCCAAGCCCATTCTCCTTGCTGGTTCATACTCCTTAGGATTATTTATTCTCTTGTGGGAGAGAAGAGAGAGCAGTCACCAGATCCAAGACAGAGAGACTCAAGGGAAAGTTATCTCTTGATCTGCAGGCAATGGAGGCAGAGCCGTCATCATTGATAAAGGGGACTGTACCTTTCATTCTTCAATGGATTTTTCCTGAGCACTGCACCAAGGGGCCTCAGAGCCTAGTGCAGGATGTGAATGTCTCAGCAAGGATTTTCCAGTTTAAATGGCAGACATCTGACCCAGAACAGGGAGTTGCAGACTATGGCTTGAGACATGAGGGAGGGATAGTCAAAGCGCTGAGATTCAGGAAAAAGTAGGAGGCTAAGAAGGCAAAGGCCATTCCAGTTAGCCATGGCAGGGAACATAAACCTATCAGGCAGAGTGCTAACTGATTTTTTATATATGATTTTTTATTTTATTCTCAAAATTGTCACATGGTATAAATATTATTGTTATTATCATCACCATTTTGGTAAAACCAAAGGCCAAGAGGACTGAGTAAGCTGAAAAAGGTCATAAAGTCAGTAAGTGACAGCTCTGCCATTCTAACCAGGTCTGAGTGATCATGAGCTACATAGCTACGGGGGGACCCCACAGATGTGCCAATCCTGTGTCTCCTCCAGCAACTATTTCCTGAGTTAACCTGCTATCCTTAATTTTTTTGGCACCTGAACTGTTCCTTTCCAGATCAGAGTAGCTGCCACTGATGGTCAACAAGGAAGGACATCCCAGTAACTAGAGAGCACAGAAGTTACAGAGCACAAACAGCAGCTGCCTTGGGAGCCAGGAAGCAGAAGGTCTGGAGGTCACAGGGCTTCTACTGAGGATGTCCTCCTTGCCTCAGAATTTTTAGGGAGAGCTAGCTGCTGAGTGGCCCAAAACCTGAGAAGTTTTTTCTGATTTTTTCCTTTCACTTTTGGGACTTGAAAGCAATCAGATACTGTCAAATGGAGTTTCCACAGCGGAGAGTTAGAAGGAAACAGTCTCTAGCATTTAAAAATGCCAACTCTGCTACCACACAAAGCCCATTATATGAGGTTTCTCATTAAATCTGTGTGACTACCTCACACAGAAGGCGTTATTATTATTATTATCATTTCCACAGAAGAAAAATGAGTGCTCAGAGAGACTATTTTTTTAAATTAATAAATATACATCTTTATTTACACTTACCCCAACTTGTACAAGAAAAATTGTAAGGAGACCAGTGCAGACAGAAGAGGAATAATCTGGAAGATGGTCCTAAATTGTTGCCTATGCTCTGCTTTTCTTTCTCTCTCATGGTTGTAGCACCCCAACCACTTATATCCTTTAACTGATAGGTTCAATTAGAATTCCACATGCAGAGGTCCAATTTACCCGTGAATTTTCAGAAACAGAAGAGAAGCAGGGTCAGGGTGTCTTTACCTGGTTGAGAGCCAGGTCAGCTGCTTTGCAAGTCAGTGATATTCATCCAGCCCCACCTCTCATGGCCCCTCAGGGACAGCAGGACCCCAGACCATCACTGCCACTTAAACTACATGACTCTGCTCAGATCATTTAACTTCCCTGGGCTTTTATTTTCTGATCCATCCAAATCATGGAAATATTAATAGTGGTTGCTCTTCCTCACAGGGCTGTTAAGGGGAACTGGAGGGGAGAGGGATGTAAATGTACCCATAAGCCATGCTATAACAACAAGAAGGTTTCTTTTCATTCCTACCCAAATTATGGCACTAAATAGTATGGACCAATACAACACAACTCTAAGTAGAACATGCTCAGGCTGATTGCAGAACTTATTTCACTGTATTCAACAAACAAATGTTGAGGACCCAGTTCTGTGATAGAAGACAGACACTGAAAACATTTAGGGCCACAGTGTGCTAGGTTCTAGGTGGGGGAAAGATAAGGCATGCTGGGGGCCCAAGAAGAGGCTGATAGAGTGGACCTGGAATAGGCAGCAAGGGAGCTGCCTGGTGATGGGGGGACACTGGGACCGAGTCTTCAAGAATAAGTAGGATTTGGCCAAGGGGACAGAGAAAAGGCATTTTGAGCTGAAGGGGCAGTGTGGCAAGGGCACAGAGGCCTGAGCAGGATGGGATGTGGAGGGAAGCAGGCAGGGTCATATGGAGGAGTGAGCCTCACGGACCCACATGTCCCAGCAAGCCTGGCAACCATGCTCCATCAGGAGAGAACAGGATTTAATCATCAAGGGCCACCACTACCACGTCCCTGAATGGCTTTTTGCAGGCAGCCCCAACTCTCAAACCCAAACAATTCCCAGCATTTCTCCTGCCATTTCTTATTCTGATTTACTAGCAATTTCCTGAAGGCAAACCAATCTACCAAGCACATAATACAAGTTCCAACTGTTTAAGTGAGCTGAAATCTATTGGTTCCATATTCTTCTCCAGGAAGGGAGAATCGGCTGAAATGAGTAGTAGTTTCCCATATTTACATAGTTATTTTGTTCACACTTGAAACACGTGTGGACAAGGATTAATCTGTTAAGAAGGCAGAAAAAAATAAAACTGATTCCTGCTACAATAAATAGCTAAGGAGAAAGGACAGGGAAGCAGCAGGGAAGTATTTTCTGGCTTTGTCAGAACAATCAAAGACTTTTGGAATTTGAGAGGAGAATTGAAAGTTTGAAGGGAATTTGGAGGTAATCTTGTCCAACATGCCACCCAGGGCACCCTGATCAACACAGCCTGGCCAATGAGTAGGCACAAGTTTTTGCTTGAATAACATGTGTTTATTAATCTAAGAATTGGATAGATCTTACTTTGGGTGGAAACCCACTTACCGCACATCAAGAGAGAAAGACAGGGGGAAATGTAGATTCTTGGAAACAGTCAAATTTGGCTCCTCTACTTGCACAGATTGAGTTACTCTGACTTTAGGCAAGACATTCAAACCCTTTGAGTCCCTTCCTCTGTAAAGAGTGAGTTACAAAACCTTCCTTGTTGAGTTGTTGTGAGGATTAAGTGCAACTGTATATTTAAAGTGCCCGGCAGTGTTGCCTGGCATGCAATCGACACTCAATAAATGGTAATTATTATTATTTCATTAGTCCAAACTCCACCTGAGGCAGAAACACTTCTTTAAACAACTCTGATGAACTAGAGAGTTATCAGGACTCTTCTTGAATAAATATCTGTTTGCTGATTTGGTAATCAGTTGACTCTACACACTTGAAAGACATGTATGTATGCATGTATGTACACACACACACACACACACACACACACACACACACACACACGCTCCCGGATGATTTCTTCAAGTCCTCCTGGTGAGAAAGTGCTTTTCCAACAAGACCACGCCCTTCTCTTCTGGGTGACACTTAATGGTTAACTTCCGAGCATGCAGCAAGACTCAAAACTCTTTCTTCTCTAGTCCATCGTCTGCTCTCTTAACTATTTTTTTTTTTTTATAACCACACAAACTTCTTTGAAGAACTTCCCAGAAAACTGCACAAACTGCACATCCACAGAACAAATTGCCTACAACTTCAGAAGTGTTGCAGACCTTGTGAACAGCTCTGAGCTTTCCACACTAAACTCTGCTACACTGGCACTTCACCAAACGAGGCTCAAAATTGCAGGTGCTGCCCCTCCTCTTCAACAAACGCCCCTCTCACCCTTTCCTCCCAGCCCTCCTCCTGTAACTTCAGGAGAGGAATGTGGTGTTGATCTTGTTCAGGTTACTCAATCCCCTGGGCTTTGGTTTCACCATTTGCAAAATGGAGAAGTTAATAATAATACCAATGGTATACTGTTAATTTAAGGGTGAAAAAAATTAGTAGACCGTGATGCAAATTTCAGTTTCTCCATCTATGTATCTTTAAGCCTCAATTTTCTTCATTGACACAATAGGCATAGTAATCCTACCTACCTCATAGGGCCACAGGGAGGGTTGGAGGGGACAGTGCATGTTGACGCTTAGCACAATGCCTGGCACGGAGTAAACACACAAAGTTTGCTATTGAAATTTTTCTCATATTATGTCCCCTTGCCCTCCTCCTTCCTCAAACAGCACAGTTTCCCACTTTTCCACTTCAAGGGATGTTCAGGAATGCACATAGTCTCAGACATGGACCCCAGACAGTCCTGAGTGTTGTGTGGGAGCTATCAGGCAGGGGGCGCTCTGCTCAAGTCAGACTTGGGACAGCAGCTAAAACAGGCCATGCTCAGCCCTGGAGGAGCTCTGGTTGGCATGAATAGGTCTTTGATCACAAAAAATAAGACACATTTGAATTACTGATTTGAAAATGAATGTTTCAGTAGATTAAAAACTTAATAAGCAAAGAATCTTGGGAAGGGGAATCATAAAGGGGTTCACTGGGGTGATAGTTTGAGAATCCCATTGCCCTTCCCTTTTGTCATTCTTAATTCTTCCTTCAAGAACACATTGAGTGGTTACCTGTGTAGGCTTGTGCTAGGCGCTGGGAACACGGGATGAATAAGCCATGGGTTCTGCTCTCCAGGAGCTTACAGTCTAACAGGGTACAGAATTATCAAAAGAACACAGTGCCTCAAGCCCCCCAGCAGCAAAAGTATATGCCAGAGCCCGGGACTGTGTGGGACACCAAGGGAAAAGGGATACAGAAGGTGACACTCAAATTGATAACATTTTAACCATTTTTATTAGACATTTTTGCTGGTTATAGAAATAATATATATTCATTACAGGAGATCTGGAAAGCACAATGGTGTCAGATAAAGAAAACAACCATTATGTCATCACTAGAGACAACCACTGATATATTTCTCTATCAATCTTTCAACTCATGTATTTAACAGAAATGGGCTCAAGATGTCTGTAAAATAAGGCCCCCCTTTCCACTTAACACTGAAACATAAGCACTTCTCATCAAGTTTAGTCCAGAAGGTGACCCAGGATCTTGCTGTAGGGGACCAAGCCCTGGAACTCAGGAGACAGGGCCGACCTTGAGGAGCGAGCGAGGACAAGCTGGGTTTTGCAGAGCAGGTTGGATTGACAGTGCTGTGGATTATCCATCCCACCCAGGGAGGAACCCTGGAGACAGCTGGAGAGCAGGGTGTGGCACTCAGGAGACAGCTCAGGCCTAGAGGGTCCTCAGCACACAGGTGGTGGTTGACGCCATGGGGATGGATGAGATCCCTCAGGGAGGGTGTGCAGGGTGAGCAGAGAGATGACAAGGGTAAGGTCCCTGCCCTCTAGAAGCTCACAGTCTAGTTGTGTTCATGTGCAAGTCATCTACCCCCAGCTAGATTGTAAGCTCCTTGAGGGCAGTTACCATTTCACACACGGCAGTCCCTCGCCAACCATGGGGGTTAGGTTTCTGAAAGCCCCTGGGGCAGGAGAAGTCAGGCTTGAGGAATTTAGGACCTTATTGGGGAAAAAATAGGATTAGGGGAATGAAATCACCAGTGAACTTGTGAAAGCATCATATTTTACATTGATATAAAGAAAAATGACAGTGACAACATTCAAAAAAATCAAATATCAGTGACATTGAAATTATCAACATACTCTTAAAATTAACAACATATATTTTACAATTGATTTTCATTTATCATCCATTCCTTTAGTAGAACTCTCTCCTTCACAGCTCTAACCATAATACTTGTAAATTCTTTTTTGCATTGCTGGAAAAAATACACTTGCTAAGTCATTTTCTTCTGTATGCTTTCTCACCCAAATGTTCAGTGCATTTTGTTTTTTTTGTTTTTGTTGTTGCTGTTGTTTTGACGGTGCTGGGGATCAAACCCAGGGTGTCATGTACACTGGCCAAATGTTCGGCCACAGAGCTACACCCCATGCATTTTGGATTTTATGACTCTAAGCTACTGACTGTGTTTCTTGGTCCCACCAGCAAGTGCAGGCACACACTCCCATCTTAGCAGGCTGGAGCATTTGTTTCTGAAGTCTGACAGATTCCCACCCACCCTCTCCTTTCCCTCACTTCACTGCAAAGGCTTTCTCCTCTGCTCTACATCCAGTTCACCCACGTCCCTCTTCTCAACCTCTGGGCAAATTTCATCAGTTCCCCCATGGGAATGGTCAAAGAATCCTGCCTGACCTTGGGTTCTCTGTGGCTTCTGAAAAACTATGTGAAGGTGAAGATGTTAGCATTTGAATTCAGTGTCTTTCTTTGGTAGCACATTCCCACTCACTAGCTCAAAGAATTCTTGTGGGTGCTCAAAGAGTTCTTGTTGAACTTAGCAATTTCCTAGCCCAAGTAAGGGATGTGGATTTTTTTTTTTTCTCTTTCTCTCCACTCACTGCTTCAAATGAATATTAAAACTTCACACAGCATAGGTATTGAAATATTTGTAGGCACATTTAATTTTCCCGTCTGGCAGGTCATGACGACAAGAAGCAACTAATAGATGCCATCTATCTGCATTCACAAAAGCAATTTTGAGTTCCACATGACATGCTGTCAATAGACTAGAGATATGGTCCCTTTGTGAAGGAATTCTCCATCTTTTCTAGTTTGTAGACGACTTGGGTAAAGGGAAAGACCTACTAACTAACAGTGCCTCTATGCATGTTTCTGAAACAAAAGATTATCACCTTGACTGAGTGGGGTACTAATTGTTCAATATGATACCAACACAACATCTTTGAAATGATATAATAATCAGTTACATGTACACAGCACTTAACATTCACAAAATACTTTCACATACATTTTTGCCCTACTTTTTCTTCAAAGCAACCCTGTGAAGCAGTCAGAGAAGGTACTGATATCTCCATTTTGCAGACAAAGAAACCAAGGCTTACCCTAAGGAAGAAGTCAATTGGGGCCCCCACCACCAGTGTTCTCTTTCCAGTTGGATTACAAATGAAAAACTAAACTGCAAAGCTGTTCCCCTGCACTTTCCTACTCCCTCAACCCCAACTTTCTTCTTCTATCTACTTACCACCCCAGATGGCTACCCAACCTGGCCCACAAAGACATTTGAGTCCACGTTCACAAGTTTAGCACCATAAGTACCAGAAAGGACATTCAGCACTTCACAACTCTGAGAAGAAGGTTCTGCTACCCTCCTCCAGCCAGGTGAAGGAACTTGTTCAGTTCCCAGGGCCTTAAATGAAAGAATCTAATTTGAAGTGAGTCTGTCCATCTTCCTGGTCTTCTTTTCCATGGAGCCCACTGGCCCATGATTAGTAAGTAGCAGGACTAAAGTTTAAACCCAGATTGTCTTGTTCTAGATTCTACAGTAATCTCGGTAACATACCACTGCACTGCCAAGGAAGCAGAGCAAGGGTATGATGGCAATAATTCCTTGGGGGCCTCTCACAGCCTTTACCCTGTTTCACCCTCTACAAAATACTCACAGTGATCACTCTTTAGAGATGCAGAAATAGGCTCAGGGACTGCTACATTTGACCAAGGTCACACACCTAAAGAATGACAGAGCCAGGATTTGAACTCAAGTTCAGTTCCTGGATAGCAAGACTGTCCCCAGTCCCAAGGAGCAGTTTCCAGCTCACCAGCCAGAGCTGCCCCATTTCAATCTCCCAGCCCCACACCAACAGGCACTGGGGAAGCTGCCACCCAGAGGGCAACCCCCCCCCCCCCACCAGGAGTCCTCAGGTGAACTAGAGCTGCATTACCTGACATTCTCATCAAGCCCAAATTAAAAGTCCCAAACCCCTTATGAAAAAACAAGACAAAAAAAAAAAAAAAAAACAAAAAACAAAAAACGCTGCATTTTAAATGAATTCACTCAGTCCCTTTAGTTTCAACTGCAGAAAGCCAAAGACTTCCAACCAAGGAAGGAGGAATTGGTTCTACTTGCTCATTTCATGGGATCTTTGACCTACAGGCAAAGGGGAAAGAATGATGAGCACCAACCAGGAAAAGGCAAGGTTCAAATTCTACACATGGGTTCAGAGAAAATTAGCAATAAAGTTGAAGAGACAGAAAATAGACTCATGTTTGCAGGATTGGGAGAGTGGGGGTGAACACTTTAATGGGACAGTTTCTTTTTGGAGTGATGAAAACATCTTGGATCTAGACAGAGGTGATGGTTGTGCAATATTGTGAATGTGCTAAATATCACTGAATTGCACACTTCTGTTACAATGGTTAGAGGTTACTTTGTGTTCTGAGAATTTTATTTCATTTTTTTAAAAAGAAGGAAAGCCACAGATGCTGAATCCAGACTCTGGTAGATGATGAAGGCTCTGCAGGTATATGTTAGGTGCAGCAAATCCTCCTGTTACTCAAACGTAGGAGATGTGAGCGCGCAGCAGCACCAGAGCGGGCGGGTACGCATGCGCATTTGTTCACTCCATCAGTCAGCAGGCTGCCGGTGTGTTTATACATTGAGCAGAGGGGAGGGACGTCAAAATTACATTTTTACAGCTTGACTTTTTGTCTTTGGAATAGCAAATTGATACACCTTCTCAATTCAGCAGTAAAAATAATTATATGAAAAACAATGACAACAATAGCAATTATGCCTATTATTAAATAATGGCAGGTACTACTTATTGAGAAACTGCTATAAGCTAGGTACTCCGATAAGTGCTTCGTGTGCATCATCTCATTTAATGCTCACAACCACACATGGGAAAGGAATTCTTTGATTTTTCAGGTGAACAGGTTGAGGGTTGCAAGGTTAAGTACTTATGTAAGGTCACACATTCATAATGACACAGCCAGGATTTTAATTTGACCCATCTGACTGATGTCTATAATTTGGCAGGGGAAGAAAAGCATGTTGTTTCCTATTGAAGACAAAGTCTTAAAATGAAAAAAAAAAAATTTTTTTTAAAAAGACATAATCACTTCAACCAGAAAAGACCACTATGAACACGCTCACACATTTACTTCTGTTTCTGTCTTTTATATAATCGAAATAAAGGTCTAGGTACAACTAAGTATACCATTTTCTCCATTTGCATTGTACCATAAACATCCTCCCCACATCTCTACACTACTCTTATATATGATTTTGAACAGCCTCAATAACATTCTGCCCCAGAGGTGCTGTAACTAACTCTTACTGTTGAGCTGGTGGGTGCTTTCCAGTCATTTGAGCATATGACAACACCATGGTGAACATTTTTGTCCGTTGTCTTTCTCTGAATCTACAATTATCTCCTTAGGATTTTTGGATTCTAGATGTGAGCTGAACTTCATGTTCTTATCTGGAACCCTGACTGGTTAGACCATCATCTATGAAGGCTTCTACATATGGAGCTAGGACCTCAAATCCAGGGTGAGAGTGTGTGGGAGAAGGGGACTCACTTTGGTGGCTCTTACCTCAAGCACTGTAGCAGAACTGATGCTCCCAGCTGCCCCCTCTCCTGGCCTGACTAGGCAGACCTGCAATCTGTGTGTAAGTGGCAGAGGGTACTAGGGATAGAAACCAGGACTTGGCATGCACTAGGATAAGTATTCTCCTGCTGAGCTTCTTCCCTAGACCTTTTAATTTTTTAATTTGAGACAGGAGCTTGGTAAGTTGCTAAGGGTTTTACTAAGTTGCTGAGGCTGGCCCCGAACTTGTGACCCTCCTGCCTTAACCTCCTAAGCAACTGGGATTGTAGGTGTGCACGACAATGCTGAACCAGACACACAATCTTGATCAAAGAGAAGGTTCCTTTCCTCCCCACACTGAGTCCCAGACAGTAGAGTCTCAGGACTGTCGCAGACTTCTAGCTTCTCACAAGAAGCCCCCTCCATCTTGATCTGGGATATAGCCACAGGTTTTCTGCAGTATTATCTTTTATCTAAATTCCACTATTTGTTTCTTGATCCAACTTATGAAAAAGGAAAATGTATTTCATCATGGTAATTTAAGAAACTCCATCTCTTCATGGATAGAGCGGAAAAAGTTAAAGAATAAATACCAGGAAAATAACACAAGGTCAATCTTGTCGCCTCCTTATCCAGACAGGCCTTTGTTAAACAGGGAGATGAGCAAGTGTCACTGAGATATTAAATACCTTTCTGCACCAAAATCAGGCTCTCTCCTCAACTAAATCACAAAGAATGAGGAGGAATTGAAACCAAACTTTGTCACCATGTGATTCTATGTTATTTAACACCTCGCTTAGGTAACACACACAGCCATTTGGTACCTGTCCCAGGTGGAAAACACTGATCTGCCTGACCTTCTCCATTTGCACATGAATAAAAGAGTCCCAGAGTTAAGTGACAGGCTTTTGTCACGTCCAAACCAGGTAGCAAAACAGAGCCAAGTTCCAAGTCTCCAGGCTTCTAAGTCCTATTTGATAGCTCTTTGAAAACTTCATTTTTAAAAAAAAATGTTGGACAGTGGAATATATAAGGAGAGAAATATACTTTTAATTTGATCTTTGCTTATAGCATCACAAAGCAGATTATGATGAGATTAAAGAAACAAGCATTGTTGTAAAAAAAATAATAAATTCAGTCAACAAGTAATTATTGATCCACTTCTGTGCCAAAATCTATGCTATGTGCTAGGCCTATAGAAAAAAATCAAGAGACAGCATCCTGCCCCTAGCCCCAAGCCAGCAGTCTTGTGTGGGACAATTTTCAGACTGGAATTGGCATCTGTCATTGACTGATCATTTAATTTATTTTTTCCATAAAAAAGTGAAAGCACCTACTTTGTCAGAACCTACTGTGTTTTGGATTTCCATTGATAATATTTTGTGGGACCTTTGCGGTCTTTTTTTGACATTTGCTCTGATAACTATACTTACTGCTAAGATTCAAACATAAGAATGGCAGGCCTTAAAAATATCATTCAGTTCAGTTATAAAATACTGTTTAATAAAACTGCTGCTGAACTTCTTACTGAAGGATACAATTACAAATGCCTTAACCAGGCCAGGGTGTTGCTTAGTGGTAGAACAATTGCCTAGTATGAGTGAGGCTTTAGATTTGATCCTTAATACTATAAAATAAGCAAATAATTAAATGAAAGCATTAACCAGTTTAGATACAGTTACCAAGAACTAGCATAAGCAAACTAATTATATAATTAAATATTAGCAATTAGCTAATATTTATTGGACTTATGATACACTTGGTACTATGCTAAACAGTTTTGCAGACACTGACTCACTTAATTTTTTGCAAGAATCCCACAAAGGATCATTATCATCTGCAAAATACAGACCTGGAAACCGAGGCTTAGAGAAGTTAAGCAATTTTTACAAGATTGCACAGCTAGTAAGTCATGAGTCCTCAATACCCATTCAAATGACTGACTGCAAGTTAAAACATTTTGAAATTTTAAAGGCTTATTTATTAAGGAAAACTATAAGTTTGTTGAGGTTTCCCGCTCCCATTTTAATTATACTCACAAAGAGATTGGGGAATTTTAAAATTCCATCAAGTTTTAACCACTGGTTTAGTCAAATATAAGTAGTAAACAGATGGGTGTGACCATTTTTCCCAAACTTTGCTGTGCATCAGAATCACCTGGATGGCTTGTTGAGACAGGGCTTGAGGAGACCCACCTGCAGGGTGTCTCCTACAGGAGATCTGGGAGGAGCCTGAAGACTGGCATTTCCAGCAAGTCCCCAAGTGAGGCAGATGCTGTTGGGCTGGAGATCTCACTTTGAGAAACAACAGGTTATGGGCTTATGGGTTGTTGAGATGGACAGACTTGGGTCAGAATCTTGTCTGCTTGCTTTCTGTGTGACCTGAGGCACGTCACAGAGGCTAAGTTTCTCATCTTTTAGAGAGAGTTATGCTTTTTGATAACATCATTGTGAAGATTAAAGGAAACTATGTATAAAATCTGCCAAATATCTGGCACATATAGGTATTTAACAAATCGGCTTTAATATTGATAAATGATCCACAGAGAATGCACACTGATTTTCCACTAAATGCCCCACTGTAAATAGAAAGCAATGCATTTGCACTTTCAGGGAGAGCAATGTTTCATTCCACATAAATCATGCTTGCCTTTTCTATGCATAAAGATATTAGAAATGGTAGCTGGTAAGAAAGGAAGGCATGCACAACAGGGAAACCCATCAGGACCCAGTGCCAGCCGGTGAAGAAGGGATGCTCTTCCCAGCACTCAGTACAGTCATGGGAGTATCATATCATGCAGAAGAACTTATAGAGGTGCTCAAAGGAGTCTGGGCTTATTTGAAGGTCACTACAGAATAATCATTATTAAAATAAATTAATAAATAATACATATATGTATAATAATTGCCTGGGCTTTTAAAAATTCTTTGCTGATGAATGCAATAAATGGGAAGAATTAAGTAGCCCCTTTGGTCTTCCTTTGCCTGATTTATAAAGTAGTGTGTGTGTGTGTGTGTGTGTGTGTATGTGTGTATTATTGTTGTTGTTGTTGCTGGTAGTGGTGGTTGTTTTAAAATAAGCCAGAAAGACAAATCTTTTGTGAGCTTCTCTTCCAGAAAAAGCAGAATGTATTAAAGGGCTGGAAATGAGCACTGGACTAAATATAGCCGTGTGGCAGGGTAGTGGGAACACTCGGGCACATCTTAGAGCTATTTGAGAGTGTTTGAAGCGTTTAAAGGTAGATTCTGGAGTGACTGAACAGGACTTAAATCATCTGAAGAGTGACATATTTTTCTAAGGCCATTTGTAAGTTTTGTGACTAAAGAAGAGTGAGGCCTATTTGTCTGACCCAGTGGACAGGTCAAGAGGGCTTGAGGATGGTAGATATCCACCTTGGCTCGGGATGCGCACCTGCTGGGCAATGGCTGATGAGCTTTCCGCAGGCCCCCTTAGAGGGATAAAGGATGGGTCCCCAGCAACCATGCTGGCTGTTCCATAGCTGCCTCTTCTCGATCAGGACTCAATTCCAATGTCATCCCCAACCATACTGTCTCAAGAGGACACATGGACCCATGTGGCTTTCACGGAGGTTCTCTGCATCATGCAGACATCCTACCTCAAGGCAGGCACTGGGGACTCTGGCAGTAAGAACCCACACGTATGGCAGGATGCAAGTACCTTGGAATTAATACCCCTAGAAGCAATACATGGCAATAGGAGCACAGGCTGGTGGGTCTATGCCTCTGTCTTCTCGCCCCCAATAGAGCAGCTGCCCACCAACTGCTTCACAGTTTCTCAGAAGACACAATAGGACTGAGCTCTAGCTGCCCAGAGGGTGGCCTCAGCTTGAATTTGCCCTCTATGAGCTTTCCTCCCCTCCTCACCTCTTCCCTACTCCCCCGACCAGGCTTCCTGGAATCAACCTTGCACATAAATGATTACACTGATGTTCTTTTCTGGTGGCTCCCTCAGGAAGGCGCAAACCCAGACAATATCCATGACCTCACCAGCTTCCCAGTCCTCTCTAGCACATCACCTTTCTGACCACGGTTATGTTTACTTTTCTTACTTCTCACAGGAGCAGAGCCTAGATCTGCTCCATCCCCACCATATAGAACCCTGCTATCTGCTGCTCACTAATCATGAATGGCTAAAAAGCTTCCTCTGAGAACTGTTTATATAAACAGGGATTACACTGTCACCTCTTGATGCCAACTCCCTGTCTCCCAAGATGTAGTCCTGTCTTGTCACACTGAACAGACAGAGAGGTTTAGTGGAAAATGTTTTAAAATTCAGAGAGCTGTGTGTGACTTTGGGCAAACTATTTGCCTTCTCTGAGCCATTTCAAAACAAGGAAGGAATAGTATTGCCTACCTACTGGGCTTAAAGCAAGGGCTAGGGGCTTAGAGATGTGAAGCGCCTAGATGTAGTAGGAAGTAATAAGTGTGAGTTCCTTTCTGTTTCTTTCTCTTGCCTCTCTCTAAACCTCCATAGTTAAGTTCCACGCTCCTAAAGGGAGCACCCCTTTCCATGTGGGGCCAGCCTCTCATCCCTGGTTGTCATCCCTGTGAGGATAGAGCTCAGCATTTCAAGCTCAGCAGGCATGACCTGTCCTGTCTTCTGCTTCCTGCTTCCAGGCAGTAAACCCCTCTAGGTGACCGTTTTGAGGACAGGGAAAGTGAGGCCCCACAAAGGTAGGCTCAAGTGCTAGGAGGACACAGCTTGCCTGGCTCCTAAGTGCTTTCCTGGCCACGTGGTCTTCTTTAGGCTGCTAGTGAAATCCAGGGACTGCAGTGACTACACGACTTGAGTCATACCTTTAGGGTCTGCTGAGGTTTGTGGCAATACATATCTCTACGCTAAATGACCCTCCTCTTATTTTCTTAATGTCCATGAATGCAATGCCCCAGGCACTATCCTGAGTAATCCAGGTAGATCCTATTAGCCCATTTTATAATTGGAAAAACTGAAACTCAGAGAGGTGAAGCAGTTTGCTCTCCATCACAGATCAAATAGGTGGTGGTACCAAGAATCAAATCCAGGTGTGTTGACTCTAGAGCCGGAGTTGTCCCTGCCCACCTGGTCCCTCTGGGGTGTGCCTGCTGGACCTCCCCCTCTCTTTTGGCGCCAAGTGCTGTCCTCCTGTGATCCCCTGCAGCAGCTCTCCTCCCTCCCGGTTCTGAGAATTAGACATCCACTAGATTGCAAGCTCCCTGAGATATTTTTATTTTCTGTTTTCCAGCTTGTGTGCAGGCATGATTATGAGCTCAGGAAAAATTTGTTCAATGGCAATGATCAAAACCTCTGCAGGAGTCAGATGTTCAAGCTCCCTTCCAACTCTGGAAGGCCACAGTGCTGATGGTCCTACTTCAGCTGTCAACCTGTGAAGACAAGCTATGGGCACCAGTTCAAACCACTGAACAACAATATTAAACATCAACAAATGCTCCTCTTCAAGAGAGAACTGCATTGCCGTGGGAGCTGATGCCCCTGGCCCTGGCTTTACAGAGAAGCACAGCAGAACCCTAATGCTCTGCTTGGCCACCAGACAACAAAGCTCCCCTGGCTCTACCTTTGTATTGGTCTGAAACCCAGGTGACCAGATCAGGTTATGTGGAGGTGCAGGTGGTTCAGGTCAGGAGCCCTCCTGATCACCCTAAAAGGACACAGATTTCCCAGCTCTGTCAATGCCTTAGCCTCTCATTAAAGTCCCAGGGCACCCTCAAGAAGCAGCCACAGTCACTGAAATCCTGCCAGGTGAGGGTGGCCAACAGGGTGTGACATCGAGTCCTAAGAATGGCAACCTGGGAACAGGCCCTGTGCTCTCTGTGAGCCCAGGACAGCATTAGCAGCAGTGCTGGTAAGGAGCTCTGCACCCACCAGCTCCTGAAATGGTATCTCTGACCCTGGAACATCAAGTGAGGTGGCTGGGAGTGAACTCTGGAGCTGGCCAAGGCTTCAGGGCTCTGGCTCAGGTTGTCAGAATCCACAACCTTTGCATCAAGAAGCTGCATGGAATCAAGTCCTGACCCCACTGCATTGTACCCATGTGAACTTGGACGAGTCACTGAACCTCTCTCTAATGCCTTGGTTTCCTTGAACATGAGGTAGGGAAAGTCAACAGTCCTTACCCATTAGGCTTATAAGAAAATAAACTGCATTATTTACGAAGCCATTAAAATAGTGCTAGAGCATAATAAGCACTCTATAGGTATCTATAGGTATCACCACATCGTCCAATAATCTCCTATAACCATCGTCAATAACCTCTTGGAAAACATACTAATTATCCCATCTCCATGCACGCATCCATGCATTCCTTTATCCATTCCCTCCTGTGTGCTCCCATCACGGCACTTACAACTCTGGGCCAGTGTATCTATTCCAAGAGCATCTTCGCTGCACCGCAGCCAGGCACTGCATCAGCCCAAGGGCTGCAACTAGCATCACTAAAGGGAAGGCAGACACAGGTGACGGCTGCCCCAAGGCCAGGGCAGAGGGCTAGAGGCACCAGTGGTGGGAACCTCAGCCAAGTACGAGTCACAACATTTCTTAAGATGTTGTGATAATTAAGGGCCATCTAGTCAGATTTAAGAAAAAAAATCCCTGTCTACAATGGCATGTTCATTCTCAAAGGACTGCAACAGAAAAACGGAAATGAGAAACCAAAAAAAAAAAAAGTCAGAGTGAAAACACACATTCTAGGACCCCTGTGGTCCAAATCTGATCCTATTTCAGAAACGGTCCCTTGTTCCCAAATATCCACGGGCTCACACTCCACACTACTTAAGACTCAGCTGTCAACTCCCGGTTGACTCTTGCATAACTGGCCATGGCTTCAGGGCTCTGGTTCAGCTCCTCGGAATCCACCGCCTCTGCATCAAGAAGCTGCGTGGCTCTGCCTTCCGCTGCAGCACGGAGACTCTCCATCCTGGCACAGCGATCCCAGCTCCTCCTACTGATTGGTCAGCAGACATCGGAGGGAAGGCACATATATTCCCATGAGACCTTCTTGGTCAGCCCCTAACAGCTGCCTCAGCTTGAGAGGACTGTTTCACTCTAATTTAGAAATGATTCCAGCTCATGAAAACTGCTTATTAGGAATGTTGGTTCAACATACCAACCAAATGTAATGCATAAATTGTGTTTAGATCCTAGTTTAGGGGGAAAAAAGCCATGATTTCATTTTTGGATAATTGGGCCAATCTGAATATGGACTAGAAGAAACTAGATGATAATTATATATTATTAGTTTTCTCAGGTATAAATTTCCTTTTGTGGTGATAAAAGAGAATGCCTTCGCTTTTAGAAGAGGCATGCTAAAGGATGTACAAAAAAAAAAAAAAAGTCAATCATGTCCACAAAAAAAATGGAGAAAAATATATGTAAGCAGGCACAAAACACATGGAGAGAGCATATATGGCAAATGTTTTAAGAAAAAGAGAGATCAATTATTTGTGGCTCTGCATGGAGCATATTTAAGTGAAACACAAGATGCATTTATCTTAAAACTTAACCTGACTTTGCCCTCAAAGGGGAAAAAAAATCCCTGGGTCCTCCCTGCACCTCTGCTCACATCATGCAGACTCACACATAATGGAAGGCACTTTCTTCAAGCTCAGACCCCTAAGAGAAATCTCAGAATAGCTGTCCTGGAACAGTGAAGAGCTTGGGACTGACTACACAGGAGGACTTGGGTTCAACCCCTGCAGCACAGTAGCTGCTGATCTTGAGGAGCCACTGAACCAATTCAAATCTTACTCTCACTGTCACCAGGGCCTATAACCATCCTGCCTTCCAATCCCACAGGGTTAGACCAAGGACCAGGAGAAAACGTGACCATCAAGATGCCACCTACACATTCTATCTTACTGCTTATGTTTACAAGCAAAAAGGCTAAAACTCAAACATGCGGATGGTACCCCCACCCTCTCACTACAGCTGCCTGTGTTAATCTTCTGAAATTGGGCTTCCAAACGACCTACCTTTCTGAGCTGCTTGTCACTAAAAACAGAACTTTTTAACCCTACACACATGGCCCAAACAATAAAAATCCAATTTGTTTTCAATTGTTTTTAAGCAGGCATTTCTAAAACTATCTTACATAAATGGATTTGAAACACATGGCAGAGGCAGAAAGGCTGAGCAGAGAGGTGGGACCCAACCAAACAGCCCTGCCTACATCATGGGCAAGGAAAGCCCTTGGTCAGAGACCCCTGGAGCTCCCTGAACCTCAAACAGAGACAGAAAATCTCATTCTTTCAGAATTCATGAGTTCTGATCATCTGGACATTGCCTCAGCTGACCTTGCCATTAGTGTATCTGTGAGAAGCATCTAGCTTAGAGGGCAGGACCGTGTGGAAAGAGCATTAACGGGGGTCAGTGGACCTGCTTTCCACCTGATCCCACCATTTTGTAACCTTGGACAAGGAATCTTCGTTCCCCAACCTCAATCGTTATCTCTATAAAATGACAATGTTGGATTAGGGCTGTTCCTGTCTTAACTGATTCTAAAATTCTGTGATTAGTCACTTCCTTTGGGAAGTCCTCCTAATCCAAAAAGAATTTTTTGCTGGATAGAACTGGTATCTGTGAAATCAGAGCATGCCCGTAAAGCAAGGAGAGCAAATTGCTCCAGAATACTTTGGAAGCTCTCATGTCTAACGCCCCAAGGCAGAACAGGGCACTGCACTTGGCTCAGGTAGTGTCAAAGCAATTTTCATGTGTTTGCAGGTGGTCTATGGTATCTAGGTACCCCCCAGACCTAAAAGTAATACCTAATACTATCCCAATAGACAGTCACTGGAGGCATCTACTATCTGCTGGGCTCCGTGCTAATAGCTTTATGTACATGAATTCCTTCAAAGGACACAGCAATGGGAAGTTGTAGATGTGTCACCACTACTTGCATATGGAGAAACCTCAGCTCCCAGAGCTTAAGTAGCTCTCCCAAGATACCAGTGAGTGGCCCACTAGGGGGTCCTTGTTCACTATGGCAGAATCTGGGGCTAATCCATCATCTCATAAGCAAACCTCCATTTATGAGTGAGCTATGTGTCCTTCCTCATAGTGAGTATCAACATAAAAAAAGAAACTTCATTAAGCTGTACTTGATATGCAACCAACTGCTCATTCCTAAATTGTACAACTTGAGTTGTTTATGTGTGTGTGTGTGTGTGTGTGTGTGTGTGTGTGTGTGTATACGTGTGGTACTGGGGCTTCAACTTAGGGACATTTAACCACTGAGTCACATCCCCAGCCCTTTTTTAGATTTTACTTAGAGACAGGGTCTCACTAAATTGCTTAGGGCCTCTCTAAGTTGCTGAGGTTGGCTTTGAACTTGCAATCCTCCTGCCTCAGCCTCCTGAGTTACTGGGATTACAGGCATACACCACTGTGCCCGCCTACTTGAGTTTTGATATCAGTATACAACTATGAAATCATCACTACAATCAAAAGAGCAAATATATACACCAGTTGCTAAAGTTTCCTCATCCCCCTTTATGATCTCTCCCTCTCCAGAGAAACAATGATTTGCTATCATAAAGGATTCCTCTGCATTTAATATAAACTTAATGGTTTTTTTCTTTTTCTTTTCTTTTTTTTTTTTCTTCTTCTTTCAGTACTGAGGATTGAACCCAGGGGTGCTTTACCACTGAGCTACATCCCCAGCCTTTTTATTTTTTATTTTGAGACAGGGTTTGGCTGAGTTGCTTAGGGCCTCACTAATTTGCTGACGCTGGCCTGAAACTTATGATCCTCCTGCTTCAGCCTCCCAAGTCACTGGGATTAAAGGTGTGTGCCACCACACCTTGCTATATAATTAAATAAATGAAATCATATAATATATATTATTTTTATCTGGCTTTTCCACTCAATATAAGTATTTTGAGATTCATCCACACTGTTGGATGAATAAGAAAAGTAATAGTCCTTATCCTTTAGGTTTAGAATTCATACCATTTTATTGCTGAGTAATATTTCACTGTGTGGTCATATCATAATTTGTTTACCTATTTATCTGTTACACAAAGGACATTTTACATCACTTGCTATTTTTGACTATTGAAATAGAGCTGTTATGTCTTTGTATATAAATACACTTTCATTTTTCTTTGGTAAATACATAGGAGTCAAGTATCTGGGTCACAAGATAGGATTATATTTGTTTTTAAGAAGCTATCAAACTGTTCTTAAGAGTGCTAGTATCATTTCACATTCAGATGCTCAACATCCTCACCAATACTTGGTATAATCAGTCTTTTTAATTTTGGACTTTTGAGTGGGTTTGAAATGGTATCTCATTGTGGCTTTAATTTTCATTTCTCCTAACAACACTAATAACTAATGATGAGATGCATTCTTTCAATTGTTTATTTAAAATAATACCAACAAAAACCTGCCCATTTATGATAGGAAAATTGGGTAAAAATAATATTTTTAATTACCATTTATTAAAGTGTTACCTACTACATAATAGACAAACTACTAAGAATTTTATGTTCATATCCTATCATCTCATCCTCATAAAAACTGAATGAGGATGGTGTTAAGATCCAGTTTTACAGCTGGGGAAACTGAGGCTGGGTGAGACCAGGTAATTTGCCTGAGATCAGACAGTGGCAGGCCCAGGGTTCCTTTCCAGGCCTTTGCTCTAAACCCTGCAGGCTATGCTGCTACCAACACTGCTTTTGTGCACAGCTTGCATCTCTATCTCAGGCACAGTCAGGACATTGGTATATAACCAGACAAGACAGAAAAAGACACTGCAGATAAATGTAACGCTGACACTTTCTTGCTGCTCACCAGTCATTCCTGTTTGCTAGAAACATGGGACACTTTAGCCAAGATACACTGTGGCTGAGGTCCTGATCAATATATCAATACTGTATAACATTAAAGGCAAAATGGATATCTGAAAAGTAGTTAACTGAGGGCCTCGAATCTAAGACTGACATAAGAAGGCCAGTGTTTAGCACATCTGTGCTAGGCTGAAATCATTTTAAAGAACTTTATTTTTTTGCTCTTTCAAGGCAGGTGTATTTCAAGCTGTTGACTCTTTTTTGTTGTTGTTGTTGACTCTTACATAAGCATTGGAAACATGTCTAGAGTCTATATTAGTCTAGAGACTGAGTTCTAACACCAGGGCCATGGCTGCACACTGCAAAGGAAACCTGAGCAGCTTTGAGCCAGCCAGCCAGCCTCTCTGGACTTCAGTTTCTTGCTCTGGGCCAGGGGTGGCTCAGGTGGGACTGACTGTTTCCTCTTGCCCCTTTCTAGGTGCTGTTTGACCTTGAAGCTTTGCAGAAAACTTTAACCACAGGAGTGGTAGTAAACTCTGCCACATAACAGGGAGAGTGAAATCTAAATAGAAGAAATGTCCACTTTGCATTTTGATTCCAAACCTTCACTTTGAACCATGGGGTTTGTGTTCCATGACCACAGAATTACCCTGCCCTTTAGAGAAGAGGATGCATGTCTCCTGTAATCCTGGGTGATGCTCTTCTCTTTCTTGATGATGCTTAGAACGTGATGTCATCTATCCTCAGTTTCCTTGCTCCATAAAAATAAATTCCCAGTTCCCTACTGGCCTTCCTTCTTCCCGGGGACATGTCATCTTACCCATGTCTCCCACAGACATGCTTTCCCAGAGCCTCCACATCTTTTCTCCTGCTCAGCCTCTGCCTGGGGGTTCCTTCTACATTGCCTCACTTGGAGATCTCCTAAATCCTCAGGGCCCTTTAGAGGCCTCTCTCCTCTCCAAAGTCCTCCCTCTTGGTCCCCTGGTAGATCTGCACTCTCCTTGGCAGGGGTGCCCACTTCTGGGAACTCTCTTTTCCCAGTGTATATCTCAAATAGTATGTGTATCAGCAATGGGTTTACCTGTTTCCTTTCACTATACCAGCATGGACCAATAGAAAGAGAATTTAACATGACAAATAAATATATATGCACAATAAATAGTATTAATAAAAATAATAGAAATACACAAAAACATAAATAAAATTTGAAATTTTATTCTAGCCACATTTCAAGAGCTCAATAGCCTTAAGTAATTAATGGCTGCATTTTATCAGGCTTAGATATAGGGTATGTATATCTCTTTGGAAAAACCTTCTCAGTAGCAGTAAATTTACTTCACTAGGGGATAATGGATTTCTCCTAAATAAGAAAGACATGGACTGTAGTGTGAGGAACATGGAGAACTTTAGGAATACTGATGTCACTGGTTGTAAGATGCCACTTCTATAGAGTCATAGTCAACCACATGGATTTCAAGCAGGCTCTGAACCCCTCCAAACTAGTCTCTCTTGTACAGCTCTGTCACCCAATACTACATCCTCTGCTGAGTCTACCTGGAACTTGGTTTTCCATTTTCCTATGTCTTGATACTTGCTGTTCCCTGCAACTGGAAAGTTTTCTGGTCACTCTAACTCTGATCACCCTTCCATAGAGTTCAAGTTTAATCATTTCTGTGAGACCATTACTGACTAAGCAGAGATGGCTCTTGTACGTCCTGTACATTTAGACCCCTTTCCCATCAAATGACTCCGTCACATGACTGTGTCTTCTAGCAGCCTGTGATCTCCTTGAAAGCAGGGTTGTCTTTTCCTCTGACTTTGCCCACCAAAGTACCTGGGAAATTAAACCCTTTTGACAAATACAGTTGAAAGGCTATGTAAATGAATGACTAGGCTCCCAAATTCAACTTGTGCTTAGCAATGGTGGTCAAAGAGAGAAAGAGAAATCTATCTTGTTTTTAATTTGAAAGCACTCCTGCAAACCATGGCAATGTGGGGTTAAGAACCAAAGGCACCTCCCTCCCTCTATGTGCTGAGTCAGTGGCCTTTGTCTGCTCTGTGACTCATCCCACTGCCTATAATCCACCTGAGCAGCTGGGAACTAGGAAGCTGAATTGCTCCCGCCCACAGGTATGAGGTCTGCTTCTTGCTCATGTTCAGATTAGCAGCCACTGAACCACAGCCAGGGATGGGTGTGTTCCCTCCTGGCTCTTCTGAAGGCAACCAGGACAATTCCTAGCTATTTCTTATGAGTCACGGATGAGTAGTGGGTGAGATGGTAAAATTAGATCAGCCTCAAGAAATTCACATTGCAGACCTGACACTGTGATACAGACTCCGTAGTGGGTTCAAATCCCACAACATGGCAGTTCTCAGCCATGGGGCATGTTGCTCAACTTCCCAGGCTCACTTCCTTAGCTGTAAATGAGAATAACACCCACCTCCTGGGTGTACTGTGAGGAGGTAAGGAGATCAGCAGGGTCCACCAGACTGTGAGGGTTCAAACACGTAGACATCAGCCCTCTCTCCGCACCTTGGCCTGGCATCCCACGAACTGGCTCTGAGGGATGGGCAAGGTCCTTCCCTTCTCTGTGTCCTCAGTTTACCCAACTATATTGTAAGACAGCTTATTCCTCGATTCCCTCCAGATCCAAAGTACAGGGGTTGTGCGTGTGAGACTTCATATGCTTTGTGTTTATGTACGGAGGAAAGAGCAGAGGGGAAGAGAATGGGAGAGAAACAATTCTTTAAAGTTCTCTTAATGGAATAAGACAGATTTAAATATTTTGATTCTAATCCACTGTGCTCTCTTTGTTCCATATATATGTTAAAAGCTTATCTTTGTCTTTTTGCTCTTTCAACAATGCAAATCCTTCCGAATACATGCTCAAGGGTTTTTTCCTCTCCTGATAACAAGAAGAAAACGTTAAAGCCTTATTTTTTATATTTCTATTCTTTGATGGTTCAACCTATAAAACAGGTTGGTAATGGTTAGAACAAAAAGTAATTCTGTTTATCTGAGAGACTAAGATGCCAGAAAGAGAGGCAGGAATGCATTCCAAGAGGAACAGTCTTGAAGGCCCTCTTGCTCCTGCTTCGACCACAGCACTAGGGTCTGAACAACAACTGGAACCTGTGCATTCAGGAGTTATTTCCCAGAGTTTTTGAAGGAGCCCTACTCTTATGAGATGTTCAGCAATTTTGACTTTCCACTCTCAGGTGGGAAGTTTGGGTAACTCTTACGTGCTCTTTATCTCTACTGGAGATTCACACCAGCCAAGGAAAGGCTCTGAAGCTTCCTGCAGTGCAAGAACACCTTTAACCCACCTAATTTGGCATTTCTCAAAACTTATTTGGACACAAGCAGTTTTTCAGGAGGTTCTTCTCCCCCATGGGGAGAAAAGCTACCTTCCACACACCCACACATACACATGCAATGCGGAAAGATGCTTGAAACCTAGTCCTTGGAGTCAGGATGGGATGAAGTAAGAACATGTGCTCCTGCCAGATAAACCCAGGTTCAAGCCAATCCTACCAGCAGTGCAGGCTTAGAGATGGTACTTAACCTTCGGGGGCCTGAGCACCTCCATCAGTGAGCACTGCGCTTCTATGGTGCATCAGATGAGCTGAGGCATGCGCAAAGGCATGTGGCACAAGGCAAGGATTTTTAAAACACGACCCTCTCTTCTCTCCTCTTTGCAGAATCACAAGTGGAGATGTTTGAAAACACCGTGGTCCATTTCTTTTTAATACTCATAAAACTTTACATCAAATTATTTCACATAAGAAAATACCTTAGAATGTCATTCCACTACCTAGTCTGCGCATTTTCATAAATACAATCATCCAGAAAAAATGTAGGGCCCACCTTAATATACATATGTGTATGAAGAACCCTGTATTTCATATAGCTATCTAAAATTTAATATCAAGGAATTTGCCCGTGTCAACTATTACTTCATTTAACAGAATTTGAAATCACTTGATACAGTCCTAAAGTGCATTCCTATCAAACTACAGCTGTTATTAACATTACTAACAACTGCTTTATCCCATGGAATTTTATTGAAACCATAACGATGGGTACTTTTGAAGTAAGTGTCCCTAGCTAATTTTCAGAGGCCCATCTCTCATTGAGAGTTCATATAATAATTCTAACTGGGTTTCCACATATGGTAGAATGAGAAGTCATCTGGGGGTCACTGATAATTAGATAGGAGCTAAAGGAACAGAATAAGGAAATGTGTAATCTTCTCTGGCTCTGAAATAAAAACAGATATCAGGCAGACAGTGGAGGGGAGACCATCTCAATCTACAGCAGGATTCCTTTCAAGCCTGGATGTCTATTTCAAAATGCCCATTAAAAGTCAATGATGGACTTTAATTATGAGAGGCAGAAGATAAGAGTCCAGTTCATTGCCTCCCATTGTTAGGGGTGGTTTGGAGCTGCCAATCATCACCCTTCAAAGAGGCCCAAGGTGCAGATACCACTGGAAAGAGGAGGCTAGACCGTGAGGGCATGTGGTACCGACAGACTTTGCACTAAAATGCCCTGGGGAGCCACAAACTGCACTGGATGAACCCCCACTACAGCTACTAGTTTTCCTGTGACGTCAATATGCAGTCACAGAGAGACCCCTCTTTCCTGTTTCCCATTCCTCAGCCTTCTGAGGCCTATTTTATCACCTCCACTTACCACCACGCTGTTTGGGGGTGATTTGATCTAGCAACCCATAAGCTAGCAGTTGACGTGAGCCTATGAATGCACACACACGTGCATAAGGGATAGCGTGGCAGGCAGCCCAGCTCGGGGGAAGCTGCACCAGTTCCAGAGTCAGAAGGACCCATCTGCCTGCTGGGGTGGGCGTTGGCAAGTTATTCAATCTCTCAGTCTGTAAAAATGGAGCTGAGATACCTGCCACCTCTCTTTAATATGAGACCCCTGGTTTGTAAGAGGATACCTAGTAATGGCATTCCCCCATGGAAGAGCAGAAACCCTGCAGTCAATGTTTTTCTGCCTCCATGGTTTCCTATAAAACAACTCCCTCCGCCCCCAGAGAGAAACTTGCTGGAGAGGCCAGCTGAGAAAGAAAAATGTTAAATAATTCAGAAGCACTAACATCAAGTCTGATGTAGGTATAAAAATAGTTACAAAACACCACACTCTTCTTGTTTTCATTACAACAACCTTGGCTCCCCAGCATGAACAGGAGGAGTGAGGGTCTGGCAGAGGCTGGGGCTGGGCCTGGGGCAGGGTCTGAAGCCTCACCAGGCTTCTGTTTTGGCTCTTTTTAATTACTTATCTTTGTGCAAAGGCAAGGCAGGCATTTGCTTGTCACCTCTGTATTTTAAAACAGCCTTCCGATAGGCTGGCTTATTTTTAAATTGAAAATATGCTTAGCTGGGTCATTTGAAGCAGAGGGAATTCTTCATATCTTGTCTTCTAAAAGCGACCAACTGGTAAGCCCTCCAAGGATTCTGGACCCAATCCCAAAGTTTCAGTTCAAAGATTAGCAAGATGCTCTATACCCAGTCCCTCAAGGAGTCCAGTGCCATTGCCTGAGTCAACCAAAATTTGTCCCTAAAAGCACAAATTCTGGGAAGAGAGTTGGAAGATTCCAACTAGAGAGCTATTTACTAAGTACCTCAGTGCCAGGCGCTCTGCGAGGTCCCTCACCTATTCAGGTCCCTCACCTATATTGCCTCCTTTAACTCTCACAACAAACCCCAAATCAATTGCAAGACTTCACATTTTTCAGATGAGGAAACTGAGGTTTAGGGAAGTGAAGAGACTTCCCCTTCAAAATCCCATCAAAGTATAAAGGCTCAAGCTAAGATGGTCTGACTTCCAAGCCATGCTCTCTCCCCACACTGTCCACAGAGCAGAGCATGTTGTTTGAAAGGGTCTTCATGAAATATTCAGCTGCATTTGTAGCTCCTGTCTCATCCAAGTTAGATCCGAATGCTTACTCAGGGCATTTTTTTTTCTTGCAAGAGAGCTTCATGGAAACAAATTTCCAATTCATACTTAACAAGAAGGGGGAAGAGGGCCTATTCCTGGCTACTCCAGAAAAAGGGGGGGCGTTCGTGCACATACCTGGAGCAGGAGGCACATGGAG
Source organism: Sciurus vulgaris (assembly GCF_902686455.1). Classification (NCBI taxonomy): domain Eukaryota; kingdom Metazoa; phylum Chordata; class Mammalia; order Rodentia; family Sciuridae; genus Sciurus; species Sciurus vulgaris. The sequence continues at coordinate 76,640,544 of NC_136472.1, forward strand.
GATTAAATATGATGCCAGAATAAAACCCACTGCTTCCAGGAACTGAGAGACTCAGAACTCAGATCTTCCTCAAGCGTGCCTACTTGTGCCAGGCTCTGTGCTAGAAACTTGACTAGTGTTATCTCATTTCATTCTTAAAGTGGGTATTGTTACTTCACAGTAAAGAGGGTAGAACTAAATCCAAGAGTTGACTCTGCCAAAGATCACACAAGCTGGTCCAGTGGTTCTCAACCCAGCACAATTTTGTACGCTCCTCCAAGGGGACTTCTGACAATGTCTGAAAATATTTTTGGTTGTCACAACTGGTGGAGGAAGCAGTAGAACTTGGTGATTAAGGGATGCTGCTAACATCCTATGATGCATAAGAGAGCTCACTACAAGAAAGAATGATCTGTTCATTGGTGCCAAAGACGAGACAGCCCGGGCCAGAGGTGTCTCAGTCAGATTTAAACTGAGATTAGTCTAACTCTGACACTCACAGAGTCTTGAGATCCTCTTCCCTAGATCCTAAGAGGTCTGAGAGGACTTGCTGCTCCTCAGCATCTAGCCCAAGCCTAAGTTCCTACAGCTAGCTCTTGTTACTTAATTCATCAGGTACTTAATAACAGTGCCAAGGATCCTAATGAGGAGCCCCACCAAAGGGAGGTCACGGCTCACGAAAGAAGACATTGAGTTCAGTTTCTCACTGCCTGCAGGAAGCTTCTCCTCAGTATCCTGGACAGCCTCTGCTTGCTCTCCTCCGGTGAAGGGGACTCACTCCCTCCACAGGCAATTCAATACTTGATGGAAAATTCTCCTTGGGGTTTAACTGAAGACAGTCCTCCATCCAACCTCTGCCCACCTCATCCTCTGGAACCCTGGGGAAGCAACCCATTTAGCCCAAGAGACGAACCCTGAAGCTCTGGAATGGCAACAGAGAACAAAGAGTTGGAGCCAGACTGATCCATATTCCAGTCCTGTCTCCACCATCCAGATAGTCAGTGATAGAATGTAACAAGTACTGCCAGCAGCGATGCTGTGCTCATCACACAGAATGGGCTCAGCACATAATTGGGGCTCAACTGGCAGGGTCTGCTCACATGCACTTGGCTTCCACCTTCTGGCATGAGCTCAGTGACACCTGCTTACCTTCTGAATATCAGGCGCACCCTTTTTGGCTTCTGCCTTGCCTGCTTCTGTGGTCCACTTCTGAATAAATAAATTTAAATCCTTGATTATTAAGGGATGGAAAACTGAGATGGGTGACAACAGCAGATCAAGAAATGACAACCATGCAAGTTGCCATGGCAATGCTTTTACTTGAAAAGTTCCAAGAATGTGCTGTAAATTATAGGCACGCATATGTGCCCGCACACAAGTGCCTGAATGTGGGGGTCTTTGAAACCTACTCAGATGCTTCAAGACCATCACCCAAATTGGGGTCTAGAATGAATTTTCCCACACTATTCCCCACCTTCAGGAAGAGGCAATGAAGGAAATGGCTCCCTTTGAGAACCCAATGAACTCAGGTGTCAGAAAAGACTACAGGTCTTCTGTTCAAAGTGTTGGTCAAAATTCACTGTTCTCGGGGGTATGAAAGATGGTGGAATGAGACAGACGTTATCACCCTATTTACATGTATGATTACATGACTGGTGTGAATCTGTATGGTGCACAACCATAGAAACTAAAAGTTGTACAACAAATCAAAATGCAGTCTGTTAAAAAAAAAAAAAATTCAGTGTTCTCTGAAGATGGTGCATATCTTGCTCCTGCCACCGGGCAGAATGGGCAAGCTCCCGACCCTGTCCATTTCCCATGGGTTACTATAAACCCCTCCAGCAGAGGAACATTTATTTGCTTTGTGGATGGATGAAACCCAGTGCCCTGCCTGACCCATTGACCCACTGGTGGGGTGACCTTGAGCAAGATGTCTAATCTCTTTGATTTCCCTCTGCCTTTTTCGAAAATAGGAATAATGAGACTTCACTAGTCTTGTGAGGACTAGATGGACAATATGGGCCAAATGCCTTGCACGACTGAAGCACTGACTGAGAGCTTCCTATTGCCAGGCTTTTCTAGGCACTGGGATTTCCGAGTGCACTGAACACAAAGATCTCTACTCTGGTGAAGCTTAACAATAGTCATGAGAGGCTGAATATGAATATACAAATGGACAATGGCCAGACCAGACATGGAACAGACAGTTGACCCACAACCTCTGCAGTGACAAGCCAAAAGTGGCCAGGACTTGGTCAACCACCTGCCAGCTTTCTGATTCTGACCCCCACTTCCACCTAGAGACAGCCAGGTATTATTCACTTCCCAAACAAGCCACATAGGATGCTTGCTTGTAGTCATTCGGCCGCCAGCTTCCCCGGGCAGCGACCTGCCATCAGAGCAGACCTGACTGAGGCTGGCCTGCTCCCCCGCCCGCCTTTGAGTTTCTGACAAAGGCGAGTGCTGGTGGCTGACTCCCTTGTTAGAACAAGCCCTGAACAAATAGTCTCTGCTTGTGTCCATCTGGGCAGCCTTTATTTATTTCCAGTCAATACACATAACAAATAAGTAAATTATATAGCATGTTCTGCCCTTGGCCACCCCCCTTCTTTCAGATTATTCCTAACACAGCAGCCAGAGTGATCTCATTAAAAATAATAAAACATAGTATTTAACACTGTGGAAAGAAGAAAATATATAGCAGGGTGAGGGAGGTTTGGAACTCAGGGGCAGGAGGAGGGCTGACTGCAGTAGGACTGTCTGGGGGTTGGGCTTGTTGACAAAGTGACACTGAAGCCCAGACTAGGAAGTAGGCAGTTACCCATGTGGATGAACAAGGGAAGAGCACTCCAGGCAGAGGGCACAGCCTTGAGGAGGGGTAGGCCTGCCATAGTCCTACAAAGCACAGAAGGCAGAGGTCCAAGGGTGGGAGGGGAGGCCTGAGATGCAGGGAGAAGACCTGGAGCTGAGGGAGGGCTCTGTGGTCATGTGAGGACTTGACTTTTTACCCTGAGGCAAATGAGGACCCCTTACTGAGTCTGAGCATAGGAGTGATGTGATCAGAGTTAAGTTTTTTGTTTGTTTGTTTTTCTCTTTGGTACTGGGGATTGAATCCAGGGGCACATAACCACTGAGTTCTTTTTTGCATTTTATTTAGGGATAGGGTCTCACTGAGTTTCTTAGGGCCTTGCTAAGTTGGTGAGGCTGGCTTTGAACTCATGATCCTCCTGTCTCAGCCTTCTGCTGCTGGGATTACAGGCTGTGCACCACTTCTCCTGACCCCAGAGTTGTTTTAACAGTATAAATCTAGCTACTCTATTGACATGAAGCTGCAAGGAGGCAAGGGCAGAGGCAAGGAGCCCAGTTAGATAAGCTGCTGCTGCTGCCAGCATCTGGATGAAAGAATATGGAGGCTTAGACCAGGATGGTAGCAGTGGTATGGTGAGGAGTGGTCGGCTTCTGGGTGCATTTTGAAGATGAACATAACAGGGTTTCCTGATGGCTCTGGTACAAAGAAGAGGAAAGAAAACAGGCATCAAAGATGACCCCAATTCTCAGGGCCTATGAACCAGAAGGGTGAAGTACCACTGATTGAGATGAACTGAGACCACAAGCAGCACAGCAAAGATGAGTTTTGGCATGCGTGGTTTGAGATGTCTATGACAGGATTGAAGCAGAGCTATCACTGAGCCAGTTAGGCACATGAGTCTGGAGTTTGGGAGACGCTGTATTAGTACTCTTCTTCTCTCTTTTTCCATCTCCTTTAGAAGTTCTCCTACCTTCAGAGACCCAGGAATCAAGCTGTGGTCTAGGTAGACTCTGCTGACTTCCTGGCATCTCACCCAGTGCAATACAGTGCGACACACACAGGCCGCTGTCTGCTCTGGCTTCTCCAGGCATTGCCTGGTATTCCTGGTGAGTGACAATCTCTACAACTCCTCACACAAAATGGGAATGATGGGAACCTCCCTGATCAAACCTTGACCAGACCGGAGGGAAGAAAACCTTGGTTCCACCCTTCTGCAGGACCAAGGGGACAACATGAAGCCAGAGCTCTAAAAAACTGCATAATGCTTGACCCAGAAATTTCAAATAAAGAAACAGGGTTGAAGAAAACAAATAGACAAACACCTGAAAATGTGGATCTCAGCAATATTTACAGCGGTGGAAAATTGGAAACAACAGCAGGAAATTAGTTTAAAAAAATAGTGGTATATCCTTATGATGGAATACTACATAGCTATTGAATGTCATGTCGGAAAGAAACTTAATGGCCTGGGAAAATGGTCATAATATGTTAAAGTTACAAAGCATCGTGCACAATTTGCTTTAGATGGTGGTGGGAAGGAGCAGGCAAAGAGGAAGATGAGGATTGTATATAGAAACAATACTGAAAAACAAAATTTTGAAAGAAACTATCACCACATGGCAAGATTTTGGGGTTTTCTCACTTATTTCCTGGGATACCTTAGATTTTCTGAATTTTTAAAATTGTTTTACATATATTATTGTTACAGTCAGAAAAAAGATACTAAATAAACACATGATATTTTAAAGTTTTTAAATTAATACTTCCCTGAAAGGGGGGGGGGGGGCGGTAAACGATGATCTACTCAACCAAACATCAAGAGGCTAAATTAGTTTAGGAAATCAAAAGAAGCCTAATACCCAGAACTAGAATTGTTCATAATGTAATAGTAATGGCCACTATTTACTGTATCCCTCTGAGACCACAATACTGACAGCCAGATGCATACAACTGACAGATCTCATTCATTGGACGACAGTCCACATCTGGTACTCCTGGACTCAGGGAGATGAGTAGGAGAAAGCAGAAGCAGGAAGGAAGGTCTTAGAATCCCTCTAAGCAAAAAAGGGCCTCGGATCAGCAGCATCAGCATCTCTTGGGACCTTATCAGAAATGCAGAGTCTCAGGGTCACCCTCCCACCCACTGAACCTAAACCAGCATTTTAACAAGTCCCCAGGTGTCTATGTGCACTAAGATGTTTTTTTGTTTGGGTTTTGTGTTTTCTTTTTCTTTTTCTTTTTTTGGACAGGGTGTTACTGTGTTGCCCCCGCTGGCCTGGAACTCCTGGACTTAAGCGATACCCCTGCCTCAGCCTTGAAGTAGCAGGGCGTAGGCCACACTACGGTTTTTTTAAAGCCCTCATAATACAACTCAGCTTCCCAGTTTGAGGTGGATTTAAAATAATCTTAAGAAAAATATCCAACTGAGTATAAGAACTTTTCAACCAAATATTAATTATCTAAGACATGTAAATTCACCTAGTGTAAAGCCTTCAGGCCCTTGGGCAATGTCAAGTCTCTGGCATTGACCTTGGAAAGCTACTACCATGTGATAGCATTTGATGGATGCTGACAGAACAGGCATTTTCTCTTTTACCTGGGGAATCCTGAGACCTCACTGGCTGTGTGGAAGGTTGTGTGGGAATGGTTAACAGGGTACCACCCAGCAAGGAACTGAAAGGAGCAAAAGTAGGCCAAAGGACTGCCCCTATAGCTCCAGGCACGGACCAGGCCTTTCCAGCACTCCCTGCAGCTGTGCTGGAGTGAGCAGAGGGTTGGGGAGAGAGAGCAATGCTGTTCTGAGATGCCCCAGTTTGCCAGAAACGGGGCAGGGGACAGGAAAGAAGCCTTGATTACCATACCCATAGTCCCATGGTTCAAACAAATTAGGTGGCTTGCCTTATACATAAATTGCTCAATATGGGATCCCTTTATGCTGCTTTTCAAAAGGGAAGGAACAAAGGTTTAATAAGGTTCTAGCTAGGCACCTTTTCTCCACCCTGGTTTCACCTTAGAATCACCTGGGTAGCTTTACTGAGTTCTGATGCCTCAGACTCCTCCCCGCAGGACAGAGGTAGATCACTAGGGCCAGGGCCAGGGCTGGTCTTTGGTTAAAGCTCCCCAGGTGATTCAACGCATAGCCAGGGCTAGGATCCTGGCCAGGCACTGTAAACTCAAACTCTACACCCAGCACACAACAGCAGCTCAAAAAAGTAGGTAGAGATTCATTATTCTGTTATTTGTTTAGGTACTGGGGATTGAACCCAGAGGTACTCTACCACTGAGCTACATCCCCAGATTTTTTATTTTTTTATTTCTTTTTTAGAGACAGGTTCTTGCTAAATTGGCAAGGCTGACTTCAAATTTGTGATCCTCCTTCCTTGGCCTCCCAAAGTTGCTGGGATTACAGGCATATACCACTGCACTATTATTCTCATTTTTAGATAATCAAGCTTGTACATGGTGACAAAGGGACAGCTAACACTGGAGCCAGGATCTGCTGACCTCAATCTAGAGCCCTTTGTTTTCCTACTTCTACAGGCACTTCATTCTCAGCAGGCAGGAATGCCAGGGTCCACTGGGAGAAAGGCCTGCAAAACCCTGGAAGGGGACCCTCCAGACCCTTCCAGTCTCTGTCCTCCCCTTGCCCCCATCTGTGACCATCACAGAACTGCACTGACAGGCAGCTAGAGAACCAGGTGCTGAGGAGGTGGGATAACAGGAAAAATGGCAATGCCAAGAGCCACCATTCACACAAGGGACACTGACCAGTAGGCATTATGCAAGTTGCTTCACATATCTCCTTGAGGTAGAAACTTCTGCTTTCCGTTTTGTAACTGGTGGTGGGGGGGGGGGGGGGGGAAGCTTAAAGAATCTAGGAAACTTGCTTGAATGCAAACAGCTACCAGGAAGCCAAGCAGAGAATGCAACCTAAAATATACTGGTATTTTTTCACTGTCTTACATAGCACTTAAGTGCAATACATGAGAGAACCATTAGCAGTTAGAGAAAAAGGAACCCAAGACTTAGCTGTACCTCAATAAATCACTTTTATTTTATTTTTAGTTAGTTTGTTTATTGCAATGCTGGGTATCAAACCCAGAGCCTCACTTATGCTAGGCAAGCTCTCTACCACTGAGCTATGCCCCTCATCAATAAATTAGCTTTAAGCTTCTAGAAATAATGTCATATTAGCAATAACGAGGATTCATAAAACTGTCACAAACATTCTTTCAGGATAATCCTACAAATAACCCTGCCAGATTCTCATTATTATCCCTGTTTTATGGAAAGGAAACTGAGGAAAAGAGATATCAAGTAAATTGCTCAAGATCTTACACAGAAAGTATTATAGCTTGGTGGCACCAGACTCAGGACCTCTTCAGGGGAAAAGCTTGGGAGCTCTTTCTCAGTGGCAGGAAGTGAGCTGGACTCCAGTGTTGTGGAGATTCTTCCTGGAACATGGCTCCAGGCTGAGCTTCACAGCCGCTGTCACTGAGCAGCTCAGAACTATACTTTAGTTCATCCCGGTTTTATTTAAATCATTCAATCTACCAAAGGCATGCCTGTTTTACTTATTCCTTGAGAAGGAGAAACAGCAAGGCTGGGAAATGTTGAGGGGTTTTCGCAATATTATAGTGAAGTGCATCCTGGGGAAACCAATAAACAAAATGCAATGACTCAGGGGTAAGAGGCTTCCACTCTGTACCAAAGACAGCTCAAGACCAGAGTCAGAGGGACATCAGAACAGGGGCCATATCACAGAACCACATGATGCCTCCATGCCTTCCTCTGGAAAGTGGGGATCTCTCCAATCTCCAGAAAGCATCAGGGGCATTAAATGAGTAGATGGTACCACATGCCAGTCCCTCAAGTCATTTGTATCTTTATTCACCTGTACGCACCAGATGTTCTATTGAAGTGAACACTGAATCCTCATTGCCATGAGATATGAGATAGAGTCTATTGCTTTCCCTATTTATAGATGAGGTCATGGAAACACAGATCAGTCAAGAGCCCAAGGCAAGGAAGTGATGGCTCAGTGATGGGAACCCTGTCCCCAAAGCTGATGTTCTTTCCAACACCCTATGCTGTTTGACCAGAATCATCTCAGACACCTGCAGAAAATGGACACAAATGACCACAAAGAGGAATTAAGATTGGAAGAACATCCTGATCTTGAAGATAAATACTAGAATGGATAAGCCAGTAATTCCTAGAAGACAAATTAGGAGCAGCTAGGAGTCTCCTTTTATCTTGTAATAAAAGGAGCACAGACCTCAGTGCATATGTAGTTCAATTAAAAACAAAAAACAAACAACAACAACAACAAAAAAACTAAAGCTAAAAAAAATAATAAAGTTCAAAACTTTAAGAAACAAGTCAAAACTATCTCTTTATAGGTTACTACTCTTAATAATTTATTTCTTTTTAGTATTGCTTCAACAAATACTTTAAAAACATTTTTGGGTTTTAATCATATTACATTTAGTAAACACGTTGTATCATAGCATTTTTCCATGTTGTAAATCATATTTTCAAAACAATATTTAATCCGTATAATATTCCATAGTCTGACTTTTTTGTACTATATTTATCTAATCCAATTGCTTACCCCCCCCCAACAAATAAATACCACTGCAATAAACACTTTTATTCTTAAACCTTTTCTGCCCATCTCTGATTATTTTCTTTGGCTATATTCCTGGAATTGGAATACTGGACTAAAGAAAATGAGTGTTTCTAGCACTACTGACAATTACTGCCAGATTGCTTTCCTAAAAGGGTATATTATTGCATTTCCACCAGCAACATAGGAGAGTACCTGTCTCCCAGATCCAACATTGCCTTAAAATAATCTTGACTAATAAGAGAAGTAAAAAATAGTAGCATAAATTTGCAAAGAAGCATGGAGTGTTTAAATAATCTATCTCTAGTCATACAATGCACATGTGGCATTCCCAGGATTTGAGTTTGTCCTTCATCTACCAAAGCTGGGTCCTTAACCATTGCACCAAAGTGTTTGCCACAACTCGGGTTACTTAGCGATGGCCCCGTGGCAGCCACTGTTTATTAGGAAATTTTACATTAGTTTCACAAGTGCAAGGATTTTTGTGTTTATTCTTTGATTATCCCAAACTTCAAGACCAATTCTGCCCCAATAGAACTTTCTGCAACGATAAAAATGTTTTATAACTGCAATGTCCAATATAGTAGCCACTACCCACTTGTGACTCTTGAGTACTTGAAGTCTCGCTAGCCCAACTGAGGAAATGATTAATTGTATTTAATTTTAATCACATTTATTTTAAAATGTGACTAATGACTACCACATTGCAAAAGCTCTATACTATCTAGTGCATTGCAATAAATATTTATTAAGTGAAGAACATGTATGGTCTCCTAATTCCACCTAACTCATACTTATGTCAAGGCAAGAGTTGATCGCTTTCTCCCTCATCTCAGCATGTACATCTTGTTCTCTCAAATGGAGGGTTAATGCTATTTATCAGTCTTGTGAGGTGATATGAAGATCAGCTAATTAATGTTTGCAAAGAGCTGCATTACTGACTGATTCTCAGAATAATTGCACCTTAATAAAACATTTAAACAACGAGTTCTCATCCAGGGGCCAAAGAAGGGCTGGGTTTATTTAGCAAAATGCTGGTTTCTCTGACTCATCCTGAACTGGATCCTTTCACTGTGGACCTCATCAAAACAAACCACTTTCATCTGAAAGCTTCTACCCATCAGAAGACACTGAAACCTACCTTCACAGAGGTTTTGATGTCACAGTTTGATGAGTAAATTAATAATACAAACAAGATTGGGGAGGGTGGGTATTTAACCAACTTGAACAAATTGCTTTTAAGCTCTTAAGCACTTTAATTGCTTGCATGATAATGATGCAAATTTTTAAATGTCTTGATCCACTCCCAAAGTAGGCCCAGAAAAAAGGAGAAACACTTTTCTTCTAAAGGGAAACACTTTGCTAAGCATTCGGTTTTAATTACATGACATTCTACAAAATTATGAAGTTGCCATTCAAGAAAATGAAGGGTTTGGGAATCAGAGTCCTATGATCAGATTTTAGTCCTAGGCATGTGACATTGGGTAAAAGGCTTTGCCTTACTGAGCCTGTTTCCTCATCTTAGAACAGGGGACAACAGTAGCTACCTGACAGAAGGCACTCATGTTCACTTGTGAGTCTGTTTTACTCTTGCCCCATTCCTCCACCTCCTCCAAGCTCCTGGGCAACGGGACTGACTACACCCTCCCAGCTCTGACTAGGGAAATGAAGATGCCGATTCTCAAACTCCAGAAGGATAAATGGACACATCCCTTACAGTACCATTGTATAAATATAGACAACTCTTCTTGATGTCCCTAGTCATTACTGTTACTTTCTGAAATAAAATCAGAACAACAGGTAGATTGAAATTTTGTTACCCCAAGTGTAACAAACAGGGGACCAGAAGCCTGGCATTACCTGGGAGCTGGTTAGAAATGCAGATCCTTTGATACCCACAGACCTACTAAATCAGAATTTTCCTCTTAACACAATTTTCCAACAAGGTATGCACATGTTAAAATTTGAGAAGCACCAATTTATAAAACATCAACTCCACCCTCCTCTCCCAACCCCCAATTTTATAGAGAGGGAAGCTGACTCTAGGAATTGGCAAGTTTACTCAAAGCCATAAATGTACCAGCAGCAACCCTTTTGCTTGACTTTCAAAGGATTCAAGACCAGACTTTTAGAAAATCAACTGTCATTCCACAGCCAGCAAATGGACTTTTCAGAGAAAAAAATTCTTAAAACCTAATTTCTCAAAGATGTTAATGATTAAAATGAGGATATTAAGGATACACTTTCACCCTATTGGCTGTAGAGACAGTACTCCCATCTCATAAAGTCAATGTAGAACACAGAGCAAGGGAGGGGCTGTGTAATGGGGGTGCTGGCCACTGCTCCTGAGATCCTGCTTCACTTATGGCCTGTTTCCACCTGCTTTCCAAATGAAAGAAAAACCTGATTTGATGTTCAGAACATGACAAAGGACAGAAACATTCCCTTGCCTTCCCTAGTGAAACTGGAGTGGTTTAAGTATCAAAGGCAGCGTCTAAACCTCATCTGAAGTCAGAGTCGGCGACCAGCAGAGCAGGTTCCCTCTATGGTGACATGCTATCCAACAACCCTAAGGTGACCTCTTTTGCCTGATCTAAAGGAACTCCTGATGTCTCCTGCTGAGCATGGGGACACCTTGGAAATGAGAAGACCAGACTTCCCCCACTAGCTCCACGGAATTCTTTGTCAGATGACAAGTCATCTAATCACAGGGCACAAATCTTTTCTGGGTCACAGAAATCCAACATATGAAGGAGCAAGAGTGACAAATGTACCCTCTGATTGAAGTGGATCATGCAAGGAGGGGTACCCAACGACTTAAGCTTTTGAAACAGCAAGTAGGCATGTTGACTGATTTATTTACTGTGCCCTGGGATGTGAAGAGACTCAGTTGGGTTGACTTTTCCAATGCAATGCCATGTAGCTGATGGGGATAAGCTTGCTGGAGGACTATCCCCTTTGTAAGATCTCCAGGGCCACTCTGAGGCCCCTGAGCCAAAGGAAAGGGAAAAGCTGAGGAGGGGGAATCCACCCCCTCAGCAAAAGCTGGAAGACACACACACTTCTCTGAGGAACTGTTTGTCTTTCATCAAGGAGCCAGCCCCACCTACAAGGCTGAGGAACATATTTACATATTTCAACTCCACTGCTGGCTGAAGATCTACAGAAAAGTGATGATTCCAAGACAGCCAAGGAAGAAAAATGTTCTTGGAAAAAGGATCTGCCTGCCTATCAGGTCAGCAGAACAGCCCAAAGTTATGCAAATCTCCCGCTTAAGATGTACTCCTACCTTCCTCCACCACCCCAGCTCCCAAATCTATAAGGGGTTACAAAGTAAACCGCCAGGTTCTGGTTAAAAAGATGAAGGCATCACAGTTTACCCTACTGCTTTTCATGTGTGACAAAAGCCATGGTAGGTATAAGCCTTTGACTCTGCAACCCTACTTTCTAGGAATTTGTCTTGGAAATACTAACATTGCACAGAATGTACAGGGTAATTACTGCAGTTTTGTTAAAATGAAAAATAAACAAGCCAAAAAATTTGAACTGCTTAAATAAAGTATGTTACATTAAAACAGAGACTCTAGTTAGCCATTAACCATGTTGCCATAGCTGGGTGTAGTGGTGCATGCCTGTATTTCCAGTGGTTCTAGAGGCTGAGGCAGGAAAATTCAAGTTCAAAGCCAGCCTCAGGAACTTAGGAAGGCCCTAAGCAACTCAGTGAGACCCTGACTCTAAACAGCAATATAAAAAAGGGCTGGGATGTGACTCGGAGATTAGGTGCCGGTGGGTTCAATCCCCAGTACCAAAAATAAATAAATAAATTAATTAATTAAAATACTGCCATACCAGGAACGTTCTGAAATGGATAGATTTGTATGCTTATCATTAAATTAAAATAAGCATGCAAAATATTATAACTATGATCTCATTTTTCTCTACATTCATAAAGAAAAGTCCCAAGATAAATTCAAACTGTAGTGAAACTTATTTTGTTTTTGCTTTTCTTTATATTTTCTGAATTGTTATTATTTAGGCAATTAGAATAAAGATAAAAGTTAGGCGGAAAGCTGAGACAAAGTACCAAACATATAACCCATAGAGGACTAAGCACATATACATTGTTTCTTTAGACCGGATCCTTATGGAGGTTTTTTTTTTTTTTTTGGTTCCTTGGGATCTGGGCATGTTACCTTTCCTGGTGACTCCCACAGCTCTCTGTCAGTGCAAAGCAAAGATGGAGTATTTCAGCTTTCAGTTACAATAAGTGAAGTTGAGGGACATGTAAGAAAGCAGGTAAAAATTGGCCCCTTAGATCTAAAATTGACATTGATTTACCCGGGTAGACTCTTGGAACCAAATCTACAAGGAGGTGATTTAAATCCCATTGTTCTTCGGTTTCGTGTTTTAGAGTTATAGATATAAGAGAACTTAGTGGGACTGGAACAACCAAAAGCTTAGGATCCAGGCAGAGAAGCTGTTTGTTAGAACAGGGTAGAAGGCTGAGTACTCCGGTGAGGATTTGTACCACTGTGAGCTTATCAAATCTCATTTGCCTTCAACCTCCATCACAGTTTTAAAAAAGTGTAAATTGGCATCCTAGATCGAGTTCCTTGCTTGTGTTGTCCAACAATCTCTATCTTAAATTCCTAATCCCCTCTGTCCCACAGTTGTAACTTTTGATCTGGAAATATGGGGTTATGTAACATGCCAGTCTGCACAAGGGTATAATTCAGTCAGAAAAAGAGACCTGATGAAACACAAATTCTAACAAAACTGGAAATGACTTTTCTAAGAAAAGAGAAGATATTTTTGTTTCAAGCATTTGAAGCTAGTTTTAAATAGACTTTGCATGCAATGTTGCTGGTTCTTTTTGGGCTGTTGATTTCCCTGTCGAACCTTACCCAACAAATGCACAATGATGGAAAAGGAATGATCATCTTCAAAGGACCCGCAAAATGACAGAGGTTTTGTGGATGTTAATACTTGCAAGTGTTGTAAACTAGACAATATTATCCCATTTTACAGGGCAGAGAACTGAGGCTCCAAAGGCCAAATATATTAGATCAAAAATACCCAACAGAATCATATATGAAATAGAATCAGATTCTATTGAAGGAGAGTCCTTGGAAACCCAAACTGTTCACTATCACGATATCCACCCTTCTGCTGGAACATCTGCTGGCCTAAGAGCTCACTACCTCATATTCAAAATCATTCCATTCACTGGAGAACTGTCCTCCCATGGGTCCTGTTTGGGCTGAGCACTCATTCTGAGGCCTAGGGCAAGTGCTGATTCTTCCCCTCCACATACCTCGGTCTAATAGGGGGCTTATAAACTTACTGCCTGATTCTACCATCTCACCCCCAAAGAGGAGGCCTTGGTAAGAATAGGATATTGGCAGCAGACCCTGAAAACTCTCTCTAGAAGATAGAACGGCGACATCCCTGACACTTTGCTAACAGACTTCACAGGCCACCATGCACCCTGCCCCCACTCACTTAAGGACACAAACTTCCCTGAAGTAGTCCCCTAAATCCACAAGAATATCTATGCCCCAAGTCCTGCCTGAACAACCTGGAGACATTCAATTGCCCAGACCTTCACAAGGACCGACTGCAGGCAAGGCACTACCGAGAACAGGCATGAGCTCAGACTGGCCCAATCCCACTAGGTGGAAGGGCTGAGGGTCATCACCCTCATCAGAGAAAACAGATTCTTTCTCATCCTCACCATTCCCTTATAAAATCTAGAAATAAGGGAATTCCGTTTTCACGCTGTCTGGTTTCGCGCAAACCTCCCCTCTCCCCAGCACACACACACACACAGAGGGGGCGGTGTGTGGGGGGGGGTGTCGCAGAACTTGCTCCCATTGCCACCACCTGTGAAAACACCCTTCGTAAGTTTGGCAAAGAGCTCCCGGGAAAAGCCGAGCGGCAGGACGCCTGGAGCACACATGGGGTCTGGAAGTAGGGGCGCCGGCGGCCGAGGGGAGGGAAGCACCGCGGGGTCCCCAGCCTTGCAGCGCTTGGGGCTGGAACGTGGCGGTCTCGGCTCCGGTTTTGTGCCCAGGCCCCGCCCACTCGGCAGCCCCTTGAGCGCGGACCGCAGCTCAGGCCACCGAGGAGCCCAAGGCCCGGGGCGCCGGTCAGACGCTAGCAGATTTCGCGAAGTGGCCAAGGCCAACCCCGGAGGCCCCGGAGATTGCCAGAAGCTGGGGACGAGGGCCACGTGGGGCCACCGCCAGAGCTGGGGAGGGGGGATGAGAGGCGCTGGGAAACAGGTTGCCGCCGAACCCATCCCCTCCCCCTGTCCGCCCCGCAGCGACCCGATTCCCGCCCTGCCCCGGGAGCGAACCCGGCAGCCTCCTGGGCTTCCTCCTCCTTGCGGGACCCAGCGTCCGGGCCGGAGTTCCTTGGGCAGCCCGGGTGAAGGCGCCTTCAGCAAGGTCAAGGCGCGGCCGGCCGGCACCTGGGGATTTTTCCCAGCCGAGCACTGGCTGTGCAATCGCATTGTTAAGGATCATGGCAGCGGCAGGAAATCCGAACGGCCCCACAGGTCTACGCGAGGGAGGATTTATTTTACAGCGCCGAACATAGTCAGACCCGGGATCTCAGGGGGAGGGGATGCGGGGTTTCAGGACGCTGGAATGTGGCAAAAACAAAACACTTCCTACCCTTGCAAACCATCAATTCTGACCTCGGGGAGGGAGTTCAGGGCCACTGAGTCCCAGACTTCAGCTGCGGAGGGTTCTGTTAGGGCTGGGGGTGACATATCCCTCTACAGGCGAAAAACAAGATTTAAAAACACTATACTACTCTGGTTTCTCTATCACAGCCCATCAACGTGCTACAAGGCTGCGGAGGCGAAAGGAGGCAGAGAGATGGAGAAAATAAACGCAGTAGAAGCAAAACTGCTGTCCGCGATGGGAGAGGCGAGGGGATAGAAGCCATACCCGCATTCATCCCCATTCCATCCCCATTGGTGCTGGGCTAGCCTAGGAAAAGGCACATAATGGTAGCCACCTCCGGTAGAGGCCAGCAATCTACTTGCTAACCCCTCACCCTTCGTTAAACTGATCGGGAATGGCTGGGACCCCTGAGCATCTCCAAGAGGGATCAGGCATCGCGGGCAGGTTTCTAGACACGTGAAGGGCGCTGGGTGTAAAGACCGGGAGGGGCACCAGGAGAAGCCAAAGAAGAGAGTCTTTGGAGCTCCCCAGAGCACAGTCATTTTCCTAAAACGCTGTTCCCTGGAAGGCCTTCCAACACCCCCGAGGGAGACTCTAGGCTCTAAGAACTCAAAGAAATCTGAGTTCTGACCGGTTCTTTTCAGATTAACCCTGAATCCCCACCCACCCGGCCCCTGCCTCAGTAACTGGTTCTTTGGGGACAGCAGCATCAGCACCCAACAACCACCGCAGAAGTGGGCGCCGGGGTCCGAGACGTCCCCCGCTATCCACTCCTGAAATGGAAGCGCCCGGGTACTTACACTCCCCAAGCAGGAAAACTTTCAGGCTTGTCTTTCAAGAACCGGGTGTTCGCATCACAGTTCTGGGTTACCACTGAGGCAGCTTACATAATTGCCCGCGATGCCGTTCAGCAGATGTCCCTCCGTGCACGGCAGCTTGGCTCAGCACAGGGCCACCCTCTGGCCCCAGAGCTCGGGATCGTGAGCGTGTCCCACCGGCGCCTTCTACAAAGCAGCAGACTGATCTCCTGGGCTAGTCAAACGCCAAGTGTGCGCGTAGGTTCCGGCAAAACCCCGGCTGCCTCCCTGCGCCCCTTTCGCTGCGTTGGTGGCTTACGGTTAACTGCATCTTTACAAACCTTCTCGCCAGGGCTGGAGGGTGGGGTGGGAGGGAAATAGGGACTGGGTGGGTGATTGGTGCAGTTCTGATAAGGACTCCGCACCCAACTGAGCAGTTATACTCCTATGTACATATGGACCAGGCTGCAGAAATCACCCTAACATCTCACCGATAAGGTGAGCCAATTTCCAAAGTTAGAGACCACGCAGTTGAATTTCCAGTACTTTCCAACCTTGCCTAGGCGGGGGCAGGGCAGAGAAAAGGCGGGTAGTGGCCATCAAAGCCCACTGCACTGACCGGCCAAGGACTCACTGCTTGAACCACCCCTCCACCCTTCGCCCAAGTAGTTGGTTGTGTATTCCTCGGTTGCGTGTACACACACACACACACACACACACACACACACACACACACACACACACTCTCCGCGCCACCACCTTCGCGTCTGCTCCTCCAACGTAAAGATTGCAGTTTTAAATCGCAAGGAAAATGACTAAGGAGCTTCAACACAGAGCACCTTTCCCGAAGCTGGGGGTGAGAGCAGTCACACACACTCACACCCGGGAGCCCCACAGAGTGTACACCCGGTGGCTGCAGCCTCAACTTGCTCCAAGGCGAACATGAACATCACCGCCCGGCTGCCGCGAGACTAGGCGAGGATAGGCGGGCGCCGCGCGGGTTGCAGAGGGCGCGGGCTGGGGTCGCGTCTCTCGGTTCTCGACTCCAACTGCAGCGCACAAGGGGCCGCTGCAGCCAGCGCTCGCCTCGCAGGGTAGGCTGCAACCCTGGAGCCCGGCGCCGCCTCGCGGGCTTCTCCAGCGCCCGCCGGGAGTCTGGGGCGGGCGGGTCTGCAGAGGGGCTGCGGGCGACTGGGCCGTGGTTGGCGGGGAAGGAGAACCGGGCGCGGCAGACGAACCTGGGGCGCGTCGCCTCCTTTCCACCCGCGTCCACAGTCCCGGGCCCGCGCCCACATCTCTGCTGTTCCCCAACCCTTCTTCTCAGGCTCCAGTCCACGGCAGGCTCCGGGGGCTGCGGCGGCTGCGACTCCGGGCTCCAGACTGGCTTGCCTTGCCGGCAACCGGGGTCCTAGCCTCCCTCCCTCCTCCTACCCCCGGTGAGGGCCAGGGGAGCGGGCAAGCTCTCCTAGAGCCCTCGGCAGCCGCGGAGCTACCGGGTCCTGCGAGCGCAGAGGGGCCACAGGGCTGGCGAAGCGCCGCCGCGGTCCCTAAGGCGCTTTTCCGTAGAGCGGATCACGCCGCCTTACCGTGGCTGCAGGCTGCCACCGCCGGGGAAGCGGGGAGGAGGGCGACAGGGAGGCAAGGCGCCGCACGGGTGGCTCCTCTACCTCTCGGCGGCGCGGCTCCTCGGCTCCACGAGCCGGAGCGGGGCGCCCAGGAAGGAGCAGGTCCGGGCTCTGCGCTCAGCTCCAGTGAGACCAACAATAGCTCCCGCGGGGAGCGGAGCCCCAGCGAGCCTCCAGTCGCGCGCACACGCCCGGCTCCCGCTCCCGGCCGCTCCCGGCCGGCGTCCCTGCCAGCACTGCTGCCCCACATGAAACAGCTGCAATCCCGAGGCTTCTGGGGGGTTGGGGCGGGTGTGTGCGCGCGCGTGTGTGTGTGTGAGTGTGTGTGAGTGTGTGTTTAATAGCTTCCCTCTTCTTCCCCTCCCTGCCTGCTCGCCTGCCTGCCTCCGTCCCCCACCCTAGCTCTCTTACACACAGAGAGGGCGAGCGACACACACACACACACACACACACACACACACACACACGCGCACACGCACATGCAGGTTACATGAATGGGAGGCGGGAGCCAATCCTATGAGGCCAGGCGAACCACCGCGCACCGGCGCTTGGAGCAGGGCTGCACCACAGCGCCGGGGGGCGCCACACAGACGACGAGCGTCTTTCCCCGGTCCACTGGTCCGCCTCTCGGCTCACCCCAGTCTCTGTGTTGTCTCCAATATTTTCCCTCTCCTTCCTTCCGTGCTCTCCGCTTTCTCCATCTCTCTTCACTCCTTTTTACCTCGTTTTCTTTCTCGAATTCTCCGAGCACTCTCAGCTCGGTATCTTTCTTGGTCTCTTTTACCTTTCTTGCTTTCTTCCTAGCCCCCTTTCTAAAACTTTCTCCTCCCTTGTCCAGCCTTTCCTCTGCTTCTTCTCCTCTTGCCTTTGGTTTTCTCTCCTCCCTTTTCCTTCCTTCTCTTTCTCCTTGGCCTCTTGGGTAGTGTTGCCTGGCTTCCTCTCGTTCCCCATGTCTGTCCGGGGCCCTGGCTTCCTCCTTGCCTACCCGCTGGATGTTATTCCACACCCCCAACACTTTTCCAGGGATGGACTCCCAGTTGCTACTGCAGCACAGTCAGATGTTATTAAGAACTTGGCACTTGAGTTCCTTCTTCAGGCATGTAAGATGCCCAAAGAAAGGCCCTTCTTCCTCAGACAACTTCCCCCAAAACCATGGTAACAGCTACTGAATCGTGATACCAATCATTGGGAAGAGAGGGAAAAAAAAAAAAAAAAAAAAAAAAAAAATAGCAGCGAACTGTAGTCTAAGTGATTTCTATTCCTTGCCTGTCTGGATAGTGATCACCAGCACATCACCAAGGGAGTGGAATTTTTATAACATGGTATAGGCAACTTGGTGTAGTGGCAACTTGCAAAGGTTCTTGAAAGAGTCTGGAGGAATTCCCACCCCAAGCTTGCTGCATGCTCACCGTAGGACTTAGTGCAAGCCATTTTCCATTGCCCAGCCTCAATTTTCTCAATGGTAAAACAGATTATACCTACCTCACTATATGCTGAGGATTAAAAGATAAAACTATGAAAAGAAAACACTGGGCATATATGAGATGCTCAATTAATGGCCACCTACATCTGGCTGGTCACAGATTATAAACTGGGGGTTTGGATATCACTTTAGTACCTCCTAATTGAGGCATGTAGAAAGGCAGGGATGGGGATAGGGATGTGTAAGAGGTTTCCTCAAACCCTGTCCAATCTAGTCTTTAAATCTTCACAATAAGTTAACACCAGTGACAAAGCCTCCGAAACTAACTACAATGTCAAGTCTCTGCCTTTGGAAAGCATTTACCAACTTCATGTGCTCACTGCAGACATCAAGCTGGGTACCATCTCTGGCAGTCAGATTCAGTTCTTCAACAAATGTCTGTTGACTACCAACTCCGTGGCAGTTGTGTGATGAGTTCTGGACATTTCAGGAGTGAGGCAAATGGATCCTGCCTTCTGAACTTATAGTGTCCTGGACTTGTCTCATGAGCATATCAAGAGAAAAAGAGACAGGGAGAAGTGCCATTTGTTCACTGGACAAAATCTTTTAAAATATGAAGTCCATGGCAGGGGAATAATAATAAAGGGATCCTTGAGAGAACATTTTAGAAACTTTCAGGAGGTGCACCTCCTTTGACTTATGAGAAAACAGAGACCCACAGGCTAATGTAGCGGTTGAAAGTATGATGAGAAACAAAATATTTACATATTTACATAGTGTTCATTTCAAAGGGAAAAACAGTAGCTTCAAAGCAGAAAAATCTGGCAGACTCCACCCTAATAAAGAGATTAAGATCAGCAGCATCAGGAATGTGATAAATAGACATCATGAGCCCCCTGAAGTGATGCACTGAGAAGGACATAACGTCACTTCTGTGGCACCTTTGCCAGGAATGTGTAACCTAAATCTAATCATCGAGGCATGTCAGACAGGCCTGAAGAGGGCTATTCCATAAAGTAACTATTGCATGCTACTCAAGAATATCCAAGTTGTGAAAGACAATTCCAGAGCAGTTCAAGAGTGAAAGGACAATTTAATTGTATGGCAATAAATGCAACAGGCCATCCTGGATTGGATCATCAGTGGGGCAGTTTGCAAAATTTAAATAAAGTCTATAGATGACATAATAAGGGACTATCCTCTTTTCTGTTTTTTTGTGTTTAGGAAACAGGAAACATGCCACCTAAAGTATTTAGAGGTGCAAGGGGGGTGGGAAAGAACAACAGCAAGCAATCCTGCTCCAAAGACAGTATGCCCAGCCTAACCCTTGGGGGTAAGGAAAGATTTCCTGTAGGAGGTGGCATTCAAACTGAGTTTCAAAGGCAAGGCAGTTGTTAGCTAGAGCATGAAGGGAGAGAGATTGTTTTCTCAGTAGAAGTAACAGTATGCAAACAACATGGACAAAAGCATGAGACTGGCATAGCAGCTGAGTCAGGCACACCAGAGAGCGTCCTGGTGGAGTTCAGAGCAGTAAGTAGTGTTGACTGTTGAAGAGACCTGGAGGAGGCCAAGGATCCAAACATCCTGAGAGCTCAGTTACTGGGGTTGGAGTGGGGTAGAGAGCCATTGAAGGCTTTTATGTCAAGAAGAGATGTGATCTTGAGTATATTTGGAAAAAATGAGAAATAGATGGTTTGGCAACAGTGTGGAGAAATGGATTAATGATGGTAGCTTGGTACTGGTTCCAGATAGGAACCAGTAAGGCATTTACATAAACTAAGGTAGTTACCATGAAGATGGATAAGGGAGGAGATATATTAGATAGAACAAGGGTCTACAATGAGCAGATTTTGGTACCTGATTGGATGGGAGTGGGCAAGGAAAAGTTCAAGTGACAGGCATTTCTCAAACTTTGGTGTCTTGGTAGAGAGTGGTACTCACTATTCATTACATTATCAAGAGAATTCAGGAGGAAGTCAAAGTTTTAAAGGGAAGAGTAAATTTCAGTGTTAACACGTTGTAATCTAACTCTATAGCTGACTTAAGAATCCCCTGTCCCATAGGAAATAACTGTAAAATTCAGCCTGAGGCCTGCCAAACAGCCAACTCCATGTATTACCCAGAAAAGCAGGAGACTAGATCTAGTAGTATATAATTTGTGATATTTTTAACAGAATTGAAATAGCCTAAGATTAAGTTAACTGGGGAACAGCCTTTGTTGGAATATCATGCAGCCACATGTATGATCATGTATGTTTTCACCTAATTTTTCATGCCACAGAAAATGCGAATGTTATCAAGTAAAATTTAAAACATAGAATTCAAAAATTTTAATTACATAAAAATTCTCTTGTAGAAAAATTTGGAAAAACAAAATCCAACATGCCAAATATTAATAACGGTGATGGAATTATGAGTGATATATATTTTCTCCTCTCTCTCTCTCTCTCTCTCTCTCTCTCTCTCTCTCTCTCTCTCTCTCTCATTTTCTAACTTTTTCATGATGCACATTCATGACTTTGGCATAAATGTGAAGAACTGTTATTAAAAATAAAGACATAGCTCTGACCTTCACCCTCCATGTGATCCCATTTCACTGTTACTGTACCGTTCCCACTGCCCAAGAAGAGTAACTGCCTTTGGAGGGATTTTTGAGTAAAATACAAAAGCATTTAGCAAACCAGGGAAAATGATCACCTGGGTTGGAGAGGGGAGAAAGGGCGTTCTGAAGGCAGAAATGTTATTAGAGCTGTTAAAACTGTATATATTAAAGATGTTTGCATTGCCCTTATTGTTTCTGTAATATGTTATAAAGAAAAGAAAACAAAGAGTGGGGCCAAGAAAATGTGAGCTTTAAAAGGGCAAGTTTTAATTAGGAAACATATTTATTTGCAAAAAATACTTCTCTTCAGAGTCCAGCATTTACTACAAAATTGTTTCAGGAAGGAAGTATTTCAAGCAAGGAGACACAGAGGGGCAAGGGGCAATGCTTCCTGCCTGCTGTCTGATACTACATCAAATACACAAGCTTGTTACATAGGATTTAGACACCCACTGATAAGCGCCATCAAACTTTCACAATGAGAGGGTGAGAAAAGTGCCGCCAGAGGATGTACTTAGTCTTTGGAAAGGTTGCTGTAAATAGCTCCCTGGTAAGGTTCCCTCTGCATCATGATTTTTCATCTCATTGAAACGTTTACCATGTGGATAGGCTCCCCAACCCAAGTAATAATAGCACTGTACACAAACAGAGCCTGTTCACCTTTCCTTAGAGCTTCCACATCTGTTGATGCACTTAGTTCTTCACCCGTGGTGGCAGGGATCCTGTGAATTCTAGTTTGCAAGAGAGTAGGGGGACCCAGATAAGATCAAAGGGGCTGAGCAGGGGCTACAGCTAAGCAAAGAACAGGAGACATTCTTAGATAAACTTTTGTGTGGCTCTGGAGCTTCCACAGTACATTATCCATGTTGTCCACTGACTCCAGTGATAACCAGGTAGGGAGACCTATGGCTCCTGACTCAGCAAGATGGGAATGGGAATTAGCTCTCCAGAATTCTCCGCAGGCCACTGGCCTTTCCCAGAGCAACCCCATTTTTAAAACCCAGGAGAAGTGGTGATGTTTTCTTGGGCAGGGTAATTGAGTCCAACCTGTAAGCTGTCTCTTGGCAAGGTTTGTCTAACCTGTGAGCTATCTTTCTGTCTCATGGAAACACCTCTGCTTAGGTCAATCATAAATATTCTCTGTTAGGGAAATGGTTGCTTTTTCTCCTCCACCTCACTCCTCAATCCTAATGTTCAGCACAGGACCTGGTTTATAGGCTTTTAGTAAATATTCTTTCACTGAGAGAAGAAACAAATGCTAATAACAATAGCACGCATTGAGCACTGCACTGGAGACCAAGCAAAGGGCATTTATGTCATTTAAATTGCAGAATACAGTTTAATGTGGTAGCTGTGATTATTGTACCTATTCCATAGGTGAGGAAACTGAAACTTAGAGAATTATTGAAGGTCACATACCTACTAAGTGCCAAAGCTAGGTTCCATCTTGAATTGTTCCTACTACTGGATGGATGGATTGAATTAATGATGGTAACAATGAGGTAAGCTCTTCATGAATGGTCTGTTTAGTCTTGTATGGACTAGGCCATCCCATAACTCTTCATGATTGAGCCTTATTTACTTCATTGCATGTTTCACAGGCTGCAATTACTTGTTTATGCATTTAATTATTTTTTAACTCCTTCCCAACAGCAATGTAAGATGTAAGATACATGAATGGAGAGACCAGGTATATCTTGGCCACTGTTATGATCCCCAGCACCTAGAACAGTGCCTGACACAAAGTAGGTATTTAATAGATATTTGTGAAATGAAAAACGAATGTGACTCCCATCGTTCCTGTGCAGTGGAGAGCCTGTGAGCACATACGCATAGGCACTTGTGAAAGCTGGGTGTTTTACATGAACTCAATCCACCTCCATGCCAACCATTGAGGGCATGTGGTCCAGGCAGCAATGCTGAGATTCAGATGAGCACATAATGGCTCTGATGTCAGATTTTGTCCCTCCACTGACATTTGCTCCCACGTAGCAAGGAAAACACTGATCAGAAAATAGCAGCATCTGTTGTGGTCAAAGGTGACAGGCAGGCAAAATTCTGTGGTGGAAGCCTCCTCTCTGAGCAGGTTAGCCCCTGCTTTCACAGTGCAGAGGCACCAGATGATGTTGCTTGAATTCTGTTTTCTTTCTGTGGGCTGTTGGTAAAGGTCTCCTCAAAAGTTCTCCTAAAGCTTTCCCCTGGCATGGGTCATGCCACGCGATACTCACAAAGAGAATGCATCTCAGCTGAGGCCTGCATTCCCACCAGTTTCTGTCCTCACTCTTTTGCCTAACAGGCTTCCTTGCCACACCTGTGGATACACCTTTTTCACACATGGTAGATCAGGTGGCAGGTGTTGGTCTTTTGCAAAGCTAAATGAATTCTTTTCCTAGGCTTGGAAGTCTGTCGCATTTATTAGAACTGCATATTGATCCAGAGGACTGTGGCTGAGATGATCAAGAATGAAGCAACCAGAGCAAACCAGAAGCTACAACAAGGGCCTCCACTCAACTCTCAAACCCTCTGTGGGGTGATTCTAATGAAGGTGATGTAAAGCATGTGTCAGACAAATGCCTCATGGATATTCATACATTCAATCTTTTTAATAGTCCTTACATTTAATTCTACTGCCTCCAAATCAAATTGTAATCCGACATTTTCAGGTCTTATTAGCTTATAAAACTACAGAAGTACACGCATAAGTACTTGTAACATGTACAATGTATCTTAGAAATGGATTATATATATATATATATAAATATATGATCTTTTTTTGGATATACATATATTCACATTGTTTAGAGTTGCATAATATATCATTATATGGCTATATCATAAGATACTGCATGAATTTAACCATAGGGCTTACAGTGATTATGATAAGATTCATATCAAAAAAATCTCAGGCAAAAAACTTAAGACAAAACACATAATTACTCAAAAATTTTAAGTATGTAAATTATATTATTACTCCCAAGTCTGTTGATTGTTTTTATTTTTTGTTTTCTTTTGGAACTGAGGATCAAATAGAGGGGCACATTACCACTGTGCTACATCCCCAGTCCTTTTATATTTTTTTTGTTTTGAGACAGAGTCTCACTAAGTTGCTGAGGATGACCTTGAACTTGTAACCCTCGTGCCTCAGCCTCTTGAGCCACTGGAATTACAGGCATGCACCACTGTACCTGGCAAGTCTGTTGATTCTTAAACAAAACTCAGCATAAGTTGAAGTTTTCCAATTATTTGGGAAAAGGTAAACCTTTGAATTCCATGCTGAAGCAATTGACAAATCTTGGGTGTGGCAGGAGGAGGCAGTTAGATCTCTGTCCCTTAATAGTATCTCTTTAAAATTGTTTCACACTTAATATAAAAAACAAAATATGAAAATTCTATGAATCATAGGTGACAATATTCATGATTTTGGAGGTGAAGAAGCCCTTTTAGAGTGTGGCATAGAAAGGAAGCAATCATAAAGAAAACTATCAATAGATTTGACTATGTCAAACTTTTAAAGGTTTGAATATTTAAAAATGTAAGACAAAAATCTTAAGAACAAAATGTCTGTGAAGTATTTGACACATAAGTGAAAAAGTTGCTCTTATTAATATACAATGAGTAAAGGGAAATGAGAGGGAGGGGGTATGAAAGATGGTGGAATGAGACAGACAGTATTACCCTATATACATGTATGATTACACAAATGGTGTGAATCTACATCATTCCCAACCATAGACATGAAATGATGAATTCCATTTATGTACAATGAATCAAAATGCAGTCTGTAAAAAATTAAAATAAAAATATTTCAACTTAAAAAAAAAAGAAAAACACATCTCAAAAGAAAAGTGGGCAGAGGACATAAAAAGCTAATTTACCAAAAGAGTACAAATCTCAACATATCTATTTAACATTCTAATAACTCCAAGAAAAGCAAGATACAATATTGAGTTTTTGTTTTGTTTTTGCTTATCAAATGATAAAACATAAGAGAATACAACACATCCAGAAAATAGTTACTTTCCTGATATTCCTTATATGTGAATATATTAATACAACCTTTCTGAAAGAGAATTTAGCAATTTTTATCAAATACTTTCATTGTGTGTATCTTTCTACATTTAATGGAGTTAATGAAAGAAAGTAATAACAGAACTCAAAGATTTATACAAAGGGGTTTCATCTGTGTTTGTAGCAATAGAGGCAAATTGGAAACAATCTAAATATCAACAATCAGCATATGATCAAATGTATTATGGTACACAATAGTATGATGGATATTTATATAGTCACTATAGATCACAGTTTGCAAAAATATTTCATGAATTGTAAAATAGCCACCATATCTATAGTAGTAGAAAATCATCAGAGATAAATAGCAAAGGTATGTAAGGCGAGGTTAGCAATAAAAATGTCTTGATAATGAAATTAAAGATAATTTTTAGTTTCCTTTTCTTTCTTGTTTTTAGTATTTGCCAAATCTCCATAAGGAGACAATTTTATTTTCAGTATAAGAAAAAAATTGCTAAAATAAAAAATAAACCAGATGGTATAAATTACAACATAGTAAACTGTCTACCAATTCTATGTGTGGGTAGAATAATGATAACATTATTTACATCTGTTGAGTGCTTTACAATTGACAAAGCGTTTATTATCTTCCATGATCATCCCAACAGCTCTGTGAGATAGACAGGATAGGACTATTGCTTTACAGATAAGATAAGGGTTGAAGGATCACAGATGATGGAACCAAGTCTAGAAGTCAGGGTTCTTGATTTCCTGCTCAGTGTTCTCTCCCTGTCTCAATATCTATCACTTCCTTATGGTTTTAAAGTAGGATAAGACCTGCAGTGTGGGGCCTGATGGTTCTCAGATCCCTCTTTCTTTAGCACAGGACTTGGAGACCCATATAAATGCCTCATTTCATTTTCAACTTATTTTTTTTTTAATCAAAGTAGTTTGTGAATAAAATTTTGAAAGTCAAATATTCCACAAGGATTTTAATGCAAAACAGTTCTCTGTCCTAAAATTTCACCATCCAACTCCACCTAATATTCCCTCTCCCCAGAGGCAACAAATTCCAACTATTTGAGCTGTTTCTTCTGATTTTTATTTCCATGTTTCTTAGTAATCTACTTCTATGGTAGTTTCTCTATTTTTAACTTTCAGGAACTACCAATATATTTCCTATTACTGTAGATAATAATTTATCTGATTCTCCTCTATAGAGCCATTTCCCTTTTCCTTATCTTTTCAATGTATTTACATCATAATTTTGGTTAAATTTTAGTACTTCCATTAGAATGATTGTATAAAAAGTTTTCTCAACTGAGGCATGTAGTATACTATGAGGTGATTTCCTGCATTAAATTTTGTTTTCTCTCCAGTTAATAACTGGCTCTTTTTCTCATAGTTGCTTGGCAGTTTCATAATGATTATTCTTTTATCTCTAAATTCCACCAAATTATAAATTTCTTAGCACATTCCAATCCACCAAATAATCTGTCAGTTTCCTTTCTTTCCTTTCCTTGCTTATTTTCCTTTTCTGTCTCACAGGAATTTCATTTCCCTTTGTCTACACCATTCAAATATGGACTAGTTGCATTCTAAGCCTGCAGCAGGACTCTGGGTGGACCACCTTCCACCACCTTCCTAAGAATGCCATTGGCTCTCTCTCTCGTGTTTGTATCTTTTGTGTCTAGGATCCTACCTCCTCCACTCTTTCTTTGTTTACTCTTCATAGAACAAGTGTCTGAAAGGTAAAGTTTTTGAGACCTTATTTGGCTGGATATATTAGCTTGGAAATACAGTCTCTGTCATTCTGATGACATTGATGGTTCCATCGTCCTTTTGCTTCCAATGTTGCTGTTATGAAGTCTGATGTCATTTTGTCCCTTTATCCTGTTCATGTGACCCTTATATTTTTCTCCTCCTCTCTGGAAGTGTTAAAGATCTTCTCCTTTTCCCAAAGTTCAGAAATTAAATAGTGATTCCTGGGGATCTTCTTTCATCTAACGTGCAGGGCTGTTGCTGGGTTCTTTAGAAACTCAGAGATTTCTTTAATTGTTTCCTTAATGGTTTCCTTTTTCTCTGTTTCCAACATTCCTCATGTTCAAATATTAGACCTTGAACTGTTTTTCCTTTTTTCATCTTCTGTACCCCCATGTTTTTGTCTTTTTGTTTTATTTTGGGGATAGTTTCTCAATTTTGCTTAAAAACCTTTCTGTTGTCATTTTTATTTCTGCCATTATAGCTTTAATTTTCAGGAGTCTGTTTTGGTTGTCTGAATGTTTCTCTTTTAATAGTATCCTAGTTTCAGGTATGCAATATCTCTAAGTATACTAGTGATAAATTTTATGAAATGTTTTTCTGTCCCCTCATAGTCTGTATGTTCTTTGAAGGTGTTTTGTAATTATTTTGTGTTTATTTTTCCATATTAGTGACTTTGCTCAGATATTAATGGTTTATGTATATCCATGTACAATCAACTATAAAACTGATTGGAAATTTCAAGGTATATGAACAATACTTCTTGATTGGTGAACTTCCCTACAGAATGACCTGCCTGGGTCATTTCATTGATGATTCCCTAAGAGCATCTGTAAGTTTGTTCTCAGTGGCCACTTGATTTTGCCAGAATGGAATATTCTAGCCTCTTCATGGGCAGGATAGGTCTAGGTACTAAGGTTTCTGAGAGCCTAGTGGGGGAAGAGATGGGGAGTAAACTCACTATTCATACAGATTCCATTTACTGTTCCTGTTCTTTTTCTCAGTACATTATATCTACACACAACTGAGTTGTTTCCCACAAGTCCAGAGTTTTCAGGCTCATTCACTCTAGACACTGGTCTCCTTGTGTGCTGAGGAGCAGCCATCCAGGACAGCATGATGGAAGAGAGAATTTTAACAGTCAACCAATCTTCCCTTGTCAACTCTACCTAGATCCCTGCTGCAGGAAGTG
Source organism: Sciurus vulgaris (assembly GCF_902686455.1). Lineage (NCBI taxonomy): Eukaryota > Metazoa > Chordata > Mammalia > Rodentia > Sciuridae > Sciurus > Sciurus vulgaris. The sequence goes on from NC_136472.1 coordinate 76,669,061, forward strand.
CCTCAAGATTTCACATTCTGAGCTTTCCTGGGGGCTCCACAGTAACACATGGTTACCTCTATGCTTTTCCTACTTATACCTTACTTTTTCACTTTTTGAACTCTGCTTAAGTCACTTATTTCTTGTCTTCATTTATACTTCCAAAACATTATTATCTCTACTTCAGCTCCCTTTTTCACTTGTGGTTTTATGCCTTTTATCATTTCTCTCTCTTTTGAGTGTTAGGGAAGAATCAGGAGCTGGCGTGCATCTAGCCCTTGTGTGTAATAGAAATTCACAATCTTCTTCAAGGCTAGCACTCTACTCAGCCACTGCCTGGGTACTGAGGAACACTGTGACCTCACTGTTGGTTATTGCCAAGGTTGCAGGTGAACTTGGGACCTTAGTGTCCTCATCTTCAAAATGCAAACAATGATGTTTGTGTTACTGGTTGTTGTAATGATCACTGGAGTGATATCTGATATGTATTTTTACTGCCAACTCTTTTGAAGAATATCAATAAATATCAGTCTAATATCATTTCTAATATTGTGACTTCTGATTGTATTACAATGGGGAAAATTCAGTGAATTATTGAAGAAGATGGTATGGCAAACAGGGAATGAGAAACTTTGATGGCACATGCTGGATTATAATAAGTAGTAACAATGATGATGATAGCTAATATTTACCAGGAGTTTATTATGTGTCAATCAATGGACTTCATTTTAGAAATAAGCAAGTCGAGTGTGAAGATGTTAAGTCCCTCAGTCAATATCATAGAATAAAGATGCAGAAAGTCAGAGATTAAAGTGCCCAGTGAGTCTCAGAGCTAGTAATCCTACTACCAAGGTGCCAGGGTTTCTCAAACTTTAATGTTGTCACAAATCATTGGGACCCTGTTACAGTGTAGCTTCTGGCTCAGCAGGTTTGTTGCAGGGCTATATTCTACATTTCCAACAAGGTCCCAGGTGATGCTGCTGCTAATGGTCCAGGGATCACACTGTGAGTATCAAGGTCCCAGACCATCATCTCATTCTGGGCCATGTTTTTATTGGGCTTAGTTTTCCCAGGGCACAAATGAAACCATCCAATGTACTCATCTTGCTATCTTCCTTACTGTGTGCATGACTAGAACATCAGACTCTCCCCCCCCCCATTTTTTTTTTTTTTTTAATTTGGAACCTAGGATTGAACGCAGGAGTACTTAATCACTGAGCTACACCTCCAGCCCTTTTTTATTTTCAGTTTTTTGAGACAGGGTCTCACTAATTTGCTTAGGGTCTTGCTAGGTTGCTGAGGCTGGCTTTGAACTTCTGATCATCCTGCCTCAGCTTCCCAGAATCTGGGATTACAGAGGCATACCAGCATGCCCAGCTCAGACTCTTCTTTCTTCACCACAGGCTCTCCTCAGAAGCCCTTGCATGTCTCACAGGTTTACAAGCAGTTTCCTCTACTGCATTGAGGGCAAGACTCTCACCACTTGCGGCCATCTTTGAAGTCAGCCAAGGGTAACCCCTCAGTAGTACCACTGCTTCTAGTGCCTTCTCTGGACAAGTCACTCTTGAGGTTCTAACTCTGCATGTTCTGTAGCATGTAAGATCCTCAAGATGTGGAGAGATACTGAGTTCCCTCTCTCAAGTCTGTGTAGGAGCTGTGCTGTATTCCTTGCTAGTCAGAGTCACCTGGACCCCAAGCAGTCCCACTTGTGCCCTGGCTCTCACAGGGTCCCTTGGGAAAACAGGCTTGTCAGTTGCTGTCTGTAGCCTTACTGACCTGTGAAAATGTAATTTCTATCCTCATGTATTCCTTTCTCCATCATTGCCCTCTGGACCAGCTCTGCCAGAATTCTCCACCCAGAAAGTAAGTTAACTCAAGACAACTTTCAACTTGAGTGAAGGGGTGACGATCCATTAACTTACTAGACATGTGGCTATGTGTGACTCAGCTTAGGCTCAGCTATGCTCTGGGTATGACACAAAACATAGTAAAATAGCTTTTGAAGATGTACTTGAAATATTCAGAGTTCATCATGGGGCAAGGGGAAACATTAGAATAAGTCCGGAGTCTGAGATTGAAGACCAACCTCTCCCGCTACATAGCAGCGTGACTTTGGACATTTGGGCAACACTCTCTGACTGTTTTCAAAGCCTTACAATAAGGGGAGGGGGAAGTCTCCAGATTATCTTAAGGTGCACTTTCCAGTGCTGTCTGATCTTGTATCATCTTTTAGAAGTACTTACTTGTGTAGAAAAATATATAAGATATTTTTCCTACTTAGGAACATTCATTCTACCAATTAGACATCAGGGAAGTACTCAGTAGATATAGTTCAAATATAAGTTTGAAAGACTTGGATTTCCCTCTTACTAAGGAGTTGGGCCAAATGAACTCATAATAATAGGCAGCATTTCCACTATAGGCTCTTAGGTTATATTCAGCCTGCCAGAATGTTTTGCTTAACTCGGAGCATTTAAAAAACTTTCAGTCCATTGCCAACATTGAAAAATTAGCATGGATGCTGCCCCCATTTCTTCACCTACATATAACTATTTATGAGGTATGGTGTGATATTTCAACACATGTACACAATACATACTGATCAGATGGGGATCACTGGCTTATCTGTCACCTCAACCATTTACAATTTCTTGCACATCCAAATAAAAGGGAATCAGTATGTCAAAGAGTCATCTACACTCCCATGTTGATTGCTGCACTATTTATAAAGAAACACAGGTGTCCTTTTCAAGGGGCATGTGCCCTCTGCATTGTCACAGTCCCTCCTGGGTCTCCATTACTGATTTACATTACTCAAGTCCTCCAAGTATCTGAGTTTGTGATCCCCGGTGGGTCGTCACACTGAGGAGCTGTATAATATCAGGTGAGTACTTATCCCATTCAAATAATAGAATGGGGGTAATAAATGCCCACATTACCACACAGGCCAATACTGTTAGCTCATATTAGTATTAAGGAGCTAGAGAAGGGGTCCACAGACTTCTGTAAAAGAAGGGAAAGTAATGATGTCAGGTTTTCCAAGTCACAGACGATCTCTGTCACATACTCTTCTTGTATTTATTGTCCTTGTTCTTAAAAGTAATCTTTCGAAAATATGGAGATTGTTGGTTCTCTGCCTGGGCCCCAGGTGGATTTGGCCCACAGGCTGGAGTTTGCCAATCCCCTGAAATAGAATACGTGAAGCACTTACGATAATGCCGGGCATGCAGGGAGTATCGACAAATGCTCATTCTCGTTATTGCAATTTCAGGCCTCTCACTCGTGTACTCTGAGACATGGATGGACTCACAGTGCCCATCAGAACTCCCCACTGCCATTTCGATTCTCCTCTGACAACACAGAGGGGGACAGCATTTTGCCTGTTGAGACACGTCCATCTAAATGGAAAGCCCTGCATGGTATGTAAAGAGCTCCAAAACAGCACGACGAATACGGTGCAACTGTGTCATCACCATGAAATCAAAGCCATTGTTTAAGCCGTTTGCTAAACCACATCCCCATTCCAGTTATTCTGTCTGAAACGTCACCAAACAATCACAGCTGGACAAGGAGCTGGAGGTCCTCTGAAATCTGATTATAGGTTCTCTGTTCTCATAGCTTTCCTTCTTTGTTTTGGGCCCTTTAATTTCCCTCCCCTCTTCCAAACACCTTGTGTTGTATTATTTATTATTTAACTTGAATGCCAAGGATGCAGCTTGAGATGAAAGGCACTTGACGAAATAAAATTGCATTGTTGTATGAGTCTCATACATGCAGCTTGGCATAATTAAAAAAAGAGAGACACGATATTGTTTTCTCATTCAAAGAATGTGATGGCTGAATCTAAAAGAAATGTCAGTTATTTTCCCTGGTGTCCAAGGAACCCAAGAAGAACATGCATTTAAATAAAAGAGCCAAGGAGCACATCAAATGATGGTTGCAATGATACACGCACTTTTTTTTTTATTGTTATTCACTAGCAAATAGAACAAAATCATATAGGGGGCATGAACCAAGTTCCTAAAATACTTTGACCTAATTTTCTTGATCTGGGCACACAGTAGGTATATCATATTTATGAGGATTCACCACTCTTGCATTCATTTATCAAACACTGCTTGAGCACCTACTGTGCAGCAAGTCCTATGCCAAGGGCTAGAAATGGAGGAATGAATAATCAAGAGTATGAAATCTAAGAATTTATGACCTAGTGAAGAAGACAGATGTATTAAGCACATAATTCCAGCTAAGAACTCTTTAGTGCTACTGTTTAGTGCTACTTAATAAAGAACCAATCTTTATTAAGAACTTGATACATGCTAGGTATTGTTTTAAATTTTTTTTATATGATGGATCCATTTAATCACTTCAACAGCCCTTAGAGTTATCTGCTATCATAAATCTCCATTTTATATATGGGGACTCTGAGGCCAGAAGCTAATTTAATTCCTTATGTCCAGTTAGTAAGCAGAAGACCTTCGATTCAAGCCTAAGGGATTTGACCTCAGGGCCAGAGTCCTGGAACAGCACTCAACAGTCTCTTAACCAAGGACTTGAGTCACATCTTGGGATCGCAGTGCAGAAAAGCCCCTCATTCTACTTCCAGGTTCAGGGAACATGTGAGATGATGTATTTGTCTCAAATATTCCCTGCACAGAGAAATCGGGCAGGATATTTCATGCAGAGAAGGAGCACATGCCCCAAAGATCATAGTTGTAACAGACCTAAAAAAGAGCATTTTCAACCTGACCATTAAACTTGCCTCTTTTCTTTTTAAATAACACTCAGCATTACCAGTAGTTGCATATTCAATATTTGTCTTCCCTGTGGTTCTGGAAACTTCAGGAGGGCAGGTGCCTATCTTGCTGACCACCATATGCCTAATGCCCAGCTCATTCTTAAGAAATAAATTTGAGGCAAATGAATAAATCCAGTCAAGGCAGAGCAGTAAGATAAGGATTAAACTAATATTGGTCATCACAGACAGGGGTTAATGTTCAACTTCATTTTATACCCATATGAGCATTTTAAAATTCTCACTTCACACTGCTCTTTTGTAGACAGGCCCATGGTATTCTTAAAAGACTTTAAAAGCACAGTATTGTCAAAACTCCCATTACTACATGTTTCAGTAACATTCTGTACATATATCTGGAGCAATTACTCTGTGCACAGAATTCTAAGCATAATGCTGTACTTTACCCCTGATAGCCATTAATTAGATGAAATGAAATGATGTTACTGTTGCATGCAGCACATTTTAAAGTGCAAACCCATGTGGGACAAGAAATGAGCTCTCTTTTTTTCTCTTGTATAAGAAAGCCATGCCAAAGGCCAGTGCAGATGCCTCTCAAATAGTCAGGCTTTCTTAGGAAAGCTGGCAGGACCATCTTAAGAGAAGAAATGTTTTGGCTTTGCTAGTCATATCAACAGAGATGTCTGAGACTGAGGGTAAGAGGAAAAAGACAGGATCCATTTGCCAAACACTTCAGCGTCAGATTGGAGGAGGTTTGGTGATCTGATTATTCCCCTTGAAGATGTCTTTGCAAATACCAAATGAGAAAAGCATCTGTCTGAAAGGTTTCTACAGTCCTTATCAATATTGAAGGTGCAGAGACAAGGCTTGGTAATTTTTTTTCATAAATAAAATTTTTGATTAGAAAATTATTTTAAGTATGATTCAGATGTTTAAGACAGGCGTTTGATTTTTCCTTGAAATAATTTCCCAAATTTTGACCCAAAGATATACTTTTACCTACAACCTGGCAGAATAATGCATGATTATAATTCTTCTTCATCTGGAGTAAGCAGAAGAGCTTGGAGACTCAGGAACAGAATCCTTTCTGCTTCCCAAGGGCGCTATACTCATGAGAAAACGCAGCCAGCTCTGAGCCCAGTCTGAGAGTGGCCTTCTTCAAGATAATAGCTGAACTTCAGGATAAATACACTTATATAGGGGAAAAAGAGGAGAGCTTTGTATTAGCCTGACCTGAATTCCACTTTTGACCCTCCTACTTAGTGACCATGTGTCTTTGGGCAAATCACGAAGCTGGTGTGGAACAGCATTCCCTCCCTGCTTTGATTATATTTCCAAATCAGAGTGGAAGAGAAATGTCAGAAACAGCCAGATGTTCTTTTAGAGATAAGACAAAACAAGTAATGACTTGCCTAACTCTGAATTGGACAAAAATTTGAAACAACATATTACCTGGCCCTGCTCTGGCTCTGAGACAATATGAAACTTGAGCATCATTCTGTTTCTTTTCTCATTTTTTTTTTCATTTCAAAAAAGTTGTGGTATATTTACAATGTGCCAACCACAGTGCCAAACACAAAGGACACCATGGAGAGCAGATGTAGACATGGTTCCTTTGGAGACATTTAGTTTACCATGTTCTCCTATATAAATTCTCTGTGATCTGAACATAGACACCATGGATGACCCTTACTACAGATGATAAAACTGAAACCAATATTGGTCAAAATCTGAGTTTGATACAAGGAAGTGGAATCAGAAGTTAGTCTCAAATAGTTTGCTCCAAAGTCAGTGCTGTTTGCATTTACCTGTGGTATTTCCATTTTTGTACCAATAGCATCGTAGACAGAGTCTGTTCCACATTAAACAGGTGATAATGTACTTTTGCTTAGGCCATTTCATGTAATTCTGTGATGGAGATATTTTTATCATCATCTCTGTATTTCATTGATGATATTGAGCCCCAGACAGATGTGGTAATTCATCCAGAATTACCCCCGACTAGTTAGGGATAGAGCAGAGGCTAGGATGCCAGATTCTGACTCCCATATATTCCTTATTTACAAACTTCCAAATTCAGAATCTTTGAGCCCTATTTTTAGGGTCTTAGATTATTTCTATAACCTATGTAAATAATAATTAAGTTTCTACTAATAGGCCATTATGTGGCAAAACCTCTACAAGCAGTGAGCTGAGACCTGCAGGCTTGGAAAGTTATTTATGGCGAGCTCCAAGGGCTGCTGTTACTCAATCTTTGTGCCGCAGCAAAGCATTTACTTGTCTACGCAAGCTGGCTACTCAACTACATTTTTCTTTATTCCCCCTCAGCAAAAATGGGGAAACCAGTTTCCTGCATATGGAAACATTTCTATACTGCTAGATTTCCTGATGAGGATTGGGTGGGATGGGGGAAGCAGAATTTGCAACTACTCATCAGAAGAAATAGATATTTCTGAGAGAGGCTGATTGGACCAGGTTCCACATTGCCAAAGAAGTCTATAGAAAAGATTCTTTTATTCATTTTATCCCCTCTTCACCATTTGTGAAAGTAAGTGCTCTCTCAATCTGCTTATAACTTGTGAGGACACATAATCCAGAAAATCTATACTTCTTTTTCTTATAGTGCTGATCTCTGTGGTGGGTTCAGCTTTCTGCCCTCAACTCCTGAATAGGCACATCCAAGGAGGTGAAGCCTTCTTTAGATGCTGTGGCCGTACTAAATAGTTTTGAAAATTACATTACTAAATGTGTAAATGCTGTCTGAATAGACGGCACCTTTAAATTTGGCATGCCCAGCATAATGCCCTCAGTAAATCTATACATAACACATTATTCTATTCTCAAACAAAGGGCTTCTCAAGCTGCCAAGGGCATGACAGACGTTATGACACGTGATTTCAGTGTTTTAAAAAAATACCCGTTTCTCCTTTAAACAACACTTGCCCCTTGATGTGGTTCAATCATTATACAGCGCCGGTCTGCTTTATCAGGTAAAGACCTGTCCACGGCACAGGCAATCATCTCCTTTGCTGCTTAGAATAGAAACACAGGTGAACAGGGAGAAACCTGAAGTGTCTGAGTGACTTGGAGGAACATGGGGACACTTCTAAACCAGAGGGTTCAGTGCATGCCAACTACCCTAGCCCCTGCTCTGTTGCCTCAAGGGTGTCTGAGTGGATGTGAATGTGTGGCTCTCCTTGTGGTTCTCGGGGGCCCTCAGATCCCTCTCCTTTGTTGTCTCAGTGCCCTGGGTTGTGTGCCATCAGGACAGTTATCATCCCTTTTTACAGATGAGAAAACCGAGGCTCAGAGAGAGATTCGGGAGCTTCTCTCAGGTTACACATAAAGTAAGTGATTTGAATTCGGTTTTAACTCTTTATCGGACTTTTCACCGGCTTGCTGGAAGTGTGTGGGTATTGAAGGTGCTCTTCCCAGAATTTGGATGAAGGAGCACTGGTCCCTCTCTAACACCCTGCGGGATCCTAGACATCCATAGCGCTAGAGCACTAGGCAGTGACTCAAAAGGTCTTTCACTTTTGATTTTTAAATTTTATTTACTTCCTTTTGTGTGTGTCATACAAATAAAATTCATAAATAGTTAAGGATTATAACACTATTCTTTAAAGCACTTAAAAGGCAGTGGGGTGGATTGAATTTTTATTTAAATTTGACATCACTATTGAAAAGTTCTCATTCATACCTTTCCTCCAGTTCAGCTGAACTCCTAATAGCAAAGCTGATGTGTTTGGCTCCATAGTCCTCCCTCCCTGCTCCACCCCAAAACCTTTCTTCCTGTAGGACTGGAACTGGCACAGTGCTAGTGCCTAATAGCTGCTCAATAAAGAACTGCAGTTTTTCTTTGCTATTTCTTTAATCTTATTTAATTCTCCCTCACACCAAACTACAAAGGTTTTTAAACATTAGTTTAAAGAAGCATTAATAATTCATGCCTGCCACAATAAAGTAACTCTTTATAGTGACATATTGACTCTGTATTATCACATGTGCAAGATATACTTAGATAATATTCCGATCAATGAAAAATCGGGCCACCGTCTAGGAAGCTTTGAAGAATTTACAACATAAAGGGCATTTAATACTCTGTATGAAGCCATGCCTAATTTTCTAGAACACTTCTGGTTCCTATAATTTCACTTCTTTTTTCAATAAAGGCCAATGATTACATGTCTAGTGGAATGCAAATCTACCTTCATACCACTGTTAGATTTTTTTTTTTGTAAGTTCATCAATCAGGAGATCTGACTTAGAGAAATTAGGTCTCTGTAGTTTGATGACACAAGGAAGTCTATCGAGTGGACTAGCAAATATACAATCCTCTGCTTTTAGAATCTAGGACTCAAAAAACACACAGCAAATCAGTTTACTTCAGGGCTCCCATGCTTCGAGGGTATGATAGATGTGATGCCTACTACTGTTTACAATAACTATGCAAGCTGACCCTTATCATCCCCATTTTATAGACAAGGAAACTAAGGCTCAGAGTCACATGGCTAGGCTTTGACAGAACGAAGAGTCAGATTCTGGTCTGTGGAGTTCCTCAGCTGATGTTCTTTCCACTGCCACGCTGCTCAGGGACCCTGATCTCTTCCTCTGTGCAGAATTCACTGGTGTACAGCGCTCCAAGCTAAGAACCATTGCCTCAAAATGACAGAGGAAAATGGAGTTGGTCAGATGTGACCCAAAGCAAAGATCTAATTCAGAATCATTTAGTTTCCTGTCTGCCACCTGAGACCACAGTCATATTTCTCTAGCACAGGGGCTCGTTGGAGGAAGACCCACAGACCTACTCTCTCAGACTGACTTTTTATGGTGGCCCTGCTGCCAAATGACTTCCCAGTTACTCTCATTTAAAATCACACTTGCTACATGACAGTCGAAGCACCCATGCCTATACTCAAAATCCCTCTTGCCAGCTTTTTAACGGATCCTGGCTCACTCTTCCCCCTGTGCCTGTATCTCCAGGACCTGAGGGCACTCTGGAAAACCAATGCTTCATGTATCCTAATGATGCAAGAGGTGGAAAGAGCTTCCTGATAAAATTCACAGGTCTCATCCCTTGCCACAGCTCGTCCTGTATTTTTATGTTAAAAAAACAAACAAACAACAACTCAAAAATTCTAGCTATTAAGCATCTGATGTCTGAATGAAGAAGTACTTCTAAGGATCACAATGGGAAAAAACCACGATGAGAGATATCAGTAATCAACTACATAAAACAAATTTCTGCATACCAAAAATTCATTAAAAATAAAAGGCAAGTAGAAGTGACAAAGGTCTGATATTTTAATAGAGATGGATCTTTCATGAATTGAAAAAAAACTTAGTAGAAAAATAGACAAGGGTCATGAATAGAAAATTGAGACAAACAGCTAGTAAACATGAAAAAGAATTTTGTCTCCCTAATAATCAAAGGAATATAAATTAAAACATATTAAAGGACTAGTTTTTGTACATCAATATGTCAAAGGTGAAAAAGAAAGATAATTTCCAGTGTTTATAAGCATGCAGGAAGTGATTTTCCTTTTTTTCAGTTTGATACACACAAGCTTGCTTCTTATAACTGTACAACTTTGCATTTCTTTGACTATAAAAAGTTTTTAAAATGTTGATATTCTGTGACCCATTAATTCCAATTCTAGCACTCTGTGCTAAGGAAATAATCAAAGATGGGAACATGAACATGTTTATTATAGCATAGCTTGCATATTAAAAATTGGGTTAGGAGGAACCTAAACACTCAAAAAAAAAAATTAGTTGAATAAGTTAACAGTGTGTGCATTACTCTATAGGCACAAAACATTGACATGAGTAAATAGTTGTAATGGCATTAAAAATGCTCACGACACACACAGACATACATATGCATGCATACACACACACACATACACACATGCAATAGAATCTCAGTTGCTTAAAATGTATCCAGTACACATACACATACAAAGATGAAGGAAATTCACAAGTGCATAATAGGGATATTGCTTCTAGGTGGAGGAAATATGGTATTATGGGTATCAACTTTTTTCTGTTTAATATTTTCTATAATGAACATGCATTGCCTTTATATAAACAATTCCAATGATGCTATTAACAAATCAGAAAAGAAAACATGTAGGTGGCCTGTCTTGGAGGCCCCACCAACAAAGTCTCACAGATCCCAGTCATAGAGTTAGACAATCAAGTGGGAGCCTGCCTGCTTACTGTCAACACACCACTGAGGCAGAAAACTGTAAAATGCACCTTATTATTATTATTATTTTTTGGCAGTGCTGTGAATTGAGCCCAGGACCTTGCTCATGCTAGGCAAGTACCCTACCACTAAGGTGGGCATACCCCAAGAACTTATCACATGCACATTAATACCTGCTTAAAAATCGGGTACAATGAAAAAGAGGTATTTGCTACCACAAAAGTGAAGTGCAGTCAGTCATTATTTGACTTGGTAAGTAGGAACAGGTTATTCTAAAAATGCACCATACTTAATATAATAATTCTAAAAATATAAAAACTTTTTACTTAAAATTAATAAAAAGTAATATATGTGCATCAATGAATATTGAAAAAATATGGAAAATTGATAGAAGAAAGAGAATTATATTTCTGCTATGCAAAGACAACTATAATTCAAATTTCATTGTGTGGCTACCCTTAAGATTGCTATTTTATTTTCATTGGTTTATATTTGCTCTTTTTTTTCTGTTCATAATTAAGATCATTAAGATCATGGTATATTTTGTTTTCTAATTAAATAATGTTTAAATTAACCTGTTGCTTTTCCTGATTTTTTTGCACTAGAGGAAAGATCATCATAATTTAAAGGAATTTCAATTCACTGTGTGTGTGTGTGAGAGAGAGACTGATCATCTATGCCCATGAAGAACAGCCATACTAGAGGGTCATAGAGAAACCCGCAGGGCCAACTAACAAGCAAATACTATTGCAACTAAATGTGAAAATACGTAGCAGAGGTATTTTTATTACCTAACTTTGATCAGTATATTTTCAAAGATTTCGGAAGTTTTTAAACTCTCCTTTTGGAAACTGAGGTTTAATTTGTACATTCATGAGCTCATATCTTCTAGAGTTCAATAGAAGGTTGGGAATCCAGGAGTTTGAGGTTCTGAAGGCATTTTATTGTCTACACCAATAGAAATGAAAATGAGACCAATCATGGTTTGTACTTTTAAAGGATTTGTGGTTCTCCGTTCAAAGTAGCAAATACTTGGCAAGATGTCTTTGGGTCTGTAATTGCCATTCGTCACAATCACAGCCAGCTGAGTCATGTAGCCAAAGATGGCTCACCCCAAATATCAGTGCTCTCTGAAAAGATTCTGTTACTAGAGCAAGCAGTAACAGCTGGAGTGGTGTTTGCAACACAGTTGAAAGTCTCAAGAACTTCTAATACTTCAGTAAAATCCTGATAATATTTTAATTATCTCTACCCATCACTTGAGAAAACAATGAGTAAATGAAAGCAGGCAGAGAAAAGCTTTCTTGTGGAAAAAGTGGTACCCAAATGTCAAGAAAGCAATGTGATAATCAGATTTAGGTTTTGCTGCTTCTTTGATCTTAATTTTTTTAAATTGTGGATTTCAAATAGTAAATGTTAGCATCATAATGAATACTGTTTACCCAGTGCCTCAAGTAGTGTGTCCCTTGTAGATACTACAAATGTCAAATTCTTCCAGTTTTTGGTCTCACATCTGATGAAACTGACTCATAGTGGGAAAGACAGAATTTGAATCCAGTGTTTTATTTTTCTTCACCACGGATATCTTTCTAAAGCAGTCCCTGAATTATATCTATCATCATTACAAAGGGATCATTTTGGTCTTTAAGAAGAGTAAGTTGGAATTTATTATTAAGTTTCACAACCATTCTGATAAGTACTGGCAGTAGGACACTGGTTAAAGGTGTTTTTTTCTTCACCCTCTTCTGCATGGTCAACAGCTAGCATGTATCCACAGTCCCTGCAGCAAGGAAGGGCTCTGGGTTCAAGTTTGGCACCCATTATTGTATTTAATCCACACCACAATTCTATTGAGGGGGGAAGAAAACCTACCCATCAAATAAACTTACAAAACCCCATTTTTCAAATTAAACTGAAACACTACAGAGTGCTGCCTAAGACCCACAGCCAGGGAGAGGCAAAGCAGCCATCCCCTTCAGTTGAGAGTCATCCCCTTTCATTGAACTATTGTCTCTATTAATCAGAAGAACCTTCTCCTCACACCATCATAAAATTTAGAGCAGGAGGGCATCTTAGGAGGCTCCTTAACTATCTGGGACAAGGAACAATGAGCCCAGAGAGGACAGTAGTTTGCCATAGATCACACAGGGAAGGAATGGAAGTGTAGGATGTCTCCTCCCAATTTGGAGTCTTAAAAATAATTATAGTATTATCTGGTAAAGAATTGATAGTCACAGTCTTTACCTCCTAGGAGCTCAGTCTAGTTTGCATGTTATCTTACTCTTCACTCATTCCTTCACGTCAAAGGCCACCAGCCACAGTGCAATGTTAATGCTCTGGAAGAGGCAGGAGCCCTAACTGTTCTCGTACCTCCTTTCATATCCTTGTCCCAGGCCCAGAGCTGGACAGACCCACAGATAATATTTAGGAACACAGGGCATTTCACCTCTACTAACGGTAAATGACTCATGAAACCCTGAGCCTCTTGTTCTCCCGCACGTTCTAGACATCTCTCGTCTCCACCCCTGCAAAATGCTTTCATGAACGACCAATTCCCCCACAGTCTCCCCATCTGGACAGGGGCTCTGTGCTCAGAGTCCCTAAGTTGGAGCTCAGGAAAAGAAAAACCAGGAACAGGTCTTAACTTGAGGATGCTCTGTCTAGCGTGGTCCTGAGTGTTGATGCTAGCGTCAGAGGGCCAACGACCACAATTACAACTTTACATGGCCACTGGGGCATTTCCCCGAGTGCAGGAGTACAGCAGTAAACCACAGCTTGACCTTTCTGTACAGTCCCCTGGCTGTGTTTTGGGATGTCTTGTCTTCCTTAGAGTTTGCTAGAATTGGCTGGAGAACAGTCCTTGACTCAAATAACTGAAAAATATACTTAACACTGCATTGATTTTCCATATAATTTTATAAGCACAAACATTCTCTTTCATTTCCTGACAAACAACTATATTCCCCAAAGTGTCCAATAAAAATCAGTAATTTGCACATCACTGTCTTTGCCAGTGGCTATTGTTTGGGGTTAGTCACCAAGGCCAAGGTCTTTTCTCCTGCTGCCTCCATCCCTCTTTCCCCACCCCAAAACAAATCATAAAGTTGAATGGGAGGTTGTTGGGGTGGTCCCTATGTCGGCCTTCCTGACACTGTGCGCCAAGTCCTTTGTGGAAAAAGATAATTTTCAAGCAATACATAATCTCTCAAGCATGGAAAAAGGAAGCTAGGGGCAAAGATGAAAAGTGCTACACCAGCCTCGGCCCTGCCTCCAACTCAGATGCACAGACTGCACCAGCCGCCTCCCCTCCGCCTTCCCTCTCGCTCACCCCAGGCCTGAGCAACCACAACTCCGCCCCGTGCTTGCTTGCGTGCCAAGCTAAGGTGATTAATTCAGTGACTGACAAATGTCTGAATCCAAATGGGCACCAGGTCCTCCGCGGCAGGTGTTACTGACAATTGCATCATAAGACAAGCAAAGGCAAGAGTGGAAACTGAAAGTGGGATGTCCTCCTTCCTAGGACTCTTTCTGCTGTGCCCTCTCCCCCCAGCACAGGGACACTTCTTGACTCCTCTTTACGTGCCATTCCTCACATCCAGGACAGCCTTTCCTCCCAACCAACCTCTCCTGTCTGAAACACGACCCAGGCGGATGGTGGCAGCAGAGAAACAAAGAGAAAGGTGTGGATTCTCACCCAGAAGACTGGTCTCCTCGGTCCTAGAGAGCCACAATCCTCAGGAGATAGGATACTGTGGTTGCCAGGGGGACCCGAAATACCGGTTTGTCACAATCTTGAGGGAATTGGCTCCCAGTGCAGAAGGAAGATGTCAGTCATTCAAATCCTGATGTGGTGCTCAGCCTGAAGTGGAAAAATAAGAAGGAAGGGAAAAAAAGCATTCCTCAGCAATGGGTAAGCAGAGCAGTTAAGGCGATGCGCTCCCCGGCAAGAAATGCTACAGCCCTATCCGTCTGGACAGAGCCAGGCCTCTCTCGTAGGTCCTGTCAGGAAGTGTGCATTCTTGCTTGGTGTTTAGGTGTTGTTTTTTCTCCCCTTTTCCCTGAGCCCTGGCACTGGGGAGTGTGGAATGGCTCAACCTGTTGTAATCGAACATGTGGGTTGCTGCTTGTTGCAAAGATATTGCAGCAGCCTCTTCATTACAGGAAGTTGTTCTTGGATGTTAAGAATTAATTTCCTTGTCTGTGGTTGCCTGCTTGCGCTCTGGGATGGGGGTGGTGTGGGGTGCTGGGTGGGAGTGTAGACTGTAGGGAAAAGGGGACAGTGGGCAGAAAGGGACTGACAGTGCATTGATGCTCCCCAGAGTTCCCCCAAGCTGGGAAGAGTGGGCCAGAGGACCACCTGGGGTCTGGCTCTCGGGAACTATGCCACATCCAGAGGGGAGGGTGAGCAAATGCATTCTCTATGGATAGTTGGGTCTTAATGTCCCTAGCCCTAATCCTACCCCCAGAACTTTAGTTCCAACTTGAATAATGACTCCTGGCATCTCGACTGGCCCTCTAAATCTTAGGCTTCTGGATTATAGCACACTCATAAGGCAGTGCGGTCCAATGGAAGGAGGAAAGGCATCCATTTTTGGCTCATTCACTCACTTATGCACTTGTGGTCCATTCAGGTAGTCATTCATGCATTAATTTAGTCATTCATTCTCATAGTCATTTGCCTATTTGATAGTCATTCGTTTCTATATATACTTATTGACTCATTAATTCAAATATTAATTTACATTATCCTTTGTCGACATGTTCATGCAGTCTCTTGTTAATCCCTTCATGCAATCCAAGCCCTATCCTGAATGCATTCATTTTTGCATATGTGCAACATTTGCTTTTCTTGCAAGGGCTTGTTCCTCTATCTGTTCCTTCCATTTAACCATTCATTTACTCACAGGTATGTTTTTCAATCGTCTTGATGTTCATTTCTTTACGCACTTATTCACTTAACCTCTCATCTGTTTAAGACACATCCTAGGTTCTACTAAGTGCTTGGCGAAAGGAAGAATGAGACACCCTTCTTGATGGAAAGAGTTGAGGACAAAAGACATGGCCAGACTATCATGAAGAGGAAGGTGATGGATGGATGCCAGAGAAGCGGGCAGAGAGTGACCAGGAGAGTTTGGTCGTAAGGAGGGCTGAGGGACCTGGTGGGGAATGGGAGCATGGGACTTAGATTCAGTCTCACTAAGCAGACCAGTGGCCTTGAACCTCACTCTCCATTCAGCGTAGCTTTGCATTGCTTAATTACTCTCTCTGAAGCTCAGTCTCCTTATCTGTGTAATGGGGGGTATACTGTCAATGGCTCTGGGTGGTTGGAAGGAGTAACTGGAGGTCACAGATGTTGAGAGTCTCACAGATTAAAAATCTGCTCTGTAAATGTTTATTTTCTTCCTGCTTCCCCTCTAAATTCCCTTTCCAAACCTCTGTCAGCAAGTTCACCTTTGCCTTCTCTGGGGAAGGTGCTGGAGAGCAAAGCTGCACCCAGGCTGCTGGTTAGCTGGGAGAGCCAAAAGTTAATCTCCCAGAGGCTTCTAGACCTTGGAGGGCCCTGGAGAAAGGCTGAGGGAAACTGTCAAACAATCTTTCAGATGTAAAATCTGCCAAGTGAGTGAATTAGCCAAAGGAATCTATTAGCACAGGATTTGCACAAACTCTCTTCACCGGGTGAAAGGGGATGAAGGATTTTACTAAGCACTGAGTGAGATCAGGGTTTGGGAGCAACTTTAGAGGGGATGGTGGGGATGGGAGGGGAGGTGTCTGGCTGGCTCAGGGGGTGGGGATGAGGGGTTCTTCTTCTGCAGGTCTGAGGGGGAGGAGGGCAGAGAAGTTTGCCTCTGTCCACACCATTTGTAGACACTGCAGGTACATCATCTCACTTGTTTCTCACAGTAGCCTCATGAGCCAGAAATTATTGCAAATGAGAAAACTAAGAGGCTCAGCAATTTGCTCAAGGTCACACAATTAATAAGTGGTAGAAGCAGAACTGAAATGCAGGTCTGACAAACTCCAAAGCCTCTGCTTTCATCCACTGTCACATGTTCTCATGAAGGGTTTCCACCCTCTGCAGATAATTTTTTAAAGTTTCATTTAATTGGGATATGAAGGGTCATTGTCTAAAGATTTCTTACTATTTTTTTCTAAGTGAAACTTGAAGTGTGAATGACAGTAGGCCAAAGTCTTCAAGGGAATACATCAGGATTTTAATTTCAGAGTCATGTACAATGCATGTCTACAGTAGATATTATTTTCATTTTTATTTTAAAGTTTTTTGAGTGGTGGGAACATAAGAATATGACACCAAACACAAATGGCTCCATGGTTTACCACCTTGCTCCAAGGCTGGGGGCCTGGAGCTGTGGCTGTCTTGGAAGAACTGGTTTTGTAGCCCAGGCCTGCAGTAAGAAGTTAAGAATGTACCAGGTTTGGTGCTGGTGTTCCAGATATGTAGCCACAGGCATGGCAGGGACAGGAACAGAGAACTACCTCCTACCTAGAATCGTACCTAGCAGCCCCTGTACCTCAGGATGTGATTGTATTTAGAGATAGGGTCTTTAAGTAGGTAGAGGCAGAGACCCTGTCTCAAAATTTAAAAGGGCTGGGGAATGTGGCTCAGTAGCTAAGTACCCCTGAGTTCAGTTCCCCTTGATAAAAAAAAAAAAAAAAAAAAAAAAAAGGAGTTACATTAAAATGAGGGCCTTCGAATTGACCCTGGTCTAATCTGACTTGGGTCTTTCTAAGAACAAGAGACAAGGACACAAGAGGGACACCAGGGGCTCTGCTTGTGGATGACCTGTGAAGAGGCAGCAACAGGGCAGCCATCTGCAAGCCAAGCAGAGAGAGATCTCAGAGGAAACCATCCCTGCTGGTACTTTGACCTTGAACTCCAGTCTCCAGAACAGAGAAGGAAATGTCTGCTGTTAGAGACACCAGCCTGTGGTTTGTTTGGGCAGCACTGGCTGACTGGTTCAGTCAGGGGGGCATCTGTGGTGGTCCAGGGCAGGGAGGGTGACTTGGGGCATTGGGAACAGTGACTATGCACAATCAGTAGGGAGGAACTTTGGCATCTTAACCACTACCACAACCCATCTGGGGCACACTGCTGAATCAGCCCTGAGCACATGTGACATGAACAAAGGGGAAGGGGATGGGGGAGAACTTGCTCAGAGGGCCATTCTTAAGTAACCAGAGACCCAGTGTGGCACAGGTGCAGGGGCAGGTCAACACCAGGTCCCGCCGAGGGAGCTATCATGTGGGGGAAGCATGAAGACCTCAGGGTAAAAGCTGCAGGCTGAGCACAGTGGCTGGTTTTATTTCCTGAACCTTCCACTAAAACGACAGGAGTTTTGTTTGTTTCTAAGGCATAATCTGATGGAGACAGGGAGAATGGGAGTGAAGAGAGTCACAGCAGCTAACAGCAGGTGACAAGGGACTAGAAAGCCCATCCTGAGTCAGTGGAGGGGGAAGCTGACAGTTGTCCCAATTTCCTCTGTCAAACCTGCAAATAGCTCAGAAACTGGCAGCTCCAGGTAATTCTGGAACTGCAGAGTGGAAAGAGGTTCCATCCCTAGAACCTCTGCCTTGCTTTACCTTTCTGGGAGACTTTCATTGCCCATCTGACGGGGAGCATGCAACAGCAGCTCAGCACTGCAGGGCGCCAGGTGAAGCAGAGGCAGGACACCACACAGCAGGAGGTGGCGTATATATCTGCTCACAGATGAGGAAGACCAGCCCTATTGCCAACTCCTGACCACAGGCCAGAAGAGGTTACTACTGCTGCTAATTGCCTCCAATCAGTGGGTTAAAACAATACAACTTTATTATCTTACAGTTTCAGAAGTCAGAAGTCCAAAATCAGTTTCAAGGACTAAAATCAAGGTGTTGGCAGGACTATGTCCCTTCTAGAGACCTAAGGCAAATCTGTGCCTTGCTTTTCCAGACTTGTCAAGGCTGACCACATTCTTTGGCTCAAACTCTTCTCACTCCAACCTCTGCTTCGTGGTTGCATCTCCTTCTTGAAGCCTTAGCCTCTTGCCTCTTTCTTAACAGAACCTCTGTGATTATGGTGAACCCACTGGATGATCCATGATAATCTTGCCATCTCAAGAACCTTAACTTGAAGACATCTTCAAAGTGCCTTTTGACATCTATATAACATATTCATAGGTTCTGAGGATCAGTTGCATGGACTTTTTGGGGGGAGCATTATTTTGTTGGTCACATGGGGCATCAAAATATCTACTGTGGGAGTCTAGTTAATGAACCTGACTAGCTCCAAGAAGAAGGGACTAAAGGGACTAAAGGGACTGATGATAGGGGTTCCCAACACTTGACTGTGCCAGCTGTCCTACAGCAACACTCATATAGATAAGACCCACCTGTGTGCTCAAGTAACTTTTCATCTCCAGTATTTAAACATTGGCAGACATCTGGGAAGAACCATTAGCATGGAAGATGAAGACTAAAACGGAGAAAGGAGATTTGGGGGAGATGAAGTCCAGGTAGGGAACTGACAGTGTGAAAAGAAAAACAGGAAAATGATACACATTAGGTTTGGAAGATAAAGCTCAGAACTTTTAGGAAATAATGCAATAACTAAATACAAAACCAAGGAAGTGGAAAATATGAGAGAATAGTAAGTATGTTGGCAGACTGACTTAAGAAATTCCATATCTAAATGATAGGAGTTCCAGAAAGGAAAGCACAGAAAACGAGTAAGGAGATC
Organism: Sciurus vulgaris; assembly: GCF_902686455.1. Taxonomy (NCBI): domain Eukaryota; kingdom Metazoa; phylum Chordata; class Mammalia; order Rodentia; family Sciuridae; genus Sciurus; species Sciurus vulgaris. Next base: position 76,688,741 of record NC_136472.1, read on the forward strand.
AGCAGTAAAATAAGTCAAGAATGTTTTCCAGAATCTAAGGGCATGTGCTTTGAGATTTAAGAATCCATTGATTGCCTAGATAAAACTATACCCACTCAAGGTATATCATTGTGAAGTTTCACAACTTTGGGGAATAAGGAAAAGTTTTTAAAAACTTCCAGAGAGGAAAAGAATCCTGCCATGAAAGAAGGAATATGAATGTCTTTGGTCAGCTCAGTGGCAATGTTGGAAACTGGAAGGCAATGACTGATACCTTCAAGATCTCAAAGGAATCACTTCCACTCAATTCTGTGGGGTGTGGGATGCAATAGGAAGCCAGGAGGAGGGAGGTACAGATGAAGGTAGAGGTGCTTCCGACATAGAGGACATCAGTCCAGAAAGAGAAGGCCTGAAGATTTCAGTAGAACAACTGCATCCTGCTCCCAGCCCCTCCCAGTCAGTGGTTAGAAGGAGACTTCTTGTCATCTCTTAATATAGTTGCCTTTGCTGCCAAAGAGCCAAGAGAAAAGTTTTGTATGGTGAGCCTGCTCCTATGTAGGTGGATGCATTCTCTCAGCCTCTACCTGTTATTTGGTTCCATTTTTACAGATCTGATGCAGTTTTCCCTCTGGCTTTCTAGGTTCCCTCTAGGCTTTCTAGGCATTTTCTAATGCCACACCCATTGCCTGGGGCACTGTCTCCCTGACACAGCCACCCTGTGCCAATCTTTTTCCCAAGTTGGGCTGGAGATCACTCCCTGGGACTGTGATGCTTCTGCTGAGGTTTCCACAGGCTCGTTCACCCATGCAGGGAGGATCCCATCTACCTGATGTCCTGAGGTTCCTCCTCATTTGGTCAATGTCAATGCGCTCCGGGCTGGGAACTCACCTAGGCCTCTTCCTTCACTCCCCTGACTGTGGGAGCCCATAGGAAGGTGAGAGGGGGATAATACAGCTCAGGACATCTCATGCCAGAGCATCTTGGCATAGAACACATTTTCAGCTCCCCAAATAGAAATCCAAATAGAAAATGAGGCTAAGCAGGGAAATAAAGAGACTCAGCCTATGTTTGCCTGGCCAAACCTTCACCCTTTGCCATCCTCCCTGAGATCACATTTGAATATTAAAGAGTGAGAGTGACATTTATTATGGCAGTCATCTTGAATCTACCCCAATTTAAAAAAGTAAATTATTAGCAAACACCAATCAGATAGTGTTATGAGCTATGAGTGGTACAAATTACTTATACATACTTCACTGCCATCCTTGACATATCAGTTTCAATATGATTTATTGGGAGGGCAAACACCCTTTCTCTTGTATTTCATAATGTTCCCAGAAAGCTGCCCATTGATTGGAGAGAGAGTTGGGTAGTAGAGTAAGATCCAAAACTACTAGTGGAAACCGGTTTCAAGGAATATTCATAGTACACCTGCTATGTACCAGATGCTGAGCTATAGGATTGAAAATGTTCCATCTGATTAAATTATGGAGGTGAAAAAAACTGAAATTTTTATTATGAATGATAGCCACTGATAAACCGTGCATCATGGATGAGTCTGTCAGTCACCCCTCCTGTTTTGCATCTTTAAAGTAGGGGCAACATTTTCCAACTCAGCCAAGTCAATGAGGTAAAGGAATACGTAGCCAACCCTGAATGAGTCCTCGTGTTTCACAAGTATTGCTACTGAAATTGTTCTTCTGGAAATGACACTTTCCAGATTTTAAAGCATTTCAAATACATTATATAATTTTATCCTCTCAGTGTTTCAGGAGGTAGTCAGGAATTAAAACTTTTCTGGCACTTTTGGCAGTGCCACAAAAGGAAAATATGGTGTCAACTGAAGTTCATTGGCATTTTGAATCTACTAGGAATGTGTCAATTTTCCTGGCAGGTAGGAAATTGAAATTACCAAGATCTGGGACCAGTATGCTCAACTGTGTCAGTGAATACATGTGAATTTTCTCATTCTATATTTGGATACTAAAAGATGAGTAGGGTTGGTCTGTTCTCTTTTGTGGATCATGAGCTCTCTATCAAGGCTGTGCCTTCCTCAGTTCAGTGTCCTCAGAGACTAATGCAGTATCTGCAAAAGAGGAAGGGACTTGCGAAGGGCCCAGTGACTGCCTGACTAACTGACAGAATGATGGAGTGGATAAATACGGAAGGTACAGGAGACTGGCCTGGTATGTAGGAAATTGAGATCACCAAGATATGGGACCAGTATGCTCAAACTGTGATAAATACAAAGAGACCCCCAGCATAAAAATTAGAATTTTAAATTTGGGAAAGAATAGATTAAAATATATATGTAATTTGAAAATATGAACATATATTTATTTATGAGCAACTCTAAGCAAATGAAAAGCTTTTATGTATGTTGATATTTCAGTTCTAACAGTTTTTTTGTGGGGGAGTACCAGGGATTGAACTCAGGTGCACTCAACCACTGAGCCACATCCCCAGTCATATTTTGTATTTTATTTAGAGACAGGTTCTCACTGAATTGCTTAATGCTTCGCCATTGCTGAGGCTGGCTTTAAATTTACAATCTTCCTGCCTCGGCCTCCTGAGCCACTGGGATTACAGACATGTGCCACTACAATTACAATTACAATTTTTGAATAACACGTTTCCTCATTATGACTCTTGAAACATTAAAGATTTTTTTTTTTTTTGGTTTTGTTTTAAACAGGAAAGAAATTCTGTGAATTAGCCTTGCAAGTTAAATAATAAACATAAATACAATTTTCCACTTTGCTAAATTTAAGTGATATCCTTCTCCCACAGTCAAATATAAAGAAATCAGCCATCATTAATTACATTTCTAAATATGGAACATTTAACCAATAGCAGGACCAATACAGATCCACCTTCTACACTACAGGTAACTAATGTCCTTTTCACTGGTTGACATTAGCAACCACAAAGAAAACAATAGTAATATATCCCAAAGGTCTGAAAACTAAATGTAACTGTGCTCTGGATTGTTGATAGAGATATGAATAGAAAAATACAGACACACACATACACAATTTTCACATGTAAAGTATCTTATGGATTTTAGATGCTTTTTGCCTATTAAATGGCAGCCCATGTAATTCAACTCTGAACAGTGGTAAGTCACTCATTTAACAAAAGCTAATGGGAACTGAGAATGTTCCAGGCAATGTGCTTGATGCTAGAGGCATAAGAGTGGGCAAATGCTGAACTCGAAGTGTGCATAGTCTAATAGAGAGAACAGACCTGGAAACCAAAGGAAAACAACTTGGTTTGATGTAAAAGGGAAGAACAAAGCAAAATGTGAGGAAGCCCAGAAGGAGGGAGGAGTTAAGTTTCTGAGATGCAAGTTCTTAAGAAACAACTCATCTGAACCTGGATTGATGGAAGCCACTTCTGACTCCCATTGTGGTCAGGGATCTTTCCAAAGTAAGAATTGGGACCCTGTTGCTCTTTTCCCTAAATGCTTTAGCGTTGAATGACCATCTCCCTGCTAGGTTCTCAGTAGCCATAGGGCAGAACTCCGTTCACTCTGCTCACCTCTTAGTACTTCACGTTAATGACAGGTCCAAGAAAAGTAGGTACTCACATTTCTTTGTTGGATAAATGAATGTTTTTGCCAAAACATAAGTGTGAAGTTTCTGGAAGTTCTTTTCCTTCTCCCTCAGTGTGTTGCAGGAGTTTTGCATGTAAGAACAGTGTGTGTGGGCTTATGAGCCAGGTCTTTGGATCCATGACCCAGGTTCAAGTCCTGACATCTCAGTTTCCTAACTGTATGATCTTAAACAAGTTATCTAACCGCTATCAATTTCCATTTCTCACCTACAAAATGAGAATATTAATAATAATAGTCATAATAATAATGGTATCTGCTGGAGAGAATAGTGATGAGGATTATGCATTTATTGAAAATGACCAACAACCCCTCCCCTTTGTGTATTAAATGTTCAGCAGATGGGGGTATTATTTTCGTAATTTTCCTTTATATCTAAAACAAATTCCCAGTCATTTATTCTTGCTCAGAGCTTTGTGGGGCTCCTCTTTGGGAGGGGTTTTTGGGGACTCACTTTTAAGCTTCTCTCAGGAACTTTTAGATCAGTTCCTCTTCCCTCCATCTCTGTCTCAAGAAGTCACAGTCTCCCACTTGGTCACTTAGTATATTCACCAGATTTGGCCTCAAATGACTCAGGATTCTGTTTGTATTTCAATGGGAAAGGACATAGACACGTCTCCATAGAGAAACCTAGAACTCAGGTTGTCTATTGACGGCCTGGGGCTGGGTGAAGAAAGGGAGTACTTCCAGAAGGGAGGTGTCCTTATTGCTAAATGAAAAAGAACTGTTTCTTTAGTTTAACACTGTGTCTGCCTAGGAAAAGCTAAACCTTTAAAACTTTGTTTTATTTTGTTGTTTGTTCCTATGAGACATTTTCTGCAGGGAAAAAAAAAGCAATGAAGATGAAGGAGGTTTTGAGTTTGGACACATGGAAGAGACATAGTGATGTGCATATTTGACATCTGACATTTGACCTTTGTATTTCAGGAGACATCTTTGGGAGACCAGAGATATAAAAATAACTAGGGGACCAGCAGGGGACACTTAGCTTTTACTCCAGCTTGAAACGGGGTCATGAGTGATCTTGAAATTTTGAAGAAGCTTTGTTAACTAGACATGGTCTGAATGTAGGCAGCGTCTGGGAGGGAAGCTAGAAGGGTCGGGGAGACCCCAGTTTCAGTCCTTCATCTGCCTCCTGTGGTGCTGGCTTTGTGCATGTGAGCGCCCTGTCCCTTGTCAATTGTAATATATTGGTACAACAAGAGATCCTCCATATCTATCTTTTTCTCTACCAAGGACCCCATTTTCATTATTTTCCCCACAGGACCCTATTTTTTTCAAAGCTTTGCCTACTTAACAAACAAGATTGAAAAGCTTATTAATAATAAGCTTGTGCAATGGGTACTGGAGGCAGGCACATTTTCTGGGAGGCAAATTAGCCCTTGGAGGGCAATTCTATTCCAACAGCAGAGATAATCCTGATAATAATTCCTATTTGCTTACTACCATCATTTATTAGGAACTTAGTACATGTCAGACACTATGGATGCATTATCTAATTTAACCCTTACTACAAAATGGGAGGAAATTGTCATTATTCTTCCATTTTGCAGATCAGGAACCTGAGGCTGGGGGAGTCCAGAAGCTTGTCTAAAATTATATAGCTAGTAAGAATCAGAGGAAGGGCTAGGCTTCCAAGTGTCTGACCCCACAGCTGAAGCCCTTAACCACTAGACTCTATTGCCTCTCAGTTCCAAAAGAATAATGTTGCTTGTCTAGGACTTAAGTTCTAAAATCAGTAAGGATGTGGAAAGTTGCAGAGAGTTGTCATTGTCCCTGAATCTTCCCTACAGCTATGAGTGTGAAAAGATGCTCACAGTACAACTGAGACCAAATATAGAAAAAGCATCAAATATCCTACTTCAGGCCTGCTCTGGGGCATACCTTGTTGGCAGCAAGGTGGGCTGAATTGCTGTCCTATTAAAAATTCTTATATTATATATTATTTTTCTTACACACTTTACTTTTTTCCCTCTTTTCTGAATAATTTCATTTGAAATTATATATATTAGCTTCTTACTGCTATCATGAATTACCACACATTTAAATATAACAAACAACATACATTTATCATCATGTGGTTTTGGAAATAATAACTTCCGCGTGGGTGTCAGCGGGCTGAAATCAAGGTGTTGTGAGGGCCTTGTTAGCTCTGGAAGCTCTGAGAGAGTTCATTCCCTGTGTCTTCCAGCTCACAGAGGTCGCTGACACTCCTTGGCCCTGGCACCTTCTGTCTTCAAGGTCAGCGAACTGCACTTCTCACACCTCTGCTTCCTGCTCACATCTCCTCTCACTCTGACCCTCCTGCCTCCTTCTTTTACTTAAAATAGCCCTTGTGATACAGTATGGATGATTTAGCCTGAATCGTCCCATCTCAGGATCCTTAATTTAATCATATCTGTAAAATCTCTTTTGCTATAACATTTGACAGGTTCAGGTATGAGGACTTACACACTTCTCTACTTTTTCTCTATGTGACATTCTACTGGAATGTCATGGCATTAAGAATATGTGTCACATTCAAGCTCCCAAGTACCCCTGTGCTTCCTTATGGTACAGTCACAGGACATTTTGTCAATGGATCACTAGCACCCAACATGATGCTTATAGTAGGTGCTCAATAAATGTTTATCACATAAACAAATAAGCACCCTTTCTCTCCTGGTTGACATGGACTTTATTTTTCAACAAATTTCAAATCTATGGAGACTAATATAATGAGACCTATTGACTCACTGTCCAACATTGACTATGCTAACATTATGCCTTACATGCATATTCTTTCTTTAGTAAATGAAATACTTCTTGTGAGATTCTATTTAAATCCAATTGACCCATGAGCCATTTTACTCTGCTTTGCTCAGTTTTGGGTTGTCATGTAACAGAGGTTCACAAAAGACTCCTGACTTTGTTTCTGCTAAAAACTCTTTGGGAAAGGGTGCCCAACCCTCTTGACTCCACATGGGGTATGAGACTGATAGAGCTGAGATTGGTAGAATGGGGCATTCACAGACCTCAGTCCTTAAAAGAATCTAGTAACCTGGAGGAATTTGGAGGGAGTCATCAGTGAGTTCTGAATTCCAGCCTTGCCTCCAGGGACAGGGGATACCCTTCCTCCATTGTGCCTAGGGACAGGGCTTCTCTGAGAATACTCAGATCTCTGGAGCTTGGGGGAGGGTACTTGGCCCTGATGTCCCACTCACACCTAAGGAATCTCAAGGGTAAGAGGTCATGGTGGCCGCTGTACAGGCGGGAGAGAAAGGAGAGGCATGGGCTGGGAATGGCCTGCCTTCCCAGAGTTCCTCAGCACTGAACAGGCTACCCCAGAAAGGGGCAGGTCCAGGGTGGTCCCCCTGCTGCCTATGAAGGGCACCTGCAGGAATGAGGGACAGGCAAGAGTCTCAAGTGATCAGCCTAGGGAGAGGCCTTTGTCTGGGTTGAGAGGATCGCAGGTGACCCTCCCTCACCCTGATGGCTCAGAAGCAGTGAGAACAAGCCATGAGAGAAGGCTGGCCACACCAGCAAAGGTCTCAGTCAGGCAAGAACGGGACTGCCCCCTTGCTCTCTGACCTTACCCTCTTGCGGTCCTAACACCAGCTTCCCACTCAAGGCCCACCTTGAGGCAGGCCCCAGCCAGGGCACAGAAGCAACTTCCACTTAAAATGAGCTGCAACACTACAGCAATTACATGAAGTCCTGTGCTAATGAGCTGAGCCCTTTGGTTGATGAAAGTGATTGGAGAACTTTTTCTTCCCTGATGGACCTGGCCGTGGGTTTTAAAGTAGGGGACAGGGTCAACTGAACCACAAAGCTGGGTTTAGATTGTCCCCAGGACCTCCTGCTCAACACCAGAGTGGTTATGACTGTGTATTCAAAGGCACAGAATGGAGCTTTCCATTGTCTCCGAGTTCTTGAAGACATCCATACTGTGTCCCCAGGTGCTCCTGCAGGATCCTCAGAAGTCAGGTTTTGGGCTGGGGACATAGCTCAGTTGGTAGGGTGCTTGCTTTGCAAGCACAAGGCCCTGGGTTCAATCCCCGGCACCGCAAAATAAAAAGAAGTCAGGTTTTCTCTGTTTCTCTTCCCTGCAGTGTCTGCAGCATAGGAACTGGTCCCCTCCAGCTTTGATCTCACCTGTGAATTCATTCTGTCTAAAGGCCCATCAACAGTGAGCATCCAGCTAAGTGGGAGGAGCTCAGTCATATGAGCGAATGACAGTTTTCTGGCTGCATCTGATGACAGGGACATAGAGAATACGTTCAAAGCACTTGTCTTCATAAGCTTTTGAAAGGGAAGTGTCTGAGAATAGGCCTGAAAGCTGCCCTGATTGCTGTCTCAAACCTGCTCAAGATGAAAGGGCCTAAATACTTGAAGGAAAATATAAGTGCACCTTCTCCAGGGACAAAGTCTTTCTGAGGCACAGAGGATGCACCTTTGGTGGGAGAAGATGGAATCGCTATGAGGGGGAGACAAGAGGAGATGCAAGGAGGTGTGGAGTCTGGTACTTAGAGTCAAGAAGACCCAAGAGAGGTTATGACCTGGCCAAGGATGTGCAGCTAGAAAGAGGCAAAGCCAGTACTTAAATCCAGTTCTCTCTGAAAGCAGTCTGCAGTTTTTCATTCATGTCCTGTTCCTTCCTGCCCCAGGACGGGAAGGAGATTTCCAGACCAAGGAAGTCAATCTTTGTTTGAATGAGCAAGGAAACAGGTCAGTAGGGACAAGTGCTTTTCTCAAAGTTGCACAGCAAGTGACTGGCAGGTCTAGAAACCAGATGGTTATGCTGTGTACCAGGATGAAACCACATGACTCCTCAGAAGTGGTGGGGGAACTTTGGCTCTATGAAGTGGGTGGATTTTAATACTCTGTGCTTCTCTCCCAACCCCTGTCAGCTGCCAGTTTGGGTTGTCTGATGGCAACAGATGTCTGAGGATATAATTGTGGCACCCTGGCCACAATCTCATCCTCCATCCTGCAACCAGGTTGCTTTCTTTTCTTTCCTTTCTCCCTCTTTTTCTTCTATTACTTACATTTCCATTAGATTTTATATTAAGCAATCAACCAATATTGGAAGTTAATATATTAACCAATACTGGAGGCAGGATAGGACAGCAAAGAGTGCAAACGTATCACTGAATGTGAAGTTCACTGACAATATACGAGAACGGTGCATGGCACACAGCAGCCAACACAGAGCATTAACCACGGGGCAGGCACTGTTCTAAGACCTCATATACTGCTTGGGCCCAGTTTTACCCTCCCATTTCCAATTTCATATGTTGGAGGCCTAGTTCTTGATGCCACAGAATTTGCTCTTTTTTTGGTGGATAGGTCATTAAGGTTAGATGACGTCATGAGGGTGGGGTCTTCATGATAGGATTAGTGGCCTTATATATGTGTGTGGGGGCAGGCAGTGAGTTATCTCTCCACCAGGTGAAGACAGAGTAAGAAGGTAGCCATCTACAAGCCAGGAAGAGCACCCTCACCAGGAACTGAATAGATTAACATCTTGATTTTGGACTCACAGCCTCCAGAATTGTGAGGAATGTTTCTTATTTAAGTCACCCATCTCAAGGGTGCTTGCTTGCTATAGCTGCCTAAGCAAACTAATATAAGTGTAGAAATTCATTCAATCGTCTAGCAGTAAGAGGTAGGCAAAGTTATTGCCTTCCTTCTGCAGTTGAAGGAAGGAAAAGAGTGCTGTGCTAAGTACTTAGAAAGTCACTGGGGATACAAAGACTAATGCTTTGGCTTCCAGGAAACAATCCAGTACAGTTCAGGTCAATTCAGCTCAGCCCTTAGGACCATACCATGATGCCCAGGAACAGCACTATATCCGTTGGGGTATACATTTTGCTCCTTTAGCAATCGGTTTTAACTGTGTATAACAGCCTTAATTCTACTTTGGGAGAATACTTCTAGCTGTTTCCTCAATCTTCAAGAAATATGTCTCCTGATGAGAGACAGAAAGAGGTCCTGGTCTTCAGTTCTGACTCTGCCCCTCTGGGACAGCTGGCAAGCTACTTGGTCTCTCTGAATCTCCATTTCTTTTCATGTGTGCAATGGGGTTAATAATTACGCCGATTTCATAGGATTTATGTGGCGATTTGATAAAATCGAGGTGTAAAAAATGCCAGCTATGTGGTTGCATACCTCTGCGTTCAACCTGGAGGGGAGCCGGAAGGGAGCTTGTGGCCCATCTGTTTCTCCCCGCCCCAGTGCAGCAGCTCCTGTCTCATGTTTCTGCCAAGTGCTGGTTTGGCCTGCACCTTATCCTATTACTTGTGTTGATGGGGACACTATGCCTGGGGTACAGGTTGACTAAGGATCACCATTGGTACAGCAGTGCTCAGTCTTTTCCAATGACAAGAAATTCCTCGTGAATGTGGGAGTAATAATAACAGAATGGCTATAATAATGCTGTCGTTAATGTTTACCAAATGACTACGATGTGTTACACACCATACTAAATGTGCTCACTGAATCCTCATGACCACCCACAGGGTGGGGACTCCTTTATGACCGTTTTCAAGAAGAAGAAATTGATGATCAGAGAGATTAAGAAATTGGTTCAGTGCTCCAAGGTCAACACATGCCAGAGACAGGATTAAAACCCAGATCTACAGATTTTTACAGGTAGGGGATTTAGAAGATGTCTACCCAGACATGATCATGCACAGGCATGATTGTGGTGAACTGGAGACCCTTGCCCAGATTCAGTGTGTGTTGCTTGTCAGCTTCAGCTCATTTGAACAGGTAGGATGGGGTTGGGTGGAGGATGTGGACACAGAGTTGTGAAATCTTCTCATTCTGCTAACAAACCCAAGATTTTGAATATTTTAGCATGATATAACATGATTTGAAGAGTTTTTTTTTTTTTTTCAACATTTTTGAGGTTGTCTGTGACCCGACTTTTAAGTGTAGTGACTGCACTTTAAATGTACCTCAAAGCTGGTTTCCTGAGGGCGATTATTCCGTTCTGCTCTTTCCCACTCAAGCCGCTCTAATAGTCCAGCCACGGGGAGGGTGAAGCTCATTACCCAGAAGGCTCTGCCTTCATGCTAAGGATCTGCTATGCAGACATTGGTCTTAACCACTGGAACTTTAGCCATGGCTGGTGAGGGGGGTTGAGAGCCCTGGGCTGGGGCTAAGGATGCCATAGGATGGGTGCAAGGAAGGAATGCTCCAACTGCATGCAGAGGAGGTTTGCAGGCAGGAAGTCTGGCCATCGATAAGATCCCAGCAGCCACCGGGTACTGTGCTGGTCATTTCCCCAAGAATCCTGCCCCCATCAAGCAGGTAGAGCCATCTCACCCCTGCTCCAAATTCTGTAGGCCAACTCTATATCACAACCTCCTGGAGGAGGCCCAGCTATTGGCCCAGGCTAATCCTCCGGTGCTTTCCCAATTCTGCTTGCTAAGCAGTGTAACCTCTTGTCCCCTTCTGGACCAACAGAAATAATTATAAATGCATTACTTATGGATTGACTAAAATCACGCCTTATTCCATAGAAAGAATCAGGGCTCTAAATTTGAATGGCAAGCACCACATATGGAAGAGCTTTTCCCCCGCTGCTTCATGGAACCCTTCCCACACCCCACATTTCACTTGCACAGAGACTGACAGTCTGAGAGGTTATGTGACCTTCCCAGGCCACTTTTTAGAAAGTGCCAGACCTAGAAGTTCCAAACTTGGGAAGCAGTGTGTTGTTTTTTTTGGCATTCCACTCTCATGGGAGCAACCAAACAATCAGACTGGAAAAGGACGAGAGTAACTCAGTGGCCATCGTCCTACCACACCTACCAGCACCATCAGTAGCATCAGCGCCAATCAGGGACAGAACCACAGCGACAGGAGCTGCCCTCTCACCTCCCGCACGCAGGGCTTCCTATGCAGCCCAGTGAAGCCAGGGATTACTGTCAACTGGATTTTACTGAGGGCACAGCCACACCCCACCCCAGCTTGCAGTCCTCTGTCTCAGGTCTCGTAAACACAGGCGGTTGGCACTCCAAGGCTGCCAAGTTTAACTGTTGCATCAGCTGATGTTACCATTTCTTCATTTATGTTTTATATCATTTTTCTCCATAATGATTTCAAGATGTGCTTTTAAGATATCAATATAAAAGTCTTTTGGTTTTTTCGTCTCAACTTTCTTGAGTATCTCCAGAGAAAGTTTCTTTTATTTTTTTCAAACTAAAAAATGTACATAATCTCTCTGGTATTTACATTTTCATGATCATTTCAACATTCTTGAAATACAAATAAAATAAAAATAAACCCATGTTACATTAGAACTATCTTAAAGAAAAGTAAATAAAGTCAGATGTTGGTATGTGGTTGCTCATATATTTGTCTTTAATAAAGTTTTTAAACATATGTGAAAGTTATTTCATGCAGTTCTTAAGAAATGCCTGGCTGGATAAAGTGGAGATCTTGGAGGTCCGCAAAAACTTAATAGTTAATTCTAGATTATTTCTACTATGCAAACCTGAGTACTATGAAATTGAATGACTTGTCTCAGATTATACAGCAAGTTATTTTGCAATAAGCTGAGAAGAATTGAGAAACTGGGCAGGATGAGATTTGAGTCCAAAATAAAAACACACAGCTTTCCTTTCAGACCACTATCAGCTGTCTCAGGGTTGGCTATGTCTTTGGCAATGTCTATCCTTGTAGAGTAAGGATCCTGTCTTATGTAATCTTACTTTTTGGGGTAAGGGTGGGGAGCAGTCTCAATCACAGCATTTTGGGGAACTTGATTAGAGGTTACACGATCTCCTTCAACATTTTTCTCAGAAGGGCTTATTTCTCTTATACAATTAAGTGTCCTGCTCTGAGTTCCCTGGTGAATATATCTCATGAAGCAATCAGCCATTCACACATTAGTATGATTTAATCCTCTCTAAAAGAGAGTTTTCTGAAGCTTAAACCCTGTGAAGGGTTTAAGAAAACTACATGTGGGAGGCAGAGAAAGTAATGCTCTGTTCTCTCATCTCCATGCCATGCAGTCCTCTTTATCTCTCAAGATCCCACTCAAATGCCATTTCTTCTAGGAAGGCTCTTTGATCTCTCTAGTTAAAGAGACTTGTATGCTTCTCTATCTCAATAATACCTTTTCTCATGTTCTATACCCACACTTCCATGACTCTCTTCCATATAACTAATTGTGTGTTCATCTTATATTCCTTTCTGAACTAGGAACCCCTAGGGCACAGAATAATTTTTGAGGGGGAGTACTGGGGATTGAACTCAGGGGCACTCAACCACTGAGCCACATCCTCAGCCTTATTTTGTATTTTATTTAGAGACAGGGTCTCCCTGAGTTGCTTAGCACCTCGAGGTTGCTGAGGTTAGTTATGAACTCATGATCCTCCTGTCTCAGCCTCCGGAGCCACTGGAATGACAGGCATGCACCACCACACCCTGCTGGCACAGAATATTTTGATTTACTTTCTTGCCCTGTATATTGGGTAGATAAGAGAATATAAGGTTTTCTTCTGTTACCTTAAAATCCTGAAATTACTGAGAAGTGACATGCAAGGCATCTATGCCCAGTTTTGCACAGGGTTCTCTACCTTTGGGGCCACTTAGAAAGGGGCCTCTAATTTCTTCTACATACTTGGATTCTTTGTGCAAAATCAGCAGTACTGTTCACTGTCTGCCAACCTGCTCTGGTTTCAGAAAACTCAGATTCTTAACTGTGGCAAAATGCTCACCACAGCTCTGGCATATGGTAGGGTATAAGGTCGACTGTAAGTTGTCACCTTACTCCTGTTGTAGAACAATCAACGTAGCAATAAAGACCTTTGCAATCAATTTTGGGTTCAAATTACTGATCTGCTCATTGCTAGTTGAGGTGTCTTGATCGCATAATCTTTCTAAGATCAAAATCCTTGCCCCTAAAATGGCAGGGAGGGACAGTGGTTGGAGACACAGTGGTACTCCCCTGTAATCCTAGCACATCAAGAGGCTGAGGCAGGAGGATTCCAAGTTCAAGGTCAGCCTCAGCAATCTAGCAAGGCCCTAAGCAATTTAGTCAGACCTTGTCTCTAAATAAAAAGGGCTGGAGATGTGACCCAGTGGTTAAGCACTCCTGGATTCAATCCCTGGTACCAAAAAAAAAAAAAAAAAAAAGGTATTTCAAGAGTTGTGGTGGATTCTGTTCACCAAAGATGTATGAAACACGTCTCATCTAACAAACTTTTCTGGGAACTTGCCACCCTTCAATCAAGACTTGGACTCTAATATCTTTCTCCTTGAATCTGGGGGCTTGTGGTCCCTTTGTAATGAACAGAATGAAGCAATTGTGATGCTGGTGACTTCCTGGGCTGGGTCCTAAGGTGCCATGTGGCTTCTATCTTGTAATTTGCCACTGGCCTTTGAAGCCCTGAGAAACCACGAAAGAAGTTCACCAAAAGGTGAGGCAGTTTAGGCCACATGAAGAGGTTACATGTGGGTGACCTGCCAGCTGAGGCCTATCAATGGCCAGCATCAACTGCACAGATCTGGGGATGAAGATGCTTCCTGATGCTTCTAGCCTCCAGCTTCTGAGTTTTCAGAGATGGGGGCCCCAGACGTCAGGGAGCAGAGAGGAGTGACTTTCTCTGCACTTTCCAAATTCTTAACCTGTGACTTGTTTTAAGCTACAAAATTTGCGGTGATTTATTAAGTGACAATAGTTATTGGAACAGGGTTCTAATTAAAGTACTAATACATAGTAAAGACCAGATGAAAGGAAGTAGCAGTATTTGCTATTAGAGAAATTGTGAGAATTATTACCATCTCCTCTGGCTTATCTCCTCTGGCGTGGCCACCATAAACTGAGCTGCTGACGGGAGACCCCACCACCCAGGCTTCAGCCCCGCCCACCTGTCTATCAGCCAATGAGAACCCAGTCTGGGATTCTTCCTTTCCAGTCCCTTCTGGAGGCTGCAGGGCAGAAGAAGCGCAGAGCTGGCCACAGGTGACTTTGTTGGCCTCCGGGGTCACAAACTCCAGTGAGTCGGGAGCCCTGTGCCTTGTTTGGGTGCAGCTTTCTGCCCTGCTGAGGGGGAGCCGCGCTCAAGCTGCTTTTGTGTAAGACCAGGCAGTCTTGCCTGGTTAAGGACAGCTTCTTAATCTCCTGTCCTCGGCTGCTTTTACATACTGGCTGGACAGAGGTCAGCTTCATGGGGCACATTCTTTGTTGTAGTTAAGCCAAGCCCTTCAGGTCTTAGAATTGGTTTAAGCCTGATTAACTCGAGGAAAGGGAAAATTTACATTTTAGGACTGGAGAATAAGATATTTAAGCGGCTCTTAAGAATAAATGCTTTCCATCTTGCTGCTCAAAGCCAGAGCCCTGGCGCGCTCCCTCCCTCTCTGCCCCGCTGCGCCCTCTCCTCCCCGGGTCTCTCGCCCTTCTCCTCCTTTTGCTCTCAAATCACCTTTTCTCTTCTTACTTTTCACTCCCCACCCCCTCTTCCCACGTCCTACCTACCACTTCTCTTTCTTGCCCATTGTCCAAATTCTTCCTTCTCCTTCCTCTCCAGTCCCTTCTCTGGCTCTCCTTCCCTCTCAGTTGTTTTTCTCTCTGCTTTGTTCCTGAACTGGGAAACACATATCTGTCTTTGAAACTGACATCAGTATGGTCCCCAGATGGTTACAGAGAGGGGCTGCAATTCTGAAACTCTGGTAGTTGGCTTTTCTTATATTCTGAGCAGTCTTGGGGGAGGATGTGTCCAACAGTGGGTTTCAAATCTTATGAGCCTAAGTTATCCTTGTCAGTAGGGGGGCTGGTGGAATCCACATTGAGTTTGATAGCCTATCCACTGGGGTTCACTGGGATGTCTCCCACGATGTCCCTGGGGGAACAATTGTGGGGCAGTGAACAAGGCAGAGATCTAGGGATGATTATTAGTTCTCTCTCTCTCTGAAGGCTTTCAAAGAGGTTTAGACTTGGGATAAAGATCTGTGACTCTCACAAGCTGTGTGATCTTGGGCCAATCACTTTACTTCTCTGAGCCTGTTCCTCCCCCATAAAGTGGGTAATGACAGTCATCTTGCTTTCCACAGAGGGCTATTATGAGGCTCACACATGCTAATGAATGAGAAAGCATTTTGTAAAGTATAAAGTGCTATACACATTTAAATGCTTTTTATTATTGTTGTTATCATGATCATAATTTTTATGTCCCGCTAATGCTCATCTTACAACTCATAAGTATTAGGAAGAATAAGCTCTAAGTGGAATGAATTCTTGTTTCCCTCTTGTGCATGAATTTAAAGCATACTTGTGGGAAATAAATTGCTGTTTTGAGGAGAATTTATTGAGCCCACCCTGCTCTATGCAGCCTGACTGACCCTGCCTACAAGGGGTGCCTGGAAAGCCAGGGTTAGCCCTATGGCCTGACGGAGATGCTTTCTGGGAGGATCCCTCTTCGCACACCCTTGCCCATTCCTGCATCTGCTCACTGTGGTTTAAGTTCAGCTCCAATATCAGTCTCTCAGACACAGCTGCTACTCTGAGCATAACCCCTTTGCACTCTAGGACCTAGCTTAGCTTCCTTAGGAGGTCTTCCCTATCCTCCAGCACCCCTGACCGGACATCCACTCCTCTGGGCCTCAGTCTCTTGGGCTCCCTCTTGTGGCAGGCCATAGCCAAGCCCACCTGGCTGGCTGGAGGAGCTTCTACTACCCAGGAAGTAAACCCCCAGCCATTTAGGGAACTGTGACTCCTCTGACTTCTCCATGCTTGCAGGCTCCCCAGAACACTGACTTCAGGTGCCTCTAGGAGGAGCAAGGGTGACTGACTCCTGGGAGCTGCAGCCACCTCACCACCTGCATGTGGCATGGGAGTTGTTGTTGCTTTGCTATTGAAACTAGCCTGTGGTAACTTCGTTTCAGCCCAAATCAGCATTTTCTCCAATCCTCAACCCTGTATTAGATACATATTTCTGAGATTTAAGGAAGGGAAGAGACTTCTGTTCCACTGACTCCTGGCCTCACCTCCCAGGGCTGTGCCAACTTGTCCATCCTCACCTTGACTGTGTCCTGGTGCTCTCGGATCCTGACCCTGTGCCTTGCCCATTCTTGCCCCTCCCTGCTCTGAATCCTGGGCTAGCCATCCACTGGGTCTCTCAACCCCACTCCTGCTTTGCTCCTCTGTCACTTCATTTTACAGATGAGGAAAGTGAGGTCCAGGAAGTTAAGTGGCCTCTCTGAGATCTGAGGACTTTTGGAGTGGTGGTACCAGCAGGTGAACCACAGTGAAAGCTCTCTCCATCAGAACAGCTTCCTTCTCTTTGGTTTAACAAAAATGATGGAAGCTTGGCGTCTGCCCCTGTGGAAGCCAGGGCCTAGTTGAACACGCAAACACTGGCGGCAGTCTAAGGCAAAGAAGAGCAAGGAAGACATTTACCCTCTGTTTTGGCCAATTTTTTCATTGCTGTGACCAAAGGACCTGACAATAATTTTAGAGGAGAAAAAGTTTGAGGGCTCACAGTTTCAGAGGTCTCAGCCCAGGAAGAGCAGGCTCCATTCCTTTGGCCTTGAGGTGAAGCTGAACATCATGGTGAAAGAGTGTGGTGGAGGGAAGCAGCTCACATGATGGTCATAAGGCAGAGAGAGAGACTTCACTTGCTGATACAAAAGATATACCCCAAAGGCATGCCCCCAATGACCCATCTCTTCTAGCCATACCCTACAGCCTTCAGTTACCACTCACTTAATCCCCATCAGGGGATTAATTCTCTGATTGGGTTAAGGCTCTCATAATCCAATCATTTCACCTCTAAGCCCTTCTTGCATTGTCTCACACATGAACCTTTGGGGGACACCTCACATCTGAACCATAACACCCACAATTCTGAAAATACAGAGGAGCTAGTTATGAATTTTGTCTGAACCGCCAGTGGTGGTGGTGGTGATGTGGTGATGTTTACTATATTTTTAGAAAAGGGCTGTCATGAAGCAACACTGTCAGCACTTACCCAGAGCTCAGGAACTCCGAAGAGCAAGCTCCCACAACCCTGCAAATGGCAGACATTACTAGTTAAACCTCCCCAACCAATCTAGATATGACTTCAGAATTCCTGGACACAAAATTTTCAGGTTTCTATACCTTTTGACTGAGGTTGGCAGGCAAGAGGGATTTTTTTTTCTCCCTCTCTCAAAAAAAGTATTTTTTTGAAGAGGTAATAGGTAGGCGCTGTCTTCTGCACATTACTAGGGCACAAGAGCACCTGGGACTTCACCAAGATCTGCTTCTCTGAATCATCCTCTTATCTCTCCTATACTGAGGAATGGCCACTTATTGAGTTCTTGCTCGAAGTAGGTCCTGTGGTAAGGACAGGGAACATTGACCCTCGTCACTGCTCAGCTCACATTTCCCTGTGAGGTGATCATGATGATTACCATTTCACAGAGAAGTTGTGAAGCTCCAAAATGTAAATAACTTGTTCAGAGTCACATGGTCAGGAAGCAGTGGGGCTCAGACTCTATCCTACTCCAGGGTCTGTTGTTTTCTTCTTTTAAATTTATTACAATATTTTTAAACATTTAAAACTGTTCGAAAGAATATAGTGTATGCTGTCCCCACTCCCCAGTTAGGAAATGAAACAAAGCCTGTTTTATTTTTGCAGAATCTCCTACTGTTCTTCATAACACATAAATAAAAGAGATTTAATAAAGCAGTTGAGCAGTGTTGAACATTTCTCAATGAAGCTGGCTTTTAGTGGAGTTTTAAAATGAATTTTCTTTATAAATTGAAATCATGTCTGTGGATATTTCAGAGATTGTAGCAAGGATAGTCTGCAGTTCACAGACCTCCTTGTCGGAGGAGTAATTTAATGCCACAGACATAGATCTCTATTTCTCTTTTTACCTTTAATCAATTTTAACAAGCCAGATGGTCATTGCAAATGAGTCCTCCAGCATCTCCCTTTTCTGCCTCTGCCACTCTCAGGGATTTATTTGAATTTGGTTCCTGGCAGCAGTCTGGAACCCTCCTGTTTTCTGCCTTTACCTGCCATCATTTGGGTCATTCCCTATTATCAGTAACTATGTCTTCTGTCCCCTCTCCCTACCCCACACTCTCCCTCAGCACACAGCAACACTAGCATGGCATCCATATGCCTGGCATTATTTATGTATGTAATTTCCACATTAGACCCACCCCTGCTCATCTATAATCTATGTAACCGTAATTATCGTAACTGTGAACACTGTACTGTTTCCAGGTACCTTTTTTCGTCATAATCTTATTTAATACCCACAGTATCTCTTAGGTATTTTTCTGTTGTATTCAGTTTTATAGATGTGACCACAGAGACTCAGAGAGGTGAGGCATCTTACCACAAAGTCACACAGCCAGTTGCAAGGCGTAGAGCAAATTTAATGTTCCTGTCTTCTTACTAGAATATAAAGTATTCTATATGTAATCTAAAAAACTGATATGGATTACCGTTTTTTTTTTTTTTTTTCAAATTCCCAACCAGCAATTCCTTTATTCTATAAATATTTATTTACCACTTATATGCCAGAAATTATATCGGATTTTGGAGAGACATCCGTGAATACAATAAAAAAGGTCCTAGTCTCCTGGGGCATAGAGTGTAATAGGGAGAAAAATAATAAACAAATAGGCAAATAAATAAGGTGTGGTAGGTTGGATAACCGCTCCCCCACAAGATATCCACATTGATATCCCTGGAACCTGTGAAAATCATCTTATGTGGCAAGAGGCACCTTACAGATATGATTAAATTCAGGGCTTTGACATAGAGAATGAACATGGTTTATCCAGGTGGGCCCAGTGTAACCATGAGTTACATTGATGTGATTGACAGCTTTGAAGATGGGAGGGGCCGGGAGCCTCAGAACGAAAGCAGCCTCTAAACTCTGGAAAGATGAAGGAATGGATTCCCCAGGGGCCTGCAGAAGGCATTCATTCTTACCTCCCCACCTTAGACTTCCGACTTGCAGAACTATCAGAGACTAAATCTAGGTTGCCTTAAGGCAGTAAATTCATGGTAATTTGTTACAGCTACAATAGGAAATGAATACATGAAGCAATTACAGATTATGATTGAAGCTATGAATAAAAGAGACTGAAGAGACTGTGTGCTGGGATAAAGACTGGAGAAGACCCCCTCCCTCCAAGGAGAGGGTGAGAGAAGCAGCCCCAGGAAGAGCATTCCAGGCCCAAGGAACAGAAGGTGCAAAGGCCCAAAGGATAAGGAGTGAAGACAGGATCAGTGTGGCAAGACTTTAATGAAAGAGAGGATGGTGGTGGGAAGCCAGGTTGGAGAGTTAGGCCAGAGTCAGATCCAATTGTACGTGTTAGGCCACAGTGAGAAGCTTGGAATTTTACTAAAAGTAATGGGCAGCTCCTGAAGAATTTAAACAGGGAGAGAGGCAAATGATTGTTTCAGTGCTCAAAGTTCCTAGCATGAGCAAGGGCCTTTCTTGGGGCCGGGGAAAATCTTAGAACCAGTTCAGAGCATTTGCCTTCCCCATGAGCTCCAATGCTCTACCAAATTCTTAGAGCACACCCGAAGCGTGGTCTTCCTTTCTGCCTACCTGGCACTCCAGTTCTTTACTGGACAGGTGCCCTGTGTACACTGTGGACATGAGACAATGCTGTGAGCATGGGCATGATCTATAACCATGAGGGCTGACCTGAGGCATGGAGGGGACTCAGCATTACTGGACTTAGGAACGCCCCTGCTTTGGGGCAGAACTTAGCAATGAGCTACTCCGTAAATGTTTTGTTTATTATTATTTTTTTATTTTTATTTTTTATTTTCATCTTTAGACTGTAAGCTCTGTGAAGTCAGGTGTCATCTGTACTTTTATCCTATATTTCCAATTTTGGCACACAATAGGTACTAAGAGTACCTGTTGAAAGCAAGGATAATTGGAAGGAAGGAATGCTGCTAAAGCAGCCCTCTTCTTTTGTAGGAATTAGTAAAAGGAAGAGGATGAATAAACAGGAAAATACAAACATCCGAACAGCTTATACTCAGTCCTGCTGTGATGGTTGTTTTGAAAATAAGACTTTGTTCTAATGCAACTTATACTAAGGAATGATGTGGGCAACTGTTATGGTTTGGATGTGAGGTGTCCCCCAAAAGCTCATATGTGAGACATTGCAGGAAGGTTCAGAGAGAAATGATTGGGTCATGAGAGCCTTAACCCAATCAGTGAATTAATCACCTGGTGGGATTAATGGAGTGATAACTGAAGACAAGTGGGGTGTGCCTGGAAAAGGTGGGGCATTGGGCATATATATGTATCTGGCAAGTGGAGTCTCTCTCTGCTTTCTGATCATTATGTGAGCTGCTTCCCTCCACCACTCTTCTGCCATGTTGTTCTGCCTCACCTCCAGCCTGAGGAATGGAGCCAGCTGTCTATGGACTGAGACCTCTGAAACTGTGAGCCCTCAAATAAACTTTTCATCTTTTATGTTGTTCTAGTTGGATCCTTTAGTCACAGCAGTGAAAAAGCTGACTAAAATAGCAACTTTCCCCCACAAAAAGCATGAGTGAATGCCAAGATCCAGCTGAACAGAGCTTTGTAGGAATACACAAAATGTACACATGCATGTACACCAAACATTCACCATACACCTGTCCCCATGTGGCCTTCCAACTTCAGTCCAATTTTAGATGATACTTCTTCTACCATCCCATAGTAACTCACATGACACCCACTTCGACCAGCAAGTTTTGGGTCTTTCTCCAGGTAAAGTGCCATGTTTATTACAGTATTTAATATGTTGAAAACAGTGCTGTTTTTATTAGGTTCTTATCCTTTTTTAACAAAATGTGTGATTGGTAAGGTTTTAGAGCTTTGTGCCCCAACTCTATTTTCCCCATAAATTCTGTTTTTTTTTTTTTTTAATATGGATAAATTTGCATAGCACAGTGATTTTTCAGAACACATATGTGGCACCATAGCAGAACTGACTGTACTTTCTCCTGTCTGCAGCAGCAGGAAAACAAGAAAATATACACAGTGATTAGGGAGAAATTGAAATCAAACCAATATTCACTAAGAATGATTCATGATGTCCTTCTGGTATACAGGACAATCCTCTTATTAGTTATTCTTTTTATCACCCTAAACATATTGACAGAATGCCTATTATGTGTCAGGTCCTCAGACAGACCCTGGTGAGACAGCAGAGAACAAAATTAGAGTCTTAGAAAGTTTCAGGGTTTGGAGAAAATAATATCTAAACAAAAAAGTACTGTTCATTTATCTTTACTGTGGGCTTACTACATATTGGGCCCTATTATTGGCACTTTAAATACATTATTTTACTCAGTCCTTATTGGTAGGCATTACTCCTTTTGCCATTTTCCAGATGAGGATATTGAGGCAAGGCAGTGAGCAGTGGAGGCAGTATTTACAGCCAGGCAGTCTGATCCCAGATCCTGTGCTCATGAATGTGATTGCTGACATCTGTCACTCTGCCTGTTTGCTTGCTTCCAGTGGAAAGGAACACAGTGCCTCTCCATCTTTGGAGAAGGATAAGAGCAGCTTGTCCCATCTTTGGCAGTCAATCAAAGGGTAAAAAAAAATCTTTGTGGCTGTCACTAGAGTCCATTGTAGGGGGAGAATTGTATTTATTTAAGAAAATACCAAGACTACTTCCTTTGGGAGTGCAAAGGAAGATGAGAGGCAATCTGAAAGGACATCAAGCTGTACTGTTTGGCATGAGCTTTTAATAGGAAATGATGGGGAGGAGCAAAGGAGAGGAAGGGGAAGAACAGAGAGAGGGGATGGGTAACCTGCTGAACACCAGCACCCCTAGGAACAAGTGGCTAGTGAAGAGGTTCTGTGGATGAGGTGGCCACAGCCTTCTATGACCAGGGAAGCCTTCAACATTGTTCTCCTTGACTGCTTTCCTGGGAGATAAACCCTCTCATCACCCATACCTCCATAACATCTGAGCACAACTAGGAGAAGATTAGCACTCAAGGATCATGTTTTCAAACAACTGGGATAAAGCACACGTGGGTGGGAAGGGCCCTGGGACAGGCCCAGGGCGTGATGACCAGTCATTACCATCTTCCTCCTTCCGGGGAGCTGGCAGACATCTGGTGAGTACTCAGGTGTAGATAAGGGGGATTCAGGTCCATTTTTGCACAATTCCCCAAAGATTAAGGAACCTCAGATGGCGTTTGGGTTAAAGTCAGTTATAGTTAGGGAACCTGGGTCTGAATCCAAGTTTGGCATTTACTGGATGGCCCAAAACAGCATTCTTTATTTATTTTTAAAATTCTTTTTATTTGTTCTAATTAGTTATACATGATAATAGAATGCATTTATGCATTTTGGTAAATCATACATAAATAGAGTATAATTTCTCATTTTTCTGATTGTATACATTGTAGGATCACATCGGTCATGCAGTCATATATGTACAGCACTCTTAACCTGGCTGTGCCTCTGCTGTTCACACCTACAGCATGGGGATGACCTTTCCTACCTGCGGGGTTATTCTGAGGATTGAATATGGGTAGAATGTTTAGCATAATGCCTGCCATGATAATCAATCAATCAGTGGTGGTTGATATGACCAACTCCAATGGTGGAATGTAAACAGCACAGACTCTGACTTTGACTAAGGTTCAAATCCAGTTCCACTATCTCCCAGGTCTGTTTATCTGAACGTGTGACTAAACTTCTCTGACTCTCAGCAAAATGGGGACTGGGAGCCTGTGGTTAGGACTAAGTGAGAGAGCAGAGCATACTGCACACTAACCTGGGCACATAGTAGACCAAGCCTAATCTAGGGGGTGCCCTTTCCTTTGGGTGACACAGCCAGCAGGTTTCAGCTCCACTCCCCACCCTGGCCTGGAGGCCTTTATGTAGTGCACAGCTTGTACCTCTGAAGGACATGGTCTGCTGACCATGGGAGGCTGTTGTAACTGTGCTAATTAGTATTCTTCAGCCTCAGACTTGCTGCCTTTATTCTGGTCCAAGACTGTTCCAAGTTTGAAAGAAAGCACTTGGGCCCCTTCTTAATTTTCTGTCTCCTGGCTCCAGCTGTCCTCCTTATGACCTGGTTTCTCTACCTAACTCTCCCACTCCCTCCTGCCCCAACTTCTCAGGCAGGACCCTGGCCACGCCTTGCCTGTGCAGCTGGTCTGGAGATCACTCATCTGGGAGGCTGGCTCAAGGACCTCCTTCTGCCTCGCAGGCCCACCTGGGTTCTGGAACAGCCTCTGTGGAGGTAATCTAGTGCTTTAATTGCCAACAGCAGCCAGAAGGAAGCAGATGATCAAGGCCCATAAAGGGTGCTGATCCTCAGTGGAGAGCTGGGCTGGCTGCAGAGCCCTTACAGGTTATTTTTAGTTCTCAGCCACAGAGGTGCCAGGAGAAGATGCCAAGTTGGAAGGCGGCCTGCCCACCCAGGGCTGGACTCCAAGGGGCCTGCCTGAGACACTCAGTCCAGCCCTTTGTGGCTGCTCTCCCTGATTGGCGAGGTGTCCAGGCCTTGCTTATGGTGGCAGCCGTCCCTCTGCTGGAAGCCAGAGTGACTGTGAGGACATCAGTCTCTGTGCCTGGGCTGGCTACTGAAGCTGGGTGTTCTTCTCAAGGGCAAGTCTTAGCACCAGGGCACTCAGCTATCATGCTGCTCCCATTGTATGGGTAAAGAGATTGGGCGCCCAAAGTATGAAACAACTTCCTTAAGCTCATTCTCCTGGTAAATTCTCCCTGTAATCTTTGTTGTCATTTCCTTAAGAATTCAGCAGTGAAAGGTGCAACCAGAGTCCCTGTTTCCCCATCTCTCACTGGTACTGTGCTCTTGGACAAGTTACCTACCCTCTCTGGGTCCCAGGTTCCCATCTGTAGAGTGGAGGTAAGAAGAGTGCCACATAGGACCGTTGACAAGTCACTGAGAGGAAGCACAGGAGGTTCTTGACATTGTGTTTGGTTCATAGGAAGACCTGAGCAATCCTTAGCTATTGATGACATCACTCCTGTTTCTGGGCCATCAGCACTTGACATGCATCCTAGCTAATCCTCACAACTTAGCAAGGCACTTTTCAGATGCATTGTATCTGAAAATTGAGTCCTGGAGAGAATGGAATCCCTGAGAGCACACAGGTAGGAAGCATAGGAAGTGATCTTGAACTCAAACTCTCCCCTCCATGGTCCAAGGTCTTTCTCCCAGGTGGGCTGGAGTTTCCTGTGTGTAGTTGTGTTCTTGGGAGTTTAAGCACAGGGGACAGGTGTCAAGATGGCAATAAAGTGTGTGTGTGTGTGTGTGTGTGTGTGTGACTTGATTGGGAGGAAGAGGAAAAGAGCTATGACCCAGTGACCAGAAATGGCTCCCATTTCCTCCCTAGTACACCCTAGAAGCCATGAGACAAATCATGAGAGAAGGTCCCTCAGAGTCATTCCAAGTGACCTCCCCAGTGGCACATGGTGATCACTTGTCAATCCTGCCCTGCCTCAGTGGTGTGGCCAGGTGACACCCAGGAGCTTGCTCTCCTTCTATGGGTGGTTCTACCAGAGTCAGCGTGGCTTCTGAAGTCTGGTGTTAAGGGTTATGTCTCTCAGCCCTACCTGCTTTGCTCCAACCCTGACCATGTGAAATAATTTTCATGTGTACTGAAGCTAGGAGTTTGGGAAAACCTAGAAAAGATGTACTGAGTCTCAAAAGAGATGAGACTGGAATGTAGGAAATGCCTGTGAACTGTTGGGAGGCAAAGCAAACAACTTGTGAGGAACCCAACACACATCCTTGCCTGCAAAATCTAGCAGGCTACGAGGGCAATGCACAAGCGCAAGGAAAACAAGGTCAGTTGCGACACCATCTCTAGTCCAGCCCCTGGCTACCGTCCCTCTGTGGTATTAGAATGCCAGGCCGAGGCACTACTTCTCTTGAGATAGCCCACATTTCCCTTTGAATGTGTTGGTTTTCTGAAATAAATATCTGTGCCTCTAATTGTTGCATACTTAAATTCTTTTCTGTAATCTGTCAAGAACCCCACTTTACTGGAGGTCCCCCTTAACAGGAACTCCCCATACTTCCTCACTGACACATCCTTTCCTGCCCAGAGCGACCACCCTGACTTTGCCTGCTTCTCTTGGCAGGACCATTGCCACAGCCAGCTCGCTGGTCTTGCTGACACAGAGTTGGGTGGCACCCCCCAATCCACAGGTGCCAGTTTTATGGGTCACTTCCCTCCTTATCTCTTCATGAGCTTCCCAGGCCAGGAAGATCCACATGTTGAGCTTCTGACTCTCACCACTCCCTACCACTCCAAATGCCCCAGTGGTGGAAACTGTTGGCTCCCAAGGCTTTGTCTCAGGAAATAGGTTTTTGGATCATCAATTGATGGGGAGCCAAAATTCCATGGGGAAATTAATAGGAAAAAAAATACTGAATGAGGCCAAGCAAGCAAGTTCATTGATTATGGGACTTGTCAAAGCCTTGGTTGTCTTGTATTGGTTAATTTCCAGTACAAGAGCTTTCCAGTGAACCATAGGCCAGGCTGCCTGGAGACAGTGTGGACGATGGCTGACACTGAGGTCACACTGCCTCCTTGCCATGCACCATTGTACGTGCCCACATACCATGGCACTAGGAGGCAGGCACTGTGGTGACCCCTGTTTTGAGGATAAGGACATCAAGGCACAGATAAGTTAGGCAGCTTGGGCAGTCACCCAGCTAGACAGCAGAGAAGCTGATTCTCACACAGATGGCTGCTCTGAAGTCACAGCCACTGCCCAATTCCCATACTGGGATGACTTCTTATAACCTGTCACTGTGATAAGCACTTTATGTTATTTCATTTGGTGCTCCCACTACTATGGAAAAAGAAAAAGAGAGCATTGCTAGCCAAGAGGTGCCTGAGGGTGATCCTTGAACTCAGATCTTTGAGTGACTTATGGATCTGTAGCCTGTGTTGCTCTGGACAGAGCAAGGAATCCTTATGTCAAGGGGCATCTCACAGTGTGTAAAATATGCACTGGAAATGCTTCTCTTGGAAGGATTCACCTCTGCCAAATTATGCCATTTGTTTCCTGACACTGAGACACTGCCGGTGTCATTCCCTGGGCTCAGAGCTCCCTCTCTCTCTTTCCAATGATCCAGACACCAAGGAAAAACTAAAATAAGGTCTCATCTCTTCGGTCTCCCAGATTTTTCATTTCCAAGCAGCTGTTCCCCTGTCTGCACTTCCAGGGCACGCTTTGTAAAAATTGTCAGATTGTTTCATTCATTCATTCTTCATTCAGTTACTCGACAAATATTTAATCAGCAACTATTAAATCCCTGACCTTTTTTCAGGTGCCAGAGAGATAGTAGCGAGCCAACCAGACACCAAGTTAGGTCCTTATGGAATTTACACTGTAATAGAAAAAAGGAGATACTCAATACAATAGGTAAGCTATATTTAGAATTTCTGAAGGTGAAGGGAAATAGGAAGGACTAGGGGTGGGACTGAGTCTCACTTTTAACTGGGGACTGTGAGCTTCCATTAGCCCTAGAGAAGTGAGGGAGCCAGCCAGTCTCAGAAGGCCCTAGACAGGGAAAGCAAAGGGGTACAAAGACCTGCTGCAGGAGGCGTGGTCCCCTCAGCAGGGGCCCTGGGTGGCTACAGGGTGGGTGAGGGGAGAGCACAGGAGATCCTGGAGGGAGTTTTGTGAATTTGGGTTGCTAAAGGGAAGCTTCACATTTAGCTAAGGTGTTACCTCCAAACTTTTCATTACCATTTCAGAAAGAGAAGCTTAATTATAAACTAAAATATGCGTGACCACCAATCCTCTGATCAGCATCTGAGGATCTTGAAAGCAAAGAAAGCCCAGGCAGAGAGTTAGGATGTGCTTTACCTTTACCTTGGAAAGTTCCCTCCCTTCTCGGCCCTGTTTTGTCACCTCCTGCTTTACACTGTGTTGGGAGCTTTAGTCTCTTTCCTGTGGAGTGGGGGTTAGGATACCCTTTCTAGTCTTTCCTTTACTGTGGTGTTTAGTCAGGCAATGGATGTGTCTTTAAGAAAACAACATGTAATAAGGAGTCCAATGTTGATAAGGGTTGGTTTTCACAGAAGCTCCATCATCCTCTGGTAGTAACCAAATCTACTATTTCCTTGTACTGGGGGGGATTTCTTCCTATTAATTATAGCACTAACTCTATTAATTGTAGCTTGGTCACTACCACTTCCATTTTTAGGGGTTGAGGAAACTCTCAGAAAGATTAATCCAGGATTTTAATCCAGTGTTGGGCAAGAGCTTGTGCTGATCTCCCAGCTGCACACAGTGGCAAGACTGAGGCCAAAGCTAAGCTCACAGATAGCGACAAAATAGAGCCAAAGACAACATGAAACCAAACAAAGATACTCAGCCCAGAGTTGCAGCTAGCCTGGAACAAGGTGCGCCCTGAAGGTGAAGAAGAGTGGGAGGGAGGAACTGTAGATGGTGCCTGGGGACCAGGGCTGGGGACTGGGCTTGAGGCCCCACAGGAAGGACAGCCCCCGCTGCAGCTGCAAGTTGTGGTGGGCTGAGAGGCTCATCCTAGCCCCTAACAGGGTGTCTGTGGGTGGTGAAGGGCCAAGGGTGTCAGCCTCACCCAATGGGCTACTATAAATATTAAAATAAATATCAAGGACCTTATAAAACCAAACAAGAGAAGAGAATACAAAGAGAAAGAGCAGAAAATCATTTATTTGAATACAGTGTGTGTATATGTATGTATTTTAATAAATGTATTAAAGTATTAAAATAAAGGGCCTAAACAAAACTATCTTTATTAACATTTCTATACTAGTGATAAGATAGATGGATTGGAATTAGATATGGAAAAATGTAATATTCTGCAAAGGAAACTCGGGGGAGATCGGAGGAGTTATGAAGGTCATTTCTCATTACGGGTGAACTTTTCTGTTCTTTCCTCTACTGGCTTCATCCTAAGACTCTGCTAGAGCAGCAATTCTCTGCTCTTATTGTGTCCTGGAAGCAGGCTGTGCTACCCAATGCCCCCATCACCTAGTTAAGGCTAGGCTGTTCTTAGCTCTTCTGAGCAATGAATGGGGTTAGAGCCAATTTTCTGGTGGTGGGCTTTTTATTGGCTGTTTTAGCTGCTCTGAGGTGCAAGCAGCAGGTTACCAGTACAGCTCTTAGACGCCTGGGTTGGGCAAAATGGTTTTCCCTCAACTCCGGTTTTAGGAAGAAGTAAAGATTGCTGAATTCAAGAGGTGGCAGGTACCTTGAAAGTCAGTAGACTTTGAAATAGGCCTGAATTTCCAGGACTCAGACTCCATGGCATAGGAATGCCCACCCAGAAGATAGGCTGTTTTCTGTCCAGTGCCCATAATGGAGTCAGGAACATTCCAGGAAGAAGTGAGATAACATTGGCTTGGTTTCCATCAGAGCAAATGTTTGTTGAATGAATGATATAGTGTATGTAGAATACTCAGCAGAGGAGATTATTGTTGGAGAGAGATAGGAGCTGAATTGTGTTCTCCCAAGAGAAATGTTGGAATTCCCTAAACCTTCAAAAATTCATACCTTATTTTGAGATAGGGTCTTTATAGGGGTAATCAAGTTAAAATAAGGTTTTTAGGGTGGGTCCTAATTCAATGCAACTGGTTCCTTATAAAAAGGACAAATAAAGACACAGAGACACACCCACCCACACACAGACCATTATGTGGAAGTGAAGGCAGAGATCAGAGTGCTGTATCTGCAACCCCCAAAAGGCCTAAAATGGCCAGCAAACCACCAGAAGCATGGAGAGAGGCATGGGTCAGGTTTCACCTTACAGCTCTCAGGAGAAATCAACCCTGATGACCCCCTACTGGTGGAGTTCCAGCCTACAGATACATGAGACGATACATTTCCATTCTTGAAGCCACTCTGTTTGTGGCACTTTGCTATGGCAGCCCTGGGAACTGAATACAAGGAGCATTAACGAAATGGCATGTTATGCAAATCTCTGACTCTGACCTGACATAGAAAACAAGCTCAGTGAATGTCTATAGAATGACTCAATGAGAGGACACAGAGCAGACACCTTGCATGGCATCTAGCATGTGGCATCTAGTGATACTTGATGAATGAATGAGTTTATAAATAAAGCATATGGCTCATGGCTTGGCATATGGGCAAGTGTTCAGCAAGAATTTATTAATTGAATAGTCATCAGAACTAACATTTATATCTATGACCATAAGCCAGACAATTCTTCAAGAGATTGACACGTATATGATCCTCATTAAATCCTCACAACCACTTTATGATTAATCTCATTTTAAAGATGAGGAAACTGAGGGACAGAAAAGTTAAATAACTTTCCCAAACTCACCCAGGTACTGAGCTGTGGAGTTGGCTTTCAGATCTGATGTCTAGGACTAGTGTGCCTACTTTTTGGCACTATTTGGAATAACATTTGAAGAGTGGGTGCATAATAGGTGCTCAGTTCTAAGCCAGCAGTGGATGAGAGTAACCAGCGAAGCAGGGAGGGCAGGGTCTGCCCCAGGGACCTTACAGCAGAGGTGGCTTCATTGTTCTGTCCTCTCCCAAGCTGATTCAGACTTGGTTTCTGCAGACCTCTGGGGCTTCCTGTTCCTCAAGGGCAGGAGAGCCTGGGCCCAGCTGGAATCCTCAGGCCTTTCTCTGCAAGGAACCCCTCCTGTGTGCCCCAGCCCCACCCCGTGTCCTACTGGGCTTAGAGGAAGCCAGCCCCATGCTGAAGAGGGCTGTGAAGCACAGGGGATGTCAACGCCTTGCACTGTCTGTCAGGGGGCTGGCAGCACAGAGTGTCCCCACCTCCGCTCCATAATTCATCCCAAACCAAGTGTGTAGTGCTGACTCGGCGCTTCCTGCCTCAGAGCCGCTGGCTGCTGCGCACATGCTTTCCCAGACGCTCCCGGGCTGCGCCAAGTCCCAGCCATGGCAGTGATTTACGGTGTCACGGGCCGGCGTCCTCCACCCTGACCACTGCTCTTGGCCACATGTTTAATTATTTAAACATATTTTACATTTTATGAGCATGCCCTCAGGCCTGGCAGAGGAAAGAGAGCCTTAGGAGAAAAAAAAAAAAAAAAAAATCTTCGCTTGAAACATTAACTTGAATTAGGCAAGGACAGAATACAGGAACATTCAAAATTCCTGGGTGTGAGTGTGGCCTTCAAGGCCCTTCTGAATTTGCCCCATTTTTATCAGCTCTATCCCTTGTTGCTTCTGTTCCCTTCCCTGGCAAAGAACAGATTTCTGCCTCACTGTGGAACAAAGTAATACCTGACCATCTTTGCAAGTTCACAATTTTGTTTCTGCTAGCCAGCCTGTTTGTAATGCACATGCACTGCACGCACGTGCGCGCATACACACATACACACATACACACTCAGTCATTCACACTCATAGGACTTCAAGGTTCCTTGGTGCCAGAGAAGGAATTCTAATGGGGTAGTGAACAAAACACACAAACCCCTGCCCTCATGGAGTTTCCATTCTATAGCAGTAGACTTCTTTACCCATCCCTTGATGACAATGTTCTTTCATGAGATCAGTCACCATGCTACTTCCCCTGCCTGCCTTGACCTTTCAGGTGACCTTCTGTAGTTGTCTATCAGAGCCCAAGCTACTGTGCCCAATGTCCTAGTGAACGTGAGGCTCCTTCTCCTGGACTGGGAAGTCTGTGAGGGTGGGGACTGTCAGCATGCAGTACAGTGCTTGACCAGAGCAGGTGCTCATAACATGGATGACTGTTGGAAGATGCCCCTGCCTCTCCTTTCTGGCTAAGAAACTCCCTATGCATTCTATTCTCCTATTTCCTGGTTGATTTTGTTGTTTATTCACTCAATAAAAATATTTATTGAACATCACTACATCTTAGACCCTAATTTAGGTACTGGAGATAGTTGATAGAGACAGAGAAACCTCCTGTCCTTGGACTACTGTGAAGACAGGTGGTAAATGGCTGTTTGATGTATGCCAGCTTCTCAAGCAGCTGTGGGAAGACATCAGGCCTCAGGGCCATCACACACCCAGGCAGGGTCTGGGAGGATTCACCCTAAACCTCAGGTCATGTGTCTGTGTTTTCCCTGCTTGGTTCAGAGGCTGAAGCTGGAGAAAATGAATATCACCAATCTCCTTCTCCCCTGCTCTCTACCTCCATGTAAACTGGGGATAACAAAGTCCAAGGCTATTAAAATAATAATGCAAATAATCCATATTTTTCATCTTAAAAGCACTTCTGGAACATCCGATTAATCTTTCCAGTACCCATGTGTGTAGGTAAGTATGAATTTTTGCTTATAGATGAAGAAACTGAAACATGAGGTGATTAAACTATTGGCCTGAGGCTACAGAGAAAGCAAGGTTTTGAGCAGGGATTGGATTCATTAGTCCTCAGTTATTTGGAACAATTTTCAGACTCTAAGGGCCATATCCCTTGGGCATCTGCTAGGGATTGAAGCCAATTTGCTTTGGTGGGGCAGCATTGCACAACGGTGACGAATGGGAGCCTTGTAGATACTGACTCTTCTACTTATGGTGTGTGACCTTTGGCAAGTGGTTTAAGCTCTTTTTACTCCAATTTTCTCTTCTATAAAATGGAGATAATAACTTTGTTGCAGGGTTATGAGGGAGAATATAAATTAGATTATATTTGTATAATGCTTAGTACGGTGCAGAGTTCTTAAATATAAAGAGCAACAGAAGGATTTGAAGTTGGCAAGGTCTTGGAGCTGCTAAACACCTCCACTACTATCATCACCTCCACCAACACCATCACCACCACCATCACCTCCACCATCACTGAGTATTTGTACAATCTTTATTATTAGCCCAGACTGTATTAAGCACTGTGGTTATTACAAAAGCCATAGAGGATACATTTTCTTTCTAAAGATATATTGAGAAATCCTTCTCCTCTTTCTCCTCATCATGATCCACAATCTTTTGCACGTTTATTATGTTCCAGACATAAATGTGTCTTATCATAGCTTCATTAAACATTAGGTGTCTCACTATTATCAGTTGGTTACCATTCCTAGGTCATGTCAACCAATTTCTGTCTCTATAAACAAATTGCAAGTGTCTGTCCTCCATGCCATGGGGGATACAGAATTGCTGTAAACGTGAAGACTGTTTTCTGAGGGCTCCAGCTGGGGAGGCATTAGTTCTTTCCAGCCCCATTATACTCATGAATGCCTGAATCTACACTCTCAATTTCACCCAGGTGTTGGTTATTCAGGAACATTAGTGCACCCAGAAAGGAGGAGTTGCAATTAGTCCAGCTACAAATAGTGAATATTCTAGATATCCTGTGGATGGTGCCAGGCAGTAACATGCATTCTTTTGTTTTTAAAATTTTTTTAGTTGTAGATGAACACAAAATCTTTATCTATTTGTATGTGGTGGTGAGAACCAAATCCAGTGTCTCACACATGCGAGGCAAGTCCTCTACCACTGAGCTACAGCTAATGTGCACAATAATCACCCCGATTTTGTAGATGAGGAAACTGAGGTTCAGAGAGGGAAGTAATTTTTGCAAGGTCCCATAATCAAGTACATAGTAGCCAATCCTGATTTTGGTATAGCTGAGATTTTTGTCTGAAGATAGATTAGAAGGAATAAATTAAAGTGAGGTTGATAATCCAGTTTCATAATAGTGTGTTGTGTGGACTTTCAGTTTGTCACTGAGCTTTCTGTGTAATTTCGATAGACCACCAGATATTTGTAGTCTCTGTTTTTGGCCCAGATGGTGTTAGGCAAGGTGGATACTATAATAAGAGTCTGATGAAAGTAGAGGATGCATTTTTCCCTGAATGTTTATTGATACAGAAGCATTAAAATTGGGCAACGTTTGTAGAGATGCTGATAATCACATCATTGTCATCACTACCATCCAACATCTCTTGGGCACTTGGCATATTCTAACTCTACAGGTGTTTGGCATGGACTACCTCACTGAATCCTCATAAAATCTCTATGAATAGGTACTTCTATTTCCCCATTTTAGAGATAAGAAAATGGAGGTATGCTAGACAGCCCACTGGGGCTACATCCTTTGTGCAGGTTCACAGAGCTAACAGTATGAGAGTAGGGTTTTAATTCCTAAGGGATCAAAAGAGGGATGGCTGTCCCTCCTGGTGGAGTCTTGTTCTGGAAGCCTGTCATATTGCCTCCTTCAGTACTCCAGACAGCTTTCTCCTTTGGTAAGAATGAGAATTAATAGCTGTGAAGTTGGAAAAGTCATTCTTTGGTTTACAAGCTCTTACAAGGCTGTCTTGAGAGGGTGCTTAACCTCTGTCTGCACCTCCATTTCCTCACTGCTTATGTGTGCTTGCCTCCTGGGGTGTGTCTGTATTATTAATGATGGCACAGTGATTGAGCACGCTGTGCTGAGATTCATGAGATGCAAAGTAAGATTCATCTCCAAACCTTTCAACAGGGCCACATGGAGTTGAAGGACACAGGGACCCTCCATTGGGCAGGGCCTTGGCTTAAGTGCACAAACAGGTGTATATTCCGGAGAAAATTATTTGTCTTCAACCTTTTGGAGATCTTGTGGATTGAACATATTTTCCTTGGCCACCCTGGCTATTAGAAAGCTCACAGAAATTGTGACTGTGACCAGATCACGGCATACTGCTCAAGTGGCTGACCTCACCTGTGGCACTATCTTGCTTCCCAAGTAATTAATTTTCTCCAAATCTCAGTTGTCTTATTTGTAAAACGGGAATAGACAGGAAGCCCACTTGATTGGATGCAGTGAGGATTCCATCTGTCTGCTCCAGAGTCATGTCCCAAACCTGCAGATGCCTAAGAATCAGGACATAGAACAGAGAAGGCTGAGAGATGACCACTCGGACCTTTCATTCAGTGCTTCTCAATCTGCTAGGAACTGTCAATAGTATGTCAGGATCAAAGCCACAGAATAAATGTGGCACAACTTTGATGTAGGTGTGTAGAAATAAAACTTTCAAATTTTGATGTGGTACATGTGTAAGCCATATCAGGGGATGTTTTCTTTCCATAGTATTTCTTGGTCCCCTCCCAAGAAAAATAAAAAAAACTAGAGTGAAAAGATAGTTTGACACTTGGTTATGATTAAGTTGCATCCTGCTTTCCCTGGCTGCCATGGCATCTCTAGTGCCCTCTCTGGGTTTCCCAGCCAGGCCAGGTCTTTGACTTTTACTAAAGCTTCCTGCGAGCAGCCTCTTGCATTATCTTTTCATGTTTGCATGTGACTTCCTTACTTGCACAAAGTGATTAGCTTAGTTATCAGGGATTTCTCTCTGACTTGCATGTGGGAAAGTCATCCCTTTTCCCAAGGAATGCCACTTGCTTTCCTGCTGCAATAAGGAGCCCTTCCTAAAACTGTCATATTCTCACTTTGACTTTGGCAGGTTGGAAGTCCAGGTGCCAAGTTTTGCACATATTTGTTTTGTCCTATTTCAATTAAGTGAGCTGTTTTTCTCTCCTTGACACCTTTTAAAATTATTTTTATGAAGCTTATTGCAGATGCCATTTTTTTTTTTGGGTAACTTCCTTCAAATCCTTTCTAGAGTCAGGTAGCATATAAGTCAACTCAAAAAAATCATATAATGCCCAAGAGACCAGCCTTATGAAAATTCTAAATGGACCAGCATTTTTTTTTTTTCCTGTTCAATGCTACTATATCTCCCTTTTCTTGCCTGTATTCTTTCTAGTCATTACATGACCCTCATGGCCCTTGCCCAAACTCCCCTCTGGAAGCCTTCCACCTTCTTCCCTGACTCCTCGTCCTTTATTACCCTGATAAATCATCCTGGCAAAGCCACAGTGGAAAGAAGCTAGCAACTCTAATAGAGCAAAAAGACATTCAAGGCTCCCCTTGAACATCAGCCTCAGTTTTGGGCTGCATCAGAGATGGTAAAGAGCATTGAGAGCAAGGAACTGCAAATGCAAGGCCCCCCGGGGGAATTCATGGAAAGCCACCAACTAGAAAGGGTGATAATATGGGGTGGGGAGGGGAAAGGGTGAGGAGCTTGGGTTTTGAGCAGGGTACAGGGGAGGGCTATCCTGCTAGATGGGAACAGAGGCTTAATAGAGAAGAGGGAAGATCAAGACCAGCGGTGCTGGTGGGTCCAGGATGACTGAGGAGCTGGTGTTATGATTTTTAAGTAGGTTGAGAAAGATAGGCTTTTTTTCTTTTGTGCTGGATTTTAAAAAATTGTAGTATTGGAAAGTTGTGCTTAAAACAAGACCATTGTAAGCAGCTCAGGGAATTGAGTCTTCACCATCAAACATTAAAGGTCACTCTAGATTTAAGTTCCCACTGACTGGTCCAACGTTTGAGAAGTTCCATGACAGGTGATTTTGGTTCAGGCTGTGGGTCCTAGATATCCCTTTCTGAGATGTGTTTTCTTGTTCCCCTTTCCACTGTACTTCCTCCTCTTATGGTCCAGATGCACATATCATGTGCTGAATAATGATGTTTTGGTCAACACTGGACTACACATACTACGGTGGTTCCATAAGATTATATTGTCTAGTGATGTCATAATCATCTTTATGTAAAATATATTTTATGATGATCAGGTAAAAACAAAATTGCCTAATGATGTATTTATCAAATGTACTCCCATCATTAAATGATGCACAACCGTACTTTGGAGGAAGACAGAACAGCAACAAAGAAGGATCATGAGTAAAGGTCAGCTCCACTTCTGCCATGATTCTTCATGCCATGGCACGAGTTGCACAAGTTCTCTAACTTTTCTGAGCTTCACTCTCATCATCTGTTAAAGTGGAAATAATGTTTGTGCCTAAGGGTTGGATTCAGACATATGAAGGATTGACTCATAGTAATGTGCTTAGGAAGAGAGAACCATTGTTCAAGAGTAGGAGGAATCCCCATGGGTGGATGCCAGCAACTTCCTGCAGACCCTGGGTTAGAGCAGGGAATAGGAGGTATGGGGTTTTGGGAATGACAGCTCTTCTGGGTGCCTGTGGGTGCTTGTGTATATGCTTGCCTAATCGTGTTTTAAACTATTTTATATTAATCTAAAGTGTCTCTTGCTCTGTCAGGAAGCAATGGACTCAGCTTATTTTAACTAGTATGTGTTGGAGACCCACACAGGTGTGCTTGCTATTTACCATGAGGAGCACTGAGGGCTAGTGGAGTGGTCCCCAAATCTGACTGTGCATAGGAACTGAGGAGCTTCCTCCAAATCCCAGAGCTTCCAGTATCCCCTGGGTGGGGATCAGTTATTTCTAGAAGGTTTTTCCTGAGTTCCTGTTGGACAGCCAAGTCATGGATCCCTGGAGTGGTGGACAGATCACAGCATAGAAACCAGATTTGGGTTTGAAGTCCTCTCTACTATGGACAGCCCAGAGACCAGCAGCTCTGACGTGTCATTGCATTTGCTTCCCAGGGCCTCTCTTGGTGAGTCTCAGCTTGTCTCTTTCACAGAGGACTTCGAGAGGTGGGGCAGGGGCTCACCCTGAATCAGCACACTTTCCTCATCGTGGCCACCTCAGTGGATCTATCAACATCCTGGCTCCGACTGTGCTTTAAGCCAGCATCATCAGGACACACCCCTCTGACAACAATAGCCATTTACTTAAAAAAATTAAATTGCAATTGGTGCATTTTCTGTCTGCGACAATAAAGAATAATTTCTCTTCCTTACGCACAAGAGCTCCAATTATGATTTAATTCAATTCCGATTAACTATGCTTTGATGGCATTTCCATTACATAAAAAATAAATGTATTAGCCAAGCATAATGTGTTTTGACTATAGTTCTGATGCTAATAAGGAGGCTGTTTGGCGGCTATGATACCACACTTCATTCCAAAGTTGTAAGAACGAGAGGAAGAAAAGGAATGAGGCAAATAAGTGAGAAATCCCACACACAAAGGGCATCATGGTTTGGGGATGGGTGGGGTTGCCAGCCTATGCCAGGTATTCACAGGTTTGCTTTCACAGCCAGTTTGAGATGTTCTGGATGTGCATGTGGGCTGGCAGTGATGGCTGTTCTGCCTCTTGGCATAAACTCCCGGGCAGGGAGGGTTGGTGGACATGAAGCTGGCTGTACATTACATGAAGCTGGCTCACCTGGTTTCAGCTGGATAATTGTTATGGTTTATATATTGGGTGTCCCCCAAAAGCTCATGTGTGAGACAATGCAAGAAGGTTTAGTGGTGATAAATTTGGATTATGAGAGCCTCAACCCAATCTGTGAATTAATCCCCTGATGGGGATTAACTGAGTGGTAACTGAAGGTAGGTACTGTGTGGCTGGAGGAGGTGGGTCATTGGGGGTGTGCCTTTGGGGTATATACTTTGTATCTGTCAAGTGAGTCTCTCTCTCTGCTTCCTGGTTCCATGTTCCCAGCTGCTTTCCTATGCTACACCTTTATGCCATGATGGCCCACCTTACCTCTAGCCCAGAGTCATGGGGTTGACCATTTAGGGTTGACCTCTGAAACCAGGAGTCCCAAAACAAACTTTTCCTTCTTTCTCATTGTTCTTATCTGGTCTTTTGGTCACAGCAGCATAAAAGCTGATTAAAACAATAATAATCTTGAGATGTCCCAAACTGTGTATCTCCCACATGTCCTTGACTCATCTGCACAGTTAGTAATTACTTGTGCCCTGTCCCTGCAGGCATACTTTCATTGCTGAAGAAGAGGGTTGGTCAGGGTAAAACCCTGTCTTGATGGTTGCTTTACAGTCATTATTTCTTCAGCAGTTGCCTGAGGTGGATTTCCACGGAAGAGGCAACTGCTGGGCCAGGGCCTTCTTAGATTCATCTGACACTTTCTGTCCTCTCTTCTCTTTGGCAAGGGGCTCATGCAGTTTGGCTGGTGTCCTCTGTACTGAGCCAGTAGGAGGCCCAGGCTGGAGGTGGGAGGGCCAAACTGTATGTGCATGTGTGGCTTCCACAGGGAAACCCCATCCCCAGGCTAGGGAAACATCATGGGCATCTTTGAACTTCAAAGAAGGACCTTTGAGTTTCTTGCTGTTAATCTTTCAGATACCTCATTCTTCCCTGTTTGACTTCTCTGCTGTCCGGTGCTTGTATAACCAATGCTTTACAATACATTTCCTCTGTTTCAAATGTTCAAAGAAGTCTTTCTCTCTACCTGAAACTGAAGCTTCAAGAGATGAAGTAACCACCCAGAAAAACAACTGTCAACTTCAGTGTTATCTCCATCCAGGTTTTAAAATGTGTATACTGATTAATTTGCTGTTTGAATTTTACAGCTATCTTTGTTGTTATAGGAATAATCAAAACATAACTGGGCCATGTGCATATGGTTTGATCTACTTATTTATTGTAAAAGTTTTGTTTTCTCATTTAATTTCAAAAATCTATTTAATGGCCATTTACTATTAAGTCATAAAGACCTATTATAATTTATTTATTTAATCTTCTGTTATTGAGTATGAAGATTCTCTTTACTTTTTCACTTATATAAATAATGACACAAGCTTCTATCTAGATGGCTTGAGGAAGCCAGCTGAACAACCATTCTCCCATAGATCTTGACTAAATGGACAGCAGATAATTAAAAATCTGCTTATCTCCTCTCCCCCTCCTCAATCATCAGTAGCAACAAATGAGGAAAGAGTTATAGTCTCATGCCACAAACTTCAAGGAAATATTCTGTCCCTGCTGTTGTGATTTTAATCTCAAGCCCATCAGGTGAGAAGCCAGATTGGAGAGAGGTGACCCTATATTTGGAGGATGTGATTAGGCTATCCAGGGAAAAGCTTCAGAGTCCCTGCTTCCTCTCCTGGATCTTAGCATCTAAGCTCTTCAGATAGTTTTCCCTGGTTCACCATTTTTTGGGACATTATTTTAAAACATTTCTAGGACATTATGTCTATGCCTTGAATACATGGGAAGCACGATTGAGACCACCAACAAGGGCGTAGAATGGCAACACTACAGCCATTAATGTTCAGCTGGGAGAAGAACAGATCTGAGACACAATGGGAAGGAAGTCAAGAAAAGTTTAATCATACTTTATAGGAATTGAAAGTCTCATCAGAACTGCTCATATCAAGCATGAGAGAGATGAACAGCAGCCATGGGACAGCTAAGCAAACATAGTCCCCACCCCATTCCACTCCGTAAGGAAGGATAGGAAAGGAAGGAGGAGGACTACTTGCAAAAGGCCAATGAAAAATCTAACTGAAAAGAAAATACATTTTAAGAAAAAAAAGAAAACTTCCAATGTGTATTTGCACTTTCAGAGAACTTAATAAGAATCTGAATTCCATGAAACAAGGACTCCACAATGAGAAATGAGATGACAACACAGCACAATAAGTTGAAAAGAGAGTTCACAATGCTAAGAAAATGGAGCAAAAACTATACTATTACAGAAATAATAAATTAAAAACAAAAAGAACTAAATCAGACAGCTGCAAATTGTATTGCAGACTTAGAAAAAAGGTTTGCTGCAGTAAGGGTGAGAGCTGAGGAAAAGAACAGAAATCAAGGTTGCTGGGAAAAGGATGAGACATGTGAAGGACAGAAAGGATCATTGGTGTCTCTGCTGAAGAGCTCCCAACAACAGGAGTAGAAAATACATTTCATCTGTCTTCTAAGGATTAAAAGGACACACTAGATTCCAGGAAAAATAATAGATCAGAATGATAAACAAGAGAGAATAACCTCTTATAACAAATTTGAATAATGAAGAAATAATTATTTTGGCATCCAAACAGAGAAACAAATCAAGTTCAAGGAGAGAAATCAAACTGACCTCAAACTTCACCAGATGCATTCAATGCCTAAACTATTCTGAGGGAATGACAAAGGAACTAAACGTTATTACACCTGACCAAATGGTTGTGGAAGTATTGAGATAAAGTTAACATCCAAACATGAAATATAAGGACTTAGCATCCACAAGCCCTTCTAGAGAAGACCACTCGATTGGAAGGCATCCATCCATGGAGGGAGGGGAGAAAGCACAGCAGAAGGGCCAGATCATGCTTGAAGGTAGCAAGCCGTGGTGCCTCTGTGTGATTCATGTGGGAAAGTGTGACCCAACATGGCTGTCATCAGCCAATGGTCCCTCATACGTTGTCCTTGAAGTGCAATCGAAGTGTACTATATTTCAAGTTTTTAGAAACTCAGAGGTGTAACTATGAACCTTTGCCTAAAAATGAAAATTGACTGCTGATGAATTTATTCAACGTAAGATGAACCAATATGTTGAATTCTAGACTGGAGATGATTTGATAAAAGTCTAGTTTAGATTCACTCAGTTTAGATACAATTAAAAGAAAAATGTGAAGAAAAAATTTTCTAAAAAATTTATTCTATTTGTTCTAATTAGTTGTACATGACAATAGAATGCCTTTATACATTCTGATAGATCACATATACATAGAGTGTAATTTCTTATGTTTCTGATTATACATATTGCAGGATTACAAGAAAAAAAATTAAACAATTTTATTTTAAACAAAAATTTTAAAACAAAACTAAAAACAAGACTAAACAGCGATCAGAATTATGGTTACATTGCAGCATGTAAATATTATAAATGTTGACAAAATAAAATGACTAATACTCCTGGAAAATTGGAAAGTAAGGCAGGGAAGAAGGTGGCATTATAAAAGTACTAATTTATTTTTCATGCAAAGGGTCAATTAATACCGTTTGAAATAAGTACACCAAATTAAAAACATAATGACTCATAATTCTTAAGATCCTTTAAAAGTATTTTTCTTAAAGGAGATTTCTTATTTCATTTATATATTTGTTATTGAATTGTGTCCCCTAAATAGATACATTGGATTCCAAACACCCAGTATCTCAAAATTGACCCTATTTGGACATGGGGTCTTTATAGAAGTAATTGAGTTAAACTGGAATCATTTAGGGTGTGATCCTAAGCCAATATTACTGCTGTCCTTAAGGTAAGGGGGAAATCTGGACAGAAACTAGCATGTAGGAAGTAAATGGTGATCTATAAGACAAGGACCACCTGAGGCTACCAAAAGCTGACAGAGAAAGCTGGACCAGATCCTTTCCTAGTGCCTTCAGAGGGGGTATGGCCCCCTAAGTATTGTGAGATAATAAATATAAATTTTCTGTTGTTCTAAGCCACTTAATTTGTGGCATTTATTATAGAAGCTCTACAAAACATTTTAAAGGGATTGTTTATAAATGAAATCTGTCATGGTAAAGAGATTTGTCTGAAGTTTACTAGTTCTCCAGTTTAACTTCAATTTCTATTTTTGTCTGTATAAAGTATGTGGAATAGTGTTTTCTTTAATTGTAGCATTAGATGAGACTATTTTATGAACTCATTTCTATTTGTCCAAACATTACCAATCAACCTCATCTACCCATTTTCTGTCTATAGCTTTGGAGAGAAATGTGAAACATTATCAGCTTATTTTGAAGATGATGATTATTGCATAAGATTTGGATTGGTTGTTTTGCTCTGTTTGTACTTTTTGTTATTTGAAATGTTTATCCTTGAGTATAAATACTTTATTTACAAATGAAAAATATCCTTATATTTGAGTCCATCTCTGCTTATCTAATTTTTTGAAGGCCATGGAATCTTAGGTGGTATTTATGTTGTTTTAGACTCTTGATATGCGTGGTTATATTCCTTTCTGGAATACAACAGTTCACCATCATAGAGGCAATGCACAATGCCTGCCTTATACCATCACAGTTCTGGATATTATTATTAAAACAAGTGTAATGGACTAAAAGTGTTTTGGCATTATTTTCATATGCCCTTCTTTATGTATACATCATGTCCTCCCAATTACTCCCAATTGTTTCTGGAAGGTAACATCTCTTATCTTGCCCTGCCCTAGTACACTTCTTTCTTTACCACATTAACCATTTTTGATTGTAAATTTGAGCGACTTTCAGTTGGTTCACAATGCTGTTCAACCATCACCAATAATCCAGAATGTTTACTTTATACAAAATATAAACCTATATCCATTAGGCAGTTCCTCTCCCCCGGGGCCCCCGAGTCCCTACCAACCATGAGTTAGTTTGCTCGCTATCTCTATGGATTTGCCCGGTTTGGATATCTCACATAAATGAAATCATGCATTACCTTGTGTGTTTGGCTTCTTTCACTTAGCATCATATTATCAAGGTTTATCCATGCTGCAGCAAGTATTACTACTTCATTCCTTTTCATAACTGAATATTACATATTTTACTGTGTAGACATACTACATTTTGTTTATCCTTTTATCAGTTGTGAGCATTTGGATTATTTCTACTTTTTGGCTATTATACATAAGTCAAATAGCTATGAGAATTTGCATTCGTGTATTTCCTTGAACACCTGTTTAATATTCTCTTGAGTAGATACTTAAGAAGGGAATTACTTGATCATATGGGAAGTCTATGTTAAGCATCTTGAGGAATTGCCAAACTATTTTCCATAACATCAGAACCATTTTACATCCCTACTAGTAGTGTATGAGGGTCAATTTCATCACATTGCCCCATAAACTTATTTTCCACTTTTTAAAACTTTGCATTTCCCTAATGACTAATGATGTTCGGCATCTTCTCATGGGATTTTTTTTTTTTTTTTTTTTTGCCATTTGTGTCTCCTTTGAAGAAATGCCCATTCAAGTCCTTGGCCCATTTTTTAAATCGAGTCATTTGTCTTTCACTGTTTGAGTTGGAAGAGTTCTTTGTATACTGTACATAATAAATCCTTATCAAATATGTGATTTTCAAATCATTTCTAGGTTGTCTTTTCACTTGTCTTGATAATATTATTTGATATGTAGAGGGTTTTTAATTTTGATAAAGTCAAATTTATCTGTTGTTCTCTTGTTGGCTGTGCTTTTGTTGTCATATCTAGGAATCCATTGACAAATCTAAGGTCACAAAAATTGACTGCTAATTTTCTCTGAAAGTGAGGGTCTAAATTCTCCTTCCTCCATTCCCTTCCCCTTCCCCTTTCCCTTCTTCTCCTTCATGTACACACAACTAGGCCCAGCACCATTTGTTGAAGAGATTATTCTTTTCCCCATTCCCCAAGGGTCTTGGCACACTTCTTGAAAATTAATTAACTGTGGAGGATTAATTGTGGATGGATTCATGGTTTACTCCTGGGCACTCAGTTTTATTGTTTCAATCTATATGTCTATCCCTGTGACTGTGACACATTATCTTGATTACCAATAGTTACAGTAAGTTTTGGAATCAGGAAGTGTGAGTCCTTCTTTTTCTCTCAAGATTATTGTGGCTATTCTTGATTCCTTGCAATTTCATATAAATTTAGGATCAGCATGTCAATTTTATGCAAAGTAATTGGTTGGAATCCTAAAAGAGAATCCATATGTCAATCTGGGAAACATGAACATCCTAACAAAATTGAATGGTATGACTTTGCATCATGTACAACCAGAGAA
This sequence comes from Sciurus vulgaris, assembly GCF_902686455.1. NCBI lineage: Eukaryota > Metazoa > Chordata > Mammalia > Rodentia > Sciuridae > Sciurus > Sciurus vulgaris. Next base: position 76,732,698 of record NC_136472.1, read on the forward strand.
ATGAATAGTTGTGCTCCATTCATGTAAAATGAATCAAAATGCATTATGCTGTCATGTATAACTAATTAGAATGCATAAAAATAAATAAAAAAATACAAAAGTCTTCTGATCTGTGAATGTGGGATGTCTTCCATTTACTTAGACCTTCTTTAATTTCTTTTATCAGTGTTTTGCAGTTTTCAGAATACACTACTTTTATTAAATTCATTCTTACGCATTTTATTATTTTTGACTATTTTAAATGCAACTGTTTTCTTAATTTTTGAATTGTTCATTGAAAATTTAGGGAAATGCAATTGATTTCTATATATTGATCTTGTGTCTTGAACCTTGCTGAATCATTTATTAGTCATAAATAACTAATGGATTCCTTACTAATGGATTTGGAAGTGGATTCCTTGCAGTTTTCTATAAAATGCCATCTACAAATAGATATAGTTCCACTTTTTCCTTCCCAATCTTGATGCATTTTTATTTCTTCTTCTTGTCTAATTGCTTTGACTAGGATCTCTAATACTATGTTAACTAAAATAAAAAGAAGTTATGAAAATGTACATAACTTCAGAGAAGGTGTCCAGGGTGTTCCATTGATGCTGTTGATCAGGGTGAAGAAGTTCCTTTCTATTCCTCATTTTTTCCTTGTACTTTCTGCTCTTTTAGCTCTCCTTTTGTGTGTGTGTGTGTGTGTGTGTGTGTGTGTGTGTGTGTTACTTGGTTTCAAATCTATGGCTCAATCATTTTCAGCAAGTGCTCTACCACTAAGCTATAGTCCCAGTGCATTCCAATATTTTCTATGTTTTAATTTTTGTAATTGCGAAAGTTATTGGATTTTTTCAAGTGGTTTTTCATGTGTTGAACTGACCTGGAATTCATAGAATAACCGTACTTGAACATGAAATATAATCCTTTTAATATGTTTCTATGTTTTGTTAGGATTTTCCATCTACTTTCATAAGAACAGGCAGTCTTTTCTTATTATGTCTTTACCTAGTATTAGGATATTGCTATTCTTGTAGAATAAATTAGGGAATATTTTCTTCACCTCTATTTTTGAAAGAGTTTGAAAAGGACTGGTGTTACTTCTTTAAATAGTTGACAAAATTCACCATTAAGCCATCTGTTTTGGGTTTTCTTTTCCTGCCTGTTCTAAGATTTTTGGTTTGTTTTTATTTTTGCAGTTCTAATTAAGTCTCTTAACTTGATATATACCTACCTATTCACATTTTCTGTTTCCTTTTAAGTCAATTTTAATAGTTGGGCAATTCTAGGAACCTGTTCATTTAGATTATCTAATTTATTGGCATAAGACATTCATAGTATTCTTCTGTAATCCGTTTTGTAAAATTGGTAAAAATGTTACTAATTTTATCCCTGATTTTAGTAATTTCATTTTTCTACTTTTTTTGTCAGTATAGCTAATGCTTTGTCAATTTTGTTGATATTTTCAAAGAATTAATTTTTGGTTTCACTGATTATTAATTTTCTATTTTGTATTTTGTCTCTGCTTTAATCTTTAATGTTTCCTTCTTTCTGCTAGCTTTAGGTATAGTTAGCACTTCTTTTTTTAATTGCTCAAGGTGTAAAGTTAGGTTATTCGTTTGAGATCTTTTCAAGTTTTATAGGCATTTTAAAGGTATAAATTTTCCTCCGAGAACTGCTTTCATTGTATCCCAGAAGTTTTGGTATATTGCATTTTTTATTTCCAATGATCTCAAAGTATTTTCTAATGTCTTCTGTAACTTCTATGAGTAGTTATTTAAGAGTGAGTTCTTTAATACCTATATATTTTTAAATTTTTGTATTATTTATATGTATTAATATTACATTGTGTTCAGAGAAGATTTGTAGATTTTAATCTTTTAAAATTTATTTAAAATTTTAATTTCAATTAAATGTTCTCTGTGCACATGAGAAAAATTTGTATTCTACTGTTGGGTGCAATGTTTCATATAGGGCTGTTAGGTATAATTGATTTATAGTGTTGTTCAAGTAGTCTTTCACTTATTTTCTTTTATTTAGTTGTTCTAGCCATTATTGAAACCAAAAATAGTTGTGTATATATGTTTTTCATTTCTTTCACTTTTGGCCTGTTTGTGTCTTCAGATATACAGTGAATCTCTAATGGACAGCATGTAGTTGGATCTTATTTTAAAAATTCCATTCTGTCTTTCAATTTGAGAATTTATCCCATTTACATTTAATATTTATTGATAAGGCAGGACTTACCTCTTCAATTTTTGTATGTATTTTCTATGTGTTACATATTTTCATTTCTCAATTCCTGCATTACAGCTTTCTTTTCCAATTGACATTTTACTATTTTATTGTTTTGATTAGCTTCTCATTTTTATAATACATATACCTTCCTTAGTGATAATCTGTGAATTATTATATTAATTTATAGTAATTTAGTCTGAATTAATAGAAACTTAGTTTCAGTACTATGTAAAAGCATGGTCTCTATTTAGCTCTGCCCTTCTTATGGTGTTTTATAAGTTAGGTTTTTATACATGTATAGTCATTAACAGATTTATAATTATTGTTTTACATAGTTGTCTTTTAGTTCACATATTTAGAGGAGTTACAAGACAAAATATATATTATTATTTACTTTTATATTTACCTATGTCATTACCTTTGTCAGAACTCTTTATTTATTTTATATTTTGGTACCAGGGATTGAACCCAGGGATGCTTTACCACTGAGCAACATCCCCAGCCCTTTTTAAATTTTTTATTTTGAGACAGGGTTTTGCTAAGTTACTTATGGCCTTGCTAAGTTGCTGAGGTTGTCTTTGAACTTGGAATCCTCCTACCTCAGCCTCCTAGCTACCGGGATGACAGGCATGCACCACTGTGCCTGGCCAGATATCTTGTGTGTGTGTGTGTGTGTGTGTGTGTGTGTGTGTGTTTAGGTTACTATCTAGTGGTCTTTCATGTAGACCCAAGGACTTCACTTAGCATTTCCTGTAGAGAAGTTCTACTAATGACAAAATCTTTCAGTTTTTACTTATCAGAGAATGTTTATTTTATCTTTCATCTATGAAAAATAGTTCTTCTGGGTATGGAATTTTTGGTCAAGAGATTTCTCTTTTACTACTTTGAATATGAAAGTCCACTACCAGCTCTCCTCCATGGATTCTGACAAGAAATCATCTATTAATCTTACTGGAGATCTGTTATATAGGATGAATTTATTCCCTCTTGCTGCTGTCAGCATTCTTTCTGTCTTTGGCTTATAAGAATATGTTTGTAATATGTTTCTAGGATCAATGAGCCCAACCACCTCCTCACAGCGCACAGATACCAGTTGCTGAGCCCACCGCCCCTCCACCGCAGAGAGACACTGCGCCTGCCCCCTGAGCTGACTCAGCGCACCCCCACTGGGGCTCCTCATCTTCTTTGGAGGCTGGTGCAGGCATTCTGATTTATTTCTGAGGGCATGGCCATCATCATTGGAAGGGCAGTTCCATTCCAGAGACACCTACAGGAGACTGGAGGCCCTTTGATGGGTATCTCTATTTACTCACTTACATTCTACACCCTTCCCCATCCTCTTTGTTCACAACTAGAAATACTGTAAATAGTAATCAAATCATACTGTTTATTACAATAATATTAAAGTCTTTATAGGGGCTGTCTGGTTCAGGATTGTATTTTCTTTGTGGGTGTTGTTGTTGATCTCCCCTTCAAAGGAGAGATACTGGAAAACTGCAGGGTCACAATAAGACTGCAGGGGGAAACTTCAGTACCTCTGATCTTCACTACTAGAGGGGAATATATAGAAGCAATGTGAAAAAACAGGGGAAGAAAGTGTCCCTAACAAACCGAGATGCTATTTTGATAGAATCCAATGACAGCATGGCAGTAAAAAGAATTTAGAATCTGCATAATTAAAATGATCTGTGAAGCAAAAGATGAGATAAGAGAGCAAATGCAGGCATTGCATGATCATTCCAGTAAACAGTTAAAAAAGCAAATGCAGGAAGCAAAAGAACACTTCAATAAAGAGATAGAGATTCTGAAAAAACAAACAAACAAACAGAAATACTTGAAATGAAAGAAACAAAAAAAAATTAAAAACTCAATAGAAAGCATCACCAACAGAATAGATCTTGTGGAAGACAGAATCTCAGACAATGAAGACAAAATATTTAATCTTGAAAATAAAGTTGAACAAACTGAGAAAATGTTAAGAAGCATAAACAGAACCTCCAAGAATTATGGGATATCAAGAAAAGACCAAATTTAAGAATTATTGGGATTGAAGAAGGAACAGAGATACAAACCAAAGGAATGAACAACCTGTTCAACAAAATAATATCAGAAAATTTCCCAAACTTGAAAAATGAAATGGAAAATCAAATACAAGAGGCTTACAGAACGCCAGGTACACAAAATTACAACAGATTCACACTAAGTCACATTACAATGAAAATACCTCCATATAAGATAAAGATAGAATTTTAAAGGCTGTGAGAGAAAAGTGTCAGATTACATTCAGGGGGAAACCAATATGTTATCAGTAGATTTCTCAGCCCAGACTCTAAAAGCAAGAAGGGCCTAGAACAATATATTTCAAGCTCTGAAAGAACATGGATGCCAACCAAGAATCCTATACCCAACAAAACTAACCTTCAGATTTGATGATGCAATAAAACCTTTCCATGATAAACAAAAGTCAAAAGAATTTACAAATAGAAAGCCTGCCCTACAGAACATTCTCAGCAAAATATTTTGTGAGGGGGAAGTGAAAAACAACAATATAAGTCAGCAAAGGGAGGAAGTACCCTAAAGGAAAAGCCAATCAGAAGAGAAACCAAATCAAGTTAAACCCTAAAATAAGCCAAAATGACCAGGAATACAAATCATATCACAATAATAACCCTGAATATTAATGGCCTAAACTCAATAATCAAAAGACATAGACTGGCAGATTGGATTAAAAAGAAAGACCCAACAATATGCTGCCTTCAAGAGACTCATCTCATAGAAAAAGACATCCACAGACTAAAGGTGAAAGGATGGGGAAAAACATACCATGCACAAGGATTCAGTAAAAAAGCAGGGTCTCCATCCTCATATCAGATAAAGTGGACTTCAAACCTAAGTTAGTCAGAAGGGATAAAGAAGGACATTTCATACTGCTTAAGGGAAGCATAAACCAGCAGGACATAATGATTTTAAATATTCGTGCCCTAAACAATGAGCATCTATGTACAACAAAGCCTTCTCAATTTTAAGAATCAAATAGACCAAAATACATTAATAGTCGGGGACTTTAATACACCGCTCTCACCACTGGATAGATCCTCCAAACAAAAACTGAACAAAGAAACTATAGAACTAAATAATACAATCAATGATATAGACTTAATGGACATTTACAGAGTATTTTATCCATCATCGAGCAAATATACTTTCTTCTCAGCAGCTCATGGATCCTTCTCCAAAATAGACCATATCCTATGTCACAAAGAAGCCGTTAGTAAATACAAAAAGATAGAGATACTATCTTGTATCCTATCAGACCATAATGGAATTCAATTAGAAATCAATGATAAAATAAAAAACAAAAACTACTCATACACCTGGAGACTAAATAATATGCTATTGAATGATGCAATGATAACAGAAGATATCAGGGAAGAAATAAAAAATTCTTAGAGGTAAATGCGAACGATGACACAACACATCAAAATCTCTGGTACACTCTGAAAGCAGTACTAAGAGGAAAGTTCATTACACTGAGCTCACACATTAAAAAAATAAAAAGTCAACAACTAAATGACCTGACATTGCATCATCTCAAAGTCCTAGAAAAAGAACAGATCAATACCAAAAATAGTAGAAGACAGGAAATAATTAAAATCAGAACTGAAATCAATGAAATTGAAACAAGAGAAACGATTCAAAAAATTGATAAAACAAAATGGTTCTTTGAAAAAGTAAAAAAAATAAAAAATTGATAAACCCCTAGCTACACTAACAAAGAGGAGAGAGAAAACTCACATTACTAGAATTCATGATGAAAAAGGAAAAATCACGACAGACACCTTTGAAATACATAACGTAATTAGAAGCTACTTTGAAAATCTATACTCCAACATATTAGAAAATATTGAAGACATTGACAAATTTTTAGAGACATGATCCTCCCAAAATGAATCAGGAAGACGTACATGATTTAAACAGATTAATTTCAAGCACCAAATTAGAAGAAGCCATCAAAAGCCTACCAACCAAGAAAAGCCCAGGACCAGATGAATTCTCAGCCGAATTCTACAAGACCCTTAATGAAGAAATAATACCAGTACTCCTCAAAGTATTCCAGGAAATAGAAAAGGAGGGAACTCTTTCAAATTCATTCTATAAGGCAAGTATCACTCTGATATGAAAACCAAACAAAGACTCATCTAGGAAAAAAAACTTTAGACCAATATCCCTGATGAACATAGATGCAAAAATCCTTAACAAAATACTGGCAAATTGCATACAAAAAATATATTAAAAAGTTAGTGCACCATGATCAAGTGGGGTTTATCCCAGTGATGAAAGGTTGGTTCAACATCTGGAAATCAATAAATGTAATTCATCACATCAATAGACTTAAACTTAAGAATCATATGATTATTTCAATAGATGCTGAGAAAGCATTTGATAAAATACAGCACCCCTTCATGCTTAAAACAATAGAAAAATAGGAATAGTAGGAACATACCTCAACATTGTAAAGGCTATCTATGCTAAGCCATGGCCAACATCATTCTTAAGAAATTTAAAGGGATACAAATAGGAAAAGAACTTAGTTATTGTTTGTGGATGACATAATCCTATATTTAGAAGATCCAAAAAACTCCACTAGAAAACTTCTAGAACTAATAAATGAATTCAGCAAAGTAGCAGGATATAAAATCAATATGCATAAATCGAATGCATTTCTATTCATAAGTGATGAATCCTCTGAAAGAGAAATTAAGAAAACCACTCCATTCACAATAGCCTCAAAAAAAAACTTGGGAATTAATTTAACAAAAGAGGTAAAAGACCTCTATGATGAAGACTACAGAACACTAAAGAAAGAAATTGAAGAAAACCTTAGAAGATGGAAAGATCTCCCATGTTCTTGGATAAGCAGAATTAACATTGTCCAAATGATCATTCTACGAAAGGTGCTATACAGATTCAATGCAATTCCAATGACATTCCTCATAGAAATAGAGAAAGCAATCATGAACTTCATCCGGAAGAACAAGAGACCTTGAATAGCCTAAACAATCCTGAGTAGAAAAAGTGAAGCAGGAGGTATCACAAACCAGACCTTAAACTATATTACAGAGCAATAGTAACAAAAATGGCATGGTATTGGCAAGAAAATAGACAGACCAATGGTACAGAATAGAAGACACAGAGACAAAACCACATAAATACAGTCACCTCATACTAGACAAAGGAGTCAAAAACATACAATGGAGGAAAGATAGCCCGTTTAACAAATGGTGCTGGCAAAACTGGAAATCCATATGTAGTAAAATGAAATTAAATCTTTATCTCTCACCCTACAGAAAACTCAACTTAAAATGGATCAAGGACTTAGGAATTATACCAGAGACCCTGCACCTAATAATAGAAGGCAAAGTAGGCCTCAATCTTCATCATGTTGGCTTAGAATCAGACTTCCTCAACAAGACTCCCAAAGCACAAGAAATCAAAGCAAGAATCGATAAATGGGATGGACTCAAACTGAAAGGCTTTTCTCAGCAAAGGATGCAATCAAGAATGTGAAGAGAGAGCCTACAGAGTGGGAGAAAATCTTTTCCACATGCACTTCAGATAGAGCACTTATCTAAAAAATTTATAGAGAACTTACAAAACTTTACACCAAAAATACAAATAACCCAATCAAGGAACTGGACAGACACTTTACAGAAGAAGACATACAGGTGATTAATAAATATATGAAAAAGTGTTCAACATCTCTAGTAATTAGAGAAATGCAAATTAAAACAACTCTAAGATTTCATCTTACTCCAATTAGAATGACTTTTATCAAGAACAAAAAGAATAATAGATGTTGGCGTGGGTGCGGGGAAAAAGGGCACACTTGTACATTGGTGGTGGAGTTGCAAATTGGTGCAACCACTCTAAAAAGCAGTATGGAGAATCCTCAGAAAACTTGGAATGGACCAACCTTTTGACCCAGTTATCCCACTCCTTGGTTTATACCCAAAGGACTTAAAATCAGCATGCTACAGTAACGCAGCCACATCAATATTTATAGCAGCTCAGTTAACAAGAGCTAGATCGTGGAACCAAACTAGATGCCGTTCAACAGATGAATGGATAAAAAAACTGTGTTATATATACACAATGGGATATTATTCAGCCATAAAGAAGAATAATATTATGGCATTTGCAAATAATTGAATGGAATTGGAGAACATCATGCTAAATGAAATAAGCCAATCCCGAAGAACCAAAGGTCGAATGTTTTCCCTGATAAGTGGAGAATGATATATAATGGGGGTGGGAGGTGTGGGGAGTGAGAGAAGAATGGAGGAACTTTGGATTATGTAGAAGGAAATGAGAGGAGCAGGGGTATGAAAAATGGTGGAATGAGACAGACATCATTACCCTGTGTACATGTATGATTACACGAATGATATGAATCTACATTGTGTACAACCATGGAAAAGAAATGATGTACCCCATTTGTGTACAATGAATCAAAATGTAGTCTGTAAAGAATTAAAAAATAAATAATTAAAAAAAGTTTCTACGTGGATCTATTTGAGTTTTTAAGTTTGTGGTTCATTAAAATTCTTTCACATGTAGTTTCTTGCCTTTCATAAAATTTGGGAAGTTTCTGGTCATTCGTTTTTGTTTTAAAAATTTATTTTTATTGTGTATTTTTAAGGTGTACAACCTGACGTTTTTGTAAATATTGGCCATTATTTCTTCAAATACTCTTTCTGACCACCTCTCTTTCTCTTGTCTTTTTTTCTTTGAACCTTTCTTGTGCGTACATTGTTATGATAAAAGATGCCTCACAGGCTCCTTACTCTGCCCCATTTTTCTTCATTTTTTTTTCTCCTCAGATTGAGTAATCTTGAATGACACATCTTCAAGTTTGCTGATTCTTTCTTCTGCCTGCTGAAACCTGTTGCTAGTAAAATTTTCTTTTCTTAAAGATGTTTTTGGGGGCTGGAGTTGTGGCTCAGTAGCAAAGCACCTGTCTGGTATGTTTGAGGCCCTGGATTTGATACTCAGCACCACATATAAATAAATAAAATAAAAGAACATTGACAACGAATATATATATTTAAAAAAAGATGTTTTTGTTATAATAGTTATGTAATATAATTTGAGAACAGGTATTGTGATGCCCCTAGGATTGCTCTTCTTGCTTGGTATTGCTTTGGCTATTCTGGGCCTTTTATTCTTCCATATGAATTGCAGGACTGTTTTTTTCTAGTTTTAAGAAGAATATCATTGGAATTTGAATGGAGATTGCATTGAAATTTAATCTGTATATTACTTTTGGTAATATTGTCATTTTGACAATATTAATTCTATCTACCTAGAATACGGGAAGTCTTTCCATCTTCTAAGGTCTTCCTTAATTTCTTTTATAGTGTTTTATAGTTCTAATTGTAGAGGTCTTTCTCAAGTATTTTTTTTTTTTAGGTTATTATGAACAGAATAGTTTTCTTGATTTCTTTTTCAGCAGATTCATTATTACGGTATAGAAAAGCTACTGATTTTTGTATGTTGATCTTATATCCTGCTACTTTGCTGAATTTGTATATCAGCACTAGAGTCTTCTAATGTCTTTCTGTGCCTTCTACATATAGAATCATTTCATTTACAGAGATATTTGACTTCTTTTCCTATTTGTAGCCCTTTAATTTTCTCCTTTTGCCTGATTGCCCTGGCTAGAGTTTCAAAAAACAGTATTGAATAGGAGTTGTGAGAATGAACATCCTTGTCTTTTTCCAGACAAATCAATAAAGAAAATGTAGTATATATAGCAAATGGCGTTTTGGTCATATATAAGAATGAGATTATGGCATTTGCTAGTAAGTGGATGGAACTGGAGAACATGCTAAGTTGAATAATTCTAGCTCAAAAAGTCAAAGGTTGCATGTTTTCTCTCCTATGTAGAAGCCATAAAGAAATAAGGAATTAAAAGGGGTGGGGGTAATCCAATGAAAATAGAAGGGAGATCAGTGGAAGAGAGGAAGGGGATTGAGGGGGAGAGAGGAGGGATGAAAGTAGAGATGGATTCCAGATGAAATTGACCCAATTATACTATGTACACATATGAATATATCACAGTGAACTTCAACTTTATGGAACCTGTGAAGAACCAATTAAAATAATAAATTAGAAAAAGGAAGACCAGTAAAGGAGAGGAAGGGAGGAGAGCAGGGAAAGTGAAAATACTGAGGACTGAAATGGAGTAAATTATATTCCATTCATATTTGAGTTATATCAAAATGAACTCCACTATTATGTAAAACTATAGTGCACTAATAAAAACATAAAAACAAAACTAATCCGTCGGTAAGATTTTTCCAGAAAAGGAAATCTTATTCTTAATTTGCTAAACTTTTATTTTCAAATTTTAGCAGTTTTTAATGCAAGTTGTAAATATGGTTACTTTATTCCTGCACCTTCTCAGTTGTTTCTTCTTCATATTTGCCCTTTTCCTTTCCTACTTGGCAAGACTTGGCCTTCAGTTCCAGGATCTTTTTGTGGTCTTTGTCCAGTTTTAGTCTGGTGATAACCACCTTGCTGGGGCGAATGCACACATGACAGTTGTGCCATTAGCCTTTCCCCGCTGCACCCGTTCAATATAGATGGTATATTTCTTCCTGTAAACCTGGACCACTTTACCAATCTGCTGACCTTTATAATGTCCTCGCACAACCTGAACTTCATCATCCTTTGGGATGGGCAGAGATGGAACATTGTACTTCTTTCTCAGCTCTTTGGGAACAGGGGAGGACGTAATCTTCCTGCGAATGCATGAAGGTGCATTGAAATGCCTTTTGCGGTTCTTGCTTGGGTCATAAGTCACAAAAGGATTGAACTTCATTTTAGCCAATGCTGCTTCAGCGATGGCCGCAAAAGGGAAGAGCTTAATTTGCTAAATTTAATTTTCATTTCAGTGAGTGTATATTTAAACCCCAGAATTTCTATTTCATCCTTTTAAAAATAATTTCTGTATCTTTTTTGATATTCTCTATTTGGTGAGATATTATTCATCTCTATCTATCTCTATGTCCATGGTTTCTTTTAGCTCTTTGACAGCTGGTTTAAAGTCTTTGTCTAGTAAGTAAAATATCTTCACTTCTTCAGAGACAGTTTGTTCAGTGTGTGGTCTATGCTTCCTTATTTGTTTTCCTCATTTTTTGGTTGTTTTTGATTGAAAACTCAGCATTTAGAATATTATAACTTGATAACTTTGGAAATCTGATTTCCCCTCCTTTCCAGAATTGTTGATGTTTGATATCATTGTTTGTTTAGAGAGTTTTCTGAACTAATCTTATAAAGATAATAATTTTTGTAATGTATGGTGACTGAAATTCTTATTGTTCAATTAGTGATTCAGCTGGGATTTTCTTGAACCCTGAGGTCTAGCTATTTTTTCCCTTGACAAAATATTTACTTGGGTGCTGTAAGCTTTTGGTTACTTTTCCAAGTTCTGACAAAGATGATTCTAATTTTTTTGTGGAGATTATGTGTAGGGATGTGTTTTTGGAGTTTCCCACTCAAACGTTTTTGTGGATATCACTCTTTGGGTAGCATCTTTCTAAAATTTTATTTGTTAAGTGAATGAATAATTACAACCATGTGTTGAGCACCTCCTATATGAAAGAAACTGTGGAATATGTACTCATGTATGATCTTATGTGAACCCAGTGACAACTATAACCTAGGGATTTCTATCATCCTTATATATATTTATGTCTCTTTAGGTACAGAATGTGTCTGGCCATCCCTGATAGCAAGCAGGAGAAGACTTTAGTAAGTACCTTGGACAACCTCAGTTCAATTGCCTAAGTGCCTCAGATACTGGTTAGTGAGGATTTGAGTCAGTTTTAGAGGCCAAGTGTCTCACCCTAGCTGGTGAGGGTGGTTATCAGGACCCAGAGAGCTGACTACTTGCAGGAAGCCCTTGAGGCCACCTTGTAAGACATGAGGGTCATGATCTTCTGAATGTGTTAAAGCTGGGTGCTCATTTCAACCTCACCACTTTCTAATTACTGCATTTTGATTACCTTGAACACTCATTTTCTGCAAAATGGGCTTAATAGTTAATGCCTTCAGTGACAAAACTCCTCACAGTGGGCATGATTCAAGAAATGGGGAATTTTAGTTTGTTTTGGCAAAGAGGGAGCAGCTCACCCCTTGTGGAAACAACTATGATCCAGGCACTGCCTTGACATTCAAGATTCAAGGCTTTTATCCACCACACTCCTAAATCTACCCTAGATCTGTCTAGTTTTGCAGGGCTGGTTATCAAGGCCCAAATATTGCCTGTGTTTTCCTGACTCACTGGTATGCCTGTAGTCAAGCTGTTCTTTCTATCTAAAATTCTTTTCTTTTTCTGCCAGATATATCTGTCAAAATTGATCAAGACTCGTATCAAAGGCCACCAGTTCTGGGAGGTCTATTCTAGCTCTTCAACTAAAAGCCCCACTGCTTCTGGGACCTTACTGTACTTGGTCCAGAGCACCCTGCTTTCTCATGCATGTTCACTCACTTGCATCCTTCCTTGAGCAGGGAGCAGCTGGGGAGTCAGCAATTACACTGACCCTATCTATGCCTCAGTCTGTAGAATATTACAGAAGCTCCAGTAACTGTACATTATTCTATTTGTGAGGTATGATTTTTGTGGTTAATTTTTGAAAATTTCTTTCTTTGACACCATTTTCGATGGTTTTATAAGAATTTTGCTTTTCTCAAGGTGTGTGTGTGTGTATGTGTGTGTGTGTGTGTGTGTGTGTGTGTGTTGGGTGGGAGGTAGGATTAGGGATCTACCAATGTGAAAATCATCCTGTAAGATAGAAGAAGAATGTGAAATCCTTCATAGGAACAGTTCTGGGACCTGGATCTTGACCTAATCATGACCATATTTTTAGACTTTTGGTATTTTAGGCATAAGGTAGGTGCTCTGGGAATGTTGGGGAGTGCAATTTATTGTATTACCATGAATAGCTCTTTTCTGTCTGAATGTTGTCTTTGTGTGACTTCTAGAATCTTTTTTTTTTCCATAAGCTACTCAAGTACTCTACCACTGAGCCATATCCCCAGCCTTACTTCTAGCATTAAAAAAATTCAGACCTTCATATCTTAATGAATGAGAAGATGACCTTTCTATCACTCTTTCTCCCATATTACCCTTCTTTCTTCCTTTGGCATAGAAATATCTTGTCCTCAAGATAAGTGTTGAGATAGAAATATCAAGTTCAGGGGTTGCATGTCAGGTTAAAAACTGTTACATATATTTGGGATCTTAAATATCTCTCACCTACCAGCTCCTATCCCAGACTAGTCCCCATCTCTTGGAGGAAGCCTAGAGGAGACAAGTGGAGTTTGTTCATTAAGAGGCAAGGATCTGCCTCCAGGAAAACGCCAGCTAGTTACTAGGATTGACTAACCTCAGGGTGCTGCTAAAGGAGAAAAAAAGGTTTATGGAGTTAAGATAGCTTTAGATTCAAATTCCGATTGTTTGCCTATAATTTAGATTTTTCAGGGCAAGTTTCTTCATTTCTGTGTCTTGGAATTCTCATTATAAAACTGGCATCAAAATAGCTACCTCGTAGAATGATGAGTGAGATGAATAAATGTTTGCTGAATGGTTGAGTGGATAAATGAGCGAGTGGTATCCATTAAATGCTGGAGCCCCAAAGTTGGTCAAAACATGCATTGACTTAGGCAATGACCTTTTCAAGGAGGGAATACGGTGGGATCAGAATTTCAGGGTGGGGGGGTACGTTTTATTGATTTTAGAATTGTCAGAACATATGGATAATAAAAACCAGTCTGGTTTTGTTTCTGTTTTGTTTTTTCACTGTTTTAAAATTCTCTACAGACAGTGGACCCCTTATTGCTTATATTCCAATTGGATTGCTACCTGCCTCCTTCTCCCCACCCACCCCCAATATCTCTCAGTGGGAGATGAGATTTAAGGATTATGGAAGAAGAAGACCTGTCCCTGGTTGTCCCTCTGGGCCTTTACTTGTAGATTTTAAGCTATTTCTGAAACTTCTTGCTTGTTCACTCTGAAAAGGAGTTTGCAATGGAAATTTCTCCCCCCTTGAAATCTTTGTTAATCTAATTGCAATTGAAATGCATAAATGAAATGACAAAAGCTGCATTTTATCAGCAATTATAGCAATTTTCTTTTATTTACTGAAGTCTGACCTCTGCTGTATTGATGAATTGCACTTTTTCAAGGTCTATTTTCCCATCAGCAAAGTCAGGTTGTTTATAAAATGATTGGCATAAAATGTCGTTCTCCCCTCACCTGTTTTTTTTTTTTTTTTTTGGTTGTTGTTCTCCCTCATATTTTAAAAATGTGTCCCAACTCTGAAGAAATTGACTAGGAATTTACAGAGACTGTTTGTCTCCATCTGAGTGTGTACGTTCTTACATGGAGGTTGAAAGCATTCAACAACAGTCTTTTCAGTGCTAAAATCTGAAAAATAAGCAGCATTTAACATCTTGAACCTCTGTCTTCTGAGTCCTTAGTGATTTGGAGTGTGAAATTTCCACCTATTATGTTTTCAATCCTTCCATCTAATTGCTCCTTTCCAAGGTGACACTGAAAGTCACTGTGGGAAGGTTGAAATGAGAGAGGAGCCCTTTCCCCGTGTCCAGGCCGTCTCCAAATCCTGACAGCTCCGCCTCTTGGATCCCCTCTTTCTCTCCACCTCTGCGGCCACTACCCTACTAGCTGTGACTTTCATCTGCTCTCTGTTGGACCACTGCATCCACCTCCATACTGGTCTCTCTGCTTTCAACCTTAATTCGTTCATAGTTCTTTTTCCATCCTCTACACACCTGCCAGAATTATCTAACATGCCCTATGACCCACAGAAAAGCATCTCACCTCTTTAGAATGACCTCAGGGCTATAAGTGACTGGAATCTCAGTCCCTCCATCCGTGCACGTCTTGTCCCACCTTCCCTGCCCCGCCTTTCACTCTGTGCTCCAGGGACCCGCAACCCAGTCTGATCTTCACCTCACTAGGTGACTGCCCCGCTCCCCTTTGCTTTGCTCTGCCCAGGTCTAGAAAGCTTCTTTCCTTCCCTTGGCTCTGCCTGGCTACCTCTTATTCAAGCGTCTCAACAATTTATCTGTCACCTTCTCCCTGAAGCCTCTGTGATTACTGATTTGTATTATGAATCTCTTTATCCAAGTAATTACCACCTTGCCATGCAATGACTGATCTGTCTCTGCTTCCACATCACATAGAGGACAGGTTCTGTGAATGTAGGAAATGTATCTTAGTGAGCACTCTGATACCTAGCTCAGCCACTCACATGTGATCTGCTAAATAAATTATGCCATCTAATAATTGCCCAATAATTGCCAGTTTCCTTTTCTTTTTTTCCTTAGTCCTTAGAGTACCAGTTTTTCCATCTGTGTACTTCAAACTGCGTATGAAGTTTCTTGTCTGGAATATCTCCATGCATTGCTTTGAGGGTCAAATTAACTGTGGGATATAAATGTGTGATACAAACTTGAAAGCATTTCCTAATGTTAGTTTTTTCTATTATTACTCCTCTTTGAAACTTCCATTGAAATCCCCAGTCATGCTCTCCCGTCTCCATCAGCAACTCTCATTGAATAAAATATTTCAGATGAGGCGCAGAGGCCCCAGACAAACCAAATATGATAAATCAAACCAAAGAAGGCCACCAAATGAACTGGACCCTGACAAATCTAGATCATTAGCTCATACCAGTAGTTTATTCAGTATTTTTCCTTTCCCCTTCAAGACATATGGACACTCAGCCTTCTTGTTTTCCCATTCTTTATCTCTCATTTTTACACAGTAGATTCTCCCTTCCTTTTTCATGGACTGCCTTGCTTTCTGAGCAAATGATAGCTAACAATGTTAATGATAGTTGATACTAGTATTCATCATGTTTCACATACTATATTGATGCACTTAATGCTCTCCCAAATTCTTGGAGGTGGATATCTTATTTTCTTCATGGACAGATGATCAGTCTTTGGATTGGCTAAAGCACATTTTCAGAAGCTTTCCAGTGAGATAGGAGTGAGTCTAGGGACTGTACACTTGACCCTCATGTTCAAAGACCTCTCAGGGATCAGGGATGTGTGTCCTGTTTCTCCCTCTGGATTGTGGTCTATTGACTAGGGTTTTTTTTTTTTTTTTTTTTTTTTGGTATGGTTTGGCTCTTACATACCCTTGCATTTTTGCACTTCCAGGAAACATCGTGAAATGGAAATATTCTCATTGGAAATATTGTAGTGTCAGGAAAAAGTTTTGTGCAGACAGAAGATCCAGATTAAACATCCTAGTTTCACTGCTTAAAAGCAGTAGAAGATGGGAAAAATAGAAATTTTGACCTAGATCTGTTAGGGAATAGAATGAGAAATTACAAGTGGAAGCACTTACCTAATGCCTCAGTAGCCAGGATGCTTGCTGAGTACTAATTCAACTTCTTGGAGTCTTAGTTTTCCCATATGTTATTGTATTCATGTTCGACATCAACTCTGTGTGTGTGTGTGTGTGTGTGTGTGTGTGTGTAGTCACCATTCCAATTTTGTGAAGGAGGAAACTGAGGAACAGAGAGAGGTCATGATCTGGTGTCCCCTGAGATAATTTCCTCTTGATTTTGGGAACCAGCTTCCCAGCTCTTCCAGAAAGCCTTGGATCACTTAGGAACTTACCCACTGTCAAGCCTGCTCAAGTCAACTTGGATGACTTTCACTCTATTTTCACCATACAAGGTCTGGTAAAATAACTAAATCTTTCTATTGTACCACATTTCTTAAAAGTCCCTCAACTGAGAATGCCAGACCTGTGGCTAGGCAGGTGGAGCTGAACTGCAGCCTAAAGCCAACCTTAAAGGCATCTCTTTGATATCATTTTGTTGTTCATTTTTTAAGTCCTGATAATTGTGTCTTAAATATTTTGGCTTAAGTGTATATGACTTACTCTGCCATACAGGATTGAACGTTTCCATCATGGATAGGACAAGCTGATTCTTATTCCTCCAGAGGTCCTGAATTGCTCTGGTGGGGGGAACATGGCACACCAGGATTCCAGAAGAGTTAGGCAGGACTCCCCAGAACAGACATTTGTTATATTCCTCTGGCTGCAGGTATCAGAAAAATGATTTGGAGCTGGTCCTTGAAGGACTTGGGGCAGTTCACTGACAGATAAAGTGGAAAAAGTGGTTTTGGTGGAATAACATGTGGGCAAAGACACATCACCCATAATGGTCAATGGCAGGGAATCAACTCTCTTTTTGGAAAGTGATTGAGTCAAATCTGCATCATATTTATTTATTTATTTATTTATATGTGGTGCAGTACCTCACACGTGCTAGGCACATGCGCGACCACTGAGCCACAACCCCAGCCCAAAGAGTTTTGTTTTTTTTTTTCTCCCCTGAGGTGCAGGGTATTCGAACCATGGCCCTTGGGCATGCTAGGCGAGTACTCTTGAAAACAAGCTATTTCTTCAGCTCTGCATTATATTTTGAACCTGCAAATCAGGTAGATAAATATTTCAAGTATAGCCTCCTAGCCATGAGAAAACAGAGCCTGTCAGTCCTGGTCCTTCCCTTTCCCGGCAATAATGTCTACGTTTGTCATCTTAGTTCTACCAAATATTTAAAATATGAATAATGGAGACCCATGATAAAGAAATCAGTCTGATATTTCTCTTCATTGAGATTAATGATTGTAATTTGCCTTGTGGTGGAGGAGGAGTGGGGTGAGTTATATAAGAATGGTCTACTACATGAGGAGTGCAGGCCATATATGAGGCTCAATTTGAAAAATTACGGCTTTGCATGCACTTATACAGAAGAACCTGATAGAGCAAAACTTTACCCCAGGTTATGGTAGGTCTCATGAGTAGCCCAAGGCACCAAATCTCTTTCAGAGATCCCAGCCAACCTAAGCTCAGTCCAGTCTGGTTTTTTATAGCCCATTTCTTTGCCTGTTCTTGTGCTTTTCACAATGCCTTATACACTCCAGTATGTAATCAACAAATTAACTCAAGATAATAAAAAGACCAGAGAGGCAGTGTAGCACAGCAGTTAAGAGCAAGGACTGTCGAACCAAACAGATGAAGGAAAACATGATGTTTGGCCACTTGCTATGGGGAACTAGCGGGAGGAGGTTTATTGCTCTGAGCCTTGGTTTTCCTCGTGTTGGATGAGGATGTCGTGAGGATATTTAACACATCTGGAGCATACTAGAAGCTCCAGGACCATTGCCTCCTTTTCTCTAAATATCTTTACCCTACTATGCAAAATGTCCTGTTTAGGAAAAGCACTGGAGAAGGAAGGAGAAAAAAATGTATGTTCATCTTGATAGATGCAGAAAAGGCATTCAATAGGATTCAAACGTTCTTTCTGATAAAACTCTGAACAAATCAGTCATAAAAGGAACATGCCTCAACATAATAAATCCATGTATAATAAGTCAAAAACTGATATCATACAGAGTGTGGAAAAGCTGAAAACTTTCTTTCTAAGATCTGGAACATCTCAGACACAGTATTTATGCTGTTCATTCAATATAGTGCTGGAAGTTCTAGCCAGAGCAAAGAGGCAAGAAAATGAAAGGGAGGGCATCCAAATTGGAAATGAAGAAGTCAAATTATAATCACAGAAAATATCATCTTATATATAGACACTCCAAACTCTCCATCAATTACTAGAACTAATAAATGAATATAGCAAAGCTGCAGGATCCAAAATCAACATACATATACCAGTAGTGTTGCTATATATCAACAGTAAATTGTCTGAATTAAAAATCAAGAATGCAATACCATTTATAATAGGTGGAAAATACCTATGAATAAGTTTAATCAAAGAGTGGAAAGAACTTTACAATGAAGACTATGAAACATTGATGGAAGAAATTGAAAGGAACACGAGAAAATGGAAAGATAGCCCATGCTCATAGACAAGAACAATAAATATTGTTAAACCCTCCAGACCTCACAAATCTATAGATTCAATGCAAACCTATGAAAATACCAACGGACATTCTTTGCATAGAAAAGAAAATAACAATTTAAAAAATTATATGGCACCACATAAAAGTCTGAATAGTGAAAACCTCTTGAAATAAAAAAGAACAAAACAGTAGACATTACACTACCTGGTTTCAGAATGTATTACAAGGCTGTAGTGATCAAAACAACATGGTCCTGGCATAAAAAAACAGGTGCGCAAATCACCTGGATAAAATAGAGAGCTTGAAAGTAAACCCAAACCTCTATAGTCACCTAATTTTTAACAAAAAATGCTAAGAACACACATTGGACAAAGGATAGTCCTTTCAACAAATGGTGTTGGGAAAATTGAATATCTAAATGCAGAGGAAAAAAACTGGACCCCTATCTCTTAGCAGTTATGAAAATCAACACAAATAGATTAAGTAATTACATGTAAGACCTGAAAGTATAAAACTACTAGAAGAAAATAGAGAAATGCTTCAAGACATTTGAATGAACAAGAATTTTCTGGAAGAGACCCCCAAACCAGGAAATAAAAGCAAAAGTAGACAAAGGAGATTATATCAAACTAAAAATGGTAAAGAAAACAATCAACAGAGTGAAGATACAACCTTCAGAATGCAAGAAAATATTTTCAACCATACATCTGACAAGAAAATATAAGGAACTCAATATACTCAATAGCAAAAATAACAATGACAACACAAATAACCCAATGAAAAATTGGGCAATAGACCTAAGTAGACACTTCTCAAAAGAAAAGACACAGTTATATACAAAATGTTCACTGTCAATAATCATCATGGAAATGCAAATCAAAACCACAATGAGCTATCACTTCACTGCAGTAAACATGACTATATCAAAAAGACAAAAGGTGACAAGTGTTGGTAAGGATGTGGGGAAGAGGGAAATTTGCACACTGTTGGTGGCAATGCAAATTAGTATGGCCATTCTGGAAAACAGTATGGCGGTTTCTCAAAAATTAAAAATAGAATTATTATATGATCCAGAAATCCCACTACTGGGTTTATATCCAAAGGAAATGAAATTAGTCTGTCCTGGAGACATCTGCATGCACATGATGATTCAGCAGTATTCACAAAAGCCAAGAGATAGAAACAAATGTCCATCAACTGGGGAATTGATAGAGAAATGGTAGTACATATACACAATGTAACACCATTGAGCCATAGATAATGTACTGACGTACTGTATATTTCAAAGGGCAAAGAAAGATTTTTGAAAGGATTTTGCCATAAAGAAATGATAAATGTTTGAGGAGATAAATTTGTCTACCCCAAGTTAAACAATATACAATATATATGCCTGTCAAAGCATTACATGGTGCCTAATAATTTCATAGGATGTTTATGTTCTTATCACTTAAAAATGAATTTAAATTAAAAATTTAAATTTTAAAATAAATTTAAATTAAAGGAGTCCAAATCTTAGGAAACCTGAAGAAAGATATATGTTCAGGGGCCTTTAGCATTTCTTCAATTCTGTGCTCCTTCCCTGAGATGAAATGGATTAAACTGCCTGATGAGCAAGAGTTAGCAGTAGCAAGATTAAGACTACCACTGCTTGGCAGAGCTGTGTCTTCAAATCCTGCCCTTGTGACTTGCCAGTTTAATATCATTGTGCGAGATATTTTTCCCATCTGAGCCTCGATTTGCTCATCTGTAAGTGGGAGATGATAACATCTCCCACCTCGGAGAACTATTAACTTCTAACATATATGAAGTTTCTGGATTCTCAGAACAATGCCTGGTACACAGAAAATCTATGTGCTCATTTGTTATCAGACTTTCCTTGTATTGATTCTTGTCCTAAAATTTTAAAAAAATTGATGGCATCAATATGTCATCATGTCCCCTTCTTGGGAGAAGTGTGCATCTCTGTCTTTCTGTCCTTCATGCTTTCGTCTTGAACTATGTGCTCTGAAACACCAGGGTGATGAGAAGAAGGTGATTTGTTCTGTGTGGCATTGATCATTCGAGTTATGATCGTTACTTTAAATATGTCCAAATGCTTCCTTCTACGTTCATTCTTTTCCTTTGGTGTTGTGGGAGCCTTGCCAACTTTGCTGAGAAGTTGAAAGGGATAGCAGAAGAGAGTCTACCTTTGACAAAAGAGGAAACCAAGGCAACCTTTGACCCCTTTGAGTCTCTACTTTCACAACTAGAAACTAAGGAGTCTCTAAAAGACGGTCTCTGGGGCTCTCTCAGCTCACCATATCTGACACTAAGACAGCGTGAAATTAATACATCTGATGGTAAAAGGGAGATGGAGGTCATGGGGCAGGATCTACTTCACATAAGAATTAAAAAAAAAAAAAAACAACAGAATAATGCATTTTCAAAGCAATGGTGAGAAACACCAGAAAAAGATGATTCTGTGTTATCCTATTTAAGCAAAAATTTAAAACATTGCTATGTAAATTCAAGTAGGACTTTGATAATCTTCCTGATAATTAAAATCCTAAGATGCATTGGTCAAGATTCAAGCATAAGTGCTATCACTAAACAAGTTTTGGATATTCAGAAGGGGGATACTGTCTCCTATAGAAGTAATAACAGGGTATTCCATTATTTTAGTTAATTTCTTGTTATTGTCTTTTTGCCCAGGGTTCAGTTGGAAGTGCACATCATTAATTCAGAGGAACAGTCCTCTTTCATTTCTGGTAGGGAAGTAAGGAGACCTCTCTATCCCATGATTAATAACAATTTCTAATAATTTCAGATTGTATTTTACTAACAGAGCAAATTGTCCTTGGCAATGACTCCTATAATGGTTTCAAAAACCAGTCCTTCTAAAGCATCACCTGGGTGTCTCTCTTTTGCTCACATCATTTTAGAGACAGCTATTTCTTGAGCCAGGAGTAGCAGGTCAAGTTTGGTTTAAAGTCTCCTTTCGTAATAAACCATCGCACCAAGGCATATGGAGCAGTAAATAACATTAGAGAGGATCTCATGTTGTTTTCTGATGTGATAATTCAGCTACTTGTGGCATAGTGGAACTGTGATGTTGAGGGAGGGCACTAGGATTCTGATTCAGGTTTTACTAGTGACTTGCTGAGGGACATTTGACCAAGCACTTAACTTCTCTGAACCTTAGTAGATTCAACTGAAAAGTGAGAAAATCAAAATCAAGTCTTCCTTTTTTTTTTTTTTTTTTTTTTCCTTCACAGGGTTACTTTGAATATCATGAAAAAATGATGTGAACATTCTTTCTTAAATTATAGAGTTTTACAGACAAGTAATTAAGGTATAGTGATTAGCAGGCAACATAATATTGCTTAAAAAGGGGTACCCAGTGAGAACTCTGAAATATTGTAAATGTACTACAGCTCTATAAAGTTTTCTAAAAGTGAAAGGTGTTAAGCAGAGTGAAAATTACTGATTGTATGTTGAGCAAGGAAACATAGCTATAAAGCACCTACTGTGTGCCTTGCCCCATTCTGCTAGGTTCTGTGGGGTGATGTACAATAGGAACAAAACTTGCCTGGCCTCCTTCCCAGTAAAGCTGTGTTATATGACCTCAAACGTGACATTATTTACCTTCCTTCTTCCTTCCCCCCCTCTTTCTGTTCCTTTCTCTCCCTACCAAGTATTTAATGGAGCACTCACTGTGTGATCATGTTATTTAGATGATGGAGACAGAGTCATGCACAGACAGAGTCCCAGCTTTGGACAAATGGGGCTTAAATTCTGGTAAGGATGATGACCAGGTGAATATATAATGTCTGGTGGAGATGAATGATGTGGAAAAAATATCAAGTAGGGTAAGGGGATGGAGGGTGCTGGGGACTACATTAGATGGGGAGGTCAGGCAAGGCCCTTTGAGGACTGCCAAGAGCAAGAGTCCAGGATGAAGGGAGGAGGCAAGCCATGTGAGTCCCCGAAGTCACTCTAGCAGCACAGGGTGGGGATAGGAGGACAGGGTCTTTGGAAGATGGGAGCTGGGAAAGCAATTATCTTTTTAGATTTTAGGCATCTCGCTGTGGCTGCTGGATGGAGAGCAGATGGGTGGCAGGAATGTGGACCAGGAGGACCCCAGGGGTTATTTCTGGGAACAGGAGGCAGTTGATGGTGGCTTCATCTGAATTGGCAGTGATGGAGGAGAAGGGAGGTGGCCAGAAGCAGGGGAAATGTTGAAAGGAGAACCAACATGTGCAAGAGAGAGAAAGAAGAGTCAGGGGAGTGCCTGTTTTTGACCTAAGCCACAAGACTGAGAGAGTTTTCATTGTGCAAGCTGTGGGAGACTATGGGGGAACCGGTGTGGGCAGGGGAAGAAATCACAAGTTCACTGTGGGAGATATTATTGTGCCTTTTGGATGTTCGAGTGGGGGTATCATGTAGACCCTTGCACGAATAGAGAGACTGGGGCCAGAAGGACTTGGAGCCATCTAAGCCTTCACCAAATACTTGCAACGTGCACTTTGGGCAGAGGTTTTGTCTGATCACATTTTCATCCTTTACTTGCATAGTACAGAACAGTGCTCTGCTGAGTACAGTTAAGCGTCCAATCCACGTTTCCCCTGGCGGCCGACCTCAGCGTGGAGAAGGGGTAGACTGGAGCCGGGCATTCCCCGGGAGCTCCCACTTTGCCTCTGCCCAGTGCTCCCAGGAGTGCAAGAGCAGCGGGACTCCCTGCCAGTCTTGACTTTACATGCATCAGAACACTGATGATTCTGTTTATTCTGGTTTCTAATCACAAACCCCAGACTCTGCTCCAGTGCAGGGGAGCCACAGATTGCACACCAGGAGCCCCTATCAGTCTCCCCCTGGTTTCCGGATGTCCTGCTGGGAGCAGGATGTGTTTTGCCTGAAGCCGTGGCCCCGTGTTGGGAACTCACATTTGGGGGAAATTAAGAAGTCACAGCAGACAACTGCTGCTGGTTCATTAGCTGACAGGGAGCTGTCACCAGGGTCACTCCTCCAGACAGAGAGAAATGGGCTGCTTTAGGGTAATGAAGAGTGTCAGCCAGCTGAGTACCTCCCATGCTGGCATGTCTGGGCCAGAAGAATGGCCAGGGTGGTGAAAGAAGCCCTGGATGGAAGGTCAGGAGACTTCGAGTCCAGTCCTGCCACAGCTCTGCTGTGTTGTGTGACCTTCGTAAGTCACACTTCCTGTCTGTTTCTTTATCCATTCATGAACAGGTTGATTGACAGGATGTCTAAGACTCTCAGCTCTGATACACAATAGGTGGATAGGGTCTAAGCAGTATAGTCAGAGGTGACTTGGTTCTGCCACTCTTTTCTCACCTCTTAGGTGTTGGGCCCCCCAAACTGTCTTCAGTCTCCTCTTCCTCTGCACACTCACGATGGTTGTGCACTTCCTCTGCCAAGGCGTGAGCTGCCATCTTTGGGTTGATCATTCCAGCGCCTTTAGTTCTAGAGAGTCAACATCCTGCTGGACATCTTCCTCCCTAGCTCTTCCACAGACCCTAATATCAATATGCTTAAAACAGAATTCAGCGCTTTCCCTTCCAGATCTTTTTTATCTTGAGTTCTGTGCATTCATTAGTGACAGCCTACCACTGCAGAAACGTGGAGGCCCTCCTAGGTTTGCGGCTCTGATCCCACCAGTTGCCACGTCCTGCCAGCTCTCCTGCACAGTTTTTATCCATCTAAGCTCCTGTATCCTCTCTGCCAGTGTCGAGGTACAGCCAGATGTCATCTGCCTCTGCTCTCAGTCTCCTCCTGCCTTTACAAGTGTCCTTCTATTTATCACCAAGTTTGACATTAATTTCTTGCTTGATACCTCCAGTGATTTCCTACTGCTTGGTGAATAAAAATCAGCACCTTGGAGAACTGATTAATGTTCATTCACAAAGTCAATATTCGTTCAAACAAATGAAAGTTCAATTTTTTAAAATACCAGTAGCTATCATTTTATTTTTTTTTTGCATTGGGCTTTAAACTTTATTTTCATTATCTTATTTAATCTTCATAGGAACCCTGTGTGGAAAATATTTATCATCTTCACTTTATAGATGAAATTGAGATTAAAGAGGCTCAGTGACTTGTCTGAAGAATTTCATTGGCAAGTGTTGGGACTGGGGGCAAAATGCATGTAGGTCAGAAGGGTAAGGTCTGTCCTCATCTCTGTCCTGCTCCAGTGAGTAGGAGCCTTCACCGATGGCCTCAGCTTACTATGTCCATCCCCACAGCTCTCTTCAGCTCCTCCCAATGCATGCCGTCTGCCTGTTTATGAGAGTACTGACTACGACTCAGACTCACATGGACTTTCCTATCATAATGATTTTTCCTTTGCTCTTCTCTCTGCCTGAGATCCCACTGCCATCCCCAGATTCCTCTTTTTCTTCAAGATCCCATTTTAATAGCATCTCTGTGAAAACTCTTCTCTGCACCCCAGGCAGAATCCATCATATTGTCTTTCCTGTCAAAGCACAATACTTTGCCCTCTTCCAGACCATTCATCATCCTGTTATTTGAATGGCAGTTCACTATTAATGCACCCAGAAGATACCAAGTTTTGGGAGGGCAGGGACTATATTTTATTCTAATTTGTATTGGTCCTCAATGCCAAGACTAGTGCCTGATGCATAGGAACTGTTCAATAAATGATTGGTGAATGGAGTTCAGTCTCAAACCTTGGGAAGGCACCAGATGGCATTGCTTGTTACAGTAGCATTTGGCAGAACTGTAGTGAGATTCAAGTTATCATACTCCACATTTTTATTGATCGTTGATTGTATATCCTGTTCTGTGCTACAGATTTTTTTGAGAAAATGGAAAAGTTACAGGTATGATATTGTCTGGATGTTAACTAAACATCTACTATGTCTCCAGCTGTGCTTTATGTAGAGTTTCTTATTTAATTCTCACACCAAGCATATGAGTTACAATTGTTTTATTTCTATTAATACATGAGTCAGAGTGTCTAACCTGATTGGGATGATTAAATTCACATACTGAAATATAAATGGTAACAAATATTTTAATACTATGAATTATAGCAGAAGAATAGGAAAATGCATTGGACTAGAGGTAAAGACCTGGGTTTTACATAAGAACCTGTTTACAGTGTGACTTTGAGACCTAAGGTTTTTTTTTTTTTTTTTTTTTTTTTTTTTTTCCATCTATAAAACTGACAGAGGGTCACCCAGAGACAATTTTCATGGGTCATAAAAACTTTCAAAGAGACTTGTGGTATTACATCATGACCGTCTACAATATTTACTGTGAATTCAAAGCTGAATAGTGTCTCCCCCAAATTGATGCCCACCCAGAATCTGTGAGTATGACCTTCTTTGGCTCCTTAGAGAGGTAATCTTGTTAAGACGAGGTCATGCTGATAGGGTGGGCCCTCATCCAAAGACTGGTGTCCTTATAAGAAGAGGGAAGTTTGGATAAACAGAGACACAGAGAGGAGGACAGGATGTGACAGTGTAGTCAGAAGGTGGACTGAAATGTCCAGAAGCCAAAGAACTCAAGGATCATCTACAACCACCTGAAGCTAGGAGAAAAACATGGAACAGACTCTCCCCAGAGCCTCCAAAACAAAAGAATGAAATCCCTGCTAACTGGGGGATAAGACATTTCTGTTGTTTCAAGATCCTGGTTGCCATACTGTGTTATGGCAGCCCTAGGAAACTCACAGACCTTGGTTGCTGCTGATGATTTTGATGATGTCAACAACAATAATACTAGTAATAATCCATAAAAATAACTTATGGGGGAAGTATTACCGAACAACCTTAAAATGACTGCATCAGTGTGGACCAGTTTGTTTGGGATGGTCTGTCTTAAAATAAAAGCCTTGATATGAATATAGCTTGAAGACCACCTAGTGATTGACGGCCATCCTCCTGGAGAATCCTAAGTGTCTCCTGTGTGGCAGAGGAATGGAAGACACCTTAGACAGAAAAGATCAAATGGTGGTTCATAGTACCAGTGTCAAATAGAAATGACTAAGGGCAGACACAGACCCATGGTCTTTGACTTGTGAATGGAGTGGCTTCTCAAAAGGGCAACTCTGCACCTGTATTCCAGGTGAGCAGCAGGAGGGAGTCACTTGTTCGCTTGGGGGTGTAGATTCTTCAGCCCAACCTGGGAAGGCTAGGGTACTGCAGATGAAGCTGCCATTAAGGATGACACTCCTGTGCCACATAAGTTATGAAGTACATTACATCTTCTCATTTGATGCCTAGAACCACAGTCACACACATTTTATAGAAGAGGAGCTCCAGATTTAGAAAACTCAGACAACTTGTTCCAGGGCAGAGGACTTGAACCTGAGACTTTGTCCTGAGAGCCTGAATTGCCAATAACTGGTCTGTATGTTTCTTAGTTAATGGTACACACACCTCTGCCCATGCACCCCATTGTCCAGGATGATAGAAGACCTTCTTCGATTAGTTTTAAAGCTGTGTTTTCCAGCAAGTTCAAAGCATGTAGCTGGCCTTCTTCTTCAGTACACACTTCACTTCACCCTGGTCTAGTTGGTTCTATACATAACCAGAAGCAGCTAGGGTTTTTTGTCCTCTGACATTCAAATTAAGTCAGTTTGAACTCCATCTAGGCACTGGGTACTTCAAATGCCCTTATTCTCTCTGATGAGAAAAAGGGTTGGGAGCGAGAATAAACAAATAAATGGGGTTTTCCTTCTGCCTCCAATTTTCAGCTTTTGCTGAATATGTTCAGTAAGAGATCATCTTGCCGTTCTTTTGTTCTGTCTCTGTTCTTCTTACTCCCGCTGGGGGATGGAGCCCCTTTCCCCTTGACTTTCCCCTGAACCACTGCTCATAAGGCATTTGTGAATGTGGCAAACTTTGCAGGTTTGAAGTGACGTGTTTACTCTGGCAGAAGGTTTCACCCCCTCTCTTCAGCTCTCTCTTTTACTCCACTCTTCTGAAAGGCCCACCTTGCCACATCCAAAGACTCACTAGTATGTTCTGCTAAACAATGAGCTGTTTGCTGTAGGGATGTCAGTTAGCAGAAACAACATTTGGGATTTTGGAGTCTGGGTTTTTGCCTTTCCTGCACATTTGGGAGTGGTGGCACATGCCTGTAATCCCAGCAACTCAGAAGACTGAGCAGCAGGAAGATCACAAGTTCAAGGCCAGTCTTAGCAACTTAGCAAGACCCTGTCTCAAAAAATTTAAAAATAAATAAATAAATAAAAAGTGCTGGAGATGTAGCTCAGTGGTAGAACACCCCAGGTTCAATCCCTATTACAAAAAAAAAAAAAAAAAAAAAAAAAAAGCAGAAGTGAGATAATAATCCTGAAAAAATTAAATCAGGCACCATCCTCTTAGAAAGCAAAAATGGCTACTAGTAATTTATGCTATAATTTGCAATGATTTTTCTCCTCTTCTTGGTCATTTTTCTGACTTCTCAGTTAGATACATGCTTCCTTGGAAAAGTGTCTGGTTGATACCATCCCTAGGTCCTCTGAGGATTGCCATGGCCCCTGCTGCAGCCTCAGGCTCTGGAGGAACTGGTAGAGGTGGATTGCTTCTCTAGGGGGTCATTTTCCAGAGATGTTGCCTTCAGAGACTGTAATTTCTTCACTTGGACTTTTAAATCCCAGAAGAAAAATGTGTATAGCCAGGGAAGTATAAGATGAAGTATTTTAGGGACCGTTCCCGGGATCACAAGAGTAGGCTCTTCGTATCTCTGCATTTGCAGCCCTAGCTGCCTGACTCCTTTGTTGGAAGCATTGCTTGATCAGGGTGCCTGATTCGGATCAGTGGGGATTCTTCACCGTGCAAGAGAACTCATTCCCTGCAACCCCAGGGGGGCCTGTGTCAGGCTCAGTGGGCACAGGGCAAATAGCTCCCTCACTGGGAGGTCTCCATGTTAAGTGTCCAAGTAATTAACAGTGCTCAGTGGAGGGGACGATCCTTTGATTAATCACATCTTGCAGAGAATTCAGAGACTGGAAAAATAGCACATGCACTAATTTTATGCCTACCAAGGACTAGGCACCTAGATGAAACCTCCAGCTTTATCTCTAAATGAAAAAGTGTTCTGAGGCAATTTTACATATGTCTTTTGACTTTAAAATACTTGTTTGGAATGTTTCATGTAATATGATCTGAGAGACAAACTGACCAACTTAAAGGATTAATCTGGAAACTATTGGAACTTCTGGGTTCAGCATCCAACTCCCTTCTGTCTGTGACATGCTTTTGAGGCTGTACCTAGACTCAGATGAAGCACACATTAATTGAATGATTAAGTAGGAAAATAAAAAAGACAAGATGCTCAGATCCTTGTGGGAAGAACCTTGTCTCCTAGCCATCAGCACTGAGCGACTTAGTGAAGTAAAATCTTGAGATGTCTCAGAAACAGTGCTCCTCTATGAATAGAGCATATCCACACCATATAGAGGTAGATATAATTTCCAGTTTCTGATATTCCTTCATCAATAAAAATATGCCTTATTTCTAAGATAAATATTAATCACAAATATCAAGGTTAGTTTTTTCTTTTAAATAAGATATTAAATATATTTATATATTTCTTTTATATATATATATAAATAGTGGCAAGACTTACAATTGATGTATTTTATTTTATTTATTTATTCATTTTTTTACAATTGATGTATTTTAGATATAATGAAATGTAGTGTGTGTAAGCTCTAAAATTTTATTTTTTATCGATTATTTTGTTACTGTCAAAGAAATGCTTTTTTCTCTTTTGGTCATTATTCTTGGCCTCTTAATGCTTTGTTATTTCTGAGTCCTTTTTCAATTCAGGAAGAAGCCAGAGTAGAATAGTTGGACTACAGCATCTTTTGACTTACACTAGTGTGCTCTGATCAAAAGAAATTCAAGAACTTTTGCTCCAGACTAGTCTCTACTATTCCCACTGATTCCTGCACCCATGCCAGACATCACTAATCAGTCACCATACTCTTTCTGGTTGAGCTCAGATAAGAGATCAGGGTGCTTCTATTGCCCTATGGGTAGTTGCTACCAATGTTGTGGTCTTGGCATTCATGATATAAGATGTACTGGGTGCAGTGGCACATGCCTGTAATCCCAACAACTCAGGAGGCTGAGGCAGGAGGATCGGGAGTTCAAAGTCAGCCTCAGCAATGGCGAGGTGCTAAGCAACTCAGTGAGACTCTGTTTCTAAGTAAAATACAAAAGAGGGCTGGGGATGTGGCTCAGTCGGTGAATGCCCCTGAATTCATCCCCCTGTACCTACCCCCCTGCCAAAAAAAAAAAAAGTAAAACAAGATATAAGACATTAAAAACAAGATATAAGAGTTCAAGGGCATTCTAGATGCTTTCCCTAGATTAAGCTCAACCATTAGAAGGCTTTGCATTTGTATCACATTTTCTTTGCATTTAGCAGTTATGCTTTAGGCTTTTATTGAGGAATGATACAAAACTTACCTTCCAAACCTGTTTTCTACATTTCCACAGGGAAGTTGTTACAGTCATTATTCACTACATCTCTTGGCACACCTCATAAAGAATTTTAAAAAAGTATTAACTTCTAACAAATACGTAAATACTTTCTATCTCTTGAGAATGGATTCTATTTCTTTTCTGATGGCTAAGACTATGTAATGAACAGGGTGTCCCTTTTGGTTTTGGTTGTCAAGAACCTCACAGTTGAGAGATATTTATGGAGTCATTTAGCAGTTGTATTTATGTGCTTCTTCTCATCTTGAGTTTTGAGTTTTAGCCTTCATATGTGTTCCAAATTACTTTCATGTTTTATCATGCTCTGCCCTTCATTGTACAATATGTGTTCTCATTGTAAGGTTCCTTGTGGACCAGAAGTATTTAAAAAAGAAATAAAGAGTTCAATTGGATAGTTCAGTCTCTCAGGACAACAGGAGCTCAGGTGAGAGTGAGAAAGGGAGGGTCAAATTTTTCATGGAGGAAAATAGACTTGCTCATTATGTGATGTAAATGATTATTTTAGTTGGCCTTTTCACTGCTGTGACTAAATGACCTGACCAGCACAATGGAAAGGAGGAAAGGTTTATTTGAGGGCTCCCGGTTTCAGAGGTCTTAGTCCATAGAAGGCCAGTTCCTCCATAGGGCTGGAGGTGAGGCTGAACATCATGGTGGGAGAGGGTGGCAGAGGGAAGCAGCTGACATCATCAGGAAGCAGAGTCTCCACTCTCCAGATACAAATATACATCCCACAGCTACGTCCCAATTCCCACCTCCAGCCACACCCTACCACTTCAATTAATCCCATCTGGTATTAATTCACTGATTAGGTTAAGACTCTTACCACTTAGTAATTTCTCCTCTGAACCTCCTGCATTGTCTCATATGTGAGCTTTTGGGGGACACCTCACATCCAAACTATAACAATGATAAATCTTCAGTTCTGGGTAAGTGTGGCAGGGGGCTCTTAAAATGGCTCTGAATGATCCTGGTTCCCTGGTCTCCCACCAGTAGCCCCCTTCCCTTTACTGTAACATGTGAGACCCTGAGCTAGGGACTCCATTAAACCACAGAAACTGTGAAACACTTATCTTTGTTGCTCCAACTCAGTAAGTTCGGGTAATTTTTTGGTTCAGCCATAGAAAATCAAGACAAGAGCCAGGCGTGGTGATCCTTCTCTATAATCTCAGAGACTCGGGAAGTTGAAACAAAATGGGAGAATTACAAGTTTGGGGACAGGCTCAACAACTTAGCAAGACCCTGTCTCAGAATTTTAAAAAAACATAAAAAAGATTGGGGATGCAGCTCAGGGATAAAATGCCTCTGGGTTCAATTTCCAGTATTGCAAAGGTAATACAACCCCCTCCCCCTTCAAAACAATAACACTTCATGGCTTATGCAGGCCTCCTATTTGAATCATATGTCAATACGAAAGCAAAGTATGATCTTCCCCCCCAGGACACAGAGAGGGAAATGGAGCTCAGTGAGGAGCAGGGTCATGAAGTTCATTCCCATATTGGCAGAGAACTTGGAATCAGGTTCTTTGATTCCAAGAGCCATGTTCTTTCCTCTGTGGTACTGAGCTCTTAACTCAGGGTGGATACAAACATTGTTGTTCAACAACTGACTAGCTAGTTAAATGAATGAAACTTGACAACTTTTATCTATATATTCATGCTGTAGATTCCTAAATGTAGTTCACTGACTGCCTGCAGCGTTGGACATTCTACTGAAGGTCTCATTTGCTGGGGTCTTAGTCTTGTGCAGAGTGCAGGTTGCACAGTGAATATATTTAGTAATTATAATTTTATAATAAGCATATGGTGAGCCTCGGAGTGTCAGTTGCTTTGATGCCTATCTTATTTAATTGATGCCATTTGAGCCTCGCAGTTGCCCAAAGAGGTATGTTAACAGACAAGGGATGCTGAGGTGCAACAAGGTTGAAGGACTTGCCCAAATACCTAGTGAATAAGATAAAGAGTTTAAACCCAGCTCTATCCAACGTAAAGCCTGAGGTCCCTTCACCATCAATCAGCAGCCTTGACTGAATTCCTCTTGTAGCTAGATTAATCCCCAGACCTGGCAAATATTGAAGTTGGGAGAAGAGGAACTTCCTTCAGAAGTTTTCTCTTTTTGTTAATGGAAGAAATGTCATTCTGAAAAACTCTATACAGAACAAATTCTAACACCTACTTATACTACTTTTAAAATTTAGGATTCAGCATCCTCTAAATCCCTATTGTATTAAAGGACATCTTTTTCTCCCCAAGTAGGGGGAGAATGAAGACATTTTGAAATTGGTATCAGCTTCATCTTTAACAGATCCTTCTCAAGGACTTTCACGTGTAAACAAGATCGTTAAACACTTAATGTGACATTTATTACCTTTAAATATTCATAAGCTACTGAGCACTGGAAAACGCCTCCTGCACAGTTCAAGCTGACTGAGTCTCTCCGAATACCATGTGTACGTCAAGCGCCTTCCAGAATCTCAGGAAGAGCATGACGCAGCTTCCTCCTCTGAAACCTTAATGGCATTCACTTGAGCATGAATCCTCTTGTTTGCAAACAAGGTAGTAAACCCAACCAAGTGAATCATGTCTGTGTCCTCACACATGTGAGTGAAAGAATACCATGCTTTGAAGACCGTGTGGGGACATGTGTGTTCCATCTTGACTTGTTCTCCCAGTTGTTCCCTTCTCCAGCATAACCCACCCGATTCTGGAGGGATGGGGCTGCCTCCCTTTCATCCCTGATAATTATGACCAATGTTGGGTATCCAATTTGAGATGGGAAACTAAGCCAGAGAGCAAAGAGAAGAAAATACATTTCTATTCCATGCAGACGCTGTCTGATGTGAACGGAGAGAAAAAAAATATGTGCCCAGATTCAGTGGTAGAATTCGGGCTGTGCATTATCGCCCCCCCCCCCACCCCAGATAATGAAATAAAAATACTATTTGGGCATGAAGTCAGAGCAGGCTAAGAATGTGGAGGTGTTTAGTATGGGCAGGTAGGAGAAAGAGACCTATTCTTAACTTTATTGTCCCTCAGGCAAAGTCTTGTGATATTGTCGCTATAGTTATCAACTCTCTTGCACGTTGATAGGAATCATAATAATGTTATCATGGGTAAGCAAACAGAGGCTCAAGGATTTTGAATGATTAGTTCAAGGTCACACAGCTGGGACTTAAACTCTCCTTTTCTGGTCCTATATTTAGAACTATTTTTTATTAAATGCCTAATTTTACAAGTTCTACCTCTGTCTTTTTGGGATTTGCCAGCATTCATTGAAGGAAATAGAGATTAAGAGCGTGAATCAGAGAAGGCCAAGAGAAGACACGGTCTCTGTTTTCAAGTAGATGGTCACATGGAAAGGAATAAGACCTGTTCCCTGTGTTTGTAAATAAGTGAATAAGATCAAGAGGTAGAAACTCAAGGGAGCAGATAAAAGGAAGAAAATTCTACCCAACATTAAGACAGGTGATCATGTTAGGTGTTCGACTTCTTGTTCTGAAAAAGACCCTCCATGGCCTGACTGACTCTGACTTGGGCTCCGCAGCTGGATCCCTATGTTGGGTGAGGAACTGGACTAGGAGGGACTCGGATCCTATGGTAAGCTTGGGTGCTGGGCATGGAGGTCTCCACTACAATACAGCTTGATGCTCAATTAAGGACTAACTGGAAACCTCAGGACCCCACGGAGATGCTTCAGGTTCCTACAGAGGCTTGATCTGAATTCAAATTTGAAAGGTTTTGTTATATTTCTCATGAAACAGGAAGAAAAGACCTTGAAACAGAACCTAAACATATGGGAATTTGGTAAAGGATCAAAGGTCACACTGAATAAAATTACAAATTCTTCAATAAAAAAGGCATTTGCTGGGACAAATGCCTAACCATTAGGAAAACAGGAAAGTTCAATTCTCCCTCATTCCTGACATTACAATAAATTCCAGTTTAGTCAAACATCTTCATCATCAAAGCAGACATCGCTGGATCTGCATGAGGATGCACACACGCATGCACAAGGTCACGTGCACATATGGTGTATGATAGATGTAGGGTCCACCTCCTTGTCTAGACAGTTTTTTAGTGCACATTCTGAAGTTGTGGCATAATTGTCACTGGTCAGGCAGTCTAGCTTTGTATTTTTTTTTTTAAGTCAGGCTTGCGCAGGCTGCTCATGCATGTTCATCCACCCCACCGCGAGGGGCATGCTGAAGAACATTGTGTGGTCTATTTCTAGCCAGCTCAGGTGCCTCTATTCTTGGCATTATCCTGTTATAATGAAATGGACAGCGGGTGAAAAATAGCCGGCACTTGAAATATTGTGTTATGCATCATTATTGAATTAGGCATAGTTTTATTGTTTATTGTAATTTTCAGATGTTCCTTTTCTGTCCTTTATATTCATGTAAAAAAGAAAGTCAGAGTGTTGGGGTCATTAGTGATTCAACATTGAAAAGAAGAAAATTTCCTTCTGCTTCTCTTTGAAGCTTCTGAACCAGTTGGTTTGAGGATCATCCTGGGATTGCAAAGCAAGCTATTAAAAATGTGCCGTCCACAGCTACTTATATGTGCAAATAAGGATGTTTTGGAGACTGGAAAAACTATACAACATAGAGAAATAAAAGAATACTGAGGTTGATTTTTAGGTTGTAATTTTATAACCTCATTGTTCTCACTGACTTTATAAGTCAATGTTACATTTTGAACTTAAAAAAATAAACTGGAGCTGAATAGACTTTTGTTTTTCTCATTAGGATTCTAGGTAAAATTTTGTGGGAAGAAAAAGGTGTTTACTATGAAAATGTTTGAAAATCAGTAACTTTAAATATTTTTTTTTCCTGGAAAAAGCAATCTATTATTTTTATTATTATTATTATTATTATTATTATTATTTTGGTACTGGGGATTAACCCAGGGGCACTTAACCACTGAGCTACACATTCCCAGTCCAATAAAATTTTAATTTTGAGGCAGGGTCTTAATGTAGTGCTTAGAGCCTCACTACATTGCTGAGTTTGGCCCCCAACTTGCCATCTTCCTGTCTCAGCCTCCTGAGCTGCTGGGATTTTACAGGAGTGTGTCACCATGCCTGGCTGATCCTTATTTTTTTTTTTTTTTTCTTTTCTGTTTTTGCCTTGGCTTCTGAGATGTACAGGACTGTGACAACTGCAACAGTATCCACAGATTAGGTTTTCCAGAGTAATCGTTTCCCTTCCTTCCCTCTCTACTTGAATTCTGTCTTTTATGGATATTTATTTTTCTACTATGTGTAGATTGGTTGTCTATTTTTAAAACCAGAATTCTTTCTTTCTTTTTTTCTGGAGGCAGGTGGAATATATTCATTCAAAAATGTAACAAATACTCATTGCACATCTACCATTTTCAGATACACTTCTATGTACAGAGACATTAGAAAACAAAGAAAAGGGTCTAGCCTCATGGACTGTGCATTCTATTTGGTTAAACCAGACAATAAAATCAATGCCAAATGGGTTGGGAAATGACAGCGTTGGTTGCAAAGGAGGCAGGGGGAGGATTGGGAGAGAGGCTCCCATTTAGGTCACGGATGGCTTCTCTGAAAAGCTGAGATTTGAACAGAGACTTGGGTCAAGTGAGGGAGCAAGGCACAATGACATCTGGGCAAAGAGCCACCATTCTGAGGAATCAGCTAATGGCACAGGGTGGAGCCTTGGAACACGTTGTGTGTACATTAAAGAAAATGAGAATAACAGTGATGATGGCATTTCTCCCTCTGCCCCTGGAAAGTGACCCGGGATGGTAGACTGTCCCTACGATGCTTGTTTGTTTTGCTGTCCACTCACATCTGTGACTCTGTTTCCCCAGAGCAGGGCCAGAGCCTTTCTGGAGAGCTTAGAAACCACGGCAGTCATATCGTTCTTCAGTTCTGCCATTTTCAGTATCATTCTTCCCCAGCCTCTGGCTCAGCTCTGTTGACTCCCAGGCTAGACCTCATCAGGAGCTGCCCCACAGTGCTAAACTTGCCACTTCCCACCTGCCATCCTGACACCAGAATGATGATGATGATGACGATGGGGTGGTGGTGGTGGTGTGATGTGGTTGGTGCTGATGGTGGCACTCTCATTTGTCAGGCTCTACGGTAATCCCAGCAACCTAGCAGGATAGCTACCATCCCCAATCTGTAATGGGGAAACTGAGGTCCAGA
Organism: Sciurus vulgaris; assembly: GCF_902686455.1. NCBI lineage: Eukaryota > Metazoa > Chordata > Mammalia > Rodentia > Sciuridae > Sciurus > Sciurus vulgaris. Next base: position 76,769,537 of record NC_136472.1, read on the forward strand.
GATGACACAGTCTACTCATGCCTTAGGAGTGATAGGCTGGTATTTGAACCTAGAAGGTGAAATACAGGACCCTGTGTAGTCACCAAAACCCATCCCAAACGCATACCTTTTTGACCTCACAGAGTCTCTTTTTGGTCTCTAGCCACTTGTAGAGAAGGACATGCTGACTGGTGTTTTTTCAGAACCTTGCCCTGGAGAACTGGACCTGTCCATCATTACCCAAGGAACCACCGAACGAGTCCTTCCCTCTGAGCCATATGGATAGCTATCATTTTCCTAGCTCTGGACATCAGTGCTGATAGGAATTGTATCTGCTGGGCCTTAACCACTACAGGTCAGTTTCAGATTTGCCACATACTTTTTATTCCATACAAACTGAACTTCTGGTGACCTGCTTCAGGGGCCAATTTAACTAGCTAGTGATTTTCTTCAGTCTGAGTCCCAGACAGACCCTTCCTGCTTCCTCTTCTTTCTGAGTTCCCCTGGGTTATGATCCTTTTCCTTGATGTGAGAAAATACTTTACAAATGCAAAATGATTTTCAGCATTACTGCCAGGATTTCAACGCTTATGTACTCACATTTTTGGGATGTGTTCCAAAACAATATATTTTTTTTGGCAGTATAATTTTTGGGGAGGAAGTTTACTGTGTTTAAAACCTGATATTTCAAGGGCAGATGAAAGTTTTTTCAAGAATTAAGAAAATACTCTATCATTTATTTCTTTGGCAGAATATCTACATTTGCTTCTCTTGAAGTCCTTAGAAGACCATACTGTATTCATTTGCAAACTTTAGAAAATAAGCTAAGGGAGGAGTGAATGGAAGAGAAGAAAGACATACCTTGATGAAAGCAAAGTTTTCTTAAATTGCTTGGTCACATGAATTCATTTTTTCTTTAATTCAGGAATTGGCAAACTTCTTGTCAGAAGTCAGAGAATAACTATTTTAGGCTTTGGGGCCATATCACCTTCACAAATGCTCACTGTGCCATTGTTACATGAAAACAGCCTTAGGTTATATGTAACCAAATGGATGTGACTGTGTTCTAATAAAACTTAATTTCCAAGAATGGGTGATGAGCCAGATTTGACCTGGAGGCCATACTTTTGTGTACTGTTGATTTAGCAGAAGAATTTCTGCTACATGTTTACCTACAAGGGAGAAACAAAGATCGTCAGAATTGGAAGGACTCTGGCAGATCACGTGCTCCAACTTCATTTTGTTGATGAAGATCTGTTAATCCCTCAAGGTTACATACTTTGTTAACAGTAGCATTAAGAAAAGAGATGAACGTTTACTGACCATATGGATATTTATGGCAAAAACTTAATGCCTCTCACATCTATTCTCTTCAGCTTTCTGAGTAAAAGGACCCCAGATTTGATGGAGATACTTGGCCTCTGGAATTAAGACTGCATTTCCCAGCCTCCCTTGACCTGAATGTTGCTGTGCAACCAAGTTCCACTCAGTGTTTGTGTGCTATGTAGAGGAAGGGTCCCTAAAGAAAGGGAATGTGGCTCTTTTCTCCCCTTCTCATTTCCTCTGACTGAAGTGTGGATGCAATGGATGAAACATGAGCAGCCATCCTGCGACCTGGTGGCAACGCTGTGCTGAGGATGCCAAGGCAATCAAGGAGAGAGCTAGATGCCCTGTGCTGTGGAGAGTCACCTGGACTGAGCTGACTCTGGACCTCTTTACTTCCATACTTTCAAGCTGTTACTCTGTTGCCTTCTGGTTGGGATTGCATCTGATGAGAAGCCTTCAGAAATTCTTCTTTGCTGTTGTCTATGTCGTTGTGACCATTTCTTCCAATGCCCTTAAGATTTTTCCCTTTTTAGTAATTGGATTATGATATGCATTGGTGTGATTTTGTGATCATGCTTCTTGGGATGTGTACACCTTTTTGGATTTGGAAATCTTGAAGCCATTATAACAGCAACAACTTTTTTCCCCCTTCTTCCACTTACCACCTCATTTCTGGAACTCCAATACATGTATGTTAAATCGCTTTGTATTTTCCTACAGGTCACTAAGTCTCTATTATTTTTCCAGGCTTCCTTCTCTCTGTGATTCAGTTTGGCAAGCCTCTGTTGTCTTGTGTTCAAGTTTACTGATTTTTTCCCCCCTCTGAATTCAATCATCTGGCAAGCTTATCTAAAAAAATTTTATTTTATATATTATAGTTTTCATTTTTGAAAGTTGTATTTGTTATTCTTTTTAAAGGTTTTCATTTCTCTAGCATGCTTATATTTTCCTTGAAATACTTGAAGATATTTATAACAGTCTTTAAAATGCCCTATGCCTGTCTGTTTCTCTCTTTCTGATACAGGGATTGAACTGAGGAACACTTAACCACTGAGTCACAGCCCCATCCCTTTTCATTTTTTATTTTGAGACACTATCTTGCTAAGTTGCTCAGGCTGACTTTGAACTTGTGACCCCCCTGCCTCAGCCTCCTGAGCCACTAGGGTTATAGATTCGTGCCACTGCACCTGGTCTTCTATTACTTTTCTGTTGATTGACTTACTTCTTATTATGAGTTATACTTTCCAGCTTAGTCACACATCTAGTAATGTTTACTAGATGCTGGATATTATGCATATTAGATTGTTGAATGTCTGGATTTTTTTTTCTCTTCTTTTTTTTTGTTACTAGGGATTGAACCCAGAGGTGCTTTACCACTGAGCTACACCCCCAATCCTTTTACTTTTATTTTGAGACAGAGTATCACTAACTTGCTGAGAGTCTCACTGAATTGCTGAGGCTGGTCTCGAATTTATAATCATCCTGCCTCAGTCTCCCTAGTTGTTGGAATTACAGGTGTGCACCACCATACCCAGTCGGATTTTGCTGTTTTTTAAAAAGCATTGTGTTTGATTTTAATAAACAGTTGATTTACTTATAGGTCAGTTTGATCCTTTTGGGTTTTTGAGAAGCTTTGTTAGGGCAGGTCAAGAGTAACAAGTAATAATTTAGTTCTCTAAAATGTGACCTTTTTAGAGTTCCTGCAGAATGAGGGTTCAATGAGGTTCAAATTCTGTGAGTATTTTAGCTACCAGATTTTTTGTAATTATTTTCTTTGTGTTCACTGTTGTTTTCCTGCCCTGGTAGAATCTCGTCCTATGCGTGTACAGTTTAGTATTAAACCCCAAACTGAAATAGATTACTGTGCTAAGTTTTTGGAGTTTTCTCTGCATAGTGCTTTCTTCTCTGACCCAGTTCTCTGCAAATTTCAGCTGCCTCAGTCTCCCTAAACTCTCTTTTCACACGACTGCTGTACTCTGCTGGGCTTCTGCCTCTCTATTCCAGGGAGAGAGACTTCAGGCAGAAGTATGGACAATCATTAATCTTACCTTCTTCATTTCATAGTCATGTACAGTCTCTTTGTCCAATGTTTGAAAACCATCAATTTAGTTTTTAGTTGTTTTGGGGGAAGAAGACTAGTAGAATATCAGCGATAACCTCATAACTGGAAGTGGGATTGTATTAATGTTTAAATGAAAATGAAAAAAAGTCTATTTAATCTTGATTAAGCCATGCAATTTTCAGTTACTTGAAGCCAAACAGAATTTTAAATATTACACTTCAACATACCTAGTGCCAAGCTAGGTATTTCATGCACATTATTACATAGATCTTATTTTAGCTTCATGAAATTTCCATAGAGTAATATAGTTACTGCTGTTCCCATTTTACAGATAAAGAAAACCAAACTAGAGGAGAAATATATGGAATCAATGGGTCCCCTGAAAATTACCCTGGGTAGTTAATGAGAGCCTGCATTTCAGTGAACATAGAATGAATACCAAGACACCTGAAAGACATTGAGGGGATAGAATTAGTTGACACTAGTAAGTGCTTTGCTATGGAAAGCGACGAAAATGCTGTGAGTGTTGGAACCTAAGATAACAGCAGTAACCTCAATAGACACAGGAAAGATATTGATATTGCATCAAAAAATTCAAAATATGGGGCAAAGTATCATACTTAGCTTGTTCAATCATTACTTTCCTTACGTCATCCATGAGAATGTACAATGTCTTTTTTCTCCTCTGTATATAATCCAGTGTCACTTTTTGGGATTTCTGGACATCTAAGGGGGCTGTGCAGAAGTACTGCTAGTAAAAGATTTTCTCTGCAACTATAGGTAGAGTGCAAACCCCCAGGGTAGAGCAGCTTGTTTCTGGACTTGATGCCTCTTGTGACATGTACTATTATCCTCCTGGCTCAATGTCTTGCCCTAGTCACTGTCCTAATGGCCAGTTTTATGCAGGTTTCAACAGTATTGTGTAGCTATGATTGGCAGCACTTCCTCACCTTTGGATCCAGCCTGTGGACCCTTCATCACTTCCCTGGGACCTCTGAGACACCACACTATGGGATACCTGTGGAGCCTCCTCTACGGAGACAGAAGCCACTATGAAGTTCCGAGAGTTAACACCTGAGGGGCCATTTTTGACAAATGAGGGATGTCCTGAAGGATAAATGCTATTCCCTTTCCTCCCTCAGACTGAATTGCAATTTATAAGGCTTCTGGGAAGTTCCTGTTAGGACCGGGAGACAGTTTTAGTGGTGATCAATGGAATATTGAATTCTTATTTTGACTTTTTCTCTTTTCCCTTCTCTTACATTTCTGCTCACTGGGATGACATTCCCAAATAAAGTACCTGCATGCAAACCAGAGTCATAGACTGCTTTGGAAGGAAAAGAGAATATAGGCTTCCTCACCCTAAAAAAATGGAGTAACTTACAGGGAGTGAGTCTGAGAACCATGCAGGTCAATGTTTCTGGGTTAGCCTCAGAGAGGTGAAAACATTGCAGGGACTAGAAAGAGCCAAAAAAGACATAAAAAACGGAAGAAAATTCCTTGAAGAAATGGGTGGCAATGTCATCTATCATATGACACATCTGATCACAGAGCTGGTAAATGTGAGCTCTTCAAAGCTTTTTATAACCAGTTGGTTAGCAATGAACTTGGCTTTATGAGCAGAAGTTGGACAAAACCAAACTAATTTTCTCTTAAGATGGATGGTTATAATGGTGTTAATAAAACCTTGATTTCTTGAACGTGCAGATTAGGAGGCAATAGGGGCCTGTTGTACTGCACTCTTGAGTATGCAGTTGACTCCTCAATGCTCATAAGATAGCTTCCTCCTGCTTCCTACTTTGCCTGGAATTGATTCTACTCAACAGCAGCCAGAGAACTTGACTGAGGCTCGGCAGGGGTAGGACTCCCTCCTCACAGACCTGCAGTAGCTCCCCATGGCTTACTTCAGTTTACAAGTAAACTGAGTCTGACCCTCTTTACCTAATATTTCAGTTACATCTGACTACTACATTTACTCCATACTGTCCTGTCCTCAGGCTGTTTCCATGGCCTGAAATATCCTTTGACTCTGCCTGTTGTATTCAAACCCATCATTTGAGAATCCCCCCACCCCCCACCCCCTGTGCTATATTCTTCTGAAAGTCCACCAGCCACAGGTGATCACTCCCTACTCTGAACCCTGTGACTTCTTGTGTTTCTTCTGGGGAGCTTATCATAGGTTTCCCTGTATTAGAGATATTTGCCAGAATACCTGTGTCATTTTTAGGAGATGGAATGGTCTTCGCCATTCATATGTTGAATTAAATGAGTACATGACCAAAAGAGATACTTGGAGAACTACAAAATAAGGATCCACGTTCTTTTTTTTTTCTGACTTATATAGGTTTGGTGAATGGGGAAGGAGAGTAAGTGAAGGAGAATTCACCTTTACAGAGCACCTACTATGTTCCAGGTGCTTTCCAAAATTCTCTCATTTTCTGAGTCTTCAGAACTCCCTAGAAAATGTGTAGTATGAATTGAGCTTTACAGGAGAGTGTGAAGCTCAGGCAGGTTGAGTGAATTACCCCAGGTGTACAGCTAGAAAGTGGTAGGATTGAAATTTAAATCAAGATCTCCATGACTCCAAGAAACTTGCTCATTCCATTATAAACAGAGGCCCATATAATTTATTCTCCTTGCTGGAACACTTTCGAAAATGAAAGGGAATATTACTGATAGTTACCCTGGGACAACCAAGGTATCCCGAGTCTCCTAGGTAAGGTTATGTCCTATGATCACCCTAATTACAAACTACACTGCCTCTCCTCATATTCTCAGTTTGAAACAGAAAACTAAAATGAACCTCCTTTTGCTTTCTTAATTCTCTCAGACAGGGTGACTTTGGAAGAAATAATGTGTCATTGTGGGAAACTTCCTTTATTAATGATGGAAAGAAATCCACATTATCTGAAGGAATGGATGAGGAATCTTGTCTTTGCATGTTCTTTTAGGAGGGTTGAGGACACTCCTGTCCCTCCATTGCCTCCTCTAAAAGCACTTGGAGTGAATGAGTCAATCTCTTGAGGCCCAGTAGAGTAGGCTCATGGGGATCCACTGGAGTCAGGCATACCGGGCCCACATCTAGCTTGGTCACTTATTTTTTTTTTAATTTTTTTAAAAAGATTTTGATTCATTGTACACAAATGGAGTACAACTATCATTTCTCTGGTTGTACACAAGTAGTCATACCATTTGTGTATTCATACGTGTACATAGGGTAAAGATGTTTGTCTCATTCTATTATCTTTCCTTCCCCGGCCCCTCCCCAACTCATTTCCATCTACACAATCCATCCTTCTTACATTTTCCCCTTATCTCCCACCACCCCCGTTATGTATCATCAACCACTTATCAGAGATTATTTGGCCTTTGGTTTTTTGGGATTGGCTTATTTCACTCAGCATGATATTCTCCAACTTCATCCATTTACCTGAAAATGTCATGATTTTATTCTTCTTTATGGCTGAATAATATCCCATTGTGTATATATACTACAGTTTCTTTATCCATTCATCTATTGAAGGGCATATAGGTTGGTTCCACAATCTAGCTATTGTGAATTGAGCTGCTATAAACATTGATGTGGCTGTGGTACTATTGTATGCTAATTTTAAGTCATTTGGGTATAGTTAATCACTTATAAAATGGGTAACAACAACAACTGTAACAGAAACTAATTTTATTGAAATTTTACTATATACTGAGCCCCTGTTCTGCCTCATCCTATTGGCCTCTATGTGTCTTCTCATTTGTTCTGCACAACAACCTTGTCAACAGGGTCCTATTTTTATTTCAATTTTACACATGAAGAAACAGATGCACAGGGTGTGTTACCTCAAACAACTTAGCTATTTAAGCAGTGGAACCCAAATTACTTGACTCCAAGAGCCAGTTCCTAAATACAGAGCTATATGGCTCCCTGAGTTCAGGAGACCAAACTCACAGTGTCACTGGGAAGACTGAACAGTAGCACATTTATGCAAATGCCAAGTACTGTGCCTGGTAAGAAGTAGGCATTCCATGACAAGCACTGCTATGATTATTTTCAAGCTATACCTCTCCAGAAGAGCATCCTAAATGCTTGTTAGTACCTCACATCTTCCTCTAACACTTCCTTTTCATTCTCTCATTGAATCACATGTTAGGAATGGAAAGAAAATTCTCCATGTATTAAGATAGTGCCAGATCCTGGAGATGGGAGAACCCCAACATTCTTCCTTGTGGAAATCACATTCTAGCAGAAAGCTCTGGTATCACCAATATGCAAAAGTACTGCCTGATATAACAAAGGTACTCCCAACATACTGTGAGCTCATTCACTTCACACTCAATTGGCCCACAATGTTTCAGGCCTTGGAAATCCTCAGTCCATGGAGGTGCAGGGTAGGGAGGGGTTCATCTCACTCAGGGAAGGGGGAGAGTTGAGAACAGTTTTGTGAGATGATACTGACTTTTTGTCTATAAAAGACCATTTGTCATGGTACTAGGGACATTCCTAGGTGCAGGGATGGTAGATGCAAAGGCATAGAGGAGGGAAAGTCCACAACCCCTTTGGGGAGTGGCCCAGTTAGGCATGGCTCAGTGTGTAGAGGTTTGTGTAGGCAAGGCGTCAGCCTCAAGAGGGCAGCTGGGGTAGCTGCAGGAAAGGAGTTTCAATTCACCAAGAGTCTCCAGGAGCCAGGGCTATGCTGAATATTTTATGCATAATGCCCTTGATCTTAACAGGAGCAGGCAGAGTGTGGTGGACAAGTTAAAGTTAAACAATGTAGCCACAGATACTTGCTAGTAAGAAGAGAAGCAAGGATTTGAATGCCTGGCAAGTATTCTCTGGACCCTGCTGCCTCTCAGGCAGCAAACCAGGGGCTACGTATAGTCCAACAGCCCCTCCAGTGTGCTGCTGAGAGCTGCTCAGCCCATTGGTTGGGGCTCATTGTGGCATCTGGCCCTTGTTAATCTGCCTAACTTATGGTCGAGCTTTGGAAATGTGTGCTTTGGGACTCTACTCTGAACGGGTCTGGGGAAGGAGTGACAATTGACTTTCCTGGGGGGGGAGAGGCGTTGGCAACTCACAATTAAGACATGTAAAACTTCTAGAACTAGTAAATGAATTCAGCAAAGTAGCAGGATATAAAATCAGTACCCATAAATCATACGTGTTCCTATACATCAGTGATGATTCTACTGAAAAGAAATTAGGAAAACTATGCCATTCACAATAGCCTCAAAAACAAAACAAAACAAAACAAAACAAAACAAAAACCTTAGGAATCTATCTAACAAAAGAGGTGAAAGACCTCTACAATGAAAACTGCAGAACACCAAAGAAAGAAATTGAAGAACTTAGAAGATGGAATGACCTCCCATGCCTCTAGATAGACAGAATTAATATTGTCAAAATGGTCATACTAACAAAAGTGTTATACAAATTTAATACAATTTCTATTAAAATCTCAATGACATTCTTCATAGAACTAGAAAAAGCATGAAATTCATTTGAAAAATAAGAGAACCAGAGTATCCAAAACAATCCTCAGCAAGAAAAGTGAAGCAGGAGGCATCACAATACCAGATTTTAAACTATAGTACAGAGCTGTAGTAAGAAAAACAGCATGGTATCGGCACCAAAACAGACACATAGACCAGTGGTACAGAATAGAAGACACAGAGACAAACCCACATAAATACAGTTATCTCATATTAGACAAAAGCACCAAAAACATTCACTGGGAAAATACAGCCTATTCAATAAATATTGATGGGAAAAATGGAAAGCCACATGTAACAAAATGCAATTTAACTTCTATCTCTCACTCTGCATGAAACTCAACTCAAAGTGGATCAAAGACTTAGGCACTAGATTTGTGCCTACTAGAAGAAAAAGTAGGCCCAAATCTTCATCATGTCAGCTTAGGATTTGATTTCCTCAAGACCTGTAAAGTGCAAGAAGTAAAATCAAGAATCAATAAATGAGATGACTCAAACTAAAAAGCTTCTTCTCATCAAAAGTAAAATCAATAATATGAAGAGAGAGACTACAGGTTGGGAGAAAATCTTTACCACATGCACCCCAGATAAGGCATTAATCTCTAGGATATATAAAGAACTCAAAAAACTTAACACTAAAAAAGCAAATAACCCAATAAATAAATGAACTAAGGAACTGAACAGACATTTTTCAGGAGAAGAAATACAATCCTTCAGCAAATATATGAAGAGATAGATGTTCAATTTCTCTATCAATTAGAGAAATGCAAACAAAACTAAGATTTCATCTCACTCCAGTCAGAATAGCAATTATCAAGAATACAAGTAACAACAAATGTTGGTGAGTATGTAGGGAAAAAGGTACACTCATACTTTGCAGGTGGGACTACAAATTGGTGCAACCATTATGGAAAACAGTATGGAGATTCCTCAGAAAACTTGGAATGGAACCACCATTTGACTCATTTATCCCACTCCTTGATTTATACCCAAAGGACTTAAAATCAGCATACTACAGTGAAGCAGCCACATCAATGTTTATAGCAGCTCAACTCACAACAGCTAAACTATGGAACCAAACTAGGTATTCTTCAACAGATGAATGGATAAAGAAAATGTGATATATACATGTATACACATCCACAAAATGGAATATTATTCGACCTTAAAGAATAATGAAATTAAGTATTTGCAGATAAATGAAATTGGAGAATATCGTGCTAAGTGAAATAAGCCAATCCCCAAAAACCAAAGGCCAAATGTTTTCTCTGATATGCAAGTGCTATTTCACAAAAAGTAGGGGCAAGGAAAGAATAGAGTTACTTTAGATTAGGTAGAGGAGAATGAAGGGAGGAGAAGGGTGTGGGGATAGGAAGGATAGTAGAGTGGAACAGACATTATTACCTCATGTACATATGACTGCATGACTGATGTGATCCTACAACATGTACAATCAGAAAAATGAAAAATTTTAGTCCATTCATGCATGATTTATCAAGACGTATAAATGCATTCTATTGTCATGTATAACTAATTAGAACATATAAAAAATTTTTAAAAATGTGTAAAAATCACCTCACACCCTTTATGTTGGCATCTGGGCAGGGCTCCCGTGACAGCATTTTCATTACGGCGTCACATCTTTTCTTTTCAACTTCTATGTTTGCTGTTGACAGTATTCAGAAGGTAAGATGGGGTTTCTTTTTTCATTCTTTCTTTTTCTTTTTTTGATTGGGAGATGTGCAACCCAGGCATTTCCCAAACTATGAAGGAACACAACTGTGAGTGTAAAAGAGGTTTCCAGAAACCAGTGAATGAATGTTGGAATGATGCTAAAATAAGCGATCTTTAATTTACATTTCTGTGAAAATGGTTTTCATTAACCTTTGTAATTCTAAGTATGACACTTGGATTACTCTTGAGGCAAAGGTGAGGGAACCAGGTTGATTGAGCACGAACTAGATGTTCATCATTGTGCTGACTGAAAGGATCAGCTCATGTAACCTTTACCAAGGATCTGTACCAGGGCGTATGGGATGAACTGTGTCCCTCAAATTCATATGATGAAGCCCTAACCAGTACCTTTGAATGTGACTGTGTTTGGAAATAGACTCATTAAAACAGTAATTAAGTTGACATCATTAGGTTGGACTCTGATCCAATATGACAGGTGTCTTTATAAGAAGAGGAGATTGAGACACAGACACAGAGGAAGACCATGTGAAGATACAGGGAGAGCACCTCCATCCACAAGCCAAGGGAGGGACCTCAGAAGAAACCAGTCTTTGGTTACCTTGCTTTTTGAGCCTTCATAACTTTAAGGAAATTACATTTCTGCTGTTTAAACCATCCAGTCTTTGGTATTTTGTTATGGGAGCCCTAGCACACTGATATGTTAGGTACTAGAAAACTTAGATAGATAAGTATTTTAGCCTTTATGGACCAAATGTCACTGTTGAAAATGCTTGATTCTGCCATTATGGTACAAAAAGCAGCAGCCAACAATATGTAAACAAATGAGCATAGCTGTATGCTGATGAACTTTATTATAAACCAGGCAATGGGCCATGGTTTCCTGAGCCCTCATGTATGCTAAATTGGACCTGTGCTGGGTGAATGAAGGAGTATGTGGTCTGGCAGGGGAGATGCGCAACCAAGCAGCTCTACATGGGAAGGTCAGTGTACGTGAGGGAAGTTCAGGATGTTGAGGAGGGTTGTGTGCTCCTACTTGGGGGAGGCAGGGTAACGGCTGGTAAACCTCTGTTGGAGGAGGTCAATACCTGAGCTACACATGAATTGATGCATTTTACTTGATAATTCATTTTTATCCTCTGAGATTAAAACTCATGGTCACCTGAGACTCAGTTTAAGGTCTTGAGTCCATGGGGCCAGAGTCCCTAAGCATAAGCTGAGTGTGGCTGTGGTCTCTGGGGTGCGTCTGGCCAGCTTGGCTAGAGCTCCGGGAATGCTACATCTCAGGGTGGGCCTCCAGCTCCTTGAAGCTCTCTCACTCTACAGTCCACTGAGCTAAAACAATGACCTTGTCACCCTGGCCCCAGGATGATGCCCTTCCCAGCTACTGTAGCCCACGGATATGATTCCCTGTCAGCCACCTGAACCCAACCGCTGAGGGATGCATTTGAGAAGTCCCTGTGGTCCCCAAGGCAAGAGGCTGGGAGGCTAATGGTGGCTTGCTCTTTATATCTTCCAAATCTTTTCAGATCTTCCATATCTTTCAAGTACCCTTTCTTTTCCACAGGATGCCAGAGTGAGGCGGGACCTGGGAGCCTGGTGAAATCAGCCTCATAAACTTATCTTGCTAAACAGGGGGAGGTGACTGACACAAGGCTGCAGATTGCCTGAGCTCCATGTGGTGACAGGCCAGCACAGAATTCAGACTCTCTCCCCTTCCCCCGGGGCTGAGGACCAGGTCTGCTTCTCCAAACTGTGGGAGACTCAGCTCTCATAAGAGATTCCTTTTCCAACAGCTTTCAACTCTAGTTTTGGGGGAGATGTTATACTTTTTCTGGTTATAAAATTGTTAGATGTAGTATCTCCCCCTTATCCATGTGGGATAAATTCTAAGACCACTAGTGGATATCTGAAAATCATAGTACTGAACACTACACTTACTATATTACTTCCTATACATATATACATACCTATTTAATTTACATATTTGTTTACATATTAATTTACATATTCATTTGTTTAATTTATAAATGAGACACAACTGATTAACAATAATAACTAATAATAAAATAGATCACTATAAGAATATACTGTAATAAAAATCTATGCCAATGTGGACTTTCAACATATCTTATTGTACCTTGGATCTTAGCACTGTCAGCATATGAGAGTTTTTTCTTTTAAGTCAAGAACGTCTGCCTTTTCACTTAAAGGAAACCCTTCCTGGCTTTTCTTTGGCATATCCAAATTGCCAGCATCACTATTTTTGCATTTTGGAGACACTATTTAGTGAAATAAGGGCTACTCAAACACAGGTGTGGGATATTGTGACAGACATGACATGGTAACTGAGATGGCGGTGAAGTGACTAATGGGCACAGGGTGAAGATGCTCGACAAAGAGATGATTTGCACCCTGAGCAGGATGGAGTGGGACAGTGAGATTTCATCCCTCTACTTAGAATGATGTGCCATTTAAAACTTACGAATTTCCTATTTCTGGAAATTTCCACTTAATATTTTATGGTTGACCACCTGTCACTGAAACCATGGGAAGGAAAACTGCCCATGTGGTGTGTGCATTATAGTAATTGCAGAAAACCTGCAAGGCACAGAGGAGTGTTAGCAAACAGAAAAATGTATCTATGATCTCATCTCTCTGAAATGATCTCTATGGACACGCTGGCACATTTTCTTTGTTTTGCTGATTTTTAAAGAAATATAATTGGGTCCTGTTTTTTTTTTTTTTTTTTTTTTTTTTACACAATTTGGAAATTTACTTTTTGTCCTTTAACATTATAAATATTTTCCCTTGCCACCAAAAATGCCCAACTGTCACCTCCATTTTCCTTTGCTGAATCTCAAGGGTCATCTGAATAGAGACCTTTCTGACCACAACAATTTATGAGACATGCAGGACAGAAGGAGCCCTTGGAGTGGGCATCAGGACCTGGAGCTTGGCCCTGTTCTGATGTTGACCCATTGGTGAAACCAGTCTGGTTTTGCCCATTCATTAGTCCTTGGTTTCTTCACTTTTATGCAAGGCAATTGGTTCCAGGATGCCACGTATATATGGACTTTTTTTTCCTAGTAAAGTTCTCAAGTTTGATGACAGGTATTCAAGAAAATCTTCAAACTAGCTTTCCTTAAACACAACATTACTTTGAAGACACTGTATCAGGGATGCTTTGAACAATTAAAGAAGACAGGTTGTCCCAAACATCTGAATGTACAAATTAGACACCATATTTCTGCCTTTTTTTTTTTTTTTGGTGAACCAATTTTTTTTATTTAAAAAGTTTTTACTTCATAATGTTTTATTAACTTTTTCCCAATTGCTATATATTCTTCCACAAGATCATTTTTAAATGTATATATTATATTTCACTACACTAATGCATCTTAATAACTAAACTCTATTAGTTAGACACCAGGTAGTTTCTAATCTGTGCTAGGTACAGAACATATATCTTTGTTCTTGACCTATGATTTCCTTGGATGAATTCCTAGAGTTAATATTTTTTTTAAAAATTAACTATACATAATACATAAAAGAGCAAATATTTATAGGTTACAATGTGATATTCTGAAATATGTGTATGTTGTATGGAACCAACCTAGATGCCCTTCAACAGATGAATGGATAAAGAAAATGTGGTACATCTACACAATGAAATATTACTCAGCCTTAAAGAAGAATGAAATTATGTCATTTGCAGATAAATGGATGGAGTTGGAGAATATCATGGTAAGTAAAATAAACCAAACCCCCCAAACAAAGGTCACATGTTTTCTCTGATAAGCAGATGCTGATCCATAATGGAGGGGGAATGAAGGGACTTTGGATTGTGCAGAGGGGAGTGAGGGAAGGGGTTGGGGGTGTGGGAATGGGAAGGACGGTGGAATGAGATGGACACTATTACCCTATATACATATATGATTAAACTACTGGTGTGACTCTGCACTTTGTTCAGCCAGAGGAAAGAGAAGTTATGCTTCATTTGTGTACAATGTGTCAAAATACATTCTGCTGTCATGTAGAACTAATTAGGACAAATTAAAATAAATATTTAATAAAAAATGTCCATACATGTGAATAAACAGAGAACATACAAATGGTGGACAGATTCCTGAGAAAAAGGAATGCAAAACATTGCTAGACATCATATTTCAACTCATGCTACTCTAGCAAAAATTTTGAAGATGTGGAAGGTAGAAAAGTGAATGGTGGGAAATCCATATTATTTAGGAAGGTGTTTTGATGACAGTTCTCTTTCTACCCTCTGGTAGGCCCTTTTCCTCTTCTTGGTCCTCAGGATTTGCCCTTGATCTCTTCTTTTTCTGGAAGAGCTTAAAGTCAGCAAAAGCTTTCTCTTGCTTTGTACTGCCCTGTGATGTGTGAGGTGGTATGCTCTGGATTTTATTATAACCAAGGGAAGGGACAGCAAGGGAATCTAAACTGAAGAGTCTTGTTTATGTGGGCTTTGGACTTGCACTGACCTGAATTAAAATCTTGGGTCTGATCTTTTACTAGTTTGACTTTAGACAATTGCTCTGAGTCTCAATCTCCTAAGCAAAAAAAAAAAAAAAAATGGAGATGTAAAGATAATATATAGCATAATAGAATTGTTGAGGTGAATACATGAAACAGCCCATACATCTAGCATGCTTAAGAACAGTATAAGGGATATTATAATTATTATGATGGTAATGAGCTTAGGTATGTACATCATTCATATATATCTTAATTGCAAAGAGTGTGATATCTAAAATTTTGAAACATAATTTTAAAGACAAACTACCTGTAGCCTCCAGCATAAATGTGTGCATCCTCTGTGTACAGAAAGCACAGCAAATGAAATTCCTTTATAATAATCCAATAATTTTTCCTTGAGCAATGACAGAATTTTAAAACCTTTCCTGGGGAGAGATGTTGATAAGAGCTTTAGGTTGATTACTTTTTATATCCCATGTCCTGTTTGGCTGATAAGCTCCCAATCTCTGCATTTCACATTGTTTTTATCTTCCTGGGCTATACCCATCTTGTCACTGTCATCTTTTCAGTTGTCAGAATGAAATTGAAGGAAGACAAAGGGGGATTGAGGCCTTGGGACAGGGTTGCTAAACCCCCAGGCAAGGGTGACAGGTCAGAGCTACCTCAGAAAAGGCCATTCTGGATGTCAGCATTAAACATAATCTATAGGACACAGGTCCTTTGACTAATCTGGTACACAAAGACTGGCTCTCTCGTTGTGTGGAAGCTCCAGGCCTCTTCTTCCTCTGCCTTGGGCTAATAAAATCCTAGATTCTTACAATAGCTGTTTCAATTCAATGTAGTCTTTTTATCCCACTGTCATTTCCTAGGAACCAATGCATTCTGAAAATCTGAGTTTTAAGGGAACTCAGAAAACACCCAGTTCAGATGCTTTCTTTCTGAGATGAGAGAGTCAAGAGAGTCAAGGCTAAGGAAAGACAAGAATGTTAGCATAACTTCCTGTTTAAGGGACACATGGGCACCTTGCTGTGGATGGATTGGCCATGTTTATAATGGCATCAACATATTTGTGCTCTTGTGATCCATTGGCGAGTTCTGGGTAACTCCTTCCAGAGACTGATTTTGGTTACCAAAAATTATTATATATAATATTGATTGGACCTGTGTCCTTTTGGGGTGGAGAGGGAATGAGAATAAAAGAGAGAGTGTGCCGTCTAAATAATCATCTGGTGGTGAGATCTGGATGGTATTTTCCTTGGCAGAAACATGTACAAACATTAAATATACTTGGATCCTTTTTCCCATTAGTCTTCTTGTGGATACCAAAATAGTGTGGTAAATACATGAAGATGAAGGTAGTTCTAAGTAGAGGAAACCAAAACACTTCTTCCCTGAATATTTTGGGAAATCCACTTAACTAATTTGGAAATGCTGAATGTTGAAAGTCTAAACAAACTTTCAGATTGTTCCAAGATTTGAAGATAGCTTCTGAGAAACTGCAGCCAAAGGACCTTAAGATTGCAGTGCAACCAGAATATAGTTACACATTCCACCAGCATCATTATTCTTAATATTAATCACCTTTCCACACCATAACATTCCCAATGCCTTTTTCTTTCTTCTTCTGAGGTCTTCAATTCCGTTAGACATGAGCATTTTTCCTTTCCTCCAGGTTGAACTCCCTGTTCAGTGGTTCCAGATTGCACCTCTCCCCTTGCACTGTGAGCGAGACCTCAGAAGGACAGTTGCATTACCAACCGTGCAAATGGTGACTCCTTTCACATCTACTAAATCCTCTTAGAGTCTCTTTGCATATTACAATTCTGAAATAAAATGTGATTGCATTATGAAAAAAATCAGTTGAGCTTATAAAGCCTTGACACTATAGAGATGTTCCAGATGTATCAGGAGTGAGACACCATTTTGGAGTCATTATGTTGAGACCCCACTTGGAAAACTTAGAAAACAAGCACTCAAGATGGAATGAAGCCCAAATAGAACCTATTCCTGATTGAAAATGTTATAGATTAATGCTTGTGTTTCCCCAAGATCATATGTTGGAATCCTAATGCCTAGTGTGATGGTGTTGGAGATAATTAGGTCAAGAGAGTGGAGCCCTGGTGACTGAGGTTAATGCCCTTATAAGGGGACAGGAGAGCTTCCCTGCAAAAAAGTTAAGAGTGATCTTATCAGATCCTGGATCTGCCTATACCTTAATCTTGAATTTCTCTGCCTCCAGAATTGGGAGAAATAAATGTTTAGTTTTTGGGCAGTTCTAGCTATGAAATTCATTTTAACAATCCAAACAGACTAAGGCAAACACTGGGGGATACTGGTTTGTTAAACATCCATTTCAATTTCCTTCTATTGTGTCTTATCATAAAGTAGACTGCAAATTTAAAACTACATTTCCCAGACTGCTAATGGATGGAGTCTCAGATGTGATTAAGCTCTCCTCATCCATGCAAGCCTGGAACAGTGTGTAAATAGGCTCCTTATGATTCTTTTGCTGGCCAGGACAGTCATGGAGGCCTTTGCCATCGTGAGTGGCTATAGCAGAGGTCCCAGGGGGCAGTCCACCTGGATCTCAGCCAAGGTGAAGCAGCGTTCCATGGGTAGCGTGTGCAGGGATGCCTTCACGCTCTGTTACGCAACTTCCTATTTCTTCAGCCTCCTGATTGTAGCAGGGGCAGCAGTTCTCTCTGATCAATTCTGCTGTGGGGTTTTGAGAGTTATTTCTGGAAGTTATACCTGGAATTAGTTTCTTCAGCTCTCAGTAGTCCTATAATCCAGGATTGGCAAAGTTACAGAGAGTGGAGAGTAAACATTTTAGGTATTGTGGGCCATATCATACGGTCTGTCATAACACTTGACTCTGCTACTATAGAATGAAAGAAGCTTTAGACAATGTACAAATGAGTGGCAGTGATTGTGTTCTAATTAAACTTTATTTATAAAAGCAATCAGCGGTCTAGACTTGGCCTACAGGCTCTAAGTTACTGACCCCCATACAATACATCATTTCTTGCTTTTGAGTTGGAGTGAATTATTTCTGTCTGTCAACACAGAGATGTCCAAATCCAAGCATTGATGGAATATGAGAAAGGAGAAAAGAAGGAAATTTATGTTCCATTTCTTGTTCAGGGAATAAGAAATTAGACTCTCTCTCTCTCTCTCTCTGTCTCTCTCTCTCTCTCTCTATATATATATATAAACACACACACACACACATATATGTATATATATACATATACCCCTAGTTTCAATGTTTCAATTATATATATAATAATATATATATATATAATTGAAAAATATATATAAATGAAACATTGAAACTAGGGGTACTTAACCACTAAGCCACATCCCCAGCCCTTTCTTGTATTTTAGTTGGAGACAGGGTCTCACTGAGTTGCTTAGGGCCTTGATAAATTGCTGAGGCTGACTTTGAGCTAGAGATCCTCTTGCCTCAGCCTCCTAAGCCATGGGGATTACAAGTGTGTGCCACCATAACCGGCATACATAGGTCACATAACTAGTATGTGGTAGAGCTGGGATTGAAGTCCCGGCTACCGAGTTTCAGAGTGTATGCTGGTGGTCAGTGCACTATACCTTCTTTCTGAGTAGAATGTGCAACTTACCCAAGGTCATATACCTGATAAATGACAAAGGTAAGGTTTTCCCCAGCATAGTTTTGCTCCAGACCTGAGCTTGTTGCTACAACACATTGTTCTGAAGTATGGTAAGATTCCTGGAATCTATCCCAGATTTTCTGAGTCTGATTCTCTGGATATATAATTTTTTTGAGCTCCAAGATGATTGTACTATTCAGTTCTGGTCAAGCAGTATAGTACCTCATAATCCTGCCTCTTTGCTTTAAAAGTATTTGTAATTTACATTGGATTGTTCCTCAAAGACAACCTCTGTGTTTTATTCATCTCTATGAATGTTCATCCAGTGCCTAGTTCAGGACTTGAATCAGAGTAAGTTCTCTATGAGTGTTCGTGGTTTGAACTGAACTGGTAACTGCATAGGGGCTCATCATTCTAGGACAGTGGCTCTCTAATATCTGCATGCATCACCATCACCTGGAAGATTTGTTAAAGCACAGATTGCTGGCCCCACCTTCAGATCAGTAGGACTCAAGAATGTGCACCTCTTGCAGATTCCCAGGGGATGCTGATGCTGCTGTGGACTGCACTTTGAGAACCACTGATCCAGGGAAACTTCAGAAAGGCAGAAGAATTAGGCCAGCTTTGAAAGATTCTCAGGGAACACAGACAAGTGTGGAATATTATCATGATACTGTTTAAAGCTCAGATTTCAGGAGATGACTCACCACACCCTTTTATGAGTAGATGATCCATAAACTGTGTAAAAACTATGACATCTGATGATAAGCGTTGAAACAATTGTGCCTTCACTTTCATCTTATTTAATAATGTGGAGAAGTGCAGATGTAGATTTCAGCTATCATCCACTAATTGGGAATGCATGGTCAATCTTTCCATTTTCTAAAAATGTGTCATTGTTAACAATTCACCATTACAGGGTAGAGTGAATTTACTTGGTATTGATTTGAATATAGCACATTTCACTAGGTCATATTTGGGCTAGAAATTTAAAAAAATCTTATCTAAAATAGAAATGGACACAATGAAAGGGCAAAGAAAATCCATAGGCTCTTATTTGTTCTTACAGTTTCCCAGCAAAGCAGAGCAGAGAAAGCTGGCTGTTGAGGCCATTAGTACAAGTCTAAACCAAACCAGCATACCATCTAGGAGAATTCCAAATCCCTTTGGTCTTCTTAGGTTAACCAATTTACTCCAGCAATAGGGCTGGGGGTGGGACAGGAGGTGCTTGTCCTTTCTTTCTCCTCCTCCATTAGATTCTCCCGGAAATCACATTCTGAGAAAGTCATAGATAAACTGGTGGTACCCAGAGGATGGCTAGTTTGGTAGGCAGCCTGAAAGTTATGGGTAAGAAGGCAGAGGAAGTTCTTTCCTAAAGGGGGAGTCTCAGGGTAGGTGTACAATTATGGACCTGTCACAGGTGTCTCCCCTCATATCTTCTCTTGAAACCCTAAACATTCTTGGTGTGCTGCCATTTAACAAATCTCGGTTAAATCTGTAAATTTATTATTTCTCTATCCTGCTTCACTGTGAGTATTTTGGGATGGGGGACAAGGTCATATTCACCCATAACTCTCAAATATCAAATATTAAATATAATTCTTTAGATAGTATGAGACCTCAGTCAATGTCCATAGGCTTTAATTCATTATAGGAGTGCTGTCTTGTGAAGAGGGGCACACCTGCTCTGTGTTACCCCAGATGACAGAATGGGATCAGAGTGAATATGAAGAAAGAAATATACTATGGTCCAACCTATGATTTTTTGCACCCACATTTACATATAAGTAATAACAGTACTTGTAAAGAGTCAGATAACTAGCTATTTTGGTAGCATGCTGGCACTTTATCTGGGGTCACAGTAAGTATTCAAGGTTTTCTGATATTATTGACATTATCAAAGGTCCTTACAAATTTTTATAACTGAAGCTATTTGTTATGAGTATCATAGCTTTGGTCTGAACGTCCATTTTCTATCTTTTGCTTCTCTTCTTTTTCCCTCTCTTTCTTATTTCAACTATTATTCATCCTATCTTTCTATTTATCTATCCAACCACCCAACTATCCATCCACTCACCATCTTGTCTACCCTTCCATCCAGTCATACTTATAGTTAACTAATTTTTTACTTACTATCACTTCAGTCTTCATTTAGGTGGCTGTGGTAGAGCAGAAAGTGCCTGCCTAGACATGGTCCTTCTGAACCATGTTGATTAAGTAATAGACAGTGGGGGACACTGGTAATATTGGTCTTTTGCATGGCTGAGAGGTGGACCGTGGGCCCTATTGAGTGACTTCATGACACTTCTGAGAGCCATTGAGGTCTGCGGTCTCTATCCGAGCACTCTGGGAAACCACTTGAAGCAGTGAGCTGTGATGTGCACATTTACAATTAGATGGTATTATTCATTGCAGCAATATTTTATTTAAGGAAACCAATAAAACAGATGGAGAATGGTGAAGTTGTGACTATTTTAGGTGGCATGTTTGTTAAGCAACTGGCACGATAACAGAGATACAGAAGAACAGATGAGATGGGAAACACCAATTATTTTAATTTTCTTGAAGAAGAAAACTAAGATCACGGTTTTGACCTTCACAAAGCAGAAAATTATCTTGATTCTAAAAAAATTCAAGATGATCATGAGATACTCAGCAGAGCAAAGATGCTGTGTCTTTTATGTTTGACTCCCTTGGGTAGTTGAATTAACTGAAATGAAATATTTAGAGGAAGAGGAGGAATCCTGATACTATAGTAGAAAAAGCATGGGTTTGGTGTTTTTCAGATCAAAGTTTGGATTTCTGCTCTTCTACCTACCAGCTGTGAGTCCTTAGGCAAGTTGTTTAATCTGTCTGAGCTTCAGTTTCCCTATAGGCAAATGGGAGATAATGCTATTATATTTTTAATGAGGATTAAAATGAAATAATATTGATAAAGCAGCTGGCAGTATGCCAGATGCAGCTCAATACATAATGGTTCTATATTGGTTCCAACATTGCATGCTGGTCAGGTCACACCTGGAATATTGTTTTCCTTTTTAAAAAATGCTATAATAGTTGGTATGTTCCCTGAAGACTCTCCAGGATGATAAGGGACTTGGATCTATGTCTTGTGTCTAGCTTAAAGGAAATAAAATATAATCCAAAGAGGATATGCTTGTGGGGGGTCAATATTGGGACTTTCAACTATTGAAGCATGCTGGGGGAGAAAGGGCATAGTCTTATTAAAACTATTTCCTAAGAGATTGATGAGTGAATCTACAGGCAGATACATTTCAGCTCAAACAAACAAATAAAAAAATGAGAACTCTGAAAACAAAAGGACTTCTAACACAACTCCTTCTGAAGGGAAGTAAATGACTGCCCAGAAGAGGAGGTGAGTGAACTAAGTCTTCAAGGTACAGAGGTTTCCTAGGCAGCCTGAGCACATTGGTGGTGTTGGGTGGTCATTCCAAGAAGAAGAGCATGAGATACAAAGGCAAGAGAAAGAAGGCATGTGAAACAGCCATAATGTGTATGGGAAAGCATGCACTGCTAGAAAATTCTAGAACTTAGATCGGCTCAAGGCAAGTGGCAGAATGTAAGAGGTAGCTAGGGATCATGGAAGATTTAGAGATTTTTCTAAGTTAGTGAAAAGTTTTCAGTTAGAAATGATGTGATTGAATTTTCTCATCATCACAGAAAAACAAAACAAAATAATGGTGACAAACAGCCAGCCTCTATAGCTATTTCAAGCTCTATGGGTCAGCATGAGATCTTGGACAAGTTGTTACAAGTCTCTGAGACACACGTGGAAACTGCAGCCAATCACCCAACTTGTTGTCTTTTATGTATGTGTGTGAGTGTGGGGTGCTGATTGACATAAGGCTCATTGTGTCATGGATGTGGAAACACATGAGAAAACTGCAAAGTATCCTGTCCAGTTAAAAGGCTGTTATTTTATTGTGATTTTCTCCCAATTCAGATGGAGCTGAGGAGTGGGAGAAGGGATTGTGAATATGTTTTCTTTTGAGATCTTGGCTCCATTTCTCCAGTTTTTCTTTTTTTAATTTTCTCAACCTTGCTCTGACAAACCAAAGCAATGTCCTGCTTCCTTGTCTCATTTCATAGAACCAAAATGTTCTGGCCCTTCCTCATGATGTCTATATTCTAGCTGTGCACTAGATGTTGTGGGTGAGTGAACTCCTTAAATTATTAAGGGCTGTCACATGGAGATTGCTGTATCCACAGCTTACATCCCCATACAGCATCAGTCTCATGGTTTTATATCATGAGAGACCTGAGAAAGATTCCACTGCTCTATGGTTCCTCATTCCTCCACCTATAAATTGGGGATCAAATTCCTGACACTCAAGTCTGTCATGAGGATCAAATGATAGATAGTAAAAGTGTCTGGCATGTAGTATGTTCAACAAAAATGAAAACAAAAAATACCCCAAATAAAAAATACAGAAAACAGTAATCTTTTAATGAAGGGTATGTATTAACACATTTTAATTATGTGAGTATGTATTGTACAACCATGTATTTTTGCTGCTTGATTTAAAAATGAAATCAAGACGAAAGAAGCACTAGATGAGCCTGCATGGACTTTGATGTTTCTCAACATTGAGACAGAACTCGAATGTTGCATTAAAATATTCTCCAGCCCAGAGTGGGATCTTGTTTAGGCCAAGTCATGGAAGTGATTTGGAGGCAAGACCCCTATAACACCATGTGGGTGGACTCCGCAGCCCCAGGAACAGAAACACAGTCTCTAGTCATGGGGTATGGGTTCTGGGAAAGGGTCTCAGCTTTTAATGTCTCCTCGCAGCTCAGACAACTTGTTGAGCTCTTGATTGTTTTATTTTCTTGGGAAGCAGTTGTATTAAATCATCTCCTCTTACTCCCATTGTGGAATGATGTGACATTTAAATTCAGACACTGCCACCCCTCCCTCTCCACTCTCTGGGTGCCAATATTTAGAGATGGAGGCTGAAATCCTGTTTTTGCACAGAATGGCTTTTTTGTCTCTTTGGAAGCTCTCGGGTGGTCCTGACCAGAGTTAGCGGCCTGGCCCTGGTAACTATGACTAGACTCTTTGAGCTCTGACTCTGTGTGGCTGTGGGGTGAGAAGAGGGGGCATCTTTGGGGGGTGGGGGTTCTAACTGCTTGCTCCCTCAAGGTAACTTTTAGGGTATTCCCCAACTTCAACTTATAGAAATGGATTTTGGGGGATTGCTAACATCACCCTGCATATATTATTACCACTTTTGGAGGCATATCTCTCACATAGTCCCAATTTTGATAAAATTTCTAAGTCATGGCTCTCTCCAATATTCCATAGCAACAATATAACATGTACTTAAGTTAGACCAACACTAGAGTATGAGTCTCCAACCTATTTTCTATTGACTAGTGGTTCTGGGAATTTCTCTTAACCTATTTATGCCTCAGTTTCCACATTTTAGAAAGGGATTCATAATACCAACGTTCCAGAATTCAGTTTTGTGAAAGATAACGTAACCTGCCTGGAACTTGAATTCATGTCAGTGTCATGTTTCCAAATGACATTCAAAGTCCTTGACAAGAGACTTAACTCTATATAATACACTCTTTCAAATACATAGATAGAGTATATTCATGACATACCACAAACTATTTAAACATTGCTTTCTCTATCATCCTAGTAACATTTTCCCCATGCCAGGCTTGCTCCTGCTGGACATTGATTGTGCTCGGACTGTCATAAAAATCAGTGTTTGTAAATTCTCTGGTCTCTCCTCACTCCCATTCCTGCCTTCCCTGGCTTTGTGCCCAAAAGGAGGGTCCTGGGACTAACACATTGAACTAGAATCCTTCTATCTTAGAAGAGGGGAAGGGAAGAAGGGAAAAGATCACCTACACTTACAGCATAGGTGACTGGATGGAGAAGGGGGCAATCAGCTACAAGAACTCAAAGCGAGGGACTGAGGGCTGAGGACAAAGGTTGAGGAGTGCTGGGGGCATTCCACTCCTGACTGCATCCCCCATTCACCCTGCAAGTTGCTTAAACAGGACACTAGGGAGACACAGGGAAATCATTCAACTGTAAGTCATTAGACTAGCCCACGGGCGGGATGAAAGAGTCCCTATAGATTCTTAATGACACAAGACCCTTTATGTCAGCAAGAAGGAGGGATGGGTTTCTCCTTTCCCAGTTGATGCATTCCTACAGTCAACTTACTGGTTGTAATGTACAAAGCTGCTCCCCGTTGCAGTCATTTTCCCCGCCTCCCAACCACTTGTCAATTTGTGAACATCCTAGCTAACTATTGGTTCATCAGTCAGCTTGCAAGTATCCTTCTCCATTATTGGTCCCCTGTTAGCCCGGCGGAATTCAACTGCTTCACGGCAGCTACCCCGCCATCTTTTCTCATGCTTCTCTCTTTCCTACTCACTTTCTCTATCATCCTCACTTTTCCACTCTCTCTAGCAGGCACCCTTTCTTGTTCCCTTTCTTTTCCTTTCATTTTCTCTCTTACCCTGCAGGGAGACACTTTGTTTGTTTAATAAACTCCCTTATGTGATTTCCCATGTCCGGTGTGGTTTTTGTGGGATCCCTTACACTGGTATTTCAGCAAGCCTATCTGTTCAGAGGTGCAGAGATTGCAGAAAGATGATGGAACAGAGATAAGGTAGCACTTGGGTAGCCTGTACTCAATGTATGAAATAGCCAGGAGAGGTGAGTTTCCTGGGAGTCAAGGGTCTCTATGGAACAGAGCCATCTTGTATGCTTTAGCCAAGAAAACTGGCTGCTGGGGGTGAAGACCGGAAGTAGCTGTGAAATGGGCCACATTGGATGGGAGCTGGAGTAGCAGGTAGGTTTGAAAGAGGTTGGTTAAGGTGTGAGTGTGCTCTCCTCCTCCTCAGAGGCCTGCCCCTGCCAGGAACCTGCAGAGCTCCTGGTACCCAGGAGAGCACCAGGGTTTGGATGTAACCATCTGGAGGACATTGTGCTTAGCCTGAGAACTTCACAACAGAGCCCACACAAGTCGTAGAGGCTTGTTTCCTCTTGTTCCTGCTTTAGATTGTATGCATGCTCACCTTCTCCTTATTTGCATGACAAGTTGCTTTGGCCAAGGCCTGGGTAGCCCTTCTGCAGGAAGGATGTGGTAAGTGTACAATGAGAATATGAGATAGAAGTTGCAAACCAAACTAGGCACTTTTAGACCAAAAGCAACCAGAAAAGTATGGAACCTGCCTCAAGGGTCATTAATAGGTGAGAAAGGGAGATTTGACCATGTGGTTGAAGGTGGTGATTAAAGAAAAAGTAAAACCCATCTATATTTGTGCCTTGCTGAGTTTAGACTGTTCAATAAACCAGTTACATTTGATGAATTTTCTTTTATCTCTGATACAACAATATAGATGAAAATGTTCTGTAAACTGGAATGCACTATACAAATATTAGTTATGATTAATAATCTTTATAAATAGGGGTAGAAAAATACCATGAAGGTTTTCTTGATTTTTTTTTTTTTCAATATCATGTTAGTGATGCAGAAGATAAATCCTGGTCTGGAGTGAGACAGAATTAAGCAGTGTTTCAGAATGCCTAGCACGCCATGTCCGTCAGGGCGCAGGGCAAGCAAGGGGATTTCTGACATGAGAACAATTTGACTCAGGGTTCTGGAAGGGTGGGGGTATCTAATTCCACATTCTCCCTGATGATATCACCATTTCTTACATGTACTTGGGACCTTTTGATCGTTTCCCTTTCTCTTAAGAAAGGAGTTCAATTTTGAAATGCTTCCAGTACCTATCATCTCTCTCTACCTCTATTAACACAATAAAAATAACTTCCTGCGTGTCAAGTGCTAGATGGGCCTCATCCCATACACCTCTCCCAGTGGCCTGTGAGACAGGTGCTCTCCACCATCCTGGCCACACAAATGAGAAGACTGAAACCTAGAGAAGGGAAACCACTCATCCGGGTTTATATGGTGGCA
Organism: Sciurus vulgaris; assembly: GCF_902686455.1. NCBI lineage: Eukaryota > Metazoa > Chordata > Mammalia > Rodentia > Sciuridae > Sciurus > Sciurus vulgaris. Next base: position 76,796,173 of record NC_136472.1, read on the forward strand.
GGTGGCAGAGGGGAATCTGGAGGTGAGGGCCTTGCCTTAGCCTAAGTGGTTCTCTATGCGAATCTCTCCATTTCCATATCTCCTCCACCTTGCTGCCAGAGTGTTCCTTCCAAGTCTGATGGTGCCACTGTCCTATTAAACACCCCCAAGATCTTCTTAATGCCACCAGACACATTCCATACCTGAAACTTGGTGGGCATAATCTCTATGAACTGATTTTAATCTCTTTTAGGCTCCATACTTCACAGAGCCCCGGGGCTCTGAATACATCTGCTTCTTTCCAACTTATCTTTTCTGTCTGGAGACCTTATGGATCTTCTCTGTTCTTCTTCAGGATGTGGGGAAGGTCTAAGTGCTACCCAACCCACCCAGTCCACTCCAGGTCTCTGGGCTGTTCTGTGTGGTGGGTAAAGCAGAGCCTTGGAAGTAAGTTAGATCAGGATTCTTAATTGCAGTCTCAGTCACTTATTGGATATATAATCTTGGATAATTTGTTTAACTTTCATTAATTTTGGATTTCTCATCCATGAAGAGAAAAAATTATGAGATAAGGTATGTAAGGATGTACCCAGCTGATCCAGAAAAAGTTCTTGGCACAGTGCCCAGATGGTTCTAAGTCCCTCATTCATTCCTTCAACATACATGGAGGATATTTTGGGCCTGGACTGTGCTGGGTTTTAGGGACACAGTGATGAACATACCAGATCTAGTCCTTGTCTTCATGCAACTTATAGTTTAGTTGCTGAGACAGACATTAACACCACAAACAAACATGTAATTACTTAACATGCCTCTGAGAGAATTCCTGAATATGGGGTCTGGGGGCTCGAACGGTCTTCACAATATATAATGCTGGTGGGGACACTTTTTACAATTGAGGAAATGGAGGCCTGAAGCAATGAAAAGATTAGCATTTGTCCAGTCTTGTCAGCATTAGCCAGACAATAAGAAGTAGAAACAAACCTGGAACTAGATTCCTCTAAATTCAAACACTGAATTCTTTCCTTTATATGATCCTGCCTTATACTATGGATAAGAACCTTGGCTATTCTTTGAAAAATCTTTCTCATCACTTGCTCTCCACTGATTGGGCATCTAATGAATGACAAAGCATTCACTGGTTAAAAGTATAAAGGAGCCAGGCATGGTGGCACATGACCATAATCTCAGTGGTCTGGGAGGCTGAGGCAGGAGGATTACTTAGTGAGACCCTGTCTCAAAAATAAAAAATAAAAAGGGTTAGGAATGTGACTCAGTGGTCAAGTGCCTTTGGATTCAATACTTGGTACCAAAAATAATAATAATAATAAAGTAAAGGAAGCCCTTCTGGGCTATTGAAGAGGCTCCTAAGTGGGAGTATACAGAGCTGGCTGAATCCCTTCCCAGATCCCCCAAGGCTTGGGGGTGGACCTCGTTCCTCCAGGATCTAAGTACTGAGAATATGAGAATGTATCCACTTGATCCATACAAAGTTCATGGAATGGTGACAAGATGATTCTAACTCCTCATTCATCACTTCAACACTCCTTAGAGGAGTATTAGTGACTTCAAAATAAACGGACAAATATTTCATTTTTTTTGTGAGTTGACACCTAACAAGTTTAGGATAATGACTTTGTCCCATTTATCTATCTTCTAGTACAATATAATAAAAGCAATACTACTATTCAAATTTATACTTGGGGGCACCATGATATAGTTCTTTATAAATAAGGATTCTGTGCTTAAAAAATAGTTAGAAACCACTGCACTAAGGGATCAGCTGCCACAAGATGACTTGGGGGGATCTCAGATCTCCAGAGCAGGGGAGGGACAGATGACTGGCAGCTTCTGTGTACCTTCTTATTTAAATATATTCCTGGCTTATGTTTGGAGTGTTCTGGAGTTTACAAAGAGCTGATCCCAATGACTCCCCAGACACAATGAAGAAATCGTATCCTGTTCAACTTAAAGATTGAGATATTGAGGCTGGAAGCAGTGAGTAGCTATAAAACAGAGGAGCCTGGGCTCTGACCTGCTCCCCCAGTTCTCCCAATAGTTTTGCCAGTCCTCCGTGGGTCTACCAGTCCTTGAGGTTACTTTCCACTAAGCAGGTTCCATTTTGCTATAAAGTTCTTTAGGAGAAGCAAGCTGTCAGTTTTGCTTGACCTAGGTTGACTGTGCTCTTATTTCTGAAACGTATGTCTGATCTGGGGGTGGGGGCAATGAAGAGAAAAGAGGGTCATAAGACTGGTGTCCAAGGGAAACTGAATTCCAGAAACAGCCTATCTGTGTAAAATATCCTGCATCTTACTGGATGAAGAAACTTGGAGGGGCAAGGGAGAATCCAACCCATGGGGAAGGCAGCATCCCTTGGGAACTGCTCTGGCTATACAACCTGGCATTTTTTTTATAACTACATTTCCATAAAGGCCCAACTGACCAACTCCCTCTGAACAAAATGTAGGCAGAATATTATATCAGGAAGAGCACTGGGTAGGAATTAAGGGAGCTGGTTTCCATTTTGCCTCTGCTATTAAGTCCTTGGTACTATGGACATATTCCTTCCAGAGTCCTTTTTTCAGTCATAACTGAAGTTTCTGCTCTAACCGTCTCTGATTTTGGAAGCTTCCTGCCTTTCTTCTGAGCTCTGCTTTTGTTGGCTATGATTTCCAGACTCAAGTGTCTAATCAAAGATGTGTTTCTGAGCTAGATATGAACTGGCCTTTCCCAGTCCTCACTGTGTAGGCTTATAATGAACCTAAACTCAGTCAATTGTCATGTAGATATTTGATGCAGGGCCTTGAAATGCCAATTGAACAATTTTCTGCATGTCCACTGGGCACCTGCACTCTCTGCTCCTGAGCTAATGGAAAGTCAAGGGACCTTCCTGTCCAGAATGTCTCCACCACTCCTCATAGCCCCAGAACATTTTCTCCATGCATGATCGAATGCAACTGCTGTCAATCACCTGCACAGTCTCTTTCTCTCTCTGTTCCCCACTCCACCCCACTCTCATGAGGGCCTGGCACTGAGCTCAGAGCAATGACTGACTTTAGGGATTAGATTCCTGTTGCTAGGAGGTTAATTAGAATCCTAGGGCTTTGCTTTCCCTTGCTGTGTAGGAAGAGAAGGATCTAACTGCAATCAATGCAGCCTCCCATCCATTTCTTCCCCAGGTTTTTCTGAGCTAGAAGATAGCTTTATATGAAGAGAAAGGAGTAACAGAGTAAATGGGCAAAGAGGAGGAGAGAGTAAATAAAACAAAGTGACCAATGCAGCAGAGTTTTCTCATGCTCTGTTGATGGCGTCCACTCTGGGGCAATGTGACTTAGAAAATAACCTGTTCTTCAATAACAGTACCCTGAGAACTATTCATGCCTTTTGACCCAGTAATTCTGCTTTCACAAACCTAAGGACCTAATCAGAAATGCAAATACAGCTTTATACACAAGCCATGTTTAACACAGGGCTGCTTATTATAATAATGAATAGTGGAAATAACCTAAATGTCTGATCTGGGATTGGTTATGTAAATTGTGACTCATCTATATGGGATAGAACATTCTGTAGCAATTTAAAATGATGTTTATGAAGGCATTTTCATGGCATGGCTAGATGCTTATGATGTAATGTTGAGCAAAATCAAGCAGAACAAATTTTAGAAAAAAGTATCATAATATTATGTAAAGATAAAAAAGTACTTAAAAATATCCTGGGAAGAAATATACCAACATGTTAATAGTGCTTGACTCTAGATGGGAAGAAATTTGTTTGAATATTTTAATTTTCGTAATGATTATGTAATTCTTTATCATTGAAAAAAAAGGAAGGATAAAACTAAAGAGAACTAAAGAGGTAATTTCTCCCCTAGAGTCATGCATGCTCTGGAGGGGCCTCTGGGTCTCTAAGGTTGCTTAAAGTCAGTAGAATTTTTGGTTCTATCAAGAACCAGACCAGAAGAACCCTGTGCTTACAGACTAGATAAAGATGGCGTCTGGCAGAGGGTGATATTCTGAAAACCACAGAATCATCTTCTCTAAGAAGCCTTTCCTGGATCAAGTCAGGCACCTTTTCATGTTCCCTGGTCCCTCACAAGGACCATCTGTGCTTTAGCATTTAAAGAATTTTGTAGCATTTTAGGATGGAAGGGATCTAGCTCATTGATTCCTTCTTTCATTCATATTTTCACTGTGCCATTCTTGGTGATATTTCTTAAGCTCTATGTTATGCACTAGGGGGATCATATGCCATGGTCTTTGCTCCAGAGCATCTCACAGTGGGAGGGGAGGGGATGACCAGCACAGAGGAGGGGACAGGTAATGCTAATGAGTGTGTGAGAGTTTTAGTCATCATCCCTGGCACATAGTAAAGCCCTGTAAATGTTTACTTAAGGAATGGGTGACTCATACTTTGGGGGGTGGCATAAGGTGCTATGTGACATCAAGGGAGAGACACTCAGGTCAGTGGTAACAGTGTTCAAGAAATGACTCCTGTACAAGTACCCCATTTTACTGATGGAATTCATGTATCATACAACTTGATAAGGGCCCAAAGGACCTTGGTGACAGAGTTGAGATTTGAATTCAAGTCTTAGAACTCCAGCTCCTTCCATTCTAAAATCTGAAGATGTTTTCAGTCTCCATCCAGAGGTTCCCTCATCTCAGGAGTCTTTCATGACCAACTGCAGAGGGTCAGGTGCCCACCTCAGTGGTCCAATTCCCTGTCCTTACTGCGTCATAGCACCAAATGTCCTGCAGACTCTCCCTACAAGCAGTCCTTTAGTGTACTATCAGTCATTGCATGCTTAGTTCCCGGCCTAGAGCCAGGTGCTTGATGAATATTTTCTTAAAAGATTTTTAATTGTTCCTGATTAGTAACAGTGAAATAAATATTCCAATGAGTCTGGCTGGAAAGCTTAGCTTTCCAGGCACAGTTCCCTGGTGGGGCTGGCTGAAGTCCTGCTGCCTCACCTCCACTTCCATGGCAAGCTCCTCACTGGTTACTGCATGCTTGGCCCTGAAGTCTGACTGTTGCCCTAGCTTCCGGAGGTCATGATTTACCTGCCAAACTCAACTTCCTGCCAATATTCTTGCCACATTTGTTCCTTCCATTCATGCTCTCCTACTCTGCTCCTTTTCTGTGGTAGATGCTTGTGACATCCTCTTCCACATCTTGGGATTTGAAGATGATGGAGCTGTCATGCTTGGATGAAGAAGGGTGCTTCCTTCATTCCTTGCTCCTTCTCTAACTTATCATGGGCTGCCCCATCTCCTCCCTGGCATGGTTCTTATGATCACTTCTACTGGGATGCTTACATGAACCTGTCTTGAGCCTAGACCCAGCTTCTTAAGTTATTGTGGGAAAATTTGAAGAGTGAAGAATGAAGACTTGAAGTCAGTAAGCTGGGTTAGAATTCCTATGAGCTATGAATCTTGTGAAGTTGTGATTTTTGCCAAGTGACTTCCATTTACCTTCTGGTTCTGGGTGATGTTCCCTTAAATATCCCCTGGGGAACTGCTCTGTTCCATATTGCTCATCTAATGTGGAGCTCATGGTCCAGGTCAGTGGCATGTAGCCTTCTTCTGGCCACCATGATGGGCTCAGGGAGGGCACAATCAGAACCAGAAGGAGAAAATGAGAATTTTGATGTTGCTTTTGGGAATGAGAATTTGAGTTTTTCCTATACGTTCTGAAACTAAGAGAATTACAGTGGCGATTGCTATTGCTGTCACTCTGAAGCTTAAGACTGAATGGAGCCAAGCAACAGATGTAGCCACGAGAGGCAGAGTCAAGGCTCCAGTGGGAATTATCACGAGAATCTCATTAGAGTAAGGATCCAACAGGAAAACTCGAGCTAGGTAATATGAGGAAGGGTTAATGAAGGAACATTTCACAAGGGCAGGGGAGTAGGATGCTTAGTAACGCAATGCAAAAATACTGCAAAAACCCAGGACCAGTAACAGTGGGGCTATTATCACCTCTAAGTTCAGAGGGATGAGAGAAAGTAGCTACCAGACCCTACAAGGGGAGGGTCACATAGAGAGGGCACTTTGAAAACTACAGTGACCTTGGACTGGGGGATATAGTCAACCTGAAGTGATCTGCTAGGGAGGTAGCAGGAGATAAACACCCTGACTTTACTTCATTCCTCCTTCCATACTTCCATTGGCTTTCCCCATTGGTCAAACCCATAGCTTACTGGAGCCCAGGTATTGTAGGCTCCCAAAACAGTGCAGGGAGAAGAAAAACTCAAGGTAATCCAGAAGGGCAAGGGGAAAAGAGCTGGCACAAGTTCTGAAGCCAGACCTGCACCTAGAATGCTCAATTTACTTGAGCCAGTAAATCTCCCCTTTTCATAAATCATTTGGGCTGCTTTTTGGACATTGCAGCCAATCAAATCTAAATTGAAACTATACTGAATTTTAGTTTCTTTGTATTTTTAAGAAATGTTTTTCTTTTATTGTGGATATATATATATATATATATATATATCATAGGTGTGCCCCTTTAACCCTTTTTACATGTACATTTTGATGTTATTAATTATATTCACATGTTGAACAACCATATAAGTATTTCCAAAATTAATGGGGTGGGTAGGGCAGAGCAAGATGGAGCTGAGTGAGATACTCCGGGGATCTCTCCCCACACATACTGAGTTGAACAGCTATTCACACACCAATCTACCAGCAGAAGTGTAATTTCCAAATTATTTTCATTGCCTCAAACAGAAACTCTATATCCATCTAGTAAGAATTTCTCATTTATTCTCCCTGCAGCCCTTGGCAACCCCAAATCTGTTTTCTGTTCCTAAGAATTTACTTATTCTAGATATTTTGTATAAGTGGAATCATATAATATGTGATCCTTGGTGTCTTGTTTCTTCCACTTAAGATTTTGTTTCCAAGTTTCATCCATGTTGTAGCATGTGTCATGTCCTGAATAATATTCCAGGGTGTGTTTGTGTGTGCATCTTACTATTAATTTATGCCTTCATCTGTTAGTGGGCACTCGGCTTGTTTCCACTTTTGCCTGTTGAGAATAAAGCTGCTATGAACACTTCCTCTGTATTTTAAATGTCTGCCATGAGGAGAGCACATGAGGAGCTCAGGAGCTGATGGTAACAGGATGCATGGTGTCTTGTGGAGGGAAATCACCAGAGGTGCCTGGATCTACTGAAGCCTGGGCAGAAGCAAAGGAGACAAAGGAGAGAAGGCATTGGCTTCTGGAGTGTGGAGGCCTTCAGACTCAGGGTATTGTTTTTAAAAATACCAGAAGCCTATAGTAACCTAGTAATTAGACTGGTGCTGTCACCAGTATTTGTTTAATGGTTGAGTGATCAGAAGTTTTTTCTTTCTTTCTTTCTTTCTTTCTTTCTTTCTTTCTTTCTTTCTTTCTTTCTTTCTTTCTTTCTTTCTTTCTTTCTTTCTTTTTTCTCGTGTCAACTCTGGCTGATTAGAAAGGCATGTGAATCTTTTCTTACACATAATTTTCCAAGTCTGAAGTGAGAAATTGAACTGAACTCAATTACAGCAGCCAATTTAATGTACTTAATTGCACACAGGAGCTAGGAATTTGAAAGGTTCCTTGGAGGATGAGGGTCACCAAAGTGGACTTGAAGTTATTGATGTCACATCCACCTGTGGGTGCGCATGCTGTCTCAGGGCTCCTGCGTCCCACTCCAAGCTCACATTTGTGTGTACATGTTGATGAAATGCAGATGCTGTAAGCTCAGTCCTCAGAGATGGTGGCACTTCCTCTGAAGCTTTGGCTTATGATTTTACAACTGCTTTCAAGTACTAATTTGGAAGCCTGCATGTTTTTTTTTTTTTTTTCAAATATGTTTTTCCCCTGAGTCAGTGCAACAAAATTAATGTAAAGAAGTTAAGCAAAGGAGGAAAATTGACGGAGGGCAGAAGCTCTCCCCAAATGGAAGCAATGAGCAGGGTCTGTTGAAATCACACCAATCCTCAGCAGCAGTAAATGGCAGTATCATGGCATCTGTGAAATCCACAATGTCCTGTGATGGGTTCAGTGGCCCTGGCCCTCAAAACTAAACATCCTCAAGGTGATGACCATCTACTGCTCACTTACTCTGTGCTGAGTCCTGTGCTCCTGCTTTTAGTGCTTTGTCTTCAACCCCAGAAGCAATCCTGCGTGGCAGTGGCGGTATTCCTGTTCATAGATAGGAACGGTGAGGTTTGGAGGATACAAATATTAGTTGGAGGGAACGACAGCACAGGATTGGATCCTAGGTCTGAGCTGAAACCAGGGCCAGTTGCATTGCATCCCAGCGCCATGCCAGAATTACAGATTCCAAGGCTCAGAGGCTGCCAGGCAAGGCAAAGCTCATCTGCTCCTCCTTCCTCTTGGGCCCCTCCCTGCCTTCTGCTTCTGTTCTCCCTTTCTGTGCTCCATATCCTTCATTTTCCCTTCTCCCTCCTCTCACCCTTTCTTCTGAAATCATCCTGCATTGTTTCTCCTCCCTCCTCATTCTCACCAATCTTCAATATAGAACTGGTCATATGTGATTGTCACTCTGAAAACCGAAATGGGACTCCAGGCTAGAAAATGTTCCTTCAAGATAATTATGAGCTGTAAGGTGGATCAGAGTCCCTGAGGTTGAGACATGATACTTTGAAGGGCAGCAATCAGCAGCCTGAGAATGAAGCAGCCCTTGACTCATACCAGGGGCCTCTGGGCCATACTCGAGTGCTTTGCCCTATGCAGTAACTTGCCAAAGGGTCCAGAGAAATGTTTTGAGCTTGCATCAGTGAGTGATGACAAAATCAAGAGGATGTACACAGTTAAGCATTAGATGATGGGGAATCAGAGTTGAAATTGGCTTGGTAAAGAAGGAAAGGAGCAGCCTTGGGGAATCAGGTTCTAGAGCCAAGGAATGCAAGGGACAGGGAGATGTAAACTGGGAGGTTCATGTGAAAACTGGTCAGCTGGAGGGTGGTCCCTGCTGAGCTTGGGCTTGCTGCGGTGACCACTTATGATACTCCTGGCTCTCTTTGGCATTGGATAGGTCAGAGAGAGGGTTGCTGCTAACTGCTCTTTGACTGGTACCACAGCTCACCACCCTTAGCTCTTATATATTTCAGACTTACTTTGACAACTCTGAGCATGAGGTCATCAAGGCAAGAACCAACCATGCTCCTATTTTTGTAGGTGACAAAAATGAGAGTTAGGGGGATTGAGGATCTAGTTCATGGTTGTAGAATTGGGCAGTGGTAAAGCTGGAATCCACCCGGAAATTCCTCCCACTTGTGAATGGTGCTTGATATCTTGCTTGAAGGCCAGGTGGAGTGGCCTTCAGGACCCAGCACAGGACTTGGAGTTGGTCAATCCTAATTTTCATTTCACAGCTCATCAGCTATATGTTTTCACTTTTCAAGTTATCCTGCTACACAGAATCTCCTAGTTTGTCCTGTGGCCAGATTTATTCAACACCACAGAACTCCTGGGAGAGCAGTGCTGTGTGCCTGAGTGGCTGGTCCCTGTTGGTCACTCTGGGTATACAGAAGGTATCCTGACAGCTCAGCCCTCAGGGGAGGGACACCGAACAGGACCTGGAAGAGCCTAATTATGCCCAGAGAATAACTTCCACCTGGCAGGCCTGGGCCTTCAAGGATGCGAATGTGGCAAAGAGCATTTTCCGAGTGAGAACTTGGATGCTGTAAAAACAAAATGGACTGATTAGGGAGGCGCTGGACCATGGGAGTGTTTTCCTTGAGCGAGTCTTTTAACCTTGCAGTGAAGCTGACCCTCTCTCCCGCACTGACAGCCTTTTTGGAACAGAGGAAACGAGCTAAGTTCTTTTAATGTATATTAAATTGAGCCTGTCAACCTTGACAAAGTCCCTTTAAGTAGATGGTCACTAAGAGGACAGCCTGCCCAAAAGACATGCTGCTTGGGAGGCTGTGCGGATGGCGTCCCCTCCCACCACACAGGCTGCACACATCCTGCTCCCTCTCTTCTTTCTGTTCTTCCTTCCTTAATGATAGCTATCACTTATTACTGATCACAATGGGACAAGGCTGGTGCCAGGCACTTTAAATATATTCTCTGATGCCATCTTTGTAGCACGCCTATGAAATGGCTTCTACTTTATCTTCCCTCTACAGAAGAGGAAAGCAGGGACAACGGAAGTGCCACTGTGCCATAGTCAGCAGCTTTTGGTGGGTTAGTCGGACTTGGACTTGGACTTGGAGGCTCTTTGAGTCTGGATACCAGCCTTCCCACTCATACCCAAGATTGTTGCCTGATTTTAACAACCATAGTTTGTATTCTTTTATTCCCCCAGAGTGACAGGAATGAGTTTATTGAAGAAATCGAAAATCAAAAGGGACACTCTCAAGGGAGAGAGTGAGTCCTCTCAGAGAGGAGAGGGGTAGGGTGCCTCTCCTGCACTTCAGTTTTATTGGGGTTCACACAGAAGTTTCCAGAGGGTCCTGCCCAGGTTTACCTCTTTTGACTGACAATAAAAGGGTATCAGATTTTCAAGTACCAACTGCTATGACAACTCTAGTCACCTTGACCTATGATGACTGGTTATAATTGGATTCTTAACCATACATACTTACAGATTTTATGGTTAGGAGGACCTATTCTTATGTCCCAGAGTTTTAGGACTTGGTCACAAAAGTCTCTTGGGTTCTTCCCATTGACATTTTCTTGGACCTGCATTTCTCCTCAGTTAACAGGCAGTTTGCTGAGGAATGTGACATATCCTGTCCACTTAGGCAGTTTATATTCTCTTAAGTTTCATTTTCTAATCAAGTAATAGATGCATATTTTAAAAAGATAAATAGTGTATAATAGCATTTTAGAAAACACCAATCCTGGCCTTACCATCTCTTCTACTTGTTCCACCTGGTCCTGATTTCCAAATTGCTAAATGTACTCCTATTTCTTGATCTATCAGTTCTCAATAGCATCTTCCCTAAGTGCTAGATGAAGAGTAGCTCTCTTTTCCTTTGCTTCTCTTCCATGCCCCCATCACTGATCTCTAAGTAATGAATATTTCTATTATGATGCTATAGACATTGTGGACAGCCAAGTTTGGTCTCCTTGATTAAACTTTGTTTTTTTTTTTTTCTTTTCAGAAAATAGTACCTGCCTTGCATTATCATTTGCATGCTTGACCTCCAATTTCCACTCTGCCCCATGTCCCACTGTCTTTGACACTCTCCTTGTAGTAATATTTCCATAAACTCAACACATTAATTCCACTCTTTCTGGAGGTTACCCTTTTGGAACCACCTATCCTCCTGTTCTGGTCTGAATGGGTTGCTTCCTAGGGTGGTTCTAGTTGATATATGGGGTCTTCTTTTGACCATCATCCTGGGAAGTCCTTTTGTGACTCTCTTATGTTGGTTTCTCCATTTCCTGCAATCTATAGCTTCCTATGATGTAATTTAACTTTCAAACTACTTTCCTGAGAAAAGGCATATGCTAAAAAATATCTTTTTGAGTTTTTGATCATCTGATTACTCACTTACCTTATGTGATAGTTTGGCTAAATATTAATTTTGGAAAACGATTTTCTTTCAGAACATTGAAAGTAACTTTCCCTTGTCATCCAACCTCTGGTCTTAGATTCAGAAGTCTAAAGCTGATTTGATTCCAAGTTTTTGTACATGATTGTTTGTTCACTCTGGAAACATTGGAATATTCTCTTTGTTCTTTGAGTTCAGAATTTTCTTGATGTGATTCAATTTCAGTCTTTTCTTGTACTACATTCAGAATGTGATGAATAATTTCAATTGGAAACACTTGCTTCTAGTTCTGGGGAATTTTCGTATTTCATAGTCATTTCTGGTGAAAAGATTCTTTAAAGTATGTTGTAGTCTGTTATATTCTGCATAGATGAAAGGACATAATCAATGTTTACTGAACTACTGTGTTCAGTGCCAGGCACCACGATGGAGACTTCACATGTGCTATGTATTTTATCCTCATAGAAAACCTCCAGCACAGGTGAGAACTCGGAGACTCAGAGCAGTGAAACAATTTGTCTACAGATACCCAACTGTTCAAGATCACAGTCAAAATTCAGTCCAAGTCTGAACAACTCAGTCCCCTAGCCAAGCAATTCCTTAACTACCTTCTTTGAGACACCAGTGTCTCCTGTGTTTGGGAAATGATGGAATAAATATTTCTCATTACAGAGTTATCTCAGTGTCATTGATACCCTAATGTGCATGGTGAATCCCTAAGTAGGAGATTTCATAACACATCATTTCCCAAAGTAAATGGATGTGATATTGAGGCTCTGTCTCGAAGGGAGGGTAGAATTTGAGCAGGAGGCATTAGGTCTGGTTGCTCACTAGTGGGCACAGGGGCTACTGGCTGCCTGTACTTCCCTGCTGTCCTCCATCATGCTCTTTGCTCTCGCTCTCCCCAGACTACCTGGCTGTGTTGGCACCAATCACAGTACCATTTTCCCCAGGTTCTTGATTACTCCACAGTCCTCCTGGCTATCTTTTATATTGAGGTGAGCCCCCTTCTGCCTCAGAATTGCTAATACACTGCTCTGTCTGAATTACGATCACCTTCCTCACCTAACACACACCTACTCAGCCTCCAGAGCACAGCCTAAAAGCAGCGATCCTCGAGGAAAACTTCCCTAAGCATTCTATTTAGGTTAGCTCTGCCTGGATTATGTTCTCAGAGTATATATTGTACTTTCATATCAATTATAACATTATTTGCATATGATATGCAACATATCAATTGCAATCACATAATTATGTGCCTTTTTGTTTGCTTTACTGTCTGGCTCCTTTCTGTAGGAATCTAGCTTCCTTCTGGGGGCAGGAACTGTTTTGCTTTTTATCATATCTCTAGAACAGAGCATGGTGCTCAATATAGGCTAGGTGCTCAGTAAACATTTGTTGAGTGATTGAATGATCAAATGAAGGAATGCAAAAGGCTGCTTCATTTTTCATCATCATTAGTGATGATGATAATAGAAGACTGTTGTTTAAACTGGTGGTTCCGGTTAGAGTTCTGGTAGCCCACTTCTGCTTCATAATATGTCTGCAATGAGATGAGGAAAAAATGCAAAACACAGCCTCAAATGTGATGAATATTCTATGAAACAAAATCTTAATTTAAAAAAATTCATCTCTGCTCTGTGCATGAATTATTTTGCCAACAGGTATCTCAGCATGAGACTGCCTTCACCCCCAAACACCTAGCCTCAAAAGCATATTCAAGTAGTTCTTCACAACTCCTGTAAATCAAACTCTCATCACAGAGCCATGGGAGCAAATGAATATTCCCTTTTTAAGAGTGAGAAAGCAAATGCTTGGAATAAAAAGGAAGAATCAGGTTGGATCCTCATTTTTCCAGCCTTGTCTGGCTAAGCAGACCTGAGTCCTGGACCAATATTTCTCTCTCCCCTGAAATTTGGTGACCTCTTTAAGATGGGACACTGGTGATTGCATTTTACATTTTACCATAGAGACTTTCTAGAAAGACTAAATAGCATGGCATCCCCAGAAGCATCTAGCACAATGCCTGTCTTCATGTCAACTTGTTTATTACCTTACACTTTCTGTTCCTTATCTGGTTTGCTCTCTCCTTAATTTATTGATTTATTAATTAGCCTTTCCTGGGGGCACCTCCCCTTTAGACAGTGAAGATTTTAAGGATCGTGATAATGTCTTTTTCATCTCTGCATCTCTAGCCTTCCTATATGTCTGAGACACACAGGAAACTCAACGAACATTTACTGATGGAGTAAATGATGACATCCACAGCTCTGCAAAGTGAGCTTGGGGCCTTTTATTATCCCCATTATACAGTGGAGGACACTGAAGCTCAGACAGTTTATTCGCCTGGCTTGCCTTTGATCCAGTTAGTGATCCCCAAACTATACAAACTCTTAATTAAGAATGACAGTCAGAGCCCTCACTATGGTCTGAATATTTGTTTCTTCCTAAAATTCATATGGTGAAATCCTAACCTCCCAGGGAATGGTGTTAGGAGGTGGGGCAACCCCAGAGAGTTGTTTTGCCTTTTCCACCCTGTGAGGATGTCAAGAAATGGGGCCATCTATGAACTGGGAAAGGGACCCTCATCAGACACCCATTCTGTTGGTGTTTTGACCTTGGACTTCCCAGCATCCAGAGCTGTGAGAAAGAAAGTTCTATTGTTTATAAGCTACCATGTCAGGTGTTTTGTTATAGCAGCCTGAACAGACTCAGGCAGACTCAATGCATCTGACATTGCAGGATTTCCTCCTGCTACATCTCACCTCACAGTTCATTCTGTAGTAAGGGATGCAGCCTGCCCCTGTCCAGACCAATTGAATAAATATGGAATCAGTATTTTTTGTGTGTGCCTAGGCTTTGTTCTCTGGCAGGTTCTTTTATTTGCCTTCCAATTCTCTGTTGAGGCATTCCTTCCTCCCAGATGCCTTCCCTGGACAGCACTTCCCTGCTCTGATGTGAGGGTCCCCCAGTCGACCTAGGAACTGAGCCCTGTGCTGACCTCTGCCTTGCAACTGTTGGTTTGCTGATTGTTACCAGTCTGCCTCCCTCACTGGGCTGTGGGCTCTCCCAGGGTAGAGGCCAGGGAATCTGAGGTTAGCACAAGGTACTCTGTAGACCAGAGCCAGAATGTTTGTGAAGAACAGCCGGGAAGGCACTCGGGGTCCCAGCCTGGCCCTCGGGTCCAGTGCTCTTTCCCAGACACCATGCTGCTCCACAGATCACATAATATGAGCATCAGGAGGAAAAAAAATAGATCAAATGGCAGCACAAACCCAAATTGGCAGCCATCCTCAAGATGCTGAGAGGCCGCCCATCTGCTCTGCTCGCGTTCTAAATCCACAGTTGTGCCCTCCATGCTGAGAGAGCCGGCAGCAGCTGGCCCCCTGCTGCGAGCGAGGAGAGGAACAATTTATTACAAAGGGCCCTCTCTAAATCAATCTTCCAATCAGCCCTGCGTCTGGGAGCAGAGGCAGCTTGTGGAGATGTCCCCTCCTCGCTCTGCACTCCAGCTGCATTTGGTCAGAGTCTCACTGGGCTTGAAGAAGATCCTGATGCCCATTTCCAGGGCAATTTAGGGAAGTCAAAGATTAAAACATTTGATTTCCTTCAAAACAGACAGGTGCCCTGCTGGCATGTTCCAGAGATACAGCTTCCCTCCTGGCTGACCTGAGTGATGCCCATGGCAACCTGGGCTAATGACGTTGTTATGGTTTAGATGAGGTGTCTCCCTAAAGCTCATGTGAAACAATGCAAGAGGGTTTAGAAGTGAAATGGGTTATGGGACTCTTAACCCAATCAGTGAATTAATCCCCTGACAGGGATTAACTGAGTGGTAACTGAAGGCAGGTAGGGTGTGGCTGGAGGAGCTGGGTCACTGGAGGTGTGCCTTGGGGGTATATATTTTGTCCATAATGAGGGGAGTCTCTTTCCTCTGCCATACCCTTCTGCCATGATGTTCTGCCTCACCTCCAGCCCCAAGGAATGGAGTCAGCCTTCTACCATGAGACCTCTGAAACCATGAGTCTCCAAATAAACTTTTCCTCCTCTAATTGTTCTTGTCAGGTCTTTTTGTCAGAGCAGCAAAAACAGTTTCCAAAACAATATCTCTGTCAGTAACATCTGGGAACACCTCCTCTTCTTTGGAAATCTCTTACTTCCGATATTCTGATTCTCAGGGTTGGAGCCTGCAGGCTCTATCTATGGCACAGTCCTCTGTAGTGAGTTAGCTGGAAGTGGCAGGTGGAAGTCAGTTTTGTCAGGTCAATATGGATCTTTTCTAGAGGTCAGCCCTGCTCTGTATGGGGCCCAGCTGAAGGTGTTGGTTCTCTGTAGATCTGAGTGTTACACAGGGTCCCCCTTCTGGGTGGTGCTGATTGAAATAATCAAGACTAGCTAATCCACAGTTTGTCAGTGATCTGATGCAGAAAGGAGTTGGGACAATGGCATTTACTGTGTTGAGAATGTGAACTAAGAAACCCTCAGGGAATGAGGTTATGGTTCCAGCTGAAGCCCAAAGGTCAGAGGGAGAGGTCACAGGGGTATTGACGGGCTACTTGCAAGCTGAAGTGAGAGTGAAATAATGAATAAGTGGAAGCCCAGGCGTAGAGACCCATGGCAGGTTCAGTGGGAGGGAGGAAGGGGACGGTTGATGGAGAAGAGAGGCCTGGCTAAGGGTGAAAGCACAGAGCCGGCAGGGGTCCAGCTTCCCTGCAGTGTTCATCCCCAGGGCCACAGGCAAAGTGAGTGCATTTGCTCATTAAACAGGTTTAACCTAAGCTCCAGGCTAATTGCTGGGGCTTCTGGGATGACTGGAGTAAGATCCTTGATCTTACTAAAGAGCTCACAGTCCCATGGGGAAGGCAAAAGGGTCAAGTGTCAAGGACATAGCTCAGAAATGGGTGGGCAAATGCATCAATGGACCGGTACAATGGAAACAGGAAGGAGCACCTAAGTTACCTTGGGAGGGTAAGGCAGGTTTTCTGGCCAGATTGTGGGTGCAAAAGGGGGCTGTTACAAATTCCAGACAGAAGAAGCCAGTGGTGTGAAATTCTAAGAGGCAGTGTGGCATGTTTAGAAGTTTATAAGATGCAGGCAACAGAAAGCTTGAGTATTCTTTTGGAGATCTAAGAATAGGTTGTCATGATAAGAAGGTGACCTGTAAAGGAAGAATCGGTGAGTTTGTCTTGGGAAGCCTAAATCATAAAATGATGAAGATGGAAGTAAACTTAAAGATCATCTAGTCCAAATAATGTATTTTATCCACAAAGAAACTGAGGTCCTGAGAAGGGGAGTTGCCTTCATGTGTCCAGGACACTTTCTGCAGGGACAAGATCTAGGACTCCTGAGCACTGGCACCGGCTTTTGTCTAAAATATAGGTACCTGGATTGACTCAGGGGATATTCCCTTCAGTCTGATGCTTGATGGGAAAGTCCAACACACTTCTCTGGAAAAGAAGCATGAAGGACCAAGTATGATCAACAATGACAGCCCATATTTACTGCATGAATAAAGGAATAAGCAAACTCTTGACTCTGATACTTACTGCCACTGGAATGCCTTCTTTGCCTTCTCCAAATCCTGTCCTCCCTTCTCTTCCTGAAAGGCTTTGGTGACTACTCAGTATCCACTGGCTATAGTTTCTTCCTCTCCTGTGTCCTCTCCAGCCCTGCCATTCACAGGCTACTTGCATTCCTTGCTCTCACGAATTTCCTGCTCTTCTCTGGCATTACCTCCTTGCAGAAGAGCCACCTCTCCTTCTCTTGCACAGTACAATAATCCAACCAGGGCCTGGAGCAAGTAAACCTTGATGAATTCTTGAAGGTTTTGCAAAGGGATCTTTACTGTCTTCCCTTATATCCTTCAAAAGCTAGTTGTATTTATTATTATTGTACAGTTTCTACTAAAGCCTTCTAGAGTGTCTCCATTTCTTCATAATACTGAATACTAATTCAATACCCTTTGGATTCATATGAAGCTTGATAAATGCCTTCCGTACATGTGGAGAGTAAAGGTCAGGGAAGTTAGGAGACCCTCTAGGTTTTGGGGGTGATGCTGATAAAAATGATGGATGAGTTCAAAGTCACAGGTGAACTGAGGGCTGGCTGGAGAGTCAGGAGAACCACTGATTTAAACATTGTTGAGAGGTGGGAGTTTGTGGAAAAGGGCAGGCTATAGAGACCAAATCCTTCTGGGTCTCAGTCCTCTTACCTGATATGATCAAAGTGGACAGGATTGCGAACTCTCACTTCTGGTGGTCTATGTGAAGCAAGATGCTGTGTGAGCTTTACATTCATTGCCAGAGCACTAAATCCATCTAGGAGACCTACCTGGGATATTCATTTTATTTCTGGCAGATAATTAGATACTTTTTTACAATTCTCTGATAAATTCAGATCTCTCTCTCTCTCCTTACATCATCCTCTTCTTAAATAATTGCACATTCTACCGCTGACCCATCATGTTAATTGCATGCTCACTACTTGACAAAGGAAGTCACTGGGCTAGATAGTTTTTGTTTGATTCCAGATAACTCTTCCCATTTTTCTCTATTTTGTCTGTACCCATGGAGGCCACTCCTCTATGAACTGCATTGATAGGATCATCGACTTCTGGGTATCTGATTGGGATTAGTCAAAGGAAAGTATTAGCAGGAGGTCAAAGGTTAGGATGAGAGTGGAGGTCAACTATCTAGTGCGCTGAGTTGGCTGCAGCCCTGTACTGAAGGCCTCAGTTCCTGTCAATGAAGCTTTCCACAGAGTCACAGGTTCTGGGTTCTAGTCATTGTCCCTATAGGTCTAGAATTGGTAACAGCTCTCTGCTCTTGCAAGTCATGTGGTTCATATCCTCTTATAGATTCCTTAAATCTGTACAAATCTTTGCAAGTTCAGACAGTCCTCTGTTTTTTTTTTTTTTTTTCTTCCTCTACAGTGATGTGAAAGTGATACACATTCAGTAGAAACCCTACTTGGATTTTGAGTTTTGACCTTTTCCCGGGATGGTGAGATGTGGAATGACACTCTGTCAAGATGCCCAGTAGCACAGTGAACTGCAGCTGCCCCCTTGGTTGCCTGATCACAAGGGGAACCACAGATGTGCTATGTTGTGTTGTGTTGCTAAGTTGAGAGGTTTGGTAGCTGAGGTGTGTTAAAAGCATTTTCAACTTAATTATATTTTCAATTTACAGTGGGTTTATTGGGGTGCAACCTCATTGTAAGTTGACGAGCAACCCCATCATAAGTTAAGGAAAATTTATAGGGGGTGCCAGGCTAGCTCAGGTGCAGGTAAGAGCCTGCAGAGTCAGAACCCAGACCCCGGGAGTTGGGTAGGAGTAGGCTTGTGGCGAGCAACCTGCAAACTCGTTTTTTGCAGGAAAAACCATACATTTTATAAACTTTTTGCTCAATCACAATGTGCCATGGGGATCAGACCACCAGGCCGCTATACAGGTTCTCTTGGTAACACTAGGTCAATTTGGGGGCAGTTGTTTACATTCCTAGGTGGTCAGAGCGGAATGCTCCTCTCTGCAAATATACACACTTGAGACATTAACTGCTGCGAGCCAAGAACTAGGATTTCTCCCAACATTATACTCCCTTTCTTAAATTCAATTATTAATTATAATTCCTATATTATCCAATTTGAGTATGCCATTTGCTTTTTGTGGAACTTGACAGTCACTATAATAATTTTAAAAAGGGAATGATTTCACTTATGTGATATACCTGGAAGAATCAAATTCAAAGAGACTGAAAGAAGAGTGTTATTGGGGACTGGGGAAGAGGGATGGGGAGTTATTACTTAATGGGATGATGAAGATGTTCTGGAGATGGACAGATGTTGTGGTGCTCGCACAGCAGTGTGAGTGTTTTTAATCCCACTGAATGGGACACTTTAAGTGGTAAATTTTGTGGTATATATTTTATCACACTAAAACAGTTAATAAATAAAAAGGAAAGAAAAGTTGATTGCTTACTGATTCCCAACAGATTAGATCAAAAAATGGTATCTTTTTATTTTTATTATTCCAGAGGAGGGATTATGTTGGATCAGTCCATGTATTGACTGGAAAACTTTTATGCCCCCCAAACTATTTACTATGTTCATAGTGCTGTATATTTGGGCAAATATGTGTGCCAATAATGATCTGGAAAACATGCAATGGTGCTGCTGCCTGTTTCTGACAGATAGCTCCTGGGGTCCTACCCTTCCTCATCTCCAGCTATTCCATGGAGCTTGCTAGAACTGCTACAGCATGCTCTTACTGCTGAGCTCTTTCCTGTCTCTGGACTGCAGCAGCATGTGTGCCTTCTCTGCAGAAGTTAGCATATTATTTTACTTCTGCTTCTAATCCTAGACAATTGTCTCCCAAAGATTCACAGTTTCTCAAAGACAAGGATCATGGCCTTCTTACTGTCATTCCTGTGTACCTAGATTGATGCTGAATGGTCCTCAGCACACACTTGGTGATTGATTACAACCTTACATAAATGGCATTGTGCAATTTACATAATGAAATGTGCTGCAAACCAGAATATGTTTCTCTCTGGCTCTGATTTCTACTTTCAGGAAGACTAATTTTCTCAAACCTACACACGTCTCAGACTCTTGACAGCAATCTGGCATCCAGGAACAAAGGGGTGCTCTGGTGCTCCCCCCTTCAGTTTCCTACAGTTTCTGAGCCAGAACTTTATAGAAAACAGCTAAAAATCTTCAAGGAAACATGAACTCCACTCCAGGAACCTTGGAGGTGGGCAGCATCAACAGAGCTTCCGTTTCACCAGAGAAGAGCCATCTGTTCTGCTGGAATTGTTCTTAGCCTGTTGGTGCACCCTCTTAATTTTGCTTTCTTTCTCTTTTTTAGTAAACTACATGACCTATTTATATCATGTTCCTGTGTTGTTTTAAGCATGGCTATTTCAGTGGAAGAGGGATGTGGTTCTATTAGAATATAACAAGTGCTAGTAAAATCCAGTCCCATTCATGAGCATTGCTTGAATAACCAGGTATGGTAGAGGCTTGGCCAGGGAGACCTGATACCCTCAGATTAACTTAGTTTCTGTTTCTGTTCTCTAAATTGAATACTGGAAGGTCTTAAAGTTGGAATAAGGTAATAAATTAGACTATTGTTGTGTTTAAACACTTATCTTTTTTTTTTTTTTTTTTTTTTCATGGTTCCAGGGATTAAACCCAGGGCTTTGCACATTTTGCTCATGCTAGGCAAAGGCTCTACCACTAAGTCACATCTCCTGCCTGGCTCTTTTATTCATTATGATCTGCAGCTTTTATTGATTTGTGCAAATTATTTCTATATTAAATATTGTGACCTGTTGTATGTCCTATTCATCACATTTTAAACTAGTTCATTGTCTCTTAATTTTATTTGTGACACTTAGGGTGATATTTTTAATTTTGATGTAGTCCTTACACATTAGTATTTCTTCTGATTGGGTGTCCTGTACTATATTTTTTGTTAAAACATACTTAATGTAGGTGAATGAAGTGGATATTTTCACATATTATTTGTCAGAATATAATTGGTGTAACTTTTCAGGAAAAGAAAATTTCCAATACATTTCAAGAACCTGAAAAATCATGTTCATATGCTCTGAGTTAGGAACCTATACTGAGGAAAATAATTAAAAAATGGAAAATGTTTGTGTACTAAGATGTTCATTACAGCATTATTTATAATAGTGAAAAATTGAATATAATGTCTGGACATTATAACTTTTAAAAGTTATTACATAATAATCAAACTTTTGTTTACAAAGATGCTTTCAAGACGTAGAAAAAGCCTACAAAATAATCACAGTGTGCTTATGACATTTAACAAGTGGGTTTCTAAAAAAGCAAAACAAAACATCCCTGACTGGTGGTGTTTGCCAATTTCCATGGTACCAACATTCCCACTGTACCAATTTCAAGTTACCAGTGTGATGTCTCTGAACACAGAATTGGAAAACAATGTGTATTGACTGTTGTGAACAAGTACAAGCCAGTCCCAGCACACCACTAGCCATAATATTATGACAAAAATAGGATGTAGAGGGTGCATACAGTATGATCTCAACTATGTAAATAATCTGTTAAAAATAGCTGGAAGAAAATGAAGAGTGTTTATCTCTGGCTTTATCCCAGCTCCTGACAGACACAACTGTATTCTCTGCTTCGGTGAATCTAACTACTTTAATTGCCTCATTTAATGGCCATATTATCAAAAGTGATCTACAGATGGAATGTAATTCCTATCAAAATATCAATGACATTCTTCACAGAACTAGAAAAACAAAACAATTCTAAAATTCATTAGGAAGAATAAAAGACCCAGGATAGCCAAAGCAATTCTAAAAAAAAAAAAAAAAAAAAAAAAAAAGCAATGTTGGAAGCATCATAATACCTGACTTCAAATTATACTCGGTGCTATAGTAACAAAAACTGCATGGTACTGGCATAAAAGCAGACCAGACCAATGGAACAGAATGGAAGAAACAGAAACTAACTCACACAGATACAGTGATTTTGACAAAGGCACCAACAACATATGTTAAAGAAAAGATAGCCTCTTAAATGTTGCTGGGAAAGTTGGATATCCATATGAAGAAAAACCAATATCCCTATCTCTCACCCTACACAAATGTCAACTCGAAATGAACCAAAGACACAGAAATTAGACCAGAAACCTTGCAGTTCTTAGGAGAAAATGTATGGTCAACACTTCAACATATAGGCACAGACAGAAAGTTCCTCAATAGGAATCTGAAAGCTCAGGAAATAATGCCAAGAATTAATAAATGGAATGGTATCAAATTAAAAGCTTCTGCATAGCAAAGGAAAAAAAAAGCATGAAGAGAGAGCCAACAGAATGAAAAAAAATATCTTTACTCTGTCTACTCTTCCAACAGAGGGTTGATATCCAGAATACATAAAGAATTCAAAAAATTTCACATAAAAAACAAATAACCCTTGGGCTGGGGATATAGCTCAGTTGGTAGAGGGCTTGTGTAGCATGAAAAAGGCCCTGGGTTCAGGGCCACCAAAAAACAAAAAACCCAATAACCCAATCAATAAATAGGCAAATGAACTAAACAGATATTTCTCAAAAGAAGAAATACAAATGGCCAAGAAATACATGTAAAAATGTCGAAATTCTTTGGCAATTAGGGAAACGTAAATCAAAACAATGCTGAGATTTTATCTCACTCCAGTTAGAACACAAATAATAATAAGTGCTGGAGAGGATGTAGAGTAGAAGGAACTTTTTTACACTACTAGTGGAATTGTAAATCAATACAGCCACTATGGAAATCAGTATGGGGTCTCCTCAAAAGATTAGGAATGGAACCACCACATGATTCGGCCTCAACATTTATCCTAAAGAGTTAAAGTCATTATACCATAGAGATACAGGTATACCCATGTTTCGAGCAGCACCATTCACAAGAGGCAGACTATGGAATCATCTTAGGTGTCTACCAATGGAAGAATGGATAAGAAAATGTGATATATATATATATATATATATATATATATACACACATATACACACAATTGAGTTTTATTCAGCCAAAAAGAATGAAATTATATCATTTTCAGGAAAATGGATGGAACTTTTGGAATTATTATAAGTAAAATAAGCCATACTCAGAAAGTCAAGTGTTGTATGTTTTTGTTCATATGTGGAAGAGAAAAGAGCAGAGAAAAGTGGGAGATGATATCATGAAAATAGAGGGGAGATCAATAGACTAGAAGAAGGTTACTAGGGAAAGGGAAAAGGGGAAGGAAAGGGAAAGTATTGGGCAATAAAATTGACCAAGCTATATTGTTATATTGTGAGCATGTATGAGTATGTAACCATGAATCCCAGAACTACATATGATTATAATGTACCAATAAAAATACTAAAACAAAACAAAGAAATACCTCATTTAAGTACAATCAGGCAATATTTGTCATGTGTCTAGCGTACTTCATTAAGCATGATGTCTTTAGGTTCATCCACATTGTCTCATTGTTTCTTAAGGTTGAATAATATTCCATCCTATGAATATGCCACAATTTTGTAATCCATTCATCCATTGATGTACATTTATGTTGTTTCGCATTGTGGCTATTCTGACTAGTGCTGCACCAAACAGGAGTACTAATATCTCTTCAAGATTGTGATTTTAATTCCTCTAGATTAATTATGAAAGTTGGATTACTGAATCATATGGCAGTTCTCATTTTAATTTTTTGAGGAATCTCCATACTGTTTTCCAAAGCATTTGCACTATTTTAATTTATCACCAATAGTGCACAAAGATTCTGATTTCTCCACTATCTTGCCAACACTCGTCTTTTCTTTTCCCCTTGATAGTAGCACCTTAAAGGTGTGTGGTGATATGTCCTCATAGTTTTGATTTGCTTTTTCCTGTGTCCCCATACTTGTTGGCTATTTGTATGTCTTATTGGGTTAAGTGTCGATTCAACTCCTTAGCCAATTTAAAAATTTGGGTTATTAATTCCTTTGCTATTGAATTGTAAGAATTTCTTATAGATTTATAAAATAGCTCCTTTTCAGTTTTACCATTTGCAAAGATTTTGCACCATTCTGTAGGTTACTTTTTCACTCTGTTATTTCCTTTGCCAGGTACAAGCTTTTTAATTTGATACAGGCTCACTTGACTATTTTTTTTTGTTGCCCACGTATTAGGTGTCATATCCATGAAATTCTTGCCAAGACCAATATCATGAAAATTGTCCCTATGTTTTCTTATAAAATTTTTAGTTTCATGTCTTGCATTTAAGTTTTTAATCCATTTTGAGTTGATTTTCTATAAGTGTCTTATACCTTTTTATCTTTTCCCCTTCTCTTTCTCTTCCTTCTCCTCCTCCTCCTCCTTCTTTTTTTTATGCACTACCCATTCAGTTAATAGCCATGATGTTGGTTGTAGGATTTTCATGTAGCCTCTATTCCTAGTTGGTTGAAAAATTCCTATCATAAATAGGTGTTGGATTTTATCAAATGATTTTTTTTTGCATCTATTGAGATAATTGTATCAATTTTATCTTTTTGTCTGCTCATGTCATCCTTGTATCCCAAGGACAAATTCCACTGGGTTATGGTATATGGTTCCTTAAATGTGTGGCTGAGTTGAGTTTGTTAACATTTTGTTAAGGATTTTTCATCTATATCCATCAGGGCTATTGGCTTGTTTTATTACCTTGTGGTATCTTTTTTCTGGTTTTGTTATCAGGTAGTTATTTCTCAGCATTTTAATGTTCCTCTGACCATCACAGGATTTTTGTAGTGAGCCTAATTACCACTAGGATCAGAGAAAATGATTGGTGCTTGTCAGGCCTCCTTACTTCTGTGCACTCCTTACCACGGAGCTGGACTGCTTATGTGGTTTCCCTGACTCCATTGAGAGTACTGCCTGGGGCTCTGCTGAGGTCAACATCTCCTTGAAGTCCTCTATTTTTCCAGAGCCTTTTATTTGCTTCAGAATCTCCTGTTCCTACACCATTCTCCTTTTTCATCCTCCTCAAAGGAGGTGTTTTATTATCCAGGTGTAGCTGACAGAGGGAAGAAAAACATACACTTCAATAACACAAATACAGCTTATGCTTCTATCACATGTGACAAATATGTGCCTTCTGTCCCAAAAAGCTGATGGAAAATCCTCACTCTGAAATGAATGAGTTCTCCAGCCTCATTGTTGAATGGGCAGCCTGTTATCAAGAGATGGACAGAAAGGGTCTATGGTGAGTCAGTAGCTGGAAACCTCGGTCTCCTGACTCCTAGACAGAGGCGGTGTCCACTGGAGCATTGTCAAAGGCCATCACTGATCTAGCACTTTCTATGTGGAAACTGGCAAGAGCAGGCAGTCTCTATACATCCCTTCACTTTCTGTGTTGAGACTCACAGACAGTTGATAATGTCACTGAGAATTTTGCCCCAGCCTGCAGGGGAGTGCGACAGTTCTGAGGAAACAGCAAACTTATGGTTCTCTGGAAAGCTACTCCCTCTTTATTTCTAGCAGGAGTATTTTTGGGTGTGGTCAGCCCTGCACCAAGAAGAGAGGGTGGCTGTTTTTCATTTGTAGATAAATGGATGTAATTGGAGAATATCATGCTAATTGAAATAAGCAAATATCAAAAAACCAAAGACCA
The DNA here is from genome assembly GCF_902686455.1 of Sciurus vulgaris. Lineage (NCBI taxonomy): Eukaryota > Metazoa > Chordata > Mammalia > Rodentia > Sciuridae > Sciurus > Sciurus vulgaris. The sequence goes on from NC_136472.1 coordinate 76,821,814, forward strand.
AATTTTCCCTGATAAGTGGATGATGATACATAATGGGGGTGGGGGATGGGGGTGAGAGAAGAATGGAGGAACTATAGACGATGTGAGGGAAATGAGAGGGAAGGGAGGGTATGAAAAATGGTGGAATGAGACGGACATCATTACCCTACATACATGTATGATTACATGAATGGTATGAATCTACATTGTGCACAACCATAGAAATGAAAAGGTGTACCCCATTTGTGTACAATGAATCAAAATGCAGTCTGTAAAAATAAAAATAAATTAATTAAATAAAAAAATAAGTCCCTAAATGTTGCCACCTGCAGCAACGGGACCGTGGGAAAGAATTGGAGGTGGACTGGGAATGAACAACTTCTTCATTTTTCTCAGTTGCGCTTTCTTTTTAGGGGTGCTTCTTCTCAGAGGTGCTTCTCCTCAGGGGTGCTGCTTCTCAGAGGTACTTTCTATCAGAGGTGCTTCGTTTCCCAGAGGAAGAGAATGTCTTATATACACTAAGGCAGCCAATCAGCTTAGGATTATGTAGCACGATAGGAGCATGCTCCATGGTACCCAGTAAGAAAGAATGAGGAACACGTGTTGACCATGAGTGCAGAAGAGACATAAACCAATCAGGCGAAAAGTCATGAGAGATCACACCATGTTAACACTAATTATGCGCCACCTCTTGGCCCAATGCCAGCCACCATCTTAGAGCTACTTCCTCAAACAGCTGTAAACATGACTCTACACCTAAACCCTGAAACTGAGATCACCATCAAATAAAATACGTCCAAATGGTACCCCCTCAAAAAAAGAAGATAGGGTGGCAGGTGCTTGGGGGGGATACTGAGAATGAGACTTCTAAGGTTTCATTCATTCCAACGAGCATGAGCTCTCAAGGAGTTCATTCAGCAAGATAAGTTGTCACAAAGAAAAATGTTCTCTTGTCAGGTAGATACACCTGTGTTGGAGGCATAACTGTCTTTTCCCTGGGCAATTTTTTTTTTTATTAGAGCATCATGATTATACATAATAACTGGGTTATATTACTATTATTATTTAGGTACCAAGGATTGAACCCAGTGGCCCTTTAACACTGAGCTGTATTCCCAGCTCTTTATTTATTTATTTTATTTCAAGACAAGTTCTCACTAAGTTACTTAGGACCTCAGTCAGCTGGTGAATCTGGGCTCAAACTTGCAATCCTTCTGCTTCCACCTCTCATGGTGCTGGGGTTACAGGTGTGCACCACTGTGCCCAGCAATTGAGTTAATTCTGACAAAATCATACAGCAAGGAATTTGATTTTGAGCCCTGTACCTCCTCCCTTTTCCTCTCCTTCTCCCTTCTGCTATCTCCTGCTATTCTCTCTTCTTACTCTGGTAAACTTCCTTCCTTGTACATATACATTAAAGTGAAATTCCCTTTGGTATCTTTATATATGAATATGGTTTTGTTAAATTAATTCCATTTATCTTCCCTTTCTGTTCTTTCATCCCTCTCCTTCTCCCACATCTACTCCACTGGTCTTCTATCTTCATGATATCTGATCCCCTCCCCCACTGACTTCTTTCCCTTCTTTTGCTCTAGCTTCCACATATGAGAAAAAACATTTGACCTTTGCTTTTCTGAGTCTGACTTATTTCACTTAGCATAATTTTTTCCATTTCCATTAATTTACTGGCAAATGCCATTATTTTATTCTTCATGACTAAAATTTCATTTTATATATATATATATATCTCACAATTTCTTAATCCATTCATCTATTGATGGGCATCTGGGTTGATTCCATTTGTGTTTCTTCTTTTAAGAAGTTCATTTGTTTACCCATTTAGAGAATTGGCTATTTATGGTTTATTTTTGGCATTGAGTTTTTTTGATTCTTTATGTATTCTGGATATTAATCCCTCATCAGAGGAGTAGCTGGCAAAGATTTTCTCCCATTCCATAGGCTCTCTCCTCACTCTCTTAATCCTTTCCTTTGCTGTGGAGAAGCTTTTTAACTGGATGGCATCCTACTTATTGACTCAAGGTGTTATTTCTTGAGCTTTGGGGTCTTATTGAGGAAGTTGGTGCCAGCACCTATATGATGGAGTGTTGACCCTGTTTTCTTCAAGCTGTGGCAAGGTTTCTGGTATAATTCCTAGGTCTTCTATCCATTTTTATTTGACCTTTGTGCAGGGCCATGTTGACCCCTGGAGGCGGGGCCTGCAGTGGAGCCTTCTCATCCTTGCACCCTGACAAGAGAGGCTTCTGCTTGAGCTTCCTGCACACCTTTCCAGAAGTGGCATTCCTCCTTAGTACTCATCTCTGACAGCAGGCACTAGTCAGAGACTTTGATGTGCTTGCCGTCACTCCTGTCCTTGTCCTGACCTGTCCTGACACTCTGCCTGGTCCTGCTCACCCCTATTATCCTCCAATCCCTCACCAAGCACTGTGGACTTTATTTCTGGGTGTCTCTGTGATCAGTCCACTTGCATCATCTCCATTGCCCTCAACCAAGCCACCACCACAGTAGCCTCTGCCACCACAGGGAGACGCTGGACTGTCTCTCTTCCAGTCCATTCCACACATAGTGACCAGGGTTATCTTTTCAACATGAGAATGGGTTCACATCATACTCTGATGATAACCTGCAATGGCTGTACCTTTTCTTTTAGAACAAGACCAACATCCTCCATGTGGCTTATGTGCCCTGAAATGCTGCCCTTATCCCTTCCCATTCCTGCTTCCCGAGACTCCGTTTCGCCCTGGCTTTCTGGGCTGTGGCTTCACGGTCAGTTCCCTGACACATTTGTGCCTTCCAGGGCTTTTCTACATGCCACAGTACTTAGTGCTGGCATCTACAAGCCCTAAAGTGCCCTTCCCCACCCTCCCCCCACCTCAAGGATCACTTCCTCAGGGAATTTTTTCCAACACTTCCCTTAAGTGACCAGGTCTTCTGTCATGTTCTCAGAAAACCACAGTCCTTTCCTTCAGGACACTTATCCTAATCTGGCATCACATATGTATTTGTATATGGACTTGACAAAATCCACCTCTTACCTTGGCTGTGGGCACCATGATATCAGGGTCAAGATCTTTCAATGGATGGTTAAATTCCCAGTGTCTGTTGTAGTACTTGGTAGTTGCTCAAACAATGTCTTTTAAATAAATGATTGATTGAGTCAGGACTTTCTCTGTGAATCCTCTTAGTTACTCTTGCCTCTATGTTTATCTAGCACTCCTTTGCATTCATTTATCAGTTTCCCCCTCCATAAAATGGAGCAGTGTTGAAGGGAAGGTAAATGGACATATCCACCATAACAGTTGTCCTAGAGCAGGTGCTCAAAAAAGTTTTATTTATGATCACACTTGTGTCTTGCAAGCATGAGCCCATTAAAAGGAACACACCTCACCTCCTTTACCTCAACAGTCTTAAAGAGCATTGCACACAGTAGGTGGACCTGCTTGTCCACCTACATGGACAAGTTCTTGCCTGTGTTTGAACTCTGGGACTGAGACATCAGTCTATGGTCTCCCTGGCCAACTTTTCTAAAACTAAATTCTTAATTACCTCATCTGCCTGTGAAGCATCTTTTCTGATCATATAACTCTTGGCACTCTCTGGCTAATTCATTTTTGATCAACGGGATTGCTCTGCAGTCACAATCCTGTGTAATGTACCCTCTGGAGTCCCCCCTCAGCACTGGCTCATTTGAACAAATTGCTTAAGATGGTAAATTCAATTCAACTGTCCTTAGGAAGAAAAATTTTTTAAAAACGAAGAAGATGAATATCAATTGTCCTTGTACCCACAATCTTTCAAAATTGCTTTATGTTATTACCCACAGTTTCCAAAGCATGCTTGCAGTATGTCTGTGTCTTGTCCTGAGTAGAAGATTTAAATAGTATTCACCATCATCAGCCACAGTCACTGAGAGTGTGCTGGATACTTGGCACTGTGCTCCCAGAATAGCAGAAATTGGAGAAAATACTTTAAGGCAAGGGAATAATTATATCCTGAGTGCCTAATTCTGATTAGCACATAGTATATGCTTAATAAATGCTTGCTTAATTGAACTTATAAATTCATTTAACAAAACAACTAAATACATATCCATTGAGCATCTATTATATGTTTAGTAGCAAGAACAAGACATGACTAGCTTCTAGACATGACCCTTGAGGAGCTTGTAGGTTTTTGTGAAATGACAGATACATACTGAAACAGAAACAAAGTATCATAAAGGAAATCACAGGGGTATAAGTGGTATGGAAGCTGAGAGGGGAATGGCTAGCACAGATACAGTGAATACACATATAGCAATGGGCCAGTCAGAAAATATTTAGAGTATGCCATCTAATCATTTAGGAGATGCAAAAATAAGTGTTTCTGGATAATCATATTAGCCAAGGCATGGAATCAGCCTAGATGCCAATCCACAGATAAATGGGTAAAGAAAATATGATATATACACGATGGAGTATTATTCAGTCATAAAGACTGAAATCTCATCATTTCCTGGACAATGCACAGAAGTGGAGATTCTTGTGTAAAGCAAAATAAGCCAGATTCGAAGTCATATATCACATGCTTTCTCTTATATGTGGAATTTAGGGGGAAAAAAAGACCACCTGAAAGTAGAAGGGAGACTATTAGAGAAATGGAAGTGGACTGGGGAAAGATGAGGAGGAGTCAGGGAGAGTAACAGGCAGGGTACCTATGATCAAAATATATTATTAGCATATATGAAAATGTCACAAAGAAGCCCATTATTTTGTACAATCAATATGTGTTGATAATTATAATAATAGAAAGATATATTTTTAAAATGAGAAAATAGAAGTCTAGGAAAGCTTTCTACAGTATGCTATTATTTTGTTTTTCTGTATTTTTATTGGTGCATTATAGTTGTGCATAATGGTGGGATTTATTTTTATATATTCATACATGCACACAATATAACAATATAATTTGGCCAACATCATTCCCCAGCATTTTCCCTTAGTATGCTATTATTTTTTAAAAAAGGGTGGAAGGTAAGAATATACATTAATATTGGTTTCAGTTTGTATAAGAAACTCTGTAAGCACAGACAAGGAAATGAAAATGTTCGGAGAGCAGTTGTGGTGGGACATGGCTCTTCGTGGTTCAGGACAGGTGGGGACAGAATGGGAGCAAAACCCTTCTCTGTGAGCTGCTTCATGTTGTTTTGATTGAAGAGTCATGTGGATGTACTCTCTCTTCAAAATATAAAATAAATATTCTAAAAAAACGAGTGTGTCTGGAACGATGGCATCAAGTCTTGGCCTGTGCCTTTGACATTTTGAGTGCTATTTGACTTCCTTAAGCAGAATGTTTTTTTGTCTCAATCATGTCAATGCTGTAAGTGTAACTTAGTTTACATATACACAATTTATCCACAATAAAGGGGGCACATCCAGACCTAAGTGATGGAAACCCGGAGATGTTGACAGTCCAAAGGTTCTCAGCTAATCTATCTGCGACTAGCATACCATTAGGATTTGCCTTCTGAAACCCTTTGGCTGAGTTTTAAAGCTTGAACATTAAAGAATATATAACTAAATATAAAAATTTTGAACTTAAACTTGGAACAATGGAAGCTGATGCTGCAAGTTTCCACAACTTGGGGAGTCACAGGCTCCTCAGGGAACCAGGTGAGGCCTAACTTGGTAGCAGCTGCTGGGCTGAGCAGGTGGAGCTCAGGTCCCTGGCCTCTGCTGGCTGCATTCACCCTGGACACTGGTGGGCTGACATGCTTTCCTCATTAGGCGAAGCACTCTCAGTGGGAATCTACCACTGCAGCTGTGGAAGTGGGTTTCATGGGCTTGGTCAGTGGGGCCTGGGGCCTCTGGGAGGTTCTGAGCTCCTTCTGTGTATGGCTCACCTTGCAGAAAGGACGAGAGCCCTGGGGATGCACACCGGGCAAACACACATTCCATGGATGTTTCTCCTCTGTCACATGATGAGGGTGACAAAGAGTGTCACACAGAGGACTAATCAAAGATGGGAAAGTAGGAGGCACAGGCCCAAGTTCTGCCAACCTGACAGTGTGGGTAGAGTCGTGTTTGAGTTTCAAATGCTCCTCAGGCATCTGTGGCTTAAGGTCTGGACTACAGGAAGGCACAGAAGCCTGCTGCAAGAGCAGCTTTCACTAATCACTGCCAACTTTGGGTCCCTTCTGGCCTTACACAGCCATCCCTCTTTGGTAAAAGAAAGTGTGTAGTGAGGATGACCTGATCATTTTCCTCTAAGACCCTTTTCTGAGTCATTTAGTCTGCTCAGTCTCTGTTTCCTTTTCTTCTGCTTTGTCTGGTTCTTGGCAGGGGTGACAGCACATCCATCTTCCCCTGTGAGCAGTAGAGGCTGGGAATTAGGCAATGGGAAAGAAAAGGCACAGCAGGGATGGCGTCAAAGCTCCAGACCAAGAAGTCTACTCATGTGTCTACCTGGGTCATTTCAGGACTCCTCTGGAAGGTAGAAGAGACCTTGGCCTCCCTGAGGCTGGACTGTGCCACCAGTAGGCTTGATGCCCAGAAACAGAGCAGCATAGGAGGAAAACTGCAGGGCACAGAAGAGCATCTGCTGCCCCTTCTTCCATGAAGTATTTAATGAGCATTTGATGGAGACCAAGTGTATTTTTAATCCTCAGAACAGTCCCCCAAATGTAGCAGTGGCATCATATGGATATGCAAATGACAGGGTCAAGAAATGAAGCTCATTACCAGGGTTACACTTTCACTGAGATCAGCTTGTTTGCTGTAAGAAAGACAACAAAGTAGGTCTTTGTGTGTGAACCTGTGGGAACCTGAAATGTGTGGAGCCACATGCAGGCCTAAAGAAAGCAGGGGTCTTGGCTCTGTCCTTGTTTCTCTTTTATGGAGACTGCACTCTATACACCTGCTCCATGTTCCCTTGATATGGCTGCTGGCTCTCTCCACCCTCCTGGTCCTCACCCACAGGGGCAAGCCAGAGTGGTTTATCATGTCCTCTTCTGTGGTTAGACGGAACTCCACTATGAGGATGTGCCTTGAAAACAGTGACTTTCATGTTTGGAAAGAAAATGTTCTATTACTAGCTATAGTAAAAAAGTTTTACATTATGTCTAATTGCAAGTATATGTACATGTTGTGAAGTAAAGATATAAATCCACATGTAGTATACACAAGCATATAGATATGTAAACACACACATAGGCAATATTACATTCAAAGTACTCTCATATTTACTATTCCTCTCTATCACATTAGACAAGGTAGTGCTTTTTATTATCCAAATTGATTGTATAATCCACTAATGATTTTAAACCCTTTCTTTGTAAACACTGATCTGAATGCTGGAGAGCCTCAGGATTCAGTCCCTGTACCTTTGCATTCTTTCTCACCCTCCTTTGGTGATTTTATCTAGCTTCATGATATGAATGACTCCCAAATTTACACCCGCAGCCTGGACCTTCTCTTTTATTTTCATACTCAGGTACTCAATAACCTAATCTGTACTTGAATGTCCAATGGCATCCTTAATGGAATTCCTGGACCCTGTCCCAAGCCTACCAATGGCTGGTCCCACCTCAGCAAATAACATGTCCATTCTCCCAGATGCTCAGGCTAATGCACATGGAATTAGCTACAGTTAATCCCATTCCACATACAAACAACCTGCAGACACCCTTGGCTTCAAACTCTACCTAGACATCAACATTTTGTCCCCACCTCTAACACAAGCCCTCCAATCCAGGCACCAGCATCTTTCCTCGGATCTTCGTAGTGGCCTCTTAACTGATTTCCTTGCTTTTAGCTCAGTCAGGATTATCCTTTAAAAAAAAAAAAAAGTACGCTTGATCATGGCATTCCTCTGCTCAAAACATTCCCACAAATGCCCATCTTAGGCAAAGTGAAGCCCAGCTTTTCCTTGTCTATCCTGACACTCTACCATCAGATTCCTGTGACTCTCCAGCCTCAGCCCTGGCTGCTCCCTTCACTCACTCCACTCTCGCCGTTCCTCAGACACATCAGCCACACACCCACCTCCAGGCTTCTGCTTTCTTTGTTCCCACATGGCTCTCAGCATTAGTGAGGGTTCTCCAGAGAAACAGAGCCCGCATGATGAGCCAACCCTCCGTTAATATGGGGGATTGATTTCAGAAAATACTTGGATACTAAAATACCTGGATACCCAAGTTCCTCATAAAAATTGACATAGCATTTGCATATATTCTATACTCTAAGTCATCTCTAAACTACTTGTAATACCTGATACAATGTAAATGCTATGTAAATAGTTGTTATACTGTATTGTTTAGGGAATAGTGATTGGAAAAAAACTCTGAACATGTTTAGTACAGATGTTATTTTTTTTCAAACCACAGTGATTGAATCAATTGGTATAGAATCTGCAAATATAAAGGGTCAAATATATTACAAAAAAGGAATGTATTACACAAAGTTGTTTCATGTGATTATGGAGATAGATAAGTCCCAACATTTGCAGTTGGTAAGCTGGAGCCCCAGGAAAACTGATGTTTCAGTTCAAGATCAAAGATGGAATAAACCAGGTGCGGTGGCACATACCTGTAATCCCAGCAGCTCAGGAGGCTGAGGCAGGAGGATTTAGAGTTCAAAGCCAGCCTCAGTAACTTAGTAAGGCCCTAAGTAACTAACAAGACCCTATCTCCAAATAAAATGTTAAAAAGGGCTGGGGACGTGGCTCAGTCATTAAAGTACCCCTGGGTTCAATCCCTGGTACCAAAAAAAAAAAAAAAAAAAAAAAGATGGAATAAAACTGGTAACCCAGCTCAATAGTAGTCAGGCAATAAATAGGAATTTCCTTTTATTTCAGATTAATCAGTCCTTGCGTTCCATGAAACTTCATATAATTGGATGAGGCACACTCATATTGGTGAGGGCAATCTGCTTTTCTGCCTCCACTGATTTCAATGTTAAAATAATCCCAAACACCCTTACAGAAATACCAAGAATAATTCTTGACCAAATATCTGGGCCCTTTGAGGCCCAGTCAAGTTGACACTTAAAACATACTCATTTTCTGGCTATCTGTATATAATGGAAACTATCTCTAAATACACACACACACACACACACACACACACACACACACATGCACACATATGTAGTTTCATCTATTTATTTATCTACTTTAGTATTGTATATCCAAGACTATAAATTCTAGAGAGCATGGACCTTGCTTTATTTTTGGATATATTTCCAGAGACTAGAACAAAGCCTGGCATAAAATACTTGCTCAAATAATATTTATTGAATGAATGGGTCTATAGTTGGTCAATGAATAAGTAATTCTTGGGCTAAGTATGTGCCCTGGTCCAGCCAGTGGTCAATTCTTAAAAAGAGCAATTGGCTTTGTTCTCTGAACTGGGGGTAGCAGGCAGGGCTGAATCATCTGGAAGAGGGTCCCTGGGCATTCAGCACACACATTAAATTATGTATATGATAAACCACATATTTTATTTCATAGATGTGGGCTGCCAGTAGGTGTTTTTGTTTCTTTTATAAATTCCCACAGAAAATGTTACAAAAGACTCAAGAAACCTGAAGATGCTATGTACATTCAGAGAAGGGAGTGGTTGAATGGAGCTAGTGGAGTGGGAAGATTTTCTGGAGCAAGAGTATCTAGCTGACACCTGATAGTAGAATTGGTTCTAGGGATTGGGCTGAGCAGAAAGGGCAGACAGGCCAAGGACAAAGACAGGCACAGGCAAAGCAGGGGAGGAGGCGTGCACCTGTGTGTGATACAGTGTGTAGTTCTGCTTAACAGAGCATCTTGTAAACCCCAATTGAGGATGATCATTGTCCTGGGTATGAGCTCAACAGGGACACTCAGGTGAGATATACTTCAAGCCCCAGAGCTTCATTTTCAATGATGTGGTTTGGTGTTCTGGATTACCCAGGCCATTGATACTCCTCCCTCCTCTTGTGGGTTCTGCATCAGTGCATGCAGAAGCTTAGAAATCATCTGGGGGTCCTGTTTAGAACACCTTTGATGTTCAACAGGTACAGGTGAGATCCCAATAACCCCGAGAAATGATAGGAACCTGCGTTTGCAAAATGCTTGTCTCCACTTTCTGAGTGTTTAATTAGTCGATTCTCACATCTTCAACTGCACAAAGGCACCTGGCAAATGCTCACTACAGCGTTAGCTCTTTCTCTAGGAGGCGGGGTGGAGGGGGTAGGCATCTGACTAAACAATTTTAAGCTTGACAGAGCCATGATTTCCCTCTCAACGTTCAATGATCCCACTACTGCTCCCAATTTATTCAGCCTTGCTAAAGAACTGCACAAGTAGTGGCTATAGTATTATTTTTCACCTTCCTCGTCTTAAAAATTACCAACATTTCATCATTTTAAGTACCTCTTTAAAGAAAGAAGTAAGATCAAAAGATGTTCTTAGCTTGCAGGCCTCCTTCTCTTTTTCAATGTATTTTCTTTCTGTCAGTTTCTCTGCCTCTATTTCTGTGTCTGTCTCTCCTCTCGGTTCTTCTTACTCCACTTATTCTCTCTGAGAGGCAATGGAGTGGTCCTTATGGGAGGGAATACTGGAGAAACAGGGAGGAGCTCTGGGACCCATGGTAAAGCCCCAGCTCTGTCGCTTACCATTGCGTGTCACTGAGCAAGCTACTTCGCCTTTCTGAACCTTGGTTTTCCTGATTGTAGGATGAATGTAAAGTTTCTTGCAGGTTGGGGAGACAGGCTGGTGTCATGAAGAGCAAGCTACTCTACTTGGGATCAAGAGTGCTTCTGTGGGCCCTGTCCAATCCCAGCTCTGGTCCTGAGGATGTTCTTAAACCTCCCTGCAGCCCAGCTACCTAACTTGAGGGAATGAAGATAACACCAAGCTATAGGGAGCAAAAGCAGAGGTAATAACCTAACACAGAAGTTTCAGCTTTGTGCTTGGGTGGGCTGGGGTTCAATTCCCATTTGTTATCAGCTATGTGATTTTGGGTAAGCTGCTTTTTAATTTTTTTTTTTTTTTTAGTTGGCAATGGACCTTTATTTATTTATATGCATTGCTGAGAATCGAACCCGGTGCCTTGCACATACTAAGTAAGTGCTATACCACTGAGCCACAACCCCAGTCCTTGGGGCAAGCTACTTAATAGTAATTGTTAATGTTCATTGTGCATGGATCACATGCTAGATACTACTCTAAACTTTCATTTGTATTATCCCAATGATTTTCCTAATGCAATTAGGAAGGCAATATCATTTTATCTATTTTATATACAAGGGAATGGGGCTCGAGATTGCTTGAGGTCTAAGAGCTAGGATATGTCAAGAGCAGGAATACACATCCAGATCTTCTGATTCCAGAGTCTACAGTCTTTGCCATGGGACTATCATGACTTCAAGACTTTGGGTATGAAAAGTCCACAAGTAGAATTGCTTATATAAGCCAGGTGTGGTGGCATACACCTGTAATCTGAGTGACTCAGGGGGCTGAGGCAGGAGGATCACAAGTTCTAAGCCTGCCTCAGCAGCTTATCAAGGCCCAAAGCAACTTAGTGAGATCCTGTCTCAAAGAATAAAAAGGGCTGGAGTTGTGGCTTAGTGGTTAAGCGCCCCCCTGCCAAGAAAAGAATTGCTCATACAATAAGTTGTATGTTTTCTTGTTGTTATAGTTTTCTTGTGAGGATTAAATGAGATGCTACACATAAATGACTTAGCACAATGTCTTGTGTAGCATAATCCTGTAACAAATGTCAGCATGTATGTATAAGTCACCTTAAATATGTATCTTTGGACTATGATGTGTAAAACACTACATATATGCAAATGGGTTGTTTGCAGCATTTTATGTACTATGCAAGGGACTGTGGTGATGACAATCTCTGACATCCCTCCTGACTCATTTTCCCCAGGCTGTCAGCTCCAGTGGAAGTTCCCAGACCACTTTACACAGTGATGACAAATGGTTCTATAGGACTTTGACTTCTGCATTAATTAAATGTGAGAAAACACAGAGCTCTGTGAAGACACCTCTGCGGTTTCTTTTTTAACTCTGTTCTTCCACCACACCTTGCAGCTACACTGCTCACAGCAACCTGCATATGGTATTCTATTTTTTTTCTGAATGATGAGTCACAAATTAGTTATTGAAGTTACATCTCAAGTTCCAAAAAGGAAAAATGTATATTAAGAAGCAGAAGAGGAGAAAATTGAGTCAAGGGGATTTAGATAACTTGTGCAAAGATCACAAATATGATGTCAACTTTAACCCACTTATCCCAAACATTTATTAAGCACTTACTCAGTACTGGGTGCTGGATAAATAAAGTCTGGCAAATCTTGCTTCCTGTTCTGGTGGAGGAGAAGGGAAAGGACTTCCCATTTATTGCTTGCTGGCTTTGAGTTTGGCAATGGGCTAGGGGATTTATATCTCTTTCAGTAACCCTCTTGAGATATGCATTATAACCCATATTTTGAAGGTAAGGGGATTGAGGTTTAAAAAATCCAAGGAGTTGCTGGGCATGGTGATGCAAGTCTATAATCCCAGAAACTTGGGAGGCTGAGGCAGGAGGAAAAGAAGTTCAAGGACAGCTTCAGCAACTTAGTGAGGGCCTAAGCAATTTAGTGAGACACCGTCTCAAAATAACAAAGGACTGGGGATGTGTCTCAGTGGTTAAGTACCTCTGGGTTCAGTACCCCATACAAAAAAAGGAAGGAAGGAAGGAAGGAAGGAAGGAAGGAAGGAAGGAAGGAAGGAAGGAAGGAAGGAAGGAAGGAAGAGAGAGAAAGAAAATCCAAGGGGTATACAGTTGGGAAGTGGAGAAATTGGGACTGATGATCCTGCCACCATTTTAATATGCCTCTTGTTGGAGAAGAGAACTAGAAAGTGTGGGTGACAGACCAAAATTATTACTGTATAGAACAATAAGTTTCTGGAATTTTAGTCCAGCAGTACATGCAGAGTCAGTAGCAAGAACTTCCCAGGGACAATGATCAGGTCTTCTATTCTAGCCACAGAAAGGCTTAAGTTCTCTGCTACCTGTGTTATTTCATCCACCTGTGTCCATCCCTTTAATTCAAGTGATGAAATCTCAGAATATCCTAAAGGTCTGGAGGGCAGAGCCACCTTGAAAACTACCAAGGTTCCAACAACCCATCTGGACTCCTCAGGCAGGTGGTGTGAGGAGCCTGGCACACTGGCCTGGCTGGGAACTCACAGGACAGTTAAACATGGGTCTTACCATATTGCTCCTCTGCCTTAAACTCTTCAGTAACTCCCTCTGACATAGAAAAGAGGCAAAGTCCTGAGCTAGGCTGTGAAGCAGTGCTCTTTGGGGCTCAGCCTATCTTTGTAACATCTTTAGTCACTCAACCACCTGTCCCTATGTGTCTAACCATGCCACAACCCTCTTCTTTTTTAGGACTTTTTCTTTTTAGGACTTTTTCCTTTTAGGACTCGCACAAATTCTTCAGCCAACCAAGATTTAACTCAAATGTCTACCTTTCCACAAGACCGCAGGTCTTCCCATGCAGAGTGATTCACTCTCTCCTCTGCTTTCTCATAGCACTTTGCTGACACTTCTGGAACAGCACAAAGCACAGCCTGCCTCGGATTGCACCTAGCCACGAATGCATGTACCTTAAGAAGGATGTGGTCATCTTGGATTCCTTCTGAGGGCAGGGCACAGAACATTGCTCATGGTACATGCTCAGTACGGGTTTATGGAATTGACCAGGGAACTGTGAAGTACAAGGTGCCTCCAGTATCTGCGTAGGCATTGGCCTGTGTGACTTTGGAACATTCCTTACTCTTCTGCTGCTCTGCTCTGGATTGCAGGGGTCTGATTCTTGCAAACAACACTTTCCAGGCTCCTTTGTAAACCACATTTTGCAGGGTCATATCTTAGGTTCTGATCTCATGGGGCATCTGGAACCTGCATGCTAATTCTGGCTCTGCTGCTAAGCATCCTTGAGCAACTCACACAATTATTTTGGGTGTTAGATGACTCTTTAATAAAATGAAGATGCTCAATTAATGTTCTGTAGGGGCCTGAGCATTCATCATCCATCCTTCTTTTATCCACATACTCATGTATGAGGCCTTCCTGTCTGCCAGGCAGCAGGGGGATCCAAGTGAGTACAGCATGGTCGCTACACTCAGTAAACTCACATGGAGTGACAGAAGCACTTTCAGAGGGGAAGTGCTGTAAATGGATATGTTCTTTGGAAAATGTGATGGATAGTCTATGTGGGGCCAGTGGGAGCCAATTCCTGAGAGTAGAATAGGAGAGTCATGGATAGAAGTTGGAGGAAGTCTGATTTCACCTCCGGAGGACTAGGTGGATTTTCTAACAATTAGAGGAGCCCCTTGCTCCATGGCAGTGAAATCCCTCAGCAAAAAGCTAGAAGGGAGCTGGATGATGCCCTCGCCATGGCAGCAGAATGTTTTCCAGTTTGGGGTAGTAGACTAGATGGTTCTTGAGATAGGTGCTTAATTCCAAGATCTGGTGATTCTAAAATGCATGGTTTCCAGGCGACCAACTAGTAGTTTTGAAATCTTTTTAAAAAAACATCTTAACTTTACCTTTAACAAAACCCTATGGAACCCCAATTTATAAAACCAGCAAAGTCAAAGTTACTCCAGGGTCCTACTCTCCTGACCTGCCTTTCAGTTCCCAAGAAAATACAAGTTTTTAAAAAAAGAGAAAGAGCTTCAAAGAATCTAGGAAGTGCAGTTCTCTTGTGATGGGGCAGATCTGTGCTCTAAGTCTGTGCTAGTTGCAGTCCCTCCTTTCTCCTGCCTCCACGGCCTTGTAACCTACACAAGCACTGTCTTCCCACTCTCTGCCCTTGGCCACAAGGGTTAAGGATCCTACTCAGTGCCCTGGGACTCAGCAGCATGTTCATGGCCCTGACAGGTCTGGCTTTCATGTCATCATTTTCTGACACTGGGGTTACTGCTGCAGCTGACTCCTAATATCTTCCTGTAGTGTCCTCCTGGGCATATGAACACTCCTCTCCTTCTCCTCCTCCCCCATCCCAGCCTCCCCTCTTCTCTGGCCTGGAACCCTCCACTGCTGGGTAGTCAGTCACATTTCCTGAGTATATCCTCCTGAGCCAGAGTGGATGCTCATGTTTGGCTCTCACATCAGAGATGGACATTAACATTCACGCTTATATCACAAATGAGTAAACCAGGTCTCAAGGAGGCAAGTCACTTGCTCATGGTGTCTCAGCTGGAGAAGGCCCTGGGGTTCAAGTTCATGCCACCCCTCTTGATAACTCTGTCCCTCCCGGGCCTGGCCCTGCCTTGTTCTTCCTGATTGTCCTCTCAGGTCTCTTACTGCTTGAAAACAAACTTCTATCTAGTTGCTGTTTTATTTTTCCTTTTAAAATTTTGTTCTTTTTAGTTATACATGATAGTAGAATATATTTTAACATATAACATATACTTGGAGTACAACTTCCTGTTCTTCTGGTTGTACATGATGTGGAATTACGTTTGTCCTGTATTCATATATGAATGTATCTGGTTGTTTTTCAGTCTTAGCCATTTACAATTTCCATTTTGTCTTAATCCCTTTCCATACTTTTACATTTATTTAGTTCTTACTCTGTACTCGACATGATTTTTAAAACACTGTATGTATTAACTTTTTTAATCATTTCAGCAGGTCTATGGGGTAGACATAATTTGTATTGCCCCTTTTATAGATGTGAAAACTAAGGCCTGGTGAGAATGAACAGCATGGTTTCACAACTATTAAATGGTGGCGGCAATACACTTGGACATCAGAGCTGAATTCCTAGTAATTAGACCACTGTATGTAGAGTTTTGGCTGGCCAATGTGTCTGTGTCCTTGCTTGTGTGCATGTGTAATGGGATGAAGAGCAGGGACATCTCTACAGACATGCTTGGTAAGATAGGATTTTGCATTTCCACCTAGCCACCTCGAAGTGTCTTTCTTTGTTTCCATGCATAGCCGGAGTTGTGGGCTAACAAATGAATTTCTTCTCCTGTTTCAAATCTGGTAGATGTAAAGTGGCTGCTTGGAAGCATGAGTTGGGAAGGACTCTGAGGTCACATTTGGTCCCAGCAGGAAAGAAAGCCATGATCTATTAACAATGTCTGCCATGAGCAAGGGAGGTGACGGTGATGCACATGAACTCTCTGACAACCATGGATGAATATCTCATCTGGGCTTTCTCTTGCCTGTTGTGTCCCCAATCAGTTAAGCAGGGACAGTCCTATTTTTATCCTAAAATGTGCCCTAAGCTTTTCCAGGAATTCCATCCAGTTCATATGTGGATGGACTCATTATGAACATGACTCAGAAGAGAGAGATGAGAACATGGGGGAAAGGGATTATAATGAAAATATTCCTTGTGTATATTTTGTCCAGCATTCTATCATTACTCAAAAAGAGTACAGAAGTTTTCAGAAATACCTTGGAGAATCAGTAGAGATCTCCTCTCTCTCTTTAGTTCTTACATACATAGCTATGAAATTCCTCCCTATGGCACTGTCTGCATTCTTTTGTTTTGGAAGGCACAGAGATAAAAACAGCAGCTCTGTTGTTCTGAACTCAGTCTCCTCCCAATGCCCTTGGACAGTTCTAGTAGACTGCAAGATCTACAATGTTCTTCCCGCAGGTCTTTCCAAAACTGAGTTATACCATCTTTCAGATCTAAATTCACATGACCCCACCTTAAAAAGGTCTCCTTTCAGCACCCTCTCAAATGCTGTCTTCCCTAGTCATTCTTTACAATAGACCCCATTTTATTTTCTTTACATCTTGCTTCATTGGTTTTTTTCTTATTTGTTTACTTGTTAGGAGTCATTTCAAACATGCCTACTCGTGTTTGTAATATAAGTCCTATTTTTAATTTTCCTGTTCACCAATGTGTCTTCCACACCTCTGGAAAGTAAAAGAAAAAATAAGATTGATGCTAGAAATGCTACACCTGGTCTTTTATGAATTGAATGACAACTGCCATTTCCTGGTGTCTTTCGACCAGTTGGCACACAAGAGACCATGTTCTCTTGCAGTAATCTGATCTCAGCAGATTCTTGTAACTCCAACGCCTCTGCCCTTGAAGATCTTTTCCCACAGTGCAAACTCACCTGCCCGTCCACCTGCTTTTTATCAGATCTGCAACAGGCTGGATACAACAGGTAGCTGGAGGTTTCCATCCTGAGTGTGAATTATAACTCTTCACTCAGATAACCTTGGACCAAACCCAAGAATTCCATGCAGACAGGAGGAGCCCTGTTGCCCCATTTTCTCTACATGTCCTTCTTAATGCATTCCTTTGGTTTTTATCTCTCTTACATCTTCTCCAGAATCTTCAGTGGCTCCACATGTCCCAGAGACTAAAGTCTAAGTTATTTAGACTAATTGCTCAAAGGTTTTTCAAATATCTTGGCTCTTGTCCTTTGGACTTGAGTTAAGCATGGATCTTGGCTTGCTCTTTGGACATGCCTTGAACATACTTTCTCTTGCTTGTGGTCCTTGCTCAGACATCACTTTTTAGGCAGTGTCCCCTAGGTTTCCTGCTCTTTGGAATGGATGACTGTCCAATGGGACCCTGGAACTCTGCACATTCCTGCATTCTTGGACACTGACATATGATTTTGAAATATGTGTATTTTTCCTGAATCATAAGAAATTACTATTTTATCTTTTTATTCTTTATATCTAGAAGAGTGTCTTGCCCAAGTTACAGAAGCATGAATGGAATCACTTACTAATTTTTACAAATGTGAAAACAGAAGCTCAGAGTTTTAACTGTCTTACCCAAATCCACATACCTTGTTGCCAGGGGAATCAAGGCTTAAACATCAATCTCTTATAGTTAAATCAGAGGCTATATGCTCAAATGTCACAAGGGTATTATTATGGAAGTGCTAAAACATGTGGGTAAAATACACTTGGAAGGGGGGACCCATCTGCCTAGGAGAAGCTGCCCAACAGCTTCAGCTGACAATCATCAGGTGGGCATGCAGGTCCATTTTTGCCAGGCCTTCTGGTTCCAAAGAAAGTGGAAAATCTGATTTGTGTGTGACATCTTACAAAATTTTTAATCTTGCCAACTAGTTCTAATTAAAAATAGCACATGGTCCAAGCTCATCCTCTCTGTGAGCCAGACGAGGCCTCAGCCTGCCAGTAGGTGACCTGTGCTTTTCATCTCTGTAGGGTTGCCCTGGATCTAGTACCACAGGTCAAGTGGCTCAGACTTACAGAGTGAGAGGCAAGTTCCAATTGCCTTTGTGGCTGAATTATTTAAAGCCTCTGATATTGGACTGCTCTTGAAGCCTTCAAGGTGAGTGGGATGAACACTCTTGAGTTTCACATGGGTGCTTTGAAGTTGTGTCAACGCCAAACGACAGTTTTCCTGGTCATTAAAAATGACCAAGAACTCGAGGGATGGTCTGCAAATGGGTTCTACTGTAGATAAATGCAAATCAATACAAATTATGAAAGAGGCCCCGTGATGGATTGGTTGGCTATCAAGAAAGATGAAATACTGAAGAATTGTTGCAAGGGGAGTGGGTGGTGATCTCTGAAGGCCTGGCTCTTTAGAAGTGGAAGGCAATTAACTACCTAACAGTTACATACATGCACTGGGGGGTTGCGTTCAGCCTTAGAGGAAGTGATCAGCTTTGCCTTAATGCAGGCATTGAGAGCCAGGCAATGGAAGTTTTGTCTACATTGACTCGAACATTCATTTATTATGACAAAATGAGCTGTTATTGACCTGGAGGCCCTAATGCAGGCTATCAGCACATTAATGACAGGCTGTTGCATGCTGAGTCTAAATGCTGGGGATGAAAGGATTGCTGTCCTTTCAAATATCAAGGAAATAGTGTCATTGAGATTTGCAGAGATTGCTCCCAGGTTATCATGAGTACATGAAAATTGGAGTTTGGGGAGTAAAAGGGAACAGCATGAAGTCGCCATTGGTTTTTATCTTAATTCCACCACTTACTTGTCTTACATCCTTGGCTATGTTGCTTGACTCACTTTCAGTCTCAGATTCATCATCTGAAAATGGGGACAATGGACATTTTCCTCTCAGGCTGGTTGGGAGATGGCATTTATAAACCCTACCTTGCACAATGTCTGGGACAAACTAAATGCTGAATGCATGCTCATTTCCCTTCCCCTATCAGGTTCTACAATATTTTATGTGAGCTGCTCTTAGGGTGTGGTTAACTTTCCACCAGAATTTTCTAGTTTCTCTGTGCATGTATTTCCTCTGTTAGGTGATGAATTCTTTTGGAGCTGAGTTTTTTTTTTTTTTTTTTTTTTTTTTAATGCTTCATCTTCACATCTTCCACAGGGCCAACCCACTGTCAGTACCCAATCTCTATATGTAGTGTTAATGGGTTCACAGTTTAATGGCCCAGGCATTGTACCAGTCAACATTCACTGTTTCACCAGGACACAAGACTTAAGATGAGCTAGTGAAACTGCTAGTCCTGTTGCCCACAGGTTCCTGACTCACCATGGGTGCCCGGTAGGGCCTGATGTCTATAAAGCATAGAATAAGATGGAATATAGTTTCTGTGACTGAGGGTGATGGGGAGAAACTTAAGAGGTTTTCTTGAATAAGTCACTAATGAAAATCAAGGAGGCTTTCCTAGGTATAAAATGAGGAAAGGAATTCTAGGCCAGCAGTCTGTGCAATGGCAGGGAGGTGTGAGAATAGAAGATGTAAGCTGGAGGAGGAAGGGAACTTGAACTTCAGCCAGGAGCTTTATGCTCATTCTCTCACTCGTCTTGCTTGGGAAAGCATTGTCTTTTGTGTCTTAAGGAGAGGAAAACTACTGTATTGATGCTTAATAATTCATTGAGACCACACAGTGCAAAAGTGGCTAAGCTGGATTTTGAACCCAGTCCTGTCTAACTCTGATATTCCCACCCCCAGGGTGTGTGGTGAGGGGCAGGGTGCCATTGGGATTTACTGGCAATTCCCCAACATTCTGCTACTGGCTTCAACCCTGAAGGTAAACACAAGTGACTGCTTCTCTGAAACTCTATCCTTTTTCAGTTTTGAAAATTTCTTATTGGTTTGAAAAGTGATCCTCATATGTCCAGAAAGGAATGAGATCAGGCATGGGAAGAAAGAGATCTAACACGGAGGGCTTGCTTCATTTTGAGTCTTAACCAGATTCCCTGAGCTATTTTCACATGTGGATTTAAGACAACTTGCTGAGATTCATACTATCTGATTGGGGATGTTTTGTGCAAATCCTTTTTATTTTATCAGGTGCATTTTACTGCACCAGAGCCCAGGCTAATTGTCCCAGTGATGCCTTGGGAAACTGGGCTGGTGGTAAGCATGGGAAGTAGAGATGGGAGTTTCTACAGGCTGTGTTAGTCCAGGTGCATGGGGTCTCCTGCTAGAGTTTCTCTGGGGACTGATTTGGGAGTCCTCCTTCTATCTGATGTCAGGATCTTGTAATGCTGTGTGTCCCTGACCTCTGAAAGCAAGCTGAGCTGTCATGACATCTTTTTCCTAAGTTAAGTGCAATCCTCATTGAGACTTTATGAAATCAGATGTGGACATTTCTTTCAAAAAGGGCATGCAAATAGATGGATGCTAAGCAAACTAAATAAAGTCAACAGAGGGGCCATCCTATTCAGGAGAGCAGACTTTGGGGTCAAACAAACCTGGACTTAGAATCCTTCTTCTCCCCTTCCTAGTGGTGGCACACCTTAGTCTCACCAACCAAACTACATGGGGATAGTCACACCATTCTCCTATGGTGTGTGTGTGTGTGTGTGTGTGTGTGAGAGAGAGAGAGAGAGAGAGAGAGAGAGAGAGAGAGAGAGAGAGAGAGAGAGAGTGAATTATATAAAGCAGCATTTGTCAAGCTCTAAGCACACTTCCTGGGTACATTACTCCTACTCCCTAATCCCTAGTTGGGAAAATAAGTTAACTGGTAAGTAATTAAAGTGCTATTTTTATATAAAAACATTCTTTGTTGTTAAAATTTACACCATGTTGTAAGATTAGTAAAGGGAAACCTCAATAAAATGTTAAATTTGCAGCCACTGCACTTAGTTAATCCTCTAGACCTCTATAGAGAGAGTCAGTTGTGGCCATTGAAGGGATTTGGCAGAAAAGTTGAAGTTCAGCTTTCATCTAGTCTTCCAACTATTGAAGGAAGAGTCAAATGACTGGCTTTTGATGCTGTTAACACATTTAGGTGTCCCTTTTCTAGATGGAATGTTGAAATTGCCTCTATGAATAGTTATGCAATTACCCCATTGGATCACAGAATTATAGAGCACTCAAAGAGAACTTTTATTATGGCAGGTGCATTTCATTCTACCTACCGCATGCCATGTTGGGCCCAGGATAATTCTGGAAATTGGTTTGCTGCTTGGCAGGAGACCCAGAGACAAGCATTTCCACAGATGGCAACAATTCAGGTGCAAGGTGGCTCCTGGTAGAACTTCTTGAGGGACAAAGGTGGGACTAGAGACAATGGAATTTTCAAGATCTTGGTGAGAATGTTGGGCTTTCCACAGGATTCAGAATAGTATTTTGAACCAATTATATATTCATGTTACAAGACAGAGGACCTAGAGATGACCTCTTGGTCACATACTACTATTAATATATAGTAAATGTGGTTACTCAGGAATCTATGTTGGAGCTAATGGTTTGACTCTGAAAACATGGGTGATTTACTTAACTTCTCTGAGCCTCAGTCTTCGGTTTTGTAAGGTTGGACTGATAGTACCAGACTGTGGTTAGAATAAAATAAGAGAAGCACATAAATTTCTCAGTTTGGAGCTTAGTTCATGACAAAAACCCAACAAATGGTTTCTTGCTCCTCCCTGTACTGCTAATACTTTAACCAAACAAGAGAGCAACATATGGTTGACCATGTTCTTCCACACGCATAGATACTTTACCTATGCCTCTTTTCAGATTCTTATTACTCTCTCCCTTTATCTGTGTCTGTGCAATACTTCCACTAGGCCACCTTGAGCACTATGGCCTCAGCTGGTTTATTGCTGTGCCTTCCCAATCTCAATGCAGGGTTATATCATGGTTGAATTTCTCAGACAAGCTCTCTTTTCTACTTGTTTTCCTACCCCTAAACAAATAAATGTCTGCAATGATGCTTCATTTGTGTGGTTACCAGTTATTGCCCAGTTGGAGCCTACACACCTAAGATCTGACGCTAATGTCATTGGTTATATTGTAGCCTTTGAATTTAGACAAATTTTGTTTTGAAATGTGACACGTTCATTGCCTGTAGCTTCGTATTTTAATAGTGTTCATAGTTTTACTTATACCTGCACCATTCATTCAGTCCTGATGTGTGAACATATTTACTAAGACTGAAACCATACCCAGAGCACCCACAAGCAGACAGGATGTATGGTCACCTTTCCTAGGCAGCCTGAGTCACAAGACATGCACCAGTTCTGCATTCTAGCTGTCACAGTGGAGTTGGGTTTCCTAAATGACTTTTCCTTCCTGTCAAGATAGGGCAGGATCTGCAGAATGCCAGGATGCTTCTATAGCCACTTCTCTGTTGGAAGAGTGAACAGTACTTCCCTTGAGGGGTGGAAAGGGGATTCTTGATTTCCTTCTCCAGCAAAGGTTTCTCTTTCTCTTCCTCTCAGAGCTGGGAGGGCAAGAAGCATGTGCAAAGATGTGTTCTCAGTATAAAGTCCTTCACTTAGGACAAAAGACCTGCACACAACCCTCCTCTGGAACTAGAAAGTTAATTTTTGGTGGGACAGATGAAGTCTGAAATATAGAATTAAAAGATACTTCTAATGGCATGTGGTATTATGGAAAGTTTAGTTTTTAGAATTAGGCAGATCAAGATTTGAATTCCTGCTGCAGCTTCTAGCACTAATATTTAGTGTACTTTCCTTCTTTATGTATAAAATGGGATCATGATATTACATCAGTTTTGAAAGTACCATGAAACTCAGCACTGGTAATTAAAAACTGCCATTTTCTGAGTGATGAGCTACCCTGTGCCAGCAATTACATTAGGTGCCTTCAGTGAGGACTGCATAGTCAATTCCATTCTCAGGTGAGGAAACTGAGGTCAGAGAAACAAAGGAATTAACATGTGTAAAAATATACCCTGAAGCCCAATGCACATGGCTAGTTTAACTTTTCTTACATGCAAAATATGGAAGATACCATCTACTCAGTATTGAAATAATTTAATTAAAAAGTACCAAGAAGTGCTCATCCAAGAAGTGCTCAGCTCACAGTGAATGCTAACCAAGAGGTATTTTCCCCCTTTCTCTTATATCATTGAAACGATCCATTCATGCTGAGACTGGAGGAGACGCTGGGGAGCTTCAGTTCTGATGCAGGCCCAGCAGTTAACTCCTGGTGCATCCGGGAATATGGTAACAATTTTTCTTCTCTTTGAAACAAATGTAAGGGAATTTGTTCTGGAGAGTCTTGCAGGTCTATCCCAGTCTTAGCATTCTAGATACAAGACAAATCTTTAAATAAAAGCCAGCCATCTGCTAAGAGGTCTTAAGATTCCAGTTGGGTCCTACTCCACAGAGATTTTCTTCTCCCCCTATTACAACAGCCAGATCCCAAGTATCCAAGTCAGGTATCACTCTATTATATCATCATTAACAGCTCAAAATCTTGCCTTCATACCTTCATAGAGCAAATAGCATTTTAAATGATAAAACTGGGTCTTCTGTCTGATGCACAACAAAATTTTGATTACACACAATTTCTAGCACAGAATCTTCTATTTGTCTCTAGTCATCAAGATCTTATTCCCTCAAACAGTGATATGTAGCATCCTCTTGCTTTATACATTTAATTTGCATATTTGCATATCAGCAAGTAGAGGATTATGACAAGAATAAGATCTGGTTTATGAAAACTGGCTAAAATTTCCACTTTGTTATTATTATTAGTATTATCATGATGATGATGATTATCATCATTATTGTTCATAAAACCACAGCATTAAATGGTTGATTCTTGGACACTGGAAACATTATGGCATCCTCAGGTTTACACGTCCTCACCAGACAAATGGAGACAATAAGACATTCTGATCCATTTCTTAAGGATACTCAGAAGATTATGGTAATACAATATGTGTATGTTGGGCTTCATAAACTATTTTTATACATAAGAATTTTCTTTATTCCTCTGAACCCTGGGTTCCTAATATCAAAATGGAATTGATGTGGTCATCCACAGGGAGGGTGCCTAATATACTAACGTTCAGGGCAGGCACTCAAAGAATGGAAGTAGTTAATTTTCAGTAATGGTTCTTATGAACATTTTTGAAGTCGAAATAATATAATTCCATTCTACACATTGGAAAGTGTATTATAAACATTATTTATTATAATAGTACTTATCACTACAATTACTATTTCTTAAGGTATGGGAACTGATAGGAGCTAGTTTATACACACTTTCTGTTCCTATTCTTTGACAACAGTAACATGGAACTTAATTAAGCTTAAGTATCAACCATGCTCATTAGCATCAGACAATTTGCAGAAACCAATAAGAAGTCAATGGAGAGCTCACATATAACGGGTGCTGTCAGATCTACCATGGAGGATCCCCTGAAAGCATGTGCTACCCTTAGGGACTCTGGCTGCTCAAAGCCCAATCTTTATCAGTGTGGCTTTTTCAGCTTCCTTCATAAAAAGTAGTATGTGACAAGCCTGCTGGGGCAGGAAATAGTTTTGCGCTAATGAGTTTGTGCTTCACTGACGCTTTCCCATTAAAATCATGTTAACTGTGCCCCCCCTGTTAATCATCCCAAAATCAGTTTATTAATTAACTCATATTGGGAAATCGCAATTTAGTCAGAGTTCTCCAGCTCATTAGCATGTTACCAGGACAGAGAAAATAGATGTCACTGAAATCCTTCCTTGTATGTTCAGCTCATTGGGACACTCAGTCTTCTTCAGTTCTGTGGATTCGTTCATTCATTAGCTCACTTGACAGAGTTGGATGTGTCTTAGGTGCTTGACTCTGTACATGGTTTGGGGGTGAAAGATGGAAGGCACAGCCTCTGTCTCAAGAACATCAGCACTGGGGGAGTGAGACTCATGAACAGGAAACAAGTGACAAGTGAGAGGAGAACACATAGACCTGTTTTGTCTCTTGCTCATTTTAGACCCTTTATCCTTACACCAGGCATTGGCTTAGAAGTCAGTATTGGCTTTCAAAGTCATATCTGAGTCAGTGAGCACTGGGTAAATACATTTGTGTAGGGAGTACTGAGATTTTCCAGCCCAAGTTCCAGTTTTATAATAATAATATTATGACAATAAAACTACTGTGTGCTAGGCACTGTCCAAACCACTATACATGTAATAATTCAATTATTTAATAACTGATAATTCATTTAATCAATGTCAGCCACTAATGAATTAATAACTCACTAAATTCTCACTATAACTATAAAATCATTGCTGATAGCATCTATGTTTACAGATGAGGAAACTGAGGCAGATTGCACAGATTCGACCACAAGCAAATTTGCTCCATAACTGATAAGGAAATGAGACTCAAGAAAGGAAGCAACTTGCCCTATGTCTTGTAGAGAGTAGTGAGAACAGGGCTCAGGCCTCTCCAGTGGCCAAATCAAGATTCTTTCCACTGTGCCCTATTATCTGTTTTCAGAAACTTCCACCTCCGGGTCAGAGTACATTTCCTGTGTATGTTCTTTTTGGGGAGGGTTAAGGTCTCAGTCTGACTCTATATCCTGTGTTTGCACATAATATGCACACGGGATATTTGTGAATTAAATATACAAATGTACAAATATTTGGGATTTAGCCACTTGGTCATACAAGGATCTCATCATGGAGATGTTACAACTTTCTAGTTACATGACCTTATGTAACTGAATCCTTCTTTTAAACCTGTTTTATCATCTGCAAAATAAATCTGAAAACAACTTCCCAGGAGCATTGTGATGTTAAATTGAATGAAATTGAAAGCATCCTGTGACTAGTAAGTCACTCTGCCAATGTTAGCAGAAGTCATCCTCTTTATTAACTTGGCCATTTTTGAACATCTGAATTGTCCTCCCTGCCTGGTCTGAGGGCAGATGAGGGCCAGTCAGCCTGAAGGGAGATGTTGGCCTTTTGTTTTCCTCACCAGGCACTCAAAGGGCAGCATTGGCATTAGTGAGCTAGTCTGCCCATTCTGTGATTTCCCTGAATGATGTTGACATGAAGACCTGGACATGATGTGTGGTGGCCTGCAGGTCATTAAGGGTGTATGGACCAGAAAGGAAAGAGACAGAGTCCTTCATGTCACTCTTTAGAAACTTCTTATTTGAACTCTTCCTGCATTAGGAGATTGAAAGATTCTGGATCTGTCCAAACCTTGGTCCTAGCCAGGGGTGGGATCACTTCTACACTTCTGCTGCCCCTGTGCCTGTTAAATACCCATCTCAGTTTCCCATGTACCTATGGTTGACTTTTCTGCAATCATTAAAAAAAAAATCAGACTACTATGGGTGAAACGAATGGTATACAGATAGTATCAAAATTAGAAGTAGGGGTTCCATAAGTAGACTACCTATCTCAGTCATTTAGAAATGAGTGATTTGGGACAAGTTATGAAATCTCTCTGAGCTACTTTACTCATCTTAAGAAGGTAGTAATAAAAATACCCACTTTTTAGAAATGTTGGGAAGACTAAATGAGTGAGTTTATATAAGGAACTTAGGACAATACTTGGCACTGTTTAAGAATTTAATACATAAAATGTCAATTATTATTGTTTTTATTATTGCAAGTTACCTGCTCCGACAGATTGGCAAGTGTTCATGATAAATTGTGCTATTAATCAGAAAGAAAGGTTTCTAATAAAATCACTGTAGGGTAGATTTTGAGCTTTCTTGCACTATATGTACAGCCCATGGGGCTGAGTGCATCCATCTGGTCTTTGCTGCTAAAGCCAATCTTGGGCAAGGGAGGCTGTGTTCATGAGGAGGTCATGGCTGACTGTCAGCCTGAGGATGCTATGACATGGTGCTTGAGAAAGGAAAACTTGATCTGAGTCTGGGGAGTGAAACTAAGATTGACTAAGTACTTGCAGGGCTAAGAGGCAGGATCCATGTAAACGTTAAGTAAATACTAAATAAATAAAATGGGATTGCCTCACTTTGTTTAATGATTTGCTAGCAGAGCCTGGGGATATTTCCTAAGAGGGAGGTGGAGACAGACTCAGCCTCTGTAGTTCACAGACGCGATCTGAAGACAACATGAGGGAGCTGGTTCTGAAAAACAGGCAGAAGTTCAGGTCTGGATCCTGCAGGAGTATCATTTGAGGTTTTTTCTATGAGTAGAAGTATTTTTATAAGTAACATCCAACCCAGAAGACCAATATGTAAAATAGCTAGCAGAGGGGGAAGAGAGAAAGGAGTTCTCATGCTCAATTCTTCCCCTCTCCAAAATAAAACACTCTGCTCTGTGTTAGACCAGGAGCTTCCTTAGTAGTGGAGACTCCTGGAGCCCATCCTCCTGCCGGCTGCACAGCTATGACGTGGCAGGACTTGGGAAAGGACTGTTAGTTTCCTGTGAGGTCTTCTTCAGGCAATTTGGGGGCTCCTTGAAGTACTGTAAAGGAAATCCAGAATCATCCTCCGAATGGGAAGTGTTTCTCTTAAAATTTAAAATTATTGGATATGGAGATGAATCACTCAAGCCACAAGACCTTTAGTGAGCTGAAAGGAGCCTGGAAACTACTTTTCTAGTCCTTTCTGTTCTTATGATACAATGGAGACCCAGAGAGGAGGTGGCTCTGAGGGCTTATAGCCAACCCAGCCCTGCTCGGGCTCAGCGCTGACTCGGCTGGTGGTGATGATGTGATAGAGCAGCTGTGTTTTATTGAGCAGCTGCCACTTATGATACCTGTGTAAGATGCTCTGCCCACCTGCCCTTGTTTAATTGCCATGTTTCCTCTGAGAAGCAGCGTGGAAACACTCTGCTGCGTTCATCGTACATTGCCTCTTTCCAGGCCCAGGTGAGATGTGTCCTGTCCACCCTTGCAGTTAGGATAAGTGGGGTACTTGACTAGGTTCCAGCCAACAGAGTGTGGGTCAAAGCTCTGCCCCCTCCAGGCTTGGCTACCAGCCCCAGTGTGACCCTTCCATTCTTTCCTTTCCTGACACAGCAACCTCAGTGGTCATATGTTCTAGGTGGTTAGCTACAAGGTAGAGAAAGAATATTCTGCCCACATCACACTTAGCACAAACAAGCAATAGGTATTGTAATGAGTCATGGAGGGGATATTTTTCTATAGCATTGTCTAATCTATTCTTATCTTTGAAGACTGACAAGAAATTGAGTGACAGTGAGGGACAAAAACAGTGCATAGGGGACATGAGGTCTGGGGCCTACAGCCAACAAGTCACTGGAGGGTTCTTGGGCACATCTCTTTTCCTCTGGGGTTTCCTCCTAATCTGCAACAGCAGTGGCTGAGTCAGATGCCATGTGAGGGCTTTTGTGGGGGTCAAAAGATAGGCTGCAAGAACAAGAGTTTGTAAATTGTGAAGTACCACACACTGGGGGAGAGAGGTCTGTGCTGAGATCTTTTTAAGAGCTGCAAAACATTCTGGTCCAGAGCCTTGTTAACATGAATAAATTATTTCTTCTGGATTGTCAGACAAGGACACAGAGGTGTTGGAAGTTGCTGCCAAAGAGCTGAGAGGCCACTACATGAGTGAGTGGGTTACATGGATTCTCCCAGCCATGAATGAACAGAACGGCACAGGTTTATTCTCAGTCAGAAAAGTTGACCTGGATGAAGATTTGTGAGTACTAGAAGTTGGAAAGCGGCTGGGTAGGGCCACAATTCAGGTGAAACATCACACTGAATTCCATTATTATAATTTACATGTGAATTAAAATAAAATTAAAAATATTAAAAGAAAAGAAAAACAGGAACTCCTTCACTCTTCCCTCTTCTTCTCCTTTATCCTTTAAATTTACTTTTAATTCTAGCCTTTCCTACATTTCTGTCTTGTATGTCCCCCCACTTTTTTTTTTTTGGTACTGGGGATTGAACTCAGGGGCTCAGTGACCACTCGGTCACTGAGCCATATCCCCAGCCCTATTTTGTATTTTATTTAGAGCAGGGTCTCACTGAGTTGCTTAGCATCTTGCTTTTGCTGAGTCTGGCTTTGAACTCACTATCCTTCTGCCTCAGCCTCCTGAGCTGCTGGGATTACAGGTGTGTACCTTCACAACCTGATTGGTATATCTCTCTTATTATTCCCTCCTTGCTGACTTCATTTTTTGTTCTTAGCACTCAGGGGGCACTACCTCATAAAATTGCATACTGCTTTTGCTAGAAGGTGAGCTTTGTGAGAGAGCAGACACTACACTCTGCTTTTTTCACTGCATCCACCATGGTTCTGGTATGCCAGAGTCTTGGCCTCCACGGGCATGGACCATGATTCACGTTGTGTATCACCAGCAGCCAGGAGATGTCATAAATGATGCTGGGTTAGTCCATGTTGAGATAATGCATAGAACTTCGAGTTTTCCCTTGTTTCTGGGTTTCCGTGCTCTTGTTCCCAATTTTTACCCTCTGGTCTTAGTGTCCATCACTCTCTTCTGCCAGCGGCACAATCATCCCAAACTTGTTCCTCTTCCTCATTTTTCTTGTTTCTGCTAATAATTACCATTTCATACTCCACAAAATCCCTATTCCCACTTAGAAAGTCTTCCTTTTCTCTCCTTTAGACATTTTGTTATTTATCTCTTCATCTTCAAAGTCTCACACAGGGTCTGACACTATTCAATTGTAACAACAATGAAATTAATGAAAATAATGATAACAGCTCTCATTTACTGAACACTCACTCTGCCTCAGAATTTGACGATTCATTTCAACTGAGCTCATGAGTTGGTGAATCACCATTCCCATTTTACAGGTGATAAAATGTTAATTAGCTAATAGGACACGGAACTCACAAGTCATAACATTCACTCAACCAAATATTGACTGAACTGAATAAGAGGAAGACAAAGATGAAGCAAATTGAACTGTTGTTTCTATCCAGTATGTCTGTGTTGGTATGTATACATTCATTTTTCCTTCAGCATAAAAATAAAATCCTAATTCCTAGAACTTAGAGGCAAATCCAAATAAGGCAATATGACACTCATCAGGCCTTTGAGGGATGATAAATGAGGGATTCCTGGGAGGCTCTGACCTTGATCCTTTCCTGGAGACTGACTCACCAGCATCCCCTTTTCTCTCAGGTACAAGTACACATGGTCTCTCGACCCCATCCCCTAGTCGCAATTGTGAAAACTCAGTTGAGTTGCAAATTAGTACACAGTTATGATTTTGGCAAGTGCTCCAAGGAAATCCAAATGAACTTAATTGAATGACACTTTCCCATGTGCCCATCTTCAGACAAATGGGACAAAACACTTTCTGACATGTATTGGCTCCAGATAGCAAGAGGGGAGGGTGCTGTGATTGCAGGGGGCCAGGAATACGGACATCTGAGGTGTGGAGGTGGAATTTAACCCGACAAGTGTGTGCTATTTGGGCTGTGCAGCAATGAGGGCAGAGTCAACCCATAGATAAGAATATAGGGAGGCGACTTTGGGTTCAAACCAAGCAAGCAATATGAACATGAAATCCCCTTCTTCACATCACATACAAAAATAACTTCTAAATGCAATGAGGATTTAAATGAAAAAAGAGGAAGGAAATTAGAATATTCGTACAGCCTTGGAAGCTAGAGAAACTTTCCTAAGCAATATAAGAGATTCAGAAGTCTACAGGGAAAAGATTAATATAGTTGAATGCATAAGATTTGTGCATACCGAGATATCATAAACAAAGTCCAATAGCCCCAAACAAAATAGCAACAAGCACAACTAAAACAAATGATAGTCTGGAAAAGTATTTGTTATAGGGTTCAAAGTTAACATGCCTGCATACAAAGTGCTTTCACAAGTTGGCAGGATAAAGTCAATCAAATGAATAATAATTAAAAAAAAAACCAGGTGGAGGTTATGTGCATGCAATTCATGGAAAAGAACATATAAATGGCCAATGGAAGATGCTTCCTTGATGAGTAGCAAGGGAAATTGAAATTAAAGCAACAATGAGATAGCACTCTTTACTCTGTAGATTGGCAAACACTGAAGATAGCAAAAATATCTACTTATTGTGAAGATGCAGGGCAACAGGCAACAGCCCTGTATACTCCTGGTGGGACTGTGAAGTAATAATGGTTATCAAAAGTTGCCTGAAAGTATTTTTATATTAATATTACATGTATCATTTGGCTTTAGATATAGGTCCATCCTACACTTAAAAGTATGGTATGTAAGGATTTATTTATAATGAAGTTCATTGCAGCAAACAGCAGAAAACATCAACCAGAGAAACCTGGAAACAATTTGGAATGAACGTAGGAACCATGAATAAATAGTAGTACATTTGTACTACGAAATGTCATGCAGCTATTACATTGTAGGAGTTAGTTTTATTTCTTTTTATAAATTCCACTCTTCCAAGGTACTGCTAAATGAGAAAAGCAAAGATCAATGCATATATTTTAATTTTGGTGGTAAAAACAACTAGCAAATATTACATATGTGCAGGTGCATATTTTTGTAGGTATGGAAAAAGCTTTGTAAAAGGAGTAGGGTGGGGATAAATATTAGATTGTTATGTGTTCCTTTTTGAATTAGAATGTATATAATTCTTTTGTAATTAGAAATCACTAAATAATGGAAATACAAAAAAGAAAACCACTGAGAATGAATGAATAAGTTAAAACAGACACAAGGGAATGGACTCCCCCCTCTGGGAAGGGTTCTGGATGGGGCTAGGTGACTACATGTGGAAAAGCTATGAAAGGGGACCCTGGTCTGGGTAGGAGTTTCCTCTGTAGCCATTTAAATTCTCCTCTAGCTTAAGAATCTTTGGTTGGGTTAGAGGTGACCTAGGATAAGACAGGGTCACATGAACAAGTCAATGAAGAGAAGATTTGAGGAAGGTGGGAAGGGCTGCAGAGGCAAGGGCAGTGGAACCAGAGTGGGTGAGGCTCAAGGCCACCTGGATAATGAGTAATAGGGCCCTGGGGGCCTTTTAGGAAGCACCCCCTGCAGTCACAGCAGCAGAAACTGGATTACAGGAAATGTAGGAAAGAGGGTGAAGCAAGAAGAGTGAGGGTAGTGTCAGTGAGCTCTGTCTGGAAGAAGTGGGAGAAGGCTACTAACCTGAACGTGGAAGGGGAGGGCTTAGTGTGGGACAGGTGTGAGCATGGTCACAGAAAGGCTCCTGCTGTGAGCAGATCATCCCTTACCTGGAGTCTGCTGAGAGACTGGAAGGGATGACCATGCACCCTAGAAGGTGCATGTGTCTGACTTGGGGATAGTGCCTTTCCTCTCTAAAATGGGAGGTCAGGTCAAGGTCAAGTGCAGTTCTACTCTCTGGACTGTTGAATCTTTGGAGATAAGCAGATTTTGGTTTGGGATGCAGGTTTCTATCTCTGTAGTCTTACCAATCTAAGCCTCAATTCGACTCTTATTAAATAGAAAAACTTAAGGCTTCCTTCTCCTGTTGGTTGGGAATACTAGGAAAAACAATAACAAAACACCTATAGCATCTAACCTGAGGTTGACACAGAATACATGACAACTGTGGTTATTGCTTAAGAGATGGAGAGGGTGCCAGCTGGAGTCAGACACACTGGGATTGGTTGGAATCCAGACCTGGACGCTCACTCCCTGGTGTCCATGTAGATCCCAAAGAAGGCTGTTTACCTCATCTATGAATTGGGGCTATGAACATAAAGTTATTGTGATGTTCGGAGATACTGTTTTGGCAAGTATTGTGCCTGGAACAAAGAAATTGCTTAATACCGAGAAGCTGTTATTGTTTATTTTTCTCATCATCCTTTTCATGGGTGGTGAGGTAATGGAATGACAGTCTTTGCAACACATTAGGAACAGTCTGAGAAATAAACAGTTTCCCAAGTGGCAAAGAGGCCCTGTTCAATTAACATGGTGTTCTCTAGCTGTTCTTGGCTTCCTGGAATTGGAAGCCAGAATGGGAGGTAGGTGGAAAGCCAAGGAGAAAGAAAGGGTAAAGCAGATTGCTCCTTTTGATCACCCCACCCCTACTCTTTGTAATTAAAACGTTGAGTATTTCTATCTTGTAATGATTTCTTTGCACATCTGTGGTATTATGTGGGAGACACAGAAAACAGGTCCAGGTGGACTTAGATTGGATCACTGCATCCTAGGTGATACTGGGCAAGGGGTTTTATGAGCTTCAGATTCCTATCTGTAAGATATCTAAGAACACCCACGTTAGGATTCAATAAGCATGAGTTGATATTGAGCCAGGCATTGGGTAGATACTAAGTAAATATGAAGTTTGTTTCCTTGGATGCTAACAAGGGCCTTTTTCTTAAACTTTGATTCTTCATATCCTACCATGAAGCCTGACCTGAAGAAAGTGCATTTTGTAAATAACCTAAGTAAATAGATAAAGGAATGAATCAAACAGGTACAGTTGTGCACAACTGTAATCTCAGTAGCGTGGGAGGCTGAGATAGGAGGATTGCAAGTTCAAGACCAACCTCAGCAATTTAGTGAAGCTCTAAGCAACTTAGTGAGACCCTGTCTCAAAATAAAAAAATAAAATGGACTGGAAATCTAGTTCAGTAGTAGAGTATCTCTGAATTCAATCCCCAGTTTAAAAATAAAGGATTAAACCACCAAGAGCTGGTCAGTTAGGACAACGTTATAATGAATGATTGCTGCAGACATCAATTCATTACGTATGATACAGATATGTGGGTCTAGTGTCAGGAAGTACAGTATCTAAGAAACCTTCTTTCCTGCCATCAGTGATAGTGATAAAATGATAAATTATTTTACAGTCAACAATTATTAGACAAGAAGGTTGTGGCAGTCTCTCTCTCTCTCAGATATTTGGGAATATTTACTGGGCTCAGATGGAAGCCATTTCCTACTCCCTGGCACCTGTGCTTGTTCCAGTGCTCATAGGCCTGATGGACCCAGAGTTGGGAGAGGAGGCAAGTGTAGGGCTGCTGTCACAGCCCACCCAGCAGACTCCAGGATCACTGGAGGACTCCAGCAGGGTCCTGCGGTCTCAGATGAGTAAGATCTAGGAGATGTGAGCTTGGCAATTCCCATCTTCTTCTGAGCTCTCGGTACTATCTCTTGTAAAATGGGAAGTTTACATTAAATGACCTGTAAAGCTCTTTTCATTGTTGAAATCCTATGTCCACATTCGTCTTTTTGAAACAAGTTAGATTTTAGGTTCAGGGATATCCGCAAGGGAGGGAGCCAGGATAGGTCCTGGCTAGGACCAGGATAGGACCTTTCTGAAGGTCTATTCTGTAGTCCCCAGATGTTTATGGATGCTGCACTAACTTTAGTAGGCTTAGTTGGTGATCAGATGGCACATGTTAAACTCATTCTAAAAGGATCTGTGGTGGCCTTCCAGGTAGAGCTGACATACTTGTCAGCTGCTGTCTTTTGTTTGGCTGCCATTACTCCTAAATATTTTTAAATCCCTATGAATTTAACATAAATTCTGATCTGCTGAGTCTCATTATCATTACACTACCCGAGGCCTTTGAACTGGTGATTCTTGAAAGTCAAGTCTTCTCATTTTGTACAAAAGTCATTGTCTCAGGCTGGGTGTGGTGATGCATGCCTGTAATCCCAGCAGCTCAGGAGGCTGAGGCAGGAGGATCCAGAATTCAAAGCCAGTCTCAGCAATAGGGAGGCACTTGAGCAACTCAGTGAGACCCTGTCTAAATAAAATATAAAATAGGGCTGGGTATGCAGCTCAGAGGTTGGGTGCCCCTGAGTTCAATCCCTGGTTACCTGT
The DNA here is from genome assembly GCF_902686455.1 of Sciurus vulgaris. Taxonomy (NCBI): domain Eukaryota; kingdom Metazoa; phylum Chordata; class Mammalia; order Rodentia; family Sciuridae; genus Sciurus; species Sciurus vulgaris. Next base: position 76,856,694 of record NC_136472.1, read on the forward strand.
GCCCCCCACCCACTAAAGTCATTGGCTCAGAAGGAGGGATAGTGACTTGTCAGAGGCCCCACAGCTGGGACTCAATAAGAGTTTCTGACTTTGAATCCTGAGCTTTTTCCTCTGCAGTAGTCTGGAGATAGACTCAAGTATCACAGGGATGGGCATTGCTTTGACATAAACTGTCCAGGGGTGTCTGATAGTGGAGTCTTCCCAAGTGGATTTTAGTGGGAAGAAGAGACAATGAGAACAAAAGATATGCTTCGGCTGCCATTGGCCTCAGTTTCCTCATCTACAGGAGATAAGATGATCCTACTCTGTGATCTGACATTGAAGAACACTGGGACTTTAAGTAAAATAGTGCCTGGACAGGAGATTGTGATAGTCAGGACATAGGGGCCTTTTCCCTGGGGATTGCGGGAACATCCTTGAAGGATTACCTGAGCTTTACTTTCCTGATCTCCCAGATTGGAATAATCACACACATTCTCGTTTCAGTTCCATAAAGAGGGTAATTTACATAAAAATGCACAAGTGCTTCCAGCTCTGTACCAAGCAGAGATTTGGGAGTGCCACAGTACAGTCCTCAGGGCAGCCTCAATATCCACTCTCCCTCTTTGTAGTGTCCAGGCCTGAGACAACCTCCTGCCAGGATAGACCATGGGCCTGACCCAATTCCCCTGACTTTGCATAATGCAAAGAAAGCATTTACTTTACTAGTCCCACCCTTGCTAGGCTGAGATGCCTTTTCTCATCCTGAAAATATCCTAGTGCAGATGCATCACATTTCTGACAACACATTCTCTCACCCAACAGATCGGAATGATCATTTAAAAGCTCTGAGTGAAAGCTCAAGCTTCTGATTGATCTGATAATATTGTCTCATTCCCATTTTATGCTACCTGTTCTTTAAATTGCATATAAAAATACAGTCCATGCAATATTAATACACTAATGAATAATACACTAACAATTTGAAACACGCCAACCCACCCAAAGATTTTTCATCTCCTGCATGTTTCATCAGAGACACTTGGTATATACTGAATAATCGTTAGGATGATGAAAATGATAATAACAATGAAATAAATATAGAACAGTTTTACCATGGTGGGGGAAAATGTGAAAGGTAATTCTCAATTATAAGTGAAAAATGGATGCCTGTGATTCAGGGACCAGCCTCTGCTTTTGATGTATGGCAGGTAAGGGCGGCTGCAGCTTTGAGTAACTCTATGTGTAACATGGCCACATTTGTCCAGTGCTGTTTGAGAAGGGGGTGTTGTACAGAAAATGGGATTTGCCCATATCAGAAATCAAATGTTTAGAGGGAAAGGACATGGACTTTGGAGACAGCTGGCTGTGGATTCAAATACTGGTCCAGTCATTTAATTGCCCTATGAACTTTCAGTCTTCTATTTCCTGTCTGGAAAATAGCATCAAACTGCCCTATAGGATTATGGTGAAGATTAAATCAGATCACGTACATGAAAATGCCTGGTCTAGGCCTGACATCTGGAAGGTATACAGCAAAACATTTCCATGGCAGAGTTGATGGTACCTGTAGAGGTTCCACGAATGTGAGCTCCTTCCCTTACAGTTTAAAACTTGAACTGTGAGGCAACTGCTTAAAAACTCCAGAGGCTTATTCTTCTTACCTGTGGATGTAGGAGCACATCTCGGTAGGAATTAGGGGGTCTCTGATTTCCAAACAGAGGGGTGTGATAGTCCTTTCACATCCAAATATAGATTTGCAATATGGATGGTATACCAAGAAGAGACCTAGTTCATAATTGTATTGAACTTTCTTTTAATCATGAATCTTAGAGGGTGAAAAAATCCCATATTTTGTGAAAAGCATTTAATTGGGATTTGTTTTATAAAGCATTGTGATTTTTTTTTCTTAGAGCTGAAGACCATTCACTTATCAGTCTTTTAGACTTGATTGTGAGCTACAAACACTGAAGGTATAAGGATCAATCTCGGGGGATAACTAGTTAACTGTTGACTAGTTAAGTAGAATAAAAAATGCTGAAATAGAAGACAAAATGCCATTGGAGTGATTAATTCGTTTTGACAGCTGTGATCAGGGACTACTTTTTGAAGGAGGTGGCATTTAGGGTAAAGAAGGAAGAAAGTGCATCAGGTGCTTAAATGATAGTGCTAGAATCGATACAGTCAGGGACAACCATGGAAAACGGGAGCCCTGAGGGTTAAGGGAGAAGCCAGCCTCGGTCTGATGGGATTAGCAGTCATACTAGAAAATTAGGAGTTAAAAGTGCACCTCTCTTCAAAGTTAAGGAAGTGAGATAGCATGCCAAAATGGGAACTGGGCATTCTGAGCCAAAGGCCAAAGTAGGGTCTGGGCAATCTGAAAATAATAAAATCAGAAACTTCTCAGATGATAAGGGTCAGCATCAGATGGTGAGGGACAAATGCATGTGTAGGATAACCACCAAAGTAACCCATAGTTACCTTTACCTCCTTAGCATTGTAAAATGCACACCCCTGGGTGGAGACTTAAGATGGTCAGGATACACGGGACACATGGAGAAGCATGGTGAAGAGCACAAATGCAACTAAAGTCCCACCACAACATGTGATGACAACAACAACAAAAAGAGTTCCTGCTGTCCCCAGGCTATGCTCCTTTGCCCTTCACGCTTGAGGTAGCCTAGGATTCCTGTTCCACAAGTGCTGCCTCCCTTCTGATAGGAGTAGATAAAAGCCCTGCCTATGCTTAGATTATTTCTAGGTTTAGCGCTCATTTCTATAACTCTAAATCCAAGAACCCAAGTTTAGTAAGAGAATCAAGAAAAGTGGTAAGTTTTGTGCGGTTTTGATCATATACAGCATGTGATGTGCTGTGTGCACCTATATATGTCAGGGTGCTAGCTGGCTATGATTCTAACACAGCTGGCTATGGGTCATTGACGGCTGGATGTGTTCCAACACACTATGCAAAGCACTAACCATGTTGTCTCATTTGGCCATCTTAACAACCCTGCAGGCTATGCATGGCTGTCTCCATTTTACCCTTGAAGAAACTGAAATTCAGAGAGGTAATGAACAGACAGTGACAGACTCAGAATTCCATTTCATCTTTCCAGTTCAAAGGCCCTGTTTGAGCTCTACTAAATTCTAAGGTACTTCTTTAAAGGGAATGCAAAAGGGAATAGACAAGACCTTGCACCTAAAAACCATTTATGAGGCAAAGACTCAAATGTGAACTGAAGCTCTAAGATTTTAGGCAAGATAAGATCAGTATGAACTCGGTGGCAGGGAAGCTGCCAAGTTCATGGCTAGGGTGAAGTTTAACAGAGGAGTAGCTTTTTGAATTAGATCTTGAAATATGAATAGGACTTTGGCAAGCTGAGAGAGTCAAGGAGAGCTGCAGAGTCTGGAAAGCATGCATATAATGCTGGGGTTAGGCAACAGAATAAAGAGGAGGATGTGGAGAGGAATAGAGATAGAAGAAATTGGAGAGGAGTTTTAATTTGGCTTCAGAGCACCAAGATTATCGTGCCAGTTCCATTCATGACTAAATATGACAACTTGATTAGGTAAGGCTTTCAACTTCTTCATTTTCATATCCCCCCACCCCTGTCAAGAATGGTCTGAGGAACTGCCATGAGGGGAAGTCTGAACCTCATGAAAATAGCAATCAGAACCCATTGAGGGAGAGCTATTCTGTAAATATGGGGAATTTTGCCATAATGAACCACAGAACCTTGGCCTAGGATGATAACTCCCCATGGTGGAAGCAAATGAATTTGACTCTCACACACCCTTCAGAGTCACGTCCTCCATCAGGCAGCAAGCAACAGGGCTTCTGCCTTGCTATACAACTCAGCTCACAGCTCCTTAAACTGCCACTGTTAAAGACTTTAGCAGTCTGAGGAGAGTTGTAGACACATCACGGTAATAGATCCCTTTTGACCAAAAATATCAGAGTGGGCCTAGCTGCCACTTGTGCTGGGTGACCCTGGTAATATCATTTTTGTCTTCCTGGACCTCAGTTTCCCATTAGTAAAATGAGGAAATAAGATGTGTTAGTCAAATTTCCATCACTGTGACAAAATACCTGAGATAAAGCAACTTATGGGAGGAAATTTGGCTCCTATATTTTGGCTCACAGTTTCAGAAGTTTTAGTCCATGGGTTGACTCAGTTGCTTTGGGGCCTAACATAGCAACCAAGAAGTGGTGGTGGTAGTGGAATGAGTAGAAATCACATGAAATGAGTAGAAAAATCACAGCATGCCCCACAAGGACCTACTTCCTCTGATGAGGCCCCATGTTCTTAAGTTTCCTCCTCCACTCCCAATCATTTAATAAGTTTAGAATTTAGAACTGCATTAAAGGATGTCTCAGTCAAGGGAGAGAGGGGGTCATAGGCACAGGAACTAAGAGTCTTGAGAGACCAGTGCTTGTGTCCAAGGTGACTCAGACTGGGCATCTCAACAGTCTGAGGGAAGGGATGGTTAGAGGAGACTTGGTGGAGGCAAGGACATTTGAAGGGTGAATAGCTATCATGGTGGTCACAGGAGCTCCAGATGAAGGAACATTATGGATAAAGGCATAAAGAGAAGAAAGAATGCAATACATTTTCAGAACTGTAGTAACATCAGCAAATAAAACAACAGGAATAATAGCAGCAATGACTATGATATTTCTGCCAGGCCAGAGCTAAGCCTTTGCATTTATTAATCTCTAATTCCAACAATCATATAAAAAGTTATTTATTATTATCCTGATTTTAGAGTTGAAGCAGTAACAACCAATTCATTTTGTTTGGGGGGAGATTTTTCACCTGCATATGGCTAACTTTCAGCTAATCCCAAATAGTTTATTCATTTCTGCTATTACTCATGTCACTTTCTGTCCAAGATTTATTTTTTCTTTTCATTTAAGTTGCTTCTCACTGATTCTTACCAACCGCACTGAGGGCATGAAATGTAAACTCCTTTAATATTAACTTAGGCAAAACATACAAATGCACAAGGATCATGAGGCATTTCAAATCCAAAGTGAGTAAGTTGTAGATTTTTCAAGCAATGACTCTCCCCTCCATTGGGGTGGATAATTGTGATTAGGGCTTAATTAATTCTGCTGTCCTTCATTTTGAAAAGGCTTGGATTTTTTTATATTAATGCATTCAATCACTGATCATTTCTTGAAAGCCTATCTCATGGCAGATACTGAATGAAATACTTTGGGGTTTGTCTCCAATCTTTCACATTCAGTATAGGTGGTACCTCTTCCAGGAAGTCTTTTTGGCCTCACTGCACGACCCCTGCAGCAAGCTGGATCAGGCAACTTTCTCTGTGCTCCCAAACTGCTCTGTACTTGGCTTAATCATAATTCTTTGTTCACTGTAGCATAATTTTCTGGCTGCTTATTTATCAGTTTTGGTTTGATGTCTTTGAGGCAGGCAGAGAATGCATGTGCTATGTTAACTGCTATATTTCCAGTGCCTGGCACATGGTCTGACTGTATAATATGTCTAACAAATAGATATAGATTGAATGAATGGTTTTTCAGTTATTTGGATACAGAGACTATGTTTCAAATTTGAAAATTCCAAATGCTTACCAATGTACCTGGAACATGGTAGGGACTCCTCAGAAATTTATTGAATGATAAGAATGAGTAAAACTCAAGGATCTTATAAGCTACCAAAGGAGATAGACCATTTGCTGTTGAACAGCATCTATCCTCTCTACAGACAAAGAGGACTCTATTCTTTTTTATCTGTGGGCTCCAAACCTAGCTAAAGGGAAAGAACAACTCATTTTAGAAATTGATTTGTAGGTAGGTACCTAAGCCAATTCTTATGCAGAGAGAAAATATGAATCCAAATCTTGGGGGTAAAGGTAGTAGAGGAGATCCTGGATTCCACTGGTGTTGAAAGTAATGATGTGAGGCTTAGAGCTTTTGCAACCAACTGGATACTATGAAGGAAGCAGCTCAAGAATGGAGCCAACCTACAGGAGGGAAAGCTGAGGGATTGCTCCATCCTAAGCTATAGGCCAGTATATTTCTTTTATTGTTGACAGTGCTGTGAATTGAAGTTATTAGTCATTTGTAATAGAGAGTTCCAACTGACAGAGACATGGACCTATGACATTGTGACAGGAGAGGGTTGCAGATAAAGTGTTGAGAGAATTCAGAAGAGAGGTGGTCACTCTAGTGAAGAACTCAGGAGACAGGAAGAAATGTTTAAATCAGGCCAAGCATGCAGATAATAACTTTGAAGCCACACGGAAGAATAGGGTGGAAATGTGTGAATCAGACCTTGAGAGATAAGGAGGATCTATCCATCAATGTATTTGGTCAGTTTCAGAAGAGGAAATAGCAGAAGCAAAATTTTGAGTTCAAAAACATAGGGAACACTTAAGAGAAAATATTTGGTTAGAGTCAGAGGTCTGTCTTATGCCGTGGTAAGAGAGAAGCAAGTACAGGCAGAGACTAGTTCACAGATGGTTTCCAACGTCAGGCATGCTGATGGTCTCTGCAGCACATCTACCTCTTTTCTCCTGGAAGTAAGGTGTGGGGTGCTACTGTCTCACCAAAGCCTACTGACTTGCATATTGGTACCCAAAAGGAATCTCCTGAATGTACTCCAGACTTTCTGCATCAGAAGAGCCCACCAGCCAGCTTTATAATAGACTAGGCTCTCTGCTCATGCAAATTTCTCACTATCTGTTGGTAGAGAAGGAAAGGGAACAGAAAAGCAGAGAGATAGCAATGAAAAGGTCCCTTTTGAAGCCACAGATCCCAACATGGAACTGCATCCCAAATATCCATCTTTTCACAATGGGAATGAACTTAGTGAAAGGGGAGAAAGAAGAAAGAACCAAAAAGATGGGGCTCTGAAGATACTCCTCATTTGTCAGGACCATGGTACTATGGTTTGGGGATGGTTCATCCTCTCCTCAACTCAGTATGGAACCTTGATTCTCAGTGGAACAGTGGTGAGTGGTGATAGGACCATCAATCTGTTGTAGGAGTACCATCCTCATGAATGGACTAAAGCTACCTTCTTGGGGGTGGGTTTGTTCTCATGGCAGTGGGTTGTAAAAGTGAGTTTGGCTTCTTTTGCTTCCTCTCTCTTTGTTATCCCTCTGTTCTTGTATCATGTTATGACAGCACAAGGTTCTCACCAGAAGATAAGAAAGTGCAATTTTGGACTTTCCTAGCCCTCAGAATTGATCTGAAACAAATCTTCATCATTGATAAATAATCTAGTTTCAGGTATTTTGTTATAACAACAGAAAACAGACTAAGACATGTGACCAGGAAGACCTGGGCCTTTGGAAGAGACATTTCCAACTGACAATTAGGGTTATCTATGGAATCACAAAACTTCCTATCTTGGAGGACAAGTATTCATCTTTGGCCCACAGTACTGCCTAAACCAAGGTGGGTGTTTCAGGCCATTTCAGCTCAGCTCAAATTGGATGAAGACTTAAGTAAAACAAGCTTCCTATCCAGGACCAGCTGCAAGGGCATGCAATCTATTCAGGTACATGAGAGCCCATGATTAGTAGGGCCGAAATCTTGATTTAATACTTTATTGTTGCCATCTTGAACTTTTAAATTCTTTTTGAACAAACGGCCCTGCATTATTCATTTTGCACTGAACCTTGCAAATGAAGTAACCTGTCCTGGTTATGTGTCTCAGAGAATAAGAGGGAAAATAAAAGGTCACTTAAGTTACTATGGTTTGGCTCCTCCACTTTGGCCATCTGGTGGCTGGTGAGGGCTTGTCTTGCCTGGTAGACCCCTACACAGGTGCCAGCACCTTCCCAGCCTCTCTCCCTTTCTCCTATCCTACCTCCCTTATAAAAGCACAGCCTTTACCTCCATGAGTCTGTGTCCTTCCTCCACCAAGTTTTTTCTGATTCTTCCTGTTAAAAGTATTTCCACATCTTACATTGTTCTGTCATCTTACACTGAAATTTTGTCATTTTTGTTTTTTGAGTATGGTTACTTTTGACATGGTAGGATAGAGCCAGAATAAGCTAAGACCTTGACTCAATATATGACTTTGAATTCCATAAAGTCTCTGAGCCTCAAGATCTTCATTGGTAAAGCAGGAGGAAGAACTGCTTACCACTGAGGGTTATTGAAGGAATTAAGTGAGATATAACTTTTGGATCATACCTTCTGGTTGGCCCAGGATATTCCTGGTTTATGCATATTATCCAGTCATGACTATTAATAGTACCCCTCTTACTTCCAGTGTGTCCTGGTATGGGTGAAATGTTGTATGGCTCTCTGGTTTCACATTCTAAGATGCTCACAGTGGTGTCTGGTACATAGTAGGTGCTCAATTCATGTTTGGTGAATCAGAAGGTTTTTAAAAACACCTCCCCTATAGGGATGATGTCTACTAAACTTTACAGATTTATTATTGGTGACAAAATCACTATGTGATGAAAAATGCCAAATCCCACATTCACCGTGCCTCTGGTTTCCGAGGGCTTCGATGATGGTTTCTATGCCATCAGCAAGGCTGTGAGGAGGGAGCAGGGGCATGCTAAGTTTTGGTTTTAATTCCATTCCAGTGGTCCATGTGTCCTTGTCTGTGAGGGGTATGGAGCAGGGATCTTTGGACTTCATTTGTTTTTTCCATTTACATGGAGAAAGCATGACTTTCCTATTTATCTACAAGAGCTGGAGCTCATTCCCAGTCTTTCACAACTCCACCTGCCTGCTTCTGGGAAACTCCAGTCCTGCCTCAGCTTCTTAAGCAATAGCTTCTGACCCCTGCCTCTTCATCTTCTCTTCACATGCTGACTGTTCTCTGGGATGTCCTCGTGTCTGTCAGACGCAGCGGGAAGGAAAATCAGGTTCTACCCAATTAGCTCATCTTAAGTGGATTTCACTGTGCATTTAATTAAACCTGTTATAATCTTGAAGGGTATTTTGATACATGGTACTTGATACAGAGTAATTAGACTACTGTGGGCATGCACATAAATATCTTTGGGCTGAGGTTTTAAGCTGGGCTCTGCTGCAATGGGTTTGTGCAAGCTACCCTGCCAATAATTTCAAAGCCAATAATATTTACACACTTCATAGTTTGCAGCCTTCTTAGCCCTTTTGACTGGTGGATCAACTGCAAGGTTGTCTGGTTATGCCTTTTCCTGGGCTAGAAGTAGTAATTCTGATTCTGTCACTCTTTGGCTCAAATAATTTTATGGCTCCTCTCTGAGTATGGAATAGGATCAAAACTCTTTGAGTATGTATTCTTGGCCACACACAGTTTGTTATGTTTCCAGTATATACTTAGTTTGCAAAACTTTATTCCATGGGGCATTTAGATCTCAATCTGCCTGCAAGCCTCTGCTTCCCTCTGCATTGGAATTCCTTTGTAGTTTATTCTGTCTCTGACAGAAGAGGGTAAGGTTATGATGCAGTAACAAATGACTCTGATAGCTCAGTGGCTACTGTGTCAAAGGTTTTGTTTTGTTTTTTTTTTTTTTTTTTCTTTCTCACTCATCCTCTATAGCCACCACATATCAGCTATGGCTCAGCTCCATAGCCAGTTATTGGAACAGAAGAAAATGAGAATGGTCAATCACATGCTGGATTTTAATGCTTCTACTCAGAAGTGGTACATTCATTTCCATGAACATTTCCTCCATAAGGATAAGTCACAGGACCAAGTCTGCCATCAATGGGGCAGGGAAATGTAATCCTCTCTCAGGTAGAGAGTGAACAATAACACAATCTGAAGTAGCATTATGAAATTTTCTAAGATGACCCTTTATTTTCATTCCCAAAGCCGTGGTCATTCTCTACTTTCCATTAGTGTTTTTCAAGTTTGTACTTTCTTCCTTTATCATTTCTTGAGAGACTGGGGGAAAGGGACAGAGTTCATTGTTATGTGTCTCACCTTCAGTCTTCAGTAGAGTATTTTGCCCAATATACTCTACTCAGTAAACTCAATACACATTCCATGAATTAAAAGTTGCATTTTCAACAACGTGGCGCTCCAAAGTCAGCATTTGTAACTTGAGAAACTTGAGAAAGCTAGAACTGTTTCCCTTAGAAAAGCCTATGGCTCTATTCGGTAATAGTTTTATCTGATTCAATCGTATGTCAATGTTTGGACACAGGTACCACTTTTACAGCCATTTTCTATATGAGAACACACAGGCCCAGAGAGAAACAGGATACTCATTATTGAATTAAATTTTTGCCAGTTTAGCAGTATTTTTGAATTTATAGTTATGTCTAAAAATAAGGATTACTCACTCATGGCCAAAGGGATTGGCCCATGTTTCTGTCTACTAGGGGAAGACTTTGTTGGGATATGTGCCATCCAAGAAGTGGCTGGTGGTGGTGGGACTTGCCAAATTGCCCAGTAAGTTTCAGATAGATTCACTTAATTGTTTGAGTTTACTCATTCCATGAATTCTTACATGGGGTTATTTTGTTAGAACCAGAGAGTTATTTTGTTAGATCCTTTGGGATGAGTGTGGGATAGTGAAGAAAATAGGAAAAGAAGAGAAGAATAGAAGACAAAAAATATTTATGCAGATGTTAATGTAAGTTTAAAAGACATCATATTAATATATTATCTAGTGTTATTACAGTTGCTCCTCCACTCATGATGGGGTTATGTTCAGATAATCCCATCCCAAGTTGAAAATATCCCAGGTCAAAAATGCATTAGATAAACCTAACCTACTGAATATCTTAGCTTATCCTAGTCTACATTAAACACGCCCAGAACACTTAAATCAGCTTACAGTTGGCTGAAATCAGGGCCTCTTCTACATGTGGTGATCTTGTGTTTGCATGGCAGACTGGGAGCTTCGGCCTGTGCTGCTGCCCAGCAGCCTCTTACTTTATATCATTAGCCTGGGAAAGATAAAAACTCAAAGTATGGTTTCTACTGAATGCATATTGTTTTCCGGTCGTCGTAATGTCAAAAAATCATGAGTTGAACCATCTGTAACTGTCAATATACGTGCTAAATCTTAAAGATACAGAGACGGAAAAGAGCTTGTTGATGCCCATGAAGGAAGCTCTTGCCTGGAAGAGGAAATCACTCCCATTGCAAAGCCAAGAATTAACCATTGCACAGGAGGCACAAACCAAACTCTCTGGGAGCACAAGGGAAGGAGGAGGGGAAGGCAAGGCCAAGCAAAAGCTGCTGACCCCAGCGGTATTACTCCAGTCCAGGCGGCTTATTAACCAGATTGTCAATAATGTCATGGTAAATGTTTCTAATGTTTTTTTAAAAGCCTCCAAGCATTTTATTGCATTTGACCCTTCATCTAATAAAGCTATCTGCTTACGCCAAGCAGTGTCAGCGTGCCACTTAACATGAGCTGCCAAGTCCATTCCAAGGTCCATGAGGGAGAGGGTGTTCCTTCATGGTAAGCACCTCTCCTCCCCCGTGCCTGCTTCAGCTCACACCCTCAGTATAAATTCAACCCAGGCCAAATCCCAGCTGTGGCCTGGAGTACGCTATGTGTCCTATTCTACTCCAGAAAATAACAAGTATTTCTGTTGGGGAAGCTGCATGTTGGCCAGGTGCAGGCATTCCTGTACTAGCCAATGCATCTGGGTTCACATCCTGGCTCCACATCTGAGACCTCCATCCATCCTGAGAATCAGTCTTCTCATCTTTAAAGTTGGAATTATGAGCATCTGCTTTGCTGACTTCCAGCGGTTACTGTGAATGCCTTCTGATTCCCCACAACTAGCCCTGCTACCACTAGCAGTAGCAATACTTACTGAAAGCTGGATTGTGCACTTTTCTCTGTGAATCTCATCTAACCCTCACAGTTTTTGAGGATAACTGTGCATTTCGCTCCACTGTATGGATGAAACACCTGCACCATGGTCACCTCAAGGGACCTGTCCATGATATATAGCTGCTGAGTTGCTGAAGCAGAGGAATCCAGGATAATTGTGCTCCCACAATAAACTCTCTGATCACACTCTTCTAACAAAGAAGGGTGCTTTCACTGGGATCCAAGAAGTACTTGGGAATGACACATCGCCACACCCACGCACACCCATGAACACATTCCCAGGCTCCATACCAGCAACTTCTGATCCAGTGTATCTGCAATGGAGCCCAACAATAAGGATTTTAAAACATGAGCTAGATAATTTCACTAAAGCTGTCTCTTAGACCTATTTTGGGGGTTTTGCTTTGACTTAAATTGTCCTTTATTACTTTGAATCTGGTCTATAGCCTGAGACTTTTCAGTCTAGTTAGAAAGTCATCCACCCATCTGCTGACTGGGCATTTACGTGCCAGATGTTGATGATACAGACGAGATTAAGGACAGTTCCAAACTTGAAAGTGCTCGTGGCTTAAATTATACTAAGAATCACTGGAACTCCACCATCTTTCTGTTTTCCTGTCCTAGTTATAGCTATGTATCCTGGTGATCTAGTAGACAAGTCTCTTTTTGGCCTCCAGCCCTTCTTTGGTCCTCTCTTCTTTTTTTAAAAATTAGATATATTTATTTTTGTATTATTATTTTTATTTGTGCTAATTAGTCGTACATGACAGAATACATTTATACATTTTGATAAATCATACAATAAATGGGGTATAATCTCTCATTTTTCTAATTGTATATATTGAAGATCACATCAGTCATGCAGTCACATATGTACATGAGGTAATACTGTCTGCTTCCCTCTACTATCCTTCCTTCCTACCTCTATACTCCTTCCCATTCCTTCACTCTCCTCTACCTAACATAAAGTAACTCTATTCTTTCCAAGCTAGTGTATGTGTTTGTGTGTGTGTGTGTGTATACCATATTTTCTTTATCCATTAATCTGTTGAAGGACACCTAGGTTGGTTCCATACTTTGGCTATTGTGAGTTGAGCTGCTGCTATAAATATTGATGTGGTTGCTGTATAACATAGTATTTTGATACACATGCACACACACACACACAATAGGTATGTATGGGTCTATAGACAGAAATGAGTACTACAGGCAACAAAATTAACATGTCCATTACCTCACAGTTACCTTTTGTGCATATGTATAATAAAAGCAACTAAAATCCACTTTCCTAGCAAACTGCCACTATAAATTATGGCATTATTAACTCTAGCTTTCCTGCAACACATTAGATTTCTAGATATACTCATCCTACCCACTGCAACTTTGTACCTTTTGCTCTACAAATCCCACTCCCAGTCCTCTCTCCTTTTGGCACGATACCCCCTAATGAGAGGATGGAGAAGAGTTCTCTGTGAGGTTGGGTTAGGTCTTGCAGGGCTCACTCTCTTTCTTGAGCTTCTATTTTCCTGGAAGCTAGGTTGGGGAACATTGTTTTGTCTATCATCCTGTTGTGTTCCCCAAAAGAAGATCCCCAAAATAAGCATCAGCAGCCACAGTGGGACTTTTCCAATCCTTACCTTCTACATGAGAAAGGGTCTGGGGACTTGGAAGGGGAGAGGAGAAGAGTCAAACCAAGGTTCTACCTGGAGAGTCATGGATGGGTTTTGGAGGGACCCATGACCCATTGAAGTCGTGTACATATACTTATATGTAGTGTGTGTGTGTGTGTGTGTGTGTGTGTGTGTGTGCGCACATGCACGTGTACAGAGTGGTTTTGGTGGGGTTACAATTTGTTTGCGACTCATAAAAGGTGGAGAACCACAGCCATACCATTCCTCAAAGTGGGTAAATACTCTCTTCAGGGAACAAGTTACATTAGGCCTTAGTGTCTAAGAAAACTCCCTTAGTTTCTAAGAAAACTCCCTTAGTTTCTCACTCAAAAGTCTTATCTCATGGGATCTTTGCATCATCCTGTGGGGTAGTTATTAGCTCCCTTAATGATTTGGGAAATAGGTATCTTGTTATGACAGGTCCCACAGTGACCAAGGGGCAGAGGCAGGGCCCACATCCAGATCATTGCACTAGAAGGAATGGGAAGCTACTCATCTACTGTCAGGAAAAGTCAGGGAATCAACCAGTGCAAATCAGTAATAAGAACCCAACACCAGCCTGAATTTCTACTCAATACCCCTTGTGCGTATTGTTTTGTTTAACTTCCACAGGAACCTGGAAGGTCCTGTCACACTTTCTGTTCTGAAAAGGAGAAAACTGAATCCCACCAGTGCTACATGACACCGTCCACACAAGGCTAAGTTTTGAACCTAGATTGATTGAAGTCTGCATAGTTCTGTCTCTTTCCATACCTTCTCTCACCCCTGTGGGTGATTTATGGGATCTCTGGGGAAGTAGCTGGCAGTTGGCTGAGGCAGGGAGTTGAGGGAAGGGAAGGGAAATGGTGGGCTGCCAAATCTTCCTGGGCTTCAGTTTTCTCATCTGTGCAATGTGAGTAAATGACATTGTAAGGGGTGACCATGAAGAGGGAATGAAACAATGCATTGAAGTGCTGGACACAGGGAGATGCCCTCTTGCACGTGGCTCTTATTATCTGATTGCACAAAGAGGGTCATCCTGCCAACAGTGGGACTGTCTTTCTCCACAGGTCTCTGCTGTTGAGTAACTACTCAGTGGCCTCCTGGGAAGCAGAATAAGCTTTATTAAAGAGTTTTTCTTTTTGATCTTGCTGGGAAACTTGAGGAGTTAAAAGCCATTTTTCAAAATATGTTTTGGCATTTAGTTACATGCAGCCTCCTCTTTGGTTATAACTCCCTTGTTGTGTCTGAAAGAAGCTGGGGATTTCAATGTACTAAAGCAAAACTCCTGCCCCTCCATGTGATCAGTTTGTTGCCTTTAACAATTAGTAGTGTGAACACTGAAGTCCAAACACCCAGGTAACTTAATTATTTCTCTTTCTCCTCCCCTTAACCAAGAAGCACCAGCAAATGACACATTAGTTTATCTAGAGTTTTTAAAAATGTGACTTTAGACTGCACACTGGAACCAATGACCCTTCTCTCTAACCACATTCAATTAATATGCAAATGAGTTAGACCTTTTGGGTCACCACTCAAGTTCAGAATCAAAGGAAATCCAGGGGCAGAGGGAGAAATAGCAAGTGCTTACAGGAGCAGTTGAGAGAAAGTAAAGGATTTGAAATTAGATCAACCAAGGTTTGAATCCTAGATCAACCATTTACTTGCTTTGTTACCACAGTCATGAGATTTATTGTGTCTCAGTTTCATCAACCTTAAAGTGGGAATTGCACTCTTCTGCCCCTTCCATCCTCACAGGTTGTTACAATGTGTGCTACATGACTAAGTTCTCTGAGTCCGTGTTTACCTCTTCTCTGGCGCAGATACCATACACTAAAAGGGGTGCATCAGCCAGGCAGGCAATGCAAATGAGTCAAGTGCACTAGGGTAGCCTGCAGAACAATAGGGAATGGTAAGGACTATGGCAAACTAGACAGCGCATGCCCCATAGAGGCAAAATGTAGAAGCAACTACCCAGATTCAATAGTTAAGCTGTGTTCTCACAATTTCTGACTTTTTAAAAGAGAAAGCTGAAATCTAGATTTTATATAACATTACCCAACACTGTGCAAGACAGAGAAAAGATGTTTATGGGATGGATTTAGCAGGTGAACACTCAGTGTGTAACTTTCTAGCATAACTGGGGGACAGGGCTTGGTTCCCTTTCGCTCCGAGTGTACCTGGCTACTGGCCTCTTTCTGCACTATCTCTGCCCTTTGTTTTAGTTCCCCCAAATCCTGCCCTCCTCAACCACCAAGGGAGAATGAAGATTCTGTCTCTTTACTGTGTGGATCAACTTAGCCTGTGATGGCCAAGTGAAAGCAAGCCTATGTGCCTCTCAGGTCTGTAGCCAACTTTCCTAAACAGGACCTGTGTTCTGTGCCCTAAGGCCCTATGCTGGGGCAGGCAAGAGAGGAGTGTAGCCCTCCAGAGGGCAGCCCCATCAACTGGATTCCACTTGAGCTCCACAACTGAGCAGTTATGTAGACAGCAGAGGTCGGCATTTTCATTTCTCATTTGCATGACAGGAATAACAACATATAACTCCTTCCTTTCCCAGATATGTTAGAAGGTCAGATCATAGTTATATAACATTTTCTGAGTGCCTGCTCTAAACCAGGCCCTGCATAAAAGGCTGGGGACCCTCAGGTGATACATCACTGTTATCAAGGAATGCAGAGTCCAGTGGGGAGACACACACATTAACGACCATTCGTCATAGGCTAAGGTGACCAAACCACAGGAAGAATGTACTAGAGCGGTAGGAAAGAGCAAGAGGGGACCTCTAAGCCTTTTAGCAGTTTATAGGTCAGGACATGTTACATAAAGAAAAATAATTTTTACTGGGTACGTGAGAGAACATAGTAAGTTTATTTTGTTAAGCAGCAGTGATATAGAAAGATACTAGAATTTCACTTGTTTTTCTCATTTATGAAATCATTCAACACATTTGCCAAATGCCTATCATGTGCCTGTTCCTGCACTAGGAATCTACATCTCACTGATTCACTTTATTATAGTGACTTTTAGATCTATCTGTGGATTCAGCTCAATGCATTGGTATTCATATTTCAGTGTCTAATAGAACCACTTTGTATTTGTTGAGTGAGCTAACAAATGAACACGTTTGTTGTAGTCTAAACACGAGAACCGATTCTAAAAGTCTTTGCAAAGATCATTCTTTCCTGATGCTACAAGTTTGGGTCCACTGCTCTCAAATGTTCTGCATATGGAGGAACTGGGAATTCCAGAACTCTTACGTCCCTAGGACTTGTTCCTCTGTGGCCAGTATACCCTAGAGCTGATAACTCCCTTCTAGGAAGAACCTAGACACAGAGGGACTGGAGAATTGGTAGCCAGTATAAGCAACCTCTCCTCCCTGCCTTCTCTTACCAGTCTTGCTTAAGTTGATGAAAGATGTCAGTGCTGTGTATGAGTAGGCAGTGAGGTATGGCTCACTGTTTTCAGGAGCCAGGCGGAACTCCCAGGAAAGTGGAGCAGAAGTGGCACATGGCCAGGGAAGAGCAGGGTGAGGACTGAGGACTGGGGAGGGGATCTGGGAAAGGAGTGATCCGGCAGTGACTCACTCTGAGGTTGTGGGCACCTTGGACCTTCTTGGAAATGTGTATTGCATGGTGCATATTGCAGCACAGCATTCTCCTTTTGGACCACAAAGCAAGCCCTTATTCATCTATCTACCCTCCTACCCACTCACTCCTCCTCCTTCAACTGACCACACACTCATCCAGTCAAGGAGGCTCAATGGGAAGGCTCACTTCCAACCCCTGAAATGAATAAGGAGTCACAGACACACGGACCCGTAAATTAGGATATGGTGCACCTAAAGCAACAGAGAGATGAATGAGCTGCTGAGAAAATCCAGAGAAGGAAACAACTAAGTAGCTCGGCAAGAATCAGAGCAGGCTTCCCAGAAAAAGTGCCAATAGACCTGGGCTGGAGGAGTAAATCTGAAATTGCCCAGACAGGTAATATGCAGAGTGATCTCAGGAGGTGTAAAGAGCAATTTCAAGGGCATGAAAGCAAAAGATCTGGTATATTCTGGAAAGGGGAAGAGTTGAGTGTGTGACTAGGACATAGGCTCTGGAGCTCACACCACATTTCTCAGGATTGGCTTAGGTTGAAAAGGTTTAGACAGCTGAATTTTCAAGAGCTCACCTCTGATAGTTATCAGTCTTAAGAACACAAATTTTTTTGTGGTGCTGGGGATCAAACCCAGGGCCCCACATATGTCAGGCAAACTCTCTACCACTGAGTCACATACCCAACACCATAAACACATTTTAATATCAAACGGGGTCAGCTCAAGTGCCCCAGCTCAGGGCTCAAACATGTAAGTCTTCTGTACTTCCCTATTCAAAATATCCATTGCACATTATTCAGTCCTCATTAATTCATTTCAAAGAGCAAATGTTTGTTGAGGAAGTGCTCTAGGCCAACAAAAATACAGAGAGGTTAGCTTTTCCATGCTCACTCAGCTAATTCAGTGTAACAAGCAGCAGTGAAAACTGCAGAACTAAGCCAAACTTCTACTTGCACCAGGCATCACACATGAGCCTCTCCTTGGAAGAAGGAAGGAAGGAGCTAGCTCTTCATGGAAACTGCATTCTTCAACTCTAAGCCTCCTTGTGTTGCAAGCACAAGGTCCTGGGTTCAATCCCCAGCACTGAAAACAAAAACAAAAACAAAAAACTCTAAGCCTCACTTTGTCTGGGTAATGCACATCACTAAGGAAGCATCTCTTCACTCGTCACTTATGCCTGTGACTGTTGGAGGGATTCATCAGTGAGCCAGAGAGATGAAGGCCCTGTCCCGGCGGCTTACCTGTGAGGGTTTTCCCTTCCAGATGTTAAGCATAACGGGGACCTGGGCTCTGCTTTTAGTCAATGCACTCCATACAGAACTTGGCACACAGTGGGACCATGATAATTCTGCTCCCCTTTCCAGTCTGCTTCCATTATCCCAGTAGCCGATGTCAGGAGCGAGCTGCTCCATGACAGCTAATGGAAGTCATTTGAGGGAGATGTTAGTTGTTCCACACTCATCTAACAGTTACAGTCACACGTGCACCTCAGAAACAAATAAGCAAGCAAATACGCTTTGTTCTGCCAGTGTCCTGTCGGTTACAAGGATAGAAGTGACCCACAAGGAGACACTTTCTAGGGAACATTTATTACCAAGGCAAAACCAGATTCAGAGGATTTTGATTTCAAGAACAACTAGTATGTTACATTTCTTCCCACATCCGCTAAGGAAAAACTCTTGCCATCTGATGCCTTTAGTGGAAAGAGGCAGGTCTTTGGGGATGGAACCCTTCTCTCTACTCGCTATGACAAATTAGCTGGATGAATGTAGAAAAATTCATTTCTCTGCACCTTTTCCTTCCTGTGCATAGAATGCCTAACTTGAAGCCCAGGTAAGAGCAATACATGAAATTCTATAGGGGAATCACCTGACCCAGTGTTTGGTTCCAGCACTGGCCTCTGATGGAATTGGAAAGTAACAATTGCCAAACCATGGCTCAGACCTTTGGGAAAGATGTTAGGTTGTTTGGGTGTTGTAGAAAGAATGCAGGATGTAGAAACAGGGGATGTGAGTTCTAATCCTGGCTCTGTCACTTGTGTTCTCTGTGATAGCAACTTAGTTACTTAGACTCTCTGGGTCTTGACTCCTCATCTGTTAAAAAAAAAATGTTGGTCTATTACTTTGAACTCACCATTCTTTCTTGGCCGAGGCCCTCCTCTCCAGTCCCACTGCTAATGGTTTAATTCAGCCTCTTTTGGGTAACAACTGCCAAGATTCTACAGCTAGTCCAGGTACAAACTAGAAATGGTGATCCAGCTGAGCAAGTTAGGACACTGCTTTCCTTTGGGTGGACCCAGGCCCACACCAGAACTGCTTGGTGAGCAGATTTCAAGCCTCATTTTCTTCCAGCCAGCCTCTGGGGCAGTGTACAACCTTCCCCAGCTTAAGCTGTGGGCCTGATCTCACTAGTCTGCCAGCCTCCGACACAGCTCTTCTATTCCAGTCTTTCCTCCTCGTCATTCCAGGCAATCACTCCCAAGCTCAATAGGATGCAGCTGAGCTCCCTCCCACACAAACCCTTCACTGATTAGCTCCGAGTGACTTCAGGTTAAAGCCAAGCTGCTTTGTCGAACCTCATGCAAACCCCACCTCCCTCCATGGACCTCATCACACACCCAACGTGGGCAGCTCCCTGGATGCCCGTGCTTTTCCTCTCTGCCATGCCGACCCCCCATGAGCGCCTTCCTGCACAGAATGCCCTCTCCAAGTTCCTCCTCTCCACTCCCCATCCAAGCTCATACCCATATTTCTGTTAAGACTCATCTTGGTGCCATGTCCCCCAGCAATACTGCTGGGGTCCCCAACCTCTAAGAGAGACTGGGGTTCCTCTACTGAGCCTTCCTTCTTAGCAAGGTCACCTCTCCTAGTGAAGGTCGGTGCTACTGCTCAGGAGTCTGAGTCCTGTACAGCTGACCCTCTGCTGATGACAGCTTCATCTCCAGCAGCAGCCACCATTCCTGTAACTGTGTGCCAGGTA
The DNA here is from genome assembly GCF_902686455.1 of Sciurus vulgaris. Classification (NCBI taxonomy): domain Eukaryota; kingdom Metazoa; phylum Chordata; class Mammalia; order Rodentia; family Sciuridae; genus Sciurus; species Sciurus vulgaris. The sequence goes on from NC_136472.1 coordinate 76,876,686, forward strand.
CTGACAGCCCCCTGCAGTGTAGTTGTTACCATTTCCAGTTCACAGCTGAGGAACTAAGGTTACGAGTCACATCTGTTGTCTAATGCAGTGGTTCTCAAAGTGTGGTCCTCCATCCAGCAGCATTAATCAGCTTTAGCTGGGAACTTGTGAGAAATGCAAGCTCTCCACCAACCCCAGGCTTCCTGAATCAGAAATTGCGGATTGGGCCCAGCTATATATGTTTAAAATGTCCTCTAGGTTATTATGATCCATAATAAAATTCAAATAAGGCCTAATGTTATCCAGCTGGTAACAGGTAGAGCTGGGATTTAGAATCACATGACAGAGGGAAAAAAATTAAGAAGCTTGTGCTTTAACATTTATACTGTGACCACCAAGGGGTCTGCTCAGGGAGGTGTCTCCTGACTACCCTATTTAAAGTCACAGCCTCTTTCCTTCCTAACACCCACTTCCAGTATTTCCTAATTCCTGCCTCTTATTTTATACCCTAATTCTTCCCATCAGCTAGTATCCTACACATTTGAAATATTTATTCATTATTCATCTCTGACTTAGTTTGGGTTGCTATAAGAAAATATCACAGACTATGTGACTTAAACAGCAGAAGTGTTTTCTCACAGTTCTGGGGGTTGAAGGGTTGAGCACAAGGTTCCAGTGGGGGTGACGTCCCAATGACAGCTCTCTTGCTGGTTAGCAATTGGCCAGCTTCTCACTGTGTGCATCAAAAGCTGAGTGAAAAGGGCAAACAAGCTCTCTGGTGTCTCTTATAAGGGCACTAATCCTATCACAAAGGCCCCATCCTTCTTATTTCATCTAACCTTAACTAACTCCCAGGACCTCTAATCTACATTGATGGCTAGGGCTTTACCATAAAAATTTTGGGGAGATACATTCAGGCCAGAATAATCTCCTATTGCCTGAGTGAAATTTAGTCCATTTGCTAAATGATAAGGCTTCCATGTCTAGAACACTGTCAGCACATAGTAGGCGTTTAGTAAATACTTCTGAAATAAATGGTCACACAGTTGGTTGCTGACCCAGAAAGGAGACTAATTGGGTCTATTTATTCACTCTTCAATATACTGTATACATCCACAACATCTGCCTCCATGTTTGCTCTCCTGATGAGCAGTTCTTCCCTTCCTGAAAGATCATTTGCCAGAAACATTCCTTTACCAATCATCACTTGCAGGAAGAGCATCTCTTCCCAACAAGCCCTGCAGAAGTTACACTAAGCATGATTTAGCTAATTTACTCAGTGCTCTGTCTTAATGGTTCACCAAGTGGAGATTCTTTCAGTAATGACAGTAAATGCATTTGAAATGTAGATATCGACCCAGGCTATCCTGCATATTTGGCTCATCAAATTTTCATGTTAAAATTAAAATCTTCTTTTTTTTTTTTTGTGGAAAAGGAGAAGCTGGAGCGTTGATTTTAACCCATCACTGGGGCATGCTTTCCCGCCCCCCAAATGAAAAGAGGAACTTCAATCTTGAACCTCTCCCATGGTACTGTACTGCCAAATAATAGGAGATGATGTCAAGAGAGAAGGGGAAAAACAGATTTGTTCAAGACCTCTCTAGGTCTACTTGCTGTGCTTAGCTATTGATATAAAATGTGCATGGGACATTTACCCCACCACCCATGGCCAAAAGAAAGGTTTTATTTCTTGAAAATAAACCTTGCCAGAGCTCCCAGCTGCCTTGGTCATTATAGAGGTCCCCCAGCTCCTGCTAGGAGATTAAAGCAATCCCAACCAGTTTTTACTCAATTTGTCACCTCCTCGGTGTTGCTACATTGGCCATCCCTCCCCAACTGGGCATCTCTTGTTCTCTGCTGTTGTCCTGGTTACATCCCCTGATGTCTATCATACACTATGCCAGTTTGGTCACTCATTTCTTTACTGGTTTTTTTTTTTTCACTGATTTGTTGTCCACCCTGAGGTAAGCGCAGGTGTAAGCGCAGGTAGCTACTGGCCTCTCTTTCCTGGAGTGAGGGAGGGGGTAGCAGTGTCAATTTAGTTTTTAATCCATGTGCTCCACGCACCAACTTGACTTACTGTTTGCAGCAACTCCATGAGATAGAAAATATCAGAGCTACTGTGTCAGTAAGGCTGTTGAGGCCAGCATGGTTAAAGGATTTGGCTTGTGCAAAGCAGATAAATGAAGGGTCTTCAGTTAACAACCAGGTCTGCCTGACTCCCAAGTAGCTCAGTGACAGAGCCTCAAGCTCCAAAGTCAGTGGCCCAGGTTCAAATCCTCATTCTGGTACCTACAAGCTCTGTGACCTTAGGTGAGTTATTGCATGTGTTTTGCTTAAGTTTTCTCATCTGTGAAATTGGAATAATAATCCCACCTGCTTCATGGGGAGATGAAGATAGAAGAATTAAAAATATGAAAGACTTTGAATAATTTCTTGTGCATAACAGTCACTCAATACTTTTAGCTAGTGTTTTGACTCTAGCACGCTGGAGATTCATGATCTCACATATAGGCTTTTGCAATGCACTCTTAATTTAAGACATGTTTTATAACCTCTCCCCAGTATTCACCCAATTATCAGTTGAGGAAACCAAAGGCCAGAGATTTCCAGCTACTTTTTTGAGGTTGCGGAGCTAAGAAGGTGGCAAAGCTAGGACAAGATACAGGGACCCCCAGCTCCTCTTCCAGTGGTCTGCATTCTTAGGTGCTGGGCTCTGGGCTTCTAGGCTGTATCTGTGGCCTTAAGGTGCCAAGGCCTTCCTTCTTTTTTTTTTTTTTATTATTTGTTCTAATTAGTTATACATGACAGCAGAATGCATTCTGACTTATTGTACACAAATGTAACACAACTTTTCATTTCTCTGGTTGTATGTGATACTGAGTCACACTATTTGTGCAGTCATACATGTACATAGGGTAATGATGATGTTTGTCTCATTCCACCATCTTTTCTACCTTCCTCCCTTCCCTTTATTCCCCTCTGCCCATTCCAAAATTCCTCCATTCTTCCCTTGTGCCCCTCCTCCCATTATGGATCAGCATATCAGAGAACATATGTGGCCTTTGGTTTTTTGGAGATTGGCTTATTTCACTTAGTATGATATTCTCCAAGTCCATTCATTTATTTGCAAATGCCATAATTTCATTCTTCTTTAAGGCTGAGTAATATTCCATTGTGTATATATGCCACCATTTCTTTATCCATTCACCTACTGAAGGGCATCTAGGTTGGTTCCACAGTTTGAATTGCCAGAAACATTGACATGGCTGTGTCACTATAGTATGCTGATTTTAAGTCTTTTGGGTATAGACCAAGGAGTACAATAGCTGGGTCAATGATGGCTCTATTCTAGGTTTTCTAAGGAATCTCCATAAGTTTTTTAGAGTGGTTACACCAATTGCAGTCCCAACAGCAATGTATGAGTGTAACTTTTCCCCCACATCCTTGCCTAACATTTATTGTTGCTTATATTCTTGATAATGGCCATTCTGACTGGAGTGAGATGAAATCTTAGGGTAGTTTTGATTTGCATTTCTCTCATTGCTAGAGATGTTGTACATTTTTTTCATTTATTTCTTGTTTGATTGTATATCTTCTTCTGTGAAGTGTCTGCTCATTTCCTTAGCCCATTTATTGATTTTTTTTTTTATTTTTGGTGTTAAGTTTTTTGAATTCTTTACATATCCTGGAGATTAGTGCTCTATCTGATGTGCCTGTGTGGTAAAGATTTTTCCCATTCTGGAGGTTTCTTATCACGTTATTGATTGTTTCCTTTGCTGAGAAGAACTTTTTAGTTCAAATCCATCCCACTTATTGATTCTTGATTTTATTTCTTGTGCTTTAGGAGTCTTGTTAAGGAAGTCAGGTCATGAGCTGACATGATGAAGATTTGGTCCTATTCTTTCTTCTATTGAACTCAGGGTCTCTGGTCTAATTCCTAGGTCCTTGATCTACTTTGAGTTTTGGGCAGGGTGAGGAATAGAGAAATGATGTAACACATTAAATTCCATGAGTCATTTATCTGCCCAAACCATATAATGATAGGGGAATGCACTGGTGGGCAGGTCAGGGGAGTGATCTGGGCAGACTGTAATATCTCCTCAGGGAGCAAGTGAAGGTCATTCCAGCAGTGTTGGCTTGTCCTCATCTCCTGTCTTCTCTTATCCTTCACAGCAGGACCACAACAGGTAGGTGGCAAGACTGGTAGCTGCCTGAAAAACGAGTGTGTTTGGAAGAGTTCTGCCTGAACCTTCCTCTTCCACCAAACATGTCCAAAATAATTTCCCCCGCCAGATTGTCAATCCTGCCATTCAAGATACTTCTTTGTGATAAATCATTGTCCTTCCTACATTTTGTCCATGAGGTAGAAGAATGTTCTCAGACTCATTTTTGAAAATTGACCTTCCCTATAGGAGACTTTCCCCCACAGTATTGGCCAAGCAATCCTACAGAGCAAAAGGAAAGAGGGCTCATATTTTACTTTGGGCAGCCTCTATGTTCCAGGGATGGCTAGTGTGTTTTACATACATCATATCATTTAATATTATGTGTGGAGACTGCAATATAAGAAGTATTGTTTCTTTTTGATGTATAAGAAAACAAATTCAGAAAGCCCAAGGGCTTGCCAGAAGTTACTCAGCTCATATTGATAGGTCTAAAATTCAAATACAGGCTTGTCTAGTTCTGATGTCTGTGCTGTTTCTATGACACTCAAAATAATGATGTCACTAGCTTAGCAACTTGACTTTTTGTGTGATCGTGCCTCTCCTCATCTGTCTTATTGGGATACTCTTGATGGAACCATTGAAATCCCCTTTGCTAGACCTCAAGCCTGTTTCTTTCTAATCTAGGATTGTGCCTACATTTCAGAAATCTGCTTTCTTGGAATTCAAAATTCATGAGGATTCAAGCTGGAGGGCCTAATCCATCTTCAATATGAAACCAGTTTGTTTTTACCAAAACTCAAGTCACATGTGAAGACCATCAATGATTCTGTGCCACTTAGCCCTGAGCTGGGTCCCAAGGAGCAAGACTTGTGGCTCCTCAATTTGAGTGCAAAATAGTCAAGAAAAAAAAAAATGTATCAATGCTCCTTTAAGCACTAAGAGCTTCTAGGGGATCTGATATGTCTGGTCCCTGTGCAGTTCTGGACTTCTCAAGCATGAGTAGGCTCATTCTCCCAACACTGTCACCTGTGTCATCTAAGCAGGACTCAAGTGCATGACCTCGTCCTTCCACTCACACTACATAGAGGTCCAGGTTCTCAAGAATCTGAGTTCCTCAACCCCTCTTCTTTTCCTTAGACTTCTTCCTTCCTTCCCTTTCTCTGCCCTCCCTTTTCCCCTCCTCACCTCTCCCTGTATTCCCCCTCCTTTCTCCTCTCCTTCCTTTTATGTATATCTCTTTCTACTATCATATTATGGTCCTGCAACTCAGTCCACCAAACCTGCAAAGTAGTGTTTTGACTTTAGCCTTGAGTGTTCTTTATGTCCTAGTTCCAAATATGAAGCCATACACAAAGCTTAGGGCACCCTTCTCTTGCCTCCCCTGAATATCCAATATGAAGCCTCACGATAACATAAATCCTATAAAAACTGATCTTTGGGGAAGGCAAACTAACAGGCACTTAGTACCAGCCATGTGCCAGTCACCCATTTCTTATGTTATCTTATTTTTGTCTCAGGGAAAAAAAAAAAGGCAGTAATTTTCATGCCTATTAACACAAAAAGAAAAATATAGACTCAGAAAAATTAAATAATATGGTCAAATTCATTACTTTTATGAGGGTCCAAGTTAGAATGTTGATCTTTCCTGGTCAAACTTTGAAGGCCAGGTGTCTCTATGATAAAGTACTGGTTAGCATCAAGACCTTCAACTCCTGTCTTATTCTGCTTTCTGGAGGAGTCAAGTATTATAATATGCTGTTCTTGTCACTGTGACCAGGCTGAAAATTAGGGCAAGGCACATCAACTTTATGCCTCAGCAATTATTCTATAAAGCAACATGAAACATACATACCCACAAATAAAACTGAAATTGAGCCATAACTTTACAAAAGAGGTTTTAGAATTTACAATCAAAAAGCCATTTATTAATTCACATTCATCAATTAGGTGGTCCTGTCATTTATCTGTGTGAACATCAAGCAGATCTACCACTATTACTTTAATTAATTAATTCAGCCCTTTATCCCCCAGGGTGGGCCTGGGAGACACCTGGCTTATTTTCACAGCAGTCCCTGATGCTCAGCTGTCAAGCCACATCCTGACTGGCACTCTGAGCTTCATGCAAGGCCAAGCACTTAATCTCTTTAACGGAGAACCTGTCATCACTTGCTCTCACTCCATTGCCAGCCCCAGTCTATGTTGAGACATAATGTCTCAAGCACCTGTCTGTTCACTCCTGTCCTAACAAACCATCTGGGTTCAGACACTTCTCAACTCCTTTCTGCATCACAGTTCCTGTGCTTACACTACCTTCTCTGTGCCAGGCATCACCTACATGATTCTGATTCTCTTCCTCCCATTCACTAAATGACCGTGTGAAATAAAATTATCGTCTTCATAGTCCCCCAAGGAAATGGAGTCTAAGAAAAGCAGAGTGACTTGAGCCAGATTCCTCAGCTGGGAAGTTGCAGAGCCAGAACTTGAACCCAGATTTATGTGGACTTCAGTAATTATGCTCCATTCACTGCTCTGCCTTACACCTATCTCTGCCGTTAAGCCGTGGGAATGGAAGACAGGAGCTAGCTGGGCTACATGTTGCATAGAGAAGTAAGATAGACAGGTGAAGTTCACCAGAAAAACATGTCAGTGTGAGGGCCTGACTGGGGGAGATAAGAAATGTCAAGAGAAACTTTGGAGTAGCCTTTTGTGGATTTGCCATGTAAATTGTCTCCACTCTGACCCTCATGGACTCCTCAGTAAATTCTACACTGCTCCTGACATTTATGTGCAGCGTATATATTTGTTGTTGTTGAGTAGAGTCAGTGGTCAGTGTGAAGAGGAGCAGAAAGAGATGATGGGCATTTGGATTATACCTTGTTTTATAATAGAGCAGTCTCAACTATCTGTTTTTTTTTTTTTTTTTTTTAATAGCAGATGAAACAGGGAATTAGGGTGGGTGTTTCCAAGACCTGAATGGAAGATGTTGAGGTGTTGAGGGCCCCCCAAGGTCTGTATGTTTGAGGCTTCGTCTCCAGCTTGACACTATTGGGAGGTTGGAGAAACTTTAAGGTGTGCAGCCTAGTGGAAGGTCTTTGGATCTTTGGGGGCATATCTTTGAAGGGGCTGTGGAATGCTTGTCCCTTCTGATTTCTCTCTTTTTCTTCCTAGCCATGAGGTGAGTCCTTCACTCCCTCCATGTACTCCCATCATGATATGATATCTCACCATAAGCCCCAAAGAAATGGGGCCAATTGATCATGACTGGAACTTCTAAAACTGTAACCCCAAATCAAACTTTTATCTTTATAAGTTGATAATTTCAGGCACTTGTTATAGTAATGGAAAACTGACTAACGTATGGGAGAAAATAGCTGGTATAAAAGAACAGAAGTGTAATGGGGCTTAGATTTCCTAGTGACTTGTATTCCTGGATACAATAGTTTTCAGAGGCATCCTTTCTCCACAGAAGATGCTGAGCTTATCTTCTCATGTTCAGAAGGCTACAAGTCTTTCATACATGCGTGGTTCACGACCAGACTTCAATCTTAAACTTTAGCTTTCAAAGTTCTGCCTTTCACATTTCCCCCTTGCTGTTTAAGTATTCTTATTTTATTTTTTAGGAAAAAAGGGGGAAAAGAAAAGAAGAAAAAATGAAATCTAGACATTTTATGCCCATTGCCTCTAAGCTTTTTAGAAAGTCTGGGGGTGTCACCTCTATGATAAAACCTCCCATGATATTGTGAAGCTCACTGGGCCTCCTGTGCCTTCATTTCATGTCATTTTTTTTTTTTTTTGCTTCTTGCTGCCAGTAGTAATAACTCTTAAAAGCTATATTTTATACAACTAAGTTGCTTCTTCCTCTTACATTAGGACATCCAGGTAAGACGGTGGGACAGTTAGATCTTTCATTCTCTGGGTTGTGGGAGCCTGTGAAGACCATCTGCTGAGTGTTTTCAAAACCTAGTCCTGGAGAACATGAGACCCATGAAATGGTCTTCAAGTGTAAGTTCAGTGGCCAAATATTTTTAGAGGTTGTGGCACACTATATCTAACCTGGGAGATCCCAATGCATTTTGGCAGATTAAAGGCATGGAGATGTCCTACAGCAATAAACCTGTTCAATATAGGGTTTCCTAAACTTATTTGGACAAGAAAACCCATTTCTACATTATCCCCACATCCTTTGGGAAGTGCTGTTATAGCCAATAGCAACCACTTCAGGAGCCTGGTTTATGCTTTGGCTTAGATAAGTTTAAGCATGCCCCTCCATGTTTCATGTGCTGGAAGCTTGGTCCCCAGTGTTGTGGTGAAGTGGTAGAACCTTTAAGAGGTGAGTTCCAGTGGAAGGGATTTAGGACCTTACAAGGCATTAATGTTGTTCTCATGGGTTGGATTAGTTTTCCATAAGAAAGTGGAAACTTGGTACCCCCATGACCTCTGTTCTGCTTATGCTTGCTTACCAATCTAGCTTGCACTCTCACCATTGTGAATCTATCAGGAGAACCTCACAAGAGTCAAGCAGATGCTGATACCATGCTAAGCAACTTCTTTTCTTTATAAAGCACTTTGCCTCAGCTATTTTGTTATAGCAACACAAAATGAACTAAGACAGCACCTAAAATTTTACCCTTTGTTAGAGCAGTACTGTAAGCAATTGTATTTTTCAGGTGATGACACTCAAGGGTAGAGAGGTTGATTACTAGGGAAGGCAGCTGGTAGGAGGCAGATGAAAGTTGTGTCTCTGATTTGTAGGGTGAGATCTTATCACCAAATTTTATGATCTTTTTTTGACGGTTGTTTCCACCTTTCTAGTTGGATCTAGAAAACACATGCACGCACGCGTTGTACACACACACACACACACCCCACACACACACACACAGAGGCTACATTATAGTCAAGTTATTATTACTTCAAAGAACATCATGGAGTGTGTGTGCATAGACGGGACTAAATAACAAATTCCTATTTAGTCTAGAGGGACCTTCATGTACTTTCCCTCATAAATCTTCAGGACCATCCTGAGAGGGTAACCATCATGACTCCTGTTTTATAGAGGGGCACACAGAAGCTCAGAGAGGTTAGGGAGCTTTCTTGGGTCACACCATACCAAGATGCTTGGCCAGATTTTACATTTGTGTTTGATTCTGAAAACATTCTCTGTGCTTCTGCCCCACTCACTACCTTTTTCTAGGGAACAGTACCATCTGTCTCATCCTATAGCCAATAGAGAGAGCTAGATTTATCAGGATGCCTTGGAGGATTAGCCTGATGTGTGTTCCAGAAGGTTGTTGTTTAGATAAGAGTAACTCCTTCCATAGGTAAAGAAGAATGACGGTTGAGAATTAGTAACTCTGTGCTCAAAAGAGATCAAAGGGAGTTGCTGCTTAAAGGAGGTTGACAGCGTTTTTGCCCCACCCTGAAAAGTGGATTTGGGACTTTATACCCCTAACTGAAAGAATAGTTGGTACCTTACTAGGGAGCTGAGCAAAACTAAGCAAGATTGGGCTTGATGATTCTTTAGGCAAGAAGCTGCTAGTATAGGAAAAGTCATGGCAGAAGGAAAGAAGATGAAAGCTCCAGGCTGTGCTGCCACACTCAGAGAGTAAGATCTGGGCATGTCCCTTAGCATCCCTTGGCCTCAGATCCTTTGGAAAATAAAGGGCTATGAAAAGATGCCCAGAGATGATAATTACTTTGGGGATCAGTTCTGTATGGAGGCCAGAGGGACCCATTTTCAAGTCTGGATCATGTCCTATACCCAGCAAGGGAGAGAGTTTGGTGAACACGACCTTCTAACTTGAAAACAAAGGGGAGTCCCAGGCCTTATGTGTAGCAGGAAGAACATGAAAATCATAGAAAGATCATAAGAAATGCTGGGACCTGAGAACTTGGGGTGCTTTCCTCCCTTGATTACTGGGTTCCTTGAGTTCGTGTCCCTGGTAGTGGATTTTCAGAAGGCTTATGGGTTATTATTTGGAGGATAGTTAGTATAGAGGTACAGGACCATGTTGCTTTGTACCCCACAACCTATCTTCCAGCTCAGCTTGGGTGAGGAGGACCCTTGGGGCAGGTAAGGGAAGGAAGAAGAGGACAGTCCTGAGGTTGTAAGGGGAAAGCAGACAGAGCTACCTGCCAGCCTGGGTCTGAAGAGGCGAGCCTGAGTCAGAGCAGCAGAAGTTTCCAGAGGCTGCCATGATGGAAGATTGACCCTAAGCGGCGTCTCAGACCCCTCTCTGCTTGTGTATTTGTACATTAACTTCATTTCCCTGTCTTCTGTGAGTAATGCTGCAAACACCAGCACTACAGATGAGCTCAGACTTGAGTGTGACTCACGAGAGTCTGGGCTGCCAGGCCTCAGACTACCAGATCATAATCAGCTCCCTCCCAGGCCCCACACCTGTGAGGCCTCCCCCAGAGGAAGCTCTTGGTCTCCTGCCCTTGTTTCCATGGGGTAAACATAGGGTGCCAGTGTGGTCCATAGCCCACTGAGACCAGATTGGGCACTGGATTTCAGACATCATGAGGGCTTCCCAGGGACCACTGACAGTTTGCACAAGAGCAAAGATCTTAAGAGACCTCACCTCACAGGCTCAACAGAGGAAAGTTGTTCTTTGGGCCCCTGTTACTGTTTGGGAGAGAGATGCAAAGGGAGCCACGCCTGGATTCCAAAGCGTGGGTGGACATCATCAGTAGCACCAGCTGTCAGGACCCACCCTTAGGCCTCTGTGCCACTCCTCAGAGCAAAGCTCCTGCTTTTCCCACCAGTGAAGAGTTCTCAAGTTTTTCCAGCACTAGCGCTGAAGGCCCAAATAGTGAAGCTTAAATATTTCATCTCTAGGGGAGACCTACCTGTGGGCCAAGCCTGAGGCTGAGCTCGGAGGTAAGCATGCAGGCTCCCAGGGGAAAGGGACCAGCTCAGCCCCAGAAGGCCCTTCAGGAAGTTGTTGAATGCCTGATTAGTAAGGAGGGGTGGCAAGTAGCAGTCACTGAGCATGATGGAGATCTTGAGAAAGCAGAGGTTTTTAGAACATTTGTAAGTGAAAAAGTCAGATCATAAACCTAGGTCTTTGGACTTATTTGCCTTATGTGATTAGACTGTTATTTCCCCAATTTTACAGTGAAGATTGAAGCCCAGAAAAGCAAATGTGTAGAAGGTAAAATGGAGACTGGAATCCAGGACTTGGCTCTCCGTGCTAGGCATCTTGAGGACCACTGGGCTGACAGCCTGATGTTCTCCTGTCACAGACAGCTCTCCCTGAGGCATTTCTCATTGCCTGCGTTTGGCCCTGCCCTGCAGCCCTCATCTTCTCCCTCATCTGCTCATGGTGCACCTTCAGGAAGGGCAGACATCTGGTCCACAGCTGGCCCAAGCAGGGCTCATGCAACTCCATGGCAGGGAATGTGGGTTTCATGTGTTTATACTTCTTTTCTCACTATAACAAAATTGGCTAATGAGCCTGATGATTGAAGTCCAGCCAGACAGTGGGTAGCAGTCCTGGCTCTGTCACTAGCTTGAACTGTGCCATTGCAGTGCTCTCTGGGTCTAGATGCTCCTGTCCACAGCATGTGAGCTTGAGTAAAATGACATCTGAGATTTTCTCCCAGCACTGATCTTCTAGAAATCTATGTGAACAGGTCACCATGCATGTTACCAGAAGAGACAAATATGCTTTTTCTGTCGCTGAACTCCAAAAATTAGATATGCATAAAATATTTGATGTTTAATATCAAACCTAGGCATTTTCTATTCCCTTATTTTTATACTTGTATGAATTTTCAGAAGTCTTCATTGTGTGAGAAAAATATATTTTCTCTGAACAAATGCCCAGAATTTTCAAACTCTTTTTGTTATTCATGTACTCTTTTAAAAATAAAAAATAATTAACGGGTTTGAAAAAGTGGCTTGACTATGATGACTTTCTGGGGTCCCTGTTGATCTCCATTTTGTTATGGTTACTTTTATGTCTCAACTTGGCAAGACTCTGATGCCCAATTGCTTGGTCAAATACTAGTCCAGATGTTGTTGTGAAGATATTTGTGGATGTGATTAACAGTTATAATCAGCTGACTTTAAGCAAAGCAGATTACCTTCCATAATGTGGGTGGACCTCATCCAATTCATTGAAGGCTTTAAGAACAAAGACTGTGTTTTCCAGAAAAGAAGGGATTCTGTCCTGAGATTCAGCATTAGCCCTGCCTGCATCTGAGTTTCCAGCATGCAAGACTGCTCTGTAGATTTTGAACTTGCTAGCTCCCATAAGCCTGTTAGTCGATTCCTTAAAATAAATCTCAATCTTTCGATTATCTATCTATCTATACCCAATTGGTTCTGTTTCTCTGGAGGGCCCTGACTAATGGATATCTGTTAGGGTTACAGATTTTTTGTCCACTAGAAATGTGCTAAAATCTGTTGTTCTTAGACTTTTTCTCAGAGTGTTGTCCTCATTTCCAGGTTGTGCTTTGTCATGGTTGTGCGTTCAGGACCTGCGTGACCTAGGTGTGAAGTCAACCCTGATGCTGACTAGCTGTGGTCCTGATGTAGGCAGCATGCACCCTAGGCCCTAGTCCCCTCAAGTGGGCAGCAAGTGGGGAGTGGGGTGTGTGAAGATAAAACCTTGCTCAGGGGCTGCTGAGAGGTCAGGTGAGAGGCATTAAACCACCAGACACATAATGATTCAATAAAAAAAAACACTATCAATATTATTACTATGACTCCTCCTCCATTCCCTCCTTCTCCTTCTATCATAATTATTAATTGGACTCCAACAACATTTATGGAGCACTGAATGGCTGCCAGATCCTATGCTGGGGAGCCAGTGATGGGAGATGAAAGTCAATGTCCTTCCCCTTCAGTAGTGTAGAATCAATTGAGAGGAGAAAACTCAACATGCTCCATGAGTCACAAAGACAAGACAGCATAAATCAAAGCTCTCCCAAGACTTCAAGGCCCAACCCAAATCCTATCTCCTTCAGGAAACCTTTCTAGATCCCCATATTGGAAATTAATCTCCGGACTCCATGTCCCCAGGGCCTTTGGCTTATACCTTTCCTGCAGTACTTACCACTATTTACCTTGTATGGGAGTGATTTATGTACATGTCAGCCTCTCCCACTAGAGTGTGAGTTTCTGAGAACAGAAATATTTATGAAGGGCCTTCCTATGACTTTGGCTACTGTATGAAGGACCAACATAATAACATCAATAATCTGCCTCACATTTTAAGATGATTTTATGGCAAAATAATTAGAATGAAATAAAATTTAAACAATATTTTCAGTTTCATTTTTGTAACCAAAATTTATTTCTATGTCCATTGCATAGATACTGTGTGGAAGGCAGAGAGCTTGTTGTGGCTTGTACAAGGTCATGGACATTAACAGCAGGGCAAAGCCCAGAACCCGGCCTGTGCTCAGCAGTCTAAGGCTGGCTCTTAAGTGACGCGTCTGTGTGGCATATTTAGTCCCATTAAATCACCCTTAGCAAGCAATTCTGCATTCTGCTGCACATAAGCGGTTTGGCTTCCTTGTCAAAAGTGTGGTTTAGTAAGTTATCTCCCTGTTTAGACATAAAACGAAGCCAGATGAAACAAATTGCATTTTTTAACTGTCTTTCCAAACTGGTTGTGACTCTTGCCCTGATGATTTTAGGTTGGCAGGGGCTCCTGTGGAGCAATTTTCCCAACAAAACCATGTGGCTTCAGAGCAATTAGAGTTGGGTGTCTTGAACACCAATCTTTCCACCCTTCCTCTCTCAGACTACTCAAGGCCTTGTGGCAACATGGAGAGACAAGCTCAGTTTTCTGCTATTAACAGATGAGTTCACTGAGGTTTTGAAAGATGGAGTAACTTGTGCCCAAGACTACCACTGCCTGGATTCAAATTCTTGTTTGTTCTGATACTGAAGACTTTCCCCTAGTTCCACATTGGATTCCCTTTTGTGATTGGGATGGAGTGGTAGAGCAGGACCTGACTCTCCTATCAGAATCTTTAGATAACGACTATGACATGACCCATAGTCACGTTTGAGATTGGAACATACTGCTGTAAGACTGAATATGGGGTGTTTGCTTTCCTCCTCTGCAACTACACTTGACTAAAGAGAGGATTGACTGAGATCCTTCATCCTACCAACCCCACACATTTACTTCTACTGGGGTTCCCACTTGAAAATTCCTATTTATATATAAAACTAAGGCTCCCATTCTTCTGCTGAGATCTCACTGGTCATGCAGTCATACATATACATGAAGTAATAATGTCTTTCACTCTACTGTCATTCCTTATAATATGTATAATCAGAAAAATGAGAGATTATACTCCATGTATGATCTATCAAAATCTATAAATGCAGGGCTGGGGAGATAGCTCAGTTGGTAGAGTGCTTGCCTTGCAAGCACAAGGCCCTGGGTTCAATCCCCAGCACTGCAAAAAAAAAAAAAAAAAAAAAATCTATAAATGCATTCTACTGTCATGTGCAACTAATTAGAACAAATAAAATAAAATAAATTAAAAAAGAGATCTCACTGGATTGGGTGTATGGATTGACTGAACTGAATGGATGTGGTTTTATACTTTGGCTAGACCAGACTTTTTAACAGTGAACAGGGGAAAGAGACAAAAGCAAAGGTAGTGGTGAGGGCCAAGTGTGGTCAAAGAATGTGAGCATTCTTTCTTGGGTGGTGAGAGACCATGGAGGGTTTTGACCAGACAGTTGAGTTGCATGATATGACTTACATTTTAGGAAGGTCAGTCGGGTAGGAGTAAGTAAATGTTTAAAGTGTGCCTAGTAGAGTATTAAAATAGTCCATTTTAAGATGACAGGGACCTGGGTCAGGGAAGTAGCTATGGGGGAGAGAAGGGATAAATGGGGAAAATTTGGAAAGTTAGATTGGAATTATTTTCCTTTGAAGTCTCAATAAAATATGCCCAGAAGAGGAGAAAGCAAATAGAATGAGGTTGTGCGCTCTGAAAACTTTATTCCATGGGGCATTTAGATCTCAATCTGCCTGCAAGCCTCTGCTTCCCTCTGCATTGGAATTCCTTTGTAGTTTATTCTGTCTCTGACAGAAGAGGGTAAGGTTATGATGCAGTAACAAATGACTCTGATAGCTCAGTGGCTACTGTGTCAAAGGTTTTGTTTGTTTTTTTTTTTTTTTTTTTTTCTCACTCATCCTCTATAGCCACCACATATCAGCTATGGCTCAGCTCCATAGCCAGTTATTGGAACAGAAGAAAATGAGAATGGTCAATCACATGCTGGATTTTAATGCTTCTACTCAGAAGTGGTACATTCATTTCCATGAACATTTCCTCCATAAGGATAAGTCACAGGACCAAGTCTGCCATCAATGGGGCAGGGAAATGTATCCTCTCTCAGGTAGAGAGTGAACAATAACACAATCTGAAGTAGCATTATGAAATTTTCTAAGATGACCCTTTATTTTCATTCCCAAAGCCGTGGTCATTCTCTACTTTCCATTAGTGTTTTTCAAGTTTGTACTTTCTTCCTTTATCATTTCTTGAGAGACTGGGGGAAAGGGACAGAGTTCATTGTTATGTGTCTCACCTTCAGTCTTCAGTAGAGTATTTTGCCCAATATACTCTACTCAGTAAACTCAATACACATTCCATGAATTAAAAGTTGCATTTTCAACAACGTGGCGCTCCAAAGTCAGCATTTGTAACTTGAGAAACTTGAGAAAGCTAGAACTGTTTCCCTTAGAAAAGCCTATGGCTCTATTCGGTAATAGTTTTATCTGATTCAATCGTATGTCAATGTTTGGACACAGGTACCACTTTTACAGCCATTTTCTATATGAGAACACACAGGCCCAGAGAGAAACAGGATACTCATTATTGAATTAAATTTTTGCCAGTTTAGCAGTATTTTTGAATTTATAGTTATGTCTAAAAATAAGGATTACTCACTCATGGCCAAAGGGATTGGCCCATGTTTCTGTCTACTAGGGGAAGACTTTGTTGGGATATGTGCCATCCAAGAAGTGGCTGGTGGTGGTGGGACTTGCCAAATTGCCCAGTAAGTTTCAGATAGATTCACTTAATTGTTTGAGTTTACTCATTCCATGAATTCTTACATGGGGTTATTTTGTTAGAACCAGAGAGTTATTTTGTTAGATCCTTTGGGATGAGTGTGGGATAGTGAAGAAAATAGGAAAAGAAGAGAAGAATAGAAGACAAAAAATATTTATGCAGATGTTAATGTAAGTTTAAAAGACATCATATTAATATATTATCTAGTGTTATTACAGTTGCTCCTCCACTCATGATGGGGTTATGTTCAGATAATCCCATCCCAAGTTGAAAATATCCCAGGTCAAAAATGCATTAGATAAACCTAACCTACTGAATATCTTAGCTTATCCTAGTCTACATTAAACACGCCCAGAACACTTAAATCAGCTTACAGTTGGCTGAAATCAGGGCCTCTTCTACATGTGGTGATCTTGTGTTTGCATGGCAGACTGGGAGCTTCGGCCTGTGCTGCTGCCCAGCAGCCTCTTACTTTATATCATTAGCCTGGGAAAGATAAAAACTCAAAGTATGGTTTCTACTGAATGCATATTGTTTTCCGGTCGTCGTAATGTCAAAAAATCATGAGTTGAACCATCTGTAACTGTCAATATACGTGCTAAATCTTAAAGATACAGAGACGGAAAAGAGCTTGTTGATGCCCATGAAGGAAGCTCTTGCCTGGAAGAGGAAATCACTCCCATTGCAAAGCCAAGAATTAACCATTGCACAGGAGGCACAAACCAAACTCTCTGGGAGCACAGGAGGGGAGGGGAAGGCAAGGCCAAGCAAAAGCTGCTGACCCCAGCGGTATTACTCCAGTCCAGGCGGCTTATTAACCAGATTGTCAATAATGTCATGGTAAATGTTTCTAATGTTTTTTTAAAAGCCTCCAAGCATTTTATTGCATTTGACCCTTCATCTAATAAAGCTATCTGCTTACGCCAAGCAGTGTCAGCGTGCCACTTAACATGAGCTGCCAAGTCCATTCCAAGGTCCATGAGGGAGGGGTGTTCCTTCATGGTAAGCACATCTCCTCCCCCGTGCCTGCTTTCAGCTCACACCCTCAGTATAAATTCAACCCCAGGCCAAATCCCAGCTGTGGCCTGGAGTACGCTATGTGTCCTATTCTACTCCAGAAAATAACAAGTATTTCTGTTGGGGAAGCTGCATGTTGGCCAGGTGCAGGCATTCCTGTACTAGCCAAGTGCATCTGGGTTCACATCCTGGCTCCACATCTGAGACCTCCATCCATCCTGAGAATCAGTCTTCTCATCTTTTAAGTTGGAATTTATGAGCATCTGCTTTGCTGACTTCCAGCGGTTACTGTGAATGCCTTCTGATTCCCCACAACTAGCCCTGCTACCACTAGCAAGTAGCAATACTTACTGAAAGCTGGATTGTGCACTTTTCTCTTGGAATCTCATCTAACCCTCACAGTTTTTGAGGATAACTGTGCATTTCGCTCCACTGTATGGATGAAAACACCTGCACCATGGTCACCTCAAGGGACCTGTCCATGATATATAGCTGCTGAGTTGCTGAAGCAGAGGAATCCAGGATAATTGTGCTCCCACAATAAACTCTCTGATCACACTCTTCTAACAAAGAAGGGTGCTTTCACTGGGATCCAAGAAGTACTTGGGAATGACACATCGCCACACCCACGGCACACCCATGAACACATTCCCAGGCTCCATACCAGCAACTTCTGATCCAGTGTATCTGCAATGGAGCCCAACAATAAGGATTTTTAAAACATGAGCTAGATAATTTCACTAAAGCTGTCTCTTAGACCTATTTTGGGGGTTTTGCTTGACTTAAATTGTCCTTTATTACTTTGAATCTGGTCTATAGCCTGAGACTTTTCAGTCTAGTTAGAAAGTCATCCACCCATCTGCTGACTGGGCATTTACGTGCCAGATGTTGATGATACAGACGAGATTAGGACAGTTCCAAACTTGAAAGTGCTCGTGGCTTAAATTATACTAAGAATCACTGGAACTCCACCAATCTTTCTGTTTTCCTGTCCTAGTTATAGCTATGTATCCTGGTGATCTAGTAGACAAGTCTCTTTTGGCCTCCAGCCCTTCTTTGGTCCTCTCTTCTTTTTTTAAAAATTAGATATATTTATTTTTGTATTATTATTTTTATTTGTGTGCTAATTAGTCGTACATGACAGAATACATTTATACATTTTGATAAATCATACAATAAATGGGGTATAATCTCTCATTTTTCTAATTGTATATATTGAAGATCACATCAGTCATGCAGTCACATATGTACATGAGGTAATACTGTCTGCTTCCCTCTACTATCCTTCCTTCCTACCTCTATACTCCTTCCCATTCCTTCACTCTCCTCTACCTAACATAAAGTAACTCTATTCTTTCCAAGCTAGTGTATGTGTTTTGTGTGTGTGTGTGTGTATACCATATTTTCTTTATCCATTAATCTGTTGAAGGACACCTAGGTTGGTTCCATACTTGGCTATTGTGAGTTGACGCTGCTATAAATATTGATGTGGTTGCTGTATAACATAGTATTTTGATACACATGCACACACACACACACAATAGGTATGTATGGGTCTATAGACAGAAATGAGTACTACAGGCAACAAATTAACATGTCCATTACCTCACAGTTACCTTTTGTGCATATGTATAATAAAAGCAACTAAAATCCACTTTCCTAGCAAACTGCCACTATAAATTATGGCATTATTAACTCTAGCTTTCCTGCAACACATTAGATTTCTAGATATACTCATCCTACCCACTGCAACTTTGTACCTTTTGCTCTACAAATCCCACTCCCAGTCCTCTCTCCTTTTGGCACGATACCCCCTAATGAGAGGATGGGAGAAGAGTTCTCTGTGAGGTTGGGTTAGGTCTTGCAGGGCTCACTCTCTTTCTTGAGCTTCTATTTTCCTGGAAGCTAGGTTGGGGAACATTGTTTGTCTATCATCCTGTTGTGTTCCCCAAAAGAAGATCCCCAAAATAAGGCATCAGCAGCCACAGTGGGACTTTTCCAATCCTACCTTCTACATGAGAAAGGGTCTGGGGACTTGGAAGGGGAGAGGAGAAGAGTAAACCAAGGTTCTACCTGGAGAGTCATGGATGGGTTTTGGAGGGACCCATGACCCATTGAAGTCGTTGTACATATACTTAATATGTAGTTGTGTGTGTGTGTGTGTGTGTGTGTGTGTGTGTGCGCACATGCACGTGTACAGAGTGGTTTTGGTGGGGTTACAATTTGTTTGCGACTCATAAAAGGTGGAGAACCACAGCCATACCATTCCTCAAAGTGGGGTAAATACTCTCTTCATGGAACAAGTTACATTAGGCCTTAGTGTCTAAGAAAACTCCCTTAGTTTCTAAGAAAACTCCCTTAGTTCTCACTCAAAGTCTTATCTCATGGGATCTTTGCATCATCCGTGGGGTAGTTATTAGCTCCCTTAATGATTTGGGAAATAGGTATCTTGTTATGACAGGTCCCACAGTGACCAAGGGGCAGAGGCAGGGCCCACATCCAGATCATTGCACTAGAAGGAATGGGAAGCTACTCATCTACTGTCAGGAAAAGTCAGGGAATCAACCAGTGCAAATCAGTAATAAGAACCCAACACCAGCCTGAATTTCTACTCAATACCCCTTGTGCGTATTGTTTTGTTTAACTTCCACAGGAACCTGGAAGGTCCTGTCACACTTTCTGTTCTGAAAAGGAGAAACTGAATCCCACCAGTGCTTACATGACACCGTCCACACAAGGCTAAGTTTTGAACCTAGATTGATTGAAGTCTGCATAGTTCTGTCTCTTTCCATACCTTCTCTCACCCCTGTGGGGGATTTATGGGATCTCTGGGGAAGTAGCTGGCAGTTGGCTGAGGCAGGGAGTTGAGGGAAGGGAAGGGAAATGGTGGGCTGCCAAATCTTCCTGGGCTTCAGTTTTTCTCATCTGTGCAATGTGAGTAAATGACATTGTAAGGGGTGACCATGAAGAGGGAATGAACAATGCATTGAAGTGCTGGACACAGGGAGATGCCCTCTTGCACGTGGCTCTTATTATCTGATTGCACAAAGAGGGTCATCCTGCCAACAGTGGGACTGTCTTTCTCCACAGGTCTCTGCTGTGAGTAACTACTCAGTGGCCTCCTGGGAAGCAGAATAAGCTTTATTAAAGAGTTTTTCTTTTTGATCTTGCTGGGAAACTTGAGGAGTTAAAAGCCATTTTTCAAAATATGTTTTGGCATTTAGTTACATGCAGCCTCCTCTTTTGGTTATAACTCCCTTGTTGTGTCTGAAAGAAGCTGGGGATTTCAATGTACTAAAGCAAAACTCCTGCCCCTCCATGTGATCAGTTTGTTGCCTTTAACATTAGTAGTGTGAACACGAAGTCCAAACACCCAGGTAACTTAATTATTTCTCTTTCTCCTCCCCTTAACCAAGAAGCACCAGCAAATGACACATTAGTTTATCTAGAGTTTTTAAAAATGTGACTTTAGACTGCACACTGGAACCAATGACCCTCTCTCTAACCACATTCAATTAATATGCAAATGAGTTAGACCTTTTGGGTCACCACTCAAGTTCAGAATCAAGGAAATCCAGGGGCAGAGGGAGAAATAGCAAGTGCTTACAGGAAGCAGTTGAGAGAAAGTAAAGGATTTGAAATTAGATCAACCAAGGTTTGAATCCTAGATCAACCATTTACTTGCTTTGTTACCACAGTCATGAGATTTATTGTGTCTCAGTTTCATCAACCTTAAAGTGGGGAATTGCACTCTTCTGCCCCCTTCCATCCTCACAGGTTGTTACAATGGTGCTACATGGACTAAGTTCTCTGGAGTCCGTGTTTACCTCTTCTCTGGCGCAGATACCATACACTAAAAGGGGTGCATCAGCCAGGCAGGGCAATGCAAATGAGTCAAGTGCACTAGGGTAGCCTGCAGAACAATAGGGAATGGTAAGGACTATGGCAAACTAGACAGCGCATGCCCCATAGAGGCAAAATGTAGAAGCAACTACCCAGATTCAATAGTTAAGCTGTGTTCTCACAATTTTCCTGACTTTTAAAAGAGAAAGCTGAAATCTAGATTTTATATAACATTACCCAACACTGTGCAAGAACAGAGAAAAGATGTTTATGGGATGGATTTAGCAGGTGAACACTCAGTGTGTAACTTTCTAGGCATAACTGGGGGACAGGGCTTGGTTCCTTTCGCTCCGAGTGTACCTGGCTACTGGCCTCTTTCTGCACTATCTCTGCCCTTTGTTTTAGTTCCCCCAAATCCTGCCTCCTCAACCACCAAGGGAGAATGAAGATTCTGTCTCTTTACTGTGTGGATCAACTTAGCCTGTGATGGCCAAGTGAAAGCAAGCCTATGTGCCTCTCAGGTCTGTAGCCAACTTTCCTAAACAGGACCTGTGTTCTGTGCCCTAAGGCCCTATGCTGGGGCAGGCAAGAGAGGAGTGTAGCCCTCCAGAGGGCAGCCCCATCAACTGGATTCCACTTGAGCTCCACAACTGAGCAGTTATGTAGACAGCAGAGGTCGGCATTTTCATTTCTCATTTGCATGACAGGAATAACAACATATAACTCCTTCCTTTCCCAGATATGTTAGAAGGTCAGATTCATAGTTATATAACATTTTCTGAGTGCCTGCTCTAAACCAGGCCCTGCATAAAAGGCTGGGGACCCTCAGGTGATACATCACTGTTATCAAGGAATGCAGAGTCCAGTGGGGGAGACACACACATTAACGACCATTCGTCATAGGCTAAGGTGACCAAACCACAGGAAGAATGTACTAGAGCGGTAGGAAAGAGCAAGAGGGGACCTCTAAGCCTTTAGCAGTTTATAGGTCAGGACATGTTACATAAAGAAAAATAATTTTACTGGGTACGTGAGAGAAACATAGTAAGTTTATTTTGTTAAGCAGCAGTGATATAGAAAGATACTAGAATTTCCACTTGTTTTTCTCATTTATGAAATCATTCAACACATTTGCCAAATGCCTATCATGTGCCTGTTCCTGCACTAGGAATCTACATCTCACTGATTCACTTTATTATAGTGACTTTTAGATCTATCTGTGGATTCAGCTCAATGCATTGGTATTCATATTTCAGTGTCTAATAGAACCACTTTGTATTTGTTGAGTGAGCTAACAAATGAACACGTTTGTTGTAGTCTAAACACGAGAACCGATTCTAAAAGTCTTTGCAAAGATCATTCTTTCCTGATGCTACAAGTTTGGGTCCACTGCTCTCAAATGTTCTGCATATGGAGGAACTGGGAATTCCAGAACTCTTACGTCCCTAGGACTTGTTCCTCTGTGGCCAGTATACCCTAGAGCTGATAACTCCCTTCTAGGAAGAACCTAGACACAGAGGGACTGGAGAATTGGTAGCCAGTATAAGCAACCTCTCCTCCCTGCCTTCTCTTACCAGTCTTGCTTAAGTTGATGAAAGATGTCAGTGCTGTGTATGAGTAGGCAGTGAGGTATGGCTCACTGTTTTCAGGAGCCAGGCGGAACTCCCAGGAAAGTGGAGCAGAAGTGGCACATGGCCAGGGAAGAGCAGGGTGAGGACTGAGGACTGGGGAGGGGATCTGGGAAAGGAGTGATCCGGCAGTGACTCACTCTGAGGTTGTGGGCACCTTGGACCTTCTTGGAAATGTGTATTGCATGGTGCATATTGCAGCACAGCATTCTCCTTTTGGACCACAAAGCAAGCCCTTATTCATCTATCTACCCTCCTACCCACTCACTCCTCCTCCTTCAACTGACCACACACTCATCCAGTCAAGGAGGCTCAATGGGAAGGCTCACTTCCAACCCCTGAAATGAATAAGGAGTCACAGACACACGGACCCGTAAATTAGGATATGGTGCACCTAAAGCAACAGAGAGATGAATGAGCTGCTGAGAAAATCCAGAGAAGGAAACAACTAAGTAGCTCGGCAAGAATCAGAGCAGGCTTCCCAGAAAAAGTGCCAATAGACCTGGGCTGGAGGAGTAAATCTGAAATTGCCCAGACAGGTAATATGCAGAGTGATCTCAGGAGGTGTAAAGAGCAATTTCAAGGGCATGAAAGCAAAAGATCTGGTATATTCTGGAAAGGGGAAGAGTTGAGTGTGTGACTAGGACATAGGCTCTGGAGCTCACACCACATTTCTCAGGATTGGCTTAGGTTGAAAAGGTTTAGACAGCTGAATTTTCAAGAGCTCACCTCTGATAGTTATCAGTCTTAAGAACACAAATTTTTTTGTGGTGCTGGGGATCAAACCCAGGGCCCCACATATGTCAGGCAAACTCTCTACCACTGAGTCACATACCCAACACCATAAACACATTTTAATATCAAACGGGGTCAGCTCAAGTGCCCCAGCTCAGGGCTCAAACATGTAAGTCTTCTGTACTTCCCTATTCAAAATATCCATTGCACATTATTCAGTCCTCATTAATTCATTTCAAAGAGCAAATGTTTGTTGAGGAAGTGCTCTAGGCCAACAAAAATACAGAGAGGTTAGCTTTTCCATGCTCACTCAGCTAATTCAGTGTAACAAGCAGCAGTGAAAACTGCAGAACTAAGCCAAACTTCTACTTGCACCAGGCATCACACATGAGCCTCTCCTTGGAAGAAGGAAGGAAGGAGCTAGCTCTTCATGGAAACTGCATTCTTCAACTCTAAGCCTCCTTGTGTTGCAAGCACAAGGTCCTGGGTTCAATCCCCAGCACTGAAAACAAAAACAAAACAAAAAACTCTAAGCCTCACTTTGTCTGGGTAATGCACATCACTAAGGAAGCATCTCTTCACTCGTCACTTATGCCTGTGACTGTTGGAGGGATTCATCAGTGAGCCAGAGAGATGAAGGCCCTGTCCCGGCGGCTTACCTGTGAGGGTTTTCCCTTCCAGATGTTAAGCATAACGGGGACCTGGGCTCTGCTTTTAGTCAATGCACTCCATACAGAACTTGGCACACAGTGGGACCATGATAATTCTGCTCCCCTTTCCAGTCTGCTTCCATTATCCCAGTAGCCGATGTCAGGAGCGAGCTGCTCCATGACAGCTAATGGAAGTCATTTGAGGGAGATGTTAGTTGTTCCACACTCATCTAACAGTTACAGTCACACGTGCACCTCAGAAACAAATAAGCAAGCAAATACGCTTTGTTCTGCCAGTGTCCTGTCGGTTACAAGGATAGAAGTGACCCACAAGGAGACACTTTCTAGGGAACATTTATTACCAAGGCAAAACCAGATTCAGAGGATTTTGATTTCAAGAACAACTAGTATGTTACATTTCTTCCCACATCCGCTAAGGAAAAACTCTTGCCATCTGATGCCTTTAGTGGAAAGAGGCAGGTCTTTGGGGATGGAACCCTTCTCTCTACTCGCTATGACAAATTAGCTGGATGAATGTAGAAAAATTCATTTCTCTGCACCTTTTCCTTCCTGTGCATAGAATGCCTAACTTGAAGCCCAGGTAAGAGCAATACATGAAATTCTATAGGGGAATCACCTGACCCAGTGTTTGGTTCCAGCACTGGCCTCTGATGGAATTGGAAAGTAACAATTGCCAAACCATGGCTCAGACCTTTGGGAAAGATGTTAGGTTGTTTGGGTGTTGTAGAAAGAATGCAGGATGTAGAAACAGGGGATGTGAGTTCTAATCCTGGCTCTGTCACTTGTGTTCTCTGTGATAGCAACTTAGTTACTTAGACTCTCTGGGTCTTGACTCCTCATCTGTTAAAAAAAAATGTTGGTCTATTACTTTGAACTCACCATTCTTTCTTGGCCGAGGCCCTCCTCTCCAGTCCCACTGCTAATGGTTTAATTCAGCCTCTTTTGGGTAACAACTGCCAAGATTCTACAGCTAGTCCAGGTACAAACTAGAAATGGTGATCCAGCTGAGCAAGTTAGGACACTGCTTTCCTTTGGGTGGACCCAGGCCCACACCAGAACTGCTTGGTGAGCAGATTTCAAGCCTCATTTTCTTCCAGCCAGCCTCTGGGGCAGTGTACAACCTTCCCCAGCTTAAGCTGTGGGCCTGATCTCACTAGTCTGCCAGCCTCCGGACACAGCTCTTCTATTCCAGTCTTTCCTCCTCGTCATTCCAGGCAATCACTCCCAAGCTCAATAGGATGCAGCTGAGCTCCCTCCCACACAAACCCTTCACTGATTAGCTCCGAGTGACTTCAGGTTAAAGCCAAGCTGCTTTGTCGAACCTCATGCAAACCCCACCTCCCTCCATGGACCTCATCACACACCCAACGTGGGCAGCTCCCTGGATGCCCGTGCTTTTCCTCTCTGCCATGCCGACCCCCATGAGCGCCTTCCTGCACAGAATGCCCTCTCCAAGTTCCTCCTCTCCACTCCCCATCCAAGCTCATACCCATATTTCTGTTAAGACTCATCTTGGTGCCATGTCCCCCAGCAATACTGCTGGGGTCCCCAACCTCTAAGAGAGACTGGGGTTCCTCTACTGAGCCTTCCTTCTTAGCAAGGTCACCTCTCCTAGTGAAGGTCGGTGCTACTGCTCAGGAGTCTGAGTCCTGTACAGCTGACCCTCTGCTGATGACAGCTTCATCTCCAGCAGCAGCCACCATTCCTGTAACTGTGTGCCAGGTACTGACAGCCCCCTGCAGTGTAGTTGTTACCATTTCCAGTTCACAGCTGAGGAACTAAGGTTACGAGTCACATCTGTTGTCTAATGCAGTGGTTCTCAAAGTGTGGTCCTCCATCCAGCAGCATTAATCAGCTTTAGCTGGGAACTTGTGAGAAATGCAAGCTCTCCACCAACCCCAGGCTTCCTGAATCAGAAATTGCGGATTGGGCCCAGCTATATATGTTTAAAATGTCCTCTAGGTTATTATGATCCATAATAAAATTCAAATAAGGCCTAATGTTATCCAGCTGGTAACAGGTAGAGCTGGGATTTAGAATCACATGACAGAGGGAAAAAAATTAAGAAGCTTGTGCTTTAACATTTATACTGTGACCACCAAGGGGTCTGCTCAGGGAGGTGTCTCCTGACTACCCTATTTAAAGTCACAGCCTCTTTCCTTCCTAACACCCACTTCCAGTATTTCCTAATTCCTGCCTCTTATTTTATACCCTAATTCTTCCCATCAGCTAGTATCCTACACATTTGAAATATTTATTCATTATTCATCTCTGACTTAGTTTGGGTTGCTATAAGAAAATATCACAGACTATGTGACTTAAACAGCAGAAGTGTTTTCTCACAGTTCTGGGGGTTGAAGGGTTGAGCACAAGGTTCCAGTGGGGTGACGTCCCAATGACAGCTCTCTTGCTGGTTAGCAATTGGCCAGCTTCTCACTGTGTGCATCAAAAGCTGAGTGAAAAGGGCAAACAAGCTCTCTGGTGTCTCTTATAAGGGCACTAATCCTATCACAAAGGCCCCATCCTTCTTATTTCATCTAACCTTAACTAACTCCCAGGACCTCTAATCTACATTGATGGCTAGGGCTTTACCATAAAAATTTTGGGGAGATACATTCAGGCCAGAATAATCTCCTATTGCCTGAGTGAAATTTAGTCCATTTGCTAAATGATAAGGCTTCCATGTCTAGAACACTGTCAGCACATAGTAGGCGTTTAGTAAATACTTCTGAAATAAATGGTCACACAGTTGGTTGCTGACCCAGAAAGGAGACTAATTGGGTCTATTTATTCACTCTTCAATATACTGTATACATCCACAACATCTGCCTCCATGTTTGCTCTCCTGATGAGCAGTTCTTCCCTTCCTGAAAGATCATTTGCCAGAAACATTCCTTTACCAATCATCACTTGCAGGAAGAGCATCTCTTCCCAACAAGCCCTGCAGAAGTTACACTAAGCATGATTTAGCTAATTTACTCAGTGCTCTGTCTTAATGGTTCACCAAGTGGAGATTCTTTCAGTAATGACAGTAAATGCATTTGAAATGTAGATATCGACCCAGGCTATCCTGCATATTTGGCTCATCAAATTTTCATGTTAAAATTAAAATCTTTTTTTTTTTTTGTGGAAAAGGAGAAGCTGGAGCGTTGATTTTAACCCATCACTGGGGCATGCTTTCCCGCCCCCCAAATGAAAAGAGGAACTTCAATCTTGAACCTCTCCCATGGTACTGTACTGCCAAATAATAGGAGATGATGTCAAGAGAGAAGGGGAAAAACAGATTTGTTCAAGACCTCTCTAGGTCTACTTGCTGTGCTTAGCTATTGATATAAAATGTGCATGGGACATTTACCCCACCACCCATGGCCAAAAGAAAGGTTTTATTTCTTGAAAATAAAACCTTGCCAGAGCTCCCAGCTGCCTTGGTCATTATAGAGGTCCCCCAGCTCCTGCTAGGAGATTAAAGCAATCCCAACCAGTTTTTACTCAATTTGTCACCTCCTCGGTGTTGCTACATTGGCCATCCCTCCCCAACTGGGCATCTCTTGTTCTCTGCTGTTGTCCTGGTTACATCCCCTGATGTCTATCATACACTATGCCAGTTTGGTCACTCATTTCTTTACTGGTTTTTTTTTTTCACTGATTTGTTGTCCACCCTGAGGTAAGCGCAGGCGTAAGCGCAGGTAGCTACTGGCCTCTCTTTCCTGGAGTGAGGGAGGGGGTAGCAGTGTCAATTTAGTTTTTAATCCATGTGCTCCACGCACCAACTTGACTTACTGTTTGCAGCAACTCCATGAGATAGAAAATATCAGAGCTACTGTGTCAGTAAGGCTGTTGAGGCCAGCATGGTTAAAGGATTTGGCTTGTGCAAAGCAGATAAATGAAGGGTCTTCAGTTAACAACCAGGTCTGCCTGACTCCCAAGTAGCTCAGTGACAGAGCCTCAAGCTCCAAAGTCAGTGGCCCAGGTTCAAATCCTCATTCTGGTACCTACAAGCTCTGTGACCTTAGGTGAGTTATTGCATGTGTTTTGCTTAAGTTTTCTCATCTGTGAAATTGGAATAATAATCCCACCTGCTTCATGGGGAGATGAAGATAGAAGAATTAAAAATATGAAAGACTTTGAATAATTTCTTGTGCATAACAGTCACTCAATACTTTTTAGCTAGTGTTTTGACTCTAGCACGCTGGAGATTCATGATCTCACATATAGGCTTTTGCAATGCACTCTTAATTTAAGACATGTTTTATAACCTCTCCCCAGTATTCACCCAATTATCAGTTGAGGAAACCAAAGGCCAGAGATTTCCAGCTACTTTTTTGAGGTTGCGGAGCTAAGAAGGTGGCAAAGCTAGGACAAGATACAGGGACCCCAGCTCCTCTTCCAGTGGTCTGCATTCTTAGGTGCTGGGCTCTGGGCTTCTAGGCTGTATCTGTGGCCTTAAGGTGCCAAGGCCTTCCTTCTTTTTTTTTTTTTTTATTATTTGTTCTAATTAGTTATACATGACAGCAGAATGCATTCTGACTTATTGTACACAAATGTAACACAACTTTTCATTTCTCTGGTTGTATGTGATGCTGAGTCACACTATTTGTGCAGTCATACATGTACATAGGGTAATGATGATGTTTGTCTCATTCCACCATCTTTTCTACCTCCTCCCTTCCCTTTATTCCCCTCTGCCCATTCCAAAATTCCTCCATTCTTCCCTTGTGCCCCTCCTCCCATTATGGATCAGCATATCAGAGAACATATGTGGCCTTTGGTTTTTTGGAGATTGGCTTATTTCACTTAGTATGATATTCTCCAAGTCCATTCATTTATTTGCAAATGCCATAATTTCATTCTTCTTTAAGGCTGAGTAATATTCCATTGTGTATATATGCCACCATTTCTTTATCCATTCACCTACTGAAGGGCATCTAGGTTGGTTCCACAGTTTGAATTGCCAGAAACATTGACATGGCTGTGTCACTATAGTATGCTGATTTTAAGTCTTTTGGGTATAGACCAAGGAGTACAATAGCTGGGTCAAATGATGGCTCTATTCTAGGTTTTCTAAGGAATCTCCATAAGTTTTTTAGAGTGGTTACACCAATTGCAGTCCCAACAGCAATGTATGAGTGTAACTTTTCCCCCACATCCTTGCCTAACATTTATTGTTGCTTATATTCTTGATAATGGCCATTCTGACTGGAGTGAGATGAAATCTTAGGGTAGTTTTGATTTGCATTTCTCTCATTGCTAGAGATGTTGTACATTTTTTTCATTTATTTCTTGTTTGATTGTATATCTTCTTCTGTGAAGTGTCTGCTCATTTCCTTAGCCCATTTATTGATTTTTTTTTTTATTTTTGGTGTTAAGTTTTTTGAATTCTTTACATATCCTGGAGATTAGTGCTCTATCTGATGTGCCTGTGTGGTAAAGATTTTTTCCCATTCTGGAGGTTTCTTATCACGTTATTGATTGTTTCCTTTGCTGAGAAGAACTTTTTAGTTCAAATCCATCCCACTTATTGATTCTTGATTTTATTTCTTGTGCTTTAGGAGTCTTGTTAAGGAAGTCAGGTCATGAGCTGACATGATGAAGATTTGGTCCTATTCTTTCTTCTATTGAACTCAGGGTCTCTGGTCTAATTCCTAGGTCCTTGATCTACTTTGAGTTTTGGGCAGGGTGAGGAATAGAGAAATGATGTAACACATTAAATTCCATGAGTCATTTATCTGCCCAAACCATATAATGATAGGGGAATGCACTGGTGGGCAGGTCAGGGGAGTGATCTGGGCAGACTGTAATATCTCCTCAGGGAGCAAGTGAAGGTCATTCCAGCAGTGTTGGCTTGTCCTCATCTCCTGTCTTCTCTTATCCTTCACAGCAGGACCACAACAGGTAGGTGGCAAGACTGGTAGCTGCCTGAAAAACGAGTGTGTTTGGAAGAGTTCTGCCTGAACCTTCCTCTTCCACCAAACATGTCCAAAATAATTTCCCCGCCAGATTGTCAATCCTGCCATTCAAGATACTTCTTTGTGATAAATCATTGTCCTTCCTACATTTTGTCCATGAGGTAGAAGAATGTTCTCAGACTCATTTTTGAAAATTGACCTTCCCTATAGGAGACTTTCCCCCACAGTATTGGCCAAGCAATCCTACAGAGCAAAAGGAAAGAGGGCTCATATTTTACTTTGGGCAGCCTCTATGTTCCAGGGATGGCTAGTGTGTTTTACATACATCATATCATTTAATATTATGTGTGGAGACTGCAATATAAGAAGTATTGTTTCTTTTTGATGTATAAGAAAACAAATTCAGAAAGCCCAAGGGCTTGCCAGAAGTTACTCAGCTCATATTGATAGGTCTAAAATTCAAATACAGGCTTGTCTAGTTCTGATGTCTGTGCTGTTTCTATGACACTCAAAATAATGATGTCACTAGCTTAGCAACTTGACTTTTTGTGTGATCGTGCCTCTCCTCATCTGTCTTATTGGGATACTCTTGATGGAACCATTGAAATCCCCTTTGCTAGACCTCAAGCCTGTTTCTTTCTAATCTAGGGATTGTGCCTACATTTCAGAAATCTGCTTTCTTGGAATTCAAAATTCATGAGGATTCAAGCTGGAGGGCCTAATCCATCTTCAATATGAAACCAGTTTGTTTTTACCAAAACTCAAGTCACATGTGAAGACCATCAATGATTCTGTGCCACTTAGCCCTGAGCTGGGTCCCAAGGAGCAAGACTTGTGGCTCCTCAATTTGAGTGCAAAATAGTCAAGAAAAAAAAAAAATGTATCAATGCTCCTTTAAGCACTAAGAGCTTCTAGGGGATCTGATATGTCTGGTCCCTGTGCAGTTCTGGACTTCTCAAGCATGAGTAGGCTCATTCTCCCAACACTGTCACCTGTGTCATCTAAGCAGGACTCAAGTGCATGACCTCGTCCTTCCACTCACACTACATAGAGGTCCAGGTTCTCAAGAATCTGAGTTCCTCAACCCCTCTTCTTTTCCTTAGACTTCTTCCTTCCTTCCCTTTCTCTGCCCCTCCCTTTTCCCCTCCTCACCTCTCCCTGTATTCCCTCCTTTCTCCTCTCCTTCCTTTTATGTATATCTCTTTCTACTATCATATTATGGTCCTGCAACTCAGTCCACCAAAACTGCAAAGTAGTTTTTGACTTTAGCCTTGAGTGTTCTTTATGTCCTAGTTCCAAATATGAAGCCATACACAAAGCTTAGGGCACCCTTCTCTTGCCTCCCCTGAATATCCAATATGAAGCCTCACGATAACATAAATCCTATAAAACTGATCTTTGGGGAAGGCAAACTAACAGGCACTTAGTACCAGCCATGTGCCAGTCACCCATTTCTTATGTTATCTTATTTTTGTCTCAGGGAAAAAAAAAAAGGCAGTAATTTTCATGCCTATTACACAAAAAGAAAAATATAGACTCAGAAAAATTAAATAATATGGTCAAATTCATACTTTTATGAGGGTCCAAGTTAGAATGTTGATCTTTCCTGGTCAAACTTTGAAGGCCAGGTGTCTCTATGATAAAGTACTGGTTAGCATTCAAGACCTTCAGACTCCTGTCTTATTCTGCTTTCTGGAGGAGTCAAGTATTATAATATGCTGTTCTTGTCACTGTGACCAGGCTGAAAATTAGGGCAAGGCACATCAACTTTATGCCTCAGCAATTATTCTATAAAGCAACATGAAACATACATACCCACAAATAAAACTGAAATTGAGCCATAACTTTACAAAAGAGGTTTTAGAATTTACAATCAAAAAGCCATTTATTAATTCACATTCATCAATTAGGTGGTCCTGTCATTTATCTGTGTGAACATCAAGCAGATCTACCACTATTACTTTAATTAATTAATTCAGCCCTTTATCCCCCAGGGTGGGCCTGGGAGACACCTGGCTTATTTTCACAGCAGTCCCTGATGCTCAGCTGTCAAGCCACATCCTGACTGGCACTCTGAGCTTCATGCAAGGCCAAGCACTTAATCTCTTTAACGGAGACCTGTCATCACTTGCTCTCACTCCATTGCAGCCCCAGTCTATGTTGAGACATAATGTCTCAAGCACCTGTCTGTTCACTCCTGTCCTAACAAACCATCTGGGTTCAGACACTTCTCAACTCCTTTCTGCATCACAGTTCCTGTGCTTACACTACCTTCTCTGTGCCAGGCATCACCTACATGATTCTGATTCTCTTCCTCCCATTCACTAAATGACCGTGTGAAATAAAATTATCGTCTTCATAGTCCCCCAAGGAAATGGAGTCTAAGAAAAGCAGAGTGACTTGAGCCAGATTCCTCAGCTGGGAAGTTGCAGAGCCAGAACTTGAACCCAGATTTATGTGGACTTCAGTAATTATGCTCCATTCACTGCTCTGCCTTACACCTATCTCTGCCGTTAAGCCGTGGGAATGGAAGACAGGAGCTAGCTGGGCTACATGTTGCATAGAGAAGTAAGATAGACAGGTGAAGTTCACCAGAAAAACATGTCAGTGTGAGGGCCTGACTGGGGGAGATAAGAAATGTCAAGAGAAACTTTGGAGTAGCCTTTTGTGGATTTGCCATGTAAATTGTCTCCACTCTGACCCTCATGGACTCCTCAGTAAATTCTACACTGCTCCTGACATTTATGTGCAGCGTATATATTTGTTGTTGTTGAGTAGAGTCAGTGGTCAGTGTGAAGAGGAGCAGAAAGAGATGATGGGCATTTGGATTATACCTTGTTTTATAATAGAGCAGTCTCAACTATCTGTTTTTTTTTTTTTTTTTTTAATAGCAGATGAAACAGGGAATTAGGGTGGGTGTTTCCAAGACCTGAATGGAAGATGTTGAGGTGTTGAGGGCCCCCCAAGGTCTGTATGTTTGAGGCTTCGTCTCCAGCTTGACACTATTGGGAGGTTGGAGAAACTTTAAGGTGTGCAGCCTAGTGGAAGGTCTTTGGATCTTTGGGGGCATATCTTTGAAGGGGCTGTGGAATGCTTGTCCCTTCTGATTTCTCTCTTTTTCTTCCTAGCCATGAGGTGAGTCCTTCACTCCCTCCATGTACTCCCATCATGATATGATATCTCACCATAAGCCCCAAAGAAATGGGGCCAATTGATCATGACTGGAACTTCTAAAACTGTAACCCCAAATCAAACTTTTATCTTTATAAGTTGATAATTTCAGGCACTTGTTATAGTAATGGAAAACTGACTAACGTATGGGAGAAAATAGCTGGTATAAAAGAACAGAAGTGTAATGGGGCTTAGATTTCCTAGTGACTTGTATTCCTGGATACAATAGTTTTCAGAGGCATCCTTTCTCCACAGAAGATGCTGAGCTTATCTTCTCATGTTCAGAAGGCTACAAGTCTTTCATACATGCGTGGTTCACGACCAGACTTCAATCTTAAACTTTAGCTTTCAAAGTTCTGCCTTTCACATTTCCCCCTTGCTGTTTAAGTATTCTTATTTTATTTTTTAGGAAAAAAGGGGGAAAAGAAAAGAAGAAAAAAATGAAATCTAGACATTTTATGCCCATTGCCTCTAAGCTTTTTAGAAAGTCTGGGGGTGTCACCTCTATGATAAAACCTCCCATGATATTGTGAAGCTCACTGGGCCTCCTGTGCCTTCATTTCATGTCATTTTTTTTTTTTTTTGCTTCTTGCTGCCAGTAGTAATAACTCTTAAAAGCTATATTTTATACAACTAAGTTGCTTCTTCCTCTTACATTAGGACATCCAGGTAAGACGGTGGGACAGTTAGATCTTTCATTCTCTGGGTTGTGGGAGCCTGTGAAGACCATCTGCTGAGTGTTTTCAAAACCTAGTCCTGGAGAACATGAGACCCATGAAATGGTCTTCAAGTGTAAGTTCAGTGGCCAAATATTTTTAGAGGTTGTGGCACACTATATCTAACCTGGGAGATCCCAATGCATTTTGGCAGATTAAAGGCATGGAGATGTCCTACAGCAATAAACCTGTTCAATATAGGGTTTCCTAAACTTATTTGGACAAGAAAACCCATTTCTACATTATCCCCACATCCTTTGGGAAGTGCTGTTATAGCCAATAGCAACCACTTCCAGGAGCCTGGTTTATGCTTTGGCTTAGATAAGTTTAAGCATGCCCCTCCATGTTTCATGTGCTGGAAGCTTGGTCCCCAGTGTTGTGGTGAAGTGGTAGAACCTTTAAGAGGTGAGTTCCAGTGGAAGGGATTTAGGACCTTACAAGGCATTAATGTTGTTCTCATGGGTTGGATTAGTTTTCCATAAGAAAGTGGAAACTTGGTACCCCCATGAACCTCTGTTCTGCTTATGCTTGCTTACCAATCTAGCTTGCACTCTCACCATTGTGAATCTATCAGGAGAACCTCACAAGAGTCAAGCAGATGCTGATACCATGCTAAGCAAACTTCTTTTCTTTATAAAGCACTTTGCCTCAGCTATTTTGTTATAGCAACACAAAATGAACTAAGACAGCACCTAAAATTTTACCCTTTGTTAGAGCAGTACTGTAAGCAATTTGTATTTTTCAGGTGATGACACTCAAGGGTAGAGAGGTTGATTACTAGGGAAGGCAGCTGGTAGGAGGCAGATGAAAGTTGTGTCTCTGATTTGTAGGGTGAGATCTTATCACCAAATTTTATGATCTTTTTTTGACGGTTGTTTCCACCTTTCTAGTTGGATCTAGAAAACACATGCACGCACGCGTGTACACACACACACACACACCCCACACACACACACACAGAGGCTACATTATAGTCAAGTTATTATTACTTCAAAGAACATCATGGAGTGTGTGTGCATAGACGGGACTAAATAACAAAATTCCTATTTAGTCTAGAGGGACCTTCATGTACTTTCCCTCATAAATCTTCAGGACCATCCTGAGAGGTAACCATCATGACTCCTGTTTTATAGAGGGGCACACAGAAGCTCAGAGAGGTTAGGGAGCTTTCTTGGGTCACACCATACCAAGATGCTTGGCCAGATTTTACATTTGTGTTTGATTCTGAAAACATTCTCTGTGCTTCTGCCCCACTCACTACCTTTTTCTAGGGAACAGTACCATCTGTCTCATCCTATAGCCAATAGAGAGAGCTAGATTTATCAGGATGCCTTGGAGGATTAGCCTGATGTGTGTTCCAGAAGGTTGTTTAGATAAGAGTAACTCCTTCCATAGGTAAAGAAGAATGACGGTTGAGAATTAGTAACTCTGTGCTCAAAAGAGATCAAAGGGAGTTTGTGCTTAAAGGAGTTGACAGCGTTTTGCCCCACCCTGAAAAGTGGATTTGGGACTTTATACCCCTAACTGAAAGAATAGTTGGTACCTTACTAGGGAGCTGAGCAAAACTAAGCAAGATTGGGCTTGATGATTCTTTAGGCCAAGAAGCTGCTAGTATAGGAAAAGTCATGGCAGAAGGAAGAAGATGAAAGCTCCAGGCTGTGCTGCACACTCAGAGAGTAAGATCTGGGCATGTCCCTTAGCATCCCTTGGCCTCAGATCCTTTGGAAAATAAAGGGCTATGAAAAGATGCCCAGAGATGATAATTACTTTGGGGATCAGTTCTGTATGGAGGCCAGAGGGACCCATTTTCAAGTCTGGATCATGTCCTATTACCCAGCAAGGGAGAGAGTTTGGTGAACACGACCTTCTAAATTGAAAACAAAGGGGGAGTCCCAGGCCTTATGTGTAGCAGGAAGAACATGAAAATCATAGAAAGATCATAAGAAATGCTGGGACCTGAGAACTTGGGGTGCTTTCCTCCCTTGATTACTGGGTTCCTTGAGTTCGTGTCCCTGGTAGTGGATTTTCAGAAGGCTTATGGGTTATTATTTGGAGGATAGTTAGTATAGAGGTACAGGACCATGTTGCTTTGTACCCCACAACCTATCTTCCAGCTCAGCTTGGGTGAGGAGGACCCTTGGGGCAGGTAAGGGAAGGAAGAAGAGGACAGTCCTGAGGTTGTAAGGGGAAAGCAGACAGAGCTACCTGCCAGCCTGGGTCTGAAGAGGCGAGCCTGAGTCAGAGCAGCAGAAGTTTCCAGAGGCTGCCATGATGGAAGATTGACCTAAGCGGCGTCTCAGACCCCTCTCTGCTTGTGTATTTGTACATTAACTTCATTTCCCTGTCTTCTGTGAGTAATGCTGCAAACACCAGCACTACAGATGAGCTCAGACTTGAGTGTGACTCACGAGAGTCTGGGCTGCCAGGCCTCAGACTACCAGATCATAATCAGCTCCCTCCCAGGCCCCACACCTGTGAGGCCTCCCCCAGAGGAAGCTCTTGGTCTCCTGCCCTTGTTTCCATGGGGTAAACATAGGGTGCCAGTGTGGTCCATAGCCCACTGAGACCAGATTGGGCACTGGATTTCAGACATCATGAGGGCTTCCCAGGGACCACTGACAGTTTGCACAAGAGCAAAGATCTTAAGAGACCTCACCTCACAGGCTCAACAGAGGAAAGTTGTTCTTTGGGCCCCTGTTACTGTTTGGGAGAGAGATGCAAAGGGAGCCACGCCTGGATTCCAAAGCGTGGGTGGACATCATCAGTAGCACCAGCTGTCAGGACCCACCCTTAGGCCTCTGTGCCACTCCCTCAGAGCAAAGCTCCTGCTTTTCCCACCAGTGAAGAGTTCTCAAGTTTTTCCAGCACTAGCGCTGAAGGCCCAAAATAGTGAAGCTTAAATATTTCATCTCTAGGGGAGACCTACCTGTGGGCCAAGCCTGAGGCTGAGCTCGGAGGTAAGCATGCAGGCTCCCAGGGGAAAGGGACCAGCTCAGCCCCAGAAGGCCCTTCAGGAAGTTGTTGAATGCCTGATTAGTAAGGAGGGGTGGCAAGTAGCAGTCACTGAGCATGATGGAGATCTTGAGAAAGCAGAGGTTTTTAGAACATTTGTAAGTGAAAAAGTCAGATCATAAACCTAGGTCTTTGGACTTATTTGCCTTATGTGATTAGACTGTTATTTCCCCAATTTTACAGTGAAGATTGAAGCCCAGAAAAGCAAATGTGTAGAAGGTAAAATGGAGACTGGAATCCAGGACTTGGCTCTCCGTGCTAGGCTCTTGAGGACCACTGGGCTGACAGCCTGATGTTCTCCTGTCACAGACAGCTCTCCCTGAGGCATTTCTCATTGCCTGCGTTTGGCCCTGCCCTGCAGCCCTCATCTTCTCCCTCATCTGCTCATGGTGCACCTTCAGGAAGGGCAGACATCTGGTCCACAGCTGGCCCAAGCAGGGCTCATGCAACTCCATGGCAGGGAATGTGGGTTTCATGTGTTTATACTTCTTTTCTCACTATAACAAAATTGGCTAATGAGCCTGATGATTGAAGTCCCAGCCAGACAGTGGGTAGCAGTCCTGGCTCTGTCACTAGCTTGAACTGTGCCATTGCAGTGCTCTCTGGGTCTAGATGCTCCTGTCCACAGCATGTGAGCTTGAGTAAAATGACATCTGAGATTTTCTCCCAGCACTGATCTTCTAGAAATCTATGTGAAACAGGTCACCATGCATGTACCAGAAGAGACAAATATGCTTTTTCTGTCCTGAACTCCAAAAATTAGATATGCATAAAATATTTTGATGTTTAAATCAAACCTAGGCATTTTCTATTCCCTTTATTTTTATACTTGTATGAATTTTTCAGAAGTCTTCATTGTGTGAGAAAAATATATTTTCTCTGAACAAATGCCCAGAATTTCAAACTCTTTTTGTTATTCATGTACATCTTTTAAAAATAAAAATAATTAACGGGTTGAAAAAAGTGGCTTGACTATGAATGACTTTCTGGGGTCCCTGTTGATCTCCATTTTGTTATGGTTAATTTTATGTCTCAACTTGGCAAGACTCTGATGCCCAATTGCTTGGTCAAATACTAGTCCAGATGTTGTTGTGAAGATATTTGTGGATGTGATTAACAGTTATAATCAGCTGACTTTAAGCAAAGCAGATTACCTTCCATAATGTGGGTGGACCTCATCCAATTCATTGAAGGCTTTAAGAACAAAGACTGTGTTTTCCAGAAAAGAAGGGATTCTGTCCTGAGATTCAGCATTAGCCCTGCCTGCATCTGAGTTTCCAGCATGCAAGACTGCTCTGTAGATTTTGAACTTGCTAGCTCCCATAAGCCTGTTAGTCGATTCCTTAAAATAAATCTCAATCTTTCGATTATCTATCTATCTATACCCAATTGGTTCTGTTTCTCTGGAGGGCCCTGACTAATGGATATCTGTTAGGGTTACAGATTTTTTGTCCACTAGAAATGTGCTAAAATCTGTTGTTCTTAGACTTTTTCTCAGAGTGTTGTCCTCATTTCCAGGTTGTGCTTTGTCATGGTTGTGCGTTCAGGACCTGCGTGACCTAGGTGTGAAGTCAACCCTGATGCTGACTAGCTGTGGTCCTGATGTAGGCAGCATGCACCCTAGGCCCTAGTCCCCTCAAGTGGGCAGCAAGTGGGGAGTGGGGTGTGTGAAGATAAAACCTTGCTCAGGGGCTGCTGAGAGGTCAGGTGAGAGGCATTAAACCACCAGACACATAATGATTCAATAAAAAATAAACACTATCAATATTATTACTATGACTCCTCCTCCATTCCCTCCTTCTCCTTCTATCATAATTATTAATTGGACTCCAACAACATTTATGGAGCACTGAATGGCTGCCAGATCCTATGCTGGGGAGCCAGTGATGGGAGATGAAAGTCAATGTCCTTCCCCTTCAGTAGTGTAGAATCAATTGAGAGGAGAAAACTCAACATGCTCCATGAGTCACAAAGACAAGACAGCATAAATCAAAGCTCTCCCAAGACTTCAAGGCCCAACCCAAATCCTATCTCCTTCAGGAAACCTTTCTAGATCCCCATATTGGAAATTAATCTCCGGACTCCATGTCCCCAGGGCCTTTGGCTTATACCTTTCCTGCAGTACTTACCACTATTTACCTTGTATGGGAGTGATTTATGTACATGTCAGCCTCTCCCACTAGAGTGTGAGTTTCTGAGAACAGAAATATTTATGAAGGGCCTTCCTATGACTTTGGCTACTGTATGAAGGACCAACATAATAACATCAATAATCTGCCTCACATTTTAAGATGATTTTATGGCAAAAATAATTAGAATGAAATAAAATTTAAACAATATTTTCAGTTTCATTTTTGTAACCAAAATTTATTTCTATGTCCATTGCATAGATACTGTGTGGAAGGCAGAGAGCTTGTTGTGGCTTGTACAAGGTCATGGACATTAACAGCAGGGCAAAGCCCAGAACCCGGCCTGTTTGTGCTCAGCAGTCTAAGGCTGGCTCTTAAGTGACGCGTCTGTGTGGCATATTCCTAGTCCCATTAAATCACCCTTAGCAAGCAATTCTGCATTCTGCTGCACATAAGCGGTTTGGCTTCCTTGTCAAAAGTGTGGTTTAGTAAGTTATCTCCCTGTTTAGACATAAAACGAAGCCAGATGAAACAAATTGCATTTTTTAACTGTCTTTCCAAACTGGTTGTGACTCTTGCCCTGATGATTTTAGGTTGGCAGGGGCTCCTGTGGAGCAATTTTCCCAACAAAACCATGTGGCTTCAGAGCAATTAGAGTTGGGTGTCTTGAACACCAATCTTTCCACCCTTCCTCTCTCAGACTACTCAAGGCCTTGTGGCAACATGGAGAGACAAGCTCAGTTTTCTGCTATTAACAGATGAGTTCACTGAGGTTTTGAAAGATGGAGTAACTTGTGCCCAAGACTACCACTGCCTGGATTCAAATTCTTGTTTGTTCTGATACTGAAGACTTTCCCCTAGTTCCACATTGGATTCCCTTTTGTGATTGGGATGGAGTGGTAGAGCAGGACCTGACTCTCCTATCAGAATCTTTAGATAACGACTATGACATGACCCATAGTCACGTTTGAGATTGGAACATACTGCTGTAAGACTGAATATGGGGTGTTTGCTTTCCTCCTCTGCAACTACACTTGACTAAAGAGAGGATTGACTGAGATCCTTCATCCTACCAACCCCACACATTTACTTCTACTGGGGTTCCCACTTGAAAATTCCTATCTTTATATATAAAACTAAGGCTCCCATTCTTCTGCTGAGATCTCACTGGTCATGCAGTCATACATATACATGAAGTAATAATGTCTCTTTCACTCTACTGTCATTCCTTATAATATGTATAATCAGAAAAATGAGAGATTATACTCCATGTATGATCTATCAAAATCTATAAATGCAGGGCTGGGGAGATAGCTCAGTTGGTAGAGTGCTTGCCTTGCAAGCACAAGGCCCTGGGTTCAATCCCCAGCACTGCAAAAAAAAAAAAAAAAAAAAAAATCTATAAATGCATTCTACTGTCATGTGCAACTAATTAGAACAAATAAAATAAAATAAATTAAAAAAGAGATCTCACTGGATTGGGTGTATGGATTGACTGAACTGAATGGATGTGGTTTTATACTTTGGCTAGACCAGACTTTTTAACAGTGAACAGGGGAAAGAGACAAAAGCAAAGGTAGTGGTGAGGGCCAAGTGTGGTCAAAGAATGTGAGCATTCTTTCTTGGGTGGTGAGAGACCATGGAGGGTTTTGACCAGACAGTTGAGTTGCATGATATGACTTACATTTTAGGAAGGTCAGTCGGGTAGGAGTAAGTAAATGTTTAAAGTGTGCCTAGTAGAGTATTAAAATAGTCCATTTTAAGATGACAGGGACCTGGGTCAGGGAAGTAGCTATGGGCTGGAGAGAAGGGATAAATGGGAGAAAATTTGGAAAGTTAGATTGGAATTATTTTCCTTTGAAGTCTCAATAAAATATGCCACAGAAGAGGAGAAAGCAAATAGAATGAGGTGTGCGCTCTGGGTTATGAATCTCCTCTCAAATCTCAACTCAGCCACCTTTGGGTCAGTGATACTGGGCAAGTCACATCAACTCACTGTGGCTCAGTTTCTTTATCTATCAAATAGTGTTAGTGACCACTGGTAGACTTGTTGCTAGAATTTACAGAAACAGCAAATACATGGAGAACCTACCACCCTGTAGATGATCAGTCAGTGACTGCCATTATAAAAACAGGGTTGGAAGGCATCTGAGCAAAGCCCTGGACTAGAAGCCTTGCACTTCTCTTCCTTGCTGGCTGTTTGAACTTGGGAAGATGACTGGACCTAGTCAAATCTCTCTGTCATGGCAAAAATAATGACTGTCTCAGATTCATGATAGTGAATTTTATTTTTTAATTTTTTTTTTTAATTTTTTTTTATTGTAAACAAATGGGATACATGTTGTTTCTCTGTTTGTACATGGCGTAAAGGCATACCATTTGTGTAATCATAAATTTACATAGAGTAATGTTGTTTGATTCATTCTGTTATTTTTTTCCCTTCCCCCCACCTCTCCCACCCCTCTTTACCCTCTATACAGTACTTCCTTCCTCCATACTTGCCCCCCTCCCTAACCCTAACTCTAACCCTAACACTAACCCTTCCCTCCCCCCCATTATGTGTCATCCTCCACTTATTAGCGATATCACTCGTCCTTTGGCTTTTTGAGATTGGCTTATCTCACTTAGCATGATATTCTCCAATTTCATCCATTTGCCTGCAAATGCCATAATTTTATCATTCTTTATGGCTGAGTAATATTCCATTGTGTATATATACCACAGTTTCTTTATCCACTCATCAATTGAAGGGCATCTAGGTTGGTTTCACAGTCTGGCTATTGTGAATTGAGCAGCTATGAACATTGATGTGGCTGTATCTCTGTAGTATGCTGATTTTAAGTCCTTTGGGTATAGGCCAAGGAGTGGGATAGCTGGGTCAAATGGAGGGTCCATTCCAAGTTTTCTAAGGAATCTCCACACTGCTTTCCAGAGTGGCTGCACTAATTTGCAGCCCCACCAGCAGTGTATGAGTGTACCTTTCTCCCCACATCCTCGCCAACACCTGTTGTTGCTCGTATTCTTGATAATCGCCATTCTAATTGGGGTGAGATGGAATCTTAGGGTGGTTTTGATTTGCATTTCTCTTATTGATAGTGAATTTTAAATGAGATAAATGCATGCGAGGTGGCTGGCCTGCATGGGCACAGAAGAAGCCCCTGGCAGAGCTGCTGCTATCATCACCGTTATGAGAGCCTGATACATGCTGTGGTTGGCTGAACCAACTTCCCTTCCTACTCCAGTTCTCTCTTTTCCCTCCTACTACAGAATCTCTAAAAAACAAGTACTCTCTTTCCCAGCCTCCTTTGCAGCTTGAAGTGGCCGTGTGACAGAGTTCTGGCTAAGACACGTGCCACTCGGACACTGGGAGGTCACCTGTCTACACCAATGCCAACAGCCATGCATTTATTCAGGCTTCTTGTTAGATAAAGAAAATAAATCCTTCATGCTCAGGCACTACATTTGTGTTTCCCGCACACTTGTGGCTGAATGAAGTCCTAATTAATGGAAGACATAAGGAGGAAAGATTAGGAAAATGTTAGGAAGTTGTGGGTAGCATCATTCCCATGAAGGGAAACTGTTCTGTGGCTCCATATATGTCCTGATTTAGCTTCTTCTTACGGGGATCTCACTAACTGGAACCCTTCCTGGCAACTCAACCCCTCCAACACCATTTCTGTGTGAATGAATCCTTCAAAGCTCAGACCAGTGCCCTTCACCTATGAACCATCTCTCTCTCTCTCTCTTTTTTTTTTTTTTTTTTTTTTTTTTTTTTTGTGGTGCTGGGGATTGAACCCAGGGCCTTGTGCTTACAAGGTAAGCACTCTACCAACTGAGCTATCTCCCCAGCCCTATGAACCATCTCTATGCCTCCATGTAGAGTGAACTATTCCTATTTAATCTCTGTTTTAAGCAATTTTTCCCCCAGATCATATTCTCAAGCAACCATGCAGTTTGTTAGTGGGGTTCATAGCTTACCACCTCTAGTAGAAACTAAGCTCCTTCGCAGATAGTATTGTTGAATGAAATAGGACATGTCAAGTGGATGGCACAATCTTACAAATATATTAGATAATATCATTTTCATTATTTTGTATTTCAAATATTTGGTTTATTCATTTGACAAACGTGTGCTGACAACCTACTGTGTGTACAATAAAGGTTAATAGGATAAGCTCCAA
Organism: Sciurus vulgaris; assembly: GCF_902686455.1. Taxonomy (NCBI): domain Eukaryota; kingdom Metazoa; phylum Chordata; class Mammalia; order Rodentia; family Sciuridae; genus Sciurus; species Sciurus vulgaris. Next base: position 76,919,897 of record NC_136472.1, read on the forward strand.
TTGACAGTTTGGGATCTTTGGGACTATTTGCTGAATTTCTGTATCTTTCAAATAGAAATAATAGGATAGCAAATAGGGATATAATGAGGAAAATCAAGTGTATACACACATCCTGTGTACAACAGTGTAGAACAGTGTAGAAATACTAGTTGTTGTTGTTGTTGTTATTTACCAGGCTATTAGTCTCTAAGTATTTACCTATTCCTACCAAATAGCAGGACCTCAATAAATGTTGAATAAATAACTGGTGAATAACTTGCATATGTATACCTCTGAAATGTTTAAAAACTTCCAAATGAAACTAATTTAAATTCATATATACTTAAGTATATTAATGTTCATGAATAATTCACATTAACAAATATGTGTTTTTAAATTGTTTTTCTTTGGAGATTACATTAAGAATTTCACAACAGCTTTTGAAGTAATTGGAGAAGCACCAGCAAGTACCACAAAGCCAGGAACAGTAATGATGTAGGTCAATTAGGGAAGGCATCGCTTTAAAATTCAACAGCTATCTACTCTTCACCAGCTCTGGTTTAGCACTGAGTGAGGCTCCACCACCCCTGATCCAGAACGAAAGTTGACTCTTTCCTCTGGCCCACAGGACCCCCGTCTGAGTCCAAGCATCAGCTTCCTGTACAACTACCTGCCAAGAGCCTGGGCTTTTCAATCAGAAGACCCGGGTATGGACTCTCATCCTGCCACCTGCTAAGTACACAATCCCCGTGGACCTCAGTTGACCACATTCAAAATGGAGTGGTAAGGATATTCTTTGTAATAAGCTATTGTGGAGCTCAACTGAGTTAATCAAGACAAGTGCCCAGCACAGAATGGAGTACAAGTCATCTGCTCAGTGCATGTGAATTGGCCCATCAACCCAGGTCACCTAACAGCACAGTCACTCTGTGCTCTCCATTGGGTTCCTTCAACACAACGTGACTTTGCACCTGCTGTCCACACTGTAGAGTTCATTTCTTCTTTTCCACTGATAAACTTCACTTGATTCATTAAGAGGCATTACAGAGGGTGCTGTGTGAGATGTATAGCATATGATTTTGCACACTCAGAGCTCAAAATCTTTTGAGGTAAATGATAGTACCTCAAACAACAGCAACAGATAATACTATGAGTGATAATACATAAAAGATTCCTTTCCAAAGTACCCATATATCCTACTGGTCTAGGATACTCAACATGTCTTCCCATTTGCCAATCAGTCTAAGTGTGTTCGTCAGCTTTTCCTCACTGTGACAAATACCTTAGGGAAAAAAAACTAAGAGAAAAAAGTTTTATTTTAGCTCTTAGTTTCAAAGATCTCCATTGCTGACTGGTACCAAGGAAGAAATATCATGGCAGAAGCATGTGGCCAAGGATAGCTTCTTAGTTCATGGCAACCAGGAAGAGGAGAAAGGATAGAAGACGGGAGAGAAGAGGAGAGGGCAGGGGAGAAGAGAGGAACCGAGGATTTAAAAAATGACCCATTTTCTCTAACTAGGCTCCACCTCCTAAAATTTCCACCTTCTCCTCATGGTACCATCAAATTATTAATCCATTAGTGGATTATTCCCCTGGTAATGTCAGAGATCTCATGATTCCAACAATTTCCAAGAGCCCACCTCTGAACTTGGCTGCATTGGGAACCAAGCCTGTACCACATGAGACTCTGGGGAACACACTATATCCAAACTATAATACCAAGTGAGTGGCAGCAAATATCAGGGAAAATAATCCTGCTCCTTTGAAGTGAGGTGGAGTGTCAGATCCTTGGTGAGTCAGGGAGGGGACTGATATTTGTTAAGTACCTACTGTGTGTTGGCACTGTGTGAGTGCTAGGTATGTTCTCATTTTTAATCCTTACAACAACCCTATGAGGTAACTAGTGGCATTCATTTCACACAGGAGGAAACAGAAGCACAGAGATGTCTTGTTACTTGCTTGAGCTTACACAGCCAATAAGCAGTGGCCTTGGATTTGAGCTCAGGTCTCTGTTGAGATGGTTGCCTGTCTCTTAAGGTTTTGCTAGAGAGAAGACAGGAGAGCATGGAGTTAGAGGGTGCACAGAAGAGAGAGTGAGGGGCTAGGGTGACAGGAAAGCTAAACTTTTTTTATCCTTGATCCTGACTACATATCTATAAAAGGGAAAATATTTTGTGCATGCTCCTTTTATTTGCAGAATGGGAATTGCTAGATCATGGTTATGTGGAAGTGTTTCATTTGAAAACAAAACAGGTCATCTTCTTCATATGAATTCATGGAACACGTAAAAGCCTCCCAGAGAATCTGCCATTCCTAATTTGAAATCCAGACTCCATCATGTGAGTTTTCAGGTTTCAGGTAAGTGAATTGACCTCATCGAACCTTGGTTGCTTCCTCTAAAAATGGGATTATTGGTAACAGAAACCCAGAGGGCCATAATGAGAGACTATAAAATGAGGTTTAATTAGGAGTGTATACATGACCCATCTCTTACACTGAGATACTTGAGAAGTGTGTGTGGGGTTCTATTAAAACTTATACTGGGAATCCAGGAGCAGTAGTGCACACCTGTAATTCCAGTGTCTTGGGAGGCTAAGACAGGAGGATCGTGAGTTCAAAGCCAGCCTCAGCAAAAGTGTGGTGCTAAGCAACTCAAAGAGACCCTGTCTCTAAATAAAATACAAAACAGGGCTGGGGATGTGGTTTAGTGGTTGAGTTCCCCTGAGTTCAATCTTCAATACCCCCCCAAAAAATTATGCTGGGAAAACAGGTGTGATCTGATAAGACTTAGAGCAAACTGGATTGTATTGTCACACCAGGTCCATCTACAAGAAGTGTCTAGCACAGTACCTCACATTGCAAACACCTGCAAATTCTCCTTCCTACTAGTATTTTAGGCACAATTCCAAAATTAAGCTACATTGTACTATTTAAAATCTTCTGAAGACTTGATTCACAGGTGGAGATGCCTCAGTCGGGGGTCTCAGTCACCACACACTGACAGTCTCATATCTGGCAGACCACACTGAGCCTTGAGAGACTACCCAAAGCAACACACGAGGCTTCTCAGTGTGCTGAGGGGAGGGCAGCGTAAGAGTGTGTTTCCAGGGGAGAGAAGGGAGGGGTGTGCTGCAGACTATTTAAAAACAAACAGAAAACATCCTATCCCAGCTTCGACCCCAAGGTAGAAGGGGACACTAGGAAACGGAAGGGGACAAGGTAGAATAGTCTATTAACTAACCTAGGTGTTTACCCTATGTACATGTATGATTACACATACCGTGTGCCTCTACTTCGTGTACAACCAGAGAAACGCAAGTTGTACCCTATTTGTGTACAATGAAACAAAATAAAAGAGAAAAAGAAAAAGAGACCAAAATATTCCAGCAAGATGATGCATCTTCAGCAATTACTGAAAAATACTGTGTTGGATACAAGAGAGGATGAAGGTAGATATCCTAGGATTTTGTTCTTCCTGACAAACAGTGGGTACTTAATAAATCTTAGGGTGTTTTCCCCTTTGCTTCCTTTGCAGTAAGGACTGGAAAAGTAATCTGAGAAGCTGATTTATAGTTTATACCCGTAGCCTATTGGCTGCTGGGGGAGAAGCTGATGATCCCTAATGCTGGCTCATGGTAGGATGGATCTTTTCTTCTTCCTTCCTTCCTCCCTTTCCCTCATGCCTGTCTCTCTCCATCTCTCCTTCCTCCCTCCATTCCTCCCTCAGATATTTATTGAACTAAGAACTTAGGATGTGGTGGTGAATAGTTAAACTTCCAATTTGTCAGGAAAGACAGACAGCTGAGCAGATAATTAACTATAGTTATAGTCAGTGTCCCGAGGTCAGAGTGCTCCTTATCTCAGACCCCTGAGTTTTGGTATGTTTGACATGGCCATGTGGCTATCCACAAAGCCCCTCACACATGTCCAACACTGCATTTATGCTCTTCCCCACGTCCTGTCTTACCAGTTACAGATGACAGTCTCACCTTTCACCTCCCAATCCAAACCAGAAGAAGTCTCAGGGTTACTTCTGCCTTCTTCCTGTGGTCCCTCACTTGCATTCCATGTGTTCTGAAGTCCTGTGGCTTTCCCTGACACGTCTCACACACACACACTTCTTTCCTTCCTTACTGACATTACTCAGGACTAAAGGCATCACCTCCACGCTCCATTCTCTGAGTTTTTCTACCTAATTTTGCCAGAATTACTTTCTCAAAGTTAAGTCCAGATTGTATCTCTGCCTTGCCAAAACAAAAAGAGCCCATGTTGACTACTTGTCTCCTCATCTGAATTACTCAGCCTGGTATTTGACTTCCACCCTACAATAATTCCTGACAACTTTTTTAGTCTATCTCCAGCTCCATTCCTAAGCAGTTTAGCCAAGGTGGTGCAGAGGCAATCCTGCTCAGGGTTGGAGCCTGAAGCCATGTCTGCAATACCCTGCAAGGAGCACTCCTTGCATGATGTCTACTCTATGTGCTATGCTTACTTGACATCCAAACCCTTCCAGGGACTGGAAATTCTTGACCTCACACCATCATGGGATTGCCCTGGGGAGGTAAGTTGTATTCACTCAGTTATTGTGCTTAGTTATTGTGCTAGATATTTAAGTACACTGTCTCCAATTTTCATACCACCAAAATGATGAAAGTATGATTTTGGATGATCTTTGATTATTACTGTCTCCAGCATCTACAGCAGGGCCTTGCACATAATATTTGTTGAAAAAATAATTTCATTAACTCCCACTTTATGGATATGAAGACTGAGTTTTGTAACATGTTCAAGGTGTAGGTAGTGGAGTTCAAAGAATGCAAATGTGGATCTGTTCAACTCTTAAGAACTTGACTTTTTACTACAGCACAGTACACAGAGCTGAGGAGCAGAGCTCTGTAGAGAACGGGGTTGGGGCTTTCATGAGCCTTCTACAAAAGCTTCTGGGAGAGTGAGGTAGGGTAGTCAAGTTCTCACCATTAGCTTTTGGGTTGCATGAGAGAAAGAGAGAAAGAGAGAAAGAGAGAGAGAGAATATGCTTGTGTGTGTGTGAAGAGAGATAGCTTAGCAGATCAGTGGGGGGAGGGAGAGAGGAATCTCTGAATTGAGATAACAATTATGACTCTGGAAAGTTCTTCATGGATAGGGAATGGAGATCTCCCTTTTCCTTACATAGCACCCCCCATACTTGTCCTTTTTATCATCAATGACAAAAAGAAGACAAAATGCAGTAGGAGAACCAACTCCATGTTTAACCTGCTTTATCAAAATAAGAGAGACATATATGCTAAGTGCCTTCCATGTCAAAAAAATGCTCCTGCAGTGTCTCTACTCAGACATGGTCCACCCCTCATCCCTCCACATCTATCATCTATTTACCCATTTGAGTAATGGGAGGAATAACCAGCTCTGTAATCAATCTCATTTTCCCTGAATGTTTGCAGTTAAAAATCATTTGCATTTCGACAATGGTCCAGCGGTCCGTTATCCCATCCATCAATTTGAATGGGAAGTTGGTTGTCCAATTTCCATCTGATCTCTAATTGAATAACTGCATGTCATCAACACAAATGTGCAGTTTAGCCTAGAGCTTGTTTGGGGGGCTTGGCTTCTTTACTAAAGTGTTTCCAATTTTCAATTTATATTGCATCAACACATAGTGTGTGGATAATGTGTGTGTATATGGAGAGAGAGAGAGAGGGCGGGAGGGGAAGAGAGAGGTGTGACTGGGGGTGAGAGTGGGGGAGAGGTAGAAATGTAGCAGTTGGAATTGCAGACACACACATTACTAATTAAAATGGGAAAATAAAATTCTTTCACTCGGGGCCACAGGCAAAGAATGTTCCTTGAAAAAAAAAAAAAAAAGTGAAGCCCCTAATACTTAGAGATTTGCAACTGGATAATAACTTTGCAAAATGTGACTGACAGTTACCAGATTATCTCCTTAATCACACCTTTATTTCTATTAAGCAGGGCTTATTCTCCCAGCAGGTTTCAAACATGTGTTAATGCTGAGCCTCCCATAGCAGAATCAAAGGGCTGTATCGACTGGAACTTTACGGAGGGGCTCTACAAACAGGAATATTCCAGGGAGCAGGGCAGAAAATGGGTGTGGAGCAAACACAGCTTCCATTTGCTCTGATTTCAACAAATGCCTCATTCCCCAACCTGTGCAAAATGTCAGGAGCTTCCAGAGGAGAAAGGCGAGAAATATAGGGGAAGGCATGCAAACCAACAAACCTTGCAGATGTTTTGTCTCAGTGAAGTCCTGGGGACTCCAAAGCCTGGTGTTTAAAAGGACAAATTCCCATAAGAGAATAATTAAATTTTATTTTATTATACCATTTTATTGTGTGTTCTTTTTCTTAATGTCTAAGCACTTGTGATAGTGAACCTGGCAAGTGAACTCTTGTGAAAGAGAAGTGTCCAGAATTCCAGTCTCTGTGTTTCAAAATTGAGCCCCGTGAGAGCTCAGGTATCTTAGGAGTTACTGGAAATTCTTTCCAGTAATTTGTCCAGGAAGAAGAATGGAAAACAGACCCTGGTTGAGAATCTAGGCTAGATTGTCTATGTGTAAGCTAACTTGATCAGTCTGAACTCTGCACTAAGTATCACTACCCCATATAAAGAGAGGGCCCACACCTTCCCTGCACTCTTCCAGCTCTCCTCATTGCTCAGCTTCTCTCCTGGACCCAGACTCATCACTGACTATGGCTGTGATTTTCCCTTAAAGGAAATAGCTCAGGAATGCCAGAATTGGTGATGACTGTTTCTCTGTCCCTCACTCTGGCTGAAACCATAAATGAGCTGTTGCTTTTCAGAAAGGAAAAATGATCATCTGAAGCCTCTTCAGAGGAGGATGGGTGAGGGTCTGGAAGCCAAGTACATCTGGAGTGGAAGGAACTGCCTCAGGGGGACTCTGCTACCCCCCTGTATCTGCTCCTCAGCCAGCCTTTCCCGTTCCAGGAAAGAGCTCTTCGCTCTTCCTTCTGGGCTCCCACTGAATCCGGGTCAGATCTCAATTGCGCCAGATCAGTTTATGTTGTCATTATTTTCACACTTCTCCCCTTCTAGACTGCCAGCTGCTGAAGACAGTTTTACTTACAAACGCAGCCCCCTCTTTGGTGTATGATAAATTCTTTTGCTGAAGGAAGGAATGGAGTTGACACTCTCCTTCACAACTGCTATTTTGTTTTCTATAGTCCACTAGAGAGTTCCTGCTTATTGAAAAGGCCTCATTTCTATAAATCACCCAAGAAATCACTCAATGTGCTGCAGAAGCAGAAAGGGAAGCCTCAGAAATGTTTATGCGGCTCTTGTGATGTTTAGGGGATGAACTGGATTTGAAAGAAAAAAGCCTGACTCTTTTCAATCCCAGCCCCACAGCTGACCAACTGAACTATTTCATGTAAGCAACTTCCTGAATCTCACTTCCTCAGAGTAAGTGAGTTGGATTAAAAGAGTGGATTCTAACTTGTGCATTTCACCATCTCAGGGTGTCATTGCTAAGAATCTGGTTATCTACAAAGGCACTGCTACTAGTCAGGGTTCTCTAGAGGAAAAGAACCTACAAGAGACATATATTTATGATTATAAAAAGGGGATTTATTGGATTGGTTTACTCTAACAAAAGCTAGATAGTCCCACAATGACTGACTGCAGGCTGGACAACTGGAGGAACCAGTAGCTGCTCAGTTCAAGAAGCTGAACCTCAGAACAAGATCCGGTTTCAATGATACCACCCTAGTCTGTGACTGAAGGCCTGGGACCTACCTAGAGAGTCACTGGATAGAGACCGCTTTGGAAGAGTGAGGGAGCTGGAGTCTGATGTCCTCAGGTGATCACAGCAGCAATCAAGAACCTGCTCAAGAAGAATTAAACTTGCATCTGCTGCTTCCTTGTTCTTCTAACTCTGTTCTTTCCAGGCCTCCAACCAACTGGATGGTGTTGTCCTAACTTAGTATGGGTCTACACCTCAGTTTTCTGTCCCACATGCTAGTCGTTTCTATTAATACCCTCACTGAGACACCCAGAAGCCTCTTAAGCTTGAGTATCTCTTGATCCAATGAAGTTGACAATTCAGATTAACCTTCACTGGCACCAAGCATTATGGACCACTGTGATCTTGTAAGATATATATTTGGTCTTCGTCCACTTTTCCTGGCATATAACTACTAAAATCACTGGATACCTCAAAATGATAAGTGTTTTTGTGTGCTAAGAAATGAACTGATAGCTGGTAGCCCCTATGTAGCTTCAGGAAGGGGAATGGTCATCAGAAAGAACAAGGCAGGGTTAGAGAATTGAGATTTTTAGCCCCACCTTCCAACTGCTGGAGAGGAATGAGGTGCTGAAGGTGGAGTTCCTCACTAACAGCTGATGATGTGGCCAGTCATGCTTGCACCATAAAGCCTTCATATAAATCCAAAAGGACAGGGCTCTGTGGGCCTCTTGACTGGTGAATCCATGGAGGTTTCTGGAAGGTGGTGTACCCAGAGAGGGTGTGGAAGCTCTGAGCCACTTCCTATATTCCATGCCCTATGCAATACTATAATCTGTATTCTTTATAATATCCCCTATAATAAACCAATAAATGTAAGTATTTCACTGAGTTCTGTGAGCTAATCTAGCAAATTAATCCAATGCAAGGAGAGGGTTGTAGGAACCCTGATTTATGGCTGGTTATAGCACTGGTAAGACAATCTGGGGTTTGCAATTGGCATCTGAAGTGAGAGGCTGTCTTGGGGACTGAGTTCTCAAACTATTTTTTTTTTTTTTCAATGTGCCAGGGCATTGCACATGCTAGTCAAGTGCTCACCACTAAGGTGTACTCCATGCCACCAGTGGGATCCGATATATCTCCAAGTGGGCCATGTCCAGCATCCGTGACATAAACACAAGCTCCTGGGTTATGAAAAGAGTATGATTTAAACTGTGCAGAAGCAATATTTTTAACATTGAAAAAATATTACCTGTTCTCACTTTTGAGTGGAAAATTTTAATCCATTATTATCATTCAAAAATATTTAGAAACTAGTTTCTTCTCATGAGGCAAATTTGGGGGAAAATTAAAGCTACTGAACAACATGCTCTGGGAGTCAGAAATGGATTAAAAGAACATCATTTTCAAGAGCTATTTGCCAAAGCCCAATTCAAGGAACTCTGTAATAATCAAATGGGAATTTCAACTTCAGGAACTAATGAACTAAGAAGCAATGCTTAAAAACTTTTCAGTAATACTTACTTCTATATTTTTCTACTAATGATATGAATTTGGAAAATACAGAAAAACTGAAAAGAAGAAACTATCATTAATCTACATGCCACATTTTATATGATTGCACATATCTGTTTTTTTACATTTTGAAATTTAAAATTGATTTGCATAATTCATGCTGTTTTCTCTTAAAAGATTTATTATATATTAGACATATTTTGAGGGCTGTAGGTAAGTGCATATGAATTATAAAGCACATAATCAATGAACAGCCATGATCCAATTTACAGATTCAAATGTTTCTAATATGATTACATTTTGTGCTCCTCCCAAATTCCCCCAAATGGTAACAATGATAAATTTTTGTTCATAATTTAAACTTTAGATTACATAGAGGGAAATGAGAAGGAAGAGGGGTATGAAAAATGGTGGAATGAGACAGACATCATTACCCTGTGTACATGTATGATTATATGAATGGTATGAATCTACATCATGTGCAACCATAGAGATGACATGATGTACCCCATTTGTGTACAATGAATCAAAATGAAGTCTGTAAAAATAAAAATAAATAATAAAAAAATAAGCACAAATGAAAAAAAGAATTAAAGATCTGCTTTGTATGTAACTTAAAAATATTGTGATTTTATTTTAGCTTATTTTAAATCTTGCAATAGTGGCATCTTACTGTTTTTACGAAAAGATTATTGTAATATTTTTGTTCAATTATACATTTATAAGATTTATCCATGTTATTATACATAGCTGTATTTTAATTTTTCATTGCTATATAATATTATATTATGTGAATGTGTTTCCTTTATTCACCTACTGATGAGCTTTTGAGTTTTTTTCAAGTTTTCTTTTTCTTTGTTTATTTCAAACACATTCTGCTATGTCAATTCTTGTATTCATTTCCTGGTGCATGTGTGCAGGATTTTTTTCTAAGTACATATTTGTAGTGGACTGGGTCATAGGGGTATGCATATGTAAAATACCCAGATGTTTTTTAAATAGTGATATTCTATTATCAACATACCATAGAAGTCTCCATTTCTTGACATCCTTAACTATGCCAATATTTTCCAATTTTGGTATTTTTCATTTCCTTGTGTTAGATCTCTTTTGGTTTCCATTTGCATTTTATTTATTACTTTAAAGTGTTTAGCGGGCATTTTTGCTTCCCTTTCTGTGCCATACCTGTATAAGTGTCCATTTATCTATTGTTTTGATTCCTTTCTCTTCTTGGCATGTAGTTAACATTACTGATTATTAGTAAATAAATGCTTCCTTTAACAACATCATCTTCATTGGCTGACCACAGGTTATTGCTGACCCCTTTCTCTCTTGCTCCCTTATACTGCTGAAGCTTTAAAGCCAAAGTCACTTTCCCAGACCCCCTGTGCAGTTAGGAGTGGCTTTGTGACACCTTTCCGGGGAGATGGCATGGAGGCATAGTCTTCTGTGAGTGCAGATGAGAAAACTTTCACTTTGCTAATAAAACACTGCAAATGCACTGTTGTGATCCTACGCCATCCTTACTTGGTCCAGGTGAATGCTGATGTGATACTGGGAGCTGTAACAGCCAAACCAAGGGAACAGGAGAAAGAGCTGGGCAGTTTATGAAAATCCTGACCATTTTTATGCCCATTCAACTCCAACCTCCTGGTTATGTGATTTTAAAAAATTACCGATTTGCTTCAGTACTGTAAATCCAACTCACAGTTAATTAAAGCAGCAGTCCTGACTGATAGAACATCTTTTATCTGCTAGTTCTCAAAGAGTCCTATCTAACAGTGACCCCTGAGTAATAGAGAAATTCCATAGTCAATTTCATTATATCAGAATACAAAATTCTTAACACAGCTAGAAGGACCTGACCACTGCCTTCCTCTACACCCTCAGGTGCCCATTCTTTCTCTCATTCACTCAACTTCACCCACTTGCCCCTTCATCACATCCAAGGAAGTACCAAATTCTTTCTTTCCTCACGATCTTCAAGCATACTATTTTATTGCCTGGATTTCGTTTCCTTACCTGTCTAAATGAATTCCACCTCTTATTGTCTCTTCATAAAGCAGATTGCAATTTTCCTTGCTAGGTTTTGATTTCCACCCAAGGACACTCTGTCACTTTTGCTCTGAGTTTTATACCCAGCCTAGCTGAGCACAGCCAAGGGACAGTAGGCACTCAGAAGTGCCTTGTTAGATAAGCAGGTGAATATTCTATGTGCCAACTGGGTGTGAAAAAGCATCTCTGCTTCATTTCTCCTTAGCTTCCCAAGCCTCAAGGTTTTAGCATCTGAGATGAGGTAATAATTGCTACCTCTCAGAATAGCTTGAGGATTAAGCATGATCTGTGTGTGAGTGTGTGTGTGTGTGTGTGTGTGTGTGTGTGTGTGTGTGTGTGCGCGCGCGTGCACGCGCTTCGTTCCTTGGAATGTAGTTCAGGTTATTTGTCTCTGATAAGGGGGATGTTTATTCCTCCAAGCAGCAAAGTTTCCTTTCAATTTCTGTTCTTCTGTCTTTAAGAGTAATATTTGGTATAATTATTAGTGATAATTAGTATGTAGCCAATATTTGCTGACACCTTGCTCATGTACTTTATATGCCAAGTACTTTGAATATATTACATTATTTATTATTATGATGTGGGTTTTATTATTATTCCATTTTTTTTTAGATTTGAAAAATGAGGCTTCAAAAACCAACTGCAAGCCTCCTGGGGTCCTCAGTCATCACCTGTGCACATGGAACCCAATGGAACTCTGGTTAGTAACTATCTATCCCAAGTCTGCTACTTATGGGGAATGTTCTTTATACTAGTTTCCTTTTTTTTTTTTTTTTTTTTGTAAGCCAAGAAAAGGTAAAGCAGAGTAAAATGCACTGATATCAGATTTTTTTTTTTTTTAGAAAAACCACTTCCAAAGACTGCTCTGAGGTCAATATGGATTTTCATTCCAATCTTCTCTCCTCCTAGATCTGCAGATTCTGAAATGAAAATTGATGCTCAGGCTGGTGAAGCTAAGGCAAGATTCCTCAGCTGGAAAACAACGGTTGAGTCCGCTTGGGCAGCATTCTTCTGGAGGTCCAGAAAGTAGATTAAGGCACATGACAGAGATTTGATTCTAAAAGCTGAAAGCAGAGGCCCTTATCTTAACGGGAGCTCCTAACTTAGTCTGTTACATGTCAGAGGTTCTTAACGAATGCTGGTTGAAATGCATTCTGTGAGCCTGATGATAGAGTGGGACTTTATTTTAATGTTCAATGTCCAATGTCATTTACTTCGAATGCCACTCAACAGAGCATTCAAGCCTAGCCCAACCTACCATTCCAGTTTCTGCTCTTACCACTCAACTCCTTGCACACTGTTCAAACAGAACACTGCTTCCTGAACATGCCCTGACATTGCTGTGCCTTTGTGTATGCTGTTTTCTCTTTCTAGAATTTCCACAAACTACTCCTATCATCTCTTTTAAAAAAACAGGCCAACTCATCCCATACTTCTGTTAGACCAACTTCTCTGTTCCGCTTGTCCAAGCTAGGGCACAGACGTGTCCACGCCCATGAGCTAACCAAGCTTCTAGATGTGATCAGAGCAGTGTTTTCCAAATTGTGGCATCGTGTGGCTGGTGGATAAAGCACAGACTTTGAATTGGGTACAGATCTCCTTTTTTTTTTTTTTTTTTTTTTTTTTTTTTTTTGTGGTGGTGGTCTTGAAGCCAGAGCCTCGAACATGCTAGGCCAACACTCAACTGTGGATCTATTACCTAGTCCAGCTTCCATTTTCCTTTTGAAAATGAGGACATTGTTTCCTGCCTGCTTTGGCTGGTGTGAAGAATAAGGAAGACGACATGTGCAGTGCCCAGCGCAGTGTTGGGTAAGCGGTTCCTGCTGCCTCATTCTGGTCATTCAGACTCTCAGCTCGAACGTGATGTCCTGTGACTGGCCCCAGGGTAGCATCCCACTCCTCTACCCACATCCCTTAAGTTCTGGGCCCAGGCTGTCAAGTTCAAATTCCAATTGTACTACTTATCAGCTTGGGTTACTTTGGGCAAGTTACTTAACTCTCCTCACTTTCCTCATCTGGCAAATGGGGCTAATAATAACAAACTCATGTGCATACTATTTAAACCTTGGCACAGGGCCAGACACAGAATACATTCTAGCTGTTTCTGTGTTTGATATTCACTCTTTCTCTCCAGGGTCTACAATTGTGCCAGATGTAAAGAAGTACTCTTTTCACAAGTGTTGAATGAATGAAAGTGTACGCCCTGCATGCTTCCTGCTTGCTGCAGAGTGTGGGCTTCTCTCACGGTGGGAAGAGGGCATTGTTTTTACTAGTGCATAGCACAGGATCTAGCACCAGGCAGCAGTGAACCCATCTCATGGAGTGGAAGGGGAGTTTTTCAGCTGCATGTCTGCTGTGGGGTCCCTGACATGACTGCATTAGCATCTGCCAGCAGGACATTCAGTGCTGTGCCCCCCTCTCAGCAACCTTGTACCACTACTTACTCAGGTTCATTCAGCAGTGGATGACCCAGAGATGGAAAGCTACTTCCTCTCTGGCATAACCAGGGCTCACAACATTGTCTTTCTTGACTGGGTACAAGATTTACCTTGTCCTACTGGCAGATTTATTTAGACTCTGCCCCATTTGGCTGGCAGAGAGAGGATTCTTTTCTTTTTTGTGGGTCTAATCCCTTGAATCAATATTTGTTCCCACATTTTCTGTTTACATACAGAAACTACTAAGCTGATCTGGCATCTCTAAACTAATAGATGAAGGTGGGCCATGAAAGAGGTGTGAAAGCCAGAGAAAGAACTGAGCTGATGACATCTCAACAGGTCAGGACCCTGCTTTCCAGTGAAGCCAGTCACTTTCTTGGTGAATTTCTTTAACTACTTTCCAAACTTCCAAAAAGAGGTGGCATGAGATGAGTGGAGGACACAGCTAATTAAAATTCAGTCCTGACCAACAAAGAGAAGTAGGCCATGGCTGGCTAACAGAAAGGCATTGATGGAGAGAGGCCCTGGATCCAGGAGCCCACATGGTTGATGCTTTTTTCTTCTCAAACAAGAGCACCTCCCCAGGCCTGGAGTGGTGCTCTCCACGTCTGGGTTCATGAAGTAGGTGCTGCTCTCGTGTGGAGCCCACAGTGCAATTCCTCTGTCCTCTTTCCATTCTCTCTCTTCATTTCTATGGGATAGAGACTACTCACATCCCTTCTTATCACTGAGTTCACTTCCTGCTGCCAGATGTAGCATCTGCACGTGGCCCATGGGCAGGTTCTGAGATTTCTTAATACATTTCTTAATACATTCATCCTTTGTGCCAACATAAGAGTCTATCCCCAAGGGAAAGTGGGAGAGAGAGAGAGAGAGAGAGAGAGAGAGAGAGAGAGAGAGAGAGAGAGAGAGAGAGAGAGAGAGAGAGAAAGGAAGGAAGGAAGAGGGAAAGAGAGACAAAGTGAGCAAATCAAGGCATATGGGATTGAGAAGTTTGGACTTTGGACCAGATGGAGGCTGCTTGAGAGACTGCATGCCCTTCTTCCATCTATGTGTCCTTGAAAAAGGTTGAAAAGCAGAAGCATGAGAAGAACACCAAGCACTTGTACAATTGAGGACATTCTCTTAACAGCTAAGTCATTAGAATTCACAAATTCACCTTACATTCTGGATGTATTACTGGACACACACTTGTTTCGTCTGGCAGGTGATTTTTAGTCTGGCTCTTCTCTTGCAATTGAACACACCCTCAGCAGGTTTTAGTCAAAATGCATCCCATGGAGGCCAGAGTTGAGTTTTTGGACTGGCTCAAAGTTTTCCATCCTTGAGTCACTTGCATTATTGTGAAAAGACCTAGTTTTGACTTTCTCTAGCTGTCATGACTCTAACGCTATCATTGTTATCATGGGTGATGAAGGGGATATGATGATTGACAGGAAGGCAGCAGTGCAGGTTCTCAGGATTCATTTCATAACTGAATGACTGTAGCACATAAAGAGGGAAGTCCAGAGTGCTCAAAAGCCCAGAGTTATCCAGTCATGAGATATCCATGTGGCCAAAAATGTGGGCTTTGCAAATAAGGGAGAACTTGAATCCAGTTTACTGATTCTGAAACTCTTTCCACAATTTCTGGAGTTCAAAATATCAAGGCCTCTTTAAAGGTTAGGGGTAAAAACATCCACATCATAATAAGTCAAAGTCTGATGATGGGAGAAATAAGGGATCAGAACAAGAATAAGTTCTTTTGTTAACTAGCAGAGAAATTTATTTGCTGTTGAGGGGTTTGGCCAGTTTCAACACTTGGCAAGTCTTGCACTGGAGCTGACCCAAAGCCACCCATGCTGACATTTCCTCCTGCTACAGAAGGGGTGGGATGAAGATCATGGGCTTTCAAGTCTGAGGGTCCCATCTTCTGCATGAAACTGGGCATATGAATTATGTCCTCTGTGCTTGGTCTCACTTGTAAAATGGCACAGTAACTACTTCACACTAACTCATAAGACTATTGTGAGGTTTAAGTGGATATGTAAAATTATTAGCAATATCTGACACATAAAGAACACTTGGACCAGTGGCTCTCAGCTCAGGGTGGTTTTGTTCCCCAGAGGACATTTGTCAGTATCTGAAACATCATCACAACTATGGGGGTGTGGGGAAGAGTAGAAGTTACTGGCATATAATAGGTAGATATAAGAGAGATTGATAAATACCCTACAATCCACAGGATAGTTCTCTGCAGTGAGAAATTATATGTCCTAAAATGTCAATAGTGCCAAAGCTGAGAAAAAAAATGCTAAAGAAATGGAAAATTGAGATAAAAGCCAGATAAACAGCTATTATGCATCAGATATTTTCCTATAAATGTGTGATCTGATTAATAATGACAATACCTTTTTATTTACAAAGAGAGATATATTATCTAATTTGATTTTCTAAGGAATCTGTTTGTAAGAATTATTAATTCGGGCTTCATTTTATAGACAGAGAAACTGAGGTTCAGAGACCTTGGATTACTCAGCTGGTAGGCAGAATGCCTGGGTCTAGGATAATTTTCTCCTGTGTTCAATTCACTACCTGGATGCATGCAGCATGGTCAGACAACTCCAAAGCTTAGCTTTGGCCCCTTGGTTACTGTGCTCATGGAGGTAATGGAACAAACCATGCTGCTCTATGGAGAGCAAACCTTGTAAAGATGACATGAAATGATGCACGCAGTAGGTCTTCACATACCAGATCTTTATTAATATCATCAAAGTTTCCTCAGAATGACTGGCAGCAAATAGGACTCAACACCTGATTTCTTATCTGTGAGACCCCTGGAGGCCAAGCTGGTTTTCTGTGCTGTTGTGTACCCCACTAGAGCCTCCAGCTGCACCAGGCCTGCCCATCCACAGTGGCTGTGTCCACTGAGAGATGCCACCTATCAGGCTCATCCTGTGTTGGGATGGGAGTCCTCAGTCCTTCTAGTGCCCAGCATCCCAGGGCTGGCACCTTGACAACTGTGTTACTGCTGTCACATTACCTGTTGGGAAGGTCACCTTTCTGACAGAAAGCCTTGACAATTCTTTCTTAAAATGTTTTTAGTAGAAAAGACAAATTGCCGTATAGTTCTGATGTGCTCTACTTACGACATGAAACCGTGTCCTTGTTTGTTCTGCTTGGGGGCATTTAACTGCTAACTTTGGCCCCCATGGTGTGTCATTGTGATGCATGGGTTCTCAGGTCAGACCTTTCAGAACCTTTATACATGCATTCATTTATTCATTCACTCACTCAATTGCATAGTTGAACATCTGCTAGGAACCTGGCACTCTGAGTGGCTTAAACAAAAAATGAAACATTTACACTCAGTCCTTGATCCTAAGGATGTTGCAGTCTAATTGGCAATGCAAAGGTGCCAAGTGGTAAGTGAAATAAAAGAGGTATGGGTTGTCCCTGGTAACCAAAGCTCTGGCAGAATGGAAACCAGCAGTGGTTGTGAGTTTCTCAAGCTGAGGCTGAGTTCTTGCTCGACAGTGATGAGAGACAGAGGCTGAGGGCTGCGTTTCACTGCGATACATTGTGATCTGTACATGGAGTAGCTAGCCATCCACAACTGAATAAGCTAACGATACTCCATCCCTGAAGCAGGCCTCAATGCCAAGTCATTGGCCCTGACTGACATTAAGTGATATTCACTTAATGAATAATATCTCGAAGGGCTGAGTGTATTAGTGGAGAGAGGTGGAAAGGGAGTTCATAATTCTCGCATAATAGGGAGGTTAGGGAGCACCCAGAATATGTGATATTTGAACCAGGCATTAAGGGGTGGAAAGGGGCTTGGGGGTTCTATGTGCAGAGCAGAGGTGAAGGTGCTATGTCCTGGGAAGGGTGGCAATTCTGCTAGAACACAGCTATGAGTTTCTGGGCTGGGAAGTGAGGCTCCAGAGTACTGTGGAATGCCAGGCTGTGGAATCCAAAGTCTCTTCAGTAGGCCTTACTGAGTTCAGGGCTGATTTATACAGATGAGGGGTATAATAGGATCTGCATGACAGAGACATTGTTGTAAGAGACCTGTGGGTTTGTGGGAGGACAGACTGATAGCTCAGAGACACAGGGCAAAGAGACAAGTCAGGTAGCTGCTGTGTCCACCCAGGAGAGAGATTCCAAGGCTAGTGCCCCCTCTGAAGACCCATTAAACCCATTCTTCCATTTAGAAGCTCCAGCATATATTTATTAAACAAATAAGTAACAGGGGAAAGACCAAGGATAAGTGAGTTTCTTAAACAAAAATGTAAAAGGCAAAACTGAAATATGTTAAATATTTGAGTACCTGGTAGAATGTGAAGTGCATAGACTTTAAGGAATAAATTTATAAAGACATCAAAAACAATGAAGTGTAGAATAAGGGTCAAGTTCTAGTAAAAGGAGCATTGAAAAGGTCATCTGTAAACCTGTCAGAGCACTACTGTTTACTGTCCCTCCCACTCACGTGTGATACATGGCGTTAGTGATTTGACTGGTCTTTCCAGTAAAAATCAGAACTCCTGTTTACGGAACCCTGCTATGCTTTGTCATGCACGATGCTCAATGGAACACACATACTATCTCAGTTAATCTCACCAACAATCACAAAGGAGGCTTTGTAATTTTATCAAGCCTGAGGTTCCTCAGGGTATAAGGATCCGTCCAAGGTCCCAGTGGTTAAGTGTGGAATTGGGAAGTGAACCACAGTCTTCGGGGCTCCAAAGTCCCTGCCTCAGTGCATCTAGGTGGGTACAGAATCTTCCTTACTGAAGGACGAGAAATGCTTAAAAGTTGTTAACATCACCTTCCTTTCTGTACACTGACTCAGTGTCTTTAAAAACCTGCGGTGGAGGGAAAATAAAATAATTTTGGATAAGAAAGGAAATGGTGGGAAAGAGGAAAAGGAGAATAAAATTTCTACTTCCAACTTTTGCTTCAGCCTTCCATAAATGTGTTATCTTCTTTGGATCTGAGATTTCTTTTCAGTAAAATGAAACAGATGAACTAAATCATATGTAAGATACATTTAACATTCCTGGGATTTTGTGCCCTAAGCTGAGCTTATTATATAGTAGGAGCAAGACTGTGAAAAGTAATGGCTTTCAATTTTTTAGCATGGTGTAAAGATAAAACAAGAAATCATGGTATTCAGTTTCAGAGAAATGTTATAAACCTTATAATGTTCCCAGATTTAGGAAATAAAAATACAAGGTATTCAGTTAAATTTGAAATGTAGGTAAGCAATAAATATTTCCTTAGTAAAGTATATTCCCATGCATGGGATATAGTTATACTAAAGATTATTCATGTCTTATATAAACTCCAAATTTAACTGGGCATTGTGAATGGTATCTGGAAACACTAAAATCTTGACAAAGTAAAAATAACAGCGCAGTTGATTAAAGTCAGAAGGAAGGGTTGAAGAAAGGGGAGGGAGTAGTTTCCTTATCTTACAGACGACCAAATGACCAATTCCATCTAAAGCAAAAGTTAAACAGAGTTTTCAGTTTAGTATTTGCAGTTATAAAGTTAACTTCCAGGAAAACAGGACAGGGAAATAATGCAACAATAAAAACCCTGCTAGAGCAGGAGGAGAAAAGGGGGTAACACAGTATACTAAATTCCTCTTTCACTAAAGGATCCCAAGCAGAGAAGCAGAGACACAAAAACATTATACAGAATAGTGGGACAAATATCAAAAGACAAAAGATGAAACAAGTAAAAATGTTTTTATCTGGGCAGTGGGGCTTGGGAAGTGCATTAAGAGAGAGACAGTTGTTTTCTATTTTATTCTACCCTCATTAGATTTTAAAATTCTATGCCATGTATAGTTAGATAAAAATGCAGTAATTATGTTAATCATCATTACTGCCAACCATCATTCAACAAATTATAAGATTTATGGTCACATATATTCTCATGTTCTAATACTCAGGCTTATTTCATTTGCCTCTAGCAACTTCATTTGGTGTAAAAATATTAACAATCAGATTTACGAACTCAAAGGGTGCACAAATATTTGCTATTGCTTTGCCATGTATGGCAAAAATATTTCCATGGTTTTTTAGTACAAAAAGATAAAACCTTCAGATAAATAAACATGATTCATTTAATTTAAAACAAATATTTGAGAGACACTCTCCCAACATGCCTTTAATCGTGAGTTGCTGTGCATTATCCTGAACACATACTTGCAAATGAATTACGCTTTCATAAGCAGAAAAGTACTATCCAGAGTAAAGTTTGGTTGATTTGCTCAGGGCTGGATTAATCTAAGAAATATATGGATTTTTCACTTGCACTTGCAATCATTTGGGAATCATGAGAGTTCAATCAGGGCTATCAGAAAAAGTCAAGCATTCAGAAGTCACTGAATACTGAGGCCTGATCCTGTGTGTGTGAGCTCATGCATGCACACATATGATGTGTGTGTTTGCATGCATATGTGATAGAGTGTGATTGACAGGCAGGTGTGCAGACTATAGGAAGTTTCTGATTCCAAGGGGAAGTCCCATTTGGAGAATGCTTAAGTACTCCACGGACACACAGCTGTAGCCTGTGATTTATGGTGATTCTACCTGACACATTTCTCATGCAGTCCTATAGCTTGCAGACCCTGTTGACTCACTTCATATCCATTTTTATAGTCCTTGAATTCTGTGGCCATCACTGGTTTGCTGTAGTTCTTGAAAATGAGTTTTGTAATGAATTAAAGTGCATTGCATTTATAACGGCATTAGAGGTCCTTGACCAGTGTGCTGGGTCTCCAAGATGGAGAAAAATAGCCAAAACTCCTTCCTGGTCAGAACGGTGTGGACACTTTGGAAGGAGACCCACAACAACCACTGTTTTGTCTTGTTCTTCTTCTCACTTTGCCCTGCCATGAAATCAAATTCTTCTGACCCAAAGTCTACCTCTTCCAGAAAGATCTTCTGCCTCCCTCAATATCAGCACTTATATCTCACTGTTGGCTCAATCCAGAGTTGTTCTGAGGAGTTGCATGATAACGGAGCCTTATGATTGGGGTAAAAAATTAATTATTTGCCAGGTACAGTGGTACACACCTGTAATCCCAGTATCTCAGGAGGCTGAGGCAGGAGGATCATGAGTTCAAAGCCAGTCTCAGAAAAAGCAAGATGCTAAGCAACCCTGCCTCTAAATAAAATACAAAATAGGACTGGGGATGTGGCTTAGTGGTTGATTGTCCCTGAGTTCAATCCCTGGCACACCCCTCCACCATAAAAAGAATTATTTATAATATGTAGGAGGAGCAAAACAAGAGCTCTTTGGTTCCTGGGGAAAAGCATAAGGAATTATATATAAAAGTAACAACAACAACAACAAAAACCCCAGCAACATTCACTCTGATCACAATTTCCAGTTTTTTGAGTACCTACTGCAGGTACTTAAGGAGTTTTACGATTATCATCTTATATAATTCCCACCATAGGATGGGATGTTATTATTTGTCATTTCCATATGAAGAAAATAAGGCTTAGAACAATTAAGTAATAGGCCTGAATCATGGAGAAAGAAGCTTCAAAGCCACAATTTAGATCTTTGTTAGTTTCGATGTGAATTCCATGATCTGAATTAGTTCATGGAATTGCCTCACAGGGGTTCAGTTAGAAGGTTAAAGGAGAAATTGATATGAATCACAGAAATAGCCTCCAAATAAGCATTGACAAATTGTATGTGTAGTCCATGTCAGTTATTGAAAATCACACGCCTAGAATCTCTCTAGGAGGTCTCCAGCCCAGGAGACACAGAAGTTTGAAGGCATGCACAATCATGCAGCTAGCTTCACGTGATGGGATATTGCTACATTGTGACTTTGGGGATAGAGCAAAGTACAGACCGTTCTCAAATGGGACGCTGTGAGGGAGGCTGTGGGTTCCTACAGACCTGTGCAGCCTCTGAGCAGCAACAAGTTTTGAGATGCAACCCAGTGTGCTGCCTGGACCATACTGTGCCAAGCAGCAAATGAGGCTGATCAGGTACACCTTGGATGCCTGCAGCTGGGGGGACTCCAGGGAGGTTGTGACCACCCAAGAGAGTGATTTGATTACAATGGGGGGTTAAAAGCATAAAATTACAGTGTTGGCATGGATGTAGGGAAAAAGGCACACTTAATGCTTTGCTGGTGGAGTTGCAAATTGGTGCAGCCACTCTGGAAAGCAGTATGGAGGTTCTTCAGAAAACTTGGAATGGACCTACCATTTGACCTAGTTATACCCAAAGGACTTAAAATCAGCACATTACAGTGACATGGCCGCATCAATGTATATTGCACTTTCATTCACAATAGCTAAGCTATAGAACCAACCTAGGTGCCCTTCAACAGATGAATGGATAAAGAAAATGTGATATATAAACACAACGGAATACTGCCCAGCATAAAGAAGAGTGAAATTATGGCATTTGCAGGTAAATGGATAGAATTGGAGAATATCATGCTAAGTGAAATAAACCAATCCCACAAAACCAAAGACTGAATATTTTCTTTGATGAGAGGTTGATGGTACATAATGGGGTCGGGGTGGGAGGGTAAGAGAAGAATGGAGGAACTTTGGATTGTGTAGAGGGAAATGAGGGCAGGAGGGGGCGGGGGAATGAAAGATAGTGAACTGAGACAGACGTCATTACCCTATGTACATGTGTGATTACACGAATGGTGTGAATCTACATTGTACAACCATAGAAATGAAAAGTTGTACCCCATTTGTGTACAGTGAATCAAAATGCAGTCTATAAAAATAAAATTAAAAAAAGCATAAAATAACACCTATAGTATTTGACTGGCATCATTTATTCTGCAGAGAACCTGTGTCTTGGGGAGTCTAGTTTAGTCCTGCCAGGCCTCATTTCTGCCCTAGCAATAGCAGACAGCCTGCTTCTGACTAGACCAGTGCCTGGCTCAAGAGTAAGATTTGGTCATTGGTGTGTGGCTATCCCTTCCTTTATCAATTTTCTTGTCTTCCCTTCTGGTTTTTTTTTTTTTTCCACTCCTATGGAATTCCTATTTCCTGTTACAATGGCCTCTGTTTAATCACTTTTCCTATTTCTAGCTCTCTGTGTCCTAACCCCACCTACATGTCTTCCTTTCTTTTTAGCACAGAATTTTCTGAACCAAAAACACTGGGGACATAGAAGATGAAGGACAACTTCTCAAATGTCCAAAACCATATCACATAGGGGAAAAAACATGTATATAACTCTTAAAGAAGATAAATGTTAAGTGTCATTCTTGAAGTATTAATATGAGCAATAATTTTTAAATCCCTTTCTGTGGCCAAGAACTCTGCTAGATAGTTCTAATTCTATGGGAATTTAAATAAATTTACTTCTGGCTAGTCACTGGCATTCAGAGGACAGTATCAGGAAGGTCAGGAAGGCAGTTGGGGAAAAGAAAACACACATGAACACTTGATAAATACACTTATTGTAAGAAAGTCCTATTCCTTTATATATAGTTCTATAGTTCTATCTTGGCTAATAAAATAGAAACTTTTGCTAATAATTCTGGCCTTTCAGGAAAGTACCCTCTACTCATTCCTTTACCAAGTGTTACTCATGGATACAGGTACCATCTTGCCTCTCTCTCTTAAACACACACACACACACACACACACACACACACACACACACCACCTCTTCTCTCTTTTCTACTGTTTTCCTCCCCCTTTTTCCCCTTTGACTTCCTCTCTTATCCTTCCTTTTCTCATCTGTTTTGGTTTCCATGAGAAACAGCCCAAGATGCTGTTGACCTCAGCATGCTTTGTAGTCAGACAAGGCAGAATGGTAGATATAGAACTGTGTTATATTGTGATCTCGATTGCACATAAACCTATTGGCAGAGGGTAAGTGTGAAAGGGAAGGATTTGGGTTTATTGTGTTTATCTCTGGGTGATGGTATTTTCTTGAGATTTGTCTATCTGTATCTGGATTTCCCCAGTTTCTTACCAGGAGCATAAATTTAGAAAAAAAAATAGGGTCCTTTTTGTAAAGGATGGTTGATGCCACTGGTAAGACGTTGTAGCTGGGACAGTCAGAGGGGATTGGAGAGTGCTGGAGGAGCAGTGGCGGCTGGGGAAGCAACCCCCATTGAGCTGACTTGTCGCCCTGAGGGTTAGTTGACAAGTCCTCTGATTGCCAGCGATATGTTTAAAGTGAACGTTTGATGACATAAGTGAAAGTGAAGAAGTCAAATCAACAGGCTGCAGATGGTTTTCTTAGGGTCTTAGGGATGAAACATGAAAGAAAGGAGGGTTTGGCAAAGACGGTGCTTTGGTGGTGCCAAGCCACAAATGACCAGAAACTGCTTCAAGATGTGGATGAAACCTCAAATGGAGGTTGCACGCAGACCACTGGGACAGTCTAATGCTTGGCAGGCCCAGGACAGGCTGAGGCGGAAGGCATATCCTTTGGCTGAGCTGATGGGGAAGCTCTGTGGAGCAGAGCTGGGTGCCCTCCTCAGCCTTTGCAGGTGCTGCCGCTGGTAATTTGGCTTACCACAGCTCAGCTCTCTCCTCTCAGCAAATCTCTATTCGGAGAAGCATTTTCCAACTCAACATCCTGTAGGCATTTGAACAAGTCAGGCTGTCTGGACGTTCATCCATTCATTGAGCTAATGTCTGCGGAGTGCCTGCTACGTGCCAAGCCCCAGACTGGACCCTGGGATTACAGCATTCATAAAGAGTCAAAATTCCTGCCTTGTGATGCCTGCATTATTCTAGGGGCTACAGGGTAGCCTGGAGTGCCTGCCAATCCTGACTATCTGCTTTTGGAAAAGTTTCTAGCTTTCTCAGCCTTACAATTGTAGGGCTGTCTTAGTTTCCCACTGAGCACTAGCTTCTGGAAGAGGCTGGACAGAGCCCTGGAAAACAAACTTGCCTGTGACCTTGTCTCTCTGCCTCCTCCTGAGGGATTGTCTCTTGACTAATCTGAACTTGCTGCTCCTCTGAACCATCTAGAGTTTGGTGGAGACAAACTGTTAACCAGAACAACTTCTCTGCTAGCTCCTCATCTCGTAGTAATAGTAGCTACCATTTGTTGATCCTTACCAGGCGCCAGAAGTGTGCTCTGCTTTTTCTTTCATTGTCTTCTTTGCTACCATGATAGATGTGAGGGTTCTGGCTTCAGTATGGCCAGGTGAACTCCCTGCAGATCCTACCAACCTGCAGCAAACGCTGAAAACTGTGTGCCAAATATAAAACCAAAACCGAAACCAAAAATTAAACAATTGCCAAGGCACTGGAGAGTGACAAAAAAAAAAAAAAAAGGGGGGGGGGAAACTTTGGACGGAAATAAAAATTCAGAAGGGAGGAACACTGAGTGTTCTCTAGTTTTACAGTTTTGAACCCGAGGACAAACCACACTGGTGTTTTGTACAGAGGGTAAACCCATGAGACAACCACAGTCTTCTCAGCCTGGAGTCATATCTCAGAGTTTAGGGCGACCACAGCCACTGAAAAGTCAGGAAGAAATCCTGGAAAAGAGACAGAGCCTAGTTCTGTTTATAAACTCTGTTCAACTATTTAGCTTATTCCAGTATGTGCAGAGCAAATTGAGTGCAGGCTGCTCCTGAGGGTTAGGAGTACTAATGTATGCCAGAGAGAGATCTTGCAGTGAGTCTAACTGTATTGCATATCAGTCTTATGTGTGCCCTTGGATCACCTACAACACGGTTATTGAATCAAACACGAATGTAGGCATCACTGTGAAGGTATTTTGTATCAGATATGGTAAATGTCTACAGTGGGTTGACCTTAAAGGACATTGTCTTAGAAAATGTGGGTGGGTCTTGTTCAATCAGTTGAAGGTTTTAAGGAAAAAACTGAATGAGGTTTCCTAGTGAAGAAGGAATTCTGCCTGAAGTCCTATCTGAGTTTCCAGCCTCCAGCATATCCTATAGATTTAGTATTTGACAGTCCTACAATCATGAGTCCTTAAAATAAATCTTTCATTATAATGTTTGTATGTATAGGACACAATGATATAATATCCATAACTATATTATGTAATATATAATATGTAATTTTGTATATATATATGTTTTTTCGATTGGTTCTCTCCTGAAGAATCTTGACATGCCATATTTTGGCATATCTGAATATGCCAAAGTAATCGCCTGCTTAAAAAATAATCAATATTCTTCTGGGCCATTACAGTATCTAAAGACTCCACAACATAATATGAACAACATCAACATAAGATCCAAAATTACTATAAGTACAAAGAAGAGGAAATGGTGATCACATTGCCAGATAAACATACTCAACTAGAAGGACCCTATAATCATGTGGGTATGAGAATGAGCAGAATGGGCTTTAAACCTTCTATGAGAACTTATAGCTTGATGAAGTAAAGAGAACATGCTTGTGGTGAATAAAAATGCACGAAATCTCAACGAAGAAAGAAAAACTGTCAAAACAAACCAAACGGAAATTAAAAGTTGAAAATGCATAATTTGTGAGATAAAAATGCAGGATGGGCTTAAAAGCAGAAAGAGGTGACAGAGGAGAGAGAACGTAGATACTGTACAAACTGAAAGAGCAGAGAGGAAATGATATTGGACCAATGAAAGGAGACTGAAGGTACCTAAAAGGTCTCCTTTTGAATATGGAGAGAGGGACTATGGGGTTAGCAATTGTTTAAAGCAGTCTTGGTTAAAATTCTCAAACTCTGATGAAGATACAGATACATAGTTCCAGAACTCAGAGAACTCCAACCAGGATAAATATAAAGAAAATCACACCTAGTGAAATCGTGACCAAATTGCTGAAAACCAAAGACAATGAGAAACTTTTACATCATCTAGAGAAAAAGAACACATTCTATAAAGGGCAATTCAAAGTTGAAGTCTTGATGCCTTCTTGTCAGTAACTCTGGAGTCCAGAGAGTGATGCACATATATTTAATGTGATAAAATTAAAAGTAAAAAATAGAGTAAGGATATCCAATGATATTTTCTCTCAAGAATAAAGATAAAATTTTAAGATAAAACAAAATTAAGAGAACTAAGAAAACTTATTGTTAGAAGACTTGCATTACATGAAATAATAAAGGAAGTACTTTGGACTGAAAAAGATACCAGAGACTAATAACAGTCCTTAGGACGGAATGGAAGCATTGGAAACTATAGGTATCTGGGTAAATGTAGGAAATCCAAATTTTCTCTTAATTTATTTAAAATAAAGCAAACATTATGGTACCGTCTTATGGGGACTATAATGTTGATTGTTGTTATAATATGCTAAAACAATAACACAAAGGAAGATGGGTCATTATAAATAAACATTGGTGTTGCAAGTTTCCCACATTTTATGACAAACATTACAAGAAAAATTTTAAGTAGAGAGAAAAATTAAAGTCATATATTGTAACCCTGTGAGTAACCACACACATTAAAAAAAAACACAAATGATAAAATTTTAAAGCCAAATGACAAAATAAAATTGAATTTTAAAATGTTTTTAAAAAATCTCTAGATTGGCAGAGAAGAAGACAGAAAGAAGTAAACACAGAGTGAAAAACAGAAAACAAATAATTAGTAGACCTAAAGCCAACCATACTATCTATAATTACAATAAATGTGAATGGATTAAACACTTCAACTCACAATTAGGAGTAAACAGAATGGCTAAAACCAACACAAGACCAAAGGAGCTACAAGTTCTGTCTGAAAGGAGTAGTTGAAAGTAAGTGGATAAAAAGATAATCATGCACACAGAGAGCACAAACAGCTTAACTACTTGATCTAATATCAAACTTTCCCTTTTGCCAGTTATCAATTTCATTGCTTTTCATCTTCAAGTCCGTCCTCCCTTGGGCTGCTTCCTGGTACTGAAGGTGGACCCTTGAGTATTTCACCGCCGTCTTTGCTAAATTGTGTCAGTAGAGGGCGCTGCAGGGACACCGTGGGAGGGAAGGACTTTTCTTCCTGGTTTGGTGCATTCTCTTTCTTGGGTGGATGTGATGGCCAGCAGTGTCTGTGCAGGGCGTCTGTTGGTGCTTACTCTCACTGATTTTTAGTGGCACTCTCACTGGCAGCTTCCTGGCAAAGTTTGTATTGGCACCCCAGCCGATGACCTAGTGACCTTGGCATAAACCTCCCCACGGAGTGTCAGAAGCGTCCTGGGTCATACCTTGTGGAGAGTTTAAGTGCTGACTCAAAAGGTGGCTTTCCAATGAGTTCCAGAGGTGATGTCAGCAGTACCTTAGGGGCTGTTTCCTGATCTCCAGACCCAGCATTTAGAGCTTCCCTGGCTTCCACTGTGCGCCAAAGTCATCCCCTGTGCTCCAGGTCAGAGCACCACACCCAAGGCCCTTCTCAAAAGTATGCTTCTTCCTGGTTACCACCTCTCAGCCCAGGGGTGGTGGTTGTCCCTAGATCTGCTATGCTCATTCTTCTAGAGTTCTCTTTGCCTCTTAATAATGAATCTCCTGTTACACATTGAATAATTCTTTGTATTAAATTTGCCCTGTTTAAATTCTACATGGTTTCTAGACCCTGACTGACACAGAACCGAAGGCAAAGAAGTTTGTTGCGGGGCTGGGTGGGGAGGGGCCCTTTTATAATGACAGAAGCATACTTGTCAAGATGATATTTAGAACAAAGTTAAAGGGAAAAATAGATAACTCTAGTCATAGATGGAGACCCCAACACCCTTCTCTCAGTACCTAGGAAAGAAAAGCCAAGATCTGAATTTTCTGAACCACATGATCATCCATCTTGAACTAATTGATATTAATAGAACACTACATCCTAACTACAAAACACTCATTCTTTTCAAGTGTACCTGTTCATCAAAATGGACCATATTTTGAATCACTGTTAAAAAAGAGTTAAACAGAAAGTGGCTATAATTGTATAGAGTATGTTCTCTGACCTAAATGGAATTAAATTGAAGTCAATAGGAATAAAATACTTTGAAATATCTTAACAATTATTGCTAAACTATACAACACATGGATCAAAATAGAAATCATAAGGAGAAATTAGAAGATGTTTTGATCTGAATGCTAATAAAAATTCAACATATCAGATTTGTAGGATGGAACTAAAGCCGCATTTATAGGGACTTATCACTTTAAATACTTTAATAAGAAGAAAGGTTAAAAAATAATGTCCTTTGGTTGTACATGAAGAACTCCCCAAACAAATAGCAAAGTAAATACAAAGTTAGTAGAAAAAAATAAATTTAGAATAAAGGAAATAGAAAGTTGTCAAATAATAAAAAATATTAGCAAAGTTTAAAGTTGAGTCTTTGAAAAGATTGAAAAATAGGGTGCCGAGACCCGGCCCAAACACCAGGCCCAGCACCTGCATGCATCTCCCACAACGGGGCCCGGCCTCAGCCTGCAGTCTCCAGCACCAGAGCAGTCACGAATCCGTGCTAAGGCTGACCATCTATCAACACGTGGGGTTGCCCTTGTTCGCTAGCATGGATTATTCCTGACTTGGAGGTCACCTTTCCTAGTGGAACAGCTCCCTTCTTGGGACACTGAATTATCAAGTTCCTTTCAGGCATCAGGCTACTGAAGACCAGGAAGTGTGAAGAGTACAGTATAGTTTTATTGTAGGATGTTTTTATTAGTAGTATTATTACTATTATTCCTATTATACCTACTATTATTCCTACTTTTCTTTTATTGATATTTTTCTCATTCTATTTTCCTCTTATGTATCTGTTTCCTTGAAGCCTCTTTTTCCCTTTTCTCATGCTAACAACAAATATCTTTTAATTCCACATTCACTATTCCTATGACATAGTACTTCTATAGACTCAGTTCTTATCTCATTAACATTATATCCTACACCCCTCCCCATTGTCTTTGTCCACCCTTAGAAATTGTGGTCCTCATTGCAAACCTATTGGTTATGCTCTAGGTAATAATCAAACTCGTCATCTCTGTTTACTAAGGCAATACTCTTAATATCTTAATAGGGTTAAGGATGCATACTGTTTGTATGGGTGCTACTAATATTGATCTCTCACCTCAAGATGAGGTATTGGAAACCTGCAGGGACATTGTAAGTCTTTAGGGGTGAAAATGCAATACCTCAAATTCACACTGCTAGAGGGGAAGATACATGAACAACATGAAAAAACAAGGGAAGAAAGTGTCCCAAACAAACCTAGATGCTATATCAATAGAATTCAATGACAGCAAGGCAGAAGAAATGACAGAAAGGGATCAGAATGTACATAATTAAAATGATCTGAGAATAAAATGATGAGATAAGAGAGAAAATGCAAGCAATGAATGATTGCACCAATAAACAGTTAAAAGAGCAAATGCAGGAAGCAAAAGATCATTTCAATAAAGAGATAGAGATTCTGAAAAAAACCCAAACAAAAATCCTTGAAAGGAAGGAAACAATAAACCAAATTAAAGACTCAATAGAAAGAATAACCAACAGGCTAGATCACTTGGAAAACAGAACCTCAGACAATGAAGACAAAATATTTAATCTTGAAAACAAAATTGACTAAATAGAGAAGATAATAAGAAATCATGAATGGAACCTCCAAGAATTTTGGGATATCATGAAAAGATCAAATTTAATAATTATTGGGATTGAGGAAGGCACAGAGATACAAATCAAAGGAATGAATAATCAATTCAATAAAATAATATCAGAAAATTTCCAAAACTGAAAAATGAAATGGAAATCAAATACAAGAGGCTTACAGGACACCAAATGTACAAAATTACAACAGATTCACACCAAGACACATTATAATGAAAATATCTACCATACGAAATAAAGAGAATTTCAAATGTTGTGAGAGAAAAAATCAGATTACATTCAGAGGGAAACCAATACAGATATCAGCAGATTTCTCAGCCCAGACCCTAAAAGCAAGAAGGGCCTGGAATAATGCATTTCAAACTCTGAAAGAAAATGGATACCAACCAAGAATCTTATATCCAGCAAAACTTACCTTCAGGTTTGACAATTAAGTAAAATCCTTCCATGATAAACAAAAGCTAAAAGAATTTACAAATAGAAAGTCTGCACTACAGGACATTCTCAGCAAAATATTCCATGAGGAAGAAATGAAAAACAACAATGTAAATCAGCAAAGGGAGGAACCACCCTAAAGGAAGAACCAATTAAAGGAGAAACAAAGTCAAGTTAAAAATCAAAAATAAGCCAAAATGACTGGGAATACAAGTCATTTTGTATATCTCAATAATAACCCTGAATTTTAATGGCCTAAACTAATAATCAAAAGACATAGACTGGTAGATTGGATTAAAAATAAGACCCTACAATATGCTTCCTTCAAGAGACTTTCACCTTTAGTCTGTGGATATCTTTTTCTATGGGATGGGAAAAAACATACCACCCACAGTAAAAAAGTGGGAGTTTCCATCCTCATATCAGATAAAGTGA
This sequence comes from Sciurus vulgaris, assembly GCF_902686455.1. Lineage (NCBI taxonomy): Eukaryota > Metazoa > Chordata > Mammalia > Rodentia > Sciuridae > Sciurus > Sciurus vulgaris. The sequence goes on from NC_136472.1 coordinate 76,951,014, forward strand.
ACTTCAAGCCAAAGTTAGTCAGAAGAGATTTAGAAGGACATTTCATACTACTTAAGGGAAGCATAAATCAGTAAGACATAACAACCATAAATATTTATGCCCCAAACAATTGTGCATCCATGCATGTTAAACAAATCCTTCTCAATTCCAGGAACCAAATAGTCCACAACATAGAACTCAATAACACAATAACTTAGACTTAACAGATATATATAGAATATTCTTTCCAAGCGAATACACTTTCTTCTCAGCAGCATGTGGATCCTTTTCTAAAATAGACCATATGTTATGCCACAAAGCTACTCTTAGAAAATACAAAAAATAGAGATACTACCTTGTATTCTATCAGATTATAATGGAGTGAAATTAGAAATCAATGATAGAATAAAAAACAGAAAATACTCCAACACCTGGAGACTAAATAATATGCTATTGGATGATGCATGGATAACAAAAGACAAGGGGGGAGATAAAAAAATTCTTAGAGGTAAAAGAGAACAATGATAAAACATATCAAAATCTCTGGGATGCTATGAAAGCAGTACTAAAAGGAAAATTCATTGCATGGAATGCATTCAATAGAGGAAGAAAAAGTCAACAAATAACCTAACATTACAGCTCAAAGTCCTAGAAAAAGAAGAACAGATCAACACCAAAAGTAGTAGAAGACAGGAAATCATTAAAATCAGAGCTGAAATCAGTGAAATTGAAAAAAAGAAATAATTCAAAAAATTGACAAAACAAAAAGTTGGTTCTTTGACAAAATAAAGAAAATTGATAAACCCTTAGCTATACTTATGAAGATGAGAGAGAAAACTCAAATTACTAAAATTCATGATGAAAAAGGAAATATCATGACAGACTCTACTGAAATACAAAACATAATTAGAAGCTATTTTGAAAATCTATACTCCAACAAAATAGAAAATCTCAATGACATTGATAGGTTTCTAGAGACATATGATCCAACCAAACTGAATCTGTAGGACATTCACAATTTAAATAGATCAATTTCAAGCAACAAAATAGAAGTCATCAAAAGTCTACCAACAATGAAAAGTCCAGAACCAGATGGACTCTCAGCCAATTTCTACAAGATCTTCAAAGAAGAACTCATTCCAATACTCCTCTAAGTATTCCATGAAATAGAAGAGGGAATCCTTCCATCCTATAAAGCTAATATCATCCTGATACCAAAACCAGAAAAAGACATATCAAAGAAAGAAAACTTCAGACCAATATCTCCAATAAACATAGATGCAAAAATTCTTAACAAAATTTTAACAAATAACATACAAAAACATATTAAAAAGATAGTGCACCATGATCAAGTGGGTTTCATCCCAGGGATGCAAGGTTGGTTCAACATCCAGAAATCAATAAATATAATTTACCACATTAACAGACTTAAAGTTAAGAATCACATGATTATTTCAATAGATGCAGAGAAAGCATTTGATAAAATACAGCACCCCTTCATGCTCAAAACATTAGAAAAAATAGGGACAGTAGGAACATACCTCAACATTGTAAAGGTTATCTATGTTAAGCCCACAGCCAACATCATTCTAAATGGAGAAAAATTGAAAGCATTTCCCCTAAAAACTGGAACAAGGCAGGCATGCCCTCTTTCACCACTTCTATTCACCACCATCATTGAAACTCTAGCCAGAGCAATTAAACAGGCCAAAGAAATTAAAGGGATACGATTAGGAAAAGAAGAACTCAAACTATCACTATTTGCCAATGACATGATTCTATATTTAGAGGAGTCAAAAAATTCCACCAGAAAACTTCTAGAACTTACAAGTGAATTCAGTAAAGTAGCAGGATATAAAATCAACATTCATAAATCTAATGCATTTTTATTCATAAGTGATGAATCTTCTGAAAGAAAAATTTGGGGAAGTTATCCCATTCAAAATAGCCTCAAAAAATTAAAATACTTGGGAATCCATCTAACAAAAGAGGTGAAAGACCTCTACAAGGAGAACTACAGAACACTAAAGAAATAAATTAAAGAAAACATTAGAAGATGGAAAGATCTCCCATGTTCCTGGATAGACAGAATTAATATTGTCAAAATGGCCATACTACCAAAAGTGCCACACAAATTCAATGCAATTCCATTTGAAATCCCTGTGACATACCTCATAGAAATACAGAAAGCAATCATGAAATTCATTTGGAAAAATAAGAGACCCAGAATAGCTAAAGCAATCCTTAGAAAGAAAAGCGAAGCAGGTGGTATCACAATACCAGACCTTCAACTATAGTACAGAGAAATAGTAACAAAAATGGCATACTTATTGGCACCAAAATAGACAGGTAGAACAATGGTACAGAATAGAAAACAGAGACAAACCAACACAAATACATTTATCTCATAGTAGATAGACAAAGGAGCCAAAAACATACAATGGAGAAAAGATAGACTCTTCAACAAATGGTGCTGGGAAAACTGGAAATCCATATGCAGCAAAATGAAACTAAACCCCTATCTCTCACCCTGCACAAAACTCAACTCAAAATTAATCAAGGACCTCAGAATCAGACCAGAGACTCTGCACCTAAAAGAAGAAAACTTAGGCCCAAATCTTCATCATGTCAGCTTAGGATCAGACTTCCTTAATATGACTCCCAAAGCACAAGAAAAAAGCAGGAATCAATAATTGGGATAGATTCAAACTAAAAAGCTTTTTTTTAGCAAAGGAAACAATCAACAATCTGAAGAGAAAATCTTTGCCACACACACTTCAGATAGAGCACCAATATCCAGAATCTACAAAGAACTCAAAAAATCTTTACACCAAGAATACAAATAACCCAATCAATAAATGCGCTAAGGAAATGAGCAGAGACTTCACAGAAGAAGGTCTACAAGCTATCAACAGATATATGAAAAAACGTCCAACATCTCTAGTAATAAGAGAAATGCAAATCAAAACTACCCTAAGACTTCATCTCACCCCAATTAGAATGTCTATTATCAAGAATATAAGCAACAATAGGTGTTGGTGAGGATGTGGGAAAAAAAGTTACACTCATACATTTCTAGTGGGGTTGCAAATTGGTACAACCACTCTGGAAAGCCATGTGGAGATTCCTTAGAAAACTTGGAATGGAACCACCATTTGACCCAGCTATCCCATTCCTTGGTCTATACCCAAAGGACTTAAAATCAGTATAATACAGTGATGCAGCTACATCAAAGTTTATAGCAGCTCAATTCACAATAGCTAGATTGTGGAACAAACCTAGAAGCCCTTTAATAGATGAATGGATAAAGAAACTGTAATATACACATGCAATGGAATGCATCTTTATTCAGTCATAAAGAAGAATAAAATTTGCAGGTAAATGGATGGAGTTGGAGAATATCATGCTAAGTGAAATGAACCAATCCCACAAAACCAAAGGCCAAATGATTTCTCTGTTAAGTGGATGGTGATACATAATGGGGGTGTGGGATGGAAGCAAGAATTGAGGAAGGATGGATTGTATAGAGGAAAATAAGGGGTGGGGAGGAGGTGAGGGAAGGAAAAATAATAGAATGAGACAACATCAGTACCCTATATACTTGTATGATTATGCAAATGGTGTGACTCTACTTTCTGTACAACCAGACAAGCCATAGTAAAATGAATCAAAATAAAAAAAGAAATGAGAAAAAAAGATTGAAAAATAGTATAATTCTACCTAAGCTGATCAAAGAAAAGTGAGCAAACACAAACTGATGACTATCAGGCATTGAAGAGGTATTATTATTGCAGACTATGTAGATGTTTATATTACATGAAAAGAAAATTATGAAGAACCTAATTCCACATATTCAACAAATCACAAATTCAACAAATTGCATGGGAAATACAATACTTGCCAAAACTGAAACAAGTAAAAAACAGAAAATCTCAATACTGCTGTATCAAATAAAAAATTGAATCATTTTCAAATCTTCCCACAAAGACAACTCTAGACCTAGAAGATTTTGCTGGTGAATTCTGTTGTTAATCTGAGAATAAATAAAATTCTGTCAGATATTAAAGGGAGAGATTAAGCCAATCTTAAATTGTGTCAGAAAATGGAGAAGATAAAACTTCCCAACTCATTTTATGAATCCAGCATAACCAAACACCAAAGCCTGAAACACATTTTTGAAAAGTAGGCTAATCTCCTTTATGGACATTACTTCATGTACAACCAGACAAACAAGTTGTACCCCAATGAATCAAAATAAATAAATTAAAAGAAAAGAAAGAAAAAAAACTTAGGTTTCAGTAAATTTAAGCTTAAATTTTATAATCTGATTATTATAATAACTAACATGAAAATAATGATAGTAATGGAGATGAAATATACATGTATGGAAATTTCACAAAGAAATTTATTCTTTATATGATTCATATGTACTAATAATTATAATAAATATGAATTATTAAAAATAAAAAAGATTAGCAAATTGAAACAATGGGATAAAGGATAATGCATCATGATCAAGTAGGTTTTACTCCTACTTTGTGAGGTTGTTTTAACATTCAATAATTGATTAATATTATATTAACAAAATATAGAAAATCATATGATCATTCAAAAGATGCAAAGATATTTTCAAAATTCAGTACCCTTTTATGTCCAAACAAATTCCTAGAAACCTAGAATTAGATGAAATTTCTCTAATTTGATAAAGGACTCCTTCAGAAACACCACACTGAATGCCATGCCTGGGGTGAACTATCGAACACTTCCCTCTTCAGCTCACCGATAAGGCAAAGAAGAAGCAGAAAAGAAGGACAGGGTCTTAGAACAAAGTACAACCATTCCTACAGTTCATACAATCGTTTACACAGAAAATTCTAAGGAAACTACAATACATATTTTAGATCTAACAAGTGAGTTTAGTAAAATAGTAGGGTATAATATCAATGTGCAAAAATCACTTGTAGTTCTATATTTTAGCAGTAAAAATGTAAATATTTTATTTATAAGACTTATAAAACAAAATTATTTGGAATAAGGGTAACAAAAATGTGGAAAATCTCTACACTGAAAATATAAAACATTGCTGAGAAAAATTAAAATAGATCTAAATTAATGGACCATGTTCCCTGGACCAAGTTCAATTTCTTAAGAAATCAACTCATTTTTAAATTCATCTAAACATTTAACACAATCCTAATCAAAATCTCAGGAGGGATTTTTTTTTTTTTGACAAGCTATTTTTTTTTTGAGGGAGGTGGTGGGTACTGGGGATTGAACCCAGGGGCACTTAATCACTGAGTTATATCCCTAGCCCTTTTTATTTTTATTTAGAGGCAGGGTCTCACTAAATTGCTTAGAATTTCACTAAGTTGTTGAGGCTGGCTTTGAACTCCCCATCCTCCCGCCTCAGCCTCCCAAACTTCTGGGATGACAGGCATGTGCCACTTTGCTCAGCAGCAAGTTATGCTTACATACATGTGAAAATGCAAGGAGAACTAAAGAAATCCTGAATGCAAAGTTGAAGGACAACACTACCGGATTTCAAGACTGAACTATAATGCTATCATATTTAAGACAGTGTGCTCTTAACACAAAGATCAAGAAGGAGCTCCACAGTACAGAACAGACAGGTAGAAATAGAGCCCTACTTATGCAGTTATTTTATCAGGAAAGACACCAAATCAATCTAATAGGGATTTTTTTTTTCATTATTGTGGTAAAATACACATAGCATAAAATTTACTATGGACCATTTTAAAGTGGTAGTTCAAGAATTATCCATCTTCATAATTATCTTCACCTTGTAAATGAAAACTCTATACTACTATACTGTACCTTCTTCCCTTCCCTTAGACTCTTCCTTTAGTGGCAAACCACTCTTCTACTTTTGCCTCTGATTGTGACTACTCTCAGTGCCTCATATAAGTGTAATCACACTGTATTCATCGTTTTTCATTGGCTTATTCCACTTAAAACAACATCATCAAGCTCCATCCATGTTGTAGTTTGTGGTAGAATCTCCTTCCTTTTTAAGGCTGAATACTCTTCACTGTATCTATAAGGCTTTGTGTATCCATTCACCAACTGCTGGGCTCTTGGATTGAATGCATATTTTAAATCATACAAATAATGCTTTTATGTACCTAGTTGGACAAATACTTCTCTGTGACCATGCTTGAATTCTTTTGAGTATATACTCAGAAGTAGAATTATGGCTCATACGGTAATCCTATTGTATATTTTTTGAGAAACTTCCATCTGGCTGTACTACTTTACATTTCCACTGAGAGTGTGAAAGGGTTCCAAATTTTCCATTTCTCCCTCAACCAACACTTGTTATTTTCCTTCCTTTCTTCCTTTTTTCTTTCTTTTTGTTAGCAATCAAAGAGGAAATTAATTTAAACAAATGTGCTAAAATAACCAAATCCGTGCAACCAAACAAGAAAATATGACAGTCAACATTTACCTCTCACAAGATACAATATTTAATATAGAAGAAAGAGCATATGATTTTTCATTCAAGGAATGAAATGACTTATTCATTTATTCATTTCATGTGAATAGCTGTATTCATCCAACTAGGGTGCTGAGCGTCAGATCAAGAATACAAGAGCAAATGGTAAAGTCAGACGTGGAAGCCTCCTCTCTCCCTCCTCTACCCTGTGTAGTTCACAGATCTTAGGGTTTCATCTCTGAGTTCTGTCTGATCACCTTTTTCATCACTGAGTCACCAGGGCCCAGCAGCATCTGGCCTAGGAGACATCCTGCAAATCCTTGAGTTCCCATCGAAGCTGGAACCCCCTGAAGGAGCCCTCCCACCATATGCCGCACACACCTTGTGGTCAAGGTGCTTCTTTGGCCTCCTCTGTAAGGAGCATGGTTTTCAAGTCTCATGCTTGGAAATCATGACTGAATTAGAGAGAGAGAGAGAGAGAGAGAGAGAGAGAGAGAGAGAGAGTCATTAAACACTTGTACACTGGAACAAAAGTCATTGTTTTTTAACCTGAAGAGCCCTAATGACATATTTATTAAAACAAAACAAAATAAATAAAAATATTTTGGTTTAATCATAATTTTTCCTCCAATTCTATTTGAGACAGTTTTAAAATATCCAATTTTCTTATCTTCATCATTAAGCGATGTGGTGTGTGTCATCAAGTTTTATCTAAGCTGTGTGGTCGTTAATGGTGAGAGAGGACCTGAAGGAGCTGTCCTGGATGATGAAATAGAGAAACGCGTGGAAAGAAGAGTAGGAGAGAGGAAGGCAAATGATGAGGAGACCGTAAGTGGACAGCACCTGCCTGTCCCTGTTTTGTAGTCTCTAAGTGTCCAGATTGTGGCCTTGAGGGCCTTGCTTCTTCCTTAGGTGGGGATGCATGATACTCCCAGGGTGATCCCATTCCCAAGAATAAGATGGCCTACTTTTAAAGATCTAGCCTCAGGTTACAGAAAAAAAGCCCTTGTGTAGTGGCACAGTGGAGAGCCTGACATCACTAAAAATAACATCCCAAAGTACCGAGGAAAACCTCAGAGGAAAAGAAAGGAAAATACCATGCAGGCACCAGAGTCTCTGACCCCGTGATAGCTGAGCTTGGGATCCAAGAGTTGATGCACAACAGGGACTCTGCCTGGTGTCCTGATGTCCTGCCATCTCTGTTAAGGCCAGGTTTCTTACATATGCACCATTTTATTTCCTGCCACATGGTTCTGTCAGCATCCCTGTCACCTTCCCAACTGAGGTCCCTCAAATATCTTCTTTTGTTTTGGGGGGGTAACTTATATTCAGTTGCCCCCCCCCCACATGAGGAAAGTGATACTGCCACAGTCCTGAGCTACCAAAACCGATGGATATAAGAACTTTGCAAGCACTGGCTGGAGGCATTTTGTGATTTGGTTGGAGCCCTTTATCATGGGACTTACCAATCTAGGACACATTGGAGAAGTGAACAGAGCCTGATTAATAATCACACATGGACAACAGGCATACGGGGACTGCCTGGATTGGATATATGGTCACCCTAGGAATAGGTCCACAGAAAAAAGGTACTCCCACCTCAAACGGTAGTGTTGCAGCTTGTAGCAAAAATTATCAAACAGTCATGAGTCTGTTTTCTTCCATGAGAAATACAAAAAAGACAGAGGGAGAAAGGCTTACACATGCAATTCTCCAGGAGAGTGAGAAGGAAAAGAAAATAGAGAAAACAGAGGAGGATGAGAACAAAAGTGAGAGTCTGCCGGCACTGGAGTATTCATGGCTTAGGTCCTTTTTTGGGTTTATACAAAAGATACTTGTCCCTTGAAATGTTAATTGCTCTAGATCTTTAGCTCTAAGAGGAACATTTTTTCACATTTTAACGATTCTGAAATATGAATGTGTATTACAAGGGATATCAGAAAGAACCCCCTAGCTCCTAGAAAGAGGAATAATTTGTGACAGAGCTGTTCCTGCCTGTACACTTAGGGATTGGCAATGTGTAGAGTTGGGTGAGCTATTTGCATGGGTGGCACCATATATGGTTGAATTTTACACTCAAATTAGATGTACAGTAATTTCTTAAAACGTACTTGGAAAGGTGGTACTATGATGTCACACTACAGCAAAAAGTTAATATCTGCAGAGGACGACCTGCATGATCCGTGAAGTGCAATTAAATGCATTGGAAACCACCAGACGTCTTCAAGTGGGTCACAGATTTCTCAAGTCTAACATGTTGACAGGCCATGTTTCAAGAGCTACAACTTAGGCACTATGGTGTTTCTGTGAGAAAAGACTTTTAGCAGAAATTATTTGACCTCTAGAGCTAATTAGTTCAATGAAAGAAAGAACAAAAAAGAATGATGAGTTTAACCATGCAGCTGATGCACATCAAACCGTGATCTTCCTTTTGCCTTGAAATCACACCGACAAATTATAAAGGCCTTATCAAGGAGACGGATGAGAACTAGGCTCTTCCCGTGGTGCAGTGTGTGATGGTCAGAGGGGTTCAGAGGAATCCTAGGTGCTTAAATAGATTAGACTCAGATTTTGATGGTGACAATTAAAATAAGCGGTTTGCCTATGGGCAGAAAAATTAATGCTGTAGAGTGTGGGTTTTTTTTTTTTTTTTTTTTTTTTTTGCGGTACTGAGGATCGAACTCAGGGCCTTGTGCTTGTGAGCCAAGCACTCTACCAGCTGAGCTATCTCCCCAGCCCTGAGTGTGGTTTTTTAAAGTTAATTGCACATTTTTATCCCCCCTTTTCCTACTAATACTGTTAGTGAATTAACAGTACATTTCACAACTGCTTCTGTCTTTAAGTTAAGGGAGTGGAATTCTTCCAAGGACCTTGATTGCCTTAATTCTGATCTTTGGAGGCTTCATTATCAAATGGTTAACCCAAGTTGTCTACCCTAATGGGCATGAGTTACAGATAACACCCTATATTTTCAATAACTGAACAAGGAAACAAGGCTTCTGGTTCATACAGGTTAGTGAATAAGAACTAGGTTTAGTTATGAGAAGAAAGATTTGTACTCCTGATATTGGTATCCATCTTCAGATAGATCATTAGTGGTTTAACACCAATGCAGAATAATATATAATGGTTTAATTTGTACAACATTCATGTCACATCAATATAGAAAATTTAAAATAAGCCAAGTATAAATTATCAAGTGGCTATTAGAATATTTAACATTAAGAGAAAATCTCAGTTGAGAAAAGATTTTTTTTCTTTAACCCTGAAACTATAAATTTCAGATTCAAAGTGAAATGAAGCATTCATTTGTTATACTTCTAGGATGATTTGTTTTAGAGTTTCAGAGTCTCATACTAGAATGTTAGAATCCACCAGACCATTCAAAAGATTGAGAAAAAAGCAAGACACAGTATCTAAAAGGGTAATCATTTTTGTTACTAACTCTATTATCTTTCTATTGTTTTATAGAATGTCTGCAGAAATACTTGTGTTGAGATAACAGACAAATCATTCCATCCCGCTTGCCATAAGGTTAAAACTGATTTTGTATGAGGTTCACACGTAAATAACTACTGAAACATTTGATGCTCTGTTCTATCTTAATGCTAGCAATAGAACCAGGTTAAACAATACAGTGAAGATGTAAATAATTTCCTGCAGGTGTGCTGAGAAACGCAACTGATGTATTCCTCACAACTTATTTCAGATAGCACGTAGTGGTTTTAAGATTTGTGAAATGTTTTTCAAATGTAATTGAAATTCATATTTTTTAAATGATGTTAAAAAATGGAAAGCTCTTGCATATAGCATGTTCTCAACAATGCATATAGCATGGTCCCAAAGTGATTACGTTGTGCTTGGATGGGAAGATTAGAAACAGAATTGGCTTAGCACCAAAAGTAAAAATAGTAAGGCATTTGTGATGCATGCTGATGTGGAAGTGAGCAGGGATGGAGGAATATGGGAAGAAATTGGCAGAAGGCACATACTGACTTTATTTTGTGAACCAAAAATCAAAGCGCAAGGTCCGTTACTCCAAATACAACAATGGGAACAATAGGGCAGAGAAACATGGTGCTTCAGAAATTCAAAAGTTGTTGTTCCAAGAGTGCATACAGAGCTAGTGAAACACTGTTGAAGGTACTAATAAAGGGGAAAAGAAGACTACAAAAAGAACCAATTACTGTAAAATAAATGATATTTTTCAAACTTGCTTCTTTTCCCCCCTTGAATTATTGCTAGTAGTATAGGCAAATGTGTGAGTATGAAAAAAAATGTGTTATGTTAACTGTGCCTTTATTATTCCCAATCTGCATTTATGTATTAAGAAATATTTTATACCAAAATCCAGAAACAACTCAATTGCCAAAATGAACTCTTTTCTTTATAGAAGAAAAAGAAGTTTCTTATCACACACCTCTAGGTACTGTGCTTCTCAATAAACACAACTCCAAATCAATCTTCCCTTACAAAAACAAAACGATATTCTGTTCCTCGACAATGCATGCTCTGAAGAGGAGACCAGAATAGATACCGTGTTTGGAAGTACATTCCACTCTTCCATGAGAATACAGCTTCTGTGAGAGTCATAAATGTTTACAGGAAGTTTTGAAATATCTCATTTTAGCATCTACCCTTTGATTTTTTTTTTTTTTTTCAATCTGGGACAAACTCTGAATCTTGTCACCAACATCTCAACAACATATCTCACCAAAGCAGTTACAGAAGCAATTTCATTATTGAACACAAGGTCCATCTCCAGTGTGAATACATGATCACTTTTGATTAGGACACAAAGCAGCAGTGATTATTTTTTCAGATTCACTTGACACTTTGTAACAGGATTCCTCGTAACATAAAAATTCTCTACAGGATTTAAATTTTACATACACTCATGAACAATTATTTTAGTACATCTCTTAAGATATGCAATTGTGGCCTGGGGGGTGGAGTATGCCTCTAAATATGTTGATTAAATTAACCTAACTATGGCCTTAGTACTCCTCCATGCCTGAGTCCTTAAGTAATAAACTACAGGCTAGTCTAGTACTTAAACTAAGGATCTAATTTAGGAGTATACTTTTTAAAATGAATAGCTAGGTTTTAGCCAATTATGGCAGCTGAGCTTTAGTCAAACCTAGGCAACTGATTCAAGTAAGGCAAACACATTTATAATCAATTAAGTGCTCTACTTCATTTGTTTTCTACATATAAAAATTGCCTGATCACATTGCTGGCTGGAGTTCTTAGAACCTGTCCTGATTCTAGAATCATAAGTTAAAGCCAACTAAGATCTTAAACTCAATTTCTCAATGTATAGTATGCCTGTATACCTAGACTAAGTTCAGGTATGGACAGAACTTTAAAGACTTTGAGGGTAGGTTTGAGAATCATAAATAAAAAATAATCCATAAATAAAAAATAATAAAAAAAGAAACTAACCAAGTCAAGCTCTCACCCAACTTGGCTCATGACCAAAAATTATAAATAGGAGGAAAAGAACCACATCACTCACCTATATAACCCGACATCTGGGTAGATGCATCTGAGGCAAATCCAAGCTCAATCAAAGAGCACTCTGTAAAGAGAAAAAAAAAAAAAAAAAAAAAAAAAGAATGTTATCTCTTCTGGGTAAGTGGATATAATTGTGAGCAAGGAATACAGTTTACCACGTGCCAAGGAGACTGTACTGGAAGGCAGACTTGGGTGTGGGATGGGCAGGGCAGGGAGAGTACATGTCAGAGCTACCTTGCATCCACTTCAGCCACAAATCCAAGCACCTATCTTACAGTGACCCTTTCTGGGGCCTTTAGATCTGCTCGCAGCAAAAAATAACTGACTTGGTTTTGACTAATACCCTCCAACAGACCATTAAAAGCATTTTTTGTAGGTTTTTCTTTTTTTACTTTTTAAAGACTGCATTTTGATTCATTAAAAAATTCAGATTTTGTCAAATTACTCCTCTGTTTAAAATGAATTTCCACTTTGAGGGTAAAGGCAGAACACCATAAAGGTTTAAAGGTTCTTTAGACCCTGGTTACAGCCTCCTTGCCTTCCTGGCTTGTTCCCTTCTTCTCAGCCATGCTAATGCATCTGCATCTCTGGAAAGTCACAGGATTGCCCTTACCCATGAGCCTTTTTTTTTTTTTTTTTAATATTGTTGCATTATAATTATATTTAACAGTGGGATTCATTATCCATATTTGTAAATGCACATAACATAATGTGATCAATTCCATTCTTTAGTAACTTTCTTTCCCTTCCTTCTTCCCTCCCCCAATCTACTTGTTCTCTTCTGCTCATCTCCCTTTTATTATAATAATATTATTATTGTTTCAATTAGTATATTTCAACTAAATATACAAGTGAGATTCATTGCCATATATTCATACATGAAACAGGATAATTTGGTAGATTTTATTCCCTATGACCAACCCTCCTCCCTGCTTCTGTTTTTTTAACCCATTAATAATAATGTTTATTTAGATTACACAAAAGATATTTTTTGTTGTTCTATTTAGTTATATATGACAGCAGAATGCATTTTGATTCGTTGTACACAAATGGAGTACAACTCTTCATTTCTCTGGTTGTACACAATGTAGAGTCACATCATTCATGCAATCATACATGTACTAGGGTAACGATGTCTGTCTCATTCCACCATCTTTCCTACAGCCCTACCCCCAACCCTCCCCTCATCCCTCTCTGCACAATCCAATGTTTCTCCATTCTTCTCTTGCCCACCCCTGTTCCCCCCATTAATATCAGCATTCACTTATGAGAGAAAACATTTGGCCTTTGCTTTTAGGAGAATGGCTTATCTCACTTAGCATGATATTCTCTAACTCCATCCATTTATCTGCAAATGCCATAATTTCATTCTTCTTTAAGGCTAAGTAATATTCCATTGTGTATATATACCACAGTTTTTTTTAATCATTCATCTATTGAAGGGCATTTAGGTTGGTTCCATAGTTTAACTATTATGAATTGGGCTGCTAGAAACGTTGATATGGCTGCATTACTGTAGTATGCTGACTTTAAGTCCTTTGGGTATGGGCCAAGGAGTAGGGTAGCTAGGTCAAATGGTGGTTCTATTCCAAGTTTTCTAAGGAATCTCCATAAGCTTTCCAGAGTTGTTGCACCACTCTGGTTTCTGGAGTCCCACCAGCAATGTGTGAGTGTACCTTTTCCCCACATCCTCACCAACATTTATTGTTGCTTGTATTCTTGATAATTGTCATTCTAACTGGGGTGAGATGAAATCTTAGAGTAGTTTTGATTTGCATTTCTCTTATTACTAAAGATGTTGAACATCTCTTCATATATTTGTTGGTCAATTGTATATCATCTTCTGTGAAGTGTCTGCTCAGTTCTTTAGCCCATTTATTGATTGGGTCATTTGTTTTTTTGCTGTTAATGTTTTTGAGTTCTTTAAAATTCTGGAGATTAGTGCTCTATCTGAAGTGCTTGTGGTAAAGATTTTCTCCCACTCTCTTCACATTATTGATTGTCTCCTTTGCTGAGAAAAAACCTTTTAGTTTGAATTCATCTAATTTATTGATTATTGATTTTATTTCTTGTGCTTTGGGAGTCTTGTTAAGGAAGTCGGCTCCTAAGCTGACATGATGAAGATTTGGGCCTACTTTTTCTTCTTTTAGGTGCAAGCTCTCTGGTCTAATTCCTAGGTCCTTGATTCATTTTGAGTTGAGTTTTGTGCAGGGTGAGAGATAGAGGTTTAATTTCATTTTGCTGCATATGGATTTCCAGTTTTCCTAGCACCATTTGTTGAAGAGGCTCTCTTTTCTCCATTGTATGTTTTTGGCACCTGTGTCTAGTATGAGATAACTGTATTTGTGTGAGTTTGTCTCTGTGTCTTCTATTCTGTACCATTGGTCTACCTGCCTATTTTAGTACCAATACCATACTGTTTTTGTTACCATTGCTTTGTAGTGTAGTTTAAGGTCTGGTATCGTGATGCCTCCTGCTTTACTCTTCCTACTAAGAATTTCTTTGGCTATTCTGGGTCTCTTATTTTTCCAAATGAATTTCATGATTGCTTTCTCTATTTCTATGAGGCATGTCATTGGGATTTTAATTGGAATTGCATTGAATCTGTATAATGCTTTTGGTAGTATGGCCATTTGACAATATTCATTCTGCCTATTAAGAACATGGGAGATCTTTCCATCTTCTAAGGTTTTCTTTAATTTCTTTCTTTAGTGTTCTGTAGTTTTCATTGTAAAGGTCTTTCACCTCTTTTGTTAGATTAATTCCCAAGTACTTTATTTCTTTTGAGGCTGTGTATGAGTGTACCTTTTTCCTAATTTCTCTTTCAGAGATCCATCACTTATGAATAGAAATGCATTAGATTTATGAGTCCTTCCTTCCTCTTGATCCCTTTTCTGTACTCTGTTGGTCTCCCTTCTATTTTCATGAAATCACCTTTTTATAATTCCTTTTTTCCCCCTCTCTCTCTAACTTATGAATATTAGAGAAAACATTCAACCCTTGACTTTCTGAGTCTGGTTTAGTTCACTTAGCATGATGTTCCGCAGTTTTATCCATTTACCAGCAAATGACATAATTTTATTCTTCTTTATAGCTGAGTAAAAGTTCATTAGGTATACATACCACATTTTCTTTATCCATTTATTTGTCAATGGACATCTGGGCTAGTTCCATAACTGGGCTATTGTAAATTGTGCTGCTGTAAACACTGGTATTCATGAATCTCTAAAGTATGCCAATTTTAGTTATTTTGGATAAATACTGAGGAGTGGTATAGCTGGGTCATATGATGGTTCTATTCCTAGTATTTTAAGGAGTCTCCATACTGCTTTCCAAAGTGGTTGCACTAATTTGTGGTCCCAAATATGTATGAGTGTACCTTTACCCCCACATCCTTGCCAGCATTTATTGTTACTTGTATTCTTGGTGATTGCCACTCTGATTGGTGTGCAATAAAATTTCAGTGGAGAGAGTATAGAGTTCACAATTTGTGTGTGTGTGTGAGTGTGTGTGTGTATGTGTTCAGTTTTTTGAGTTCTTTATATATCCTGGATATTAATCCCCTGTTGCATAAGTAGCTGGCAAAGATTTTCTCCCATTCTTTAGCTTCTCTCTTCATGTTCTTGTTTCCATTTCTGTGGAGAAGCTTTTTAATTTGATGTCATCTCACATATTGATCCTTGGTTTTATTTCTTGCTTTAGGAAAGTTTATTAAGAAGTTAGTGCTAACACCAATATGTTGGAGTGCTGACCCTATGTTTTCTTTTAGCAGTTGCAAAGTTTCTGATCTAATTTCTAGGTTTTTGATCTACTTTGAGGTGACTTTTATGTAGCGGGTAAGAGGGATGTCATTTCATTCTTCTACCTATGAATATCCAGTTTTCCCAGTACCATTTGTCAAAAAGATTATCATTCTCCAATGTGTGTACTTTGCACCTCTGCCTAGAATTAGAGTATAGATGACTGTACCTATGTGGTTCTATCTCACTCACAGGCCTCTGAGTATGAGACCCCTCGACCTAGAAAATCATGCCTCCCATGTTCCACAAAACCTTCCTCCATCCTGACCCCATTCACACCCAAGACTCATTCATTTATCACTATTCCTGCAAAACTACCTTGAACATCCACCAGAATCCTGCATTCCTGATTTCTAATTTTGCCTTAGCATTTATCAGCTTAAGTCATGACAATTTACTAAATGATCTTGTCCTTATTGTTTGGTGTTGTTATATGTCTTATTTAGTGTTGTATTGTCAGCACCTAGTAGTGTTCCTGACACACAGAAGGTCTCAACAAGTGTCTGATGCATGGCTACACTGACTGAGTGAATTAGCACCACAGAATAAGTGAATAATTTATTCACTATTTATCAAGCATGTACGTGCCAGGCACAGAGTGAAACTCATTATAAATATTTGCTCTCTATTCTTTGTGCCCAGATTCTGTCTTCCTATGGACAAACGACTTGTCTTGATTCTTTAAACACATTCTGCTCTTAAGACATTCATCTTTCAGTCTTCCAGCCTGGTCTCCTGGTATTTAATGATAAAAATTGGAGTGTGCCTAACAAGGCCTGAGTTGACTTTCTTGAACTCAACTCTCATGTGACCATTAAAGTTCAGCAGAATTCTTTTTAGTTTTGAGTGAGGCCTTCATCTCTTTGAAGCTTGAAGCTATAAAAGTTCAATGGGTTATTTGGTTTAATTAAGCTATTTAATCACTTTAAGAGGTTGGTCCATGAAATAAATCTGTCCTACCATGTGTTTTGATAAAGTTTTATTGAAATACAATCATACCCACTTATTAACTTACCATCTTTGGTCACTCTTATGCTATAACAGCAGAGATTGATAGTTGATAGATGGGATGACCTACATGGCCTAAAACATGTGTAACCTGGTCTTTTACCAAAACATCTCACAATCCCTTGGTCTAGATCACCTACTGTCCTAAAGATGGCATCTCCCTCTACCATCTTCCTTATAGGTGGTTAGTCTTTTCACTGAGGAGAAATTTTTAACTCTTTAAGAAACTCTTTTGCATATTGGAAGATTAAACATAAAAAGATTTTCCTTATGTTAAAATTAAATCTATATGTTATAAAGGCTTCAAACAGGATAAGAAGGAAAGACATCAAAAAGCTAACTTTCTTAGGTCACTGCTGTGTTTGAATTATAGATTTTTTTTCTATGTTTTACTTTCTCTTTCTCTCTCAAATATATATAAATATAAATATATATATATATATATATATACTTTTTTTTAATGAATGAACACTGCTTATATGAATGGAAAAAATGGAAAAGAAATACTATTATCCATTTGTCCTAGATCTGTCTATTCATCTGAGTTCATTATGAGGGTTATAGAACCTTTCCCATGAGTTTATCTGTAAAAGGAAAGTGTACTTCAACACGAGGGTGAACGGAAACTGTGGTAGTCCAAATAGGAAGATCAGAGAAAACACAATTTCCAAGCTCCAATGATGGCTCCAGTGGGTTCAGATTAAAATGATGGTGGGGTTAAACAGGGTACCAAGAGTTACCCCATGAAAAGAGTCTTGTGATATAGTTTTCTTGTTGAACTCTCCTTTAATCTGCTTCTCCAGGAGTTCTTGAGACTATTGAACCTCAATGCTGAGGGAGACTTTAAAGGTCTTCATTCTCCCATGTTCAGTCCTTAATCTAACAAGAGGACACTTTCTCCAGAGATAGCACATCTCTTCTGTTGAAAATGACCTTCTAAAATCCTCCATCATTGGCCACCATTCCTTCCCATGTAAGCCTACAAATCTTTCCTTGATGGCAACTGTAGAGGAATCTAGATCCCTGAGATTTCTTTGAATGAAATCCAAATGTGGTTTGCCCCATAGCAGAAGGGCACCTTTATCTTCCTACTTTTAACTATTCTAGTATTTTAAAATATTCAGCATCCATGGGGGATTAGTTCTAGCTCTCCCCACACCCGGCCCTGATGATACCCAGATGTACAGTTGCTCCCATCTCTTACATAAAATGTCAGAGCATTTGCATATAACAAATGCAGATCCTCTCATGTGAATACCATATTTTAAGATTACTTATAATGTCTAATGGAGTGTAAATGTTTGCTTTGTTATATAGTTTAGGGAATATTTGCAAGATCTAAAAAATATGTGTTATATGTTCAGCATAGATACCACCAGCATAGGCTTAACTACATAGTATATGTCAACAACATAACTTTTAAAAAAACATTCTTGGTCTGTGTTTGGTTGACTCCAAAGACATAGACCCATAGGTATGGAGGGCTAACTGTGTGTTACTACTGAAGCACATTAATTCAATATTATTTTTGGCTTGATTATCATATAATTGCTCATAACTCTCCAAAACCTCCTCAATCTGACCACAATTTATAGCACTAATCTGTGATTACATATGATCTAGTTTTCTTTTTGCTGAATATACATAAATCTTATTAACTTTAAACACAAAGGAAGTGCTTCCATACTGGGTCACTAGCTCCTTCTCTCTCCTTCCATTTGAACTTCTGTTGGCATTATCAGTCTAATGTTTTCAGTTTAGAATTCAAATCCCTTTTCCAAAGGCATGAAAACTAGAACAAAGAAGAGAAACAGAATCATCCCTGGTCTGCTGGCCTCAATACAGTTGGTGTTAATATTTTGACGTATTTCTTTTGGCCTTATTTATATGTAAGTGCACAGGAGTATGGAGTGAGCATGTTAGTGTGTAAGTTCCGGGTCTTCATGTAGTTCTCAAAACTACAGTTTAGATCAGCTTTCTATAGTCTCTCTGGGAAAGACCATGAATTCATATAGTCAGCTTTTTGATGTTGGGTATTTGGGCTGTTTCTAGAATTCTTCTAACAATGTCACCATATGATTGTAGTTTTCTTCCCTTAAGTTTTTCTCACAGGTAGTACTATTTCTTAGATTTTGCTTCCCAGATAACTCTCCCTGATAAATAATTTTTGGTTGAGAAATTGGAAGATAATAGAGTATAAGCAAATTTTAGAGATCACTGAATCCCATCTCCCATTTTAAGTAAAGTCACTTGACTGAGAACAAATAACAACTTAACAGAATTCACCCACCACATTTCAAACTGCAGGATGTTTTTATTGCTGTGCTGTTCTATCCCTCTCTAGAGAACTGCTTATCCACATCTATTTAACAATGTATATAAAGCCCAGGTGAATAAAGTACATACCTTAAAATAGTCACAGTGATTAAAAATAATAAAAGATAAGACAAATCAAGAACATCTAACAATAAAATATCCATCCAAGTGTATATATTTAGAAAATACTTTCATTTCAATGATCTAGATCACTATAGGATATGAATTTTCTCAATATGAAGATTTCTATATGGAGAATAGTCTTTCATTACTTGCAGCTCATAAAATTGCTCACCTTTCCCCAGCTTGCCTATATGAGATAGGCTCTTTCACAGAAATCATATATTATTTAATACACATAGCTTCTTGTTGTCTACGCAAAATTTTCCTGAACGAACTTAAAAAGACTTCTCTAAGAAAAAATACCAATTTTAAAATCCTAGACACTAAAAATGTTTATCCAGCACTCACACAGTAAGACAAGAGCTACATGCCAATCTGGCAGAGATTACCATCCAGTGTCATTTCTGATATGCTAGCCTGGGAAATGCTTCTCTCTCATCCTTTTCTTCATTTCCATGCTTTGTTTCCTAACAGATAGTGGGTATGAGGAATGATAGCTTTCCCTCAAGGTCTAAGCATGACTTAGTAAGTAGTTTTCTCATTTCCACTGAACGTCAGGAACCATGTTGGGCACTGAGGACAGAACTGTGGACAGATGGATGTGGTCCCCGCCCTTGCCGGTCTCCCCTGCCAAGTCCCATGCTAATTATTGAGAACTATCATTGTGGTCTTCGCGTTTCTGGTTCTAGCTTCACCCTCTCACTGTGAGCAGACTTCTCAGGAAATGGATAATTTAATAAGGAGAAAGTAGCAGACTTATTTTAGTCTAATTGGTTTAGAATTATCTCTCTCAAGGCCACCTCTCTCTCCATAATATAGACCACTGGTAACCACTTTGAACAAGAATATTACCCTTCCTGGACCAGATGCTTAGTGTTTTCAGAAATTTGAAAGTTGAATCAAGGAAATAATTTTTTGTTGGTAGCTACATTGTAATAGGTACACTTGGGTCTTAGAAATGATCATGTGTTTTTTCCATGTGGACCAGATATCAAAGAAAATAAGTTCTCATGGAGAGAAAAATGAAGTTACCCTGTAAAGGATAGCAGAGAAGGGGAGCCCAGACAGTGTACTCAGCATCATCTGTACTTCTTTTTTTCACAAGGCATTATTTTCTCTTAAAATAAGCCCCCCACTTTTTTTGCTCAAGTTACCTCAGGCTGCTTTCTGTAACCTATAGTCAAAGGACTTAATTAATATGTCAGGAGTGGGTAGAAGGGGAAGGTTCCGTCTCAATAACTCCAGGTAGAGTGGCCTCGCAGGGAGGGTGACTGTGGGCCATAGGAAGCACTGCTGAGTTACAAGGTGGAGGGGGAGTTATGATCCAGGCTTGATGAAAATTAGAAGGAAACATGAAAATGAAAGGAAATCAAAACTCAGGGCTGTAAGGACTTAAGCATTGGCACAAAGAGCCACATGCCAATCTGAGAGAAAGATAAAAAGCCTGAGAGATGCAAATTGCAGAAAAAATAGGGGTAAACTTTATATGATAGAGGATCGAACTCTGGCTTTAAACTTGAAGTAATGAGATTGGTTTTAACAGGAAGAACAGAATTTGAACATCAAAATCATTCCTGTCTCATTAAAGTGGTCACTTAGAGCTTGCAGAGATGCTAGCTGTTTAGATCACTTGCTGCACAACTAAAGAGTACATCGGGCAGATAGATCCCAGCTGCCATTAGGACAGTCACCATGCCTCACAGGCCTTAAGCTGTTTCATCTGAAAGATGGGGTAGTGTGTATAGAATTTAGAGGGCTGCAGTGGGAAGAAATGAAGTAATGTAAGTAGCATAGAGACTGGACAAAATCAGAGTCTGTGTTTTGTTCCTTTTTCTTTTTGGGCGTTAATGAGCCACTTATGGTTTTGGTCAAGCCAAAGGCATTTGGAGGGAAAACTAAATAGGTAAACATGGCCAAGATGACAAAGTATGTAAAACAGGTAAGATTTCCCAATATTTATTTAGCATTTACTGTTTGTTAGGACTGGTGCCAAACTATCAAGTACTAAGACACTCAAGCATGATTCAGGTCTTGATGCTAGAGTAGGTGCCCAAGTCCCAATCCAGAAGATTCTAAGACTCTGGCACACTAAAGATGATAAAGGTACAGCCTTCCTTGGGGACGTGGACTCAAGTCAGTAAGTTAAAGGTCCACTCAGTGACTTTAGTACCTGCTGCTGAGTCAAATCTTATTCCTTAAAATTAATTGACACACCACATAAGAACATGATATTAAGTAGGACACAAATATTCTGCCTAAACACAGGCCAATGCATTCTTATTCCTATGCCACTTGTCCTGAAGTAGCCAAGAAATTGAATAAAGAAATAAGTCCTCCCCTAATTCATAATACAGTGACCGTGGGCCACTTGTCTTAAGGCCTAGTTGGACTGGAAGTTTTATAAGAAAAGGAACTTTGTGTCTCATCTGTTCCTGACTGATTAAACTCCAAATTCTGGTACACTGACTAAGAGATAATAGGTGCTATAGAAAAGAGGGGAAGAAAGGAGGAAATAATAGAGGAAAGAAGGAAGAAAAGAAAGAGAGGCAGTTAGAAAAAAATCTATTAAAATAGGGATGCAGGCTGAATAATCTTCAAGGTCTTTCTATTATGAACACACTAAAAGTCTGTGAGTCTGTTTCTAGAAGATGTGTAGTGGCAGAGGACTTTTGTAGACTTGTACCTTGGTGCACACACTGTCATGCAGATAGCCCAGAGCTTTTTCTAACCGACCAACTAGGAGACAAAACATTTGCCCAAGGAAGCTAAGTTCACCTTGAAATCTTAGTAGTGCATTGAAATAGAAAGTATGAAGAATCAAATACAAAGGTCCAGTACTACCATCCTGACATACAGACAGAAAAAAAAAAAAAAAAAACCAAAACAACAACAACAAAAGAAGAAGAACAGGGTGAGATCATAGTCCCAGAAAAGAAAAGCTCAGGGACAGCAAAGTGCTCAGAGTAAAGACACTATCCATCCCCTCCCACACTCCCCACAAGTGTAACCAAACACACTTTCCTTGTCTGGCTAGGCTCATTTTTTGGTGAATGAGGAAGAGAGATCAGTGGTCTGGATTCTAGGATGCAACTTTGCTACTGATTCCTTGAAACAGTTTGACTCATTTATTCACAAATGCTCAGCTACTTATTCAACTGATATTTCCTGATTGAGAAGGCTACTTTATATGAGAATACACAGAAAGAACCACCAACCCAGTCTTAGAGACTTTAAACCATCAATCCTGTCTCAAAGAATATAAAGGTTACAAGGAGAGAATATTAAGTATGAGTTGGTGAGCTGAAAAGTAGGAGAAAAGAAATTTCAAATTTCAAATAGAATAATATATGCAAATATTTGCATATATTGGCTGTTAGCACCAACAGGGCATGTTTGGGGGAGATACAAGGAATTCATGTCTGTGACAGGGACAAAGAGAGGCAAGGCAAGAGGTGGGGCTGGTGGATGAGGGGGTAGGTCTTTGTGTCCTGCAAAACATGGCAATTTTTCCATAGAGCAGCGGAAACCACTGAAGCAACTGCTTATGCAGCTGCTAAAGCCGTTTAGGAGAGAGATGATGGTGAGCTGATCTGTAGTAAGGGTTGTGGGCAGCAGAGACAGTTAACAGAATAAGAGATAACAGGAGTTAGGAATTTTAAGTCCATCTCTTTTGCAAATGCAGAACATGAGGTTCCAGTCATATTTTCTTAGTGGGTTGTCTTTCCCTATAGGACTGGGTATAGACTAAGTGCCTAACAAAAGAGTCAATCATTACATTTGTGATCACACAGTCATCACTTTTGAATATTGGGCAGAGTCTGGTCTTTAGTTATGGCATGCTATTAGCTAGATACCACATGTAACTTGGGGGACATTTTTTTTATTTTTTAGCTTGTCAGCACCCAAGGTCAGGGACTCCATCTGCTTCACTTCCATGAAGCTATAAAACCACAGTAAAGCTAATGTAATACAATAGAGCAAAGAGTGACCCCAATTTTCCCATTGGCCTGAAGATCCTGAGGTCAGCTCTTCTCAGGATTCTCAGGGATCAAGCTATAACAGAGTGAGAGACCTCTGCACTTTGGTACAACCTCTGCCACATGCATGCCACAGTTAAATGTGCAATTTTAAGAGGAACAAAATTGAGTTCAGAAAGTGTTGCTGAGGCTGCAGGTATGTGATCATGTTACTTGGGAACCAGTGGGTGGGCTAAAGGATCATGGTATGTAGGTATAGTTTTATGTTTTAGTCCAGTTTATGAAATCTTTCAACCCCAGTGTTTCAGACTCTAATCCTTGTCCCATCTTCTCAAAGTATATGCACTTATTATTATTATATGCATTTATTATAATTATTAAATCATATTAGCTCCCTTTACTCCTAATAGAATGTAAGCTTCACAAGGGGGGAGTTTTATCTATTTTATTACTGTGTCTTTAGTGCTTGGAATAGAATAGGTGCTCAATCGTTTGTCAAATGATCAAATTAGCTAAGTGAACTTGGGGAAAATTATTTAATATCAGGCTTTGGGTTTATGCACATTTCAAACAGGACTGACCACATCAATCTTATACTAAATTCAGAGTGATTTTGAAGCTATAATTTAAAAAAAAAATGCTCCTGGTTGGATGTTCAGTTACCATCTTTTGCATTTTAGCTGGTTTATGGTGCTTTTCCATCTAGCTGGTCATCCATCCATCTACCCATTCAACCTTCCATCCATCCACCCATTAACTCATCATCTCTTTAGTTTCATATCTCTTACATATCTTTATAGAAAATCTATACAATTCCACACTAAGAATTGTGTTAGATTCTACATTCCTCATCTCTGATGTTTACATCATCAATACTGTAATGTGATTATTATATCTTCCTTTTGTAAATGAGGAAACTAAGGTCAGTAAGTTCACAATATGAAAGGTGGTGGGACAGAGAGTCACATTTTCTGTCTGTCCAACTGGAATTTCATTACTGGCCCTTCCAGTTCCTACATAGAGTTTTCTCATCTGTATAGTAGGTGCTAGAAAGTCTACCTCACACTCAGTACCCTTTTTAAATTACCTTCATGTCTTCATTAACTTATAATCATTTCAGAAGGAAATCCACTAATGACACTGTCCATTCCTTCTGAGTGATAGAATGCAGTGGTGGAGGGATGTATATCTCTGAGCTCGACTGGGCTTCCCAGCTCATTCATTCTCTTTAGAGTAAACACTCACTACTGAATCCAGACTCACATTCTCTCTGGGAAGCTCCCTGTGTTTCTTTATGACCCCTTACCTACTTAATTTCCTAGAAAAACCTCCTAAAGTATACCTTCAGTAAACAAAATAAAATTTGATGTAGTAGTAAAAGTATTTACTTTAACAAATAGTAAAAATACTTACAAAAGGATGTATATTGTTCAATAAGGGCTTAGAAAACAATGTTAAATCACTAAAAAAGAATACAAATAACTCATTTGTTCTATTAAATGTGACATTTCAGTTTCTTACAATGTTGGCAGCAGGACTCTGTCTAGTTACATAGGGAAGCCTTTTGACACACTGGAAAGATAAACACAGGCCCAAATAAAAAACTCAGATTCTTATTGATTTGTTTTTATTTATCTTCTGTGATATTATGTCTTGGCTACACAGTGCTGCAGCTTTGGCAAATGACTTTTTTTCCCCTCTGTTCTATCATTCAAGGAGGAAAATGGTATGTACTTAAGGGGTTAGTTTCTTACTCAGATCATAGGGTATAGGAGGGCTGAGAAATGAGTTACAGGATACCTGTAATAGGCCAGGCAATGGAATAGGTGCTGTACATACATTGCATATTATTAATTTTTTTTACAACTCTTCAAGGAACCATATTCCCCTTTTATAGACATATAGCTCAGAGATAGGACATAATTTGTTTAGATCACTTAGATTTGAATCTGGAAGTTAAAGCCAAGTCAGTCTGACTTAAAAGCCACTCCCATAGGTTATAACTCAATGAACAGCACTTGCCTAGCATACTTGAGGCCCCAGGTTCAGCTTCTAGCAGCACAAAAAGCAAAACAAAACCAAAAATGAGCCACCTTTCCTCTCTCTCTTCCAGGTTCATGCTTAGCCTGTTGAGTTTTACTTCTTTTCTGTCTTGTATTATTGGTGCATATGTCTTTTAGCCTCCTTTAAAAGCACAAGGAATGCTGTCTTTTTATGTCTTTTCGTTTTTGTCTTATCCTCTAGTGCCTAACACAATATGAATGCTTCATATGTGCTTCTGTTTTAAACACAGTGAACATGCTTTGTTTTAATTACCTATTAAACTTCCATGTGCCAGACATGGGAATCAGATTTATTCATTTTTTCTCTTGGCTTTTCTTGTGTCCATCCATGCTCAGAAATGTTGTATAGATTTTGCTCTTGAAAAATGGAACTTTTAATTTTTTTAGTTAATAGAGTACAATAAAATCCCCAAACTAATAATGCATTAATTTTTTCTTACTTGCCTTTAAAAAGAAGAAAACTTCTATTACTTATATAAAAGTAGTGAACTGCCTTTTCTATGGCTTCAAATTACTATTGTTAAAATGCTCCTTTGCTGCCAAGTTTCAACCTAAAGTTAATGTTCATATCCAAGTCACAAACAGGGATGATGAATACATGTGGGCCCTTTTCTCCACTCTCCTTTTCAGTGCTACAATCCGAATTTTTTTCTGTGTTATGACTACATTTCTTCTAATACCTGAAGACACTGAGATAAAAGTATTTCTTTCCTATAATTGCATCTGGAAAAAGCATGACTCTGCCTGTATTTTTATGGATTCCAAAGTTAGCCAAAGAAAAACAATAAAGACAGGCAAGACCGTGAACTACTCAAATGGGACAAGAGGTCTGCATAGTGATGGCAAGATCACTGACATTGGTCACAACTCAATGATTTGGTCATTCAAAGCTCCCTTCTCAAAACAGAAATAATCCCCAAGAAACAGAAATATGAATTAAAGGTGAAATGGTAACCTTAAGGAGAAAATCAAACTATCACATCAATGACTGGAATTTTTTGTTGTTGTTGACCTCAGAAACAAAAACTTCTCCTCTCATTAGAGTTCATTCTTTCTGCTGGGAGGGTATTTGTGTAAAGTATGCACATTTCTTGGATGGTGCTACCTTTTTTTCAAAGATGGTCATGAGAGAAATGTGGCAGAGTTCAAAGAAGGAAAATGGAGAACTTAGTCCTTAGTCCTGGTCCTCTCTTGCCTGTACAATGACAAGACCCTGTTTCCACTTAAAACCATACTATGCACCCTAATGCTTCTCACCCCCAACTAACATCCAGAATCTCTGGGCAACAGTGAAAACCCTCCATTGAATTAAATAGCCTCCAGGTCTGTTCTGCTAGACTCTGAGGTCTTCACAGGCTTGTTCTGTATCTCTCAATGTCCAACATCCAGCAGAGCATTTGGAAGAGTTCATGTTCAGTGTTTGTGTAAAGAATATGTCAGGGTCACATGAATCTGGTGAAGAGAAATATTGTTTTGTGTATTTGAAAAATATGGACTTGAAAGCTGTTTAGCAAGACGTTTAGTTTTAAGGAAAATGTCTCAACTAGGAAACAGTGTTAAACTTAGCACAGCCGACTGCTTAGTAATGTCACTCATGGATATAAATGAAATTAACTTCTCTTGTCACATTTACTAACAGATCTGGCAAGCAGATGCTCAGGAAGTCTGTCTTCTTGGTTATAGAGGATGCTCCTGAGATGGTCCTGGGAAGCACCCCCAGCTAAGCCCAGCTGGGCAGAATTGTAAAGTGTATTACTTGTGGGCCAGCTGGTGTCTTATGACTTTTTCTTTGGGAGCATGATTTATTCCCTGATTTCTTTCTCCTATTCTTTTCTCCTACACATTTGACCTGCCCTTCAATTCTTTTGTAAGAGATGTGTTGTCTTGGCAAAGTGACTTGATTTTTCTGAAAATCATCAGATTGTTACTTCAAAAATAATTACCTTCCTATGACTCTTCTTGTGAAATGAAATGGTGCCCTTGTTACTGTAAGAGCAACAGGAATCCTTCCGTTGCATACTACATGCCAGGCACTGTGCTGAGGGCTTTGCTGAATCTTTCACATAGATTATCTTATTTAAATTAAAAGGATAACTTCATGTCCCTTAATTCTCAGCATAAACCCATCAGGGAAGAAATTCTCAATAAATATTGGTCATTATTATAATTTTCTCATTTAATCCTAACAATCATTTCCTGAGGTCAATATTACTATTAGATTTTTTTTTTTCTGTGCTTTAACAGATGAATAGTCTGAGCCGTCTGCATCTCAAAATCACTTCGGGAGATGTGGGTTTTGCACATAGTCATTTGTTGTTACTGCGCATGAGAGGTTAGGTAGGGGAGAGGTCAGAGCCTGTAAAGAGGTAGGTGGACACTTTAATAAAACTGGAGCAAAATTATCTTTCAGTGAGAAATTTTGTCTTAGGTCAGAGGAAATCGTGTGTGTGTGGTGTGTGTGTGTGTGTGTGTGTGTGTGTGTATGTGTGTGTGTGTAAATGAGGGGGAAGATTTGTTTTAAGGGGAATTCTTAAAAGCCCACAGGGATGCTGAAATGATTGACAACATATGTTTTCAGGTTTTCCTTTGGGCTCATGTGGCTGGCTCAAGAGAAAGGGTTGGAGAGGAGTGGACGACCTCCATCAAGTCTTTGCCACATTCCCTGAGGCACATAAAACAGGGATTCTCTCCATTTTACACAAACTGACTGGAAGGCCTTCCAGAAACCTTCCTATTTACTATTTTTATGTTTCTGGACAAAAGCTTTATAACTTCAAGTACCATAGTCTTGACTGAGTCAAAGCGGTTAAAACTTCCAACTCTAACCAGTGCAAGGTGAGTTCAACTGCCTCAGGTTCCTCCCCTGGCATTTTCTAGGGACACAGGAGCCCCGAACAAGCACTCAGGAAATCCAAGTCTGTTGGTTCTGCTACAACCTTCTCCGTGACCTCAAGCAAGCCCCTTTCTGGCTCATAGTTTTTTCATTTCTGGAATGATCAGTTTGAGATAGATGACTGGAATTTTCAGCTGGAAAAGAATAGTATTCTACAGAGTTCAAAACATACTTTTATCTACATGCTGTTCAACATCAATACTCATATTTTGTTCAGATCTCTTTCTTTTTGCTCAGTGGTGACCCCTCTTCTCTGCCTTTGACTTCTCCTCCTCCTCACTTTTAAATAAGCCACATCCCCTTGAAGTTGTCTTTTTCCTGAAAACACTGAGCTGGTGACTCATTGGGTAACCTGACTCTGGAGTGTCCCCAGGGCTCCCTGCCTTCTTAATGAGCAGTAGGGCACAGCTCCTTGCTCAGTCCTGGAGCTGCAGGTGATGAACTGTTGGAATGGGGAGAGGGACATTTGGTATGACTGAGGGGACTGCATCATCCAGGCCCCAGCAATGACAGTGCTGAGCACCCCTGGGGTCATCTGCCTTACTCCACTCACCCAGTAGATCACCCACCTTATAACTATCCCCACAGGATATGCTCTCCCTACCAAACTGCAGAGGTACAGAAGAGCTCAGGCAAGAGTCCAAAGCAGATTTTATAACTAGCATATCACACCCAGGGGAACATCTTTGTGCCCTGCAAAGTCAGACTTTGTTTTTCACCCACTGGAGCTTCCTATAGCCCCGGGCACATTTCTTGGGGTTGTTTCTATGTAGAGATGAAAGCATTAGCTCAGAGCTGTTTTTCCTACTTTGACCTAGGTCTTCCTAGAGTGGAGATAAAGCTATCCTTGTTGCTGGGCCAGACACTTCAGGCTCCTGAGTGCTGGCTCCAGCTGAAAGGTCTCGGAGACATCTATTTAGGTACCCAGATGAGAAATGCACAAGCCTACTGTGTGCTCCCCTGAGCAGACCAGACCAGGAGTTCTGCAGAGAGACTTCTATAACTTCATGCACAATGCTTGTAGTCTTCATTTTCTAAAACTCAGGCATTCCAAGGAAAATCTTTTATATTTATAAGCATTAACAAAAACAAAACACCCTTCTGGTCAATATTCAGTTGCATGCATGGGTTCTGCTACTTCAGTTGTTCAGTGCTTCAGAGTGCCCCATGTTCTTCTCCCTACCAATGTGGCTGCTCAGTTCCCTCCCTCTGGGACCCCCCCTCTGCACAGTGTAGCATCAATGCCTGAGCCATCTGGGTGACCGTGCTGTAGCTCCCAAAAAGTGCCTGTTCTGGTTGGTCAGTGTTTATATCATCTGATTTGCTATTATTATCAATGTTGTCATTGTTCTAATGAACCAGGTACATTATAAATGAACACCAATACAGCAGTTTAAAAAGGATTATATGCAAGAACAAAGAAAATACCTCATACGTTTTTCCACAAAGGTTTGGGTTATCCTGTTTTGGAGATTGCTGGTTTAGATTAATTCATTGTTCTTTAAATTTTTTAATCTGTTCTAATTAGTTATACGTGAGAGTAGAATGCATTTTGACACATCATACATAAATGAAGTATAACTTCTCATTCTCCTGATTGTACATGTTGTAGAATAAAGAAAATGTCATATATAATTCATTGTATTCTAAGTCCGACCTCCATCCTTTATTTTCCTCAAACCTTAGATTCAATCATTTCTTCTTACAGGCAATGACCTTCTAATTGATTCTCCTGCCTTGAGTTCTTCTACCTTAAACCTAATCACATAAAAGGGAAAGAGAGATTTTGCTACCACACCAGCTTAGACCAAGGACTTCCCAGTAGAGTGTCTAGCAAATACCATTTGGGGGAGAGAAAAGAGGTGAAGGCAGTGACTTTTCCTTGTTGGAGAAAGTTGGGGAAACACCACATTAAGCAGATTTAAATTTTAGTTTTGGGACTTCCAGAAGCCTAAGGCTCTGGGAATTGCTATTCTAGAGAGAGGACCAAGTGTACACCATTTCCTAAACATTTTGGCCATGAAGCATCTCTTCTAGCCTGTTTCTACTAATATTGCTCTGTTCAATGTTTCATTGAACACCAGATTGGGGTTGGCCTCCAGAAATAAGTCCCAGCTGCTCTTGGGATCCTCTAAGTACCAGTCCAGTCTCTTCTCTTTTTTTCTCTCTTCATGTGGACCCCCACTCCCACTTCTTTTTTCAGTCTAGAGGATCTTAAAGTATGGCCCAGGGTACCCCATATACCACCAAAACCCTTTCAAGGGGTCCACGGTTCAACTGATTATTTCTTAATAATCTTAAGATGGGACTTGTCCTTTTCTCTTTCATGGACTCTCAGAGTTTCAGAGACTGTATGTGACATGTAATTTTTGCAATAGACTTAATGCAGTAGCAGATAAGATAATTGAGGTGTGTTTTATTAAATCATATTAAAGAAACTAAATGTAAAACAATGAATAATGTTTTGGAAAATATAGTTACTTTTCATAAACTGTGTTATTGACATGAATATGTAATGGACTTATTATTTTAAATGACTAAAATATTTTCAAAGCTTTCACTTTTTGTGACTTATATGGTAGCTATCACAGAATATAACTCATATAAACAATTAATCATAATTTTTAAGAGTATAAAACGATGATGATACCAAAAATTTGAAGATTACTGCTCTGATCATACTAAAGTTTTTACAGATTGAAGTCTGGTTTGCAAATGAGACTCTCTTTCCTTCCCGTCAGTCTCTCACATACTCTTTTCTCTTTGCCTAGAATGTTTACCCTGTTAATTGAGTAAAATGTACTGGCATTTATTATACACTTGGTATTGTGTTTGTTTCTTTCACAATTGTCTTGGGAAATTGATATTATTATCTCATTTTCTAAGAGGAACCAAAGCCCAGAAAAGTAAGGGATCTTGACCTGACATCTAGATATAGCCATGACCAAAGTTCAGAGATGTGCTCCCAACTTTTTTTCTGGCTCAGGCTCACCCATGTAATCTTTGGTTCTATCAATATGATGAAATTCCATTGCTTCTTGCTCATAAATTCTTTCTGAGATAAACTTTCTGAAATTTGCATTGGTGTTTCCTGGCTAATCTTCTAGTAGTGAAGCCCCATTTTTCAGACTGAAGTGGAGAGACACTATGATCTTGTGAAATATGAATTTGATCTTTGTTTCCTGACTTATAGGAAAACTCTGGCCATCTTCAGAGTGGTGAGCCTCTTATCTGGTAATGAAGTAGATGGAAACCTGAAAGTGCTATGTGTCACTCTGAAAATGTGGAGGAGAAGATCCATTTTCTACATCCATAGGTGGCTTTTGCTTTTGTCTATTAGGTGTTTCATCTTGTTCCTTTACTAAAAGGCTCCTGTTCTCTTTTGGGAACTGCCCTTTCCTATTAGAGTTGTGGTTGGTCCATTGGTCCAGGAATCCAGTTGCCTTCTGGGCAAAGTGTACACAAAATAGGTTTCACCCCAGGCAGACACTCTTTCCTGAGAATCTCACTGTGAGTAGAATGATTTGAAAGCTGGAAAACACTTGGTGTCCCTTTGACATAGCTGTGTCGCCCTGAGGGGACCACCCACTGCTTTCTGATGTGTAGTTCTCTGGAGTCTCTCAGGATCCTGTACTTTCTGAGACCTGATTCTTGAGAGTGTGAGTCATCACTTTTCCTCCCAGCACCCTCCCTCCCCAATTAAGTTACCCAAATCCACACTGTTTAATAAAAGAATCTTCTTCTGGATCAACTCATCTTCATGCCTATCCCCTGCTGCTCTAATCTCTTAATTTGTGCACTGCTGCCTAGATGATAGAGTTAAAACTTTGCTTGGCTTCATGGTCCTGAGTTTCTATTCATCAATCTCTGAAACTCATCACTTCATGCCTGACTTCAGGGTCTGTGGCAAACAGATTTTTATATCATGTTTTAGAAAACCTAGATTGGGAGGTAGGAGAGCCTGATTTTAAACCCTGACATTTCCTAGCTATGTTTTTTGTTCTGGTAGCAATGATGTTGATAATAATGGTTCCCTTTTCTTATGCAAGGACCTTTATGTATATTATTTGTAGTACTTACAACAACACAGTAGTTTTTAAACAGGGGCAAATTTGCCACTTGGGGACTTTTGGCAGTGCTTGCAGACATATTTATAATTTAAGTGGGGATGGTGCTAATGGTAACTGGTAGGTAGAGGCCAGGGATGCTCCTGAACATTCTATGATAAGGAGGACAGCTGCTATCAACAGAATTATCTGACTCCAAATACCTACAGAGTAGGTGTTGAGACAGCAATAATTCTGTGAGGCAGGTGTGACTCATTTTATAAAGGATGACCATAGGACTTCAAAAGGGTTAGAGACCTGCTGCAGGTGCATAACTACTAAGTGGTGAGTGAGGTCCAGATGTAGGCTGGTTTTGGCTCCAGAGTCCATGCTTTTTCCACTAAATTTGAACACTCCAAGAACCTGAACTCCTTTCCTAGACATGTAGAACCCAGGTTGTTTTCCTAGGAGTCTGAGCTAAGAGAAGGGGTGGGATAGAAGCCTACACAGGTCAAAAGACAATCTAAGCCCAGGGTCAAATTGGGCCAAATAGCCATGCTGAAAAGTCAGTCCAGGTAGGAGGTCATTGGACACCAGCTGAAGTCTCTGGTGTAGAATATAAGGGTTTCCAGTGGCTCACTGGAGATCTCCAGAGGGGACCTGTATGGCCTTAGTAGCTGAGCCTCACAGATTTTTTTGATGCATGTGGGGTCTTGCCACCACATGGAAGGAATTGTGTACAACAGTACAAGACAGATGAGATGAATCTTTGAATGAGTCATTAACCTTCTCTAAAATCAGTTTTCTATTCTATGCAACTAAGAACACTTCTTTGTTAAGATCCCAAAGAGGAAATAGATTTGAAAGAGATCACCTATATTCTATATGAGATATTCAGTCTTATCGCCTCCTTGCAAATCTACCCCTTTGTGATCCACTGGTTTCCTACACTTACCTTTCACCTCATTGTACCACATTGTTAGCTCTCTGTTCTTAAGATGGTGTGGGCTCTGTGTCTGTGTAATGAAAACAACTTGAACTGGTTCCTGTTTCCCCAATACATGGTCCCAAGTGGTCTGTAGTTTGGCTATTACCCCCCATCACCATATTTGTTCCAGACTGTCTTTGTGTTGTTAACATTATTTATCAATAAATAAATCATTGCCTTTTTCTGTGTTTGAGTGCCCAGAGGCCATTGTATTTGGGTTCATCTTGAAAATACAAATAATGTAAGTAGAAAGCTTAAATAATAGATAAGTCTCTTATTCCCTGGAAGTACTGGCAGGACTGTTCACAAATGTAGTTTCTCTTAAGTCTCTGTCCAGTATAATTTAAGGTCTATGGGAACAGTTTTTAGACCTGAATAAGGAAAAGCTAATGGCAAATTCTTTTTCCTATCAATGATCTTAAATGTCATGTGTCTAGAAACTAAGTGATACAAATGGAAGAATTTGCAAATATCAGAATTTTGTCTGTTTTTCTGTTTGGTTTTTCAGGTTGAAAAGAGATGACAGTCCTTGTAAAGGTAGCATTTATTTTTCAAAATAATAATAAAAAGTCTCCATTAAGAAGGAACATTTATCCTGCTGTGAATTTAACAAATCTTCGCCTCAGGCCTATTTCTATTAATTTGCTTTCATTTGTTTATTTTTTCTTCTCTGACTCTTTCATGCAAAGTCAACATAATCAATGAAAGCACTTAACACAGTTCTTTCTTTCCTGCTTATGTGGAAAACTTACATGTGTGAGGTCTTATCCCTGATTTTGCACAGAAAGCTTCTGGTATCTGAGTTTCTCACTAACTTTTCAGGATGATCTAATTCATGTGTGGAATTTTATTTTATTTCTCTATCAACTACCAGCAAATAAGGATGTACCATACATATAATTACTATGATCCCAGCTCTCTCTGTCTCACCCTATCTTTCCCATGGTTATTCAGAATTTATTTTTTTAAATACATTTTATACTCCCCAGCTGGAAAGCCTTCAATAGCTCTCCAGTGCCTGTCTTGAAGATAAAGTGCGAAAGCCTTATCTAGTGTTCAAGACTATTCAACTCAAATCTGTGGATTTTAGCAAAAGTGGAGTAACTAGGACCAAATATACCCTACTGTCTAAAATAAATAAAGAGCTGGGAAAAATACATGAAACCACAGCTTTCAGACATTGGACACTAGGCTGTGTGAAACACTGATCCCTGAGAGAGGGAAGACAAATGAGGTGCACTCTGCATTCACCTCCAGCTTAATGTGTGGAGTTTCAGCTGTAGTTCAGAGAAGGGGCCTAAGGCGGAGGAACACTGAGAAACTCTGAACTGGTAAGATGGAGACTTCACAGACAGAATATCAGCTAAGAAAACTGCTCCAGAGACGTACAGAGGGCCCTAGAGTCTTCATCCGTGCACATCAGATGAGTTTGAGACCCTACCCATGTACTGGGAAGCACTACCCAAACGGAATATAGAAAACGCAATCCCTGCAGCTTGCTCCAGGCTGGAAGCGGTTCTTGTTCTCACCAGCTGGACTAACATTTTCTAATGACAGGTAGAGGGTTAGGTGGAGCCTCCAATATAATTTTGACTTATTGGCAAGATTAAATTAGCTGTAGACTTAAAAGCTCCTAGGGTCCTGCCTGACATGGCTTTCGAGCAAATTGAGAAAGGATTAAATTGTTTCCAAGGAATTTAACTGCATTTCACAATAAAGATCTAGAATATTTCAAGAATACCAACGTGTAGCTCCCAAACAAATAAAATTCACAAGAACTAGTAGCAGACCCAAACCAAAAAATCAAACAAACCACAACAAAAACCAGATTTTTAAGGAAGCGGGACTGATAACAAGAGAGTAGTCAATTAATATCAACCCAGAAGTAGAACACAGGATTGAATTCACACATAAAATGTTATATGGTTATTGTAATTACATTCCATATGTTCAAGGTAGATGAAAGTATGGAGACAGTTCAGGGAATACAGTTATAAAAAACTCAAATCAAAATTTTAGAGAAGAATAAACCACTGTTTGAGATTAAAAAAAAAACACACACACACACTTACTAGATGGAAATAACAGAAAACAGGCAGTACAGACGAAAAAGGTAGTGAGAAATAAATACTAAAAGTAACAAGAGCAGAGCATCAAGAGCTGTGCAACAATGTCAAGTGGTTGAATCTATGAGAAGCTGGAGCCTATGAAAGGGAGCTGAGTAGAACAGACATTTGAAGAAGTAACAGTCACATTTTTTTCCAACTTTGATGAAAAATACAGGCTATAGACACAAGAATCTCAGGGAACTCAAAACCAAACAACCTAAAGAAAACTACAAGAAGACATATCATAATAAAATTGTTGAGAGTCAGAGATAAGAGATCATCTTTAAGGGGGCAGGTTGGGAACATTGTGTACAGGTGAACTAGGCATGAGTCAGCTCAGGTGAGAATGGACATCAGCAAAGTACTGAAAGAAAAAAATGGCAACCTGGAAATCTATGCCCAGGGAAACATCTTTCCAAAGTAAAGGCAAAATAAATAATATTTTTCCAGCAAATGAAAGGAGAGAGAATTTGTTATAGGCAGACCAGCATGGTAAGAAATATTAAACCAAGTCTTGCAGAGCAGAAGAACATTCCAGAAAGAAATCTGCATCTACACAAAACAGTGAGGAGCACTGAGGAAAAAGTGCTCTATTTTTGTGTTTGAAATTAATTGAAAAATCCTTTGCAAAACAACTTGAAGCATATTCAAGTAATAATAAAGAAAAGGGATGTCATGCTAAGTAAAATGGTTGTATCACTTGAAGTAAGATTCTGATAATTTGAAGATGTTACTATAAGTTCCAAAGTGCTTGCTAAAATGACAAAACAAAGAATTATAGTTCAGTCAATAAAATAAATAAAATGGAATCACAAAACGTTCAATTAATCCAAGTGAAGGCAGAAAAGAAGAAAAGGGTATTAAGAACAGATTAGACAGATAGAAAACCTCAAGTTAGTAGGTTTAAGTCTAACCACATCAATAATCACATTAAACGATTAAATGCCAAATAAATGGCAGAGATTATCAAAGAAGGAAAATCCAACTATAGAAATCCACTTTAAATTTTAAATCACAAATAGGTTACAAGTTAGGGTTAGAAAAACTGTCATGCCAATAATAGCAAAAGAAAGATTAGTATATATTAAAAAGTATAGTATATATTAATGTAAGAAAGTATATTTATGAGTAAAGAAAACTGCCAGGAATAAAGAAATTTGATTTTTTGTGTGTATGTGATGATGAAGAGGTAATAACCCAGTGCTAGGTAGAGTGCTTGCCTAGCATTTACAAGACCCTGGGACCAATGCCCAGCATCAAAGAATAAAAAAAACAAAAAAACAAAAAAACAAAACAAAAAAAAAAACAGAAAAAGGAAAAAAAGAAAAGAAAAAGCAATTTCATGAAAAAAACAGAATCCAAAATATTTGCATATCTAATCATTACAGCTTCAAAATGCATGAAGAAGAAAATCTGATAGAACTACAAGGAAAAATAAACAAATCTATAATTATAGTCAACACTCCTCTCTCCATAATTGGCAGAAAAATAGAAAGAAAATAAACAAGGATCTAGAAAACCAAGCAACTATCAACCAATTGACCTAATCAACATTTATAGACATACTACCTAACAATAATAGAAAACACATGTTTTCAAGTATGTATGGAACATCTTACAATATAGGCCATATTCTGAACCATAAAACAAATATCAATAAATTTAATTTATACCACATATAGTCTCTGACCAAAGTGGTATTATTATTCAATAACAAATATTTCTTGCAAAATCTCTAAATATTTGGAAAACAAAGTAATTCATATTTCAATATTCCCTAGGTCAAAGAATAACTCAAAAGAGATATTAATTTTCACTGAATAAAAATGAATGCAATATAAAAAAATGTTGTAGGATGTAGCTAACACATTACTTTCAGGGAAATTTAAAATAGCAAATTCCTTTATTAGATAAGAAAGTCTCCAACAAATGAGTGTAGTTTCCACCGCAGCATACAAAACTATTCAAGATCTGATATTATAGCAATGCCTGTCTTTACTTGCTATTGACAAGCCCCAGTGGCAACAATAGTTGTAACCACAATAGTAGAACCAGCCGTGCTTATTTATTGAGCATTCAGTATGTTCCAGACATTTTTCCATATGTTGTTTCACTTAATCTTTTGGTAGGTATTAAATGTATTATATCATTTGTTCCTTATTACAGTCTATAATGCATTATTATTACCTCCATGAACATAATAAGGATGCTAAATGTAAGAGAGGTTTAGGTACTTTTCAAAGGTACTCAAAAATGATTGAGCATTTGCCATGGGCAAGACTCTTCCAAGTAACAGCTAATGAGTAGCATATTCAGGACTCAACCTCCATGGTTTTAAGGCCTGTCCTCTTAACCATCTTGCTTTGCTGCCATTTATATGCTCCTGTTCTCTCTATGACCGTCCCTTTCAACTCCAGGAGATTGCTACAGTGTTTGAAACATAGATGGGATATGGGATTGAGAAAGGAACACCCATAATTCAATGAATCATGGTTCTATATCACATATTAGGATTGTCTTTCAGATATATTGTTACCTTTATCATTTCTTAGGACTGTGAAAGCTTAGTATTATCTGCATTCAAATATGTTTGATTCTTTTCTCTTTTCTACATCTTCTTGACTAGTGCCATGACCTACAACACAGTTGTTTCTTATCTAGATCTCAGTTATTTTGTAATTGGTTTTCTAACTTCTGTTATTGTCTCCTTACAATTTGTTTTCCATTGAACAGCAATAACAATCACTTAAATAGCATTTTATGAAATATACACCATGGGCTTGGGATGTGGCTGAGTTATAGAGCATCTTGTCTGGCATGCATGAGGTCCTGGGTTCCATCCCCAGCACTGCCGAAAAGCAAAAACAAAACAAAACAAAACAAAAACACCAGGCCATGTATTTCCTCTCCTTAAAAATCATCAAGTACAGTTAAATTCAGAGAAAAACTAATTCTTCATTGTGGCCTACAAGTATCAGCTAATCTGGTCCCTGTTCATCTCATCAACTTCTCTTTGTACTTTGTTTCTAGCTAAATCAACCTGGCCATACTGGGTATTTGTTCTTACAATACACAATCTCTTCTGCATCCATAGCTCTCACATCTGATGTTTCTTCTTCCTAGACTTTTTTCCCAGTCTCACCTGAACAATGCTATTCATCCTTCATATCTCTCTGTGTTATTTCTTCTAAGAGATCTTTTCTGATTATTTTCCATTATCAAGTTCCCCAACTAATGCTCTTCATAGCTTCCTCTTCTTTTGTTTTGTTGCCCTTATCTCAATATAGAATCAAATATTTTTTATAGTTCTGAGATTCCATAGAGATCTAGATCTTACACAAATCAGTTGTCAATTCTGTATCTTTATGTTATTCTGTTTCACCACATAATTTTACACCCAGAGTTGTCCATTTCCATTTTTGAAAAAATTTCTTCTGTTGACTTGCAGACAGCATACTCTTCTGTTTTTCTTCCTCCTTCATAGACTACTGCTTCTTATTTTCCTTTGATAAAACTCCTTCTTTTCCACAATTCTAACTGTTGACAGGCCTTGGGCTCAGTCCTAGACTGTGTTCTTTTCTCTATCTTGTCTTTCCCACAGATTTCATATTTGCACAAGGTTCTAAGTCTCAATAATACACTGATCACCGCCTGCCTACTCAACGTCTCTACTTGGATGTTAAGCAGGCATCTCAGACAACATGACTAAAACAGATTTTTCACACTCCCAAGCACATAAAACAGATTCTCCAAGACTTGCCCATCTAAGTAAGTTGTTCCAGCATCCATTTAGTTGCTCAGACAAAAATATTTAGAAGTCATCCTTAATTGCTCTTTTCTATACGACCTAATCCTTAACCATCAATAACTTCTGTTGGCTCAAATTCCAAAATTAATATCAGAAAGGTGATCTTTTTTGCCTTTCTCATTGACTATAATCCTAGTCCAAGAGCCAGCACCAGGTCTCCACTGTCATCTGCCATGAGCCTAATGACTGGTTGCTCCACTCTCACTCTTGTGGTCCCTCCTATCATCTATCTTCCTTAACAGAAGTTAGAGGGAACATTTAGCATCATAAAGCAGATAACACCACTTTCACAAAATCCCTAATATCTTCCTGCTACAAGTAGAATGAAATCCAACTCCTTTGCTTCGTGGTTCTACATCTGGACCCGTCTAAGTCTCTAATCTCATCTCCACTCATTCTTCCCCTTGTTCACTATGTTCCTACTTTGCTGCTCCAAGAGCAGTCCTACTTCATTCTTATTTCAGTGCTTTTAGTCTTCTGTCTTCCACCTGAGTGCTTTCCTTCTGATGTTTGTAGAGCTGACTCATCACTATAAACGTCTCAGATGTCATGTCATCAGAACAGCCTTTCCTCCTCTTCTTCCTAAGCTTTCCTTTCTCCACCATCACTATTCAATATTCTTTCTATCACAGCATTTCCTGGAATCTGAGACAATACCATTTTTTGTTTATCTACGTATTTGTTGTGTTTTCCCCAAAATGGAAGTTCTTGAAGATGTGAACTTCCTCTGTTGCTTTGTTGCCTTAGAGCTTAGAGAAGTACCTGGTTCATGGTAGGCAAATATTTGTGAACTGACTATCTAGATTCTCTTCGTTGAAATTATTTGGACAGATTTCAGTGACTTCTAAGTGTATACCAAGCACTAGAAATGTTTCTTGTCATGCCAATGTTCATGCTTTTTCAAAGCTGACTTGAGCAACCGAATCCCAATTAAGGCAGACTTGCTAGAGGCAAGAAATGAAATGACTGAATCCAAAATACAGATTGATCTTTTTTCAAGCTGGAAGGCCCCTGTGAATCTCAATGTTCTTCCAGTGAAACTGAGTCTAGAAAAGTGAAAGGTCTGAGGACCAATTCAGGATCTGGACTTTAGACCAGCTTAAGTAGTCTCAATGACTGGTTTTACCTAATTCTCAACTCTTTGAGAAATTGAAGCATGATTGTAAAATTTTGAGATGGAATTGGTGTTCTATAAAGTACCTTGCAGTCTAACTGACAGCAAGGTTGGTCTCTGGGTTCTTACTATATGCTGGATCCTGCACAAGGCTCTGCACATAGAGAGAAAGACAGTGATGTACATGACTAATCTGTAAATCCCAGTACAATGCAACAAATACTATAGCAAAGAAGTATACAGGGAGCAAGAAGTAGAGATGAGCAGCAAGTGTCTGGCTGTTGAGGAGCTCAGGAAAGATCTACATAGAAGTGCTGTTGGAAAGTCAAGCAAAACATTCACCCAACAGACCAGATAGGAAGAGCATACCATATAAAGCCCAGTGATGAGAGAGTACGACTGGTTCAGGAAACAGCGAGC
This sequence comes from Sciurus vulgaris, assembly GCF_902686455.1. NCBI lineage: Eukaryota > Metazoa > Chordata > Mammalia > Rodentia > Sciuridae > Sciurus > Sciurus vulgaris. The sequence continues at coordinate 76,991,628 of NC_136472.1, forward strand.
ATTTTGGAGGGGCTAGATGGCTGGATATTTGGGTGAGAGAAGATGATGCAGGCTAAGCCAACTCATCCAACTCATAGAAGACTTTGAGTAGGTAAGAATTATGGATTTGACTTTGAAAAGTGATAAACTGGCGTAGCATTGTCTTGAAGACCAGAGGAACGGTCATGAATTAGAGATTTGAAGTTGGACTTCCTAAGTTTAGAGATAGGATAATAGCTACTTCCTTCTCTTTTTTTCACTTAAAGATGTTTGATATGATGAAGTAATGTTCAGAACATTCCCATGGTAGAATGGGGGGGATTATGAAGTCAATGAGTCTGGTACTTGAGCTACACATACAATTTTAAAAGGAGAAGCATTCTGCTTTTACAAACACCACACACACACACACACACACACACACACACATTCCTTTCTACACAAAAGCTCACGTAACTTTATTTCAAATAGTCCTAAACTGGAAATAATCCAAGTGTCCATGAACACATGAATGGACAAAGAAACCCTGCCACAATTTGTAAAATTCAAAAATCACCAAGAAAATGAAATTCTCATGCTGATTCACCTGAGAATAAGAATAAATATCAAACCAACTATACTGAGAGAAAAAAAAGACAAAGAAAGAAGTAAAAATTTGAGAAAAAGGGGGAGAGAAGGGGAGAGAGGGAGAAAAAGAGGGAAAGAGAGGGAGAGAGAAAGAGAGACAAAGAAAGAACACACTGTATGTTTCCATCTATATAAACTTTTTAAAAGTGCAAATTCTTCTATAGTGATTCAAATCATCACCTGTAGCTATCTGGAGGCGTGGTCTTATTTTTAACCTTGAATGAACTGCATGGTACTATATTTATTTCCATTAAACAGAAAAAGAGATGAAATCTGCTCTAGCACACCTATGACTATGACTATGATTAATTCTCCGGTATGAGATTTTAATGTTGTTTTTAATCTTATTATGATATTTCTATTTTAAGAAGACATTAGAATTTTTAAATTTTTATAGTCAATTAAGTAATAATAGTAAGATTTCTATTGGTTGTCTCTTGCTTATAATACCCCCATATGTTAGCCAACAAAAATCACCTAGAAAGGGTATAAAACTTGAGAATCTTATTTCTTGTCTGTACAAGAAGTTCTTAGGTGTTAGAGTATATTAGGATCATCTGGGACTCTTAGTAAACATACAGACATGGGATTTTGGTTTTTATTAATGCTCCAGGTGATTCTGATAAACAATGAACTCTGAGAATCCCTATCCAAATAATCTTGAATCTCCTGGGCCGGGGTCTGCTATTTGTGTTTTTCAAAGCCTGTTAGATGGTTCTGCAACCACCCCATGGAACAAATTTTGGCTATAGGATAAAATCTAAACACATCATAATCTTGTACAGAATGCTTCCAAAAACTGGCACCAAATTCCCTGTCCAATCTCCATTGTCACTGTTTCCAACAGCACCCAATTCCTGCCAGACTGAACTTTTCACAGGTCCCTGTGACACTACTCCAGGGGACATCCACAGGGCAAATTGACCTGTTGTCTTACAACTTCTGTCCTTTGCATGCCCTTTCTCAAAATGCTTACTCTCTTTCCTGTTCTAGAGACTTGCATTTATCAGGCAGAATGCCGTTCAAACATTCACTGCTCACAGAAACTTTCTCTGTATCCCAGGCCCTTCCTCTATGCTACTTTGGCATTTTGGGATACCCATTTATCACTGAGAATTGGACTTCTTCTCTTACATGTCTCAGGCTTCACCTTCCCTGTCAGCAGGAAGGTAGAAAATTCAATGAACAACAGCACTGATGTCTCAGTCAGATGGACCTGGGTAGGTTCCCAGCTGACAATTAGAAGCCATCTGAATTTTGTCAAGTATTTAGCTTCTCTAAACCTCATCTTCCCAATTTGTGACATTAAATTCAATCAGATCTCTCTGTTAGAGGTCTTACAACTACTACTAAGTTTTCCGTTCTAGGAAGACCACAGGAATAAGCTATCCTAAATTATACACCAAGGTCCTGACAAGAGAAAGGTCCTGATGCATCCAGCAGACTGCACAGGGAAAAGATCAAACATTTTAGGGAGGGAAGGAGGAAATGGGCAAAAATGGTACTTACTGATTACTGGGAGGGTCTGGATTCTACTTGTCTTTGGGAACTACTAAAATAGCAGCAAGAAAAAGAAATAAAATGCAACAATTATCTCTCTAGACATTCTGATTCCTTCTGGAGTGTTTTTGTTGAGTGGCTGATATTCTGAACTTATGCACATAGACTTAAGTATAGTAGGTATTAGGAGAGGAAGGAGATCAAATGACCTATTCCTTCGGTGATCACGTCTTCCCCTGCTTCAATTCATACTCCACAGATATGTCTGAAACTCTAATCAGATGAGCTCATTCTTGATCAATGGCCTTTAGTAGCAACCAACAACTTATGCCTAAAATACAAATTCCTTAAGAGACAATACAAGTCCCTTCATGTCTAGCCATACAAGCTTCTGTTGCCTGATATTATACCATATTTTGCTTTTCTCAGAATGAAGAATTCTGATAGAGCAAGTAATCATGAAATTCATCTGGAAGAATAAGAAACTCAGAATAGCTAAAGCAATTCTTAGCAGGAAGAGTGAAGCAGGAGGTATTGCAATATCAGAACTATACTACAAAGCAATAGGAACAAAAACAGCATGATATTGGCATCAAAATATACAGGTAGATCAATGGTACAGAATAGAGGACACAGAGGCAAACCCTAAAACATACAGTTTTCTCATAATAGACAAAGGTGCCAAAAACATGCAATGGAGAAAAGATAGCCTCTTCAACAAATGGTGCTGGGAAAACTGGAAAACCATATGCAGAATGAAAATAAACCCCTATCTCTCACCCTGCACAAAATTCAACTCAAAATGGATCAAGGACCTCGGAATCAGACAAGAGACCCTGCATCTTATCGAAGAAAAAGTAGGTCAGAATCTTCAACATGTCAGCTTAGGATCAGACTTCTTTAACATGACTTCCATAGCACAAGAAATAAAAGCAAGAATCAATAACAGGGATAGAGTCAAACTAAAAAGCTTTCTCTCAGCAAAGAAAACTATCAGTAAATGCAAAGAGAGAGACTACAGAGTGGGAGAAAATCTTTGCCACTTATACTTCAGATAGAGCACTAATTTCCAGAATATATAAAGAACTCAAAAAACTCTATACCAAGAATACAAATAATCCAATCAACAAATGGGCTAAGGAAATGAATGGACGCTTCACAGAAGAAGATCTATAAGCAATCAACAGATATATGAAAAAATGTTCAACATCTCTAGTAATAAGAGAAATGCAAATCAAAACTACCCTAAATTTCCATCTCACCCCAATTAGAATGGTGATTATCAAGAATACAAGCAACAATAGGTGTTGGAGAGGATGTGGGGGGCGGAAGGTACACTCATACATTGCTGGTGGGGCTGCAAATTAGTGCAGCCACTCTGGAAAGCAATGTGGAGATTCCTTAGAAAACATGGAATGGAACCACCATTTGACCCAGCTATCCCACTCTTCGGCCTATACCCAAAGGACTTAAAATCAGCATACTACAGAGGTACAGCCACATCAATGTTCATAGCTGCTCAATTCACCATAGCCAGACTGTGGAACCAACCTAGATGTCCTTCAATTGATGAATGGATAAAGAAACTGTGGCATATATATACAATGGAATATTACTGAGCCATAAATAATGATAAAATTATGGCATTTGCAGGCAAATGGATGAAATTGGAGAATATCATGCTAAGTGAGATAAGCCAATCTGAAAAAACCAAAGGACGAACGATCTCACTGATAAGTGGATGATGATACATAATGGGGGGTGGGAGGAAGGCAAGAAAGGAAGAAGGAGGGACTGTATAGAGGGAAAAGAGGGGTGGGAGGGGTGGGGGGGAGGGAAAAAATAACAATGAATCAAACACCATAACCCTAAGTAAATGTATGATTACACAAATGGTATGCCTCTACTTCATGTACAGAGAAACAAGTTGTACCCCATTTGTTTACAATAAAAAAAGAATGAAGAATTCTGCTTCTTGCAATTCCACGCCTTTGTAAATGTTCTATTCTTTAAAAGTACCTTCCCCATGGGTATTGCAATACCAGATCTTCAACTCTACTACAAAGCAATAGTAACAAAAACGGCATGGTATTGGTACCAAAATAGAAAGGTAGATCAATGGTACAGAATAGAGGACACGGACACAAACCCAAATAAATACAATTTTCTCATACTAGACAAAGGGGCCAAAAATATGCAATGGAGAAAAGATAGCCTCTTCAACAAATGGTGCTGGGAGAATTGGAAATCCATATGCAACAGAATGAAACTAAACCCATATCTCTCACCATGCACGAAACTAAACTCAAAATGGATTAAGGACCTCGGAATCAGACCAGAGACCCTGCAGATTATAGAAGAAAAAGTAGGTCCAAATCTTCACCTTGTTGGTCTAGGACCAGACTTCCTTAACAGGACTCCCATAGCACAAGAAATAAAAGCTAGAATCAACCACTGGGATAGATTCAAACTAAAAAGCTTTCTCTCAGCAAAGGAAACTATCAGCAATGCGAAGAAAGAGCCTACAGAGTGGGAGAATATCTTTGCCAATCATACTTCAGATAGAGCACTAATCTCCAGAATCTATAAAGAACTCAAAAAACTCTACTCCAAGAATTCAAATAGTCCAGTCAACAAATGGGCTAAGGAAATGAATAGACACTTCACAGAAGAAGATCTACAAGCAATCAACAAACATATGGAAAAATGTTCAACATCTCTAGTAATAAGAGAAATGCAAATCAAAACCACCCTAAGATTCCATCTCACCCCAATTAGAATGGCGATTATCAAGAATACGAGCAACAACAGGTGTTGGCGAGGATGTGGGGAGAAAGGTACACTCATACACTGCTGGTGGGGCTGCAAATTAGTGCAGCCACTCTGGAAAGCAGTGTGGAGATTCCTTAGAAAACTTGGAATGGAACCACCATTTGACCCAGCTATCCCACTCCTTGGCCTATACCCAAAGGACTTAAAATCTGCATACTACAGAGATACAGCCACATCAATGTTCATAGCTGCTCAATTCACAATAGCCAGACTGTGGAACCAACCTAGATGCCCTTCAGTTGATGAGTGGATAAAGAAACTGTGGTATATATATACAATGGAATATTACTCAGCCATAAAGAATGATAAAATTATGACATTTGCAGGCAAATGGATGAAATTGGAGAATATCATGCTAAGTGAGATAGGCCGATCTCAAAAAGCCAAAGGACGAATGATATCGCTGATAAGTGGAGGATGACACATAATGGGGGGGAGGGAAGGGTTAGAGTTAGGGTTAGGGAGGGGGGCAAGTATGGAGGAAGGAACTACTGTATAGAGGGTAAAGAGGGGTGGGAGGGGTGGGGGGAAGGGAAAAAATAACAGAATGAATCAAACAACATTGCTCTATGTAAATTTATGATTACACAAATGGTATGCCTTTACGCCATGTACAAACAGAGAAACAACATGTATCCCATTTGTTTACAATAATAAAAAAAAAAAAAGTACCTTCCCCATGAATCTGTGTAGCTAATTCATTTTCATTGTTTAGAACCCTGTTCTTGGATGAGCCCCCCTTTTCCCATGCTTCCTTCCTCCATGAATTGACAATGAGCTGGTCTAATGTTACTATCCCCAACATCCCTCCATGCTAACACTCTAATGCAATTAATTATTGCTATCTTGTCTCTTTCCCAGGCTGGGAGCTCCTTTAGGGAAGGACCTGGTGTCAAAGGGAGTACTATCACAGTTCTGCCCATTCTACCCTCTACAGGCCACTGTCACACTGGAACAGCTCTGTGTGTCCTGCTCGTGGATGTAAGCTGACAGGAGAGAGAGAGAGAGAGAGACACTCAATATTTTAAGTGGGGCAATGAGGAGCATATTACAGAAGAGAATAGATCCTGTGTGCCAGACACTGTAGTAAGAACATGAAGCTGAATTGAACAGTCAGCGCTTCCTAAATTTTCACTTGTGGAAGAGTCTCTATCATATTTAATGAATTATAAGAGCTACTTTAGCATGATATCTCAATTAACTAAACAAAATAACCTTGGAAGCAATAGAATCAATTGTTATCTAGTTTTAGAAGTAAGAATAAGAAAGTCGAATTTTTTTCCCAAAATTTCATTCCCTATGAGAACCTGAGAATTGGAGCTGAGTTACAAGGCTAAGATCATTCTTGAAATAATCTAATTTACTCTTTATCAAGCATCTACTATTTTCCCATAATTGTGCTATATGTGTGTGCGCGCGCGCGCGCGCGCGTGTGTGTGTGTGTGTGTATTATCACTAATTTTAATAAGCTATCATGATAATTGGGATTAGTTCCACTTTAAATGAAATCAATCTGTGGCTCAAAGAGACAAAGTAATTTTTCTAAGAACACAGAACAAGTAAGAAACAGAATCAGGATTTGACTCTGGGTCCAACTGACACCCAAGCACCAATTTTTCTATCAGCTATGCTTGCTGAAGTTTTTTTCTTGCATTTTCTCAAAGTTGTTGTAATAGTCAAGAGCATGCAGTGGACCACACAGAGAACCTCTCTCGAAGAATGGATATTTAATCAGTCTCTTCAAGAGAAGAATAAGGTGAGGAAGAAATTCATCCTATTGAAGAGGTGAACAAAAGAATCTTAGAAATTTCTGCGTATCAATTAAAGGCTATTTTAGGGAGCAAGAGTGGAAGAATCTATTCCTCTCTTTTCCCATTTCCTGTTCTCAAATATTCATTAAGGATCTGACAGGTCCTTTGATGACAGCTGGGATAAATGCTGAAAACGTGTATAGCATCAGGATTGTGAATGACCAATATGGTGAAGGCTCAAAACCATACTCTGAGGGAGATTTGACCTAGAAAATTTAGGCACAACGAATGATGTAGCACACAAACAAGAGGATTCTTCAGGAACTCAGAAGTTGATTACATGGAAGAAGCAAATCCAGGGCAAAAATCCCCAAGGAAGACCAGATTTCTTCCAAGGGTCATATGTGAAAATAACCAAGAACCAAGTTTATTGTCCATTGGTACAAGGGAGAAAGGCAATGAACCGCCTGTTGTAGTTGATACTCCAAGAAAGATGGTGTGACCAATTGGTGGGAATGTTGCAGAGAAAATTCAGGAATCCTTAAGTCCTTTCAAATCCCTGCTTCTCAGCCTTCTTTGATTCTGAGATGGGCATTGAATCTAAAAGAATACTAAGACCATCCTTACCACCGTCATTATCACGTCTCTAGACATGGAAGGAGATGGATGTTGTCTTTGCAGTTTGGATGGGAACATCTACTGAAGAACAGAACACAGTCACACTTGGTACCAAATGGATAAGCTGTTGGGGTACAACAAATCAGGGTTGTTTAGGGGAGAAGGTGATTCAACATTACAATCATAGCTGGTGTTGCTACAGTCTCCTGGGTCTTGTGCTACACAGCATTGAAACAGGCTGAAAATTTTCTCTCCTTGGTGTGATAAAATATTTCTTGGTACACACACAGATTCACTTTATGAAAGTAAATAAATCACTTGTGCTTTTCTTTTCCTGTATTTTCTACCAACATGGATAAGAATGCTACCTATCAAAAATCTGTCTAAAAAATAAAAGTGTATGTCAGGAAGCTGTGCACAAAGAGTAAGCATGGAAGGTCCCAGACCAAAGGTCAAACCAGGTTAAGAAATTTGCATGTTTCATGGGAATTGTAGAATCAGTGTTACTGGAATGAACACATTTTGTGAAGTGCTTCAGCCTAAATTCCCAGCGACTTCTGATTTTCACTGAAGTCATACAGACAGGAACACAAATGGCTTTAGGTATTGAAAGGAAAACTGTTGCCCAAAGTATAAGTTTCATCTAATAACTCAAACCTCTATTGTTTTCCTCTTGGGTTTCAGTATGCCCAGGCTGAGATTTGAATGCTAAATCTAGGTCAAACAGAACTCTGCTCAAAGAATTCCCAGTCCTGAGGACTATGAGGTAGCTTTGAAAACACTTGTGTTGGGAACATTTGGCAGAGGTACTATGCACTGCATTTATTCTTTGGAAATTTATCTTTTGAGTACTTTCTGTGTCGGGGATTCTGCAGGGCATAGCAGTGGGGAGTATGAATAAGTCATGGCTCCCTCCCCAACCAGCTCACATTTCAGTGGTGGCGAAACAGGCTTACAAGAATATAATGCAGTGTTCTGTTGCAGCAGAGGTGTTTTAAAGGAACAATAGTGACGGAGATGGAGGAATAATTAATTGACTTTGCATTCCGTGTTTTGGGGGAGTGGTGGAGGAGGTGAGACTGTTGGAAGATTTCTTGAAAGAATTAATATTTAATTTGTGAACTGGAGGTTGAAGTGTAACTTTTATTATATCGGTAAATGGTAAAACGGCCTTCAAGAGAAAAGGAGGAGAATGCATGAAACAGTCAATGTGTGGAAAAGGATAGTATACCTAGGAGAATGTGAGCATGGTCAGTTAAAAGGGTGAAGGTGGAGCCGTGCCGGAGATGGGGCTGAGAGAAGAGAGCACAGGAAGTGTGAGGCTCTGTGATGCCCCTGTTCTTGGTGAGGAGGCAAAATAACATATCAGATTTCATGGTTTATAAAGATATATGTTTATAATGTAGAGATTGGAATAGAGAGGAAAGAGAATTGAATCTGCAGGCACAATTAAAAGTTGGTTACAAAATGAATAAGTCTGAAAAACTTAGTTGTGGTAAGTTTATTGGGAAACAGGCATTCTCATAGACTGTTGAAGGGTCTGCAAATCAGAACTTTTATGGAAGACAAAAATTTAATATGTAGTAACTGCCTCTCTTGAATTTATAAGATACACTCCCACGTGTGCATAACCATGTTTGTCATCAGCGACTGTGATCAATCTTAATTTTTATCAATATGAAACTGGCTAAGTAAAGCAACAAGAATTTATGCAATATAATGACCTGTAATGAAAAGAAGAAGGCAGATACATATTCAAAGAAATAAATGGCCAAGGAGTTATCGTTAAGGGAAACATGAGTTGAGTTCAGGTGAAAGGTAGGTGGATAGACAATAGTTGCACACATATAGTAACAGGTGGTCATCCTATTAAGCATTATTGGGAACACTTAACCCAAACAAACAATGCAGTTTGAATGTAGTGGAGAGCTCCTGAGCCACTGAAAAATAAATCAGGTCTAAAATTAAAAAAAAAAATTAAATCTAGAAAAGTAAACCCTGAATTTGGGGTAGTTTTTTTTTTTTTTTCACTCTAAATGTACACTGATACTGCAATTGTGATCTAAGAACCTGAGAAATTGAAAGCAGATATTTCAACATATTGAAAGAGCTAAGAGGGCAGAGAATGAAGTTCGGGCTCTGCACATCAGAAGTTTCATTGTGAGAAACCACTTTCTTTCCAGCTGAAAAGTGAAAAGTGTATCCCCTAGGAGTAAAGTGGGGTCCAAAACCCACCTGCTCTCCAAGAGAATGAGGTTTAGTTTCTAGATATCTTAATATCAAAGTGGATCGATCATGGATAGCTACTGACACTAGCAAATCTGCCAGAAGCCAATGTACATATTTTCTGGAGTAAAGTACATTATCCTAGCCTTCAATTAAATATACAATTTTTATATACAATGAACATTAGCAATGACCAAATTGTTTAGCACTTAAAAAATAATAACCAGGTCTAAGAAGAGAATAGAGACAAGACTGACAATCAGGAGAATCAATACACAAAAGAAATGGGCCTACTTGGGATCCAGATAATGGAGTTGAAAAAGAGGGAAACACTTAAAATAGCTATGCTTAATGAATTCAGAGAAATAAAAGATAATACTGTAAATTTCAGCAGAAAATTAAAAACTTCATAAGATGAAAATTTTTGAGGTTTAAAATATAGAAATTAAAATTAAGAAAAATATAGATGTATTTAATAGCAAATTAGGATGACTGAAGAGAGTTAGTGAGTTGGAAGATCACACAGAAAGGAAGCATACAAAATGATACAAAATATGAGGTCTGGAAAACACAGAAGAGAGTGGAAGGAATTTTAAAGGTCATCTAAAACACTTTGCTGTGGTACAGATGGGTCAGTGTTTACCAGAACTCTTTCCAGAGTCACAAAGAGCTGGACTACATTCCCCAGCCTCCCTTGAGGTTGGCTGTGGCCTTATGATTGGGTTCTGACCAATGGAATATAGGAGGAAGAGAACATAGACCAAACAAAACAGGCTTGGCCCATGCAAACATCTCATGCCACACTCCTCTCTCCTGTCTGGAGATGCTCAGGTGACCTTGGAAGCCTCCATCACCTTGGGGTGCTACAGGACTGCAGGGAGCAGTCTCTCAACCCATCTCTGAATCGTTTTCACAAAAATGAGAAATAAACTGCTACTGTGTTAAGAAACTGAGATTTTAGCTTATCTGTCACTGTAGCCAGCATCACCTTAAGTACCATTCTCAACCATTCTGGGGAACTTCTTTTTCTTTTTTTTTATTACTGGTATGAATCTAGGGAACTTCTTTGCAGCAACTTCTAATATCGACTTTCAGGCTAAGAACCTACAGTGAAGAGACTGTCCAACAGTCCATAACAACTAATTCCTTCTTTTGAAAGGTTAGCACTTAGAAAACACTCTTCCTGATTTTCTGTCAATACACATATTCATTAGACTTATTTATTTATCTGGGATTTCTTTCAGAGCTAGTCCTGTAGATATTGAATGCAGTCCTCATAAAGAATTTCTAATTTGGAAAGAAGAAATGGGAAGTGTTTTTGAAAGAGGAAAATGGAAAACTCCCTGATACTGTCTAATTGAATGATCTTGATTATGTCTCCTTTCCTGAAACTTGACCTTGATCTGGGAAATGATTGCATTAAATGGATCTCCACGACCCTTTGAGTTCAGGAAGGTGAGATTTGATTTTCACCTATTAGCTCAGAAAAAAAAAAAGAATATAAAACAGGATATTAAAAAGTGTAAAATAAGTACTCTGTTAAATATAATATAATGTAATATAAAATAATATAAATCCATGTCAACATCCATATCTAGTTGAAATGAGAAGATTGAAGATTAGATTTATGTCTATATGACAAAGAAAGGTGATACTTCATTCACTTATCCTCACAAAATTCAGAGTTCTCTTAAGGGTCATTTAAGCCTGTTCATCTCATACCCCTCTCCCCAATCCAGCCTCCGAAGCTTGAATTCCTTCTACCACAGCTCCACCCAGTGGACTTTGGATGCTGCTTGAATTCTTCTAGTGACAGGGAAGTCATTACATGCCAGGAAAACAACAGATTACCTTTTGAGCAGCTGAGTTTCCACACTTAAATATTAAGAAGTGGATTTAATAAGGTCAGAAAATAATTTGATCACAGGACTACATGTTCTTATGCACACATACACTTATTAGGCCAGTAGACACGACAGCTATGTGAAGAGGTGTGTAAACACTGTAGTGGTGTACACTCATACGTGCTGTAAAGCCTGTGTACATGGAACCTATTCAGTCATTGATACATTTATACAGAATCACATAACATCCTTGCTAATCATTTTGACTATGACAGGATATAAAAATCTTTTGTTCCCTCTTTCTGATGAGGATAAGGTCATTTTCTATGCCTTTAAGAGTTGCAGAGTAAGTTTTTATCTAATGAATCTTGCAAGAAGAGATAAAAATAGTTTTCCATGGCAGCATTGATTATAGTGCTGACTGGTCCCCACACCCTTAGGGTCTAAAGTTTCCTCCTTGATAGGCCACAGCTGGTCTAAGGAGGCAGTTTAGGTAAAATGTGACTTCTTTCAATAACCTGCTTTTTCTCCCTCTGTGCAATGACTTAAAACCATGCTTTTCCCTATTTCTGGAATGCCATCATTTCAAATTGGCATCAGTGTACATATCTGGGGTCAATGACTGCATCCTTACTGCCTAAAATGGCTAAATAATGAACTGAATGACAACCACTTCATAGTACACAATCATTCCTGAGTTAGGTAGGGTAGGGATCCTTACCTCAAATTACAGTAAGGAAGACCCAGAGTCAGTGCGGTTAGCAATAAGCCCCAATCTCACTGATTTTAGGTGGCAAAATTGACTTCTCCTGGAATCCATGCACAACTGCCTACTGAATATTCATTAGTAGCCCATTGCTTTATACTGTGTGACAATGTGTCTACTCTGAAACATGAGATGTCATGATATGGGTGGGCATGTGGCTCAGTTCTGACCAATGAGATGTTCCTTCCTGAGCAAACAGACCAATGTCTGGCAACAACAGGCCCCTTCTCCCTTCTATCTGGAAAGTAGGTATGATACCTGATGATCTAGCAACCAGAACCATAGAAAACACAACCATAACGTAAGACCTAATGTAAATTAGACCCTTACATTGAGCCGGGTGTTTCTAAGCACTTTCTGTAGATAAACATTTAAATCTCATAGCAATGATTATTCAAAGATATGAAAACTGAGGCACAGAAAGGTGAAGTTACTTGTCCAAGGTGATAAAGGCAGGATTTGAAGTCTGGCACGTGGGGTTCATGACTGTGTGAAGGATAGTAGAGGAGAAACTGAGCCCCTTACACCAACCCTGATTCTGTTATATTAAAAATTGAAATGTCTTATTTGTTTAAGTCACTGTGGCAGGGGCTTTCTTGCAGCTGACTACAGTCCTGGCTTCTGCTTGGTGTTTTGTGATACACAGGGAAGAACTCTGGGCTGGATTCCAGGTGAGCTTGGTTCAAGTTCAAGGTCTGTCAAGTAACTAACTGTGTAACATTGAGAAAGTTGCATCCGTGACCTGGGTTCAGTTTCCTCATCTTTGAAAGGAGAGAACTAAATAGGTTCTCTTTCTAGGTCTTTTAAAGTCTGCTCTTCTTGGATTCTTAAGGTTTCTCAGGCTGCCATCTCGTATGCTCTGATGTGTTAATTGCTACATAAAAGGGTAGACAGAAGCAACACTTGCTGCATGCGTGGAGACCACAAAGAGAAGGGCTGCCTCTGAAACCGGCCAAACCTACCCTTGTCTTCCACCACCTTACTGGTCATCAGTCTGTTAAATTCACTTGAGAAACTAACACCTATTGAACTTAATTCCATTACATACCAGCCTGTCTTATAGTCTTATTTTCTCACCATTTTACCTAAAATCATCCATAGGCACATGTATGTTTATTTCATTCTTTTGAAATGCCTTGCAAAATCCTGTTACCAGCAATAGCAGGAATTAGCAAGTGGATTTTAGATAAGAGAAAGCAATTTTGTCAGGTCAAATAATCATAGCAACTTAATTTTACTCTTACTTGATCATTCCTGAGAGATGTTAGGTTTATTATAAATCACCAGGGTAGTTTTGGTCTGAGCAATTGTCTCCATTTATAAAATATCAACAAACCAAGCAGAAATTACAAAAAAAAAAAAAAAAAAAAAAAAAACCCAAAAAACAAAAAACAAAAAATCTCAAGCACACACACACAAATAAGTTCTAGTGATAGCACAACAGAAGGTATAAATATGGAATAATACGCCATCTCTCTTATTTATGAGTTCTCATTAGGAGTAAAAGCCATGAATAGTTTTCTAATCAGTTTAAGGACATGTAAAATCAGAGACCAGCTGAGCTGGATTGAAGCTGGTAGGTCACTTACTCCAGAAGTTCTCAGCTTTTGCTCTACTTTAGAATCACCCTGGGGGGTTTTAAAAACCCAGTGCTCTGTCTTCATTCAAGACATTTACGTCAGATTGTCTGTGGTGGAATGTAGGCATTAGTGTATTTTAATGTTCCTGGGCAACTATATGTACAGCCAAGGTTGAGAACCACTATTCTCAGTCAGATTCCTTTCTTCTAAGAAGGTGAGAGGCTGAGGATCCACCAGGGAATGAATGGACTAATTGAAGTGTCAAAATCACCATCGAGCTGAGGTCTGTTGGTTCCTGCAGTCTTTGCTCTCTATTATGCCCAAGCCACATCATGTTCTGGGGATGCTAGTGGCTATTGCAGTCAACTCTAAAACCAGTAGGGAATTGTATTTACGGGGCCATGAAAAGAGTTTTGACCAAGGTGCTTTGAGAATCAACTTGAAGCTCTGCATCCCCATTTTGAAGAATGACAGGTTCTTAAGCCCAGTACCTGAGGAATGATCTGAAGGCCTAATGTGGACAGGGAGCTGGACAGTTAGAGAAAGGGAGAAGGACAAAGCAAACTGCATTTTCTGGGTGCCTACTGCTCCGTGGCGGGTAATGGTAAACACTTTATTAGATGAGCTTTCTTTAGTTCTTAGTGCCAGGCTGGTAAGCTGAGGTGCCAGAAATAACACTCTTGGTTACTAAAATATTCCAGTAATTCTGGGGAGATTGATCAATAGCTATTTTTATGAGATGGTTAATTGCTTTCCTCTCTCCTATCCCTGTTCCCCTAGTCACTCTGCTTCTTTGTTAGGATTCCCTTGGCCTCTCCCAGCTCAGCACCCAAGGAATCAAAAAACGACACAGTAGAAGACTTGGAGCACTGCTCTAGTGCTCAGACCTTATTTCCTACCAATTGCTCAGTACCCAGGACACTTGAATTGTGAAATCTTTTGAGTTTCGCCTCTGTTCATATGACCTCAGTGAGACAGAATCAGGATCCATCATTGTGCAGTTGAAAAAGCAGATGCTCAGAGAGTGTATGACACTTGATCAAGATCACACAGCGAATAAATGGCAGTTACCCCAACCACTCTGCTATTGCCTCTTTAGGCAATGTCTATGTTTGAAGAATGGTGCCCTGTAATGCTCTGGAATCAAGTGTGTATTTTAAATATTCATTTCCTTCTCTTTAAAACACAGCATGAAAAGAGGGAAGCTACAGTTGCCTTGCTTTAGCTTCCTCACATGCAAAATGAACTTGGGTACCTGTAGTAGAGATACCAACATGGCCTGTAGATTTTTTTTTTAAATGATCTGAGAGGAAGACAAGGAGTTTTAGGCCTAGCCTGGGAACTTGTCTCAGGGTTCAAATCTGGAGTGAATCATATGACCATATTGTCTATATCCATTGATGACCCCTCTCCTTTCTTTCCTTATTCTAGAATCCCCACCTGAAGAATTCAAGCTAGTGAGTAATACTCTCACATGCTGCCTGTGTGGGCATGACTCTGTAATGTGCAAGAAGCACTTAAACATGAGAGTGCTAATACATAACAGTTTACCACCACTTTAAATCTGCAGATAATTTTTTAATAACATTAATAAATTCTATAGATTGTAGAGTCTCTACAGCAAAAGGGAAAACGATCATTATCTGCATAAAGACTTGGGTGATATACCATTGAGTTCAGGGCCTACCCTGTACTGGGCACAACCCTTGGCACAGAGAAGGTGCTGGGTAAAGTTATTAAATTCAATGCTGAATACTTAGTTTTTATCAAAGAATAGTAAAGGGAGAACCAGGATTGAATACCTAATTTCTAGGCATAGATGTAGTGACAATTTCAGCCTGCATTAAGCCATATTTTTAAACTAAGTTCCTCATATTCCAGGGGATTCACTCCTCTTTGTCATTTTAGGACAAATTAAAAATAGGACATATACAAGGTAAAATCTAGTATTTATGAAACAAAAATCCAAATTTTTCTCTTCATAGAACCTCTACCATTGCTAGCCCTCAATGATTTATTGATACAGGATAACCCTTTTGCAAAGGAAGATGAAAGATACCCAAAGAACCCCTAAACAGTGAGACAGAAAGAATCCCAGCAAGGTGTTTCCAGGGATACAGACCAAGATGCCAAACACTGCCTGGCGACTTACCAGGCAGGTAACCTCAGACAGGTTTGGTAAGCTCAGAAGCCTCTGTTTCATCACCTTTCAGAGGGACAGTGCCTCTCCCCAGCTTCCTTCCCCAGGTTGCTGAGGATTAAAGGAGACAATGTGTTTAGCACTCACAGGTTAGGACCCAGGACATACTGGGTTTTAGAGAAATATTGAACTTCTTGCCCCACCAGGGTTCAAGGTCTTGAGGTATCCACAAAAGATGCTGATAAAAAAAATTTTATGATTTTGTAGTTTCTGTGCGTTATACCACAAAACATTGAAATTGTTGAAATAAACTTTCCAATAAGAAAAGTAAGGGATCTACAACTAAATCAAAGTACTAATGATTTTTTAGTTCCTTTTATAATTATAGTTATCAAATCATCTATGGATATACTTTTCATGTAATACTGGAGTTACTGGATACATTTATTTTTCCAAAAGTATACAATTTTAGGGAACAAACAGAATAAAAATCAAAGAAAAATTTCTGATGAAATTAGCAATAAGCATCCTATTAAGTCAGTAGAACTAAAGAAGTACTATTTTTGCTTCACAGTTATGGAAGCTGTTTCCTTTCTAAAAGCACACAGTTATACCGTTATGACCAAGCTGATTGAACCAGGGTTGAACACCTGACCCTATGAGTTAGGCCAAACAGATTCTCCCTTTTAAGAACTTGGAAGATAAAGGGCACTGAAACAGTATTGTTGAGCAAAGATGGATCAAATAGGAACTTCGTTAGTACAAAACATCCTAAGGACCAATATTCTGGGGACCAGAATAGGAGGGATGAAGGAGAGGTAAGAAGAGCTTTCATATACCTGTTTCATTAATTTCTTCAAATAAAGAACTTTTTAAAAAATATGAATGTGTTTCCATTCCCTGTAATCAAGGTTCTTTAAGAAAGAAATATTAGACAATGAGAAAATATTGTATTGAGACTGAATTTTTCCTGTTCAAAGGCTGGAGAAAAAATCCACACATACACACATCTCACATAGAAATATAGGTAAATAGATGATAGATATAATCTCCTTCCGTGATATGTTACAAGGAAGAAGAAAAGCCTGGGGAGGAAGTTGGGATGGAGTGGAGAGCTTGATGCTACTGCAGCATAGTACTCATGCTATGCGAAACAGTATTAAATACAGCTAGGTTAGTGCAAATGATAGACTCTGTATTTTAAGTGAAAATTGGAACAATTTAAAATAAGAGAATTAGCTATATCTGGTGTCAAACCTTAATGCCAGAATGTGACTGGTCCACAGATGCAGGAAGATATTCCCGGGGAAAAGTCCAGAAAAGAGAAATTACACTTATTAAAGGATTAGGATAATATAAGGCTAATGAAAAGGAGAAAATGGATTAATGCCTTGGTTCTTCCTAGCTAAAGATTTTTCAAGGTCTTTAGTGAGAAGAAATTGAAATTACAGCAGAGTCATAGTCTATATTATTTGTGCTTTGTTATATATACTATGGTTTATTTAGCTTTTAAATAAACTATAGGCAGTCATTGCATGTGTAATGGTAGTGATAATAGCTACATTTATTGATGCCTTACTATATACTTGATGTTTTACTAGGTATTACATATATCCATATTTCCCTGCTCAAATAACTGCAAGTCCTAAACAGGCTCTTCCCCACATCCATCCTTCCAAGGGCAGAAAGTGTACACACACTAGTGTATGCTCCCTGGGCTGGAGGTATGGACTGTGGCTGAAGCTTGGGTATGTGAATGGAGATGTCCATGCAGGTATGAACCGAGGCCTCTTGCAGCATGACAGAAAGAAACAGAGGGTGAGCTGTGGGCTCATTCACCTACACTGACATGTTATAGTTTGGAGTCTAAGAATCTGAAAGTAGAACTATGCCATCTATGTTTTAGTGAAATTAGATTTGTCAAGGATAGAGGGTTGAATAAGATATATTTTGTTTAATAGTTAACTTAATTTTTATAATCTTGAAGAATTTAGCCATAGGACACATGGCTCTCCAATCTGCCTCCTAGACCTGCAGATTCCAGAGGAGACTTGGTGCCTGCTGTGTAACAGGCCCTCAATGACCATATCTCATATTATTGATGACTGTTTTTAAGGTTTATTCCTACTTAGTAGTGCTTCAATTTATAAACAACACAGTGTATTGGATGGGGTTTTGAAATAGCCAACAATTAAATTCTAGAAATAATCATCCAAACAGAACAGATCTGAATCCTTGAACAAGAAGGGCTGGAATAATAACAGCTGGATAGAGGCTGTGGCAGGCGACAGGGCCTAAAGTATTCATAGCTGCTCTACTAGTTGGTAGTAATTATCTGGGGAAAAGGGGGAGAGGGTAGCACCAAGAGGGGAACAGCTGTTTCTGCAGCTGTGGACAAGAACACTGGGCTGAATGTGAATTGAAGTTCATCTTCATGCGCTGCATTGTCTCAGCAGGAGAGGGGGTCAGACATTTGGAGGTCCATGGAAAGGATGATCAACTAGCTGTGCCCCTGATTATTGAACAGCTATTGAATATCCTATCCTGACAACTTTATTGCTAGAAGAACTTAGTCTCTGCACTAACAAAGAACTGGAATTCAACCTCTACAACAAAGGGAAGAGGTACATTGCAGAGCACTAGGTTAGGAATTGGAAGATGTGTCCCCAACTTATTGAATGTCTACAGGTAAGTCAGTTCACTCCTCAGTGCTTCAATAACTCATTAGAGACACTAAAGCATTTAGTACCATACTCAACATACAACCCACAGGTGAGCAGTGAATTAATGTTGGCAATTAATGTTGTACTCCTGTTAATTATTTCTGTCCAATGATAATACCCCTCCTACCTACTTCAGAGGTAGTTGTAAGGACAAGTGAATTAGTGGATATTAAAGGAGTTTGAAAGTTGTCCAAATGTGAGAGCATATTAATTATTATGTACTCCAAAGGGGGAATGATGCGCATGATCCCCAAAGACCTACTTAAACCCTAATATAATAGTCCACCCTTGTCTTCAGAGTTTGCTTTTTAAAGACCTTCAGTGAATGTTTAAAGCTCAAGTAGTACCAAATCCTGCATATACTATATGTTTTATATATCTGGCAGCATTGCCACATAATAACATGGTTAATCTATCCTTCCAAGTTTTATATCCTGGTTCCTCCTTTTCATCAGTACTCTTGCAGTTTGGGGTCATTATTAAACAAAATATGGGTTATTTGAACACAGGCACTGTGATCCTGTGATAGCTGATCTGATAACAGAGCTGGCTACTGAGTGACTAACAGGCAGGTAGTGTGGCCACTCAGGACAAAGGGTTGCTCTATGCTTGAGGCAGGATAGCATTTCATCACACTACTCAGAATGATATTCAATCTAAAACTTATTTATTTCTAGAATTTTTCATTCAATATTTTTAGGCCATGGTTGATCACAGGTTACTGAAACTTTGTAAAGAGAAACCATGGACAAGGGAACTACTAGATCAAATGTAAGGAACTCCTTATACCAATATTGGTGTCTAGAACTCCTGTATTAGTGATGTCTCAAAAAACCTCTGTGAGGGTGGAAAGTTTCCATATCTGCACAGCCTGAGCTATCTAGCACTTGTGGCCAGCAACTGCTTTTATATATGTCAGACTTATGCCAACTTACTCCTGAAGAAATGCACATGTTTATCATAATTCATTCATTACTTCTTGCTGTGGGGAGCACAATAGCACAGAATTTCAACAGTGTTGAGGATTCTAATGATGGTTATCTGAACACCTTCATAGTCACACTTCACAGATACAGAAGCTCACACCATGCAGAGCTCTTAGCTCTATGATGAGCTAGAAGTTGTCACTTCGTTGTACCTAAGAGGTATTGGAGGCTCAGAAAATTGAGATGAAGTTCAAGAGATGACATAACCATATAAGAAATAACAATAGCAAGTTTTACCAGGTATTAGTTATGCAGAACAGGGATTCTCTAATGTGAGAATGTGAGGGAATGTGAGGATGGGTTGGGGATGAGATCCCACAGAGAACGGAGAGCCAGGTGAGCTGGCTAGGAGTCATGGGGGTACACTAGGAGTGGGGGGCAAGCGACCCAGGCAAATGGCCCCAGGTGGAGGCCAAGATGAGGCAAATGTCACTCCAAGAAGCTGCTCTGGGATACATGAGGCAGGCCAGAGGAACCATTGCTTGACCCCTCTCTAGGTGGCAAAATGTTGAAGCAAAATGAAAATGAACATCCCTCTTAGTTGTTTCTTCTTCTCCTGCTCCTTTTACTTCTCCTCCTTCTTTTCTCCTTCTTCCTCTTCCCCTTCTTCTTCTTCTTATTTTTTTTTTTTTGTTATCAGAATTGAACTCTGATACCAAGGAAGTTTAGCCACTGAGTCACATCCCCAGCCCTTTTAAATATATATATATATATATATATAAATTTTGAGATAAGTTCTCACTAAGTTGCTTAGTGCCTCTCTAAGTTGCTGAGGCTGGCTTTGAGCCTGTGAGCCTTCTGATGGGATTATAAGTGTGTGCCACTGTGCCTGGCTTCAGTCCATCTTCTTGAGTGGCACCAGAATACAGATTTTTCCCTCCCAAATGACAAACTCTGCCTTTTGCTTATGGTCATTTCCTAATGGAAGCATCCCCTGCCCGCCTCTGGACTAAGTCAGGATACCTGCTCTCTGTTCCCAAAGCCCAGCATGATTTCTGGTTGTAGTATTTTAACTGATTAATTCACAGCTAAATTTTGTCTCTCTGACATTTTTTAGCATGGTACCTAGTACTTACTAATTATTATTACTTTTTGAAATTATTATTCATTGTTATTTATTGAACTTCAAGCTACTTAATAGAGGAAGTGCTATGGTTAGGTATATGGCTTTTATTTTCTGGGGAAGCCACCTCCAACCAACCCCTGGGACTTTCTACATGCCAGGCACTGTCTTAGACATGTTGATGAAGGTACAATGGTGTGAAAATATGGAAATCACCAAGGCAGTCCTTGGCATGTTATCAACCTTATGTGTAGCTTACTGGTTTTGTCTTCCTACCTTGTCTCTCTGAACCATTTTTATGTAAGTTGTCAGATATAAGTTATAAATAATCAATCATCACAACACAAGGTAAAATAGAATACATAAAATCCACAAGATATACATTTGCATCTGTATGTACAAGGCATATCATGGAAGTTCTTAGCCCTAAGAAGCTGATTCTATGAGCTCTGGTTTTCAGTAAGAAATCACCAGGGGATTTTAAGCATGCAAATTTCTGATTCTGATTTTATAAACCTTTGATGCATTTCAGAATGCTGATCATCAAAACTTTATGCAGCTCAGAATATTTTCCTCCTGTAATATTTCCTCAAAGGAAAAATAACTGGAGGAGTCACTGGCAGAAGTGAAAATAAGTTTGTTGACACCCCCGGATGTTAGGGATCAAGCTTGGGTTCCTCCTGGGGCAGGAATCTCAACTTGGCTTTTCTGTAGCATCACCTGAGAGCAACATTTTAAAGACTAAGATTCCTGGTCCCCCACCAGGAACCAGACGAGGGGATTCTTGTTAACTAGATCTTAGTACTGCCGAATGCCTAACTCAAGGCTCAACTAAGATTGGTGACCAGCGTTGGCTCTCAGGTCCTCTGTTATGTTTCCCTGCCTGAGGCCTCTGCCTACAAGTTCTACCCTGTACAGTTCATGGGCAGGAACCTCATTATTTCAGTCCCATCAGATAATGATCTGGAACATAACAGGCTTTGGTTTATGACTCCCACCCCATAGGAGCTCAGGCAGCACAGGTCTTTTCCTCTCTTCGTAGGACTTCCTGTTTCTCCTGGAACTGCCTCTACCATGATCCCAACTCATTTTCTCTCTGGGCTCTTGGAGCTCCCATTCCCAGGCCTGGAACTTGCTGGATCATTTGCTGATTATACACAGGACCCTACCATTTAGATATTTGCTAAATGTTTGCTATTATTCACCTCACCTCAACTGCTCTTTGGACTGCTGCCCTACCTATGGCTCACCCCTCCCCTTTCTACCTTCGTCCCCTTCTTCTGATTAATCCCTATACAGAGACAAATTTCTCAATCATATCCTTTCAGTGGGCACTCAGCATTTATCTGTTCAGCCATCCCTGTGAGACCAGGTTATGTGGTCACAAATTCCTTGTGCAATTGCCAGCAACTGTGTTGCAAAATTTATTCCATGTTTATGCAAATCATTTTGCATTTTTAAAGAAATTATATGGTGTTATTGTGTGTGTGTTTGTGTGTTTGTGTGTATGTGTGTATGTGTGTGTGCATTTGGCAGGGAGGGGTCAAATTAATTATGAATCTTCCATCAGAACAATTATTCATAAAACTAGCATCATTTGCATCTTAAATAGTCTCCAGGAATTCAAAGAAAGTGTGTACTATAGCCACAATGATAAACTCAATAATAATTAGAATTATTCCCAGTCTGTTAAGTAATGCAGACATATTAAAACACTTTTGGTTGAGTTTATTATGTTATAATAAAATGAAAGCATAGCTGAAGGGCAATATTGGGTAGCAGCTGGTCCATTACCAATTCTACATTCTCTATTAGATACTGTGTAGGTGTTTATATAGGCTTAAAATGATTAAAAAAACACACCACTTCCAACCTGCAGGCTCAAAAAGCAAAAACAGAGGAGAAAGCAGAAAACCCTTTTTTGAATATAGTTGATTTTACAATTGTAAATTTCTACCTTTCCTGCTTGAATAAATAATCCACTTATAAGAGTCTTCAACATTTTTCATGTATCTTTGTTTTCAATAGCATTGTGCTCTACTTTGTAGACATCTGCCAGTCCTGACTTTTACTATGTTCTATCCTACCTGACCCTGCCTTTTCCTATCATGTCTTGCCCTATCCTAATTTCTCCTCTACTATTCTATCCTGAATAACCTCTTGGATTCTGTGAATTTTAATACATCTGATTCTAATTGATCACCTGTTATGTGCCAGGAACTTAAGGTGACAAGGAGGTGAACAGGTTGGAGACTCTGCTCTTGAACTGCTGGCTTTGGAGTAAGGTGAGACCATGAGAAGTTTGCAAGTTACTATCTAAGATGGCAGCCCTGTGATGTGAGGGCCCAAGTTACACTGTAAAGCCAAAGGTGGCAAAGTAGAGAGATTGATCTGATGGGGGTGCTAACCTTACACATGTCCACAGGTTGCCCTGACATCTGCTGCCCCATTGCAACATTCCAGGGAGGAAAGGGATTGTAAAAGAAATACCAAATCAGTGGCAGAAACTGCAAATTAAAGTCACAGGTCTATTTGTTCTGTAAGTGTTATAGGAATGGTACAAATTTGTCCCGGTTAGAAAGTACAACAAAACAAATCTCCATCAGATAAAGAGCCTCACTGTCAGCATGACTTTGCTGCCTGGGGCACTAGTTCTGCCGCCCTGTTCCCTCGATTTTTCTGCCTCTCCACCAAATCTTTTTCTCCCTCTCTTCACTCTCCTGCTCACTATTGCTCTCTTGGCCAAGCCATTCAGTTCATTTAGAATCTCATCCATTCTTAGAAGGGAGCATCTCTAAAATTCACCAAACACCTGGGACCCAGGTGTTCTCCTTGGCAAATAGAAAATGTAATAATAATAATAATAATAATAAAATAATAATAATATATCCTTAATAACAACTACCATTTGTGGACTGGCACCTTCCATGTGCTAATCATTATTCTGAGCCTTTCCCATGAATTACTTATGTTCCACAAAGCCACAAGGTGAGACTGGGATTCCTGTTAATCTCTAGACAAAAGTGAAGTTAAGAGAAAATTATTTGCACAGAGAAGAATGCATCCGTAATTGCTAAATGAATGAATGAATGACTACGGGAACGAACAGAGGGACCAAGTTCACTCCTCAGTGAGTGGTAGGACATCTTGAACCATGATCCATCCAAGCCTTTGCTCTTAATGATATCACTGTATCTGAGACTTGGGGCAGGGAGGAAAGAAAAGCCATGGAGGGAGGGGAGAAGAGCCATGGAGGGGGATGATGGACAGAGGAATTCCCGCTGCAAACCAGGACACAGAGGTTGGAGTCCTGACTTAGATTTGGGACAGAGCCTAGCAGTCACCAGGGAAAGAAGGCATTAATGAAGCTATGCCAGTGTGAAGTGAGGTTGTTCATTCTTCTATGTTCTAAATGACACATCTCTGGTTTCATCCTGTCACCTCCCTGTCTCCCTGGCACTGTTTCTATTTTCTTCTCCATGTTTATAGCCTGTCTTTGGTTGGACTTCATTCTTTTCTGGTTTCTTTAAACATGCATTTTTACTGTGATTCTAATTGCCTGTTGATACTTTATAACCAGAGAGCTTTGAAAAAAATATTTGAAGAGTTTGAATTTTTTACTATTTTTAATTTTAGTGAAGGAGAAAATACTGCAAACCTTCTTGAGGACATCCAAATGGGCAAAACTTCAACTTTGTACTCACCCTGCTAAAGATGACCAGGAGGAAGCTGCTCACCCTATGAACAGTTTGAAATCTTACTCTGACCAGAGAACTGTACAAAGAGATCAAGGAAGGCTTCCAGTGCAGGCAGGGACTACTGTCAAAGAAACACTCAGAGTTCTTCTAAGTAGAAAAATGACAAGAGAATCTGAATTTTTGTTTACCCCTTGACATCAAGCAGAAACTCCCACATGAATCATCTTTATTCCCCACAATAATCTTGAGAGCACCTTGTGCCATATATATATTTTCTTCTATCACAAACTCATTTGCACATATCAGCACTAATTTTTAAATGTGCCTGGAAGCAGTGAAAAATGAAACTTCAGATTGGTAGCAGCTTTCAAATAGCATTCACTCACAGCTGCTCCTCAACTTTTACTTGTTATTAAAAAGGGGGAAAGACAAAATTGGTATTTTTTTATTGCTCTAATTAAGCTTTTAAAAGCTGCAACTATACAGAAAAGAAAGAGGGAGGAAGTGGGGGAAACAAGAAAATGAAGCACTTGTGCTTTAGAAATGAAAGCACCAACCTAATAAAACTCACAATGACAAATTCTGCTGAAATTACTGTCTCCCCAAATCCCTGGGCTCTTGTATACTCTGGACAGAGATGGGTGTGATGTACTAGAGAACTGTTTATGGGGGAAAATAAGGCCATGAAGTGGAGATTAGCGTAGACTATAAGGAAGGAAAGAAGCAAGACATACCCTACAAAGAGCCAACCCCATTCCAGAACTGTTCTAAAAGTGTTTGATCTACTGCCTCATTTAATTCCCATGCCTCCTTCCGGAATTCATCTGGGATGAACAACAAGAAATAAGCTTAACAACAACAAAAACAAATTGTATTCTATGTACCCACCTCTGTTTAAAGGGATTTATGTGATGCATCTCATTTAATTCTTACAAACTTATGACTCATGCACTATTTTCAACCTATTTTACTAAGAAGGGTTGCTGAATGATGGAAAGATTCAAAAGGGCTCAATCTCACATGGCTTGGTCAAGCAAAGCTTTGGACCAATTGGACTCCAGGACCTACATCCCTAATCACTGTTCTAAGCTCCTACTAGGGCAGATTTCCTACCAAGAGAAGTATCTTGGAGGCAGAAAGTACTGGCAGAGTCAGTAGTTTACTGAGGCTAAAGCAAGGCAGGTAGATGCTTAAAAACCAACAAGGGAACTCTTAGCTCTGTTCTAAGAAGACATGGAGTTTTAAACAGGTGAGCAACAGGTTAAGTTTTACTTTCTGAAAGTTTATTGACTTTGGGAGAAGGAAGATTAAAGTGAGACAAGCAGGAAATAGGGAGACCACTAGGGGCCTGTTGCACAGTTCATATGGAAGATGGTGAGCAGCCTGAATATAGGGTTTGGCAGGAGAATGAAGGGAAGAAGATGAAGTAAATAAAATACAAGGATGTGGTTTTGATTGAATACATATGTGTATTTGTTAAGGGGGTAACACTGGAAGGAAGAGACCAAGAAAAATGCTGAGGATATGATCAGAATTCAAGGAGGGAAAAAAAGTGCTAAAAGTTTAAAATGCTTTGAAACTGGGATTTTATACTCAGATTTGGGAACTGCTTTTAAGGGTATAGTTTCAACACTCTTCTCTCTCCCACTCATTTGCCGTAGAAAGACAGATTCACAGTCTTTGTTTCTATATTTCTTTCCATTCCTAATTATGTTCTGTGTCCATTAAATGAAAGAGAATATGTATGCTCTAGCATTTTGGATGGCTAAGAGAATGGTTAGGTGGAATAGATCTGTAGAGTCAGGGAAATTTCTCAAACTATTAAAGGACATCTAAAAGTTTTAAATTAATCTCATATTTATTGGAGAAGACTAAATACTTTCACTCATGACCATGAACAAAGTAAAAATGTCTTCTTTCATCATTTCCATTCAATATTGTAATAGAGATTCTAGCTTGTGCAATAAGGCATGAAAAAGAAATAAAAGATGTCCACTTTAGAAGAGCAAAATAACACTTTATTTGGAGAAGATATGATAATATATGTAGAATATTTGTTTATAGAAAAGAATATTAGAACTAATTTAGTAAAATTTAACAAATATAAGATCAATATAGAAATCCATTATATTTCTATATGTTAACAACTGACAATAAGAAATTAATAACTTATCATTTTTTTTTTCAGGACCTAGGACTGAACTCAGCACCTTGTGCATGCTAGGCAAACACTCTGCCACTGAGCTAAATCCCTAACCCCACATATCACTTTTAATACCATCAAAATATGAAAAAATTTAGGGATAAATCTGAGAAAAATGTCCAACACCTAAAACTAAAGAATATTAAAGAAATTAAGAAATATTCAAATAAATGGAGAACTATATCATGTTTGTGGATTGAATGACTAAATTGTTAATATGTATATTCTTATGGAATTGATCTATACATTAAACACAATGCCAATTCAAACATCAGGATTTTTTTAAATATAAATTAACAAGATCATTGTAAAATTCATTTAGAAATATGTAATATCTGTAATAGCAAAAATAACGGTAAAAGAATACAGTTGAAGGAATTTTGCTCAAAGATTTCAAGAATTATTATAAATCTACAGAAATTAGTACAGTGAATTCAGCATCATATTAGCATCAATATGTACAAATTCATCAAAGGAACTGAAAGGAGTCCAGGGATTGACTCAAGCACATATGACCAATTGACTTTTGACAAAGGCATAAAGGCAATTTAGTGGAGTATGATAGTCTTTTCAGCAAATGATGCTAAAATTATTGGATTGCCTTAGGCAAAAAAACAATGTTTCTCAATCCTTTATATCATATAAAAATTAATTCAAAATAGATCATACATCTAAATATAAGAGCTAAAACAAGACTTCCAGAAAGATATATAGGAGAAATTTTTTATGATCTAGGGTAGATAAAGAGTTCTTAAATCATCAAAAAATCCATAATAGAAAAATTGATAAATTGAACTTTATTAATATTAAGAACTTCTACCTTTCTATAGACTCAATTTTTATAGGTCTTAAAAGAATGAAAAGAGAAAGTAAAACTGAGAGAACATTTAAATTATGTATTTGATAAATATTGTATTCAGAATACATTTTTAAAAAACGTTCAAAATTCAGTGAGGTAAACAAATAATAAATAAATAAATGACAAATTTTTGGGGGGGTATCAGGGTTTGAAGTCAGGGGCACTCAATCACCGAACCACATGGCCATCCCTATTTTGTATTTTACTTAGAGAAAGGGTCTCACTGAATTGCTTAGCACCTTGCTTTTGCTGAGTTTGACTTTGAAACCACCATCCTCCTGCCTCGGCCTCCCAAGTTGCTGGGATTATAGGCATGCTTCTCCTCACCCAGCTCAATAAAGGGCAAAAAAATTTAATATTATTTTCACCCAATAGGATACATGGATGGTAAATAACCACAGAAAAAATGGGCTACATTGTTATTTATCAGGTAAGCACAAATTAAATTTTGCATGACCAATGTGATCCTCCAACATGTACAATCAGAAAAATGAGAAATTTTGCTCCATTTATGTATGATTTATCAAAATACATAAATGAATCCTACTGTCATATATAACTAATTAGAACAAATTTTAAAAATTTTAAAAAGTATACCAAAATAAAATAAAATAAAATTGCAAGAATATGTGTATATATATATATACACACACACATATACACACACACACACACATATATATATATATATATAGATAGATAGGTAGATAGATAGATATCTAAAATACAAAAGACTGATCCTACTTATTTTGTTTTTGTAGTGCTAGGGATCAAACCCTGGGTCTTGTGCATGTTAGGCAAGAGCTCTACCACTGAACTACATCCCAGCTTCCTGATCTTACTAAATGCTGACAAGAATGTGATTGAATCTCCTCCCCTGTTCATAAGGATACAAAATGGTACAAACACTTTAGGAAATAGTTTGGCAGTTCCAATAAGAGTTAAACATTCATTTACCACACATGACTCAGCCATTCTACTCCAGGGTACCTACAGGAGAGAAATGAAAGCCTACATCCACATGAAGAGTTGTACTTGAATATTTACAGCAGTTTTATTTGCAGTCAACCAAAACTAAAACAACAAAATTACCATCAAGAGAATGGGTTTAAAAAATTGTGGTATGACCACACGATGGAATGCTACTCATGATTAAAATAAAAATTAACTATACACACACAGATCAACATGGATACATTTCCAAATACTTATTCTGAGTGGAAGGAAAGGCAAAAATAAAAATTTCAAACTGAATGATTCCCTTTACCATCTGTAGTAACTAGAGGCAGAGCAATGGTTGCCTGGAGTGGGGACAGGGCAGGGAGGGGCAAGAAGCAGAATTACAAGGGGGCCAAGTGACTTTGGGGAGTAATGAATATGTACACTATCTTCATTGTAGTGATGACTTCATGGGTATATACATATGTCAAAATGTATAGTTTATTAATGTTGATTATATTTTAATAAATCCTCTTTTTAAAAAAAGCCTATCTGTGAACATCAGGTTTAATTTCAAATTCTGAAAGACTGTTTTTTTTTTACTCTCAATGTATATACATAACCCTGAGCATTTCCAGAGGCCAACTTCTGTGATGCTCAGTGAGCATGCCCTGGGAGGGACAGGTGTTTTCTAAGTGAGAAAATGGAAGGTAGGTTTTCCCCAAGTCTGCCCCCAACAGCTAGATGGAAAGCCAATTAGTGCAGCAGCAATGTTTTGCTTAGTGTATTCCTGGTTAATTGAGGTGTCCCTTGGTTTAGGTTGTAATTAGGCTAATGCCTGTCATCATTTCTATCGGTGGGGCCTTGTAGAATCACATTCTTCATAGAAAGGTCTCCCATTTTATAGAGGACCTCCTTGCCCTAGTTCTATCATTCAAAATAGCCTTAAGCCTTTGTGCTTAAGGATATAGCCTTTGGTACATAGGTCTATGGTAACTTTTTAGTGAAATTCTGTTTAATGAAATTCTATTCAATGTTCTGTGTTTATTCATTTATTATTTTGATAGTAGCTATATATCTAGCTCCTATTGAACCCTTTACACATCCACAAAGAATTTGAGTCATCTTACTATGAACACAAACAATTGAAATTGTACCCCAGAGAAAGTACCAGTTTGTTTTTTCCAGTAGACTGTGAGGGATGGGAGCTCCTCTTTATCAGATAGCTAAGTAAGTGTATGCTTTAAAATAATCCCTTCCTGAAGAAATTTGCTTACTGGAGGTGGGGGAGGGAGAGAGGATGGGTGAGGACCAGAAAGGAAGAGGGAAGAGGAGAGAAGAGGAGGAAAGAGAAAGACAAGGAAGAAGGAAATTCTTATTTATATATTTTCTAAGAAGGCAGGGAGAGTTTAGAATTTATAAGCAAGAAAGTTTTCAATTTATCGATTCTGTCAGGAAATCACAGAGGCACGAAGTTGACCAGTGCATTAAAAACTCTGGAACAACAGGACGGGTCTACAGGGATGAAGAAAATTTGAGATCTAATGGTCGGGCACTAGAACCTAGTATAGGAAGGAAGGAAGGAAGGAAGGAAGGAAGGAAGGAAGGAAGGAAGGAAGGAAGGAAGGAAGGAAGGAAGGAAGGAGCAAGGGGGGAGAAAGGGAGGTAAGGAGGAGAAAAGGAGAATAGAAAAAGAAAGGGGGGACATGTGATCCTAGGGCTGTTTCTAGGAAAGGCAGAAAATGCATCCCAAGCTAGGATTAGTCTGATAGCACTGAATCAGCATTGGTGGTAACAGCCAAGAGAGTGCAACATCCAGTAAAAATAGCCATAATATCCACACTTACTGATATCATGCTATGTTCAGGTACTAGTGCTAAGAGCTTTATATGCATTGCCTCAATGTCTTGCAGTGAAGCTATAGGAACTATTATACCTGCATTTTACAGATGATAAAACTGAAACACATAATTTTAAGTAACTTGCCCAGAGTTAAACAGAGGAGACAGAGCTAGCATTCCTGGCTGCATTCTTGACTCCTATACTATAAGTCACCAAAGGAAATTCCCAGTCATCCCTGGGGGACTTGGTGGATGTGTCCAGTGGAATTGTGAAGCTGAATGACCAAGCAGTCAAGGAAGTGAGGACTGTCATCCTTTTCTGTCTAGCCAAGGCTAGGGGATGGGAAAGTTGGGTCATAGCAGTAACACCTGCACAGGTGAGTCCCTTTAGATCCACAGGGCAGCGGAGATACTGGGGATGAGCGTGACCCTTCCTCCAAATAATTCACACCTCCATGTATGGGGGTACAAATCAAAACTTGGGACAATGAGTAGAAGGGGGCAATATGTTCAGAGAATTCTAGAAGGAAAAGGAAGGAGAGAGTGTTGCAAACTATCCCTTTATCTGGCTTCCAAGGGATCCCATGTTTTTATGTATTTTTCACACATCAGCACATTCAGCACAAATCTGTGGAGAATCTACTGTTTACCAGATACTATGATAGTCATGCTAATTGCATAGAAATGGTTTGCTTTCTTCTGTGATCTCTTATTGGCTGGGGAGTTCTTGGTGAGTAGGGACTATCATTTTTATCAAATGTTTGACATGTATTAGAGGAGTGAAGAATGATGTTGGATTTAAAGTTCAGGATCTCACACTTAGTCCCTGTGAGTTTTAGACAAGTACTTAACTTCATTGGATCTTAGTTTCCCTAGTTGTAAAATGAGAAATTTCCATGTTGTATGTAAAGACCAAGGAAAATAATACCTAACTGTAAAAGCCAATTTATAAAATGCCAAGTGCTATATAAATGTTACATCTTGCCCTCCTCAACTTCTTCTTCTTCCTATTCTTCCTCCCTAGTTCTGCCCCAACCTCCTCTTCTTCCTAATTGCTTTCCATATCCGCCCCCCAATTTTTGTTACTCAGTTAAATAACCACTTTGAACTATTCCCAGAAGCAGACAAGGAGCAAAATAAAAAGAGGAAGTAAATATACATTTTAAGGACACCACTTACTTTGAAAGTATAATCAAGTGGCTCCTTCCTCATAATTTTTTCATTGCTCTTTCAGCATCTCTTCCTCTGCAAGAGGACTGGAGAACATTCTGTTCTCTGTATCTATGCTCTGAGGACCAGGTTAAAACAGTATGGCCATTTCTGAAGACTTTGTCTACAGGAGCCCTGAAAGCCCCTTCACCACCCATTCTGTGCACTGTCCTTCAGAACTGTCAATCCCAGAACCAGACACTGATAGACAAGGTACCTCATCTCTCTAGAGTCACACAGGCCTTTCCACTCCAGCCCATGTGGAGAGCCTCAAGAAAGTACTGGGACCTCGGGGTTTCTGAGTCTTGTAGAGTTAACCACAAGGAACCAAACCACGAAATCTGGCCACTAGATACAGCATTCATTTTAGAACATCTGGTCATCCTGCATACTAGCCCCACGGCCAAAGTGGGAGGGGGCCATTTGCATAATGATAACTTCAGTCTGAAAGACAAAAACAAGTACCTGCCTCTATTTCTTCTAAAAGTCATGCATATTCTTTTTAAACAAGCTTATGTGATTTCTCTAAACAATTGCTAAATCACATATCTTCAGAATTCCCTGGTGCCTATGGACTCCAATACACTCCAAATTTTAGGTCTCATTTTAGCATCAGTCATCATATATCCTCCGCTAGAAATTTCCCATTTTCCTTTCTTTTTTCTTTGCCTCCCATGTGTCATCTCAACCTTGAAGAATTCCAATAGATCCTTCAAGATATGACTCAAATGTAAAAGCTACACTGGTCCATCTCAGAAGAGGGCTATGCTGAATCTTTACATGACATTTTATCCAGGCCATTTATGAAACACTTGTGACTCCTCATTCCTGAAGCTGATCTTATGGAAGGCACAGAACCTCATTCTTCTTTGCTCTCTGGTTTGATGGTTAAGAAGTGCTGGTCTCTGGGGCACCCCAGGGATTCTCTAGTCTCCCCCGTTCTCCTCTCACACATCTTTCTCTACCTCTGTGGAAGGAGACTCTTCAACCAGGGCTGCTACCTTCCATGGCACTGGAACACTGGACTTGGTCACAGTTGTTATGGGTAGATCTTTGAAAGTAAAAGTGGTGTTGGTTGTAACAAACCTGCTACTTTCCCGCCCTGTCCTAATCTCTTCCACTGAGGCTGCCAAGCATCTCTTATTCTCCTTTGCTTGTTTCTTTTTCCTCAAGCACTGATAGATGCCAGTGTCTGTCTTTTTCTGTTTAGTTAGTGCAAATAAAATGTGTCTGCACATTGCATAAGGGTAGAATAAGTTTCGGATTTGCTCAGATTCAAGGCTATTTAACCTGAGCTAGTAGTGTGGGAATAACCAACAATCTGAGTAGTCTGGCCTTCCTTACTAAGCTCTGCCATGTGGGATTTGAGGCCAAAGCTCCAGATGATCTTAAAGGGTTACTTTGTCAAGAGGTACCTCTTCATAGCTCTATTTTATTCCAGGAATGGAATCTCAAGATAGTAGTGGGTGGTTGGACTAAGGCAGGATTTAGATTTCTTGGCCAGACCACCGTCTTGCTATCACACAAGTGCTATCCTTGAAAAGCATTCCAAATGTGCTTTCTTAGGAGAGAATGAGATGAGGAATCAAATGATCCCATTATGGAATCAAAGCTCTGATATTATTTTTAGCTCATGTCTTTCTTTAGCTTCTGTCCAGTCAGCCTCTTAAATCCTGTCAATTCTCCCTTACTAAATTCTTTTCATGTCCTGTTCCCCTTGTCTCAGTACCACTGTGACTGTCACTGGTATACTTTAGAAGGTCATTATCCTGCACTTGGGGTATGAAAATGATCTCCTAACTGGACATTCTCTGTCGATCATCATTGTACCTTGGAATAAGCATCCTAAAGTACCAACTCTTGTTTTTCTCCTACCTAAAAGCCTATGGGCCCTTCTTGTTCACTTCAGGTCATGACCAACAGACAAAATCCATTCTAAAGAAGGCTTTTTACTGGGCGGGGGCAGTGTTTAATAAAACAAACTATTAAACCTGAAAACAACATTCAAATATTGGAAGGTTGCTTATAATGATCATTTCTAGATTTATTTTAAAAATTAGATGTGACAATACTGGGCCTGAATTCCCAAATGGCAGTCATCTTTGGAGATAAGTTTGGGCTCCATGAGTGACTGCCATGCTTGAGACAGCATCGCAGCCTTCCCCCACCATGGATGCATGTGCATATTCACTGGCACATTGTGCAGCCACATGGAAATCTCTCAGGAATAAAATCCAGACTTCTTGAGCTACCCTTTGAGGACTTTGTAATGTGGGAGGCTGCAGAAGAAACTCCAAATTTGACCTAACCCCAGAAACTGTGATGTGTTACTTTACATAGTAAAAGGGACTATGTAGATAAGACTAAGTTAGGGATGTTAAAGGTGGGGAGATTAAACTGTATGCCAGATGGACCCAGTGTAGGGTCCTTCTAAGAGGAAGCAAGAAGAATAGATGTTCAGTAGGAACTGACAATGGAAGCAGAGATTGGATTAATGAGACCACAACTTAGAAAATGCTGGTCGCCTCTGGAGTCTGAAAGAGTCGAGGAATGAATTCTCCTCTGAAGCCTCCAGAAGGAACCAGCTCTGCTAACACTGTGATTATAGCTGTGTAATACTCATTCCAGACTTCTGACCTATAGAACTGTAGAAGAATTAATTTATGTTGTGTTAAATCACAAAGTTTGCGATAATTTGTTACAGCTACAAAAGGAAACTAGTTCATTCCAATTTTCTTTTCTAAGTTCACTGCTAGATTATCTCTCTACATATTTGGTGTGTCACCTAGGACATATTATTTACCTTTCTTTCAATATAATACTAATTTCTGATTCAGGTACTTGGCTTGAACATCGGTTTGGAAAGCCCATTTCCCCATTTCTAGGACTCCAAATTTGTCTCTCAAATGTCATCTTCTTTGAAAAAAAAAAACTTGATCATTTCCTTTCTACTCTGTTGAACTTGAGCTGGTGTGGGTTGATCACCCCATCTTTATTCTCTTCTACCACATTATTGAAGGCTAATAATGGGCCAGGCTTTGCATTCAGAATTTACATTTATAATCCTCATAAGAGGCCTTGACACTTGTGTGCCCTCACATGGATGTCCTCAGCCCATACACCCAAACCTTTTATACCTTGTACCAGTAATAAAGCAAAGGAGGTCAGTAAAATACCTTGTTCCTGAATTCCCCCTTTTTGTTTCCACACAAATAGTCAAGTTAAGGGAACAATCAGAGCAGCCCTGGACTGGAAAATCTGAATACATAATGTCTTGAAGGATAGACTTTCTTATGCACATTAGGAGTAAGGGTGAGTTAGTGTTACCTATAGAAACCTCCTATTTTACATGTGTGCCAGTCGCTCTTTGGGATGCTGGTCATATAAACAAACTAAGCAAGATAATGCTGATGATGTCACTGCTTCTGCTGCCTAACATAAAACCCTTCTCTGAGTGGGGAAAGGCACAGTACAGAGGGCACTGCAGAAAAGATACCTACCTACCACTCATCTAGCCAGCCAACACTGCACAAAACACCTTGAGGGAGATGAGGCACTGATTGGCAAAGCACTGTGAAAGATGAAGTCGCCATTTGCCAGTCTGTCACCCCTGAACTTTTCTTGGAGCAGTCTCTCATCTCTTATAAGCATTCTCCCATAAACCACGTGTCTCCCATGCTGCCTCCAGGTACTTTTTTTTTTTTTTTTTTTTGTCTGTCTGCAACCTATCCCACTGCTGTGGATAACTGAGCTGTGACAAGAAACCCTCCATTTCCTCTGAAAATCCCTACCCCTTTCATGTCTGTGAAACTGTCTGTGAACCTGACATGTAGTCTTGACTCAGGAATATGTACCACAAAGAGGCCCAACAGGTCCTGGAAGAAGTCTTAGGCTGGGTGGGCAAGAATGTCTGGGATTCTAGATATACAAAATATTAACTAGAAGTTGAACTTTGGTATCCATGTCCCTATGGCCCCACAGAATCCTTATCCTATGAGGATAGGCATAAATAGAGGAGGACCAAAGTGGAATCTTCCAAAGTGCAGAATGTAGGGCAGTCCCTTTCTCTGGATCTATGGGACATTCTGATTAAAGAATTCCATGTTTATGATTTACATCCTCAACTGGCATATACTATCTATGAAGGTAAGGACCAGAGTATGTATTTTCTTGTCTCTCCATGAGCCTTTCAGGGTTTGGAATGTATGTTGAATAGTTCTGACTGAAACAAAATCAGAAGTGTGGGTAAAAGATAGCTTGTATTTACTACCTGTCTGTTCCACACTAGTCACTAAGCTAAATGTTTCACATAAGGATCACTAAAGTGATCCTTCAACATTTTTGAGGAGGGTTCTGAACAAACACAAAAAGAACATATCAGGTAGAGTAAGGATTTAGTCAAGGTCACAAGGCGAGTAAGTAGTGGACTTGGGATTTTAATCCACATCTGTCCCTTCTCCACCTGCCATGCTCCTTCCTGAATATACTAATTCATTTAACAGTATATATTGAGTACTCTTTAAGTGACAGGTATTTCACTGATTTCTACAGGCGTGATAGTGAGTAAATCAGATACTGCCCATGAGCTTATGGAACTTCCTTCCCCCGAGACAGTCATGGAATCATGGAAACAATCACAGTTCTGCATGGTGTTTGTTATTGGTAGAAGGAAACACATAGTAGTATCATAATACAAGATTTAGCCTCTAATTGCTTAAAGTCAACATTCAGATAGTGTGGTAGGCTGTGAGAAAGGGTACTCTCAGGAGTAGGCAATTCCCAGATCCTAAAACCAGGATACAATGGCTCATTTAGCCCCATAAAGAGGCCTCCCAAAGTAAGGAAATATACTAGTAGTGCACTTCCCTGAAAAATCATTACCTTACATTATAGAGTTCACTTCTTATATCTCTTAGAGCAGAATGGTCCCTATTAGAAAACTCGCAAGTGTTTGGTAAGGTGATAGAATTAAGTTTATTAACTCACCATGGCATTTAATTTGCTCTATTATTAGTATGAATGTGAAGATTATATTCATTATGATGTATTTTGGAAGTGTTTGGGGATACTGTT
Source organism: Sciurus vulgaris (assembly GCF_902686455.1). Taxonomy (NCBI): domain Eukaryota; kingdom Metazoa; phylum Chordata; class Mammalia; order Rodentia; family Sciuridae; genus Sciurus; species Sciurus vulgaris. The sequence goes on from NC_136472.1 coordinate 77,028,085, forward strand.
ACCTACTTTAAAGTCATTGACACTAACCTTTGTACTTTTTCAAGAAAGATTATATACTGAAGTGCAAAAATGTCTGGTAAATTGTTCAAGGTCATACAGTAAATCAGAGGCCAAGAGGATGGGGAGCAGGAGATGAAAGGTTTTAAACTCCTGGCTACTGAACATCTGGTGTGTCTGTGTGTCTCACACATCCTTCTCCACTCTGTCTTTCATTCAACATCTTACAAAGAAAGAAGAAAAGGCTTTCAGGATCTGCATATGGTGTGAGGAGTGAGTTCAGTGCTGCTTTTAATTGAAAGCTTTGAGGGCAAAGCTTACGGTGCCAGGGTAACAGCTGTAGTGCATGCAACTACTCCGTCATGCTTGTATCACCATAATAGGAAGGCTTATTATTTTTTAATTAGGAGTTTTAGTGTTTTGTTAAACTGTAAATGTGTCAGGACCTGGGGATTTGGTTATACAATAAACTGTCTTGCATTTACTCTTTAGGGAAGCTTTGAGAGACACAGGGTCAGTTTGCAAAAGGCATTTCATAATTGTGGAATAACAATAGTTAACATTTACTAAGCATTTACCATTTTCCAGGCATGGGGCTGAACACTATTTGGATTCATTTATTAAACCAACCAACCAAGCCACCAACCAGCCAAATTATACACATTCCTGGGGCCCCTGCTATGGTCTAGGCACTGTTAGAGGCATTTTGGTGGATGGAGAAGGGATGAATAAAACCCATGCATACCCAGCCCCTGAAGATACTAGTCAAACATAAAATACATGCTGAAATGGAAATACATAACTGAAATGGAAGTTATTCTCTGATCAGTACCAGGATAGAGGAAGAGCTAAATGCCTTCCCTCCAGTCACAGTCTCATTTCTTGCTGTGTTTTCCTCATCTGGGTGCAAGATAACTCCATCTATCCATCTACTAATTCAAGGCACAATTTTTATGGTCTTTCTTGATTCGTTCCCTCTCCTGTGCCATGTAACAAGCCCATTGTCAAGTATCGCCTATTTACTCTCCAAAAATATGCCTCAGTCATCTTTTTCCCATCTATTCCCACTCCTCAGCTTAAGCTTCTTACCTGGACTTCTTCAATGACCTCTCAACTGGTATCCCCAAGATCAATCTTGCTCCTCCATCCACTGGCAACACTTCAGTCAATGTGACTTTGTTAAAACACAGGTCAGATTATGTCTCCTCTCCACTTAAGCATCTTTAAATGGCTCTCCATTGTGCTACTTAACATAATCTATAAGTCCCTGGTTTACCTAGTGTCCTTAACCATTATTTTTTAGTTGCAGTAACCATCTTCCCTGGACCTTAGGGTTCAAAATGTTCCCTCAGCCTTGAATGCCATTGTCCCACTGGCTATCCAACAAGCTGCTCCACATTCTTCAGCTCTGTTATGGTTTGGATATGAGGTAACTCCCAAAGCTCATGTGTGAGACAATGCAAGACAGTTCAGAGGAGAAATGATTTGGTTGTTAAAACTTTTAACCCAATCAGTGATTTAATTCCCTGATAGGGATTAATGGAGTGGTAACTGAAGTGGTACGGTGTTGCTGGAGGAGATTGGAATTGAGGTATGGCTTGCGGGTATATATTTTGTATCTGGAGAGTGGAGACTCTTTCTCTCTGCTTCCTGATGATGCAAACTGCTTCTCTCTGCCACACTCTTCCACCATGATGTTCAGTCTCACCTTGAGCCCCAAAGAATGGAACTGGCCTTCTAAGGACGAGGACTTCTGAAACTGTGAGTCCTCAAATAAACTTTTCCTCCTTTATAGTTGTGTTGGTTGGGTCATTTAGTCACAGCAGCAAAATAGCTGACTAAAACAAGCTATCAGAATGGTTTTTATCCAAGGAGAGCTCCCTGATTCCCAAGTCAGAAGTAAATCTCTATTATGCCCCTTCCTAAAAAGTTGTTTTTCTCTTTCATAATACACACTGTGTCCTGTATTTATGTATGTTGCCATGTTATTTGCTGTATGTTCTATGTTTAGTGTCCATATCTTTATGCTAGAATATCATCAACTCTATGCTCAGTGCCTAGAGCAGTGGCTAATTCATATTTAGCATTTCATAAATATTTTCTGTGGGAATGAAAGAGTTAGTGTACATCCACAAATTAGGATCCTAATTAGAATGAGATATATTCCATGCTTGTGTAAATATCTCAAAATATCATGTATAACTAACCAATAAAAATATATAGAGGGAATGGAGCCTGTGTACATTCAGGGGAAGAAAAGGCTCGTTTTGCTAAAGAGACTATGTGGGAAGTTGAGAAGGAGGTGGAATTTTAAATTTTATCCTAAAAAAGCTGGATCAGACTAGAAATGTTATGGGTTCAGATATGACTGGGGAGGGTACTCCAAATGGAAAGACAGAGATGCATGTGAGTTAAGTTTGATCCTAAAAGAGCTGATTAGACTAGAAATGGTATGGGTCCAGATATGACTGGGGAGAAAGAAAGAAATAGATGCATGTGAGTTTGAGTATTAAAGCTGCGTGGCTTGGTTGAGTCACAGATCTTCTCCCTAATTTCTTTTCTAGGAATCAATACAGAGTATTTCTCCATTGCTATACCTTTGTAAGAGTCCAATCACATGCAGATTATGAAAATGTTTTCAAGATCAACAAATCATAAAGTGACTTGAGAATTATTTTTAATACTTAAATGTTTCTGTTGTGTATATGTTATTGTTAAATTTGTCCAAATTTACAATCCTTTCATCTAGGTCCCCCTCAAAACTAGCTGGGTGCTTTGTTTCCCTGTTTTTACTGCCCTTCCTGGAAGTTATTTGTTGGTGAATACCACGAATTATGTGACCTGTTTCAGATGAGCTGAAGAGGGAGGTAGCAACAGTCAAATGAAAGAATAGAAGTAGAGGACTTTCTTTTTTTTCAGTAGAAGTAATAATTAGTATTTATTGAGTACTTACTATGTGCTGAGAATTATTCTAAGCACATCCCTTTACAATCTCATCTTTTCCTTGCAACAGCCTTGTGAGCTAGTTATTATTAGTAACCATTTGGGTCTCAAAGAGGAAACTGAAGCTTGCCCAGTCTCCTAGGATTCTAGGATAAGTGATGGCGCCAGGCCTCAGGGGATATCGTAGGGCTGGGGAGGGTAAGGAATTCTCACACTGACATTCCCCTAGTAACAGCACCTGCTGCCACCATGGATTAGTAACATCTACCTTGTTTAAATCCTCAGGGTATAAAGGGAAGCTGGACAGTAGAATGGTTAAAGCTGAGGGTTTCTACATCTCCCAATGCCTTCTGTTTCTGACCACTTAATAGGTATGTGACTTTGTGCAGTTCCCTTAAGGTTTCTAATTCTCAATTTCTTCAACGTTGGATCAGAATAATAAGAGTCTACAAACATAAGATTTCTGTCAAAATTACATATGTTAATATACATAGAAGCCTTGGCCCATACCAGAAATACCTTGTCTTAACACATAATAAATGCTCTTTATTTTGTGTTTGAGTAAATGTTCAACAAAAATATTGAGGAATGAATTAAGAATACACTGATCTACAATTTTGCTGGGAGACGACTCAGTCGCAAAGCTCCCTGAATATGTCTCCATCTTTCATTTGTGTAGCTTGTTCTCTGACTTCTTGCCTCTGCATGAAGCTCTCATCTTACTCTGGTGTCACCTGAGAACTTGGGTGCATCCCCCGCTGGGCTCCCCTCATGGACTCAGATAAATGGTTGGCCTTAGTACACTGGGTGTGGCTGGCAGGCAAAGATGACATTAAAGCAGGGATGGAAAAAGCAATTGTGTTTGCCTTTAAGGAAGTCAAATTGTGCAAGGCATAGTGACCTCTGCTCTACATTGAGGAAGAAAAAAAATAAGCAATTTACTTGCACATGGTTCATGGGAAAAGAGCCTTGGGGGAAATTACTTATGTAGTAAATTTATGTCGGGTTGTAAGACAGATTATACTACTGTATCAGCAAATGAGGTCAGAGGAGCAGGAAGGACGGATGGTAAAAGGAGACGCTTACAGGGGGAAGCTGCCGTAACTGTATGTGATTCTTGAAATAGCTGATGAGAATTTTTTAAAGGGCTGGGTTAAAGATGTATCACATTTTAACCCTGCCCTCTGCCCCCAGGAAAACCCAGCACTTTATTTTTATGTATTTTATATTCATATATCGAATTTTTTGAAGCATAATAGTAAAAATAGCTTAAGTAGACATGTTATTAGAAACCAGGGACAGCTGGAGACTTTTTAATGTCACTACGTATCTTTGGTCTGTTCTGTAGATCTCAACCTCAATGCCTGACGGGTCCAGGCAGGAAGCCTGATCGGCTCCATCAGGGCTAAGTCAGGGAGGCAGAGGGAATGGTGGGGACTGCAGCGAAATGAAGCGCACCCTGGAAGAAGGGAGCAGCTGTTCTTTAGCTCCAACCAATGCAGGGCTTAGTCTTCCCAGATGTCCTGGATTTTCAAAAGACAGCAGAAATCTAAGCTCTTGTGTGAGTCTGCCTGATTATTTAATATTTACTGAATAAATCTCCTGAAAATTGTATGAGTCAAACAAAACTTACCTTTGAGTCAAATCTGGCCATCACCAAGTAAAGTGTGATTTATACAGATGTAAGCAGGTCCCACCTGCAGATAGGATTCCCAAACCTGGAGGTGTTTCTCATGTCTTAGTACTTTTAAGCCTGACCAGTCTCCATACTCTGGATAGCCAGCACCATTCTCATGAGGGAGGTAAGGTGAGCCCTGCTCCCTTTAGGATTGGCTTCGTGCACGCTGGCTTTAAAGGCAGACAGATCTGAAAGCAAGGCTGGGCATCATTACTTATTAGAGTAGAATAAGATTGGGCAAGACCCAGTTTCCTCATCTGGACCCAAGTGGTTGATAACAATAACTAGTCTATTGGGTTATTCCAAGTAAATGATGAAAATAATATAGAATGCGTTTAGGATAATTTTAGGCACATCGTAAGTGCTCAATAAATATTAGCTTTTGTTATTTCAATTAGAAAAAAATGTCTTCATCCTTGTGATTTTATTTCTTTATTTGACCCTTGCTGCCTCCCTCTCCAACTCAGCATTTACACAACTATTGATCACTCAAATTTCCCCAGGACCTAGGTCTTCCACACGTGCTCTGAGTCAAAGGCAGTTTGTTTATTCAGGTTTCCTTTGTTGGCACTCTCTTTTAGGTATGACTGTACACCCCTTTCTGATGATTTTTAACAATGACCTCAGGCACTGATTAAGGGTAGAATAATGGATTTTCCTTTCTCAGTGTTGGTAGTGACTTTGACAATAACTGGTTCAAAATTCTTATCTAGAATTTCTGATTCTAATGTCCTTGACTTGTTTGAATCCTCCCAGAGATGGACCACTCACTACCTGACAAGGAACCTGTTACTGACTGAATAACTTTGATTTTGACAATATTCTTTGCGATGTTCAACTAAAATTGACTTTCATGCAGATTTCTAAGTTTCTCTCTCCTCAGGAGTAAAATTGAATATGGATACAAGAAAAAAATAGAATTAGCTAAAGGACTGTCTCTCTTGTTCATTCTCTAGTATAGACCACAGCAAAAATCAATACGAGCCTGTACCTAACTTTCTGAGGTACTCTATTTCTGTCTTTGAAGGGTAACACAAATAATATATATGTAAGAAATGTTCCATAAATTTGAAGCTATTTTGTATGAGAAGATCTTCTTTGTACAAAGTACAGAGAGAAAACTACCAAGAATTTTCTTACTAAAATCTCATCATGCATTCATCTTTATGAACAACAGCAATATATATCATTAGTGTAAGCTGGTTTGCTGCTTAATAAAACTGCTAAGTACAAAACACGTATCTAAATCTACATATCTCTTGTTTTCCATCAAGTGTGGTGATATGACTGAGTTCTCGTATCAATATAGAAGTCAGTGCTTACTGTATCTTGAGAGGATCATTTGGTTGGTGCTAAGCTTTGAGACACTTATATATAGAAAGTTCTGAATATCTCATTATGAATTTTCACATATTGCTATAAATTTGTAAGAGAGCACGTAAGCTTATACATTACACTTAATCAACATTTTTTGAGAACCTTTGGAATGCTAAATACTGTTTTTACCTCGGGGAGGTAAATGTGAATTAAAGATACCAAATCTTATGGCCACCAAAATGTACAACCTTTATTTTAGTTAAATGAAGACACACGGGAAGGTCCTGTCTAACAGAGGAAAGAGTGCGAGTGAGGGCGTGAACAGTGCGAGATACAAACAGGTATTCCTGAAACAGAAAGTCTGAAGTAGAAAGAGATAAGAGATGAGGTGTCTTGAGAAGAGACTATTCCTCTGGCTTCAGTTCAGCATACAAATCTAAATATGTATGTGAAAACTCCAGCAAGGAGCCCGTTAGAGGGTATCTCTAAAGAAGGCATGGGACATTCCTTAACATTGTAAAGGCCATCCACGCTGAGCCCATGGAACAAGGCAGGGATGCCCTCTTTCACCACTTCTATTCAACATTGTCCTTGAAACTCTAGCCAGAGCAATTAGACAGACCAAAGAAATTACAGGGATACGAATAGGAAAAGAAGAACTCAAACTATCCCTATTTGCTGATGATATGATTATATACTTAGATGAACCTGGAAATTCCATCAGAAAACTTTTAGAACTCATAAGTGAATTCAGTAAAGTAGCAGGTTACAAGATCAATGCTCATAAATCCAATGCATTTTTATACATAAGTGATGAATCTTCAGAAAGAGAAGTTAGGAAAACTACCCCATTCAAAATAGACTAAAAAAAAAAATAAAATACTTGGGACTCAATCTAACAAAAGAGGTGAAATATCTCTACAATAAGAACTACAGAACACTAAAGAAAGAAATTAAAGAAAACGTTAGAAGATGGAAAGATCTCCCATGTTCTTTGACAGGCAGAATTAGTATTGTCAAAATGGCCATACTACCAAAAGTGCTATACAGATTCAATGCAATTCCAATTAAAATCCCAAGGACATGCCTTACAGAAATAAAGCAAGCAATAATGAAATTCATCTGGAAGAATAAGAAACCCAGAATAGCGAAAGCAATCCTTAGCAGGAAGAGCGAAGCAGCAGGTATCCCAATACCAGATCTTCAACTCTACTACAAAGCAATAGTAACAAAATGGCATGGTATTGGTACCAAAATAGACAGGTAGATCAATGGACGCAAACCCAAATAAATACAATTTTCTCATACTAGACAAAGGTGCCAAAAATATGCAATGGAGAAAAGATAGCCTCTTCAACAAATGGTGTTGGGAAAACTAGAAATCCATATGCAACAGAATGAAATTAAACCCCTATCTCTCACCCTGCACAAAACTCAACTCAAAATGGATCAAGGACCTCGGAATCAGACCAGAGACCCTTCATCTTATAGAAGAAAAAGTAGGTCCAAACCTTCAACTTGTTGGCTTAGGATCAAACTTCCTTGACAGGATTCCCATAGCACAAGAAATAAAAGCAAGAATCAACAACTGGGATAGATTCAAACTAAAAAGCTTTCTCTCAGCAAAGGAAACTATCAGTAATGTGAAGAGAGAAAGCCTACAGAGTTGGAGAATATCTTTGCCACTCATACTTCAGATAGAGCACTAATTTCCAGAATCTATAAAGAACTCAAAAAACTCTACACCAAGAATACAAATAATCCTATCAACAAATGGGCTAAGGAAATGAACAGACAGTTCACAGAAGAAGATGTACAAGCAATCAACAGATATATGAAAAAATGTTCAACATCTCTAGTAATAAGAGAAATGCAAATCAAAACTACCCTAAGATTTCATCTCACCCCAATTAGAATGGCGATTATCAAGAACACAAGCACAATAGGTGTTGGCGAGGATGTGGGGAAAAAGGTACACTCACTACATTGCTGGTGGGGTTGCAAATTAGTGCAGCCACTCTGGAAAGCAGTATGGAGATTCCTCAGAAAGCTTGGAATGGAACCACCATTTGGCCCAGCTATCCCACTCCTTGGCCTATACCCAAAGGACTTAAAATCAGCATACTACAGAGATACAGCCACATCAATGTTCATCGCTGCTCAATTCAGCATAGCCGGATTGTGGAACCAACCTTGATGCCCTTCAGTTGATGAATGGATAAAGAAACTGGGGCATATATATACACAATGGAATATTACTCTGCCACGAAGAATGATAAAATTATGGCATTTGCAGGTAAATGGATGAAATTGGAGAATATCATGCTAAGTGAGATAAGTCAATCTCAAAAAACTAAAGGACGAATGATCTCGCTGATAAGCAGATGAGGACATATAATGGGGGGTAGGAAGGGTTAGCGTTAGAGTTAGGGTTAGGTTTAGGGTTAGGGATAAGGAGGATGGTAAGAATGGAGGAAGGAAGGACTGTATAGAGGGAAAAGAGGGGTGGGAGGGGTGGGGGTAAGGGAAAATAATAGAATGAATCAAACAACATTGCCCTATGTAAATTTATGATTATACAAATGGTATGACTTTACTCCATGTACAACAGAGAAATAACATGTATCCCATTTGTTTACAATAAAAAAAAAAAAAAGAAGAAGACATGGTTGAGAGGGCAAATTCTCAGAATGATTGGGTTGAACTTCCTGCCAATTTGTTGTAAGGACATCAAAGTCACATTTAATATAATGTTAGAAAAATAATGTGACTTTTCTGTCAGATGAAAATTTGGGAACAAATCTACATCTTCCAATTTTTGCCATTTTATATTAATTATATTAATAAATTATGCATATAATCTTTTATGATTTTTCTTGTGCTCATAAACTCTCTTGCCATAAATTTTATGGACAGGGGCTTTAAGAAGCTAATCTTTGGTAGTAGGGAAGAAACATTTTACTAATGGGCTTAGGCTCTTGTAGAAAAGAAAGTGGGGTATTAAGTTTTGGCTCATGAAGAATTGGACATATCCTAAAGCATATGGCTGACCCTTGGCTGGAGAAAGGTAATGTTAACAGATTCATTAAGTTTAACATGCCTGAGATAGATCACGGTCATTCACATGCCTAAGCACACAACTGGCCTACATTTTCCAGGGGTGTTTGGAATTGGGTGTGGCCATGTGACTACATTCCTGCCAAAGGAATGTTCTTAAGCATGGTTTATAGGCTTGTAGCATAAAAATTCTCTCATTCATGATCTTTGGTCCTCTTCTGGCTTCAGGTAGCTGAGCATGATGATCTTGGCTGCTAAATATGGTGGAGTCACAAAATGAAAGAAGCCAACATCCTGGAATTACCCCTTGGAGGGAAATTGCTTACATATCAGGTATACCCTTTGCATTTTACCTGGATGAGAAATAAACTACTATGTTAACCAATTAAGATTTGGGGGTTTCCGTTAGAGCAGCTAACACTTAACTAATACTATTATTTATGATTTTTTAAGAGTGAAGGTGTTTTGAAAAGTCAGAAGTCCATCATGATGGATCACTTCTTGAGCTAGGGAAAACAACCATGTCCCTTGAACTCAGAAAAAAATATTGGGAACAAATAGGATTATACTATTGTTTTCCAAGTTTGAAGCAAGTCTTCTTCAATAGCATTCAAATTCAAATCTCTTGCTCCAATACTGCAGTTAGTAAGTATTTGGCCCATAATCCTCTGATACTTTTAGTGTAGTAGGAAATCTGTAGGCTGTGGGTTAGGAACCCCAACTTTGCTGCAGAGCTGCTGAGTGATTTCAGTTCACTACTTCATCTCTTGGGACCTCAATTCTCTTTTTCACAAACTTGGAATAATAAAAAATACTAACCATAAATAAAGGAGAAATAGGAAGAGAAAAAGGATGTAAAAGTATACAAAATGGAGGCTCTTAAATACAGTCATAATTGGAATCCCCATGAGTCCATTTACTGGACCAGCCCTAGAGTCCTGGGTGTTTTCTGGGGCAAGTGAAGAGCCAGCCGTGGTGCATTGTCCTAGTGGGAGGAGAGCTGCCCACTGGAGGGTGGCAGAGCACAGTGGGCTATGAGTCCAGTTTTAGAGCATATCTGTCTCTACTAGTCGGGTAACTGGAATAGTTCTCGAAGCCTCAATGTCTTTATCCGTAAAAGAGGGACAAAGAAAGACTTAACAAGATACCCTGGGGAAGGTGGGTCAGTCAAGGTCCTGGGCAAACAAAGAATGCTCAAGAAGTGCTAATTTTTCCTTTTCCTTTCCTTCACATAAGAAAGAAAGGAAAAGGGCTCAGGTGGTAGAAATGGGGAGCACAGTGATCCAGAAACCTTGGAGTCAAGGTCCGGCTTTCTCAGCTCCTCCTAGGGAACGCTTCGCATCCATCAGCGAAGGACGGTTCCTCTTTCATGGAATGGGGAAAGAAGATATGTGCTGCCTCCTTCCCTTCGTGTGAGGATGAAATGGGCTTCTGGTCTGGACAGCCTTTCCTTTGGAGGCTATGAAGTGCTCCACTAAAGTCAGTAGGACATTTTTAGTTACCAAAGACATATGTGACCTGTGGACTTTTTTCATTCTTTCTTCTTTCCTTTCCTAGTGTTCTTCAAATATTTCTATATCCCACATGCCTAATACCTTTCCCAGAAACTTGAAGTGTGTTTCAGTGCTCCTTTGGTAAAACAAAAGAGGCTGGAATGATGCAGGAGGTATTTTTTTTTTTAATTAAAAATCATAAATTTGCATAGGGCAATGTTGTTTGATTCATTGTTATTTTTTCCCTTCCCCCATCCCTCTTTTCCCTCTATTCAGTCCTTCCTTCCTCCATTCTTACCACCTTCCTTATCCCTAACCCTAAACCTAACCCTAACCCTAATGCTAACCCCTCCTTCCCCCCATTATATGTCCTCATCTGCTTATCAGCGAGATCATTCGTCCTTTAGTTTTTTGAGATTGGCTTATCTCACTTAGCATGATATCCTCCAATTTCATCCATTTGCCTGCAAATGCCATAATTTTATCATTCTTTATGGCGAAGTAATATTCCATTGTATATATATGCCCCAGTTTCTTTATCCATTCATCAATTGAAGGACATCTAGGTAGGTTCCACAGTCTGGCTATTGTGAATTGAGCAACAATGAACATTGATGTGGCTGTATCTCTGTAGTATGCTGATTTTAAGTCCTTTGGGTATAGGCCAAGGAGTGGGATAGCTGGGTCAAATGGTGGTTCCACTGCAAGCTTTCTGAGGAATCTCCACACTGCTTTTCAGAGTGGCTGCACTAATTTGCAACCCCACCAGCAGCAGGAGGTTTGACAGGGTTTCTGGCAGGCAGCAATGGATAGATCCACCATTAACCTCATTAGGGTGGTTTACAATACAGACTTTGAACCAGAAAAAAAAAATGGAGTAATTCTGGTACCCCTCATTTAGCAACTTTGCTACCAAGGGTATTCTGAGCCTAAGTCGCCTTACATACGAAATATGGATAATAATATTTCATGGGGTTGCTGTTTGAATTAGTGAATGACGATGCCTGGCATGTGCTGAGCATTCAATGCACGGGGCCATTGGTAACAGTTATTCTGGCTCTGAGAGCTGCACCTTTCAAGAGCCTCTGGGACCAGCCAGGGAAACACCCCATAATTGGAGCTGGCTTTGCCTGTGCTTGTAATATTTAAACATTGCTTCTAATGCTGTGTTGAAATGTAAACACTGAAAGCTGTTTGGGTTTTGTTGTTGTCTTGCTTGAAGGATATACATCTTTGAGAAGCTTTTAAACCCTCAAGCCTCTCTTTCAGTCAAAGGCTGCCTCAACTTGAAATGATAAATTTCTTTTTTTTTTTTTCATTTATTTTTGTTTGGTTGACAATAATAGTCACATTTTATTTTGTATTTGCTCCCCACCCCTTTCTGATGTCTGCTCATTGCTACAGACTTGTAATATTTTAATATGCACTTGTTTCCTCCCAGTTAACTATGTCTTGGTTCATTCTCTGAATACTGCAGGGGCAAGGTTATCAAAGCCACTAACTGAACCTGTGGGACCTTTCAGTATTATTTTCCCTAGGTTGTATTTCTATCATCAGCAAATGGCGAGGAGAACCTGAATACTTTCTAAGGTCCTCACTCTGACATTTTAGAATTAAATTTGTCATGCATTTGCTCATTCATTTATTCAGTGAATAAGTATTGATTTAATCCCATGCATAGGTCTTCATTGCAGTAATTAACTTGCTACTGTGTAATTGTTTGTTTACATCTCAGCACTGGGGACACAGATATAAAATGGCATGATCTCTGTCTAGAGGCACTTATAGTCTTTTAGGGAAGGTGCAAACAGATGATTATACTCTAATAATCTAATTACTATTGGAGGCTTGTACAAGTTTGAGAGGAGACTATCCAAGTGGCTGTGATCAGGGAGGGGCATGACCACTGACAGTCATTTAACTAAGCAAATAAAAGGTTTATTTAATTTTTAATTCCTGGTGGCCCTGTCTCCAGAAACTCATAGTCCAATGTGGGAAAAGGACACACACAAAAATGATCATAATTCAGTATGTCAAGTTCTATAATAAAAGAGTGAACGGTGTCCTGTACACACAGGAGATGCAACCAGTTGGCTCAGGTTCGCCCTTTGAACTTTCCAGGTTCAGTTAAAAGCATTTAAGTTGTAGTAAACCTGGGGAGGATATCTGTAGAAATATAGTTTTTAAATGATGGCAAGAGTTTGAGTCTAATTTATGATTTGACTATTTAGGGAGTGTTTACTATGTGCTAGATAGTGTGCCTGGCATAACCCAATGGTGTATATCTTTCAACATATAGAAACCAATGAGAAATGAAACCCAAACTGGTCAAGACTTGAACCAGAAAGCAAGATTTGTAGTTCTACTGCCTTTGTTTATTGACGACATGACCTAGAGAAATCTCCTGGTCTTTCTCCCTCATTCCCCTGGTATGTAAGTGGAGGGATAAGCAAATGAAATGTTCATAAAAAGTGCAGGTGACAGTTGTATAAGGAACAAGTTTCAAATATGGTAAGTGTTGTGGAAGTGTGTCTTGACACCGGGAGTGGGGCTGCACGTCTGTAATACCAGGCTGAGACAGGAGGCTAGCAAGTTTGAGCCCAGCTCTGCAACTTAGCAAGACCCTGTCTCAAAATTAAAAAAAATAGAAAGAAGGACTGGGAATGTAGCTCAGTGGTGAAGCACCCCTGGGTTCAATCCCCGGTACCTTGACAATGTAAAAGAAAGTGGTCTGTGGACTGTTAAGGACTCTGTGCTTGTTAGTGACAAGTGTAAAGGAAAAAGGGAATGAACCATGCTTAACCGAGGAGGGGAGAAGGCCGCGGTTTCGCAACACGCCATGATTCCTGCGTTCCCGGGACCTCAAGGCCGTATGTGTGCCAATGACTTCCCCGCATCTGTTTTCTGGTTCATCCTCTTTTTCAGTTGCTGATCAGACTTCTCCACTTGGTCTTCCCCTGAGTACCTCATACTGGCATGGCCAGAATTAATTCAGCATCCTCCTCCTCCTCACCCCATTTCAGACTTTCTCCAGCTCTTGCACTTCCCATTGCAGTAAACAGTCCCCACACTACAACACTCTTCTTTCTCAGTCCACATTTCATTGGTCAGTAAGAGCTGGACAGTTCTCAACTTGTTCCCATGTTCACCTCCACTTCTTAATTCAGCCAGCGTCCCCTCTCCCCAGGCTATGCTACCTCAGTGGTGCCCTGTCTGCAGACTCGGCGCTCTTTCCCCTACAATCCGTCCATCTAGCTGTTGCCAGAGTGCTCTGTTTATAGTGAAAACAAGGCCACACCACTGTTAATTTAAAAAGACCCAGGGATTCCTCATGGCTATGGAATTCTTCAAATTATTGGATCATTTAAGCTAGTAAGTGGAAACAAAAGGCTCTTTATGACCTTGAAAGTGTCTCCTTTTCTAGTTTCAGTTTACCAATTCCTCATTCACTAAGCTATTATTATAAGCCACTTATTTCCTTTTTCTGTCCCTTGCTCATGACATGCCATTGGCCTAGGGCTGTCTTTCCCTTCCTTTTGCTAGCTAACCACTATTATTTAAATTCGGGTTACCTACATTTCATTTCTAAGAAAGAATTCTTAGAGGTTTTCTCCTATGTCCTTCCACTATACACAATATGGCTGTGCATATTTCGAATGCAGTCTTTGTCCCCTTACATCACTCTACAGCCTAGACCTGCTCATGTTCACCCCAGTGCTCAGCAGGTAGTAAGGGAGCACAGCAGCCACTCCACAGTGTTTGAACTGGCTAATGGCTCTTCTGGATGGAAATTGGCCCTGTTCTTGGAGTCTGTAGCTTCATTTTTGCATTTCTGAATACTTACTACCCAAAAGCCTGTTTTCTGATATTTTCGGAATAACATAGATTTGGAAATTTAAGGAGGAATGGAATAAAGGAAGGAAATGGAAGGATACAAGGAGGAAGAAACAAAAGAAAGAAGAGCAAAGAGAAAGAAGAAGGAAAGCAAGAACAAAGAGAGAGAGAGAACAAGTCCTCCTGAAAACAGAGACAACATCACCAGTTCCAAAGGTGCCAAGATCTCCTGATGAAGAGGGAATGATAGACTCTTCATATGATCACAAAGCAAACCCTCTTGTAAGATGCACCCTCATCTAGGTCTAGTGCCCGGGTTTCCTTTGTATGCTATCTCACTGATTTTCATTTATTCAACACTTCATAGGTGTTGAGAAAGCCTGGTGATGATGTCTCTGTGAGTCAGTCTGTTCTTCTGAGTGGCTTTGCTAGGTGAAGATCTGCAAGAGGAGGATCTGAGAGTGGATGCTCTCTCTTTCATTTTGCAGCCTTTAGAAAAGTCACATATCGAGAAGGGATAACTTAGATTGCAGCAATCTAGTACTAAAAGAAGAATATGCTTCATTATGTTGATTGTGTGTTGTTGTTGTTGTTGCTGTTGCTATTGTTTGTTTTATCTAAAGTTTTAAATGATCTCATTAGTGTTATGGTCTTTCCCCCATTTATCCCCATGACTTCTGAGAGTTCTTAAATCATGCCTCCCATGTGTCCACAAACAGATGCAAATCACAGTGTGGGGCCCTCTTCATTCATCTTCCTCCTCTGGATCCCACTAACATATGCACATGGCTGTGGCTAGGTTCTGGCTACAGAAGTGAAAGCCCACCTAAACAGCCTAATATCCACATAGAGATGAACAAAATGAATCATTATGATCCTATGTTCATGTTTATTGAGGACAATCACCTTCTGTTAGGTTCTATCTGGGATGTTGGTGCCAGTGTAGGAACAAGGCTGAAGGTTTAGAAACTGAGCTCACTTGTTCTACTTCAGGCACATTATTAGTTACTGACAACTCTGATGACTTCAGTGAAGGCAAAAGACCTTTGTAGAGACAAAGGATGATTGGTTCTGACAACAGAAGTAGAAAAGTAACCTAGATTACTCACACTAAGCTAATTGTCCTGCTATGGTGCCCATATTAATTTTAATTTTACCACTTGT
This sequence comes from Sciurus vulgaris, assembly GCF_902686455.1. Classification (NCBI taxonomy): domain Eukaryota; kingdom Metazoa; phylum Chordata; class Mammalia; order Rodentia; family Sciuridae; genus Sciurus; species Sciurus vulgaris. The sequence continues at coordinate 77,043,568 of NC_136472.1, forward strand.
GTAGACAGATACAATTATGCTGGTCAGCTATTTACTTGTATTTCAAGAATAATGGATCTATTTCTTCCTTTAGAAGGAGCTTGATAGGTTTTTGCTTGAGAATTGCTGATATTATTCTTAATTTGGGTCTTAGGCTTAATCGCATTAGAGGAGAATGAAGTTAGACATTAAGAAATATGCTCACTGGCAGAATTGGTGAAATCTCTATCTCTGTCCATGTTAAAATGTTATAGAAATTCTCACCTATCTCAGATAGATCAATGACTTTCCTGCCAAAGGCAGGAATACACTACTTCTGAACATCTCTGCTGCTATTTGGGACTATATGACTTTCTAAAGGATATATTTATTCATCCATCCACCCATCATTTATTGAACTCTCACCAAGATGGAGGTCTTGTGCTTTTCAACAGAGAATAGATGGACAGACAACAACAAAAATTCCTTGCCCTTGAGAAACTCAAAGTATAATAGTGGGAAACAGATATAAACAAAATTAGACATACAGAAATAGGAGTTGGCCATCTAACTTGGTTGTGGCAGGAGGGAGTGTATTTCTGTAGAGTCATAGTGTATGCATAGTGACATCAGAAGTAAAGACCACAGCACATCATAGCCTCTGCATAGCTGGATCCAGGGTCTATGTCATGAGATCACAGGGGACGTGTTTGGTTGGACACATTAGCAAGAATCTGATGGCAGAAGCCCTTGTTTGATTTTGTGGCAGTCCTGTGAGTTTGCTGTCCAGTTCTCCCTCTAAGAACCTGCTATAGGGAATATTCTCGATTTGATAGCCTCCAGCTGCCACACACTGGGGTTCACGCTAAGGCCACATTCTCCCAGGGAAGCTCCCATCCACTGTCTGAGCATGGTGGGGGTACTGGGGTCAGGCCGTTCTTGTTCAACATAGGACTCTGCTATATGGCAGTCTTTTCACTGGGGCTCCAGTTGACCTGGTTCTGGTTTCTCAAGTGGATCCTCAGTCTTCTTCCTTACCCTTTCCCTTCATGGTGTTAGGTCTGCATGATGGTGTGATGCTTTTCCCACTCATGCCTCCTTTCTCTTCTCCTTCCCGCCACAGGCATGTCCCTTGATAAATCTTTCATACTTATCATTTGGTCTTGGTGTCTGCTTCCTGGAGGAGCTGAGCAGACACAGATTCAGTAAGGGGTTTGACATTCAACTGAAGGGTTTTGCACAGGGAAAATGAGTGGTAAAACTTGTGTTATAAAAAGATGATTGTGATTGTAGGGCAAAGGCACAATTTAGGAAGAGAGACATGAAGTGGGACATCCATGGGGAATGAGAAAAACATGAACATTTGAAATGGGGCAAGAGCAGAGGGCAGAGTGAAAAAGGGACCAGAAGAAACAGACAAAGAGGTGGAAATAAGGGATCCTGTGATTCTCTGGTGGTCAGAAGCATTTGAGAAGCAGAGTGAAGGATGAGGAGTCTCTCCTGGTTGTTGAGCAGGGCACACTCAGCCTGAGGGACTCTGGGGAAACAGTTTTATTGAATGATACTCACAAGAATGTACAGGTGAAGTTGGCAATTTCCTATGCTCCTTACACCTACGTCCCCTCTGCCATGATGGACACTATGAGGAAGGGGTATACTCACAAAATGATCTCCCTGCTGGTCTTGGAGCATTTCCTTTCCTAGTTGATAGAAAGCAACCTTCCTTATTCAACCAAGCTTTGCTGTTGTTATGCAAAGCTTGGTTGAATAAGGCAAAGGAAAACTTGTATAATTTAGAGAATAACTCCTTCTCTCAACAAACCAGGAAGTCAAGATTGTTGTCTCATTCTAGATTTAGAACAATCCAACTTTGAAACTCTGAGTTGAGCTGTACGATCCCGATCCCTTATTTCCTGGTAGTGTCAATCCTTGAGCAAGACACTGTACCATTCCATATGCACCCAGTCTCTGTTACCTTCTTGGCTGTCTTGGTTTTAGGGACCAGGTGCACCAACTTTAGCTTCTTTTGCTGTCTTTCAGTCATAGGTAGCCAAGGGATTTGGTTTTGCTCACAAACGTAGGTGTAAGCCTGCTGGGTACTGAAGGAAATCTTTTGTTTATTTCTTAAAATAGATTTAGCGGGCACTTCCTTCACCCTTTCCCCCACCATTCCTGGATTATATTCAGATGGGATGTTGAAAGTTGAGCAGCTGTCCTGGCATGCCAAAGGAAAGGCTTAGGTGACATTAGTGGACCAATAAACCTAGGACAGCCGCTACCTTTAATTTCTTACCTGAGAACAATCAACCTGTAAGCTATAAGCTACAGAAAATGAGTTCCTTCTTGCTGAAGCAATGAACAAATTGATTCAATGGTAGGGTCTCCTAAGCAAAGTAACGTCATAAAATGACTTTGGCATCACATCTTCAAAATAGAATCTATGCTCTTATCACTCTTAAGTAGGAACCTTAGCTAGATTGAACCATAAGATTTTTGAAAATTCAGTATGAATATAATTGGTGTACAAAAAGAGGTATATAGAATGGAGAATTGCTAAGTAAAATTTGAAGTTTTGAGTCTATATAAATGTAGAATTACATTTACTTCTAGAACAAAGTTTTTTTTCTTTTTTGCTTCAGGATAAACTATCAGAATGGACTAGGCTTGTTAATGGGACTCCCTAAGGTAGATATTCCATAAAAACATGAACTAAATAAAAACCAGGCCCTTCAGTAATGCAGGTGTGAAGCAGATGTCCATCTTTTGTCTCAGGACTGCATGGAGTTACCATTAACCTGAAGGCACTGTTATATTTGGGATCATAAACTGTTTCTTTAAGATGGAGCTGTGTTTAGAAGCTACTGACTTATTTTCTTTTTATCCTTTCTCTCATGGAGATTTTGTAGGGAAACAAAAAATTTGAGACACGCTAAGGACAGGGCAGACCCAGAAAGCCTTGTGGTGGTCTTTGTGTCAAAGGTTAGCACAGAGCTAGAGAAGGAGTCTACTTGTGGACCCTGGCACCTGTCTATCATAACTGGGAGTAGCATCTTTTAAAATAAAGCACTCTTGACAGGATGCAGCTGATATGACAAGGGAAATCCTCAACCATAGCACTACTGGCTTCAGCTAGCTTCAAGGAGAGGAAGAAAATGATGAATGCCACTGGTCTGACTGTGGCAGGAGAGGGTTTGTGAGCATCAACGCATGTGAGGTGTAATAGCTCCCAAAAGAAATAGGCAGGGTTCTCTGCAGGGTAGAATGTGGTCTGGAAGACACAGTGCTAGAATCTTTATCATTTGGAGTACTGTTCTAGAGGTAACCTTGCTTGCCGTTCCCCAGGAACTCCTATTGCAAAAGCAGTAAGAAGATATAAACAACATTTTAAGAATTTCTAGCGGTGGGTTACAATGATGGTCCTGACATTTTTTTTATACCTCCTTGTAAGCACGTTCTTTTGCCAGGTAACTGCATGGCCTCCCTCTGGATCAGCCACTAGTCAACTGACCCTGAAACAGTAGAGTTATTGAGTTGACCCCATTTGACTCTGATACAGGACAGATACTGCTGCATGCCATTGGAATTCAGACAGTATTTGTTATGCAGCACGACAGGGCAATCAACAACTAGTACATCCTTTAAAGTGAGTGATATTGGGGATATCACATGGTCTCTCTGAGTCTGTTTTTCTCTTCTTTGTCATTTTTTGCAGTGCTGGGGATTGAACCAAGGGTCTTGCACATGCTAGGCAAGCACTGTACCACTGGGTTACATTCCCAGTCTTTAAAGATTTTTTTGAGACAGGATTTGCCAAATTGGCCAGGCTGTCCTCAAACTTGTGATTGTCCTGCCTCAGTCTACCGAGTTGCTGATATTACAGATGTGTTCCACAGTGCACAGCTATTGTTTTGCATGTTTGTAATCCATAAAATATTAATAACAAGATATACCACAGAGAGTATTTTGAGTATTAAATAAGGTCACTTATTAAGTATCAAATAAGGTCACATGAGATGGTGTTATTTCTTGGAAACACAACAGACTGAATATGTGAATTTTAAGATCTCATTATAGGACAGTCATCTGTGTTTCTGCCTCAGGGATCATGTTCCAAATAATGTCTCTGCATCCCAAGCTTTGTGAATGTGGTTGCACATGAGCTACCTCACAGTGCAGTCCAAGCTTTGAGGTGATGCTATTGAAGAGTCTCTCAAATGAAATTCTAGAGCAACGCAAATGTTCATAGAATTGGCCTTTTAAATGGGTAAGGGAAAGAAGCCAGGAGGTGAAACATCACCTCAATGATGTTCAGTTTGAAAAGACTATAGAAAAGTTGGCAAAGTACAAGAATAGTAGAAATAGTGTAAGCTTTAGAGACTGAGAAACACAGTCAACAATACGTTGCCCGCTATGGAAATTAAACAGGTTGTCTAAATACAATGAACTCTGGTTTTCTATTCTATAAATAGAAATAAAATTAAGCAGCTTTAAGTATTATTGAGAACATTAGATAATATGCTTATATTTAAGACATCTAGGACAGAGGATGTAGCATGAAATGGCATGGCAGAAACATTGCCCTTATTACTTGGACTTGGAGGATAAGGACTCGGGGAGCAGACAGTCAACTGGCACCAATAGCAATTTCAGGTGCCAAGTTGTGAAGGGGACTTTGGATAAAGAAAGCAGTCAAATAATTAGTCTTTTCTGCGTGTCAATTTTAATACATAGTATTATTTTTTCTCTTGCATAACATCACACTATATTTAGGTACAGCATGGCCCAGAACAAAAGCTGGAATTTATTTTTGAATATGCAAAGCAATAAGATGACTAGTTTCTATATATCAGCATCACATTGCCAAACACATGAGCATCTTACTATTCAATTATCTGCTTTTCACATATGTCTATTGTAATGTGCAGTCTGATCCTGCTTTAAGCATCTTCGCAGCTTTGACTCTAAATATGATACTTTACATTGGTATAGCATCAATAACTTATACAATGCTTGCCCAGATAGATATTATTTCATTTGACCTTCCCAACAACCTGAAAAAGTAGCAATTTCTATCCTGAATTTCAAGATGAGGAATCAGGCTTTGTGTTGTAAATAGCATGTCCAAAGTCTCAAAATTAGCAGAGGCTGGTCTAAATTGCAAAGCAGTAATGATTTGGGGTATTCTCTGAATACTTCCCATATGCCAGGTGTTATTCTGAGCTCTTTACCTTCAACTTCTTTAATTGTGAAAAAACACATCACCTAAGTGGCACACTAGTTGGGGAACTTTTTGTTATTGTCTCATCTTCCTGCCTTGCTCATGGAACCACAGTCGTTTTCTGCATAAATCTAGGATGCAGGCTTCCCATCTAGTGTTAAGTGATAATTTAGGTGGAGTCTAAACTGATCATGAAAACCCCCATCTTCTTTACCTGTGACTGGTATAGAGATGAGCATGTGATGCAAGCTGGCCAAAGAGCTGAAAGAGAAGTTTGCAGGAGGCTTTTGGGGGGGGGGTGGGAAACCCAGTCTAACCCTGAGAAAAAGAGTGGAAGGGGACAAAAGAAGCACCCAGGGCCTCCTTTTGTGATTTGGGTGTTGCTGTGTGAGTCTCTAATGCTTGGAGCCTTGACAACCATTTCAACCACAGAGACATCAAAGCAGTCAATCAGAACAGAATAGCTGATCCAGAGCCCTGATGTCCTTGAACTGTTCTTAATCTACCTGGAAAAAACTACTATGAACTTCTTGAAAAGTAACATAATTAAAAGTTCTTATCATCAAAGTTGCTTTTAGTCACATATTCTATCACTTGCTCTTGAAAACATCCTAGATGATAAATCTTCACAGATATGTATGCCATCTCTTTTTCTCAGTTGACCAAAAACTGAGGAGCAATAAGCTTAAGTAGTACAGGGTTACACTGGAGAAAGTTGCAGATTGGGGATTTGAACTTCAGTGTATCTTAGAAAACTTTGGCCTTTTAAAACATGCCACGGTGAGGCCTACCTCCCCACCTACTCATTCCTCCTGCCATCAGCCTGGGCAATAGAGGAGCTGGAGGATAAAGAAGAGATAGACATGTGTGTCCCTGGATGCCTTCAGGGGAGGAAGAACAAAGCCCAAGATGTAGTGGGTCACCAAATAAAATTGTTCAATTCACCCTTTGGCCTGATAACATCCCTCTTTATTCTGTGCATCTCAACACCAGGGAAAGCAACAGGGAGGTAGAAAAAGCAGAGGAGTTGGAGGTAACAATTATGCTTTCAAGTTCTGATTTTACCATTTTGCAAGAGTGGTACTTTGGGCAAGTTCCTTGATCTTTCTGAGACTCAGTTTTTTCATCCATCAAATGAGAATAATAACCTCTGGCCTATTTCCTTCCAGGGTTATTGTAAGAATGACAAGAGAAAAGGCATGTGGAAATCTCTCTCTGCTGCAAAGGATAAAAGATTCTTATTAGTGAAGAAGTCCTTGGGGCAGACATGGTCTCCTCATGATGCGCAGGAGAGACTAAAAATACTAATAGTTCTTAACAGGAGCATTACAATAATGTTATTGCTTTTGATAAATTTATAATTTGTAGGTTGTAAATTCAAACATTCTCCCCTCTGAATGCCATTTGAAGGTTAATGAATGAATACCTGATTTTCAATCCCAACAGTTGGTGTTAATTGGAAGCAAACACACACCTTCAGGTTTGATCTCTCATAACAAGACAGTCAGATAACTTAACCTCAAAGCTATTCATTACCACAGCACTCAGAGCTCTCAGAAGACAGTAGACATTTCAAAGACTTTGGATGCATGTGTATGCTTGTTCCCCTCCTGCCCACTTCCCTTTGTGAGATAGTAAACTAGACGGAAGGAAGGCACCAAAGGAAATGTTGGGAACAGGATGGAAGATTTTTAAATAACCTTAAAATATTAAATCCGTAGGAATTAATTAAAAAGAACCCCAGAGGTTGCTGGCACTTGCTACTTATTTATGATGGAATATTTCGCAACCTTGGAAAAGCATGACCTGGAAGAGTACTTGAATGTATAGGATGGTACGCTTAGGGTCATGTGAAGAGATCATGGTAAAAGGGAAGGCATAAGCCACAAGCATCAGTCAGTCCCAGGATTTCAAAGTAATAAAAACTCTCCCCTCCCCCCCCCCGCCCCCCCATACCTGGAAGGAGATACACAATTTGCCTTCCTGACACAGGGAGAGACAGAGAGAACACTTCAAATTTAGGCACAGATATTGTTTAAACTAAAACTTTGCATTTACTGCCATTCTGGCAAAGTTATAAATTTTAGGATAAGGACGTTGTTTTCAAAATATGGTTTCACAATGGTCTCTGTTTTTTCCATGTTTATCACATGCAGGCAGCATGCTGAGCATTTTACATGTATTTACCCTCACTTAGTTCTTACAGTAGGCCCATGAGGTGAGAACTGTTATCCCTCCCTGTTACAGATAGGGAAACCAAGGACAACAAAGACAAGAGGAATTGTCTCAACTTACCCAGCTGGTAAATGGGGGAGCCTGAAGCAAAAACTTGGCTAACTTCAGAAGCAGCTCCCTAACCCATCAAAGTTATATCTTTTGTTTTTTTTCTTTCTCTCTTTCTAAAATTAAACTCAGTGGGGAAACGGGGGTGCAAACAGGTTTCTCTGGCTTTTGTTTCTTATATTTAAAATCAGACTGAAACAAAGGACACTGTGTCAGATCACCCCATCTCCTGAATATTCAGTGTCTCTTGCCTCTTCCTCATCACCCTGGCACTACCTCCTTAGTCTACAATCTTCCATCTCTGTTCAAATGATCCCAGCAGTGCCCTTAAGGAGTGAGCACTCAGATCTGGTTACTTCATGCTTCTCTGTGAAAAGATGCCATCAGCGTGGCCAGCCCCTTCTGAGTGAGGACCCACAGACTTGGCAGGCCACATAGGGACCACCGTGATCCTGCCCTGGCTACTGACACACCCCTTGTGTTTCTTTCCTCTCATGCTAGGGCGTTTGAAACAACAAGTCACAAAATAATAAATTTAGGGAGTCATAGCTACTCACAAAGATACAAGTGCGTCAGAGCAGATAAGGTTAAGTATAGAGTCATTAAAAATTGTCCTGATTTTATGTTTTTACATGCAAATACTTTTTACTACAAAATGCATTTCTTAGGTCATTTTTCAAAATTCTGTTGTCATATCACATCTTATAGTTCTCCAGTCATTCTCAGTTGTGTCCCCACCTGTATATTTGTCTTTTATCCACCTTAACTCCGACATATCCTTTAAACACAATACGTGTAGCATCTAGGGACCATGATTCTTTTAGGAGATCAAAATGTTTTAATTAGAAGATAAAATCCTAAGGTTTGAAGAAAATATAGAGTAGAAGACAAGGAACACAACTTGCATTACATTTGTCTTTATAACAATGCAGAAGTTGTATTTTCTATGTAAAAAGTGTGTGTGTGTGTGTGTGTGTGTGTGTGTGTGTGTGTGTGTGTTGTATTTTTAACAGAGACAAGACTCATGAAGGCAATAGTGCCCAGGAACCAACTGTGAAAGTTATAGCACTTCTCTAACTTTTTCTTCTCCCTAGAAGGCCATGGCCCTTATAGAGAAGTCCCACTCATTCTTAAAATCTTGGCCAATTGTCATCATCCATGAAGACTTTCCTGACAGCTCCTTCCAAGCATCTTAATTGATGCATGTATTCATTTTTATATCTTTCAACGACTCTTTCCCCAAGAAGGCAATTTCAAGCAATGGGTAGATAATCCTAGCCGAGAAATAGTAACACTTATTACACACAAAATTCAGTGGTAATATTCCACTTGCGCTCACTTGTGTTAGTCTCACATGATGGGGTGGGCACCACTATCATCAGCCTGGTTTTACATTTGAGAATGTGGAGGCTAAGCAAGAGGAATGTTCTACAGTTTTTAAGTGGCAAAGGGAGGGAGCAAACCCAGGCCTGCAGACTCTGGAGCCTGGAGTTGCCTTTGTTGGCACTGGAAATGTGTGGAGGAACCTCTTTCACGGCTTCATAATTTCAATTGCCGGGATGGCAATTAGTGAAACACCTCTGGACTTTTTTTGGCATTCTCTACCCCTAACTCCAGATAGAGGGATAACCATGTGATGCCTAGTTCAATCATTCACTTCCTCCTCTTCTCTTTTTGCAATTCATCCGTCTGTAGGAACATGCTCTCTGGGTTGCTCCCAACCATTAGAGAAGTTTGGAAAGTCTGTAGGTCTTTAACTCCTCTTTTGTGTGTTTATTCTGATTTTTGTGAGGCTAACACATTAAACATTCCTTCAATTTCTTGCTCAGTTATAAAATTAATACTTTAGTTGGCATTTCATTTGGGTCCCCAATTGGGCATCATAGAGCGGTGATGGTTCTTTAAAGCATCAACGCACTCTCAATCATGAGGCACAATTTGGAGAAGGTTGGGATGAACTGCTTTGAAATGGTTAGAGAAGACTTTGGGAGAAGGAGGATTCTGAGCTGAGTTTTGCATACCAATTTCTATGTAGGACAAAACACTGGTTTGAGAGTAAGAGATATGGGTTCAATAGGTACTGAGGACATATTGCTCTGGCATATAGCTCTGATTTATGGTGGTAGTGGAGTGGGGAGGGAGTTACTCATTTAAAGTGATTACTCTCTAGCTATTATTCAGGGTACTAACGTTTTACATTAGTTTTACATTTGATACTCAAAATATCTCTTTGAAATAGTAAATAGCCACACTTCCTTTTTGTAGATGAATAAACAATGATTCAGAGATGTTAGGTAACTGGTGAAATTATGCAATGACAGTTGAAGAGTCAACCGCAGTTTGTCTGTCTCCAATGCCAATATCTTACATAATTCATTCAGTTCTTTTCCAATATCACTGTTGCCTTGTACTTACTCCTGCGGATCTTATATTTCTAAATACATATCATCTGTTTTCCTGTTTGTCCCCCATAATGGAATGTGAATTTCATGAGAGGAGAAGCCATGTGTATACTTCTTTGTGTCTTTGGCTTTTAGTATATTTCATTTATTCAATTACATTTCTCTTGAGTTCTATTTACTATGCACATCATATAACAGACTTCATCCTTAGCCTATGGTGCAGATAACAAATCAAAGTAAATAGAAAATTTGCAAGTTAAAAAATAAGGAATTTGAAATGAAATAAGTTCTGAGAGAGAAATGATTGGGTAAGGGACAATTGATTGGGTAAGATATGTAGAGGGAGGATGGACAAGGGAGTCCTCACAGTGGGTTCTAAGCTGTGACTTGAAGGATGTACAAGAGCCAAGTTCAGGGGACAAACATTTCAAGAGGAGGGAAAAGAGTGAGTGAAGGACCTGATAGCTTGACACGTTCTTACTTAAGAGATGATAGAGAAAGTGGCAGAGCTTTGGGAAGGACTTTGGATTTTAGTTCAAGTGCAACAAGACATGCAGGCTTTCAATATGGCAAATAAGTAGATGTCATGGACATAAATAGGACAGTGTCAAAATTCTTCCCCAAAGGCAAAATTGACAAAGCTTGCTGATGGTTGGTTGGAGGGTTAGAGAAGAGTCAAGACTGACCTGAGGCAGGATTTCTAGGTTGAGCAACTAGGTCAGTGGTGGTATCATTTACTGAAATGGGGAAAACTGGAGATGCTTAGGCTGCAGGAAATTTGGGGGAAGCTGGTGAGAACAGACTCATGTTTGAGATGAGTGTTAGATAGCCAAGTTGAGATACAAAATATTTGACAAACCTGTCTCTATTAGGTTACATTCTTATGATTTGTTGGTGGGCATATTATCCACCTGGGTGCAGAATGAAATAAGTGAACAATAATAATTACAAGCATACGTACATCAATGGTATCAAAAGTAGTTAATGACTCAGTGAAAAACGTATTTTGCTGTGCATAGGGTGTTTTGCACAAGGTTTCTCTGATTTTTAACAAACATTAGTGTAAACAAATTGAACTATACAAATTCCCAAGTTCATACTGTTTATAGTAGTAATTAGGATTAAACAGTTTGCTAAAGAATGTATTGCTGCTCTCTGAAATTATAAATAATGTATTACATATGAAATATAGTACAGATAGTTAGAGCCCAAGGCCATATTCTTTCATTATCTGAATGAGGAATAGAATAGTTCTGACTTCCAAAGCTATGGCTTTGCCACACCTGTTTCTCACATCTGAAGATGCATAAAGAAATGTCCTGGTTTGCTTTTTTCTTTTCTTTAAAGATTCAGTGGAACCAATTTTTCCACTGAAGGTTTAGGGTATGTAACTTCCCTATTCTCCCAAGGATCAGGATATATACCTATCAAATGTTGACTTGAGGTCATTTTTGAGAAGATTTTAATGTATTGAAAAAGTACAGCCATGACTTTAAACAAGACTGTCCCTCAACCCTGACCTCCATTCAATTTGATTGTAGTTTCAGAAATCTGGCTTGGAATGAATTTGAGAGTGAAAGATTAAAACATGAGGTTTGCATCTTCAGGGCACTGTCCTGTATTCTAGCATGTACTCATTTGGACGACAGAAACCAAGCAGCTTGCAAAAGGGCAAGGCCACCTTCTAGCTTCTAGAAGAGAACAAGACATATGCAAATGATCATTTACTCTCTTGCTAAGCAAACATGGTCAGTTATTACAATGGGCCAAGGAGGGAATAGGAAAAAATCACAATATGGAAAATAAACAGAATTTAAATGAGAGAAGTATTAATCATAGACCTAAATCCTTCGTGTGGGAATATCATTAGAGAATATGGACAGACAAATATCATGATAAGTCTCCAAATAAATTATGATGGTTTCCATAGATATCTGTGAAGGGCATTAAAGATGGTCTTGTCATATATATAATCTTTAGATAAAAGATTATCTGGCACCTATCATTTTTGTATTGATATGTTTGGTCCAGTAGGTTGACTTATGAGATATATATTGTAAATGAGACAAAAATATACATCTTTAGACCTAATTTTTTCCAAGTTCCCTGTATATTTTTCTGGTAAAATATGGATAAGGATAATAATTATTATAAGAAATGGCTTAGAAATGCTCTAAACAAAGTAAAATGTAAAGAATTTTCAGTCCTTTTCCTATTTTTCATTTTGATCACTCCTGAAATCTTGTAGATGATATTCCTGTGTTTCATCAGTACTCTGATGGGGACTACTGTGGGTATGGTTTCTGGTTCATGTGAGGATTCAGTACCCCTGTGGCCTTGTGTGAAGAGCATTGCTCTTCCCTGAGTGACTTTGAGCACAATGATCTAACCCTGACATGCCCCACCTTGACTTCCTTTCATGTCCCCTAGTGCCCCACAATAAGGTTCAAGCTCCTTAGCAGTTTGCAGAGCGGATATTACTAGTCCTTCCCCACAGATTTATCTTCTGTTTCCACAGGAAACTTACAATGCAGCTAGAGCTGTTTCCCATACACATCCTGCTATTCTCTAAGCCTAGACATGATTTGCCCTTCATAACCCACACCTGGAAAGGTGTTCTCCTGATTAACTCCTGCCTACTCTTCCTTCAAGACTCAGTGTAGACCTCACCTCCTCCTGAGATCCAGTCTACTCCCATCGCTCTGGCAATCTCCCACAGCACCCTACCCTCATCCCTAATATTGCATGACTACCATGTTACTAAAATTAATTGTTTCTGTGCCAGTCTTTGTTACCTTGCCAAACAGAGCATAAAGGAGGATAGAGGAGCTTCGTCTTCTATCACCATCACCTCGTTTACTACTGAGGTTTATTCAAGGTTTGTTCTTATTTGTTTGTTTTCATTTTTGATTGGACAAAATAATTCAATACTCATTTCACTCTGTTTTGTCCCAAATCTCCTTGCTCATCACTTGTAGAGACATCCCCAGTCTTGAAAATAAGATTGTGTCATTTCAGGGGCAAAATCGATAGACTTAAGTAATGGGCATCTGGGAGTAGGGAAGGAGGATTGCTTTGATTAAGTAGAAGGAACACTAGAGAATAAAGAATGCCAGTCAAGGTTGGCCACATGTAACAGAACGTGTTAATTTCTTAAGGGAGCCTCCGAGAGTTTTTGGAGAAGGAGTGGGCAAAGTCAGCTGGGAAAACACAGAGATCTCCTAATCCCCCTAAAGTTTCTGTTTTGATTTTGGCAGCACTGTAATTGCCCACCCACACAGGCGAGATAATGTGAGATCTTTTGAGTGGGAATTCCTGAAAAGCCTAATTCAAATTCAGTGAGTATGGAAGGAACAGACTTTGTTTGTGCAGTCTATTTTTAAAAGCAGCATTCTAAAATCTGCCTGATAATGAAAATAATAAGCAATGCTAGTTTATAGGTAAACTCATTAAAGATTCCTGGAGGCAAATTCATCAAAAATGCAGACGGTTTTTGCTTATAGATCAAACACGAGCCTGGAGACTGTATCTTTAACACCAAGCTGGGAAAGTTATTCTTCCGGAGTAGGAGCTGCTGCCTTTGCCTTATTTGCTAAAGGCCGGTGGGGAAATGAAATTACCAGGTAGAGTCAAGGGGAGAGCAGTTTAGGCATCACAAGGTAGCATCCTTGTTTGCACTGTCTTTTATTTCAATTGGCTTCATGAAACATTTATTGTGTAGCTAGCTCCATGTACCAAGGTGAGGTCCTGAAGTTACAAAGGTGAGCATGACAGTGCCTCAAAGACATTTGCTGCTCAGTTAGGGCCTGTGATCTGTGCAAATTCCCACTGTGTTAACAAGCATCCTTTAAATGGCATTTTATCAATTAAATCGTTTAAATCTGGATCCTTCAGCACTCTGTTCCTCCCTCTATTCTACTAGTAAATGCTGGGCATGATTATTATTATTGCCTCTCTCCTGGCATACTGATATTGTTGGCTTTGGGGTGTTCCTCTAACCAGATCAGAAGATTCTTGGAAAATAAACTGAGATGTGTGTAGGCACACAGAATACGCATGGTGACAAATGGGTTCAAAGCCAAAATCTGCATTTATTAGCTGAGTAAGTATTTTAGGGGGAGATGCTAAAAATCTGTGTCTCTGTTTTCCACCTGTAAAATAGGAATAATATTATTTGCCTCACATAGTTGTGATCAGCATAAATGAGTTGATAGACTCATGTACTTAGACCAGTGCTTTACAGGAAGCAATAATCAGTAACACCAAACACCAAAATTTTTGCAAATATACCCAGTTTCAAACAAATACTTAGGCCCCATGTTTCAACTGCTGCTTTAAACTGCCAGGATTTGCTTTTAGCTCAGGGTCTGACCTATAGTAGAGGCTTTACCCACCATTAAATGCTATTCTCATCACCCAGTAGTCTAAGAGAGAAATCTGGGACCCATCCGTCAAAACATTCGGGCCCTACTCCTCCCCATCCAGTCAGGCGTCCACTTTCTCTCTCCTAACTCCATAATGTACTTTGGTCACACTCCTTCAAATTTTTTAGTCCTTGCTGTAGTTCAAGTCCTCACCATTGCATCACTGGGTACTGCAGTCATCTTTCAATTGTTCCGTTTTCTTCTACTTTGATATTGTCCAGAATGTTTTGAAGTAACAGCCTCTCAGAGGCCTTTAAAGACCAAATCTCTCTCCAGCATAAAACTTCCAGTGGGTTCTTTTTGGAGTAAAGCCCAGGGTTCTTAAGGAACCAGAGTGTGAGCTTACCCCTCACTAGCCACACAACTTCATCTTGTGTCATCCGGCTCTATTTCCAGTTCCTGAAGAGTGACTCTCTCTCTCTCCTCTAAGGACCTTCCATCTCTTTGCCTAGAGTGTGGTTTCTCCCACTGGGCAGGTCTTTGAGGCTTAGTCTAAAGCTCACTCACACAGAGAAGTCTTCCTGACCCCCATTCCCATTCTAAACGGCATTTTCTGCCATTGCCCATTTCTTCCCTTCACATCAGAAAATTCATTGAGTGACTGCTCACTGTTAGCCTCTGCCTCAGTTTCTAAGTTCCACAAGGACAGGTGCTCCATCTGTCTTATCCACATTATCCTCAATGCTTAGCAAAATTTCTAGCGCTCAATAAATAATTAGCCAATAAATGAAAGCCCAATAACTATTCATTTAATGAATGTATAGACTGCAGCAATGAATGAACTTAAAAAATGTATCTGATGAGTGTGCTCCATTGTGAATATTATGACTTTAATATACTTTACTTATTTTCTTTTTTCTGCTCAACATGATTTTATTGCAGAAGGAATCACATTTCAAACCATCTAAATACACAGAGAAGGCCATTTTCATACTGAGAAAATTAAATGTATCTTTGATCTCATTCTTTGGAAATTTCTATTGAAAATAAACCCAAATCCTTTCTTATAAAGAATCTCTTGGCAGTGAGCACTGTCCATCATGCCTAGTCTTGTTGTGATGTGTGTGTGTGAATATATGTAGACACATTGCCAGCCTTTCAGAAACCATATTGCAAGACTCCTGTATTAAAGCATTCATAGAATACTAATTCAGCCAATAATTATATGTGGCAGTGACCTGGGGTGAGAAGGACAAGAGTGAATTAGATTTGTAGAGATGAGAACATTGAGACCCTGAACGAGACTGGGTGAAAAATGAAACTTACACATGTATATGGAATTGATAGAGACTCAGGGAAGGTTAAGGATGACAGGATCTTCATTATTATCTTGTAGAAAATAAGGGCAAGACTAACATAGTGCTTAGTGACAGGCTTTGAAATCAAATAGACCTGTGTTCAAATTGTGGCTTTGCCACTTACACCTTTGAGATCTTGGCCAAATTATTTAATCATCTGTATTTGTGATTCATAAAAGATAGAGATATTATCTGTCTTGAGAGGTTTTGTGTGGATTGTGTAATGTAACACACATAACAAAATGTATGCAGCACAGTACCAGGCATCTTCCGAGTCCTCAACCAAAGTTACAACTATCTAAGTCTGTCATTTTGTGGCTGGAAAATATAGGGCACAAAGAGAAAAGAGAATCTGCCAAAGAACATGTGTCAAAGTAGAGGTAAGGCTGGGGTGTTCCCTAGGACTAAGGGTTCCCAGTCTGGTACTCCTCACCCCGCCTCCTCCCCTCCTTTTCTTGCAAAGGTCATAGCAAACATGGCAGCAGTGGAGGAGGATGGAAAGTCACTGGAAAGGTGTTCTGGTTCTGGAAATATGTATATTAAGCTACATAGTTAAAGGAGCCTCCTGTTATTAGCACCCCTTGTTATGGTACCTATGCAACTGGGCTAAATAAAAAAAAATCCTTTAAATGCACAAACTGAGTTTGGAATAAAAAAAAAATCTAATCCTTCAGTTTTAAGAAATGAAGTGACAAGAGAGCACAATCTGAAGAGCTGATAATGTCGCTGCCTGAGGTCAGGGCAGGGGCAGAATAGAGTCAGTTTCTGTAACATTTTATTACAACTCGGAGACATAAGATGATATCTTGATGCTGTAGGAGCCAGGCAGTTAAAACCAAGACTTTCATTTATTTTTTTATATAAAGTCAAGATCATAAAGGATGGAATAGGAAAAGAACAGTATTTCCTCTGGCAGAGGGAGAATGGCAGGGAAACTGTGTGCAAGTTTATGTATGTAGGGTTTATTGGGAAGAAAACAAAAGTCAACTATTTTAATCTAGGATTGTGCTTCAAGTAGTTTTGAGGTTTAATTTAAGTGGGGAGCCAACTTTGATTATGCCAGAAAACTCTGAACAATTAATATATGATTGATTCTCATTTAGTGGCATTTCTTAAATGCCTGGAACAAATAAATGCAAAAGTATAGCTATCTATGGGGAAAAAAATCTCTTAATAACAATGATTAATAGTCTGAGAATTTGATAGTAGAAGAATCTGGTAAGGATGGTAAATTAAGTATGTTTAAATAATTACAATTAAAATTAAATTTAAATTATAAATCAATAAAGGAAATAGACATGTTTGATAAAGAACTAAGTATGACTTCTGGACATGAAAAAAATTGAGTTAAAAGACTAATTTAAAAAATGGGTTGAACAAGATTAGACATAGGTAGAGTTAGCTGAAATATAGCTGAGGAAACTCTTCAGAATGTAGCAGAGAGAAAGATAGGGAGAGAAAAAAAGAGGAGGATATATAAAAGAAGTTAAAGATATATGGAAAATAGAATAAGAAGATTCTAAATATATCTAATGGTTTGGAAAGATAAAATGGAAGGCGTATGGGATTATGTGTGATACAGCATTTAAAGAAATCACCCAGAACATTTTAGAGCAGACAAAACTTATTGTTTTAGTCAGCTATATTGCTGCTGTGACTAAATGATCTGACCAAAACAATTTTAAAAGAGGAAAAGTGTATTTGAGGGTTCACAGTTTCAGAAGTCTCAGTCCATAAACAGCAAGCTCCATTCCTGGGGCTCCAGGTGAGGCAGGACATCATGACAGAAGAGTGTGGCTGAGGGAAGCAGAAAGAGAGTCTCCACTCTCCAGATACAAAACATATACCCCAAAGCCACACCCCAGTTCCCTCCTCCAGCCACACCCTACCATTTCAGTTACCACTCAGTTAATCCCTGTTAGGGGATTAAATCACTGATTGGGTTAAGACTCTTACAACCCAATTATTTCTCTTCTGAACCTTTTTGCCCTGTCTCACACGTGAGCTTTTGGGAGACAGCTCCTATCCAAACCATAACACCCCGGATCTGGTACATTTAAAAGTACAATAAATTTCATGCAAAATCAAGAAAGCCAGATTAGACCTAGAACTATTAGAGTGAAATCACGGCATACCTAAACAAGGAGAAGATCATTAACAGCATAGAGAAAAGACAGATAACCTAGAAAGAAAGAACCACTGCACTGACACTTCTCGTTAGCAGTAGAGGCCAGGACACAATGGTACAGCAGCTTCAAGGGCTTGAGAAAAATGAAACCATCTTCCCATAGTTTTACACTCAGTGTTTCAAATGATAGAGTAAAGACAATTTTTTTTTTCTTTTTTTTTTTTTTGCAAATGCTAAAAACTAAAGGACTTCAGCCCTCATGAATTGTAGCTAAAAATACAGTGGAATGAATCTGACCTAACTTTTCTTTGTACACGTATGAATATACCACAGTGAATCTCAACCATTGTGTACATCCATAAGATACTAATTAAAAAAAAATCTATAAGTAAATAGCAGAAGGATCAGTAGAATAGAGGGAAGGGAACAGAGGGAGGGAGGAGGGGAGGGGAAGGGGAAGTACTGGGGGCTGAATTAGAGCAAAGTGATATTGTATGCTTTCATAATTGTGTCAAAATGAAACCTAATGTCATGTGTGACTAAAAAGAATCAATAAAAATACAATAGAATATACTTAAAACATGAAAGAAAAATTGAATCCAGAATGAAGGCATGAGATAAATGAAAAAATTATAAGTGAAGAACTGGATTAACACATGCACACTTCTGAAACCAACATCACCAAATAAACTATGGCAACAATAGGCAACTAAGAGCAAAATGAGTATGAAATTAAAACACTGGTGAACAATAACCAGAGAGCAATATCCAGAAAGCAGTGACTCAGGCTAACTTGATTGAACATTTAAAAAAAATTTGAATTTTATTTGTTTTAATTAGTTGTACATGACAGTAGAATGCATTTATACATTTTGATCATTCATAAATAGAGCCAACATTTTTTTCATGTGTGTTGGAAAATAGAGTTAAGATACTGTTTAACTTTAAAAATATAAAAGTGGCAACACAATATAGAAGCTAGCATGGAAATATTCCTAGAAAATTGAAGAATAAAAATGAATAGAAAAAAGGAAAGTTGGTAACAGAAGTTGAAAGCAAAAATAGGAAGAGAAAGGATGCCAAACACATAGCAATGATGAGAGAAATAAATCCAAAACAGATAATTAGTAATCATATAAAATGTCAACAGTCTAAACTTCTGTTTTGGCAAGTGAAACAAAAAACAAAGAAGCTGAAGGTCAAGGGATGGAAAGCAAGATACAGTAGAGATAAAATAGGATAATCAAATAAATTTGGCACAGATAAAATATTTGGTAAAGTAGACTTTGGGGAAAAAGTATTAGTAGGAATAAAAAGGATTGCCATATATTGTATAAAAGAATAATTTCTCAAGGAGATGTATCAATTCTTAATTTGTGTTATATAACAAATTAGGTTGAAAGGAGGTAAAAAAAATGAGGGAAAAACAAAAAGAACGTTGTAAGCCTACAGTCCTAGTTGATAAATTTTAATGTAATTAGCTTGGTTATTAATACATAAAGTTATTGAAGCTATTGCAATGATGAATATACTGGAGAACATTCTTTTTGACAATGAATGCAATATTCCAAAAAGTAGATCATGTATTAGCAAATGGGAAATTTCAATATTCACCAGGAATTAATATCATTAAGTATATTTTACAATCACAATATAAAAAGAGGATGGGGGACAGGAGAAAGAGGTAAATGGTAAAGGACAATTAGAAGTTCGTCCATAGGCTGGTGATTTAAATGAGCCAAAAGAAAAAATAGAGTAAAAGTCGTAATATATTTATAAATGGACGATAATTAAAAGCATACATTTCAAAAGTTATGGTGTACAGCTAATGCTCAGAAGAATTTGTGACCTTCACATGGTTACATTAGAAACAAAAAGACTGAAAATTAGCTCAGTGTTCAGCCTCAGTGCTGAGGTGGAAAACAAAAACAAGAATAAATATAATAGAAAGAAATAATAAAATATATTAACAAAACTATGAGCTAAGCAATAGAGTAGAAAGGATTAAAATGCCGTATGTGCTTTGACAAGAAAAACAACAAAGTTCTTGCAAGACTGATCAAGAAAATAAAACAGAAAGAAATAGATTAGGAATAAAATGGTGGTAAAATGATTGCTAGCTCAGAAAAATAATGCCATAATATATTTTAAACTACATGATGCCAATACATTTGAAAAATTATAGAACATAATTTCCTAGAAAACTTTTAGTAAAACTGACTTGAGACAAAACTTTTTCTACCTGCATAGACTATTAATCATTAAATGAATTGGGTAGTTGCAAATAAGCAGGTTTCCTTCTTCAGCATGAATAGCCCTAGTTGGGCCATATTTTCTTCATCTACCGAATTTCAGGAATGCCCATATTCTGATTGATTAGCCTTGACACACTCTGTCCACCCCGAACTATATGAACAGTTCCCACTATGCCAGACTCTGTTCTAAGTACTTGTGATCAGTTACAAATCAGGTAGGCTAGTGGAAGGGATTTATTGTCTAGTAAAGGTCAGAAAGTTTCACCTATAATGTAAGAAAGTTAAAGATTCAGTGGCACGGGACAAGCAAGGTGAATTCTTGGTCTTCCAAAATTCAACATAGTATTGGAAGTGATCTCAACTGGTTTGATTTTTACTTATTGACTTATGATTTTAAAGTTCGTAGTTTGAAATAATTTTAAGCTTACAGAAAAATTGCAAGGACAGTGAAGAAAATTCCTCAAAGAATCATCAGATGCATTCCTAACCTATCAACATGGAGGACCTTACCCAGTTCTACTCAAATGTGGAGAAGAGTCAAATCGAAGGAGGTACTTCCACTATAGTGCAGCCAGTTGAACAAAGATTCCCAGAGGTTTTCACCAAAGCTTGGAAGGGGTTTCTTTAACTCGAGAAAATGACTATCTTTTTATTTGTTGCTTTTAGATATAAATGACAGTAGGGTATATTTTGACATATTATATGTACACAGCAGGCAACCCACTGTAGATTTTGATACCATTCTTATGGTTGAACATCATGGGGAGCTACATTGGTCATGTAGTCATATGATCATAAGAAAGTTATGTCAGTTTCATTCCACTGTCTTTCCTATTCCCATTCCCTCTCTCTTCCCTTCATTCCCATTTGTCTAATACAATGAACTTCAATACTTCCCCTTTCTACCCTCCCTTGTTTTGGGTTAGCATCCATATATCAGAGAAAACATTTGACTTTCAGTTTTTTGGGACTGGTTTATTTCACTTAGCATGATATTCTCCAGATCCATTCATTTACTGACAAATGTCCTAATTTCATTCTCCTTTATAGTTGAGTAATATTCCATTGTGTGTATATACCACATTTTCTTTATCCATTCATCAGTTGAAGGACACCTAGATTGGTTCCATGGTTTAGCTATTGTGAATTAAGCTGCTATAAACATTGATGTGGCTGCATTACTGTAGTATGCTGATTTTAAGTCCTTTGGATACAACCCAAGGAGGAGTTGGATAACTGGGTCAAATGGTGGTTCCATTACAAGTTTTCTGAGGAATCTTCATACTGCTTTCCAGACTGGTTGTACCAACTTGCAGTCCTACCAGCAATGTATGAGTGAACCTTTTCTCCTACATCCTCACTAACACTTATTGTTGCTTATATTCTTGATAAATGCTATTCTGACTGGAATGAGATGGAATCTCAGCATAGTTTTAAGTTGCATTTCTATAATTGCTAGAGATGTTGAACTTTTTTTCATATATTTCTTAACTACTTGTATTTCCTCTTCTGTGAAGTACCTGTTCAGTTCCTTTGCACATTCTTTGTTTGGGTTATTTGTTTTTTTAGTGTTTAGATTTTGAGTTCTTTGTATATCCTAGAAATTAATGCTGTATGTGAGGTACACATGGCAAAGATTTTCTCCCATTCTATAGGCTCTCTACTCATGTTCTTGGTTGTTTTCTTTGCTATGAAGAAGCTTTATAGTTTGATACCATCCCATTTATTGATTCTTGATTTTATTTCTTGTGCTTTAGGAGTCTTTTTTTTAAAGTTATATGTAATTACCTTATTTTCTTTTTCAATATTTTTTAGTTGTCAATGGATCTCCTATTTTATTTATTTCTATATGGTGCTGAGTATTGAACCCAGGGTCTCACACATGTCCAGCAAGCATTCTACCACTGAGTAGCAACTCCAGCCCCACTTTAGGGGTCTTATTAAGGACGTCTGTTCTGGTGCTGATATGATAGAAAGTTGGGCCTACTTTTTCTTCTAGTATGCTTAGGGTTTCTGGTCTAATTCCAAGGTCTTTGATTCACTTTGAGTTGAATTGAGGGTAAGAGATTGGGGTTCAATTTCAATCTACTACATATGGATTTCTAGTTAAGAAAATGACTATTGCCATGTGCCATCTGGCTCTCTGGATCCTCTTGATTTCAAAACTTTCTTGGCCCAAGATGTCTCTGGAATCTCTGAAAAGTTTCCCTTTGATTGGGTAAGAGACTTGAATTTAATGGAACACAGAGTCAAACAGCAAATGCCATTTCTTTCTTATTGCACTGGTATTAAAAATACCTTTTCCAGCAGGTCAGTTCTGGAATTAGTTCAATACACAAATACTACTCTAGGGAAAAAAAGTACTCAGAGAGAATATCTGTTATAGAAACTGTGTTGGCTGACCAGCTTCAATATGGGGGGCATAATGAATCAGCCACAAAAGCAACTAGTTTCTACTTCCCATGACAGAATCCCTGTGGGCTCCCATTTAGGCAGGCCCCCTCTCTGGCATGTCACTCTCACTTCCCTATTGTCTCCATTTGGCTGTACGTAGCTTTAGCTTTGAGTTGAACTGGAGAAAATCCGTACTTCCCACAGTCTTTTTTCTCTTTGCACACATTGCAAGGTTTTTTATTTGAAAAGAAAATAAGTGTTGTTACAGCAATTGTTGATAGTGGAGATTTCTTTATGAGGAATATTTCATGACCAGACTTGAGAATTTTATATAATGCCAGAGTAGGGGCACTTTTCCAGAACATCTGGCTGACTGTTGGTAATGGGAACTAGATAAGATTGAATGGAAGCTCATCAGTAATTTTCAAACCCTGATCTTTTTTTCTGATTTCTCAAGTTGCTAATTATTTTTTATTTCCTTTGACTGGAGATGTTGGACCATCAGTATCCTGTTAGATGGATGACTCCTCTTCCTAGGACATGTTGAGTTTTTCTTGCCTTTCACATTTCATATGTATCACAAACGTACTTTATCAACAGAAAGGACTAGGCACCAAGACCATAACTCACAATTGCCCCCATTAACCTTCCTACAAATCACCTCACTCTTAAAACCACCAGTATCTATGCCTGGAATTTTCAGGAATTCAGTGGTTTTCAACTAAGGTTGCAAGCTCACCCAGAAAACTTTTATAAATCCTGATGCCCAACCTATACTTCAGGCTATAAATTAGAATTGAGTTGGTAGGTAATAACCAGATATCAGTAATTCTTTAATCTTCCGGGTAATAAGTAACATGCACCCAAGCTGACAATTGGTGTTTAGTACATTGTTCCTTAAACTTGAATATGCATGTGGATTACTTGGGCATCTACTTAATATTCACAATCTGAATCAGTTCATCTGGGGTAGGATCTGATGCTAGCAAAAAGCACATGGGCATTCTATTTTTTAACTGGTGCATATTAATTTTATAGAATGGTAGTTTTCATTGTGGTCTATCAGTGCATTCATGTAATATAACTTAATCAATTTCACTCCATAATTCCTCTCCATATTCTCCTCTTCTCCCTTCTCCTGCCCCTTCTTATTTATTTCTCTTCTAATACTTTCATGATGTATTTTTTCTCACTAGTATCCACACAAGAGAAAATATATGATATTTCTCTTTCTGACTCACTTTGCTTAGCATGATGCTCTCCAGTTCCATTCACTTTCCTGCAAATCACATAATTTCTTCTTTTATATGGATGAATAAAAATTCATTGTTTATATCTACCACATTTTCTTTATCCATCCATCTGCTTAAAGCCACCTGGGCTGATTCCATAACCTGGCTATAGTGATTGTGCTATGATAATGATATATCTCTGAAGTATGCCGACTTCAGTTCTTTTGGATAAATATCAAGTAATTATACAGCTGGATGATATTGTAGTTCTATTTTTAGCTTTTCAAGACACATCTGTACTGATTTTCACAGTGGCTGTATAAGTTCACATTCCCACCAACAATGTGCAAAAATTCCTTTTTCCCCAGATCCGTGCCAGCATTTATTGTTATTTGTGTTCTTGATGATTGGCTTTGATTGGAATGAAATGAAATCTCAGTGAAGCCTTGATTTGCATTTACCTGAAAACTAAAGATGTTGAACATATCTTCAAGTAATTGTTAGCCTTTTGTACTTCTTTTGGGAAGTATCTGTTAAGATCATTTGCAAATTATTGATGGGTATTATGGTTTAGATATTTAGTGTTCCCCAAAAGGACACTGTGTAAGACAATGCAAGATAGTTTACAGGTGAAATTAAAGGGTTATGGGACCCTTAACATAATCAGTGCCTTAATCCCCTAATAGGGATTAACTAGGTGGTAACTGAAGGCAAGTAGGATGTGGCTGGAGAAGGTGGGTTATTGGGGTTGTGGCTTTGGGTTATCTATTTTGTTCCAGGAGAGTGGAGCTGTCTCTCCCTGCTTCTTGGTGCCATGTTCAGAGCTTTCCTCCCTCATGCTCTTCCTCCATAGTATTATGCCTCACTGGGATCCACAGCGATGGAACCCACTGTTTATGGACTGGGACCTCAGAAACCATGGGTTCCAAGTAAACTTTTCCCCCTCTAAAATTGTTCTTTTCAGGTCTTTTGGTTGCATTCGTTAAAAGACTGACTAAAAGAATGGTTATATGCCAGACGCAGTGGTGCATACCTGTGTTCCCAGTGGCTGGGGAGACTGAGACTGAAAGATCATGAGTTCAAAGCCAGTCCTGAGAAACTCAGTGAGACCCTGTTCTAAACAAAATATAAAAAAGGGCTGGGGATATGGGTCAGTGGTTAAATGCCTCTGGGTTCAATCCCTGGTATCAAAAAAAAAAAAAAAAAAAAAAAAAGTTTATGTGATTTTTTTTTGCTGTTGAGTATTTTTTTTTTTTTTTTTTTAGTTCTTTATATATTCTAAGAGATTAATCCTGTATCGAATGGGTAGTTGGCAAAGATTTTTTTCCCATTCCATAGGTTCTTTCTTCACCTTCTTAATTGTTTCCTTTGCTGTGCAGAAGTTTTTTTTTAAATTTGATTCAATCTCATTTGTAGATTCTTTCTATTGATTAAATGAACTCAACAGATATCTACAAATATTTTATACAATAGTGGAATAACTTTCTTTTCAGGCATTCATGGAACTTTCTCCAAAATTGATCTTGTGTTATTTTCTGAGCTGTTGGAATCCTATTCAGGAAGTTGGTTTTTATACCTATAGATTGAAGCATCTCCCCTATGTTTTTACTTTTAAAATTTACAATGTTTCTGGCCTTCAACCTAGATCTTTGATCCATTTTGAGTTGAATTTTGTACAAGGTTAGAGATAGGAATTTAGTTTCATTCTTCTGTCTGGATATTTAGTTTTCCTAGCACCACATGTTAAAGAAACTCTCCTTTCTCCATCATATATTTGTGGCCCCTTTATCAAGAATCAGATGACTGGAGCTGTGTGGGTTTGTCTCTGTGTTTTCTGTAATATTTCATTGATCTCTGTACCTGTTTTTATGCCAGTGCAAAGTTTTTTTATTATTATGGTTCTGCGATGTCAGTTGGAGTCAGGTGTTCTGATGCCTCTAGCTTTGCTCATTTTACTCAGCATTGCTTTAGCTATGATGAGCTTTTGCTCTTCCATATGAATTTTAGGATTTTTTTTTTATAGTTCTGTGAAGAACATTGTTGGTATTTCGACAGGGATTGTTTTGAATCTATAGATCTCTTTTGGTCCTTTGGTTATTTTAATAATATTAATTCTGTATATCTGTGAACACGGAAGGTCTTTCTATGTTCTAGAGTCTTCTTCAAATTTTTTCCAGTTTTCTGTAATTTTCCTTGCAGAGATATTTCACCTCATTGGTTAGATTTATTCCTAAGGTGTTTTTATTTTGTGTGAGGTTTGTAAACAGAATTGTTTTTCTGGTTTCTTTCTCAGTGGGTTCTTTGTGTACAGAAAAGCTATCGATTTTTGTTTGTTGATTTTGTATCCTGTTACTTTTCTGAATTTATTCATCAACCCTAGAAGTCTTCTAGTGGAATATTTATGGTCTTCTAAGTATGGGATCATAGCATCTTCAAATAGGAATAATATGACTTCTTCCTTTCCCAGTTATATCCTTTTTATTTTTTTCATTTCCTAATTGTTCTGGCTAATATTTCAAATGAATAGGAGTGGTGATCAGGGATATTCTTGTCTTATTCCTGATTTCATAGAAAATGCTTTCAGCTTTTCCTCAATTAGTATGATGTTGTCTTTGGGTTTATAACATATAACCTTTATGATATTGAGACAAGTTCTTTCTATTTCAAGTTTCTTGAGATTTTTATCTTGAAGGGTATTGAGTTTTGTCAAAGGCTTTTTCTGTATCTGTTAATATGATCTTGTGATTTTGACCTTGTTCTATTTATGTAGTATATTACATTTGTTGATTTGTGTATGTTGAAACATTCCTGCATTTCTGGAATGAAACCAACTTGATTGTTGTGTATAATATTTTTAATGTGTGGTTGAATTATATTTGATAATGTTATAAAGGACTTTTTATATCTATGTTTTGGTGGTCTCTAGTTTTATTTCCTTGAAGTGCTCTTATTTGGTTTTGATATCAGATGATGCTGACTCTTTATATTTCTTCCCTATTTCATGAAACAGTTTGAGAAATATGAGTGTTAGTTCTTCTTTAAAGATATGGTAGCATTTTGCTGTGAATTGGTCTTGGACTTTTCTTTGTCAGGAGGCTTCTTATTGTGACTTCAATCTCATTGTTCTTGGTCTACGATGTTTATATTCTCCTGGTTCAGTTTTGTTAGATTGTATATGGCCAGAAATTTGTCCATTTCTTCTAGATTTTGCAATTTAATGGAATTTAAGTTTGCAAAATAGTCCCTAATGAATCTCTGGATTTCAGTTGTGTCTGTTGTAATATTTCTGTTTTTTTCTCTCTAACTTCATTAATTTTGATCTTTTCTCTGAATAGTTTAGCTAAGGATTTTTCAATCTTGTTCAACTTTTCAAAGAGCCAATCCTTTGTTTCATTAGTTCTTTGTAATATTCCTTTCATCTCTATTTCATTAATTTCAGTTCAGATCATTCCCACTACTAGTTTTGGTATTAATTTGTTTTTGTTTTTCTAAGACTTTACGATGCATCATTAGATTATTTGAGAACTCTCTCTTTCTCTCTTAATGATGGCACTCAGAGCTATAAACAGCCCTCATAGAACCACTTTGTAGTATTTCATAGATTCTGGTACATTGTGTTCCCATTTTCCTTTAATTCTAAGAAGTTGAAAATTTCCTTCCTGATTTCTTCAATGGCCACTTATCACTTAAAAGTGTATTGTTCAGTTTCCATATCTTTCTATGTTTTCCTTAGTTTTATGAGATGTCAATTTCTAATTTCATTTTCTTATGATCTGAAAAGATGCAAGGGATTGTTTCAATATTTTTGTGTTTACTGAGACTTGTTTTATGAACTAATACATGATCAATTTTGGGGAAAGTTCCATGAATGTCTTATAAATGTGTAACAATGGTAAGATTCTCTGTGGTGTATTCATATATACACATAAGTAAGATATTCTTCTGATTTTTGCTTGACATTTTATTTGTAATAGGAGAGTACCTATACCTGCTTGCTTCTGAATTTAATTTTCATGGAATGTCATTTCTCATCCTTTCATTTTCAGTATGTGGATTTCTTTGCCTGTGAAATGTATTTCTTGGAGACAGCATAGAGTTGGGTTTTGTTTTCAAATCTATTCTGCCTTTTTATGTGTTTTAACAGGAGAACTAAGACCATATACATTCAGTGTTATTATAAAGAAATATATTTTACTTACTGTTATTTTATTTTTGATGTTTGACTTAGTCCTAATTTTCATTTGCTTATTTTTGTAGTAAGATTTATTCTTTGCCATGCTGCCTTGTTTTTTTTTTTTTTTTTAATCTTCCTCTTTTGTGTGTAGGATTCTTTAAGTGTCTCCTGCAATGTTGTCTTAGTGCTCATAAATTCCTTTACTTTATGCTTATCTTGGAAGGTATCTATTTCTCTACAATTATTGATAACAACTTTGTTGGATATAGTAATCTAGGTTTGTGGTCATTTTCTCTCAGGACTTGAAATACAGCCTTCCTTGCCCTTCTGGCTTTTAGAGTAACTGCTAAGAAATTTGCTGTTATTCTGAATGATTTGCCTATTGTAAGTGAATTGGAACTTCTCTTTTTCAGCTTTAAGATCATTTCTTTGTTGTGAATTTGTGCCGTGTTAACCATAACATGTCATGGAGAGTTTCTTTCTGTCCTATCTGTTTGAAGTTCTAAATGTATCCAATACCTGCATGTCCATGCTGATTCTGAAGATTAGGGAAGTTTCCTACTATTGTTTTACTGAATAAACAAAATGCTAAAACTTATTTAGCCTGTGTTTCCTCTTCTTCCTCAAAATCCATGAGCCTTAAGTTTGGGCTTTTGAATGTTGTTCCCCAGCTCTTGTAAACTGTTTATATTTATTATTTTCTTTATTACTGTTGAGTGTTCTATTTTTGCCACTTTATCTTTGAGCCCTGATGTTCTTTCTTCTGTTTTACTGAGTCTATTGGTGAAACCCTGTACTGAATTTTCTGTTTGATTGAGTTTTCCAAGATTTCTATTTGGTTATTTTTCAGAATCTCTGTATTGAAATGCTTTTTCATATTCTGTATTTTGTCCCTTGGTTAGTTTCTTAGATCGTCTTTCATTTTGTTGATCACTTTACCAAATCAAGTTTTTGAATTTTTGTCGAGCATTTCCTCCACTTGATGTTTTTGTGTTGGTTATGGTAGTGTTATGAACTTTTGAGACATTACTATGCTCTCTCATGTTTCCTATATTTTTATGTCAAGATTACACATCTGCTAAAATAGGTATCTCTTGCCCTATTATGCAAGGGTCTGTTTTAGTGAGCTGCTTTCTCTTCCTCTTTACTATGTGTCCAAGGATGGGGTGTATCTCTGTGTCTCAGCATACACTCAGCATAAGCAAGTGCTGCAGTTATTCCCTTGTACTGCTTTGAGAGGAGATAATAATCATGTGTGACTACAAATGCTTCAGGGAAAACCACATCTTAATAAACTACAAAAACTTACTGAAAATGTTTACATCTCTACTAGTTCAAAAATGGAAAAAGTAGCAATACCCTAGGATAGGCTTAAAAATAAGTATTAAAGAAAGTCAAATTACCATTAAATTATATAAAGGATATGTAAAGAAAATGGAAGAAGGAGCAAAATGGGGATGGGAGGGAAACAGATATAGATAATGTGGGAATAGAAAGAAATAGTGCAAAGAGTGTAAAAATGAGATTGAAGAATAAATGTAGAAAGAATAAATCTAATACATTAAAACATTTTAAAATACATAAAATTAACTATGCAAAATCAAATAATAGGGGGCTTATTAAGTCAACACAGAAGACAATACCAGTTAAATGAAAAAAAAAAAAAAAACCCTAACATTAAAGAATTTAAAAATTATTTCTTGCTGGGGGTATTTGAGATGGAGAGATTTCTTGCTGGGACTTCCAGATTTGGATCCTGTCAAGTTTGGAAGGCATAGTAATGCCTGTGCCTCCATGGCTTGTTCTCTAAGTTTCTCTAGGTGTGGAATTAGTGACTGCACAATCCATCTCTATGCTGGGCTGGGGAGCTGTGTATTTAGTGGCCTCCCTTCATCTAGCTTAGCATTCTGCTCCAGACACTACACAGAACTCAGACCATGCACATTATCCTCACAGACCTCATTCCACCCATCTCTGGGTGTGCACTTAGGTAGCTCCCACTGGTTGTTGGTATGTCTGAGAACCTAAGAGTTCTCTGAAAGATTCAGAGGAACATGGCCACTGATTGTCCAGGGCACAGCAGCCGCATCTCTTCCTGGATGGGACTACAGCCTTGTGTGCCCATTTTTTGAAATGCTGCATATATTAGGGCTGTCAAAATAGATCCTGACATGTCCTTCTCTGGTGAGACCAAGGTGGCTGTAATGGTCTACAATGAATGTCTGCATTTGAAAGTCTCTTGCTAAGAGACACTGACTGTTTTTAGGCTGTTGTGGTTGTTTGCTCACTCAGGTAGTTTATGGGGCAGAGGGTGTGTTAGCCCATGGTAAAAGTTTGGTGGCCCAGGGCGGAGAACACCAACAGTCTGTAGAAGAGGTAGGTACAATCTGTGGCAGAGGCGCACCTCACTCCCTAGGTCCTGAATTCCTGGCAACACTGTATTTTCTGCTCTGCTCCCTTACCAGCGGCTTGGACTCGGGGTGTGTGTGCATCAGCTTTCAGCTTGTAGCAACTCCGTTACACAATTACTGAGATGGCCAGATTCAAAAGGAGTTCTCCATGATAATCTTTGCTGGTATCTCTAGGTGGAAATAAGTTTTAGGGATTTAATCCTTTGCAGAGCTGCAAAACTTGGATATGGACTTTTCACAATGGCTGCCTGTCACCGTTTTCCACTAACAAATTGAGAGAAGTGAAGTGGGGGGCTTTGGGCAGTTCCTGCCACATCGTAACTTGGGTCTGACTTTGTCATCTACCACTGTTTCCAAGTAAGCTTGTCAGCTTTGCTCCTCTCTTTCTCTAATGTTATGGCCTCCCCCAGACCCACCCTGATGTTGCAGTTATGGTTTGGATGTGAGATGGCCCCCCAGAGCTCATGTGTGAGATAATGCAAGAAGGTTTAGAGGATTGGGTTATGAGAGCCTTAATCAAATCAGGTGAATTAATCCCTGATGGGATTAACTGAGGGCTGTAAGTGAAGGTAGGTTAGGGTGTGGCTGGAGGAGGTGTGTCCCTGAGGGGTGGACCTTAGGGTATATAATTTGATCTGGTGAAGTGGAGTCTCTTTCTCTGCTTCTTGATAATCGTGTGAAGCCACTTCCCTCTGCCACACTCTTCTGCCAGTTGTCCTGCCTCACCTAGAGGTGTGGAGGGAATGGGACGAGCTCTCTATGGACTGTGACCTCTGAAACTATGAACCCTCAAATAACTTTCTTCCTCTACAGTCAATTTGGTCAGGTCTTTTCATCACAGCACCAAAAATAGCTAACTAAAAACATACAGTTCAGCAATAACAAATTCTTTCCTGCTTTTGCTTCTAGGCACCAGATTTGTGTCTCTGACAGTCTAAGATTGTGGCTCAGTGTCACCCACTGTTAGCCACCTTGCTGAGTAATTGTTCTCTGTAAGAACGATTACAGAGAACAATTAAGAGAACAATTGTTCTCTGTAAGAGAACAGCTTTGATTCCAAACTACAGAGGATCTAAGATCTATAGCCTACCTTGACTGTCTGGCCATTCCTTAATTCTTAAAGTAGCAAGGTACTAGTAAAACTGAGTCAACTCTTGCCTTCCCTGTTTTCCTGAATGGAGACCATGTGTTATTTACCCAAAGACTAGACCTTTTAGTAGTGGACACCAGGAAGAAATGTATCAGGAACTCAGCTACACTACACTGTCTTGAAGCTCTGTATGACCTCAGGGGTCCTCAGTTCTCATAAACTGGGTAGAGGTGATATGGAAAATGATTTCCTTGGCTCCTGACAGTCTGAATTGGAAACTGCCTGCCTTGCACGTCATTCTCCCAAGTAGCAGGATCACTTACTTGCAGGAGAAGTTAAGGAAGGGAAGTTTTAAAATTAAAACAAGAAGATGGGCATCTAAGGGGTTTATGAAAAAGAAAGTTTGCAGGCTAGACTCAAAAGTTCTATGGTTTCATAGAAGCAGGAAGAGTTTCTTCCTAGGGGAGTAGCCAGATAGACTGTGGGGTAGGTCACAAGTGAGCAGAATGAGAATGAGTAGGCTGAAAAGTAGTACCTTGGGTGAGCTGTGCCAGCCTTTCCCTGGAGAAGAAGTTCATAGTACCAGCCTCCCTTTCAGGGAAATTTCTAATGAATAATAAAAAAAAAAAAACTGAATACCTCTTTATGCTATTTACAGAAGTAAGCCAATTCTTTATTTAAAACAGAACACATAACAATTCACTACAGATAGTTTTCATTTCTCCTTCAACCTTCTACCTGTAGTGAAGCTCTGGAAAAACAAATGAAGTCCATCTTTTAGTACTTTTGAAAGTGTTCCCTGCAGTACTTAATCAGATAAGTTGGCCATACTGCTCAGAAGGATACAAAAGAATGAGCCCAGACTTTAATGCTGAACTGGTTCCTCTTTTCTGTGTAACTTGGGAAACTTCTTAACCCTTTTACTGTCTCAAATTTATCTTCTGTAAAATGGGTCCTTGTGAGGATCAAGATTCATACAACCTTCCAGGTTCATACAAGGGCTTAATCCGTTATTCACATTTTTAAGATTCGCTTTGCTTCTTCACACTTGTTTTGGTTCTTTGAGATTAATGTATCCCAGACATAAAAGGATGTTAAAAATGTCCTAATAGCTGGAAGAAGTTTAAAAGGTTCCTGTATTCTCTTGTGTTCTCTAAGACTGCTTCTGGGAAATAAAAGTCTAAACTGCAATAATTTTGAATGTTTAACACTTAGAGATGAAAAGGCACACAGCCATTGTTCACTATGTGCTTGTCCTCCTCATCTCCTTCTCTCCTTCATTCTTCTGTGGGTTTGGGATAAGGATCTCAAATCTAGACAAGGCCAAGCAGAGGCTATTTTGTAGAGTATTTTGCAGAGCAGAGTTCATCTCAGGAGGAGCAGAATGGGATCTCCAAGGAAACCAGGGCATGTGTGCCCTTCCTCTGTATTTCCCCAGAACAGGAAGAACCAGCTGCCTTTCTTCTGTAGGCCCAACTGGGGGGGCAGGGGACTGTTTTTCAAGGCCCTCTGGGCTTTCCATAATGGGCTTCTCAACAAATGAGTTGTGCAGTGTAATTATGTACATGAATTTGCTACTTCCTAGTCCCAGGTTGAATATTTTGTGCTTGAGAAAATGTATAAAACGCAGCAGACTTGGTGTTGATCCTTCTTCCAGGGAGGTTACTTCTTCAGCCTGAAAATCTCACAATTAAGATGATAAGGGTTTTGATCATTCAATTTAAGCTTCAAACTGTGGCTCGTTTTAAACCTGAAATATATTTTGCAGATTGGATTTAATATCTTATACATTTAACACTCTGAAAAGAAATTAAAACCCTGTCTTTCATAAAATGTCTCAGAACCAATGTCTGTTTTCTTTATACTATCTGAATTGAAGCTTAGTTTATCTCTAAAATAAAGTTCTTTTTGCTTGAACAAGTAGAATTATGTGAAAGAGAAATTTAAAAGTGAGCTCTTTGGATTTTGTGATGATTAGCCATACACTGGATGATTAGAATTTTCTAGACACAAAGATATTAGTTTTGAAGTGGTATCTACTATATGCTAGGTAATACAGGTAATGAGAAGTTAATTTTTATTTATGTGTCAGGAATTATTCTAGTCCACTTGCGTGATTTTCTCATTTACTTTTCACAAAAACTCAGTGAAGGAGGTATTAGTCCTCTGTGGAAACAGATGAGGAAATTGATTATTATAGTCCTTCAATATATTCCTCAGATTTATAGCTAATATGTGGTTGAGCCAGAATCAAACCCAGATGTGTCAGTCTGTTTACACTAAATATAACTGTGGTAAGGTGGGTCCCGAGAACTAGCCACTTACATAGAGAGGCTCTGCTCACTGACTGGAATGCCCGCTGTGGGTGTACCTTGGTTCAGCTCCACATGCCTTTCATTCTGTGCTCCAGAGTTGTACATGAGAGTAGAATGCATTTATACATTTTGATAGATCACACATAAATAGAGTACAATCTCTCACTTTTCTGATTATACATATTGCAAGATCACATTGGTATGACTATACATGTACATGAGGTAATAGTGTCTGTTTCACTTACTATCAATACTTTTTAATGGAATGTTTCATCTAGCATCTAACACCTGGTGCTCTTGTGACAGGGAGAGAGGACAGGGGATGGAGCCCTTTATGATGCTCTGCTTTCAAATATGGTTTGTTACCCAGAGCACATCTCCTGGCTGAGTCAGCATCCCTGTGGTATGCAGGCAAAATGGGAGACCGTGGTTCTCTCACAAGAAAGGAAGGGGGCCTTGGGGACAATGATTCAACCTGCCACACCAAATATAACTCCAAGCACAGAGCTTCCCATTCCGCAATACTGTGTATGTGTTTCAAAAACTTGAAAGTATTATGTCAAGTGGAGCGTTCCTACTATTCCTCATATACTTTTGAAATCATATGTTTCAAATTTCAATTTGCTTTCAAATGTTATTTATGCCAAAATATAGGTAAAAAGAAAGTTTTTAGAGATGAGTGAGTCTCAGGATCTATCTGGACCTTGATTTCAGAACGTCTATTTTTTATGTCTCTTTGTCTAAATATGTGCATGTGTTTTGTGAAATTTACTTTGTTATGAAAATTGTGATTAGTTATAAGTGGGTCAAAGAAACCA
Source organism: Sciurus vulgaris (assembly GCF_902686455.1). Lineage (NCBI taxonomy): Eukaryota > Metazoa > Chordata > Mammalia > Rodentia > Sciuridae > Sciurus > Sciurus vulgaris. The sequence goes on from NC_136472.1 coordinate 77,077,968, forward strand.
ACTAAGTAATGCCATATTTACCAATGATCCAGCCAAACCGAAGTCCATGCCATCCTGTCTCTACACCCCTTTCATCCTTCAGACCCAGTATCAACATCATCCCTGCTACCCTCTGACCCAAGTTCCAAGGTTTCATGATAACATGAATGAACTAGGTTAGAATTTCTGATGATGCATTTAGAATTATGACTATCCTAATTTACACATGCAGAGAATGACTTGATCTGGGTAGAAAACAGCCACTGAGGGATTTTTCTCTAATAAAAAATAAATTCAGTACATACAATAGTATATTGTACTGACTAGTGGCGCTCTCGCACTTCCAAAGACAGGAGCAACATTCAGAGAGGACAAGAACATGGTCTCTCGTTGTACTATGCCATCACAAGAACAGGACCCTGCAAGGCTTGCCCCCTTCCCCAAACACTCATGTACAAACACGTCCTATGCAAGTGTTCTCAGCACTGTTTCACTTCACAGTGGAAGGCACAGCTACTAGCAGCTGTCTTGAAGTGAAAATGGACACAAGAAATAATATTTTCTGAACTTTATAACCTAATGGGCATTTTGCTGGGGGTTTTATATATGTACTAAATAAAGGTTATTTTATTTTTCATGTTTCAGTTTCTCCACATATATTAATAGTAGCAATCATAAATTGCTGAACCTCTCTGAGTTGGAATTTTCTTATCTTTAAAATGAAAACAATGATATTTAATTCAAGGACCTTTGAAAGCTATAAAAATATAGTATGAAAAATGTCTAGCAGAGTTTCTAGTTTAGAAATGACAGCTGTGGTGGCCAATTTTATGTCAACTTGATAAGGCCCAAGTCTCCACGTATTCAATCCCTATGAAGATATTTTGTGGTTATGATTAACATCTACCATCATTTGATTTTGGTCAGGGAGATTATCTAAAGAAAACGTGAGTGAACTACATGGCAATCAATTCACAGACCTTAAGAACAGAGCTGAGGTTCGCTAAAGAAGAAACTCTCCCTATGGATATAGCATTGTCTCACATCTGAGGCTTCTATCCTGTTCTTCCTGACATCTGGCACATCAGATTTTGTACTTGGTTAGCCAGCCTCTAAACCTAGGCATGCCAATTCCTTGTAGTAAAACTTAGATAGATAGATGAATGATAAATGGGCTCCTCAGGAGATAGTAAGTTCCTATCACTGATGAGTTTATGGGAGGCTACCTGATCATTATACTTCAAGGGGCATTCAAGGAACAAGTTGTGATTAGCTTCAGGTCCCTACTTCAAAACTGCTAAAAACTAGATAAAACATCCTATTAAAAACTATTGATAGTAGAGTGAAAAAGACATTATTACCTCATATAAATGTATGACTACATGATTGATGTGATTCTGCAATATGTATAATCAGAAAAATGAGAGATTATACTCTATTTATGTATGATCTTTCAAAATGTATAAATGCATTCCACTCTCATGTAATTAGAAAAATTAAAATTAAAAAATTTTAAATAGTATGGAGGAATGTGGAATAAGCATCAATCAATCAACCATCTCTCTCCATCAAAGTGGAAGGAAACAACAACAGGACAAAGAACAAAAATAAGGTGGTGAAACAAGTCCAATCTCAAAGTATGGAACTTAAGGTGTGCACCTTCAGGGGGAAATATCGAGAGCACAGGCTACAAAATGACAAAAATGCTTAATCAGGAATACATTATAATCCTAAACTTGTATGTATGTAATAAAATCTGTAATATATACATTTCTCATGAATTCAAATTTTCACCATCATGGTGAAAGAATCCAACATAATTCTTTCAGTGGTTGAAAAGTTGATTAGAAACCCTGCCCCAAACAGTAAAATTTAGACAACCTTAACAACAATTGGAAAACTTAATTGGTAAAGGTGGATGTGGTGACATGGACATGTAAACTCACTTGAGGGAGAATTACCAAAACAGCTTGATTGATTTACATATTTGTTTATGTACCCATCATATAAGGTAAATTTCATTGCATTAAAATAGTTAATATCACACTATGTTGTCTGATCTCAATTCAATTAAGTCAATTAGGAAATAAATGAACATAAATTCTCCACACATTTGAAATTAAAAACAGAATACTTCTAAATAACTCATGGGATAAGACAATGAAAATTTAAAATATACATATAAATGAATGACTAATACTTGAAATCTTACATATACTATCTTGTAGGTTGCAGCTAAATAGTACCACAGGAAGAGTTTTAGCCATAAATATTACCATTAGAGGAATGAACAAACTAGCCAGATAATTTAGAAGTTAGAAGTGTGTAGGATCATTCAGAAAATAAAAAGTCAGAGATAAGAAAGATAACACATAAAATTATAGAAAGTAAAGAGAAAACAAGATAGAAAAGGTTAGTTCTTGCAAAGACCAATAAAAGTTACAATTTTCAGATGTGATCAAAAAAGTTACATAGTGAGTACCACTAAGAATGAAAACTAATATATAATTATAGATGAAGCAACACACCAACTTGAGCAACATTCAACATGTATGCTAACCACAGAGAACAGACTTATTATTTTATGTTTCAGATAAGAAAGCTAAGACCAGTCACAGACCACCATCCTTATGGACTTTGCAACTTTCTCTAGTGCAAGCATAAAATGAATTGAAGAGCTAAGCTCCAAACCCAGTTTCAAATCCCCAGTCTTCTGCCTGTAGGGTAACCAACTCCTCAACCATCTAGTCAAAACACCTATTATGTAACTAAAATAGGTTGCAAGGAAGATCATGGAATTACTGTTGGAAATATTTGAGCTCACATGGAGCAAGAGAAAGGGTTGAAAAGTTTGGAGAAATGCAACAGGAGATCTGCCTCACCTCATCTCCTTTCAAACCTTCCATCATGACTTACATCATGAAAAGTCCTTTACAATTATTTTCTGTCAAGTCCTCAGACATAGACAACTGCAAAGGCATTCTCCCAACACCTTTCTTTCCAGTTTCTTTGCAGCTTAGGGTGATGCCTGAAATTCTATAATTCAACAGTCATGTAAATAAAGTCTCAATGGTGATGTTGAAGGTCATATTGAATGCAGTGTGTAACTTAATGGACTGCTCTGTTAAAAAAAAAAAAAAACTCACCCACATTCCTAGGGACAAGAGCTTCAAAAGTTATGTTTGTTTTTAGAAGATATGTAAATACACAGAATGGAATAATAGAAATGGCTCTAGTAATATTTAACAACTTAGTCCTTGCTGGGCTATAAGTCGTCGAGTAATTTCTGGGAAGGAAGCTAGATGGGGATTATATATACAGGTATGAAGAACACTGAGGTTTTTTCTGAAGGTCTGACTGGAAATTACCATGAGTTCAAAAGGTGAAGAATATCCTGGTACATCTTGGTTGTTTCTCCAAGTGGAAAACAAGGGGAGGACAAAATATTCACCAAGCAGCTCCTAGCATGTTACACCCTTGTATATAGTAACCCTACGAAAACCTTGTGGGCATACTCTATTGGCCCCATCTGACGGGAACAAAAATGGTAACTTAGAGGTAAGATACCTAGAGGTAGAATCTGACTCAGTCAGATTCACTGTTCAATTCTGAATTCAAAAGTCATGCTCAGAAAAGTACATGTTCTTTATGACATAGAACCCCTCCAAGAGTTGTCATGCTCTCACCTCTTTCTCATGGGTTCTTTCTCCCTCAGATGCCCAGCCTGATCCCCATCAAGGAAGCTCCCAACCCTTACGGCTGATCAGCTATTTGGTAATGAGTCTTTAAACTTCCTCTTCTCTACATCCATCTCTCCAAATATGCGTTCTACCTTGGAAACATTTCCCAAACGTTTCCCTTTCTTTTTCCATTCCCCCTCTCATAATCCAGAGTGATGTCAATTTTCTTCTGGATCATAGTGATCCTGTCTTTACAGCCTTCCAATCAATCTCAAATGTCCCCATTCAGAAAGGCCCTCCAAACTCCATCTGTCCCAGCCTGGCACACACAGTTACCTACAGGAGGGGATGACATAGGGTTTGTGTGTGGGGGCAGTACTCTAACAATTTAACCCAGAAATTCTTCTCTCAGCCCACTGTTAGGATTCTCAGGGGTCTTTCATTCATAATAAAAATTTATTGCTGTCAGAAACCTGTGATGCTGATACTCATGTTCTTCTTGTATGCTTGTGTGAAGTATTGTAACCACTGTCGTAAGCCATAAACTGCTTGAAGGAAGACCCTCAATCTCTGATCGTTCGTGCCTAGTATAACATCTGACATTCAATAGGTATAAAGTAATTATTCATTTAATAAATGGGCAAACCATGAACTCCTTCAAAGAAGGGACTACATCTCATATTACATATATTTAACTGATAATTGGTGCTCATTGTATGCTAATTAAAGTAATAAATTCATAAACAGTATAATTTTTATTAGCATGTTCAGCTATAAAAAATAAAGGCATTTCTCCTTTATTTTTTACCCATAGTATGACTAAGCTCTTTATCTTTGACACTCAACCTAGAATCCCCAGATAACAAAGAATTTTTAAAGACAGTAATGGGAACTGGAAGTTATTTCTATATTCCCAAAAGGCTAACAAATAATGCATTTACTCAAATGAAGGTTAATTAAAATGACAAATTGCTTTGCTCTTGGCTGGAATGTATCAAGTTAGTATGTGGTAACCTATTTTGTTTACATTATAAACTCTGATTGGCTGCAATTTGATTAATAAAAATGAGACAAATTAGTTATTGCTAAGTAAATACAGGTTATTTGGTACATAAAATCTTTCAAAGCAGTCTCCATGGGAAGACATACATTCGAAGGGCATTTTTCCCTTCACCCTCAAAGTAAGAGAACAGGATGAAAAACAGGTGAGAGGTCCGGGAAGTCTCAACCTGCCTGGTATATACAATTGACCTTGGGTTCTGAGAACTGCCTGTTAGTATTTTTCCTTCCCCTTTAGGATGAAGAAACTAATTTAATTAAAAACTCTGGGAGGCAAGTTGTCTCTATTTCCTCCATATTTGAGAGCTAATGAGGTCCAGGGAGGTTAGGTGACCTTCCAGCAACTGCAGACCACAGAGCTGTAACTGGAACTCTACCCTCTCAGGCCCAAGCCGACCACTTAGTTCACATGGATATTCTTTCTTCTTGATGTAACGAGGAGGGAAAAGTGAATGATGAGCATTTAACTATTTGTTCAACAAATATCTACTGTGCACATACTGTATGCCAACACGGGCTATGAAGAATCCCACTGGAAGAATCCAGGATATCAGAGGAGAGAATGGGAGGCTGGAAGATGACGCCGAAGAATCTCAAGGGGATGCTTCTACTCAGATTCACCTCCCTGGGTCACACCCTTAGCCTCCCCACACACATTCAACCACGGTTCTTTATTAAATGATAGTCTAGATGCGCTTAGCCTGGTATTGTAGATGTTCTGTAATTGACTTCATCTGCCCATCTTTCACATTCTTCAGGTCTCTTCACACCCTTGCCATAAGGGGCTTGTGACCTCTTCACAACACACTTCTCACATGTATATCATTGTTTCTGCTCATGCTGTTCCCTCAGATGGAAAGGCTCAACCCTCAACATTCCATTTTCCATGCAGAGTACTTTTTCTGCTTCTCTGTGAAGATATTCACTTTAGGCCTCACTGTAATACTTCAGTCATTACAAACTTGTTTCTCTCCCTAGACCAAGTTCCCTGGAGCAGGGTCAATCCTTCCTGATTTGCCTGTCGCTGCAAAGTGCAATCTTTAGTCTTGACAGCATCAACTAATGCCTGACCCTGTGCCAGGCACTGGTACCACATGTAATATATACCACTTATTTAATTCTCCCAGCATGGCATGAAGATGGTGCTGCAGTTATTCCAGATTCACAGATAAGAGCAGAATCTCAGTGCAGTTCTGTCTTAGCTTGCTCCTTCTAGGACTCTAGACTTCAACATAGTCCCTCCTCAACAAAGGAGAATGAAGAACAAAGATCTAGAGATGACATTCTCCTTTGTGTGTGTCTTAATTGTTTGAAATATTACTCTCAAGAAGAAAGGAGAGTATAGGAGTGTCTTTGGGTGCTTTGAGAAGATAGGGAGAACTTGGGCTCAAAAATGGTGGAGACTTAAGACTTTCAAAGCAAAATAGAGAATTAGATGATATGTGAAAACATGTCCCATACCCACCAAAGGGAGCCATCACACAGGAATAAAAGAAAAATATGTGCCTTTACTCTGATCCCCTATCTGTGCTTATGCTGGATTCTTAGATATCTCTGATTGTGATGGAACCCTGAGGATATCTGGGTTGGTCAGAGAGTGCTAAGGGGACTTAGAGTTTTTCAGAGACTTCCAACCACATCTAATTTATTGAGTAGTTTTTATTTCCTTATTTCAGGGACCTAAGGATGAGAGGAAAGCCGACCAGCACCACTGCACAGCAGCTACAGTTTACCAAGACATCGTGGTGGAATATCACAGTAACTTCACTTTCTGCAAGGCTGCCGAGTGCATGGCGTGATAACTGCCGACTGCTGTGCTCTAGCCCTGACAGCATGTTATTGAGAAGACAGGGACTACTCTTGACCAATGTTAAATTTGGAAACAAAGCTACAAATGGGTTGAATGACTTGTGCCTTGTCACACAGCTCATCACTGGATCATTGGGGTGATCTACCCTGGATTCCTACTCTTACCTCAGAGTCTTTCTGGGATGTCACCTTGTTGAATGTCCAAGTTTGAGAGCACATTCTCTTTCTGAACTCTAAAATGGAACATGTTCCATTTTTGCAGCATAGTATGGGCTTATAACTAGTGAACAAACTGTTATTTCTCCTTCACTGTTTCATTCTGGAGCTATCACACTTCTAACATCTACTTTATTGGTTTAGAGTAAATTATTCAGCTCTTAATTACCATATTATGAATGTTTAATTTTTGCCCTGATATTGTCACAGAGAAAATGTGCCCTCACACCAATGGGCTCTGGTTCTGAAATGTGACTCCATATTTTCTTCCTCGGCAAGAGCAATGCCTTTTACAGTGGCTCAGAACGTTCGCAGTCTTTGCCTAAGGGTTCCTCAAAGCTCATACTTTCTTCCTTACCTAAGAGTCCATGATTAGAGCAGGCAATTGTTAAATTCTGGCATATCTAGGGGAGCAAATTTCTTAAAATAATTTCCAGAGAAACAAAAGTCAGTTCAAGAAATGGGAACTTCAGCTTTTAATTCACTTGGAGTAAATATAAAAGAGTAAAGTTTCTTTTTAATTAAGGTGGAAGGGAAGCCAAAATGTTTTACTGCAAAGCAAATAGTTCCCTACTGTGCATTGCTAATGATCATCTGTATCTGTATCATTTTTAAGTCTACAGTCCCTCCAGGCCTGCAGTCCACCCAATGAGATCCCAGGATCATCTGCCTTTTTTTTCTATATTGGAAAAATGAGTGAAGAATCTTCTTCACTATGTCTTCTAAATTTTCCAAATCTGTCTGCTCCTCACTGTTTCCACTACCATTTTCCTCATCTTGTTCTCATTCCCCAGACCAGTGTACTAGCCTCGCTAGGGTTTCCTCCTGACCCTGCCCTCCACAGGTCCACCAGTATGATGGAACACCTAACTGACCACATTAGTTCTCTGCTTAAAATCCTTCCACAATTCTGGATCCTTTAGCAGTATCTCTCCAACTTTTTCATGGACAGATCCATATGACTAAAGAGAAAAAAAATCATAACTCAGGGACCACAGTTATTCTGAGCTGGCCCACAACAAGGTCAGTATTACTTTGCAGTCTCTTATCTTAAACATAGCCCAGAATTTAACACCAAATAATTACATTTTTTTTTTTAAATATAAAACTCAAGCCTTTTTACCATCATCCACTAAAATCTATGAGCAACTTGGTAGCCCAGGAAGATGGTTCAAATCTATCTCTGGGTTTTGCAGTCTCTCTGAAATGCCACCTCTATATTCTCAATCATAAATATGTTAGTGTTAAAAGTTCTATGAAATTAATCATATGTGAGATTCTGAAGGAAGTAGCAATTTATAAGACCAAATGCCAGGCACTGTTAATTCTTTCCATAAAGATATCATTTGTTATCTAACCACCCCAAATGATGAGTATATTATTCTTATTTTATAGATAATGGAATTGAGGCTAAAACATATCACACACTTTTCCCAGAAAAAGGATAGAAGGGAAATATAGCAAAGAGGTAATAGCAGTTATGGTTGATTTTAATATATTTTCTCTTTCCAACCTTTCCAAATGACCACAAATTGTTCTTCCTAATAGCACTAATATAAAGTATATGAAAAAATTAAATGAGATAATCCATTTGAGAATCCTTAGCACAGTGCTTGGTACATCAATTTTAATCTCATTCCTTATTCATCTTTGTATCCATCACAGCACGTAACACCCACACTCCTAATAAAGAGCCAATAAAAGCAGGTTCTACTCAATTGGATTAACAATTCAACTAAAGATTATTTTAATGTTATTATTTTCCCCAATAATAAATATACAACTATGTTTTACCTGCACCAGGGATGGCCTGGTTAAAATGTGTCTCCTTAAACTGAGTTTAAGACTTTGGTTAGCCAGTCAAGGTATAATGCCTCACATTTATTAAGGTCTTCCTATGAAAAAATACTATGCTTTGTGCTTTAAGGGCATTATGACTTTTATTCATGATACAACTTCATGAGACCTGCATTATTATGCCTAGTCACAGAAAGGTAAATAACACATCCAAGGTTACCAGACCAATAAATGGAAGAACCCAAAATCCATAACCAGTATGGTCTCATTCCAAACCCCTCCTTTAAAATCCTCATGCTAAACTGTAAGGCTAAGCCTTATTGCTGTTACCACACAAGCATTTCTAATATTAGACATGCTCCAAGCCATCAAGTGCCTGATATGTATCAGATTCTTTGATTCATCTTGTTTTGTCCATATAATGAAGTCTACTTTATTGGGTCTTTTTACATATGAGAAAAAATGGAGGTTGAAATATTTGCCTAAAACCCCATAGTATGGGACAAGCCCGGGAGCCCCCTGATTTCTGTGACTGCATGCTGCCTGTGTTTGCGCAGGACCATAAAACTCAACACACACAGCAGATCTTTAACCACACTTTTAATAGAATGCCAAGCCAAGTATAAGCACTAGATATGCCTTTAGCAAAATTCAGCTTTGACTTTGCAAAAAAGCATTTCAGAGCCTGTAAAGAAGTATTGAGCCTGCTCAGAAGTAGTTCATTTGTCTCTAGTCTCCGTGGTTCCTGTCCACTGCAGAGGTTTACTGCTGCCCAGCTCACCTCAGGGTTTGCTGCCTGCTGAGCACGCCTGTTTCACTACAGTAGGCAAATGGACTTTGCAGAGGGAACACACTGATGCTTTGCTCTTCTATTGATATGCAGCACATCCCTGACCTAGCAAATGGACCTGAATTCCAACTACAATTTATGGACCCAAGTCCTGCTGGGCTGAAACAGAAGATAAATAGACCCTCAGGAAGTTATTTCTTGGGGACTTGATTGCTGGACATGGATGTTCATGGCCCTGTCCAAACTCATAAGCCCATGCCATAACTGCTATGCTTCCAAGGAAACCAATGGGGCTATGTCAGGGAGGATTCTAGTTGAGAGGATCAGGCAGCAGCTGGAGGAGAGAGGAGGGTATCTCAGAATCAGCATTCTTGGTGTGTGAACTGTACTTTTATATCTGCCTGTCTGATGCCTTTTCTGTTGGATTCTCCTGAGATAAACAGTAACAGCTCAGTTCCACCCCATCAGATACTGAGGCCATCTGTACTGTGGCTGATTTCTTTGCAGTGTGGTGAGATAGGGGTGGAGAGGTATCACCTGGAATTTTTCTGGGTTTGCTAGAGCTGCTTATGAGGGAAACCCTGAGCTTAAAAGTCCCATGGCTGGTTTTGGCTTAATTCCTGGCCCTTACCTTAGCTCCTTTGCTGGGAGCCCCACTCCGGGTGCAGGCATGTACTGCTTTACTGGTTTAGCATTCATCCTCTGGGACAGGCCCCTAGTAAGCATTCTGCTCCAAGAAAGATTGTCAGCTTAGTCAAGAGTGTGTGCTTCTTATAGGTCCACAGGTGCTGGTCCACAACCTCCCCACTCCAAATCCTACCCCAAATAACCAACCCTTTCCCAGATCTGGGTGCTCCTCAATAAAGTTCTGGCGGCCTATCCTCCCTTGGTGCACTCTTATTTTGCTAGTTGAGGACTAAGCTTTCTTTGGAGTTTAAGCCTATAGAAAGCTTCTAGGTAGAGTCATCGAGACATTATGGGAAGAATATAGTACTTCTCTTACCTTTAGATGTGGGCTATGTTCACATATGTAGCCACTTATGTGGCAGTACAGCAGAAACATCACTTTGAATCTAAGCTGTCTGGGTTTGCATCCTGGTTCCATCAACGATGACCTGATATGTGACTTGGAGCAACTTACTTAAATTCTTCTACTGTAGTTTCTTTTTATATAAAGAAATGATAGTAAACTATGCCACAGAATTATTGTGAATAAATATGTCGATAACTGCAAAGTGCATAGAACAGAGTCTGGACTACAGTAAATGTTCGATAAGTATTAGTAATGATTATGCATCAGTGACTAAGCACTGAGGCACATGGAGAAGCATGCATCAATTCAATTGCTGTTTCATGAGTGTTTTGTCTTAAGGAGTATGTGTACATGTATTCATGTACAAAGAAGAGAACTCATCTATTGAAGGACATCTAGGTTGGTTCCACAATCTAGCTATTGTGAATTGAGTGGCTATGAACATTGATGTGGCTGTATCTCTGTAGTATGCTGATTTTAAGTCCTTTGGGTATAGGCTGAGGAGTGGGATAGCTGGGTCAAGTGGTGGTTCCATTCCAAGTTTTCTAAAGCATCTCCATACTTCTTTCCAGAGTGACTGCACCAATTTGCACTCCCACCAGCAATGTGTGAGTGTACCTTTTCCCCCACATTCTCGCCAACACCTAGGGTTGCTTGTATTCTTGATAATCACCATTCTATTTGAGGTGTGATGAAATTGTAGGATAGTTTTGATTTGCATTTCTCTTATTACTAGAGATGTTGAACATTTTTCATATATCTGTTGATTGCTTGTAGATTTTCTTCTGTGAAGTCTCTGCTCATTTCCTTAACCCATTTATTGATTGGGTTGTTTGAGATAAAGAAACTATTGTATATATACACAATGGAATATTATTCAGTCATAAAGAAGGATAAAATTATGGCAAAATATAGCTGAGGAAACTCTTCAGAATGTAGCAGAGAGAAAGATAGGGAGAGAAAAAAAGAGGAGGATTATAAAAGAAGTTAAAGATATATGGAAAATAGAGAAGATTCTAAATATATCTAATGGTTTGGAAAGATAAAATGGAAGGCGTATGGGATTATGTGTGATACAGCATTTAAAGAAATCACCCAGAACATTTTAGAGCAGACAAAACTTATGTTTTAGTCAGCTATTTGCTGCTGTGACTAAATGATCTGACCAAAACAATTTTAAAAGAGGAAAAGTGTATTTGAGGGTTCACAGTTTCAGAAGTCTCAGTCCATAAACAGCAAGCTCCATTCCTGGGGCTCCAGGTGAGGCAGGACATCATGACAGAAGAGTGTGGCTGAGGGAAGCAGAAAGAGAGTCTCCACTCTCCAGATACAAAACATATACCCCAAAGCCACACCCCAGTTCCCTCCTCCAGCCACACCCTACCATTTCAGTTACCACTCAGTTAATCCCTGTTAGGGGATTAAATCACTGATTGGGTTAAGACTCTTACAACCCAATTATTTCTCTTCTGAACCTTTTTGCCCTGTCTCACACGTGAGCTTTTGGGAGACAGCTCCTATCCAAACCATAACACCCCGGATCTGGTACATTTAAAAGTACAATAAATTTCATGCAAAATCAAGAAAGCCAGATTAGACCTAGAACTATTAGAGTGAAATCACGGCATACCTAAACAAGGAGAAGATCATTAACAGCATAGAGAAAAGACAGATACCTAGAAAGAAAGAACCACTGCACTGACACTTCTCGTTAGCAGTAGAGGCCAGGACACAATGGTACAGCAGCTTCAAGGGCTTGAGAAAAATGAAACCATCTTCCCATAGTTTTACACTCAGTGTTTCAAATGATAGAGTAAAGACAATTTTTTTTTCTTTTTTTTTTTTTGCAAATGCTAAAAACTAAAGGACTTCAGCCCTCATGAATTGTAGCTAAAAATACAGTGGAATGAATCTGACCTAACTTTTCTTTGTACACGTGTGAATATACCACAGTGAATCTCAACCATTGTGTACATCCATAAGATACTAATTAAAAAAAATCTATAAGTAAATAGCAGAAGGATCAGTAGAATAGAGGGAAGGGAACAGAGGGAGGGAGGAGGGGAGGGGAAGGGGAAGTACTGGGGGCTGAATTAGAGCAAAGTGATATTGTATGCTTTCATAATTGTGTCAAAATGAAACCTAATGTCATGTGTGACTAAAAAGATCAATAAAAATACAATAGAATATACTTAAACAAAGAAAGAAAAATTGAATCCAGAATGAAGGCATGAGATAAATGAAAAAATTATAAGTGAAGAACTGGATTAACACATGCACACTTCTGAAACCAACATCACCAATAAACTATGGCAACAATAGGCAACTAAGAGCAAAATGAGTATGAAATTAAAACACTGGTGAACAATAACCAGAGAGCATATCCAGAAAGCAGTGACTCAGGCTAACTTGATTGAACATTTAAAAAAAATTTGAATTTTATTTGTTTTAATTAGTTGTACATGACAGTAGAATGCATTTATACATTTTGATCATTCATAAATAGAGCCAACATTTTTTCATGTGTGTGGAAAATAGAGTTAAGATACTGTTTAACTTTAAAAATATAAAAGTGGCAACACAATATAGAAGCTAGCATGGAAATATTCCTAGAAAATTGAAGAATAAAAATGAATAGAAAAAGGAAAGTTGGTAACAGAAGTTGAAAGCAAAAAATAGGAAGAGAAAGGATGCCAAACACATAGCAATGATGAGAGAAATAAATCCAAACAGATAATTAGTAATCATATAAAATGTCAACAGTCTAAACTTCTGTTTTGGCAAGTGAAACAAAAAACAAAGAAGCTGAAGGTCAAGGGATGGAAAGCAAGATACAGTAGAGATAAAATAGGATAATCAAATAAATTTGGCACAGATAAAATATTTGGTAAAGTAGACTTTGGGGAAAAAGTATTAGTAGGAATAAAAAGGATTGCCATATATTGTATAAAAGAATAATTTCTCAAGGAGATGTATCAATTCTTAATTTGTTATATAACAAATTAGGTTGAAAGGAGGTAAAAAAAATGAGGGAAAAACAAAAGAACGTTGTAAGCCTACAGTCCTAGTTGATAAATTTTAATGTAATTAGCTTGGTTATTAATACATAAAGTTATTGAAGCTATTGCAATGATGAATATACTGGAGAACATTCTTTTTGACAATGAATGCAATATTCCAAAAAGTAGATCATGTATTAGCAAATGGGAAATTTCAATATTCACCAGGAATTAATATCATTAAGTATTTTACAATCACAATATAAAAGAGGATGGGGGACAGGAGAAAGAGGTAAATGGTAAAGGACAATTAGAAGTTCGTCCATAGGCTGGTGATTTAAATGAGCCAAAAGAAAAATAGAGTAAAAGTCGTAATATATTTATAAATGGACGATAATTAAAAGCATACATTTCAAAGTTATGGTGTACAGCTAATGCTCAGAAGAATTTGTGACCTTCACATGGTTACATTAGAAACAAAAAGACTGAAAATTAGCTCAGTGTTCAGCCTCAGTGCTGAGGTGGAAAACAAAAACAAGAATAAATATAATAGAAAGAAATAATATAAATATATTAACAAAACTATGAGCTAAGCAATAGAGTAGAAAGGATTAAAATGCCGTATGTGCTTTGACAAGAAAAACAACAAAGTTCTTGCAAGACTGATCAAGAAAATAAAACAGAAAGAAATAGATTAGGAATAAAATGGTGGTAAAATGATTGCTAGCTCAGAAAAATAATGCCATAATATATTTTAAACTACATGATGCCAATACATTTGAAAAATTATAGAACATAATTTCCTAGAAAACTTTTAGTAAAACTGACTTGAGACAAAACTTTTTCTACCTGCATAGACTATTAATCATTAAATGAATTGGGTAGTTGCAAATAAGCAGGTTTCCTTCTTCAGCATGAATAGCCCTAGTTGGGCCATATTTTCTTCATCTACCGAATTTCAGGAATGCCCATATTCTGATTGATTAGCCTTGACACACTCTGTCCACCCCGAACTATATGAACAGTTCCCACTATGCCAGACTCTGTTCTAAGTACTTGTGATCAGTTACAAATCAGGTAGGCTAGTGGAAGGGATTTATTGTCTAGTAAAGGTCAGAAAGTTTCACCTATAATGTAAGAAAGTTAAAGATTCAGTGGCACGGGACAAGCAAGGTGAATTCTTGGTCTTCAAAATTCAACATAGTATTGGAAGTGATCTCAACTGGTTTGATTTTTACTTATTGACTTATGATTTTAAAGTTCGTAGTTTGAAATAATTTTAAGCTTACAGAAAAATTGCAAGGACAGTGAAGAAAATTCCTCAAAGAATCATCAGATGCATTCCTAACCTATCAACATGGAGGACCTACCCAGTTCTACTCAAATGTGGAGAAGAGTCAAATCGAAGGAGGTACTTCCACTATAGTGCAGCCAGTTGAACAAAGATTCCCAGAGGTTTTCACCAAAGCTTGGAAGGGGTTTCTTTAACTCGAGAAAATGACTATCTTTTTATTTGTTGCTTTTAGATATAAATGACAGTAGGGTATATTTTGACATATTATATGTACACAGCAGGCAACCCACTGTAGATTTTGATACCATTCTTATGGTTGAACATCATGGGGAGCTACATTGGTCATGTAGTCATATGATCATAAGAAAGTTATGTCAGTTTCATTCCACTGTCTTTCCTATTCCCATTCCCTCTCTCTTCCCTTCATTCCCATTTGTCTAATACAATGAACTTCAATACTTCCCCTTTCTACCCTCCCTTGTTTTGGGTTAGCATCCATAATCAGAGAAAACATTTGACTTTCAGTTTTTTGGGACTGGTTTATTTCACTTAGCATGATATTCTCCAGATCCATTCATTTACTGACAAATGTCCTAATTTCATTCTCCTTTATAGTTGAGTAATATTCCATTGTGTGTATATACCACATTTTCTTTATCCATTCATCAGTTGAAGGACACCTAGATTGGTTCCATGGTTTAGCTATTGTGAATTAAGCTGCTATAAACATTGATGTGGCTGCATTACTGTAGTATGCTGATTTTAAGTCCTTTGGATACAACCCAAGGAGGAGTTGGATAACTGGGTCAAATGGTGGTTCCATTACAAGTTTTCTGAGGAATCTTCATACTGCTTTCCAGACTGGTTGTACCAACTTGCAGTCCTACCAGCAATGTATGAGTGAACCTTTTCTCCTACATCCTCACTAACACTTATTGTTGCTTATATTCTTGATAAATGCTATTCTGACTGGAATGAGATGAATCTCAGCATAGTTTTAAGTTGCATTTCTATAATTGCTAGAGATGTTGAACTTTTTTTCATATATTTCTTAACTACTTGTATTTCCTCTTCTGTGAAGTACCTGTTCAGTTCCTTTGCACATTCTTTGTTTGGGTTTTTTTTTTTTAGTGTTTAGATTTTGAGTTCTTTGTAATCCTAGAAATTAATGCTGTATGTGAGGTACACATGGCAAAGATTTCTCCCATTCTATAGGCTCTCTACTCATGTTCTTGGTTGTTTTCTTTGCTATGAAGAAGCTTTATAGTTTGATACCATCCCATTTATTGATTCTTGATTTTATTTCTTGTGCTTTAGGAGTCTTTTTTTAAAGTTATATGTAATTACCTTATTTTCTTTTTCAATATTTTTTAGTTGTCAATGGATCTCCTATTTTATTTATTTCTATATGGTGCTGAGTATTGAACCCAGGGTCTCACACATGTCCAGCAAGCATTCTACACTGAGTAGCAACTCCAGCCCCACTTTAGGGGTCTTATTAAGGACGTCTGTTCTGGTGCTGATATGATAGAAAGTTGGGCCTACTTTTTCTTCTAGTATGCTTAGGGTTTCTGGTCTAATTCCAAGGTCTTTGATTCACTTTGAGTTGAATTGAGGGTAAGAGATTGGGGTTCAATTTCAATCTACTACATATGGATTCTAGTTAAGAAAATGACTATTGCCATGTGCCATCTGGCTCTCTGGATCCTCTTGATTTCAAAACTTTCTTGGCCCAAGATGTCTCTGGAATCTCTGAAAAGTTTCCCTTTGATTGGGTAAGAGACTTGAATTAATGGAAACACAGATGTCAAACAGCAAATGCCATTTCTTTCTTATTGCACTGGTATTAAAAATACCTTTTCCAGCAGGTCAGTTTCTGGAATTAGTTCAATACACAAATACTACTCTAGGGAAAAAAAAGTACTCAGAGAGAATATCTGTTATAGAAACTGTGTTGGCTGACCAGCTTCAATATGGGGGGCATAATGAATCAGCCCCACAAAGCAACTAGTTTCTACTTCCCATGGACAGAATCCCTGGGGCTCCCATTTAGGCAGGCCCCCTCTCTGGCATGTCACTCTCACTTCCCTATTGTCTCCATTTGGCTGTACGTAGCTTTAGCTTTGAGTTGAACTGGAGATAAATCCGTACTTCCCACAGTCTTTTTTCTCTTTGCACACATTGCAAAGGTTTTTTATTTGAAAAGAAAATAAGTGTTGTTACAGCAATTGTTGATAGTGGAGATTTCTTTATGAGGAATATTTCATGTACCAGACTTGAGAATTGTATATAATGCCAGGAGTAGGGGCACTTTTCCAGAACATCTGGCTGACTGTTGGTAATGGGAACTAGATAAGATGAATGGAAGCTCATCCAGTAATTTTCAAACCTGATCTTTTTTTCTGATTTCTCAGTTGCTAATTATTTTTTATTTTTCCTTTGACTGGAGATGTTGGACCATCAGTATCTGTTAGATGGATGACTCCTCTTCCTAGGACATGTTGAGTTTTTCCTTGCTTTCACATTTCATATGTATCACAAACGTACTTTATCAACAGAAAGGACTAGGCACCAAGACCATAACTCACAATTGCCCCCATTAACCTTCCTACAAATCACCTCACTCTTAAAACCACCAGTATCTATGCCTGGAATTTTCAGGAATTCAGTGGTTTTCAACTAAGGTTGCAAGCTCACCCAGAAAACTTTTATAAATCCTGATGCCCAACCTATACTTCAGGCTATAAATTAGAATTGAGTTGGTAGGTAATAACCAGATATCAGTAATTCTTTAATCTTCCGGGTAATAAGTAACATGCACCCAAGCTGACAATTGGTGTTTAGTACATTGTTCCTTAACTTGAATATGCATGTGGATTACTTGGGCATCTACTTAATATTCACAATCTGAATCAGTTCATCTGGGGTAGGATCTGATGCTAGCAAAAAGCACATGGGCATTCTATTTTTTAACTGGGGCATATTAATTTTATAGAATGGTAGTTTTCATTGTGGTCTATCAGTGCATTCATGTAATATAACTTAATCAATTTCACCTCCATAATTCCTCTCCATATTCTCCTCTTCTCCCTTCTCCTGCCCCTTCTTATTATTTCTCTTCTAATACTTTCATGATGTAATTTTTCTCACTAGTATCCACACAAAGAAAATATATGATATTTCTCTTTCTGACTCACTTTGCTTAGCATGATGCTCTCCAGTTCCATTCACTTTCCTGCAAATCACATAATTTCTTCTTTTATATGGATGAATAAAAATTCATTGTTTATATCTACCACATTTCTTTATCCATCCATCTGCTTAAAGCCACCTGGGCTGATTCCATAACCTGGCTATAGTGATTGTGCTATGATAATGATATATCCTCTGAAGTATGCCGACTTCAGTTCTTTTGGATAAATATCAAGTAAGTATACAGCTGGATGATATTGTAGTTCTATTTTTAAGCTTTTCAAGACACATCTGTACTGATTTTCACAGTGGCTGTATAAGTTCACATTCCCACCAACAATGTGCAAAAATTCCTTTTTCCCCAGATCCGTGCCAGCATTTATGGTTATTTGTGTTCTTGATGATTGGCTTTGATTGGAATGAAATGAAATCTCAGTGAAGCCTTGATTTGCATTTACCTGAAAACTAAGATGTTTGAACATATCTTCAAGTAATTGTTAGCCTTTTGTACTTCTTTTGGGAAGTATCTGTTAAGATCATTTGCAAATTATGATGGGTATTATGGTTTAGATATTTAGTGTTCCCCAAAAGGACACTGTGTAAGACAATGCAAGATAGTTTACAGGTGAAATTAAAGGGTTATGGACCCTTAACATAATCAGTGCCGTAATCCCCTAATAGGGATTTAACTAGGTGGTAACTGAAGGCAAGTAGGATGTGGCTGGAGAAGGTGGGTTATTGGGGTTGTGGCTTTGGGTTATCTATTTTGTTTCCAGGAGAGTGGAGCTGTCTCTCCCTGCTTCTTGGATGCCCATGTTCAGAGCTTTCCTCCCTCATGCTCTTCTCCATAGTATTATGCCTCACTGGGATCCACCAGCGATGGAACCACTGTTTATGGACTGGGACCTCAGAAACCATGGGTTCCAAGTAAACTTTTCCCCCTCTAAAATTGTTCTTTTCAGGTCTTTTGGTTGCATTCGTTAAAAGACTGACTAAAAGAATGGTTATATGCCAGACGCAGTGGTGCATACCTGTGTTCCCAGTTGGCTGGGGAGACTGAGAACTGAAAGATCATGAGTTCAAAGCCAGTCCTGAGAAACTCAGTGAGACCCTGTTCTAAACAAAATATAAAAAAGGGCTGGGGATAGGGTCAGTGTGTTAAATGCCTCTGGGGTTCAATCCCTGGTATCAAAAAAAAAAAAAAAAAAAAAAAAAAGTTTATGTGATTTTTTTTTGCTGTTGAGTATTTTTTTTTTTTTTTTTTTTTTTTTTAGTTCTTTATATATTCTAAGAGATTAATCCTGTATCGAATGGGTAGTTGGCAAATGATTTTTTTCCCATTCCATAGGTTCTTTCTTCACCTTCTAATTGTTTCCTTTGCTGTGCAGAAGTTTTTTTTTTAAATTTGATTCAATCTCATTTGTAGATTCTTTCTATTGATTAATATGAACTCAACAGATATCTACAAATATTTTATACATAGTGGAATAACTTTCTTTTCAGGCATTCATGGAACTTTCTCCAAAATTGATCTTGTGTTATTTGCTGAGCTGTTGGAATCCTATTCAGAAGTTGGTTTTTATACCTATAGATTGAAGCATCTTCCCCTATGTTTTTACTTTTAAAATTTACAATGTTTCTGGCCTTCAACCTAGATCTTTGATCCATTTTGAGTTGAATTTTGTACAAGGTTAGAGATAGGAATTTAGTTTCATTCTTCTGTCTGGATATTTAGTTTTCCTAGCACCACATGTTAAAGAAACTCTCCTTTCTCCATCATATATTTGTGGGCCCCCTTTATCAAGAATCAGATGACTGGAGCTGTGTGGGTTTGTTCTCTGTGGTTTCTGTAATATTTCATTGATCTCTGTACCTGTTTTTATGCCAGTGCAAAGTTTTTTTTATATTATGGTTCTGCGATGTCAGTTGGAGTCAGGTGTTCTGATGCCTCTAGCTTTGCTCATTTTACTCAGGCATTGCTTTAGCTATGATGAGCTTTGCCTCTTCCATATGAAATTTTAGGATTTTTTTTTTATAGTTCTGTGAAGAACCTTGTTGTATATTTCGACACAGGGATTGTTTGAATCTATAGATCTCTTTTGGTCCTTTGGTTATTTTTAATAATATAATTCTGTATTATCTGTGAACACGGAAGGTCTTTCTATGTTCTAGAGTCTTCTTCAAATTTTTTCCAGTTTTCTGTAATTTTCCTTGCAGAGATATTTCACCTCATTGGTTAGATTTATTCCTAAGGTGTTTTTAATTTGGTGTGAGGTTTGTAACACAGAATTGTTTTTCTGGTTTCTTTTCTCAGTGGGTTCTTTGCTGTACAGAAAAGACTATCGATTTTTGTTTGTTTTTTATTTGTATCCTGTTACTTTTCTGAATTTATTCATCACCCCTAGAAGTCTTCTAGTGGAATATTTATGGTCTTCTAAGTATTGGGATCATAGCATCTTCAAATAGGAATAATATGACTTCTTCCTTTCCCAGTTATATCCTTTTTTATTTTTTTTCATTTCCTAATTGTTCTGGCTAATATTTCAAATGAATAGGAGTGGTGATCAGGGATATCTTGTCTTATTCCTGATTTCATAGAAAATGCTTTCAGCTTTTCCTCAATTAGTATGATGTTGTCTTTGGGTTTATAACATATAACCTTTATGATATTGAGACAAGTTCTTTCTATTTCAAGTTTCTTGAGATTTTTATCTTGAAGGGTATTGAGTTTTGTCAAAGGCTTTTTCTGTATCTGTTAATATGATCTTGTGATTTTGACCTTGGTTCTATTTATGTAGTATATTACATTTGTTGATTTGTGTATGTTGAAACATTCCTGCATTTCTGGAATGAAACCAACTTGATTGTTGTGTATAATATTTTTAATGTGTGGTTGAATTATATTTGATAATGTTATAAAGGACTTTTTATATCTATGTTTTGGTGGTCTCTAGTTTTATTTCCTTGAAGTGCTCTTATTTGGTTTTGATATCAGGATGATGCTGACTCTTTATATTTCTTCCCTATTTCATGAAACAGTTTGAGAAATATGAGTGTTAGTTCTTCTTTAAAGATATGGTAGCATTTTTGCTGATGAATTGGTCTTGGACTTTTCTTTGTCAGGAGGCTTCTTATTGTGCACTTCAATCTCATTGTTCTTGGTCTACGATGTTTATATTCTCCCTGGTCAGTTTTGTTAGATTGTATATGGCCAGAAATTTGTCCATTTCTTCTTAGATTTTGCAATTTAATGGAATTTAAGTCTTGCAAAAAGTCCCTTAATGAATCTCTGGATTTCAGTTGTGTCTGTTGTAATATTTCTGTTTTTTCTCTCCTAACTTCATTAATTTTGATACTTTTCTCCTGAATAGTTTAGCTAAGGATTTTTTCAATCTTGTTCAAACTTTTCAAAGCAGCCAATCCCTTTGTTTCATTAGTTCTTTGTAATATTCCTTTCATCTCTATTTCATTAATTTCAGTTCAGATCATTCCCACTACTAGTTTTGGTATTAATTTGTTTTTTGTTTTTCTAAGACTTTACGATGCATCATTAGATTATTTGAGAACTCCTCTCTTTCTCTCTTAATGATGGCACTCAGAGCTATAAACAGCCCTCATAGAACCACTTTTGTAGTATTTCATAGATTATTGCGTACATTGTGTTCCCATTTTCCTTTAATTCTAAGAATTATGTTGAAAATTTCCTTCCTGATTTCTTCAATGGCCACTTATCACTTAAAAGTGTATTGTTCAGTTTTCCATATCTTTCCTATGTTTTTCCTTAGTTTTATGAGTGATGTCAATTTCTAATTTCATTTTCTTATGATCTGAAAAGATGCAAGGGATTGTTTCAATATTTTTGTGTTTACTGAGACTTGTTTTATGAACTAATACATGATCAATTTTGGGAGGAAAGTTCCGATGAATGTCTTATAAATGTGTAACAATGGTAAGATTCTCTGTTGGTGTATTCATATATACACATAAGTAAGATATTCTTCTGATTTTTTGCTTGACATTTTATTTGTAATAGGAGAGTACCCCTATACCTGCTTGCTTCTGAATTTAATTTTATGGAATGTCATTCTCATCCTTTCCTTTTCGAGATGTGGATTTTCTTTGCCTGGAAATGTATTTCTGGAGACAGCATAGAGTTGGGTTTTGTTTTCAAATCTATTCTGCCTTTTTATGTGTTTTAACAGGAGAACTAAGACCATATACATTCAGTGTTATTATAAAGAAATATCATTTTACTTACTGTTATTTTATTTTGATGTTTGACTTAGTCCTAATTTTCATTTGCTTATTTTTGTAGTAAGATTTATTCTTTGCCATGCTGCCTTGTTTTTTTTTTTTTTTTTTTAATCTTCCTCTTTTGTGTGTAGGATTCTTAAGTGTCTCCTGCAATGTTGTCTTAGTGCTCATAAATTCCTTTACTTTATGCTTATCTTGGAAGGTATCTATTCTCTACAATTATTGATAACAACTTTGTTGGATTATAGTAATCTAGGTTTGTGGTCATTTTCTCTCAGGACTTGAAATACAGCCTTCCTTGCCCTTCCTGGCTTTTAGAGTAACTGCTAAGAATTTGCTGTTATTCTGAATGATTTGCCTTTGTAAGTGAATTGGAACTTCTCTTTTCAGCTTTTAAGATCATTTCTTTGTTGTGAATTTTTGCCGTGTTAACCATAACATGTCATGGAGAGTTTCTTTCTGGTCCTATCTGTTTGAAGTTCTAAATGTATCCAATACCTGCATGTCCATCTGATTCTGAAGATTAGGGAAGTTTTTCTACTATTGTTTTACTGAATAAACAAAATGCTAAACTTTATTAGCCTGTGTTTCCCTCTTCTTCCTCAAAATCATGAGCCTTAAGTTTGGCTTTTGAATGTTGTTCCCCAGCTCTTGTAAACTGTTTATATTTTATTATTTTTCTTTATTACTGTTGAGTGTTCTATTTTTGCCACTTTATCTTTGAGCCCTGATGTTCTTTCTTCTGTTTTACTGAGTCTATTGGTGAAACCCTGTACTGAATTTTCTGTTTGATTGAGTTTTCCAAGATTTCTATTTGGTTATTTTTCAGAATCTCTGTATTGAAATGCTTTTTCATATTCTGTATTTTGTCCCTTGGTTAGTTTCTTAGATCTTCTTTCATTTTGTTGATCACTTTACCAATCAAGTTTTTGAATTTTTTGTCGAGCATTTCCTCCACTTTGATGTTTTTGTGTTGGTTATGGTAGTGTTATGAACTTTTGAGACATTACTATGCTCTCTCATGTTTCCTATATTTTTATGTCAAGATTACACATCTGCTAAATAGGTATCTCTTGCCCTATTATGCAAGGGTCTGTTTTAGTGAGCTGCTTTCTCTTCCTCTTTACTATGTGTCCAAGGATGGGGTGTATCTCTGTGTCTCAGCATACACTCAGCATAAGCAAGTGCTGCAGTTATTCCCTTGTACTGCTTTGAGAGGAGATAATAATCATGTGTGACTACAAATGCTTCAGGGAAAACCACATCTTAATAAACTACAAAAACTTACTGAAATGTTTACATCTCTACTAGTTCAAAAATGGAAAAAGTAGCAATACCCTAGGATAGGCTTAAAAAATAAGTATTAAAGAAAGTCAAATTACCATTAAATTATATAAAGGATATGTAAAGAAAATGGAAGAAGGAGCAAAATGGGGATGGGAGGGAAACAGATATAGATAATGTGGGAATAGAAAGAAATAGTGCAAAGAGTGTAAAAATGAGATTGAAGAATAAATGTAGAAAGAATAAATCTAATACATTAAAACATTTTAAAATACATAAAATTAACTATGCAAAATCAAATAATAGGGGGCTTATTAAGTCAACACAGAAGACAATACCAGTTAAATGAAAAAAAAAAAAACCCTAACATTAAAGAATTTAAAATTATTTCTTGCTGGGGGTATTTGAGATGGAGAGATTTCTTGCTGGGACTTCCAGATTTGGATCCTGTCAAGTTTTGGAAGGCATAGTAAATGCCTGTGCCTCCATGGCTTGTTCTCTAAGTTTCTCTAGGTGTGGAATTAGTGACTGCACAATCCATCTCTATGCTGGGCTGGGGAGCTGTGTATTTAGTGCCTCCCTTCATCTAGCTTAGCATTCTGCTCCAGACACTACACAGAACTCAGACCATGCACTTATCCTCACAGACCTCATTCCACCCATCTCTGGTGTGCACTTAGGTAGCTCCCACTGGTTGTTGGTATGTCTGAGAACCTAAGAGTTCTCTGAAAGATCAGAGAACATGGCCACTGATTGTCCAGGGCACAGCAGCCGCATCTCTTCCTGGATGGGACTACAGCCTTGTGTGCCCATTTTTTGAAATGCTGCATATATTAGGGCTGTCAAAATAGATCCTGACATGTCCTTCTCTGGTGAGACCAAGGTGGCTGTAAATGGTCTACAATGAATGTCTGCATTTGAAAGTCTCTTGCTAAGAGACACTGACTTGTTTTAGGCTGTTGTGGTTGTTTTGCTCACTCAGGTAGTTTATGGGGCAGAGGGTGTGTTAGCCCATGGTAAAAGTTTGGTGGCCCAGGGCGGAGACACAACAGTCTGTAGAAGAGGTAGGTACAAATCTTGTGGCAGAGGCGCACCTCACTCCCTAGGTCCTGAATTCCTGGCAACACTGTATTTTCTGCTCTGCTCCCTTACCAGCGGCTTGGACTCGGGGTGTGTGTGCATCAGCTTTCAGCTTGTAGCAACTCCGTTACACAAGTTACTGAGATGGCCAGATTCAAAGGAGTTCTCCATGATAATCTTTGCTGGTATCTCTAGGTGGAAATAAGTTTTAGGGATTTAATCCTTTGCAGAGCTGCAAACTTGGATATGGACTTTTCACAATGGCTGCCTGTCACCGTTTTCCACTAACAAATTGAGAGAAGTGAAGTGGGGGCTTTGCAGTTCCTGCCACATCTTAACTTGGTCTGACTTTTTCATCTACCACTGTTTCCAAAGTAAGCTTGTCAGCTTTGCTCCTCTCTTTCTCTAATTGTTATGCCTCCCCCAGACCCACCCTGATGTTGCAGTTATGGTTTGGATGTGAGATGGCCCCCCAGAGCTCATGTGTGAGATAATGCAAGAAGGTTTAGAGGATTGGGTTATGAGAGCCTTAATCAATCAGTGAATTAATCCCCTGATGGGATTAACTGAGCTGTAATTGAAGGTAGGTAGGGTGTGGCTGGAGGAGGTGGGTCCCTGAGGGTGTGACTTTAGGGTATATAATTTGTATCTGGTGAATGGAGTCTCTTTCTCTGCTTCTTGATAATCGTGTGAGCCACTTCCCTCTGCCACACTCTTCTGCCATGTTGTCCTGCCTCACCTAGAGGTGTGGAGGAATGGGACGAGCTCTCTATGGACTGTGACCTCTGAAACTATGAACCCTCAAATAAACTTTTCTTCCTCTACAGTCAATTTGGTCAGGTCTTTTCATCACAGCACCAAAAATAGCTAACTAAAACATACAGGTTCAGCAATAACAAATTCTTTCCTGCTTTTGCTTCTAGGCACCAGATTTTGTGTCTCTGACAGTCTAAGATTGTGGCTCAGTGTCACCCACTGTTAGCCACCTTGCTGATTAATTGTTCTCTGTAAGAACGATTACAGAGAACAATTAAAGAGAACAATTGTTCTCTGTAAGAGAACAGCTTTGATTCCAAACTACAGAGGATCTAAGATCTATAGCCTACCTTGACTGTCTGCCATTCCTTAATTCTTAAAGTAGCAAGGTACTAGTAGAAACTGAGTCAACTCTTGCCTTCCCTGTTTTCCTGAATGGGAGACCATGTGTTATTTACCCAAAGACTAGACCTTTTTAGTAGTGGACACCAGGAAGAAATGTAGCAGGAACTCAGCTACACTACACTGTCTTGAAGCTCTGTATGACCTCAGGGTCCTCAGTTCTCATAAACTGGGTAGAGGTGATATGGAAAATGATTTCCTTGGCTCCTGACAGTCTGAATTGGAAACTGCCTGCCTTGCACGTCATTCTCCCAAGTAGCAGGATCACTTACTTGCAGGAGAAGTTAAGGAAGGGAAGTTTTAAAATTAAAACAAGAAGATGGGCATCTAAGGGGTTTATGAAAAAGAAAGTTTGCAGGCTAGACTCAAAAGTTCTATGGTTTCATAGAAGCAGGAAGAGTTTCTTCCTAGGGGAGTAGCCAGATAGACTGTGGGGTAGGTCACAAGTGAGCAGAATGAGAATGAGTAGGCTGAAAAGTAGTACCTTGGGTGAGCTGTGCCAGCCTTCTCCCTGGAGAAGAAGTTCATAGTACCAGCCTCCCTTTCAGGGAAATTTCTAATGAATAATAAAAAAAAAAAAAACTGAATACCTCTTTATGCTATTTACAGAAGTAAGCCAATTCTTTATTTAAAACAGAACACATAACAATTCACTACAGATAGTTTTCATTTCTCCTTCAACCTTCTACCTGTAGTGAAGCTCTGGAAAAACAAATGAAGTCCATCTTTTAGTACTTTTGAAAGTGTTCCCTGCAGTACTTAATCAGATAAGTTGGCCATACTGCTCAGAAGGATACAAAAGAATGAGCCCAGACTTTAATGCTGAACTGGTTCCTCTTTTCTGTGTAACTTGGGAAACTTCTTAACCCTTTTACTGTCTCAAATTTATCTTCTGTAAAATGGGTCCTTGTGAGGATCAAGATTCATACAACCTTCCAGGTTCATACAAGGGCTTAATCCGTTATTCACATTTTTAAGATTCGCTTTGCTTCTTCACACTTGTTTTGGTTCTTTGAGATTAATGTATCCCAGACATAAAAGGATGTTAAAAATGTCCTAATAGCTGGAAGAAGTTTAAAGGTTCCTGTATTCTCTTGTGTTCTCTAAGACTGCTTCTGGGAAATAAAAGTCTAAACTGCAATAATTTTGAATGTTTAACACTTAGAGATGAAAAGGCACACAGCCATTGTTCACTATGTGCTTGTCCTCCTCATCTCCTTCTCTCCTTCATTCTTCTGTGGGTTTGGGATAAGGATCTCAAATCTAGACAAGGCCAAGCAGAGGCTATTTTGTAGAGTATTTTGCAGAGCAGAGTTCATCTCAGGAGGAGCAGAATGGGATCTCCAAGGAAACCAGGGCATGTGTGCCCTTCCTCTGTATTTCCCCAGAACAGGAAGAACCAGCTGCCTTTCTTCTGTAGGCCCAACTGGGGGGGCAGGGGACTGTTTTTCAATGCCCTCTGGGCTTTCCATAATGGGCTTCTCAACAAATGAGTTGTGCAGTGTAATTATGTACATGAATTTGCTACTTCCTAGTCCCAGGTTGAATATTTTGTGCTTGAGAAAATGTATAAAACGCAGCAGACTTGGTGTTGATCCTTCTTCCAGGGAGGTTACTTCTTCAGCCTGAAAATCTCACAATTAAGATGATAAGGGTTTTGATCATTCAATTTAAGCTTCAAACTGTGGCTCGTTTTAAACCTGAAATATATTTTGCAGATTGGATTTAATATCTTATACATTTAACACTCTGAAAAGAAATTAAAACCCTGTCTTTCATAAAATGTCTCAGAACCAATGTCTGTTTTCTTTATACTATCTGAATTGAAGCTTAGTTTATCTCTAAAATAAAGTTCTGTTTTGCTTGAACAAGTAGAATTATGTGAAAGAGAAATTTAAAAGTGAGCTCTTTGGATTTTGTGATGATTAGCCATACACTGGATGATTAGAATTTTCTAGACACAAAGATATTAGTTTTGAAGTGGTATCTACTATATGCTAGGTAATACAGGTAATGAGAAGTTAATTTTTATTTATGTGTCAGGAATTATTCTAGTCCACTTGCGTGATTTTCTCATTTACTTTTCACAAAAACTCAGTGAAGGAGGTATTAGTCCTCTGTGGAAACAGATGAGGAAATTGATTATTATAGTCCTTCAATATATTCCTCAGATTTATAGCTAATATGTGGTTGAGCCAGAATCAAACCCAGATGTGTCAGTCTGTTTACACTAAATATAACTGTGGTAAGGTGGGTCCCGAGAACTAGCCACTTACATAGAGAGGCTCTGCTCACTGACTGGAATGCCCGCTGTGGGTGTACCTTGGTTCAGCTCCACATGCCTTTCATTCTGTGCTCCAGAGTTGTACATGAGAGTAGAATGCATTTATACATTTTGATAGATCACACATAAATAGAGTACAATCTCTCACTTTTCTGATTATACATATTGCAAGATCACATTGGTATGACTATACATGTACATGAGGTAATAGTGTCTGTTTCACTTACTATCAATACTTTTTAATGGAATGTTTCATCTAGCATCTAACACCTGGTGCTCTTGTGACAGGGAGAGAGGACAGGGGATGGAGCCCTTTATGATGCTCTGCTTTCAAATATGGTTTGTTACCCAGAGCACATCTCCTGGCTGAGTCAGCATCCCTGTGGTATGCAGGCAAAATGGGAGACCGTGGTTCTCTCACAAGAAAGGAAGGGGGCCTTGGGGACAATGATTCAACCTGCCACACCAAATATAACTCCAAGCACAGAGCTCTTCCCATTCCGCAATACTGTGTATGTGTTTCAAAAACTTGAAAGTATTATGTCAAGTGGAGCGTTCCTACTATTCCTCATATACTTTTGAAATCATATGTTTCAAATTTCAATTTGCTTTCAAATGTTATTTATGCCAAAATATAGGTAAAAAGAAAGTTTTTTAGAGATGAGTGAGTCTCAGGATCTATCTGGACCTTGATTTCAGAACGTCTATTTTTTATGTCTCTTTGTCTAAATATGTGCATGTGTTTTGTGAAATTTACTTTGTTATGAAAATTGTGATTAGTTATAAGCCACGTGGGTCAAAGAAACCAACTAAGTAATGCCATATTTACCAATGATCCAGCCAAACCGAAGTCCATGCCATCCTGTCTCTACACCCCTTTCATCCTTCAGACCCAGTATCAACACATCATCCCTGCTACCCTCTGACCCAAGTTCCAAGGTTTCATGATAACATGAATGAACTAGGTTAGAATTTCTGATGATGCATTTAGAATTATGACTATCCTAATTTACACATGCAGAGAATGACTTGATCTGGGTAGAAAACAGCCACTGAGGGATTTTTCTCTAATAAAAAATAAATTCAGTACATACAATAGTATATTGTACTGACTAGTGGCGCTCTCGCACTTCCAAAGACAGGAGCAACATTCAGAGAGGACAAGAACATGGTCTCTCGTTGTACTATGCCATCACAAGAACAGGACCCTGCAAGGCTTGCCCCCTTCCCCAAACACTCATGTACAAACACGTCCTATGCAAGTGTTCTCAGCACTGTTTCACTTCACAGTGGAAGGCACAGCTACTAGCAGCTGTCTTGAAGTGAAAATGGACACAAGAAATAATATTTTCTGAACTTTATAACCTAATGGGCATTTTGCTGGGGGTTTTATATATGTACTAAATAAAGGTTATTTTATTTTTCATGTTTCAGTTTCTCCACATATATTAATAGTAGCAATCATAAATTGCTGAACCTCTCTGAGTTGGAATTTTCTTATCTTTAAAATGAAAACAATGATATTTAATTCAAGGACCTTTGAAAGCTATAAAAATATAGTATGAAAAATGTCTAGCAGAGTTTCTAGTTTAGAAATGACAGCTGTGGTGGCCAATTTTATGTCAACTTGATAAGGCCCAAGTCTCCACGTATTCAATCCCTATGAAGATATTTTGTGGTTATGATTAACATCTACCATCATTTGATTTGGTCAGGGAGATTATCTAAAGAAAACGTGAGTGAACTACATGGCAATCAATTCACAGACCTTAAGAACAGAGCTGAGGTTCGCTAAAGAAGAAACTCTCCCTATGGATATAGCATTGTCTCACATCTGAGGCTTCTATCCTGTTCTTCCTGACATCTGGCACATCAGATTTTGTACTTGGTTAGCCAGCCTCTAAACCTAGGCATGCCAATTCCTTGTAGTAAAACTTAGATAGATAGATGAATGATAAATGGGCTCCTCAGGAGATAGTAAGTTCCTATCACTGATGAGTTTATGGGAGGCTACCTGATCATTATACTTCAAGGGGCATTCAAGGAACAAGTTGTGATTAGCTTCAGGTCCCTACTTCAAAACTGCTAAAAACTAGATAAAACATCCTATTAAAAACTATTGATAGTAGAGTGAAAAAGACATTATTACCTCATATAAATGTATGACTACATGATTGATGTGATTCTGCAATATGTATAATCAGAAAAATGAGAGATTATACTCTATTTATGTATGATCTTTCAAAATGTATAAATGCATTCCACTCTCATGTAATTAGAAAAATTAAAATTAAAAAAATTTTAAATAGTATGGAGGAATGTGGAATAAGCATCAATCAATCAACCATCTCTCTCCATCAAAGTGGAAGGAAACAACAACAGGACAAAGAACAAAAATAAGGTGGTGAAACAAGTCCAATCTCAAAGTATGGAACTTAAGGTGTGCACCTTCAGGGGGAAATATCGAGAGCACAGGCTACAAAATGACAAAAATGCTTAATCAGGAATACATTATAATCCTAAACTTGTATGTATGTAATAAAATCTGTAATATATACATTTCTCATGAATTCAAATTTTCACCATCATGGTGAAAGAATCCAACATAATTCTTTCAGTGGTTGAAAAGTTGATTAGAAACCCTGCCCCAAACAGTAAAATTTAGACAACCTTAACAACAATTGGAAAACTTAATTGGTAAAGGTGGATGTGGTGACATGGACATGTAAACTCACTTGAGGGAGAATTACCAAAACAGCTTGATTGATTTACATATTTGTTTATGTACCCATCATATAAGGTAAATTTCATTGCATTAAAATAGTTAATATCACACTATGTTGTCTGATCTCAATTCAATTAAGTCAATTAGGAAATAAATGAACATAAATTCTCCACACATTTGAAATTAAAAACAGAATACTTCTAAATAACTCATGGGATAAGACAATGAAAATTTAAAATATACATATAAATGAATGACTAATACTTGAAATCTTACATATACTATCTTGTAGGTTGCAGCTAAATAGTACCACAGGAAGAGTTTTAGCCATAAATATTACCATTAGAGGAATGAACAAACTAGCCAGATAATTTAGAAGTTAGAAGTGTGTAGGATCATTCAGAAAATAAAAAGTCAGAGATAAGAAAGATAACACATAAAATTATAGAAAGTAAAGAGAAAACAAGATAGAAAAGGTTAGTTCTTGCAAAGACCAATAAAAGTTACAATTTTCAGATGTGATCAAAAAAGTTACATAGTGAGTACCACTAAGAATGAAAACTAATATATAATTATAGATGAAGCAACACACCAACTTGAGCAACATTCAACATGTATGCTAACCACAGAGAACAGACTTATTATTTTATGTTTCAGATAAGAAAGCTAAGACCAGTCACAGACCACCATCCTTATGGACTTTGCAACTTTCTCTAGTGCAAGCATAAAATGAATTGAAGAGCTAAGCTCCAAACCCAGTTTCAAATCCCCAGTCTTCTGCCTGTAGGGTAACCAACTCCTCAACCATCTAGTCAAAACACCTATTATGTAACTAAAATAGGTTGCAAGGAAGATCATGGAATTACTGTTGGAAATATTTGAGCTCACATGGAGCAAGAGAAAGGGTTGAAAAGTTTGGAGAAATGCAACAGGAGATCTGCCTCACCTCATCTCCTTTCAAACCTTCCATCATGACTTACATCATGAAAAGTCCTTTACAATTATTTTCTGTCAAGTCCTCAGACATAGACAACTGCAAAGGCATTCTCCCAACACCTTTCTTTCCAGTTTCTTTGCAGCTTAGGGTGATGCCTGAAATTCTATAATTCAACAGTCATGTAAATAAAGTCTCAATGGTGATGTTGAAGGTCATATTGAATGCAGTGTGTAACTTAATGGACTGCTCTGTTAAAAAAAAAAAAAAACTCACCCACATTCCTAGGGACAAGAGCTTCAAAAGTTATGTTTGTTTTTAGAAGATATGTAAATACACAGAATGGAATAATAGAAATGGCTCTAGTAATATTTAACAACTTAGTCCTTGCTGGGCTATAAGTCGTCGAGTAATTTCTGGGAAGGAAGCTAGATGGGGATTATATATACAGGTATGAAGAACACTGAGGTTTTTTCTGAAGGTCTGACTGGAAATTACCATGAGTTCAAAAGGTGAAGAATATCCTGGTACATCTTGGTTGTTTCTCCAAGTGGAAAACAAGGGGAGGACAAAATATTCACCAAGCAGCTCCTAGCATGTTACACCCTTGTATATAGTAACCCTACGAAAACCTTGTGGGCATACTCTATTGGCCCCATCTGACGGGAACAAAAATGGTAACTTAGAGGTAAGATACCTAGAGGTAGAATCTGACTCAGTCAGATTCACTGTTCAATTCTGAATTCAAAAGTCATGCTCAGAAAAGTACATGTTCTTTATGACATAGAACCCCTCCAAGAGTTGTCATGCTCTCACCTCTTTCTCATGGGTTCTCTCTCCTCAGATGCCCAGCCTGATCCCCATCAAGGAAGCTCCCAACCCTTACGGCTGATCAGCTATTTGGTAATGAGTCTTTAAACTTCCTCTTCTCTACATCCATCTCTCCAAATATGCGTTCTACCTTGGAAACATTTCCCAAACGTTTCCCTTTCTTTTTCCATTCCCCCTCTCATAATCCAGAGTGATGTCAATTTTCTTCTGGATCATAGTGATCCTGTCTTTACAGCCTTCCAATCAATCTCAAATGTCCCCATTCAGAAAGGCCCTCCAAACTCCATCTGTCCCAGCCTGGCACACACAGTTACCTACAGGGAGGGGATGACATAGGGTTTGTGTGTGGGGGGGCAGTACTCTAACAATTTAACCCAGAAATTCTTCTCTCAGCCCACTGTTAGGATTCTCAGGGGTCTTTCATTCATAATAAAAATTTATTGCTGTCAGAAACCTGTGATGCTGATACTCATGTTCTTCTTGTATGCTTGTGTGAAGTATTGTAACCACTGTCGTAAGCCATAAACTGCTTGAAGGAAGACCCTCAATCTCTGATCGTTCGTGCCTAGTATAACATCTGACATTCAATAGGTATAAAGTAATTATTCATTTAATAAATGGGCAAACCATGAACTCCTTCAAAGAAGGGACTACATCTCATATTACATATATTTAACTGATAATTGGTGCTCATTGTATGCTAATTAAAGTAATAAATTCATAAACAGTATAATTTTTATTAGCATGTTCAGCTATAAAAAATAAAGGCATTTCTCCTTTATTTTTTACCCATAGTATGACTAAGCTCTTTATCTTTGACACTCAACCTAGAATCCCCAGATAACAAAGAATTTTTAAAGACAGTAATGGGAACTGGAAGTTATTTCTATATTCCCAAAAGGCTAACAAATAATGCATTTACTCAAATGAAGGTTAATTAAAATGACAAATTGCTTTGCTCTTGGCTGGAATGTATCAAGTTAGTATGTGGTAACCTATTTTGTTTACATTATAAACTCTGATTGGCTGCAATTTGATTAATAAAAATGAGACAAATTAGTTATTGCTAAGTAAATACAGGTTATTTGGTACATAAAATCTTTCAAAGCAGTCTCCATGGGAAGACATACATTCGAAGGGCATTTTTCCCTTCACCCTCAAAGTAAGAGAACAGGATGAAAAACAGGTGAGAGGTCCGGGAAGTCTCAACCTGCCTGGTATATACAATTGACCTTGGGTTCTGAGAACTGCCTGTTAGTATTTTTCCTTCCCCTTTAGGATGAAGAAACTAATTTTAATTAAAAACTCTGGGAGGCAAGTTGTCTCTATTTCCTCCATATTTGAGAGCTAATGAGGTCCAGGGAGGTTAGGTGACCTTCCAGCAACTGCAGACCACAGAGCTGTAACTGGAACTCTACCCTCTCAGGCCCAAGCCGACCACTTAGTTCACATGGATATTCTTTCTTCTTGATGTAACGAGGAGGGAAAAGTGAATGATGAGCATTTAACTATTTGTTCAACAAATATCTACTGTGCACATACTGTATGCCAACACGGGCTATGAAGAATCCCACTGGAAGAATCCAGGATATCAGAGGAGAGAATGGGAGGCTGGAAGATGACGCCGAAGAATCTCAAGGGGATGCTTCTACTCAGATTCACCTCCCTGGGTCACACCCTTAGCCTCCCCACACACATTCAACCACGGTTCTTTATTAAATGATAGTCTAGATGCGCTTAGCCTGGTATTGTAGATGTTCTGTAATTGACTTCATCTGCCCATCTTTCACATTCTTCAGGTCTCTTCACACCCTTGCCATAAGGGGCTTGTGACCTCTTCACAACACACTTCTCACATGTATATCATTGTTTCTGCTCATGCTGTTCCCTCAGATGGAAAGGCTCAACCCTCAACATTCCATTTTCCATGCAGAGTACTTTTTCTGCTTCTCTGTGAAGATATTCACTTTAGGCCTCACTGTAATACTTCAGTCATTACAAACTTGTTTCTCTCCCTAGACCAAGTTCCCTGGAGCAGGGTCAATCCTTCCTGATTTGCCTGTCGCTGCAAAGTGCAATCTTTAGTCTTGACAGC
Source organism: Sciurus vulgaris (assembly GCF_902686455.1). Taxonomy (NCBI): domain Eukaryota; kingdom Metazoa; phylum Chordata; class Mammalia; order Rodentia; family Sciuridae; genus Sciurus; species Sciurus vulgaris. Next base: position 77,112,461 of record NC_136472.1, read on the forward strand.
ATCAACTAATGCCTGACCCTGTGCCAGGCACTGGTACCACATGTAATATATACCACTTATTTAATTCTCCCAGCATGGCATGAAGATGGTGCTGCAGTTATCCCAGATTCACAGATAAGAGCAGAATCTCAGTGCAGTTCTGTCTTAGCTTGCTCCTTCTAGGACTCTAGACTTCAACATAGTCCCTCCTCAACAAAGGAGAATGAAGAACAAAGATCTAGAGATGACATTCTCCTTTGTGTGTGTCTTAATTGTTTGAAATATTACTCTCAAGAAGAAAGGAGAGGTATAGGAGTGTCTTTGGGTGCTTTGAGAAGATAGGGAGAACTTGGGCTCAAAAATGGTGGAGACTTAAGACTTTCAAAGCAAAATAGAGAATTAGATGATATGTGAAAACATGTCCCATACCCACCAAAGGGAGCCATCACACAGGAATAAAAGAAAAATATGTGCCTTTACTCTGATCCCCTATCTGTGCTTATGCTGGATTCTTAGATATCTCTGATTGTGATGGAACCCTGAGGATATCTGGGTTGGTCAGAGAGTGCTAAGGGGACTTAGAGTTTTTCAGAGACTTCCAACCACATCTAATTTATTGAGTAGTTTTTATTTCCTTATTTCAGGGACCTAAGGATGAGAGGAAAGCCGACCAGCACCACTGCACAGCAGCTACAGTTTACCAAGACATCGTGGTGGAATATCACAGTAACTTCACTTTCTGCAAGGCTGCCGAGTGCATGGCGTGATAACTGCCGACTGCTGTGCTCTAGCCCTGACAGCATGTTATTGAGAAGACAGGGACTACTCTTGACCAATGTTAAATTTGGAAACAAAGCTACAAATGGGTTGAATGACTTGTGCCTTGTCACACAGCTCATCACTGGATCATTGGGGTGATCTACCCTGGATTCCTACTCTTACCTCAGAGTCTTTCTGGGATGTCACCTTGTTGAATGTCCAAGTTTGAGAGCACATTCTCTTTCTGAACTCTAAAATGGAACATGTTCCATTTTTGCAGCATAGTATGGGCTTATAACTAGTGAACAAACTGTTATTTCTCCTTCACTGTTTCATTCTGGAGCTATCACACTTCTAACATCTACTTTATTGGTTTAGAGTAAATTATTCAGCTCTTAATTACCATATTATGAATGTTTAATTTTTGCCCTGATATTGTCACAGAGAAAATGTGCCCTCACACCAATGGGCTCTGGTTCTGAAATGTGACTCCATATTTTCTTCCTCGGCAAGAGCAATGCCTTTTACAGTGGCTCAGAACGTTCGCAGTCTTTGCCTAAGGGTTCCTCAAAGCTCATACTTTCTTCCTTACCTAAGAGTCCATGATTAGAGCAGGCAATTGTTAAATTCTGGCATATCTAGGGGAGCAAATTTCTTAAAATAATTTCCAGAGAAACAGAAAGTCAGTTCAAGAAATGGGAACTTCAGCTTTTAATTCACTTGGAGTAAATATAAAAGAGTAAAGTTTCTTTTTAATTAAGGTGGAAGGGAAGCCAAAATGTTTTACTGCAAAGCAAATAGTTCCCTACTGTGCATTGCTAATGATCATCTGTATCTGTATCATTTTTAAGTCTACAGTCCCTCCAGGCCTGCAGTCCACCCAATGAGATCCCAGGATCATCTGCCTTTTTTTTCTATATTGGAAAAATGAGTGAAGAATCTTCTTCACTATGTCTTCTAAATTTTCCAAATCTGTCTGCTCCTCACTGTTTCCACTACCATTTTCCTCATCTTGTTCTCATTCCCCAGACCAGTGTACTAGCCTCGCTAGGGTTTCCTCCTGACCCTGCCCTCCACAGGTCCACCAGTATGATGGAACACCTAACTGACCACATTAGTTCTCTGCTTAAAATCCTTCCACAATTCTGGATCCTTTAGCAGTATCTCTCCAACTTTTTCATGGACAGATCCATATGACTAAAGAGAAAAAAAATCATAACTCAGGGACCACAGTCTTATTCTGAGCTGGCCCACAACAAGGTCAGTATTACTTTGCAGTCTCTTATCTTAAACATAGCCCAGAATTTAACAACCAAATAATTACATTTTTTTTTTTAAATATAAAACTCAAGCCTTTTTACCATCATCCACTAAAATCTATGAGCAACTTGGTAGCCCAGGAAGATGGTTCAAATCTATCTCTGGGTTTTGCAGTCTCTCTGAAATGCCACCTCATATTCTCAAGCATAAATATGTTAGTGTTAAAAGTTCTATGAAATTAATCATATGTGAGATTCTGAAGGAAGTAGCAATTTATGAAGACCAAATGCCAGGCACTGTTAAATTCTTTCCATAAAGATATCATTTGTTATCTAACCACCCCCAAATGATGAGTATATTATTCTTATTTTATAGATAATGGAATTGAGGCTAAAACATATCACACACTTTTCCCAGAAAAAGGATAGAAGGGAAATATAGCAAAGAGGTAATAGCAGTTATGGTTGATTTTAATATATATTTTCTCTTTCCAACCTTTCCAAATGACCACAAATTGTTCTTCCTAATAGCACTAATATAAAGTATATGAAAAAATTAAATGAGATAATCCATTTGAGAATCCTTAGCACAGTGCTTGGTACATCAATTTTAATCTCATTCCTTATTCATCTTTGTATCCATCACAGCACGTAACACCCACACTCCTAATAAAGAGCCAATAAAAGCAGGTTCTACTCAATTGGATTAACAATTCAACTAAAGATTATTTTAATGTTATTTTTCCCCAATAATAAATATACAACTATGTTTTACCTGCACCAGGGATGGCCTGGTTAAAATGTGTCTCCTTAAACTGAGTTTAAGACTTTGGTTAGCCAGTCAAGGTATAATGCCTCACATTTATTAAGGTCTTCCTATGAAAAAATACTATGCTTTGTGCTTTAAGGGCATTATGACTTTTATTCATGATACAACTTCATGAGACCTGCATTATTATTATGCCTAGTCACAGAAAGGTAAATAACACATCCAAGGTTACCAGACCAATAAATGGAAGAACCCAAAATCCATAACCAGTATGGTCTCATTCCAAACCCCTCCTTTAAAATCCTCATGCTAAACTGTAAGGCTAAGCCTTATTGCTGTTACCACACAAGCATTTCTAATATTAGACATGCTCCAAGCCATCAAGTGCCTGATATGTATCAGATTCTTTGATTCATCTTGTTTTGTCCATATAATGAAGTCTACTGTATTGGGTCTTTTTACATATGAGAAAAAATGGAGGTTGAAATATTTGCCTAAAACCCCATAGTATGGGACAAGCCCGGGAGCCCCCTGATTTCTGTGACTGCATGCTGCCTGTGTTTGCGCAGGACCATAAAACTCAACACACACAGCAGATCTTTAACCACACTTTTAATAGAATGCCAAGCCAAGTATAAGCACTAGATATGCCTTTAGCAAAATTCAGCTTTGACTTTGCATAAAAAGCATTTCAGAGCCTGTAAAGAAGTATTGAGCCTGCTCAGAAGTAGTTCATTTGTCTCTAGTCTCCGTGGTTCCTGTCCACTGCAGAGGTTTACTGCTGCCCAGCTCACCTCAGGGTTTGCTGCCTGCTGAGCACGCCTGTTTCACTACAGTAGGCAAATGGACTTTGCAGAGGGAACACACTGATGCTTTGCTCTTCTATTGATATGCAGCACATCCCTGACCTAGCAAATGGACCTGAATTCCAACTACAATTTATGGACCCAAGTCCTGCTGGGCTGAAACAGAAGATAAATAGACCCTCAGGAAGTTATTTCTTGGGGACTTGATTGCTGGACATGGATGTTCATGGCCCTGTCCAAACTCATAAGCCCATGCCATAACTGCTATGCTTCCAAGGAAACCAATGGGGCTATGTCAGGGAGGATTCTAGTTGAGAGGATCAGGCAGCAGCTGGAGGAGAGAGGAGGGTATCTCAGAATCAGCATTCTTGGTGTGTGAACTGTACTTTTATATCTGCCTGTCTGATGCCTTTTCTGTTGGATTCTCCTGAGATAAACAGTAACAGCTCAGTTCCACCCCATCAGATACTGAGGCCATCTGTACTGTGGCTGATTTCTTTGCAGTGTGGTGAGATAGGGGTGGAGAGGTATCACCTGGAATTTTTCTGGGTTTGCTAGAGCTGCTTATGAGGGAAACCCTGAGCTTAAAAAGTCCCATGGCTTGTTTCTGGCTTAATTCCTGGCCCTTACCTTAGCTCCTTTGCTGGGAGCCCCACTCCGGGTGCAGGCATGTACTGCTTTACTGGTTTAGCATTCATCCTCTGGGACAGGCCCCTAGTAAGCATTCTGCTCCAAGAAAGATTGTCAGCTTAGTCAAGAGTGTGCTTCTTATAGGTCCACAGGTGCTGGTCCACGACCTCCCCACCTCCAAATCCTACCCCAAATAACCAACCCTTTCCCAGATCTGGGTGCTCCTCAATAAAGTTCTGGCCTGCATCCTCCCTTGGTGCACTCTTATTTTGCTAGTTGAGGACTAAGCTTTCTTTGGAGTTTAAGCCTATAGAAAGCTTCTAGGTAGAGTCATCGAGACATTATGGGAAGAATATAGTACTTCTCTTACCTTTAGATGTGGGCTATGTTCACATATGTAGCCACTTATTTGGCAGTACAGCAGAAACATCACTTTGAATCTAAGCTGTCTGGGTTTGCATCCTGGTTCCATCAACGATGACCTGATATGTGACTTGGAGCAACTTACTTAAATTTCTTCTACTGTAGTTTCTCTTTTTATATAAAGAAATGATAGTAAACTATGCCACAGAATTATTGTGAATATAAATATGTCGATAACTGCAAAGTGCATAGAACAGAGTCTGGACTACAGTAAATGTTCGATAAGTATTAGTAATGATTATGCATCAGTGACTAAGCACTGAGGCACATGGAGAAGCATGCATCAATTCAATTGCTGTTTCATGAGTGTTTTGTCTTAAGGAGTATGTGTACATGTATTCATGTACAAAGAAGAGAACTCATCTATTGAAGGACATCTAGGTTGGTTCCACAATCTAGCTATTGTGAATTGAGTGGCTATGAACATTGATGTGGCTGTATCTCTGTAGTATGCTGATTTTAAGTCCTTTGGGTATAGGCTGAGGAGTGGGATAGCTGGGTCAAGTGGTGGTTCCATTCCAAGTTTTCTAAAGCATCTCCATACTTCTTTCCAGAGTGACTGCACCAATTTGCACTCCCACCAGCAATGTGTGAGTGTACCTTTTCCCCCACATTCTCGCCAACACCTAGGGTTGCTTGTATTCTTGATAATCACCATTCTATTTGAGGTGTGATGAAATTGTAGGATAGTTTTGATTTGCATTTCTCTTATTACTAGAGATGTTGAACATTTTTCATATATCTGTTGATTGCTTGTAGATTTTCTTCTGTGAAGTCTCTGCTCATTTCCTTAACCCATTTATTGATTGGGTTGTTTGAGATAAAGAAACTATTGTATATATACACAATGGAATATTATTCAGTCATAAAGAAGGATAAAATTATGGCATTTGCAGGTAAATGGATGCAGTTGGAAAATATCATGCTAAGCGAAATAAGCCAATTCCAAAAAACAAATGGCTGAGTGATTTCTTTGATAAGTGGAATGATGATACATAATGGGGGTTCGAGGGAGGCAAGAATGGAGGAAGGATGGATTATATAGAGGAAAATGAGGGGTGGGAGGGGGTGAGAGAAGGAAAAATAATAGAATGAGACAAACATCATTACCCTTTGCACATATATGATTACACGAATGGTGTGACTCTACTTTGTGTACAACTAGAGAAATGAGTTTTACCCCATTTGTGTACGATGAATCAAAATAAAATGAAGAGAGGTTGATTCTGAAGCATAAAAAAACAAGAGAACTAAGTAGTTGATATCAATAATTTTTAGTAATAATATTAATATTATAATAATTATGTTAAACGTTAATTGTATATTGGGAAACAATTTTCCATAGCTCTTTTCTTTCTGTATAACTTCTAAGAGAAGTATTACCTGCCACTTGTTCTAGATTATCTTTTAAAAGGATATACATGAAGCAAATAACCCTAGAGGAGAGAAATATTGTCTCTGAGGCAAAAGAAAGGCATACCTACTGTCTATTTTGAAAGATGTAGGCTCCATAAGCTCATAGGCTTCTCTCTTATAATGTAACCCACTACACATAGAGGCATACATCTGGTTTGATCTGGGTTAATCCCAGGAATCTTTGCAGCCAGGTACTTATGCAAAGAAACTGATGCTTCGGCTTCTTGTTGTACAGGGAGCAATAAAGTCCTTTGTCTCTGATCCAGGACACTGGTGTCTTCATACAACTATGGCAGTGTGACTTGCTACATTACAAGTCTGGCAAAATTTTAAGCTGCTTTTATTCATATTTACAGTTTTGTTTCAGTTTTGTGTGTGAAATTAATTCCATCAAGCATCTAAACAAATCTGTATCAGGAACCCCACAAGCCATGTTGTTAAAGCATTCTAGCTTTTCCCAGGCACTACTAAATCTCAAGGGAAGACTGCATGCCAGTGAACCATACCCGTAATCTGTCAGCCTCAATAGGGAGCTCAGCCTACATTAGACGTTTCTTACAACCAGGCCACTATTTAAAAAGACTAAGAGAAATGGGCATTTCAAGGTAAGAAAGATCATGATGACACTTTTAAGATGTCTTTTGGTTAAAAATGGAGGCTTACCTTCTCTGAAAAACCTGGTTAAAAGACTAATTGAGGCCTCATTTACAACTTATTTTTTTATTTGTTTTTTTTTTTATTTATTTATTTTTTTTGTGGTGCTGGAAATTGAATTCAGGGCCTTATGCATGCAAAGCAAGCACTCTACCAACTGAGCCATATCCCCAGCCCACAACTAATTTCTTTAGAGAGAGGCACAAAACAAACAAAAAATTAGTGACTAGATACTCCCTTTTCTTGATACAGTGAATTAAATTTTTCTAACCCTACTGCTAGGGACTAAGAGAAAAGCCATACAAGGTGCTACCTGCCTCCTGTTTGTCATTCCCCCTTCCCATTGCTACCAGAAGCTTTTTGTAAAAATTGAGAAAAAGCATGATGCTGTGAAAAACACATGTGCTTCAGAGTCTGGTATTTGAGCTACAATTCAACCATTTCTTATCTGTAGTTAAGATTTTGACATCTCTGAGACTCAGTTTCCTTTTTTTGGGCTGATAATGTCCACTGTGCAGTCTGTATAATGATTAAGTGAAATAATATGAATCAAGTTTCAAGAACAATGTCTGGCCTATAGGAGGCTTCAAATAATTACTGTCTTATACTTTCTAGCTCGGTCTGTGTGAAAGTTTGACATTTGGTAAATTACTTAAATTCCGTAAGCTTGGATTCCCCCACCCTTTTTTTTTTTTTTTTTTTTTTTTTTTTTTTTTTTTTTTGTGGTGCTGGGGATTGAACCCAAGACCTTGTGCATGTGAGGCAAGTACTCTACCAACCGAGCTATATCCCCAGCCTGCATTTCTCATTTAATAATAGGATCAATAATAGATACACTTTAGGATCGGTGTGATTTTAAGAAGTACTTGGGTTAGTGCCTGGCAGATAATGGGGGCTCAACAAATATAAACACTCCACTCTCCCAATCAATTCCATATTTTCTTTTTACTTCCTTATCTCTGCCCCCAGCTTACATAGACATTTTACGTTGATCTCAATATTTAATTAAATTAGTCTTTAGTCAATAATTATTGTATGAATTCCTATTTTGTATTTTACTGTTTTAAGTAATACAAATATATATATTGAATTGATCCTTTGTTCCAGAAAACTGCTACTCAGGTAGAATCAGTTCAGCAATAATGCCAATAAAACAAAATAACAAAAAAAAAAAAAAAAAAAAAATGGAAGTTATCTAAGTTTCATGGGGAAAAAGGCCAGAAAAATAATATCTGGGTTCAAGTTTTGATTTTTCTATTATTATATGAGACAACAGATTTCTTATAAATTAACATCTGTGAATCTGTTTCATTGTTTATAAATATGGGCATAATACCCTTTCCCTTATTGGGCCATTATGAGGATTGAAGAAAGAAATACTGGTAAAAAAGGTCTATTATCTGTGCATCCTATCCAAATACAATTTATGCATGTTATACTTGGCCTAGCAGTAGACGATATTATGGTTTGAATCTTAAATGCTTCTCAAAAGCCTATGTGATAAAGGCTTTGTCCCCAGTGCATCAGTGTTCAGGTGAGAGACATTATGGGATTGGATCAGGAGGGCCCTGAGCTCCTCAAAGGATTTATCCATTGATGGATTCACAGCTGAATGAACTGCTTGGAAGGTGGTAAAAACTTTAGGCTGTAGGGCCTAGTTGAGGAAGGAAAGTCTTTGGGAACATGAAGATTATAAGTTGTCTTTGGGCCGGTTACGTCTGTCTGTCTGTCCTTCTCCTCTCTGGATGCCATGAACTGAGAAGTTTTGCTCTACCAGACACTTCCTTCCTTGATGTTTCACCTCAGGACAGACCTCTAGGAACGGAATCAGTCTAGCATGGACTGAAACTTCTGAAGCTGTGAGCCACAATAGGGGAGAGGTGTGGGCTGCTGATTTCAATCTGGGCATCATCAGCTGTAGATGGCATTTAAATTGAGAGTCAGTGAGCCCATCTCTACACTCCATCAGGAGGGAGTGTAGAGAAGGAAGAGGATCTAGGCCCAGGCACTGTAAGTTACAAAGTTCTGTAAGGTAGGGAGGGCTCAACACAGGAGAGGGATTACATAAATTCACACAGGAAGTAAGACTTGAGCTCAACTTCCTTTCTTAAGAGTTGACATCACCTGAAAGAATACCTGTCCTGGGCCTGCTGTGGGTCAGGTGTTGTGATCTATTCTTCTTGAACCTTCAAAGAAGTGTATTACTGCCCTCATTTCACAGGAAGGGAACTGAGACTCAGAGACATTAAGTAATATGACTTGATAGAGAATACACAATGCAAAAAGGAGGGAAAGGATTTAAAATCAAGTCTGTCTGAATAGAATTTGAAGAGTAAAAAGAGGAGTTACTGAGTTCCCAGTGCATGGAATTTTTATATCTACACCCAAAGCCTCATGCATGGTATGATTACATCCTGCATCTTACTTCATTCTACAACATGGCTGTGAGGTCCGAATGATGAGCGTTTTTTCTCTAGTGGGGAAGTGGAGATTCAGGGGGTATTAGTGAATTGCCCAAGGTCTCACAGCTAGTGGAGCCAGGATGGAAACTCATACTTCTGTGGCTACCAAGCTGAATTTTTTCTCCACTACTTCTTCCTCCTGCTGGGAGCGCTAGAGAAAAAAGATAGGAGTGCACACTTCATTTTGGGTCCTGGCTGGGATATAAGAAATGCACTGTGTGCCAGCCCAAGTGTCCAGGTATGTCACTCTCCAGCAGTTCTTCCTGCCTCTGTCTCTCTCAACCAAGCCTCTGACTCCTCTATAAATTGCTCTCCACCAAAAGGCTCCCTTAACAGATGCAGGCAAGGCAGACATTCTGCCTCATCTGCCAGACCTTTTGATAGCTCTTTTGCTAATTGGGATAAGTGCTCACAAAAACAGTATGATTTTATGTCAACTAAATTATCTGGCACTCACAATCCAAATTGGAGAGTCAAAACACATGGCTGGCATCGGAGGAGGGAGGCACTCCTTCCTGCCATGATGAATGATGATACAGGAGTTTCCTGTATAGATGGGAAGATAAGGAAAGTGACTCCGTGGCTACTATTTGTGGACCTGCTAGTAGGTTCCAGGCACAATGATAAATGAGTGTACATATGTGTGTGCATGAGAATGTGCATGTGAGACAACTGGAGCAGGAATAAAGGATTACAATTCCCTTTTTACAGATGAAGAAACTACAGTGGTTCTGCTTATCCAAGGTTTCAATTAGCCATGGTAATCCTTGTTCTAAAAATAGTGAATAGAAAACTCCAGAAATAAATAATTTGTAAGTTCTAAACTGCATACTTTTCTTAGTAGTACCATGAAATCTGCCCCCACTCCTGTGCACCATCCTTTCCTCCAGCATTTCCACTCTGTGCTATATATGAAACCTGCCCTTTGGTCACTTAACAGCCCTCTCATTTATCAGACGGAATGTAGTGGTATCACAGCACTGGCATTCAAGTGGCTCTTATTTTACTTAATAATGGCCCCAAAGCACAAGAGTGGTGGTGCTGGCTATTTGGAAATGCCAAACGGAAGCTATAAAGTGCTTCCTTTAAGTGAAAAGGTGAAAGTTCTCAATTTACTAAGGTGAGAAAAAAAAAAAAAAACTCATATGCTGAGATTGCTAAGTTCTATGGTAAGAACAAATACCTTCTCTGTGAAATTGTGGAGAAAGAAAAAGAAATGCACGCTAATTTTTGCTGTTACACATCAAATTGCAAACGTTATAGCCATGGTGCATAATGAGTGCTTAGTTAAGATGGAAAAATTTTAAATTTGTGTATGTACAGGAACATATAGTTTATGTAGGGTTTAGTACCATCCATGGATAATATAAAATGAAGAAAACTTGGGTGGAGCACATATTTCAAGGTTATATGATGAGTAGGTGGTGGAACAAGGGGTTAGCTGTTGTTCTGCCAAAAGCCTATGCCCTAGAGTAACCATGGAATTATTTTCAGTTTGTTTGTTTTTTACTCTGAACACTGAACAAAAGGGATTTAAAGGGTGTTCTTAGAATCTTTTATGGTGATCAAATCATTTCAGGAAGATTCAGAAAGAACCAGAAGGCCCTTTCCAAGAGAGCTTCTCAAACTTCACTGTGTGAAAAATCACCTGGGAGTTTCGTGCAAATGCAGATTCTGAATCTGTAGGTCTGGGGAGGAGTTTTCTCTTCTGCATTCCTTACTTAAGTTCAAATCTTAATTTCTCCCTCTGAAAAATTCTCCCATATGGCAATGAAAAAGCCTTATCTTTTGGGGTGGCCATGAAGATTCAATGAAATAATGCATAAAAGGCCCTTAGCATATTGTGCCTGACAGCAAAGAAGGGTTCCATAAGAGGCAGCTATTTTTACTTTTTAATAAAGCAAGTTGTTTTATCAGATCGAAGGGACAGGAGGGTTTTCCTTCTAAGGCTGTTCATAGCGGCCACTGCATAAACAAGGGTGGACTATGATTGGTCCATGGGGTTGGCTTTAGGACTGCACCTCCCAGGGATCCCAGATTTGAGAAGGCATTGAAGAAAACAAAGGCAGAGACTTAGGACATGAAGGGGATTTAAAAATTACCTGATCTAGTCCACACCCCTGATTTGACAGACCAAGAAACCAAGGGGCCTGTGAGAGCATCCCATAGTCCCTTCTGTTCGCCCAGCAGGTTGGTGGCGGTGAAACGCACACCCAGAGTCTCAAATTTATGCTTTTTTCACATTATTATTACAACTGATGAAGTTGCTGCAAATAGTATGCCAGATCTCTCAGATTCGCCCTCTCCTTTTTCCCTCATTGTTCTGTAATTCCTCATTTTGAAAAAAAAAAATAGTCCTGAATCTCAAGGCTTCACTTGATTTCACGTACACTAAGATGCAAGGCATAAATCAACACAGTGAGTTAAAAATAAACCTCCTATGTGACTCTAGAATTTTCTGTTTAGCTTTTTTTTTTTTTTTTCTTTTCTATTCATCCCCACCCTAAGCATGGAGTAATGCCAACCTTAATTCTGCTGGAACAGATAGATATTAGAATTGAGGACACTGTACATAGCGAGCTCTCTCCAGGCTTCCTGTCTCCACATCAGTGATGTGATTAGCATCACTATAAATAACAATAGCAGGTTTCATGAGTGGTTTGATTTTATTCGTTCATGTGCTCATTCATTCATTCAGCAAAACATGAATATTTACTTTGTGCCAAGTTCAATGCTGAACACTAGGGAGAGAGAAATGAATATGATTTTTCTTCAAGAGCCTCATAGACTAGTGGAGGGAGAAACATTTCCTAAACTGAGTGACAAGGTCTGTGATGGGGAAGCCCAGGAGCCTAGGAGTAGAGATGAACAGTACCCACCTGGCCTGGAGGGAGGGGGACAGTGTCCAGAGGGGTGGTTTATGAAGGGTTACAAATTCATTGCTTATTCTGGCAGCACAAGTACCAAAACTGAAATTATACAGAGCTAACTCAAATGCTAAAAGAAATCTCTGGAGAGAGACTGTGTAGAATAGTTGAAAGAGATTTTAAGCTTGGGTTCTAGAGTTGGTTTTACCATCCATTATATAACTGGCCTGAGGAAAGTTAATTTCACTTACTGCAGCCTAACCTCATTTTTTTTTTTTTTTTTTTTTTTTTTTTTTTTTGTGGTGGGGAAGTGGTGGGTTGGTCCTGGGGAATGCAAGGCACTGGAGCCACATCCTCAGCTGTATTTTGTATTTTATTTAGAGACAGGGTCTCACTGAGTTGCTTAGTGCCTCACTTTTGCTGAGGCTGGCTTCAGCCTTCACGATTCTCCTACCTCAGCCTCCTGACCCACTGGGATTGCAGCTGTGCACTATCACACCCAGCTCCTGCAACCTAATTTTCTAATTTTGAAAATCAAAGAATTTTTTCTAAATTGTGTCTAAACCCCTATATATTATTGCAATACATAGCTCACTAGATCATGTCTGTCTTGAGTTCAGGAGCACATTTCAGGGCCTAACACAAGTCTCAGCACCAAATAATCTGTTTGGGGAGTGTAGGAGAATTTTAAATCAGATTGCTTTGGTGGAGGCAGTAAGTTAAAAAGATGAGGTCTTTTCAAATGATGCTCTTAGCTGGGATTTTAAAAGCTTGTCTCTAGCAGTAGACACTATGACTTTTGGAAGCCTATGAAATTTTTGTACTAAATGAAGAGGAACATAGACAATTTTCAATAAATGGTACTGTTGGCAGGAGTGATGGTAGCAGTGAATGCAACAGAATAATCCTACGCCAAATATCTACCGCAGAAGGTCTAAAATAATAATTGATGTGTTCACTTGGAGACTGCAGCCCCAAGACTTTCAGGAGAATAATGGGTTTAATGAGAAGAAAGCCATTCAGTGAACATTTCATATTGGAGTGCAAAAAATAGGAGAATGCCAGGAGAAGCAAAGGCTTTCATCCCAGCAAGACAAAAAGAGCCTTAAGAGAGTAAGACTGAAATGGGACAATGTCAGACAGCAATCAGAGTCGGGAGGAGCCTTAGAACAGAGCTCCTGGCCATATATTCACAGGGCTGAAGGCTGCTGGGTAACTTGGATGCTTACTTAAGGTGCTTTCTGCTCTGGGGCTGATAAGGCATAGATGTCAGCCTCCAACCACCCAAATTAGTCTTTCTTTGTGGATGAGAAGTTCTTGTTTATGTAAATTCCTCCTTTGTGAGCAGCAAGTTGACAAAATTGCTATAATTGGGGAAGAAAGAATTATTGTCATTGTTGTAGTCATTGTCACCATTACCGTTGTGTAAGTCAGCTTTCCAAGACTGTTCAAAATACCTGAGATAAACCACTTAAAGGAGAAGACATTTATTTTGGATCACAGTTTCATGGAGGCTTCAGCTCATGGGTGCATAGCACTGTTGCTTTGTGAGCAGCAAGTTGACAAAATTGCTATAATTGGGGAAGAAAGAATTATTGTCATTGTTGTAGTCATTGTCACCATTACCGTTGTGTAAGTCAGCTTTCCCAAGACTGTTCAAAATACCTGAGATAAACCACTTAAAGGAGAAGACATTTATTTTGGATCACAGTTTCATGGAGGCTTCAGCTCATGGGTGCATAGCACTGTTGCTTTGGGCCTGTGGTCACACAAGACACCATGGGGGCGTGTGTGGAGGCCTGTTCACCCCATGGTGGCTGGGAAGCAAAGAGGGGAGGCAGCCAGCTGACAATACCCCTTCCCAGGCAGGCCTCCAGTGACCTAACTTCCTCCTACCTGCCCCACCCTCCAAAGGCTCCACCACCTTCAAGATATCAATGGTGGGTATAGGCTAGATTAGGAAATTTTTGAATCCCCTTCATGTCCCAAATCTCTGCCTTTGTTTTCTTCAATGCCTTCCCAAATCTAGGATCCCTGGGAGGTGCAGTCCTAAAGCCAACCCCATGGACCAATCATAGTCCACCTTGTTTATGCAGTGGCCGCTATGAGCAGCCTTGGAAGAAAAACCCTTCTGTCCCTTTGAGCTTATAAAACAACTTGCTTTATTAAAAAATAAAAATAGCTGCCTCTTATGGAACTCTTCTTTGCTGTCAGGCACTATATGCTAAGGGCCTTTTATGCATTATTTCATTGACTCTTCATTGTCATATGGGAGAAATCTTTGGAGGGAGAAATTAAGATTTGAACTTAAGTGATGGGTCTTTGGGGGACATTCATGATCCAAACTTTAGCAATTATTTTTAAAAGTTGTTTCTCAAAGAATGAGAATGCAAAAACGGGCAATGGCCCTTTATACTTACATATATTTACTACACATATATGCTTAATTATTTGTCAGAATGACTTTGGAAGTTATTCTTAACTTCCTCTGCAATTCTGAATAGTCTTCTCTAAAATAATTTAACCAATGAAAGGTTGTTTCATGAGGCAATGAGGTTGTTCATGTAGAACCGTTCATGAAAAGTACCTCTTTCCAACCAGGTCAGCTTTTCACTGGAGAATGGCATCTACACAGACAAGGCAGAGTGGACAAACAGGGCTAACAGGAACACAACAGGCCAGGTCAGCAATATGGTGGGGACAATGGAGAAACTAAAGTCACGTACTGAGATGGGGATGATTAGACAGAGGGGACTCCCGGAGCACTAAGCAGTCAGAACTACCTATTTGTCCAGATCTGAGTCTTCAAGCCGTGACAAATAGTTCAAAACCTCAGAGACATATCTGTCTCATGTTCTAGGCACTGCTCTGTTGCTCCCACCAGCACTTTGAGCACTGTGCATTTACAGCACCCTTGCTGTGCGCAGGTCACTGTGATACATCCTTTCTGGCATTCTTTCACTTCATCTTCACAATAACACCTTGACGTAGGTACTATTATAATTGCTCTTTTACAGATGAGAAAACTGAAATTCAGAACATTTATGTAATGCTCCAAGTCACTGGTAAATATAGTAAGGGGCAATCAGGACTCACATCCTGTCTGAACAGCTTTGAACCTGACCACTATGCTAGTCTCCATGGCAGCAAACTTTGGAACTTAGGTGAGCTGGCATGTGCTGAGACAGGGTGAGGCTGACTGCTATCAAGTTGTCACTATGTGTACCACAAGGTGTAATATAATTTCCTATAAAGTCAAGGACACTGCACTTCACAATTTCAGAGGGCACAGGAACCTCACAGTTATCAGATATTCACATTTAAAAAAAAAAAAACAATTTTCTGGTAGCTGATAGAAGGGATACCATCTTCTAATTTGTATAAGTTTGCCATATTGACCGGTGGAGGGGCTTATATTTTTCCTAGTGTTTGGCATTTGTTCTTAGGATAATCTGTGAATAAATATTCTATCTAGAAGTCCTGTTTTCAGGAAGCTGTACTGTACCATGATCCCTTCTTTACTCCATCCACAGCAAACTGGCCACACAGGACTGGCTGGCTGAATGACAGCCATAGGCTGGAAACCTGTAATGACAGTGACATCCAACACTATATATTGACTAGATGATTCGCACTCCTCTGTTTGGTGAGTTTGGATTTTGGTAGAGAGTAAAAGTAAGGAAGAGGGAGAGAGAAACTTTATTATTTATGGTGGCATATTCAATTAGATCAGAGATATAAGTGGGCCAGTCACCATCTTGATGGCCATGCCTGTGTTTTCTGGGCCAGGCAAAGGAACAATCTTAGGTCATTCTGAGAAAGTTCTCTCCCTCTTTGTCTTGAATGTCTTGGAAATCATGCTGTTCCTGAAATCCATGTCTTTTGATGTTTGTTCTCTGTTCTGTTCTATTTCCTCCCATTTTTAGCCTATGCCTCAGACAGGAGAGTTCAAAGTCATCCTGTGTTTCACTCATAATGCAACCTGGCCACACAGAGTTTGAGACAAATGCCTACACAAATAAGGTTTCTCTGCCTGACTGGTCCTCTCCTCTTAGATCTCTACAGAACACTCCGAGGAAGACAGAGAACTTGTTGTCCTGGGACTCTGATTCCCAGACAAATTGAAACACCATCTCATCATCATTTCACTAATGAGGAACTGAGGCACCGAAGGGTTAATTTACTTGTCAAAGTCACACTTGAAATTGGGACTCCCTGGCTCCTGGCCCTTGCTGCTTCTTGGCAGCACCCCAATGACCTACCCTCCTAAATTAGCTTGTGCTTCTAATATTATCCCTCACCAGGCTCTAAGGAGAAGACAAATCTAAGCTTTCTTTTTGCCTAGACTAGAAGATCCATTTCCACTAAGACTATCACTGTGTTGGCTCTAATGGGTCCATTTTTCCTTCTTGCCATAGATTTTTCTGCCATCATCAGTGTGTGCCTGAGTACCTCCTTCAGAGGGGTAAGCAACCTCAAGAGGAGCTTATGATGTCCCAAGTTGGCTCCTACCCTCTTCTTCTAAATGGTGTTAAGGCAGTATTGCTTTTTACTAACTATAGTAATAAGAATAATAATATTGATTTAACTAATGTTATTTTCAGTTGATCATCTTCATATATACCATTGCATCGATCAATTCATTTGGGTATCCAGCAAACATTTATTTAGGCCAGGTCTTGTGACAGGTACTGAGAATATAGGTATAATGAAATAAAGACACATGTTATTTTCTTAATAGCAGATAAATGATTTTGCTAGAGAGAGACACATTAACATGGGTTATTCTTTGGTTATTCTGCTTATAACAAGAAGGTCTAGGGAGATTGGATATCCTATCCCCAAGATTTCTGAGAAGTTGATGGAGCTGTTCTTCATAATACAAGAATAGGAGTTATCATCTGAGTAAAGGGGAAAAGGCAAGAGCAAGAAAATTGAGATCCTAGGGAGGAAGAGGCAGGGGCTGTGCTCTATAGGTTAGCCTAAAGTCTCTCCCCAGAACTCTGCAGATTTGTAACAAGATTGCTCAAGTCACATGTTGGCTGGAGTGAATGAGCTTGATTTATAGAAACCCAGGAAGAAGGTTGATGAGCAGAAAAGAAGGAATAGGTCTGGTGGTGGAGAGGCTGGGCTTGGAAGGAAGGCAGGCTTCCTTAGACTTTGCTTTTAAAGAATATGAAAGCCCAGACCAGGCCCTCAGAAGCTCATGACCCAGGAATTTGGCAGATGATAAAACTGGGGCAGGACTCTAGCATATAGGGGAACATGGTAAGCATCAAGCACTCCAAGGATAGGCCATTTACCTCTGCCTGTAGATCACACAGAAAGATGTGACAGGCCACCTGTCATAAAAGTGAACAGAAAGTCTCTGAACAGACAATAGAAGGGCATTCTAAGATGCAATCACCTGTGTAGAATTGCTGATCTGTGAGAAGGCAGAGGCATATTGAGTATTTGCTGTGTCTGGGAAGTCCAGTAAAAGGAAGAACAGAGAGAAATTGGCTGGAAGGGGAGATGGGCTGTATCTGGAGCTGGGGGAACATATGGTGAAACATGGACCACCTCCAAGAGTTTTGGAACTTGTAGCAAGATGTTCTCATTCTAAGAATGTGGACAAGCCCATGTATTGTACTGAAGAAATTCAGTCCGGGTGAAGCAATGAGGCTTACAGATGGAATGGACCAACTGCCTGGGGTAAGTGGGCAAAAATCATGACATCCCTATCACTAGGTCTACTAAGGACCCCAATACTGGGGTGGCCTTGTGGGCCGATGCCGTAAGAAGCCATTAGGACCTGCTTTTGGCTTGGTGCATGTGTGTTACTTAATACCAAGCTGGTGGATTGAGAATGCTCTGTTTGACTATAGGAATATTATGGAGCAGATGCTGTCTCTGGGAGTGAGTGCTCTGCTTGGGTCAGAGAGAAAATCTAGAGTTCTTCTCCACTTCAGGTAACATAGAATGTGGAAATCACCTCTGCTGCCCTCCAGCATCTATTATCAGGTTTGGATATTTATTTGGGAATGTATTATGTGCCAGTCTTGGTGACAGATACTTTCACATTGGTTAGTTCCCTTATTCCTCTTAACAACCCTGAATGACTCTTGGTACTTCCCTGTGTTGTTATCTCTGCACTGATAGGTGTGGTATCCAGAGGTCACATGACTAGGTTCAATAATGGGATGAGAAAACCAGGGTTTGAATTCAGAAAAATCAAATGCTGTGCTGGGGTTGTGGCTCAGTGGTAGAGAACTTGCCTAGCATGTGTGAGGTACTGGGTTTGATTCTCAGCACTGCATATAAATAAATGAATAAAATAAAGGTCCATCAACAACTAAAAATATATATAAAAGTAATTTTGAAAAAGGAAAAATTCAGTGTTTTAGATTCCTTTTCAAATACTAAAGCAAACTTCATTGCAGTGTAGTTCTGAGTCTATAAAAAAATGACAAAACAGATTCTAAAGTTCACTGACTGGAGGGAAGACAGTTCTACAAATAGCTCATTATAATGTACAATCATGGCCCTTACAATTCCAGGAGGCAGGTGCCATTATTATCCACATTTTACAAATATGAATTCTTAGACACAGAGAGGTTAAATCACTGTCCCTGATTCACACAGCTTGACAGTAGAAAGCAAGGATACAGAGGCCAACTCTTAACCTCAGCACCATACTCTGACCTGGTAACATCATTACTCCCTACTCCATGGCCTGCAATTCTGAGACAATGATTCTCAGGTGGGGGTGATTTTTCTTCCTAGGGACAGGTAACAATATCTGGAGACATTTGACTAGTCATGACTAGGTGAGGGGGTACTACTGGAATTTAGTGAGTAAAGATCAGGGGTACTGCTAAACATGCTCTTATGCACAGAACTGCTGCCACGACAAAGAAATAGCCACTCCAAATGTCCACAGCACAGATGCAAGAAACCCTGTTCTCCTGGAGCACCAGGGAGGCTGCGCTAGGGCATGGCCTCTTGTCTGTCTTGCTGTGTAGTGAGCTGGCCTATGCCCACCCCGGCACACCACAGAGCTGAGCATGTAGCAAGGATCTATAAATGCCTTTGGAATAAAGAAATATATGAATGAATGAAAAAAAATATACAATCAGGATTGGCAAAATCATGTAATTTTGGCCATTAATCATTAATTCATACCACTTTAATTAAAAAAAATCCTCTGTAAAAAATGAGCTGGAAGTCACTGTCCTTAAGATCATGTTCAGTGGGAGAGGTGGCAGAGAAGCAGACAAAACTATGGGTCAAGGCAAAAAACGTGAGGCACAAAGAGAGTCACCCAGGGGCAAGAAAGTTCCAGTCTCAGGTTTCAGTGAGAAATGTCCTTTGGCAAATAAGGCAGTGGCTTAAGAGCTACTGGGCACATTTGGATTTTCATTTTTGATTTTTCCAATATTTGAGCTCAATTCATATTTTGAACATGGTGAGATGTTTGATGACACTAAGAAGTATCTCCCTCCCCACTTTCCGGTGCTGCCTTCCAAGGCTGGTTTCCCTATATCCCTCTTATCATGGATATTCAAGATTGGGATTGGAGTAAAGAGACAAAAAAACACCAAGTGAAGACTAATTAATTAAAGACCTAGAAAGATTACAATGTTATTTATTGCTCAATTACAGTAATTATTTCATCTGTGTTTGTGGTACAATTATCTTCCCTTTCTCTGCATGGTTTCTGGCTCCTCCTTTAACTATCCACTCTACTCGTATGTTGGTGTTTTTCTTTGTCACTGCATGTCCTTTGGGAGAAATAGATGAGATATTAAATTGCAAATAAGTGCCAACCCAGAGACCATCAAGACTGAAAGTGCCTCCGTGACCTATTTCATTTCATACCTGAGTGAATTGAGCTTTGAGGGGCACAAGGACTTACCCAGAAAGACTAAGACCCAGGGTGGTGACTTGGATTTTAGAATGCAACTAACTTTGCAATCCCATGGCAACCCGATATTTATGAAGTTATGCATTTTGATTTTGCATACAGCAAGTGCCTAATAAACAGATATTTGTGAAAAAATACCAAGAAATCTATACCCTTTTTAAATACAGAATGACTTTTTAAGATATGAATCTCTAACGGTTACGTGTTGTCTGGCTCCATTCGAGACACATGAACATTTAGGGAAGAGAAACACAGATGAGAAGAGCTTTCTTTCTTTCTCCTACTCAGAATCAAATTTCATGTCTAAATTTAGAGAAATGACAGGTGGCATGTGGTTGTTTCCTCTGGATTTCTTTCCCTAATGAAGCAGAATGACACAAGAGAAGAAAGCAGGGTTCTGGGAAGGAGGCCTGAGGTTCCATCCTGGCTCTGACTGTCCTGATCTTGGGAAAGTTATCCAAACTTGATGTCAGTTTCTTCTGGAAATATGCCCTTGTTCGTGGCCACCCTATGTGGTTGCTGTTAGAAGTGAATGGGAATGTTTGCAGCACAGTCCATGTCAGAGCGCACAGGGAGGGCTTGGTACACAGCAGTTACAAAAGGCGGATCTGACAAGAGAGTGACAGATGGTACTTTCTTGTCACTAGAGGACAATCAGCAAATTTGATTTCCAACAAATTCAGCAAAGAAAGAAGGGTAAAGACTGGTTATTCAAAGAAGTTGAGACTGATATTGAAAAGGTACCTCACATTGGGATCCCTAATCTTAATATAAATGAAATAATGCTGCTGTTGCAATCATTTCTGCTGATATGATGCCCAACTTTGCAAGAACTTATTTAATCCTCCCAACAATTGCATGAAGTTGCTGTTAGTATTCTTGTTTCCTAGCTAAACTACAGCTCAGCCAATTGAGGGGCACAGCTCAGACACACAGCAGGGTCAACAGGAGCTACAGATAGAACTCAGCTCTTTTGATGATTCTACTCTAGAGTGCTGGGTTAAGGAGATCCTGATGCCCCAAGCCCAAGGCCATCCTCCCACCACACGTGAGTGGTGACCTCTTTACTCAACAAAAAATTAGACTCCTCTTCTGCTGCCCAAGGTGAGGGGCTTACTTGGTAATGGGGCAGGGGGAAAGCAGGCTAGGAGGGAGGAGCGTTCACTCCAGCACCTTGCCCCTGCATTCAGCCACACAGTGCACTTCCCTGGGCTCAGGTGATAGTTTGAGATTTTCACTTTGAATGAAAATAAGGCAATAGAGGGGCTCAGTACCCAAACTAAATATTACTGTCCTAACTCTCCTTTGTTATTAATTGGAACCCCTTTGATTACTACACATACAATTCATATGAATAAATATGCACACATATAGTCATACGCACATGCATATAAATATATATAAATATATATATATATATCTTGTTCTGAGTATTAAGTCATATGTGATCAATCCTAAAATTTTCTATGTAAATATGAGAAACAGAAAAAAAATCAGTCCTTAGCTCAATTCCTTTCTAACTTAGTTGAAATTTTTCTTATGATAAAAATAGAAAATGATAATGGTAACTGTCTCCGTAGATAACGTTACCCTATGTACATGTATGTATGATTACATAAATGGTGTGAATCTTCATTGTGCACAACCATAGAAACGAAAAGTTGTACCCCATTTGTATATAATGAATCCAAATGTAGTCTATAAAAATAAAAAAAAAATTTAAAAATAGGAAAGAAGCTAATGTTTATTGTCTTTGGTAGCTATTAAATCTACTAAGATATTAAATCTGTGATATATCACAGGTTTCCTTCTGAAGGGAGAACAAGGGGGTCATGTGCTTGATATTCTGTCCAGTGTTGGCAGTATGCTGAAGGATGACTCTCTAAGGTCATGCTGTGTCCTATGAGACATTCACAAGAAGAGGGTTTATGTCTATGAAGTTTGGGGAAAATATACTGCCCCACAGAAAGATTCAATGCCAAAGCCAATTCCTTTAGATCTTTGAAAAGTTCTGCAACAAAGAAACTAGATACTGTTTGTTAGTTTATTTATTCATTGCAATTTCTGCTTCCTAAATATATTTTGGCCCAAACACATTTTTAAAAAAAAATTTAACAACAAACGCATTGCAAGCAATGTTAGCATATATGCATCACAGTCCCAGGAGTCAGGACCCCTGAAATCTGGTCCTGGTTTTGAAACTAACTTGACATGCAATACTGAGGAATAGATTATTTGCCTCAGTTTACTCAAACGAGGACAGTCTTTTTAGCTTGAGTTATCACAGAGAGCTGCTCTGAGTACAAAATGCTATGACTGACAGTATCATCACTTTCAATTGTTAGAAACAATGTGTTAATTGCTGTGGTAAATATGTGGTTCCCCCAGATTCATATGTTGAAACCTAATCTAGTTAAACACTGAATCTTTTGGTTCTATGATGTTGAACTTGTTAGCCTTTGATTGTGAGCAATAAATTTCTGCTATTTTCTATTGTCCCATATAAGACATTTTGTTAGATCAGCCCCAATGGACTAAGACAATAATGTAACAGGTAACTGTATTTCTTTGTATTTATATGATAGAAGAAAACTTTTATTTCACTCTCATGGGAGAGAGTTTTTTTTTTTTTTTTTTTTTTTTTATCATTTCAATAGAGCCTAGCTTGTTGAGCTGACACAGCAATGTTAGTTCACTATACCCTTACAGTTTATTTGCCATTATTTATAAAATGTAGCCAATTATTAATTATAAAAAATAAAACACAAAATAGCCAAGTTTAAGCATAGTAGATTCACAAAAATAGTTGATTCATTTTGCCTTTTAGTGATTTTTCAAAGATTTATTATTAAAACAGTATTGATAGTGAGTTTATTTGAAATTATACTTTGACATTCTAGTAATTCACAGCAATAAAATAACAGTATTATTATTATTATTATTATTATTATTATTATTATTATGTATTTTCTACATGGAGGGGTCTCTTCTTAGGGCTTTCTACATTGTTAATTTCATCTCTTAGAGAAATTAAGCAATTAACATATGGAATTAGGTAAAGAGAAGAACAAGACCTAGAATCCAGGCCTTTTGACTCTTAAGTCCATGATCTTAAAACAACCATACAACTCTGCCTTGCTATACTTAAAAAGAAATGACAATTTATTTCTCAACCTGAACATAACTCTATCCTTCGTTTGGTAGTATGGGGCCTTGACCGGAATGTTGGTTACCCAAGAGGCAGGAAGCCATGCAAAGTACCTGTTCTCCTTCTTGCATATTTATGATCCAGGGAGAAGTGACTGCTAGCAGTTCTAAGCCTTCACCATAAATCCTCATGCAGAGGCTGTTCTGGCCACAGACAGTTGCAGATTGGATTGGACGAGGAAAAACTGAGCTTGGGAAAGGTTCTTTGAAGCTGCATAATCAGATTATGATAATTTCATCAAAACCCATTTCAAAAAGCCAACATTTATCATTAGTTTGTGTACCTCCTAATTATTTCATGAGAGTTATTCCACGCTGGAATGATAAAAACTCTAGCTTCAGAGAGCTTCTCTGTGCAGTGTGTACACAGCCAATATATGCTATTGGCATGTGGGTCACATTTGCATTCGGGGCTTGTTTGAGACAGTTTTCTGAAAATGTCAAAGGAGGTGACACATTTTAAAAGATTGATACTGGTAATGAACGTTAATTTCTCTTAGCCACTTTCTATAGTTAAAAAAAAGAAAATGGCCCCAAAATAGTAAGTGAGTCCTTGCCAAGAGCAAAAAATTAAAAAAAGAAATTACTCAAGGTGAACAAAGTTAAAAATATTTTCCTTGGGAGGATTCCACATACCAGAATCCCTGCAGACTAAATCACTGAGAAAGGTACCTGTTGGCCTCTACATCCTCCATTGTACAAATCCTGTTTTCCCTGTGGAGCTTCTATCTGATGGAGACAACACCTTTCATTCACTGTATCCTGCCACAATTCTTTTTTTTTTTTTATTATTTTTTAAAATTTGGATTCAGTGGACACAAATGGGGTACAACTTTCGTTTCTCTCGTTGTATCCGAAGTAGAGTCACACCATTTGTGTAATCATACATGTACATAGGGTAATGATGTTTGTCTCATTCTGTTATCTTCACAATTGTTAAAGTTATCCTGGACAACCATCTTCCCAGGCCAGGGAAAACTAGTCAATCACTGGCTCCTCTAGGAGATGCTTTTCAAATCCGTCTGCTTAGCTCCTTACACCCACCCCATCAGTTGAAGTACCATCCTGTTTCCTCTCAACTAACAGCATGCTTTTCACATTTTTATGTAGTTGAAAAAAAAATCAAAAGAAACATTTTATGACATGTGAGAATATATGAAATTCAAATTTCATTGTGTATAAGTAAAATGTTATTGGAACACAGCCATGTTCATTCATTTGTATATTGTCTATGACTGATTTGGGGCCAGGCAGAGTGGAATAGTTTTGATAGGAAACATGTGGCCTCTTAAATCTATAATATTTATTCTCTGGGACTTGACTGATGAAGTCTGATGATTCCTCTGTAGAACCATTGCTGCATCTCCTCACTGTTTTCCCTGCCTCTAGTCCTCTACCTTCCAGAACATTCTTCACACTATACTTACAGTATCTAACCAAACTTCAGCTCTGATATTGCTAATCTTGTGTTTAAGTTCCTTCAACTGGGGCTGCGGATGTAGGTCAGTGGTAGAATACTTGCCTTGCATGCATGAAATCCTGGGTTTAATCCCCAGTGTCACCAAAAATTAAATTAATAAATAAATACTTCCAAGGACTTTCTAGTCCACATTGCAAAGAGACTAAGTTTCAAGGCACTTTATGTTTTAGTGTCTCCTGGTTCTCTCATCTATCACACTCCCTGCTTCCCTTTGATATTCTAAGCTTTCCAGACATGCCCTTTCCTTTTTCCTATTCTGTTCAGACAACCTCCTTTCAGTTATCTATTTCCTTCTAATTCACCTGACCAATGCCTAATTATCGTAAGACTTAGGTTGCTGGGTGGTGGGCCATACCTGTAGTCCCAGTGACTTTGGAAGCCAAGGCAGAAGGATCACAAATTTGAGGCCAGCCTCAGCAACTTAGCAAGATCCTGTCTCTAAATGAATAAAAAGTGCTGGGGATGTAGCTCAGTAGAAGAGCACCCTGGTTCAAAACCCAGTACCAGAGGGGGAGCAGGCGAGCGCTCTGTAGCTCTCCAGGAAGTCTTCCCCGGCCTCCACCAGTCTGGGGTGCACCACAGGGTGCTTCCTTCCCTTTTTCTTCACCAACAGCACACACACCCTAACATGGAATATCAGATAATTATTAGAGGTGTTCAGTGAATACTGATTTACTAAGCAATGGTCTATTTCACTGATAAATTTTCCCTCATATTTTAAGATTTTATTCAATGATCTTATTCATTAATAATGTGAACATTCTTAGGTCATCTACATTGACCCATGCAAGAAATAGTCATATTTCCTTCTGGGAATGGGTTGAAAGGGATTTGGAGGAGTTTATAAGTAATGTATTTTACCAATAAAGAGTGTGAACATAGTGATTTTTTTGTATTTCAGTAAACATTACATTTGTTCTAAATTTTAATTATACCAGTTCTTTCCTCTGAAGAAACCACTTCTATTAAACTAATTAGATAAAAGTTCAGTGCCAAGAATAAAATTGATTCCTAATTTTATGATATTAATCAGCTAATAAAATTTAGTTTTTCTCTGGTTTAGGGACTGGGAAATTTTTAAAGCAAACAGGGCCCCAGAAGTCAAGTAATAGACTAAAATTTATCTTTGGGGAAATTAGTTCTAGTGTTAAAGTTCAATGATACCAAAATAAATATATCTCTTCTCTCTTCTTCCACCTCTCTTTTTTGCTTCCTTTCTTTCCCTTCTGCACAGACTCATTTTTTGACAGTTTAAATAGGTTCTTTACAGGCCTCATACTCACTTATAATAGATTTTTGCCAAAAATCTCAAGTTGCAGTAATATTCATAATAAATTAGTCAGATGGCTATTTTACTAGGAAACTAGGGGGAATGGAGAAATTACCAGTTTAGCATGGAGTAGCACCTTTTTCCCAGTTATACTACAGTGTAACCCATAAGTATTTTATGCGTTAAATGTCTGAGTGCCTGGTTGCTTGATCTAGTCCTGGCAAAAATGGCTTATTTACTTTCTGATTTCCACACTAGAAATGTTCAAGAAATCCAAATCATCTTCTGGGGGACCCATCACTTCTCTACCTCAATTATGGAAAAGTTTGGGGCTCCCTGGACCATGAGTGTTCACCTCTCCCATCATGCTTCTGAGTATTTGTCATGGGTAAATAATTCTAAGGAAGAACACAGATATATATAAAAGTTGTTCAATCCAGTTTTACCTATGCTAATGAAACTTTGGAGACCACTTAAATGGTTAAATGGTTATTTACTGTAATATTTTGCAGCCACTAATCATTATATTTACTATATGATTACATAATGTTTATGATATGAGATAAAGGAGCTGAAGTCTAAGGAGCTGAGGTATGATTGTATGAAAACACTTGGCAAAATTCACATGTTCCTTTGTTAGAATGGTTGGTGATGGTTACTGTTTTTGTTTTATTGTTCACATTTTCTGTGATAATGCTGTATTACTCTTAGAATTAAAAATTTTAAAGCATATTTTCAGTGTGCCATGGACTTTGAGTCTCTCAGAGATTTTTTTTTTTGTTTGTTTGTTTTTTGTTTTTTTTTGTTTGAGTAATACATTTGGCATGCATAGAAGAAAAGAATAAAGAAAAGGGGAACAAAATGGTATTTGGGAAAGAAAACTCTCATGGCTATAACAGAGTTATACGGAGGTGAGTTACAGGGAAAACCATTTATACAGAATTCAAAGATTGGAATGGACTTGAATATCAGTATCACCCATTTCCCCATCTCATTCTGGAACCTTTGTCAAGTTCTGTTTTTGGTGTTCAGAAGCAAATCCCTGGCATTGGTAGAAGTCAGTAAAATAGTGACCTTTTGCAGGGAACTCGCAGTAAGTAAAGCCCCTGGAATGTTTCAGTTCCTACAAGTTCTATATTTTGATTTGTATTGATGTCTTCTTTGCATACTCATTGATCTGTAGACTTATGATTTGTAGATTTTCCTGAATATAAGTAATACTTCAGTGAAATTTATTTAAAGTAAATAAGTTTTCACCATAATATGAAACTTGTTCAGAGAAAAGCCTGATTCAGAATTGAATTTGTAAGCAAATTAGAAGCTTACACTCTATTAAGAACATGATTAGAGAAGCGTTTCCATGTATGCATCTTAAATTATATAATTTAATAGTTATTATTTTTGTGTGCTATTATATATGTGATATATCATGATAATTTATACAATAGAAATAATTTAAATATTAGTGGCCTTCCTATTTCCAGCTTAAAAATCTCTCCCAGAAATAAACCAAAAATCATAATCATTGGTGAGTCTCAAAGCCAGGTTTTTGCAATGAACTATGGGAAAGAACCTCCATTCTAACTGTTTGAAAACCATGTAAGGCATACATCACAACAGAAAGATGCTCCCTGTCAGAAGAGGTCAGTTGAGATTTCAAGTCGAACTGGATTGAAACCAGAAAGCTATGCATATGCTAAAATTTCTAGGTTTACTATGAATTTGTATTCATGCATGGGGGTATGAAGAATAAAAATAAGATAATATTAAGCAGTTAGAAGAAAGGTAACTTGGGGTCTCCAATTTTTTTTTCATTTGTACTTATTTGCTATACTCATAGAATGTCATTTGACCCTGGATCACATTTCTATCTCAGAATTTAACAAATTAAGTTAATGCCCAATTTAGGGGACACTCATTTAAAAGTTTATTTCAGAACATTGTACCTAACTTCAGAAAAGTTGTACCTAATTTCAGAAAATTGCACCACAGTCAATACATAACCACATGCTTGCAATAATTAGAGAAATGTCTTAGTAAAACAAATATCTTCTTAAAGGATATAGATATACTCAGATTTACCAAATAAGCACTAATATCACAAAGCTACATGCATACACATATGTATATCTACACAGCACACACATGCATACATGTAAACATTTTATAGGTGAACGCAGTTCTTTTTTTCATTAAATTATTCATGCTTATTAAGTACACACCTATTTA
The DNA here is from genome assembly GCF_902686455.1 of Sciurus vulgaris. NCBI lineage: Eukaryota > Metazoa > Chordata > Mammalia > Rodentia > Sciuridae > Sciurus > Sciurus vulgaris. Next base: position 77,140,577 of record NC_136472.1, read on the forward strand.
AAAGCTTTAATGTGACAGGTCTCTGCAAGGAATTGGCCATACAATTGGAAAAAAAAAATCTTTTTCCTGAGGGAACTCACAGTTTTCGGAAAAGTCAAAAATGCAAACAATTATTCCATTCTAGAGAGAATAGTGGAGGCTCCTCAGAGAAATCCAAGAAAGCTTCACTGAGGAGGTAATATTTTACATAGACTTTTGAAGAAAGTAAGGATTTTTTTGGACAGGAAGGTAGTGCCATTACTGGGAGTAGAGGTAATAGCTCTTGCAAAAGCACAGAGGCCCAAGAGAACGGAGGTAGTGCATGGAGTTAGCAGCAGTTTAGTTCTCAAATAATAAAGTGGATAGATGAGCAAAGGGATTGGGGCAGGAGTCTGAAACCTAATAGCCTTGATGATCTCTAGTAAAGTTTAGAAATAAATGGGGCATCATGGAAATTTTGAGTGCAATGGTATCCATATGAGATGTCTGTGTTATAGAAGTCATTCCAAAAATTGGTAGAGATTTTGGAAAATCTGATGATTACAGATGTATTGATGGTTTTGATGAGACCAAAAAAAAAAAAAAACTGTAGCGAAACAAACCTCATAAGAGATGTTGAAGCCCTAAGAAGTGGAAATGAAGAGGAGAGAGTGGATTGTATTTATGTCTTTAAATCCATTTAGATAAGGAAAATTGGGTAAATGTGAAAGTCTAAGGCTGCTTCTAGGTTTTTGGTGTTCAGAATAGATCCACTAAAGAATACAGGAGAAGAAACAGATTTGATGTGGGGGGTTGATGAATTCAATTTTAGGGGAAAAGTGGAGCTTAAGTTATATATGGAACATCTACTTTGAAATATCTAGTAAACTGCTGGAGATATGTGCTGGAATGAAAAAGTGAAATCTAAGGTCTATATAGAGAGATTTGTGAGTTATCATTCCTCAAGTACTATTGGAAGTCATGAATATTGGAAATTGTCCAGGAAGTCAAGGTAAGAAGAACAGAAGGTAGAGGGTGGAGACCTTAAAGTCACCACCAATATTTGAAAAGCAGGAGCCTGTAAGGGAAATAGAGAAAAGTCATACGGTAGGTTGGGAGGAAAGCTGGGAGAGGGGCATTCTGGAATTTAAGAGTGGGGAGAATGTTAGGAGGAAAGACATTGTCAGGAATGTCAAGTACCTTAGAGCTGTCGTGTAAGAGCAACAACAAGTTGTTCTGAAATTCTACAGCAAAGCCCTTTTAGTAGAAATATGAGGCAATCTTCAATATTTTGAAGGTTGCTGAAAAAAATCCCCAAAATTCAAGATAATTCTCTGCTATGGAAAGGTAAATAAATGAGCATGGCTAGAAGACAACAAGGAAAAGAGATGGAGCTGGGGCTCAGGAAAGCTAAAGAACACTGATATTCCCATAGAGATTCAAATCCAGGTATGTCAGGCTTTCTTTTTTAATTTTTTTTTATTTTTAAGACTTTTCATTATGAAAAATTCAAGCAAATATAAAGTAAACAGAATCACATAATGAACTTAATGTCACCTGCCCCTAGTAATTACCAACATTCTGCCATTTTTATCTGTCTCCATCCACTCACCCCCATTGTCATTAAATTTTTGTTTTTGCAGTTATTTTTAAATAAATATATAAACTTACATATATTGAAATTTTAGAAAGTTAATTGTATAATTTTGACAAGATAACACCTTTATAACCCACATTCTTATCATGATATAGGAAACTCTATTGTGTCCTCTCTCCATCAGTTCCTCCCTCTGACTCCCAGTCACTGTTCTGATTATCATTTTAACTTCAGGTGAGTTTTACCTGACTTAAAACTTCATATAGATGCGATTGTATATGTATATGTATGTATATATGAACAGCTTCTCTTGCTTAGCATTGCTCATGTCAGGCTTTGAGTGTCGCACTTTTTCAACTCTCATAAAGTCATCAAGTGTTCTAACACAGGATCTGACTCATAAATCAAAAGGAGGGAGTCTATATAGTGGGCATTCCAACGTCAGAACCTGTAGCACAGTGGATACTACCCATGGAGTCCAACTCCTGGGGCTGCCTCCTGGCTGTGTCTGCCATGTACAGCTGTATACCTTGTAATGTTACTTAACAGTTTTTGTATCTTTTCTTCCATGGGGATACAGGCATTTGGAGAATTAAATAGGTTGATAAATATAAAGTGCTTAAAAGAGTACCTGTCAAATAATAAATGTACAAATATTTATAATTTTAGGTCAAAAAAATTAAAAGCAAAAAACCCTGACAGAAAATATTCACAAGGTAAGCCAAGGAGTTAAGCTAAATTTAGAGCGGTTTATTGTACTTGACATGGGCTCAGGCATCGGCCCTGGCCCTAGTGACTGGCAAGCTTTTCTGCAGACCTAGGCTGAGCACAGTTTCTGAGTAAAAAGTTTTTTTGGCTTTTGTGCTTTCTAGATATGTTTCTTTTCTAGCCTCTTGAAGACCTGAGGGTTCAGAATAAGAAATGTGGACATCTGTTGTATGAGTATGACTAAACCCCTAATGAGCACACAAGACTTTGTGCTTTACAAAGTATGTTTGCTCTTGAAAACAACTGTAATGCTGGTGGTGCTACTGACATCATTGCACAACCAATACCTGTTTACCTAGTAAATGGTGGTGTAGGGACAGCAATCCAGACATTCTTTATTCAAAACACAGAGATGGTACTTGGGGGTCTAAAATTACCTACTTGAAAAGGATTTTAGCCCTTTATGGCCTGGAAGGGCTGCAATCTAGATTTAATTAAGTCTAAATTGAAGACTATTTTTTAGTAGTGTATTAGAATTTTCTAGAGGAACAGAACAGTGTGAACGTATGTATATAAGATTATTTATACTTACATAAATGTGATATAAATAATTAGTTCACATGATAAAGGGGGATGACAAATTTCAAGATTTGTAGTATAAGTCAGGCAAGCTGTAGGCTAGAAACCCAGGAGAACTAATGTTTTAGTTTGACCCCAAAAGCTGGAAAAAAATACCTCTAAGAAATCAGACAGAGGGAGTCCCCAGTTACTCAGTCTTTTTGTGCCATTCAGACCCTCAACACATTAAGAGTGTAATCTGCTTTATTCTTTCCACCAATTCAGATGTAAATGTTCTCCAGAATACTGTATGACTAATTATCTGGGCACGCAGTGGCTCAGTCAAGTTGACACATAGAATTAACCATCACAAGTAGCATTGTGATAATTGCTCATACATTTATCTCCATGAGATTGAAAGCCCTTCAAACACTAGTTTATAGCAATCATCTCTTCTTCTCAGAAACTAAAACTAAATACTTGTCAATACATGCTTATTGACCTGAGCTAGAGTGTCACCCATATCCAACCACCATCGGGTAACAGCATTCCTGAACACACATGAAGCCACTCCACCCTGCAGTGGTGAGCAGCATAAACTGATATCAGCAATGGTGCCTTTTCTTTTTGTATGGTTGCATCTTTAAAAGAAGAAAAATGCCTTGGGGGGAGATGACAAAATATAGATCATTTTTCCCCTTCACTGAAAATCTTGCTTCATATTGAGCAAACGTTTATTTAGGATTCTGCTGGGGGGAGAAAAAGGCAATGATGAGCACAGTAGAACTCATTTAGACCAGTATCTGCAAAAGGGGCTGATCTGCTCAGTGAACAGATGTTTCATGAGCTAAACCAAATTGGAGTGATGACTGAATCATAATGAAGCTCTGGATGCAGGAATAGACCCATTAAAAGAAGAGTGTATCCTGAAAAAAGAATACCGTATCCTCTTAAAAGAACTCTGTGTGCTAGCAAGATAAAGAAGATTCAAGCAGGATCTAGAATAAAAGGCCCACTCATCTTGTGCAAAAATGGATCCACCATTACTAGGAATAAAGAGCTGTAAATCTGGAAGCTGCTTGATGCTGTGGATGGGAAGTTTTAATAAGAGGTAAAGTTTGCTACCCTGATTAAAAACTGAGCATGTTCCAGATTCCATATGAGGTATATTGTAGGCATTGCCATCTCAAGTCTATACCATACTCACACTTTAGGTGCTCTTATCCTCCAGATGAGAAAACTGAGGGTCAACCTACTTGCCCATAGCTAGTAGGAAGATGGAACCATTTTTATATGGTTCCTAAGTCAAGGCTGCACTATAATTAGATGCATCTCCCTCAAGTGAGAAGAGATTTGCTGTGCACATAAGCTCAGTGCCAGGTAGGAGGAAGAGAGGTGTGGAAGGAGCACCCTTTGATTCCCTAGTATATACCTAACATATATCCATCCCTACATCCAATGTAAGGTGTCAACAACCTAGAGGAAATAATATTAAACTATCAGAAATGTCATGGAACTGTCCTTCCCAATTATGTAACATGAGCCACATTCTGTTGGGTTTTCAGCAGTATACAAACAGTGCCAATTTGTTTTGAAGTTGCAAATAACACAAAGGGGAAGTTGAGTCTGGTTTCATGAAGACCTTTTCTCTTAGCCAAGGCATTTATACCCCTGTAGCATTTTGAACATATTTCATCCATGCTTGAACAGCCACTAATTATGGGCAACAATTTTAGGCTATTAACACTGTAAATGTCCCATGTACATTTTTGGAGTTGCTATTATGCTCAGATATTTTCTAAGCATTTCTATGGATTATATCATTGAACTATCATAACAGCACTATGAAATAACTACTACCATTATTCCCATTTTATAGGAGATGCTCAGAAGGTTGAGTTAAGTTTGTTTTATTCTCTTAAGGGACTTACAGTACAAGATGGAGAAAAAAAATCCATAATTCTATTTATTTCACTGGGGAGTAACAGTGAATACTAACCATACTGGAGGCAGGGTCAGCCTTTTCTCCTATTTCCCTGGAACATTTTACTCAAGGCAGAGGTTAATTCAAGTTTCTCCACAAGCCCTCTGAAATCCATCCAACCCTGTGTACTTTGCCACAACCTAGTTTTTCTGGGGTGACTTTGTTCCCTCTGCCAATACCCTGCCACATGCCCAAACTCTTAGAACTGAGCCTGTGCTTTTCATATTCTTTAATCCCTCTTTATAAAGACAAAAAAACTAAAGCTCAGATCTGTTAATTTTCTGGCTCAAGGTTGCTCAGCATTTGAAGTCAAGGTCAATTTTAAATTCTAGTCCCATCCCATCACATGCCATGGTGTGTTAGGTAAGGCTATGAAGGTGAGTTTGGAACAGGTTACAGATAATGTTGAGTGCAGGTAAAATTTGACCTTTATTCTGAACACAATGGAAAGCCTCACTCTGTCAGGACCTTGGTTTGAAGTGGTCTGAAGTGGGTCTTGTTGAGACAAGGTTGGCTGTGCTATGGGAAAAGCACCTAGTCAGAGCTGACAGAAGTTACAAGGTGGCGATATTTGCTTTGGTGAATATGGATGCCGATCAGAGCTGGGGAAACAGACAGGAAAGAAGCTGCACAGAAAAAGATGATGACGTTAGCCATGGAGAGATTAGCAAATTAAGGCAAAATGCCTTTGCAGTGAGAAAGGAGATAATGCTGGGGAACCTTCTGTGCAGTGCCTGCCATTCCCTTTGGCAAAGGCTGTTACTGAAATTGCCACTGTTACAATGTGTCATGCATGTCTCCCAAGCTTCCCTGACTTCCTACAATGAGGCACTCCTTTCACCTTCTTTCAATCTTACTGCTTCTTTTTTTCTCTCTTTTAAAAATTTGTTTTAATTAGTTATAAATGACATAAAATGCACCTTGACACATTATATATAAATGGAGTATAATTTCTCATTTTTCTGGTTGTACATGATGTAGAATCACACTGGTCATGTAGTCCTATATGAGCATGGGGTAATAATGTCTGATTCACTCTAGTATCCTTCCAATGTCCATACCCGCTCCCCTCCCTTCATTCTACCTAATATAAAGTAACTCTATTCTTCCCTATCCCCACCCGCCTTATTGTGAATTAGCATTCACTTATCAGAGAAAACATTCAGTCTTTGGTTTTTTGGTATTGGTTTATTTCACTTAGCATGATAGTCTCCAGTTCCATTCATTTGCCAGCAAATGCCATAATATCATTCTTTTTAAAGGCTGAGTAAAATTCCATTGTGTATAAATACCACATTTTCTTTATCCATTCATCTGTTGAAGGGCATGGAGGTTGGTTCCATAGTTTAGCTATTGTGCATTGAGCTGCTATGAACACTGATGTGGCTGTGTCACTGTAGTATGCTGATTTTAAGTCCTTTGGGTATAAACTGAGGAGTGGGATAGCTGGGTCACATGGTCTTGACACTGAGATCCCCTCTTGAAATCACTACAGAATGGTGTTCTCAGAGCTTGTAGCAAACCCAGAACCCACACAAACCATCCCTTTCCCTCTAGTCCCCATGTTACTGGGAAGGAAACTGAAGGTGTCCAGGGAGGCAGGGTCAGGGTCACCATCTGCTGAATGTGAGGACGTGGGGCAGCTGACTGCATTCCACCTGCACTTAGGAATACCTGTTTTTCCCTCTGCTTTTTCAGGCTTCTCCTGTTGCCTTCTCCCTAATTTAGTACTTCTGTGTTATTTTGAACTACTTATGGGTCTGCTTCCCCTCCACTTGACTGTGACCACCCCGGACAACGTCTCTATTGTGCAGTCTAAGTTCATCAAGATAATGTGCCTCCAAAGTCCCCTGCATTTCTTACTCACATCAGCTTTCACACATTTTAAAATTAGCTTTAAAAAGTATCTATCCTATTATACTGTAAAATTTTAGAGGGCAGAGGGCTAGCTACTTTGTTCCCTTTCTTTCACATGCTATGGTTGTGCAGGTGGGTGTGTGCCCTTGTGGGTGCCCCCGCCACCACCACTTCTTAGCTACACAAGTGCCTGGTGCACATTGGCACCTAATAATCGAGGAAAGAACTAACCAAACAATCTGTGTGTTCTCTTTGTGAACCCAGTGCCTGACACATAGTAGGTGATCAGTGTGTATTTGCTCAATTGTTTACATAGTTCTAACTTGAACAACCCAAAGAGCAGGAATCCCAAATGGACAACATTTTTCTGAGAGAAAAGAAAGTCCTACCATTCAAAAACAGCCTCGAGTCTAATAGTTAATGTTCACACAGGACTTATTTACCACCTGAAAGATGTTTTTTATCTTTCAGAACTATGGGATGTGACATAAATCACTTTAGTTCACTTAAATGTAGGATGAAAATGACGTTGTAATTTGAATTAGTAAAAAAAAAAAAAGAGGAATTGTCTTTGATTTATGGTTTACTGAGTCTCAACTGTAGCTAGTTAGGTTTTCATGTATAGTCACAAGACCTACATATGTCCAAGTATATGGAGATGAAGAAAAAACAATACACAAGAAACCTGCAGATGTATTTTGCTATTGCTATTATTTTTTTCTGTTATTTATTATTTCTTGCCTTATCTCTGCTCCCTTAGGTGAAGAGGTGATTTAGTATGATTAGGGGGTTGGGATATGTTTTAAGGCAGAGATTATGTAAGTCTTTTAAGACAATGCCATGCATTTTGCAAATTTTTGGCATAAAAATAAAGAGCACGTGATTTGGTATCTGGTGGACCTAGGTTTTTGACTCAACAGAGATGCTGCTTCATTCTTTTATATATGTTCAATATAGGCACATTTCCAAATAAGAATACTTCTCCAGCCAGTTGAGGCTGGCCATCTAATATGCAGGACTCAACAGAGTGAAAATGCAGGGTTCCTGTTGGAAAATTATTAAGAATTTGAAGATGTGACAATAGAACTTTAAACCAAGCATGGGGTTCTTGTAAGCTTGGGCTGTGGACTGACAGAACCACCCAGGAAGCTGTCCCTGCAGCCCGCTCTAAGAATTCACTGAGCTTTTGTAATAGCCTTCACACCATATCTGACTCATAATAGGTATTTAATAAGGTTTAGTTTCTCTGGTCCGTTTTTTAAGTTGCTCTCACAAGAACCTTATCAAGTCTTATGTGTCAGAAATAGGTTCTCTACATCTCAGGGCAAGGCTGATTTCAAATGTATTCTTTTCTCTTTTTAGAGACAAAAATAGGGGGTAGAGAAGAAAACAAAACCCAAGGCACCCAAGGTTTGAAGAATGAGAAGAATCCTAAATGGTAGTTTGTCCTGTGTGGCCGTGGTCTCATCTGAAATCTCACACTTTGAAATCATGTGCTACCTGGAATACCAGATGGCCAAATGAAGGAGCCCATCTCTCAGACAGATGCTTCTAGTTCTCAACTGTTCTAATCTTAGGCATTTTAGGGAGGGGATGTGGAGTCAATGTTTTCTAACAAAGGTGGATAAAACCCCAGAACTAATTTGTCCCAGATGGCTGCAAGAATGGGCCCTCCTGGCTTTGGTACTGCTCCCTCCCCACACTCCCATTCAGCTGTGGCATTAAGGAAGGGGCTTATTCAAGGCTCATCATGGAGTTTTAAGAAAACTTCTCCTTGAGGAATGTATATGACATCTGGAATTAAAGAGGTATTCTCTTTTAATCACTGTTCAATCTTCTGCAGGGATAAATGAGTACACGGGTAGCTTCCAGCTGCCCAAACTGATTTAGTTAAATAATGTAATCTATTTGTACACAAATGTGGAATAAATGTCACTGAAGTTCCTTAGCGTGCAGTTATAATGAGTTATCCCTTTCTCGAGGTGATTAGGAGTGTTTAGTTTTTTTCCAAAGCATATCAAGCCTCATGATTGCCAATGAGCCAGGGACAACCTAAATTAGCCTCCTGCAGCTGCTGACCTCTACAGCCATAGCAAAACCTTCCCTTCCGGGAATGAGAATCTCCTCTAAACAGTAGATTTGGAGCTCATTTTTTTTTTTCACTCCCTTTAAAGTGTAATGTTCCAACACAGCCTCCACAGACACAGTCTTCTTAAAGATAGTCAGAGAAAGTCAATCAGAATTTCAAGCTGAACAAGACCTTAGCACTCATTTAAACATTATTGTACAAAAGGGGGATCCGAGATTTGGAGAAGAGTTTGTCTAGACCTATACAATGATGCAATGTTGGACTTCAGTCTCAAACTCTACATTTTGAGAGCTAGATGATTGTTTCTTCTCTCATGCACAGCCCAAATCCTTCTGGACTCCTGTAACAAAATACCAGGCAGTTTATCAATAAACAAATTTTATTTTTTGAAGTTCTGAAGGCTGGGAAGTCTAAGATAAAGGCACTGGTAGGTTTCATGCCTGGTTCCTCATAGATGGCACTTGGGAGCTTCATCAAAGATGAAGGGGCTAGTGGGCCCTCAAAGGTCTCTTATAAGGCACTGATCCCACTCATGAGAGGGCCATTTCATGACCTAATCACCTCTCCAAAGGCTCCACCTCTAATACCATCACCTTAGGGTTAGATTTCAGGCTATGGATTTCGGAGGGGACACAAGTTTTCAGATTATATCACAACCCTTGTTAGTTTTCAAACTCTGGAAATGAAAAATTACTTGGTGTCAGAGGCTCTCTGCCCAGGGGAAGGAAAACTGGCCTTAAAAGGATGACAATTAGGTGTGAAGCCATTGCAAGATAAATGTTCTCTGTAGGACCTCAGTTTCCCTGTAAGGAAAAATGGAAATTGAACCTGCTTTCCCAGGTTTGTCTATTACATGGTAGGCATTCAAACAGCATTTATTTTTTGAATATTTGTGACTCCTTTAGTTAATTGCTTCATTTCCTATTTTCAAAAACATCTTCCCAAGGATCCTTTCTAATTTCCTAAATCACCAAATTAAAAAAAATAGGGTAGTAAAATGTGAAATCTAAATGAAGAATGATTTCACATACTGTTTTTCCTAAAGAGAAGAAGCATGCAAGAAAGGAGATATGCACAGTTGAAACCACCAAGTCAACAAAATGAGATTTTGCCTTTTGCCAATGAATATCTATCTTCCTGCCTTGGTCAGATAGCTGTGAAAGAAGTAGTTCTATCACCTTGTACACAACTGACACGCCTGCATCTACTCTTGGCTTCTAAGAGAAAAAGCAATCATTGTGTGCTATTTAAATGTCTTCATAAATATAATTTATAGCCATGATACTGATCAGTCCTGCATGCTCTTAAAAGATCAATAGTGCCATGTTCATTAGTCCTGAACTGAATAGCTCTCAAACTTTGGTCAGAAGATGGTAACTGCTTTTAATGATTTTTTTTTTTTTTTTTTTTTGCCAGTTGCCATCAAAAGTGGAATCTTGTCACTGGTAATTTTCTTAGTTATCTAGGGGCTTTTCATTCACTCAGCCAACCATGAAGGTCAATGAAGTTGGTCTACAAAGAAAACTATGGTGTGTTTCTAGACTCTTAGGATAAAAGGCACAGGTATCTCACAACTTCCTGGTAGTAGTTTTTACTCAAGCCATATGGTGATGACGAGCCTATGTTCCACTTCTGGAGTCATTATGTTACTATTAAAAGAAAAGGGAGAGATCTGGGTTCTAATCCCACAAGTACCAGTTGCTTACTTGTTCTGATTTGGGGGAAGGTATTCAGTGTGGAAGAATCCTATTTTGTCTCCCAATAAGTCATACCTCTCTTGTATAGTCAGTACCCTTGAAACTTGGGTGTGTTAACCATAAGGTATGTATTTAACTGTGGGTTGCTTTAACCAACACAATGCAGAGGAACTGACTTTATGCCAATTGTTAAGCTACATCTTACAAAGACCTGACATTTTAAGTACTCTGTGGGAAAGTAACTACTGAAAAAGAAGTCTTGCTCACCTGAGCCTGCCATGCTGTGGGGAAGCCCAAGAAGCTGTGTGGTGAAGCACCCACGGAGAGGAAGTAAGGCTGTAATTGATATGCTATTTGAGCCCCAAGCTAGTGGTCAGTATCACCTGTCAGCCACATGACTGAATGCATTTTATACCTTTCACTCACAAGTACTCTGATACAACAAGAAAAGCAGAAGTGCTAGCTTAACAAAATTGTAAAAGTAATAAATTATGTTAAGTTACTGTGTTTAAAGTATTTTTTTAAATAACACAGTACAAAACAGAAACAATCAAACTCTCAAAGCCTCTCTCTTTGAATTCAAGTTTTCCCATTTGAAAAATGAGGTGTAGGACTAGATAACCTATAAACTCCACCAAATGCTTAAATCAGTCAACACCTTGCTCAGCCTCACTTCAACCTGTCCCAGAAATGACACTTTGGCCCCTTTGACTCATTTGCAAGTCTTTGAACACCATAACTGCAACAACTCAGACACCTTACAACTTTAACAAATGTGCTCTTCCTTTTCCCTGCCATGAATACCTTTCCCTGTCATCCCTGCCCACTTGCCACCTATGCCTCCTGAGTAATTTCTCTGGGCTCTGAGAAGTACTCTATGAAATCTGACAGTGCCACAGTGACAGTGGGGACAAATTGCAAATTCCTTCAAGACCCAGATCAGAAGACATTCTTATATCTCCATATCAATGATCTCTTTGACTTAAAATGGGGTTTTGTTTTCTAATGTTATTAACCTAAAAATAAGTGCATATATGTGTACATGTGATATGTACACACAATGTAGCAGTTATAAAATGTTCAATATATACTAGGTCTGAATATTTTATTTGGATAATCTCTTCGAATCTTTATAGTAAACTATATTAGTCAAATGTTCTTATCTCCATATAGCAGATGAAGAAACTAGTCTCAGAGGGTTTTCATAAATTTCTCAGGGCTGCCAGGCCCAGTCCTGGCTTCCTTTAATTTTGTGTTCCTACCTAGGTTCAGAGCCCTTGCACAGAATAAGTACTCAGTAAATGTTGAGTAAGCAGATGAGTTAGTGTACAACTTCCTTCCAAATGCATAAATAATATTTCAAGTTATAATACAGGTAAAGAAGAAAGAGTTTATATTCTACAAATCCACAGCTCACGTGGAAATATGCAGAGAGCGCCTCTCCCTTACTCTCAGAGGTCTATTAGTTATTGAAGGCACTACCCTGGGGGTAGCATCTTGTTTGCTTCTTAATTTGTGAGAAAAGGTTTCTGATGCCCAATGACCTTGTACCCCTCTGTCTTGACTAGGTGATACATCTTTTTGATGCCAGTAGGTGACTTTTCAGGGCTCTCAAGGTATTTGTTTTTAATTAATTAATTAATTTTTATTTTGATTTATTGTACACAAATGGGGTACAACTATTATTTCTCTGGTTGTACACAAAGTAGAGTTGCATCATTTGCATAACCATACATGTACATAAGGTAATGACGTTTGTCTCATTCAGTTATTTTTCCTTCCCCACCACCTTCCCCCCTCATTTTCCTCTGTACAATCCATCCTTCCTCCATTCTTGCCTCCCTCCCACCCCTGTTACATATCATCATTCACTTATCAGAGAGACCATTTGGCCTTTGATTTTTTGGGATTGGCTTATCTCACTTAGCATGTTATTCTACAACTGCATCCATTTACCTGCAAATGCCATAATTTTCTTCTTCTTTATGCACGGTGGCAGTATTGTAGCCAATAAGGTTTATCGCAAGGTGTTTTAGCACTTCCTTAAGAGTGTATTTGCCAGGAGTCTCATCTGGAGTACGTGAATGAGGTGAGAAGCAAAAGAAGAAATAGATTCACATTGATGGAGAGGCTGGGTACCCAACATGGGGCTGGGTGGTCTCAGCTATGTCATCCTATTTGATTTTTAATAAAATTTAAAGACTGTAAACCCTTGACACTAGGTCACACAGCCAGTGAGCAGAAAAGATACAGAACAGTTCAAATGCAGATCTGTGTGATCCCAATCTGGTGTTTCCTGGTTTCCAACATACTGCTACTCACAGACTTTTCTCTGGGAGTCCATATAACATGCATACATAAAATGATCAAATATAGAAGATGTCTTGTAGTTCAACATTACCTGAGAGTTACAGATATTGGTTATTACATGGATTTTCAGCAGAACAAATTTTTGGGTACAAGCATAGCCTGAGAATCCTTCCTGGTTGAGATGAGAATAGAGAACTTGAGAGAAACTGGGTTGAAACATGGGTGAACGGTTGACTGGAAAACATGAGGAACTTTATTTATTTCTCCACTCAATAACTCTCTTAGAAAATCCATTCTGTGCTACCACTGTCCTGAGAGTCACAGATGATACCTAATGAGTAGGAGTAGGCTGCATCATGCCACCATGCCTGCCTCGGCACAAGTGGCTCCTTCTACCTGCCACGCACTCCCTGATGATGCCTGCCCTGCTGACCATCTCCTCACTCACAATCCACTCTCGTCCTCTTCTCCAGTTATCTAGAGAACCCTGTGGGTCACTGAGTCACATTACCTTGGTTTGAATCCTGGTTCTGTTAGTGATCAGATAGGTGACTCTTGGATAACTAACTTCTCTAGACTCCTCATCTATAAAACAAATACACATAACCTTGCGATTTTTATGATGAATATTAATTTCATCAATATGTGTAAAGAAATCAACACAGTACCTGACAGTTCTCTGGTTCAACTAATGCCAGATGGAATTACAATGGTGATAATGATGGAGTAGGGGAAGGGAAACGGAAGGAGAAAGTGTTGTAGGGGGAAGCTTTCCAGGGAACTCCATAACCCTCAACGTAAAATGGATTACACTATCAAGTCACTACTCTCTAAGGCACAGACCACTCTCAGGTCCATCCTCCTATCTCCTTTCCACCCCAGTGGGATAGCTGGATCATGTGGTAGTTCTATTTTTAGTTTTCTGAGCAATCTCCATAGACTTCTCCATAATGGTTGTGCTAATTCACATTCCCACCAACAGTGTATAAGAGTTTCCCTTTCTCCATGGTACGTGTGCACAATGGAATATTATTCATCTATAAAAATGAAATGCTGCCTTTTGTGGTAAAATAGATGGAACTGGAAGACATTATATTAAGTTAAATAAGCCAGACACAGAAATATAAATACCATATGTTCTCATTCATGCATGGAAACGAAACAAGTTGATTTTAAAAAATAACAGAGTGGTGATTACTTGAGGGTAGAAAGAACAGGAGAATAGAGAAGGGAGGGAGGTGGTATAATATGTACCAAGATAAAATCAAACAGGAGAAATATATTCTAGCGTTTGGTAGCATACTAAGTGACTAAAGTTTACAACAACCTACTCTATGCTTTATGAAAAACTAAAAGAGAGGAGTTTAAAGGTTCTAAACACAAAGAAATGATAAGGAGATGGGAATGCTAATTGCCCTGTTCTCTCCCTCATGTACACATACACATACACACATAGAATTATCACACTGTATCCTGTAAACACATTTAATTGTTATGTATCAATTAAAAACAAAAAATTAAACTACTGAATGAATTCACAGAGCACCCATCTATACTGTCAATGGCTGCCTGAGAAGACACAAAATGGTCAAATGTCTACCAGACGGACAGAATTTTTAAATGTGCACAAATAAAAACATAATTGCTAGAGAGAAGTAAAAGTTGTCAGAGAAAGTAAGAAGGGAAGAAAGGCAGCTAGTATCTATTGAGAACTTAGTTTCTGCTTAGCAATTTCTGGGTCAGAGGCAAATGCTAACTAATGTTATTGGTACTGCATAGATAATTCTATTATGTCATGTTTATTTGGTGATGGAACACATAAGGTGGTGATAGCACTCATAATAAAATGTAATTTATTAAATCTATTAATTTCCTGAATTGTGGCAGAAAACTTCCTGGTTATCTATTCTATTTTTGAGTCCCAGAAGAATTCTTTATGGTAGATATTATTATGCCTATTTTATAAAGAAGGAAAGCAGGTTAGTAAGGTTAAATGACTTGAACAAAGTCATATGGGCAGGTAGGGCAGGATCAGATCTGAAAAAAGGATCCAAAGTCAATGGTCATTTCTATGAAAGATGACTGTACTAATGCCAGATATCAAAATCCACTGGGCTGGGGAGATAGCTCAGTCAGTAGAGTGCTTGCCTTGCAAGCACAAGGACGTGGGTTTGATCCCCAGCAACAAAAAGAAAAAAAAAAAAAAATCCACTGGGTTACATCATCAGATAGTAGGCCAAGTCCACCATCAAAAAGTCAAAATTGACTGGATGTGGTTGCACACATCTGCAATCAAGGCAGGGTGATCTGTAGTTTGAGATTAGCCTCAGCAACCTAACAAGACCCTGTATCAAAATAAAATTAAAAGGGTTGCTGATGTCGCTCAGTGGTAAAGTGCTCCTGGGTTCAATCCCTAGAAAAGAGCCAAGCAGTGCCTGGCTTTTCCTATAAGCGTCAGGAGACAATATCTGAAGCAGCCACAGCCATGTGCCTTGGGACCTCCAGCCACAGGCCATGAGTGACTGTGGCCCTGCTCTTGAAGTCCACTGCTGGGTCATCCCCATGGACATAGCTCTGACAGGGTTCAGTAAGCCAAGGACTGAGTAAGCCAGTGATAGTCAGGTACACCAGTTTCCGGGAGACTCTGGGACCCCTTTGAACTGACTTTGACTTGAGGACTCCCCAATGGCTTTGCCAGATTTCTCTTAGACTGAATCTAAAATGTTCCCAACCACACTTCTCTCTCTCTCTCTCCTTCACTTGAGGTCACAGATTGCCTTGTGATTGGCTGTTGATTCTCCCAGTTTCCTTAGTAACTTCACTATTTTATATCACATGGCCGGCCTTTTTACCCTAATAAAATTTCTATGTGTTTAATCTGGTTTGTGGTCTGCTTCTCAGAGAACTGAGACTAATACAATGCAGAAGAGCCATGTCTCAGCAAATTGCCTCGCCGGATAATTTAGTTCTGAGGATGATTGTTGATGCAAAATGAGGAAATAATCATAAAGCTTAAAGATGACCACTTGTATGGGATATTAAACTCCCTTAATATATGAAGAGATTTTTAAATGTATTAAGTGTTCTGCATAGGGTATCTTGTTTCTTTGAGTGCCACCCTACAATATAATATCATCATTGTTCAGATGAAGAATCTGAAGCTCCAAGATTTACAGAATTCTCTCAAGGTTACACAATGGTTTGGTGCAGAGCTAAGTAAGGCACCAAACTCTGTCTCATGACCCTAAGAATTTTCATAGAATGTGGTTTCCACACAGTAAAACATAAGTGTATGCAGCATCAATTGTTGCTCATGTCAATGTCAGATCTATAATATAATGAAATACAATGTGGTCTAGACCTACTTAAATGATTTCTGAGAAAAGACATGTGCCCAGTTCAAGCAGAGTACTGAGTCTTCAATTGTGGTCAGTTGAATTAAATTGAAAATTGGCAAACATGGAAAAGAGTTATGATATTTACCAAAAATCTAATAACCTAGGAGCTAGGCAAATTTGAATAGATTTGTTAGATGTTCAACTTTAAAATGCCATGTTTGTTTTTAAAAGGAAAAATAGATTCACAGTATTAAAAAAAGGAATAAACATGAGTTACTGCTAAATAGTAGAAATGGAAAAGAGAAGACTTTATAAAGCTATGAACTATGTATCTAACATGCACAGCATGGTGTAGCTTGCTGAGCATTTTTACATGGAGAATTACAAATGAGGGTTAGAGAAGACAAAGGTCACTTTTCCTCCATGCCTGAGGCTTTTTGTTTTAAACTACATCAGTAAGGTTTTCTGGCTATACCTGAAGGTCATATGGAGCAGGTAAAGTTAAGGGACCTGAATCTACATGCACATGCAACTGTTTGCCCAAGTCAATTTCATGATGACAAGTGGCCTTTAAAGAGTTCATTTCCTACCAAAGGTAGGAATGCAGTATTCTAGGATGCACAGCCAACACCACTGACATAAAAATGTGTATAGCATTGAGGCAACTATGAATCTCTCTCTCTCTCTCTCTCTCTCATGGCCAGAGTAGAATGATAGTACAAAGTTGTTCAGATTGGCTGAGGGAGAATGAGTCAAGTTCCATGTGGTGATGAGCTAAAAATTTTGTTTTATGTATGTGTATGATCCCTTCCACTGAGGACTTAAGACCTTTTATATGGTTACCTTTTACCATGAAATGATGTCCTGTTTATGATTTTTTATATGACAGCTAGTAAAATTTGGAATTATGCCCTTTTCTCTCACTGCTATGCTCTGCAGTATTTAAAAAATAATTTAACTGAGACATAAAAACATAGAGACTGTGCATAAATTGGTGGGGTACCATATAATGTTTAGATACATGTATATATTGCATGATGTTTAAATCAGGTTAAACATGTTTATCTCCTCAAATATTTATTGTTTCTTTTTGGTGAAAACTTTCAAAATCCTCTCCTCTACCTTTTTGAAATGTAAGCACTGTTACCTACTGCACATTAGTTCAACAGAAGGTTTGCTCTTAACTGTAACTTAGTAGCCATTGACCAACTTTTCCTCATCCATCACCACACACTACTCTCTCCGGCCTCTGCTAACAACTGTTCTCCTCTCAATTTCTGTGAGATCGATTCTCTTAGCTTCCATATGAGTGAGATCTCATGGCACTTGTCTTACTGTGTCTGGCTTATTTCACAGAAAGTAATGACCTCTGGTTTCATCTCTGTTGCTTCAATTGAGTTTTCCATTTAATGTGGTGTTCTTCTCCCTTCTACAGACTAAGAAAATTCAAATTCAGGATGTCCTACTGTGTTGTGTTTTGGGAGAGATCTTGGCTACAGCAGAGGAGCCTTGGACTCGAAGTTAGAGAACCTGTACTCTAGTATCAACACCATAACAAAGTAGTTTGTAACCTCTAGCAAATTACCACTGCTTTCTGATCCTCAAAAGAGAAGGTAATTGCCCAGCATGTGCAAATCCATAGGTTCAATTCCCAATACGGGGAGAGAAAGAGGAAGATACAAACAGGGTGAGTGCTGGGGAGACTAGAGCTCTGATTTCTTTGGGGACCATGTAGGCCACGTGTTTTATGTGACAATAGAGAGTGATAGGAGTCTTTGTGGACTGAGAAGAATGGTCACCTACAGGTGCTCCGTGGCAAAATTTTTAAAATTCAGTGTTGGAAGAAGATCTGTAGTCTAACATTGGTCTATTGGATCACCAGTTTTTAAACCTCTGAACTATATGTTCACTGCTCTAAAAGTTGAGGTACTACACAGAGGGAAATTAACGACACTAGTCTTCTGTAAATGAAAACTGGTAATTGATAAACATTTACTGGTGTATGGTTTATACCATCTTCCTATTAACTGATTTTTTCACTAAATTTTTATTCCTACTCATTGTAGAACGAATTGGGACAAGTGTTTCTATACAGTGGATCCAGGTGGGAGAGACTGATGAGAAATAATAGCAATTCAGAATCCAGGGTTTTGAGTTTATAAATAGACTTTTGCTAACAACAAGAGAACCCAACAGATGAAGAACGAAAAGGAAAGGAAAACCATGAGCTTAGAGCACAGATCTATCCTGGGAACCACAGAAAATGGACCAAAATGTGGGAAAGGAAGATGAGCACAGATGGGAAGACACAGAGGTTGGAGAGAGTCAAAAAGAGCCCTCCCCACGGGAATCCAGGGAAGCTTCTAGGTAGTTCATAGCAAGCCCACCTCCTAATGATTGTCTTCCTAAGGTATACCCCGGATACTCTATAGTCTTGTGTTCCACATAATCTGTGACCAGTAGTCTGGCAAGGTGGGGTTCAGCTGGATGAGTTTTTCAGGAGAGTTACAGCATCCTGTGACTCTGGTGTAGTTAAGGAGAGCCAATCCTAGTTCCCAGCTCAAGGAAGGGGAGGGAAGGAGCAGAGTGCAGAAGTGCTGAGGAGCTGGCTTACTGAGGAGGACCAGTGTTACAGTTTGGTCATGTGGTGTCCCCCAAAAGCTTCATGTGTGAGATGATGGAAGAATGTTCATAGGTGAAATGATCAGATTATGCAAGTTGTAACCTGATCAGTGGATTAATTAATATGGATACATGAGATAATAATTGGAGGCAGATATGGTATGGCAGGAGGAGGTAGGTCATGGGGACATGCCTTTGGGGTTTATATTTTGTCCCTGGGAAACAGAACTTTCTCTCTGCTTCCTGATTGCCATGTCTTGGGTTGTTTCTCTCTGCCTTGCCCTTCTGCCCTCATGGACTGCCTCACCTTGGGCCCAGGGCAATGGAGTTGGCCACCTATGGAAGGAGACCTCTGATATCATGTATCCCAGGTAAACTTTCCTCTCTAAAAATTGTTCTTGTCAGGTCCTGGCCACAGTGATGATAAAGCTAATGAGAACAACTGGAAAAAGACAAAGTTGGAAGACCCCACTATTAGAAGTCATGGTGAAGTGCACCATGGCATAGCACAGGCATTTTCTTAATGGTAGTTACCCTAACGGATCTCAGTACTTCCTTATCTCCATCTGAAAGAACACCAAGCATTAAGTCAGTAAACATGGAGCCTTGTTGTGTCAGTCATTGGGCTTGTTAATACTTGGTTTGACAGGGTCTTATGTGAAGAGTAATCATGGGAGAGAGGAGGTCACAAAGTGAATAGAAAAAGGGAAGGTCTGCTAGGCAGAGATACCAAAACGTACCAAGAGATGAAATCAGATGCTCTGAAGGAGGAGCACACAGTGAGGTTGAACACACTGGAGGGTGAGCTGGTAAAGAGAAACTTGAGTGTGAAAAATACAGAAGGAAAGAGGGGTGAATCTGGGAGAGTTAATAAAACCACTCCAGCCTATGACTGAAGAACAACTCAGAGAACACAAGTAAACATGCAAGAACCTAAAGGAGGGTTAATCAGCATGTTAGAAGGCTCTTTTAGGCTAAATAATCCCATGAGAGTTTCCATATTCTCTGAAAGCAGGATGGTGACTGTAGCATAGTAAGTACTCAATAAAATGAAAGAAATGAATAAATTTGGTTAAAATAAGGAGAGACTTTCTAATATTTTTTCATTCATTTTCAGTAGCAGGAATTGAACCATAGGGTGCTGAACCACTGAGTCACAGTCCCAGCCCTTTTAAGTTTTTGAGGTAGGGTCTAGGTTTCTTAGGGCCTTGCTAATATGCTGAGACTGGCCTCAAACTTGTGATCCTCCTGCCTCAGTCTCCCAAGTTACTAGGATTAAAGGCATTCACCATTGTGCCTGACATTTTCTAATATATATGCTTTTTAAATTGCTTGAAGATAGGCTGAGATTCCAAGGTGGGTATAAAATATTCCCAACTCTCTGATCAAGGTTACATTTTGGGTAGGTCCACACAATTTCTTTATTTCCTGTGAGCTTCAACCTTTAAGCCTGGGGTTACAAGTTGCAAAGTGGACAAGGGACATGGGAAGCTTTCAGGACCAAAGACCTCATTGCTTTTGTCACATGGTCTTGGGCCAGCTTTGGTAATTATCCACATGGATGGAGATGATGGACATAAACTAGCCCTTTGTACCAGCTGTTCCCTAACAGCCTATGGGGACTGCTTGAGTGACTGCAAACAGTCTATCAAAACATTCTCTTCTATGGACACCTGCCTTCCTTCAGATGCTATTGTATTGGCCTGCAACAAATTGAGCACACCTGGTTCCAAAGAAAAGCTTCCTGAGCAGAGTGAAAAGCCCAGCAGAATTTCTCAAAGAATCACCACATGTCTTAGTTTTTCTTCCATCCACTAACCAAAAACTAACACCCCACAAATCTCCTTAAGGACTATCTTGCTAATTCTCAATTCTCCTGAGCACACATTTTTCGAAGGAACAGCAGGATGCAAGTGAAAGCAGGACTGGTTTACAGATAAGAAGGGAAACTAAAGATAGATGAAGAATTAAAAGTTTATTACAATTTGTGTCTAAGTAGGTTGCCCAGAAGCAATTATTATTTTCTTTAGAAAAAATGCACATATCAAACTTTGAATCCTTTTTTAGACAGAACCATTAGATAGCTTTAATTTGTGTTGTCATAATTGTTTAATGAATTTTCTGGTTGAATAATATTTGGGAAAATATGTTGTCAATTAAATAAACATTAGTTAAATAAGAACAAACAAGTGAAAAACAAAGAGGCTGGAGAGAAAATATTCCACAAGAACTTGGTCACCTGGCCTCCTTTGCTTCTCTCCTGAGCACATCCAGAATTTGGAATGTGCATACTGTCATGTTCCCTCCCTTTAGGATGCTGTTGCCCAAGGAATTCTGCCAATCAAAATCCTAATGTTTGGCCCTTTGTCATTGACTTGAATATAGCTCACTTGTAAGTGATGCATCCCATGCTTTACCTTTTTGGAAACCCCAAGTTACCAAATTTCTTCTAGTCTCCTCTAGCACTCTGTGTTGGCATATAATTATCATATTATCTAATGATTGTTTATTTATCTGTCTCCCCTGCTTGTCTGCAGTTTTCATGGGTGGTAACTTTTCCACTTAATTTGTGTGCCTTCAGTGTCTAGCACAATGCCTGTCACAGTAAGTTCTTACTTAACTATTTAAAGAAACCCCGCTCTGATAGTTATTCATTCTTTGTTTCAACTGTAAAGCACTTAAAGTTTCCTATTCATTAAGTATTAAAAGGTAAAGATTGTTGTTACTTCCTTTTATTCAACATAGCCTCTTTTCCTCCAGTTTCTCCATCAATGGAGATCCAGATCAAGTACCACTTCCAGAATCTCTTCCCTGGTAGCCAGTTCCATTCTGTTTGTCAACGTACTTTGCAGCTCTTGCTTTATCCTTTACGCCATCTAATTTATGCTTTCCATCTCTTTGCTTTTATAGGTAGATACTTGGAAAGAGCTAGAGAAAATTACACATCTGAGGTAAGTTTAAAATCTTGATTTTCTTGTGTTATTGTAAAATGCAATTGGACTTGTCTGTTGAATACAATTGTGTTAATTTGCCACACAAAAACCACAGACTCGGCACCCCACAGACAATGCCTTAGAAATTTATTTTCTTCATTTTGGAGGTTAAAAGTCCAAGATCCTAATGTCCGCAGGTTTGCTTTCTGCAGAGGCCTTTCTCTTGGCTCGCAGGGGGCCACCTATTCACTACTGGGTGCGCACACCCCTGCTATCTCTTTTTATGTAGTATTTGCCTTTTTATAAAACTATAAGCACACAAATCATATTCGAGTAGGGCCTTCCCCGAAGACCTCATTTTAATTTAATTACTCTAAAGACCTATTTCCAAATACAGTCACATTCTGAGATACTGAGGATTAGGGCTTAAACATAAGAATTAGGGGGGTGCTGTTCATAATGTGATGAATTTCCAGTTCACTGCTTACAGGTGGTACATCTGGGATATCCAATTAGATGGAAAGTTTAGGTTTCTTGACATGAACAATACATTTACTGCAGCCAGGCCCCTCAGAGCCAAAATACATATTGGTCCTGGAAGTCCTCACATCATTTTGTATCTGGTAGTGTGTCAAGGCTCAGAGGAACCTGGGGAGACACAGGTCAGTGGGAAAAGGAAGGGAATTATGATAGGTCCTAGACAATTCTGTTGAAGAACCTGGATAGGATGTAGTTATAAATTCCTGCTCAAATAATGGAGTTGACTTGGGTGGGACTTGAGTGACTGACTGCTTATCCTAAAGGAGGTTAGAAATGACTGGTGATAATAGATATTGTGTGTGTGGTAAGACTACATTCAGATGGAGAAAAAAACATCACTACATTGGGAGGACACCATTATAAATTTCATGAAGATTTACTTATTTGCTGTTTCTTGAGTATAAGGGAAAAAAAGAAAAAGGAAAAATATCCCCCTATCCTTTGCAATACCTATTATGTCAGTGTCTTCAATTAGGATTTGGGACAGTCAGGGTCAACATGGGGAGGTGTGGAGTGAATCAGACATGGTTCACGGAAGATACTGTCTAATAGAACAGATAAAGCATGCTCATAAATTAGAAGAAATGACATAAACCCTGACAGTCTTTTGTAAAGTGCAGAGTCCTGCACAAAGGTAGTTTTTCTCATAAATCACTGTATCACAGTAACGGTGATACTGTTAGGGCAGAAACAAAGTGCAAGGGAGATCAAAAGATGATTTCATCCCGATTAGCATTGTGCACTGTTTTAAGCCTGAGTAGACACTATAAATTTACATGGACAGACACTGAGAGGCTCAGGAGAGTCTTTGTTAATGTCTCCCCGTCTCTTACTCTAGGTGATAAGAGCAACATGATGCCAGCAGTGTCCTGAGGTAATACAAGCACTTGAGTCAAATCCTGAGGCCACCACCTACCCAGTACCTGACCAGAGCACTGCTATCCGTGCTCCTGGGCTTAAATGTATTCAGCTGTGAGCGTGGTTCATGTTTTCTATTTCGTATTCTGTTATGTATACATTACGTGCAGTCAGTACAAGGACAGTACAGAGCACCACTTTCAGTATCAACTCTAGTGTTGCCTCTGGCTTCCTCTCTTGGTTTGCAGGACGATTCAGGAATTGTGATACAGAGCCCTTGTCGGTTGCATATCTACTTTCTCCTTCTCTTCCCTCACAATGAGATCAACTCTGCAATCTATAAGAAGTACCAGTTGGTGCACTAAAGCTCCAGGAAGACAAAGGTGCAGTGTCTTTTCAGTTGCCTTGAACTGAGGGGGGTCTGTGTGCACAAGAGGCCGGGTGTTCTTCAGCACTGTCCACCACTCCACAACTTGTTCCCCATAGTTTGCCCTTGTTGCTGAGTATATGTTTCAGGACCGCCAGCCACCTGGTTGACCTTCCCGTCTTCAAGGTACTGGGGAAAGGACTAGTCAAGAAGGGAGATTTTGATCCAATCTCACTCATGTTCTATGACCTTGGGCATTAAACCTCTTGGAGCCTCAGCTTTTTTACATGTAATGTACAGGTACCAAAAAGAACTGGTTGCATGATTCTGATATCAGGATTGAATTAAATAGCATTTTATTATTATTCTTGCCATTATTAGTCATTCCACGGTTTGGATAGTGGTAGCATGAAAAACTAAAATTGAGAGTTCAGAGGCTACTGGCTCAATAAGCAACTTTAACATAGCAATGATAAAAACCCCATTTATCCAGCTATATCTGTTTTGTCCCTATTTTTAAATTTATTAATTTTAATTATTTAAAGAAAGAAATTGGCTTGTAGCAGATGGTTAATACTTTGATTGCTTATTTAAGATATACTCTGCATTGTATCAGAGGGAAAAAAAAAGAAACTTCGGCTACTGTTGTTTAAGTTAGCTTATGTCATTTGGAAATGGCAAATAACATACAGGTTAGAAACTTGCTAGAAATGATTCTTGACTCAGGCCTTATTTTTCCCTGTATTCATTCAATAAATAGAAACTGAGCTAGCAAAAAAGACTAAAAAGATGGACAAAAATAAAACAGGTAGATTTTCGCTCACTTATTTACCCAGTTAATCTATAATTTACTTTTTGCTATGGGCTATAAATTCTTTGTAATACCAGTGAAATGGTGGAAAAATAAAGCAGTTATAATCCATGGTTTTAAAGTAGTTCATGGTCTGTTACATTCCATTGTAGTGATAGACACCACAACCAAGTAAATAATTAATTTCAGCATATTAAAATAGGAAAAACACAAGAAGTCTGATAGATGATAATGTATGTGTGCATGTGGGAATCTTCTTGCATAAAGGGGTCAGAAATGCCTCACTGGGGGACTAATGTTCAAGCCAAATTCAGAATGAAGGTAACTGTCAGAGTGTGTCATGTTCTTCAACTTCTAGGACAAACTCGAAAGATGAATTCTCTTTTGCCATTCAGAAATTTCCAGATAAATTCTGTAACTTAAAAATTCTATGCTACAAATACTAATTATTATAAAAAATGAATCAATCACCTCAGCCAATAAACTTGTACTTCCAGTAAAATGGCAATTAAGATTTTCCTGAAATCTCTAAAAAATACCAAACACTGGAATAAAGATAAATATTTTAAAAATTCATGGCCTAGTGCACAGGCACTCACTTGCACTCATTCTCAATATGCACACAAGGAAATTTCCAGAGACCACAAATACACAGGGAGAAACCAGAGTGATAGATACATGCTGATTGGTTAGCTTGTAGGCATTCACCAAGATCAGGTATCTAGAGTCTTCAGTGTTAATGGCTTCAGAGCCACAAAAGATGAATAATTAGAACTAAGTGAGACCCTCAAAGGCTATATCTACATTAAAGGGCAGTCTGAGGGGATAAAAAGGCTGCCAGCAAAGGAAACCACAAAGAGAATTGTGTGTTGTCATTAGCTCTGGAGGTGGAGGAAAAAATGTCTCAATGAGAATTTGTAACGATAAGTTACATCTCAAGCTGTTTTGGAGTTTGAAACCTCAGATATAAAGTGTACTAAATGCAATCTTGAGTTAATGGTGCCTCAAGGCTCCTGGTAGAAATGTAAATGCAAATTAGATACTGGACACTTTTGTATTTTGGGATTATTATGTATAAGACCACTTAGAATATTTAAAGAACTTATGAAATAAAAATAGGGGACCAGAATATTATTACCAGCAATAACAACTAATTTAAAAGAACCATACATATAGTACATCCAGAAGCAAAAAAGCATAAATATTTAAGAAAAGACCACCCTCCCTAAATAAACAAAAAAACTTGCCCTTATATTTGGGATGATAAATGGAACAGACTTAGATGAAGAGTGTATTAACGAATTAGAAGAAGAAACTGAAAAAGTTATAGAGTGCAATACAGAGAAATAAAAATAAAGAGGAAAAGTTAATAGACATGGAAAACAGAATGAGAAGGCTAATGTCTGTTTAAAGGACAGATTCTCCGTGACTTATAATGGGATTATTGTAAACTGAAAGTATCTTTAAGTAAAAAATAAAGTTGACAACATGTAACATAATGAGCATCACAGTTCAGCCTAGCCTTCCTTAAATGTGTTCAGAAAATTCACATAAGTCAACAGTTGGTCAAAATCATCCTATTTTAAAAAGTTGAATGGTTCAGGTAATTTTTTGAAGACCATAATGAAAGTAAAAAACAGAATCCTTTTTTCTACCTGACACCTATCTCTTTCCCACATACCATAAAGTGGAAAATTACAAGTTGAATTATCACTGGGGATGGTGTGCCATCCTAGGGAAGAGAATAGGGAAAATCTGGGATAGGTAATACAGAATTCTTTTATAGTTGTGAGTGTTCCAAAACCAATAAAAATAAATCCTCAGGGTCATAAAAATGTCTCAAAAATCAAGGAATAAAATATATATACAGATATATTGTGGAATGCAGAACATAAAAGACTTGTAGAAGGCCTTAAAAGGAGCCAGAGGAGGAGAAAATAAAAAGCAGAGGAAAAATAAAAACAGATGGTAGACTAACATCAAGAATGAATTCAATTTTTGCGTCAATGTTCATTAAGGATATTGGTCTGAAATTTTCTTTCCTTGATGTGTCTCTGTCTGGCTTAGGTATCAGGTTGATATTGGCTTCATAGAATGAGTTTGGGAGGGTTCCCTCCTCTTCTATTTCATGGAATACTTTGAGAAGTATTGGAATGAGCTCTTCTTTAAAGGTTTTGTAGAACTCGACTGAGATTCATCTGGTCCCAGACTTTTCTTTGTTGGTAGGGTTTTGATGATTTCTTCTATTTCATTGCTTGAAATTGATTTATTTAAGTTGTGTATGTCCTCCTCGTTCAGTTTAGGTAATTCATATGTCTCTAGAAACCTGTTGATGTCTTCGAGGTTTTCTGTTCTGTTGGAGTATAGATTTTCAAAATAGCTTCTAATTATGTTTTGTATTTCACTCGTGTCTGTTGTGATATATCCTTGTTCATTCCGAATTTTAGTAATTTGAGTTTTCTCCCTCTTTCTCTTTGTAACTCAAACTATCCCTGTTCGCTGATGACATGATTATATATTTAGAGGAACCTGGAAATTCCACCAGAAAACTCTGAGAACTCATAAGTGAATTCAGTAAAGTAGCAGGTTACAAGATCAATGCTCATAAATCCAACGCATTTTTATACGTAAGTGATGAATCTTCAGAAAGAGAAATTAGGAAAACTACCCCATTCAAAATAGCATAAAAAAAATACTTGGGAATCAATCTCACAAAAGACGTGAAAGACCTCTACAATGAGAACTACAGAACACTAAAGAAAGAGATTAAAGAAAACCTTAGAAGATGGAAAGATCTCCCATGTTCTTGGATAGGCAGAATTAATATTGTCAAAATCACCATACTATCAAAAGTGCTATACAAATTCAATGCAATTCCAATTAAAATGCCAATTATGTACCTTACAGAAATAGAGCAAGCAATTATGAAATTCATCTGGAAGAATAAGAAATCCAGAATAGCTAAGCAATCCTCAGTAGAAAGAGCGAAGCAGGGGGTATCGCAATACCAGATCTTCAACTCTATTACAAAGCAATAGTAACAAAAACGGCATGGTATTGGTACCAAAATAGACAGGTAGATCAATGGTACAGAATAGAGGACATGGACACAAACCCAAATAAATACAATTTTCTCATACTAGACAAAGGTGCCAAAAATATGCAATGGAGAAAAGATAGCCTCTTCAACAAATGGTGTTGGGAAAACTGGAAAAGCATATGCAACAGAATGAAATTAACCCCCTATCTCTCACCCTGCACAAAACTCAACTCAAAATGGATCAAGGGCCTTGGAATCAGACCAGATACCCTGCATCTTATAGAAGAAAAAGTAGGTCCAAACCTTCAACTTGTTGGCTTAGGATCAGACTTCCTTAACAGGACACCCATAGCCCAAGAAATAAAAGCAAGAATCAACAACTGGGATAGATTCAAACTAAAAAGCTTTCTCTCAGCAACGGAAACTATCAGTAATGTGAAGAGAGAGCCTACAGAGTGGGAGAATATCTTTGCCACTCATACTTCAGATAGAGCGCTAATTTCCAGAATCTATAAAGAACTCAAAAAACTCTACACCAAGAATTCAAATAATCCTATCAACAAATGGGCTAAGGAAATGAACAGACACATCACAGAAAAAGATGTACAAGCAATCAACATATATATGAAAAAATGTTCAACATCTCTAGTAATAAGAGAAATGCAAATCAAAACTACCCTAAGTTTTCATCTCACCCCAATTAGAATGGCAATTATCAAGAACACAAGGAACAATAGGTGTTGGCGAGGATGTGGGGAAAAAGGTACACACATACATTGCTGGTGGGATTGCAAATTAGTGCAGCCACTCTGGAAAGCAGTATGGAGATACCTCAGAAAGCTTGGAATGGAACCACCATTTGACCCAGCAATCCCACTCCTTGGCCTATATCCAAAGGACTTAAAATCAGTATACTACAGAGATACAGCCACATCAATGTTCATAGCTGCTCAATTCACCATAGCTAGATTGTGGAACCAACCTAGATGCCCTTCAAATGATGAATGGATAAAGAAACTGTGGCATATATATACAATGGAATATTACTCTGCCATGAAAAATGATAAAATTATGGCATTTGCAGGCAAATGGATGAAATTGGAGAATATCATGCTAAGTAAGATAAGCCAATCTCAAAAAACTAAAGGACGAATGATCTCGCTGATAAGCGGATGAGGACATATAATGGGGGGTAGGAAGGGTTAGCGTTAGGGTTAGCATTAGAGTTAGGGTTAGGTTTAGGGTTAGGGATAAGGAGGGTGGTAAGAATGGAGGAAGGAAGGACTGTATAGAGTGAAAACAGGGGTGGGAGGGGTGGGAGGGGTGGGAGAAGTGGGGGGAAGGGAAAAAAATAACAGAATGAATCAGACAACATTGCCCTATGTAAATTTATGATTTTTAATAAAAGCAAAGAATCAATACATGGAATACACTAGAAACACCTCTTTTTGCCTGACACTTCACCATAAGCCACATTCAAATAAGAATCAAATAAATGGAATTTACCTCAAAAAAAAAGGAATGAATTCAAGAAAACATGCAGTTATCACATAACTGAAAGAAAATAACCCAGAATTGTGTAATCAGCAAAAGTATCTTTTAAAAAATGAATAAAATCATGATTTCAAATAGACAAGAACAGAGAGTGACCACCAACAAACCCTCCTGAGAGAAATTTAAAGAATGTACTTTGTAAGGAGAACAATTGCAGAAAGAATATTTGAATTGTAAATATAATGGTAAGTTAATTACTTACCCATCTGTATAAATAAGAAAATACTGATCGTGTGAGAAAACAGAGTGGATAACTTTAATGGTTTAAAGATAAATCAAAATAGACTCTAAGGCAATCATAATATGGGAGGCAGAAAGTCTTCCTAAAACATCCCAAAATGAATACTCAGGTTTAAAGTCATCCAAAGATGGTTTTGGATGAAGGAAAATACTTGAAGAGTAGAACTAATGTATAAAATTGGAAAAAGGTACAAAAGGAGAAAACAATGTTATTAAATTGCATAAAAATAACAAAATGAAACATAAATTACATTATCAGTAGCACAATAACATTTAAACTCACTAGTCCAAATTTCAGAATGAACTCATAAAAATGAAATCCAGCCACATTACACTGCTTATCAGATTCAGACCCCTAACCCCCAGAAGAAGGAAGCTTCACAGTGAAAGGTGAAAAAGATTTATCAGGTAAATACCAACCAAAAGGCATATGATATGTTAGTTACAAACAAGACACAAAAGACTGTAAGATGAAGATGCATTATTAAGGATGAGGACCACGACATGACCATAAAACATTTAGTTCAATAGAAACATAGCAAATCGAAGTGAACAATTTTTTAGACTCGAATTATATGAAATATAAATGGCTAATACTAACTCCAATGCACTAAGATTGAAAAATAATTCAACATTTATAGGATAAATTTTACAAAACATATTGCTTGGCAATTTATACAAACATTAATAAGAATATAAAAAATTTAAACAGCAAAATTGAAAATACTTGATCTAATGATCATGTTAAGAAGAATTTAAAAAATTACATTTGTCTTATAGTCTTGTGAACTATTTCCAAAATAAATTACCCATTAGTGTGCAGTGCAAATTTTAATAGTTTAAAAATTATCAGAGTCCAAGATTCTAAATTCAATATAATTAAATTCGAAATTTATAATAAATGCATTACAAAATCATGACAAATTTAGAAAGTTGGATCAAACAAGAAATAATGGAAAATTTTAATTTCTTAAATTGGATGATGTTGAAAATCTTATGCATCAAAACTTCTAAGATATGGGTAAAGTAATATTTTGAAAAGTTTCATAGGCTTGAAGTATTAAATTAATACAGAAGAAAAGCTAATAGTTGATGAGTTAAAGATCATTTTAATTTAAAAAAGGATAAAATACAAGTGATAATAAATGAAATAAAAAATTAAGGAATAACATGATAAAGTGGATACATTAATGAAGTAAACATTTATCAAAATTTATTAATGTAAAATAATGAAGGTTAGATTATATATGGGATTAAAAATTGTACATAATTGCAGATAAAGATAAAGAAGAGAGACATTACAAAGAATTCAAGGACAAGGAACTGAAAATTTGTTAATGATAAAATAGGAAACCTAAGCAGTCCTATTAAAATTGAATAGATCTGATCAATAACTTAGCACCTATTTACCAACAAAAGCATAGATAATTTTTATCAAGGAATTTACTAAACATTTTTGAATACTTCTAATATTAAAAAAAATTAGAGAATGATAAAAAGGATCATTTCCCAGTTCGCTTTATGCAAGCAGTACCTTCATAAATAATTCAGCATCAAAAGAAGATTAGAAGTCATGGGTTCTTTAACAGATGCAAACAAAATGAGACAAAAACAAAATTCAGAAAGCAAGTCATCAACAAAATTAGTCTAGTAATGCTTAATAAATAGATAAGGTATCATGAGTAAGTTGTGTTTATTCCAGTATCGTGAGATTTTTCTCATGAAAAAATATATTAATGCTATTAACCATAGTAAATATTAAAATACTGAAAGGAAACTCAGTAGATCAATCATTCATAATTTAATTTGAGAAATAAAGAAATAATATGCAGCTTTCTTAACTGGATAAAGTAAATCAACTGAAAACCTACAAACATCATGCTCAATCATTAACATTGGATAAACATTAAACATTGGAAGAATTCTCCTCAAAAATTAAAAATTTTATCTATATCTCTATCTATCTATCTATCTATATATGAATATACCACAGTGAATATTGCCATTGTGCACATCCACAAGAAATTTAAAAATATATAAAAGTAAAAATAATTATGGGTAAATGGTAGAAAGATCAATAGAAGGAAGTGAGCAGGGGGTAGGGAAAGAAAATGGGAGGGAGAGGTATTGGGGTCCTAATTAGAATAAGTTATATTCCTGCTTGTATCATTATATCAAAATGGATTCTACTGTCATGTATAAAAAAAAGAACCAATAAAAAATAGATCAGAATGCCAGCCATCAGTTTCTGCCTAAGAAATCCCTAAATATACTACTTAAATATAAAAAAATGTTTAAAACTAGAGGTAAATAATTATAAAATAACAAATGAAACTGCCATTATTTGCAGATTATTTAATTTTCAGAAAAATGAAAAATTCTGAAATTGGAATAAAAAGGTAGTAAATTTTCTGAATGTATGATCAATACCTGTAAAAAAACTTTATTGCTATATACCAGCAACACATAGTTTATGATGTAATAAGATACCATTTCTCATTACTATAGAAAAATACATATATAATATATATATATATATATACACACACACACATGTATGGACACATATTTGAACAAGTTCATAACCTTATGAACATAGTCATAAATTTTACTGAGAATGTTAAAAGATCACCTAAATAGAAAAATATATTCATGGATAAAAGGAATATTTGTAACATTGATTTGAATTTTCCTCCAACCTGATCTGTGAATTCAATGGACACACTGCTATTTGTGATTAAAGGATGGAAAGTCAGTGAATTTGATGGCTAATTGTCATGCATATGGAAAAACAATGAAATTGGAATGAATCTCTACCATGTCTGTAGTAGGAAAGTCAATTGTAGATATTTTAAAAATTCAAATAGTAAACTGTATAGCTTTCAGAGAAAATGACCACAGACATTGGAAAGATTTCTAACCAGCCACAACTACAAAGACCAAAAATCAAGAGTTGGTAAAAATATGACCATATTTAGTAGGAAAGAAAAAGAAGATTGAAAGTTATTGGATAGCTATCTAGATTGTAAATTAATTTTAAAAGTCAATTAATAGTCAGTGACTCAAAAATATTTGGCCAAAAATATGACAAGCAGTTCTCAGAGATCCATGAAAGAATAATTTTTTAAAATGTTTACCTCAAGGTACCACGGGAAAACCAAAACCTACTGGTATATGACATATAAAATGACTGAAACTTTTTAAACTCACATAGTATCAAGTGCTGGGGAAAGTAGGAAGTAACAAAACCCACGACAGTAATTAAGCACTAAGCTATAGACTAAAAACTATCACTGTTGTATACGGAGTCACATTCAAGCAAGTTTGCACTCTAATCTCAGTCACGTAAAGAAGCTATAAAGAGACTTAAATGGCCTTAAAATAAGAACAAATTATCCATTACAGTGTATTCTTTCAATGAAGTCCTATATTATAGCAATAAAATGAAGTAAAAATAGACTAGGGTTGTACTCACTAATGTCAATGATTCTTATAAATGTTGAGTGAAAAATGACTGCAGTAGAATAATACAGTAGGAAACTATGTATGTCTAAACACACATAGTTTCAGTAAAACACAAGACCATATACAAACAAATCATTAGAATAAGAATTAGTAAGGTCAGATTATTATGTAAAAACCAATTTCATACTTGTATACCAACCATAAAGAATTACAATGCAATAAGATACCATTTCCCATTTACTATAAAAATAAATATATGAAGTGCCCACATATAAACATACAAATGGCAATCATTATTATGAAAACATGGATACCACCTACACCAAATATAGAAGAGGGAGGGACTGGAATGCCAGCAGAGAAGGCAGTAGGAACTTTTCGATTGCATTGGTACTGTTTTAGTTCCTAAAGAGGGTGGTGTTCCTGTCACCACTCATGGTATGTGTGGGTGTGTATACACATATACATATACGTGTCTTTATTTATTTATTTATTTTTCTTTTTTCTTTTTTTGAAATTTATTTTTATTGTAAACAAATGGGATACATGTTGTTTCTTTGTTTGTACATGGAGTAAAGGCATACCATTTGTGTAATCATACATTTACATAGGGTAATGTTGTTTGATTCATTCTGTTATATTTTCCCTTCCCCCCACCCCTCCCACCCCTCTTTTCCTTCTATACAGTCCCTCCTTCCTCCATTCTTGCCCCCCTCCCATCCCCATTATGTGTCATCATCCGCTTATCAGCGAGACAAGAAATCAACAGATATATTAAAAAAGTGTTCAGCTTCTCTAGTAATAAGAGAAATGCAAATCAAAACTACACTAAGATTCCATCTCACCCCAATTAGAATGGCGATTATCAAGAATACAAGCAACAACAGGTGTTGGCGAGGATGTGGGGAAAAAGGTACACTCATACATTGCTGGTGGGGCTGCAAATTAGTGCAGCCACTCTGGAAAGCAGTGTGGAGATTCCTCAGAAAGCTTGGAATGGAACCACCATTTGACCCAGCTATCCTGCGCCTATACCCAAAGACTTAAAAATCAGCATACTACAGAGATACAGGCACATCAATGTTCATAGCTGCTCAATTCACCATAGCCAGATTGTGGAACCAACCTAGATGCCCTTCAGTTGAAGAATGGATAAAGAAACTGTGGTATATAATACAATGGAATATTATTCAGCCATAAGAATAATAAAATTATGGCATTTGCAGGCAAATGGATGAAATTGGAGAATATTATGCTAAGTGAGATAATCCAATCTCAAAAAACATGTATTATTTTTAATATTACATATATTTTAAAAGAAATCTGCAAGAGTCTGACACCAGGTCTACTGTACAGGTCAGGAGACAAGGGAAATCAGTTTGCTCAAGTCTTTAGAGTCCTGGTTCCCTATAAGACCAGAAGATTCTGTCAAGTGATGACAACAAGGTACACTTGGGAGAAGGAAGAAAACCCAGCAGTTCCAGGTATTATCACCAGGGGCTATTGGGATTTGTCTATACAGTCTCATTCCTTTCCAAACACCCTCAACTTCTAAGACTTTTTTTTTTCCTTTTAGCATTTCTTCCCTTCATGGAAGCAAAACTCACTTTCCTTGAATTTCCTTATGACTTCCTGTTGTCCTCTGACATTCTGTAACATTCTGTTGGGAATGACACCTGCCTTTTCTCCTCTGCTTGTCCACACAGCATAGGGTTTGGATTCCCTAAAGCAGAGTAGCATCAGTTGAAAGCAGGGAACAACACTCTGTAGTGTGAAGGACACAGGCCACAGAGTCAGGTAGCCCTAGACTCTAGTCACATCTCCAGCCCCTACTAGCTAGTCCTAGCGCCGCTAGTCCTCGCAGAATAACTTCACCTCTTCATTTCCTCAACTGAAAAGTGGAGATAGTAGCTAAAATCAAGAAGTCATGATGTGAAGATTAAAATGTCAATCATAGTACCGAACCCAGAGCAGGCACCCAGGGAACATCAGTTCCCTCACCCTTTGAGATCTGTGAGATCTTGGAGTAGCTCTAATAATGGGAGTCACATCCATGCCAGCACATGAAAAATGCAGGTTTAATGAAAATCTATCTACACTGTGAGCCTAATTGCTTTTGAAAAAGCAACCATTTAACTTGGGGCATAATGAGGGATTATAGATGATGATTTAATGCACTTACATTCATACTTAGCAGCCTGCCAATGGTTGATGTTCGAGAAATGATAAAATGCAGCCCATAAAAATTCCCTAGGACACTGGAACACCTTCCTTATCTGATAGTTCCTCCAGTGCAGAAATCAACCCTATCCCTGCATCATAGGGTCAATTCCCTGCCCCTGCAGTGTCATTCATTCTCAAAGTAAACCTTGATTAGTATGAAATGTAAATACAAATCTCTACCATCCTTGACACATACAACAGTATTTTTTTTAAATGAAGGTTTTTCCTATATTTCATTGCGATGGGAAACTTCAACATTTCAGTCATACAATCATGATTTGGGTAAATAAGAACTCATGGAAATTTTCCAGGTTAGGAGGGTAGAGGAGCCAAAGTAGAAAGAGTCAGTTTCTTTACAGAACAGAGACAAGGTTACAAGAGTAAGCATCCCAGAAGAGGTAAGGTCTCGAAAATTATACAGCATCACTTCAGCCATAATCTATAGAAATTCACCAAGGTGCACATTAGCAAAAGAGAGGCTACAGGCTCCACCTCTTCATGAAATATTGGCAGGCTTCTCCAGGAACAGGTATTTGGAAAATAGAATCTACCACATAAACAATGCAATGTATTTGAACCAGAGAATATGTGAGTTTGGAAAAGTTTCAAATTTGGAACCAAGTGAAATAAGCTTCAGCTTGTTTTTGCTCTAGTTATCATTTTTAATCAATTATACCTATTTTAATTACCTTTCCCTGGCATTGTGTTTCCTGAGAGGTAAACTGGAGAAAACAAGTCTATAAAATATGAGGAATGTGCCACTCTACATAAATAACATCAGACCTTCATCTGTTAAATGTTACCGGTATGGAGGCAGGAACGTGCCTGGATAATGGAGAATTGATAAGACAGTATGTGAGATAAAATCACAGGGCAAAGGTTAAACTTCATCTCTGGGATTCTGAATAGGCTCTAAAACTTCTTTAAGACTTGATTCCCTCAACTATAAAATGTACATAGTAATGATATGTACTTGATGTAAAGAAAATATTTGAGTAATTCTGTGAAAATGTGGTTTATTATATTAGTAATATATAGTTCACATCAACCACAGAATATAAAATCCATGAGGGCAGAAACTTTTCCTGTTTTTTTTTTTTTTTTTATTTCTGGGGTTCCAATCTAGAACAAAACTGAGCTCACTGAGGAGGTTCAAGCTACTCAGCAAATGAATACTTGTCAGATGAGGGATTAAACTAATTGCTTATTCAACTTTTCATAAGCAGAAAGATTCAGTGTGTGTGTGTAAGTGTGTAGTGTTGTGCTGTGGTGTGTGTGTGTGTTTTGGGGGTTGGTGGTGATTGAATGATGACAGAGTGGCTTACTGGAAGTGCACTGAGGTCACAGACTTATCAAATTCAGCTGTCAGAGGCTGCGTGATCAAACTCTACACAACCACACTTTGGATCAAATAATGTGATGACACGCAAGAGTTCAGAGAAATTGTGATCACACAAATGGAACGCAGAACTGGGACTGGAACTCTATTTTCTGATTCCTGTGGAATGCACACGCACGATGTGTGTGTTGTGATGTGTGTTGTGGTGTTGTGTGTGTGTGTGTATGTCTTTTCCTCTGTACATGTTGCTGCCTGTAGTTATGATCTAGATTGATTATTCCCTCCACCATCTCATTCTGGAGAATCCACTGATTAGCTGGTCATAATTTAAAGATAGAAAAGAAATATAGTTTTTAAGGAAATCCGTGTAATGGTAGAATCGTATTCACTTACTACGTAAGAGGACTTTCTTGTTTTTAATACATACATAAAACAGTCTTTTTGACTATTCATTGCCTTGTGCCACCTGAAGGCACTTGTGCAGTCCCCATCTGTGTCCCCTCCTTCAACACAGTTGGTGTTATTGTAAGGGCTGCCTATTGAGAGCACCAAGCAAGCCTAGGGAAAGCCTTCACTGAAGAGAAAGATTCTACAGCGTGTGTTAAAGAATGGCGTCAAAGTCTATCAACACTTATTAGGGGATTTATTCTCCATTGCAAAGAAAAAGTTAAAAACTATGAGAAAAAGGCACTGGAGAAGAAAGTCTATTTGTTGTAGTGATTAGTTTTGTTTTCTGTTTTAAAGAATGGGAGGTGACATGAGTTGAACACCTATAATAACCTCATAGGTAGGTATTATGAATTCGATTTAGCAGATAGGAAACTAAAACTCAGAGAATGTTTCTACTGCATCAGAACTCCAGGTTCTGGTAGCATATGGGCTGCTTAGAGCAGAGGTTCTCAACCTAGTCTGGAATGATCCAAGTGACTTGGAAAATAGCTGAGGTTCCACCCCCCTATATTCTGATTGAATTGACTAAGTAAGACCTATGCAGCAGAAATTTTAAAAACTCTCCATGAGAATCTACCACTCAAAGTTGAGAACTGTTGATAAAGACCACAGGTTGACAAAAATATGCTAAATAAAGGGCTATAAATTAAAAATTTTAGAATTTGCTGTTCATACTGTCTGTTCCAGTGATTAAATTTTGCTACTGTAGCACAAAGCAGTCACAGATAATATGCAAACAAATTAACATGACTATGTTTCAATAAAACTTTGTTTATAAAAATCAGGTGGTGCATCAGATATGGGCCATATTGGGTCATAGTTGGTTGATCTGTTTTTTAGACACTAAACAATCAATCATGAATTGTAAGGATGTATATACAAGACCAGGTGATGTTATTTTGTGGACATAAGTCTAGGTTTGTTGAACAGAACAGTTAAAACTAAAATAATGCTTCTAAAAGCCAATTTCTAAAAGCATGCATAATGCAAAATTCTGTTTTTTTTTCCACTGGGAAGTTAATATTTTATTTTTAAATGTCCACTGTGACCAATATTAAGATTTTTAAACACTAGAACTACCTTATCTTCAAATATTTTTGTACAAATCTATAAACACACACCTAGTTTTATGGCTGATATCTTGAGAGCGTTTTATACAAAAGATTCATGGTCCACATCATATTTCTGCTCATGCATCTGGAGTAAATACTGGGGCGTGCATACTCATAATCTGTTGCCATCATTTTTCAGACTGTTACCTTTGACAAAAAGTAATATTGCTGGGGTGGTCAGGGGTTTTGCCTTCCTCACTGGAAAGGGAAATGCCCTGCATTTGAAAGTATAATTTTGGGTTTTCCCACTTGGCTTAGTGGTTCACATGCCTCTGGTTCTACCAGAATTGGGCTATAGCCCTTGTTTTTACTTCAAAGCTGTGACCTTGTCTAGCCTTTCTCAGTCCTGTACAATTCTAGAAGTTAAGGTTCAGCCAGATGTGGTTAGGGCATGGAACAAACAGAAAGGGCCATACCAGAGGAAAGGGCTGGAATGTCTCCGACTGCTTTGTGACCCTATGAATGCAGAGTGGCAGGGATGAGCAGGGCGTCTGTGTGCTCCTAGCCAGGGTGCTCTCTACCAACCCAGCCCTAGATGGTCTTGACTATGTGGTGAAGCTTCTGCCTGTACATCCTCTTTGCTGTTCCTGCTGTCTCTACTTCTGAGATCTTCACCTCTGCATTATACTGCACTTGCCAATCAGGCCCCTGATGAAACTGCCATTGGGGCCTGGCTGTAAAACCTAGTCCAAACCTGTGCATGGTGGCACACACCTGTAATACCAGCAGCTTGGGAGGCTGAGGCAGGAGAATCATAAGTTCAAAGTCAGCCTCAACAATTTATTGAGGTCCCACTCAGTGAGACCCTGTCTCAAAATAAAGAACATTAAGAGGGCTCAGGATGTCTCTGAGTTGTTGAACACCCCTGAGTTCAATTTCTGGTTTAAAAAAAAAAAAAAAAAAAAAAAAAAAACCAGCAAGCAAGCACCTGGGCCTAAGGGAGATGACAAAAATGCTAATGATTAATAATAATAAATCTATCAACTGATCCTTTGAGAACTTCCTTTGTATACCTCTTAATTAGAGCATTTCACATTTATTATTTTGGACAGGAAAAAAACAGCCCCTTGGAAGGAGGATATTTGAGACTATCCTTAAAAAGCCTCAGTCCTGTTCAAGTCTATGTTTAGTATTCTCCATACTCCTTATCACTTCCTGGAAGCTTTCTTTGAATTATCTCTGTGGAATGATGGTTGTTCCTTATACACTTTATCCCAGACACTACCCATCAGATCAAATCCCCTTGACCTCAGGTGAGGACTGGAATCAAATTCAGTTTCATAGTCCCCTTGGGTTACTGAAATCCAAAGGCCACTCCCTTCAGGGTAACCAGAACATAGGTGAGATCTGCTGATGATCCAGAGAGCCCAGGCCTGCTCCTTCCAGCTTTCCTCAGCTGGCTTGAGGTCTTTACAGTGACTTACACTTTGGCCTGTTTTATCAGTGGCCTGGATGGCACCAAGATGAGAAAGAATCCTCACCACCGGGATGAGTTTAGAGTCTAAGCTGACAGACAGATGCGTAATCATATCATCCTCGTCACCACCCCTGGCCCTGCCCCTGCCATCCCCACATTACCCCCTGCCAATAACACCACCAGTCCCACCCCACCAGTGCCATCACGTCCTACCCTACCACACCACAGTGGCCAGCCTGGTCCTGTTGCATGTCTATTCTTTTTCAAGCAACAGGTAGTTTGTCCCAACTACACATCAATCTTACAGTGACCCTCATAGTAAGTCACAGAGACTCAAACTTACAGATGAGGAAGGAGGAATTCTGAAGGGAGAAAGCAGGTGCCCCACAGATTCAGTGACGTCTCCTCTGAATAGATTTCTTTGGGACAAGTATCCTAGGGTTTGTAAGTGTTTATCAAACAGAGAAGCCCCCAGCATTGTGGCATTCTAAGCTGAAGAAAAATGACAGTTCCTGCGTAAAGGTGTTTACTTACCCCCGTGGCTATCAATTTGCTAGCTTTAGATTTTACTTCTTACATTCAAACTCAGCAAACAGCTTAGAAAAGCAATTTCTTTGTCATGCTTTCCAAACATAAAATCTAGTTTTCATCTTACCATTTTATGGAATTTTGTCTATTACCACTTAAAGTAGCATACAGCCTGGCAGATACATTGTTTTAGAATCATAATTTAAATTTTGAGAATTGGTGCCAAGGTTGGGTCTCTGCCAAATGGTCAAACAAGCTGCCCATGAAGTTAACAAAAGTTATTCTATGTTTGTTAGTGAGATTAGTGAAGGGGAAATTATTTTCACGAAATATATTTCCCAAGACTTGCCAACTACAGATGCTGCTTTTGCCTCGATGGCTCACAAGATACAGGGCATTAGCACAGGTTGCAGAGAAAACAGTGAGACTGGATACTGCTAATGTGATTTTGGCAAAACTGTGGGTCCTAAATGTTTATTGGATAGGAATATAATGATGGCATTAACCCACAGGGTTGAAAGTGAATAAATGAACAGTGCTTTGAATTTTTTGAAGACATCAGTACTGGGGCTCAGAGAAGTCAACCTCTGTAAGTCACCTATGAGCTAGTGGCAGGTGAGCACCGTGGCTTAGACCCTTCCACTTCTAGCTCACTGCTTCTGTTATGAGCAACTGCATCTGTCTCTTTAAGAATAACAGGGCATATGAGGCTGATTAAAAAGCAACAGGCCAGAGCCCAGATGCCACTGAGTATAAGACTACTAAGGTGAGGTAGAGGTTTTAAGTGTCCCTTCTCAGTCCACTCAAGCCTTCCCAATGCCCGTTACCCTCCCAAGGGCATTTTACTGTCTCTGGTCCCACTATAGCTCCACACTGTTAAAGGTGTTGCTGAAGCTACGGTTATTATAGTTATTAACATTTTATGAGCTTGTTATTCACCCCTTAAGCTCCTTAATATGAAGTGGTGCATTTTAAAAGCACAGCACATACCTAATTGATTCTAGTATAGAAAGGACTTTTTGGGTTTCTGTCATTGCTTTCATTCATTCATCTATGATGAATTAATTGGGGTGATATAGATTTATGGACTTAGAAGTGGTACAAGGTAGCCCCAATTTTTCTAGTTGGAGATCACAGAATTGCACTAATGCCAATGGACCTTTCTTTTTGCTCTCATGAATGATGACCTGTCTTTAACCTCTAGATTTTCCCCTTGTCGTTATATGACATCATATAATGTCATATAATGTCAAGTTCTAAGGGACCCAGAATTTCTGCTTCATGCATTGGCAACTCATATTTGAACTCTGGTGCTGCAGACTGCCAACTTTCACCTATGTGAGTTTTGCCAATTATTTTCCTCAGTCCTTGAGAAAAAAGTTTGTCTTGAAAAAGACTCTGTCTTAAAAGATTGTGTGTGATAACCTCAGCCTTTCTCTGATCTTTAAAATGGAAACAACAGCATTTGCCATTTGGCTCATAGATTTTTAGTAGCCACATGAAGATTAGAACCCAGATTTCTTTACTCTCATTTCTGTGATATTTAATTGAAATATTGCTTATAATAGGTATATACGAAGACTTTAAGAATGGCAAAAGAATACAGAATAAGAGGTTATTGTTACGATCACTGGACAGTTTACCTAATTTCCTTTTCTGTTATAAGATGATGGAATCTGAATCAAAATTAAATTTTTTTCCTCAAATAAAAATTGTTGATAATCATCCTTGTGGCTGCCAGTTAATAACAGCGGAGGGTGCATTTTTCCATTACTATAGGATAGGGCAAGGTGACCGATGTTCTCAAGAGGATGTGTATGTCTCTACCATTTGCACATGGGCTTAGAGTATGAACCCAACTCATGTTCAACAGAGATTCCTATTTTTTAGTTTCTTGTCTTAATGGGGGTGAATCTTGAATACTGAAATGGGACAGAGTGAAAAATTGGAGTCCCCACTTCCTAACAGCAAAAATGTGACAAAATATCTGACCAGTTGGTTTCTCAAATACTTGCATCAACTAAGAAGAGAAAATATCAATCATGATGCTAAGAATTGATCTTTCCTTTCTCATTTTCACAAGTGTTACCAAATGTCCTATTTTTATTAAGTCCTATGCTGGGCACACATTTCCTGATCACAGTTTTTCCAGTTTAGTTGAGGACACAGGCATGAAATCCTCGAATTGCAGTACGGTGAGATAAGTCTGTGCTGTAAGGGGTAAGAGCACGGACTGACAAGGTAACGACAGTAGTCAGTGATGCCTGGGCAGAGGAGAAGACACATGAACACTCTTCAGAGACATTGAGGAACTGACTATATGTAGGAGGAGCATGGTGACATCCTTACCACAGGGGGAAGAGGGTGACCAGAGGCTGCATGTTTCATTAAAAAAAAAAAAAAAAAAAAAAAAAAGAAAAATGATACAGTCTATGGGTGGCAATGTTGTGCTGTTCTGGGAACAGCAGCAGAGGTAGTCCAAGTGAGTGGTAAGTGATGGCACCACAGGATTTGGCAGGGGCTAGGTCTTTGAAGATTACGTGAGGTTAACATTTGTGCACAGAGTAGAAATTCAATATCTTGTCTTATGTGGGCATCCAGAACTCATGGACAGGAGAATCAGTGGATGG
The DNA here is from genome assembly GCF_902686455.1 of Sciurus vulgaris. NCBI lineage: Eukaryota > Metazoa > Chordata > Mammalia > Rodentia > Sciuridae > Sciurus > Sciurus vulgaris. The sequence goes on from NC_136472.1 coordinate 77,182,802, forward strand.
GGCTGGGGATGTGAATACATTAATTGTAGGATCTTAGTTTTCTGATTTCTTTATTTATTTACCTCTAAGATGGTAGCAATACACAGGGTGGCTTACAGCTTTTAGTTTTGTATCATGCTGGATGTGAAAGAGGCACTGCTGAAGGTCAGTCCCTCCACAGTGCTCTCCATGTCACCCCTTCTCTCTCCTGAAGTGTTTACTTCTAAAATTATTCTCCCTTTCATGGGTTCTAAGTTTCTTCTTCCCTTCTAAATAATTTCTATCAATGCACCAAAGTAAAACCAAGTTTCTCCTTTGACCACAATCTCTTTCCACAGTAGTCTGCATATTCCCTTTCCTTCCATAAGGAGATTTCTTGAAGTAGATGTCAATAGCTTCTGCTTACCCTCTTATCACTTCACATTTTATATCCAATTTCCAGCCTTCCAGGTCCAGAGACTATTCTCCCATTGTTGCTTCCTGTTCTTTTATCCTGGTTCCCCCTCAGCAGCCCCTGACATTCATTGCCAGCCTCTTTCTCTACAGGGAAAGATCTTCTTTTCCTGGCTTCACAGATGCCCTCCTCTGCTAATTTCCCTCCTACCTTATAACTGCTCCTGCTCATTCTCCTTTGTTTTCTCTAAAATGTGGAGTATCCCAGCCTTTGTCCTCAGCTCTTTTTTCTATGTCTGCTCACCTTCAGTCCCATGAGTGTCAGTGCTAACATACCCACATCCCCAGCCCCAGCTCTTTCTCAGAACTCACCTCACACCCAGAATAGGACCAGTTTGCTAACATGGCTTATGAAGGTCATTCACAACTCTGTGTTTCTGACCTCATCACATAACATTCTCTCCTTGTTCATGACACTCAGGTCACCAAACCTTTTTTTTTTTTTTTTTTTTCCCTTTAATTCCTTGGACACATGAGCTTATTCCCTCCTGCACAGGGACTTTATCTCAGTTGCTCCCTGTGGTTGGGAGACTCTTCTCCAAATATTCATCCAAGTGGTCCTTTCCAGCTTTCCAAGAGCACTTTATCTAAAGTAGTCCCAACATACAGATCTTCACATGACCTTAATCTAATCCTTCACTTAGTTCTTATCACTATCTGATAATTTTTCTTATTTCATCTTGATTGTCTGATGGTTTTTCTCTCACTAGAATGTGAGCCCCATGAGAGTGGGAACTTGTTTATTTTGTTAATTGCTTTATCCTGGTCTGAGGATACTGCCAGGCAATAGTAAATGCTCAACAAATATTTGTGATAGGAATGAAGGAACAAATAAATGTTAGTTCTCTGCCCACAAACCCTGTAAGCAAATGCTATTTGAGTGGATGAATAAATAAGAACCACCATGCTCCTCATCTCTCAGGAGTTAGCCTTTGCAAAAACCCATCACATGCATTCTATTTGAATAGCTCCATATGGTCTTTCTTGGGTCACTGGGTTTACTTTGTCCTGACTTTGTCCCACTGGCAGATCATTCTAATTTCTCTGACATCTTTGACCTTCTACTTTTATTTTCCAAGAAAAAATAAAAACAAAATCAAAACTTCCATCCTCTGTACTCCCCACCAAAACAAAGCAAAACAAAACAAACAAAACAAACAAAAAACCCATAAGCAAAAATTAGCAGCTGTCATTAACTATAGCTACTCCTGAAGGGCTAGAAGACCCTTCCTAGACATTGATGCTCCGGAAATTTCCTCCTGGAGCAGGAATTGATGCGCATTCTGAGGAGTCTGTCCCGCAGTCTCCTCCCATGGAGGGCACGTTCACAAAGAGACATGTGGTGGGCTTGCTGCTAATGTGAAGTGGAGGACTGAAGGCAGGCCAGGAGGAAGGGCTGCAGGATGGAAGGAGTTAGAGGGTCATATTTGGTTTTGCATCTCAGCTTGGCTCTTCCTAGATGTATGATTTTGAACTAGCTGCTTATTACTTTGAGTTTCAATTTCTTTATCTGTGGAGTAGGCATAATAATATTTACTCCATGGGATTGTTGTTCAGACTAAGTAGAAATCAATATTTCATTTTTGTACCTAGTATATTTCCCAGCACAATGTAGGTGTTCACTGTTATTAATGACAACAGTAGTACCAGTAAAATTAACTCTCCATTCCAAGAGCTGACTCATTCGAATAATGGTTTCGTTATTTATCAAACTTTTACTTGGACTTTTTGTTCAAAGCATGTTTAAAGGTAAGGCATGGAAAATAAATGACTATTAAGGGTTTAAATTTAAATAATCTTGTTTAAACTGGCCTGAGTCATTTTAATTTCACTCCCTCTATAGCTAAGGCCAACAATGCAGTGAGGACCAGCATGAAGCACTGGGCTCTTTTCAGGAGATAATAAAGCAGTGGCCCCAGGCAGGAATGTGGGGTGGATGTGTCTGCACACTGGAGTATTTCCTTCCAATTCAATCCAGTTAACATTTTTGAGCAAGCATAGTGGACCAGAATTGGACCCACCACTCTTACATGCATTTGCAGGATATGGTGCATAGCAGGTGTGATGGCCTCAGTTGAACAGATGAGAGCTGATGCTCAGACTGGTTCCCTGGCCAAGCTATAAAGCCAGTACTCAAGTGAGAATCTGGCTGACATCAAGTTTTGTTGCCCTTCATCTTTGCATCTTGTGTCTTTGTCTCTATTGTTGTTACTTTATTTTTGGCTCAGAAATGAAGTCTTGTCTCTTGTTGCTAGAACTGCCAAGACCATCTCTCTGGTAGCCATTGGTAATGTGGACGTGGGTTGCTATACATAACCACTAAATGGTTACCATAGGCATCACTTTTACTTGTGACCTCTTTCCCTGTACAAATTATTCTACTTTTCTATCCATGCTTTGCATATATATACCTAGCATCCCAAGGAAGCACACTGTACCCCAGGACAAGTACATGTTGATACAGTTGAGTCCCAGACTTTCCCTATATGTTCATTCACTAGTTGACCTCCCTGGCTCACAGTCTCTAATATAAGGCCCTCAGTTAATGGGCTTGATGATTTTGTCATTTTACACAGTTTTAAGGACACAGTCCTTCCACTACTGCTTAGTCACGTAAATCCAGATTTGCAGAGTTCAGCCAGGGATCCTGTGATCTGTCCCAGAGAGATAAGAGTATGCTGTCCTCACTGTGGTGGAACCTGCTGACAGTTGGGAGGAGCTACATTAGCTCTGTTCCAAACGGCTGAAACAAAACAGTCTCCAAGGGTAAAGAGGTGCAGCTTTGACATCTCTTATGTTTTTCAAAGAGAAAGTAGAGGAAGTATCATTACTTGAGAAGAATTCTACTTTCGGTTATCATCCCTTTTTCTTTAATCACATTTATTCACTGACTGGTGGGAGGATGGGTTATTGAAGAGCAAAAGGAAATAAAACAGAGGGAAGAATGGCAACCAGAAGAAAGGAAGCATGTAGGGGAAGATAAGATGAACTACAGGAGGGGAGAGACCTATTCACAGAGCAATTTCAATGTACCGGGAACTGCTGTGTGGATTCTGCCCAACTCAAAACAATTCAATTCATAATATTATTATTCTTGTTTAAAAAATAAACTGAGGCATATGCAGAAGGCATAATGTGCCCAAATCACACTGCAGATTAGGCGCAGAATGTGATTGTACATTTACTTCTTTTTCCTAATTCAATTAATCTTCAGAAACTCCATATTCTACCCTTTATTAGAAAGATGGGAAAAGAGACCTCTAGGAGTCAACCAAGTTTGTAAAATACTCTTAAACTTGTTTCTTTGTTATAAACCTCAGAAATTTTGCTCTACTAATAGTGACTCTGGGAGGTGAGGGTATATTAATTAACATCACCTCATTTCACAAACCATCAAAATTTGATTCATACTTTTTTATATGAATCATTGTTTAGGACTTTGGAACTATCCAAAGAAAGTATTTGGCTAGTTCAAAATATAAAACTGAAACATGTTCATTATTTGACCTTAGGGAAAGCATTTACATTTTGAAAGCTACCATTTCCTCATCTGTATAATAAAGAAAATTGTTTCTGTCATCCTTGAAGATTGCCACAGGGAACATATCTTTATCTATTATCTTTAGGACTCTCTCATCTTCCTTCAGGTCCTTCAGAGAAGCTCTTCTGATCATCAAATATAGCTGCCCATGGAGGTAGTAGAAGGAGAGGAAGCAGAACCCAAAACTGAGCTAATAACTATAACCACATATGTCCAGTTCTTTTGGTAATTCACTGCTAATGCCTTCTTTATGTAAACTTGGGAGGAAACTCACTTAGAACCCTAAGTTCAAATGAGCTACCCTGATTGGGCCATATCTCCCATTTGTCTGCAATTAGAGAACAACAACTGCATTGTAAGTCCTTCCTTATGGTTAACAACACAGAGTATGTGAGGTTGTAGGGTGTCACTACTTTTGAGGTATGGGACCTGGGGTGGGTTGTTCAGCATGTTGGTTTCCTCAGTACTACATGGTAAAAATTAAATAAGTTGTTAAGTATAAAGTGCTCCTTTCCTATCCCTCCCTGTTTTGAATTTTGGTTTTATTTGCCTTTTTTCCAAAGACAAGATGAGTTTGTGATTCAAATTGAAGAAGGTGGTCATAATATGCAACACAGTAGTGAACTCTCTACTGTAACATGCTCCCAGGGAAGGCTGTGCTTCTTGCTAGAAATGTTTCTGTACTGACTCACTTCCTGAATAGTATCTGTTGGGGTGGGAGAAGAAAGATATCCTCATTTATCAGTGTGAAATCTTCATTCCCTCTGTTCTTGTGGACTTCTGATCCCTCTCCCTGGTTACGTGGCTTAACCTGTAACTTCAGTTTGTTGAACATGTCCCAATGTTATCTTTTTCCAGGAAGTCTTCCTGTCCATGCCAGGTGAGTACATAACCCTGTTAGGTAACAGCCCTGTGCTCCATCAGTTGCACACATATTACATGCAAGTGATCATATGTTTTCTCCAGCAGGTCTTGTCTGTTTCCCTGGAAAGCTCAGTGGGAGAAAAGACAAGGATTCTCTTGCTCACAGCTCTGCCCCAGAACATAGCACTTTCCCAGAAAATGACATAAATTTAAAAATAACCATAGAAGAACATGCAAGATATACATCTTCTCCAATTAATGACAATGAATTTGACTTTCAAGTGCATTAAGCCTCATTTTCTATTAACAAAATTGTTGGATAAGCCAAGTATGCTTGCATGCCACCAATCATCTGATCTATTGTAAAGCTTCACTTATATTGAATTTATGATTAGTGTAAGAAGGTTTTAAGTTCTCTTTTCTGCTTAGGGGAAAAGTTATGATGACCCTTCATTCAATTTACTGAACAAAATCAGCACTCTTTACCATGAGCCCGGAATTGTATTTATGCTTTTCCTGAGGGGTGTACAATCAAATGGAAGAGTGTGCCATGCTAATAGATAGTTCTTGAATAGCATTAAATGATGCAATAGAGGAGGACATGAAATCCATACAGTTCATATGAAAACACTAATGAAAAGAATTTTAAAACTACAAAACATTAAATAGACCATTATTGACATGAAGAAATGGAATGATCAAACTGCTGGGTAATTCAGGGATATACCCACCATCTTCCCCTAGGGACCACTAGCTTGCATTTATATTTAGTCATAATGGAACTGGAAATTTTACATAATTCAAACGCTCGTGAAATAAAGTAAATAAAAACTGATGTGAGAGGGAGTCACATCATATGACAGAGTTTTTAATCTTTACTTCTTCAGTTTTCTGTGAAACTATCCTAAATTCCCTAATGTCACACAGGAAAGTGAATATCAGTTATTAGTAGCCAATATATATTTTGAACACAGTTCTTAAATATAAAAGCATCAAGTATTCATCTGTGACACCCAGGTTTTAAATATAAGTCTTGTACAATGTGAATTCCCATTCTGTGATTAATATCTCCTATATAAGGATCTTTTTGGGGGGGTGGTGGGTATGGTGATTGAATTCAGGGGCACTTAACCACTGAGCACACATCCCCAGCCCTATTTTTTTTTTTTTTTGTATTTTATTTTACAGACATGGTCTCACTGAGTTGCTTAGTGTCTTACTTTTGCTGAGACTGGCTTTGAACTCTCAATCTTCCTGCTTCAGCCTCCTGAGCCACTGGGATTACAGGCATGGGCAACTGCGCCTGGCCCTATATAAGGCTCTTTAAGCAACTGAAGTCCCAGCTCAGTTTGGGTGGGGCAGTTCAGTTGAGAAAGACTCTTTTACCTACCTTGGTACAGAGTCTGAGGGTTTATCATTACTCAAGAAAGTTTTAGCTAATTCTACCCCGCTCTAAGAGTAGCACAATACATTGGAAGCAGAGTGATGGTGTGTGCCTGCAATCCCAGCTACTTGGGAGTCTAAGAGAGGAAGCTTGCAAATTTGAGGCCAGTCTGGGCAACTTAGGGAGACCCTGTTTCAAAGAAAAAAATTAGAAAGGGCTGGGGATGCATTTCAGTGGTGGAATGCTGCCCCAGCTGCATGAGGCCCTGGGTTCAAACCCCAGTACTGAAAAAAATTGACAAGATGTGGGCTCTGGAATCAGATATAACTGGTTGGTTTCTAAGTGAATTTAGCATCATAAATTCTTTGATATTTGGTTTCCTTCTTTTTTCTTCTGTGTAATGATTTCTATAAATTCTATAACATATAAGTTTCCTGGTTACAGAAATCATTATTTTTTTTTTTTAAAGAAACTTTCCAGCTAGAGGGTCACAAACATAAAAGTCCATTTGTGCTGACTGATAATGTCCATGAGTAAAATCTGGAAAAAACACAGGTGCATACATAAGTGGGAGTCTAAAGAAGCAGAGAAGAAACGATCATTCTAGAAGGAACAGCTGTCTCTCATCTCCAGGTGATTGCTATTTTGAGTGAACATTAATTTTTTTTAACATTTGGACCTTTGTGGATATGGATGTCATTTTTCTCACTTTGCTGTGCAGATTAACTAAGATGATACAGACAGGATCACACAGCAGGGATTTGCTATCACAGCTCTCTTCACTTACTCTGACTTGTCTTCCTCTGTCTTCAAGTTCTATTTTCCCCCCCCCAAATCCTTTTTTAAGTACAACTTCTGCTGTTTCCTATAATCACAGCAAAGATTATGGAGCATACATTTTGTGTCAGGCATTGTTTCATAAACTGTGTACATAACAAATTTTTAAATACAAATATTTCATATTAAACATGGAAAAAAAATATGATGTGGACATGGGTGGTGTTCATACAATGCCTGACTGGGTTGAATGAGCAAATTCATCAGTACCATTCGACCGGACTTTTCACAGAAAAGTCACATATTTTCACTTTGGTTTTCTCTTCCACACCCAGAAATGAGCATTCCACTTTCAGTATAAATATTTTCACAAGCATATGAATTATTCACCCTTACTTCTTATCATGCCTTCAGATATTTAAATAATCTAAAAAGAATCATTCATAATCATAGGCTTTCCAGCTTGATCTTTCTAACATTGCCAGGATCACATTCACTTTTTTCTGTTTTCCATATTTTTTATTGGTACCTCGTAGTCGCACATAATGATGGGATTTGTTACGTATTTGTTCATGCACATAATATGACTTGAGCGATATAATAGAATGACTTTGAGTTCTGGCACCACCATCACTTCACCAGGTAATCTGGACAAGCAATACAGCTTGACATGAAGCAAGTATGGTAGAATCCATGCCATAAGGCTACTATGGAGCGTGTATCAGATGACAGATGGACAGTACATGCTGACTGCTATCCTCAACACTGTCCCTCTTGCTGATGGTTGTTTTGTGAATTGCCATAACTTTTATCAAAGTTGCGGTGATGGATGTAAGATTTTAAAGTCATGATTATGCTGGACTCCAGTTCAATGCCTTTTCTGAGTTCAAGGTGAAGTTTTCATGCCCCACTTATCTCTTGAATAACCATATTTCCAGAGTTTTGATGGCAACATTAATCACATTAAAATTGCTCAAATTAAATAAAATTTAAGCACAGCACTACTAATTGTTTTAAATTTGAGATTTCTTTACAGCAAATGCTGTGGGATGATATAAATTTAAAGGTGAAATTGGGCTCCTTAACTAGATTTTTTTTTAATTTTACTTTTTCTTAAATTCTTGAACATCTCTCACATTCTCATTGAGATCTTTTGTTAAGTTATTATTTAAACAATGGGATACATGTTGTTTCTCTATTTGTACATGGAGTCAAGGCCACAACCATTTGTGTAATCATAAATTTACTTAGGGCAAAGTTGTTTGATTCATTCTATTATTTTGTCCCTTACCCCCCACCCCTCCCACCCCCGCTTTTCCCTCTATACAGTCCTTCCTTCCTCCATTCTTACCACCCTCCTTATCCCTAACCCTAAACCTAACCCTAACTCTAACGCTAACCCTTCCTACCCCCCATTATATGTCCTCATCTGCTTATCAGTGAGATCATTCGTCCTTTAGTTTTTTTGGAGATTGGCTCATCTCACTTAGCATGATATCCTACCAATTTCATCCATTTGCCTGCAAATGCCCTAATTTTATCATTCTTCACGGCACAGAGTAAATATTCCATTGTGTATATATATGCCACAGTTTCTTTATCCATTCATCAACTGAAGGGCATCTAGGTTGGTTCCACAATCTGGCTATGGTGAATTGAGCAGCAATGAACATTGATGTGGCTGTATCTCTGTAGTATGCTGATGTTAAGTCCTTTGGGTATAGGCCAAGGAGTGGTATAGCTGGGTCAAATGGTGGTTCCATTCCAAGCTTTCTGAGGAATCTCCATACTGCTTTCCAGAATGGCTGCACTAATTTGCAAATCCACCAGCAATGTATGAGTGTACCTTTTTCCCCACATCCTCGCCAACACCTATTGTTGCTTGTGTTCTTGATAATCGCCATTCTAATTGGGGTGAGATGAAATCTTAGGGTAGTTTTGATTTGCATTTCTTTCATTACTAGAGATGTTGAACATTTTTTTCATATATCTGTTGATTGCTTGTACATCTGTGAAGTGTCTGTTCATTTCCTTAGCCCATTTGTTGATTGGATTATTTGTATTCTTGGTGGAGAGTTTTTTGTGTTCTTTATAGATTCTGGAAATTAGTGCTCTATCTGAAGTATGTGTGGCAAAGATATTCTCCCACTCTGTAGGCTCTCTCTTCACATTACTGATAGTTTCCTTTGCTGAGAGAAAGCTTTTTAGTTTGAATCTATCCCAGTTGTTGATTCTTGCTTTTATTTCTTGGGCTATGGGAGTCCTGTTAAGGAAGTCTGATCCTAAGCCAACAAGTTGAAGGTTTGGACCTACTTTTTCTTCTATAAGATGCAGGGTCTCTGATCTGATTCCAAGGCCCTTGATCCATTTTGAGTTGAGTTCTGTGCAGGGTGAGAGATAGGGGGTTAATTTCATTGTGTTGCATATGCTTTTCCAGTTGTTCTAGCACCATTTGTTGGAGAGGCTATCTTTTCTCCATTGCATATTTTTGGCACCTTTGTCTAGTATGAGAAAATTGTATTTATTTGGGTTTGTGTCCATGTCCTCTATTCTGTACCATTGATCTACGTGTCTGTTTTGGTACCAATACCATGCCGTTTTGTTACTATTGCTTTGTAGTAGAGTTGAAGATCTGGTATTACAATACCCCCTGCTTCGCTCTTTCTACTGAGGATTGATTTAGCTATTCTGGGTTTTTTATTCTACCAGATGAATTTCATAATTGCTTGCTCTATTTCTGTAGGGTACATAATTGGCATTTTAATTGGAATTTCATTGAATCTGTATAGCACTTTTGGTAGTATGGCCATTTTGACAATATTGATTCTCCCTATCCAAGAACATGGGAGATCTTTCCATCTTCTAAGGTTTTCTTTAATTTCTTTCTTTAGTGTTCTGTAGTTCTCATTGTAGAGGTCTTTCACCTCTTTTGTGAGATTGATTCCCATGTATTTTATTTTTTTTCGATGCTATTGTGAATGGGGTAATTTTCCTAATTTCTGTTTCTGAAGATTCATCACATATGTATGAAAATGCATTGGATTTATGCGCATTGATATTGTAATCTGCTACTTTACTGAATTCACTTATGATATCTAAGAGTTTTCTGGTGGAATTTCCAGGTTCCTCAAATATATAATCATGTCATCAGCGAACAGGGATAGTTTGAGTTCTTCTTTTCCAATTCGTATCCCTTTAATTTCTTTGGTTTCTCTAATTGCTCTTGCTAGAGTCTCAAGAACGATGTTGAATAGAAGTGGTGAAAGAGGGCATCCCTGCCTTGTTCCAGTTTTTAGGGGGAATGCTTTCAGTTTTTCACCATTTAGAATGATATTGGCCATGGGCTTAGCATAGATGGCCTTTACAATGTTAAGGAATGTTCCCACTACCCCAATTTTCTCTAGTGTTTTGAGCATGAAGGGGTGCTGTATTTTATCGAATGCTTTTTCTGCATCTATTGAAATAATCATGTGATTCTTAACTTTTAGTCTGTTGATATGGTGAATGACATTTATTGATTTCCGGATGTTGAACCAACCTTGCATCCCTGGGATAAAACCCACTTGATCGTGGTGCACTATCTTTTAATATGTTTTTGTATGCGATTTGCTAAAATTTTGTTGAGAATTTTTGCGTCGATGTTCATTAAGGATATTGGTCTGAAATTTTCTTTCCTTGATGAGTCTTTGTCTGGTTTAGGTATCAGTGTGATATTGGCTTCATAGAATGAGTTTGGGAGGGTTCCCTCCTCTTCTATTTTATGGAATACTTTGAGAAGTATTGGAATGAGCTCTTCTTTAAAGGTTTTGTAGAACTCGGCTGAGAACCCATCTGGTCCCGGGCTTTTCTTTGTTGGTAGGCTTTTGATGACCTCTTCTATTTCATTGCTTGAAATTGATTTATTTAAGTTGTGTATGTCCTCCTCATTCAGTTTAGGTAATTCATATGTCTCTAGAAACTTGTTGATGTCTTCGAGGTTTTCTGTTTTGTTGGAGTATAGATTTTCAAAATAGCTTCTAATCATGTTTTGTATTTCACTCGTGTCTGTTGTGATAGTTCCTTGTTCATTCCGAATTTTAGTAATTTGAGTTTTCTCCCTCTTTCTCTTTGTTAGCGTGGCTAAGGGTTTATCAATTTTGTTTATTTTTTCAAAGAACCAGCTATTTATTTTGTTAATTTTTCCGATGGTTTCTTTTGTTTCAATTTCGTTGATTTTGGATCTGATTTTAACTATTTCCTGTCTTCTACTACTTTTGATGTTGGTCTGCTCTTCTTTTTCTAGGGCTTTGAGCTGTAGTGTTAAGTCGTTTATTTGTTGATTTCTACTTCTTTTGTTGAATGCGCCCCATGAAATAAATCTTCCTCTAAGTACTGCTTTCATAGTGTCCCAGAGATTTTGATATGATGTCTTTGTTCTTCTAAGAATTTTTTACTTTGTTTACTTCAAAGAATTTTTTTATTTCCCTCCTGATGTCTTCTGTTATCCATTCATCATATAATAGTGTATTATTTAATCTCCAGGTATTGGAGAAATTTGTTTTTTATTCTGTCATTTATTTCTAATTTCAATCCATTATGATCTGATAGAGTACAAGGTAGTAGCTCTATCTTCTTGTATTTGCTAACAGTAGCTTTGTGGCATAAAACATGGTCTATTTTAGAGGAGGATCCATGTGCTGCTGAGAAGAAAGTGTATTCATTCTTTGTTGGATGGTATATATGTCTGTTAAGTCTAAATTGTTGATTGTGTTATTGAGATCTATGGTTTCTTTATTCAATTTTTGTTTGGACGATCTATCCAGTGGTGAGAGAGGTATGTTAAAATCGCCTAGTATTATTGTGTTGTGGTCTATTTGATTTTGGAATTGAGAAGGATTTGTTTGATGTACATGGATGAGCCAATGTTTGGGGCATAGATATTTATGATTGTGCTGATTTATGCTTCCCTTAAGCAGTATGTAATATCCTTCTTTATCCCTTCTGACTAGTTTTGGCTTAAAGTCCACATTATCTGAAATGAGGATGGATACTCCAGCTTTTTTGCTGTGTCCGTGTGCATGGTATGTTTTTTCCCTTCCTTTCACCTTTAGTCTATAGGTATCTTTTTCTATGAGATGAGTCTGTTGCAGGCAGCATATTGTTGGATTTTTCTTTTTAATCCAATTTGGCAGTCTATGTGTTTTGATTGATGATTTCAGGCCATTAACATTCAGGGTTATTATTGTGATATGATTTGTATTCCCAGTCACTTGACTCTTTTTTGGTTTTTGACATGATTTGGTTTCTCCTTAATTTGGCTATTCCTTTAGGGTAGTTCCTCCCGTTGCTGATTTGCATCATTGGTTTTCATCTCTTCCTCATTGAGTATTTTGCTGAGAACGTTCTGTAATGCCGACTTTCTTTTTGTAAATTCCTTTAGCTTTTGTTTATCACGGAAGCATCTTATTTTGTCGTCAAATCTGAAAGTAAGTTTTTCTGGGTATAAGATTCTTGGTTGGCATCCATTTTCTTTCAGGGCTTGGTAAATGTTGTTTCAGGCCTTTCTAGCTTTTAGTGTCTGGATTGAAAAATCTGCTGATATTCTTATTGGTTTTCCCCTGAATGTAATTTGATTCTTTTCTCTTGCAGCCTTTAAAATTCTGTCTTTTTTTGTATGTTAGGTATTTTCATAATAATGTGCCTTGGTTTGGGTCTGTTGTAATTTTGTATATTTGAGTCCTATAAGCCTCTTGTACTTGTTTTTCCATTTCATTCTTTAGATTTGGGAAATTTTCTGATGTTATTTCATTGAATAGATTGTTCATTCCTTTGGTTTGTTTCTCAAAGCCTTCCTCAATCCCAGTAATTCTTAAATTTGGCCTTTTCATGATATCCCATTATTCTTGTAAATTCTGGTCATGATTTCTTATCACCTTTTCTGTTTGGTCAACTTTTTTTTCAAGATTAAATATTTTTTCTTCAACATTGAGGTTCTGTCTTCCAGGTGTTCTATCCTATTGGTTATGCTTTCTATGGAGTTTTTAACTTGGTTTATTGTTTCCTTCATTTCAAGGATTTCTGTTTTTTTTTTTTTTCAGTATCTCTAACTCTTTATTGAAATGATCTCTTGTTTCCCGTATTTGCTCTTTTAACTGTTGATTGGTGCGATCATTTAATGACTGCATTTGCTCTTTCATCTCCTCCTTCAATGCCTGCATTTGCTCTTTCATCTCCTTGTTTGCTCCCCTGATTGTTTTAATTATGTACATTCTGAACTCCCTTTCTGACATTTCTTCTGCTGTGCTGTCATTGGGTTTTATTGATATAGTATCTAGGTTTGTTTGTGACATTTTCTTCCCTTGTTTTCTCATATTGGTCAGATGTCAGTGGGACTCTGAGATATTGCAGATTTCCTCTATTGGCTTATAGTGTCCCTATAGATTTCCAGTGTATCGCCTCTCAGCCTTCAGTAGCCTGAAGTCTTGGAGTAACTTGATAATGCAGTGCTTCCGAAGAAAGCTGCCCCTAGCCCGCTACTGGTTCCAGGGCTTGGAGCTGGCTCTGTGTGGAAAGGCTCTCACTGGGCGGCCTGCTCCGAGAAGCTGGCTGTGTGGGAGAAGCCCACCACCAAGTGCGCAGGGCTGCCTGGGGAAGACTGTAGCTGCCCTGCCCTACTCTAATAAGCCACCCGAATCCGGGCCTGCCGCCCCGGGCAGCGCTTCACCGGGTGGGGGAGACTCACCCCGTGGCTTTCTTTTAGTCCGAGTCTCTCAATGCCTCCCCTTCTTTTATCCTGGGTTCTGGAGCTACTGGAGATGCAGTCACCCTCTAGTCTGCCATCTTGGATCACCCCGTTGAAAAAGCCTGTTGCCGGAGGGGGCAGGGTCACCTGGAGATGTCTCTGGCTGCCCTGCCCTGGCCCCAGAGGCTGCTTGTGGGTTGGTGGTCTCCGCTGGCTCAGGGACTTGTGGCTGGCTCTGTGAAGAAAGGCTCTCACTGGGCGGTCTGCTCTGAGAAGCTAGCCTAGAAAGGCGCTTCCTGCTGGAGGGAGCTGCGCTGCTTGGGGAAGTCCCTGGCTGCCTGTCCTAGTCCCTGAAGCTACCTGGGGGTCGGAGCTCGTCGCGCTCCCTTAACTAGTTCTTCTTTGTATGTTAAATTAAACTGAATTGATTTCACAGTGTAAATATCCTTTTTCTTCATTCAACTCTGATCTTCACTTTGGGAAGACACTCTCACCTCTCAAGTTACCTGTAACTTTTGTGTCAAAAATACCTGCTGAATTATTAGCTTCACCTGTCCATATCTACTTGGGAAATTATGTGCTCCTACATTTTTGCTCAGAATATGAAGCAGTTCTCATAGTTCATGCCTAAACACAGAATTTATAATCCTCGGAAGACTCCAGAATTCACATAGATGCATTGTCCTTGGACATCAGAAAGCATGAAAACCAAAGTATATCTGTAGCTAAACAGAGGGTTTATTTTTCAAGTTACTCTCCAAATGCACTTTTCTGATGACAATGTTTGACCTTATTTGGATAAACCATTTTAAGAAAGCTTAAAACTTTATTAGCCTGAAGATTTTCACTTCCAGTAGGGCCAAGTAAAGACTCAGATAGAATGAAAGTAAATGAATAGAGAGATATCCCATGGTAAGGAGCATAAGAAGGCTAGAATAATCATACGAATATCAGCTGAGGTAGACTTCAGAGCAGAGGGTGTTGCCAGACATAAAGCAGATTTATTCAAAATGGCAAAGGAATCAATTTACCAAGATGACATGACAATTATAAATATCTATAAAAGAGCTTCAAATTAGGTAAGAAAAATTCTACCAGTTGGTATAGGACAAAATAGAAAAAAAAATTCTACCAGTTGATGTGCGAGAGAAAGAGAATGAGGACACTCTCAACTCCCTTGAAGTAATTCGTGTCTACAGAATGCTTTATCTCATGCCTGCAGAATGCATGTACTTTTCCAGTGTCAATGCTACATTCACTAAAATGGGCTAAGTCCTGGGATATATGATAAATTTTAATAAATTTAAAAGGATTCAAACCCTAAATGCTGTTCTGTATACCTGCAAGAACATTAGAAATTGATAAGCTGTCCAAAGTACCATATAGGAAATAAAATAATATACTATTGAGATATACTCGGAACTTCGTAAAAAAAAAAAAAAATCCACAGGTCGAAGAACAAACAAAGAAATCACAAGGGAAATTAGAAAAAATAGTTAAAATCCGAGCCAAAATCAACAAAATGGAAACAAAAGAAACCATCGGAAAAATTAACAAAATAAATAGTTGGTTCTTTGAAAAAATAAACAAAATTGATAAACCCTTAGCCACGCTAACAAAGAGAAAGAGGGAGAAAACTCAAATTACTAAAATTCGGAATGAACAAGGAACTATCACAACAGACACGAGTGAAATACAAAACATGATTAGAAGCTATTTTGAAAATCTATACTCCAACAAAACAGAAAACCTCGAAGACATCAACAAGTTTCTAGAGACATATGAATTACCTAAACTGAATGAGGAGGACATACACAACTTAAATAAATCAATTTCAAGCAATGAAATAGAAGAGGTCATCAAAAGCCTACCAACAAAGAAAAGCCCGGGACCAGATGGGTTCTCAGCCGAGTTCTACAAAACCTTTAAAGAAGAGCTCATTCCAATACTTCTCAAAGTATTCCATAAAATAGAAGAGGAGGGAACCCTCCCAAACTCATTCTATGAAGCCAATATCACACTGATACCTAAACCAGACAGAGACTCATCAAGGAAAGAAAATTTCAGACCAATATCCTTAATGAACATCGACGCAAAAATTCTCAACAAAATTTTAGCAAATCGCATACAAAAACATATTAAAAAGATAGTGCACCACGATCAAGTGGGTTTTATCCCAGGGATGCAAGGTTGGTTCAACATCCGGAAATCAATCAATGTCATTCACCATATCAACAGACTAAAAGTTAAGAATCACATGATTATTTCAATAGATGCAGAAAAAGCATTCGATAAAATACAGCACCCCTTCATGCTCAAAACACTAGAGAAAATTGGGGTAGTGGGAACATTCCTTAACATTGTAAAGGCCATCTACGCTAAGCCCATGGCCAATATCATTCTCAATGGTGAAAAATTGAAAACCAAATAATATTGAAAGCACATTCCAAAATTTGTGTGTTGCACATATAGCAGCACTTAGAGGGAAATTTATATGTTAAATGCATATAGTAGGAAAGAAAAAAGATCAAAATTTAAAAACTTAAGCTTCCAATTTAAGCTAGAAAAAGGATTATATTAGTGTGGCACACTCCTAAAATTATAGCCACTCTGGAGGCTAAAGGAGGAGGGGCTCAAGTTTGAGGACAGCCTTGGCAACTTACTGAGACAGTCTCAAAAAAAAAATAAAAAGAACTTTGGATGTAGGTCAGTGGTAGAGCACTACTGGGTTCAATCACTACTGCTACTAGTACTATTACACATACACACACACACACACACACACATACACGACTATATTATTCAATAAAATAGAAAGTAACAAATGTAAGAAAATATATAAATTAAATAGAAAAAAAAAGGAAAGAATAGAAACAAAAGTTCATTCTCTGGAATCGTCTACAAAATAGGTAATCCTCTAGTTATACTGATAAAGTCAATAAAAGAGATGATAAAGTGCCAATATTAAGAAGAACAGAAGAATAATAAAACTATGGCCATTGCAGGTAAATGGATGGAGTTGGAGAATATCATGCTGAGTGAAATAAGCTAATTCCCCAAAATCAAAGTTTGAATGATTTCTCTGATAAGTGGATGATGATACATAATGGGGGGTAGGTGGTAAAAGAAGAAAGGAGGAACTATGGATTGTGTAGAGGGAAATGAGTGGGGGTAGGGGTGAGGGTAAGAAAGATAGTGGAATGAGACAGACATCATTACCCTATGTACATGTATGATCACACTGATGGTGTGAATCTACATCCTGTACGACCACAGAAATGAAAAGGTGTACCACATTTGTGTACAATAAATAAGAATGCAGTGTGTAAAAACAAAAATAAATAAAATTTGAAAAAGAAGGACATCTAAAGGACAAGAAGTTAATTTGATCAATAACATTCTTCCAGGAAATTAGACAGCTTGAGTGAAATGAAATAGTTCTTAAAAAATAAACTTTACTGAACACAACTAAAAATTAAAAATTAAATTAATCTGTATAGCTGAATTTATTAAACAAATTGAACTTGTACCAAAGCCCCTTTCACAATGTATGCTCCACACTCTGAAAATTTAACTGGATTACATTGGACATTTAGGAATGAAATGATTCAAGTTATTTACAAATTCTGTTAAAAACCAGAGAAAGAAGAAAGATATCCAAACATTTTATGAGGTCAGAATAACTCTAATGACATGACTGAACAAAGACATCATAAGAATATCTCTCAAAAAATAGACGCAAAATAGCAAATTATTAGCAAGTCAAATCTAACAATACCTAAAAATGAAAATATTTCATGGTCTGGAAGAATTTATCCCAGTAATGCAGCATCTATTTAACAGTTATAATCCAATCAATGTTATTCACTATGTCAAAAAAATAAAAGGAAAAAAACCCATAAAATCATTATAATATTTCAGACAAAGCATTTGTCAAAATCTAACACCAATTATGTTAAAAACTTCCAAAGAATAGAACTTCCTCAACTTGATACAGGACATTTAGAAAAATTCTGAGTGCCAAATCATACTTAATTGCTAAATATCATACTTAATTGCTCTTTCTTCAGATGAGCAACATGACAAAGTGTTCCTCTCTTGCCAGTGATGGAGGGATCAGTTTACTGGAAGTCCTACATATTGCAGTAAGGTAAGAAAAATAAAAGGCCAAAGATATGACAAACTAAAACCAGACTGACTTGCAAATGAACTGATTTTTTGTGTAGAGAATCCTAAGAAATGTACAACCTACTAAAGCAGATGATTTAATTTAACAGGGTTATAGGATACAACACTAATATGCAAAAACCAATTCTACTTTTTATATTCTGGTATCGAACTATTGGAAAGTCATTACAACCTATTCTTAATGGTGCGCAAAACTTAACAAAAGATTTTCATCTTCTAAATTAAACTGTGAAGTATTAGGAAGAGAAAAACTGGATTTTGTTAAAATTCTCAGTTCTCCCAACATGCCAGGAGGTGTTTGGAGGAGAAGGTTACACATTGATAAACTAGTTTTGAAATTTATATTGAATTTTAAAAGACATACAAGTCAATATTGAAGAAAGATGACTGAGTTGAACGACTTGCTCTCCCTGACTTCAGAATTCATTATATGGTTACAGTGATCTAGAAAGAGTGGTACTTCATGCGGATAGCTAGATCAAAGGAACAGAATGGAGATCCCAGAAACGGGGCTCTTCCTACATGGTAATTGAACTTTGGAAGAACAACAAAGTAATCCAATGGATAAAAGGAAATTTTTTTTTTAAACCAATGGAGCTGGAATCACGGTTCTAATGTGGAAGGTAAGATGAAATTAAACTCTACCTAACTATATTAAAGAAAGTTCCTAGACTAAGTGTAAACTATAAAACTCTACCCCTCACATTTTGGGGTTAGGAGAGCATTGTTTTATACAGGTCCTTTAATATGACAACCATAAAAGAAATAGCAACAAACTAGACTTCACCAAAATTAAAAAAATCACTGCTTATCAAAAAGATACTAAAAGAAGCTAAATAGCAAACTACAAACACAGAAAACTATTTTTAAAACAAATATCTAATAAAATATAATGACCAAGATATGTATAAATCTCGAAACTTAGTTATTTACCCAGGACAAACAAAAACATATATTAACAAGGGACTTGTACAATAACATTTATAGCAGTTATATTCACTACAGCTCAATATTGGCAACAGCCCTGGTAACTTAAAGTGGGAGAATGGATAAAGAAACTCTGATATATTCATTTAATTGAATGCTACTCATGAATAAAATTACTAACTCATATGACTATATGGATAAATCTCAAAAACATTTTGCTGAGTTTATGAAGCCTTACACACAACACAGAATACATCATATGATTCCATTTATATAAAATTCTGAAACAGGAGAGATTTGTCCATGGTGAAAAAGGCTATTATTGCCTTTGGGAAAAGGGGATGATAGTAATATTTCATGTTTTGATAGGTTTTTGTGTTATCCAAGAACATGAATTTATCAATACTCAGTAAATATACACTAAATAATTATACATTTCATAGAATGCAAATTGTACATTAAAAACTGTAAACAAATATTGAACTCTAGTTAGAGGTACACATCCTGAATTATTTAGGAAGGAATGTGTTCACGTCTGCAATTAACCTTGAAATGCACTGAAAGTCAGATGGAGGAAGAGTAGATAAAAAATAAAATATGTGATAAATCAAGTAAATAAAATATTAATAATGGAGTCATGTAGTGGGCGTATCTGTAATTCACCATAGGGTTTTCAATTATAATGTGTATTTTAATGTTTTTGTTACACATTTTTAGGGGAAAAAATTCCTATTGGTTTTCTGAATCCTAGAGACTGACAGTTCCACACAAAATAATTAGTTCAAGCTCAGAAACATTAGGAAAGGAATAAAATCGTTGCAAGCAATTCCAAGTGGCTTACTCACCTTTGGCAGGAAGTTTTGGGTGTCCTGCTTCCTCTCCATTCCGAATTCAGTGATACTCTGCAGTGTTGGTCAAGACCTCTTCTTGAAATTCTACTTTATTCTGCTTCTCTTTCCTCCTGCCTTGGGTCATCCTTATTTCCTTTGCAGTCTTCCTTTCCTTCCCATCTCACAAAAAATGTTTTTCCCCTCAAGGTTTTGCCATTAGCTCTTTTATTTGCTCCATTAATAAATCTCAAAATTGGTCCATAAGACCACTGATTTCAGAACCATGTTGGTTGCTATTTAATTCTGACTCACCGAAACACCAGGAAGCACCCAAATTATGTTCCCTGCGAGTCAGACCATGGACTCGATATAGTTACTTGACAGGTGATCTTCCACATGCCTTCTTAATAACCGATTGGCAGGCTCATCATGGAGTGCAGCTGCATCTTCCTTTCTGGGTTGCCGTTTTGGGGGATGATTGAAATTACTGCCTGTCTCTGTTTCACCTGCATCGTTTTTTTTTTTTTTGCTTGCTTCATTTTGTTTTGTTAACCATTGGATTAACATCCTCATGTAGCCCTTTCATGGTTTTATGCCCTTTCTGGGCTCCTGCTTGTCTTGATTAAGACCTGAATTAGAATCTCCCTAGTGGAGGAACCATACAAATCTATTTCCATAGTGTTAAATGCCCCGATTTTCCTTCCTTGTGTCTCTATTTCAGAAACGTTCCTCCACTTACTTTTCCTATAAGAGCCTTGGGCATTTGTGACTAGTTTCCAAAGTAGGAAGGCTGGTTTTTATCCATTCTGAAAGCTATAGTTTTCCAGCTTGCTGTAACAAAATAACTATAACTATAAAACAGTGTTATTATGTTCACAAGAATACTAACTTTGCTATTATAAAGCTAAAATTTTCTAGTTTGTAAACCTTATACATCAAAATAATTGTTTTAGTTAGCATAATTTTTGAAATAATGGAAGTTTTCTTAGGAAAAAAGCTATAGTACGAAGCTTAGAAACAAAGCTTATTTGTAAGATCTTGGACAGGAAGAGTATTTGTCAATCAGCACTGCCACAGTGCCTGAGACCCTCAGACTCTCCATATGTGTTACTTATTACACATCCTTTAATATATAAAGATTCATATCAGTAATATAATAGGATTTTGTGAAAAGAATTTTGTTAGATTGTTATGTAAAGTTTTTGACATAAGGTCCTATTCATGGTGTGTTCTCTATACATAGTAATTCCTTTCTCTTCATAGCTGTAGACATAGCTTGGCTTTTCTATCAGGACAAACAAATGTGGAAGTGGGGTGAGGTTGGGGTAGCCTATTTCAAATAATAGAGGATAAGGACCTCTGCAAAGTACTTACCCACTGGCCCCAGGGTTTTTGTGTCTCTGCTTTCTTCAACTCCTTTACATCAATTTTAACCACCACTAGACCAGCATCTTTCCTGAAAAACTTTTGCTGAGTAGTGACTTTGTTTGGAGGAGGAAATGCTCTCCTGTTCCCCACCTGCCTCAGGCTAGACTTTTGTCTGTAACCTAACGAAGAGTGTATGTTACAAGCAGACCTATACACCGAGTTCCTATTATTCTTGGAGTCCATGGAGATCAGGGGTCAAGCAGTTAGGTGGCCAGGGAACTGATGATGTTAAAGATTTGCATTGATCCTTCAGATGCCAACAGCTGAGAAAATGCAGGCTTTCAGTAAGACTCTTTGTTTAAACTCCCTGCTTAAGGGAGGCTATTAAGGCTCTTTGATAACTCATGGCTTTAAGAAGCAGTTTCTATAAACCAGTACCAGTCAATTGTTGGCAGGTTCAGAGTCCTGACTGAAGCTTTCAAACAACTGGATGGGAAACAGTTGACTTTGCCCACCTTGTCAAAGAAGTATGTGCCCTACTGTGGTTGGAGAAGCAGACTATACAGAGCTAATCATGCCACCAAACAGATTACAACAGATGTAGGAATGGGGCTGATGGTAGCTTTCATTTCGAGTGCTTCTTATGTGGCAGACATTTTTCTAAGAGTTTGACAGGGATTACATACATCCTATGTAGTATTCTTAATAACATCGAAAAATTCATTAACTACGCCATTTCATAGATGGAGAAACTGAGGCATCAAGGGGTTAAGTAACTTGACAGACTGCCTGGCTGACGAGTGTGAAACAAGGATTCCCACCCAAATGCTCTGTCTCCAAAGCCTGAAATGCTGACTGGACAACAGAGGGGTGATTAATTCTAATGGAAGGAAGTTAGTAAAAGCTTTGCAGAAGTGGAATCTGAGCAAGAATTGGGAATATGTGGTTATTAGGATTTAGACCTGTAGCTCTGTGAGGGAAAGGGCATAAAAGCTGGCAGAAAATATAGATCCACAGAAGCTTGTGCATGTGTACACACTTCAAGAAAAGAAACTCTGAGGACCCCCAGCTAATTATTAATAATAACAATAAAACAAATATGTGATAATGACAGAGATAACTCAGCTCCTAAGAAATTACCATGACCAGTGAATTAGGTAAGATAGAAAAGTCATCTACTCAAACTGAGATCCAAGAACTCAGGAAGAGAAGTAGGTACTGCCCAAAGTGCATACTTTCACATTTCTCAGCAGCAAAGAGCTGGGAGACTCTTGATTACTACTGTCAAATGTTAAGCTTGGAGGTGAGGGTGGCACTGCTTTTCCAGTCTTACAGAATTCATTCATTAATTTGTTCATTCATTGCTGAAAGAAGCATATAAATAAAGTCAAAAATCAAAAATGTGGAGTAACAAAGAGGTGAATATTCAGTGATAAAAGATCTCAGTCGTAAAAAATATGGAAACCTTAGATGAAATGAATTTGAGGCGTTTCCTGCAATACAGGGCCTCTTAGAACTGTTAAATGCTGACATCCACCGTGAGTCTTCCAAGAGTGGGAGCAGAGTTCGTGATTCCCAAACCCCGGTTTTATAGACTGAGTTTATGAAATGCTAAGTAGCTACTCTTCTGGATCCCTGGTGGCCAATTTTCCGTGCAGAATAGAAATAGAGGTGATGTTTAATATTTGGTGAGCTATTCCTTTGTGTCGAGTAACGTGCTGGCACGTGTGGACGCATAATCATCAATTCTCACTAAAGCTCTTTAAAGTCGATGTCATTGGCCCCAGTTTGCAGATGAGGATACCTGGGCTCTGCATAACTAATTGGCGCAAGGTCACATCACTGTTAAATTGAAAGCAATGGAATGGTGCTTTCTCTGTAAAGCCCTTTCTGTTTCCGGGACAACAGAGTCACGTACTTGTTATTTACAGAGCAGAGTTGGAGCTTTGATTTTCTTCTTGTATAGTTTTCTTAAAAGTTTAGGGGCCAGAATATTAATGTGCTAGTTTTTCTTGCCCACCCCTAGCACTTAACTCAGATTCAGTAGAGGACAGTATGCAGCCCAGTACTCTTGTATTACCCAGTTTATGTGGCTGTCTCTAGGTTATGAGCTCCTTGGTAGCATTGACAATGACATAGTCTTGAAACTCTAACATTAACACTGTATTTGGTGTTGTTTACAAAAGAAACATCCAAATGTGGAGGCCAGACCACAGGGTCAGATGTTCCCTGCCTCCACCCAAACTGTCTCTGTTGCCCTTCATGAATTAGTCTTACTTCATTTTTCTAAGTGTCCTAAAAGAGTTGGTTACTCATTTCCTTATAGTGACCATTTCTAGAGCAAATAGCTTCATTATTTCTATCTTATTATTATCTGTATAAGAAATATACATGAGTTCTGTTCAATTGAATTCCAATAAAAGCCCATCCAATCTAATCCAATGCAATTCAGTCCAATCCCATAACACCCTGTGTTCTATTTGAATCTGTGCTAATCTGCAGTCTGCCAGGATTTTATCACTGCTGTCTCCCCAGCTCCTAGTGCATTCATGGTAGACCCCACTATTTTTAAAAAACAAAAAAGGAATAAATAATGCTTGAACAACTGTATGTTTCTAGGTAAGGAGCAAGCATCAAAGTAAAAGAAAACAAAACAAAACAAAAAAGTTGAGTTCATTCCTGAATCTGCCAGTTACTACCTGTATGACCTTGGGTAAGACATTTACCTATTCAGAATTTCAGTTTCTTCATCTATAAAAGGGAGGAAATACTATCACCTACATCAGAGAGTGGTTGCTTGAGGTAAATGTGATCATGTGGGGAAAGGGCTTACCATGGTGCCTGACACTTAGAGATGAACTTCTTGCTGCTATGATATTGATAGTGTTAGTACCAACTATATTTCAATAGAAAAGTGAATGAATAAATGATTCAATATTTATTAAACCTGTGGGTATAGTGAAATTGACAGTCATGGACTTCAGGACTAACTCTGCCCCTTAATTGCTATGCAGCCTTGGGAACACCACAGGGCATTTCTGAACTGTTTTCTTATCTATAAATTGGGACTTCTACTGTCCACATTTCAGGGTTGCTTCTAGGCTTAAGGAAATAAAGTATGTGGAAGTGTGTTTTCGTGATAGAAGTCTAGAGAGTTGGAAGGAGCTACTTTCCCGTGCTAGCACCATCTTTTAATATGCTGGGACGAGTTGTCTGAAATGCAGACATGTAAACAGTCTTGCTCATGTGACTTGACTACAAATGTTAGGAAAAATCTAATAAAGTAGTATTTTGAAAGAGACAGAGTTATGCCTCCTTTCCTTTAGTACACATAATACTGTGCCATTTGCATTTTCAAAGTATCGTCGACTGATGTCCATAAAAAATGAAATACTAATAATCAGTATGTAATCAACTTGCACAATTTCATTGGTGTTGATACCTAGTTCTTATCTTGTTCTGGACAACTAGAAACTGCCAGGGCATTTTCATCTTCTCCTGCAGGTGCTCAGTCTAGATAGGGTTGCACGACATGACTTTTAGGATTTCACTTTAAAATATTGACCTCCACTGAACAATGAAGGTCCACAAATGTATCCCAATAATGAATGTGTTTGTATCATTTCTGACATTAAAATTAGAGAAGCAAATCTGGTTAATTTGTACAGTGCCTTGTATTCAATAGTTGTTGAACCAAAGTGTGATGAATTTATTTTATTCAAGTCTTGATTTTTAGGGGTATAAAAATATGCAATGTACACTCTATTGGTTACTTTTCTTTTAATATAAATTTCCTCCATTCTTTAGCATCAATTTTTTTCCTGATAAAGTGGGCATAGTAACACTGAACTCGATGTGTTGTTGTGAAAATAAGCAGACATTTATATTTATTTGAACTTGAATGCTTTTATGAATACCAACACAATTTGCACAACAATCTAAGGAGGCAGATACTATTTATATCCATGGAAATGGATAAGGAAATTGAGTCAGAGATTTACTGACTTCCCCAAATTTGCATACCTAGCAGGAGGAAAGCAACTAGCAAAGTTCTAGGTAGATACTAGGTCAGTTGTTAGGGATGGTGTCCTTGCTGTGTGCCCACAGCAGATCAAGCCCCCTCATTTCACATAGTTATAGCCTCATCATAAAAAAGGAGAATGTGAGTGCCATGAAAATGACAGAGAAAACAACAAAACCCACAGATTTGTTTCAATAACAACATTTCCTGGATTAACTCAGCATTTCCTCAATTTGAAAACTCACGATGGGTTTGACTGGAGCAACTACAATTTCATAGACTATTTTTCCTGCTTGGTGCTGGTTGTCTCAAAAACCCAGAAGCAGAGACTCAGGAGACTAAGGTGCAGGGAGGTTAATAATGGTGACTAAGACTTGAACTCGTGTCTCACTAGTCACAAACCTCAGACTCTTTCCATTAAAGCACAATAAAATATGAAATCAGCCACATGGGTCATTTAGAGGCTTTCAATTCCACAACACAAGGAACTTCTGCAATTCCCACTTGACAAACAGCGTGAGACTACTTGTTCCAGATTTTGCTATAGGTGCTAAGGACACAAAAACGAATAAAATAGAGTTCCAGTTTCACACTGGGGAAAGGGGTCAGAGATCATCAGACTCCGCCTTTCCTAGCCCTTCCCACTTTTCAGTACGGAGGACATTTACAAGGCAGATTCAGTTAAAAGTAGCCCTGAACCATGTCTCCAGCAGATGGGTCCTGGCATGAGTCTGGGTGACCTGATTTTCCTATGTCTTAAAGGATCCTAAGCACTCCCATAACCAATAGGTGAAATCACCCCATTTTTTCTTATTTCTTCAACTTTCATTTCTTCTGCTTTCATTTCTGACACCTGTTTACATCTCAAAATGAGGCTAGAAGTCTAGCCAGAGCTCCTGTTCCTCATGACTCAGCCCAATCTCTCTGCTTCCTCACACACGGCTCCCCTCAGCTCACAGGTGCTAGCTCAGGATGATACCAATCTAGGAAAATCATGGGGATTGGCAGAATCACTACTATACCAGACTGCAAGCACCATCTTATATTTATTTTCTATTACTGCCTTACAATTTACCCACAAATTTAGGGGACTAAAACAACACATTTATTATCTCCCAATTTTCATGAATTAAGAGTTTGTTACATTTTTAGCTGGATTCTCTACTCAGGGTCTCAAAGGCTAAAATCAAGGTATCCACCAGCTGCTTCCTCATCTAGAGGATCCACTAGGGAAAAATCTGCTTCCAAACTTACTCAGGTTGTTAGCAGAATTTATTTTCTTGCAGTTGCAGGACTAAGATCCCACTGTTTTGGTGTCAGATAAGGATCACTGTTAGCCTCCAGAGTCCACTCTCAGGTCCTTGTCACAGTGGCTTCTTCAACTGAGTGACAGGGAAGTTCCCTCACAGCCAATCTCTTCATTGTTTCAGTCTCTCTGACATGCCTTTGGGGTGTCAGAGAAATTTCTTTGCTTTTACAGCACTTACATAATTAAGTTGAACCCACTGATGTACTCTCCTCATTTTAAGGCTGATTATACCATTTAAAAACCCAATCATGAGAGTAAAATTCAAGGGTGCAGGAAATCATGGAGTACTTAGAATTCTGCTTCCCACACACCTCCACCTGGAGATCCTGGCTGCCATGTTCTGCCTTTCAGTCAAAACCTCTTGAAGAATCATGCCAAACCTGCCAAACCTCTATAAGACCAAAGTTGTGATCCTTGCCATCCACCCTTGGAATCTGAGATTTGGGCAGGTGGCTCCCATTAGGAAGTCAGATTCCATGGCTAGCTCAGTCCTTTTAACCTAGTGCAGATTATTTCCAGTTTTTTTCCTCTTTCTGTAGTTGCCACATGCCTCACAGCTGAGCCATCTTATACAATGACAGGTATAGAGCCAGGTAAATAGGGTACAGTGTGACAAAGGCTATCTGACTTAGCTGAACAAGGCCATGATAGACACAGTGCAGGGATTTGTGGATTCTGCTTTGTATAATAGGAGCTATAAAATAGGACTTTGGCAGAGGAGTGGCAGTTGTCATAGACTCGATAGAGAAGTATAGTTTTATTAGAAAATAGGAAGAATGGCCATGAGATATCCAGGATATGGTAGTGCAAGGTTAGTGAATGAAAGGAAATATTTGAATTTAAAGTAATCGAGTCGAAGTTGAATTTGAATTTAAGTATCAGGTAGAAGTTAAGAAAGGGGCGTCCACGTCATAAGTTACATTGGCATTTAACTCATACATAAAATGCAGTCATTGAAGGTTTTTAGTTCAAGATGACATCAGTGGATGTATTTTGAGAATACTTGCCCCCGGGACAGGGTAAGAAGGTGAGTTGATTTAAGATGGGGCCATTTGGGAAGCTTCTACAATAGAATAATGGACGGTATGAGTTGGGGGGTTGGAGAGAGAAGAATGGCTACAATGCTTGTTTTGGAGGTAAAGGTGAGATGACCGTGGAGCTGCGTGGAGAGGCTTGAGCACTCTGCTGACTTGCTGCACGATCTTCTATGCCTCAAACCATCAGTCATTTGATATTCTTCTCTAAACTTTGCATACGTCTGTCTGCTTCCTTTAATATTCTACATGAGCCTCCGTGCATTCATTCGGAAGGTGTCAGACACAGTTTTACCAAGGCTGGACTTCCTGCTGCATGGATTCACAGCAAGGTGAAAGCTGTTTCCCCTCTGGACTCAGCATTATTACCCCTCCTCCCACTGCCAATATCTCCTGAGGTTATTTAAACAACCTCTACAATGTCGCTGATTCCAGAAATCTTGTTCCAAACTCTCCAATGGAGTCATTGTCATAGAAGAATCTACATATGGCTTAATGACTTGTGCCTCACCTATGTCACAAGAATGACCTTGATATCTATCATAAAGAAAAAAAAAAAAACATGTTGGAAAAATCTAATCTCTGGTGATAGAAGTCAGAAGAATGGTTAGCTCTGGGGGCTTCCTGAGTGTAGAGCAATAGGAGGGAGCATTCTGAAGTGCCAGAAATGCTATCTTTAACTGGGTGGTGGTTTCATAGCTTTTAACTGTGTGAAATCGCATCAAGCTGTGCCCTTACGATCTGTGCACTTTACTATATGTGAATTATGCCTCAATAAAATGAATAAATAAAGGAAAAATAACCACATGTCATTCCCCAAACTTGTATATAATTTTTAGAAGGTGAATTTTATGATCACCATTATTGAAAAAAAAATTGAGATGCAAATTTGCATGCCTTACCCAAAGTCACATGCACATCCAGATGCAGAGACAGCATCCTAACCCAAGTTGCTGTCATTCCAAAGTCTTTATTTTTTCTGCATAAGACCAAGGGATTTCAAAACTTATTTCTGCTGTGTATTTTTTTTTCTCCCTGGAATATAATGACTGTGTGTTCCTCTAATATGCATGTTAGATTTACTATATTCTGATGTAGTAGACTTACTGGGGACACAATGAAGTCACACTTGCTTGTACAAAGGAAAAATATCACTTCTATGTTAGCTGTGCAAGGAAAAATCAAGTTCTCAGATAGGAAGCAGGACTTGGGAGGAAGGGGCTTGGAGTGGCCAGAGTGGATGGCCCTGCCTCTGGCTTGGTCCTCTAGGCTGAGCACTCCTGAGAGGTAGAGGAGATGGTACCTGCGGTTGAGAAACCATGGTGTGGAAGCCACATGTTCAAATTTTTACACCATGTTTCATAAATGAGATTGTTTAGTTTATTTCACTGTGTATTCCTTAAGTAATATTTTCTTGTGTGTAGTAAAATCTCCTCCACTGATTTTTTTTCCAAAACGGCAAAGATATCTAGGCTTCACTGAAGATCTGCGTGATAAGAGTAACTGGAACCTGGACCATTTGAACCTGTTCCTCCAGGTGTTTCTTCTAATACACATTGAAGGGCAAAACCCATTGCCAAGACATGTCTGTTTCAGAGCACCTCTGCTCTACATGGAGTCTGCCTTAGAAGAGCATCACTCTCTTCTGAGTTCAACATGGAGATCAGCACAGTTAGGAAGCCCCAGGGTGGTCAGCAGAGGGTCTTTGAGGTCAGATCCCTTAACTTATCATGGAGATCCCTCAACCCACTTCAACATTCAAACTATGGATTTTCTGCTTTCCCTATTTTCCTCTCTTCTCGCTTCTCCCTCCTCTGCCCCACTTTCTTTCTTATACAATAAAACACACTCCTTTGTAAACTTTGGTTATGGAAAAACACAGTGTCATGTAAGCATACATAGTCAACACACAGGACAGTTATATCACCTTCCATATTTCCCTTCTAGCCTTTTGTAACTACCTCTATTTTGTTTTTATTCATTGGCAGACATTTATGTGTTTTCTGTCCATTTTCTTTGCATTTTCCAGAATGATGACTTTCTGTGTAAGTGGAATCATGTAGCCTTTGAGTATGGTCTTTTACTTGCATAGTGTAATACATTTATAACACAGAATCCACCCTGCTGTGAGTTTCAGTACCTCACTCTTTTTTTTTTTTTTTAATTGCTAAATAGTATTCCATTTCCTGCCAATTGTGACTAAGGAGGAACTGCCTGGCTCAGGTATGTGCATGTGAGCAGGTGTAGGGTAGGCAGGCAGGGGTGTGTGATTCAGATCCCCTAGTTTGGGATAGCATGACAATGAACAGCTCTGTAATGCTACCCTGTGACATTGTGAATGGAAAATAATCCTCATCCTTTGTATTTTGACATGTATGGGTTAATGGTAACTTTTAGAAAAGGAGACAACAGAGTACCAAGATTTACTTATGATTTTCCCTCTATTGATTATAACTGCTTCTCTTATTTCCAGCCAAATCCCATTCTGTGGAGAGTAGAAGAAACATATGCATGTCTGTTCTTAGAAGTGTCCTTGTTACAGAATAGAGCAGGTGGAGAGAACCACTGCCACAGGGAACAGCCAAGGGTGTGCCAATTCCCCACTATGGGACCCAGAGTGAGCTCAGTCACAGGTCTGAGTCCCAGTTCACCTCACCTAATCCTTCCTGCTTCGCTTGTCCTCCCTGGGCCTTAGGAAGTCAGGTGAGGTGACAGAGGTGAGACCCTGTGAAAACTCAGAATTGATTAACATATGTTAACTTCATTTAGAGGCATAGGAGCATGTGCTGTGTCCTCACCTTGAATCTGCACAGCCCAGGAGTACATGCCCCTGCTGTGCCTCCAAAGACCCCTCCTTTGAGGGAAAGGAAGAAAGAATCCAGTTCAAATTCAGGAAGTTGAATTTGAGAGTCATGTTGTAGTCAATGTTTTTCTAAATAATTTCAGGTATAAGAAATGATCATTTGGATTCTGGGGCATTTGGACAGGTTAAAACTCCTTTAATTTTTTTCTTTTGCTTAACACTTTCATATCTGATATTTACTCTAAAAGCTACTAAATTTGATTGTAAGTCATAAAGACAAACCCCAAACCAACTTATCACTGTATGGTAATTAAAATATCACTGTATGGTAATTAAAGGTTATATACTACATTCTTAATTTGGTACAATCAAAATGCTATAGTATGTTAAATATCAAGTCATCTAGAATTCTAATGGATTTGAAATAAAATTAACCCCTTTAAAGTCATGATGCCGTGCTACTTGGTAAAATGAGAATAGCATGGGGTTGTTATGAGGTCAGAATATAACATATCCACCGTGCTTAGGAGAAGGCTAAGGAACTCAGTCTGTTATGTGAAGGAGGGAAGGGGGAGTGGTGTTATTGGGAGGAGCAGACAAATAAAAAATTATGACCCAACTAGATACCATCCTGTATGATAAAGATACCATGATATCAGAATATGGAAGACTGAACACTAACTTTTCAGTGGTTATGAGAAAAATGATATAGTAAGTCTACTAGAAGTTAATATATGGGATGAATTTAAAAATTGAGTAGCACTTAGGCAAACAATAATGACACTAAGAACAATAGTAAAAAGAGGGTCATTTCTAGTCAGATTGCCTGAGGTCATGACTTTGGCTACCACTCTTGAGATGAATGACCTTGGCAAGATACTATTCTCTCTACTTGGTGCTGAATCTCCTCAGAAACTACCTCACAGTGTAGTCAGAAGGACTGAATGAATTATGAAATTCCTGGTGCATAGTATATATCTTCAAAGATCTGTAATTTTAAACAAAAAAATAAATAGTCTGAGGGATCCATGGGTGTGGTGACCTCTGAAGGAAGAAGAGCAAGGTTTCCTTGAGTCTTTGATAAAGTAACAGGATTGAATGTGAGAGAAAAGCTACCAGTTAAGAGAGTCGAGTTACAGCTGGAGAAAGCACGCATCCTTCTAAGGAGCTTGAGTCTCACCCTGAACGAAATAAGCAATGAAAAATGTTCTGTTGATGAGCTGGAAAGGAATACTGGACTCAAGGAACACATTAAAGATTCCTTGTGATGCTACAACTGATAAATAAATGCTGGTGACCTGAACCAGAGAAGTGAAAAAAGTATCAAGGAGATAGATTGACAGACATCTGTGATGGGAACTAAGCATGACTCCCAAGTGTGTGGTTTTGTTCTGAAGGCAGGAGGAACAATTCCCTGGAGAAGAGAAGTGAAGAGGAGGACCAGAAGGAGGGGGAGGAGGAGGAAGAGGAGGGGGAGGAGGAGGAAGAGGAGGAGAGTAAGAAAAGGAGGAGGAAGAGGAAGGGAGGAGCCATGGCTAGGGTGGGTGCTGCATAGGCAGCCTAGACTACGTGGGGCGTCTAGAATGCCCAGGTGGTGA
This sequence comes from Sciurus vulgaris, assembly GCF_902686455.1. Lineage (NCBI taxonomy): Eukaryota > Metazoa > Chordata > Mammalia > Rodentia > Sciuridae > Sciurus > Sciurus vulgaris. The sequence goes on from NC_136472.1 coordinate 77,214,599, forward strand.
CTGCTGATTCCGCAGCCTGAACAATGGTGACCCCGTGTCACCAGAGCACAGGGGAGGGGACAGGACCTTTGCTGTCTTCATTTAGGGTAACTATGGAAGTTGAGCCCTGGTTCAGGGAATAAGCCCCGGGCCTGGATGGAGCTCAACATGGAGCAGCAAACTTGAATGGAGCAAAGAAAGGGGATTGAGGATGAGAAAGGCCCAAGACCTGGGCTGTGTGAGAAGCTCAGTGCTGCTTTGCCCACAGGTCCCTCTTAGAGATAGCAGACCCTTGGGGCTCTTGCTGATGAATCCTGTGATTTGAGGCAAAACCAAACTGGTTTCCCGCCTAGATCAGACCAGGAGGTGATGAGCTAAGGATGTATGACCTGGAAACCAGGAGGTCAATACTGTTCCCCAGACCTCCTCCCTCCCAACTCAGCCTGGAATACAAGAAAAAAGTGTTGCCAACAACATTTAATATTAGATAGTGGTGCTGGGTATAGGGAGGCCCTAAGTGACTTAGGAAAACCCTTTCTCAAAAACAAAAAATTGAAAAGGACTAAGAATGTAGCTCAGTGGTAAAGTCCCCCTCGGTTAAATTCCCAGTATTTCCCCAGTTCAAATTAGATAGTGGCATACAAGTCCATTCATGTCCTCTTGGAAAGGCTAAGCACAGACCAGATATTCTGAGCCATGCCTAGCTGCTCTGGGAGGGCTGGGTCAGAGTGTTTTCCAGCAGAGAGATGACACTGTCTTGCTGCATGCTTCTTACATGCTTGCAATGAATCATATCATCTTCCACCTTTGCTAGAGGAGGAAACTGAGGCTCAACATATAAGTTGATTACAAAAACCCTCAAACAAGCAAACTCATTCAAGGAGTGGCTACAAGTCATGGTCTGAGACCAAGATGTATATTTTTTCCTCTCCTAAACTGCCTTGCCAATATTTTGATAAATATAATTCAATCAGCAGTCTGTAAGTTTTATTAAAATGTCAAGAGGCTTACCAGTCGGAATGAAAACACAGGATAAAAAACACATTTGTGGGTTTTACTAAACCCCACACTGTTGGAATATAATTCCTACTGTTCAACAAATCCAGGCTCACTCATCTCTATTCTATTGTGCTAAGAACACAAAGTGATAGGAGGAATAATGTTTTCCTTTTTCTCTGCTCAGGCTTTGAGCTTAACACTGGACGCAGCATGCTGCTCCTAGCTCCAAAGCCAGGGAATTTGATAGCTACCACACAAGTGCATTTTGCTTCATTTAAAATCTTATTCTCCAAGTTTGGAACAATTGGCTACCCTCTGCACTGAGAGTTTATTAGCCTGTTTTCCTTTTTTTTTTTTTTTTTCTTTTTTTTTTCAAAAATGACAAATCATAATACATAGTTTTTTATTTTTTAGTGGAACCACAATAAATCCTAATCTCTGGTAAGGAATATGAAAGGAAAACCAAGCACACCGAGATGGGCTCCAGTGTTTTCCGGCTTTATCCCACACTGTGGCTTTTAGGAGGTAAAAGTCGGCATTATCAGTGGTCTCAAAGGCGCACCAGTTGCTGGGATGTACGTCAAGGAACAAAGTGGAATCTTTCCTGAACAAGCGATTATCAAATTACAGCCCTGTCACAGTGCTTCCTGGGAAGGGTCAGCACCTTCCCCTGTTCCCAACAGACAAAGAATGTGTGACAGGCAGATCGATACTTCAGTTAACTAAGCAGCCGGCTAATCACAGAACTGACAGCACACAATGTTGTTTGAAGACAATGAAATAAAAGTGCCTTTTTATAGATTTTTTTCCCATTCAACAGCTTGGTGAGTTTTGCTTTTTCATTCTCTCTCTCTCTCTCTCTCTCTCTCTTTATATATATATATATATATATATATATATATATTACTAAATGAGACTGATGGTGATTCTAAGTTCAAATTTCAAAGAAGAGGGCACATTCCTCCCAGTTAATGATGTGCATGCAGGATGTGATTTCTTGTGAATAAGGGGCTGCAGAGCAAGGGCGGGAAGCAAACTGATTTGTCAGCCTTGGATAGAAGATGGAGGAGGCCCAAATCAATTGTCATTAACTAATTACTCTTCTCCTTTTGTCAGGATAAATTGGTTCATCCAATGTGTTTTCTAAGTGTCAGGTGAATTGCATTAAAAAGGATAAACAGTACTCTTTTCCAGTACACTCTGTCGAAAATCTTAACAGCTTAATTGTTGTTCTGCTGATGAGAGAGGCGGTGCTGTGTAGCAATTAGGAACAGAGTCTGGGGTGGCTCTGAAGTGAAGCTTCCTCCAGGACTTCCTGGAGCAAGTGACGTAACCTCTCTGCACCTCAGTTTCCTTAACTGTAAAAGAAGGATCACGACAGGGTTGGCATGACTATTTAAAATTTGTAACACAGTTGTCCTCCTGTATCTGCACAGATACACCCTATGACCCTCCAGAGGATGCCTGACAGCACATAGTACTGAGTCCTACACACTCTTGTTGCCTATGCATGCATGCACACATTCAACGTCTTTTCCGTCTTAGTACTTATTCGTGGGGGCTGTAACTTATAAGTTTGAGGTCTGAGGGCAAAACCAGCAAAATTGCTTTTGTCTTCCTCACAATTTCAGCACTAAAAGATTCACACTTACCATAGATCTGAGCAACTTCCCCATATGATTGTTTTCTCTTTCTTTAAGTTGAAAACTTCCTCTTTTTTCACTTCGAGGAAACACATTCCAGCCGGTTAGCAAGTTGGATATGCCAAAGAGCTGATGCACCAGCCAAACTGGGGCATCACTACCCCAGTCCTTTGAGGCTGTTGTTAAGTAACATAGGGATACTTGAACACACACACTGAGATGCCATGGTGGTCAACCAGGGAAAGGTGAGGGCTCCCGGGTGAGCAAGAGATGGGGAGTGCGTTCAGTGTGGATACACTGGACAGAGGGATGGCTTGTGACCCAGCACGACTCAGCGGAGTGGTGCAAGATTTCATCGCACTACTCAGAATGGTGTGCAATTTAAAAACTTATGGCCTCTTGATTTCTGGAATTTCCCATTTAATATTTTAGAACTGGGGTTCATCAGGGGTGACAAATTATAAAATGCAACACTGTGGCTAACAGGGGACTACTGCTTAGATTTTATCAGGTGATGTTAAAAACCAGTCGTGGAAGGAGCTAGGCAGGGAGACTGGCATGCAGTAATGAACTGAACAGGCAATAGTACACTTGTCGATCTTTCTTCCTTTTCCAGGGACTTAGGAGAGCCACTCAAACATGAGGGTTGCTTTGTTTCAATGTAAAATGTATAGATCTTCCCAAGGGTCTTTTCACAACTATGAAACAGATTCCAATCCAACATCATTTTTCATTGTCACACAATTTTGCATGGGAGGATGCTTGTACCTTTTATTACAGAAGAAACTGAAACTGAGGGAGGTTATGGAACTCATTGAGGCAGCCAGTCACAGATTACAGGTCCAGCCCTGTGACATGGGTAAAACATTCAGATTCTGTGATCAGATCTCAGTTGAATCTTTGTACCATGATTTCTTGGCTATGTGACAATGGGAAACTTACTTAATCTCTCTGAGCTTCAGTTGCTTCAAATACCAAATAGAACAACCTACAACTGTTTCATAGGGTTGTGGTGAGAATAAAAAAATAAAATCCAGTGCAAAAACCTTGAGATCTAGTAAGCATACAGCAAATGATATTTGCTATGTTCATTCTTCTTCTTGTTGTTATCCTAATCATTGCTAATTAGGTAAATACTTAATGGGACAGAATTTATTATTACCATCATAAAACCCAATCTCTTTCCACTCTTTTCCTCCTCCTCCTTTTCATTTCTCTCTTCTTTCTTTTCTGGACACATATCAATTGCAATTAGCATACAGAGCATATGAGCAATCATCCTCCCAGTGAGGATGAAATTTTGACACTTTGGTCTGTGCTACTCATCCCCAGGTGAATCAGTCCGCTTGACCATGACTCCAGGTGTCCTATGCTCACAGAATGGAGTTTCTCCATCTGCAAAATAAAATGTGACACCTGACCACAACCATTGCCTTCTGACACAGTCTTCATTCTGCCCATTAAGTAGAGTGAGTCTAACACTTCCTGAGCATAATTCACACAACAAATATTGTAAAATATCCCCTATGTGCTGGGAACTACAGCAGGATCAAGGAGTAAAATGGGAAACAGACCAATATGATGCTTTTCTGGATGGGTCTCTTTTTTAAATTGGTTATTTTTAGTTATATATGACAGTATAATTCATTTTGATATAATTGTACAAGCATGGAATATATCTAGTTAGGACCCCAGATGGGTCTTTTAATGGGTGGGGACACAGAGCTAATTAATAGCATCTGATCACAATCATGGTCAGGGCTATGAGAGTGACCTGGTGTCATATGAACACGTATGAGACTCATACAGACCCCCAGGAAGGTTTTCCTGAGCATGTCTCACTGGGGTGGGCTCTGAACAAGAGTAGGGATTATGCAGGAGGGGTGCAAAGGCCCTGTGGTGGGAAAGACAGAAATTTTAGGAAGTGACATGGGTGTGGCAAGGGTGCAGTGTGAGTTTGGCCCCCTCCTGGTTGTGCCAGGACTTTAGAATTGATCCTGGGATGAACAAGACCCCTCTCCCTGGCCGTGGAAGTTACAAGCCTATGAAAATGGTAATGAAGAAAATTAACCAGATTTGCATTTTGAACTGGGGGTGAAGAATAGATAAGAGGAAGGCAGAAGGGAGTGCAGGGAGGTGCACTGGGAAGCCATTGCTGTGTGTCATGCTTCACAGCTTCTCACAAAATGCTGTGTGGTAGTACTTAGAATTCCAGTTTTATAAATGAGAAGTTTGTATTCTAGAGACATTAAATTCACCTTCTGTAGTCTCAGAACTGGCCTCTGGCAATGGGAGACATGGGTCTTTGGAGATCTGGCTTCAAATCCTGCCCAAAGACACAGCCTGTCTAGCTCCCTTTCTCTGCAGCAGGTCTGAGAATAATTTCACCTGAGAAAAGTGGCTCTTATCACCAGAAAGGGACATAGGTGAGTTGAAGTCCCCTAGTTGATTATTTGACACATCACACACACACACACACACACACACACACACACACACACACACACACACAGAGAAATTCCCAGGAATAAACAGGCACATTTTTAGGAAAGAAAACATAAAATGAAAGAGGTGTGGAGAAAAGCCCGTTCCCTGCCAGGTGGGCACATGATCTGAGTGGCGACTGTGTGGTGCAGGGCCCACGGCCCCTCTCCCCTCTGTCTGGGGCTCTCTCCTCTCTGCCTTTGTACAGGCTGGATCCTTCACCTGCACTGACAGACACCTCCCTATTGTTCATGACCACCTCAGCATTCCAATTGTCCTGCAAATCTTTCCCGACCTGCCCTCTCCCAGCTCCCAGCACAAAACTGATCCTGCCCTCCTCTGGCCCAGCCCTGATTGTCACGGGGCACTTCTTCCTGTTTCAACTCTCTCCAACTTTGGGTTGTGAGGGTCCTGGAAGGCAGGGATGTTAATATCTGCATCTCTACCCTGGAAAATGAGTGATGATAAATGAATGGGAGAGAGAAAGGAAAAGAGGGAATAAAAAGGAGATGAGGAAAGGAGATGGAGAAAAAGGAAGAGAATAAAGAAACAGATTTGCACTGTGGCTTATTATTTCTTAATTGTTGGCCAAATAACCAATATTAAGTTATATGTGAACTCCTCTTGATTGCAACTGAGTGAAATAATTAAATAGTATTGTAGTATATCATCCAGGTTCCTATTTCTGGGAAGAAGAGAAGAGAAGATATATTCATGTGACAAAGGCCAATTTGTTTTACTTACAGAGGTAAGGAGATGGAAGATATTCTGCATGATTGCCTAACAAAACAGGTCCTTTCTTGCAGAAATGACATTGTTTTACAAGAAGCATCTGTCTGTGGTGAAGAAGGATTAGGGGACAGTGCTACAAGATAGTCCTATCTAGCAAGAGTCATTGTGTTCCAACGGGGGGGGGGGGTCCTTCTGAGCTGAGGGGGAGTGTGGAGGGGCAGTTGGGGGTTCTACTGAGTATTGAGAGTGTTAAGGTTTGGATGTGGAGTGTCTGGCAAAGTCTCATATGCCGAAAGCTTGACTGCCAGCCCATTGCACCATTGGCAGCTGGGGAAACCTCAGGGGGTGAAGTGGAGTTTAATGGAAGGAAGTCTGGTCATCAAGGGTGTGTACTTGAGGGAGCTACTGGGATCCTAGTCCCTCCTCTCACTCTTTGCTTCCTGGTCACCATGAGGATAGCAGATCCTCTACCACAGGCTCCCTGCCATGACGTTCTGCCTTGTCAAATATCCCCCCACAGATGGGGTCAACAGACCATGGATTAAGACCACTAAAACTTTGAGACAAAAGAAATCTTTTCTGCTTTTATGTTGTTTTTTTCAGGTATTTTTGTCATAGTAACATAAAACTGACTAACACAAAGTCTGTTAAGATTCAATATCTTAGTATCAAGATTTAGGATGTAGGTAGAAGATCAATAAGAAATTGTGTGCAAATAATTTGTTAAGAACACATTTTAGTGACATCATTCAGGCCCAGAAAGACAAATACAGCATGTTCCTAATCATATGAACACTAAGAAAGTCAATTGTAAAGAAGTAGATACTAAAGCAGGGGTCCCTGGAGGCTATGAAGGGTAAGGGAGATAGAGGGAAGTCTAGGAATGGGTATGAAAATGCAGTCAGACAGAAGGAATGAGATCCAGTGTTCCAGAGCACAGTAGACTGATTATAGTATACAATCATCTCTCATATATTTTTATAAAGAACTAGAAGAGAGGCATTCAAAGGCTCCCAACACAAAGAAATACTAAATGGCTAAGGAGATGGAAATGCTAATTGCCCTGCCTTGCTCATTATAAATTGTATTAATACATCTATTTATCAAACTATCTTCCATAAATTTTTACAATTATTATGTGTCCAAAAATAAAGTTGAGTATATGTTAACAGAATGAAGGACAGAAACTGTATGATCATTTCAATGGATGTAGAAAACACACTTGACAAAATTCAACCTTCTTTCATGATAAAATCTCTCAACAAATTAGGAGAAAAAAATTCTTTGACACAATAAAGGTAATTTATTAGAAGCCTATAGTTAGCATCTTACTCAATGGTGAAAATTGAAAGCTTTTTCTCTAAGACCAAGAACAAGACAAGGATATATTAGCCTTCATCACTTTTTCTCAACATGATTTTGGAAGCCCTACCTAGAGCAATTAGGTTAAAAAAAAGAAAAAAAGAAAGAAAGAAAAGGCATCCAAGCATAAAGGGAAGAAATTAAATTTCATGTTTGCTGATGAAATAATCATATGTATAAAACTCTATAAAGTCCCCATCAAAAAATCTTAGAACTGATAAATAAATTCAGTGTAGTTGCATAAATCAAAATCAACATACCAAAATCATATGTTTCTCTACATGAACAATAAATTATGGAAAAATAAATCAAGACAATCCCATTTACAATAACATTAAAAATAGGAGTAAGTTTGATCATAGAGGTTAAAGATCTCTATACTGAAAACTAGAAAACATTAATGAAGGGAACTAAAGGAACAAAGAGCTGGAAAAATATCTCTGATTTCTAGATCAAAAGAATCATATTGTTTACAAATCCAAAGTACCCAAAGAAATCTATAGATTCAATGTAATCCCCATCAAAATTCCAACATCATTCTTCAAAGAAATAGAGGAAAACTCCAAAATTTATGTAGAACCAGAAAAGACATTCAGTAGCCCAAACAATCTTGATTAAAAGGAACAAAACTGGAAGCATCACATGACCTGATTTCAAGATGTATTACAGTTGTAGTAATCAAAGCAGCGCAGTACCGCCATAAAAACAGACATGTTGACAAGCAGAACAGGAAAAGGAACAGAGCAATATACTCACACATATAGGATCAATTGATTTCCTAAAACAGTGCCAAGAACACAAATGGGAGAAGGGACAGTCTCTTCAAAAACAGTGTTGGAACAATTAGATCTCCACATGCAGAATAATGAATTGAACCCTTATCTCATACCACATACAAAAATCCACCTCAAAATTGATGAAGGGCTGGGTGTGGTGGTGCACACTTACAATTCCAGCACCCTGGGAGGCTGAGGCAGGAGGATTACAAGTTCAAAGCCAGACTCAAGGCCCTAAGCAACTTAGCAAGACTCTGTCTCAAAATAAAAAAAGTAAAAAATGGTGCTGGGATGAGGCTCAGTGGTTAAGCATCCTAGGGTTCAATCCCTGATACCAAAAAGGAAAAGAAAAGAAATAAAGAACTTAAATGTATGGCCCAAAACTACAAAACTGTTAGAAGAAAACAAGGGGCAAAGCTTCATGGCATTGGGCTGGGTAATGATTTCTTGGATGTGATCCTAATGCAGTTATCAAAAGCAAAACACAGACAAATGAAATTTCTTCAAAAAGATTCTGCACAGCAAAGGAAACAACAGTGTGAATAGACAATCCATGGATTTCGAAAAAGTATTTGCAAAGTATATATCTGATAAGGGGCTGATATTCAACTCAAACAATTCAATGACAAGAAAACAAATAACATGATTAACAAATGAGCATAGGACCTGAATACCCATTTCTCAAAAAGAGATGAACTAATGGACAAAAGTTTTATGAAAAAAAATGTTCAACATCCCTAATCATCAGGGGAACACAAATTAAAACTACAATGAATTAGTACTTCAAACCTATTAAAATGGTTATTAGGCAAAAGACAAAAGATAACAACAGTTGGCAAGAATGTGTACACTTGTGATGTGTAGTAATTAATTGCAGAAAATATGGAGAATGGTATGGAGGTTCCTCAAAAAACTAAATGCAATTAACATACAGCACAGCAATCTCAATTCTGGGTACATATCTAAAAATAGGTAGAAGGAAATGAGAGGGAGGGGAGGTATGAAAAATCATGAACTGAGACAGACATCATTACCCGATGTATATGTATGATTACACGAATGGTATGAATCTACATCGTGTACAACCATAGAAACGAAATGATGTGCCCCATTTGTGTACAATGAATCAAAATGAAGCCTGTAAAAATAAAATAAATAAATAATTTTAAAACTATTGAAATCAGTTTGCTAAAGAGATATATGCATTCCCATGTTTGTTGCAGCATTATTCATACTAATCAAAATACTGGATCAACCTAAGTGTCCATCAACAGTTGAATGGATGAAGAAACATGGTATATACACACAGTAGAATACTATTGAGCCATAAAAAAGAAGAAAATTCTGTTGTTGGTGACAATAAGGATGAACTTAGAGGATATTATGCTAAATAAAATAGACCAGATACAGAAAGACAAGCATTGCATGATTTCATTTAGTTTGGAAATTTAAAAAATCAAACATATAGAAGCAGACTGTAGAATAGTGATCATCAGAGGCGGGGAAAGAGATGAAAATGAATGGAAATTGATCAAAATTTACAAAGTTCCAGTTAGAAGAATACAATTTCAAGATGTACTACACAGCGAGATAAATACAGCTAATAATAATTTATAGTATATTGCAAATTACTGAAAGAATTGAGATTTAAAATGTTCTCATTACAAAAAACTATGTAAGGGAATTAATGTTAATTAGCTGGATGTCATTCTACAATATATACATATATCAAAACATTACATTGTACTTCATAAATACATAGTTTTAATTCTTATTTAAAAATAAAAATTTAAATTAAATAAATTGAAATAAAAATTCAGTAAATGTGAATGTGCAGCCACAAGCTCAAGTGCACGAAGATGTCAGATCAATTTTTAAAAGTCAAATACAACTTTGAATACTGATCTTACTGAGCTGATGGAAAATCCAGTCTCAGTAAATATCGAGTTGATTGCCCCCAGGGCTTCTTATCCTGAGTACATCCTTAGAGAGAGGCACTTGGGAATTTAGCTACATTAGCCATGCACAACCAAGCTGGTTGCCTAGGCTGTCCTGACATTTTGGGTTTCAGCAGTTCTGCTTTTTTAAGTCATTTTGGGCGTCAGGGCTGTTGCCAAGGCCAAGCGTCCTGGCAACAAGTCCAATCTTGGTATCCCAGACTTGGCAAAGGATCTATGGCCCAGGGGCTGGACATCCCAAATGAAAGGTGCAAGTATCTAAGATACCCATGACTAGTAGATCCAGACCTCTGTGTCCTTCCTGACTTTCCAGAATCTTCTCTTGTCTCTGCTGCTCTAATTTTTTAAATGTTTATGTATAATTATGCATTTTTTAATTTTTAAAAAAATTTTTTACAAATTGCACTTTGACTCATTTTACACATCATTTTGTTTCTCTGGTACTCTAATTTTGTGGCTGACTCTGCTGTTCCTTGTACTCTATGTACAACTCTAAAATGTTTTGATTCTTTTCCTGTCTAAATTTAGAGTGTAATCACCTTAAATAAATGGCTTTCATGAAATCCAGAAAGAGTGATCCCTCTGGGGTCAGTGACAAAAATTTTTGGACTCTTCCTGAGATTGGGGACAGAACTGGAGAGAAAGAGTGAGTATCATTCCTCATTCTTCTGTTCATTTTCCCACATCAAGGGGAAACAGAATATCAAGGATACCTTACTAAGAGACCTTGACACAATAAAATGCCAGAGTTTTGAATGTTTGAATTTTTAAAATTGTGGTAAAATACACATAATGTACACCATTTCTAAGCAGTAGAGTTCAGTAGCATTAAGTACATTCGGGTTGTACAGCACATCTCCAGGACTTTTTCACTTTGCAAGACAGTAACTCCCTGTCTATTAAAGAACCCCCATTCCCTCTACTCACAGCACCTGACTATAATAGTTCAAGTTTCCACATGAATTTAACTACCCTTGATACCTCATATATGTGGAATCTACAGTATTTTACTTCCTAAATGCTCTCAGGGTTCATGAATATTATAGCATGAGTCAGAATCATTTTCCTTTTTAAGGCTGAATAATATTTCATTGTAAATATTTGCTACATTTTATACTTCCGTTCATCTATCCATGGACACTCAGGTTGTTTCTGCCCTTTGGCTTTGGCAAATAATACTACTATGAACACAGTACATAAAATAATGCAGTTTTAACACATAAAGGAGATTTAGGATTATTTTTATCATACTATAACTCTCACATACTCACAGCCCAATATGCTCTTTGGAGTGGAAAACAGAGGAATTGAGGTACCTTGTGAATCCTTCTCTCTTAAGGAGGGGTGGCCTAAGGGACGGGCCACATCAGCTACCTTCCAGGCCCAGAACTGTAGCTCAGACACCTATCCCCTGGGTTTCTGTAGGGTTACAGAAAGTAACCCAGTGAAAGCCCAGGCACACAGTAGGCTCCACACCCTTGCCCAGCCCTCACTTCCCTTCTAACCTACCCTGCTCTCAGTGCAGACACCCGGGAGTGCCCAGGTCCCAGGGTGGCTTACAGTGCATCAAGTATTCTGAAAACGATTAGATTGCAGATTCTGCCTTCTGTATAGTCAAAACATTTAAAATACCATTAAACCTCTGCTTTCCCAGCGCTGTGGGTTTCTGCAACCTACGGCTCGCAAAATTTTTTTGTCTGCAGGGGTTCATAATATACTCCAGGCTCCGCGCGGAGCTGCACATGTTTCCACAATGCGATTATGGGGAGGAGTGGCGCACGGCTCGCCTTTTATTTTGAGATAGCAATTTTGCATGACATTTATCTCTCCCCTTGATTATGTATTTTTGTTCCCTGTGATCATTTTTCATGGGGATGAAGGAGGTCTGCTAGAGTTTTGTAATCAATTTTATCTAGATTTTTTTTTGTTTGTTTTCAAATTGGGGGCTTACAGCCAACTACTAGCAGAAAAATACAAGCTCCCTTTTTGCAAGGTGCATAGAGGAGAGAAGAAAAGATAGGACATTAATTAGTAGATACCATGTGTGGAGCATCATGACATCCTAGAGACTGGGATGGGACAGGAGCTTTGCCTACATGAACTCTAACCTGCTAATGCTGCTTGGGAGACGGAGAGATGCAGGGTTTCTCAGGAAGTGTTAAAGTCAGGACATGAACCCATCCTAATCAGGACAAGCTCCTGAGTCTGTGCTCAAGTCCCCACACATTACTATGCAGATACTGAGAGCCAGGTGCTTCCTGGGTCCAGGGAATATAGGGGTGGTGAACCTGGTCCCTGGAGTTTGCTTTCCAGGCAAGACTATCCTTCTCTATTATGCAGAGCTACATCTCCAGGCAGAAGAGACTTTCACAGGGTAAAGTGTTCTCAGAGCCTAAAAAAGGGAAAACAAATCACATCTCTCAGGCTTTTTATATGGACTTGAAGAATTTGCAGGAGGAAGGACATTCTAGGGAGAGTTACTCGATGGAAACACAAATGTGAGAAAATCTCAGATGGCATAGTTGACACTGAAGATAGAGAGTTCTCATAAAAAGGAGAGTGAGGACCCAACTTAGCTTTCTAACTCTTCATCTGTGCTTTACTGTATCTAAAAAAGATACTGCTCCAGGCATCTGAGTTTAAGGCAGTTGCTCCACCCACGAGGGATGGGCTAGGAATCTCGCCCTGGCTGTCTGCTTCCTAAGGTGTGTGTGTGCCCTGTGACTGACAGGGAGCAGGGATTTCTGATAGAACAAAATGAGATAGGGCAGAGGTGCCCATCCACAATAGGTCCCACAAGTCCAGTCTCTATGTTCTGGCATGGAGCTTCTTTCACAAGCCACTCCAGGTTCACATCCTGTCCCTGAACGGGGTGAAGGAGGGTCGCCCATGATCTCAACTTCTCTTCCGGCTCTGGCCCTGGCTGCAGCATCTTTCATCCACATGTATCCACCTCTCTCTCCATTTGTGCATGGACATCCCTCATTCACTTCCTAAGTCTAACCTGAAAACTTCTTCCTTAGTATCACCTTCTTTCTGTCCACCAGGCAGCAATCGATATTCCCTGCCCTGTGCTTCCATCTCCTGTCATGATTATCTTTATGAAGATTAATATCATTATTATTATTATTATTTTGGTATCAGGGCACTTAACCACTGAGCCACATCCCCAGCCCTTTTTAATTTCGAGACAGCATCCCTCTATGTTGCTTAGGGCCTCACTAAATTGCTGAGGCTGGCTTTGAACTTACCTTTATGGAGATTCTTAAAAAGTGGTCTTATAATTGTCAGTGTCCAAGTTTGCCCTTTCCACTGGAATTGTGCACCTGAGGCTCAGGGAGAGTGATGAACGCATACACGGTTGAGGAAGCCCTAGGATAGATGACTGACTTCTCCATCCCACAGCCTGCTGGGGCTTCTGCACCAGTAGGCAAAGGAGGAGAAGAGTGAATGAGCTCTGGCAAGAGTGAAGAAATGAATAAAAGTGTTAAAAGTGGACTGGGTATTGGTCAGGGGACCACAGGCAAACCTGGGAAGCGACAGGCCTGGGGCACCTTTCCAAGACAGCTGCAGTGGATCTGCATGTAGAATCCAGTGAGCAACAGATGGTACTCAGATGGCTTCTCAGGGGAGAAAAATCAAATCAATTGACCTAAAAAACCACCTAAAAGAGGATTAAACTCTTAAAAGACACTGTGTGCCTTTACAATTCTGTTGTAGAGGCTTTTAGCGGCTACCTGGTAGAAATCTCTGGCATATATATTTTCCCATTTTCAATTTCATATAGAGTGGCATTTTCCAAAGCATAGTCCCCTGACTGGTAATATCTAGTCAGGCAGTCACATTCCTCCCCTTAGCTGTGTAGATAAATCACAGCCCTGAGTATTGTGCTAAAGACAGTCGGGGCGGGGTGGGGTGAGGGGAAGGTCACTCTCTACTTGGGAGAGATCTGGGTGCAAATGCAAATAAGACCAATTACTAGTTGGGGAATCTTGGAAATTTTTCTTAATGTCTTTTTTATCTATCAAGTGGGGAGAACATTCCTTGCCATCACTGTTGTGAGAACTGAATGACTCTGAGTAACTGATCCCTAGGTGACAGTCCCCTGCCTGTGCCCTGCCCTTTCTTCAGAGGGGCAGAGCCCTCAGGGGAGTCATTGGAGGGAACAGGACCTGAGTTGCAGTTTTACAAGTTTGGAAAGCTCTTATAACTTTTTGAAACCGTGTCCACATTTCTCATTTGTTCCTTTAAAAAAAAAAATAAATAACTGCAATGTCACTGATCTACATCCCCAGCCCCTGGGATGGATTTTAAATCAATAGCACAAATAATCTCAGAATTAAAACCTCCATCTGTGAATTCTCTGGGCATCATGGAGTCCTCTGTCTTTGCCTCTGATTTCCTTTCTTGCATTTCCTTCATTCACTCATATATTCTTCATTCCCCTAACCATTATTTAATGAGCACATCACTCAATCTTCATTTACTAATTTTTTCTTTCATTTATTCAATATATAATTAATGACTTCTTTGGAGCAGGCACTGTGATACACATGTAAGGGACAATCCCAATCTTTAAGGGGTCCAGTTTCCACAGAAGTGTGAGAGACACACCCATGCACACATTTATAAACAGTGTTGGTTGCTGCGATGAGGCACAGACAGAAACTGTGTCAGCACGGAGGGGTGTGTGATTATTCACTGCCTCTTATGAGACACTGCCCGGGCTTCAGGGAGGAGGTGATGGGTGAGCTCCAGTTTACGTTGCAGACATCAGTATCACTGGGTCCCTCAGAAGAGTTCTTTGCTGCTGGTCTTCCTCAGTTAGGCAATGAGAAGACTGGAAGATTCTCAGGACTGAGTCCTATTTGTGTAAGCAAAAGATGAGCCTTGACGTGTGGGAAATAAAGCTATATCCTTGAGCTAATATAAGCCCCCCTGAAGCACTGGCAGAGATCCAGCAAATCCTGTCAGTCAGGGTCCAATCAGGAAAATAGAAACCCCTTTCAGTGTTATGACAGGGGGAATTTAATGAGGAGAATTTGTTACGCAAATGATGGAGATGGTGAAGAGCCAGGTGGAGGCTCGTAGGAAGACACAGAACAAGGATGAAAACAAGAGGTGTTATCTGATCTGGGAGCACTAGGCAAGGAGAAACACCCTTCTTCTTTTTCCCTTTCTCTAATCTCCCACCAGTTCCTCCCTTTGACTGAAGTTAGAAGACAATTAGACACAGAGACCTGAAAATTCCCACCTGCTATAGTCAGCCTCTCTTCTGTGCAATTCAGAGCATGAAGACATGAAAGTGCAAGACTGTACTTGAAGAAAACAAACCCAAGACTGGTTCAGAAAGGCTCTCATCCTCATGGCACGGGACCATCCCAGGCTGTGCAGAACCAGTTCTCCACAGCACCACCATGTGGCAGAAGAAATCACTGAGGATGAGAGTGGGTCAGATGGGTTCTCATCCTTGGTTTTTATACACCCCACAGTTCCTGGACAATTCATAGGGCAGATGTGGGATATCAGAAAAACTCATGAGATAGTATTAAACTTCCTGTCAAGAAGGCATATATGTGATTCTCATGACTCAGATTGAAAAAAGTAAACTGTATTTGAACACTATTGAAACCTAACTTGGGAATGAGATCAGGTTGATTATAAGGTAACACAGTAATAATTATACCTACTAAAATTGAGTTTTACTATGTGCCAAACACTGTATTAAACATTTTAAATAAATTAGGGTCACTTAATACCTAAGACAACCTTGGGAGGGTATATATTATTACCCCATTTTATAGATAAGGAATCTGAAATTTAGTGACTTGTAGAAGGTCACATAACTAATAAATGGTAGAGATAGATTTCAATCTCAGAGTCCTTGGAATTCCAAACATATGCTGTTAATCACCATGGTATATGGCTGCAAAGGAACAAAACTCTCCTTCATATAACAGACAGAACAGAGTTCCTCTGGTTCCACTATAAGGGACAGTGAGGGTCAGGTGCCATGCAGTGGAGAAAAGACTATTTCACTAATGTAATGCAGTGTCCCAGAAACCAGCATCAGGACCCGGATCAAAATATATTTGTACCATGTACAGCAGCAATGGTCTTTTTAGCTTCTGTAATTGGATAACTTGGCACTATTCCTACTCTCCCCACTGCTGGAGACAGAAGTTTGGTCCCAGGGAATGTAGCAAAGGGAAATGGGCTGAAACCAACTGGAAGAGAATTTGAGCTGATTATCCTGCAAAATATGTCTGAGCTCTGAGTTGTTACACAATAAGAGTCCCCCTAGGGATGGTGCAGAGGAGAAGCCCCATTGCCTTTAGCTCCTCTGAGTAAGTGCTGTGTAAACACAAAGTATCTGGATGATGGTTATGACAGTGTCCCATCAGCTAAAGATTAGTGAGGACTCTCAGGAGCTAGAGACCAGAGACCACTGCAGAAACAGATGGAGATGGTAACAACAACTTCCAAAGCTATACCACATACGTTATCTCCTTTCAGGCTCAGATAGTTTCATCAAGGAGGCAGAACCAATGCCATTATCCCTGATTTCTAAGCGAGGAAACTAAGGCCCAGAGAACAGAGATGATTCATTGAAAATCCAATGGAATTAGAAGAGCTGGGTTAGGACCCCATTCTTCTGAAAGGTGTTTAGATTCTTCCTGCCATGTACTACATGGAGGAGATAGCGTTGCTTTGTTCTGTCTTTCTTATCAATCTGGTTCTTGAGGAGTTGAAACAATAGATCTTTAAACAATTTCTTTAATACAAATATGCAAAATGCTAATTGAGTTTGCTGTAGCAGTAACATCTGATTTAACTTCAGATAACAAGATTATCCCAGAGAATGACCCCATTCATTCACAGGGTAGACCCATAGCAGGCCATGAAGGGAACTGTGGAATGTAGCAAAGGGACTTGTACCTCAGTCACCATGAGTCTTGCATAGATCCAGGCTATGCATAGATTCCCAGCCACTAACTGGCACTGAAAGAATGGACATTGTTTTAAGCTGACTGTTTTATCTCAACTCCCTAAGGTCTCCCTCCCAGTGACGGGAACAAAGCCCTTAAAGCTGTTCCAGGAATCAGCCCCAAACAGGGAGTAAAAGGGTAAATTGAGCCAGATAGCCAGATAGTGCTCAAAGAGTATGATTACCAGAAACTATTGACCAGAATCTACGCCCTGTTGTAAAACATTGAGAAACATGTTGTATGTTATCAGCAAACCCAGACCCCCTTTGAAATTTCCCGGCAGCTTTGTTCCCCTTTTCCCTTTCATATGTGACCCCTCCTGATGTGTGGTCTCTGCCTGTATAAACCTACAAGATTTTCTGCTAGGGACTCGACTCCTCGAGTTGGGTCCCAGCGCGCTGGAATAAACACCTCTTGCGGTTTGCATCAAGTGACGCCTCCTGCGGTTGATTGGGGTTGCCGTCGATCCATGGGACAGAGTTGGGGTTTCCTTTTTGGGGGCCTTACAGCACTCCTAATATCACTGTGGTCTTTGGGGAAATAAGTCATTTTGATATACCCTCTAAACATCATTGGACCATTTTATGATCCTGATTCCTTTGGACATGACTTCAATAGGAGGCTGTGAGCTTGTGAAGAGACACTTGCCACCTTGGGCTGGTCAGAAGACTCCCTGGAGGAGGAGTCAGCTGAGATGTGGTGAATGCTTAGGGCTCATCAGGGTTATTGGGAATGGGGTTAGACCATCATTGCCACTTTTCAGATCCAATTCACTTCAACTCAGCAAACAATTATCAACTGTGTGTTTATCAACTCCCAGGAAACTCTGACTCAAGAAATCAAGATATTTTTAGTCACACAGTATGCTCCTTGCAGAGTCAAGTTTCCAAGGCATATCTCCAGACCCTCGGGGCAGCACTCTGGCTGGCACATTCCCACAGGCCACCTCCTCCCATCCCTATCTCTTGTGGTAATCTCAGGGGACCTCAATCACAGTATTTTCCTTGTTGTTCATACTAGTTATGAAAATGTCTGGCACTGGGATCTGTCATATTTCATGTCTAGTTAGAATAGTGACTAATGATCTACATTATAATCATTGAGACTTTGCCTAAAAATTAGCTGATTGCATTTGTCAGGTTGGACTATGGTTTCAAGAGCCACAGTGAAACCACAATTTCGTCCGACATGGATGAATACTGAAACAGCTATATAACCTCAGGCAAGGCTGGTTCATCTGATCTCAGTGCTGCACTAGACTGGATCCTTCAATGCAGAATGCAGGTGCAGGGTATGCTGACCCATCAGCAGGGTCTTCAATTTTGAGCACCTATCAGGTGCCAAATGCTGCATGGCTCCTCTCATTTGTCACCACGAATTAACCTCACAACAGAATAAGAGCTACTATATTTATCTTATATGTGAGAAATCTGGAACATAGAAATGTTGAGTAACTTGTTCAAGTTTGCGCAGCTAGTAAGTACCAGTGGTGACCCTTTACTCCAAATTTCTCTAATTCCATACCTCTTGTTCTGTTCTCTGTACTGGGCTGACAAAGAAGGAAAGCTTTGAAAGGAAAGAAAGAAAAAGGCAGAATGTTAGATTTGGAAGAAACTTTATAACTATATTGGAGGTTATCATGGGGCCAAACAAGCCTTTAATCACAGGGCTTTTCAGAAAAATAGGAATCTGGATCTGAGCTGAAGGGCAGAGTAGGTCCAGGCTCTGCTGTCCTGCTATCAAGGGCCAGGACTGAGGGTAGTGCATGCAATCACTGTCTTCAAAGCACAGTGAGATACTGCTTTATAATTAATCGACCACAAATATTGAGAAGTCTTTCAGTGTGATGCTATGTTATAAAGAGGTTAAAGGATCAGTGAGAACTTATATACTTTCCTTGTTAAATGTAAATTGGTATAACAATTTTTGAAAATAATTAGACATTACTTCATAACATTGAATACTCACAGCCTCACTCCCAAATACATCTAAGAGAAACACTTGGACATATATCCCAGAAGATATGTTCAAGAATGTTCATAGTAGTATTAGAAAAAAATTTGAACATAACCCAGACATTCATGGGTGAAAGGATGGATAAAATATGCTATAGTCATGTGCTGCCTGATGTTTCAGTCAACAGTGGTCCTACAAGATGATACTGACTAGTAACATCGTAGCCTTTTTAAAGTTTGCAAATACACTCTAGGATATGTGCACAATAACTTTGCCTACTAACACATTTCTCACAAGTATAACAATTGTTAAGCAATGATTAAATGTATATTCATACAGTGGAATATTATCAGTCAAATGAATAACTTATGGTACATGCAATGATATAGTATCTCACCAATATAATGTTCAGAAAAGTAATCTACAAAGATTATATACTGCAAGAACCCCTTTTCTATAAAATTGAAAACAAGTGAGATTTAAAGGATTGTATAAAGGAAAATATGGAATGGAGGAACACAACTTTCAAGACTGTGCTGTCTTGGGAGGGGGAAAGCAGGTGCACAGGATGAGGGAGGACCACCTGTGTAGATAAGGCTTTACCCACCATGATAGATTGCTGTAGTAACGCCCTTAAGTGTTCACACCTCCTTTATCTACACTTGTGAGTAACATTTTCTTATACTGACTATGGGTTTGGTAAATTAGTTGCTTCAGTGATTGGGATAAAAACATATTGCATGTCATACATAGTAGCTGGAATAGGATTTCACATTGAGCTTGTTCTCTTTTGCCCTTTCTCAGAATACTTCAGCCACTGACATGTAAATACACTTGAGTTAATTTGGTAGAGAAAGTGACCTGGTTACTCCTGTCACTTCAACTGACAACCTACTAACCAACAGTCAGCACTAACCTCCTGATGACTGAGTGGAGTTTTCTTAGCTAATTCAGTCAAAGGAACCATCAGACCAACGTTTCAGACAAGATTAAAGACCAGAGGAACCACCTTAAGGAACCCCAGCTGGATTGCTGACCCACACAATTTGAGGTAAAAATTAATAAAATTATATTATTTTAGTCACTGAGATTTGGAGTAATTATTTGACCAAAAAAACAGAAAACAATTTTGTTTCTATGTAGGACAGTGATTTATTTTATAATAAACACAAATGAGGACTTGTATGAAGCAATCATGAGACTATATATTGTGAACCAAGGATTATAATTAATTCTATTCTATGCACCTGAGACTCATTTGAAAACAAACAATAACAACAAAAGCAAAAACTCATCTTTTAGCTTAATGATCATATTAGCCCGTAAATCAATTTCCCTATCTAGAGTTCTTTGCTCCTCATGGCAGACTGTTGACTGACAACCCCTCCTCCAGTCCTCAGTTAATTCTATAACTAAATCCTCACTAATGAGACATAAGAGGAAGTGATGTATGGCACTTCTAAGAAATTTTAATCAAGATTCTAGTCATGCACTCAGTTCTTCCTTCCTGCTTTTTAGAAGTGGCATGGGCTTAGAAGATCTCAGGTACTACTTTTAGGGATAGCACACTTGTCTTACTAGCTCAGGTCTCTTGTGGTTTTGTGAAGTGGCATGGGCTAGAAGATCTCAGATACTACTTTTAGAGATAGTGCACTTGTCTTGCTAGCTCAGTTCTCTGGTGGTTTTGTGAATCCAGAGATCCATCACCTTACTTGGGTTGCTAAATCAGAGAGAAGACAATTCATATCTTGTGTAAAATAATGTAGCTTGGGTACATATGTTATAGTGCTCTTCCATAGCAATCCCTATAATATGCTATGGTGATCTTTCTGATTTAAATTATTTTTCAGAAAAGGGGAGTGATTCCATGAAAATAAAAGCAAGATCTGTGGAGTACAGGAAGGTTATTGAGGGAAAGGTAGGAGGGATGAGAAGAGAGGAAAAAAACAAAATGAATGCAAACGTTTCTTTGTACATGTATGAATATACCGCAGTGAATTTTACATTCTGTATATCTATAATGCACTAATTAAAAAAATCAATAAATCAATAAAATCAATAACTCCATAAAAGCCCAAACCCAATGGCATATAATATTCTAGCAGGGCTACTCCTTAACAAGCTCTTGTCGACCTTTCAATTCTTATCTCTTGCTCCCTAGAGAACTTCGTATTTTAGTGATATTGATCATAATTTTTCTTTGAAGGCATCAGCTATTTTAAAACTTTGTCCACCTCATTTTACTCCTCCTGACTCTAATTACATACATGCACACACCCCTAACTCCTTTAGCAAGCTAACTTATTTTCATTCTTGTAAACGTAGCCGAACATTATCTATCCTAGGAGGACTTTCTTTATGATTGTCCTGAGCCAGATCACACCCTTCCTTCTCTCTGCTTCTATGGAAATTTTATTTATATTTTAGCACTTACCACACTTTACTATACTACTAATTACTTTTTACTTATTTATTTTCATGTCTAGATAACACTATCCTGAGAGCAAAATGTTCTTGCCTTTGACTTCTCCACAGAAGGTAGTTGGCACCTAGTCAGCATTCATGAGATTACGGATAGACTTGGTGATTCCCAGGCATTCTAGGTGACATTGTCACCAAGTTTTATTCTAGACTCTTCTAAATAATATTTTAGAGCCTGTGAATGTCCTTCTGGTTATAATTAATATTGGTTTTGACATTGAACTGGACCTAGGTTGGCAGAAGTAGCTAAACAGTGATTCCACATGAGATGAAGGGAATGAACGAGAATAGAGTTGAAACCTTAAACTTTGAAGGTCAGGATCACCTTGGTGCTAGAACTCTTGTTGTTCCTAGTAAACTAGAAAATTTGTGTAGGTATTAAAGTCTTGAATGAAGTTTTACTCTCCTTGGAGATAAGAATATTGAATGTTAGTCGGTGAGGAGCAGTTTATTTAAAATATTAGAGTGGCAACAGAAGGTCTGGGCCATTCATTGATCTTGGAGGACCAGTATCAACACTGTGGACCACTTTGCCTCCTTTCATTTGCATAGAATAACAAGCTAAAACAATGGGTTAGTTAACTTTCCATTGCTGTGAAAAAGTACCTGAGATAAGTAATTTATAAGGAGGAAGACTTTGGCTCATGGTTTCAGAAGTTTCTTGGTTACCTGGCCCTGTTGCCTTGGGATTGTGGCAGGGCAGAGTATCATGGTGCAGAGCATATATATTGTGGGGCAAAGGGACTTTACCTCATGGAAGCTAAAAAATGAAAAGAGCAAGAGAGAGTGGCCAGGATCCCAATATACTCTTCTAGGGCATTCCCCCAGTGACTTAACTTCCTTCCACTAGGCCCTACCTCCTGAAGTTCCACTACTTCCCCAATGTGCCTCCCCGGGGACTAAGCCTTCAGCATATGAGTCTTTGAGGTACATTTTTGATCTAAACTATACTAAGTCACAACTCAACCTAAGAAAAGTCACAGATTGTTGAGACTAGAAGGCATCTTTGGAAATTACTAGATCTTATTGTAGATGAAGAAATTAAAGGCTCAAGAAAATGAGATTTACCCAAAGACAAAGTGAGAAGAACAGAGCCAGAATTAGATACTCAGTATTTTCTACTTCCCTCTTGTGGCATATAAGACAGATTACTTTGGCTACTCCTTTCCTCTTTTCCAAGAGACCAAGTTATATTTACTCTAAATACATCATAGTGCTTTTTATATAATTATTATGAGTAGAATAAAGAAGTTGTTCTAGGAATATGAGAATTTAGGATAAGTAAATGATGTTATATGTATCAAAAGCATAAATAATATCATAAATACCAGCAATATCACAAATATCAAAGCAAATTTACTGAAACCTATTCACTGCCAAATTGTGGAAACAATCATTGAAATTTTCTTTGATGATCCACAAAGATCAACAAAGCTGTTCAAGGAATTTCCCCAAGTGCTCATGTGCTGGCCAGTGTTCTCAGTTGTGTAGACATCAAGAAAGGCAACGTGGGTCACTTCTTTGCTTCAGTACCCACATTAAATAGTAATTAGTATTAAGTCAATGAGGAAGAAAAATACTAACACAATGAACATTTTCATTGTTATTATCCTGGGGATGTTTATAATGGCAATGTTAGAAGCACTTGAACCATCATAAAAATGTGACTCACACTAAGTTTAACTTGTGATAGTAAATGTACTAAATATAAATTAATACACCCCAGTTTGTTGCAGAACTAGACAGAATTCAGTCATTGGATGTGGGCATATCTGTTACCTTCTCTGTGCTTCCATGGAGAGGTTTATTGCATAATGATAGAATTTGTACTACACTTGGAGCTGATCTAGCCAGTCACTCATATGACAGACAAATGACACTAAGTCCCCAGAACACTAATTTTTCCCAGAACACAAATGCTATTTGGTATGAGGTCCCAGGATTTCTGAATTCTCACTGATTCTTTCCTTCATACTGTGTTAGTTTCTGGGGGTGACTAGATTGTTCCATAGTTTCCTCCTCCTCATGTTTATGCCTTTGTGGACTCCTTTTTCCCGAGAGTGAACAGAACCTGTAAATAGGACATAGGTTATGGAATGTCACTCCTTTAATTAAGGTACATTACAAAAGACTCTTATTAAAGTCACTTGTATCTCTGCCAACAGCTGAGTGAGCTTAAAGCATATTCTTCTCTGTTCAGGTCTCCAGAAGATAACGCAGCCAAGGTAACACCTTGATTTTAGTCACATAGGACACTGAGCAGAGTACACAGATAAACTGTCTGAAGTTCCAACCCATAGAAACTATGAGATAATAAAAGCACAGAGTTTTAATCTGCTAGATTTGTGACAATTTGTTATGTAGTCTAGAAAATCTGGGTCCCCAAGAGAAATAGATGAAATTTCAATAAATTGAGATACTAAAACTAGGATCTTATTCTGTAAGTAAAACAGATTTGAGTCATATATTAAAAACAATGTACAAAATTTGGTGGCATTGATAGATTGAAAATCTCGACTTAAGATAAAAAAGTATGAGGCATCCAACACAAAACAGACTGGACTTGATGTTCTTTCTGAGACCTGCCTGCTGTTCTTCAATTCTAGTAGAAATAGAGACTTTATTCTACAATATTTGGTAATTGAAGTTCAACTTCTTGTACAGGTGGGAAGCATTTGTACAAAGAGAAAGGGACAAATGTGAGAACATTTGGCCTAATGCTGATCATGGAAATAGGAGTGAATGAAGTTGGTAAAGACTGGATTTCAATAATTTAATATAGTTAAGTTCTTGTTATGACTATATGAGAAGATTATTAAAGTGACCATAAAGTGATCATAGCTTCTTCCTGAATTAGGCTATTACATTAATAACAAAAACTGTATTTCAATGGTGTTGACCCAAATGTAGTCCAAGGTTGAATGTTTATATTCTTAGGAGATACATGACATTCTTTGATGGCAAGGATGTCAACTAGGTTTCATCTTGTATGGCTGTAAGTGAGTAATATTGAAAACTCGTATTAAATTCGGCTTCATAACAAGGTATCTGGTAATCGTCAAGTTAGAGTAGGTTGTTCCGACCTGAGCAAGAGAGGGTGGTGAAGTGTTATGCATGCCATTGTTGGGCAATAGATGGAGTTTTGTGTTCAAGTATATGCAATTCAAGTCCTGACAACTCTATTTACCTACTGGTGATTGAGAACACATCATTTAACCTCTCTTGAGCCTCAGCTTCTCGGCTTATCACACTGAGTAATTTTGAGAATCATTAAGAGAGTCTAAAATAAAAGTACCCAGAAGAGGGCATAACCTTTATCAGATGTTTGTGAAACATTTTATTCATAATTAAAAGTCTCAGAAACAACCAAGATGTCTTTCAGGAAGTGAATGAACACATAAACTGTGGGTTATCTAGACAATATAATATTATCCAGTGGTTAGAAAAAGAGGCATCAAGTTTTGAAAAGACATAGAACCTTGTTGTGCATATTAAATGAAAGAAGCCAATATAAGAGGAGTCCACGCTATATGGTTTCAACTATAGGATAACCTGGAAGAGAAAACACTATGGAAACAACCAAAAAGATTTGTGGCTTCCAGAGATAAGGATGGAGTAAGGGATGAATGGGCAGAGCACAGATGAGTTTTAGGGCAGTAAAACTATTCTGCACAGTGGTGGAGACATGTTATATATGCATTTACAAAAACCTGTAGAATACATAACACCAAGAAACCAGAATACATAACACCTAATGAAACCTGTGAACTGTGGATGATAATGAGGTGTCCATGTAGGTTTATCAATTGTAGCAAATGCACCACTGTGGTGTAGAGCGTAGAATGTACATTGTAGGGGCGATTGTGTGTGCAGGTAGGGAGTGAGTTGGTGATACATGAGAAATCATTGTACCTTGTAATCAATTTTGCTGTGAACTCAAAATTACTGTAAAAATATTTTATTTTTTAAAAAGTCAAATTATTTGAAACTTTATGTGAGGCAGGTAGATGAGGAAATCAACAGAGTTCAGGGATGAAAACAAAGTAAATTTCATTAGATATAAGTTGTAGATATCAGTAGACTATGGGAAAATAATTTTAGTTACTGGATAAAGTCATAAGACCAGAAGAAAAGAGGAATCAAATGACATTCAAAGAGGAGAATATACCAGGAGGAGAGAGTCCAAGTGCCTTGTGTCAAAAATGGGCTATAGTTAGATGGTTAAATGACATCTCTGAAGTGGATCTCCTTGCATAACATTCATGAGCTTCATATGTTAGAATGGCACATGAAAGATGCCTGCCCTCAGGATCTTCCACCATAGTTCCACCAGGTGCACAAGACAACTGAATAATTCCAAAGGCTACATGCATCATACTAAATTGTTCATTCTTGAGGTGATTAAAAAAAAAAAAAAACAGGGATAGCTAGTTCTGAGAAGAATCAATAAGGGAGCCACAAAGATTCTCTTGCTCCTGATGAAAAGTAGGAAAGAAAACACGGAAAGAGGAGTCCTGGACTTTGAAAACAGCCATTCAATTCAGAACTGTGAGTGTGAGCTGATGCCTAAGTTGGAGCAAGATCTAATGACCCTAAGAGCTCAGATTATACACTGTCCATTGAAGACAGAGGAAATATTTGCTTGAGTTAGATGGAAAGAGAATCAGAAAGTTCTGCATAAAAACCTGGATGATGGGAGCATAGTAATATCTGCTTGATACTTGCCTTCCAGGAGCCCAAGTCTCAAAGAGAGAAACAGTAAACTAAATTCACTGCATAGTGCTCCATATGGGGTGCTATGTAGTAGATAAATAAATGAGATACTACAGTAAAAAGAGAAAAAGCAATTAATTTTGAAAAGTAGCAGAATCTAACTTTGCCATGTTGACTCATTAGAGAAATAAATTTTCCCAACCTCTAGACTTTCCCTGCCAACTAGATCAGGGAATATAAGAATCCTCTTGCCTAATGTTCTCAAGCATTGGGTTCACGGTCAAGTTGTACCATTTAATGATAATGATTTCAGCAAGTCACCTAATGTCTCAAAAACTCCTTTTTAAAAATTATGTATGTAGAAGGAGTTAATGAGAGTGTCTACTTATTTAATCATAACCTAGCAGAGTTGTGTTGACTCAAATCCTACTTAACAGTGTTGGTGTGAGAATCCCTCAAAACATTGGTTATAAATACACACTGAAAATGGTAAAGTACCATAAAAATGCAAATTATTGAAGCTATTATTTTATGTATTATTTAATTTTCAATGTAACTAATTAGAATTTATGATCCTTAAGAACTAGAAGAGAGAAATTTTACTGCAGTCATATCTCACTTTTGTCACAATATAATACATGTGATACCACACTCTGAACATGGAGTCTGTTCGGTAAAATTTTGAAATGAAGAATGATTTCCCTTCCCCCATCATCTCTCTGAGATCAATGAGGCTTAAGAGATTGAGGACTATTGACAGAAATGAGCTACTTCTATGTTACATTTCAGTATACATACAAAATCCAATGTTTCAGGTCAAGGGTGGAAAAATGGATATTATATATATGTATATATAATATAGAGTATAATATACTTTATATTATATTATATAAAGTATATAATATATATGTATATGTAATAATGCAATCATGCTGCCTTCTCTACACTGCTATGTAGTTGCTAAAATTTATCCAAGCTACAATAAACTGGGTGTAGTCTCAAAAAGAGTCAACTTACACAACTTGGCAATTAGATAAAGCTATATCTTTTCAGTGTAAACCTCTTTTATTACATTTATTATTGTGAGCCTGTGCCTTCATATTATATGCAGGGAATGTATTTCTTAATTTTCTAGTCAATTAAAATATGCTTTGATAAAGAATAAAAAAGATTCAGCATTATCTCTGAGGACAAATGTGCCTTCCTTAATGTAAGTCTATTTAAAATGTGGTTTGATTAATGCCAAATTCTCAGAAGGTAGATTTAAGGGAAAAACAGGCAGGGTTATCAGACTAGAAACTCTTGTCAAAAAAGATCAGTTCCTGTTTTACTTCAACCATCTGTCTTTGTAGTTGGTAATGTTTTCATACCTTTACAAGATTTTACAAATGAAGCTCTTTTGATATTCTTTCAAAAGATGCTTAATAAAGTATTGGACCCAACATTTTTTTTTTTTCACTGACTGTTCATGGTACCTGGGAATGGTTTGTAGGAAACAGGAAAATTGCTTCCCTTCAAAGTTGTTCAGTAGGGATGAATGGTTAAATTCAATTTCCTCAAAACTGCGTTTCATTTGAACACAAATCTCTCCCTTCCTCCATACTTTCTTTTCATATCTGTGAGCCAAGACTGATGTTACAAAGACCAGCAAACCAAAGGACAGTGAGGCATTATTCTAGGACATAGGGAACCTATTGCAGAGGAAAGAAGCTGAACTCAGAATCTGAAAACTTGGGATTGAATTTCTGCCTTCATGTTGTAATTGGGTCCTTGGGAAAATCGCTTAATCTCGAGAAATTTAACCATCTCCATCTCAATTTTTCTACCTACCAAATGAAGAATGACAAAATCTTCCCTTTTTATTTCATAGGCTTCTATTTTTTAGTGTTTCCTATGAATCAAAAGTCAATGAAATATATGTATTATGTATTGGAGATCCACTAGTAATCTAATAGCCCTAGAAGGTGTGTACTGTCTGCATTTTGTGGTCAAGAAAACAGTTTCAGGAAAGTTAATAGACTTGACCAAGGTCACAAGTCAATAAAATGGTATAGGCAGGATTAGAATCCAAGCAAATACTGAAGTTTGTGCTGTTAACTACTATGTAATACCACCGCCTGTGATCAAAGGTATATATAAACTTAGAAAACATGAGACACTAGGCATACTCTATGACTATTTGCAATTAACTATGGGCTTAGGATGAGATAAATGAACAAGAAATGTTATTTAGTAAAATATCTTGATAGATGACATAGAATAATGTCAGTGTCAATTATGTTTTCTATCACATGTGAAAACCTCACAAAAAGACTACTTTGCCAGTTTGAACCCTATAAAGATAGAAACAGGTATATAGTTTTCTTCTTCTGTATCCTTAATACCTTTTCCTTTCTATTACATGTAAATTTTGCTATATATACCTTGGATTGGTACCTAACTTAAAAAAAAAAAAAAAAAAAAAAAACTTCTCTAATTTATTTCACTGTTATGATTCAGTCCACCAACCAATAGATGCATTCAGGCATGCAAACACTTTACACAAGAAGGAAGAATAGGCTGAAGCTTTTAAGAATATATAAGCTGCATTTCTTATAGGAATTCCGAGAAAGAGCCAACAACTGTAAGCGTCTGCTCCAAGAAGAGGAGATGGTAATCACATTCCAGATTATGAACAAGTACATGCAAAGGTAAAGAGACCAAAGAGAATAGAACGTGCTTGAGCCAAGGGTGTATTTGATGGGCTTAGATTGAAGGTCGAATGGTGTGCCTTAGGAAAAATGGGAAGTGAGTGACTTGGAGCCATACGTTGGAATGCAGAACTACTTTCCCTGAGGACACTGGGCTAAAGAAAAGTCAGAAAGGCAAAGCTACATAGCTCAAATTGCTTGAACCCTCATCTCTGTACTTGAACTGTGCTATAAGTAGCATCTGGTGAAATTTTGATGTGACTACAAAATTAGTATAATCACAAAGAGTCAATTGAATCCTCTAGTGTTTTGAAATTTCAGCCTTATCTGACACCTGTACTCTTACACTCTCCACTCAGGATAATGTTTGAAGGGTATTTTCAAAATGGACATGCTTACGGTCTTTTGCTATTGTAAAAGAGCTAGTTTTAAAAATCAGAGATGGATTATTTTCTTGGTTAGTAGTTTAGATAAGTGCAAATCATCTGAATTGAGTTTTCATTTCATGCCACAACTCATGTGGCATGCTTAAAACTTAGGTTGGGGCTTTGATGAAGGCCATGCTTGAGGTCTGCTGTAGTGGGAAACTATAGTTTAAGGAGAGAACCCAGAATGAACTTGGCTTACAGAGCTTCTGAGAGTACTCTCAGAATCCATCTAACTCCAATAGCTCAGTTGTGCTGGATGACATCTGTCCTGGATGCCATAGCCTCAGAAAATAGATCCAGCAGAAGGAGCTCACTTTGTACTTACTCTTTTTGCCATAATCTCATAAGTATTCCACATTTTGAGGAAAAATTTTTCCTCACGGGAGAGGAAGAATAAAAGAGAATATCCCAACTACTCTGTACCAAGTATTACAAAAGAACTTTCTGTGGAAGGTATAAGATTATACAGTCTCTGAGAAGCTAAGGGACTTGTCCCACCTCACAAAGCTAACATATGATGTAACATGCCTCCAGATTAAACATACTATATGTCATATTGCATGCCAACTCTTTTTACCGGCCTGAAAAGTACTATTAATTAGTGTTTTCAACAAACCTCTGAGATGTGGCTTCAGATCATATACTTTCAGATTCCATACCTTCTCAGTCCTTCCCCATTTAAGTCTGGATAATGGTTTTCAGTCACTGAATAGCATTTATAGGGCAAGTATTATGTTAGATAATGGGAGCACGATGTATGACAATATGGACTGAATGTAATGGTGTAAGAAGCTGAAAACTTCAAGTGTTGAGTAGACTTTGAGCATGAAGCCCCATGATTGGATTAGTGCTCTTATAAAGAGACCTCAGAGAGTACCTTTACCTCTTCACATGAAGATACAGTGAGAAGCTGGTCCAATGAACTTGAAGAGGGTCCTCATCAGACACTAAATTTTTGGTACCCTGAGCATTTACAGCCCAGTCTCCAGAACTGTGATAAATAAATATATGTTGTTTTTGCTTAAGTCACCAAGTTTACTGTATTTTTGTTGTAGTAGTCCACATGGACTAACACAGATGGAAACTACTTTTGGTCCCTGATTATTTATCTATTTCTTCAACATATTTTTGAGCACCTTCTGTATACTAAACATTGAACAAATTTCTCTAAGTACAGTGGTGAACAAGATAGCTATAGTTGTTGGAATGATGTACAGGTCCAATGAGGCTCATTCACTTTGAAATGATGGTATTCTAAGCCTTTGCTTGGTGACATGTGCCCTTTCAATTCTGGTAATATACAGGGATATATCAGTAAAAAGTCAGTATCATATACTATATATATATATATCTATATACATATATGTATATAGATATATAGATATTGGTAAATATATATCTTCTGTAATAAGATGCAAAATGGAGAGAATTGAATTGAATATTCTAGAATCTAGATTTGATCCTCTGATAAACTATGTTTCAGAATATATATATCCATCTGAACAACTACTGCTCATGAGTAAGAATACACTTATTGATTCCAGTACTCAGGAGTTTTTTCCCTGGGAAGAGAAACTATTCCAAGTTGTCCTCAATCTTTGATCATAGAAGAGTTTTATCCACTATTTTTGCTGTAAGGTTTCTGAAAATGTCATTGAGACAACAGGATCAGCACAATAAAGGGTTAGCCATGAATCAATAATAATTTTTAAAAATCAAAGTCATCAGTTGCATAGAACACATAATGCATTACATATTTACATAGTGAGATTAAGTGTAAGGGTGGATAAGAGCTCTTTATATAAATAGAGTGTTTATTTAATAAGCATGTGCAGTAGATGTCTCTTCTATGAAACCATACTATTTATTTTCCATCCAGGCATTGTACTTAGGTGGGTAGAAAAATAATTATGGGTAAGATACTAATATCTTTAGAGTAGATGTGTTCTGGGAAATTCATCTAAGAAAAAGAGATTGAGGTACAATTTATAGGTTACTTTTAAAGACTGATGATAAATTTTCTAGAGTTGTCTGCCTGCTATAAACAATCATTGAAATTATTACCTGAGCTGATTAGAACTACAGGGTCATTAAAAGGGAAATCATCTGAGATGGGCATATTCACAGGCAAGGGACAAAGGAAGCTTTCTGGTGTTATAGAAATGCTCTGCATCTTGAGGAAGTAGGAGTTTACACGTATTTGCACGTTTGTCAGAGATGACTGAACTATGCGCATACTTTCTGTGTATTTCGCTGTATGAAAACTATGCCTCAGTAAAAATACAAGTAAAATTTTTAACTGGAAACTGTGGTAAATGGAAGAAAATATCGCTTATTTCTCAATACCCTTGTTTGTATCTTGGTTTGGATTCTTGGTTTCATACTTTGTGGAGGTATCTCAAGACAGTTAAACACTAGTCCATGGCTTTCTTCGAACAGTGGCCTGTTAAAATGACTATATTTTACTGTTGAGACGGCAGAACAGTGGACTTACTGGGTGCATGTATGCTCACATGATTACATGTGTACATGTCAGCATTCTGTATGTTCAACTACATGTGTCCCAGTTTCTTTGAGTCCAAGTTTCTTCAGTTACAGAAAAAGAATAGTAATGTTTTTTATATTTTACTCAAAGACCTGTGATTTAGTTTACAGACACCAAAGATTAGAAATAACTTAAAAAATACTTAGCTCTGATGATCTGTGATTGAATTATTTATTTCTGATTCAAAGTGATGTGTTAAGGAAGGATGCAAGTAGAAAGAGATGTGTCCCCTGGATGATCTGTCAACTATTTTCCTTTCAAAATTTTGGTTCAGTTAATGCCTGAGCAGAATGCTACTCCTGTGTTCTGTTTCCTTCCTCCCCCCCTCCCTTCCTTCCTTTCTTCCCTCCTTCCTGTATGTCAGGCTTCTCTAGAGGAACAGAATCAACAGGAAGTAGGATTATAAAAAGGGGATTTATTGGATTGGCTTACACAATCAGAAGCTAGATAGTTCACAATGGTCGTCTGCAGGTGGAGAACTCGAAGAACAAGCAGCTGCACAGTCCAGACACAGAAGCCCCAGAACAAGAAAGATCAACAGTGCTACCCTAGTCCAAGACCAAGGCTTCTGGAAACTACCTGGCAAGGTCCACTTTGGAAGAGTGAAGAATCAAGTGTCCAATATCCTCAGACTATCGAAGCAGCAATCAAGAACCTGTTCAAGAAGAATCTAGCTTGCATCTGCATCTGCTTCCTTGTTCTTTCAACTTTTATTCCATCCTATTGGGTGGTGCTACCCATGCTTAGGGAGGGGCTCCACTTCAGTTCCTATCCCACATTCCAGTCATTCCTAGACACACCCTCATTGACACCTCCAGAAACCTCTTAATCATGGGCATCTCTTAATCCAATCAAGTTGACAATTCAAATTAACCAATTAACTATTACCCTTTCCTTTCCTTTCCTTTCCTTTCCTTTCCTTTCCTTTCCTTTCCTTTCCTTTCCTTTCCTTTTCTTTCCTATTCCTTCCCTTCCTCTCTGCTCCCTTTCCTTCCCCTCCCTCCTCTTCCTTCCTTCCTTCCTTCCTTCCTTCCTTCCTTCCTTCCTTCCTTCAACCCTCCCTCCTCTCTCTTTCTTTTTCTTTCTTTCTTTCTTTCCTTCTTTCTTTCTTGTTTTTTCTTTCTTTATTTTTTCTACAGAACCATCAAAATACAGGTGCATATTTACCAAGTGCCAACAATGCTATTTTCTTCCAAGATTCTGGAGGCATGGATCTCATATTTTCTGGGTCAGTGATGTAATATGGTTCCCTGAGGGAACTAGGCTAATGTTCAACTCTGCTGAGATGAGCTGTGTGATCATTTTCCTTTGACCCTAGCCCCAAGTCTGTGTTTCCAGTCTCCAGTTAGTAAGCTCCTCAAGTATGGATATTGATAGAGCTTCTAAGACTTTTGTCTTTCAAGGCTGATATTAGTCTGCTGAAAAGTGTGGGGCAGATTCTTTTCAAGCAAATAAAGCATTGGGAGGTATTTTAATCAGCTTTTTCACTGATGTGACCAAAAGACCTGACAAGAACAATTTTAGAGGAGGAAAAGTTTATTTGGGGGCTCAAGGTTTTAGAGGTCTTAGTCTGTAGGTGCTCAGTTCCATTCCTTTGGACTCAAGATGTGGCAGAATATCATGGTGGAAGTGTGGTGGAGAAAAGTCATGGCACCAGGAAACAGAGAGAGAGAGAGAGAGAGGGAGAGAGAGAGAGGGAGAGAGAGAGAGAGAGAGAGAGAGAGAGAAAGAGAGAGAGAGAGCTCTGCTCAACAAGGACAAAATATATACCCCAAAGTCTCTCCCACAGGGACCCACATCCTCCAGCCACACCATACCTGCCTACAGTCTGTATTGTGTACAACCATAGAAATGAAAAATTGTACCCCATTTGTGTACAATGAAGCAAAATGCAAAATGTAGTCTGTAAAAATTAAAAAATAATAAAAAATAAGTTAAAAAATTCATCCCTATCAAAGAATTAATGCACTGATCAGATTCAAACTCTCATAACATGATCATATCACCTCTAAACTTTCTTGCATTCTCACACATTGAGCTTTTGGGGGAAACCTCCTATCTAAATAGTAACAGGAATCTTGTTTCAGTGCTCCAAAAGTGTTTGAGTTGTGAAGATATGGAAAAGCATATTGTGATTGCAATATGCTTTCCAGTGACAACTTTCTTCCATGAAGATTTTCTGTAAAGAATTTGCTTTCATTCATCTCTACAACAACCACAAGACTTTAGTTTGCTACTTGGACATATAGTGAGCATTCTCTCGGAAATCATTAGAAGAGAGTAAAATAAGCATTGGAAATATCAGAGGGAATTCCAGAGAGGAAGAGCTGAAGTGGTTTTGTTTGTTTATTTATTTGTTTTTGTATTAAAGACTTGGAAAAGCTAACAGAAGCAGAGGACTCCATGTGCTGGGAGGGAGCCCAAAGGCTAAGAACTAAAGCACTTGACCTGAACTTCCCAGTTGCTGAGCTCTGAACACAGCCCTGGTTTTCTGAAGTATGTACAACTACTTACCAGTCACCCAGCAGTTTTTCTATTCCAAAGATCCATAGCTCCTAAAAGTTTTGGAACAATAATAAGAAGTAATTCAAATATTCCAGTCAAAACAGAAAGACACTGATGTGGTGTAGAGGGAAGACACAGAAGCAAATTCTTCCTGCTCTGTATGATGTCTACAAGGTTCTCCTAGAAACTGCAGGGGAGTAGGACGCTGAATACTTTAAGAACTAGTTGATGAAAATTAGTCACACACAGGCTATCATTCCTAATTTAAGATGCTTAAAATATCATTAGTGTGCTGTGTATTGAGTGTTTTGTCATTACTGTTTTATTTTACTAAACATAACAATAAAGGTTTTCATAGGTTTTACTTTTTTATCTCCTCCCATTAAGTCTTTATTTTTCATAATGTTATAAGTTCTTGAAATATGAGCATCCCTCCATGGCATTTTTTCAGAAACCTACTCCTCATGGTTAGAAAGCATGTATTGTACTAGGCTATAAATATATGTTATTGTTCTTATTGTTTGCTGGGAAAAAGTAATAATCATGTATTGTAATAAATATGAAAAATGACAGTTTACAACTTTTCTGGGTCTCAGTTTCCCTATCTGTAAAATCCATGTGTGTGAGGGATGGTGATGACTTAGTAGGGAGAGAGCTTCTTCCATCTCTGCCTCCTCAGTCTGTTGACATTGTTCACAGCTCTCAGGACAAGGAGAAAACTCCAGAGACAAGCTGCCCAGTTCTTTCTTAGTAAGATCAAGATTACATCTGGAAAGTGTGAAATTACTCAAAAACATTATTGGTAGGAAAACAGAGAAAGCAATCATATTTTTATGTCATTCTACACCTAACTTTTTAATAAAATTGAGTAGTTCTGAATTCTGAGTAAAATGTCTGCAACTTGCATGATATGGTTCAAGATTCAACTCCCCTTTGCCTATTGACCCTGCAACAGACATCCAGGGCAGCTTCTCTGGTAACATGCGGGGGATTCTTCCCCCATGAACCTGTTCATTCTTTTTTCCCACCCAGGAAAGCCCTTTGCTCTGTCTCTCAAAATTGTATCTTTCTAAAAGATCCAAGCTCAAATGCATGCTTTCTTAGATCTTTCCCATTAGAACTGGTTTTCTAAGTAAAAAGTCAAAATGGCTGCAGAACAGTTAAAACAGAGGAAAAATTCTTTTTGGAGTCTTAGAGATTTGCTGAAGGGGTCAAGCTCCATGCAGATACCATGCTGGGAACTGAATCTGCCTGAAGGAACAATTTTCTCTAATCTATCAATACCTTGCAAGGTTTGAGAAATACTACAGTGGCCACTTTGCCTCCTGACTTGCACCTTCCCATGGACCTATTTTACCACCACCTTGGATTGTGTCAGTGGCCTCAATCCTGATTATTTCCCCCAAGAATGCTAATCTGCATGTACACACTTCTCACAAGAGCCCAAGCCCATCTTCCCTTAGCAGGACACACTTTCAAACTAAATATGCATTTTGCAAACCAATTTTGCACCCAAATAAAACATCCTTTGCTTTTATCTTGAGTTTAATTATGACTTCTTGGCTTACATTTCTCTTTCATTCTCTACTCATCTTGGAAGATCAGCTATGCAGAGGACTTATCTTTTAAAAAATATTAAACCTAAAATTCATGATTTTCTTCCTCTTAGATTGAGATCTCCTTGAGGGCAAAAAATTAGGTCTTGTTCATACTTAACACTTCATTCAGGTATTTAGTAAAATACGTCCATGATGTCCTGAAAATAATACCAGATGACGGTTAGGGATTTTGGGTTCCACTTTTAAGTCTTTATCAATGAACTATGTGTCCACAGACATATTATTTAAACTCTATTAACCTCAATTATCTTGTGTAATATGGGGATAAAAACTCCACATGGAGGATTAAATGCTAAAGAGCTTTTAAAATTCTAAAATACCATATTACTTCAAAAACGGAAGTTATTAATGTTGTTCTCATAATTTTATTATTACAGTAGTCACTAAATGACTATTAAATGTGTCTTAAAGAATGAAAAAGCTAAAATAAGTAGATAATAAATGTCACATTTGAGTTCGGGTTATAAAAGAATAGAATGACTGTAAATGCTTATTTTCTTTCTCTCCCTGACTGTTAAAATAATTTTTAGTAGTTTGAAAAGCAGCATTACAAAGAGAATAAAGAGGCAATAGAGCAGATGAGGGATTTCTATAGGTTTTTTGATATATGAGGGAGTAATAAATGGAACAGCAGGGCAAGAGGTCACTATGACCTCTAAACTCGGAGAGTGTCTTCCCTGGGATCCTGGGAAACTCCTGCAGCACCCAGGGAGGTGTGAGAGTAGACAGGTTTGGGGATAAAGGGCTGGGTTAAAATCTGTGTGCTAAGTGATTATTCCTTATATCCCCTTTGTCCTTCCTACTGCTGAAGTCAGGGTTTATTTCCCTATCCTCATCTTCTTCCCAAATCTTCTGCCTCCAGATTTCTATTTTAGGAAGAGAAGTCTCAGAAGCGCTGGGCTTGTGCACATCAGGCCAGGGGAGGAAGAGGGTGAGGTGTGGGCTGAAAATAAGGAGTCAAAACCTATAGTTTTAATGATAATGGGAAAGCCCCCAGTTTCCTTCCCTTTCCTGTCCTAAGGACAAGGTGTGTATCTCCAAAGCTAGAGGCTGGAAAATTCCTCTCTGGAAAAACAATAAAGGAGAGAGTCCAGGGATAAAAGTTCAGAGATAATGACATAGAGTTTTCCAATGGAGGTTAAAAGATAAACAGAACTATATAAAAAGCAAAGCAAAACAAACAACAAAAACTTATTTGTCATCTCATTTTTTTAAAGTGAAGATAAGAGTAAAGACAAAGCCTTCCCCACTTGCCTTTCCCCTCTCAGAGGATCTCCAATCTGCTCCTTTAATGTCTCACATTTAAAAGTGAGTTAACACTTAACTAATGAAGTAGTGCCCTCAGTCTGAAGATTAAGGAAGAGGGAGGAAGGGAGGAGGGAAGAGAAAAGAGGAGGGGAGGAATGGAACCTCAAGGTAACAGGAACTGCAGAAAATTTCAAATAAAAATATAATTAATATGCTCAGAGAGATAAAAGGTAAGATTGAATTTTTGAAATAAATACCAGATTTTTTTTTTTAAAAGGTATAACTGGAGGAAAAGAAAAAGTTTTAAAGAAAATTAAAATTGATTGCTTCAATTAAAAAAGGAATATTAGATGAAAGATTCCAAAAATCTTTCCTAAATGTGAACTAAAAGGCAAATTTCAAAAGTTAACATAGAAAGTAAGAAAATGAGATTTATTTGAGGATATCTCACATCCAACAAAGAGGCGTGTAAGTGAGATTAGAAGTTTGTTTAAGTTTGTTTCCCTGAATCCAGCTAAACACGGAGATAAACATTCCAGTTCAGTTGCCAGACCTAGGCTTCTTCTGATTGCCCAGACAATCCCAGCCATAAATCATTTCACTATAACTTGTGTCCCTCTCCCTACAAAAGCCTAAGGGAAGCATCCTGATAAGCCCCTCTGATCTCAGGAACTGGGTTGCTCTTCTTAGTGTAAATAAAATAAATTTCCTTACTAGTTCATTTTTTTCTTTGTCAGTGAAAAAGTCCTTAAAAAAGTCCAAAATGTATAAATGAGGAAGTGGTAATATAAGCAATTTATTTAGACATCTAAAGATCAACACTTTTGAAAACAAAATAACAGGTGAGCCTTTTACCCATGTGCAGTGAAAAGTTGCAGGGAGGTGAGGTGGGAGATCATTTTTTTCCCCTATTTTCCATCCTCTCAGTACTATTTAACTTCTTAAATCATGTTCATGTAGCAATTTTATGATAATAAAAATGAACTCAGAAAAATTAAAATAAAAATGTTCCATGTTTGAGAAATAAAAGAATAGATTGCTATAAAACTTGGTCATTAAACGACCGTTTCTTTTCAGTCTGTTCACACTCCATGAGCCATGGATTATGTGCACAGAGGCAATGGATGGATAGGCCATTGAGCATTTTCAGATTTAAATAAATCTTCCACAGATTTATTTAACTTGCAACTTGCAGGGGGAAGTTGGTAAAAGTCATTGGATTGAAACATCTGAAATTTTTAATTATTGTTCATCCTGGATACATGACAGAATACTTTCTCTGTTTTTGATGACTTATTTTGATTTTTACTAAATCTGAAGAAAATTAAAGTTCCAAAAATAATAATACCGTCATACGTCAAAATAAAGTGACAGCTTGGAAGTGGTCCAAGAAAATGTATGACCATGCTCATATCTGGTAGAGAAGAAGGGTGAAGGAAACTCCCATTTATTGAGCAATTACTATTGCTAAGCTTGCTCATGCAGCTCATTAAGTCCTCACATAAACTTTTTGAGACAAAATAGCACCTTCTTTGGAAAGATGGAGAAACTGAGCACCAGAAAGTTTAGTAATCTACGTACGTTCACTCAATGACAAGTGGTGTTGCTGGAATTGGTCCCACACATGCCTAATACCAGGTTCATGGTGCTTTCTCCCAGGACTGTCTATCCATCCCATTATCCTTTTACCTACTCTTCTCTAACTGGAGTCCGGTGGTCAGTGGCATGCCTCCAATGGCCTGCCAATGTGCCATGATGTTGATGTCTTCATGTCACAGGAATGTGAGGGAGGTGGAGCCTTGTCCTTTTACTCCCGTGTTCCATACAAGTGTCATCATTATCCATATGCATTACAGTGTAAAGAAGCAATGGTGAGTCAGCAGCCTACATTTCAATTTTCAAGACATCTCTACTTAAGGCTTTGAGAACTATGAAAAAGCTTTGTATTGGACATATCTCTCTGTGTTTGTATAGAAATTTCGGATTTAAGAGGGAACACATACATCAACCGTTTAACTTCCTTGTTTTTCAGACAATGAAATGGGTTCAGACAATGAGATGATCTAGCTTAGAGAGGAAAGGGCTCCTGTATGAGTTGGTCCTCACTCATCCCAAGAAGTGGGAAGCAAGGGTGCTGTGGCTGTACTTGGATCTGTCCCATGACAGCGTCGACCAAATGGCACCACAGTGGATGTCTGCTAGTCCCCCTTTTCTCTTAGACAAGGAGCTCCATAAGAAAAAGCAGCAAGTCTAAAGCAGTAAGTCTTATTTATGTTCATAGCACTAGATAAGTATGTGGTACATGGCAAACTCTCAATACTGGCTAAATGAATATATGGCTAAATAAAAATTGTGTTCCCAGGATTCTAACTCAAGCTTTACCTCCCCAAGGTGCTAGCTGTCTGACTGCAAATGATTTGTTTATAGTGGCAAATGGAGATTTAGAAAAATGTCTTAGGTAATCAAGAGGAATATGTGATATTATAATAATGATGATAAAAAATAATATCAGATAATATGTAGTAAGCATCTACTATGTGCCAGGCAAAGTTATAAGTCTTTGCAAGTATTAACTCATTTAAGATACATTTATATGAGCCCATTCATATAAAT
Source organism: Sciurus vulgaris (assembly GCF_902686455.1). NCBI lineage: Eukaryota > Metazoa > Chordata > Mammalia > Rodentia > Sciuridae > Sciurus > Sciurus vulgaris. Next base: position 77,254,319 of record NC_136472.1, read on the forward strand.
AGTCTGTGTATAGAGCCAATGATTATAGCTCCTTGTCCTCTGTATTTCCCACTGCATTAGAACTCAGTATGGGGCATACATGGTTTCAGTTTCTGGTACTCGTCTGGAGGCAAGGAGAAAGGTCCAGATGATGGGCCAAGACTAGGAATCAGAGTTCTTATCCTGTCATTCTGTGAAAATGGCACTGGGGCTTGACAAAGTGATGGGGGATCACAGTTCTTATAATGGGTGGCAGTATCTGCCTTGAGAAAGAAAGAAAATTAGTATTCTCCTAATAGAATGTCACAGAAAAGTTCAACCTTCTTCATAATACTGTAATTAGTATTTCATATACTATAATTTTAGTCTTGATGAGATAAGCATTTTCTGAAGAAATTTCAATATCTATATTGCTAGTGCTAGCAAAAAAAGCAATTTAAAATGACACATTTTAATACATAATAGCTGCCCCAACCTTTTGATGTAGCAGCATGAATATCAAATTCTCTGAGAGAGAATGAGGTTTGAGGTGCCTTCAAGGGGCTGGTGCCTTTACAAGGAACACGGCACGTGTTGGTGAATGCAGGCAACCTCAACCCCCTGGGTCTTCTGCTGATCAGACTGGTGAGGAAGTTCCCTTCAGCTAATCTTGTCATAATTCAAGCAGACTCAAACATGTGATGTGTCAGGAATCTGGTGACATCGCTTATAGGTAAGCAGGAAGATGAGCACCGTAATTTTGAATCACATAACTTGTGCTATGCATTGTGCTTTATGCATAGTGCATCATTATTCCTAATTCTATAGATGAAAAATCAATGGTCAAAAGAGTGAATTTAGCATTGCGTATGTAAGACCAGCAGGCATTTAACCCAGATCTACCTTATTAGAAAATCTATTCTAAAACATTGCAATAGGCTACCTCCCTGAAACAGGTTGTCTATCAAAGTATCCCTTGCTAGGTGATATGATTCTCTAGCCACATTTACTGAAGGTACATCACTGTAAGAAAAAAATAATTGATACCAAAAATTTCCAGTATACTTAAAGAACACCAATGGGGATACATATCCCCTGAAAATATTCTAGGTGGTAAGGCAGGTAAAGGTTGACCTAAGAAATGTTATTGTTGGCTAGTGTTATGGTTTGGATCTAGAATAATCCAAAGGCTCATGTGTTGAAGGCTTGGTCCCTAGTATAGCAATGTTCAAAGGTAGGGATTTTGGGAGGTGATTGGATCATGAGGACTCTGACCTCACCAGTGGATTCCACTGATGACTGAATGGATGGCTGGGAGGTGGTGGAAATTGTAGGTGGTGGGGCATGGTTGGACGAAGTAGGTCATTGGAAGGTATTTCTTGTTCTGGGTCCCTTTGCTCCCCATATCTTTCTCTCTCTCTTTTCTTCCTGGCTATCATGAGCTGGGCATCTTTCCTCAACCATATTCTTCTGCCATGATGTTTCTGTCTTTGAACAAGCTGACCATGAGCTTAAACCTCTGAAACTATGAACCAAAATAAATCCTCTTCCTCTAAGTTGTTATCAGGAACTTGTCACAGAAACAAAAAGTTGACTTATATAGCTAGTTATCTTTTCTGGGGCCGTTGGGTTAAAACTGCATGTAGAGGCTATGGTAGAAATGGTTGGCAATTACAAACGCTTATAACATCCTCCATACATACATTTTTCTAAAAAGAAAAACACAATGACACTCCTTTGTCATTGTATTATCGTCCTGTGACTTGTCATTTCAACAGTTAACTTTGATCATTTTCGTAACAGCTACCAGAGATGTACAGATTGAGGCATCTACTGGGAACTGCAGGTTGGGGGTAATTAAATCAGGTTTCCTGCACGTGGCTGGTGCTCCTGACCAGTGCTAATGAGTACCATCACTGCGGGGATGACACAAACACCACTATTGTGGTCACTGATAGTATAAGAGGGAGAAGAGGAATGAGAAGAAGAGAAAGGAGACATGAAAGAAGAACGAGCGAGGGAAAAAGACAAGTTTATTTATGTTAGCTACTATGTCTTATTCTTTGATGTATTGCAGCGCACAACACAGTTGATGGCAAATAATTGATCCTCAATAAAGAATTGTTGAATGAATAGAAGAATTTATGAATAGATAGGTGGCTAAAAATTAAGATTAGTCTGCTAATATTGTTACAACTAGATCCCAGAGACTGATCGGCTTAAACAAAAGAAATCTATTTTTCTCTTAGTTCTAGGGGCTGGAATTCTAAGGGCTGGGGACTGGATTCTGAGGCCACTTTCTTTGGCTTTCAGATGGTCACTTTCTCTTTATGTCTCCTACAGCCTGTTATCAGGACAATAATACAATGACAAAGGAGTGTCATTGTGTTTTTCTTTTTAGAAAAATATATGTATGGAGGATGTTATAAGCATTTGTAATTGCCAACCATTTCTACCATAGCCTCTACATGCAGTTTTAACCCAATGGCCCCAGAAAAGATAACTAGCTATATAAGTCAATTTTTTGTTGCTGTGTTTATGTCTCTTCCGCTGTGTGAACACATCTCTGGTATCTCTTTCTTATAAGGACACTAGTTCTATTGGATTATGGAGCCACCCTTATAACCTCATCTAAATGTACTCACTTCCTTAAATGTCCTGTCTCCCAACACAGTCATTGGAGGCTATGGTTTCCACCAATCAATTTTTGAAAGACACAATCCAGTCCATAATAGTACGTATTTTTGTTCTACTTTGAACATTATCTTTGTTATGCCTTTTGACTCCTGAATTTTACAGTTAGAATTAATGTCTCTATCCTTTGGGATCCAATAGCATTCTACAAACAGTTATGCTAGAACTAATCAGCACCCCCTACCCACCCACTCCATATACCTTTTTGATTTTCTGCATATAGTAGAAACATCATAGATCCCTTTGCCTTTGGTCTTTCTGGACAACTCTCAGTGTGAACAAGGTAAATGCTCTCTAGATCATATTACTTCTTAGATTAAACTCATCACTGTGTGAATTTAAGTAGAGCTCCTTAGGATCAGTGTAAATTCTCTGCACAATCTGGAACCCTACTCATGCAATGAACAACTTCTTTCAAGTCTCTGTTTGTACATCAGCCTGGCACTTAGTACCACTGGAATCCTTGCTGTTCTGGGTACTTTGACTGCATCCATGTTATTTTCACTGCCTACAGATCCCTGGTCTTCTCATCCTGCTGTAGCCTTCTCTGGTCATGCATATGCAGACACCCCTATAGTTTCACCAAGATTAAAAACATCTCTTGCCCCCTGTGCTCAAGATTCTTTTGTTGTTCCTTTGTTCTTTAAAATGTTCATTCTACTTTAAAGTGTGCTCTAGATGGAAATCACAAGATATATCTAGCAATAAGCATATACATTAAAACACTGGCAGGCAGTTCCAACTGATCAAGGAGTAGCTCCAATCAGACCAAGGTTATTAGATAACTCTAAACCCTCAGTAGAAAATCCTACAGGCACAAGAGAATAACCAAAATGAGTGTAAAACAGGAGAAATAGTTTACTCTTGATGCATCTTTTTCGTCTAAGGGCAGGCCCCTGTTTGTGCCATATGAATAAAGTTAATTTGGAAAACATGCTGCCTTAACTGCATGGAGAACCAGTGCAGGGAGGTTGTTGTGAAGACTATGATATAAAAAGTGAAGAAGAAAAATCCGTCAAAGGAGAAAGCCTATGATGGAGAGTACTAAGTTTTACATTTAAACACTGCCCAAATCTCAGGCTGATTTGAACTATGCAGCATTTCAAATAAAAGAAGCAAAGATTCCAGTTGATCATGCCAGAGAAAAGTCAAAGTTTGGAAGTTGAGTCCATTCAAGTTAATTGTCTATCAAATAAATAATTAAATATATTTCACATAAACATATTCAAAGAAATATAACAGAATACAGAGTCTCTACCATACATGAACTGCAATGTTGAGAAATTCCATTTTGGAAGAGAAAGACTCAGCCAAAAAGGAACAACAACTACATCCTCATCAAAAGAAGTCTGCAAATAAAGACATATCAGCTAAATGAAAACTGACAGGATTTACCACCAGCAGACAGAAAAGACCCGTAGGGCAAAGAACATCTGGACCTGGGACAGAGGTCTGTTCACGCTGTTTTCTTCTTCTTGAGGAAACCTCACAAATCACTAAAGTCAGGCAGACATTGAGAGACGTGTAAAAGGACGTTAGATCAATTTTATTAGATTTGAGACCCAGAAAGCAAGGCCAGCATGGCCCCACGTACCTGCTGTGCCCCTCACTGATCTCTCCCAGGCAGCAGCATCTCTGTAGCATATGAGCCTCTGTGTGCTTTCCCAGACTGCAACCACATGCACACGACCTGGAGGGGAGAGGCCTGGGCACAGCTCTTGACCCCTATGCTGTGATTCTTGTCCATAGTTCAGTGCAAAAATTCAGAGGTTCCCTTTGTTAATTCAGGGGATTAGCTTCTGATTTATGGTGGTTTCTCTCATGGACTCATTTTTATCACTTCCTAACTACTTCAGTATATTTACTTTAAAGTTAGACTCTTATTTTCCCCACAAGGTCCTCCTTTTTGCTCTTTAAACAAACCTTATCAAATGTGTTTAACACAAAGGAGGCAATATGGATTAAAGGGGGTAAAGTGCAAATTACAGAGTTAGCTACAACCAAGTTGTGTAGATGCAAAAGTCAAAATTGGGTTTGTTTCTGACTATATCAGGAATTATATTTTAGAATATACCTTAAGACATTCTATTAACCCAAGTGTGGAAAAAATGCTATTCAATCACACAGGGCTAAACAATATTTTTATATTATTTTAGAATGGTACATAATTATACAATATAACTTTGTTTTTGTACTGAGGGTTGAATCTCACTTAACCACTGAGACACATCCCCACCCCCCCTTTTTTTTTATTTATTAGAGTCAGGGTTTCACTGAATTGCTTTGTGATCTTCCTGCCTCAGCCTCCCTCCTCCTGGGTTTATAGGCATGTACCACCACTCCCAACACAATGTAACATTTTCAAATGCAAGGTTAATATATTGTTACTCAAATGAATAAGTTCACTGTAGTTTGGCAGAAAAAGAGTTTCTTATGTTAATATTTGAGTTGGCTCCTCTATGGAAAAGTACAATATACATTGTATACATTTTTTCCAGGTAATAACAATTTAAAAGTACTAAGTATTCCCCACTCCATTTCTTGTTTTATGAGGTGAAATCTGCTAATATTTATCTTTTATTTAGTGTTGCATATGTCAATGAGAAATCATGGTCTAGGAGAAAGAGAAGGCAGAAAATGTTTAGAAAGAGATTGCATTTTGAGTGGTCCAGAGATAGGCTCTATTAAATGTCTATATTTCTTCTAACTGGCCTAGTACCAGTTAGATCAAGATCAGGTCCTCATCCAAATAGCAGATAGATATATTATTTATTCTCCCCATTATGTGGACTGAATTTTTCACTACGTATTTACCAAAATTCAAAGTAACAGTTATGTCCATTCTTCAACAAACGAAAACATACTGCTCTTTGACTAAAATTATCCTTTTTATGATGGGCTCACTCTTCCTCATGAGAAAGTGACTTCTGTTCATGGTTTGGCTGAATCTTGCCTCCTGAGTTCTTCTTGGTTGTCTGCTGTAGAACCACCAGGGAAACAGCTTCTAGAATACAGCTTGATGGAAATCAAGGCTACCTGTCTACTAGGTAGAGATGTGCAAACGTACATCCTGGCCCCAGGAACCATACTAAGTTATCTTTTTTCCATTGCAGATTTTCTCACAGATCTAAGGACTTAACATGGAGAAAACTGCTGAGGTTCACACACTTTTCTATAGGTTTCTAAATCCTAGCAAAGGAGAGGTAGTAGTGATTGCTTAGGAGTAAGATCAGGAATGTCTGGACTTTAGAGAGCTGGTAAGCCTGGGACTAACTCCTGCCAGTACACCCCTGACTGGTGCCCCTAAAAAGATGGAAGGTAGAGGGACTCAAGAATATCACAGCATCAGTAGCTTTAAAAATCCTTCTACTAAATTCAGAGTTCCTTTGTTTCTTATTTTCTCATCTCTTGGAGCCCCCTTCTTTCCTTTTACTTATGATCTATTTCCAGAACCTAAGATAGGTTTATTTAGCAATTCTTCCATTGTTTTTCTTTCCAAATAGATATGTGCTATAAAAATCAGAAATGATATTAATGATTTTAACATAAAAGACAAAAAAGAAAATAGAGAAGTCTGATATTGGAGGAAAAAAATTCATTCTGCTGAGCTAATTGATCTATTTTTTTCCCTCCTTTGGGTTAAGAAGAGGGAGAGGAAGATGGAGGAGATGGAAAAGGAGAGAGAAAAAAGAGAGGAGAGGAGAGAAGAGGACAGGAGAGGAGAGGAGAAGAAGGTAGAGGAGGGGAGGGGAAGGAAGTGAGAAGAACAGGGGAGCAGATGACATGAGGGCAGGAGGACATGAGCTAAAATGTCCTTAGGAAGCTTGCAGGGGTAAACACAGAACTTACTCTTCCAGATTTCTGACTTAGTTCTCATTACCATGAGCTGTCTATCTTTGAATGATCAATAGCAGGGGAAAAGTCATCCGTGCATAGAGAGCTGGGGAAAGGTGGAAGCAGATGTCTAGGGAGGATGTGGTAAGACACAAGCTGGACATTTTGTACAAATTAATATTTAAATCTCAACATCACACTATAAGTTAGTTATTAACCCCATTTAATTGATTGGAGAAATAAACTATGGTGATCCAAAGTAATCTTCTGAAAGCCTGTGATTAACTTGTAGTATAGCCAGACTTCAAACTCCTTTTTGCCCAATGTAAAACCCTAAAATCTTTTCAAGTTCTTCTGTAATTATTTGACACTATGTGCTCTAAAAATTGTTTTAAAAATTTCTTTAATCTTCTTAATATTCTTCAAAAGATCTTGAAAACGTGCAACAATCAGTAAACTTGAAATTCAAATTCAGGAGTTGTGACCTCAAATATGTGTCTCTTACAGAGTCAGCACTTAGTTAATTTGGAAGGAAAGGCCAACAGTCTATGACCAACAGGGAAGAAGGACCTTTGTAAAACTTTTAAAACCCGAGACTAATAACTCCACATCATGTACAATCTAAGAAAGGATCCTAATTAGAATAAGCTATACTTATTCTAATAAGTATGTATGTCATAATGGAGTCTACTGTCATGTATATCTAAAAAGAACAGAAACAAAACAACAGCCACAAAAAAACAAAACCCTGAGACCGTCACTGTCCTCCTCTTCAGTTACTCTGAGGGCTAATTTTACTTGGACTAAAATCAGTGCTTTTTCTTCTTCTACTCCCACTCTGTCTCTATTTCCTTTCATATCGCTTGTTTTTTTTTTTTTTTTTTTTTCCTTCTCTATTTACTGTCAGATATCGCATTAAAAAAGTGAACCACAGAATAGATCAACTAGATTATTTTTATGCTGTGGAAATGTATAAACTACAACACCCATGTTTTATAAAATACATTTTGTTTAATTTATTAGAGAACCATTATGATTCTTATGTTTTTCTTTTTTTTTAATTTTGCAGAAATTTCCCAGTTTTGACACATTTTCTTCTTTTGTTTTCTGTCTTTCTTGCCTCCTCCATTGGTGGCGAGGAAGAGGAGGACATTGGCTGGGCCAGTCACATCTCAGGTGTCCTGGTGATAACAGGGGTTAGCTCCAGCGCCTCTTACGTACTCTCACCTGTTACCAGGCACACTTCATGTGTTGCTACACTTCCAGTTTGCAAACTAAAACAAACCAAAACAACTACTTAAGGAAGGACTACTACTTGGTTTTCTCCCCACTTAAAAACCAATCATTATGACTTTATCCTGATTAAAAACAAATAGGCAAACAACACGTTTACATTTTATTGAGTATTTGCTCAAAACCACTGTGGTGTTATTAGGGCATGATCCCAGGTCTTGCCATTTAAGTAAGTAGAGTTCAATAACACATAAGTCCTATCCCATAAACAAGGGGCTTCATAGCTCAATAAATTTGGAATCTTAGCAAAACTCAGATAAATATTTCCCTAGTGGACAGTTTTCAGTTTGTAGTTTTAGTATGTTGAACTTATTTGATGACTGACATTTTATATTTTTTAACTCAATATTTATGACACCTATGATAAGCCTAGTACCCTTCAGAGCACACTTGGAGAACTGCCGTCTCAACTCTCAGCCAAACATTTTTCTTCTTGAAGATTTGTACCAGCCCTAACTTGGCAGGTATCATGCTGAGGGATAGACAGTCCTCATCCAGCTATTTGGGGCAGGTGTAACAAAATATAGGAATAGAATACCTTACATTGCCACAGATGCTTAACATTTTTAGAAGATTTTTATTTCTATTGTGTTTCCTCTTCACAATGGCCTGATGAAGAAGACAATGAAGATATCAATGCTGCTGAGGTCACTACTAACTACTATCATTCATTACTTCTTATTTGCTAGGTACTTAAATTGCCTTACTTTAAAAACAAAACAAAACAAACAAACAAACAAAAATTTACTTTCAATAGCTACTATTCCCACCTTGCAAATGAAGAAACCAATGTTCAGAAAAGGTGGAGTCAGTACCCAGCTTTCACTCTTACCCAGTGTGCATCTATGCCTACATCTTTACTCCAGTAGAATGGACTAAGATTTTGAGGCTCAAGTTCCAGCACTTTTCAAAGTCAAGGATGTGTATTCAATTAGCAGAGGAGAAGTCTTTCCCTTGATGAGACCTCGAGTCTATTAACACAAGACATCTTACTATGTGATTATCTCGTTATCTCTCAATCCCCACCCCAATAAGAAGTTTAATGATAGTACAATTGATCCATTTAACAGACCAAACATTAAACACAGTTAAGGGCTACAAGAAATTAAAGCCTCATGGTTGTAAAATAACTCCCCTTAGATTCTAGTCCAAAACAGCATCACAGGTTGATGGTCTAGGAATCAGAAGGCAGGTCTGTTTCTGGTTCTGCTGCACTATATGCATTATAACCTTATTTTTCTTGTCAGTATAGTGGAGAAATGTAGAGATTAACTTCTGGTACACTAGTAAAATAAGAAAAGTTTCCAACTTTTTCCCTTGATCCCCTTTCCTTTTTCCCAGAAAATGGCATGTTTCTAGCAAGACTTTATTAACTGAGTGAGGGTTCAACAGACTGAGTTTCAGGAATTATATGGCTCACCAATTTGTGGCAATTCAAAGTATTTGTATATAGGATTTAGGCAAAAATTATTTGCCTTCAGCTTCTGCCTACCCCAGAAGTGACCCTGTCTAAACAATAAAAAGAATATTATTCCAGGCATGAGCCAGTTAGTCAAATGTCCTAAGAAATTTCATTTTTTTTTTTACTTTTGTTAATAGAGTTAAACATTTCAACCAATATTTTTTAAAGCATCAATTACATATATATGAAAGGAATAGAATATTAATTTACTGATCTCATCTTAATGTTCGTCACACCATATTTTTTATTTTCTAACATCCATTGTAAAATAAACTTAGAGCATAGATATATTTTCAAGTCAGTAAAACTAAGGGTTATCTGCTTTAAATATCTGGCTAAGTGCAACTGGGGACTGTTGTAACTGGTATTTGAGCTGAGATCTGATTGATGCCAAAGCCCATGTCTGTTCTGTCACCCTGTGATACAGGAAGCATGTTTTTCTCTTTTTTTTTCACTTCAGTGAATCATCTTTCTAGTAGGTCTTTATCTGGGTCTGACTCTGTAGGTAATAAAATTCACCAGTGAATCTGTAACTGGTGAAATCTTTTGTGCATTTTCTTGTCTAGAACAAGAGTTAGGAGCCCTAAAAACTAAATTATGGCAAGGTGTCTCATCAGCCACACCGTTGTTAAGACAGCCCTGACCATCCTGTTGAGACTTTCACAAGATTTTATAATTCAACCTTAAATACCTCCAGGAGACTGAGAATCACATAGAATATGGAAATTAAAACTCTCATGAAAAATCACACTGTCCTCCATTGTAATGGTCTCATTACTGATGATAAAGGCAACTGTGCGTCTGAGAGTTCCAATCAAGGCTTCCAGCACCTTGTAGGAAGAAGTGGCATCTAGCCTAAGGTAGGATGCCATCTAAAGCAGACACAATAAATGCTATTTCTTTATTTTCCCAACCTCCTCCTATATGAACTGGAAGATATTAGAAATTAATTTCTGAGTTTAAAGAATTGACTAGATCACACTGCCTTTGCTTAACTCCCGTTTTACCTATTAATGTCTGCTTGATCCCTGAAACTAACAATAAGAGCAACAAATGATATCCATTCCCAATGAAAGTAGCCATTGACTGGGTTATCAAAAGTACTCTGTGACACAAGGATTCCATGTGAATAGGGCTTTGAGGTGATGGTTTTGATTTTCCCAGCATGCATCATGCTCCTGGTCCCACAGAGCTCTCTTAGAAGTCTACACACAGATGAGGAATGCAGACTGAACTACACACTGAGAGGATTAGGCTTCTATACAAAATTCCTTTGTCTGAGTGAGGCATTTTTGAAAGAAGAAAGTAAAGTCTGTTTTCCAATATATCCTTACTTCCCTCCACCAAGCAGTATCAGATCATCCCTCTCGGTAGCTCCTGCTCATTGATTATGAAGGCGGGGTGTTAGGCCTTCAGCCTGAAGAATATGGCAACAGGCTTACATGTGATTCAGGCCTTGTGCTCTGCAGTTTATATGAAGAAATTAGAGTACACTTCGGGTCATATTGGATCTCAACTCTAAAGTTCTGGGGACAGAGTAAAGGCCTTGCAGTTCCACAACCTTTAGCTCTGTTACCTAGGAGTTACATGGAATTAGGCAAGTCTGTCCACTTTTCTCTAATGTAGTTTATGCATTTGTTTGTCAAATGGATTTGCTTAATGTATCTCTGAAGTAATTTTCAGTATTGAATAAGCAGGTAGAGTGCTAACCTCTGATACCTTATAGTTGCCAAAGAAAAATAATTCCCTTTCATTGCATAGCTTATTGACAAAAGTTCTTTTATCTCTCCTTATATTTTTTCCAGTTTAGAAGTTTCTATAAGCCTATAAGTAGGATCCATCTTGTGGGAAATAGAGGCCAGGGCTTCCTGCATCTATATTCTTCTAGCCAGGACTGCTGGACTGGGTGCAAGACTTCACCCAAGCCAGCAGCTGCACTTAAAGGGAACTCAGGGTTTGATGGAAGCAAGCAGTAATGTGATCTTTCAGAGAAAAGCAATATTAATACAGGGAGATTCTGATAGAACATGATGTGAAATTGCTAACATAATAACATTATATGACATTTCTGCTTCAGTGTGAATTCTGTCTGGGAGTCAACCAGCAAGAAAAAGATGCAGCTAAGTGAATGAATGGGGTTTCCTTCCCTCTTAGAGAGTGGTCTGTGACACTCAGCATAGAGGATGGCAACATTCTCCACAAACAAAGTTTCCTTGCAACCCTGACTCTCCCCCGGTCAAGAAAATTTACCTACTAACTTGAGATGTTCTTAGCATATACATGAGAAGTAGTGGTATATAGTTACAGGGGCAAACTTGTCAAGGTTCAAGTCCTGACTCTGTCACTTAGAGGGCATATGACTGGGCCAGTCATTTAATCTCCTTCAGCTTCAGTTTCCTTATCCATCAATTTGGAAAAGCCAGCATTATCTGATCTTCAGGGTTGCTGCTATGTAATTACTATAATAAAGTGCTTTGAAAAGAGCTTGGAATCTTGCAAGTGTTCAAAAAATATAAACAATTAGGTCTGACATATAAGACCTTCAGATTCTTATATTCAATAATAAACTTGGGCTTATTGAGTTGGGCATTATAATTTTTTAGTTAACTCAAATGCAAATATCTGATTAGTAAATTGAAAATGTAAAGAAAAGCTAGTTTCACTACTGTGTTTAATCATGGTTCATTTTTCTACACAGGGCAAGACTGAACTCCTGGAGAACTATCTGGTTATCTCCCACATTCAGAGTTCCCAACATCATGTTTGGCATACAGTAGTTCATGAATAAAACTTGGTAGAAATGTTGAATAAGGAATTGCTTAGGCAATTTAATAAATAAAGCAGAGGATGCCTGAAGATTCTCAGTATTTTCAAAGTGTTCACATCCTCCCTTTTTCTTCACATCTGCATGTTAGCAAGTCTTCAGAGCTAACTTTTTCTGTGATGGGGTTAATGATGAAAGAGACTATTGTGAGAAAGGGCCACCTCTTAAACCCAGACACTCCTTTCTCATTGCATCTGTTTGGCTTGTGTTTATGTAAAAAAAAAAAAAAAAAAAAAAAAAAAAGGAATGCATTATATTTTTATGAGCCTTGCGATTTATTCTGTTTTGTTGTCAGACCTTTGGGAATGCATTCTATAAACTTTATTGAGACAAGATATCTAGAGACGTTTGCATATGTCTGAGCTCAGCACAATATTACTTTTTAATGCACTTTTGACTTTGCAGGCAGAGGATACAGTAAAAAATGTAAAACAGCAGTAGTTGGGGCTTTTTTATTACCTGCATTTTGCCTTCCTGGTTTCAAAACAAATAAGCGCTGTGTTTGAATGAGATAAACTAATAAGCATTAGTTTGATAGTGTTACAAATGGGATATTTCTACAACTGAGTCAGAAATGAAGTCTTACTCCATGACAAAACGAACAGGGCATGATATCATTCTTGTCAGTTGAGATCAGCATCAGCTCTCTGTACTCTAAATATTTGGAAAATGACCATTTAGTGTCTGGCAACAAAGAGGATGATTGAAAACCTACACTCACAGGAATGTAGAGATGGAAGGAATCTACTTGGGGAGGAAAAAGTCCCATGGAGTTTTAGGGACACGACTAGGTTACGCATTCAGTATCTGATCCTTATAACACAGTGTGAAGGAAGTAGAAGTCATCAGGGTGGAACAGGTGTGAAATACAAACCACGGGGCCAGGCTGAGAGTCAGAACAGTACACAAAGGGAGCCAGACGTGGCCAAACCCAAGAAAATGCACTCAGCAATGACAAATTACTACAGCTAAAGTCTGCCTGTTCTTCTGGAGTCAGCCAGGTAGGTATCACCAAGGAGATGAGGAACAGAGGTGTGACACTAGGAGGAAGTTGGTGAGAAATAAGTCTGAGGCTCATGGCCTGCTGGCGCTCAAACCTGGTCCTGTGAGCAAGCCTCTGTCCATTGAAAAGTGGCAGTCCCATCTAAGGGAAGGTGGCCAGTAACCTCAGACATCGCCCTCCAACACTCATCTGCTGTCTCCAGCCCTGGGCTTTTCCTCTTCCTTCAGATCACTCTACTGTGGAGTTAGAAATTTTAGAAATTTTATATGTATATATATACACACACACATTATGTATTTTTATATGTGTTTTAGTCAATTATTCCACTGCTGTGACTTAAAGACCTGACCAGAACAATTTTAAGGAAGAAAAGTTTATTTGAGGGCTCAAGGTGTCAGAGATCTTAGTCCACAGAAGGCCAGCTCCATTTCTTGGGGCTTGAGGTGAGGCTGACATGATGGCAGGAGAGTGTGGAGAAGGGAAACAGCTCACATCATGGTCATCAGGAAGCAGAGAGAAAAAAATTCCACTCTCCAGAAACAAAATATATACCCCATAGCCACGCCCCCAATGAACCACTTCCTCTAGCCACACCCTGTCTGTCTCCAGTTACCACTCAGTTAATCCCACCAGGGGTCACTGATTAGGTCCCATTCCATCACTGACTAGGTTAAGGCTAGAACCCAATCATTTCTCTTCTGAACTTCTTGCATTGTCTCACATATGAGCTTTTGGGGGACAACTCACATCCAAATCATAATAATATATACTATATAGATATTATATGTAATATATAATTGGTACATACAATTATATTAAATTTATTATATAATTATATTTTATCATATCATATATATTATAATATATATCAAATATATATTTGTAATATAGATAATATGTTAAACATATCTTATATAAATATCGTATCATACGTATTAAATATATAATATATATCGTATATAATATGTAATTATTTATATTTATATTGTGTATGTACATGTAAATATATCTTTTTTTTAGAAGTTATCTATATGTAAGCAAAAGGTTAGTTATACAAACATTTTTCAAAGAATTGACCCTTGGCTACAGTATCTGAGGAAAGCTACAGCAGAATTTTCATTTTAAGATTCCTGAACACAGACAAACCCTGTACCTCAGAAAAGCAAACAATCAATATTTGTGGCTTCTGTGATTTAATTGCAAAATTTTAAAAAGGAAAAAAAGTTAAATTAGAACCTTTTAGAAATATCAAGCAAAAGGGAAGAGAAATTCTTCAATACTAATTTTTCTATCTATGTGTAAGGAACTTTGGAATTGACAGTGTGCTTTCACATTCTTTGCTATTAATAGTACTTGATAAGAACAGGGGATGTGGACCCACTGTTCACTAACCTGTGATTCCAGAGCTGGAAAGTGACACAGATTGGATTTGAACTCAGGTCTACTGCAATAATTTGGCATTTTTGTTCTTCCTATTGCATGACCCCTAAGCACATTTGTTCTTTATTAGTGGGGATATGAGAAAATTTGTTCAGAAAAATAGCGGATATTATTTTCTCTTACACTCAAATATTTGTATACCCATCTGAAAGTTATTAGTCCCACAAATGTAGCAGAGTCTAGATGTGGTCTGCCTACAGTATGTGTGAAGGTTAGGTGGGAGTTAAGGGCAGAAAGCATTGATGGAGATAGCCCTGGTTTCAGAATTGGACCACCAGGGTTAATATTGGGGCTCCACTGCCTGCTTCATAGAACTAACATCAGGAATATTTCCTTTGTCTTTCCTTGTCTTCCTTGCTGTCCAGCGTGACTCGGTCAGGAGGTTCCTCCTGCGTAGAAAGCGTCCCTTGTCATATGATTTATTACAACAACATGAGCCGCTTAAGGGCATGGCTGAGAAGGTTGTTGAGTCAGTAAGCCCTGGGACAGTGTTTGACGTGGATCATTCTCAGTAAGTACTGATACACAGACCAGACGTCCTCTGCTTGCTTCTCCATGTCTGCCCTCCATCTTTTTCCATCCTGCTTTCTGTCCTCGGAGGGGACATGTGTAGACTAGGTTCACAGGCTCTGGTGCCCTCTCACTTCCACTAGTCCTGCCAATGGCAAGTCTGAGAGGGGATCAATGGGAAAGAAGAGAATGAGGTCAGAGTGTCTATTATCTGGTGTTTTCCAGGGTGGCTGTGTCCCTAAATCGAAGGTGAGCGTTCTTTTCAAGATGGGCTTGGCATTCCTCTATTATGCCAGACCCTGCTAATTGTTCTCTCCACTCAACCATTCAAAACTTGGGTGATAACAGCTCTCTTTGTGTTACTCTGAGGTTTGCTACCCTGTCTTTTGTGGCACTCTCTCTGCTTGTATTCGTACCTTTAGAAATAAACTTTCTTTAAATTAAAGTATGCATTAATTTGCTGATTGATACATTCGAATAAACTTTTGTTCTTATCTGCAACTGTTTTCCTCTTATGTAAATTGGGGAGCAATCCCCTCTTAAATGTCTTAAAACAGTGTTTTCAGGTGATTATATGTACCATACTTGGCACACTGCCTTGTAAAATAAACACCCACTACATGTTCAGTTGTAATAGTAGTAATAATACTAATTATAAGGACAACTGATTTGATATGATCACTCAGCCTAATTACCAAGATGCATGGGGAGAGGAGCGCTGACAGGCTTCCTGAAATCTGAAAATGCATCATTAATTTATTCATTCATTTATCAAACATTTACTGAGCATGAGCTTCTACTAACTGGTGAAAATACAAAGGTGAACATGACAGATTCTGTCCTCCTTCTCGCCATCGCATGGCAGAGGCCTCCATCACTTCTCCTTGACAGGGCAACACCCTGCTAGCCTGTGTGCCTGACTCCTCTTTGCCAACTCCCAGACCTTGTGTGTCTCCCAGACAATGGTATTTTAAAAACATAAATCACATCCGGTGTCTTCCTTATTTAAAATGCTGGAATGACTTCTTAATAGTGAGGGATCAAGGCCACACTCCTGGCGCCTTACATGACCTGCTTGCCTATCTCCTTCCTCTTCCGGAGGCACCGCTCAGTGTGCCTGCTGAATTGAGGCTGCCCTGGCCTTGCTTTGTTCTCACCACACCTGGCGCGCACTTCGGGTGTCACTCCCTGTGTTTGAGCTCTTATCCCCCCAATCTACCCATTTTATAGATCTTTTCTCCTGGGCAGGCTCCCCAGTTTTAAGTACTTATTCCTTTTTGCAACTGAGTTCTTTGCAAGCTAACTGATAAAAAAGTGTTTCTGTACGAGAGAGTAAACTTATGACAGGGACACTGTGTAGTAAGTGCTCAGTGATCAACAGTGGCCCTCATATCAGCCAAACATCATTTTGTTCTAGTGTTCCTATTCTGAGTGGAAGTAAGGACTTCCTGCATTTCTACAGTCTAAGTAGGAAGTCCTCATGAACTATGAAGGAACTCAGAGATGTTAGTGAGGATGTTACAATAGTTAGTTACCTAGAGTTAGATCACGTGAAATCAAACCCTTCTTTAAGGCCGAGTCAGCCTGAGGAAGTAGCATAACTAACCTTTCAGATTTTCAAGTTCGTCATTAAAACGAGAATAATAATTAGTACTTTATAAGATTTCTGGAGGATTGAGTGACTTGAAATATTAAAAGCCCTCAGTGCAGTGCCTGGCACACAATAAAAGTTCAATTACTCTCATGTTTTCACTTGCTATGATCACCAAGTGATCACTATCATCTTCACCCCAGCACTGCCTTATTCCATGAAATGAGAGACCCATGGAAATGTATATAAAAGTCAGGAGATGAGGTTGTTATATATGAGGCAGCCACATAATCTATCTCAATGAAGTGTCAAAAACAGAACTGGAGAAGTTATATAGTATGGTTAGAAAGTAGTTTTTCAGAAATTTCTCCAAGTCCTCTGGCATTAATCTAAAGAGTAAGCTTACAATTTAGATATAGAGTCACTAACTATTGGAATGAGGGTGTTTATATAGGAATATTGGAGTCCGAGAGCTGGAAGGAGACTGAGAGTTAAGTTATGAGAATTTTAGGCCTTAAAGTGGAAGAGCTCCTAGCAATGCCAAAACCACAGTAAGACTCAGGGCGTGGGGTTAAAGGTTCTGGAGCTGGGAGGAAAATTTTGCATTTTTGTATGAACATGTACATATGTATACACACAAATACATATATATTCATGTATGCCCATATTGTATATGTATATATATATGCATGTATGTGTGTATGTTTAGCCAGCTTTCTGTTACTGCAAAAAATAACTAAGATAAATCAGTTTATAAAGAGAGATGGTCTATTTTGGCTCACGGTTTTGGAGTTTTGGTCAATGGCCAGTTGGCTCTTTGTTTAGGGGCCTGTGGTGAGGTGTGGTATCATGGTGAGTGTGCCTGATCAAGCAAGCCTTTCTCTTCATGGTGAGGAAACAAAGAGAGAAAAGAAGATAAGACCAGCATTCCATGACCTGCTTTGAGAACATGCCCCCCATGACCTCCCACTAGCCTCCACTTTTTAAAGGTTCTACCACCTTTAATAGGTTCTTCCCAACAGTACCATTCACTAGGCTAAACCTTGAATGCATAGACCTTTGGGCAACATTCAATGTCCAAACTATGGCAGTATGTATACACATATAAAAATTTTAGGGTTTTCATCTCAAAGTTAGTATTCCCACAAATGAAAACTGTCATTGGCAGGACTTTATCCTGGCAGTGGTTCATTTATTTGGTGGACATTTTGGTGGGAAAGCAGCATCATCAAGACCACTTCTTAGAAGCCAGAAGATTTCCAGTAGTCTCAGATCCATTCACTTAAGTGAAATATAGCCTGGTAATACTTATGGAATAGTTGATTATTTTATCATGCTGAGAAAATGGGATGGGGCTCAGAGTGTGGTTTCTTCCATTAAATGAACACTTTAACATTCCTCATTGTGATCCTCACATGAATCAAATCTAAGTCCTATATCATTGAATATCATTCAAACACAGAATAGGTATCAACCATAAGAAAAAGGCATGGTTAATTTTGTATCCCCTGACAGCCTCTTCTTGTGCTTCCATTCTGTAATCATGACTTAACCATTGTGGGACTGAGTTATTTCCATTGCTCTCAGAACAAAATATGGTGCTTGGTAAATAAAGAGCATGCCTTCAGGGTTTGCCAAAGCTAGAAGTGAAATTCAGGCTCACCAGTAGGGTAGAGGAGTGGGACCAGGGGAGGGAGGATGGGAAAGAACGGGGTGATAATGGGGAACACTACTGATAAAGTTATATCATTATATTGTGTGTATGTGCAAATATATAACAATGAATCCCAATATTGTGTATAACATAATGCACCAATAAAATATGGAAAACATAGCAAAATAAAAGAAATCCTAGCTCACTTCTAACTAATAGGTATTACCTTTCCAGTCTGAAATTTGACCAATATGCAGGTAATTTTTGTTTAGTCTTGTAAATTGTCTCAAATTCTTAGTAGATTGACAAAGGAAACAAATAATATTTATTATTATGACCTCAGTTACTCCCTTAATTTCTGAGAATCTCAGTTTCCTTATCTGCAAAGTAGAGATAATGGTACTTGCCATAATGGGTTGTATTTTAGCACCCTATTTTACTACAGAAAGAATTCAGGAAGCAGAGGTACTTTGTAGATGATTAAATGAGGCACAAATATACATCTATGTGTACATATACATATATAGGTGTATGTACACACACACACACACACACACACACAATGCCTACCAATGTGTCTAGAATGAGACAGTTATTTCCTATTAACTTTCACTCTTTTCTTATTTTTCCTCTTCTAATGAAAAATAAAGAAGAAAAAGAAAAATCAACTTCCTCCCTTCATCTACCTTCATTTTTTGCCTCTTTCATCTTTTCTTCTTAAAAAAAATGCACAGATCCATAATTTCTAGAGGAATATACTATACAAGAGGGGTATAAACCTGAAGAAGGGAAGATCTCTGATTTGAAGAACTTCTGCCTATTGGGGAGGAACAAACACATGCAGTCACACTTTAAGATTTAACAGAGAAATCCCACAGAACTCCACAGTCATGAGGGAAGTCTTTGTAGGGAGATGGTAGGTGAGGTGGCCATTACTTCTTTGGGGTCTCAGGCACCTATATTTGTACATTAGAGGAAAGATCTTTCTAAGGTTGGTTGGATTCTGGACACAAGCTGTGCCTTCCTAGACGATGAACAAAACTACCTGGAAGTGAATGTTTTGTGATTTGTCTTCAATTTGTCTAAAGGAAGGCTGGAATGGTCATTCAAAGAAAGCAAATTACTTGGTCCTATGACTCTGTCTCATTGCCCACCATCCGCCTGCCGGGTCCTGTGGAGGAGCAGGGATTGCTGTAAAGCAGTTCTTTCTCCTCTTATTCCTCTCTTTTGTTAAGTTCAGGGCTTTCTTTGCAATCACAGAGGAAGTTAGCTTTGAAGATACTGCAATCTGCAATATTTGAAAGATCAGATCTCTGTCATTTATTGGAACTGCTCTTCCCTCCCACATAAGCCTTTGTGATATAATCTGGATAATGAAAGTTTTACTGCTTGCATTTTTATATCTATTCAAAACAGTCCTTTCCAGTTACTGGGCTTTTTGAAAAGAAGGCTTATATTACATTCTAACGTCTTCATTGACACTGGTATTGAATGGCTTAGAAATATGTAGTCAATAAATCTGCATTTTGGCTTCATTCTTTTTGGACCTTTTGCAAGCAAACATCTTATCCAAGGATGGAGCTGAGTACCGTTTACATGAAAATTATCTACCATGATATCTGTGTCTATATCAGCCTTGGTGACATGCCTGCCATCTGAATAACAGCATACTACTTTTTGGGAAAAAAATGTTCCTTTTGCCCATAAAACCACTGGTCCTAGTTGAAAATAAAAGACTTATATCTCTGCCTCCTTGACACAAGTATGAGCATGTGATCCAGGTTGCACCAGGAATCACTAGTAATTTTAAAGTGGGAAATGGGGAAAACGTCTCTGTTTTCATGGTGTTGTGACTTGGTGGCATGTGAGCCCAGGTGCTGCTCACCTCTGGGTTGGTCTGAGAGATGAGGGTGTGCTGCAGAGGAAAGCAGGTTGGGACATGGAGAAGGGAACAGAGTGGAGTTTCAAATCCTGGTTCCAGTCCTAATAGATGTGTTCCTATATTCCTGCTCCACTCTCTGTTTGTGGTATAAGTCAAAAATCCCCCTTCTAAATACTCTAGTATTAGTTGAATTGCTATATCTTGCATGTATTCTCTTTCCCTGGCAAGAAACAAGCTGATCAACTTGATATTTTTCTGTTTGAATTTCTGTGACTGAACTGAATAGATCAGGTTGACATTTTTTTGGGTAAACATGAGAAGCCAAAAATCTAATTAATACTATATTTTCTCTAAGAAAGAAAGTATACTGTAATTTGTACACTATTTTCCTAAATAGATGGCAAATTTCTCTAAGATAGGAACCATGCATGCCCATCCTTGCCCCATAGACTAGCATGGAATAGATGCTCATGACAATGAGTGAATAAAATTGTATCACACATTGTATTCCAACGGGAAAAACACCAATGAATATGTCATCTTGAGTCATGCACTACCATTATATTAAGCTTTCCTCTGAAATTTTGCTAATATAAGATAAAATTTAAAACACTGGAAGTAAATTTGGACTAAATGTGGAGAGTTGATCCTTCATTTTCACTTCTGCAGCCTGCCCTTCCCAGTCAATTATGAGACTGGTAGTCAGAAGGGTCCTTGAAAAATGGTAGACACATCACATCGGCCCTCTGCTCATAGCCACTAAGGATCTCTGTGATATAAGAAAGGTGGGATCTAATTCTATTTCTCCTCTCCTTGAATCTTTTCTGTTCTTAATAACTTGCTTAACCTATAGAATATGATATGAATAACATTGTGAGACTTCTGAGCCTAAGTTTTATTTTTCCTTACACTGATCACTACTGACACCTTATGTATTTGTTTAATGTCTTTTCCCCAGACTATACTATAAGCTTCATGAAGACAGAGACTTTGCCCAACTGTTCATAGCTGTATTCCCAGTGGTGAGAACAATTTCCACCATACAGAGGGCACTTAATAAATATCTGTTGAATGATGAATCAAATTGGACTTACAAAAATTGGATTGTTAACACCACACTGGTGACAAGGTAGTGCTCTAAAAATGTTCCCCTTCCCTGACAGGAGAGAGACTGATCAACTTAATTGTTAATTCCTCTGCTTGAATTTCTGTGATTTAACTTAATCTTCCATCCTTGCCCTTCAAACCTATGTGCTCTTGATTTAATCAGAGGGATCAGAACTATTGCACTTCCTTTTGCCCTTCAGCCACTAGCAGAAAAAATGATTGACAGCTAATCATGTCTAGAGGGGATCTCTTCCTCTCTTTTGCCTTTCTTGGTAGTAGGGTTAAACTAGGTTATCCACTTGAAGAAAATAATCCGTATTAATACATATCATAACACTTCTGTTTTTCACAGTCTTATATATGTATTGTTTTTTCTCTCAAATTTAAGTAAGGTGGCAGTGCTCATAACTTTAACCAGAAAAGCAAAACATGTAATAGAAGAAAAAAAGATAAGTAAATTGAGATTAAGCAAGGCCTACTGTATGATGACCCTATGGTTGAACTTTTACTTTTCAAAATAGCCCCCTTTTCTTGTTCTTTGCTTTTCCTATAATTTAAATTTATAGCACCCTATATCACATAGAATTGAAAGTTTGGTCAGCAGATGCCATTGTTAACATTAAACAGAAAATATCAAAATTTCAAAGATTATTAATACCAATATAAAATCAATGCTTTTGCTTTTCTTCATGTATAAGTTAGGTAGTCTGAGAGTATCACTTGTCCAAAAGATCAACCAGCTCCATATAATAGATATTGCTAGAAGACAAGCAACTTTGGTTTGTCTATATAGCATCTTCAATGCCAAGACTGATGACAGGTCCATAGTAGGCACTCAATAAATGTTGTTATTGGACAAATATAATTAATTTATTAAAATTTCCATTTACCATCTCTGTCTGATAAAAACATTGAAACCAGTACTCAGCACAATTTTTATTACCATGAAGAAAATTCTTCACGAGTAACTCAGTATATTTTACCCAGTGATTTAACTCTCTGAGATATCACTTAAACTTTATACAACTATTTCTCTGTCTAATTCAAAGTATGTTATTAAAGTTGATAAGTGCCATTATTGAACATGATTATTTCTCTTCTCCTGATGCTTCAAAAATAAGAATCACTTACCAAAAGCCCTCAAGAGCAACTGATGGATAAACAATCCAGTATCAACTGCTTAAAGAAGATTGCCCTAGTCCCTAGGCTTCCTCTCTCCAACTTTCTTATTGTCTGTTTACACTCTATTTTTCTTTCCCCAATGTTTTCTCTCCTCTCAACTTATATTAAAATATGACTCACTTAAAATTAAATAATACCTGGAGATTAAATAATATGCTATTAAGTGATGAATGGATATCAGAAGACATCAGGATGGAAATAAAAAAATACTTAGAAGTAAACGAGAACAAAGACACATCATATCAAAATCTCTGGGACACTATGAAAGCGGTACTTAGAGGAAGATTTATTTCATGGAGCGCATTCAACAAAAAAAGAAAAAAATCAACAAATAAATGACTTAACACTACAGCTCAAAGCCCGAGAAAAAAAGAGCAGGCCAACACCAAAAGTAGTAGAAGCAGGAAATAGTTGAACTCAGAGCTGAAATCAACAAAATTGAAACAAAAGAAACAATTGAAAAAAAAAAACAAAATAAAGAGTTGGTTCTTTGAAAAAAATAAACAAAATTGATAAACCCTTAGATACACTAACAAAGAGAAAGAGAGAGAAAATTCAAATTACTAAAATTTGGAATGAAAAAGGAAATATCAATACAGACACAAGTGAAATACAAAACATAATTAGAAGCTATTTTGAAAATCTATATTCCAACAAAAGAGAAAACCTCGAAGACATCAACAAGTTTCTAGAGACATATGAATTATCTAAACTGAACCAGGAGGAAATACACAACTTAAATAAATCAGTTTCAAGCAATGAAATAGAAGAGGTCATCAAAAGCCTACCAACAAAGAAAAATCCTGGAACAGATGGGTTCTCAGCTGAGTTCTACAAAACCTTTAAAGAAGAGCTCATTCTAATACTTCTCAAAGTATTCTATGAAATAGAAGAGGAGGGAACCCTCCCAAACTCATTCTATGAAGCCAATATCACCCTGATACCTAAACCAGACAGAGACACATAGAGGAAAGAAAATTTCAGACCAATATCCTTAATGAACATCTACGCAAAAATTCTCAACAAAATTTTAGCAAATCATGTATAAAAATATATTAAAAGGATAGTGCACCACGATCAAGTGGTTTTTATCCCAGGGATGGAAGGTTGGTTCAACATCTGGAAATCAATAAATGTCATTCACCATATCAACAGACTTAAAGTTAAGAATCACATGATTATTTTGATAGATGCAGAAAAAGCATTCGATAAAATACAGCATCACTTCATGCTCAAAACACTAGAAAAAATTGGGATAGTGGGAACATTCCTTAACATTGTAAAGGCCATCTATGCTAAGCCCATGGCCAATATCATTCTAAATGGTGAAAAACTGAAAGCATTCCCCCTAAAAACTGGAACAAGGAAGGGATGCCCTTTTTCACCAATTCTATTCAGCATTGTCCTAGAGACTCTAGCCAGAGCAATTAGACAAACCAAAGAAATTAAAGAGATACGGACACGAAAAGAAGAACTCAAACTATCCCTGTTCGCTGATGACAGATTATATGTTTAGAGGAACCCGGAAATTCCACCAGAAAATTTTTAGAACTCATAAGTGAATTCAGTAAAGTAGCAGGTTACAAGATCAATGCTCATAAATCCAATGCATTTTTATACATAAGTGATGAATCTTCAGAAAGAGAAGTTAGGAAAACTACCCCATTCACAATAGCCTCGAAAAAAATAAAATACTTGGAATCTATCTAGCAAAAGAGGTGAACGATCTCTACAATGAGAACTACAGTACACTAAAAGAAAGAAATTAAAGAAAACCTTGGAAGATGGAAAGATCGCCCATGTTCTTGGATAGGCAGAATTAATATTGTCAAAATGGCCATACTACAAAAAGTGCTATACAGATTCAATGCAATGCCAATTAAAATCCCAATGACGTACCTTACAGAAATAGAGCAAGCAATCATGAAATTCATCTGGAAGAATAAGAAACCCAGAATAGCTAAAGCAATCCTTAGCAGGAAGAGGGAAGCAGGCAGTATTGCAATACCAGATTTTCAACTATACTACAAAGCAATAGTAACAAAAACAGCATGGTATTGGTACCAAAATAGACAGGTAGATCAATGGTACAGAATAGAGGACACAGATACAAACCCAAATAAATACAATTTTCTCATAGTAGACAAAGGTGCCAAAAATATGCAATGGAGAAAAGATAGCCTCTTCAACAAATGGTGCTGGGAAAACTGGAAAACAATATGCAACAGAATGAAATTAAACCCCTATCTCTCACCCTGCACAAAACTCAACTCAAAATGGATCAAGGACCTTGGAATCAGACCAGAGACCCTGCATCTTATAAAGTAGGTCCAAACCTTCAACTTGTTGGCTTAGGAGCAGACTTCCTTAACAGGACTCCCATAGCACAAGAAATAAAAGCAAGATTCAACAACTGGGATAGATTCAAACTAAAAAGCTTTCTCTCAGCAAAGGAAACTATCAGCAATGTGAAGAAAGAGCCTACAGAGTGGGAGAATATCTTTGCCAATCATACTTCAGAGAGAGCACTAATCT
The DNA here is from genome assembly GCF_902686455.1 of Sciurus vulgaris. Lineage (NCBI taxonomy): Eukaryota > Metazoa > Chordata > Mammalia > Rodentia > Sciuridae > Sciurus > Sciurus vulgaris. Next base: position 77,279,288 of record NC_136472.1, read on the forward strand.
CCAGAATCTATAAAGAACTCAAAAAACTCTACTCCAAAAATTCAAATAATCCAGTCGACAAATGGGCTAAGGAAATGAATAGACACTTCACAGAAGATCTACAAGCAATCAACAAACATATGGAAAAATGCTCAACATCTCTAGTAATAAGAGAAATGCAAATCAAAACTACCCTAAGATTCCATCTCACCCCAATTAGAATGGCGATTATCAAGAACACAAGCAACAATAAGTGTTGGCGAGGAAGTGGGGAAAATGGTACATTCATATGTTGCTGGAGGGGTTGCGAATTAATGCAACCACTCTGGAAAGCAGTATGGAGATTCCTCAGAAAGCTTGGAATGGAACCACCATTTGACCCAGCTATCCCACTCCTTGGCCTATACCCAAAGGACTTAAAATGAGTATACTACAGACATGCAGCCACATCAATGTTCATAGATGCTCAAATCACAATAGCCAGATTATGGAACCAACCTAGATGTCCTTCGATTGATGAATGGATAAAGAAACTGTGGTATATATATACAATGGAATATTACTCAGCCATAAAGAATGATAAAATTATGGCACTTGTAGGCAAATGGATGAAATTGGAGAATATCATGCTAAGTGAGATAAGCCAATCTCAAAAAACTGAAGGACAAATGATCTCGCTGATAAGCGGATGATGACACATAATGGGGGGTGGGAGGTGTTAGTGTTAGGGTTAGGGTTAAGTTTAGGGTTAGCATTAGGGAGGGGGGCAAGAATGGAGGAAGGAAGGACTGTGTAGAGGGAAAAGAGGGGTGGGAGGGGTTGGGAGAAGGGAAAAATTAACAGTATGAATCAAACCACATTACCCTATGTAAATTTATGATTACACAAATGGTATGCATTTACTACATGTACAAAGAAAGAAACAACATGTATCCCCTTTGTTTACAATAAAAAAATCTCTGTATTAAAATGTTAACAAAAATTCAGTTCAACAATATGTGCCTTATTGTTTGAATTGTTTACTGCATTCCACTTAATATTAAAATTGATGAACTGGCAAAAAAAAAAAAAGAAAATTACAAAGATTCCACAAAAAATTTTAAAACTCCTACAACTAATAAGTGAATTCAACAGAGTTCCAGGACACAAAATCAACATATAAAAATTTGTAGCATTGCTACAGGCCAATAGTGAATTGTTGGAAATACAAATCAAGAAAGCAATCATTTTTAAACATATTAAAAATAAATTGCATAGGAATAAATTTAAGCAAAGAAGTGAAAATTCTCTACAATAAAAACTATAAAACAATGATGAAAGATATTGAAGAGGAAAGAAAAAACGGAGTTTTTTTCTTATTCACAAACCCAGAATAACTGAAGCAATCCTTAGCAGATAGAGCTAAGCAGGCGGTATCACAATACCAGATCTTCTACTATACTACAAAGCAATAGTAACAAAAACAGCATGGTATTGGTACCAAAATAGAAAGGTAGATCAATGGTACAGAATAGAGGACAGGGACACAAACCCAAATAAATACAATTTTCTCATATTAGACAAAGGGGCCAAAATATGCAATGGAGAAAAGATAGCCTCTTCAACAAATGGTGCTTGGAAAACTGGAAATCCATATGCAGCAGAGTGAAACTAAACCCCTATCTCTCACCTGCACAAAACTCAACTCATAATGGATCAAGGACCTTGGAATCAGACCAGAGACCCTTCATCTTATAGAAGAAAAAGTAGGCCCAAATCTTCAACATGTCAGCTTAGGATCAGACTTCCTTAACAGGACTCCCATAGCACAAGAAATAAAAGCAGGAACCAACAACTGGGATAGATTTAAACTAAAAAGCTTTCTCTCAGCAAAGGAAACTATCAGTAATGTGAAGAGAGAGCCTACAGAGTGGGAGAATATCTTTGCCAATCATACTTCAGAGAGAGCACTAATCTCCAGAATCTATAAAGAACTCAAAAAACTGTACACCAAGAATACAAATAACCCAGTCATCAAATGGGCTAAGGAAATGAGCAGATACTTCACAGAAGAAGATGTACAAGCAATCAACAGATATATGAAAAAATGTTCAAAATCTCTAGTAATAAGAAAATGCAAATCAAAACTATTCTAAGATTCCATCACACCCCAATTAGAATGGTGATTATCAAGAACACAAGCAACAATAAGTGTTGGCAAGGATGTGGAGGAAAAGGTACACTCATACATTGCTGGTGGGGCTGCAAATTAGTGCAGCCACTCTGGAAAACAGTGTGGAAATTCCTTAGAAAACTTGCAATGGAACCACCATTTGACCCAGCTGTCCCACTCCTTGGCCTATACCCAAAGGACTTAAAATCAGCATACTACAGAGTTGCTGCTACATCAATGTTCATAGCTGCTCAATTCACAATAGCCAGATTGTGGAACCAAACTAGATGCCCTTCAATTGATGAGTGGATAAAGAAACTGTGGTATATGTACACAATGAAATATTACTCAGCCACAAAGAAGAATAAAATTATCGCATTTGCAGGCAAATGGATGAAATTGGAGGATATCATGCTAAGTGAGATAAGCCAATCTAAAAAAACTAAAGGATGAATGATCTGGCTGATAAACGCATGATGACACATAATGGGGGGTGGGAGGGGGACAAGAATGGAGGAAGGAGGGACTGTATAGAGGGAAAAGAGGGGTGGGAGGGGTGGGGGGAAGGGAAAAAAATAACAGAATGAATCAAACAACATTGCTCTATGTAAATTTATGATTACACAAATGGTATGCCTTTACGCCATGTACAAACAGAGAAACAACATGTATCCCATTTGTTTACAATAAAAAAAAAAAAAACCAAAAAAAAAAAAAAAAAAAAAGAGGGGTGGGAGAGGTGGGGGGAAGGAAAAAATAACAGAATGAATCAAACACTTTTACCCTATGTAAATGTATGATTACACAAATGGTATGCCTCTACTTCATGTACAGACAGAGAAACTAGTGTCTCATTTGTTTACAATAAAAATAAATTTAAAAAAAGAAAAAAATTAAATTTTAAATGTATATATTTTTCTTGTATGGACTCATGTTTCAAAATATGTTCACCCTTGAAATGAGCAAGTCAATATAATTAGCATATCAATCACCTTGTATACCTATCATTTTTATGTGGGAAGAATATTTGAGATCTATTGTTTTTAGTAATTTTTAAGCATATGCTACATTATTTTTAACTATAGTCACCATGTGGTAAGACAGATCTTCAGAACTGATTCATTTTATCTAACAGAAACATTGTACCCTTTGGCAGATATTAGCCCACTTTGCTCTTATGAGTCCAACTATCTTAGATTCTACATGTAATTGATATCATGTAGGATTTGTCTCTTTGTATACCTTGCTTATTTTACTCAGCATAACATCCTCCAAGGTCATGTATGATTTTGCAAATGGCAGGATTTCCTTGTTTTTATAGGCTGAATAATATTTTAAAATGTTATATATTATATCTATGTGTACATATTGTATGAAAATTATTCAGAAAAAAATTCTCAGAAAAATGAGAAATTATACTCCATTATGTATGATTTATCAAAATGCATAAATGCATTCCATTGTCATATATAATGAATTAGAACAAATAAAAAATTAAAAAATCCTATGAATTCAAAAAGAATACATATATTGAAAACTATGTAAATTTGGTTAAAGGAATTGAAGACACTAATAATTGGAATAATATCCTATGTTTGTGGAATAAGAAGTTAATATTGTTAAAATGTCCATACTACCCTCAAAGGAATCTACATATTTAATGCAGCCTATAATAAAACTATAATAAAATTTTTTGCAGAAATAGAGGAAAAAACTTTAAAATTTGAACCAAACTACAGAAGACTTATAATAATCAAAGAAAACAAGAGCCAAAAGAACAAAGCTAATTTGAAAGGGTATCTCACTGCCTGATTTAAAAATATATTGAAAGACTATACTAATCAAAAAGCATATTCATGGCATAAAATGGGACAAATGGACCAGAAGAATTGAATAAAGAATCTAAAGATAAATTCACACATTCAGAATCAGTTGGTATTTATTAAAGTGGTCAAGAACGCACTATGGGGAAAGGATAGTCTTCTCAATAAATCGTTGAGAGGACTACCTCTACATGGAAGAGTAAAATTGGACCTATATCTCACAATGAATACAAGAATCAATTCAAAATGATTAAGACTTAAATATAAGATCTGACACTATAGAACTGCTAGAAGAAAACATAAAGGAAATGGTTCATGTCATTGATCTGGGCATTGTTTGCTTGGATATGATCCTCAAAGCCTAGGCAATAAATGCAAAATAGACAAGTGGGACTCCATCAAACTAAAATGCTTCTGCACAGTAAAGAAAATGATTAACAATGTGAATGGACAACTCACAAATTGGTAGAAAATCTTGCAAAGCATATATCTAATGAGGGTCTAAAATACATAAGGAATACAAAAAAAAAAACAAAAAAACAAAAACAAAAAACAAAAACAAAACTATTGTTACGGTTTGGTTGTGAGGTATCCTCCCCAAAACTTATGTGTGAGACAATGCAAGAAGATTTAGAGGACAGATGATTGGGTTATAAGAGCCTTAACGCAATGAGTGAATGATCCTTTGATGGGATTAAGTGAGTGGAAACTAAAGGCAGGTAGGGTGGGGCTGGAGGGGATGGGTTGCTGGGGGCGCGTGCCTTTGAGGTATATATTCTGTATCTGGCGATTGGAGTGGGATCTATCTCTTTGCTTGCTGATCATCGTGTAAGCTTCCTCCTTCTACTACACTCTTCTGCCATGATGCTCAGTATCAGCTTGAGCCCTGAGGAATGGAGCTGGCTATCTATGGACTGAGATCTCTGAAACCATAAGCCTCCAATAAACTTTTTCTCCTCTAAAATCGTTCTTGTCAGGTCTTATAGTCAGAGTAGCATAAAAGCTGACTAAAACAATTAGAAGAAAATGAATAAATGTGTAAAATAAAAGTATCTGAGTAGACAATTTTCAAAGAATGACAACAACAACAAAGAAATACACAAGTGGCCAACAATTTTGTGAAATATTGGTCAACATCACCAAACATCAGAGAAATTCAAATTAAAAGCACCATGAGGCAGAATCTTACACCTGTTAGAATGACTGTTATCTAAAAGGTGAGATATAGGTGTTGGCAAAAATGTTGGGAAAGGGGAAATTTGGTACATTGTTGGTGGGGTTGTAAATTAATATAGCCCTTATGGAAGACAGTATGGAGTTTCCTTAAAAAATGGAAGATAAGAACTATGGTGTGATCTATCCATCCCACTTTTACAAATATATATCCAAAAATAAAATGAAATCAAAGTTTTGAAAAGATATATACTCATCCAAGTTAATTGAAGCATTATTCACAGTAGCCAAGATATGAACACGGTCTGATATCTAATTGTATACTATATTTCTAATGGTACCTTATATTTCTTTTATTTGGTGTCATCCTCCTGCCACATGTGCACATGTACGTGCTTCCACACAAATATCACTACGTTCTTGTCTCTCCATTCTCTCTCATTACTGGTAGGAACTACAGCCCCTATGAGACTGTCTCCCCATTTATTTATTTAAGAATATCTTTAAGCAACTGGTATCAGTCAAGTACTCTCATAAGGCCTGGGACAGAGGTAGACTTAACTTTGTACTTGTGTTAACTTTCTGCTACTGTAGCAAAATATCAGAGATTATCAAGTTAAAAACAGAAAAGTTATTATTATTATTATTATTATTATTATTATTTTGGCTTACAGTTTTGGAAATTTTGACCCATCGTAATTGACCCTGTTGCTTTTGGGCCTGTAGTGATGAAATATATCATGGCAATAGTGTATAGCACAGAAAGTTGCTCATCTCATGGCAGCAGGGAAGCAAAAAGAGGAGTGGGTCAGGGTCCCATGTTCCCTTCAAGGACACACCCCAAATGGTCTTTCTTCCACTATGCACACCTCTTAAAGGGTCCATCACCTACTAATAGCACCACAAGCTGGGAACCAAGCTGTGAACATGTGACCTAACAATAGCACTCCCAAAGAAATATAAATGCCTGATCCCATCTACTTTTTATACCATTTATCCCCATTCTTAATTTTCTGCTACAAGGAATGACTAAACAATAGTAATTCCTTAAAGGCGCAAACATTTTATGGTGTCCATTAAAAACATATTTATTAAATATTCCTAAATAAATACACAGAGTGACCTAGGAATAGTAAACTAAGACTTATAGTCAAAGAAGGAATTATTTTGCAAGGGCAAATAGTATTAACATATAGATAATTCCTGCACTATAAACAATTACATCTTTTGGAAAATATAAAGAAAAAATGGAAAACAAAAACAGAGATCAATAGTATTTCTGCTCAAGAATTCTCCATTGTTTAAGGCATAAATATTTTTAAATGTGTAGCCCACACTTTGTATAGGTTTCCACAATTACTTTGCTTCATTTTCCTAAAACATTCACTTTGACTCTCTTTTGACTAATGTGAGATGTAGATGTGGAAGATGGACATTAAAAGTGTCAATCTATTAATCAATCAACTAATATTTATTTAGTACCCACTCATTTGATTCTGTGCCAAGTATGAATGCAGACTAGATTTAACAGGACATTCCTGGAGGTGCTATACACAAAGAACACAGGATGCACCATGACACGAACTGATGGGGGACTTTTTTTCACCTAGGATCTAATGAAGAGGTTGTTCTTCCCACAATGAGGAGCGTACGATGCTCGTGGTCTTGGGAAAGCACAAATAGTCAGAAGACCCTGGCAGACGTGCCAACAGAGTGAAGGACGCTTAGAACAAGACAGAGTAGTGGGAGGATAGGTACTTCATAATAAAATAAAATAAATCAGCAACTCCATACACAGATGTTTCCTGCACTAGGCAAACAAAGAGGTAGAAGAGCCTTTTGATAGCTATGAGAACCAGGATCACTCGCTTAGAGAATCCAAAAGGGATAGGCCTTCAGAGACATGTATTCATAAAGACTTGTCATTGAAGTAAACTCCCGTGATCTTTTCCACAGAGAGTAAGAACAAACTGCATCAGCCCCAGGCGATACCATGGCATAAGAAGCGCAGGGCATCACGGTCCCTACCAGTTGCACTTTTAGTTCACCTCCTTGTATTATCACACCAGCAATCCCTGGACCTTATTGAGAACTCTAATCTTTTGGACCTATAATTTCTCTGAACTATCCAATGGCCTTCTCATGAAGGGTTCACACCTTAAACAGCTCTGATTCTTTCTTTTGTTAGTGTAGCTCTGAGCTTCTCTGCTCTTTACTGTGAGCCTTTGTGGTTTGGATCCTGGGGTTGTCTTTCACACCTATGGACTTTACTATCAATAGTACTATCTAAAGGTTTATGGGAGACACATGTATAACTATCCCCGATCTCTTTCTCTTCCAGGCTTGTAGGTCCAAGGCCTCAGGACTATCTTCATTTAAATATCTAGTGGTCACCTAAAATTCAAGAGGTTTAAAAGAATCTTGTCATGGGCTGGGTCTTAGTTCGTAGAGTGCTTGCCTCTCATGCACAAGGCCCTTGGTTCAATCCCCAGCACCAAGGGGGAAAAAAAGAGTTTTGTCAGCTAAACAACACTACAATTTACCAAACTTGCTAAACTGTTCAAACAATAAAAACAAATAAATAAAGGGTAATTCTTATTATTTTTCCTTGCCTTTCCACAACTCAGCCAACCTCAGGTCCTGTTGCCTCCCCACCACCCAATCTTCCCCGGCAACTATGGGAGCCCAACTTGTCCTCATATCTTGCCTTCATTTCTTAAAGAACTTCCAGATTTGTTGCCCCATTTCCATTCTTGCTGTTCGTCCATCTACTATGTATGGAGCAGCTGATTTATTTTATTTTATTATGAAGTACCTACTAATTCAAAATTGTAATTTATATCTTATCACTGTATGGCATAAAATGCTTCAAGGGCTTTTCTATTGACCTTTGAAATAAAATCCAAACTTCACAGCATGATTTATACATCAACATAATGTGCCCTGTCTCTACCACCTATACAGTCCTTTCCTCCCCTTGATCAGTTATGGTCAAACTGCACTACCCTCCTTTCTTTCTATTCATTCAGCATATGAATGAGTCATTCCTAAGTGCCAGACACTCTTCTCTAGAAATGGACAAAAGTGTCCCTGATACAGGAGGTTGCAAGTTAGTGAGGGAAACAGATAATGAATATATAATGTCAGATGAAATAGCTGTTATGGATTAACAGTAATGCAAGAGAAGACTAAAACATGTAATTGGGCAATTATAGTTTAGATAGTGTGGTGTGGAACAGGTCTCTTGGAGGGAGTGAACTTTGATCAGAGATCTGAATGAATAGACCATGTAAGCCCGGAGAATCCTCTCCTGGATGACTACTCAAGGAGGAGTGAGCAGGAAGAACACACCTCCTGAGATAGCAGCTTCCAGCATTTTGCAGAAGAAGAAGAAGGCCAGTGTGGCTAGAATGGAGTGAATAACAGAAATGTCTGCATGCCAGCCTCGTTGGTCTCTGTAAGGACTGCAGGTCCCACAGCCAATGAGACTGGAAACACCTGGGAGATTTGGGGGAGAGGAGCAACTAACTCATTCTGGTCCATGGGGTGGGTGATGAGAGAGGAAGTGAGACATACCACAACGCACAGGGAAGTTTAGGTGAGGAGCAGTGCTTTCTTGAAAGAAGATGCAGTGAAGGTGGAGAGAAGCAATCCATTTGGCAATGTGTTTTGAAAGGAGTACAAATATAGATAACTGGTGGGTTGAATGTGGGGTGTGCGGAATGAGAGGGAGCAAGTGTCTTCTGAATGGACCACATACACGTGTGGTGTAGGTCTGTTCAAAGAAGGAAGATCAGGAACTCGTTTTAGAAAGTACATATCTGATATCAGAATATACCAGAGCCGGTTCCTCTTTATCTCTCTGGATCTTTAAATTTTTTTTTACTTATTTAGTGAAGAATATTTCTTGTTTAAATTCTTTTTATTAATGCCTTAAAGTTAGACATAATAGGTGGTTCATTTTGACTTGTTCGTAAACACATATAACAATTTGCTGCATTTCAACTCCCAGTGCTTCCCTTTTCCCTTCCCACATCCCTCTCCCTGATCCCCTCCCACTACTCTTTTGTTCTTCCTCCTTTTTATTTTTAATTGGTGCAATATAAATAATACATAAAATTGGAGTGCATTGTGACGTATACGTACATGAATGTAGCATGATATAGTCAACTTCATTCCACAGTTGTTACCCTTTCCCTCCCTCCTCCCACATCCTTGGTCCCCACTTCTAATCTATTGCTTTCCCTTCTATTTTAACAAAACTCCTCATTTTAATTTCTTTTTTCTTATTTCTGCAAATGAGGTAAATATTTGGCCCTTGACTTTTTGAGTCTGGCATATTTTACTTAGCATGTTATTCTCTACTTCCATCCATTTACCAATAGATGACTTGATTTCATTCTTCTTCATGTCTAAGTTGGTCTCCACTGTGTGTGTATCATATATGTGCATATATATATGTATATATACACACATATACACATATGCAATGTGTAATGTGTATATGTAAATTACACTTCCTTTATTGATTCATCTCTTGATGGACACCTAGACTAGTTCCATAAACTTGGCTATTGTTCCATAAACTTGTTTATTGCTATAAACATTAATGTGGTTTTATCTCTATAGCATGCTAATTTTAGTTCTTTTGGATAAGTATCAAGGAGTAGGAGAGCTGAGTCATATGGTGGTTCCATTTCTAGTCTTTTAAGAAATTTCCATACTGCCTTCCAACGTGGTGGCACTAACTTGCAATTCTGCCAACAATATAAATGTAGCTCTTTACCCACATTCTCAGCAGTAATTATCATTGTTTGTATTCTTGATGATTCTCATTCAAACTGGGGTGAGATGAAATCTCAATATAGTTTTGATTTGCATTTCTCGGATGGTTAAAAGTTCTTTTTTAATATATTTGTTGATTATTTATATTTCCTTTTTGTTTTAGAAATGTCTATTTAGATATTTTAATCATTTATTGAGTGGATTATTTTTTGGTGTTGTTTTTGAGTTCTTCACATATCTGGTTATTAATCCCCTGTCAGAACAGTAGCTGGAAAAGTTGTTCTTCCATTCTGTAGGCTTGCTATTCATGCTTTTGTTTGCTATGCAGAGGCTTTTTAACTTAATCCCATCTGACTCATTGATTCTTGGTTTCCTTTCTTGACCCTAAAAGTCTGTTAAGGAAGTTGGTGCCTGCACCAATGTGCTGGAGTGTTGTCCTTATGTTTCTTCTAGTGTTTGCTGAGTTTTTTGGTCTAATTTCTAAGTCTTTGTTCCACTCTCAGTTGATTTTTGTGCCCCATGAAAGAAAGGGATCTAGTTTTAATCTTCTATATGTGGATATCCAGTTTTTCCAGCACCATTTATTAAAAATGCAATCTGTTCTCCAATGTATGCTTTTGACACCTTTGTTAAGAATCAGATGGCTGTATTCACGTGATTTTGTCTCTGTCTCTTCTAATCTATTCCTCTTGTCATCATATCTGCTTTTGTGCCACTATCATAGTGTTTTTGTTACTACAGCTCTGTAGTATAATTAGAAATCATGCATTGTGATGCCACTCTTGTTGCTCAGAATAGCTTTGGCTATTGGATGTTTTATTCTTCCATATAAATGTTAGGACTTTTTCCCCTTAGTTTTGTGAAGAATGTCATTGGTATTTTATAGGACTGCATTGAATGTGTAATTACTTTTGGTAATGTGGCCACTTGGATGATATTCTGCCCATCCATGAACATGGTTGGTCTTTCCTTCTTCTAAGGTGTTTTTTATTATTTTTCTTTAGAGTTTTATAATTTTCATTGTTGAAGTCTTTCAATTTCTTTGTTTTTCCTAATTATTTTGGAAGCTAATGTATAAGAAGTAGTTTTCTTAATTTCTTTTTTAGCATTTTTGGTTTTGGAGTAGAATAATGCTATTGATTTTACTATATTGATCTTGTATTCTGTTACTTTGGTGAATTTGTTTATCTACACTTGATGTCTTCTGGTGTAGGGTTTTGTCTTTGGGGGGGTGTTCTCCTAGGTATAGATCATGTCTTCAGCAAATAGAAATAGTTTAATTTCTTCTTTGCTGTTTGCATCCCTTTAATTTTCATCTCTTAACTGATTGTTCTGGCTACAGTTTCAAGAATTATGTTGAATAGGAGTGGTGAGAGTGAAAATCTTATCTTGTTCCTGATGTTAGAGGAGGCGATTTTGGTTTTTCTATACTCAGTAATTGTGTTAACTTTAGGTTTGTTGTATATAGTCTTTTTGATGCTGAGGTAAGTTCCTTCAGTCCTTAGATTCTTCAGTGATTTTTAACATGAACAAGAGCTCAGTTTTGTTGAAGTCTTTTCTATATCTATTGAGAAGATCATGCAATTTTTGCCCTTGAATCTATGTGATGAATTATGTTTATTGATTTCTAAATATTGAATCAACTTTGCATCACTGGGACGAATCTAACTTGATTATGGCATACAATATTCTTAAAGTGTTTTTGAATGCATCTTGTTAATATTTTATTAAGGATTTTTGCATCTATGTTCATCAGGGATATTGTTCTGTAGTTTTCTTTCCTTGATGTCTTTTGATCTGATTTTGGTATTGGAGTGATACTGGTTTTACAGAATTAATTTGGGAGTATTCCTTCTCTTTCTACTTCATGGAATGATTTGAGAAGTATTGGCATCAGTTCTTCTTTAAAAAAGAGCTGGTAAACCTTAAATGAGAATTCATCTGGTTCTGGACTTTTCTTTGTTGGAAGACTTTGTAATTCCTGCTTCAACTCGTTGCTTGATATTGGTATGTATATGTTTTCTATATCCTTGGGTCAATCTGGGTAGGTCACATGTTTCTAGAAATTTGCCAATATTTTATAGATTTCCCAATTTGTTGGAATACAAATTTTCAAAATTGTACCTAATTATGCTCATGATTTCAGAAAGGCCTCTGATATTATTTTCTTTTTCATCTCAAATTTTGTTGAATTGTGTCTTCTGTTTCTTATGTTTAATCTGGTGAGGGATTTACCTTGTTTATCTGTACAAAGAAAAAAATTCTTTCTTGCATTGATCCTTTGTATTTTTTTTATTCTGTATTTTTAATTTTGATTATGGCCTTAATTATTTCCTGGATTTAGAATTAGTTTGTCTCTGATTTTCCAGGGCTTTGAGATGTAGCATTAGACTGTTTGTCAGGACTTTTCTTGATGTGATCTCCTCAGAGAGGTCATCCCCAGCTGTCCCCATATAGTGTTTACCTGTCACCCTCAGTTACTCTTTCTCATAGTACCCCATTTTCTTCTCTCTTTTTGTAGTGTGTATCACATTCTTTAGTTATCTTGAATAAGTTGGTACTGATCAATTCTGTTACATTACTAAGCTTTAGCCCCATGAGGATAGAGTCCTCCATTTATCCTATTATATAGGTTGTCCCCACTGCTTACAATTGTGCCAGATAAATTGGAGATGTTCACAATTGAAGATACTCAATTTTTTGATGACTTAAAAAAAATCTCTTTGTCAATGTTCTGGGTGATGAAATCTTTAAGTACCGAAATACATATTTTCTTGTGAAAAACATTCCCTGAAATTCTGGTCATTCATGTGTACTACAAAAAGCTCACTTTATGCAATTCTGTTATAATATGTTTATTTGTTGGGACTAGTGCTGTACAGTACCCTAAGCTTATGTAATTTCCAGATTTCTACTTTGTTCTTTTAGTGGAAAAGAAAAAAAAAGATCTCCTAATAAATTTAACAAATTTCACAAGCCAGAGTACAGGGCTTATTGTTTTGGAGTCAGAATATTATAATTTAAGTTCCAGATCAACCACTTCTTTAACCATGTGACCTTTGACAAAGCCCCTTAATATTTCTTAGCACAGATTTCTTCTCTGTGAAATAGAAACAGTAATGTCTAACACCATGGGGGGCTGCTGGATTTAGTGAGATGGGAGTGGAAAGTGAGTTAATCAATCAGTGTGTGTTCATTTGCATTGTCGAATTGGCTCTTGGCCTGTTGCCTGTTGAGTTCTCAGAATGGAGACTCTGAGATGGATGTCAGCTGGCAGGGGATGTTTTAAGGAATACCCAGGGGATCAATATGCATGTAAAGGAAGGAAGGAAGCGCTGTCAGGAAGAGGGAAGGCTGCAACAGTTCACCCCAAAGGTCTCAGTTTCTCAGCAAGAGGCCTGAGCTGTGATGGTCCCTTGGAGTTGTCCCTGTTAAGGTAGGGGGATCAATCATTGTACCTCTCAGTGGATCCATCTCTAGCATGGCTCTCATAGGAAGGGGCCTGCATTTCAGAAGAAGTATCTCTCTTCATCCCAGGAAATTCCTGTAGGAGGTTGAAAGTTGGGGTCACCTGCCAGGCAAACACCCAGCAACGGTAGAATAGGAGGGGTCTGGGTAAGGAACCACAGAGTCTACAGTGTTCTGGGTTCTAATAGGTGTCCACAAACTGATCTTTCATTCAGCAAATACTTTTGCATTTCTGTTGTATTCAGGCATGGTATTGGGCACTGAGAACACCATGACAATTCAAATTCTGTTCCTGCCCTGGGGTTGTTCAGTGATACACGAGAGACTGATGTGTACAATGTATGTCCTCAACACATTCATAAGCTGAACAGAAATCAAGGAAGGCACAGTGGTAATAGCTCTAGCCTCAGATAGAAGGAAGTTTAGCCTCATTTCCAAACTTTCTTTCACCAAATACTTTTGTGTCCTGTGGCACTTTGAAATTTCATCTTCTCTTTCAATTTTCAATAATAGCGGCATAACAAGAATATCATTATTTAGTGACCACATAAATGGCATGAAATTTCCCTTGTAAAAATAATTCACCACTCCAATGTTAGTCTATTAATTTTTGGAAGGAATATGAAACTCAAGCATAAGAATCATTGATCTAAATACTTAATAAGTTGCTAAAAGGAACACAAAAGGATTCATGAGTAATGAGATGATTGACCTTATGCCACAGACAATAAGTCTTTTCAACTAGAGATTTCCCTATGATTGTTACAATTTAGGATACCTTTCTGGACCTATCCTTTTGGGATGTGCAAGAGCTGCATACATGTTGTGAAACCAAATTGATAGCCATTTGCCAAACTCCATCATCACAGCCTTTCCAGGCTCTTTGTTCTGACCATCACAAATATGGCTAATATATTTAAAAAAAGGGAACATTTTGTGCTTTTGAAATATGAGTGGATATAAAAGACAGCAGGTGGCTGAAATTGGATGCAATGCTCAAATTTTAATTAAAACCATCAATGCAATTGCTAATGATATGAATAACAACAGTTTGTTGAAGGACTTAATGACTGAGGGCAGTAAGAAAGCAGCATAAATGAATAGATTATTGAAGTTATCTTAGAATCATAAAATTCCAAACTTAAGCAAGTCATCTGCTCTTGAGTATGCCTTTTCCCAACTCCTAGGTAAGTCTACGAGACCCTGTCGGTAGTCACATAACACTCTGTCCATACCTCTATTTGTGTCCTCCCCTTACAGAGAAAAGTTATGTGAAAATTGGGGGCATCTCCCTGACTCTCCATGGGGGGAATTCATACATGAAATGATTAGGACCATTATATTAAAGTTGTCTGGTGATACTTCTGGCTTATAAAATTATTACAAAGCTACAATATTATTTTCAGGAGCTTGCTATATATGAGAAACATTTAGGACAATAAATATACTGCTTTTGTCAATCTGAATAACATACCTCCAAGGTAGGGATTACTGGGTTTTAAAACTGTTTTAAATAATTTTGCAGGTCAGAAAACTGAGGATCAGAAAAGTGAAGTAACTTGTCCAAGGTCACAAAGCTAAAGCATGGTGGCACTAACATTTACCTTTAGGCCCATATGTATTCAAAATCATTCACCATTGGTCTTGAGCTACTTGAGACCAGATAATTAAGTGCGGGTAAGTCATAACACTATTTTTCTTAAGGAGTGGTTCCTGCAAGCCTTGGAAGCAGAATTATTGAGAAAAAAAATATTTTTATCCCAGGCTTCTCAAGTTTAGCATTATTGACATATATCTTTGGGTTTTTTTTTGTTTGTTTGTTTGTTTGTTTTTTTTTTTTTTGGTGTTGGAGATCGAACCCAGGGCCTTGTGCTTGCAAGGCAAGCATTCTACCAACTGAACTATCTCCCCAGCCCCTGGTCTTTTTCTTAAAGCAGTTTTTGTGGTTTGTAGGTATTTAGTTCTTTCACTGGCCTTACCCATTGTAAACCAGCAGAACTTTCTCAATTGCAACAATCTGAAACCACTCCAGACAATGCTAAATATCCCTAGGGCAGAGGAATTGTGCTGTCTAGAGAATCATTTGTTTACACATAAAATACAAATCTGTCTCAATGAGTGTGTGTGTGTGTGTGTGTGTGTGTGTGTGTGTGTGTGTGTGTGAGTGTGTGTGTGTGTTTCAGGATTCTCTCCAGTTTGATCATAATGAACTCCACCAGCAACTGAAGTGAGAAAAAGAGATTTAATGAGTTGCTTAAATGTTGTAAAGTTAATATTTAAGTCAAATGGGATCAGCACTTTCTTGGAACAAAATGTGAAAATGAAAGACAAAACCAAAGTCTTTGCAGAAGGGTTTCTGTGCTGTGTGAATCAGGCCCTGGAGTCCCACTCCACTAAATTTTACAGTGCACATTTTCTTAATGGCAACCAGGGAAACTAGACTCTAATACTGTCCCCTTGTACACAAAATTCCAGATCTCTTAACAATGCAGAAAGGAGCCATTGTATGCCTCACTCCAGTGTAAATTATACCATAAATATTCATTAAAACACAGGTCTGGGAACACATGCTTCTTTTACAGATGATGAGGCATGAAGTAATCACAGCTGCTTAGATTAGATTATAGGAAGTGCACCATATTCAGGAAGGAGTGGAGATGGATGTTCTGGAATGTCTTAGGGGGATGGGTATTGACTCTGCATCAGATGTATGGTGTGCAAATGTTTCCTCCCACTCTGTAGGCTGCCTTCTTGTTTTGTGGATTGTTTATTTTGCTGTATGTAACTTTTTAGTTCCATGTAATCTCAGTAGCTCAGTTTTGCTTCTGTTCCCTGTGCTACTGGGTCATATCCAAAAAGCCATTTCTGGGACTGATGGCAAGAGTTTTTGCCCTTTATGTTTTCCCCCAGGAGTTTAATGATTTCAGGTCTTAAGTTTAGGTCTGTAATCCATTTTGAGTTCATTTTTGCATATGGCAAAATAAAAGACCAATTTCATTCTTCTGCATGTGGATATCCCCTATCCCCAGCACCATAGACTGTCCTTTCTCCATTGGGCATTCTTGAAATCTTCATTGAAAATTAGAGATCACATGTTTAGGGTTTACCTCTGGCTTCTTCATTCAGTTCCATTGTCTACAAAACTGTTCTTTTTTTAAATTTTTAAAAATTTGTTCTGATTTGTTGTACATGACAGTAGAATGCATTTATACAATGTCTGTTCTTATGGCAGCATGTACTGTTCTGATTCCTATGCCTTAGTAGTTTGTTATATTACTGAATCAGGTAGTAAGATGCCTCCAGAGTTGTTCTTCTTGCTCAGTACGTGTTTGGCTACCTGGAATCTTTTGTGATCATATGCATTTCAGGGTTTTTTTTTTTTTTTTTTTCCTACTTATGTGGAAAAAATGTCATTTAAATTTTGATAGTAATTGCAATGAATCTGTAGATGGTTTTCAGTAGTGTGGTCATTTTGACAATATAAATTCTTCCAGTCCACGAATATGGATCTCTTTCTATTTGCGTCTACTTTAGTTTATTTTATAAATTCTTTAAAATTCAAACTAAACAAGAAACCAATTCAGCTGAAAAAAAAGAAAAGAAAAAGAAAAAAAAAGGAAAAAAATAAAAATAAAAATAAAAGATAGTTCAGGGAACTGAATAGATACTTCTTAAAGGAAGGAATGCAAATGTGCCAATAAAAATGTTCAACATGACTGATCATCAGGGAAGTATGAATCAAAACTACAAAGAGATACCACCTTTCGCCTCTTAGAATGGCTACTATTAACAACAACAACAAAGATAATTATTGTCAGTGAAGATGTGGATAAAAGGGAACCTTTGACATTTTTTGATGGGAAAGCAAACTGGTTTAGTCATTACAGAAAAGAGTTTAACGATTCCTTAAAAAGTTAAAGATCCTCAGGCAGGGTGACACATGTCTGTAATCCCAGCAACTCAGGAGGCTGAGGCCAAAGGATTGCAAGTTCAAGGTCAGTCTCAGCAACTTAGCGAGACCCTGTTTCAAAATAAAAATTAATTAATTATTTAATTAATGAATTTTTAAAAAGGGCCAAGCATGTAGCTTGAGTAAAGCATCCTTGGGTTAAATTCTCAGTAATAAGGAAAAAAAATTAATTGATATAGCAGTCTCACTTGTAAGTATATATACTTAGAACTTAGGGGAAACGAAGTTAGAATTTCAAAGAGATCTGTGCTTCCGTGTTCCTTGCAATGTTGTTCATAATAGCCAAGATATGGAAACAACCCACATATCCAAGGATGGATGAAATGATGAAGAAGCTGTGGCATAAAGATGGAATATTGTTTAGTTCTGGACATGAAGGAAATCCTGACGTTTTCTATAGTATGGGTGAATCTGTATGGGACACATTAAGTGAAATAAGGCAAACAGAGAAAGAAAACTATTGCACATTCTCACACAAACGTGAAATCTGAACTAGACAAACTCAAGGAAACAGAGATTAGAATAGCAGTTGACAGTAGCTGGAAAGAGGGGGAGTCTGGAGTTCATGATCAAAGTGTAAATGTTCCATTTATGTAAGATCAGTAAGTTCTGGAGGACTGCTGTACTGCCTGCTGCCTGCTATGCTTCGGGTGTGCCTCCCCGTTTCATGTGTTGGAGGCCTGGTCTTCTTCAGTGTGCTGGAGCAAGGGTGGTGGACCTCAAGGAGGTACAGCAGGGCAGGGGGTGTGCTCAGTGGCTTTCTTGCTTCCTCTTTTTTGATGTGATCTTTTCCTTCCCCCACCCCGTGCTTTCACCATTCACCATGGGGTTAGGCTATTTGAGCTTTCAGTCTTCAAATCGATGAGCTAAATAATCTCTTTTCTTTATAAAGTTACCTGTCAGAGGTATTTGGTTACAACCCCTGAAAAACAGACAAATTCCAGTGCCTGTGTCTAACAATACTGTACTGCATACTTAAAATCTACTAAAAGGATAGATCTTACCTTAAATGTTTTGCAACAAAAACAAACACAAATTAGTTTTAAAAGATAAAGCAGGCAAGAGAAAACTGTGTGAGGTGATGAGTGTGTTTATGGCCTTGATAGTGGTGATGATTTTATAGATGTATACTTATTCCCAAATTCCTTCAGATGTACATATTACACATGTGTATTATTTTGTTAGTCAATCACAGGTCAATAAATCATTTGTTTAAAAAGGAGTGGAGATTGCAGGAGTAAAGGAGATGCATTTACTGGGATTTTCTAAGTGGATTGTTACATTTTAAGAAACTAAGGCATTCACCGATTGATTAATTATTAGCAGTGACCACACAAACCACTTTATAAAGAGACAGCATTTAGTCACTGACTAACTACATGTACTACATGTGCTCAACATGTATTTATGGTTAATTTCATTTATGGTTATCATAACCCCAAAAGTCAGTATATTTTTTCTTACATTATGGATGAGGAAGGCAAGGCAGAATGACTTGCCCAAGGCCATAAAACTAATAAAAAGGTGCCAACATTTGAATGTTAAGTCTGTGAACTCCCAAGTCAATGTTCCTTTGGTTATATTACAGCACAGAGAATGTAAAATGCAATGTCCTTTATGGTAGTTCACATTAGTGTAATTGATGTGCAAAATAATTCTTTTTGATAGGAAGGATCTGTATTATGAGCTCTAATTACAGATGAGCAAACTAAGTCTCATTCCTATGCCAAAATCAGTATTTTTTTTTTTTTGCTTCAGATCAGAAGCAAAAAGAACAGGCAGCACTCTTAAGGTCCATATTTTCTGGATCTCAGCAGCCGAGGTCCTATTCTGGACTCACCAGATTTTAGCTGCGTGGACATGTAAGTGATTCACCTGTATCTCATTTCCTTTATCTGCAAATAGGGAATAATAAAACTGCCCACCTCACAGTGTGAATGTGAAAACTAAATGAGAGTATACAAATAAAGAGCTTATGAGAGTAAACTACTCATAATAAAGACTTGATAAATGTTAGATACAGTTGCTATTTTTATTCTTTGATTTAGCGAAAATTCATTAAAAGTCTATTGCACACAAGATAGCATTCTAGCATGGGAGATTTATCAAGTATTTATTGAACACCTACTATATGCTAGGAACTATTTTAGGTCCTTGGATTTTGTTAATGAACTAAACAGTCAGAGATGAAGTCCTTCCCGAGCGCCTTGCCATATAAGTCATATACTGTTATTGGTCACTTGCTTGGCTAATCCCTGCCAAAGGTCGTCACTGTCAAACCCTTTTCCCCAACCTCCCCTTTATTGTTCTGTCAATCCTTCAAGGTCTTCTGGATCTCAAAGAAGGCAGAACAACAGATGGTATCTCATATACATACACACACACACACACACACACACACACACACACAAACACACACGTGCTTGTGCATGTAATATTCCATCAATATGGAATACTGGGTTAATGTGCTCATTCATTATCTCCCATTCAATCCTCTTATTTACCCTGTGAATTAATGCTCATGTAACAGATGAGAAAATTGAGTCTCAGAGAGGCTTAGTAACTTTTCTGAAGTCATACAGTCAGTGAGTAACCCCTTTTGTCAGTGGAAATAAGTCATCAGACTCCAGCGCCCTCTCAAATGACCTTCTGCTGTTGATCCTCTAGTCTAGCCAGGCACTCCTGCCAGGATTCCATCCAGAGCCTCTTCCTGGGAAACAGCAATGCTTCAGGGAATGGGAACACAACGCCATCTTTTCAAAGGCAATGGAGACCTCTTTGGAAGTGAAAGCTCAATGCTCTCCTAAGATCACAAACTAAGAACTCAAAGAACCATGGTTTGAAGTTAGATTTGACCCAAAATATCTTCATGTTTATTTTCCTTTCTGATTTTTATTACCAGTAGTGGGAATTTGGATCAGGAAAAGGATCTGGTACGAGCTTTCCTTATAAGTGACCCCCCAAAAATAACCAAATGAAGGCTTTAAATTTGTTTATTTTTGTTTTTGAAGTACTGGAATTGAACCCAGGGAGCCCTACCACTAATCTACATCTTCAACCTTTTTTATGTTTATTTTTTAAATTTTGAGACAGGGTTTTGTTAAAGTTGCTATGAGTATTACTGAATGGCCCAGACTGACCTTGAAGTTGCAATCCTTCTCAGTCTCCTGATTCCCTGGGATTACAGGGGTGCTTTGTTCTTGTATTTTAAAAACATAACTTTATTTTTATTTTTTTTTAATTAGTTATACATGACAGCACGATGTATTTTGACACATTGTACACAAAAGGAGCACAATTTCTCATTCCTCTGGCTGTACATGATGCAGAGACACACCGGTTGTGCAATCAGACCTACGTTTAGGGTAATAATGTCCATCTCTTTCCATCCACACCACCTCATTCCCCTCAGCTCAATCCAAAGTTCCTCCATTCTTCCCTAGCCCCTCCCCTCCATTATGGATCAGCATCCACTTACCAAAGAAAACACTGGGCCTTTGTTTTTGTGTGATTGACTTATTTAGCTTAGCATGATATTCTCCAGCTCCATCCATCTGGAAATGCCATAATTTCATTCTTCTTTACTTCTGAGTAATATTCTATGTGTATATATGGTGCACTTTTTGACGCACTCTCTAAATGAGGTTAGACAACCAGACATAGGAACACACTGAGTCCTATGACTCAGACAGGCTAAGTAATGTCCTGTGACATTCAACAAGGTTGAATTCCACAGAGTTCCCCCACCTGAGTACACTGCTTGTGATGTACCATGGCTAAGGGTTTTTATAAATCTGGAACTAATCCTCCAAACACACTTTTATTTTTGTCTTAAATACATTCCTCGATAGAACATAGACATTTAAAATACATCAAAATTTTATCATGCTATTTTGAAATTCTAAAATTCTTTATACAAAACATGCCTTAAAAATTTAAAATCTCAAAGGATATCTACTGGAGAAGACACAGGTCCAGGGATAATTTTTTAATTAGCTCAAAGGTACAGAGAAAGTTACAGAATGGAGACCCCCAGAGATAATGGGTGAATTGTGAGAGAACAATAGCAAGGGCAGGTATAACACTTTGCTGCTTAAATTTGAAGGGGGGAAAAGGAAAAGAGAGGATTCTATGTGGGTAGGTTGTTTGGGAGAGACAAAGTTTGTGGTGGTTGCAAATTCTGAGAGAGTGGGAAGGGAAAATGGATGGCACTGGTTACATCGAATCTCATTTTCTATCTCTTGCAGATGCTAATTAAATATGATTTTTGCTTTTTGTTGGTGGGCTTCTGGTTTTCCATTCCTTTCCATAATTCACTTTCAATAATGTGTTGCCGAAATTAACCTGAACCACATGGTATTTACTATTAAAGTTATAAGCATATAAATAATTCTTAGATGGAGATTAATTATGAGAAGTGAAGCCAAGAATATAAAACATAACCTAAATGTATCCAACATCCATTCAGTTAATTGCTATACCACAAGCATTTATTGAGCCTGTGCTATGTGCTCGTATTGTGGTTCTGAATTATCCCACCAAAGCTTATTTGTTTAGTCCGTGGTCCCCAGGGCAGCAGTGTTCCAAGGTGGGGCTTTGGGAAGGTGGTTGGATTGTGAAGGCTCTAACTTCATCAATGGATTAATCTGTTAATGGATTCATGGCTTGAACAGATATTGGAAGGCTTTAGGAGGTGGACCTCATTGGAGGAGTAGGTCTTTGGGGCATTGCTTCCTAGTCACCATGAAATCAACTGCCTTGCTCCTCTATGCTCTCCCCACCACAATGTTCTGCCTCACCTCAGGCCCACAGGATAGAAGCCAACTGACCATGACTGAAATGTGAGCCACAATAGATCTTTCTTCCTTTTAAGTTATTTATTTATCAGGCATTTTGTCACAGTGACAGAAAGTTGACTAATGCTCCTAGACACTCTCTTGGAATACAAAGGCAGGATGATTTAGTTTATAACTTCAAGGAATTAATAGACTAGTTTCCTAGAAAGAAAAGTACCACTCAAAGAACAGTGTGAAATAGAAATAGTAAAAGTATGTACATACAGTGGGTGGGTTACACTTATGCACACCTATATATACATATACTATATATATATAAATAAACTGGATATATATGCATGTATATAAACATATACATATATCCACTATGTATATAGTCTCTCCGAGTATGTGTTTGTGTTTATTTCATAGCCTCATTTTAACCTGAATATGATGTAGTAAACAGTTGCATGTAGGGATATGGTTAATCCACCAACCAATTCACTAAACTATTCTCCCTGCTGATGAGATTCTTTCCTCACTTTCCCATTTACTATTTGGACAATTAACCTTTGGACTTGTATACTCTTCTTTCAAGTATGGTTCTCTAGGAAAATGAGCGTCATGGAAAAATTAATACAAAAACTGTTTTCAGGCATCATACTAACCTGGCTTTAAGAATGTGTGGAGAGTATGATAGGAATTCATTTTTCTTCCTCTTTGGTTGTTGAGCATTCTCATGTTGATTATTGGAAGAAACTGAAAATAAGGTTCCTAGCTGATGGAGGTGACATCATTTTAATAGATATTAAATGTCATATGCAAAAAGTTGACACGCCTAATTGAGTTTTCTCTGATATTAATCAAATTAACTGACATGGGAAGCTTTTAAGCCTAATGAACATAGGCTGCTGTCCAAGCTAGTTATCATCCAAATATATGCAAAGATGGACAGATCTAATTGTGCTTTAGGACTTGGGTGTTTGGATACTTGGGAAGAAGTTTCAATAGAAAGGAAGACCTTAGGGCTTTGTGAATTGTTTCTTGTTACTCGTACATCTTTTTCTGCAAGCAGATAATGATTTTGTTGACAGCAAAGATTGCCTTATTTCAGACCCCCACTAACTAGGGTCCTTAGGATCCAAGTCTGTTTGTCAAATATAATGGCCTCAAGAAAGGTCTGATAAGGGAAAAGATAAATGAAAATAAATTCCTTACCACATGCTTAAAGGTTGGGAACAACCTTATAGTTTACTTTTCTTCACATTCTCACTTACTGTAGCTCTTGCTAAGATGGGAACGATTTCGTTCACTTGTGCCTCCAGCATCAAGGGCCTGTGCTGGACATGTTTTGCTTACCCCTGAAGATCCACTCTCTGTCCCTTCCCACTCTGCTTCTGTCCCAGGTGGCGAACCTTTGCCCACCACATCCACAGTTTCCCTTATGGTCTGGATTCTGGCCAGTGTGGCCCATGGATGCCCACACAGGAGAAGGAAGGGAGGAAGAGCAGAAGAGTGAGCGTGCTACCCTTTCCCAGGCTCCCTTCCTGCAGGGTCACTGCAAGATCACTTCATCCCAATAGCAAATGCCATTGATTTTCCAAGCAAGCTCTATACCACTTTCTCCTTCCTGGTTCTACCACATTTCTCTCTCAGGCTTAAGGATGGTCACGTCTTTGCTGTCATTAGCTTTGGTAACAGCTTCCCTCCAGATCATCTTAAACAGTTTCCTCATTAAATTCACTTTGAATCATTTAATTTTAACCCACCACTTTTGTCCTGTTGGATCTGTCACCAATAGAATAAAATGATCTGACCTAGTGGCCAAAGTAGGATGTGCATGGGAAGGGATGTGGTTACAAGTGAGAAGGTCAAAGATGGGCTATTTTACCAATTCCAGAATCTAATGTAGATGGCAGGTCTTATTTGATTTACCTTTGGAGTAACTTGCTTTATTATATTTCTTGTAGGTATGTTGTCCCTTCCAGTCTGTGAGCAGCTCCTTATAAGCAAGAACTTTGCCTTACATTCTCTAAGCCTTCCCTACCTCTTCCCTTCCACTGTTTCCCTCTTGGTCCACCCTCCCCGCGTCCGGCCCACTGAGATCAGGGCCTGTCCAGAAGAACACTGAATATTATATGGTTAAGGATTCGGTTCCATCCTCTGAAGCAGCTTTAACCTGGCCCTACCATTACCTTGTAATAATATAATACTGTACCTTATGAAGTGGATTTAGGTTTGAAGGAACAAAGAAATGATTGGATTGGATATTGGGGATTGGTGGAAGCAGGATGAACTTCAAAACTGTAAATTAAAGTGCATCATCTGTCAAGACAAAGGCCTTCATGGTTTTATGAAAAGACTAACGCAAACAGAGTAAGTTTGTCCAGTGGGAAGGCCGTTGATTTGTAGGTTAAGGTATGTTTTTATCAGGGGCCACAACTTGGAAGAAAACAGCAGCTGTAATGTAATCACTCCATAAATTCTCTTCACTTTTTAATTTACAAAGTATGTTTTATATCCTTTCTCTTATTTGTTCTCAGTTTTAACACAATTGAGTTCTTCAAGAGAGAAATAGGACTGAGATTCAGATTGCATTACTACCTGTCGTTCTAGAACAATCTTTTCTTAGCATCAAGGTTGTCTTTCCAAACAAACTTGACTGTAAACATCACATTCTGCTTAACTACATTGAGAAACTTTAGAAATGGTGGTCCTTTGGTTGATTGATAAACTTAGTCCTTCACAGGAAGGCAGCTTGAATAGGTGTCATCACAGAGCTATTATGAGAAACAGCATATTAACATAACATCAATACCTCATTTTAAAAAGCTTTTACTTAATAGTCTTGCATTTAACAAGCTTTATCCACTCAAATTTAATCTTTTCCTTTTCCAGTTATGGAAAGTAAGAAGTTATCTTTGGCGTACTGGAAAAAATCTTCCTCATGGAGAAGGGAGATGGAAAAAAGATATAGAGACAGAGATAAAGACAGAGACTGAGTGAAGTCAAGTCCAGCTTTGTAACACACACCAGGTCCCTGTGCGGTTGAAACTCTTCTCCATGGAAAGTGTCTACACCACATCTAGAAATCTTTGGATTTCTTTTGGGTGACTGGTAGTCCCAAAGCCAGGACTCAAAGTTTCATGTAATATTGGTTTATTTATCTGTGGTTTTCGAACTATGGTGCTATAGATAGAACAAGGATGGGACCCGTTCTTGCTTCGTTGTGTATCAGCAGGATGACTTTTCTGAGACTCAACTTCCTTATCTATGAAATAGAAATACAATGCACCTGTCACACAAATGTTGTGAGGGCTGAAATAACATTTGAGAGTGCTTTACTTGTGTGCTCCAGCTCATATTATGATTTCACAAATTGCATGCTATCTTCCATGAAGCTGGTCGAATTGGGGGAACTTTATTACCTGTGAATATTTAGTGTCCTCTCTGCACCTTTCTACCCCAGGTCCTTAGTTCTTGGCACTTAACCTTCTCTTTTATTGACAAGCATCTGCCTGCTTTAGAAAATGTCTGTTCTGGTTTGGATTGGGAATGTCACCTAAAGTCTCGGGTGCTTGCTCAGAGGCAGGACTTCATGAGAACTCTGATCTTATTAGTGGATTAACCCACTGGTGATTATTGGGAGGAAGTAGGTCGTGGGGGTGTACCCTGCGATGGTTTTTCTTCACCTGGACGGCCCCCTTCTCCTTCTCTCACTTTCTGTGTTTCCTGAGTACCATGAATTGAGCAGCTTCTTCAGCTACGTCCTCCAGCCACTGTGTTGTGCTGCCTCACCTTAGTCCAGAGAAGTGGAGCTGGTTGGCCATGGATTGAGATTTCTGAAATTGTGAAACAAAATAAATCTTACTTCCTTTAAGTTGTTCTTATCAGGTATTTTGGTCACAGTGATGAAAAGCTGACTAACTTTTATCCTTGGCATTGTGTTACCCTGGATGGGACTCACAGAGCTCTCTAAGACTGAGATCTTGGTTCTTCCCAAGGACCACAGCTTCTTCAGGGACACAGACATGCCCCTATTGTCAGCAGTTTGAAATCTCATTGTCTATGAAAATGTTTGGTTTTCTTTGTTAGACCATTCTTTGGAGGTGAGAGGATATGACTAAAATAGATACTTCATGATGATTGAATTCAGAAATAGATTTACATTTTAATTGTTGTTAGAAACAAAAACACCTTCTGAATTTACTTGATAACATTCTGTCTTTGCATTTTTTTATATTATGAGTTCTTTTTAAATTATTTTTTAATTTTTTATAGACTTCATTTTGATTCACTGTATACAAATGGGGTTCATCTTTTCATTTCTATGGTTGTGCACAATATAGATTCATACAATTCATGTAATCATACATATACATAGGGTAATGATGTCTCAGTCCACCATTTTTCATACCCCCCTCACATTTCCCTGTATGTAATCTAAGTTGCTCCTTTCATCTCTCACCCCCACCCCCCACCCCCATTATATATCATCATCCACTTATCAGGGAAAATATTCAGCCTTTGGTTTTTGTGGGATTGGCTTATTTCATTTAGCATGATATTCTCCAATTCCATCTATTTATCGCAAATGTCATAATACTATTCTTCTTTATGGCTGAATAATATTCCATTGTGTATATATACCACAGTTTCTTTATCCATTTATCTGCTGAAGGGCATCTAGGTTGGTTTCACAATCTAGTTATTGTGAATTGAGCTGCTGTAAACATTGATGTGGCTGTGTTACTGTAGTATGCTAATTTTAAGTCCTTTGACTGTAAACCGAGGAGTGGGATAACTGGGTCAAAAGATGGGTCCAAGTCTTCTGAGGATTCTCCACACTGCTTTCCAGAGTGGTTGCACCAATTTGCAACTCCACGAGCAATGTAAAAGTGTGCCTATTTCCCACATCCACACCAACGTCTATTATTGTGTGTGTTCTTGATAATAGTCATTCTAATTGGAGTAAGGCAAAATCTTAGAGTTGTTTTAATTTGCATTTCTCTCATAACTAGAGAGGTTGAACACTCATATATTTATTAATCACCTGTATATCTTCTTCTGTAAAGTGTCTAGTTCCTTGGCCCATTTATTGATTGGGTTCTTTGTATTTTTGGTATAAAGTTTTGTAAGTTCTTTATAAATTTTGGAGATTTGTGTGTGTGGAAAAGATTTTTCTTCCACTCTGTAGGCTTTCTTCACATTGTTGATTGTATCCTTTACTGAGAAAAAGCTTTTTAGTTTGAATCCATCCCCAAAATAAAATACTTGGGAATCAATCTAACAAAAGAGGTGAAAGACCTCTACAATGAAAACTACAGAACACTAAAGAAGGAAATTGAAGAAAACCTTAGAAGATGGAAAGATCTTCCATGTTCTTGGATAGGCAGAATTAATATTGTCAAAATGGCAATTCTACCAAAGACACTATACAGATTCAATGCAATTCCAATTAAAATCCCAATGACATTCCTCATAGAAATAGAGAAAGCAATAATGAACTTCGTCTGAAAGAATAAGAGACCTCAAATAGCCAAAACAATCTTGAGCAGGGAAGTGGAGCAGGAGTTATCACAATACCAGACCTTAAACTATACTACACAGCAATAGTAACAAAAACAGCATGGTATTGGAACCAAAATAGACAGGCAGACCAGTGGTACAGAATAGAAGACACAGAGACGAAACCACATAAATACAGTCACCTCATGCTAGACAAAGGAGCCAAAAACATACAATGGAGAAAAGATAGCCTGTTCAACAAATGGTGCTGGGAAGCCTGGAAATCCATATGCAGTAAAGTGAAACTAAACCTCTATCTCTCACCTTGCACAAAACTCAACTCAAAGTAGAACAAAACTTAGGAATTAGACCAGAGACCCTGCACCAAATAGATGACAAAATAGGCCCCAATCTTCATCATGTTGGTATAGGATTAGACTTCCTTAACAAGACTACCAAAGTACAAGAAATCAAAGCAAGAATCAATAAATGGGATGTCTTTACATTCTTGAAGAGTTCAAAGCTGAGGAAGATTATGGTATAATTCTATCTGCTGGGGGCGAGAGATTTGCAGTATTGAGAAGTTTCTAGGTAGGCATTTGAGATGTCCTATAAGTTATTCATTCCCCCTTAACCTAAAAATATATTTAATGTTTAGTTGGAGATGGTCTTTGCTCTACTGAATGTGATCATTAACTATGTGAACTTAGTTTGTTAATCACCCTGGGATTCCATTTCCTTATATATACAATGAGGAAAATAAAATCTACCTTCTGGTATTATGGTGAAGATTGGTAAGTCATTCTTTCACATAGTGGACTTATTATCCAACTTCCCTGTGTCTGACTCTGAGCTTATTGCAAACACAAGGATGAGTGAGACCATGACCCAGGCTTGCAAGATCCAAAAACATAGAAAAGGACAAATACAGCCAATGGTACCATCAGGACCTCTTATCTGAGTGCTGTGATAAAGGGAAGGCCCATTAGGGGGGGCTCCATTCACCTAGCCCAGGAAGGGAGGGAGTCCTTCCTGATGGGAAGGCCCTGAGATGCACGTGAGCTGATGCACAAAAGTTTTGCAGGCTCAATGAGCTGGACTCAGGATGTAATGAACTTGACTCAGGAGCAAGAGTGTAGTCTTTGAAGGGAGGTAGAGACTGTGAATGCAGCAAATGACTACCATCCTGTCCTGTTCCATTGACATGCACAGATTCAGTTGTTAGCCTGCCAGCCTGGTTGAGAACTCATGTGCTACTTATGTGCATTTGCACAATTATTTACTTCTCCAAATCTAGCTTCCTCGCTGTAAAGATGTTATAAAAATACTTCCTGCCTCCAGCACTACTAGGAGGGTGAACTGAAAAATGCCCAGTGAGATGGTTGGCATAGCACAAACACTCTACTAGCTATCGCCATTTACAATCACCACTAATCAGTAATTAACAACCACGCTAATAATAGCCAATGAAATAAAGTGCTTACTATGTGACAGACACTGTTCTGAGTACTTTATACAGTTCATTTATTTAGTCCTTTCTAGAACACTGTGAAATTGGCCTTACTGTTATCCACACTGCTATAGATGAATAAGTTATTTTACAAGTCACACAAGTCACACAAGTAATAAAAGGTAAGCCAGATTATGATCTGGGAAAGTTGGACTTCAGTATCTATTCTATTATACTCTAAAGTATAAAATGCAAAATAAGAAAAGAAGTATTTTACTAAAAACTTTGTAAGTAGTTTAGGAAGACACAGACACCACCTGAGGTTTCAGCTCCTTGCTTATAGAAGGGACACAGGGGAAATAGGGATGCTTGGAAGAGGTGCTAGAAAATCACTCTGCCAAGTAAGTACTCCTGCACAGTTTTAAATATCAGTGGCAATACTCAACAAATTAATATTGTCAAATGGTCAAACCACCAGAAGTGCTATACAGATTTAATGCACTTCCCATGAAAATTCCAATGATGTCCTTCATAGAAATAGAAAAAGCAGTCATGAAATTAATTTGGAAAAATAAGAGGCCCAGAATAGCCAAGGCAATCCTTAGCAAGAAAAGTGAGGCAGGGGGCATAAAATACCAGACCTTAAATTATACTACAGAGTTATAGTAATAAAAATTGCAATTTAAAAATCTTAAAAAAATGGCATGATATTGGCACAAAAACAAACATAAAGACCAATTGAACAGAGTAGAAGACACACCCACGTAAATACAGTTATCTCATACTAGACAAAGGCACCAAAAATGTAAAGATAGCCTCTTCAACAAATGGTGCTGGGAAAACAGAAATTCATATGTAGCAGAATGAAATTGAACCCCTATCTCTCACCCTGCACAAAACTCAAATCAAAGTATCCACCACCTAGACTTTAGACCAGATACCCTGCATACTAGAAAAACATACAAGCCCAACTTTCCATCTCGTCACATTAGGTACCAACTTCCTCAGCAAGATTCCTAAAGCAGAAGAAGTAAAATCAAGAATCAATAAATGGGATGGTATTAAATTAAAATGCTTCTTCACAGCAAAGGAAACCATCAAGAATGTGAGCAGAAAGCCTACAGAATAGGAGAAAATCTTTATCACTTGTACCTCGGCTACAGCATTAATCTCCAGGATAAATAAATAACTCAAAAAGCTTAATACCAAAAAATCAAATAACCCAATCAATAAATGTGCAAAGAATCTGAACAGGCATGTCACAGAAGAAGAAATATGAATGGTCAAAAAATATATGAAAAAGTGTTTAACATCTCTAGGAATTGGAGAAATGCAAATTAAAACTCCTCTGAGATCCCAACTCACTCCAGTCAGAATGGCAATTATAAAGAATACAAGTAACAATAAATGTTGGTAAGGATGTGGGGAAAAAGGTTCACTTATAAATTGCTGGTAAGAACGCAAATTGGTGCAACCACTATGGAAAACAGCATGAAGGATCCCTAGAAAACTTGGAATGGAACCACCATTTGACCACTCCTTGGTTTATACCCAAAAGACTTAAAATAAGCATACTACAGAGACACAGTCACATCAATGTTTATATCAGTCCATTTCGCAATAGCTAAACTATGGAGCTGACCTAGATGCCCTTCAACAGATGAATGGATAAAGAATACACACACACACACACACACACACGCACACACACACACACACAGGAATATTACTCAGCCATAAAGAAAAATGAAATTATGGCATTTGCTGGTAAATGGATGGAACTAGAGACTGTCATGCTAGGTGAAATAAGCCAATTCCAAAAAACTAAAGGTCAAATGTTCTCTCTGATATGCAGATGCTAACCCACAACAAGGGAGGGTGGGGACCAGAACAGAAGTTCATTTTATTAGATGAAAGGGAATGAAGAAAAGGCAGGGGGATGGGTATAGGAAAGACAGTAGAATGAATTGGCCATAACTTTCCCATCCTTATATATGAATACACAACCGGTGTAACTTCACATCATGTACAACCACAAGGATGGGATCCTAGTTAGAATAAGTTATACTCCATGTATGTATAATATGTCAAAATGCACTCTACTGTCATGTATTTAAAAGAACATAGAAAAAATACATAAAAACAGCAATGGTTAGCTAGATCACAACTGCTGAACAATTCAAGAGGGTTGTGCTTGTCAGCTTTTTGTTATTGCAGCAGTATACCTGAGATAATCAACTTATAGAGAGGAGAAGTTTATTTGGGCTCACAGTGTTGGAGGTTTCTGTCCATGATTGATTGGCCCCATTGCTTCTGGACGTGTGGTAAGGTAGCACAGTGTAGTAACTGCATTGCATGTGGAACAAAGTTACCAACATCATTACAGGAAAGTAAAACAGACAGGAAGAGTAAGAGGCCAGGTTCCCACTTTCTCCTTCAAGGGCACATCCCCAGTGACCTAAGACCTTCCATTAGGAACTCTTGAAGTTTCTATCACCTCCAAGTAGCACCCAGCCTGGAAATAACTTTTAATGCTTGGGTTTTTCAAGTATATTTAAGATCAAAACTATAGTTCAGCTACAGTCTAGAAGTTTTCAGAAATATTGGGAAGGGTTGTATGTGAAATGACAGGCTCTATATCAGCATGTTAGTACAAACACCAGTGGTACCCACATATGCCAGTAGTCAGTCGTCTAGTGATTCTTTGGGTCTCCTTATACTGTGGGCACCCTCTTGACTTGTCAGTCATTCTCTTCTGGGTGGAGTCTCTGAAAGAACACATCCTGAGTAGATTCTTCCATGAGCAACCTCATATCTGATTACAATCAGCCCTAACTGTAAGTGTTATTCATGAAATGAATGGTATTATTATTATTATTTTTTGTACAGGGGATTGAAATCCAGAGGCACTTAACCACTGAGCCACATCCTGAACACTATTTTTATATTTTATTAGAGACAGGGTCTCCCTAAGTTGCTTAGGGCCTTGCTAAGTTGCTGAAGGTGGCTTTGAACTGGGAATCCTCCTGCCTCAGCCTCCCAAGCCACTGGGATTATCAGCATGCACCACTGCACTGGGCCATGAAATGAATTTTGAATAAATCATATAAAAAAGAAAAAAGAAAAGTCCACGTTTATAACTATGAAATGCATATAAGAACTGACAATCAGATTCTATGAGGCCCTTTATTGGATCTCTTGGAAAGCTGTCATGGAGCATTATTTAAAATTTGCTTCCAAAATAACCTTTTGCAGTTTGGAAATGACTCAAGTCAACTTCTAATGTATGAGCAATTTGAAACTAAAGTTCATCTTTCAGTCTTTTAAGTTGGCTAAAAACCAATCCAAAAAATGCTTTTTTTAAAATAACGACTTCCTCTTTATAAAGCAAAGAGAAATGATGCAATCACTGGATCTCCTTGGAAGAAGAAAAAGCCGGTGCTGGGCCTTTCAGGTTAGAGACAAATGGAAGTAACCGCTCTATTTTGGAAAGGAGTTGGTACCTAAACATCTTTGCTCCCGCTAAGTTCCCTTGGATTTATAACTTGATTTTGGCAATGAAAACAGTCTGGTGCAGGAAGGATCTGTACCCTACTGATGGAATTTAGAATGTTACCTTCCTACCCTTTAGCACTTAAAAGGGGCAGGGGTGACCTTGTACAGGTCAGCCAAGGAGGACTTCCCATGTTCCTACTGTGTGCAGCTACCATGTTTTACATACAGCAAATATGGCAGAGAACAAAGCTATGTGGTCTGGCCCTGTCCTCATGGACCTGACAGTCTACAGACTACAAGTAAGCCAGTGATCTCTCTAAAACTTCTCTTTCCTTCACAAGGGAATGAATGTGATTCTACTCTTTGAATTTATGTAAAGGACCTGGCATACTCTCTAGTATGTTATATGTGAACCCTGTTTCAGTCTTCCTTCCCTAGTCACATTCTTCTACCCATTTGGCATTGTATCTGAAAGCTTGCTCTTTCTTTAGTACACTAGGCCCTGATTCATTTCCATACTTGGAGCATCTCAGACACAAAGCCTACTTTTAAATCCATTGCTTCAGCTATGTTTCTCCTGTCCTTGGTTTCTCCCTGGTGACTGCCACCCTTGAGTGACCCAGTCTGTTCACATGTTCCTTTGTTCAACTCAGGCTTCTGACTTTAAAGACATGACAAGCTCAGAAGCTTAGACTTATACTGTCCCTGGGTGCCTGCCTCCACTGACATTCTGCCACAAGACCGGTGGCCCTTTTGCAGCCTCCTCTTATTTGAGGCTGAAATATCTTGAGCTTTAGGTGTCTAATTTTCTCATTTTATTCTAGAGAGATCTCAATTTCTTGAGGAGCTTGACTCTGAACTTTTCAACTCATGGATATGAGAAGCACCTCTAGATATAAATGTTCAGTCCTGAATCATGAATGATGGGAATCCTAGGAAGCAGTTAAATGGTTAGTTAGGAAAACCACTCTGAAGCTATTTGGATCTGGGAAATTGCCCAGAAAATTTCAGAACATAAAGGATTCCAGACTGAATGGAATTCAGTGGTGTTTAATGGCCTGTAGCCAGGACAGGCTCTCCAAGTTCACAGCCCTCTTTGCAAGAAGGGGGAGAGGTGTGGTTTCTGTGTTCGAAGAGGGAGGGCACTTGTTTCATCTCTCACATGTGTTTTCTCATCCACTCATTTGTTGTTAACACATACTTATTCATTTTCTACTTTCCTTGCTGTGATCTGTCATGTGTTATAGATAGAATCTGGTCAGGCAGGCTTAGTCCTGGTCCTTATGTAGCTTAAATCCCAAATAGACAATATCCCCATAAACAGATTCACACACAAGTATGGAGTTCTGGTTCGGATCCTGGATGTGGTTCAGAATGCCCTGGGCTCCCACGCTGACACTGCGGCTCACTCTCCAGTGGCCTGTGGGAGTCCCCTTTCTTCCAGGTCTCAGTGTTCTGATCAGAAGAATGGAGATGCTGA
Organism: Sciurus vulgaris; assembly: GCF_902686455.1. Taxonomy (NCBI): domain Eukaryota; kingdom Metazoa; phylum Chordata; class Mammalia; order Rodentia; family Sciuridae; genus Sciurus; species Sciurus vulgaris. Next base: position 77,313,346 of record NC_136472.1, read on the forward strand.
TGGGGACTCAAATGCTCTGGGATCAATAAGACACAATAATTAATATGCCAGTGCTGTTGTATATTTTTTAACCTTCATTAGCTGTAATGTAATGTAATGTAAGACTAGTACAAAAGTGTTTCATAAGCCAGGGTTGTAGCCAAAGGAAAAGTTATAGAACACAGGAAACTCTGTGTTGAATTCTGATGACCTTAATTCCATTCTGTGAGTTGATTATCCAGAAGGGGCATTGCTGAGGAGAGGTAGCCAGTTGGCAAAGAGAGTGTTCTGTGTTTGATAAACAGAGTGCTTATGAATGGTCAATATTTCTAAGCTAGTCTTGGTTAAGTGCTTCAAGTACCCTTAGACATGATCTGTTCCTTTGCTTTACAAATGCAAAGTAACTATGGAGCCAAGCCTGCAATGGACTGTTATTTGGAAGCATCACATGTCCAAGGGAGACTGAGACAAATGGGTTTGAGGTACCAATTAGATGGAGGAAGAAGCAAGATCCAGCTAGTCTGTGGGGTAAGTCAAAGGCTGAGCATGGTCTATGACTTTCTGTGTCAGGGCTAATTCTGAGGTACTGCATGCCTCCCATGGGCTTCCAATGGGTGATATTTTTAACTCAGAGGGGATTAATCGTCACTAAGACAGTTTTGCAAGTTGCAAATACTACCATCATCATCTCCACCGAGGGTTAGTAGATCAGAATGAGTCTTAGTTGGGGTTTCTTCCACACATTTCAACCAATGTCAGACAGTCATCACACCGCACTTTGGGTTAGTAGAAGTCCTTTCCATCTCCTGAGGAGACCTCCACATCTGCAAATACCCTTGTCATTCTCCAAGGAACTTGAGCTTTATGAAAAGGGGAAGAACAACCAACTGAATTTCTTCTTCACACCCTACCTTCCTCAGCCATCTTTCCCCACTTAGATATTCATCTGGTAGCCCAGGGGTGTTCTTGGTAAAGCACTGAAGCATTTGCTAGAGCCCATCACCCCACAAGTGTTTCCTCTCTTGTGAATTCTAAGTGCTGTTGCAAAATGCTCGCTAAATAAGTGAGAATATGATAATTGCCTACTCCCATTTGTAAAAAGGCTCAATGGCAGGTGAAGTTATAAGGCAGAGCACTCAGGCTCAATAATAACATGGTAAATATTATTTTCTCCTGTTTGGATGAAATAACAAATACTTTCCAGCATTCAGATGAATGCTATCAAGAGGATGTTAATTGGCATGACCGTGTCTTATCATTTATTATCCTGATAGCAAATATTTAAAACAGTCTATTTGAACTAAAATATTTTCAAAAAGATAGAAATCCTACTCGGGGTATCATTCTAAACTTGGGGTTTCCAGGAGCAGAGATGTGGTCCAGACACAGATGAGGTGAGACGTTACTTTTCTGAAGATAAAGATCCTCTTGGATCTCTATTTCATGTGCCTCCTTCTCAGAGTCAGAATGGCATCTCCATGTCACCCTTCTGATCCTGCTTTAGCAGAGACTATCAGGTGAGCTGTAGGTAATTCACAGATGTCTCAGAGGTGAGTGTGGGCTGCTGAGCTGGTTGTCTAATTGAAGAACTGTGCAATTTCTATCTTTTGAATTTTGGCTCCTTGCTAAAGGAGGGGCCTGGAATAATTTTCTGCATCATTTTTTAAAGTCATTCTTCCTTGATCTCCAGGTTTAATCTCCATTTCATAGTCTCATAATGTCACAACCAAATCCAATTCATCTCCTATGCAATATGGGGAAACTGAAGCCAATCCAAAGTCAGTGTCTGGTCCCTGGTTAAATAGCAAGCTAATGGTTAGGGCTGGAATAAAGCCTCTTTCTGGCTCTCCTTTAGTAGGACTGCCTCTCACCCTGGATTCTAGGAAGTGTGGCTTCCCTGCACTTTCTCTGCTGTCTGCAGTGCCCATCAAAACACACTCTGGCTTAAATCAGAGAATTGAATCTTGTGGTAAACCTGGGTTCCAAGGTCACTTCTTAGATACCCCAAAATAAAGACTGATGCAATAAAGTAGAAGATCCTACAAGCAGGTCATAGCAGTTTCTTTAGAAAATTATTCTACATTTTTTTTTAGCATTACAATTTTCAGAACTAAAATACATACATTGTCCCTTATCAACTGAATTATTTAGAAACAATAGTAAGTTCCTCTTTCTAATATATTGAATGACACACCTTGCCCCATTACTTAAAAGATATGCTATTATTCTTATTCTTCCCCAGATTAGAGGTACAGTCATTTTTTTTCTGTGTAGTTTCTTTTTCTTTCTTTCTTTTTTTTTTTTTTTTTTTTTTTTTTTTTTTTTTTTTGCTTGTTTCATTTTCGAATCCCAGAGATGCTTGTCTGGAACATATCAGTGTCCAATGAATATTTGTGTAATCAGTCAATCGATCTGTGGATGACACATGTGGCAATATTTGCAATGGGCATGAACTTGAAGTAGAAAAAGAGTAGAACAGGGGAGGAGAGTTGATGGATCCTGGAAGGGGTAGAGGGAAGGCAGTGAGCCTGGGAGTTAAGGGTGGTGGTTCAGGCCTCTGTTTGTGCTCCTTCAGTTCCTAGTTTAGTTCACTCTTAGTTAGGTGAACCAGGGCAAGTTGAAAAACACCATGGGATTAACTCACCTCTAAAAAGCCGATGCCGATAATAATGCTGACTTCATAGGGTCAGAAGAGGTTTTACATAAGACGACATGTGGAAACAGTACCAGGCATACAGTGAGAGATCAGTAAGTATTTTGTTTATTAATTTCATTGTCCTCCTCCCCAAATAGAGCAATATCAAAACTATTACTTTTCTTAGAGCAAGGCCCAACAAAGATAATTCTGGAGAACCTGGGCATGTCACACACATAGATGAAAGATAGGTGATGGGTGTTGGTGTGCACGTGCATGTGTGCTCCTGAACGGTTGCTTATAATGTAAGGACTATCCGGTGGGCTCCCATATATTATGCAGTCTTGGAGAAAAGCATGGTTACCTATTTAATCTTCTCATTTTACAAAGGGAAGTACTGAGGCTCACTCATGTGGCAGGAATCTGGACTAGGATTTTTCTCCAATGTCTTCATGTCTCTGTCATCCTGCAGTTTACCCAGGGTCCTCTCAGGCACAGGTGTGAAGCAGCCTGAAGATGGAGATGGGAGGAACTGAGGGGATGTGCTGTAGAGAACCCCTTCTTCATAGTAACTGAGAGAAAGCCAGTAGTTCAAAAACAGAGTGTGCAGAGAAGGGACGTCTGGTCAGGGATGGAGATGGAGGAAAGGAGTCGGAATCTAGAACAGTTGGTGGGGGGAATCTGAGAGGGAACTGATATAGGATGCAGGATGCCCAGTCTTACCTGGGACTTTCCTTGTGATATCTTTAGTGGCATGAGAAGGGTGGACATCCCAGTCGGACTCCCAGGGTCCATTCTCAGTTGGGTGGGTGAAAGGCAGAGTCGCTGGCTATCTCCTTAGTAAGGTTCTAAGTGCCAGAGGTGCAGGCGACTCAGGAGCTTGGCCTCTGGTCTGAGGCATGTTGTGATCCAAGGGAGAGCCTTCCAGAAGGCCCAGCACATGTCCTAAAACCTGGGTCCTTGTCAGATAAAAGGCCTTTGCCAAACTACATGCTTTGTCCTTAGCCTATTTTCCTTTTGGTCTTGGAAAGTTGGAATAAAATAATTTTGGTGTCAATTCATTTTTTTCCCACATTAATTTACTCAGCAAATACTTACATATCAACTATTAACAAACTGTTTTCAGTGTGTCATCTCTTTCTGCTCAAGTCAGCACAATGGGATGGATTCTTTACTCATATTTCACAAGTTAGGCAATGGGTCCAGAGAAGGAATTGATTTGGTCACAATGTTACTAGGTGTCAAAACCAAGATTGCTGTAATAGTTAATTTGAATTGTCAACTTGACTAGATAAAGAGATGCTGATGATTAAGCGGCTTTTGGGTGCATCCATGAGGGCGAGTCTAGGAAGGACTGGAATGTGGGATAGTGAACTGAAGTGGAGACCCTCCCTAACCCTGGGTAGCACCACCCAGTAGAATGGTAGCTTGGATCTAATAAAAGAAGAAAAGGAAGCAGGTGCAGATGCAAGCTCGACTCTTCTTGAATGGGTTCTTGATTGCTGCTTCCATCGTTGGAGGATTTCAGACTCTGACTTCTTCACTCTTTCAAAGCAGACTCTGTCAGTGATTCTTCAGGTAGTTTCCAGAAAACTTGGTCTCGGACTGCAGTAGCACTGTTGATCTTTCTTGTTCTGGGGCTCCTGCCTCTTTGATTGCACAGCTACTTGTTATTCCAGCTCTCTAGCTGCAGATGGCCATTGTGGACTATCCAGCTTCTGGTCATGTAAGCCAATCTAATAAATCCCATTTTTATAATCATAGTTCCTGTTGATTCTGTTCCTCTAGAGAACCCTGACTAATACAACTGCCCACCTGCCCCCTCCGTAGGGCCTGTGTCTTGTCTACAATGCAGAGTTGATCACTGGTCTCTGTTCCACCCAGCCTCCGGGGCTGACAGGACCCATGCAGACTCTTCCAGTGAAGTCATTCTTGGAAGTGGGAGCCGCAGCACAGATTCCATTGGATGACTGAGGCCAGATACAAACTTTTGTGACTTTGGCCTCTGTCAGTTTTGTCTATTTGGAGCCCTGTGAAAAAATTCTAGGCTCGAATTTGAATCATTTTGAATCCTGAGTAATGTTACAATAATTGATTAATTATGACTCCACTAATTTGCCATTTACCACTGCATAAGTTCAGACTTGCTGTGGTATGGGCTTTTGATGGGCTTTACTATTAGAGCATCTGACTTTTATAAAAAACATAATTTTTTTTCTTACTGAATCAAAAATATTACTAGCTTAGAAAAGAATGAGGCGAATCTGAGAACAACAGCCTCCTTTAATCCTTCTTGTCTAAGTGTATAATTTTTCATTCCTGAGTTTAGAGCTACCATGTACACTGCTGTCATCTAAGTTTTGGCTATCTCAAAGATTACTTCATAAGAGATGATTTAGATTCACTTTTACAGATGAGTCGGCCCTACCAAGCTTGTGTGAGGGGGCGTGGGATGGAAAGAAGGAAGGAGGGTGCAGAGAGAGGTGCTCTGAGAGCCTGCGGGGCTCCTATCCTACTCTAAGCTTCTCAGTGGTCTTCTCTAAAATGCAAAGGTGATTAGTGATGCTGCTCCCCTGCTTTGCAGTTCTCCACCACTTGCTGGTAAAAGTTCAAATATCTGTACATGACAAGCAGGGACTTTGCAAACCCGAAACCTCAAGGAGGCATTCAGCCCTCCTGCCTGTCCTCTGACCATTCCCCTCACCACGCCAAATGAAAGGCTCCCTTCCCAGGGAGGGGGCCAGGACTGAGCCTTTGGAAGGCTCCCTCTTTCTCAGCCGCCTGGTGAGCCCTGACTTGTCTTTCAGGCCTCATCTCAAACACTGCCACTTCCGAGAGTCCCGTGGTGCAGATTTTAACCTTCCTCCTGCACCAAATCATTGCAGCATATGCTTCCGTATTCTGGCAAAACCTTCCTATGATGACCTTTGTCTGTTTTGCCTCCTGTCTTCCCCACAAGACTGTGAACTATAGAGAGAGGAACCATGTTTCTCTTCATTTATATATCACATGCAGCCTTAGTGTCTTCTCAGCACTTTTTGTTGCTGCCATTTTGCTTTTACAGTGCTGGGAACCATCTCTGGGCCTTGCACATGCTAGGCAGATGCTGTACCACGGAGCCACATCCCCAGCAGCCCTAATATCTAGGAAAGACATCCAATAACTATCCAAGATGGGCGTAAGAGAGGGAGGAAATAAGAAAGGAAGGGAGAAGCGAGGTGGGAAGGAAGGTGGACATACAATGAGAATCAGGTTTTCTTGGGAGGCCCCAGGGCCTGTGTCAGGAGTATGCCGGGAGCACCAGAGGAGCATGTTTCCAGGGCTCACAATAACCCTGCTAGGGGTTTGTTAATATTTCCCATCTCAGGAGAGCAAACGGATGCTCAGGTAAGTGCAGCATTTTGTCCTTGGCTGCCATTTGACACTTCAGAGTTGGGACAGGAATGCACGTCTGACTGGAGCCCAAGGAGTTACCTGGTTCCCTCCATCCTGCTGGGCTCTCGGATGCTGTCTCCCTTCCTGGGTCTTCCCTGATCAAGCAGAGCTGCTCTCTTGAAACCCCAAGCTAACAAAATTACTCCCTCGTCGGACTGTTAACACCTCATCTGAACGATTAGGGGTGAAATCATGGGATTAGAAGGAACAGGCTCCACTTCCTCCTTCATCTGCGTGACAGAGGCAGCAATAAAAACTAGTAATAACCCAACACTGCGGTGGTTAAGTCTATATGTCAACTTGGCCAGGATATGATACCCAGGTATTTGTTCAAACATCATTTCAATTTTCTGTGAAGGTGTTTCTTAGATGAGATTAACATTTAAATGAGTGGAATTTGAATAAAGCAGATGACCCTCCATAACATGGCTGGGAACCCCCTGGCACTTCAAGGCCTAAATAGAACAAAGACTATTGTTTCCCAAGCAAGAAGAAATTCTGCTAATGGACTGCCTTTGGACCTAGACCTCACATGGCCCATCGTTCTCCAGGTCTCCAGAGAGCCAGTAACCCTGTAGATTTAGGATTTGCCCCTCCGTGACCTATGCATTCAGGGGACTCCATTCTTTAAACTCTCTCTTTCTCTCTCTGTCTGTATATACATTCAGTATCTGGGGTGAACTGATTCCCAAACCCTCTATGGATACCCAAACTTCAGACGTTCAAGTCCCATATAGAAAATGGCAGAGTATTTGCAAATGATCTCCATTCCCTTCTATAGAACTGAGATGGCAAGAGCACCTACCTCATCATGGCTTGTGCTGGGCTGTCATGAGGATGGAACGCCTGGGTACAGGTAAAGCCCTCGAAACGGTGACAGACACACTGTACACACATGATCAATCAAACCTGTAATTATTTTCTATTGTAGTTGTCCTTAAAGCAACCCTGTGGTTCTCAATGGGAATTGGGGTAGAAGGGAGGATGATTTTGTTTCCCAGAGGACATCCGATAATGTCTAGACATTTTCTGTTGTCACTACTGGAGAGGGAGGAATGCTAATGGCATCTAGTGGTAGGGGGATGCTGCCTTGTATCCCACAATCACAGAATAATCCCCACAAGAAAGTGCCGAGGTTGAGAACCCTGAAGTAATCCTACAAATTAGGTTTTATCACTCCTAGCTTCCAGACAAAGGCATATAGAATATGAGGACTATGGCCAGGTGTGCTCAGTTAGTAACTAAAATAGTTTTATTTGAGAATATGGCCCTATTATGGTTTGGATGTGAGATGTCCCCCAAAAGCTCACAATGCAGGAAGGTTCAGAGGAAGGTAAGAGTTTTAACCCAATCGTTGAATTCATCTCTGATGGGATTAATTGAATTGGCAGGGTGTGGCTGGAGGAGATTGGAATTGGGGTGATTATGCGGTATATATTTTGTTTCTGGAGAGTGGAGTCTCTCTGCTTCCTGATGAAGTGAGCTGCTTCCCTTGTTCAGCCTCACATTGAGCCCTGAAGAATGGAGCTGGCCTTCCATGGACTAAGCTCTCTGAAACTGTGAACCCTCAAATAACCTTTCCTCCTCTATAGTTGTGCTGGTGAGATCATTTAGTCACAGCAGTGAAATAGCTGATTAAAACAGGACCCAAGGGTGTGACTGTGGCATATGAGACTTCCATGTGGTTGAACTACCTTTCTAAATTCTAGGGCTGTAGAAGAGCCCCTGGCTAGTGTTTTTCTTGAATTTCATTGAAAGTGGGTCCCAGATCATGCCATTCACTGGTGAGATACTCTTCCTAGAACCAGTGGAGTCACACGCCAGTCCTGAAACTCAATCCCTTCAGACAAAACCAGTGAGATTGTTATTTTCTGAGAAAAGGAAAATTTATATGGATTAGAGTGTGGGCTTTGAAGCATGGTTCAAGACTTGCGAACAGGAGGAGCTTATTATTTTTCCAGTCATAACACACTACACTTAACACCCTTTGCAACCCACTCCTCATTTTTCTGTTGATTCTATGGAGATTTCTGAACTATCAAGACCCTTCGGAAACTTCCAACTGGTTGGAAAATTTATACAAATAAAAACCAAAACTTTTGGTAGTATGATCTTTTGAAACTATTATTTCTGCCTATCTAAGAGTGAGGGAGATCTTTCCATCTTCTAAGACCTTCTTCAATTTCCTTCTTTAGTGTTCTGTAGTTTTCACTGTAGAGGTCTTTCACCTCTTTTGTTAGGTTAATTCTCAAGGGTTTTTTTTTTTTTTTTTTTGAGGCTGTTGTGAATGGGGTAGTTTTCCTAATTTCTCTTTCAGCTGATTCATCATTTGTATATAGGAACACTATTGATTTACATGTGTTAATTTTGTATTCTGCTTCTTTGCTGAATTCGTTTATGAGTTCTAGAAATTTTCTGGTGAAATTTTTGAGTCTTCTAAATACAGGATCAGGTCATCGGTAAATAGAGTTTGAGCTCTTTTTTTCCTCTTCATATGCCATTAATTTCTTTCTTTTGCCTGATTGCTCTGGCTAGAGTTTCAAGAACTATGTTGACTAGAAGTGGAGAAAGAGGGCACCTCTGTCTTGTTCCAGGTTTTAGGGGTAAATGCATCAGTTTTTAGATGTTGGCCTTGGTTTGATGGATAAAGCTTTTACAGTGTTGAGGAAAGGTCCTATTATTCCTACTTGTTCTACTGTTTTAAACATGAATGGATGCTGTGTTTTTTCAAATCCTATTTATGCATCTATTGAGATTCTTATGTGATTCTTGTCCTTAAGTCTATTTATGTGGTGAATTACATTTATTGATTTCTGTAAGTTGAACCAATCTTAATATTGTCAAAATGGTCATACTACAAAATTAACATCCACAAATCAGCTGCATTCCTATACACCAATGATGAATCAGCTGAAAGAGAAATTAAGAACACTACCCCATTCACAATAGCCTCAAAAAAGAATAGTTGGGAAACAATCTAAAAGAGGTGAAAGATTTCTACAATGAAAGCTACAGAGCACTAAAGAAAGAAATTGAAGAAGACCTTTAAAAATAGATCTCCCATGTTATTGGATAGGCAGAATTAATACACTCAAGATATTCATACTACCAAAAGTATTATACAGATTTAATGCAATTTCTATTAGTATTTCAATGATATTCCTCATTGAAATAGAAAGAGAAGTCATGAAATTCATTTGGAGAAATATGAGGCCCAGAATAACCAAAGCAATCCTAGCAAGAAAAGTGAAGCAGGAGACACCAATATCATACCTTCAATTATACTACAGGGTTAGGTAATCAGGAATTTAAAATCGGCATACTATAGTGACACTGGTACATCAGTGTTTACAGCATCACAATTCACAAAAGCTAAGCTATGGAACCAACCGAGGCACGCATCAACAGATAAATAACGAAAATGTAGTTTATATAGTATGGAATATTACTCAGCCTTAAAGAAGAATGACTTTATGACTTTTGTCAGTAAATGGGTGGATCTGGAGAATATCATACCAAATGAAATGAGTCAATCCTAGAAAAAAAAAAGGTTGAATGCTCTCTCTGGTACGTGGATGCTGACACATAACATGGGGGATGGGGAGGGAAGAATAGAAGTTCAGTGGATTTGACAAAGAGGAATAAAAGCAAGGGAGGGAACATAGGAATAGTAAATACAGTGGAATGAATCTGGTATAACTTTCATATATAATATATATATGTATACACAAATATACACACAAATATATAGGAATAAATGCTGTCCTCATGTATATCCACAAAACTGGGATCTTAATTAAAATAAGATATACTCCATGTTTGTATAAATATTTCAAAATACACTCTACTGTCAAGTATAACTAAAGAGAACAAATAGAAATTAAAAACAAAACAACACTTCTCAGATTATGAATTTTGGCTGGTCAATTCAAATTAAGTAGGAAACCAAGCATGTAAATAAACCTATAAATAAAACAGCAACCTGTAATAAAATGAAATTAAAAATGTGTTAGCATGATGATAGAGGTAGGGTTTGTGGTGAGCAGCACTGGCTCACCACAAAGGGACCATGTGAGTTCCTTTCCAGAACTAAGCATCACTTTATATAAAATGTACATGCTGGAATTGCCATGGTAAACTGTTGGGGAAGGGATCAAAGGAGAAGTGGACAGGATAGGTGTTTTTAACATAAAATTGAAATACCTGCCATTCAGTTACATTGCCCAGGAGGGCCCAGGGGAGTCCCTGAATATTAGAGTGAAAGAAAATGCTCCAGGCATGGGAAAGTTGTATTGCTGCTCTCTACAGACTGGGTGTTTTAGTCAATTTTTTCACTGCTGTAACTAAAAGGACCCAACAGAACAACTTACAGGAGAAAAAGACTCAGAGGTCTTAATCCATGGAAGGCTGGCTTCAATCCTTGGGACTCAAGGTAAAGCTGAAGAGTGTGGCAGAGGGAAGCAGTTCATGTCATGATCAGGAAACAGAGAGAGAGAAAGGACTCCACTTGCCAGGTACAAATATATACTCCGAAGTCACACCCCAAGACCCACCTCCTCTAGTCACATCCTAACACTTCAGTTACCACTCTGTTAATCCCTATCAGGGGATTAATCCAGTGATTGGGTTAAGACTCTCACAGCCTAATCATTTCTCCTCTGAACCTTCCTACATTGTTTTACACAAAAGCTTTTGGAAGACACCTCATATCCAAACCATAACACTGGGACTAAGGCTATTAAAGAACTGTACTGCCTAGTAAGAATGGGAAAAGGAAATCAGAATAGGAGAAGACAGGCGGCAGCTTTGTACTTCCAGAATCAAATGAGTCATTCCTCAAAGGAATAACTAATGATAACCTAAGCCATCTATTCGGTAACTTTAAAATCATTTAAAGAATGCTGGATGCAGGGTCTAAGTCACAGCTGACATCTGGGCATGCAAAGAACTCTCATGGCTTTTCATAACAGCAGGGCCATCATGGGGTGAAGTAATAAGTGAATCTTCTGCAGGGTTATGTCATAGTTGGTCCAACTATGTGGTGAAGTTATTGATATGGTGCTTTATAAATGGCAATTTGGTTAAAGGGATGACTCTATACATTGTCTAATGGTTCTGTCAGTTACTAAGGGAAAGATGTTTAAAAACTTCCCAAGTGATTGTTGAATTTTTCATGTACCCCTTTAGTTATAAATTTTGATGTCATATATTTTAGAGTTCTGTTATTGTATGCATTTATGTTTAATATTTTTAAAATATACTTTATTATTTTATGTTTTCCTGTTATATTGACCCTTTTAACTTTAACTTATGAAGTAGTTTTTGTCTTTAATGATAGTCTTTGACTTGAAGTCTGTGCTGTCTTATAGTGATATGGGCATTGTGGCTGTCCTATGCCTACTGCTGGCATGATACATTTTTTTCTGCTCTTTCACTTCCAGTTTATTTGTGCCTTTGTACTTAAGGCATGTCTGATATAGACATGGAATGGTTGGTTCTTGCTTTTTAAAAATGTATTGTTTCTTTTTAGTTACACAGGACAGCAGAATCCACTTTTATATAATTATACAAGCATGGATATATTGTATTCTAGTTGGGATCTCATTTTTGTGGATGTACATGATGATGGGATTCACTGTGTTGTTTTCATATATGTACATGGAAAATTATATCAGATTGATTCCATTGTCTTTCCTGCTCCTATCCCTGTTCCCTTCCCTCCATTCCCCATTTTCTAATCTACTGAACTTCTATTCTTCCCCTCACCATACCTCTTGTTGTGGGTTACCTTCCACATATCTGAGAGAACATTTGGTCTTTGAGTTTTTTGGGACTGGCTTATTTCACTTAGCATGATAGTTTCCAGATCCATCCATTTGTTGGCAAATGTCATGAAGTCATTCTTCTTTATGGGTTAATAATATGCCACTGTGTATATATACCACATTTTTTATCCATTAATCGACTGAAAGTCACATAGCTTGGTTCTATAGCTTAACTATTGTGAATTGAGGTGCTATAACACTGATGTGGCAGCACTACTTAATAAGCTGACTTTAACGTCTTTGGATACATACTGAGGAATGGGATAACTGGGTTGAATTATGGTTCCATTCCAAGTTTTCTGAGGAATCCCATACTACTTTCCATTATTGTTGCACCAATTTGCAGTCCCACCAGCAATCTATGAGTGTGCATTTCTCCCATAACTTTGCTTTTTAATCCCATCTGACTCTCTCACCTTTTAAATGGAGTGTTTAGTCTATTTTCTGACAATGTAATTTCAATATGTTGTATTTGACTTGCCATTTGCTCTTTTCATTTTCTAAATTGTTTTTTGTCTCTTTGTTTCTCTGTTCTACCTTCTTTTATTATTAAGTGAATATTTTAGTATTCCTGTAGTTGTTTTATTCCATATGTCTTTATCCCTTTCATAGTTTTACTGCTTACTCTAGGGATTATATACAAATCTTAAACCAATCTAATTAGTTAATATTTAATGTCCACCTGAAATATAAGGCCCTTGCATGAGTGTGTTTCCTTTAACCTCCCCATTCTTAATGCAATTGTTATTTTTTTTAAGTCATATACATATTAAAGAAGTTGGGGGTGGACTGGCCTGTGACAAGGCAGTGAGATGAGGCAGTGACAAGAGCAGCATGTGTCTCAAGCCCCGCACTGGTTACAAACTGAACCTTCTGACCATAGTGCAGCACATCTTCAGCCCATCCTGGGTTCTCCTAACCCTATCCTCTCACTGAACATCCTCATTTAAAATATATTTCTGGTCCTAGTTGATGCTCAGCATTGATCAGTTGATCCCACTCTCAGGAATTCTTCCATGTGCTCAATCATATCACACCAGGAAACTACACCAGATTAGTGTGTCACTGTGGTCAGTAAGGAAACTGAAGGAGAGAGGTGAAGTGACTTGCCTAGTGTCACGGATAGGACTTATACTCAGGTCTGCTGCTCAAACCAATGGCATTAAGGATGAGCCAGTATGTGTAATGAGATTCAGGTAGAGAGAAAATCTTCTATTTTTGGTTAATTATGTTATTCCACAGAAGTAGAACCTATTGGTTACTCAGTAAATATTCACTGAATTTGAATTTGAATTGTCTTCCACAGTATTGTATTAGAGCTAAATCCTGATATCCATTGCTGCATTGGGTAACTATGGTAGGGGTCTATGATGAAATTATGCCACTTAAACACTTGGCATAAGATCTGATGCTCACACCTGGTATTAAAGGACTCTAGAATTTTGCATTCTTAATATTCTATAAGGAGAAATAGTAAATCCTGCTATCCAGAGAGGTGTGGAGTAGACATGTCTAAGTGTGATAGGATGCCATTTTACCCCTGAAGCTTACTTTCATTCTTTTTCAAACTCTTTTCTAGTGGCCCCTAGCCATGTGTGGGACAGCCAGGTGCAGGTGAGTAGGTTGCACACACATGACTCTAGGAGACAACATGTACAGTGTCATTTCTATAAATACTGAACCTTGAAGTTGTTCAGGGAATACCGTGGTTGGCTTGATATGGCAGTTCTGAATCTAGTCCAGTAACTATACACAATGAGGCCATGGTGATTAGTTTTCAAGTGAACTATTCTTCATTCAAGGACTTAAATAAGAATTGAATAAGAATAAGATGCATCTATTTCACTCTAAAATTTGGCCTATTCCAGAAACAGATTTTCAATAAAAGAAGTTTTAATTAAGAACCAATTCAACAAATCCACAATCAAATATATGTCCAGTCCTTCTCGAGGCATCAAAGGAAGAGGAAAAGAAGGTTCCCATTCACCACTTCATAGAAACTTCTTTTGTGCTGCCCACCAGGGACTTCCAAGTCTCCACATCTATTAGCCACGTCTCTGTTCTGGTGTTACTCATTGAAAAGCTTTTTCTTTAGTGAAGTCGATATTTATCTCTTGAATTCTGCGTTTTTCTCCTGTTTCAAAGATGGCTCTTTCTCAGTCTTCTTTGCTGGCTAATCCTTCTCTGATAGATTCAGAATACTGGGAGTGGCCCATGGCTCAGTCCTTGAATCTTTGATATCTGCACTTTCTTCCTAAATCAGTGGCTTACAACCCTGGTGGGATATTACAAAGAAGCAAGAAGCTTTTAATAATACAGATGGTCAGGCTGCACCTGAGGACAGAAACATGATCTTTTAAAAGCTCCCCAGGTAGTTCCTGTGTGCATCTAAGACTGAGATTCACTCCCTGGGTGATCCCATTCATTCCACAAATTTTAATACCCTCCATCTGCTGTTTATTCCCAAATTTATGGCTAAAACCCTAGAATTCCAAATTCTGAATCCAGCACTGACCTCTGCCTGTGGTTCACCCCACACAGCTTGGCTTTGGTATCTGCATACCCCACAGGTAACCACTGATGAGCTGTGGTAGCTTCTCATTGCTATCCATTTGCCACAAGTTCACCCCCAACTTAACAGAAGGACACTCAGATGGCTGTTTATCTGCAGGAGAGACCCTCTTATATGACCCTCTTATATGACACAGGTGCTGGGCTTGGGGTTCTATATATTTTATCTCATTTAACCCTTATAAAAGCACTTCAAGTTAAGTATTATTCACTAACTTACAAATGAGAAAAGCAAGCCCGAAAAGAGTGCACAAATTTATCCAACATTGAGTGATCAGGAAGTGGAGGGACAAGGACACAAGGCCAGGACAGTTTTTAAGTTCACACATAATCATTAAACACACTGTTGCTGACCCCTTGACTTTTGGACAAAGGAACCCCACGCCCCTTTGAGAATGTATTCTTGTTTTTAATCATAATGTGACATAAAATCTTTGGAATTCCAGAAGGTTAGGTTTGGATAGGGTCATAGAATTCTCAGAATTCAATTCTTTCATTTCATATTATTAGGGTTCCAAGGTCTTGAGAGGGAAAGTTACTCCCCCAAGGTCAAGCAACTGACCATGGCTGGGCAAAGATTTAAAATGAGGTCTCCTATGAATCAAATGCTCTTCTCAGAACGTAATGTCTCCTCCCATTAAACTGGAGTGTTTCTAATAATTTATTTTTCTCTTCAAATTGGTCAAGAGCCCTTCATAAAACAGAGTATGTGTTGTTCAGCAGCATAAAATAATTATTCATTATATTTGTTGCACTCTTTTTACCTTTAATTTCAGTCAATTCAAATAGCCACTGCTCACCAAACTGCTTTAACCAGAGCCCTTATGAGGTTTATTTGTCACTGAAGTCTTATTTTCTGAGGTAAATTAATGATGTGTTATTCCCAGAGACTTTATGGTGCTTATCACTATATTAACTCACATCAAAAAAATCATAGGGAGCTATTTTTCAAATCCTGACAAAAACAGCCTAGAGAAATCCTAGTGAATTGGAGGCTTTGAAATATAAATGCACATGTGGATTGCATATTTCTCATAAAAATATTTTCATTTCACATTAGGTAAAAGCTTTCCTTAAAAAGTTGTCATTTAGCACAGGAAAAGATTCATTCCTTTTCTGCCTGAGTTCCAAGAGCAGAGGGAAGGGCAGCTCCCTTGCAAACAAGAATCATGAATGGTAGGTCACATGTGGTGTAGAGTTCAGGGAGATCCTAGTTTGATTTTCTTATCCTCTGATAACTAACTGTGCACCCTCAAACATGTGACTTGACTTCTCAGTGCCACAGTTATACATCTATAAAATACAGATGGGGCTATGACATAAGAAGAATTAAGTGAAGTAATATGAGTGAAATATCTGCAGGGTTCCTTAACCATAACGGAAGTTAAACAAACATCGTTTTTCTTCCCTGAGAAGATTTCATTTGTTCATATTATAACTTAAAGATCCTCAGTCATTTTTCAAATTACTTAAGACAGGTTCCATGTCATTCATTTAATCTCAAACACTTAATTGTGTGGTATCTATGTCAAACATAGTACAAGAAACCCAGCATCCCACCTCCTCTGGGAACCTGGAAACTTGGTGAAGGCAGGCAAGGAAATGGGATTGTACTGAGTTCACTGAGAGCTCAATGGGTAAAGACCAGGCACTGTACAGCCCAAGGGCAGCTCTAACTCAGTCTTCTTACAAAGATTTCCTGGAGGAGGGAAGATGCAGGCTGAGCATCCACTAACGCTTCTATGGTCTGTGGCACTGACTTACCTACCCCACGGGTTCCTCTGAGGCTATCAGGGATGGACAGAGTAGTCACACTGAAACCAAAAATAATGATTAAGTATTATTTATATAAGACATAGAATTATATGTGTTTGAGAACGTTTTGTTGAAGTAAGGTCCCAACTGAACAGCAGTAGGTGAGGAAACAGAAAGGGTCATCTAACTTCCTCCAGGGGCTGGGTTAGGAAGGGGGAATGGAGAGACCTAAGGCTTTCATTGGACAGTCACAACATTTGAGGAACTTTCTAAGGCATTTCTCTTTCTCTCTGAATTCAGTTATCATCATGAATTATGAGGCCTGTCTCTTCTTCATTTATTTTCTTTGTTTTGTAGTTTTTTATTTTTATTTTTTAAATTATTTTTTATTTATGCAGACTGCATTTTGATTCATTATACACAAATGGGGTACATCTTTTCATTTCTATGGTTGTGCATTTATTTTCAAAGGAAAAACTAAGTCCCATAAAATTCACTTTACCTTGCCCAAGGCTACACTCTTGCAAGTGGGTAGAGTGGGAACTTGGATCCACTCAGGTGTACTCTATGCAGTCTCCCCTCTATATGGATCAGGGCCTCAGCTAAGCAGGCTGGGTTCAGGACAGCAGGTTACAGAGCCCAGAACTGTGATGGGGAAGAGTCTATTGCGTGAGGCAGCGCTACAAAAGCCAATAGTTTGAATAGCATACACTACAAATCACCTGAGTCGCAAGACTAACTCAGAACTCTGCTTTTGGCATAGTGGTAGGACCTTCGCAATGGGTTAAGTAGGATGTAATGGTTCAAGAAATGGTGAACCCTTGGGTAGGGAGGCAGTCCCTGTTCCTTGGGGTAATACTGCAGAACCTCTGCAGGGCTTGCTCTCATATCTCAGGGTCCATTAGAACAATGGACCTTACTCAAATTGGCAGCAAGTCATCAGCAGCAAAGGGTACTAAAAGGGTTGTAAAAGGGGAGGACAAATTTGCTGACCGAGATATGTTGTGGATAATGAGAACAGTACCTAGAAAAGAAAAAAATGGAGTTGGGATGGAGAAGGTGGTGAGCTGCTGAATCAGCTCTCTGGCAGAAAATAGAATGAAAGGGATTTCTTTCTCTTTCTGACAAATTGGATGTTGGGGCTTTCTTTCTTTCTTCTTCTTCTTTTTGTTTTTTTTCTTTCTCATCTAAAAGGTTCTCTTTAGAAGCACAATGATACAGAAATGCAAACCAGAAAAACCTGACACAAACTCTTTTGACAAGAGTTGGGAGGTTGTGGGGAGGAACAGTCACTGATAATGAACCAGGTCTGGAGAGATGAAAAGCGTCCTCATTTCACTAGGAAGAAGTGAATCGCTCCCATCTCCTGTGCCAAGTCTGAACCTAACATGTCTTAGTTCATCCTGTAAAATGAACAAGGAGGGGGAAAATGAATAAACATTAATATTCATTGAGCACTAACCACTGGTCAGCCAGGCACTCAGTTATGCCACATTATGTCGTTAAATCCCTATAAAAGCCCTGCTGGGTAATGAGCATTGTGCTCATGTCAGAGAGAAGCAGTGTCAAGGGAAGAGAGGTTGTCCAGGGTTACCCAGCTAATAGATAGCAGACCTGGGATGCAGAACCAGGACAGTTCCGCTGCAAAGTTCAGGTTCCTGTCTCATCAGCAGGAGGATGCCCTCCCCAACCCCCAACAGAGCATTGCAGTCAGATGAACAGGTAGTAGGTGACCCTCAGGACTCTATGTGCTTAGTTTTTCTCCTGAATATTACAGAAGAAATTTGAAGAATAAATAGTCCTGAAACGGATTCCTGACTGTTACCAACTAAGCTCCTTACATTTGAAAATGACTGTTTCTAGAGTCTACCATTTTTGTGTTTCTCCCTCAACCCAAACCAGAAGATGATGGACCTTTCCCTGTCCATTCATTTATTCATTCAGTCCTTCATCTGTTTGAGAAATATTAAGTACTTACTACATGGTTGCCCTCATCCTAAGTAGTAGGCAGATGCCCCTTAATTCTCTTGGGAACTTCCCTGTAAGACAGAGGGATGAAGGGGCAACCCATAAGGTGAAGCAGAGTAGAGTGATGAGCTGTATAATGGAAGATTACAAAGGAATTGTTTGAATCCAAAGGATGAAGTGGCCCATTACAGTGTTGTGATGAGACACTGGGAAGCTTCCTCAGATGGACATGGGATTAAAGCCAAAAGGATGACATGGAGTTGACCAGGAAGAAAGACAGACCAGGTGAATTAGTGTAGACAGAAGCAAAGATAAAAAGATGTAGCCTGTTATGAGAGCTAGGAGTGGGTGGTGTGGGGGGGCTTCAGGGTTGAAAGGTGGGCATCAATATGGAAACAGAGACGTTCAGGCACGGTATGTCAGGGAAGCCCCTAGTCTTGCTAGGGAAACTGAATTATTCTCTTGTCAATAAGCGTCCACTGAGGAATCTCGATTAGGGTATGATCTGACGAGATTTGTATTTTTGGAAATTCTTACCAATATAGTGTGAGATGAGAGACTCGGGAATGAGTGAAGAATTAGTCCATACTTTTAATAAAAATTCTAAGTGGTATTTCACATAATCATTTCTGTATTTTATCCTTTATTTATTAAATATTTATGGTCAGACACTGGGTTTGGGAAATAGGTGAGCACAACAAATATGATTCTTGACTACATTCAACATTGAGTCCAGTTGAAAAACCAAAACTTATTTGAATAATCATAAAAATAACACTGCAGCTGTGACAAGAGATTTGGATGAAGGCAGGTGGTGTCATAGAGCCTGGTTGGGATGTTTATTTGTCTTGGTCAAGTGATACATGATCTGAGATTTGCAGAAACAGTGATAATGAGCTCAGAGCTGTGAACGGAGAAGAGTGTTTCAGAGAGATTGATAGTGTGCTAGGCTCTGTTTGGGTGGGAGTGTGGAGTGGCAAGACTGGCTAGAAACAAGGAAATAAAGAAATCAGGAAGTAGCCTAAGGAAGAAGGCCAGGAACAGATGCTGAGTTTCTGACTTTGGGCCTGGGCTTCAGAGGATGGTCCATGTGGGGACAAATCACCCTGATCCTATGAGCCAAGCCCATCCTGTGTTAGCTCACAGTCAGATAAATTCAAGACATGTGACTGATTTTAGCTAAGATCAGATGAACCATACAGTCAAACACATCTTTAAATCACCCATCTTCTGGTTCAGGTGAAAAAGGTTTGGTATATGTTCTTGGGCGAGGGAGGTGAAGAGTAGAGAGGCATCAAGAATGATGCCTCGTACCTCCTGGTTTAAACACCCCAAAAAGTGCTGGAGCCATGCTGAGATAAGATCATGATTCAAATTGTTCAGTATGATGGACCTGAAAGGAGACTGGGAAAGAATTCAGTCATGACGAGGCACACTAGAAAGGCATGTTTTATCAGGATAAAGAACACCTTCTGAAGCACCTATTCACTCCATTTAGATTATACATGGTTCTTGGATAACGCATTTGATTTTGAGTATAATGGATAAGTTAAAATTTTAACTCCATGTGTGTGTATGACTATTAGCAAGTCAATTAGTTTTCCTCCATTTAATCTGGGAAATAAAAATAATATTGATTCACAAAGTTTTGATAAGGATTTCATAAATGAAATTTAAAGTAAGACCACATTTCTTGGTCTTTATTTAATACCCAAAACATAGTTGCTATTATAATTATACAAATAGTTATTCAGGATGCTCTTCATTTGCTGAATATTCTATTTTACTCTCCTATGTATACTTTAAAGTTGGACCTATATTCACCAAATATTTGAAGTCTTCTTAAACTATTCTATGTCTCCATTGCCTCTCACTTTTCTCAACTTCCTGGACTTGGTGTTTGCATATACATTCACTGTTCAGACATCTTTTGCTAATTATGATGGAAAACACTGTTTTGTCCTCATAGGTATTTACTCATAGGTTCAAAATAGCCCTTTGTCCCATATTTTCATTTAAAAGTAAATATTCATGTCACTTCCGGATTACAAAGAGCTTTGATACACACAATTCACATGATGTTCACAAAAATCCTGTGGAAAGGCAAGTCAAGATTTAGTAGTCCATTTGCCATCATGGGTGGCTCTAAACTCGTTGGGTCATGCTCTTCACTCCCTGATCACTTAATAAACAATTTCAAGGTAGACCTTAGGTGATTTTACTTATTTCATAAAGTTTTTGTCTTTCCCAGTTGTATGGTATCATTTGAACTCGGGGACCATGGTTTCCTTATAAACCTAGCACCTCGCTAAATGCCTGACTATGAATGGTTGGAGAGTTTGAGAGATGTGCTCATATCCACATGACAAATCAACAGCAGATGAGGGTAGAATGAAATTTTCCTTTCTCTCAATTCAGTGCTCTATTAGAACAAGTTGTCTCTTAATTTCATGTTTCTGTGGCTGATTTTATAAAGCAGATTAAAAGTGTCTTAAAAAGCTTAAAGAGAGGACAGTGTGCTAAGGTGATAGGAAGTGTGTTAGGATTCTCCAGAGAATCAGAACTAATAGTAATAGGACCTGTGCGTTTATAACATATAACATACCCACATGTATATGGTATTATATGTACATATAGAGAGAGTTTTATTATAGGAATTGATTTGCCTAAGTACAGAACCTGAAAAGTTCCACCATTGGCTGCCTGCACCCTGGAGAACAGGAAAGTAGGTGGCATAATTCCTTTGGGTCTGAAAAGCTAAGAGCTGGAGTTGGGGAGGGGGCGGTAGTATAAGTCTCAGGTCAAAGGCCAGATTATCACTGTCCTAGATAAAACAAAGAGGGCAAATCCATCCTTCCCCTGCCTTGTTCTATTCAGGTCTTAAACAGAAGGAATGATGCTCATTCACATCATCTTTATTCATTTTACTGAACCAAATATTACATCTTTTCCAAAAGGACCCTCACAGACACATCTAGAAATAAAGATTTACCAGCTATCTGGGGATCCCTTTGCTCAGTCAAGTTGGCATATAAAATTAATCATCATAATAAAAATCTATAAAAAATCTGCTAATGAATGTAAGCAGACAGGGGTCAATAAAGTAACAGTTTTGAGCACTTACTGTTCACATGAAATATGTTTTCTCATTTAGTATTTGCAGCAACTTTATTAGGTTAGGGATTACACTTGTTCATGGGTGAAAAATCTGAAGTTCACTGAGGCAAAGTTTCTTGTGTAGGTAAGTTGTGGGTCTAGCATTATTATTCAAGTTGGTGTAAATTCAGTGCCTATTCAATTTGTATTAGGCCCTACACAAAAATATGAACATGTGGACAAACCGGTGAACATATGAAAAGATGAACTCTAGATTTCCTTGACTGTCACTCAGTTGAGAGAATGGGCACAAATATGACAGCATCTGTAATTTAGAGTCAAAGCCCCCTAATCTTCAGACTGTAATTTTTCACTCTTGTGGCTTTGTAAATAATGGTTATTATTATTTTTTGGTCATTTCATAAAATGACTCTGATTAGGGAGACATTGATCATTTCCTAAGACTGTTTTGTAAGAAATGCCCAAAGCCAGTTGGCGTCCCCTGTTGGTGCTTATTTCCCTGTTTTGATAAAATATAATTGTCCTAAGTCTCTCAGGATTGATTAGATGGAATATTCAAAAGGAAACCTGTCTTATTACTGACCCTGCATCCTTTAGCTAATAAGGTTTTTTTTTTCCTTTAATTTTACTTCAAAGATGAAAGTTTCTTAATTAACCATCGGAGGTTCTCTGAAGCAAAGTATATTAAAATCATATTATGCCTTCCTGAAGCTCTCCTTAGATTTTTTATTAGGCAAAGCTATTGGAAGTAGAGATATGAGGGTAATCGTATCTATATATAATGCAGAAAGATAGACTTATGAGTTTTCTACTCTAATCAACATCACTGCCATGCTGAAAAGTCAATTATTTTGTAATATTTAAGAATGCTAATAAAAATGAATGTTATTTAGCCAAATCTTGTTAGCTCGGGAAATGAGAAAGAAGAATAACAGGGTAAGAAAAAAATCACAGCTTAATTCCTAATACAATTTAGCAAATGTGTGTCAAAGCAACTCAATTTATTTTGATAGTTATATACTAATCACCTGGCAGATATCATATAATCTTGCTAGGTTCAGAGAGGTAGAAAATTAAGCCTTTGACCCCACACTCAGTAAGTTCACAACTTCTTAGGGGAGATTAATTCTTTCCTTGTAAAGCAGGTGAACTAGGAAGTGGGCTATAATAGAGGTATGTGTCATGCAATGATGTGCTGAAACTAGATCTCTGGGGGAAAAAGGCCCTGATTTGTCAATTTCCATGGTGTGAATATCTGCAGCAGAGTTAATTTCAAGCTCCCAATTTAAAGTCTCACAACAAACTCAACTTGGAAACTTCCTGAATATTTAACAATAGCCTGTTACTTACAAGTGGTCTGAGCCAGTTTTAACACACTGCTGGAACTGTAGTAGAAGAACCAGTGAAGGCCATAGAGAATTCTGCCTAGAATGGGGCTGGAAAAGGACTGAGAGTCAAGGGAATTTTAGGTGAGTCCTGAAGTTGAGCAAGCGAGTGGGCCAGAGAACAGGGAAGAAGAGTGTTCCACAGAGCAGGAACACAGTATTCAAATCTAAGAGACCTGAGAATTCCTGGTGTGTTGGCATGCGCACAAGCACACATTGCTGAGGCTGAGGTTCTGGAAACTGGACCAGCTGGACCCATATTGGTACCAATCTTGAGTGTTGCATCAGGAGTTATGATTCCTTTCTGCAGAAAATGGGACTCTCTGAAGCAATCTCCAAAAACCTATTTGACGAACAGCTACTGAAAAGGCCCAGCCCAAGTGGATCCTCCAAAGTGCAAGCCATTCTACAAACATGGGTCATTTTTGAAACAAGTGATCTTTTGATTGAATAATATTATTTTTCAAAAAATTTAGGCTTATTTAGAAGCATGGCTATAGAAGAAGGCAGAAGAAAGTGAAGGAAAGAAAGATGGAGGTTAAATAATTGAAATGCAACCCTATTAGAAAAAAAGCAATAAATGCTTATTATAGAAAATACAAAAGATGCAGGTATGAAAAAGAAGAAAATGACAATTACCTGTCATCCTGCCACCCATTTGTGGCAGATCTTATTATTTCAATATTCAACTTCCTAGTATTTGATTTATGTATTATGTATATATTTTTAAAATTGAAAATAAGTCTATATTATAAAATTTTTATTAAAATTTCTCATAAGCAACACCTCAGATTGTTTTGTATTAGTTGTAGCTTTATTCTTCATCATGATTATATAGTATTCTATCAAATGATGCTTGAAGTGGGTTTTAAGATATGATTGCACAATGTTACTGAAGGAAGGGCATTTCATAGACAGGAAACAGTACACACAAAGGTAGGTAAACCTTGAGATGTTATATACACATTTATCTTGAGAGACATTGTAAATCTTCCAAAAAGAAAACTCTGGCTCTACATTTGAACCTAAGTAATCTTAGGATAGCAAGATCTGTGTTATAGACAGAAACCTGGACAGCACTGTGGAAGATAGATTATAAGGTGGCAGGACTTGACAGGAAAACCAGAAATCTTGACAGAGAAAAAACAATATGGTAACCTGGATAAAGGTAATGGCGATGTGGGTAGCAGATGAGAGAGGTATGTGAGGCATTGAGGAGGTACAAATGGAGAGGGTCTTGTGGCTAGTTAGGCGTGGGGATGGTGAGGGAAATAGTGTAGGCCTGATTTCTGGATGGGATGGTTGGTGGTAATGGAGATATTCAAAAGATAGAAAGGAGAAGCAAGTAACGCAGCTTTTGCTTTGGACAAATGCTGTGAGATACCTAAGTAAGGATGTGCAGTAGCAATGGCTTCTGTTGCTAGATATGTAGAAGACTAGTGGAAGAGTGTGGATCATGAGACAGTAAAAGGTTAACATTTTTTAATGTCCCCCATTTTTTTTTTTTTATCATGATCACAGCTTGTGTCTTCTACCATGTACAAACCAGAGGCTAAAGGACTTTGCAGCTTCACCGCTGGAATCCCTGGCTTTTCTTATCTGCAGCAGAGACCTGTAGAGTATCTGGAGTAACTGCTGAGAACTCAGTGTATGACATCTCCTAATTAAAGATCACTACCAAGTTAGGGATCATCGGAAGCAGGCAAGAGGTAAAGTGCATTTATTATCAAACAGAAACCCACACCAGTTCTAGTAGTGATTCTGATTGAAGTGGCAGCATTTGTCATGATTTGCTTTCATTTTCTTTTGGAGAACTGTATTTTGCAGGAAAATATCAGTAGTTGTCTTTTTAGTTTAGACGTTCAGATGAAAAATATTTATATGTATATTCATTCACTCATTTAACCAACTTTCATTGAACTTCTATTATTTAAGATTAATTTTTTTTATTTTGGGAAATTATAGATAAGATTTAGTGAAAAGTAAGAGATATTCTTGGCTCCCCAGAAACACAATTATTGTCTTCATTTTAATTGCTGTAATTATCATGATTGTCATTAATTAATAGATAATGGTTACAATTTATTTTTGGTTTTGATGAGGGGAATATTGGTCTCTTTCATTCCCAGGTGAAGAACATATATTGAGATGCTAAATTATCTTGCCTTTGGTTTTCTTCAACCAGGAGGAAGTAATAAAAGTGATTTTTCTGACCATATATATGACCATGCATGGGGACTTCTCTTCATATACATCTCTAGACTCAAGTTCTGGAATTTTTAATCCATTAGGTCTGAGGTGTAAAATTTTTCATTAAACATGGTTAAATATATGGTTTTTCAGGAAAACTATGAGAAACCAAGGGCTACGATGTGTAACTTGATCAGAATGCCAATTCCAATAAGTATCAGTGGCAGGCAGCATGGTCTTGGTGGGTTTTTCTAAAAACCATATGAGCTTCAGATTATCTTTCTTAGAAAAAATAACTCTTTGGAACATTTTATTAAGAATAAATGAAATATTGTATGCAAACTATTTAATATTTAATTGATGCTTACTTTTAGGTTTTCTTTCTCCATTTCTCATTTTATACTCCAATTAGCACTTCACTTTGTGCCTCTGATCCATCGCTTACCTTTTATTCCTTTTAGTAGAATTCCTTGTGTATCCTTTTTCTTTCATGTTGGAATCTGCTCTTTTGGAGCTAAGGGGTTTGGGCTTGCTCTATTTCTTTATCCTCAAAACTTGCACACAGCAGGTGTTATGGTTTGGATCTGAAGCATTCCCTGAAAGCTCATGTGTGAGACAATACAGGAATGTTCAGAGATAAAGAGATTAGATTATGGGAGGTGTAACATAATGGGTGGATTAATCCATTCGATTGATTAATAATTTGAAAGGATTACTATACTGGGTGGTAACTGTAGCAGGTACAGTGACTAGAAGCAGTTAAGTCACTGGTGGCATGCCTTTGGGGGTTTATGTTTTGCCCCTAGAGCTTGCTCTCTCTCTGCTTCCTGGCTTCCATGAGATGAGCTATACTCCTCTGCAGTGCCCTTCTGCCATGATGTTCTACCTCATTCAGGTCAGAGCAATGAAGTCAGCTGACCATGAACTGAAACTCTGAAACCATGAACCCAAATAAACTTTTCCTCCTCTAAGTTGTTCTTGTAGGTAACTTTGTCACAGAAAAGAATGCTAATTAAAACAGCAGACACTAAAGTGCCTTCCTAGAAAGTTATCCTTACTCCCTAACATCTATCTTTACTTTATGCTTTTATAAAGTAGTGATCATTAATTTGTTGTAGAGATTCACACTTCTAAAACTCACTAAATTTTTGTCTTTTTATAGCATAGTACTTTTGGCAAGAAGTGGAATTATATTTCTTTCAATTCCCTAATCAAGAGGAAATTCCTGATATAAATCAAAGAATGATAGAATTAAATACTTGTTTTCAGAATTCACACAGACTCATGTCATGCTAACCAAAGAATGACTTGGTAACTTGGGTGGTAGCCTACAAGTTGGCAGATTCTTTGTGTCTAAATCTGCTCCTCAGTTCAGGAAGTACGTTTGGCCTCATGCTCTGTGTTAGGTATGGTGTTAAGACAGTGGAGGAACGTGATGAACAAATAGTCCTTGTGTTCAAGGGGCTCATGGGTTTGTAACGATGGAAAATCCATAATGTCAACACAGTGTGTACATACTGTAGTAGAGGAGAGCATGGGATGTTTTGGAACTTGCTCTATTATAAACAGAAGAGGGAATCCTTCCTGAAGTTGATTCTATCCGACATGAAGATTGAAAGAGTAAACAGTGGTGCTATCATTAAATGTTTTCTTCCCCATAATACATATGTTGAAATCCCAGTCCTTGGAGTGATAGTATTAGAAGGTGAGCATTGGGAAATGATTAGGAGATGATGGATCCCTCTTCAATGCAATTAGAGACCTTATAAAAGAGGCTCCTATCCTCCTGCCCTGTGAGGACACAGTGAGAAAATACCATCTATAAGTCAGAAAAAACCTGCCATATGGATATCAAATTTGCTGGTGCTGTCATGAACACTCTGATTCAATGCGTGTACTCAAGGTCATAAATATTTGCTTGTGATCACACACTTACTCTGGCCTACATAAATGTTGGCAAGGATGTGGGGGAAAAGGTACATTCATACATTGCTGGTGGGACTGCAATTATGCAACCTTATGGAGAGTGGTTCAGAGATTGCTCAGAAGACTTGGAATGGACCCACCATTTGACCCAGCTATTCCACTCCTCAGTTTAAAAACCCAAAGGACCTAAAATCGGCATAACTACAGTGACACAGCCACATTAATGTTTACAGCAGCTCAACTCACAATTGCTAAACTATGGAACCAACCTAGGTGTCCTTCAATAGGTGAATAGATATAGAAAATGTGGTACATATACACAAAGGAATATTACTCAGCCTAAAGAAGAATAAAATGATGGCATTTTTTGGTAAATGGATGGAGCTGCAGAATATTATGCTAAGTGAAATAAGCCATCCCCTCCCAAATGCTGAATGTTTTCTCTGATATGGGGATGCTAATTCACAGTAATGGGAGGGGGCTAGGGAAGAATAGAGTTGCTTCAGATTAGGTAGAGGGGAGTGAAAGGAGGGAAGGGGATACGGGAGAAGGAAGGATCGTAAAATGAATCAGGCATTATTACCCTATGTACATTGATGACTACCTGACTGGTATGATTCTACATCATATGCAACCAGAAGAATGAGAAATTAAAGTCGATATATGTTATGATGTTTCAAAGTGCATTTTACTGTCATGTATAACTAATTAGAACAAACTTTAAAAATCTATAAATAAATAAAATAAATAAATAAAAGTAGGTAGTAAGGAAAAAAAGGCCTATGTGCCTATGTAAAGGGCTAGAGAATGGAGGCTAGAGGTTGCTGTGAATGAATCATGTCTCCTTTCCCAAGTGCACCTCACATCTTCTTCCACCTGCCAGGATCCTGAATCTGTTTCCTGGGTTTGAACCCCAAACTAACAACTTGTACAGTCAGTAGGATTTTAAACAGGTGAGAGATGCCTCAACCACATCTATAATCATAGGGGGATCTATAATCACTGAGCAGCAGCACTTGGTTGCCAATGTTCTATTAGCATGGACTCCTGTGGACAGTTGGGATATGGTAAATGGGTTCCCTGTGAGCATAAAGAAGAGTTAACAAACAGCTCCCACCTATGAGATGGTGCCACCTGGAAGTTAATAGGACAAGTGGGTTGAATTTTTCTGATTGTGCTATAGTGAACATGGACCCAGTAGGGCTGAATGTGAATGGGGCAGAAGAGCGAGTTGCTGGACCATGCATGGCCAAGAAGAAAGATGGCAGCAGTAGTGCAGAATGGATGGAGAAATAGTCTGAAAATCCACACACGTGGTTGCTGGGACCATGGAATGAGTGTTTTTTACAGATCTAAGAGCAGAAACTGATGCAGGATAATGAGAGACTGCCAAAATGAGGGAGTTGCAAAATAAAGAAGAGGCCTTGGAAGCCAGAATACCATCATTGAAGGAGATCTTTGTACTTTGATCTGTCTCCCCCAGAGTGCAGAAGGGGAGGAGGGTGTTTAGTCAGCTTTTATGTTGCTGTGACTAAAAGACCTGAACAGCACAATTGTAGAAGAGAAAAAGTTTATTTGAGGGCTTATGGTCTTAGTCCATAGAAGATGGGCTCACATGATGATCCAGAAGCAAAGAGAGAGAGATCTACACTTGCCAGATATAAATATAGACCGCAAAGCTATGTCCCCAATGCCCCACCTCCTCTAGCCACACCCCACCTGCCTCCAGTTGCCACTCAATCCCATTAGTTGATTAATTCACTGATTGGGCTAAGGCTCTTATAACCCAATTCCCCTCTGAACCCTCTCACATTGTCTCACACATGACTTTTGGGGAACACCTCACGTCTAAACCATAACAGATGTAAATTAACACCTGCAAACCTGGTCAGTAGTAATGTAGAAAATTAAACAGCAGCAGCCAGTGGCTCCAGCAAATAGCAAGTAAGCAAGGTAAGCAAGTTTACCACATTTCACCTGTCAAGCAATTTCGGTGGACTTGGGAAACAATTTAGACAGAGACCAGGAGACCCTGGCCACTTTTCTGTTATAGCTGTGAGTTTTAGGGATGAATGGTATTATAAGTAGTGCCCTAAAAATGGAGAGGTTAACACTTCTTCTTACAGCAGAGGTTGCAAAACAGTCAATGACACGGAGACATTTAGAGGGTCAAAGGGACCCCAGATGTGCCAGGAGTTTGCAGGGATAAGAGAGCCCAGATATGCCATAAGCCAGCAAGAATAAGAGACTTCAGGAGATGCCAGGACCTGTTACATATGTAGGTGAAGAAAAGCAAGTCCATACCTTAGAGGTAAAGCATCCATATTATCCAGTGGTAAGTTCACTGATGGCTCCAGCCACGGACAACTGCCTGTATGAAAGGTGGTGGATATGGATCCCAAGATAGACACTTTCTGGTTTGATATGGGTATAAGACAAAATAGTCAGTGAGTGAGCTAGATGGAGATAGCAAATGAAGTATCCCCCACAGTGATAGGTACTAGATTTGTGCTGTGTATCAGGAACAAGTGCAGTAGCAAGAGGTCTGGGAGCTAGGCCATCAAGAACTGGTAATACAAGGGCATGTTATTGGCCGTGCAACCCTGACTAGCCCAGGAAATTATGAAGCAGATGCTTTGGCTGTGGTGCAGTGGTTGGAAAGGGCACCTCCCCCTGGCCTGGTGGCTTGGTTATACTGCCACCTACAGCAGGCAGATGTGAAAACTATGTGGAATGTAGTCAAGCAACTGGGCCTGCCTTAACATAGAACACCACAGTGGGGTCCTGCCAGGCATCTGTGGTTTGTGCTCAGGAGCATCCACACTCAATGCCTTGGAGTCACATATGAACAAGTAATGTGTGGGTATCTCCCCTTTAACTGATGGCAGGTTGACTACATGGGTCCTTTACCAAGATCAGAGAGGGTCATGTTTGCCTTGACAGCAGTTGATAGAGCTACAGGCTTGTAGTTTGTCTGACCCAGTGGTCAAGTGAATTGGTATAATACAATTTGAACCCTGACAATGTTAACAGCCTTGTACAGCTGGCTCATCGCAATGGAAAGTGATTGAGGCACCCATTTCATGGGTCAGAATGCAGCCATGGGCAACTGACTTGGTTACAGATTCAAGAGAAGCTGCACATCCCATATCATTCACAGGCCACAAGCATGATGGAAAGATATAACGACCTACTTAAGCAAGGACTTAGAATGCAATCAACCCACCTTCTATGAAGGGGTGGGCACAGCATCTGTGGACAGGTAGGTGTGTGAGCTCTGAATGAGCATCCCTGAAAGGGAGGCCAGCTTCTGTGGAGGCTTTGCTGTAACACACAGCAGACCCAATACAAGTCCAGGTGACAACACAGGATGCTGACCTTAAGACTGAGTTTAGAAAACAAGAGATTTTTTTTTTCCTACTTCCACCAGATTGAATTTAGGGCAGTCTGTGGATTGGACATGGGCCTGAACAATAAAGGCCCCACCTTCAATGGGTAGCCCTGTTATCTACATATGGAAAAGATTGTAGTGTGATCTCCTGGTGACACCATGGGATATGAGTGAATGCCCTTTCCACTGCCTTTGGGTACATGTGACTTGGCCAGGTCCTATAGATGGACACAGATTTTAAAGGGCATGTTTGTTATTTCCCTTTGATCAATTATGAGTTCCCTGGTGCTGATATACACAGAACCAGCTGAAGTTCAGGACCAAGCTCTGTAAGTGTGGTGTTGCCATACAGTGAAATGCCACAGGTACCCACTGTCCTTTCCTGGAATTCAAAGCTGGCATGCATTTTCCCAGATGGACATGATCTACCCATGCTAGTGCCTATAACTACTTTGTCCTTTCCTCTATAGGTGTATCCTCACTAAAACCTACACCAGAATAGCAAACACCTCTGCCTGCTAGGTGAGCACTAAAGTGCCTCTGAGTTCTGCTGCCAGATTACCCTAGCAGATTCAGCCTCTCTCCCTTGAAAATTGGGCATGGCTGGGAAGAACTTTCATTGCCATTTCTATATGGGATGATGATGGCCATGCATTTTAGTAATCCTATGAGATGGGATTTGTCTTTTGGCTGTATGGTATCACAGCTTGTGTTGTTGTTGTGATCTATGGATTCAGGGCTCTACCTTCTTCATTAAGAGATCATTATGGAAGATTTCAAACATGTAGATTGTATAGCAAGGAATCTTAAAGGGTTGGATCATAGGGCAGAACAAGATGGCTACACATGGGTTCCTTCACCAAGGCTTCCAGTAGGCTCTGTTTTTAGTATGCAGCCAAGGTCATGAACACCCTGATTCAATGTATGTACTCAAGGTCATAAACATTTGCTTGTGAGCATGTGCTCACTTATGTAACCTGTGGGCACTGAGCCTTCTTTGTCTGGTCTGTATATAACAAAGCCCTATGAGAGGCTAGGGACTAAAGGCTGGGGGCTGATGCCACCTCTGCATAAATCCTATCTACCATCTCAACTGTTTCTTGCATCTTCTTCCACCTGCTGGGATCCCAAATACGTTTACTGAGTCTGAGCCCCACCTGACAGCCATCTACCAAGTACATGGTATTTGGTTACAGCATTCCATATGGACTACTGTAAGTAGAAAGACAAGGGAATGGAAATGTTCTCCAGAGTGAAGCAACAGCCTGTGTAAAGGCTAGAAGAGAGTGGACACTTTGTGCGCATCATAAATAAGCAGCTCAGTTGTGAGAAGAGACTGGAGTGACAGGTATGGAAACCTGTCATGATTAAGCTTATTTTCCCAGGCTAAGTAATTAAGCTTCGTCATGAATGTGAAGAAAAGTCATTAAAAACTTTCAAATATAGATGCAATGTCATCATAATTGTGATTCTAAGTTCATGTTTGCTGCCTGCCATAAATTTCACCATTAAGTAAAGTTTTGTTTGAAAAGATGCATTAAATGCATTTATATATTTTCTAAGAAACTTGAGCTTAATTATTCCAATCATCTGTGAGTTAACCCCTCTTACAGCTAGTAATATTCAATAACTGAATATATTAACACTGTCACCTGAGAGTTGAGGGTTTTAATTTAATTATTTAAATAGTGCATTATTTTGAATATCATTTAGGAACTTCTAGTGTCAAGTAGCTTCTAGCTAGTGTTACCTCACTCAGCCTCTCCTAATTGCCAATTTTACTAGTCAGGATAGGTGAGGTTATGCTGCAATAATAAACAACTGCCAATTCTCAAAGACTTTAAGAACTCCAATAGGAGTTCTAAACATCTTGAAAGGAAAACAGTCAAACTGGGTGGCTTTCAGTCTAAGGTTCATGAGACAGAGTAATCTCACCTGCAGAAAGTCATGTGAGATCTCTCCATCATCCCCAAACTGTCTTCCCTCTGACACCTATCTGTAGAGGCTATAGCAAATCAAAACTCAGTGACCATCTGTCTATCTCCAGGGTACTTATTGTTGAAGTGTTTAACGTACTTGTCACTTCCACTCCCAAGTTTTCAATATACAATTAGAAGCTGCAATAACTACTAGGAAAACGCAGGGCAAAGGCTGTTGTGCTGAGTAAGGTAAAAATCTTTAATTCTTTTGGCTTCAGTCTTTCTCTGATGAAACTAAGTAACTAGTAGCATTGGCTGGTCTCTCAACCCCTTTTCATGACCTGGAAGGTATATAGTATAAAGGCAAAGCTGTGGCCTTGTGGTTTCTCACTATTCTCACAGGAATAATATCTTCTAGTCAACAAAACTGAAGAGGACCTTGAAGTAGAATTAGTACAAGGCTATAGGTACAAACAGACACTGCATTTAAATGAAAATTCTACCACCCACTAGCTGGGTGAACTTGAAAGCATTAACTCCTAGTGACTCTTGTTTCCTCTTCTCAAGTGCAAATAGCAATGGGCTCACCTTGTAAGGTTGTTGTGATAAGATGATACATACAAAATATATAGAATATGGCTGGCTAGAATAATTAGTAGTATCACTGTAGTTCACAAACATCCAGAGAATGGGTTTCCAGTTACATGACCTATTCACATGTAAACTTTGGGTAAAAACTACAACTCTTCCTGTAAAATCACATTTCATGTCTGCTATAAAGGCCACATGTGCTATCCTTGATGATTCTGCACAGATATTTGTTATTGCCATGACTTTCATTCCATTAAAAGGTATTTCTAGATCCTGCTACAATGATCAGCAGCTCAAAATAATAAAACAACCAAAGCGTAGATCATATTTTGTTTTGTTTCTTTATGACCCACCCACAGATTTAGAGAGGTAGCTGTCAATTAGCATATACTATATTCCATGTACATATTAGATTTTTCCCCAACTAGATTTCAAATTCCAGAAATGCAAATATCATTGAATATTAGATACATGTTGTATAATCAGGAATTAAAAGCAAGAAAGGCATGTAATAGGTGCATAATAAATATTTGAATAAATGTCTTATTGAGTCATCTAGTTCTATGCTGTGTACATGATTGACCTGAAGTATGTGGGTAACACTAAATTTTCTGAACTTCAGATTACTCATCTGTCAAGCAAAAGAGTCAGTTCAGGATCTGCAAAATGAAATGCTTTGAGTGGCTTAGGAAGATTAGATAAAGCATGTAAAGGCATGCAGGAGGGAGTGACTGAAACTGGTCAATGTGAGAGGTGCCCAAGGCATTTATATGCAGTTGTTTTTTTCTCCAATACTACGCATAGCAATGACTACCCACCATCTAAGAATTAAACCAACCCATCCTGCAGGCATCTTGTGTGTGACCGCTGGCAGTGATAAAAGTCTTTTCCTGCACAAACATTCTGTGGTTTTCTGAGCCCAGTGCTTTTGGAGTATTGCTGCCTGTCCACAGCTTGGCGCTGCTGGCATTAATGCCTAATTTATTTATTTTTTTATGAGTTGCTTCGAAAGGTTTGCAGGTCATTACAGATGACTTTGTTGCCTTACTTATCAAGGATGCCTGTCTCACCAGTAACTGAATTTAAATTCCAGATAATACCATTAATGTCCAATCCTAAACCTTAGCTCAAATGGTTCAACTGTTGCTTATTCACTTTTGCCCAAGACATGAGGTATCACTAGATCCAGAAATGAATTAGTTCTGGTGAGGCCTCCTTGACACATGGCTCCAGGAACTCATGATTGAGATGTCCATCATTCGGTCCCCCAACTCTGATGTCTCACAGATTTCCTGACGGCAATTAGGGGGACTAAAATCACTCATAATCACAATCACACCTGCCTTCCTTATTGGTTCACAGGCAATTTACTTCTCTTGACTTTTCTGTCACACAGAAAATCTGGGTGTTACTTTTCCACACTTCAATTACAGACATTCAATCTGACAGCTTCCCTGAAGTCATTACTCTGTCCCCTACTTTTTGCTATTGATCCCAAATATTTGGGTAAAAAAAAAAAAAAAAAAAAACACAACTAAACAAACAAACACATGATCAGTCATCCAGATATTTGGAAGCATCCAGATGTGAAATGTGCACAGAAGTGTCTCTGGGTGATGGCTGTGATTCTGTAAGCTTTGAGGTTATATCATATCAGGATAGAAATTTTCTACCACCTGCCTTGTGTAATGCATCCAAACTCATTAAAGCCTATGCTAACAGGTCCATCTTCACCTGAGACACGCTTCAACCACTTACAAATCATGGCAGGTTTGAAATTGCAGGCTCCTTTCTTTCTTCCCAACAATTTCTTGGAAGAACACAGAAATGTTTTTGATACTTATTCTCCTATTAATATGAATCATACTACCACTTCTCTTAGGTAAAAACAACTGTCAATTCTATTTGAAACAATAATTTTCTTTCCCTATTTAACAACAGCCACTACTACTACCACTGACTTCTGACTATCCAGACTGCTTTAAGCACATAGTCAGTGACTATAGATATCGAATCTTCAAAAAATTAACATGCTGATCTTGTAGCAACTTATAGTACCACCAGTAATGTATGAGGGTACCTTCTTCCCCACATCCTTTCCAGTATTTATTGTTACTTGTATTATTGATAATTGCCTTTATGACTGGAGTAAGATGGAATCTCAGTGGAGTTTTATTTGCATTTCTCTAATTGCTAGTGATATTGAACATTTTTCATATATTTCATATTTGTATTTCTTCTTCTGTGAAGTGCTTGTTCTTTTGCACATTTATTGATTGGGTTTCTTTTTTTTATTTTTTATTTTTTATTTTTGGTGTTAAATTTTTTGTTTTTTATATATCTTACAGATTAATACTCTATCTGGGATTCAGGTGGCAAAGGTTTTCTCCCATTCTGTAGACTCTTTCTTCATGCTCTTGATTGTTTCCTTTGCTGTGATGAAGCTTTTTAGTTTGATACCATCCCATTTACTGATTCTTGATTTTACTTCTTGTGCTTTAGGAATCTTGCTGAGGAAGTCGGTTCCTAAACTGACATGATGGAAAGTTGGGTCAACATTTTCTTCTTGTAGGTGCAGGGTTTCTGGTCTAATGCCTAGGTTGTTGATCCACTTTGAGTTGAGTTTGCGCAGGGTGAGAGATAGGGGTTCATTTTTATTCTGCTACATACAGATTTCCAGTTTCCACAACACCATTTGTTGAAGAGGCTATCTGTCCTCCAAAGTACATTTATGGCACCTTTGTCTAGTATGAGATAACTGTATTTATGTGGGTATGTATCTGTGTCTTCTATTCTGTTCCATTGGTCTTCATGTCTATTGTAAATTGGTGCAACCCACTCTGAAAAGCAGTATTGAGATTCCTCAGAAATCTTGGAATGGAACCACCATTCCAAAGAGGTTATCTCACTCCATTGGTATATACCAAAAGGACTTAAAACAGCAAACTGCAGTGACACAGTTACATCAATGTTTATAGCAGCTCAACTTACAACAGCTAAGCTATGGAACCAACCTAGGTGCCCTTCAACAGATGAATGGATAAAGAAAATGTGGTATATATATATAAATATATATATATATATACAATGTATATATATATATATATATACAATGGAATATTACTCAACCATAAAAAAGAATGGCTTTATGACTTTTGCAGTAAATGGATGGATCTGGAGACTATCATCTTATGTGAAATAAGTCAATGCTCCCTCACCAAGAAAAAGCCTAAATATTCTCTCAGATATACAATTGCTAACACACAAGAAGCAGGAGAGAGGAAGAGAAGTTCATTGGATTAGAGCTAAGGGAATGAAGGGAAGAGAGGGAAGATGGGACTAGGAAAGACTGTAGAATGAATTGGACATAACTCTCCTGTGTTCATATATGAGTATACCACCAGTGAAATTCCACACCATGTCCAACCACAAGCATGGGATCCCAATTAGAATAAGTTATACTCCATGTACATACAATATGTCAAAATACACTCTATTGTCTTGTATATTTAAAAAGAACAAATAAAAAAAGATGCTGATCCTTTGTTCCCATTTTGTACATTAAAAAATACAACCTCAATTCACAATAGCTAGATTGTGGAACCAACCTAAATGCCCTTCAACAGATGAATGGATAAAGAAATTGTGGTATATATACACAATGGAATATTATTCAGTCATAAAGAAGAAGAATATTATGGCATTTGCAGATAAATGGATGGAATTGGAGAATATCATGCTAAGTGAAATAAGTCAATCCCAAAAAACCAAAGGCCGAATATTTTTCCTGGTAAATAAATGATGATATATAATGGGGTTGAGGGGGTGGGGGGTGAAAGAAGAATGGAAGAGCTTTGGATGATGTACAGGGAAATGAGAGGAAGGAGGAGGGGTATGAAAAATGGTGGAATGTTTGTTACTTTCTCACATGCTATTTTACTTAACTCTTGGAAGAACCTGTGATTTATGC
This sequence comes from Sciurus vulgaris, assembly GCF_902686455.1. Classification (NCBI taxonomy): domain Eukaryota; kingdom Metazoa; phylum Chordata; class Mammalia; order Rodentia; family Sciuridae; genus Sciurus; species Sciurus vulgaris. The sequence continues at coordinate 77,350,003 of NC_136472.1, forward strand.
ATCATTCTCCCCAATTTGTGGTTGAGCCAGTTATTACTCACCTATTTTAAATTTTATTTCCTTCTATGTCTGTCTCTATGAATTTTGCTCAGTTGTCATACTTCTTTCTTAATTTCCCCTTATTTAAACATGGGTTTTGTTGGTGTCTCTATACTTTTCTTAATTTAATGATGTACTTAATGCATGTAATATATTGCGTGGGTTTACACAGAGAGGTTAAAGGGATTAAACCTTTAAAACCCTTGGTGGCATTTATTTTTCAAATATATTCCTACTTTGGATGTTCCAAATATCTACTTTTTATTGGAGAATCCCTTCACCCTTTGAGATATAGGGTATAATAACATCTTATATCTTAAGTGGAATAGTACAAGCTGTTGAGAATGGGATTCTCATGTCCTTATTATTCATGAGACATCAGAAAAATCACCTAAATATTCTGAATTTCCTTTTTTTCACTTGTAACTTGGGCGTAGGATTACCCCTCCCAACCCTCACATACTCCACAGATAGTCTGACTAAATTAAAGAGTGAGGATGTCTGCCATGTAGCTCTTGTTAATACCCACTACTTCTTGCCCCAGAGGACGTCCTTAGCATTCAGTCTGGGTCCACGCGGCAGCAGTCTCAGGGTGGAGATGGCTCCTGCCATCCAGTTGCTTCTGCTCCAAATACAAATGATTTCATCAAGTGCCTGACTCAGTGGCCGGCCCTCCATTCCAGTCGGTTCCTCTTCTTTTTCTCCTCTCTCTCCCTTTGTCCCTCTGATTATTATATTCCATACATGATGCTTGGAATATAGTAAGTGTTCCATAAAACTTGACTAAATAATTGGAATAAATAAATTTGGGAATTGTGGTCTATCTTATAACAATTCTGTGACATGGGGGGTTTTTATCTCCATTTTAACAATGAGGAAACTGAATCCAAGGCTAGTTAATGAAAATCCCACAGTGACACAGCTGAAGATTTCCAGAGCTGAGGCTTAAACTCTGGACTTCCTGTCTCATTTAAAATCCCCTGGTATTTCTAACACCTAAATACGCCTCTTCAGGTGAACATACCCTAACTGGTTCTGCTTTCATTTAGAATTTTGATTTGTAGTCATAAACTTTAGTATTCATTGAATTTAAAAATATTACTTAAAAATATTATTTGTTTTGATTACTGATTTTTTTGTACCTCCTTAGGTTTGGTGTATGACCCTGGTCCAGATCCCTTGTCCCATGTCATTTTTTTGGAGGTGAGTATTGGGGATTGAACTCAGGAGCACTTGAGTACTGAGTCACATCCCCAGCCCTATTTTGTATTTTATTTACAGACAGGGTCTCACTGAGTTGCTTAGTGCCTTGCTTTTTATGAGACTGGCTTTCAAGTCACTATCCTCCTGCCTCAGCCTTCTGAGCTGCTGGGATTACAGGCATGCGCCATTGCACCTGGCTCCTTGCTCCATTTCTTTAGCTGATCGTCAATTATCATGTCTTCACATATAGTTTCATTTGATTCATCATGATTTGGAAAGGGTACACAAATCCATGTTTCTGTGGGCTGGTGGTCTCCCTGTAACCTAGTTATAAATAAATCTTCAGTGTGATTGAGACTGGGGCAGGTTCCGGAACCCACAATGGAATATTAATGAGTGGGAAATGGATGATTTTATGATTCCTGACCTTTCTGCTTTAATCCATTAGGGAGTATAGATTGGTTAGTAGTTAGCACAACTGGGCAAAAGCTGTCTAAGTGGAAAATTGATCCTGGTAAGTGCACGCATGGTGGTTCCACCCGTTAATGCTTTCCATTTCAGCAGGTTGAACTTTTGCTGGAAGATATCTCAAGTTCATGCCCTAGTGTGCCAAGATAAAGGTGCAAGAGATTTGGTATGAACTGACAGAGTTGTCAACTTTTTACATGTTAATTAAGAGGATAAGTTAAAAGCAATGGCAGGAATCCCAATAGGCCACCATAGGCTCTAAGGAAGAGCCCCCGGGGCTTCCTCACCTCCAGATCAATTGGCCTCCTCACCTCAGTGGGTTTTGCAAATACTTAAGCATCAGCGCAGGTTCCATTTTCCTTGACTCCACCCAACCTGGCTGCCTCCACTTCTCTGTATAGTCTAATTCAGTTAGGGAGAACACACTGCCCTGTGACGGAAATAAACTGAATTCTTCAACTAATTCTATCTCTCTGAGTACCCTTTTGGCGGCTGTATTTTCCAAAGTTGAAAAGTGAGGAGGTTGAATTGGATGGTCGTTGACCTTGCGACTCTATGGTACCCTGAATGCCCACTCCAGCTCATGTCTACCTTCAGGTCTGCTTTTTCACAAGGTTAGGGTAACAGATAGGTTCCCCTTCAAACACTCCGTTCAATTAATTAGTAGTATGTGTTGGAACTCTGTGTTAAGGGACACTGGAAGCCATATTTGGCCTCAAAAAGCCCAGCCCCATGTAGTCTCTGAGGAGAGTGGGATGGCAGCTGGCCTCATGACGGTTCCTTGCATGGATTATAATCTTGTTTGTACCAGATTGGGAGCTCATTGAAGTGGAGATTCTGTACTTTCACCTTTATACTTCCGCCATCTAGCTCAGAGCCTTTAAAATAGTGGTATCCGGAGAAGAAAGGGAAGCACTCATGTAGCTGTAATGCTTTATGCGTCTTGAGGATATGGGGGGTCTCTGTTTTGGGGCCTGTATTTCCTAGTCCAGCACACTTGATGTTGTGCTACCATTCTCAGTAACAGTAGGGTGGGCGTCTGGTGAATGTGTGGATTATACAGCAAAAGGGGTACAACGAAGGGGTAATGCCCTTCTGTTTATTTATATCCAAACCCCATCACTTGCTAAGTGTTGGGCTGCTTCACTTGACTAAGCCACAATTTATTCATCTATAAGATGGGGATAATAATCATACCTAAATTACTGGTGATTAAAAGAACCGATTGAGGTAGGAGTCCACAGGTGAGTGACTGGCACAAACCGAGGACTCAGTATATAATAGTTATTATCATGATCATTAATTAGTGCTGGACTATGGAAATGTATTACATACTGTGCTGGATACAAGGTCCTTTCATGTTTTCATTGCACTTCTTAGAAAATTAAGGCCATTTTGAGAAGGAAAGCAGAACATATTCTTATCCTTTGGGAGCATATGAAATGTTGGGGGAGGTGGGAGGCAAAGAAATAGGAGTCAAAAACTCAGAGCCTCCTCATCTCTACCTCAAGGTTTCCCAAAGTTCTCCATCCCCAAGTCTTAGAGATCTGTGAACAGCCCCTCGTCACAACCAAGTGCAAGATAAGAGACACTAAAGGATTCCTTAGCTTAGTCTTAGACCCAGGCTGGACCATCTCCTCAAGGACACCTATGTTCTTATTTAAATGATTGTTTTCTTAAACTTTTGTCCAGATTTTTAAAAGACTCTGCAGAAGAAAATCACCAGAGACATCTGAATAATGTTGCGTTTTTTTCCCCTTGTGTGACTGTTGTCCATGTAAACGAGGTGGCATACAGGACAGATACACAGAGCATAGGACGGGAGCTGTACAGAAAGGGCACACTCGTGCACCAGAATGACTAACACCACTGAAAGGAAAAGATCATGGTTCAGGTCATAGAGTGATCAGTTGACTGGGTTATTGTTGTTACAATGGCTAGCGGGTTCTGAAAAGCCTCAGGTGGTGGTATGTTACTCATTTTCTCTGACCTCGTATCTTTCTAACTATTGTCAACACTCAGCATACCCTTGGTTGCTATACTCAATTCCAGAAATTATTCTCACAACTTCCTTTATAACCTTCATTTTTACTGCCTTTAGTTGCTAGGAATGAATTATCTCCCGGTCAACACTGAGTCCATTTTGTGCTGCTCTGACTGATCACCACAGACTGTGTGATTGACAATGAGGAGAACCTTACTTCTCACAGGTATGAAGGATGCAAAGTTCAAACTCAAGGTGTCTATACATGGAAAGGGTCTTCATGCTGAATGTGTCGGAAGGCATCACAAGGTGGAAAGGCATAGAGAATGTGAGAGGAAAAGTGAGTGAATTCACCCTTTCACAGGGAGCTCTCTCCAGTGACAGCTGCGTTAATTCATTTATGAGGTCAGAGCCCCCATGACCTAGTCACCTCCCAAATGTCCTATCTCCCAATACTGGCCCGATGGCAATTATATTTCAACATGAGTTGTGAATGAACAAGTATTCAAACCCCATAGCAAACATATACCAATGGAGTATCTTCTACATGCCAGGTACTTAGTAAGGACTAGGAAGAACACAGAGTGAATCAGACATTGCTTCTATTTTCACGGACTTTAGAATTTAATCAGTCTGGTAAGGAAATAGAGGAAACAGTAAGGAAATAAATCAACCTGGATCTTGATAATGCAGAATAAAATATAATCCAGGACTTAGAAATTTGGACACAGTAAGATGGGCGAGGACATCAGAAAGAAAGGAGAAAAACAAGTAAACTGATATATTCGTAATCACCACATACCAGCCACTGTTGTAGCCACTTAACTATACTTATACTTATGTCTATGTCTAACTTATATGGAGGACTATATCTGTATAAATTAAATATATATATAACTTCTATATATAAATCATAAAATGCATATGCATCAGCAAGTCATTATTGTCTCCTTCTTTCATTTTTTGGGGGACTGTGTACTAGGGATTGAACTCAGGGGCACTCAACCACTGAGCCAAACCCCAGGTTTTTTTTTTTTTTTGTATCTTACTTAGAGACAGAGTCTTACTGAGTTGCTTCGTGTCTCGCCGTTGCTAAGGCTAACTTTGAACTGCTATCCTCCTGCCTTAGCCCCCAGAGCTGCTGGGATTACAAGTATGCACCACCACACCTGGCAATTGTCTCCATCTTTCAAATGAGAGAACAGATGGCCAAAGAAGTTAAGCAGCAGATCTAAAAGGTATTCTTAGAAAAGGGGAAAAAAATGACAGTAAAATTGTTCCCATGACTCATCTCTTCTTTGCTTCCCTAGTCTCCATCTGTATCATTCTCCAGAATAATAACTACCATTTATTAAAAGTCAAGTCTCTGTGAAACTCTTTGTACATACTACTTGGTGGTAATCAGAACACAATGAAATGGTTGTGATTGTTCTCCCACATTTTGTAAATGAGAAAATGGAGAATCAGGGAACTTACATTGGAGGAAATTCAAAGCAGGACTTCGAACTGGGATATTCTCTGTTATGTCATGTTTCTATTACATAATCTAATATGTATTATGTATATATGTATATATACATATAAGCACATATATATGTATGTGTACATGTGTATATATACATACATATGTGTACATACATACAGACGATGATATTAGTACCTAACATGGTTTGAACTTTCATTATCATTAGGTATTAAGTCAAGGGCTTCCCATTTTTGATACAATTTTATCCACTTGAAAACACCATTGCTAAGTTGCTGTAATTATTCCTAGTATTGATGAGGAAACTGAGGTTTAGAGAAGTTAGAAATTTCACTAAGTCATATAGTAGACAGGTGTCTGAGAATGGGGAATTCAGTCCTCACTCCAAAGTAGTTGGAAGGAAAGGTTAGAAATGGAAGTTGGGCACAGTAATCAGGTATGTACCTCTGCAGAATTAGAGGTGGAAAAATGAAAACTCCATGAGAAAACTGGACTTTGTTCTACCATTAATCCCTTCAAGCTCTAGATATAATGGCAGGGTGTGGGTTTCAGTTTGCAGTTAAATAATGTAATGCCTGCTTTGAATCTCTTACCAGATTTCTCTTTCTTAGGCTCACATTCATGTGAAACTAGAAGGATATCCCAGCCTCCCACCAACACGATTAGCCTTGTCTGACACATGAAGCATATGCCTTAGAGTGACAATGTCATTCTGTTTGTCTTGTGTAAAGCCTTCTCACTTTTTCTGCCTAGAAAGGCCTGCTCAATGTATTGACAGTCCTAATCAGGAAAATCCACTCTAGTGTGGACAAGGCCAGAGTATTTGGGGAAAATAGTTTCTGCCTGGAAATAAGGTTGCAGTCTCCACTGGTGAGTCTTGTGGGTGAGGAGGGAGAAAACTCTGGAGCATTTGATCCTTCCGGCTATAAACAGAGAGTGTGGGATTTGGAGCCAAGTAGACTGAGTTGGGGTCAAACTTCTGTTCTGTATTTTATTGATCAAGTGCCCTTAGACAAGTGACTTAAAATTTTTTAGCCTTGGTTTTCTGAACTATAAAATTATGATCTTATTATAAGTCTTAAGTTAGACAGTTAAGGTATAGAAAGTGCCTAGCATATCTCCTGGCACAGAATAGGTGCTAAACTATGGTGAATGTAGCAGTTATCAGAGTCATAATCATTGTTATGGTTTAGATATGAGGTGTCCCCAAAAGCTCACATATGAGATAATACAAGAATTTTCAGAAGTGAAATGGTTACATTATGAGTAGTATAACCTAGTCTGTGGGTTAATCCACTGATATGGATTAACTGGGTAATAACTGCAGGCACTAGGGTATGGCTGGTAGAAGTCAGTCACTGTGGGCGTGTCCTTGGGGATTATATTATGTCCTGACTCCTTGAACTCAAGCTGTCTGTGCTTCCTGGCTGTCATGAATTGAGCAGCTTTCCCCTGCGACATCCATCTATTATGATGTTCTGCCTCACCTTGGGCCCAGAGCTATGGAGTTGGCCAACTATGGCCCAAACTTCTGAAACCATGAGCCAAAATAAACTTTTCCTCATCTACATCATTCTTATCATGTCTTTTGTTCACAGAGACAAGAAAGCTGATTAAATCAACCGTCATCTTCATCATCCTCATCATCATGATTTATAATGTAGGTTATAAACCAGTACTCCTCTATGCCCCTTCAGAATATCAGAATCTATCACTCATGGATAATATGGTCAAAGACTTGCGGGTTGCAGAACAGATCCTCTTTCTCGAGTTTAAATATTTGCTTATCCTAGAGGCAAAAGGAAAGCTTGCTTTAGAGATTAACATGATATCCAATTTCAAATTTCCCATGTTGGAAATAGGGATTCTAAATAATGACTTGGAGATTTGAATATCAACATTCCCTAGAGAAGAAGTAGCCAAATGGCTTTCTCTATTGCTTTTAGCAAATTCAATTAGGAGAAAGCTCAAGTTACAATGAATCATGGGAGGGGTTCCTGAAAAGAACACTGACTAGAAGTAAAAAGAGCTATGCTCTAGTCCAAATAACACTCACAATTAATATTTGTACTGTTCAGTGTAGTTTAAAACATTTTCCATAATTATGACCTTTACAACAACCCCATGGTCATGTGCTATTATTATTTTCATAGAATCCAATGCCTCGCTGTCTTGACAACTGTATGCCTTAATTACATCTAGATTCCAAGTCTACCTCTACACAAGCACGGTCCTAGATCAGGTCCCATCACCTCTTAAATGAAGTGTTTCCAAACCAGCCTCCTCACTGGTCTTTCCTGGGGTTACGCACGGCATTCATCTTCTGTCCTGTGCCACAGGGCTCTTTCTAACTCACAGACATGATCCTTTCACACCTCTGCATGAAAACTTTCAAATTCTGTGCCTCCAACTTAACATTGTCCACCCTCTGTCCATCCCCTCCTTTCCTTCCTCCTAGTGTCGTTGGGCAAATTCTGTCTCATAAATCTCATGTTCAGGCAGTAGTAGACACAGCCACTTTAGTAGAGGCAGGGAGGACACAAACCAATCTCTAATTTGTCCCTGGATCCCTATTTTGTTCCCTCCTTCCTTATTCAAGTAGTCTAAAGAACACATTTTGAAATGTCCATGTCAATGGCCTGCAGAATAAAGTTGAATATCTTTCTCTGGGAAAAGAGTCCATATCTAAGTCACCAGCCTCCATCAGAGAGGAAATAGCCCAGGTCACAAAGGCAACCTTGATTGGCAGGCCTCTGGTAGCATAGAGCTGACCTGTTGCTTTTGGGGAGGTTTAGTGGAGAATCACCAACACACCTACTTTCTAACTTACCTTTTGGTCATATGGAACCCTTATTGGTTACCTGAATAAAATATGCATGCTCACATCTCAGACCTTTGCACAAATTGGATTATTTCTTCAATACAATATCACAAATATTATGTTTCAGTGTAATCTCTCTGACTTTCTGTCCTTTAAGTTATCTCTTTTACCTTGTACAAGCTTTTGGTGGACACTTTATGTTTAACTCTATAATACCACATATCACTAAATACTGAAATCACGTGTTACTGTGTGGCTCTCCATTAGGCTTTAAGAGCAGAGAGCATGTCTTTTTTATCTCTTGACCATTATCATAGCTATTATCACACAGTAGGTGCTCAATAAATATTTGTGGAACTAAACGTGAGGCTTTAGTTTTCAAATAAACTTGCAAATATCACACAAACACTGATTAACTGGTACGGCTGAGACTATAACCTGTAGGATGAAAGTATCTGCTTTTCAAAAAGCTTTGATTGACAAGAACTGAATTAACAAATGGCTTTTCTCAAGACTAGCTATTGCATTAGCTATTGTAATAGCTATTGCATTATGAAAAGTACACCATTTTTACCCATAAAATGGATTGACTACACTTCAGTTTTCAAACTAATTTTGGAAGCCGAATGGAATGGAATGATGTATATGAGGGGAGGAAGAAAAATAAGAGAAAGAACACAAGTGCGAGACACAGGGCTCTCTGTTATCTGTAAATCGTGCCCTCAGTAACCTGATCTTTTGGCCAAGAAAATCAATGAATAAGAGCTGAGAGGAAATTGAAGGGAAATTAGGACAAAACAGCATGGCTCCCAGGATGGGCCAGGACTTGAGTGTAACCAAATCAGAATATTATCATATTTTAAGAAATAACCTGATCTGTAATGTGGGGAAGGCAAGGGAAGAACGGAGGAACTTTGGATTGGGCAGAGGGGAGTGAGGGGAAGGAAGGGGTTATGGGGGTGAGAAACGGTTGAATGAGACAGACATTATGGCCCTGTGTATGGGTGCGAATACACAAATGGTGTGATTCTGCACCATGGTACAACCAGAGAAATGAAAATTTGTGTTCTATTTGTATACAATAAGTCAAAATGCATTCTGCTGTTAGAACAAAAAACAGCAGTAAACAAACAAACAAAAAACCAAAACAAGACAGAAGAAAGAGAACCAAAGTGGAGGGGTGCCTTTATCATGGGAAATATGAAGAAAAATTGACAGAGCAATGCAGCAATCCCCAAGGGGAGAGTCACTGAAACCAGAAAGCATGGCCATTCCAGAAACTAGAAAAGCATTCCCTCTTCAGGGAGACAAAATCTTCATTGGACCTAATCTTAGATTGAGAATTAAAAAAAAAAGTCTTCATTTCTTCATTTAGTTTCATTTTCCTTCTTTGTAAACTCATTTATGGAACATAGATGTGCAGATAGTCATTAAGAAGACAAACATTGATGTCACAGGCTCAAGCTCATGTCCTGGTGTTGTGCCTGACTACAAATGGAATCTGCATGTGTAGGTGGCAGTTGCTGTCCCCTCACATTGCCTCGGGCCTTCCCCGTGGGGCACACGGCACCTGACTTCCTGCAGCCTCGGGGCTTTCTCCCATGGCTGGAGCTTGCTCTGCCAGTGTATGCACCATGGGCCAGAGGAGCTGGAGAATAATGACCCTGACTCCCACCCTCAGAGACCCAAACTGATGGCTAATGGAAGGTTTGAACAATGACCCCAACTCCCTTGCATCTCTGATGGGACAATTCTCAGGTAGGTGTTCTGTGCTGATGTCTGAGGAGCCAGTCTTCCCTGTACGATTAAGTTTCACTTGCCCACAGCAGTTTCTGGTCAGATAATGCATCTTTAGCACGCTGCTTTCCTTTCCTATCTTACTTCCCCACACCTCCATGGATGCTTCCTGGGATCATCTTCCAAATAAACTACTTGCAGCTGAATCCTATCCTCAGGGTCTTTTTCTCTGGGACCAAAACTTAAAAAAAAAAATGGCTTACTTAATCTGTGTGGTCATATTCCTTTTCTCAAAATGCAGACAATAGCACACAATTGGTATTTTATGTGAGATAATATGCGCAAAGCGCTTAGCACAATACCTGTTCCATTTGAATGCTTAAAACATGTTAGCTATAAGTTGTGTTACTGTTGGTAAGAGACCAATAGGTGCTACATAGTCCAGATTCTTTGTTAGGTGCTGTGGATGGGATGGTAAACAGCACACTGCTCACCTCTGCACACATGGCACTTACAGTCTCATGGAAATGTAAGTTAACTATAATGCCACACAGTGTGTGGTATAGGAGAGAGATGTGGGTACTGCAGGAGCTTAACCTCACTGGGGCCTCCGAGAATGCTGCATAGGAAGTTGATATTTAAGATACGATAGGAGTTAGCCAGACAAAAGTTTGTGCGTATGTGCATGTGTGTGTGTGTGCCTCTGTGTGTGTACATAGGTCTGCAAAACCTGTACTATAGTAGGAGAAAAGTGCATGTTGAAAGACCTTTAAATGGCTGAATGTTCTCTCTGACATACAGATGCTAACACACAGTGAGGGGTGGTGGAAGGGAGGAACAGAAGTCTTGTGCATTAGACAAAGGGGAATGAAGGGAAGGGGGGATGGGAATAGGAAAGACAGTGGAATGAATCTGACATAACTTTCTTATGTTCATATGTTAGTACAGACCAGTGAAACTCCACATCATGTATAACCACAAGAATGGGATCCTAATTAGAAAAAGGTGTACTCATGTATCTATAATATGGCAAAATACATTCTACTGTCATGTATACCTAAAAAGAACAACAACAAAAAAAGAAAGACCATTAAATATGCAAAAGAAAAATCAAGATAGGGAGGAAGTGGGGAGGAAAAGCAAAAGAGCCTATAATTGCTTGAAAAAAAAAAAGGCCTTTAATCTGATTTCATATTCATTGCTTCTTCAGTTCCTACATTTTTTGGTGTTTGGTTTTATGGATACTGGGAAATGAAACAGATGTCTGTTGAGCAAACAGTGCCATTTAGAAATATTCCTGCTTTGAAAGTGCAATTGATAGATGTTCTTATTTTGTTCAGATTTGCATTGTAGGTTGAGTACGATTGAGGTAGGTTACAATCAGGCAAGTCCCCAGTTATGTCAACTCTGGACCATGAATGAGATAGTAGCTTATGGAGCAGAAAGGCTGAGAGAGTTATGCTTACAGGCCAAGCCTATTCACAAGGTGAAGCCTCCCAGGAATCATCTCGGGGGGCACTCGTCTGGGGACAGCACATCTTGGCATTGCATCCTGAATCCATGCCAGCACCCAATGTCTACCCTTGCCCTTAATTTGAGATTTCAGTCCCCTCTCCTGTAATGCCACAAAATGTATGCTCTCAGCAACTTACATAGCCAGGACCAGGCTGGAAGCCTGAGTAGTCTTCCTTATTGGAGTCCTGGGCCCTGGAGAAGTTATAAATCAAGGGACTGTTGTAGAGGGGAATTAACTACTACACAGAGCAGTTCCTTGAACCCTGAAAAGGGGACGTGCTCGATAAGGACAGGTTGTTGTTATTGCTTGTGGCTGTAGACAAGGGGGTATCTGAGACCTCTTCTTTCTTGGTGTTTTATCTGTTCTTTATTATAACAGATATTTATATTATTTATATCACTGATGTATTTATTTATTTACATATGCATGTGTGTGTGGTTGTAATGGAACTTAGCTGCTTACAGCTGTGCCCCAGTAGTCTATCTGAGCTTTAATGTTGAATAACTTGAAGAGCCAACCAGCATTGGAACTGCCACGGCCCAGACACCATCAAGAAGACATATGCTCTGCTCTTAATTGGGTGATATGGATTAGTTTTCGTTTCAGTATTACGGGAAAGGGGCATGAGTTGATTTTCCAGAATGGTGCAATAAAAATAAAATGTGATTGATTAACTCAATAGCAAGGAAGCGTATCTTGTGCCACAGCACAGAGGAAATGCACAAAGCCCTACAGGTAGAGGCTGAAGAGAGACACTGTGCCAGATGCTGGAGAACAGCTTACTCCTGAAGCTCAAATCTGGCTGAAGGGCTTATTTTTCTCAGAAGCTTCATCTAGTGATTTAAAACTTTGGGATGCTAAGGAATAGATGGCGAGTCATATCTGCGAAGCATTTTAAATGATTTTTGTTCATTTTTTCAATGTTTTGCTTTGTTTTTTATTTTTCCAGACAACATGTAGAGGCCTGCTTTTTGATAGAATTCAGAGAGTCCTAGCCCCGGTGGAGAGCCTATTGAAGTTGTCTGTGGTTCATTTTGATCAGCAGGAAATTTTAATGTAGAAGTCATGGTATTGAAGTGGCATAAAAATTTCATACATGCACACTATTCTGTGGGAAAGAGCTATACCAGCTTCTGGAAGATGTTCACATGTTCTCAGGATTTAAGAACCCCTGAAGTGAGGAAAATGCACATGGACAGGTAACACTGAGAGATGCATTATGTTTTCAATACATTATGTGAGTCTAAAACAATTATTTGAGCTGAGATGCCATTCCCCTACCTGAAGGATATATGTTTTGACCAGATTTCGGAAAGGTATTGTTTTAGTCAGCTTTTTTACTGCTATAACTAAATGACCCGACCAGCATAACCGTAGAGGAGTAAGAGTTTAGTAGAGGGCTCATGATTTCAGAGGTCTCAATCCATAGACAGCAAGCTCCATTCCTCAGGACTCAAGTTGAGGCAGGACATCATGGCAGAAGAATGTGGTAGAGGAAAGCAGAGAGAAAGAGAGTCTCCACTCTCCAGGTACAAAATATATACCCCAAAGCCACACCCAGTTCTAATCTCCTCCAGCCACACCCTACCACTTCAGTTCCCACTCAGTTAATCTCTATCAGGGGATTAATCCACTGATTGGGTTAAGACTCTCACAGCCCAGTCATTTTTCCTCTGAACCTTCTTGCATTTTGGGGAACACTTCATTTCTAAACTATAACAGGTATTAAATTTTAAAGGAAGTCTACATGAACAAATCGAGGATGGTATGGACTTTACTTATATTTTAGGTCTCATTTCAAATGCAATTTCTTCTTCTGGTCTCCTATAACACTACACACACACGGACAGCTTTCTGATTAATGCTAGACTTGCTTGGAAGCAGAGAGTCTTTTTCAACATTACACACTTGGGCCACAGTGTCAGGTATCCTCTTGATAAATGTGTATGAATACATGAGCAGCAAGGGCTCCCCATGTAGTGAGAACTGTATCAGCAAGGACCTAGGAAGCCAAGTGCAGATTCCATGCTACACAGGTAGCTTTCAATGGCCAGGGGCAACAGCCCTGTTAGTTTAAGTCAAACAGAGAAATTTACTATTTATATTCACAATGGTAGAAAAGGAAGAATTCGGCCTGACTTCAGGGATGGTTGAATCCAAGTACTTAAAAATATCAAAACCTTCTCATCATCTGTCTTCTCTACTTCTCTCTCTATTGGTTCAACATGTGTTTGCTGCAGAGGGATTTTCCTCCCTGTCATGGTGACCGTTATGTGTACTGCCTTATTCAATGTTTTACTTTCTCTAAATAGCTAACAACTTTTCTGAATACACATTAAACATGCTTTTTGTTCATCTTATGAATGAAGAAAAAAATTCAGAGTTTCAGTTAATTGGAATAAGGTTCATAGCTACAAAGCAGAGGAATACAAAATATAACTTTTTAAAACATATATATGGATATGGGAAAGCATGAGCTTTAGTATTATTTACAACTCTTTCTGCTTATTTTGTTTTGTGACTGCTATTCTATTTCCATGACAAACATCAATCTTTAGACCTTCTCATTTTTTTTTTTTCATTCAAAAGTATTTGTCGAGCATCTATTATGTGCCCAACATTGTTCCCATCCCGGGAGGTTATGACAGTAAATAAGTAGATCAGGGGCCTGTCCTCATGGAGTTTTCCTTCTACAGGAGAGTCAAGTTATACACTAAAAAAATAAATAACCTATAATAAAATTTCAGGACGAAAAGATATGCTCTATGAAGGAAAGAGCAGTAAGGTCATAGAGGATAAGGAGAAGGCAGAATTTTGGATGGGGTCAGAATAATCTTAGCTTTAAGAAGCTTCTATTTGAATAAAACCTTGAAGAAAAGAATTGTATGGGCCATGAAATGATGTTAGAAGAATATTCTGGGAGAGGACACGTAAGTACAAAGGTCTGGGGCAGGAGCTGGCATGACTTCCTCTAAGATCTACAAGGAAACAGGAACATTAGGGGAAGGTGACAGAAAATGACCTTGAAACGTAGCTAGGGACAGGCCTTGGAGTGGCATTTCAGGTCATGGTAATGAGTCTATGAACTCTCCTGGGAAGGTGGGGGCTTCGCCAACGTCTTGACCTTATTTTCTGGGCAGTGGACACGCTGAGGGGAACAACAGTGGGAAGAGAGACACCGATGCTGGAAAGAGGATAATGGCTGGAACAAGGAGTTATGGAGGTTAGTGAGTATTGACCAAATTTAGAATATGTTATGAAGGTAAGGTTGAAAGCTTTTGGTGATGGAAAAGAGAAGAGGATAAGGGTTATTTAGGATTGGAATAAAAAAGAGATATTTTAAAGTATGTTTTTAACACTAGCCAGCATTTACTGAGCACCATAGGCCATGTCCAGTACTGTGTGCTTTATACTTATTATATCATTTAATTGCCTATCTCATGCACAATGTTTTGATTTTTTTTTTTTTTTAATGCTGAATCTTTGTAGATGTAGATATTTGTCTCCTTGGTTTGTCCCTCATTTCTTTCCCTGGGTTCATCATTTAAACTGAAGGGCAAAATGATAATTTAAAAATATCAATCCCCTGAGTTTCCAAGGTGGTGGGGTGGGGGTGCTTTCTGAGACTGGTTCTGTACTCTCGTATCCTTCAGCTAATCGCTCTGCCCTTCTGAGTCTCAGCTGGCCTCACTGTGCCAGCTCACGCCCCTGGGACAGGAGATCAGCACCTCTATTCCTGGCCTTCCTGTTCTTAGCATTGTGGATTTAATTATTTTGTATATATTCGTTATGCATGAAGGAACAGGCAAAGTGATTTGCACTACACAGAAAATACTTAAAAACAAAAGTTCTTTAATCAGGTCTCAAGTGGATGCTATGAAAATAATGGAAGTTTCATTAAATCCAGCTCTTGAAGCAAAGATCAGATGGGCTCACCGAATGGTTTTCTACACCTGGCTATTCATGTAGTAAAGTGCCTTCCTTACTGTGTTTTTTGAGACTGGTGAGGTTAAGAATCAGCAGGCACATTCGCTTTGGCCATGAATGGATGTCACGGATGGTCTACAGTATGGTGGGCACTGAACATCCACTACAACAAAAAAGTCTCCTTCAAAACCTGCCAGAGCAATCTTTACCTAGGTATGCTGCAGTTCTTCTTAAAGTCAAAGCACTATTGTTCGATGTTCAATAACTTTCATACAAACAATTGAATCAATAAGTAACACCTTCAACTGGGTTTCAAGTAAAGCTTCATCATGAATAAGAGCAGATATAAATTGAAGGGAAAATTGAGCGTCTTCCATTCTGCTTGGTACTTGCTTGTGATCTTCCTTCTACTATCTGACTGCACCCAAGCAATGTATAGATTTGATAACATCCCTGGAGATGAGAGTTGAAAGGCTGGAAGCCAAATCCACTAAGCTGCTGGACCCTGTTATGGGTTGTGAACCAACCCATAAGTGGGGCAAAATGCTTGGAAATCGAGGTGGGTTCTAAGCTCAGCAAGGAAGAAAAGTATGTATGTAACACCACAGCTGTGCTTATTTTCATATTGCATTCTCTTATCTGGGTGGAGCTCCATTTGGCTCCTGCTGCTATAATTTGCATAAATTATTTTACTAGGCCTCAGTTTCCCCAATTCTAGAACCAGGAGACTAGACCAGGTGAATTCTCATGTTCTTTGAGGAGTGACTTTCTAGAAATTAACTTGTACTTAAAAGCATAATTTCAAAGATAGCATGGTGAAAAATACATTGATGAACATTTGGGTCCAAATCAAATCTCTTATAATGAAGTCTTAAGTTAAAAAATAAAAGATAATTAAAAGAGCAAATATAAAGCCTCATAAATTTAATAATACAAAGACATACTCATTCACACAGCTGGGCAGGGAAAAAAACATTTCCTCCTTCAATGTTTAATCCTCTCAATCTATTAAGAGATAATAGTTTCAAGAGTTACAGAAGAAATAGAAAATCGGAATAGACCAATAACAGAGGAAGAACCATAGAAATGTCTTTAAGAGATGCCTGCCCAAAAGATGTTAGCTCCTGAGAGATAAAGTGGTAATTTAGTTCAAGTGTTCAAGAAATAATACATAAATGCATTCATTATAATGTGTTCTGGAGGGAAAAGATGAAAAAACTATCCAATTTGTTCCATAAGGAAGGTTTGATTCAAATCCCAAAGGTGGTAAAATATAATGCCAAAAACAAACAAACAAACAAGAAAATAATTTAATGTATGAATTTATATTCAAAACCTTACATTAACAACTTTGGAAAAAAAGCTTAAGAGTGTACTCTTACTGATTCAATAATCTGATAGGAAAACCCTCAGTTTCAAGATAACTAGGAAATTCAATAATGCAATAGAAATTTTTCAGTAGGCTAATAACAATAAAAAGTAGACAATTATGTCTGTATCCCCTAACTACATTGGATAAAATTTAATAGCATTTTCATTTTTTCATGTTGGAATAAAATCATTCTTCCTTGATATGATGAATATTTTTACTTTAAACTCCAAACCAAGTGACTCTTTAGTACAGGGCACCAGACACATATCTAAATTAGAGATAAAGCAAGTTTGTCTACCCTGCAATCATTTAATATTATTTAAGAGGGTCTGGCTGGTTCAGTAAGTCAGATAAAAAATAAAACTAATACATATTAGAAATAAAGGGTATCATAAACCCATAAGCCTTGTTAGCAATTCTGAAATCCAAAATACTCTGAAAGCTGAATGTTGTGCCTCATTCGTTTGATATGAAAACTAATCTGAGCTGATGTAAAGCTACTTAGTCTGAATGTTTATACTGCCACAGTAATATTAATATGTTTGATTATGAGCTTTTCCCCTAGACCCTGCTGAGGTTGTAATATAATATGTGGAATATGTACCATATTACTATTCAAAATTCTGCATTGCAAGAAATAGCCCTAGAATTTTCGACAAAATGTTGTGAATCTCCATTATGTGCAGATAGCATGATTATACACTACAGCCATTTTATAAGTCAGATAATATTTGTTAGAATTAATAAAAATGTTTAATATAAATGACTATAGTCAACAAAGCAAGTGTTAAAATTGTCTGTGTATAAAATTGTATGTATCAGTCTACCTCCTACATTGCTAAGGTACTTGAGGGTAGGGGTTCCTTTTGTTCATTTCTCTATCATTGGGGCCTGGCATATTGCTTGGCATAAAAAAAGTAAGCAGTACCGCTATTTAAAACACTAAGAGATGAACAAACAAACAAGAAAATCATTAGTATTAAGTTTTCCAATTTTTTATTTTCATGTACACATTTTACACAATTCCAGTCAATATCCCAATAGGAATTTAAATTTTGTTTTGCTTTATCTTAACTTTAAAACTCAAGAAGAGGTTGATATAAAAAAATGTACTTGGAAAAATACAACGATAAATAACAGTGAACAGTCTTTAAAAGACAAGCAACTAAAAGGGAAACTGGGTTCTTGCTGAGCTCTTCCACCCACTCTCAGTGGTTTTTGGCAAGTTACTTGTCTCTTCTCCCAGTAATGTCCTCATATATAAAATCATAATAATAATAGTGGGATGAAAATCGTTTTATACTCTCATTGTCCTTATCACTTCCCCTGTGAATTGCTTGTAATGTCTCCTTTGGCCATTTTCTCATCATGGTGTTGATCTCTATTTTGTTGTTGATTGGCTTCTTTTAAATGCCATGCATGTCTTACAGGTTAAGTCATTGGTCTTTGGAGTCTGTTTAGATTTTATGTCTATTGTGTGGTGCTCCCTTTTCTTGCATTATTTACAACTTTTTCTTCCCTAGACCAAGACATTTTTATCTGGGAACTTTATATATTAATGTATGGTAGAGTGACCCTGAAGTGGAACTAAGTTAAGAATAGAGGAAGTAGATTGATGTTTAATAATATCTAAGATGAAATAATGGAGCGTAGTTTAAAAATAGAGACAGAGGAATAAAAATAATTTTCTTTAATACTTACAGCAACTTGCTATAATAGGCATTGATAGTATCATTTTACACCTAAGTAATCTGGGGACAAAGAGAGGTCATGTACCCAGAATCTCATGATTTGTAAATGTCAAGGCTAAGATTTATGTCTAGAGTCCATTTTTTTACCAGTTGGTATAGGAGTGTTTTCTATCAATTGTTAAAATGAATTGCTCAGACAAAATCATGTTAGCCAAATACTGTAGGGCTTTAGGTATAGGAATCTGCTGATAATTTTCCAACTCTGAACTCTAAAATGAAAAAAAAAGGGATTGCAAATTTGTAAAGCAGCAAGGAAGAGTGACCCCAAATTATGCAAGAACTGCATACTCAGAGGTTATATTTCATTCTGGATGTGAGGCAGCCTCTCTCTCCCCATCATTTTTAATGCAAGTTCTCCATAACTTGATGGAACTTAGGTTTACTTCTTCCTGCTCTGAATGTTAAGAGAATCTGAAGAATTCAATATTAGCCCTTATTTCTCTAAACGGGGGTGAGACCTAGGGGAGAGAAGGGGTCCCCTATTTGTGCAAAGAACCTAAAGGTTCTTTGAAGTGAGCTCATCAGGGTACTTACCACAAGCACATCAGAGCATCACAGACCATCACTCTTCTCTAGCCAGTGATCGGTTAATTCATAAGAGTGGGATCTCTCCTTGCCAAGGATGCCCAGCAGCCCACACTGCACCATCTGCAGATAAATCTACTCGGCTTGGCACACAGTCCCTCCTTTGATGTTTTTTGTTTGTTTATCTTTTAAATTGACTTACAAGGATTGCATAAATTCATGAAGTACAATGTGATGTTTCAATATATGTGTAGATCATGTAGTGATTCAATTAAGGTAATTAGCGTATCTATCACCTCAAACATTTATCAGTTCTTTGTGGTGAAACATTCAAAATCTCCACTTCTAGCTATTTTGAAACACACATTATTACTTTACTGTTAACTTTAGTCACCCTATTGTGAAACAGATAATCAGAACTTATTCTTCCCATCTAACTGCAGGTTTGTACCTATTGACTAACCTCTCCCTACATTACACTCTTCCTAGCTTCCTGAGCCTCTGGTAACCACTATTCTACTTTATTTCTATGAGATCAAAATAATTCCATTACTTGGTATATATCTAAAGGAAATGCAATTGTACAATCAAAAAGATATCTGTGCTGCCAGATACAGTGAATACTGTATGTATTAATACATACATGTATGTATGTATGCAATAATACAGTATTATTCACAGTAGCCAAGATGTGGCATCCATCCAAGTGTTCATCAACAGATGAATACATGAAGAAAATGTTATACATGTATACAACAAAATACTACTCAGTCATTAAAAAGATGAACCTTGCCATTTTATACAACATAGATGAACCTAGAGGACATTATGTTAAGTGAAATAAATCAGGTACAGAGATAGAACACTGCATGATCTCACATATATGTGGGAATCAAAAATTTCATCTTATAGAAGCTCCTTCTAGGTAACAGCCTTTCCTGTTCTATTCCCAAGATGTCTAATTTAAAGTCATTTATATTTGCACGTTCTTTTCCAGAGCAGGCTGTGAACACCCCCATCCTATTGTATCCAACCATTCCTCAGTTCCATTTAACCACAATTTCCTGAGTGACTGCTATGGCCCAGCCCTGTGCCAGGTCCCAGGAAGACAGAGAAATTAAGAAGCAAGGGGCAAGCTCTCAAGGATCACACAGGTCCCAGGGAGAATGAACAAAGCACTGGGTCCTTTTCATCCTCAGAATTATGGCCAGTGACTTAAATATATGCAAGTTGAAAAGGTATAAGTTTCATAGGCTGATTTTGAAAAGGAATTTGAAAGCTGAATCAGAGTTTTTGGACAGGCACTGTAGCAGAGAGCAAAAAGCACTGGAGGCCTATGTGACATCCAGGAGAGAGTGTGGACAGAAGCTGAGTCAGGCCCACGAGGGTTCATGCTAGGTGTGCTGGGGAGTTTGGACTTAGTAGGAGGACAATCAGGAGTCACTGAGCTTTTACACACAGGGATGCTTACACAGTCCTCCTGCTTCAAGGTCATCTCAAGCCTGGTATCATCCACAATGATGTCCCATAAATGAGACAGAAATGTGTCCCCAGCACACATGCCTCGTCTGGATATAGCCTTTCCACACGCCCCTCTACCCACTCAGCTTCCCTTAATAAGGTCACTTGCTCCTGCATGGCCCACTGCATTACCCATCCCTGGTAGGTTTTTAGTACTAAAGCGTGGTCCAGGGATCAGCAAAATCCATATCGCCAGAGAGTTACGTGAAAAATGCAGACTCTCAGGCCCTCCTCAAGGCAAGCTAAGTAAGAATCTCAGTTTCAACAAGGTCCCTGGGGACTCAGGCTCATATTCACATGTGCTTCCCTGCACGGTGGTGGGCTGCATTGCTGATCCTGCCTGCACTGTGACAGGGGTACCATCTCTCACGTGCCAGGGACATGGTGCAGAAGAAAACTGATATTCTTGAGGGTCAGGCCCTATGTGAATAACTGAGGCTGGGTTAGAGCAAGCCAAATTGTTTCATTTTATCTTGGATTATCTTGCAAGGTGAGTGGAATTATTCTTATCTCACACATGTAGAAACTGAAGCTCCAAGTGTCTAGAGTCACACAGCCAGGGTCATTTAAGCTCACTGTATGTTCTCTCCTCCAGAGCTTGTCAGGAACTCCAAGAAGAATAAATCCCCCATCTCCACCAATCCAAAAACAAAGTTCCCTCCTAGAAGAAAAGAGTCTTGCCAATGCTTCTGTGAGGAGCTCTCCATTCCTACCTGCCTTGAATGGCACCTCTGGATCTGAGCCAAGTCAGCCCCAGTTTGAATGCAAATGCAGTCTAGAGTTGGATCCCCCAGGGACTTCTTCACCCCCTCTTGCCTTTTCCTCCTGCAGATACTGCAGGTAGATTTGGCATTCTGTGCTTCATGCCTGAGTTCCAGATTCTTTGTCAGCACAGTTCTATCTCAGAGAGAGAAATCAAACAGCTAAAAAGCAGCCTGCTCTCAGGGAGGGAGGAAAAAGCAGGTGGATTCGACATAACTGCCTAACAAAGTGTATTTATGAATATCATTGGAACAAATGTCTCCCATAACTGCAGCCATCACCTACTAATGTCACATCACGGAGACACTGGAAAACAAATCGGGCTTATAACCTGATTTTCTATCAGCTGGGAATGGCCTCACCAACCTTCAGCCTCCCAAGCTAGGCAGCATATGACTCCCATCTTCATTTGAACTTCTGAAGCATTTGGGGATTTAAAAAGAAAAGAAAGAAACAAGATTTTTTAAAAAATATCAATTTTGGGGTTTGGGAGTGTAGCTCATTTGTAGAGCACATGTGCTCAGCATGTGTAAGGTCCTGGGTTCAGTTCCCAACACCACAAAACAAGTAAATAAAATAATGAATAAAATAGAAATACCAATTTCATCAGTAGCATGTTTCTTAATGCAGCAGGCAATCTACCATAGGTGACCTAAAAAGTGCTGAAATTACCTGACACTCAAACTCTTTAGCCTTGGTCTGCAAGGGTGGGAAATGCAACTGTTTTGCTCTAGAAGACTCAACGCTACTCTTTTCTTAGAGCCTTGATTTTCTGAATTCCTTGCAGTCCTCTTCACTACCTTCTCCCTGCCATACTCTAAACCAGATCTTTCCCCGGCCTCTCTCTTTTCCTCCATTTCTGTCACCTCTGCCCTTCGCCTGCATTCCCTCTCTACTTCTCTCATTTGGAAGTTTGCAGAAACTTTCTGATGTCTCCTTGACCCAGAGCTCTCTTTTCTTCAACCTGCCCTCTGCTTTGAACGGCTATTGTGTTCATTCTGTTTTCTCTCAGAACACTTTGGGATCAGGGATGAGCCATGCCTTTTGTTTTTTTGCTTCTAGAACCCAGCATAGGGGCTGAGAGTGTGGCTCAGTAGTAGAGCACTTGGCTAGCAAGCATGAGACCCTGGGCTTGATTCTCAGCACTGAGAAAAATAACAAAACTCCTAAAACAAACCTAGTTTAGAACAGCACAATGCTAAGGAATTGAATTGAAACAACTAAAGTCAGAAAGACCCTGATTATTTAGAGGACCAGACACACGGGAAATAATACTTCCAGAATGCACTTGTTGTAACAAAGTAAAACAAGTAGAGGATTTTACTTTCTCCTAGGCAAGAGATGTTCAATGAAACTGAATTGTCAATCCTCTTATTTTTAATTGGAGATGTGTGAGATGTCATCAGCATTCTCTTTATTGGGTGTGCCATTTTTATTGATTTATTTTACTGGCCAAGAAGCATTTAAAGTGCTTTCCAAGGGTCATCACAACCTCAGTCATCTAAACATTATTATTATTTTTTTGTACTTATAAGATTTTTAACTTTCCTCTAATAGGAAGACAAGAAAGGCCACAGGCCTTCTTAGGAACCTAATCTGAGAACAAGAAGCTAAGGGCAGGCTGTTGTCCTCACACTTATTTTGACCAAGAAATGTGCACTAAAGTGTCTTGAATGCGGTGCAGTTCCTGGAAGCTTCTGAGGAGGCAGGAGCCTGCAGCAGCTCTGGGGAAGTCAGACCACATCCCTGCTATGCCCTGTCAAGCCGCATCCATCCAATTAGGTTAGGAGTGAAGATGTTACATGATGTGACCAATGGGATAAGAAGCAATAACACAAACTGTCAGCCTGTGCTTTCCCGACAATTCTGGGGTAAAGAGGTTCCCTGCTAGAGTGCTAGGAGTCAGGGACATCTGACTTGGGAGAGTGGGGAAAGGGCTATTTAAATCATTATTTACAAAAGTGGTGTTTGTTGCGTGTGTGTGAGCAGTAAATTGGTCTTATTTCCCTAGTCTTTTTTAGAGTTTTGCTCCAATCTGTAATATCTGAAACCTTTTTTAATAGGCTGAGAGTTGTAAAACGCCACAGGCAGCATTTCAGGAGCTGGATAATTCTTGGACATAGGGCCAGAGAGGAGGGAAAAAAATGAGGTCTTCTGTTTCACCAGGTTGAAGGAGTGTCACCTCACCCAACCCTGTGCAAAAGGCAAGGAAACACAACTGAAGGCTGAGGCACCTGGCGTTAGCCAGGTGATTGAATCCTGGTTTGAGTCTGCTGGCATTGGAGCCCTGGGCCTGGCTGCAGCTTGGAGCAGATAAATGCCCTGATGTTGGCCTTCAGGAAACAGATGCAGTTCAGCTCCTGTCTGAACCA
Source organism: Sciurus vulgaris (assembly GCF_902686455.1). Classification (NCBI taxonomy): domain Eukaryota; kingdom Metazoa; phylum Chordata; class Mammalia; order Rodentia; family Sciuridae; genus Sciurus; species Sciurus vulgaris. Next base: position 77,373,484 of record NC_136472.1, read on the forward strand.
TGTGTTGCTACATGGTTGAGTCTGTCTGCTAATACTGATCTACAGAAGCACCAACTACAGACACTCCAGCAGTAGAAAATGCAAACAAGGTCACCCTTTTCAGAGGCTGCAGTCTTACTCACTCAAGACTGTGATGAGCCCCACATTTGCAACAGGTCATTGCTGAAGAATTCCTAACCAACAACCTCCTGGCATTCTCTGCCCTTTGCCCTGATGGTAAGCCTGTCTGACACACACTAATCGCATTCACAGGCCCATAGAAGTGAACTTAAGACCTGATTTTATTGAGGTGTGTCATTTTGGATTTTCCTCATTTGTATAAGACCAAATGAAAATTGGTTCCTTTGAAAGTGCAGAGACAATATCATGTGGCCACTAGGGAAATGGATTCTGGAGCCATGTTATCAGAGTTCAGATCCCAGTTCCATAACTTTCTAACTGTACACACTTGAGAAAGTTACGTGAATTCTGTGCCTCAGTTTTCTCATCATCAAGATGGGGATGACATTAGCATCTACACCTACCCCTTTTAAATGAGTAAATATATGTAAATGATGAATAGTTCTTTGCACGTGGCAAGTGTTCCACAAATATTTCACATTTTATTTCTGATGCTTTGCTCTACCTCATCTTCCTGCCTTGTTAGGGGAAGATTTGCTTTAGCCCTTTGGATGTCATGTTTATATTTGGTCTCTAGGTTGCTCGACACCTGGATAACCCTCAAGACCTATTCCTTGGATCTCCACAGTTTAACTACCAGTTAAAAGTTCTCCCTCCAACAACCAGATTTTTGCTTTAGCTTATGAAGTGTGTGGGGTCTAATTTAGACACATATTTTACCATCCAGATCTCTGTGGTGGAGACCTCCTTGCCAAGGCCATTGATTTGTAAGTTTCTTGACCTGATTCACATCTTGACTCTTACCTTATATAATTGTCTCCTGTTGTTGGAAAGGACAGGTCTGAGCCTTTTCTCCTCATATTCCTGAAGCATACATCAGGTGCTCAATAAGCATTTTTGTGCAACTTTCCAGCTCCTCTCCTAGATCTAGTCAAGCAGTCATGATGTTTTTAAGCCCCCTGGTTTTGTAAGAACAGTATCAGGTCGCCCATCTGTCCCTTTTCTGGGGGCAGTTTCCCCAGGAGAGAGAACAGCTTTGTTAATGTTCTGGAAAATCACGAGTTTCACATTGAGGAGAGCTTACCGCTCTTCCCATCAGGCTGTGTTCTCCACAGGTTATCCATGGCAAACCTCATCTCCCTGTCTGAAAACTTGGGAGAGGTACGCTTTTCATGTGAGAACTCATGAAAAGTGCTTTAGAAGAAGCTTCTGGGAAATAGAATCACCAATAACAAATACTGTACCAACATATTGGAAGCACATGTGGAAACTATGATCCTGAATGGTGGCCCCGCATGTCATCCAGGTGGCAGAACACCTGGAAACCACAGAACACCATGATTGTGGCACAGCCCAGCACAAAAGACACAGCTAATCCCAATATCTGAGCTAGGTGAGATTTTTATGAACAGAAAATATGGCTAGACTGCTGTCTATAAATGCAACAAAAAAATCAGAACAGGCATTCAAATCTATATAAAAAACACATCATGACTTAAGCATGGCCAGCTATTTCTGAGTCTTTCCATTACCACCATTGGACACTTTTCATTAATTTGGTCATTTGCAGGTGCATTTTGGAAGGTCAAAGAAAAGCTGGTCTCAAACTCTCAAGAGGAAAACCAGGGGGGAGAAAGTTTTAAAATGAGACAATTTCATCCATTAACTTATTTTTTTCCTATGAAAGAAAAATTCTTACATTATTTAATTTTATAGAGAAATACTTCAGAAAAAGTGGATAAGTAGCTGTATTTGCTGCCTTAGGTTAAGAAAGTACTTCACAAGAAGGAAAATCAACCCACTCAAGCCAAAGAGATTGACATATTTAATGCCAGTCATCTCTCTCAAATTTGGTGGAGTCTAACTACCGGGGATTGGACACCATTTAACCCTCAAGATTTTACTCAAGACAAAAGAAAGAGGTGAAAATAACTCCATAGTAGTGCTCTTTCCTTCCCATCTTATCCATCAACATATTCCTGCAAACCACAAATACCTGAGCATAGAAAATATATAAGAAAAAAATATAATTTTTTTTACCTTAATTAGACATGCCCATCAATGCTCAAGAAGATCACTGTTACTCAAGGTGTCTTCTGAGCAGCATAGATGTTTATTCTGGAAATAAAAAATCAGATGTGTTAAGTCTAATATTGCCTGCTTTCAAATCTGGTGATTCATTGTTTATACAGGGAACAGCGGAGGGGAAAATGAATGAGGTCTCTTCACAGTCATTTACCTAAAACCCAGGAAAACTGAAAATAGACAGTTTTCTCTGATGTACCTTCTAAAGATTTCTAGCGGTCTAGGCTGGCTCTTTTGGAAATAGACTTGTGTCTAATGTGTTCCTACTGGGTAGGAACTCTAACCTGGGAGAGAGAAGAAAGAGTTTTTTGTGTCAAAAATGTTTTGAACAAATTATTTAATTCCTCAGTTTCCTTTTTTTCATCTGTAAAGTGAGGACAGTAATGTGTCTCTATAGGTCTATGACAAGGGTCAAGTAGATGTGCAGAGGTCCCCACGCAGGATCCCACACACAGCAGGCACTGCATACATGTACAGGTCAGCCCCCCCTACCCCATCCCACCCCTCAGCCCTTTGCTTCTCTCATATTTACTTCCAACACCTCATCAGTGTTACCTCCAGGGTGTTCAACTGAGAAAACATAAAATATTTTAATGTCTGCAAAATAACTACTTTAAAAGTAGAAAAAAAGAAGAGACAGTCAATAGCACAATTATTAAGAGTTAAATTGTTGAATGTTTCCTATGTGCTGGGCCTATGTATTAATGATCTCCTACATATTAATAATCTTATGCCAGTCATTTCCTTTCACCCTCACAATACCTATTCAGAGAAGGCACTACTCAGAAACTGAGCGATGGGGAAGTGGAGTCTTTTTCTCAGATGGCCCAGCCCCTGGGTGGCGGAGCTGGAAGTTGAGTTGCTACTGTCTCATCCTGCACTCTGCTCGGCTGTCACTCCAGCATGTGCTCTGTACACCAGGACTGTCCTGTGTGTGCTCTGGCGGTGCTGCACACTCTGTGAGTTTTCTGTTCTCCTTCCTTCCCGCCTTTCTTCCTTTCTCTCCCCTTAGGTCCTTCTTTTTCTTTTCTTCAACCTTTATTTTTTCATCTGAATTTACTCCTTTATTTATTTTGTTCTTCTGCTTTGCGTTGACAGACTAGAACAGAATATTATTTGCTACAGGATACCAGGGTTCTCCTCTTGGTCTTGGCCTTATTCTAGCTGTGCATATCAAATGAATCCTTTGTTTTATTTGAACCTTTTTTTTTTTCTTTATTCCTCTGTAACATGAATGCATTAGATGAAATATACTGAGAGTTCTTTTCCTGTTCATTGGTCCTATGACTGGCTACTTTGGAAGCAGTTTCAGATCAGAATAGAATTGGTAACATTACAGTGTGGATTCTAACAGCAAGTTTTCTTGCTTCAGCTAAGGCTGAATTTTTTAAAATTTCTTGGGAGGAGACATTCGTATTTATGTATATTCTTTACAAATGTAGAAACTGAAGTTCAAAGAGATAGGAGAATATACCCTGGGTCATGAAGAAGTGGCAGAGTCAAAACTTCATTCCAACTTTATGTGGCCAATATTCTTTTTTGTTTGTGTGTTTGTTTGGTACCAGGGATTGACCTAATGGCACTTAACCACTGAGCCGTATTCCCAGCCTGTTTTATTATTTTTTTTTATTTTGAGACAGGGTCTCCCTAAGTTACTTAGGTCCTTACTAAATTGCTGAGACTGGCTTTGAACTTACAATTCTCCTGTCTTAACCACCAGAGCCACTGGGTTACAGGTATATGCCACCATTACTAGCTAGGGCCCATATTCGTCATACTGTTCCAAGATTTCCAGAATATATTGTACGAAAAGGTGATTGGCCTAAATAACTCTCATTTATGAGGTTTACCTATTGATAATTAATTGACTGTAATTATAGAAACTAATATGTAGCTCTGGGCACAGTGGTGCACAGTTGTAATCCTAGTGATATAGGAGACTGAGGCAGGAAGATCATAGGTTTGAGACTAATCTCTGCAACTTTGTGAGACCTAAGCAATTTAATGAGACCTTGTCTCAAAACAAAAAATAAAAAGAACTGAAGATGTAGCTCAGTAGTAAACTTGGATTCAATTCCCACTACCAAAGAAACAAACATGTATTGTGAGCTTACTGGGTTTGAGCCAATAAAGTCAGAAATTTACATATATTTTAGTCTTCCTTCTCCTATCAAACCAAATATCAAGTACAATAATCATCATCTTGCAATACATGAGAAAATTCAGAACAGGGACTAACATTACTTACCCAAGTCACAGAGTTCATAAGTAGGAGCTCTAGAAACTGAGCTAAAAGCAACTAAACTTTGGCTGATGTTACAGTTTATTAAAGCTCACTGGCATTTGGCAGTTATGATGCATTTTAAATTTAATAAGCCACAGTTGGGAATACTGGAAGAGAATGTTGGAGAAGTTCATGTATGTGAGTGTGACCCACAAGGACAGTCTGGCCATTAGCAATTCACAGACATCCACACAGGAGAAGAAAACAGTTTTTGAAAAAGACTTGCCAGGGACTATTGAGAACATGCCTCCTGAGCTGTTTCCCCATTAAAATCGTCAGTTATTGTCATTCGGTCTGACAATGAGCAAAGAAATGACAAAGTGAATTTCGAGAGACAGTGTCTGTCAGTGAGGTGTGCAACGTCCTTCACACTCAGGGAGTCAGGCCCACATGCTGAGTTGCAAGGAGAAAGCAGGAAAAGCAAATAGCAATGAGGGAAATGCACCTGTTTGTTTAGCTGGGTCCAGATTCAGGGAGAAAAATGCCTTGCAGAGGCACTCCAAACAGGGCCACATGATTAGGATGGAAAAGGCAGTCAAGTCTATTTGGCTTCTGCAAGGGATTTGTTTGTATATTCTAATTGTATCATCGTTCAGCTTTATTTCATCTGGAATCTGGCTGCCAAATGAGCGTATTGATTACCTGTCATGGATGCATATTTCTCAATTAAAAGCCATCAGGGCTTGTAAAATCTCAACCACGTCAAGATCAACTAGTGGATTTTAGTACTACTGTGAGTGGTTACATCAGTCGCCTTCCACTAAACATCAGCTACCAGCTGGGCACTGGTGTTGGCTTATTTCAATGTCACTACCTTCAAAATAGTTACCATTGTTTCCTCCTCTTTTACACGAGGTAACAGAGGCTCAGAAACACTTGCTCAAGGTCACGAGACTGGTATGTGGTGGAGTAGGGATTAAACCTGTGTTTATGACAGGCCCCTTCCACTGGGCTCTCTGCCACACAGAGATGGTGTGTGGGCTGGGAGCAAGAGCCCAGATGCCACACTGCTTGGCTTGAAGAGTCACCCTGTCGCTTTCCAGCTCTGTGATCTTGTGTGCGGTTTTTAACATCTTTGTTCCTCAGTTTCCTCAACTGTGAAACAGGGCAACTAGTGGTTCATAGAATTGTCAGGATTAAATGAGGTACTGTCTTTACAGAATTTGGGCCAGTGCCTGAAATAAGAAGGAGCCATTATTTTTACATCCTCTGGATATTGCACAAAGAAAGTGTAAATCTTTGACCTTTGAAAACTTACTATGGGTACTTTATTCTTCCAAAGACTTTGCAACGGTTCAATTTTCCTCACAGCAGCCCAATGCTTTAGGTCAGATCACTGTCTCTCACTCTCAGAGCGAGACATGAGGAGTTGCTGTGCTAAAATAGCTGCAGAGCATCTGATTCACTATTCTTCCTACATTTGGAAATACCCATGCTGTGCTCTTTACTTTTATTTATCCACGGTTTGGATATCTCAGGTCTACTCTTTACAACAACCCCACAATGAGGTACTATTATCTCCACGTCAAAAATGAAGATGTGTGACCTGTAAAATTCAGAGATTTGTACTTAAGTACATATAGTTGGTAAGTAGCCAGATTGGGATTTGAGTTTGAATCTCCAAATTTCTGCACTGTGTTCAAATGGGGATACTTACCCACTAATTTCTCTTTGTCCTGCTGGTGAACTCTGACTCATCTATTGAGATGCAACCCAGATATCTATCATCTTTATGTATGGAACATATTTTTTTTAAGGAAGGCATTCTATATTCCAAATGCTCAGGATGTTGTGCGAATAGTGATGAATATAAGACATGATTTCTGCTTGCACAAAGCTAAAAACTTCAAGAGGGCCTGTTAAAACACACACTGTGTATGTCCAGAAGGGAAATAATGATGGTGCCGGGACAGAGGAAATTGAGGGCAGCAGGCCAGTGGATGGTATCAGGACTCACTGCGGAAGTGACATTTAAGCTGCAATGAAGGATGTGAAGCTGACCACATGTGAAAGCAGGGGAGGAGCACATGCACAGAGCTTGAGTCAAAATAGGAGCATGGGAAGCAGATGAAAGGTGACGAGGGGAAAGTACCATTTCCAACCAGGGAAGAATGAAAGAAGAGATGGAATATGAGTGGGGCTTAGTGGAAGAGGTCAGAGAAATGGGTTGGGACCAGATCACTCAGGGTCTCCTGGGCTGCACTGAGGAGTTTAGGTTCTGAGTTGCCAAGGTTGTCAAGTGATAGTCATGATCATACCACATTGTCATCTTATGCTTATTTGTCTGTTTTCCCTTCCAGACCATAAGCTTCTTAGGTGCTTTTGTTCAGGAAAAAAAGAGGCATCAGAAAATTATACAAATGAATGGATGAACTGTATTTGATAATAGTAATTCTGTAAGAATCTCACTGAAAATTAATATGGCTGGAAGAAAGAAAGAAATTGACATTTTGTTCTTGGCTAAGAATAAAATCAATCATATATATTTCCATTTATGTAAAAATAGATAGGCATTAAGTATTAGGAAAATTCCTACTGTTAGTGGCTTGGCATGGACTCAGTGTTCTATGTGCAACTTTTAAATTTAATTTTCATGACAATAAAAATGAATTAGTTTCTGTTAATTCCCATTTAATAGGGAAAACCAAAAACAAACTGGGGAGGAGTTTAATTAAATTATGAACTGTGACAAACGCAGTATTCCCAGCAGCTGAATTAGAATCTGGGTCTTTTACCCAATGTCAATGTACTTGGCTATTTTATAAAATGTCTTACAAGATTGTGATCCTGGAAATTTTCAAGTTTAAAAAAAAATTGAACACCCAAAATGTTAAACTAATAGAGATTGAAGGGAGATAAATAATAGCAAATACAAACAGAAACTAATTGAATTTTTAACAACAGTGAATGTATAATAAAAATAGTTTGATAGAATCTCATCAATAGTAATTAGAAAACAAAAAAGAAAAACAAAAGCCCTCGATGCATTAGGGTGATTTTTGCAGATGCATTTGTTTTGATTTTCTTTGTTTTCATCATGTTGCTAGGGTATTACAAAGATGTTAGCAGGAAAAAAAAAAAACCCAAAACAAAAAAAAAAACAAAAGGAAGCTATGGGAAGTATAATTTCCTAGGAGTGGCAGACCAATAAGATGAGTAAACAAGCCAGGATTTGTATTCTTCACACTTTTTCTATTACTCTTTCTAAATTTCTCTTCCTAAAGGCCACTTTCCTCCCCCCGTCTGAATAACTCCTATTCACCCTTTAACAACCACAAACTTCCTCTCATTGTGAGAAACCTGGTCTGGACTTCTAGGATCCCACCACACCGCCTCCATTTCCTTCTTGAACTTTATAAAATGTTATAATTTTTTGTTCCTCCAAAGTAGAAACTAAGCCCTACATTTCACAGGCAGTTAATAAGTGGCGGCTAAGTAAATGAACAGATGAATGACCCTGCCCAATTACTCTCTTCCAATGCAGACGCTACTAGACAGTGAGAACAGGGGCAGAAACTTGATAATTCAGATGTGTTGATGCCCCCATTGACACTGGTTGTTTACCACGTTCTGTTCTGAGATCAGTCTGGTGGAATAAGTTTCTCTATTCTTAGTTTATAGAAGACGATTTGTTCACGTTAGAGGAAATTACTTTAGCATTCTGAGGGAGACATGACAAGTCCTGAAAACACACAGCACTGGAGATTTGTAGAGACATTTTAAAAATAATAATAAGAGGAAATAATGCCAAACAGCACTCGGAATCAAAGTCTGATATGAATATGCTGTGGTCGTGGCAGAGGCTGCTCTTCAGGGCCATACAGCAGAAGGGCTAAGAGTGTGACTGCCGGGCCATCCCGTCTGGGTTCAAATCCCAGCTCTACAGCCTCCCTGTGACCTCAAGCAACTTACAACACCCTTTGGAGATTCAGTTTCCCCATCTGTAAAATGGAGAGGGTGATAACAGTCTTCAACAATAGGAAACTCATAAGCATGAAATGAGGAATGGATATGCTACGTTTAAAGTGACCCAGGCACTTAGATAGCAGAAACATTTGGGCTCTGATTATACCATGATTTCAAAGGAAAAGAAAGTACATGTTAAACCATAAGTATTGCCTTTGGGGCTCAGACAATTAGGCTTTATCAAAGTAGGGGGAAGATAAATGGGGGAAACTTTCCTTGCTGTCAGAGGAGCATCTGAATACATTATCATGGTGGAGAAGGGAATACTGAGGAAGGACATGATGGCTTCCAGTGGCAGCTCTACTTTCCACAAGGTATCTGGTCAAGCTCTCATCAGCATCTCCTCATTGGTTCTCACAGGGATACCTGCTAGGGAGAAGGGCCTCTTTCCACTGTTTTTTTTTTTTTTTTTTTTTTTTTTTTTTTGAGTGCTGGGGATGGAACCCAGAGTCTTGTGCATGCTAGACAAGTGCTCAAGTGCTGTAAAACTGAGTCACACCCCCAACTCACATCCCCAGCCCAGCATCTTTTAATTTATGCTGTCATTTTACACCTTAGGAAAATAAGGATTAGAGAAGTGCTACAACTCGACCAAGGTTACAGTATCAGCACAAGAGCTGAGGTTCAAACCCAGTTTAATCTGGTGCCCAAATTCTTGTGCACAGACCCATGCTGGACTTCTTCTTCCTCAACAAAGTTTTTTAGCTTCTACATGATCCTGACTGTGAGTAATGCCCTCCAACAGCTGAGGGCAGGGGGCGAGGGAGTCAATTTATTCTGTGTTGTTTCTGAGGACAGAGTGGACATAACAATTCACCAAAGAACTCTGGTTCAACATTTACAAAGATCTTTTGCTATGAGAAAGCACCTGTGGAATCAGGGAAATAGCACTGGACCTTAAAAGTGTGACAAAAAATTTAACTTTACTTCTCAGCAGCTATGGAATTGAATGTATTAATATTCTTGTCTTCTTTTTTTCAATTTGTAAAGTTAATATAAGAATCCTTACTACTCCTAGTTGTTTCAAGAATAAGATTATATCCACTAATTTCTGATAATTGGTGAACATGCATTTGTTCCTTTATTTTATCCAAGTTTTCTTTTTTCAGCAATTAGAGCTATTCGATAATACAGTGGGGCTATTGATTTTCATCCCCATTCCAAGTCACTGTAAGCATACAAGCAGATAGTGGATGGTTAACCAGAAGGCTCTGTAGCGCCAGCTCAAACCACAATGGACAGAATAACTTTGAGGATCCTCCAACCCTAAGATTCCATGAAAGCAGGAAGAACAGATAATGTGGTCAATGATAATACCAGGATTCGAGATGACTTCAACAGTCTGATCAGAGTTTTAAAATTAAGGTGATGAAACTGAACAGAGGTAAGAGTAACATTTCGTTTTTGGATTAGAAATAAACAACAGCAATAACAATAATGCAATCTTGCTTGTAGAGAATGGGAGGGAAAGTTTGGTCACTGTGAATGTGAAAACACACTTGAATATTTTGTCAATCAACAGTTTTCTGTATGACTCAATTTCTAAAACAAATAAACAACAACTAAAACCAACTTTGACTAAAGTAGGCTGGATGGCATTTTTAGATATTCAGGATCTAGGCCAGGAAACTTATTGTCCCACTATACCATGAACACCAGGGGAACTTTCCTTTTAAAGTCAGAATGTTGGTGAACATTTCATATAGTTTAAACTAACTCGGAATGTCCTAGCATTACACAGAAAGTACACTATTCATGGTTTGGAGTACATGATCCTCTTTAGTAACTCTTATGCATCATAGAATTTGAACATCACAGGATTAAATTATGCTCCCAATGAAAGTCTAGCCATTTTACCTTTAGAATAATTAACAAATTCCTAATGGCAAGTGAGAAAAGTGTGGGAGAGTTATAAAATGTTCTTGTTAGTCTTCAGAGTTTTCTAAATTAAAAAAAAACACCATTATTCCTTTATAATTTACAGATAAGTTGGTGTGCAGATTCAATAAGATTTTATATATATATATTTATATATAAAGTATATATATGATATGTATACAAGAAATATGATAGGTGTATAAGAAATATATATGATATGTATATAAAAATATATATAAATAATATATCTTAAATAAGTCAATTTAAGGGAAAATTAACAAATCAAGGATTGGTGATCAGAATTTGAGCATCACAGGATTAAATTATGCTCCCAATGAATTAGTGATCAGGCCATAAAAGTAGAATTTGGTAACCTATATAGGATATTATAGCTCAAAGGCCAAATATCATCCGCACTCTGTTTTTGTACACCTAACAGGTAAGAGTGACTTTTATATTATTAAAGGTTATAGAAAAATTTAAAAGAACAACAGAAAAAAAGAAGAATGCATGTTAGATATCTATTTGTTCTACTAAATCTCTTATACTTCCTCTCTGGCCCATGAGGTTTGTCCATGAGGGAATGTAGTCAGGAATTCGTCTCCTGCACGTAGTTGACCTCTCCTTCCCATGTCCGAGTTTATGTCCACATTCCTTAACATGCTTGACAAGCTCCCTTCCCCAGTGTCTCCGGTACCTTTTGCCCTTGAACTACCAAATGCTCATAGGTCTCCCCTGCAGTGTACTATTTCAGTACTTTGGGACTTTGCTGGGGCTGTTGCCCCATAAGAGGTACCAGTCCTGACTTTCAGCATCCCCCAGTAGTTCTTGTGAAATCTTCCTTCTGTGTTGTACTCAAGACAGCACATGCAGACTTGTTTGTTTTCAACTGGTTGGATCTAACTGGATGCATTGGTTTCTTCATGGTCTCACCTTCTAGAATCTAGAGTCTAGATAATGTTCCTTTAACACCACAAAATCAAATTATTCATTTGTCTAATTAGCATTTAACACTGTGCCTGGTACCCAAGAAGCTCTTAGTAAATGTTTTCTAAACTGAAAGAAGTATGTATAAATCCTAGCGAGGAGGGGATGGACTACTTCAGGAAGCATCTAAGAGCAAAAACAAAAATTAAAACATTGAAGGAAAGATGCAGTCGAGAAAGAAGTGACTTGCCCAAATTCACCAAGGGACCCAAGAATAAAGGAACTGATTTTATCATAAAGAAGACCTGCACTGAAATGCTAGCAACACGCTTTAGTTTCATTCTGAGAACTTGAACAAAGAGATTTGCTTTCAGAGCCAGTTTTCACATCTCTCACCTGGAGGTAGTAACAACTTCCATATAAGTTATTTGGAAGATTAAGACTAGATGTGTTAGAAATGCCAACAAGACACAATGTCTTGCACATAGTAGTTGATCAGTACTCTTTTGTCCCTTCCTAATTCTGCATGTCCCCAAGTTCCTCACCAATGCCACATTTCTTATCACTGCACCAGGAAAAAAATAAAAAGTGAATTTCCACCAAACTGCTCCATACATTTCATCAGTTTCTCCTGACTTGATACACCACCCCAAGAAAATAAACGCTAGGGGTCTGTCAATAAAGGCAGGATATTCATCCAGAGATGCACAGAAATTTTGTCAGCAAAATTGTAACAATAAAGGCCCAAACAACACTTCATCTCCCTGTCAGTTATCTTGAAAGGGCAGATTACTTTTTCCTCAATCTTGGCACATCCAATTAAGGTAGACTTACAAGCCAGGCAGGTGTAAAGTGCAAGCCAGCACTTGTTCACATTAGCAATTATCAATGGAAAAGTATGTGAATGCAAAGTCTTGACACCACTGTTGCCCTGGCAACCATTATCCTGCAGAGGAAGGGCAGACACTAACATGACAGCTCGACATCAGTGCCCAGAAGAAAGATGGCTTCTCTTTCCCATTTTCCCCAGTTACTTTTAGTGTTTATCATTGTAAGCTCACAAAGAAAAGGTTTCATATTATCTGTTTGAATTTTGAGAATCTACACAAAGTTCAATAATTACATTTTTTGGTGAAGATGTATCAAACACCTACTATGTGGCAGCTACAGAGTGAAAGATGAGTCATTTTCAAGCTAGAAAAGTAAAGGTGTTTTCATGTCTTTTCCTTCCCTGTTCCCTCCTTTTCTTCCATCCATCCTATGCCCATTTATTCAATAAACATTGAGAGGATCCTATGTGCCAGGCACTGTGTTTGACATAGTGGGTTCAGAAATGAATAAGAAGACGCAATAACCATAGCTAAATAAAAATTTACCCATAAAAAGGTTAAAGATAATCTATTTTAAAAGGTAGAAATAGAATGTTAAAAGTAGACAGTATTATTTTTATAACTCACATTTCTAGTTCATTCTTTTATCCTTTCATTCTTTTATTCATACATGTGAATACACAGTGTATTTTGCACCTGAGAAGGTAGAGTAAATAAGACTTAATAAAGAATACTAATGGAAAGAAAGAGAAGAGAAGAAATAAGGAAAGAAAGGTGGCTAAGGATATGCCGGGGGAGAATGAACATTTCCTAAGCCCCAATCACAAACCAAACACTAACACTGATCTCATTTGACCTTCACCAAACTTGGCAAGAAAATTTTCTCCTTTCTCTTCTCCTCTTCTTCTCTCCTCCTCCTGCACTTCTCTTTCAATTTTTTTTTTTTTTTACTTCTTATCTTTCTTCCTTCCACTTCACAGATTATTAAATAAAAATATTTTTTTTCCTCTGGGAAGCTAAATTATGTGGAATCAACAAACCCTACCAAGCACCTGACTTTAAAGTGTGATCTCTTGTTACCATGTCATGAGGGAGAGAGAAAATAAAAAGGCTTGGAACACAGACAAAAAGAAATGTACCAGAAGCATGGCCCTGGAGGAAGAGACTTCCATAATCAGTGGCCCTCAGGGAGAAGCTTCCTCTGGAAGGCCTTGACTCTTGAAGAGTTAACCTTTAATTGAGTGGAGAGTCTGATGACCAAGAAACACTGATTGCCTCTTAATTGTTTTTTGTTCACTAACAATCCTCATAAAAAGAATGTTCAAAAAAAAAACTTAAAAATAAGAGGAAAGGTAAAACCAGTGAAATGAAAAGAGTTATTTCAAAACAGAGCCACCCAGCCCAGGTAGCCATGCAGTGTGCTGAAGTGACTCACAGTGATGCTGGGAGGGAAGCAACACAGAAGGGGACACCCTGTGTGTTTTAGAGACCAGAAAACTAGACTCTGGGAGCCTGAGGAACTCCTCTAAGTGCATGTGTCTCTTACTCAATTGAAACCGCCAGGCACTTCTCTTCTCCTATTGGCAGAGAGGAATTTCCCAGGAAACTTTAAGGGCATGTGGTTGTGCATCACTAGCAATGAAGTTTAGGCCCAGAACTAGTTTGGCTGCTTAGGGTGTGGTCCATAGACTGACATCATCAGCATGGCCTGGAAGCAGATTAGTAATGCAGATGCTCAGAATCTTCATTTTAACAAAATCCCCAGGTGATTTGTATGCATAACCAAGCTGGAGGAAAACCCTAAGAAGATGTGCCATATATTAGAAAAGGGAGTTGGGACTTGCGGTGAGGTCCACCTGGGTTTAAATATCAATACAAATATCTGAACTATGAGCATGGTTTTGACAGTAAATGAAGAGAAAGCATTCAAGAGAAAAAAGGGCTGAAGTTGTCCAGAGGGGTGACCAGCCATGTTCAAGGAACAGCAAGTGACCTAATGTGGCTGAAGTGTGACGATAAGTTGAAATAGGATTCAGTGTCAGGATGAATTCTTAGCTGTTACTCTGTCGTCAGTAGCAGACCTTGGATGACTAATATAGCAATCACAACAAAAACAGGAATTACTTTTGTTTACTATTTTAGAGTTTGATTGTATCTGGCACATTAGGTACTCAAATATTTGCTGACTGCCTAACTCAACCTAAAAACCTTTTAATTTGTATCACAACCTGGATTGTTTCCAAAAAAATCTAAGAGCTAAATTAAAAACAAAGCCAAACAAACAGGAAACAATACTTATTTTCTACATTTTTATTATGACCACTTTTTCTATATTATAGAAAACGAAAGCGTGGATGAGGAAATTATTTACATAAAATGCTACTGCGAGTAATTGTTGATCCAGAACTCAAATATGAGTCTTTTTCCTCCAAAACTAACCTCATTTTAGTCATCAATTCCTAATTCTTTCACTTCATACTTTAGTGAGTTCACAACAGAAATCATACACTGAGATTCAAGTGTGCAGAGAATGAGTGAATAAAAAGATTCCGGTCTTGTCACGATGATCAGTCCTTTCCTCCACAGAAGTCTACTGTGTAGTAGGTGACTGGGGGTCTCTGCTGATCCAAGATGAAAAGCTTCCTTCACACACCTAGCTCTGCCATCTTGATGGCTACTGTTCTTCCATGACCCAAGAACCAGTCTCCTTTCCTCAGTTCCAATTAGAGCACAGTGCTGTTTTTCAGTCATAGAATGGCATAAACTATGTTTGTAGAACATAAGCAGTTCAACCCACTAAAGACTTATCAAGAGGAGGAGAATCAAAAAGGCTAACAAAACAGTAACTGAAGATTTAGTAGATTGATTATAAAGCCAAACATCATCTTTCTAAGCCTATTTCAAATTCCTGATGATGAGTTGTCTCTGTTCTATTCATAACTAGTGCACGGAAAAGGAAAACTTTCCAATGAAAGAGAGAGATTGTTTTGGAAGACTTCATGATATGGTGAAAGACTTGAACTTGGAAATCAAACTGAAATAAATCCTGATTCTGTCATTAATGTCAACACTACTTCCTTTGAACCAAGTAGTAAATGTTTTCCAAACACAACACGCTCCCCCCGCATTGTTCTATTTAATCTTCACAACTGCCAGGTTATTATTCTCACTGTGGTCACTCCTCTGAAAAACAGTATTGCTTCCCATCTTTCCTGTCCATCTCTAGAGTAGCATCCAGAGTCCACTCACTCAACTATTACATTACATGGATCTTTGGTGACTTCAGTGACTTCTCACCCATTACTGAGACTCTCAGAGACATAGTCTCTCTAGTTTGAAAAACAGGAATAAGTGTATAGTTCCGTAATGGGTGCATATGAAAGTGTGACAAGAGTACACCTCAGGGGACTTGATGAATGTCCATGTTCTTTGATTCTCTTTTGCTCTTAAAATTTCTAGAAGGAAAAAGAAACAGCTGTCTTCCAATCATCAGCTCTATAAGACTTGGGATACTTTTTATTACAAACGACATCATTTTTATTGGAGTTAATCAGTAGCATCTTGAGTTCCAGGACTAGCTTTGATGGCCACTCTGATGGTTTCATGGCTTCTGTTATAGAACACAAGAATACACAGGTTCTGTCTCTCTCCCTCTTTCCCCCGCCCCTTTCTCTCTCCTTCTGTCCCCAGTGTGCAGTGTGGGAATTAATAGCAGTTCCCTGTAGGAAAGGCTCTGTGTTGCCATGTGCTTCCTGAGTCACACCAAAAATACTGCCCACTTGGCAAAGCGACTTAAATCTGTAGTGCCTCTGTTTAGTTTTGTCTCTAAACTTGAATAATCTGTGGCAAAGATTTCCGCTTCTTCATAACCCTTAACCCTCCAGTTTACTTCACTTTGGGAGAAAGAATTAACCCAAATGAGCCCCTGCTACAGCCTCTTCATTTTCAGTAGTAGCAAGAAAGGTACACCACCTATTTTCTCCAATGTGCCTGTGAGAAGCAAATGAGATAAATGCTATTCATTGTAGGAGGAAAGCAGTTCTCAGTTTCTGCTTTCAAAAGTTTTAAGTGACAAGAGGGCTGTGAACTGGCTCTTCATTTGCCTCCAGAAAAGTTGAGCAAATGATCACTCCAATAAGATGTGTGCGGAAATGATTTTCCTTAGAATGACTTTTCTGCAGTGCAAATGAGGAATTTAAAGATAGCCTTCTTGTTTGAAGATAGGGTGCAATGATGGCCAGCTCATTTTCAGAAAGTTGATGTCAGAATCTCATAAGGACTACAGTTGATAAATAGAATTCAATGAGAATAAATTCTTGCAGCAAGAAGCATTAAGTCAAAAGAAAAGCATCAGGGTTTTGTGTGCTACCATTAAATAAAGAGGATGCCAATTCACTGAGCAGTCCAAATTTAGAAGCAGTTCTCTACAGTAGGTGGAGGTAGACAGGACGGAGTCAACAGAGCAGTCTTCTAGGAATGGGACAAGGTGAAAGGAAGCTCTGAGAAATGTGATTACATGGTTTAATCAGAAGGGTCAAGACTATGCACTTCTGAAATACAGCCCTGACTCACTAGGAAACAGCCATCTTTGGCAAATTTTATTTTATTTTTTTGCTTAAACACCAGTTCTGGTATTTCAGAATAATATAAATTGTTAACCACTATGAGTCTTAGTTCATTTTTCATTTTTTAAATGGTAACTATGCCTCATGTCACCTTTTGACATTTGTTGTGGTAATTTTTCAAGAATTTTTAGATGCAATTTCACTAAGTTCCCTGTATCAAATTTCTGAGATAGCTATATCTATTTCAGTATTTTATATGAGCAAACCAAGGCTCAAATCCTTAAATGGACAACTTGTAAAGCTCCACAGTTGGCAGGTGGCAGAGCCTAGATAGAAACTCGGATTTGTTTGTTTCTAAAACCTGTCCTCTTTCTACTGTGGACACCCCTCAGAGAAGTGGTTAAGATAACAAACACGGACGTAAGTGACTTCGTCTAGCACATACTGACACTCAATAAACAATCTTGAACCCAAGGCCTAAGTGACAAAGAACCACTAATTTATGTTACATACTAATGACTTTAAAGTGACAGATGGCTTGGCAATCATAACATAGACTATGAATAAAAAGCTTTCTTCAATTTTTCATTCATATTCCACGTCATGTTTTGACTGCACACTCTTCTCTGAAGGCATCATCCTTGTTTAGGGCATGTCCAATCTCTCCTTGGTGAATCCAACTTAGAGTTTAAAACACAGACCACCATAAATTTACATTGAAACAAATTATTATTATTTGAAAGGGAGCTTAGAAGTTCAAAATAGCCATTTGACAATTAAGATGAGTAACTCAAGGAACGAGTGGGAGAAAGAGGAAGGACTTTCCAGACAAGAGTAGCTACAGGACACTGCTCCCCAGTCAGTAGAGAAGCTGTTTTGATAAAAATTTGATATGAAAAAGGTTCTATTTGTAAGGAGACATTTACTGGTCATTTGTATAGCAGAAAAGGCATTGGACATATATATTAGAAAGCTCTAGTGGAGACACCTGTCTCTACCTCCGTTCTGAATTGTATGAGCTTGGTTCCTCTCTGAGCCAATTACTGTCAAAGGGAATACCAGTTTCTTCTTTATTGGATTTTGTGAATGTTAAATGATGTGTTGTACATGAGATCACCCCTAGCACACTGTCTACATGGTAACAATTCCAATAGAATCTGTGCCCTGAGTTTCTTTCTTGGGTTCCCTGATTCTTGCTTGTAAAAACCCTGGCTCTGAGGTTCTGACAGACATTATGACCTCCCTACTACCCTGAATCTTTCTATGATATGATCCACTCATCATTTTGGAACATAATTTAATTTTAAAAGTATGATATTACAAGCACTTGAGACCTAGTTGAAGTCATTCAATCAGAAAAAGGTCATGTTAGCACATAAATATTGAAAAGAATGATAATTAGGCAGGGAAAACAGCAAAACACATTAAAAAGGCAAGGAACAATTTTTAAATGCTAATATCCCAATTTAGTAGTGTTTACACTGAACTGAATATCCTTATTTCAAATTATGCTTCTGGATAAATGAGAAGGAAAGGATTTGCTTAGAACCAACTCCAGAACACACACACACATTCACACACACATACACAACTATATTATATATGTACACAAATGAGGGACTCAATTATTTTGGGAGGATGTGGTTAATACTAACAATTCTCACACTCCTCTGAAGTATTTACACAATAAGTGTCTAACAAGTAAAAACAACAATACCAACCACATCAACAATAACCCAACACTGGGAAGAAAGCAGGAACTCTGACTGATTGGTACAGCTCAGAGGGTCAGCAACCCCATCTGGATGTGTGCATAAAGAGCTTCAGTCAGAGACAGAAATCTCTGGAAAACAGGTTCAAAGCACAGGTTTTGAGGTTGACAGAGTAGGCTTTTATTCTATCATTTGTTGACTGCACAAGTAATTTAACCCCTCTTAGCCTCTGTTTCTCTATCTGTGAAATGGAAAAAAATATCAATATGTGTGTTGTAAAGTGCTTCCAATAAATAAGGTCAAAATCAGCAATATAACACATCACCACTAAATTCAAATGTTATTCCTCAGCTCCTATCTCCTTTCTCGAAGTACCCCAAAATATGCATTTTAGTTTGCACATTGACTACTCCTTTAAGTATCTGGGCTTAATGAAAAAATATTCATGTTTAATGTTACATGATTTCTTTATAGCGTGCTTAAGTTGAAAAATACTTCCACAACTGCTATCTAAATTGGTTGTCACCAAGATGCCATGAGTAAATTAAATGAAGATGCTAATATCTATCAGGCAAATAAACGAAGTAAGGCACAGGGTACACACTGAAGCAGATCTGTAGTTAGATCTTACATCTCCCAGTTTAGAAACACAGTGTTCCTCTGTTTCTAGCAATGGCAGTGAACTGGCAGTGAACTCACCCTCCCACTGAAAAAAGAAATCAACAAAAACAAATTGCAAAATACTATACGATTTGGCAAAATATATGATGAATTTTTTGAGACACTGAACAACAGGCAGCACACGACAGTGGTACTTGATGGGCGATCCCATTGTGATGAGCCCCAGCTTTCTGTTTAGGATCACTCTGGATTGTAGCACAGCAGAGCAGAGCCCCAAACAGGGCATCGCTCAAGAGGCAGAGACCAGATTTGGGGCTATGGCAGTGAATGGTATTTGAGCAAAAGGGTACTGGAGAAGACGGAAGGGCTCAGGTGAGCCACAGAAGTGTGAGTGAGAGTTCCTGGTGGAGCTGGCATCAAGTGTTGGGCCACTCATGATGAGGCCACGGAATAGCAAGCCTCAGAGGCTAGCTGCCATGGAGCTAAGGCAAGCTAAAGTGCTAGAGATTGTACAGGGCAGGGGATGCCAGAGTTTTATCCAGAGTGTAAGGACCTTGCTGAGTACCTCAAGCATTCAACTGAGAGTGCACATATGTAGAAACAAGGGGGGAGAAAAGAATAAAAATCAATGAAATAAAAAATAGATTAAGCCAAAACTCAGCTCCTTACAAACATTAATATATTGATAACCCCCAAGCAGGATGAATCAAGAATAATAATTTTAAAAAGAAGTTAGCATGTCAGTTTTATATTCCTTGTTCTTCCCAGTGACCATGCTCTCTCATAAGCAGGGATGGAAACCTGAGGGCAGGCCCTCCCTTTATGCCGTGGGACTTCACAAGCCATACTTCTGCCCAAATCGGGAAAAGTACTAACAGGACCACACACTTTCGTGTCACTGTACATCTATTAAAGCACATTGTCCTACGCCTTCGTGGATCTCACTTCACTCATGTGGAGAAAGCAGAGCAGGCTTTCATGTGATAAAACTAGAGTAGTTCAGAGATGCCAAGTCTCATGGCCAAGTTCACACAGCTAATAAGTGACTGAGACAGAACAGGGACCGACATTTTAGCTCTAGTCTTATTTTCATATTGGAAAAAATAATCAGGAAGGAATTTAGTTCTGAGAATTTTTTCCCACCATCTATCAGTGATCATGCTTGGCCAAGAATGATTCTGTTTCTTTGATGATAATTTGTTTATTATTAGGGGAAGGAAATTTCCATTAATTTAAACAGTCAACACGCACCAACAAACAAGGCCCTGTGGCTCAACCAGATTACAAGTTCTTTTCTTCCCTTTGTCTTTTTAGCTTCAAATTAAATAGAACATTGTAGTAAACTTTGGGAGTTGCTTAACAACTGAAATGAAGTATAAACACATATGAAACCCTAAAGAAAATTAAAATTCAATCTAAATCCATCTCTTTATTTCCATGAGCTCATTAGTCCAAAAGAAATGAATGAAACTGTAACAAGGTAACATGAGTCACTAACAAAATAACATATCAATCATTTTTAATTAGCATACTTTTTTGTAATCCAAAATAGTTTCCTTTTCATTTCAAAGGAGTCCTTTCAGCTGCTTTTTAATTTTTGTTTTCAATTCAAGAGATAAGGATCCTAATTACAGTTTGTGTTTTAGTTTGGTCTGTTTCCTGTCTTAAGAGCGAGGGAAATGAGGAAGAGAGGATCATAGTTCTGACCCAAGATGGTCCAACAGTACAAGAGAGGTTAGAACCCTTGGCTGCTGTTTGGTGGTTATTGTTCCCAGCTCTTCTAGCAGATGCCAGTCCTCCATCATCTCTAATTCCTCCTCTCTCTAACTTTATTTTCAAAACTGGAACTGGAAGCAGATTGCTTGTGTTCAAATTCTTACCAGCTGTGTGACCTTGGACAAATTACTCAATCTCTCCAGGCTTCTTTCTTCACTTGCAAAAGTGAAGTTGTGAAGCCTGAATGAATTAATATGTGTAAAGTCTTTGCTCATAAGAATGTAAGACTATAAGTATTTGGTATTGGTATTGGTATTGTGATTGTTACTCAATTTCAGTCAGCCCCTCCTCTCCATTTCCTCACATCCCCTTAATTCAGTGAGGTCATTGATGAAGTTAAGACTTCAGGTTTTGGTTTTAGAAAATTTAGGTTTGCATTCCAGTCACATCATTTGTTTGCTGTGTGATTTTTAGTAACTTACTCCACCTTCCTGTCCCTGTTTGACTATCTTTAAACTGTTGATGATATTTGCTTTGTCTCTGGGAATGTTCTTCCACTCTGTCCCATTCATCTCTCCCCTACTACACCCTCATCTATGGACTCCTTCAAGCAACCTAGACTCAAAAGTTCACTCTAGTGTGCAATTGTGTCAACTCCTTCCTTTTATGAGTACTTACAGCTCATATCTGTGTTTCCTCTCTTTTTATCTTGGGTTACAGCTGGGGTGTAGATAATATGTCTTTCCTGCAAGCTGCTTCAGAGAATGGCTCATGTCATATCATCCTCACTAAAGTTGCTTCTGCCGATCAAATTGATTTGTTCCATAAGGTAGGGGCTACATGGGAGAAGCTATGAGTGCTGTCATATAAATAAAGTGACTACAAGCAATTCTAAAACTGAAGGGCTACACCAGAGCTCCTTGTGACAGGGTCACACACCATCACTTCCCAATCTTCTTGTTAGATCTGAACTATATCCTATGGCAAGAAAAGACTCTTCAAACGTTCCACCTAGTCACTGACTTTCAAAATCCTCTTCCACCATTAGTAGCTATTGTTTTTCACTTCATAGCTCCTCCTTCACCTTCAGCTTCAGTGGGGGAACATTGCTAATTTTTTCCTTGGACCTTCTTATCCACGTGAACATGCATTCAACCAGCCAATAGAAAAATGGACTATGACACAGGATTTTTATTACTTGCCAAGGACTGCTTTTTATGATTCCTAAAACATTTGATAGACATATGCTGGCTGTTATGGTTTAGATATAAGGTGCCCCAGAAAATCTTGTGTGGGACAATACAAGATCATTCAGAGGTGAGATGATTAGATTATCAGAGTATTAACCTAATCAGTGGACTAATCTATCGATAGGGATGAACTGGGTGGTAATTATAGAAAGGTAGGGTGTGACTGGAGGAGGTGCATCCTGAAAGTATACCTTTGGGATTTATATTTTCTTCCCTCATGAGCAGAGCTCTCTCTGCTTCCTGATTGCTGTGTCCTGAGCTGCTTCCCTTCATTACTCCCTTCACCATGATATTCTGCCTTAATTTGGTTCCAGAGCATTAGAGTTGGCTGTCTGTGGATTGAGATTTCTGAAACCAGAGATCTCAGACTTCCTCTCCTCTAATTGTTCTTATTGGGTCTTTTGTTGATAGTGATGAAAAAGCTAAAATTCTGCTCAGGATCAGCTTTACATGTATCATAACTCCCATGCGAAGCCAGGCGTTTTCCACTTTACTCGAATCTGCAGTTAGATTCCAAGGATGCCTAACTCTTCAATGAACCATGCTGCCCAGAGCTCACATCTGCATATTATTTCCTATCTTTAAAATCTCAGTTGGCCCTATGACTTGTCCTGGACCAACAAACATCAGGAGAAGGATGTTCTGTGAATTCTAAGGCTAGAGTGTATGAAGTCTTAGCTTCTGCCCCATTTTCTTGGAATCCATGTTCTTATGAATCTCAATAAAACCTCCACTCAATCTTTACCACATCTCTAGAAATTAGTGTGAAATAGTGTGAAATGTCCCAGAAGTCAAGTATGCAATGAGGATCAAAACAAGACTGCTGCCCTCAGAGAGTCCACAACTGATTCTTGCACACCAGCTTTCTTAGGTGTCCCTTTTCATGTCCCTGTTTTGGTACTCTTTGAGGCTTACCAACAGCCTTATCAACCCATGCTTCTGTCTGCACAGCCAATCAGTGTTCTCCCTAACCTTACCTTCCTTGACTTTCCCAATTCTTACCTTTCAGTGCACTCAGCACATGCTCCCACTCATCACCAAACTCCTCTCTTTAAAATGCCACTTAGTCTTGTCACTTTCTTTGTCATAATACAATTCAGATGTGTTGATTGGCATCATAAGAACTAAGAGAATGACTTGAGGTCATCAGTGAAGTTACAATTGTGGGAATTCTTCAGTATCTTCAGTCTAAGAACTGAAATACAATGTCTGAGTTTGGTAGAGTAAAAAAGTCCCAGCAGAGACCAGGTCCAAAAGGAAGTCAGGCAACACATGCCTGAATTTGAGTGGGTTAAAAGTCATTGAAATTTGGAAGGCTTGGGAAGTGAGATAACAGGATCCTGCATGGGTCATTCCGAAAGCATAGGTCTTTATTTTAAAAAGAATCCTATATGATATAAGACTGGACATATTGAGTGAGATTGTGATTCAAGTACCAGACATCCCTGATGAATGTGGGGAAATGGCCAGGAAAGCAGTGGATGATTCTGAAAGATATCCAAGATAGCAAAGTATAAGGATCTTTGAAGGATGATGGATCTCTGGAGTTAGGAGGAACTCTGCAGAATCCAAAGAATTTGAACTTCCTTACCCCCCAACCTGTACTTAGTGAGATGTTCATTCATTTGGTTCATATTTTTTAATGAGCTCACTATGTGCAAAATAACTTCATTGAAATATAGGAATAAAAAGCCGCCTTTCCTTCATGGTTTCCTTATAAGGCTATATGGAAGTTACTCAGAGTGAGACCTTACAGAGAAATGCTTAGAATACACAAGTATATATTTATTTTTTGCATGCCAGACAGTTCCCAGTGCCCCTTCCTTGATCATATGTATGGGAATTAAATTTCACAATCATTGTTTACTTTGAAAAATACCAAGAACCACTTAAGTAAAACAAAATAATTGTTGTTATTGCCAAGCCATTGATTATAGGTATTTCTAGTAGCTGGTTATTATGGTAGCCGCTTTGTGATTTTGCTCCTTTTTCTATCTCCAGTTCATTTTGCTGACATTTTTCTCCTTCATCTTTTCACTCACAGAGGGCAACTAACAGGAAAGAGAGTGAAGAAACATGGCTAGTCTGCTTTGTCTATCCCTTGGTACAAACCTTTAAGATTTGTGGTCTCCTTTGTTCTTCATGACATTCCTGAAAAGTCAAGAGCATCACAGTTGCCAATGGGATTGCTGCAACATAGACTGCTGGGCCCCGGAGTCAGATATCCTGGTACAATATGTCTGGGGTAAGTAAATTAATTTTCCTTTCTGAGAACATTCCAGATGATATTGATGCTGTTGGTCCAGGAACACCACTTTGAGAACATTTGCCACTGATTTATAGAATTCAGAAGCTAAGGATTTAATTCCTGGAGTAAATCTAATTATTTGGCTTTATGGAAGGTACTTAAACTCCTTGACTTGATTTTTCTTATCAATAAAGGAGAAATAAAAACAAAAATTTCAATCCCATCAACTTGAGAGACTGAGGCAGGAGGATCGCAAGTTCAAAGCCAGCCTGAGCAATTTATTGAGGCCCTAAGCATCTCAGTATGACCCTGTCTCTAAATAAAGCATTCAAAAGGACTGTGATTGTTGCTCAGTGGTTAAGCACCGCAGGGTTCAATCCCAAACCAAAAACAAAACAAAACAAACAAAAAACCCCCAAACTTTCCTTTGTAAATGAGTATAAAAATTAAGGAAAACAGTGTACATGAATTAACTTTGTAAATCCAAAAGACTATATTATTTTTAAATCCCCCCATTTTAAGGTAGAAAAATTTAAGAAGAAAATTCAGTTAATTTATAAACATTAATTATGTACAAATTGAGAGAGGTGGACAGTGAAATTAGGTTCCAATTTTCTGATGATTGATTTAATGATTTTTTCCCATAGTCCCTCAACAGATCCATATAGAGTGAACAGACGCATACAGCCTGAAAGAGCAGCTTATGTGAAAA
The DNA here is from genome assembly GCF_902686455.1 of Sciurus vulgaris. Taxonomy (NCBI): domain Eukaryota; kingdom Metazoa; phylum Chordata; class Mammalia; order Rodentia; family Sciuridae; genus Sciurus; species Sciurus vulgaris. The sequence continues at coordinate 77,398,398 of NC_136472.1, forward strand.
GATTGGATTCCATTACTACTCTACCTTTATTTACTCTCTGTACTTCACCCCGTGGCTGAAGATTTTCATGTGTTTTATCACTTGCCTCTTCTTACAGTGGCTCGAGGTTCCCATGACCAACTGCCTTCCTTCATTTGACTATTGGTTCTTAAGTGTTTCCCATGCATCTAAAAATGATTTGAAGAATTCAAATGCTGGATTCTCATAACTTCCCCATCCTAGGAATACCACTCTTATCTTAATATCTCACGCCAGACAACTTTCCTTATCCCTGACATTCTTCCATTCATCCACAGTTACCTGTAACCACCAATTCTCCCGTGAAAGATTGTAATACTCTCCCACGTGGGGTCCTACTTTGGTATGTTGTCCACAGAGCAGCCGGAGCAGTCTTCTGAACCTGTGTGCTGAGTGACAGCCACTCCTTAACACCCTTCAAAGGTTTCCCACTGAGGTCAGCATACCACCCTCACCGTCTCCCATGGCCACAGGCTCTGCCTGTTCACCAGGATGTTCATTCATTTGGTTCATATTTTTTGGTTCATATTTAAGGTCCTCTTCTTGGTTACAGTAATCTAGTAATTCGGTGCCTCTCCCTCTCTCTTTCTCTCCCTATCTCATAATTTATAGACTCAAAAGAAAAAAAAAAGAAGACATTTATCTAAATCATAAAGGAATAAAACAAGTATCAATGAACCCAAGCTTTATTAAATAAACAGAATCTGTGTTCTGTGTATATGTTCCCTCCGTTCAAATTACTCACTCCCTAAACACCACTCTTAGAGATAAATATTTTGCAATTTTTTCTATAAGTATTTCTTTGAAAATAATTTTAATCATATGTGTAAGTGCCTGTTGCTTAAGTTTGATTAAAATGTAATATAGTAAAACATCTTCAGTGATTTGCTTTTTGTCTTATGATCCTGTTTCTTTGTTGCAGTAGCTGTAAATCCCTCATTTTCTGTGTTGATACTATTCCAATTAATCACACAACTCGCATTCTCATTGATAGTCACTTAGTTTGTCTCTACTTTGCTGTTATTATTAACAATGCTGCTATCAAAAAATTGGGGAGATGTGTCTATTGGTGCATATGGGCAAGAATATATGCCCAGAATTAGAACTGCTGAATTCCTAAGAATGGAAACATTTTTCACACAGTTCTGTCAAATTGGTTTGCACATGGTTGTGCCAATGTATTCTCTCCTTGCAGCACATGAGTCCCCTTTGAGGCCCATGCACTTCAATCCTTGGTATTTAAGATTTCTTAATTCTTGCCAATTTTGTTGTTATAAATTAGTATCTATGTGTAGTCTTAATTGCTATTTCCCTGATGACTTACAGAACTGAACATCATTTTTTTTTTATTGTGGTAAAAAATCACATAGGTTCTGCCCTCTTAAATTTTGAATGTAGAAAATAGTACTGTTAACTATATGCACAGTGCTTTAAAACAGATCTCTATAACTTTGTATTACTAAAACACCACAACCATTTCTCCCTCCCCCAGGGCTCTGGCAACCACACTGTACTCTACTTCTATGAGTTGAACTATTTTAGATACATCACATAAGGGGAAACAGGCAGCATTTGTTCTGTGACTGCTTATTTCATTCTGAATAATGCTATGGTTTCAATATGCGGTGTTCTCTGAAAACCTAATGTTAGACCGAGCAGGAATGTTCAGATGTGAAATGATTGGATTATGAGGGTTTTAGGTTCATCAGTATAATAATCCGTTTTCTGGGATAATAATTTGGAAAATTAATGTGTGATAACTGTAGGCAGGAAAGGCATGGCTGGAGGAAGTAGATCATGGGGGTGTGCCCCTGGGGAATTATATCAAATTATTTCTTCTCCCTGACTCCTCTCTCTCTCTCTCTCTCTCCCTCTCTCTCCCCTTCCAGGCTGCCATGAGTAGAGCAGCTGTCCCTCCGCTATGTCCTCCTGCCATGATGTTCTGCCTTATCTCAGGCCCAGAGGAAGAGAACCAGCTGACCATGGAGTGACCATGTGTCAAAACAAACTTTTCTTCCTCTCTCTGGTTTTTGACAGGTATTTTGGTCACAAGGAACAAAAAACTAAGAGATAATATCTTCAAGATTTACCCATGTTGTCCCATAATGTGTAGACGTTCCTTGTTGAATACTGAATTATATTCCACTCTACATTTTCACTATATATTCCTTATACACTCATTCGTTGATAGAATTTTGAGTTGCTTCCACATCCTGTATGTGTTATTTGTCATTTTGGATAAATATTCAGAATTGTTATTGTTGGATCAAATGACAATTCTGTTTTTAATTTTATAAACAAACATCCATATTGTTTCCCATAGTGTCTGTACCAACTTGCATTCCCACAAACAGTGTATGAGGATTCTAATTTCTCCACATCCTAAATAACATTTCTTGTCTCTTTTTTGGTACTAGGTTTTAAACCCAGGGGCACTCAACCACTATGCCACATCCCTCAGCCCTTTTTATATTTTATTTTGTGACAAGTTCTCTCTAAGTTATTTAGTTATTAAATTGCTGAAGATGGCTCTGAACTCACCGTCCTCCTGCCTCAGCCTTCCAAGCCCCTGGTGTTAAAGGCATCACCACACCTGGCTGTTGTCATTTTTTAAAATAATTAATACCATAGAGGTTTGAAGTGATGTCTCTTTGAGGTTTTGATTTTCATTTCTCTGGTAGTTACTGACATTGAGCATATTTTTATATACTTATGGTCCATTTGTATATCATCTTTAGAGAAGTATCTATTCAAGTCCTTAATCCATTTTAGTCATATTATGGGGATTGTTTTGTTATTGAATAATAGGAATTTTTGACCTATTTTCAAAATTAACTTATCGTATATATGTTTTGAAACATTGTGTCCCATTATGGAGGTTTTATTTTACTATGTCAATTGCTTAAGTTTTTCTACATATAAAATGATATCACTTTCTACAGAGATAGTTTTACTTCCTTTCCGATTTGAATGGCTTTCATTTCTTATTCTTTGCTACTTGCTCTCACTAGGATGTCCAATGCTGAATAGAAGTGGGTAAAGTAGACATTTTTGTCTTGCTCCTGATCACAGATGGAATGTTTCCAGTTTTTAACCACTGAAATGGTGTTAGCTACAGACTTTCATATATACTCTTTATTATTTTATTATTTATGCTCTGATCTTGATTATTTCCCTCTTTCTATAAACTTCATATAAACTTTGGCCTTACTTTGTCTTTCAAGTTACTCAAAGCATAAAGCTATATTGTTTATTGGAGATTTTTCTTACCTTTCAATGTACACATTCATCACTATCAATGTCCCTGTCACTCCTGCTTTTACCACACTGCATTGGCATTTTATGTTTATATTGCACTTGTTCAAAGGTATTTTTCTGGTTTTCTTTTTCTTTCTTCTTTGACACATTTGTTGTTCAAGACGATACTGTTCAAATCTTCTAAAAGTCTTTTCTTAGCTCATTTAGTGACCTAACTTGTGATTTCTCCAGGAGAATGTTCTGTACATGCCTAACATGAATATACATTGTGCTGCTGTTGAGCGCACAATGGCTGTTAGACCCACTTAGTCTGGAGTGTGAATTTTTTTTAACAGATATTCTGACTGGATGTTGAACCCATTATTGAAAGTGGGGTATTGTTATCATGTTGCTCTTTCTTCTATGCTGTCAATGTTTGCTTCATACATCCCAGTGATCCAATGTCAGTGCATGTATCTCTATGTTGATATGTCTTCCTGGTAAATTAATTCTTTTGGCAATTTATAGCCTTCTTTGTCTCCTGGGACCATTTCTGACTGTTGATTTTTGTCTGATATAAGTGTGGCACCCCTGTTCTTTTTTGCTTAGCCTTTATAAAGAATATCTTTATCCTCTCTTTCACTTTTAGCATGTGTGCTCTTTAAGTAAGCCTCTTGTAGTCAGCATACAGATTGATTCTGCTCTTTTAATTTATTAAATAACCATATTTGTTGATCGGGAAGTTTAACTCATTAATGCTTAAATTAATTACTAATGAGGACTTAATATTGCCATTAAAAAATTATTTGCCTGTCTTATAGCTTTTTTGTCTCTCCTTTTCTCTATTGCTATCTTCTCTGTATCCCACTTTTTTTGTTTGTTCTGGCATGGTATAATTCCTCTCTCATTTTTTTAGGTGTGACTTCTTTAGGTATATTTTCATAGTTACCATGTAGCTTACAGTTAAGACAGTCTATTTAATCTTACTTGCATCCCAAAAAACAATCTTATTCTTTTAACTCTGATACATACTTTATGTTATTGATCCCACAAATCGTATCTTTTCCTATTGTGTATCCATTAACACATTTTTGTCTATGGTTATTTTTATATTTTTATATTTTCTTTCTATTTCAGTATTAAGTTATGCCACCATTATGACAGTATTCTGCATCTATTTACATATTTACCTTTATCACTGAGCTTCATTTTTTCATATACTTTTGTGTTATTGTTTAGGGCCTTAATATTTTAGCTTGAAGGATTCCCTGTAGCAAGTCTTGGAGTCTTAGTAACCTACCAGCCCTAGTGGTAATGAACTCTTGTAGTTTTTGTTTATCTGGAAGTCATTTATATTTTAAAAGATAGTTTTTCTGGATACAGTATTCTTAGCAATTATTTTTTCTTTTAGAACCTTGAATATATCTTCCCCCTATCTTCTGGATTGAAATATTTCTACTGAGAAAATTGTGTTTGTCTTCTGGGGACTCCCTATGCATAATGCGTTGCTTTACTATTGTTGCTTTCAAAATTTTCTCTCTTTGAACTTTGACATTTCTATTTCAATGTATTTCTCTGTACAGTTTTCTTTTAGTTCAACTAGAGTCTTTTGGACTTCCTGAGTCTTGAGTTTTGAAATGTTTTGACTATTATTTCTTCATTTGAACTTTCTACTACTTCCTCTTTCTCTTCCTTCTAATATTTCCAATATAACTATGTTGGTCTACTTGGTGGCGTTCTGTAAGTCTCTTAGACTTTCTTTGTCTTTCTGTACTCATCTATTTTTCTCTAGTTAATTTCAAGTGACTGGTATTTGAGTTAATTTTATTTTTTCTACTTGATCCTGTCAGTGATTAAACTCCAAAGTGAATTGTTCAATTTACTTACTGTATTTTGCTCAAAAATTTGTTTTTTTAAAAATATTTCTATCTCTTCTTTGATATATTTTGTTTATGCATCATTTTCCTGAGCTCACTGAGCCTCTTTGTATTGCTCATCTTAAATGTTTTTTAAAACAATTCATATATCTCTATTTCTTTAGATCAGTTGTGGGAGATCCATTTTGTTCATTTGATTAGATTATGTTTCTCTGCTTCTTAGTGTGCCTTGTAACTTTGGGCTGGGATTTGTACTTTTGAAAATCAGTTACCTCTCTCAGTCTATTTGCTATAGTAGAAAAAGGAAAAAAACCTTCATCAATCAGGAGGCCTAGAAATTCTGGGGCCCTCTCAAATTTTTTTGGTAGATGTAGTTTCTCTGATCTGATGTGTATGAAATCTTAATTAAAGAGATTTGCTGGCTTATTGCTCTCTCTGGTGTCTATCTGTTGTACTCAAGTTCTCTTATTCTCGTATTTCTGGAATATCCATGGTGAGACAGAGCCCTGTCCCTCAGGCAGCCTTCTGAAAAACACAAATATTGGATGCATGGTTCAAACACTTTTCCTCCCCAGGCAAAAGTTGAAGTTGAGGGTTTTATTCCATTATTCAATGCTGAACCAGGGGGAAGAATTATTGGCAAGTGAGTGCATGCTAGTCTAAACCTCTGCCTCTTTTCTCAGAAGGCCCCAACCCACTGTCCTTTCTTGTCAGTGTTTAGATTGAGATAGACAAACCCAGTCCTTGGTCAGCTCTCCAAAATTCCAGACGTTGGATATATGTTTCAGATTTCTCTTTCCCTCTCTGGGGAGAAACTGGGAGCTGGAAATATTCTCCCAACTGTGGTATGTTAAACCAGGTGGAAGAACTATGGTTACCAAGCCCCACACATTTTTCTACTGGACTCAAAGAGGCGGGTTTTGTGCTCAGCAAGGAGTTTTTTGTTTTCTAGCTTTCTCACAAATGGAATTAGTACACACAGTGTTATTGAATCAATATTTCAAGGGGATGAGGAAGGCCTGAAGCTTCCTCTTCCTACATCTGCTGACATTCAGGATTGAACATTTTAAATATGTTTATTAAGTCACAATAGTTCGACTTTGGCAAAATGCTTATTTATTTATCTCCTAATTGACTTAAGGGTTTGGAATCTCCATTTCCTCACCTATTAATTGCAAGAAAAATTTTCTTGTCTCTTGCAAAGATTCTGTATGACTGAAATGTTTTTTAAAACAATGATTCCTGACCACAGATTGTTGGACAAAGGCCTATTTAACAAGGCCATGATGAAGTGAAGTAAACCAGACAGTTAGGAGATAAAATTAAAAAATTAGCTAGTACTTTCAACCAAAATGCCAATCCGATAGACTTGGGGTGGAGGTGAGGGATAATATGATAAGTGTTTGTTTATATTTAAAGCTCCTCATGTGATTTCTTAAAGCTAGCAAAGATTGAGCCTCACAGCTGTACATGAGTATGAATTGAACTTAAAGTGATGCTACTATGAATACCATTAAGAATGAATAACTAGCTGGTGTGGTGGCGCACACCTGTAATCCCAGTGGCTCAGGAGGTTGAGTCAAGAGGATAGAGAGTTCAAACCCAGCTTCAGCAAAGGTGAGGTGCTAAGCAACTCAGTGAGACCCTCTCTCTAAATAAAATACAAAAAAGGGCTGGGCATGTGGCTCAGTGCCTCTGAGTTCAATCTCCTATATCAAAAAATAAATAAAGAAAGAAAGAAAGAAAGAAAGAAAGAATAACTGCAATGCTTTTGGAAATCACTGTGAAAGAATAATTCAAGAGTTTTTTTCTAAGTACACTGTATATTTCCGTGTAGACTGTTAAAAAGTCAAATAAAAATAACTATTTTATGAATTTATAGAACCAATTAATATATGCTTTTATCTGCAGATTTTAATGACCCTCAAATAATAAGCATCTGGCACAATCACTGGCACTTAGGAGGTCCTCCAGAAATGTTAGCTGAATTAATATGATATTGAAATGTGGACAACACGGTTGTCTGAGATTATCTGACTAAGTGATACCATTGAATTCAGCCATCTATTCTTACAATTAAGAGACAGTTCTTAGAGTGTAGGTTGGGGGAAAAAGAGAGTTTCTGAATGTCTCACAAGTATAAGCCTTCTATTGGTTTCTTGTTGGGAAGCAAATCTTGGAGTCATGCATCTAGCTGTCTAATTAACTAGAAGGCATGCATCTAGTTAATTAAGGAAGATAAGATATGTGTCAAACAAAAAGCAATACAACATAGAAATAAGTGTCATGGTAAAGGTTAAATAAAGAGCTGTGGGAGTCAGAGGAAGCAGATTGCTTCTGGCTGGTAGATCTGGCTAAGTTTCTTATGGGAAGTATTATTGGAGGAGAGCTTTGAATAATGAAGTTTAGAGAGAGATGGAGGCTCAGAGGGTATTCTAGGCTGCGTAGTGAGCATTAGCAAAGATGCCTAGGTAGCAAGGAAAAAGAAGGCAGATCTGACTACAGACATACCAGACTCGAGATGAGCAGAATAAATAAATTTTAAGGTGTGAATTTGTGTGTGTTTTTGTGTCTTCCAAATTGGGAAATGGGTTAGTAAAGCATTTGCAAAGGTTGGACTGAGGAAGGTATAGTAATCTGGGGCTCCTAACACCTGGGAGCCGTCTTCACCACCTCTGGACCTAACATTTCTGTGCAGATGAGTGAATTCACAAAATCTCCTTTGGGAAGAAGAAGAGAGAGTCATCCTAGGTTCCCTTCATATGTCAAATTAACTAGAATGCTAATGATTTCTATGGAGTTGGATGCCAACTTTGCTTTTGATCCTTACAAACTGCTTTTCTTAGGGCAGTGGAACTTCTAATAGCTATGGTTTTAGGGGTCTCAGCAACCTTCTCTCTCCCTCCTTTAATGACAGATTTTGCTAATCAGATCAGAGAATTAGGAGCATGACTCAGGCTGAGCCAATCATATAATGTTCCATTCCGTGGCCACTGTGACCTTTGTGCTTGGCTATAACCTATGCAAGAACAGGCAGGGAAAAGCATGCCTGCCACCCTCCTTTGTGGGTAAAGTTATAAGAAGATGACTGCAGAGCTCCAGGTGCCGCCTTCCTGATTTGCAGCTTCAGACTCTATTTACCACCTACATCTCCTTTGTGTAACTATCTTTTACTTAACCTGCTTCAAGCTGAGTTTCTATTACTTTTGATTGAAAAAAATTCCTCCAAATGCTGAGTGGACACCGCCAGGTTTTTCTGATTTTAGGTGAACATGACCTTGGGGTATAACATATTTTCTGAATCTCAGTTTCCCTGACCTTTGGCCCTTGCACTTACTCTCTCTGCTAAGAACATTCTTCTCTTTAGAAACGTCATGGCTCCGTCTCTTTCCCTTTAAGTCTGGACTCAAATGTTACTTTCTGAGGAGGTCTCTCCAAACTACTCTCAGCACTACCCTTCTCTTATAGAGATCTAACACACTACATATCTCACTTAATGGTTATGTTAATTATTGCTTTGCTCAAGTAGAGTGTATGCAGGGGTTTTGGACTATTTTGTGCACTGCATATCCCCAGTGCAGTGCCTAAAAATATATATAGACATAGATATCATAGATTGATAAATGTCTGTTAAATAAGTGAACAATTAAATAATAAACACTTTGTTTTCCAAATACCCTTTTCAGACTTAGGATGTGGAATTACATTTTGATGCATAGATTATTTGCAAGTTTTTGATAATGACACATTCACGAAGGTGATGCGTCCTACTGATGTGTCCTCTTCATGAAGATGGTCACCTCCATGAGGGCAGGGACCTTGCCTGCCTCTTCAAAAGTAATCTTCATTCCCTAGTGTGATACCTGGAACCTGAACATATACAAGTATAACTTATATATTAGATATAGGAACGTGAAATGTAGCCTGTATCTTAAACATAGTCACACTCCGCTTTTAGTCATGGGTCTGTTATAACCTCATGAATATGGCAAGCACTATAGTTGCCAAGCTTTCCTGTTTGGGCTTGGCTACTGGACAGCTTTGAGAAAAACAGGTCACCTATTCTTAGCCATTGCATTGGACTGACTCCCCTTTCTGCCTGTCTTGTTCTTATTTCTCTTCTCTTCTATTCTTTAAATTATATTATTGTGTCCTTGTAAGCCACCTTGAATCCTTTCTGGAACAAGGCGGAGAATAAGTTAATTAATTCACAGATTCATTTAATTCTCACAGCAATTCAGTGAGGTAGGTATTAGTTCTCTCATTACATGGGAGAGGAAACTGAGCCTCACAGATATGAAGCAATTTGTCCAAGGTCACATAACCAGTAAGAGTCAGAGTCAGGATTAAGAGTCAAGACAATCTGCCTCCATAGCAGGTGCTTTCCTGCCCTACCCTTTTTAAGCTCTGTCATATCTCAGGATGCTCTGAGCAAAGGACTTTTGGAAATGATTTTGGACAAGGAGACAGAAATCTAGGGGTCAATTTCAGGCTTTTCTGATTTTAGGTGAACATGACCTTGGGGTATAACATATTTTCTGAATCTTAGTTTCCCTACTCTTTAATTGGAGTGGTAATACATCTCCATTCAGTACTGTCAGATTTCCATCTAGGGTACCCTTCTGAAGCATATGCCTAGCCTGCAACTCAGTGGTCAGAAGTTCACAAGAAGGACCTGCTTCAGAACTAGCAAGCTACTTTCAAAGGACAGTACTTTCAGACCGATAACAAATATGTTGGATGTTATTCTGAACATTGTCTGACATGATGCTAATTCCTTTCTCTACCAAAGGCATAGAAAGACCAGAAATTCATAATGCTGGAGGCTTCAGACATAGAACACAGATGATGGATTCCAGAACTAGATAAAATTTGAGTGAAATTCTGACCTGTCTGCTGTGCTCTGTGATATTGAACTATTTAATCTGTTTCATTTTACCTCTTCTATAGCAAAACTATATGCAGCAAAACCAGTCACAATATTTACTGTCACTATATATATTTACATATTAAATGAAGTTGAAAATGATACCTTTAGAAATAGACTGGTGTACAGAGTTTCTAGTCTTTTTGACCATGTACATTTTCTTACCAGGTTTATCTTGCAAAAGTCATCTTCATCTTACTCTTAAACCATCTTGGGAGTTGGACAGTCTCTTGTAAAAGCAAAGATTTTTCAAGTTATTTAGTTCAAGAATGGTATTCATATATACTCGCGCAAAACATGTAATTCCCTGAGAGATTTTACATGGGACTGGTACCAAAACTTAGATCTTCTATTTCATTCATCCATTTATTTATTAATTCATTCATTTCAAAAACATTTGCCATACCCACTATGAATGAAATACATTTTTTACTCAAGAGCAGCTCACATTCTAACGGGAGACAGAGTCAAGAGAGAAGCCATTGGCGTACTGAAGAGAGACAGAGATTCTTAAAGGAGCACAGAGTAGACTTAGCTGAAGATATGCAACTGGAGGCATATTTTGCCACCTCTGTGTCTTCACACATGGCTCAGGTTCTGGTTTTCTGGCTCCAGAGAGCATTGGTGCCTGGGTGGGAGGTCTCTGGATCTCCATCAAGAACTTGGCTGCTAAGCCCCTGTCTTCTGTGGTCTTGTCACAGGCTTTCCCCTTTCCTTATCATAGCTTCAGAACCAAGCCTTGCAGTTTGGGCTTGGTGCTTTGCCATTTTCAGTGGTTCTAATTATATTGTTATCTGCTTCTTTGTGATCATAAAATCTTCTAATATTTCATTTTGCCTCCAAAGTGAAAATATTTTTTATAGAATGATTACCGTTTCCCTTCTTTTACTAGCACTAAAAGAAAACGTAGAAATTGCCCCATTCCATGGAGGCCACAGTTTTACCCACTGTATACTGCATGTAGTAACTAGATGTTAAACCCTACAGTCCTCAAGTCAACCCCCTCATTTTTGCGGGGTGGGTACTTGGGTTTGAACTCAGGGGCACTCAACCCCTGAGCCACATCCCAAGCCCTATTTTGTATTTTATTTAGAGACAGGGTCTCACTGAGTTGCTTATCACCTTGCTTTTGCTGAGGCTGGCTTTGAACTCGTGATCCTCCTGTCTTACCCTCCTGAACCACTGGGATTCCAGGTGGGCGCCAGTGTGCCGGGCTATCCCCCTCATTTTTGATAGGAGCAACCTGAGATCCAGAGAAGGGGAGTCACTCTATTGGAGGCCCCAATGCCCATCCTACCTTATTAATTTCTCTATATTATATCACTTTACACCATATCACTTCCACCCTAGCATATCATTTTCTCTAAAATTTAAGGTCTCCATAATGCTCTCTCTAGTCACTGTCTGCTGTAATCAGTGGACCCTTCTTGCCGAATTCACTCTTTTGTTAATTTTGAGAATGGGTGGGATACTATGCATTATGGTAACTGCTTTATCTCATTTCCCTCTAGACGACAGAAGTGGCTTTGAGACTTGCTGGAAAAATCCAATTGTAATGGAATAATTTAAGAAAACCACATTGAAGAGCCCAGTGAAACCTCCATTGACTCGTGAATAGATTTGGTCACTCAGGGGAAGGGAGCATATCCTTTGCAGAATAGAGACACCAAGGAATTTATTCCTTCTTTCCCAGGCTCTCTGCTGAGCCTGAGATTCGCAAGACCATTGTTATTAGACAACTCCATCTTCCTTTCCCTACTGAAAATAGTATTATTCACACTTGCCAAAGCAGAAGCCAAATGGTCAACTGCTTAACTTATCCCAATATTAAGTTTGTTTCCTAATGTGGAGATTATAACTTTTAATTACTTCTTTTCTAATTAGCTGATAAAAGTATAGGTTTATAAAGAAGCTAAGAAGGACAGAATGGATTTTACTGGAGGCATTAACGTCAGTTTTTAAAAATGGAGGATAATATGTTCCTTGCTTACACTTAAAATCAGAGATGAAAATGGGAAATGTGTTCCGTAAATTTTTAAATTAACTTTTTATTAATTCTGACTGAAATCCATAATTTATTTTTTACTGGAAAGAAGGGTGGAAAATAATATTTTGAATTGAACGTGGAGCCTCCAAATGCTGACAACTGGTACTCTGGAAACAAATTATAGCCCAGAATAAAAGATAAATGGAAAGCATTTACAAGCTACATGATCTGGAAAATGGGGGGAGAAATGATTTTTAAAAAGAAGAGAAGAAACAATTGACTGAATAATTAGAAAACAGAAATGACAGGTTCAGAATCTCAGTTCTCCACAGAGAGCAAGGATGCTGGTGGACTCACTGGAGGATTATTTTTCTTTTAGCACAACTTCAGTGGACAGATGTGAAGGGGAAGGGTCAGACTGTTAAGAAAGGCAGCAGAGCTACTGAATGGGAAAAAACACATACTATTACAAAATTACATTAGTTTGCATTGCAAATTCAAAACCATAGGACTCCAGCGCAGGATCAAACTGATGGTGTCAGAATGAACTGGTTGGGAAGGAAAAAGACTGATGCTTCAGCTGAGATTGACAGAACAAATCTAACAGGAAAACCAGAGCACCTCTCCATTTGGGCATGTTGCAGGCTCTGTTTCCATTCAAACTCTTTCATGGCTTTCACTATAGCTGTTTTTCCTGAGTTTCCTTTCCTAATTCAGCTAGTCTGGAATCAGGGAACCTGAATTTAATCCTAGTTCTGGCCATCTGTGGGACCTCAGGCAAATCATACCAAAATGGTCCCTGATTTATGATGGCTTGACTTGCATTTTTTGACCCTAGGATGTTGTGAAAGTGATACATGTTAAGTAGAAATTGTATTTCGCATTTTGAGTTCTGATCTTTTCCCAGGTTGGTGACCTGAGATAGGAAATTCTCTGGAGATGTTGGACAGTGGCAATGAGCCACAGCACCCACTCATCCAAAACTACCGTTGCTTTAGGGTGTACTGAGTTGTCAGGCCATGCCACTTGGTAGGCTAGACGCATCAAATGCATTTTCAAATTGTAATATTTTTTATTAAAATGGGTTCATTGGGATGTAACCCATCATAACTTGGGAAATATGTGTACTGTGAAACTTTAAATTTATTTGCAATGTGATAGTTCTAGTACATCCCTAGTGATCTCTCAATACTGCTTTGAAATTCAACAGGGAAGCAAGAGGTACAATGATAAAATCATGGATTTTGTGGAGAGACAGCCTGAGACTGAATCTCAGTTTTTCATCTATGTGACCTTGAGCAGGTACCAGTTCTCTGACCTTGGTTTCTTCAGTAAATATCTACAGAAACTCTCATTGAGTTTTTGTTTTGTTTTGTTTTGGTACCCAGGGATTGAACCTAGGGTTGCTTAACCCCCTCAGCTACATCTCCAGCCCCTTTTATTTCTTTTTCTTTTGAGACAGGGTCTCACTAAATTTCTGAGGCTGGCTTTGAATTTGCAATCCCCCTGCCTCAGCCTCCTGAGACATGGAGATTGCAGGTGTGAACCATCACGTCCAGCTCTCATTGAATTTTTGAGTCTAACGGTCAATTCAAATAAATTGTTTATAATAGTGCCTAGTATCTTCATTGTTGTTGATTTCAGTGCTGGGATGGAATGCAGGGCTTCCTGTGTGGTAGGCAAGCACTCTACCACCGAGCTGCACCCTCCGCTCCACACCTGGTGTTCCACAGACACATATGGGTGTTGACTATTACTGTCTACATGTGGGAGACATTGAAAGCTATGGGAAGTCTTGCCATAAGAGCTGGTGAGGAGGTAAAACTTCATCAGTTCACTCACCTTTGAAGCATGTTAGCATCACTAATGTAGGCACACAGAGTTCCTTAGCACTGCCAGGTGATCGAGGAAAAATTTACAGAGAGAAAAGGAAAGTGAAAAAGAAAGGTAGAAAATATGAGACAAAAAAAAAAAAATCAAAAAAGTTACTCAAAGATATTAAATAAAATTTGGTACCTGGCAGACAAAAACAGGCATCATTTCAGAAGGAAGCATGGTAAAGAGGAACAAACAAGTAAGAAAGAAAGGAAAAAAGAAGACAATAATAAGGTTGTGATGGCAGACTGGATTTATAGCTTCAGCTTGCCATTTACAGACTGTGTGACTTTATGTAAGTTACTTAACCTCTCTGGAATTATTTGCTCTTCTAAAAAATGGGAATGATAACAAATATTTAGCCCATAAGATTTTGTGAGGAATAAATGAAATAACTACTAAAGGTATTTAGAATATTGCCAAGTACTTACTAATGACAGTCTCCATCAATAGATAACATTCCTGATCCCTGAAATATACTTGTACAGGTAAATGGTTAAATATCTTAGAAAAAGCAGCTAAAGAGAGTAAAGCTCAAGGGTGTTAAGTGATTTGCTTGGAACCTGTCAGTTAATGAGCAGTGGAGCTGGGATTCTCTTTCAGTTCTTTCTAATACTGAAGTCCCACGTGCCAAGTCTCCCAAATGAATCGCCAAGTGTAAATCACTTTCATTTCACTGCACAGCGCGTCACTTACCCCAAAATAGAATTTGTGCATACATTAAAGAAATGTAGCTTTTTGGATAAACCCAAGTTGTTATTTTAAAGCTGATTATGAACAGCAAATAAAAATGATTGCATCTGTGGCTTATAAGGCATGAGATACATTACATACATCACATCGTCATCGTCATCATTGTAATCATTGTCATTTAATGGATTGTTTCTCATGTAGCTGGTGCCGTGCTTAATGTTTAATGCCTGCTTCTTAAATATTAAACTGCATAAGAATCACCTGGAGATCTTGTTGAAATTCTGATTCTGATTCAGCATTTCAGTAGCCTGAGATTCTGAATTTTTAAGTAGTTTGCAAAGTGGAACCAATGCTGCTGTTTTTGTAAACCTTATTTAGGGTAGCGAGATTTTACAGATGTTTTTTCCTCATATTAATGTCACTATAAGAAACTTACAGAATACATTGTGCCCATTATAATGAAGAAACCAAGTTTCAAGGAAGAGATGTACCATGTCTCAGGATACAGTGAGTAGGTGACAGAACCCAATTCAAGCTGCCACCTCTCTGGATCTAATGTCCCTCCACAGTTCCTCAAATACATTTAGAGCACCTAATCTGATTCATAATTTAGCACTTTAAAATATTCATATTTATTTCAGAAACAGCACAGTTTACATTATCCAAGTGTTTATATTTATTAAAAAAGCTAATTGGATATCAAAAGATGATAAATATACAGCCTTGCCTTCTATAAAACTAATCTAGTAGGAAGGTAGAGAAATAAACAAGCACTTAAAATACATTATGGAGATAATCAGTGCTGGCAAGGGCACAGGAAATCAAGGACTTAGATACAATCTTATTGGAATTTTTACTGATAAAGCCTTTCGGGGGGTAATGTGGTTCTGTGTCCAAATGCAAAATATGTGTATATGTGTATTGATTGACACAACAATTTTATGTCTAGAAATTTGTCTTAGAAAAAAAAATAGGTAAAGAAAGTGCATGTATATATATAATAATATACAATATGTATAAAGTACTATAATGAACATCTTTATATATGTATATACGTACATATACATCTTTCTATATGTGTATGAATGTTCATTACAGTATTATTTAAAATAAGTAAATAACAAAATACAATTGAACTCAGTATCCACTGAAGAAAAATTAAGTTACTATGTTCCCAGAGACAGGACTACTGTAGATCTATTTATAAAAATTAACTAAATCAATATAACTTGATATGGTTCATTATGTATTTTGTTGGGGGAGGTAAGCACATTATTGAACTTTGTGTTTGGTAAGACTCTTTGTGTAATGAATATTTCATAACTAGTAAAATCAAGATATACAAAGTGTGGTTTACATACATGGTGCTTGTCAGGGAGTGGAAAAAGTAAGACTTTCACTTCCCCTTTTACACAGTTCTAGTATGGATAAACTGTTTTTTTAATTGTTCATAACTACAAGGATATTGCCATTGTACAATGAAACATCCACTGTCAGAAATACTACAAGAGTATTCAAAGTGTTACTGCTGTGATAGGCAGGATTTCTCTTTCTGTGTGATCAGTTTGGGAAACTGCAGTGAGATGATATTCCAACTGGAACTTGATGTGGAGTTGAATTTCCTTAGAATGGGAATAGAGATAGAGGGGAGACTCAGGTTTGGGCAAGAACTTTCCTAAATAGGAGGACTAGCTCCTTCACGGGGGTTCTCAGTTTTTCACTAAGCCCCAAACACCTGAATGATAGGGCACATTTCATCATAATTGTGACACAAAGGGGTTGTAATTAGGAAATTGTGGGTGAGGAATGTCAGTTTCCTGTTAATAACTCCTGGCACAGAAAGTCACTCTGGGAAGGAACAATGGAGAGAAAATGAATAAGTGGGGTTTATAGGAAAGACTGCAGAAACAAGTTGTGTGTGTGTATGTGTGTGTGTCTTAAGGGCCAAATTTCCACGAGCACTTACTACATAAGTGTATACAACTTTAACACTATGGTATTAGTGTTTAGTATTGTTTTTAAACAAAATGTTTCCTCATTTTAAGGAAAGCAAAACTGAGACTTACTGTAGTTTCAATTTTTTAGATTTTTTTTCAATTGCAAGTGCTAGTGAGTCTTTCGTTGTGTTAATATAGAGAATAAAAGAATTTAATAACCACAGAAATGAAAAGTTGTACCCTATTTGTGTACAATGAATCAAAAGGCAGTTTGTAAAAATAAAAAAAAATTAAAAAAACATAAATGACCTCTAAAGAGCTTGAAAATAAGGAACAATATTAGTTCTATGAGACTGTTGATTAACAGAAACAGGACATATGCATAAAACGTATGCAGAGAGAGAAGTAACTGTAATTTTAAATACGACCCTTGATCTAAAAGGCATAAAAGTAGATGTTTAGAACTGTGGTTGTCTAATGACATGAGTCAGTTCTTACAAGTCTCAGTTGAGCAGACTTGGTTTGACAGCAGATATTCATTTATTGAAAAATGGTTATTTTGTTAAAGCATGAGGTAGATCAGCTATTTTATTTCAGGTATAAGTTGACAAGATAAATGGTGTTGTGGTTTATAGGAAGAAGTTGCTGGGAACTACAGTAGAAGAGAAAGGGTAAGGGGCCATGTTGGGAGGCTGTGGTGCAAGAACCCTATTGTGGAGGGCTTTGAAGGAAGAAAGGTTGATGTTAGCACAAAAGTTGTTTATTTCAGGAGGAGGAGAAATACAGTGTGCAATATCGGGGGTTTAAGAACATTATGTGTGGAAATTACGACCCATAAATGGAAAAATAAAACTCCGTAAGAGAAAAGCTAAAAGTGAATGTAAAATATCTTTGATGGATTATTTAAATATCATATAGGACATTATTTACTTAAGATGTTGAGTGCTGAAATAGTCAAACTTATGGATAAAGAAAATGATTCTAATAGTGTGTAGAAAATTTTAGTTACATGAAGTAGTTTATTAAGAAATGTGGGCACACATGATTTCAATTTTAAATGGAGCCAATAGAAGGGACTTTATTTTCCCCTCACAGTACTTTCAAAGAGTAGACCACTAAATGGGGTATGCATAGGGCTAGGGAAATTACTGCATAAAGATCATTAATTTATGGAAGCAAGGAGATTCTGTAAGTTAGGTAAAGTTTGAGAAGGATAAGTAAAATTTGTATTTTGGATATTAGTTGATTTTAAGAGGTTTCAGCAGATTCAAGTATATGTACACACACACACATATGTATAGGTATATTAAAGACTTTTAGTTCAGAAACAAAAGGTTAAAAAAAAAAGAGAATTTACTGAGTTTCAGGACTCTGAAGGTTTAGGTACCACAGTAAATTGTACTGTTTCTCATTTACAGGGTGGAAATAATGTTTATCTGACTAAATTGTTGTAAGGATTACATAAATTAATATACAGAAATAACATGAATTGTATCCAGTAAATGATTATCACTTAATTTATGTTTTATGCTACATCATTGCTGTTCTTACTTGTAGGGTAAGTAGTGGATTACATTGGTAGAGGTAAAGGATGACAATTTTTCCCATTAGCAGGCCTGATTGTACAAATCATTTGGAATATAAATTTCACATAGCTACCTATTGGTATATAATTTAGAATTAGGACTTCGTCTCTGTATCTCCATTTCTTCCCCCACTAAATATGAGAATGAACACATCTTGCAAGACTATTACAAGGATTTGAAATAATATACATATTTAAACAAACAAGATTTAATCCTCTCAGAGGTTAATATAAGAATTACCTTAGGAAGAAGACTCCTTTGTTAAAAAAAAAAAAAATTCACTGTAAGTAACCCACTAAAGGAGGCTGTAGAGAATAAATGGAGAAGCTCCTCATGAGACAGAGAAGCATTTGCTGAGATGAGGCAGGTCAGGGCTGGATTGTGCAGCAGTGTGGAGGCATGTGCTTTGCAGTGATATGCTCCACAACCACATGATCCTTCAAAGTTCTCCCTTTTATAAGCAAGTTCCTGTTCTTGTAATATACATAGAATAAGTTCATTTTAGGAGGAAGGACTTAGTTTAACTGCAGCATAAAATAAGCCCACAAAGAAAATTCAGGTGCCAGAGATTGGCAAGGGTGTATGTGGTGAGGGATGACTCAAGACTAATGGTATTTTTCCCATTAAAACTTGGTTATACTAGCTTGGTGGCCCACACCTTTAATCCCACCGATACAGGAGGCAGCCTGAGCAAATTTAGCAAGGCCCTCAGCAACTTCATGAGACTATGTCTCAAAATCACAAATAAAAGGACTGGTAATGTAACTCAGTGGTAAAGTACCACTGGGTTCAAGTCCCAATACCAAAAACAAATGAGCAAGCAAACAATGACAACAAAAGTTTGGTTATCACAAAGCCATGGGATTAGAGGTATCTAAAGGTACAAGGAAGCCCAAATTACCACCAAAATCATATTGATGTAAAACCCAGGACAGTGCTTGGCACCTAAGAATCAATTGCTCAATAAATGGTAGTATAATTTTAACAACACATACATTCCTATTACGTTTTACAGATGACCATACATTTCACATAGATTGTTTTATTTTATCTCATTTAATCTCCACAACAATTCCCTGTGGCATATTTGGGGTAATATTTTTCATTATCTGCTGCCTTCCTTTTGATTTTAGTTATTTTATTACATATAGTTTTAAATTGTATGAAATTGAATATGCCAATGTGTTTCTTTATGAGTTCTTTTGTTGCTTGAAATCTTAAAACCTGTTATTTCTCCAAGAAACTGGTAAGCATAGAACTGTATCTTCCATTAGTCCTCTGATGGTTTTATATTTTAATTATTTTTAAAATTTAACTCTACAAGGTGCATTCATAGTAGTAGATGCACATGGAAGAGAGATTATCTTTAGTGAACTTCTAAGAATGTTCATAGAGTTGATTTCCATGTTGTGTGTGTGTGTGAGAGAGAGAGAGAGAGAGAAATAACAATGATCTTGGAAGGTAAATGTATGTATTTTCCACTTTGCAGAAGTACTGCCAGCATTTACTGAACCCTTACCTCCTGCAAGGCTCTCTCTTAAGCACTTGGCAGTCTACCTTTACAACAGCCCTAGCAGAGGTTGCTATCGTCATCCTCATCTCACATAGGAGAAAATAAGGCACAGAGCAGTTGAATCACTTAGCCAACATCACTATGCTGGAAAGGGACCATGTGGAGACGCAAATCCTGCCATTCTGACTCCAGAGATGCTTTCTTAACTACTACCAACGCAGATGCCCCTGCAACTTAGAATGGGGAGCCAGCCACACCTTAGGTGGGTCTGTCTGATTTGAAAGTCCGTGTTAAATGTTACATTCATACTCTGCCTCTGTCTCTTCACCCATTTAGGTCAGAGTCAAGATGGCATGGCCATTAGCACACAGACATCCTGCTAATTGCACTTAACTCTGAGATACATATATAAGCCAATCTATAAGGCAAGAGTGAGCAATACTCTCAGAAAAGCGAGAGCTCCAGTGAGTGCAAATGTGCTTCTCAAAGCTATTTTCACCGAGGGGTTTATGTGCCTGGTAAAAATTAAATAGCTATGTGATAAATTGACCATGAGATAAAGCAATTTTCAAGGGAATAGTGAGAGGAGGAACAAAAATGATTAAGAAAATGGGACTAACTGGGTGAGAAAAGATTAAAGGAGTTAACTGTGTATAGCTGAGCTTTGGTGGAAGCAGGAGGAGAACTGAAACACCAACAGATACGGAGGCACGGTAGGTCGGAGGTTAATTTGAAGGGGTAGAGAGGGTCAAGAATGATCTTGTAGAGTCCAGTCATTACTCATATTAAAGAAAAAGAGGAAAGAGATGAAAAAGAAAATCAGTGAACGGATGTAGTTTACTAGGAATTCACATTATAACCCTGTCATATAATCAAAAGCAGGGAGCACCTACGGTGGGGTGGAGGAAAAGGAGTAGCCAGTGATGAGGTGGTCATGTGTAGTGCAATGTAGCTAAAAAGTGCAGTGCTCCCATGAGACCCAATGGCTCCCGTCCTCCTCCCACCTGCTCCCTGTTCTTTGCACATTTTTGCCTCAGAGTTCTTCCTTCAGCTTCTGGGCAGGCCTGCGGTCGTCCTTCTACGGGCTCTCTGAGCTCCCTCTCTCCTCCTTACTAGCCATTATCACTGTTTCACCATCCTCTTGTCATAGCAGGTACTCTTGCAACACTTTTCTCATTTATTTCCCATAACTCTCTCTGATAGCTTTGTTCCCTCCAGTTTTTCTTCATTCTTTTTTGATCCTTACCCATTCTTTCAGCCTCAGCTTTGAGGTAGGTGGCTTCTCTAAGGAAAACTTTTCTTCCCACTACATCCTAACTGTCTCATACTCTGGAAGCAGCCTTGTCATGATTTTCACCATGTGTACATTTCTCTCCAATTGGAATCCGTCTCCCCCTTGAGTTATGAGCTCCACAGGAGGAAGGACTCTTGTCTGTTTGCTGATGTGCCAGGTGCACAGTAGATGTGGATCAAACTCTTGTTGAATGAATGACTGTGAATGAACAAATAATAACTAGGAATAATGTAGGCGGTGACTCTTTTCTCCTCTGTGAACAATCAACTTCTGAAATTTTGAAAGCAGACCTGGTTTCCATACATTGAAAAGGACGCATTTAGAAAAAGACACCAATAGGACTGTGCTCAGAGGAGAAGAATGGATACCCAAGGGTGGCCTGAGGTTTCTACCTCAAAACTATGTCTTATAAGGAAGAGTTGGTGAATGAAAGTTGTTTCACCATGCAGAAAATAGGCTATGGGAAAATGTTTAATTATTTCCACTATATGAAGGATTCTATGTGTTGTAGAAATACAATGATGAACTGCCCTGGTGCATCAAATCTGCTTATCAATACATCTATCAATAATCAATAATCAATAACATCTATCCATTCCATTCAAAAAATAAATAAAATTGCAAAGAAAAACAATTCCATAAATGGATCAACTTTTCCAGACCAAGTTTATGGAATAATACAAAGGAGAAAAGTCTCTAGACAAATATGAACATGATTTTACCTTGGCGTTGAGGGACACCCATCTGGGCATAACACACACTGACATCCCATTAAAAACAAGAATATTTTTAGGACCTGGGGATGTAGCTCAGTGGTGGAGCAATTTCCTGGCATACTCCAGGCCCTGGGCTCAATCTCAGCACTAAAAAAAAAAAAAAAAAAAAAGAATATTTTCAAATGGTCACTATTTGACTAAATTAGATTCATCAAAAGGCAAATTCAAAACAGCTTCCAAGTTTTGCTGTAAATGTCTTCTGCGCACCGATCATATGTGATTACCTGGGCTTTCAATTATTTTCGAAGCCCAAGGAGCAGCCCGGGGGTATTTAAGAATCAGCAATTAGTTCAGTAGGTATTTGTTCTACCTAGAGGGCCATCAATTATGAGGAGCTACCCAATTTAGCTTGAATTTTACACAACAGTTACATGTGTATAATGAGTAGTGATTCTTTAGCCTTGCACTCCAACCTTCAGACTCTATCTTTTAATGCTCACAGTACACAATAAACCCTTTGCTAAAGCCAGAGGTGTCAAGTAGGTTCTCACCTTGATTCCCACCATGACTCTACCTTATTGCTTACGTAATTTCTCCTGACCTTCAAATCACATGCACACCTTTCCAGATTTCCGGATCTCTCTAGCATAAGAAACCCTGAGTCTTTCATGATATCCTTACCCTAGTGTGAAAGGTGGTACACTCACTTTTGCACTGCATTCGAAAATGCCAGGCAAAATGATTTACCAATATATGTCTTATTTTACCTTTCTGACCCAAAATTCACTTCTAGCCAAAGCCTATGATTATCTTTTGTTTTCAATACCTAGTAGGGTATTATACAAAAAGCAAAAAAAAAAAAAAAAAATTCTTGAATGAATTCATAGTGACTTTAACTGGGTTGACAAATCAAAAGCATTTTCAATACAGTTTAAATATTTATCAGATTTTATTTATTAATACTCTTCCAAAAATGACTTTGAGGTAGACCAAAAATATATAAAAAAAAAAAGTCAAACATATGTTTCAATTTCTGGGAAAGAAATAGACTCAAGACATTAAAAAGTGGAAGCATCAGCATATGCTACCATGAGGGTTAATATTAGGATGAGCAGTAAAATTGGTTCTGAGTCTCATGATAGACGAGAATATATGATGTCACATAATCTCTTATAAGTTTTTAAAAATCATTTCCTTACATAAATTATAATGGAAATTTATCTCTTGAGATGTTATGTAGGGGTCACTAGATAATATAATG
This sequence comes from Sciurus vulgaris, assembly GCF_902686455.1. NCBI lineage: Eukaryota > Metazoa > Chordata > Mammalia > Rodentia > Sciuridae > Sciurus > Sciurus vulgaris. Next base: position 77,421,319 of record NC_136472.1, read on the forward strand.
AATAATGTTCTTAATATATTTCATCACAGATAGATAAATGATCTTCATATGGGTTTTCTTCTGATATTTGCTAAAGACCAAGGGTATACCTAGAATTGGGACTCTTTAAGGATAAAAACATATATTATGATACTTATCTAATTTCCCTTTGTCATCTTATTTTTTTTTCCCCCCCTACTTGGTCTTTTGAGATAGACAAATAGGGAATTTTTCAAAATCTCCTTTTCTGTTGGTCTCTTTATTTTATGACTGACTTAGGAAGCTTAGATGTTGGGATCATTATCGGCTACTCTTTCAATTCTTATAAATTTATACTCATTTGATTCACATTTATTCATAGAGATTAGACAAATTAATATATATTCAATGCTTTAGAACCTACAGCTTACTCTCTACTATTGAATGTGAGCCTCACAAAAACACTAAATAAGTGCTATTACTTTCCCCATCTTTTTATATGAGAAAACTGATGGATGTGAGATGAAGAACAGATACGGGCATCCAGGCTGCCTGCATAATGAATATATTGACGAGGCAGGAGTGGAGATGGTGCTGATGGTGCTTCCATTCCCTCCCCAGATAATCCATTTTGAAATAGCACCGCCATCTAGTGGTTATTTCAGACACGAAAGGAATGAGGCTGCCTCAAGATGGCCCCTGGACAGTGCAATCAACATTTTATGCTATCCTGACATGCATTATTTGAGCTTAGAGCATTTCCTGCTAGTTGACAGATTCTGACCTTTCAATATGGAAAGTGCACTGCATCTACCCAGAGTCAGTCAGAGCTATTGATCTTGATAAATCATTTGACCTCAACCAGTGGTTCTCCTCCAGTTATTTAATGTTTAAGAAAGCCAGCAATGTAATCTGAAGAGGTCAAGTGTGCTTAGGAAGGACCATTGACACAATATCAGAAAGAGGCTGACTGGTATGTGTGTGTGTCAGAAAAAAAGGAAATGTGTTTTTCTGTATGTTTCTCAAGAAAAGAGACACTGAAATATTTTTGCACAAGCAAAATGGAGGCTGTGAAAACAATAACAACTAATGTGGTGTCTCACATCTTAAAAACTTCAAAACTATTCACATGTGTTATTTCATGACTTTCCTGTCAGTGTCTACAGGTATTGTATATTTTTCTTCCATGGTCCAGGTCATTAGCTTTGTTTGGAATACTCTCTTCTCTCTCCCTGTACAATGAAGGCAACCATGGTGCTATCTTATACTTTAAGTTTTTTTTTTTTTTTTTTTTTTTTTTTTTTTCCCTGATCTCTGCTACAGTTTGAACCTGGAGTATTTCCCAAAGGCTTATGTGTTAAAAGCTTGATCTTGAGTATTTTACTATTGGCATGTACAGAACCTTTAAGAGGAAGCATCTAATGGGAGGTCTTCTGGTCATTGGGGGTGTGCCCTTGTTGGAGATAGTGGGACTCTAGCACCTATCTCTTCTCTCTTTTGTTCCAGGCCGTGAGATGAAGCTTTGTTCTACCATGATTTCCTACCATGATATACCAACATAGGTCCAGCCAATAGGGTCAATGGATCTCCCACACTGTGAGCCAAAATAAACCTTTTGTCTCTTTAAGTTGATTTAACAGAAGTATTTGTTCCAGTAACAGAAAGTGATTAATATCGTTCCCTATTAGTTTATCACTGATATGCTACTTTTCCTTTTTGCCCAGTTCTCATCATATCTTGTTATCATCTTAGAACATTGATCATTTTATAATATTGCTTACATCATTTTTGCATATGTTGTTTTCTCTACTGCATCAAAAATCACATCCCTCATGCTGACATTTGAATGAAATACAAAATTTAAGTACATCAGCAGTTGTTTTAGTCAACTTTTTCTCTGCTATGAATAAAAGGATCCAACCAGAACACCTGTAGAGGAGGAAAGGTTTATTTAAGGGCTCACAGTTTCAGAGTCTCAATCTATAAACAGCATTCCTTGGGGCTCAAGGTGAGGCAGGACATCAGGTAGAAGAGTGTGACAAAGGGAGACATTCATGTGATGATCAGAAAGCAGAGAGAGAGGTCTCCACTTGCCAAAGACAAATATATACCCCAAAGCCATGCCCCCAATTCCCACCTTCTCCAGCCACACCCTACCACTTCAGCTATCACTCAGTTAATGCCTATCAGGGGATTAATCACTGATTGGGGTATGACTCTCAGAACCCAATCATTTCTCCTCTGAACCTTCTTGTATTGTCTCATACATGAATTTTTGGGGGACACCTCACATCCAAACCATAACAGCAGTGTAAGTGTAATGTAACTCATCTAATATGGTACTATGCTCTCAGTTTTGAAACTAGTTCTCATATATCTCCCTCAGTCTTTTCAGGCTCAATACTGATTTAAACATATTCCTAAACTTTGACCTACTAGACTGAAACAAGGATCTGATATCCAGGAGACTCTGCAAGTCTGGTTACCTGGTCCTAGGTCAGTAGGAGGACATATCTTTGAGAGATAACCAATAAGACTTAAGATACTTAAAGACTTTTTGATGTACACTGAACAAACGAGTATTTGATAAGTGCATTCAGTTGATAGGAGATGACCCCAACATAGACTAGACCTTTGCTATAGCCTAATATATGTAAAACTCAGCTTAGGAAATAGCTGGGACACAATTGATTTTTCCATAACTCTCATATGACCTTCACTTGCTCCAACATTTGTTATTTGTAACTGTGCATCTTCCAAGAGATTTTGAAGTCCCCAAACTTGTACCTCTGCCCATCTCAGGAGATGCTGCAGATTCTTCTGCCATCTTTACCACACTATCTTCTTTATACTATAGCTAATTCAAGCTAAATTGATTCACTCAGAGGATATCTTGAGCTGTCAAAACATTAACCTAAAGTTTATATTGTTATTAGTGGCTGTGTCTTCAGAAACATAATTGGTCCAGAGTATGAATTTCATAGATGATTGTTGAATAAACGCAAGAACAAGTGAACAAACATAGCAATTATGGAATGGATTGAGGAAAGACTGTATGCAAGCCCTGTAAGAGATGATACTGTATTTTTATTTTTATTTACTCATTTATTCAAGAGACACTTATGAGGTACTTTGAAGTACCAAACACTATAAAGGTGTTGGGAGGTTGTTTGGACACAGGGTCTCTTGTAATAAAATGGTATAAAGAAAGCTATCTAGGGTGGTATGTTTCTCCTCTCACTCCATAGGACATAGTGCAATAATCTAGAAAGCATTACATCTGCCAATATCTATACCAGGAGTTAGTTGGAAGGTGGCCTGGAACAATAGACAACTGTGAAATTGAAAGCACAGAAAAAACACAGAAAGAAAAGCAAGCCATCATGGTGCCACTCCCAAGTCAAACATTGCTAACATTTTAGTGTATGTAATTCCAAGAAAATTAATAAACCAGGGGCACTTACATGCTAATGTTTATGGAGCTCTCAATATGTCCCAGGCACCAGACATTATTTCCCTTTGCAAATGTCATATTATTTAGCTCCTGTCACAGATGCAGGGCTGCACTTTCTGGAGTGACCCTTTCGGACTAAAGGACATATTTCTAGCTGAGAAGGCTGTCTTGCAGACAGAGCTCAGCTGTCAGCCCTCACCAAGAAATGACTCGCAGATGCTTGCTTGCTCCCATCCAAGACTGGTCTACCCCCTGCCTCACCCACTCGGAAAGACAGCCTGGGTTCAGAACTCCTCATAGGGAGGGTTTTGCAGGGGGCCGCATTGCAGCCTGACCTCCCTATGCTCAAAGCAGCTGCCTTCTCTCCACCCCAGGTGTCTGTGCTGGGAAGATGCCTGCAGTAAATTTCCCACACACCACTCTCAGTCTCACTCTGCTTCCCAGGGAAGCTCCAACCCAAGACAGATACTTGAGAAGAAGGAGATAATACTAGTAGATCACATTTTAAATTCTCACTTCATAGATAATGAAACTGGAACAGAGAGATAAAGCAAATTGTTTTAGGTACTGCTGAAAAGAAAAGAATGAGCAGGATCCAAGATCCTCTAACTGTGGAGAACCAGGGTATAACAAACAGATTAAAGAGTGGGTTATTAGGAAAACAACTGATTTGGTATCTAATTTCTATGTCCAAAGAACAGAAAAGAAACATCGTGTCTCTTAGGAAATACATTTCTCCCTCTCAAGTTTTCACATTCCATAACTCCCAACAAACTGGGATTTTATTTTGCAGATTTGGGATTTCAGACACAGCAAGGAAGACAATACTGGGCATTCTCAGACCTGAGGGCACAGAAGTCTTGCCTGGAGTTGAGAATGTGCATGAGATCCCAACCTGAGAGAACCAAGTGAGGTGCCCTGAGGGTGAGGAAACTTTGGACCCTCAATCCCAATGATTTGCATCCTGTTTCCATAGAACTGGGAGCTGTGGCAAGGGCTCAGACAGTGGTGTAGAGGTGTAGAATGGAGTTCACCCTAGGAGTCCTGTTTTTAGGAGTTGCAGCAAAATATCACCCTGTTGCTATGTGGAGTCACAGGCTTTGAAAAGAAGAAGGGCTTGGGTGGTTAACATCTCCAAAATGATAAATAAACCCATACCTCTCCCAGATGGTGGCATCTCATAAGCCGGGGTCCCTTGTAGTATCCTGTGAATACCACCCAGTAATGTGAATTCAGCACCATTCATGTGGGTGAATGCTGGAGCAGGGTTAATTTTATTTAGAGACATGCAGGGTTATAATATGTCCTGGTCTTAAAGAGGGCTCAGATACCATAAAGGTGTTGAGAAGACCAGTGGAGTAGAAAGAGATCAAGAGGAAGGGAGGAGGGGTGGGAAAGTGGAAGAAATGTGGAATGAATTTGACAAAGTAATGCTACATGCTTGTAAAAATATGCCACAGAGAATCCACCTGTATGTATATCTATAAAGTACTAATCAAAAATAAATAAGTAAATGAGTGAAAGGAAAACCAGTGAAATAGAGGAAGGAGAACAAGGGAGGGAAGGATGGAGGCCAGGGACTGAAATGCAGTAAATTAAATTCCACGTTTGTATGATTTTTTCAAAATGAACCCAAATATTATATGTAACTGTAATAAAGAGAAAAAAACATTAATAAAGAAAAAATACTATAGACTAAATTAAATTTCTTTAAAGACAGAGATAGATATTGCTAAAATAAATAACATTATAACTTTAAAGTCATTGTCTTTTAGTGATACCATTTTTGAGGTCTATGTAGAATCCCATTATGTGAGTTTTAATAATTAATCTAACAATTGATCTGATTACTTAATGTAATATCTACTCTTAACCATTTAAATTGATTTCATCTTTTCTTTTTATGAACAACATTATGGTAAACATCCTTCACAGCATTTTTGTGTACATTCAATACTATTGTTTTATACTGGGAATTGAACCCCAGGGTACTCTAGAACTAGACATCCCCAGCGCTTTTTATATTTTTAGTTTTTATTTTGAGACAGGGTCTCTCTAAGGGCTGGCTCTGAAGTTGTGATCCTCATGCTCCCGTCATTGAGATTATAGGTATACACCACATGCTGAGTTCAATACTATTTCCTTAGGATCATCTGTTTAAAATGGAATTTCTGAGTATTATAGAATGTGTACATCACAGTGATTTTGATAAACATTCCTTAGCTGTTCTATGGAAAATGTGATACTATTAAGTACTCTCCAATCCAAGTTCCCATAATTTCATCAATGTTTAGGGATTATTCTTTGGTGATTGCCAATTTTATGTGCAAAATGTAGTTTCTGATTGTTCTTATGTTTCAACATTCATTGCTTTTTTCAAACACCTCAGGATTTGGAAAGTGACCAGCATCAACCTTCAAGGCAGATGTATTTGAAAGGACCACATTGAAGAGATCCAATGCTCTTTGCAAATATTGTATTCCCCCTGTCAACCGAGAGTGTCTCATCTAGGATCCCTTCAGTGAAACAGACAAGTGGATGGAAATGATAAATACAACCAGGTGAAATTATAGAGTTCAGACTTTCTTGTTTTTTAAATCAAAGTTTACCTTTGCTTGTATAATATTCTTAAAATACAAAGGTAACAAAACACAATATCACAAGCATTGATCTTGGACATTGGATATGACAGGGCAGCACAGGGAAACACCCCAAACCCTCTTCACTCCCATGGATAGATTCTGACCTTTAAAATAGTTGCCATGATGTGAAGGAACAAATCCCACTATTATAAATAAACCCAATGCACCGATGAATAAAAGAAAAAAAAAACAAATTTAAGAATAAATTTAAAAATAGTTGTCATGTCTCTCTTTGAGGTCAACCCCTCTATTACTCCAGTAATGGATATTGTGGGAACACAATAGACATATCTTTTTTCCACCTATTTATTTCCATTTTTATTCAAGATGTTTATATTTAACATTTTGTGTCAGAATCCATACTAAGTACTTTGTTTTCATAGTTATTTCTTTGTATAGAGGAAAAAGAAGGGTGAGGAGGGAGGGGGGGAAGAAAAAAATAACAGAATGAGACAAAAATCATTATCCTATGTACAGGTATGATTACACAAATGGTGTGACTCTAGTTCGTGTACAACCAGAGAAACAACAGTTGTACCCCATTTGTGTACAATGAATCAAAACAAATAAATTAAAAAAAAAAAAACTTCTAAAAAACATCAATTCTATGAACTTGATATTATTATTTGGACTAGTTTAATAGGAAAACTAACAAAATACCACACAAAAAAGGGGTTTGAATAATGGAAATGTTATTGTCTCTCAGTTTGGGGACCAGAAATTCCAGGTCAAAATGTAAACAGAGCCACTTCCTTCTGAGCCTGTGAGGGAGCATCCACTGGAGGCCTCTCCCTGAGTTTCTGGGATTTGCTGATACCTGGCACTCCTTGACACATGGAGCCATCCACCCAATCTCTGCCTTCATCTTTACCTAGCATTCTACTTATACATCCAAACTCTCCCTTTTATAAGGACTCCATTCATATAGGGCACAGACTACTCCATCACTACATCATCTTCACCTAACTATATCTGAGTGAACAATTTTCAAATCAGGTCACTTTCTAAGGTAACAGGTAACAGGATTTCAATATCTGAATATACAATATCTGTCAGGGACACACTTGGTATATGATCTGTACATAGGCTGCTCTTTCATACTTCAGATAACCAGGATATGAAGCTGTCATACTTTCCTCCATGACAGGAGGGCCTACAATTGCAAAATCATAGTTAATGGATAGAACAAAACACAAGACTAAAATGGCATGTAAAAGCTGAAACAGTAGTGGACTTTCAGGACCAAATTGGCGTCAATTGTGAAGGTAGTCATGAAAGGTTTATGAACAAGTGAGTGGAATCATCAAATTTATATAACTCTGATGGTTAAGCTGAATAAGGTAGAGTTGAATAAAATCTGCATTTCCCAGAAAAGAAATAGTTTTACAAAAAGCATCATATCTCCCTAATACTAATCATCATTATGTTTTAAATTACATTAGAGTATAACTTCTTCAGTTATTAGGGTCGCAACTAAGGTAATGGCAAACCTGGGAATAGAATCTGAGACTTCTGACTCCTAAGTTTTTCTTTTTCTTACATGTCCGTGCAACTCTGATTCTCAAACTCCAACAAGATGCCTGACTATTCAATTCTATTTTGACACTTCTGGGAGTTAGCATCAGACTTCATAGACTTGTGGATTTAGTCCACAGAACTTTTCTGAGACACCACCAGTGTGTTCCACACTCTCAGTCCACCTGAACTTCTCTCCAGTGTGGTTACAAATTCTGGGGCTACTCAGATCCTCACTCAGACTCATTAAATGGCTAGAATAATTAACAGAACTATAGAAAACACTATAAAGATGCTTTTGCACTTATGATGGGTGACAACCTGATAAGCTGATCATAAACTGAAAATACTGTAAGTTGAAAACACATTTAATATACCAAACCTACCAAACATCATAGCTTAGGAGAATGGTACACTGTAGTTTCAGTTGTTTATCCTCATGACTATATACTGACTGGAAGCTGTGACTCCCTGTTACTACCCAGCATCATGAGACAGTATTGCCATCTGGGGGAAAATCAAAACTCAAAATTCAAGATATGGTTTTTACTGAATGTGTATCACTTTTGCATCAAAAGTAGTAACATAGGCAAAACATTGCAAGTCACAGACTGTCTGTACTTCTGTATCCATTATATGGTTCATTGTATAAGATACAAATTGGGAGCAGCCAATGCAAATGATACACTTGCATCTTTACATAGTTCTCATGCCACCTTCCCAGCACCTGGATGCACTTGCCACCTCAGGAGCTCTCTGGGTCTCTTCATTAGGAGGATCTCAAGTTCAAAGCCAGGCTCAGCAAAAGTGAGGTGCTAAGCAACTCAGTGAGACCTTGTCTCTAAATAAAATGCAAAATAGGATTGGGGTTGTGACTGAGTGGTCGAGTGCCCCTGTGTTCAATCCCCAGTACACACACACAAATAAGTATTTATAATCCAATCCCCAGCTCCTCTCCCTTTCTTGGGGTGTAAGAGAGGAAGAGATTGAGAGTTTGCATACTATAATCATGTGTTTGAATGTCGAGTGAACAGCTCTATCCTGAGGCTGTCTGTGAGACTGGCTTGAGTCACCTTATTAACACGGACTCTAGTATGTTCCAGAGAGTCCTCGTGAATGATAAAAAGAGGCTCCTATCCTCCTCACGAAATTCTAGGAGATTTAAGAGTCTGTGCCAGAAATCAGGGACACAATTCAAATATAAATTTGTATTATATAAAAGCAGTCATTGGATGATAGAATGCATATTAATATTTTTATTACAAGCATTTTTATCCCATGGTTATTCTTTTACCATTCCCGATTGTGTCTATGTCTCCACACTAGGAATAAAGTTCTAGGGATATTTTTTAAAAATGATAGATACTTCTTATTAAGTAGCTGTGATGTGCCAAGAAATATGCAGAGTATTGGGAATATTAAGTACATATTCTGAAATGGTCATTGGGCTCCTTGGGTACATTTCTTAGGCTTAAGTCTTAAAATAATTTTAGATTCATGAGTTCAACGCAGTTCCATGTCACAGCCTTTATCCTATCTGAATACTTACCCTGATTGACCTTCCTGGAGTCTGAATTTTATCTCTGTGGCTCCATAACCTCAATTGGCTTGGAGGAACCTGGACTTTAGTCCTTAGTGGTCTCAACATTGAAAAACATAACCAAAATGAATAATGAGAAAGACAAAAGGACCTCTTTCTATTCTCCAAAATGTAGATGACTCCCACGGATCTGTCCTCTGTCTCACTGATTCTTCTCAAGGTCATCCTTATCACTCTAGCCCCAGCATCTAGCCATCCTCCTAATTCAGCTCTCTTCTGACCAACCACAGTAGTATTGTGTGCATGATAAAGGGTGAAAGAGTCCTGCACTAGTCCTTACTAATATTAGAACAAGAAAATCATCCTCATCATGTGACCTAGAGCCTATGGCTAAGACAATCCAATGGAACAAACTAATAATAGCTCCAGGGAATAAATGGATGCTACAACTGAACCACAGAAAATCTTTGCATAAAATACACCAATTCTGATGGGTTATTACCTGGATCTCAATGAAATAAGTAACAGCAGTGAGATATCAGAACACTTCATGATGGTAGAAAGTCTGACCTTCAGGATAAACAAGGATATCTTGGGAGGGGTTGAACTGGACCTTGGAGGAAACCAAAACCACATCATATAAGAAATATTAGCTTTATGGAAAAAATAGATCTCTGCCTTCACTTATCAGAAGATAGGTGGGTTTAACAGGGAGAAAAAGAAACAGATCCAGCTTCCTGTTGGACATAGATTTTAGTAAGCTTTGTGTTGCTGTGACCAAAAGATCTGACAGGAACAATATAGAGGAGAAAAAACTTATTTGTTTTTGTATTTGAAAGTATGTTATTTATTTTTTTCTATTATTTTTTATTTTAATTTTAATTTGTTCTAATTATACATAACAGCAGAACGCATTTCTATTAATTGTACATGAATGGAGCACAACCATTAATTTCTCTGGTTGTACATGATGTAGGGTTCATACCATTCATGTGATCATACAAGTACCTAGGTTAATGATGTTAATCGCATTCTACCATCTTTCCCCCTCCCCTGCCAACTTCCCTCCCCTCCCCTCACAACCTTCTGCTCAATCCAAAGTTCCTCCATTCATCCCCCGCACCTGCCCACCATTATGAATCAGCAGTCACATACCAGAGAAAGCATGTGGCCTTTGATTTTGGGGGATTGGCTTATTGCTTGGCATGATATTCTCCAACTCCACCCATTTGCCTGTAAATGTCATATTTTTTATTCTCCTTTAAGGCTGAGTAATATTCCATTGTTTATATATGCCACAGTTTCTTCATCCATTAATCTGCTAAAGTGCATCTAGTTTGGTTCTATAGCTTAGTTATTGTGAATTGAGCTGCTATAAACATTGATGTGGCTGCATCACTCTAGTATGCAGATTTTAAGTCTTTTGGGTATAGACTGAGGTGGTTCCATTCCAAGGAAAAAACTTATTTTGACTCAGTTTCAGAGGTTCAGTTCATGGTTGGTTGACTCTATGTTCTGGGCTCAGGGTGAGGCAGAACATCACAGAAATGGGTATGGCAGAGGTAAGCAGCTCAGGGCATAGCAACCAGGAAGCAGAGAACTCTGTTCACCAGGACAAAATGTAAACCTCAGAATCACACTCCCCCATGACCTATTTCCTGTAGCCACACTCTCCCTGTCTACAGTTACTACTCAGTTAATCATCAGTGACTTAATCCACCAATCAGGCTTATACCTCTCATTATCTAATCATTTCACCTCTGAAAATTCTTCCATTGTCTCACACAGGAGATTTGGGGACATCTCGTGTCTAAACCATGAAAATAACCTTGCACATCCTTTGGAAAGCTGAAAGTCAGCATTTATAGTGTCTTCTTGTCTACTTCCAATCCCAACTACAGGTGAACACAAAATACTAAACAATAAAATAAAAAGTCACCTAGAGTATAGCATGTCTGAATTATATATGACCTAGAAAGACTCTGTTTTGAAATTGCCATCTGAGCCCTGAGTTTCCAGGACAGTAGGTACAAACAATGCCAGGTGTGGTTTTCTGGTATAAGCCCAGCCCCAAACAACTCCCACTCAACTGATGTACAGGACTCCTGCCTCCTTGTCCCATCAATCAACAGCTTCTCCATTATGGAGAAACATCCTAGAAAAACAAAAGAAAATTGAAACAGGAGCATGCATTTTCCATGGAGATAACCTTGCAGCCTCTTTGGAAAGCAAGATAAAACCTGGCATAGAGGACTCTTCCTAGGAGGAGCAGGAAGGAGTTATTTCACTAAGCTTAATTTAGAAGAAAAGATGAACCTATATATGAAAGAATATGATAATCACTCAATCCACTCTTTCATTAAAAAGGAATCAGCAATTTGAAATTCTGCAGAGTCAATGGCAGTCCACTTGGGATAATTCTGGGTTATCTCTGACATGCTGAAACCCTTAGGTAAAGAGATGACAAACAAAATGAACCCTCCTGTGTGATTAATAACCTGTTCCTGCAGGTCTTGGTCCCACTCAGTGCCTCAGTCAGAAACAGAGTATGGACATCTCTAGTCTCTTTTGTTTGAATGCCAATTCTGTCTACCTGGGGCAAGTATTAAATGGGCTACGCTTTTACTCCTTCTCACTTCTGCTCTGAGTTGTCATAGAAAGTTTTTTTATTAGCATATAGTTCAATAGAATTCAAAACCAATTGACCAAGTGCTAATTCTCAGCTTTGTGCTAGTTATGGGATTATAGAGAAAACTAGACAAAGTCCTTTCTCTCAAGAAGATCAATGCAGTTAAAGAAAAAGATAGAAGCAGACTTTTCAAATGTAAAGCAGTGGACTCTAAACCTGAGCAGGGTGATACGGAAGCATGAGTAAGGCTGCCTAGTATGGAACTTCAAAAGAGATGTTCTGGAGAGGGTCCCAGATGAGAATGAAATGAACAAGTGAGGTAACTCACAGATGTAGTCATGGCAACTTACACTGTTACCTGTCTGTCGTTATCACCTTTCCAGGTCATTCCTGTTGCTAATGTTAACATTATGTATGTGTATGTGTGTGTTCTATTGACAGATATGATTGATGAGGAAACACAGACTCAGTGACCTTCAATGACTTGCTCATAAGAAAATGGGATCCAGGACTTGAGTCTAGAATATCTGATACTAAATATGTGAGTCTACAACTAAACCTTCTGCAGGCTGCATACTTGTTTGCATGTAATTTGCTTCTCAAGAAATTATTGTTATACCCTCTGCAATCTGAAGGTCATTTTTCTTAACTGTATAGAAGAAAGCAGTTCTTTTGTAAAAATGTCACAGGAAATGTGTTGGAGTGCTGATTCGAGGAGCCTCACATGACTTGAAAATGAATAAACCAACTATCAGCCCCACCTATTGTGCTCTTGTTTCTCCGTTTGTGAACTGGACATATTTAACTGGCCTCAGATCTCACCACTGCCCAAATTCCCTGCTTCACAATAGAAACCTTCAGGCCCTTGGCACTGCCGTACCTCCTCCATTCCTCATGGTAGCTCCAACCATCTTCTACTAATCCTCCTTATCCTTCAGGAAGAGTTAGTTCTTGTTCTAGAGACAAGTCCTTTCCCCATTAATGCTTAGAACATTTCTCTAGATTATTCCATAGACGTGACACAGCTGTTATCCTGTATTCCTAGTGGAGAGCCCTGTGTTTGACATATAGGTGTCAAGAGTTCATTGGTGGTCTATATTGAGAAAAAAATATCTTTTAAAGTAAAATTTCAGCACAAATGTAAACTTTTACATTTAATAATAGCACATTTTGTCTAAATGGGTACCCCATGTTTCTCTGCTTTTCAACTGAGATCCATATAGTTATTTTTTTCATCCCCTATCCTGGCTTGCTTTTCTATCAGTTCCACTTTTAGTCTCTAAGCAGCCTTTTCTTATTTCCTCTTCTGATTCTGAGATGTGCCATTTCTTTTAAATTCTGCCAACTACAAATAGTTTTTCTATGACTTTCAGAGCTTAACAGGTATTTTGGATGGAGATGTCAAATGCACTCAGATAACAAAAGCCAGTGGTCCTTTCTTTCCCAAACCAGCCTCTGAGTGATACTCTTATATGAAAGGAGCAGCTTGGGAAAGACAGACACTCCTGGGCTCTTACATTTTAACCGTTTGACTGGATTAGTCCAGCATCACAAAATCTCCCCTTAGGGATAAAAGCTGCATCTTCACAACTGAGTGGACCTGGGATTGAATCATGGCTTCACCACATATGAGTTCTATAATTTACTAAAGAGTTAAAATATAAATATTAAAATATATTTGTTATATATAATAAATATTGTATCATACATAACATATATATTATACTTATATACTATATATAATATAGTATATAATATGTAAATCCTGACTTACATATTAAGATGAATATATTAATGTAATAAAATGTTTATGATACATTAACATAGCATGTTACATATCACATAATATTTAACATAAGGTATATCACATACTAATGTATTAAACTAAGAAGCATAAATATATATGTATGTTATATGGTATTTTCATTTATATATGAAAATATGTACATATTTATAATATCCATTCCTCTAGAATTAGCAAGGTATATTCTTATCCTTCTTTTAGTTCTTGACTTTTTTCTCCCTATTAATTACAAATAATTCCATATATGAGGTGCATTTTGGCATGAGAATCCTTATCTCTTGGCATAGCTCATCTTTCCTGTCTGCCCCAGGCTGGGGATAAACAAGCAATAGATTATTTCTGAGCAATAGCTAGGAACCATGTCCTGGGGTATATGATGACCAGCAAGATATCATTTGGTCCTCTAGTATTTGGAATCCACTTGGTGAAAACAGCCACTCATACAAACCTCAAATTTCCATGAGCTAGGAATGGCATATTGGAGCAGGGAGAACCTGGAGTCCAGGGAGAAGAGTGAATGGGCTCTAGCTAGTGGAAGCTGAGTTAAGAGATGAAATAGTCTACAAAAAGATAATTACATAGGAAAAGAGATGTGGGTCCTAGAGTGGTTCTTTTGTGGAATCTGGAGAACAGGAGGGTAGACACATGGTTGCCTAGATGCTAGTTCGGCTGATACATGGGTAGTGACAAGACCAACCAAGACTGGAGTCATAAGAGGGAAAAAGGTGAGAGAGGCAGGCTGGGGAAGAAGTCAAGCTTGGGTCATGGAGTTGAAAGCTCTGAAAATTGAATGGGTCTCTCTAATTGGAAATTGGAAATGTTAGTTTTCACCTCTAGGAAGCTTAGTGCCTATGGTATTGTGAATGAACATTCACAAAGTTTGTAGTGAATTAGTCACATAAAGATGATGCTCCCATTTTGAATATATGAACTTCACCTTCTGTAATGCATACAGTATGTGCATAATTGAAAGAAAGATCTACATTCATTGTTTCTGGGTAAATTTATGATTATTCTTTATCATCTAGACTACCCAAGGATTGAACAATTAACAGAAATAAATGAAATGTTTCTGTAGGCCAGAAGAAGCAAGTCACTGCCTAAAAGAATAGAATAAGACAGAACTACAGTGTAAAAGAGGCAATTATAGATTTCCTGGTAAAGAATTCATACTTGGGCTTGGTCATCACCTTCAGAGTGAGGTCTTCTCTTATCTGACTTTCCTTCCTTGCATCTTCACCAACTCAACCCATACTCACTCCTAAAAGATGCAAACATTCTTTTTTTTAATTTTTATTTTTTATTGTAAACAAATGGGATACATGTTGTTTGTCTATTTGTACATGGGTTAAAGGCACATAAGGGGGAGGGTGGGGGGAGTTAGGGTTAGGGTTAGGGTTAGGGTTAGAGTTAGGGAGGGGTACAAGAATGGAGGAAGAAAGGACTGTTTAGAGGGAAAAGAAGGGTGGGAGGGGTGGGGGGGAGGGAAAAATAATCGAATGAAGCAAACATTCTTATTCCTATGTGACTTCTGTATTTGGCATGGGCTTAGAATAAGATAGAACCCAAACTTGCTATATTTCAGTTATATAAACTTGACAAGACATTTTAAATCTCTGAGCAATAGTATTTAAGAATACAACCATGTATATGATACCTAATTATTAAATGCAGGCTGAATGAATGAATTTACTTTCATAAGGATATTATAAGGAATAGAGATAGCACTCAGTCCCCGATAGAAGTTAGGAACTCAGTAACAGACACAGAGAATTATAGCAGAAGTGTCAATTTGGACCCCTTCTAATTTTTGCTTTATTCGTTCTCACTCTGCAATGACCTTCTTGTGGGCAATTCCCGTATTCTCCTCTGTGTTCACCTTGCTTGGCACACAGTAGATGTTAGCAACTATGAGGTGAACAGGGCCAGGGAGGAAGAGCCCAAAATTCTTACATTTAAGACCCACAGTGCTGGGGAAAAAGAATGAGCCCAAACAAGACGAGCAGAAGGAATGAGGGAGAGAGAGAGTAGGGAAGAGCCTCTCTACACCAATAATGGAGTTCATTTAAAAAGATGCTGTTCTGAGGCCATCGCCATGCAGGAACTCTGACTTCCACATACTCCGTCCTTCCCCCACCCGGCCATGGAGCAGAGCTGGTTCATTCCACAGCACGGTGTGTGTCCTAATTCTACGATTTAATGATCCATCCCGTGGTCTGGCCTTTCTTCTCCTGTTGCTCCCCTGCTCTTGCCACCTTCTCCTTTACGCTCATGGTCACACTTTATATCACATAATTACAGACCAGGTTGACTCTTCTGTTTCCAGAATGTAGAGGTTATTCTTTTAATTGCAGTGAGTTCTTTTAAGTTTCTGCTTATTTTTCATTATGAATGCCTGAAGCTGGCCCATCACAGTATAACTTTCAGCTCTGAAGAAAGAACTCAGCCCAAGAAGCAGAGGAGTAATCTAGAATCCCATTTTCATGCAAATTGCCCAATGTCAAAGAAATGTGGAGAAAAGAGATTCATTTCTACACTTCTGAGAGGTGACACTGACCTTTGAAAATGTCCAGCTCCACATTTTGAAGAGATTTAGATAAAACTGGTTCATTATACAGTAGTTGCAGGCCCTATAAACATATCAGTAACTCAAATCCCTTGTCCGTGTTTATGGTTCACTTCTAATGTTTTGATTGACAGGATGGGCCTTAAGCAATGCTTTTATTTTTAAAACCATTCTGCCTCAGGAAACCAAACTCCTCAGCCTAGCACCTGAGACAAGGTCCTTTCTATGAAGAACTCTATCTAGTAGCTACTCTCCATGTGTGCAAATTTTCTCTTTCTACCTTGTCTCTGTGGTTATTGCAGGTAGACATTGATTCTTTTACTTCCTATGTTCCTGGTGCAACCCTAAACAACACAAATATGACTTTTAAATTGTTATTAGGTAATCATAATGATAAGTTTAAAATAACATTAAATTATTATTGAATTAAACAATTTATTAATTATTATAAACCAACTTTAATTACCATAAGCTTGCCAAATACCTAAGTACTTTGAATCCCTACCAAATTCCCCATTATTGACATCTAGGCAGGCTTAAGAATTTTCTAAGATAGGTAAACTCGTCTTCCTAGTTCCTGCTAACTAGTGGCCCTGTTCTCTCTCTGTCACTGCCTCTCTCTGCTCTCACGCATCCTAAAGGTTGGGAAGGCAAGGAAGAGAGGAGAGATATTTCACACTGACCTGTCATTTACCTGTTCCAGGGAGTGTGCTAAGTGCTTTATTTGTGGTGTTTCATTTTAATCTGAAGAGAGTTGTGAATAAAAAATATTACTAGTCCTAGTTTTCAGAGGAGAAAACTAGACTCAAAGAATTTAGGTAACTTACAAATCTACTGTTTTAATCAGTTTTTTTGCTGCTGCAACTAAAAGATTTGATTAGAACAATTGTAGAGGAGAAAACGTTTATTTGGGGGCTCACAGTTTCAGAGGTCTCTCTCCAAAGCCACAGCCCCAAAGCCCCACCTTCTCCATAGAGTCACACCCCACCTGCCTTCAGTTACCACTCAGTTAGTTCCATGAGGGGATTAATTAACTGATTGGGGTAAGGCTTTCATAATCCAAACATTTCTCCTCTGAACCTTCTTGTATTGTCTCATAGGTAAGCTTTTGGGACATCTCACATCCAAACTATAACATCTACCATCCTAGTTCAGTTTCCTCCAAAGCAGACAGTGAGACAAGGAGTTGGTCACAAATAGATCATTCAGAAGAACTTACCTGTACAAGTGAGGCAGAAGTTAAGTACAGGAAGTATCTGATAGGAGTGTTTATCAAGCCAGTCATTGCCATAACCCACCAGGACCCACAAAAGCTGCATCCAACAAATGCAACTGCTTTCACTGGGCTGTCTGTCCCACCAAGAGAGAAGTGAAGTAAACTGCAGTGTCACTCACAGACTTTTCTGCAGTTATGGCTTAAAGACTACTCTCAAGGATGTTGGTGCCCTGCTCTTCCCAGTCTTCTATATGGCCAGTCAGAGTGGTCCCTTCCCTGCTTCAGAGAAAGTACACATTCAAAGAAATGCAGAAACAGGCATTTGAAATCAGTGGTTACCTATTTAAGTGACAGGATGTAAGAGCTATAAGGAAAAGAGGGACTGAAAAAACCCGCTATACCCACCAGCTCATACAAACCAGAAGAGAAATTCAAAGCCAGGGCTGTCTCACTCCAAATCCTACCATGATTTTGCCATAGCGTAGTATATCACTATCAATCTTATATATCATATTCCTATGGAAAAGATGAGGTTAGGAACAGCTAGAAGAGTGTTATTGTATGCAGAATCTATATCATGCATACAGAACAGAGTAATAGAATTGTCAAATATTATGTACGTAATTTGAGATCATAGCCTGGTAAGGATGTGTGTGCTTTCTCATCTTATGCCACCTCTTACTGCACAAGAGAACATGCCATCTGAATATGCAATTGAATACATATACTTTGTCCTACCCCAAGGTCCAACACTATCCTCTGCAAAGCTAACACATCTTTATGTAGATTAGAAATGAGGAAAGTCTCAAAATGACTAAAGCTCCCTGCTTCCTAAGAAAGTAGTGGCACAGAAGAAATATTCCCTCATCCTGTGGGCCATTATACCTCTAAGATCTTCTAGAGGAAAGGTTTGTCTTATACCATCCATATTAAATAATATCTACCTTCTAGAAATCTACTGGGACCAATGCTGCACCTATCTACCTTTCTAACATCTACTATTGCCAGAGTCCTCCTAGTATTTTACCATTATCCACATCCTTCACTGTGCATTTGAGGACTCACAGCTGGCCATCAGATCACCCCTCTCATTTCTCAGATTGCTTTAAGTTTCCATCTTTCACCTTTTGTTCTACCTGCCTGGCATCTATAACTATCTCCCCATAATGATCTTTGGTGTTACTACATTTACTATTACTCTATATCAGGGATTGGGTGTAGAGTAGCTGTCCTTTCTCTCTGTTCTTCCAGACATTCACTTTCCTCTTCCTTAAAAATCTCAACTCCTGGGCTGGGGAGATAGCTCAGTTGGTAGAGTGCTTGCCTTGCAAGCCCAAAGCCCTGGGTTCGATCCCCAGCACTGAAAAAAAAAAAAAAAAACAAAAAAAACTCAACTCCTTTGAAACTGGTACCATTAGACTTTATCACCATTCACCTTCCTTATTGCTGTCAACTACCTGCCTCCTCATCAATTCCTTCATTCACTGATGATTTTGTCAGCTGGCTTGATATTTCTCCTCCAACTCTATCCCTGCCTGCAGCTTAGCAATTTCAGGATTCATTTGGATGATGCATTGAGCATTTTGTTCTCTCTGTTCTTGAAAGTGGCTGCATTGAATTTTCCCTCATCCCATTTGTCATGGACTGAATGTCTGAACCCTCCCTTCAACTGCAACTGTGCATGTTATTGCCCCCACATTTATATGCTGAAACTTTAACCCCCAATGTGATAATACTTGGAGATGGGGCCTTTGGAAAATAATTTTAGGGTTAGATGAGATCATAAGGTTTGGGTCCTCATGATGTGATTAGTGGTCTTCAAAGAAGAGAAAGAGCACTTTTGCTATCTCTCCTCCCCAACCCCACCACTATGCCCAGCCTAAGGAAAGGCCATGTGAGAAGGTAGTCACCTACATTTCCAGAAAGAGGACCCTCAACACAATCCAACTGTACTGCCACCCTGACTTCAAATTTCCAGGTTCCGGAACCAAGAAATTAATTTCTGATTGAGAGTTGCCCCTCTCTAGTATTTTGATGTGTCAGCCTGAGCTGATTGATCTACCACCTGAGGCATTCACTCATGTGCTAATTTCAGTAACCTTAACCAATAACTGGACCTTGTCCCACAATTCTTTGATCACTTCCTCCATGTACAGCTCACTTCCTTTTTATATTCCAGTCTGAGTCTCCTTAATATCAGTCTAAATCTTTACCCTACCTTGTTTTGTGCCTTGTCACCCCTTCTTTTATTCACTTCCCTCCCTCTTGGCATAGGTGTCATGACTCAGTACTAGAAAGACTCCACTGAAAACACTTCTTTTCCATCTCAACCTCTCTGACAATACCAAAACCCTATTTAAAATATCTAATCCACCAACTCTGCTTCTGCACCAGAACTGCTAAACATCCCTGGAGACACCATATAACCTTGTTGACATGTCTCACTTCAACAGTAGGACCACAAATCCCAATAGATATTCTAAAATCTCTAAGGACCTTTGCCTTCGCTTTCATCATCTTCAACCTGAACTAGAAAGTAGACATTCAGAATTTTGTAAATTAAGTCATCCTGACACATTCATTCCACAAACAACCTACTATTTGTCAATCATTTTTCTATATAATGGAGACACCTCGTTGTACACAAAGACCTCTATCTTGGACCTTCCTTCTGCCATACCCCTCGCTCTACATTAGTGCTTGCGCTCTCCTTTTTCTTCTTCTTAGAATGGAAGGTCCCTTCTGTCTTCTATGGCTGACCCTCCACTGAGGCCTGTATTCCATTCTTTCACATTTTCTCAGGACTTTTGCTCCTGTACTGTGTTCCCCAGCATAAATTTCTACTTCTTCATTGTGTCATTTATAACAATTTACAAGCATGCTCTAGAGTCTACTATCTAAAACAAAGCATCAAAAACAGCAGCCAAACTTTATGGTCACTCCTACTTCTCCACATATTTTATAGGATAGAGGTTAAGGAGGAGAGCTCTGAAAATTAGCCTCCAGAGTTCATGTCTCACTTCTGCTAACAGTTGTGGGACCTGGGCAAAATTATTTAATATTTTGGGTCTTAATTTCCTCATTGGAAAAGTGTATACAACCACTCTACACACCTCTCAAATTTCTTATGAGAAGCAAATGTGTAATATCACACAGCATTCAAACTGTGTGCTGGAGAAAGGGTAAGTGTTCAATTAATGTTAGTTATTATGATAATATTTCTGCTACTAATACTAGAGTAATATAATATTAGAGTATTATCTTCCATGATCATGAACCACAATTTCAAAGAGGCTGTCCCTCTCTCCTTGCATTTCCTAACCCTTCCCATATCTTCCTTTGTTTGACCTTTAAACACAAAGCTACCATGATCAGTCCTGTAGGCTTCAGTGTCCACACTCTCTCCTTAAGTAATTTCATACAAGCCTATGGCTTTTGATAATCCCCATGTGATAATGGCTTCTAGATATTCTCTTCCCTTAGTACCAGACATATACTGGATGCCTACTTGACATCCCCACCAGAATGTCTAAGATACATCTCAGATGCCACATTGTCATGAATCACTCTTGCATGTTCAGCCATCTGTTCCCAAATCCTTGTAAATACAACATCCAAACACCTTGCTGATTAAACATAAATTCAAGTTGTTCTGGGCATCACACATATTTTCCTCTGAGTTTTGAGTGAATTCATTTCTTCAGCCAATATTTACTGAGCACCCACTATATGCTAGTTGTTGTTCTAAGTACTATAGAGCAACAGATCAAATAAAAATTCTTACCCTCATGGAGTTTACAGATAAGTATAGAAAATAAACTTCAAAACTGTTCACTGGAATTCATCTCCATTGCAATGCTAAACCCTCTCCCTGGAGTAGCTGCGCCGTCCTCCCTACACTTCTTTTCATCCACACACTTGTCCCTTTATAATCCATTTCCTGCAGAGCAGCAGAGTAATCTTGTGCAAGATTACCAAAAGGAATTGCCACTGTGCTTTCATGAAAGTCAAACAAGTGACCCTCCGCCATCTTTCTGACATGGGGCTCCAGGTGTCTCGCTTGCTCATGAGGCTCCAGGCGTGTCTGCCTCCTTTCCATCTGCTTTAGAACCAGTTCATCAGCTCTCTGCCCTGGAATTCAGGATCCAGTTTAAATGTCACTTTCTCAGGCAGCCTTTCCTGACACGCTAATATTATTCAACTACTAGTCACTTTCTTGAAGTCACCTGTTTTTATTGGTTTCTCTACGAAAACACCTTTGCACCTTTCCCGGGACACTTGGTGCTTGCCATCTTTTATTTTCCTCATTTATAGTACTAATGTGCATATATGTTTCCCCTAGATTTCAGGTGTGTCTACATCTGTCATCAGGTTCCTATTAGATTTCCACTATCATTTTTGTCAGTGTAGCCTGAACATGGTGGAGACAATGTAATATTCTGAAAATGTGTCACTTTGAACTTGGTATCAAAACTTCAATTGAACGTTATCTGTGTCACTAGCTACTGTGTATGGATTTGGGTATATTATTTTCTTGGGACTTGGTTTTCTTATTTATAAAATTAGTTTAGAGGTAATAGACTGGGTACATGACTCAGTGGTAGGGCACTTGACTATTATGTGCAAGGTCCTGAGTTACATCAAGTACTGGGAATAAAAACAAACTAAACCAAAAGGTAAAACTTCATAGAGGTTATCAGTATCACATGAATGCTAGAATTAATCAGAAAGACCAGACTTTAACCAGGCATGGTGATACACACCTGTAATCCCAGTGACTAGGGAGGCTAAGGCAGGAGGATCATGAGTTCAAAGCAGCCTCAGCAACTTAGCAAGGCCCTAAGCAACTTAGTGAGACCCTGTCTCAAAATAAAACATAAAAATGCTTGGGGGATGTTGCTTTGGTTAAGCAGTCCTGGGTTCAATCCCTGGTTGAAAATAAAAAAAGGAAGGAAGGAAGGAAGGAAGGAAGGAAGGAAGGGAGGGAGGGAGGAAGAAAGGAAGAAAAAAGAAAAGACTAGGCTTTAAATTTTGGCTCCCTCCCACCAGTTATATGACTTTGGAGAAGATACTAAAAAATACCCTATCTATCCACAGAATTAAATAAAATCATAAACTGTGAGAAAACCCAGCAAACTGCTTGTGAATACCTCAGAAACTCATGTTCTTTTCTCTTTTCTTCTCTGAGCTATTATGAGCAACATTCCTTGAACCCAGCAGCCCCTAGTTAAGGACGTATAGAATGAGTGAGCCACATTCACAGTGTGGAAATTCATTATTTTATCCTCATTTCAAGACGGTTAGGTACAAAAGGATTTTCCCAGCTTTGTTCAGTCCTAAGTTTAAAAGTATTAAGCAAATTAAAATAAAGAATAAAAAGGACCTTGCCAAGTTTGCATAGAGTAGGTCTATAATATTTGCATTCAGAAGAGGTTTATGCTAAACTCTGCTGAGCAAAAGCCAGATTTTTCAGTGAATGGAGTCCAGACTGGGAGAAGGAGTTGCAAGAGCCCCAGGAGCCTTCCACTTACTTAGCTTGTGCAGTCCCAGGCAGCACAGTGACTGGGTAACACCTGGGAACTTGGGAGGCATTGGATGCTCTAAGGCACAGCTGCTCTGAGAGCCCCTACCTGCCTTCTTGACAAAGTCTACTCAAGGAAAAGGAAACCTACATTTAGTGAGTCTCAACAGCTGTCAGCCACACTTCTAGATGATATATAAGCTTCACAATAAACCTTAGAGTAGGGAGCATTTTTGACATTTTACATTTGTTGAGTTTCTACTATGTGCCAAGACCTCTGACAGGCATGTCTCATACTTCACCTCAATCTTTACTGTAATCCTGGAAAAAGACATAAGTGTGCACTTTGCATAGATGAGTGGTAGAGCTGAGAATAAGAGCTGGGTCTCGCTGATTCCAGGACCCAAAACATGAACCAGATTATTTAAGCCCATTATTTACAGATTTTGGCCTAAAGTCTATGCCTGTGCTTACACACACACCCCTGCCTGATGCACTTTCAAATTATCCTAAGAAAAGATTCTGTGGTTTCCTAATGTGTGACAGCTTGTCTCCTTAGAGTCTTATTTCCCATTGCCCAATTTACTGAAAATACCTTTTGTTTTATTTCCAGGTGTGCATATTATGCCTCATCCTGTCAAAGCCCAGAGGGTTAGTGGCAGGCAGCATGACTTGAAGGTTAAGAGACAAGGCCTTTGGGAAAGATAACCAGACAAAGGGTGGTGGATTAAAGAAGATGATAAATGTAAAATGCTTGACCTAGCTGGATCTGCAAAAAAGGTCAGTTGTTGTTAGTATTGTTATTCACTCAATTCTACTTCCCCCTAAAAATAGCCTTTCTATTGTCTAAGTGGAAATGGCCTCTCACATCTCTAGTATTCCCAAGAACCTTGCTGACCTTCTTCCTGGTTTATAATATATTTTTCTCTCTCATTTCCTACAAACTGTATTTTCCTTAAGGATGAAATCTGACTCATCTATTTCATCTTTCATTTTGTCTAGAGTATGGCTATATACATGATAATATAAGATTGTATTTTTGGAATGAAGGAAGGAAAAGAAGAAAGAAGTAAGGGGAGAGAGGATGGAAGAGAACAAGGGAAAAAGATAAAAGGAAATGGGAGAGAAGATGGAGAAAAAGGAAAAATAGCATGAGAATAAACAAGTATATCTTCCAGGGTTCCGAAAGATGCAGAGCCCTGAGGCTGGATACATTGCCCACTAGGTAGTTTGGCTAGGGTATACCTCAAAGGTAGAGTACTTGTCTAGTATGTACAAGGCCCTGGGTTGGTCCTCAACAGAGACAAAGAAAAAGAGAGAGAGAGAGAGAGAGAGAGAGAGAGAGAGAGAGAGAGAGAGAGAGAGAGAGAGAGAGAGAGAGAGAGAATGGTTTCACATTGGACACATATGTTCAAATCCAGTAGGCTTTAATAAATAATGATAATTTAAGATAGTATTTGTGATACAAATATAACAATGAACATTTGTGAATGCTTGTCTTAGGTCAGATAAGTGCCTTACTCCCATTATCTCAGGCAGTCATTATTGATGATCTAAAAAAATATAAATGAAAACTGTGGTATAAGGGCTTCAGTATTGTCTTTGAACTCTCAAAATTAGTCTTAGTCTGCTTGCAGAACACAGCTCTCTATCATTGTACTGGGTATGATGTATTTCTTTTTCTTTTAATTATATGATAATCCTTTTCAATTTGTTATTTCTCTGAATATTCACAACAACCTCATAAGTTTCCTATTATTACCCCAACTTTACTGATCCTCAGAAGGCTTAGTGGCTTACATTGCCATAGTGGACAATTCAGAACATGACTCATATTCAGGTCCCCAGGGGACTTTCTTCACTTGCTGTGCATAGAATATGCTCAGTTCTCAGAACAGGCATCACAAAAGTGCTACTGAACAATTAGCTTTTGGGTAATCAGAGCATTTAATTTCTACCTGTATCATAATACCAATCATGGAGACTTGGTTATTTATTTATTGTTGTTACTTTTAAAATCTGTCCTTCTCTTTGAATATGGTGTGTCCCCTAGAGAACTTAGGTAGAAATTTGAATGCTATTCTAGCAATTTTGAGAGGCAAAGTCTTTAAGATATGAGTAGAGGGATTAATAGTGCCTTTCTTATGTAAGAGGGTGTTCTCGTAAGAGCAGGTTGTTATAAAGCAAGGCTGCCTCTCATGTTCTGCTACTTGCACACTGCCTGCTTGCCCTTCTGCTTTTCACTATGAGTTGAAGCAGCAGAAGGTGATGGTGAACACCTTTTTCTTAGACTTCGAAATTTCCAGAACCATGGGGCAAAATAAACTTATTTTCCTATGAATTACCCCGTCTCAGGTATTTTGTTATGGTAGTAGAAGATAGACTAAGACACCTACTAAATTAAAGTTGCTTGTGGGAAAGGAAATGTGCCCTCATTTATTTCTATACCCCTACTTTAAGTACAGACTTGCTCAAGACTCCACAAATATTTGAGTGAGAAAATAAGTGCAGTTCCTAGTAAGTGCACCATCATATTGAGCTAGAACACTTGTACATATTGTCATGAAGAATACAATGTCTATGTGGGACTTTGAAGGGAAAAGATAATGGATGTCTGAAAAAGGGTTTATTTACAGTCCAATGCTGTGATTCTTTGTAATGCTTCTCAAATAATTTCGTGTTAACTTTTATTTAATTTATATGTAAAGTCAACCCTTCATATCCATTGGTTCCTCATCCATGAATTAAACCAACTGTGAGTTAAAAACATTTTTAATTGCATTTGCATTAAACAGATATTTTTCTTCTGACTATTCTCTGAAGGATGTAGCACAACAACTATTTATATAAAATCAACGTTGTATTATAAGTAATCTAGAGATGATTTCAAGTATATGGGAGAATGTACATAGTTTAAATACAAATACTATACCATTTTATATAATGCATTTATACACCTAAGGATTTTGGTATCCATGTATGGCCTTGGCACTAATCAACAGATACTGATCCACTGTATTCTTACATATTCCTACAATCTATGAACACTCTGGCTAGTTGAAGTGGAACAACAAGCAGAACCATTGGAAGACCATGGATACTCATATTAGTTGTCTTGGACAATAAGTCACCAGAGATTATGAATTCCCCCACTTTTCCCAGTGAGAAGGGCTGTGCCTGAATTCATCTTCTCATGAGCTGAGTTTCCAAAGTTACTATTAGTTTTTGAGGTGGCCTCAGAAACTAAATAACATGGGGATGTTATTTGCAGATGGTTTCATCATATAAATCCTAAAAATAGCTATCACCTAAGCCCAGTCTGATCTACATGGTTGGCTTGTCCTTTTCCCACTGACATGACTGATCTCATAGTTACCCTGTGAGAAGGCATGGCCACAGAAGGCATATCTTTATCCTGCAATGCAAACTCACAAAAGCATACCTCTATATGAAAACAAAACAAAAGCACAAAAATATCAAAGGGGAACCTGCACTGTGAGAGGCAGAATAATGATACTCAAGATGTCTACACCCTAATCCTTAAAACCTATGATTATGGTACTTCATAAGGCAAAAAGGACATTTTAGGTGTGATTAAGGTTTTGTAACTTGAGATGGAGCAATAACCTTGGGTTATCTCTGTGCATCAAATGTAGTCATGTGAGTCCTTAAAAGTAGAGAACATTTCCCATCTGTGATCAGAGAGATTTTTTGATGGAAGAAGGGGTAGAGAACCGTAGCATGAGAACTGATCCTTCCAATGTTGGCTTTAAAGATGGAAGAAAGGCAGCCATAATAATCCAAGGAATGTGGGCAGTCATTAGAAGCCAGATTTTTAACCCAGTGAGAACTGTACCTTGATTCTGACCTAAGAACTATAAAATCATACATTTGTTCTGTTGAAGCGATCAACTCTGATATTTGGTTATGGTGGTAGTATAAAACTAATATATATTATTTCTTCTTAATGACTCCCATCTTATATATTTACCCATAACCCATATCTTGTGATGCAGAATTTACCCTCAGCCTTGATGCAGATAAGATGGTAACAAGGTAAGTACCTATCCCCAATGACAGTTGATTCATGTAAGTTACTATTGAACAATTTTTTAAAAACTGTTACTTATAACTTTGTATGAAAATTCAGTAATTTTGTTTATAATGTATATATTTCCCTTCATATTTTCTTCTTCTATATACATAAAACAGTTGTATTCTATTGTGCTAGGACAGTGTAAGACTGAATGAGAGGCACACACCAGAAGTGTTGCTTGCAAAATAGCAACTTGGTTTTGGATTTTACCAATGATCCAGCAGGGAGGTGTGTCCAAGGCTGTCACTGGGAGCTACCATAAGCCAAATGGAAAAGGCATAGTCAAGACCAAGTCAAAAATAGGGCTTCTGCCTTGGTGACAGGAGAGATAAGACAAAGTAATTATAGTAGACATTTGGGAAGCATCTCCCAAATGACTCCACTGTCCAGATGGAGTACCACATGTCTTGGTGAGGTCTCTCCAGTTCGGTGCCATTTTGAGAATACCAGTTGTGGTTTTCTGTGCAACCACTCCAAGATTCTGCTGTCCAACTGTCAACATTTACTATTTAGCTGTCACCAAGTTCTTGTTTTACAAAATGAAAAATGGAACCTATTTTTGGCCATTCTTAGGGTTCCAGAAAATGTATTTATACAGTTGGTGAGCATGCAGTTAACATGTGAAAAATCAATCAGTCCTTGTACCTTGTCAGAGTTGAGCCATGCATTATGACAAGAGTACCAGGGCATGTTTTCTCTCTGGTTCTTCTGTCACTCAGTTCCATAATTAAACATACACAAATATACTTACTTTTAGTCTGTCTCTAAAATACATTTGTCATGACCCAGTGTAAGAAGGATGGCCTTGGAGCTGAAGCACATTGTTCAAATTCTAGAAGTGCTACTTACTAGATATGTGGCCTTACTCAAATTACCTAAGGTCTCTTACCCTTAGTTTCCTCTTCTGAAATAATGGGGATAGTTACATAACAAAAGTGATATTTAAAGGAGTTGTTATAAGAATTAAAGGAAATAATAAATGAAAAGTGTTTAATATTATTCTTGGCACATAGTAAGAATCCAATGACTATGGGTTGGTATTATGTTTGCTACTAAGTCTCAAGTATAAGCAAAGCACATCTTGAAATAAGAAACCTCAATCTCCTGCTTTAAATTGGAGTTGGGTGTTTGTTTTATCTTTTCTTTTCCCTTCCTCCCCGTACCTCTGCCCATGTCTGTATGTCTACATGTCTATATGTCTGTCTCTCTCTCTCTCAATCTCTCTCATGAGCACACTCCAAGTTTTAAAGAAAACAGTAGACTTTGATTGTTTCAACAATTATAGCATCACCAAAAATAATCTGCTAAATTAGACATTATGAAGAATGAACTGAAGCAGAAAAAGACCGGAGGCAATGAGACTCATTAAGAGGCAATGATTATTACCATTATCATTGGAGTTTCCTAACATGGATAATGACTCTTGTATCTAACTAGTATTCACAGCTAGATGCCTTAGCTTCAAGAGTCATCAGTGACTCAATCCCTTCTTCCACTGTACCCGTTTAAGCATTTACTGAGTCCCGACCATTTAATTTCTTCTTAAATATGTCTTAAATCATACTCTCTTATCTCCATCCCATTGACCTTGTGCACCTCTTGCTTGGATTTCTGTAAGAGCCTCCTCATTATCTATTTCTGCTTGTCTCACATCATCCCATCTGTTCATTCATATATTGTAGCTGGTATGATTCTTAGGAAAGTGAGACATAATCAGGGCCATCCTCAGTTGACTTGGTGACTTCCTATTGCCTTCATAATTAAAGTCAAATGTACATGTATGATTGCATGAATGGTGTGACTCTTCATCTTGTACAACCAGAGAAATGTAAAAGTTGTACTCCACTTGTGTATAATAAATCAAAATGCATTCTGCTGTCATGTAAAACTAAATAGAACAAATTAAAAAAAAGAATTAAAGTCAAAGTCTCTGAATTGGTATATGAATCTCATTGTGATGGACCTTGGATGTCCCCACAGTCTAGTATCATAACATGTAACATAACTCAACGTGGAATATTTATTCTCAAACTTGTTGTCCTGAAGGTCGAACTCTTCAACTTACACTGTCTGCAAAAACACACTTTATATGTGTTGATTTCTTTGCTTAGAAATTGCTTTAAAGTGAAGACCTTCCTCCTTTGCCACTCTTCACCCATGTAGAATTAGACAGGGCTTCCTCTGAGTTGCTTTAGTATCTTGAGTATTCCTTCATTGTAACATTAATTTTATTGCACCTCAGTACATGTGCATAAGTTCAAAGAGTAGAAATAGAACTTTCAACATTTTAATGACCTTGATTTCTTTATTTTTTTAAGTTGCAATACTAATGATCTCCTTCTTAGTGCTGTTGTGAGGATTAGAGTTAATATATATTAACTCCTTCAAATATTGACTGACATCATAACAAGAACTTAGAAGCTGTTTTTCTTAAAAGCACTGATTCTTCACTTCAGTCTGCAGATATCCAATGGGTAACTAAAAGCAGGATAAAAGTGTGGCATATCTGCCTTCATTTTTCATCTGTCTTCTTTGCCACCTTAAGCCTTAGGTAAAGCTGGTAATCCTCTTCCTTCAAGGTTGAAGGTACCAAGATAAGAGTAACTGAGATTTTTGTTTTTTTTTTAGATTGGTAGGGACATCATAATCAACAGATTGTCAACTGCCAGCTTTTATAATGTCCTGTTCCAGACCACCTCAGCAGCACCTAAGAGTCTCCAGTCATTGCCCTAAAACTGAAGAAACTAATGCCATCTTATTTGTATAACTTGTCCTTTATCTAAATCATTATCTCATTCAGCGATCCTGGATTCCAGGAACAACAGATATGATGGATGGACATCTTGTGACAAGAGTCAAAACTAACCCTCACTTAGCAGCAACTTGTTAGTAGGCAACAAGGCTCTGCCTGACCACTCTGAGATAAGGATTTAGTCAAGACTTCATACTATGCATAATTCATATTCTCTCATATCCCCCTCCCTGGATTTGTTTCTTTCCCTATTTAAACCTGAAGCTCACATCAGTGTCCTTGAAGGCAGGGCTGATAATGCTATGACCCTTGGCTTCCCAATATGGCCATAATGAACTTTGAATTCCTTTCTTTCTTACTTCACCTTTTTGCCATCTGTTTTGCTTTTGAAGAGTGACCATATCTATTGTATTGAGACTTTCTGATGTCAGTCCCCTCTAGTTTAAGACTCCAACAACAACATTCAAAAGTATAGGTGTACTACTATGATCTTTCTTTCCTTAAACTTCAGCACAGAAATGACTTGAAGTTGGTGGCCAAACCCATCATCCCAACTGAAATGTCATTTCTTCCCTTCCCTCACCCAAGTCTCCATGTTTTCTACCCTAAGAGCCCTATTCCAAGAAGACTTTCTTCATCTCAGGAGGAAGATCTCTCTCTCTCTCTCTCTCTCTCTCTCTCTCTCTCTCTCTCTCTCTCTCTCTCTCTCTCTCTCTCTCTCTCTATTCTATCTTCAGAAACATTCTGCCTGTCTCTCTTTCTTTCTTCTTCTTCATTTTGAACCATTTACCCCATGAATGTTGATGTTTTTAAAGGAAGACCTTGACCTGGTCATCTGTGCCCACTCCTTTCTTCAGGACCCAGGGCAGAGCCAGGTATATAGTTGAGACTCTGGGAACATGTGCTAAAATAGAGACTGAATCCACAGGCTTCCCTTTCCTTTGAATGTTGACAACTTCATGGACCTCTGGTAAGGAACATGGAGGAGGCACACTGGCCTCTGTGAACAAATCTGCCTTGGCAAGCATGCCCAGCAACAGCAAATCCCTGTGCTTGGTGGTAGTGACAATAGAATCACTGGTTCCAAACCATTCACTACTGTGGTCTGGGAGTGGAAGATTGTAAGGACATGGTAAGAAGGAAGTGTTTCTGTAAGCAGCAAAGAAAAAAAAAAAAAAAAAAAAAAAAAAAAAGCCCAAAATTAGTATGTCCTGAACTCCCTCCAGAAACAGGAGAGGGGAAACTCACCCAAGGTAGAGAGGCCTGCAAAAGATGACGACACTTCTTTCTGGAAGAAGATGTAGCTGTGGAATACATTCAAGCAAAAGGAGTGGAAATAATTCCTTCCCAGAGCAGGGTGACATAGGCTTTGGAGAACATGACACTCTCTGCTATGTGTGTTCTTTAGCAGCACCACCAGCACCATCCTCCCCTCATGTAGAGCTTTGCACTTGAATAAAAAGCATTTTAATAGACTCCATCACACTTGTTCTAACTTAAAAATCCTGTGAATAAAAACAATAGTCCCCATGTTATAGACAGAGAGTGGGGCCCAGAAAGTGCACACCTCTAAACCCAGTGATTTAGGAGGTTGAGGAGGAGGATTTCAAGTTCAAGACCAGTCTCAGCAACTTAGCAAGACCCTATTTCAAAATAAAATAATAATAGTAATAATTAATAATAGTAAAATGAAAAGGACTGGGGATGTAACTTGGTGGTTAAATACCTCTTGGTTCAATTCCCAGTATGTCCTCCCCAGAGGAGGGTGACTAATAGAGGAGGCCTCTTCCTTTAGGACCTTGAGGGAAATTCTAGCAGGCAGAGCTGCCCTTTTGCAACTCCATGTTAATGGAATGCCTATCTATTTCTCCTGCTTCTACTTCTGTCTTTCTCTCCTCTCAGGAAGTTATTTACTCCACTCTCCTTGCAGAGTTCTCTAGAGCAAGAGGCACGGGAGTGACTAAAGCCCTTGAAGGCTTGGTTTGGATGATATCTTTAACAAATGATCATTCAACCTTAATCATCATGGCCCCATTATGCTTCCTGATTTGCCCCCAAATGTTCAGCAAATGAGTAACCAGTATGTTAATGCTTTAATGATTCTTAAATCTCTGCTTTAATTTGCCAAGTGGAAACTTTTTCAACCAACCAACTAATATTAAAATACTAATTATTTTCCCTTCAGAAAAGACAACAGAGAGGGATGAGAAGGTAAATGGGGAAATTGCTAAATCATCCAGGTATTATTAAGCAGTGAGCATACTAATCCTGAAGGATTATTTGTGTATCTAGTAACATCCTCTGTGCGTGAGTCTGAGTATGAAGATTTGGATAATAAAGAGAGACGCAAATACACATGCAGCAACAAGGTAGCCCTGGTTTCTTACAGATTCTGCAACACTAAATAATCCTTTATATAAAAAGACAGCAAGGCAAGAATGAAGAATTGCTTTAATTTAAACCTCCAAAATTAAGCACATACCAGAAAGAATGTATATCCCCCCACACAAAATTGTTTCACTTGGCTGTAGTCATGTTCTAAAATATTGGCTTCTAAAATGATGGAAGATAATTGGAAGTAAATCATTATTTATTACCTTAAAAAAGTAAGGGGGCACCAGATTTGGGTCTTTCTCCTTTTATCTTCTCTATCTTCTTTATTTCCTGACTTCATGACCCTTTCCCTCTTAACCAACACATTTTATTTAGAATTGTCTTAGTTTGCTGGAGCCACTGTAATGAAATGCCATTCACTGGATGGCTTAAATCACAGAAATTTATTGTCCCACTGTTTTGAAAGCTAGCTGTCCAAGATCAAGGTGTTGGCAGGGTTAGTTTCTTTGAGGTCTCTCTCCTTGGCTTGCTCCTGCTGTGTCTTAATGGTTTTCTTTTTCTGTGAGTATGCATCCCTGGTGTATCTTTGTATGTCCAAATCTCCTCCTTTTGCAAGAAAACTAGACATAGTGGCTTAGGGTTCATCCTAAAATCTCATTTTAACTTCTTCACCTCCCCAATATAGTTGCATTCTGCCATAAGGGTTAAGACCAGGAATTTGGAGAGGACCCATTGCAAACACCTGCACTGAGCATTCGTAATTAGCAAGGCCACAGGCTTTCCCTCCCACCTCTTTGCTGTTCACTCTGGTTTCCCAAGTATTTCTTCCTCTCAGAAGCTTTTGATAGGTATTAAGATCTTCCCAGGAAGATTTTCACTCCTTCTTCTCTGTCTTGCACACATATGATAGCTTTCATCACACTTCTATTTTTCATTACCCAGTGTCCAAGGTATTTACCAAAATGTGTTTGGATGAATGTTTTCCAGTAACGACAATCATAACTTGACATTTTCCTACTTTTATCCCACCACTATCAATAACTTACTGTTACTTCTTTTCTTCCTTTTCCTTCTTCTTTCCTTCCTGCTATGCTGATAACATCCTAGAATGAGGTTAGAGGAATATAGACAAAACCACTAACACTTCCTGGATAGTGTCAATAATGCTAGTGTCTTCTCTGCAAAATGAGTAGAATAAACAAAACCAAGAGACAATCTCCCTTCCTTTAGGCACTCCTCTTTTAGTTTGGACTTCCTTGGTTTCAGTAAAGACATTTAACTTTGGCTTCTAGACCCCAAGGGAGGGCTTGGCCAGCTCAGAGTTACTTCTATTTTTAAGAGCCTGGCCTTGTTCCCATTCAGACCTCCCCAGGACATGTACCAGTTGCATTGAGAGGCACAGTGGCACATTCTACAAGCTGTCCAGCACATGAAACCCTGTGACCTGGATTGACTCGGCAAGGGCTGAGCCACCCCACCAGTATCTGCAGCAGTTTGTTCTTCCCTCATCCCTTCAAGATCTGCTTCCTTTCTGCTGAAGCCTGTGCTTAGTCAGAGCTTTGTGTTTTGGTGGACCAATATCAATGGAAAGAAGGCAATATTTGCCAACAACCCCCCCAAAATTCTGCTCCTTTCAGTATTTTCACCAGGAGAAAGAAGAAAAAAGTGCATGAATTTCTACTTCTGAGAAGTGTCTGTTCAGTTCCTTAGCTCATTTATTAATTGGGTTATTTGGTTTTTTTTTGTGTTAAGTTTTTTTGAGTTCTTCATATATCTGGGAGATTAATGCTCTCTCTGAGGTGGAGGTGGCAAAGCTTTCTCCCATTCTGTAGGTGCTCTGTTCATGCTCATCATTTCCTTGGCTATAAAGAAGGTTTTTAATTTGATACCATCCTATTTATGGTTTTGTGATTTTACTTCATGCACTTTAGGAGTCTTAATGGGGAAATTGGTTCCTGAGCTGACATGATGAGAGTTGGACCTACTTTTTCTTCTACTAGGCACAAGGTCTCTGGTCTAATACCAAGCTCCTTGATCTACTTTGAGTTGAGTTTTGTGCAGGATGAGAGATGGGGATTCAATTTTATTCTGCTACATATGCATTTCTAGTTTTCCCAGCACTATTTGTTGAAGAGGCTATCTTTACTCCAATGTATATCTATGGTGCCTTTGTCTAGTATATGATAACTGTATTTATGGGGGTTTGTTTCTGTTCCATTGACCTTCATGTCTGGTTTGGTACTAATACTATGTTGTTTTATTTTTACCATAGCTCTGTAGTATAATTTTAGGTCTGGTATTGTGATGCCTATTGCTTCACTTTTCTTGCTAAGGATTGTTTTGTCTATACTGGACCTCTTAGTTTTTCAAATGAATGCCATGATGGCTTTTATCTATATCTATGAAGAATGTCATTGGAAACTTAACAGAAATTGCATTAAATCTATATAACAGTTTTGGTCTTATGGTCATTATGACGATATTAATTCTGTCTTTCCAAGGAAATAGGAGGTCTTTCCATCTTCTGAGGTCTTCTTTGAGTTCTTTCTTTAGTGTTCTGTAGCTTTCTTGTAGAGGTCTTTCACCCATTTTTTAGATTGGTTCCCAAGTATATGATTTTTTCAGAGGTTATTGTGAATAGGATAGTTTTCCTAATTTCTCTGTCAGCTGATTCATCATTGGTGTACAGGAATGCAATTGATTTATGGGTATTAATTTTATATCCAGCTACTTTTTTGAAATTGCTTATGAATTCTAGAAGTTTCTTGGTGGAGTTGTTTTGGGTCTTCTAAATATAGAATCATGTCACTGAGTAATAGGGATAGTTTGAGTTCTTCTTTTCCTATTCCCCTTTTTTTGCCTAATTGTTCTGGCTAGAGTTTCAAAATAAGGTTCATCTCACTCCAGTCAGGATGGCAATTATTAAGAATAAAAGCAATGATATATGATGGCAAGGATATGGGAAAAACAGTACATGCCTACATTGCTGGTGGGATTGCAAATTGGTGCAACTACTCTGGAAGGCAGTATGGAGATTCCTAAGAAAACTTGTAATGGAGCCAGCATTTGACCCACTCATCTCACTCCTCAGCATATACATGAAGAGTTGGAAAAAAAGCATACTTCAATGACACAGTCATATCGTTTTTAGCATCTCAATTCACAATAGTCAAGCTATGGCAACAATCTAGGTGCCCTTCAACAGATAAATGGATAAATAAAATGTGATGTACATACATACATACAATGGAATTTTACTTAGCAATAAAAAAGAATGACTTTATGACTTTTGCCATAAATGAATGGATCTAAAGACTATTATGCTATGTGCAATAAACCAGTCTCCCAGAACCAAAAGTCAAATGTTCTCTCTGATATGTGAATGCTAACACACAACAAGGGGCCAGGAGGAAAGAGTAGAAATTCAGTGGATTACATAAAGGGGAATGAAATGAAGGGATAAGGGATGGGAATACGAAGGACAGTGGAATGAATCAAACATAATTTTCCTGTGCTCACATATAAATACACCACCAGTGAAATTCAATATCATGTACAACCACAAGAATGGGATCTTAATTAGAATAAGTTATACTGCATGTATGTTTAATATGTCAAAATACACTCTACTGGCATGCATATCTAAAAAGAACAAATAAAAAATAAATTATCTGAAGTACCTAAATAAAAAAGAAAAGGGCTGCATGCAATTTCCCATTTCTTTTTCTCTTCTGCCTTCCTCTTTCTCTTTCCTCTCCCAGTCCTTCACTTTTTCTTTTTCTTCTATTTCTCTGCCCTAGTCTTCTTTATCTCCTTCCTTCATTCCCTCTTTCTGACACTTGCTCTCTATCCCTTCTTTTCTGAATATTTATTTCATGTTTTTTGTCTGTGTCCATTTTTTTCATAAAAAAAATGTTCTCAAGCTTAGGTTAGTGGAACTACCCTAAGATATGGACCATATGTGGATACAAAGTGAAACAAAAAGAGTTGTTCACCTGTTGTTGATATCCATATGATTATATAGATGGGTGCCTGTCTGAGCAATAAGTGGCAACTTAAGTCCTTCTGGGAATAGAGTTCATAATTTCTTACCTGTTTCCTATTATCATATAGGGCATCGTTTTTCTTTTTTAATAATATCTTTACTTGATTTCTTATCTGTCTAGCTCAGTTACCTGAGAACAGAGTGCATATTTGTTTCAACTATTAATATTATGAATTACTGGATTTTCTACTACAAAATTATCCTTATTCTAATTTGACTATGGTATATTTGTCTATAATAAACTGTAGAGTTGTCTTTGCTTTTATTTTTTTATATATTTCTATGTAAGAAAAAAGATTGTTGTACAGCTTCCTGCACTTGATTTTTTTGGTATCAGTATAATGCATGGGAATCCTCCATCCCTGAACATTGTCAATTTACTTAAATGACTACTACTCTGGAAATTTAAGCTGTTTTGCTCAGGGTACTGGCACACACCTATAATCCCAGAAAGTGGGGAGCTTAAGGCAGGAGGTTCACAAGTTGAAGGCCAGTCTCAGCAACTTAGAAGAGCTGTCTCAAAATAAAATTTAAAGGGTCTAAGATTGTAGCTCTTAATGTAGTGGTAAATTGCTCCTGGGTTCACTCTCAAGTATCACAATGAAAAAAAAAATGAGTCAATTCAGCTGTCTTGGGCATTTTTCAAGAGCTACAATTAGTGGTGTGCTGGAAAATGTCTAAGAATTGCCTGGGATGGGGAATTTGTAGCATTTACAGAGTTCAACATTCCCATAATGCCCATAATATAAATATTTCCTCGTGTGTGTGTGTGTGTGTGTGTGTGTGTGTGTGTGTGTGTGTTTGTGTGTGTGAGATTGAACCCGCAGTTTTGCACGTGCAAGCACTCTACCCCTGAGCTACTTCCCCATCCCTTTTTACTTTACTCTGAGACAGGGTCTCCATAAGTTGCCCAGGCTGAACTTGAACTTGAAAACCTTCTGCCTCAGTTTCAGGAGTCACCGGAATTACAGGTGTGTACCCCATCTGTCAAACTTCCCTAATTTTTTAAACTTATTAAGGTGATCTTAATCACTTCTTGATTTTGACAGTGGAAAGAAATGTGGAGAATCAGCTTCACTAACCAGTTTCAACCAGCTATATTTAGCATTTGACTTGTGGTAGATCTGCTTGTAAACTATTTTCTTACTAGTGTAATATGATTATACACAATTTTGGAGTTTATTTTGACTTAATCATATAAGCATGGAATATAATTTGCTCCAATTCAGTGCCCAGTACTTCCCTTTTCCCTCCCCTTCCCCCTTCCCGATTCCCTTTCCTCTACCAGTCTTCTATTTATTTATATTTTTAATTAGTGCCTTATAGATATACATAAAGGTGAAAATCAGCATCCTACAGTGGCACAGTCACACTAATGTTTATAGCACCTCAATTCACAATGGCTAAACCATGGAAACAACCTAGGTACCCTTCAACAGATGAATGGATAAAGAAAATGTGGAATACTCAGACTTAAAGAAGAATGAAATTATGGCATCGCTGGTAAATGGATGGACCTGGAGAATATTATGCTAAGTGAAATAAGCCAATCCCAAAGACCCAAAGGCTGAATGTTTTCTCTGATATGTGAATGCTAATTCACAGGAAGGGGGTGGGAAATAGAGGTAATTTGGACTAGACAGAGGGGAGTGAAGGAGGGAGTGAGGGTATGGGGGTAGGAATGATAATAGAATTAATCAGAATTATTACTCTATGTGTTTATATACATGACCTGTAACTCTACAGCATGAACAAACAGAAGAATGAGAAGTTATGCTCCATTTATGTATGATGTGTCAAAACGCATTCTACTGCCCTGTATAACTAGTTAGAACAAATTAAAAAATATTTTAAAGGTGAAATTCACTGGTATATTTCCATATGTACAAAGGACAGTTTGGTCAGTTTCCTTCCACCATTCCTCCTCCCTGCCCTTCTCTCTTCTTCTATTCCACTGATCTGTTTTCTATTGTCATGGAATCTGTCCCCCTTTTTGGTCTATCTTCTATATATGAGAGAAAACATTCAATCTTTAACCTTGACACTCTGAATTGTGTTTATTTCACTTAGCAAGATGTTCTCCAGCTCTATCTGTTTACCAGCAAATGCCATAATTTCATTCTTTATGGCTTTTGTGCATACATACACAGTGGTAGCAGATCTTCGAAAACTAACTCAATTTAGTCAACTATTTGTGTTGTACAGTGTCTTTCAGTCACCTTTCATTAGAAAACCATTTATTTCTTTCAAATTTTCAAGTGTATCATTTAGTCTTGCAAGTACTTTTAAGGATTATTTTTATTTCCCAATACCTCTGATACCTGCTTTCCCCACACTTCACATGTTAAATGTTGTATACTTATAGTCTTCTGTTTTATTTTGTTTAATCAGGTTTATGAGAGTCTCTGTAAGTTTGGATTGTTTACTTTTCAAAGAAACCAATTCTTAGGCTTATTCTTGGGCAATTTCAATGCTTTTCTAATATATCATTTCTGTCCATATTTATTCTTAATTTTCTAATTTATATGAATTTATTATTAAATAGTACAAACATAGTGGATATTAAGTAAGTAAGTGCTATGTACCATTATCATATAAATATATTTGCCCAGTAAAATATAACTTACTACATACTGGTTTCAGATATTATGATAACAATTATCGTAAAGATCTGAACTGGGTCCACTAACTACAGAAAAGACTTTTTGTTTTCAAGAGTACACTCACAACTTGCTTCATGACTGCATTCTGCAATGCCACCAGGCTTGCTGGGAGGTACCCCTCAGCTATCTCCCCTTTTCAGCCATGTCATGGCCTCTCCTTCCACCCACACTTGCTTGTCTACATCTGCACTAATCTCCTGTGCTTTCCAATGTCCATGTTCCTAGTAGATGTCCTCATTAAAGACAGATTTTTCTACCCACCCTTTGTCTCATTATAGGCTCCTTCAGGTCTCACTGTGGGCAGAAAATGCAACTTCCTTGTGGTCCTGGCCTGAGGTGCCTGTGATGGCCTGAATTAAGCCTGCGCCTCTTGAAGGCTTCTCTTTTCTGGAATGCAGAACTTCCATCTACATTTTAAAATTCATCAAAGAGCTTCACTTCCTGAAAACAATTTGAAGAATCAGGTCAGCAACTTGTAGAACAGATTGACAGTGCAGAGATTTGTGTTAAGAATGTGACATTAATTGCCATTCTGATTGGACTGAGATGAAATCTTAGAGTAGTTTTGATTTGCATTTCTCTAATTGCTAGAGATGTTGAAATTTTTTCATATATTTGGTGATTGAATGTACATCTTCCTCTGTGAAGTGTCTGCTCAGTTCTTTAGCCCATTTATTGATTGGGTTATTTGTTCTTTTGGTGTTAAGTTTTTCGAGTTTTTTGAGATTAATGCATTATCTGTGATGCATGTGGTAAAGATTTCCCCCAATCTGTAGACTCTCTCTTCACATTATTGTTTCTTTTGCTGAGAAGAAGCTTTTTAGTTCGAATTTATCCCATTTATTGATTCTTGATTTAACTTCTTGTGCTTTAGGGGTCTTGTTAAGGAAGTCAGATCCTAGTCCAACATGGTGAAAATTTGTGCCTACTTTTTCTTCTATTAGCTGTAGGGTTTCTGTTCTAGTGCCTAATTCTTTGATCCACTTAGAATTGAGTTTCATGCAGGATGAGAGATAAGGGTTTACTTTCATTTTGTTACATGTGGTTTTCCATTTTTTCCAGCACCATTTGTTGAATATGCTATCTTTCTCCAATGAATGTTTTTGGCACCTTTGTCTAATATGAGAAAACTGTACTTATGAGGATTTGTCTCTGTGTCTTCTATTCTGTACCATTAGTCAATGCATTTGCTTTGGTGCCAATACCATGCTGTTTCTATTACCATAGCTCTGTAGTATAGTTTAGAATTATAATAATCAAGAATACAAGCAACAATAAATGTTGGTAAGGATGTAGGGAAAAAGGTACATTCATACATTGCTGGTGGGAATGCAAATTGGTGCAACCATTATGAAAAGCAATATGAAGATTCCTCAGAAAACTTGGATTGGAGCCAACATTTGACCCAGCTATCCCACTCCTTGGTTTATCCTCAAAGAACTTAAAATCAGCATACTACAGTGAAGCAGGCACATCAATGTCTATAGCAACTCAACTCAAAAGAGCTAAACTATGGAACAACCTAGATGGCCTCCAACAGGTGAATGGATAAAGAAAATGTTATCATAATGGAATATGATTCAGCTTTAAAGAAGAATGAAATTATGGCATTTGCCAGTAAATGGATGAAGCTGGAGAATATTGTACTAAGCGAAATAAGTCAAAGCCAAAGAACCAAAGGCCAAATGTTTTCCCTGACATATAAATACTAATTCACAATAGGGGTGAGGGGTATTAGGGAAGAATAGAGTTACTTTAGATGAGGTAGAGGGAGTGAAGGGAAGGGAAGGTTATGGGAGTAGGAAGGATAGTAGAATGAAACAGACATTATTACTTCATGTACATATATGGCTGCATGACTGATGTGATCCAAAAAACGTACAATGAGAAAAATGAGAACTTATACTCCATTAATGTGTGATTTATCAAAATGCATAAATGCATTCTACTGTCATGTATAACTAATTAGAACAAATTAAAAAATAAATAAAAAAGAACCAGAAAATAAAACAGAATTTCATGTTCCCCCATATTTTTTTTTTTTTTTTTTTGAGTAATAAATGTGGAGGGGAACTGGAGTTCAGCCTGGAACAGGCAGATTGCTGGTCATTGACTATCCAGGTCTACTGTTCAGAGTGACATGAGTAGAATCCAAGTAAAACCTGATCGAGGCAATATGGAGGAATGAAAGCATTTTGGTTGAATGCCTACTGTGTGCCTATAATGGTTTGGATATGGCTTGAATGTGTCTCTCAAGGGTGCAAGTGCTGAAATTGAATCCCCATTTTAAGATATTAGGAGGTTGGAAACTTAGTTCAACTATGGTGTTTAGAGGTGGGGGTCATTGATAAGTTATTAGGATTACTAAGGTCACTAGGGTGGAGTCCCCATGATTGAATCTTGTTGGCTTCATAGGAAGAAACAGAGACCAGAGCAGAACACAGACAAATACACACACACACACACACACACACGCTTGGCATGTTAGGTCCTGTACTAATTTATAACTCTGTCACTCTATCAGTATGCTAATAAGAAGGCCATCACCAGATATGGACCCCTGATCCTGGACCAGAATGATGAGACAAATTAAAACCATGTGTGTGTGTTTGTGAGAGAGAGAGAGAGTGTGTATGTGTATATGTGTGTGTTTGTGTTTTAATGTGCATTAAACCCAGGACCTTGACCATACTAGGCAAACACTCTACCACTGAGCTATATCCTAAACCCTTTTTAAAAATTTTATGTTGATACAGGGTCTCACTAAATTACCCAGCCTACCCTCAGACTTGCAATCCTTTTGCTTCAGGTTTCCAAGGAGCTGAGATTATAGTTACATGCCATCACATTCAGCAAACCTCTTTTTTTGCAAGTACTCAGGCTCAGGTATTTCATTATAGTAACACAAATGGACTAACAGAGTACAGAACCTACTTATAATCACTCATTGAGTGCTTTGAACATCCCTATAAGATATGTATTACATCAAAACTGAGGTTTGCAGAAGCAACTATTTTTCCCAAAGTCCTACATATAGAAAACAAGAGAAAAGGGTTTGAAGTCTGACTCCAGAATTTGTATGCTTTCACAAGATTCTACTGCAGTTGTAGATAATTTTTATTTTAACACTATTGCCATGTAATATCCATGCTGTAAGCCTGTGAACATCTGACTTGTTTAGCATTCAATGGGAATAACTGTTAAGT
The DNA here is from genome assembly GCF_902686455.1 of Sciurus vulgaris. Classification (NCBI taxonomy): domain Eukaryota; kingdom Metazoa; phylum Chordata; class Mammalia; order Rodentia; family Sciuridae; genus Sciurus; species Sciurus vulgaris. The sequence goes on from NC_136472.1 coordinate 77,463,260, forward strand.
TGAGTAAGCTGCCTCTCAATGCTTGACAGTGATAATGGTTGTTTTGTTGTTCTTTGCTGCTGTTATTATGTTATTAGCGTTATCAATAGATGTCATTTGAGAAACTGTCCCACCCAATGCTATCCTTTTAAATGTTTCTATCTTTATTCCCCATGGCTGCATAGGTGGAAAGCATTATTTAAGTCCCCAGTATCTACCCAAAAATGTCTGATGTTTTCTATCAAATTTTAGAATCATGATTCTCCAGGCTTTTTTAAGCCCTGAATATGTACTCTGATTCTAACATGTTTTGGTAAGCACAGCTGCCCTGTCCTGGCTGATACACACCCTCAGCTGTATGCCTGGCTGACCACCACAGCCCCAGTCAGAGCACCGTATCTGCATGGAAGATTCAGGCACGACCTGAATGTCTCTTCTTTAGTTTCATATCTTGTTTTCTACCAATGGCCAACAAATGAGCAAATAAGGAGGGAAGCAGGCAGGCAAGATGGAAGAGAGAAGAGAAAGGGGCAGGAGAGGGGAGGATGAATGGCAGTAAGGGAGTAACTTTACCACTGCTGTGAAAGTCACCAGTCAAACCCTCTTGGGGCCTCTCCCTTCCCATATGGGGAGCTGTTGTTTTAATGATCTTACTCTCATTTCTAGTAGAGTTAGATGAAATAAATGGTTTCACATTCATTTATTTCACATCTCCCCTGAATTTCAAAACAAAGTGGTTTATATAGTCCCTGCCTTCAGCAGGTTCTACAGGCAAAATTTGTGGAAGTTTCTTTTGGGTGTCACTCAGCATTCAAAGCCTCAATTAAAAAACATGTTAATTGCTCATTGAACTGAGCTCTGATCCTACTTTACCCACAAACCATGTTTATACTAAGTGATCCAGCCCTCAGACTTAGTCAAGTCAACAAAGTGGTCACTTATAAGAAAAGGATGCAAGGAAAAAGACAGATTTTAGTTTTATGTGTGGCTAGAAATAAATTTAAGATAAGATATGAAATTTCGTTTTTTTTTTTTGCCACATTCACTCTGGAGATCAGAGAAACACAAACTGCAGACAGAAAAAGATTAGATAAGACATTCAGAAACACTTGCAAGTCAGTGTACACCCTAAGGTTTTCTTACAGATGGCTTCGGTTTCTTTCTGAGGTTCTGTTATGTTCTTGCCTTTGGATTTCATGAAGCAACTTACCTTACTTTTCATTAACCTATGTTGATTTGGTCTTCATTCTTATACTTCTTATGGTCCATACACCGTTAGCCAAGAGTCAGTGTGACATCCTAGTGAAGTGACCACTATCTATGGCTCCAGAACACCCAGAGCTGAATCCAAGCCACGGTGCTTAGCAGCCCTGGGAGCCAAATAGTGTTCTCCAAACATAACCAGATTTTAACTACTGGAACCTATACATGCCACCTTACAAAGGGAGCTTTACAGGTGTTGCTATGGATTGCGTATGGATGGAATCTGGCCCCCCGAGATTCACGTGCTGGAATCATGGCTACCAGTGTGGTAATACTGAGGAAGTGGAATTTATGTATGAATACGTAACAACAAACCCTATCTTGTTTACAACTCTAATGCACCAATTAAAAAAAAAATATGGAGAGAGAAAAAAAATGGTGGAAACTACTGGGCAGTCTTTTGAGATCATTTGAGATGTGCCCTTGAAGGGAATATAGAGACACTGGGAACCTGTCCCCTTTTTCTAACTCTTTCTTTTTTACCTGGGCCATGAGGTGAACACTGCTACCATGATGTGTTTCCTCACCACCATAAAGCAAAGGGACCAACAAGTCATGCACTAAAACTCCCAAAGCTATGGGCCAAAATAAATATTTTCTCTTAAAAAAAAAAAAAAAAAAAAGATGGGCCTAGTGGAAGTCCATTAGATCACTGGGGGCATCCCCCTAGGAAGGGATTATTGTTAATGTATTTCTTGAGGAACTCTGGACAGTTCTTGAGAGATCCTGTTGTTTAAAAAGAACATGACTGACTCCTGACTCTTTTGCTGCTTTGCTTCACCATGATTTTTGCCTCTCCCACTTGTTCCCATAATGCCTCCTCCAGGTTGTGAAAAAGTCAGAGGCCCTCACAGTGTCAAGTAGATGCTGATATCATGTTCTTGAATATCCAGAGCTGTAAGCTATATAAGTCCCTCCATTTTATAAAGTACCCAACCTCAGGTATTTTACTATAGCAAAAGAAAACTAAGACATGTAAATAAATTATAGATCTTGACAAAGACTTCTGGATTATCCAGAATGTGACTTAAATATATACAGAATAAGAAGAAAACAGAGAAATCTAACACAGAAGAAGGAAGAAGGAGGTGTAATAATGAATGCAGGAAGTTGGAGAGATGCAAGAAAGAGATTATGTACCACGCATGTAGGCAGCTAGAAACTAGAAAAGGAAAGGAGACAGACTCTTTCCTGAGTCTCCAAAATGAACCAACCTTGCCAAGATGCAGACTCTGGTCCGTGAAAATTGATTGCAGCCTTTTGATCTTCATAACTCCAAGATAATAAATTTGTGAGGTTTTTAACCACCAAATTTGTGGTAACTTGTTAAAGTAACAAGAAGAAACTAATTCAGTAGCTTGGTGACCATGGTCAAGTTTTCTACCACTCTACTTTAGTTTTATCATCTGTAATGTGAGGGAAACATGTGACCATCAGGTGGCTCTGAGGATCAATGAGTTAATATGTTGACTGCCATGTGGCAGACACTCAGCAAGCATCAAACCTCTGACTCTGCATTCAACACAGTTTTAGTCACCCAGCTAGTTAGTAGTACATTGAGAACTTCTACCCAACTTTTACTGACTTCAAATATATTACAAGAAAGCAGGAGGAAAACTGTCAATTAAGTAACCAAATCTTATAATGATTTAGCATTTATTTAGGTTTTTTTTTTAAATTGATTATTGAAAAATAGAAAGTTCTATTTTTAGTCACATTGAGATTTTAGAAATGTTCATTGCATTCTACGTAACTAAAGTTCAATTTCCTTTCTTCTGAATGAAATGTAAATAGCTATTCTAAAATTCTCTCATTTCTGTTTTTCCTACTCAATTTGTACATTATTATTTTTAGGTCCCACATTCTACTTAAATCCCCAAAAGATAATTTTAAAGACTCATATTTTTATTTAACTTTCTTTACTCATATTTTGGATTCCAATTCAATGCAAAAATCTTTTAATAAGTATTTGATATGCATAATTGCCTTCCCACATTCCTGTAGAAGGCAACCCAGTTACAACCAGGTGCTGAATGGCAACATTGCATTCAACAAAGGACCTCAAATTCTGAGGTTGGTTCCATGAGATTAAAATGGAGCTGAAAAATCCCTTTGCTTAGTGATGAGTCTTGCAACACGTTAGTATAGTTTGTTATTCATGTGTTTGTGGTAATGCCAGAATAAGCAAACGCATCAAATCACCAATTGAATAAAAGTACTGTGCATACAATATGTACAGCACATGCTTGATAACAAATGTCTATATTGCTGGTTTCTATATTTACTATACTTTTATATTTTATTTTAGAGTACATTCTTGTACTTATTAATGGGGAAAAAAAGCTAATCATCTAACCATCCTTCTGAGGGATTCAGAAGAAAGTCTCATTATCATAGGACATAATAGTGCCATGCATGTCATTGCCCTAAAATCCTGGTGGAACGAGATCCACATCTTGGTGGAAGAAAGTGATATTGATGACTCTGACTCTGCAGGCCTAGACTAATGTATGTGTTTTTGTCTAAATTTTTAATAAAAATTTTTAAAAATTAGAACAAAAAATTAAATACGAAGGATATAGAGAAAAATCTTTTTGTACATCTGTAAAATGTATTTTTTTAATATATTAAGTGGTATACAAAAGAGTTAAAAGTTGTAAAAACGTTTACCAAGTAAGGTCAGGTGAATTTATTACTTAAGGATGAAAAACATTTTTTTTGGTAAATCTAATGTAGCTTCAGTGCACCATGTTTATAAAGTCTACAGTAGTATATAGTAATGTCATATGTTGTCATATTCACTCACCGCTCACTCACCCAGAGTAACTTCCATTTTGACAAGCTATCTTCATGATAAGTGCCCTATACAGGGGTACTATTTTTCCTCTTTTATACTGTATCTTTGCTGCACCTTTCTATGCATAGATATACAAACACCATTGGGTGATAATTGCCTACACTAATCAGAGTGCTAACCTGCTGTACAGTTGTGAAGCCCATAGGCTTTACCATCTAGGTTTGTTTAAGTACATTCCATGATGTTTACACAATGATGATTAGGCCAGTGATGACATGTCCTAATGACATTCTCAGAAAGCATTTATGACTGAGTTCATGCATCCAATCATCCATTAACTTAACAATCCAGCTATTGATTTAGCAGGCAAGTATCTGTGGGTCAGTATTTTGAGCTGTTCACATGAGAGGTAGACCCAGATAAGTTGCATTTCTGCCTACAGAAGGGTTACATTCAGCTGTTGAATACAGATAACCAGATGCATAACTAAAACCAGAAACTTGCAGAAGGATCGGTGACCAGGATTAGCCTAGAGAATAAAAGGGGAGGGGTGGAGGGCTGGCTATGTTGGGTAGAAAGACAGGATTGTAAGAAAGACTTCACAGAACAAATGTGGGGCTGAGCCCATGAGGTACAGAGGAGAGGAGATCAGAAAGAAAAGAGCCTTAAATAAAAGCTTTAGTATATAAAAGGGAAAAGATGACATAGATAGATTAGGTATGATATTTGATAATATATAGTCAAAGAAAATGTCTTTGCTTTTTCTAGACAAGAGTGCAGACTGGCATTTGGTTGTCTGATAGAATAAATTTAGAAGAACATATTAGGATGTTATTATCAAGGTGGGCAGTGTTCAGAGATCTGATGTATGCATTCTGACTTTTTCCTTTCCTTTCTTTTCCCTGAAACATTACTGACAGTTGCTGCTATAGTCCAGCACTCTTGAAGTTGACATATGCTGAGTGACAGATCCAAGATAAGAGGGAAATACATTTGAATGTGCTGATAAAGGAAAAATGGGAAAAGGATGAAATTACAGAGATATAAAGGTGTATCTTTAAAGCTCTTAGGAGGACAAATTGCTAATCAGGAAAAGAACTGTACAGAGGCTTGATAAGTTCGAATGCAGAAACCCTTCTGGGATGGAAACTCTTTCTAGCATGTAGTGGTTTTATAAGGAGTCTAATGAGATCCATTTGAAAGTGCTGGCTCCATTTGGTATGAAGGGGAATTGTCAAGAGATTTTCAGATGTCTGAATGAACAGTAATAAGCTCAACAGGGCCAAGGCGGGGTGTCCAATTGGCCAAGTAACATAAAAGTTATCTTTGGAAACTCATCATTCACAATAGTATATTATATTGCCATTAATTTCTGAAAAATGGAAGCCATCTGCAAGGAGATAACCTGACATCGATGGAGTCAATCAGTGTGGGTTTACTAATAACCTAAAATTCTAGTATAGAGTATCGCCTTATACTTACTGAGTTTCGTGAACACACATCCTGTGAGTACATCCCCCCACACATGGTAATTATATAAGCCTTTTATTCATATATATACATATACACACAGATGTGTGTGTATATCTATCTATCTATATATACAATTAGATAGGTATAATTTTAAACCTTATCCTATAATTGACCTCACAAATACTATTAGTTTCTTCTAATAAAAACAGTTATTTTCAATTTTATATTTAATATTTTAGAAGCTATAGTAACTTACCATATTCAGTATCTGCCCAGTTTAAATGCAACCCTTCTCCAGGATGATTTGACCCTTGTATATAAGGATGACAAATCACTAAGAACTTGCCTCTGCATTCCTGACCTACGCTGGCTGATTTTAGGTGTGTATGGGGGTTGTTTCCTTGCTTGGGCCAGTGAGAAGGTCTGTACTTAAAATGGATAAAATGAGTAGGGAGACCTAGAGAAAATGTTCTTTCAGAGCCTTTGAGTTGTCCAGAGTGCTTTACCTTAGAATCCTAGAATCCTATCCCTTTCATGACTGCCATGATGGGTCTGTTGAAAAATGTTCCCTCCATCACTCCACAGCAGTCTGGGAAACACAGTTTGCTGAAAACTGAAAACACAGTTGCTCTTTTGTGTCTCGTGGACAGATCTCCATTAAACATGCAGGTACCCAAACTACTTCATACTTTAAAAATTTTTAAGGCTTATATCATTTCCCTTGCCCCACAACTCTGCCTCACATTCTTTACCACATTTGGAATTAATGTGCCAGATGCATCATTCCTGAAGTCAAAATCTTAACCCCCAAAACACCAAATAACCCAACTAATAAATGAATAAAAGAACTAAATAGATACTTTTCAAAAGAAAAAATGCAAATAATGATCAATTAATACATGAAAAAATGTTCAACATACCTAGCAATCAGGGAAATGTAAATAAAAACTACATTGAGATTTCATCTCACTCCATTCAGAATGGCAATTATCAAGAATACAAATAATAAATGTTAGTGAGAATGTGTGGAAAAAGGTACATTCATCCATCATTAGTGGGACTGAAATTTATTGCAAACACTCTGTAAAGCAGTATGGAGACTCCTCAAAAAACTAGGAATAGAACTACCATATGATACAGCTATCCCATTCCTTAGTATATATCCAAATTTCAAAAATCAGCATACTACAGTGACACGGCCACATCAATGTTCATAGTGGCCTAATTTACAATAGCCAAGCTATAGAACGAAACTAGGTGTCCTTCAACAGATGAATGGATATAGAAAATGTGGAGTATATATACAGTGGATATTACTCAGCCATAAAGACGAATGGAATTATGGCATTTGTTGATAAATGGAGGGAACTGGAGAATATCGTGCTAAGTGAAATAATTCAGACCTAGAAAGTCATGAGTCAAATTTTTTTTTCTAATAAATATGCAGAAACTAGACCAAAATAAAGGGTGGGGGAAGAAAGTGTGGAGGGAAATTCAGTGGAAATAGAAATCAGTGAAGTAAAGGAAGGGGATTGAGGGGGAAGGAGGAGGGTTGGGAAAGGGAGGAAAGGTGGAGTGAATCTGACCAAATTTTGCTGTATGCATATATGAATATACCACAATAAGCCTGACCTTTATGTATATCCACAAAACACTAATTAAAAAAAAACTATAAGTGAATAGAAGAAAGATCAGTAGAGTAGAGGAAATGGACAAGAGGGAGGGAGTAGGGGAGGGAAAGGGGAAACACTGGAGACTAAATTAGAGTCAATTATATTCCATGCTTCTATAATTATGACAAAATGAATCCTAATATTATGCATAACTAAAATGAAGGAACTTAAAAACATTTGTGGAACGAGAATCTTTGGAGAGCTTTTAGAGGTACTGGGAGGGTGGTGTGTTCAGAACAGTCATGGGAAGTCTGCAGCTCCCAGTCCTTTCCTCTTCCTGTGTCTTTTCCACTTGGCTCTTTTGAGTTGAATCTCTTGTAATAAACCAATAAATATTAAGAAGGTGATTTCCTGAGTTGCTTGAGGCCTTCTAATAAATTGTGAAAACTGGGGAGGGGTGGGGGAAGCCCCCCTGATGCACCTGGCTGGTGAGTGAGTCAGAGGGCGTGGCCCAGCCATGGTGATAGATGCCTGAAGGAGGGGCAGTTTTGTGGAATTGAGCTCTTTAACTTGTGGGATCTCTTTACCTCTAAATACTTAAACACGTTTGTCCCCAGAACAAGAAAACTGAACATAATGATGATATAACGATAAGATTTAGGAAATTAAATATCAGTATGATTCCATTATCTATTAAGATCTAATTATCTCAATATTCAGATCTCTCCAATTACCCCAGTAATGACCTACAGCTTTTATTCTAATCTTAGACTCAGTCAAGAATCACATTACATTTGTCATGTCCTTTTAATTTCTTATAACTTAGAAAAGTCCTCCAAGGTTTTTAGGGGTTTTGTTTTCCTTTTGCTGTTAAAAAAAAAAAAAAAAAAAAAAAAAAAAAAAAAAAAAAAAACCTTTATAAAGACATTGGTATTTTAAGAGTCCACGTACTTCACTTTGCACTTTGCAGACCATTTCTCAATTTGACTTGCTCCATGGTCTTCTTATGGCTCATTTCAGGTTAAACTTTTCTGTTTTTCTTGTTGCTTGAATATTATATTGGTGATATTGTGTCCCCAGTAGATCATATTTGGGAAGTTATTTAACCTTCTTTATTTATAAGGAAAAACTTAAAATTTCGCAGGGACAAATCCAGCCCCAGTTATTGTGATTTCTGTGCTAAGAACACACATTTTGCAGCCCTTCTGTAGAAATCAGAAAGGAACTATGGTGATGATGCCACTCTTCATCATGCAGTTGAAATCATGCTCACTCAATCATTCATTCATGAATGGATGGCACTCTGTGAAGTAGTTTCTGTTCATGATGGTGCAAAATTATTTTACATAAATTAAGAATTTTTACATGCAAGACTGGGAATGGTATGTACTCGGGAATTTTGACTTATTATCCAATTATAGTATTTGCAAAGCAGTGTATGGGGAATCTTTGAAAATAAAAATGCTAAGTTTGGGATGAAGAGGAAATCTCACTTCCTACAGTCACTGTGATCTGTAGAGTGTGGGTAATTATTGACCAAGTGACTCAGGTTTTCCAATTTGACTTATTTCCAAAGGAAAATGATAGTCAGATGATTTCTAAGGTTTCTTCCCCTTTTTCATTCAGTTTATAGATGGATTTGCTAACATTTTAAAATACAATTTATATGAATTCATTGTATAATGAATGTATAACAGGTTAAGGAAAATTAGGATGACTGGAAAAGTTCCTAACATTTCAAATAGACATCACATAAAAATAAGGCCAGCAGGCTCAATAGGACCCCCACCCTGATGCACCTCTGTTCACCTCACAAGGGACCATTGTGGACCACAGTGACTCATTTTCCCACATACGGTTACACTTTGTCCTTACTGTCTTTACTTTACCAACATACGCTTCCACTTTTGATCCTTACCATTTTTAAATTTTTTCTTTGACTTTACTGTTGTTGACTGATATAAACATTTCACCTGATCATCCTGACCCAGAGTCATAAAGAACCTTATAAGTGAGACCACTAAAAGCTTTGTTTGGCAATAGAGTGCTCTCAGATCATAAGAGCATCTGATCTAATGTGCTAATTTCTAGATTCTCTCTCTCTTTTTTTTTTTTTTTTCCAGAACTGGAATTAAACCAAGGAGTGTGCTACCACGAGCTACATCCCAGTCCTTTTCAATTTGAGGCTGGGTCTTGCTAAGTTATTGAAGCTGGCGGTGTTCTCCTTTCTCAGTCTCCTGAGCAGGTGGGATTACAGATACACATCACTGCAACCGGCCAATTTCTATATTCTTAATTATTAAACCCAGATACGTGAAAAGCACTCTGAACTTTACAGTACTAGCATCACATTTGTTGGAATAATTTCTATTTCGTGGTATATCTGTGGGGAAATTGAAAGCAGAAGCAAATCGAAATGTTGTTGAGAGACAGAGGGAGAGAGAGAAAGAGACTTATAAGTTTAAATAGCACTGGATTTGAGACCAAGATATGGATTCTTTCCTGATCGTATTCAGATGATAAATTTTATTCATTCATATCAGTTTTCATGATACTCCAATATCATACTATAATTCTATTTTCATGATACTATAATGAGTACAATAGTAAAGAAAGGTAAAGTAAACTTTGTGGAACTTGACTGCTTATGTTTGAATACCAGTCCTGCCACTTACTAGCAAAGTAAGTTGTTTAAACGCTACAAACCTCAGCTTCCTTATCTATACAAATGTAAATAATAATGGTAATTACCTCAAAGCATTAATGAGGATTGAACAGCTAACTTATGTGATACCCATTAAGCATTGATTGACACAGAGTAAGCACTACATATTGATTAACTACTATTAATAATCAGCTGCTGTGGGTTTGTACTTATTGTTGCTTCTATTGTTAGTGGGATCAAACCCAGGGGTACTCTACCACTGAGCTGCATTTCCAGTCCCTCTTAGTTTTTATTCTGTGACAGGGTCTCACTGGGTTGCGTAGGTCCTTGCTAAGTTGCTGAGACTGACTTCAAACTTGCGATCCTCCTGACAGCCTCCTGAGTCACTTGATTATAGGTGTGTTCCACTGCACCTCACTAATCAATATTGACGTCTCGTTATGCATCTGAGGTAATATAAGGAATCTTGTACACATTCTTAAAGTCAAAGAATAATTCAAAGTAATACTTGGCATCTAGGGTTAGCAATTCTTACCAATCAGGTTTCTTCCTCAAGTAATAATAATAAGGACCAAATTTATTGAGAGCTTGCTCTGTGTCTGATATATTTGAGTGTCTTTCATGAGTTTTCACTTGTAGTTTTTGTTTAGTTTTCATTAAACAGAAAGGCTATTTGCCAAAGTCTACAAAACCTGTCGCTACAACTTAAAAATCCTAAGGTTAGGATCAAACTCAGGCATTCTGATTAGAAGATTCTTTGTTTTTTAAATAACATTTAATGTCTGCAGAGTGTATTAAGATGTGGCGTGAAGTCTCTTCAATTCATGCCTTTACTGAGAACATGGTCCATGCTCAGAGTAGACAGAGATGTATCAGACAAGTTTCCTGCCTTCAAGGAGATCAGCATGTCAGGGTGAAGATGCAAAATCAAAAGGACAAAGTGTGGAGTGTGCTGTGACAGTGATTTTCAGAGGCCACTCTGGAGGACCAAGGGTGGGTCAGCGGAGGCTGGGGAAGAAAGAGGCTCCCTAGCAATATCGAGGTAGGTAGGTGTGGAGTGGGCATTTGGGACAGAGCAGCACGTGAGAAATGGTAGGATGCACTTGGACAGGTATAGAACTTTGTAGATGGAAGAGTGCAGGTAGGAGGGTATAGGACTAGAGACAAAAATGAGGGGCATGACCAGGGGACCTCTGTCTGTTCATGTGAGGAATTTGACATTTATCAAGAAGGCTTGGGGATTCTTAGAAAACATTTAACCAGGAAGAAAACCAGAGCAAATTTGCTTGGCAAAGGTCATTGCACAGAAGTATTCAGGAGTGTTTTAATCATGTCTTTGAATTAATGGTATGTTTTATTGGAATCTATGTGTATTAAGTTCCTCGTGTTTTTACAGATTTGCAATAAAGCATTTCAGTAGGTTGGATCATCAATACTACTAACAACTGACACCTACTACTTTTCTAATTTCTTACATTTATAGCATGTATTCAATTCCAGTATCTTTCATGTCCTCTGAATGCCTTATGTTTATTATTATTTGCAACTTAAAATAAAGAAACTGAGGGTAAACAAGGTTAACCTTCAACCTTGCCTCAGAATCGCAAGCTTGGGAAGAAACCCAAACAGATATCCTGAAATGGGTACCACATGAGCATCCCTCTCTGCCATTCAGTCGTTCTGCATGGAAGCCTCCCACAACCCCACCACACACAGGCCACCCTGCTATGGCACAAGTCAGTTTCAACCCAACCTACTCAGTGGGCATTCTCTGTCTTCCTTGATAATGCTTAGATAGTAGCTGATCATTAAAATGTGGGAGAGGTCTTCCACAACCATTTCAGATCAGCATCTCTATGCAAAGAGAGAGAATAGTGCGAGATGATGGTCAGTTTCAGTGCCTTTTTACTCTCTCCAATTTGATGTGCTCTTCTTGGAAAATGTCACATTAGATGCTGGGTAGCATTATTATAATAATTAAGAGGTTCTTTGAGGAAAATATACTAGTAAGCTGAGGATGGAGGAAGTGATGAATATAGCGTCCAGAGTTCTGGGATAGAGGTTTTCAAGATGGCGGCCTAGAGGGTGGCTGCATTTCATGTTGCTCCAGGACTCAGGATTCAAAAGAGGAGATATTGAGACGCTTGGGACCAACTCAAAGCAGCCGGGTGACTCTCACCCCCTGGGGGGGCGTCCCGGATGGGACGGGGGTCCCGGAACGCAGGAAACTTTGTGAAGTAGAACTGCCGGCGAGACGCCCCTCCCCCCGCTGGAGCAGTGAACTCGGACAGCTGGGAGCTCCGTAAAGGAGGCCGCTCGGCACAGCGCTGGGACTCGGAGCAGCCACTGGGGCTCCGGCGGCTGCCCAGGGGAAGAGTGGCGAGGAGAACTGTGTGGACTCAGGACACCGGGGCCTGCCCTGAGGAGGAGGAGAGGAGCGTGGCCACTTGGATTCGGAGAGACTGCACCAGAGCTACAGGCGGTTGCCAGAGGAGAAGCTGCGCGGCGAGCTGTTTGGAATCAGAACGACGCTTCTGAACCCCGGGGCCTGCCCTGAGGACGAGGAGGAAGAGGAGCGGCCGCTTGGATTCGAGTGACTACACCAGAGCTACAGGCGGTTGCCAGAGAAGGGGCTGCGTGGCGAGCTGTTTGGACTCTGACCACTTCTGAACCCCGGGGCCTGCCCGGAGGAGTAGGAGAAGGAGGAGGAGGAGCGCGGCGGGTCCTTTGGACTCGCAGTGACTGCATTAGCGCTCCAGGCGGCTGCTCAGAGGAGAAGGCGAGTGGTGAGTTGTTTGGTCTTAAAGTGACAGCTCCTGAACACAGGGGGGCTGCCTGGAGGAGAAGTGTGGTGGGACGCTTGGTCTTGAGTGGCCGCACCTGAGCTCCGGGCGGTGCCCAGAGGACCCGTGCAGCGGGTCACGTGGATTCAGAGCCACTCAGAGGGACTGCTCCTGAACACCCGGGGGGTTATCTGGAGAAGGAGGAGGAACGGGGAGGGTCACTTCGACTCGGAGTGATTGATTGCCCCGGGCTACGGGTGGTTGGTGGGAGGAGGAGGCACGAAGTGAGTTTCTTGGACTCCTAGTGACCGCACCGGCATACTGGGCGGCTGTCTGGAGGAAGAGGCCTGTGGCGGGTCTCTGGGACTCAGAGCGATTGTTCGGGGCCACAGGTGGCTGCTCAGAGGAGGGGCCACACAGCCAGGCGATTAGGCGCAGAACAGGGTCCCAGGATCTAGGAGGCTTCTGGGTGGAAGAGCCGCACAGAGACAGGCTTAGGGCGGAGCGAAGGTTCCAGGCCTGTGGGCAAATTCTCTGAGGAGGGGCAGCCTAAGGAGATTCATCTGCGAAGGGTGAGGCTCCCAGGCCCAGGAGGTAGGGCCGGGCCCCTGGAAACTTTGCAGAGGAAGGCAGCCCAGCCCAGGCAGTAGCTGTAAATTGAGGGGAACCTCTAGGAGGAAACTGACCAGCGAGACCTCCCCACTGGGTGAGTCTTCCCTGCCTGGTGAGGTTTCCCCACAAGGACGGTAAAACCAGAGACACAGGCCCAAACAGGCCTTGCCTCAGCCCACAGCCTAGGTCCCCTTTGGATGACCATTGGTCAACAAGTGGAGGCACCTCTGCCCACTAGCAGGGAATATACCCCACCTGAAGGCCACCACTCCTAGAGAGGCAGCTTCCTTGTGGAGCACCGCATTATCAACTTCCTCCAAGACTTCAGCCTACTGAAGGCTAAGAGGGGATATATATAGAAATCTTCAGGGACATTGTAAATCAACAGAGGAAATCTGCAATATCTCAGCGGTCCACTGATATCTGAACAATATGAGAAAACAAGGAAAGAAAATGCTGCAAACAAATCTAGATGTTACATCAATAAAACCCAATGACAGCATGGCAGAAGAAATGACAGAAAAGGAGTTCAGAATGTACATAATTAAAATGATCAGAGAAGCAAACGATGAGATGAAAGAGCAAATGCAAGCATTGAATGATCGCACCAATCGACAGTTAAAAGAGCAAATACAGGAAGCAAAAGATCATTTCAATAAAGAGTTAGAGATATTGAAAAAAAACCAAACAGAAATCCTTGACATGAAGGAAACAATAAACCAAATTAAGAACTCCATAGAAAGCATATCCAATAGGATAGAACACCTGGAAGACAGAACCTCAGACATTGAAGACAGAGTTCTGGGATAGATGCTGTGATATGCTACCCACACCTCACTGCACAATGCAAGGCCATTACTTCCACTATGGGGGCACCTCACCAGATTGCCCTTAATTGTCAATTCCTTTGGGGATTTTCTGAGCAATAGTTCCCCTATTTCTGGCCACATACCTTTCCTAAGGTGGAAAATATCCCATGACTGATAGGCTCAGGATCTCCAAATTCCAAATGTTTTCATCCCAATGGAAGTCAGTTTTGAAGGGTCACCCAGTCTTCAAACTCCTGAACCAGAGCTGCTGATGTTGACCTTGGGCCTTCATGACAGACTAATTCTTTTTCCTCTGCCCAATACTGCTGCTTTTATCTTCCCTTCCACAATGTTCATCCCTAAACCACTTGTAGTAAACCTTTGGCAAGTAAGAATTAAAACTCAGAGCCTGCATCTTGGAGAACCCAATGGGCAACTATCCTTGAAGGTTATTTGGGTCACTGAATCAACCAACATCCTTGATGGCCCTGTGAAGCTGCAGAACTACTTACTTAACCTGTTCATATATTTGTTAAATCAGCAATAAACATATATCACAGTTTAAGCTGATTAGTTGGCGTAGGTCAAAATATTTAGGACCTATTTGTCAATATTTTTTAACCAGACTGTAATATATTCTAAAGTGTTGATTGTGCTTTACTCATTATCATGTTTCCTTCCAGGTTTATGAATTAATGGAACACAATAAGTACCTAATGAATGCATGTTGAGGGAATGAATAAAACTTATACCTATTTTAAAATTTACCTGATATTTATGGCCATGTTCTAGCACAGTGAACTATTTCTGCAGACCTAAATTTCATATATGGTGATTTTCCTAAATCATATTGTTCAGGAAGGGCACTAAGCAAATTAAGTTTCTTTTCGAAAAAGTAAACTCAGCCCCAAATTGAAAATGAGCATTTCCATGTTTTAAAAAAGGAAGTCTACTGCTAGTACATGTTGCCATATTTCATCAAATTGAAGATTCTAATGAAAGATAAATCTACACCAAGCTTTTAGTATCTAGCTTTAGGCCTTATTGCCTGAGAAGAACAATGCTCATAAATTATTGTTTGTACAGTTTTATAGGTTAAAAAAGAGCAAATTATACATTAAAATATTTTATGACCTGTAAATGTCATAAAGTCATTCTCGTTTATGGCTATTTTCTATATTCCACATGGCTATATTCTATGTTCCAATCCTTTATGGAATATATTCTATATTCATATTTACATATATACATACACACACACATATATATGTATATATGTACATATTAGATTTTTTTAATCCACTCATCTGTTGAATGGCCACCTAGGTTGGTTCCCTAGCTTAGCTACTGTGAATTGAGCTGCTATAAACATTGAGGTGGCTGCAAAACTGTAGTATGCTGATTTTAAGTCCATACTACTCCATACTGCTTTCCAGAATGATTGCACCAATTTACAGTTCCACCAACAATGTATGGGTATACCTTTTTTTCCCACATCGTTGCCAACATTTATTGCTACTTGTATTCTTGAAAATTGCCATTCTGCTTGGAGTAAGATAAAATCTCAGTGTAGTTTTAATTTGCAATTCTCTTGTTGTTAGGAATATTGAACATTTTTTTCATGTATTTGTTGACTATCTCTATTTCTTTTAAATAGTGTCTGTTTAGTTCCTTTGTCCATTTATTGATTGGGGTTTGTTTTATTTGGTGTTTAGTTTTCTGAGTCATTTATATATTCTGAAGATTAATGCTCTATCAGATGTGCAAGTGGCAAAGATTTTCTCCCATTCCTCAGAGCGTTCCATGCTCTTGATTGTTTCCTTTGCTGTGATTCATAACCCATGCATTTATGGCTGTTTTTGTTTGTTCTCTTTCTATTTAAGAATCCACTCACTAAATCAGTTCCACACTCTTTTAATATGATATATAGGTATGTGTGAGTGTCTCTGTTATTAAATTCTCCTTCTGTGAGCTTATTTGCCCTGGCCACCTAGAAGCAAAGGGTTAAGTTAAATATGTATTTCCTATTTGTTCAATATTTCCTTTTCCTTGAAAAGGCATTCTTTTACACTTGTTTCAAACTGCCTGTACTTTATAACTATTGTAATATGAACAAAATCTTCTAGGAAATAGGTTGATATTTATATTTTATGTAAACTTTAGCATATAGAATGTTAAAAAGAGCTCTAATATTTGTGGATTATCTTCTAAGAGCAAGGCATTTTGATACTTTCTAATCTTTAACCTTCAAAGAAGCCTGGCAGTCACACAGACTGGTACACATGTTTAACCTCAGATATTTGGGAGGTTAAGGCAGGAGGATCTAAGTTTGAAGCCAATCTCAGCAATGTAGTGAGACCTTGTCTCAGAGTAAAGTGGGCTGGTTATGTAGCACAATGGTGCGGTGCCCCTGAGTTCAACCTCTAGTACTACAAAAAAGAAGAGAGAAAGAAGGAAAACAAAAAAGACAGGAAGAAAAGAAGGAAGGAAAGGCTGCAAGGAAGGAAGGAAGGAAGGAAGGAAGAAAGAAAGAAAGAAAGAAAGAAAGAAAGAAAGAAAGAAAGAAAGAAAGAAAGAAAGAAAAACCTTTTATTTCTTCTCCTCCTTTTTTTTTCCCCCCCTTGAGACAGGGTCTCACTAAGTTGCTCAGACTGGGCTTGAACTTACAACCCACCTGCCTTGGCAGCCAAGTCACTTGGATTAAAGGTGCATATCACCATACCTGGATGCAAGTGACCTTCTTAAATAATTATTAAATAAGCATTAATAGAAATTTCAAGCTTAAAGAAAACTTGGGATGATTTGACACTAAAAGACTTGCCTTGTTTTATCCTTTAAGAAGTACCAAAGCTCAGAAAGAAATTCAGACAGACAAAATTGATTATCCCCAATTTATTAATCAAACCATATGCCAATCACATAGAGAGCATTACAAAAATAAAATGATCTCCATGGTCATTACTACATAATAACAGTTGTTTTCTTTTCCTTTTCCTTTTTTTTTTTTTTTTTTTTTTGTCTTTTGACCTGTTTTTCTTTTAAGCCCCTCTGAATTTGGTTCTCTAGAATCTTCATATTTACAATATTTTTAAAAATAACATATCATTGAGAACACAAGATCTTAATAAATATGATTTGATGAGAAGATACCAAAGTTCAACTTTTACTCACAAGAATACAATGTAACCTAGCTTTATTTGATAAAGAATAATTCACACAGACTGGTAGCCTCTAATAGCAGTACACAATGAAAGAAAGAAATATTGGGTATTAGAAGAAAAACATTTTCCAGTGAGATATATAACAGAAGAAATAGGATGAAAGATTAAGGAGAGAGGAGGATTTACAGGGGGAGATGTAGGAGGGTAGTTTCCAGCATGTTGAGAAATAGGAATAGTACTCTATGTGCGTGTATGGGTGTGTGTGTGTGTGTGTGTGTGTGTGCAAAATTTACACACAGTTGATGGGTACATCACTATTATGTAGATACCACTTCCTTCTTCTTATTGATGATAAAACTGGAACAAAGAGAGATTAAATGATTCTCATGGAAGGGTCAGAGATGGCAAGTGGTAGCCATGGGCTTTGACTATAGACAATCAGGCTTCAGAGTCTACACTCTTAATCACATATTGTCCACTCTTCATGGAACTACCCCTAAAATATTGGAAAGGAAGAGAAGTTAAACTGAGCACCTACTAGATAATTCCCATAGCGTAGTTCCTACTGAAGGTGTGAGAATAGCTAATATCATTCATGTTTCATATGCAAAGAAGAAGAAACACAGGAAGAAGAGATGGTGAATTAGGAGAAGTGCACTTCCCAGGAGTTCCTCAGCACCAGATGTACAAAGAGGGAAGTTTGCTCCTCAGTCAACTGAGCAACTAAGGGAACTCACTGAAATTCAATACTGGACAATGAAAGAAACCACAGAGATCCAGAAATGAGACCCTTCAAACAATGTAAGAAATAGTACAGTAGAGGGATGCCAGCTTGGTTGGCAGTGGGGGCAACTGTGGCTGCTGAGGGGAGAGGGGAATGCAGGCAGAAACAGAGGAAAGCACAGCAAATTTAAAAAATTAAAAAATAATTGGGAGGAACCTCTGTAATACGGAGGGAGGCTGATCCTAATTGACCCAGATTCAGTGAAGCAAGTGATTCAGTGAAAAACAAATAAAATATCTCATCACAAGGGTGAATAGCTTGGTGAAAACTAGGATCAACAGTGTGGGAATCATTTATAAGTGCTGCACACCATCAAGTGAAGACAGGAGTTCAGAAACTCATACAGGAAGTCGCCAGCAGACCTGGAGTGTGCCTGAACCAGAGTGACTGAAATAGGCACAAAGAAAATTGTGCCTCAGGTGTACAGACTCCAGGTACTAATGAGAAGAGTTCCCTTTGTTGCTGGAGCCCCGAAAGACTTACTGGAAAGATGCCTACAATGACCACATAGGAGAGCCTGCACTCTAGGGCTGAGAGCTGATAATTCATAACACTGAATGTGAAATCTGAAGGGTTTAGTCCCTACAGTCTAAAAATGGAATTTACTGGATGTCCCTAAGATCCAGAAGCCCGGCACAGAAAAGCACATCCTTAGCAATAGTGGTTGCAGATCAAATCTCAAACACCTACCTACAGAGTTCCCAAGGTGACCCAAGAATAAACTCCTACTAGTAGAACTTACAATGTAGAACATTGCACCCTCCAGAATACAATTTATCAACACTCCCTGGTATACCCTACCCTATCCTGGGAGATGGGAAACTGAGAGCTACTGCAACCAGCTTTGACTCTTAGCCACAAGGCCTGGCAGCTAGGTGAGGAACACAAAAGCACTGGACTTATCAACTCCAGCCCCTGACCCAAGGATCAAAGAATCAAAAATATAAAGAATGAAAATTCATACCTGCCAAGACTTTTGACCATGTCAGTGGTCAAAAGTTCTTTATTTCTCATAAAGACTTTTTGTTTTTTCCCTTTTTTCTTTACTCTTTTCTTTCCATATCCCCCTTTTTACATTTTTTAATTTTTAAAATTTTTCAAAATGTGATTTCATTATATTTTATTATGTTTTACATTTTTTCCATTCTGTAAGGGCATGTGTGTGTGTATGTGTGTGTGTGTGTGTGTGTTCTCACTACACTTGTGTGTGTGTATATATATATATAATATATATATTTATATATAATTTACTTTCATTTCTTTCATTTTAAATGCTTTTTTCTACACTTGTTTATTATTTAGCCTAGATGTGACTTAGTTGAGGCATAGTTATACTTTGGTTTGAGCCAAATTTTTTGTTTTCCTCTTCCTCATTTTTATTTTTTAAAAAATTACTTTTGGTTTTTTTTTTTTTATTCTTCCTTTTTTACAGTTATCTTCTACCACCTATCATCTGCCTCTCCTGTGTTCACTTTTAAGAATCTTAAATTTTCTTCTTCCTTCCTACACTATTTTCATTTAAAAACTTTAATCCCACTATCTGATAGAATGTCATAGTTCATATAATTTCTAGCCCAGTCATTTGTGATTATTAATATAGTGGATAATATAGTAGTAAACACCTGATATTTAGTGCCTACTGTAGTTTTGGTATTTTTACTGTCAATGTTGATGTTAAATCCTGACCCCACCATTCCTTTGGGAGTGCCAATTAGTGTCAAATGTCAAAGTAGACACTAGATATTTATCTTAAGGCTTTACATCTGTTTCTGATATTAGTGCTATTTATGGCTTCCCCCTTCCACTAAGTGGGGCTGGAAAGTGATTGAGATACTTCAAATTCACAGAGAATTTGTTGCCAAGTAATACTCCACCAAGTAACAGTTTCACCTCACACACTTGAGGCTCAAAAGTATTTTCACATGTAAAATTGGGAAGACAAAAACCCCAAGCCAACAACCAGACCAAAGGAGGAACAATCAGAGGAGAGCCTCAGGTTCCTGTCCTATTATCTACTTACACATCAAAAACGGAGAGAAGGCAGACTTGGTGGGGCATGCCTATACATTCCAGTGACTGGGAAGCTGAAGGAGAACAATGAGTCCAAAACCAGCCTTAGCAACTCTGTGAAGATCTAACTTAATAAGACCCTGCCTTAAAAAAAAAAAAAAAAGTAAACAGGCAAACCAAGCTCCCTCCAAAATCACAATTTCCTAACAAAGGATCCCTTAGATATGGAAATGGTTTAAATTTCAGAGAAATATTATTAAAAAACTGATTAAACTAATTATTAAAATGTTGAATAGACTATAGATGATCTAAAGAACAAATTAAGAGAGCAAATACAGGAGATGAAAGACCATTTTAATAAAGAAATAGAGATAATGAAACTAATAAGAACTCCTAGAAATAAAAGACACAATGAATCAAATTAAAAATTCACTTGAAAGCATCACCAAAAGATCAAATTGCATTGAAAGAAAACAGAACTTCAGGCCTAAAGTCAGGGTATATGAACTTGATTTCAACAAAGGAAAAAAAAAGCATGATCAAAATATACAAGAACTCTAGGACAGAATAAAGAAAATAAACCTGAGAATCATTGAGATAGAAGAGAACATGGAAATATAGACTAAAGGTTTTAGAACATCTTTAATGAGATAGTGACAGGAACAAGTCCCGAAATTAAAAGTCAGATTGATATCCACATACAGGATTCACATAGGACCCCAAATAGATAAGATCAGAATAGAACTTCTCCAAGACACACTGTAATAAAAATGTGAAACTTAGAAAATAAGAAAAGAATATTAAAAGTTACAAATCAAAAATTCAGATCACATAGAGTCTAACAAATAAGGCTCATTTCTGACCTCTATACTCAGATTCTAAAATCAAGAAGATCCTGAAATGTGATATTCCAAGCTCTAAAAGAAAACAATTTGACAAATAAGGCTCACTTCTGACTTCTGAAATCAGTTCCTAAAATCTAGGAGGGCCTGGAATATGATATTCCAAACCCTAAAAGAAAACAATCATCAGGCGAGATTGCCATATCCAGCAAAACTTTATTCTAAAATTAATGAAGAAACCCTTTTCATGAGAAGGATACACTGAAAAATTTCATGACCACCAGGTTAGCATTTCAAAGAATACTCAAAGGTTTATTACACATAGAGGACAAAAAGGAAAAAAGAAGAAAAAAAAAAAAAAACCAAAACTTCCTAATAGATGAAGATCACAACTAAATGAATAACCAAGAAAGAATTAAATGTAGCAATCAAACCAAAATGTCAGAAAACTACAAACACATATTAATAATAACACTTAATGTGACCTCAACTCTCCAATTAAAAAGCATAGATAAGCATAATTGATCAAAAAAGAAGATACAACTATATGCTTTTATGAGACATTCATTGCATAGGCAAACACACCTACAGGCTAAAACTAAGAGGACTGGAAAAAAAAATTCCAAGAAAACAGAGTCTGAAAACAAGCAGGAGTAGCTTTTCTCATATCTGACAAAGCTGATTTCAAGCAAAATTTAATCAGAAGAGACAAGGAAGGCCAGGGCATACGGGTAAAGTGAACAATCAATTCCAAAGACATAGTGATAACAAATACACATGCACCAAATGTCAATGCATCAAATTATATCCAAAAAATACTTGTTGACATTAATTTCCATATAGAGCCCAATATGACAATATTCAGTGATTTTAACACATCCTTATCAGCAATAGACAGGTCATCTAAACATAATATCAATAAAGATATTTCTTATCTAAATAATACAATAAAACAAATTAACCTAATAGACATTTACAGAATATTTCAACCCCAAACAGCTGATTTGCTTTCTTCTCAGAAGGTCATGAAACCTTTTCCAAAAGAGAGCATATTCTAGATCAAATTGTAAGTCATAGTAAAAACAGAAAAAAATTATATAATCCTATGCATTTAGCAGATCGTAAAGGAAAGAAAGTAGAAATCAACAGTAAGAAAAATAATAAACATAAACACAGGGAGATTGAGCAATAATTTTTTAAATGAAGAAGAAATCAAGAAGTACTTAGAACTGAGAGTGGAGATACAACATCTCAAAATCTCTGGAATGATATGAAAGCTGTTTGAATAAGAAAATTTATACCATTGAGTGACTACATTAAAAGAAATAGAGTGATCCCAAATAAGTCATCCTCCATATCAAGGCCCTAGAAAGGGAAGAACAAAGTAATTCCAAAATCAATAGAAGACAGGAAATAATTAAGATCAGAGCAGGAATTAATAAAATAGAAAATAAGTAAAATGCACTGCATTGATTCAACAGAGCTGGTTCTTCACAAAAATAAAGAAGATTGATGAATACTTAGCCAAACTAACTAAGAGAGAAGGAGAGAAAGAGGGGGAGGGAAAGGGAGGGAGAGAGAGAGAGAACATGCAAATAAACAAAATGAGAGAAGAAAGGGAACTATCACCCCAGACACTTATGAAATCCAGAGGATCATTAGAAAATATTTTGAAAATTTACACTCCTACAAACTGGAAAATCTAGAAGACATTGACAATTTTATGATATATGACTTTCCCAGATTGAACCATGAAGATATTTAAAAATTAAAGAGACCAATATCATGTAATGAAATTGAAACAGCAATTAAAGGCCTTCCAACAAGGAAAAGTCCAGGACCACGTGACTTCTCAGTCGAGTTTTAGCAGACCTTTAAAGAACTCACACCAGTTTTCCCAAATATTTCCATGAAATGGAAAGTGAGAGAGGGAACACTCCCGAATACATTCTATAAAACCAGTATTATCCTGATACTAAAACCATATAAAGGCACATAAAGAACACTACAGAACAATATCCATGATAAACATAGATGTAAATATTCTTAATTAGATATTAGGAAACTGCTTTCAAACACATCAAGGAGATGATACACCATGATCAAGGGGATTTCATCCCCGAGATTTGCAAATTTGGTTCAACATCTGCAAATCCATATATGTAATTTACTGCATAAATAGAATTAAGAACAAGAATCATATGATTATCTCAATAGATGCAGTAAAGTATTTGATTAAATCCAGCATGCATTTATGTTAACAATGCTGGAGAAACTAGGAACAGAAGGAACTTTTCTCAACATTTATAAAGTTACATATGACAGACTCAGAGGCCACACAATTTCCTCTAAAATCAGAAACAAGACAAGAATATCCGCTCCCACTACTTCTATTCAATATAGTCCTCTAAATTCAAGTGAGAGTTTAGGTAAGAGAAGGAGATTAAATGCATATAAATAGGAAAGAAAGAAGTCAAATGATCCATTTCCTGTATGCTGATGACATAATAATATATCTAGAAGACCCCTCCCCCAGGAAAAAAAAATAGAAGATTCTAGAGCTAATAAATGAATTCAGCATAGTAGCAGAATATAATATTAACATTCATAAATCAATAGCTTTCCTATATTCCAACAGTGATTCTACTGAGAAAGAAATCAGGAAACCCATCTCATTCATTAATTTTAAATTAAAATTAAATTAAAAATTAAAATTAATCTAACCAAGGAGGTGTAAAATATCCACAATAAAATTATAAAATACTGAAGAAAGGAACTGAAGAAGAACTTAGAGGATAGAAAGACCTCCTGCAGTCTTGGATAGGCATAATTAATATTGTCAAAATGGTCGTACTATCAAAAGCAACAACAGATTCAATGAAATTCCCAGCAAAATACCAATAACATTCTTCAAAGAACTAGAAAAAAAAGTCCTAAAATTCATATGGAGGAATAAAAGACGTAGAATAACCAAAGCAGTAATGAGCAGTAAGAGTAAGCCTGAAGGCATCAAAATACCTTAATTCAAATTATACTGCAGTACAGTAACAAAAACAAAAAGGTATTGGCATGAAAATAAACATGAAGACCTACAGAATAGGATAGGGGACAGAGAGAAAAGCCATATATTTACAACCATCAGATACTTGACAAAGGTACAAAAAAATATGTTGGAAAAAAGATTGCCTTTTCAACAAATGATGGATATTCAGGTGGAATAATTGGATACCCATATGTCAAAAATGAAATTTGATCCCTATCTCACCCTCCACAAAAATCAAACTGACATGAACCAATGACTTAGAAATTAGATCAGAAATTTTGCATCTGTTAGAAAAAAAACAGAGTCAATATCCCTCATATTGACACATGCACTGACTTCCTCAGACCCCCAAAACTTAAGAAGAAAAACCAAAAATCAATAAGTGGGATGCCATCAAATTAAAAAGCTTCTGCACAAAAAAGAATATAATAACCTTAAAAGTGAGTTTACAGAATGAGAATAAATATTTGCCAGCTACTTCTCTAACAGAGTATTACTGCCCAGAATATGTAAAGAACTCAACACCCCCAAAAGTACAAATCAATAAATGGGCAAAATAGATAACCAGAAATTTCTTAAAAGAAAAGACACAAATGTCCACCAAATATGAAAACAATGTCCAACATCTGTAGCAATTAGGGAAATGTTAATCAAAAGTATAATAAGGTTTCATCTCACTCCAGTCAGAATGGCAATCTGAAGGATACAAATATTAATAAATGCTTGTGGGAATGTGGGGGAAAATGTGTATTCTTACACTGTTGGTAGAATTGAATGGAGATGCTTAAGACACACAAGTGCGCGTGCACACACACAGAATGAAATTATCATATAACCCAGGCACCCCACTGTTATGGTCTAAATATTCTGTGTCCTCTAAAAACTCATATGTAAGATGATGTAACATTAAGATTTGAAATGATTGGGTTACTACAGCCTTAACTCAATCAGTAAAATAATTCCCTGATTGCAATTAACAGAGTGATAACTGAAGGCCAGTAGGATGTAGTTGAAGGAGGTGGGTCCCTGGGACCTTCCATTGGGGTATATATTTTGTATCTGGCAAGTGGATTCTCTCTCTGCTTCCTGATCATTATGTGAGCAGTTTCCCTCCAACACACTCTTCCACCATGATGTTCTACATCATCTCTAATCCCAAGGAATGCAAGCATCTGTCTATGGACTGAGACCACTGAAATCATGAGCCCTCAAACTTTTCATTTTCTAATTGCTCTTATCAGGTCTTTTAATCTCAGTTATGAAAAAACTGACTCAAATACTCACTTATTGGTATTTATCCAAAAGAAATGAAGTCAGCATACTATAGCAACACAACCACTTGATGTTTATAGCACCACAATTCAAAATAGCTAAATTGTGGAATCAGCTCAGATGCCTGTCATTAGATGAATGGATTAAGAAAATGTGGTATAAATAAACAATGCAGTTTTACTCAGCCATTACAAAGAATGAAATTATGGCATTTTCTTATAAATGAATAGAATTGGAGAACATCATGCTAAGTGAAATAAGCCAGCTTCAGAAAATCAAGGGTCATATGTTTTCTTTTATGTGTGGAAACTAGATGAAAATATACGCACACATAAGAAAGAGGATCTGATGTCATAAAGATACGGGGAAGATCAGTGAAGCAGAAGAAAATCAAGACTGAGAGAGGAGGGACAGGAAAGATAAGAAAATGTGGAGTGAGTTTTACAAAATCCCATTATATGCATATAAAAGTATAATACAGGGAATTCCACCTTCAAGTATATGTAGAAAGCATTAATCAAAACTATATGAATTAATAAGGAAAGGGAGAGATCAGTAGAGTAGAGGAAAGAAAATAGGAGGAAGGAGTACAGGAGGAAATTGCAGAGGGAACAAGAACTGAAATGGAGTAACTCAAACTCTATGCATGTAAAATTTTGTCAAAATGAACCCAACTACTGTGTATAGCTATAATTCTCTAAAAATAAGAAACACAGAAATGCTAACTATTTTGTGCAAGATCATACAAATAGTAATTTCTGGAGCTGAAATTCAACTCAGACCCAATTTCAAAGCTTAAGCTTTAACATGCTGTCTTTCTGATTATTGATCATGTTCATGAAATAGTGGTAAAAGACAAGAAGTAGGAGGAGAGTCAAACACACTCATTATAATAAGCAAAAGAAAGATAAAGGCATGGACATAAGAGAACAGTCAATTCAGTTGAATTGTGCTTGGTGCTTTAGTAAATAAGTGTAACAGAGAAGTTTTTGATCTGGTAGTCATCATAGTTGCACAATGACTGTAGAATTATAGACGTGAATATGGATCGAGAGGCACAAAGGGATGTGGTAGCAGTATCTTATTTTTTATTTCTTTTTTTAAATTTTTATTTCTTACAGACTACATTTTGATTCATTATACACAAATGGGGTACATCATTTCATTTCTACAGTTGTGCACGATGTAGATTCATACCATTTGTGTAATCTTACATGTACATAGGGTAATGATGTCTGTCTCATTCCACCATTTTTTATACACCCCCTCCCTCTCATTTCCCTCTATATAATCTAAAATTCTCCCTTTCTTCTACCGTAACGCAGCCACATCAGTGTTTATAGCAGCTCAAATCACAATAGCTAGATTGTGGGAAAAAACCTAGATGCCCTTCAACAGATGAATGGATAAAGAAACTGTGGTATATATACATAATGGAATATTATTCAGCCATAAAGAAGAATAATATATGGCATTTGCAGATAAATGGATGGAATTGGAGAATATCATGCTAAGTGAGATAAGCCAATCCCAAAACACCAAAGGGTAGCAGTGTCTTCTAAAGGAAAATCATCCGATTAAAAATTGCACATATATTACTATAACTAGTACGTCCTGGAGCTGGATTTCAAACCAACTGTGACTCAAAATCTAGAGACAGAAATAATTTTTCTCTATTGGTATATCCCAGGCTCTCTCTCTAGACTTCAAAGAAGTAGAAAAGCTCCTTGTCATATCAACTTGAGAGAAATCTAATATATATGCAAAGAAGATCACAATTGGAATTAGAAAACTATTATCATTTAACCTTCATTCATTAATCCAATAAACATGCACTATTTCTATGTGCCAAACACTGTTCCAGGAGTTAGGGATAAAGTGATAAACTTTAAGCCTTCTTATTCTTAAACTACAGTAGAAGAGTTTAAAATAATAAGCATATATGTAACATGATACAATAAATGTTGCATATGTACATCTTGCAATACATGTTTCAGATGATGCATGTGTAATAAGTGTCTTGAAGAAAGTAAGGTGGGACACCATGCTCAAGAGTAGTGGGGAAGAATAACTTGTTAAAAGCCTGTAAGAGTAGGTGGTATCTGGGAAGACACCTGAATGAACGGAGGCGACTGACAATAGGGGGATCAGGTGTGTGGGCAATTGCACAAGACTAAACAGGAGGACAAGCATTGCAGAGGGGAATAGAAGAGGACAGGAAAAGGGTGCAAGCTGATGGGCTGTACCGGAAGTTCCTTGTGGACCATGAGTGAGGAGTTTGGAATTTATTTTGAGTGTGAGTCATTGATGCATTTTGAGCAGGATCGTGATATGGTCTAAGTCGTTAGAAACTTCTCTTGGATCAGCAATGACACCAGTCAGGAGGCTTTTGCATCTGTCCTGATGAGGACTTACAGGTGGTTTGCACCGAAGTGTAGCAGAAAAGATGTAGAGAAGTTTTACAAACAAACCTTCCTAAAGATGAGCAAGTTTGTTCTTGCAATCAACAAAATTTTCTCCCTCAACTTCAGCTACATGAGAAACAAAATCACAATCAGGGACCATGTCCAAGTTTATTGTGAATAATTTCGTTGATAAGACGTTCACACTTGTGACAGGAACACTATTTCCTGGAGGCAAACTTGATGAGACAAGAGATAATCAGGAAGGTGACTTTGTGGGCATGAAATTTGAATACGGAAGCTAGATGAATGCAATGCTGACCAGCTCCAGGGAACAAGGCCCTAACCAGAATTCTCAAAGTAAGAAATGATGGTAACAGGGAGCTCAGAAGTGCTTGAAGTTCAGTGGTTATATTGCTGTCCCTCACCTCCATACTAGAGACATTTCATCTTTGAGTTGGTGACTCTGCTGTCTGGACATTCAGGTGTCCTCTCTGACCAGTGCTCAGAGCAGCCCAGAATGATCTTTGCTTTTCTCTCTCTCTTTCCCTCTCCCCTCTCTCTTTCTCCCTCCCTCTTTCCTCCTTCCCTTCTTCCTTCCCTCTTTCATCTCCAAGGGCTAACATTTTTATTCTTATTTTATTGCATTATAAGTGTGTACTGGACCTTAATTTTCCCTATCTTTACCTAGGTGTGCAAATTAATGTAGCCATTCTTTCTCCCACAACTGATCACTCAGGAACCATTGACTCCTACTTTTTCTGCAGAGGCCTATCCCTCTGCACTCTTGTCTCCTGGTTGCCCTCCACCAACCAGGACATCCCCCTGATGCAGGAAGAGAACTTTTTTCTGGTCTCTACAGTCTTTCTGGGGCTTCCTTGCTGTCTTCTGTCCCAGTCTCTCCTTTAACCAGGGCTCCTTAAGGGAGCTTCCTTAGCCTGGTTGAATTCCATACAGATTTTTCTTCTTTTGGCACCACACTTAGTACTGAAATGTCTCTCTTTTCCTTCCTCTTTGGGTCTCTGTATCTTCTCCCTGTGGTCTCAGCTCCCACTTTTCTTTGGGCATTAATGACAAAAGAAATTCATGGAAGAAACCATTTGCTGATAAAGGAAAAATATGAAGGGATTCTCCTTGGATATAGTCAAAGAGCCTAGATAGGGCCCATTGATAATTTCTGTTCTGAGCTCTTGCATGTTGTTGATTTTAGGGTTTTACTCTCAGTAGGCAATCCATTTCCCTTTTGTCAAAATTATTAATGGATATACATAGTCACTAAAAATCCTTAAAAAATAAAAACAGAACTACAGGCATATCAAAGAAGAAAAAGATAATTAATACTTTAGAAGAGTTTATGTGCTAGACAGACACTGTTAAGAGATTTACATAGATTTTCCAAATTAATACTCACAACTAAAGGCAATCTCTACATTACAAATCTAGAAATGGAGATTTCCAAAAGTCTAAGATCAATGGAGTTATCTGCTTACTGATATTCCACAGATATTCCAAACCCCAAATTTCCAGTTTCTTTCATCAGAGGTTCCTCATTCTTCACTCCCCATTTTAATGAATGTCACCAATATCCAAATGAAGTCTAAGATCATAAACTTTGTAATCACATAGTACCCCTTTTATTCATTCTTGCATCTAAGCAAATGCAGTTTTAAAGTTCTGCCACCATAATATACTCTTTCATTTTATTCTCTTTCTTCCATCCACCATGTATTTGTCTTGGTTCTATCAGTCATCATGTAATCTCTAAAATGCAATAGCATTCTAGCTGGCCTGTAGGATTTCATTCCCCAAGTACAGTAGAGTGTTCTTTATAAAACATAGATTTGGTCATATCCTCACTTAAAAGTCTTTAGTGGTTCTCTTTTTTTTTTTTTTTTTTTTTTTTTTTTTTTACTACAGGGTATTGAACACAAGATAACTCTAACGCAGAGCTACATTCCCCAGACCATCACTTTTAAAATTTTTATTACTTTGGAAATAGGATCTGGCTAAGTTGCCTAAGCTGGGTTTGAACTTGTGACGCCCCAGCATAACCCTCCCAGAGTTGCTGGGTTGTGGATGTGCACTGCAGTGCCTAGGTCTTCTCTGATCCCCCAATTTAAATTTTAAATCAACACATCTTCCTCTGTGCATCTACAAAGCTGTGCATCATAAGATGTTCCCCCTTTTCCATTTGTTCTTATTAGTTATACATGACAAAAGAATGTATTTTCACATATTATATATATATATATGTATATATATATATATATATATATAGAGAGAGAGAGAGAGAGAGAGAGAGAGAGAGTATAACTTCCCATTCTTCTAGATGTATTTGATGTGGAATTACATTGGTCATGTATTCATATATATTATATATATATATATATAAAATACATATGTGTTATATATGTATGAAAGTTATGTCTGATTCATTCTACTGTCTTTCCTATTCCCATTCCCCCTCCCTTCCCTTCATTGCCCTTTGTCTAATCCAAACGACTTCTATTCTCCTCTACCCCCACTTCATTGTGAATTAATATCCACATATTAGAAAGTGGATCAAGGACTTAGGCATCATACCAGAGACCCTGCACCTAAAAGAAGAAAAGGTAGGCCTAATTCTACATCATGTTGGCTTAGGAACTGACTTCCTTAACAAAACCCCTGAAGCACAAGAAGTAAAATCAGGAATCAACAAATGGAATGGAATCAAACTAAAAACCTTCTTCATAGCAAAGGAAACAATCAATAACATGAAGAGAGAGACTACAGAATGGGAGAAAATCTTTGCCACCTGCACCTCAGATACAGCATTAATCTCCATTTCTTTTTTAATAATGCCCACCCTCCTCAGTAGGGCTGGAAGTCCTCCTGGCCTGCTGGCTTGTGCCTTTCCTCTGTGCATCCTGGTATCTCTCTCACTCTGGGCCTTTTCTCTTGCTATCTCCTTGGCTTAAAACACCTTAAGTTCTTTCTGCCTCTTTCTGTCTCCTTATCTATCAAAGCTTATTCAAGAATAAATCTTCTCTGATCCCCCAATTAAGATCAACGCATCTTCCTCTGTGCATCTACAAAGCTATGCATCATAAGATGCTCCCCCTCAAAGTGTCTGTAGTCATCCAGTGATATTTACATTCATATCTCCTGTGCCCAGAAACTCTCTGGCTTTTAGTTGGTACCTAATAAATATTCAAAGCCTAGGATGAAAGAGAACAAAGATAAAGAGAAAAGGAAAGAAGTGACAAAAGAAAAACATATGAAATAATGGAAAGGAGGGAGGGAGAAAGAGTCAGGAAGAAATGGAGGAAGACAGGAAAACAGAGGAAACTGTAGGATTATTAGTCAGGACATGTATGTCAAGATTGCTACGTCCACATTATCAGGTGCTAAAGCATTTGTTGCAAGAATAAGACAGAGGCAAACAAGAGCTCAGCAAAGCATGTTTGGGACATTATCATACTCTGGACACTCCCAGCTCACCCCTCTGGTTTTCCCACTTAAGCCAAGCTTTCTGAGTATCCTCTATAAAAGCATAGTGAGAGTGCAGCTGAACTAAATGTGTTTTGTTCTATTACTGTTATTTTCAAGATAGATGAGTTAAAATACCTGCTATCCACATCCAAGACCAGTTATCAGCCCTGGCGGCTTCCAGAAGGGTTGTCTGACCTCCTGGATAGCTATCTGGGTGCTTGGCACACAGTCTGATAGAGAAGGCTTCCTTCCTGACCCTTGGATTCAGTGCCAGGAGATGCAAGTGTGGAGTAATTCAGAATCTAGGCACCACCTGACATGGACTTAAATGGGAGCTTCCAAAGTCAGAGGCTGTTTAGTCTGTTGACCAGAAGGAAAATGAAATACGTGGACAAAGAAAGATGAGGTTTATTTATTTGATTCATAGAAATAAAGTAGTATTTAGTGGTACTGGAGTTGCTTTGGTGCATAGCAACCCATCTCTTCTGCTATCTCTCTGACTATTCCTAGAGTTAACGTAAATGGAGTAATG
The DNA here is from genome assembly GCF_902686455.1 of Sciurus vulgaris. Lineage (NCBI taxonomy): Eukaryota > Metazoa > Chordata > Mammalia > Rodentia > Sciuridae > Sciurus > Sciurus vulgaris. The sequence continues at coordinate 77,494,774 of NC_136472.1, forward strand.
GTAATGACAATGATGACAGCATCAAGGACAGCAACAGCAGTCACATAGTCAGTAATGGGTGCCACACCCAACAGAAATCAGAAACTAAACACACCACCTAGAATAGAGAATGTCATCCCCAAAATAAGTTTCCACGGTGGGTATCATCACGTACATTTTACAGGGAAAGAAGCAGACTACGTAAAGTAGCCTGGGTAAGTTCATATGGTTAATAGCAGAGTTGGTTTCAATCCTCTCATGGCCTCCCGTTGTCCTTCAGTGAGTTTCTAAGTCCCTACCATTTTCTTCAGAAAGGGTCTTGTGCACCTTGCTGACATCGTCTCCAGTGGCTTCTCTCCTTGACCACTGTGCCAATTGCACCAATCAGCAGTGTTTGGGTTTTCCCTCATGCCTTGCTTTTATGACATCCCTTGGGGAATTTTTGCTGCTGTTCCTCTGGCCTAGAATCTTTCTCCTTAGTCTTTTGTATTGCTGGCTCCTTCTTCTATGCAGAATTCTGCTCAAATATCACCTTCTCAGAGAAACCCTTCTGGGCACTGACTCTAAAACAGATGAGGACAGTGTGCCACTCCCCTCTCCAATCCAAATGGCAGGCAAGGCCATCAGCTCCCAAATTTTGAAACCATATATCAAAACATACACTAGACAAAGAGTTTTATGTAATTACTTGGAAAGTTAAAGGAATAGTCAATGTCTCCTTCTGAACTGATAGGGGAAATGAGGCTGAGTGGGAGGCCTTGGAAATAATGTAGAAAATTAACAGGCATAGATCTATCGTTGTGGGTTCACCAACATACAGGGCAATTCCTCCTCCTTGCCACACACAGTTTGTTATCCTTAGCACAAAGACTCAGACCTACGTTTTGAGTTTTAAGTTTGGCCATTGTTTTACCTCACCTTCTTTTAATAATCATTATATATATCACAATTATACAAAATTGTAAGCTTTTCAAAATGTCAAGAATCTTATTTGGCCCATAGATAGTCAGAAAAATGAAGAAAACTTGGTAATTAAATAAATATATGGTGCAGATGAGTTAGAGGTTGAAAAGAATGACAGAATAGCAAAAAGATAGAGAAAGACAAAAAGCCTAATTTATTTGTGTTGTCTTGTTAGTTTCTCAGAGAGTGCTCTGTTGACTTGACTTTAATTAAGCTTTCCCTAAGCCTGAGTGTTCCGGGGAGCTAAGTGAGTGTGGGTGCCAGGTGGGACTATGCCAAGAATTCCCAGATCTAATTTTTAAAATTCTTCTTCATAGCAAACATCCATTACACAGAGTCTGTTGACAAATGACCTGTATCCAGCTGAGGAGTATTGGCTGTACATTTGTGTTTGGAGCTGAAAGGAGGGTTTATGCTATTAGGAATGCTAAATTGTCACCTGGCCCCTGGATGGAGGATGCAGCATGATGAAAGAAAGAGGGGACTGGAGAGGGTGTTAGTAGACTTTAGCTTTGCTACTAATAACCTGTGTGACTTTGGGGGTACTAGTGCACTTTTCTGCATTTTACTTCTCTCAATTGTCAAGTGGACTAAGTAGATTGTGTTATGGACAAAACACCCTGGGATTAAAAGTCTACACTTCTTGCCTTTTATTTAAATGAGGTGAAACACTTTTTGCATCCCTTTAAACAAAACTGAATGAAAGTAATATTGCTGTGAAGGGTCTATTCTTCCTCCTGTCTTGGATCATTCCCCCCTTATATGTCTGGCTAGTTTCTACTAGTGCCACTAGATTTCAGCTGCTTCCTCTTCTGGATGGCATTTTGCTGACTGCCTCTGACTGTCCTAGTTGATCTTCTTTGTGCTCACACTCTTCTCTTTTATTTCCCACCCTAGAATTTCAATTGAGGGCAAGGACTGTGCATTTTGTCACTTCTCTGACTCTTGTACCTTATATGGGATCTCCTTCAGAGTAGATGGGCAGTAAACATGCATGAGCAAGTGAATGAAATATGAGAACAATAAGAATTAAAAGAAAATCTCTTCCATTTTTATGATGCTTTAAATTTTACACATTGTTAAATAGACTCATTTGTTGTTTGCTTCTGCAACAAGGAAATGGAGTGTCGAAGACATTATTATTACCCAAAATTATGACCTGGGTCAGAGGAAACACTTGTTGGCAACTCCAGGTGTGTGGGGCAGGATCTGCTTCCTTTCCTAACTTCAGGCCACAGACCACCCACAGCAATTCAGTAGTTCCTGAGCTTCACAAGAATGTATAAGGTCCATAACTGCAAAGTGGGTTATCTGTCTTATAGGAGAGTAACAAAGGCAGGGCTGGGAAATCTTGAGGGCTGGCTGCAGAGCACTGAGGAGATCAAAGTCTACCTGGGAGGATGATGCCAAATGCCTGAAAACTTAGGGCACTCCTTAAGACAGAAATATGCAGGCTATTACCAGGCTGCATATAGCTTAGTGCTAGTGTATGTGTGGATAAATAAATGTTCCTACTCCCTTTACAAATACTTCCAGAGATACCTGATACAAAGACGCACAGAAAGGGCATTTGCGATTCTCTACAAACCAAGTGCCCTACTATAAGATCTTATGAAAACAAGATACTTACTTGCTTCCATCCAAAGATCAAAGTTCTAGGCAAAAAAATCAAAGGAAAAAACTAAACTCTTTAAATCAAACTAGTCAATCCCAAAACAATAAAAACCTAATGTGTTCTCTGATATGTGAATGCTCATTCACAATGCAGGGGGGCAGCTAGGGAAGAAAAGAGTTAATTTATATTAGGTAGAGGTGAGTGAAGGAAGGGGAGGGGGTATGGAGATAGAAAGGACAGTAGAATGGATCAGACGTTGTTATCCTATGTACATACATAACTATACAAATGGTGGGATTCTACATTATGTATAGCCAGAAAAATGAGAAATTATACTCCATTATATATGATGTATCAAAGTACATTCCACTTTCATGTATAACAAATTAAAACAAATTTTAAAATTTAAAAAGAAACTGAGAATCCTATCAAATTTCAGATTCTGATTGAGATCATCTGGTATGGGACCCAAAATTCTGCTTTCTAACAAGCAACCAAATGAACCTATGCTTGTGTTATATGGACACTCCCAACAGAAAAGAAGACCTTTTGTCCAATTCTTCCTTCCAAAGAGGGATTTAGATTTCACTCTCTTCTCTCTGACTCCCATAGCTACATGACTCAGGGAACTCTGACCCTGTCTCCAACTTCCATTTGCATATTGATCACTCTTCTGTTTTTCATTCTTTCAGCTGCACCTACAGATCTCAAGTGCATAATAGCCACATCTGGCTATTGGTTCCTGTATTGACCACTGCAGAATGGATCATTTCCTCCTTGCAGAAAGACCTGTTGGACAATGCTGAGAGTCTAGATCAACCAAGATGATTCCCACCCCCATGATTTAAAATACCTTTTTTAAAGTGCATAATATTCCCCTCCTTCCTGCTATCAGTCAGCACAACCTGGATGAAGGATAGAACTACAATCCTCAGCTAGGAGCAAAGTTGTCTCTGTCTTTCTCTGCGTGCTGAATTAGTCAAAGTATTGGGTGTCCCTACTTGCTGTTGGCAGCCTTGTGATTATCCATGGAAATCTAAACATAAAAAGAACAGAGCAGGGGCCCTGATGGACCTGCACAAAGACCCTCTTGCCTTTTGTTTCTGCTTATGTGGCATACTAAATTTTCTTATGGCTTAAACCATTTTGAGTTTCATTTCTAATCCTTCTAGCTAAAAGTCAATTGATAGACATATGTAATCTCAATATCTGCAATTCAATGATTTATGTGCAAGGCAAGAATAAAAGAAAGTTACTTAGTTTCATGTGTAAAATATCTCAGGCAGAAAATACCTGTACCCAGGATGTGGAATTTCCCAGTAAATGGATGGAATTAGAAAGAATCATGCTAAGTGAAATAAGCCGTATCTGGAAAGTCAGGGGTCAAATGTTCTCTCCATATGTGGAAGCTAGATCAAAAGAAGGGGGAAATAAAGAAAAAGGAAAAGGAAATTCCATCATAATAGAAGAGAGACCAATAGAGTAGAGGAAGGAGATTGAGGGGAAAGGGGAAGAATGGGAAAAGGACAATGTCACTTTTAAAATTCTGTTGGGTAGGTGACAGATTAGACAGTTGCCCCACTATCCCTGCAGACATGACTCCTGGGACTTCCTCCTGGCTCTTAGGAAGAAGGGTATGAGACCAAACTGACATGGTGGCACAGGCCCCAAGCCCCAAGAAGTAATCCCTCCTCACTCCCCAGCAAGTCCATGGGCCAGGAAAAGCTTTTTTAACAGATTCTGAAAATGGCTTTATTTTCACAGCCAGTGGTTTACTTCAGTAGAGAGTAAAGGTTTCTGAAAAGGGGATTAACCTCATTTTGAATTCTGCAATTTATTTCAACTAGTTCAGAAAAACGTGTGTGTGTGTGTGTATGTGTGTGTGTGTGTGTGTGTTTGGGTGAACGTGCGTGTGAGTGTGTATTATGGGGGTAGGCAGAGATGGGAGAAAAGAGATTCTTCAACTGAATACATCACGATATACCCAATTACTGAAACTCTATTTTTTCAACTTTTTTGTAGATTTGAATTCTTTCAAAATACAAGAGAAATAAACAAGTAAAATTGTGATAAAGCAACTTGTGGCAAAGTCATGCAGTCAAGTGGGCTCAGCCATGCCAATGTGTGCAATCAGGAGCTAACAGGACTGACTGTGGTCCTTGCCATCTGCAGAACCTCTGTGCCCACCCAATCTGTAAGAGTTGACCTGCGAGAGCTGCAGGAGAATCACTAGTGTCTTTGGAGGATTTGCAGGCTCCTCTAATACCCCAAGGCATGACATCTCTGCACTGGAGGTATCTATCCAATTTTCTGTTTTCTCAGCCTACTCTGCCCAACATGTACAGAATTGGGTATATTTTTGTCCATTGCACATCACTACATGGAACTTGCTGAAAAGGACACACTGGCTATCCTCATATCTAAGTAAGTTTTAAAACAAAACCCACTGTCCAGCTGTAGGCAATGAGAATAAATTCAGATATTTTCACTGGAGTTTGAGAAATCCAGAAGGAAATTTAAGTGCTTTGAGAGCAAGGCGAGTGGTCTCAGCTTGACCTCAGGTCCCTGATCTCAGGCTTGATTACCATAGACAAATCTGGGGTAAGAGCCAGGGAACCACAGGAAAACCATGTAAGTTTGGGGTTTCAGATAAACCAGTTCTTACTCATATGAAAGATCAGGGCTGGTTTTCTTTTGGATAGGGGTAAGTGAGGAGCAAAAGTGTTGTTGGTCAACACTACCCATGCCCCCCAGAGGAGAGGGGGTGGTGGAAAGAGGCTGAAACCAGCTACATGGAATTTAGAAACGATCATAAATGAAGCAATCAAATTTGTTAGCAAAAACCATTTGGACCGAAATTCCTTTCCTTCCTGTCTCACTCCATTATGAGGCAATGGAACACAAAATAACACAAAGCAGGGAACAGCCGACTTATCTAAATGTTAATGACAATAATTACTGGCCTGGAGAGAATCTTTTACTTCAACTGAAATATTTCATAAACATCACTGGGAGGATTTGTGTGGGGTTAGCAGTTCTCCTAGCAATGACAGACCCTTATCAAGGCTAGCTCTGCTTCTCCGAATGAGAATTAAAACTTTGCTGGGCTGACAGGGGTGTCAGGCACATGTGGCAATCTAAGAATAGTGGCAAGGGACAGAAGAACATCTGTACCATGAAGGTCATGATGAGAAAGTCTGTGGGAAAACCGCAGGTATAGTGATGAGTCCAGACTGTAGTCTGGGCTTTCACTAGCCCATCTCCCACTTTTTATGCAAGGTTCACTCAGCTGACAAATTGTTAACTTATTTGGGATGCTTTTACTGATAGGGAACAGATGGGGGTGCAGAGAAAAGCATGGAAATGGTGGGGAGGCTAATAGGTGTAGCAGCTAGCTGACCTGGGACTAAGAAGTACCCTGGCTCTTCTTCTTTCTTTAAAACGGAAAATCTGTCCCATATATTTTTTCCCCTTTCTAGGTAGCAATATATCACAGGAAAAGAGGATAAAACATTTCCTATTACACCTTGGGTTAGCTAATGAGATATAAGGATTAGTTGTTAAGTACAACATTAGGGACAAATTTTTAGATGAGCACAGAGAATATGTAGATACATTTTGCCATTCCTGTTTCTGCTTAAAATGTAGTTGTGATGGCTGGACCTCTACTACTGATTTTGTGGCCTTGAGGATGGAATTTACCTGCTAAGAACTACAGACAAAAAGACAGAAAAACTGGTGTAACTGGTAAATTTGTGGGGTCATAAGCAAGTTCTCAGTTGTCTAACATTTAGGCGTTTAAAAATATATTTAAACTACTTTAGTTGAGTCTCTTTTACTACCAGTTAAGACAATTTCTATCTCATTCTGGATTAAGAGAACAATGGAAGCAAATGAATGTAGTTGTGAATGTTAATGACATGTTTGCAGAATCATCCTGAGTTCAGGACAGCTGGAGAGAGGTGTGAGTGAGAGCAACTCAGAGGAAAGAAAAGAAGACTGAGCCTTCTGGGAGTGTCAGAAGGAGAAAGCAGATGGATTTTTTTTTTTTTTTTTTAATGAAAGATTCACAGTGTCCTAGTATGTCTTTTGTACAGAAACCTGAACTTGAAAGGACCTCAAAGTGAAGTTGTCATGCAGCATCAGCCTCCTTCCCAAGCCTGCTGTTTGTCCTGTGAAATGGCACTATCACCCATTTCCACAAAGCAGAACACAAGTGGTACGCAAAACCCATTTCTCTGTCTCCGGAGCCCCTGAATCACCAGATCTCTGCAAGTCATCTCTGAAAAAACTTGCTCACACTGCCCCACCCCCACTGACTGCTGTCCCTCACCAGCACCCATTCCCCTCATATCCTTTGCAGTGAAGGTGCTGCAGCAGCTTCTTTTCTCTTTTCCTCCTTTACATTTGAAAACATCCACTCCTTACAGGCCCCACACTGTGATGGACTGACACTGGCAATGAACCATGCCTGTTCCTTGCTTAAACCATTCAGTGCCAAAGTATTCCCTGCAGTGATATCTCAGGGGATTCCAATAGATGTTGTGAGAGAGGAAAATATAAATATTTGTACATTTTAGTGATTTCTGAAAACTGCTAACTTTCAACTAGGTTAAACAGCTTCCATGCTCTTCAGCAGTTTCAATAAGCCAATGTGCAATGTAGACATTTGAGATATGCAGAAAACATATTTGCATTTGAAACCTGTTCTTAAAGAGTATCTTGTGAAAATTGAAAATTGACAACCAACAACAGAAGAAAAAGTGCCCAGGCATGGAAGTCAGACTTGTACCATCTCACCCAAAGTCACCACCAGGCTCTTCCCTTCCACCCTGCCATGATTCTGATCCAGCAGCCGCCTCTAGCCATGCCAGTGCCCATACAGTATCCTTGAAAACATCAGTGACCATTGTCCTTTGATTCTGCTGTTCCTCTGATTAAAATATTCTTCCCTAACTCACTGAAAAATAAAATTATTCCCTTAAAAGACAAAGGCCAAAAATCAATTCCTTTGGGTATAAACTGAGGAGTGGGATAACTGGGTCAAATGGGAGTGCCATCCCAAGTTTTCTGAGGAACCTCCATACTCCTTTCCAGAGTGGTTACATCAATTTGCATTCCCACCAGCAATGTATGAGTGTCCCTTTTCCCCCACATCCTCACCAAAATTTATTGTTGCTTGAATTCTTGATAATTGCCATTCCAATTGGTGTGAGAGGGAATCTTAGAGTAGTTTTGATTTGCATTTCTCTAATTGCTAGAGATGTTGAACATTTTTTCATATATTTGTTGATCAAATGTATATCTTCTTATGTGAAGTGTCTGTTCAGTTCCTTAGCCCATTTATTTATTGGGTTGTTTGTTTTTTTGGTGTTAAGTTTTTGAGTTCTTTATATATCCTGGAGATTAATGCTTTATTTGAGGCACATGCTGTAAAGATTTTCTCCCAATCTGTAGACTCTCTCTTCACATTACTGATTGCTTCTTTTGCTGAGAAGAAGCTTTTTAGTTTGAATACATTCTATTTATTGATTCTTGATTTAACTTCTTGTGCTTTAGGATTCTTGTTAAGGAAGTCAGATTCTCAACCAACATGGTAAAGATTTGGGCCAACTTTTTCTTCTAGTAGGTTCAGGGTCTCTGTTCTAGTGCCTAAGTCTTTGGTCCATGATGAGTTTAGTTTCATGCAGGGTGAGAGATAAGGGTTTAATTTCATTTTGTTACATGTGGCTTTCCATTTTTCCCAGTACCATTTGTTGAATAAGCTATCTTTTCTTCAGGGAATGTTTTTGGCACCTTTGTCTTGTTTGAGGTACCTATATTTATGTGGGTTTGTCTCTGTATCTTCTACTCTGTACTATGCATCTATTTTGTGTGAATACCATGCCATTTTTATTACTATAGCTCTGTAGTATAGTTTGAGGATTTAAAATCAACATACTACAGTGATATAGCCACATTAATGTTTATATCAGCTCAATTTACCATAGCTAAAATATGGAACCAACCTAGATGGTTCCAAAAGATGAATGGATAAAGAAAATATTGTTTGTATATAAAAATGGAATATTACTCAACTTTAAGAAAGAGTGAAACTATGCCATTTGCTGGTAAGTGGATGGAGCTAGAGAATGTCATGCTAAGCGAAATAAGTCAAACCCAAGAAACCAAAGACTGAATGATTTCTCTGATGTGAGGATGCTAATTCATAATAAGCTGCGGGGCATAGGGAAGAATAAAGTTACTTTATATTAGGTAGAGGAAGTGAAGGGATGGGAAGGGGTATGGAAGTAGGAATGATAAGAGTGAAACGGATATTATTAACTCATGTACATATATGACTGCATGACTGATGTGATCCCACAATATGTATAATCAGAAAAATGAGAGATTATACTCCATTTATATATGATCTATCAAAATGAATAAATGCATTCTACTGTCATGTACAACTATTTAGAACAAATAAAAAATGTTTTAAAAAGCTAATAACTTGTGGAGGAACATTTCCCACAGTTCAAAACAGAATTTTTAGTTCTCTCTTTTATATTGAAATTTCTGTGCATATCTTTACCAGAAAATTCCCAAACTACAGAAGAGGCAAGTGTAGAGTACTACAATTAGTTTGCTTCTATAAACATCCTGGAGACATCTTGAAGATGAGAAATGCATACTTTTCCATCTACCTACCTACCTACCTATCAACCATCTACCTACCTACCTATCAACCCACCTACAATGATGGGAATATGCATTTCTCAAGTCTTTTGAACTTAAAGCTGGTATACAAATTGATCTAGCAAAAATATTTATATCAAAATATCAACATAGGATAGGATTATACATAATTACTATAGTTATGAATCATTATTATCCTTTTACAAAAGTTTCAGGCTAAACACTGGGGAAATAATGGGGAAAGAATATTGTTTTTATGACCCTACCCTTTCTTTAATCTCTTATTCAGCTGTTCAACTGCCCAGTTAGCAAGATGCTCCCTCTACACATTAGATACTTGAAAATAGGGGCTATAAATCATTCATGTTTGCATCTCAGTGCCCATCACTCTATTTAGGACTACAGACACATGCTTGCTGATTCTCTAAACTTAATTTGACTTTCCTTTTAAAACTAGATTTACAAGTCATGTCCTCTAGAGTTCCTTTTGTATCATAGTATACACCATTCCTGGGTGTTACAGTTTGGATTTGAAGTTTCCCCTAAGAAGGTTTGGTCCCCAGTGAAGCAATGTTCAGAGGTGGGGCTTTGGGGAACTGAATGGATTAGGAGAGTTCTGACCTCATCATGGATTAATCCACTAAGAAGAGGGATGGACGACTGAGAGGCAGACCAAAAGTATAAGAGGCGGAGTCACTGGGGCATGCCATGAAAGGGTAGTTCTTGTCCATGGTCCCTCTCCTCTTCTCTTTCCTCTTTCATTGTCTCTGTGCCCCCCCCCTTTCTCTCTTTCTCTCTCTCTCTCTCTGTCTCTCTCTCTCTCTCTCGTTCTCTCTTTCTCTCTCTGTCTTTCTCATTCTCTCTCCCCCTCCCTCCCTCCCCTTGCTGGCAACCTTGAAACAAATTTCCTCTGCCAAGCCCTCTTGCTGTGATATTTCGGCCTCACTTCAGGCCTAATGGCAATAGAACCAGATGACCACAGACCAAAACCTCTGAAACCATGATAAGCATTTTCTCCTCTAATCTTCTTATTTCAGGTATTTTGGTTATAGTACTAAAAAGCTAATACACTGAGCATGTATTATCTCACTATTCTTATTAACCTATACCTAGATACTTCTTTCAGAATCTGATAAAAATCTTTAAAGACTGCTATAGATTGAATGTTTGCTCCTCTCCCCAATTTATACATTGAAGCCCTAATCCTGAATATGATGGCATTTCCTGTTGGGTCTTTGTTCAAGTAATTAGGTTTAGATGAGACATAGGACAGAGCCTGCATGATAGGGTTAATACCTTTGTAAGAATTAGATACAGTGGGGTTCTCTCTCCCTCTCCACAGCCCCTCTCTGCATGAACCAGGAAAAGTCCATGTGAGAAAGTAATCAGAGAGCCCTCAATAAGAACCTAATTATGCTAGAACCCTGAGTTAGACTTGTGGTACACAGAACCCTGAGAAATAAATATCTGCTTACCCAGTGTATGGTAATTTGTCACAGCAACTTGATCTAGACAGAGTTTGATGTGCTATTGAATCAGGTATTAAGAACACATACAAATCACCCGCCTTGTTATTATACTACACCAGCTTTTCAGAAAAGCCATCATGAAGCTCTCTTGGATAGCTGAGCAAATAGCATCTGACGTTTACAGAGTAGAGAACAGGAACGAAAGAGGTGGAATTAGTAAACAACATACAATTATTTAATTGTGTTGTATATATAAAAATACAAGGAAATTTTTATTCTCCCATCTGGACTATAAATGCAATTAAATTTAAGACACTTTTTCCCCTCTTCTTTTCTACCTCTCATTGTTTGCACCATATTGTGGTTTATAATCACCCACCCCAAAACTTTAAGTCCCTACTATATCCCAAGTCTTGGAGGACCAAGTCTGACCACTTGCTCTTTAGCATAAGTTGAATTGAAATGACTGAAATGAATGTGTAACTAACTTCTTTCTGTGCATTTTCTTATTTATGAAAACAGTCTGAAAACTAACCAAAGTGCAGTCTAACTTCCACTCGTCTTTTCGTGCCCTGCTAAAATTATGCAAATACCTCAAATCTTTCCCCTATGTTTAAAAGTGTGATTACAGCCAGGTGCAGGGGTGCACATCTGTAATTTAGAAGCTCTAGAGGCTGAGGCAGTAGGATGGCAAGTTCAAAGCTAGCCTCAGCAACTTAGAGAGGTTCTGAGCAACTCATTGAGTCCCTGTCTCAAAATAAAAATTTAAAAAATTCTGGGGATGTGACTCAGTGGTTAAGTGTCCCTGAGTTCAATCCCTGGTAACTAAAAAACAAAATAAAGCAATAAAATAAAAACTGCAATGAATTTCACCTTTTCTTATTCTAGTACTTATTGTATTTTACTGTTATGTATATTGGCGCATATCATAGTACTCATTATGTTGTTGATGCACGTTTTACTGGTTTTGTTGAATACTTTATGTGCTTCTCTTACACCCTTCAACTGTGACCAGTATCACTGACAAATAAACAAGTGCCACACTGCTCAGCTGCTCTGGGGATCTCTCACTTTCCCCTGGCTTTCTAAGGCTCATGATGTTCATGCCTACATACTGGAAGCTTGAGGGAGTTATGATGGGAAATCCTTAACCTGTGGGGCATGGGAGCTGGTGAATGCATACTGTCTTCCTCTGCTTCTCAGGTACACAATTCTGAACACATTCTATAGCTCTCCTCAGAGTGCCATGGTGGATCGGTGGATCTGAGCTCCTTTTGCCACAGGACAGCAAGTCTAATAATACTCATGCTACTTGCTTTCACTTCTTCTTTCTATTTCCCAGTATTCTATCCCTATTCTCTGGGACACTTCACAAAATAAGCTACCTATACGCAAGTCCTTTCTCAGATGCTGCATTGGTGACTAGTGGCAGGAGCAAGGGCACTAGGCCAACATGCATCCATTTTACCCACCAGGTTGTAAGATCCTAGAGGGGAAAAGGTATACCTCCTTCATTTATATGCTCCCAGCTCTGAGAACCATGGCTGACACAGTTAGGGGCTCAGAAATATTGATTGAGCATATTGAACAAAACCTGAGGTCTATAAGGGCAAAAATGACAGTCTTAATTTAGTCATTTATTTACCAGATATTTATTTGTTTTCCTTCCATTATGCCAGGCATGGTCTACTGGTTACACGCACTGGTTGTAAATGAAGTTCCAATCCTCATGGAGTGTATATTCTGGTAATGAAAGAAAACCCAGCAATGACTGTGCAGCACATGAAATGGTAGAACAAAACAAAATACTGTGGAGAAATGAATCACCGAGGGAGCAGCCAGTTCAGGGAGAAGATATTATTTTACATAGTGTGGCTTAAGAAACCCATGCTTGAGGATTTCATTAGAGACATGAAACCAAGGTGGAAGGAAGTCAGGCAAAATTCAGGCAGAGGGAACTTAAGAGCCAAGGAGATAAGTGTGGCTGGAACAGAATGAACAGGAAGGATGAGGAAGAGATTGGGAGTGAGAAGTGCCAGGGTGCAGAGGCCCTTGCAAGCCCTTTGACTGAAACTCTGAGTAAAGTAAGACAGACATTGGAGAAATGTGGGCAGAGGAGTCACTCCACAAGTTCACTTTTGAAGGGATAATCAGGCTGTGTTGAGAACAGAGAGGACATGATGCAGGAGGCAGCAATACAGGGTAAGCAGCTATTCCAATGGCCATGCATGGTGGCATGCACCTATAATTCCAGCTATTTAGGAGGTTGAGACTGGATATGAGTTCAAGGACAGCCCAGGCACAGAGTGGGAACCCATCTTTAAAAAAAAAGAGACACTTGTCCTGGTCCAGAATAGTAGATGTAGAGTTGGTGAGAAATGGCTGTATTTTATAGAAAGTAATACCAGAATTGACTTCTGAGAGGGGCAGGGGAGAGTGTTATCCAGGGCGATTTTAAAAATCTGCACAAACTTCTAAAAAGATAGAATTAAAATTTTCTAAGAGGAGATTCACTGGAGAATAAACCAGATTATGAGGTGGTGGGAAAAAGAAGTTCAACTCTGGGACTAATAATCACGGTAGTCAGAAAGGCTATTGTAAAAAGTGGTGACATCAAACAAGCATTTGGATCTGTAAGCCTAGATTGCAGATAAGAGACCTAACTTAGGCACACAAAACTTCATAGCACTGTAGATAGCATTTTAAACCATGCAACTGTAAGAAGCACCTGGGAGTAACCAAGGGTAGAGAGTAGAAGGAATATGAGAAGTGAGCCCTACACTTCATGAGGTCTAGCGGGAAATGCTGAGCCAGCAAAGAACAAAGTGAAGAGAAGAGCTCTAGAGAGAATAGGGTCCTGAAAGATAAGCAAAGGAAATACTTCAAGGAGGAGAGAATAATGGCCTGTGTCAAATACTACTGATAGACCAGCTGAGATGAGGACCAAGGAGTGACCTTTGGATTTATCAATGCTGCAGTTATTGGTGACACTGGTAGGATCATGTTGATGTAGAGGTGGAGGTGGACACTCTAATCTGAAAGAGTCAAGAGAGAATTGGAAGAAGGGAATGTGTGGCCACATCTTAAGCATCTCTTTTTCCTTAGTGATGTGGTCTGTTGTATGTAATGAATGATGTGGATTATGAGTTATGTGGAACACATGCATCTATCTCAGAGACAAGGGCTCAACTCTAAGATATCACTTTTCCTTCCATCATTTTCTGAGCTGTGAAAGAATCCAAATTTAAAAACAATACTCTTCACATCTCTATCATCATAGATTTGGTACCCATTATATTTCTAATGCAACGCCATAAGGAAAGATCATTTTATCCTCATTTTATAGACAAGGAAACTAAGATATCAAGTGCTTAAATAATTTGCCCCAGGTTATAGAACCAACACATATGACAACATTCTGAGGAAAGGGTACGCATCTGGGGAATTCAGAATTTTCATCTCTAGATCCCTTGGGGCTGCAGTTTTATCTTTGCCAGCTTTCCCTGGTAGTAGGTTCAGGAGTGGTCCAGCTTTCATTAGAGATCAGGGGATTTTCTGAGCCGACTCCTGCAGAGATAAAACTCTTGACTATTACTGCAAAATAAAAGATAAAGCACGTGTTCCTGCATCTGCCTGCTCCTGAGTTTTCTGTAGGTTGGCAAACAATTTTTTTCTTAGTCTTTCATCTGCACCTTTCTTTTAAAAGCTGAAAAGAAAGTTCTTTGAGTAGGAAAAAAAGTGGTATCTCTTTTGTAAAGAGTCTGTGTTTATACATAATGTTTCATGGTAAAGTAAATAAAGCAGCAAAGAGGAGAATATTGAGGCAGTGCAAAACATTTCGTCTTTTGAATTTGAATTGGACATTTTCTGTCCCAGGAGATAATTTTCCTTTCCATCTTGATTCACTATTATTAAATATCATGCTGCCATATCATTTGCCTGTTTGCTAGCTCCATATCATCATAGAGTAATAAATAATAAAATGGACACTATCACAATCTTTTCCTAGGAAAACTTAAACAATGAGGATTAAATTCTAGTTCCACTGTTGCTCTTGCATGAGTTGCTTTTACTTTGACCTGTTATGATGAATTATTTTCCTAAAGTCAAGTTGGAATAGGGATGAGGACATGCTATTGTTTAACCTTGTTATTTATTCACATCTTTCTATTTCTAGGTTGCTTTTTTTCCCCTGGGCCACTGAAATAGTCCCTGAGTTGTTATTCCCTTTCTATTTTTGTCCTCTTTTCTTCCATTTTCTGCTCTGTGGTCCAAGACACTTTATAAAGCACAAGATTTGACCATGTTACACTTCCCACTTTAAAGGTAGCATACCATTGTACTTAAGGTAGGGAACAAATATTTTTCTTGATGTTATAATTCTTCCTTTTATTCCAAAGTTTGGGAACAAATTTTTTAAATGGCTTATATTTCTATAGGGTTTAGTCCCTGCCTTTTTCAACTGCTAATTACATATAATTTTCTCTATCTCCTCCCTAGCACTCTGATCTCTATCTACACTGACCATCTTGTTTTTCTGGCTTCTCATGCTGTTCTTTCTGCCTGGAAAGCTTTCTGACCCATGTCTCTTCCATTAATTAGTGACTACTCATCTTTTAGAGCTCAACTCTAATTCATTTCTGTAGGGTAATATTTTTCATGCCTCTGTGAGTCCTTTAGAAAACTGTGATATGTGCTCCTAGACCCTGCTCTTTTTTTGTAACACTTATTAAAACTGTAATTAAATATGTTGTGTAATAATTTATCTGATGACTGTAATGATAGTAATGTTCAGAAGATAAAAATTGTTATTCCTCATCACTTAGCTCCCTGCCTGATATACAATCAGCATCCAATGAATATTTGTCAAAAAGATGCATTCAAGACTCATTTCCTGTGTCTGTAAAAGGAGAAAGGATTCCTATATTTTGACCCAGAGATGTTCTCAACCCTTTCCAGGTGCATGCTCTGTTCACAGTGATCCTCTTCCTCCTCTGTAAACTCTCTCCCTTCTTTCTTTATGAAGCAGGTTTACATGGAGGTACATTTTCAATAGCATACATGTACTAAGACTACACCTGGGTGGACCCCAAACTGGGTCAATCATGAGCCATTCAATGGGAGTTTGGAACTGACTCTGTGATCTGTCAGTTCATTATAGACTCATCATTGCGGGAGAGAGGGATATAAAAAACTAAAAATATCACACACACACACACACATGCACACACACACACACACACATAAAACAAAGCATCAACATAATCTAAACTAAAATTAGAAAGGCAAAGAGTAGATGTTTTCCAGAATCTGGACCAAGTAGCCAAGAAAGTTTATACACAGGTAAAGAAAACAGTGGCACAGATGTGCAGAGAGAAACTGAGATAGAACTGGATAAAAAGTTCCTGGGCACCTTGTGACTTTCCCTCTCCTGGTTCTGCTTCTTTTGTGAGGCTAGGCTGGCTGCCGGCCCTTGAGCTGGTTCCACAAGATAGCTCTTTGTACCTCATAGTGAGTTCATCCTTTCCTTATATAAGCCAGCTTCTCAGTATTTATTGCATGCAATTAAAGAACTCTAACTAAAAGAATGCAAATAAATAGTGATAAAATAAAGCAGACATTCTGTGTTAACAATTTTTCTGGTGATTGTAATCTCAGAAGGAAATATTTATAAGAGAAAGGTGATTTATAAATGAAAATTGGAATAAGTATACTTACCTCTGTTGTCACTACTCAAGCATCCTTGTACTGGTTGACATTCATTGAATATTTTCTACTTGACTAGTGTTACAGCTTTTTCATACATCTCAAATCTTTATGACACCTCTGTTAAGTGGACTTTTGGATGCTTTTCATCTTGCATTTGAACTTGTTTTATATGTGGTCCCTGTGCTCTTTTCCATAGGTAAACATGACCATGGGAGAGTCTTTACCATTATTATTATTTTTTTAATCATTGGCAGCTTGAATAGAACTTGGTATATTAATATGCATGAAGTCATGCTTATTGATTGAATAAATGAACAGCCTTGTTTTAGTTTGTAAATCTCTCTGAGCCATTGTTGTCTTGATTTTAACTAAGAGATTTATACCTTTCACATAGAATTGGGAAAAAATTAGATGACAAATGTGAAAATCAACAGAAAACATCAAAATAAATATCAATTGCTATCAGTACTCTTAATAGTTGGACAGGGTGGGGCCATCAACCTCATCTTAAAAAATAAGAACTCCAAGGTCAGAAACTTCAGATGGTAAACCCAAACTTAATCTGCATTAAATATTAAACAGGTCATTTAATTTTTTTCTTTACCCTCATGTATCATGTATGATTTAGGCAAAAACAGATCTAAAACAAAATATTTTAGAGAAGGGGACATATAAGTTAGTAAAATAGAGTATGTCAGACAGGTGATATTGGAATAAATAGACAAAATAAAAGGGAAGAAAATCCTACAGAATAACTTGAGTGAAGAAATTCAACCAAAAGAAGGAGGAGCTGTGTTGGCACCAGCCCCAGATGCCTCAGATAAGGAACTCCACTTCACCATACTATGTTCTCAGAATTCACAAATAGAAATATTCATATATACCTTCCTTTGCAGGTTATTTCACCTGAGTACAACTTAACAGCACCGGTGGGTGTTCATGGTGACAGTAGATACTCTGGATACCACGTGATGAAAATGGCACTTTACCTCTAGGGTCCTCCTCCTTCAAACCCATAACTCCAGTCTAATAATGAAAAAGCACACACATTTCTACTAAGAAACACTGTACAAAACATCTGGCTAAAACTGGTTAAAATTATCAAGGTTTCCAAAGTGTGAGAAACTATCACAACCAAGAGGAGCCAAAAGGTGATTGATAGGTAAATGTAACATAACCTGGATGAGATATTGGAACAGAAAAAAGGCAATAAGCAACCAAACAAATTCCCACCCCAAGTCAATCCAAATCAGGCATGGACTCTTTAGCATGTTAATAATAATAATAATAATAATATACCAAAATGTATTATACCAAAAATAAGGTTTTAGTAATAGGGAAAACTAAGTGTGGGGTACATAGGAACTCTGGGTAAAATGTAATTTTTCTGTAAATCCATAACTATGCTAAAGTAGCAACATTTAATTTCAGAAACAGCATGTAAAAGTGGTCTTACCAACACATAAGTCTATGTCATTGTTTATGTACATAGAAATCTTAAAATATATTCTCGAAAATATTAAGAATGATATGATTTGGGAATATGTTTTGTCAAATTATTCTTTATTCTGTTTTGGCTACTGTTACTAAATGTTATTAAAGCATTATTATTTCATCAAAATAGCTAATTTGTCTGTTCATCAATCAATCAATCAATCAATCAATCAGTCAATCAAAAGAAGAACTATTCCCTGGGGATATCTTGCCATTTTACTCCTAAAATGTATTTTTCTTTACTATTTGGAATAACCATCTCCTTCCTTCTTTGCAGGAAGCTGTGTAGGTATTTCCAGTAAGCAGCATTTCTTCTTTCCTTCTTTTCTTTCTTTCTTCCTCCCCCCAGTACTCCTGCTTTAATTTTCCCCCCACCGGGGTAGCTTCTCATAGTCTCAGAGAGCTAATCAAAGTAATTGTTGAATCTTGATGACCAGAGCTTCACATGCCCAGCATTTTCTCCCAAACTGGGCTATTTAGAGTCCAATGAAGCTGGGAATAAATATATAAAGCTAAGTAATTTGGAGAGATTGAAGAACTTTCAGAAAATTTCTTTCACTTGCAAGCATGAAATTACATGCACTACAGTGGAATAAAATCAAATCAATCAGCAGCTCGGAAACTCACAGGCTCTACAATCAGCAGAAGCCCAGAGCCTCTCATTGGGAAGGAGGCTGAGTTTTGGTGGGAAAGTACCTGGTGCCAGAATGCAAAGAAACTGAGATCTTGTCCCTTGGGAGAACCAGCTTTGGTTGCTGCTGAGAGATGTGCACAGAATACAGATGGTTTAGAGGAAGGGAGGAGCTGAGGAGTGACAGCCCTGACACCCACTGCCAGGTCCTACTTTCCGACCAGTCACTCAATGACTCATTTTCATTTGGATAAAATCCAGGATCCTTAGAGTTGAACATCATTTTCTTGAGGACCTCCTCCTTCCTTTCCTCTTGAGCCCATTTTCCTCACTTCCTTCATTACACCCAAGTACAACCATCAGCCAGATCCTTCTTGTGGATTCTGAATGAGCAAGCCTGTTGTGGTCTCTGCCTTTGCACCACCATACCCAGACCACTAGGATGCCTACTACCTATCTCATGGCCTGGAAAACTCTGAGACATGACCTCATGAAGCAATCATTCTAAGGCAGATGTCTGTGCTCTCACGCATGTTGCGCCAAGATCTATTACATCCCACATCACATTTCCTGGTCTCTCTTTCCACAGTTCTGGACTTTTGAAAAAAAAAAAAAAAAAGGACTTAAACCTTTGTTTAGATAACCCAAGCATGTAATTCTGAATTAAGCACACAAGAGATATTTGAACAGTACCTGTGGATGATGAATGGACAAATGAATGTGACAATTTATGAGAAAACATTAGAATTTGGAAGGAGCAGGGTAAAGATTTCAATGTTTTGGGGAACTTTGCTGAAAGACATCTACAGAAGTATATAACATTCTGACCCGAAATGAATATAAAACCTCACCCAAAAGGAAAGACCAGAGAGGTTTCTAAAATAAACCTATTACTAACACTAGTTTTTAACTTATATTTTATGATTTTAAAAAAATCCCCAATACATCAGGCTAGAAATGGAGCCAGAGGATATTCACAGACACAATAAAACTAGTTCTAGTCTCTTACAATCTTACAGTCAGGCCGGTATCTGTTTAAGACAAAGTCTCCTGAAGTGCATCAGTAATTAGGGACCTAATGGAAAATTACCAGCCAACAAAATCTATGACCGTTTCGAGGACAATGGAATCACAGGCAGAGAACACCATAGGTTTATTAAGAACAAATCATGCCCGAACACTTTGATAGCTTTTTTGATAGTGGCTGCCCAATTCCTGCCACACTTGCTCCATTGGCTCTACATTGCCTTCTAAATCAATTTAAAATGCCTTCTTTTGAGTTGACCTTCAAGGATCTCCAATATCCAGTTCATCACTTTGCTTTTATCTCCTCTTCCTAATTCTCCTGCTGGTATCCCTGCAGGTGCTTTGACTTTGACCACCTGCTCTGACTTTGTGCAGACTGGCACATACTGTGACTTTGCACATGCTACTTTTTCTACTAAAAAAAAAAAAAAAAAAACCCATTCCCTCTCTCCACTATCTAGTGAAGTTCACACACCTTTCAAAATCTTTCTGAAGACTCTCTGGAGTCTGGCTTCTCTGATGAGGCTGGCTTCCGACCTCAGCTTTAATCTCTCATTCTTCCCCATTCACTTGTATGTTCATCTATTCAATGTAATTTATTTTTTAACTTGTATATTTCTACTATTAAGTTGTGAATATAGATACTAGAATGGAAGTTCTGCTAGGGCAGGGATATGTGTCTGTTGTGTTCACTGACCTTGCTTAAGCATTGAGAACACACACACATACACACTGAAACACACAAACACAAACATGTAGACACACACCTTAATTAATGAACAAATTGCTAATTAGTGAGACAGTGTCTTATGTAGTATCTCAATACATGGCCTGTTATAAAATAACTGCTCAATAAATATTTTATTGATGGAAAGGTCTAAAATGGAAGGGATGAAAAATTGACAGATTTATTTCCCTAAAGAGTCTGCTTGACTCTTCCAATGATGCAATGACACTCCCTTACAGAAACCCCATTTGAATAATCATTAATTGTAGAAAATATTTCTGGACATTCTTAGTTGTTTTTACCTTTCCATTAATTGATTTACTAAATTAAATCAGGGTTTTTTTACAGTAACATACACAATACTGAAACTTTACATGAATAATTTAATCTTCATAATATAACTTTGAAGTGGGTAGTTTGTCTTAAAATTCTCATTTTTAGCTATTAATTCTAAGAGATCCCTGGAAGTTTCACCCAGTTTTCCCCAATGACAGTATCTTCAAAACTATAATACAATATTAAAATGAGGATATTGACATCTATAGAGTTAAGATACAGAACATCCCATCACAATAAAGACCTCTTATGGTGGCCTTTTATAAACACACCAACTTCCATCCTTCTACCTCCTCTTTAACCACTGGGAGACACTAATATTAATTTGTTTTCCATTTCTGTTGTTTTTATTTCAAGAATGTGAAATGAATGCAGTTATACAGTATGCCATCTTTTGTGATGATCTTCACTCAGTATTATTCTCTAGAGGTTCATGCAAACCATTGCATGTGTCTTTCATGGTTTAGCAGTTATTTTAATTGCTGAGTAATAGTTTGTGGTATGGACATACCACAGTCTGTTTAACCATTTACCTTTTGAAGGTCAATCAGGTTGTTACCTGCTTTGACTCTCAGGAATATTGCTGTGTGGACAAGGTTTTGTGCAAACATAATTTCTCATTTCTCTTGGATAAACACCAAGGAATGCAACTAATGGATCATATTATGGATGCATGTTTAGCTTATCTTATATATTTTTAAAGAACTTGCTAAACTCTTTTCCTGAGTAATAATACATTTCTTACCTACCAGTATTGTATTAGTGATTTTGTTTCTCCACATCCTCCTTAAAGATGGGTGTTCCAACTAGTTTGTAATTTTATCCTGTCTTATAGGCATCTACTGGTATGTCATTGTGCTCTAATTTACATTTGCCTAATGGTTAAAGATATCAAAAGTTTTATGTGTTTATTTGCATTCTGAATATGCTCATTGGTAATTTTTTTATGAACTTCATTTATTTTCCAATTGGATTATTTTGTTTTTAGCTAATGAGTTTTGAGATTTCTTCATACTCGTTTTAGATATTAGTTCTATGTTGGAATATGATCTACAAATAATTTATTCCATTATGTATTTTATTCTTCCTCCCTTCCTAATGTAACAGGGATTGAACTTAAGTTGCTCAGACTGACCTCAAATTTGTGATCCTCCTTCCTCAGCCTCCAGAGTAGCAGGGATTACAGACATGTACCACCTTGTCTTGTCATACACTTAAGAGCTTTTGCAGAGAAAAAGTTTTTAATTTTGGTTAAACCTAATTTATCAACATTTTCTTTTATGGGTCATGTTTTGGTAGCAAGTCCAAAATCTACTCTGACTAGCCCTGACTTCAGAGATTTTTCCTGCTTATTTCCCTTGCCTAAACTCTGCACACTAACCTACTGGGTCACTGCAACTCCTCTTTATTTTTTTTTCCTAATAGTTTATTTTCACATTTACACCTATGGTCCACTTTGAATTAATTTTTGTATGTGGTGTAAAAATTAAATTTAGCTTCTATATATACAAAGAAAACTTTGGAACACTAAGAATGAAGAAAGAACATTGTCAACAACAACAACAAACAAAACTTTCCTTCTCCTGTTGAGTCTTCGAATTATGTGAGGGGTGATACAAAAATGTCTCACACTGGTCTGGCTCTAACTGTATGCAGAAAAGCAATTATAAGAAAGGCAGGGTTTGGGGCTCAGGTGAGGTCTCCATCCATCACTCGAGTGGCTGAGATGGGACACCAGTGGCAAGATTTGTTTGTGCATGTCTTCTCTCTCCTACTCCTGGAACACTAGCAGCAACCATTGCCGAAACTGAGACTTTCTCCCGGGTTTTCTTCATCTCAGGATGTCTTTGTTTCTTTTCATTTCTGATGGATATTTTTGAAGTGTATAGAATTCTGCTTGACAGTTCTTTTCTTTGAAAATATGTGCTCCTTCCTGCCTCTTTGGTTTCTGATGAGAAACTCCTTGTCATTTGAATGCTTTCCCCTACCCTATGTGTAAGTTGCCATTTTTCTCTGGCGGCTTGCCTGACTTCCTTCCTTCCTTCCTTCCTTCCTTCCTTCCTTCCTTCCTTCCTTCCTTCCTTCCTTCCTTCCTTCCTTCCTTCCTTCCTTCCTTCCTTCCTTCCTTCCTTCCTTCCTTCCTTCCTTCCTTCCTTCCTTCCTTCCTTCCTTCCTTCCTTCCTTCCTTCCTTCCTTCCTTCCTTCCTTCCTTCCTTCCTTCCTTCCTTCCTTCCTTCCTTCCTTCCTTCCTTCTTCCCTCCCTCCCTCCCTTACTTCCTCCCTCCCTCCCTTCCTTCCTCCTTTTCTTTCTTTCTTGTTGATTTTTCCAAAAATTTAATTTTGATATGTCATAACATAGGCTTTCTTGGGTTTATCCTGTTTGGGCTTCACCCAGTGTTTTTTTATGTTTGTTTGCTTATTCATTTCATTTGTTCTTTTTAGATATACATGAGAGGAGAGTATATTCTGACATATTAACATGTACATGGAGTCTAACTTATTCTAATGAGGATCCCTTTCTTGTGGTTGTACATGATGTGGAGTTGCGCTGGTGGTATCTATAGGTTTATGTCTCTTGCCAAATTGGGGGATTTTCAATTTTCCTCAAGCACTTTCTCATACTATCCTCCCTTCTCCTCCCCTTCCAGTGCCCATATGACATGGATGTTAGTTCTTAAGAAACACAGGGGACTCCTTCCTCAAAGGCTGTGATTCTGCCCATCAGCAGGAACAGGGGGCTTTTAAACAGGTGATTCAAGGCCAAACTTGGTGGCATACACCTGTAATTCCAGCGGCTGGAGAGGCTGAAACAGGAGGACCCTGAGTTAAAAGCCAGCCTCAGCAAAAGTGAGACACTGAGCAACTCAGTAAGACCCTGTCTCTAAATAAAATACAAAGCAGGGCTGGGTATGTGGCTCAGTGGTCAAGTGCCCCTGAGTTCAATTCTGGTACCACCCCACCCCACAAAAAACAAAAACAAACAAACAAACAACAACAACAACAAAAAAATCAGGCGATTCAAAGGCTATATTTTATGTGTTCTCTGTTGGAGGGATAATTCACTTGTTAATTTGGGAGACAGTCATGTTAAAGGTTTTCTGGTACCATTCCCAAAATCTGGATTACTTTGTTCCTATGGTGTGTGTGTACTCAAGGACAGATAAATTTGCCTAAAATGGGGATAAAAAGGTAATCCTGTTTCCTCCAAGATTAGGAAGGGGAAGAGAATAGGGAGGAGCAGGGGGGAGAGAGCAAGAGAAAGAAACTTGTCCATTTTAAAAATAAGTTGCAGTGGCAGAGCAGCAAGGGTTATTTACATTCAAAGCACAAAGTGAAGCAATGTTACATTTCCCCACTGTCAATTTTTACATTCTATTTCTATGGGAAAATGGGCAATGACTTTTCCAAACTGTTTTCTGCTAAAAGGGGACAAAGTTGGTGGAAGTAACCCAAAGTCTATCTCTATCAGGTGGGACATGGACAGTGAAGTGCAGTCAGCATCAGAGCAGTCCAGAGGTTCACAGAAGCAGATGGCAGGTGACCGGACAAGGCATACATGGGGCAGGGATCAAGCTAAACCAATAATAAACAAGACAGCAAAGAATTACGTTTTGTAAACAATTAGCAAAAACCAGTTCACATTTCAGCCAGTCTATGAAAACCATGAGGACAGTAAGAATGGTAACTCACAATCTTATCAGTGAAAAACAGCTCACATTTATCAATGTAGGAGGTTAGGATGATCTATAGGTCTATAAGATCAGACTCAAATTAACTTAGGACAAATTTGGGATTCTAGAGTCCTTTATAATCACTATTATTATGCACTCTCACACAAGAACCCATCCTTTATAGCTTCCAGCTTTACTTACTTCTGGTAGGGCTGACACAAGTGTATACCTTATGTTACATTAAAAAACAATTGGTTAATTTGAGATAATAAGCCATCAACTACAGGACAGATAGTATATAATGCTGACTTCCAGTACTAACACTGACTCCAAATAAATGAAAGGGTAACTGTAAAATTATAGATATTGAAGTTATAACCTGTTACTCCCTCTTTAAGATTGGTGAAACTGGCTTGCTGGATGATTAAAACTAAAAACTTGGAGACCAAAATCAAGGAAGTAAAAGGACCAATGAAAAAGCAGCCAAGATTTTGGCCCTTACTCTCTAAGGACAGCCAGGACTTAGATAACAATGAGACCCCTCTCTGGGCTCTGAAACTCTGGTGAGTCACCCAATCTGCTGATCAGGGAAATAGAGAAGACCTTAGAGAAAAGGAAGCCAACCAGTGCATATTCTGCAAACAGGAAAGTCAGTGGAGACAGAAATGCTACTGATGCTTTCAAAAGAGGCTACATAGACTCAGCAGGACTGTGATCCATCCTGGAAGATGGAACCACTGGTAAGGGAAAGCTAGGAGCCAAGAGGCTTCACACATGTCCCCAAGAGTGATCTCTGAGGAATCTCAGCTGACTCTTAAGAGTAGACAGGAACAAGTTCAGTTTTGACCATTGGTCTTAAACACCTTATAGGAGAGTATAGACTAAGCACAGTCCTATATGGCATTTAAAAGGAAAAAGATTAGTAACTGTATTTTTATGTTCCAAAATTTCCATTTGGTTCTTCTTCATGTCTTGTATTTACTTGTTTTTCTGGAGTTTTCTAGTTTTTAAAATTTGTTTCAAGTGTATTCATAAGTGCTCCTTAAAGCTGGAGGATACCAGCTTCTTCAGCTTCAAGTTTTGGATATCAGAGTCAAAAGTAAGATTTCTAGATTTGCCACTCATATTGTTTCTCAGGTCTCAACTTTCCTAGGCAGTTGAATGTTTTTCTTTACTTGAGTCATCTTATGCTTATTTTATAGATAATTTTCAAGCATCTTAGTTGTACTTAGTGGGAGGAATCAGGTAAAATATGTCTATTCCATCTTCCCAGAAGTATATGTCCTCCTGAATTTCTGAAGTTGGTATTATTTGTAGTAGTAACCCATTTTACAGATGAGGAGACCAAGGTATAGAGAAGTCAAACATCTTATTCAGGGAAAACAGTTGTTTAGTAGAGTGGCAAAAATTGGGATTTGTTTTGGTTTTGTTTGTTTGTTTGTTTGTTTTTTAGGGACAGGTCCCACCAAATTGTCCAGGCTGGACTGGAGCTAGCAATGATCTTGCTTCAGGATTACAGGCATGTACCACCACCATGCCCAGTTCAAAGTCAGTGTTTGAATTCAGACCACCCAGTGCCAGAGTGTGTATTCATAATATGATCTGAACAAGTAGATGAAATCAGGAGACCCAATCCCACTAAGACTATAGATCAATACTGATCCAGGTAGGAGTGTAGAACTGACTGCTTGATAGTGTCTTATCTAAGACTGTCCAGGTTCATTCTCCCAGTAACCCTTGCTATGCTGGTATATCTGGACATTGGCATTATGCCTCAGTTTGTGATGGATATTTCTGTTCATCTGGAACTTCATAGGAACTCTGACATCTAGCTCAGCTTTGACAATGTTTATTCCTCATGGACCAAACACTAGGAACTGCTTCCCCCTTTAATTGCCTGTGATCCAGTTCCAAGCCAGAGAGTTACCCTGAATATGCTACTGAATCTACTATGTTGATCATCAAGAAGCAGCTTCTTTGTAGATAGGTATGGCATAGCTCAAGCCCCTGAATGCTCTGCCCACAAGCACTGGGTCCTCTGCCTCACCATGCTTCCTTTGAGGTTCTCAGCTTGGATTCTACTTGATTCTGGCTCATCTTCTTGCCTGAAAACTCCAAATGATGGAGGCTCAGAGAACTACAAATTTGAGCCCATTCCAATAAGTGCCTTTACACCACCCATTTCAAATGGTGTCTCCCTGTTGGCTTTTTAATAGAATCACAGACTGTCAGTGCTGGGAATAAAACTCTTCCATTTTACAAAAAGGAAGTGAAGGCGGGTGAATTTAGAAGTAGGTGTCTTATTCCACAAAGTAACATTCCTAAGGTTGTTCTGGGAATAAGTTGTAATCATAGCTAGAAACTGGGGTTCCTGGTGCCAAATAGAAGCCTTTGATTTTGTGATGAAGTCTCCTTAGCAAACTCTTAGATCTTATTCTCAATCCCCTATATTCACTCTGCATAAAGAATTCTCACCACAGAGAGTGCCACTTTTGTGCAGTTCTGTTAAAACAGCTTCTTCTAAAGTGTTTTTTTTTTTTTTTTTTTTTAATTTTGTTCACATATAACTCAGAACACATGCTCAGAACACAGGATGAAATCATTCCTGAGCTCAAAGCCTGGCTCTCTCACTAACCTCAGGCACTTACCCTCTTAACTGCTGTTTCTTTATTCAAAAATGCAAACAAGGACAGCACCTACTAACTGGTCGTCTGATTTAAATAACAACTTTTTCAAGTATTTAGCATGACACCTGCAACTTACTAACTACTACATATTAAAAATCTAGAGGCAACTTTGTCATATATATTCATATATATTTTTATGCCACATTGTTGCCTGAGACAAGTTTCTCTCCACATTACACATAAGAAAACACATGAACTTCCACAACACTACATCTTCAGGCTTCAAACAGGCCTATTCTCAGTTATCACCCAAATGCTCCATCTTATGGTTCTCATTATAAGGATATTGACTATAGGAAGTGGTGAGGCTAATTCTTGATCATGATCGCTAGAATGTGAACTTTGTGGATATAGGAGCTTTGAGACTGTTGATATCTCTGTTACAAAGAGCACTTCTGGCATGTTGTGAGCACTAAGAAATATTTACTGAATAAAAAACCAAAGCAGTAAAATTATTCTCAAACAATATTCAGTATTATGAGAGCTCAAAGATCTATTACTCCCTGTAATCTGTCACCATTGTTCTTTCTCTAATGGGTTTCTCCTACTGATATTTCACATTATTGAGGGATTACTTTATCCAAAGGGAATGTCCATAATTTATAATTTGCTTTAATAAATTTTTGGCCTTTAACAGATGCATGACAACTGTACTATATTGTGCTGTGAATTCCAATTATTATAAGACAGATGCCTGCCCTTTCCCACAAAGCTCAGAGCTTTGTGAACTTTCATTGTAAATTGCATCTCAGATTCATAAATGGACATTTTTATGAAGTGTGTGAGTGTATGCTAAGTGTGTCTAAATCACTCAGTGAGCCACATACCACTTACTTGGAGTTAGAACACACAGCAAAAATGCATGCATATCAGAATATATTTAACACAATCTTATTACTCTATGATGTGGTGATCATCAATAAAGCAAAACAACCATCACGAAATTTGGATTTTATCACTTGGTAATCACTGTCATATGCAAACCATTGTTTAATCAGGAAGAAGATCCTTTGAGATGAAGCTGTGGGTAAAGATTATTTAACCCTATGATTAGCTAAAGACATGTGCAAATCCTGACCCCATCATCGTGGTTGTATGATTTGGAGTGAGTTACTTTGTCTAACTTCCTGTGTTCATTCGAAAATTTGGAATGACGACACTGGTGATAAACCTCAACTAGCACATTATGGCACTTCCTATGCCAAGCAATGTTAACCACCCTGTGATGTAAGATCCATCTAACGTTCACAGTCACCGTCTGAGGTACACAGTGTTTCGTTTCCAACTTACAGTACTCTGCTTCACAGGTAGAATTAAGTAATTATCTATGGAAAGGCTATACAATTAGTGAGGTACTATGCAGAATTAGCTACAACAGCATCTTCACATCATCACTTATGTGCTCTATGATAATTTTTATACAAAATCATACAGACAGACCTGGTTTTAAAGTCAGGGGTCAATTTTTATCTTTTAACATTGTACAGTTCTCAGATTTCTCATCCACCAAATGGGTATAGAATAGCATCTGACTATTTGGAGGATTTACTGAGATAATGCTTAGCATTTGGCACATTTGATCAGTAATTCTCATTAAGAATGATAGAGATGATGGAGAGCATTAATGTGTTTATTGAAAGTGGAATGAAATACTTGGAATGGTGATAGTTCCCCCTTGCATTACTTTCATGAGATTAAGACTATTTAAATACATGACAGTTTTTGTGTTCATATACTAACACTCTTACTGTAATGCTAGCATGGAACTAAAGTGCATCCTACATTCAATTCCTTCTAGCTCAATGTCCAGTCAGTTGTGTTGCATCTTATTTTCCATTAAACCTCTGAATCCTAGCAAGGTAGAACATTTAATTAGTGTGATATATGTGAATATGTTTAAATTATATTGTTCTAAATTTAATAAGAGCCTAAATATTCACGAGATCACTGGAAGTAAGGAAATTAGAAAATATTCAATACATCAATGATACAACTTCATGCACAGGGGAAGATTTATTTAAGCCACAGAGCAACTATACTATCAGTGTAAGATGGCAATGTAATATTTTATAGTTTTTAGAAGAAATTGGAGATATTTAATACGTATTTATTTAGAAGTCTTATACTAGTCTTAAAATCGAACTCCTTGCCTTTCTACCCAAACTAACCTTTTCTCCTGTCAAGGCTCCCGTGGTCCCAACCAGAAACAGTGGTGCCATGTGTGATTCCAACCTCACTTGTATGCCATGTTCATGAGCAGTCACTGTGAGCCCCTCTTCCAGACATATTTACTTCTCTGTCTTCTCACCACTGTGTTCCTGGTGTTGTGCCTCTGTATCATTGCAGCAGGATATTAATTGGGCATTACACCTTCTGGCCCTCTTAACATCACATCATAAAGGGGTCTTTTTTTGAAAAAAGAGTAATCTTCTCAAGTTATGCCTCTTTTTTCAGTTCTTCCAATGATTTCTGCAGTCCCAGCAAATGTATCAAACCCCCTAATATGGTCCATGGTCTTCCCTTTGCCTGCATCTTAAACCATCTTTGATCTTTGTCTCACTTTCTTCTCCCTTAAAATGCACTATTCTAGAAACCATGAGTATCCTTCATTCTTCAAATTGCCAACGTTTTCCTTCCTTCTCTGAAACTCTGAACTCATTCTTCTCTGTGCCTGGGAAAGTTTTCTTCTCATCTTCTTTCACCTCAATAATTCCTAGCCAATCTCAAAGCATCAGTTAGTCACCACTCTGAGGACGTCTTCCACAAACCTCCAACTACATTTTGTGGCTCTTTTTTGTCTCCATGGTGCTCTTGTCCACTTTTATCAAAGCACTCAAATCACTGAACCATAATTCTCTTTCCTTTTCTGTGTTCCCTACTAAACTCAGTAGGAGTCCTCAAAGGAGAAAAGGTTCTTTCATTTGCTTTTTGCTGCATCCTCAAGACCCCTCTTAGAGCATACATTAGAAACTTCACACAATTTGTTAAATCGATGCATGCATGAATTAATTAATTCATAACAAAAAGAATTTATAGATAAAATAATCAGTTCAAAGAAGTAAAGTGGCTAATGATTTTAAACAAAGTCACTGGGGAAGAAAAATTTAAGTCATGTGAGCAAAGACCTGCAGGAAGGGGAAAGTGAACTGGGTATATATTGGGAGATAGAGCCTTCCAGGCACAGAGGATTAGGCAGAGCTTTTGAGAATTGAGGAGACATGTAGGTCGCTAGTGTAGCAGCAGAGTACTGAAGAGAGGGAGGAACAGTGGATACTGGGGTTACATCACATAGCAATATGTAAAACAATCAGGGACTCAAGTTTTATTCTAAGTGCCCAAGAAGCAACTAAAGGGGTTTAAGTAAAGAATGCCTTGCGGGGACCGAGCATTTATTTCTTGAGTATACGTCATAACAAATGAATTGGGAAACTATTTCAAGATTTTTTAAGTGAATTCATCTAGAATGAATGACATTTTTAAACATTAAAGATGTGAAGTCACAAATCATTTAACAGATAGAGAATTTAGTCCTAGGCAGGCTGAATATCTTTTACCAAAAATTATATAAAAAATGTATGGCTAACAGAAGTGAGAAGACATGACATCTGACTCCCTGCCTGTGGTTTACTTTCATAAAGATGAAAAAATACATGTGTTACTTGGTAATATATATATATATATACACACACACACACACACACACACACACACACACACACATATATATATATATTCATATGCTCCTATATATATATATATATATGCTCCTAAATGGACATCATAGGTATACAAAATGACTTATAGTATCATTGAGCTTTCTCACATTAGAGAGATCTTTTTCTTTCCTAGTTTCCAACTAGTCTATGATCATTTTTAAGGCAAGACCAGAAATGCATTCATTCATTCTTATATTTCTTACAGCAACACCACAGAGGCTGACTTATCATAGGTCATCAACTATGAGTGTCATAGAGTACTGAATATGTGTTCACTTCTGACTCTTAAAGTGGTCACTAAATCACTTGCACCTCTATCAAGCATTTCTGATTCCCAATTTCATGTAAAGCACCATGCTGAGTAGTGGTGTAAGAAAGACGAAAATGACATGGCACTTGTCCCCCAGGGCTGTGTATCTTAGGAAAAATGACAGATATGAGGGCTAGTTATCATTTAGCATGTCCAAATGGCATGGTGACATTAACATATCATTTAATGGTTTACTAACTGCTTTATAACTTACCAAAAATAAGTATTGTATTTATACTTTGTACTTATTCTGTAAGTGCTACGAGTACTTCATGTGCATTCTCTCACTTAATATACTTGATGATCCTTCTATTATCTTATAGGACATAATATTGCCCATCTTTGTTTTGTCTTGTTTTATATAAGGAAACTGACTACAGGGAGTTCATTGGCTTGCTCAAGGTCAATCAGTTGGTCAGTGGTGAAGACTGGGATCATACACTGGCAACTTGGCTCCAAGGTTGTACAGTCAACCACTCACATGGATTTGAGAGACACTGACTTATTTTTAATTCTCACATAAATCTATAATCCATGTCTTATTTTTCACTGAGTCATAGGCAAAGAAAATTGCTCAAAAAGATTCAGAAATGTTCAAGGATACCATCAAGCTCACAATAGAATCTTAGTCCTTTGGTTCTACATGTTATCTTATTTCCAGGGGAATACGTTTCCTCTGTATACATTTTTGTGTATGTTAGAGGTCAGGATGGACATATTAAATGTGTTTTGGCTAATCGGAGGGATGGAGGCAAAGAACTTAATTAAAGAGGTGATATATCCAAATAGGACCATCCACCCTATTTGAAAGTGTTACTGAAGTTGGATATTTGCCATCATGAAATAGCAAGTTGTTTCCAGACAAATACTACTCCTAGAGAATGCAAATTCAACTTTTCACTCCAGCTATTATATTCTGGGTAGTACAGGCCAATTGATTTGAGCATTTGAGTGTTCAGGCTGAACACTCTCAAACAAAAATGTACTCAGATTCTCTTGGAAGCAAAATTTTCTGACATTTACCTGGGAATCTAACTAAATATTGAACAAATACAATTGTAACTGAAATCAGCAACGGGAATTTCAGTAAACTTACTGCAGTATGTTATAGATAAAATGAGCAACAGCAATGTTATTATTAACTACCTATTCATTACCAGGGCTCTCATGATATATGTAGTCAATACTCTAGTCCTCATTACATCGTAGGAGACAGCTGTCCCCATTTTACCTAGATCATTAAGGATTTGAGAAGTTAGATCACAGATAAAAGAGACCCAAGGTGGAATGAATGGCAAACAGGAGAGCAGGAGTTCTCATCCCCCTTTCACAACACAAATCACCAATATAACAATGACTTGTGGGTGAAAATACCTCTGTAAGAGCTCTTGAATCCAAGTGAGAGATGACAACACCCCAGTGGAACACAGTAACAAGAAAAGGCACAATGAATGCAGACGAAAGAAACCTTCAACTATTCTGGCATCACTCCTTCCCCAAGCTGCCACAACATAGCACTAAGATATATCCCCTTAAGCAGTGCACGCCTGTAATAACAGAAGGCTGAGGAAGAAGGATCACAAGTTCAAAGCAGCCTTAGCAACTTAGTAAGGCCCTAGACAACTTAGCAAGACCCTGTCTCAAAATAAAAATTAAAAAAATAAAAAGGACTGGTGATGTAGCTCAGTGGTTAAGTGCCTCTGGGTTCAAACCCATACAAAAAAAAAAAAGAAAAGAAAAGAAAAGAAACAATAAAAACCAGATCCTCTATTTGAGAGATCCTCCAGTAAGAAAAACAGTGAAGTTGACCCTTGACTGCCCTAGCCTTTCAGAGAAATATGTGAGTAGCTTACATCTGTTCACCCTGACCCAGAACAAGGGAAAGTTGCATGACCTAATCACCTAATCACTTAGGACTGGATAAGAAAAAAGAAAAGAGGTGTGGGCTCTCAGGAACCAGCACAGAACTTCATAGCCAGCCTATCTGCAATAGGCCTGCCTTTGAGCTCTGTCACCAGCTGCCCCCTATCTGCACTCCTATCTTAATTGCAACATTATTCACAACAGTGAAGATATGGAAACAACCCCAGTACCCATTGATGGATGAATGAATCAAGAAAATTAATGTATATGTAACTGGACATGATGGTGCACGCCTATAATCCCAAGGACTTGGGAGGCTGAAGTAGGAGGACTGTAAGTTTGAGGCAACCTCAGCAAATTAACGAGAGCCTGCTCAGAAGAAAAGATAAAAAGGGGTTGGGATACAGAATGTGACTCAGTTGTAGAATGCTCCTGGGTTCAATTCTTCATATCACACACACATCCACACACACACACACACACACACACACACACACACACACACAAATTTAAAAAGGAAAGGAAAGAGAAACAGAAAATGTATGTATACCTACATATGCTCAATGAAACTTGAAATATTATTCAGCCTTTTAAAAACAAGAAAATATGAAAAAATTAACATTTTTGTAAACATATATGCATCTTGAGGACACCATGCCAAGTGATAAAGCCACACACAAAAAGACAAATTCTGCAACCTGGAAATAAAACTATGATCATGTGGACATCCGAACTTTGACAAGTGTACCAAAAATATACCATGGGGAAGGAATAGTCTCTCCTATGAATAGTACTGGGAAAATGGATATAGTCACATGCAACATAGTGAAACTGTATCCAAATTCTATATCATTCACAAAAATAAACTTCAAATGAATTAATGATTTAAATGTTAGACTTGGATCTATAAAACTCCTGGAAGAAAACACAGGAGAAAAGCTTTGTGACACTTGACTTTGAGAATGATTTCTTGAATATGACATCAAACCTCAGACAATAAAAACAAAACAAGCAACTTGGTCAGGAATTGGTACAACCCAACAACTCAAAACTAATAAACAAGAGCAACAACCACAAAAACAAAACATTAGAAAATGGGCAAAGTGTTTAAAAAGGCATTTTTGCCAAAGAAGATATTCAAATGGTCAACAGGTAT
This sequence comes from Sciurus vulgaris, assembly GCF_902686455.1. NCBI lineage: Eukaryota > Metazoa > Chordata > Mammalia > Rodentia > Sciuridae > Sciurus > Sciurus vulgaris. The sequence continues at coordinate 77,528,804 of NC_136472.1, forward strand.
GTGAAAAAATGTTCAACATTACTAAACATCAGGGAAATTCAAATCAAATCCACAGTGAGATGTCACCTCACAGGATTCAGATGGTGATCATGAAGAAACAAAAACGAAAATGTTCAGTGTTGGCAGGATGTGGACAAGAGAATCTGGGAACGCTCTATGAATGTTAATTGGTTCAGTCACTACACACAAATTATATAGAACTAGGTGTGGTGGCACACTCCTGTAATCCCAGGGATTTGGGAGGCTGAGAAAGGAGGATCACAATAACTTAACAAGGCCCTAAGTAACTTAGTGAGAGCCTGTCTCAAAGTAAAAAATAAAAAAGATGTGGTTCACTCCTCCAGAAAACTTCTAGACCTCATCAATGAATTCAGCAAAATAGCAGGCTATAAAATCAACACGCATAAATCTAAAGCAGTTTTATACACAAGCGACGAAACAGCTGAAAGGGAAATGAGGAAAACAACCCCATTTGCAGTAGCCTCAAAAAAAAAAATAAAATACTTGGGAATCAATCTAACCAAAGAGGTAAAAGATCTCTACAATGAAAACTACAAAACATTGAAGAAAGAAATTAAGGAAGACCTTAGAAGATGGAAAGATCTCCCATGTTCTTGGATAGGCAGAATTAATATTGTCAAAATGGCCATACTACCAAAAGTGCTATACAGATTCAATGCAATTCCAATTAAAATCTCAATGACGTACCTTACAGAAGTAGATCAAGCAATCATGAAATTCATCTGGAAGAATAAGAAACCCAGAATAGCTAAAGCAATCCTTAGCAGGAAGAATGAAACAGGGGGTATTGCAATACCAGAACTTCAACTATACTACAAAGCAATAGTAACAAAAACAGCATGGTATTGGCACCAAAATAGACAGGTAGATCAATGGTACAGAATAGAGGACAGGGACACAAACCCAAATAAATACGATTTTCTCATACTAGACAAAGGTGCAAAAATATGCAATGGAGACAAGATAGCCTCTTCAACAAATGGTGTTGGGAAAACTGGAAATCCATATGCAACAGAATGAAACTAAACCCCTACCTCTCACCCTGCACAAAAATCAACTCACAATGGATCAAGGACCTTGAAATCAGACCAGAGACCCTACATCTTATAGAAGAAAAAGTAGGTCCAAATCTTTGCCTTGTTGGCTTAGGATCAGACTTCCTTAACAGGACTCCCATAGCACAAGAAATAAAAGCAAGAATCAATAACTGGGATAGATTCAAACTAAATAGCTTTTTTCTCAGCAAAGGAAACTATCAGCAATGCGAAGAGAGAGCCTAAAGAGTGGGAGAATATCTTTGCCACTCATATGTCAGACAGAGGACTAATTTCCAGAATATATAAAGAACTCAAAAAACTCTACACCAAGAATACATATAACCCAATCATCAAATGGGCTAAGGATATGAACAGACACTTCACAGAAGAAGATCTACAAGCATTCAACAAACATATGAAAAAATGTTCACCATCTTTAGTAATAAGAGAAATGTAAATCAAAACTACACTAAGATTCCATCTCACCTCAATTAGAATGGCAATTATCTAGAACACAAGCAACAATAGGTGTTGGAGAGGATGTGGGGGAAAAGGTACACTTATACATTTTCGGTGAGGCTGCAAATTAGTGCAGCCACTCTGGAAAGCAGTGTGGAGATTCCTTAGAAAACTTGGAATGGACCTACCATTTGACCCAGTTGTCCCACTCCTCGGCCTATACCCAAAGGACTTAAAATCAGCATACTACAGAGATACAGCCACATCAATATTCACAGCTGCTCAATTCACAATAGCCAGACTGTGGAACCAACCTAGATGCCCTTCAAATGATGAATGGATAAAGAAATTGTGGTATACATATATACAATGGAATATTACTCAGCTATAAAGAATAATAAAATTATGGCATTTGCAGGCAAATGGATGAAATTGGAGAATATCATGTTAAGTGAGATAAGCCAATCTCAAAAATCCAAAAGGCGAATGATCTCACTGATAAGCAGATGATGACACATAATGGGGGGTGGGAGGGGGGCAAGAATGGAGGAAGGAGGGACTGTATAGAGGGAAAAGAGAGGTGGGAGGGGTGGGGGGGAAGGAAAAAAATAACGGAATGAATCAAGCATCATTACCCTATGTAAATGTATGATTTACGTAAATGGTAGGCTGTTACTCCATGTACAAACAGAAACAACATGTATCCCATTTGTTTACAATAAAAATAAATTAAAAAAAAAGATGTGGTTCAGTGGTTAAGCACTCCTGGGTTCAATCTCCTGTTTGAAAAAAATATATATATCCTATTTAAAATAAAAAATATATACACACACACACACACATATATATATATATATATATATATATATATATATAAAGAGACAGATTTCTCAAAAATTAAAAATGTATAAATTAGGGCTGGGGAGATAGCTCAGTCGGCAGAAGTGCTTGCCTTGCAAGCACAAGGCCCTGGGTTCGATCCCCAGCACCAAAAAAAAAAAAAAAAAAAAAAAAAAGTATAAATTAAAAATATAATTATAATAAAATTGAATAATTTCAATTCTGGATATATTTCTAAAAGGAAACAAAATTAGGATCTTGAAGGTTGGTTATCCGTACCCCCATGTTCTTTTCAGCATTATTCACAATATCCAGACATAGAAGTAACTTAAATTTCTGTAAACTATTGAATAAATTAATAAATATGAAATATATGTTCCATGATGCATTATTCAGCCTGAAAAAGAAGAAAATTCTGATACTTGCCTGAATGTAAATGAACCTGGAAGACATTATGCAAAGTGAAATAAGCCAGACATAATGACAAATACTAAATGATCCAACTTGTGTGGGGAATCTAAAATAGTCATTGATAAAAGTAGAGTTGAATCATAGTTTCCAGGGGTTTGGGGAAGGGGAGAAATGGGAAGGTATTATTAGTTTAAGTGAACGAAGTTTCATTTTTTAAAGATAAATAAGTCCTAGAGAGTTACCATACAGCATAGTGCTTATAATTGACTATATATACTGAAATTTTTCTAAGATGATAGATCTAATGTTGTGTCCCCACATATACAAACAAATAATGATTAAAGAGGCCAACTCTTTGAGGTATAGGTTCATGGCATAGATTGTGGTGATGGTTTCATGGGTGCACACAAAACTCCAAATTCATCAAGCTATAATGTAGAATTTTTTTAAATCAATCATACTTCAATAAAGTGGTTTTTTTTCAAAGAATCTGCTAATAAATTGGGTTTATTTAAAAAAAATATTAGTGGCCAAGATGGGAACTGATTACAGTCTATATAATCCCAAAGCTATTTCTCTCTATATACTGTTTCCTCTTTCATATTGAGCTGATGCTGCAGAGCAATCCATCCCATTGGATCCATCCATGGGTTGTGTATTTACTGGGCATCTGGATATAGAGTAATGTGGTTTTGAGTGGACCGTATATATTTAGGTATGCTTGCATTGAAAATATGAAGTAATTGAAAAAATTCCATTACTTCATTCTCCACAGTGAATATGCACGTTCAATGTTTTTGATTGACTTTAGCCCATTAAAGTTATAAAATTTGAAAGATGGGCCCATAATTGTCTTCATTAGTATCTCAACTTACAGAGTAACAGTAAGTGGGCTGGCTACTGGAAGGTCACACCAGGAAATATGATGAAGATTCTTCTTCTCAGTTAGACTTGTCTGACTTTTGATGAGTTACCAGTTTATCTAACTGTTTTCAACTGTTTGAATCAGATTAGGTACCACAGAATGCCATGCCATTTTAAGAAAACTGGATACCTCTTCCTAACATAGTTTGTGGTTGCAGCAGCAACCTCCACCATTCAAATGGGTGTTCTATATTTGCAATCTAATGCTCATTTACCAACTGAGATGTCCACAACATGCTATGAGGAGTGTCCAGTGTTCCCAAAATGGCTGAGATTTCTGTATTCTCAAAAATAAACAGTTTTCCACCTTAAACAATAACAATATGACTCAACTCACAGAAGAGTAATTGAAGTGAGGCAAATAAAGCATTTAGAACAAATTATGGAAGAATAGAATTTTCCCCAAATTAATCTTATTTACACTTTCAATATATATTTTAATGAGTATGTACTATATGCAAGACACTGAAGAAACTTTGGATATGCTTTACTTTTTGTATAAAACATTTATTGATTTAGGAAAAATGATTTGTCAAGCTGAATGTCAAACAATTTATACTTAATTTCATAACATCCTCACAACAACTCTACATTTTAAGTCCTCTTAAAAATGGGGAACCTAAAATCAATTAAATTATTTTTCAAAGGTTGGGTGGCATCTCCTCCATATGATATCATTAGCTAACCTCTGATCCAGAAACTGGCTGCCCACCTACAGATAGTCACTCATTGTGCCAGGTATTCTGTCAACCTCCATTCCAAATTTTTAAAATGCATTTTGTTTTAGTGCATTATAGTTATTCACAATTGTGGGGTTCATTTTGGCATATTCAAAAATGCATATAATATAATTTGTTCCTTTTCAGTCTCCAGTACTTGGGAAAGTTTTAAAAGCTAAATCAGATGGTATGGTGATGCATGCCTGTAATCCCAGAGAGGCAGGAGGCTGAGGTAGGAGGATCGCAAATTTGTGGACAGCCTCAACAATTTAGTGAGGCCCTCAGCAACTTAGTCAGACCAGTACCAAAATAAAAAATTAAAAAGTACTGGGGATGTGGCTCAGTGGTTAATCAACTCTGGGGTCAATCTCTGTTAAAAAATAAACAAATAAAAAACCTAAGTCCAAACCTATATTTCCTAGACTTTTATAGTTAGGGTTCTGTATGTAAAGGGGTTCTGTCCATTAGTGGTATTTGATAGCAGAGTTAAGACAGAAGTCATATTTTCCAAATTACTCGTGTCTATGCAGGTGTGTGTGGGAATATGCAGTTTCTCTGCAGAGATGTCCCACACCAGCTTCCAAGGGTGGCTAGGAAAATAATGTCAGCCTGGTGGCAGAGCCTTCCTGAACTAATTTCACATTTCCTGTGCTGCAGATATGGATTGGCATTCTCCATATTTTGGGTGTCTGCAATGGGGGAAGCAATGGTGGCAGGTCCTTGGTTGTGGCAAGCCTCAAAGATACCACAGGGGTGGTCGCTGGCTTATGAAGTAATTCTTTCATTTGGGAGTCTTTCCTGAAGTCCCAGGTTAGATTTCATTTCTTCAACCTATGTAATGAATCCTCAAGTCTCTGATTCCTTTTATTAAATCTATTCTTGCTTGAAATACCTACAGCAGCATCTGTTTTCTATATTCAATTTTGAGCAGCACATTAAATAATGGATCCTCTTGTTAAAACATGTTTGCCTGAGATCTACCTTGCCATTCTTTTGCAATGAGAGAGGGAGTGTTGTCAAAATCTTACTGTATTCTTCCCCAGCAAAGATATGGGTACTGGAAAGGACAGGACAGATCTATAACCAAAATCTCAATACTACTGCACCTAGTAATCAATAAGCAAATTAAACGTAAATGATTTATCAGCAGAGTGTTCATACTGTTTTTTGGCTTCTTCACTTTCTTTTTCACTTTAATTAATCAAGAAGTTGCTCCTACTTCTTTATATTTTTTTCTTTTATGGCCCGAAGATTGAACCCAGGAGTGCTCGACTGCTGAGCTACACTCCCAATGCTTTTATTTTATTTTTTTTTTATTTAGAGACAAGGTCTCACTAAGTTGCCTAGGCAGACCTTAAACTTGCAATCCTCCTCAAGATTACAGATGTACACCAATGCCCAGCTTGCTTATACTTCTTGAGTACAAATTATAAAGTCAAAATAGTGGCAGGAAATATGGTAAACCATTCATACTCCTTAAACAGATTTTATGAGTTTTTCATACAGTTTATGTATTTGTCCCTTCAATTGAAGTAGCTGACAGTTGCTGCAGGTAAGTACTTAATGATTTTACCTTTAGTTATTTTTATTATAAATAACAATGCTTATAAAGTTTGAGAATTTTTATCCAAGTAACTTCCTCTACAACACTTTGAATGTTCAAGAGTATTTTAAAAGAAAAATAAATATGTTATGCTTAGTAATGCCCTGAGTGTAGAACACCTGCCAGGTAGAACTTGCTCCCTGAAGCTGAATGTAAAACCTCCTGCCAACTGGCCTCATGCTTTATTTGGAAGGCTGCTTTCTCCCTGTCCTTTTGGCTCTGGTGGCAGACAAGTTGATCTTCCATCCTTTGGTCACTGCCAGTGACTCAGGCCAGAGGAACAGATGTGAAGAGCAGCCCTCCAAGGGGGAGTCTGATGAGAACCTTTTCGTCAGATTCTTTCTGGTCTCACTGGCAAGCAGACAAATGGATGAGAGACAGCAGCCATATATCAGAATCTAGGGCAGATAACTCTACAATTACACTGCAAGTTACTTTTGTTTGCTTGCCTCTTTAAAGCCACAAGGTGTTCTGACTTTTTACACAGAATCATGGTAAAGTCCATGCCTAAGTGAGCATGGAGAAGATCCCTTTGTGAGTATTTGTGGAGAACGTTAGATTGACTAACCCAGAAACTCATTTGAGAGACATTCATTTGTTCACAATGAAAGTCTTTTGCAGGCAACACTCAGGATAGAACTTTCTTTTTTCCATGACATCCTCTTTCCTATCCACCAAGCTACTGTAAAGGGACAGATGTATTCCACAAAGAGGTAACAGGCACTTTTGTGGAGAGGAGGGTTCCTTTGAATTCAGCATTGAACAAAAAGTAGAAATAAGTAAGTCACGGCAATGCTGACACTGCAGAGATGCCGTCACCAGGGATTTTGTATTTCAAGTCTGAGCAGCTATAGATAGAGAAATCAAGAATTTGTTTTTGCAATTAGTTGATCAAGTTTGGTGAGAAAGTCCCAGGAGAGAGACTGTAGGATATATAAACTGGCCAGAGCCTTTTATAATCAGGATGACAAAAGTAGCTCTGCTGAGCTAGAACAAGACAAATGCATTTACTTAGATGCAGTGAGTGATGGAATCAATTAATTCCTTTGTTTGGAGGGAGTGCATGAAGAAACACACCTGCAGTATTTGGCGATGATCTCTTTCTTTTATGTGTGAGTGTAGGTACCCCAAATGTGCCATAAAATGCACCCAATCACCTGGGACATTATGATCAGAATTTTAGAGATGTTTCACATAGTTCTAACATAAAACAACTCCTTCCAAATTTCATAAGTACAGGAACTAGTATTATTGAAAGAACAGTCCAGAATCAGGAATCCTATGCCCAGAGAGTAAGACCTTATAGTACAAACTTTTAAATAAGTTCATTTTATGTTTAAGTGAGACTCAAGCTACGGAAATCTTCTGATGTCTAATTTTTCTTTGGGGAGCCTGGATTCTTGAACTTCTTCTTTTTTGTGACAATCTTCAAAACCCAAGAGAACATGATTTTTATCAATCTATTATTTATTGAGTATACACACTTCTGGGTGGCATTGAAGGAACACGGAGAGCTAGTAAATGCAAGGATTCTCCTTGAGAAATGCCTGAAGGAGATAAAGGTCCTGTAAACCCAGCCTTGGTTCCCTGCTTTCCTGTTGGTGGAGAGAAGGGCAAGTAGATCACAGCTGGGTGCTGTGAGGTCCAGCACCCTCTATGGAGACAGAGGGTATACGGAAAGAAACCCACATTCTGCTGCAGTGAGCACCCTGTTAAGTGTGAATGAGAAAATTGGAAATTCATGTTTACTAAGAGTTCACCTTATGTCAGGGTGATCCTAGTTAAACATATTATCTCATCTTCTTCTCAAAAGAACACTGGAGTTAGATATTTTCATTTGACGTGGGAAAAAACCAGCAATGAAAGTCTGGTGTGACTTGCTGTAGGTCACCTAAGCAGCAAGTGGCAGAGAGCTTTTGAGTCTCCTGGACTTCAGAGTTCTTCACTACTGTGCTGTCGTAGTTCTGAAGTCGGATGTGGTCCTCCTCTATCTCTGAACCCTGCTGCCAATCAGCAACTTTGACAGTCAACATGGCTCACGACCAGGACATCTCCCACCTCTCAGGATTGCTCTGTGTAGGTTTTCCTCTTCATTTCCATTCACTGTAGGTCACAGACCACATCCTTAACCAGTTGAGTCAACTCCTACTCTTTCCACCATTAGTCTTTCCCTAACATAGACCGTTTGGTGCTGTAAGATTAACTTTCCTAAAGTCAACTTGTTTATATCATTCTGTGATTTCAAAAATATAAAAAGGGTGCATCTTCATATTCTTAATTATGATGGTTTCATATCATGGCATTTAAGGTCTTCCACAATGTGCCAGAATATATGCTTCAGGTCCAGTCCACAGCCAAGACCTTACATCAAACAAGTTATCATTCAAACAAAAGGTTTAAACCCAGAAAAAACATCCCTAGCCCTTGGAGTTTATTTATACTGTTATCTTCACAGAAATTCCTTATCCCCTATTTCCATCTGTAATTAAAATTATACTGCTCCTTAGAAGTCCATATCAAATGTCTTTGAAAGCTGTTCTAGATACATCCAATCAAAAATATTTTAAGAACAAATTTTCCTCTGAGTTGGACAAGAAAAATGGCAAAAAGTGAGTCCAATTATGTGTTAAACTTGTATTAACAGCTTTATATTTTTTATCTTATTTAATCTTCTATATAAATGTAACAAATTTAGCAATATTTTTACTATATTCTACAGATGAGGAAACTGGCACTCAAAGACACTATGTAATTAGTTCAAATACCTAATTTCAATAAGCAGAAGTGTGGAAATAAAATCCAAGTCAATCTAATCTAAATTAAGTCTAATTTAATCTAATACATGATTTTTTTTTCTCTCTTTCACATGTATTTACTAGAGGAACAGTTGCTTTCTCCAGATATGTTTACATTGATCTATAGAGTCCTTTACTATATATGCATTAATTATAGATATAGATAAAATTAGTTTTCAAATTGAACAAAGAACACTGGATTTTAGACTCTTGTAAAAATCAGAAAAAAAAAAAAAAGTTGCCTTGGGTTTGCATTTCCCCATAACAAAAAACTTGCCTTTATCTGCACATTGTGAGCTCTCCCTATACTGGCCAATGTCCTCCAATGTGCAATGATATTTGCTTTTCCCACTCTATGTTGTGCCATTCTGATGTCTGTACATTTATTATAACTCCCTTATAGGACTTTATTTTCTCTCTTGTTCAATTTTATATTCTTTACCAGTACCTGTCCCAGTACCTCCAATAAAGAACAAGGAAGATTGTTATTTTTAAAAAGGAACATTTAAATACACAATATTTTGATTTCAGAGAGCTTTTAGTTTGATTTTCAACTTTATTCTACTAGATCTTGGTCAGATTAATAACCTCCCTTTATCTTAGTTTCCACTCAAAGTTAGCATGTAAATTTGATAATGTGTGCAAAATAATAATATGACTGGCACATAATAAGTGCTCAGTAAATATTAACTCTTATTATGATGGTTATTATTTGTGGAACTTAAGCAAAATGAAGTTATTTTCATTAGCATTGATAGAAGCAGGAAAATAAGACAGTTAATAATTAATAGTCTGTTCTTTTATTGAATGGATCACATAGAGCTATCTTTTTCTCTCCTTCCCCTCATTTTTCACAGGAGAAAAAGTCAATCAGAAGCTGCTAGAGCAGAGAAAAGCAAATCACTTTGGCACCCGAACAACAAAGCAATGTTAGTTTATTTTCTTTGTAAAAAGTCATCTGTTCGCAAACCTCTTTTATGAAATACCTGTCATAGTCCATTTTATTGAACGTTACTCACTCCGCTTTTTTTGGCCTCAAGGTCATTCCATTATCAGTTCCTACATCACCTTCAGTATTGGAAATAGACTGGGGGAGATGGAAAGGAAAACACACACACAAATACACAACACACTCACCAGATGGACAGCTCAGATAATAAAGGTGATTTCAACCCATGGCAGGCGGAACTTGGATGTGTCCCTGCTGCAGATGAAACAGCACCAGTGACACGTTCTGACAGATCTGGAAAGACAGCTCGCTATCGAAGGTGCCTGAAGCCAGAAGCAGCTTTCAATCTGATCACCAGGTCTCACACAACATAACAAAAATATGTTTTATGTGTTGTTTCTTTTTTTTAAACCTATTTTTCACTTTCTTTCAAAAAATAACAGGAATATCAGTAACCAAAAAAATATCCCAAATGCTTCTTTCCATCCTGAAGAATACCCCAAGATCCCAGCACACTGTCCAAATATCTGCTGGGTCTTTGCAGCTCTTGGCTATGCACAGAATGGGGCTGACATGATGATCTAATTTCTTACTTGGAAAACTGACCATCATGTGGGCCTGTCTAAAAGCACATTTGGACATGGATGGGTTTTATGGTATGCCCTTATTTCTGCACACTGTCTTCTTCTTTGCTGAACAACTAGAAGCCTCCTTCCACGGCATGCCAGAGAACTACGAGTATATTACAGAGAAACCTCCTTCTGGCCTTCAGGATGAAGGGAAGTGAGCCAGGCAGCCTTCTTGTTTAGGCTCATGTTCATATTGCACACACATTCTCACTGAGTTCATAAAAATCCTGCAATGCAACAATGAATTAACCATGAGGATGGCAGTGGCAACAATGACAGTGACGATGAGGATGTGATGATGTGATGATGAGAGTGACGATGGGCACTTTATCAATTAGGAAATCAGAGCTTTCAAGAAATGAATACTTTAGACAAGATCATGCAGCTAACAGAGGTTTTATCTAGTACTAAAATGCAGATTTATCTCACATTCTTTATACGCTGAATTCTTCCCGTACTTACCTGTTCAGTCACTTCCCAGGACTTCCCAGTTAGAGCTTCTAAACCTTCAAAGAGTTCTGTTCACCAGTCTTCAAGCACCCTTTGTGCTTTTCTACTTCTGCCTATCAAGCTGCCTATGTACTGAGATCATTATCAGAATATCTATTTTTGAAGGGCCTGGCACAAAAAAGGTATTGATAAATGTAGGTAAAATAATTGAATTAAATTCATGAAAGAGATAGACTTTTCAAACTCTGACTATATCTTTTGAGAGAACTGTGGTCTAAATTGCACAAACAGAGCCAGTTTATGGATATAGAATCTGAAACTTAAGGTCCCAGTGAGGCTGAGGAGCTATACAAATATTTTTAAATAGTAGATGACAATTACAGTGTGAGACAAATGTGTGATTAGACACTTCCTATTTCTGAAGTTGTTCCATGAAAATGCCATGAACTTCTTACTTCTGAACAAGTGGAACATATGCCCTGTTATTGAGAACCCAGAAAGATCTTTTATGTTGAAAATATGTGTTTATTTTTACAAAATAGGAGTGGCAATTACATTAAACTGATCCTGATTTCTAACTACTATCAATAAGAAGAGCTTTATGCTAATCATCCTACAGTGAAAAGCTTCAGTTTGGGCATATATCTCAGCTAACAGGATTCTCTAATAATCCTAAAAGCAAATCAGCTTGCTTAGTTACTCACTGCATATTTTGTAATCAAGATGTCCCAGAATGAGAATCTTCTATTCAATCACCAAAATTTATTGATAGAAAAATTCTAGTTCTCTTATCATCTATGAAATTGCAGCTCTTTTAAAAAATAAAAACTTGGGTGTGCCTGCAATGTTCGTTTTTTCTAATGATAATAGAACTTAGTCATTTATTTGTTTTAACATTTGCCTACTTTGTCCTGATTCTGCTGTAAAGAAGGATTTAGTGTTTGCAATAGAGACCATACCCCCACAAAGCCCAAAGTTCTTACTCTCTGTAACACATTTATTTGCCATGTAATCATGTTATTTTATTGAGGTTGTTGTTTTGTTAGTCATGATAAATTAGCTGATGTCCTTAAATGCTTACAATTTTGCATTTTGTATTATTTAATGTTCATGAGTTTGATTTGTGCTTTTATAAAGAATGACTTTATATTTGTTTCAACTATTATTACTGAGAAATAAATACTATCAAAAAAATTAAAAATGCTAGAGCAATACAAAGTTTTTAAAGTTTTCAGTAATTCTCAGTGAACACAGAGACTTAACAGATACTTAGAAGGTTATCTCCAACCAGCAGTTAATGAAATGAAACATAATTATTTCATTTAAGTGGCACTAAAGTTTACAAATTACTTCCACACCCATTATGTAATTGGATTTTTATCAGAATTTTTGTCAAGGTAAGTCATCTTATTTTTCTCATTTAAAAAATGAGGAAATTGGTGTTTAGAAGGAGTAAACACTTTATTAAAGACCATATAACTAATGCAAAGTTCATGGAGTACTTTCTGAAGTAATTAACAGAAACTAAATAAACATAATTTGTGACTCTAAAATTCTACCCACATATCTCTCCTAAGATTGAGATTTTATCCAATTGCCTTTCAGACATCTTCATCTGGTCATGCCACAATTATTTCAAAATGAACTTCACACACACTAAAAGTGACCTTAAACTTGACTTACATTTGGGTGCCTAATTTCAGTGCACAGTACCTCCAACCATAAAGGCCCCTAAGCCACAATCTAATCTCCTCCCTTGCATTTCTCACCACCTTCATGTCCAATTGGTCATCAAGTATAGCAGATTTTATACTCCAAGTAGTCTTAAAATCTGTTCACCTTGCACTACTTCTCTAGTTCACATCATATTCTCTTTATTGGAGAGGTGGTAGCTAAGGTTGAACATGCAGTGCCTCTGGTCTACCAAGAGCAGGTTCTATCACTTAGCTACCCCAACCCCCCAGCCTCTGCAATGTTCTCTTGCTGGAGACAAATATAGTTATCTTCCAACTAATTCCTTACTTCCAACCATATTACAATTCCCAAATGCCTCACAAAGAGAGTCTAAATATTGGGTTCTGAGTTTCTAGCTTCATAAAATGTAGATAATAATATCTGTACCTTAGTGCTCTTGTAGGAAAATAATTAGATTGTAGATGTAAGAGTGGAAGTCATTTTAATCACTAGTCGAAGAAAGACAAAACTTTTCTGGACCACTTAAATCCCTAACATGCTCACCTTAAATGATATTGTGTTCCTTGTAAATGTTGAAAAACTGAAGTTCAGAACAGAGATGAGATATGCTCAAGGTTTGTGATGGGTGATGCTCAGAAATGTTTTCACTGACGTGTCTGATTACATACCTGTGATCACTGATTTACAATACTCTGGACACAGTCCTGGGGCAAACTGGGAAGCAGGGCTTTAAGATGGCTTGCCTACTCAGAAAAGGATGTATGGTATATTTCCAATAATTTCCTATAGGTTTTGTCTCTTGTTAGTTCCTTTTCTAATCCCTGGGTAGAGAGACTGAGCTGAGGCTGTGAATAGGATAGGATGTGTCAGACACTAGATTTCCTCAATGGAACTAAAGAAATGGTACCTCCAGAAGCTGAGAAGGACACTTCAGCCCCATCACTGGATCAGATGGGTTGCTCTTCCTTGAACCATATGTCTGTAGACTGCTGAGGAACTTTTCAATTGTGTCTCTCAAACTTTAAGATACCTGGAACAATTTATTGCCATGGCAATAGCAGAGGTATAGAAGGACAAACATAATCACACAAGGGTTTCAAGTCTTTGATCAAATCATATTTACTAACACCACATGGGACAAAAAATGTCACTTGAAGGTGTTCCAAGTCAAGCAGTAAGAAAGTGCACTATGATCATGGGGTAGGTCAGAACTGCTGTGTCACAGAGCCAAAGAAATGGACACAGGAAGGGGAAAAGTCCTAGCTTCTTTAATGCAATTTACCATATGGTGATTTCCAGTACAAGGCCTCTAGAAACAGTATTACTTGGATTTTTCCAGACATGTCTTATGTGACAACATATATGCATTTCTGTTGGGTATCACTGCTAGGAATGGACTTGTTGAGCCACCAGATATACGTGTTGTGCTTTAGTTGGTTTGACACTGAGTTACAATGTTTACAAAGCAAATTACACGCCTATCAGCATTGTATGATATTTTCAGTTGTTCTACAGATTTGTCAACACTTAACACTGTTCATCTTATTCATCTTAGCCATTCCATAAATTTAAAATGGTATTGCATTATGGATTTTGTATTGTTATAATGAATGAATATTGTTAATCACTATTTGTAAAGTTGTAATTTCTGTCTTTTTCTATTGGATTCTTTTTCTTAATGATTTATAATTCGAAGGTAGGTATTTTGTATACAAGTCCGTTTTTAGATCTATTGTAAGTAACTCCTTATACTCTGTGGTTTGCCTTTTAAATCAGTTAAGACTAAAAATCATAATGCAAATATAGTCTAACTTATCAGTGTTTTCTTATGGCTAGTGTGTATGTCATGTTCAAAAGTGTTTTGATTACTCCAAGGTAATTAAGTTCTTTCCTATATTTTTAAAATTTTGCCTAACTGCTTTTTGTTGTTATTCATTTACCATTCACGTTTAAATCTACTCCATTCATAGAAAAATCACGTTTTTATCTCACTGCATTGCAAAACTATTTTTGAAATTAATGAAGTCATTTAAAACTTGTAGGTTGGATTCTGGGCTGTCTAATACTAGTTTACCAATCTGTTTGTCCATTTTTGCAATAATGTCACACTATCTTAATTACTCTAGCTTCATGCTAGGGCCCATATTTGGGAGTGAAAGTCTCTCATTCGTTTTCCTTCAAGTTATTCTTGGCTATACTTCTTGGTTATACTTAACACAGAGTGAGTTGATCCTATTAAATTTGATTAAACATTTGAATTTCCCTTTAAGGGAAAAAATTCTTTACCTATGGAATCTTACTTGGACTGGTCCCATCTACCTTTCAAACTCAATATTGCCTATATACATTATTGGCTTCTGTTAAATTCTTGGAATTTAACCTTTGTAGTTTTCCAACATCATGGCTCTTTCCAGCCCTGATGCCTTTGCACATACTATTCCAGATCCCTTTTGCCTATAATTCTCTCAGCTGTCATCCCATTTGTTACATTCGAAGGAAGTCTTTCCTTGACAGTCTGGTTTATATCCTTCTATAATATACTTCCACAACTTAATGGATCCTCCTTGTCTCTAGTCATTGACTTATATGGTAGATTATTTGGCTAGTATCTATATGTAAGGCCAATAATCATGTTTATTTCATTCATTATTTTATACCAATCACCTAGTATTGTGCCTGGCATATAGTAGGTAGTAAATAAATATCTGTCTGAATTAAGAACCTACATGAAACAAAACTGTCTTAAATGTACACACATGGAATGATGCAGGAAAACAGCACAAACTTTAGTGTTAGGAATGAGTTTGAAACTAGGTTGAGAGTATTTCAAGTGATATGACTTGAGGCAAGAATGGTGGGTACTCTTTCTGTTCTCAATTTTCCTATGTGCAATATAGAACAAATACTTATCTTTGAGAGCCTGATACATAATGGGTTGTAAGTCAATGACAACCATAGAGTTCAGAGGTCAAACTACATCACTGACCTGCTAACTTTTTGTTACTTCTCCTTCTACCACTCTGGATCACATCAATCTCTGTTAAATTACCACAGGACCCAGAGGCAGTCCCTAATGAGTGAGTCAGGCAGTTTCCAGATGTAGAAGGGTCCATTTTGAGAAAATAGATCACAAGCCTCATGGTCCCCACCCATTCCCATTCTATCATTTCCTTTAAGCCTGAAGCATGGGAGAACAATCTTCCTGTAAGGTAGAACTAATTTGAACTAGAGAAGGCTCAAAGACTATTTCATTAAGCTCTGCCTGTTAGTGAGAACAGAGTCTAAGTCAAAAGTGGAAAAATATCAAGGGGGTGCAGAGGGCAGACTTTGAATGAAATCCGTACATTTGCCACTTCTCCAAGCTTGTATCCTGTGACAGTGTTTTCTAACGGTTAATCAGTGGGAGATGGGTTAAACTGGGAAGAATCTGTGAATTGTGTTTAGAAATAGTTAAGAGATTGAAGCTGTTGGAGATCTTTGCTTTAGATAGCAAAAGCATCAGGATAGCGTAGTGACATAATTTATTCAGATTATCAAACTGAGACAATCCATGGCATCTGAACTTTAGGAAGTTAGTCAAAAAGCACTAAATGCTATCTATGCAATTCTCTGAATATGAATTTCCGTGATACTATCACTTTTAGGCCAATATCCTGAAGAATTTCCCTTATGTTTTCTTCTACTAGCTTCCTAGATTCTGGTCATACACTTAGATTACTAATCCATTTTCAGTCGATATCTGTTAACTGGTGAGAGACAAGGGTATATAGTCCATTGTTCTGTTTGTGGATATCCAATTTTCCTCACACAATTTATTGAAGACATGGTCCTTTTCCAAGTATTATTGGTTCCTTCCTCAAAAATTAATTGGTTGCAGGTGAGCAGGGTTATATATGGGTTATTTCTATCCTCTTCTCTTTGTTTGTGTCTTATTTTATTCTAATATTGTTCTTTTTTGACTACTATAGCTTTCTAGTATATTGTGAGTGACCTTAAATCCATAGGTAACCAAAACTGAAAATTAATAAATAAGACTATATTAGGTATAAAGCTTCTGTACAAAAGAAGAAACAATCAATAGAGCAAGGAGACAAACTACAGAATCAGAGAAAATATTTGCAAACTACAAATTCAACAACAGGTTAATATTTAGAATATATAAGAAACTCAAACAACTCCATAACCAAAAACAAATAACCCAATGAAAAATGGACTATTTAGACATTTCTTTAAAGAAGCCATACAAATGGCCAAAATGTATATGAAAATATGCTTAATATCATTATTCATTAAGGAAATGAAAATCAAAAACATAATGATATTTGACTTTACTCCAGCGATTATGGCTATTATTAGAAAGACAGAAAATAACAGATGCTGGTTAAGTTGTTAAAAAAAGGAAACTTTCATACACTGTTGGTAGGAAAATAAATTAGTACAGCCACTGTGGAGAACAGTATGAAGATTCCTCAAGAAATTAAAAATATAACCAGATGTGGTGGCACTCATCTGTAATCTCAGCAACCTAAGGCAGGAAGATCGTAATATCAAAGACAGTCTCAGCAACTTCTGGAGGCCCTAAGAAACTTGGGGAGATGCCATCTCAAAAACAAAAATAAAATTAACATACTACAGTGATGAAACCACATCAATGTTTAAAGCAACTCAACTCACAATAGCTAAACTATGGAACCAACCTTGGTGTCTTTAAATTGATAAAAAATATATATACACGAATATATACGTATACACGTATACACACACACACGATGGAATATTACTCAGCTTTAAAGCAGAATGAAATTATGGTATTTGCTGGTAAATGGATGGAATTGGAGAATGTCATGCTAAGGGAAATAAAACAAACCCAAAAAACTGAAGCCGAATGTTTTCTCTGATATGCGGATGATAATTCACAATAAGGGGGGGGCACTAGGGAAGAATAGTTACTTTAGATTAGGTAAGGGGGAGTGATGGGAGGGGAAGGGGTATGGGGGTAGAACAATAGTAGAGTGAAGTAGATATTATTACCTCAAGTACATATATGACTGCATGACCGATAGGATCCTACAACATGTACAATCAGAAAAATGAGAATTTATACTCCATTTATGTATGATTTATCAAAATGCATAAATGCATTTTGCTGTCATGTATAACTAATTAGAACAAATAATTTTTTTTAAAGGGTGGAATGTAGCTCGGTGGTTAAGTGTCCTCAGGTTAACTCTCTGGTACCAAAAAAATAAAAATAAAAAATAAAAGAAAGTAGAAGAACAACAACTATGCTCTCTAGAAATCCTACTGGATTTACCCAGAGAAAATGAAATCAACATATCCAAAAGACAACTACTCTCTCATTACTGCAGCACTATTATCATTAGCTAGGATATGAAATCATCCTAAATGTCTACCACAAGATAAATGGATAAATGGAATATATATATGTGTATATATATATATATATATATATATTTGTGTGTGTGTGACATAATATATATATAATATATACAAGACTTATGAGGACATAAAACATATGTTATATGTAGATATAATACATATATATTCACTTACACACATAATGGAATATTTTCAGTCATAAAATTATATGAAGTCCTATCATTAGCAATGATAGACAAGGACCTGGAGGACATTATGTTAAGTGAAAAAATGAGGCACAAATAGACAAACACCACATAATCTTACTAATAAGTGAACCTAAAACAATGATCAAGAAGTTGAGAAAAGAGTAGTGGTTACTACAGATTGAGGGGAATGGCATGGAGGAAGGAGGGGTTGAAGTCAATCAACAGGCACAATGTTATTATTTGACAGAAGGAATAAGTTATTTTGTTCTATGGCACAGCAAAATAAATATAATTCACAATAATGTATTATATATCTCAAAATATTTTAGAGGAGAGAAATTTGAATGTACTTATCATAAAGAAATGAAAAAAGTTTAAGGTGACTGCTGTGCTAATTACCCCCAAGTTGATCACTATCTATGTGTATACATGTATCAAAATATCACATAATAACTCATAAATATATACAATGTGTCAATCAAAAGTAAATGTTCTTTAAAATATTATTTACATACACAAAAGTTACTGTACATCATTGTTATACCACTTGTTCCTCAAATGTGTGCAAATGACCTCTTAGTGACAGGATTTTTACTCCTTCATTCTTACAGTTTCTGGATATTTAACTATAAATCCAGGATAAGGTTTGCACCAACACCTTACATGAACACTTTTGTTGAATTAATTTTTTTGTGGGTTTTATAAATAATGCCCCAAGTAAGTGAATGGGTTGGTGGACTGTTTTAGAAATATCACAGCAAAAGAAAACCTATTCTGTGACACAATCCTTAATGGATCATACTATGATACCATAATTATTACCTGGAAAGAAAAAGAACTGAACCAGAGAATTCCTGAGAGTGAGTGTTCTGGCTTGAATCAGATTGCCTGGATTTGGATCCTGCCTCCCATTAACCAGTTCCATGACATTGAGTCTTTTATGTAGCATATATGTGCCTCAATTTACTTGACTATAAGTAGACATTTATACATTAATGGATCCATATATACATGTAAATATCTTGTTAGTTGAAGTGCTTGAGAAAATAAGGACCCAAGATTAAATGTTCTATATATAAATTTATATATTGTACCCTAAATGACAACACAAATGTCCTCAAAATATCCATCTTTCAGAGTTCGTCTTGTTCCATTATGTTAAAAAAAATAAATTAATCAGTAAAATGGCCTGAAAAATTTACCTTAGTTATAAAAGTTGTAACATATACAAGATATATGGGTGCTTTTTATGGTTTGATGAATGGGAAATGGCAATGAGCCTTCTAGTTGCTGAAAATGCTCTAAAACTTATCTGGGTTGTGGTTATATGTCAGTCAAAACTCAACTTGTTTACTTAAAAAGTGTTCATGTGACATTGTTCATGCTGCACATTTGGTATAAGAAAGTAAGATTCCTCAAAATACCATCTCTAATTCAATGGGATCTGCAAACTTCCCCATTCCAATGACCCCAGGATTCTAGGAGATTCATGTCTTTTTAGTTGCTCTTACTTTATATGGACACTGTGTGAAAATCCAACTCACTCAGCTCTCCATTTGAGATGATATTCATATCTTTCTTCTTGACATGTTTATTTTTTACGGTATTTCAATACATTTCTATTCATGGACATGGAAGTCAGAATATTAGTTTTTCACAATTCACAAAAAATATTCCTCTTTTTATTATTTTTCATGAATTAAAAATGAACATTTTAAACTTGTAGGGTAGAAAGACAGTCCGTGAACCATAGAGAGCCAAGCTTCTAGGCAGGAGTGACTCATCACTATGTCCCTAGTGCCTATCACAAGGTCTGAGGTATTTGTTGAGTAGGAGCTCAATAGATATTTGTTGGAAGAAGGAGCTTCATTTTATATTCAAGGAAACAATGATTCCAGAGGTAATCAACATTCAAGTGTGGGGCTAGGCCTCACCCAGAATTGGCCTTACATAGCCTGCAGATCACACAGACCCTTTTATGAAAAAGGAAATGCTCAATCTGAAGAATATCCATATAATTTGTTGGCTTTTTCATACCTGCATGCCCCTAACTTTATTCTTTACAGTTGTCTTCTGAGTTATACTAGCAATGGCATGGTCCACCTTTGACAGATTAAGAAAACACCTGAGGAATCAGAATCAACTTTCCATAGCTCCACCATGTTGAAAGATGCCACTAAAGAATCTGTCTCATTGGTTGATTTACCACTCTAGTGAAGTTCTCCATTCCAAATCCTATGGACTTCCATGCACAAGGAAGGCTGAAGCTGTGGTTTGGTAAGAGTGCAGGACTTGGAGTTGGAAGAGAACTACCTTCACAGCTCTCCAACTATCTAAATCTCTATCAACATGTTTATTGATTCAAGGAAAACAATCACTTAAAAAAATCGTAAAGCACTATTTACAAATGGTGAGGGGTTTACCACAGGGTATTTTGAAGGTGTTAATGCATCACAGCACACAACTTAAAATTGCACACTACATTTTATCTTGCAGACACCTGCCCCTGGGAAACTGTAGTCAGGTTCTCTCCGGGCTCCAGGCTTTTATTACCTTGCTCATTCTTTTCATTTAGATCTCACTTTTCTTTCCAATACTTAGACCTCTTGTCTCTATGCAGGCCAGCAATAGGAATGAAAGCTTGTCATACTCCACCCTTCACAGTAATTAAACCCTCTGTGTTTTCTCCTGGCTATAGTCCATTTACTTAAGGCTGTCAGGGGTTTTGTGGAAAAAGTCTATCATCGGTTTGTTAGATAAAGCAACAGACATATATTTTTAGAAAAAAATTCACTTATCTCACTCAGAATGTTCTTATGATATATTATTTTGGGGGAACCATTTCATATGTCCAATCTATAGTGAATTAATGATATATAACTCCAAACATATTTATTTGTTTAGGGTTTAAATATATGCTTATATACTGTATAAGCTATATGCACTATATGGACTGCATAATTGTGCATATATTGGTGTGTTTGTGTGTATATATACACACATAGCATATAGACAGGTACATTTATGTGTAGGTGTATATACATATTATACACATATATGTCTGTGTATACAAACATATATATATACACATTAAGTATATATATAAGTATTAATTGAAATATATTTTTAACATTTTAATGTAACTGATATTGAAATATGCTTTATAGTCTGGGTAAAAAAACAAAAATACAATAATTGGACTGAGCAGTGTGTACAATGTAAATTGTTTTTACCTGTGCACATACTTGTGCACATACCTGTGTTCATACTATTGTTATCTGAAGGAAATTACTTTGATTTCCAGCATTGCACAAAGTATATATTTAACTTAAATTTGAATCCCTAATTGTCATTTAAAATGTCTTTAAAAAGATTATATAGTACTACAAAGTTTCATTGAAATGAAAAGTTATTGTGTATGCCAAAGATTGTCTATCATACAGCAGGCATTGCAATTAGAGCCAGTAGAAACTGTCAAATTTCTGGGAACAGATAATGGTATTTTCAGCCCTAGGAGAGGTTAGTGTGACCAATTTATGCATCATGAAGGACTACCACTCAGGAACATAACATCTATCTGTCAAAAGGCTTTGGCTGACTTGCAAACTGAGCTATTTTACTTTCCATAATATATAATCCAGTTAGAGAAGTTTCAAAATGCCAAGCTCATCCAAGTGTGGAAAAAAACATTTTTAAAAAAATTTTGGCTTAAAATTATTATATCAACCTGAAATAGCAAAGTGGTGTTGATGACAATCAGAGGTTATGGGAAACAGAATATTGTCACAGTGATTCATGCATAAGACTTTTTAGGTTCAATGCAAAGAAGGTTTAGAGTAAAGTTTCTTGGTCATCCTAAAGAAGAGTACTGTCTAATTGTGCAGATAAATGTATACTACTGCTACTCCATTTTGTAGAACCATGTTTATTTTATATTCAGTGTTGTTCCCTATTGCTCTCCTTTATGCTATAGTTAAATTAATGGTGCATGATATAGGCCCTGACATTTTCAAATTAAGTTAATGAAATTTTCTCCAGGGATGTTGAATACATGTGAGACAGATGGGATGCTCTTGAATGGGTAGATGCCAGAAAGGAACAAGGAAAGAAAGAGTACAAAGCTCCTCTTTTATCTATGCAGCTTGGATCAGGATTTTTTTTTTAAATAGTCATTGAACTACTGAAATAATTTATATCACTAGTGCTTTCAATCAAGTTCACAGATACTAAGATACCTTTCCTGGAGTCAAAACTATTGTAATCCAAACAAATAATATGGGATAATTGGTCCTTGCCCATTGGGAGCTAATACACTAGAGCAATAGGCAGAAATTCAAGATTATTAAGTGGGTATTGTTTACAGGAGAGATCACAGCTTTTCGTTAAGTCAGAGACTCTAGGTGAAAGTTATGCCTCAAGAATTTGGAAATAAAATGAGTGAAAAGATGATAGAAAATGTATACCAGGCTCTTTAAACATGTATAAGGCTAGACACAATTATTGTTGAGATGGGAATGATTTAAACTGACAATATTAACAATATCCTTTGGTATATTTAATCTGAGTCTATGTTTTCGCTATTCCTGATCTTGTCCTTATTTGCCAATAAGACTTTTAAGTGGCAAAATGACCTTATGGGAATTTATTATAGTTATCCCATTTTATTGATGAGGCTACTACTAAATACTACTACCTAGTAACTCAGGGTCACCTGTTCACAGATGGTAGAGTTGTTGCACGCACGCTCTACCCTATATTTTCATTTTACCAAGAACATTTGTTCTCAATAGCAAATGTTCTCAAGTTTTGTGGTCTAGGCATGCTTTTTATACTCTAAATTTACTGAGGATAATATACTGCTATGATTTGTGTAGGTTGCGTCTATCAATGTTTGCTCTGTTAGAAATTAAAACTGATTATTTCAAAATAATTCATTTAAAAATATTTAAAATAACAAAAATAAATCTATTATATAAACAGAAAAATTTGAAAAATAACTGTTCCCCAAGCCAAAATTTATTTTTCTAAATAATGGCCTTTAATTTAAAAATTTGTCTCTCTCTCTTTTTTATGCTTACTGTTCGGTTTAACAAAAAGCAGTTAAATTCTCATATCTGCCTTTGCATTCAATCTGTTTTGATATGTTATTTTCATTGAAATATATGAAGAAAACCTATCCTCAAAAATATATGTACTTGGGAAATTGAGAAATATTTTAATAGCTTTTTTAGATAATTGATACTGTACCAAAACTTGGAAGTGGAGTTTCTTAAAGGTTATTTGCAATATAGAATCTGAAGGCATATCAATGAATTTTTTTCTGTTACATTAAAATCCACTGGTCTATCTTGCACTTTGATGAATGTTTTACCCACACATGATTTTATATTCTGCATTAGGCATTTAGAAAACTATTGATTCATTTAGTTATTCAGATCTTCCTGAAGTTGACACATTTCATTATACAATATCACAAAAAATGCATTTGCTGGTATCTCCACTGATCTCAACAGAAAGCCTTTAAGTATTGAGAAACTGTCAAGCTTAAAGTAGTGGATACAAGTCTCCAAAAATTCTAACATTCACTTGGAAGCTTGAAATTTATCAATGAAAACAAATACTATCATTTGCTTTCCTTGAAGTGACAGTTTCATTTCCCTCATTTTAAGAAAATATCCATCAAATAGCCACATCTGAATAATCATAATTTTGTTGGTCAATTATTCTTTCAGGTAAAAATGATGCCCCTGCAAAAAGTGGCTAGTTCAGCTCACAACTCAAACTATCAAACCAGTACTCTTATACCGGGTGAATCATACTTCAATATTCAGCAGAACTTCCTTATGTGAATTCCCATGTCATTGTGTAGAATCATAAAAGGATGTATCCCATAGGTTCAGGATTTTATAAAGTTGAAAATTTTTCAACTTCATCAAGAATATGAGGAAGTGATCCTTTTTTTTTTTTTTTGAACTGAAAGTGATACAGAGAGTTCAAAGACACTCATACAACTTAGTACCTATGCCTTGATTTAGGCTAAGGGTCAGCAATTTTACCCACCATTGATTTTACACCACTTATACATATGTCAACAAAGAGTAAATGATAAATTATTTCTTAGAACTACTCTGAAACTAATCTTGGCCTCATGAATCCCCTGTGAAGATCACAAAGACCCTTACAGGCATGTGGGCCAGACTTTGAGATGCTCTACCTTGATGTAAACATACCATATGTATCTGTTATAAGTATTTCTGTTTTAAAAATCTTAAGGGGAGTAAACCATTAAATGACATTTTAAAGGATTATTTTTTATTTCCCAGTATTTCCCCATGCCTTCGCTCTTGATCCCCTTCATCTAATGTATTGGTCTCCCCCCATCACTTTTTTTTTAACCCAAATATGCTATGTCCATATATAAATATATTACATTGAAGTCCACATATATAATTAAAATGTACTAGTTGAATAATAATAAAAGGAAAATCAGTTGAGTAGAGCAAGTACATCAGGGGAGGGAAGAGGGGGAAGGAAAGGGAAGGTACTAGAATGAGATTGATCAAATTATGTTATGTGCAAGTGTGAATATGGCATAATGAATACAACTACTTTGAACTACTTTGTATAATTGTAATGTACCAATAAAAATTAATTAAAGATGACTCTGAAAAAGAACCACTAAATGGCAAAAGTATGAATTAGAAGACAAATAATATGTTACATGTGTATTTTTACAACATTAAAAGTAAATTATTTGAGAAAAATAGTTCAAAGATTTGAGGTGAGAGATCAGTTACAAGAGCTAACAAAATAGAACATTTATAATTTGTTTCTTGTTTTACCTATAAAGCATATTACATTTTGAATCCATAAATACAGGATATATGTTTTACAATTTTAAATTGCTCAAAAAACATTGGCACAAGATTTAATATTTATGGGAGCAAAAGGAATTAGTTTCTGTAATATATAAATAATAAATGATATTAACGATATTAATAGTTGTTTGTTTTTTAAAATATATTATCCAATTTAATCTGGCATTATACTTGTGATTTAACTCCAGAGGAGAGAGCAGGCTTAAGTCATTTGCACTCTGACCGGAGGAAGAAAAGTACGAGCCCAAATTCACCAAATCCCTGCAACCTAAAGCCTAGCCCTGACATAAAGTCATCACACATAGTAGCTGTCTTTAAACTTTACCTGTTAAATCTGGAAAACAAAATATGCAGCAACAATGACTATGCAGAAAAGCTGCATAAAACCTTTTTCTAAATGGGCAGTGAGCCAGCTCTCCTCTTCAATGAAAAGATGAAGTTGAATATTCCACATCTAATCAGTAATCTTAAGAAAGTAAATTAACACATTCTTTCTGAGGTGCTAGAAGCAAACAGAGAAGAATTCCCCATTCTGCAGAGGTACAGGGCCCTTAGAGGGAGAGATCAGGAACAGTGACCCACTGAGATACAGGGTTCAAGGACCACACAAGGCACCATGTGGGAAGGATCATGTCCCCACAAAACACAGGAGGGAAACCAGAGGCAGATTAAACACCAGTGGTAGTTAGTTTCTCCCAGAGCTTGTAAATTTCTTTGGGGTAGAAGTGCTGTATAATTCATTTTTAGGTTCTCTAATGGCTGAATGCTCAGGCACATGGAAGACATTCAATATGTTTCTGTATTTTTAGCAAAATTGAATGGGAATTGAAATTTAGTGTTATATGAAAAGATAACCCATGTATTCAAGTGTTAATATTTTTACAATCTTTTTCTAATCATGTATCAAGCTGTTCACAATTAGTAAATGCTCAAAGGACTATTTATTGCAAAATTAGTAAAATTATTCACTCAAATGGCATTCGATGCCATAGATTTTTAAAACATTCACTCAGTACACTAAGCTATGTGTCTAGATCTGTGGATTATAAGAAAAATCTGAATCCTTTCTTCATCTCTAAAGTAAATTTTTTTCAAGATTTTATTATTATACAAACACATACATATATTTATATATGAATATGTGTGTATACTCTTATTTATTTGGTCATTTTGAATATAAATGCCACACAAATGCATTCACATATATATACATATATATTCTTTGTTTCAATACAAACACATGGCCTATCCCTTATACAGTACCTCCCTTCCCACACACATACCAACAAAAAAATCCATTTACCCAAAACCAAACAAATACCAAAAGTATGTTTCAAAACCTATTCGCATATTTAATACTTTGTGGCATCTTGGATTCTAGTCTAGGAAAAACCTATCCAGGAGTTTCACACAGTCACATAAAATAATTGCCATTCAAACAGCAGCAGTTACCTGGAATTTGGCACTGTGATGACAAGGGAATGAATATCTTCAGCAAGTTCTGCCTAACAAATATAAACTTTGATACTAATTGAAAATATAAAATAAAACACTCTGAACATTATTTCACAAACACAATACTTACCTCCTTTAGTTATCTGGCTCACAAAGACTCTTTCCATCCTAGAAATATTTCATGAAATTAATCAAATAGCATTTTTCCTGTAACGTAATTGGAGATAGTATTTTCACTGAACACAAACTTCTGCATCTATCATGAAGCACTCCATGAGGCCTCTGGGGACTGTGCCACCACCACACTCTGCCCCCAAGCCAATGTCCTCCCTTCTCAGAGGACCTCCCAGCCCAGGTCCACATGATCAACAGATTATCAGCCTGGTCTACTGCAATTGTCCATTAGAAGCTAATGGCTTATTTACCTAATACATGGAAAGCAGAAAGATCATGTATTTATCAATCTGATAAGCTCTGGAGACTCACAGGTAACAATTCATATCCTGGTGTGGCCATGTTCAGCTTCCTTGAAGTGATCTTGGACATATTAGTTAACTGACTTAAGTTTCATTTATCTCATCTGAAAAATGGCTACATCTATTTGGCATTTCTTGTTTGAAGATTAAATTAGATCTATAGAGTGCTCAATGTAGGCCAAGTACAAAGTCGATACTCAAGGCTAGTTGCTTTATTAGCAGGCAGGCAAGGCTTAGCTGAGGAAACATATTAACTCTGAAATCTTGAAGGTGTAACCCAACAAATGGTGTCTTTCAGTCACAGTACAAGGGGTGGTTTCAGAGGCTCTGCTTTCCAGCAGTTCCCTGAGTCAGGACTCAGAGAACCTTCCTGCTGTCACCCTATTACTATGCCATCTTCAGGATGCCTTCCAACATGTTATGCTTTGAATATGAAGTGTCCCCCAAAGGCTCATGTGTTTAATGCTTGATTCCCTATGTGCAATATTCAGAAGTGGGATTTTGGGAAACAATTGCACCATGAGGGCTCTTACCACATCAGTGGATTAATCCATTGATGGATTCATAATTTGATGACATTAAGAAGAGGTGGTGGAACTTTAAGAGGGCTTATTAGGAGGAAGTAGGACACTGTCTGCATGCCCTATAAAAGAATTTTTTGTCCCTGGTCCTTTGCTTTCGTACTGAATCCCAGTTGTCATGATGTGAGCATCTTTCCTCTGCCAGGTCCTTCCACCATGTCCTGCCTTGCCTCAGGCCCAAAGCAATGGAGCCAGCTGACCATGGATGGAAACCTTTGAAATTTTTGATCTAAAATAAATCTTTCCTCTTCTCAGTGTTTTTTTTTTTTTTTCAGAATTATTATACCAGTGATGAAAAGATATTTAATAGACAAAGATACTCAGAAAGCAAAAGGAGAGCTGAATAATTCTACAGGGTTATTCTAGGACTCTCTGGGAGCTATTTGGTTCTAGGTTACCCATATCCCACTGCCTCATAATATATAGCTACATGCAAGGGTAGCTTGGCAGTGCTATCTTCCTGGGTCTGCCCCAGAAATGAGGATGTGTGGTAAACCAGTTTTTATCATCATTTACAGTAGCATTGTGCCTGTCATGCTTACTATCATCTTTACTCTTAAAGTTGTACCACATCAGCATTACATTTTATTTTTTAGCCAAAGAAAGTGATAACTATAGTGAAAGCTGGCAGTAACATACACCATGGAATAAAAATCCAGGAAAAAGTTAGTTGTCAATTTACCATTCTTAGTAACTGGCTAATGCTGGTTATCCCCTAAATTTCATAATACTGTAATCCTATATTTCATATGATTAATAAGTTAAACACTGTTGTGAACTTTTACCATGATTAAAATATCATTTTGAATGTACTTAGAGATCCAAGAACTGCAGTCAAATCTGTCCTTTAGCACTGAAAGTGATTATTGATGAATCTTAGCCTGCTAGAGAACTATATGATAGTGAATCAATCTGTGATCATATATAAAGAATGAGAATAAGAATGTGATGAAGCAAAAAACACAGAATTCACATTCTGAAGCTTTTATTAACTTTGTATCTCAAAATCTTGGTGCCTTAGTGTACTCATATATAATCTACATCTTCATATACTACAAAAATAAGGCAAAGAGTCCTAATAGTTATAATTTCTAAGAAAAATATATAGTATATATGAATATTTAATTATCAAAACAATCCTATAAATTAGGTACAATTTCTAATCCCATTTTATGTAAGAAGAGCTCAAGTTAATTAACTTGTCCATGGTCACATAGTTAGTGAGTTTTACAAATAGGTTTCAAACCCAGATGTGAATGACTTCAAATTCTAGAATTCATCCTCCTGGTCCTTGAAGAGATCTGCCATTTTTAAATGTACTGTGCTGGTGTTATTGTTATGGTTACTGTTATACCATCAACCTTGGCTTTTTCCACTTTATCTTAGAGAGATTTCCTTCTTTAATCATTTAAAGCAGATTTTAGAACAAACTACTTGGAAAATGGAAAGGCAGATAGTTCAAGACACTGATACAGTTTAGAGAATCAGCAGAGCTATAGAAAGCATTTAATTTGCAATTCAAATGGCACTTCTGGTGCTACATGTGTGAGATACTAACAAACACAGAATGCTGCTAGGTCCTTGCCTTGATTCCTCTGGTCTTCAATGTCAGGTGGGCGACAATCAAAGCTAGACCATCTTCACTGAATGTTGATTTATACTGTATTTTTTTTTCTCCTTACATTTGTTTTTTTAAGCCCCAATTCTAAGTCTTACTTTATAGTGTTCTTCACCAGTCTTTCTCCTTATAAAACACTAATCTTAGTTGGGAATGTGGAAATGTATTATACAAACCCTGTCTTTTTTTTTTTTTTTTTTAATCTGGCTTTGTGACCTACATCAACATATTTACTTTCTTACTATGCAAAAATAGTTTTAAAGAAGAAAGAATGAGTGAGTTTCAAAGATCAGAGAGGTGGGGCTGGGAGACAGAAACAG
This sequence comes from Sciurus vulgaris, assembly GCF_902686455.1. Taxonomy (NCBI): domain Eukaryota; kingdom Metazoa; phylum Chordata; class Mammalia; order Rodentia; family Sciuridae; genus Sciurus; species Sciurus vulgaris. Next base: position 77,558,252 of record NC_136472.1, read on the forward strand.
ACACAGAGAAATGAAGAAGGACAGAAAGAACAAACACTTCAATCTTTCCCCTGAATCTTATCCACCCATCACTCTTTTCTTCTTCACCCTTAGTGACATGTAACAGGGCAGCAGATGGTCCCCATATAAATCCATATGTTAAATATTTTCAGGGTGAAAATAGTACAGTATAATGTATTTAATAAGCTGGTGGGATACAGAAAAGCTGAACTCTGACATTTCTGATAAAAGATCCTTACATAAAAAACTAATTGAATCAGCAAATACAGCCTCTTTTACAATGATTTTACTGAGGACTGGGTACTTGTGTGATATCTGATTCCTAATGAAAGACCACTTGAAAAATTTCACTTATCTAGGAAAAAAAAATGGTATACAGGAGCAGTTTAAGATAGACCTTTACATGCTAAAAATATGGGGCTTTGGTGATTAATGAAAACATACCTTGTTTTATATAATAGCACAGGAAAGTAGAATCTCAGTGTCTGTGATTCTCAAGGGATTAACTAGATTCAGCAGTTAAGTGACTCCTCAGTTTGGGAATAAGGTTGACACTACCCTCTCCCTGTCTCAGCAGCTCTTCTATCTGACATTACTCCATTACTCTGCTCCCAGAGCGTTCTGAGCCAATCCTCCTGCTGCAGCAAGTTAAACTGTATTTCCCACCTTAAGAGTTATTTCTCATTCCTGTAACTATTTTTTTCTGCTTTCCTATCCTTAGTTTTGATCATGCAACAATTTTTGAACAAATGTGGGTATGTGCATACACATACATAAGCATACATGCAATTGTCCAGCAGAAATAGGCTTCATGAATTAGCTACTGCATAGAGTTTAATTTGGGGGAAAATAACTGGGGAAGGAGAGAGTCTTAGATTTTTTAAAAATTTTAAAAAATGATGATACAGATGATCTATCACCCTTACTTTATTAAAACCTATTAAAAGAAAGGAAAGCAATATTTATGGAACACTTCCCAGGTGTAAGGATTATTCATAGTATTTTGTAGACATCTGTCATTCTGTCTTAACACTAACCCTGTAAGGTGAGCATTGTGCTGTCTACATAAACAAGGAAACTGTTAATTGCACACTTAAGCAATATTGACATGATGGAGGTGGGGTTGAAACTCAGGTGTGTCTGATTCTTTCCAGATATTGTGTAGTCTCTCCTTTTTCATTTTTTTTTTTTTTGACTGACAAAATTGTTGGATTAATTAGTTCCCTAGCTTTATTACTGATGAGGTGAAGCAACACACTAACTTAACCACCCTCAATTCACTTATTTTGAGCTCCTTTAGAATCTTCCTTTTCAAGCAACAAGGTAGTATTTATCTACTTTCTTTATGCATACATTAATGTCAAACTATAAATATCTGAAGTACCTTGACTTGAACTTGAAAGAAAACTGTGTATTTAACCATAATGTGTGGAGAACAAATGGAATTTGCATTTTTGTGTCATGAATTCTCATTTCATGGTCTAATATTGTCTAGTCTTGATAATCTATAGTTCTGGCAAACAACAAAATGTTATAAATTAGATCAGTAAATGCCAGGAGTTTCAGAGGAACATACTGGTTTAGGGCACTCGAGAAACAGGATATTGAGAACAATGTAGGAAACTAATTATTTCTGTATTTTATGAACGAAGTTTATGTTTTTAATTTTCCTGCTTTTATTAAAGAGACAGATTGCATTTCATAATTTTTGGTTGCATCCACTGCTTACTTACCAAGCTGTGGAAAACAGTAACATTGAACGAAGGACTTGCTGCTGAAACAGAATCTTATGGGGGAGCCATCACTGGCTATTAGTTGGTTTTACAACATCCTTCAAAAAGTAGGAAGGAAAGGAAAAAAATGAGTGTTCAGTCAGCATCAACTATGTGCCAGCTACATGGAGCTTTCCAAACTAAGATCCTTCAGTCCTCACAATACTTGTGTTGACACTGCTATCCCCATTGAACAGAGAGTTTCACAATGACTAAGTGATGTGTTCAAGATCATTCACTTTGCCAATACATTTATTTCAAATTCAGAAGAGCCTATGCTCTTGAATCAAAGCTTCCCAAATGTTTTCCAGAAAGCATCCCACATTGGAGGGGCACAAATGTCTATACATAAGGATGTACAGCCACAGCCTCAAGAGGTAACCTCCAAGTTCAAAATGCCTTTATGGTCTTAGCATTGTTTAGGCACTTATCAATAGTTTTGTATTAGTTTCTACAGTCTGCGATGTTTGTTTAAATATACAAAATGTTTTAACCTACTTTTCTCAATAAAGTCCGCAAAGGTAGACATCTTTCTTTCTTACAAATTTTTAAATATGCCCCCTTAGATAACCTCCCTGCTTGGGCCCCTTGCTCTGTGGAAAATCCCTCCAGCATCAACAGCCTTATGGTGACTTTGGGCATTACTCTTCTCATGATTTAGGGTGTTTCTGAGAAGTTTTCAGTTTCAGTCTTTCTCTTACTGTGTTGCCACTCCTTTAGGGTCCAGTTTGAACTGCCTCAAGGTGGGCTCATTTCTATCACAACCACTCTGTCCCTTACTTATTTTATTAGAAGACTTAATGTCTTGTGATACTTTTGCCTGGAAAATGACATTTATTAAGAACAATCCAAACTACAGCTGCTTTTAGATCACTAAACATGTGCATTTATCCCCAGAACTCTGCATCATTTTTTATCTCAACATTCACATTAGAAATCAAAACAAAAACAAAAGCTGTGCCTTTTAAAGGTTTATCACTTCCCAAGGTCATAGACCAGTAAGTGAGAAAACCAGTAGACACGGTTCTTTGTGAATGCTCACTGCACACATGCACACACACACGCACACACACTCATACACACAAACACACATACACACACACACACAGGAGTCTATAAGTAGATGTGCAGAGCAGCAGATAGCCATTGCTCTTGCCACTCTCCATAAGTGTGGAATGAATATTTAACTTGAATTCCAAGCTAGCAGCTGGGCTTTCTCCATCCACACTATGTTCCTCTATCTTCCTGTCCTTTCCCACAACCTATCTATCTTGAAAGGTTAGAGCTCTTCTCTCCCAGATCCTACAAATGCTCTCAAATTCTAAGTTGTGGTTGCATGAAAATCACTGGACATGATGTAATTAGTTGCAGGAATTCCTATCAAATATCAACACAGATGGCACTTACATCTGGGGGGAAGAATTCCCACACCCATCACTCTAGTCATTAATTCAATAAACATTATTTATTAAGTGGCCGTAATGTACTGAGCCATACTAGTAGCACAATATTCAACTTCCTGCTCTTGTGGCCCTAGCGGATATTCTTGGGTACCCCCTTCTGCCTTGTTTCCCATAGGCCATCTTCAATCCTAAAAGGAGTGTTAGAAGGTTTTGACCTCTATCTCCCAGAAAAGGCCTTGTCTAGTGACTAATTAAAAGGACAAATACTACCAAAAACATCATCCTCACTGCATCACTCAGAGTGTAATAAAAATATAATTAAAATATACTTGTGAATTCATTTCAACTTGTTATTTTTAACAAATTGATCATACATTAATCACATTACACAAGAGAAATATACCTACTTTAAAGAATCTCTGTAATTTCATGCTGAAGCAAATTCCCTAGCCCAGTTCCAGTAATTTCAGCATTTTTCCCTTGCCACAGAATGGCTATTACAAATAGTATATGCCATTTTTTCCTAAAAAATACCTGCAGTGCAGTAACTACATATATATATATATATATGTGTAATATATATGCTAGTGTATATACATGCTTTTTGTAAACAAGTATACACATATGTATGTTCATATATACATATGCGTGTACATATATATATATAATAGGAATTTAATAAAAATAGTAGAAGAAGGTAACAAACTACTTTCAACAACAATTGAATTAGTGTAATTATTAATTTTACTATGAGTTTCCTATCAACCTAGATAAACATAGTTGGAATTTTGTGAAAGTAAATGTTTTAAGTTATTTAGGAACCACGGTACTTCTAAAAGATAACAGATAAAATTTGAGAATTGATATTCCAGGAATTTATTAACAGTAAGTTACATTTCCCAACTTATAGTCCCAACCTAAGTCACTGAGACATTCAAATGAGATACTTGAATGGGGTTCCCATTCTGAGGCCTGAAGAGACCCAGTCAATACAGGGGAATCACATATTCATGGTTTTAGAGGGAAGACTATATCAGAAAAAATAATTACAACATAGCAATTAGAATTCCACTCAGAAAGGTTTAAATCAAGACAAATGAATGTAAAGAAAATTTTCATAAAAATTGTCAAGATGAAGGAACAATAATGTTAAGGTGCCCAGGGAGGGACAAACAACAGCAGGACAATTTCCCCATAATTAGACCTAAAAGCGAGGAATGAGGGTTCCTGACCCCTTTGAGAGTCATAGCTGCGGAGGAGTCTTCTCCTGCCAGCAGCTGGAAACCTCTCTCTCCTTTACCAGTCTACTTCCTGTTGTTTCCTGCCATGGGCAAAACCCTATTAGAGCCCAGAAGACCAGGAACCCCTGAAGACATCAGTAGAGCCACCGTTCAGGTCACAGAACTGAAGATTAGAGAAAACCAGCACATCTGTGTTTGGTCTTTTCTCCTTTGCTTAAAATTGGGCAAGCTACTTCACCTCTTGGAGTCACCTCAATGGATGATTGTGAAATAATAAATGAGAAGGATTTAACATAGTGATTAGAAACATAATGGATGTTCTGTAAACATTTGCTGAATATCAACCTGAATTTAAATGGTAGTACCTTATGGCACTGGGATGAGAGAATTGGATTTACAGCATTGCAGGCAAGGTAAGGGCCATGAATGAAGGCCTGATTTCTAAAAGAGCTAAGCAAAACACTGCTTTGCTCATTAGCAGGTAAATTATAACCTCAGCTCTAAAAATCCAGCGGGCCTCAATTGCATTAAGCCTTGAATGATCATCTAATTGGAATCCAAAACACTAAGGGTTTAAAAACCAACAAAAACAGTTAAACATTTAATCTTTGGCTCTGACAACCTGTTATGGTTTAGAAATTAGATTCCCCCCAAAAGATCATGTGTGAGACATGCAAGAAGATATAGAGGTAAAATGATTGGGTTATGAAAGTCTTAACCCAAGCAGTGAATTTATCCCCTGATGGGGATTAACTGAGTGATAACTGAAGACAGGTAGGGTGTGGCTGAGGGAGGTGGGCATTAAGGGCATGCCTTTGGGGTATGTATTTTGTATCTGGCAAATGAATTCTGTCTCTGCTTCCTGGTGTGATGTCTGAGCCACTTTACTCAGCCACACTCTTCTGCTATTCTTCTGCTTTACCTCAAGCTCTGAGGAATGAATTCAGCCATCTATGGACAGAGATCTCTGAAACCACAAGCCCCCAGATAAACTTTTCCTCCTCCAATTGTTCTTATTAGGTCTTTTGGTCACAGTGGCTGACTGAAACACAAGCTAGAGATTTTCAAGTGACATGCTGTATACTAGCTCAAGTCAGGAAACAGTGAATACAGGTTGGTGGTTTCCCCACCCAGGGGAAGCTGCCTTTTATGGACTAGATCTCCTGGGCAGATGGGTGTATCATACTTTATAAGATGATCCAGGCATAGTCACCAGATGGAAACTAAATTAATCTGGAGGGAGGGATTGAGAGCTTTAGAAGTGAGTGAAGCATGTTCGTAGAGTGTTTTAGAGAGAGAAGTCTAGGAATTCTTATTAGTGTGATGTCTGAGCAGTCAGTCACCCACTTCTGAGCCTTGAGTGGCTTAACTCCTCTTTTAAAATACAGGTACTTTAATACTTTCCAACAATATTTTGAAGTGGTTCGTTACTGATGTTCTGGACCATTTTCCACCATGGGCACCTGTGTTTGTGGGTTGCAGGAAGTTAAACAGCATCTGTGATCTCTACACACAGAGTACCAAGCAGCAGTCCCCAGATGCAACCAGCAGAAATATCTCCAGATCATGCCAAATGTTCCACAATCTCTCCCATATGAAAACTGTTGATTTAGACTAATAAGGACAAGGAACATGACTCATCTTTGTGTACTTGTTTCTGGGAAGCAAGGTTCAAGGTTAAAAATCATATTTTAAAGTTGGACAAACAGTTTTAAATCCTAGCTCTATTATATACTATGTGACCTTACATAAATTATTTAACCTGAGTCTCTGATTCCTCACTTTTATTTTTATTTTTTTAAAATTTTTTTACAGACTGCATTTTGATTCACTGTACACAAATGGGGTACATCATTTCATTTCTATGATTGTGCACAATATAGATTCATACCATTTGTGTAATCATACATGTGCATAGGGTAATGATGTCTGTCTCATTCCACCATTTTTCATACTCACCTCCTTCTCATTTCCCTCTACATAATCTAAAGTTCCTCCATTCTTCCCTCACCCCCACACTCTCACCCCCATTATATATCACTTATATATATATATAAGTGAAATGTTTTCACTTATCAGGGAAAACATTTGGCCTTTGGTTTTTTGGAATTGGCTTATCTCACTTAGCATGATATTCTTCAATTCCATGCAAAAAAATATACATGCCACTACTAATCATGAAGATTGGATAGGACAGTATGTGTGTGTGTGTGTGTATATATATACATGTATATATATATATAAAAGGCCTGGTAAGGTCTCACATAAGCAGATCCAGGCTCCTTGTCCTCAGCACCCACATAGAACATCTCACTTAGAAAGAATTAAATCACTTTCTTAAATGATTAAATGACTTAAGAGCTTGTAGCTGTGTATGTGCATACATACATGGTCATTTCCAATACTTCTGTTTGCTTATAATAAAATTTCAATTAAGTAGGAGAGATAAAACTCTTGTTTGCTCACAAATATCAGGGTAATTAATAATGATGGTAAACAAATACCCTGGTGTTTAATAGGGAATTTAGCAAAATATTGTATTTTTCTTGTTTGCCATATCTGGAAATGGACTTCTAGGCAAACAAAAGTTTCATGCAAATCAGTTACTTGCAGAGTCCCTGAAATAACAAAGTCATAATCTTTCTGATGCCCCAAGCATCACACGTAAGTGCTTCTAGGCTGGGTACAGGGATGACTGTTTTAAATTATTTAGGTGGTACAGGGTTTACTGAAATGCTTTTCTGAAACAGATTTTATTTTTCAATTTTGTCAAGTAATGTCTTATAACCAATATTATTCTCAAAAGATAAATTTAGTGGGAGGTATCTGGCATGTTGCTAGGATGAATTTTAGTCAAACTTTGTAATGAAAAAGCCATAGGAAAAGGGTTTGCTGGATTGTTTACCTGATATAAGTAGAATGTTCCCAATTTTCTTCTCTCCCTGTTTCTCTTTTCTCCTTTCCTTGAAACTTTTGAGAAGAGAGGAAAACTGTGATTGGCATCATGTAAAGAAGGGAAAAGAATCACAGCCCCATTCATCCAATACTCATTGTGCACCTGCTTTGTCTTGATCATTCATTAGCTGTGAGGACTATAATAATCCTGGACTACAACTCCTAAATTCCAAAATTACATTGCTATTTAAAAATGCTACCTCACTTTTTCTGTGGGCATGTACTGGACTCGGATAGTTATTTCAATTTCCCTCACTAAATTTCAAAATCCCCAGGGTGAGCAAGTGGTCTAATTTATCATTACATGCCTAAATCCTAGCATAGTGTGGTGCTAAGAATTAAAGCATGTTAAGAACTAATATTTTGTTTAAAGAAATGACAACAACAAAAGATTCTGGGAAGAAAGCACAGGCAGCGGCAGCAGCTTTCTGAGAGCTTAGGATTCCTGCTGGGGTGTGATGCCATGGAACAGGCATTTTAATTACCTTAATTTGGCAGGTTCTGCAGTACGGTAATGTCTCTTAACTTTTGACAAAACCTTCTGTGGTTTCCGTAGTCAAAGTTTGGGAGACTTCCACACTGCTTCCACGATCAACTTTCAACATTGGGGCGATTGATTATGTCTTTCATTTTAAAAACCATGAGGGAGTGGGGTGTTTCTTATCTCCAAATATTAGAATAGTCAAAGGGACTTGAATCTTTGGACTTATCCCTTTGGGAAAACTACTTGCTTTAAAGATAGTCTGCAAACTGCATTGAGCAGCCCATTGTGAGAGCTGTGCTCAGAGAAGTGTTTTGCTTCCTATAGACAGACGTGCCATCTCCTGCACCTGCTCCCTTTCATTTCATAGGCTTTATCTAATCTGATGGGAAAAGCCGGACACAATTGCTCAGTCAGGTTTCCTTCCCCAAACACCACCTGGAGAAGCATTTTATCTTTACATTAAGTCACAAGAGATGCTATATATGTGCTCCCACAAGCTCTCCCACCTTTTCTGCAAAAATAATTGCTGGCTAATTTTTCAAAATCCCTTTGTAGAGAGATTTATTCATTAATTTCATTTGAGTAACTTATTTCTGAAGTGATGTGTGTATTCAGCCCAGCTTCTGTGCGAGCCTTTATGTAAGCATTACACCTCAGGAATAGAGTGAAGGTGGAGGACCTCAGCAAAAGGGAGCATCAGACAAGGAGGACAATGAGTATGCAGCCTCAGACTGACAGTGGGCTTCAGTTTGGAGGAAGATGGCAAGTAGTGAGATTAGAGATAAGCTGGTGATTCTGTGAAGAATGGAGGCCATTTATGGAGTTTGGACATTGTATTAAAGACAAGGGAGAGTCATTCAAAGTTCAGGTGAAATTTGGTTGGACTTTTGTTTTTGTTTCATAATGCTAGGGATTGAACCTGGGGCTTTGCACATGCCAGGCAAACACTGCACCACTGAAGTTGGGCGTTTGTAAATGACATTTTGTAATATGGTGGCTGGGAAGTGTAGTGAAACGTGCCTATAAGCACTTAGAACTGGGCTATTCTGACCTGAGACATGCTGTAAATGTAAAATACACACTGAATTTCAAAGACTGAAATAAAAAGAATACAAAATAGATCACAGATGTTGAAATGACAATATTTTATATATTGTGGGTTAAATAAATTGCATATTTTAATAACCCTTTTTTTCCTTACTGTTGTTTGTCTTTGAAACAGTATCCTACAATGTTACCCAACATGATTTTGAATTCCTGGCCTCAAGTGATTCTCCTCCTTCAGCCTCCCAAGTACATCCATTTATTATTTACTTTTCCAATATAGCTACTAGAAAACTTCAAGTCACCTATCTGGCTTATATTATAGTTATCACGATGTATTTCAAAAATATCTGGTTGAGATGAGAGTGAAAGATAAGCTAACAAAGAAGGGAGAGTGGATTATTTTATATTTGTTAGAGTGAATTTAAAACAGGATACACACACATACATATATGTATACACCCAATAGAGAAGCTCTTAGGGTTGAAGAATATATGGAATAAGTACTCTTTTTCTATCCTTTCTCAATAATGTATCTTTTTCTACATAAGAAATGGGGGATCTCTCATCCACATTAGCCTCATAGGCTACAGTGCTATAGCAGGAAAATCCTTATGGCCACCATACACAGGACAGCTCAAAAGCTTGGTGAAGAATTGCAAAAGAGAAAGGTCATTATCTGGGTAATAAATCCTTTGGCAATGGGGTTGCCTATATTTTGTTTTCAAAGACGTTGAAGAAGGACCTAATAAAACTGTCAACTGATGAATCATTAAAAATAATTTTGATGAAAGATATTTAGAAGGAGATTTAAAAAATGAAAAAGTTGTTATAACAAAATCTGTTCACTCTCACCCACCTAGGTGCATAAGAAAGTTTTCCTAATGCATAATTAGAAAATATATCAAAAATAAGAACAGAATTAATATTGAATCTTGTTTTGTTTTATGCATAAGTAATAGTCATCCATGGATACATGAAGTAATTGAAAAAATTATCAACTGAGATCCATTTCCAATAAAATTTTGTTTGTATTTTCAATAATTACTTACTAAAGATAAAAATATATGTATGTGGTTTGGATTAATATAAGTAATAATTGTAATAATAACTCAATCAGGAAGAAAAAAATTAACACTTAGAATTTTATGTTCCAGGAAATGGAAAAATCTAATTTACATACATATTTTTGTTTCAGAGAAGTTTGATAGGTTGATCAATAAAATACTTTCAAGCATGACAAATAAATTACATTAGGCTAAAATTCTGTGAGGGCAGTGAATTGGAAATACAAATTCAAGGCAAAAAAAGTAACAAATAAGATTTCTGATTATTAAAGAAGAGCTTGTTCATGTATTTTTAAAATGGATGATGGTGAGTATTAAAATCACCCTCGTATTTAGAATCTATTGAATACATTTAGAAGAGTGATGTAACAGTTTTCCATTTAAATGTTAGCTTTTACAATGTGCCAGAAATTACATCCCCTGCAAATATTTACACTTATGATGAAAAATTGTAGATGTCAACTAAAAACATGAGTGGATGTGTACTCATTTTTTGTAATCTTCCACAGTCTGTGTGAACCAAATGCTTTGAAGAACACTAACTTAGATGATTGAGTCACAGTGGGTTTAGTGACCTCTTTAGCATGGCAGGTGAGGATAAAAGACCTAGGGTACAAGAGAAGGAGTCGTGTGTATACCTCAAGAAACCAGACCTGACTAACTACAAAACCTCATCAGTTTCCTCCAGTACATTTCTTCTCTGTAAGGAAGTAGCTTCCAGACACTGAATGCCAGGAGCAATCCCCTTTCCTGATCAAGACACTCCAAAGAGCTCCACACCTTTCCCAGGAGTGCCTTGAATGGCAGCCCTTGCTGGGTCGACACTCATGGGAGGAAGCACTTCTACTCTAGCTGCAGCAAAAACATTTCAGAGGCCTTGAAGGGAGATTCTTGAAGGTACCATTTTTGGCTCCAGCTTGGTTTGCCAGGGTGTCTTTCAAAAGCCAGCATATGTACATCACTCTGTCACACCAAAACTATAATGTGACATGAAAAAGACAATTGCACATTTCCATCCAGATAATAGGGAAACTATGCTCTTGAAGGGGACTTGTAGTTCAGACTATCATTTTATTTGCACCCCAGGAAGCACACCTGCTCCACCTATCAATATTTGATGGCTATTGAAGGGAGGACAGAACTAAGGGGCTGTCACAATTTATCAAGTAAAGAGCAAGAAGCAAGCTTGAACTTGCATTGGAGTTTCCCATGGGGAGTCTGAGTAATTGGGGGATGGCCCCCTCTTCATCCAGCAAGAACCGATATAAACAGCTTGCAGGGGCTGGGAGACTTACAAGACACCATGTGCTATAAAATCTGCCACAGGGAGGCAAGCCTGAAAGGATATGTCCAGGTTGTGTGATTTCTTCGTCTCCAGCCTCAGCGGTGATGGCTTGTTTTATGTTATGACAAATAGAGATTTCCAGACTCTTTTTCTGGATTATATTCCCTGACACCCTTGTGCATGTCAAGAATTGTCCAGGGGCCTTTCTACTTCTGCCCTTTCAGATCAACCTCTGACTTCTATTAAAATAGCCTGTTTGCACTATTGGAGAAGGACCGGTCTGAGGGCATAACAGCGAAAGGTAAAGAAAACGATAATGCTATCTGAGGTCAGAGGTGGAGGTAGGAATAGAATTCAGAGCCTATTACTCTCTCATGTGCTTTTTATCTATGGTTCTCTCATCGGGCTTTGTCTGATCCCATGTTCTGTTTATTTACTTCCTCATTCTTTGGCTATTTCTTGACACATATCCAGTGCTCATGAACAATTTATGAGCTTGTAATGAATACAGTTACCCAACTGAGTAATTTGAAATAAGGCAGTTTGTGGCAGTGCAAGTCTTTGTCAGTTCCCAGTGCTCTCTAGAGATCTATGGGAAGGAGGGATTCAGGAAGCCAGCAATCAACATTTCCATGATACAAACGATGTGCCAGGCAAACCCTGCACTAATCACAGAATTTTGAGAGAGGAAAGACATGGACTATTGAAGCAGATGTTTGCAACATGGAAAGACAACATAACAAAGGGCTTTATAAAATAACACATCTAGTCAAAGCTACAAATGTAATTGAAACTTTGCATAGAACTACGGAGGGGCTTGGAGATCCAAAGAATCACATGTGTTCCGAAATGAGGTAACCTCAAAGGTCATCTTATGATATGTTTCGAAAGCGTGCCTAGCCCATTCCTCCTTCCTAGGCAGGGCCTCCTTTATTCTATTCATGGTTTTCTTGTGTCCAGGGATTTTTGGTCACCATGATACAGCTCTGTAGGTACCTGATCCAAGATAAACCAAATGAGTTCTTTTCCTTCTCCATGTTGGTATCGAAAGACAAAACTGTGAGCAAAAGATGCTGGGAATTAGAGCCATGAAGGCAAGGGAGTTTCAAAGGTAGTAGATGTTTTCTTTTACTGATAGTTAAGTGGAGAAATCTGCCAACTGAGAGAGGGTGTGAATGAAGCAGAGACGGGCAGCTTAAGATCTCTGTCTAAATGGTCATGTCATCCCCACCCTGTATCTTTAGAAAGAAAAAAGATCTAGAGAAGAAAGAGGCTTTACTTAAATTCTAATTAATGAGAATCAGGCCAGGCACACAGATATGAGTTTTCTACACTAACAGCTACTTTCAGTGTAAAGGAGCAAGCAGCTTCAAAGGATGTCGCTGATTTTTCTCTCGTGCTTCCCCCATTACACATACAGGAATGCACATCTGAGTCAAAATGACATACAGAAAATGACTATAGTCCAAGATTCAGAGCTCATGCATATTCACCATGCTGCTACGGAAAAGATGTGTACATTTATTTTCACCTAATTAATTGATCCTGTCATTAGTAATTTAAACACCATATCTATGAATTAAAAATTGCTTTTGGTGAGAGGTCACTGGAAAGCTTAGGGTACAAAGATCATCCACCCATACATATATGCTTCCTTAAATTCTTAGGCCACTATCTGACCTGGTAGGAACCCAGTTCCATAATGCTCTGCCCTAGGAAAGTCTTGATCTCCTGACCCTCTCAATAGAACTTCTATGGATATTAGTCCATTCTGTGACACAGGCTGCAAAGTGAAATAGGGTCCTGAAGTTCCCTCCATAAAAAGGGAAAGAACTTTTATCCTAACTAGACTTTGACTCCTCTAAATAATCAAGCACATATGCTCTGGAATCCTTCCAGTCACATTACTGTGCTTCCCCTCTCTGGGCTTCCATGGCCTCTCAGCAAATCTGTACTCACATTTCATCTCCTTTCTGTGGGACTTTATCTCCTGGACTTTCTTCCTCCTCTGCCAAATCATTTTAACTACTCTTATTTCAGGTTCTTCACTGCTCTTCTATCCCTGTCATTCTTTCCTTTTCACCCATAAATACAACCTTGGAGTGTGCTGATGTCTCCATTCTGCCCCTCAACAGCTGAGCTGAGCTTATTAGACAGTTACCAAGGCATACTATAGGTTCTAATCCCAGCTGGGTCTTGGAAATGCTGCTCGGTCTTCTTCCTTGTTCCCACTAACATCTACTATCACTCCAATCCAATTTAACATAATCCCAGAAAATGGCTGAGCCTCCTACATTATTAGGATTAAGGATATCTGAGTACCTTGTATCACATTTACCTCCATTCTCTACTAAACCTTCCCTTCTATCACACCATCTACATCTAACCTAGAGAAAAAGTGATTCTCCTACTCAAGGATAGCCCATTCATCTTCTAAAACCTTAATTATGGGAGAATCTTAAAATGTTAGTTGTGTCCAACTTTAGGGTAGTTTAGTCTCATTTCCTATTGATTAACTTTCTTGAACCTATAAACAAACCCATTCTCTTAGTTAGTCTAAATCCACCCCGGAGAGAAAAAAGCCTGATGTCCTAAGGTACTAATTGAATCTATTGAAATTTCTTTGCTCCTCCTTCAATATATCTAGATTAAAATTGTGCTTCTTGGGTTAACTATAATCAGAAAAGCATTAATAGATGACTCTCTAAGAAAAAAGCATTTACCATTCCCATAATATAAATGTTTCTACCAAGGCTGTTTTCAAGCTACAATATGACATTGCTGAACACAGAGTTGGGAAGAGTTGTACACTCTATATTATACTGCATTTTCATCATACAAATAAAAGAGATTTAAATAACCTTAAGATCATAGGGTAGCAACATGTAGTAAGAAGTGATGAATTTTGAGTAACTATTACTTCTGGTTTTAAATGATCTGTTTTATTATATTTACATAATTTAATTTGTAATCATGGCTGCCCTTAGCAACTGGCTTGTAAAATTCTAAATATCTGGCAGTAGGGTGTCACAAGCTAGGAGCAGCAGGTCTAACATACCATTGTGCCAGGCTGTTAATGAACTCCCTTCTTGAAACCTGATGATACATCCTGTAATTCTACTTTGTGTGAAGTTTCCTGATGCCTTGCTAATAGTGTCTTTTTTAATCGCTGTGACCTCTTCCTTTTCTCTCCACCTAAGAAAATTGGTGTTATCAAAAGTTCTGCACTCAGTCAAATGATCTTTCCCTACTGTACATACTCTTTGATACTTTCCTTCTTTTTTTCTTTTAATTTGGGTACCATCATCTACCAAGACAACTAAGCCAGGCCACCACAAGTCATTCTGGAACCTTTCCAATTCTTTTGTAATCCACAATCATATCTTGCTTAATTTACATACTTATGCAATCCTTCCTCTTCTTCATTTCTGTGAACACTGTTCTAATATTGGTATTTTCCTTACTATAACAATTTCCAGCTGGATTTTGATTTTTCTGTTTTGCCTATCTTCCTTAGCTATTTGGTAGAAGTCATATATAACATTCCTCGATTAAATCCTTTGCCTAACATTGAGAGCCTCACATTTTGCCTCTTTTTGATTTACTTATATTTTATGGCTTAATCAATTTCAAAGAACAAATAACCATCTCAATTAGCACCTCTTGTCCTCCTTTCTAACTTTACATAAGCTATAGCTTTCTATTGGAGTAACTTGCCCTAAAAGCCTTGGTCTGACCAGTCATTATCCAACTCTCAAGTCTTAGATCAGATATCAAGTATTGCTCAGGCAGATATTTCTAATCCCCCATAATGGACAACATGTCCATTATGGAGTAGCATGAAATGAACTACTCCCCTACTCTGAAGAGCCAGACTGAAAAGGGCCCAAGGGCCCAGTTTAGGCAAGTGGAGTTCACCAATGGATTCCTGTGAAGGTCCTGCTCTACACAGGTTGCTCCCAGTCAATGACAGAGCACATAGGGGAACAAAAACTGGCACATTCTAATGGGAAGCAGTGGATGAGTGGCTTGAGGATTCCATTGTCCAGGTTGAATTTTCATAACTACAATGCAGTCTGAGATATTTTCTAGACCACGCTTCCTTCCATTCCTTTTCCTTCCATATGTGTCAAACACACATCCTGATCCAAAAGCTTATTATCCCTGCCTTCTGCCACCTGCTGCTCTGCTAATAAATTTATTACATGTCTAATACTGTCTTGATGTTCTGTATCTGTTAGTACTGTAGTTATCCTTCTTTTTACCAATTTATATCAATTTTCCCATCAACTTCATTTTAATACTCTGCTTATGTACACATGTATAACACATATACACTCACAAACTTGTGAGAGATAAAGTGAGACTGAAATCAGGAAGGCAGGAGCTCTGGTATTCAACCCTTTATTGTAGCATCTAGATACATCCTAGCTGATCAGTAAATGTGCATTGAATGAATAAATAAATTTGATGGAAATTTCACTCTGCAAAAAAAAATAGGTGCAGTGTAATTCTCAGAGTAATTTACTCTGCTAGAGTTTTTCAGAGCATGAAAATATGTGATATGTAAGAAGTATGGCAATTTTATAAAAGGTATTAAACCACTATATCACCATTTCAACTTAATTGCAGTGTGTAAAATAACTTTAGCTCTGAATGTGGAAGCAGCCAATGGAAAAAGAGTAACAAGATATTTTTCAAAAGGCTGTGTCTTATAGTAAGTAACTTATTTCTTCTAAAATTGATCTTGAAATAATGCTAGTTAGACTTATCCCTAGGAAGTTTGGAGAAGAAAAAAATGAAAATAGAAAATACTCTCACTCAGGGACTCCACAAATATATGCTCATTTGGAAAGCAGTGCACAGCCTAGGGAAGCCTCTCTGTAAAGTCTCAGGTGTCCCTGCTCCAGTTCACATATTCCCAGGTAGCCTGTATCAAGGATTGTATTCCAAGTATCATTTGAAACAGAAAGAGAGATGGCATATTATGTCCACATAGTTTGTGAAAATTCTTGGGAAATTTCACATTTGAAATAAAATGTAATGGAAAAACTCGATCATTTTTAGAGACTTCATGGGTCCATCTTTGTATATTTTTAAGTATCTAAATATCTTCAACTACTTTTATTTATAACATATAATTACCACCTGAAAACCAAGTAGGCAGACAGTTTCTTTGTTCATGAAAGGATTGAATCCTGAATAAAAGAAAGGGAGAGAAATCCTTGGCACATTTTTACTATTAAATACATTAGAAGTTTGACATAAAGCATATTGCTGCTATTGCTAATATTTTGTTTTTTTCCTCCCTAACAATTGAAACTATAAAAGAGAGGAGAGAAACTCTTGAAAGTTAATATTCCCAATGCAATGGACCACAAAATATTGAGCCTAGAAGGAAATTCTAGTAAGTTAATAATTGTTATAATTTGAAAGTTTTAATTGCTGATTCATTCATTCATTTGTGTTTTCTTGCACTCATGAAAACATATGTGGACCACACAGGATGTCCCAGGTGTATTGCTAATCATGAAAACAGAGTAACTGCAGCAAGACCTTAGAAATCAAGAAGCCCATGGTGCAGCAATGGATAAACTCTGATATATAAAGGAACTGCTATGTGATGATAAAAGTAAACAGGATAGGGCTGAGGCTGTAGCTCAGCAGTGGAGTGCTTGCCTTGCATGCATGAGGCACTGGGTTCAATCCTCAGCACCACATGAAAATAAATAAAAATAAACATATTATGTCCGTTTACAACTAAATTTTATATATATATATATATGTGTGTATATATATATATACACATATATATATTTTTTTAAATAAACGGGATAGAAGCAAGAGCTGAGTGCTTTGGGGACACCAGTCAGGACAACTTACTACTTTAGGAGACAAGAAAGTATGTGCCTCTGTCCCCTTCCCTTTCTCTGTCTAGTAAGACTCTTCCCATAAAGCTTTCTGTTTCTTCAGTTAGGGCTTTCCTAGAGATGGTCCAGAACACAATCTTTCCTAATTATCTTATAGGGAAAAAACATGGGTTTGTTCTGTCTAATCCCTATTCCAGGACATTTGCATACCTTCCCATGGCAGTATAGTGACTGTGCTCAGACCATAAAAAATTTGGAACCAGAGCACTCAAATGGAAGTCAGGGAGAGGCATCTGAAATTAGGAACAACTACTCCAGCATCTATATACATCTCAATTTTGAAGATGGATTATTTTTTGCATGGTTTAATAAGGTACTTTTTCTTGGGTCACATGGAGATACTTGCAAGCTAACTAGATCTAAGAAGCATCTTTGACAAAGGGTGGAGGATAGATTCATACACATCAAAGAGTCCATCCATATCACCACTAATAGTTTTGCCTAATATTCTTATTGGATTCAGGGTTGTCTATAACCAAGCAGTGAGTATTTACTAGGGGATATCTTCTTGTACAGATAGATGTGGCACTTGTTATATTCATGATCTCTAGTACTGAGAAACTCCTAGTCTTTCATGATGGAAATTCTCCTTCTATAATCCTAGAGGCCTCAGCTACTTTCAATTTCCCACTATACTCTTTACAGAATGTCTTGGAGTGACCTAAATGTGCTGTTATTTCTTATTGCTGAAACATTTTATTTTCTCTTCATGAAATACCATTTCCTTCTTATTTCTCTCTAATAACTACTCATCTGAAGTTCTTCTCCCAGGAAATCTTCATCATTCTTCAGAATTTCTTTGCTCATGTCTTTTGAAATGCTAATTAAAATTCATTAAAATTGTCTGATTACTCTTCTCATAGAGCAGTCTGGTCAAATCAAAGGAAATGTAAATCATATAAGTAATTTTATAATTACTTATAATCTTATAATTACTTATAATTATACTTTATAGTATAGTTTCAAATTGTAATAAATACAAAAATACATTGCATTTTTTTTTGTATTGAGTCTATGAAATCTATTGTGTGTTTTATACCCAGATCATATCTCAACTTCTACTAGCAAGGTTTTGATGGCTAAATGTGTACTGATTTGGGAATCAGCTCTAGATTGTAAGGTTATAAAGGACAAGAATTGTGTCTCTTTAGATCTTATCACCCTATGATCTACTACTACTACTACTTCACATGGTGATTAAATGTACTAGATCCTGGCAGACCAGATAAACTTACTCTAACACATTTTATCTTTCTAACATTGGGCAAATTCCTTAGCATTTCTAAACTTAGCCTTTCTAACCTTTCTGCTTCCAGATATTCATAATCTGTATAATAGATCCCATTATTATGGTAATTAATAACAAAATGTTTGCAAAGTATTTAGCCCTGGAAAAAAATCAATGAATGTGGTATGTAATAACAGAATGTCCAATTAATATAATTAAACTGAATGATTTGAAATAATGCATTATTTTTCAAATGCAGAAATTTTTCTTCATTTTAAACTAAATTATTGAATTAATTGATAATCAACTGAGTTGTAAGTGTCCGTACACATTGAAAAGATTCTATCCGTTTGTCATTGCACCAGGAAATTATGGCTAAAGAAATTTTCAACAGACTTAGGGTGTGCTTTGATTTGTTTGGTTTATAGGGTAACTATAAGGTATATCTAATATTTACCTTTGTCCTTCAAGAGGGAGTCCCAATAAGTCATTCATTTCCCACAATAACTGAAACTGAGTTGAAATGAGAGTCTGTGTTACTAGTGCTCTAGACTGACATGTCGTGTGCATTATGTAGTTACAGATAAAAGATCATTATTTGAAATATTAGCTGCATAAGAGAAGTTACAAAGTCAAGTATGAATTACTGCATGTGCTGGTTTTCAGATGAATCCTCACTTAGGCAACTCTGTAAAGCTGTTCCAGGGCAAATAGAAACCAGACTAATTTCTGTAATGACTGTCATATTTTGAACTAGTGAGTGCGCGCGCACACACACACACACACACACAGTTTTTTGTTAAGCATTCACTGAATAACAGACATGAGTCTGATGCTTATCACTTATTACCCTTCCAAAGATGGTGTGCTCATATTCATTTTCTAGAAAAGAAATGGATACACAGAAATATAGTACTTTTTCCAGTTCACACTGATAAGCTGAAAAGAAGAATTGGAGTTTGAATCTAGATCTTCTGATTGAAGCCTAGAACAATGTCTTCAGTACTTCTGTTTTAGTCAACTTTTTTTGCTGCTATGACTAAAAGACCTTACATGAACAATGTTAGAGGAGGAAAAGTTCATTTGGGGGCCCACAGTTTCAGAGATCTCAGTCCATATACAGCCAGATTCATTCCTCTAGACTTGAGGTGAGGTAGAGTATCATGGTGGAAGAGCATGATAGAGGGAAGTGGCTCACTGATGATCAGGAAGCAGAGAAAGACACCAAGCTCAGCTCACCAAATATATCCCCAAGGCACGCCCCCAATGACCCAACTCTTCCAGCCACACCCTACCCATCTTCTGTTACCCCTCAGTTAGTCCCTATCAGGGGATTAACACACCGATTGGGTTAAGGCTGTGATAACCCAATCATTTCACCTCTGAATGTTCTTACATTGTCTCACATATGAGCTTTTAGGGGATAACTGATATCTAAATCATAACTTGATGATCCCTTCATTTAAAAATTCAAGTAATTTGACAATGCACTATCTCTAAATTAAAGGATTCAAGCAAGGACTAACAGGCATGGCAAGAAAAGAACAAGTTATATCTCTTTCTTCCTCCCCTTTGTCTTAATGATTGGAGAGCACTACTCAAGGAGAAGTTACTTAACTTGCATAAAATCACACAACTATTTGTGGGCCATGCCTTCAGAACCTTTCCATGACCACACAAAGTGTGGAGGATTAGGGAACATAATCTCCTGGGATAATGTAGCAAGTTTTTGAATGCAGACAGGCAGACACATGGCCTGAGAGATTCTGAGCATTACAGGGCAACACTCACAGGTAAGGACACTGGAGCCAAGGAATGTGGATGTAGGAGGGAGAGCCCAAGAACATATCTGTTATTTAAAACTCCAACATGGAATTTCACCATCTAGAACATTTGTTATATAGTATAATTACAATACTGATAGTATTTGTGCTTGGGAGTTAATTCGAGTCTAAAAAGAAACATATCTTAAGAGGGATCTTACTGAAGAGGGATTAGGCATCTATTGTATATAACATAATTAGAAAACAACAAAACTGGATCAGTGGGAAAGGAGGATTGTAAAAGGAAGGTAAAGAAATGCAATATAATGACTTCAATATCCATGAGTTATACAGTATTTCTCTTGAGTGTTTCTTGCCTATGACCTTCCTGTAAAACCCTTACCCCAACAACACCTCCCTACACCCTCTCCTAACCATGGTGCAGTGCCTGGGAATGTGCCTGATCATCTTTGGGACAACTAGTATTATTTACTGAGATTATAAATAGAGGCAGAATGTCTTTGGTGGTTGAACCTGAAATGTGCAAAACTTAAGAACACACATTTTCTAACAGGTATAAAAAGTAAACCTGCAGTCTAAAGAAATAATTGAATCAAATAGAAAGAACACGAATCTGAAATGAGAGAAGCATGTTGGTTAATCCCAGTTTCCAGTTTATGCAATGGAATTGCTCCATGACTATCTGTATTTTTCTTCTAAAAATTTGTGGTTTTGTTCTAGCTAGATTTCTTTAGATATTTCTCACTTCTGACCAAAGGGTTCCAAGTGCTACCAATGGACACCTCCGTTATGAAATTAATGTAAGGGGAAAGAGAAAAAGAAGAACAAAGATGAAAAGAAGGGAGAGGAGAAGGAGAAGGCAGCAAGGAAGAGCAGAATGTTTTTTCCTAGGCCACAGTCTCTCCATTTGTTACCCACTATGAGCCAGGCATAGTTTGAAGACCTGACAAATGGAGATACAATGACTGTTTAGAGGACATGGGAAAACTATTCCATAAAGCTGAAGTATAAGTTAGGAACCTTGAGATATACCTCCACATTCCCTAAATACAAACAAAGCACACAATGATACACATAATTATTAATGAAACATTTAATTTTGATTCTTCAAAATTGACTCTTGTTAGAGGAAATTTTTTCCCCTGAGATGGAGTTTAATATCCTGATTTTGCACATGGAGGGACTGATATGTCAAGAGATCAGACATTACACTCAAAGTCACAAAATTCGATGGCAGACCAAGGTTATTTGAGGTCTCATCCAAGTTCTCTCACTCCTTTCAGAGTCATCAGCCCCCAGACATCACTCAAGCAGAAACCAGATAGCTCTCCAGCAGGAGCATTGGCAAGGGGATATTTTTATGGGGGTGGAAGCTGAGACCGAATGACAGGTGACCTCTCTCCCCAATCTAAATCTCTTGGAGACACTGAGCCCTTGACTCTGTCATGAAGTCTACAATGGAATTCAATCTCCTGCTGCAAATTTTGAAGAGTAATTGGTATTATGGGCAGGAGGCATAACAAAGGAAAGCATTTCAACCTCCTGTTGTTAAGAATCTTTAGGTCAATAGCAGCATTTTAAAATCAATTTGAGGGTTTGCTGGAAGATACAGAAGAGAAACTACAATCAACGTAATAAGGTTAGATAACCCTCGTCATGTTAATAGTTACCTAAAGCTTGACATCAATCCCGTACATCGATTCTCACTTACAGTTAAAAAAAAGAAGAAAAAAATTAGAAAGGACAAGCATAATACATAATCTCACTGAAGCATCAAATTAGTATAAATAATGATTAAGAATAATTGCTGCTGTTATTGGAGAACATGTTGAAAATGAGGTTTCCAAGATATCTGCTGACATTGAGGAGAGGCTTCGGCAGTTTCAGAATTTAGAGAAGTAAAAGATTAATTGGTACTGCAGAAATACACCTGTGGTAGGGAAAGTGGAGGGCATAGAGCTAGATGGAGGGTCAGATTTGTCCTCCCTGGGGAGCAGCTAGCTGTTCATCAGCTTTGGGAAGACTGATGCCACCTAGTGCTTGGCACTGGGCTAGACATGGTGGGGTTACAAAGGAGATTAGGTTACTAAGGACACAGAAAGAGTGTAAAAGAAAGCTGGACCTCAAGTCAAAATATGTTTGCATTTTGCCTCCACCAGTTAAAAGCAGAGAATATTTTTGCTCACTTGTCTGAATCTCAGCTTCTTTACCTGTTCAAAAGAATAATAAAACCTACTCCTAGGGTGGTTTAGGGGAACCACGTGAGAAAAATCTATCCATGAGGTTGCCACCAAATATCACATAAAAAATAGTTAATGTGCTGATGATAAGTTGCTCAGAGTTACATAAGTAGCATGGAGAGGATCCAAGTTTCAAACCCATGTCATGCTAATACTGAGCCCAATCTCCTAAACGCTAGGCATATTTCTCAGTCTGCATGATCATGTACATAAACCAGAGGCTCCGAATACATTGAATACCATGGAAATGTTTACTATTTACTCTCTCCCTGCCTCCATACATATGGGCACAAAGGAAACCTAAGTTTTTAAACTATAGGTACCAATTTAACTGAGTAAAATTTACTGAGTGAATACAATTTTAACTAGAGGAATAAAGCAAAAGAATTATCAGTAAGAATGTCATAGATACATGTAAGGCATTATTTCACTATTTTAAATTTTGCAAATAGTTTGGACTCTCATGAGACCATAAGCCACATGAGGACAGGAACTATGTTTCATTTTGCTTATCTCTCCATCATCCAAATGTAGCATGGTACTTAGCACTAGCAGTCCCCAACAAATGTTGCTGAATGATGAGTTTGTTAATTCTACTTCCCTTAAAGGTTTCATAAAATCCCTGGTTGCTTACAACATAACTATTCAACTTATCTTATCTTACAAATGAGAAATCAGAACACAACAGAAATAATTTAATTTGCTCATGGGACTAACAGAACTTAGCAACAAGTTTTCTCACCCTTAGTTTATAATATTTAGATCTATGTACACATTGATTTTCTCGTAATCATGGCATGTAGTGGGAAGGACTGTTTCATAAGAGAATCATTAAAAGCTTCAGAGCTGAGTCCAGAATATTCCTGGTTCATTTCTGATACTTCCTTGCTGGTTTTGATTGATCAAAATGAGAACAGTGGTAGGTTTTTCTAGTTTCCTCTGTCCGCAGCTATTCTGATTGACATACCATAGAATTGTTGCCAATTATGTGATGGCATGTTCAGAGAGAGCCAGCGAAATTTCACAAGGAATTGAATCCTATCTTAGAGGGAATTCAGTTTTGCTATTTCGGATGGGGCTGAGGTTGATCTGCTGATGCATGGGGTTTTGTGGATATACAAGCCAGCTCTAAAATCCAATTCAGAATTTTTGATGGGGATAGTAATTATATGTTCATTCATTCTTTCAAACGCTTATTTGTTCACTTAAGACTTTCAGTCATTTGCTTATTCAGAGACCGTCATTTAAATATTAGCTGATTCTTTCATTCATTATTGTAAATATTTTTTAGTAACTTGCAAATGAGCAAAGTCCTGACCTGGAAGTTCAAGGTATATAAGGTGAAATGCTTTACAACTTATTTCCAAGAGCTTATTAAATAAATATCCTAAATATTTTGCAAGTACAAATAAAATGCAACACAGTCTAATATAGTATTTTTACATGTCCAACTTGCTTCTTGTGCTTCCTTTCAACTTAACTGTTGACACTCTCATGTACTTATCCATCTGTAAAAGTATGAAAACTTTGAAATTGTTTTTTTTTTTATATTTTCTACTTCTTACACAATCTTCAAGATTCTAGCAACTTCACCACCTAAATATTTTATACACTTATTTTGCATACCACTCCTTTAGTTACAATTCTTTAGCCCAGCTGCCAGCAAAGTGCAAAGCTGAATTCATTGCTTACTTAAATAGGAGAGAACTTCCTGCTCAGGCATAGGACCTCTGAGCAAACTGGGCAAGTGTGGCTTCAGGGATTTCCAAACTTTTCCAAGAACTGAAAGGGTTGATCTACCTGGGTGAGACAATTGGTCTCAGGAATGTGTTCTCTGGACTGAGTGCTTCCCAATTGGTTGACTTTAAAGTAAGAAACTTTAAAAGGATCTTCACTTAGGGAATTGTCCAGGATAGGCTAAACAAATTTAAAACCAGTTCTTGTGATTTCAAGACTACAGAACTGCAGTTTATTAAGGAGATATAAAACTGTTCCTGGTGACTACTGACATTTCAAAAAAAAAAAAGTGTTTAACCTGTTTGTATGTTTATTATTTTGTATTGCTTTGTTCTTAATTCCAAGAGGTAGCCCATAATAGCTCCCCACTCTATGTAGACTAAAGGTCAAATTCCTCCAAACTGTTTCTAGGGCTGTATACAATCTGCTCCCATCCACCCTACACCCCTTTTACCTCCTACTATTTTCCCCTTTTCTAATCCTACCTCATCAAATTGTTCTTCTTGTACTCCATATTCCCTCCTCGGGGGCTGGGGCAGTTCCCTTGCCTGAAGTGTCTTTCCAAGTTATAGTCAGGGCTCAAGCCTCATGTCCCTCTAGTCTGTGCACTCAGGGAACCTATACCTTCTTAAGAGAGACTTGCCCCAACACCCTTGCCTGCACACCTAACAACCGCGACTCTTCCCATTCCCTCCCCTGGGGTTATTTTTGTCCATAGTCTGTCATCATCTGATCATATACATGAAATATATGCAGAGGTTTATTTTATTTATTTATTTTCTATTTCTTTATATCACGACGTAAGGTCCAAGAAGAGCAAGGGACTTGGGTAAACTAATGTATTTCAAACTTCCAGATTAATAGAATAATACCAATACCACAATATGTACTTGTTAAGTGTTCAGTGAACTGATTTTTTTACCTTCTAAATGTTGTCTGTGTGGCTCCCCCACCTGTAATTGTTGCTTTATATTTTTACATCTATTCTTAGTATATTATCAGAGTCACTGTCTAAGCAATGAATCATCTGACTTTGATATCATTGGTAATGAAAAGAATAAGTGAAGTATTAGAGAATAAAAGAGAATGTAGAATCAGAAAGAAAATTGAAAATTTGAGCATGGCTCTCCTATGCGTAAAACAACTGGTGTTTTCCCATTGCTTATGGAATTATTCTGAGTTCCTTAGCAGAGGTTGAAGCGTTCTCCCTCAAATATCTCTGCTTTCCTTTCTATTTCTCATTCTGTAGCTTTCAGATAGGTACCATGAAGCTTTCTGCCTTCATGGCTTCATTTCTGAAGTTAATCTCTCTGTAACATCCATTCTCAATCTTCAGGCTGTACTAAAGGATCACTTCACGGTACCGCTGAAAAAATACTGATTCTATGAGCCTTTGTTTAATTCTCTTCCAGGCTAGTTAATCTCTTCTTTCTCCTCCCCAGTGCTCCATGACCTGGAGAGTTCAGCTTCTGCAATGTGATCTGACTCCTCAGGACACTCTGGGCTCACCTAAGATGAACTCACATCACTGCCACCTAGTTCTCACTACATCATCATCTAAGATGGCCTGGCAGAAGAGAAGAAACTCTATAAAGATTTCTTGAATAAATAGTTAACCTTACAGTATTTAAGTATTTGGGAATAAAAATAGTAGAGATGTCAAATAATACAGAGTCAAAATTGCAATTGTGTATACTGGGTATTTTACAGTTTCTAACTCATGAAATCTTCCCCTGCCCCTCATGAAATAACATCATCCCTTTTTTCAACTGAGGAACTGAGGACAGATACATTAATAGATACCGAAACACTACTTTGAACTTCAGAGTGGGGCTGGAACCCACACAGCTTGCTGCAGTAGCTCCCCTCCTTGCTGCTTCGTCTTTTCACCACTGGAGCTCTAAATCAGAGGCAAAGTGTGTTTTGACTGTTCACTACTTGTGTGACTTATTTAATGTAACTGAACTCTACTTTTTCTACTAGTCATATGAAAACTACATGTAATTTGCAGGGAAGCTACCATGATTCAAATCAATAACAGACACGAGGATTCCCTTCCTTTCCCTGTGGGTTACATAGCATAAATGAAGTTAAATTATTGGCCAGGTTTACCCATGCCTCAATGACTTATATCCAGTTAAAGTAGTACAGCTTCAAGTTCAAGGGTTTCTGTAATATACCCCATTTTCCCTCAATTCGAGTCAACAGAAAAGATTTCATATTTTTCTCTTTGAGAATTCTGCAGGAGAATGAGAGTCATTCTGTCCTGCTGGATCTGTATGGGAGGCTATACCATACCTTATACTGCTAACTTATCCATGTATGTTAAGTGACTTCCTACACTAGGAAATGTCAACCATTGCTGAGGAATAAAACAACA
This sequence comes from Sciurus vulgaris, assembly GCF_902686455.1. Taxonomy (NCBI): domain Eukaryota; kingdom Metazoa; phylum Chordata; class Mammalia; order Rodentia; family Sciuridae; genus Sciurus; species Sciurus vulgaris. Next base: position 77,584,802 of record NC_136472.1, read on the forward strand.
GTCTTGATTCCTTTGAAAAAGAGGACAATAAGACAGAGTTGTCCAAGTGGGGTTCAGAAGAGAGTGAATGGGAGAAAAAGTATTTTATTCATTCATTATTGACAACTAGTACAAATAACTTCCATTCTTCTAACATTTATAAATTATAAATCATTTTATATGGGTGCCAATCCTTCCTTCCCATACTGGACAGAGCAGGTATAATTAAAGGTAAAGGGACTACGGATCCAGAAAATGACATAAGAACGGAACGGAGTCAGAAAAAGACCCTAGTGAAAGACCACAGTCTTCAGGTCTTAGCCCTCAGCTACCCTCACTATACCTTGCAGCCTTTCTGAGTACAAGCAGTAGAGGTGAAATAAATGTGATCAGAGAAGCTGGTACCAGTATTATCCTGCGGGTGAATTTATCTTAGGAAAATAATACTTTGGTTAAGAAGAATAATAAGTCGGAGAAAATGAGAGTCTGTGGAAACATGAACCAAGGTGAAGTTTGAGGAAAGTCAATAAGAAATATGCTTGATCCCACTCATTCCTCTCAGTTTTTGTCATTTGCTTATTTTAGAAGTTATGCATGTGAAATGAACAGTTAGTTTGTTATATAGTCACAAGCAGACTGATGGTTATAAAGACTTGAATATGACTGATTTCAGTGATTTTGCAAATGTTATCTTTCCTCATAAATTAAATCTGATTTTATGATTTTTTTAAATAAAGAAAAATGACTAAAAATATCCATAAATCCCTAGTAAAGCAGAATGAAGGCAGATGGCCCAGGTAAAATAAAGACAGACAAAAGAGAGGAATCTACCCAGACTTGAGTTTAGTACCTCTGAAATAAATTTGTCAAGGTTCTAACTAATAGTAAGGGCCATGAGCTTTCCCCAACTTAATTTCATTCCCTACTGTTTATGGTGTAGATTTCTGTTTTCATTATAATCTTGATGGTAAGGAATCACTCAGCCCAGAACTTCTATGCATGAGTGGTATTTTAGAGTCTGAATCTTACATCTAGAGATGTGGGGTTCCACCTAATTTGGACTGATGATTCACTTCATCTTATAAGTCTCAGTTGTCACATCTATAAACTTCAGGGTTTCAGCTAGAATTCAAATGTTTTATATAAGTGATAGTCTGGACTCTGGGACTACTGGGAATTATTTCTTTAAACTGATTAGCAGAAAGTTTTCTTAACCCACCCCACATCTACGCCTTTGGAGGATAGAGAAATGAAAGGAGAAAGAATATTGGAAAAGCCTGTGTCCCATTCAGTGGTTCAACATCAGCAGCTCTTGGGGTTTGTTAGGTAACTCCTCAGGCTCTACCCCACACCAATCAAGCATTACTTCTGGAGCTTACTTGGTTGGTAAGTAAGCTTATTTGATTAGGACTTCATAGAGTCCCAACTATGTTTGACCTAGCCCTCCATATTATGCTGATACCCACAAAAGTATAAGAAGTCCTAGAAGGGTGAGACAAGGATAGTCTGTGCTATCTCAGAGTTTGGTTTCCTTGTCAACTTCCTTGGCCTCTTACCTGAAGCCTAGTGGAAAGGGTTGCAGGCAAAAACTGGAGAAATGCTCACTCCAGTGTTTCTCAACCACTCTTCTCTCTTCTCTCTTGTTGAATATATATATATATATATATATATATATATATATATATATATATATATTTATTTATGCCCACCTTCAGTCCTTCAGTGGTATATAAATAAGCATTAAAATTCCCCTTTAAGCAAATCAATGGAACAAGCCATTGTTTCCTCCTATGCATGCTTGCCTGAAATTCTTAGATGCCCCATACCAGAGGACCTTACCTTCTCCCCATCTTCAACTCCAGAAACCACCATATGTTCCATGCACTCTGCTCTGTGCCATGTATTCTATGTATTCTTTCTCACACCATACTCACCAACCCCCGTTTCACCCAGATGAGCTAAAAGGACTACCCTCACACTGCAGGCTTTCCTGCCTTCTCTAGATCCAACATGATTCCAGCCAGGAACATTTACGAGTACACCCTGCAACAGTGGTTTGGAAGTAACTCTTCACTTCCTACAGATCTGAGCTCACAGAAGATAAGAGAGTTAATTTTTACACATTTGTGATAACTATTATCACAAATAGCTCCAAACACACTTGGGCTATTAATTTCATATACATGTATAGTAGCTCATTAGTGGAACATCCAGACTTGATACATTCTTCTTCTGATAAGAATTAAGGAGTCCAAAACCTACTCCAGGAGTGCCAAATGTAAGATGGAGAGTTAACATTTGTGTAACTTCAATCAGAATCAATTTTTAAAATACAAAATCATATAATTGTATGGATATCACTGAGAACGGATTCTGGAGAGGAAATTTGTGAAAGAAAAGAAAACTGATAGTTTAAATGACTAATTTACACTGTTCATTATTCTCATAGACTGCATGTCAAACTGAAGTATTGTTTCCAAATAATAATTAGCCATTGAGATGCACATCACCAAATGGAGAAAATTTTGGCTAAATCATTCAATACATCCATGTTGGTCACTGAGAGAAACAATAGCAATTGTCGTCCTCATCTTACTCAGACAAGGCAGTGAGGCAGATGCTGTCATTACCACCTTGTTTTAAACAAGAGGACATCAGGACAGAAAGATAATTATCTCATCCAACACCACAAAACCACCAAGCAGAGCATGTCAGTAGCTTCTGTCCTCTCAAAAACAAAAAGGCATCTGTAATTAATTTTCTATGTTACAATGGCTACAGAAATCCAGGGTAAGCTTAAGGAACCTGTCCCCCAGATTCTCTCAGTTCCTACCTTGTTCACATCATATGACTTGAGCTTTCTCATGGATGCCCTGGCATGCTCAGTGCCTTGCTTAGTCTTGCCCATTCCACTGGGGTACATGTTTCCCAGTCCTCCACTGCAGACTGGAGGAAGTAACACATCAGAAAAGCAGGTGCTGCCTCAGGGAGAAATGCTTTAACACAATGGCCTACGAACTCAGGTCAGATGCCCTCAGATGCCAAGGCTGGGCCAGACCAAACACAATTCACCAAGTCCCCCAGGATTCAGACCAAGGTCAGCCTACCTTGCCAGGCAACAGGCCCCTTCCTGTTGAGCATGCATGTCCCAGGTCTCCTGAAGCTCTGATAAGATTCAGCTTATACTATGTTTTTCAGTGACCAGTTCTGTTGCCCAAAGCGAGAGCTTCCACTTCTCCTGACATATTGTTTTCTTTTAAAATACAAGAATATAATCAAATCTGGAACTTTCTGAGTGCTTTATGAAAAACCCATTATAGTGTTTTCTAACAAAAGGTATAGAAAAAAGTAAAAGGAAGAAAAAGTGACAAAAATTCAGAACCCAAAGTTTTGTCACTTGCAATACAGCCCTTACCTTTTAATGGAAAGGAAAGAGTAAGCATTCTGATCATCTCATTCCTTCAGGAAAACAGCTTCTGCCAAAGAAACAATTAATGGCTATTACTTATTTGCCTTAATGACCAAGTTTCAGGGCATTCACAAGCTGTTTTAATCATCAGCTTATTAAAACTGCCAGTTTTAAAACTCAATTCAATGTTTGATGAAATGTATGGCAAAACAATGTGGGTAGTGTCTCAGCTGTTAAGAGACATGGGTCTTGTGGGTAGAAAGGATAGTAGAGTGAAACAGATATTATTACCTCATGTACATATATGACTGTTTGACCAATGTGATCCTAAAATATGTACCTTCAGAAAAATGAGAAATTATACTGTATTTATGTATGATTTATCAAAATGCATAAATGCATTCTACTATCATGTATAGCTAATTAGAACAAATAAAAAAATTAAAAACAAAACAAAGAAGAGATATGGGTCTTTTCTATGTCACCTCCTCATTCTAGGACTTAAAATGAAGATGAAGTTGAGCAGGTAACTAGGTTCGAACCACAATGACAGTGGTAACAAAGCCAAAGGTAAAGTGGTAGGGATGGCAGTATATCCTAATAGGTGCTCAGTAAATACTTTTGGAAATAAGGGAGAGAGGAAAGGAGAATAGGGAGGAAGGAAAAAAGAAGAAAATATGGGAGAGAGTCAAGAGTTAGAATAGAAGAATATCTAAAGCCCCTTGAAGTTGTCCCAGGTATGAAACAGCACAATGATATATAATTTGTAATAACCACACTTATAGAAGTAATAATCAACCATGCTGCATAACAGAATCACATGACTAACCTAAAACAATCTTTATGCCATGACTATACCCCACACCAATTAAATCAGAACCTCTGGGGTGTGTCCCGGGCCTCCATATGTTTTAAAATCTCCCCCAGTTGTCCACTATGCAGCCAGGTCTGAGAATCAGTGCCCTGTAGACTGAGCCTTTGGAATCAATCTCTGCCTGATAATCGGTTGCCATGGAAATTTATCCACCAACTGGGTGAGGGTTGTCCAACCTCCAGGTTACTTTTAAAACTAAAAATAACTGATACTTTTCAATCACAGGGGCAATAAAATCCTTTCATTATCTGCAACAATTATTTTTCTTTTAAATATTTCAATGGTACCCACTCTTCCTCTGCACACATCCATTTAGATCCACTGTGGACTCTGCAGCTGGGTTTTAGTACTAGCTATAAACCAAATATCAGCAGAGGAGTCACTGGACATATGCTTCTCATTTGCTGGATAGGACCACCTTGGAAAAGGGATTGGGTGCTCAAATTTATATATGAGTGAACCTTAGTGCTATGCTAGGGATATGAACAACACCTTGGTAAGACTTCAGTTTATGTTTTGTCTCTGTCATTTATAGCTGTGAGAAATTCAACAAGTCTATCTGGGACAGATATAGCTTCCTTATCTATCTGGTGGGGATATTAATACCTCAAGCAAAATAATTTCAGGAGCTTCTGGGAGTGTAGCTTAATGGTAGAGTGTTTGTTTAGCATGCAGAAGGCCCTGGGTTTGAGCCCCAGTGCTAAAAAAAAAAGAAGAAGAAAGATAGGATGAGATAGGATGGATAGGATGAGACATGTTACTTTTCAAATTTCAACTATCATATAACATCTCTAATAACAATAATATATATTTCTTCCCTTTCTTGTCATAAAAAAAGACATAGAATATTAAGATTAAAGGTAATTTATGAAAATATTTTTTCTTCCATTCTACCAGATTCTTAAATATTAACAAGTAATATTAAATTCTTCTTTCCTTGAGAGGCATTCTTTAGGACAATTTGGAGCACCAAAATCCATAGTGTGTTACATTTTTGGGGCTGAATAGAAGTTTCAGGTGGAGTCACACTACAGGGTAAGTGCAGTGATAGTAAATTCAAGTCCCAAAGAGATCCTGCTCATGAACGAATGGTACAGTTTGTCCACTGGGAGTCTGGCCACTGAGAAGGCTAGAATCTTTGTTCTTGTAGGGAACACAGTCATATCATGGTTCCACATCAGCCGCTAACCACCTCCTACAGGTGACACTGAAATTGAGAAGTAAACATTAGTGTTGTTAAAGATGCTCTGCTACCTAAGAAACCAACTTGAAGGGAGAGGAAAAAGAGCAAAACAATTCATTTTCTATCTAATTAAAGTCATTATAAACAGCCTCCTGGTGCTTCACCTTTTTCCCTCCAAAATTCCAATGTTTCAGCTGGATGCTCATATCTAGAGCTTCATTGAGGTTTTTCCTAATTGCTTTTCTCTTACTAATGGGATTCACTTCATTATTACCTTTGCCAAAAGCTGCCTCCAACTTTCAGCTCCCATGCTGGATCATTTACATGCCTATTTACAATGCACTTTTTTACTAAATCTTGAACACAAGCCACCTCAACATCTGGGGAGCTCAACTGAAGTGTGGTCCCTTTAACTGGAAAATAACCAGCTTATATTGCAATATTCTTACATATCTACAAACTCTCTTTCCAAACCCATTGCGCTCTGTCCATTTGTCTCTGACTCACCCCTTCTTTCTTTCCCTCCTTTTCTTTCCCTCTCTGACTCCCCTGCCCAGCCTCCCTCCACACCCCATGGCTTCCTATTCTCATGCTCACAACATCCTTACAGAGCCATCTTACTATTTCAACCATATCTGCATCCACCTCATGTTCTTATTTATTGAGCAGTTATCTTGCATCTTATTTTCTTTAACCCCAAACAAAGTCTGTGAACTAGGTTTAATGGAACCCAATTTAAATATGGAGAAATTGATGATTGAGAGGAAATATGATGGTGGAAAATATAAAGTTTACATATGACCCAGAGGAGGACTAGAATGCAGTCCAGGACCTCTGTAGAACTGAGAAAGATGGTAGCATTCTGTGTTCTGTCACAGAAGGGTAATGATCCAGAGAGGGTCAGGGACAGCCCAGGTCTCTCAATCAAACAGTAAGAAAGGGTCGGAATTCAAACCTGCCAGTCTCCCATGCCTGGTCCTTTCTACTCTGTAACCATACTTCCCTGAATAACATTTTAAGTTAGAATTACTGGGACTATCAAAGATAATGAGTGAGCAGGGAGTATACAAAGGGAAGGAACAAATTTGTTCCTAGCTCTAGGAAAAGGGTCATCACACCTGGCTAGTGCTGGGTTAATTCTGGTGATTCATTGGCATGAGATTTAGAGACTTTTGGTCTGATGAATTTTATTTTCTCTGTGAAGAAAGAGGGCCTTCGTTTGTGTATGAACAGAGATTGTGGGCTAGGAGCTTCAGGAGAACTTGGAGGCAGTCGTGATCAGGAGATATTTAACTCATTTCTGATCTCTTGCTTTCCAAAGCTTAACTGGCTCTGTGTGTTTGTGTGCATTTGTGTGTGTATGTGTGTACTTGTGCTCTTGAAGATGTTTATATACATGTGAATGCTCAGAAGAATAGACATCTAAGATATATCTATTGATAGCCTCCACCTTCATAGAGTTCTTGACTCAACTAGAGAAATAAGACCAACAGTGAAATAACGAACAAGATATGGTTAAAATTTTTCAGTAGAAGGTGAAAACCTGGGTATATTATGTTTCAGCTCTTAGAACAATTATAATGACCACTCTAGAAATGGTAATTCTCCAAATATATATTGAATGCCTACTCAGTGCAAGTCTACATGCTTGGTACTAAATAAATCACAATAAACAAGACAAGGCCTCTGCTTGTGAAGGCTTTTAGTCAAGTGTGAAAAATGCTACCTTGGAGTAAGCACAGGAAGCAGTGAGAACACAGAGGATATTACTCCATTCCCTTCCTTCATAAAGCAAAGTATGGAGGAGAAATTCCCTACAGGGCAGGGACAATGGTTACTCTCTCTCTGGCTTCCCTATCCTGGCCCAACCCTGTTCTTCTTGTACCTGCTGCTCAGGGTCCCAGCAATGGTACCTGTTTCCTGTCCTCTGGTTTGTGTTTGGGCTTGACCAGTGAGAAATATTGACAGCAAATAAGAGAGCTGGTGGAAAGAGAAATGGGGTGTCTTCCTGTCCCTCCCCCACTGCAATAATACATCTCTTATGTTATGTTTCTGGGATTATGACCACTACCAGGTGGTGCTTCCTCTGTAGTTCTGGGTTCTTGTTCTCAGCTAGTTCCAGAATACTTGGCTTCAGTGGTTAAGAATCTTTCATTTTGCTAGTTCCTGAAAGAGCCTTTTTTCTTACTGTCCTTTTCCTCTCACCTGAGCCTGCCCACATGTTTTTAACTGGTTCCCACTTTTAAGCCTATTCATTTGAACAGTCAGGGGTGAATTTTGTTTCTTGCTGGGAAACTGGCTGATATACACAGAGTGAAGAAAGAGTAGAGGTGAGCTGGGAAGGTAGAAACTTCTGAGCAGCAGCACCTTGTTCAATATGGGTAGAGTAAGGTCTTTCTGGGTAGAAAGAAGAGAGACTGATGGGGGAAGAAGAATGCAAAGGGCTTTCTTTCATGTTGTTTTAGGGAGTTAGTGGGCAACAATGTAGAAAAGAGATTACAATAAATTTAGTAAAGAATAAAAAAGTAGTTGAAACATATACATCATAACTATTAGACCTAGGGAAAACAATGTAATTAACTACATTGGAAATGACAATTTTGGCTGTCTTAGGAATTTTGCTTAGGAATAGGGGATGTTTTTTCTCTTCTCTATTGGGCAAACTTTCTGAAATGGTTAAGAGCAAATACCCTGAAGAGCTTATGAGGTTAAGCTTGAGGAAACTTGCATGCACTTTCCTGATTGGTTAGCCACTTTCCTAACTGAATCTGCAATTCTCTGCGAATAAGCAGGTGCAGTGCTCCAAACTGGACTATGCAACTGGGTAGGAGACACTTTATCACAGGGAGCGTAAGAGAGATTTTCTATGAAACTGCTGGACAAACAAGTCACCCAAAGACAGGACTGCTTCACCAACAATCCCAATGCTGTGATGCCTCAGGGAAGAGATAATTTCTGGAGAAGTTACTTCCAAGTACCACCACGATTTCTGAGCAGATTCTTAGAAGAGGCATGAGTCAGTAACAAATGAATACAGCATGGTCAGACAGAAGGTCCTCAATAAGATGAAGTAACTGACATGAGCAGTGTCCATCTCAGCAGAAGTTCAAAAAGATAAGGTCTCAAGCAAAGGTCGTGCCTACAATCACCCACCTACCCCAATAATGACAGCAATGGCTGTATGAACAACAAGAGTTCCATATAGTGAATGCTTTATTACTATTTCTTTCATTCAAAAAATCACATTGAGTTTTGTTTTGGAAATAAAAGCAAACAGAAAACAAACAGATATCTTATAGGGACTATGGTGTATTAAATTCAGCTGTGTTTCTTTGTGCCTGAAATGTTCTATGAACTTATTCCCACTTTACCTTATGACTATTGACATCTGAGAGTCAAGGACTACATGTGTCCACAAAACTGGGCTAAGCCTTTTATATATGACAAAGCTTTTAATCTTCACAACTCTATGAGGTGGATGGACGATGCAATTATGTTTCTTTTACTGGTAGAAAGAGTGACACCAACAGAGGACAGTATTTGACATGGAAGGAGCTGAGCTGGGATTCCAGCCCTAGCTCATCTAATTCTAATATCCATGATTTAGCTACTTTTAGTCATTGGCTAACTAAACAGGGACAGAAAGCCTCAGGCAAGAACATGTCTGAAGATCATACATTAAATAGTCCTTGTACTTTTCTCTTTTAATCAATCACCACTTTATTAACTACTTCATAAAGTTGTTCATAATAAAAAAAAAAAAAGGAGGTGTTGTGGGCTAATTTGAGCTGATTTGAATTTGCAGTGGTGGAATATGTCACTGTGGACTAGTACATCGACATTCTGGTCTTAGAATGACAATCTCCCTGAGTTTAGTTAATGTGAATTTATCTCTGAGAGAAGAAGCTTTCTACATAAACAATTAATTCACAGGAATATTCTCTCCCTCCTAGCAACTTTTTGAGGTTCTGCATTTCTGATTTTAATATGTTCGTGCATGGTCTGTCCAAAGGGCTACATATCCATGAATAAGGATGCATATATGAATAAAGTCAGTTTGGAAGCATGCTAGGAAGGGTCCACACAGAGAGAATCTCCTCATCCCCAGAAAAAGAGGCATTTCCCAATAGAGGGAAAATCCAGAGGGCAGTTCCCAGGGCTGTGGACATATGTAAAAGGTAGCAACCAAGATGAGGATGTGCAGATCTTAGAACCTCAAACTCCAACCCCATGTAGTAGTGGCCAGGGTTTTTGTGGCAGTAAAGGGTAAATTCTTTGACAATGGCAGGATCCTGACTTCCTGTAGATTTCTCTGTCCCTGTGGCAAGTCTTGTCTTATGTAGCCATATAGCTAGGGGAAAGAGGCAGCCTTTTAAAACCAATGAAACACATGGAAAAGGACAGTGCTCATTGATGATGTGTCTTGAGTTCTCTCCTCATTCATATTCACACACTGCAGGGTGGAGCTACTGCTCGGGGGAGACAATACTGGACCCATGACTCGGAAGCAGCAAGACCCAGCAGGCTCATGTCAGGATCATGGGGTCAACTCTCACCTCTACCACCAACTGTGTGTGTGATCATAGGAATATTCTTCATCTGTCCATCTAATTTCATCATCTTTAAAAGAAGAGTCAGTAAAACTTATGTGTTGTGGTGAATTTGATTGCTAGATAAATGAAAACACATAAGCACCTATGTTAGAAATATGTAAGCAAAAATACCACTTTCTTTCTACATTCTTCTATTCATTTCACCCTTACTTCTTACATGAGAAAACCAGAGAGAGAGAGAGAGAGAGAGAATGGCTTTTCCAAAACACACAGTGGGGTTTTGGGAAAGGGTGATGCATCAGAAAGCACATTGAATTTGGAATCAGGAGAACTAGATTTGAATTCCAACTTTATTTCATAAAATGGCATCGGGAATATCACTCACCTTTCCTAAGCCTCAATTTTCTCATTGATTTCAAGGGGGAGTCCAAGCTAAGGAGTGTAATACAAGACTCCCCCATACATGCTGGGCACCAAGGGCTGTGCTCTGAAGGTAAGGGAGATGATCTTACTAGTGGGAAGCTCTCTCTTAAGAATTTGAACCATATGCGTTCGGGCCAGCATGAAGTCTGGATTTATACTGCTAGTACAACCCCTCTTTCTCCCCAGCTCCTGTCAGGGGAAAAAAAATCTAGAAATTCATAAACTGAAAATTTAAAAATGGGCTTAGGTTGACAGTGCCCCTATGTGACTGGTGGAAGTAAACATCTTTGGAAGAACTTTAACAACAGCCCAAGGACATTTTGGACAATGTGAATTCTATTCCAAATTCAATGGTCTTAAAGTAGGAAAAGATAGGCATCTTAGAATTGATGAAGTCTGGTAGATATGGAAGCGCTTCTGTCATAAGATTATTTTAGGTAATAACGCACACACACACACACACACACACACACACACACACACACACAATCACAAGTACCATACTGCCAGTCAGTCAACACGGACCTTGGTTCTAGCTCTGTATCCTCCAAGTACAGGATAGTGGATGAGCCACTTCAAGGGAATATGAGATGTGTGGTTCCTAAGTTCCCACTAATTTTGCTATAATGATTTAGGATCATCTATATATCTTTATTTTTCACAATTATTCACTTTAGCTAACTGTCAAGTTGAAGGAATCCTTGATTGTACTTGAAATGTCCCATAACAGTTCAATAGCTCATTTTTTTTTTTTTTCTGGAGAGTTAGAAAAAGTCAAAATTTCCATGAAATTCCTCCTTATCACTTGCAATTTCTGTTTTTATCACCTGATACTGTTCATTATCTCCTTTAGCATGGAATTGAATTAATATGCCTACTCTTTCCCACTCTGAAATTTATTCGTGGACAAAGAAGGCAAAGGAATCCTAGAAGCAGCCATCTTTCCATGACTCTGGTCTTATAAATGAGGATGATAATCAGTTTGCAACCTTTTGTTTTCATGCCTCTGTGAAGGGGAATTAATGAAGGATTGATTCACTAACAACCACAAAAGGGGCATATCTACTTTTCATATCCATGACTAATTAGGGGAGGACAAATGGGCCATTCAAGGGGAGAGCAGAGCATTTGGGGACAGAGAGGAAACAGCAAGTATGCAGAAGAAGACCTGCCCATTCTGCTGGCATACCAGTGCTTATCTATGATGCTCTTTGCTTTCTTAGTCCCTTGCCCAGGTGCAGGCGCAGGACTAAGAGCACCATGTGAAAGCAAGATTAGAGCTTTGCAGCAAAGTCACATTCAGAAACCCTCATCTCAGTGTCTTCTAGCCATGAAAACATATGGAAAAGGTCTTCTGAAAGCAAGGACCCCAAGCAGGAAAGAGCCTAGTAAGGAAGCATATTGTATGGAAATACACACTCTTCCTTTTATTCATCCAGCAACCATTTGTGGAGTACACAATATACATTGTGTTAGGTATAGAGGAGAGGAGTATGTCCTCATGCCTTTTATTGGGTATCTTTTCTGTCAGACAGCTGAAACAACAGTCAGAGAAGGCAGACTTTTCTCCTTCAAGTGGATGAGCGTATTCTCCTTTTCTTCCTTCTATCATCAATTAAAGAAAGATTTGAACACATACCAGATGTAAGTCCTTTGGGGAAACCTATGGTCTAGTAAGTGTATACTCCTCTTCCCCAGGATGTGCTCCAAGGTTTGCTCATAGTAGGTGCTCAACAAATCTCTGACAATGATGTTGGAAATGGTAGTGACCATTTTTCCATTAGAATTTTGTCAGGGCATTGAACATTGAAAAATTTTATGTGAATCCAAATTTGTTATTAATTATCCATTTTAGTATAATAACACTAATTTCAGCAGAAGGTTAGTCTAAGAAAATGTCAAGTGATTCATTAGTGAATAATTGTTTTTTTTCTAAAATAAGTTGATTACTAAATATTCTTAAGGAAAAAAAATAGCATTCTGAATAATTCCTGATATAAGATTGACAAGAAAATTAGGAATTTTCTATGCTGCTTAATAAAAAAATATGATTTTCAAAAAATGCAGCTTTATTTCATATTCTGTTGAAAAGCTCCCTTATGAAGGACCTTGGAGACTGAGTTTATGAAAGAAAGACAAGAGTTAATATTTGAAAGTATGGATTTGAGCCTGCAATCTCAGCATTAGCTGTGCATTAAACACTCTGAATGGCCACTTCTTCATTCATACACTGAAGTTCGATCCCTGCCTAGTCCACTGTTCAGAGTTGTTGGAAGAACGAAGGGGAAATAATATATATGCATAGAACGCATTAATAATTATGTACTGCTGTCATTAGGTTCTTATCATTGTCTTTCTCTAACAATAAACACAAGAAAAGGTAGAAAGTTTTTGCTCTGTCTCACATCCTCAGCTCTGATTTAGGGTAACTCGAAAATAACCCTCAGCTAGCTCAGTGTGTGCCCACTGTCTGAATTTCCACTATCACAGATCTCAAAGATAGTTTCATCCATGTGCTTCCTTCTACCAAATTTTAAATACTCTTGGTGAGTTATTCCATGTGATGTAAAGAAAAGAGTTCAGCACACTTTCCGTTGAACCCTAATCCTTCTGCTTATCGTCTGTGGAGCCATGAGCACAGAATTCTCAGCAGGAAAAATTACTAACTGGAATGTATGAGGTGCCCCCCACCTAATTTTTATTTACAAATCCTGCATGAAAATAAGAAAAACATAAAATGTCTGTCTTCTAATTTCTTTAGGAAAGAAGCAGCCTTGCTGGGGACAATGACCTCTAAAGAAAAACATAACACAGTAGAAAGATATGAGCAGAGATATACTGTGTCTCTCACCTGGGTTTGGCTTCTTAATCTTTCTAAAATATGTAAACACAGATCATTAAAATGCCTGCATGCTCACTGAAATTGGGGCAGGCTGCTATAAACATTTCTGGTAGCTTCCTCAATATCCATTTTCATCTTCTTCCTTGCTAACAAACCCCTAATTAAGTTCAGGGTGTCCATATGCCCAGCTTAAACAACAAAATTCCCCAGCCTCCTTTCTAGTTTGTGACACAATTCTTAATGAAATTCTAAATGAAATTCATTCCTTGGAGTTTTGCAGAAAACTTTTCAAATGCCGACAAACTCAGTTGGAATTTACCCTCTGCTCCTTGATCTTCTCGGTATCTGGAATATGGAGGTGATCAGAGACAGTGAGCAGCCTGTCATAATTCAGGTGAATCACAGAGCCACTGTACCAGCCCTGCTGAGCTTCTTGTTGCAGGAGAAAATTAAAATCACTACCTGTTTGAACCACCACTGTTGATTTTCTGTTACATCAAACTAAATGCATATTGCAAATGAAATAAGGACTTTATGAAATGATAACGTTCTTCTGCAGCATTCAACATACAGTGTCAGTCCGCAAATATTATTTCTCCCTCTTTTTTTTTTTTTTTGCCAAGATGGAAAACACACACAGATTTACAGATTCAAGACATGTAAGAGTGCTCTACAATTGTCTTAATTATGAATCAAATAGTCACCAATTCGGGTCCCTGCAAAACCAGCAGGTGAGAAGTGGAGGTCTCAACCTCAGAGGAAAGAGAGTAGTGAATACTGTACCACCCAACACTGCCACCATTTTACAACTGAGGAAACTGAGGCGAAGCTCAACCAAGGTAGGACATTTCCCAGGTTGAGATGGCCTGGAAATAGTAATCACCTCAGATTTCATCCCAGCGCTGTCTGATTCTGATGATTATATGTCACTTTCGCTGTGCCCTTTGGCAGGAGAGTAAGCATGATCCCAGAAGAGACATTTAAATATTTTTTCTCTTGTTGTATGCTTTAGGATTCTTTAAGATTGTCATCTTTCCCTTGACATATGGAGGGAAAAAAAAAAAAAAAAGGAAATCTTTGTCTTTGTCTTTTCACATTATGGCTTCTTTGTGAGTTTCTAAGCACACAAGAAAAATGCCCACAGTTGTCCAAAACAGAATAATTAGAGGCAGATAGTTGTTACTGGGCCATGGTTGGTCAGGTGTGGAAGACCTCAAGGTGATAGTGCCAAGTGAATACCTAGGGAGCATATAACAATGTGGGCTCTTAAGGAGGTTACCTTGAACCTCTTGGGTTCAAAACCATGGCTTTCCCTTTCTTACCAGATATTTGATTAAAACAGAGTTACTTACCCTTTTTGTACCTCTTCTCACTCAAAAGCAAATTGAAAGTAAACCTAATAAAGTCGATGCAAGAGTAATAGAATAATGTGACTGAAATACTCAGACTAGCACACATAGTAGGTACTCAATGAATCTTCTTTTTAGTCTCTACTTTTACAGTCTACCATAACAAGTAGAAACAGGTTTATAATCAGAAAACTGTAACCATATTATAAATATGCAAGAGAAAATCAAAACTATGTGTCCACATGTTTATGGAAAAAGAAAGCTGTTGAAAACTAAGTATCTCAGCTGTTTCTGAGTTTTCTCATTAACATTTGTTTGCCTTTTTTGATTCCTTTTGTTTTCTGCTATCAGACAAGTGGTAGCAGGTGCCAAAGTTGAAGGAAAAAATATGGGAGAAAAAAATTAAACAGGATTTATAAATATCTCTTTGTTAACTCTTTTTCTCCCTGAAAATTTTGGGGTGTATGAGTGGGAAGAATAAAATTTCGGAAACCAATCATCTTATACAGAATAATCCAATGGAGGCCTCTAGAAGGTCAGGCTTAGGCTCCTCAGCAGAAGGTGAAAGGTCACAATGCGGCCTGAGGCATCAGGTTATGAGTCTTAAGCTGGGTGAGGGATGTTTGGTCACCAAACTAGAAAGTTTGCCTGGGGTTTCCTTTTTTTTTTTTTTTTTTTTTTTATAATTATAAGTACCATTTCTCAGGAAAACCCTCAATATGAGAAAACCAAGACATCTAGTCATCCTAACAAGAATAAGATTCAGCAGAGGGCTAAATATCAAACATAAGTAGATCAGTAGATGTGTGAATTTATGGACCCTCACACATACCTTCCACCTTGTGTCTTTATTGAATGCTAAAGAATTAGCCCAGTCACTCAGCAATGACAGCTATCTGGTCAAACAGAGAAAAATGACAGAACTGGGGTTGTTTCTGCAGACTTGCTTTCTCTCCACGATTGGTTTATCTGCGGAATAGACTGATGTGTGCATTTTTCTCTGCAAACTGAGGTGCTGCACTAGCAACAAAGGTAGCAGCAGGGCCACCTAACCTCGGAGCAAAGATTTAACATAGGTGGATGTTTTAGGGTGACAGCAGGACATCTCATGCCTGTACCCTCAGTGTGCAAAGTATAAATAGGCATGAATAAGCATAGTACATTCAATGTCAGAACTGATAAACTCTGATAAATCAGAGTTTTCAGAGCTGATAAATCTCTCATTCACACATACACACATACACACACATAGACACACACACACATAGACACACACACACACTAAATGGCATGTTTTCTGAGTGCTCACAATGTACATGTGTTTATAAAGGCTCCTATTACACTCTTCCACAACAATAGTGCAGACATGTGAAGACTAGAACACAAAGACAATTTATAGAAGGAGAATGTTTTTCAGTTTGAGTTGTGCTGATAACTAGGTATATCACCCTTGCATGTATCTTTAAGTCACACATAAAATTTATCTGTAAAATAGGTCCTCCTTATTTCCCAGGGCTACTTTCAGGATTAGAAAAAAGAATAAGCATGAAATTACCCTGTAAACATTCACCCCAATCCTATCATGCCTCCTCATACACACACACATTCACACACACTAACACATTTACACATTTAGTACCTTTAAACAATTTATTCAATCTTTCTGACAACAGTTAACCAAGAGATAATTTGGAAATGAAGACCACCGCTCTTGCATTTCTTAGACTCCCATCATTTCTCCTTCAAATCTCATCAAAGAAGCATACAATGTTAGTAAAAATGTTCCTTCAAATTAGAAATCCCATATTCCATCCCCACTCCAAGTCCCAGGATCATACCTATACATCTAAAATTTTGATATGTGCCTATCTATTGAAAATATAGACTTAATCAAAATGCTTATGCCTGGTATACTGAACAAATTCCAGGTATTTTTGAATGTGAATTAGGATGTTTTCTCTAACAGAGAAATGGTCAAATTATTATTTGTTTGTTGATACAGTATGGAATTTTGTTAATCTTTTCAATTCATACACTTGTTTTGTAATGAATCTCCCTCCCTTCTCTCTCTCTCTCCGTGTGTGTGTGTGTGTGTATGTGTGCATGCATTTTTTTACGATGGGTAAATGACTATTTTTTTAATATATAAGAAGGTTTTTATATCAGAGAAAGCTAAAGGATGGTAAATTATAGGCAATTTGGCAATCAAAAAACTAATTCTTAATGTTTTTTAAAGCTTTGCATTCAAAGCAAATTGAAATACTACTTGATACAGACTCATGCCAGTATGTACTATATTCATTTCTATATGAAAAGAGAAATAATCCACCAAGTCCTAAATTACTTATATTAAATACAAAATATTAATTTTTAAAATAGACAAATTTTCGCAATGGGCACCTGAAGTCCCCAGCACCCCTTAAGCACAAGATATAGTGTTTTTTCAGTGTCAAAATAAACACAAATATCAAGTTAGGTGATGTTGAAAACTAAGATCCCAAGTCATCTGAACATTTCTGATTAAAACACATATTCTCTAAGCTTTTTAAGGTGTGAAAGACATATACACAATCAGCAAGGCCATCTCAGTCTAGGAGCCTCCTACTGCCTCTAATGTTTGATTAATGGATGTGAGTGATAGACTACTCACTGAGAGGCATGTGGCTGTTCCTTCACAGGTGTTTACCTAATCAAGGAGGGCTTAGAAAAGCTTGGTTCAAACACAGGCTTTAGCATGGGACTCCCTGCATATAGGTTTGATTTTTCCTTTGGAACTAATAGTGCACTCTATACCCAACCTCCTAAGTCCTCATCATTTTGGATCCTGTATTAGGTAATCACAGACTCCAAGGCTGAAGGGGACCATGAGACTCATCTATTCCACTTTTTTTCTCAGCTGTATTTTCTTGTGCAGCCTATGGGTCACATGGTTCTCTGGCCAGTAATTAAAGACCTTCCATAATGAGGAATTCACTATCTTCAGGACAGTTTAGTTCTTTGAATGGTTATCACGCCAAACATTTCATCATATGAATATTAAGTTTTTCTAGATTCCTTTCCTCCCCTCTCCCTTCCTTCTTTTCTTCTGTCTTTACAAAAATAATTACTAAGCACCTACTATGCAGGGAGTACTCTACTAATATTTGGAATAACAAAGCCTGGGATAGTTTAAAGTTAGTTTCTGTTATCAAGTGTCTCCCCCTCTGGTGGAACAGGAGAAAGCAGGTAGCACTGTAATGCGGTCTGTAGGTGTTGACTGGCAGAAGCAAAAGAGTGCAGGAGGAAGACGGAAACACATCCAACACATTCTTACATGAGGCAAGACCTCCTGAACAGCATCTTGATAAATAAATAGGGACTGAAGGAGGCGAGGACACGGGGAAATGCTGTAAATATTTCTTGTTGGGAAACTGTCAGAGCCCATTTTTTTCTATTTATTTTTACCAGAAATTGAACTCAGGGGTGCCTTACCACTGAGCTACATCCCCAGAACTTTTAATTTTTTTATTTTGAGATGGCCTCACTAAATTGCCTAGACTAGTCTGGAACTTGCAATCCTCCTGCCTCAGCCTACAGAGTAGCTTGGATTACAGGTATGCATCACCACACCTAGGATTACTTCCTCTAAAATGTCACCTTTTTCCTTAGAAAAATGACTTCTCCACCATGCTAATTGGTGTTGGTAGTACAATAAGTCAAGGAGTCCTGACTTCACATGGAGAACATGATATAAACTGGCCTACTGCAGTCCTTCTCTAGGGATTTTGAATCTTAAATTGATGCCTTAGCTCATCCCAGATGCCATAACTAAACCACCTTAGGCTTAGTGGTTTACAAACAACAGAAATTTTTGCTCACAGTTCAATACACTGGGGAGTCTTAGACCAAGGTGCCTGAGAGATAGGTATTTGGGGAAGGCCTGTAGCTGAGATGGCACATGATATGTCTTTACATGTGGAAGGGAAAGAACTTCCAAAGGTTCTAATTTCTGGTGACAATCACCTGCTAAAGCCTGCACCTCTTAAAAAAGTTGTATTGTAGGCAGGTTTTAACACATGAATTGGGGGAACACATTCAGATTATAGCAGTTGAGTTATAAAATAATGGAAAAATGACTTGGAATAGATTTATTATATGTCACGTAAGTGGTCAAAGAGTTCCTGGTACTCAGACTTAAATTCTACTCTAGTTCCTCTCTATGCTGTGAGCTACTTGATAACTTTCCAATAAATTTCAATTTTCTTAACCTAGCAAGAGACTGTATCTATCATTAATCAACAAATTCTGACTGAAGTATAAAGGTTTTCCTGCCCAGAAGGCACAGTGCAACAGTGCATGCAAAAGCCAAGAAGCATGAAAGTGTATGTAGAGGATGAGGTTTAAAGAAAAAGGTGAGGATGTAGGGATGGATTCACTCGGGATAAAAGATGGAGAGACTAGAAGAGAAATTCTGAAAAAAAAAAAAAAAAAAAACCAAAACTGAGAAATCTAGGTTCCATAAAATTTTATTCCTGATTCTCATGTGTATCTTTATTTTTATAGAAAACAATATTCATGTCCAAAATCTTGAACAATTCACCCAATCATGTAGCTGCTGATGCGAGAACTAAGACCAAAGTTCCAATGACCAAAGACAAAACTCATGCAACCATGATAGCTCTCCTCCACTTTTGGTGGGAATAAAAATGAGGCTAAATAACTCTGGTGTCCCAAAAAAAGTTTATGAAAATAAAAAAAAAATAGAACAGTGTCTAGGCACATTTAATACTCAATAACAACAGTCTAATTTCAGAACTTATTAATGTTACTTATTACTTTATAAAAAAGAAGTATCCCAACAAATTTGGAAGACAAAGTTGATAAAATTCAACAACTTTATCTGATCAGTATCAAATATATCTAGGAAAACTGAACAAGTAATTTCCTTTATTTGCTTGTATCTTAATGAAAAGCGGAGAATTAACAGGTTAGTTGTGAAAATGCAGGACAATTCCTTTAAGGTTAGAGAAAGACATATCACCTACCCCTAATACCGTTCAAGTGTCATAAACAGTGTACAATGTAGTAAGAAAAGCAAAAGAAACAAAAAATTTTAAGATTGGAAGGAAAATTCAAAAGTATAATTAGATATAAATGACAAAATGATGTACATAGGATATCAAAGAGAATCAGCAGAAAAACTATTGAAACTAATTAGAAAATGTAAATAAAATTTCCAGCTATGCATTCAATATATGCAATCAAGAATGTCCCTCTATGCCAATAATTCTTCAGCAACTGCAAAAGAAAATGAGACCACTTACTATACCAAAGATACTCTCAAGTACTGAGAATTGAACTAATAAAGAATAGACAATCACTTTAGGGACATAAAAATGTAAAGCTATATTATGAGATTTAAAAGATCACCTATATAAACAAGCCCATTATATTTAATAATATGATTACTTAACCTTGTAAAGAGGTCACCTTCACTCTCCCCCAATTTAAATCCATTAATTCAAACCAATTGTACTGAAAAATCCAGTGAGATTTTTGGGGGGGGGTTTGAAAAATATATTCAGTATATATCAAAAAATGAGATCATATTGATAAACAAGAGCAAATTTGGGGCTTGACCACCAGACCTTGGCTATCAGGTACTTTGGGGTCATGATCTCTGAAAGTTGTAGAAAGAGTGAGCCCAGTGAGTTTCCCTCACAAATCCTGGAGTAAGTTTCTAGACCATACCTCTGAGAAAAACAGGCAGAACCCAGGAGACTCCCTGAGTTGAGGAGCCACTCTTGGAAGTCTGGGTTTCCAAAGTAACCATAGTTAGTGGTTCCCTATGCTGGGAAGGAGAGAGGTGGCAAGAGAGATCTGTAGAGAGTGTTCCAGAGCCTCTGGCTGAATTTGGATATGGAGGTGCCTGGTATGGGGAATACAGAAGGCCTGGGAGAGGGGATAAGCCCATTTGGGGACTCAGATTGATAGTAATGGGTTAACCATGTATTAACCACCATCTGGGGACTCATGCAACCCCAGCATCAAGTACCACACATCAATGAGACAATAACTGATTGCTCAGCAAAATGTGTGTTAGGATAAATGAAGTTAAACGCTTTTAAAAATCATATATAGCAATAAATTTCAAAGGGATTTAAAAGTAATATAAAAGGTGTGAATGAAAAGGTCTGACTATCTATATGGTGTTGACATTTGGAAGGAGTTCTTTAAATTTAAGGAGAAAAGACAAAGCTTAAGGAAATTGCTATGGATCTGATTAAAAGTAAAGGCACCTACTGGGCAAGGAACATCATGAAGTAAGAGACAAAAGAAAATATTTCAATGACCTACACTTAATAGAAAGAGCATTCAGACTATAAAGCACCTCCTACAATTCAGGAAAAATAATGGCCAATAAGTATAAGTTGATATTTCAGTACAGTAATAATAAAAATATTGCATATATTTATAATGGCAAGCAAAATAAGACATTTTATTTTTAAATAGAAATGTATTTGTGTTAAGTAATAAGTATATATTTTAAAATAACATGAATTTACAAAAAGATAATTAGAGTGAAAAATGTTCCTCCCCTTCTGGTCCCACAGCTCCCAATTCTCATATTTCCACCTCCTCAGATGGTAGCTGTTAATTTCTTATACATCCTTCTAGAAACATTTTATGCATTATACAAGCAAATGCAAATATTGCTTCCTCTAATTTTAATTTAACAATACCTCTTGGAGATCTATTTCAGTACTTGCAAAGTTTTCTCATTTTGTGTTTTGAGATTTCTTGCTACTTTTTGAAATGGCTATGGAACAAGCAAATCTTTATCAGATTTTTTTTCTTCAATAAAGAAGTGCCTAATGAAATTATGGTATAGAAATGTAAAGAAATGTTACAAAGTTGTTAACAAAGAATGAGGGACCTTTCCTCAAAGAAACTTTCCCTTGCTCCTATGCAAATTCATGTTTTTCTGATGAGCACTGGTCTTTTCCTTTGGTGTCATCCAGTGCTTCACTTTGACCTACAATGCTGTGGTAAATATAAACTTCATGAGAGTAGGGGTGTTAGAGTTTGTTCCTAATACAGCTCCAACAACTTGAATGGTGCACGCTCAAT
This sequence comes from Sciurus vulgaris, assembly GCF_902686455.1. Taxonomy (NCBI): domain Eukaryota; kingdom Metazoa; phylum Chordata; class Mammalia; order Rodentia; family Sciuridae; genus Sciurus; species Sciurus vulgaris. The sequence goes on from NC_136472.1 coordinate 77,606,524, forward strand.
AGTAGATTCTCAATGTATATTTTATTTGAATATCCTAGTACCAATAGCAATTTGCAATATACACACTAATCTGAACCCTGAATTGCTACAGCTAGAATGACTTGGACAAAGCATATAAAACATCATAATGTTAAAGGATATTACCCAGTTGCTCCCCCTGTAGGTTGTACAAACTTAACTATGATCCACAATATGAGACTGTTCTTTCCCTATAGTTTTGCCAATGTTGTATTTTAAGTTTTCAGTGATTTTGTAACAATATACAAATACATGTGTGTATATGTACAATATCTGACAAGTTACTGTTTTATAGTCACTTGATGTGTAAGAATTTTTAAAATGCACAATATAAATGAGAGAAAAAAACTCCTATATTCTGCCAGTAAGAGTATAATATTTTAGAAAGAGTTAGATATTTTAGAGAGCAAAATTAAATTAGTTCTTAAAATCAAATTTGTAAATATCGTAAGACAACAATTTACTGTTACAGTAATCAGAAAGGGCCTAGTATGTGATTTAATGTCAAAGAGACCTGAGCAAAAACCTGCTGAACCATATCTACAAAACAATTTCCTTTACGAATGAATTTATAGCCTGACATGGTGACGTATGCCTGTAATCCCAGTGGCTTGGGAGGCTGAAGCAGGAAGATTACAATTTTAAAGCCAGTCTCAGCAACTAAGCAAGATCCTGTTTCAAAATAAAAAGTAAAAAATGTTGGGGATGTGACTTGGTGGTTAAGTACACATGGGTTTCCTTCTACTAAATAAAGAATGGACTCACAGAAAAGACATTATTTCAGTCAATGGCTGGTCTATCTTGAAGTGATTTTTGGAAAGAAGGCAGATCTTATGAGGGGTGTTATACTGCTTTGAGTGTGTGTCTTTGGTGGGACATTAAGCCTTAAACAACGATTGTGAAGGGAAATAGTGAATGACTTCATTATTGCTAGCTACCATTTTTCATTCATGGGGCCTAAAGCATCCAAAATATAGAGAACTTATTTAGTTTATATTCATTTTGTAGATTTTTTAAACTGAGGCCCCAAAAATTAAGGGAAGATTCCCAAGCTTACTCATCATGAACTATATCTACAAACAAATCAGTGAACTGAATAGTGGGTGGAGATTGCCAGCTGAATAAGTGAAAATGGATATTCCATTGGACATGAACTACCAAACTCTGAACCTACACATCCTGTTCTCATTATTGTCACATGTTTAATCCACTGTGTGTGGAAGTGGGCCATGATGGTACAGTAGAGGGGCCCATGAGTTGCAGTCAAGTGATTGACACATACACCTCAATTCTTCTTTCTGGAGGCTGTCTGATTTAGGATGAGACACTGACTGTCTTTGAGTTCAGTTCACTCTTTACTACAGTAGAAGTAACAGAACTTCTTCTGACACCTCAGAGTTGCGAACAGGCCCCACCATCATGCAGCTAAGACCACATGGAGCACATGATATACAAACTAAAAAATGCTGCACTCCATCGAGAGGCAGCTCTATTGTTAACTTTTTGCCCTAGAGAGCTTAGGTAAATCATTTAAACCATCTAAGCCTTTGTAAGTATCCTTATAAATATTGGAAATACTTAGAACAAAACAGATATTCTCTGGGTTTGGGGAGGGGAGTCAGTTGACTTTTACAATAAAATGTAATGTGTTCCCTACCTAATTTTCGACATAGAACATGTATTATTTTTTGTAACCATTAAAAACTATAAGTATTATTAAAAATAATTAACACAGCTTCTCCCAGTGTGGTTGATTTGTGCTCCCATTGCTGTGGCCGGGTGTGTTCAAGCTTGATAAGGAAATTGTTTTCTTCAAAAGGTGCTTTCATTTATATGTTGCATGGGTCTATATGAAAGGCAAGAGGTGACCATTTAACACAGGTCTGTTTATCCATACTCTGGTTTTAGCAGCCTACTAGCCTACAGCCATGAAAAATTAAAAACATAATGTGAAGAATTTCTGTGCTAGGGCATATTTTATAACTACTAACATATATATATATATATATATATATATATATATATATATATATAACAATCTATCTGTTTAAGAGCAACTTCACATCCATTAACTTGTACTAAATTTATGATTATTTTAATGTAAATAGGATTGGTGTCATTATTATTATTATTTTTGTCTTTCTATGGATGCTTTTCTCAGGCAACAAGCTCAAAAAACTGAATTGTCCAAAAGTCACAAAACTATGAAAAGTTAAAGCATGATCTCAACTCAGGTATTTTTCTTCTAAGTGAAAGGAACTAAATAGTAGTGAGAACAATTGCTAACAATTATTGATTCTATTATTTGCTATTTGTTATCTAATATAAATTGCCTGATAAGCCAATCAAATAGATATGATGTGCCCAGTTTGCATTTAATGAAAGGAATTAAAACTGAGAAACTGAGGAGATCAGATAAACTCAATCAAGACCAGACAATATATGTGTAAGTCAGATTTGAACACAGGTCTGACAGTAAAACAAAACTTCTGTATACTATACCCAGTAGCGACAGCACTACTTTCATAATGTAAGCTGATCGGCTCATCTGCCTGCCCTCTTCATTTCAGCCTGGCTCTTTATGTTTCTCAATCCCATCTGTAACAGCTGTTGCGTTATGTTATTTTCAATTTTATTCTCAGATATCCATTTCCCCAGACAACAGTGTAATAAGACAAAGAATGCTGAACATACAGGCTTGGCGCAGGTTAAAGGTCTTGTTCTGTTCTTATTTTCTGTTTGCAAAAATCACTTGAGAAAGTTGATTGACTCTTAGTTCCAGTTAAATTAGGTGGATCATCACATCCTCTGTCCATTCAAGAGATTTTTTTTTTTTATCAAGGACAAAGGTATGTGACAGATGCTTATCTCAGCAAACTATAGTTTTTCATTAAAATATATATGTAATTCATTTACTCTAATATAGCCACATTAATAACCCTTTTATTTACTAAAATAATGATGCTAAATATTCCCAGGGCATCATCACTAAACATTCCCAGGGCTTCATTGATTTACATACACTATCTTCTGTAGAAGAGCATTGAAATTGCAGAAGGCAGTGAGGGGAGGGGAGGGGGCATGGGAGTGGGAAAGATGGTGGAATGAGAGGGACATCATTACCCTAGGTACATGTATGATCACAGGAATATTGTTACTCCATATCATGTATGACCGGAGAAATGAAAATCTGTGCCTTATTCATGTACAATGAATTAAAATGCATTCTGCTGCCAAGTATAACTAATTAGAACAACAAAAAAAGGTAAAGAGTTTATCCCCCACTTTGCATATGAGCAAACTGAAACTTGAATTATATAATAATTTGCCCAAGGTCAGACATTTGTCAACAAAATATTTCCCTGGTCTGCAATAAGTTAATTTATATTAACTAATGACACAGAGATGAACTCTACACAAGGAGGAAAAACATGGCACCGAATGTTATTTCACCCAAAATAATTTCAGAAAACTCTGTGATTTAATTTTAGTGCTGTAACACCATGCCAGCATACTGCTTCTCTCTGATAGGGGGAGGAGATAGAACACCAGCCAGTCTCAGAAGCCAGGACTGGACACCTTGACCAAGTTGAGGAATTAGTTATTTGCTAGGGGCATCAACAAAGGATTTTCATCTCAATATCCTCCACATTTTTGTATCCTGTATTCATAATTTCAGATGCAAGCCACAAATGTTTACACTGTTTATTCATTAATGCATCTGCATAGGAAATTTGTCCTTTAGGAGGGTCTTTTAAAGGACATCCTATTAATTTTAATCATAACATTAATATCATTTGGATTGTGTTTCACTACACATGTCACTCACTCATTCATTTATTGAGTAAATATTTATTGTACATCAATTACATGGAAAATACTTGATTCAAAGACTGTCAATAAAGATAGAGAACACTTAGGGTAATTTGTAGATAGGAAAAGTTCTCCTTTTCTTTCTACCTGATATTCAAGAATCATAAATCTCCTTATCTAACATTCAAAGGGAAATAATACTAATAAATCTCAGCCTGACACAGTCTCCAAATATTGCTATTTTAACTGTAAAATTAGTGGTTTATCGTCAGTGGGTCCAAAGTCATCTGCCCACGAACCAGTGGCAACTGGGCAGAATCTCTTGGGTAGTATATTAAAATTGTACATTTCTGTTTCATATTCATACCAAAAGATGTGAAATCACAGTCTCAAGTAGAAACCAAACTCTTTCATTTTTTCATTATAGGTAATCCTGATGTATACTCTATTTTGAATCCATTGACTATATTAATATATATTATTTTCAGAGAAAATGATGAAAGTTTTGCATCTTTCACATTAAGAAATATGAACTTGGGTAAAATAAAAACTTTAAGTAAAATTTCAGAGGATATGGAGTCCTAGAGCCTGTTTATGCATCTTTTGGTGATTGTAGAACAAGATTAAGAATTCTCAGTCTAGATACATTCCATAATTTTGTATCCTTAATAAGACATGAAGGCAAAAATATTTAATGTTATCTCTTTGTGCAAAAATATTCATCAGCTTGATCAAAACAGTACTGGTTATATTTGGTTGAGGTGATAATGTTGAAGAAAAAATTTTAAAAAGATTCAGAAACATCTAAAATAAGGCAAACTGAAACTTGTGGGATGCTGGGAAACATGGTTTATGAAGCCCCTTGTTTTACTGTCTTGGACTGGAGGGTTCGAAATTTAATCTTGGAGATAGGAGGTAGACATTAATTAGGCATTGGTGAATATTCTAGACAGTTGAAATGAAGCTACAAGGAGGGGTGTCAGTGACTATGTGTTGGTTATACTGACTCAATTTTAACTTCAGGTCAGAAATATACAAAGAAAATGTCCCTCACATAATGATTTAAGACTTGAAGTATGAGAAGTCAAGATTTCAGCAGCTGAACTAGTCAGCCTCTACTGTGCTTTGGCCTCCTAAGTTGAAGAGCGGTATGTCAAAATTTTCCTCCCTCCTGACATATACACATGCATATATACAGAGAGGTAGAGAACTGTTCAAAAAGGTGGGTGTATCTGTTTATGACTGGTAAAATAAATAAAAATACAAATAGAGAAAAACAAAGACAGAATAAATCGTTGAAGTAAGTTTATAAATAATCATACCGAAACTGGATGTCCTTGGTAGGTAGTGTCATTGGCAGATACTTCTAAGCTATTTTATTTAGATTTTATTTGATTTTTAGCAGGTAGCTTTCAAACTTGTTCATGGAACCTAAAAGTCTAGAATAAGCATATAGGAAGGAACTAGCAGGTGTCAGGGGTGGTAAGGCCACAGGGGACTTTATTTTGTTTTAAATATTGACAATTTACATAACATATTGTTTGAAAAGTAGATTTTTTATAGTATGGAAAAATCATTGTTTAAAAATAATATTTAATTTCCTAAAATTTCCTTAATCAAGTAATGTTCAAATCTCCATGTTCAAAGCTAATTATGAATTGTTCATAATTTCTTTCCTAAATATCCTAGTGATGCAATCTGGATGGGACACCATCTGGAGGTGATGTTCATAGCACAATAGTTTCTCAAGGGTGCACCCTCAACTTATATGTAGTGTCACACTCTTTCAAGCCCATTCTGTGGAAGAGAACCAGGGAGCTAGCTAATTGTGGAGAAAGCAACTAAGTCTTTAAGGGATACCATACCTTCTCTCTAAGCAATGTAGAAAAATGGGAATGTCAGCCTGAAATCAGAAAGACTGGGTCTCTAATCATAGATCTCTCATGAGCTATCTCTGGTCAATGTCTCCCGCAAAACAGTTTAACTTATGAGCTTCATTTTTCTAATTTGCATACTAAATAATAATAATAATAGATAATACTCTATTTTTTTAAGGTGAATGTGAGACTCAGATGAACTAGCACAGTTAACTATATTTGAAATCAATAGTGTAGAATCCTCTTCAGAACGTTGTGCAGAGATAAGAAAGATGGATAAAAGACCTCTAAAGCGACAGCTTTACTTTGAGAACCTTATGTGGCCACGTTAGCTGTTAAGAGACTGATTTGATAGCTTTGGAAAGGCAAATGGGCGATCACATGGTCATATCCCTTTCTATGTGATTGCAAGATAGGCATTCCTGAGACTAAGGACATTCACCAATCCTCTATTATCTGTAAACCCTAAGAAGCATTTACTTGGTAAGCAAAAAAATCCACGCCCCCCCCCCTCAAAAAAGATGAATTAAAATTTGATTCAATTAAAGAAAATAGTTTTAAAAGCTCATAAATGTATAAAAAGAAGGGGAAGTTTTATTCATTTGCTCTGCAATTTTCTTTACCTAAAAGACATCAAGGTTCATATCAATAAGAATTAAGAGAAAATAAAACAAGTTGAGATTCAAAGGAGATCCAGATACATGGGAGAAACACCATTGAGGCATGAATGCAAGCTAATTACCACGATGGTGCTGCTATAATCATCTTGTCATTTTATTTCCTTGAACACATTTTGCAACAGTAGTTTAAAAAAAAAAAAAAGTCTGGTGAAGGACTAGAATTACCAGGGTTCTCTTTACTGGAATAATACTACAGAACTGCATACAAATTTTAATTATTTGAGAATTTCAAGGTGGCATTTGTTAAAAATAGTCTATTTTATTTCTTTTTTGATACCTTTTTGACAATTAGCTAATCCTTTCCACCACTGCCTTCCATACAGTGCTCTGGCAGAGAAAAATAGCATTTTTGCTTTTCACGATCATCAGCACTCATCACAAAACTGATCCAGCAGTATTTTTTTTTAATTTTTAATTTTCTGAAGTATCCTCTGTAACTTAGACACCACCAAAGCAGGAACTGCAGCTTCATTATTTACCATTATATTTCTAGTGTCTGTAATCATCTTTCAGTGTTAGCCATTCTGGTGGGCACGTATCTGTATCCCGTGTGGCTCTTATTTATACTTCCCTGAGGAGCGATGATGCTGAATACCACTTCATTCACGTATCTTGCTTGTGAAGTGACTGTTCAAGACTTTTGCCTATTTTTCAGTAGAGTTTTATCCATTTTCTTATTGATTTGTAGATAGAAATTATTAATATGTTATGGATGTGTTATATATGAAATATATAATAAATATCTTTACAATGTATTTGTCACATATAATGAATTTTTTCTACTCACTTTTAAAATCATTAAATGAAAAATAACCTGACATATCTACTATGTACATTCTGAGGACAATGTTAGTTTTATGAACTAATAAGGATTATTTTATAAATTATTTATATATGTTTACAGAATAAAATAGGGAATTTTAGGATAGCAAATGAAACCCTGGGGAAAATACGGTAATTTCCTGTCTCAGAATAATCTCTGAGGATAATCTCGCCTAGTCATTGTGAGTATCCAAACTGTTTTGTAGTGTGTCTTTTATAGGTGGAATATTCTTCAGCATTATAGGTATGAACAATTATTGATAATTATTTTTCACACTTCCTTGAAAGTCAAGTAGATCCAAAAATATAAGTTGTAAATATATTTTGTGTATTGAGGGATCTTTATTCTCTGGGTAATTGCTAAATAATAAGCCTCTCTTTCAAAATCAAATTTATGATGAGAAAGATGATTTACTTATGAAGTAGCTCTCCATATTCAAATGGTCTTGTCTGAAAGACATTTTGAAGGTTTTGTTCCACAAATTTCATTTAGTATCACTTTTTGGAAGGGTTAGTAAATTATTGATTTATTTTATAAAGTTAGAATGAAATTTAGGTTTTTGGTTCGACAGTTTAACTCTGTGAAGATCATATGGATGTCACAAAATGGGGATGAATGAATGATGAACCTGTGTCCTTCCAGATAATGATGAGTATCTATCAAAAAATGGCATTAGAATATAAAGTCTCTTTCTCTAAATTTGTTAATGAATGGAATAATCTTTTCATTCCGTCAGTGAATTGATAAGTGTTGCAGTAGGTCCATTGATGATGGACTGAAATTCTGCAAGGCCTGCGCTCTGTCCAGTGCGCAGAAGATGGGTCCCTCCCCTCTGAGTCCATACAGCTTGACAGTGGTTATAAGCCACGTAACTGAAATTCAATGTCGAACAGTGTTTGTTGCAAGCAGTTTATAGATTAAGGATTATGGCCCTGTAAGAAGGATTCAAGCTTGTGGGAAAGTTATATTTCTGAGAGAAACTGTGGAGAATTGGGACATCCCGAACTTCAGTGTAAAGAACGGTCTCTACCAAAGCTGTTTGTTATGGTAATCTAAGTCATATGAAAATATTAAAATTCAAATTAATTAGAATAAAAGAAAATTACAAATTTCTTTTTCCCTTTAACTGCCCTTATTTCCTGTCTCAATCAATAACCACATATGGTTATTGCACTGAGTGGCACATACGAGGGCATTTCCTGTATCACAGAATGTTCAATTAAATTCAGCTACCTAGACAAAAGCACACAAACACCACTTAGGTTTAGAAAACTACTGGATACGATATTTGTAGAAGAGTAAATATTTCCGGTTTTCCAAACACAGGTGATTTAAAGGGAAAATACTGGACGCGAACTTGGAAAATTATTGGGATCAGATTACAGAGGCATATGAGACTAGAGTTTTTTAATTAAAAAATAAATGAACAAAAAGTATCAAAGTGATCAGAAATATACATAAATGATGATGATATGACAGCAATCAAGAGTGATTTAGAGAGAGAAGGTCACTGGGGCTAGTTCAAGGGAGAGTTGCTCTACACTTGAGAAACTGCATAGAATTTAAGGGCTATGTGCCTATCTCTCACTCATTCACCAAATACTTATTAACTATATGCTTTAGGCCAATGTTTTCTAGACAAGCAATATAGTAGTAAACACAACAGACCAAATTCCTCCTCCACGTAGTTTGCATTTTAAAGGGACGAGCAGGTTAGATTTTGAATTCATTCACTAGCTCCATATAAGTCTTCCAACAAATTTGTCAGGATGAAATATTGGCTTTAATTTATAGATGATTTAATCACCACAGATTCTAAACCAACCTAATAGCTATAGTAATGAAGCAATATAGTATGGTTGTATATATATTTATACTTCTGTTTACATAATGCAATTGACACTGTCTCAAGTGTTTTGTGAATCTCATTTAATATTTCATATCCTTTTAATATTCCTTATAACCTTATGAAAACGATATTAGTATTTCAATCTTTTTCTGAAAGATGAGAAAACAGGCTTTATACTTTTACCTAATTTGTCTAATATCACACAGTGACTACGTAGTAGAGCCAGGATTCCAACCTAGGATGTTTGATCCCAGAAGTCGTACTCCAACACAATGAATATAGCTTTCTGGTTCCAAAGCTCATACTCTTACTTCAAGAAGAGAAAGCATAATATTCCATGGTTTGACTATGAAATAGGAGCAAAAGGTCAGAATTAAATTCATTGATACTGGTGCCATCCACTTAGTGATGTGCCATAACTATTACCTGAATTCACACTGTCCTCTGAATAAACCCCAAGTTCACAGAACTACTGTGCTGGTCATATGAATATAATGAAAAAGGTCTGGTGTCTTCCGTGTGAATTACCCCTAAAATTAGAGGGCAGAGGAAGAGCAAGGATGGAAATACTTACCAAATAGAGAATAAATAAATGAAATTTGAGGAAGAATGTCCTTGTGACTGCACTGATGGGCCCCGGGAATTTTCAATCACGTATGCAATTAATCACAGCAAGCCTAGGACTCCTGTTGCTTTCTACCACCAGGTATAGAATTTACATTCTTCAACTCACAGTCCAAGGAGACTCTTAGTTGAGGACGCCCATGGCAGTTTGTTCCTTTGGTGAATGAATAACATTTCTAATCAAGGGCGACTGGCTCAAGCTTCATTCTCCACTGAGTCCCCAGGCCTCTCAGGAGCAGAAGCTGATACATGGGGACAGCCTGGTACCTGTGCTTGCCTCATTTCTGATGTTCCCCATGCAGCCCTTTATTATTTGCTGCAAACTGATACATTTCCCAAGCCAGAAATCTCAGTCAATCTCTGTCTGCAGTTTCTTCACTTCTAAACCATACAGTTAATCCCCATCTCACTAGTCTCAATGCCCCTAGCCCTTAGTCCATTCCTTTATCCTATCTTGCTTGGATTTTTCCCAAGGCCTCCTATTCTGGTTCCTAAATTCCCTTTTCTCTGCTACATTGCAATCCATTCTCTTCATGACCCCTAATTAGTCTTTGTAAAATGCAGATGTAATTATGTAAATCACTTGATTAAAAACCTTTGCTAATGCTCATTGATCCTTGATACTATCCAAGCTTCTTAACATGGATCACAAGGAAGTCATATTCTGATCCTCTTTAATCAATTGACACTCTTGTCCTTCTGCCCCACCCCACAGCTCACCCTGTGTCCTCTCCTGAACTCTGATCTACTTTTTCTACCCCAAACATGCAATGATGTTTCGCACTTCAAGCTTTTGAAAATAATACTATGAATTACATGATTTACTTTGTGCAGTTTTAGTTTCAGTTTCACATATTAATTTGCTATTCCTGTCTGTAACCCAGGAGATACTTAGTGCTTTGGAAACTCAAACCAAGCCTCAAAATCTTAAAGGATGAAACCCACATTAACAATGTTGATATGCTAAAAGCCAGGATGCTGCCAGGCTGTGCTCCTGAAGCAAAAATTTCAGGCCAAATTCTGAGCCAAAGATGTGAAAATGTGAAATGGAAATTTATAGGTATTGTTCACCTACACATTTTGTTTTCTTGCTAATCATCTGCCACTGGTCATCATGAGCACCTGACAACATATTTAACAGGCTCTGTTGGCCATGCATCTTCCCTCCAAACTCTCCTCTGAGGAAAGCAACATGTGTCGCTGTGAAATCGGTGTCCCTGCCAGCAATGTGAAATATCAAGCTCTTTCAGGACCATAAGAGGGTCACATAGCACTAGAGTGCAGAGCCATCAGTGAGAACAGACAGGGGGCCAACTGTCTCCTCTTCTATGGGTTCACTCACTTTCCTCTTGTACCATCAGAAGAAAAAGATCAGAAAGACCAAATATGGCCAAGTAAGAACAATGTGACAAGGAACAAAAAGAAAAGAGGAACTGGCTATTCAGACTGAGTCTGATGGAACTTAAACAGAGGGCACTGTGAGGGGAGTTCCTAAGTCAGTGCAGGGGCTGTGGTGCACTCAGACTTGTGGATACAGGGGCTTTAACAGATGTCTTTAGTGAGACAATCCAAGCCAAACAGAACACTCAAAGAGGGAAATTTTTGCCATTTGACTTTCAATGCCTTGGAGAATGTGTAACCATTGCATAAGACCCCACAGCACAACTTTTTGAGTAGCATCTCCAGGGTTGGAATTCTCTGGGGTCTGCTGCCTCCTGACTGTCAATCCTTCTAACAAAGAGAGTGGAAGTTGGATCGTGTTTTTTTTTTTTTTTTTCTTCCCCTCTTTGGTCTCAGTATTCTCTTCACTGATTTTAAGGAAATAAGGGTAGTATGGAATATCATATATTCTCTTATGTTTTTACCAAGGTTAACCAGAAAGAACTCTCCCCTTAGGTGGCTGCTCTTCACAAAACAACTACTCAGAGATGCAAACATGGAGGGGTTTATTAGCCTCTGTCTGCGCCTGCTAATGACACAGATGTCTCTTCAGAGCTTAAGAAGAGTCAGTTACACTATTTAGATGGCTTATCTTTCCTTCGGTTTAGTTCCCCAGACCCTTTCATAGATTTGGTCTTACAAGTTTAAGAGTAAGGACAAGCAGACCAGAGTTGGTTTGCATACTAGAAGGAGAGAAGTTGCAGCATGGGGGCAAAGCAGGAGAGCAACATAGGCGGGAAGAGGGAAGAGAGCAGAGGGAGTCAGCCATGAAGAGAAATTTCAGGCAGCAGAATGTGACCCCTGCCATGACTTCTCCAAACTTTGAGACTCTATTAAGCTCACAAGGTATTTGGCACAGGTGGATTCCTTGTGGAAACCAAACAATGCTCTATTTCTGCGTGGGTTGATGTCAAGCATAGTGCAGACAACTTAAATGGACAAAATGTGTGATGTAAAGGGAAGCACGGAAATGTAAGCTCCAGCAATAAACAAAAGATGTGAGAGGATTTGGGCTTTCATGGGCCTTGGGGCTAGTTGGTGGAATCTGAACAAATTATATCTGGATCTTTCATGTGCTAATGTCTCTAGAGTAATCATCAATTGTTTGTATGTGCTGAAATTTTGCTGTGGCTTACATCATCTCTAGAATATAGGAAAGGATTTCAGGCCATTGTGCTAACCCACCCTGAAGACCAGGTTGTGAGCGTGAACGTACCAGTGCCTATGTAGCATTCCTTACAAAGACTCTAATAGCAGCAGTAAGAAACAGCCACTGAGCTTTCTCTTATTCTATTTGTGATGTTAAAACAAAAGACCATAAATTTATATATTAAAAAAAAAAACATTTATTTCTCATAGTTCTGGGGAATGCGAAGTCCAGAGTCATGGTGAGGACCCCCTCCAGGTAGATGGGCCTTCTTGCTGTGTCCTGGCTTGGAGGAAGGTGGTGAATGACTTTGCCTTTGGGCTTCACCATCATGCCCTGATTTCTTCCCCAAAAGCCCCACCATCTTAAATTCCTCACATTGGTGATGAATCTGAATAGAAATTTGTGTGTGTGGGGAGGGCTACTCAAGCATTCTACCATAGCAAGTTTCAATCTTATAATTCTTGAGAAACATAAGAAAGAGTGCATTTTGCTATTCTCACTTTCCAAGGATGTTCAAAAGAGTAAAAAGTGGGCACACAGAGTTGAAAGACAGACTATCTAAAATAAAGCAATTAGGCCCTGGAGATTTCCCATATGGAGAGGTAATGTGGCATAATGGAGTGAACCCAAGCATCAGATGATGAGTCATCCCACCCTCCTTCTGCAGAACCACCTGAGGACTGGGAGATGGATAAAGACCCGGGGGTCACACCCTCTATTCTTCTCTTGGGTCCCCTCCTGTGTCTCCCCTCCACTGGCATCGCTGTATATTTCATTCAGTTCACTCTTGTCATCAAAATTGCCAATTACAGCTCTGCCAGGGCACCTGAATTCTCCTCACCTGCTGGTATGAATCTAGCCCTGGGACTGGAAAAGTCACTTTGCCTCTCTGGTCTCAGGTTCCCTATTTATGAAATGGAAGTTTTGAACAGATGGTTTCAAACATTCCTTGTAATTTTATGATGAAAGAGGATTTCTGTCCCTCAAAAGCCACTCCTTTAAGAGATTTCATTTTTGAGGATCCAAGGATGAGAAAATGTTTTGCTCTGTATTCAGTATGCCCTGGATTGAGATTTCTTATCTGTAGCTTTCAATTGAATTCAAATGGCCCAAAGAGAAATACTGGGGTGTGTTTATAATCTAGTGACTAATGTGACATTAAGCATGTAAGGCAAAAGCCATACCCAATGTGATGACTATGACACAGAACATTTCCGTCTCAAAATTAAACAAGTAAAAAATGTTCAAAATGATTTAATTGGTAGCTGACCTTAACCACACATGATTGCTACAAAAAATCTGTTCAGTTTTCAATTTGGCTAAACAATTTCTAAATATTTTTCTCTGACAAGCACTTTTTTGTTATTATTAAATGCCCATACACTCAATCTAAAGAAAGTGAACAGACCTCTTTTTAGAGAAGGGAGAACTTTCAAAGAACTACTCTCCGCTTCACACAAGCTTTCTGTCTTTCTTTGATTTAGACTTTGGAACTTCGGCACCAAACTGTGTACTATGACCTTTATGACATGATGGAATTCTTGTCAATCCATGAGAAACTGTCTGGAATAGAAGTACAAAAGGAAAGGACATTTATTACCATGCAATAAGTGCTCAGCCTAACATCTGGCTCACAGACACTCACTAGAGGAAGGGTGTGAAAGGGATGGGTGAATGACTACAGGTCACACTGTAAGGGTGCTCTGCATATCTTTCCCCATGTGCCGCCCAATGCCACACTCACACTAGATTAAGGAAAGGAGGGTACTGAGGTTCCACAGCAAGGTAGTGGTGGGCCAAGAATGCAAGCTCATGTTTGAATGGGAATAAGCTGAACTCGAAGCTTTTTTAAAATGAAATAGCTAAAACTGTATGATTGAATTGGATTTTACCTGAGTAGGGAACATTACACACCTACAGCTAATATTATAATATGCAAAAATGCAATGTTTGCAATTAAAGAGGTGTGAATCCTAACTTTGGTATTTACCTGTGTAATTTTGTGCAGGTTCATTAATATCAAGGCTTAATTTTCTTACCTATAAGAATCATGTAACCTAGAAGGATTGTTCTAGGGATCAGAGAGAATATGTAGAGTAACCATATGTATTTGGTGCTTCCTGGTGTTCAACAAGTGGAAGTTATTCTTATTACTCAGGGGTTGAGTGACTATTTCTTGAAAGGTGGTCTGGATTATGCAAAAATGTGAACTGCTGGGTACTCATCAAACTACAAAGTAAAATAACATAGAAAACATCCTAAAATCTCTAATGAACAAGTAGAATGTGAATGTTTTGGCAGTAAGAGTCATTACTGAACAAGAGTTAATTAGTAGTGGGAGCTACCTGAGTATCACTGTCTTGACTTCTAATTTTGATTGGGACAAAGGTCTTAGCAATGATTAATCAGTTAAAACCCCTAAAAGGAAACATATTTTGCTTCAGCTGTACACATCTTCCTTCTTTGCAAGTTAAATTTCTTGCTGTACAGCATTTCACACACTATCTCTGATCCTGTTAGGTGAGTTTTGTCTTGTGGTCAACAGTCACAAGTGAGTAGCATAACCCATGCACCTTCTTGGTTTCCATATCAGCAGCACTTTTAATCATCACCCTGATACAGTGGGCTGCCTATATGACTGGGTATTGCTAACGGGGTATTCTCTGCTTACCTTGCCAGAATTAAAAGCTGTTTGGGTTTTATTTTTAATGCAATAGAGCTAGTTAGTCTCTGATCTTTCTTCATGCACATAAGCACTAAAATAAAACTGCTTGATGGTGTCACCAACCCAAACATAATTGGTTAATAGCATGCACATTTTGCTTATCTTTAAAACTGGATAAAAATTAAATATTAATTATTTTGTCTGATGTTTAAGACACATTGCAGGGAGGTAGGAGGGCAGCATGTTCATGGAGACTAAAATGTCTTCAGAACAATGTCCTGGGTGCAAATTGTAGCTAAGCAAGTTACCATCATCTTCCTTGTCATCAGGATAACTACATTGATACTATTACAGCAAACAAAATAATAGCCATCTTCTCTCTGCAGATACTGCATTAGCCACTTTAAGCATCACTTGGACATCACAACTTTATATGCCTTAAGCTGTGCAAGAATACCATGAGGAACATATCACTATCTTATTTTAGGAGAAAAATATGTCTCGTATGATGTAGATTTCTGAATTGGTAAGTTACAGAACCACGACTCATACGTGGAACATCTGAACACAAATCCATGCTCTTTTATCAACTCACTTTACATCTCTATGCAGATTATACATGTATAGTCATGATTGGGTCATGTAAACTTTCTGAACCACTGTTTCGTTATTCGTAGAGCATGCGGAACACTAATGACCATTTGACACAATTTGTGGATCAGTTAGTTATACCCTGAAAATCCATTACATGTTATATCCTATGTATTTGATGATTAGATTATTTTGTCTCATGAGAGAGATGTTATACTCTTGTTATGTTAATAGCAACAATGTCTACCACCTTTTGTTCCCTGGAACCCCAAAGGGAAAAGTCAGGCTGGGTCTACTTGCAAGACTTGGAGTGTGGTTTCCACAATGGGGTAAAGAAAAGTTCTTGCCCCCAGGGTTGCTTGAATTCTTTCCCATGTTACTGAATATAGCCACCAGATTTGTGCTGCCCAGAGGCTTACTCACTGGTAAGAGTGCCATGTGAGAAATACCAGTGAGAAAACATACCAGACAGTGAGCCTTAGAAAGCATGCAGTTATCCTCACTATGCTTCACTTCTCAGCAAAGAGATGTTGGAAGCATCTCTAGAATATGGGCTGTGAGCAGAAGATTGAGTTTAGGAAAGGTGGAATTAAATGCATCACAAGGACACCTGAATCAGACAGAGTGCTGCTGTTGCATGGAATTTCCCACAAACCTTCTTGGCCTGGTGTTAATTACTATCTCAGCTCCAGGTGGACTATTTTGTCCTGCTTGGTGATGCAGAAGCTCTGCAAAGCATTTTTCTTTTTGCCATCAACTTTCTGTTAAGTGGTGACCATAGCAGGTGCTACGTGGAGACCACAAGATTGGAGAAGGATGAAGAGACTAGAAGGGATCTGTTCTTCTGTTCCCATGGACGTCCTTCCTGCTTCCTGCTCCTACACAAGCTTGAGGTGCACTTCACAATGTCAGCAGCAGTTTCTTCCCAGAGAGGCAGCTAAATCCAGAAGCAGCTTGTCATGCTCCCTCCAGATACATCAGCATCAGCCCTCCAGAACCTCCAGAACACCTTCCTGTGGTAGAACCTGGGGGCAGGGTCCAGGCTCTTTGAGGGCACCCCTCATTGAGCTTAGAGACACTGGCACCAATTGACCAATACCCCATTCTTTTTTTTTTTTTTTTTACATATTGATAGATCTTTATTTTTTTATTCACTTATTTTTACATGATGCTGAGGATCGAACTCAGTGCCTCACACATCCTAGGCAAGTGCTCCACCACTGAGCCACAACCCCAGCCCAACACCCCATCCTTAAAAGGTCTTAATTTCACCTCTATAGCACCCTTCCTCTAAGTTTTTATGTTTTAACAATTCCAAACTTTCTTTTCCCTTCCTATAGCTGCCGCCTCTGTAATACAGTAGTGTTCCCCTTTTGCTACTTCAGTTATGCCATTAAAACTCTATACCTAGCCAACAGCACCTTCATTTTAAGTATCTCCTGTGTGTATACCATCCCATCTGCTCTTTAGTGAGGCAAGAAAGCCAATGGGTGAAAAGTTTGGCAGTAAGCGGGTGGACAATGGCTAAAATAGGAGTGAGACTTGGCTCAGTGATGGGGTGCTGCCTAGCATGTGCTAAGCTCTGGGATTGATCCCCAACACTGGAAAAAAAAAAAAAAAAAAAGGAGAAGTGGGAGGTGGAGGAGTAGAAGAGAAAAAAAAAGAAGGAAAGCAACAAAGTCAACAATCAACAAACATTGGAATGACTGTGAAGGTCATGACCCTTGGGCTAGGACATGAAAGAGCACTTTGAGTTATTGAGAAAAGACTAGATTCAATCATTGTGCCAAACATTTTATATGTATTATGGAATTCTAAATCCTCACAAAAATATTGTAGCGATTATATGAAAAGCCTCATTATTAAATCACTTCATAAATAAGGTCTATAGAGCTAATCATTTTCCAAGGCTATACAAGGGGCAGGGTTTGGATCTAAAAAACAGGTTTGACTTATGTCATCATCTAGACTCAATCAAGAAAGATAAACTCCAGGTGTTGTTCCATTTTGGGGGGTCCACTTATCCAGAGGAGAGAGGGAGGCATTGAAAATATTTTGATTTTAAGTGAAGGTGCTTCATGTATATTTATCTGTTTGCTCAGGAAATAATATATATATTCTTTTGATATATTCTCTTGATAGGAATGGGTCATAGCGAAAGAAACATCAATCACCCAACTCTCTACCTCTTACTAACATAACTACCTTGAGAAAAGATAAATGCTAAGGTGTTTTAAAGCATGTACAACTTCTGCTTACTCCCAGATGGTTCTGTGGTCAATAATGACGTCTGTAGATTTCTAAAGATCCTGTGTTTCTTTTGTACTCTGGAGTGTAGATCAAGATTATTTTAATGAGCTGTGGTTATGGTTTATCAATTCAGCCATTCATTTATTGAACAGACTCTTATAGACCCCCCTTCCGGGTACAAGGCATTTTGCTGTCATTAGGAATCAGAGATGATTGGGATATGACCAGTGTCCCCAAGGATCTCCTGGTTTGTTGACAGAGACACATCTAAAGATAAATAATGATTGTGTAGAGTGAGAAGTATAAGGCTAGAGGGAATGACTGAGAGCACGGAGCTCCAAGATGGTGTGTGATAGCATACACGAAGGAGGCATTTGGGTTATCATGGGCGCTGACACTAATCCTCTCAGGCCTTGAGGAGGTCGGGTAGGACTTAGGAAGGTGAGAACCTAGACAGTGACCTCAGGTCAGAAGCAGCACTCCATTCACCCCGTGTGTTGCAGTAACACTTTGCATGTGCACCACAATGAGAAAAACTTCAGAAAGCACTGCTACACTGAAGAGAAAGGCCAGGAACGAGCCCAATGAAAAGGAATTTATAGAAAATGAAACATGATCAGTGGATGCTGGCATTTGAGAAGAGGCTGGGTTCAAGGACATTCAAGGTTGATGGCATAGGAGTTACAAAGCATATGTGTGAAAGCCAGAGCTATGTTCTAGAAACCAGAAAGTCTAGACCATAGGAGAAGGTGGAGACGAGGTGTGAAATCACAGGTGGGCGAGAATTGATCCTCAGGCAATATCAAAATTTTTGTTTTCTGTCATAGCATCTTTAGATGGTGCTGATTATATTGATTTCTTAAACAATACTTTGAAATATTTTTTACCTAAACAAAAACTGTAAGAAGAGCACATTGCTTCCCTCTCCCCTTCCCCTAATGTTAGTATCATACAACTACAGTGCAATCAGAAATGGGAAATTAACCTCCTTCAAAACTTACTCATTCTTTACCCTAAAGCCTTTTTTTTTTTTTTTTTTTTTCTATTTCAGGGTTCTATCCAGGATTGCACATTACATTTTATTGTCATTTTGCCTTTTCTTCCCCATAGTTTATGACAGACTTAAGTCTTTCATTGCCTTTCATACTGATAAACTTCTGAAGAATACTAGTAAGTTATTTTGCAGGATGATCCTTAATTTAGGTTTGTTCCATGTTTTCCAAAGTGACATTGCATTTTTTTTTTTTTTTGGTCAAAAATGGTGCATTTTTGTCATGTCACAGGATCCAAGGATCCAAGACACATATTATTAGTGGCAAGACTGCCTTGATCACCTGGTTAAGTTGATGTCACTAGATTTTTCCACCACAAAGTTATTGCTTTTTTCTTTGTAGTTCGTAAATGTTAAGGGATGATGCAAACACTATTTCTACTTCAAACCTTCACAAATGAATATTAACATCCCTTGGTAGATTTTGCCACAAAATTTATTTACTGTGGTATTGGTCTAATGCTGATTATTTGTTTTCTTCTTTCCTTCCTTCTGCATTTATTAATTAGACTTCTATTGTGAGGAAAAGCTGAGCACAATAGCAATATCATATTATGAAAGAATACTGTCTTACAGAAGAATAGCCCATCAGAGCCCGGCCTGGAAGCAGCGAAGCTGAAATGTTAATTTAGTGACTGAATTGCAGGAAAGGGAGAGAGAAAACGAAGCACTGGGGAGCCTTCTGCTAGGTGAGGAGGCTGGTGCTGTGGGAAACTAAAATAGGAGGCTAGGAAAGGAGGAAGATCCAGGATTTGCACCCTGATCTTCAAGATGCAAACTCATCCAAAGCTCTATATTCTTTTGGTATCTTCTGTAAATAATTTTCCTGAATTGAAAAAGGGAGATTCATATATCTGTTATAGCTACTTCAATGAAGTGACCAAATGAAAGAATAGATGAGTACGTGGTCTAAAGTGCAGAATCTGTATAAGTGCACTGAATTACATTTATTGTCAGTTCAATCCCACAGACTCCCCAGAGTGCATAGGATAAAGCAGAAATGCATTCAGAGAAGATCTTTCATAATCTGGCTCTTACTGGCTCGTACAATGTCATTTCCAGTTGTGCCTTGCCATTTCAGATCCTGTGCTCAAGCTATATAAAACTATTAACAGTCCTCTGGATGTGCTGTGAACTTTAACACAACACCCTTTCACAGACAAAGTTTGTCTTTTGAGACTGTCTCTTCCCACCTCCTCATCAACATAACTATATCATCTGGTCAAATCCTACATATTCTTTGAGATCTAATGTGTATCCTCCCAAGTTCTGCCCAAACCCTCAGACAGCCACGAATGGAATTTTATGTGCCTCTATTAATATATCAAATGCATTGCATTGCAATGATTGGTTATTGTTCTTATGCAATATAATAACAGTATTCATGATGAAGTAGGTGTGATGCTTACCAGTTGCTTATCATATGAGGGAACTTGACCTACATTGTTTAATTTCTGTCTCCTACGGGGTGACTAGTATTATTTTTACTCACTATTTAAAGTAGAAAACAAGCTTAATGAAAAGAGGCAATTTGCCTAAGGCTACCCAGTTGGCAGATGGTATCTTAGGCTGTCTGGATACTGAAGCCACATATCAAATCACTAGATTCTCTACCTCTCTCTCCAGGTCTTAAACTTCTGAAGCAAGCCACAAACAGAGTTTTTATTGTTGTTTTTCTCCTCGGCTCAGTGCATGAACCAACAGGGTGACAAGTAATGGAAAAGTTCCTCTCCATCAGCCTGAAGGAGCCAAAAGCATTAGGACAGCACTTGGCCTTGCAGCCACATTACCGCCTGGCCCAGACTTCTTACTGGTGCCTCAAAATGCTGTAAACCATCTCTGGAGAAAAGGTGCAGGACATATGTGCTTTAAGACCTTCAATTTACTTTCTCCATATTGTCTTCAAGTTCCTCCTGCCTGTGTTGCTTTGTGCACACAGCTGAGCTGGCCAAACACACACGGCAAAAGCTTGTGATTAGAGACAGTGAGGTATTGGAACAAGATGGGCTTTGTGATTGCTGGCTCTGGGGAATCTCGTTGTTGTTTCTAAGCCTTTGCCCTCCCCCACAATTTACATTGGCTCTAATTGTGACCAATTTGGAAGTTCCAGTAGCATCTGCTGGGATAAAATATGTACAGCTGTGGAAATAATATAAAGGAAAACTCTGAGTGGGGGAGGAAAAAAAACTTCATAAATTGTCACTGAATACTTAAAATGACAACGCTGGCTTTCCTATCAAATAGCATTGCAATTTTCCAGGGTGCACTTTTCTTTGCTTATGGCCAAGTGCACAATAGATATTTTCATATACACTTCTCCACACAGTTCTGTTGGAGTTACAAACACAAAACTCCCAGGAGAGCCTCTTATGGGGTCTAAAACTGTTGGGCTAATGGTACATCTCAAGTCATGGAAAGTTACAACTTCTAGTGGACTGAAAAGATAAAAGAACACCACGAAAGTTCTTAGAATTTGTATCAATCTAACTGTAACTTCTTGTTGCTCCTGTTATGGGTTAGGCTATATGGTCAATGAACAAACAGATTCCATTTTACCCTGAGATTCCATGTCATGTAGGAAATGCTTCTCTCATAGGAACACCCTGCCTCTGTACCCACTGTACCCACCGACAGTTGCTTAGCATAGCATGTTTGGCAACAGAAAATGGCAATTCTTATGTAATGTAAAATTGTTCTCTTTTTGGTTCCCATTTTTCTTGGACAGTATACCCTGTCAGAGAATGATTGTCTAGATGTTAGTAACCATTCTTTAACTCTTGTACTTAACTTGGGTCATTTTGACCCACTGCCTCTTCTGCTTATGATTTTAGATTTCATGATGTTTGACTGTAGTTTTGAATTACAGCAACAGCCACTTATGATTAATGTATTGACATGCTTTACTTATGGTATAAAAGGTGGACTCTATCCCCTGGAGGGGGTCAAAGGGTGTAGACATGCAGCCTGCCCCTCCATCCCATTAAGCTAGTGAATAAAGATGGTTCCATCACCTGCTTTAAGATTGACTCAGTGTGCTCGCTTTCGCAGCACATATACTAAAATTGGAAAGATACAGAGAAGATTAGCATGGCCCCTGTGCAAGGATGACACGCAAATTAATGAAGCATTCCATATTTTTAAGAACCTCAGACACTGAAGACAAAATATTTAATCTTGAAAACTAAGTTGACCGAACAGAGAAGATGGTAATAAATCATGAACAAAATCTACAAGAATTATGGGATATCATGAAAAGGTCAAATTTAAGAATTATTGGGATTGAGGAAGGCACAGAGAAACAAACCAAAGGAATGAACAATCTATTCAATGAAATCATATCAGAAAATTTCCCAAATCTGAAGAATGAAATGGAAAATCAAGGACAAGAAGCTTATAGGACTCCAAATTCAAAAAATTACAACAGACCCACACCAAGGCACATTACAATGAAAATACCTAACACACAAAATAAAGACAGAATTTTAAAGACTGTGAGAGAAAAAAAACAAATTACATTCAGGGTGAAACCAATATGGATATCAACAGATTTTTCAATCCAGACCCTAAAAGCTAGAAGGGCCTGGAACAACATTTTTCAAGCTCTGAAACAAAATAGATGCCAAACAAGAATCTTATATCCAGCAAAACTTACCTTCAGATTTGATGACAAAATAAAATCCTTCCATGATAAACAAACGCTAAAAGAATTTACAAAAAGAAAGCCTGCACTACAGAACACTCTCAGCAAAATATCCCATGAGGAAGAGATGAAAAACAATGATATAAATCAGCAAAGGGAGGAAGTACCCTAAAGGAATAGCCAAATAAAAGAGAAACCATGTCATGTCAAAAAACAAAAAATGAGCCAAATGACCGGGAATACAAATCATATCTCAGTAATAACCCTGAATGTTAATGGCCTGAACTCATCAATCAAAAGACATAGATTGGCAGATTGGATTAAAAAGAGAGATCCAACAATATGCTGCCTGCAAGAGACTCATCTCATAGAAAGAGATACCCAGAGACTAAAGGTGAAAGGATGGGAAAAAAACATACCGTGCACATGGATTCAGTAAGAAAGCCAGAGTATCCAACCTCACATCAGATAATGTGGACTTCAAGACAAAGTTAGTCAGAAGAGATAAAGAAGGACATTTCATACTGCTTAAGGGAAGCATAAATCAGCAAGACAGAACAATCATAAATATCTGTGCCCCAAATATTGGCTCATCCATGTACATCAAACAAATCCTTCTCAATTCCAAAAATCAAATAGACCACAACACAATAATACTAGGTGACTTTAATACAACTCTCTCACCACTAGACAGATATTCCAAACAAAAATTGAACAAGGAAACCATACATCTCAATAACACAATCAATAATTTAGACATAACAGACATATACAGAATATACCATCCAAAAAACGTGAATACACTTTCTTCTCAGCAGCACATGGATTCTTCTCTAAAACAGGCCATATATTATGCCATAAAGCTACTGTTATCAAATACAAGAAGATAGAGATACTACCTTTTATTCTATCAGATCATAATGGATTGAAATTAGAAATAAATGACAGAGTAAAAAACAGAAATTACTCCAACACCTGGAGATTAAATAATACCCTATGGAATGATGAATGGATAACAGAAGACATCAGGGGTGGAAAAAAAAAATCTTAGAGGTAAACCAGAACAAGGATACATCATATCAAAATCTATGGGACACTATGAAAGTAGTACTTAGAGGAAAATTTATTTCACGGAACACATTCAATAAAAGAAGAATAAATCATCAAACAACCTAACACTACAGCTCAAAGCCCTAGAGAAAGAAGAACAGAGCAACACCAAAAGTAGTAGAAGACAGGAAATAGTTAAAATCAGAGCTGAAATCAATGAAATTGGAACAAAAGAAACAATTAAAAAATTGACAAAATAAAAAGTTGGTTCTTTGAAAAAAATAAACAAAATCAATAAACCCTTAGCCACACTAACAAAGAGAAGAAGAGAGAAAACTCAAATTACTAAACTTTGGAATAAACAAGGAAATATCATGACAGACATGATGGAAATACAAAACATAATTAGAAGCTATTTTGAAAATTTATACTCCAACAAAATAGAAAATATCGAGGACATCAACAGGTTTCTAGAGACATATGAATTACCTAAACTGAACGAGGAGGACATACACAATTTACATAGAACAATTTCAAGTAATGAAATAGAAGAAGTCATCAAAAGCCTACCAACAAAGAAAAGTCCGGGACCAGATGTGTTCTCAGCTGAGTTCTACAAAACCTTTAAAGAAGAGCTCATTCCAATACTTCTCAAAGTATTCCATAAAATAGAAGAGAAGGGAACCCTCCCAAACTCATTCTATGAAGCCAATATGACCCTGATACCTAAACCAGACAGAGACTCATCAAGGAAAGAAAATTTCAGACCAATATCCTTAATGAACATCAACGCAAAAATTCTCAACAAAATTTTAGCAAATCGCATACTAAAATATATTAAAAAGTGCACCACGATCAACTGTGTTTTATCCCAGGGATGCAAGGTTGGTTCAACATCGGAAATCAATAAATATAATTCACCATATCAATAGACTTAAAGTCAAGAATCATATTATTATTGTGATAGATGCAGAAAAAGCATTTGATAAAATACAGCATCCCTTCATGCTCAAAACACTAGAAAAAATAGGAATAGTGGGAACATTCCTTAACATTGTAAAGGCCATCTACGCTAAGCCCATGGCCAATATCATTCTAAATGGTGAAAAACTGAAAGCATTCCCCCTAAAAACTGGAACAAGGTGAAAGAGATGCCCTCTTTCACCACTTCTATTCAACATTGTCCTTGAAACTCTAGCCAGAGCAATAAGATAGACCAAAGAAATTAAAGGGATATGAATAGTAAAAGAAGAACTCAAACTCTCCCTATTTGCTGATAACATGATTATATATTTAGAGGAACTGGGAAATTCCACCAGAAAACTCTTAGAACTCATAAGTGAATTCAGTAAAGTAGCAGGATATAAGATCAATGCTCATAAATCTAATGCATTTTTATACATAAGTGGTGAATCCGCAGAAAGAGAAGTTAGGAAAACTACCCCATTCACAATAGCTTCGAAAAAAATAAAATACTTGGGAATCAATCTCACAAAAGAGGTGAAAGACCTCTACAATGAGAACTACAGAACACTAAAGAAAGAAATTAAAGAAAACCTTAGAAGATGGAAAGATCTCCCATGTTCTTAGATAGGCAGAATTAATATTGTCAAAATGGCCATACTACCAAAAGTGCTATACAGACTCAATGCAATTCCAATTAACATCCCAATCACGTACTTCACAGAAATAGAGCAAGCAATCATGAAATTCATCTGGAAGAATAAGAAACCCAGAACAGCTAGAGCAATACTTAGCAGGAAGAGTGAAGCAGGGGGTATTGCAATACCAGAACTTCAACTATACTACAAAGCAATAGTAACAAAAACAGCATGGTATTGGTACCAAAATAGACAGATAGATCAATGGTGCAGAATAGAGGACATGGATACAAACCCAAATAAATACAATTTTCTCATACTAGACAAAGTTGCCAAAACATGCAATGGAGAAAAGATAGCCTCTTCAACAAATGGTGCTGGAAAAACTGGAAATACAAATGCAGCAGTATGAAACTAAACCCCTATCTCTCACCCTGCACAAAACTCAACTCTAAATGGATCAAGGACCTTGGAATCAGACCAGAGACCCTGCATCTTGTAGAAGAAAATGTAGATCCAAATCTTCAACATGTCGGCTTAGGGTCAGACTTCCTTAATAGGACTCCCATAGCACAAGAAATAAAAGCAAGAATCAATAACTGGGATAGATTCAAACTAAATAGCTTTCTCTCAGCAAAGGAAACTATCAGCAATGTGAAGAGAGAGCCTACAGAGTGGTCTCTACACCAAAACTCTACACCAAGAATACAAATAACCCAATCAATAAATAGGCTAAGGAAATGAACAGACACTTCACAGAAGAAGATGTACAAGCAATCAACAGATGTATGAAAAAATGCTCAATGTCTCTAGTAATAAGAGAACTGCAAATCAAAACTACCCTAAGATTCCATCTCACCCCGGTTAGGATGGTGATTATTAAGAATAAAAGGAACAATAGGTGTTGGCGAGGATGTGGGGAAAAAGTTAAACTCACATTGCTGGTGGGGTTGCAAATTAGTGTAGCCACTCTGGAATGCAGTGCAGATTCCTTAGAAAACTTGGAATGGAGCCACCATTTGACCCAGCTATCCCACTCCTTGGCCTATACCCAAAGGACTTAAAATCAGCATCCTGCAGAGGTGCTGCCACATCAATGTTCATAGCTGCTCAATTCACAATAGCTAGATTTTGGAACCAACCTAGAGGTCCTTCAATAGATGAATGGATAAAGAAACTGTGGTATATGTATATACAATAGAATATTACTCAGCCATAAAGAATAATAAAATTATGGCATTTGTAGGTTATTGTTTGAAATTGGAGAATATCATGCTAAGTGAGATAAGCCAATCTCAAAAAACCAAAGACAAATGATCTTGCTGATAAGTGGATGATGATACATAGTGGGGGGTGGGAGGGAGGCAATAATGGAGGAAGGAGAGACTGTATAGAGGGAAAAGAGGGGTGGAGGGGATGAAAAAAAATAATAGAATGAATCAAACACCATTACCCTATGTAAATGTATGATTACACAAGTGGTATGCCTCTACTTCATTTACAAACAGAGAAAAAAGTTGTACCCCATTTGTTTACAATAAAAAAAAAGATTAAGTGGGTGATTTATTGCAATCTTGACCTAACTCCTAACACTTCTTGCCCCCAAGATGCCAGACTAGAGCTTTTTATCTGGTAAATGTTCATTCACTGTTTAGTGAGTCAGTTGAAGGATCGTTCAAACAGCAAAAGATGTGGAGAGTCAGAGAAAAGGGAATCAGAAGAGATGGGACACACACTTAGCATTTGCTAGACAATATGCTTTAAATTTATTCACCTCCTGGTGCTTCAACCTCATTAACAAAAAAGAAAGAAGAAGAATAAAAAAGGAAAATGACTATTTGTCCTCATGTAGTCAATAATGAGGACTCTTGAATTTGAGAAAGCAATCTATAAAACTTTGAGAATCTTCACACCCTGTTAAGTCTAAGTCAGGAAGTAGACTGCTAAGCCATCACCCAAAGCTCCAGCTGGGCCACACCTGAGTAGCAGGATTGAGATTTTATTAGGAGTTATGTGCCTGAATTCTGATTTCACCATTTACTAGTTAGGAAAGTTAGTTCACTTCTTCAGGAATCGGTATCTCTGTCTAGAAAGCTAGATTAACAAGACATTCCACCTCTTAGGGCCATTATGGAAATAAAGTAGACGTGAAGTCTTTAGCTTCTGGACACAGCTACATCTTAATAATAATAACTAATAGCTATGAATAATTTACATGAGTACTGTAATCAATATATTTTGCATACATTATCTCACTTCTATAGAGCAAATATACAGAAGAGATCACATTTCTTTTCTATATAAGAAGAGATTGAGACTTAAGAAGTTTAAATGGTTTATTCAAGGTATACAGTTAGTAAACAATGGGGTTGAGATTAGAATCCCTGTTTGATACAGATCAGCTCCGCCATATATCAAGTATCTCTTCAAAACACATCCTTCAGGTGTTCACTCTGTCTGGGATTGTTTCTCCCTCCTTCCTTTCCCTTTCTAATCCTGTAGGTAGGCACTCTACTATGTACATATTGAGCTGCTTCCATTTTCAGGAACATTCTCAGAACCCAGTACTCTCTTCTTGCTTTTGTACTTTGCCACCACTTTCGACAGTCTTACTGTCATCAGAGGTCCATCTTTTTCTCGACACCCCAGCTTCATCTTTACCAGTCTTAGTCTATTCATCACCTGCTTCTAGATGCCTTGCTTGACACAATTTATTAAAATAGCAATTCATTCACTTCTCATCACATCCTTTAAGATTTGAGTGACTCATTTCCTTTGACCCTGATGACTCTGAATATTAATATTCCATTGAGCTTGTTTAGCATGTCCAGTGCTGCTCCTTAGAAATCTCAACTTGATTCTTTTTCATTTCTCTGAAACTTTTAACTTATCCCTAGGGAATATCTGCATTCTGTTTTACTTATAACCCAGGCCCTCCAATTCAATACTACAGATGCAGATACCTTAGCTTGAATCCATAAATACCAGTAAAGATAAACTTCTCAAAAATATCAAGTAAAGGGTCCAAACACAAGATTCTCCAAAGCAGTCTGATGTGTCTCTCCTCTGACCTTTGAGTAGGATTGCTTTCACGGGTCCTGACCTGTGTGTTTGCGTGAGGGCAGGATCATGTGCATCCTATTCACCCTTGCATTCCCAGGCTACCGGAGGTCAGTGCGTAGTATGAAGTTGTAACTAATAAGTGTTTTCTAAATAAATAATGAAGGAATAAATTATTACTAACAAATTTAAGTCATTTTGCTTTCTCTTCATCCACCTTTATCTATGCCTTCTGGAATGTCATTCCTCTCATTTAAACTTTCATTACTTTCTTATTTAAAAAATTTCAGGTCATTATGTTAAGACAAATACAACAGGTCTGCACTCATGTGGAAGCTAGCATGTTCATCTCAAAGAAGAGAATAAAATGGTGATTTCTAGAGGCAGGAAGGGTGGGGATAGACTGAATAACAGACACTACAGTACAGTTAGGCAGGAGGAACAATGGCTAGTGTTATGTAGCACAGTAGGGCAACTGTGGTTCACAACAGCTTATTACATATTTTACTAGTAACTACAGAAAAGTAGTTCAAAACGCAGCAAGCACAAATGATAAATCCATAAGGAGATAGAAATCCTTATTACCCAGATCTGACCCTTACTCTTTGGACACACATGTATTACACTATTACCCCATAAATACAAATAATTATGTACCAACAAAAAAGAGAAAAACTAAGATTAATAAAATAATAAAAGAAAAAAATCCAGAATAAACACACCCCCTGCCAATTGAGTTCTTTCACAGGATCTTCAAAAGGAAACCTCATGGCTTTCAATCAAGGAGCTTCTTCACATTCAATCCCCTGAATCTATTTCTTGTTTTATTGTTCTCAGCCCCTCAAACATTGCACTTTAACCATATCAAGTTAGTTCTACTTTCAGGAGCATTTTCAAATATCGATTATTCCTTCTCCCTCTGCTACCTTGTAAATGCTACTACCTCTTACTTAATCCTACTCCCATGACAGGCAGGCCCAGCTTGACCCTCCAGATCTCAGCCAAGATGCTATCTCCTCCAAGAAGCCTTAGAGGTCACTATCTGCCCCACAAGATTTATTGAATTGCCGCCGCATGGTGGGTTTCATAACATCGTATAAAAATACTCTTTCAGTATTTATGTCTTTAGTTGAATGAATGGATGAATAAATGAATAAAATCCCATGATACTCTATCTACTCCTTCCTTTAGAAGGTAATTGTCAATGGAGAATGTTGCCAAGTTATTGTTCAGGAAATACATCAATTGTGTCTTCTACAAGACTAACAGAGTAATGAGGGCAGGGTTTCTCCTCGACCCTCTGATGAGGATGTATAGTTTTAGTTTAATAACTCAATTTTCTGGTTGTCTCCAGTGAAGGGTGCCTGGTGGTGTTCTAGATAAGCAACACTCTTCATTCCATCTTCATCCAGGGACTGTGTGCCAAGCACTGTGCTAGGTGAGGGGAGAACAACAGTGAGACTTACCAGCAAGGACTCTGCCCTGTAGGGAATCACATTCTAGTACAGAAGAGGGACAATATCACAAAGTGTCATTAAAAATCATGGTAAGAGGGCTGGGTGGTGCCTCAGTGGCAGAGCACTTGCCTGACGTGTGGGAGGCACTGGGTTGGATTCTTAGCACTGCATATAAATAAATAAAAGAAAGGCCTATTGCCAACTTAAAAAAAGTTAAAAAATAGAGGCTCAAGGTGTCTGGTCAGTTGAATGTTTCTGCTAAAGGCCAGTTAAATGTGGGAAACAACTGACACTGTTTATACTGGTGCCATTGAAGATGAACGGAAGTAAAAGGATTCAAGTAGTTAGGTGGAAAAGTATGTGACTTTGGTAACGGATCAACTGTGAGGTTGCAGGCTAAAGAAAGTAACAGAACTGACTCTACACTTGCTAGATGGTCTGTTCAGAGGGATGGCAGAGCCTTTCCCTGCCCTGCAGAGTAGTGAAGGACAGCAGAGGTTCTCAGGGAGGATGGTGAGTTCGCATGTGAAAATTCTGAATTTGAGATTTATCCGCAGTGTCTAAAGAGTAAAAAAATGGCGGCTGGATTAATAAGACTAAATGTCAAAACAAAGAAGACTGGATTTCTAATACCCATTTGAGAATTGTTGGCATATAGCTGCTAATTAAAGTCACTGGGTAAATACAATTATGGTGATGAAGGGTGTTTAAATGTGAACACAAGAAAGATACAGACAAAACCTTGAGTATCCTCTCAGGTTCTTCCATCGCGAAGTTCTGACAGTTTGAACTCCAAAACAGACTGATTCTCGTCACTTCTCGCTAACTTCTCAGCTAATACCATGAGCTAACCCATCTCTCAGCTCCCGTGATTCTGTCCCCACAGTTCATTCTTTACAAAGAAGACAGAATTATCCTTTTTGAAATATAGGTCTGGTCAAGCTATTCATCTTGTTAGATTTTCCATTTGCTTCCAATTGCTGTTAGACTTGACTGCGAACTGCTGACCGTGGTCTTCAAGGCCTACCTGGTCTGGCTTTCTGACATTTCCTATCACTCTCACCCTCATTCACAATGGCTCAGCAATACTGGCTTCCTTGCTTTTAATCAAATACAACAACTTGTATTATTCCCATTTCCCAAATTCCCATCTATCATTCCTGCTGGAAATGTTCCTTCCTAGCTCCTCTCACTGGATGGTTTCTGTTGGTGTCTGCTCATATGCCACAGCAGGAGGCATTTCTGAACCCTTTATCTAAGAAGCAACATACACCTTTCATCATTTTATCCCCTTTAGCTTCTGTGTAGCATTTTATGCTACTATCAATTATTGCATTACTTTTAAAATTTATTTTTATAGTCTGTCTCTCCCACTAGACAATAAGCACAGAATAGTGACCACATCAGTTTTATTCATAACTGTCTCCCCAGCATCAAAGACAGTGGCTGGAATAAAGTATCTTTCAATAGTGAATGAACAAATGAGATTGAATCAGACAGAGCGTCACAGAGAGGGATCTCAGAGGATTAGGAGTATTCCCAAGTCCACTGCTGTTCATCTGAATGATGCTAAGTGTGTCATGCATTCTCATAAGATTCAGTTTTTTTTTTTTTTTCTTCAAAATAGGGGGCTGATCTATTTAATCTCTGAATTTGTGAATACCATTTCCTTAGCACTCAATATTCAAATTGCCTTAGTTCCTTGGAAGGGAAGGCTGAAAAGCCACATGACCACTAACTATTATATGAAATGGAACATGATTCTTATCATGGTTTATCCTTGTTTTAAATCATCCAGCCTTATGTAATGCCAGATCCCACCTCCTACAGGACCACCCACCTCTGTTTAGCATTTTAAAGTACATCTACATCACCATTACAGCCCTAGAATATTCTGAATGTTGTTCTCAATCACTTAGAGCATTGAGTTTGTGCTGTCATGTTTTATGTTATTAAGTAGTGGCTTTTTGTTTCAGCTTTAAAAACTCCCTTAATCTCTGTAAGGCCAGCCTTGTGGGAAGGACCTCTCTTAGCTTTTGTTTGTCATTTATGTAGGAAATCTCAGTCACACAGAGCAAAAAGTAGAATTTCAGTTATAAGAGGCTGGGGGTACAGGAATAAGAAGATGCTGGTCAAAAAGGGCAGAGCCTCTGTTATACATAAGAGAACAAAGTTTGTTTTTAGATTTATTATGCAGCATAAGAATATAGTTAATAATAGTGTCCTGTCCATTTCATAATCACTCATAGAGTAAATTCTGAATGATCTCACCACAAAAAAGTGATAAATATTTGAGGTGATAGGTATGTTAATCAGCTTGATCTAATCATTCCACGCTGTATTCATGTATCATAGCCTCACTTTTTAACACCATAAATATTATGTGAATCAGCTTTCCACTGATGTGAGCAAGTGACATGACCAAAATATTTGACGAGAACAACTTAGAGGAGGACAAATTTATTTTGGGCTCATGGTTTCATCCGTTCAGTTCATGGTCAGCAACTCCATTATTCTGGGCCTGAGGTGAGCAGAACATCATGCTGGGAGGGTGGGGCAGAGGAAGCTTCTCAGCTCATGACAAGACAGGAAGGAGAGAGGGAGGGAAGGAGAAAGAGAGAGAGATAAGAGAAATAAGATGTAGGCGCCAAAGGCACACATCCAGTGACCTACTTCCTCCAGGCATGCCACACCTACCTATCTATAATTCCCACACAGTAGTCCATTCAAATGAGTAATCCATCATATAGATTCATCCCTTCATGACATTACAGCTCTCATAATCTGATCATTTCACCTCCAAACATTCCTGCATTTTTTAACACATGAGCTTTACCTGGAACATTAAAGATCCGAACTAACAAACATATATAATTATAATTTGTCAATTTCCAATAAAATTTTAGGGTCATAACATATTTCTTCCTGGTAGTTCATCATCTTCATTGTCATCATCATCGCATCAGGAACATTCAATGAAGACTGCTTGTATGCAAGCACAATACTGAGTGTTTTATAGGTGTAACCCTAATTTGGTCCTCTTGTCAACAATCCACAAGGAAGGTGTTTTCATGAAACAGAACTTATAGAAGAGGTACCTGTGGTTTAGAAGTTTTGGTCACTTGCCTAATGTCATACTAGGAATTGGAGAGTTAAGTTCTAAAATCCGTATCTGTCAGACTTGGAAGCTTTTCCTCTTATCCAGTGCTCATGCTGCGGTTCCATTCAAGACCATGGAAACTGCAGAGTAGAAATGAAGCACAAGTGAAACGTGAATTAAATCACGCTCTGGGTAGTTCTTCTTTACCACAAAGAGGAACACTTAGCTCAATGCTAAAATAATTAAATATCTTACTTTTGTTACTCATGCTACTTGACACTGTGCAATTTGTTACTGAGAAGCTCACGAAGGTAAACAGCATATGCTGTTAGCAATTCCATTAGCTTCTATTAAGAACATCCATAACCGCCATTTTATAAAGGCCCTTAAGTGCTAAGCAGCAGACTAAATCTATCAGCATAATCAGAACATGAAATTATTTTTAATCACAAAAATGGTCCTTTTAATTTTCAGAAAATTTTTTATAATGCATAATTTAAGTAAATAGACCATGATATTTTCCTGATGCCTATATCATCACTTTTTCATATTATAAGTATTGGAATTAATGTTTGCTAAGAGCAAATATGAGTAAAATTAAATATTTTGCAATAGAAATGATAACTGAGTACTTGTATAACAGAACTGTTTAAACAAAGTAGACCAGTGTCGTCTTCTATCTCAGGGATTCCAATTCTACCATTTTATTCTGTATTTTTCCCCAAAACAATAATTAAGAACACATTGAGCTAAATAGAAGAACTAAGAAAATCTGACTAGTTTTGTATGTTAGTAATCTTGATAAAACTTACTATGAGTTTTTTCATTCCCAGATGAAACTGTGATCTCATAATTCTGAGACTGAACCTGGGGTTTCTCTCCACTGATTGAGACAGTGAAAGACAGGGTATGTAGGGGAATGGGTTTGAAGAACATTTTCTCCACTTGCTAAATCCTACTCATCACTAAAAATGAAACGAACACAGCAAAACACATATGGCTGAGAGTGGTCAGATGCCATTTCTCACTCCCACTCCACCCCAAAACATTTGCTGCTGCCTGCTTTGTGATTCAAGGTAAGAGATCACCTTGAGATCTCAAACTGATAGCCAATGATGGGATTTTACTAGCAACACATTAGAAAATATTAAGGAAAAATTTCTCCAGCGTTTTAAAATGGGAAGATTCTATGTAAAAATTCTTGTTTCTATTCCTTTTAGAAAAGAAGAAAATATATGACTAATGAGTTGGCAGTCAAATGCATAAGTAGTGACCTTGGGCTGAGATGTGGTTCTCCAGGGCAGCACAGGCCTCACTGCTGCACACTACCATACTTGATTCATGTTCATTTTGTAATCACCATGGCATATGTAAACATTTGCACAGTGATTATTTAGTATAAGGTCATCTTATATATTCATCTAATAAATTTTTGTTATAAATCATCTATTCTCAAAAAGTATATGTGATGGTTTAGAGCAGAAAAATTAAAGAGAAAATAGATGCAAAGTAAAATTAAAAATAAACCAGGAAAAAAAATCATTAGCCGACATACATTCATTAAATTGTAAAAAATTTCTAGTGGACATTTGCAGAAAAGAGTTAATACAGAAGTACTGAGATTGGATCCTTAGAAAGTCCTGTTTCTGAAGTTGACCTTTAGCTAGCTTCTAGGAGTTGGACTTTGAGAGAGTTTACAAATTAACTCTTACAAATTAACAGTGACTTACTGAGTCATTTGTTTGTATAAACAATGTGGTTTAGGATGCACATTTCCTTTCCTTTTGGTCTTCTAGAATTTGTCTGTATGCCTATATGAGCAGCCCCAGTGAAAACCTAGAGCACTAAATCTGTAATAAGCTTCCCTGAACTGGGTGGTGTGGGCGAGTGTAGCTTTGTGATAGGATGCTTGTCTAGTGTTCCTAAGGCCCCGAGTTCCAGTCCAAGAAATAGAAAAAAATATCCTAATGAGCTTACCTGATGGACATTTCACATGTGTCACAATTCATTACTAAAGGAATTGTGCTGTATGTGATTCTCCTGGAGGGAACTCATGGGAGCTTGTGCTGGAATCCTCAGACTATGTGCACTTTTATGTTTGCTGATATTTTGTGCACTTTCTCTGTAATAAATCATAGTTTGATTATTCTAGCTATTATTCATGGTATGGTTACCTAGACCAGGCACTTAATATACATTACATATAACACCCTGGCACTTATTCTACACAACACTCCTTTGTCACAATTATTAGCATGCTCATTTTAGGAAGAGAAAATTACCATTGGAGTGGCTATGTAACTTGTCCAGGATCAACTTTTCCTGAGTATTGTGCTTTCAGATAGCCTCTTGGAATCATTACCATGTTTCTATTCTGTTTATACCAAGATATGAGAGAAATTTCTTCCATGAATCCATAAATGCGACACTGATGTTGTACACTCTATTTGATAACATCCCTGCAGTAATTCAGTAGCAAGATTCATATGACTCTTTCTGATAACACCATTCTATGTAGTCAAGGCAAAGCAAGCCATTTATCACAAATCTCACTGGAAGAGAAAACCCAGCTCTCCTGAATCCAAATCTACTGCTGCTGTCTTGTGATTAAACATGTCTGCCTAAGGTGGGCTCCAAACTCTTGTATGGTTGAAATTTGTTCTGCACAATAATCTTTGACATAAAGTGACTTTTTTTTTTTTTTTAAAGAAAATGACTACCTGGGTGTGGGATAGTAAAATGAAATTATATTTTTTCGGGAGATTTATTAAAATGTTTGAGGTGGAATTTCTTCCTCCTGACTCTTTGCACCAGTTTGGGAAGCTGGAATTATTCTCCTTTGTGCTCTGCTGAGCCAGGGTCCCTCTTGCCTCTCCCCCTTGTCAGGAAATCACCATGAATAAATAATTCAAAATAAATAAACAATCACCCTTTCCATATATTTTTCCAGAGGCCTCCCCTTCTCTTTCCTTAGACCCCTCATCCTTGATCTCAGTCTTAGCAGTTCTCTAGATCTTGCATCCCTCCCACGTTCCCACCAACATTGTATAATCTTTATCAGAGAGGGACCCATTCTCCATGGATCTTTACAATAATCTGGTATATTGCGGACAAAATAGTCTTGAAAAAAAGAAAAAGGAAATTCAAGTTTAGAAACCAGAAGCAATTTTCTTGCCCTGAGAATTATTTAAGAATCGCCTACAGTGGGAAGTCTTGACACTTGATTTTATATAACTTTCTCTACTCGAAGTATTTCCTCTCCTCTTCTGATAATAGCAGTGGCCCTTTGTCTCACACAAATCACTGGCCTCTTATCCTTAGGTATTTAATATACACTGTTCTTCAGTTCCTTACAGCCTGGGGAATTCTCAGGACAGCATGAATCAAACAACTGGGTTAGGACATTGTCTATTACACTACGGACTACTGCCATACACTTTATGATCCATATGGAAAAATCTGTAAGGTTTAATGAAAGCTTGCCTTTGGCTCTATTTAAGCCTTTCTGACATTGGAATAGATGTTTCTGACCCAGGGCACTAAGAAGAAACTGTTTTGTATGTTTGTGTGTGTGTGTGTGTTTGTGTACTTACTGTCCCCTAGTTACTGATATTTTTAAAAAGTCTGTTCCTCCGACTAATTTGATTCCCCACAAGAACAGATAATTTTTGAAGGATTAGGTAACATTTTGAGCAAGGAAAATCTTATTTCTTTTCATCTTTAATTTTTTAGATCATAATTGGCTACCTGCAATAAGCTGATGCAGCTCCTGATTCTGACAACCTAAAGTATTGATATTTCTGTTGCATTTATGTGGAGCAAAAGGTTTTTGCAAATACCAGTGAGTGCATTAGGTGTCTGCATTAGGTAGAAGTTTCAGTGCAATGCAGTCTTATTCTCTTGCTTCTGACCATGGTATGAGGTGTACCAAGGCTATAAATAGTAGGAGGCAGCATGAGACAGGTGCTTCTTTGTTAGACTACATGAGTGCCTAGCAACCAGCACAAAATCAGCCTGAGCTTCAGCAACAGGCAAGTTGCCATTGGGTACGACATTCTTTAAAAGAGTTTTACACCAGTGCTGGGAACACCAGCTACCAGTACCTGGTGACTTCCTGACAAGATGCTATTGGTAGAGTCCCTCCCAGTGTCTCAGACAAATTGCCAGTTCCAGCTAGCACATTGCCAGAGAAGTCCAGCAGGGGGCACCTGAGTCACCAGAAGAGGGTCCCATTATTATCCACCCTAAGCAATTAAAAGGGACTTTTCTCTGAAGGAATGGCTACAGGTCATCAATGTTGAGCCAAAGTTCCCATTTAGGTGAATATCTTCAAACCTTTTAGAAGACTCATATTTTATAATCCTGTTCAGAAATTTCACTGATTCAGTTACCTTGTTGCATATATTCTAACCCATTTATTTGGAGGACTCTGTGGTTTTTTTGTTTGTTTGCTTCTGTTTATTTATTTTTTTGGTTGGTTGGTTTTGAGCTGAGGTCTCACGAGTTGCTCAGTCTGAACTTCCACTCCTGGGCTCAAGTGGCTTCTCTGCCTCAGCTTCCCAGGTAGCTGAGACAACAGTGCCTGGTTAACACTAGGACCATCCACGTTAATCATTCTGGGTACATAGAATGGCCTTAGAGAAAGGGGGGAGCTTAGTTACACCTGATTTAAAGATCTTCAATCCTCCATATCATTTGTTGTATGACTAACCAAATGAATGAAAAACAAATACTAGACTGTGTGGAGATTTAGACTTCTGGAAAGTTCACTCATCTATCTGCCTGAATGCTGGAGTTGACTCATTCTGAATGTTGATCTTTTTTGCCTCAGTGGTAGATACTTCATTATGAACTTCTGTCATTTGAGGTAGGAATTCTGTATAATTAAGACCATGATTTTGTCAGTGTTCTCCTTTTTCATGAAAGGATGTGAACCTTGCCTCTAGTTCAGGTAATTATTAAGAATAGGGCTCTCAATTCTCCCAAAATATAAAATACGTTTTAGGTTATATCATTTTGAATATGCTGCTCATTGGGCCTTGCAAATTGGTGCTTATGGACTTAGAGTGAATGCTACTGTGGTCCTTCAGTTCTCCTGGCATTAGCGTTCTTTCTTGGGTTATTGCAAAGGAGCAGAGAATACATACAGCATCTCCCAGAAGATTTCTGTCTAATAAACTATAACTTAGTTGATGACAAATAGTATAAGAAAAAAAAAATCTATGAAAGAAAACCTAATCAGAATATCTACTATTAAAATATTATTGACATTGTTGCACATCACATTGTACATTGGCCTGGTTTTTCCTTGATCACCCTTCCAAGAGTAAACAGTGACACTGCTATTGACTATCAGTGTTATTTTTATTTTATGTTCACTTCAAACTTTGTATTTCTTTCTTTGCATCAACAACTTATGATTAGATTTGTTGCCCTTTTCTAGAAAGCACATGGGACATAAATAGCATAAATATTTCTGAATCCATATTATACATATTTTACATGACATCACCTTTTAATTTTAATCCTGTTTCCCTTCCCCCATTTTTCTATATGTATACTTTAAATCAAGCCACATTTTTAAGAAAGATGCTTTAAATGATGGCTGGAGCAAGGTGAGTTTCCATACCATTAATAATTGTGTTTGAGTAAAGCCAGCACTGGCAATTCTGATTCAGAATTCTTATAGCAGTCAGCACAGGCACATACACACATTTCTGAGTCCCAAGCAAGAGGCAGCCCCTGACTTACCTAAAAGTCCCTAAGGGGGTTAACTATGATAAAGAGGCTTGACTCCCAGGAACGTTGTTCACTTTTTTGCCTAAATCCCTCCTCAAAAAGTAGTATTTTTTGATCAACACAGTCTTCTCTTCCTGCCACAGTTAAAGCAAATTATTCTATGTACATATGTGAACACACCTCAGTGCATTTCATCTTTTTATATATATATATATATATATATATATATATGTATGTATGTATGTATGTATAATCCACTAATTAAACTAAATAAATAGAAGAAAGACCAGTAGAGTAGGGATGAGGAAAGAAAAGTACTGGGAACAGAATTGGAGCAAATAAATTATATCCAATGCTTATATAATTATGTCAGAATGAACCCTAGTGTTATGTATAATTTATGATATACTAATTAAAACGTTAAATAAGAATATGTCTTTAGAGTTTATTCTGTGTCTTGAAAACAGCCTCTGGATTGCATTTAAACTGTAACTGTAACATTTAACTCTGGTTAAATGTGTATTTCTTTTTTTTTTGTATTAACACATGATGTGTTTATTATTTTTAATGAATTAGTAAATATTTTAAATATTTGCCCATTTTAATTTCTTTTTTTTTTTATTGTAAACAAATGGGATACATGTTGTTTCTCTGTTTGTACATGGCGTAAAGGCATACCATTTGTATAATCATAAATTTACATAGAGCAATGTTGTTTGATTCATTCTGTTATTTTTTCCCTTCCCCCCACCCCTCCCACCCCTCTTTACCCTCTATACAGTAGTTCCTTCCTCCATACTTGCCCCCCTCCCTAACCCTAACTCTAACCCTTCCCTCCCCCCCATTATGTGTCAACCTCCACTTATTAGCGATATCATTCGTCCTTTGGCTTTTTGAGATTGGCTTATCTCACTTAGCATGATATTCTCCAATTTCATCCATTTGCCTGCAAATGTCATAATTTTATCATTCTTTATGGCTGAGTAATATTCCATAGTATATATATACCACAGTTTCTTTATCCACTCATCAATTGAAGGGCATCTAGGTTGGTTCCACAGTCTGGCTATTGTGAATTGAGCAGCTATGAACATTGATGTGGCTGTATTTCTGTAGTATGCAGATTTTAAGTCCTTTGGGTATAGGCCAAGGAGTGGGATAGCTGGGTCAAATGGTGGTTCCATTCCAAGTTTTCTAAGGAATCTCCACACTGCTTTCCATAGTGGCTGCACTAATTTGCAGCCCCACCAGCAGTGTATGAGTGTACCTTTCTCCCCACATCCTCGCCAACACCTGTTGTTGCTCGTATTCTTGATAATCGCCATTCTAATTGGGGTGAGATGGAATCTTAGGGTGGTTTTGATTTGCATTTCTCTTATTACTAGAGATGTTGAACATTTTTCCATATGTTTGTTGATTGCTTGTAGATCTTCTTCTGTGAAGTGTCTATTCATTTCCTTAGCCCATTTGTTGACTGGACTATTTGAAT
Organism: Sciurus vulgaris; assembly: GCF_902686455.1. Classification (NCBI taxonomy): domain Eukaryota; kingdom Metazoa; phylum Chordata; class Mammalia; order Rodentia; family Sciuridae; genus Sciurus; species Sciurus vulgaris. The sequence goes on from NC_136472.1 coordinate 77,646,491, forward strand.
TCTTGGAGTAGAGTTTTTTGAGTTCTTTATAGATTCTGGAGATTAGTGCTCTCTCTGAAGTATGATTGGCAAAGATATTCTCCCACTCTGTACGCTCTTTCTTCACATTGCTGATAGTTTCCTTTGCTGAGAGAAAGCTTTTTAGTTTGAATCTATCCCAGTGGTTGATTCTAGCTTTTATTTCTTGTGCTATGGGAGTCCTGTTAAGGAAGTCTGGTCCTAGACCAACAAGGTGAAGATTTGGACCTACTTTTTCTTCTATAATCTGCAGGGTCTCTGGTCTGATTCCGAGGTCCTTAATCCATTTTGAGTTTAGTTTCGTGCATGGTGAGAGATATGGGTTTAGTTTCATTCTGTTGCATATGGATTTCCAATTCTCCCAGCACCATTTGTTGAAGAGGCTATCTTTTCTCCATTGCATATTTTTGGCCCCTTTATCCAGTATGAGAAAATTGTATTTATTTGGGTTTGTGTCCGTGTCCTCTATTCTGTACCATTGATCTACCTTTCTATTTTGGTACCAATACCATGCCGTTTTTGTTACTATTGCTTTGTAGTAGAGTTGAAGATCTGGTATTGCAATACCCCCTGTTTCACTCTTCCTGCTAAGGATTGCTTTAGCTATTCTGGGTTTCTTATTCTTCCAGATGAATTTCATAATTGCCTGCTCTATTTCTGTAAGGTACGTCATTGGGATTTTAATTGGAATTGCATTGAATTTGTATAGCACTTTAGGTAGTATGGCCATTTTGACAATATTAATTCTTCCTATCCAAGAACATGGAAGATCTTTCCATCTTCTAAGGTGTTCTTTAATTTCTTTCTTTAGTGTTGTATAGTTCTCATTGTAGAGGTCTTTCACCTCTTTTGTGAGATTGATTCCCAAGTATTTTATTTTTTTCGAGGCTATTGTGAATGGGGTAGTTTTCCTAATTTCTCTTTCTGAAGATTCATCACTTATGTATAAAAATGCGTTGGATTTATGGGCATTGATCTTGTAACCTGCTACTTTACTGAAATCACTTATGAGTTCTAAGAGTTTTCTGGTGGAGTTTCCAGGTTCCTCTAAATATATAATCATGTCATCAGCGAACAGGGATAGTTTGAGTTCTTCTTTCCCAATTCGTATCCCTTTAATTTCTTTGGTTTGTCTAATTGCTCTGGCCAGAGTCTCAAGAACGATGTTGAATAGAAGTGGTGAAAGAGGGCATCCCTGCCTTGTTCCAGTTTTTAGGGGGAATGCTTTCAGCTTTTCACCATTTAGAATGATATTAGCCATGGGCTTAGCATAAATGGCCTTTACAATATTAAGGAATGTTCCCACTATCCCTATTTTTTCTAGTGTTTTGAGCATGAAGGGGTGCTGTATTTTATCAAATGCTTTTTCTGCGTCTATTGAAATAATCATGTGATTCTTGACTTTAAGTCTATTAATATGGTGAATTACGTTTATTGATTTCCTGATGTTGAACCAACCTTGCATCCCTGGGATGAAACCCACTTGATCATGGTGCACTATCTTTTTAATATGTTTTTGTATGTGATTTGCTAAAATTTTGTTGAGAATTTTTGCGTCGATGTTCATTAAGGATATTGGTCTGAAATTTTCTTTCCTTGATGAGTCTCTGTCTGGTTTAGGTATCAGGGTCATATTGGCTTCATAGAATGAGTTTGGGAGGGTTCCCTCCTCTTCTATTTTATGGAATACTTTGAGAAGTATTGGAATGAGCTCTTCCTTAAAGGTTTTGTAGAACTCGGCTGAGAACCCATCTGGTCCCGGACTTTTCTTTGTTGGTAGGCTTTTGATGACTTCTTCTATTTCAGTACTTGAAATTGGTCTATTTAAATTGTTTATGTCCTCCTCATTCAGTTTAGGCAATTCATATGTCTCTAGAAACCTGTTGATGTCTTCGAAATTTTCTATTTTGTTGGAGTATAGATTTTCAAAATAGCTTCTAATTATGTTTTGTATTTCCATCCTGTCTGTAGTGATATTTCCTTGTTCATTCCGAATTTTAGTGATTTGGGTTTTCTCTCGTCTTCTCTTTGTTAGTGTGGCTAAAGGTTTATCAATTTTGTTTATTTTTTCGAAGAACCAACTATTTATTTTGTCAATTTTTTGTATTGTTTCTTTTGTTTCAATTTCATTGATTTCAGCTCTGAGTTTAACTATTTCCTGTCTTCTACTACTTTTGGTGCTGTTCTCTTCTTCTTTTTCTAAGGCTTTGAGCTGTAGTGTTAGGTTGTTTATTTGTTGAGTTTTACTTCTTTTATTAAATGCGCTCCATGAAATAAATTTCCCTCTAAGTACTGCTTTCATAGTGTCCCAGAGGTTTTGATATGATGTTTCTTTGTTCTCATTTACCTCTAAGAATTTTTTAATTTCCTTCCTAATATCTTCTGTTATCCATTCATCATATAATAGCATATTGTTTAATCTCCAGATGTTGGAATAGTTTCTGTGTTTTACTCTTTCATTTATTTCTAACTTCAATCCATTATGATCTGATAGAATACATGCTAGTGTCTCTATCTTCTTGTATTTGCTAACATTAGCTTTGTGGCATAATATATGGTCTATTTTAGAGAAGGATCCATGTGCTGCTGAGAAGAAAGTGTATTCACTCTTGGTTGGATGGAATATTCTATAAATGTCCGTTAAGTCTAAATTATTGATTGTGTTGTTGAGATCTATGCTTTCTTTGCTCAATTTTTGTCTGGAAGATCTGTCCAGTGGTGAGAGCGGCGTGTTAAAATCACCTAGTATTATTGTGTTGTGGTCTATTTGGTTTCTGAAATTGAGAAGGATTTGTTTGACATACATAGATGAGCCACTGTTTGGGGCATAGATGTTTATGATTGTTATATCTTGCTGATTTATGCTTCCCTTAAGCAGTATGAAATGACCTTCTTTATCCCTTCTGACTCACTTTGGCTTGAAGTCCACATTATCGGAAATGAGGATGGATACTCCAGCTTTTTTGCTGAGTCCATGTGCATGGTATGTTTTTCCCCATCCTTTCACCTTTAATCTATGGGTATCTTTTTCTATGAGGTGAGTCTCTTGCAGGCAACATATTGTTGGATCTTTCTTTTTAATCCAGTCTGCCAGTCTATGTCTTTTGATTGATGAATTCAGGCCATTAACGTTCAGGGTTATTATAGAGAAATGATTTGGTTTCCCGGTCATTTGGTTCATTTTTAAAATTTTGTTTATTTATTTGTTTGACACAACTTGTTTCCTCCTTTATTTGACAATTCCTTTATGATAATTCCTCCCTTTGCTGATTTGCTTCTTTGTTTTTCATCTCTTCCTCATGGAATATTTTGTTGAGAATGTTCTGTAATGCTGGCTTTCTTTTTGTAAATTCTTTTAGCTTTTGTTTATCATGGAAGGATTTTATTTCATCGTCAAATTTGAAGGTAAGTTTTGCTGGGTATAAGATTCTTGGTTGGCATCCATTTTCTTTCAGGGCTTGAAAAATGTTGTTCCAGGACCTTCTAGCTTTTAGGGTCTGGATTGAAAAATCTGCTGATATGCGTATTGGTTTCCCCCTGAATGTAATTTGGTTCTTTTCTCTCACAGCCTTTAAAATTCTGTCTTTATTTTGTATGTTAGGTATTTTCATTATAATGTGCCTTGGTGTGGGTCTGTTGTAATTTTGTGTATTTGGAGTCCTGTAAGCCTCTTGAACTTGATTTTCCATTTCATTCTTCAGATTTGGGAAATTTTCTGATATTATTTCATTGAATAGGTTGTTCATTCCTTTGGCTTGTTTCTCTAGGCCTTCCTCAATCCCAATAATTCTTAAATTTGGCCTTTTCATGATATCCCATAGTTCTTGTAGATTCTGTTCATGATTTCTTACCATCTTCTCTGTTTGTTCAGCTTTGTTTTCAATGTTAAATATTTTGTCTTCAATGTCTGAGGTTCTGTCTTCCAGGTGTTCTATCCTATTGGATATGCTTTCTATGGAGTTCTTAATTTGGTTTATTGTTTCCTTCATGTCAAGGATTTCTGTTTGGTTTTTTTTCAATATCTCTAACTCTTTATTGAAATGATCTTTTGCTTCCTGTATTTGCTCTTTTAACTGTCGATTGGTGCGATCAATCAATGCTTGCATTTGCTCTTTCATCTCATCATTCAATGCTTGCATTTGCTCTTTCATCTCATCGTTTGCTTCTCTGATCATTTTAATTATGTACATTCTGAACTCCTTTTCTGTCATTTCTTCTGCCATGCTGTCATTGGGTTTTATTGATGTAACATCTAGATTTGTTTGCAGCATTTTCTTTCCTTGTTTTCTCATGTTGTTCAGATATCAGTGGACCGCTGAGATATTGCAGATTTCCTCTGTTGATTTACAATGTCCCTGAAGATTTCTATATATATCCCCTCTTAGCCTTCAGTAGGCTGAAGTCTTGGAGGAAGTTGATAATGCGGTGCTCCACAAGGAAGCTGCCTCTCTAGGAGTGGTGGCCTTCAGGTGGGGTATATTCCCTGCTAGTGGGCAGAGGTGCCTCCACTTGTTGACCAATGGTCATCCAAAGGGGACCTAGGCTGTGGGCTGAGGCAAGGCCTGTTTGGGCCTGTGTCTCTGGTTTTACCGTCCTTGTGGGGAAACCTCACCAGGCAGGGAAGACTCACCCAGTGGGGAGGTCTCGCTGGTCAGTTTCCTCCTAGAGGTTCCCCTCAATTTACAGCTACTGCCTGGGCTGGGCTGCCTTCCTCTGCAAAGTTTCCAGGGGCCCGGCCCTACCTCCTGGGCCTGGGAGCCTCACCCTTCGCAGATGAATCTCCTTAGGCTGCCCCTCCTCAGAGAATTTGCCCATAGGCCTGGAACCTTCGCTCCGCCCTAAGCCTGTCTCTGTGCGGCTCTTCCACCCAGATGCCTCCTAGATCCTGGGACCCTGTTCTGCACCTAATCGCCTGGCTGCGTGGCCCCTCCTCTGAGCAGCCACCTGTGGCCCCGAACAATCGCTCTGAGTCCCAGAGACCCGCCACAGGCCTCTTCCTCCAGACAGCCGCCCAGTATGCCGGTGCGGTCACTAGGAGTCCAAGAAACTCACTTCGTGCCTCCTCCTCCCACCAACCACCCGTAGCCCGGGGCAATCAATCACTCCAAGTCGAAGTGACCCTCCCCGTTCCTCCTCCTTCTCCAGATAACCCCCTGGGTGTTCAGGAGCAGTCCCTCTGAGTGGCTCTGAATCCACGTGACCCGCTGCACGGGTCCTCTGGGCACCGCCCGGAGCTCTGGTGCGGCCCCTCAAGACCAAGCGTCCCACCACGCTTCTCCTCCAGGCAGCCCCCCTGTGTTCAGGAGCTGTCACTTTAAGACAAAACAACTCACCGCTCGCCTTCTCCTCTGAGCAGCCGCCTTGAGCGCTAATGCAGTCACTGGGAGTCCAAAGGACCCGCCGCGCTCCTTCTCCTCCTTCTCCTACTCCTCCGGGCAGGCCCCGGGGTTCAGAAGTGGTCAGAGTCCAAACAGCTCGCCACGCAGCCCCTTCTCTGGCAACCGCCTGTAGCTCCCGCGTAGTCACCCGAATCCAAGCGGCCGCTCCTCTTCCTCCTTGTCCTCAGGGCAGGCCCCGGTGTTCAGAAGCGTCGTTCTGATTCCAAACAGCTCGCCGCGCGGCTTCTCCTCTGGCAACCGCCTGCAGCTCTGGCGCAGTCTCTCCGAATCCAAGTGGCCACGCTCCTCTCCTCCTCCTCAGGGCAGGCCCCGGTGTCCTGAGTCCACACAGTTCTCCCCGCCACTCCTCCCCCGGGCAGCCGCCGGAGCCCCAGTGGCTGCTCCGAGTCCCAGCGCTGTGCCGAGCGGCCTCCTCTACGGCGCTCCAGCGGGGGGAGGGGCGTCTCGTCGGCAGTTCTACTTCACAAAGTTTCCTGCGTTCCGGGACCCCCGTCCCATCCGGGATGCCCCCCCAGGGGGTGAGAGTCACCCGGCTACTTTGAGTTGGTCCCAAGCGTCTCAATATCTCCTCTCTTGAATCCTGAGTTCTGGAGCAACACGTAATGCAGCCACCCTCTAGGCCGCCATCTTGAAAAGCTCCCATTTTAATTTCTAAAACATCAATATATATAACCCACGTAAACAAGCTCTTTGGGGTTATCTTTTTTGGAAACAAAGTTGCAGTTAGATGGAGAAATAAATGAGAATTATTTGAGATGATGGGTATATTAGCTTGATTCCATCATTCCACACTGTTTACATGGATCCTAACATCACTGTGTACTGGGTGGCTACATACAATTATACTTTGTCAAAAATTAATACAAGCTACTTTGTACTTTTAAAAAGTTTAACGAGAACTTAATATGGAAAATATGCAGTAGAAAATGTTTATTAATGCAAACTTTTTTCTCCCCACATTTCCACCCTTCTCCTCCCTGCCCTCTTCTCTTCAGGCAAGTAATCCCTTAACTTCGTTGCTTTAGAGGAGGGATGCTACCAAGTGGAAAGGAGAAATGGTATCCAGCTTTTGTATTTCCCAAAAGTCTAAACCTATTAAGGAAATAACGCTAGTTGCTTTGAAGGAGTAATAACAAAATTAAGCAAGTGTCACTGAGGAAAAAAAACAAAACATTGGCAGTACTGGGATTGGGCAGCTGTCCAAGGACTAGAAAAAAATTCCTATCATCTGAGGGTGGGCATGGAGAAGAACAAAGACAGGAGGGAATCAGAAAAAAGAGAGCTGGGCTGAAGAGGCTAGGAAGACAGGAACTAGGCCCTGCTCAGTCACAGTGAGTCACCTTCCAGTGCCTTGGAGCAAGGCAGGAACTGGAAACTGCATCAACTCCTTGAGAGTAGGCAAGTTTCTCTCTTTCCCATGAAAGATGCCATCGATTCATCCAATCTGAACAACTTCAGAACATTCCCAGCTAGTTTTAAGCCCAAGGGAGGAAAGCCAGGATCTTGGATGGTGGAGGGTGGAAGGAGGACAGCAGGCAGCAGTTCTAGACCCTGTAAGTGGAATCAGACTGGAATCAGCTGTAGGTCCAACCTGAGCTGAGAGAACAGTTCAACACACCTTTTCTTACATATTAGGAGCACAAGGAATGCCTGTTGCATCTACAGCAAATAAGGAATAGTGTTACTGTCTAGCAAATGTTGCTATGGATTGATTGTTCTGAGATCCAGTTCAGCCCCAAGTGAGTTTTCTTGGCCCAGCAGAGAGGATTTGCATATATGTGTATTTCTATGACTGTGGCTCCATTATATTGGTCTTTTTCTTTTTGATATCAACAAAACCTAGAACTTAACAAGTATTCCATAAGTGATATTCAGAATAAAATACTTACTTATTTAAATTTGGTAGAAATTAAGTCATGAAAAGTTTCTACGTCAGAAATGCATTTCTAATATCTCAATATAAGTAAATTAATGCAACCAATTAATGAAACCTTTATATAATCTAACTCATTTTACTAGATATGGAGATAGAAGTTTCTCTTATTAGTATATTTATTAAAGAGGAATTCTCAAATATGTCCAACATAAAGTTTGATAGGATAGAAATTTAGGATTTAATGATTTAGAATGTCAGTTTTGTTCACTCAAACATTAATGTTGAGGGAGATTGGTGTAGAGGTTAAGATTGGGTTTGATCTTTGCCCTTACACCTTGTAATCTCTTTGCCTTGAGGAAATTTCCTTATGCTCTCTGAGCTTCTGTTTCTTAGATGTAAGACATGGCCATACTACCTGCTTCATGGGGTCTGACAGTCTAAGGGCATCATGTTTGCAAAACCCTCAATTCAATAGGCACAAGAAGGCTCAGTAATTGCTAGTATTTATAGAATATATGCATGCAAACACTGTTCTGAGCATTGTGGTTCAAAAATTAATGACATGTTCCCTTTTTTTTGAAATTACAGTTTATTGGGGGAAATGGCATGAGTAGGATTTTCCCTGTGTTGTAGTCAGTAATGGAAATGTGGATGATGTGGTTTTGTGAGAACAAAAAAATGTCACTTAGTCTCTTATCTCTGCATGGCTCTTTATGTTTTAATGATGGTAGAATAATCATTTGAGACATTTAAGGATGTGTTCTTTTCTTCTTTGCTGTAATAATGTATAATATTGATGTGACGGTGAGGCCACCATTAACTTAAAACAATAATGAAAAAGAAAAACTATCAGAAAGCTTCTAAAACCAAAAGCCTTTATCTAGATATAAGGAAAAAAGAAAAGATGTGAAAGGGAGGTGTGCCAGCAAAGTTATGCTTCCCCTCATGGCTCCTGACCAGAAAAATCCTTCCAAGTTGGGAAAAGGGAAAAGAAGAAGGAGACACAGGACAGTCACTCGATAGGTCTGCCTTTGAGATTTGCCTACCATGGGGCAAAGGAGAGCGGGGAAGGAGGGTTACAGAAGTGTGAGAGACTCTTCCCTTGAAGACTGGAGAAGAGACGGCATGGGCCTCCAACAGTTGAAAGTCAGGGAGGGTGCTGGGGTGATGGGAGTGACAGCTCACAGTCCAGACTTTCTTTAGTGAGTGACTGAATGATTCAGGAGAAAATAATATTGAAATTCATGTCAAGACACGGATAAGGAAATGTGCAACTAAAAACAAGTTATGCCCAGTCCCTATTGGAGGGCATCAAGGTATCTCTATGCTAGGCCAGTGCCAGTGAGCCTCCTGGGAATCCAATGTCTGCCAGTGGTGACTTGGACAAGCACTCTCTACTGAACATGTAGTGAATTGTGCTGGGAACTCAAGACCAACATGAGACCCAGGCAGGTGAATTTCCTGAACAGAGGGGCCCCTCCTTGAGAATGCTGTGCTGGCAGCCCAGTAAGTCTTCTCAAACTTGCAATCAATGTCAGGGAGGAGGAGGATCTTCAGAGAGGGGGACAAACAGAATAAAATTGAATTACACACCTGATAGACTAAGAAATCACTGCATTATGCTGAGTTTATCTGAAAGTCACCAGATTTAGTTTCTGCATCTGACTTGGAAAGCTTGGAATCAAAGCACTGCGAGTTGCATTTTCCCTTACTTGTATCTGTATGTGTGAAATTGATGGAACATGTAATAATACTACTTAGCATCTAACTTTTATGTGATTCTGTGGGGGGTCAACAACTAATGGGTAGAAGAATATGGTCCATTAAGGCCACCAAACACCTTTCCTGTTCATCACAGTAGCTTGGTGCTATGTATAGACTCTAAGGCTTTGCAAGTGCTGAGTTTCTTATATGCTGGTGACATAGTATTATGATTTAAATAAGTAAAAATTATGTAGATGAATAACAGGAACATACTATTGAAAGAAAGTATGTTTTTGCCATCCTGGCTATTTAGGAAGAAATTCACTAGGCTCTGGTTCCTAATATTGATGCACAGAATTAATTAGGTTCACAGGCCAAAGATACTGCGATGGACTTGCTCTGGGCCAACCACACTCAACTCCTAGCCCACTACCTGTATCCTTAACTTTTACTTCCATGAAAAAGAATACTGGAAGCAAGAGAGAATATGGAAAGGGTAGGGATCCTATAGTGCTAACATGTAAACCCTTCTGAATTTGTAGCATCATATAAAATTCCCTGAAATTATCAATTACGTGGGCAAAAACTCCTAACTGCTTTACAGAGGTCCTTTGCCCCAGCCTGCAACTTCCTTTAAGAGTAGGATCCCGCTTCATTCAGTTTTATAAAGAAACACCCAGAAACTGTAATGTACAGAGTAGAATTTCAGTAAATATTTCATTCAAGCCTTTCTGTAACATCACAGCCCTTGGGAACACTTTTATTTTTCAGCCCAAATAAAAAGATCTGTTTTTCTAAAAGTCTATGCCTAGAATGCGTGAGTGCTAACATAATTGAAAAGTATGCCAGAAGGATTGGTACAGAGTGTGTGTTATAACAGACTGGTCTGTCACAAAGTAAGTCTTACATATTTATATGCATGTTAATTTACAAGCATCTATTTCACATGACACTTTATTTTGCATTTCTGTACCTGCCAGTAACATTTTCGTGCCAATAAAATGTCATTAAGTGCTTTATTTTGTCAAGAATTATTTCTTTCAATTTTTTCAAAAATTACAAAACTTAGAGATTTCAATATAATAGAAGCCCTGAGAGGTTGTAAGAATTTCCTGTACACAGATAAGGATGTTGAGATCTGCAGAAATTAAATAACTTGCACAAAGCATTATCTGTGATAGACTCTTTGCTGCGGATAGTCAGACAATTAATTGTAAAAACTGTTTGAAGACTAGCCAGGGAAACTTTACACAGGAGGTGGTAACACATTTTGCTCTGTCATGCACAGCATTTTAAAAGTCACTAATCACACTAAACTATATGGATATAGGTCATGCTTCTAAAGTACAAGAGTTCTACTTATAGGAAAGTCACAATAATTTGGACAAAATTAGAAAAAAAAAATGGATTTGCAAAAGATGATTTATAATTTCTGAAGCCAGTAAAACTGAATCCACCTACCACATAAACCAATCCCCACACATTAAAGTCACACTATCATGGTTTTCTACAGTTAAGCCACAATATCCAAATGCACACTATGTCAAAGGAGAGGGATGTCATATGTTCATGTGTGTTTGCCTTTTTTCTCTAAGCAAAAATGTTCCCTTCTGTGTGCTTATCATTTTTCTGTGCCTTTGACACTGCATAAAATATTTAGTTAATAGTTCCTTCACAATCTGTTAGGTTCACCTCTTAACCAGTTGCTTTACAGTATAGCCAATTTTCTGCCAAAAAAAAAAATTTTTGACACTTACACATGGTGTTTGGCATAAAACACACCATTTTCTGGCTTATATGACATTCCTGTGTGTCTTTGTGGTACACCAGGTTTTAATAGCACATCACTTAACAGGGTGCATCATAAAAAACTAGTTATTTATAAATAAATTATAAATTATAAAGTCCTTAATGACAATTACTCTATTCAAAGGGCTTCTTAAAGTGCATGGGAGCTATTCGAGTAAATGTTGGTCAAGTCAATGAGGAACATAAATAATATTAAGTACTGGACACTGGGTAAGAAAACCTTATTATAGGACCCTAAGAAGTCAGTTTACAAAGATTTAATCAACTAGTAATACAAAAGAGAGGGGTCATGAATTACAGTCAGGTTCAAGAAGCAGATCAGAACTGCCCTACCTACACCACCTCCACCTCCTCCCCAGTCTACCTGCTTCAAAATATGGAGGGTGTGAGCCTGGGAGTGTGACTTGGTGTTACAGTGTGTGCCTAGCATGTGCAAGACCATGGACTGGCTTCCCAGCATTGTAAACCAAACCAACATGACAAAAAACAAAAGAGAATATAGAGTATGATAGGCAGAATGACCCCTCAAAAACAGATGACCATACTCTAATCCCTGGCACCTTTGAATGTTTTATGTCACATGCAAAAGGGACTTTTAAGATGTAATAAGCAATTGTATTATCCAAGTGGATCCAATGGAGTCAGGTAAGGCTTGAAAGCAGAGAAATTCTCACAGTGGGACCAAGAAAGACATGGTAAAAGAGATGTTAGAAGGTTTGTAAGTGTGGAAAAACTCAGACATAACTATTTTATGGCTCTGAGATGTAGAATACCATGTAGAGAGATCAAAGAGTGTTTTCTGGAAGCTAAGAGCAGCACTCAGCTGGCAGCAAGAAAATGGGGACCTTTGTTCTATACCGGCAAGTACCTAGGCTCTTTCAACAGTCTTCATAACCTTGGAAGCAGATTCTCCCTCAGTGCCAACAGATGAGAGCCCAAACAAGTCTACACTTTGATTTTGTCCATGAAAATATATGATTTTCAATGTGTTTTGGTCCAGTGATTCATTCGATCATGCATTAATGCTGCCATTTATCTATTTGCTATTTGCTATCTGTTTTCTGAAGAGCAGACCTGCTTTGGTATGCCCACCACAGATCTCAGGATCACATGTAGCCATCCAGGGCACTCGAATAGTGAGATTTATGTGGTAGATAGAATCATTAAATGACTCTCCAAGATTTCCCACTCCAATTCCTGGGACTGCGAATATCATGAGCTATTACACTCTGATAATGTTACTTTCACATGGAAAAGGGATTTTGCAGAAGGAAATGGGTTTTATAATCAGTAGTCTTTGAGTAAATCAAAGGAAGATCATTTGCTGTTCTAACCCAATCCTGTAAACCCTGTAAAAGCAAAGAGATTTTTCTTCTGGCAAGTGAAAGGAAGGGAAGTCAGAGAGATTCAAAGTGTGAAAAGTTGTCTTTTGAAGGTTGAAATGTGACTTTGCTGCTTTGAAAATGGAGTGGGCCATATGATAAGGAAGCGAGGCTCTAGTCTGATAAGGATAAGCAGAGTGATTGGCTCATAGCCAATAGGGAGGTGAGGAACTCAGTGCTACATCTGTGAGGAGCTGACTTCTGCCAACAACCTGAATGAAGCAGATGTCCAAACAGGAACATAGCCTAACCAAATCTTGATTTCAACCTTCGGATGCTGGGAACAGATGACTTGAGCCTCTCAGACTTTAGTGTTACAAAAGTATTAGATAATAAGTACCAGCACTATTTTAAGCCACAAGGATTATGGTAATTTGTTAAACAGTAATAGAACATACATTGCTATAATAAAAATGTATTATCTTAAAATCATGGTTGTTTCCTTTGTTAATCATTCAATGAGATGCTATTAAACAGCTAAGTGGGAGAATAAACTTGTGCTCCGCCTTAGCAGTCTTGATTTTGAAAACCTGGAAGATCTAAAGTGTGTCCTTAATGATGGGTGATGCAAGGGCACTCATTGGATGGAAACAGTCCATGAATGGAAAGATCTAAGTCATTTTGAATGGGGCTGATGTCACTAAGCATGGTGGCTTCTAATGTTTGTTAGAGGTAGATATCAGATTAAGCAATGTTAAATTTATGATAATCAAGATAAACTTACAAAACCAGCATTTTGATATGGATACATTTAATAAAAGGTTTTTATTTATGCAGGAATTTAAGTGTCAAAGAAAATTTACTCATAGTAATTGAAAAGTTCTATGAGATGAGTGATGTGTAGATTATTGAAGAGCTCCTATAGGTTCAGGAAATAAAAATGGTTTCTCACATCAATATGGTGGTTTATAACCACATACGACCCTTATTCATGCATTTAATCACTCAATCAGTCAAGACCTTTGCCAAGCATTTATTTAGAACTTAGAACTTGCCCCAAGTAATTCTAGGTGCTAGTGTTACAAAAATGAAAATCAGTGTGTTCTCCAAATACAGAAGCAGAACCACACAATTGTTGTAGTGTGTAAAATCCTCTATGATAAAAATAATCAGAAACCAAGTAAGAAAGAGAGGGATCCAACCTAGGCTGGGGAAAGACAGACGTAATATATGATCTGCAAATTGAACAATGTGTAGAAGTTAGTCAAGTCAACAGATGGAGGGAAGGGGTTTTGTAAGGAGAATACAGCAAGCTCATATCAAGGACAGAGAACAAGGCATACTTGAAGAGATGGAAGAGTCTTCAACAGTTGAGAGTTTGGAGTGCACACGTGTCAAAGCTGAAGAAAAGCCCAGAGTCAGAGGTTGACTCAATAGAACAACATTCAGGCTTTCCCAAGGGGTTGGGTTTTCATTTTCTGTTGCACACTAACCTTGTGAGGCTTAACAATTTTAAAAAAACCAATGAAATGTCATGAGGGCCTTATCATCTCCTAGGCAACTTGTGTGTGAGTCAGCAGAACTGATCTTCTAAACTCCTGAACACAGTGCCTCCCTCTTGACAGCCCTGTTGTGCCTAGCTATTGTCCTGACTGCCTACACCTGGCGAAGCCCAGTATTAAACATTCCAGGTGGGCTCTGATACCAGGTTGGTCACAGAAGAGGGTGGCCAATCATCCCGGTGACATGGGACCCTTCTAATTTTAGCAATGAAAGCTCCACATCTCAAGAAGCCCTTCACAGCCACAGTCTGCAGTTATGGATACAGAGGTCATGGAAATTAAAAAGACCCACATGGGGGTGAAGATAAGTGGGGGTGCTGAAAACAACACATTTTTAGTATCAAATGGAAATTGTATAGATTATGTTTCCTAGTTTCTGTTGCTAGTTTTTTACTGACCACTGATGCTGGAACCAGATTTTCAGTCACAATGTTACATTGCTTAGAATACGTGACTTAAGTGTGCAAAGGAAGTGCACTGGGACCATGTGTGTTAACAGTCTGTCTCTGACTTTGCCTATGGATCAACCCTTGCGTTTATATGGAGCTGGTATTAATTTAATGTTTAACACTGGGATCATGTTTTCTAACAGTTCAGATAATAAAAATGAAAGTAATTGCAATTTCAATGCCAGTATGACCTAAACATCAACAAAAAGAAAAATTAAACCACTGTGCTCATTTTATGATTGATAGAAGGACACAGACAATGGGATTGTGGCTATATGGTGAATGATCGTGGTGTCCTGGTAGCTCCCCGTGATGGTATAGTGGTTAGTACTCTGCGTTGTGGTGAATGATCCATAAAAAGAACACTGCACAATATAAAGAAAAAATATGAATTAGGGCATGATAGAGAAAGGGATGTGAATTAATGAGCCTAAATCTCACAAGTTATTTTTAAGTAATAGAGGGTTTTTCTTTGTTTGTTTTAGTTTCCCAAAGAGAATCCAATATTCAGTTGAAGACAGCAGGTATTGAATTAACTTGGAAATACCAGATGAATAAGCACTGCTTGTTCCCCTGATTACTTTATGAAACCAGTAAAGTTATATTTCTTGATTTAGACATTGTACTCACATTACCCTGTGGCCAAGGGTATTTTTGACAATAGATGAGTTGGCCCCTCACTGTGTACAGCTGAATCTGTCAGATCTTATCAATGATCATATTTTTATAGTAAAGAGAGTAATACATTGATTTATAGTAACAACACAAAAGATCCCTATAGTTCTGAAGTTCTTTGATTTGATAAGAATAGTTTCAAATTATTTTCTTGATTTGTATAAAAATTGTAATGGAACTTCAGAAAACATAGAACACAAGATAATGGATAATTTGTTCAAATAAAAACTAGATTTTGTTCATCAATCTACATATTCAGAAGATAGTGCCAATGTAAATTTTGGAAGATTACTTTTTTATACTTTTTATCAAAGAAAATGAAAAAATCTGCTTATGTCCTGTATACTTCCTATTCAGATAATAAGTAAAATGAGGGCTAGGGATGTGGTTCAGTGGTAGAGTATTTGCCTAGCATGCACGTTACCCTCAGTTTCATCTCCAGCACAATTAAGTAATTAAATGCATACTATGTATTGGCCTGTGAAATACAGGCTTTCATAATGGAAGATTTTTGACTTCTCAGTTCTCCTATGACATGCAAATGCACTTAATGTGATTTTTGACTTAATAGACATGGGAAAAAACAATCTCAGACATGTATCCACAAGATGGCTACCAAGATTGCTTACTATAAAAAGAGGTTAAAATGTTGGCTGCCAGTATTTTCAAAGTGGGAAACAATGAATATTCTTCTCCAACATGAAAATACATTAAGTATAAGAAATGTAAAAGGATTCCAATAAAATAGAAATTATACTTTCTTTCCCCAAAGCTGTTTGATAATCTTTGAAAAGGCGGTGGAGGACATGGAAAAGGATGAACTAACCTTAACCTGAGTTGTTTGATGTTATATTTAAACTGCAACAAAATCTCATACACTGAAAAATAAACTCATATTTTGGAAACAAGACTTCTTTATAACTGAGAAAAAAAAGTTGTCAGAGAAGGGCAGCCAAGTTAAATAGGAGTTTTTCAATTTCTTTACTAAAACTCTAACTTATTTAGAATTCAACTTCACTTTCTCGCATTCAAATTACCTCTGTTCCTAAAACCATCTTCCCTGAGAAAGAGAAGTTTAATTTAGAATGACATTCAGCATGCTTCAGAGATTCAAAATGATGAATATTTTTAGTTATGATAAACTGTATGTTGGCTGTATACATATGAAACAACTGACCAATAAAGAAATTGTCTATCAAAGCACATCTATCAATGCAAAGTTGAGGTGTACATTTAGAAAGCAGGAAACTCATTCCTGTAAGCCTAAAGGTCCACTGTTGCTAGCAAGTAAAATCCTAATAATCTCATCCTCAAGTGCTTTTGGTAAGATATTTAGTTGAATGTCATCACAAAGGAATGATCCTAGGAATGTATGCTTGATAAAGTAAAACTGCATGAAAAAGTGAGATTTGCATAATTGTATTGTTTTACCACTCATTAAATAAAAGATGTTCTAATGGCTACTGTTAGTTTAAAAATATTATTGGAGAAATAGAAAAAAAAAATAAGTAAAAATATCCTACAGTGATATGGAAGAGAAAGTAACATGAATACTACTTTTCTGGAATATAAGTCCTGTCTAATTAGTAGAGTTCTACTAACTATATTTACTTCACAAGTCTCTGATGAATGATCTCTTAAGAAATCTTATCCTTTTGTATATTTATGTATTTAAGAATCTATTAATATAAAAAGCAAAATTTTAAATTCAAATATAGAGTTAAAATACAGAATTAGAAGAAAAGAAGCAGCATTATTAAAATATTGTTATATTTTTATAATGAATTTTTTTTGGTTAAATAGTCATACTATTAATTGCTACTAATCACTAGTGTTAAATGTTCCTACCGGTATTTTGTTTTCTGCTAAATAAATGCAGTAGAAAAATAAATATAGTGTAATTCAGATGAACACATTTTTCCTATTTTATATTAAAGTAATAAAATATAGGTATACGATTATGCATTTTTGCTACCATTGGCATTATTATTATTACTTGTTTTTTTGGTTTGGTATGACTGTTTCTGCTCATGAACTGTTGGCCACTAAAACACTGACTCTAAAATGTTGGACACCCTACAGAAAAGTCATCTATGTGACTTTTTAAAATTAAAGACTTCTAGGCCCCATACCTAGAGTGATGGATGGGAATAAGGTCTAGGGGGTTGTTCTGAAAAGCATCCATGTATTTCTAATGCATAACTTGGTTTGTATTCCTCTGTGGTGTTCCCATGGAGGTTAGCAAATTCTTGGTGCTTTTTCTGTCTCAGATTCAGGAAGTTGTGTACTGAAATCACCAAAAGGCACCCCTATATTTTAAGTGGTAGGAACACAGTGGCCAGCTCCCTGTCTGTGTATCCAGGTTTGATTGCTCACTGGCAGTAGGACTGTGGGCTGGTGAACCTTTTACTGATGTATTTTCCTCACATATAAAATGCAGCTGACAATAGATTATACTAAAAGGGTTGGGTACTACCTTGAACTTAAAATGTTCCCTAAATACAAGCTAAATAAAAGACAGTTGAAATTCTTTCTCTTTTCTGTTTTCCAGATGGAAATCCAATGACAAGTACAATTACGATTTGTTTTCTAATGGGAAAGATCAGGAATGTCTGGTGTAGAAAAACAGAAAACACAGTCATTTAATGGCTCTACATTTGTTTTTAACTTCTGATTTGGCCTTGAGTCATCTGAGCCCTGGTTTTGATCACTTACACTGGAATTTTGATAATATCTACCAGTGAGGGTTCTTTTGAAGCAAAAGAAAGGATAATTTTAAAAATTCCTAATGAATATTAAAATTCTATATAAATAGTTGATATTATTATCACCTTCTTTTGTGCATTTGAAACTATTCTAATAAAGGAAGCACTGACATACATGAACTGGGAATAATAGTTGTTATAAAGTTGTAAGTCTATACTGAAAAGATGTTTTTCTAAGTATTGGATAGTTTTATGAGTTTGCTTTATTTTTCTTACACAATACAGGAACTTAGAAGAGAGGAACAAAAGTTGTGATTCTCATATTGTAGATGTGCCTGATGGAGTTTGATATAAAAAGAAAGAATTCTATCAATTTTCTTAGGTGTGTGATTTTTTTTCTTTCAAATTGTAATCCCTGTTTTCTTTCTGTGTTTGATTGATAACGTACATTGTACCTGGCACCTCAATAAATATTCCATGCTGACTGAACACTAATGAATTGATACTGTGAACAGGAACTTAAATTATAGAACCATCATCTATGCTCATTCAGATTTCTAAACTTGACAGCAAAAGCTCTCAACTGGGTAAGCAGAGAAACAATCCAAATTTTACACTACTAGAATGATAATTAAAATCAGAATCAACATTTTAGGATATTTTCCCTGAATGCTTGCAATTCCTATAGTTTTGGAGAGCAAAGAAGTAGGTAAATGGTTTCTTATATGGCTTGGTAGCCTATTTTTCTAAGAATTAAGAAAGGTAGAACAGTATAGTCAAATACCCAATATTTTCATCAAAAACAATCCTTGACCATAAAATTATTCATATTTCCTCACCAGTGGTCCTTGGTCCTCTAAGGGCCTTATTGAAGTCCCAACTGTAAATCCAGTTGTGGCATGGCAGAAAGAACATAGCCATGTAGAGAAATCCAAAATTCCAAGTGGTCTTGCACTACTGCTATGTTTACATCTATATTCTAGTGTTTTGCTAGAGAAAAATAACATCATATTCTTGTAAAATAAGATTATTCCAGAACTCAGCCCCAAACAAATGAGATCACAAAATTTACACCTGTCAATTTCCATAATTGGTGATTTGGGTTTAGTTGGAAATTTCACCTCTGTGACATTTACTGCAGGTAGCCTCACAGAAAATTGCTTCCATTGTCACTCAAAGTGCATGTGTGCTTGGATCAGGGCATGGGTTTGTACATCACATCTGTTCTTTTCACTGCAAGTCTGAAAGAGAGATGTGCTTTCCTTCAGAATACAGAAAAGAAAATAGAAACTTGCATGTGATTAATCCCAGTACAAATACAGATAACCCCTGGTAAAGAATTTGAATTCCCATCTATTTGAATTTATGGTTAAAGTAGTGGCATTAAGGCATTGTCACTTTATTCTCCATTGAAGCCCTTAAGGAACTTCAAAAAGATGGAAGAAACAACAAAATCCTAAACTCTATTTAAATTAAATGAAGAAATGATAAAATGTCTAAACAGAAACATAAAGCATCACTTGCCAATAGTCTTGAAATTTGGGCTAATATGAGAGAACATCAACCCATGGAGTACACATTCCAACCCATGGAGTACACATTCTCAGATCTTGAGCAAAACATAATTTTTCATTTAAATAGGCGATTTGGTTCTGAAATACCCATCCACAGTTTTCCTGATGAAAGTGGTGAATTCTAAGGGACATTGGTGGGCCACAGAAAAAGAGAATAGAATACATATTTAGAGACCAAATTCCAACTCCTAGAATGTTAGGGTAATACCATGAAAGGAGAAATATCAGCGCAGAACATTTTACTCTGGATACTCTGGCTTTCTTGCAGAAGGAAATGTAGGGAGAAGTTATAGTATTCCAAACGAGAAGTTGTCAAGTTGATGAGGGAGCTGGTTCATGAGGTGAATGCTGGGCTGTGGCCTACAGTTGGCTGTTGTTCCAAACCACTGCTAGCCTATGGACACCTTCCAGTATAGAAGTGCATAACAAATACTGAGGCTTGAGGATTTACCAATACTGATCTGTTTCTAAGACAGGTAGCTTCACTCTGTCCCCTTGCTGTGACAAACTGAGTTGCTTTGTGGGTAGGGAATGGATCCCAAGGATGAGAGTCATACCTAATACCTAACTGGTGCTAAATAAGTTTTTGTTAAACTAAAGCAGAAAAAAAAAAAAAAAATGGAATTCTTTCTTTTTAACATAGTCTTCAATGATAAAACTGTGGGTTTTCAGTGACTATCAACATAATTTTTTGTAGGTTTAGTACTTAGAATTTTACTGACCCATGGTGAGCACTTAATTCATATATTAATTAAATGGCTGAAGATGAACTTTAGAAATATTTAAACATCCCTCTTCTGTGATCTCAAGTTAACCTGGTCTGATCCTTTCACACTGTAACAAGAATGACTTTTTTTCTCTTTCTTACATAAATGAGTTTTATCACCAGGAAGGCAAACAAATCAGTGGTATCTGAGCACTACTTGGACTAACCATAAGCTGTAAAGGTAACCAGGGCACAGATACATACATGAGGGTGTGAATTGGGAAGGATGAGTGCCTACTTCCTCAATATTATCCTACCTGTTCCTCAAAGCAGTCTGTACTATAGGCCTTGTTTTCTCTGTCTAGCAAATTAGAAACTTTGACACACCAAATGACTTACTCAAGGTCACCTAGACAGTAGCTGTCAGACTTCACTGTAGGTCACAGAACCCTGTGGGCTAGCACATTCCATGATGAGATATATAGAAAGGACATATACACTTGAATTAATTAGGATGTGTGAAAAAGTCAGAAAATAAATATGAAATGTATAATTATGTCCAATCCTCATGGGTCATCTCCCGAAGGAAAGCATAAGTCAAGAAATTATTTTAGAGCAGAGATCAATAAAAAGCATATCAAAAAAGAAATATTCTCCTGAGAATTTAAGGTATAGTCACACTAACATTAGCACATGGAAAGAAATCAGTGCATCATAAATAAAGAATAAAGGATATAATAATATTATCTACATAAGATGTAAAAATTATGTAGTATCCATAAATAATAAAATTGCTTAATAAATCTTTATATCCAATTATCTTTCCACATTCTCTTCGACTTTCATTTTCGAACAGTATTTCATGGAACATAAAAATGTTGAACTTCATCAACAAGGCCTCTTAAATTAAACACCAATATTCTGATCCATCTGGAATTTCAAAAGTCACCATCAGCCTAAGTGAGCTGCGCTATTAGTAAAGATATTTATCTCCATATACTCATTGAATCTCCATAGGAATATAAATAATACATTATGATATTTTTTATATGAAATTTTAAACTTTGGTCATGATAGTGAGGGGATGGATAAAAAGAATATTTTTGCACAATTCAAGATGGGCACCAACCCCTCCAAATATCCACCTGTAATAACTATCTTATACTTTAATCAGACATTCTAGGCCTATGAAATGTAGAAATTTCTTACTTACACCCAGTTTAATCTGACCTTTGATCTAACTGAATGAGCTGTGTAAAAATATTAAATAGCAACAAAACCAACCAAAAATAGAGACCTCAAGTTCATTAGACCATATGTCCTTTCTGTTGATAAACTGTTTCCATATGGACTATTGATCATTTATTCATTCATGTGAAAAAATATGTTGAATGCCTACCACATGCCCAGTACTAGAAAAATAATATGCATACAATAAGCAAGTTGCCAGCCTCCACTGAGCATAGAGCTGTGCTGAAAAAATAATTTTTAATATTGATTTTTCTTCTGTTATTTCCCTGTCTTTTCTGCTCATCTTCAGTTCAAATGTTTAGCACATTCCAGATTCCTTACATATAACATATAACAAGGCTGCAGGGGGAAAAGGTATGGGGCTATTTCTAGCTTTTCAAACTAACCCATTCAGCAGGACAGAAAGGTCTGTTTCTCACCATCCCTGCTATTCCTCTCCTGAGATTCTGGCAGGTCACCACCATCTCTTGATCTCTTGCCCAGAGCTTCCTTAACCAGTATCCCTGCCCCTCTCCTTGTTGTTCCGAAGCCCATTCTTTGTCATGTGGGTAATCCTCATAAAAGGTAAGTCATATCCTGACCCCCTTTGTTCAAATCCTTCCCATTCCTTCCCTTTAACTCAGAGTAAAGTCCAAAGAGCTTACTGTGGTACACAAAGCTCTCTAAACACACCCACTTCCCATCTCTGTGCTCTTCTACATTTCTTCACTGAAAGGTTAGGAGACAACAAACCATTTTCAGAAAGAAGTGAGGATCAAGGAAGAAACGCCTTTCTCTGTGGCCACATTCTGAAAAATGTATTCTCCTTCACTGACTGATAAACAACCTTAAATATACAGGCATAAAGGAAGACAGGAGGAACTTTGCAGCTTTCCTGATACTAATCTGTGAATATTGTCTCTGACAGACGTGTCAGAGGAAACTGAACGTTTAGGATGAGGATATAATGCCTTGATTTAGAGATTAGATAAAGTTTAGACTCTGTATAGTATAGATTGCTTACAGCCCACATTTGTTATACGGCTTTGGGGAAATGTGTTTTTCTTTCTAGTTCTCTATCAAAGGCAGTTAGTGTTATACTTGCCCTAAGATGTTGTTTTCCAATTGTTGTCCAAGTTACCCTACCTTGTATTGACTGATACCCACTCTGTGTTAGGTACAATGCTGGGCACTGGACATAAAATGATGAATCAGACAAGACCTCGCTTGTAAGGGGCACATACATTCTAATGGTGGACACAGAACCTGTGGTATCGCCACTGTATTTTAGCTGCAAGGAGTTGTGAAAATCAAGTCCTAGGAATTAAACTTGTGTATTCTTGGATAAGCAACTTGAACTTCTTCACCTTCAATTTTATCATCTGCAAAGAGCTACTGTGAGGTTTGGATGATCATTTTTCCAAAACGGTTATTTTTGGGGGGAGGTATCGGGGATTGAACTCAGGGTCACTCGACCACTGAGTCACATCCCCAGCCCTATTTTATATTTTACTTAGAGATAGAGTCTCACTGAGTTGCTTAGCACCTCGATTTTGCTGAGGCTGGCTTTGAACTCAGGATACCCTGCCTCAGCCTTCAGAGCTGCTGGGATTAAGGCATGTACCACCATGCCTGTCTTTACAAAAATTCTAATTTCATTGTTGCACATTGTAAGTACTCAAGAAGACGTAATTATTATTCCAATGTGTGAGAAGTATTTTATAGTATTTTCATGACTTTGTATTTCTGGGTTGCTACCCTACATGTGGATAATATTGCTGATTATTTTGGAAGCAAACAATTGATTTGCAAGCAAACACAAACTGGAGCAGGATGATATCATTGACGGGAGTCAGGAAGTAAATAAGAAGATCATATATAAATTCTACATTAACCATATTGTTTCTTGAAGATGGCTATATTTTCATCTTTTTATAGACTCAGCCTTTTGTAATTGTTTAGGTTAATCAGGAAACCAACTGTTCTTGGGCATTATGAAAGAGTAAGTGTCAGCTACTTTAAAACTTGATCTCTAACTTTATATAGACACAATGCAGGTCCCTTCCTTTGTATCTACTTCTTGAATTTTATTCACAAGTATCCTTCTATAGGAAGGGGAAGGAATTCAAAATTACCTGCTTAGCTGCCATGTGTCCAACATATGCAAAGAACATTTTCCACCATCTTACTTAATTCTCACAATGCCTCTGTATTGTACCATGGTTATAGCTGTGAATTCAGGTACAAAGAATATATTGCATACATTGCCACATCACAGAAGTAGTAAGACCAGGACCCAGGGAAGTAGGCCAAATATTCTTTCTTCACAGAGGACTGCCATTTCTCAAGGCCAGCAGAGCTCAAGTCAGACAATGGTGATCTAACCCTTCATTCTTAATACTTGTTCCTTAAGTAACATCCTCACAGTTACCTGAGTTTCCTGAGTGAGCATACCTACATACACACATGTACACGCACACACACACACACACACACACACACACACACACAAATACACAACTCAGAATTCTGGACTGGTCCTTGGTTTCCAAGCATCAGCATTAGCAATGAAAAGGACACAGTCGCACCCTGGCATGCAGATAAGTTTCAGTTGGTGGATGAGAATCAGTTTTAGGACAGAAGAACTGATAGTATTCAAGTTATCAGTATCTGCCAGGCTGAAGACCTCACACAGGGACTCCTGTGCATAAAATCCTGGACTGAACAATTTAAATGGCTTTTCCTCCTGCAGAAGTTCACGAAGCTTTTACTATGCTAAAGTGCACATCACAAATCTTTTTTGTATTTTTTATCTGAAGAGATTAGTGCTGCACTGAAGATACATAGGAAGCAACTGTAGTAATAAAAAAAGTAAAGGTAACCAAAGTGTTCAAGTCAAGGTTTCGTTATCCATTACTAGATGTATGTATGTATGTGTGTATGTATATATATACACATACATATATATATCCATTATTATGTTTTGTATATATCATATAAATATTATAAAATATGCAGATATATTTGCTTTAAGTGTAATACAGAAATAAGAACAGCAATGGCAAAACAACCATTTCTTAAGTTTGCATATTTGACAAAAACTGTTAACTCCTCATCTTTATGAAATACTGTAAGTCAGGCCGAGTGGCAAACTAAGAGACAATGTAACTGATAGGAGCACAGCCACTGAAGTGGACCCCTGCCTTTAAATCCCAATGCCCTCTCTCTAATCTTGCACAAGGTGCTGGTCTCCCTATGCCTCAGTATTCCCATTCATAAAGTTGGTATAACAATGCTTACATGTATGACACACTATTCATCACATTTTGCCTATAAGAAAATTGACAATATGATACAACCGTGAGATTGAAAAAAGTAAGAAGCAACTATCCTTCCTGACATGTTTGGATCTTAGAGCCAGGGATCCTAGACTAGAGCACCAGCGTTGCCAGCCACTACTCCATGGCTTTGGCAAGTCAGCATTGCTATCTAAGTTCTCAGACAGGGAAAATTGTTCTGATGCTCAGGACACCTGTCTCAACTCTTAGACACTGGACCTGAATGAGATCATGAATTGGAAAGCACCCAGAATGTGGTCGAACACACTAAATGTTCAGTAAATGTGTACGGAATCTAAATGTTCTTTTTGTAATATTCTCTCCCCATTGAACACCAATTGAGAAAATGATGTTTAAGATAGCAATGACAGAAAACTGAGCCAGTAATCGATTGTGTAAGTCAAACCTTAGTTTGTTTTGTTTTTCATCTTTGCTTCTCTCTTTCTCCAAGAGACACATTCCTCTCTGAAACTGCAAATGTAGTAGCCACCTGGTGATGACTTCGTAAGAGAATTTTATCTCTCATTTCTTTTTCGCCTAGGGTCTTTATAGTGAACGAAACTTACATGCTTGTTCATACCTCTCCTTTCCCACTTTCTTCTCAACATCTACTTCTTTGATTACCATTGCTTCTACGGCTCAATGCATTTTAATGTCTGCATCATCTTGATTTAGAACTATTTTAATCTCTACAGACTCTAGGATATTTTCCAATGTAAAATACAGATTAAATGGAGCTTACTCATTCTCAAATATCTCCCCTGGTTTCAGACTCTACCTCTGATCATTTTATTATGGGACAATTTTGCAACCTGAAAATGGAAGAGAAACAGCTCAGTTGCTCAAACAATTCTGGGATACATGAGCACTCCTGTCTTCTGTGCTCTTTAATTTGACAAACATTTGTTTCATGTTTGCTATGCATAATAGATAACAGAGTGTGAGTAACATAGGGTACATATTCACTTACGCTATCAATGTATATAGTAAGGTAGCTTTTGCATGACTGATACTGGCTGTGTTACAAGCCTGTCACTAGAGCACAGAGGACAGGGCAATTCATCGTCTCTTCGGATGCAGGGAAGGCTTTGCACTGGAATTGGACGGGAGATGAATTGCCTTGAAGAAAGTAGCTTAAAAATATGGAACTCCCAGCAGTAGAAAGAGCACGATCAGAGACATGTATGTGGGAATGACAGCACAACTGCAAAGGGGGAATAAAGTACATGAGAGGATCAGAAAGGAAAGAGAGACGTAAAATTGCCTCACACAGACAAAAACCAGACCAGTGTTCATACCAGAGACAAGCACGGGGGTCTTGTATAGGGACAGTTCCATCCTCTATGCATTCATTTATATATTGAAGTACAGATGAGTAAGGGCAGATTTCTACTGAGTTAGGAAATAAATTCTTAGCAAAGTGTCAATATTAATGAGTTTTACTCATAATATCACTAAAAAATTTTCTTCATTAGTGTATCTCTCCCAATCTCTTAACTTTCAGGATAAAATATAAGAACTTCAGCACATGCTGTCTACTGTGAACTGCTATCATTTTACCTCTCTACCTACATGTTCTGGTTCTTCTAATATTAGAATATTCCTAATCACTCAGTCACTCCCCAGTCTTCTACTGGGCCACTGAGTCTTCTCCCTCAGTGGCACTGCATGGGCTCTGTCCATTCTCAGGAATCCTATCTTCTGAGTTCCAAACTTACCTGCCTTTACAGACTGCAATTACTCCTCAAGTTTCTGCTCAAGTACTGCCTCCTTTGAGAGGCCTCTTCTGCAGTTTTCACTCGAAATCTCTCTGCCTTAAAATACCAGAATGGGGACCCTCTGCTGGGTTCCCACGGTACTTGGGGCTTCTCTTAAGCAGATCAGCTAGGTAAGTGGAATAGGGGAGCTCTTTGTGATAATAGTAGGGTATGAATTTGATTCACCCTTTCATTTGTATATTCATTCATTTACTATTCATCAAATATACATCAAGGACTTCTTAAGCAATATATTATGAAAAAGATATAGATGGTTTCTGCCTTCACAGAGCTTACAGGCTAATGTGAGGCATGAATAGACAATTCCCTAGAATCTGACAGTGCTATGATGGAAGAAATGCAGGATGGGTAAGGAAGAGCAGGAGAAAGCACCTATGCCAGAGCCAGATGGAGAGAGCAGATGAAAGTGAAGGAGGAAATGGAAAAACTTTTTTAAAGAAGTAATTTCCAGGTGGAAACTTCATTCACTCAGCAAGCATTTTTTAAAAGAATTTTTTAGACAAATGAGAATTTATTCCTTTTTATTCTTATTTTAAAATATCCAATACTCTACTTCCATTAGAAGCTACCCATAAATACACAGCATAGTTACACATAACGATAGGATTCATTGTGACATAATTATAAAAGCCTGGAATATAATGTGTTCTAATCTGTCCCCAATACTTCCCCTTTCCCTCGCCTCCCCACACTTTCTCATTCCCTATCTACTCTACGGACCTTTCTGCTATTTACTTATGGTATTTTTTTAAATTAGTGTCTTGTGGATGTACATGATGGTGAAATTCACTGTGGAATATTCATATATTTAAATAGAAAAGTTAGGTCAGATTCATTCCACTGCCTTTCCCTGTCCCATCCCTGCTCCCTTCCCTCCATGCTCCTTTGTCTACTATGCTAAACATTTTTCTATTCACTTTTTTACTCCCTTACCCCTTATTTTGGATTAGCTTCACCCTATCAGAGAAAACATTTGCCCTTTGACATTTTGGGCCTGACATATTTCACTTAGCATGACAGTTTTCAGTTCCATCCATCTGCTGGCATTGAGCTCATAAAATAGGCCAAGGATCACAATTCAAGGTGCTTGGGATCTATCATTGAGGAAAAGACAAAAATCCATGCCTGTGAAATTTAGTTTTTAATATAGGACAACAAGAAACACATGACAATAAATAATTGAATCACATAATATATTAGAAAATGAAGGGCTGGGGATATGGCTCAGTTGGTAGAGTGCTTGCCTTGCAAGCACAAGGCCCTGGGTTCGATCCCCAGCACCACAAAAAAAAAAAAAAAAAAAAAAAAAAATGATGTTAGGGATGAAATAAAAAATATGGAGAAAATGAAAAGAAATGGGAGTGTTAGAAGTGCTGGGTTGGTATTTGGAGAGAGTTAAAGGACCAATGGCTTTTGACAAAGTGACGTATATGAAATCAAAGGAGGGTACAAGTCAAATGGGAGTCCAGGCAAAGGGATGGTCATTAAAGGTTTTAGAACATTGACGTCAAAAGAATATATCAATCAAAGTCAAGCAGGAAGCACAGGTTGTACAACAGGATTATTTGAGGAGGGTTGAATATAGGAATATGGGTGTAAAAGTATAAGAAGGCTGTAAGGAAATCTCAGAGATAGCATGGTACCAAGGGATAAAAACAGCAGTGCTTCATTAGCACCATCCACTGAAGAATAAGGAGAGTGAGCAGGTACCCAAACCCTGAGATGAAAGGGCAGTGGGGAGAGGGCTGCCTAACAAGAGCTGTAATGAAGGAATCAGGCAGCCTTCAGTCACCCTGCAGGCATCAGCCAGGGGAATCAGGGCCCTGAACTTACTCTCCCCTCTCCCTTTGATATCTGTCTGGACACTACTTCTCATTAATGGAATCCAGCTGGGAGCTACAGGAAGTGAGACATGTGGAGCGCAGAGTATCTTGGAAATGGGCGGACAGTAGAATTTAAGGACAAATGCAAGAAACTCACACAGGGAATGCTGAAGAATTTAATCTTGAGAATTAGAAAGCCATGTGTATTTAATGTACTAAAAAATAAATATTTAATAAAAGAATCAGAAAGGGATGCATTTGATATGAAATTATAAGGAGAATCTCTGAAGTACACTATTGGTAAAGATTCTTGTAGTAGGGTTGAGTAGGAAATAGAAAACATTTGCAATGATTTTCCATATATTAGTGTTTGGGAAACAAAACTGGTATTATAACCCTACTTAGAAAACTGTTGTGAAATATTGCTTATTTGCTCTCTTCATTGGCATGTAATTACCACTTTTCGATTCTGGAGGTTATAATCCTTCCGTATTTGCCTTCCATTTCTCATTAGAAGGACTCTTGCACTCTAGAACTTTGGAAGTCAGTTAATGCACTAATGCTCCACAAACAATGGTGATCTGAAAAAATTTACCTACATGTCAGGAATAAGTGGAAAACTTCAGAGGAAAAAAGGAAAGAATAAATGTTTCTCTCCATAGGAGTTATGACTTCTCACGATCCATGTTTCATTGGTAACTGATAGCATTCATATTTATTTGAAAAATCAGATTATATTGGCGTATCATTGTGAATCAGAGCCATGATGCAGCTGGCAACAAATGAACTTTGACAGGATACAGATGAATCTTCTTTCCCTGACCCTGCCTTATAACAATGAATAAAGCAAAGAAAATGAAAGTAGCAAAGCAAAATGTCAGAAGGAGAGCAGGGTTCAAAGCAATTTTATTTTGTTTGAATTCTATGGTAATGGGATGCTCATTGACTTTATGGTCAGATTTCCTGGTCTGATTTCCTGGTTGTCTTCTCTTTTTTACAAAGCTCTATCAAAGCAACCCCTCTGGAATATGGCCAGTTTTCTAATTCCTTTGCCAAGGCTGAGTGGTGAACTTACATTCATTTGTAAGAATTTTAAATGATTGAAAATGAGACTTGATATGCAGTTGTCTCTCTCCGGTCAAGATATCAGTGTCACAAAAGTGCCCAAGCCTTCTGGGTCTCTTTCTCTCTGAACTTTTTCTCCTTGTGAGGAAGCCCACCAGGGATTTAACTAGTTTGAAATCTAGGGTGCATCTTACTGGTTGTTTGACCTAGAAAGAATCTCAGAGACTGCTGAGAGTCATTACTTATTTCTAACTAACTCTAGTGCAAGAGGCTGTAGTAAGTCTCTGGGCTAAGAGGCAAAGATGAGAACTGCAAAGGAAAAAAGATTAAAAACAGCTAGGGAGAAGTCATCAGGTAGTGGATTGAAATAAAACTTGGAGGTTATGAATAGGAGATCACAGGAAATTCCAGGAGGTATAGCTGGGGACTGGAAAAAATGGTGTAAGTTAAGTTCCACTCTGGCCCTTGAGATTTCTACACTAGGGACTGGCATGCCAGTGGCTGTGTTTGCAGCACATTGTGAACAGATGTTCTTCCGTGGATTTTCAGAATGGGATTTTGAAGGGCTGTGGACCAGAGTGAAAGGACTGATGTAGTGTGAAATTGGAGTTGTAAGTGATTAACAAAATGGAAAGTTTCTGCCCTGTAACTGTTAAATGACCTTGTGAGAGTCTATATTCCATGGTGATATGCAAATATTAACAGCTTACAAGTAGTTAAGCATATCAGATAGACTTTCCATATAAGCCATACAAATTCGATTTCACGTGGGGATGTATAAGGTGGCCTAGCATTACTAATGTTGCTATTTACCATCTAACAATTCTTTCTTTTTTTCTTCATGTAGCCAAACTACTGTGGAAGATTACACCCCTGCCTCCTGACACTTGACTATCAAGAGTGGTGGCACTGGTCTAAAGAGGTAAAGAGGTTTCTTCAGAGGTCAACAGCTTAGGATCAGGGAAGTCATGGTGGGAAGGCAGTTTCAATGCAACCTGATCCTATCATGCATTGACTGCTTAAATCTGCTCTGTAAAAGTTTCTTTTAATTGAATTGTACCAGGGCATGGGTTGATAAGTACTAAGAATCTGCCATAGGCTAGATGCTATGTTGAGAATACAGTGGGAAAGAAGAGAGATAATTACAAGTGCCTTCACAGAACTTACAATGGAAGAACACCAAAAATTAACATTGCTATGGTTTGAATGCAGTTAATTCCTCAAAAGCTCATGCATTCAAAGTTATTCAAAGTTCATATATTCAAAGTTATTCAAAGGTATTGGAAAGAGATATAGAAACTTTAAAAGGTGGGCCCTAGTAGGAGGTCTTAGTGCAATTGGAAACAGGCTGTCAGAAGGAATTATGGGATCCCAGTTGTTCTCTGCCTTCCTACTTTTCAATGTAATCTCACCCTCTCACATGCACTCCTGTTGTGATACTATGTCATGTCTTTACCAGAGTGAAGACAAAGCCAGCATCCTACCCTGCATTTATACCTCTTTTCTTTATAAAGTTAACCTGTCTCAGGTATTTCACTATAGTAATGAAAAATGAACTAATATGTGAGCCAATAAATAAATACAGTGATTTCAGAGAATCAAAGCACTATGAAAAATAGATTGAAATATAGCTAAAACTGGATTTCCAAAAGTATTTGGGAATTCTAGGTAATTTTACCAATGCCATAGCAAGAGTACAAATATAACCCCATGATACTGAAGTATGGGTATCCCTCTTGTTCTATACAAGCAAAGAGATGGCTATGAATTTGAATAGAGGAGACCAGAAAATGTATATTCATTCATCACATATTCATTGACTACTGCATATGTACTAGGCACTAAATGAATATTAGTCCATGAAGATGGAAAATTTTTACTATTACCACTCTATTCTCTAGAAAATTACCTGAAACACAGCAGGTGCTATCACATTACACAATTGAAAATATACACAAATAATAAAATAAATGCATTACTTAATTATAGAAGATGTTTACATTTTACAGATAAAAAAATTTGGTCTTAAAATTTTTTATTAAGATTTCGTAAGAATGACAGATGGAGTCATACCTCAAAGGAGAGGTCTGCCTTTCGAATCCATTTTTTTACTAGTCATGATGATGGAGTCTGAAGAAGGAAGTTTCTAAGAAAAGCCATGAACATACACTCCTCAGCTTACATTTTCTTTGTCAATAATTTCATGTAGCTTTCAAATAAAGAGCCCCAAAACTTCAACCTGACCTTGGAAACATTAAGTCACCATACCTAAACCTAACTAATTCTAGTCCAGTTAGCCTCTCCTCTTGAAATTCTTTCACTCTACAGTGTAGTTCAATTTGCCTTGACAGTATCACATCCATGCTTTTCTACAAAGTATCTCAATATACGGAATGTCTTTACCCCTTCCTCTGTTTTTAAAATTCCTATCAATCCTAGCTCAAGAACCACCTGCTATATTACACTTTCTCTGAATCCAAAACCAGCATGTGGCATCCCTCTCCTATAATCCTATAATCTTCTACATACACCCCTAAGGCTTTTGAAAGTCTGAACTTGTCCTTCCAACAAGATATTGAACTCAGCTGTGTGGGGAAATAGGAGAAATGATGGGTAGGCTGGTTTTAAAAAAATTATCTCTGTTTTCCAAATTTTCACCAACATAAAAGAATTACTTCTGTGATAAAGAAAAGATGCTAATGGAAAGTTTTAAAAAACAGATTTTGAGCTCATCGAAGACTGCATCTGTATTTCGGTACACTCCTGTTCTTTTGCCACACAACAGAAGTGTGCTGTAGTATGCATCCAATCAATGTTGAATGGACAGAGAAGGAATCCTGGAATGAATGAACAAGATGTGCTATCTCTGAAGATGGACCCAAGAAGCAAGACTGAGAAGCACTGTCAAATGACCAGAGAGCTGACAAAGGTCAGGCATCAGCCAGTTACTAGAACACAGAGATTCGCAAAGCAGGGGTGCCCCACGAGCAGCAAAGATGAGGTGTCTCTGTATCACCATACTGTAATACAACCTGGCCAAAGCCCAGCTGCTAAATTTGAGAAAGTTGTGAGGATTGGTGGAAAGCATTTTTATATCTGGCAGGCTTAAATGGATTGACCCAGCTCTGGAGGGGAAAGGGATGGAGGTTTTGGCTCTGATAAGAAGGTGGCTTCTGTTGGTTTTTCCCCTCCTCTTGGGTTCTTTTGAAACCCTGCTCTTTTTTGAAGAGGTTTTACTAGAAGCTGAATTGCTTAAAGCTGCTCTCAGAGGCTGTTCCACTGTCACTGGAATGAATTACTCCTTCACGAATTTCGTACCCGGAGAACATCTCTTTCTCTTTGGAGCTCTTCTGGGTATTGATTTTGACTCAAGAACTTATCTTACCAAAATAAAAGAAAGAAAAAATGTTCCCAATCAATTTTTGTTTTAGTTGAAAGCAATATAGCTTTTCAAAATAGATTTTTTCCCCCCAATGGTGCAACATACATAAGGTAAGAAAGATACAGGATTGAGAATTTGGACCCTTGTGAATCTTACCACTTGGTTTATATAGTCCCCTCTCCTAGGCCTTTATGCAGTACCGTTAATTTTTTTCTATCCTCGTGTGTATAATCATGCTTGACTCCTGGAAGTTGCCCACTAAATACTAGTCAGAGTTAAAATACTGACAGCAATAGTAAAATATTGGAAAAAAATTATACATAATTGAGAAAGTCAGAGTCTGTTTTCATTCATTTGCTCCAAAGGCTAGTAGCTTTGGACTCTGAAGTTCAAGAACCTTGCTTCAGGTCTGACTATGTTAGCTTTGTAATCTTAGACAAGGTACTTTATTTTGTGACTCAATAGCATTGTCTTTAAAATGGGAAAGAATAAAACTCCTCTCTCACAGTTTCTTAAATAAATTTACATATACAAGGCACGTAAAACAGGGTCAGTGCATATGGACCCTCTCCTACTTTTCTGTGTTTTTCCCCTTGGAAATTAGGGTTAGAATGGGAATGTGGAATGTCTATATTTATGTATTAATTTGTTTAATTATTTAATGATTTGTAAATCTCCTTTGGTAGAATTAACTTGTGACCCACTAGCCTTTATAAAAAAAAAAAGTGACATATTTTTGAGTTGGTAAAAATTAAGTGAATTTATGTACAAGAAATTTCCATAAAATACAGATGGTTCAAAGATTTCAAATGATCAAATAACCAAGTAAGAGCAATTTGAATGTAAGATAGGTTTGGATCTGTGAAATTTAAATTGGTATAAAGTTTCAACTACCCATCCAGTTTTCCTCTACTTCATTCCACACTGAATCTATCACAAGAGAATCTGAGCCATTACTATGTAGTGAAGTAAACAAAGGTATTGAAATTACATGAACTTGACCTTGAATTCTGGGTCTGCAAATATGGTACTATGCATTTTCTCTGAGATTCATTTTTATCATTAACAATTAAATTCATGAGAGAAATATGATTACAATTTAGGAAATGATTTTCTTGTTATCCACATGCACAAATACAAGCACTACATACTTTATATATTTATATATTTATAAATATACTTATATATTTATATATATATTTATATATTCACAGATTTATAGATGTGTGTACTAATCTACACACCATCATCACATGTTAATTGTTATTATTTCAGTTTTACAGATGGTTTCAGCAACATTAAAATGCCTTAAGCAATTTATCAAAATCACATAGCTAAGACATGGCAGAAGAGAAGACGATCTGAACTGAAATGTTATGACTTTGAAGTCAGAGCTCCTGCTTTGTCATACTGACTCTTGTTACAGAAATGATTTGAGGATGAGATGTAGAAATAAATAAATTATCTAGTATAATGTATACTTATGGAAAATTCTCAAAACATATTATGTAGATTTTCTTATATAATTAATGGTGATGATGGTGGTCTGAATACCGAAGACTAATATTTATTAATTTGTTTACACTCTATTAAGCACTATATATGCTTTGCATTCTTAACGCATCTCATTTTTAACATAATCCTGGAAGCAGCATTGCTATTATTATCTCCACTTGGGATTGAGAGAGAGAAAGAGAGAGAGAGAGAGAGAGAGAGAGAGAGAGAGAGAGAGAGAGAGAGAGAGGGGAGGGGAGGGGAGGGAAAGGGAGGGGAGGGGAGGGGAGGATGAGGAGAGGAGAGGATGAGGAGAGGCAGAAGTTGAAACTTTCCCAGGGTAAGTCAAGATGTAACTCTAAGATTGTATGACTGTATGATTTATAATTTACTGCATAATTTTAACACCTTGAGAACAAAATAAAACAAAAGAAACCCACTCCTACTTCTGAAGAATGATTCTATTTTTCTGTTTCCTCATATCTTATTCCGAAGTGATTGATTACTTACACTATATGCATATCACTTAAAATTATTAAATATGTTGCTCTTTATTTGCTTAACATAACAAAGGCATTTTATGTCAGTTTCTAAAATGGTAAAGGAAATTAAAATTTTCAGTGATAGGCCTAAGTTTATGCTTCTACAAGATAGTGTCTTTTTAAATCAGAAATAATGTTGAGTGTTGTCTTTAAGATGTAACAAGACAGTTTGTGAGTCTCAAATTACAGGGTAGTTCATTTGTTTAAGCACTCAGAACTTCTGAATAGGAATGTCTCCCTTCCCAGGAATAATCTGTTCTTTTCTCTTGTTCATTTTATTCTGCCTTCTACCTATGTACAGTAGATTGGGAAGAAACGTTATGGTACATGTGGCACCCTTGTTTGCAGGATGTTATGCTAATGTGATACTAATGTTAAAGGAGTCTCTGTCAATGGCCAGCTGGAGGGAAAAACACTTTCTTCTTTTCTCACTTATTGCAAAGGGACAGTTTCCTCTGCTTGTGATATGTAGTTCATTCATTACTGAAATGTAAGAAACAGACCACTGAATATGCTTCCTGAATTCCCATTAAAAAAAAAAAAAATCAATGGTTGCCAATTTGCAGTAGGAATTAAGACTAACTCCTGTCTAAATTCTGCTGGTTGACTGTGTGACTGGTTGAATGAGAGCTGAATTTCTGATGTGTCAAGATGATGGAATGAATATCAAATGTCCTGACTTCTTAAGAAAAATATTTGCAAACTCGATGTTTTCCATGCTTTACAAATTTTCTTGAATAGTTTGGGGCAAATTCAAATTTAAGTTTTTTTTTTTTTCAAAGGTAGTAGTAATTAGTACTAAATTAGATATATATTTATACTATACAAATTGATTTCACAGTTATCCACTGGACTTGGTGTCATATAGGGGATTCCTGGATTTCTGAATTTTTATGTGTTTGAAGAAGATTGTTTGAGTCCCTTCAGACTGCAATAACCAAATTCCTTAGATGGATAACTTATAAACAGCATAAATTTATTGCTTACATTTCTGACACACAGAAAGTCCAAGATAAAGTGACCAGTGGATTCAGTGTCTGGTAAGGGCTCACTCTGATTTGAAGATAATGCATTTTCCTGCATCCTCACACAGGGGAAAAGGCAAAGGTTCTGTTGGTTCTCTACAGTAAAAGCAGTAATTCTATTCATGTCCTCTTGCCCTAATTACCCTCTTCCTGCAAAAGACCCACCTCTTAGTACCATAATTAGGAGAGATGGGTTTCAACAGATGGATTTTGAGGGGGAAATATGTATTCAGACCATAGCTGGTATTATAACATTGAATGCAATTGTTGGACACTAAATTCAAATGACAATTTGCATGTATATATTTTTAATAAATATAAATATATTAAGAATATATAAAAATATATGTATTATACATATACATATATATTTTTGCATATTCCTAACCAAGTTCCTTGTATTCATTTCATTCTAAGTACAGAGGGCTAAGTGCCCATATACTAAATTGAATAAGAAATAAACTTTATCCTTGAGTTAAAATCTTAGAAGCCTACATAAATATCTCAAGTAGAGATGGTTAAACTGTGGCTCTGATGGTGTGGTTCAGTGGTAGAGCATTTATCTGTCATGAATGAGGCCCTAAGTTCAATCACTGGCTCTGGAAAAAAAATTGGAGATTGTTTAAACTGTGAATCGAAAGTTATTAATTATTATACTCATCTACCAAGATTTCTGACCTCAAATTCATGGCTCTTCCTAAACTATCAAGTCTTTCTCACTTTATAAAATTCTGAACAAATTTACACAAAGCTCCTCCTTACTTCATGTACATTTAAAACATTTCACTGAAGCATTTTTCTCTAAAATTTGTATTTGTATATTAACGTAACAGATGTTTCCCTCTGTTCTGCTTACTGCAAAAGTGAGAACTCTTTCTATCATTGTTAATGAAGTTCCACAAAGCTCACCACTCTGCATAGTTCATTTAGGTGGTTGTATATTTGCTGAGGTTGGAATTCCTATTAGATCAGCAAACTAGAAGAGTCCTTAAACTGCCTGTGGAAACATCAATATTATAACATGGAAAAATACAATTTCTATCTCAAGAATATTTTAAAGACCATATGAACCAAACCAGGCATGGTGGGCATCCCTGTAATATAGCAACCTGGGAGTCTGAGGTAGAAGGATCACAAGTTTGACCAGTCTCAGCAAATTAGTGAGACCCTGTCTCAAAATAAAAAAATAAAAATGACTAGTTACACAGGTAGCCATGGTGACATGGTTTCACTCTCTTCCGCTACTTCACCTCCTTCCACTGCCATCCATTTGTAAACCCAACCAGACATCAGATGAAAAGGGAAATGCATATGTGCTATTCTTCTGGGAACCAGAGCAGTATGAAGACAGGCAGTCAGTGGATCTGGAGGGGTAAATGAAAGATAGCCAGAACAAAGGGAAAGAATAAAATCTGAAATAAAGAAATAACCAAAATGCACTGGAGTATATGTGAAAGCAAGTGATGTCTCAAATGTCCTTGGGACACACAGGAAGAAAATTTCAACATTTCTCAGGATTGTTTTCTGCTCAGGTTTATGGCTTCATGTTTTGGGGCTCTTTAAGGTTTTAAATTCTGAAATATTGAGAAAGCCTAGGACTATCATAAGACTATCTTTATTTCTGGACCTCAATTTTCTGATTCACCTATAATTCTAAGATTCAAAAACTAACCTATTATCTTAAGTGATTTGCATCTTTGAGTCCCTCAGATTTTCATGTCTTAGAACCTGATATCCAATGTGATGGTCAAAAGAGGTGGAGATGTAGGGAAGTGTAAAGTCATGAGTGTTCCAACCTCATGAATGGGATTAGTGTCCTTAGACAGAAACTTGAGGGAGCCCCTTGTCCCCATCCACCATGTAAGGACACGACTAGAAGGTACTGTGTTTGGAGCAGGGAGGGCCAGCCCTTTTCAAACATCAAATCTGCTGAGACCTCCATTTTGGCAAGTCCACAACTGTGAACAGAATGTTTATCCTATTTTTTAATTACCCAGTCTATGATTTTCTTTTTTTTATTCTAGCAGCCTCAGATGGATGAAGACACTATATGATATTAAGAAAGTTGCTTACTCTTTCTAGAAATAAGGTGAGGTCATCTATATAATTGAACTGAACACTCTAAGTCAGATTTGACTTCTAGGATTCTCTGCTTAAATTTTTCAAATGTATGGCTTGGACAGCTGTAGGGCAGAAATGAAAAGGATATGAAACCTAGAGTAAATATGATTAAAGTGGCTCAAATGAGTTAATGTTAAAGATGGTGAAAACTGAAGCTTTTGCTGTGAGTATACTAAATATAGACTTGGTGATTTTCAGTGATCAAAACTTTGCACTAAGTTATCCATGCAGTTACTTTTTAAGAATAATGAACACAAT
This sequence comes from Sciurus vulgaris, assembly GCF_902686455.1. Classification (NCBI taxonomy): domain Eukaryota; kingdom Metazoa; phylum Chordata; class Mammalia; order Rodentia; family Sciuridae; genus Sciurus; species Sciurus vulgaris. The sequence goes on from NC_136472.1 coordinate 77,684,346, forward strand.
TAAAAATCATTGTTGTCCTCCATTTAGACACCTTTCTTCAATTAGTATATTGCTGGTGTGAGTTTTATATTACTCTCTTCAGGCCACCTTTCAATCCATGAAGAAGACAATTGGAATTAAGTCTGCAATTAAATTTTTACAATACACTGCATCAAATGCTTTGGTTAAAGTAACACTTGTATCATTAACACAACCCAAATTATGCCATCCCCTAAAAGAAGGTTAATATACCCCACAAGGTTCCTGTGTAATTTTTCATAGACATGACTTTGGGTTTGTTCAAAACAGTTTACTTGAATGCTCTTGAATTGCCTGGCATGGGGACCTGTCTTCTTAACCACTTTATCTCACTGATTATTGAGAACTATTAAGTAAGGAAAGATGGATTTTGCCACTTGGGGGCAAGCACACAGTCTTTACTTTTTCATATACTGACCTTTCCGCCCAGAGATGCTCTCTTCAATTCCTCCAGTCATTCAGCTCCCTATTCACTCTACAAAATTTTGTCACAAGTTTTGCCATCTTTAAAAATTCAGAGGAGAGGCAGTGTGGAATAGAGTTTAAGATGGGATCTGGAGCAGGATTTACTGGGTTTGACGGAAACATTGCCGTTTACTGACTCTGGGACATGAGACACATTATTTAACTTCTTGCTTCTCAGGTTTCCTATCTAGAAAATGTGAGTATGTAGAATATATACCACTTCTATCATGTTCCTTTGTACATAGATAAGTTATTTCTGAAAACTACATTTAAAGGGAGATGAAATGCCCTTCTTTCTCCATAGTTACTTTCTGCTGGCTCCAATGGGGATGTAATGACTTAGAGCTATAATCAACATAATACATAAAAAGGTAGTTTGGAATAAAATACCATTTACCACAGAAGACAAAATGGAAGGATTCTCGGTCCTTGCCCCTGTGGACAATCTGCCTCTGGACAGCTATGCAACTAAAATGAAAATAAACAAAACTGCCTAGCATCTTTAAGCCACATTTATTTGAGGCTTTCTATCACCCACAGATAAATCTATTCTTCTTATTTTTTTTTTTTTTACTTTTTAAAATTTCTTAAAAATTGATTTATTTTGATTCATTGTACACGAATGGGGTACAACTGTTGTTTCTCTGGTTGTACATGAAGTAGAGTCGCACCATTTGTGTAATCATACATGTACATAAGGTAATGATGTTTAAATCTCTTCTTACAACGAAGAAAGGAGCACGGAATTGAATCCTAAAGCTATAGCCAGAAATAAAAATGTGCATTTGTTCTAGACTCACTTATGCTGAAATATTGAGGATAAAGAACACACTCACATATACCGATGAAGCACATGCACCTGAGTCCTCATGAAACTAAGAGGTCCTGCATTCAAGTATCCTCATTTTTCTTTCCAGTCTCCTCTTCTTTTAGAGGAAGATTAATTGACCCTACTCTATTCCTGAAAGGATCGATTATTTACTCTCTTTGTATGGTCTCATAGCAGATATATATCTTTCTTTTCAGCCCTTATCAATTTAGGATTAATTACATGTATACATCTGCCTTTTCCACCAGAAAGTGGCACAATAGCCTCACCTTCCTTCTGTTTCCATTAATGAGTACCTGGAACTCAGAATAATGTCTAGTATACATCATAATATGTTTCCATACTCATGTACCTTTTTGCAAACTCTTTAAATTTCTTTTTTTTATTATTTTTTTATTTAGCTTTTAATTTTTTACAGACTGCATTTTGATTCATTGTACACAAATGGGGTACATAATTTCATTACTATGGTTGTACTCAAGGCAGATTCATACCATTTGTGTAATCAAACATGTACATAGGACAATGATGTCTGTCTCATTCCATGATTTTTCATATCCCCCTCCCTCTCATTTTCTTCTACATATTCTAAAGTTCCCCCATTATTCTCTCATTCTCCACCCCCACCCCCCTTATATATCATCCTCCACTTATCAGGGAAGACATTCAGCCTTTGGTTTTTGGGGCTTGACTTATTTCACTTAGCATGATATTCTCCAATTCCATCCATTTATTTGCAAATGCCATAATACTATTCTTCTTTATGGCTGAATAGTATTCCATTGTGTATATATACCAGAGTTTCTTTATCCATTCATCTGTTGAAGGGCATCTAGGTTTGTTCCACAATTTAGCTATTGTGAACTGAGCTGCTATAAACATTGCTTATTCAAGCTACAAGACATCTATTGAAAACATGTTTTAAATGAATGAATAAAAGGTAACATGCTAATTACTGTACTAACTGGGGTAAAGACTAATCTTATTTAATCCTCATGACAACACTATGATGTCCACGGAATAATTTCGCAATAGGAGGTTCTCAGTTGCAAGACTAATAAGCAACTGAATCTGAACTAAACTACAGATGTCTGTCTCATGCCCTATTTTATCTTTCTTGTCATCTCCAGAAGAATCACAAGGTTAAGAAAACCCAAGAAGCTAGAAAATGCCCATCACTATCCATCCTCTGATATCCAAGTATGGCATTACCAGTAGAATTTCATGTGTTTTTTTTTTCTCCTTAGAAGAACTGAACCAGAGGTATCCTCAGAATCAGAGCTAGCATGAACTCACTAACCAATTTCTTTAAGTCTATTTGATAACATGTTATAGAAAATGTAATTCACTCTATGTGCTATTCATTTATAAGAGATGGCATATTTTGTCTTACCAGCTATATTTAGCATCTAACAGAATAGATAGGAAAAATGGAAGAGATTAACTGGCTACTTTTGTGAACTATAACTAAAGACATGTGTTCTTCATGGCAAGAAATTGAATTCATCTCTTCTCTTCTTTTTTTTTTTTTTTTTTTTATTATTTCAGTACCAGGGATTGAACTCAGGGGTTCTTAACCACTGAGAAACATCCCCAACCCTTATTTAAAATATTTTGTTAGATACAGGGTTTTGCTGAGTTTCTTAGGGCCTCTATAAGTTGCTGAGGCTGGCTTTGAATTTTTGAGTCTCCTGCCTCAGCCTCTGGAGTCACTGGTATTACAAACACACGCCACCATGCCTGGCAAGAGTGGATTCATCTCTTACCAAAAGACACTAGGTTGAGTTTTTTGGTTTCTTGGTCCAAGTCACATTTATCTTTCCTCTTGTATTATGTGACTTAATGGAGAGAGTGAGGTCGTTGGATTATGTAGTACAGTTCCATACCTTACTCGCTATAGTGACCATAGGAATGTTATTTAATCTTTTGGAAATGAATATCATCATATCATTTTCAGGACCACAGTGGAGGCAATATGCACGACATCTATCAAATTACTGGTACATGTAGGTGCTTCCTCTCTGATTTTCATGTGAAAATAATCCCTAGAGTGCAGCATAGCAGTTAGCTAGTTAGCAATGCAAGTATGCTCATACCAATATTAACTGGGACAAAATGTTTGTCACCAGGGTTAGAAAGTCCTCAAATATTCTAAGAAGGTGGAGTGAGACTTTCACAAATTCAACATCCTGCAACTTTGGCCATATCTGCTATTTGGTTTGGAGTTTGGGCAGAGGATATTTGGAGTAGAGATAAAGCTGATTTTGTATTCTTCAGCATTTTTTCTTCTAGAGCTGTTGGCTGACAACAAATCATGCCTGAGGGCATTCTCTGAGTTCTAGGACTTTTCTCAAAAAGAAGTTATGTTCATGCATATCCACATATCAACATATCTATAATAAGACTAGATTTCTCTGCTTGAGGTAAGAGGTATCTGCCCCAATCCTTCCTCCCTCCCCCTGAGGTTTTCTCAGTTAAGTTTCTTCTTAACTGGTCGTGGAAATAGCCATATCTGTACTGAGATCCTATCTCTGCCACATCCTAACAACACAATGATAGTAACTTGGTTACTGTGACTATATGTGTATATGAAGTATTAGTATCGATCTTTATTTGGTATCTGTCACAAAGTTGTAAAGACAAAAATGAAATTAGAATCCTGAGCTCATAAACAAAAGATAATAAGTGAATGTTAATGGTAAATATAGTTACTAAAATTCTACCCATCTTTTACAGGGCTGGTTCAAATAAATCTGCTGTTTTGGAAGCCTTCCTTGGTGATACCAAGTCACAATGATATTGCCCTTAATGGAACTTCTGCTGCACAATGAATACTCCGTAGCAATGAACTTGCTCTCTCAGTATTCTACATCTTATTTTGTCCTTCTCCAACCTGTACCTAAGCTCATTACAGGCAGAGATGTGTCTTTTCCTCCCTGGTTGAATTCTTCCCCATTTTAAGTAGTGCTTAGCCCTCCTAGGAGCTCAGTAAGTATGAGGTTGATAGACTTGAAGAATTCAATTGTTTCAAAGTCCAAACTCTTCGCACAGCTTGAAGGCCTGGAATACCTCTCTCTACCTAATATTCCCTGTACTCACAGTGTTCTAGTTGTGGGAAGAATCACCAACCCTTGCACATCGTGCCCTTCCTGCCAGCTCTCCTTCCTCATACCCTTTGTTTTGCTGGGCAGAGTGGTCCAGAAGTTTCCACTTCTAAACTTGTTCTCTTCTTTAAAAGCTTAGGTGATATCTTCAACTTCTTGTACTGAAGACCCTGAGGCAGCATTGGTTGCTACTACTGCATGCCATCAGTGTATCCATGCAAGCTCCCATCAATTAAAACAGTTCATATGTCACTGTACACATATTTCATGTTTATCTTCTCTACTAGCTTTCACTTTCATGAGGACGGAGAAAGCAACTTTTCACATTTTAAAAAATATTTTACATATCACATTGCAAGCACTTAATTATATCATAAAGCTGGATTGATTTGATTGTTCATTTTGAGTTTAAAAAAAAAAAAACCTACAATGAACATTTTTCACAAAAGCATCAGTATTTGGATACCAATATCTTATTCTTCCTGACTACTAAGTGTCTGTCATTCTCCATGATTTAGACCAACATCTGGCTTATCTCAAGGTTCATTTATTGAATTGCTTCTCAGTCAGATGTGTGGAAACCAGCTGGCAGACCCTATCAGGTTGACTGTTACTGATGCCATTGAAACGTGTCAGCTCAGGTGCATTTAGGATTACAAATACTAAACCTGATCCTGCTTGAGACTCTCAGAGTTTGGTCAGAGCTATTAAAGTCACTGTAAATCAGAGAAGTGCTGAAAATCTTATTTCTAATTTACATGTGGACCCAGTTAGCTTATTCAGAATTTGAGCTAATGAAAAAGGTAAGTGCAAGATCTCTGGAATCAAAAACATGTGGGTTCTGGAATTAAGCTGCTGATAACGGATGAGTCACTTAATTCCAGTGAACTTCAGTTTTTATCTCTAAAATGGAGGATAAAATACAATTGTGAAGATTGCATGTTTATAAAGCACTAAGCATATATCTGGAACATAATAAACTTTCAAAAAATAATAGATCATATAATGGCAATAATTCACCTTAACAAACTTTCTTTGAAGACAACAATGTCTGAGACTTGTGTTATGGTTTGGATGTGAGCTGGCCTCCGAAAGCTCACATGGAGACAATGCAAGAGAGTTCAGAGGGGAAATTATTGGGCTGTGAAAGCCTTAACCCAATCAGTGAATTAATCCCCTGATGGGATTAATTGAGTGGTGATTGAAGGCTGGTGGTGTGTGGCTAGAGAAGGTGGGGCATTGGGGACATGGCTTTGGGGTATATATTTGTCCTGGCAGGTGGAGCATCTCTCTCTCTCTCTGCTTTCTGATCATTATGTGAACTGCTTCCCTCTGCCACATGCTTCCACCATGTTGTTCTGCTTTACCTGGAGACCTGAGGAATAAAGCCACTGTCAATGGACTGAGACCTCTGAAACTGTGAGCCCTCAAATAAACTTTTCCTCCTCGACAGCTGTTTTGGTGAGATCTTTCAGTCACAGCAGTGAAAAAAGCTGACTAAAACAGCTTGTGTTAGGAATCTGCATAGACCTGTGAATGCAGAGATGAATAAAGCCAGAGCTGGCTTGAACCTATTTCTGAGAGCCAATTGTGCACACCTTTCCAAACTCTGTGTTTAGTGATATTATTAATAGCTTAGAGTGTCCACAGTGTAATTTACATCAGGGAAATTGACAAACACTACAAATTAGGGTTGTTTTGTTTTGATCTCTGGAAAGCTGGTTATTACAAATTTATTGGAATATCACTGCCATACTCAGCTGTGAATCCTGCCACCCTTCATTCCTGGTTCTTCATCACTGTCTCCAATATTACTCTGTCTGAACACTTGAGTCACTTGGATATTCTATATTATCTATATGTAGCAGTCTTCCTAACACTGTGGTATCTTGGTTCTGTGATATCAGTCCTCTTTTCATTGATGTTGTTCTCCACTCTACCTCAGCCATTTTACACCTAGATCTCCACAGAGAGTTTTCTTTCTATGGCTGCAATCCTTCTATAACCTCAAGGATACATGTTATTCCTGACCTGACTTTCTATACTACCAGCTCACTACCTCTAGTATTCTCAACATTGACAATTCTTTGACTTCACGGGACCTCCTATCACTTTATCTAAACATTGCTGTCCCTCACCCATTTAAAGTCCTACAGTCCCTCCTTAAGTAGCCTCAATTCCATGGCTAACATGTTAACCACTTTGCATACAAGCTTAACATCCTGACCCCTCTGATTGTTTGCAGAATTCACTTGGCAAAGTCCTTGCTTAATCCACCTCTGGATCTACTCCATGCTTATACCCAGAAACTAACTGTAGATAGAGGAAAAGAAATACATAACTAGACTGATTCATGTCCCTTTAAATTATGATTATGGACTTTGGGTTAGTTCTTATACTTGCTTTCATTAACAAATCTTTTTTGTTTGTATTTCTTTCATAGTGTAACAACAATAACAAATCCTGTTTAACCCATCTTCACCTTCCAGCGACTGCTAAGTAAACAAATTATCTTCCTCTGGCATTTTTCTCATATTTAATCTACTCCAAATAGACTACTCACTATGCCACGGAAACTGCTTAAATATAAACCAAAAAAGACATACTTGTTGCCAAATCTAATAGCTAGTTCTCTTTGCTTATCCTTCATGAACTGTCAGTCAGCAACACTTGAAACCATGCCTCAGTGTATGCTCTGTGAAAATACCAAAATTTTACCACTTTTCCCCTACCTTAATTTTGCTCCTTCTCAGTCCTCATTACAAGCCAAGGCAGTAATGACCTCCTAAGGCTGAAGTACCCAGGGCTGAGTCTTTGGTAGCCTTTATTTTCTAACTTCCCTGACTTTCTTGGTGATCTTTAGATGCCTGGCTTTAAAGAGCATCTTTGTGGATGACTCTCAAATTTATAATGTTAGGCCTTGAGTGTTTGACAACCATCCTGATGCTAACAGGCTCCAAACTTATTTTCTGTTCATGATTAGGGACATTACTTAGGACACACACACACACACACACATCAGAGTCACCTTTGTTCCTGTGTTTCAATCACATCTATTTCCCATTCATCATGAAATGCTGTGGACTATAATATTATGTTCAAAATACACCTGGAAACTGACTTTCTTACTCCTACCAGGCCTGCTCTCATTTCTTACCAGGGCTATTGCAATAGGCACCCATTGCTCTTTGGATTCCACCCTTGCCCCTTGTAACTCATTCCAAAATTAGTAGCCAGAATTATCCTTTTAAAACAAAATCATATCGTGAAACAACTTCTTAGTGGCTCCTTACTGACAACATTGGAAGAAGATTCCCTGCCTTGGACTACAAATTCCTCAATTTCTCCCCATTCATCTCTCTGACTTTGTGTCTACTATGATCCCCTTGACCTTCTGGTATCTCGTTGGCTACTATAGCATACAGGGCACAAGCCCAACTTGGAGTCCCCGTGAAGGCTGTTCTCTTGTTCGTTACTACCAGATCCTCCATGCTACTTCTTTGTGCCACAAAAGTCTGGGCTCACATGTCCACTCCCATTAGGGCCTATTCTAAGGATCCCACTCAGAGTTATCCCCAATCCTCCTCCAACCCTGTCTCAGACAATACATTGCCCACACCCTGTTCTGTTTGTCTTTTTCATGGCACTGATAACATCCTTCTATATTAGATAATCGCTTTACTTATTATGCTTATTATGCAAATGGGGTACAACTACCCTACCTGCAAAGCAATTTCCAAAAGGACAGGCAGTTTCTTTTTTGTATATATGTGTGATTTTCCTCTAGGGGTATCTGATACCTCATAAATATCTTCAAGAAAGTGTTAGAGATATAATATGCTCTCAAAAATATTTTCTGACTGAATAAATACCTCAGATGAATTTTCTTTTAAAGAACTGCATAGAGGTTAGTCATAGGAAGCTATCTTTTTTCCCTTTAATCTATTTTTTCAGCCCTTCAGTTATTTTATTATTTAGAGATTTCACTAGCTGCTTTTGTACTATAATAAAATTCATGTTAGGAGCTATATCTCAGGTTTTCTTTTATTTTTCTTTGTTGATTTGTTCAAATTGGTTCTATCAAATTTCTTATCATTGAAGAAATGATTTTAAAATGGAAATAAATTTTTAAAATATTTTCCTCAGATATAAAATACTAGAAACTTTCAATTACATGTTTAAGAAAGTAAGCAAAACTGAAAATCAGTTTATTCAGTTATAAATTGGATTTAATATGTACTAAAATTTTCTTTTAGAATGAAAAACTTAGTGGCATAAATTAGGCATTTTTGGAATATAGTGGAAGTTAGTAATTTATACATTTATGTCTCAGGTAATTAAATAAATTTATGAATGAATTAGCCAACGCAACTAAATAGACAAGATTATAAAATTTTATTGTTTTAATATAAAAAGAGTTAAACGTTAAAAAGCATTATACTGAAGTCATTTTGACTACCTTTTTTGTTTCTCTTTTTTTTTTTTATTACTTTTTATTTTGATTCACTGTACACAAATTGGGTACAACTTTCTTTTTTATGGTTTCATATAAAGTAGAGTTACACCATTTGCATAATCATACATGTATATAGGGTAATGATGTTTGTCTCATTCTATTATTTTTCCTTCCCCACCCCCTCTGCACCCCTCATTTTCCTATATACAATCCATCCTTCCTCTCGTCTTGTCTCCCCCCACCCCCTATTATGTATCATCATCCACTTGTCAGAGAAATCATTTGGCCTTTGGTTTTTTGGGATTGGCTTATCTCACTTAGCATGATATTCTCCAACTCCATTCATTTACCTGCAAATGCCATAATTTTATTCTTCTTTATGGCTGAATAATATTCCATTGTGTACATATATCACAGTTTCTTTATCCATTCATCAATTAAGGACCCCTAGGTTGGTTCCACAATCTAGCTATTGTGAATTGAAATACTATAAACTGATGTAGCTGCATCACTGTAGTATGCTGATTTTAAGTCCTTGGGGTATAGGCCAAAGAGTGGGATAGCTGGGTCAAATGGTGGTTCCATTCCAAGCTTTCTGAGGGATCTCCATATTGCTTTCCAGAGTGGCTGCACTAATTTGCAACCCCACCAGCAATGTATGAGTGTATCTTTTCCCCACATTGTCGCCAACACCTATTGTTGCTTATATTCTTGATAATAGTGATTCCAATTGGGGTGAGATGAAATCTTAGGGTAGTTTTGATTTGCATTTCTCTTTTTACTAGAGATGTTGAACATTTTTTCATATATCTGTTGACTGCTTGTAAATCCTCTTCTGTGAAGTGTCTGCTCATTTCCTTAGCCCATTTGTTGATTGAGTTATTTGTATTCTTGGTGTAGAGTTTTGTTGAATTTTGTGTAGATTCTGGAGATTACTGCTCTATCTGAAGTGCATATGGCAAAGATTTTCTCCCACTCTGTAGGCTCTCTCTTCACATTGTTGATTGTTTCCTTTGCTGAGAGAAAGCTTTTTAGTTTGAACCTATAGCAATTATTGATCCCTGCTTTTATTTCTTGTGCTTTGGGAGTCATGCTAAGGAAGTCTTTTCCTAAGCCAACATGATGGAGATTTCATCCTATTTTTTCTTCCATTTGGTGCAAGGTCTCTGGTCTAATTCCTAGGTCCTTGATTCATTTTGATTTGAGTTTTTTACAGGATGAGAGATAGGGGTTTAATTTCATTTTGCTGCATATGGATTTTGAGTTTTCCCAGTAACATTTGTTGAAGAAGCTATCTTTTCTCCATTGTATGTTTTTAGCACCTTTGTCTAGTATGAGGTAACTGCATTTATGTGGGTTTGTCTCTGTGTCCTCTATTCTGTACCACTGATCTACTATGAATGTTCTCTATGTAAGCAATTCTAACACTTCAGACTGCCATGCTCTGCTGCTATAAACAGCAGCAGGTATACAAGGCACATGGAAAGTTGGTGAACTCCTATTTATCCTTCTATGGTCATTCTAATATCACATAGTCCGTGAAGATTTTCCCTACTCCTCCTGGAAGAAAGAATATTTCACTCTTTTCCTGTACTGAAGTGTTCTTATTTGAATAACTGCATGGATCATTTTAATTAATTGTTCTAATGACTATTTCTTTCAGTCTCATGTGAATTTTTCCAGGAAAAGAATGATGTCTCATCCATCTAAATATCTCCTCTTTCTGGTGATTTGTTTGGTATATAATCAATTCTCAATAAATGTTTACAGAACAGAATTGAATTAAATATATCATAAGACAGTTGCAGGGGAAATAATACATTCTTCATAACTTTCCAAACAGCGAGCATTTGAGCCACTGGAGAAATCATAGGAAAAAAAGGTACATTGGACACTGTATGTAAAGATATATATATTATATATATAATATTATATATTAATATATATTAATATTAATTAATTAATATTAATTAATATAATTAATATTAATATATTAATATCGATATATTATATTAATATTAATTAATTAATTATTAATATTAATATATTATATATAATATATAATCATAGTGCATATATATATATCTTCACTATGATTTTGACAGGATTTCTTTTCATTGTTTAATTGCATAAGGGCTAGTGATGGTCTTATAGCCACTATAACATAAACATGAACTTTGCAGGTCTCGGCAGACATAGGTTTCAGTAATACCTCACAACTGACTTGGCTAAATAAATATGATTTCTACTTATTTCTTTTTCAGGTAGAAAATGGGCATAGCAATATCTATATCATTTTGGGATAGGCACTATGTAATAATTATATAAAAATTCTTAACATATACAATATCTCCCACTAAGAGCTTTATTCAATAATTTCACATTTTGTCTTCCTTCCAAAATAGAACAACAAATAATTAGTGTGGACATAGAATCTCACTGTGAAGTATGATATAATAGAAAATTTGTTTTGGAATAAGACATATCTACTACTCTTTAGGATTGTGACTCTGGACCCAGAGACTTAGGGTTGAGCATTAACACAGATTGGAATGTAAAATGAGGCAGAGCTGTAGCAGCCACATCCATTTACCTGAGAATAGGGAAAGGCAGTGTCCATTTGCATAAGGAACTAGTGTGAGCAAGCAAAGACTCTTGAGTGTGGCATTTGCAAGATCTTTGAGCCAATGTATAAGGAGACAGTGTGTAAATATCAGGAAATGTTCATTATAACAACCTAACCAGGACTGATGCAAGGAAGTAAAATATACCACAAAAAAACACCGTTAGCCCTATTGTTTTTGTCAAAGTTTTTATTGCTGTGACTAAAGACCTGACAAGAACAGTTTAGAGGGGGAAATATTTATTTTGGCTCATGGTTGCAGAGGTCTCAGTCAATAGACAGCCAACTTCAAAGTTCTGGGCCCCAGGTGAGGCAGACCATCATGGTGGAAGAGCACAGCAGAGGAGAGAAGCTCAGGACATGGCCACTAGGAAGCAGAGAGAACTCTGCTCAGCAGGGATATAAACATATACCTCAAAGGTATACCCTAGTGTCCTACCTTCTCCAGCCACACCCTACAGGCCTACAGTTACTACCAGCTAACCCAGAACTCTTAGAATGGGTTTCACCTTTGAAAATTCTTGCATTGTCTCACATTTGAGTTTCTGGGGGACACCTCATTTCTAAACCATAGTCTCTACCCAAGAATAAGAGGAATGAAGTAGAAAACTGAATGTCAGATGCCCTTTTCATTTTTATTTGGAAAATATGCTTTTCCTAGGTATTCCTTAGTGAGGAAATATATAGCACAAATTGAAATCTACTTTTTCAATTGGATTCACCTTTATAATTAAAGACCTCTGTGTGTATCTTTTCCTAACTCCTCAAGACTTAGACTACCTGTGCCTCTCATGGTGCACCACTAAAGCACCAGGCATGGGTCCTGAGCAATACAGATACACTGATGCACAAACAAGTCCCTGTATTCATGCCCTTTCTTTCTAGTGGAGGAGAAATATAGAAAAATAATCAGCAAATCAGTAAATGAGAGAAACACAAATTTTGATGAATGCTAAGAAGTCAAATGTACTCGAGAGTAAGATGGAAGCTAAATGAGTTGGGTGACTTCAGAAAGACTAGTCAGGGAAGATTTATATGCCGTGATGCCAGGTGAGCCTAAATCTGAAGACGAAACAAGCCTGTCAGTTGAAGAGCTATAAGTATTGCTGGTGGTGAACAGCAAGGGCAAAGGTCTAAGTGGGGAAGGGCTGAGTACATGTTGAGACACAGAGAGGTCAGCAAACAAGAACAAATCCACTGAAGGGCTTGATCCAAATTGACTTTCTTAAATTCTTCCTAGAGGAATGCACTAGTCTTCTAACTTATGTCTCTGCCTTTATCCTTGGCAATATTGTCTACTTTCCACCAACAATATAAGTCAACCATGGGATATTAGCTTCAGTCCTGCAATGGTTTCTGCTTGGATATAGAACTCAAAGTCCTTGCCATGACCTTGCTGTTTGTTACATCTCCAGCTCATGTTCTGACTCATTTCTGAATATCTCCCCTTTGTAAATTCAGTTCCAGTCAGTCTTCCTTACGGTTCTTCATATATTTCAGAAATAATATTCCTGCCTCAGGACCTTTGTACCCCCAAATATCCAAATAGCTAGCTTCCTCACGTATTCTAGGTTTCATCCGCTGTCACTCTCTGTAGAGTCCCCAAGATTATCTCACCTCTACTACTCTCAAATCCTATGTACTTTACTTCATTCTAATTTATAGAATGAATAAAGACTCAATGTTCTGTTGCATATTCAACTGCTTACTTGTACATTTGTCTCAGCCTCTATAATTTTAGGTTTCCTGAAGACAGTGTTTTGTTTATTCATCCCCAATGGTGCTACGTGTATATAAAATACATGTATGATACATTAATAAAGCTTATTTATATTTCAGTAGGCAACATGTCACACCTTCTGAAGGTAGTGGGTCTTTAGAAAATGGAATGTCTTTCAGGGAGTTGAGAAAGACTTAGGGGAGGTGATGTATGAGTCAGGTCTTAGAGGTTGAAAAGGCATTCACAAAATCCAGCAGAGCAGAAAGAAAAGAATGGAAAGGAGGTAATCTAACTAAAGGAAACAGTGTGTTACAAGACACAAAACTGATCACTACAGGGAAGGAGGAGATCCTCAGAGTGACTACAGCATGAGAAATAGTCTCTATCAGGAACAGGAAGAATGGCAAGAGAAGGAGCCAATACCCTACATAATTTCTTACTAATCACCTTAGTAAGAAATTTTTTTTTAAGAAAAATTATGTTCACCCTTTGGGTTCCAAAGGACATATCATTTATAACATAATGTCTTAACTAAGAAATCCATGAACAGCACTCCTTACTTTATCAGGAAAGCTAATGGGGACTCATTTTCTTTTTTTTTTTTTTTTTAATAGATCACTGTCATTGGCCATGAATTTGCATATGTCACTGTAGTGGGGTCCCTCATCCATGTCACTATGTAATATTTCTAAGCTTATCACATCAGAGACATTGGGTTGCAGGTCCTGAGCTTTCATGGTTCTCTGCTCTTTACCCGACACCATGTCTATGTCATGGCCTCTCTTGCAGGAGGGAAGGCTGTCCATAGTACCTCCCTGACTTTGGTCTTCAGTAAAGCTGCTTTGCTTTTCCACTAGCCAGCCCACTGCAGCATAACGGGAGACAGACATAATGGTGATATGCAAAGTCTCCTTGTCTCTCTGATGAGGACAAAACAAATTGTCCTCTCCTCTCCATTTTCTTTACTTATGTGGTTGTTTGACTACAGAGGGAAGGAATAACAGAAGTGAAACCCACAGGTGGTATTTGATGTCAAACCAGACATTATAACTCTGCCCCACCCAAAGCTTACAGATGTTCCAGAAAGATGTGGATGAACACTGGAAAATATTAGACAATAATAATAATAATAATAATAATAATAATGAAAGAAAAGCAAAAGAAAAAATAAGCCAGTGACAGATATTAGATGTCTTTGAGATTGAAGTTTACAGTTCATTTGAAAGAATATTTAGCACTTATTTAGGATATAGAATAGCACTGCATTTATGTGTGTGTTAGTATGTTTTCCAAGATTATCTACATCTGCCTGGGTGTGATATGGTATGGTGGTTAATACATACCTATTAGAATAAGCCAACCATAAACACATTCGAGACTTGGTTTCACCACTATTTATGTGATCTTGAGTAAATTGCTGAAACTCTCTCTACTCCCATTTCCTTACCTGAAAAAGGAGGATATAATAATAACACCTTTCTCAGAATTATACTAGGGATTAAACAAGATAATGTGTCTCATGTAATCCTTGTAATATGTGATCAACTTGATCCTTCCTCTGCCCTCTCCAGTCCTCTCATTGAGAGTGCACCACAATAAGGGATCTCCACATCTACGTGTTGCTGCACTCCACTACCTTCCAGTCTACATAGACATCTCACATGGTGATTTTGATGACAGAAGGGATGTGTGAAAACCATGTTTTCTCTCTCCTCTGCTTTGTCATAGTATCTTGATTGATAAGATGGGAGCTTCATTTGAGAGTAGATTTGTCTTCTATCCAGAAGTTTCTTTGACCCAGGGAGGGAAAGAAAACCTAGGTCATGAAACATTCTAGAGCTAAGGTATCAAGAAAAAAAGGAATATGATTTTTTTCTATGTCAATAGATATGAAAAGCATGCAGAGATTATGGGTAGAATTAATCAAGAATGGCAGATGAACTTGTCAGGAAGAAACTCCTCTACTTTACACATTAAGAGCATGAAGACTGGTAGTTCAACAAATCAAGCATGGGTTAAAAACTGACATCACTTGTGCCAAATACTTTACTTTTCT
The DNA here is from genome assembly GCF_902686455.1 of Sciurus vulgaris. Lineage (NCBI taxonomy): Eukaryota > Metazoa > Chordata > Mammalia > Rodentia > Sciuridae > Sciurus > Sciurus vulgaris. Next base: position 77,699,617 of record NC_136472.1, read on the forward strand.
ATACATGTTCCCTATCAGATGAGTTTTATCCCATGTTTAAGTACTTCATTGATTCAGTCAATATCGATGCACTGAATACCAGCTCCATATTAGTCCTAGGGGTTATGGTTTAGATGTGAGGTGTCCCTCAAAAGCTCAAGTGTGAGACAATGCAAAAATTTTTAGAAGCAAAATGGTTATATTATGAAAGGTATAACCTAAGCCACTGATATATATTAACTTGGCAATAACTGTAGGTAGGTAGATGTGACTGGAGAAAGTAGTTCACTGAGGGTATGACTTTGGGGTTTTACAGTTTAGCCAGAAAAGTAAAACTGAGACTAAGGAAGTTGTGGTTGTTTAAGACATTATAGCCGCTAAAAAGATGCTAAGTTCTTCACACAGAAAAACTAGGAAAGATGGTTTAAGGGCATATCAGGAATTATTAAGATCACACCCATCTCAGGTGTAAGGGTATAAAGTAAGAGTTCCTTTGAGAAGAGACCATGGAGGTACCCTGCCTGCAAGGGATGGGAGAGGTCACTAGGAAGTTTTTTCACCATGTTCAGGCACACAGGCACTAGGACACTGCTGTGACCAAGGTCCCAGGACCATGGAAAATTCTTCCATTGTCTCATACATGAACTTTTGGGAGATATCTATATCTAAATTGTAACATTCTGTACCCAATCCCCAAAAGCTCATACCCATTTTACAATATAAAATACATTTAGTCAATATGAGAGATGTGTCCTAATCTGTGGATTAATAAACTGATTTGGATTAATGGGAAAGTAACTGTAACAGGAAGGGTATGGCAGGGGACACAGGTCACCTGAGGTGTGCTTTTGGGTTTAGAGTTTGTCCCTGATGAGCAGAGCCCTCCATTTCCTGGTGGCGGTGTCCTGAGTTCTTTTCCTCCACCATGCCCTTCCACCAAGATGTTCTGGCTTACGTTGGGCCTGGAACGATGCACCCGGTCAACTATGGACAGAACCTCTGAAACCATGACCTGAAATAAACTCCTCCTCCTCTGTGTTGTTTGTGTTAGTTCTTTTGATCACAGAGAAGAAAAACTAATGAAAATAAAGGGCTAATGAAATTTAGAAACCTCAGCCTTAGCCTTTAATATGTTCAGTCTTCTTAAAGGTAGCAAATCTAAATCAGGTACACGGTGTTATGGGAGCCCAGGAAAGGTGGGGATATCTGTAGTGACAAGGAACGCACTATCCTACTGAGCGACAACCTGCTGTACATCCAGAATCAAGCTCTATGACTGACATAGTAAGACTGCTTCTTGTTTCTGTTGAGAGTATCTAGTCCCCGGGACCCTGAAGGATGGTAGAGAGTGAGCAGTGGAATCTGTTAGCCCAGAAATGCTGGAGGGATGATGCGGAAGCCTTAAGTCCTCTCCGTCTTACCCAAGTTTCTCTGCCCACTGTACATTATTCTTTTATCTCCAATTGACCATGTAAAGGTGGAAATTAAAGCTAATTAGCATGCAATAACTTTCCTCCTTGCTCTTTTAAAATCTAAATTGAATACTCATGAGGGGAACTATTATGAAGCAACTAATAAGAGAGCCCTGGTAATAATTAATACTGCATTCACTAGCACATGTCATTGTTATGTATTTCTGTATTAACTAGGTTGATTTTTATTGTAAAGAACATCAAGCTGGTCAATGGGATCTCTATGTGCAGGTGCAGGGGTGAATACAGTGCGTAGGTGAGACAAGAAATACTATAAGCAATAAGAAGAGTTCTTATTATGGTCACTCATATGTGAAGGTTTTATTATAAAACCACTAACTTTAATTGCATCCCTTCCATGTGCTGGACACTGATAGACACTAAAGACACAGGATAGGGGAAAAAAAAAAAAAAAAAAAAAAAAAAAAAAAAAAAACCAACTCTATTCACCAATAACTTTAAGTGCAAGGTGCTAAGGAAATATAAGTGAGAAGCATTTGGGAGTGAGGTAGGGCTAAACTAATACTAGTAAGGTGCATAGGAGTTAGTCTGTTGGTGATTATTATTTCCAGGTATGCAATTATGAAGGCATGGAATTACGTAGTGGCCTGATGAAAACACTTGGAACTCTTTTGCTGCTAATACAGGGTCAAATGTAAACCAGGAAGTGGCAAAAAAAAAAAAAAAGGGGGAGGAGGCTGAAGAGATGGGCTTGGCACTGACAATGTCATGTTAGTCTCACAATAGTCCTGTGAGCTAGAAACTGTTTTCTTTTACAAACAAGGAAACAATGACAGAAACAAGAAATGAATTGATATTTCCCCTCAAAAATGGGAGAGTCAGCTTTGGATCCAGTTCCAGCCGTCTCTAAATCCTCTCTTCTTTTCATATCCACTGCTGCCTTGATGTAATGCAACCAGCATGACTCTGTCAGACAAGTTTTTGTGTTATGATATTGCAGAAATGTGTTGCAGTGTTAGCTTAAATAAAAATGTTATAATTCTTCAACATTCCATATTTTATAGCACAGAACCTTTGTAATCCTTGAAATAGCTCTGAGTGGATTCAGCAGATCTCCACAGAATCAAAAATCCAAGTATTATAACAACTCCCAGAATTTATTATTTAAAAATAATAAAGAAGATGGAAGAAGTTAAGGTGAGTGTACAGTCAGCCATGACAACAGTGCAGATGCCAAGCCACGCCTGCCGAGGGGAGGGAAACAGTTACTGAAGGGGAACTTCTCTATCTACTTAACCTGCACCTTCTCTTCCCCTTCACCTTCCTCATCAAGCTGTCAAGGCTGGCCAGGGTGGGAACGTTTTCACATGAAAGCAAGCACATTGCTTTGCACCTTCTCCCCTTGCCTATGTGTCTGATGTTTCATACAGTTCACAAGACTTCTTGGCATGCCATCCCAAACTGTCAAAATCCTAAACTCTACGGTTTATATAGCAAATAACAAAAGAAGCTCCCTGCCCCAATTAAAAAAAAAAAAAAAAAAAAACTTGTCCACTCATTTTTACAAGGAGAGAGCTTATGATGGAGAAGATTGGCCCTTCAAAATTGCCTTGGGTAGAGATTAGGAAATGAAGGTTGCAGATGAAGTTTTTGTTGGAGCTGAAAAAAAATTCTCCAGTTTCCGGTATTTCTAAAGTGAGGTTAAATCTAAATTTGACAATGCCTTCACTTTGCTCCTCTCCCCAAAACATTCTCACTCTTAGAACTGAATAAATCTTAAAGTCAAGAGATATGATTGTGTATGTTTCACTCTATCAAGTTTGAAAGAGCCTTTACTCACTTTTTGTCAGGATCTGCACCAGGCATTGTTGGTGCAAAAATGGACTTCAATGAAATCCTGCGCTCTAGGATCCCAGAATAGTAAGTGAGGCAAACATGTAATCAAGCACTGTATTTAGAATGTGTCCACCTCGATGTTCCCCAAAGCACATTATAAACAGCATTTGTGCTTACTTTTTCTCCTATTAAACTCAGGGTCTGTGATCTAGTACCTAATTATTTGATCCACTCTGAATTTAGTTTTGTGCATGGTGAGAGATAGAGGTTTAATTTCATTTTGCTATATATGGATTTCCAGTTTTCCCAGCACCACTTGTTGAATAGGCTATCTTTTCTCCAGTGAATGATTTTGGCATCTTCATCTAGTATGAGACAACTTTATTTATGTGGGTTTGTCTCTGTGTCTTCTATTGTACCATTGGTCTATGTGTCTGTTTTGGTGCCAATACCATGCCATTTTTAATTTTTTTTTACTATGGTTCTGAGTATAGTTTAAGTTCTGGTTAATAATTAATGCCTTCTGCTTCTTCTTGCTAAGAATTTCTTTGACTATTTTTATTCTCTTATTCTTCCAAATAAATTTCATGATTGCTTTTTCTAGTTCTATGAAGAATGTTACTGGAATTTTAATAGGAATTGCATTAAATCTGTACAGCACTTTTGGTAGCATGATCATTGTGACAATATTAATTCTGCCTATCCAGTAGTCTGGGAAGTCTTTCCATCTTCTTAGGTCTTCTTCAATTTCTTTTGTTAGTGTTCTGTGCCTAATAGGAAAAAAAGTAGGCCCAAATCTTCACCATGTCAGCTTAGGATTTGACTTCCTTAACTCCTAAAGTGCAAGAAGTGAAATCAAGAATCAATAAATGGAATGGTTTCAAACTAAAAAACTTCTTCTCAGCAAAGGGAATAATCAATAATGTGAAGAGAGAGTCTACAGAATGGTAGAAAATCTTTACCACATGCACCTCAGATACAGCATTAATCTCCAGAATATATAAAGAACTCAAAAAAACTTAATACCATAAAAAAAAACAACAAATAACCCAATCAATAAATGGGCTAAAAAACTGAACAGGTACTGCACAGAAGAAATATAATCGATCAACAAATACATGAAAAAAATACATCTCTAGCAATTAGAGAAATGCAAATAAAAACTACTCTAGGATTTCATCTCGCTCTAGTCAGAATGGCAATTATCAAGAATATAAGCAACAATAAATGTTGGTGAAAATGTGGAGGGAAAGGTACACTCAGGCATTTCTGGTAGAACTGCAAATTGGCACAAGCATTATGGAAAGCACCATTATGTTGATTCCTTGGAACAGATGGAATGAACTACCATTTGACTCAGTTATCACACTCCTTGGTCTATACCCAGAGAACTTAAAATAAGCATACTACAGTGATACAGCCACATTAATGTTTATAGCATCTCTGCTCACAATAACTAAACGCTGGAACCAATCTAGGTGTCCTTCAACAGATGAATGGATAAAGAAAATGTGATATTTATACACAATGGAATATACTCAGCCTTAAAGAGGAATGAAATGATGGTATGTGCCAGTAAATGGATGGAGCTGGATGGAGAATATCATGCTAAAAGAAATAAGCCAATGCCAAAAACTAAAGGCCAAATGTTTTCTCTGATATGGGGACGCCAATTCACAATAGGCAGGTGGTGGGTAGGGCAGAACAGAGTTACTTTTAATTGGGTTGAAGGGAGTGAAGTGAGGGGAGGGAGTATGAGGGAAGGAAGGACAGTAGAATGAATTGGACATTATTACCCTATATATCATTATACAACCAGTGTGATTCTACATCATGTACAACCAGAAAAATGAGAAGTTATATTCCCTTTATGTATGATGTGTCAAAGTGCATTCTACTGTCATATATAACTGATTAGAACAAATTAAAAAAAAATGAGAGAAAAGAAAAAAAATAACAAGTTTTAAGAAAGAACAAATATGTCATTGCTTCCAGGAATGGAAACAAGTATCACTACATGATCAAACAAGTAGGGGCTAATTCTTGAATGTAGAATTTGATGATCATTCTATAGGAGCTACCATCTTAATATATGAAGTTACTACCAAGTTAAAAAAAAACAAAAACAAAAACAAAAAAAAACCACACATTTGTTCCATAAAACAATAATGGGTTTGGTTTTAAAAGTAAAAAGGAAAACATACAAATTATTTCAGTAATCTGCATCAAATAAAGGTATGATTCCTTTTTGTAGGACTTCTTGGGATATTCAATACACTCATGAACACTTAAAATTTAAGTAGAGTATATGAATCTTTTAAAAATAATATTTTAATGGAATTCTTTACAGTTAAAATACACTTGCAGGAATCAAAATTCTGTACCCTTCAGTTTAGGAAATGTTATTCTAGGCTAATTTGTTTTACTTTCCTGCCAGTCAACTAATACCTTATCAAATTTGCAAAAAAACGTCTACGCAATCTTACTGTTAATATGAGCAGTGATAAAGTTATATACTTATAAAGCTTTATTAATGAATAGCAATCCCTTTTCATTCAGTATTTCTCAAGGTGCTCCATCTACTTTGTGCCATCTTCTCCTTCCAACACTGCATTTTTAACTTACTGGATTTCTCTTCCTTGTAACTTCATTATAGATACATAGTCTTAAATTTTTAGTTATGGCATCTAGTATTCTCAAAGAAATGGCACTTTCTTTAGAATTTAACAGTTACTTCTGTGTTGGGGAGCTCTCTATGAGGTCAGAATGTTTACTACTTTTTAATCACTTCTATGGTATTATCTGCTTGATTCAACGTTTATATTTGTGTTTATCTCTTATACACAAGTTTTATGAGGACAAGATCTTTTTACTTCAGCTCTGTGTGTGCTTAGAAGATATTCTAGGCTCAATCATGAAATGGATTAATGGAAAAATCAATAATTGAGCCACTGAATGAGTGAATTAAATGTTTCAAAAATTAACCCCTGTGTGGGTTCTTCATTCAGTCTGCTGGATAAACCTTCATCATCAAGATATTCTTCATCTGTCACTCCTTAAAGCTTTTCATTTTCATTCCTGTCAAGTTTCAGTTAGCCCTGCTGGCTCTGTCCTTCCTTCTCTCTCTCTCTCTCTCTCTTTTTTAAATAATGGAATCACTACTGTGTTCTTGTTGCATATTAACACATCAGCCACCTGGATTATGAGCTTTCACTTAGGAGGTCCTCTAGAAATTTGAGTTGACAGCACCTGATAATTTACTCCTCCCTCACTTTGGCACTGCCTTTGGAGCAATTGCCAAAGATATCCACAGAGTTTCCTGTGTTTTCGTTCTCACTTCTATTCCCCCAGCCCTTGACAGGAATGAAGAGAAGAAACCTACTGCTGTTCCAAAATGATCACATTCACCCATTCTCCCTCCCCGACAATAACTCACCACCTCTAGACACAGGACTCCTAGGATATTTCCTGGAGTCTCTAGGAGACAACAGTGCCACCTGTGATGATAGCTCCCATAATTGTATCTCCAAAGACTGTCTCTTCTGCAAATTCCATTCCCACCAAATCAACTTGACATTTGCACTAAGATGCAAATAAGCCCTGGAATCTTAACCAAAAGTGAGAATGGCTCTTCTTTTGTAAGTTAATGTTGCAAATGCAAAGTTTCCCTGAGTCAGATTAGCAATGGGATTGCTTGGACCAGGGCTCAGGAAATGATAAAGGCAAGTAGTAAAGTCATGGCATACTGCACTGCATGTGCCAAATTTAAGGAGGTTTTCTCAGTTCAATTCTAGTTGATTGTGGCCTTACAAAACCGATGCATCATAGTTTCACATCTCATTTTTAAGAGATACAAAAAGTAGTCTTGATGTTTTTGCAGGTTTTTATTAAGGAAATAAACACTAAAGATAAGCCAAAAAAGAGGGGGAATGGGAAAATAATTGAAATGGAAAAAAGAAAGAAAATACACATATAGATTTGTAAACTCTAGATAAAGATGATGTGAATCTGAGGATTATAGCAGAGACTGACACAATATAATAAATGTTTATATACTCTCATAGCTCAGTATATTTGAGAATGGCCTGACAGCATAGAAGGTTTAATTGCAGTAAACAAAAGTTGGCTAGATTTCTGATTCAGATTCAGTTAACAATTATTGAAAGCTAATAAATGCCAGGTATCATGCTCAACTCTTACTAATCTTCAAAGGTTTTCATCAAAGTAATTAATAGTTGCACATAGTTAAAAGTCTATACACCTTACAATGCCAAGTAGCAGTACTGAATTCTCCTTCTGCACAATCCATGTTCCACCCAAATACACTACTCTTTCACCTTTGCAAATTACATTATTACATGGCTATTTATTGATAACAATTCCTAACATAATCTATGTATTTCCAACTATGTAACAAGAATAGTTCTTCCATGTATTCTATTGTACCCCCTAAATAGAGATACACAATTTCCATTGCCCCCATCCCAATGGATTTATCCTGAGTATTGTTAGTCCATAATTCAGTATTTTTGCTTGACTTATGAAATGTATTTACTGTCAACCCATGTACACTAATTACTTTTGTCCTTCTTATCAAACTCTGTCCTTCTCTGAAGATAATATGTTATGTCTTTCTACTTAGCTTTTTAGGTAATTATTTTTAATTTAGCTTCAAACTCTCCCTAGTTAATCATGTTACCTTTCAACGCATTGGGATTCACTCAGTGTCAATGTCTTGAGGATTTTGCACCTGCTCCAAACATACTTTTCTCCATTTATAGGATAGGTTGCCTTTCTGTAATCTCTCTTCATTTTGATGCTAGTGTCTCCCTTCTCTTCCCCCCACTTTCTTCCTCTGTAGTTCATTTTAACTGAGAGTGAAAAGAATTCCAAGATCCTGTACAGAAAAAGAAGTTGCCTGTCTGGATTCTAAGAACCAACTAGGAAGGACAGCTGGGTTTCAACTAAATTTTGTTCTGCAAAATTTCATTTTCATGGTATCAAGCATAGTAACAACATCCTCAATCATGCTTGGTGCCTCCAGCTATGGAAATACTTTGTTTTATTGATTTAAAGAAATCATTTAAACTTCTGATTTGAAGGTGAGATTCAGTGCTGCTCGCCCATATGGACAGGAGGAAAAGATAGGGAATCCATCTAACCATGTCTTAAGTCTGGCTACATAAGTTTTCAACTTATGCATAGAATTCCTATGCCCCATATCTCCCTGACATCCACTTTCAGAAGTTTCTCCTGCTAAGGATTCTTGAATGATTAGAGATCTCTGATGCTAATGAGATGGCTTTTCAGTTTTTCCACTGATGCCTTACAACTCAGTTTCTCAATCAATTTTAACTCATTTTTCAGCTTCTCTATTTTTCTGTCTTCTTCTATTCTGTTCTCTATATCCTGTGGATTTGTGTTTCATTTTATTATCATTTAAGTTAGCTTTCAGAACTGAGAAGAATGAAATTTTTTTTCAAATATTACCTTTAATTAGAAATCCCAACCCTCCTTGAATACTTTATTCTGGACATTGTTTTAAGGAAATTATAGATTACTATTACAGCCCTCACTAAGTAGATGAAACAGAGGCTCAGAAATGTGAACAAATTGAATAAAGCCATGTGGATCATTAGATCTCTCAGTCATCTGCACTGTGGGTTCTGACCACAATCCTACAGGCAAGTTCACACCAATAGAGTAACAGGGCCAGGCAGTTGCTGACATGACAATTTGACAATACCTACCTCATTTAAATACTATGATGGAGACTCTGTCTTAATTAGTCTAGCAGTGGCTTACTAGACACTGGTGGCAATTCCAATGGGATGGGCAGTCCATTTTTGCAGGTTCCAAGAAGTACCATTGAGTTCCTGTAACAGCCCTTCCCCCACAACTCAAAGGAAGCACATCACTGCAACCAAGGTTATTTTTTGTTACTACTATTGTTTGATTCCGTTAGCCAGGCCTGTGATTTAGTTCTCTTACCCCACTTTGCTGACAGCCTTGTGGGAGGAAGTGAAAACACAGTGAGTGACATGTTTATTTATGTACCTCGTCTGGGACGACGCCGTGACAAGTTGCAGGGATGGATTTTTTTCATGCAGACTTTCTGCGTCGCTTGTCAGCTCCTTATTATGAGGTGGTTGAGTTTACCACATTTTTAGTTATATTTGAACGCCTAATAATTCTACAGCACATTAACTATAATTTGTGAATTATATCCACCTTCTGAGAGTGCATCACTTTATATCTCTTAGTAAAACGATTTATGTGAATCTACCTACATCATGCTTCTGAGATTTTATTACCAGGAAAATGATTATGTTCATCATCATTTGGCTTTTTTAAGCTCCTCTGAAAATACCTCACCATTTCTTTTACCCACTTCTGTCTTAATTCCTTGGCTCTTTGGGATAACCTTTGCAAATTCTCAAAATCATGGCAGTCTGGTTCTCACCTCAAACTCTGTCAAACTCAAAACCCCTTTGATCTCTCTGTTCAAACCTGTTTCTTTTGGGACCATCCTGTCTTCTACAGAAATCTGTGTCATCTTCAGCTCTACCTCTCCAACATTTTCCCTCAATGAATTATCACTAAAGCCTGTCGATTTTGCCTTAGAAATAGATCTCAGATTTGTCTTCTACTCAGCCAAAACACAGAATTTTATTGTTTCTATCCCACATTACTGCTAGGTTGCCTTTATGAGTTTCTCTGTCCCCTCCTTTACTTATACCATATTACTGACATAAATAGCAACTCATTAGCAAAAAGCTGGGAAACAGAAAAAAAAAAAGTAGAGAGTTGAAAGTAAACTTTACGTATATAACTATTATCACTATAGTTTTGGTAGACCTCCTTGCAAGTAAAAATAAATATGAAAAATAAATATGAAAAGATACAGAATATGCCACCTATAATATATATGCAGTTTATTGGTTTAGCCAGTTTGGGTTCCTGTAACAAATTACCCACAATCTGGCCAACTTAATGGACATTCATTTCTCATAATTCTGGAGGCTCAGAGGTCCAAATTAAGAGACTTGAAGGTGTGTTGTTTGCTGATGGTTACCTGCTCATTGTATTCTCAACTGCTAGAGGAGAGAGGGTGAGCTATCACACCTTCTCATATCTCTTCCTGTGAGTACTGAGTCCATCATGCCCTATCAAGACCTAATTATGTCCTGATATAAAAATACAATCATAATAGGAGTTAGGATTTCAAAATATGAATTTGGAGAGAGGTGATAAAAACATTTAGTCCATAACAGCTATCATTCATTATCAAGACTAAACTGTTTATGCTTTGAATGTACTAAATTTGCAGTATTGTATGATATTCCAGAATCCATCTTCTGCCAATCTCTCACTTAAAAACATTCAGTGATGTCTCAATAATTCAAAACTCAACAAGTAATTAGGTCCTCAAAAATTAGCTTGAGTTGTTTTCTGATCTCACCTAACCATATTTATTTAATCCCTGGATTATTTGTGGTTCTCTTAGAACAAGTCACTTACTCTGGGCCCTCAGTAACCCTCAGAATTTTGACAAGCCCCTAGAGTCTCTGATCTGCCTGCCTGTCATCTGAAGTTATATATATCTAAATTCTACTTGGGTTCTAAGTAGCGACTCTTTAAATCTACCTTTTTTGAAAATGCTCCACTGATTTCCCCTCAGAATTGACTTACCTTCCTTGAATTTTCACAAATTATTTGAGAAGTTACTTATTATTCATGTAGAAAGAATCCTAAATCAAGGTTCAACTTTGATTTGGTATTCTACCAATTGTATTATCTTAAAACATTTAAGCTCTTTGGATTATCTCATAAAATCTTAAAGTACCTATTGGGCTCAGTGGCACATGCCTATAATCTCAGTGACTTGGGAGGCTGAGGCAGGAGGATTGTAACTTCAAAGTCAGACTCAGCAATTTAGTGAGGACCTAAGCAACTTAGGGAGACCTTGTCTCAAGAGAAAAAATAGAGAGTTGGGGATATACCCCAATGTCAATTTTCAATCACAATTTATGTCCTTCTCATATGCAAAATATACACACATATATGTACACACATATATGCATATATATATATATGCACATATATGTGTTTGTATGTATACGCACATTCCCAAATGTCTAAACTCATCTCAGCATTAATTTAAATGCAAATTTTATCTAATTATCAAAATAAAAAGTTCAATGTCTGATCATTTACTCCTTCTCAGTCCGGCTTGGGTAAGACTCTGGTATTATCCATTCTGGGGAAAAACTTTTCTCCATCTCCACACCTGTATGAAACTAGAAACAGTTATTTACTTCCAAAACACAATGCTTAGTCAGTCATATGAAAGATGTCTGTTGCTTGGCCAGGTTGGCAGAGTTCCAGCAGGTACAAAGTTTTCAAAATCCTCTTCAGTGTTCTGTGAATGGCAAGAGGATGTGTGTCCTCACACATGAGGGTTCTGCACATGTCCTTTCTGGAGAAGCTTTGTCTGTTTCTGGCTCTGTTGAGGTGGTTGGTTGAATCTGTGAATCAGTTGGAGGTCTGTCTAGTCACAACCTACAGCACACTACCTGGATGGGCTGAGGATTTTCCAAGTCACCAGGTGGTAGTTCCATTGGGGTTAGTAGTTTCTAGCTCAATTTATCTTTTTCCTAGTTCATTCTAATATAAGTGACAAGTGAAAACCAGGCCATACCATTCATACTTAACAATATCCTCAGCTAATAAAAAAGTTCTTCACCTATAAACTCTGTTTTCCACCCAACACAAACACGGTTCAGTTAAGCTTTCTGCCACATTATAAATGATACTCACCTTTGCTCTAGTGTCCAATAATACCTTCCTCATTTTCTCCTGAGACCTCACCAGAAGCATCTATAATGTTAATAATTCTAAAAACATCCTGCTGCTATTGTGTGATGTGGATTAATATACACATCAATCCTCTTCATTTTCTTCCTAGTCCTCACCAGAATCACCTTTAGTGTGCAGATTGTTACCAACAAGCTCTTGGAGGCATTCTGAGCCTTTTCTATTTTCTGCCTCAAAACTGTTAGCTGCTCCTCTTGCTCAATTGCATCATCAAGTCCACATTTTTAGTGTTTGTTAAAGCAGTGTCCCCACTTCCAGATACCAACATCTGTATTAGCAATTGGAAATTGCTCTAAAATATCACCACTAACTGAGTGAAGTAATATAAATGTATCTTTCACAATTCTGAAGGCTAGAAAACCAAATGACTGTGCTAGCAGAGACATGATCCCTGTGATAACTCTAGCACAAAACTCCTTCCTTTGTGTATATATATCACTGTTTCTTTATCCATGCATCTGCTGAAGGACATCTAGTTTGGTTTCACAATCTAGCTATTGTGAATTGAGCTGCTATAAACACTGACGTGGCTGCATTACTGCAGTATGCTAATTTAATCAATCAAAATGCAGTCTGTAAAAATTGAAAAAAAATAAATTATATAAAAAAATTCTTCCTTATCTTTCCCTGGTTTCTGGTGGTTGCTGGCACCCTGGGCATTTCTTAGCTGTCTCTCCTTCCCTGCCTATATGATCTTGGGACTGTCTTCTCTGGACATTCTTGTGTGGCAGCACATTCTTATAAGGATAATAGTCAATGGATTTCAGGCTCATTCCCATCTGTTAGGATCACATTTTAACTTGACTACATCTGCAAAGACTCTATTCCAAATAAAGTTCTTTTTATAGGTCCTGAGGAATAGGACATGAATGAATCATGTTTTGGGAGAAGGTAGAATACACATCATTATCATGCTTTTATATCTGAGAGAGATATTGGTTGAGTAGAATAAGTGATTTCAAGATTTGCTACAACCAAGAACAATCTTTGTTCACATATTTACCTTAGGAATGTCAGCCAGAGTTAGTAAACTTGTCTATGAGGAACTAGAAACAAACTTGTTATTGCCTAGTGCCCATTAATTCAAAACAACCACTACTAGAATTTATTGTGGTTCTTTATAGTTCCTTAAAAATTAACCAAAAAATCAGCCAACTGAATAACTTTTATAAAGATAATGAGTTACCATGATTTTAAAATAAGAAATATACATAGATGCAGTTACGTAGCATTTGTGAGCAATGGTTAAATTTTATTCAAAATCTTCAACATTTCCATTTTGTTCACATGGTGCATCAAGAGCCAGCTTGAGCACTGTGGTTAGCCTCCTCAGAGATGGAAATCAATCCATCTCCTTGGGTAATTTCTGCTGCTATCAATTTCAAACACAAGGAAATAATATTGACAATTTCTGAGCTTTAAGAAAAATTCTTCACTAATAAGCATAAAAGTTCAGATTTTTTTTCTCTAAGCTGTGGATCACCTTTTCTGTGACTTGTAACTGGAACTCAATGAAACAATGACTTATGCGAGTCTTAGTAGAATTTCAGAATTTGAAAAATACTTTCCATATTGTGCAAAACAACTGTTTTGTAGATAACTTGCAGAAAGAAGGTCAGATGACTCAATGCCAAGCCTTTAATTCACAGCAGTGTCAGTAAACATCACAAGAACTTTAATAATTATCTTGAGAACAAGAGAGGCATAAGAGCATGTGTGTGTGTGTGTGTGTGCACATGTGTGTACATGTGGTTAGTGTTGTAGATGGTTTTTTCCTTGTGATGGTTGAAGGTGTTATGTACCCCTTAATATTTTTATGGTCATCAATTCATTTCAGAAGATCAAGTTCCCAAGGGATGATATATCCTGATAACATTTCTACTAGATAACAGAACGAACACCTAATATGTTGTTGTCAATTAATAGCCACTGGGAAATAATAGATTTGTTTCTAATTTCTCATAGAAATATTTACTGACTCTAGCTGACACTGTTTGTAGTAGGTATGTGGTCAAAGATTTCAATGACAGAAATATAAAGTTAAAGAAGATAAAGGAAAAGGACAATATTCAAATTTATAAAGGCACATGTACTAAAACTTTACTTTGAATATGTTTATTATTGGCATAGCATGCCAGTGATAAATTTTAAAATTTCAAAGGTTTCTAATATGTCCTTCCTGCCTACACTTTGTTTTTAACAATGACAACAACAAAATTACCACTTGTATAGCAATGGTTTCAAAGTAGCATAGATATGCTCCAGCATTTTACTTGATGCCTGATATATTGGGTTTAAAATATAATAAATGACAATTGGTAACCATAGGCAGTAAGCACATGTTTTACATAATATCACATGGATAACAGTTTCAAGAACAATGTCCTCTACAGATACAAGTGTGGGCTGACTTGTCCCTCTACACAGCAGGTGAGCCTCTTGACTTTGCTGTCACCACATTCACCCTGGGAAACTCAAGCATCTCCAGAGCTTGACCTGTGCCCCCTCCACCTCCTCGCTCATCTGGACTCCATCTTTCTCACACCCCTCCTCCACCATAAGAGCTTCAGTGAAAATTTACCACTGTTTTCCTTGTTCTACCAGATGATTCTATTAATACATATATTGAACAGTTACAAAGGTTTAGCTACAGAGGATTAATCACAGGATATGTAGATCCCCCTAGTACCAAGGATAGAACTCAGCCCATACTTGATTCCCCCTAAACTCTTTACTCAAGAGAGAATTCTGATTTTGTTTATCAATGAGAAGAGAAATCGGGCCAGGGTTAGTGGTGACAATAAGGTGGTGGGTTTGAATGTCCATTGTGTTCTGTTCACAGTGGAAGTTACTGGGACTATACAAAGACGAGTAAGACGATGTCCTTGATCTCACAGAGATTATAGTCTATGTCAGACTGCTAAGAAAATGGGGACTTAGAATCTACTGCAAGCTTAAATGCCTGCACATAGAGTACTCTGGGCATCAGATGAGAAGCACAGGTGAGCAGCACCTACATCAGCCTGAGGCAGGCACACTGCAAGAGAATCTTCACCAACAGCTGAGACAGTAAGCCTAAGACGAGAGAGGAAAAGTGGTAAAGGGTATTACAAGCACTGAAAACAGGTCGAAACAAAGACAAGAAGGAAAGATAGAACTTTCTTTTTTTTTTTTTTTTAACTGAAAGCATGTTGCAGAAGGGACCTGGTGACTTGAAAAATTTTTCCCCTGAATACAAAAAGAAGCATGGAAACAAATACATACTATGATTTTCTTTTGTTCGTAATGTGTATATGTGTGGGTGTGTGTCTGTGTAGGTGCATACAAGTGTGTGATGGGCTTACTGATGACTGCACATTTAAATTAAAATTCCCCAAGAGAATCAGTGATGGGGCCAAAAGTTCACTATGGATATTTTTTTAATTAAAAAAATAAGAAAAACAAAACAAAAGAAAACAACAGCCTAACCGAAAGTCTTCTGCCAGGCATCTGCCACCTCTAGTAACTTTTCAGAATGATTACAAAAATGCATATCCCAGTCATAAAGATTTAACAAAATATTCTCCTGCCATTTATAGTAATGCTACCAAATGACAAGTTCGAATTACTTGTTGTGATTACTCTTCATCTGGGCAAAACACATGTTGTAACGTATTCACAAGATGCAATTACATCGACTGCAGTGGCACGGAATAACAACACCGGAAAAAAGCTAATCACATACAATACGCATACTGCTTAGATTTTTCCCAACCACATTTATTTTTTTGTATTGCAATCTGTTCACCATTTGGACTAATCACTAACTCTTTTTTTGTGTGTGTATGTGATGTGCAAAGAAACAGCTGAGTTAGACAAGTGCCAAAAAAGTCAATAAAATGAACATTAATGTACACTCATATTCTTAAATTTAGATGAGCACTAGGAAAGATAATGGCCTTGTCATATTCACTATTAATACTGGACTCCAGTCATCCTTCTGTACGCGCAGGGAATTGGTTTCAGGAACCCCCACTCCAGACACCAAAATCTGCTGATGCTCAATTTCCTTACACAGAACGACCCAGGATTTGCTTATAACCTATACACATCCTCTTGCATACTTTCAATCATCCCAAGATTGTTTATAATACCTAATGCAATGTAAATAATCATTGTACTGCGTTGTTTAGGGAATAATGACAAGAACAGTATCTGTACATGTTCAGGACAGCTGTAATTATTTTTTTTAATATTTTCATCCTGCAGTTAATTGAATCCCCCCCCCGACTAACACAGAGGACCAACTGTACTTAACAGGATGTCATTTTGTGAAAAGAAAAATACTGCAAAGGTAAAATATATGCTTTTAAGTATATCTTCATGTACAATATTAGCAACTGTATTCTGTATACTTTAATAAATAGTTTCAGAATGAATATATACATATATACATATTTATATTTTATACTAATAAAGTAAGGTAGCAAAGGACATGTTAAATATTTTGTACACATTGGCAGTTTTCATTTTTTTTTTTTTTTCTTTTTTTTTAACTTGGCCTTCTTAGATCTTCTTCTTACTTTACTCTGTCTTTTTGGGAGTGTCTTTTGTTTCCAGTCTCTATTTCTAAATGAATCTCTTTTCTCACCAATAAGTCTACATCTTTGTCCACCAAACAGACATTTCCACTTGCATGTTCTCAAAATTGGCATGTGCAATTTAGGATATAATATGTGCTAATCTCTGCCCTCTTTCCAGTTCAAAATTTGCCCTTTCTTTGGTGTTCTCACTCCCAATTAATAACATTGCTATCCAAACCAGAAACATCTGAGAAAATCTTGAATCACAATTTCTTCTCCCACTCACCCCTAATAAGACACCTGATGTTGTTAATGAAATCTTTAAAGGTATCTCATGTTGATCTTTTTCCAGTTTCTAGTCTTATTGTCAAAATTTAGGTTCAGGTTCTCATTATACTTTACCAGGATACTGCAAAACAAAATACATGTATAAGTGATGTCATTATCCCATTTGCATATCTTTTTCTTTAGTGATGTTATCATCAACCCCATTCTGTAGCTAGAAAACTACTGTATTAGATACCTCCTACTTGGTTATCCTTTCTGTTTTATCAGTGTGCACATATGCTAAGCTCTTTGATATCCTTGATACCTGTTCATGTTGTTCATCTTATTCTACTGCACTGGTCCATGCTCTCACATTTATCACAAGAACTATTGCAATTAAATATTAACTATTCTTCCTTCCTACCTTCACTCACAAATTATCCTCTTGTTTTTCTAAAGTTAAAAATAGAGAAAGGTACACTCATACATTGCTGGTGGGACTGCAAATTAGTGCAGCCACTCTGGAAAGCAGTGTGGAGATTCCTTAGAAATCTTGGAATGGAACCACCATTTGACCCAGCTATCCCACTCCTTGGCCTATACCCAAAGGACTTAAAATCAGTATACTACAGAGATACAGCCACATCAATGTTCATAGCTGCTCAATTCACAATAGCCAGACTGTGGAACCAACCTAGATGTCCTTCAGTTGATGAATGGATAAAGAAACTGTAGTATATATATACAATGGATTATTACTCAGTCATAAAGAATGATAAAATTATGGCATTTGCAGGTAAATGGATGAAATTGGAGAATATCATGCTAAGTGAGATAAGCCAATCTCAAAAAGCCAAAGGACGAATGATATCGCTAATAAGTGGATGAGGACACATAATGGGGGGAGGGAAGGGTTAGTGTTAGGGTTAGAGTTAGGGTTAGGGAGGGGGGCAAGAATGGAGGAAGGAAGGACTATATAGAGGGAAAAGAGGGGTGGGAGGGGTGGGGGGAAGGGAAAAAATAGCAGAATGAATCAAACAACATTACTCTATGTAAATTTATGATTACACAAATGGTATGCCTTTATGCCATGTACAAACAGAGAAACAACATATATCCCATTTGTTTACAATAAAAAAATAGAATTATATAACTCCTTTGTTCAAAAATTTCCTATGACTCTACATATGCATGAATTATGGGCTTTCATAGTCCAAGAAAATTATAATCTAGTAGATATGACCTGGAGTCCTGCATTAGTATTTTTCAAAACTCCTTAAAGGATTCCTGGTTCAAGGCCTGACAAAGCAGTTAAGAATCCACGAGACTCATAACAATGAATAACTACAAAGTGGGACACAGCGTATTTAGCCATTTCTTTCCAGTCACTGTTCTATATGTAACTCAGAACTATGTGCCCTCAGAGAAGGGAACACAGGATACTTTACCTCCCTAACATTCTTCCCAGAGACACCTTCTGGAACATAATGTATGGTAGTGGAGCCCAAACAGAGGATTATTTTTTTTTTCTATGTTGACCAGACTGCTCTCAAAGTCTTAGGATCAAATGATCCCCCTGCCTCATCCTTCCAAATAGCTAGGACTACAGATGTGCACCATTGTGCCTGGCATGGGGATGATGGTCTTGCTGGGTAAGGAAGCAACCCTTGGAATTTGGGGCTGCGGAAGTAAGTAGAATTTGTAAAGACAGAGTACCAGAGGAAAGAGAGGTACACAGTGAAGGATTATCATAAATAAGCACACAAGTACCTTTATATCTTTGACTAAATACTGATCTATACACATATACAGGAAGATTCATCAAGGCAAGAAAGAGAACTGTTTCTAGAAAGTTATCAGCTAAGTAGAAATTCCCAGGATCATACAATGCTGGGAGACACAAAGACTCTGAGCAGTCATGATGGAGTGACTTTAGTGACCCTGGGTACTGAACTGAGAACTCTGAAAAGGTCATCTCTTTCAAAAAATTGACACATTAAAAATGTACATATTTATGCAATCCAATGTGATAATTTAGTATATGTATATAATGGTAAAGTTCCAAATAAGATAAATAGCATTTCCATCTCTTTAAAAATTTCTTTGCATTAGGAAACATCAACCTCTCACTTATCATTTTTATAATGTATATAACAAATTGCTTCAAACTATAGTCATACTACTGTGCTCCAGATGAGTAGAACATATCTTCCTCCCAAACTGCAGTTTGTACCTGTTATCTGACATCCCAGTGCTCCTGACCTCTGCCCTTTCTAATCTCTGGTGCTAAATATTCTCTCAAATTCTATGAAATCAACTTCTTTAGCTTCCAAACATATGAGTGAGAATTTGTGGTATTTGTCTTTCTATTCCTAGGTTATTTCATTTACTGTGTTCTAGTTCCATCCATTTTACCAAAAATGATAGGATTTCATTTTCACAAAGTTTAAGAAAAGGATTTGAATAAGTCAGTCTGATTTAGGTAAATCGCCTAAAACAGTTAAAGTTTCTAATGGAATACAGGAAAATTTAGAATCTCATCAGCATATATATAGTCAGATAAAATAAATTATTAGACATATGAACAGCTAGGGATATGTAAGTTGTAAGTATTTTTAAAACAGTAAATAGTAACAGACCTGGAGGCCTTAAATTCAGAAGAAATTTTGAAATGGTGATTTCAGTCAACATAAAAAATGGACACTTAAAAATAACTAAATGGAAGTATAATGCTAAATGAAAAGTCCATAAGATGGGTTTAACATTAGATTGGACACTACTTTAGAAAAGATAAATAAACTTGAAGGAAAGTCTGTATACATGTAGAAATTCTATATATTGAAGCACAGAAGTAAAAATACTATGGAAAAAAATTAAAGCAATTATAATTTGCAATCGTACTTCAAAACAAAATCAATTTACCAAAACATGTACAAACTTCATATTGAAAACTACAAAGTTTTGATAAATTTTTTAGAATACCCAATTAATGACATATCTTCATGGATTACATTAAGATTGCATTATTATCATGATGACAAGCCTTTCCAATTTGATCTACGTTTGTCTATCTGTACTGACCTAGTCAAAATCTCAGCAGGCATTCTTATAGAAATGAACAATTGATTATAGTATTTGTACTCAAAGGACATAGAATAACAAAGAAAAAAGATTTTTGATCTTGGAAAAAAAAATGGGAAACTCATAATACCAGTTTTTGAACTCATTACAATAATGAAAATAATGAGGTATTGGCAGAAAGAGACAGGTCAATCAATAGATCTAAATAAAGAGATTGTAAATAGGCCAACCTCATACAGTTGATTAATTTCATACAAAGTTTCCAAACGTAATCATTTTTTCTTTTCATCAAATGGTTTTGCAGCTGCTGCTGGAAAAACTTGGTATCTGTCATGGTTTAGATCTGACGCGCCCCCTAAAGCTCTTTGTGAGACAATACAAGAAACTTTAGAGGTAAAATGATTGGGTTATGAGTCTTAACCTAATAAATACAGAGGAATTAACTGGTAGTACCAGCAGTCAGGTAGGGTTGGCCAGAGGAGGTGGTCCCTGGGCATGTGCCCTTAGGGCCTATATTTTGTCTTCTTTGAGCAGAGTTCTCTCTGTGCTTCTTGGGGCCATGTCTCCAGTTGCTTTCCTCCACCACAACTTTCCTCCATGATGTTCTGCCATACTGGAGCCCAGGGGAATGTAGCCCCACTTCTGTGGATTAAGACCTCTAAAACTGAGCCACAAAATAAACTTGTCCTCCTCTTAAATTCATATGTCTAATAATTTATTTTATCTGACTATATATATGCTGATGAGATTCTAAATTTTCCTGTATTCCTCTTGTAAAGTCTTATCATCATAGCAACAACAACATCACAAACTGATTAAAACAACAACAGCACCCATATGATATGTGAGAGAGTAATCTTTTTCTGCAAAAAAAGTATGTTTAGATCATCATATACCTAAACCAAAAAAAAAAAAAAAAAACTAATTTATAGAAAAACATATTGGATAACATATTTAAGACATGGGAATACATAAAAAAAATTCTAGATAAAACAGACTACCAAAGTTAAAACTTTGCCTTACCAAAAACTCTGTAAATGAAATCAATATTCATGTCCTAAGCTGGGGAAAATATCACAAAATAAAGTTTACAAAGTACTTTTGATCACAATATATTTTTCAAAACCTTCAGGGCTGGGTTTATAGTTCACTGGCAGACTACTTGCCTAGTATGTGTTCAATGTGTAGCACTGAAAAAAAATTTTACTACTCTTATAAGTAAAGACAAGCAACTCAATTATAAATAGTCAAAAGACTTTAACAGATCAATAGAAACATATGTAAATGATGAAAAATCACATGAAAATGTAAAAAGCATCATTAATACTTAGGGAAATGTAATTGAAACCAAAATTATATATCACTATATATTTGTAATGGTAAGAAATTTTTAAGTAAACAAACAACCAAATGTCCATGATGATGTGATTTGTTGGTAAAAAAGTAAAAGTTGCATCTAACTGGAAAATATACTTAGTCATATGTTCCGGCAAGGCCGATCCTAAGTGTTTAAGTATGAAAACACTTATTGAGACAAATGTGATTTCACTGCAACTAACAGCTATCAGGTTTTTAATAGTTCTTAAAATTCATTACTTAATGACCTTAAGACTTTGGTGTTTTGGCTGTTAATGCATCTTGAGCGTTTCCCTTGATGAGCCAGTTACCACACCTTTGAAATTAGAACCAGCAAGTGGGCTACATACAGTTATCTATCTTCAATTATTCATTATTGTAAATATGTTCTTTTATCCTCCCTCTCCACACCCACATGCATGAAAAACTTATTGGTCATCTTCCAAGCATCTACCTTACTCTGAACATTTTGAGTAAACCTGCTATAGTAATCTCAATAACCTTGCCAGTGACTGTTTAGAAATAGGCATATAAACAAATTCTAGATAATGGTGTGTCAAAAATACTCGAAAAAGGAGTCATCACTCCTAAGTAAAGAGAAATAGGAAGAAGTATCCATAGGTGACATCTGGATATGCAGACCTATCTTACTAGAGCCTGAAAGTGAATCTCACACCAAGCAGGCAGAGAGCTCAAACAGAAAGAACCTTGAACCACTATTAACTGAATTAAAATTAGCATCCTTCTACCTTTAGCCTACCAGTAGATGAGATAATTAATTGCCTTATCTTGTAAACTCATGAGTCAGGTTTTGCTTCTTGTAACTGAGGGAATCCCAAAAGATACACAAAAAAATAATGTTATAAATATTAGATATGTTCTGAATCTGGAATTGCCTGACAGTCTTGTATCTGAAACATTCTTTATCAGTGTTACTTTTCATAATATTGAAGGGTCAAGAGTCTCAGTTAAAAAAAAAGGACATGAAATGTTGGGATAGGCTTGATTCTGTCACAAACTTTTATGCAATCTGGTAAATAACCTTCCTAAGTCTTGTTTATTTCTTTCAGAAACTCTTGTGAAGCTTCTATACAGAGTGCATGGCATAATACATGTAAGAAATTTACATAGGGTATGGCAAAGAAGAGGTACTTGAAACAAGTTGGTTGTTCTTAGGATGGGAAAAATTTGTAAGCAGCTAACTGATAAATGGGCTTCAAATAAAGAGCATATTTATAAGTCAAAGTATATGTACTCATTTTTGCAGACAGAAATATTTGATTGACCAGATGGAATTAGAACTGGACATTAGACCAATCAAGTAGACATAGAATAAAATAAAAACTGTAGTAGCTTCCCATATATTGAGTGATGTGTATTAGGATGACTCTTGCTTTGTGGATGAGAAAACTAATGCCTCAAGTAGTCATAGAGGTCAGATCAAATAGCAGTAAATAGTAGAATCATTGCTCATCCTAAGACTGTCTGGTTTAATGCCTGATCTTAATGGCTGGTTTTATTTGTTTTGTTTCTTTGAAGCTAAACCTGGTCAAGAAACAGAAAACTTTCTCAGCTACTCTTGATATTACTATTCAAATCTTCCTTCCATAAAGAAAACTTAAGCAAATAAATACAGTAGTAGAGCTTTCCACCTGAACTCAAATAAACAGAACTACTCAGCAGGTAGCCACTAAGGCGGTTACTATTCCAGAACAACTGCTACCGATACCTAAAAACACAGAGATGAAGGTTGTTCCTTATCTTTCAAGCTATGTGGGTACTTGCTCGTGAACATACACTTCTTACATGCATGCCCACATGAATACATTCACTACCCAAAGCAAAATTACAAGAATGACAAGCTTTTCAGATTCTATATGGAATTTATAGTTCCCATTTCTATTTCCATAAAAAATGCAGCACATCACTTGATTGTGTTTTATGAGTCTGCATCAGCAAAAGACAAAGCAAGAAGACCTTCAGTCCCAGCCCGTGCTGAAGAGGTTCATTTTGGTGTTGAGCAGGAATTGTAATTAAGCATGAGAGCTTGGCAGTTTAAGTTCTTTCACTGCAGAACTCTCTCACTCAGCTATTGGTGAATTGAGAGTCTTCTAATCACAAAGATATCCTAATATAGGCACAGAGGAGTTATTTTTCTTAAATTTTTCCTGAGGGAGGAAAAAAATGAACTCCCGTTGACCCTTTTAATCAGCTGAGTTAAATCAGACCTATTGTCAAAGTGGCTTCAAGTCTTCATTATTTTTAACATGTATGCCAGAGAAGAAAATTTAAGCTTCCAATAATCAGGCCTCGTTATAGATTTTCCCTAGCAAATTTTCACCAGTACAGTTTGGTCACAGAGCTTTCTTTGTAAAGTGTGCAACTGAGAGTTATGATGCAGGATTAAATGGTGGGATTTAACTGCCTTCTTAAGTACATCACCTGTTTTAACCCTTGCTGGTAGTAAGGGTGAAACAAACCTCCTTTCTCTTTAATCTCAGAAAACAGAAATCCCAACCCGGCATGCTCTTGAAATTTGAGCTAAATATATTTCTTGGGCTGGAATAAACCATTAATTCATTCTTATGAACCAGTTAGGAATCAAATCTACAGTTGCTTAGTCCACTTACTAGAAACAGGAAAGAGAGAGTTTTAGAGTTGAAAGGTGTGCTTCAGTGACTGAATGTGGATTGCAATACATTCATATTAAGCACATTCATTTTGCTCCTGGCAAGAACAGACATACTCTGCAGGTAGCCAGAAAAGTTGCTACTATTCTAAAACTGCCTCTGTTGATACCTAAAAATACTAGCATGAATCTTGCTCTTTTTGTCTTAAGCTGTGGGTAGGAATGTGTGTGTGTGTGTATGTGTGTGTGTGTGTGCTCGCACACATGGGCACATGGGTTTCCTTAAAAGATAAGCATTCACCACCCAAAACACAATAAGCAAAGTACTTCAAATGAAATAAACATTGGAGAAGAGTTCCTACCCCTCAAAAGACCCATCTATTATTGGAGACAATATCTGTAACAGTATATAAGGGTGACTCTAATAAAGTTTTATCTTTGTTTCTCTTCCCATTTTATTTTTTCCATCTACTCCTATCTCTCTATATTGTCTTTTCTTTCCTTGGCCTTGGTAGCTCTGGGTGTAGTAATTTGAGAGCAAAATAGAACTCTCCTGAAGCCCAACTGCCACTCACACTTGAATGGTCTAAAAGGCATTTGGGGCACCAGTGTGTTGATCTCATGGCCTAGTTTAAAGTAGTGGTTAGGAAAACAAGTTGATTTTAACATGAACTTGCAACTCTTCTTGTTCTTTTTGTGAGTTTTTTTTTTTTTTTTTTTTTTTTTTTTTTTTCATCTAAAGAAGTTTCCATTGTGAGCATAGTTCTGGAAAATGGCAGGGAAGTCTTCCTCCTCCTCGTTATGCTGAGGATGTAACTTTAGAGATTTTTTTTGACATTTTCAGGGACCTAGAGGAGGTTATATTTATGATATAGTAGAAAAAGGTTTTTATTCTCAGTTTTTGGGGACTTAAGATTTAGAGAGGCTTTGGGGAGAACAGGGTTGAAATAAGCTAAGATATCCCCTGGTCTCTGCCATTCATATCGTAAGGGTAGAAGTCCAGGGAATTATGGGAAAAAAAAAATTAGTTCCTGACCAGGGGAATGTGAGGTCAGGAGGTGAGAGTGTTGTACAGTTTTCAAGAGGAAATATCTGTACCAATGCATCATGGCTGGGTTTCTCAGAATGCAGATGGTGAGCAAACTGCACACAGTCCACAAGGCATGCTTGTGGGAACTGCAGTGTGAGGGCCCTCACCGAATATACAGGGCATGTGCAAGCCAGAGAGGGGCCTGTGGATCCATATTTTATCCTGGTTCTGCAGGAGGTTTTCCTGTGTGATATAGTCAAGAATCATTAAGAAGATGAGAAGGTAGCAGGAGGGATTGAAAGCAATTCCATATGGTCAAAGTTAGAATATGGTAGAATGGGGGAATGGGTAAGTAAGAGAAGTTGTAGACAGTTGGGAGTCGACCTTGCAGGTCCTCCTTTTAACACATGTTAAAGAATTATGACTTTATCCTATAAGCAGGAGAAGGTGGATTGTAGTTACAAAAAAAAAAAAAAAAATGTGGCATAAAACTCTCATGGACAGTACTAGCTAACATCCCACCTTCAAAGAAGGAGCTAAGTCACAAAGAGACTAAGAAACTCACCAAAGACAACCAAACTTACCCAAGGCAGAGGTAAGATATGAACCTGGACACTGATGCTGGAACTTGCTTTCCTAAGCACTAAATTGTCTCTTAGAATAGATACATATAATTCAACTCATGTATCATTATCAAGTTAGCACCATGTGTAAAGGCACTAGGGCTAAAGTTTGGTTTTGTTTGTGAGTTGAGGGGGAAAACTGTCAATTAAAGCAAACCCTAGAGATATAACCCAGTGTTCTACCTGGTAAGTACAAAAGGAGTTTTAATACTGTGATAGTTCACTTTTAAGTGTCAACTGGACTAAGAATAACTGGAGAATTGACTGGTAAAGCATTATTTCTGGGTGTCTCTGACTGTTTCCAAAAGATTGGTGTGTGAGTCAGTGGGCTGAGTGGGGAAAATCTGTTCTCAATATGTACAAATACCATCTAATCAAATGGGGTTAGGAGAGATCAGAAAGGCACAGGAAAGCTACCTTATCTCCTTATGCTTTCTTGCTTCTGAACAACACTTCTCCTGCCCTTGAACATCAGAATCCCAGGGTCTCCAGCCTTTGAACCTGGTCTTCACACCAGGGAACCCACAGGATCTTGAACTTCCATGACCGAGAGTTGTAATACCTACACTGCTCCTTTTAAGGCTTTTAGACTGAGATTAAGTCAAACTACCGGCATCCCAAGGTCTCCTGCTTACAGATGGCCTATTGTGGGACATAGCCTCCATAATTACATGAGCCATCATCCACAATAAATCTTCTTTCCTGAACCTAAACTACATCTGTAAGTATATATGACTCTGTATATACACTCACACATTGCTTAACAATGTGGATACATTATGAAAATTGTGGTTGTAGATTACTTCATCATTTCATAAACACTATGCAGTGACTTATACAAACTAAGATTACTACACTTCACTAGGCAATATAATCTTATAAGACTACCAAATGCAATTGACTAAAACATCTGTATGTAGTACATGATCATTTACACATATGTACATATACACACATATATGCAGATATCCTATTACTTCTGTCTTTTTGCAGAACCCTAAAAGATACAAATACTAGGATAAATAATATGATTTATAATCAAAATAAACCATCCAGTGAAAATATTGTGTTTTACTATTAACACTCAAAAGTTGGGGTTCTATTTTCATAAAATAAGAATACAGAAGTGATGCAAATATTCTTATTACTAAGGCATAATGTAGTGATGAAACCACTAGGCATGGAGTTAGGTGCTTTGAGTTCAAATTTTGGCATCATATGACTCTCATGAGTTGAACTGTCATTTAGCATTATGGAACCTCCAATTTCTTGTCTATAAAATGTAAAGAAGAAAACAATATCCACACTGTGCAGTTTATAAAAGTGTTGTACATGTTAACTTGTATTGATAGTTTTTGCTTTATTTTGCAAATGAAAGTGACAATAGCAACTGTCTTTATAAAGTTCTTTGCCTTGTGAAATAGATCTTACTATTATATATTGTATTTATTTGCTCCCCAAAATTATGTTCAGGTACTCACTCTACCATTTTCAGATGACATAGGGAGACCTAAATGCATTCACAATTTCAGAAATGAATTCCAACCATTCTAGAGCATTCTAAATCAACAGAAAAATTTCTCTAGGCACCCTTATTTGTTCAGTCACATAGGTTGGTTCTTGAAACTGCAAATGAGAATTCGTATTGCATGCATTGGTAACATTTCTATCTTTCTCATACTGGATATGAACTAGAAAACTTATTTCCCCAGGTAAAACTGATACCCAGCTTGTAGTCATATGAGCCACCTTGAACATAAAGTTCATAGAACTGCAGAACAATGGGAATCCAGGAAAACAGAGCCAGGCACTTGATACCAACTATTGTTTTTGTTCCAACCTCCATATTTGTTATTTAACCTCCATATTTGTTATTTAAGTCCATTTAAATTTTCTTTTACTTAAAGACAAAAATTTCCTACTTATATATCTTGAGAAGCAACAAGCAGAAAGTCTTAGAAAAGTACTTCTCAATAGAATTAAGTATTTCAGATAAAGAATTTAATGTTTTTAAAAAAATCTTATAATGCAGATAAAACTTCTAACACTCAAATTGTTTGACCAGGGAGCCATGGTGAATCCAGGCAATATCTAATGCATACTACTTTTTGCCTACAGTTTTGGGGAAAGGAATAGGGGCAGGAATGGAACAAGCAATAGCACTGTGCCTTTCGGTCCCTTGGAAGTTTATTTATTCATTGACATGAACTCGTGACTGCAAACAATGCCACACATAAATATGTAGTCAATTCTGCATACTATATCCAAAAATAGACTCCGTCTCTGAGGAACCTGTGGAAGGATTCTTTAATTAACCTCAGATGAATTATCTTCACACCAGGCAAACCACTTTGGAGTTGGCATGTGGCTTAGTTGCCAAGAACCATGTTATAATAGGGTTGGAAGGAGCAATTCCTAACATTTTGCACATGTGATATAAACCCTTAATGGATCCACAGAGTGATACAGAAAGTTTCAAGATAAGTAAAAATCTCAAAAGCTGTGTTTTCAGGAGTAATTTAGTCTTATCTGCCTATTATACATATGCCATCCACCTGCACCCTAAAATAAAAGCTGAGAAATGGAAGAGATCTAAGAAGCCTCGAAAACTAGTCTATTTTCCTATGTGAAGTCCTTTCCAACACACCCCTGACAAGCAACTGAATAGCTTCCACTTAAAGGCCTTCTGGGAGTCAGTGACTGAAAATCACAAGCTTGAGCGGAACAGATCAGGGTTAATATTCATCTCTGACACTTTATAGTTTTGTCTTAAAAAAAAAAAAAACTTAACACTGTGCATTAGTTTCCCCTTTTTTAAAATTGTATTTGTTCTAATTAGTTATAGTTTCACCTTTTCATATAGTTATAATTTTACCTCACAACATTGTTTTGCTAGAATACTTGTTTTGAAAAAGAGAATATTAGTTTTTCCTCTTGTCCCCTTTGTTGTAAAATAGTTAATTTTTTTATAAAATTCTGCTAGATATGAATCTGTAAATGGCTTCCCTGCAACACTTTCTCACTGGTCCCCATCCCCTTCTCCTTGGGACTTCATAGGATAGGGCTGTTTCTGCTGGATTCGAGCTTCTAACAGAGGGAACAGTCTAAATAAACCCTGGAAGCAAAACCTTTGATTTAAAATGTGCCTGAAATTGTAACTCTTTCTGAGAAACTTTTCCTAAGATTGTTTCAATATCATCATTGGACGTAGTGGTAAGACCAGTGATCTTCAGCAAGGGAGTTTACTCTTCTGGCCTTTAGCATCCAATTCTCCAATGCTAGGGTTGGATTTTGGAGCTCTTTATTCCTTGAGCACCTTTCTCTATACACCACAAGTCTGTAAATATTTCATAAATATGGCTACCTGAATTAAATGCAGTAGCTCAGTTACAGTCTCAGCATGTGATATTCTGCTGTTTGGATCCTGTATGTCTATTAAAGTAGGTTAATGGTTATATGAATTTGCTGAGTGACCATATCACACAGCCTATTAAAAATATTTTTATTTTATGAATATCTCCAGATTTTATATATGTAAAACATATATATGTATATATATATATATATATATATTTGCATTCTAAGTTGAAATTGCAACTTTACTGGATTTATGATTCTAGATATGGTTTTTAACTTTAGACACCTTAATTTCCCAACTATGAAATTGGAATTCCTACCTCAAAGAGTAATTGGAAGAATTAAGGAAAGTGATATTAACCAAGCACTGACACGTATCACATACTAAGAACTTAGCAAGTGTTTCCTGCCTTGTATTTATCAACTCCCTTCTCTATTTCTAATCATTACAGAGATCCACCAGTAGGTACTTGGCATCTTAAGAAAGCAACCAACCAAGATTGCAAAGGACCTTCCACTTTAGCATAGCTGGCATGATCAGCACTGTGGTGTCTAGTATATGCTAACAGGAATCCTCATGTGAGCACAGGATTCCTGGTAGCACTAGGTGAAGAGAGCTCACTGGGTCATTATGATACAATCACTAGTATGTGAGAGGCAAAATGAGGTACACCACACCAAGGTGGACACACACCTCACTCCAAATTCTGAAAGCATTTGTGTCAGTGAGCAGTGAGGTAGAGGCTGACTCACTGCATGCTCCTCTGCTTCCACAGGGAATTGGGGATGTTCTTTTAATGACAGAGGCTTTCTGAGTCTGAGGGTTTAATGCTAACATGGCATGGCAAAGTGGGGAGGATGGAAAGATTTCTCAATGATCCCATGCCTTTTCAGTCCTTGTGCCTAATGACAAAGGTCAGCCATGCTCAACACCCTCTCATTACATTTTCTCTCTGCTAATCAACTCCATCTACCACTGCCAGCTTGGAGAAAGCACTTTGCTGTCGAAACAGGTTTGGTTTTGTTTTGCTTTGTTTTTTTCTCCCCTACTAAATTAACTACACTTTAGGTAAAGTGATGAGGGGAACTAGGAACATTATTTAAATCCCAGGGAGGGCCAGACTTTGGCCTATTGCAACAAACCAAATAAAATCAAGTGTTTCAATTTAAACTAAAAACAGACCATATTCTGCTAAATGTACTTTAATTGGTAGAGAATGTAATGTGTGCTTTTAAAAATCACATTTTAATGATCCTGGGGAGCAAAACACTCACTTGAGCTTAAAATTTGTTCATCTACTGATGCAAACTATTTATTGAGTAGATACTATTCTGGGCAATTTAGTTCAATCATGCCACAAATGTTGGAATTAACAGACTTGATTTCCTTTTTTGTGACTGTCCAGAAAGCATTGCTTTATAATTCTCTTAAATTCTATGGGCTATTTTCTGTTAAATAATATAATAAGGTGTCTCTGTGGTGCAATGGATAGAGCATTGGACTTCCAGTGATGAAAGAACATAATATTGTTTCATAGGCTTAATCATAAAAATAAGAGATAATATGAGAATTAGTAGGTAATTAATAAATGGAAGAGGTTGTATTGTTGATATTAAAAATGGTAAATGGAAGAAATTGTGTTCTAGATGTAAAAAATGGTAAATGCAAACCAACAAACAAAAACCACTTTAAAGCAAATTCTTTCGAGAAATTCCAAAGTTTGAGAACCCAACTTAACACAAATAAACTAAAAACTAAATGCTACCAGAAATTAATTGCTAAGAAATTAATTCATCATGGACCTAAAATATTCTGTGGGTTTTTAATCTCCGGTAAACAATTTATTCACCTGTTTGGGCATTAGCTAAAATGCCATGATGATTTTCTAAAGTAATAGAACCATACCTCTAAATTCAATTCATATAAACTTACTCTTCCTTTTTAGGAGAATCATCTCCAGTTCTTAACCAAACACCGATGCATAGATTAAGGAAGTTAGAAAACACCAGTCTATAACATTTTATTTTATGAACCTATTAAAGTGAAACGATGAGGGCAAAAATCTATAAATTGAAGCATATTGACATCAGATTATTTTGTTTTGTCATTAGAATAATTTTTAAGATGATGTAGAAAAAATAGCTTTCTTAAAATGAAAAAATCGTGATATGCACTATACTGTAAACCACCCAGCATTCATTTTTGCTTTTGTTCTTTTCTGATTGGTTCAATTATCATTCTGCCCTATCTTGTAGGAAGTGACTTCTGAATTGGTTTGGTTTCCAGTGGTTGGTTTAGGAATAAGTGTGAGATCAGATAGGGGCTTTTATGGAAAATGGCCTTGCTGATAAGAAGGAGCTGCAAGAGAAGGTGAGCTCTCTCTGCCTCCTTAGGACATTGTGATACCTCCAAACACTGCAGTCATTCTTGCAGTTAGAGAATGAAACTGACACTGAGCAGGGCTGCTGGTGGAGAGACCACCTGAGACCTTGACTTCTATAACTACTTTTATACATTTTGGTAAAAGAATTTCTGTATCTCTATTGGTTTTTTTATACCAAATAAACTGACATTAAACAAACCTTCTCTGCCTCTGGATTGTTGATACATGAGATATTGTATGAGTCAGTTTGAGATGGAATTTATGTTTCATTCATCAGAAAACATTCTAATACCATAACATTCAACAACAAAAAGGCATTTGGATGATGAGTGGAAAAATGCATATATATTAAGAATAAGGGTCTTTAAAATTGTTAAAATATTTTGTTATTAAATAATATTTTCAAAGGAAAATAGAAGAATGATAGGTCTATTCTAGATATGGTTGTGCTTTGTAACTTACTACTTCTGTTCTATTTGCAGCTATGTAATAGAACTCATGACTATTATGTATGTTCTCAGATTGTTTATTTAACAGATGTGTAAAATATAATATATATTTATATTATGCAAACATAAATATTTATGCAAATATATGATATATAGAGATAGAAGTCTCCATCTGGGACAAGAGAGTTAATATCTGGACACTGACCTTCCTATAACATACATAGGGCAATCCAATATTGTTCATTCAAGTTTAGAGTATCTGGAAGAGGTAAAAGCAAAGAAGGTGTGATTGACATTCTCCTCACTCCCTCCCACACACTATTTTTATTGGTACATTACAGTTGTATAAACTGATGGGACTTGTTATTACATATTCATATATGCACATAATATAGAGTACAACAATATATTTTGGCCAACATCACTCCCCAGCACTTTCCCCATCCCTCCCCAGGTCCCACCTTTTGGTCCCTTTCCTCTAAGAATCTCCCTTTCATTTCATGAGATCCGCTCCCATGTTTCTTATTCTCTTTCCTCTCTAGCTTCTGATATGACAGAAAACATACAACCCTTAACCTTCTGAATTTGATTTACTACACTTAACATAATGGTCTCTAGTTCCACCAGTTTTCCTGCAAATGCCATCATTTTATTTTTCTTTGTGGCTAAATAAAACTCCATTGTGTATATATACCGTATTTTCTTTATTCATTCATCAGTTGATGGATACCAAGGCTGGATCCATATTTTGGCTATTGTGAATTGTGGTGCTATAAACATGAGTATGCATGTATCACCATAGTATAATATCTTTAATTCTTCAGGATAAATACCAAAGAGTGGTACAGGGATAGCTGGGTCATATGGTGCATCTATGCCTAAACTTTTAAGGAACCTCAATACTGATTTTCTTACTGAGTACAATCCAACCAACAATCTAAAAAGTTTTTGTAACAACCTCTCCATCATTTATTATCATTTGTATTCTCGATGATTGCCATTCTGATTGGTGTAAGATTAAACCTGTTTAAGTTTGATTTGCATTTTCCTAAGTGCTAAGGTTGTTGACTTATTTGTATATCTTCTTTTTAAAAGTTTCTATTTAATTTGACCATTTATTGTGTTATTTGAGGTTTTGGTATAAAATTGTTTAGTTCTTTATATATTCTACATATAAATCCTCTGTCAGAAAAGTAGCTAGCAAAGATTTTCTCCCATTCTTTGTGTTCTCTCTTTACATTCTGAGTGTTTCCTTTGCTGTGCAGAACTTTTAAAATTTGGTGTTATCCCACTTATTAACCTTATTTATTATGCATTATTTCCTGAGCTTTAAGGGATCCTATTGAGAAAACTGTTGCTTGGGACTATATACTACAGTGTTGATCCTACATTTTCTTCTAGAAAGTTCAAGTTTCTGAACTAATTCCTAGATATTAAATCCCTTTGGAGTTGATTATTGCACAAGGTGAAAGACAAAGGTCTAGTTTTATTCTTTTATATATGGATAAACAGTTTTCCCAGCACCATTTGGTGAAAAGGTTTTCTTTTCTCCAAGATATGCTTTTGGCACCTTGTCAAGGTTCAGATGTCTAGATTATTGTGTTTGTCTCCTTGTCTTCTATGCTATACCATTGGTCTATGTGTCTGTTTCTATGCCAGTACAATGACATTTTTGTTACTCTAGCTCAGTAGTATAATTTGAAGTCAGGTATTGTGATGCCTACAGCATTGCTTTTTTTGACTTGGGGTTGCTTTGGTTATTCTGGGTCTTTTATTCTTCCAAATGAATTTTAGGACTATTTTTATTTTTCTAGTTCTGTGAAGAATGTCATTGGTATTTTGATGGGGTTTACACTGAATCGGTATATTGCTTTTGGTAGTATGGACACTTTAATATTAATTATGCCTATACATGAACATGGGAGGTCTTTCTATATTCTGCAGACTTCTTCAAATTCTTTCTTCACTGTTCTATACTTTTCATTGTAAAGGTATTTTACATTCTTGATTAGGGATTTCTCTTTTCCTCTCCTCTCCTCTCCTCTCCTCTCCTCTCCTCTCCTCTCCTCTCCTCTCCTCTCCTTTTCTTTGTTTTCTTTTCTTTTCTCCCTCCCTCCTTCCCTCCCTCCCTCCCTCCCTCCCTCCCTCCCTCTTTCCCTCCCTCCTTCCCTTCTTTCCTTCCTTCCTTCCTTCCTTCCTGAGGCTATTATGAATGGAATTGTTTTCCTGATTTCTTTCTCATCAGGTTTATTTTTAGTAAATAGAAAAACCTCTGATTTATTTTATTTTATTTTATTTTATTTTATTTTATTTTATTTTTGTGACAGGGAGTACCAGGGATTGAAGTCAGGGGCTCTGGACCACTAAGTCACAACCCCAGCCCTAATTTGTATTTTATTTAGAGACAGGGTCTCATTGAGTTGCTTAGTGCATCACTTTTGCTGAGACTGGCTTTGAACTCTAGATCCTCTTGCCTCAGCCTCTGGAGCTGCTCGGCAAACCCATTGATTTCTGTATGTTGATTTCATAACCTGCTACTTTGCGAGACATTATGTAAACTCTAGCAGTTTTTTGGTAGCGTTCCCAGAGTATTCTAGGTGTAGGATCATGTCATCTGCAAGAAATGATAAATTTTGATTTCTTCTTTTCCTGTTTTTATTACTTTTATTTTCTTGTCTTGCCAAATTTCTCTGGCTAGAATTTCTAGCACTATATTAAACAAAAGTGGTCATAGTGGACACACTTGTCCCAGATTTGAAAGGAAATGCTTTCAGTTTTTTCCCATTTACTATGAGGATTGCCTTGGGTTTTTCATATATAGCCTTTATGATGTTGGGATAAATTTTTTCTATCCCTAGTTTATTCAATGTTTTTATGACAAATCAATGCTAAATTTTGTCATAGGCCTTCTCTGCATCCATTGACACGACTAAATGATTTTTGTCCTTAATTTTATTGATGTGATGAATTACATTTATTGATTTGTGCATAGTAAATCATCCTTCCATCTCTGGAATAAAACCAACTTGGTCATGGTATATACTCTTCTTAATATGTTGTTGAACAGGACTCAATAATATTTTGTTAAGTATTTTCACATGTATGTTCATTAGGGATATTGGTCTTGAGTTTTCTTTCCTAGATGTGTGCTTATCTAGTTTTGGTATGAGTATGATAATGAGTTTAAAAATTTCCTATCCCTTTCTATTTCATGGAATAATTTGAGGAGTATTTGCATTAGTTCTTGTATAAAGGTTTGGTAAAATTCAGCAGAGAATCCATCCATTCCTTAGTTTTTCTTTTGTGGAAGGTTTTTTATTACTGCTCTTACCCCATTACAAGTTATTGGTCTATTTAAGTTTTCTATGTCCTTTTGATTCACGGTTGACAGATCATATTTGTCTATAAATGTATCCATTCCTTCTAGGTTTTCACATTTATTGGAATATAAATTTTCAAAATCCCTAATGGTTCACTGGATTTCTGTGATGTCTGTGGTGATTTCTCCTTTTTCATCTCTAATTTTATCAATTTGGGTTTTCACACTTTCTCTTCATTATTTTTTGCTAAGGGCTTATCAATCTTATATTTTCAAAGAATCAAAAATTTCCCTGCTTGAGTCAACTCATAATGCAGGTGACCCTGTCAGAGTCCCTATTTTCATCCTAATCTTCATTTTTATTTCTCTCTAGGTCTATGAAGCATGAATCTTCTCTGGAGATTCTCCCCTTTTCTTATGTCAATTTCTGTTCCTGAGTATTAGGGCCACTGTGGGTCTAGTACTTCTTCCCAGTAGCCATTCTTTCTTTGCCTTGCTGCTTGATGCAGCAGGCACCGTTTCAGTTTAGGATTGCTGACTTCTGTATTCCCAGAACTTTGGCTGGGTCTTTTGTACCAGGTCGCATGTAGCTGCAGTTAGGGTATTGGAAGGTTCACATTCCTTTTTGGGTCTCAGGGACCACTTTTAAGTGTGCCTGCTCAAACTTGATTTCCTTGAGGTGATTGGACTGAGGTCCCATATTCTTTCTGGCTGTCAATCAATTATTCTTCTCAACTAGAAGCTGAATGCACTTCTTTGACATATAACTTTCTTATGACATGGCAGCTTACTTTTCCAAAGTTAGCAACTCTTTGGCTCCACTCTGCTTAATCATTCTTTTCTAAGACATGACTATCCCATTAGCTTTGCTGTATCCTGCTGGCTAGAAGCAAGTTCTCTGTTCTTCCTGCACCAGGAGACAGGGCTGATGCAAGTTGGGCAAGGGGATTCACTGGGTGTGTCTACATCAACAATGCCCTCCATTCACCTCCTATAACCACTCTCATTCAGGTCCTTATAGACAACCAGTCCCCAGAGACTGTACTTGCCAAATTATGCTGGCAAGTAGACTTTGAGGTAGATAAATCCAGATCTAAATTCTCATCCTGCTATCACTTAATTTTGTTATTTGTGCAATGTAACATATCTTTGATTAAAATTTTCACCAGACTGTCATGATGTTAAAGTATATAATATAAAAAATGATAATAACAGTACTTGATACTTTGTAAGAACTCAAAATAAGTATGTATTTAAAGTAAAATGCTACATTTTTTCATGCATACTTTGAACTACAGTGTTCTTAAGAAATAGATAATTTTCAATATAACACTTACTTCATTAAAGCCCCCCAGGCTTCCTGTGGTCTAAAATTAAATACTTATTATGTGACCTATCAGGTCTTGAGGTTCTGGGTAACTTTGTCCTTTTCCACACTCTTTTGATGGCTTTGTGTTTTCTTTCAGACTCTTATTTAAAGACTGCTTTCTCACCTCAGTCCTGTGCAAGAGATCCTTTGCCTAGCCCTTCCCTTTAACCATTAACTTATATGACCATGTTTATTTTTGTAATAACTTAAATGTACAAATGCTCTTAAGCTCAGTTTACAAAAGATACTAAAAGTCAAGTTGCTCTAAAAACACCCACAGTCAGAAAGAGTAGACTAAGATTTGAACCCAGGTATGATTCTGGACCCCATTCTCTTATCCATTCAGATTACTGCTCTAAATAGGAGCCTCACGATGCACATGTTATCTTTATGACCTTTTGGGGAAAATATCGAGGGCAGTGTGAGTGATCTCAACATTTGAAATCGACGTATGTCATTTGCCTCCTCTATCTCTAGTTCCCCTACAGGTACCTACCCAAATACAAACAAAATCAATCTAGACTAAAAATGGGCTTTTGCTACTGTGCAAAATACAATCACCTTTAAAATATTTTGTAATAAAAATATGAGATGGAGGTCAAATTTTTCCCCATGTATTTATGTAACCTTTTCCTGAGTGAATGGAAGAGAGAGTGTAATAGGACTGCTGATATTTATCTCAAAGCATTAAATCTAATGATTAATACAAGTCACCCAGAATAGTGCCTGAAAGATAGAAGCTCCTAATAAACTGTATTCACTATATTATTCATTCAAAGTAGTTTGGTTTTTTTTTTGTTTTTTGTTTTTTTTTGTTTGTTTTTTTGCTAATTCTGGTGACATAATAATGATAACACTAAATTTGTCTTTACTTTGGAGACAAACTTAATATGCCATTTTATACTATGCTTTAAATTTACTATACTTTGGAATCAGAGTATCGGGGTTAGAATTTTGCCTTCTTTTCTCAACATCAGGGTAGCCATTGGCAAGATTTTCACCTCTTTGTTCCCCAGTGTGCTCGTTTGTAACAAGGAAATGACAGTGGCAGCTGCCTCATAGAGTTAGGATGCGTTAAATGAGTTACTTTAGAGCACACTTATGGTAAAGAGGGACACATGAGTGTGATGCAGGTGTTTGGTAGATAAAATAACATTTATTGGAAACCATTTATGAAGCAAGGCAATTTGACTAAAATACCCTGAGTGCACACATGTGCATTGTACTAACACATACACACACACATTCACATATACACATGCATGCATGCATACATTCACACACAAGAGGAAACAGTTTTTCAACCAGATGCAGATAAAACCTTAAATAATTTAGAATCTTGTTGGAGTTATATGATGAATTCAAAGAAAATAATTTAAATATACAAAAGACCCAGCAAAGTAAGAGGTTTTTTTTTTTTTTTTTTTTCCTCAAAATTTCTGATGTTAACTCATTTAATTCTCCTAACACTTTGGAGAAGTCTATATATTATTATTATTTTAATAAAGCAATGTAGTTTGGAAGATGGTAGATGATAAAACATTACAGACTGTAAGTAGATGAAGTATAATCTAGACCTCAGATTCCAAACTAAAATTCATTCATTTATCTGCTTATCTATTTATTCATCCTTTTATTCATTAAAATTATTTTGCTTTGTATTCATACTAGCCAGACATCCTGAAATATTTACTACAGCTCCCTAATGGTGAAGCTACTACCAAAATAACAATTTCTAGAAGGAATTTTTAAGTCCCAGAGGCAAAGAAAGGCAATATTTACATTGTTTGTGTGTTAATAAAACAACTGGGTTTGTAGAAGACCAGGAATCCTTTTGTACAAGGAGAACTCGCTACTTTTTAACTATGTTCTTCCCTTCCCATCTTCTGAGCTTCCATGCCTAAATGTGAAAACCCTGAGAGAAGAGAACATGCTCCAGCTACAGGGAGGAAGAAAAATCTGAATGCCAGTGATCCCCGTGAGCAGCCTGTCAGTCACTCCAAATAAGCTCATCCACTCACATAAAGATAGCAGAATGTCTATTAAAAAAAAAAAAAAAAAGTAGCCCTGGTGTAGTGACTTCTCTCTGGAATTACCAGTAGACTCCCACATGCTTTCAGACATTTCGACTTCATTACCATTAATCATACAGTCATATATGGGTATTATACTAAAAGGAGGAAGTAAAACACAATGAGAAAAATAATTGTTGGCATTTTGTTAAGGTACTTTTCTACTTTTTCTACAGATATTTTTATACAAATCACAAACAAAGTACTCAAATACTCTTCTTAACGTGCTTTTAAAATTTATTATATCATGAATATCTTTTCATGCTAAGTCATAATGCATATTTGGAATTACTTCTATGGATGTGTAATAAATAGTCCACGGAACAGTAAACCTGTGTAATGAATTCTCCACAGATGGTATTTCCTATTGATTCGGAGTCTCCTGTTTGGCTTCTTCCACCATCCCTCCTCTCTTCTTTTTCTTTCTGCCCCTCTCCCTCTTTACCTCTGATTCACCAATATTGATGTTTGTCTATTCGTGTCAACTCATAGAAAATGACTCAAAAACTTGAATGACAGTGGAAAATGGCAAGGATCCTGCGACCAGACAGATCTTCTGAATTGCAGTTCTAACATACCTGGTAAGAAGACCCCTTGTTTCTCTTTCGTATGACTGACACACTTGTCACACTTGTACACTAACTTGGCTCTCTTTAGCATTCTTCAAAAAGAGACTTTCAGTTTAACATTTTCTCTCTCTCTCTCTCTCTCTCTCTCTCTCTCTCTCTCTCTCTCACACACACACACACACACACACACACACACACACACATACACACACACACACACACAGACATATACACACATACCAGTTCCTCCTGTGGTCCCTCTCAGCCCTCCAGCCCCTTCCTCCTATTTCGCCACACATCTTCTTATTTAGGCTTTCTCTTTGTTTATAGTCTTCTCTCATTGGGCTTAGATGTGCTTCAAATAACATTTTTTACAAAACTTTTCTATGAATTCCTGTATTCCATTAGAAAAACTTTTCTTTTTAAAGGAATCTGTGACTAATTGATGTGTACATCTGCTCTTTTGAATTGAGATTTTGAATTTCACATGTAATTTTCATTCAAAGTACACAATTAATCTTGGAAGGATCATGTGCTTCCACTTAACAACTTAATCTCCTCCCTGCAACCCCAGTTAGTGGCCTTTCTTTTCCATTCAACAAATGAGTTTGATGTAGATTAGGGGCCAGTTATTGTGAATGATGCAAACTATGGCAGAATACATATAGATACACACATAGCCCAAGATGCTACAGTATATATCACGTGATACTCATGCCAGGGATTTTGCCCAGCTTTGCAGCAGTGTTAAGTAAGTCCTGAATAATTTTTTCATGATTAGAAGTAAAATCAAAGGAAAGATTGCAAGTTCATTATCATCTAAGAGTTTGCATTCACATTTCATTCTCTGGTAACCTGCAGAGTGGCTAGTTCTCCTTGAGATTGTAAACCCTATCTTAATCCTCTGGATTTCCACTGTGACTTCCCTTTTCATATATGCATTTTATAAATAAAAAAAAGGAAGAGAGGGAGGGAAGGAAGGTTAAGGTTTTAAATACTGCTGTTAAAGTTATAAACGAATACACACACACACACACACACACACACACACACACATAGTTTCTCTGAAGCTGAATTTCCAAATTAGGAGAGAATCAGTTAATTAAATCGGAAAGCTGGAGCTCTGGTCCATAATCCCAGGTGTATTCCTATCCCATCTGTATTTTGAAGGAAAAGTTTCATATTTAGCTTGGGTCATAGTTTTCTTTCATCTATGCATTGGGATGCACAATTACTTTCTATAAGGGGAGAGGGGATTGTAGAACTTATAAGCGAGGGCTATAGAAAATTGCTGTATATTGCTAATACTAATTTGCACTTTTGCTAAAAGCCCAATTAAAATGAAAATTATTACCGCTTGAGAAAAATAAAAGCAATTAAGGAGAAGCAGCAGAAGTGAAACCAACTATTCCAATTCATCATTTACAGACTTCCCAGGAGAGATTTTATATATACATATATGTATTGTAAATTGTAAAGCAAGATTCATGACCTTTTAACTATAAAATATCATAACTGCAGACACGTGCTGCTCAAACAGATCCCAGAGGCTAACAAATTCTAAATGATTATTACTGCTAGTGATTTCTTGTGTATTCATTGCATGAGTGCTGTGCAGCATATACCAGAGTCTCTCCCTACCTTCAAAGGGCATACACACATCTCTAGGGACCGTTCAAGGATTTATTGGTCTAGATATATTTAAACACTCCAGAATTATCTTTTGATTTTAATCGAGAGGAAGATCAATCCTAAGGCATCATGCTATGATAGAAAAAATTTTGTTTGGAGTGAAGCCTCCCTAGAACCAAATACCAGTAACAAACTCCTTAACTACAAAACGTCAATTCCTCTGAACCACACCGGATGACTTTTAGTCAGTTATGTAAGATATTATATGTGAAAGTGCCTAGCACATTGCTGGGCATGTAGGCACTCAATAAACACTAGTTTTTCTTTTCTTAGTTTTTATACAATGGTAGTACAGCAGACTTCACAACAGATGGCAAGGAATTGTCTCCTTTTAAGGCAGTATGTGTCCAAGGAGAGAACATGAATTTTGGAGCCTCATAAGCATGAGTCTGAGTTTTGGCTTCTGACTGATAAGTGACAGT
The DNA here is from genome assembly GCF_902686455.1 of Sciurus vulgaris. Classification (NCBI taxonomy): domain Eukaryota; kingdom Metazoa; phylum Chordata; class Mammalia; order Rodentia; family Sciuridae; genus Sciurus; species Sciurus vulgaris. Next base: position 77,740,923 of record NC_136472.1, read on the forward strand.
GAAAGATTCGAATCTTCATATGTCTGACTCTGAAGCTGTGCCTCTCACTATTCCACACTTCCTAGGCAAAATGAAATGAAAAACTAATCCCATGCAATCCTGAAGAATATAAAAAAGGCTTGGTAATTCATGTGCAAGGTGCAGGTGCTCTGGTTGCCCTGCTACTTAGTTGGAGCTTTCCTGGGCTCACATAATGGCTGCACAAGGCTCCCAGTGGTCAGTTCATTTATCATTAATTTTCATCTAGTTTCTCTCCATGCTATCCAGGTACTGCTTTGCAGAGTGGTTCAAATTCTCTGGAGGATGTAAAATTGAGAATGCTCTTCCTCTGGGGATTAGTGAATCAATTATCCTTAAAAGTGATAGCTTTTTCATTAGGAAAAACCTTCCCAGATTTAATCATTTACAAGCTGAATGAGTCGTCTGCCTTCCTGGAAGCCCTGGGACTTAACCAGTTTTCTTTGAATACATCCACAGACAAGGCTGTCCTCTGACCCTAATTTGTCTGATTTTTCCTTTTAGACTCAAGTTCTTCCTCTATCTTTCTTATGACATAATCCCCTTACAGTGGTATGTATTTGAGGTGATAATGCTATTTGTCTCATGAGAAAGAATACATCCGAGGCGTGTTTTATGGCAAATACATCTGAGGTTCCATGGTGTCCCTGCAATTGCCTGGGTGTCCTGATCACATAATGGAAAGGGGCATGGAAGGAGGGGTCTTCTACCCACAAATAATTTCTTTACCCCTTGAGAGGTTGAAGGCTTCAAAGAAAAGAGTATACTATTGTTCAAGTCACATGAATCAAATTTCCAATCTGGACTTTCTCTCTCTTTACCTCAGGTTTTGCTTGGGCAACATATTTCCCTTCTGTATCCAAGTCTCTTCATCAGGAACATCAGAATTATACTTGAGAACCCTGCATGAGGAATGAACAGAATAGCCCATGCACTGTGGCAGTCGCAGAGCAGTCAATGACTATTAGTTTTCTAATTCAGTCTTTTCAAAATTTTTTTACAGACAGCATTTTGATTCATTGTACACAAATGAGGTACATCATTTCGTGTCTATGGTAGTGCATGATGTAGATTCATACCATTTATGTAATCATAAATGTCCATAGGGTAATAATGTCATCTAATTAAGTCTTTAGCATTCATAGAGGCCCTGCCTAATGAATAACACTTTCCAAAATTGTTTTTAACACTCAGTCTAAAAAAAATCCAATAGTATTTTCTATGTAAAATTGTTCTTTAATGAATTTGTTTAATGATTAGTGAGTTGATTCTACATTACACATGGGGGATGAAGAATAGTAGTAGAATTAACTATCATGCCAGTTCACGTGAATGTGTTTTAAACAGAAAGGATAACAGAATTATTGACCAGAGTTCAAGCTTGCCTTGTACATTCCCACATATCTAACCCTGTGTTGCCCCATTAGTAAAATGGTTAAAACAATATTTGCTTCACTTATATAATTTTAAAACTGACAAACAAAAATTTTGTATATTTATGATATTCAACATGATGTTTTGAAATATGTGTAAATTGTAGGATGGCTAAATGGAACTAACAAATGTAAATGTTATCTCCCTTACATGTGTATATGTGTGTATGTGTGTGTGTGTGTGTGTGTGTGCACATGCATTTGTGTATTGAAACCATAAAATCTCTTAGCAGTTTTCAAAATAAAATACTTTGTTATTAAATATGGTTACCATTTTGTAAAATAGATCTACTGAAGTCATTCCTCCTATCTAACTGAAATTTCATTTCCTGTCACCCACACTGTTGTACCTCCAACCCTCACCCAGCACCTGGTAACCACCATTCTGCTTTCTACCCCTACAAGGTCAACATTTTTAAATTCCAGAAGGGAGTAAGATCATGGAGTTTGTTTTCCTCAACTTAGATGATTTCTCTTAACATAACATCCTCCAGATTCATCCATGTTGTTCTAAGTGATAATACATCCTTTTTTTTAAAAAAAAAGGGCTAAATAGTATTCTATTAGTAATAGTAATAATAAAAAAAGGGCTACATAGTACTCCATTGTGTATATATACCACATTTTCTTTACCCATTCATCCACTAATGGAGATGTAGTAGTTCACATATCTTTTTTTTAAAATTTATTTTTATTGTAAACACATGGGATACATCTTGTTTCTCTGTACATGGAGTAGAGGCATAGCATTTGTGTAATCATACATTTACATAGGGTAATAGTTTTTAACTCATTCTGTTATTTTTTTCTTCCCCCCCACCCCTCCCACCCCTCTTTTCTTTCTATACAGTCCCTTCTTCCCCCATTCTTGCCCCCCTTCCATCCCCCATTATGTGTTATCATCTGCTTATCAGAGAAATCATTCATCCTTTGGTTTTTTGAGATTGGCTTATCTCACTTAGCATGATATTCTCCAGTTTCATCCATTTGCCTGCAAAGGCCATAATTTTATTATTCTTTATGACTGAGTAATATTCCATTGTATATATATACCACAGTTTCTTTATCCACTCATCAATTGAAGAGCATCTAGGTTGGTTCCACAATCTGGCTATTGTGAATTAGGCAGCTAATAATATTGATGTGGCTGTATCTCTGTAGTATGCTGATTTTAAGTCCTTTAGGTATAGGCCAAGGAGTGGGATAGCTGGGTCAAATGGTGGTTCCATTCCAAGTTTTCTAAGGAATCTCCACACTGCTTTCCAGAGTGCACCAATTTGCAACCCACCAGCAATGTATGAGTGTACCTTTTTCCCCACATCCTCACCAATACCTATTGTTGCTTGTATTCTTGATAATCACCATTCTAATTGAGGTGCGATGGAATCTTAGGGTAGTTTTGATTTGCAACAAATAAACGACCTAACACTACAGCTCAAAGCCCTAGGAAAAGAAGAACAGAACGACACCAAAAGCAGTAGAATACAGGAAATAGTTAAAATCAGAGCTGAAATCAATGAAATTGAAACAAAAGAAACAATAGAAAAAATTGACAAAATAAATAGTTGGTTCTTTTAAAAAATAAACAAAATTGATAAACCCTTAGCCACACTAACAAAGAGAAGGAGAGAGAAAACTCAAATTACTAAAATTCAGAATGAACAAGGAAATATCACAACAGACACGAGTGAAATACACATATCTTGATCTGTGGCCTTTGTGAATAATTTTTCAATGAACACGGGAGTACATGTATCTCTTTGAGGCATGGATTCACTCCTTTGGTTATATACCAATAGTAGGTATTGCTGCATTGTATGCTAGTTCATTTCAATTTTTTGAGGACACACCATCCTGTTTTCTCTAATGGCTAATTTGTGGAAATATTATATAAGCCTATGAAAACTTAACAAAATGTTATGGAAATTTTTAAAATCCTCACCAAGAGTGTGCAAGTGTCCCCTTTGCTCCACATCCTCAACATTTATCTTTCTTCTTTTTGATGATAGCCTTTCTAACATGTGTGAGGTGATCTCTCTGTGGTCTCAGTTTGCATATCTTTGTTGGTTATTGGTGTAGAGCATTATTTTTTCTATATTTGTTGACCATCTGCATGTCTTCTTTGGCAAATAACTATTCAGGCCCTTTTTCTATTTCTTAATTGGGTGATTTTCTTTCTTAATAGTGAAGTTCTTGAGTTCCTTTTGTATTTCTGGATATTGGTCCCTTATCAGATGTATGCTTTGTAAATCTTCTCTCCCATTCTGATGGTCACCTGTTCCATACTCATTTTATGAATATTTTTTCTTTTTCTGTGAAAAATATTATTGGAATCTTGATAGGGATTACATTGCCTTGGTAGATCATTTTCAATATTCTTGGTATTTGAAAAATATTAATTCTTTCAACCGATCATGAACATGGGATATCTATGTGTGTCTCCTTCAGTATCTTACATTAATGGTGTGTAGTTTTAGTGTACAGATCTTTTGCCTCCTGGGTTAAATTTATTTCCAAATATTTGTTGTAGCTATTATAAATGTATTTTTTCTTTTTTATGGGTGCATTAAAATTTTACATAATGGTTGAATTTTTGTTATATATTCCTGTGTGCACACAGTATAACGGTTTACTTTTGTTTTAGACAGTTTTCTTTTAATGCATAGAAGTTCTACTGACTTTTTAGCATTGATTTTGTATGCTATGAATTCATTTATTAGTTCCTTTTTTGTGGAGTCTTTGAGGTATTCACTATAGAGACAATGTCCTCTGCAAACAGGAAAAATCCAATTTTTCTTTGCAATTGTGATGCCTGTTATTTTTTTCTCTTCCTTACTTACTCTGCTCTTTTAGGGCTTCTGGTACTATTTTGAATGGAAGTGGTGAGAGTAGACAACCTTGTTTTGTTATTGATCTCAGAGGAAAGACCCTCAGCTTCTCACTGAGAATGGTGTCGTCGGTGGCTTGTCATATGTGGCCTTTATTGTGTTGAGGTACATGCCTTCTTTACCCGATTTGATGGAAGGATTCTCGATTTTGTCAAATGTTATTTCTCCATCTAGTGAAATAATCATATTTTTTTCTTTATCATGGTAATGTGATATATCACATACAATAATTTCATTTATATATGTTGAACTTTCTTTGCACATCCAGGATAAATTCCAATTGCTAATGATGAATGACCCTTTTAATGAACTGTTGAATTTGGTTTGCCAGTATTTTTGTTGAGAACTTCTGAATCTATGTTCATCAGAAATATTTGCTTCTGATTTTCTTTTCTTGTAGTGTACTTGTCTGGCTTTGATTTGAAAGTAAAGCACAACTTTTCAAATGAGTTTTGAAGTGTTCCCTCCTGAATTGTGGAAGGTTTGAGAAGATTGGTATCAGTTATTGTCTAAATGTTTAGAAGAATTCAGCAGTGAATCCATCAGGTTCTGCACTTCACTTTGATGGAAGAACTGATATTACTGATTCAGTCTCCTTATTTATTATTGATGTATTCAGATTTTCTGTTTAGTTGTAATCTATTCTTGGTAAGTTGTATGGTCTAAGAATTAATCCTTCCTTCAAGGCTATCCTTTTTTTTTTTTTTTAACATACAATTGATCCTGGTAGTCTGTTATGATCTTCTGTATTTCTGTAATATCAGTTTTAATGTCTTTTATTTCACTTCTTTATTTGTTTGTTTTAGGTATATTTATTTGATTCAATAAAATGACCTGATTTTCTTTTTTCATTTCTCCTTGATATATACTGTTAGGTTGCCTATTTAAGGTTATCTCTTTTGAAGTAGGCAATTGTTGCTAAACTTCCCTATTTTTTTTTTTTTTTTTTTGTCTCAAGAATCAAACCCAGAGGTGCTTATCCACTGAGCCACATTCCCAGCCATTTTTGAATATTTTATTTAGGAAAGGGTCTCGCTGAGTTCCTCAGCACCTTGCAAATTGCCAAGGCTGGCTTTGAACTCGCAATCCTCCTGCCTCAGCCTCCTGAGCCACTGGGAATATAGGTTGTACTACCACACCCAGCAAGCTTTGGTATTGGAATTAGCTTAGCTACACAAGTTTTGGTGTTCTGTATTTCCATTTTCATTTTTCTTCTTTTCAAAATTTGTTCTAATTTGTTGTACATGACAGTAGAATGCATTTATACATTTTGATAGATCACACACAAATGGAGTATAATCTCTCATTTTTCTGATTATACGTATTGTAGGATTACATTGATCATGCAGTCATATTTAATTTAAAATTTTTCTTTTCATTTCTTCTTCGACTCACTAGATGTTTAGGAGCATATTGCTTAATTCCCAGGAATTTGTTAATTTTCCAAAATTTCTTCTGTTACTAATTTCTGATTTCATACTTTCGAGTTTGGAAAAGATACTTATGTAACCTTAAATTTGCGAAGACTTGTCTTTGAAACTAACATAAGACCTATGCTGAGAAAGGTATGTGCGTGTGTGTGTGTGTATGAAAAGAAAGTTCTGTGTACTCCTGAGAAAAATGTGTATTTTGCTGCTGCTAAATGAAATGTTAGTTCAATTTGGTAAAAAATGTAGTTTAAGTCTGTTGTTTCTTTACTAAGTTTCTGTCTGAATGATCTGTCCATTGCTCTAATTATGGTATTAACATTCCTGTTATCATTGTCTTACAGACTCTCTCAGTATCTTCTGATCCACAAGTAACTACTTATATATTTAGGTCCTCTGATATTTTATACTAAAATTTACAATCATTATATCCTTTTGATGATCTGACCTCTATCTACCACAATATAGTGATCTCCTTTGCTTCATTTTATAGCTTTTTACTTAAAGTATGTTTTGTCTGAATTTTTACAGCTACCACTGCTCTCTTTTGGTTTTCATTTGCATAGGGTATCTTTTTCTATCCTTTTACTTTCAATTTATATGTGTCCTTACAGGAGAGATGAGTCTCCTGGAGGCAACAGCGTTGTGTCTTATTTTTTAATCCACAGAGTAACATTAGGTGTTTTGATTGACCAATTTAATCCATTGCTATTCAGGGTCATTATTGATAGATAAGAATTTACTACTTGCAATTTTTTTAATCCTTTTCGGCTTGTTTTGCAATCCTTTGTTCTTTCTTGTTGTCCTGCTGCCTTCCTTTGTGAATAGGGTAATCTTCTGTAGTGATATGCTTTGATTACTTGGTTTTTGTCTTCTGTGAACCTACATAGGTTTTTATTTCACTGTTACCATGAGGCTTGCATGGAAACATCTTATAACAGGCTGCTTGAAGTTGATAATCATTTAATTTTGATCACATTCGAAATCTCTATCCTTTTGTTTTCAGTGTCACAATTTGCTCCTTAAGATTGTATATCCCTTAACAAATTTTTGTAGCTATTAGTATTTTAAAAGAGTTTATTCTTTTAACCATTATACTAAACATATGATTTTTACACAAAATTGCAGCACTAAAGCCTTCTGAATTTATGTGCTTAACCAGTGAGTTTTAGACTTTTATGTTTTCTTATTACTAATGACTTGTCCATTCAGTCCCAATTTGTTGGAAAATTAACAAATTCAACAAATTCCTGGGAATTAAGCAATATCTCCCTAAACATCTAGTGAGTAGAAGAAGAAATAAAAAGAAAAATTTAAAATTAAATATGACTGCATGATCAATGTAATCCTACAATATGTATAATCAGAAAAATGAGAGATTATACTCCATTTGTGTGTGATCTATCAAATGAGTGAAAGAATACCATGTTTTTCACATGACATAAGATGGAAGGGCTAAAAAGGAAAAATAAGGCTTAATTTACCCTAATAATCACCTCAATCCCATCAATAAAGGCAGAGTCTTCATACCCCTATCACCTCACAAAGGTCCAACCCCTTAACACTACCAAAATGACATCCAAATTTCAACATGGGTTTTGAAGGGAAGGCATTTTCAAGCTATAATAGTCTGAATGTTTGTGTCTATCAATTATTTTTATATTTAAACCCAATTCTCAATGTATTGGTTTTAAGAAGATTGGGGTCATTTTCAGGTAAGGAGGTTATGAGGGGAAAATGTTCATTAATATAATTAGATTGCTCATGAACAATCTAAGCAAGGAGGTGAAAGAATTCTATGATAAAAATTGTAGAGCCCTAAAGAAGGAAACTGAAGAACAACATAGAAGATGGAAAGACCTCCTGTGTTCTTGGAGAAGCAGAAATAATATTGTCAAAATGGCCATACTACCAAAAGCTATTTACAGGTTACAGTGCAATTCCATTGAAACATCAATGATATTCTTCACTTAACTGAAAAAAAAAAAAGTCCTAAAATTTATATGAAGAATAAAAGATCCAGAAGAGCCAAAGCAATAATTAGCAAGAAAAGTAATACTGGAGGCATCATAATTACTGATCTCAAATTATACTATAGAGCTATAGTAACAAAAACAGCATGGTATCGTCATTGAATCAGACAAGAAGACCAATAGAACAGAATCAAAGACACAGAGACAAACCTGCATAGTTACAGTCATCTGATACTTGATAAAGCTGCCAAAAACATGTTGGAGGAAAGATGGACTTTTTAACAAATGGTGTTATGAAAATGGAATCTCCATAAGGAGAAGAATGAAACCAGATCCCTATCTCTCACCTTGCATAAAAGTCACCTCAAAATGGATCAAAGAACTAGAAATCAGACCAGAAACTTCTCAACTGCTAGCAAGAAACAAAGGGTCAACACTCTAACGTACTGGTACAGGTACCCACTTCCTTAAAAAGATCCCTAAATCTCAAAGACTAAAACAAAGGAGTAATAAGTGAGATGCTATCAAATTAGAAAACTTTTACACAACAAAGGAAACAAGGAAGTGAAGAAGGAGCCTACAGAATGTGAGAAAATCTTTGCCAGTTGCTAGTCCAACAGGGGATTACTGACAAAAATACATGAAGACCTCAAAAATCTGAAAACCAAGTGAACAGATAGCCTAATTAATAAACAGGCAAAATAAATAAACAGATAATTCTTTAAACAAATCCATAAATGACCAACTAATACATGAAAAAATATTCAACATTTCTAGAAATTAGGGAAATGCAAATCAAACTTATATTGAAATTTCTTCTTACTCCAGTCAGAATGGCAATCATCAAATAAATAATATTATTCTTCTTTATGGCTGAATAATATTCCATTGTGTACATATACTACAGTTTCTTTATCCATTCATCTGTAGAAAGGCATCAAGGATGGTTCCACAATCTAGCTATTATGAATAGAGCTACTATAAACATTGATGTGGCTACATTACAACAGTATGCTAATTTTAGGTCGTTTGGGTATAAACTCAGGAGTAGGATAACTGGGTCAAAATGTGGGTCCATTCCAATTTTTCTTCACACTGCTTTCCAGAGTGGCTGCACCAATTTGCAACTCTTATTAGCAATGTAAAAATGTGCCTTTCTCTCCACATCCATGCCAACATCTATTATTGTTTGTTTTCTTGATAATAGCCATTCTAATTAGAGTAAGATGATATCTTAGAGTTGTTTTAATTTGCATTTCTCTAATTAGTAGAGAAGTTGAACCCTTTTTCATATATTTATTAATTGCCTGTATATCTTCAGCCATAAAGAAGAATAATATTATGGCATTTGCAAAAAAAAATGGATGGAATTGAAGAATATTATGCTAAGTGAAATAAGCCAATTCCAAAAAACCAAAGGCCGAATGTTTTCCCTGATAAGTGGATGATGATATAAAATGGGGGTGTGGGGGTGGGGGATGAGAGAAGAATGGAGGAACTTTAGATTATGTAGAGGGAAATGAGAGGGAGGGGGTATGAAAAAATGGTGGAATGAGACAGACATCATTACCCTACATACATGTATGATTACTCGAATGGTACAAATCTACATTGTGTATAACCATAGAAATGAAACGATGTACCCCATTTGTGTACAAGGAATCAAAATGCAGTAGGTAAAAAAATAAAATAAATAAATAAACAAATTTTGGGACACAAAAAAAGAAAAAAAGAAAAAAAAGAATATAAATAATAATTGGTGGGCACAGTGGTACATGCCTATAATATCAGTGACTTAGGAGGCTGAAGCAGGAGGATAACTAGCTCAAAACCAGCCTCAGCAACTTAGAGAGGCCCTAAGTGATTCAGCAAGGCCATGTCTCTAAGTAAAATATTAAAAAGAGCTGGGGATGTGGTTCAGTGGTTAAGTACCCCTGGATTCAATACCTGGTACCAAAAGAGAAACAAGAATATAAATAATAATAAATGATAACAAGGAGTGGGGCAAAAGTTACATGCATACATTGTTGGTGGGACTGAAAATTAGTATACTCACTTTGAAAAGCAGTATGGAAATTCCTCAAAAGACTAGAAATGGAACCACCATATCCCAGCTATGCCCACTCCTTGAAGTTTATCCAAAAGAAACAAAATCAGCATACTACAGTGATACAGGTATACTAATGTCTATAGCAGTGCAATTCACAATAGCCAAGTTATGAGAACAGACTCAGTGTCCCTCAAGAGATGAATGGATAAAAAAAATGTGATATATATGGTATATATACCCAATGGAACTGTGTGTGTGTGTGTGTGTGTGTGTGTGTGTGTGTGTGCATGTGAATCTATCTCTGTGTGTCGGTGTTTGTGTATTTCAAGAATATATACATACAAAATTCAAAAATTAAATAATGGCATTGGCTGACTAATAGAAGGAACTAGAGAATAACATGCTAAGTAAAATAAGCCAGACTCAGAAAGTAAAAGGTTGAATGCTTTATCTCATATGCAGAAGACTTGAGAGAAATAAGGAGATTAAAAAGTGGGAGAATCCAATAAAAATTGATGAGAGATCAGGGTAACAAAGGAAGTGAGTTATAGGGTAGGAGGAGGGATGGAAAAAGGAAAAAAAAATGTGGAATGAAATTGACTAAATCATGGTATGTACATATATGCATATGCCACAGTGAATTCCATGTTTATGCATAACTATGAAGCACTAATTTAACAAACAATAGATAAATAGAATGAAGAAGACCAGTAGAATAGTAGAAGGGTAGCAGCAGAAGGGAGGAGAAGAGGGAATGTGGATGTAATTGAGATTATAATGGAGAAAATCATATTCCATGCATGTGTGAATATGTCAAAATTAACCCAACTAGTATATATAAGTATAACCTATTAGTAAAACCATTTAAAAATTATCCTGGCATGCTTTTTTTATTCCTTTTGCCTTCTCACCAATAAGTACACAGTTAGAGGATGCCATTCATAAAACAGAGGAAGCCCTTACCAGGCACCAAACTGGAACCTTGATTTTGGACCTCTTGGTATCTATAACTCTAAATAATAATATTCCTTTGTTTATGAATTAATCAGGCTGAGGTATTGTGTTATAGCAACACAAATGGACATGGTTAGAAATCATCCCTGTGTGGTGGAATAATGCTATCTCAATATCTAACAGCACAGAAGTGGCTCTGAAACTGTGTAGGGAGTGAAAACTTCAGAAATGTAAAGGTACATGTTATTAAAAAAAATCATAGATTGCCATGATCGTGGGGAAATCTCAGAAGAGGAGAGCCATAAAGAAAGCCGTAACTTCTTAGAGATTACCTAAGGTATTGTCAACAGAACACTGGCAGAACCATGGACTATTACCACCATTCTGGTGGGGTCTCAGAATGTCTTTTCTGGTCTCAGAAAAATGTTAATGGAGACTGAAAGGAAGGTGTTTTCCTGCCATAATTTAGCAAACAAAACAAAGAAAAAAACACATGTGTTTGAATCATGTCTATGTCCTAATGTCCTACTTACTGCTTCATGGAAGATAAAACTCCCATAAGATGAAATAGAATATTTGGCAAAAGAAATACCTACATAAAGCATTCAGTGTACAGTTTGGCTCCTCTTTTGACTGCTTACCATAACACACAAGAAAAGAGAGATGAGTTGAAGATGGAATTCATAATCAAAGGGAAAGCAGAACTTAAATACTTAGAAAATGCTCTATTAAAAATTAGAAAAAATATTTAGGGTGAACATCAGTGTGTAGCTAAATGAATATTTGATGAGTGTGTTAGTACAGACAGAAGGAAGTTAGATGCTGGAAGAAAGATCACGCATCATTTTAAAGTTCTTCAGGACTTCCCTATGTATCACAGGCCCAGAGTGCCAGAACTTTGGGGCAGATTGATGTTAAGCTTCCTCTTCTGCAGTCAGGTGCTGTGATCCTTGGCTACTACTGTGATTACATGGCATAATCCAACTGTGGATTCCATGGGCCACTGTATAGGATAAAACACCCCTCTTGGTGACACTTAGGGTAAAACTTGGTGTGTCTATATGGTGCACTGCTGGTGCACAGAGTGCTCAAACTGAGGTTCATCTGTGCCCTCATCTAAATTTCAAAGAATGGAACTACCTGAAGCTCTCACACCTGGTCCTAGCAGAGACTGCTACAGGAGTGGGGCCCCTGCAGATATCCTCCAATAGGGCAATGCTCAGTAGAGCCAAAGAGCGAGGGCTGCCTTTGGGAGCCCAAAATGATACAGCCACAGAAAAGTGCAATTCTAGCCTGAAGGAGTCACAGTCATGTACCTCCAACTTGTGAGAACTGACATATAAACTACACCCAGCAAAGTCATGGGGGAAAGCTGCCCTAAAGGTCTCACCCACTCCCAGTGTGTCTGGAAAATAGAACAATCATTGAAGAAGACTATAATGAAGCTTTAAGATTTAGTATTTTCCCTGTAAGGTTTTGGACTTACATGGGACCAGTTACATTGCCTTCCCTTTCTTGCTATTTCTCTTTCAGAATGAGAATGTCTATCCCTTGCCCGTCCCAACATAGTATGTTGGAAGCTCATAACTTGTTTGATTTTTGCAGACTCATAACTAGAAAGAAATTTACCTCAGGATGAATCATACCTGAGGTCTCACTCATTTAGAAGAAACTTTGACTTAGATATTAAAATGGAGGCTGAGATAAGATTTTAAAGTCTATTAGGATTCAGTGACTACATTTTGTTTGTGAAAAGGACATGAATTTGGGAAGACTATGTGAGGAATGCTCTGGTGGGACTTCTGGTGACATTCTAAAACTTACGTGTTGAAACATCAGTATGTCCATGTTAAGTGGGGGGACCTATGGTCAGATGATCAGGAGGATGGAGTCCTCAAGAATGGGAACACTGCCTCCAAGAAAGAGACCTGAGGGAGCTTGCTCAATTTCTTTTGCTCTTTCACCATGGAAGGACAGAGCTGGAATATGCCATCTGTGTAGCAGGGAGCTAGCCCTCACCAGAACCAAACCTGCTTGTCCCTCAGGTTTGAACTCGCCAGCCTTCCGAACTGTGAGCAATAAATTTCTGTTGGTTAGAAACTACCCACTTTAAGGTATTTTGTTGCCACACCTGAACAGAAAGACAGGGAAATGAGATTAATATATAGAGTGACCTCAAACCCACAGGAATTTCATGAAATATCTGTAATATAACCCTCAGTATCACACTAAGAATGTACAAAAGCATCCTGAGAAGTGAGGCATAACTCTGTGGGATACAGTTATTAAGTAATTTTTTTTTTTTTTTTCTGAAAGAGGAAAGCAAACGGGATTAGGAATAGATAAGCATGGTGTCACACCCTGCAGCTGTCACTGACTTGCTGAGTAACCCAAAATAAGTCCCATATTCTTCTTGCTCCTCAAGCTCCTCCTATGGTAGAGAAATCACACGGCAAGGCGATGAGGATGGACATGGGGATGAAGGTGATGGCTGAAAGCAACATGGTGTCGTGATATTCTAGGGATTAATAATGTTAGATGCACAGATGTTTTGGAGGGAGACTGATTTAAAATATTATACTGTATGAATTCAAATTCCTTTTGCCCCCTCCCCTTGTGCTACTAGAGTTTCCACTTATTCTACAATGATTCCTTGCCAGCAACTGTCAGAAGGATTTCTCTTACATTATCTGAAGCAATTCTCATAAGTTAAATATGTCATCCCAACTTTAGACATGAATCATCCGTAAAAGAAAGAACAAAAAATGGTCTAAGGAAAATTCATTTTGTACGTGAAGTAATGTTATCACGCAAATTGAGTAATCCCCGATGTTCAGGCTCGCTATTGTCCGCAGCTGGTTCTTTGACAATAGAACTTGGCATAATACTTGGCCTAGAATAGATTATTATTACACATCTGCATAAATAAAAGGCAACTTCTTATATGGGTGATGCTATTATTTTGATATTATTACACTTGAGTTTCTAGGGTGAATAAAAGTCGACACTTAACAAAAAGTGTGGACTAGCAAGTTAATGATCTTCAAGAAGGGCTTTTCAGGAAGCAATGGTAATTCTTCTGAAGCATTGTGAACCATACCTGAAAAGTAGTGAGCCTTCAGAAAACCATCTAAACAGCTTGTCCTCCAGAAAACCCTATTTGGAAAAGTGATGTTTAGAGGAAAAAATAGGATATCACTAATAACATTTAAATAAAGTTTTGTGGTTTGAAAACAATTATATGTATGTTTGTGTGTGTGTGTGTGTGTATAATATTACTTACCCTGTAAGATAAATGAATATATGTTCCCTGCTTAAATGAGAGTTGTGGAGGTTAAAAAGCTCTCATTCTCTGTAACCGTCAAAGGAGAGCACTTGCTGTCCTGTAGTCTTTCCTCTACGTTCCACCATGTCCTGGCCACCTTTAACATTCCTCCTAACATTCATGCCTAACATTCCTCCTCCTCTATTTTTTTTTTTTTTCCTTCCTGTTCTGGGTATCAAATCCAGGGCCTGGAGCATGGAAGGCAAATTTTCTATATCTGAGCTATGCAGCAGCCCACATTCTTCCTTCTGATTTTAATTATCCTGAGAGGCTTTGTGTTAAGTTCTAGCTTCACAGGACTGCCACCCCCTCTTCCACCACACCAGAAACTCTATCATACACAACAGGAAAAAGATAACTCACTTCTTCCTTTTTTCTGCTGAGGCAAAGGGATTAGAAAGGAAAAGAAAAGAATTACCCTTGGGAAATGGGAAATATGGAGAAAGGAAATAAAGCCATGAACCTGCAGAAATCTTTTTTGGATTTACACAGTTCACTAAGAATTGGTTCTCTTTTTGATACATAAATTGATCTGAATATTCATAAAAATATTTCAAGTGAGAAAGTTGTTTTTTGTTTATCAAAAGTTTTCCCATTACCATGTTGTTAAAGATGAAGGTGATGATGATGTTACAACTTCATATTTATAGTGCTTTAGATCCCCTTTGATCTTTGTAACAACAGAAATAAAAAATCAGACTGGAGGAACAACTTCAACTTCCCACAACAAAACAGAAAGGAAAGCACAGCTTGAAGCTGACTCCCCATATTCCACTCATTATCACAGGTACTTGGCACACAGGATATTGCCATTATCATGACTTTACATCCAATTAATCTACTTTAGATAGCAGGATTTACATAATATTTGAGGATGCCACAAGGCAAATTCTTTCAGTTCATAGTCAGGGACAGGTAGATAAACATGTGCCTTTCTACCATAGAACAACCTATTTTTCTACCATGAATGAGGATGATGTCAATTTCAAAGAATCAAAAGCAAGGTGGTCACAAATCACTCAGCTCTATGGTTTTTAAGGTGAGAATCGGAACCTTCACCACAGGACTGTGGGCTGCTTCGGTGTCAGAACACACTGTCTGGTTTGCAGCTTTTGATTCAGTTATCAGTCAATAATGACTACTACTTTGAAAGTGTTTTATTTTCAAGTATGTTTTGCCTCAAAGGCCTACTCAGGTTCTGCAAAAGTATCTTGATAATACAGTTCCCCTACTTCAAATTCAGGGAGGTGGAGGTGATGTCATGAAATGAGAAGAAGTGGTTTCAAGTTCCAGCTCTGTTACCTTAGGCATATTGTAGAAAATGGACATAACAATACTGGCTCTGTAGAGTTTTATAAGCTCAAATAAAAATGTTCCTTCCAGTGCTTGGAATAATTTTAAAAATTCACAGAATGGTAGATAGTATATGCTATAAACATTTATTATGTGACCCTAACTCATAGAAGGCATTCAGTAAATGTATATAAATTTATAGAAATTGTAGCTGTTTGTCTTAAATGATAAAAGCAAAATACAAATCTGGATTATCTTCATCAAGAAATGATGTTGGTCTGACTGCCTGAGATGGGCAGGGTCCAGCCTGAGACAGGAGAATCTGTCATAGCCAACTCTTATCCTGTTGTCTGAGTGCTGTGGCTTCACAGTCTTATGATCTCAAGGAAAGTTCTCAGAATTTGTTCTGCAATCTGTAATATGGGGATAAGATAGTGCCACATGCTCTTTCTACCATGCAGGATTTTGATGAGGATGAACTGGAGATTTATGTGAAAATGTTTATACACTGTAAAGTACCATACTAATGTAAAGAAGCATCATAGTTAATGTCATGTCTTGTCCTAATGGTTGTGGTGTTTGTGTGTCATGGCTTAGCTGTTTGGTCAGAAGTGTACATTGCACAGTAATATTTTTTACAGCTTAAAATAAAGCATGGATCCAGCTGGAAGGCCGGAGATCATCATGCAAAAACCACCTATCTGCGAACTTTTATTGTTACATGTTTATTATTTTTTATTCCCCTGGAAGTTAAGTGTCTTTCTTAACTCTCCACATTTATACTATTTCCTTCATTTTCATTCTGAAATAACATAGCATAAAAAAAATTTCTGTTCTCACTCTATTTCTGACTTGTTGAAACACAAACATATTTGGGACCAATTTGTTCTTATGAGGTTTTGGCACCCTTTCTTGACTCAAGAAAGGGAAGAAATGCTTGTCGCTTTATTTTCATGTTTATCATTTCATTTGTATGCTGCAATCTGACTAAACTCTTAATCTCAGTGAAGTGAAATAAAACATCCTGGACAATAATCATATTTCCATTTAGGCCAGCCAAGTTCAGTTAATTTCCAAAATCAAGCACTGAGTTTCTAATTCTGCTTCATAGTGTAGGCAGATGAAGAGGGAATATGGTGTGGCTCCCTCCTCCCAAGGAGAGCAGAGTCTAGTTGGGGAGACAAATGCTTGATTATGATGACTTCCGAGGAACCCTTTGATTCTGCTGAACACAGCAGGGCAGAAGAGTTCAGAAGGTGGACGCCCAGGATGGGAAGTGAAACAGTCAGGGAAGACTTTCTGAGGAATGTTATACTCTCAAAATTCAACAACAGAAAAATAAAATAACAAGACAAGTTCTCAAAATAACTAGCTAACTGTAGGCCAGCAAATCCTCTTCTATAAAACAACTCCATCCTTACATTCTCTTTTGTGTTACACCCTGATTGACTTCATAGTAATTTTCTTTTCATGTGTTTTCAAAGGCTAAAAGTAATTATTTACTAGCTGATCCACTGGAAAATCTCAGGAGGCAAATTCAGAGTGGGATTTTTTAAATTAGCTGATTACATATTCTTTAGGCTGTTGAAAGGGGTTTGGAGATGGTGTTTCATCTTCCAAATAAAAATGGCTACCTTGTTTCATTGCATTTGAAAACAACAAATCATCCAAAAGATGATCTTTAAAAATCATCCTAAGTGTGGCATCCTTCTCAAGGTGTCACGTGCCACATGCCAAATGAAAATATTGACTTGGTCTGCTGCACTACTCCTCTAAAGTTTTTCTTTGAAGTCATACATTTTCCCCTTATCTTGAGAGAGGAAAAAACCCTCAAACTCCTTAATTTATAATTTAAGAAGTTTTGTTAGATCAAAAGAGAAGAAAGAATGAACAGAAGCAAAGAGCGTAAAAAGCTTTAATATTTGAGTGATCGCACCACATTTGGAGTGGCCTTTCTCCCTGCTGCTGTACAGCACAGCAGAAGAAAGCAACCAGAGAGCAATTTGCTAAAGGTTGTTCAATGTGAGTTAGAAAAGATCGGGCATTTGAATGCAAGGCAGAGCTGACATCTTTCTCCCCTAAAAAGGTGTTTTTGTATGTGATTGGTTTCAATCCCAAAAAGTAAACACAATCACATTTCATACATTTCAAGCAGCAAACAAGGCATAGCTGCTTTTTTGAGGGAAGGAGTGTTGGGGGTTGCAGAAGAAAAAAATATTTGCTCCATAACAAAAATATAAATATACTTCTCAATGGGAGGGTGGTGGAGATTGGCTTGGCCTTCTTGGTAGATATTCGATAGAGGTGGAAATGGGCAAAGACTGTGAGACAATGTGTGCTGTTTTTGTCTACAACTTGCTAAACTCTAAACTCCTTTCCACTTTTGACCCCTGTGAGGCCTCCAGTTCCTGCTCACCCTCCCCAGCTGCCACAAGAAAATCCTGTCCCCACTGCTCACCTGCAGGACAATAAAACCTCATGGTTAAAAGCTCAGTATGTGGAGTTAAGGAGCACTGCATTTGAATCTACAAGTATCTTCTACCAGCTTAGGGGCTTTGGGCAAGTTAAATTGGCTCTCTGAGCCTCACTCTCTTATTTGATAAAAATGGGTGTAATAATAGTGCCTGCTTCAGAAGTTCTTATGGAATTAAATCAGAGAATCCTTGCACTCAACATCCTGAGTGACATTTATGAATAAACGGTAGAAAATGTTCTCATTTTTATGACACATATTACATATATCGTTTTCATTTGCTTGTCTTCAAATGCCAAATGTCGTTGGCATTCTAGAACAGACTAGAATGGGCAAAGACTGTGAGACAATGTGTGCTGTTTTTGTCTACAATTTGAAGTAACATGAGGTAACATTGAAGCCCGTTCAATAGGTTTTGCTACTGAATTTCAGTACTGTTATGGTTTGGGTGTGAAGTATCCCCCAAATACTCAAGTATAAGACAATGCAAGAAAGTTTGGAGAGAAATGATTGGGTCACAGCCTAAGTCTAATCAGTGAATTAATTCCTTGATAGGGATTAACTAAGTGGTAGCTGAAGTGGTAGGGTACGGCTGAAGGAGGTGGGATTTGGGGCATGGCTTTGGTGTATATATATGTATCTGGTCAGTGAAGTCTCTCTGTTTCCTGATCTCATGTGAGCTGCTTCCCTCTGCCACACACTCCACCATGGTGTTCAGCCTAACCTCAAGCCCCAAGGAATAGAGCTGGTCTTCTATGGACTAAGGCCTCTGAAGTGGTGAGCTCTCAAAAACACTTTGGATGAAAGTGGAGAATATCATGCTAAGTGAGATAAGTCAATCCCAAAAATCCAAAGACCGAATGTTTTCCCTGATAAGTGGATGATGATATATAATGGGGGTGGAGGGTCGGGATGAGAGTAGAATGGAGGAATTTTAGATTATGTAGAAGGAAATGAGAGGGAGGGGGATATGAAAAATGGTGGAATGAGACAGACATCATTACCCTATGTACATGAATGATTACACAAATGGTATGAATCTACATTGTGTACAACCACAGAAATGAAATGATATACCCCATTTGTGTACAATGAATCAAAATGCAGTCTGTAAAAAATTTTTAAAAAATTTTAAAAACTTTCCCACCTTTAAAATTGTTCTGATCAGATCTTTTAGTCAGAGCAGTGAAAAAGCTGACTAAAACAAGTACCTTTTCATTAAAAAATTCAGAGATAATCCTGAAATATCTGTGGTTGTGGGAGCAAATCTACTCTGCTGTGTCCAGAAGTAATGTTCCATTCTTTAGTAAACATTCTTGTTTTGCTCCACAGAGAGCTAAAATATGATATTCCTTCTATGACACTTGGAAAATGAGTAAATGGCAGGAGTGGGTGTTCTCTCTGACTTCTCTTAAGACTTACCCCTTGTTACACTTGTCCTGCTCTATCCCTAGAAGGAAAAAAAAAAATTTATAGAAGAATGCCAAGAAGAAACTGAACCAAGAGGCCTTAAATTCACCCCAGTTTAGTGCCATCAGATCATACCTCTTGTCCTCCAATGACGCCTCTGCAAGGCCATGCATAGCAGTCTCCCCTGGGTCTTCTGAGTTTTCATTTCTGAAGGCTCCCGTGATACGTATAATTTATGTTAAATATGTTTTTATGTTCTTCTGTTGTTAATCTTTCTCTTTATTGTAGGTTGTCAATCATGAAGCTTTGATGGGTGAAGAAAGAAATCCTGTCTCCTCAACATCCCTGGTGTCTTCCCTGGGACATTGTTTTTTATTGGAGGACCTCATTCCTGAAGTCATTGGGTTCTCTGTTTTTGTATATCTTAAACTTAACTATTATGAAGGCCTGATGGTTATTTTCATATAGTTTATTCATATTGTGGTGGTAACATTTTTCAGTAATGGGATGACTTGTAAACCCCTTTGGCAGAAGAGAAATTGATTTGCCAATAGAATTCCCATTGAATGGCACCATGAAATTCACTATATGAGACCATTTATTTTTCTGCAGACAGGTATTATGGAGCATTTCTACTTATTTTCTCTTTTGTATTCATCATCATTTGAGTTATCCAATTCCTTCTGGAGAAAGATACAGCTATACTTCCCAAATTCTCAAGCAAGTGAGTTGAACCTATACCATCTGAGGTTTAACGCACAATGGGAGACTGAGGGAAAGTTTCAGAGGAAGACTGAGCACAATCAGGCCTAACATACTAATGATACTAAAAAGGGTGCCTGAAGATCCAGATGAAAATGTGTGGTACCTGAACCCAAGTAACAGCATTCGATCAAATTATGAGAAACTTGGGGTTGAATTAGAGAGGAATGATAGAAAAAAATAGGGTTAGAATGTCAACAATTAAAGCTAGCATGAATAAGAAAGAAGCTGAAGTAGGGCAAAAGCTGGCAGATAAGATTGACCAGTGATGGTAATACTGAGCTTCTAAGAAATTAGAGACCTGAAATGCTGCGTAGAAGTGGGAGTTGCTATTATAAGTAGCTCCTAGACCCCCAAAGCCCAGAGACTACATTAGTGTCACTTTGGAAGAATCGACTATTCCTTGTCCCTCTTGTCCCTTTGGGAACTTCTGCTTCTTATGAAAAGACCTTGTTCCTAAGATAACACATTTCTCTCTCTTCTTCTCATTCATTTCCATTTAACCCTATGTGAGTTTGCTCAGAGAAGAGAGCAGTTCACCAGAGCTGAAGGGAGTTATGAATACAGGAGAGCTCATTTGCTTACCTAAGGGCAGCAGAATCGTGGAAAGGAAACTGCAAGGTGTAAGCTGGAAATTGTAGGCTCCCCAAGAAGTTTTTGCATGAAAGCAGAAGAGTATTTCTGAAGCCTTCCTGGGCTGGAAAGTTTATCACGAGTGAGGAGATGAACATGTTTTTGGAGGTTTGTGTGAGAAGTGGTATCTTCTCAGGAAACCACATGCCAGAAGAAAAAGGAATGAGCGAAACAAATATTTCTGGGCATGTGAATACACATCCATTAATTTATACACATGAGCTCACACATTCTCTGAATTCATTCCAGGGCACCTGCTTCTTACACAGGACAGTACCAGGAGATTGGTATTGTTGTCTTCATTTCACAGAAGAGAGAACTTGGTTATAGGGAAGCTGTATAAACCCAAGTCTTTGTGATTCCTAACCAAGCTCTTCTCATTTAATCTTCCTCTGTCTGGATTTTATGAAAGAAGTGAGCATTTGATAGCACATTTTTTTTTTAATGCCAGTAGTAGAGATTAGTAGGGAAAAACAAATGGAGTGGGTCAAGAGAAAGGAACAAGCACACCTGTGAGGGGGAACTGATGGGAAGGTACACACGATGGGTGTTCTGAGAGGTTTGTTTTCATTTCTAAATAAATTCTGGTGAAATATTAATTGGACACCATAGGAACTTTTCACCCAGGTAGACAGCAGAAAGTGGCTTAGGGTGTTGAAGGCCATTTAAAATAAATAATGAATAATAAGTTTATTTTTTTTTGCTTCTGGTTATAGAAAATGTCAGATATCAGTGCAAAGAAACAGAGTGATCTCTTTTGTACATGTATATATAATAAGGGCTCATTGTGGAAGGAAGCACATAGTTATATCATTAAGTGGAATTTGTTCTGATTACATGGGCATAATGCTTTCTTTTTTTTTTTTTTCAAGTCTAAGATGTCATTGATAGGAAAATGTAACTATGTACTATACAAAAAAAAAAAAAAAGAAAATTAAAAATGCTGCTAATGATAACTAGAACATGCCATTAGTTGTAAGATACATACTGATGTCAGAGATGTTAAAAAGAGGAAACATACATTCTGGATATAGTCAACGACTGTATTTTCTTTCCATATACTTTTTATGTATAAATTGTGGTCATACCCCAATATAGATTATTTTGAATATTGCATTTTACTTGATATTTTGCCTCCATATTTTTTATTAGGATTGAAAACTTTTCACAATCACAATTTTTGACACATGCATAATACCCTACTATGTGGCCAAGTAATTTAATAAGCTCTGAATTATCAGGTAGTAAGATGATTTCCCGAGTGTTTCATTTTTTTAAGTACCGCCACAGTAAAGATTTTGAATAATACATTTAGTACTTGTTTTTCCTTAAAAGAGACACTCCCAAACTAAATAAGTATATTGATGGGCATAAATGTTTTTAAGTCAAGATCCTCAAAGCATACATTTCCTGAGCTCCTTCTCTAGGCTATCAGACAAATTACTGCAGGATAATCCCAGTCCAGCTTCCTTTTGTCACAATCTCACCTCCACTTGACAACATCCTAGCCAGTGTAAAGGCCCTGTCCCTGCATTTTCTGCATATGCAGGCATTGCCACGCTTTGCTAACTAATTGAGAACCACAGACCCAAATAGTGACTGCCATACCCATGTGCATCACTTGCTCTGTTAAAATCAGACCTTTACAAGAATCTGACCACAAGATGAAGTCAGATTGGTTAAATTTATGTTCATCATAGGATAGTTTGACTTTAATATATGGGTGTTAACAGTAGCTCTCCAAGTGACTTACCTCCTTCAGCCTAGTCTTTCCATTTCAGTCAACCAGTCCAGTGAAAATGCCGACCGATCTAGAAAAGGGAAAATATAGAAACAGAATGAGTAGAACACAAAACTAGAAAGTAAGGTGTACAATACAAAGCATTCAGAAAAGTACGGTTTCTTCACCATAATTAACAGGATCTCACTTCCTAATTCAGGAAATAAACAAAAATGCAATAAGAGAAAATAATGACTCAAACACCACCTACAGAATTTAGATCCATATTGAGTCTAGCCTTCAGAAATGACCTAGCAAAATGAAGCAAGATTCATTGTAGAGACATTTAATCTCTTACTTCAATTTTCTAAATGCAAAAAGCCACAGCAGTACTCTACCTCATTAGCTCAGGGAGGGGTCTAGCAAATGAATCCAGACTAATTATAAAATGCCCCTAAGATAGCAAGTGCAACATGCGTACTCTCTTCCATGATTTTACTTCTGCAAAGGTATGACCCACATGTTAATAAGCAACTTTATTTCATGCTGGTATGGAAGTGATGAGTCTAATCCTAAATCTTTAATCATTATACATGGGCATAAATGCCTTCCTTAGCATGAAAGAATACTGAAAATATTCTGATGCAATATGGCTTATGCATTTTAAAATTACAATAAAGAAGCCTTCTCTTTGATGATACTTATTATGCTTATTATCTTTTCAAAGAAATACATAATTAGTTATGATTGATATACTTTGCTATTTTTCTTTATGAAAGAATTGACTATAAGAAATTTTACCCAAAACTCTTATGATTTCTCTAAGATTCTAGAATTCCATACCTTGAAACTATTTGAACTGTTATGACTTGAAAACATGAGAGTTGTATTTCAATATTCTAAACTGTCAGAAACTGAGATACAAATTCACATTCATAAAGGTCAAAGTGGAAAATCTTATTAATGTGTGATCAATTGTTAGTATAAACATCTCTACTTAAATACACACAACCATAACATTATATTTCTGTTTTCAGTTATAAATGCTCAGTCACAATTTACATAACATTTCCAAAAGAGACATTGTATACTTTTACTAGTTATGAGACATGTGAAATGGGAGTCTTAGAAATCAGTCTTCATTAAAATCATGTAAAAAGACAAATCAGAGTTAAGAACTCCCATTAGAAGTAAAAATAGGATTCTTGAATTGGCAAAGAATACTGTTTCAGTGATAATCCATCTAGGTTGAAAACCCCAATGTAAGAAGTCTGAAAATATTGATCACTAATCAATGTGTTTTATGATGAGTCTAGAACTTATGAAATTCATCATCAAATTTCTTCTAGAGATCATTAGAATAGAGGAAGGGAAATAGGAGAAGGAAGGAAGGGAGGAGAAAGAAGGTACTGTGGGCCAAAATTGATCAAATTATATTGTTAGATTGTGTGCATGTAGAAATATGTAACAAAATTTGAGGGTTTCAGCCACATCCTGCATGGATGAGGGAAGGGTTAACTGTGGGAGGACAGCATGCTGGCAATCAATCAATTAATTACCAATAAACTGATCTAATCAATAAACATACAAGACTCAATACTCTTTTCAAATGGGAGGGAACGTGATGGATGGGGCTATACCAGATCTGGCCTCTAACAAGATGGAACAACCCCCTCTGCTTTCTTTTATAGTCACACAGAGAAAGTGGGCTCTGGCCAGGAGGGTTTTCTTCTGTGATGAACAGGATGGGGTGGAGTCATGGGTGGAGTTAGGGGATGTGCTGGTTTCCCACATCCCCAGATGGTAAACCACTTCCACACAGGATCACCTACTCCCAGGCAATCTGGAACAGTCTCTTATGGTGGTCAGTTCCTGGGAGTCAGGCCTCTGTGTCCCATGGTTCAACCACATCTGAATCCACCAGATATGAATGGTTCCCCACAACAAAGAATCCCTCTATTATGTATAATTATAATGTAGCAATAAATTTTTTTCCTTGTAGGCCCCAACTCACAATCACACGTTTTCATCAAACAAATTTGAATACATCATTTTAAAATTATTTCTCCCAATCAATAATCATGTTCTGATACTCTTGTTTAATTTTCCTTCAGACTTGGGCTGAATTAGGTGTTTGGGGCAATGATGGATCCTAAAGCATCTTGCATGTCTCTTTCATAGTATCTGTCATATAATATTATGGCTGACAGTTTACTATATTGTCTTCTCATCGCACTGTGAAGAAGTGGCTACATCTCATCACGGATGAGTCAAAAATGGCTAACAGAAAACTCTTATGGAGGTTTCAAGATGGCGGCCTAGAGGGTGGCTGCATTTCATGTTGCTCCAGGACTCAGGATTCAAAAGAGGAGATACTGAGACACTTGGGACCAACTCAAAGCAGCCGGGTGACTCTCTCTCCTTGGGGAGGCGTCCCAAATGGGACGGTAGTCCCGGATCCCAGGGAACTTTGTGAAGTAGAGCTGCCAACGAGACACCCCTCCCCCGCGCTGGAGCAGTGAACTCGGACAACTGGGAGTGTCGGAGAGGTGGCCGCTCAGCACAGCGCTGGGACTCGGAGCAACCACTGGGGCCCCGGTGGCTGCCCAGGGGAGGAGCGGCAAGGAGAGCTGTGTGGACTCAGGACACCGGGGCCTGCCCTGAGGAGGAGGAGGAGGAATGTGGCCACTTGGATTCGGAGTGACTGCACCAGAGCTACAGGCAGTTGCCAGAGGAGAAGCTGTGCGGCGAGCTGTTTGGACTCAGAACAACGCTTCTGAACACCGGGGCCTGCCCTGAGGACGAGGAGGAGGAAGAGGAGCACGGCTGCTTGGATTCGGAGTGGCTATACCAGAGCTACAGGCGGTTGCCAGAGGAGGGGCTGCGTGTCGAGCGCTTTGGACTCAGACCACTTCTGAACACCAGGGCCTGCCCGGAGGAGTAGGAGGAGGAGTGTGGCGGGTCGTTTGGACCTGCAGTGACTGCATTAGAGCTCCAGGCGGCTGCTCAGAGGAGAAGGCGAGTGGTGAGTTGTTTGGACTTAAAGCGACAGCTCCTGAACACAGGGGGGCTGCCTGGAGGAGAAGCGTGGTGGGTCGCTTGGTCTCCAGTGGCCGCACCAGAGCTCCGGGCGGATGCCCAGAGGATGCGTGCAGCGGGTCACGTGGATTCAAAGCCACTCAGAGCGACCGCTCCTGAACACCCGGGGGGTTACCTGGAGGAGGAGGAGGAATGGGGAGGGTCACTTCGACTTGGAGTGATTGATTGCCCACGGCTACAGGCGGTTGGTGGGAGGAGGAGGCACGCAGTGAGTTTCTTGGACTCCTAGTGACCGCACCAGAATACTGGGTGGCTGTCTGGAGGAAGAGGCGTGTGGCGGGTCTCTGGGACTCAGAGCAATTGTATGGGGCCCCAGGTGGCTTCTCAGAGGAGGGGCCACATAGCCAGGCGATTAGGTGCAGAGCAGGGTCCCAGGATCTAGGAGGCTTCTTGGTGGAAGAGCCGCACAGAGACGCGCTTAGGAGAGGAGCAAAGGTTCCAGGACTGTGGGCAGATTCTCTGAGGAGGGGCAGCCTAAGGAGATTCATCTACAAAGGGTGAGGCTCCCAGGCCCAGGAGGTAGGGCCGGGCCCCTGGGAACTTTGCAGAGGAAGGCAGCCCAGCCCAGGCGGTAGCTGTAAATTGAGGGGAACCTCTAGGAGGGAACTGACCAGGGAGACCTCCCCACCGGGTGAGTCTTCCCTGCAGGGTGAGGTTTCCCCACAAGGACAGTAAAACCAGAGACTCAGGCCCAAACAGGCCTTGCCTCAGCCCGCAGCCTAGTTCCCCTTTGGATGACCATCGGTCAACAAATGGAGGCACCTCTGCCCACTAGCAGGGAATAAACCCCACCTGAAGGCCACGACTCCTAGAGAGGCAGCTTCCTTGTGGAGCACCGCATTATCAACTTCCTCCAAGACTTCAGCCTACTGAGGGCTAAGAGGGGATATATATAGAAATCTTCAGGGACATTGTAAGTCAATAGAGGAAATCTGCAATATCTCAGCGGTCCACTGATACCTGAACAATATGAGAAAACAAGGAAAGAAAATGCTGCAAACAAATCTAGATGTTACATCAATAAAACCCAATGACAGCATGGCAGAAGAAATGACAGAAAAGGAGTTCAGAATGTACATAATTAAAATGATCAGGGAAGCAAATGATGAGATGAAAGAGCAAATGCAGGCATTAAATGATCACAGTAATCGACAGTTAAAAGAGCAAATACAGGAAGCAAAAGATCATTTCAATAAAGAGTTAGAGATATTGAAAAAAAACCAAACAGAAATCCTTGACATGAAGGAAACAATAAACCAAATTAAGAATTCCATAGAAAGCATATCCAGTAGGATAGAACACCTGGAAGACAGAACCTCAGACATTGAAGACAAAATATTTAACCTTGAAAACAAAGTTGAACAAACAGAGAAGATGGTAAGAAATCTTGAACAGAATCTACAAGAACTATGGGATATCATGAAAAGGCCAAATTTAAGAATTATTGGGATTGAAGAAGGCCTAGAGAAACAAACCAAAGGAATGAACAATCTATTCAATGAAATAATATCAGAAAATTTCCCAAATCTGAAGAATGAAATGGAAAATCAAGTTCAAGAGGCT
Organism: Sciurus vulgaris; assembly: GCF_902686455.1. Classification (NCBI taxonomy): domain Eukaryota; kingdom Metazoa; phylum Chordata; class Mammalia; order Rodentia; family Sciuridae; genus Sciurus; species Sciurus vulgaris. The sequence continues at coordinate 77,767,944 of NC_136472.1, forward strand.
TATAGGACTCCAAATACACAAAATTACAACAGACCCACACCAAGGCACATTATAATGAAAATACCGAACATACAAAATAAAGACAGAATTTCAAAGGCTGTGAGAGAAAGGAACCAAATTACATTCAGGGGGAAACCAATACGGATATCAGCAGATTTTTCAATCCAGACCCTAAAAGCTAGAAGGGCCTGGAACAACATTTTTCAAGCCCTGAAAGAAAATGGATGCCAACCAAGAATCTTATACCCAGCAAAACTTACCTTCAAATTTGACGATGAAATAAAATCCTTCCATGATAAGCAAAAGCTAAAAGAATTTACAAAAAGAAAGCCAACATTACAGAACATTCTCAGCAAAATATTCCATGAGGAAGAGATGAAAAACAAAGAAGCAAATCAGCAAAGGGAGGAATTATCCTAAAGGAATTGTCAAATAAAGGAGGAACCAAATTGCATCAAACAAATAAATAAATAAAATTTAAAAAATCAACCAAATGACTGGGAAACCAAATCATATTTCAATAAGAACACTGAATGTTAATGGCCTGAATTCATCAATCAAAAGACATAGACTGGCAGATTGGATTAAAAAGAAGGATCCAACAATATGTTGCCTACAAGAGACTCACCTCATAGAAAAAGATACCCATAGACTAAAGGTGAAAAGATGGGGAAAAACATACCATGCACATGGACTCAGCAAAAAAGCTGGAGTATCCATCCTCATTTCAGATAATGTGGACTTCAAGCCAAAGTTAGTCAGAAGGGATAAAGAAGGTCATTTCATACTGCTTAAGGGAAGCATAAATCAGCAAGATATAACAATCATAAACATCTATGCCCCAAACAGTGGCTCATCCATGTATGTCAAACAAATCCTTCTCAATTTCAGAAACCAAATAGACCATAACACAATAATATTAGGTGATTTTAACACGCCTCTCTCACCACTGGACAGATCTTCCAGACAAAAATTGAAGAAAGAAACCATAGATCTCAATAACACAATCAATAATTTAGACTTAACGGACATTTATAGAATATACCATCCAACCAAGAGCAAATACACTTTCTTCTTAGCAGCACATGGATCCTTCTCTAAAAGAGACCATATATTATGCCACAAAGCTAATGTTAGCAAATACAAGAAGATACACTACCATGTATTCTATCAGATCATAATGGATTGAAGTTAGAAATAAATGAAAGAGTAAAACACAGGAAGTATTCCAAAATCTGGAGATTAAACAATATGCTATTATATGATGAATGGATAACAGAAGATATTAGGAAGGAAATTAAAAAATTCTTAGAGGTAAATGAGAACAAAGAAACATCATATCAAAATCTCTGGGACACTATGAAAGCAGTACTTAGAGGAAAATTTATTTCATGGAGCACATTTAATAAAAGAAGTAAAACTCAACAAATAAATGACCTAACACTACAGCTCAAAGCCCTAGAAAAAGAAGAACAGAACAGCACCAAAAGTAGTAGAAGACAGGAAATAGTTAAACTCAGAGCTGAAATCAATGAAATTGAAACAAAAGAAACAATACAAAAAATTGACAAAATAAATAGTTGGTTCTTCGAAAAAATAAACAAAATTGATAAACCTTTAGCCACACTAACAAGGAGAAGACGAGAGAAAACCCAAATCACTAAAATTCGGAATGAACAAGGAAATATCACAACAGACAGGATGGAAATACAAAACATAATTAGAAGCTATTTTGAAAATCTATACTCCAACAAAATAGAAAATTTCGAAGACATCAACAGGTTTCTAGAGACATATGAATTGCCTAAACTGAACCAGGAGGATATACACAATTTAAATAGACCAATTTCAAGTACTGAAATAGAAGAAGTCATCAAAAGCCTACCAACAAAGAAAAGTCTGGGACCAGATGGGTTCTCAGCCAAGTTCTACAAAACCTTTAAAGAAGAGCTCATTCCAATACTTCTCAAAGTATTCCATAAAATAGAAGAGGAGGGAACCCTCCCAAACTCATTCTATGAAGCCAATATCACACTGATACCTAAACCAGACAGAGACTCATCAAGGAAAGAAAATTTCAGACCAATATCCTTAATGAACATCGACACAAAAATTCTCAACAAAATTTTAGCAAATTGCATACAAAAACATATTAAAAAGATAGTGCACCATGATCAAGTGTGTTTTATCCCAGGGATGCAAGGTTGGTTCAACATCAGGAAATCAATAAACGTAATTCACCATATCAATAGACTTAAAGTCAAGAATCACATGATTATTTCAATAGATGCAGAAAAAGCATTTGATAAAATACAGCACCCCTTCATGCTCAAAACACTAGAAAAAATAGGGATAGCGGGAACATTCCTTAACATTGTAAAGGCCATCTATGCTAAGCCCATGGCTAATATCATTCTAAATGGTGAAAAACTGAAAGCATTCCCCCTAAAAACTGGAACAAGGCAGGGATGCCCTCTTTCACCACTTCTATTCAACATTGTTCTTGAGACTCGGGCCAGAGCAATTAGACAAACCAAAGAAATTAAAGGGATATGAATTGGAAAAGAAGAACTCAAACTATCCCTGTTCACTGATGACATGATTATATATTTAGAGGAACCTGGAAATTCCACCAGAAAACTCTTAGAACTCATAAGGGCATTCAGTAAAGTAGCAGGTTACAAGATCAATGTCCATAAATCCAATGCAATTTTATACATAAGTGATGAATGTTCAGAAAGAGAAATTAGGAAAACTACCCCATTCACAATAGCCTCGAAAAAAATAAAATACTTGGGAATCAATCTCACAAAAGAGGTGAAAGACCTCTACAATGAGAACTACAGTACACTAAAGAAAGAAATTAAAGAACACCTTAGAAGATGGAAAGATCTTCCATGTTCTTGGATAGGAAGAATTAATATTGTCAAAATGGCCATACTACCTAAAGTGCTATACAAATTCAATGCAATTCCAATTAAAATCCCAATGACGTACCTTACAGAAATAGAGCAAGCAATTATGAAATTCATCTGGAAGAATAAGAAACCCAGAATAGCTAAAGCAATCCTTAGCAGGAAGAGTGAAACGGGGTATTGCAGTACCAGATCTTCAACTTTACTACAAAGCAATAGTAACAAAGACGGCATGGTATTGGTACCAAAATAGAAAGGTACAGAATAGAGGACACGAACACAAACCCAAATAAATACAATTTTCTCATACTAGACAAAGGTGCCAAAAATATGCAATGGAGAAAAGATAGCCTCTTCAACAAATGGTGCTGGGAGAATTGGAAATCCATATGCAACAGAATGAAACTAAACCCATATCTCTCACCATGCACGAAACTAAACTCAAAATGGATTTAGGACCTCGGAATCAGACCAAAGACCCTGCAGATTATAGAAGAAAAAGTAGGTCCAGAGCTTCAACATGTTGGCTTAGGACCATACTTCCTTAACAGGACTCCCATAGCACAAGAAATAAAAGCAAGAATCAATAACTGGGATAGATTCAAACTAAAAAGCTTTCTCTCAGCAAAGGAAACTATCAGCAATGTGAAGAAAGAGCGTACAGAGTGGGAGAATATCTTTGCCAATCATACTTCAGAGAGAGCAGTAATCTCCAGAATCTATAAAGAACTCAAAAAACTCTACTCCAAGAATTCAAATAATCCAGTCGACAAATGGGCTAAGGAAATGAATAGACACTTCACAGAAGATCTACAAGCAATCAACAAACATATGGAAAAATGCTCAACATCTCTAGTAATAAGAGAAATGCAAATCAAAACCACACTAAGATTCCATCTCACCCCAATTAGAATGGCGATTATCAAGAATATGAGCAACAACAGGTGTTGGCGAGGATGTGGGGAGAAAGGTACACTCATACATTGCTGGTGGGGCTGCAAATTAGTGCAGCCACTCTGGAAAGCAGTGTGGAGATTTCTTAGAGAATTTGAAATGGTCCCTCCATTTGATCCAGCTATCCCACTCCTTGGCCTATACCCAAAAGACTTAAAATCAGCATACTACAGAGATACAACCACATCAATGTTCATAGCTGCTCAACTCACAATAGCCAGACTGTGAAACCAACCTAGATGCCCTTCAATTGATGAATGGATAAAGAAACTGTGGTATATAAATACAATGGAATATTACTCAGCCATAAAGAATGATAAAATTATGGCATTTGCAGGCAAATGGATGAAATTGGAGAATATCATGCTAAGTGAGATAAGCCAATCTCAAAAAGCCAAAGGACGAATGATATCGCTAATAAGTGGATGAGGACACATAATGGGGGGAGGGAAGTGTTAGTGTTAGGGTTAGAGTTAGGGTTAGGGAGGGGGGCAAGTATGGAGGAAGGAAGGACTGTATAGAGGGGAAAAGAGGGGTGGGAGGGGTGGGGGGAAGGGAAAAAATAACAGAATGAATCAAACAACATCGCTCTATGTAAATTTATGATTACACAAATGGTATGCCTTTACGCCATGTACAAACAGAGAAACAACATGTATCCCATTTGTTTACAATAAAAAAAAAAATGGCTAACAGACATGTTCACGACTCCTTACCCTTGACTCTAATAGAACACTGGGACTCAGTTCTTTTATGTCGCCTTCCCTCTTCTCTGTATCACCTATATTCTTTTATTTGAGCATAATTCTTTTGTCACCAGATCAGTTTCTAGAATTCTTCAATGTAGAATGGGAGCAATTGATAAAGAGCACAGAACTAGAAAGTGGGAATAGAGGAGATGGGACTAAGCAGGACAAAGTCAAACTGATTGATGCTCATAAGAAAAAGTGAGAACAAGAAGTGAACCCCAAAGGTGGAGAATATAGCACAGGGTATGCTGGGAGTCTGTGGGTCAGCAGCACCAGGTCAGAAAGAGGTGCTCAGGAGGAGGGATCACTTCTAAATTATTTAATGAGACACCCTGTGGACAACAAGGTGATACTTAAGAGAAGGGTATGAAAAAATCCTACAAAGTTCTGCTAGTGACCATGTCATCCAATTCCCTTCAATAGTCTCAGAGAAATGAATGAGATGTTTGGGCATTACTTGACTTTTTACATTTTAACACACCCTGAACTAAATTGATTGGTCTTTATATTTAATGATAGTGCAGTCACTTATGTATCCTCATTGTCTTGCACAGTGTCTGGTACAAATTTTATTCCTGGTAAGAATTAATTGAGTAAAAAGAATATCTGAATAAGTAATATTTTATACAGTTACCTTCTTCCAGTAGCAGAAGATATTAAAAGGTGGGAATTTAACATGTATGTAATAGCTCTGACACCTTATCATGTATGCATTGTGACCTTGTTCATTTTTCTTTAATCAAGGATAAAAACTGTCTAAAAAGGATAATTAAAAGAACAAAAATGTATGCCTTATACCAAAGTGGAAGCAGGAAATAAAATGAAATAGCAAGATTCAAGTTAGACAAAATGAAAGTTTCATTAATTTTATAAAAATGAAGTTGGAGGCAAATTGTCAAGTTCAGAGAATTTTAAAAGACTATGTTCTGAATACAACTGCAAGTTGGTAGGTGATAGCAAGAAGAGCTGGAAAGTAATTAGTAGAAGGAAGCCCAGGTTCTACAGGGTGCAGAAGCAAGAGCGCTCACTCTGGTTTGGTGCCAAGAGTCAGGAGCATCTTCCTTGAATTTGCACTTCAAGCAGGAGCAGTAGTTTGACAAGTAGACAGGAAGGTATGCTTGGTGGGGAAAACTGCATGCAGGAGTATGGGGGCAATTAACCTGGTGTCTTTGAAAAACTTAAGAAGGTTTTATGTTTAGAAAAGGTGGTGCTTGTAATGAGGGGTGTGGAGTGGAGGGCCTAAAGAGTGGAAGAAGAGGCTGGAGTGGAGGTCAGGTTCAGATTAGAAATGCCATGAATAAATGATTGCTATTATTTATTTTAAAGATGGCACTCCCGAATGATAAGAGGAAGATAAAACCCACACACAAACATACCTGTTTATTTACCTAATTTTTTTGTTTAGTTTTAATTTAAATTTTTGTTTTTACAGACTGCATTTTGATTCATTGTACAAAAACGGGGTACAACTTTTCATTTCTGCAGTTGTACACAATGTGGATTCACACCATTAAAGTAATCATATACATAGGGTAATACTGTCTGTGTCATTCTACTGTCTTTCCTTCCCCCACCCCCTCCTACCCCATTTCATTTTAAGGCAGAGATGAACCTGAATTAGCAAAGCTAGAGAACATCAACTCAGTGTGGGGTTTTGTGCCATTGTCCATAGGAAAGATGTCCAACCCTCTAAGGAAGAGTCAGGTTTTGAAAGATATATTTGGAAAATGACAGGATGCTGTGATGGATTAGATAGGAGAGTGAGAGTAAGTAGTGATGGAAGAAGGAGCAGAGGTCTGTGGTTTGAAGACTGAGTGGGTGGTATTGGCTCCATAGACCAAGACAGGATGTATAAGAAGTGTCCTTCTAGAAGGGTAGAAAATACGTTTAGTCCTGCACATGCTGCATTTGAAGCATTTGTAAGACATGTAAAGCTTGTAGTCATAAATAATGTTTCATATACCAAAAAGACAATGTGAACTTATCAATATAAATGAGCTATGGACAAAAGACAATGAAAGAAAATCAAAGTGAGAATCCTTCTCAGGGGTGGGACAACAGAATAGCATTTAAGAGAGAAGGAAAACAAGTGTCAGGATAAATAGCAAGAAAAACAGGATACTGTGAAGATCGGGGAATCTGAATTTAAGAGAAAATTAGTCCAAGTAAAATTAAGTCTTTCATCCCCATAAAATTAAGGTGTAAACGAGAATTTAGGATTTGGATATAGAAAAATTCAGTTCTTCTGCCTGAAAAATATCAAGGGATACTGATAAGCTCAACACTAAGGACTATACGAGAACATTAGTGTTCAGAGGTGACAAAGTGAAAGTACTTCTGAATTATAAAATAGTATATAAATGTTTGTTTAAAGCTATTGCATTTTGAGTTAATAAAAATGTGTTTGTTTGCCTGTCTGCTTGCCTTCCTTCCTTTTGGAATTCAGATTCCATTAACATTTATTGAGCATTTACTGCAATGAGCATCCCTAGAAATGAGAGCATCATGTGCAAATGTAGATAAGTTATGTTCCAAATTCCTGAAGAAAGACATCAATTAATTCTAACTTGAGGAACTGGATATAGGTTCAAGAAGAAGGCGATAATGAAGATGTAAAGATGACTGAGTTTTTAGCATACTGAGAAAAGTGTACTGTGAACCTAGTAGAGTCTCAGTTAAAGTCTGCGATGAAAACCATCTTCTACAAAACTATTTTTACCAGGTGAATATAATCCCCAGAAATTTTATCCTTGTGCTTAAAGACTTTAAAAGACTGCTTTGGACATGCACATCCTTTGTTCTATGAGCTTTGTACATAAATGATGACCCAAATCAGTGAAAGATTTAATCCACACTGATGCAAATGCAAATGCCCTAGTTTTAGACAGCTGCAATAGTTATTTCTGTACATCTGGGAAACAGATGTCGAACCTCATCTATGCGCTGGTTCTTGTTCAGCTTCAAATGGGTGTCAGGAATAAAAGGAAGACAGGTGATTAGAAGGTGGTGCACATTTCCAAAGTACACAAGAGTTTCTAAGCATTTCTTCTGTGAGCAGCTTGTAAATTGCCCTCCTCTCCTAGAGCTAGCATGATGGAACATTCTCATGGATTACCTTTCCCTCTCCAAACTCTGCAGGGGCCTAGGCTGGCTAGAAGGTATAGTTTGTTTAATGATTCCAAAAGCTTCTCTCATGATTACACTGAACAAGTAATGGGATTGTCATTTTCAAGGCCAGGCATAAGTGATTACTCACTGGGATGCAGAGGTTATGATGGGATGAGCCCAGGCTGATGCTGACAGTCAGAGCCGAGATGCAGGGCTTGCCCCTTTACTGAAAGAAGCCTCAGAGACTGTGCATCTAAGTCAGACAGCTGATGAGATGCCTTCTCCTTGGGATTCATACCACAACAATAGGCTAATAGATTTATGCCATAAAGACATTGACCTTTGTGGGCAAGAACATTTTCTCACAGGAAAGAAAAAGGCGCAATACGCCCCTGTGTGCCACAGTTTTGACAGTGACTGACAGCATGGGCTGGCCCCAGTCTCTAGGAAGCATATGCATAGACTTTTGCATTGTTACCCTTTGATTAACTTCTGACACACATTGCAACATAAAACTCTTACAAGGAAATTGCTCTGTAATGCTGGCTGTAACATCTAGAAACTTTACCAATGGGAGCTAAAATGTACTAGAAAACCATTTGGCCTAAAATAATATGCATAGGTGTATGTGTGTGTGGGGAAGAGGGCACATTTTGGTCTTTATATTTTCAGGCTCATAATGCTATTATTCAAGTACAGTATTTAGAAAAATCTCCTCACATGTTATAGGCATATTGCACATGAAGAGACTCAAGCAAGGCCAAGATGAAAATAAATAATGCATGAAGTCAGAGGCCTGAAGCAAATGTTAACTAATTTCAAAATGGGTCAAAATCACAACAATTAAGTCCCTGACATGTGAAGTCATTTTTTTCTCCCTAAAATATTAACCAACTTGCTTCACTTCTTCTAGATTGATTTGTAGAGCATAAAAGGTCATTTTGGAAGCAGAGGGGGAATTTGGCTTCTACAAGCCATCCATAATGAGAGCCAATAAATTAGGTAAAGCTCCTGTTTACCTAAGCTGAAATATTGATGTCCAAGACCACATCGAATGCAAATCTGTACATTAATCATTTTTCTCCAGTCGGGAAATTCAGACCATGGTAACACATGCTTTGATAGACCTATACATCATAGTTACAGCAACATTAGACAGTGCCTCTGTGACAGAATACAAATATATTGCATTGGATTTCCTTCGTTTTCCCCAGACTGACTTTTATTTGTGTCTGCAAACTCTGCTTTGGGTGTGTGAGGTTTTGACATGGACTTGGGTAATTTTTTTTTTTTTTTTAATATGTGAAGATTGGTAACAAGAGTTTTCTTTTGTCAGTTATCTGCCAAGCAACCTGGAGGATGCATGCATGTAGTCCCTTAACTATAGTGCTTTGACGAGCACATGTGCTTGGCCCAGTCTTCTACTCAAACAGCAATACTGTCTATGTTTCTCAAAGTGTGCTCCAGAAATCATTTGCATGGGATCGCCTGGGTGCTTGCTAGGAAATGCAATGTCCTAGGATCCATCCTCAACATATCACTAGATTCCCATAGGGTAGTTTATATACCTACTCTTTATATAAGAGTATCTGGTATTTATTGTACACACTATTGTTTGAAAGCTGCTACAGACAGTTATCACCCGTAGGACTCTAAGACTACCCTGATCTTGCTACTTTTCAATTCATAAAACTTTTATTTACCTAAATATCTTCTAAATTTCTGAGTTTTGCACTTAGCTCTCTTTGGCTCATATAGAGACCCTAATCAAATAATCTCATACATTTTTAAGACTGATATTCTTTTTAAATGAAAAAGATTCCCCAAACAAGATTTTCAACAGTGATGTTCTACCTGAGCATCAGATCCAGACATGAAAGTGCCTCTTGGGTTTGGCCGCTTGGCTCTGTCATGAGGACATGGGAAAATGAACTTAGGCCTCTCGATGCCAACACCTCTACAGACTGAAACCCTGTGTCCTTCACCCATCCTTCTGTCACCATTTTATTTATATCACATAAATCATAAAATAAACCTCCTGTGGCACCTGCCTATATTCTCACCATGACCCCTGTTCTTTTTCCCTTCTAGACCTGTGCAAAGGTCCAGGCCTTCATCATTTCTCATCGGTGCATTGTAACAGACCTCGAGCTGTTCTTCCTGCCTTTTTTTAAAACTACTTAGGTCAATGTGGAATGGTATTTAAGTTTCTTAAATTTGCTCTAATTAGTCGTACCTGACAGTAGAATGCATTTATATATTTCCACCCAAGTCACTTGGTTCCTTAAAACAGGAGCTCCTCACGCAGGATGGAATCCAGGTTTCCTGAACTGCTGTGGCTGACTGTTCCAGGTTGCCCACTCTCAACTCCCATCAACCCTACCGTGACCCTACACTTGTACTACAAGTTTGCAGTAACTTTATATAAACCATGCTTTTTTCAAAAATCTGTGCCTTCACTTTCTGTGTCAGGAATGCCCTTTTCTCCTCGACTATTTCCACTTACAAAATTAATACTCAATAATTATAATAAATATTATTTTATAATACTACTATCTAATATTGAATATGTATTGAGTTAAGTCTATGCATTGAAATAGCTTCATATGTGGAGTTAAGAATACCTATTGAAGTAGGAGAGAGAGAGAAAGGGAAAAAAAGGGAGAGGGAATTTCATCAAAATAGATGAAAGATCAGTCGAGTAAATGAAGGGGATTGAGGAGGAGGAAAAAGGGACAGGGAAAGGGAAGATCTGGGGAATGAATCTGAGTGAACTTTCACATACACCAGCATAGACATGGTACAGTTTCCAGCGTCAGGTGTATCCACAGGACTCTAACTGAGAAAAAAAGAGTAAACTGTAAATGGACTGAAGAGGAATCAGTGGAGTGAAGGGAGTAGGGGAGGGGATGCTGGGGATTGAATTCGAGAAGGTTGAGTTCCGTTCCTTTTCCATGATGTCAGGGTGGGTCCTGGTGTTGTATATAACTAGAATGAATGAATGAATAAAGTAAAAATAACCCCCTTTGACTCTCACAAGGATCAATACGATAGTGATAGTGATAGTCTTTTTAATAAACTTTGTTCAGGCCATTATTTTCTCAAGAAGGTTTTCATTCATCTCTGTTTGACTTCTTATGCCACTATTACCAATACTCCCCATGCTTACTTCAAGTAAAACATTTAGCCCTATATATTAAAAATGCATGTTTACATTCTCCTCTCTCTTTTCAGTACTAAATTACCTGCAATTATAAAGGGAAAGCATGTCTTATTCAGCTCCATTTTCTAAGGTTGTAACCCAAATATGGTACAATAACTTTTTTCCAAACAATATTTCCTTACCTCACCAGATCTGATTCATAACTACAGAGAATATTGCCCTGAGCAGATCTTTTCAGTGTATTGAATGGGACACTGATCTGAAGTTTTGAACTTTGAGGGCTCAGCAGGACTGTGGTATGTTTATGTCTTCCTAAAATGCCTAGTTCTACATAGTCTATAAGATCAATACTCAAAAGTATCAGTAGAAATGTGAATGTTACTATCTGGATTTCAGGAATTTTAAAGTGATGATCAGCTCTGCTAAGGGTTAGAAATAAGAGTATACAAAGTCACTGTTAAAAGCTAAATCATTAGGCATACTAGCCTCATTTAAGCAGCATGATGTCAGAATGGATTTTCATTAGACTTAATGGATTTGTGTGCAGACAGAATAAATGTAAAAACTTATGATAGAGTGTGAAGAGGAAACAGGAATGGATCCCTGTGGTGAGAAAGGGCAAATGGAACCTTGTAGGAACACAGAAACTCCAAGAATTAAGGGGCTCCATGGGACAGCTATCATTTTTAAACTAAATGGTAGTTTTTTCAATAGTCACACACTTTTGATACTTTTGATTATATCTGATTATGATCACAAGAATAACATAATAATGATGAACCAGTGTTATGCTTTTTGAGTGTATACTCCGGCCCAGGTGTTTTATACATCTGAAGGTGTCTGCTAAGTATGCATTTTCTCACATTTTGTAGATGAAGAAATTGAGGTTCAGAAGGGTTTAGGAACTTCCTCAAAGTCATGTCACCATATATTTGCATGAAATATGCTGTGTATGCATTCCTTTAATAAGCACATGCTGGCCAGTAATTGTACCAGGCATTGTCCTGGGAGCTAATCACACAGGGATAAATGAATTCAAGAAACTTCCAGTCTGTGGTATAGTTATGGGAAATAATATGCAAGATATAATTGGGCAGGTGCACTGCAAGAGCCAGACTATGGGAGCAATGTAGAGGGCTACGGTGACCTGGGAGAGAGGTATCTAACCTGGCTTGTGTGGATGCATCACCCAAGTCGACTCTATCCAAAGAATCACAAGAAGTCTGATTCTATGAGGGAAGAATCCTATTTTAGACAGTAGGAATAACACATGCCATTGACCCCCAGATTTGCCCCACCCCAACTTTTTCATCACTGCCATTGTCAGCATGTGTTTGAGGTGATGGGGACCATCTTGATCTGAACACTTGAAAGAGGACAGCTTGACAGATGGTGTTGAGTAAAACACTTGAATTAGAATGCTGCCATTCCAAGGTGTTAGATGAGCATGGAAAGTAGAGGTATGTCATGGAGGAGTGATCAGGTTGTGTCCTACCTGTGCAAATGGTGCCCCTTTATGCCTCTGCAGGGCACAGCTTGCAAGTTGTAAATGACAGCTCTGTTTCAGGACTAGTGCTGGTCCTTGAAGTACCTAATCTAATTTATGCTTCATGATGATCCTACAAGTTGGTTTGCTTGCCTCCATTGTATGTATAAGGAGAATAATACCATATAAGTTTGTCAAAAAATCATACACAGAGCACAAATTAAATCGTCAGTTATGAACTGAACATTCTATATCTACAGGGTCCTTGCTCACCTACTAGAGGATAAGGAGGAAGGGAACACCTTTCTTTCACTCCTTTGATGAGTTCTCCTCTGGTACCACAAGATGGTACCATCTTTTCCTAGTCTAGTGCTTATGAGGGATAAGATAACCTGCTGCTTCTACATCAGCTTCTCCAAGAGTGCCAACATATCTGGCCTCCATTTTCTTTTATCTTGCTTCTTCTCCATGATTAGATCTTTTTTCTTTTACTCTCACTACTTCCACAATCTAGCTGGAAAAGGATTGTTTCTTTTTTAGCTACATATGCTAGTAAGTTTGTTCTCATTATGTTAGTCACCTTGTGTCTATTAAACTGTCCTGGCATTAATATAGGTCATAGAAGACCAATGCAAATCCCCCATTAAGCAATATTTCTTAAGTACCATATATTAGCAGATTTACAAGATCTTGGATAGAGCCACTAAGGGTAACCAAAAGTTCAGAGTAATGAAGTAAATATGGAAGGTGATGTCTGTAAGAAGTGTGGGTTTCTTTAAACACACTTCTGCCTCACTTTCAAGACTATGGAGTTGCTAAGCCTAATTTTATGACCAGCATCATGTTGTTAAATTTGTTGGACTTTACTATATCCTCAGATAGGAGGTCTTTCCCACCTCTCCATTTTCACATTAGTCAAATTCCATATGTGGGTTGAAATCCCATAAGTGGTAAGTTTCTGTCTGAGCACACTGTGCATTAATCTACTATACACCTAAGTCCATTAATTTTGAATAGTACTATCAATTATACTATATGACAGGAAGATAACTACATTATCACCTTTGCAGAAATGTCTTTCTTAGGAAATATAGATAGCTTTATCAAGATTCTGATGCTGATGGATAACTCTCTCCTCAAAAATCACAATTTGATTGCAGTTTCTTTTATGAGATCTTAAAAATGCATGCCCACAGAATACTTTTGAGGCTTGTATCACTTATCCATATAGATAATCAATGAGCATAACACTCTCTTCTGTTAAAAATAAGATTGTTCCTGCTTTTGTTCTGGCACATTTAAATATACCTGCTTTGTAGGTATGACATTGCACAGAAAGGTGATTTTAGTACCTATACCAGGTCTTGTGAGCTTCCCCAGATTTATCTGTTAGGTGTCACAGTAAAGTGAGTCTTCACTCTCTTCCTAACTGCCATTAGACTTTATCTCATACTCCCTTCCTCAGTTCAAGTCTATTAATTGGAATTCTGAACTTTCTTCCTGGTCTTTGAGGACAAATTTTGGTATTGCCAAACAAAGAAAACAGAAAATCTCAAGTATAAAAGAAAAATCTACCTTTTTGCTGAGATTTGGGCCTCCTAAAAGTTCTGTCTTAGGTCAGACACAAAGAAAGACCAAGAAACAGCTTAAAACCTTCCCGAGGCCTCCAAATTCATCAAATATAAAATGCCTTTGCCAGACATGCCTCATAAGTTACTGACTCATTCATTTAGGCCATAAGCACATGTCAAGTGCCCACTCTGCAACAGGTAGTTTTGCAGGTCACTGTTGACAAGAGAGAAGAACTATTACCTTCCCTAAACTTAATAAATGAAAAAGAAAATACCAAGGAGCAAATACGTGTACAAGAAGTAGAATACAGAAACATAAGATGATTAACGAATGGAAAAAAGGAAGTCAGGTTTACCAGAGAGAATCAGTTCAGGAAAGAGCCCTCTGAGGAGGTGATTCTGCAGCAGACCTCTAAGTGAATACCTAGGGAAAACTGTCCGAGCCATGGAAATGTCAAGTGCCAGCATCTGAGGCTGAAATGCATTTGGCAAGTTCAAGGCAGGGAATAATACCAAAGTGCTAAGGCAGGAGGGAGCAAATTTAATGCTGGACAAGGGGTGAATCTGGCAGGTATGAGTGTGATGAGAAACCAGGGATGGCTTCTGGATGCCCCTGATCTATCTCCAGACCTGACAGCAGAGGGAGCAAAATGTACCTATCCTTCCTAAAGTGACTAAGCAAAGTCTCCAGAATTCAGGGAAATAATGCTACTAAGAGGATCAATAAAAACAAATTTTTATGTCCTTTCAATATCTCTTTTGACTGAAACAAATAGTTTATGCTTTTTAAGAGTATTTAGTGATATCAAACTATACTCATGACATCATGTTCCTGGTCAAAGGCAAGAAACACCACAGAGATTTTGGTTCTATTTCATATTGAAATGAGATACATATTATCAATCTATAGGAACATGTTATCTATCTATATCTCTATATAAATAAATGCTTTTAATAATACATTTATACTGCTCATGAAACAAATGCATGAAAAGCATCACAAAATTATGCATGATATTTAGACTAATTTTACAGATGGTGCAACCACAGATATTATTCTTACTTATTTCTTATTATTTTTACTTTATTTTCCTATTTTTCCACAATAAATTTGCCTGATTTTTTTTAAGATTGCAAACTAATAGTTGTTTTTAAAATTTGTTCTAGCCAGGGGTGGTGGTGCATGCCTGTAATCCCAGAGGCTCAGGAGGCTGAGGCAGGAGGATCATGAGTTCAAAGCCAGCCTCTGCAAACTTTGTCAGGTCCTAAGCAACTTAGAGAGAGACATTGTCTCAAAATAAAAAAATAAAAAGGGTTAAGGATGTGACTCAGTGATAAAGCACCCCAGAGTTCAATCCCCAGTACAAAAAAAATTGCTCTAATTTGCCACTCTTTTAGAAAATATAAAAGATGCTTGTTTAGAATTATTAATCATTTGTACTATTAATTAGTAGTATGATGTTGAACATGTTGCTTAACTTCTGCAAATGTCAGCTTTCCCAATCAATATTGGTGAAAATGATGCCTAAATGTTAGAATTATTATGAAAAATAAATTTAAGGTATTATTAGCAATAAAATGGCAAAAATATCTTAGGTATACTATTCTAGGGTCAGGGATAATAGCTGTATTTACATAGATCTAGCAGAGATTTACAAAGAGTATTTCCAGCTAAATAATTAAAGCTTTGATTGCAAACGCTAAAGTATTCTCCATTAATAGAACAATGAAATCACATTCCTATGATAGACCTTGCAACATGTATTCTTCCATCATTTCAGTTCTAGTCTTCTCTCCCCTTAGTGAAAGTCCAACTTATCTCTCCACATTTCTAACAATGGGTCTCTGATTCATTTAGCAGTAACACTTCCATATTAGAACAGAATTCACTATTTGGGCTGTTTTCTCTGTTAAGCCAAAATCAATTTATCTTTTCCTTTCACTTCACATTCAGTTTCTTTCTTCAGGATCTAGATAAAAGAGGACTAATCCAAAGTTCACATGGTAACCTTTTCAAGATCAAGTAACAGTTAATCATTTCTACTCTCCATTAATCCAGATTATTATCCTCCTTTTTGCTCAACTAATCCTCAGAAAATAACTTCACAAGCCCCCTCAATTTCCCATGGAACTCACTATACACTCAGGAAGCCTTGGAACCTAAACAATATAAACTTCAACCAGATTTGAGTAGCACAGAACAAAGGATTCCAACTTTCTACTTATTTTAATTCATCCTAAAATCACATCCTACCATTGGTTGTTTTAAATGAACTCCCAATACAATATACTGGAATGTGTTGGTCTTAGAATTCAGTGCTGTACTATTTGGCACAGTATCTGGCGTGACATAAGTATTCAATAAATGATGGTCACTATTGTCATTGTTACTGTTATAATGATTTAAAAATTCTTAAGATAACTCATGTTTGCAAACACTAAGCTACATATCCCAGATACTGTCCAAACATGTTTGGTATCTTAAATTTCTAGGTAGAATTTTCATCTTTGCTAAACTGTATCCTGAGAGAATAAAATTGTCTCATTGTAGCCTGTTAATATCTTTTTATATTGTAATTTCTACTGAAAATGTGTGCTTTCCTGCCCAGATCCCTGTCACATGTGCATTTGACGAGCTGTCCACTATATCTTCATCCAAGAAACAGATGAAAATGTTGGCTGCACAAGTTCAAAGGAAGAGTCACACATGGCACATATCACTGGTTGCAAGGAAGAAAGCAACTTCCTACAGGAGTATTCACCCATGCCCTTTGGCAAAAGCAGACTGCACTATTTTCAGTCTATTAATTTTAACCCTCTGGATCACTACATTTATCTGAGGCACATTTAAAGTGATAGGATCTAAGATCATTTGAAAATTGTCATGAGTTGTCCTTTTATTTTGGTACTGGGAATTGAACCCAGGGGCACTTAACCACTGAATCACATCCCCAGCACTTTTAATTTTTCATTTTGAGAATGGTCTCGGTAAGTTGCTTAGAGCTCAGCTAAGTTGCTGAAGTAGGTTTTGAACTCATGATCCTCTTGCCTCAGTCTCTGGAGACGCTGGGATTACAGGTGTGCACCACTGCACCCAGCCATTTTTAAAAGAGCCTTTTTAAAAGATTGAATAGAGTGAATCACAACTAAAATTGAGAAATCTCTTAATATAGTTAAGCAGAATAATTAGTAGAATTTAGTTAATTCTTTAAAAATTACTATGATCTAGGTTGTAAGTCAGGGCCTAAAGAAGTTCAAAGTCTAGTGAAACACAAACAGATCCTATAAATTCCGTTTTAAGTATGTTGTAAAATGCTAAAACAGAGGGATTCACTAATGTTTCTAAAGCACTATAACCAGAGTGTAGCCACATAGTGTTAAAGATTGAAAATAATTTAGATATAGAAAACATTTTACAGATGATCAAATCTACTCTCCTCATCATACCCAGGAACATGCCCAAAGAAAGAAGTCAACTTGCTCAGGTTCACAGAGGTCAACAAGAGCTCAGATATCTGAACACCAAGGGGATATTTCTTCTCTGATATTTCTTTTCTGATCTTCCTGGACAATTTCTTCTCTGATCTTCCTATACCAATAAATATAACCATTTGTTTATTTATAACAATTAACTATCCTGTTCAAGAGTCATCTTTCTGAATATGGAAACTCATAATCTGGAGGTAGAGATATAGATGTAGAATAAACAGAAATCATATACACTCTTGACTCTTTACCCCAGAATATATCTAAGGAATTAAATGTACATGCTCATGCACAATTCATTTCCCTTAAATTCTGATATGAGTTTGTCATTATTTTTGTTTGTTTTCTTCATGAGTGGAGTGAAGGGAACTACAATAACAACACACAGTTAATTGAGGATTCAGTCCTTTAGTTTTTCATTAATTTATCCCACAATTATTTATTGACTTCCCAGTGTTTGAAAGGTCTTCTTCATATTTCTCCATTTTCCATATTTGTATTGGTGTATTATAATTATACATATTGGTGGATTCATGAAAATTCTTTTGTAGCTGTGGTAGCAGCCCACAAGAAGTTCCACAAATATTTATGGAAACTTGCCTACTGAAATTGTGAACTGTGATATGAAACTGTGGTATGTATGTGATTTAAGTGATATTTTCTCATTTAGTTCTCCAAATTCCACTGAAATTTGATGTTTTAATTACTCCTAGTGATTACAACAAACACCTACTGTTGTTGAATGCTATTAACACACTTCAAGTGAACAAGAAAGCAAGAATTTGATGCAAGTCTGTATGACCTCAAACCTAATTCTCTGTCCCCACTTTTGGAATGTTCTGGAATCAAGGCGTGGTAGGCACTAGAAGTGTCTCAAGTCCTAGGACAAATTGGTTAGGGAGTTTGGAGTCTGTCACTGGACTGAATAGTTTGCATTTGAGATTACCTATAAAATAAAATGCACTTTCCTATAAATCATAAACACGAACCACACATACACATATTTTTCACATAATATGTGAAGTTCTGCACCTGGTCATTAAAAACTATGCTCAGTATTGCCACTAATGAGAATTATTTTCAGTTTCCTAAAGATTTTCTTTCTGTATTTTCAAAAAGGGCAGTCATACACAAAGCCAGTTACAGTAAATTTCTACTTTTTCTTTTTTCCTGCATGAATTGTTCTGGCAATGAGTTTATCTCCCCCTAAGCACATTTCTTCTTGGCCATGAAGATGAACTATGCCAAATTGCCTTAGCTATTTGGTCTTACCCATGTTGCAACATTTGCCAGGGCGTTCCCCAGGGAAATTAGGCAGCTCTAAGCAGTTCCAGATCTTTTTTGCCCCAAGTTTTCTCAAAATAACCTGGATCTTTACCAGACTCTTCAGTTCCACCTCACTGGTCTCTGGATGAGTTTCATAAGGCTTTTGAATGACCTTGATCCACCCTAATTTGAAATCACCACAGGACACAGAAAGAAAAGTGGGGAACAGAGATCCTCTGACATGAGGTGGGCCTCATGTCTTTGGTTTTTCTAACTGATGGCTTCTACACTTATGATGGGGAAGGGGGCTTCTGCTGAGTGAAGGCAGCACTTCACTTGGTAATAGAAGAGGTCAGAGATGGAAAAGCAGGTGATATGATGTCAGATTCTCATTTACTTTCCCAAAACTGAATTTTCAGTGTACACAAGAGATTAAATTGGTGAGAATTTCAGTTAATTAGGTATTATTAGGAGGTGGGGATAAAATAGTGAATAATAGAGAGAGAGAGAGAGAGAGAGAGAGAGAGAGAGAGAGAGAGAGAGAGAGAGAGAGAGAAGGAGAGCTCTTCACTCATGAAACTTACTGTGAGGCACCAATTCAAGTTATCCAAAAACATATTACACATACCAGGAACAGAAGTAATAAAAGAATTTGAAAATGGTCATCAAAACCAGACCTATTGGACAGGGTATAATTCTTACTTTTGACAAATGTGTCTACTTGTCCAGAGATTACATATTATATTTTAATCTAATATGTATTTGTCATATGTAATGAACTATTATAAATGCTTTAAGAATATTATTTTAATCTTTATTTAGCCCCAGGAGATAGACACTACCATCAGCAACCACATTTTATGGAAGAGGAAACTGAGATGCAGATAGTTTGAGTAAGTTGCCCAAAGTTACACATCTAGGAGATTGCAGAGCTGGGATTTGAACCTAAGGGTTTTATTGTTATTCCCAAAAGAACCATCTCTCAGTAAATTCATTAAGAAGAAAAGTTCTTATGAGCTGGTGTGCAAGATGGCATGGAAAGGGAAGATTACACTGTGTTCTGTAGTGCTGAGAAAGAGTGCAAGGGGGGAATGACATTCATTTCCTGGTCTTGGACTTGAGGAAAAGGAGGACACTAAGACACTACTGTGACCAGAAATATGGCCTGGGCTGAGCAGAGGAATGGCCCATATGGGGCTTCTGCCAGGAGACTGGGAGAGCCTATTTATATTTCAAACCAAGCCCATCATAGACCTCTGAAAGCATCAATCTTTGAAGAAGAGAACATTTAAGTAATCTTTTCCCATCTTTAAAGCAATTTTTGCAGATAGCAGCTTCTCTTGTCTTGAGGACAAAGAAGCCTTCTGTCAGGCAAGTCCAGATCTGCACTTACACTGCAGCCTCTCAGAGGAAATGAGAGAGCAGTTGGTCAGACTAGAGAAAGGAGATCCTCTTTGCTGATGCCTTCCATAATCCAAAAATAACCAGACCTCTCAGTAGACAGGAAACTTGAATAACAGAGGGAAGAGAAAAATGCATTAATTTCATTGAAATAGAAAAATGCAGGCAGGACATGCTCTCAGAGCAAACTAAAACAAAATCTCCATGGCTCTTCATTCACCAAATACTATCTGCAGCACACTTCCCTTCTCAAATAGTTGTCTTTTCCTTCCTTCCTCTCCTGCTTTACTACTCAGAAAAATGCACATAGATCAAATATCAGTTGCTGTACTACAGCAAAAAATATCCCACACTCTGCTTCTTCATCTTCTTGTCTATAAATATGAGGAATCAGTCTGAACTCCATGGTAGATCTGCCAGGTGACTGGTGACAGCACCTGGCACTGAATTTGCTTCACAGGGAACACTGAAAAGGGGCTGTTTTTTTTTTTTTTTTTTTAATTAACAAAAACAGCTTTTGAGATTTGCTTCATCTTCCAAGGTAGCTCTATGTTCTTGTATGTGTCACTTAACCTAGTTGAACCTCCACTGTCATCCATAAAAATGATTTTAATGAAGTGAAAGAATTTATCATTTTGACAACCAGAATTTCTATTAGGAAAGAGACTGTTTATACAGAATAAAAGTACCTTGATAAGCTCTGGTGGTAGCTGATTGGCACCACTGCTTCAGACAGAGGACAAAATGCTCTCCATTGTGACAACTAAACTCAAAATAGAGAAAGGAATTGATATAGGAAGGTGAGAGGGGCAAGAGAAGATAGCCTGATGGGGACTCACTAAAATTAACATGGATTTAAGAAACTTTGCAGTGATGGATAACTGAGAGCATTGAAAAGTGAGGCTTCTAAATATACCATCTGATGTTATTTGCAGTGCTGTGATATATACCTCTCTCTGTTTTACCAATACTGCTCCAGATTAGTCCAAAAGATTTACAGATACTTATGAAAAGTGTTAGTTATATGGAATCTTAAAGGCCTGAGTTCCAAGTGCTGGTCATTAAAAATGACCCAGGATGGAGCAGGTGACCAACACTTAGGTGCTCATAAAAATAGAGCCTTGGAAATTCTATGGGAGTCAAGGGTAATGACTGTCCATAGGTCCAGGTAAGTGGTGAAGAGAAGTGTAAGTCAAGGTTACTACAGTTTTAAGTGGCAAGGAGGATGCCAACTGGGAATGTGCCTATACCACAGGTAATTATATTCACTTAGCAGTAAATAGCATCTGTTTTATGTTACCTGGCCCGCAGAAGGTGCTTTGTCTCCTTCCTTCATATCCTCTGCATCCTGTTGGCTTTAAATCCAGCCTTTAATAAACATGCTCCAGCTTACCTTGGAGTACATATTTTTATGAGGTAGTCCAACCCACATCATTCCAAAGGAAAATATTAGCTTGTCTGATCCAAATTCAGTATCTTTCCATCTCCAGAAAACATATATTTTTTAAAGCCATATTATCCCAGTGAATATTCTTCTATGTAAAAGTGATTCATTATCACTTTTCATTTCTACCATCAACTGTCTTTTATTGTTCTTTACCATCCAGAGTCTGGCTTCTCATTTTCATCCTTGGATTCACAATTTTTATTTCCTCCGAAGATTACTTTTCACATCTCCTTTTACAGTTTTTTTGTTTCTTCATAACTTCCCTCTGTGTTCCATGACCAAGCTGAGTAGCAGCCACTAAATTATTGGGTATTCTCTGCAGCTACCCAGCTTTGATGATTCGAGGGTATATAATCCACTCACTCTTTTCAATGAGCCATATATAGAGATGGATATATGGGTATTACCACTCAGAAAGTAAAAAATGTAAGAGAGTTCAATCAGACTAGCGTGTTCAACTGATTTAAAGATCAACTCCCTGCTCATTATCAACTATCTAGTGTTGGTTTCTGTCTTTCAATCCCCTTTGTCTGACTTGGAGACCAT
Source organism: Sciurus vulgaris (assembly GCF_902686455.1). NCBI lineage: Eukaryota > Metazoa > Chordata > Mammalia > Rodentia > Sciuridae > Sciurus > Sciurus vulgaris. Next base: position 77,790,036 of record NC_136472.1, read on the forward strand.
GTTGCTTAGCTTTCTGTGTTACTACAATGGTGTTCTTCCATCTCTAATGTCCTTCTTCACTGTCTGGAATTCAGGTTCTCTGCAAACCCCTCCTCATATTTTAAAATAAACTAATTTGGCTAGTTTTCATTACAAATGAAAATGAATTTCAGGTACCCTAGAATTTCTTTTGGACTCTTACCTGAAATTCACTCTGGTCAAATATCTTCCTGGTCTCTACTATATTTTCCTGTGTGTAAAAATGGTAGAAGATTGATTAATTATGCTTCTCAATTCAAGAACATTATCAACTATTGTCATTAGCTCATAGAAGTCTCGTCCTTTATTTTATATTTTATATATTTATGTATTTTCTATTTTTTGCAATGTCTTATTCCTGTCTGCCTGCATGTATGCATACAGTCATTTCTACTATAATGTTTGCTTTGTAATCATGAATTGGTTCCAGTGCCACTGACAGAGAAAACAATTTCAGCATAACACAACTTTTGCATTATATATAATTCTGTTCAGGAAAAACACAAGATGAATGCAGAAAATTGCACCCCTCTGATTAGGGCCCCATTGGAATACACAAAATGCACACACAATCCTTAAACATCAACCAGCTACCTCCTCAATTCACTGTGTAGCTTATATGTAGTAGTAGGGATCATCCCAACAAAATCATACATGTGCGGATTTCAATTTCAGTTCACGATTCCCTCCTTCCCATCCCTTTTCCCTCCCACCCTTTCCCTGCCCCCACAATTCTCCTTCCTCAACTCCATTAGACTTACTTTTGTTCATCTATTGATTTACTTATACATAAAGGTGAAATTCTTTGGGGTATATTTACAGATGTACGCAATACATAAAGACTTCATTCCACATTTCCTCCCCTTTTCCAACTCTCCACTGTGCTTCTCAAGCTCCTTGTTCTACACTACTGATCTTCCCTATTTCTTTGATGTCCTATCCTTCTCTCCCTCTTTATTTCACTCTAGCTTCCACTATGAGAGAAAACATTTGATCTTTTGAGTTTCTGGGTCTGCTTTTTTTTTTTACATACCATAATGATTTCCATTTCTATCCATTTATCAGCAAATGCCATAATTTCATTCTTCTTTATGGCTGAGTAGAACTCCATTGTGTAAATTCCACTTTTTCTTAAACCATTTATTGATTTGGATCTGGACTGATTTCAAAACTTTGTGCTACAGATTTTATTAGATTTTAACTTTTTAAGTCCCTGATATTTTTTAATGATGTCCCCCAAACTCACTTTCCTCACAAGCACTGTGGTTTATATTGCTTGATTTTAAGTAGTGAAGGTGTTTTAGGAGATAATATGTTGCATTATGAAGAACTATTAGTGTTTGTGCACGTTTATGTTTAACTTATGAAAATTAGATTGCATATAAATATCATTCGGCTTCTTTTTTTTCTTTTTATTCTAACACCTCAGGTTTAGAGCCCTCTTTGCTGAGTAGGCTCTCAATGTTTCATATTACTACTCCATATTGTACCCATTCACTCTCCCATGCATAGCTGCCCACTGACGTGATTTTCAAAGTCCCACAATAATAAATAGTATTAAATAATGTTGTACCAATCTCTTTATAGGTATGTGCAATGCTTACTTTGGAATAAATGCCCAGAAGAATTGCTAGGACACAGAGTTAGCAAACCTTTCCTTTTCCTAAAGAGTGCCAGCCTACTCTCAAGAAGGCCTCCCCTAGTCTCCACCTCCAGCACAATGAAAAAGATGCTACCTTCCCTAGCCCCACCTTGTATTTGGGATTCTTACTATTCTGGATTTTTACTCACCTGATGTAAATTTCCTTCTGTCTTTTTTTCTAAAAGTCTTCTGGTCTAGCACAATACCATTCATGATTCTCTTGGCTTTGCCTTACTCCTGAGACAATTTGCAGTGGGACCCCTTCAGCTCTAATATTCAAAGGCCTGTGTCTTCATGACGTATAGGCCATCCCTGGGTCATACTAGCATTGCCACCAGCTTCCTCTACCTAATCAGCAAATGTCCCACCTGTTCCATCAGGCTCCAGCTGCCTGCCTTCTGAGTCAGCATAAACTCACTAATTCTCCCACTGTATTTATCTATTCTTCTATGAGTGAAAATTGGACTAGCACATTCCAGAGTGACTTTGCTGTCTGGTCTTCCCTGACTACCTCACCTAGCATGGAAATAATTCCTTTCTTCCACAATACCTGACATATATTCATTACTTTTATTTTTTCCTCTTTGCTTTGTTAATATTTGTTTATATATCCCTTTTACTAAGGGGATCCTGAATTACTTGAGGGTACAGCATTTATCTTATTTCTCTTTATTTCTTCCAAATTTAGTCGGCTCTTGAAATCTCTCCCTTGAGTGATTGAATAAATGAGCAAAAATGAATAAATCAAATGTTATTTTGTATCAAGTACCCTTAAGTAATCAAAGTTTGTAATGCCCAATGTTAGTCACAATTTAAAACTCTTTATTAACATGGAACAAAAAATAAGATAATTTTTAATTAAGAAAACTGCATCTTAAAACTAATTCACAAAAGGAGACTGCCTGATTATTTGTTACTTTTTTCTCAGAAAAAATATGTTTTATTAATCATCCTCTCTGTTCTATTACCCTTTTTTTACAGTTACCATACTGCACATCAGTAAAGTTGAGATCTTCTAAAATGAAATATAATTGATAATGAATTCAGCAGCTAATTCTCACATCATCTTCAAGTGAATTCCAGTTGACTCAATCCATCCTTTCTTTCCTCATGATCCCCTAGACTTTTGTTAAATATTAACTGATGAGATAGAAATGATTAAACTATGCACGATTTGCACAGGAATATATGATATTCTGGACGAATGTGTTAGGGAAGAAACTTGAAAGTCCTGCATCCTGGAATCACTTTAATCTTATGAAGACTGGATAGGTATCTTAGGCCTAGGGTTTCTTTATTTACCACAGCTCCTTAATCCAGGATGCAAGACCTACTATGATCCCACTCTGGTCTTATTATCTGTCTTATTTTTAGCAAGACTTCTTGCATTCTACTTTCTAAGCACACTGAATAGTATAGCTTGCTCTTGACACCTGCATTGGTTTCCTTGCCTACAATATTACAAGTGCAAATTCCACCTCTCTGGTTAAAATGTTCTTTCTTCTTCCACATGTGTCCTGCCTACAGGTTTTCCCAACTCTAAATTTGGCTTGATGTTGATCCTTTTATCCCTTGCTTTTCAGTGTCATAAACAAGTGTCCAGCTGCTTCATCCTAGGATGGAACATATTAAACCTATGACTGCAAAATATACGTAGTTCAGGGCCTGATAATAGTAATGTTAGAAAACTATTTATTTATAAATAAAAGTCCAAACCCCTTGTCATCTTTCAACAATAGTGATTCACTCTATCAATCAATTTATTTTTTCCGATACCTACTGGAAGACAAATTTTTCTATATTCATTATTATTGGATTTTTCTTTTATGTATTTTTTTTATTTTTGGTACTGGTGATTAAACCCAGGGGTGCTTTACCACTCAGCCACATCCCCAGTCCTTTCTATTTTTAATTTGGAGACAAGGTCTCACCAAGTTCTTTAGGGTCTCACTAAGTTTCTGAGGCTGACTTTGAACTTGTGATTCTTCTGCCTCAGCCTCCCGATGTACTCTGTTTACAGAGTGTACACCACCGTGCCAGGTGTGGATTTGTCTTCTTAATTGAGGATGAAAATATGGCACAACGGAAAAAGTATATGCACTGAAGCCATTCATACCTGAATTTAAATTCTAATTATTCATTTTTCTGCCTTCAACAAGTCATCTAAACTCACAAGCATCAGTTTCTTCACCTTTGAAATGGGTATTAAACTTATTGTCTAGCAACATACAGCTTAAAAACATTGCATATCACATGCCAGGAAACTTTTCTGTAAAAGGACAGATAATATTTTTATTTATTTATTCAGTTTTCATTCTTTTTAATTATACATTAACATTGATTCATTTTTGGCATAATCATAAAAGCAGGGAATGTAATTTGCTCGAATTCAGTCCTCACTACTACCCCTTTCCAACCTCTCCCTCCTGTTCCCTTTCCTCTACTCTGATTTTGCTGCTATTTACTTTTAATTTTGTTATTTTGTTTGTTAGTGTCTTGTGGATATATGTGATGGTAAGACTCACTGTGATATATTCATACATTCACATAGAAAGGTTATCTTCCCTTATCATGTCCCTTCTCTTTCCTCCTCAATCTCCTTTAGATAGTCCATGGATCTTCCTTCTATTGTGAAGGAATACCCCTCACTCCCTCTTTTACCCTTATTTTGAACTAACTTCTGCAAATTAAAAAAAAAAAAAACAAAAAAACAGTAATTTTTTGGCTTTGTTAACTATGTTGTCTAAGCAATATCCTACCACCCTTGTATTATCAAAGATGCCAAAGACAACAAATTTTTAAAAAGGTGGTTATGTTCTAAACCATTTATTTTAAAAACAAGGCAGTAGGATATATTGGGTCTGTGGGACAGTTTGTCATCTCCTGACATATGTTAAATACTTCACAATTGAGAACCAGTACTTTAGTGAGCTAATCTGTCTTTCCTTACTAAGCATTTTGACTTGGTGACCTTGTTCAAATGAAGTCACTAATTCAACATCTGACAATCATAATTTGTAGTTTATGTTGTTTCATAATTTCTCTTGTATAAGTAGTACAGAAAAATCATATGAACAATATACTGAATTTACTCCTAGCAAGGATAGAATGCTAAAGTTAGAGGATTTTAATTCTTGACCCTCCTTTTCCTCTTAACCATAGTCTCTGAAGGTCTCAATATTACAATCTACCTCACCCAGTCTCTAAATAATTATAGCATAGTCATGAATAATATTAAGACTTCTCAGAGGATCTGGCATGAACTAGCCCCCATAAATTTGGTGTCCTAGAGCAAAGTAGTAGTACTGCCACCATCCAAGTCTCTCAAGACCAACCTTTCTCTCCAAAATTCATAACCCTGTGTCCTAAGTATTTCTAAAGCTTGTAAGAGAATTTTCCTATGATCCAGTTTTTCTCAATTGTCTCTGTGAGTTGAAATTATCTGTAGGTATTTGAAATAGGAATTGTTTTTCCTAGACCAGCTGAAAGAAAGTAGTGAACATAAAAGAATTGAACAAATTTTGCAAAATTTTAAATTTCTCCATTAAAAGATATCTTGAAAAAAATAAATGATCAAGCCACACATTGGGAGAAAATGTTCACAAAACATACTTCTGACCAAGTTCTACACTATGAAAAATATATGAAAAACTAAAACTCTTACCACTGAATAGTAGAAAGATAAGCAACCTAATAAAAACTGGGCAAGTAATCACAAAGCCATTTCACAAAAGACATATAAAAAGCAATACATTAGTGTAAAAAAAAAAAAACAAGTTAATATCATTTGCCATTATAATTAGATACTAGTATATATCTGCCAGAATACATACAATTAAAAAACTTGAGGCCATCAAATGTTGATAAAATTGTGAAACACATAGAGTTTCCTCATAAATTACAAGTTTAAGTGCAAAATGGTGCAACAACTTAGACAAAAATGGCCCATGAATCTTCTTACAGAAATGAAGGTAAACCTGTGCAATGGCTTAACAAGTTCACCCATATAGAAATGAAAATATGTGTTTACAAAAAAAAGAGCTCTTTTAGAATGCCCATAGTGAATTTAGTAGTAAAAACCAAGGACTAGAACCAGCCATGATGCCCATTAAAAGGGGAATGTATGAATACAATGCAGAATACATAATAAAGTAAGACTCAGCAAGAAAAAAAATACTATTATAAGCAATATCATGGATGATCCTCAAAAAATAATGCAAGGTGAAATATGTCTTACAGAAAAGAGTACAACTTATTTCATACCTGTTGTATGAAATTCTCAGAAAGGCAACAACTAACCTATGATGGGAAAAAGTCAGCATACTGATTACCTTCAGGGTGGTAGGGGCAAGGAATTAAGTGAGGAAGGTCATGAAGAAGGTTTCTGAAGTCCTGGTCCTATTCTATGTGTTGCTAAAGGTTTGAATTATAGAAGTATATACATTTGTTGTAACTCTGCAGATGGACATTTAGTGGTTGTGTATTGTTATATGTAAATTTTAATCAAAAAAGAAAAGTTTGTGATATCAAATTCTTATTATATGCCAGATGACTATTTATAGATAGGTATGTGAACATATGAAATTTACATTAAAATGCACCAAAAGAGAGGATGAATCACTCACTATATGGAGGGTAGACAGGTGATAACACAAATATAGCAGATTTTTTAAATGTGGAATCTAGATACAAAATATAATTTTATATTACAGCAATTTTAATGTAAGTCCCTTTCAGTTTTGCTGTTTGTTTGAATCATTTCATAATAAAATGACTACCTCAGAGATTTTGATTTACTTGACCTGGGCATAGCATCTAGTCACTGAACTACTGCCCCATCATATTCCAACTCCACAGAATATGAACCATTTCCTGCATACATTCATAGCTTAAAGTATTTTCCTCTAAATTTGACAGACGCTTTGTAAACACAAGGTGGCCACGCCTCTGATTTTCAGTTTCACAAAGTGCACAGACAATGCCACTCTGCTTCATGTCCAACTTTAAAGTCCTTCCTGATGGTCTCAGTAAGAATCCAGGACACACAAGGCTCACTGGATTCAGTGGAACTAGCATCATTGCTGGACCATGTCCCATAGTCTTACATTTTTTCCCATCATACATTTTTTTTCTCTACTTCTTGCACTGAGGGTCCAGCATGATAAAAATTTCCACTTGAGCTACAGAAGACAAAAATAAGGCATGAGGCCATTACATATATATGTAATATCCTATTTGACTGGATCAAGGTTGTCCTCAAAAAGTGTATTTTTACCTAATAAAATATTTTTGAATTATTAACTTTCCTCATCATCATAATCAAGAAAGTGCTTTAGTTGCGATATTACATAAGATGGGCATGATTTTTGTCAAGGTATGGAAGGTAAAACAAAAGACCCTCAATTAATTGCATGGGAATTTGAAGCTGAATGTAATAATTCACTTTGTGTTACTTGACTGGTTAATAGAGAACCTGAATATCCAAACACTGTTTGGTGTCTACAGTGTCATTCTGGACAGTCTTAACAGTGAATAGGTAGACTGAGTAAAGCAGAGGGACATGCCTAATATGGGTGGGTGCAACCTGATCCCTTGAAAGCCTGATTAGATCTAACAGACTAAATAGGAGAGAACTCCTCTGTCTGACTCCTTGAGCTGGGATGGGGGTCTTGTCTTTGGAACTAACAATTAAATCATCGACTCTTTCTTGTCTGGAGCCTGTTGGCCCTCAGACTGGAATTCGCATATCAGTTTCCAAGTCTTCAGATGGACTCCAGCTTCCCAGCTGAGATCTTGGATCTTGCCAGCCTCCATAATTGTAATGAACATCTTACATCCTATTGAGTCTTTCTCCGCAGACCTTTGACTTAAACAACAAATAATCATCCTGTACAAAAATATAAACCAAGAAAAGAAAGCCAAGTGTGTAGCAGAAAAAATACATGCACTTTTGCACCAAATTGGGTTTCTCTTTCCCAAACTCAAGTCCCTCAAGAACCTATTTTGACTTGACTTTGGTTTCTGATTTTTCAACACAGGCCTGGTATGTGAGAGGATCTCAATCAATAATTGAGACTAATGCAAACAATGTAATCAGAAATCCTCATGTTCTTATAATACTATCAACTCACACACATCTATGTAACTAGTCTAGCATCTCAAGGTTATTTCATACATTAACCTTGTATGTATACTATTCAGAAACAGCACGTTTTCTAAAATTGAGAAAATTCACGCTTCCAGAGGTTGAGTGCCAAAAAAATGGAGTAGCCAGAAAACGACATCACCGATATTCTATCCCAGGTCTATGAACCCCCTAAGACTGTGTTGCTTCCATGCCCTCATTCCACCTGCAACAGAGCTTGAGAGAAGCAAGAAATTGTGAGCCTATTCTTCACATGTCACAGTAGCAATAAGAATTCCTTCTCTCTACTCAAAAGGTTGAACAGAGTTCATTACCACCACTGTAGAGTGCATAACGCATCCAGCAAATTTTTTTGCTATTTTTTATTTGTATGACAATCAAAGATCAGACACTCCCTTTTAAGCCCTCGTATAAATTGTCAGATGATTCTGATGCTTAAGTGCAAAGAATCTGTCACAGGCATTGTTCATCATTTTCCTTCAAAAGAAAAGCCTGCACAAGGTGCACTGCAGGATTGCATAAATCACACTCCCACCACTGCTGCCATATTTTGGTTGATGAGAAAAACAGAGGAATAAACTTCCGGCAAACTATCAGAACTGATAGCCCTTTTTTCTCTGACATGTTAACCTGCTTATACTCCTGACTGTCATGGCATTATTTATCTTTGTTAACAGCATCCTAGGTTAAACAAGAATGAGGAACAGAACAAGACTCCATTAGGTGAATTACTTGAAAAAGCTATAAATATTGTCTTGTGACCAGTTTTGTGTTTTACATTGAGGCTTATAGTTTATCTTACCCAATCTGCTATGATAGTCACTGGGGTACCACAAAACTTTCAGCTTTTCTATGACTTAGTTTACATCAACAATCAGTGTTTTTAAACAGACATACCAAATGGTAGTTCAGTGGTAGTAATATTTAGCAAATTAAAGTATTATGATTTAATATGACAGGTTAAATCATATCTCAGGGGGATAAAAGGGATAGCACAACCTTTCTCTCTCTCTCTCTCTCTCTCTGTGTGTGTGTGTGTGTGGGTGGGTGTGTGTGGGTGTGTGGGTGTGTGGGTGTGTGTGTGTGTGGAGGAGGAGGAGGAAGAGGAGGAGGAGGAGGGAATTCTTGTGGAAAGGACCTAAAATTATGGGGCAGAATTCTGTGGTTTGTAATCTTCATCCAATGTGATTGGTAATGTCTTAGATTGGGTTTTTTTCAGTAGTCTGCTTGGGAAGTAGAAATTTCTTTGGGAACTGAGGGAAGTGAGGTGGGAAAAGAAGGAAACCAATAATATTTGCATTAAGAACCAGGCTGTCACTTTGGGCAACTAAAACTCAATCCCATTGCAGATAGCTGAAAAAAGGAAGAGTGTGCTTATAAGAGTAGCTACACCTGAAGGGCAAGAAAGCTGCTTCTATGTCTACCCCTGCTTCTCTTGGTTGGGACCTACTGTCGAGGAACAAATTCCCTGGTGTCTCCAGTTTGCCTTGCAACAGGCAGAGCATGTGTCCAGGACTAGAGGACCCTACCAAGCAAGAGATGGAGTTAATAAGTATCAGTCACGCACAGGAAAGGTGATTGTCAGGGATATATGCACATCACTGGCAGAACCTGCTATAAATAAATACCACTTTGATGGGGAACAATAATGAGAGCAAAGTAAAAGAGGACAATTTTAGTTTAACTAAAGAAAGTAAAATAGTACACAAAATTCTATTGTTTGAGTAGGTTTATGTATTTTTAATGGACTCTAAAACCACAGTGCATTATTATAAGGTAGAAAAGAAACAGAAACATGTTACTTTATTCCAAGAATATATTTCTTGTTTAAGAAAATGGTTATCAGGATCTGCTAGCATGTGTTGGCCAAAAAATTAAAAGTCCTGTTACATTATTCTGCTCAGGTAGCTCTAACAAAATACCATAGACTACGCGGTTTAAGTAACGAGCATTTTCCACAGTTCTGGAGACCTGGAAGTCCAAGATCAAAGCACCTGCTCACTCACATCATTCTTATTGTGTCATCATATGACAGAGAGGGGAGGGAAAATTGCTTTCTCTTCTTCTTTATATGGAAGGACGCATGTAATTCTTCAGGTCCCACATCATGACCTCGTCTACCTAATTATTTTCCAAACATCCCATCTCCAAATAACATCATGTTAGAAGTTAAGACTGTCATGAGGATTCTTAATGGAACACAATTCAGTCTATATAGCACCTGTAAAATTAACATAAATAAGATCTCTCTGCCAAATACATCAAATTTTAAATAAGTAGATTTAGTTGTTGTGATATTTTTTTCAATTCAATATTTTATATTATCTATGTGTATAAGAAGAAATTACCAGTTGGATTTTTAGTAAAATATTCATAGCCCCAAACATTTGATGAAATTTTTAATATTTATCATTATGAGTTCCTAAACACTTTTCCTTACTATAATGCTTTTTTTTAAATTTTGAAGTCAATTTTTTTAATAAAGACACTGAACATTTGCATGTATAAACTTTGCACAGAACTATTGGATATAACAATCTGAATTCAAAAATATCTCGGTAACAAACCAAACTGAAACACACATGATTCAATTAATAACAAATAATTACAACATTTGTACTGTACAATATTAATAACAGCATTAACCAAAAGTGGGAGGCAGCATGTTCTATGCCCTCTTCTCAACTAAGAGATTACAGAAGAGTCATTGGACTCAGCTTCCTTCTCTTCACATAGGGACAATATCTATCTTGGCCAGTAGTAAGGATTAGATGTAATATACATGTCTGTTAAACAATAGTAAATTTTAAGTGGTTTATAAATTCATTCATTCATGATATATTAGTTGAGTGCTAAGTACATGATAGGGATTGGCCTGGGAACTGAGAATGGAACCTAGAGGCTAATGAAGAATTTCTCAGAGACATGTGGTTCAACTGGGATTGTATAAGGCACCAAGAAATATCCATCCTGAATCTGGGCACTGGACTGTCCTCAAGCTGACTGCCCAATGACTATGACTTTGAACAAGAGATGTAAAGGATGTATAGGAGTCAGGCATATTAACAAATGGTACAGGACCCAACATTGTTTACGGGAGAGAAAGGTTGTCCCAGTAGAAGAAAAAACTAAGGTGAGAGTTATTGGTTGGGGGCATCTGTTATAAATGACTGGATATTGACGGGCTCATAAAGTACAGAATAGGGTTGGGGGAACATAATGTGGGTAAAGGGACTGTGGAGAGATGAAGCTAGATGGGAAACATGGCTCAGCTCTTACAGAACTACGAGATCATGTTGAAGGATTTTGACATTGTGAAAGAGGAATGATATATTTTTAAACAATTAGGACAGTTGCATGCTCAGATTGAAAGGGAGCAAAAAACAGTCAGGAATATGAACCACAAGTCTGCTATGCTACATCCCACAGAAATTAGTGGCTTTAAGGAGAGGAAGAGGGCTGGAAAAACACTGAAGGATCCTAGAGATTTTTAGGAAATATATTTTTTAGGGTATTATGATAGATTTGAAGAGGATGATGAGAAGTTAGTCAAGAATGACATCCAGTTTTCTGCCTTAAGCTAGTAGGCAGATACTCATGATAACTATTACAAATGTCATAAGAAGACAAGACTTCAATGGTTTCATAAAAAATTCTATCATGCTAAGTGAGATAAGCCAATCTCAAAAAGCCAAAGGACGAATGATATCACTAATAAGTGGATGATGACACATAATGGGGAGAGGGAAGGGTTAGTGTTAGGGTTAGAGTTAGGGTTAGGGAGGGGGGCAAGTATGGAGGAAGGAAGGACTATATAGAGGGAAAAGAGGAGTGGGAGGGGTGGGGGGAAGGGAAAAAATAACAGAATGAATGAAACAACATTACCCTATGTAAATTTATGATTACACAAATGGTATGCCTTTATGCCATGTACAGAGAAACAACATGTATCCCATTTGTTTATAATTAAAAAAAAGATAAAAAAAAAAAATTCTAAAATTAGAATAGGAATTTCCCTTGCCAGGAACAGAACTGTGAAGTTCCATTATTCCAGGAAAACTTTGAACACATTAATACATTTTATAAGTAGTTAAAAAAATAATCTGTATTAGATTAAAAAGTAAAGACCACAACAGGTCTTTACATTCCTATGTTTTAATAATGTAAGACACTGCCAATCTAATTAAGACTCCTTTTCTCCTCCATATCAAATAGAATGAATCTCTCACAGGTTAGGGCACTGTCTCTGCCTTTGAAATAAGAGTTAACATAGTTTTCCATATTTCAAAGACATCTATGTTGGTTCTTTTTATTTCATTTGACATTGTGGCTAAGGTCTTGGACTCTGCAGCCAGAATTCTAAAGAGTCCTGGGAAAACATTATCTATCACTGCCATGAGCTCATTGAGGGGACACACTTTGCCACTTCTAACTCTGCTCTTTATACTATGCATAGACTGGTACTTTTATACCTCATGAGCATTCAGTGCATGGTTATTAAACACATTTTATTATTTTTTTTTCTATTCCTCCTCAAATAAAAATTGTTGGAAATTTTGAAGGCCACAGGCTGTTTCTCTTTAGAAACCTAACTAACTCTCATAGTATACAAACAAGAGACTAGCTCTGCTTCAGTCAGCAAGCTCCTAATACACTTAAAGTGTTTAAGTACTTTGAGTAAAGATTAGTCTTAATGAACCATAAAATCCCTGATACCATTAGCAGTGCTAGGTCTTTATTTGAAGATAACCTTGTCAATAAACTAGCATTCTTTCTTTTCCTTACAGTATCTAAGCCAAATAATTAATGACCTGTGAATCAACTCCAATATGTACCATAGTTTAAAGCAAACAGTTATTAGAAGAGTGAAACCTTTTATAATTTGAAATAAATAATTATGAAAGTAAAAATAAATATTATAAGCAATTGATATGTTTAATTAAGTTTAGATTTTTGTACATTTTATTTTTTTTAAGAATCGCTGGTAACATAAATTCAGATTATGAGACACCAAAACATCTGAGTTTGTACAGTTATGTTGAATCACACAGCACTGGTCCTTCTGAATTGTTTAACCTTGTTTACAAGGTTGTGACCCCCAGGTACAGTGGGTTGGACAGTGTGGAGCACGTGCTTGTTTCAAATCCTATATAGTCCAGTATACACCTGTACCTATCAGGAATCTATTAACCACACATGCCCATTAAGGCCGCATTGCTCAAAGGAGAACATTAACTGCCATTGACACCATGACATTTGTTCTTCTGTCACCATGACATTTTCTCTTCTAACAGCATGACCATCTCAGTCTCCCAGGACAAAAGGTCAGGCAGTGACAGGGTGCTGGCTTGCCCACCATGGCCAAAACCTTAAACTCTCCTATTTCCAAATCTGAGCTGAAAAAACCTGTGAAAACTGACTTGCCTACCATTTCAAACCCAGGTGAAGCTCCAGGCCAGGATTCTTTCCTAGAGTATTCCTGATAATACAACAAGATGTAAAATGGAATTCACATTTTGTGGGATAACTGCAATCAACCAGAGAAAGGAAGACAGGGAACAAACAACAGACAATTCCCCTTCCTTTTCTTTTCCTCCCAGACATGGTAGGTCCACAAGTTCTATCTAAAAGCTGTACAATGTATCTGAGCAGTTGACTGCGTTGCCTGAGGTCTGCTGCCTGATAATGCACCAACTTACATTTTCTGTGTTTGCCTCACTGTCTTGTATGCTGTTCTTGCTGCCCTGAAGATTGCATCTGCACAAGAGCCAAAGCTTCTAGGCTTTTCCTCAGTTTGTAGTGAACCCAAACTAAGACACTGTGTGACCTTGGACAAAATAATTGATCCAAGTAAAGCACTTAGAAACATTTGTAGCACCTCAGAAACACAAATATTAAATATTATTTATTGATCGAAAGGTGTGCATATAGCATAGAGCTGATGTAAAATCATAATATGAGAAAATTGGATGAAACAGGTTTAGCTCAAGTCTGACTTGGTCCTCTTGTGCCCATGGTTCTCCAATTGCTTCAGATCCTCACCATCGTCACATAAAGTACAAAATCTTCAGTATGACATTAATTAGAGCCTTGTAACTGTGTGATTCTCTGGTCTCATATCATACAACTGACCTAGACAATGAGCTATCCCTCACTAGGGATACATGCACCTTGGTAACAACAATAATTATAATAATTATAGTTAAGAATTATTGAGCATAAATCATAAGCAAAGCAAAGCACTGTTCTAAATATTTAATGTATTATTTTCTTTTCTGCTCAAACCACTGCAAAGATACTCAAATTAAAACCCACAGTCCTCTTAAGGCCCCTAAAGTACTACATGGACCACAATTTTCTCAATCTCTCCCTCTCAGTCTCGCTAACCTACTTCATGCTCTTTGGACTCTGTAGGTATCACCTCAGGTAGGGCCTCATTCTATTGCCACCTGTGCTGGGAGTACTCACAGCCAGAAGTGTACCTGACCAATGCCCTCACCCCTTCCAGTCCTCAGCCCAACCTCATCTACTCAATGATGAGTTGGTTGGTTCATTGAGATATCTCAGATGGCTCAGCCAATATCAGTACCCAGTAGGTTTTCACTGAATGAAATAATACCTTCATCCTCACAATATTCACAAGAAAAATAACTGTTATGTCTGTTTTATGGTTTGGAAATGGTGGAAAAGAAATATTTCATACCAGCCCTTAGTCGCGACATTTACTGGTACAGGAATGAGGACTCACACCTGATAGTCTGACTTAAGAAGCCAAGATCTAACTTCTATGCTGAATGGCCTCATGTGGCACTCCTTTGTTCATATTTTACTGTTTACTGTTTTGTTCTTTTGCTATATTTTAGTTCCTCAAAGGCAAGTTACAGTGTTAATTTTGTTACCTTACTTTTAGAGAGCCTACCTCAATGATTATGAGGTAATGGAAGGACAAACATTCAGTTTTTGTTGAATTTAATAGCAAAGAGCAACTCAGGAAATCTAAAAAAGTAGAAAAATTGGCTTGGAAGCCATTCAGACATGAGCAAGAAACATTTTGAATGTGTACATGTTACATACTCTTCAAAATGTTACTTAAGTTTGCCTTCCTCACCTATACCATAGGACTGATATTACCTCCTCTGAAGGACTAGGCCCAGGAGATAGGGTTCATTCAGTTTATTTTCTTGTTCCATGTGTTCCTAATATCTAAATAAGGGGTTGGGAAAGGTGTTTTTTTTTTTTTTTTTTCTTTTTTTTTTCTGTTTGTTTGTGTGTTTGTTTTTTGCCTCCTATAAAGAACCACTTTTCAAATGGTTTAGGTTTGCACACCAGACCATCTCTGTTGCAGCTATTCAATTCTGCTATTGTACTGTGAAAGTAGTCACAAAAAAAAATAATAAATAAATAAATAAATGAATGGGTATGGCCATGATCCAATAAAACTTTTACAAAAATGTTGAATTTGGTCCATGAACCATAGTTTTCTAAATCCCATTCTAAAGTTTTGATATTTGGCATCATTAGCAGAAAGTCCAAAGCCACTGGACTAAGCACTTTTATTTTATTTACTATTTATACCTGGACACTGATTATTTGGTTGTACTTATAAATGCTACAATCATAATCATATCCACAAAGAATTTTATAAAAACTAAATATGCATGCATCCATTTCAACCTTTCTCTGTCATGTATGAGGCAGTTTTGTTTTTTTGTACCAGGGATTGAACTCAGGGGCACTTAACAACTGAGCCACATCCCCAGCCCTTTTTGACACTGAGTTGCTTAGGGCCTCATTAAATTGCTGAAGCTGACTTTGAACTTGCGATCCTCCCACCTCAGCCTCCAAGTCACTGGGATTACAAGTGTGCATCACCACACCTGGATATGGGGCAGAATTTGAAGCATGTTGACCTGTATGAAGAGGAAGTTTCATGTCCAGTGATTTCAAAGCCTTGTGGGCAAATGCTGGGTTCTAGAACTACATCAAACTGACCCACCTTGCCTGTGCTGATTCCTGTGTGCTGCTACCTCATCCACCTTGCTCATGTCTTGAATTTGGATACTATTTCTGATATTCCTTGTATTTCTATCAACTTGGTCTGACTCAACCCAGTGCCTTGTCACTGACTTGCCTTGATTATTTCTCAACTCACTGAGCCTAGCACATTCCAAGTCCTTTTTCATAAATATCTACTGTTCCTTCTGGTCAGAACATTCTGTCAGTTGGCAAACTCGACACTGCCACTTTTGCACTGAGACTCCCTCTTGGCTTCCCATTCTGTTCAGGATAATTTAACTCCCTGGCCCTGTACATTATGATCCATGGCAGTTGACTGTAGCCATCTTCTCAGAACTTAGTGTATTGTATTATTTCATTGCTCCAAAATATAAATAGCCAGGCTCCCTCACATTTGTAATTATTTCACAGTTCTGTGTCTAGGGTTCCTCCTTCCTGTGATGCCCTTTCATGGTTTGGATATTTGGTAAACTTCCATTAATCCTTTAAAAACTGGCATAGGCTACATTCCTCCCAAAACTTCTCCCCACAAAGTTTCCTACCCTAACCAATGTCACCCCAAGCTTCCTTGCACATGTGTCTATTATTGCATACTGCAACTTCTACTGGAATACACTTATGTACAACTCAGTTTCTTTTTCTAGACCCTGAGTTCATTGAAGACAGGGAACATATATTAGCCTGCTGTATATCTCGAGAGACCCAAAGTAAAAATGGAAGAAGTCAGAGCTTTGAACTACAATCTCTGCAACAACCAGCCCCAAAGTACATTCTCTGCAGGAATTGGCCTAGGATGGCCAGAATCTGATCAATAACTAAACCTTCTTTCATCATTGTTTCCACTTCAGAACAAGCTGAAGAAATATGCACCTCAAGCCAGTTACATGGAATGTCCTCCTCTGCTTCACGTTAGCTTACTCCCAGCTTCTTCATGCCACAATTTGCAATCACAGTGAACATGAAGCCCTGCATTTCTTTTCACAACAAAGCATACCCACTGCCCTGCCTGCCTTTGAGTTTGTGGCAAAACACAATGATGATGGCCAACTCCTTTGTTGTAGTAAGCTCTGACATAATAAGTAGCTTTATTTGTTCTGACTTGGTCTTCATTTATTTCCATAATTTCTAGCACAAAGTGTTTTTAATATGTAATGATTGTTTCATCTGCCCACATTGATGGGCAAAATGTTGGGATGGGCAGTCTAGCTAAGTTTGGAGGAACTCTGTGGAGAAGCCCCTTTCAAAAACTTTCAGTGCATCTAATCAAAGGGACCAATCTGATCCCACATCCAGTGGCATGTCTCGAAATTGCAAAAAAGGACATGAAGACTGAAACAGAGGTATAAAGAAGAAAGAAGGAATGATATTCAGTAAATCTTAAAGACCCCTATGCTTTTATGCTACTATCACCTGTCTCTCTGATCACCAACTTATATGAAGGACCTAGAGTAGAGCAGGCTCAATAGTTTTAAACAAAAGAAATAATAGATAAACATTCAAACATTGAAAGAATATGTAAATCCACATTCAGACTCATGAGGCTCCCTTTCCCTTTCTTCTGCAAAACAAAGCAATTTTACTTTAAGTTATCTGTATTACATTTTATAAGACAATAGGATGGAAGCTTAATCTATTTCACACATGGAAGGGCAATGGCGCCAACTTGTCATGACATGAGGGATAGGTGTGCCTCCAGGAGCACTAGACCTAGCCAGCAGTGCACACCAGTGCACCTCTGATACCTGAAATTAATCCCACAGCAGTGGGAAAGCTTAGTCATGCAGGCTGCTCTTCCTGCTAAAAGCAAAACCAACAAACTTGACACATATGCAGGAGGTCGCCTTTGAATCTTAAAGACCCTAATCTCTGTCGACCATAACAATGCCTTGAGAATACTGTCTCTCTTATTTATTGCATTAAAATTTTCTTCATTTGTATTGCTTAGGTAGGTATCAATTTTGTTCATTTTGGAAGTATATCATATTAGAGTATGAACTTTGAAGCCTGGAAATCTGAGGTCAAATTCTGGTTCTTACCCTGAAATAAAGCAGAATGCTATTTAACTTATCAAGTCTTTAGGTTCCTAATCAGTATTACAGGTACATAAAGATCTATCTCTTAGGGATAGTGTCAGAATAACATTATATAATGTGTGAAAAATACATAGTGTTGTATTAGATAGTTAATCTTATTTCATTATTACATATCCTATGCACGTATGACTGAACATGAATGAGTATATATACATGTGCCAGGTATATGTGACACACACACACACACACACACACATGCACACACACACGCACATAGGTATATGTGCTTTTTTAGATCATATTTGGAGACAGGGTCTAATTTGTTTAGGGCCTCACTAAGTCACTGAGGCTGACTTTGAACTCATGATCCTCCTGCCTCAGTCTCCCAATCTGCTGGGATTACAGGTGTACATCACTGTCCCACCTGTGATATATATGTGATATATATTTTAATGCTTATATTAGTCTTTGTTAAATTTATAAAGGCCATGTCACAAGAGGTTCATCAAATCTCAAAGGTATCTATACAGCATATGTAACCTACACAACTTAATAAATGAAACTGTTGCCATGTACATAGCTACACATTTTGAAACACGTAACCATTCAGTGATCAGCATGTTGCATGGGCAGCAGGGCTCAGCTACTTGCAAAGTAACTTAGCCCTCAATGCCAGCCTCATAGCACAAATAAATCACATTTGTGCCTCAGGGAAATTAAGTCTATTAATGTCCTCAGTGCTTTTCAGGGTCATATCAAATACTCAAATCTGTGGTTATTGGATCCATGGAAACTAATGATCCACTGTCTATTTTATATCTCAAGTGCCCTTGCCTCTCCTCCCTTTCCCTGAGGCTCTGCCAATCTGACTGAAGTACTCCAACACCCTGCTCTCAGAATACTTAAGAAGTCACCTCTGCCATCGAGATTTTACTGTATTCACTCTCCTCTGTTACTCTGGCCCCATGTTGTCCCCAAACAATAACATGAAACACCTCTACATTCTGCTCACTGTTCTCTTACCTGCTAGACTGTGAGATCCCTGAGGACAAGCAGCCACACTTCCTGTGTCTTTGTAGTCATAACACTTAGCATCTTGACAGTGCATCATTTTACTCATTTATTCAGCAACTCTCATTTAGTAAAAGCTCATTAAGTGTCAGTGATACATCAGTGTCCATGCTAGACATTAGGGTTTCACTAGCAAATAAGAAAGGCATCGTCTCTACACCATCTCAGTAAAGCCAGAAAGACAAGCACTGGGCAGGTACAAGATGAGGGGCAAGGAAAGAGAAGCCTGAAGCTGAGAGGAGGAGGCTGATGTCACTACGAGTCTGGGGAGGAGTGCTCCAGACAACTGAGGCAAAATTCTCAGAGCCAATGACTGAGTCACAGCCTGTAGGGATGTAGTTTGGAAAGCCAGGATGTCAGCAAGGCAAAATAAACCTGGAGACAGGAATGGATTCAGGTTTTCAAAAGCCTTCCAGATTATTTTGCATAATTTTAAATGTTATAAGAAGCTGGTTCAGTTTATTATTGTTTTTGAGATTTTTTTGAAATTGACATAAAATTGTACATATTTATAAGATGATGTTTTGATACACACATACATTGTGCAGTGTTCAAATCAGGGTGAATGTATCCACCTCTTCAAGTACTTCTTCATTTTCAAAATCCTTTTCTAATCATTTTTGAAATACTATTTTCATCACTTTTTTTTCAACTAAGAAATGACAGGATCATATTTGTTGTTAAAATGACCTCTGG
This sequence comes from Sciurus vulgaris, assembly GCF_902686455.1. Lineage (NCBI taxonomy): Eukaryota > Metazoa > Chordata > Mammalia > Rodentia > Sciuridae > Sciurus > Sciurus vulgaris. The sequence continues at coordinate 77,809,657 of NC_136472.1, forward strand.
GTATTAAATAGATTGGTCCAGAGTTTGTTGGGAGACCAGTTAGGAAATCAGTTAAATACTCCAGTGAGAGTGATAGTTTTCAAATTGTCTCAGATCAGGAGTATTTTAGGGGGGATGGAAAGGAAGGGCAGGTTCCAAAGACAATTAACAGGTAAAATTAACAGACTGCTGTACTCATTTGCTATGATGAGGTGGTACAGGGTAGGAAGGAGTAAAGGGTAGAATGTAACCTGTAGTTTTTACATTTCTACACAGAAATAAACTTTGAACCCAGGTTAGATCTTATAATTTCCTAATTACAGCTCTCCAATGGTTCTCTTTTTCTTTGAAGACAGAGTTCCGTAGAAGAGAGGGTAGACCATGACTTGAACAGAACTTCAACTCTGTATTGAATTGTGTTCAGTACCAAATTTCGTTCAGTTTGGCTACTGCTACACTGTCCCCTGTATCTGTCCATCATTTCCTCCCTTTGTAGACATACACTGTAGCATACGTAGTCCCGAAAATACCAAAAACCCCTCTAAAACTCTAACAAGGCATCATTGCTGTAAAGCTGCTGTCAGCTTATTCCTTGCCCTTTGTATTCTAAATAAGTTTATTTTTAGTTGCCACACTTCATTGGAATACTCTGGTTGTTGCTATTGTTTATGTATTTTTAGCATAGATACCTCAGTATTTTAACCTTAGCAGATCTGAAAGTTTATTTTATTCCCTCTGGTCTAGATAAAATTAGATTTTAGCATACAGGACATTGAAAGCAGAAAACTGTATGATGTTTTTTCCTTTTAGTTCAGGGAGGCAAACTGTAAGAATAAATTGCAAACATACAGAGAGAAGAGAGGGAGAAGGAAAAATGGATTCACTTGTGAACTTCAAAGGCATTTTTTCTATCGTGATTTAATCAACCTTAGAAATGAAAGAAGTAGAAAGAATAAAAATGAAAATGCATTGAAGGCTGGTCAGTATGTGAGGTCTCATTACTCAAATTATTCCATTTTATCTGTGGAATGATCATGAGGCAAGTTTCAGTAGTTCTATGCAATATTCAATCTCTACCATGGGAAACCCTGGGGGAAAATTTAGGTACCTTCAGAATGGACCTTATAAGAAACTAAAAGACAGTGCTCATTGTTTTCCCCAGTGCAGGCCCCAAATGGCTTCCTCCTTGTCGTATATTCTACATTACAGAGAATGACATCATTAAAATGGCACTCGATTTATGCTGGTTGAAGGGGAAACCTTGTCAGAGATAAATTAGATTGCTGTCCTGCCACAATAAAGTTCTCATTTTTCATTGTAAAGACTCCAGATTCTTCCCAAAGCATCAGGGAAATGCATAGAACCATCTTGTACAAAAGGACAGAGAATCATTCTTAGGATTCTCTCTCTACAAAAGACAAACACTTCTTTGGAGTCAGTTTTCAATAATATTCCATTGAACAATGATGAATATCCAAATATTCCTGGAATATAATTTGTCCTTTTTTGTTTGTTTGTTTTTTGTTTTTGAACATGGCAAAAGAGTATATTATAATAAAAAGTAGATGCATGTTAAATATACTTCTTTTATTCATCACTTCTGGAAAATAACTTGATCTCTCAAGCATATATTTTCTTCATCTACTTCAGAGATGGTGATATAAATTGAACAGTACTACCGAGAAACTTAAAAGAGTTTAGGAATATAAACCTCCAGCATAATATATGACACCAAGTAACTTACTTTTTACTTATTTTTTGCTGGATTACTTAGAGTTCAAACTTTAAAAATGATTCTTGAGAAGTATACATATATTATTTTTTTAAAAAACTGCATTAATTTTCATAGCACTTTGGATGATTTTGATTAATATATTAGGGGTATAGTCCTTTCACAGAGCTGCTTATTCTTACAGAGAAAAACTGTCCACATCAGAGGCCACATCAACACTAACTAGCTTCTTAAGCCATTGACAATCTAGCTCAGTTTAGCTCAAGCCCTAATAAAAAAAGTGTTTTACTTCTTTTCCCCTTAAGCAGGCTTTTATGGAACATTAGTAGCTGGAGAATATGACCAACAAAATCAGTTTAGATATAATGTTTTACAGTGACAAGAACATTATTTGAAGAAAATCAAAGTACCAAGAATAATTGTATGACATTTACACACTGTTCAATTCAAAATACATGAGAATTCCATGTAGAAGCATTAAAGGGACTTGTTAATTTACCTTGTACAGGGCAAAGGAAATTCTGAATGAAAGAACAGTGGCTTTCAGGCTTATTGATAAGAGTTAAGAGTGACCTTAGTGTCAGTTGTGGGCCTATTTTGTTCTCTTTTCTGAAATTGAGGCAAGCATAGTCAATGTTGACTCACTCTTTCTGATGGAATACACAGATGGGATCTCTACTGCATCTAGATTTCCTTGTGCATAATAAATATTTAATTAACACTTAAAGAATAATAACAAAAAATAATCACAAAAGTCCTCTTCAACTTTAGTGTTTTGAATTAAGAGCAAGTAAAAGATAGTCATTCCATTTGCTGTTTGAGAAACTGGGACACAGAATGTACTTTTCACATAAATGAAAATAAAGGAATGTGCTTTTCACATAAGTGAAATGAAATAGATTGATGTAATTTTAAAGCTTCAACTGCACTTATATCTAACTGAGTCAAGGCTCCGTCAGTGCCATATGGGGACAGCAAGTCTGCTCCTCAAGCAAACTTACTGTCATAACCAAATTCTTTCTCCTTATACAATATAGTAAAAATTTGAAGTGCAAAAAAGCAGCAAAATTGTTCATAAATCCACAACCCAGAAATGAATACTATTGATATGGATATACTGACCTCTATTCTTTTCCCCATTTAAACACAAATGTATAAGTGTCTAAATACATAATGTAGTATGTATTCTTATTAGTTCTTTCAGATTCATTTTCATCACATAACTGATGTGGATTATACCTTCATAGGAATTATAAAAGTGCAGTAAGACCAAAATCTCCTTTGACCAATAGCATGGTTACTTTGCTGTGTTCCAGTCTGTTTTTTATAAGCTTCAGAAGGTGTTTTTTGGAACACCTGTTTATAGAAGGTAAAGCCATAAATCTTCCTCATTTTAATAATTCAAAGCTATGCTCAAATTCTCTCTCATTAATAAATGTAAAATATCCAATAAACCAGAGGAAGACCATTCATTTTGGTGGTATTAAAAGTGAGAGGCCCCTAGCTCTTTTTCAGATTTGAAGTTTACTACCTAGAAAGCAGGCAACCTGGTCACTGCCACTCAACGGTCCTCACTCAGAACAACTCTACACACTGGAGAACAGTAATTGATTGGTGCAATTATCCAGCCAGCCTTCACACCTGCTCCCTCCTAACAGCCAACTACCAACTAAACAACACATAAATAGGAGCAGCCCCATTATTCTTTTGAAAATAAAACCATTGTTTTGTAAGCATCTTGATAATGGTAACAAAACCGATTTTCCTTGAATGAGATTGATAATTTCACACAGAGGAAGGTAGAAAGAATTGCTTTTGCCTGAAGTCTGGGTACTTAAAACAAAACATTCATTTTTGGTTTGACTGTCTATGTGTGCTTTCCTTTTTCTGGTATGAAGTGAGGCAGAATTACATTATTTTTCTATTTAACTTTCATTAGCCTTAACACCAAGAATAGAATAACTCATGCATTTTCTTGAGTCAATGGTGAAAACCTCTCTTCCTCTAACTTACAACACAACATGAACAGGGCCCAGAATTCATGATTTTTCTATTTGATCTATAAATTAATATATTTTTAAATAGTACCTCCCCATGTTACAAAATATAAAATTATTGCTACTGAGCTATGCATTGGAGAAAAGTTTCCATCTTTATTTTTCCCTTGGAATTAAGCAGTCTTTTTTCTTCATTATATTTTAGAGGGAAAAGTATAACACTAATTTAAAATTTGATATTCAATTCAAACTTACAGGTATGCATTCAATTTTACATTCGTATATCCAATCTGTGTTTGTCAGTTTTTCATTGCTGTGACCAAACACCTGAGAAATAGTTTAAAGAGAGTTTTATTTCACCACAATTTCAGTCGTTTCAGTCCATGTCCACTTATTTTGTTGATTCTGGGCCTGTGGTGAGGCAGAACATCATGGTAAAAAGTGCATAATTGAGTTAAGTAATTCATTTCATGGAAACCAGGAAACAAAGAGAACAAGGTAATGTCCAAGGACATCAGTTATCAACCAAATAATTAATTAATAAATGCCATGTTTTTGGAGCTACACTACCAGGGTCCAAATTATACTGCCACTATTCTATGGCCTTTGTGTCTGAAAGAGAACTATTAGCACTTCGTGCCTCAGTTTGCTTACTGGTACACTGAGAAAAATCATAGAGTCTATATCACATAGAATTGTGATAAGGAATAAATGAGCTCACCTGAGTAAAAACAGTGTGGTACCAGGCACATGGGAAATGCTTAGTGCATGTAACTATTTGTAACATATCATATGATCTCCTCTGAGAATAATCCATGCAATTTTTAAGTTATAGAAGTAAGCCTACAAGCTTCATTTTTAAAATAAAATACTAATGATAATTTTAGACCATTTGTAGGAAATGCATGAAATGCCAGTTGAGTTTTGCTCTAAGTTAATAGTTTGTGCTATATAGAACTAGTGGAGAGTTATGCATATCAAAATATTTTTAATTGTGGTAGGATAAACTTAAAATTTATTATTTTAGCTATTTTGGGGTGTATAGTTCAGTGGCGTTAATAAGTACGTTCACATCATTGCACTGCCATCACCACCATTCTCCTCCAGAATTTTTCATCTTCCCAAATTGAAATGCTGTGTCCATTGAACTGTAACTTCCTATTCTCCCTTACCACAATCCCATGACAATCACTATTGTATTTTCTATGTCTGTGAATTTGACATTGTAAATACCGCATGAATGGAATCATTCATTCTTTGCTCTTGTGTGACTAGTTTATATCACTTTGCATAATGCCGCCAATGTTTATCAGTGTTGTAGTGTATGTCAGAATTTCACTGCTGAAAAGACTAAATTCCCTTACAGGTATATATCACATTTTTTTTCATCCATTCATCTGTCTTGGGTGACTTCCACCTTATGTCATCTGTGACTGTTACTGCTATAAACAGAGGAGTGGAAATGTCTGTTCAAGTTCCTGCTTTAAATTACTTTGGGCACAGACCCAGTCGTGAAATTGCTAAATCATATGGTAATTCCATGTTTAGTTTTTTTCAGGAAATACCATACTAACTTCCATAGTAGCTGTATCATTTTCTGTTTTCACTAGCAATGCACAGGGTCCCAGCCTTTCTACACCCTTGCCAACATCTGTTACTTTCTATCCTTTCTGATGACAGTCATCCCAGTAGTAGCTCACTCTACTTTCAATTTGCATTTTCTTAGAGATCAGTGATGCTGTACCTTTTTTTCACATGATTACTGACCATCTAAGAATCTTCTTCAGAGAAGTGACTATTCAAGTCATTTGTTCACTTTTACTGGGGTATTTATCATTTTATTGTTAGAATGTTAAAAAAAAAAATCCATGTACTCAACCAGGACCAATCAGAAGGCTGTGGAATAAATATTTAAATATAAATGAATAAATTTGTTTTTCTATATTCTAGAATAAATGGAAGAGAGGAAAATAAATGTTTCCTTTCAAGAAGATAAAATGAAGCCAGATAAAATTGTTTGGGAGCCTGGATATAATTACACATGAAGAGCCTTCACTTCATTTTGTACTCAGCCTTGTTGATTATCTCTATCAGATTTCCATTTCCAAATATTTCCATTGATCATCCCCATTACCTATGGTCTTGGGTATAGATAGTACATGGTTAAAGATAGTAAATACATCACGATGATATTTCCCACTTAAGAAATGGGTTGTTAGAATCCTACCAATTCCCTCCCCGGGGCGGGGGCGGGGGGGTAATGAAGCTCAAATATTACTTCATTGCATCTTTGTCTTACGGTTGCACAAAAGCCTCTTAACACATCTCATCTTTTCCTAAAACAATTTAAATGTAGTTATTTTCCTTCATCAAAACAAGTACTTACATTACTCCAACATCAACATATCTTGTTCATGATCAAACCCACAAGGGGGCCTTCCTAGAAACCACAGTTTTGATTACATTAACAGAGCACCTGCCCCATATGTAACAGCCAGCAGGTGTTGACGCAGACAGTCTGCATGGAAAGCTCTGCATCATGGAGTCAGGCACTTCTCATCTCAAATCCTGTCTCTTCCATTTGCTGTATGTGCCACATGCGACTAATTTAATTTCTCTAAGCCTTAGTTTCCTTTTCTATGAAATTTAGGTTTTGATACTTATTTCATGATAGTGTTATAAAAATGATTGATTTGAACCTTCTCAACCATAGGAGTACCACAAATATTGGTATCATCTCTGACTTTTGACCTACAACTGAAAGCTTGCACTTCAAAAGTAAAAGCTTTTACTCTGAAAAACAATACCTGTAAAAAGGATGAAAGAACACGACACAGACTGGAAAAAATATTTGCAAATCAGATATCTGACAAAGAATTCATGTGTATGTAGAATGTCAAAATGGAACACACTCTCCCCCCGCAAAAAAAAAAAAAAAAAAAAATCAAGCGATTCAATTAGGAAATGTACAAAAGACATGAGACATTTTTAAAATCAGAGAATATATTGACAATAAGCACAGGAGATGTTCCACATTATTAGGCACTAAGGGAACCCAAACTAAAAACACAACAAAATGTTAAAATGACTAAAACACAAAGAAGTAACAATACCAAATGCTAGTGAGAAGGTGGAGAAATAATCACTGATATAGTACTTGGGTCACTTATACAGTATTGGTGGGAATATAAATGACAGGATTTCTTTGGCAAACGGTTTAGCCGTTTCTTAATAAAGTAAACATACTACTACTGCAAGAGCCAATAACTGCACTCTTGAGTATTTATCTCAATAAAATGAAAAATTTGTTCATGAGAAAAACTATATGTGCATATATAAAATAGAATATTAGTTAGTCCCCCAAAATTGAGATCTGGCCATTTGCCACAAGGATGAGTTTGGAAGGCACTATGCTAAGTGAAATAAGCCAGACAGAGAAAGAAAAAATTCTGCATGATCTAACTTCTATGTGGAATATAAAAAGTGAACAACAGCAACAAAAAAATAAACTCCCAAATAAAATAGAGAACAAAATAGTGGTCATCAGCAGTGGGTTGGAAGAAGAAATGGCTAGATGTAGGTCAGAGGATACAAAGTAGTGGATATGCAGGATAACAAGTCTAGATATCTCATGTACAACTTAAGGACTATAGATAAGCAATTTTTACTGTCACTCAGATTCATGTTAAATTATTTGTTGTAAAAATGCAAAAGAGGTATTATGTGAGATTATGGCTATGTTAATTATTTTAATACAGTAATAATTTTACTATCTATGTGTATCCTATAATATAACATCATGTTGTATACCTTAAATCTATACACTAAAAATTTATTCTTAAAAAATATCCATACATGTGACATCACAGCAGTCTTTTAAATTTGTGTTCATCATCAGGCAGTAACTCAAATGTTTTCCAGGGGTAAATTCTTTTATTCTAGTGCTGGGGATCAAATCCAGGGCATCATAGTTGTGAGGCTAGTGCCCTCTCACTGAGCTGCACCTCTCACCCCAGGAGCAAATATTTAAACAAGTCATGATATATCTATAGTCTTGAATATTGCTCATCAGTAAGAAGAAACAGACTAGTGATACATGGTATGACTTGCATAAATTACCGGTAAATTTTTCTGAGTAAAAAATTCATTAGTAAAGATCACATGTAATATGATTTCATTCAAAAAGTATGTTAAAATTATAGAATTATAGAAACAGAGAACAGACTAGGACAGGATGGAGAGAGGTAGAGTACAGTAGCTGTAAATGGCAACATGAGGGATCATTTTGATTAATGAACTGGATATTAGCTGTTAAAAATGCCAAACATCACATTTGTGATATTATACTACATATTTTCAAGATGCCACTAGGGAAAATAGATAAGTGATATGTATAGCTGATCTCTCTGCACAATTTCTTAATACTGCCTCTAAAATTAAAATTATCTCAAAGCAAAAGTTTTAGTTTCAAAATTTTTATCCTGGTATGACTGTTAAATTATAGGAATACCCTAGTTGTCACAAGGAGGACCTCTAGCTTTATCAGAATCTTCTGTGTCCTTTAAAATTATTCTAAAAAAATGTATGGCTGATAATGATGTTTACTGAGTGCCTACTATATGCTGATCACTATTCTAAAGATACCATGTTTCATTGTCTTTACAAGAAATAGAGTGAAATAGACATTATTATCTCATGTACATATATGACTGCATGGCTTTTGTGATTCTTCAATATGTAAATCAGAAAATGAGATTATACTCCATTTATGTATGATCTACCAAAATGTATAAATGCATTCTATTATCATGTACAACAAATTAGAACAAATTTTAAAAAATGACAAAAAAGAACTCTGTAAGGTAAGGACCATGATGATTTTTACATAATAGGTGAGAACATTAAAAGAGGATGAGGCTTAGTACTTTGCTCAAGATCAGGGTGGGGGTAAAACCCAGCCAGTTTGCTACTGGAGTCCATAGTCCTACCACTTTGCATGCTGCTTCCCAGTATAGAAGGAAGCAGGCTAGGTTGGATTGATTACTGAAAACCAGCTTTCAGCCAATACCCCAGTCCTTTTTTGGAGGTTCCAAGACAAATAACTCACCTGATAATAGTTTGTTATTAGTATGTGCAGACTTAGTAGAATACCTGAATAATAGCAAAGATTTTAATGCTACGGAAGTTCAATAATTTTTGGCCCCTTTGTCTAGTATAAGAAAATTGTATTTATTTGGGTTTGTGTCCATGTCCTCTATTCTGTACCATTGATCTACCTTTCTATTTTGGTACCAATACCATGCTGTTTTTGTTACTATTGCTTTGTAGTAGAGTTGAAGATCTGGTATTGCAATACCCCCTGCTTCACTCTTCCTGCTAAGGATTGCTTTAGCTATTCTGGGTTTCTTATTCTTCCAGATGAATTTCATAATTGCTTGCTCTATTTCTGTAAGGTACATCATTGGGATTTTAATTGGAATTGCATTGAATCTGTATAGCACTTTAGGTAGTATGGCCATTTTGACAATATTAATTCTTCCTATCCAAGAACATGGGAGATCTTTCCATCTTCTAAGGTTTTCTTTATTTCTTTCTTTAGTGTACTGTAGTTCTCATTGTAGAGGTCTTTCACCTCTTTTGTGAGATTGATTCCACTAATCTCCAGAATCTATAAAGAACTCAAAAAACTCTACACCAAGAATGCAAATAATCCAATCGACAAATGGGCTAAGGAAATGAATAGACACTTCACAGAAGAAGATCTACAAGCAATCAACAAACATATGGAAAAATGTTCAACATCTCTAGTAATAAGAGAAATGCAAATCAAAACCACCCTAAGATTCCATCTCACCCCAATTAGAAGGGCGATTATCAAGAATACAAGCAACAACAGGTGTTGGGCGAGGATGTGAGGAGAAAGGTACACTCATACATTGCTGGTGGAGCTGCAAATTAGTGCAGCCACTCTGGAAAGCAGTGTGGAGATTCCTTAGAAAACTTGGAATGAAACCACCGTTTGACCCAGCTATCCCACTCCTAACCTATACCCAAAGGACTTAAAATCAGCATACTACAGAGATACAGCCACATCAATGTTCATAGCTCCTCAATTCACAATAGTCAGATTGTGGAACCAACCTAGATGTCCTTAAATTGATGAATGGATAAAGAAACTGTGGTACATATATACAATGGAATATTACTCAGCCATAAAGAATGATAAAATTATGGCATTTGCAGGCAAATGGATGAAATTGGAGAATATCATGCTAAGTGAGATAAACCAATCTCAAAAAACCAAAGGTCGAATGATATCGCTAATAAGTGGATGAGGACACATAATGGGGGGAGGGAGGGGTTAGTGTTAGGGTTAGAGTTAGGGTTAGGGAGGGGGGCAAGAATGGAAGAAGGAAGGTCTGTATAGAGGGAAAAGAGGGGTGGGAGGGTTGGGGGGAAGGGAAAAAATAACAGAATGAATCAAACAACAATACCCTATATAGATTTATGATTACACAAATGGTATGCCTTTACGCCATGTACAAACAGAGAAACAACATGAATCCCATTTGTTTACAATTAAAAAATAAAAAATAAAACAATTTTAAAAAATCAAATATAAAAAGAAACCTCAAGACAAAAAAAGAAAAAAAAAGTTCAATAATAAGAGAATAAGGGCTGGGGTTGTGGCTCAGTGGTAGAGCACTCGCCCAGCATGTGTGAGGCACTAGGTTCAATTCTCAGCACTGCATATAAATAAATAAGTAAAATAAAGATCCATTAACAACTTAAAATAATATTTAACAAAATAAGTGAACAAATTTCTCTTTTGTTTTATATAATCTCATTTCCTCTCCAAAAATTCCATCACTCGTGCACATATGGTTTATTTTCTAATAGAGGGGTGAGAGAATAAACACTTTATATTCTTCAATGCATTGATTCTAGAAATTTAAGTAGATATAGTGAGATAGGGATTGTAACAGGTAACTTGTCAACACCTAACATAATGACTCCTGTATAATATGTTCCCAGTACAGGAATATATGAATTTATGAATGAATGAAATTTATGAAGCAACTAATATGTGCAGCTGTTATGCTCACCACTGACACAAAGATGAATAAATATCCTTGGTACTAATTAGGGTCATGCAATATGGCAGGGCAGACAAACATGCTTGCAGATCATTTTAATGAAATATAATATATGTTTTATATTTTTTTCAAAAGAAGGTATTAGTAAGGAGATATGGGATGGCATGTCTTGAAGAGTAGAATAGCAAAGATTTTGTAGAAAAATATAAGCCTAAATAGAGGTTCTTGAAAAGTCGTAACTTTTCCAGAGAGGAAATGAAATTATAGGGAATTTCATTGATTTATTCATTCATATGCTGAGCAAATTTAGAATACAAATTGTATATATGTAATTTACATATACATATGGCTGTATATCAGGGGCCAACTGCTATATTTGCTTATTCTTTTTTTTTTCCTGTCAACTTCACTGAACTTAAAAATGGGAATAGGCCTAATATTGACACCAAGTAAATCACTACTGGCTGATTTGACTGATTGATTTATGTGGTAGTCTCTAAGCCTTGAAATTAACAAGACTACAACTGTGGCTTGCACAGTTTGCACTGAACCTAACCCCTACCAAAGACTTTCCTCAATTCTTTGCACTCTTCACAAAAACAGCTCCTTGAGCATTCACTTTCTGTGCAAACATAATATTACCAAAAAGCCCACAAACAACGTAGACCAGCAACCCTCGCTGCCTTCCATCTCCCAGGGTACAGGCAGAGCACTGATGGGGGCGTGCTGCCTTCTATTTGTTCCCCTCAGGGCCCCTACTTAAGCCAGGTATGTCATGGACAATTGTTTGCAAAAAGAGTATTGATTATACCCAATTTTGACCTAATATAGTGACTTTGGTATCACATGACAATATAAAAGTAATTCCATAGCAATATACTCAACAAGAAAAATCCTTCCTTCTCCCTCTTAGAAACAGTGTTTCCTGACTTGTTATTGATCTGATTTACCATGGGATTTATTTTTTTAATCTGACATATTGTCAATTATTAAAATGTGTTGCTTTTGGAAAACACTTTCTTCAGATTATCAATTTCTTTAAGATGCATCGTGTGGTAAAATAATTTATAGATTAATTGACAGTCAAGTTCCTCATTAAATAAAATACCCCCATATAATAGCCAATGCCTTTCTAAAAGATGTCACGGGGCATAAACCCTAGTTTCATGACAATTTTGCAGTATTGTGAGGATAGTGACTCAAAACCAGGCACACTGTTACATTTTTTTCTGATATAATTCCAAGAACATATGAAGGGAAAAAAATAACTTTCTCAATACAGAGTGATGGTAGGATGGGGCAGAAGTTCTGGATGTCATCATTTGCACCTTCCTGCCAAGTCACTCTCCCTTTGCAAGCAGTTCTATTAATCATCTAGTTCCTTCACTCCCCCTCCTAGTTCATCGGGAGGATGCATCTTCATTGGAAAATCATTTTGCAGTTCTTAAAGAACAATTCCACAAGTGTAGGGTCATGTTCCATTCCAAAAACAACAAAATTGGATTTGGAATGGTCCTTAGCAATCCACGAAGCAGCCTCTGAGGGATCCTTGGAGTTATGGAATCTAAGTTTAAAGAGGAAACTAGAGAATTCAAATTGAGATTCTAGAAGTTACAAGATTTCCAAGGATTTTTCTCTCTGATTTCTAATATTTGCTTCAAAAGGTTTAATATTTTGCAGCCTGTAATATGCAGCAATTCATAAAGCACTGTACTAGAATCCTGTACTAATGGAAAAAAGAATAATATCAATATCTGCCCTCCCGAAGCCAATACTCTAGCATACATGAAGACAGGAATCTTGCATTTTGCTCTATACCTGGAGGTTCAGTCCATGTTTGTATACATTTTTTGCAGTCTTTACAACAACCTGTGATACAATACATGTGACCCTCATTTCTGAGAATAGATTCTGATCTGGCTGATCAAATTGGCTGATGATATAAGATCCAAGATGACCCTGTCACCAACTTCATCACCACCAACCAAATCAATGCCACTGTCATCTCTCATTTGGTCCATTCGAAAAACTTCCTAGATGGATACTACTTTATTTTTGTCCCTTTCCAAACTATTCTGCACTAGAAATCCAGGGTAAGCTTTTAAAGATGTACATGAGATCATTCTACTTCCCTGCTTGAAATGCTTCAAACATTTTTCATTTAGACTTAATCTCCAGTTCCACTGGGCTAAATGCAGCAACCCACCACATGTCTGGGTGCTGGCTTGCCTCTTCACCATTGTCTCCCCCACCACTTCCTCTGGCTTTTGTTTTGCTGGGCTCATGCTTTTCTCATTTCAGTTCCACCCATTAGCCAAACTCATTGCACACATTCTGTCTTCCGACCCTTGAACATGGTTTTCTTTGCTTTGAATTCTACTAATCCCAGTCTGTCCCTACACAACCCATCCTGTGAAATTTGTCCTTCTGTGCGGCTTAGTATAATAATAGTTCCTTATAAGAGAAGTCTTTCCTGATCATCCTATATCAGAGCCCTCCTGCTATGTCTCTGATGGCATGATTTACTCATGGTACATGCCAAATCTAAGATATTTATTTGTGTTTCAGTCCATTAGACTGAAACTTTTATGGTGGAGTCCAGTTTCCTTTGGTTGCAGGTATCTGACAGTGCTTTGCCCCTGGGCAAGCCCTCAATTTTTATTTACTAAACAAATGATTACACTGCTTAAGAGAGCTCTTTAAATTGTCTGCCAGCACTAGAAAATCCTTGGTAACAGTGTCATCATTAGAGCCCATGTATTTCTGGTAGTATGCTGAATTCTTTATACATCTTCTCTTTGAAGAACCCAGAGAGGAATGTAATATTACCCATTTTCACTGATGATAAAACACAGCTTTATAATGTTTAACTTCTAATTTTACCTAATTAGTAGGTGAAAATGGATTCCCTAAAAACAACTTTTACTTCTAAACTGGTACCTTTCAATCTCCAATCATTGGATGCTTGGCTATGTTGGTTCTTTTTGTTCCTTTCATCTTTCTGCGCTCCAGGACTACATCCCAGGACGCCAACTCTGTTGGTGTATGCCCTGTTCCTTTGATCCTCTTTCTCCTGCTTTCCCATTGGTTTTGACCAATGAGAAACACTTGCAGCAGATCATAGGGTGGGAGAAAGACAGGTCAGGGCATTTATTCCCACTGCAGCTGGCTGCTCTGGTCAGTCTTATTGGATGACCTTCCATGGCTATGGGGATCATGGTTCTCCGGGAACACCCTTTCCTCCCTCTGCCCCTTCAGGCTTGTTTCAGTAAGGGTTCTCCAGAAAGATAGTACTAGTTAATAGGAAAAAAAAAAAAAGAATAGAAAAGACATACGGACATATACGTATATACATATTATCATATCTGTATGAGGGAGAGAGAGAGAGAGAAGTGAAAAGGGGTGTTGACATTTACTAGGGAAATTTGCTCACGTGATTATGAAGGCCTAGATGTCCCACAATAGGCCCTCTGTGAACTGTAGAGCCAGGGAAACTGGTAGCATGGCACAGTTCAATTCCAAAGTCCCTAGAAACAATGAAGTTGCTGGTGTAACTCTCAGTCAGGTCCAACACCTGAGAACGCAGGGTGCCACCGAAACAAATCCCAGAGTCCCAAGGCCAGAAAAGCTGGAGTTCTGACATCACAGAGCAGGAGTAAGGCTTTCTGGGTCCAGAAGAGAGCTACAGGAAGTTGCCCCTGCTCTGCCTTTCCAAGGCACCCCCAGCTGATTGGGTGCTGCTGGCCTGTGCCGAAGGTGGAGCTTCCCCACTCCATCTACCAATTTGCCGGCTCATCTCCTCCAAGCACATTTCAGGCAACCCAATCATTGTAATCAAAAGCAAAAGCTCCTGACTTTTCCTTTCAGTAGACAGACAAGTTCAGTGCCTGCAGAAGCACTGAGCACCATGTTTTACCAACTACCTGAGCATCTTCAACCCAGTCAAGCTGACACACCAAATCAACTGCTATGGGTCTAAGCCTGTCAATGGCCCATCTTTGCTCTCCTCCAGGAGCTTCTTTGCCCTGTTGGTCCCCTTAACCCTGCTCACCTGTGTTGATAGCCTCTTGATTAAAAGCTGCACCAAACCCTCTGGATGAGCCATCTATTTCCACTTGATACCTTGGGATTCCTAACAATCAGGAAAGGTGAGTCTTTCATGCATGAATTCACAAACAAAAAAAAGTTTTCTGGAGTCTCCAATCAAATATTTTCTCCCTTATGATAATTACCATAAAGATACTATTTAATAAAATTTTACACTTTCATTTTGAAGTAGGCCTTGTGACAATTACTTTTTCCCATTTTAAATGTGAAATCTTCACAACTATTCTATGATTAAAGGAGTATTATCTCAGTTATACAAATGCAATAGACACAGAGAGGTTATAGCATGTATCCGAAGTAAAAAGTATTTAGTGGTGAAGTCAAAACTTGAATATGGGCAGGGTGATTCCAGATCTGCTCTGCTTTACCTAGACCACCCCCATACCACCTTCATGAGAATAATCCTGCAAGGGAGATTAAATCAGGAATCTCAGGAGAACTTTGTAGCCAAAAAGCACTTTACCACAATCTCATTTATTTGCAGCTTCTTTTCATATCTCAAAAATTCCTGCAAATGGAGCCTTTGACTTCATATCTCTTTGCTTGTATCAATATTATTTCCAAATACTTGAGAAATGGTGAAATTTCAGAAAAATTTACCAAATCTTCCCTGTAGTTTATTATGCTTCTGACATCAAGCTCTTCACATTCAAAAAGCCTCCAGTGATGAGGGACAATTTCAAATAACGTTCTTTTGACAGCTTTCAATACTAGAATCCCTACTAATTGTGTTTATGTTTGTTTTGTTGTCAGTAAGGATTGTAACAAATAGCTCCTTTCATTTAATGTAAGAATTTGCCAAATGCTCATCACATAGTCTAATTTTTCTTATAATATTTAACATCTTATGTCCTCTGCAAAAATTAATTTCCAAATTACAAAGGAGAAAATAATCTCTGTTAAGGCTTATTGATCAACTACATTTAGTAACATATCCATTTTCTAATTTGATCTCCATAAAAACCTATGATATGACCTCTCTTAGTGAATTCTTGAAGAACATGAGGAAGTGACTTTGTCAGTTACATTTTGGTTCGGGGAGAACAAAACCCAGGAGCCCAGACCAAGAAGGCTACTAACTTGGCTTCTTATGCTGGGTCTTGCGGCTGGTTGCTGGTGTGAAATAGGAGATGAACCCTATTGACTTCAAGACTTCCAACAAGAAAGCTAAGAATTCCCATTAATTGAGTATGACCTCTGCTAAACCCCAAACATTTGAAACCATGCGGGTGCTTTGGATTGAGTCCTGGGGTCCCATATCTACAAGACCTTTCTGGACAGATTGTAGTGATTCTGGGCACTCCTCTATTGCTCTAGAGTTTTAGCCATTTGTCCAGACAGCACATTTGGGAAAGTGTGCTTTCCTTTGCTTTCTTTTAAGCCTGCTATTTCAAGCAATTAATTACATGTGGAGTCTTCTAGTTCTCAAGAAAGCTTCAAAGTGCCCTTTCTATGTTCCAAATCCCTCCAATTAAATCCATTTTTAAACCAAATGATTCATTTTGTAATTATTTAATTTACATAATTTAAAATTTGTCTTATTTACATCCAGATAAGATTTGAAATGGCTTATTGCAAAGGCACAAGGGAAAGAGGACAAAGACATTTGACATAATAAAATAGTAATAATACTTGCTGATATTTATTAAATGCTTATTATGTTCTAGCCATTAAGCAAGACCTTTACACATGTTGTCACATTATTCCTAACCTATGAGGCAGATGATATTTGCATATGAGAAACTGGGACTTAAGAACTGCAATATCTTGCCCACACAGACTCAGTATTGAAATGTAGGTTTGTCTCATTTCACATCCTAACTTTGTAAGCACTATAACATAGAGTCAGTGTTCCATATCTGCAGATTCTCCATCCCCAGATTCAACCAATTACAGATACAGAATATCTGAAAACAAAGCTGCATCTCTGCTAAATATGTGCATTTTTTCTTATCAATTTTCCCTAAACAACATAGTATAACAAAGATTTTCATAGCAGTCACATTGAACTAGGCATTATAGGTAATTTGAAGATGGATGCAACTATGTAGGAGGTGTGTGCATAGTATATGCAAATACTGTGCCATTTTATACCAGGGACTTGAGCATCCACAGTTCAGTATCTACAGGGGTCCTGGAACTAATTCACAATGGA
Organism: Sciurus vulgaris; assembly: GCF_902686455.1. Classification (NCBI taxonomy): domain Eukaryota; kingdom Metazoa; phylum Chordata; class Mammalia; order Rodentia; family Sciuridae; genus Sciurus; species Sciurus vulgaris. The sequence continues at coordinate 77,826,724 of NC_136472.1, forward strand.
TAATGAAAGGCGATTCTATTGTTTCTCTGAATAGCCTACCCCCAGTTCATGCCAAGAAAAATAAAGGATGATAGGGATGATGTTATAATTGAAAATCTGGTAGAGAAAAATTTTAGTACCTGAAACTGTATGTCAGTTAGAAATTTTCTGGCAGATAGGACAAAGGAAAAAATAAAGAAGTGTCAAGGGAAATAGTAAGTGACCAATTTAGAAATCAATTAAACCTGATTTTGAAATCTAGTTTAGTCACCAGCTAGCTGTGTGACTTCAGATGAGTTACTTCTATTCTCTGAATCTTAATTTAGCATGCTATAAAATAATGAAATTACTTTGTTTAACTGAAAAGTTTGAAGATAATATATGCAAGGGAACTTCACAGTTCCTGACACATAGCATAGACATAATAAAGTTAACAATAGAGTTAGCAATTGTTGTAACAACTCTGTGGTTAGCCCACTGTAATGCTTATGATAGCTGCAAAATAATTCTGCAGATTGGGGCTCATTACTTGCATTTTACGGGAGGGGAATGCGAAACTTAAAAAGAACTAAAATCAACATACTATCGTGATCCTTGCATAACAGTGTTTTTAGCAGCACACTCCACAATAGCCAAGTAATGGAACTACCACAGGTGCCCAACAATAGACAAATGGATAAAGAAAATGTGATGTACATACACAAAGGAGTTCTACTCAGCCATAAAGAAGGATGAAATTATGTCATTTGTTGCTAAACGGATGCAACTGGAGAACACTGTGCAGTGTGAAATATGCCAGGATCCAAAATTCAAGGATCAAAAGTTTCCTCACATATGCAGAAACTAAAATTAAAATTAAAAAATAATAAAAGATAATCTTGCAAAAATAGAAGGGAGAACAGTATAGTAGCAGCAGGGGACCAAGAGGGAAGGAGAAGGGGAGGGAAAGGAAAGGAACTGGAAAATGACCAAATTATACCAGGTGAATGTATGAATATATTCCAATGCTTTCCAATTTTATATATAACAGTAACCATCGATTAATTAAACAATAAATAAGGAAATAGAAGTAAGACCAGTAGAGTAGAGTTAGAGGACCAGGGAAAGGAGGAGATGAGGGAAAACAGTAGAACTAGAGAACGAAATGAAGACAAATATGCTGTATGCATTTATGAATATGTCAAAATGAACTCCACTATTATGTATATCCATAGTGCACTAAAAAAATTTTTAAAAATGTTAATCTAGAAAACGAGAGTTAATTTGATTATAGTCCTGAAGAGTTAGAATGAAAACACATATAGTGTGTTTTCACATACATACCCAGCTTATGATGGAGTAAATTATGAGTGTTTGAATTTATGATGGTGCAAAAATGATCCTCAGTCAGTAGAAATCATATTTCAAATTTTGAATTAGATCTTCTCCAGAGCTAGCATCCTCTCCCATCACGCTGACTTAGCTCCCAGTCAGCCAATATGCTACGGTGTCACTAAGCTATGATTTTCAGTAGTTTAGGTATATTAAATGCATTGTCCACTTATGATATTTTCAACTAACAAATGATTTAGTAGCATCGTACACTCAACTACCAAGTTAATATATTTTCCCAATTATGCATTGCTTTAATTGTCCGATCAGGGGTAGGAGAGCTTTCATCAGAATAGACAAATCTTTTCCTAGCTTGGAGTTCTCAGATGCATTGGCTGCAAAGCTTACATGAGCAAAGCCATGACCAATGTCCTGGATGACAGTTTTACAAGAAAGGCGAAGGCCTTCCCTCTATCACTCCTTTTTAAATCATAGCCCCACAGTAAAACTCAAGGGTATGGTAAAAAATAAAGTTATTTAAGGCAATTCATGGGAGTGGAGGAGATGATTGGACCCAGACAGGTAGTCTTCTGGGGGGTCTGACACGATAATACAAGATTAGAGCTGGGAGTGTCTTGAGGAATGAGTTCCCATAAAATGGACATTCTTGGTATAACTTTAGAGTGGGACTTTTGACTAGAGTACGGAAAACAGTGGATAGTTTTACATACATTTCTTAAATCCCAAGACAATGAACAATACACAGAGACTTTATGATGGGAATCAGGCTGCTGGGTGGGTTGCAGCACATATTTTTTCAAGAATTTGGAGAAACATAAAGAGAAAATACATCAAACTATGGAACAAGAATGATCCTACAACATGTCCTGTCAACCAAGACCTGTGAATGATAAAGTCTTCCTCATTTTCATCATTGCCAATTAGTTCCATGCAAACATTAAAAATGGAATATATTCTTCCTCAATCGGGGACTCCATTTAAAATTTTCACCCATATTCACTCAGCTTGGTAGTATGTTCCTTCCTTAATTTACTTTTTATTTCTATTTATTGTGGGCAATACTGGCACAATCCGAAATAGTTATCACGAATATCTATCAGGATAGTTCAGATTAAGTTCTTTGAAACATACAAAACGTTGCATAGAATTGGTTATAAATTTAAACACATTTTATAAATAATAGTTAAAAATTTTAACTATGTCTATAAATAATCTATTGTTCTTTTTAGTGATAAATGATGGGATATCATAACCTAAATGATAGCACGTGCATGCACATACTTCTTATTGGAGAATTTGAGCTAAATATTTGTCGATACCAGTGACTTCCTGTCTCTGGTAAGAGAGTCTGTAACATTTCTACAACTAAGCAGGTGGTATTCTCAGATTTTTTTTAAGAGATGGAGTATTAACTCATACTGCTTGGTGACTTCGTATTCTTTCTGTCTACACAGTGTGGATGCTACTTTCTCATATTTGTATTATAAAAAGGGATAGTTGGAGGGAACCCAGGTCCCTCTCTTGGATTGTATACATGTGGCATGTCCTGCCAAGGCCTATGGCCCTGATTCATCCTCTCATGTGGATAGAGTGAGGAATCCCAGCCTTACCTTTTTGATGAATATTGTTTTGTGAGTGTCCTGAATAAAAGGTTTTGCTCAACCGATGCTTGTGTTGTGGGATTTTTTCTGAACATCAGTACAAACCAGGTAGTAACTGTGAAGCTACTCTCCAGTCCAGCAAGATTTTAGATGAATGGTAATTAGTGGCACTTGTGGCTGAATTAGCAGGTTGAAATATATTTTAAAGTACAGGTAAAGGTTTCTTAAATAACAGTTATACATAGGGTGGATACTATAGTGGATTAATAGAAACTAAGTAGTAAAGATCATGAAACGGCATTATGGTGCTATTAGTTCAATGCTTCTTTTTCCTGCACAGATTAGTCAGTAAAAACAAAGACCAGGAAATTATCATTGTTGATGAAAAAACACTGTGAATACAAATGAGAATATTTAAGGTGGATGTCAATATCCTCAAAATGGACAGAAATTAATGTTCTTACATTGGAAATTATAAAAAGACAATAAAATGGGATGACAGACATATCAGATGTAATTATGATAAAATGTCAACTGCATCAATAATAGTGATTTTACTACAGCCATCACAGATATTAACAACACAGAAATAATTTGGTAAATAATCTGAAGTTATTAAATGTAGTAAATATGAAACAGAAGAAATAGTAATAACTAGAAAATATCCATCTAGACAGTATTGAAAATAATATATTTGAAAAAGTTCCTTAATTTCAAAACACCTAGATATTAGGTAATTAAAATAGACTTTTAAACATATTGTTAAGCTCTCAGGAAAAGTTCCCTAGCTCCAGAGAGAGAAAAAGAAAGAGAGACAAGAGAAGGTGGAAGAGAAGAAATATAAGAAGGAGCTGAAGTAATGTAGTAAGCAAATTTAGAAGCACAGGCTGCCTGGAGTCATGATAATACCAGAACATTAGAGGGAGCTTTTGTGAACACATGCCGGAAATGAAAGGCCAGGTCCCTGACCCTGAAGATGGCAGTGGGGAAAGCGATAAAAGTCTGCATTCTAACCCTGCCTCCACATAAATCAGACTCGTAAATGTCTTATCTTCAGCAAAATATTCTGCTAGGAGGGGAAATTCTATTGTTTACAATATAGGGACCCAAAAGGGGTCTGTAATCACTTGGCACTAAGGAGGAAAGAAACTGTATAATATCCTTATTAGCAATGTCCTCGGAGAGTCTGTATCTGTAGGCCCACCTATGTGGGTCTTGGGCTAGAAATTTTATTAGCTGTCTGGTCTGGGAAAGACCAGGGAGGAAATTAAATGGCAGCGTTTCTGGCAAGGTGTTTTTTTTAAGCATATATTTTTATTTTAATTGATATACATGTGAGTAATATGCAATGTTCCCATCAGAGTTATTGTCACCTCAGACATATTCTTTGTGAGGAAAACATTCAAAATCTCTTCTACTAGGTATTTCTCAGTGAATTTAAAACGCTGTGTCACAGAAAAATGAATGTGAAGTGTTCATAAAGGAAAGCAATCTTTACTAAAGGTCCTCAGGATTTGTATATATTATGTAGTGAAATCATATCAAACATTTATTTTTTCTTTATGGTGAAAAAAGCTTTCAAAATCCTTTCTTCTAGCTTTTTGAAATTTATAGTACCTAACTATTTTCTATAGTCACATACTCAACATAGCACCCCAGAGATTCTAACTTAGTTCCCATCAACCACCCTTTCCTTTCCCCGCCCACCCCAACTTTCACTGGCCTAAATTTTATAGGTTTCACATATGAGTTGAGGTCACACAGTACTTGTCTTTCTGTGTCTAGTCTACATGTTGTCAGAAAGGACAAGATTGCATTCTTTGTTATAGCTCAATAATATTCCAGAAAATAGCCTTTAAAAATAGAGCAATTTAGAAAAGAAATTAAGATAGCTTAAATTTATTTTTTTAAATTGACTTTAAAAATACTGAGGGGATTAAACAATGACTAAAGTGAATGTTAACAAACTAAAAAAACATAAACAGTAAGAAATAAAAAAAGTATGAAATGCAAGGCATTAGAAATATGAAAAATATATAGAAATTCATTATGGAGAAGGCTGGAATGAAAAGTCATATTTTAATTGACATTCTAGAACACAGTAGAGAACTACAGAAGAGTGGGGCATGATGGCATATGCCTAAACCCAGAGGCTGGAGAGGCTGAGGAAGGAGGATCTCGAGTGCAAAGTCAGCCTCAGCAACAGCAACACACTAAGCAAATCAGTGAGACTCTGTCTCTAAATAAAATACAAAACAGGGCTGGGAATTTGGCTTAGTGGTCAAGTGCCCCCAAATTCAATCTGCTTGATCCAAAAAGAAAGAAAGCACACAGAAGAGGTAATATTCACAGAATCAAAAGCAGAGAATATTCCAGTATTTAGGGAAAGACAAAAAATATATATATATTCATTGAACACACTACCTCAGAGTAAATAAAAAGAAATTCACATCTAGACACATCAGAGTAAAACTCTTGGCCACTAATGAAAAATAAGCTAAAAGTTTGTCTAAATAAAAACAACTGGAGAGGTGATATTTGCAAAAAACAACAGAGGAAACCAGAAAACAATGGATTCACATGTGGAAAATGGCAAGAGAAGTATGAAGTGAGAACAGAAGGGTCTGCCAAACTATCTCCAAGAACAAGTACAATATACAGATGTCTTCAGACTACACCAACGCTATTTCACTAGGAAATTTTTCAAATGATGTGCTTAAAGAAGAATTAAGATTATGTGAGAAGTAGGGGTTCTAATAAGGAAAGGGATCAAAACTGGTAAAATCTAAATAAGCATTTTAATGATGATGATGATAAAGATGATAATAAACAATTTTATGTCTGAAATATAGTGTTAATAAAAAACAAATCAAGAACATACTAAAACACCCTGGTGCAGTGGTGCACATGCACACCTGGAATCCCAGAGGCTCAGCTGGCTTTGAGTACTCCCGCCTCAGTAAGTTAGCAAGGCCCTAAGCAACTCAAGCAAGATCTGATCCCAAAATAAAATACGAAAAAAGGGGTGGGGATATGGCTTAGTATTTAAGCACCCTTGGGTTCAATCCCAGGTATGAAGAAAACAAAACAAAACAAAATAAAAATACTAAAACACTTTACAAAATCTATATAGAGAAATAAAAAACAAAATAACAAGAATCTATATAAAGAAATTTATGTAACAAAATATTGTAGAAATATATTAATAACAAAATCTATGTAGAGAAAATTAAAAACTTTTAAAAGGGGAGAGAAATAAAGAAAGAGGTTTAATGAGACTTTTGAGGGTATCAGGTCTGTTCCTCATTTTGATTATGGTAGTGCTTCTATGGTATATACATACATTGAAATCTATCAGATTTGCATGTGTAGTTTATTGTATATCAATTACAACACAATAGAGATTAAACATAGAATGAAAAAATATATAAATAATTGGAAAGATATGTGTTATTCATTGAGAAAGACTTAGTAACTTCAAGGTGTTAGTTTTCCAGTAACTAATCAATGGGTTCAGTATGATTCCAATAAATATCCAAATAAGTTTGACTTGATAATTTATGGGTGATTAAAACCACTTTGAATGGAATAACCATGGATCTAGATATTTCTGAAGCAAAACAGGATTGTTATTTACTCATCATATTTAAAGGTATGATAAATTCATAATAATTAACACATGGACTATTGTAGGCCTTGATATGAAAAGAAGGAAAAATAGAGAACTCACAAGACAGAGCTATGAGTACATAGCTCTATATATAGCTAAGGTGAAAAGGTACATATTTGTAAAAATGAATGTACTGTTCAGTTAATACAGTAATAGTGAAAGCAAATCTGGTTACTCTAAAACAAGTTAAAATATTTTCTATTAGATAATAATTACAAAAATAAAAATTTTAAGTTCAATTTAATATTATGAAATGAAAATATAGGTAATATCTTTATCTCCATAATGTAGAAAAGTATTAATTATTGTAAGACACACAAAAGTACAATTTCTTGAGAAAAAAAATTGGGCAAATTTATTTACATCAACTTAAGAATTTATATTCTTCCAAAGTTACCATAAAGGGAATGACAGGGTAAGCCTCAAACAAGAAGACATGCAGTGTGTTTATCCGTAAGAGGTTAATACCCATCACATGTAAAGGATTATTAGCACTGTCAGAAAAAGATAGCAGAACCAGTCGAAGAACAGGCAAAAGACACGAACAGACATTTTGCACACTAAGAAACTGGTATAATCACTAACTATATGGAAAGTTTGCACCTTCATTAATAAAAGGGAAAATGAAAATTCAAACCACACATAGAACCATTTAGTTCTCACTGGGTCATGTATTATTTATGTTGTCTGACAATGCTCCTCGGCATTGGCAATCACAAAGCAACAAGGGTATGGTACATCTCCCTGGTGGAAGTGTAATAAGCACGATTATCTTAGAAAACAGTTTGCCATTATCATATCAATTTGAAGGCACACATATTCTACAATCCACAATGTAACTAGTAGGGAGTTGTGCCATAGAAAATACATTGCTTATGTATACCAGGAGACATGTTTATACATTTATTTTGTTATTTTATTTACAACAGCTTTATTGAGATATAATTCACACACTATAAAATGTACCATTTTAAAATGTACAATTGGTGGTTTTTTTAAAAACGTTCACAGTTATACAGTCATCACCACTACCTAATTTTTAAACATCATCATTTAAAAACTGAGTCCATAGATATTAACAGTCACCTTCCATTCCCTCCTCCCAGGCCATGGAACAGTGTCTATTATCAAGAATAATGATGAGCAATTCAAATGCGCATCACAGAAAAATGGTTAAATTACATATGGTTTATTCATATACTAGTATACCATGCAAAATTAAAAATAAATGAACTATTGCCATCTCCTTCAACATGCATTAATCTCCTAAATCTTAAGCTGAATAAAAACAGTGGAGACAAACTCTTCAGTGTGACAGATGTATATAAAATTTCCTCAGGAAACATGCAAAGGTAGTATGTCTAAAATAAAATGCAAGCAAATGATAAATCAGAATATAGTTCAATAGCATTATTACTGTTCTATTCAGAAAGGTATGTGAAAAGTAAGTAGAAAAGTTCCTCTGAACATATTTAGTATCTTTTAAGTTGAAAAGTATTTAAATCCTCATAGTTCCATATGAACCAGGCAATAAGAATTTAAAAATGTGTAAATGCTTGCTAGTTCTTAAGGACTGGGAAGGAACAATGTAAAACAATTCAATAAGATGGCATGATGAGGTAACCAAGGACACATGCATACTTTCTCCTTTCTTGTGAAGCTTCCTTGCTTTTCAGTGATATTTTTAAAATTAAAAATGATTGGAGAAATTAATAATAAAAGTGTTATCTAATTATGTCTTATGGATAAATCTTCATTTACATGAATATTTTATATTACTCTTTCTTTTTTTAAATTTTAAAATAATAACAGCTTGCTGTACACACTGATCACTATAAATGAAAATCAATTTTTAAATAATAATTTTGAGCCTATTAGCTTTCAATGGCATGTCTTAGAAATAATTGTTTATTTAAATATTATAGCTAATGTTCAACTTCATTGCATAGACAATTGCATGAAATTCTCAAGACTAAACAAAGGCAGTTCAGTAAAGTTCCTTTTTGGAATTAAATCTCAAGCCTAAGCAGCTTTTTTTATTGTTATTATTGGTTTATTCTTTAGCACAAAAGAGAAAAAAAGCTTAATGAACAACTTTCACAAATTGGAAGGTCCAGGGTCAATCACATTTGTATAAAGTCATTTGTAATACAGCACACTCTACAGATAAAACCAACGCTCTTTCAGTAAATGGTGTATTGATTTTACAACTGTGAATGCATATTGTACTATTTAGAGAAAATGTCTGTTCCAGTATCTGCCTGTTCCCTGGGAATATGTGTCCACAAACTAAATAGTAAGGTGAGAACTCCTCTAATTTGTTTACATTATATGGTATTTACCCTGGGGTGCGGCAACTGTTAGAGGAAATAAAGAAGTCCACATGATATCGAATAACGTCTTTCTTTACTAAAAGAAAGTATGCGTGCCTGTGTGTGTGCATGCATGCATGTGCGTGCTCACACACCTGGGAAAGAAAGAGGGAGAACCTAGTAGTGCCAGGCACTGTGCCAGACACTGGTAATATAAAATTATAAAGAATGCACCCAGCATCACAGGATAAGAATATAAGGAGGCAGACTGTCAGGTTCCCTGCCAGTGGATCAGTGCCGTTATGTAGACATGTAAATAGTGCAGAAAGATGCCCAGGAGGGAAACAAGCTTCACCGGGGGAGTCAAAGAGGACCATGGGACAGAAAATGCTGAGACTTAAAGGAGATTATTGAGAGAATGAGACAAGGAGGAAATACACTCCAAAGAAACTTTGGAGCACCAGCACTAAAGTTTGAAAGAGGAAGATACATTTAGAGAAATACACATCATTAACTGAACCTAGAAAGGCTACACAACAGAAGGCCATGAGACTAGAGAGGACTGAAAGAGACAGGATCAAAAGTAGCCTTGAAACCAGGGGAATTTTGAGTACAGTAATAGCAAATGAATTTTTAATTGCATATGAAGTACCCTGACAAGAAAAAGCAGGTATTAATTTTAAGAAAAACTGTAAAATATATTTAAAACACTGTTCAAAATATGATGATAAATATAAATGCCATGTACGTTATCGTAAGTGCCCAATGGTCAAAAAGGTGACATAAAGCAAAAGAATCCCTCTATCTCTTCACAGCAATGGTTTCCAGATAAGTGAGAAACTTGGGATCTGGATGTGGGGTGTGTGGCGCAGTGTCTCCTGAATGTTACGGTAACTGATCTCACCACCTACTGTGGGGCTGCCAGTGTACCAAGACTCTGCTAAATATCTCACACTCTGTTAGGTTTTTTAAATTTTTCTAACCACTCTAAAAGTAGGTTTTATTTATGCATGTATTTTTTTTTAATCAAAATCTGCTTTGAAGTTAAGCAAACTCAGAATTAAAGAAGTCAAACAACTCACTTCAGGTAATACACTTAGTAAATAGGAAAGTGTCATATTTCAATGCTGATCTTTTTCCAATGGAGAAGACATGAAACCCATGAAAAAGCTGTTTTAAAGATGAACAAGTCCCCTCCCTGTGTCATGCCAAGCAACTTTAGACTCTAAGATGACTCTGAAACACCGTTGGTGTTGCCAGGTATGGTGATACACGCCTGTAGTTCCAGCGACTCAGGAGACTGAGGCAAGAGGATCTCATGTTCGAGGCTAGTCTCAGCAATTTATTGATACTCTATTTCAAAACAAAAAATACAAAGAGTTGGGGAAGTTACTCAGTGGTTAAGCACCCTGAGTCCAATCCCCAGTATCAAAATAAATAAATAAGAAACATTAGTGCTGTGATGAGCTTAAACTGGAGAATGCAATCCAACAATCTAGAAATCAAGAGTAGTGACTACTCCAAGGAAGGAGGAAGCTGCAAAGTTCTGGAGAGCCTGCCTTTATTCCTTTTGCAGAGCATTGGATACTGACTCAACCAGGTATGCGTGGAGGCCTCACTCTTGAGAAAGTATGGGGAATAACAGTGACACCGGTACAAATGACAACAATGACCCGCTTGTCGAACTCCATTGAAGTTCTAAAATCTATGTCAAGCCCTTCACACATCAGCTAACTGCTGCTCAAAGAAGGAAATGACTTGTCACTTGTTATCCAACTCCCCAACTCATCCTTACATGCAGAGCTGCCTTCCCCATCTGACTGAATATAGGAAGTAGCTGAATGACCATGTAGAGTTGGTGTTTTAATACCATTGTTACCAATTGTCCTACTGTAATCATGCCTTTCTGCCTTATAGCAGTATTACAGAGGATGAATCGGAGGAGGGATTGATTCTCTAATAGTCACAGTTTAATTGAAGAATTATATAAGGATACATATCATCACTTTGATAATAAGTGTGATGTTTTAAACTTGCAAAACTCTCAAGCAGTTTGGGGGTGTGGGAGGTATTCAGAAAAGGCTTATTACTAAATTGATGTTAATGCATTTTCCCCAGGTGCCCTAAGGTACACAGATGAGCACAGCTATATGAAACTCACTGGTTGCACAAAAATTTAAATTTGCAAAATAGATACATTAAGGAGTACTTATTCTCAAGAGGAAAAGCAATTTTCATACTACACAAGGATTTCTTTAACTAGCAAATTCCCCCCTAGTGTCTTTCAATTAGGTTTCCATTTACAAAAGGAAAAAAAAAATCAATTTGTAGCAAGTTTGCAGTGACATATCTATTGTATAAAGCAAAATACAATACTATCACATTTTAGAAATTCAAACAAACTCCTGGACATAAAACACTTTGAAAATCAAACACTGAAATAATATATCCTAGTAGATGACATACAAAGCAACCATCAAGTCACCAGTTGGTTCAATGGATGATAAACTCACCAGTCCTCAGAGTTCATTGCATGCCAGCAAAACTCTCAAATTAATTCCTCCTGATGAACTCCTTCTTTTCTGATATATATTTCCTACCACTATTATCTGTAAACAAGTTGACACTGACTTCTTACACACAGAACTTATCTGGACTTCCAGCTGTTTGGCTGATAAGGAGATTACTAAGTAAACTTCTAATTCTTAGATGGTAGGTGACCATGTTTGACTTGAAATATTTTCAGCCCTTTGCCTTAAAAAAGAACTAAAAAAAAATGTTAAGGATAAGAGGAACTTTCTTTTCCCCTACTTTTTAGGGTAGTGTTTATCCATTGGAATAAATCTTTTTGATGTTTATTGACATCCCCAAAGTACACAACATCTGACCAATTGCATGGAGAACATGAAATTTTTTGAAGGTAGAAAGAGAAACTATGGCTGCAAAAATATGGCTTTCTCTTTGCAAGAGAAACTGGAAAAGATTTTCATTTAAGCTAAATCTCTTACATAGATGTTCTATTCCCAAAACCTTTACAATGAGATAATAACCATCATGATTGAGCTGATTAGATGTAAGTCACTCTAAATAGACTTAAATACAAAGGAATTCAAAGAAGAAAGTAGAGCATTAGAGTAAATTTCAAAAGCTGTGTTTTTTAGTCCTGCAACTCCCATGGAGCACCTGCATGACCTTGAACTCTGAGGTAGCCTCTCAGAGTCTCTTTGCTCATATGTAAAATAGTGACCAAAGTATATCCCTCCTATGATGTATAACTGTATAATCCCTGGAGCAACCCAGTACTATAATGTATATTTTTTTCAGTGGGGAAAATACTAGGGATTGATCCCAGGGGCACTTAACCGTTGAGTCACACTCCCAGCCCTTTTTATATTTTTATTTAGAGACAAGGTCTTGCTAAGTTGCTTAGGGTCTTACTAAGTTGTTGAGGCTGGCTTTGAACTCATGATCCTCCTACCTTAGCCTCTTAGCTCCTGGAATTACAGGCATGTGCCACTGGGCCCAACTCCAGCTGTTATATAGTTTTATAGTCATTGATATCCTCTTCTCATTTGACTCTCTTATGCAACAGCTAACTTACTATACAGTCCCTGAAAATATTTCTTCTGTTTTGAAGAATTTTCAGAAATTACAAATCAATTTCTAATAGCTACTGTAACTCAGCCAAATTACACTAACAATAATAGGTATCTCACTGTTCTGTGTCAAAAGATGCTCTACATTCTTTGGGGGAAACCTAGCATGTGTGTCTTGGTTTACTCCCAAGTTATGGCAGGCTGATTATAAAAATGGCCCCATTCCTCCATCCAGCCTATAGCCATTCCGTTTACAATGGAACATTGTGGCTTTTTCTAGTAAGAGGTGGAGTGCTTTCCCAATCATTTTATTTGGGCTAACCTTCTGGGCTAATCATGAACAGATTGATTGTTGGTCAGGCTAAGCCTAGGCCTTAAGAGATCTTGAACATTTTTGGTCTCTTGAACTTCTGTTACACCATGATAACAAGCCTGGACTATATTCCTGGAAGCTAAGATACCATGTGGAAGAGAGCCTATTTATTGCCATGTCTGTACTGCCTACCTTCAAAGCCCTTTGAAAGTACTTATAGCTCTGTACACTCATATATTGCTGGTGGGACTGCAAATTAGTACACCCACTCTGGAAAGCAGTATGGAGATTCCTTAGAAAACTTGGAATAGAACCACCATTTGACCCAGCTATCTTACTCCTTGGTCCACACCCAAAGGACTTAAAATCTGTATACTACAGTGATGAAGCCACACGAGTGTTTATGGCAGCTTTTTACAATAGCTAAGCTATGGAACCAACCTAGATGCCCTTCAGTAGATGAATGAATCAAGAAACTGTGGTATATAAACACAATGAAATATTACTCAGCCTTAAAGGATAATAAAATTATGGCATTTGCCGATAAATGGATGGAGTTGGAGAACATCATGCTAAGTGAAATAAGCCAATCCCCAAAATCCAAAGGCCAAGTGTTTTCTCTGTTAATGTGAATGCTGATCCATAATAGGGGGACAGTGCAAGGAAAGAATGAAAGAACTTTGAATGGTGCAGAGGGAAGTGAGGGGAAGTGAGGGGAGATGAGAAGGGGAAAAGTGGTGGAATGAGATTAATATCATTACCCTATGTACATGTATGATCACACAAATGGTGTGACTGTACATCATGTGCAACCAGAGAAATGAAAAGTTGTGTTCCATTCATGAACAATGAATCAAAATGCATTCTGCTGTCATGTATAACTAATTAGAACAAATAAAAATAAAAAAGAAATCATTATAGCCAGTTGAGTCTCAGACTTCTGGGAGCCCAACCTCAATCTACATAACTGCCTACCCAACCCACATCTCACTCTAGATTCATGAACTCAGCTGATTACAAAAATGATTGATCTATCACATAAGAACAATAAGTGTCAAAATCTCAAGGAGATCATTCTATAGAGGCAAAGTGATGAGGTCAGAGAAATGGCTTATAGAATGCAGGCAAAAAACAAGCCTTAATGGGGTTTGGAAGGAAGATATGTCAGTACTATCCCAGGATTTAGAGGTGTTTGCAATGTAGTACCATTAGAACTGAATCCGAAAGTATGGAAAATTCTGGGAAATGTGACAGGTTTTCAAATTTAAGAACATTTTCTGAAATTCTAAAACATTTGTACCATGTACCACTTGGAAGTGGGATGGTTTGGTAAATCATAAGCAGATTTGCACTTTATATAGTGCACTGTGGTGATAATGTGGTGGGAACATTCTTAGGGAAGAAAGAAAGAGGTCTGCCGAAGCCTATTCTGATAAGAACTTATGAAAAGAGAATGAGGATCTTATAAAAGAAAGAATCATGTATGATAAAATATGAGTTTGAGAAATATCAGGAAGTAGAATCTATAGATGGAAATTCTGCTTTTGGTTTCAGTGCAGAAGCACCCACTAGAAAGGTAGCATATTGTAGAACTGATGATTCTTTTACTCCAACTGCTTCTTAGCAACCTACTGTGGAATTTTGATGGAAGAATTTAGTCCCTGAACTTCTGAACAACGTAGGCTTTTGAAAAAGAGAGAACATGGGATCCCTGTAGATACAGGTGATTGGGTTTAGCTATTTTCTAGCCCAGATTTATACCTTTGTAGATGAAATTGGGGCAGATGCTAGAAGCTGAACCTGCTCATGGATGGCTTCCTGGGACACTTCTTCAATCTGGGTCTAAAAGTACACAGCACTTCTGGGGCTGTGTGTGTATTTCTGAAATCAGTGATGAGAATGACCATTTACTTTCTCTTTTGTCATTTTACCTTTCTTTTTTCCCCATTAAGCTCTAACTGAGCCTTGTTTCAGAGTAGTGGACTGTGAAAGTGGGCTAAGAAGATTAAAGTTCTCCATGAAGGAGATATGAAATACGACTCTCACAATTTGATGCTGATCATTTGTGATGTGTGAAATTAAATCCTTATCCAATGTGCCTAGACAATGCAATTAGTCTTGGGTGTCTATATTATGAAGCAGTTTTTGTTAAATCGATGCAAGAGTTTGGCTCAAAAATAGAGAACTCTTAGAAAAAGTTTTGAAATGTGAGTTATTCTGTGTCCCAGGTATCCAAGGGAAAAGGAATTTAAAGAAGATGGCAAAGAAATATAAAGGACTTGTCTGTTGATGTAAAGGACACACACTTACTTATTTGTTTATGCCAATTCTGTACTTACGTATCCATCTTTTTGTATGGGTGTTGAGACTTAATATGTATCAAGTTGCTTGTGTTAGGGATGGTGCTGAAAAAATCAGAGTCTCTGTGTCACAGTGTCTACAGGCCCTAGAGGAGCGAGGAGATAGACATTAAGCAAATACAAATAAATTCATAACTTATAATTATGTGAAATAGTATGGAGGAGAAGCAACTCAAGTACCAAAATGAAAGCAAGGACTTTGTCTTTGTCAGAGCTCTATGTGCCAGGACCATCCTCAAAATTCAGTATATTGCAATTTATTTAATCTTTACAAGATACTATTACTACTTCCATTTGTGGGGTAAGATCAAATGAGATGCAAGGCAGTTTCCCTGAGACCATCACCTAGTATGTGATCAAGTCAGAAGTAAAGACCAGCATTCAGACTTCAGGAAGACATGCTAGTCAACTGTGCTGCTAGGTGATACCCATAGCAAAGAGCTACTTCGAACCTTGCATCCTGGTCCTCTTCTTTATTTACAATCCGTCATAGTCATTATTTGTGATCCAACGTATGAAAAGCCTTCTGTGATACTGTCCTTGAGTTCCATAAGAGAATGTTGATGACTTTCCTGTATGTTTTCAAATTTGAGAGGAGCAGTGTAACGGGATTATGAGCAGGTACATATCAGCCTACGTGATATGGGTCTCTTGCCTGTGACTCCTAATGGGTGCAAAAGCTGGAGCAATATGGCTATCCCTCTCCGTGTCTCTACAACACCTTCATGCTGCCACCACCTACTAGACCACTGATTACCACCATTCTGGAAGAAGTGGGATCTTAGAAAGGCAGACCATTGTCAAATACAATGGTCAGGTGTGTCCAGAGCTGTACTCTCGATATCTAGGATGATGCCTGAAATGTAGAATCTGCTCAACAGATATTGTTCACTGAGTGAATGAAATCCTTTCTTGCTCTTCACTGTCCACCCACTCACCTTCCAAGCAACAATGACTCACTTAATATTCTCTTAACTCATTCAACATTTTCTAAACAACATTGTATTATTCACACTGACTATTATAAAGAACCACAATGAATCCCTGATCTAAAACCTATATGTCTAGATGTATGGAATTGGTGGGGGAAGAGAGGAGTATTTTATAAAGATAAACAAATGTTACTCCATATGATATAGTTTCTCAGTGATATCTGAGCAAGCATCCTGTTCTCAAAATATATTAATATTTCGGAGCACGACATCTAAGTTATTCACTAAGTGAGATTTAAAAGAATTATAGTTTATTAGTTCATTTTAGATTCTACTACCACTTAAACTATGAAAACCCTTTTAATTTGAAGGGATTTAGGGACTCTGGTATCACAGAGGGAATGTGTGCCTGCATACTCTCTACAAAGGACTCTACTGGTCAAAACCTTCCCCGTGCCGCAAGGATGAGAACTGATAATATCTTTTCAGAAAGTCCAGCTTCATGTAGCTGAAATTAACTTCTCAGTTCTCTTTCCCCAACATTCTCAATTCCTCCAACAGAAGGAAAACATGTTCAGTCTTAGCCTTTAGATGTACACATACTGTTCATCTTTCCCAATGGGAAGATCCTTGAGGGAAAAATGCCTTTTTTTTTTTTTTTTGTATTTTTATCCTGAACAATAAAACACATATTTTCCTTATTCTAAGTAGGACTTAGCTGAGTCTAAAGAATGTCTAGAACTTGGAGAAGGGAATTTCTAAAGGTGAGTGCTAAGGGTGCAGAGGCAATTCTACACCCTGATTAACCTTTACGCTTGCTATCATGCTGTCTACATTATCTCAGAACTAACAGGCCTAAGTGAGATATTGAGGGGTTGAGAAAGTTGCAGGTAAACAGTAGCAATTTTTAAATTCATAACTGAGACTATCTGAGTGAAAGTGGTGTGTTTTCCCGCTATATTCTCCATTTTGCAGAGATATTATAGGCTCAGGGAATTAGAGGAATCAAAATGAATCTTAGAAACAATTTGTAACTCTTGTGCAATTATAAATATGCATGTAGGAAAGAAGAGACAAATAAAGAAATAATATCTCCCTAAGATGGAAACTTCAGGGGCAAATAAGTCCTCTCACAAGGTTAGGTGTGTCAGAGGAATTTATCACCCATATTGTTGCAAGGAAACTAAGGAGAGTGGAGATAATATTTAGAAGGAGGCACAAGGTACAACAAGATTGCAAACTTAATTGTAATGCTGATCCCCTCTGTGCCATCTTATTAAGCAGCCAGGAAAATCCTTTATCACAAAAGATTTCCAAGGATGTGACCTTTTCCTTCTCTCCATTTCTATTTCACTTAAATTATCACCCTGAAGATTTCAAAGGGGCACTCTCAGCAGTCTGATAGATTGGAGCCCCTCTCTAACTAAAGGAAACATTGATTGTGTAAAGAGAAAAAAACATCACAGACATCCCCTGTAGGTCTCTGTGCAACCAAATTTGTACTCAAGCAAGGTTTTTTTTTTTTTTTTTCCTTTTGGTATTTACTATGATTTTGAAAATGACAAAGTAGCAATAAATTAATTAATTTTTGGAATATCACCTTGTGGTGTGATTATAATCAGGAAAGCAATTGCATAAATGTCATTGTAAGTCTCCATTTACATTCCCTCACATGATTTGGTCAACCATGAAATGTATTCAGGGCACAAAAGAGGAGATTTCTTTTTTTGAGGGATGCTGAGAATTCCACCAGGGCTTTGAAAATTAAGGCTGGTTGCTCCTCGATCTTAAATTTGTAATAGAATATTGCAGTGGGGACCAGTAAGTCCTATTTATTTTAGATGCTTTTACATAGTTACACATATAAACATGTGCATTTTTGATGCCAGGTACAGCAGACAGGTAAGTGGAATTGGTTTACCTATGATTATGGTAGCTTGGAAAGGTTAGAGTGACTCAGGTTGTATTTCAATCAGAGTTTTTCCATTGTCTTTCAGTGAAGTCTAAAGTGATCAACACAGCAGCAAGGAACTCTGCCCTTTGCTTACCTCACTAACCCCTTTCCCCTTATACCTGACACTTTTAAATATTCTTTTCTTCGCCACAATATATTCTTGCTCCTGCTGCATAGGCATGAACCTACTTCCACTCCTATCTTAAGAGCTCTTCTCACTCTTGCACGAACTCCAGGTCTCAATGGATCCTACGATACTACACAGTCATCTTCCCTAGTACACCTTTCTAGGCTGAAGCCACTACTGTGAATCTCTGCAGGCTGTGTTTTCTAACTCTGATCATACCTAGAATTGTTTGGCTCCTGGTTGTCTTTCTCACCAAACTCTGAGATCAGTGGGGGTAGGAAAAAGGTTCAGTTTGCTAAAGCATAATGTCTGGAGCATACTAAACTTTTCATAAATATTTGTTGAATAAAATAAATGGGTGAAAGAAATAAAAATGCTTAGCAAAAGTCATGATTGAAAAATAATTGGTTATTTTAGAAAAACAATATTCAACTGACTTTTTGCAAAACTATCTTTGATCTTGACTCTGATCACCATGTGGGGCATGTAAGTAGGTACTCAGTTGGTGCCACTTATATGATCAGGACTGGGGGACTGAGTGGAAAGAGGTAAGCTTGAGAGGCAGGATTATGTAGCATAATTCCTGAGGGCCTCCCTTAGTAGCTAAGTAACTTTATTTCTCTGATTCCTTTCTTATAAGATGAAGCCAACAAGAGTTAACAGTTATAAGTCTGATTTGTTTTCTACTTATTTTATTTCATTTTAAAGAAGAAAGAAAATAGGTGAAAATTTTAATACTATATTATTATTATATATTATAATATATCATATATTATATATTAGTATTATAATTATTAATGTAGTAATAATAGTAATAAAAAGTGAAGCATGACATAAAGATGAATTAAATCAAATGGATTTCTTAGCCTCATGAAACTTAATCTAATCCAATGAATTGAAAGCGAAACATAAACAGCAGATTACAGTACTATTTTTAAAGACCAATTTTGTGGTTTGGATTGAATATTTTGAGAGAGCATAGGTTTTGTTGGGTGAAAAGGAATCTCAACAGGGCTAGAATCTTAATTTTACTGGTAGATGTGAGTTCTTGGGAAAAATATTTAGTTCCTTTGACGATTAATTTCCTTGGCTGAATTTGGAACACAGCATCAGTAGTTCCAGAGGATTACCACATAGCTAAGGTACAGTAATGCATGTGAGGACATCCAGCAGAATTGTACCAATGCCTCACAAGTGGCAAGTGCCCTGAGTTTTATACTCACGGTCTGAAATATGACTGATGACTGATCTGTAATGAAGTTTTGTGTGAAAAACAATGTGCAAAAGAGCACTTCAGCTTGGATTTAAAGGATGAGGGGATTTACTTCAATGATTTGTGCAACAAGATAAGGAAGGTGACATATTTCAGATGAGAGCAGTGTGTGGGCAGAGGGGCAGAGGCAGAAAACCACATGGCGTGGTGAGAAGCAATGAAGCACTTTGCCCAAATTCCTATACCTATTCAATGGTCATTACAGATTGGATCCAGAATATCTCCTGTCCATGGTGCTATTGAGAGGTGGAGAAGACTTTTAAAGGTGGTGCCTAGTGGAATGTTTCAAGTTCCTGCAGATGTTCCCTCATAGGTGATTGTAGGATTCCAGTCTTTTTCCTTGTTTTGGTTCCATGTTACTGGGAGGTAAGCAGCTTGCTCCACCACATGCTTCCTGACATGATGTGTTGCATCACCACAGGCCAGTAGCAATGGATCCAATCAATCATAGATTAAAACCTCTGGAACAGGGAGGAAAATAAACCTTTCTTCTTTAAAGTTGATTATTACAGGTAACACAATGACTAACACAATGGCGTATCAGGGTCTTTCCCATTTTACAATATGACCTCAAAAATAAGACTATAGATGATGTTTGAAGAGTCCTGTGTTTCAGGAAGATTATTTTGATGGCTTTCACAAGGAATCCTGAAATAGAAATTCAGACTCAGTCATGTGCCAGATGGTAAACCAGGATGCTCAGCACATACATTGTTCCTGCAGAGAATTAGGGTGCTATCACTGACTGAAGCTATGAAGTAATCTAGGTGATGGCATAGGATAATAGGACAATAATATTACTGATTATCATGGAAAACCATCCGATAGTTCTTACTGTTAGAACTTATCCATATGTAATCTACGAACAATAGCAATTTTATATATCTCAATTCAATACATTCCAGGAATTAATCTATGTGCTTTAAAAAATTCACTCATTAAATTCTCAAAGCAACCCAGTCAAGACTAGTGCTATTATTATTCTCATTGAGTGGTAAAAAGTTGAAGGACATTTCAGAAGACAGTTGGAAATACTTAATCGGAGAAAGAGACTGAATCTACAGGAAAAAAATTAAAATATTTTGGGTGTCAACATAGGAGTTGAAGGAAGAGAAGTGATGAGATTACAATTGGCCTAAAATAGTTTGGAAGGATTTGTTTAAAAATTAGGGGGAAAGATTACAAACATTTCATGGGTCAGGATTCTGAACCTGTGAATCCTTTACTTCAAAAAAGTATCTGAAGTTTATATAAATATAAATTTTTATAGCTTATTTTGTTAATCCTGGTTAATCCTTTACTTGAGTAAACAGAAAATTATCACTTGATGAAAGTGTAGGATCTACCATGTGATGAGTGACTTGCCCATGACTTACAGATACTCAATTTTCATCAGATGATTCAGATTTTACCTTTGGCTCTGCCCGCTTCCATGCCACATTTAATTTTTTTAATATGCCTGTATTACAATAACATTAAAATATATTTGAAGGAGAAAAATATTAGTGAACTTATGTATGTACAGTGTACTGTCCACTTGGAAGCAGAGTGAGATGATAAAATGCTTTGTGTCTAAGGCACATGATTCTGATTTTTCCAGTCTTTGGAATTTAGCCTTTTACACTAACGTTGTAAGCACCAGATACGGTGAAGTTTAGAGATTTTGGTAGATTTGTCATATAAGCTAGCAAATATGGCTGATGAAGGAATCTAGTCTCCTGAATCTCCATTCCTATGTCTGCAATGGGAAAAATCATTCTTTTGATTTACATATACTGTATATTAATTTTGCACCAGTTCTCTATAAAGTTCTAGGGAATCAGACAGGCAAACTATAGACTTCAGAAGCTAACAATATAATGGAGATAAATGTAAATATTACAGAGTTCCATGAGAAGTAATCACAATTATGAGTATTTTCTGCAAATTGGAAGAGATTACATAAACATAATTCTTTAATAACTATGCAGTGGCCTCCCTTATGATCTCCTTCCCCCAGTTTCTCCTTATTCTAACTTTTGGACAGAACAGGCTTCTATAGTACAGATGTATCCAGGTTATCCTTCAAATTAAATGTACTTGATATATCTCTATACCTATTGAATAAAGTTCAAACTTTGTAAGATGAACCAAAAAAAGACACTCACAAACTAATCTTTCTTTTCAAACTGATCTTCTACCATGCCTTTGAACTAGCGTCTACCTCTTCCTGCTATTCCATCTCTAATGAGCTCCTTTTCATCCTTTTAGGCCCATTTCAATTGTCTCCTAACCTGTGAATCCTTTCCTCATTCCTCCAAGGCAGAAGTAATTGATTCTCTCATACTTCTTTCACATACCAGGCTATTGCATTTTACACAGAATTATAATAATTTCTTTGTGTATCCCTTTTCCTGTATAGAGCAAGAATACTGTATAAGTGCAACACATAGAACTTCTTTATTTCAACACCTAAGGAATAACCTGCAGTATGGTTCAAAATATTTCTCAATTAATGTTTGCTGAATTTATTTGACTTAAATATGTTAACTATATTATTGCAAAAGTATGCGTGAAAGTCCAAATAGGTGGGCAAATTATACTTCATAAGTACCATCTGTGTATGTCTACGAGCATCTGTAAATATCTTAGAAACATTTGTGCTGTATACCCTCTAATATAATAGATACTTGGTAAATACATGCTGAATCAAATGTCTTGAGTATATCTCAGTTATCATCTTTACCAGAGTTATTGTTTGTTAACCATGTGCTGTGTGCTAATTCCTTTGGTAAGTGCTTCACATGAACTTTCATTGCATGTTTAGGACAGTAGCCATTAAGGAAGGTATTCTCATTATACTGTGTTTGCAAAGAAGGAAACCAAAACTAAAGTGAGGGACTATATTGCCTATGGTTATATACTTACTGAGCCAGAGAGGTGCATTTCCATCTAAATGTATGACTCTAAAGCCTCTGTTCCTTTTAGTAATATTCAGTGGATAGATTCATGTGTGTGTGTATCTGTGTTCTGGATGTGTGTGTGTGTCTGTGTATGCACCCACAAATGCAGATAGATGGATGAAGAGATAGAGCAGGCTATGGAGATACATGCATATATGCATATATAATATTTACAGGAATGTATCCATATACTCTACAAACTCTTACTTAGTAAATATGAATATAACATAAAAATATATAATCATATAAAATTCATACATGCAATATGTTATGAATGCATATAAGCTAATCTCTCACTCTCTTTTTCTGACAAGTACATGCTTTGTTAGCAGAACTGGTATTTTCTTATGATAAAGCAAATTGGGTAAATTCAATGAACAAATATGTTTATGCATTTTCCAACATATTTTATATAAAATACTTTAATTTTTCTTCTTAAGGCCTTCTCAAAAAGGACCTAAGATAGAGTCTTCCGGTTAAGGAATCTATAGCAACTCTCCCTGAGTATGCTCACTAGCAACAGCTGCCATCCCATGTGGCAGAGAGGTGTGGACCACCATCAGTAAGTGTTAATTTGTCAGTCTAGTTGGGACAAGGATACTATTATAAAGCTTTGATCTCCGAAAAATTATACAATCACAGTTGGAATTCATGCACTTGCTTTCATCACAAAACAAGGATTTGCAACAAAAATGTCTTTGTGTCTTTGGTTCTTTTTATGCTACCCATTTTCTTTATTCTCCACCTTGTGGCCAGTTGCCTTTGTATCTATTATTTCAGATATGCTTTCTTAGCAAGGTGCAAATGCTAACACAGTACTGTCTATATATAATCTCCCCTGCCCACTTTGCACTAGGACTTTATAATTCCTAGGTACTTCTGGAGTAAAGAAAAATCACTGTGGTCTCTTCCAATGAATATTTGAAGTCTAAAGAATATAGAGCACCATCAGGATTTGCTTTAGGGTGACCTGGCAAGTTTCTAAATACTGATGTGCCTAAGTTTTTCCATCTCTAAAATGATTATCATATTACTTACACAATAGACATTTTATGAAGTTTAAAGGAGAGAGCATATTCCTAATGTGGAAGGAATATAGTGTTCTACTGAATCCAGTGAAATAAAAGAGTCAAATCAGCAACAGTGAAGGGACTGAAAGGATCATCAGTAAACAGAAGATTCCAACAAACTGTAGGACAGCAGAGCATGGGTGAAAGTCTGTTGGCAAATGAAGCAAACCAAGAAGAAAAAAGTCCAGACGAGTGAACAGTTGTAAAAGAAGACAGTAGATACCCTGGAAGAGCTCGGAAAAGCAGTTGTAAAACAAGCATACACAACAGTAGTCCAAATTAAAATTAGAAATTCAAAAAGATGCTTTGGAGAAGTTGAAAGGAATAGAGTCTATGTAACAGAAGGACGAAGGAGCTAGGAGATATTAGGGACATGGTGAATTAGGTAGAAATTCCTTTTGCCATGAAAAAGAGATAATTTAAAACTCCTATATTGTAGTAAACATCAACATCCCTGCTATATTTGCTATGTCTCAGAAACCATGCTAAGTCCTTCCCAAGCATTTATTTTAATCCTGCCAACAACACACCTATTTGGCATACTCTCCTCTCATTTTAAAAGATAAAGAAGTTGAAGCTGAGAGAGCCCCCAAGGCACTGAGTAAGCATCAAGGTCAGATCAAGAATGGGCATGACTGACCTCAGAGCCCATGGTCTTCCTCCCAATGTCAGAGTCTCATGAAGGATGTGAGCCACCACTGAAGTAGATACAATGTATCATGAGTTTAACTACTGGCGGAGGGTAATAAAAGATATTTAAATAGAATATTAGGCACTTTTTCAAGTGCCAAACACAGAGTCATCGTCAATCCAAAAAAGAAAATAATCAAATAACGCATACTTGATTTGGCAGTGAGGGACATACAAGAAAGGTTGATTGCAAGGAGGTGAGAAGTTGGGATAAAGTACATAATATGGGCAGGAATTCATGAGAAACTAAAGTTAATGAAAAGAGAATGAAGGTCATATTACTCTAAGTGAATATAGATGATATGCTAGAAATTTGTCTACTAAAAATTAGATTGGGTAATGGAGTCATGGAAATTTAGCTAATCTTTCTGTAGAGGAAATCAATAACTGTATTAAATTGATTGTCAAGAAAAACTTGTATAAACATATTATTTAGACTTTGGATGGTAATTATCAGACTTATCAGATAAATTGCTAAACATAAGGGAAATAGGACAGGGTCAGGGAGAGAGCAGGCAGCAAGGGGGACCAGAGAACTCTTGTTATCCCTTATAAGCCTCATAGGATGTGCATGTGTATATGTGTGTGCAGGAGGGTTATGTGTATCATACATATGATAATCCTGTACTGCATCATTAATTATTTAAATAAAAATGAAGTGTGAAGATGTGTTAAAACATGTATTAAATGTATTAAAAGAAATACAAATATAAAATTAAATGTATTAAAAGAAAAATATATGAAGCTCTTTCCCATACATTTCTTCCCTCAAACACCCTGACATCACACCAAGGAAAGCATTATATTTTTACGACACAGAAAAAAAGAAAAGTAATCATGTTAGGGATGAGAACATACAATGTCCAGATTTGAACCCAATCATGTTTGACCCCTAATACTGTACTATTAGCCATTACATGACTATCAATAGACCCTTCATTTCTTTTGTCTTTGCTTCATTCATTTTCTATACCATTTGGGTGTCCTAAAGCTGACTCTTTCATTGACCTCATATATAAATGTTCATTAGTCCACCCTTAACTTTAGGTTCTGAGTTTTCCTGATAAGGACTCTAGCAAGTCTATTTCCAAGATACTCACACAGACTGACTTAGAGTTATCATGAACTAATACTGGTTTACAAAACACAAGTCATCAAGATCTTATATTCACACCTAATTTGTAGACTTCACTGGAATGTTTAATAATTATGTCAATACTCCTAGAATAAGCCATAAATCCACACCCCTTCCCACAGTCTATGCTCCCTGATCCTTTCCATCCCAGGGAACAGCATCATCAGTCATGTGAATCCTTTTGTCCTTCTTTCTTTATGAACTATAGCAGTACCCAACTGATTGTGTCTATTGCCAACAAATCCATTCCCCTCCATTTGCACTACTGTTCTAGCTCAGGCCACTACTGTGTAGGGAACATTCCTCAAGCTTATCTGACAGCAGTCACTGACACCATGGTCTAAGTAAGCCAAACAGTCTGGACAGAGAAACTAAGGTAATGGTAAAGACTCACCATGGAATGAAGGTCTTTGTAGCTGTTGAGGCTGAGTTTGAGCGGAGGGGAGGCCTCCTTCTGACGTGCATCACAGAAAGCTGTGATGTGAGCTTGCCAGCGCTGCCTTGCCTCATGCTGTGTGCAGGAGCTTGCCATTCCCCCAGTCCTTTGTCTCAGACCTGTTGCTGGGCAGAATTGCTTAGGCATGCTTGGTTTGTGTACACTACCTCAACCCTTGATGTATAGTTCACCTATAGGCTGACTCTGTTATACTTTAACAAGCATGTTAACCTGATTGCATAATGTACCTATATATGTCCTGTGCAACCCTAAATAAAATTAAATCTGTGCCTTCAGAGCTCAATCTCTGATGCCCGGGTAAGCGCCCTGGGTAAGGCTAAGAAGGGTAGGCATTGTCCATCCTCAACCTCAGCAAACCCGTCTCTGAACATCTGTCTTTTGATTATAATAGTATTCCATAGAATCTACTGCAATGATTCTCCATGATTCCAATCTTGCCCACCCTCAATCCATTCCTCACACACCAAGTGATCTCCTAAAAACGTATATCATATTCCCTTTCTTTTTTTTTTTTTTGCCTAAAATGTTCGGGTCATACATAGAAGATGTTGATTTCATGGTATACTCTGGTTAACAATGCCTACATGTATCAAAGCATCCCATTGCACCCCACAACTATGTACAATTATTAAACATCAAATAAAAATAAAGAAATGAACAAAAATTAAAAAATAAAATCCAATGTCGTTCTCACCTATGGCATCAGCTCTCAGAAGACTCTCCCATTCACTGCATAATACAACATTAGCCACGTTCATTCCTGCTAAAGAACATTTCTGCTTCCTTGTTGGCCTCACCTAGAAGCCTCTTTTCATACATCTTTGCAAAGTTACACCCTTCTTTAAATTCAGGTCTTGTATAAAATGTATCTTCTCAGAGAGGCTTTTCTTGACTACTCCCTCTAGCCATTCCCATTGCTCTGCCATCTCCCTTTTTTCATTTCACCATAGCATTTCTTCCTAGCTGATATTTATTATTATTCCTCTGCTTATTGTCCTCCTCTCCCTTCTTGAATGCAATATTCAAGAATGCATGACCTTGCCTGTCTTGTTTAACAAGAATCTCAAGCAGCTCCGCTAACATCCTCACAACCTACAGCAGTGCCTTTATAAATATTTGTCATATGGAAGCCTCTGAATATTTGTTGGATAAATTAATAAATGAACAAAGCACTGACAGACAGTGAAATGATTAATGTGATTCCTTAACAAACAATCAGGCAAATCAACATCACCAAGGAAAACCTCTCTCTTGTACTTTCCTTTTAAGATTTATCTGCCAACTGACCCACAAACTATCCTCCTGTAGCAGTAGACTGTTAGTAATCATCCTGCAGAGGAACTGTTTTCCTCAAATAACTGGACATTCCTCATAGGGTAGCAAACATCCCAAGCTGAAAATATCATCAAAGGCTACAGATTCTACCTAGGTGTTTACCTTGACTTAGGAATGGATTAGAGAAATCAGTAATTGCACTGTCAATTCAAAGGGGATCCTCTTTCTCTATGAGACTCCTTCCTTCCTCCCTCCCTTCCTCCCTCCCTCCTTCCCTTCCTTCCTTCTTTCCTTCCTTCCTTCCTCCCTCCCTCCTTTCTCTCTTTTTGCTTCTCTCTCTCTCTCTCTTTCTGCTTCTCTCTCTCTCTCTCTCTCTCTCTCTCTCTCTCTCTCTCTCTCTCTCTCTCTCTGGTAGATAGGAGGGATAGATTCTGGTGTTCTACTGTGCAGTTCCTTGTGTAGTCACATATGTTCCATTTTAGCAGCAAGAATATTTCTTGCCCACATGTGAAAAAATATTACTAGCTGCATTTTGCCAAGAAGAAGGTTTAAAATCTATAACTCTGGGAATTACTATCCTTTTTAGATGGGGTTTGCCAACCATCTTTTACAGTTTTGTTCACATCCAATTTCTTTGATTTTTTCCTCTGCATGGCATTCTGTGAATATTCCTTGGTTTCTCAGTCGCTGTATCTGTAACTGAGATCTGAAACTATTTTTTAAGGGGGGTATGGGAGATTGAATTCAGGGACACTCAACCACTGAGCCACATCCTCAGCTCTATTTTGTATTTTATTCAGAGATTGGGTCTCACTAAATTGCTTAGAGTCTTGCTGCTGCTGAGGCTGGCTTTGAACTCACAATTCTCCTGTCTCAGCCTCCCAAACCCATGGGATTACAGAGTGTGCCACCATGTGTGACAGAATCTGAAACTATTATATGGAGGATTAGATGTGCTAACACTATCCATCTTAGGACATTTGCACTGTGGTAGCCATGATGTCCCAAAAACAGTCTTTTCCCTGCCCTCACAATAGCTACAATTGTTCCCCCATGACAGATAGTATCATTGAATGTATGGATGAGGCTATGGAGGTTCAGAATAGTTAAGTGACAGTTCTGAGTAGTGAAACCGAGTTTGAAGCTGACCTTTGGAGAGATTCCCCACCCCATGTCCTTTATACTATTCAGCTTTGTAGAGGTACATCCAGGTGGACTGATATTTTTTCCTGCCTACTTTATACCTCTATCCTTAATGTATATTGTGCCATCGGCATCCAACAATGTATAGTTCCCAGGACATGTGGGTGGTTTCACAACTTCATGACTTGGCACATACTCCTATTTTCCTGGAACATATGATTCACTTTGCTCATCTGTAAGTGGCATTATTCATCTTTCACTACTTATCTTAAATACCACTCATTCAACATTCCCAGAAGAATTAGTCAGTATTTCCTTTATGGAAACATCTCACTTGGTATATATCTGCAATACAGCACTTCCAGGACTTTGCTGTTATGGCTTACACATTTATCCAAGGAGAGTAAACTCCTTGGGGCAGAGATAATGTCTTATGTGTGATTATGCCACTGACAGCTAGGGGAGGATCAAGCACAGAGTACATCTCATCAGTAAATATCTTAGGCATGAATAAATATTTAAGTGTATAAAATTATTTCCAGCATATGGTTGAATCATTTGTTGAGTGTGTATAATATATCAGGTGCTATGCTAAGCATTGGGAATACAATTGTGACCAGATAGCCATAATCTTAAATTTCATTGTGCTTTTTAAAATGCTTCAACTTTCATGAGAATACACAGGCCAAGAGTCACTCAGTAGGTGATACTTTAGGTGGATTTGCAGAAGCAAAAGATTAGAAGCAAATATGTAACAAACAACTTTGGTCCTGGGCTACACTATTCTTTCCTGACCATAAAGTTCTAAAAGTACCATTTAAATAATCTGCATATGTTACCTGTAAAAAATCCCAGTCATTGGAGAAGTTCTATTTCTTCCTGGTTCTATTAACTACCTTGTGATAATTAATTGAGCTGGATAGTAGGTTTATTTTTTTTTTTCTCTATCTGTGAGATATTTTATAGTAAATGCAAAAAAAAAAAAAAAAAAGGCAAAAGCAAACAAAAATATTCTCGAATAGGTAGAGATCCATTATGTCAAATATTTCAGAGAGGACAAATTGTATTAGAAGACAAAAACTAAAATATGAAACCAAACAAACATAGGAAGCTGTTTCTGCCCATCTTCATGTCTTCGGGCACATGTTAGCACCAGGGAGATCTAGACTGCATAACTTCTCAAGGACAGAGGACAAACTCCTTAGACCACCTCTGAGATTTTGGTGACAGAGCAGTTGAAAGCTATTTCTTTATGCGACCAAGCATCTGGCAAGAAATGAAGCCTCACATTGCAGAATGGGGTTAACTTGCACTACCAATTGTGTGGGTTTTCTAACTTCATTTTGTAGGAACAAGAAAAGAAATACGTTTCTTATTCAGGATAATAGGGCTCATCCTCCTGCTGAGCATTCAAAACTTAAGTTCATTTCCATTTCAAACTGCTTCTTTATTCCTTGAATTTGACCAGTCTGATCTGCTAAGACTCTTGGGTTTCTTGTCATTCAAACAATTGGATAGCAGGTACCAGCAGGATTCTGTAGTGGTGACTGTAATAGACTGGGATTGGACAGAGTCCTGACGAGTTTTAAGTTTAAAGAGGTGTGGGCAGATGGATTCATGATTGACAGTTTTCAGAGTGGATGGACACACAGAATAGAGAAAAGGTTTTTGAGAAAAGAAGGGAAGAAGGAAAAAATGAAGAGAGAGAGAAAGAGAAGAAGGAAGGAAGAAAAAAGACAAAATTAAAAAGATTTTTCCTCTGAGTCTGTAGAATTGTAAATAGGCAACTGTAGAATAATACAAATGCATGTTTGCATTCCACCTTTTTCGTTTTTTGCTCTGTTACCTTGGAAAATGTCACTCTATTGGCATGACCCTTCATTTCCATTTGTAGACTTTATCATTTCACTATATTTTTGTTGATATTAAAAGTAATGATATATGGGCAGTGCTTATTCCAATATATTTAAGACATGCTAGTTTGTTTTACTTCAGTTCTTACTGCTTCAAAAATTGATAAGAACTTAATAGTAATTTCTTAAAATTATTGATAAGTAATGAGATTATTGAGTGGAGAAAATGATAAATACATATACAGGAGTCAAAAGTGTAATCCTCATAAGACTATTCAGGTCACTTAAAGTAGGAAAGGGAGGATGAAAACCCAATGTCCAGCTGCCCTTTTAGGCCTGT
Organism: Sciurus vulgaris; assembly: GCF_902686455.1. Classification (NCBI taxonomy): domain Eukaryota; kingdom Metazoa; phylum Chordata; class Mammalia; order Rodentia; family Sciuridae; genus Sciurus; species Sciurus vulgaris. The sequence goes on from NC_136472.1 coordinate 77,857,078, forward strand.
GTAAAGGACAGAGAAAATGCACAACAAGTATATTTCACCCATAATTAAATTTAGACAGAGGTACTAGCTATTTTCTTTGATCTTCTCCTGGAAATATAGTTTCCATCTCTTAATTGGAGTTTGACTGAGTCCATTTATTTTATCTCACGGGTAAGTAAACTGGGGGTTAGAGAAAAGATATGAGGCTTTCATCATAAGTTGCACTGGGTCCCAAGAACAGGTCTCCCCTTCAAGTGTGGAGATTCTGTATCTTGTCTGTTGTGAATAAAGCTGCAATGGACATGATTGTGGAGATATCTGTATAACATATTGATTTCAGTTCTGAAGGATTACACCCAGCAGAGAGACTCCAAAAGCACAGGCAAAAACAGAAAAGAAAAAAAAAAAAATGGGATGGCATTGAACTAAAAATCTTCACACCCAATGAAATAATTAAAAAGCAAAGACATAACCCACATAATGAAAGAGAACACATGCAAACCATACATCTGGTAAGGGGGGTTGATATCAAAATATATAAGAAAATTAATAGCAAGTAAACAAGTAACTGATTTAAAAAAAAAATTGGGCCAAGTACCCAAACAGATATTTTCTCAAACAAAAGTTCACTTTGAGAATAATTTACAAAGTAAATATCCAGATGTCCATGGTGTCTCCTTAAAGAAAATGGTACATGGAAGCAATTTGAAACTTGGCAGATGATGACTTCTTCTCTTAAAAAAAAAAAAAAAAAAAAAAAAAAACTTGAGAAAATCAGATATAAAAAGAGTTCCCCTTGCATTACTAAAAAGAAATGTGTTTTCCCAGGACCATGGAATAAACAGCTTTATAAACATGATACCATGCTTAGAAATTTAGTAGTGATCTCAGAGTTAGAATACTTTGGGAGAATGTTTGGACCGCTAAGCTCTTAGGTTTCTATTGTGAAAGATGGAAGAAACTACCTTCCATGCAGTGTAGATTTTAGTGCTCTAGAAAACATAACCAATTTGCTGGCTTTTTTTTATCATTCTGTAGGTCTAAGTGAAAACTCTTATGGAAAAGATGATGATGATGATGATGATGATGATGATGATGATGCTAAAAATGAAAAAACACACTAGATAGTTCCTCACTCAGGTCAGATTTTTCTCCATGAAATTGAAGATATTGGACATCTCTTCTGAGGGAACTGGCAAATTCTAGCAAAGCTTCAAACAGAACTGTGAAATAATGTATCAGTCACATGAAGGCTGAAACAGTATGATTACAGAGAAAGGAAAGGGAGAGATCCTGTACATACTCAATTTAAATTTGCTTGATATTCAGATACGGTATCAAATTTTGTTTTCCCCACAGAACAAGGATGAAGTCTGTGGAATCAGATTTGGATTAATTCCTGGGATTGTTGTGAGTCCCAAACTCAAACAAAGAGCCCCATTTTCTCTTTAAAACATAAGCGTTAAATAAGTTTCAAGAAATAGAACTTTTTCTTTCTGTTAATATGGTCATATAAAGACAATAAACTTCCCACGATTAAAAGGAAAAAGGTTAAACACACAGGGTAAAGAGTGCTTGACAGTGAATTAGTGCTAAATTGGATAGGTATTATCTCTGAAGGCTGATGCCGTTGTTATAGGCAACATTTAATAACAGAGATGAACAAGAGGGACTAGATTTAGAGCAAAATATAGTTTTATTCTAAGAAGAGGCAATAGATTATAAGACAGAATCAATTACCAATTTCTGTCATATTCTTCATGGATTTTAGACTTCTTATATTTGTCAGGCTCATTAAATGAACATTACTATGTCTTCATTCAGAAAGTCTTTTGGTAGTGAAACTTTTATTAAGCTACCCAGGCAGTTACACAAATTCTTAACTCTCCTTCCTCTTATAAATCTTGCACATCATTTGTGTGGATGGTCAGGACAAGATATGTAAAGTGACTGAAGATACTTCATAAATTACTAGAAGATGAAGCAACCCTGGATTATCCCAGGGAGTTAATCACCATACTTCTAGGGGTTTGCTAAGATGAAAATAAAAATGAACAAGATTATTTACTAAATTAATTAATAAAGAATATTACCAGCAGAGATATTCCACATGGATGGAAATTGACATTTGCTGAATAGATACAGGTAAAATTTAGATTTGCCAAATCATGAACTTGACGGATAGTGCTTAGTTATGGAACTTACCTGTGCCTTGCAAATATTTGTGTTTAAAATCACAAATCTAAGCTTTGCAGAGACCAGGGTGCCAAGAGGCAATCTGAGCTAATCAGGAAAACCTCATTCTTTCCCAGGAGATTGTCTAGGTGAACTTGGGCAAGACATGCACATGGGCAGACCTCAGTTCCTTGTCTACAGCAACCTATTGTTAAGAGTATCAAAAGATATACTGTATGAAATTATCAAGCACAGCATTTGGTTCATAATCAATGCTGGGGGAAAGAAACCCTGATAATTGCTACTAACTGAGAAACTTTATCTTATGTTTAAAAGAAATGGAAGTAGATTTATGTTTAATGGAGAAAGAAAGTGAAACCAAGTGCATCCTATTGGTAGATAGTGGGACAATGCTGCTCTGCTGTTGTTAGAAGTAGCAATGAAGTCTTGCCACCTCATCAGTTAGGGCCCAGTTCTCAGGGATCGTGAGTGGGAAGCACCACGGTCCAGGGACGACTTGACCTTGCAGAGGGCAGCAACAGAAAACACCACTTATCTCCATTTGTGCTCATTCAAACTAGTCCATGTCTCCACAGAAGCATCTCATTATGAAAGCTGGGGTGGCTCAGCAGTTACTAACCACACTTGTAATATTGCTGCAGTACTCAAGTATGTATTGTCTCACATATAGTGTGTGAGAATTTAGCTTACTAAAAAGAACCTTCTGGGTTTCAGTGATTCCCTAATAATGTTGATGGTAAACCCAACCAAGTGCTCCCAACCACCATCATTTACATATCAGGAATTCATGTTCGGGGCTAATATGGAGAATCAGAACTATAAAATATGGGTGGAATTTATAAACCAGAGTTAAATATTCTATTTAAGGGTTGTAATTTATAAATTTTATTGTGATGGCAGGACTTTACAGTTCTGATTTATAAGATAAATCATTTATATGTCAAGCACAAAACAAGGTTGGCACAGTCAAAACCTATTACTTCAAAATTGTTGCATGATTTGTAAACCTGTGTCTCTGTCATGAATCCCTGGTGCAATGGACAAAAATTTTGGATATTTCAGGATTTTCATTATGTTTTATAATCAATCATATACTTAAAAATGTGTCTGTGATCCTAAAATATTGTTTACAAATCTTTATCTAGTTCTTTCATTTAACAGGAGAAGATTCATAGGTGAAACACATGGTAGCTAGTCTGAGTTGGTTAAAGTATGGCTTTATAAGTAGGAAAAATACAACAAGAATATTTCTTTAATCTGCATCATTTTGCATGTCTGAATCCTGACTGGGAGTATAGCATACCTGTCTGAAAGAAGGTGTCTCTTAGAAAGCCCAAATACTATCTCCCCTTTTCTTTAGGTCAAAGTGTTTTGTTTCTCTAAGAGGCTGCAAGAGAAAAAGAATAATTACTTTATTATTTAAATTATTTCATAGGATTGTGTAGCCAGAAGAGAACCACATAGGCAATGGTCCTAAGAAGTAGTTTCAAATTTTAATTCTGCCTCTAGTAGTTGGGCAGTTCTTCTCAAGTTACTATCTCTTTCTTATTTTCAGATATTTGTTTAGAGGACTGGACTATCAAATTTCTGGTGACCCTTCCAAGAGTAATCATGTATGACTCAGTGATTCTATCATCTATACTAGATTCACGCCATGGCTAGGGCTTTCTAGAGTTGCTTTAAGTTGTCCAATCCTATTGACACTCCTCAATAACATTGACTACAGATTTTACTTTTTGATAATCTATTTTGGGTGCGAACACACTCTCTGCACGAAGTGATTAGCCATTTATTCCCATATATTCAATCAGGCAGGCAGGATTCATCCAGTCTCCCATTCATCTGTGCCCACATTCATCCCCATCCAATTGTTCATTAAACAAACATGAATTGAACATCCACCACATGTAAGGCTTTTTTTGAGATATTGTGATATATTCCTTCTTGTTACAGAATCTAGGAATGTTGTGTGGTTATCTAGTAGAGGTTTTGGAATCAGATATGTATGGATTCAAGATAAAACTCAATCCAGACCCATGAATTAAAGACAGTACTAACAAGGTCTGGTATTGCTTCTATCTCAATATTCCTCATAAAAGGGGTTCCTTCTGCCTCTAGACTGCTACCTCTGAGGCACAAGTCTGTAGTCTCCTGTCTCCTGCATTAAAACCACAGTGTCCAGGTTGCTTGCTATAGAAAACAAAAATCCTTTTTTTGCTTTTCAGCATAGAAAATCCTTTATCTGGGCTTTTCCTCTCATATGACCTTGTATTTTGAAATATCATATCGATCTTACATTTATCAGCAAATGGGAGGGAATGAAACTTAGAGACAGTTTTTAATGTCACTCATTTTACTAGGCAATTTCTGTAGATTATCTCACTGTATCCTGATGGTCATCCTTCTTAGTAGATATTATTCCCATTTTTTACTAATGCAGGAGTCACTCTCTGCATTGAATCCAAGATAATGACTTACTTCTAGCTCCTGGCTCCAAAGTGCAGGATTGTTTAAGTGCAAGATTATTCTTAGGCAATATCTAAAAATAAAGCGCCTTATATTTGGTGGATGTTCAATTCATGTTTGTTTAATGAACAATTGGATGGGGGATGAATGTGGGCACAGATGAATGGGAGAATGGATGAATCCTGCCTGCCTATCTCCTGGCTCCAAAGTGCAGGATTGTTTAAAAATACTTCATCCCATAGTCTTTATTGGTCAAATATTATGAAGAATAGCTGACCTGGTAATTCTGGTGTAGATGTGACAATCAATATTTTTCAATATAGAATATTTCTATAATTTTTTTCTTGTTGTCAACAAATCTGGTAGATTCATTAACATGATGTCTCTAATTGTTAATTTTATTTCAATTTCAACCTTAAAAGCCTAGGAATTTGAGCCTGAACTATTTGACTTACCAGGGTTATCTTTTATGAAGGCTTATGCCCACTTATAATTCAATGACTTTATTCTGCCAAAGTGATCAGCCATATACACATCCATGCTTTGCATATACAGTTTATTCTTTAAGTCCTCACGACTGTCTAGGTTTGCCAATGCTATTTACCCTACTTAGTAGTGAGAAGATTGAAATTCAAAATTTAAGTGAATTTTCCAGATCATACAGTTGATAAATTTTAGAGTGAGTCTGGCAGAATCATGGGCTTTCTCCTACGAGTTCTGTTCCTAAATTTTAAGGTCCTTTGTAATTGGAGTCACCCTGACTTTTTTCTTCTCACTCTTTTCCAGTATAGGCCAGCCTCCTACCACAGGCCTCACCGAGACTCACTCCCAACTCTCCCCATGTGATTATTTATATCTCCCACTTACAAAATTTCCTTGATAACAACAATTCTGAAAATTAACTATAAGGAGCAATTCATAGGCATTATCTTATGTTTACAATAGTACAGTACTTACTGTCAGGTACCATTATCCTTATTGGTCAAATAAGGAAACTGAGAAATTTGGGTGAAGTTAAATAATTTACCCAGAGTAAAAAGAGTGCAGAGTGGGGTTTGGTTTCAGGTCTATCTGAGTCCTGGACCATTATCTTAAATACCATCCTATTCTCTTATAAGGGATAACCCAAATCTGAATAAAACTGGGGTATAACAGAAATAGATGGTTTTGGGTATTACCATGCATTCTCAATGGAAACAATATGTCTCCCAAAGGGGCAAAAATTGGTGTTGGGTGGATGTCACAAAATATTTGACATCACAATTGTTTTTGGCCTTTTGATGGACCCTGAATAAACAAAGAGATAGTATATCTATGGAATTTGATAGTCAAGTCAGGGATTGGGAGATCAGGAAAATAGTACTTAAAAAGACTGCTGGGAGAAAAATGATAATTATAAAAAGAAAAATGTATACTGAGAAAAAAATGTGTTAGGTAAATATAGTTTCATGTTTTAGTTGCAAATAATTTGTTCTAGGGATTGTTGCACCAAGAATATTAGACAGATGACAACATAAGCCCTACAGTCAGCAGTGGTTACAGTGTTTAAATCTCACCATCAGGCTGCTTATTATAAAAATCTGTGGTAAAAGTCAAGGACATGGCACTAAAATATTCCTCAGTAGAGAGCTTTTGTGGAGGAATATGCAAATGTGTTCCAAGTAAATTGTTTTTTGGTGATATAACTTGATTCCTGAATAGAATGATACACAGACAAAAGGATGGGTTACATGCCCTTTGGCTACTTTAATCATGTATTCATTGTTTTAGTCAGATTTTTTAGCAGGAAGAGAATTCAAGGTTGAGATCTAGTAAGATATCTGGATCCAGTTACCTGTCTTGCTAATTATGCATTTGTACTTTCCTTTCAACAAAGGGAAGGTATTCTAGTTTCCAGCTGAGAATACTGACACATTCAATAAGCAGTTAGAAAACTTCTACTGTAGTGCACCAACACTATCCAACAAATTAGAAACACAAAGACAAGGCTGTCAAGAAGCTCAGGGTAGTTGGCAGCTTCTAACTGCTAGAGATGGAGCATCATCGCAGAGCTTCAAATGCACCCTTCCACCTGCCCCCAATGCAACTCCCACACCCAACTCCAATGCTTTAATTCCATTTTGTTATTAAGAACTTCATTTAAAAACTATCTTCATAGGAAACATTGCCTGAATCCCTCCAACAGAAGCTAAGGCAAAAACCCTGCAATCCCCACGGAATGCACATCATGTGTTTATATTTGCTCAGTATTCCTGTCTGTAGGCCATAAGGACAGAACTGATCTTACTTACCTTGGAATTAGTGCTGTAACTGGTTTACAATAGGGATAAAATGAGCATTTGTTGATTGTGCTATTGATCAGTTGGTTGACAGTAATCTGGAATCAATTCAACTAGTGTGTTAGGCACCCTGTGTGCATCAGACATTGTGTCAAACACTGCAGATGCAAAACAGAATTCTAGGTTTCTGCTCCCAAGGACTTTATGGATTAGCCGGGATTAGAACCAGATACAAAGAAGGCAAAGAAGTCCACTAAGAAAATGCACTATCTGTGTAACAATTCATAATTTACAAAGTGTTTCCATAGTCCATGTCACATCTGGGTTAAATAATAAACTGTTACACAATGTCATCAATGATCTATTTCCATTTTACAAATGAACTGTATGAAACTGAGCAAGGTGGTATGTCTTGCCCCTAATCCCATGGGGCAGAGAGTGTGTGCAGGGGCTCAGTGGATATTGTCCAGCCCCGTGATTTCCTCAGGAAGGGCCAGGACTCAAGGCCAAGAAGTAAAGGCTACTGTGCAGGTAAGAGTGTTTTTGAGCCTGGAAAGAAAGTGTATCTATTACTGGATTTGTGGAGTTCCCCTGCATGAAAGACATTTATTTTAAATGTGTCCTGGGGTGTCAACAGGTAGTATATAATTGATCAAGTATTTTGGGAGTGAAGTGACTAAACATCATCCCAAAGGAAGGCTTAGCATCAGAGAATTATCGTTCTTTGGCTTTCTTTGACAAGGGGTATAAATCAGCAAGTGGATGCGCCCTTCTTGCTTGGGGAAATTGCAGTTTTATAAATAAAAACACTAATCTGTGCTGCTGCCAGACTTTGTGGCAGCCCAGGATTTCAGTTTCTTACCCATCAGCCCTGGGGAACTTTCCTACTGCCAGGTATTGAATATCTCTTATTCTTTTAAGAAAATTTTGATATATATGATAATGAAAAACAAATGCATGCTATTCATTTAGACTGGAAAATATAGAAAAATAAAATTGTTCATAATCTCAGTAATAAGAGAAGAGACCCATAAATATTTTGCAATATTTCTGACAGTCCATTTCCTTTTTAGGTTTTTTCTCTGATAATTGAGTTAATTGAATGTCTTTTTTTTTTTTTAACTTGATAATAGATCATGTCATTTCCCTTTGCTATTATAAATTCTTTTTATATAAAATGTGCTGACATTATATTCCACAATATGGGAAATAACTGTTTAATCAATTTTATATTTGGAAAATTGAAATTTTAAATTTAAATTTAAAAATTTAAAAATAAAACTTTAATACAATTTATATTTGTCTTAGTCAGCTTTTTTGCTGCTGTGACTAAATGACCTGACTAGCACAGCTGTAGAAGAGGAAAAGTTTACTTGAGGGCTCACGGTTTCAGAGGTCTTTGTCCGTAGAAGGCCATCTCCATTTGTCAGGGGTTGAGGTGAGACTGAACTCCCTGGCTGGAGAGTATGGCAGCTCACATCACAGTGATCAGAAAGCAGAGAGAGAGAGACTCCACTTTCCAGATACAAAATATATAACCCATAGGCAGGACTCCAGTGAACCACTCCCTCCAGCCACACCCCACCTGCCTTCAGTTACCACCCAGTTAATCCCATCAGTGAATTAATCAACCGATTAGGTTAAGACTGTCTCAACCCCATCATTTATCCTCTGAACCTTCTTGCATTGTTTCACATGTGAGCTTTTGGGGGAGACCTCACATCCAAACCATAACAGAACTTTTAAAGTTAACTTAGTGGTAAGCATTTTATTGGCCAGGGTTCCCTTCCTTTGGTTCTGATTTTATTTATTACAATTCTTTAATAAATAAACGTAGGGACCTTTTACATATTGGAGTGTGTTAGTCATTGGAGATAGAATGAAAAGCAACAGAGCTGTATTCATGTTCAAACAGAACTTGCATTCTGTGATGGACCAGGGACCATGTCCAGTGTGAAAACGTCAAAATAGAAACACTGGGCAGTCTTGAGGAGTATGTGGAGAAACAGAACCCAGGTGTGAGGTTAATGATATGGCTTCCTGGAGTAAGTGGGATTGAAGGATAATAAGAAATTGGATTCAAAACAAAACAAAATAAAACAACACACACACACACACACACACACGCACACACACACAAACCAGATCAAAACAAGGTGAAAAGCTAGTTTAGACAGCCAAAATGGTGTTCTTGTGACTTCTTTGAGTATCTGACAGACATTTATCACATCTGGAACCTAGAATTCAAGGTGAAAAACGAGAGCGTTGAAGCTAAAGAATTAACAAGCACAAGATTAAAAAGGGCAAGATTAAGATTTTATTTGAGATACTGACCTTCATCTAGAGGGCAATGTGGAATTATTGAGGTATTTTAGTCAGGAAGTGGTAATCACAGTAAAATTTCTATAAGGTAATGCTCCCAGAGGCCAAATCACTGGGGAACAAATGAGGCCCTTTACTCTCTTAAAATACACTCTGAAATCATTTTCTGAAAGGATTATCTTAATGCTAACCTTCCATAGGCATCATTCTATAGGACCCATTTGTTTCTGGGTATAACTATATGTATGGGAACCAATTTATGTTCTAGGTATTAGGTGGTGCTTTTCATACATTCACTTAGGGAAACAACACAGTGTTCATTTAGAATTGAGAATATAACTCCCATTTAATAGAATTTTCCAAGAGTTAAAAGAAAAATTATTTTCCCAAAGACATAGGTTAAATGGTTGGATTTGGGGTCAAACCTAAGCAAACCTGGGTGGTAGGGTCTGTTCTCTCTTTTAAAGTGCTTCAACACCTCCCAATACATTTTACATATATATTACATTCCCAAGAAATATGATACAAACCCTCACTATATTGGTTAGGTTCTCTTTCTATAAAATAATAATGATATAGAACATTTTTAGACCATACTGCAACTTGACTTCTCACAGGAAAATCTTTTTTTCCCCTTCTTTGAGAAAGAACTATAAAGATTAAGTGATAGAAAACAGATTTAGTTACTGGTATGTGGTTTGTTTACACAGTATCCTTTATCTCCCCCTGTTACCACTACAAAACAAACTGTCTACCCTGAAATTAATGTTGGCCATGGATCAGATGCAGTCATCCTGCAGAGTTTTTGACCTCAGGATGTAATAAAAAGTAAATAGCTTAAATTTAGAAGGAGGCTTGCTTCTCAGTGACATCAGCATGTGATGGGAGACATCAGCTTTGTCCTCTGGGTCTTGCAATAGCTGAACTCATGACTATGTGACTTATTCCACACTTGGAAGATCCCTGCTACATGACAGGCTCCCTGTCATTGCCACCTCTCAGCAAGAAAGAGACTAGGCAGTCTTAAGAACTGAACATAAAGACAGTGTCAATAGTTACAAACTATTCCTTTCTCCCAGTTTTATTGCAGTGACTCTATTAAACACTGTGCGCTGAAGATTCACAAATAAATTCCATACAGAAGTTTAAAAGGTCTTATAATGTGTACAGAAATATTATCTAAGACTACTATTAGAAAGAAGCAATGATTTAGGTCTACTGGATGAGGCAGAATGGCTCACCCTCCTATCCATGATGTGACTTTTGGAAAATGAACCTTTTTAAATGTCAATTCCCTTCTTTGTCCAGTGATAACAGTAATAATACCTACTGTGATTATGAAGAATGAATTTATGCAGTGAATATATCCAAGATGAAAAAAAGAAACCCTCCTTAAAAGTGAAGGATTATTTATTAAAAATAAATAAATAAATAAAATCATCTAAATATATCATTATACAACACTTAGATATTTATTGATTTTGAATTATATGTTCGACTACTCAAAATATAGTTTTGAATGTTATTTCATCTAATTAAGAAAACCATTCTTATGAAATAATGCAAAACACCACTCTGTTTGCTGGCCTAAGCTCTGAATTTGGGTCTAGGCTTCATCACTGTAGTTCTTCATAAAAATTATATACCCTCTTTTATCTTAGTTGCCTCCTCTTTAATTTGGGTATTTTAGGATCTACCATACCCTTCGGAAGGTTCTTATGATAATTTGTTGTTACTTTCCAAGTAGAGTATTTTGTGATGCTATATTCCCTTTCAGGCCTTTTCTGAAGAGATTTAGAATCCAATGTGAGCTTAGAAAATAGATAGAGCTGTGCCCTAGTGGGAAGGAAAGGAAGAGGGAAATGATCAGGGAACAGGGCAGTCTTCCATGTCCCATAAAAGAAAGCAAGTCCCTTAGATTGGTGATTCAAAGTCAGGCCCCAGGGCTAATTTCTGCTCCCCTTAGAGCACCCTGACGATGGTCACAGATGGAATTCATGGAACAAAAGGCAGCTCAGGAGGCATGGAGACAACCATGTTTATTCAGAGCGTGGCTGGCTGTGAGGCAGCAGGCTCCCTCCCGAGACAGTGGCCCAGCACATCCACCACAGCTGCACACGTTACAGAACATTAGCTTCAGAAGTCACTTTCAAGGTCACAGAACCCATTTCTCTCACTTTATATGCTGGCTCCAGTGTCCCTACCGTTAAGCTCTGAAGAGTACCTGCTACCATCTTGTCTTGGGCAAAAGCTCTCCTGTCCTTCAGGTAAAACCTTCCCGGACACAAACAACTGAACAAACGAGTTGAATGAATGTGCCCTTTACTTGACTTTTCTTCTTCATCGACCCCTGTCCCTCCATTCTGACTCTCATCCCCAGGATTGATGACTCCCCACTGTTTGAGACCTTAAGTATATTCTTTTTGCCTTTAGTCTATATATATTTTCTATGAATTTCAAAGTTTCTATTTCCATATCAGTGCTGAAAATGAGAATAGATCATGTCCTAAGTGTTATCTAAAAAACAAAACACAGGAGGCAATAAGAACCTAAAACATTACGGGAAATACCTAATTAATGATATGAACACTAAACATAGAGGCTATATTTTCCTATTTAAAATGATTGAAGAGAACAATTATTTATGTCAGAGCCCTTTTACAGAGTGTTTCCTTGGCATGTACTTTTTTATTGATAGTTACTCTTTACTCCATTCTTCCTTAAAGAGTTGAAGATAAAGAGCAAATTTAAGTTAAACAGTAATGGCAAAGGGTATTCTATTGGTTGAGTCACTTTTGATCCATTATTATAGTTAGTTTCTACGTATTTTATTATATAATCAAGAGAGTATCAAGATTTTTGATACCATTAGGCTGAGATAAGCAAAATAGTCCACAAACCAAATTTTGCTTGCAATCTATTCTTTTAAATAAAAATTTCTGGAAAAACAGACCTGAAGATGTATTTACATGTTGTCTCTGGACACTTTTGCTCTACAATGCCACATAACATGTGCCACAGAGACCACATGTTATGGAAAGCCAGGTTATCTGGTCTTTTAGAGACAAAGTTTGCTGACCCCTGCATTACTATAAAGAGATCATAGAGGAATCCAAATCATGGTGGTATGTCTCTCTGAGACATAAAGGAGCTCACTGTGTTATTAAAAACTCTTTGGTACTTTTTTCTGGGTAATTGACCTACTACTATTATTTTACCTGATTTAACAATTTCAAAAAACAGACTGTAATTAAAGAACAACAATAAAAAATCAAAGGGGAAAGAAAACCTCAACTCTGAAATAGAACTGAATCCTTCATTATTCTGAGAACACTTTAGGGTCATCATAGTAAAGGCAGATTCCCCTCCTAGTCATACCTCAAATGGTCTAGCAATATATACAGATGCATAGTGTGAAATACCCTTGTTTACACCAAAATAATCATTGAAAGTAGTTAATATACAATCAGGAATTGTGGTCCTTCAAATACTTACAAGAGTTCAACTATTTGTCTGTTTCTAACATAACTGAGTTCCTCAAGAAGAACTGTATTTTGCTTTTTGTCTTGGTTTATTCTCAGTTGCTTCCACACCTCGTGAAGTGTCTGACACTTAGTAGATCTTCAGCTAATGCCTAATGAGCTGAACTGAGCAAGCACTATTTACCAAACATAACTTGACACCACTCATTGACTAACATTAAATGCATTCTAATCACATTATCCCTTGCCAGCCTCTGTTCTAGAAGCTAAGGAGGCTAACTAATGCTGACCAAATTACCAGCCGCTGAATGGGCTAGGTGATAGTTTGGTTAATGACACATGAGTAAATGTTGGTTAGGAAGGTTCTAGAAATCTGATTATCTGATAACAGGTTCAGATACAAATTTCCAGCCTTATTCTTTCCCAGAACATGTAATGATGCCTGCTGTTAGAATAACTAACTTGTGAATAAGACATTTAACTAAAAATTTGCAAATAGTAGAGCCAAAAGGTAAAAGGGGCTGGACTGTTAGTGGAGTCCCTGCACTAGCCTATTTCCCTTCACCTAGATTTCTTCTTATATTAGAAATATAAATCATTATTTAATCTTCTATTTGTTTGAACTTGTTACTTGAAAATTAAACCAGACCTAATTATCTCAAAAATCTTGGTGGCAACATCATCAGTCATGAAATCAACTAGATGTACAAGTGTCACTAATTATTCCTATGAGAAATATTGGGGTGACCAGTGAAAAATGTCTTAACTAGGAAACCCTCATTCTTGCAAGGCATTTTTGGAAGGAAGGTAATGAAGATGAGAAATAATTTTTTAAAATAATTTACTACATTCCAGAGAGTCTTCTTGTTCCTTTGTATCTGTAATCTTACTAAAGCTACATGAGGCCACTCTAAAGTGGAATCTTCATCTTATAGTATATATGAAGAACTTGCGTTCAGAGAGGTCAAGAAATTTGTTTAAAGGCATAAACATAGGAAGCAACAGAGGTGCAATTCAAAGCTAATTCTATATAACCCTACAATTCATATTGATTCTAAAACGTCTTACTGCTTTCCAAAAAGATGGACTTGTGCTCATTTCTAGGTTGTCCATGTTCTGTCAGAGAAGCCAACATAAATAAAACATTCCCTGTAAAGAAGACTCAAATCCCTCTCTCAAAACCCAATATAGTCTTCTCAATCCATAGCACTGCAACTCCAGCACCTCAAATCAAACTGGTATTACAGAATAAAGACATCTCTTTAAAAGAACCTTATCACCCAATGAGACATCAAGACAGACAAAACTCTAAGCAAGTTTTGATGTACAATATGGAAGACAAAATGACACTATATAAAAGACAAAATGCTTTGTGTAACTTGTCTCCTTGACACGTACAAAAGAACAAAACCATCTGCTATGCCAACTCAAATCTGGCAGTTATGTGCTGTGGATTCAGTTGTGTCCCCTGTAGCTTCTTCTGTTGAAGCATGAACTCCCATTTGACAGCATTTGGAGAGGGGACTCTGGATGGTAATCAGGTATAGTTGAAGTCACGAGACTAGGGCACTCATGATGAGATTAGTGTCCTTCTAAGAGACACCGGAGAGCCTCCTTGTTCCCTCTCCCTTTCCCCCCACCCCTATCTCTTGACCATGTGAGGTCATAGAGAAAATGTAGGCATCCATAAGCCAGGATGAAAGGCCTTGCCAGGGTCTAGCCATGTTGGCAAACTGATCTTAGAGATTTCAGTTCCAAGACTATGAGAAAAAAATTTCTGTTGTTTAAGCCACATAGTCTATGGTATTTGTTACAATAGCCTGAGTTAAGAACGATTTCCTATGAGATTAACAGATACATTCCTTATAATTCATTTTATAGTATAGAAAACAGATAAAGTATAAGTAGAATTGCAGCACGTGTTCCCAACCCTACCACAGCTCACTTTTGTAAGGCCTGTTTGAATCCATGTTTCAAAATGCAATATAGAAAAAGAAAACCAAACAAAGCACGTGGAAACATCAACAAGTACACCCTTTCCTAGAAGCAATAAGCATTTCCTAGATGTCTGTTTATTGTCACCTTTATATCCATAGATGAGCTTGTCAGCTGGCGGTGTACCAGGATTTATATTGTTGGGGCTCAGAATCTTAGTGTTGTTGTCATTCACACAGCTCTGGGTTCCCACAGCAATAGGGAAGGAAAACTCTTCTAATGATAAATTACATCATATTTAAATTGCACTAAAAGAAAGATGGTGAAGGAAAGAATAAAAGATAAGGTTTTTATCTTATAATTCAAAATCCAGTCTTTCTAGTAGAAAGATGAGTATAGTTATTTTTTCTAGTGGTTGTATTCTTTCCTTAAAATTTCTAAAGAAACCAACAGACAAAAGTGGCTCAACTATGATTAACAAAGAATGATGAAACTATCTGAAGCCTTCAGATGAGTAATATTGGGATACTTGCAATTGGTAGGTATTTTTGATGTTAAGGGATAATTAAAACTCAACTGAAATTTCTTTGAAGTGGTAAGAATTTCTAAGAGCAAGATTTTGTGCCCTTGAGTCCTATCATCAATATGGTCAGGTGAATAGGTTATTTTCTAGTTGGGGTACTTTGGTATCATTTGTAACGTATCTCCCTATTTTATAGGGAGGGAAAGTGAAGCCAAAGAAGATTACTTTGTCCCTGGGCACATTTCTAGCAACTGCTGTGGTCAGCCTACAAAAAAACTTTGGGCTCCAATTCTAGTGCTCTTTCCAATTTACTACATTATCCAGTAGTGATGGTGCAGGGATAATGATAATGACAGACATGTTTGAGGACTTACACAATGGTAGAGGGGCTTTGTGAGACTCTAGGGGTATATAGAAAGAATGAAATTCATTCCGAACACATGTCTAATAAGAAATAAATAGCATGACTGTGATTCAGTCTTGTTTTTTTTTTTTTTTTTCTCAATTTTTTTCCATTGTTTTTTTTTTTTCATTTGTTTGATTTTTGCTGTATAGAGTATTGAAGCCAGGACCCCATGTATGTTAAACAAGCACTCTACCACTGAGTTACATGCCCAGATAATTGACCAATTGTTTAATAATTGACCTATTTTTTTATGTAGGATTTAGCCAAAGGAAGATGGTATAAAAGAATACATATTGGCACTTTCAAAATACTGAGTCTAAAATTGAAAAACATGACCTAAGAAACAACAAATGCACAAATGGAAAATTCAACAACCAGTACCACCTTGTCATTTCCAGTTAAATCTCAGAAAATATTTTAGATATGTAAAATTCAATATAAAACATGCATATTGCATAACTGCCTCATGTCTATCATAATATATTTTAAAATGTCTAATGTACTTTATGACACCATAAATGAACAAATACATGAAAAAGTTTAGGAAGGTCTCTGACATATAATACATGTTCAAAAGTGTTGAATGAATTGCTAAACCATCATTAATATACTACTAGTGCAATTTCTTCTCAACTTTATTTCTACAAATTGCATTTAGATTCATTGTACACAAATGGGGTACAATTTTCATTTCTATGGTTGTACATGCTGTAGATCCACAGCATTCATGTACTCATACATGTACATACAGTAATGTTATTTGTCTCATTCCACTATCTTACTTCCCCCCACATCCTTCCTGTTCTCTCCCCTCATTTCCCTTTACACAATTCAACATTCCTCCATTCTTTCCTAATACCCAGTCCCTGATTTTGAACATCAAATTTGGCAAATGTCATTTGCTACTGGAGCAGCTTGTATTGAGTAGAAACATTCCAGAATCAGAAAGAGCCATTGAGATGATCTTTCTCAAATATACATAGAGTACCTGTAAGCCCCCTATCAAGTATTCAACCTCCCTTCCAACTAAAATTGTTGAGGGGTAGAAAACTCCTTTTTTGTTCATGATGCTTTTTCAATCTTTGGCCAGCTCCATCTGAAATTATAAATATATGTGCATATATACCTCCACACACATTTTGGTTTGTTTATTGTGTGTGTATGTTCTGCAGTCAGATTGTGTTGAATCAGATACTGGTTCAATAACTTATTGTGTCACTTGGGTCAAAGTGACTTGATCAGTCTGTACTTTAGTTACCTCATTGAAAAAATACAGATAATTATAATAATTAATGGAATTGTTTTGTTTATTAGATTATTAAATACATGAATAGAACTTGAAGCATTATGTTCTATATAAGTGCTCAATAGGGGCATATATGCACACATATACATATGTATATGTACAATAAAATTATAGTTTGGCTCTTCATAGTTTTAGTAATAGCTGAAATAGTACTTGTAGTAGTCACACATTTATCTCACTACATAGTTAACAATCCTGGTTGTATCAATCTGCTAGACTTACAAGGGAAAGTGCAGCTATAATTTTATTTCATAGTTTTTCTTACATTTGTTCCTACAAGGTAGAATTTCCTTTATTGGTGTCAGTGTGGCCCACTCCCTGTCACTTTTCTAACATCACAACCTGAGTCAACTGGAATGAAAACCAAACCCCAATTCTCAGTTCAGGATTTTTCCCCACAACTTGTCTTCTGAAATTTAAAAATGATTACCTCTCAATTTTTTCATAGTATTAAAATACATTTCTACCTGTGTGCTGCCTTTAATACTCCTTAAAATCACAATTAAAATGAAACTATTTGTATGACTATAAACCCAATTTGGTACTTTTTCATATTATGAGATCTTTCATTTCAACCTAAGAATATTAATTTCACAGTGGCCCAAGGAAATAAAAAAATACTCTATTATTAAAGGTTCTATGCCACATTTTTCTACAATTTGGATGAGTAACTAAACATAGTAATGCCACATTAGGATATGAGTATACATTAAGGATTTTTTAAAAAAATTTTTGGTACTGAGAATCATACCTGGCACTCAACCACTGAGGCACATCACAGTTCTTTTATATATTTTATTTGGAGACAGAGTCTTGCTTAGAACCTTGCTAAGTTGCTGAGGCTGGCTTTGAACTTGTGATCCTCCTGGAATTACAGTCTGTCCCAGTTGAGGATTGTTTTTCCCTTGTGAACTTGGCAAGTTGATGACAATGCTGTCACAATCTGAGAGCAACCAGAACATCTAATTATGCTTCTCATACCACAAATAAACAGAGCACTTGGCACTGATTGATAAATAGGAGGAATTCCACCTCACAGAGATGCATTTGCCATCCGTTCTGAGGCATTGCCTGTCTACCCATCTGCCTCCCATGAACAGCACTCCAGGCGAAGCATCTGTAAGATGTGCAGTGCGTGCTGACCTCCCTGAGCCCAGGACTTGGGTGTTGTGTTCACTTCCCTTTTACCAGGACCTGGAGCAGTGCTAGTTGGCACATGCTAGGTGGATCAATAAATATATTTAGTGAATCAATAAATGAATGCCAGTTCCTTTTTCCTCTCACAGGTCTTTTTAAAAATTCTCTAGGTGGGGTACAGTCCAGCCTCAATCTCTCAAGCTATTTTAGTCTCCCCAGTGACCTTTTGTAAAATTTGCTCTGAGTTTTCATTCACAATGAGGAACCCTTCCCTAATAGTTACAAAACAGATTTGAGAAGAAAAAAAAAAAATTTGGTGCTACTTCCATTACTTTTTAAGTACTTACTTCATTTTAATTGCCTGGATTTTTCTTTTTAGGTCTTTTCCTACTTTTCCTAGACTCTAAGTTCTGTGATGGTATTGACTGTGTCTCTTTCTAAGGTCCCTGTATAAAAAAAAATGAGATTGGAGAACATCAATATATATTGAAATTAGTCCATTAAAACACACACACACACACCCCACATAGTGATGAATTTTGCAGCCCAGGTTTATAGATAAGTAACCCACAGGTCATAGGGACATAGTGACCTCCTCAAGATCTCAAAGCCAACTTGTGTTAGGGCTAGAATGACCATGCAGGTGACCTTACCTCTCATCCAGTTTTATTTCTTTCATATTATATCCTTCCCCAGCAGAGATCTATTTTAAAAGGGTCAAGGAGTTACCCTAAAATGTTAAAGCTCTAATCATAGCAAAGTGTTTAAGAATCCCTCAAAACATGGAAGCTGTAAGTCTCTCCCAGTGACCTCCCCCAAAGTCTATCATTTAAGAAATTTATCTGATATTTTTGTTTGAATGTTTGATCCTGAATTTATTTATAATACATAGACTTTAAAATATCTTGAGAAAAGGCTAAAAACAATTGTCTTTGGGATTCTTCTATGTATCCTTCCCCCTTTGGTGGACTTGATATAATTAAATTATATGATTGTCACATGATCCAACATAAATTATTTATTTTTCTCCTTTTATAGATGAGAAAAATGAGATTAAGCTGAGCAATTTGCCCAAGTCCACCCATCCCCCAAATGGAAGAAGGGAAGTAAGTATCCAGGTCTGGCTGTGCTGGAGTGCATGCTTATATCTTGTTTGGTTTTTGTTTTGTATTTTTACTGTAAGTGTGAAGTGTACAATATAAAATAGCATCTTATGTCATTTGGCTGAATAATAGTTTTCAATTTAGGGGCAAGCTCCATTTACTACTTTGCCATTTTAAAGGATTATAAAGAAAAAATAAATTTGGAAAACATTTTTTTGTTTTCTAAAGTTCAGTGGATGTGGATGTATTGGTGGCAAAGGGCCGTATCGAATACTGCATTTTATATCTGAATTTTTAATTGGAAGAGAAACACATTATCCAACCTGGACTGCTGTAAGTAAGAATGTTGTCCATCCAAATTAGTCTGCAAAATCCCACACAATTGCATCAACAAATAGATTCTTTATTCAATTTTGGTTTGTGGGCTATTATAATAAAGCAGAGGATTTCACTCCTCAAAATCATGAACACAGTCATCCTTTAATATGTTTTCCTTCACTGTCTATTGTATATGTGCAGAAAAGGGGAAAAAGTCTAAATCAAAGCTTAACTTTCATCAGCCTTGTCATTAGCAGAGGCCATAAGAAAGAAGTTTTGAAAAGGAAATGAATGATCTCTGGGACTAAAATTCGAGGCACACTCAGAGTTATGTAGAGTGATCACTAAGAGTGCATCCATGTCTGTGAATAGAAGATACTGCAAATACCAAAAATAGATTTCACTTTTTCTTTTTCTTTTTTTTAATTGGTTCTTTTTAGTTATACACAACTGTGGAATCCATTTTGATGTAATTAAAAAACACGGAATATAACTTGTTCTAAGATATATTTCCCAGTATGTCTCCTTCCTCTGCCCTCCTCTGTGGCTGGCGAGACCCAGGGCCCAGGATTACCTCGCATGCATCTAAGATGGCGACTGGCAGAGAGCCAGAGGGCATGTTGAATGCGCCTTGAGAAAAACGGGAAGCGTTTACCATTGGCTGTATGATAATTAGTTCAGCCGCTTAGCCCGTGGACAGATATATCCTACAGTATGCTTGAGCTCCTGATCGCTTGGCCTTTAACAGGATTGGATGGACATATCTGGTTACAATTGCTTATGCATGAGGCTGCTTATATATTGAGGGTGTTATCCGAATACAGCGGAAGATGCTTCATGAACCTCTGAAGGGTACATGTTGTTTGTCCCGCTGGTCGCGGCAAGCGGCACTCCTCCCATCCTTTGCTTCCTCCCACCCCTTCTCCCTCCCCTTTACTCTACTGATCTTTCTGCCATTTATCTGCAGTTTTTTTTTTTTTTTTCATAAATTTCTTGGGGATGCACACAATGGTGAGATTCAATAAGGAATGTTCATATAAATACATAGGAATGTTATGTCAGATTCATTCCACTGTTCCTCCCTATCCCATCTCTCCTCCATTCCTTTCATTCACCCTGTCTTCTCCACTGAACTTCTATTCTTTTTTTTAAATCCCCTACATCCCTTATTGTGGGTTAGTTTCCACATATCAGAGAAAATGTTTGATCTTTATCTTTTGAGGACTGACTTATCACTTGTTCTTAAAGTGATAAGAGGGGACCATCCTAATGGTTTAAAAATATCATCTTATGTCTTTATGCAACTTGCTGACTATAACTGATCTGCTTCTCAAGGATGTAGTATTCAAACAGTGCATACACAGCCTTGTATCCTCACGTGCCTTGATCGTGCCATTTCACTCTTGATCGAACTTATATCTTTGAACTGTTGTTTTGAAGACTTCAAAATCATTATGTTCCCACTTCCAGGCATATAGCAGAATATGTAATTTGAACTTCATCAGAAACCAACTCTCAGATGTGTACAGTAACAGTTTTGAAGAGTAATCACAACTGTGGGTGAGTGAAGGGAGGAGGACAAGGCTTAGAGAGGAATTGAGTTGTGACAGAGTGGCAACAAAGAGCTGAGACTCTCCATGGAGAGCTCTGGAACTGGATTAAGCCTTCAGTTGGACTACCTTAGGGAAAATGGGTGACCTTATCTGACTTATTACCTGGTTGTGAATGCAGGCCATCTCCTGGGAATGGGTAGACTCTTCAGTAAAGGAGTTCTGCTGAAGGCAATTTCCACAGAGGGAGTCAGCTGAGAACCTTCAGTTGCCAATAGGTCCACAGCTGGGGGATGACCACTTGCCCCTTGAGGAGGACATGGGAAGAGGAGCTCAGAATGCACTGGAGCATATCATAGTAATCATGGTATGAACCAGTAACTAGCATGTGCCGAAGATTCAAAAAACAGCTGAGAAATTTAGGACATGCATTTAGAGTCTTTTGGTAGAAATCACTGCTTCACCCCATATGCAAAGGAAAAAAAAAAAAAAACAGGAGAAAAGAGGAGGAAGAGGAGGAGGAGGAAGAGGGAAAGGAAAGCTGAAGTGGGGGGACTGCTTTTAGCCAGTTATAAAGAAATGTCTTATAACCACAAGAAAATGATCTGTGAATCTGACAGCACTTCTAAAACAGATTAGCCAAGTAAGTATGTCCAACCAAAACTTAAATCCAAGAAGTTGAAAGAAAAAGTAGTGTGATCTTTATAAAACTTTGGGTACAGATCATGCATCTCTTTAAGACAGTGGCAACTTCTAGACTGGTGGTAGTGAATCTGCCTTCTTGCCCTGCTCCTCATTTATAATATGAGAAGCCCTTCCTGACATTTTCATGATTACCATCCCAGTTTTACCTTGCAACTTGCTGCTGGGACTAGCTTACCATTGTCCAGTTGGCTTTCTTATTTTGGATGCAGGGTCCTACCAATACTACTATCTAAATTTTCAAGCCATTCCTCCCATTATGGGCAGGGTATTCTATCATTCAGATCCAAATTTGTCACTCTCCTAATTAAAACACCATAGTACTTGCTTAAATCCTCTGCATGGCAAACAAAACTACCCCCTTCCTGCTTCTCCCTCATTACTCTAAGTTCCTCACATTCCTACAACTATGTACTACATTCTACCATTCCAGATTATGTTCATGTATTCATTTAACAATTATATATTGCTACACACACATATTTGTGCTGTTGTAGATAAATAGAACACTAAATAGGATATAGAAATATACAAAATGTCTTCCAGGATAGACACTCCTCTTTTTCTTCCTGGAATGCCATTTCTTTCTGAATGAGGTAAATATTTATACATTCCTCCCAAATCCACATAGCTATAGCTATATCATACTCTTTAAGTCTTCCTTGTAAACAAATCTCATTTCCATATACCCCACCAAGATAAGCAATTCCTCTTTTTTTTTTCTTGGATCATTGAATTCCATGTGCATATGCCTCTACAGTGATTGAAACTTTAAAACATATTTTGAATATTTTATTATGTAACATATTGCTCATATAAAATACTATGTTTTATATAGATATATAGTAGATATTATGTATATTTGTATGCTTATATGTGTGTACACTTACATGCCAAAGCATTAAAATGAATAACTATGACCCTACCACCAGATGTAAGAACTAGAATGTTATTACTGTTATTGTTTCTACTTATGTGCCTCTTCCCTGGTCTATTTTTTCATTTCATTTCAGAGGTATTACTATCTCAAAATTTGTGTTTATCATATACTTCATTTTGTTTTGGTGTAAAGTATATGTGCTTTTATTTTTGAAAAATATATTATTTACTTCACATTACTTCTGAGATTTCATATTGTAATGTAATCATAAAATGTGCAATTATTTAGAAGTGTAAATGAGTAAATTTAAGTACATACTATTCCATCAATTAATGTTAGAAATGATGTTGAATAAAAGAGCAGTTGGCAACAGACCATGTATATAGTATGATGCCATTTTAATTGCAAAATATTTAATTACTTTTTTATATGTGTATATTTCTAACTGGACTATGAGTTCCTTGAGGAAAAAATAATTTTAAACTTACCTTTATATCATTGATATTTCCCCAATATCTAGCATGGTGCTCAGCATATCAAGATAGTCAATACATATTTGTTGAATTAAGATGAACTCATTAATCCATATCCATTGTGATTTCTGATCATCTTTTGGATTCTAGGCTATCTGACATCTTCCATTTTGATTTCGGTTCCTGATATCAGTCTCCCTCTAAACCTAACATTGCTCCATGTAATATAATTTGACATACCACCTATATCCCTTCCTCTGCCTAAAATTTAATTGGTCCTATTTATAGTTTTGCTACTACAGTGTTAGACCTGCAGATAGAAGAAATTCCTGACTAATATATCTGGTAAGCTACAGAATTCTTCTTTTTTCTTTCTTTTCTACTACTAAAATTTTATGTAAACCAGTATCACGAGTAGCTGTCATTCTAAAGAATTACTCAGACTCAACTGCAGGGACCTGCTTCCAAGCCCTCCATTTCCCACTGTTGAAACCTTCCACTGAAGTTTAGCATGTCTGATTGCTACTATTTCCACCACTGAAGATGCAGAGAAGTTACTTCTCAGGGTATTGTCAGGGATAAAAGGTGCCACTCCTTCAGGGATGTGCTATTGGGGTTATCCCACATTACCATATGACTGGACACAAGATCAGTTCCTGCATGCTTCATTTAACCCCTCTCTTTGAGACTCAGTCTCAACAAAATGGAACAAATACATGTTTGAGTCTTTATCATATTTGTTATTTGTTAATTTTTGCATACAACCTTATAAAATATCCACACTTAGATGCAAAAGAAGTTATTAGATCACACAACTGACATACTGGCAGTTCCAGAACTGAACTTTTCCATGATTATGATGATTATCAATGACAATTAATATTTATGGTACCACACCTGATGTTGCTACTTTTGAAAAAGTTGGTTTTAGAATAGAATTCATTATTTTCTGCCCAGGCTTTTCTGCCCCCCTGATAAATTAGAAAGTGATAGCAATGACCTTGTCTCTTTCAACTTTGCTTGCTCAGAGACTAGCATAGTTCTTGATCCTTTTACTTGAATTATAAGATGGGGATAATAATAATATAAGACCCTCTTGACATAGTGGTTACAAATAGCAAATGAGAAAAATATATAAAACTTGTATCTAAATTATAGATATCTATTATTATTTATATCCACAGTATGCTACTTATACATATGCCAAACCAATCTTTTTAACACCTTGGATGATAATCCTCTGGAGATCTAAGCTTGGTTTATATCATCTTGGTATCTGATAGCCCAAATACAATGCACCTAATTACTGCTTAGTAAACAATATTACATGAAAACAACTATCCACTAATATTGAAATCATATTAATCTAGTTTCACTTGAATATCAAGGAAAGTTGAATTTCTGATATTAATAAAAGATGGTTAGAAAAGTTATTGTATAGTAATCATGAATTTAAAAAAAAAAGTAATTCATTTAAAAATGCATGTCATTGAACTCCTTCATGAAAGTGGCTGTTGGTCTAGAATATCAACAATAATAACAATAATCCTTCTTACATATGTGTATATATCTGTAAGTTTATTGAGATATCTTTAATACTCAAAGGAAACATAGGCAACAGTGTTTCATAAATAACTCAGTGAGGATCTGAGTGGTTAAGGGCCTTGGCAGGTCACACAGGAACTTGGTGACCCAGTTTGGATGTAGCATTTCAGCTTTTGAACTGATGCTTCTTTTCAAGTGCGATGTTTCTATAATATTCTCCCATGTAATCTCATGAATTAATTAAACCACAATATTCATTAATATTTAAGATTAATTTCTATTTATCTTTAATTTCCCACTTGTTTTTATTCAATATATACATTTTTCCTGATAAAATTTGCATTTTTTCCCTTTTTTTATTATCTTCCTCTTTTTCTTGCCCCATTACCAATATCTCAGTCATCTACCCTCAAAAGTCTTTGTTTTGCACAAAACACATTCCAGAAGGTAAACATAAATTGATTTAATCTACTTGCTTATGAAAAACAAAATTAAATAAAGAAAAATCTTCTAGAAATTCCAAGAATTGATTTCCTTGCCAATTTCTTTGCAAATTCCATCACCATAATGAAAACATTATTTTCTTAGTGGATGATTGTCTGGAAACTTAGTGTTAGAAAGGTGTTCTCCAAATTGTACTTGGCTGAACGTATTTCTGGGATCTTTTTCTCTAAAATACAGTGCATCAAAGCCATGAATTTGGAATTGCTCTATATGTAATTGTTATTCATAAACTCATAAGCCTATTGAAGTCTCTTCTGCATTCATTTAGGAAGAGAACTGGGTAAGTTTGCTTAATATGTTTCCTAAACACAGGGTATGAAGTTAATTCCCTTCTAATATATAACTTCATTGGGAAACATTTGGAAGACCCCACAACAGATTATGACTTGAGGAGCTATGCCTTCTTTTGAGTTTTCATTCCTATTACCTATGTAGGTTCCTGGTATATAGAGGACCCTGATATATATTTTTTTAATGTCTTTATCCTTTTCACTGAATGAAGGGATACAGTGTGTACATATTCCTGGGGAATGCCATTGTCCTTCGTCTAGCACGCACTTCCTCATCTCATGTTCATCCACTTGTCCCACCTCTTATACCAGCTTCCTTATCATGTAGTCTTGCTAAGTCCTCCACTTACTCTCTCAGATTTCACTGTCTGATTGGAAATCCTTTCTTTGACTCTAATCCCTAAGAGCCTCCTTTTCCTATTAATCAAACTTCTCTTGAAATCCCACTTGCTTTCTTTCCACTTGGCTTCATCTCAAAGCCTAGGTAAACCTTGGCTTTTTCATGGACTCCTCAGATGTAAAACCAGGGAGTTATTTTTCACAGAAGAAGTCCTGACACCTATGATAGTCAACACTTTTATATCTGCATCTATATCTGTCTCCAAACTTAGAGCCCAAAACATTTGGGGACAGATAATTCCTTAATTCTTTGTTATGGAGGATGGTTCTGTGCAACTGAGATGTTTCACATTATTGGTTGTCCTCTACTGATGAGATGATAGTGCCAAAATCCTAGTTGTGACAACCAAAAATGACTCCAGAAATGGCAAGGTGTCAACTGAGAAACAAAATTCTACTCCCCATCCCCAATTGAAAGCCTCCAAGTCGATATCCATAAAAGTATCCACATTTGCATTTGGGCTGAGCAACACTGATTCATCTTCATCTGTGTCTGGTACCAGGTTCAATAGCATATGTTGACTATTTTACTTTCGATGATGATCCTCAGAGATATTAACAGCACTAGCTTAGGCAAGAAGGAGACACAACTCAGAGAGAGAGAAATAACCCACAATGAAAGCCACTGTGCCATGTGTGTATTTCCTTTCACTATGCTATCTGAAAACTTCTGTGAGCAGGATAACTGTTACTTTTACCTCTCTACCTCCTGCAAGGTCTATTAGGTAGTAGTTATATAACAACAACACTAAAATAGTAATCAGAAGAAAGAACCCTACACTTATCATGTATGAGCTTTACATGCTTCTAGGCTGCAAAATTTCCAGATTTTCATGACTACTCATTCCTTAACCCTGTGTGTTTATACTAGATATGTAAATTAGATATAGTTGTATTACTTAAGTGCATTATTTAATAATATAATTGTGTAAATCTTTCCGCCTGTCTTCAAGTTTTGGCATCATGGTATAATGAAAATTACATGAGCTTTCAGAATAAAAAAAAATGTTAAATTTAAATTCTAACTCCATGCCTAACTGGCTATGTGACATTTACTTCAAAAACTAAACATTTCTTTCATTGATGCAAAGAATACAAAGCTGAAAACCAGAACCCTGAGTATCTAGAGATTTATACTCTTGTTAAGGGAAATGGAGCTTGAGAAGATATTAATTCAAATAGAGAGATATAACATTAAAGGCATGCACAAAGTACAGAGATAATACAGAGAGGAGAGAGTCTAACTCTGTCAGGACGTTAGGGGCAACTTTTAGTCCATAGTAGTTATGGAGGGTGTTAGGGACTAGAGACAAGAGACGAGCATCTTCAACTTCCTCATTATTTATGAAATAGGGATAATCCTACCCTTCTCATAGGGTTATTACGAGTATTGAGATGGAATGATAAATCACTTATTGTGGTTTTGGACAGATGGTATACAGATGATAAATGTTGCCTTCTTTCCATTTCCTTTATAGGGTATGGAGGTTGTGATAAAAAGTTCACCTGTTATAAGCCCTAGGAGTACTAGAGGAGGAGGTACTTCTACAGATTATAAAGGTGTTTGACTTTTTCCTTTCCTTAGATACTCGAAGAAAATCTTCAAATTTTTTGTGCATTATAAATTCTACAAAGAAAATGAGCCAGATCTTCATTCCATTTCAAAATGTTATGTAGGGATTTTTATCAGAAAAAAAGATATCCTGTTCACATGTCTTCCAGGATTTTCTTCCTTTTTCTCTTAAGAAAGAAAGAAAGGCCACAAAAATACTATGCAACATGAATAATCTGCTTTTGTTCCACTTAGTGACAGCAAATACAAAAACAGAATAGAAAACCCAGAAAACTAAAATCAAACCCTAAATGCTTTCCACACCTTTTTGAGCCTCTGTGGAGGATTCCAAAGATGGTCTCTTCTATTATTCAAACTGTTTCACCAACACCCTGAGGGCTCCAGACACGGGCCCTATTTGGCATTTTTATCCCTGAATGTCCCTTGTCATCAAGATATGTCTTTATTTCTCTTTGTAAAGTGACAGCAGAGATCTGGGGAGATGAAGAATCTTTCCCCACTGAGCTTCAAATAACTCACTTCTAAAGTACTTCCATAATTCTCACTGTGGCCATGAGGTTGTGAAGTCTCATTATCTCTGACCTTGGTGGTTCTCAGCTTCTGTGACCCATGAGAATAAAAGGTCAGTAGTTATGTTTTTTTATTCAACCAACATTTATTGAGCACTTGCCAGGTGCCAGGTATGGTGCTGAGCTACAGAGATATATCAAGGGTTCATTCACTCAAAAAATAAGGTGAACATAATCTGTCATTTTCTTTTCATTCCAAGTCTTATTTTCTAATTTTTGAAAATTGAGAAGCAGAGTAAAAGTTTACTTATCAAATTTTATATTTTATTAATAATTTTAACCACCTCAGCCTTTGGTATTCTCTGAATCTTGTAATACAGAACCCAGAGCATCTTTGTGATCTGGCTCCTGCTGGATGTGTAGAATACCTTCAGCTAAATTTCGCACAGAACTAGCTCTATCAGTAGTGAAAATGTCTGTCTACAAATTATTTCTTCTAAATTATGTTTGGAAAAAATGAAAAACAACACCCTTTGAAGTATAAAAATACCTTACATTTCATGATTAGTGGGGATTTTTTACAACTGACTTTGAGTGTCTTCCCATGTCAAGGAACATTCATTTTGCAGGGGTATTTAATGCCCTCTGTTATGTTACCTCTTAAAACACTCAAACCCAGACAAGATGTTACCACTGCACATCATCTGCACACTACATAGTACTGAACCAGTAGTGAGCACAACATTCAAACTCAGGGAAATTCACTGAACTTTGTTGGCTAGAAAGGCCTAGCTAGTCAATTTGGGAGATTCAGAATAATTTGGGAATAACCTTTACTTTGATTTTGAGGTTACCAGAGTTAAGGTCTTAGATAAAAGGTATGGGAGGGTGGTCACTGGAGTCACCTAAAGTTTGGTCACATTGTAGAACCTGGAGACACTGAGATGATATCTGGAAAGCCAATTCAGGATCAACCTCCAGGGAGGGACTTGGCAGAAGTGCCATGCTGCAGAGGCCTACAGGAGACCAGGAGCTCCTCTGACTGGAGATAGGGGGAGAACCAGAGGCCCTGAGAGAAGCCAGGTTACCCACAATATCATTCTCAAAGTGGATAGATAGCTGCCAAGTCCCAGGGCTCCCAAAGCGCCAACACACAGGGTGCATCTGATGAAATATCTGGAGAATGTGTATAGATGCCATATTTTAGAGAAAGAGAATCACCCACTTTCCACCAGGCCATATTTTCAAGGGCTCAGGGATAAGAAAGTGTAGAAATGATAGAATTTATGTTGCTTCTGGGGCAGGTGACAGCTGGCACAGGTTGTGTTTTACAGATGTGATGAAAGAGGCTCACAAAAGTTGTGGAGTTTTCTGAATTGATGCAACAAGGGAGAGGTCCAAGCCACTATTTTCAGTTTGCTACTTAGCCTATTAGGCAAATTTGGTTCTCCATTGTGCATAAATACGAGCATCTGTTATGTAAATATAGGTATTTTGGCACACGGCATATACTCCTGAAATGATAGTATAGTGAATGCACATAAAATATAAGCTAGAATTTATCCCATATGGAAGTAAAGTGAGATATTCATCAATTAATTCATTCAATAAATATTTGTTAAGTATACCATGTGCCTGCAAAACTGTAGACTTTGGGTATACAGCAGAAAATAAATGTTGAAAAAGATACTTACTCTCATGAAAGTTGAATTTTTGAAAGAGGAGGAAGTAGTACTAGACTTTCAAATAGTCAGGACAACAAAAAATATGAATGCTATGAAGACAATAAAATGGATATCATGATAAGAATTTTGCCTTTATACCTGAATAAAAGCAATAATGGGTAAGGGCAAATTAATGAAACATGAAGGGGACTACTGCTGCCTTCTACAGCTAATGGTATTTCTACCATTGATTTTCTTTCTTTTAATTTTAATTTTTTAAAATTTTTACAGACTGCATTTTGATTCATTGTATACAGATGGGGTACAACTTTTTATTTCTATGGTTGTACACAAGGTAGATTCATACTATCCATGTAATCATGCATGTACATAGGGTTTTGATGCCTGTCTCATTCCACCATCTTTCATACCCCCGCTCTCTCCTTTAATCACATTTTTTGGTTTGCCTGCTATATCATGTTCTTTTTATGTTGTGCCTAAAAATATGCAGACTATTTTTCCAAAATATGTCAATAATATTTTATTTTTATATGTGATACATTTGAGACTAGTCAAATCAAACACATGGGGGAAGAGGAACAGGGAAAGCTTTGGGGTCTATAAAAGTCTTTTCTGAGAACCAGGTGATCCCATGGTCAACATATGGATTATGTAAGGTCAGGACTTTTAGGAAAAGTTCCATTTCCCAGTATCAAAAGAACAAGGAAGAACAGCATAATCTTATCCTGATTATTTCTATGACTCTTGACTTTGTACTATGTACAAACTATGTTATGAAATATGTCAAATGTTTACAATCACAGATTTCTACATTAACATCTTGCCCACATTGGCTCAAGCCCAATATGTCCTAAGAAGGAGTAAAAGGTAATTTTGTGTAAACATTAAGAGTCTATTGAAAAAAGAACTTGGATTTATTAAAAAATAATTTCTTCCCCAATATTCTAATTCCTCTTCTTTTAATGAACAAAAGAACAGACAACCTTTAATTCACATTCACAAGTTGTTATATCATACTGCCTCAGTTTACTTGTCTGTAAATAATGAGATGCCAATAGCTTTGAGGCTTAAAAGTAATTATATATTAATCTGTGTTCATATATATAAAATACATAGCACAATACTGGGCACATAATGCACACTCAATAAGTATTTTCTTCCTGTATAGGGCACTATGGTTTTAATTTTAAACAAATCACATTCTGAAGCTTTTAAGATGAAAATAAAGAGAATAAAAAATTGAAAATGTGTAATTCACTGAAAACACAAGAACCATTAATTGTCAGTGATGGTTCTCATTAAACTAGCAGCATATGTTGCTATTATAAGGATGTTTGTCATGAGCTCCTGAGAGGTCTATTAACAATAAAATCCTATTATTCCAGATGTTTCACATCCGTGTAATACACCCACAATAATTAATTTCATATGGACTAAATACATAAATCTAGAAAACTAGGAAGACATGTTCTTCACCACAGAAGGCATCTTACATTCTATTTATAATCAGACTGAAATGCTAAAATATGCCATTAATTACAGGGAAACCCACTATCATTTTTCTTTATCTCTAGAATGGACTTGGAATTTGAAAATAATGCATTACCATTACAAAGGCAGCATCTGAACAAACAAGACAAAGTTGCATTTACATCTGCTGCAGCCACAATCCCACTAAGAGTGCCTGTGACCGCCACCTCCAGCTAACATACACTGAGCTCCTGCTTTGTGCAAGAAATTGTGTCAGGTGTTTCACATGAGATCACGAATTATCTCCACAAAATCCCTGCTAGATAGCCTCCCCATTTATAAATCTGCCTCTTATAAAAGTCAAAGGCCAAAAGAAATGAACTGATCCAAGGTCACATCCCCTAAAGGTGGGGCTAGACTAGACTGTGAACTCACAAAACCTGATCTCTTCCCATATTACCAAGCTTCCTCTTCAAGAAAATAATAAAGGTTTGCCAAATAACTAAATGATCATCCACCATTCAATAAGCCCTTTACCACTTAAAGGCACCGATTCATCTTCTTTCATATTCTTGGCACTGGTCATACACTCGGATATATCCAGTCGATGTTTATTGAAAGACTATTTATCATACAACTGGCAAGCACATAAGTTTGAACCATAGAAGAGTGGTAATCTACTAGGTAAGATTTTCTAGTCTGTGATGTTGAGGATTAAATGTGGCTAATGATAGGATCATAATCATTAACTTGAGACTGGAAGATACTGGAACAGAAATGGTATCATGTAAATAGTGACTATGTTAATAAATAACATTTATTGAGCACTAGCCATGTGTCAATCACTATACTAAGGACTTTTATAAACATAACCAATTCTCATAATAATTTCATGACATGGATATTTTTATTTTTATTATTCCTGAGCACATGGAATGTAAGAACTGTACTAAGATATGGAGCTGAAATTCAAATAAAGGCTATCTGCCCCCAGACTCTGCCTACCACCACTGTACTACACATCCCTTGTGAATTCAAAGTAAGATAAGAGGACATTTTGAATTGAGTCTTATCTATTTGTACTTTGCCTATTAACTGTTCCTATATCATGGCAAAATTAGTTGGAAAGTTAAGCCAGTATTTTT
Organism: Sciurus vulgaris; assembly: GCF_902686455.1. NCBI lineage: Eukaryota > Metazoa > Chordata > Mammalia > Rodentia > Sciuridae > Sciurus > Sciurus vulgaris. The sequence goes on from NC_136472.1 coordinate 77,889,255, forward strand.
GCCTCACTGTAGGAATCAAGAAAGGTCAGAATAAAAAGTATACCATGTGAGAAGATTTGACATGTGCTGTCACCTTTCACTGTCACCTGAACCATGGCTTGTGTCAGCACAACATAGTGGTTCAGAGTGCTTTTAAGTCAATGGGAATTGAGTTCTAGTCCAGCTCTGATGCTTACCAGTTGAGTAGCTGGCCTACAATTTCAAATTCCTCACACGCAAAATATGTATAGCTATAATACCTACTGACACAACAGGACACCAGGAAAATTAAACAAGGTAATACATGTAAACTTTTAGTACCATATCTGAAATGTACTTAGATATGCATGTAAATATTATGTTATTATTAGTCCTTTTTTACAGAAGGGAAATTAGAGAGTCTGAGACCTCAACTAGATGCTGAATAATTTTGGTAGAATGAATCCAGGCACAAGAGAATAAATGAATGAATAATGTAAAGAAAGCCAAAGGTTTTGATGAGGAACTCTCTCCTTTGGCTCATCTCGAAGTGGTGGCTGCAAAGGAGAAGAACCTCTTTCTTCAGCAGTTTCAGAGAATCGTTTGGTCATTTGTAGTCTTACAATGCTCACCCCCTTGGTCAATGTGCAGGGCTGGTATTAGTAATTTCTGCACTCTGGGTGGGTTTATACTCTGCTCCCCTCCAGCCATGGCTAAGAGTCTCACAAGTGGCACAAGTCTACCCCTCCCCCTTTCTGTAATATAAATCAAAGTGAGTTGAATTAAACTGAAATAAATGAATAACCAAGGAGCCCACCTTCTACTTTAAGGTTCATAGCATTTTTTAGAAGACAGCCATTTGGAACTATCTCTTTCATGACTTTTGCTTTTTTGCCTTTGCACGTGCTGCCAAGGTTTCACATGTATATTATCTGATGCTGATTTCACTAATTTTGTTTCTTATTCAAAACCTAACACACTTACTACTGTTTTCAGAATGAAATCGGGACTCCTTTTCAGGAAAGCCTGGCTCCTGCCAACTTGTCTAACTTTAATTCAGGATGCTGTCCCCCTTTCTCATTATGCTACCAGGATACAGACTGTTCTTCAAAGGAAGATTGGTTCTGAGCTTCTTCACACATATGTTCCAGTCAACGGTCTGAGGACCCTGAGGCATACTATCAGCAGGATACACCTAGATGTCTTTAGCTCCAGACTTGGAATCTCTGAGGAACATCAAGATCATCTCAGAAATAACCACAGGACAACAAAACTAATGCTAAATGTGTTTGAGAATCCTCATGCAAAGAACTAGGGAAAGCAATTAATATTATTCAGCAGCTGATAAGGAATGCCTTTAAACTTTATATGGAGTTACAGTAGAGGTAAACAGATTTGATGAGATAAAATTAACTTGTGTATAGGATACACAGTCTTTATGTGTTAAGTTCATAATCAAGCTCAACTTTACTTAATTCTTCTATACACAACATTCCCCTCTGAAAGGATGACTTAAGACCACATTGCCAGGATTACTTGACTAGGGAATTTTAATTTCCTCATGAAGGACAAGACTGGTTCAGATATAGGGATGGTGATAATAATGAAGAGGAAATCACTTGGCCCTGTATCTGGGGGCAGAGCTTAGAGGATTGAGAGTCAGAGATGTCCTGAGAGGAAATAATTTTGGAGAGAATACAGTATTCTTAAGTTAAAATAATGGAAAATAACATTTGAATCAAATTGTGTATCTCCAATGGCCTTAAATTATTGTACATTAAGAAGAGATACTTAATGAACAAACTATTTGCAATTTGCTGTTAAATTGTTGAAAACAAACAGCACAAAGTAATTACATCTTAAAAACTTGTCATCCAAAGATGATTTACAATAAATTTTTACAGATTTTATGCTAAGGAAATCTACTGACTAAGAAATGTAGCATGTGGATTAAGTGTTAAGCAAAACAAAGAGGAATTGACAATGGCTGGGTTTTAGAGACAAAAGCTGTGGGGCAAAACTCACCTTATACATTTACTGAGTAATCTTAGAACATTTCAGAATCTACTTCCTATTCAACTAACTTGAAAATCGCATTTATTTGCATAGATACTGTTAAAATAAAAGAAATAACATACATGTAAATATTTTCTATCAAAAATTTGGGGAAGTTAGCTGCCTATATATATTACAAAAGGAACAAAGGAGTGAATAAACCCAGTATTCAGAGCATTTTAAATAATCTGACCAACGCATGCTTACTTATGGTATTTTTATTGCAGAAGCCACTAATTTATAGCCTACATTAATTGCAATTGTGTTTCCTATTTCTCTGCCAGAATATAGGATAAGTATAGTTTAATACTAATGGCCTTTTGAAAATATTAGCACAAAACTGTTAAAAAAAAAAAAAAAAACACAACATGTTGATAGAATCTGCCACTTGATCACATGAACATTCTGTGCTTATTTAACTTTCTTTGGTTAGTTCCTTTGGTATGGTTCAAATCACAAAACTTTTCATTTTTATACTATTACAGAAAAATATCTCTGTTTTTTTTGCTTTGCTTTTCCCCCCTTTTGGAACAACTGCATGCTTTCATTATCTTCATAAATGCATTTGGAAATGTTAAACCATTCTTTATACATTACTTGATTTTTAAGATTTCATAACATTTCATTTTAAACTTATGCTGACATCAAATTAGACGTTTTGTTTGATTGACTCAATTATACGTTTTTATGTAATCTTTACAGTTGAAGAGCAGCCAGTAAAGGGCTAATCATGATTTCCTTATTCTGTGACTTTGGTTTCAAAACTGAATTTGATAATATCTGGTAATAATGCCATGAAGTAGGAGTGTACTGTGGGTTTGTTTGTGGACAAGATGGAAAGTTTCTACAATACAAGCTACCACTCCCAATATTTTGCACACAGAATAGATATCGTTGATTAGTTGTGAATCTCCCTGAACCTACTTTTCAACTTCTTAATACAGACCATGGATCATACACTGGTCATGAATAGCTCATGAAATAAAATATATTACTTATATAGGCTTATGGATATAATAATATATACTAGTTAAAAAAAGAAATTCTAAGTGACTAATGATTCATTTTGGAATAAATGGACACCTAGACTGATGAGAAAAGAATGAGTCAATGGGGGGAAGGGAAAAAATAACAGAATGAATCAAACAACATTACTGTATGTGGATTTATGATTACACAAATGGTATGCCTTTGTGCCATGTACAAACAGAGAGGCAACATGTATCCCATTTGTTTACAATAAAAAAAAAAAAAAAAAAAAGACTGAGTCAATGATGCTGCAACAAAAGCCCATTGGTATTCCACAGAGTTTAATTTTGTATGGGGATCTGGTGGTAGTATTAAAATGCATGTCTATACCCCTGAGAGTGCTTCTGTTTTTGATATGTCCATGCAAGTGTATATGCCTGGAGTATAAGATTCTGGTGATGACTCTACCAGAGATTGAGCCTATCTTTAAAATACTTATCAGATATGGGTATTAATTAATTTATGCCAAATAAATTATTTGAAGTTAAAGCTATTATCTTAACCTTGTTGTATAACATACTGGAAATAAATGACTTAATACCCACAAAAGGCTAATATCTGCTTGCTGCTATATACCATTCCAGAGATACTGTAGAGTCTGGAATTGCCTGAACATATGATTATCATGTCAAAGAGTTACAGCCAGTTTCTTATTCATCCCTTTATTAGAAAATACTAAGAGGCGGGGACATGTGCATTCTAAGCCTAGTTGAGAAAGGGATGAAGAAAAATATTCCAACTTACAAACATAGATGACTAGTTTCCATTTATGACCTGGAAAACGTCCTGCCCGTTTTTCCCACACTTTGGAACCATGTGACTGTTTATGTGTTTAGTCTACCCTAGGATCTAAAACAATTCTATGCTAGAATGAGTAAAGTTTGTAAAGTATTAGTTGGGTTGAAATGGATCAATATCACAGTCCTAACTTGATTAGATCATATTTGACCCACATATTAACAAAAGAGTTCATGGACAAGGCAAGGTGGCACATGCCTATAATCCCAGTGAGTTGGAACTCTGAGGCAAGAGGATCACAAGTATCAAAGCCAGCCTCAGCAACCTGGCAGACCCTAAGTAACTTAGCAAGACCTTGTCTCATTATAAATAATAAAATGTGGTGGGGATGTAGCTCTGTGGTTAAGTACTTCTGGGTTCAATCCCTGGAGCAAAAAAAAAAAAAAAAAAAAAAAAAAAGAAAGAAAGAAAAAAGAAAAAGAAAAAGAAAAGAAAGAGAGAGTTCATAACCATAGCTATTCTATCTGAATGACAATCAGATGCCCTAGTTTTTCCAATATCTGAACTAATCAATGTGTCTACGACTAAATTCATGATGTAATATTATGACTTGATTTTGTTAACTGTTCACCTCCTCCCAAATTCTGTTCATCCACCTAATAATCACTTGTTGACTACATATTATATTGCTGGAATAATTATTAGGTATTTCAAAACAGATAAATGGTGTTGTGAGCTAGTTGGAATAAACATAGTTTACAATATATATTTAAAAAGAATGTTGTCAAAGCACAGAGAGATGCAGCTATTGCTGGCTAAGACATTAGGAAAGACTTCTCAGACAAAGGAAAACTGGGTGGTGTTTTGAAAACAGGAACCACTGTTTGATGTGCCCAGAAAGAATAAAAGAGAAAAATAGAACATGTAAGATCATAGGAAAACAAATTCAGGTAGGGGTGGATGGTGGCAATCCTGTGACAAGACAAAATACCTCTTTACGGAGATAGGTGTGGGCAAGGTTTTGAAGGGTCTATAGCATCATGCCAGAGTTTGGTATTAAAACTAAAGGTTAATGAATCCAAGCAAGAAGTACATTAGAATTTCCCAGAGAAAAATGCTCATATCCAGATTCCTCGTCTTGTCAGATATGAAGTCAGTCTTTCTGGGAGTGCACATAGCACCTGCACATTTGAGGAATTCCTTACTGATACTGATCTTGAGTTTTGGAGACACTTTCTTTACACAGGTAAGTATAAAGCAGCTTACATATCTATAATCTAGTTCTGTCAAGGTTGAGGTATTGGCCTGCTCCCATCTGCTCCCTCCAGGTGAGGACATTCCTTTGAATGCTAGTCCTAAAGACAGTTGAAGTACTTTGCAATTGAAGTTGCCCTCCAAGACCAGTGAGGTGTTTAGGGAAAAGAAAGGTAGAGAGAGAAATCCAGAACTCCTGAGCTCTACTACATATTTTCACCTTTCCCTTTTCCCCTTCATTTTGTGTAGTTAATGTGAGCACACTACAGTTTCCAATGAAGAGGGTCACCAAGTCGTTTTAATGTGAATTAGGGGAATCTTAGCTCAGAGATAGGATGGATTAGTTATACACACCCTAGAATTCCTTCCTTCCTGGTGTGTTTCTCTTTGCAATATCATTGTTTATCTTAACTCTTATTTTTTTTTTTCCCACTGAGAGCTAAAAGTCCTTTCAGGGTACAAATGTTACATTTCCTGCCTTTATATGCCAGCATTCAACAGTGCCCAGTCCTAGTAGATGTTCAGGAAATGCTTATTGACTAAATAAATAAACCAGTCCCAAAACTGTCATCACTTGCACTGTTTCACAGCTTTCTGTGATTTGCCGGCTGATGCTGCCCCTTCTCAAGGGAAGGGACTGCCTCTTTTACTTTCCAGTCCAGAATATAGAATAGAATAGGCATGGCATAGGTAGTTATCAAACAACCAAATGAAATAATGCAGAGTTTTTTTCATCCATGTTTAAATTTAAAGTCAATTCAAGCCATGTGTTCTGTATTGTTCAGTTCTTCCCTCCTCAGCCTAGCAAGAATCTGTCTAGAAACAAGATTTAAAACATATCATGATCTTTCCTCAAGAAGAGAAAAATCTACCAGCATACTTTTAACTTAGGTTAGTCTGTGAAATTCCTGAAAAGATCTGCACAGGGCATCAGGTAGATAGGTAAATGTCTCCTTAGAGAGGTGTGTGTCACAAGCAGAGGTGTGAGTGATGCAGAAGCCATTGGGAACACAGAGTTTCTAGGCTGAATGCAGGCAAACCCTCTCCAGCATCCTTGGAATCGACTATTTTAAGTAGCGTAAACAGCAGCCTTCTGGGAACGGTCCAAGCAGGCCTAACTTCCTGGCCTTTTTAAGCTTCAACTACTTCTTTGACAGCACCTTGACTCAAGCTGAGCCAAGGCTTCCAGTGGCCAAACAGTATCCATTTAACAGCAGCTTCACCTATTCAAATAAAGGTCTCTAGCTTCAGAGAATTTGTAAAAATTTCATGATTGTGAAGACACTTGAGTGGTATAAGAACCCTTGGATGAAGTCTTAGCTCAGGTTGCTGTAGCAAAATGCATAGTCCAAGGAGTTGAATAACTAACTGACACTTATTTTCCATGGTTCTAGAAGGTGAAAGTTGAAGATTAAGGCACTGGCAGATTTGGCTCTTGTTGAGGGCTCTCCTCCTTGCTTACAGATGATCAAATTCTTATTATATCCTCACATGGCAGGAGATGGGGACAGAGATAGAAGTGGGAGAGACATTGTGAGCATTAGCTAGTTCTTATCTCTACACCTCCCTATAAGGACACCAATCGCATCATGGGAACACCATTCTCATGACTCTAAACTTACATATCTCCCCAAAAAACCTCCCCTCCATATACCATCACACTGGACATTAGGGCTTCAACATATGAGTTTGGAGAGGGAACACGATTTGCCCATAAAAGATGGAATTGTGAAGGAGGAAGCAATAAAAAATAGCTAGTTATTATTAATTTCTATAAACATTGATTTGGTCATGTCACTGTAGTACTTTGACTAAATGCTTTCTATATATGTTGAGTGCATTGAGTGGGTTAAATGGGTCAAATAGTGGTTCCATTCCTAGCTTTCTGAGGAATCTCCATATTACTTGTCAAAGGGGTTGCACCAATTTGCAAGCCCACCAACAATGAATGGGCAAGCACTCCTTTTCCCCACATCCTTGCCAACATTTGTTGTTACTTGTATTTTTGATAATTTTCATTCTTATTGGAGTGAGAGGGAATCTCAGTGTAGTTTTAATTTGCATTTCTCTAATTGCTGGAGATGTTGAACATTTTTTCATACATTTGTTGATCATTCATATTTCTTTTAAAAGGGTCTGTTCAGCTGTTCAGTTCCTTTGCCCATTTGTCGATTGGGTTATTTTTATTTATGTATTTATTTTTTGATGTTAATTTTTTTAGTTCTTTGTATACTTTTGCAATTAATGCCCTATCTGAGGTGCTGGTGGCAAAGAATTTTTTCCATTCTGTAGATCCTCACTTCACTCTCTTGATTGTTTTAGGTGTCTTGTTCAGGAAGTCAGTTCCTGAGCCAATATGTTGAAGTGTTGGGCTGATAGTTTCTTCTAGTATGTCGGGGGTTTCTATCCTAATTCATAGGTATTTGATCTACTTAGATTTATTTTTGTCAGGGTAAGAGACAGGGGTTAACTTTGATTCTATGACATATGAATTTCCAGTTTTCCCAGCATCATTTGTTGGAGAAACTATCTTTTCTCCAGTGTGTGTTTTTGGCAGCTTTGTCTAGAAAACCAAAGGTCAAATGTTTTTGCTGATATATGAAAGCTAAGCCACAATAAAGTGGTGGAGGAGAAAAAAGGAAGTTCAATAGATTAGACAACGGTGAATGAAAGGAAAGGAGGTGGGGAAGAAAGAAGAAAGACAGTAGAGTAATTCTAACACAATTTCCTATGTACCCATATGAAAATACCTAAGTGAATCCCATCATCATGCCCACCCACAAGAATAGGGTCCTAAATAAAATAAGATATATTCCATGCTTATCTAATTTTACCAAGATGGATTCTACTGTCATGTATAATTAAGATGAACCAATAAAAATGAGCAGGTTTTAGAAAATAGAATAGCTAGGGAGACCTACTCAAAAGAACACAGGTTCATGGAACACTCTTCAGAGTATAGGATTATCTTCATATTGTCTTATTTAATAGTTTCTAATATCAAACATTTTGTGCCTGAAAAATGCTACATCTCCATCCATTCATTAATCTAAATGTCCATGAAGAATTTATTGTAGAGTATCATTTAGATACTACAGTAAACAAGAGAGCAAAGTATGTTACTAGAATCTATACTATTTGTGTTTAAATGTCAGATAATTTTGATGAGGACCAGTCATACATTCACCAATTTAGTATGGGGTAGCATGCAAGGAAAATAAGCTAATGCTTCATGGTATGGCAAGAGACAGCTGGGATCCATACTCAGAGAATGCTACATAGAAGAAATGACCTCTCTACTAAAACATGAATAACAGGTGGGAGTTTTACAGTTGGACAATGTTTTATGAATCAGTATGGACTAAAGAGATCTAAGAGTGTGTAGTCTACTCTGAACTGAAAATAGTGTTTTGCTCCAGTAATGAGTGGCGGAGTGTATATGAGGGAGGGAGGAATGGGGAAGAAACAGATAAGAAAGGGCAAAGAAGAGGTATGCAGGTCTCCTACCAGATCACGAAGGTACCTGCCCACGGGTCAGATGGATGGACTTCATCCTGAAAGCACATGGAGGCTACTAGACAGTTTTAGTCACCTTAGCGAGGTAAGCTTGTTTGAACTTTCTAGATTTTTCTGACAGGAATGTGGAAGGTGTGTGACAAACAGGCAGTGATTTTTCATCAGCTTTTTCACTGTGTGACCTAACAAGAACAATTGTAGAGAAGGAAACTCTGGGGGTTCACAGTTTCAGAGGACTCAGACCATAGATAGCAGGCTTCATTCCTCGGGTCTCAAGGTGAGGCAGGTCATCATGGTGAAAGAGTGTGGTGAAGGGAAGTGGCTCACATGATAATCAGAAAGCAGAGACTCCACTTGCCAGATACAAAATATAAACCCCAAAGGCACACCCTCAACGCCCACCTCCTCCAGCTGCATCCAACTGTATTGTTACCAGTCAGTGAATCCCCAGCAGGATTCACTGATTGGATTAAGGCTTTCATAATCCCATCTTTTCTTCTCTAAACTTCCCTGCATTGTCTCACACATGAACTTTAGGGGACACATCACATTCAAACCAACATATTAGCAGGCAGTCCAGAAATAAATTTTAGTGGTTCAATGAGAGACAGTGGCTGAACCGCATTGGGTTCAGAGTTGGTAGGTAGATATGGCATATGTGACTTATATTCAGATACTAGAAAAGGTGGGATTGTATGTTTGGGATTAGAAGGCAAATGAGAGTAAACTAGCATGTTTTCCAGGATGATGGCTTAATCTTTCTCTTTTCTGAGTGAAATGTTAGAGAAGAGATAATCCTCCTAGGTTGGTTCATATGCCAGGGTAGGTCTTAGTAGCCAGTACTCAAGCAGTCAAGCTACACTTGAAGTATACCTAAGTATTAATTTTAGATATTATTTCATATGTTATGATGAAGGGCAGTATATAATCAGAATTCCTGTTTTAAATGAAAAAATCCCAAGAAGAGAAAATTTAGTCCAAGTATAGTTCAGAAAATAACAATATTGGTTAAAGAGAATTATTTAAATTACCTTAACAAAACTTATTTTTGCAAACTTCATTGCCCTGGATGAACTGATGAGAGGAATATCTGTTTTAGCAAGATAGAGAATTTGTTATTCTTGGGATGTGTTTACTCCCATAGGAATTCTACATACTTAGAATACATCTGAGGAATACCAGAGGGGAATAAGAAACATGATTTTCAGCCTTCATAGGTTTCTGTTTGTTTTATTTTACATAGATACAGAAAATGTAAACATCAAACTTAGCCTGTTTGAAATTGAGCAAAAAATTTGGAATACCTGAAATAGCATTTACAAAGCCATGAATTCAGTCTTGTCATCCATCATGTGAGATTTTGCACAAAGTCACTTTCATTGTCTCATGCTCTTTTCTGAAACATGGTACTATAACCTGTACTGTGCATCAGATAAAACAATGTTCATGAAGACAATCGTAATTTACAGTACCCCTATTATACATTGTGAGTAGAAGTCAGAATCATTATATTGGAAAGGCAAAAAGAATGAGCGAAAATTTAGCTGGGAACACAGAGAAATTTACATAAGAAGCCATGGTATTTCTTTCCTGCTTCATATTAGGACTATTGCCCATTACCTCCATGGTCCTATGCATGTAAAGGTCACCAGCCTGGGAAGAGCCGCAGTAGGAAATTTTAGAAAACATCTGTTTTGTGCAGAGTATGTCACTGTAAAAAGCAGCACAGCTCTTAAGAAGGCTTCTTTGAATATTTTTGAAGTCTTTTAAATTTTCTGCATATAAATGTTGAGTACCTCCAATCTGTCAATCAATCTTGTTTTCCAGTTAACTTAGAATAAAATGATAATGAACTTGCATTTAGGCAGCACCTTACTCAGAGTGAGAGTAATTAGACTTGGAAAAGACCTATTAAGATATCCAATTTCATCTCTGGGCCCAGGGAGGACTATTCCTCCTGAGAGTTCCCTATTATGGTGTCCTGTCTAGTTTTAAAAGTCTCAAGGGAAGAGATATTTATTATATTCTTCAATTATTTAATTTCAGGTTTAAGGAGAAAGAATACCTCCCTGGGAATCAGGAAGCACAGATTTATTTATTTTTTGATTTTGCCATTTATTTGTTTGTGACTTTGATCCATATATCTAGACTCTCTAAGTCTCTGCTTAGGAAATGGTGTCAAATATCCATATCACAGGATGTGTGGCAAGAATCAAGAAGAATGACACATGGAAACTGACAGATACAGAGTTTTCAGTAATGGAGTCACCTGATAAACAGAATTTCTCTATTTTATAGCTTCTTTCTGATCACTCTCTCACCTGTTCTTCAAGTACCCCTCTCTTCCCCTATACCTGTTTTCTGAGGTTGATAGATCTTTTAAATTTGTGGGAGATCTTATAGCTTTGCATTGTAAGTCTCTTTCTATATTAGTTTCCTAGGGCTGCCATTACAAAGTGACACAAATTGGGTGGCCTCATACAATAGAATTTCTTTCTCTCCCACTTATGGAAACTGGAAGTCTGCACTCAAGTTGTCATCAGGGTCATGCTCCCACTGAAGGCCCCAGGGAGAATGCTCCCCTGTGAATTCCCAACAATTCCTTACATTCCTAGTCTTGCTTGGGTTCCCATCCATCTCTGGTTCCACCTTCTCATGACTTTCTTCCCTGGTTGTGTGTCTCTGTGTGTCCTCTTCTCTTCTCAGAAGGACATCAGTCAATATATCTAGGGCTCATCCAAAACCAGCATGAACATTATCTGAAGTAATTGCATCTGTAAAGATTCTATGTCAAAATAGAACACATTTTGAGGTTCTGAGTGGACATGAATTTTGTGGGGACACCATCTAACTTGCTTGAATACCTTCAGTAGATTTCCCAATATAGCATCTTACTCCATTTTAAGATGTGAAGCATATGCTAAAAAGTCATTACTCTGATAATGCGCAGATGGTCAATATGAATTTTTCTCTTTATACTCAGCTTTTCCCAAATATTTTCTCATTAGTTTTATCCAAAGAAAATCATGGTAACTCTGACTGAGGTGTATGTGTTTGTCTGAAAATTCTGTGTGGCAAGAAAGGAAAAAAAAAAAAAAAGAAAAGGGCAAGAGAGTTATATACATAGAGAGGAGGTTCTAAGTATGTGAATACTCCAAATGGGTTAAGCTCCTTTATTCCTTTTATTAACTATTCTAATGAGTAGAGGTTATAAAAGCCCTGATTTATACTGTGGTTCTCTGGAATGGCCTAAGTAACTCATTTTCTAACTCTATATGTCCCCATCTCCTTCCTATGTAAGCTGGAAGAATAACCTAACTAGTGTGTTGCCTGTCACTCAGGATTGAGACACAACATGGCGTGCAAGTGAGAACACACCCTTGAAAGGTTAAGTGATATAAATGTTTGAATGAGGTGGAGAGTATTATTGTTGCCCTGCTAGATTGGAAACAACTCTAAATTGATGCTAGGCTTTCTTACTTCTTCTTCCTTTATCTCTTTATCCCTTTCTCCAGAGTATCCAATTAATTCCTGTAAATATAACTTTAGCTTTTCTGGAAACTCAACTTAAAGCTTCCAAATTACTTTCTAATTGAAACTAGATACAACTCCTACATTTCCAGATTATGCCTTTCAAATAACTCTGTTCACATATATGTCTAGAAATATTTTCCACAAGTTTTAGAATTCATTCTCGGTTATCTCCTTATTCTCTCAATACAGGCCAAATGTCCTTTTACCCTTTTACAACATGAATAGCTGAAAGCATTTTATATTTGTAATGGTAACTGCCCTAAATAAATTGCTTTCTGTTGAGATTCTTGTAAAACAAATGTGAGGGGGAAAAAAGGAGCCATGTAATAAGCCCTTGCTTTGTAATGACAGATAAACATAAGATTCTCCACTGGTCTAGTTCCCACTTTCCAACCTCAGATAAAAGTTCTATTATCATTTGCATTCATTCACTTGCTAGGATTCTCAAGGTCTTAAACCAATACTAGTAAAAACAGAGAAAGATATTTTTAAAACCAGAAAATGACAAAATTGCTGATTTTCTTTGTTAGCATGAAATATTGTAGCAAACTTAATATTTTCAATACTTAATTCATACTGATGAATATATTCATAAGCATGCGATTTTGTTATTTTCACCAAATGAGTCAGTCAAGGTGAATGGTAATTTGCTTTATACAACATGAGAAATCAGCCTTACTTTGCTGTTACTGTTAGATTTTGCAACAGTTGGACCCAGCTGTCGACATATCCCTCATTTTTTTTTTTCCATTTGAACAAAATAATTCATTTTGGGTAATACAAACTCTGTTTCTGGCCCCCTCTTTCTTTTAGTGATTCATTAGGCAAAATGTCTGGCCTATGAATGGGATAGGGTTCTTTGGAAGCCTTTATATGGATTTTTAAAATAAGCATACATGGGTCTTTCCTATAGGTATGTTTTGCTGAAGTTCACTATCATTCCCAGGGGGAAAAAGAGGTCCCACAGGTGGGTTCCACTGTTCACTGCTATGGAACATCATCTCTCCACATCTAGTTTTTAATGTGAATGGGCAATAGTACTAAATTAATATGGATTTCATGAGGATTAAAGGAAGGCACTTGGGTGTTTAAGAGACAGAAGATGTCAACTGAAATGCATTTTCTATTTAATAATCTGTTGGTTTCAGGGAAGTCCATTAATTTCCCTGAGCCTCAGTTTTGTCATGTTTAAATTGGAAATAACAGTACCTGTATCCCATTTGGGAAGCTACAAAAGGATGAGGAAGAAGATATAAGTTTCTGAGAATACAAAACTATTGAGACATTCAGTAAAGGACAGAGTTTAGAAAACATGAATTCAATTTCTTAAACTAAAGGCTAGTAATCTCTGGAAGGGCATGTTAAACAGGGAATAAAATCATGCTCCTTCCCCTAGTATCATACACTAAACTAAAAGTTTAAATCCCTAGGTGCAACTGCTTTGAAGCTGTCTAAACAAAACTATCTTTAGAAAGGCAGTACTCTAAACAAGTATTCCTTAAAGCAAACGACACAGAAATTTCATTTCAAGGAAATGTTAAATTTGAAACAATATTCTGTTATTACTATGGCTACTATTAGTTTTTGCAGTAAAGGAAGCAACAGCAGAATAGAAACAAGAAAAAATAAAAAATGAATACATAAAATGACAAGAGAATGCTAAAGTTATAAGTCTGATATAAAGTCATAAAGTGAAAGGGTAGATTATCGGTAATATTAACACAGCTAATACATCCCAGGCTGACTCCTCGGGTTCATTGCCATTACACTGTAACTACAGATTAAAAACATTTTGCCCAAAACTCATTTCCTGCTAACTCCCTTGAACCATCTGTAAAGATCCTATCTATTGAAGGGAGCTCTTTATGTCACTATGGTGAATATGTAGGCTCAGGAGCTTTACGCTCATCATGAACAGATTTGATGAGCTAAGTGATCCTAGACCATTCAATTAGTGACCCACACAGAGGTTTGAAAAGTAACTGTGTCCAAAATTGCTAAATACATTTCAATTTAGATTAACTAAGAGCTGGTAAAAAGAAAAATGGCTAAAAAAAATTATGTAATTAGTACAGCTCTCCTAAGGAGAGCTATAATTATAGTAATCATAAATCATTTTTCTCTCATAACTGTAAATAGAGAACAAAGAGAAATTGACAGACCCTCTTTACCGGTTTCTTTCTGGTGAGGAAATATTTTTTGACATGGGTAACTGTCATCCATGATTGTCACCTGGGAGAGAGTGGGGGAAGAAGACCCATTTTGTTTTAATTTCTGGAAAAAATCATGTTTTAGTAATTGTCACTGATGTTCCTTGATAAGTGTGAACTTTTCACACTTCTAATAGTTCCAAGCTGCCTCTGAGGACAGGGGAATGAATAGGAAGAAACACCTTTAAACTTCTGTGTCACCTTTGTTCTAAACCTAACAATGAGATGATCTGGGGATAGGACAAGACAAATTATGGTTTTATCTCCCCCTTTCTACTATGTGGATCTAAGAAGGGGAAAAAAGCCATTGATAAAACTGGTTCTACTTCACCCTGACCCACTTTTTGATTCTATTATAAGTGGAACATTTTAGAAACTTAGACTATAAATGTGCTGTCTAAAGACACTGTTACTTGAAGACAGATGCTCCATATTTGGGGAGAATGTGGTTTTCATTTTAAAGCTATCTATAAAAATGTTAATTTTTTAATGTTTTTCACCCATATATTTTCAGGCTGCTTATATTGATACTATAATTTTTGTTTAATTCAAGAGCTACAGATGTGGGCCACAGTTTTATTGTGCCAAAGAAACCAAACAATGAGGTGCCCTGGCTCCTGTGGTAAAAACCAGCAAGGCACATAGCCGGGGGCCATGGCCACCTTGCCAGAGACCAGCACCCAGAGGTACTGAGGCTCCCTTTGTCCTGATTGAATTCAGACCCCATATTGGTCCCTCATGTTATTTATGCCCTCCCTACTTTTTCTTCTTGCCAAATAGAAATGGATCCAGCTTCAGGAGATGAAACTTGGAATTTCCTGGGAAATGTTTTGCTTTTCCTGATACAATAGGCAGATGCTTATGGTCCCATCTTGTCTACATGTCCAGTCTTTCTGCTTTGAAATTATGTCCATTCTTGAACCATAAGCTCAAGATCAAGAGAAATTCAGAAAAAACTAACAGTGACCTTATTTTGGGACTTCACAAAAACCCAAAGATGTCAACCTCCTAACTCCTTGCTATTTGTTTAATTTCATGATTATTGAATACTCAGAACTGAAGCCGTCTTAACCTAAACTTAAGGTTATTATATTAGGGAAAAGAATATAGACACAGAGGACTAATTTGGGAAATTCAGCTTTTTTTTTAATTGAAATTATATGCACTCATTATTTAACTTCAAACATAAGATGAAGTTTCATCCTGGTTAATATTTCTTTGGTTTCTTGTTTTGTTCTTTTCCATTTATCTTTGAACACATATGTAGTGGGGATAACTGAGAAAAACCAGATCAGATAACACATTAGTTTCCTACTAGTTTACTAAAAACTTAGTGGCTTAAAACAAACAAAAACAATGGATTTGTGTGTGTGTGTGTGTGTGTGCGTGCGCGCGCATGCCCGTGTATGTGTGTTTTATTTCCGTTTTTGTTTTTAGTCTGAATTCCAGAAATGTGAAATGCCATGGGTTAAAAGATTAAAAATCAATCAAGGAAATTTTGTCAACATTCCTTCAGGAGACTCTGGGGGGACTATGTACCTTCTAGTTCTGGAAGAACCCTGCATTCCATTGCTCATGGCCTATTCCCTTGTCACCAAAGCCAGCAGTACAGCCTCTTCAAATCTCTCTTTCTTTGCTTCTATGATCCTATCCTCTTCCCTTCATTCTCTTGCCCTTCTCCTCCTCCTCCTCCTCCTCCTCCTCCTCCTCCTCCTCCTCCTCCTCCTCCTCCTCCTCTTCTTCTTCTTCTTCTTTTGAAATTAAAACTCTTGTCCTTTAACCTTGTTGTCTCAAGATGTTAACTTTACCATACCTCCTGATATGGAGAAAAAAGCTTTTTCTCCACATCAGGAAAAATTCACAGGATCCAGGGCTGCAGATAAGGACATCTTTGGGTCCATTATTCTACTTGATACAGATAGGTACTTAAAAGCACGTTTATTTTTCCTACACTAAAATAGTTTGAGGTGAACAACATTTAGGGTTCTAAAACCTATATATTGTATCTTTTAAAGCAATGTAATGAATATTTTAAATCTTAAAGGTAAAAGTAAATATGGTTTTCATAAATTTGCATTAATGTTTGAAAAATTGGGGTACAATGGAATTGTAGCTGCCTGGAGGTTAAGTTCTAAATTCATATTTAAAATGAAAACAATGCATAATCAAAATTATTTTTGAAAATATTTAAATATCCTTTAATTTTTTCCCTTGTATTTTAGCTCTTGTTCTCCCACAACCTTCTGCTCTGGGGCCAATGGGAGTCAAGGCCTAAAAGAATAGTGTGAAAAATCAGGTCTTGTTCAGGTTTTGTTTCCTCAATGTTCATTAATTCCATGGTTTTCTTACATCGCTGTATCATTAATCAGACTTGTTTAACTGACAACTTGGGAACTTTTACAGACTTTTGGTGACATGTCTCATGGCAATGATACAGAATCAGAACATGCTATCTAACTTTAGGGACCACCGGTTAGCCAAACTGTATCTTTTTCTAACCACTAGGTGGCGCACTTCTGGGTGTAATGCTTCCCTGGGTTGTGCTTGCGTTGTGCTGCCCTCTTAGCCTCTGTGCTCTGGGCTGCTGTCTGCCCCGTTTATTTTTTACAGTTCCTGAAAGTGAAGGTCATGTCTTGGCCATAGGAAAGAAATTTCAATGAAAATTCAAGGAAGAAAAAAATATTTTCTGTTCAGGGAATCTGACGCAGCTTCATGGATTTAATAATAGTTTGAAAAGGGGACTGGGGGATGACTATGGTACGTTCTACAGAGAGCCTAAAGTTCTCAGACTTTCCTCTAAACATCATTAGAAGCATCATACAAAGTCTGACCTCCATTTTTTTAACCCCGCCACAGATTAAGTAATGAACCAATTTCTATGACCAAGTTCATATTTTGTAATCTCAAACTTCTTCCACTAGCCAAGCATTTGATCCCCTTTGTGGGTGTGGGTGTGTACTTCTGTGTTCATACTAACTTCCACAGGAGCTCACTTAGATAGGACAGCATAGTGATGGTGAGCTTGGAGTCTGGACCCAGATTGCCTGGGATTGAATGATGGAAAAGTTACCTCATTTTTCTGTGCCTCAGTTTCTTTATCTAGAGGGACATAATAATAAAACATTTCATAGATTTCTTTTGAAGATTAAGAATGAAAACTTCATAATGCATTGTTTTACAATTATAGGCCAGAACAATGTCTGGCACGTAATAAAAACTAAAAATGCTAAGCCATTCTTCCTACTGATCCTCAAACCTAATGTCTGGTACAGTTTGCCTGGCAAAAATTTTTGCTTCATCCTCTGTCACTGAGAATGTCTGCCATTAATTGAAGTGCCTCTGGCAATGTTGAGTAGATTCTTATCAAACGTGTCACCTGGTTCTTGGAATACAGAGGAAGGCACCATATAATTGTTAAATGAAGAACTGGAGATTTGAAATCAACAGACTTGAGTCTTTGCAAAAATACTATTGCTAGCTTTTTTTTATTTTATTTTTAACCTTGGGCAATTAACCCAAGTTGTCTTGAAAGTGGTTATAACTATAAAGTGATATCTCATTTATATTGTGTACATAGCACTGTGTTCAAAAACAAATGATTTGTTATCACCATCACCATTACCACCATCATCACCACCACTTTGGTGCATCTTTCGGTTGAAGCAGCAATCATAGATGGTGTGTTATGGGCTTATCAGACACAAGACATATAGGAGAAGAGGAAATATAGAAGGTCAACTGAAAGAAGGAATTAAGAGGAAAAGAGTCAAGGAAAAAAGACCAACAGTAGCTGTTGATCCAATATGATGAGTTCAATTTAGCTGGATAGATGGACTAGTGGGAGAAAGGGGTCAAATAAACCTTATTTGTTTTAAAAAGTGACAACTAAAATAATGAAACTTATGCTTTAAGAAAAAATGTAGGAGTAACTAAAATAATGGCATTTTGAAGGGAAGCAGGGGAACAGGATATAGACACCCATTAGAAGTATTAGAGCAGCAGGCAAGAACTTTCATTATGTAGTTGACATTAGGTCTGATGAGCAGGGAAACATGATCCCACATGAGCAATATCGAAGGGTAAACATGATTGGTACAAGAAATTAATGTTTGCTTTACAGAGAAAAAGGGAGAAACCATGGTTTTTTTTTTTTGTTTGTTTTTTTTTTTAGATAAATTCCAGAATAAAATAGAAACCGAGGAGTTACTTTGAATAGACAGAAATTTCTAGGCATAAATGAAGGAACATAGACTGAATACTTATTGGTATGGTAATAAATTGCTTAAATTCTTTTGGCTTCAGTTTCCCTGCATGCCAAGTGGTGCCAATGACAATTACCTTGCCAGATGTTTGTGGAAACTTAATTAAGTAAAAGAGGAAAATATACTTAAGGGTATAGCTCCTACTACCAAAACTGAAGCACAATAATAATAACTAATATTATTGCATGGGCCAAATGCAAGACATTTAGTATAGTGCCAGACCCTCATTAAATGCACAATAAGATTTAGCTAGTAGTATAATTGATAATTTTCAGGTAATAATTAGAATTCTCTCTAAATAATTGATAAAAAAAAGTTTGATGAAGATTGAACTTTACCATCTGAGAAGAAGGGTAGAAACTTGCAAAGGAGTAGAAAGAAAGAATCTAAGTAGAACTGGGCTGAGTCATCCAGGTCCTCAAAAAAGTGGCTCTCTCAAGGTAAAGAGTCATGTTTTCAGACTAAATATTTCAAGGAGATCAAAGACTGATGATATACTGTAAGACACATGTAATAGACTAAATAGTAGCCTTACCACATCCTAGTCCTAGAAACCTGTGTTACGTTACTTGACAAAAAGGACTTTGCTCATGTGAATTAATTAAGTGCTTTAAGGCAAGAACATTTTTGTGGATTTTCTGGGTGAAACTGTTGTTTCAATAAGAAAAAGTCAAGAGGGTTAGCCAGAGAAGGAGGTATGACAAGGGAAACCAAGGGAAAAGAGATGATGAGATGTGGGCTCAAGAGCCAAGGAAGGCAGGCTAGAAGCTGGAAACAGCAAGGAAACCATTGGGGCTGCTAGGAGGAACCAGTCCTGCGGAAACCTCGATTTTAACACCAGCAGACTCATTTTGAACTTCTGATTCTTGGAACTAAAAGAGAATAAATGTGTGTAATTTTAATTTGTGGTAATTTATTATAATGGAAATAGAAAACTAAAGCAACTTGTTAATTATGAGATCACTAGTTATTTTAGTAGATTTAGCAAAGCCCTAATTGTAAAATTCAACAAATGAAAAGTTAAGAACAGAGTGTAAGTAAGGGCATGGGGCAGAGGAGTCATTTGAAGACCGTTAATGGGTATTCCTTCTTCTGAACACCAAGTTAGTTCATTGTACTATTCTCATTTCTCACTATGAGAAATACTGACTTGCAAAAACATGCGAGGTGGTTTTGCCCTGAAGAAGTTCACAGTTCGGTGGGAAAGAGATGAGAGTGTAATGAAACCATGCAGGTCGTCATTTAAAAAAAAACAAATACAGAGGAGAAAGGAAGTGTTGTTTTTTTGTTTTTGTTTTTGTTTTTCTGACTAGGGAAATAAGAGGCTTGGGAAAGGCTTAACAATGTGGATATCGTGCAATGTTCACTTTAACTAAAAATGGAAATTATCTAAGAGAGTAATATGGAAGCAAGATACCAGAGACTTGAGAAACAAATGAGTTATGAAAAGCCCAGTGACATTTTGGGGATTTGCACATTACATGGCATGAATGGAGATTAGAGTGCATAAAAGGTAAGCACCAAAAAGAGGATGACACATTTTCATCAGATGGAGAACCTCCAAAATTTATTCCTGATATATCTACTGTTCTCCACCTCTACTGCTACAACCTTATTCCAAGCATCCCTATCACTTAGGGCATCATTTCAGTAGAAACTAGTGCCCATCAAGTCTAGTTCTCTGATAGACTGGCGTATTGCTTGGTATCCTTTTTGCCTGTAATAACTAACCTGATGCCCACCTGACTTGCCCTACGTGTCAATCACATCTTACTTTCCCAGGGTGCTCCTCCTTGACTATATTGCATCCAAGTTTGTTCTCTCAGGCATTCTATATTGCACAACCCCATTTTATTTTCATTCTGATATTCATCATTATCAGAAGTTATCTTGTCTATTTATTTACTTGATTGTATCATCTCAGTCCCACCTGATAAATGATGAACTTTTCCAACAAATGCGCCGTTCATCTTGTTCATTTTTGTATGTGTAGTGCCTAGAATAGTACCTGAGATGTATTCAGCACTTAGAGTATATTTGCTGAATGCATAGTGAAAGCCCCTGATGCCGCAGAACATGGCTATATATTGCAGCTTGGAATATTAGCTCAATAATTTACTAAATAGGTTACTTTGGGAGGTTATTTAATATCTTTGAACCTGAATTTCTTGATATGTAAAATGAAAACTTTAATACTCACTTTGCAGGCCTATAGTAAAGATGAGTAAATATGTAGCCAAAGCATTAGTGTCTGATTCACAGAATATACTAATGTATACTATTATTTTCCTTAATAATGTGGATATTCATAGGAAAAGGCCATGAAGTAACTAAATTTTCAAAGATTAAAGAGTTAGTAGATGGTAAGATTAATTAAAGAGAGAGAGGTGTAGTTCAGAAAGGAAAATGATTTTTCAGGTGCACTTATAGAAGGCAAATGCTATGACCATGAAAGTACTTTGATCTAATAACATCTCACAGAAAGTTCAAGACTAAAAGAGGCATTAAGTTTGGACGGCTTGATAATATTTGTATGTTCCTGATGGCAATTGTTATAAACAGGAAAAATTCATACCAACATCCACTATATGGGGTTCCTGTAAAATTGCTAACAGGAAAATATGGAGAACATGATTCTGGTTGAAAAATTGGTTATGAAAGTTTCTTAAAAGTTTTAAGAAAATAAAATATATGTAACATCATTTCAAAGAGAATTATGGGGGAATCAATATTTCTATTGACTGATGAGGGTATGATAGTATTACTTTGCTTGCATTTCTAGTAGAAATTTCCTACAGCATTATAAAAATTAATAGTATGAACATGGGCTACCAACAAAATTCTTATTTTCCTAATATTCACTGGATTCTGTGCCTTAATGGTTTTAGAAAATGTCTGTATGCCTTGTAGTGAGAGTGGGAGCACAAAATTCAATCCTCAAAATAAAAGCAAGACGGTTTTTCTACAAGTTAAATAAAATTAACATGTAAAAAAATATAAATTTACCAAATTCATATATTTAAAGGGCTTCCAAAGAAATTTTTGGTTTTATAAAATCACCATGATCTTTCTGCTCATTTAGAGTTTGGTTCTAAAACACGGTGTTCAGATAAAGAAAGCTGCTCTTCTTAACTTTACTTGATATTGATTAGAAGCCAACTTAATTGTATTAATTTTGGGAGTCAAAAGAAGCTATGGATTTTTAACACCAAGTAAGAAAGGCAATGATTTTCATTCATTTAATTGGTTGTCTATATCATCTCACTTCCAACTCCTGCTAACTTCTAAGCTTTTTGAAACTGTGTGTCACCAGACTTGTTCATGGTGGTCTTCCTAGTGCCTGGAATGATACTGGAGATATACTGGGTACTCACAGAATATTTACCAAAGACATTGGGAAGGTCCTTGAATGCTATGGAACATGGTTACATATATGGCATATTGGGATTTTAAAACAACCATTTATCATCTGGTTTACTTCAAGAAGTTATTTAGTATGTTTGAATATCATTTTCACAATATAGAAGGAATTATTAGTACTGCATGGTGCTGATGTGGTTGGTTGGTCTTAAATGGTAGCCATTTCCAAATTTTTGAATGGAGGCCTGTGAGGGGAATAGTACTTCAATTGTAGAAGAGAGAATTAGGACAGCAGTTTCAGGACATATATTTGGGTCAACATATGACTAAATACTGTAAAGACTGTGATTGGAATATATCAAATGGGCACTCTTGTCAGGTCTTGTACTGGAAGCAAGTAAGTAGTATAATACTAGTCATGGAACTTGCAAAAAAAGCTGTAAGAATGTGGTAGAGAAAGTCATCTATCATGACTGCTAAAACCCTTTAAATACTAAGACTTGTCAATTAAAGAAAAGCCATAGAGTGCAACTTTAAAGACAGCAAAAATGATTCTCTGATCCTTGTTGTGCATGGAGGGCAAGGAAACATAAATGACATTTCCCAGCACAGAGCTCAAAAAGGTCCATAAACCTGGTAGCCTTGTTGATAGTAGCATCTCCCCAGGTGATTCCCACCAAAGATGTGCACATGAGACACTTTGTTTTGTCTTCAGTTCTACTTCCTAATCAAGCCTTGTAAGATCTGAAAAGCAAAGGATTTAACAGTAGACAGGCCTTACAAATTCTCCTAGAATAAGAGAGAACACAGGCAGACAGGTGGATGAATACTGGGACTAGATGATAGAGACCGAACTATCAGCAAAGGAGAAAAAAAACGAAGCTGAAGTGGCAGGTATTTTGAATTGTGTTCAGAGAAAGGAGGAAAAGCACCAGGAGTTAGGTTTAGAAGACATCTTTTAGGCATTTAGACAATGTCCTCCATCTTATATTGACATTGGGAAGTGTACTTGGCTAAATCTGCAGGGTTCATGGAGTCTGAAGAGGTAAGAAAATGACAAGTAGAAATTTTTAAAAAATGATAAAGTAGTTGACATTTAGTAGGTGCTTTATCATTATATATGGGAGAAGTAAGTTTTAAAGTCCACATGAATAAGGCAGAAGTTTAGATTATAAAATTCCCTGCAAGTTTCTGTTTTCCTATTATATTATTATTATTTTGTCACCATTTTCAACAAATGTGTTTGGCGCCCCTTTATCTTGTTTTTATGGTATCCTGTGTTTACCTCTGTCATGTTTTATTTCATATTGTAGAACAATTGGCTGGTTTATTGTCTCTCCACATATAGAGAGACTTTGAATATCCTAGGCCAAGCACAGTGACGGTAACCTACAAAATACTAATAGGTACTTGTTTGTTTAAATTCAGCACCTAAATTCTCCTGGGATCATTATTTAGATGACTGAAATGCTTGTCACATTCAAGTAATGATGCCTCCTATTTTTAGTTGTTATGTGTCGATATTGTATAGAAAAAGAGAATTCCTGTGATGATTGACATATTGTTTACCAGTGTAATAATAGCCATTGTATATTGAATGCTACTGTATGCCAGGTCATCTCTTTGTGTGTGTGTGTTCTGTATGCAAACTTCCAAAAAATATCAGAGTGTGTTCTAATAGGCAGATAAGAAAAATAGAGATACTGAGATGGCAAGTCAGTAGTCTAGGATCAGCCATCAGTAAATGACAACTGACTTCATTCCCTCTGACTCCAAAGATAAGAGCGTTGCATAAATAACAATTTTGAAAAGGTTTTAATTATTCAATAATTTATTTTGAAATAATTCAATTGTGTAGAGAAGTTGCCAGTGCAGTACAGAGAACTCCAATATCCTCAAACCCACCTTCCCTAACTGTAGCATTTCATTGTGTTTTCATCTTAGGATTCCTCTTTCATTTTTCTATCCTCTTCTTTCCTCATCACCTAATTACTCTTCTCTTCACATACACACACACACACACACACACACACACACAAACCACATCTTAATAGTCTCTTCAGAATCATTTGAGAGTGAGTGGTCTAAAACCTCCTAATGACTGACCATTCCACCTAGAATAAAATCTAATATTTTCATCATTCAAGTAAGGTTTTGTAGGGTGACCACAGTAAACCATTCTAATCACTCTTACCTTTGCTAAATCTACTCTGACCACCCTGGCACACTCACTGTTCCTCCCACCTAAGGGCCTCTGTGTTTCTGTTCTGCCTGCCTGAAATATTCTCCTTAATATCCATGGGCTCACTCATAAACTAAGTTTCTTCTATAATTACCTTACCCAAAATAATAGCCCATTATGATTTTTTTAATTTATCATTTTTTCACTTTCAGTTCTTAGATTCTGTATTTATTGATGACTTATTTATTGCCAATGACTCCGTTGAAAATGTGTAATCAATCATGGCAAGAAGTTGTCTGTCTTGGATACCATTGTATTCCCAGTGCCTTGTATAACAGTGGCTGGACCATGATAGGACCTCATTAAATATCTGTTCAATTAAAAAAGGAAGGAATGAAGTGATACATGGACTAATGATTCAGAGTATTGGTAACATTATAGTCCACATTAGATGGTGAAATATCGTTTAATTACTTCAGGATTTACCACAGTGTCTAGAATATGCATATGTTATGTAATCATGAGATAACAAATAAACAAATGAGTGAGAAAAATATAGCAGCAGAGATAGTCCTATAACCAGATATTACTGATTCTCATTCCAGTGCTCTTTCTGGTAGACAACAAAATTGTTTTCCTTACCTATTAATTATCTACTTTCAGTATTTCTATGCTAGTCATAATTTGATTTGTAAAATCAGTTTGCTACTGGAAGTAATTGCTGTGTCAAACTTTTCTTTTCCTTAAGGTTATCATTTTTTTTTTCTTTGCAGACTACAAAAATGTTCTCAGATTGAAAATAGTTCAAAAAATAAGAATGGAACCTTGAAACACTTTTAAAAGCTAAATAGTGCCTTTATTTCAGTGCCTTTTAAATAAGCAATAAAAATAACCTTTGCAGCATTTGGGTTGCAGAGATGAGAATGAGAAATAAAAACCAAATACCTGTTAGCTGAGATGCCATTAATGTATTAACTCGTTTCTAATACATATTTGAAAAGTCATACAAAGGAAAGGGGAAGTCACAAGGAGCTGAAAGTTGGTTTTGGATTCTTGTTCTGAACTCTCTTCATTCTTGGGCACATTGTCTAATATCTCATGTGATGCTACCAATTCTCTCTCTTCTTCCACCTGACTTCAAGTTCAGATACGAATAGGTCCCTTATTGTAGGATTTAAGGCAAGTTTTCCTCTGGACCTCATGTTCCCATTTCTAAAATAATGTTTTTAAACTTTATTATGTGGCTAAAATGATAGATTATATTCAAAATGCACAACAAACACAGGAAATATAGTACCATTGCTATTTCTGTCTCTTCTTAACACAATAGAATGAAAGTTCTAAGTATTAAAGGTCACTAGAAAAAAAATTTAAATGAAAATGTAGCACAGGTTTCCAGCATTAATATTCTCAAGAATTCACAGCTTTTCTTTAAAATAGAGAAAGAAATGATAAAAATAAAATGTAAGAATGGCAAACTCAAACTTCCTCTGATACACCCCCATTCCTCTGATACAAACCCCATTTATTGCCTGTTTAGTTAATAAGAAATGCAATTGCTTAAACTAGAAATCTAAGCGGATTTTGAATTCCTGATCTTTTTCTCTCAGATTGCTAGTTGGTTGTCTTTCCCATTATATCCCATAAAGGTCTCTGTAATTCTCCTCCTCTTCCTAAACCCACACTGCTTCTTCCTCAGCTCAGCATTTTAGTACATCTTACTTTCCGGGCCTTCATCCTCTTAATCTGAATTTCTCCAATCCAGTTACTTCCAACTTGGAAGTGCTATTAAAATCTGACTGTGTTACTCCCTATAACAGTGGATTTGTATTGACCAGAGAATATTTTATTTTTAAAACAAAAGGAAGAGGAGAAGAAATGGTGAAGCAGATCTAGGCAGCAACCCTTGACCCTGCCACAGTCCAGGAAGGAAGCAGTGAAAGAACAGATGACTAGAGAGGTGAGTGACAGAGTAAATAATCTAAAAACAAAGATTGAACAGTTTGAGAATTGAAGGGATTTGCAGTTTGATTATTGGAGCAGAAAATAAGGACAGAATTCCTTGACTCTAAACCCTTCCCAGGATGAGGTCAGAGTGGGAAGGGTAACTGAGAGCAAAAGGAAGAAAAAACAGAGAGAAAATGTCCATAAGCTTATTTCTTTAACAATAGCTGAAGAAAAAACAGATCAAGTTGAAATAGGACAGGAGCAGCAAACACAGTGATAACGATCACACAGTTTAACCCAAATTGTGAACTGAAAGTCGTACTGGGCAGGGAAGCCAATTTGTAGATTCTGCACCTATCCAGGCTCCCTAGAAGAAATTAAATCAACACAGCTTCTACCTGCCTTCAGATAGCAATAAAATCAGAAGGACTCCCTCTGAAATGGGTTGTCTCAGTATTCATTTAGAAGGAATTGTAGAGGGATCCATACTAACTGGAAATAACAGAGACACTTTCCCCTCACCATGAATCAAGGGAATGGTGTGGAGCTGAGCCAAGAGCTAATCACCCCTGGGGAGTGAAAACCCTAACTTAGCATTCCACACAGATTCTGCAGGAAATCATGCAAAGTTGGGTCAACTGATAACCTACTTCCATCATCGTAATGGGTAAAACCATGGTGTGCTATCCCAGAGAAGGTGGAGGCTTTTGTGCCACAGATGACCCATGGAAAACCTGCACATCCAGGCCCTACATTGCAGCCAGCCACCAAGTGCTTAAATAGAACCACTCTGTACAATTTCTAGTGAAGAGGAACAGGTGCCCGTGATTCAAAATCAAGAAAAGTAGGAGCTCAGATGAACCTCTCACCATTTTATATGTCATCTAGACATAAATCTAAGAATCTTCAAATAGAAAAAAAATACTATTAATCAAATGGACCTAATAGTCATCAATAGAAAATTTTATTCATCAATAACTGAATTTACTTTCTTCTCAGCAGCACATGGAACTTTCTCTAAAATCACTTTTAGGGTGCAAAGAAAGTCTTAGCAAGTACACAATAATAGAGATAATTCCTTGCATCCTATTAGATCATAATGGAACAAAATTAGAAATAGCAACAAGATAGAAAACAAAAGCCATTCCAACACCTGGAGATTAAACAATAAATTTCAAATTAGGAATGGATCATAGAAGAAATCAAGGGTAAAATAAAATAACAAGAAATAAAAAATTCTTAGAGACATATGAGAAGAGCAATATGTCACAAACCCCGAAAGAGTATGAAGCCATTTCTAAGAAAAAAAGTTTATAGTATTGATATAAATGGGTGACTACATTAAAACACAAAAACAAAAGCAAAAAAAAACCAAAAAGATACCAAATAAATAATCAAATGTTACATTTCAAAGCCCCCCAAAAGAAGAACAAACTAATTCTAAAATCAGTAGAAAACAGGAAATAATATCAGATTAAATCTTAATGAAATTGAGAATAAAAAATAACACAAAGGATCAATGAAATGAAGAGTTGACTCTTCAAAAAGATAAAGCATATTGAAAAACTAACAAAACACTAACCAAAAGAAAGCCAAACTAATCAAAAGAAAGAGACAGAAGACTCACATAAACAAAACTAGAGATGAAAAGGACGATATACTATAGACACTTCTGAAATCGAAAGGATTGTTAGAAACGCTTTAAATAATTTATACTCCAATAATCTAAAAAATCTACAAGACATTGACACAATTCTGTGCACATATGACCTACTTAAATTGATCCACAAGTATATAGAAAACCTAAACAGACCAATATCAAGCAATGAGATTGAGAGAGAAATTAAAGGCCTTCCAACCAAAGGAGTCCAGGACCAGATGACTTCTCATCCAAGTTCTACCAGATATTTAAGGAAGAACTAACACCAATTATCCTCAAATTATTCCATGAAATAGAGATGGAGGGAACAGTGTCAAATTAATTCTATGAAACCAGTATTGCCCTGATACTAGAACCAGACAAAGACACGTGAGAGAAATAAAACTTCAAATATCCCTGATGAACATATATACAAAAATCCTTAATAAAACATTGGCAAACTGTGCTCAAAAACACATTTAAAAAGAGAGTATATCATGATCAAATGGATTTCATCCCAGGGATGCAAGTTTGGTTCAAATCAATGATTGTAATTTATCACATAGAATCAAGGACAAGATCACATAAACATCTCAGTAGGGGCAGAAAAAACATTCAACAAAATCCAGCACACATTCATGTTACAAGTACTGGAGAAACTGAGCATAGAAAAAACTTGTCTCAACCTAGTGAAGGCTATGTACAACAAACCCAGGGCCAACATATTGAATGCAGAAAAATTGAAATCATTTCCTCTAAAATCAAAACCAAGACAAAAATGTACACATTCACCACTCCTATTCAACAGCCAAAGCAATCAGGCAAGAAAAGCAAATTGAAAGGATACAAATAGGAAGAGAAGAGGTCAAATTATCTCTGTTTACCAATGATATGATTCTATCACAAAAAGATGCAAAAATTCTTCCAGAAGACTTCTGGAGCAGATAAACAAATTCAGCAATACAGGAGGATATGAAGTCAGCATAAATAATTCAATTACTTTCCTATATTCCTAAATGAATCTGATGAGAAAGAAATCAGAAAGCCTATCCCATTCAAAATAACCTACAAAAATACTTGGGAATAAATCTAACCAAGGAGATGAAAGATAACTACAATGAAAACCACAAAACACTGAAGAAAGAAATTGCAGAAGACTTTAGAAGATGGAAAGAACTCCAATGTTCTTAGATAGGAAGAGCTAATTTTCAAAGTGGCCATAGTTCCAAAAGCATATACAGATTCAATGTAATCTTCATCAATATACCAGTCACATTCTTCATACAATTAGGGGGGAAATTTTTTCTAAAACTCTAATGGAAGAATAAAGACACACAATAGCCAATAGCCAAAGTAGCACTGAGCAAGAAGAGTGATGCTGGAGGCATCATAACACCTAATCTCAAATTATACTACAGAGCTGTAGTAACAAAAACAGCATGTTATTGGCATAAAAACAGACATGAAGACCAATGGAATAGAACAGACACAGAGACAAACCCACACAGATATAGTCATGTGATACTCAACTAAGGTGCTGAAAACATGAAAGAATAGCCTTTTAATAAATGGTGCTGGAAAAATGGAATATCTATATGTAAAATAATGAAATTAGATCTGTACACCTCTGCCTGCACAAATGTGAACTCTTGAGTAGATCAAAAATCATAGAAATTAGTCCAGAAACTTTGCAGCACCTGGAAGAAGACAAGCTAAACACTTCAACATATTGGAGCAGAAAATGACTTCCTTAATAAGACCCCTAAATTTCAAGAAATAACCAGAATCAATAAGTGGACAGCACCAAATTGAAAATTTTCTTCACAGCAAAGAAAAATATAAAGAGTGTGAAAAGAGAACCTACTGAATGTGAGATCTTTTCCAGTTGCATCTCTGAGTGGGGATTGATATCCACAGTATATAAGGAACTTGAAAAACTTAACACTGATAAAACAATAACTCAAACAATAGATAGCAAAAGAGCTCAACAGACATTTCTTTGAAGAAAAAAAAAATAGAAATAGCCAACAAATATATGAAAGAAAAATGTTCAACATCCCTAGCAATCAGGATAATGTAAAACAAAACTACAATGAGAGTTCATTTCACTGTGGTCAGAATGGCAGTTATCAAGAACACAAAGAACAATAAATGATAGCAAGTGCATTGTAGTTGGGACAGCAAATTAGTATAACCATTTTGGAAAGCAGTGTGAAGATTTCTCAAAATCTAGGAACGAAATTGCCACGTGATCTATCTATCCTGCTCCTTAGAATTTTCTTAAAGAAGTAAAATCAGCATGCTGTAGTAACACAGGCACATCAATGTTTATAGCAGCTCCATTCATAGTAGCCAAGTTATGGAACCAATCCAGGTTCCTGTCAAAAGATGAGTAAAGAAAATATGGTATATATACATAATGGAGTTTTACTGAGTCATAAAAATGAATGAAATTCTGGTATTTCCTGGTAACTGGATGGACCTGGAAAACATCATACTAAATGAAACAAGCCTGACTTAGAATATAAAGGGTCAAATATTTTCTCTCATATGTGGAAACTAGACCAAAATAAAGGGAAAAGTATGGAGGGGAATCCCATGAAAATAGAAGGGAGATCAGTGGAGTAGGGGAAGGGGATGGTGGGAGAGGGAGGAGGCATGGGAAAAGGGAAGAACTGTGGAATGAAATTGACCAAATTATGTCATGTACATATATGGATATGCCCCAGTGAATTTCACCTTTATGTATATCTAGAAAGCACCAATTTTAAAGACCATTAATGAAGAAGGCCAGTAGAGTAGGGGGAGAGGAACAAAGGGTGAAGTGAAAGAAAAATTACTGATGACTGAACTAGAGCTAATTATATTCCATGCATGTATGATTATGTCAAAATAAACCAAATATTATGTGTAACTATAAGTAGCAAAACCATTTAAAAATGAAAATAAAAATAAAACTTTAACCTATTGTTTAAGATTCACGAAGATCTCCTCCTAATTTACCTATGCAGCTGTATTTCCCTCCACCCCTCTATATTTCATCACTGACTTTTCTGAACCCATAGCAGGCAGTGCACACCCTTCATCTCTTCCTAGGTATGTTACTCCCTGATCAGTCAGTTTAAATAGCATTTTAGAAACCCACCACATCACTATTCAATTTGCTCTGTCGCATGTATCTGTAATTGGTATTTCCTTGCTTATTTGTTTGCATATTAGCCCCTTCTGCCCTAATGTAAGTTTCATTAGGTCAGTATGTCTTATTCCTAATGTAATATTTTGACAAATTTATTTGATCCTCATCTATAGTTCCTAGCATATAGGTCCTGAAACCTTCAGAATCTCTGGAGTGACGAATGTTGTTTATACACAAATGTGTTGACTTTTGATGGATATTCACAAGATAGCTTCAGGATGGGGCTGGCCAACAGAAAAACTAAGGTGTATTATAGAGTTGGGACTTTCAACCCACTCCTAACCTCTTGGGGAAGAAGTGGGATTGTAGATTAATCTGATCATCAATGGATAGTGGTGTAGTCAATCTTACCTACTTAGTAAAGTCTTCATGAAAACCCTGAAGGACTCTACTCAGGGAGCTTCCAGATTAATTGAATATGTGGAGGTGCCTGGAAATTGGCATTTCCAGAGAGGGTAGGAAGTTCCACTCCCCATCCCACATGCTTTGTCCTATGCATTGTTCATTCTGGGCATTCATCTACATCCTTTGTGATATACTTCATAACATAGGGGTACACATAAACAAAATGTTTTCCTGAATCTGTGAGCCACTATAATAAATTAACTGAACTCAAGGAGGGAACACACCATTTGTAACTGGTTGGTTAAAAGTATAGATGACAATCTACTACTTGCTGCTGACCTCCGAATTCAATCTTGTGGGTAGTCTTGTAGGGTTGAGTTACCAAAACTGTAAGATCTGATGCTATCTCCAGGTAGACAGTGTCAGAGAGGAATAGAATTTCAGGGACCCAGTTGGTATCTGCTGGAGAACTGCTTGGTATGTGGGAAAAAATAAAATCATATATCTCATGTTAGAAATATGTTGAGTGGTTTATGAGATTAGGAAAAACAATTTTTTTTTTCTTATTTTCAGGCATGATATTCACAAAATCACCTGGAAAATAGTAAGTACTTCAAAGTGTGTAATAAATGAATCAATACCCTTCTGAATAATTACCTTTACATCCTCTTATTGGTCAATTAATATCCATATTTTACTTCTCAATGCAAAACACTATGGAGGGGCATGACAAAGGATACTGGTGTTCACCAATATATATGTCCTTTTCTTCCCAAAAACTTAGGTGGACTTCATTTCCCAACTTCCATTGCAGTTGATCATGTGACTATATTCTGGCAAATGTAACGTAAAGTGATGGTGACCCTTCTAGGCCTGTCCTAATGCATACAAACTTCCTGTGATTTTATTCTTTGCCCTTATTTCCCACTTATTGGGTGAATGAGATGGTTCTGAGGATCTATATAAGAGTAGGGCCACAAACTGGAAGAAGTAAGGGCCCTTGAATGATAGGTTAAAGTTTTTGCTCCATCTAGTACCCACATTTGACTTGGATTTAAACAAGAACTTTTATTTTGTTCAATCATTGAAGACTGAGAAGTAATTTGTAATTGCAGTTAGCCTATCCTGACTAACGCAAATGGTTTCATGAGAGCATGTGATGCTCTCTTCCTCTCTACTAAACTATGAAATCTTTAAAGGAAAGATCATAGCCGATTCAATTTTGTCCTCTCAGCTCCTATTATAAACCCTGATACATATGGTATGCTCAAATTAATGAACGATTGCATGCAAGGTATTTCCAAATTCTGTGATATTATTTAGTCTCAGAGGACACCCAAAATTCCCTGTTCTCCAACCATTTTTCTCTAATCAAACTGAAATGAAAAATGAGGTTTCTCTTGTCTGTGTGATATAATGGGAAAAGGACAGCCTATGAGTCCAGAGAGTTTCTCTCTCAAAAGCTGGCTCTCTAATAACTTATTTCGTTATCATGGTTAAGTCAGTTTCCCTCTGTGAGTCTCAATTTCTTCATTGATGGGGATAATAATTAGTATGAAAACCAGAGCTGACATACATAAATCATATAACAGTGCCTAGAAAATATTCTAATTTCAAAAATGGTAAGAATGATTTATTGTTTTCAAAGCAAAAGTTTGTACTTCTCTATGGAAATTATGGAGGAAAGTAGATCAGTCTTCCCTGGTAGAATACTTGAAAAGACAGTACTGATCAAATGGGAGGAAAGCTGCACCATCTCAGAGGTGTTTGTCATGGTCTAATGCTTTTTGAGACTGAGGCAGCATATGGTTTGATAGAAGGAAGCTGGCAGAAGCTGAAAAGCATTGAAGACACTCAGGGCTTTGCCAAAAGCTGAGACCATTGGTAAACAGCAGAGAGTGACCTGGCCACTGAGAATATGACAGCCAGCAAACAAGAGACTTGAGGATCATAAGAACTGAGCAGGAACAACAGGAATTCCCCAGTCATTCTTCAAAATTCTGTAGTATTGCCTTTATTTTTTCTAAGTGGATATTTTCCAGGAAACTAACAGCAAATCCTGCCCTTGGTGTTAAGATTTCAAGTTGAAGTTTCCTCTAGAGAGATTTATTCAGAACAGGCCTTTGAATCATTTAAAAGTAAACCAGGCAAATCTTCCTTGCATTTTCCCCCAGGAAATCACCCCATTTCTGAGGGGAAGATCGGATGGTACTCAACAGCCAATATTGACTTACTAAAGATGTTATCAAATCCTCTGTCTTTCCCCATAATGATATGAAAAGATAAAGACACACTCTGCTACAGAGTTTTCAAAGGAAACGGAGAAAGTTTAATACATAATTTTAACCTGGGGTTGAAAATTTGAAGCCAATAGAGAATTGACTTCAGTGTACTATTAGAATCCATGTTCTAGCCTTCAGAAAAGATTGATTGATTCCCATCCTAAAGTATAAGCCCTTAATTGTAAGACACACAGAGAAATTTTGGTCCAAACAATGATTATAACAATGATACTAATTTATCATTTGCCTTTAGTGGACAACTTTGCTTTTAAAAGAACATTCACAGACTTTATTTACCTCCCCAAGGGGAATACTGATGGGTAGCATGAGAAGAGAATTCCACAGAATTAAGTTTTAACTGAGAAACTGGAGACTAAAGAAATGGGAAAGGATAAAGAACAGAGACCACTTCTCTGATTCATTTTCTACCCAGAGGAGCTTCATCATAGAAGAGTGGAGCATTGCAGGAGTGAGATTCAACGTAAAGAAAAGATAAAGATACTCATGAAGAGTCAGGGGGAAGGGGGAAGAGAGGGTAAGGAGGGTTGGAAATGACACTACAATATGCACAGTCAGAAAAATGAGAAATTATACTCCATTTTTTTATGATCTATCAAAATGTATAAATGCATTCTATTGTCATGTAAAAGTAATTAGAACAAATAAAGACAATTAAAAAATAAAGTATGTTATATACATATATAGATATAACAAAATGAATCCTGTTATTTTGTATAATTAATATGCAGTGATAAAAATAAATAAATTGTATTTCTAAGTCCCAACCAATATCCAGTCATCTGTGGATCAGGATCAAAGTGAGAGGACTTGTGTTTGGGAAGAGTACGTGTGATTTACTTCTAAAACCTTAGGTTTCAGGGAATCACAGTAATAAGAAGTACAGCATAGTGTAGTGTTAGACTCATTTTACTGATGAGAATACTGAAGATAAAGAAAGTTCTCACTCTGATAAGAATTCAGAAAGGAAAATTGACAAGAGAGGGAGAAGAGACCCATTTGGGAGACCTGGACACCTATTCTTCTTGGAGGATTGGGTGGTATGAATGTAGTAAGTTCTCATCTTTTACATCACAGACTAATAAATAATATGTAGGATTTACAAATCAAGAATTGACAGCATGTTTATTTTGTTTGATAACGTGGAATTAATAACAAGGAGAGGTAACAAGAGAAAATATTAGAGTTAAAGTTGTTCCTTCTGGGTAGTAAGACTCAATAAGAGGAGACACTTCTTTAATTATTGAAAATTTAAAAAGTAAAAAAGAAAAGTATAAATATTTTTTAAAAAACTTAAATCACAATGCATCAGAAAGAGCCCTGGGTATGGTGTCCTTTACCAGCTCCAATTCTTAACAAAGTGATTTTAGAAACATTAATTATAACTTCTGTTCTCTAAAATTCTCATAAAAACTAAATAATACACTGAATATTTCCTTTAAAATAGATATGCCATTTTTATCCTCCCCATCTTATAAAGTAGAGCTTTAAAAATTTACTCATCAAACACGAGCAACTTCTGTTGGAACTGTAAGTTATCGAAGATTTCATTACAATGCTACTAATAGTACACTAATCATGATTATTAGATCAAGTGGTTTGAAACAAAAAATCATTAATAACATAAAGTTCTGTGTCTACTGAAGTAGCCAAAATGGAAAGGTATAATGTGTGTTGACTTCAAAGAGCACTGGAGTGGAAGGAAAATGTATTGTGGCATCTAGCTACCCAGGACAACTGCGACCTATAGTTCTTCAAACTGCTCTAAAGAGCAAGAGATACATGTATTTCATTGAAATTTTGCCATATTAACTTGTGTTGAAGGCTATGCCCTAAGCACATGGGTTAATGGGGAGAAAATCACATCAATATATAACACTTTGAATTCATAGCCCAACTTTAAAATATTGGCAGTGTGACCCTGCTTAGAAGACATGGATGGAAAGAGGAGATCAATTCCTGGCAGAACATCTATGTGACTTTAGAGAATAATAGCTTGACCTTCAGTGACATGCAGAGTTTTATATTCACCTCAGTTCAAAATGACCACTTGTACATTTATAGGTGAAAGACTTCATCATACTAATGGTCCTAAGGGAAACCAAAGAATTATTGAAACATTCTTATTCTTTTTTTTTTTTTTTTTAAAGTAACTGCTAAAGAGATTTTAGTAAAAATCGGGACCTGACTTTTTAAAATTTTCAATATTTTTTGTCTTTGCCATAAACTGGCATCCCTTTTGTGGCAAGTTGGAGTTTGTGCAATCTGCACAAGTATGTTAAACATCTTGATGGGCCCACAGTTTTCTCTCCATTTCCGATTCTAGTTTGCACACCTCCAAGTCATCTTTAACTTAGTTGGCAGAGTCCATCTTAAAGAGACGTCTGACCATGTCTATGATTTCTATCCTTTTTCTAGGACCATGCAGCATACAGGATATGGTTAAAATCCTCAGCAAATAATGCAAATTCTGCCAACACCTAGTTTTTCTCTGTGTGGGTCAACATATCTTTATAACTACTTTTAATATGCCAAGCATTGTATTAAGTTTTGTAAATGAACTACACTTTTAAAACTAAGCATAATTTCATATGGGAGGTATTATTATCTATATTCTACAGATGAGAAAACTGAGGTTTAGAAAGGGTAATTTTAGCAAAGTTAAACTGTTGTTTAAGCGGCCAAGTTAGCAGTTCAAATTTTATACTTCACATTATAATTGACAGTCTTTTCTCTGGGATATCTCTCCTGCCTCACTTAGGACAATTTTGCATCTGCAACCTATAGTACTATTCTCTCTCTGTTTGGGGACTTGTGCTGGAAGCACAAGCACATTGCTTTCTAATAGAACTTTAGTAACTGAATATTTTGATTCTACAACAAAATAATTAAGTCATTTCTATTTTTGTGGATACTTTTAAAAAAGAGACAATAGATAATTTGAAAGAGAAATGTGAGGCAAAATCATGACAGAACAGGAGTAGAATTTTGCAATTAAGTCTTAAGAAAAATAAAGAAAGTAGTGAAAAATCAAACCTGGACCTTTCAACAGCACTCTTGCATTCTATGGGATGGAAACTCAGGTGGGAGATGAGGATAGAGAGAGGGGGACTGAAATTTTTCTAGCAAGTTGCAAGTGGGGATGATTATGAATATCAGTTATTCAATTATTATTAATTGACCTTAGAATGTCATTGCTACAGTCTTCATTAGTGTATTCTTATTGTTCACATATTTTATAAACACACGTACAAAACATTTCTACTAGGACCCTGATAAAATCACAAATCACAGTGATTTCCTTTTTCTTCATTATTATCATTACTATTATTTTATTTATTTATTTTTTTTTGGTACTGGGGATTTGAACTACTCAGGGTACTCAACCACTGAGGTACATCGCCTCCAGACTTATTTTTTGTATTTTTTATTTAGAGACAGGGTCTCACTGAGTTTCTTAGTGGCTTTGATCCTCTTGCCTCAGCCTCCTGAGTTGCCGGAATTATAGGTGTGTGCCACCACGCCTGGCAATGATCTTTTATTTACTTTTTTTCCTAGTCTTATTTCTCTACAAATCCTTCCACTGTGGGGAATTTTAAGGAATGTACCTCTTAGGATTTGGCTGGTGAAAATATCCTGATCTGTTGCATTTGTTGCTCCTTAAAAACATATTCTTCTACTACTGGTTTTGTTCATGCCACTGCCTTTCCCCAGGCCTATACTCCTTTCTTTCTCTAACTCCTCCATCCTGGAAGGTAACTGGATAGGATCTTAACCTTCTCTCCTGTGACCCCGCACATTCTGGATGAGGTTTTCTTTCTCTGAGCATCAATGGTACCTTGTACTTGCACCTATAATGGCACTTCCACATTGGACAGAAACAGGCTCACAGTGTGAGAAACCTGTCTTTTTTAGTGAATTTCTGATATAAGAAGTCATAAAACTGACTCTGGAGCCAGTTCAACCACTTTCAAATCATGGCTGTAACTTTTATTTTCTGAGAGACTTGTGCATGTTACTCAACTTCCCTGTGCCTCAGTGCTCATCTTTTTAAAAAATATATATTTATATACAAATATAATTTTTTGTTGTAGATGGACACAATGCCTTTATTTTATTTTTTTTATTTTTATGTGGTGCTGAGGATGGAATCCAGTGCCTCATACATGCTAGGCAGGCACTCTGTCACAGAGCTACAGTCCCAGCCCCACCTCAGTATTCTTACTTATAAAATAAGAACAAAATCACTCCCCTTGGTGTGTGTAAGTATTGCATAGTTGAGTTTTAATTTATGTGAACAGATTACCAAGACACCTGGCACACAGAAAGTTCTTGGTGTCAGTTGAGCTCACTAATTTGACTACCTATGATGGGGGACCCTGCTTAGCCAACATAACTTTGCACCTTTAGAGCTTATTTTCTCTAGTGATAGCAAAACTTCAAGGTCTATGAGTTTAAAAAACAGGGTAGACACTCTGTTTAAGGATCAAATGGACTTCACAGTACTTCACCTGGTTGAATCACTTACCATTTTCACCCTGCATGAGAGTCTTCTGGTGTTCTTATCTTCTATCTTCCCTGAGTAAGTTGGACCCATACATTAATTTATATCTCACTTTTCTTAGTGCCTACTCTGATGCCTGGTACATAGCTGAGACTAAAGTATTTATAAAATGAAGGCACGCTAACAAATCTGCAAGGAGTCAAAACAAGCATTGAGTCTGATAGTATGCAAGGGTTAACTCAAGTTGTTCTTTAAACTGGAGGATGTGACCATGAACCACTGTTAATATCCTCAGAAGGAAGGAACCTTGAAATTGTAAAATATAACTTCATAAACTTCTATTACAATTCCAAATACTATAAAAATCAAAATATACTCCCATCCTCTAAAAATCTTAATTTAACAGAACAGTTAAGCACTCAGTGAGTATTTATAGACTTCATTGCCTTCTGGTAGAGATTTGGTGGTAAATATTCAGGATTAGACATTTGCTCTCAAGGAACTTACAAGTGTTTAATGTCATTCTTCTCCCTTAACCATGCTTTAAATATATTTT
The DNA here is from genome assembly GCF_902686455.1 of Sciurus vulgaris. Lineage (NCBI taxonomy): Eukaryota > Metazoa > Chordata > Mammalia > Rodentia > Sciuridae > Sciurus > Sciurus vulgaris. The sequence continues at coordinate 77,927,840 of NC_136472.1, forward strand.
TATGACCCATCAAAAGAGCCCTGTTCTAATATCAAATGATATATTTGGCTTACCTGTATACAATATATTTCTGTAGTACATCCCACAGCAAAGAGCTTGTTTAAAAAAATGTTTCTTTTTTACAGTTCACTAAATATCAGAAATCTTATATTTTACTAACATTTGAAAAGTATGTAGGAAAGGCTCTATGTAAAATTAAAAGAACATATTAAACCTAATAAAACTGCTAATTAGAGCTAACATTTCTTACTCCATTTAGCAAATCTGAGTACTCATTGCCTGAAATAAAAGTTTATTCTCCTTTAAATAATAATGGCCACTGATTTGTGTGAGTCAGTGGTTTAACACTTCCTCCTTGAGTTGAAGCTCTCCCAGAGACCTCCTGGAATCTGTCAGAAAAGCCTCACTCTTCACCCTCTCTCCTCTCCGTGCTTTGGTTTCCATCATGGCTTTCTTTGCCTGCTTTTTCAAAAATAACATTCAAAAACATGTAAAGGCGAAGTGGCAATAGAATTTTAGACAGACTTTAGACTCCACAATATCTTTGTAAACACTCTTCTATTCCCTTCAGGCCTATTCCCCATACATTGTTGTTTGTATGCTGGAATATTCTGCTCACTTCTAAGACACAGCTCTTATGTTCCTCCTGGAGACTTTCTCCAATATCTCTGTACCACAGTCAAGTTAGCACTTCCTATGAATTCAGTATCACACATCATGAAGACATTTTATGTCTGGTTCCAAAGTTCTTAGATATTATTAAGGCCAGGGGATAAAAAGACAGTCAGTGTAAATAATAAATAATTGGGTCCTATTGGGGAGATGGAGGCTGGTTCCAAAGGAAAGAAAAGCTAATACCAGAGTCCTTCCCTCTCCTCCTCCACTGGGTGCCAAGATAACCTGCCTCCAGGGGATTGTTCCTACCAGCAGGGAGTTGTAGAAGTTGTTAATGAAGAACCAGGGGTGGGGGGTGGGCAGCCCTTTCTTTCCTGTTTGGGTAGAGGCAGACATGGAGAGGCACCCCTGGAGAGCTTCTCTCTCATTTTTTGGCCCACCTTTTGGCCATGTAGGCAAGATATGGGGAGAGAGAGGGCATGAGAATAAAAGAAATCCAAAATATATAAAAGGGGCAGGACACCCCCACTTCTTTGGATACTAGCTCTGGATCCCCTTCTCTGTGGAGAAGTCGATCCTGTTCTATCCTTTAAATAAACTTGCTTTATATGCTTGCCTCAGTGTTTCTGAGGTGTTCAATCTTTACATCTGGAGAAACAGAACTCAGTCCTGATTTTCATCACCATATGAAATCATACTCTCATCCCATATGCATATCAATCCAGAAAATAGGCATTACTTTAATATCTATGTTATGGCTAAATAAGTAGTGGCTTATAAAGGTTAGTTAACTTGTTTGAGGTTTCTGTGATTCAAATCCTGCTCTTCATGACTACAAGTGGTAAGAATTCACAGCAACCAATATATACAAAGTGTGATCAAAGCAAACTAACCCTGTGTTCTAGAATTATGGATCCCATGGTCCTTCTGCATCTAGGTAGTGAGGTCTTTGAGGAAATTAACTTATCATTGTATTCTTAGTGCCTTGAAGTCAATAGGAATTAAATAAATATTTGATGGATAAATGGAGGGGTTTGTAAATACAAAGAGATGGATGGAAGCAACATATGATAGATATCCAGGTTCATCATGACCTGAACTTTTGTTTGTAATGTGGGAGGTAAAATACCTTTGAAAGGTGTTTAAATTTGGTCTACAATGTTTAAGCCTACAATGTCCACTTCCCTCATGACACTGAAATTTACTGGTCAGATAATTTATTGGAGTTACTAATCCTCAACTTGAGAAAGAACATTTAAAACTGTGGCAAAGTCTGAATTTTCAAATGTACATAATTTTCACCATTAAATTGGCCTCAGTTGCTTTGAGAAGCTGTGGCAAAGTAGATCCAAGTGCTTCCCCTAAATAACTCAGTGTGATCTATCATCTGCTTCTTGCCTCCTACCTCCTTCTCTGTACATAGAAAAATAATCACGTATTTATGTAGTGCCTTTTATAGCTCAACATATTTTTCAAAGGGTGATTCATTTTGGAGAGGCTTTCTTGCAATTACCAACTTGGCATTATATCCAAAGGTAAAACTGCAGCTGGCATATGTACATTTTCCCAGGACAAACTCTGCACACCTGCTTTATCCCACACTGAGAACTCATTGATTTTTAGAACCACCCTAAACTCAAAGGGTTAGTAAATTGAGAGAGAGAGAGGAAAAAAGAACCTAAGGGATTCTGTCTTAAAGGTAATAATTTAGATCATTAAAGATAATGCACTGGTTATAAATTATTTATTTTCCTATATAAAATGTCTAATTCACTATTCATAAGAAAAGTTTTTAGATCATTTATAATAGACTTTATGTAAAATGGGATTATTGCAATGTGTCATTACTAAAGGCTAGAAATCATTATATGATGGAAACTACATGAACTAAGTGTTTATGATTAGTTAATTACTCTAGTTGAACATTTACATTAGAATACATTTTCTGGCAGTTATATCAAAGAAGGGAGACACTTGGTTCAGAGTGGCAAAAGAAAATCAGATGATCACCAAAAGAGGCAATTTCTTCCTGTGCCCTGACTAGGACCATTTTACTCTGGGCAGAGGCAACAATGAAATGGGGGAGGCTGAGCCCAGAATCACCCAGGCCTGAATGAGACTCTCTCCATGCACACTTTTGAATAGGTTATTAAATCTTCTAAGGGTTCCCTTAAACAAACAAACAAACAAACAAACCTTTTGTTTAACAATTAATTCAGAATAATACATGTAATACATGGACTGAAAAGAATAATACAATATTTCCAGGTATACCTAGGTACATAAATAAAATGTGAACAGTACAGTTGGAGATCTTCTCCAGGTCTCAGTCCCAACCCTGTCACTTCTCCCACTCTGGGAAATAATCACGTTCATGAATTTCTAAAGTAGTCATTCAGTTGAAGAAAACCTTAGAAGATGGAAAGATCTCCCATGTTCTTGGATAGGCAGAATTAACATTGTCAAAATGGCCATTCTACCACAGGCGCTATACAGATTCAATGCAATTCCAATTAAAATCCCAATGACATTTCTCATAGAACTAGAGAAAGTAATCATGAACTTCATCTGCAAGAACAAGAGACCTTGAATAGCCAAAACAATACTGAGCAGAAAAAGTGAAGCAGGAGGTATCACAATATTAGACTTAAGCTATACTACAGAGCAATAGTAACAAAAACAGCATGATATTGGCATCAAAATAGACAGTCAGACAGAATAGAAAACACAGAGACAAAACCACATAAATACAGTCACCTCATACTAGACAAAGGAACCAAAATCATACAATGGAGAAAAGATAGCCTGTCCAACAAATGGTCCTGGCAAAACTGGAAATCCATATGCAGTAAAGTGAAATTAAACCTATATCTCTCACCCTGCACAAAACTCAACTCAAAATGGATCAAGGACTTGGGAATTAGACCAGAGACCCTGCACTGAATAGAAGACAAAGTAGGCCTGAATCTTCATCATGTTGGCTTAGGATCAGACTTCCTCAACAAGAATCCCAAAGCACAAGAAATCAAAACAAGAATCAATAAATGGAATGGACTCAAACTAAAAAAATTTTTCTCAGCAAAGGATGCAATCAAGAATGTAATGGGAGAGCCTACAGAGTGGGAGAAAATCTTTTCCACACCCACTTCAGATAGAGCACTTATCTCCAAAATTTATAAAGAACTTAGAAAACTTTACACCAAAAATACAAAGACCCCAGTCAATAAATGGGTCAAGGATCTGGACAGACACTTTACAGAAGAAGACATACAGGCGATTAATAAATATATGAAAAAGTGTTCAACATCTCTAGTAATTAGAGAAATGCACATTAAAACAATCCTTAAGATTTCATCTTACTCCAATTAGAATGGCTATTATCAAGAACACAAATAATAATAGATGTTGGCATGGATGTGGGGAAAAAGGCAAACTTTTACATTGCAAATTGGTGCAGCCACTCTGGAAAGCAGTGTGGAGAATCCTCAGAAAACTTGGAATGGATCCACCTTTTGACCTCGTTATCCCACTCCTCAGTTTATACCCAAAGGACTTAAAAGCAGCAAACTACAGTAATGCAACCATGTCAATGTTTATAGCAGCTCAGTTCACAATAGCTAGATTGTGGAACTAACCTAGATGCCCTTCAACAGAAATGTGAAAGAAATTGTGTTATATATACACAATGGAATACTATTCAGCCAAAGAAGACTAATATTATGGCATTTTCAAATAAATTGATGGATTTGGAGAATATCCTGCTAAGTGAAATAAGCCAATCACGAAAACCTGAAGGCCGAATATTTTCCCTGATAAGTGGAGAATGATATATAATGGGGGTGGGAGGTGTGGAGAGTAAGAAAAGAATGGAGGAACTTTGGATTATGTAGAAGGAAATGAGAGGGAGGAGGTATATGAAAAATGGTGGAATGAGACAGACATCATTACCCTATGTACATGTATGATTACACGAATGGTATGAATCTACATCGTGTACAACCATGGAAACGAAATGATGTACCCCATTTGTGTACAATGAATTAAAAAAAAGAAAAACATAAATAATTTTTTAAAAGACTCTTCAAAAAGAAATACTGTTTAATTGTTCAAGTTTGTAAAATTCACCTAAGTGTACTCCCTTAGAATATGTTTTTCTGCAACTGTTTTTTACATCCAATTTTAGGTTTGAGATTCATTCCTGGAGAAATATTAAGCTGTAGTTCAGTGATTTTCATTATATATAACTTTCTGTTTATAAGACAAGAATCTACCCCATCATTTGACTGCTATAAGCATTAGGGTTTTCCCACCCAGTTTTGTTTTATTTTGCTACTGAGAACAATGCCTCTGTGAGCATTCTCATAATTGTCTCCTGATGCACATGTATAAGAATCTGTAGAACAAATTCTTTTGAAATTTGTTATTGCTGGGTTAAAAATATATAGAGCCCACTACCTTCATGTGTCTGCCTTGATATCAGGTACTCATATTGAATAAATCACAATCCTTGATTAATGAAGCTCTCGTAGAAAACAGTTTATGAAAGCATCCATATTTTTGCTCTTCCTATATAAAGTGCAAATGTTTCCCACAATGGTAATGCCAATTCACTTTTTTTCTTTTAAACCAGCAGTTCTTGTTGCTCTACATTCAAACCAATAGTTTGATATTTTTTTTTTCTCCAATTCTGGTGGATAACATTCGTGCTACTTTATCATCTCTATAATGTGAATTTACCCTATTTGCAATGACATTCATCATATTTTTATATGCTTATTTTTAATGACATCTTCTATGTTCAGTGTAGTATTTCATATATTTTTATTAAAATAATAAAAACAGATATATAGCTAAAGAACCAGCACAAGTCTTGGTTCAGAGCAGTTGTTTAGCATGTCAAAAGCCATTCTCAGTCCCCACCCTCCTCAAAATTAAGAAGTATTTGGTATTGAAGGAAGACCAGAAAAGTAGAGGAAAGGGATAAAGGGGAGGGAAAGTAAAACTATGGGGAATGAAAAAAAAAATGAGGAAGCTTTAAAATTATCCTATGGAGTGATTAAGTATTAAAAGAAGGTATATGCTGGGTGTGGTGGTACATGGCTATAGAACCAGCCACTCTGGTGACCGAGGCAGGAGGATCCTAAAGTCGATAGCAGCCTGGGAAATTTAAATAAAATTTAAGAAGGGGCTGGCGATGTCACTCAGCATTAGAGCACTTGCCAAGCATATGTTAGACCCTGGTTCAATCCCAGGTACTATAAATTAATTTAAAAAAAAAAGAGGAGGAGGAGGAACAGGAGGAGGGGGAGAGGAGTTGGATGTGGCATAGTTACCATATTTCCATGAGATCAGATCAAATTTTCTCTCTATCCTATGCAAAAGTAAAACATACATTTCTATAAGTTTCAATTTTTACAAATTATTAAAAAGACATTATAAGTAATAAAGAACTATTTGACAAAATGAGGGATAATATCTTTTTCTAACATTGTGAAACTTTATTCAAATAAATGTCCTGAACACATCCCTGCACACACACACACACTCAATTCACTGAAGGCATTTCTATAAGAAGCAATAGTTAAATTGCCCTATTATATTCGTATTTTACAAAGAGAAAGAACTTAAAATTAAACAAGTAACAACTTGGCAAGTGAGGAAGGTATTCAAGAGAGAAATGTCAGAAACTATAGAATGTTTATTCATTTATTTATTTTAACAATCTGCACTTAGAAGGGACTGATCTGAAAATCACAATAGGGACACACTCTATGAGAGTAAGTATAGTTCAAATTCAATTTTATGTAAATTTTTGAAGTTTCATATGTTTATATGGTAGTAATCATGCATATTTCACTAAAACTAATTACTGAGGCTGAATGAACTTCTAGATTCTTCAGGTATAACAATTGGTTTTTATAATGGTTAATAAATGCAAAATAAGCTTTCAGGAAATTGGTAGGTACTCTTACAATTTCCTAAAATTTTGTTGGGATTCCAGGTGTGATTTAGACATTTTTACTGTTATGAAACAAAATCTAAAATTTGGTATTAATAATCTATTCTTTGAAGAATTATTTTCAAGATTAGAGATAATATATAAATATTCTGCACATATTTATATAGACTGAAAGATAATAGACACTTAATAATTAGCAATAATGTATTCAATAAAATTCTTTATTTATTCAATGAATACATTACAAGGATTTGTGCTGACCCCCATGCTAAGCAAAGGAATAAAAGTATTCTAAGATAAAATAATAATAGTATAAAACAGCCAAAAGGAGAAACCCCAATACTACTGATGTTTACATACACATCAGTTGGGTTGTCAGCTTTTAATCACTGTGATCATTCTAAGAAGAACCAGATAGAGAAGGAAAATTTTATTTGGGGCCCACAGTTTCAAGGCCTCAGTTCATCATTGTCCAACTCCATTGCTCTGTCTCTTAGGCGAGACAACATCATGTCAAAAGGGCTTGGTCAAGGAAAGCTGCTAAACTCAAGGCAGCCAGAAAGCAGAGAGAGACAGCAAGGAGCCAGGGGAAAAATATAATTTCCTAGGAGTTTACCACCAGTGACCCACCTCCTCCAGCCATGCCCCATCCATCCATAGTTACCACCCAGTAATCCATTCAAATTATTAAGTCATTAAATTAATTCATCCACTGATCAAGTTTCAGCTCTCGTGATCTAACCATATCATCTCTGCAATGTCTAGCATATGAGCTTTTGGGAGGATACCTCACATGCAAACTGCAGTATCAGTGTGTGTGTGTGTGTGTGTGTGTGAACTTTCTCTTAATATTTCCAACAGATCTGTTGATTTGAATTTTGCCTAATGTTCTAGATATCATAAAACATATGCTTACAATCAAGAACTTTCTATTTTCTTTTCACTAACCACATGTTTACACCTGGTAATTCTGTTATGAAGGCTGTCCTGTGCATGCAGCATTTAGCAACATCCTTGGCTTCTGTTTTCTTTATACTAAATCACTCATTGCAAATGGCATCCTCCCCCACCACTGTGTTAAGTAATCAAAGAACATGACCATAGCTTGGGCAAATTGGTAAAATTGACCCCAGTTGAGAGAAATTGGGTTAGACAAAATAATAGAGTTAGAAGAACTAAAGATGGAGAAAGAAGACCTAGGATTGAAGCCAAGCTTCAGCCATGATTTCTGCCTTTATTCAAATGGGGATAGAATTTAGAGAATGGCTTAAAAGGGGACCATTCTAGAGAGATTTCTCAGAAAATTTAGATATTACACTATGTCTATGAAGCAAGTTCTGGAGTTGTAAGCACTGAAGTAAAAGTAAAAAGTGAAAAATCTGGTTACCCCCTTGAACATTTACATATTTCATGGTTCAGTAACACATCTTGTGCTGTTAGTGAGGTCACTAGCTCTTTGTGTCCTTCTCTAAAACTCAGTTTCCCCATCTGTAAAAGGGGGGTTGACGTCTTACTTTCCATGTCTTAATTGAATGCTGAGCTAGTGATCTCTATTAGTTCGTATATTCATTATTTTTTCACCCTCTAAGGTGCACTATTACCATTAACTATTTATATTTCCCTATAGATTGCAAGCAGAGATAGTTTCATTAATCGTAGTATAATGTCTTCATACTTCAAGTATAGTAGCCTAATTATGAACATTTGTCAAGTGAATAATTTATTTTGTAAATCTATATGTTCAAGCTTATTGATTCATTTTCTCCTTTCACTTTCTCTCTTCTCTTCCCTTTCTCTTCCTTTTTTTCCTTCCTTCCCTCTCCCTCTCTCCTTTTTCCTGGCTTATATCAACTACCCACATAATCAGAAGCCATAATGACTAATAGGTTATACAAGCGGCTCTAACTTATTAACAGTTTTAGGGTCTGTGTGCTTAACAAGTTCTTCTTACAGGTGCTCACAGGGAAAGGGATTCATAAGACACAGTCTTTTATCTGAGTATTAGGAAGGTTACTTAAAATGAAAATATCTGTGCAAAAGGAAACACTCATTTTGCTCATTTGAAAATCGTACCTAATTATAGCTACTGTCATCAACAGTGCTTATGTCAGGTTGAAGAATAGTCCAAAGTCAATGGAAGGAGCAGCAGAAGTCAGTGACATCCCAACACCAACTCTGGCCTTCCATTACTGTTCTTACCTCTGTAATAATCTAGAAATTTATCAAGCCTTATAAAGGAAGCTTCTAATTAAAATGAGCTCAACATAGACACAGGAGCTCAACATAGGAGAGAGTTTGGGACTAGGAATTCAAGGAACTTGGTTAGAAATAGCACTGCCACTTACTGTCTGTGTGAGTCTGAACAGACAGTATAATGATCAAAGTCCCATCATTTCCCATCTATAATATGGATATGATAAGTATTCCTTGAAGTCAAGGGATGAATTTAATTATTGTAAATGAAAATGCAGTGACTAGAAAATTGGGAGAAGAAATCCCATCATGAAAAACAAATTGGAGTGTCTTCAGCTGTTCACGTAGATGTAACAACTTACTTTACACTGAGAGTCTTAAACATCACCAAAATACATTTCTCACCCTTCTGGAGACTCAGAAATCAAAGTTCAGCGTGCTAGCCTGGATAGCTTGAGGACCCTCTTTTGAGTGGCAGACTGCACTGTGTCTTGACTTGTTTGATGGAACAATGGAATTCCCGTCTTGGACTTTTGTAAGGGCACTAATGCCATTCATGAGAGCCCAGCCTCAGTAACAATCATTCCCAAGGCCCCACCTCCACATTCCATCACTTTGAAGGTTAGATCGTAACATACAAACTTTGGGAGGAACACAAAGAAGACTGTAGGAAAGGATGAAGATCTGTAAGTATTATGACTTGAGGTGGTTTGTTTAATATGTTGGTCTGTTTTGTTTTGAGAAATTGGTCACCAGAATTTAAAGAACAATGGAAAGATTGCTTCAATTCCTCCACTTCTATTTAAGAGGAAAAAGAAAAACAGAAAAATAGGGAGGGGAATATCATAGATTGGTGCTAAGTCTCATGAGTTAGCAAACAGTCTTGGCAAAGAAAAAGCTGCTTTTTTTTTTTTTCCGAAAACTTTATAAACAAAAGAAAAAATATGTTTTAGTTAACTTTTGCTTTGCTATGACGAAGATAGCAGACAACAACAACTTATAGGAAGAAAAGATTATTTTCAGAGCTCTCAGTCGATAGAAAGCCAACTCTGTTGCTCTGGGCCCAAGGTGGAGCAGCACATCATGGTGGAAGAATCCAACAGAGAAAAGCTGTTCAGCTCATGGTGGGGTCAGGAAGCAGAGAGCAAAGGAAAAGGGGTTACTCTTTAGGGCATGTCCCCAGTGATCCACCTCCTTCAGCCATACCCCACCTGCCTATAGTTACCACCTAGTTAGTTTACTCAAACTAGGATGGACTGGTTAGTTACAGCTCTCACAATTTAATCATGATGTCTTTGAATATGCCTGCAAGAATGGGAGCTTTGTGGGGGCACCTCATATCCAAATAATAACAGTGATGTTCCCTGAAACATTTTACCAGTCTTGTGACCGTTACAACTCTTGAGAATTAGAAGCATTGAGTTCATGCAGCCATCCTCCACAGTATGAGTTACCACTAACTCATCCCATTTCTACGCACGTTTGCTTAATTATAAACTTTCCCGTCCTGGAGAAACCACTGAGAACTGAATAAAGATAAAGAAACATGGGAAATCGATTATATTATTTTCATTTGGAAAAGAAGAGTATTTGTGGAAGAAGGTGTCTTTCAAATCTCTAAAGCAAATGAATGAGTTGTTGGTTTTCAGTTATTAAATCTAACTTTAAAATCATCAAAAGACAGTATACTGTATGGAAAGAGGGTTTTCTGGTCTCAGCTATGCCACTAAAGAGTAACTAGGGAAATCATTTAACCACTTATAACGGGTTGAATCATGTCCCCCCAAAATTCATGTGTAGCCAGAACTTCAGTATGTAACTTTATTTAGAAATAATTTGATCGATTAATTAATTAAGTATCTTGAAATGAAATAATTCTTGATTTAGGGTGGGGCCTCAATTCAATAGCTGGTGTCTTTTCTTGGAAGAGGGAAGGATACAGATAGACTCAGAGAAGAAAGACACATGAAGACAAGAAAGAACTCATATTGATTCACCTAGAAGTCAGGGAGCACCCTGCATTACTTCCCACCACCAGAAGCTACATGAGAATGAGCACCTGCTGTAGCTTCTAGTGGAACCTCCCTGTCCACACCTGGATCTCAGGCCTCAGATTTCCTAAACTTCAAGAAAATACATTTCTGTTGTTTTGAGCCATCGAGTATTTGTTATTTCATTGTGGCCGTCCTAGAGGAAACTAACACAACTTCCCTGTACTTCATCATTTTTTTATGATATCATAGAATAGTGTGATACATTCTTCTGATATTTGATCAGTAATTAGTAGTGTTTGAGCCTGCATAATTATACTAAAATGACAAAGAACCAGAGTTGAAGGAGTTCTCAGAGAAGTTGGGAACTGAGTCATGTAAACTAGGAACTAATAAAACAGCCCAAAGGTCAAGTGCAGTGGTGCACACCTGTAATCCCAGCAGCTCAGGAGACTGAGGCAGGAGGATTGTGAGTTCAAAGCCAGCCTCAGCAAAAAGTGAGGTGCTGAGCAACTCAGTAAGATCCTGTTTCTAAATAACAATGTAAAATATAGGGCTGGGGATGTGACTCTGTGCATGAGTGCTCCTGATTTCAATCCCTGTACCCCACACCCCCCCAAAAAAAAAAAAAAAAAAAACAACCCCAAAGGTTTTATGGTGCTTCATACATGGTGTCATGAGAAATGCACAGCATGAGTGGAGGAGAGGGAAGGCCCTCTTTCTTGGGACAAAGAGAAGGAAAGTCTTCAAAGAGAGACAACAATTAGGCTGAACCCTGAGCAAGAGGAGAGAGAGTGAACAAGGGTCTTGTGGAGTGAAGATTTTGTGCAGTGTGATATTTCAAAGAATCAAATGGTACAAATGAGAAAGTGGGGGAAATACCAGAAACCTAGACACGGTCAGCTCATGAGCAACGTAAGAAGTCTAAGAATTTTCTGAAAGCATGTTGTCTTTTTGACTCTGGTATTAGGATAATTAAGCATGACTTCTATTTAGTTGATCAGTAAGAATCATTAGGTTAAGTTTAAAAAGTTTATGCAGTTAGCTGGGTGTGGTGGCACATGCCTGTAATCCCAGTGATTTGGGAGGCTGTGGCAGGAGGATAGCATGTTCCAAGTTGGCAATTTAGTGAGGCCCTAGGCGATTTAGTGAGACCCAGTCTCAAAATAGAAAATAAAGGCAGATAGGGATGTGGCTCAGTGGTTGAATGCCCTGAGGTTCAATCCCAGGTACCAAAAATATATGTATATATATATATATATATATATACATATATATATGTGTGTATATATATATATATTTAAGTGGTTTATTGTTTTAAAAATGTATTGCTCTGAAGTTCTATACTACCTCCATTTTATCCTGAGTTTATATCTTAGTGAAAGATAATCAAAGCCTTGGAGATGTATGATTCAAATGAAATGAGGTTTTTATTTCTATTTATGGACACACATCAGATTTTAATCACATTCTCATAGGACAGCACAATAATACTGAATATGTAATCAACTTCCAGTGAAGGATTTATAAGATCTTTAGGGTAACTACAATGGAATCTAACATCTTGGACCCACCCCTAACACTTTGTGAGAGAAAAGTCTTCAACTGATCATTCTGGGCTATTTTTATCAAGTTAAAATTCTGAGTTTGTGAAGGAAAATATTGAAAATTTTTTTGTGGTGTAAACAAATATTTAGAGCTGAAAAACCCAGATTCTGATCCATATTTTTCCATTTGTCTGGATGTGTCCTTGGATAAAGTACTTAACATCTCTGAACATCACTTTCTCAGCTCTGGAACAGGAATAAATAACATCACAATGACCAATGAGTGGGAGGATTCATGAAATTTCATACTTCATCTATCAACTTTCTTTCATTGTCCAATAAATGAGACCTTTTTAATTAGCTTCATCAATTGAGTTTAACGTATGATCTAATTGAGTTAAAAACATCTCTGGCTCTTCCATATATTGTTAAAGGACATTGAAGAAAATGCTTTAAGGTCCCGAGTACATTCCTGGGCCACACTGAAATGGTTCTATAGTAAACATCCAACTCTGCCACAACTCATTGGAAGTGTAAGTTAACCTTTTTGGAAATATGAGAAAAGTAATAATGACATATAAAGTTAATACAGTCATTAAATAAAATATGTGCTAAAACCTAGTATAATGCTTTAGATGCAGTTGTAACCTACTGACCATTACTTAACTAGTACATGTGTGTGTGTGTGTGTATATATATATATCACATATATATATATATATGTTATCTTCAGTTTTTGTGAATGCGAGTTTGTATATTTAAATAACTAGAAAAATAAGAAAGAAGTTTGGATACTATATGATTGACCTTTTCATAGAGTTGAAATACTTGGCACAATGGATTATTTCTGGCTTCAAATTTTATTACACAGACTGGACAGTTTGTTCTAACATTATGTTCTTTACAGAGTCAAACATGCTGTTGATGGTAGATAGTAAACACAGCAGAGAACATCTTATGCTATTTATAGGTCTAAATATATCTTACGACTTCTGAAATCAACTTGTCAAACAGAATGTACAATTTATAGGGACATATGCTAAGTTGCCATCTATATCCTGAGGTTCAGAACATTGTATTTGTTTTCTCTTGTTAAAGCAGTAGTTTGTTTGTTTTTTATCACAACTCATCTGCTGTTTATCAGGGTTTTGTTAATCCCACACAATTCCAAATACCAGGTGTCTAATGTGTAGCAAGAATATCTACTAGTATTAAACACACACATACACATGTACACACACACACACACACACACACACAAACACACACATACACACACATACACACACACATACACATATATTACCATGCCCTTGAAAAATCGACATTGGGGCATTCCTTATCTAGAAATAACTGGCAGAAACTTTTAGGTTTTATATGTAATGAATAGAATTATTCATACACTGTTCATGCATTGTGAAGAAATGAGAATTTCCAAAGGATTTTTTGCCTCAGTCTCACTAATCCTTGTTCTTAAATATCAGGGGACCACAGATAAAAGGTGTCTTTAGATATAGGAGTTAGAATTCTGGACCCAGTATGTTTACTTGTTAATTCAGTACAGGTACCAAGTGAGTACAATGTGAGATGGATAGTACTCACTCATCAAGGTGTTACTATTTTTTCTATGGTGCCAGGTGCCAATTAGTCAGAGGAACACGCCCTCATTTCTATTGCATTCATGTCCCTGAGGTCTCCTTTAGTACAAAGAGGTACAAAAGTAAATAATGATTCTTAAAAATGCTGTTCTCAGAAGGTTTTTTTTTTTTTTTTTATTTTAAGTAACTTTAAAAAGGATACATAATGGTTTGGGGATGTGACTCCGGGGTAGAGCACTTGCCTAGCAGTGTTAAGTTCTGATATCCAATATTGCAATTTTTTTTAATTAAAAGAGGATATATAATGTTCAGAAGAAAAATCAACCTACTAAAATAAAAATAATTAAGGATTTGGCATTTGGCACATACTAGACTTGATTTTTGCCTCTATATAGGTAGAAAAAAATGGGCATGTTCTAAAAACCCATCTCAGGTGTTACTATAAAGTAGGTAATCTTGGCAGTGAATGTGGATGAGTGTATTAAAGTTTCCATTGCTGAGCCTTTCCTTCTTTCTTGAGCTTCCCCTGGACATGTCTAAAGCTAACAGAGGGGGTCACTACAGGAATGGGAGGAAAGTTGCGTCTGTCACAGGACCATCTGGGTACAACATTCTTTCTGGTCACTTAGTATTTATTTTATCTGAAGAGACATTTAACTGTAGTACATTAAACTGTCACTTACTGCCTATGATAATAAAAAAGATTAAAGAATCAAAAAACAAAAAAAAATTATTTGGTTTGAACATTTCATTGGTTTATTATAGTTGAATTAAAAACCAGATTTCAAAATATTTTGTAGAGTATATCAAAAACCATTGAAGGAAAAGGTGGATACAGTCATATTGGCCTGTAGTTCCAACTGCTAAGCAGACTGAGGCAGGAGGACTACAAATTTGAGGCCAGTTTCAACAACTCCGAGTCCCTAAACAACTTTTCAAGACCCTGTCCCAAAATAAACTAAAAACAGCAGAGGATGTAGTTCAGTGGCAAACTGCCCCAGGTTTCAATCCTCAGTAGAAACAAACAGAAAAACAGAAAAAAACATGTTGAATATGTAAATAAGATGTTTTAAAACAATGATATAAAGTATGTGTGTGTGTGTAATTCTATCAGCATTACTAAATACTATCACCACTACTTACATGGTTATTCAGTGTGGGGTGGTAGAGGAAAAGATTGTCATTGAATCAACAGTCAAACCTGAAAACTTACAAAAATATTTTAAGAAAACAAAGGAAAAGATGTCTATAGGTAAGATGTTCATAAGTGCAAAATATATAAGCATTCATGTGGGTTTTTTAGACATAAACTGTTTAATCCCATATAAGGATAAGCACCAAAACATTAGTAATAGGATCTCAGAGTTCAGCATGTTTATTCTTAAATAGGGTCAGTATTGTTTTATTTTTTTCCAGAGAGCATGTATAATAAATAAATATTAAAGTATGCATATATTTTCATTGTGCAAAACACAATATAAAAATATTACTAAACAAATTTGAGGAATTATTGTCCACCGTGCCAAGTTCTTATATCCTTATGTGCGGTTGTTCCCCTCCTTTCCACTGCAGATATTACCAGTTGATCATGACCATCCTTTCTTATCAAGACTGGACAGTCTCATAATTCTCCACACAGTGAAACAAGAGCCACCATGCAGTGATAACAGATGAACATTCTAGATGAAATATGCTTAGCACCAAGGCATTAATTTACTTCCTTGAAGGTACAACACTGAATTTCTGCATCTGCATTGCATGATGGTTTTAACTATTATAATTTTATGAGATTTTAAAATATTGATGTGAAAGTGATTAAATAAAAATATAATTATTCACATATGCCAATGAGTCCATCAGGGAAAAGGGTCAAGGGTTGAAAAAATGTTATTTTAAAACAAAACTCCTAAGGCAGAGAAAAATGAGACACTCATCTCCAAATTGTACTGCTATGCTCTCAATATTCTGAGAGAAATAATCGGACATTCACTCGTGGGCAAAATGAACTATGACCTTAGCAAGACCATTTAAAGACAGATTTCAAGACTACCTTTGCTCTTTAAATTCATGATGATTTTTCTGTGAGTTATTTCACAATAGACACATTTTACTGATCTGTGAAATAGAACTAGAGCAATCTTTTTTCCTACCTTAAAAAATCAAATACCTATGAATGAATTGTGCCAACCGGTATGCAGGGTAAAAATGTAGATAATTATGATTCTGGAAGGATATTGCTCCAGGCTATGTAGTTAAAAAGATGATATGCCAGTCATGACAAAATTTGGTAAAGTAAGGTAAAGGTGATTCTCTGGATGAAAAAATAGTTTTGATAGTGATTAATTATTTTTATTATTTGGTTAAGCAGCCCCAAATCACTGAAAATCATATTGATTATGGATCATGGAAATAGTGACTTGTAAATGTTTATTGTGTTGAATTCTGTGGGGTAGGAAGAGGGAGCTCTCTACACAAACTTGTTTTAGCACAGGCAAAGATTCAAATGTTTTGGAGCTTTCTATCACTATTTGTAAAATGGAAACATTTAAAGACTTAGCATAAGAGTTAAGAATAAAACCTGTTTAGGTAGTTTAAAGAGTTGACTGATTTCATTACAGCTCCTATTATTTACTGGAAGTAAACATTGTCTGAATAGCCATATTGTGTAAACCTTGTGATCAGTATTGCATGCAACCCTGGGTGGGAAAAGATACTCTAAAGAAGCTTTATACTCAAGCATTGTTGGTAGGACTGAAAATTCATACAATCACTCTAGAAAGCAGTATGGAAATTCATTTAAAAATTAGAAATGAACCAACAATTTGACCCAGTTATTCCACTCCTTTGCATTTATCCCCTAAAACTCAAATCAGCAAACTGTAGTGATATATACATACCAATGTTTATAGCAGTGCAATTCACAAATGGTTAAGTTATGAAACCAGCCAAGGTGTCCCTCAATAGACAGGTAAAGACAATGTGGTATAAATGCACAATGCAGTTTTTCTTAAACATAAAGAAGAATTCACTGGTAAGCAGATGAAACTGAAGAACTTCATGCTACTGAAATAAGCCAGATTCAGGAAGGCAAGAGTTGAGTGTATTCTCTCATATTTTGAAGCCATAGAGAAATAAGGAAGTTTTTAAAAAGGGAATTCCATGAAAATAGAAGTGAGAAATCTGGAGTAAAGAAAGGGGATCAATGTGGGGAGAGGAGAGATGGGAAAGTGGAGGAACTGTGGAATAAAGTTGAACAAATTGTACTATGTGTACCTATGAGTAAATCACAATGATTTTAATGTGTAACTATAATGCACCAATTAAAAATAACAAAAGGATGACCAAGAGAACATAGGCAGGGGATCAGGAGGATGGGGGCAGATAGAACATCATCAAAGGTCATACCAAAATGTGATACAAAGTGACAAACAATGAAATATGTTCAGTGAGTGAAGTAATTGGCATAATGAATATTTGTATAAAGTATTGAGAGAAAAACTAATGTCATGAGAATGCTCAGGTGACTGTCATAGGGCAGATTATGCTGAAGATACTTTTTGAGGCTATTGACATATTCTAGGTCAGGCAAACTTCACAATTAGATAAGCTATAATAGTGAGTGAGGAGGTGTTTGGGGTAAATAAAAGCAATCTGTTTGAGGTTTTGAGTATGTGTGGTAGGATGTAGCAGCTCCATCAAGGCAAGGAAGATACTGCAGGGTGAAGCACAACATAAATGCTCCATTAGAGAGATGGTATTTTGTCTTGCAATCTATGGGGATTTGCTAGTGCTTTAACCAAAAGAGCATTAGAATCAGATGTATATTTGGGTGAATGCATGAGAGGGATATGAGAAGATACTTAGGAGGATACTCAAATGAATCAATAACGAGGACTTTAAAACTATGAGAACAGAGAGGAAAAGATGCATTTTGCTCAGAATGTTGTGATTCTACATCATGTACAACCAGAGAAATGAAAACTTGTAATCCATTTGTGTACAATAAATCGAAATGCATTCTGCTGTCAGGTATAACTAAATAGAATAAATCTAAAAAGTAGAAAAAAAAAAAAAGATTATTTTACTTAGAAGGATCAGCCATTGTCGCGAACCAGAGAGATCACCATGGATCTTCTCACTGTTGAAGCAAGCATTTATTTATAGGGATGCCTATAATGCTAAATAGCAGCTGATGATTTTCTTCCATAGTATTTCAGAAAGTTCAGCAGAGGGAGATTGCTTCAAAGGCTGTTCAGAAAGACATTACAAAGACCTCATTCCTCTTGTAGCACAATGGATCAGGATGCAGTGGATGGCTATCATAGAACAAAATCACTCAAAGCACCTTCAAAAAGGAAAGCTTTCTCCCTTCCTCGTCTGCCTCTCTCCCTCCTTTCCCCCTTCCCTCTTTATACACCATACAAGTACATGTCCAAACTCCAGACTGCTTCTATGTTCTGTTTCTCCAATCATGAAAACACACATGACACTTATCTTGCTTCTGACACTTATGAATTTAAAAATTAAGGACAATTGACCTATATTCCTGAGCTTTCATTCTTCCTCACTTGTAAACTGGAGTGACAGTAGCTCTCTGCTAAGATTGTCATGAAGATTTAAATAGAAAATTTGTTTGATAAACTCTGGCACAATCTAACATATTATGGATGCTCAGTATTTTATTCCTTGAACTTCTTGAGTGAAAATATTTGTGGTTTATAGATTTGTGGTCACCAATACCAGAGAAATATATTTTTTCATGTATTCCAGTAAAGGGTAGGGATATGGATGATGTGTACAGTATTCTTATATTGCATGAAGAGCAATGTAGCTTCCTCCTAGGTGCCAGGCACTGTGATTAATCTAAGAGACACAGGGACAGCCAAGAAGTGGGCTCCCTTCTCAAACAACTCATAGTCATTTAAGAGTGAGAGAGATGTGAATAAATATTCACAGAAAATTAGTTACCAACATGGATAAAAACTTAGAATAATATTTTTTGCAAAATCCCCACTGGGTACACAGCATCCACTAATACATCTGGAAAACTTGATGCTAGAAGATATTTGGGGGTAAATGGATTTTGACTAAATACTTGATGCAGTTACACATTGCTCAGAAATTCAGGTTGAAGAGAAGAAGTATTTTCAGACCAAAAGGGATGAATAAATTCTATTAACCCCAAATTAGAGTGTCATTTGCAAAACAGAAAAGTACTGTAATGTGAGAGACGATTACTATTTTCAAATTTAATTTTGTTTCTTATTTTAACTGTTTTTTTTTTTCCAGGATTAAGACTAACTCCAGTTTTCCCTACTTAGCTTTGATGCATGTGTAAGAGATGTAGATACTATAAAAATAATGTTTTCAATAATATATGCTCTCTCAGATAAACAGAACTCTCTCAGTAAAATATATATGAGAACATTCCTTCCAGCCACTAGCTATGATTCATTTATTACTCAGTTGGCTCAAGTTCTTGGGGATAAAGAATGGCCATTTTTCCCTTCCTCCACTACCACACTTCTCAAGCTCTTAGCTTTATTTTCTAGTTTGAATGTCAGTCATACATTAGAAGGGTCTCTTTGCCCCCAGTCCCATATCATGTTTCTTCCCACTCTGCCTACTATCCTGACTCAGTAGTTATTTTCCAGTATTAAAGGCAGAATGAACTTTACTTAGGAATTTTGAAGTAAAATCCTTAGAAGGGGGTGAATGTGGTATTTCTTCATAGATACTATCAAATCTCAAGCAAATTTCCTATGACGTGACTGACGTGATTTCAGAGTTTTAGGAACATTCAGATTTTCAACTGACCAGTCACACTGATATGGGCCAATCATGAACTTCACCATGAGCTTTCTATTCTGCCATAGATACATAATACAGCATCCAGCCAAGAGAGGACTGAAAAGAAAAGAAACAACTGGAAGGAGGATACAGAAATTTCTAATAACACATATGGTTTTGTGATGTTGTCAGAGGCTAAGCAGTGGAAATTTGAAGATAAGAATTAGGAATCAGACAGCAAGTCAGTTGGTTTTAATTTAATTAGAATTAATGATCTACATGAAAAATACAGGTAGGGGGTTGGCAATAAATATGTCTATACTCTTGGCTTTGGAAGGACACCATTTGACAATTATACTGATTGAACATATGCCAAACAAAGTTAACAATAAAGACAAGTGATTCTTCCAAAATGAATAAATTTTAAGTATTACTACTACTATGAATTTATAGCATTCCTATTATGAAAAATGAAGCCACTCATAGTTTCAAACAAGGGTAGGGCCTGGTGGTCTGAATGAGAAATGCTAGGAATTGGGAAGGTCTCTTCTCTTTAATATTAAGTATGGTCTTTTTGATCACATTCCTTTCTAAAGCAACTTTCTGGAATACTTATAGAAACCTCAAAGAAAAGATGATAAATTAAGATCACATAATTATAAACCTGGAAGGAAAATTTTTAGACTAATACTTTATTTTATAGATAAGAAAAGTGAGACTCAGAGAAATGAGGTAACTTTCCATGGTCATGCAACTAGTTGGTAGCAAGACTAGAATAGAAATGAAACTAATTTCAATACCACAAAAAGTTGCTGACATCTGAAATGCTGTTATTTCTACACATCCAACCTCTTCTGGGTCACACACTACATACCTCTTCTTTCTCCATCACCACAGCAAACCACAGTTGGATGTAGCCATTGAAAAATAAAAGTAAGAAAGCTAAATTAAAGTCAAATAATCCTGTCACATGCTGATGCCCCGTTTGACTTAATGCATTCCCCAGGTGAAAGAGTAAGAAAAAAACTTATCTTTACAATTAATGTAAAACTGTTGTTTAAGATCTGAGTACACAGTAAAATATGATGTTTCTAAAGCAGGTTTTACATGTCACTGAGAAAAGAAGTCATCAATGAACTTCTGTCAATTGACATAACTTTTCTTATTTTTGATTCTTCCCTAAATTTTATAGTATGTATAAATTAGTCTGATGTCATTGCATAAGAGAAAGTTTGGTAGAATCAGAACTCATGGGGGTAGAATGTTTTAAATCTCATGAAAGAAGTTTTACACTGAACTTTCTTCTCTTATTCTTCTTCCTTCTTCTCCTCCTCACCCTCGTTGCCCTCTCCTTCTTCCTCTTCCTTCTCCTTCTCCTCTTCTTCTCCTTCTTCCTCCTCCTCCTATTTCTTCTCACATTCTTTTTGCTACAGTGACTGGTTTCATGAGATATTGACTGTTTTCCCCTTAGTGATATAATGAAGAGGAGGTAGGGGAGGTTGAAAAGGCCCATACACCAAGGCAAAGCTCATGAACCTTATGTAATGATTGACCAGCAAATGACGGGTAGACTTCTTAAAATCCGTACATGCTCTCTGCAAATTATGAGGTAGTTTATGTTCCTCCTTTTATAACACTGGAAAGTATCTTCTACTAGCACTATTTTCACTTCTATGTATATTTGGAGGACAATGTTAGAATGTGCTTCTGGACATTCATATCCAAGGCTTTTCAAATTCAGGAAGTTTAAATTCACACATTACCTTTTTTCCCATTTTCCTCCTGGTCCCTCAGTTCTGAACATCAAGTTCTCTATTCTCTCTTCCAGCTACCACTACTTCACTGCAGGACTTCCTTGTTCTTTAGCTGGACTAATGTATAAATTCCTCAACTGCTCTCTTTCCCACTTGC
The DNA here is from genome assembly GCF_902686455.1 of Sciurus vulgaris. Taxonomy (NCBI): domain Eukaryota; kingdom Metazoa; phylum Chordata; class Mammalia; order Rodentia; family Sciuridae; genus Sciurus; species Sciurus vulgaris. The sequence goes on from NC_136472.1 coordinate 77,949,444, forward strand.
TATCTACCTTTTCGATTTTTCTACCTCAGTTATAAGAGCATTTTTCTAAAATTTTAATCTTTCCATGATTTATTGTAATTTATAATGATCCAATGATTTTGCATCATCTGCAACATAATTTCCAACATGGAAATATGAATTACCAGTCATTATTCCATTACAAAAAAAAGCATGCTTAAAACAAAGCAAGTTTTTACTTTCCAATAAATTGGGAAATGTTGGGTATGCATCTTCCTTCAACAAATATTGATGAATTAAAAGATTTACACCTGTTTGACTGTTACAATGAGATCTATATACACATGTTCAGCCTCTTGTCTTGTTGGCCCATTCTTTTGTTTTTCAAAACACATCTTGTCTGGCCACATACTTGTGGTTTAATTTCTCTAAAAGCCTACATGAAAAATATAGTAGACTTGAAAACAGGGAACATATTTACTTTATCTCTGTATTCCCATCACCTATAATGCCTAGCATTCAGTAGACTCTCAACAAATATGTCTTGACAGAATAGGAAGATGAGCAGATGGATGGACAAATAAAAGGACAGATAATGAGAATTTATTGACAAACTGCCATCATGCATTGCCCCATACAATGGGGCAGAAAAGCTTCAAGATAAAGTTTGTTTAATAAAAATGGATCATGTATAGGAACAAAGCCAAGGATCTATGGCTTTCTGTTGTTTCCCTTCCTTCCTTGAGGGAATATTGACTCTTCACACCTGAAGTTTTTAGTAAGGAAAGGACTTCTAAGTCATGAGGAGGGCATAAATGGGACCATACTTTGGGAGAAAATGAGGACATTTAAATTTATCGTAATAGTGTTTCTCTCTGGAGAGCTTTCTTTTACCCCTCCTTTCTTTTATTCCTTTATTGCAGAGACTTCATATTTAAAAACATTCTATATTGTTCTTTTTCTTTTAGAATTTTAATTTTTAATATGAATTTTTGAGTCCTTAAGCATGCTTATCCCTTCTGAGTTAAAAAAAAAAAATGCCACGTTAACCACTGATCAGCAGTCATTGCATTGAGGTGCAGGTGTTAGAGTGAGTCTTACACAAATACGTACCCTTTCCCTATGATTTACATTCATTATCATAGTTATTCTCAAAGATTTGGGGAACAGGACAAATCTAACCTAAAATGTCATAGAAAATGAAACTTTTTCACTGCTAATATGCTCGAGATAGTGTTTCCTAAGGCTGCAATAAAGCTAAGTGGAGATAATAGCTCCAGATAAGGAAACTGAAGAGTCCCATAAGCAGGAAAGAAGACATGGGAGAAGCTGCAAACACTGATAATCAACAACAGCAACACTGCTGGACACAAAAAGTACAAACTCCCAAAGTCTTAAACAGAATAGCTGGCCTGAGTAGAGCCTGAGTTGTCTATTAAAGGTATTTGACACTAAAAGGAGGAGGGGAAAGACTTTAAACGAATTCAATAGGAATCACAATGGAAACATGATATGGTTTCTAAATGGAACTTTTCAAAATGTGATCAATAATGACCTGATATAGTCGTGATGATTACAGTATAAAATACTCCTCGAGAACTGGAGTGACAGAAGTCTGTGAAGTTTGTTTGTTTGCCTGCAGGACTTATTTGTTTATTTGTTTAATTCAATTAATAATTGAATCATTAGATGTTTTTAATGAAAAAAGACTGATTTTGGAGGAAAAATATTTTATCATTTTCCATCTGTGAATCAAAGATTCTTTTTTTACTTGTAGGTACAAACGTAGTATTGAAGAGACTAATAATAATCATGAAGAACTTTTATAATGCAAACTTACTTGCTTGCAGAATAATTATAGGTCAAAAAGCAATTGCATCTGTATTACCTTTCTGATACACACTACAGCACCACAGATCTGGAAACTTCACCACCACAGAAGACAAAAAGATCTATCTCAGAAGCAGTGATATTTTTTGGATGACACAATTCAGTGTATGAATTTCTTTTTAATCATAACTACAGACACCACATTTTACTGCCTAATATGTGTCACTGAACATTTCTATTTCTTATAACAGTTCTCCAGTGTAGAGATTCAGAGTCTGACATTGAAAATAAAATTAAAATTCAAGTTTAACTGATTTTTATAAGGTTACATAATCAGTAAGTTTTAGGCCAGTCTTGCCACAGGCTGATCTTCCACCATCCTACCACAATATCTCCCTTTTGTCCTGAGTAATTGTCATCCAGTCCCTATTAACATGCTCCCAGTATTAGGGAACTTTCTGTGTACTTAGTCTAATTAATTATCAGATATTCTGAACTACAGGTTATTCCCTGCTAATTAGAAGTTCAATTTCTTTTAAGATTTAATTATTAGTTCTCAACACTCTCTCTTCCTCAGACCACCTTTAATTCTATAAGAAGCATTGAAGCACACAAATACTAAATACAGCAAGTAAGAAAGTAATGGACTTTTTTTGCACTTTGAACTTGAATCAGGTCCTTACATATCATAGTGTTCACCCATTGGCTCTTCAGTGACAGGGATACCAATGTCATTCAGGATAAAGACTGACACATTCAATACTGCAGATTTCCCTCATGTTTAATGTATTTGTATGTAATTTATCTAAAAAATAATCAGGGCCTCCAGATTACAAATGGTCTTAATGAGTTATTTTATCAGACATCCTATCTGAGGCTTGAGAACATTTTGGAATTACCTGAGAAGTGGGTGCATATACTTATAGTATAGAATGCAACAGACATACTTCAGAGGGATGAAATATCCAGTGATAGCTATCCCTGTGTTGAATTGGGCAAAGTGGGAGTAAGCACATTTAAGACATGTGTCCCTAATTATATGGAATAGCTTTTTCCTATTTTATAAAAGGTGAGAGAGTTGAAATAAATCAATGTAAGTTGTACATATCCAATAGAGTTTTTGCAAGGATTTGAACTTAGATCTAACTGGTTCTTTCTTGTATGGCACATTATCTAACAAAGGAAAACAAGAGCAGATCATTTAGCTAATTCCTTCTATAATACAAACTGTGAGGGAGGTAAGGTTTTGGTTTGTTAAACTGCTGGTTTTGTTTTTATCTATACACTGTTGAGCTAGAATGAATCATTGCCTGAATAATATCTGAGTGTCTCCAGAGCACTCTGAATGCTTGACTGATAAAATCAACACATAATGGATGAGTTTAGAAATACAAATAGCCTTCACAAGGAGAATGAATTGTTCCCAAGCCAGAACAAGACTTGACTCATTGGTATTAGCTGAGTTAAAGAAGGAAAAAAATATGTCAAGAGAAAATCGGATGTCAGCAGTGGCAGCACAGAAAAATGGACACCAAGGAAAATGAATGTTGGCAATGCATATCTGGACAATATCGAAGGAGAAAAAAATCCAATGTGGGTGATGCAAGTATTGTATCCAGTAAGCTTAGTCCTCCTCTGCAATTCAAACCCCTCATGTCATGCATGTCTTTTCCAAGGAAAAGGTAAGTGTGAGAACATGGGCTACATGTATATCTAAAAAGAAAAACAACAACAACAAAAGTTGGTAGCCATATCTCCAAAGCAATATAGAAGAAGCTTCCAGAACGGAAACGTATAACTGCTTTCTCCTAAATTTTTGTGGGCTGCAATTACAGCACTGTGCCATTTTTATGAGCTTTTTCTTCAGATGATTAACAGAAATATATACTTGAAAAGAGCACTGGGGAACACCACAGGAAGCCTCTAATTGCCTAAATATTCAAGTTTTCTAAGTTGTCCATGGCAGCTGGTTGAGCAATCTTTCCTTCCATTCTCCAGTGCAGAAGGAAAGGCTGCCAACAATCTCTCACCAGCAGAGAAATAACCTGGATTTTCCTCGTAGCAGAGGCTGCTTGGGGCTGAGAATGAGACAGCATGCCCACTGGATTGACAGTGAAGTCTGCATCTTTAGTTGATCTAGCTTCTTTCTTGGCTTCATTCCACAGATAGTCTACTTACTAAGCATCTATCAATTAACACACAGTACTGGGCAACAAGATGAGAAATTGTCTTTGCAAATAGAAATTTTATTATAGTTTGTTAGAAGATAAAGCCATATAGCAATTTAGGAAGACATACAAAAAAAGAACACCTAACACTGTAAGTAACTCCAAATTTAAAAATAATTTCTTTTACTGGAAGGGAATCATTCTTTATGTACCTTCTCTCAGGCTCAGGCCATATTAGGTGTTTATTTGATTTGCGAAAAAATATAACATTACTTCCATTTTGCAGATGAGCAAACTAAGTTTAAGAGACTTCAATTTTACCAAGATTGGAAAGTCAGAAAATGATAAAGATAAAATATTATCTGGTTCTGTTTGACTGCAAGACTCAGTTCTTCACACGACAGCATGTGGTCCTTTTGCCACCAGAATGTGGAAAAGCCATCGTGAAATTTTAAATTGGAATAGAGCTCTTAAATTCAAGACAGAGAGAGGAAGCGGGAAAGAAAGAAGGCAGGAAAGGAAAGGAAAAAAGTGAATGTAAAAAGCAAAAGAAAAGAATGATAATATAAAGAAAAAGTGAGGAATGAAAGGAAAAGAACTAAGGGATACAGATAATGATTTTGTAAACTTAAAGTAAATGTCCTTTCCAGTCAATAACATTATTAATAGTTTCTTTTCCAATCTCCAAATGTTTACTCAATAGGACTTATTTAAAGGGTGACTAAAAGGTGAATAGTTAATGTGTAAGAAATTCAGAAATAAAAGCTGAATTGAATTGTTAATATGTGAGAAATTCAGAAATGAAGTAACGTAGGAGAAATAAAACTCCAAGGGAAATTAGAGCCAAAGATAAAAATCAGAAAGTGTTATAACTAACGTGTGGACTTTGAAATAAGAGCAGAATAATATTTATAGACTTAGAGGCTGTGAAATGAAATGAAATGTTTTCTGGCATGCATATGTAGGACATGACTGAATGTGTATGTGGACTTCATGATTTGCCAACCCTACTTCTATTTTAAGAACCCAAGACACAACCTTAAACACCATAATCCTGAATGTTGAACTCCCCCAAACTCAAAACCTCTGAAGCCTGAAGTCACTAAAATCTAAAATAATAAAAGATCAAAATCCCCCAAAATATGATTTTATAAAAAATACTAAAAGTTTTTTAAAAGATACATCAACATTATTAAAGGGGAATTTACTTAAGAAACATATAAACATACACATGCGAACGCTTGATAGGCCACTTTACACAATAAACCAGGCAATAATAACACATGATTTTGCAAGCATAAATGCTCACTGTACTAATGAATATTGTACAGACATAAAGTTATGAGCAAACTATATTCACAAAAAAAGTCTAAAAATGAAATATATTAACATATAGTACTATTATTAGTAATAGCATGCACCCAAATTTATAGCTGAAGTCATCTGAAATACAGTGATGAACAACATGTCTTTTGATAAGTTCTTTCAAAAACACTATGCTGCAGTGACCCATGCCTGTAATTCCATCAACTCAAGTGGAGGTAGGAAGATTGCAAATTTAAGGTCATCCTCAGCAACTTAATAAGACCTGTCTCAAATTTTAAAAAGGAATGGTGTATAGCTTAGTGGTAAAAGCACCCCTGGGTTGAATCCCTGGTTAAAAAAAAAAAGAAAGAAAGAAAAAACCACTATGACCATCACTGCACATGTAGTTACCCAAACAACCAAGATTCTGAGAAAATCTGTTTTACAAATGCAGATGTATAAAAGAATACCTCTTCATTTGTTGAGAATCCTCAAAAGTTTTAGGTACATGTATAATGCTTACACATAAGAGTCATTGTTGTGATAATGCACTTTTGTCAAGTTAAATTTGCAAAAAAAATGCATAAAACAAATCAGGATGCTCTAAAAGTCCTTACATAATATAGACCTCAAATATTGGAAAAGATGCAAAGATGAAATACACAATAGAGTAAATTGTAAAAAGATAATGCTTACAATTTACACTAATGAGAAAAAAACTAGAAAATGTAAAAAAGAAAAAAGTACTAAAACTAAAACTGTTTAGATATGGTGGAAGGCATATTTCAAGGATAGATTATGGGCAATTGCACAGAAGGTTTTCATAAGAGCTGGCCTGTCATGATCATTATTTTAAAGTTTTGTATCATAATGAAATAGCTTCTTGTTTACTTTTAGGACATGGCTTTCCTTGGAGAACATGCTCATAGTCATTTACTTTTGGGGGGAGATACCAGGGATTGAACTCAGAGGTACTTTACCACTGAGCACATCCCCAGTCCTTTTGTATATTTTATTTAGAGACAGGGTCTCACTGAGTTTCTTAGGGTCTCACTAAATTGCTGAGGCTGGCTTTGAACTCTCCATCCTCCTACCTCAGCCTCCTAAGCCTACAGGATGATAGGTTGTGCCATCATTCCCTGATCACATTTATTTACTATGTGTCACTGCTCTTCTTGAAATTCTTCTATGATGTGATATACATAAAACGGGTGTGTCCTATTAAATATTCCCATCTTTGGTGCCAGGTTCTGTGATGCTTTGTGCACATAGAAATCCACTGCACAGGTACTCATAAACAGACCACAGATTTGATGTAAACAATACTGGTGATCAAACAACACTGTTTCATGCTTCTTATCCTACTGTGTGCATAATTATTTTCAAACCAGTCAGTAGCTTCACAGGCTTCACTAGGCAAGTGTAGCTTTAATTCATTAAAAGCTCCTATAAGGTCATCTACTGAAAGGAACACCAGTGCAGATAAATGACTCATTTTGAAAGGAAGTTTTGTCAGTTCAGTATCACATGGCAAATCCCTCCCCCAGAATTCAACTTTCCACTACATATTCACAACATTTTTTTTTAATGGGAATTTTGTCTTGAGGGATTTTAATCTTTCAGGAGTGTGATGTTTGGGGTTTTAAACTGAAGAATTTTGATCTCTTGTGATTTCACCATTAGGGATTATGGTTCAGGGGGATTGTGTCTTTCAGGATTATGACTGAACACACAAAGTGGTTGCAAAACTGGGAACATGAAATTAGAAAACTTTAAGTCTGGTTTTCAATTTTACACATTTCTTTGGGAAAATAATTTATCATAGGAGACTTAGGGTGCTTAACCATAAAACTGAAACTATCAACATATCAATACATATGGTTGAGATCAATTATCTTAAATCATCTGTTGAGATCCATGATCTTAAATCAAGTGAACTAAGGTAGGCTGGCAGGATGGTTAAGAACATAGGCCTTTAGCATCTGTGCCAGTTTTGAATTCAGGCCCAGCTGTTTAGTGCTAAACAAGTTACTTCATTTGTGTGACATCACTGCCTCATCTGCAAAACAGGAAAAGCAATAGTACCTAACTCTTGTTCAGATTATTAAGACTGTTTAAGATCATTTTCTTATACTGTTCCTGGTAAACAGCAGGTATCCAATACATGCTCTTGGATGACTGCAGCATGACAGCAATGGTGCTGACAGAGAAGTGACACAGAGACATGATGATGGCCATAGTGATGACTGTGCTGGTGTAGCTCTTATAGCCTCTGGAATGCCTTCCCCAACCTCTTCCTTGCCTCCAGAGGAGGTAGGACTGCTTTATAGATCACTGTATGATTTTGATCATAAATCGACTCCCAAACCTATTGCCTGATCCCGTTGTTACTGAACCTCCTGCCTTTCTGTCCTGTGATAATATGAGCATTGTGAGTTTCAATCTCAGTCTTTTCTGCTCCCTCATTGCCTTAGACATGGTTGACTTTCAGAGAATATCTATGGGACAGCTGAATCAACTGTGATCATATTCTGGACAGCACACTGTAAACTCTAAAGCAGTAGAGGAATGCTCTCTAGCATTACTGGAGTTGTTCATAAAGGTCTTTCTCCTGTTCAATTGTTCTTGCAAATAATAAGCACTCAGTGTGTTGGGAAGGTGTCCAACATCAGCCACCACCTGTGACTATGAAAACAGCGGTTCTTTGTTTGGCAGGAAGGCAAAGCAAGAAGAAATTGACTTGGAATGGAGGTACTTAATACAACACAAAAGAGAAAAAATGCAAACAATACAAACCTTGCTGATGAAAATGTGGTCACAGAAGATTAGTGTAACTGCCTCCTGGGATCTTATTAGAAAGGCAAAATCTTAGCTCTGCGCCCCCACCCCCAGCAGACCTACTGAATCAGAATCTAGTTAGCAAACTCCTTGAGTGATTCCTACACAAACTGAATTTGAGAAGCCCTGTTCTAAGACCCATGGCACACTGAAGCAGTCAGTGAGTGCTTCTTTCCTGGATTCCCTTTCAGAAAGGGAACAGTACACAACAAAACAAAGAGATCACCTTCTATGTACCAAGCTCAGACAGGTGTTCTGATCCATGCTTCACTTCAAACCACCCAGAAGTTTTATAAAGATTATTGTCAATATTATTTTATAGATAAAGCCAGATGTCTAAGAGGATGAAGAATGCAGTTAAGGTCACACAGTCAGTGGCAAAGTTGAACATGACCTGATGAATCTACTTCAAAGCTTGTTGGGGTCTTATGAAATCTTCTGTTAGTGAGTTGAGTCTCAGTCTCCAAAATGCCTGTCAATATTACCTCTGGAGCTGTGAGTAACGATACGCTGGTTAAAGTGTAGACTTTAGATTTAAGCATGCATGGCTTCAAATGCCAGGTCCCCTTCTTAATTGCTATGCCACAGTAGTAAAATTTGCTCATATGAACAGGAAACATACCCACACCAAAGGGCTGCAGCAAAAATCATCACATGCATAGAGCACTTGGCACAGTCCCTGATTCATGCTAAGTTTTCAACAAATGGTAGATGCTACTCCAATTTCATCATTTATTTTAAAACAAGACGGGCTCATTCATCTATTGTTCTAATCAATCCCTACTTGTTTAATGCACTTGGATATTTCAAAAGGAACTCATACCAAATATTTCTCATTCCATTCCATATGATTTTCCTCTGCATTTTTCCTCTGCAGTTGAACTATTTATCATATCAATTACCATACTATTGTATCATTAATTTTTACTAACATTTCATTTTGACTTCTTTAATATTAGAAACTGTATTTATTCATCTTTCAAATGCCCAGTCCCTTCTTGCATATATTAAATATAAAGTGATGAGCCAGGCATGGTGGTGCACAGTTAATCCCAGCAACTCAGGAGGCAGTAGGATCCCTAGTTTAAAGCCAGCCTCAGCAAAGGTGAGGCACTAAGCAACTCAGTGAGACCCTGTCTGTAAATAAAATAAAAAATAGTGCTGGAGATGTGGCTCAGTGGTTGAATGCCCCTGAGTTCAATCCCTGGTTACTCCCCCCTAAATATATAAAATTTATATATAAAATGATCATGCATGGTATTGGTCTGGATATGCTTTACCTCAGTTCACACCTTGTTGCAATCAAAGCAACACCATTTTTAGCTATCTCAGGAAATGCTGAAATTCCTTTAGATCTCAAATTTAGTTACATTTACAAACTATCCTCTTTGAGAAAATAGATTATTTGCCCAAGGGCCTGGATTTATTATTAAAATGGTGCTATATTTATAAAATTATTTTTTTATTTAAAGACCTGGAAAGAAATTCCCATTTGTGAAATATTACTGGTTTGTCATGCCATAAATAACTTAAAATATATCTGTGATTCTAGTTCTTCTATGGAGAAGAGTTAATATGAGTCAGAGAAGGAGCTGCCATTATGTTCACTGAAATAACAGCCTTTCAACACAAATGTATATACGCAGTGATTATTTGAGAAGTATTTTATTTTTCCCCTCTCCAATGTCATTCATTGATTAATAATCAGATGGGAATTTTCAAGGGTATGAGTTTGGTCAATGTCTCAGTAGAACTTGGAACTTCCTAAGTCCATGAGAAGCCTCAGTTCTCTATTTCCCAGAGAAGTTATAGGTGACATGCAAGACTTCAACAGCTTCATAGCAAACTGATATGAAATTTCTTTGGACTGCACTGTTCAAAATGAGAAGTCTTTAGTAACTAAACCTCCATGCTTACTGGTTTGTGTTTTCCAAGTAACAGAATCTCATTACCAAAATGGGCATTACAACTCAACTGTCCTGGGATTTGAATCCCAGCTTAAATACTCACTAGCTATATGATGCTAAAAATCTAATTAACTTTGCTTAACTCTGCATTTAAATTTATAAAACTTAAATGATAATCTAACTTTCAAGGCTATTGTGAAGATTAAAATGAGGTAGCATACATAGTGGGCAGACGGTGTGTATAAAGGGTAGCTATTCTACTTCTTTCCAAAGTGAATGTGGAGATCCTTGCTACATCTTATTACATATAAAGGAACATCATTGTTCAACAAAAGTTCTCATTGTGGAGTCTGTTCTTCCCTTCCTCTATCTCTCCCCGACCCCTGCTAGATGGGCGCATATTCCTCTCTTTCCCTCTCTTGGTGGGTGTATATGTGTATACATAATTACATTTAGATTTTGTAGTCAATGCAGTTCCCTCTGAGAATTAGGTTTGTCAACTCTACATATTATGCTTGTTTCCAATTCCGTAAACATAATAAATATTCAAATATTATATTGAATATTTACAAGTGGTATTATCTGTTGCTCAATTTAAGTTTTTATAGGTGTATCACATCTGGGGTGATGGGTCAACACGTGTTAAGAGATGGAATGCTTCCTAAATTAAAAAAGGTATAGAGAACCTTGGAAGTCTAATAAGGATATATGTAAAACTACAGTAAAGCATTTAAAATGACTGTAATGATGAGGGCATGAGGATGGCTGTCATTTATTGACCATCTGTTATGCTCCAGGCTCTGAAGGACATGTTCTATGTACATTATACATGCACATTATCTTCAAAGCTTTGAAAATATTGACAAAGGAGTTGTAACTACCATCTTAATACTAGGAACTCAGACTTATGTAGTTTAAATTGCTTGCTTGAAGTTGAACAACCAACTCACAAAGACTATAATTCAAATACCTATGATTCCATGTCCAATAGATGTAATAGTCTGCCACTGTATTCTATAAGGAGAAATGTAATGAAAGCATTCTGCTAAGAAACTGGCAGGAGGAAATAGTTAAAAAAAAAAAAAAAGAATGCTGGTACATCTCAAGCATTATTCAGAGGATCTCTCAATGCCCTATCTAGCTGGCACAAGACTTCTGGTCACTTTGCACATTTAGTCCCTTGTGGATACATATGTAGCTGACTAAAACACAGTATTCATGATTAAAAATAAACTTGGTACTCTGGCTTCAATATTCACATTCTTAATCATCACTAGATATACCATTCAAGTTTCTGGAACCTTGAAGATGAATCTAGTGTTTAAATTGCATTGTCCCTAAGGCTGAGACTATATTGAGCAAACCTATCATTGAATCCATGTTAAAACACTTAGCCAACCTTTTGCTGTGATATTAATAGCTTTTTTCCACTTAATAACATCTTAAAACCAAATAGGTGCCAAATGGGCATTTTACAACATATTCCATGGCATTTAGTTTGTGAGTAATGAATCCAAAATCCCAGTATAACCACAGAAATTGTTCGTATTTCCTTTTCCTTTTCTTATTTATTTATTTATTTATTTATTTATTTTGCTTTCTTTTTCTTCTTACTCTAATAAAGTAAAACAAATGTTTGCTAGACCACAAGTGTCATCCATATAAATGCATTTTGTGGGCACACTGGGAGAAAACAGCTCTTTCTCCAGAAGGTGACTCAACCCCCAAATGCCAGTGTCATCTACCTCCTGACAGGCTCTATCAAGCAGCTGCTACCAAAGAGAGATTAGCCCTCATATGTCTAAACTGGTTGCCAGTTTGCTTTTATCATTGAAATTAAGTGCCACAGCATTAGAGGATGGATCTGTCAAGACCCATATGCAGACCCTGGCCCAATTACCAAGTGGCAGGCAGCACCTGGATTTTTGCAGGGAGGAGAGACTCAGGCCATCACACACAGCACAGCTTAATATGATTGCTTTGAGGGAGCTCAAAAAGGAGTTCAAAAGCAGCAGAATGAATCAGCCAGCAAGAGCTTTAGCCCTGTGGAGTTTATGTTATCCTCTGTGCTCTGCTCCTGTCCATTAGCTTAATGAAAGCAAATCAAATTAATTATTTAATAAAAAGATTTTCTTTTTAATGAAATCCATTGCTGATCAAATTAGATAATGGATGCAAAAGCAGTTTGAATAGCATAATGCACAAGGCACACTCTTTTTATGCTTTGGATTAGGCTTTTCTCTGGAATTGGACAAGTGTTTCCTGACAATCTTCATTGGCCTATAGGCTGTTCTCTGATGATGATCTTGGCATCTAGGCAATGTGGTTACATAAAAGATAATGATTAATTACACTGGACTTGCACACCAAACACCAGACATGTCTGTCATGAAAGAGTCAGAGTTTTGGCAGAAACAAGTCTGACCTGGCAAAGTCAATTACCAGTCCTTTAATCTTTGTGAAGTCACATTTTCTCTTATTCTCAGATTCCTCATCTATGTAATAGGTATGTGTGTCTCCTCACACACTTGTAGAAGAAAACAAAATCAAGTCTGGTGTACAAGAATTGCACAGTGTGTGCCAGTGTCATACCTCATTCCCCAAACTCTGACCTGCTGCACCCATGGCCATTAGATCATTCTTGCCAGGTGGGAAAGGTGCAATAATCATGGTCACAGTTAGGAAATCTCAGAGACTGCCAATTTCAACTTTTAAGAAATTTATGTGTCCAGTTCTTAGCTCTTTAACTGTTTTCACAAAGGGTATCCCCTAAGACACAAATGATCAAGATCAATATGATTTGTCAGCATAGAACCTATGAAGACACAGCAGTTTTACCATCCATGGTACTCATTATGTCTTTTTCTTCTGAAGACAATTTAAAAGAGTTAAAGAAGATAGCAATGAGTTTTATTTCCTTCTTAATGTCCTACTCAGATTAGGCTTTTGAAGGAAGAACTAAAATAGAAAATACTGCACTTATAAATGTGAAGTTCTCTGCTTTATATTGAAGAAGTGGTTTTATTCTTAACCTTTTAACATCAACCATAAATCATCTTCTTAAAGAAGGATGAGTTTGATTGCAGTTTGCTCTTTATCTACTGAGATTATGGACAAGATCATCAACCCATATTGAAATATCAATAATTTCATAGTAAGCCAGTCATAACAATCTAAAGGTCATATATTTTAATTGACCTTTAATAAAAATACAAGATAACAGCAAGTTCTTTCAAGGAATACAGTACTTTGATTTCTCCTAGGATGTGCACTCTTTGAAAAAGGATTTCCAGCACAAAATCCCTTCCTGGCACGAAGTATATATTAGCAACATAATGTACTGATTAATAAGGACTTTTGCATTGACTAGGGCTTCCTTTTGAAAAGAAAGTAAGCTATTACCTTTTCCAAATATAAGTCAACAACTTGATACAGATGAAGTATATAGCACAGAATTTAGAGGGTGATAGCCCTTAATTTCAATTCTATTTGAGATAGAGAAAAGCATTTGATAAAATTCAACTTTTTTGTGATAAAAACTCTCGACAAATTAGGTATGGAAGGAATGATGTTCAAAACAATAAAGACCATATAGGACAAACCCACAGATAACATCAATGGGGAAAAATTGAAAGCTTTTCTTCTAAGATCTATAACAAGGCAAGGATGCCAATTTTACCACCTCTATTGAATATAGTCCTAGAAGGCCTATAAAAAATCAGTTAGGTAACAAAAAGAAATAAAAGACATTAAAATTGGAAAGAAATAAGTAAAATTGTCCCTTTGCAGATGACATGATCTTATATGTGGAGGTACTGAGATACCGAAGTAGGTAAAGAGAAAAAGATAGATGATAAACAAATAAAGGGATTATTTTCTTTGCTGAGAAAAAGCTTTTTAGTTTGAATCTGTCCCATTTATTGATTCCTGCTTTTATTTCTTAAGCTTTGGGGTTCAAGTTAAGGAAGTCTGGTCCTAAGTTGACATCATAAAGATTTGAACCTACTTTTTCTTCTATTAGGTGCAGGATCTCTGGTCTAATTCCTAGGTCCTTTATCCATTTTGAGTAGAGTTTTGTTCAGGGTGAAAGATAGGGGTTTCACTTTATTTTGCTGCATATGAATTTCCAGTTTTTCCAGCACCATTTGTTGAAGAGGCTATCTTTTCTCCATTGTATTTTTTTTCACCTTTATCTAGTATGAGACTAACTGTATTTACGTAGGTTTGTCTCTGTGTCTTCTATTCTGTACCATTGGCTTACCTGTCTATTTTGGTAGCCACTACCATGCTGTTTTTGTTACTACTGCTCTGTAGTATAGTTGAAGGTCTGGTATTGTGATAACCCCTGCTTCACTCTTCCTGCTAAGGATTGCTTTGGCTATTCTTGGTCTGCTATTCTTCCAAATGAATTTCATGATTGCATTCTCCATTTCTATAAGGTATTTCATTGGAATTTTAATTGGAATTGCATTGAATCTGTATAGCACTTTTGGTACTGTGACCATTTTGAAAATATTAATTCTGCCTATCCAAGAACATGGAAGATCTTTCCATCTTCTAAGGTTGTCTTTAATTTCTTTCTTTAGTGTTCTGGAGTTTCCATTGTAGAGGTCTTTCGTCTCTTTTGTTCAATTGATTCCCAAGTAGATATGGGGAAAAGGGTACACTCATATATTGCTGGTGGGGTTGCAAATTGTGCAGTTGCTCTGGAAAGCAGTATGGAGATTCCTTAGAAAAATTGGAATGGAACTACCATTTGACCCAGCTATCCCATTCCTTGGTCTATACCCAAAGGACTTAAAATCAGCATACTACAGTGATGCAGTCACATCAATGTTTATAGCAGCTCAATTCACAATAGCTAGATTGTGGAACCAACCTAGGTGTCCCTTAATAGATGAATGGATAAAGAAACTGTGGTATATATACACAATGGAATGTTTTTCAGCCATAAAGAAGAATAAGATTATGGCATTTGCAGGTAAATGGATGGAATTGGGGAATAGTATGCTAAGTGAAATAAGCCAATCCCAAAAAATTAAAGGCAAAATTATTTCTCTAATAAGTGGATGATGATACATAAGAGGGGTTGGGGAGTAAGGCAAGACTGGAGGAAGTATGGATTGTGTAGAGGAAAATGAGGGGTGGGGAGGGGGCGGGGGAAAGAAAGATAATAGACTGAGAAAAACATCATTATCCTATGTGCATGTATGATTACAAATGGTGTGACTGTACTTCATGTACAACCAGAGAAATGAAAGTTTTATCCCATTTGTGTACAATGAAACAAAATAATAATAATAAATAAATAAATAAATTTTTAAAAAAAGGATAAAGGAAGGCTCTGCTTATAGGACAATATTGAGTGCCTACTGGTAAAATGTAGATAAAGTGCTGGAATTTCAAAATCAGTATTTTGCACTCATCATGAAAAAAGAAAACCTGTATCAGACAAGACTCTTCAACAGTTGCTAAATCTAGAAGAAAATTTTGCTGAAGATCAGGGTATGCCCATGATCTTCAGGGATGTCTCCATAGACTGCTTATTAGTTGCAAAGGAAGAAAATGGTAATTATACTATTGATCTTGAAAATATATTCAAAATTAATATCAACAATGAGATGGACAATGTATTCCTCCAGATGTGACACCCTATAAAGGAAGAAAGATCATATAGATCCTTAATGCTACGATGAGAAAATGTCAGATAAACCATAAATGGGGAGCAGTCTGAAAAAATGGAGAGGACTGTATTTTTAAAAAATGTAAATGTCAAAGGAGACAAAAAAACAAAAAAGAAGTAGAAATATTCCAGGTTAAATAATACCTCAGATGCATGAGAGCTATGTGTAACACTGGCTGAAGACAGAATATTGTGTTAAGGAGGAAAGTGCTATCCAGGCCATATTTTGGTTTTCTCACAAAGTTGAGACATACGCAGAAGATTAGATAAAAATACTGTATCATTATTAAGTTTACAGAAATTCATTGCTATATTGTAGCTAACTAAGAAAATCTCCTTAGTTTTAGGAAATACATACTGATATCATTAAGGTTAAAGGTAGTTTAAAGGTCCATAATTTGCATAATTTATTCTTAAATGTCTAGGAAGCATGCAGAAATTATAAATCAAAGCAAAATATTAATCATAGGAAAATCAATCTGGTTGAAGGGTTTTGAATGTGTTTTTTTTCTTTTGTACTCCTGTTCTTGTACCTTTCCTGATAATATCATGTTACTTCCAATAAAACTCTAAACAATATTTTAAATCATTTGGCTGTATGTCACATATCTGTGATTATTCTATCCTAATTTATACTATGGACATATTTTGGTTGGACTGGTTTAATAGGAGATAAATTGGGCACAGGTAATGGGCTAGCTTTCCTAATACTTTTAAGTTGGCATATTCTTGTCTGCCAAAACGCTTGTTCATACTTTTAGAACATGATTACTTTTGTCCTCTTTCTGTTCTTAGAGTTGAAACCTTGTCTCTTTGACCTCAGAACTCAGAATCTTCCTCTGACTCCATTAGGTGTTTGGTCAGTTCATACCAGGGCCCTCTAGGATTTCCAGGCCACAGGGTCCTGGTGGTATTGGGGAACACAGACAAATCTCAGATGATCTGATGAAGAAGATCTTTGAGCCTGGGTTAGACTGTTCTACCTTAAAGATTTTAGGCATTTTATGAAAAACTACATCAGAAAATTTATAGCTGCAACTTGAAAATTAATATACTCTGGTTCTTTGGGGTATATAATAGGAGTGGATTGTTCCATAAGATAAGCACAGGAGGATTTTTTTGTTTGTTTATCTTTTTTGACTCCTATTTTGGGAATACCAAGAAGAGTTATTATAAGTCACTCAGGCATGAAACAAATGACTGAACTAAAATTGTGAAATGACTTCAATTTTAAAAATAACAAAGCCTGTATACTTCTGCTGGGGCACTAACCTGTTATGAGAATCTCTCTGCAGTTATTATTTAGCATTCAGACCCTGAGTCAGGTGATGCAGAAGAGATTGCTCAAGGATTCCATCTCACAATAAAGTCTAATTTTTCTGTATAGATAGAATGTCTAATAGAAGCCGACTTTGTTTAATAGAAGTAGAACCTGAAATTTAAAGAGATTAGTGATTGTTCTAGAACAGGTAGTCAATCTTCTGGTTTTAATTTCATAGCTTTGACCATTATACCATTCAAAGTGGATTGTAATATCCAGGGCAATTTGAATTCCATGGGGAAACAGATTTAAAAACAAAAATTAAAACCAAAAAACAGGACTGGGTGAATAGCTTGATGGTAGGATACTAGCTAACACATATGAGGCTCTGGGTTTGACCTCCAGTAAGAGGGGGAAAATCACCACCAACAACAAAGAAAAAGACAGTACCTGCTCACCTGATTTGGAGTGATTTGACTGAGTGTTAGGAGAGTTAAGGCCATGTCACAGATAATAGGCCTTGTCTGTTTCACTAGCACACTGCTTACCAACGAACTGGTGTTCACTTCATGCCTATTGAATGAAGCATTGAGTGAATGTAATGATATCATTCCAGAAAACACCTACCATGGGCAGATCATGTGTCTGACCCTGCATTAAAAGCTCCAAAGTTGCTATGAACTGTCCCACTAATGGAAATCACAGTCTACTTGAGAGAATACACACACAAGCAGATAATTGCAATACTACCAGATGAATAGAACTTTGAGAGGTGACCCAAAGAGGTTACAAACTTTTGAAATGAAGAAACTAAAAATATAAAAATAAGACAAATAGATAATGCAGAGCAAAATGTGTTTCACTTGAAACTGGACAACTAAGGCTTTGGATAACATGCTTATTTCTGACTCTCACAGCTTTTTTATCTGTGATTTTAGGTCTGTAGTGCACTATTCTGCTAAGGATGTGTAACACCTGAAGAGTGTGGGCATTCCTACCCACCAGCATCCTGGGGAGAGCTCAGTTTTGCAGCAGAAAACAAGCCCTCAGAAAGAAGTTAGTTATTCAGGGCTCATTGGTGTCCTCCAAAATTCACATGTTGAAGTTGTAACCATGAACACCTCAGAACATGACTGCATTTAGAGATGGGGGCATTAAAAACATAACGAGGTCAGTGGAGTGAATAGTAATCCAATATGACTGGTGTCTTTTTAATGAGATTACATTAATTTTTTAATAAGATTACATTTTGTTATACACAAAACACAGACTGAAGTAGGATGGGTGAAGACCACAGTGAGAATGAGGCCATCTGGAAGCTGAGGAGAAAAACTTAGAAGAAACCACTTTTGACCTCAAACTTCTAGCCTCGGAATGGGGAGAAAACACATTTCTATTGCTTAAGTTGCCAAGTCTGGGATATTTTGTGATGACAGCCCTAACAATATAGAAGGCTTTGTTTGTATTAAAATAAAGTCAGCTTCTCTTTCTGAAACCAAGAGGTAGTTTGAGGTAGTCTGGATACTAAGAAAGCTAAGCTAGAAGACATTAAGCTGGACCCCGCCACTGCAGGGAGGTCTGAAGTGAGGCAGAAATCTTGATGAAGAAGACAGACCATGATCTGTCTCGGCTCAGGTCAGAATCCTAAGTTACTCTCTGCAGTGGACTTCTTTGCTGTTATGTCCAGACTTTCAGCAAGGTGTTATGAAGATTATACTCTGAACTGTGTTTTTTTGAAAGGTCTGTATCCTTTAATCAGATAAAAGAGAATGAAAAATTCAGGGATGGTCCATAGTGAAGAAGCGCTGTGTGCAGCGGGGTTTCATTCTCATGAAATACAGGTGTGGAGAGTGGAGTCAGGGCAATAAAACCAAGGGACTCATTTTAAGCCCAGGTGAGGCCTGAGATGTTCCACTTAGAAATAAGGGAATAACTTAGAGGGGGAAGAGCTTCATTTATGACAGAATAGAAGGGATTTTGTTTTGTTTTGTTTTTTGTGCGATGTTGAAGATGGAACCCAGGACCTTCACATGCTAGGCAAGCACTGTACCACTAAGCTAATTCCCCAGTCCTCCAGGATGTCTTCTTAAAACTGAATTAAATGTAATATTATTTGATGTAACAGTTCAATAAATTCTGACCTTTGTTGTTGACATGAGAAATAAAACAGATAAGATATTTTGAGTCCATAGAGATTTAGAAAAATAAGTGTGAGTTGTGTGTTCAAATTGCTATTATGAAGGTAGGTGTCTTCTAGATGTTGAAATCTAGAGGCTCTCCTTTTGTATCTCTAGAGGGGCTTACAATTTATAAGTTCCTTACATATAATGTTATATTATTCCCTTCAAATTCTATTTAAAAATAGGCACAGTACTTCTAAGGTCTGTTTAGTAACAAAATATCACATTCAACTGAATAGAAGTTTTCCATCTTCAGTCTACAGATAAACTCTAACTGAGGTTTCTCAAGGTCACACAGTGAGAGAGCTGGGACTCTTGATCTAGTGCTCAATCACAAAGTTTTTCCTCAAAGATAAACCTCTAGCATCAAGTGAATTTTATTTCATCTCAGGCAACAGAACACGTTCTAATACCATATTCTATATAGGTCTATTTCCTCAAGATAATTTTGTTTTCAGTTTTTTGTTTCATTTGTGTTTTTGATTCTCGGGGTTTTGTTTTTTGTTGTTCGTTTGCTTGTGTTTTTAATCTTTGATACTAAGTTCTATTCTCTCATCTATTAGTGTATCACTGCTATGATTTGGATACCCACATAAACCCTTAGGAAAATTGAGGAAGGTTGAGTTGGAGGAACCTTTAAGAGGCAGGGCTCTAGAGGAGTTTAGGTTCCCGCTGGTCACCTGAAGGGATTGTGCAATTCTCACAATACCCCATTATTTTCCTTGAGAGGAAATTGTTGTAGCAAAGCAGGCCTGGCTCCTGAATCTCTGTGGCTTCTAGCCTTGCCATGTGATCTCTTTCACACGTGTTCCTTCCATCATGATGCCATCTGCCATGAGGGCCTCACCAGAGGCTGAAGAGATGTGGCTACTAGATCTTGGACCAAAAATGTGAGCTAAATAAAACTGTCTGCTTTATAAAGTAGGCAGCCTTGAGTATTTTGTTATATTGACAGAAAACAAAGATAATCATTAAATAGCATTTAGTACAGTTTAAATGAAGCAGTTCTCAGTATAACTCTCTTTTAAAAATAAACAGTTTTAGAATTGTTTTAGAGGTACAGAAAAGTTGCAAAGATTAAACACAGAGAGCTCACATGTACCCCATACTCTGTTTCCCCTTTTATTAAATTATTACAGGTAATAAAGTACACATTTTTTACAATTAATGAACTGGTATCTGTACATGATATTAACTAAAATCTATATTCTTTTCAGATTTTCTTATTTTTTTACATAATGCTCTTTTTCTCTTCCAGAACAGTATCCAGGATGCCATGTTGTATTTAGTTGTCAGGTCTCCTGAGGTTCTATTTGGATGTCAATTTTTCAGACATTCCTTATTTTTGATGAATTGAGCAAGTTAAAGAATGCTATCAGATATCATAGGAATGTCTTTCAATTTGCATTTTCTATTGTTTTTCATAGTTGTGAGTTTCAGGGTGAGGGGTTTACCATGGAGGCAAAGTACTGTTTTCACTACATCATATCAAAGGATCATGTTTATCAACAAGACTCTTAACTGCTGATGTTCACCTTGACCATGTTTCTGAGAGTGTTTGCAGATTTCTTAAGCGAAATGATTCTCTCTTCCTCAAACTATCCACATTGTACTTTGCAGAAAGTTGTCACTATGTGCAGCCTATGCTGAGGGGAATTTATGCACCACCTTGTCAAGTGCAGAATACTATGCATAGAGTGTCACAAAACATTCCTTCTATCTAACTTTATCTTCTGTCATACTTCTGTGCCATTCCCTGACTCTGCAATTCCAAAGTATGTGATGTCTCCTGGACTTGTAAATGTCTTGTTTCCCATTTTTTTGGTAATCTGTTTCCTTTTTCCAGGAAATTATTTCCTTCTCTATGTACCCAGTTAACTTCTACTTATCCTTCCAGGCTCTCTAAAACATTCCAGTTAGAAGATGATTATTTTGATATGTTCTGATACCAGGTTCATACTTCCCAAATAATCCCAGAAGACCATGCACATAAAATTCTCTGAATGATCACACTGGATGGCAACCTAAGCATTGTTTTCCCTCTCCCTCTAGATAGTGACAACCTGAGAACGTGTCAGGATCATGTTCTTCCCCACATTCTAGCACAGGTAACATGCTTGGAATGATGAGGTATTATGTTGGAGTACACTCTCTTCTCTTAGCCAATGAGAAAGCAGACTCAAAATTTCCTACATATCAGTATTGGCTATTGCAAATGCTCTCCTCCATTACTGATTTTGGCATAAAGTTTTTTAATTTATATATTAAAGCTGTGTAAAAGTTTGAACTGTAAGTTGTGAAATTCTCAGTCCAGGACTCTGTCCTCTTCACTATAGTGCTTCTCAATTATACATGTGATAATAGTAATAGAAGGAGGAAATACAGATAATGGAATAAATATTTATTATGGAATAAAAAGATGAAAATGAAAAACAATCAGAAAAATAATATGAGAAATGGACATGAGAGATTTTTTTAATCAATTCTTTTGAGAAAGGTTGTAAAGTCCAGATTATTCCAGTGTCCATCAGAGAGTTACATCATTTGTTGGTAGGAGAGTCATGAACTAGATCATATCTTCTAATTTCCTCACAGAGCTGTTGCATTGAAATCCTGGGGAAAATGCCAGTAAAAATAGAACATGCCTCATCCCATTAGAAATCAAGCAGGAGAAATGATTGTTTTTATGATTAAGCTATTTTCTCTTTTATAGTTGATAGTCTAAAATTTGAGTTCTCTGAAGGATAATTTTTGCACAACAGTTTAGGTATATGCCAAGGGTTTTTAAAAATCATTTTCTCCTTCTTGTAACAACCCAGTGCCAGTCACATATCAATTCAGGCAAAAGGCAGCCACAGTTTTCCTCAGGACTTCTGAATGAACAGATTGCTCTTACTAGCCTATGACCTTTCATTTGAAGAGCCCTTTTAAAAATACATCAGGTTTTGTTGTTTTATTTATTTTTCCTCCAAAATGGCAAGCAGAGTAAAGAATCTAGAAAGATATGTCGACATTCAAGAACCAACTACTTTTGAGTCGCTACCACTCAGAACCCTGGGGCAGCCTAGTTACTGATGGGGTTCAGTACACATTACCCCTAAAAGTGACAACTTGGAATTTGTGGAAAGAGCAGACACAAGATTATTCTCACCTACTCCCTGAGAAGGCCCTGAAGGAATTCTCCCGATGTTCCTCTGAAGAAAAATTTCATTTCAGAGGTAACTTCCCTATACCTGTCAGAAAGAAGCATCCTTATCCTTGAGAACAGAGACAGAAAAAAGAAATCTGAAAAAAAGTAGCCTTTCCAGGTCTTCCTTCAAATTCTTACCATTAGAACAGACCCTCTCACCCTCCAATCACACTTCTAGCAAATTCGGCTACAAATTCTTACTTCAATATTGCTTTGGGCCTTCATTTCTGAAGGCTTATGTATCATGCATAAATTACATTAAATTTCTCAGTTATTCTCTTGTTCATCCATCTTTTGTTATAGGTGCCTTGACCTTGTGATGGTTGAAGACAGAAATCTCTCTTGTGAATTTATACAGTATTTTTTCTTTTAGTTCTATCTGATTTGTTCTTTTTTTTTTTTTTTTTTTTTTAAATTGCACCATGGATTGAACCCAGGAGTACTTAATCACTAAGTCTCATCCTCACCCCTTATTTTATTTTTAATTTTAAAATTAGAGATAGGGTCTTGCTAAATTGCTTAGGGACTCACTAAATTGTTGAGGCTGGCTTTGAACTTGTGATCCTCCTGCCTCACTCTCCTGACTAACTGGCATGTGCCACTGCACCTGGCTCATATTTTGACTTTAGTCAGCACACTTATATATGGTTAAAATAGTGAAGCACTTCCCTTTGGCTTGGCAAACAGCTCCTGCCCTAAGAGCTCTGAGTGAATAGTGCCACCATGGTTGATTGCATACCTTCCTAACCATATCTTAAATCTTCCCTTGATTCAGGACCCTGATATGATCAGCATACCTTTTAATTGGTTGATATTTCTCCCATACCAATTATTAATTATGTCCATTCACTCTCACAGATAAATTCAGTATGTTTCTTTTAGAGTGTTTTGGTACTGAAGATTTGTAAGTATTTAACATCTGTTAGCCATGGTTTCCTGTCCTCCAAAATGACTACAGCAATACTTGCCTTGTGGTGCTGCTATAACAACAAGAAATAGTCCATGCAAAATCCATAGCAATAGGAAGTGCTTCATAAAAGACATAAATTCTTAAATACTAAAAATGGAAGAACAATATTTTCAACTTTTCTGATTCTTCATATATATACATATATATGTATGTATTTAGATATATATGTATATATATATTAATGCATAGATATATATTCAGGAATTAGGAAAAATAAAGTTTCTTTATTTAATAATTTGTAGGTTCTGTAGGTTCTGTACCTTTTTTTATAGAATTAGTAGCAGTATAATGATAAATATGAAATGATCCATAAAACCATAGAATATAAAATTTATTACATAATGTGTTCTTATAACCAGTCAAATATATGATCCAGTATAAGGTCAGAGTCTTTATAACTGTTGAGTTACATCCAATCATTAGAACCATGGTGGGGATATGTCACTTTAACCTTTATTTAGAAATTTCTGTGGAGCAGGCAATGTACCAGGTACCGGGGGATGCAAGATGAATGAGTCTGTGTCCCTGACTTTGAGAGACTCATCAGTTAACATAAATGGTAGATCCACAAATAACTGCAGTAAAATGAGATAGATGCAAAAATAACAGAAGTGCTGGTGGAGAGAATGTGAGGGAAGCTTCACAAATTTGGTGTGTCCTAAGGAACAGGGAGAATGGAAATTAGTTAAGTTCTGTAAAGAAAGGAGGGCATCCTAAACATGCTGCTTTTACGTACAAGAACAAAATCACAGCCATATTCAGCCCTTGTCCCCAATGCCATTACTCTCTTTTGTGAGTCATTTTAGTTCCAGAGCTGAAGTAATTTTTTGGCATTTGACTTGCCTTGCTTCTTTGTAAAGCCCACCTCAAGATACATTCATACCCCTGTTAAATAAAACATAGTTTAGTGGAATAGGAAAATATTTTCTATAAAAATATCATTCCACCAAGAAAGCATACTCAATAATGGACTAAGCATCAGTTCTTTTAGTTGAATTTTTCTGTTCAGATTTCATAATATACAGGTGACTATTAAAGCAATAACAATTATGGTCACTTAATAGTATTTCTTTCTCCTATTTCCTAAGCAAGGCAATTTATTTTCAAATGCATAAGCTGCAAATGGAGAGTTATTTTTATGGTAATGGAATAAAATGCAAAACAAATGTGGTCATGACACATGGAAAAACATTCCCACAATGCTACCCAGCAAAGATATGCACCTCAACGGATATTAAAAAGATATGCTCCTTTATCAACAAGTTCAGCCATGTATTTCACACACAATTCCCTGTGCTTCCTGCATGCCAGGCATTGTGATAAGAAGGGGGAAAGCATGATTCCTGACTTCAGGATTCTAGCTGAGAGTAGATGTCCCCTAACCATCTCCACTACAAAGAACAATGCCCCTAGGAATGTATAGTGGGGATGGTCAGAGGGCATATCTACATTTGTCACCAATGTCTGCATTTGACACCACCAGTGTCAGAGAAGGTCTCAGAAGGTGTGAGGGCAGAGGTCTGAGGAAATGAGTGCAGTTTGGCAGATTCACATGTAAGAAGAGAATGTTCTGGACAAACAGAACACAGCCTGCCAGGGCATAGAGGTGTGTGATGCAGGGGAGGAAAAGTGGAGGAGAGAAGGTTCAGGAAACTAAAACAGAAACCAAAGGTGGAGGCAGATGGGCAGTGTTTCAAGTCCTAAGGCTGCAAAATCAGAGCTGGAAGTGATGTTGCTTTTAGAAAGATGGTTATTTGAAAGCAACATCATTTAATGCATTTCTTTGATTTTTTTTCTTCAGTTTCAACCTATCTTGGTAATCACTCACCTCTGTATATTCAAGAGACAGCCTTTCCCTTTTGACCTTTGTTTGTCCCTTAAGACTGGAAGTAACCACTGTGCCTTGAGTGCCTCAGACAGCATCTGGTTCAAGATCTTTACTAATCAAACATTGGTGGATTGAACGGATAAAAGGAAAAACTGACTACTGAACTAGTATAGAATAACTCTGGGGAATATTAGCTGTATCACCATGGGAAAGTGTCTTAATATCTCCACACAGTATTTTCAGCTGTAAAATGTGCTCAATTCTTCCAGATACTGCCAGGATTAAATGATATAATTTATGTGAGAGTCAGTAGAGATACCTAGCATGCAAAACAGATTTGAATGTTTGGTACACACTAATTCTCATTCTTTTAAAGGATATCTCTTACTCTTATGCACAAATCCCAACGCCCTTTAAACAACAGATCTAGAGTAGCACACAGCAATGAAATCCACTCTGCAATTGTGTTTCTCTCATGCTTCAGTCACACTGACTTATCAGTTGCTAACCACACTGTTACACAACCTATGAGATTGTCTAATTTAACTATCAACATCCTGAATGACACACTTAAATTCAGGCGTTTCTCAAAGAGGCAAACTTTCCCTTCTAGTTAACTTGGTTTCTCACCTTTGCAGTACTTCAAAAATCACTCACAACCATCCAGGCTTTTCACAGTGATAAGCAACACCTGCCAAGCTTGCAGTAAGACTTCTCTACATCTTATCATGCTCCTAAATTACCTTGGCTGAGGTTGCTCTCCTTACTGCCCTTACTTTCCATACAGTCCTTCACTTACACTCCTAAGAAATACTACTATCATCCTCTTTGAAATTCTATGCAATTTTTTGTTCCAAAAAATTCTCCAGTTCCCATGGAACATTACTACACGATTCCCAGAATTTTAACTCCAGGGTCGATTCCTCACTCTAAGGGCCACTGCTCGACTCCAGCCTCATTATTTCTGTTACAGCACTGCAGTGATTTCTCTATCCTCCCCTGCTCCAGTTTCAATCTTCTCTGGTTCACATTACACTTTATATCCCAGTGACTCTGTATAAATCACAAATATAGTCAAATCATCCCCTACTTAGACCACTTTTAATTGTTTCTATTATTAAAAAAATACCACCTAAGGCATTTTATTGCTGCAGCAAAATCTGTGAACCACCTCAGGCATCCTTTGAAAAGTAGAGAGACTAAGAAGGCTTGCCTTCTGCTCAATCCATTTCTCCTTCAAATTTGAGTCATACAGGATTCATTACCACTCCCAAAGGGTCTCCCACCTTGCTGACTTGGCTTCTGCTGTCTCTTCGGCGTGGAATACCATCATTCTTGGCCTGCTAAAGTTCTGTTATTCATCACAGCTCAAATTCTACCTCTTGGCTCAAGGTTGATCTTGTACCTTGAGTGATATTTTCAATATCCAAAACAGAAAACAAATTCCCTCTTTCCTAACTAAAAAGACAGTCTCCCTTACAAGTGTGTGTTAAACGTATGCTTTCAACACCCTTTAGAGTGATGGTTATCTTTCATTCAGTCTGTTATTTTAGGTTTTTGCGTTATCATCAACATTTGAGCGGGACGGTTGACTTTAGGTGTAAGATTAGCAGGAAGGTTTATTACTCCAAATTAGACCTTCTGATGAGATTCAAATGCTCCCATATAATTATTGCCAGCAAGAAATGATCTACCACCATACATTTAATTGCAGTCTTATTTTTCTAAAGGGGGGAGTGGAAAGAAAGAGTTAGATGGGAGATTGATTCATTGAAGTGAGTTAGGTAAACAGCATTTAGTACCAGGGGATTTAAAGGTTCATCCGTTTCTATTTATTCCTGTAACTTAAAGAGCTCAATTAAATATAATGGGTTAAAGTATTAAAAATCTGTTTGATTATCAGTACTTACTCAGTGAGACACTGATTAAAGTTTAGGGAAGAGATAATTCTATTCATAGAACCAAGATAAGGAGAAAGATCAGAAGTGGTTACATGTACTTTTCACCTTAGATTCTTCAATGACTTTAATAGGGGGGATATGGGAAATTGAAAAATTTGTTCAATAAGCAGAGAAGGCAGCAAAAATCCTTGTTGCTTTTCAGGGTGTGGTGGTATCTGCCTTCCAGGTGCCAATTTGTTGCATCTATGTGTTTGCAGAGATCAGAATAAAAACATGCAGATTATCCTTTCCTTGTTTTCCCCCAGCACTGTGTTGCAATTTTTCAAATCATTTTAAAGATTAAGTAGAAACCATCAAATCAAGATGTCTATGGAATGACAAAACAATGTATTGAAAAGAATACTGAATATGAACTCATAGAGTCAAGTCCTAATTGTACCTCATTCTTTGCCTCTTGCATTCTGCAAGAAATATTTTATAAGCCAGCTATGGGACCTAGGCCAAGTTAATTAACCACACTAAGATTTAGTTTCCTCTTTGTATAAAATAGATACAATCATGATTATTTGTCTGGCAGGGTCATTATAAGGATCGAAGGAAATTATTAAAGTGAAATCACTTGTATATTCTGAAACACTGTAAATCCATGCTTTGATGCTGAGGCATAGTGAGGTGGGGGTGTCTCAAACGCTTCAGATCCTCACTTGATTGTGCAGTTTCACGCAATTGCATCCAGTGAGAATTTAGTATATGGTGTAAATACACTAGGAGTATTAGGAATGCACAGAAGTATTATGTTATGAGTCATCCACTAAAGGAAATGGAGAGAATAGGGAGAATCACTTAACCAGTGGAACAGCAAAAGATAGTGGGTGCCAAGAGTCAAAGAATCATAGTGGGCAGTAATACAGGAAGGTAGGCAATGTGGGGAGGGCTCTGGGATAGCCTGCCTGGACTTCCATGCACAGAAGGGACACAGTCCCCACAGGACTGTCATGGGTAGAGTAATGGTTTAGAAATGGTTTGTATCTCACAGGTACATATGCTATAAGCTTGGGCCCAGTGTGGCAGTACTGAGAGGTGGTGGATCTTTAAGAGGTGGGACTTAGTGAGGTGACAGGAGTGTGGGGGCACCACAGTCAAAAAGAACAAACTCCCTCAAAAAGGAATTCTCAAAAGACGGGGCTCGTTCCTATGAGAATTGATTGTTATAAAGAGAGTTAGGATATTGGTCTGAAATTTTCTTTCCTTGATGAGTCTCTGTCTGGTTTAGGTATCAGTGTGATATTGGCTTCATAGAATGAGTTTGGGAGGGTTCCCTCCTCTTCTATTTTATGGAATACTTTGAGAAGTATTGGAATGAGCTCTTCCTTAAAGGTTTTGTAGAACTCGGCTGAGAACCCATCTGGTCCCGGACTTTTCTTTGTTGGTAGGCTTTTGATGACTTCTTCTATTTCAGTACTTGAAATTGGTCTATTTAAATTGTTTATGTCCTCCTCATTCAGTTTAGGCAATTCATATGTCTCTAGAAACCTGTTGATGTCTTCGAAATTTTCTATTTTGTTGGAGTATAGATTTTCAAAATAGCTTCTAATTATGTTTTGTATTTCCATCCTGTCTGTTGTGATATTTCCTTGTTCATTCCGAATTTTAGTGATTTGGGTTTTCTCTCGTCTTCTCTTTGTTAGTGTGGCTAAAGGTTTATCAATTTTGTTTATTTTTTCGAAGAACCAACTATTTATTTTGTCAATTTTTTGTATTGTTTCTTTTGTTTCAATTTCATTGATTTCAGCTCTGAGTTTAACTATTTCCTGTCTTCTACTACTTTTGGTGCTGTTCTGTTCTTCTTTTTCTAGGGCTTTGAGCTGTAGTGTTAGGTTGTTTATTTGTTGAGTTTTACTTCTTTTATTAAATGCGCTCCATGAAATAAATTTCCCTCTAAGTACTGCTTTCATAGTGTCCCAGAGATTTTGATATGATGTTTCTTTGTTCTCATTTACCTCTAAGAATTTTTTAATTTCCTTCCTAATATCTTCTGTTATCCATTCATCATATAATAGCATATTGTTTAATCTCCAGATGTTGGAATAGTTTCTTTGTTTTACTCTTTCATTTATTTCTAACTTCAATCCATTATGATCTGATAGAATACATGCTAGTGTCTCTATCTTCTTGTATTTGCTAACATTAGCTTTGTGGCATAATATATGGTCTATTTTAGAGAAGGATCCATGTGCTGCTGAGAAGAAAGTGTATTCACTCTTGGTTGGATGGTATATTCTATAAATGTCCGTTAAGTCTAAATTATTGAATTTCAGACCAATATCCTTAATGAACATCGACGCAAAAATTCTCAACAAAATTTTAGCAAATCGCATACAAAAACATATTAAAAAGATAGTGCACCATGATCAAGTGGGTTTCATCCCAGGGATGCAAGGTTGGTTCAACATCAGGAAATCAATAAACGTAATTCACCATATTAATAGACTTAAAGTCAAGAATCACATGATTATTTCAATAGATGCAGAAAAAGCATTTGATAAAATACAGCACCCCTTCATGCTCAAAACACTAGAAAAAATAGGGATAGTGGGAACATTCCTTAACATTGTAAAGGCCATTTATGCTAAGCCCATGGCTAATATCATTCTAAATGGTGAAAAACTGAAAGCATTCCCCCTAAAAACTGGAACAAGGCAGGGATGCCCTCTTTCACCACTTCTATTCAACATCGTTCTTGAGACTCTGGCCAGAGCAATTAGACAAACCAAAGAAATTAAAGGGATACGAATTGGAAAAGAAGAACTCAAACTATCCCTGTTCGCTGATGACATGATTATATATTTAGAGGAACCTGGAAATTCCACCAGAAAACTCTTAGAACTCATAAGTGATTTCAGTAAAGTAGCAGGTTACAAGATCAATGCCCATAAATCCAACGCATTTTTATACATAAGTGATGAATCTTCAGAAAGAGAAATTAGGAAAACTACCCCATTCACAATAGCCTCGAAAAAAATAAAATACTTGGGAATCAATCTCACAAAAGAGGTGAAAGACCTCTACAATGAGAACTATACAACACTAAAAAAAGAAATTAAAGAACACCTTAGAAGATGGAAAGATCTTCCATGTTCTTGGATAGGAAGAATTAATATTGTCAAAATGGCCATACTACCTAAAGTGCTATACAAATTCAATGCAATTCCAATTAAAATCCCAATTGTGTACCTTACAGAAATAGAGCAAGCAATTATGAAATTCATCTGGAAGAATAAGAAACCCAGAATAGCTAAAGCAATCCTTAGCAGGAAGAGTGAAACAGGGGGTATTGCAATACCAGATCTTCAACTCTACTACAAAGCAATAGTAACAAAAACGGCATGGTATTGGTACCAAAATAGAAAGGTAGATCAATGGTACAGAATAGAGGACACGGACACAAACCCAAATAAATACAATTTTCTCATACTAGACAAAGGGGCCAAAAATATGCAATGGAGAAAAGATAGCCTCTTCAACAAATGGTGCTGGGAGAATTGGAAATCCACATGCAACAGAATGAAACTAAACCCATATCTCTCACCATGCACGAAACTAAACTCAAAATGGATTAAGGACCTCGGAATCAGACCAGAGACCCTGCAGATTATAGAAGAAAAAGTAGGTCCAAATCTTCACCTTGTTGGTCTAGGACCAGACTTCCTTAACAGGACTCCCATAGCACAAGAAATAAAAGCTAGAATCAACCACTGGGATAGATTCAAACTAAAAAGCTTTCTCTCAGCAAAGGAAACTATCAGCAATGTGAAGAAAGAGCCTACAGAGTGGGAGAATATCTTTGCCAATCATACTTCAGATAGAGCACTAATCTCCAGAATCTATAAAGAACTCAAAAAACTCTACTCCAAGAATTCAAATAGTCCAGTCAACAAATGGGCTAAGGAAATGAATAGACACTTCACAGAAGAAGATCTACAAGCAATCAACAAACATATGGAAAAATGTTCAACATCTCTAGTAATAAGAGAAATGCAAATCAAAACCACCCTAAGATTCCATCTCACCCCAATTAGAATGGCGATTATCAAGAATACGAGCAACAACAGGTGTTGGCGAGGATGTGGGGAGAAAGGTACACTCATACACTGCTGGTGGGGCTGCAAATTAGTGCAGCCACTCTGGAAAGCAGTGTGGAGATTCCTTAGAAAACTTGGAATGGAACCACCATTTGACCCAGCTATCCCACTCCTTGGCCTATACCCAAAGGACTTAAAATCTGCATACTACAGAGATACAGCCACATCAATGTTCATAGCTGCTCAATTCACAATAGCCAGACTGTGGAACCAACCTAGATGCCCTTCAATTGATGAGTGGATAAAGAAACTGTGGTATATATATACAATGGAATATTACTCAGCCATAAAGAATGATAAAATTATGACATTTGCAGGCAAATGGATGAAATTGGAGAATATCATGCTAAGTGAGATAGGCTGATCTCAAAAAGCCAAAGGACGAATGATATCGCTGATAAGTGGAGGATGACACATAATGGGGGGGAGGGAAGGGTTAGAGTTAGGGTTAGGGAGGGGGGCAAGTATGGAGGAAGGAACTACTGTATAGAGGGTAAAGAGGGGTGGGAGGGGTGGGGGGAAGGGAAAAAATAACAGAATGAATCAAACAACATTGCTCTATGTAAATTTATGATTACACAAATGGTATGCCTTTACGCCATGTACAAACAGAGAAACAACATGTATCCCATTTGTTTACAATAAAAAAAAATAAAATAAAATAAAATAAAGAGAGTTAGGTTTTCCCAGTTGCTACCTTCTGCTTCCTATCTCACCTTGTGACCTTTCTCATTTGTTCCCATCCTGTGATGCTGTCCCCATGTTGTGATACAACCAGTGGGCCAGAGCTGGGGCCATGTAGTCTGGACTTTCCAAGCACCCCAAATTTGAGCCAAATGTCTTTTCTGTGTGCATCACCAACCATCAAGTGTTTTATTATAGCAACGCAAGTGTGGACTAACATTGGGATGATACAGTCAGGAGCTGGCTTGACCTGGCTGCTCCTCCTGGGAGGTACCCACAAATAAAGATGGAGGAAATGATCACAGAAGAGAGGGTTCTAGACTGAGGAGTTGGTGAAAAACACAGTCCTCTAAGAAGGTAATTTCAAAAAGATGCTGTTGCTTCTTCCCACATCTGCATACCCCTTTTACCCCTGTACCCCAAGGCACCTTTCGTCAGGTTTCCCTGCTTTTATTCTCCTCTCTTTTGTCCTCCTTTCTAGGTTCTCTCATGCTCTCTGGTCTGAGGAAGAAGAGTGGTGTTATATGGAAATACAAACCTTGCCTACTGCACAGCCCACCCTTTTACACTTACAACTGCACACTAAGCAATGCCCTAAACTTTCTGCACCTCCATTGCCTTTGTATAATGGGAACTTTTACCTGGATAGAAGGAAGGTGGGGTTTCTGAAAGACGTACTTAATAAATTGATGTATTTGGTTTATAATAGGTACTAAATACTTTAGTAAGTCTTCTAATTTAATGTTGGTTATGCCACAAAAATCCTGCTATAGGCTTGGGGTTAGCGGGTGGGAAGTAACCCAAACCCATTTGAAACTACTTTTTTTTTTTAATATAAAACTATTGTGAAATTCTCTACCTCACTTTCCAAATGTATATTTTGTGTAAAATTTCCAAAGTTAGCCAGACTATATCATGAATTTTAAACAAATAAAATATAAATGATTCTACTTAATAAATCATATAATTGGGCCATGTCTAGATTACTAGTACTTTGGTATTATTAGTTAAGTGCATTAGGAAAGTAGAAAGTAGAAATTGGGATTTAAACTGATCAATTTAGAATAGTGACTTAATTTTTAATAATTTTTTCTGGTTAAAAAATTTTTTTTCTCCCTTAACTGATGGGAAGTTCAGAGTCAAACTGAACGCTCAAATCCACCAACTATGTTAACTTACCAAATTTCCAGTTTCCCTTTGGTTGTCCTGTTTCATAAATTTTATTGAAAATTATTGTTTTCAGGAGTTGTCTTACACACTAGCCTAATGTCTTTAATGGGACTCACCATAGATAGTCAGTTATTACTTTCCATCTATGCCTGACCTCGTGCACTGAAAAGTCCATTTTGTGACAGAGGAGCAGCATGCTATAATCATAGAACAGTACAAGCAGCCAATCAAGCCAAATCCAAACAGCATGTACATATGCAAAAGAGGCCTTTTTTTGCACAGAAACAGATGGTTCCGAATTGATTTAACCTGAATGCTATTTAGCCATTTAAATTATGTTTCTCACCATTTTATTAACCCTTCAGTGTGACTCTCTAGCTCATAACAGCAGTCCACATTGCTGAACCCACAGGTTACTTGAGAATTTACTTACATTTGCAAGCAGTTTGATAGAAAGCATCATAATCTAAAAATGTACTACTCTCATGCTCTGGTCCATTTCATCTTGTGAATCATTATGTTGTAGCTAATTTGAGGACTTTGGAGTCAGACCATTTCCTCATGGGAAAATTACTGAAATTTTTCTATATTTCTCCTTAATTTAGTTTTAGTGTTCTTTAGATTAATTTTGTCATCAGATAAGTCTGAATTTGAATTATGGCTCTGGCACAGTTTCTAGAAGATTTGGAAGATGTAAGACTTTTAAAACACATCTCTCAATTTTTTTTATTTTAATTTTTTTCTTATTTTTACAGACTACATTTTGATTCATTATACACAAATGGGGTACAACTTTTTATTTCTATGGTTGTATACCATGTAGAGTCACACCATTTGTGTAATCATACATGTACACAGGATAATGATGTCTGTCTCATTCCACCATCTTTCATATCCCTGCTCCCTTCCCCCTCTTTCCCTCTACATAATCTAAAGTTCCCCCATTTTTCTCTTACTCCCCATGCCCCCACCCCCATTATGTATCATCATCCAATAATCAGGGAAAACATTCAGCCTTTGGTTTTTTGGAATTGAATTATTTCACTTAGCATAATATTCTACAACTCCATCCATTTACCTGCTAATGTCATAATTCTATTCTTCTTTATGGTTGAATAATATTCCATAGTGTATATATACCACAGTTTCTTTATCTGTTGAAGGGCATGTAGGTTGGTTCCAAAATCTAGCTATGCTGAATTGAGCTGCTATGAACATTGATGTGACTGCATTACTGTAGTATGCTGATTTTAAGTCCTTTGGGTATAAACCAAGGACTAGAATAAGTGGGTCAAAAGATGGGTCCATTACAAGTTTTCTAAGGAATCTCCATACTGCTTTCCCAAGTGGCTGCACCAGTTTGCAACTCCACCAACAATGTACAAGTGTGCCTTTCTCCCCACATCCACACCAACACCTGTTATTGCTTGTGTTCTCCATAATATCTATTCTAATTGGAGTAAGATGAAATCTTTGGGTTGTTTTAATTTGTATTTCTCTAATTACTAGAGATGTTGAATAATTTTTCATATATTTGTTAATTGCTTGCATATCTTCTTTTGTAAAGTGCCTGTCCAGTTCCTTGGCCCATTTATTGATTGGGTTCTTTGTACTTTTTGTGTAGTTTTATAAGTTCTTTATAGATTTTGGAGATAAGTGCTCTATTGGAAGTGCATGTGGAAAAGATTTTCTCCCACTCTGTAGGTTCTCTTTTCATATTATTGATTGCATCCTTTGCTAAGAAAAAGCTTTTTAGTTTGAATCTATCCTACTCATTGATCCTTGTTTTTATTTCTTTTGCTACAGGAGTATTGTTAAGGAAGTCTGGTCCTAAACCAACATAATTGCTTGACTGTACTAGTCAGGGTTCTCTAGAGGAACAGAATCAACAGGAATTATAATTATAATTATTAGATTGATTTACATGACCAGAAGCTGGATAGTCCACAATAGCCATATGCGGGTTAGAGAGCTGGAAGAACGAGTAGCTGCACAGTCCAAGAGGTGGAAGCCCCAGAACAAGAAGGATCAACAGGGCTACCCTAGTCCAAGACCAAAGATTCTGTGAAACTACCTGAAGAATCACTGGCAGAGTTCGCTTTGGAAGGGTGAAGAAGCGAGAGCCCATATCCTTAAGTGGATAGAAGCAGCAATCAAGAACCAGTTCAAGAAGAGTGTAGCTTGCATTTGCATTTGCTTCCTTGTTCTTCCAACTTTTATTCCATCCAAGCCACCATCCTATTGGGTGTTGCTGCCCATGCTTAGGGAGGGGCTCCACTTCAGTTCACTATCCCACATTCCAGTTATTCCTAGACACACCCTCATTGACACATCCAGAAACCTTTTAACCATGGCATCTCTTAATCCAATCAAGTTGACAATTCAAATTAATCACTACATTGCTAAGAGAATACAGTGAAGAGATACAGTTTCTGTTCCTAGCCCAGGCTTTATCAAACTCTGGGAATGTTCTCTCATGGAACCTAGCCACCCTATGTGAAGAAGTCCAAGAAACCCTTGGAGAGGCCCTTGTGGAGATGAACAAATTGCCCTTGGTTCACATCCCTGGCAATATAAACCACACGAAAATGAAGACTTGAAACCCTGTTAAACTGCCTCTCCTGATGTCTGGTCGATGTCTCAACCATCATTTATCTGTGAGTAAATAAATGGTTGCTGGTGTTTTAAGAAAAGAAAAATAAATGATTGGTGGTGTTGTGGTGGTTTGCTATACAGCAATAGGTAATTAGAATAATAGAACAGTTTTGTTTAATCTGTAGAAAGAGCTCTATTGTTGGCTGACTTTAGAAGAGTTTCTCTGACATATGAATAATAAAAATCATTTTGTCTAAAATTCAGCATATCAAAAATTTATGAATTTCAAACAGCATTCTTTTCACACTTCAATTAGTTAAATTATAAGTTATTATTTACTGAACTACCTTAGACTACATACTAAATGAACCATTATAGATTTTCTAATTTGATTAAATAATACTTCCATTAATTAATTACTATCATATCAGTTTTTAACTGATGAGAATATTTATGCCTAGGGAGCCTATGTAGTACTAAGCAGCATAATCTAGATAGGAACACTTGGATGTTTATAGTTAAAGACATTTTCTCCCCTTTCAAGTTTGTAATTCAGAAAGTAATTTTAAAATCAATAATGAGACTAATCAACGAACCAGCTTAGAAAATGGCTTTACTAAGACTATTGATAAAGCAAGGTAAGTAGTTGAGTAGGCAGGGCCTTCTAGAATGGAGGAAACAGCATAAGCAAAGGCTCTGAGGCATGGCATTTTGTTTTTTTGGTCAGGGGCTTGCACATATTTTATAGATATTGGAATTTTGAGTGTATGGGAGGAAACACATAAAATAAAGACTGATGAGTTCAACCAAGGAGAACATAGAGCATGAGTGTTTTTGTGAAGCATCCCATCTCATCCTGGACTCTGAAGAGTCATTTGAGAGTTCTTAAACAGAGAAGTGATGGAGTAAAATCTCAAACCCATTCTCTTAAGAAGCCCCATCACGGGAGGGGGGCAAGAATGGAGGAAGGAGGGACTGTATAGAGGGAAAAGAGGGGTGAGAGGCGTGGTGGGGGAGGGAAAAAAATTAACAGGGTGAATCAAAAACTATTACCCTAGGTAAATGTATGATTACACAAATGGTATGCCTCTACTTCATGTACAAAGAGAGAAACAAGATGTATCCCATTTGTTTACAATACAAATAAATTTAAAAAAAGAAGCCCCATCATGTCTTTGAGGATAATTCCACATCCAGAATTAAACTTGATCGTCTGGATTCCAATAATTGGCAATTTCACCATTGCGACTTCCATCTAATGGGCTTTGAGCCCCTTGACAATCATAAAATTATTACAAAGAGTCTACAATTTCTTGTACCTACAAATTACAAGCAAGGAAAGCTACGTATAACCCTTTCCGTGTTATTAAAGATATTGTTAAGCATAACAGCCTTGTGTCATCTGTGCTTTGAGGAATCAGGAGATGGTTAAGATCCCTGCTCCGGGGTGAGATGAACAAGAGGGAGAAACAAAGTGACACGAATAGGTAGTTTGAATCAGCTGAAGCTGGATCATGAAGATGAGAAGTGACAAGCTGAAACAGGCAAACGTCTATCTGGGCATCCTATGACCTAGTCAAACTGACACATAACTAATCATCACAGCCATATGTGTTTAATCTATAATAATAAGGAGTCTAAAATATTTTCATTAGGAATGAAAAGACCTGAGTCACAATGATAACCTTTGCTACCCTGAAAAGTTTATTCATCTTGACAATGATCTTCATGTTTCCTGCCCTAACTATATCCACATTTTATTGTGAGGATCAATACTATTACTTTACTATTCCAATAACAGTCACAGAAATGTCAGTAGTAGGAAAAAATATTAATATTAATCACCAACATGACTCTACTACTTTAAATATTACCTTTTCCTGAGACTTTGCTAGATGCCAGATACTATGTTAGAATTTGTAAACACTATCTAAGTTATAGTAGTTAATGAGAAATATTCTATTGTTGTTCTTATTTACGAAGGTTTTCTTGGCATAAGAATTTATTTTGATACAGTAATAATAACTAATCAAGCAGGAAATAATACATGATGCAACAAGATCCCTATCACATAAATTAAAATGTAATAGGAGATATAAAGCCAAAAGAAAATATGGCTCATCTCTTTCTTGGGTTTCATGGCAAAGTAAGATTCCTCTGCACATCTATGTTTGCCATATTTAATAAATAAAAATATAATATACTGATTTAAATCTGTTTCACATAGACAACAAAATTGTAGTATAACTATGTTCCAAATATTGCATGAGATAGCATAAAAACACTATTTTCTGATTATCTGAGATGAAATTTAATGGAATAATCTGTATTTTAATGGTACTTTTTTCCACAGCTTCTCAAGAATACAGTGTGTCTATAAGAATGGTCTTTGAAGCCGATCAGATTCCAGCTCTAAGGTTATGTTGTTTGCACAAAAGTCTGATTCCTCTATTTCAATTTCTCATGTATAAACTAGAGGTAACAGTAGTGCCTACTCAACAAGGTTTTGGAGAAAAATTAAGTAAATTAAAACATAAGATTTAGCATGGAACATAAGATATTATAAAAATAAAATTAGTGTTATTTTTTATTTCCCCTATGAAAGGAATACTTATACCAAATTGCAATTTTTTTAAACTCTTTATTTCACACTAGGTAAGGTATTTGAGAATGGGTAACATTTTGTAACACTGTCTATAATACAGCATTATTCTTGATACATAAAGGTGATTTATAATATCTTCTTTCATAACATACAATTCATTAAAATAATTTGATTACAGTTTCCATCAGAAATCATCTTATGAACTGTACAGTCAGCAGCAATTGAGTGACTTCTGTTAGTAAATCAGAGTTCATTTCTTTTTTCCTTATGAAATGTGGGAGACAGAAGACAGGAATACCCACTTCATAGAATAGACGAAAGTGATGTGAATGCTGGGGTACGACAGAGTGCCGTCCAGGCCTTCTCTGAATTCTGTTTTCAGTTCTGGTGGCCACACCTTGTCTTTCATGGTGATGGCTGCTCTGGGTCTCCTTCATGCACCAGCCACTTTGTGGACAACCTCATGCATCTGAACACCCATGCCCATGGACTCTACCCTTTTATTCTGTTCTTGGCCAAGCTTTTATTTATTTATGTTTTACCCCCAATCATTCTCTTTCAACTGACTACCGAAAGGTTAACTGGAATGAAACTGCAGTGGGGAGTATGAGCCTCGGTTCCCCTCTCATTTCATAGTCCACAAATAAACAAATAAATAAATGAAACAGAACACAAGCTTGTGCCTCCTGCCTCTCCCACTGTTAAATAATAGAAAGGTCCAAAATTAATGCAACCACCTTTTATTCTTTGCACATAAGGCATTGAGTACATGCCAAATGCTTTCCATAGTTTCTTTATTTAAATTCTCATAACACATCTACAACATAGGTATTATTTTCCCATTTTATATATGAGAGAAGAGTCAGGTAGGTGACGGAACTTACTGAGAGACACAGACCTGCCAAGTGACAGGGAGAGAATCAAAATCTACATGTTTCCTTAGAATCTGTTTTCTTTGTACACTATGAAGTTGTAAGGAGAAAGTGTTTTAAAGAGAAACCTGAGTCCAACTTGAGCCTCTGCTGTTGAATAGCTGTGGGCACTGGGTCAATATAATCAATTTAATTCATTTCAGTTCAATTTTACATTTACTAAATACCTGTTTCTTTTATGATTCTGTTCAAGACACCACTAGAAATAAAAGTTGCAAAGGAATTGTTGTAAGTTTTTATTGAACATAGAACCCAGTAGAGAAGATTAGATATATATACAAAAGCCTCACTACAAAACAAGATATGACAAGTCCTGTGAAATACGTGTAGGCAACTGGTTACAGAAATGGAAGAGAAAGAGAAATTTTGACAGGGAAGATTAGAAAGCAAAATAATTTGAGTAAGGTACCCAAAGAAAGACAATTATAATGATTAATTTTGTGTGTCACCTTGACTAGACTCAGGAATGCCTAGATAACTGATAAAATATTATTTATGTTGAATCCACATTGGCGTTTCTGGAAGAGGTTAACATTTGAATCAGTACATGAGGAAAGCAAACAGTCCTCAACAATTCAGGGTTGGGGGGCACCATTTAATCCCTTAAGGACCTGAGCAAAACAAAAGGCCAAACTTGCTTTCTGTTGGAACTGGGACATTCATCTTTTAGTACCCCTGAACGCTGGGATTTCTGGTTATCAGGCTTTCAGATTTAGACTGAATTACCTCACAGGCTTTACTGGCTCCCCAGATTACAGACTGTTGATCAAACATGGCCTCCATTATCATGTGAGCAAATTTCTATAATCTGTGTGTGTGGTATGTGTGAGTGAGTATGTGTGTGTGTGTGTGTGTGTGTGTGTGTGTGTGTTACAGAGGAGGAAATGGGTTCTGTGGACTTTCACAGAAGCACATGCATAAAGGATGGAATCGTTATTTCAATCTAAAACCATTTGTGCTTCACTCTGGACCTAGAAATTAGAGATGAAAAATATCAAAATTTGATCTTTTCGAATAAAACATAGTCTATCTGAAAAGTCAGGTCTGTAAAGGAACATAAAATATGAATACAAAAAACCAAGGAAACAAGGTGGAGACATTGTGCTTCCTTGAGTATGACTTAGGGAAGACTTTTCTTAGAAACTATCGTAGAAGATCAATTTTAAAGACTTAGTGGGATTTTTGTCAGACAAAAGAAGGGAGTAGAAGGCATGTCTGACAGAGGACAGAGAAGCCAAGCATGCTGTCACCACTGGGTGTGCACGGGCAGCAGGGAGAATCCCATCATGTCCATGTTCGAGTCCGTGGACCTGCAGGCAGGAGGGGAACCACACTGAGAGGCACAGTGTGAAAGTTGGCAGGCACCAGGAAAATACAGAAATGTGCTGATTCTTTTTTTCTGTTTCCAGTATTGATACAACTAAATGTAAAGCTGTCACATAAAAAATATATTAGTAAAACTGTCATTGCCTATTTGAAAAATTAGGGCAAGGGAGGAAGAAGATATTTTTAGTTTGTGATTGTACTAAAATAGCTATGAAATAATTTGTTTTTCTTGTATTACAACTTTATGAAGCTACAGGGATTACCACTTTTTTTTCATCCCATCAAAAACAATGCACTTTCCAGTGCTCAAACTATGACCAAGAACTCGCTCTGTTTCTAAGTTAACACAGGCTTAAGGAATTTGAATCTATTTTTCAATCTTTGGAAAACTTACAAGGTGATGTTATACATTTGAAAAGAAAGTATAGCAACAACATAAAAATTAAACTATATAAGCATTAACATAAGAGGAACTTTCTGTTAGTGGTTGTATATAGATTCAGCATTTTGAGTGGGTAATTCTTGGAATACATTCAAAGTCAAAAGAAATGTGATTGTGGTGGTTAGGTGCTCTTGTCTGCACTGTAGTTTTTCAATGAGCAAATATAGATACGGAAATATGCATAGAATGTCCGTGGACAATAGACTGCTAATCCAGTGACTCTCCATTGAAGTCACAGAGGGATAAAAGAAAAAAAAATGAAATGATAAAAATTGAAGAACAACTTAAAAGAAATCAGGAACCAGTTAATACTAACTTTCAACAGGCCAGTTGTAAGCAGCACAGGTTTTCCTGTTCAAAGACTGCTCATATTAGAAGATATAAAATGTCAAGTTAGTGACCAACACAATAAAGTCAAGATATTGATCCCACTGTTTAATATTGTGAAGACAATGGATCCAGTCACCACAGAGGAAAATTTATTGTTGATACAGTGCTGTCATTATTTGTCTTTACTGCATCAAACTCCCTTCACATTACTTTTTCAAGAAGAAAGTGCAAATACATCCCAAGTCATTTCCCTGCCATTAAGCCCCCTATCTTGAACATTCTCCAATGATGTGGAAAAGAGTGGGAGGCTGGTTGGAAGAAAGACAGTGCTGGTGAGGAATGGAACAGCTGCTCCTAGCGCCCCTTCCATAAACTGATCTATGTCAACCTATGGAAATGACAACTTAAAGTTATAGATTCTGACAGTGTATTCTTGATGAAAGTATATTAGTTATTTAATTGTCTTTTCATCACCTACACTAAATTCTCCTACAATAGGGTCACTAACTTCATTATATCGTCATTCTCTGTATGAAGGCAGTTCTTGGCTGGTCTTTCATTGAGGGACTCTACTTTTCTTCCTCTTAGACCTCAAACACTTCTCCTCATTGTTCTGGCTTACTTAGTATTCAACTGACTTGCTTAGGTTAAAAGAAGGTATGACACCTGTATGAAACGGACATTTGCAAGACTCTTACCCTTTTCTTTTTAACATCACTTCACTAGATGTTACACGGGACTTCTCTTTTTCTTTTGACAATAATAACGACAATTGTGTATTTTAGTGCTTTCCCTGAGCCATGCACTGTTAAGAGCCTTTGTATATTGATTTAATCCTCTCAGAAAGTTGTCTGAGGTACTATGATCAACTGTTATTTAACAGTTGGAGAAACAGGCAAAGTTTTGAGTTCATGACTTTATGGTTGTTCTTGATAGGTTGGAATTAAACCCAGAATCAGCAAATATCAAAGGCCCTTCTCTTAAACAGTGATTCTAAATTTCTGTCACTTTGAACATTGATTCCTTTAATTTGCTTCATAAAATAGTGATCTGAGGACAAACAAGTTTTAGAAATACTACATATTATACTTTTCCCTTGGGAATTAAAAATCTGTGTTAGGACAATAAGAGTTCTGAAAAAGTCACACAAGCAGGAGATCAGTTTAATTCTGATTAGCTAAATTTCCTAATATATTTGAGTATAGAGCCTTTTTATTCTATGTACAACATATCATAAATTACCCACTTTAGAAAGTCCACCTTCCTCCTCTTCAATCTGATGATGAGTCTCCTTGGATTC
Source organism: Sciurus vulgaris (assembly GCF_902686455.1). NCBI lineage: Eukaryota > Metazoa > Chordata > Mammalia > Rodentia > Sciuridae > Sciurus > Sciurus vulgaris. The sequence goes on from NC_136472.1 coordinate 77,991,989, forward strand.
CTGTCTCCTACTTTTATATCTACATATGAGCCTTATGTTGTCACTCCACCCTCCAAAGCCCATTTCATGAAAATGGCCCTGCATTTTCCTGACTAGAACACTCTTCTCCATGAGAAGAATGGAAATTCAGCTAAATAATGATTCTTTCTCCTTGATCATCTCTCTTTCCTTCATGACCTACCTTCTCTCCCATATCTTGGACCTGACCACACCCAATGGAAGCTCGAAGAAGAGGCTAAGGCCTGGTAAACACCATTAAGACTTGCAGAAACACTTCAACCTTCAGGCTGAGTGAGAATCTCATTTCTTATGTCCACAGTGCTATGGTGCATAGTTCTGAATGCTGTCTTTAGCTCCTAAGTTCTTCACTATGAGCTACAAAGAAAACTATGGAATGAGAGTAATGAGCATGACATTATAAAATTCATACAATTTCTGGAGGCAGAGTCCAATTTAAGTTTGTCACTCCAAACAAACTCACTACTATGGCAGATCAATCCCCTATTTTAATTATTTATTTATTTGTTTATTTGGTACTGGGAATTGAACAACATCCCCAGCCCTATTTTGTATTTTATTTAGAAACAGATTCTTACTGAGTTACTTAGAGCCTCACTTTTGCTGAGACTGACTTTGAACTTGTGATTCTCCTGTCTCAGTCTCCTGAGCTGCTGGGATTTCAGGCGTGCACCACTGTGCCCAGCAAAAATTTCTCTATTTCCTGAAAGGTTATTTGAACATTAAAATTGAAGCTCTTCATGCCGGTCTTTGAGATTTTTTGCAATATGGACTCTTATCAGCTGTTTTGGTCTTACTTGTTTCTGTTAATTCCTTCTGATGAAGAGTGTTTTCACTGTGTGTTGTTTTTAGCATATACAAGAAGAATACTGGAAAGAGCCTAGAAAGAGTACCACCTAGCAGTAAGGTGAGGCCTACAGGTTAGTTTGCAATCATGTGCCTCATTTTCCCTCATTGCAACAAAGAGATACTGTTCAAAACTGTTTTTATGTATATGAAATCACCTGGTTCCTCTTAATGTTACTTTTCCTTCTAATGCAAAATAAACCAAAAAAATTCAGACCTTTATTACTACCTGAGCCACAATTTACTATGATCTCTAGAAATTTAAGGGTATTGTGAGCTTATCGGTAAAGCACGCCAGGAAAACAAATCAACATGAAGCAGTAGAAAGAAAGCAATGTAGGATTTGCAGTCAGACACACCTAAGCCAGGATGAACTTTGTCCCCTCTCCATTTATTAGCTATCCTATGCGACTGTAAGCAATTTAACCTCTCAAAAATTCAGCTTCCATATTTCTGAAGTGGGTGAAATATAGCACCTATCACATAAAGTTCTTTCAGGCATTAAATGAAATATAATACAAAGAAATGCCTAGTATTCTGCTAATGTTAATCTCCACCATTTCTTGCAGCATTCAACAATAGCATCATTTCTTGAGTGCAGTGGCTAGATAAGAAAATGTTTCTTGAAGTTAATGCAAAATATTAGACTGAAGAACATCTGCAAGGGTGTCCTAGAAGATGAGATTTACCAGAATTAATTTGAGTTCTGCCACGTGGGTTTGGGCAGTGTGAGATCAAGAGGCACTGCAAACAGAAGCAGATGAAACATGCCAGTCTTCCAGGGTTCATGCAACCCAATCATCATACTCCCAGAGCAAGACCATTCATCCCTGTTGAGTTTGGCAGAGGAATAAAGAATTATTGAGATATCCATGCCATAGAATTAGTCTCAACCTGGAATTAAATCAAAGGTGGTATTTTGCCCTTCCCCCTGAACTGAGCTGTTTACTTGTCGGATATCTGCTTTGTTCCAGAAACTCCAAATTTATTTGAGTATAAGCATGTGGCAGAGCTTTCTCATTCAGTGGTTGGATTATTTCAACCAAGGCTTAAGCTTTTCTCCTTGCTGCTAAACCCGCACTCCTTCAAACCATCCAGCATGTTTCATTCCAGATTGAATTCTTCGGCCTACTTTATTATAACCTTCAATCATATTCTATCAATTATATCATATCAACATTAGTTGGCCTAGATTACAAAACCTCATCTAAGAACCACTATATTGGGAGAATTCCTAAATCTTGGCTAGCAGCTGTGAATGTCTCAAGTATGTAAAAGAAAAACCTTCACACATTCACGTCCCTCAGGAATACCTATGGAGAGGAGTATTCCACTCTGGCCACTTAGGAAAGTAAACAACTGCCCCCAAATTTACCTAGTGTTACCAAGGGAACCTGTATATGGGCCTGGTGGTCTGATCCCCCATGGCACATTGGGATTGGATTAAAAGTCTATAAAATGTATGGTTTTTCCTGCAATAACAAGTTTGCAGGTTGCTCGCCACAAGCCTGCTTTTACCCAACTCCTTGGATCTGGGTTCTGACTCTGTGGCTCCTACCTGTGCCTGAGCTAGCCTGGCACCCCCTACACCACTATGTTTTCATTTACATATTTCCTAATTTCCAAACTTCTCAGTTATGTCAGTATTCCATAAAGTTAAAGTTGCTCCACTTCTAAGGAATATCTATCATGAATATAATAAAAGGGTTTTCCATTTGATTAAACATATTTCAGGCAAAATTCCTATATAATTTATTACATTTCAATACTGCACCTTTGGTAAATTGAGATATAATATATTGAGATACGTAGTATATTGAGATATAATTAATGTAGCAGATAAGTCACCTCCTTAAAGTGTTCAATTATAGTATATTCACAAAATTATGCAACTATCAGCACAATTTTAGGACATTTTCATCATCTAGAAAGAAACTCGTACCCATTTGCAGTGACTCTTTACTCCTCCTCTCTACTAGTAACCACAGGAATCATCAAGGTGAGGAGCAGTTGCTGTCAGGGTTCAGCATATGTAGATACAACCTGGAATTACTTGTTAAAATGGTTCTCAGGCACCTGCATCTTGCACCCCCTGAGATTCTGAGTGTGTGTGAGCCAGGAAAGATGCACTTTAAATACGTATAAAGGGACAGTTTAAACTAGATTCACAGACAATATTTTGGGTAACATTATAGTGGGATGAGTGTAAAATTAAATTGTAGGAATTGGAATTCTAGTTTGCCCATTGGCAGTGTGATGCTGTGCAATTTCCTAGTATCAATTTCCTCATCTAATTTATAGAGCTAACAATCCCACTTCACAGAGTAATGATGAAGCTGTAGTGATAAAACACTACATATTTGTAAAGTATCTGGTTCTAGTTAATATTGTCTTCCTCCCTGCTTACCTAAATCAAAGTCATAGGGGACTGATTAAAAAAAGTGACTTATACAAACTGACGTAAAATGAGTGTTCTTTGTCTCACCCTCCCTCCTTGATATTAAGCACCTTCTATAATGTCCCCATAGTGAACATCCTGCCTCAATCCATGAGAAATTTGAAAACATTCTTATTTGGGTAAACTAGTTGCAGCTGCAAGCCCAACAACAGGAACAAGGTACTATATATGCCCAATGTTGATTAGCATCACCGCAACTCATTATTCTGATCAGCCAGAAGCAATTTGCAATCATCTTTAAGCAAGTCTACATCATTTTCATAATTGACTTGCAGGAGCTTTGACACAACAACTTGTTGTAGCTGTCAATCACTGTCAAAGGAAAAAGGGAGTAGGCCCTTCTGGTGAGAAGAGCAAAGGCACCATTCTGGTCTATAGTGGACTGTGACCAGACAGAGCCTGTGTGTGGTTTGGTTATGCAGTCTTTTCTGTGTTTCAACTTCCCAGGTGATAGGAAAGAATACCTTTTAGACAGAAGAAAGAATCAGGGAGATGTTGGAACTTAGTGATGCTATTGCCTGGTTGAAAAAGTCAGAGTCAGAGTCACACGTTGGAGCAATACACAGGGTCTCTCCGAGTGTCAACTCTTAACTTTTTAAAAGATTCCCCTTCCACACTCCCCTCACCTTTGCTAACTCTAATGAGAACAATTTGCCTTCAATTTCATTCTTTCTCTCAAAAATTTATACACTTTTGGAGCACCCCAGAAATACTATACAGAATCTAGTTAGTGCTTTAATCATCTCCAAACAGTAGTAACAATACTTTAAAATTTGTGCCCTTAATACAACTATTTATCCAAATAATTATAAATGGAAACATGGTCTGATATTTTTATCTACAAACCTAAGAAAGAAAAGAGTACAAGAACATTATTGGCCTTGAAAGAAAAATAAAAAAAAAAAAAGAGAAAATCAAAATAGCAAATAAGTGGTATTAAATGTTACTTTATAAATGTCTTATTAGTTTGCTTGTTGGTAAATGGTATAAACAATATTGATCATGTAATATTTTCATGTAAATTATAACAATGAATTTAAAACACTGAAAATTACAAAGTTGGGCATACAGTACAGTGTATGAACTAACCTAGGTTCCCTTCAACAGATGAATGCACAAAAATATGTGGAATATATATATATATATATATACATATATATGTATATATATATATATATATATACACATACACACACACACACGATGGAGTATTACTCACTCTTAAGAAAGAATGAAATTATGGCATTTGCCAGTAAATTGATGGAGCTGGAGAATATCATGGTAAATAAAACAAGCAAATCCCAAAAAATGAAAACTTAATGTTTTCTCTGATATGTGGATGCTAATTCACAATGTGGGGCACTGGGGAAGAACAGAGTTACTTTAGATTAGTTAGAGGGGAGTGAAGGGAGTGGAGGGGGTCTAGGGGTAGAAAGGATAGTAGAATGAATCAGACATTATTACCCCATGTACACATAAAACTTTGTGACCCGTAGTATTCTACATTGTGTATAACCAAAAGAATGAGAAATTATACTCCATTATATATGATGTATCAAAATGTATTCTACTGTCATGTATAATGAATTAAACAAATTAAATTTTTTTCTTAAAAAAAGCAAGGAACTTGACCAGTGAGTCAGGTTGGATTCTAATTCTGCCAGAAATGGGCAGTGTAACTTAAACATTTTTCTTTCTTAAATAAATAAACCTGATATCAGGAGTTGTGTTGATTAAATCACATAATGCTTATTATATGCAAATAGGGCTCTTCATATGCAATAGGTACTTGATAAATTGTTTTGGGGGTATTTATTAAGGATTCCTATAAATATAAGGGGGTATATATTTTTTGTTGTCTACAAGGTAGAATTTTGTAATGTCAGAGTTATTGAAAGAAACAATTTGAATGAACTATTCAGTGAATCTCCATTTTCAGTCCTGTGATTGGAATTGAAAATTACTTATCACTTTTTGGGTAACTGTTTTGGACAAGACCTGGGTAAGCAAAGCACATTATTGGCACCACCTGTGGAATGGCCATAGCATGTCTGGGAAGATGTACTTCACATGAGTCAGCAGGAAAATGGAGCAAGAAGCTTGAGACTGTGCTGGGCTGGATGGTCCAGCTACATGTGTGATAATCCAAAGACAGCAGTGACACAAGCTCAGCCACTGTTTAACTGGGCTGTAAACACTGAAAGGTGCCTTTAAATTTCTATACAGTGGAGTGATTGACCATGCTTTCACAGAGGGATCCAACAGCAGGCCAGGCACCATAAAATGAAACCAGCTAAAGGATAACTCCATGAGGGCAGAAAACATCCTTCTTCCTTCTTGTCATTCAACCCTGAGGGGCAAGTGCAGTGTTTTTGCAAAAGAAATCCTCAATATCCATTTGAATGTGTGAATAAAATTGGTTTTCTAAAATTTAGACCATATAAATTGCATATCCTTCCTTTGCATCTTTTTTGTACCATCATTTATCACAGATTAGTACACTTCCTTTTAATCAATTTTTAAGTATCTCCTAATAGACAAATGCCAAAAAGGTAGAAGCTTATTTTACTGTCCTCTCTTCCTGAGAATCTATCTTTTCCTGCTGATCCATTTTTAGTGATTCTTAAATGCCCTGAATATCTTGAACTTTCACAAAGAGAGTGAGAATCTGCATGTGCACACATTCACTTATTTAATGTTATTTAATGTTGAAATACTGGAATTTTTTGATCTGAAGACTCATATGTTACCTTATAAGTTCTGGAAAAATTTTAGTTACTATTTCCTTTAGTATTGACTCCCTGCCATTTTTCCAACCCCTCTTTATGGAACTCATAATAGATAGATGTAGAAATTTTGGATCTGTCCTTCATAATACTTTATTTTTCTTCCATTCTTTATAACTTTCCCTTTGTACTGCCATCTGGAAGAATCCTTAACTCAATCTTTAAAATGATTAGTTCACTATTTAGCTAAATCAACTACATGTTCAGTCTTCTTTCATTTTGTAGCTATCATACTTTTCATTTCCAAGATTTCTGTTTTTATTCTATACAATTTAATACTTTCCCCAATTGTTCTGGTATTAAAATAGGTGTGTTACTTTTTCCTCATATGTCTGATGATACTAAATATAGCTCTTCCTTTCACTTATATTTTTAATGTTATCCTATTTGACTTCTCTGGATTTCAAATTACAAAGTTTCTTTGAATATTTATTTTTTTCCACTACTTCTTTATTCTTCTTGACGACATTTTAAAATGCTCACATTCTTTCATCTTGAAAACTAAATCTCCCTCAACAACACATTACTTTTCCTCTAATCCCATCTCTACCTATGACATCCAAAGCCAATGATGACATCTTCCATATTTATGATCTGCTTTTTCCACCCTTAGGTTTTCTTTCAATCAGGATTTTGTCCCATTATCAATTACCTAATATTGGTAAATACAATGTTTTATTGTTCTCATTTTGTTTGACATTAATCACTGTTGGCAGCTCTCTTTTCTTCATTTCCCTGATGTTACTACTTTTTTTTTTTTTTTTTCTGCTACCTTTCTGGATTCTCTTTATCCATCTAATTTGCATGTTCATACTCAATTATTCAGCTGCTGTATAATGGGATTACTCAGGGTTCTGTCATATTCTCACTATCTTTCCTGTAGGATCTAAATTATGCACCAAGTTTTGACAAATTCTAACATACAAATGAATTATGAGTTTTTATATGCAACATGGACTTCTCGTAAGAACTCTGTGCCTCTACTGAGTTCCTATATTATTATTTGACACCATTATCTCACTGGCTCAGTGAGACAAGTATCTAAGGTCATTAATTGGCAAGTTTCTTTCTCCTCTCAAACCTAATCAATCACTTCTTTGATCTCAATGATTAGGTCACCTCAGAATTCATATGTTGAAATCCTAATCTCCCAGGTGACTGTATTAGGAGGCAGGTTATTTTGAGTAATGATAGGTACCCTTAAAAAGAGAGACTCTGAAGAGCTGACTTGACTTGAGAACACAGTTGGAAGGTGCTGTAGATGAACCAGGAAACAGGCATTTGCTGAACACCAAATCTGCATTCTCCTTAATCTTGGTCACCCCAGACTCCACAACAGTGAGATATAAACGCATGTTCTTTTTAGCCATTCTGTCTATGGCATTTTGCCATGGCAAACTGATGGTACTGAAACAAGTACCAGTAGTTATCAACTTTATCTCTAAATACCTCTCAAATCCACCAATTCTTTCTCCATCTTTCTCACCTTTTCTCTAGTTCAAATTGTCTTCCTTTCTAACCTGGATGACTAGGTTCCTAATCAATGCCTTGTCTTCCATTTCACCGTCCAGTCTGTTCTCTACATTTTAGCCAGAGAGATATGTTCAAGACATAAATCATGCTGTTCCTTTATATAAACCCCAAACTTTTGGTGGTTCTTTGGATGCAAATCAAAATTCTCAAAATGATCCACAAGTTCCTTCAGGGTTTGACCCTAACTCCATTAGTCCCATGATCTCACTTTCCTTCTGACCCATGGACTTATGACTTTTCTTAAAGAACTTAGACTGCAATCTGCTCATCATTGTCATAAGAATTTTGTAGCTTGCTTTTCTCTGGGATTTTAATGCCTACACTCTATCATATCGCCACTTTTATAATCTAAGCAAGCTCTCCTTTCCTCCCCCTATATTACTGAGATCCATGCTATACACTCTCATGTTGTAGCCCCTTATAGTTTCTGTCTGTTTTCACAATTATTTTACTTTTTGGATAAACCAAAGATATTTTAGTATATCTATGCATAATAGCAGAGAAGAAATGATACATTAAAACTGGGTAAATTTTAAGAAAGAATTTATGAAGGAATGGAAATTATATAGGGAAACCACAAGACACAGTAATAGTGGTTAGAAAGGTGGGAGCATTCTTTTCTCTCTCCCTTCAGTATCCAAGGCAATTGTGAGCCCTGACAGAACCAGCAGAGTGACTCCAGCTTTTGCACAGTTGAAAGAAATAATAAATTACTGTTGTTTTGAGATACCACAAATTGCAGTAGTTTTTAAAGAACAAAGTCTAGTTCAAAGAGTAGGTTTATAATTTTATTCAGTTTATAAATGAGGAGAATGAGACAGGGAGACAGTATATTGTCCAAAATTGCATATATATTACATGTCAGACCTAGAATTTGAATTCAGTCCTTTCTGAATCCAAACTCCTTGTCTGAGGAAACAATGATACACTACCTCTCTAACTTTAGTTCATATTTCATATAGTTATTTTTAAATACTTGAAGGTAGCTACCCTACTGTCCAAAGCCTTTCATTTTACAAAGTAGATATTCCATTTTCTTTTCACTTTTCTTCATGAATCATGCTTATTGGTCTAATCCACCTGGAATTTATTTTCATTGGAGCTCTATCAATTCATTCACATACGTATACATGGGGGATGTCAGCACTAAATTCTAAGTGGAATCAGACCACAATAGGATAAATTCAAATTTGCTAAATTTTGTCCTGTGGAACACATTTGACCCACGACCTGCTTCTGTGTATATCCTGAGGTTAGAAAACCTTTCATATTTTTAATTGAAAAGAAAATACTAGCATTTCATGATGTAAAAATTATAAAACTTAGATGTCTGTAAACAAAGTTTATTAACTCACATTCAAACTCATTTGCTATGTATTACCCATGGCAACTTTCCCACTACAAGAATTGAATAGTGCAACAGAGAAGACCTTAAAGTCCACAAAGCTGGGAATATTTACTATCTGGAGCTTGTCAGAAGAGTTTTCTGAGTTTGAAATAAGGGTAGTGCAATCTCTTTCACTTTGGTCCTCTACTTCTCTTATTTTATCTTTAGCATGTATAATCTTTGTGGGTAGTAATGTCACCCTCTGGAATGATATCCACACATGTAGCCATCTTTTTTTACTAATGTTTCTAAACTCACAACTCCTCCATTTCTTTCACTCACCTTTTGAACTAAAATGCACATGATTGCATTTAACTTAATTGAATTTTATCTTATGAGATTCAGTCTATGTCTTCACTATTTAAATATCTGATTGCACTTTTAGTCTGTTCTCAAACATGTTTAATATTTTTCCAGGTTGGTGTTATCCACAAATGTAAGTTCAATGTCTTTGAAAAACTGAGTAAATAAATGAGGAACAGAAAAGAGTCATCTAGCAAAACACTAAAAATGTGAATATCTATCCCTTAGAATGTTCTTATCAGTCACACCTATGCTTTGATCATATTATTTCCTAAGGTGATTATTCAATATCTTAACCATTTATTTAGCATATTTATATTGACATCCTACCCTATCCTGGACTCAAGTTTCTGCTTGGAAATAATGATGAGCAGTACACACAGGCATTTTGTCCATTAGAACTTTTAACCTATTCAGTTTAGCAAGCAAGCAATCATATCATACACTATAAGCCAGGCGTGGAGGTACACACAGTAGGGTGGAGATTGGCATGTTCAAAACCAGCTTGGGCAACTTAGCAAGACCCTGTCTCAAGATAAATGATAAAAAAGCCTGGGAATTTAGCTATGTTCAATCTCTACTACTGCAAAAAAAGTGCAATTCCAAGCTGTGATGATTGTATGAATAAAAATGACTTCAATTTTTAGAGCATGTTCCTAGATAGTTATGTAATTTATTGCTAAAATCCCCCTATCCCCTGAACAATGTCTTGGATAACTCTATAAAAGGGGCAGCTGAGGTTAGGCTAACGTGATTTGTTTTGGTAAATCAATGCTGGTATCCAGTAGTCAGTATTTCCTTGACATTTGAGTCTAAAACTTCAATGTGTTTACAAATCACTTGGAAATCTTGTCACAATGTAGATTCTGGTTCAGTAGATCTGGCTTGGAGCCTGCAATTCTGCATCACTAATAAGCTTAGAAGTTTCAGGGTGTCTTCCACCTAGTTCATTCAGAGTAACAAGGCTTCAGTAACAATTCAGAAATCAGCTCTTTGAGGATCAGCTCCTGTCCTAAAATGACATGTCATTTTAGAAAGGCATTACAGAAGTATTATAGCAAAGAAAGACAAGTTGTATAGTGGAGAACATAGGCTCTGGTGTCACACAGCTGTGAATTTATGTACAGATCCCCATCTTGGAAACTAGGATCTCTACCTGGTCCTCACCTCACTGTATTTCATTTTCCTCATCAGTGAAAGTAGAAATAATACTTTGTTATAGGATTATTGAGAAGAATAACCATGGAGTATAATAAACTTTAAATAAATGGTGGGTTTTGATTTGTTTATTAAAGTAGTACCATGAATAGACCTTTTTAGTGCTGTTTAGGAAATTCATCTGATACAAGATGAAGTTTGTTTTCAAATGGAGAAAAAACAGGTACATTTGGATAAATTCTGTTCAATCAACATCTAATGAGCATTTACTATTAGTTAGAAACTGTGCTAGATGCTGGCGTTACATGGCTCAATAAGGCAAAGGTTTTTGTTTTTTTTTTTTTTTTTTTTTTCTTTTTAAAATAATTTAGTGGGAGAGGCAGGCTGGCAAATAGACATTGAACAAGACATTCCTATGGAACCTGGATCCACTGATTTATTTGAAAATTTGCGAGGGGATTAGCAGCTGCAATGAAGACATGGAAATAGTTTTGTTGTGTATATTACAGTGGTTAATGAAATAGTATAAAATGTGGATTATAAGAAAAAGAAACGTGTCAATTATTGTCTAAGTTCTCAAAACCTGAGATCATGGTTTCAATAACAGCCATAAACAATGCAAAAGAAGAATCAGATAAAGGAGAGACAAAATTGAGTTTCTTTTGCACATATTGAGTTGGTTCCTCTCAGTAGAGATGAACTCAAAGTCATTTTGTAATAGAATCACTGTGGGTAGTAATATGTATAATTGAAGCTCATTTGCAGAATTCAGGGAAAACTAACATGCACTTTCTGGTTATTTTTGTAACAATATAATTTGGATCATGTTTCTGCATCTACTGTGCATGTGCAGATACAGAGAAAGGCATTGATGTTTATGTTTGGTGTTTACCCTACATCAGCAGTTTAAGAAATTACTACCCTGTTTGTACTCTATTAATGACAGTCTGAATTTGGAAGGCTTGATAAGTTGTTTACAAGGAAGTTTAGAAGGATAAATCAGTACATGTTTGCTGAATATTGTGAAAACATTTTTCTCAGGATGTGTTGCTGGAAATGGCAATTAGTCAATGTAGGAAAACTGATATATCTTTAGACATTAAGTCACACTAAAAGAAACATCCAGACCAAAGCAGTTAGGCTTCTGTGAGAATTAAGTGCAATTATGTTGATATATAAACAGTTTCACAAAATTCATGTTTGTTACCATGAATTCTCATCAGAGCTCTCAGAATAAGCCAAAAGAGAGTCTTCCATATTTGGACCCTACAAATATAGCTAGGAATGGGAAAATGAGAGCCTTTACAGACTCCAGACAGACAGAATGAACGAGTGCCTAAAATGTTTTCATATATGCTTTCTGTATACTGTGCAGTGTACCAGAAAATTTCTTGTCTGTTTTGTTTCTCTTGCACAATACTTTTGTGCATTGAGTATTATATTATCCCTGATATTTTATATATAAGATAATATAGTCAAATATTTAAATAAATAGAATCTAAATAAATCAATCAAGGTCATTTGTGGGCTACCTTCTCAAACACTTCTCCACCTTTTATCACAGCTATAATTTCTACATTCAGGAATCAATGTCATTTTAGATAAAATGAATTTATTCCTGGATTCATCTGAGAATCAACATATGATTACAGTAGATGGAGTGGGACTGGTGATGATCAGAGTGGTAGAAATAAGGGAAGTGAGGATAGAGATGGTGGTGGTGACCATGGAGGAATTGGAAGTGATAGCAGTGACCGCGGGGATTCTAGTTATGCTAGAGTGTAGGCATCCCTGGTTTTAGTATTAATTATGATAGAATTTCACATGAAAACTATTCTTTCAGAAACTTATCTTTAAAGTTTCCAGTACTATCACTACTTATGTAACAGTATAAATATTAATGTCCCAAAAGTAATTTTCATCATAACAAAATGCTCAACATAAAGATGTCAAATCACTATAGAACAGGCATGTAATTAGCACTCAGTATCAGATCTTTCTACCCAAGATTTTTAATGTGATTTTATATTTAGTATGCAAATATAACTATTTCATGGAATAAATGGATCTATTTTAGATGTAATAAGTTTACATGGTCTGTGAAAACTTTGTAGAAATTATTTCCAATGAGTGTATTGGAATATTTATAATAAATCCATTTTAATATAATTGATAAATCCATATGATTATTATATAACTTAGTACCTTGGATTAAATCAAATCACTGTTAGTTTCTAATCTTTCACTAACCATTTATTGAATATGTCAGGTAGCAGGTATGTGCAAGGGAAGCAGAGATATCTTCAAGTAGTTCTGTATTAGTCTGTTTTCTGGTGCTATAACAGAATATCACAGACTATGCAACTTGTAATGAACAAAAAAGTATTTAGGTCACAGTTCTCAAAACTGGAAGTCCAAGAGCTTGGCATTAGCAATTGATCAGGGCTTTTGTGTTGAGTTATAAATGGTGGGAAGGCATGTGAGCACATAGGGAAAGAGAGAGTAGAAATTAGGCAAAATGTATCCTTCTTATTGAAAACCCATTACAAAAATAATAGCATTTATCCATTCACAATGGCAAAGCCTTCCTAATCACTCTTAATGATCCCATCTCTTAATATTACTACAATGGCAATTAAATTCCAACACTGTTTTGGAGGGACCTTCAAACTATAGCAAACTCATAATTTAATAGAGCAGATGGCCAGGTGGACTTATGAAGTAATAGAAATTTTTTTAACTGAAATTATCAGAGGACACATTGGAGATACATGGAAGAACTCAATGATTGTTTTATCTGTTAGTGGAGAAAGAAGGTGAGAAAGACTCATCATGCAAAGGGTGTGAAATGATTCTGAGGAGTGGAGAGACACTAGGATCAAAGTAACTAAGTTCATCCTGTCCAAAAATCAGTGTGAGACTGCAAAGAGGGAGGAGTGCCCTATGCCCTGGTGGGGGCAGCATTATGGGAAATCATCCTACAAAAGGCACAGAGGGAAGCTCTGGGCTTGAGGGAGACTCAGCCAAATGCAAAAGGCCAAAGTTATTGCAATTTACATATTTCCATTTGAGACTCCCCCCAACCCTTTCAACCCATATGGTTTTGATAATTATTTTTAAATGGAAATTCACATAGCAGCAGGCAGTAAGTATTTGAATTAGGACTTCATATTGTGAGGCTCGATGGGGCACTTGGCAAATTTTATTTCCTCCTTCAAATAAACCAGAGGGGAAAGTTGCCATTTCTAATCCTAATTGTAGACACTCTATTTCTTACTCTGGCCATTAGTTCTTAAGATGGAAAAGATGGCTGGTTGCTCACTCTTCCTGCATGATTACTCCCCTCCCCCCACCACAAACACTCTGAATATTTGTTAAGAGGTGCGGAGTTGACTTATATGTAAGTAACCAGAGGACATCACAATACATGGCCAGGGTGAAATCTGCCATTTGGGCTAGCACATTGGCACCATGTGAATAGTGATCATGTCCTAATAAAATAGCATAGTGCCAGGCTAATTGTCCCAAGTTGATATGTATTCCTAATCTATTGTACTGATTCCCAAATGCTGATCCACAAAGAAGTTTTCACAAGTCCGAGAACATAAATTTTAGAATACAAGTGTATTTACTTATGTGAGAGAGGTTAGAAATTACCCTCTCTTGGAAAGAATTATGGTTTAGTTCTACACACAATTGGGCTAATTTTTTATTAATATTTCTTATTTTTTATATAATGGGATTTCTAGTAGGTGATAGTTATTTTTAACAATGGTTGCTCTCTAAAATCTAATGTGGGAAACATATGATAAATCTCCATTTTCAAATTTTTTTCTCATTCCAGAAATCAAAAAATACTAGAAACCATTGCTACAGGCAAGAGAATAGACCTGGGGATCTTATTGACATAGAATTAAATGATTGCTTGACCACTTGCAAAGTGATGGCTTGGGGCAAATTACTAAGCTGCTTTGTTTTTTGTTTAGAGTTGTTATAATTGATGTTTAATTAATAAGGTCAATATAAAAATGCTTTGGAATTAATAAAATGCTTTTAAATTAATTTACCTTTTTCTTTTGCCCTTTCCTACATAACCATATCCTTTGGTGATCAGAAAGGATTTGGAAGTTTGGCTTAATAGCCTCTGAGACCTCCCACATGTACCAGTTTCCCCATAAACAGATAGATAAGGTAAGTTAGACCCCACTTGACCTTTGCAATCATGGAAGAGCTCATGTTGATGGTTTCAGTATTGGTTATACTTGAATGAATTACTGTTTACATTATCTTCAACATCATCTATGATAGCATGTGTGAACTTTTCTTCTCTGTATCTTCAGGAGACAGAACAGTGCCTCTGTCAGAGAAGCTGACATTTAAATAACTACAGATGTTATAGAAGAAAGGAACACAGACATATTATTCCTGCCACATTGCCATTTTTCTTCTCTTATGTAGAAAAGTTTCAAGATTGAAACTCTTGGTCATGCTATAATTCTTCCTGAGCAAAAACACATGTAAGGACCATGTTAAATAATAATATGTGTTCCAGAAGGAAAACTAAGGGTCTCTGGAAACTTGGCAACAAAAGTAGAGGTAAAGAAACTGAAGAAATACTGAGGATACAGAAGAAAATTTTGCTAAAATATCATCTTGCATGCATATTAGTAGCAGTTGTGAATTCCTTAGTCTGGGGTTAAATTGTTTCTACTACAATGTGATTAGTGATAGTTTATTTCTCCTACTGACATTAAGCAAAAAAGGGCAGCTGATGAAAGGGAAGATGACTCACTTTTTAAAATCTTCCTTTAGGTAAATAAATAAATGGAAAGAATTCAAGATAAGTGATCATGTGATTGCCTTTACCAAGACATTGGCTTACAGTAGCATAAAGAAGAGTAATTAGGATCAATGAAAGGTTTGTGGTGTGATAGGAAGACCAACTAAATTAGGACAATTAATGATATTGTCTATGAACAATCCTAAAGGGTCAAGTAATTAATTCATATTAATGTGCATAATAATGATTAAAACCCAAAATTTCAAATATATTGGATTAAGTACAGGCAATCTTCAAGAAGTATGTTGTTCAGTGATTAGCCTGAAAGCCACACACACAACACAAATTGACCTTCCTTACAGCAATTACAGAGAACAAAAATTCCAAAGTATACTGTGCATAACATGAAAATACAAACTTTAAGTTGTTTATGAGCAAAGGACGTCTTATATCTGAAAGAAGAGTCTGATTCCCAATGAACATACACATACCAACATCACCAAACTGCAGGGTGAGGGAGGAGAGTAGGCATGATTTAAAATATTGCACTGAGTCTCAATCCTGGTTCTCACTTTAAAAAAATAATTTGGTTGTAGATGGACAGAATACTTTTATTTTATATTATTAATTTTATTTTTACGTGGTGTTTCTGAGGATTGAACTCAGTGCTTTACATGTGTTAGGTAAGTGCTCTGCCACTGAGCTACAGCACCAGTCCTAATTTTCATTTTTATTAACAGGTATGTCTTGAAAAAGTAACTCAATTTCTCTAAATCTCAATTTTCTGAACTGGAAAATGGGGATAACAATGACCATTTTACAAGTTTGTTTTGATGATTTGAAGAGAGAGACATGAAAAGTTCGCCCATGTGTTAATAACTATTAAATTTTAAATATCTTCTCTCTTCCCATCTATTGAGAAAGATGAAGTAGGAAAGCAAGGGCTAAATCCAAAAAATACCACCCTGCCATCTACTACAATGTAATTTTCTTAGCTTCAGCCCATTTATTAGTAAAATGTAAATAAAATTAGCCATAAAATGTTATACAGAGTTCACAAGTGTTTAAAAAGTATTAGTACTTATCCCAAGTTAGCTTTCTATCCCTAATGTTTTGGTTTGAAGCATCCTAAACTACCATCAACTCACTTTCTACCCTGTCCACTGCTGTCATTTAAAGGGAGACTCCTTGCTCACAGCTTCAAACCTCCCCTGGTCGGTAGACATGTCAGCTTACCCATCATCCCCTCCTCCTATTCCAAGGGATGAATGTATTTCAAACAATCTGCAGCTTAACTCATGTGAAGATAATAGAGTGCCAGTAGGATTGTTTTAATGGATTTGGTCTGGATAGACTGCCTGTTCAATAAATCCAGCAAAACCTTGCAGCATGTTTTATAGCCAAGAAGGATGCTGAGCTTGGATATTGTTCCTGCACCCCGTCTCCTATCCCTTTCTCCAAAAGGCTTACATGATAGGCTAATGTAACAGGGCCCAATTTTTTTTCCTCATGCATAACCACTCAAATATTCATCATGACATAATGATTTATTTAATGATAATTTTTCTTTTTTTTTTTTATGGTACTGGGGATCGAACTCAGGGCCTTGTGCTTGCAAGGCAAGCACTCTACCAGCTGAGCTATCTCCCCAGCGTGATTTATTTAAGAAAAATATTTTAGAAAATTTATATTTCAGGTGGTAATGATAACAATGGGGTTATGATGTTTAGGATGATAATAGTATATGGAATAGAAGTGGTGATAATCATGGTGGTAGAAGTGAGGATGGAGGTGGTGATGGTGATATGATAACAATGATCATGAGGTTTGTAGTTGTGCTAGAATGGAGACATCCCTGTTTTGTCATATTAATCAATTTTCCAGGAATAAGGATCTCTACTATGGCTATTTTGAAGTATCAGTATATTAGTAAATGCTGACTTGTGAAGAGATGTCAACAATAATATAATGAACTGAGGTGGGTAAGTTCCAGTATACCACTAGAAATGTGGCAGTAGTGGCAGCAGAAGCTGTGGAGGTAATGATGGTGATGGTGTCATGATGTTGACAGTAGGAACAGTGTTGATGGTCAGGATGGTGGAAATGGTATTGGTGGTGGTGGTAATGTGGGGAGATGATGATGATAATGACAGCAGTAATGATGAGGGTGATGGTGGTGGTGTTAGGTTGTTAATGATGGTGGTGGCTATGGATGGGGTGTTCACAGTTATCTTTCAAGTCCAGTAACCTCATTATAAAGATAGTGGAACTAACACGTTCTTGGAATTTTTATAAGAATGTTCAGATATTGCAATCAATTTAAAATTATCTTGGGATTTTGAGATAATTTAAGCAAAAGACTTTTTAATGAGGAAAATAAATTCTGATATTCTAATGATCATAATTTCTTATAAATAGATTTACTTATTGTTCTGGTATTATATTAGTTTGCTTTTATCTATAGTGTGTCTTGATGAATACTCAATAGTTGAATATTTAATCCTGAGGATGGAGGAAGGTTCCCTTTTCTTGTGTAATAAAAGGAGAACATAGCTTTCCTCAAGACAACCTTCAGAGAGGCTGCAAAGAAGAGAGAAGAGGGAGGGGAAGAGAAGAGGAACCAGCAAAATGGAAATAGAACAGAATTAGGTGAGAACAGTATAATAAACTGAATAGTGGACATTCAAAGAAACCTCATCCTAATCCCAAGAACTTGTAAATTCTACCTTTAAACAAAAAGATGATGAAAGAAGGTGGAAGGGATAGCTTTGCAAGCATGATTAAATTAAGGATCCCAGAAAGGGGAGATTGTTCTAAAATTATCACAAATTTCCTTGAAGATGAAGATGAAGGCAAAGGCATAATAGACACACAGAGAAGATGAGATGTTCATATAAAGATCTAGGCAAAAGCTAAAGTGATGTGGCCACAGGCAAAGGAATGCTTGTGGGCACTGGAAGGTGTAAGAGAAAAGGAATGAGTTCTGTATAGAACATGTGAAAGGAATTTGGCCCTGTTCACACATTGATTTTCTCCCAGTGATATTAATTTAGGATTTCTGGCCTCCAGAACCAAGATAATTAATATTTATTGTCTTATGCTACCAAGTTTGTGGTATTTTGTTACAAAAGTCACAGAAAACTATTCCAATTGTTAAGTTTTTTTAGTGTTTCACAAAAAGACTTTAGTAAAAGGATATTTAATACAGACTTTGAACATTGTTTTCATTGCATCACCATTAATTCAGCTTCGGCATTCCCTCCCTAAAATACAAACAAACACAAGAAAACTTCAACAAAGTCTACTGTGCCCACAGATACTTTAGTCAAGTGGATTTGAGTTTCAGTTTTATACTCAAAGGAATATAAAGCTCCCACATTTAGGGCCAGGAATAGCATTAAAAAAAGAGAGACCCAGGAAGCCGAGGCCATTAACATATAAGAACAGAAAATTTGAAAAATCTTTGGGAGAGAGATCTTGGTTTTCTAGAGACTATACAATTGGAGGAGATTAAAACAATAATGTGGTTGGAGGAATAACAGAAAAAGAAGGTTTGTAAATAGTATATGAGATACATTACCGTTACCCTCTTGTGTTTTATTATTATTATTATTGCTTTTCTTGCTTAACTCAGGCTGCCGTAATAGAATATAATAGACTGGGTGACTTGTACAACACGATTTATCTCTCACAGTTCTATAGTCTTAAAGCTAAAGATCAAGGTGCTGGAAAATTTGGCTTTGGTGAGGGCCCTCTCCCTGTCTGGCAGTGAGCTGCCTCCTCCCTGTATCTTCACCTGCTAGAAAGAGTAATCTGTGGTGTCACTTCATTTTTCTCAAAAGGCACTTATCCCATCATGGTACCCCATTTTGTGGCCTCATCTAAACCTAATTATTTTACAAAGGTCTTACATACACATTGAGAGTAAGGCATCAATACATGAACTTCAAGGCGACCCAAACATTTGGTTCATAATACTATTGTTATTACATATTTAATATTAAAAGAGTTATTCATAGTAGTGCCAGGATAAGAAATGATAAAATAGGGATAATCAACATAGTGACCATGTTTTGGTCAGATTTTTTGCTGTCATGACCAAAACAGCTGACAAGAACAACTTTAGAGGAGGACAAGTTTATTCTGCATTCACAATTTCGGGGGTCTAAGTCCATCCATGGCTGCCTCCATTGCTCTGGACTAGAGGTGAGGAAGGACATCATGGTGAAAGGGTGTGGCAGAGAAAAGCACCTCAGGACATCACACCAGAGAGCAGAGAGAGACAAACTATTCTGCTCAACAAGGACACATTATACACCCCAAAGGCATGTCCACAGTGACTTACCTCCTCCAGCCACATCCCACCTGCGTGCAATTAATCCTTTGGCAGATTAATGTACTGATTAGTTTAAGGTTGTCAGCACAATCATTTTACCTCTAAACTCTCTTGCATTGTCTCACACATGACTTTTTGGGGGACACCTCACATTTAAACTCTGACAGACTAGAATCAGATAGGAGGAACTATTAATTCATCTAGTTTAGAATGACAGCTTGTCTCCTTACTTCCTCCAACAAGACCAAAAGCCACTTGTACTAGTCAGGGTCTAGACATAGATGAGGAGATTTATGATAGAAATTGGCTTACACAAATATGGAGTCCAAACAGGCCAGGATACACTGTCTGAAAGCTGGAGAACCGGGAACCTAGTGTTCTAATTCTGTCTGAATTTGAAGGTCTGAGAATCAGGGGAACTCATGGTATAACTTCCAGTTCAATGATGAAGACCTAGGGAAATACTATTGTCAGTTTTGGAAGGTCCAAGAACCTGAAGCTTTATTATCTGAGGGTATGAGAAGTGGTAGCCTCAGTTCTGGAGAGAGAATTCACCTTTCATTCTCTTGTTCATTCTACTCAGTTGAACCCTCAGAGAATACAATGATGCCTGCCCATGCTGACCAGGGAAATCTTTTCTGCTCGGTTTACCAATTCAAATGTTAATCTCATTCAGAACCATCCCCATGCAGACACACGTGGAAATGACTTACCAACTCTCTGGGTATCCCTTTATCCAACAAAGTTGATGCATAAAATTGACTATCATTCTTTAATTTGATTGAAGGGTAATGCCCACTCTAGCAAGAGAAACTGGAGACTGCTTTTAAGAGTGCATTGTTAGCCTTTCATTGACCATTGTGGTTACTCTTTACTTTGGAAATGAACAAAAATGACTCACAGTCCTGAAAATTGTTGAACTCCATCCCAAGAAAGCTTCAACATCTATCGAGTTTCACTGTTTATAATTTAATTGTCACATCTAGCTGTTTAAACTTCTATTGAACTTGGATCTTAAATCGCATGAGCAATATTTCATGTTTCATGTTAGCCCATGTATCCTCAGTAAATTGGGATGGTACTAGTCTTCTCGTGTACTCAGAACATTCCAGAAACAAATATTTCTGCCCAGCAGAAAAAAAAATGGGAAATCCACAAGTTCATTCTTTTGGGAGTGTTTAGAGAATGGAGGAGAACCACAGGGAATCCCACTGAAAGAGGGAAAGCCGAAGAGATTTCAAAAGCCCTCGGGAGGGTATAGGATTCAGACAACACCAATAATTATGAATTCTTGTCAGCTTTCAAAATTCAAGTGAGCTGACTTCCTGATGACTCTCACAGAAGGCAGCCATCACATTAAGAGGAAACTTGAACTGCAATCCTTCATTTTTTCTTTTCATTTTCATGAAAAAGTCAGCATAATGGGAATTGATAAGAGAGCCAAATCACTGAAATATGAAAATCACAGAATTAGCATTTATCCAAATTCCTCAGCGGAGCCTATCATGGAAAGAGCTAGTTTTAATCACATCAAGTTGCTGCTTCATGACTGTGGAGTTTCTTATGAGCTAAAACATCCCTTATTCTTATAGGCAAAATTAATGGTTCGACCAAAGAATTAGATTAGTGAAGCAAAGAGCCTTTGAAGATTTTGATGAAAAACTACCTCACCATTTTCAAGTTGTCACCCCATGAAACAAACCTCCATGTTAAATCCTATGGAATGAGTCAACTCTTTCATGTCTCCTGTGCTTAGACTCAAAATTTTGTTCTCTTAAAATTTTAGTTTTGTTTAAGGCTTGGAAGAGAATTTGCATGGTCACTTCCCTGTCTTCCAAGTTAACCTTAAGAAAGATAAACCAGGCTGAGCCATTTTGTACAATCTGCTTTAAGTGAATTGTATTTGCAGTCATTATATTTGAAGGCTACTGACACTATGGGCTGTACTCTGGCACTGTGCAATCCAGGAGTTATCAAGCATTTAGCTATTCTGTCCCATTGAAAGATTATTCAATTTTGATTTTTATTTGTCTGTGTAAAGACATGATATCTTAATTAAAGAAAAAACTCTTATTGCACTGAGGAGCTATTTTATTCCCACATTCTTTGTTGACTCCTAAACAGTTTTTTGAATTATCATTTACATTCTCTTGGTCTCACTGAGAATCACTTCTTCACTCTGATCCTTGAAATGAAAACCTAGACAATATGGTGAAATCTTTGGATAATCTTTATGAAATATTAGCTTGACAGAACTGAAGGAGTGATTGTAATGTGTAAACTATTACTACAGGCTTACGTATAATAACTCTCTGGTGATTAGTGCCTGCTAGGTCAGATCAGAACATGGCCAAGTACTGTGATCTCTTCCATCACACCATGTGACAGGCATCCTAGCTTGTTCCTCACAAACAGACTCTGAGATGAATACCTCAGCTTACTTTATTTCACTTACTGTTGCATTGAAAAATGATCTAATGTTGGTTTGCCCTTTACTTTCCCCCTTCTTTGTCCTCTAAGGTTCCTAATCTATTATTTATAATTATTCTCTATCAATTTTCCAATTTAAAATGTTTCTGTACATAAACCTATGTAAATGTAAATGTGTATATTGCCAATCTTCATTATTCATAGATTTAATGCATTCATCCCTTAGTATCTATGGGGGATTGCTTCCAGGCCCTCTTTGGATATCAAAATCTGTGGATGCTTGATACCCTTGTATAAAATAGCCCAGTATTGTTAGAACTTATGCACATATTCCCTTATAGTTTAAATTAGTTATAATGCCTAATGCAGTGTAAAAATATGTAAATAATTTTTATACTATATAGTTTAGAGAATGACATCAAGGAAAAACATTTACACATGTTCAGAACAGATCCAATTTATTTTCAATCCATGGATGATTGAATACAGATAGAGTTGGCCAACTGTATTTGCAATTTTGCTTACTTGCTAAAGTTACTTGTAATTCCCAAATCAATATTTGTGTATTTGAGGTCATTCATATACATACACAGAGTAGTTGAAAAAATATGAGTTATATGATGTATAAATTCCCAACTGAATTTGGAAAAAGTGATGTTCTACCTTTTTATTTCAGTTTTCACAATATAAACAACTGTCTTTCTCAAATTATACTAAGTTCAACATGTTAGTATTTCTGTGCCATTATTTGGTGGTTTCACTATTTAAGATGAGACACAAGTATAGCATTAAAGTACTTTCTAGGGTTCCTAAAGGGGAAAAGTCTGAGATGTGCATAATTGAGAGAATACATATGATTAATAAATTTTGTTCAGGCACAAATTATAGTGCTATTGGTCATAAGGTCAGTTATAAAGAATCAAGGATATTAAATCACTTCTTTAAACAGAAACACATAAAACAAGTTTATATGTTGATAACTTGACAAAAAGTGTGACCAGAGATTCATAGGAACCTAACCACATATTTCCATAGGAATAAGGGTGCAGTATTCACTGTTTCAGTGTTCTTGGCTACTTAATAGAACACAACTATCTCAAAGAACCCTAATTGATCATATATTTACAATAGGAGGCTTTCCAGTACCTAAAGGCTAAGTATTAATGTGATATACAAGGGGAAGAACATGCACATCCTCTCTGCTAAGGCTTCATCCTTATACTGAGAGTTACAACATGGGCTCCCCGGTTCATAGGCCTTTGAATTTGAACTACATTATTTTACTGAATTTCCTGGTTGCGTAGTTAGCAAACTGTGGGGCTATGGGACTTCTTGACTTCTATATTTGTATTAAACAATTCCAATAATAAACCTTCTCTTATGTATCTATATTTATAATCTTATTGAATCTGTTTCTCTGAAGAGCAATGACTACCATCGTTTCCTAATCATTTGTGACTGGTCACCAAAAAGCTCATCAACTGTAATTGTAATTCTGGAGCTAATATCAAGAAACAAAAATGCCCATCTTAAAAGTTTGTCCTGAAGTTCTAAAACAGACCCAGATATAAAAATATAAATACTCAAAAAGGTAACAGTCATTTTCTTCCTGAAATTGATTTAACCATTATTAAATTTAGAACCATGGTAGGTTAGAGTTTGAAGTGGCCTTAGATACACTATTTTCTTATGTTTCAGTTTCAGAGATAGAAAGGAGCTAATAGTGGAAAACAAATATTTTAATTTCCAAACATATTCTTTATATTACTTCACATAGATTTATTTGTATCACACTGAAAAATGTCCCAGGACTTCTAGGCAACTAGGAGGAAGAAATAAATGAATGTGCATAAACACGTAAGGGAACACAGACATGCTATGCACACAAACATGGATTAATAAAAGATGTCCAAATTAACCAAAATGCTCCTTACCTTAAATCTAGAGTAGACATAGGTCAGCTGGAGATGATCTAATCTAAATCTGTTTGCAAATCCATAATTAAATCCAAGCACACTAGCAGCTACACAAAATACTGCCCTGTAGTATTACACTTGGTTAAGGATTAATTAGATTAAAAGCTTCTAAGACTAATTCATTCAGATAAGAAATGATAATTTAGGAGTCTATAAGACAGAATTATTCTTCCCATATTGCTTTTCTAAAGAAAGTTTTAATTATCTCTTTTTAGTTAGATATAAAAGTATCTTTTCAGCTTAAAATACGTACAGAAAGAAAAAAAAATTCTATTGAGCTGCAATATCTACATAACATAGAAAAATATGCTACCATGCAATTAAAACATTAAATATGAATAACATAAGTTAGAAACATAACATCACAGATGCTATGAATCAATGTAATGATTCTAATTTCAAAAACCCAATCATTTGTAAATTTAGATGAATATTTCTTTTCAGGGTAAAAAAATAAAACCAGAGAGTGATGTTGACATGGTAGACTAGGAGGCTTCTGACTGTCATTCCTCCTACAGATACAGTGTATAAACATATACGCATGTTTCAATTATCCCTAGAGAGAATGAGAATTCAGCAGAAAGACTCCTACCCAATAGACCACTGAGAAAATATACAAGTCAAAACGACTAAGAAAAGCAGAGATAACTTGTAAACTCCCACCCCCAGCACAGTGCCTTACACTGTAGAAAAAATACCCTTTAACTGGCAACATATAGTATACAACTTCTACAGTCCTTTCCAGAAGTCTTGGTTCTTAAAATGGGGTTGAAGAATGGCAAGGATAGGTAACCAGAGCGCCTCCCACAAGCATTATGAACAAAGGAAAGTTCCGAACCTCAGGAGCACAACCAGGGGCGGTGGTTACCAGGATCACACTTACAACTTTACCTTGGAAAGTTTGGTTGGAAGTTTATTGTTTTTTCCAACAATTTCCTACACTTCTGAACTCTACCAATCCCAAAACTGGGAGCTTATATGGCAAGTATTGAAAAAATCTTATTCAGTCTAGAAGGGAAGATGGTATTTCTTTTACTTTCTTTCCTGGCTTACTCAAAATTTCAGCCCCAATCTCCCTGTGTAAATAGTTAAGAAGCCTCTGCAAACAACAAGAGGGAAGCACTCCATCTGCCTTTTTCACTGACCAACTCCTAAAAAAAAATGTTTGGAATCTCTCCATAGAAGGAGATGGAAATCCTTCTCCACAACAATGGAAAAGGAGGCGCTCCCTTTGATTTCGTCCCTTGCTTACTTCATCTGTAATCTCATATCAGAAGACTCCTATTGCAAGAATGATTGAGGTTTCTGCTTGCTTGAACAGAGTAGGCACTTTCTTGCCTTCTTCTATTTGCTCTAGCTATAATCTAGTTCCGCAGTCTCTCCACAGAGAGGTTGCAGGCCTCTACCAGCAAGGACACTGCTTGTGTTGTCTTCTTTGAATTATTATAGAAGGAATTTCTTCAATGTTCACTGAGAGGGAATCACTTCATGTTAAAAAGGATAGTGAGTATCCCTTCTTCCTTTCTCTGTTACTTGCTACAGTGATGACCCTGGATCAGATGTCTCCTCTTGCTCTTAGGGTATGAGAAGTCTCCTTGCTCAGGGACGAAAGTGGGGACTACACACATTTCCTTCCCTGGCTTGCTGTAGCAATAAATTCATGTCTCTTGAGTATCCCTAGAAGTACTTTCTACACACATTGAGCTGTCTACCTGATATACCCTCACACAAATGGTGGAGTCCTAAAACACCTAGTCATGAGAGTTCTTAAAGTTCTTACAATTCTACACTCCTGAGTCTCCTAGACCACAGAGAACAACAACAACAACAACAACAACAACAAAAGGAAAGTAAATTTTAGACTTGCAAATAGTCAAAGTGAATATTCTAATCAAGAAAATAGGTACCAATCTCAGGCAGTCTGCTTGGCATAGGGCAGAACAAGTGGGTGATAAACACTGACTCTTAGCTTCTCTACAAGAAAAGAAGAAAGTAGACCACACACACACACAGCACTTCAAATTCTCCAGCTTCATCCCCAGGGACTGGTTTCTATCATAGCCTGAAGTTTTGTAATTTCATGGAAGACAGAAGTTTAGTAAACACAAAAAGCTTAAGAGGCACCTATAGTCCCTGGGCAGACTGACTAGAGAGAAACATTTCTGACATGAGATCAGTTTAACAAGACTGATCTACTGAACAGAAACCAACATGGAGAATCAAGAAAAATGAAGAAACATGGAAATATGCTCCAAATTAAAAATAAATTATCCAGAAGACAAAACTAATGAAATAAAAATATTGGACTTACTTGACAGATAATTCAAAAGGGTAATCATAAAGAGTCCTACCAATCTAAAGAGATGCAAAAGTATGCAAGAAAAATCTGAAAATTTTAACCGAAAGATAGACAATATTAAAATTGTAGAAATCATTGAGATGAAGAATATAATAACTCAACTAAAAAGTCTCATTAGAGGAGTTCAACAGACCACCAGATCAAGAAGAGAAAAAAAAAGATTAACAAATGCGAAGATATCTCATTGGAAATCATTGAATCTGAGGAGCAGAAAGATAAAAGAATGAAAAAAGAGTGAAGGCAACCTAAATTACTTATGAATCACCATCAAGTAGAATAATATACACATTAAAAGAATAAAAGAAAGAGATGAAAACATAAAGAAAAAATATATTCAAAAAAACAATGGTTGAAATTTCACAAAATTTGGGGAAGTATTTAGAAATCTGGATTCAAAAAGCTCATAGGACACTTAATAGGATGAACTCAAAGAAGGTCACAACAAAAGATGAAGATCAATTAAGATCAAATCATCAAAAACTGAAGACAAAGATAGAATATTAAAAGCTGCAACAAAAAAGAAACACTTTGACACCATTGGTGGGATTGTAAATTAATACAACCAATATGGAAATCAATATGGAGGTTTCTCAAACAACTAGACCTGGAACCATAACACAACTGAGCTATAACACATCTCAGTATTTAACCTAAAGTATCAAAATCATCATACTATAGCAATACATATATACTCAGCATCACAATTCACAATAATGAAACCATGGAACAAGTTTAGATGTCCATCAATGGATGAATGGATAAAAAATGTACATATACAAATGATGTTTGATTCAGCCAAAAGTATAAAGGAAATTATGTCATTTGCAGGAAAGTGAATGGAACTTGAGACTATTATGTTATGTGAAATAAACCAAACTCAGAAAGTCAAGATTCATGTGTTTTCCCTCACATGTGGAAGCTAGAGAGAAAAAGGGAAAAGAAAGATGGTGGAATGGGGATCTCATGAAAACCAAAGGGAGATCAGTAGAGGAAAAGGACAGGGATGGTGGAGGGTGAGAGAATGGAAGGCCTGGGAGTGATATTTGCCAAATTATATTATGTTGTGTGCCTGTATTGATAACTAACAACAACAAATCCCATCATTATGTACAACTACATTTCACCAATAAAAAAAATGTAGGAGGAGGGAAAAACAAGCCCTACAAAAGAAAAGCAACATTTTACATACAGAGAACCTTCATGAGACAAGCAGGAGATTTTTCAATAGAAAAACAGAAGAACAGAAGGCTGAGAGATGCTGTATCTAAAAACTAAGAGAAAATACCTCTAGCCGAGAATAGAATATGAAGCAGTCTTGTCTTTTAAAAGTGATGGGGGATAATAATTTTCAGAAGAAAACCAAAGTGGAGAGAATTTATCAGCATTAGACTTGTCTTAGAGAAAATGCTAAAAGGTTTAATTCAAACGAGGAAAACATTGTTAGACAGCAGTATGAAACATAATACTTACTGGTAAATGTAAATATAAATTGCAATGCAAAACACTCCTATAAAGTGAAGCTCAACACACTTTATACTGTAATCATAGTTGAACAATCAATTATGTCTTTATTATAAAAGTTAAGAGAACTATTAAAAATAACTATAAGCTGGTTGTAGTGTCTTGTGCCTGTAATTCCATTTACTCAGTAGGAGGAGACAGGAGAATGCAAGTTCAAGGCCAGCAGCCTGGGCAGACTTATAAAGACCCTGTGGTGTGTGTGTGTGTGTGTGTGTGTGTGTGTGTATTCATTAAGGAATGCAAACTACAGTGAATTTCACCATCATGACACTAACAGCAGCAAAAACAAACACTGAAAGTATATAGTAGCATAGAAAGAAGGGATGGGGAAGGAAAGAGAAAATACTGGGGACTGAATTAGAGGAAATTGTATTCCATGCCTTTAGGTCAAAGCAATAATCTCATTAAACATGGGTTAAGAAAAAAATGTAATAATAATATATACCTTAAAAAAATCTAATCTTAGGGATGGAATCATAAAAGTGTAATTTGTTAAAGTGATCAAATTAAATAACTGTTAGCTTAAAAAATTGTTATTAGTATGAGATATTTTATATGTCTCAAAGTAATCATGTAGGAAAGCTACATATAGATATACAAAAATGAAAAGAAAGGATTCAAAAGATATCAATACTGAAAACAATGTCATAAGAGAAGACAGCAGGAAGTAGGAAAAAAGGTCTATAAAGAAATAGAAAATGATTAGTAAAATGCAATAAGTCCTTGCCTGTCAATTATTTTTGTTAGATTAAAATCTCAGATGAAGAGATCCCTTGGTTTAAAGAACAAAACACAAGGCCCAAATGTACTGTCTTAAAAAATTCACTTTTCCATTAAGGAGAGACAAAGCCTGAAAGTCAAGAAATGAATGAAGCCATTTCATGCAAATGAAAATCAAAAGAAAGTGTGAGGGGTTAGTCAGACTTATAACAGACAATATCAATTTTGAGTCAAAAATTGTAAAATGAGACAAAGAATATCTATAAAACAAAAAAGCAATCAACTCCTCAAACAATTAAAACAAATTTAAACACAAAGGTACCCCAAATCAGAGTATTCAAATATGTAAATCATATATTAATAAATTTAAAGGGAGGGATAGACTGTAACACAATAATAGTAGGAGACTTCAATATTCCAAATGAACAATGTCTAGATCATCTATATAATGAATCAATTGAAAATATTGAGTTCGACCTACACTTTAGAACAAGTATACATAACAGGTATTTTCAGAATATATTCCACTTTGAACAATGTATAGATCATATGTATGATAAGTCAATTGAAAATATTGTTTGACCTACACTTTAGAACAAGTATACATAACAGATATTTTCAGAACATTTGATCCAACAGAAACGGAAGACACATTCTTTTCAGAAGCACATGGAGCATTCTCAAGGATAGATTATATGTTAGGCCAAAAAAAGGTGTTTACAGATTTATGAAGACTGAAATTATATCAAGTTATCTTTTCTTAATGGTATGACATGAAACTAGATATCAATAATAGGAGGAATCTTGAAAAACTCAAAAACATTTTGAAATTAAACAACATGTCTGAATAACCCCTAAAACAAAGAAGAAATTAAAAAGAATCTTGAGACAAATAGGAACAGAAACATATGTCAAGATGTATGGTATGAGACATAAATAGTCTGGAGAAAGAAGTCTGTGCAATAAACACCCAAGCAAAAAAATAAAGAAAAAAGATCTTAAATAAACAACATTACACTTCAACAAATTTGATAAAGAATAATATGAGTCCAAAATTAGTAGAGGAAAATAAAGAACAAAGATTAGAGAATAATAAAGAAGATTGAGACAAGAAAAGTAAACAGAAAAAACAAGTCTAGTAGTATTTTTAAAAGACAAAAATTGATAAACTTTTAGCTTCACTAATAAAAGAAGAAATTATAAATGAAAGGAGACATTATAACTAATACTACAGAAATACAGAAGAATCATAAAGACTACTTTGAATAACTATGTCAAAAAATATGATAACCTGAAAAAATGGATGAATTCCTAGAAACATGTAACCTATTCAGACTAAAGGAACACAAAATCTGAACAGAGCAGTAATGTAATGTAAAATAATTGAGTCAGTGTTAAATAGTCTCTCATCAAAGAAAAGCCAAAGACCTGATGACTTCACTACTAAATTCTCTCAAAGATTCAAGTTAAAAACACTAGTATTTCTCAATCTATTCTAAAAAGAAGAAGAGGAAGAGGAGGAATATTTCTAAACTCATTATTTGAGGCCAAAATTAATCTCATAATAAGGCCAGACAAAGTCAGCTCAGGAAAAGAATATGAAACAGGGTGAATATCCCTGTTTTAGTCAGCATTTTTGTTACTTTGACCAGAAGTCCTGATGAGAGCAATTTTGAGGAGGAAAAGTTTGTGTTCACGGTTTCAGAGGTTCAGTCCACGTTCAGCCAACTTCAAAGTCATAAGGCAGAAGAACATGGTGATGGAAGGGCACAGAGGAAAGCAGCTCAGAACATAGCAACAGGGAAGCAGAGAGAGCTCTGTACACCAGGAAAAATATATATATTTGCCAAGTCACGTCCCCAGTGATCAGCTTTCTCCGGCACACTCTACCTGCCTGCAGTTACCACCAGCTAATCCATATCAAAGGTTATTCCACTGATTAAGTTACAACTTCATAATCTGATCATCTCACCTTTGAACATTCTTGAATTGTCTCACACATAAGCTTTTGGAAGATATCTCATACCTAAATCAAAACAATACCTGATTAACATATATGCAAAAATATTGTGCGAAATGCCAGTAAACAGAATCCAACAAAACATTAAAATATCCTTTATTATGATCATATAGGACTTATTTCAACTGTGTGAGGATGGTTCAATGTATCTAAGTCAATAAATGTTAATACCAACACATTAAAAAATTAAGGTCCAAAATTGTACTATCATCTCAACAAATTCAGAAAAAGCATTTGATAAAGTTCAACACTCATTCATAATAAAAACTCTCAAAAATAGGCAAAAAAGAAATATGCCCCAACACAATAAAGGCCATATGTAACAAGTTCACAGCAGACATCATGCTAAATGGTGAAAAGCTGCAAGCTTTCCATCCAAGATCAACAATAATATAAGGATGTCCACCTTACTACTTCCACTTAACATAGTCCTAGAAGTTCTATCCAGAGCGGTTAGGCAAGAAAATGAAAAAGAAAATCATCCCTATAGGAAGAGAGGAAGTAAAATTTTCTCTGTTTGATGATGTCATTATTTTATACATAAAATTCTAAATACTCTAATGAAATATTGTTACTAAATATTTTGGGTTACTAAATCAACATCCAAATATCAGTTGCATTTCTATATACTAATTGTGACTTCTCAGAGAAGGAAATAAAGAAAAAAAAATTCTAATTTCAATACATCGAAAATATTTTGGAATAATTCAACAAGAGGTGAAAGATACGTACCAAGAAAACTATGAAACGTGCATGAAAGAAATTAAAAAGGTGCAAAAACATAAAAAGATATCACATGTTTATGGATTAGAAGAATTCATGTTGTTTGAATATTTAGACTGCCCAATGTGATCTACAGATTCAGTGCAATTACTATCAATGATCCAATGACCCTTCATAGAAATAATAAAGTCCTAAATCCATATGGAACCAGAAAAAAAACTGTGTTAACACTCTTTACTGTGATAAAATACCTGAGAAACCAACTTATAAGGAGAAAAGAATGATTTTAACCTGTGGTTTTAGAGTTTTCCATCCATGATCAGTTGACCCCAGTGATTTCGGGCCTGTGGTAAGGCAACATATATGATGGGGAAGTCTGTGGTACAAGAAGTTGTTCACAGTATGGTGGCTAGGAAACAAAGAGAAGAAGAGGATTGGGCCCCAAAGTACCCTTCAAGGGTACATTCTCAATGACCTACTTCCCACTAGGCCTTACTTGTTAAAGATTCCACCACCTTCCAATAGTGCCATAGGCTGTGGGTCAAGCCTTTAATATATGGGCATTTGAGGGACAATTCATGTCAAACCTTTAGCAGAACCAAAATTGGGGTCTACTAGAGCAAAAATAGCATAACTGGAGGCTTAGATACTTGATCTCAAATATATTATAAAGTTATTATAAATAAGAAGAATGGTTCTACCATAAAACCCTATATTGATCAATGGAATAAGACAGAAAGCCCAGAAATAAACCCAAGTATTTACAAGTGATAGATTTTTGACAAAGGTACCAAGAACACAATGGCAAACATGAAAATCTCTTCAATAAATAGTTATGGGAAATCTAGGTCTTTCCACATGCAGAAAAATGAAAGTGGACCTTTTTCTCATGCTATTAATAAGAAAAAACTTAAAGTGAATAACAAATTTAAATGCAAAAACTGAAACTGTAAAGCTAAAAGAAGGAAACATAAAGGAAATGCTACACAACATTAGTTTGGACAATGGTTTCTTTGACAGGGCTTCCAAAACCTGGCAACAATGGCAAAATAGAATATTAAACCAAAATATATATTAAACCAAAAATTCTATGCACATCAAAAGAAACCACATCCAGAAGAGAACCTGGGGATTGGGAGACAGGTGATAAGAGGTTAATACCCAATATGTTTAAGGAACTCAAAACAACTAAAATAAATAAGCTGTTTTAAAAATAGACAATAGATCTGAACAGATACTTCTCAAAAGAAGATAAATGAATGGACAACAGATATATGAAATCTGATCAACATCTATAATTATTAGGGAAATGCAAAAGAAAAAAACAAAATATATGCCCACACTGGTTAAAATGGTTATTATTAGAAAGACAAATGATAACAAGTATTGAATGGATGTGGAGGAAAATGGAACCCCTCTATACTATTGCTGAGGATATAAAGTAGTATAGCCATTTTGGAAAATAGTATGTAAATACTAAAAAGAGAATTAGCATTTCATCCAGCAATCCCACTCCCACTCATATATCCAAAGGAATTGAAATCAGCATGTTAAAAAGATATCTGCACACGAATGTTCATTTTAGCATTATTCACAATAACCAAATCCAAAATTTACCCAAGTATCTATCAATGGATAGAATATGGTGCATATACACAATAGAATGCTATAGATACTTTAGAAAGTCTGCCATTCCTGACAACCTGTGGCTTTAAGAAACATCATGCTAAGTAAAAACACAGGGCACAGAGAAACAATATTACACAATTTTATTTCTATATAGAACTTAAAAAACTGATTTTATAAAAACAGAGCAGAAAGGTGGTTACCAGAGGTTAGGAGGAAGAGGGAGGGATGAGGTAGAGGGAAATGTCAGTCAAAAGGTAAAGTTTTACTTAGACTACAAAAATTAGTTTTCATCATCTATTGCACAGTTTGGTAATCACAGTTAATTATTACTTCAAAATAGCTAAAGGAATACATCTTTACCACAAAAAGTGATGTTTTTAATGTATATATAGATAAAAATATACTGTACTCAATAAGTATACACAATTATTTGTCATTTAAAATAACTTAAGGAAAATGATTGACATGAAACCAACACCCCCAAAATAACAAAAATACCTCAAAAATTTGCTTAAAATAAAGTTAATGGCTTTTAAAATTATAGTGAGGCAATTAGCCAGTTATGAACTCCATTGTACATCAACCTTTAGAATTTACATGTATTGCTCTGTATTTAATTACAACAGTTTCAAAAATAAGGCAAAGGTAGAAAGAGTATGGTACTGTCATAATTATAGAACTCAACACAAAGTTATAAAAAATATATTTAAAGTTCTAGTGCATTATACTGGTGATATTCTAAATCAATCAGATAAATTCAATTGTCATATAAATTTATGACAGTTTGAAAAACAATTGTGTCAAATTTCATAACATATAGCATAATAAATTTCAGATAAAATTACTATGTGAAGAAATAAAGCAAAAAGTACTTTAGTATAGAAAGCATATTTATATAATTTCAGGGAATGAGGAAGTAATCATCATACTAATGAGAACTACCAATAAAGGAAAATACTGATTGATTTGAACGATTGATATGAACATTTTTTTTCCTGTTGAAAATTTCTACAAAAGATACTCAAAAAATGGGGAAAAAAATCATCATAGATAACACTTAATTTTTTTTATGTAAATGACGGAGAGTTACTAAAAATCATCATAGTAATATGGACAAAGATCTAGAATAGAAATTTATAAATGAAGATATTTTATGAGTGATCAATAAAAATTAAATATGTTGACTAATCAAAAGAAAAGAATAAATTGAAAAAATCAGATATAATTTCAATCTATAAAGTTGGAAAAATATCAAATGTTAAAAGGAACATTACCTACTAAGTATTCTCATGCACAGGAAATAGAAGTTCAAATGGATTAAAACTTTGTGGAGAAAATGTTTTTATAATATATTCAAAATACAATATTTAGCAATTTCATGATGGGATTTTCTTCCCATGAAAATAATTAAAATTTATAATAATTACAGTGAACAATTTTGAATTTATTTATAACATTTTTAATCTGCATCATGCATTTTTCTTCCCATTTTATCTACATTGATTCATATGACCCTAATCAGGAACCTGAGGTGGGACCTATTATTTATCATTCCATTTAACAAACAGGAAAACACAGAGAAAGTGGAAGAAACCAGGTCTAGATCTTCTCTTCCATTTTTTTAATTATCTATTTCTAGCCCCAACTTAATTTTTCTGTGGTTGTAACTTCAACCAAAGGGGATAATAAGCTATATTCAACAACTTTGTAAATTTTAGAGCAAAAAACTTATATGCATGTGTGTATGTACAAATATGTACAGGCATACATATGTACATGTTTACAAATACCCATTTATGCATATATATTCATATATATATTTATATGAGAGTTCATAGTTGGAGAAAAATTCAAGTGTAGGGAATATTTTCTACCATATGCATATATACAATTGTTTGTTATCTTTGATTTTTATAATACTCTTTGAACAAAGGAAATTAAAGTATAAATATTCTGACTTCTGAAACTTCTTTTTCTCCTATACCTCTGATGTGCTATAGCCAATTAGTACCAATTTATGAGTTAGCTATTGAATTGTATTAAAAATTTTTAGCCACTATTTAAAATTGAGTTATATAAACTTAAAATTGAATGCAAGTGTTGGTAGTGAAAAATCCATCATTTACAGATATTATGTCTGAGTAGTAGAAACAATGCATAATGATGTTCCTAGACCATTTTTCTCTAAACTGGGATTCAGTGATGTTGATTGATAGTTTGAGCATCAGTGTGGTTGTTATATTTTCCTCAAAGAGATCAGCAAACTCTACAAATCAGAGTGTGATTTATTGTTTTGCTGAATGTATGGATTTAAGAGAGGGCTGAAAAAAATGTTAATAAAGCAGAATAAATCTAAAATGGTGTCAGTTCTGTTGCTTTTACATCATGAATAGCACAAGTAAAAAGAAGAAATAGTCAATAGTCTTCCAGTATTTGAAATTTATTAATAAATTAGCAAAGAAATCACTGTTACTGACATGCAAGTGAAATTCCTACATAGTCTTTAACGCTTGACTTTGCATTACTTATTAACATAAACAAAATATCACCTAAAACTGATATCAGAACAGCACTCACTTACCAATTAACACAATATGTTGGCTAATGATAAAAGTTAGGCAAATAAAATAGCATTCTGTGAAACTCAATGACTATGAAGAATTTGCAATGAATATTGTATTTTAAGTTATTATTTGTAAATTACATGCTATCCATGCATTATAGCTGCAAAATGTGTAAAAGTATACTTTTTTATTTAGCAAATTTGTAGTTAAATATTTACCAGCATACCATTGCCAGACCACCGTGAAAAATGTGACTTTGTTTCCATTTTCTTCATTTTTTTTAAATGCCTTTTGAAGATTCTAAACTCATTTAAGTGCAGGTTGTTCATTTAAGTGCAAGTTGTTCTTGTAGTGAATTGGAAAAAATATGAACAGAACAAGTACAATAAAATTACTTATATTTCATTTCATATACATATTACTTGAAAATTAAGACTGCACTGCACTGTGAACAGCATTTTGAATTTCAACAATATATTATGTTCAATTCCCCATGTTTTTTAGTATTCGCTTAAAAATATTTTCAAGGAGCACAATTCTTCCATATTAAGAATTTATTCATAATTGATTTGACTGATTCCAAATCCTTCTTATTGAATAGAGGACCTATGCATTTTAATATTAAAATTTAATTCTTTATAATTTTGTAGGAAAAAACGACACTTAGGTCAAACATGTTTGAAATTCCAAATGTAAAGGTATAATTACTCTTCAAATAACTGTAATTACTAATTATTTTAGGAAGTTTACTGCTTTTGTCTTGTTTTAGACTTTTATACTTTATCTTGTATTTTTTGTATTTGTGCTGTATTTTAAATGTTTTGTCACTTAAAACCATTAAGGACTTGTTTTAGTTTGGCACAGTTATTAATAAATAACAATAAAAGTGGCAATAATGTCAATTCTTCCAACATGGAAAGCTTCTTCATTATTATCATGTCACAAACATTGACATTACTGATTCTCAGAACTGGAGGCTTGAGGACAAAGGGCTTCTCACCAGGATGTAAGGTTTATAAAAGTCCATGCCAAAGCACCAGGAATCTCTCATAAAATTTCTAGAGGTGAAACAACTAAGTATATAATTAGGGATAAGAGGATCAGCTCTAAAATAAAGAATGAAAAGAGAATATGGCTTAGTGCTTTTCACACCATGGTGACTTCTTGGGCTGAGACCCAGGATCCACAATTACTTCATTATATACTTACAGCTTCCCGGGCACTTCCCTCTCTCGGGGGGATGCCTGCCCACAATTTCTTGGGAATACCTTACTTAAAAATCTCAGGTAGGCTTAACTTTCTCAAGGAAGTCATTTCCATCACCTACACACACCTAAACACACATGCACGCACACAAATATTGATGACTCTTGTCCTCTATACTGACTTTATCATAGCCCTCTTTTGTGGAGTACATCATATACTCAAAAAAAAAAAAAAAAAAAATTGAAGGTCCAATACCCTGTACCTGTGAATGTAACCTTATTTCAAAATAGGTTTTTGATGATGTAATAAAGTTAATATGTAGTCATGCTGGATTAGAGTGAGTTCTAATCCAATGATTAGTGTTCTTGTAAGAAGGGGAAATCTGGACACAGACACACAGGGAGATTGTTAGATGATGGAAAGTGAAGAGCCTGGAATGATAAATCTTCAAGTCAATAAATGTCAAGGGCAGCAGACAACCATCAGGAACTAGGAAAAGGCAGGAATAGAGTCTTCTCCAGAGTCTTCAGAGGAAGCATATTACACATATGCCTCCATTCCAGATTCTAGTCTCCAGAATTGTGAACATAAATTGCTTTTGTTTACACCACCCACTTTGTGGTATTTTGATCTGGCAGCCCTAAGAAACTAATACATCCCACTCTCTCCCTCATTCATTCATACCTTCAAATTTTACTAATGCTGATGATCTGCCAGGCAGTCTTTTCCCTTCCTTCCTCTCACTCTACCACTCACCAATATGGTCCTTTAGGGAAGGAATGTTATTATTATAGTCTCTGTACCCTACACAATTACAACTACAGAAGGGGGTGTTAATAAATAATGGTTTATTAAGTGATTAAATGCTACTTTTGATCTTTCATAGGTTCTTTATATGGTTGCTTGTATCTCCTAGTAAACAGTGATATTCAAAGAGAGTTTGAGGGCTGAGAAAAAAAGAGAACAGTCTTTTAATGACAATCACAAATCTATCTAAAGTAAAGAAAACAACAGAATATGTGCATTTTAAACAAACAGGTCTTAGGTTTTTTTTCCTTGTTGTTCTCATCAACTATGCAAATAAAATGCCATTTCTCTTTGATTGTCTGAATGTTCTTTACTTCATCAACATAAAAACAGCCAAATGGACTTTCAATGAACTTGAACGATATGTTTGGGAAAGGCTGAGAAACAGTACAGCATAATGGATAAACTCTGAAGTCAAACTGCCTGAGTTTGAATTTCTGCCTAACCAATCCTTAGGAATAACCTTGAGAAAGCATTCCATCTTTCAAGGACTGTAGTTCCTCATCTATAAAATGAGATAAGTAAGTATAAATTATACATGAAGCATATGTGAGTTTTCAAAGACACTGTGTGTTTAATATAGTATCATAGTTCTAGTAAGTAAGTGACAAAAATTAGATTTATTTTTATTATGTTACTCTCATTAATGCAATGACTTCTGTAAGAATCACAGTTACTAAATCTTGGTAAGATTCTGCTTTAGTCTGAGTGTGCTGCTGTAACAATATACCCTAGATTTGTAATTTATACAAAGCGGAAATTTATTTCTCATAGTTGTGAAGGCTAGGAAGTTCAGACCATGTACTAGCATCTGGTCAATCTAGTGAGGGCATTCTGGGTATAATATCACATTGCAGGTGGTAGAAGGGCAAAAGGGGCATGAACACTCTGTCTTTAATATGGCAGAACAGTAGAAGAAAGGGATCTCACTGCAACACCCAGCTTTTAAAGGTGCTAATCAGTTCATTACAGTGAAACCCTGATGATCTCTGTGCCCCATACTACACCCCACCTCTCAACTATGTAACATAATTTCACACAAACTTGGGGGGACACATTCAGACCACAGCAGAATCCACTAGAAATTTCTATTAACTCAGAAGGATAAAATATCAATGATCTCAAAAAATAGGTAAGATAACCCATTCATTACTAGACAGGTGACACAATAATAAAAGATCA
Organism: Sciurus vulgaris; assembly: GCF_902686455.1. NCBI lineage: Eukaryota > Metazoa > Chordata > Mammalia > Rodentia > Sciuridae > Sciurus > Sciurus vulgaris. The sequence goes on from NC_136472.1 coordinate 78,030,731, forward strand.
AGGAAAAATTGCTTTTGGTTTCAAGAAGCAGTCAGTCTGGTCTTAGCATTCAAAGCCTGGTTTAATTTTATGAAGAAGAAGTACTTATATGACATTAGTCCAGAGGTGACTTATAGTATAGGGGAATGTGCAGGTAGCTTATATGTAAATGCTACACAACGTATACAAGAGACTTGAGCATCCAAAAACTTTCATGTCTACGGGATTCTCTTAACTATGTTTTCTTAGTTTATACATATTAGTTGTTTGTGCTTCATCAACATACACTCCTTCCTCTGTATCCATGGGCAATGGGTTCCAGGAACCCCGTAGACATGAAAGTCTTTGGACTAACACTCAGGCCTAAAACAATACAAATGCCATATAAGTACTTCTGTTGTATTGCTTAGGCAACAGTAACAAGGAAAATAACTGCTTATGTTCAGTACAGGCATATATTTTTCAAATATTTCTCATCCACAATTGCTTGAATCTATGGATGTCTACCCTCTGGAATATGGGCGATGGGCTGTTTAGGAATGTTGTGGAGACTAAATGATCTAATGATAAAAATTTCCATAATAGTAGCTGAGCTACTGCACAATAGAAACTATAGCTACACTAGTACTATAATTAGTAGTTGTAACAGCAACAATGATTGTTATGGGCTTTACTGTTGATGATTAAACAGAAGACTGGATAAGTTTTGTTCTTTGTATCATTAAGTAACAACATCTGGTACATATTATAAATGCAGAATATTTTTGTTGAAACAATGGAATAAATGAATAAATTTAAAGTTGCCTAAGCATCTTAGATTTTGGAATATTTCTAACTAGAGCAGTGTTTGTTTTCCAGGCATGATAAATTGTTAAACCCACCCTCTCTACAGCCTTGGTGTGGAAAAGTATTGTTTTGATCTTCTGGAGCAGCCCACTGTATTAGTACTTACACTTTATATTGCACTTTATTAATCATCAGGAGGAATAACGGAGGCTATTAGATTTGAGAAAGCAAAGTCCTTGCATAGAAGAGACTATATTTTAAACCAGATAAAAAGGTGTGAGTGGAGTGTCAAACACTCACAATTTAACTAGGAGAGATCTTTATGAATAAGATCCTTCTTCTACACTAATCAAGGGAGATTTTAAAAGAAATGCATGTAGTTTCAGTTGTCTTAAATATTTTCCAGAACCCTTTACCCACCAATTACCAATTTACCTTAAAAAAAAAAAAAAAAAAAAAAAAAAAAGACTAGCTTGATGCTGATTAAAATTCTGGATTTTTTTTCCTGTGCACATCTATTTTGCAACCATATTTTCATATTTGTTTAGATTATTATTTTTATCTTTGTGGTGTAGTTGTTTCTTTTATAACTGGATTTATTTTGTTCACTGCACTTAATTTTCTATTAAAAGCTTCATGACCACCACCCTTGCAACATTATTCCATGCCAATGAGACACCTTTCCCAGGTATTGTCTGAATTTAGCCACACAAAAATCCAGAACATACATTGTACTAATTCTTTTTAAATTTTTATTTTAATTGACCTTTAATAATTATGTATGTGTATGGGGTACAGTGTGTTAATTTAATACATGTATTTAATATGTAATCACCAATTCAGAATTACTATTTCTAACTACTTAAACATTTATCATTAATTTCTTCTTGGAAGCTATGAATTCCTCTCTTTCAATTTTTTATAAAGTTCATACATAACAATTTATAAATTACAGTCACCCTACCATTTTGTAGAAGAGTAAAACTTATTTCTATTGTATTCTGATACCCATTGTCCACTCTCCCTTTCTAGTCTCTAGTGATCACCATTTCACTTTCTTCTTCTATAAATTCCACCTTCTTAGAGTCCACCTTAGTGAGAAAATGAGGTAGTTTTTCTTGTGTACCTATCTTATTTCACTTAATGTAGGGTTTTCCAGTTCTATCCACTTTGCTACAAATGAAAGGATTTAATTATTTTCTTATAGCCAAATAATATTTCATTGTGTATATGTCATATTTTCTTTTTCCATTGATCTGATTATAGACACCTTGGTTGACTCCATGTCTTGGGTATTGTGACTAGTGCCACAACAAACACAGGAGTACAGGTATCTCTTTGATGTCCTGATTTCATAGTCTTTGGATATATAAATTCAGATGCTTGGTAGCTGAGTCATATGGTAAGTCTTATTTTTAGTTTTTGGAGGAATCTCAAAATTATTTTCCATACAGAGGAACTAATTTACATTTCCACCAACAGTATATGAATGTCCCTTTCTCTGCAACCTTGCCAGTACCTGAAACTTTTTGTTTTAATAATAATTATAACTGTAGTGAGATGATATCTCATTGTAGTTTTGATTTGCAGTACCTGGTTATTTGTGATGCTGAGTAATTTTTCATATACTTTTTGATCACATGTCTTCTTTGAAGAAAAGTATTTTCAGATTGTTTGCCTATTTTCAAATCAAATTATTTAAGTTTTTTCTGTTGTTGTTCAGGTTTTTTTGAGTTTTGTTTTGTTGTTGTTTTCTTAAGAGATGGGGATCTCACTGTGTTGCCCAGGATGGCCCCTAACTGCTGAGCTCCCGAAATCCTCCTGGCTCAGCCTCTGAAGAGATGGGATTACAGGCAAAGTGGCATAGCACTAGACTCTAATCCCTTGTTAGATTAATAGTTTGTAAATATGTTCTCCCATTCTATAGGCAGTATCTTCCTTCTGTAGATAATTCACTTTGCTGTAGAAGCTTCTTGATTGATATTCCATTTGTCTATTTTAGCCCATTCATTTGGGATCTTGTCCAAAATAATCATTGCCCATATATCGTCTTAAAGTGTTTCCCCTGTATTTTCTTCTAACAGTTTCATTGTTTCACATTTTATATTTAACTCTTTGGTCCATTTTTATTTGATTTCTATATGGTGAGTTGTAGTGGCCCAGTCTCATTTTTCTGCTTCATATTCAGTTTTCCCCCACACTGCTTTATTGGAGAGGCTTTCCTTTCTATAGTGTATGTTTTTATTGCCTTTGTTGAAATCAGTTGGCTTTATATTCCCAGATTATTTTTGTATTCTCTATCCTGTTTCAATGGTATATGTATCAGTTTTTATGCCAGTTATTTTTCTTTTTCTAAATGAAGGTATTTGAATCTAAAGAATATAGGTTAAGTAGCCCAAAGATACAAAACTTCTAATTTGTCATTGGAACTTCAGGTATAATTGATTTCAAAATCTTTCTACTTCTTCTGAAAACAGATCATCTAAAGAAAAACCTCCGAGACTTGCAGATAGCAAACAGTCCTGTCCCTAAACAATTAGTATTCAAGTTGATGTGATTTCTATTATATGAATTTCCATGGACTGGATGGGACAATTGTATAACTGTGACAGATAATAAAATATCCTAGATTAGATGTTGATGGGTCATAGAAAATATGAATATCAGTCACAAAATATTCCTGAAATATTTAAATTCTACTACATTTCTGTATAGTACTTTTCACAAGTTTTGTGATTATCTTTCAACTCCAGCATGTTTAAATGCATATCAATGAGCCAGAGAAATGTAGTAATAATTTGCATAATAAATTTTCCTCATTTGATGTCTCTTCTTTATTACTCAGAAAAGAAAATGTCATTAAACCATTCCACAAATTCATGAGACACGTTCAGGTGTGTTTCCGACTCCCTTTCCTGGTGTACTTCCCTTATTTCCACTCTCACCATCCCTTACCACATATTAGTCTTTTCTTTTCCCCCAACAATCCTTTATGGGCATGCTGAGACAGTCCTTGACAAACAAGTGTTATTGCACCTTAGTGGTTAGACACTAGATTATCTATGAAATGAAAGGAAATTCCTCTGCATACTCAGGCCTGGGCCTTCCTATTAATTTTGTAGCCTTACCAGGACTTGCTATTTTTTGCTTTTTTGATATGAATTCTAGTAACTTTCTAAATGTCTCATGGCTGAATAAGTAGTTACACAGAAAAAAAAAAAAAAAACTTGAATTTTATCTCACATTCAATATATATGTTTTACCTTAACATGATCCAAACTGATGGAAACATGATGAGGCGGCTCTAACATCCTACCCCATTCCAATTTTAATGTTGTTATTGTTTTCTCTTTAGAAAGTACAGTTCAAGTCATCTATCTGCTCCCAAAACTCTCCAGGCTCCCTATTCTGAGAGAACCACATGCATAAAGAAGGCTCTAGACTCTCCAAAACTTCCTGGATATGGAGGTCACTGAAGTTCTTCAAAGGAAGATAGTGTACATAAAAACCTGTCAAAAAGTCATGAAGAACAGAGCCTATGCCCTTCTGTCTTTACTGAAGAAACCTGTGTGTTTTTCCTGTAGAAGGGTCCCTCACCAAACCACACCTGTCAAGTTAGGGATTGAACCCTCTAGCCACTTAACAGTGAACTACTTCTATTAGCTCCGTATGCACATGAACAAACATTTTTTTCTTCTGTTATTCTGTCTTTTGTTAGTTTACTTGCAGTCTCCAAAATATGGAGCACAAAGGGGAGAAGAAATGGTTTTCCCCTGGATACCTCCTTATCCTGTCTTTGGTCCTCCTCAGGTCTGGTGTTTTCCTCTGTCTACAGCACTGTGCTTCTCTTTCACTCCCCTGTTCCTGTTACGTAAAACCCATCATGTGAGCTGAGACATGACCTTGGTGTTCCTTCATGTGTGCAGAGCAGTGTCTTGTGCCGGTCAATCAGAAAAGCTATTTAGTGTTCAAAGTCCCGCTCTTATCATGAGCACATCTTTAAGTTTTCTTTATTGTTCTTTGTAAATATCCATCCCTTCCTCTGAACCAACACAACTCTAAAAGGAATTTTTACTTGTTTGCATCTCTCAGTTTCCAGTGGTATCAGGATTATTAGTAATTAAGAGTCTTATTGTTATATCTTGCAAGTTTTCAATGTAAAAAAAATCAAAACATTTTACTGAGCCTGCTATCTACCAGTAGTTATAATGGGGAGACAGCATAACCAGACAGAAAAATACTGCTGTTCTTTCTATTGCACGCAGGCTTGTGTTCACTAGTTCACTCACTTTCATCACTCTGAGGCAGAGAAGGTCCACAATGTACTTACAGAATGGACAAATGGGTAAGCCATGATGTAAATACATGGATATTGAGAATTCAATCTCATTTCCTTTTAATTAATTATTTTTATTGTTTTTGACCAATATTTTCCAAAGCTGAACAGGAAAGACATGTGAATGCCATCCTATTAAAGGAGAGAAAATCACCCATCCGAAGGTCTGTAATGAGTTCTTGGATGTGAAAGGCAGACAGGCAGCCAGGCCTCAGGGTATCATATCATCCTAGATGGAGCTCTTCAGAGGTGCATTCACATAATTCTGCGGGCCCGATTACAGTCATGTCTAGACTTGCTTTGAATAGCTCCTATAATAGCAAATCCCTCACATCCCATTACAAGTTGTTCCATTAACAACTGTAAATTTTTTAACAACTGAGGAAAATATTATGTGTATAGACTTTCAACAAAGTGCTCTTTCACTTTTATTGATAAAATGAAGACTAATCCTTAAAACAGAAAAAAGTGGATTTCTTACATATTAAGTCTAAATATATAGATATGGAGAAAGAGAGATACGTATATTCATATTTAACTTTATAATTGTTTTGTGACAAAATAAAATTCAGTAAAGCTTTTTAATTCACCAAATGTTCCCTAACCCCTGCCTTATTCCACTCCAGCCTGACCAAGCACACTGTGGTCACTAATTTAGATGTCTCTATTAACTCGAGAAGAGCTTTCCTCTTGCTGACAGGCTCCTGACCAGAACCCTTGTGAAATATATACAACATAGGTTTTGAAGGACAGTGAGATACCGAAGAGGGAGAAAGACTTAGGACATACAATTACATGAATGTACAAGAACTCTGAGCTGTGGAAGAGGCTATGATATCCCTCTTGTTCTGAAGAGAAGAGGCATTTGGTGGTTCTATATGACTATATGACATTCTATATGACTCACCTCTCCCACTTCTCAGTATTCATCCAAAAGAATTAAAAACAGCATACTACAGTGATACAGAGATGCCAATCATTTTTTTTACTGGTATTTCAGAATTATTTATTTTTTTAAATTTTTTTAAACTTTAAAAAAATTTTTTTGAGTTTGACCATTCTTTTTCTTTTTCTTTTAAGCTAGTTATTCCATATAAACACATTACATACATTTATATACATTGGAAACTCCATCAGACAATGTTATACTTTTTAAACTTCACAAAACGAAGTACTAAAGATGAGAATAGTCTATTGTATTTGCCTACTCATTAAGATATCTTCTTAATGGGGGAACTTTAGAACATGTAGAAGAAAATGAGAGGGAGGGGGTATGAAAAATGGTGGAATGAGACAGACATCATTGCCCTATGTACATGTATGATTACACGAATGGTATGAATCTGCATTGTGTACAACCTTAGAAACGAAATTATGTACCCCATCTGTGTACAGTGAATCAAAATGCAGTCTGTAAAAAATTAAAAGCTAAATAAAAGTAATAAAAATAAAAAAGAATAAATTAAGAGATGCCAATCTTCATAGCAGTGCAAGTCACAGTAGGCAAATTATGAACCAGAAGAGGTTTCCTCAATAGAAAAACAGATAAAGAAAATGTGATATTTAAGGCTGAGTTTTGCTCACCCTTAAAGAATAATGAAATGATGCTCTTTACTTGCAAATGGGTGGAACTGAAGAACATCAAGCTAACTAAGTCAAATTCAGAAATCAAGGATTGTATGTTTTCTCTTACATGCAAACTCTAGAGAAAAAAATAAGGAATTCTTTTAAAAGGAGATCTCATGAAAATAAAACAGTGGAGTAGATGATGAGGATGGTGAAGAGAGGAGGGACAGGAAAAAGTAGGAGTTGCAGAATGAAATTGATCAAATTATATTATGTGCATGTGAATACATCACGATTAATTCCACTTTTATGTATAACTATAATGTACTCAATAAAAAATAAAATAATGCAAGACCAATAGAGAAGGAAAGGGGATCAGGAGGAGGGAATAGGAGAGTGAAGAGGGTAGTATTAGGAATTGAAAAGGAATAAATGGTTATATGCATTTATGAATATGTCAGAATGTATCTCATATATATGGAAAATTATAATGTACTAATAAAAACAAATTTAAAAAATTGTAGATAATTTTTTCAAAAATCTTTGAATCAGTCACATGATTTCCTTTTTCTTCATTTGTAAAATAAAAATAAAATTCACATCTTTTTATAATATTATAAAAAATGAATGTGTCAATTTTTCATGTTACCTCACATGGTAAATTATAAGTAGAAATTATTGAATTGTAGGTATTTAATTTTTTGTGTGATTTAAAAAAAATAATACAACCCTAGTCTTTCAGACAGCTGAGCAAGACAACCAAGAAACAAATGCTATTGTTATTTCAGTGTAAAGGAGATATGGGATGCTTCCTTTTTCCCCAGGTACATTCACATGCCCAGATGAAGTTGAAGTAGAGCTATTGCTTCCATTATTATCAGTGTATGTAGTGAGAGTTGTGTTTATGTCTGTGTATGTGTGCGTGTATTTGGTCAAACACCTTGCTCTCCAGTTTTACCGCTGAATCCTTGTTTTTTGCCAACACCTAAGGCACAGGAAGTCCCCCAAAGGAGAAGGAATCTCAAGAAGTCTATATGAGGTGAGGATGTCTGTGATGTATAATTCTTGATGAAAACAAACAAACTCAAAACCAAGAAACCCAATGCAATAAGATTAACAGTTTGCATTGCACACTTCAACAAAATTCCACCTGCCATTCAAAATGTTCAGGTATCCATAGGACATAGAGCCAGTGTTCACTTGGCAATTTTCTGTTTAAGGAATGACTAAATAAATCTATAGCAAGCACAAAGGAAAGATGATCTGGATATCGTAGCACCATTTTATTAACACTTATATTTGAAAAGCTGAAATAGGATTTGTTACGCCAAGCTCTCTGACAGTGTAACATTATTTATACGGGTAGGTATGGGTAAGTAAGTGAGTTAATGTTGCAGGATTTCAAAAAGCCAGCTGGTCCCCAAGCAGGAAAATATCTGGCTGTCATAAATGATCAATTGTACAAAAAGGCCCAAGCTTTGCAAATTTCTATGTAAGATATTCAGTGAAGTTCTCCACCTACCTAAATAAGCTCATTCTAGCAACCAAACTGTGGGATGAAGAGCTTCAGTTTCATGCTTAGAGATATATTTTCTGTGCCCCAGAGTGTCACTAAATTGGAAATGTCACAACCCTTGGGGTCACATGAAAAATGCATATTATTTCACATCTGTTTTTCACTTGATCCCAATGGGCCTGATATTTCTCCAAATTGCTATGTGGAAAAACCAATTTAATTTGATTGAGGTATGAACAGAAACTTACAAGAAAAGTAGAATTCTTGTTTTAAGGTTAAAATGGGAAACTTGGTATTGTTATTGCTGAAAAATGCTTATAGGAGGGAGTATCATTCTCTTCTCCTATTTTTTTTTTTTTTTGCTTCTATTGATGCAATTCTGACTCATCTCTTTAAGATCTAATTTAAGAGGCATTCCAAGATTAAATAAAAAAACATATTTTATTTTCCACATTTCCTCTATAAAAATAAATAACGAGAAGAGTGAGAACTTAGATGTAGATAAACTAAATTGAAGGCACAGCTCTTAACATTTGTGTGACCTTGGTAAAGTCATTTAACCTCTCTGGGATTTCACTTAATCATATTCAAAATGTAGATCATGGGTAGTCATGAAAATTAGATATAGGATACAAATACCTTGGTGAATATAAAAATGCCTAAGTAGAATCTAAAGAATTCAAATTCTATTCATTTTGAAAAACAAATCAGTAGTCCCAATCAATTGAATTAAGTCTTCCATGATGGAGAAGAAGACTACTCCTGGTTCTTGCCTGTTTGATAACAATGTGAGTTAATTTTTGGAAACATATTCTATGTACCCCTATTCTTATTTTCAAGTTTCAGTTTAAGGAATATGGAAAGCACTGCTTTGATTATCAGAACATCAAAGATTACACTCACTGCAGTGGCTATAATGCATAACAGGACTCTGTTGTGGGGAATGTTGGTATTCTAAAGGAAGATGGACTACATCCCAATCCATCAACCCTCTGATCATCTCCACATTCTTGCCAATCTCCCCAGAGGGAGGTGTCAGATTAGATTTAGCACAATCCACTCTGCAGCAAGACTGTGCGTGTGCTGATAAGCAACCGAGCTGCTGGGAGAGCATTGTCTGCAGCTTGTCCCTAGAGCTCTGGCTATTTATTTCACTTCTACCCCATTTGAGCAAAGGCATTTACTAAATTTTGCTTGATGCTGTCACAGGATGCCTTTGAAAAGCACTATGTTTGCAGTCAGGCTGAAAATGTTGGCAAAAGAGGATGTCTTGTGACAAGCTCGCAGGGCTGCATTGGCATGGGCCCGATTTCTTGGGGAAAATTATCCCTTCACTGGGCAATTAAAATCCATCTGGTAATTCTGCCAGCTGAAGAATTCAGTGACTTCAGTGCCAGCTACTATCAGTTATGGATGTCCCAAATTTCCATTGAATGAGATGTTGAGAACATTCACTCCACAATGAAATACCCTTTGTAAAATGTTTTTCAAATACAGAATGGGAAAGGAGATCATATAATCAGAGAATTGTTTAGCAGGAGTTTTTACCACTTTTGCACTGTTAACCTTCTGGACCATCAGGTAAAACCCACAGATACCTTTCTCAAGATAATACTTCAAATGCATGTGATAAATACATAAGTTTGTCAGGAACTAATAGTGTTGAAATAAAATTATAAATAATTATTAGTGCTTTAAAGAATGAGGTGAAGCAGTAGGTCTTTATAGCTAATGCAATTTTAAAATAGTGGTGAGCATAAATGTTACAAGATACATGCAATGTTTTTATGTTATAAAATTATTTTTATTTCTTTTCATGATAAGTTCAGAGGATTAATGCTATTGAATTTTTTTGCCCACATCCCTAAGTCAAAGAAATGCTTAATTTCAATTAGGGATTAGTAATAATAAAACATTATATATCCACTCATGTACATTGTCCATAATTTATGAATATCTAGAGGGAAAATATTGGTTTCAGGGTGAAAAGACTTGACAGCAATTTAGTGCTATCATTCAAAATGTGTTATCTATGCAAGTCATTTTAGTAACTCTGAGTCATAATTTTAAAAAATTTATTTCATGGGGAGTTTTGTGAACATTGAATGATATAATAACACCAGTAATAATACTTACTGAGCACTTACTCTGTGTCAGGAACTGTGCTAATTGCTTAGAGGCTTTAACTGAAAACACAGGAGAGAATTCTTGGTATGTTAAAAATGTGTCTAAATATACATTAGTTCTTCCAATAGGTCTGAAAACCTTAGAAAATCTATTTTGGCCTACACTTTACATGGGAAAATTTAAAGCCTGCAGGAATTCCTCCCAATCACCAGAGGAAATTATATTAACTCATGTTCATTTAAGTTTAGCAGGGGAAAAGGAACAGTAAGTGATTTATTCCAAACTTTTCATTTTGATGGATGTCACTCTGAGGAATAGAGGGATTGTACACCAAAAATATTCCACTGAGACTATCAGGTTCTAGCCTCTAGTGCTGCTTCTTTTCAAAGTTCCTCCCTCAGCACAGTCTTGTGGTGGTGGTGGTTGGAGCAATCATCAAAACATCTAACCACATAGCACATACCAGTCAGAAAGAACTACAGAGAATTCCAAAAGGACATTCATATAAAGCAAAGACCTTGCACCTGTGAAAAAATGTTCCAATGCCATTTAAAACATTTTAAAGCATATGTAAAAAGAGCCATTTCTTTCATCTGTGCAATAAGTGGATATCTGATACAAACCTAACAATGACTAGTTTAGAAGAAAAAAATATATATAGTTTTTCTGTAACTAAAGGTATTTTATTATAGGAATTATAGGTTAGAAACCAGTATTAAAGATACATTATTACAATTTATCTTTTTAATAAGGAAATAACAAGAACTGCTTGATCATTTTCCTCAAAGCTTAAAAACCATCTAATTTTTATAAAAATTAATAAATATGAAATGTTTATACTATATTAATATTATAAAACCTGTTGATATCAAATTCAACTTCAACAACATAAATAAAAACATTACATAAATCGTTATGATATCTATACTCACAATTACCATTACGCATTTTTGGAAATAGCTAACAAACTAAAGAAGTAAAAAATACTTCTAGTATAAAATTTTGAAGAAGCTAACAGTAAATATGATTGCATACTTGGAACTGAAGAATAAACTAAAAATCTGCTACCAATAATAGAAAATCTTATAAGATTCTGGGTCCAAAATTTTTATATACAGCTTTCATATATTCAATCAAAATCCAGTTAAAGAACATAATAACAGAAAAAAAAATCCATTCAAACAGCAAATAAAACAGAATAAGTATTTAGATATAAACCTAACAAGAAGTGTCAAGTTCTATATAAACGAAAAGTTGAAATGCTCCTGAGGTACACAAAGATGATTAGAACAAATAAAAAGCTCTGCAGTGTTTGGAGAGGAAGATTCAACATCACAGTGATATCTTTTCTCCTTGAGTTACTGTACCAGTTTCTCATGGTATAAATACCATGCAAACCCAAGTTTTTCTCAGGGTAAAGTTAAAACAGCTAAAAAATAAAGCTTGGTACTTAAGTGTATAAAGCTACCAAATTTTGAACCATATTCTATGTCTCATGAATAGAGTCCTGTGATACTGGCAAATAAACAGAGAATCAATGTCTTTGATTAGAAAGTCTAAAAATAGGTTGTTAGTGCAGAATAAAGATGGTATTACAAATACATACTGGAAACATTAACTATTTAGGGAAAAAGTGATACAACAAATTAAGACCCATTTGGGAGAAAATTATTTAGATTTATACCTCAGTCGGAATAGTAGGACAAATTCCAAGTGAATCAAATATTTAAAACAAAAGTTTTTGAAGATAAAACCATTAAAATGTTGATAGGAAACTTGGGATGATTGCATTTATAAAATAATATAAGGTAAGAAAAGACATTTATAAAGATAAGGCAAGACTAAGAGGTAATTAAAACAATGATCAATTCAACTTCATGACTGCATGACAAACATCACCCTAAGCAAAACGCATAAAAGAATAAAAAACTTTTCAACTTATTACAGAAAAAAATTAGAATATCGTCTTCAATATATCTACAATGAAGAAAGAAAATAGACCAAGATCTAACAGAATAATGGGAAAAGGATAATAAGCAGAGTTCAAGTAAAAGAAAATGCAAATGACTCTTAAACATACGGAAAGATGCTCAGTCTCATTTAAAAAGGAAAAGATAAATTAAATTACAGTAGGATTCCATTTGTAACCCATTTAATTACCCAATGTAGACGTTTGATAATTCAGAGTGCCCAGGAGCATGTGAGGCAACAGGCATTATCTTCCTGGTGAGAAGAAGATTTGCACATACATGCAAGACAGCTTGACAATATTTAGTATCATGTATGCGTGTGTATATATGTGTGTGTGTGTGTGTGTGTGTGTGTGTGTGTGTGTGTATGTATTCTATGTTTAATAGTTTTCTTGTTATTGTTTTGTTTTGAGGCAGAGGTAAGTTCTCATTATGTTATCCAGGCTGACCTCAAACTTATGATTCTCTTGCCTCAATCTCCCAAGTAACATGGGTTGTAGGCATGGAATACCATACCTGGATGCTAAAAGAGTTCTTACAAGTAGATATTTTTACATATCTTAAACATTTTTACATTTGATTAAGAAATAAAACACCAATATTAATAAAGTAGGAACTTATGGAAACTATTCCAAGATGGATTCTAATGAAACATATGTGAAAATTACACTCATTTAGTAATTTATAGAGTTAGGTAAGTAGTAGAGATGGGTAGGTAGGGAAATTTAGATAAGTGGAGATAGATGGACAGATGGAAGGGTGAATGGATGACTGGAGAAGGGGAGAGAGATGATTGATAGATAGAAAGATAGATATAGATAGATAGATAGATAGATAGATAGATAGATAGATAGATAGATAGATAGATAGGTGATAGAGTCCATTGCTTTTTCTGCCTTTTTATCCATGTCATCCACCAAGTCATACGCATACTCATTTTCTCCTAACTCCCTATTAGACCCTGATACCAACATTTCAGACACACAATTTTACAATAATACATAATGAAGAAGTTCAACTTAGAATGATACTTTCCACTAAGGCAATATTTTTCAAAAATCTAAAGTTTTTTTTTTTTTTTTTCAAATGGGCCTTAAAATGAATTTAGGGTTAGAAATAGCATTTTATTGGAAAAGAATAAGACAGAACAGACTAGAGAACATCAATATGCATAATAAATAGGTTTACATATTATCTCATGACAGTTTTCCTTCAGCTTTAATTATAATTTCATTTATGTGTGGACTGGTTTTGACATAAAATATATTTATTAAAAGGAGACAAGATAATAAGCCCATAAGATTTTTAAAAATCATTACCAGACTTTAGGAACCAAAAGATAGGGGGATTTAATCTCAAATCAAGATAAGAAATCATTTTCCAGTACTTTACAAATTATATCACAACTATAGAATTTAATATTTATACTGAATTAACTAGATTTTTTTGATAATTTATTTATTTTGATTCATTGTAAACAAATGGAGTAAAACTTATTTCTCAGGTTGTGCATGAAGTAGAGTCATACCATTTGTGTAATCATACATGTACATAGGGTAATGAGGATTGTCTCAATCTGTTATTTTTCACTCTTTTTAAAATTCATCTTCTATACGATTCCTTATGCTGATAAAGAATCTGAGATATAGTGGAATTCAGTTTTTTCCACATTTATTTAGCTAAGAAAACTACAAAGCAGAATTGGGATAGCCACCGAGGCTCAATCATATACCTTCTCAATCAACAGGTATACATGCAAAATTAATCATTTATCTATGCACTCATTTAAAACATACTTAGTGTATACTCCCTCTTCATTGAAATTTTTAAAACAATTGTTCATTGCAAATGCTTCAGGCATAGGGCTGAAGATTTTGTATAGGTAGGGCCAAACAGACAAGGCCCTTGTTTTAAAGGGAAAGCACAGTCTGACATCCATAAGCCTGGTAAGTGGCAAAATGTGAGTGAACTTCAGAAAGTATAATTTCTCTGTGAATAATGTTGTCACTGATGCTTGAGAATAACTACAATGGAGACAAATATAAAGAAAACAAATAGAAAAAAGATACCTGCCATTTATACCTACAAAAGTCTAAATCCTCACTTCTTTCCCTAACTGGCATGATTTGACATTGGTCAAGTCACTTCTCAACCTCAGTTTTCTCATCTTAAAATGGAGATTATAACACCTAGATTTCAGGGCTATTGGAAGGAGGATTGGAAATGATACAGTGAAAATGCAGGAGAATCCATCTGGCACCTGGCAGCCATGACTTTTAGCTATTATTCTCAGTGAATCCACATATTCTGTAGAATATTTGCTTAAAACAGGAATTTGGATAACTCTACATAAATGCTAATAGATAGGAAGCCTCCCTCATTAGGGCCTGACAAGTCTCCTGCATGTATAAATGCCAATTTGTAGTCCTTGGCAAGTATAAATATAAAAGTTGTCTACTAATAATGTATTTAATGAGGACAATAAAAACACAACACAGCACAGAGAAAATGGAGGGTTCAATATTGTCATCCGTGCCAAAGCATTTCATTGTTCCATCTATGCATCTGGAAAGCCACGTTTGCTTCTATTGAAGATTCTCTTGAGTCAATAGAAACTGGTCCTGCTTAAGGCATCCATATCTAATGTAAAATATTCCCCTCAAGACTTTAAGGCGGATGTTATTTGGCAACACCCTCTTTGGGGTTTCCTATAAACATTTATCCTGACCTTTGATACCTTTCCATTCCTTGGAGTTTAGCATCCTTAGGGTAAAGATTACAAATTATTCAGAATTAGGTGGTAGTTAGAGAATATAGCTTCACTAAAGAGACAGTGAAATGTATAGAAATTCTACGAATTTATCTAGGGCAAAAAGCTATAGCTACTTTGGGAAAGGTTTATGTAAGTTCTGACATTTCAAAATGAGGCATCAAATATTCTTGAATGCTTAATTTTGTAAGCTGGGCTCCTTGTGATTTTGAAAGGAAAAAGAAAAGGAGGAGGACTTTTAAAGAATTACTTCTACCCCATCCATTTTGTCATCCCATGGCAGACAGAAAAGGGTTCCCTGCGCAAAAGGTTTTCATGAGGTTAAACAAAAGACTTCAAAAAACAAAGAGAAAACATTTTAACCACAGTAAGAATGATAGTCTTGAGAGAAAGCAAATGGTTCACACTGGGGAAAGACATGGATTCTTCTGGTCTATTGGAAAAAGTAATGTACTGGATACTATATAAATGGCCTCAAAATGACTTTTCATGCCCCTTCATTTCTCTCCCGCCCCTCTAAATCCCAGTTCAAGGCATTAACTTCATTCCAAGACAGAGCTGAGCAATGTTCAGGAATCTGGGCTTCTGCCTTACTGATAACTCAATACAAACACGGTTAATGTGGGTGATTCTGAACTAGTGACTAATGGGTTTCCCTGAACCCTAACTTCCTTCCAAACTGGAGGAGCAGTTCCTTTCTCTTCCCCTTTTCAGAATCTGACTTCCCTTAGTACAGAAGGCTTCCCTTGACAGTAATCCTATGGTTGATGATTCCTCCATTCAAAGGAAAAGTACAACAACTTAGATACTGGAAAAGGAATAATTGGCACATGAGTTCCTCACAAACAAAACCCGATAACATATTACTTTAGAGAGTGAACTATTAAATATTTTCTAGTGACAATATCTTAAAACTTTATTTTCGAGGAGAAGAGAAACATAACCATTATACACAGATAAGTCTGGTTATAGTATGTTGACCTTAGTATTGTTTGTTATCCATCTATTATCTATAGGAAAGAACACAAAATTCAGAAAGAAGAAAACCAAATGAGTTGCCATTGGCACCCCCTCTGCTTTAAGAGTGCATTTTTCCTAAGAGAAAATCTCCCTTTCCCTGCCAATTCCAAGATGTTCTGGTTAACTGGAGCAAGGGATCACCCTGCCCTGCACTGAACCCAAACAACCTTTGTGCATCATTTGGTTCTCTGTGCTGGGATGCATTTCAGCTTCCACCTGTGTCAGATGCTTTGACTGTTGTACATGATAACTTATATCTAGAGTTAAAACCACTACCAAACCAAGTCCTTCCTATGTTTTCCATCTTCCAACCTTAAAGGCAAGATTCTCCCTTTTATTTCCAAGCAGTTGTAATAGTCCAGAAGAAAACTGTCCCTCATACACAGTCTCTGTTGCAGACACTAGGATTTCCAAGACACCAAAGGAAGAGAATGGCACAGGGGAGTCCAGGACACACAAGAGAGTGTAGGTTAAAGAAGTGTTTTAGTCAGCTTTTTCACTGCTGTAACTAAATGACTCAACCAGCACAAATGTAAGGAGGGAAGGTTTATTTAAGGGCTCAAGGTTTCAGAAGTCTTAGTCCCTAGAAGGCCGGCTCCATTTCTAGGGGCTCAAGGTGAGGCAGAACATCATGGCAGAAGAACATGGCAGAGGGAAGCAGCTTGCATCATCAGGAAACAGAGAGAGAGTCTCCACTCTCCAGATACAAAATATATACCCCAAAGCCACACCCCCATTCCAGTCTCCAGCCACACCCTACCACTTCATTAATCCCACTAGGGATTAATTCCCTGATTGGATTAATACTCTTACAACCCAATCATTTCACCTCTGAATTTTCTGTATTGTCTCACATGTGAGCTTTTGGGGGACACCTCACATCTAAACCATCAAGAAGAATCCCCCGGGCCAAAGGGAACTGCATGGGGCAGTATGCGGACACAGAAGTCAATTGAGAACTGTGAACTTCAGTAGCATACTGCTTTTCAATCTCAATTCTCCTCATCAGGAGGTTTGGATACTGGTGACCTTCAAGCACATTTTGAAAATCACTGAGTTCTATGAATATTTTGATAATAGGAGAAGTAGAAAGAATGAGAGGACTGGGGAGACGGACTAGTTCAATGTAGTGGAAAAGACACGCATCCCACAGGTTGACAGTAGAAGTCTTCATCTCAGGCAAAGGACAGAATGACTCCAGAATGTAATGAAGAATCTTAATAAATGTTTCTTTACAGAGAAAAGTTACCTAGGAGTGGGATAGACACTCTGAATTTCAGACCTTTTCCTGACTTCTGTAAACTGTGCCTCACATAGGAATCTTAATCAAGTGATTAATTCTAAGAAGCCTGTACTGTATTATATTTATCCCTTGCTACATGAGGGTGACATCAGTCACCTCCTAATGTAATGGGCTGACAGATCTGACTCCATGAGAATGTTATAGGCCAGACTCTAAGGAAAATGACTAAACAGACTCCATTTTGCTCTGAGACTCCATGTTATATAAGAAATAAGCTTCTCCCATGGGAACACCCCACCTCTGTACCCATCATCAGTTACTTAGTGTGACATGTTTAATAATTTACAATGGCAACTCCTATGTAGTAAAGAATTGCTCTTTTTTGATTCTTATTGCTCCTAAACAATGTACCATGTGAACAGTGATTGTGTGGATATTAGTAACCATTCCTTAGTTCATACCTAGGTAAGGGTCATTTTGACACACTTCCTCCTCTGTTGATGATCTCATGATGTTAGTTTGTAATTTCGAATCATAGCAACAGACACTTATGATTGATGTGATTTTTGGTATAAGAACCCCCACAACCCTATGTTGGGGCTATTCTCCCAATAGCCATTTTTTGGGGCATTGTGTGAGACAGTCAGCCAGCCAGCTTAATAAAGACTCTCGAATTTGGACTTCTCAGTGGTGATCAGTCTGTTCTTAAGTTGCGCCCCCATAACACTAAATAACATGAAATGGTACTTAATTTGGAGACATTAAGTGATATTTCTCTATTCTTAGTAAGATCCTGAAGGAGGACATTCACTTTTAAATCAAAGAAGAAAAATGCAGGTTTGGGGAAGTAAAACATTCTCAGAGTAAGGACCATTTACTTAAAAAGCTTTCACAACTCAAACAAAGGTTACAGGATAATATTAGATGGAACCTTTTAAAATTACCAATACTTGAGGGTTTCTGACCTGCAAAAGCAACAGTTTACAATGGTTTGAAATACTAGTATTTTTAATAGCAAAGTATGGTAGGTTTCATTGCATCAGGTGAAAATAATTAGTATGAAGCTCCATGAACAAAGTCAACATATTCTTTTTCATCCCTGATATTCCTGATGAACTCCTATGCCCTGCATGTAGTGAGCACTTAATAAGTATTGGTTGCATAAACAAATGGTCTATATGACAACAAGGTGTTTTCAGAGCTTTGAAACTCCCTTGTGACTGTTGAAGCCATAATTTGTTTTGACCTTATATGATCTGTACTGGGTTGTTAATTTTTGAAACTCTCTTTTCTATTTCCATTCATTCATTGTTTTTTATTTTTTATTTTATATTGGTGAGGCCCTGCATTGAACCATGGCCTATACAGAACTGTCAGCTAGACCACAAACCAGGATGTACCTTACCTTCTCACCTCTTCTGTCTTTCAGAACTGAAATCATTTCACCATTACAGTTGCAATCACTGTTCAATAAAGCTCCCAGTAGACCCTCTTTCACCTTTGTCAGATTTCTAGTTTCTTGTTTGAATGTCCTTCATCTTTTCCAATTGTCCTTTGGCTACATTCAATACTTAAGTGACTATTACTTTGCAATGCATGCACTGTAACCCCAATTTTCCATTTGTTGGAGTTTATTTTCTGAGGAAAATTGCACTTCATTATAGATCTATTCATCTGTGAGTTGGGGAGGGGGTGGATATAGTATTTTTCCAGTCTTTAAATGGGTCACTTTTTTTCCCCCTTTTCCTGAGTAGGGAGTGGGAAAACAAGTTTGTGCTCTTCTATAGTTGATTTGGCAAAAATGCCTAATCAGAGGTATTAGGGCCATGGCAATTCCTCAGTGCCAGCACAGAATGCATATTACTTATGAAATGCAAACAAAAGGGTAATAATTGAAAATTCCAGTGCACTATTCATAGCAGGTAAAAATCATATGCGATTCAAAGAACTCACAGCTGTACAACACTATCTAGCTCAATATACTTGTACTTCACTTCCCATAACAAAGATCCTCTGAAAAATAGCTTGTATACTAATTTTTTATGTATGACTCATATTTTCAGTGTCATAGGAGACACATGGATAAAAATTAAAGAATGCATTTAAATAGCATTTTACATTTTACAAGGGGCTTTATAATACATTTTATGTCACTGAGTTTTCATTACAAAGAAAACTGTACAGGAGATAAACCAAATGGCAGTATTCCTACATATTTTGGCTGGGTTAGGTTCTATGACTTGCTCAAAATCACACAATAAATAATTTGCAGAATCCATTCAAGAAGGTAAGATTTTGGTCTAAAATTCAATGTTTTCCCCCCTGTTTCAGGTTGTAGATATGTACAGTTTAACTTTCAATGTTTTGTATTTCAGACTGATTATGATTCTTATTTCATTTGGATATCTTTCCTACAGATTTGGTTATATTTCCTACAAATTATGGCTAAATGATGTACATCAAGATATGGATCAATGATAAGCATAATTCTGCCTCTTTGAGATTTTTAGTTTTATAAAAAGCTTCCACAAAATTTTAGTCAAATGTGAAAAAGCTGTGTCTTACCCATTCCAACTCCTGTCACAAAGTACCACAGGCAGCTTCTAAGCAGCAGACCTCTACTTCTCACAGTTCTGGAGGCTGAGAAGTCCAAGATTTCATCACAGGCCGACTCAGTGTCTGATAAGGCTCCTTTCTCCAAAGGCCAGCTCCTTACTACTTCCTCACAAGGCTGAAGGAAAGCAAAAGCCTCCAGGACCTCTTTTATATAAGGGTGCTGATTCAATTCATAAGGGTCCCACCCTCACGACTTGATCACATCCCTGAAGGCCCAATCTCTTCATACTCTCACACTGGGGATGAGTTTCAACATCTGCATTTTTGGGAGATACAAATATTCAGATGATAGCAGACTGCTTCTATGTTTTTGATGTGTAACCAGCAAAGAACAATAGGGAAACACAGCGTTTTAGGACCCTGGCTTTATTTCTATGAAATTCCAGAAAGATCCAAGATGACAGAATAGAGGAGGTCATGTTCCTAGCTGCTTCATGGCATGAAACCAAGAGATCAGAAAGGCAGATTCTCTGCGAGGTGGGTGAACTAAAAAAAAAAAAAAAAAAAAAAAAAAAAAAGCGGTGGGGAGGACTTTACTGGAACCTAAAACTGAACATTCAAAGCAAAACAGGGACACAGGGGGTTGGATATAATAAAATAAGGAAAAAATTCCCAGAGGCACAGCCACTGCCACAGCTGGCCAGTCCTCTAGCCCTCTGTGAGCATAGTAGAGAAATGAAGCAATTAAAGGAACCCACAGTTTTGCGAGGCCCGAGGTGTGGAGGTGTGTCTGGATACAGAGTGTTTAGAGGCCAAAGACATTGCCCAGCAAACCCGAAGGACTCACAGGACGATATCCCTGTGTGCAGAAAGAAGCCGCCATCTCTCCAGGCAGCATTTGGAGGACAAAGGCGGGAACTATTTTGCAACTTTGGCTCTAGGACTGTCAGGCGGGAACTATTTTGCAACTTTGGCTCTAGGACTGTCAACTGAGTAAGCTGATTCCTGGCAAACCCAAGCTTAGCCTGAAATGCATGTCCAGTAACACACACTACACAATTTAGAGTGTGCTTTACTGATCAGAAGAAAATCAAATGTGGAAAGAGATTTACACAGGAGACAACTATTCATGGAAACCCAAGGTGCTCTACCCATCCCCCTTCAATACAAAGTCTTGCAGAACCAACAGGGAGAGATGAATCTGGTTGGAAACTCAGAAGGGCAAAGGCGGAAGAAACTGGAGACTAAACTGGAGACCAGGAAACATGGGGTCTCCAGGTGACATGGGGGATTACCAATTGGCTTTCCCACCACACAAGTTGAACCCAAGGGAGATCCCTGGAGTAAAGTCTTCCAGCATGGACCAGCAAGTACTGGATGCTGGAGGTGTGCTGATTTAAAATCTCCAGGTCATTAGCATTCAGCAAAGAGTCTGAAGCCTCCCTAAGCCCAAATCCTGCCTCCAGGAATTCCACATACAGGATTACCCCTCTCACTCCAGCAATACATCACATTCCAGAAGACCCCACCTAAAATTGCTGAAAAGAGACGTTGAGAATATTTTTAATTTCAATGGAAAGAATTATTTCACGATTCATCAAGAGTTTTTTCTTTTCTTTTTTAAAAATTCTTTTCAATGTTTAATTGTAACCTTAATGGAACATGCGCATTTACACAGATTTCTTTTTTTCTTCTTCTTCTTATCTTTAGCATTTCTGAAGCCAGTTATTTTACATGGATTAGTTTTTTGTGAACTAACATGTTTGACTAGTATATTTTAGTTTTGTATTTTTAATTTTTCAATTTTTAAAAAATTTTGCTTTATATATATTTTTTCTCCTACCTGTTTCCCTTTATTCTCTTTTCTTCTGCTAACAGCCAATCTCTATTGTTCTCTCTTTTACTCTTCCTTTAATCTTTTACTTCTGTCTTCTCTCCTCCTCCCTCATAATCATCACATTGTATATCACTTCTGTTCTCTCCTGTCCACCATTTGAAAATGTATATGTTGCAAACTTGCTGTTTTTATTATAGGAAATAACTGATCATATCATTTCTATTTATTGTTACAATTAACATTGTAGATGTCATAGTAGGAACTATTTGGTTTAATGTTATAAATTGTTTGCATTTATTGTTATTATTTGTCTCTCCCTAGATAGTGAGGTACTGGAAACCTTCAGGGACATTATAAGTCCACAGATTAGAAACTCTACTACCTCAGATACATACTGTTTGCTGGGTAGTTTGTTCCACAAACAACATGGAAAAACAAAGGAACAAATTACCCCAAGCAAACCAAGATACTCCAATAACACACTTCATGAACAACATAGTGGAAGAAATGTCAGAGAAGAAGTTTAGAATGTACATAATTAAACTGATCTGTGAAGTAAAGAATGATGTAAGACAGCAAATACAGGGAGCAAGAGATCACTTCAATAAAAGTATAGAGATTCTGAAAACAAAATAAATCCTTGAAATAAAGAAAACAATAAACCTAATTAAAAATCCAATAGAAAGCATCACCAACAGACCAAATCACTTGGAAGATAGAAACTCAGACAACACAAACAAATGTATAATCTTGAAAATAAAGTTGACCATGCAGAAAAGATGATAAGAGTCCATGAGCAGAACTTTCAAGAATCATGAAATAACATATAAAGACCAAATTTAAGATTTATTGGGATAGATGAAGGAGTGGAGATACAAACCAAAGGAATGCACAATCTTTTCAATGACATAATATCAGAAAATTTCCCAAACCTAAAGAATGAAATGGAAAATCAAATACAAGAGGTTTACAGGACCCCAAATGTGTAAAATTACAACAGACACACATCAAGTGTGTGCATATCATACGTATCATACAGAATAAGGATTGAATTTTAAAGGCTGCAAGAGAAAAATATCATAATACATATAGGGGGAAACTAATACAAATCTCAGCTGATTTCTCAACCCAGATGCTCAAAGATAGGAGGTTCCTGGAATAACATATACTGAATTCTGAAAGAAAGGGGATGCCAACCAAGAATCCTATATCCAGCAAAATTAAGCTTCAATTTTGAAGATGAAATAAAAACTTTCCATGATAAACCAAAATTAAAAGAAACTGCATTCAGAAAGCCTGCACTTCAGAATATTATCAACAAAATATTCATGAAGATGAAATGAATAAAAACAAGTGAAAACCTGTGAAGGGAGGAACTACACTAAGAGAAATAATCAATCAAAAGAGAAATTAATTCAAATTAAAAACTAGAAATAAACCAAAATGACCAGGAACACAAATCATATCTCAATAATAACCTTATATATTAATGGCCTAAACTGATCAATCACAAGGCATAGACTGGAAGACTGGATTAAAAAACAAGACCCAACAATATGCTATCTCCAAGATACTCACCTCATAGGCAAAGACATCTACAGACTGAGGGTGAAAGGATGGGACAAAAACAATTACTCACATGGAGTTTGTAAATAAGCAGGGGTTTGTATCCTCATATCAGATAAAGTGGACTTCAAACCAAAGTTAATCATAAGGTACAAAGAAGGATGTTTAATACTGCTTAAGAGAATCATACATCAAAAATATATATACCCAAACAATGCAGTATCTATGTACATCAAACAAACCCTTCTCAATTTCAAAAATCAAATAGACCACAACACAATAGTACTGAATAACTTTGACATGCCTCTGTCACTACTGGATAGATCCTCCAAAAAAACTACTAAATAATGAAGTTATAGAAGTAAAAAAAATAATTGATAATTTAGATATAACAGACATATATAGGCTATTTCATCCACGACTGAGTACACTCTCTTCTCAGCAGCTCAAAGATCCTTCTCTAATATAGACTATGTTGTGTAAGCTATCACATATATTGGCATACAATTGTAATATTACCTTAATATATTTTTACATTCTGTAGGATTATTTTGATAGCTCCCTTTCCATTGTTATTATATTTTGTATTCTTACTTTCTTATTAGACTTGTTTGATTTTTTCATCAAATTTTAGTGGTATTAGTTCTCTATTTCATATATTTCTGCTCCTACTCTTATATTTTCCTTCCTACTACATAATTTGAAAATAATTTGATTGTTATTCTAACTTATTTCTTATACATGTACTTTAAATTATAGATGTTCATCTGAGTACTGTTTCATTCAGAGATCCTGTTATTTTAAGCTTTTATTATCACTTAGTTCAAAGCACTTTTTATTTACTTATCTTGTGCTTTCTTCCTTGACCTCTGAGACATTTATAAGTGTGCCATTTAATTTTGAAATAGTTGACTTGTGGGGGTGGGGTTCTATATATCTTAAGGTGATTGATTTCCAATGTAATAAATCATGAAGGAAACAAAGTCTGCATGGTTTCAAATTTTAAAAAAGGTAATGGAAATGCTTTTTATATTGATTCTATTGGTTACATACAAGTCAAAACTGATTAAATTGAATACTTCAAATATGTGCATTTTATTGTACTTCAATTTTACCTCAATAAAGCAATGGAATTAAAAGTCCTGTTAGAATCCAAAAAAAAAAAAAAAAAGAAGAAGAAATTTCAATGAAGATTGTCTACTCTAGAGACAACAGTTTTAAAATGAGGACTCTTCTGCTGTATTATTTGTTATTATTGCTTCTTATAATTCAAATATATTTAGCTAGAGTGAATACTTATTTTGTTTTTTATGTATCAATTAAAATAAATTAAATAGCAAAAAATAAAGAAATAGGTTAATCAGTTCCCAATTTTTAACATGATATGCAAAGTTCTCTGGTTTAACCCTTGTCTACCTTTGCACCTTAGTTTTGTTTTAATGTCCTCTGATGTTTCCCTGCTCTCTTTGAAGCAGAGGTGAAAGAATGAGGCTTTGAGCCAATGTGGTCTTGAACAAGTTTCCAGAGAGTTACCCAAATGCTACGAATAGGCATGAATTCAACAAAATTCAACTTGTTAAACTCCTTTTTCAAAGTACATCTCATGTATTACCTCTTTGATATAATAATTCTCACCCTTTCCTGGGAAAATGACTTATTCCACTTGTGTGTTGCTCAGGAATTCAGTTTGGTTTATTATACTCATTTTCATCAACTACTATCTATGTCTGAGCACTACACTTAGTGTTAATATTCCCCTTATGTGCTTATTATGGTATTCACTTTTTGGACATCTAATATTTTTCCACCTGCATGTCTCATAACTAAACTTTAAAATGATTAGAGATAGTCCTCATGTCTTTAGTTACCTATTCATCAAAAATACCCATCATAATTCTCAGCAGTAATATCCTCTATGTCAACCACAGCAGAAATAAAGATGAAAAAGACATAGGATCTTAGCATGTACTGTCAATGTACTCTTACTTTAGCTACAGAGATAGAGAATAAAATCCCCAAGTACTAAATGGCTTGAGAAGTCTGAGATAGAGGTAAATATGGATGAAAAACTTATCAAATTATAAAGCAGGGTGTCTTATTTGATATATGTCAATTGATGTCATGGTGTCTACTCTGAGAGCTTCACAAAGGAATTCATGGAGAAGTTGATTATTTATGAGACTCATTCATATGATTTCAGTTAATGGTAAATATCAACATTTCCCAGCTGGGGAATGTTCCTGTAGCCATCAGTGAAGCAAGGTAATAGAAAAACGGGTAGTCAAGAAATCACAGCACAAGTCAAACTGTAGAAGCTATGGCTTTCTCAGTGCCAGTAATGAACCAAAAAGAGAAGGTAAAAAGTGAAACAGTTCAGAATTTTCTAAAAAAAGGAACTCATATGCCCTGATTTTTTTTTTTTCTTTTTTTTTTTTTTTGGGTGGTGTTAGGGATTGAACCTGGGAATATTTTAACATTGCTCTACATCTCCAGCTCCTCATCCCCTTTTAAAAAATTTAATCTCTCTCTCTCTCTTTTTTTTTTTTTTTTTTTGCTAAATTGCTGAGACAGGCTTGAACTTGCAACCCTTCTGCATCACCTCCCTAAATTGCTGGGATTACAGACTTGTGCCACTGTACCCAACTATGTCCTGAATTCTTTATTCTCGGGGGGCCTCAGGGTCTCCTGAACAAGGGACTAGCTTAGGGTATAAACACAAAGACAAAACAAATGATATGGTTATATAAGGTTAAAGGCAACTGGACACTGACTTACTGGCCCTGAGATCTTTTCCCATCAACTTGTCAAGTACCGGAAATTCCCATAGTCCCACATGTTTTAAGAATACTATTGGTTTCCCTTTGAATCTTGTTAAAAACAGACAAAGAGTAGAATGTGAGAGATGTAATGAATTTAACAAAGTTTCACCCACAAGCTCACTTTATATGTAGTGAAGTGAAGAGTGAAAAGGAGTTGTCCAAGTCAGAGAGGCTCTGGCATGGGAACAACTGAAGTGAATTTATTACCAACTAAACAATAGGTAGAGTGTTAGGCAAGTTCAAGGTTGTTATCTCATTTACTCCTCAGTATGACTGCTAGCAGGGTTTTGTATCTTTATGATCAAGAATAAACAAGGTGAAGTTCAGAGGCACTAATCAATTTTCTTCAGACTGTACCATTAGTGAATGACAAGAGAACCAGAATCCTTAGACTTTCCCTTAGGAAGCAAAGCCAATAACATGGATCAAATGTATCAAAGGTTTGAAAGGCTGGCAATAAGCACATGGTAGGTCAAATCCTTTGCAGACTCTTAAATGACTGAATATTAGTTAAAAACAAGCAACAGTTTATCTTCCAAAGTTGAAATGTATTTTTTTCTATTCCTAAAGTTAATTTTCTTCCCTTCCAAAAGTTTCCACCTATGTGTGTGTGTGTGGATGTGTGTATGCGAGCATGCGCATGCACATGGGTGTGTAACATTGATTCATGTTTAGTTTATTTATATTTTTTCTAATAAAATATTCTGCGCTGGCTCAGAATGTCATATACTGACTGAAAAAGCATGAAAGAAGCACCTTCACGTCATGTACTTTAATATCTACTTCTCTGCTTTCTTCATTTTAGGACCAGAGGTATAAAAAAAAAAGAATTGAGGCCATGGATTAGTTAGGTGTTCCTATCTTCCTTCACAGAGCTCTTTCACATCCTTGGTGTTTAACACAATTCACAATCTTCAGACTGACTTATCTTCCATTGCTGAAGCTCAGTCACTTGTGGGACAAATGGATCAGGTCTTACAGGTGAGCGTCCAAAAAGTATAGCCGAATAGCAACATTGAAATGCATAGGTGGAGAAGGATCTATACAGTGGGTGCAAGCTAGCAGTTTTGAGCATACACTGTATTACCATGACTGCAGGTTTTGACACTTGAACTGCTGTCATTGAATAGTTTGGCCATGGTCAAAGCAGCGCTTTGTATAGTTAAAAAGGTGTAACTTTAAGCTCCACAGATTTTGTGTGCTTTCTTTTTTGTTTTCTGTAGTTTACAAAAGCAGAGTTTCTACATCTCAGAAAACTGTACCTTGCATTTTTGTGAAGACTCTGGGAACAGGAAATAAGAAAACTCAAAGTTAACATTACCTTTGTCATTAATTGTGCAACTTGAGTCACATTACCTCTCAATACGTCTCTGTCACCTACAGAAATATGGCCAAATTCCATATTGTATTTTAAAAGACCCTTAAATATATCTGATATTTGCTTACCTCTCAGCCTTGTGATATTATGGCTCTTCACTTCAAAATAAATACCTTTTTCTCACTCAGAATTATTCAACTCACTTCCCAACTGCTCTTCTTCTTATATGTTCTTGCCTTCCTCCACATACACATTTAAATTTTATATCCAAATCACTTGTATTATGTCTATGTGTGTATGCATATATTATATATATATACATATATATGTATATACATATAAATATTGCTGGGTATCCTATATCTTAGAGTAGTGCTCACTAAATATTCATTTAGTGAATGGAGGGTTTTGGTGTTGTGATCCACAATACACAAAACACAATTATATTCTTCCATTCAACTGTAATTCCTTATCCATTATGTAGCATCTTGTCTCTGCACAGAAATTCTTTCTCCCTGATGGATTCTGGGGAAAAAATAAAACACTCAAATTTGGAGATGTGCACATAATCAAAAAATCTCTATATTCTTTCAATTTCTTCCTATTCTAAATGATACTAAAGTGATAGGAAATGTATGCAGTAGTCTCTGAAAGTAAATGCAGGTTTCTGAGAAGCTGTATTTTGTGCAGTACTCAGTATCTAATTTTTATATAAGCAAAGGAAAACTACAGCTCCTGCCACTAAAATTCAAAGTGTTACATGTATTGCACAGTGAAACCCAGGAAGATTCAGTGAAAATCTAATCTAGTGCAGTGCAAGCAGCGGACAATGTTATTTCCTACAAATTAATTTAATTGCTTCTACAATAGCAAAAGGAAGTAGCTGTGTACATCTCGATGTTCCCTTGGGAGTACAACTGAAAGTGGCTTAGAGAACACACCGGAAATCTACTGCAGATCAAGCATTCTAATAGAACCTAGTCCTTACTATGTCACCTAATTTCAATGTAATTTTATATCCAAATAGCTTGTGTTTACTTATTACTTCTTAAAAAATACATGCAGAATGCATTTAATAAATATATTCTTTTATAATGTTAGAAGAATTCATGTTAATAGGACACAATATCAATTGATTAATATGATCAAACATTCTTATCGACACAATTTCCAGCTGCCAGATAAATTTATCCAAACTACTGTAATTTTTTGCAATTTAAAGAATGTGGAAAAGCACAAGAGGTTACATAATCTTGAAAGCACATGATTGCATGAGGGTCTATGGTCTTTGTTTTATTCATCAGTATTTTATTGTACTTTCTATATTGAATGTATGATACATTTGAAATAAGAAAAGCATTTATTTCTTTAGATGTTTTAAGTAGTTAGAAAAAGAAAAATTTAAGGCACACATTGAGCTAAAAGACAACTGTCAAATGCAAATGGGAAAGGCTTTATGAATAAGAATCAGCGAGAACTGCAGATACAGTGATGAACATTTCAAGCAGAAACAAGCATTAGCAAACATCAATACTATGTATTTAATGGGTAAATAAATGAACAGAGTTTTCAATAGTAATTGTTTTAGTAAAAATAAGTATTCTAGATGGAACAATAGAATATAAAAATGCTGTGAAAAAGTGAATGATTTTTTTCCATCTTGGGGATCAAATGCAGAGTCTCATGCACCATGGACCACTGAACTGTATCCCCAGCTTAAATACCTTTAAAAGTAGGTTTTCTGCTTTCTACTTTCAAATATACTAATGAATCTGAAGTAACCCCAGACAGAGATAATGCTCTATTTTATAGATGAAGAAATAATATGGAGGCTAAAAGTATTTATTCTTTCATTTATTAAAAAATATTATTGAGAACTCACACTAAAGCACACACTGTTTTGAATGCTGGAAAGTCAGGAAAAAACAAAATTTAAAGACCCTCCCTTTGATGGAGAGTCCCTATCCAGTGGGGAGCAAGTTGCTAAGGTGGGACCAGGGAATTTACATTTTTAACCAGTCTCCAGGTGGTGAGGATCTGCTGGCTTGGGGATTACAGTTATGCCAGCAAAGGGAAAGTTCACATGGTGGAGCTGATAAACAATGACGGAAAAGGGAGGGCAAAGCAGAACTTCTCCTGGGGACTTAATGGGTCTTATTTATCATTTGGAACTTTTCTTTGAGGACAGTCATTAAAATCATTTAAGGACAGTGTAGGTAGGGGGTGCTGAATAAGATTCACATTTTTAAAGTAATTTATTTTGCTGTGGTGTAGAAAGTGGCCTAGAGAGAGGCAAGGTCAAATTCTGAGAATACATGCAGAAGGTGGTGCAATAGTTGAGAAATGACGGTGACTTGCAGGAGGGTCATAGCAATAGAGATGGAGAAAAGCAGATGGATGTGATTAGTCCAGATTTATAGCTGGCGAATGTTATGCAGTGTGTACATACTACATAACAGTGTGTATACTATATATTCAGCAGTCTAGTGAATTGCTACTCAAGTACAGTTCAGTATCACCAGCAGAACCAGCACCAAGTGAGAATTTATTAGAAATGTAGGATCTCAGGCTCCATCCCAGACCTGCTAAATCCCAATCTGCACTTTGGCAACATTCTCAAGTGATTCATATTCTCACTAAAGTTCGTAAAGCATTATGCTACCATAAAATAGCTACCTTGCAACATACCTATTTAGAAAATGTATGCTTCCGAATGGCAAAATGTTTGATGGAAATCTAACTCCTCTCCCAAGACAGTCTAGAATTCTTTATTAGGACTTACATATTAATAAAACAAAGTGATGCAAAAATATAAAGATATAAATTTATTTATAATAATCATCTATCTTAAAATAGTATCCAGAAGATATTTAAATTAATGACTATAATATCTTTAAGTTGAAAGTATCTGGATTATATTTATTCTTTTTTTAATAACTGAGATACATTTAGAAGAAAGTGACTTGTTAAACAATTCTACTAACTAAAGTTGTTTTTGTGAAACTGGCAAAATTGACAATGTAATGATGATACTGTCCAAGGGAAGAAATTTTGGGGGTATAAGTTCTTCTTTATACTTTTAAATTTTGTTAATTTAAGGATTACATCTATTCAAAATGCCACTTCATAAGAAGAAATAAAATATTAGGCATTTCCCAACTTTCACATTATGATAAATATTCATAAGCCAAACAAAAGAATTACAGAGTCCATTAGATGTTCCATTCTCATTTTGCTGAAAACCAATAACAAAATCACTAATGATGATTCATCTTTCAGGCATGTGTTTCAGGATATATTTCTTGCTTTCTTCACTTCACTTTCATTCTTTTTCTTCATAATTAAACACATAGTTGACTGGCTTTAAGATCAATGAGCTCCTGATAGAAACTAAAGTTGAGGCAGACCTAATGATCACCATTTTTTCCTAAAGTGTATTGAATTTATGAAACCTATGCTTCTTCTCACCAGCCTCTGAAGTTTTATTTTTCTCTTTTGCATTCATTTGTATAAATTAATAAAGGCAAAGTTAATGAAATATTAAAATATTTTCACAAACATATATTGCTTTACAAGTAGAGGTGTCAATGCATATAAAATTGAGCTGCTAGCTTGTAGCTGGAGTCAGTTTTGGATAGATTGAAGTGTTCTTACCAAACTGATACAGTTTGAAGTTGGTGCAGAAAAATGGTTGAGGGAATCTCAATGTATAATGCATCAAAATGCAATTTGTACAACTTTTGGAAGAGTAAAACTCAGTTATTATGTATGGCTAAATTTATTTCAATGCATTAATACCAAGGGTCTATTTTCCAACTAAGTTGTATCAAGGGACTAGGTTCAGTAATAAGATGTACACTTTGTCTCAATAGATATTGTTTTGGGAAAATAAAACATGACATATTCACAAGTAATTGTTTTACATTCATGCACTTGAAAGATAAACTTTTAAAACCTTGATTTCTACTTATACAGAATTATGTGTATTTAAAGTAAACAAAATATAATGGTCAATAACAGTAGCAAAGTACTGAATATTCATGATAAAAGACAAGGTAGAAAATTTGTGGATCATGAGGAAATTGTTGCTAGTCGTTATTGTATGTCATTGATTTTTTTTTCCCACAAAAGACTTTACTGTTATTCCCTCTTCTCAGAGTAACTGCATTTAACCTCACAACAATCAGATGTAGTGTTTTATCTATCCCATTTCACAGGCATGAAAACTATAGCTAAGAAAGCACAATAACTTGTGCAAGGCCATGCAGCCCACAGGTGGAACATAGAAGTGGTCTAAGGAGAATCTGTGACTATCCATCCCTTTCCTAAACCATATTCCTGATGTGCCTGCCAGAAAAAAAGCAACAAGAAATAAAGTTGGAAAGATGACTTCTTTGTTTTCAAAACTCCTTTATCTTTCTGAGCTATTTATATGAACAAGACCTATGCAACAGATCACCATGTCTATCCTTTCTGATTACCAGGTCTCCACAACTGTTTCTGTCCTCAACCACATTTATCCCAGTGTAGCATAGTTATCAGCTATATAATTTTCTCAATCCAGTCTATGAATATAAACAATTTAGACCATGTCCACTTCTCCATCATGCAGCCTGAAAATGTAGTCACTCAGCAAATGATGAATGGAATCTGAGAAGGAATGAAATCGCTCTTTTTTCTTTGAACTATTATGTTATTGTCATAAAGATTTCTCTCATATGGAAAATTACTGACTTGATATTAAAAGAAATGCTCTGCATTCTAGGACACTGCATCCCTATACATTAGCAATTAAATTTCCAGAGAAGCAGCATAATGTGGTGATGATGAACAAAACATTTATAAGTAGGTGTTTCACATTCAGTATGAAATAATCAGATAATAGCCTAAATTCTCATTTGAAAAATCAACTCCCAGTTGTCTTTTTAAATTCATACTG
Source organism: Sciurus vulgaris (assembly GCF_902686455.1). Taxonomy (NCBI): domain Eukaryota; kingdom Metazoa; phylum Chordata; class Mammalia; order Rodentia; family Sciuridae; genus Sciurus; species Sciurus vulgaris. Next base: position 78,063,079 of record NC_136472.1, read on the forward strand.
AGCCATAAAGTTTGATGATTAGATAGAAAATCAAAACACAACATAAGACTTTGTATGATCAGAAGGCCAAATTAGCAAATGACTACCATTCATTAATATGATTTACAAACTTTATTAGTCCTGAGGTGGTTAACATTACAAACATTTTGACAATTGCTTTTCTTTATAGATGAAAATAGAAGTTTCTGTGGGTTTCTTGGTGTTGAACTACTAACAGCTTCATGCCTTCCACTTTAGGATTTCACATAATTTCTCTCTGTAGTCTTCATCTTGTTGGACCATGGTTTAGAGATGGTCTGGTTTATAATCATGGCTGTTCAGTGTTCTGAGAACTAATTGCTTTGGCTGGAATGTGGAGTATACCTTGCTACTCAATTCTTCTCCAAGTGAAGATTGTTTGAGTCAGATCTAATTACCAGAGAAAACCAGAAGACCTTCTTTCAGAAACTATTTAACCGTTTTACTGGTGGAACCTGCTGGATAAAAGTTACATTGAAGCTAATATGGTTCAAGATTGAAAAAACAGAAAGTCAAGAGATTCTTAGATTCTTTTCCTTTGTCTCCAATGATTCCCTTTTTTTTTTTCACTATTGCTGGGAATTAAACCCAGGACCTCCCACAGTCCAGCAAGTGCTCTATCATGGAGCTACATCCCAGTCCTTTTTTTTTTTTTTTTTTTCCTAATTTTTCATTTTTAGAACAAACTATTGGGGTATGCCTATTATTTTCTTAATGTTATATAAGGAAACCATCATAGGGAGTATAAGGAATTGTCCCAGATGACACAGGTAAGATCTGGTGGCAATGGAATTCAAATTCACCATGGGAAACATCCTAGATACCTTACCAACTACTTCTCTTCACTGCAACAACCACCCCTGCCATTATTTTTCCAGGACCAGTACCACCACCACTATTTAATGTACTACTTACCCTTTATGGATCATTTCTTTACATGCCCAGCATTTCAATAAAGACTTTACTAATATTAACTTACTAACCCTTTGATAAAGGAGTATAATAACATATAAAGAAGGATAATAATACACATTACTATCCCCATTTAGCAGATAAAATAGGTTCAGGGAGATAAAGTTTCTAAGACTATGGAGTGAATAAGTACATCAAAGAGTTAAATCCAAATCCCACTGATTCCAAAAGTGGGCTTTCAATGTCTGGATGAGATTTCCCTTACTAAGTTTATCTCGGTGGTTCTCAGTCAGGGGCAGTAGCATTCCCTGGAGGACATGTGGAAATGCTGGAGGTCTATTTTGATTGTCCCAAAGCACTCAGAAGACTTATAGAATTTAGTGCATGGCGCCCAGCAAATCTAAACTCCTTCATTGTGCTGGGAAGTCTTACAAAATGCAGGTTGTTCTACACCCAGAATGGCAATAGTGTTCCCTTTGAGAAATACTAAATTATCACTTTTCTTTTTTTACAGGTATTTCTCTTGTTGTGTATCAGCTAAAATATTTTCACACAACCATTGCCATCTTTCATATCCAGTGGTGGTCTAGGAAATGGTGAAGGTTCTTCAACAATGGGGTTACTCTGACATTTGGGGGGGTCCTAAGGCATTTATCATTTATGTTCCTCTAGGAATAGAGATCATTTAAGGCTTTAAATAGCAAATGAGGCAGCTGACGTGTAAATAATGCAAGTTAGCACCTTTGATCCTCTCTGGAGCAATGTAAATGAATTCAGATAACTGCCTAAATCAAATGTGCAGGGAGAGGAATATGAGATTGCTGTGGGGCATGATGCAGGAACTCTTTGCTGTTTTTGGTTGTGGTTTTATTTGTTTGTTCACTCATAGATATTTGTCTACCTGCACCTACTGCAACCATCTGAACTGTGCACACAAAACAACAGTTTGAATGCATGACCACATCTTTTTCGTTTTGTTTTTCCCTATAATGACAGATGGTATAATGATTATCTCATGTTATTACTAAATGCTAATGAGCAATGGTTTAGGAAGGAGAGAAATGTCATGGTGACTAGAAAGAGGACAGTACCTGGTGATAGAATGCTCTTTGTTTTCAAAGGATAATTTAGTTACCTCATAAGGTGATAAGTACACATAAATCTCTTCAGGTTGGTCATTTGTGTAAATCACAGGCTGGACATGCCTTGGTTTTACTTGAAAAAAATAGAAAGAAAAAAGTGGCAGTGGTGTGCTCCAGGGTAACTCACAGAGAGGCTCCCTTTCAGTAACCATGCTACTCAATCTCAGGAAGTATTAGAGTACTTCTCAAGAGGCGTAACTCTCATAACAGTCCTGAGATAAAGCAAAGTAGCCATGTACCTTGCCAAAATCACAGAGGAAGGAATGCCAAAGCCAAGATTCCAACTCACTGCAATATGTTTCTGAGGTCTACATTAACTTCTCTAGGCCATATTGAATTAACTGGCTCATCAAAAATGGAGTGGTAAGGACACTTTATGTTTCCTATGTTAAATATTTTCAGCATTCATGTATCATGTTTATTAGTTCTTCATAATACTATCAGGAAGGCATTAGATTGAAGGCAATGTATTTTTTCTCTCAAGATGAAGAAAGTGAAGATCTGAGACCTGAAGGGAATTTTCCAAGGTCAATGGCCAACATAAGTGATAGAGTCATGATAGGAGAAATAGGGACTGACCTCACATAAGACTTTCCAATGCAATGGATATTGCCTAAGACACATACAGCTGATGTTTACAGTTTAAAACTGCATTTTTATTTATAAATCAGTTCATTTTCTCTAACCAAAGAATAAAAGGGTATATTTAGCAAAGAACATTTTATAAGTATCAATTAAATAATACTTAACTATGTCAATTGTTGATTCAATAATTTTTCCCACAAGCATGTTGGATTAGCTGACCAACCAAAAAAAAAAAAAAAAAAAGATTTCCTTTAAAGAAACCACTAAAATTCATAAAATTCTCAAGTTCTCAAGACTTAAGTTTCCTTGTCTATAAAAGACTGAGCTTATAAAGCATTTTTGTTCACCCTAAATATAAAAGAAAATTGAAACACTGTAAATATCTTAGGAATTTGAAATCACCATGAAAAGACATGTTAATACTCCTATTTCTGTTGGTACCTGCCAAAACTTAAACTAGTAATGTAGAAAAAAATTTTGAAAAACACACAAACATGTTTGTTAGTGATGCTTTTTTTAAATTTTGGAATTCCATATTTTTCCAATTTGATATTTAAATCCCTAATTCAGGTGGTGATTAACCACATTTTAATGAATATTTCATAAGCTTAGCTTGTGATAGCTTTGGGAAGAAGACTTAGAATATATAAAGGAAATTTTTCTCTGAATTTGGTTTTTCTTTTGGGAAAATCAAGGCCAGAACATAAACATTATTTTGTTTTGTCTTAAAATATATAATAAATAAATAATAATTTTATACCAGTCAATTCTGCCTATTGAAAATAACTTTATGATGCACTTAGAATATTTTCTACAGAAATGAAAATTCTGAGACAATTCTACTTGGAATTCTGCACCCATTCTCTGGGTTTTAAATGGGAAATAAGCCTATTGGATAAACACACTGATTCTGAGATAATACCTTTGGGGAGAAAGTAAGAATCTAGTTCTTGTTAGATGGTGTATTAGTCCATTTAACATTATTAAAATGAGATATCAGAGACAGGTTACCTTTAAAAGAAATGAGGTTTATTTAATTCCCATTTCTAGAGATTCAAGGGCACAACACTGGCAAAAACTCAGCTCTGGAGAGAATTTCATGGCAGATGATAGGAGCATGTGTTAGACCACAGTATCATAAAGGAAGCAAGAGAGAGACTAGGACCCACAAAACCTTCCAAGGGTATTTGACCTAAGGACCTCTAACTATGCCCCATGTCTTAAAGGTACCACCACCTCAACACTGTCACACCAAGGACCAAGCATCTAAGTGATAGACCACTTGGAGACACATTTCATAGAAGAGGAGAAGTGGGAATAAATACTCTGATGTACACTGTCTATAAAAACCATGAGAACTACCCGCAGTCCTTCAGTATCTCTGAAACAAGACAAGGAGACTCATATAGCTAGCCTTAGAACAGGAGAAACCTAGAGACAGTATGTGGAGACTTGTAAAAGTCCTTTTCTTCAGGGAAAGGGGGAAATAGAAAGTGGCGGGTCTGTAGTTTCCTTTTGTTCTAGTTGATAGTATATGGACTTTCTTTTCCTTTTAAAGAGCTCAGCACTATGGAGTGCTGAATTCATCTATAAGTGGACTAGTGGGATTTTTTAAAAGGTTATAAATTATTCTAATTAGCCTACAGAGGTCATTCTATAGGAAACTCCAATGTTTCAGAAAATATAGTAAACACATCACATATGTGAGACACATCCAGTTTCTATTGACTCATAGAGAGCGAGTGATTGATTAACCCAGATTTACTATGATTGATGCAGCACTGAGGTGAGAGAAACCTGGATACAATCATGAACCAGCAAAAATTGGGTGCAACTCTGGCCACAGAACATGGGAGGGAAGTGGAAGAGGAGGTGTGAGGGGTGTATGTTGCTATATCCTCGGGGACCTGTGGGCGGTGCTAGAGAGGTATCCTGAGGGTGCTGGTGAATGTGGTGGGTGAAGTGCCATAGTAAAATTTATGAGTTCTGTGTCAGGAATAGTACACTTCAACTCTTTTAAAGTCCACACATAAGGAAATGAGAATCAATTTTAGTTTAAAGAGTATTTCCTTGTAAAGCTACTGCCACGTGCCAAATTCAAAAATAATCCAGCAGGACTTTGTGAACTCTGCATCAGTCTCCCCATTGTATAAATGAGAAAATAGAGACTCAAACCTGTTAAGTAATATGTTCGGGAACTTGTAATCAGTACATGGAAGAGTAAAGTTTGACAGAAATTGTACTCTAAACTTAGGTTATTTATCTCCATGCAGCACTGGGTCAAGAACAAAAAATGATACTATAGATATTTACAATGAAGTTCTAAAATTTTCCTGCCTGAGATGTTTTATTAGTAGTCTTAACTAGAACCCTACACATCTGTGCTTGTATAATAAACCTCCACATCTTGTGCTATGTAATAAATCTCCACATATTGTGTTATACAATAATACTAGCACCCCACAGCTACTGACACTTAAAATGAGTCTAGTCCAGATGTGCTTTATACATAAAATACACATCAGATTTTGAAAATTTAAATTTAAAAAAAATGCACATTAGTAAATTTTAATTGTTTACATGTTGGTATGATAGTATAGTGGATATCTTTTGGAATTTAATACATGCAGTATTAAAATCAATTTTACTTATTTCTTTTACTTTTCAAAAAATGTAGCACTTAGAAAAAGTAATTTTACATGTGTGGGTGATCTTATTGGATGGAACTTGTCCAGATTTAATACAATACAAATAAAAAGACTTTTTACATTTGAAAGCCTTGCCTTTTTTTATCCAGCAAAAAAAGATTCCAGGATATGGTTGTTGTTGAACTTGTATTTTAAAAATGAGAGCTTCATTTGTTGCCTGGGGCATGGAAATAGGGCTGAGATGAAGCAAGTTACAATTGCATTCCCCCTTGTCTACAGAAAAATAAAGTTAGTTGCCTTCGCAATGCAGCATTATTTTCATTTGAAAAATGAGAATCTTAGTATTCATTGTAAATTATTATTATAGAAATGAATTAATCCATAGGAAGTGCCCAACTCAGCCACTGTCCTGGAATAAATGCCCAGTAAATGTAAATTCACTTCCTCTGCTCCTCCTTCCCCTTTCTGTGTCTGTCACTAAAGAATATCAGGCAAGTCACCCTAATAACATTATCTTTTGTATGCACCATGGGTGATTATTTTCTTATCTCAAATTTTCTCCTGCATCTCACCACTCAGCAAATGATAAGAGTGTTGCTTTTATAAAGGTCAGCATCTTGAGACTGAATTGTATCAAAGATGAAACATCCCAAAGTAAATTAAATTTGTCAATATTTACTCCTTTATGTAAATCCACTTTTCAATTTAGTGAATCAAATGTAAAACTTTATGAGCAAACCAAGTTATGTTTGGCAATTTTTGTTTTTAAATAGCACAGGGCTTAAAAAAATAAGTATTGCTTTTGTATTTATTTATTCCTCAATTTCCTTCATTGAATTATCTCCCCAAATTTTCTTTCTTCGGTTTAAAAATTCAAAGACTGTTCTATTTCTAAAGGGATTCTAAAAGACTGCTGACTATTTTTTCTGCTTGTGGACTTGATTTCTAACTAAATAAGCATTTATATAATCATTCCTTCATTAGCTTGATAAATATTTAATGGTCACATCTTATGGACTAGAACTGCTAAAATTGAAGGAGTTATAACACATAAGGGGTCAAATTCAGTTTCCATAATTCAGTTCTTGTTTTGCAGAAACAAATACATGCTCCCTCTGTAACAAAGAGAACAATAGGCCTTGAATGAGAAGTCACAGGGCACTAAGGGAATATAAAAAGGTATTTGGCCTCAAGGCTAGAGAAATGGCTCTTAAAGCAGTAACCTGTAAAGTGAGACTATCAGAAAGGGTAGGAATTAGATAGGTACCATCCCAACTCACATTCATGACACCACACTTCCAACACTTGGCCTACTGTTACTACATTTTTAAAAATAAAATAAAATTGGGCATTCTGAAAAGTCACTTTGGGCCCTGGAAATCAATGTGAAGACCAGGGTTAGATGGAACATTTACTTGCAATTAATTTTTCAAAACTGCATCCAGGATGATGCTGTGCATTAATAGGTCCCAATCTTTATTAAAGGGAGTGGATCATCCTGATTATTAAATAATATTGGAATATCTCAGAAGGGATATAAAATAAGCTTTCAGTGACCCATAACATTACCCTCTTACTGGAATTCTAGGCATTATTCAATTTGTATTAAGTAAATTAATTCAAAGGTATGTTCCATATTAGGGGGGAAACTGTCCAAGAGTAAAGTCATTTTCCAAAGATTATATCATCATGAACTTCAGAGAGGAACTAAAGATGATATCTTATTAGAAAATGACAGTACTTCTTAAATGCACATTCACTTAAAACTTACTGAACACTTATTTTATGATGGGCATTTATATCTCAGATCCTTTTATTAGATCCTCTTATTCTCAAACTACCTTAAAAAAGAGGATGTTCCCCCCATTTTACACGTAAAGTGCTGAGGTTTAGAGGCTTGAGATGACCTGTCAATCTCACAGAATAAATAGTAAATGCACCACGCTGCAATAGTAAACGTACACATTGGTCTGTGACTTCTGACTCAGTATAGTAAAGAATGGCTAATTTCACAATGGCTGGATGTAGAAAGAACTATGAGTGGTCTTGGTTGTGTGGTTCTGTAGGATGAAATCAGAGATACCAACCAATACAGCAACGAGTCCTCCCTCACCAAGTGCCCCTGCATTGTAAAACTGTTTTTGAAAATTTCCTTTAGGGAATTAAGGATTTCTTAGATGAAAGAAACAGTTTGGAAGACATGTGCAATCATATGTCACATAAAGACATTAAAGTCCATGACAGGTATGATAGTCATCCCTTAAGATTATGTCATCTATGATAGTATAGCCATCTTGGATCCTGTAAGTACACTGTGTTGTTTGTGCAAAGATGAAAACTGCTAGGGAAACATTTCCCAGAATGTATTCCCAGTGTTAAGTATTGAATGACTTCAATCAAATATGGTCTACATGCTAAAAGTCTTCACTTTCCTCAATCATGCTTTTTAGAAATAACTTTGCAAAATGCATACAACAACGATCCTGTGCCACACCTATAAAAATCTTTATGTTTATAGGTAAGCCCTTGTCTCTATTCATTCCCCTTTCCCTGTACCCCATATCAGTAGATCATAGACACACTCAGACCTATATGTCTTTCCTTGCCCAACTCCTATTCACCCACTACAGCTAATCTTTAATACCACTTCCTCAAAGAAACATGTCCTATTTGGCAAGTAAGAATTACATCTGGGTCTATACATTTCTGTGGTATTTGAGATTCTTATTTTAGTTTCTGTAACTTTATATCTTAATTGCATGTTTACTAGTACACCTCTTTCACTAAACAATTCACTGAGACAGATGTATCCCAGCTATGTGAAGTCTCAAGTATATGTAAAATGGGGGTGATAAGCTCTTTAATAAAAATAAGTCAATATTACAAATATAAAATTAGTTTCTTATATGAATATCTACTTAGGGTGAGAAAAGAAATCACATTAAAGATTTTGAAATCTGGTAAAAAAAAAAAACAGATTTTTGCAGAAAAAAATTCTACAGCCTCACTATTTAATTGACTGTTATATAAACACTTTTTTATAGACAAACTGGGCCTGACCATTTCAAAACTAGTTTTTTTCCATCATCCATATCCAGTCAGTGTCCCACACCAATGGAAAATGGGCAGGTTTAGATTGCTTAATAGTTTATGAACTTGCCTTTTCTGATCACAGAGCCTAGTGAGTTTATAAAGTGGTCTGTAAGATTTATGTTCTGACGTGGCTAGTTCAAGTTAATACACACAGAAGTTACTGTGCAGTACATATGCCTATCCTAAAAATCCTAGCTATAGAATTAGTTTTTACATTATACTTGTATATAAAAATTAAGCTTCTAAATCAATCAATGCATTCACGATCTTCTAAACTCCAGCTTCCATTTAGGTTTCCAAAATCCTTCTGGGATCTCCAATGTCACTCTTCCTGAGGAAAAGTGTGTGGTTGGAAAGCTGGAGTGTAAAGGACACAGGTTCTGATTGGTCACCTTTAAAATATAATAATCTTACAAATTTTACAAAGTATATGACCATATGAACGCATGGCTAAGCCTAGGGCTTTGGAAGGGCCCATGCATACAAGGGACCCCAAAACTAACGCTTTGTATTAATTTTGTAATAAGTCCACTGGGGATGTGAAGGAACAGGATGTCATTTTCACTTTTTCCTTTTTTTTTTTTTCTGCAGTGCTGGGGATCGAACCCAGGGCCTTGTGCTTGTAAGGCAAGCACTCTATCGACTAAGCTATCTCCCCAGCCCCCATTTTCACTTTTAAATCTGCTCTTCCTCCTCCTGTGCTTGACATATGGTAGACTTTAAAACATATTTATTAAGTGATTCAAATGCATTGTGCTTTTTGTTAGTCACAACTTTATAACCCATGAATTGCTTAGTAAAATAATTAAAAATGAAAAAGAAAAAGAAAATAAGAGCTCACATTATGAGTGAAGTTGCGTGCAGCTTATCACAACACAAAACCAACAACTAGATCTGGTGGTATGCAGATTGTCAGTCTATGATTCAATAGTCATGTAAATCCTAATTCCATCATGGTGTAATCTTAAAGGATCCTTTCCTGTTTGACCTAGAGACATTGGGGAACTTAGCATTTGAAATACTGTTTCAGAAGGATTTGTTAATATCAGGAAAATGAGACAAAAGTTTTTGAAGGTAACTTAAAGTTAAGGGATATATGCCTACCAACAGGCAAACAGAAGCAAAGTGTTTTGTCTGTACAATGGGACGCCACACCAAAATCTAAAAGAAAGACATCACTGAAGCAGGTTTCAACTGGGTGAATCTGTAAAAATATGTAGATGGCATAATATGTGATTCTATTTATACAAAATTACAGAAAAAGCAAACAGATTAATGGGAGACATGGGGTTAGATATTGCTGGGTACGTATGGGTTGGGAGATTGAGAATGCAAAAGGAAAACAGGAAACTGTGGTGGTGGAAGATGTGTTTATTAACTTGATTTTGGTCATATTTCCATGAGTAGAAACACCTATCAAAACTGCCAAATTAAAAAAAAATAACTTCCAAATAATGTACTTTAAGCATGTGCAGTTTACAACAATTATAATTGTGTTTTAACAATCACAACTCAATAAAGCTATTTAAAAAATCAAAGGTGCATTTATTGATTGTGTTACCAAAACTCAAGAAATAAACATTACACACATAGTATTATACCCCTTCAAAAGGTAGACCCGGATATGTCCCAGCTATGTCTTCCTTTGCACAGATTTTTATGTCTCCTTATGTAAATACTTATAGTGCTATACCAATACCTAAGCATCCTCTGAGATTTATCAAGGGTACCATTTAGTAGAACACTGTTATCAGCATTTCCAAAGAATCCTTATTTCTAGAATGTTGCCAAGGCCAAGAGGGATTTGACAAAGCAAATAATAGTCTAGGTAATGAAAGAGCAATCCTTATTCTAAGACAAGTGCATAGCATTCTAAGACAAATGGATGAGACAAAATTCCCTTGTGTTAGATTAACCTTTTAACACATATGACACAAGTTCATTTTAAGTGAAGGAGTACTTGCTTTTGCAAGATTAATTATTGGGCTATTCCTAAAGACATTCTAACTACTTCCTAAATACCATGATAGCTGCATTGGAAACCTCTGCAAAATTCACTTCACTATCTAAAATGTGGAAAGGGCTTTTATGTAAATAATCTTTGCCAGATACAGGGGTTTCCTTGGTCTCTTTTCTACATCATGTGAAATATTTGTTGAATGATTACACGAAGAAATGCTTGTAAATAAGAAATAATATTAACATTGATAGAGTATGATTTCTTTAAATTCATTTCCTTTTGGAAACAAAAGAAGGTTTTAGTACAATTTGAAGACAGTTGAAGTCAGTCACGAGCATGACAGCCAAGTTGCCTACCTAACAACGGCTGTCATGTGTACAATGCTTGTTTCAGCATTAAAATAACTCGGCATCATAAGTAAGGAAGGTACAAATCTCTGTGATTTATGTTAAAAATAATTCTCTCTCACAAAGTCTCTATGGTTTCAAATACTTGAAACTTATTTATAAATTGAAAAGTGAACGTTTTTCTTTAGTGACCCCACCCCTTGGGCCATCTTCCTCAGATAGCCACAGCCTGGCACTTCTTCACCTGACCTTTTTCTCCAGCCTGTACACACAGGTTTAGATATTGGAGTGTTTCCTTTCCTAGGACAGCCTGGCTTTTTGTGGTTGCCTCATCACACTGTGTTCTTTCAGGGGTTAGTCTGAGCCTTTTTTTTAACCAGTTCCATGACTTAAAATGCTGTGTTTCCACTGATGTGTTACCTCTTCTCTGTGGATATTTCTGACCCTTCCTTTGTAGATTTAATCACTTCCCCTAAAGATAGTTATTAACAGCACTAAGTACACATTACTTCCTTTGCCTATTAAACATACAAGTATTTTAACACAAATTATTTTTATACAATAGTTACATATATTTTTCTTCTCAACTTGATCCTCAGTTTCTCCAGTTTGGACTACAGATGATTAGCATTTGTTATGAATTTCCTGGGAGTCAGGCTTGGGTTTAAACATTATCTCTAGCATTTACTAGGAATCTGGTTTTGGTAAAGTTACTTAATCTCTTCCTGTTTCTTTTTTTTAAGTATAAATAGAAATCATGATAAATGACCTGCTAGGATTATGATAAACAAGATATCATAAAGTAACATATGTAAGGCATGCCTGACACATAATAAATGTTCAATAAATGATAACTAATTTTGTTGATGATGTTTTGTTGCCATTATTGCTTTCATAGTGACAGCTGATACTAGGAGATCAAAAAATGTGTTTTTGAAGAGCATTCAGACACTCCCTAGGTGGTAACTCCTTGCAGATTTTCAGGTAGAAGAATATTACAGAGATCACGGAACAATATTCCTCAAAGCAAACTGACCCTCACAAACATATTGGCTTGATCTGACAGACCTTGCCATAGAGCAAATGAAGGGAATTGCAGCCAGAATAAGCCATCTGGGGTCTTCTGAGGCGTCAAACCCATAGGAGATAATGAAAACATACATCACTCGTAACCTTTTAGGCCAACTGGGCTATTGAACATAACAGGAGCATAATGGCTTTCCTGGAGTGCCAGAAATTCTCCACCCCTGCCTACAAGTAGTTCATCAAATTGCTCCATGCTTATTGCTTCAATCAGCATTCAGCTTTAATATGCCCTATAAGGCAGAATTCTTTCCCTCAGAACCTTCAAGGCCCCAGGAAATTGTTGTGCCTAACTGCCATACTCACTAAGTGACAAAGACCCTGAAAGTTGAAAATCAAGCCTGCTATATTACAGAAATAAAAAGCAGAGAAGGGAAATCATGTTAAAAATAAACAGTTTCAAAGATTTCACCAAAAAAAGTCGATGCAATTTGCAACTTCATTTGTTCCGGTGACAAGCTGATAAAATGTTGGTGGTACAAATGCATCAGAAAATTTGACATAAATTGAAAGTGACTACACATTCCATTATCCCAAACTCCCTTGGTAATGGAAAATGATTGTTAAAGACAGTTTCTAATATGTCTCAGAAACATGAGGCTGTCTATGAGAAATAATATCCTCGATTATCAGGAAAGATAAGCATTCAAAAGGAGGCAGAGGCTGCAGTGATTCTATGATCCAAGACTCACTGTTTTGATTACTGACTGTGCAAAGCTTTCATTAGGAGATATTAAAATATGTAAAGAAAACTGTTATCAATGGCATACATTTAACAATTGGGTAAAGAAATGACTCACCAGGCAATGTGTTATGAAAAGTAAAGGCGGTATGGTCAGTCAATAATTAAAGCTTGTCAAGATAATTATTGCAGTTTGTGTAAGAGTGTTTGTCTATACTTTCATGTAATTTATTCACATAAAGCATTTATTTAAAATACACTTAAAATATGAAACATCAAATTTAATTTTCCCTAGAAATTTTTTAAAGAAAAGAATATAATTAGAATTTAGTATGTAGTCTTTGGAGTTAGCTACATTTTTATAGAGTCACTAATATATCTTGTGAAAAAGATATACAAAAAAAAGAAGTCATATGATCAAAGAGCCTAGAGTATTAAGAGGAGTAGAAGAAAAAGTGATTCATAATGTTTATGTTAATACTTAAAATATCACAGGAAAGTACTCATTTTCTTTATTTTAAAATTGGGAAAACTGGCCTCAGAGAAATTAAGGAAATTCTCCAAGGTCATCCAACTGATAAGCAGTAAATAGGAGATCTGAATTTAAGTCAGTTTCACTTGAAAGACTTGACTATTCCTTCCATGTCTCTTTCTATAGATTTTGGTCTTGTATTTTATTTGATTCTGGATATAGTCACTTTATAGCAGTCTTCATAATCATAGTGATTTAAAACATGCCTAGAGTCACAAATTTGAAAAATTCATCCACTCATTCAATTCACTGAAAAGCATTTAGTGAGAATTTACTTGTTTCTAAGTATCTTACTTAGTGGCTCTTCACCAATGACCATAACAACAGTAATGAGTACTGAGTAGTGTTGCTCAGAACTCTTTCAATTGCAAGCAGGATAAACTCAATCCAAACTCACCTAAGCAGAACAAAAAGATTCATTGGCAGGATATAGAGGTAATTCCTAAGGAAGGAAGACTGTAGGAGTCAGGGCAACTTTGGGGCTTCTAGAGGTTGGTAGTGGGCATTTTTCCAGTCAGGACTCTAGCTTTCTCTCTCTTGCCTTCTCTTCTATTTTGGATTTGGCTCTCTCACCCTCTCTTCTGTTTGGGAGCTAGCTTCATTTTCTTAGGTTCTCTCTCATGCTGATAGACGTGGACATAACTCCAGGCCACATTTTACTAGTGTCTGAAAAGAATGAATGTCCCTTGCAGCTCAGCAAGTAAAACACCAGTGAAGGATTCTAATTGACCAGTGAGAGTCACATGACTGCCCAGAATAATCATAGGACCAGGGTGTGGGACATTATGAATATTCAGGCTTAGGCTACGTGTCCAACCCTATGGTCAGGAGGATGGGGACTGTGGTGGCTAGATCCACCAGAATCACAGGATTACAATGGGAGAATAGCAGTTTCTTAAAGACTGAGGGTAAGGGAGTGTTCTCACTTGCAAATTAGAACACTAAAGCATATTGGGTGACTAGAACACTAACTAAAGCTTATTGAACATATATTACATGAGAGACATTATTCTGAATATTTTATGTTTTATGCATTTTGATATACACAATAATCATATGAAATAGACTACATTTTTATCTCCAATAAAGAGTAACAAATTAAGGTTTAGAGATGTTACATTGCTGTGGGAGGTACAGCAAGTAACCAGGAGAGGTGAGATGAACAGGATGCATGCCTGCGCTAGCTCTTATGACTATTCTGTGCCCCTTCGGCACTAGAACCTGTCTTGGACTGTTCATTCAGGTTACCATAAGAAAAATACTATAAACTGGGTGGCTTAAGCTAACTTTTATTTTTCATAGCTCCAGAGATGGGGAAGTCCAAGATAAAGGAGCCAGAAGATGTATTGATGGATGGGACCCTGCTTCCTGATTTACAGATGACCATCTTCTCCTATGACCTCGCATGGTAGCAGTGGTGCAAGAGCTCTCTGGGCTCTATTTCATGAGGGCACTAGTCTCATTCATGAGGACTCCACCCTCATGACATGATCAGCTCCCAAAGGCTCTGTTTCCTAATATCATCACCTGGGAGGTTTGGATTTCAACCTATGAATTTTTGGGGTACGCAAACATTCAGTCTATAAGGAACCACCATGCCCTCCCTCCTTTCTTTCCCTCCCTCCCTTCCTTCCTTCCTTCCTTCCTTCCTTCCTTCCTTCCTTCCTTCCTTCCTTCCTTCCTCCCTCCCTCCCTCCCTCCCTCCCTCCCTCCCTCTCTCCTTTCCTCCCTCCCTCCCTCTCTTTCTCTTTCTTGTTAAGCATTACTACACATCCATAGTTTTTAGGTCTGGGTGCCCACCTAGGTGAATGTTTTGGTTTCTTAATGTCCTTAAAATATAGTATTTAGAAGCAAATGTTATAAGTTCGAGACATCTATAAACCAAGGAGTAGTAATATCACACTAAAAATATGTGTCAGTTTAATGAAGCAAAACAAACAGTAGCATGAACATGTTTAATTCTGTTTATGTTTGAAATACAATGTTCCACACCTTTTTTTTAATAGTCTTCTGCCAAGCACCAGGCATTTGTTTCTTTTTGAAATTAAATACTCAATCATTTCAACCTTTATTTTCTATGATGGTTTGTATATATTTACCAATGGGTTAAATTTCCTTTTCTTTTTTCTTGATCTTGATCATCAATTCCAACAACGAATATACTGAAACATGACCCTCTATTCATTATATTACATATCATCAAGTCACTTATCAGAACAGAGACCATGTATAATTTTTTAAATTTTTTCTCCTGTTTAATATTTCTTTCTCCATTAAACAAAAAGCTTTCTGAGTGGAGGGACCATTGCTACTTTATGTACCACTGAATCTTTAGTAGCTAGCTGTTCGAGTCAGTCTTTTTTTTTTTTTTTTTTTTTTAAATGCTGTGACCAAAAGACCTGACAAGAAAAAATTTAGAGGAGGATAGGTGTTTTGGGTGCTACCAGTTTAGAGGTCTCAGTCCACAGACAACCAATTCCATTGTTCTGGGTCAAAGGTGTGGCAGAGCATCATGAGGAGAGTTTTGTGGAGGAAAGCTCAGAACATGGCACCAGGAAGCAGAGACTCTACTAAAAAAGGACAAAATATACATCCCGAAGGTACATCCCCAATGACCCAGCTCCTTCAGCCACACCCTACCTGCCTAGAGTTATGGCCCAGTTAATCCTTATCAGGGCATTAATGCACTGAATAAGTTAAGACTCTCATAAGCCAATCATTTTACCTTTAAATGTTCTTGCATTGTCTCACACATGAGGTTTTGGGGGATACCTCATACCTAAAACATAACATTACATAAGTTTTTGGTAGAATAGTCTACCAACAAATAATTTTAGGTGAATAAATAGATGAACTTACTGACATCTTAATAGGTAAAAACATAAATTTTATGCAACTCAAAATCAATTTTTTTGTTATATATTCGCTTGCTTTTGTATTTGGAATTAAGATAAAATCCATAGCAGGGATAATTTGATGTTTCCCACTTTTAGCTCACATCTCAGGTGGAAACATGTTGAGATTTCTTCATATCAATTATCCTGCCTCTGTTCAGTATTTCCTTGGATTACATTGCCCAAATTTCTACTTTTCCAATGTCTTTCTCCATTCTAGGTTTTTTTTTCTATTATCACAACATTTGTAAATCTATTTTAGTCTCCAGTGGTAGATACTGCTCCACTCATGTTACTATGATATCGATTTGGTTATATCATCTTTCACTATTATTATCTATTTGAATGTTTGTGCCTTGGAGTATGGAATCCATTTCTAAATCTGTCTTCATTTTCCTGGAAACTAATAGATACTGGAACATAATTATTGTGATCATTTCCATCATTGTTATGATCAACAGAACTCTATTTCTTGTGGAATTTATCTGTGCAACTTTTTCCCAGAGGTCCTACCACAGAACCACATTCAGAAGACAGCCATGGCTCACTCTGATGCTGACGGGATTTAGTTGCTTGGGAGCTGACAAAACACAGCTCCTGAGGGGTGGGGGAGAGCTGTTTAACTGAAGCAAAGCCAGAATTGTACAGGAATGAAGAAATTTGTCTGTGTGTGTGATGTGGTGGTGGTGGGGGGGAGCTGTATTATTAAAAGAATAAGAAAGGAATTGATAGAAGAGTATATTTTTCAACATTATAAAAATGTTCAAACCACGACTTATGTTATAGTAGTTTCCTTAGTAGAAATTTACTCATCTTATATTTCACTTCTATTTTTATCTTTCGGATTATTTCCCAGATTTGCAGCACCATTCATCCTTTCCACTGCCTGCGGAGCCTAGTATTTGATATTTAGGGAATGGCATTAATCCCACGGTATCTAAGACATGTCCAAAAAAGGTGTACTTTCTCAATGAAAGGTCACTTGAAAATACCTAACAAGGTAATCTGTAATAACAATGACTTATATTTGGGGATGCAGCTAACGGGGAGTAATCTAGATTCAAATTCTATCACTCACGTGAAAATTGAACAAGTTTATTCACTCTGAGCTATAGATTCCTCATCTTTATAACTAGATGATACTTCACTTCTATTGTGATTGAAAAAAAGAAATAACCTAAACAATGTGTCTGACAAATATGTGCTCATTAAAGATATATTGCATTCCACTGAATTAAAAGAAAATTGTATGGTCCTTAGATATTTCTCTCATTTCCCTCAAGTTATATCACTTTTAATAATTTTAAGTAACTTAGGTTTAAAGATGTGAATTAATGGATCCAAGGTGGTCAAGTTAATAACTAATACAATCAGGATTAGGATGCACAAAGAACAAAGGAAATACATTTAAAAGAAAATACTGTAAAAACTAGCATGTCGAAAAATTACTCAGAATCTAGAAAATATAATGTGGCATATGGGGAAATTATTTTTTGTTCTCTGTATTAAATAATAAGTTAATATTTTTTTTTCCAAATAATGAATCCTGTCTCATTTCAAGCAGGGGTGACCACAACCAACTCTTATCTGCTTAATCACCTGCATTAAAACCTGGTTTTGCTTAATTGGCATCATCACTGATACAAATGTTTGAAGATCTGAGAACTACGGCTTATCACAGGGAAAGATGGGAAGCATTACTAGCATTGCTAATCACTTTGGAAACTTTGTGGGCTTTTTATGTTTTTGTTTTGTTTTGTTTTCCAGAATCAAAACTTAGAGGAGCCTTGTGAACTTCTGAAACTTGTGCTAGAATTTAGAGAAAAATAATCCAATCAAAGTTCATCTCAGACTAATGAGACTGTGGCATCATAATTCCATTCCACTCAATAGCAGTCTTTCCCTAACACTCATATGCATCTGAAGATGTTAGGACATTTTAAATTTTATTCTGGGAAATTACGCCCATCTGCATCTGTGGCAGGTATTTACAAGAGAGGTATTAAAAGAAGCTTGGATATTTATGGAGCTGTAGTCTTGGAAGCATCTGCAGATGCAAGTTCTTTTTCCTCCCTCTCTTTTTTGCAGTAAGGGAAGCCTGAGGCATTTTTTATTTAAGCTGCTCTGGGCAAACCCTAAGGGCCTGTCTTTCTGCAATGTGTACCTAGTCAAGGGAATTGCACAGGGGTGGTGAAACCTGGGAAGATGAAAAGCAGCACTGCTGTGGGTCTGAGCTAACCCCCCTTCAATCATGGAGCATCTTAATAACCAACATACAGAACACACCGGTCCCTGTGAGAGCCCCTGATCAGTGGGCCAAGCACAGGAGCCCCCAGTGGTACCTATCAGCCTGGAAAATCACACCTGAGGCAGGGCTAACCCGCCTCTGTCAGAGCAGGAAAGGCTTTTTTGTTCTGGGATTTGCAGAGGTGTTTATCTAAGGGATGGGATACTGAGATTGGAGACCCGGTGATAGTCATCTCATGCATGCAGAGATGTGGTGTGGAAAGTGTTTGGGGATCCTCTGCTCACTCTGCTTCCTCTACACACAGGAGGGACCTTGGGGAAGTGCCTAAGTTAGAGGTTTCCAAGGACGGCACTGAGCATGTCTCTCAATCTTTGATCTCTCTTACTGCCTCTCAGAACAAAATTAAATAAATGCCCTTTGAGAAATTGTTCCTTCCAATCCTGTGTCATAATTTTCGGTAGCTCTGGTCCATAAGGCTGAACTCTAGTTCTTACAAGCAGTCCTCTCTGTACTTGCCTAGAGAAGTGTAGTGGGTACCCAGGAGAAGTTCAGGATCTGCAGATTGAGTTCTTAGTGACCACACCAATCTGAGGAGGATGAAGCCTTATTATTAAGTGTGGAGAAGAAAATATACCAAAAATATCTAGCTAAAAGGGCAGTGTCTGACACATCACTGGTATTTAACTAAGTAATAGTTGTAAAACATAGTGCATTGCCTTTGCAACCACATTAGTTCCTTTATTCATTTTTGTGCCTTATCCTTCCACTGCCTATGCTGAGAGGTCTCTACTGCTCCAAAGTAACTTATGAATGTGTCCTCGGTTCACCTTCTTCTTAGATATGAAGCTGTTGAGAAACCCAGCTTCCAGGACTGTCCCTGAATCTCTGATGCTGTTCATCATTTTCTCACCCTTTTTTACTTCTATATGGGAGCATGCGCATATCCCTATGCCTGCCATTTTCACATGAGTAGCAGCCTTCTAGTTTTAGTAACCCGAAGTTCAGACAGAAAACATTTCTGCTCCTTTGTGGTTAGATGATTCAAGTCTAACCCTCAAATACACTCATTTTTAATTGAAGTCAAAACCTGACAAGTTTGAAATATAGTGTTATAGTTTGGATCTGGAATGTTCCCCAAAGGCTTATATGTTGAAGACTTGATTCCCAAGGCAGCAATGTTTAGAAGAGGGACTCTTGAGAAGCAATTGCATCATGAGGGTTTGTCTCTTATGAACAGATGAACACATTGATGAGTTAATAAGTTGTTGGCATTACTAGAAGATCAGAAACCATGAACAAAAATAATTCTTTCTCCATGTTGATTTTCTCAGGTATTTTGTCCCAGTGATGAAAATTGTACTAAATGTTCGGGTTTCAATATGAGATATCCCCCAAAAACTCACATGTGAGGCAAAACAAGAAAGTTCAGATGTTAAATAATTGGGTTACAAGAGTCTTATCCTAATCAGTGCACTAATCCACTGATAGGAATTAACTGAGTGGAAACTGCAGGTAGGAGGGGTAGGACTGGAGGAGGCGGGTCACTGGTGAGCCACTTTCTGTCTCTCTGCTTCCTGATTATCATGTTTTGAGCTGCTTTCCTCCTCCACATCCTTTCACTAAGATATTCTGCCTCAACTCAGGCCCAGAGCAATGAAGTTGCCAGCCTATGGATGAAGACCTCTGTAACCATGAGCCCCAAAATAATCTTTTCCTCCTCTGTGTTGTTCTCATCAAGTATTTTGGTCATAGCAATAAAAAAGTTGGTAAAATACTAACACAAATATAAATTGCAGACAAGAAAGAGTCTGCTTTCAAGAGTATGCTCTCAAGACTGGACAATGAAAAATAATAATCTCTGCAACTTAAAATAAAGTTATTAAAATTTTATGTCAGAAGGAGGAATATTTTTCTGAATGCCTAAATTAGAGGTCTGGCTCCCAGTTTCTTGTAAAGAGACAGAAGAGCAGTAGAGAAGCCCAATTCACCTTTTCCAGTGTTCCCTCACCTACAAAATGAGGTTAATAAATGTCCTTCTCTCAGCCATGGGATGAGGAATCATTAACAAAGACAAACAGCAGCCAAAATTCATATCTACAAATCCCTAGTGTGTGCCAACCTTTTATGCACCTTGCATGCATTTTTATGTAATACTCAATACCCCAATTTGGACATAAAGTTTATTGTATTTCCATTTTATGTAGGAGAAGCTGACGCTTAGGTATGATGCTACATGTACTGATTACTTTTGACCAAAAAATGCTATACAATTTTATATATGTTCCATTACTATTATTCTCTCAAAATACAAGTGAACTCAAGATTTGTAAAGAGCCCTTTGTGCTTTCTGTGGAGGAAATGAAGCTATCATTCTTTATCTACCCCTTTCCTTTCAGTGCCAGGCTTTGCAGATGCACTATCTACATGTGCAGACTTGGCTTATTTAATCCCTTTCCCTCTTCATGTCCCTGATATCTTCACCCCATCCAAAACAGAATGAGAAATAATATTTCCATTAAAACAGAAAGTAAAACAGAATTTGCATCATTTCTTAAAGAAAATCCCTTTGTCTTTATCTCTATCCCTTTCTCTACTCCCCTAATGTCATGGCTGTTTCTCAGTTCCTATTGTTTGATGAGAATTATGTTCTTAAATGGAATCTTTAAAAAGTATGAGTGAATTCATGTGAATTTCCTTGGGGGAGGGATAAATTTAGTTCATTATACCAACTCAAAAACAAACCTCAGGTTTTTGAGGATTAAGTTAGCTTAATCCTGAATTTGCTCCACACAATTTTATTGAGCAATGCTAAGAACTGGGCACAAATCAGTCAACCAAAAAGAGTTGTATTTTCTGTTCTCATGGGTCATGCATTATCAGGGGGGACAGAATGTGACTGTCATTTAAGGGTGGTGATAGTATTTGTCTGTGTCTTGCTTCACTTGGTTGGTAGTAGTAATGCTAGCTGTAATTGTGGCTGTTACATTAACAGCTCATGTTTATTGATGCCTACTATATGCCAGGCATGGTTCTACACACCTTGAAGTCATAAATTCCGTTAATTATTGTTTTGTTTACAAAACTGGTCTTATTTTCTGCTTTAACTGTTCAGTGGTTCTTTAAAGATCTGCATTAATGGATAAGCCAGCTGGACATATAAAGGATTTTGGAATATCAGAAGGCACTAAAACATCATTGGAAATAAAATTTGATGGGGGAAAACTAGGTTTTCCAAAACTCTTTTCAAGAGAAGAATAAAAG
The DNA here is from genome assembly GCF_902686455.1 of Sciurus vulgaris. NCBI lineage: Eukaryota > Metazoa > Chordata > Mammalia > Rodentia > Sciuridae > Sciurus > Sciurus vulgaris. The sequence continues at coordinate 78,084,484 of NC_136472.1, forward strand.
GGGTTGAAAATAGTTTATTATGCTGGGTAAGAGGGTAAGAAACCTCCATGGGAATAATTGAGTCACAAGAGTTACCCTCTGAGGTGGTTTTAGGGCACATGGTTCTGTTAATTTCTACCTCTGTCTTTGTCAGATGAGTTGGCATGATGGAGCCTAAAATGGATCACTCACCACAGGAGATGAGTGTGTTCTCTCTTCAGTGACCCTGCCAGCCCTTCCTGTGTTCCTCAGAGCTTCTTCCAAACATATGTTGGAGAGAACTCAAAATCTAGGATTCAAAACCAGCACAGATTAAACTCCTAAATCACCTTCTTTCTTAAGCATGCCCGGTATTACAGAATTGTGTCCAATCATCTCCCAGTTTCCAAGACCTTCCTATTTTGGAAATTTCCCTTCTATCCTTAACCACTAGTACCTTGCCTGTGTACATGCACACATGACATCACTACTACCTCCTAATTCTTTCTTGAAGTATCTGCTTATCTGACTTTACCAAAATCTGAGCTCCATCAACACAGTAATGTCTTCCCTCTTTTCCGCATTTCATCCCTAGAGTCCTGCACGATGCACAGTATGGTATAATAAATATTTACTAAAGGACAAGTTTCCACTGAAGGAAAAAATCCTAGTGACTTATTTTTAATAAGTCACACCTACTACTCCTAATAAAATCATATGCATGGATCAGAGGTCCAATAAACATTGTTGAACATCTCCATGATCATCTGATCCCTGTTCCTTTAAGTGATTTACATTTCTTCTAAGCAGAGAAAATAATTTTCTTTCATTTTCTTTGGATAATTTCTTTTGCTATTCTTGTATTTGAGAACATCCAGAAGTGGTTTAGTTTTTTCTGAAGTGTGTTAAAAAATGTGTTATTTATAGACTAATTGGCAAAGCCATGTAAGTGCAATGACGGCAGCTCAATTTGTGGGTACAGTCTTATTTGGTTCATCATAATTTGACAAGTTGGCATGTTTGAGGTTAATGAGAATATTCATTTTTAGTGACACAGGAGGCATTTAGGAGAATAATAGTCACACTAATAAGGAACTGCATATTACATATACTACATAGTCTTTGTGACTTTTCTTTATAAAGTGTGGTAAATGGTTTGCTTTCCTTAACTCTAGATAAAAAAGGAAGGAAAAGGAAACACTCAGGACCTCTAAAGAGGAACTGTGTGTATCTTTTATTAGAAATGTTTCATTACACACAATTACTCACACATGAGCACACTAGAATACTTAACAAATTATCAGATATTGCCATTATTACAGGCTATCAAGGAATATGACAGGTACAAATATAGGCTGATCTGAATGTATTCTACCATAAAATATATTTCCGTACCTTAATGTAGGAGGTAGGGGATTGAGATTATAGCCCTGGTGGGCAAATATTGGCCTCATCTCTTGCCTGACATGAAAGTACAAAATAGATTAAATTTTCGTCTACTTTATTCTGAAAATAATTGTTTACAGTCATACTAGGAAAATATGAGTAGTTCTCATAAAATCATTTTAAAATAAACTAATGTCTCTGCATATTAAGAAGTGAGTCTTTTCCCAAAAGCATTCAAGTAAATAGCCAAATACTATTCAAGGTAGGCCTGAGCATAATTTAACCAATGATCATGCACCAAATAAATATTTACTGGAACCTTCAGTATGTCAAGCACTCTGTAAGGTAGCACAGGACCAACAATGAATGGCAAGCTTACCATCACTATCCTCCAGGAACTGGCAGAGTGGAGGGAAGACCTTGCAGTTCTAGTAGGTTCAAGGTTAGTTCAATTATGGGTGAGAAGCTATTAACGTCACTGAAGCAAGTGACTGCTGTCAAGAACAGACAAATCTGGTCTTGCTGCATAAACTGGAGACTGCTTTTAATTAGTTCTATGAGATCTTTGTGGTAGCATAGTTTGTTCCATAAGCAACAGAAAAACAGATACACAGCATAGAGATGTACAACATAAAGTCTGTATATGTTTTTTGAAGTGTAAAATTTGGTTATTTTCCCAAATTGGGAAAAACTTTCTAAAAGTCCAATTTCTTGTGTTTGTCATTCGTGGATCTTCTTGCCACTTCTATGGGTGTGTGAATGTAATCGATCCCCCTCCAAGAAGAGAAAAGAAAACAAAGAAGAAAAAAGGATACAGGTAAAGAAAGGGCTCTGAAATCATAATGAAGAAATTAAATACTAAGCAATAACAGCAATATCTACCTCCTGTACTGTGTTTCACTGTATGCCATGTGTAGTTCACATGAACATTGTGAATGGATTTCATCTTGCTGTGCATCACATGAATACGGAAAGGTTGCTGGAATTGCCACACCAAGACCCTAGCCCTATACGTTCTGACTCAACTGGTCAAGGGATGTATTTTCAAGCAACTTCAGGGATAGCTTTGAATTGCAGACAGGGTTGAGAACCATGATTTTATACCATTTGTTTTTCTGCAGTTGTCCTGTGATAGAAGCTCTATCGATGCTCTGTGGACTTTTTTTGAATGCTTCTCCTAAGGCACATCTCTGGTGAAGCTTTTGCTAACAACCCCCTCTGACACCTTTACCACCTGGGCAGATCCACACGATATACCTTTGTCATTACCATGCTGTAACTGTTTATATAGGTATTGTTTATGTCACTTTTTCTCCTAGTTCCTTTTGAGCCTCTTAAGGGCACAGACCATTAGCTATCAATCTTTGTATCTAAGAAAGCACTCCATTACTTGGACATGGTAGGAGAAAAAACAGACAGAAAAAGTTAATACAGAAGTAAAAATAACACATTGTGCTTACTCTGTGCCAGGCTCTGTTTCCAGTGCTGTACATGCATGCATTGATATGATCTCCCTGATAACCCTGAGAGAGACGAGGAAAGCACTATAATTATCCTCACTTACAGATGAGGAAACTGGGGCCCAAAGAAATTAAGCAAGATAGTGGTACTCTGCCTTTTGTCATGAGGGTGTTAATATCATGTCCATATTATGGAATGAAGATAATGCACTTTATTTTACAGGGGAGGAAAATGGAAACTCTTTCAATCACACGAGTCCTTTAATGTTGTTGACCATTTATATTGTGGTTTAGACACTTGCTCTTGCAATAAATATAGTAATATTTGGCATTTGGGGATGATTCTGATCCACCGTACCCTGTGTCTACTGCATCTTCCACACTGTGCTGTTACCTCTGTGAAATGGGAGAGGCAGAGACACAGCTGAACCACTGCACTGCATGTGCTTCCAGTTGGAAATAGATGATGTTAATGAGCAGTGCCAGCCATCTGTTGACATACTGATTTGCCATTGGAAAAAATGAAGTGCATTTGTTCACATTTCCAGATTATTTAAAAATAAGGAGCAATGGGAGTTATTAAATTGGGCAATCTGGGTTCTAAGTAGCATTTATATACTTTTTTTTTTCTGGATGCCTTCTTTAAAATTAAATTTTTAATAACCTTTAAGCCTTGCAGCCTTGAGGGAATAATTTCTTTCACAGTAGTTCAAAGGTTTAATTTCACAGTAAAGCTTTTGAAATATGGTATTATCCCTTTTGTTCTAGAAAATTACTGTTTAAAAAAATCATATTTCAAAGTAATGATTGTAATGAGAAAAAGATATGAGGCCCAACTTCAAAAGGAGAAAATGATAACCTCGCCTGTGATGTCCTCTAGTGAGCCTTTCCCTTGTGGATTCTAATTTGTAACAGTTCAAAAAATCTTTGGAATTGCACAGTCTCTGCCCAGCAATACTGCCTGGGCTGCAGTCTAGGAATGGGGGCGGGGGCTGATAGAGACATAACAGAGCTATTAACTTTCTTATATAAATAAAATGCAGTATGTCTTCAGTCCTGCTGTGTGTGTTTCCTCCAATGCTATTTCCAAATAATGCCATCTCTGGAATTCAAAATCCATTTTCTCAGACATTAAAAGTAGTGTGTGTAGTTGTAGGGGATGTGCTGAAGATTTGCAAGTACCGTATGAACTGTCAGGGAAGTGGGGGGAACCTAAAAAATGTTGATCACCCAACTTGTACTAGACACTGTATTCTAGGATTTACATATGTATCATTTCTTTTTAAATCTTCACAATAGCCCTCTGAGATAAGTACTATTTGCACTGTTTGATTGATATTAAGTCCTCATTCTACAAGTAATGATACTGACCTGGTCTGGTTACTCTTAGGATAAGAATCCTCACTGTTACTTTGAATGAGAAGTGTCCTGGATAATTTATTACTTTATAAGAATACTTAAAGGGATTTGTTAACTTGCAAATTCAAAAAGACATAAAATGAATTAATGAAGAAAGACTAATGGAATGAAAACTCATATGCATGTAGAATTAGAGCCATCCACATTAGGGGGAATAATAATACTATTAGCTACCAAGTGATTGTAATGAGGGGGAGTGTTGTATAGTAGCCAGAGATGCTGGACAAGGACACAAAACACATAGTTACCATTTCTAGGTCTCCAAAATCTTGGGTAAATCATTGGCATTCTCTTAGTCCCAACTTCTGCACCTGAGAAATGGGTCCCAAAAGGTGTTACCTTCATGTAATAAAAGGGATAAGGATATGAAAAAGCTTTCTGCATCATAAATTGCCATGGAGTTTCTGGTTTGCTCTGTGGCTCTGTTTATGCTGATGTGTGACCACAGTAGCTAGGTGTTTCCAATGCAGTATTTATCATTCTTCGTTGCAATTATCTATCTAGACAGTTTCCCTACAAACATATTCCAAGATCCTTAATACTGAGATTATATTTTGTTCATCATTTTGTTTTTCATATATTATATGCTCAGCACCTGTTTGTTGAAATTTACTATTACATTCTTACTTATGCATTCAAACATTACACTTCTATGTACATGGTAATAATTAGAATGAAGTCAATTTAAACTTTTAGCTTTAATGAAATAATATATTGAAAGGCTTATAGAAATATGGTCCATTGATCATATCTTAAACTCGATCTCTGCTCTTCCATACCCTTTAAATTTAGTTCACATAATAATAATGGCTAACTTTTATTGAATATGTACTATTTGCTGTGTGATCAGTACTCTGCATGTATTATCTTATTGAAAGTTTTCTAATAATTCAAAGAGGTTGTACTATTTAAATATTTAGTAAACAGGCTTTGGAAATTTAAGTGGTTTTTTTCAAAGTCAACGTAAATATTGAGCTCAAGATTCAAAATGAGGTTTCCTTTTTCATTAATTTATCCAAAACTTTAGGAAGTTCTCACCATATGTTAGATGCTATGCAAGGTATTAGGAATATAGCAAACAATATATAGTCTTTACATTTGCAAACTTACTGCTTAGTAGTAAAAGAAAAACATTAAACACATAAATGTATGATTAATTGATTAATTAATTATAATTAATAAGTTATTTTGGATGTTTAAAGATGTTTAAACTGGTACTGATAAGATCCAAACTCAGGATGCTCTTGTTGCTTTAGAAACAGGAGTTTTTCTTCTTTCTAATAGGTGCCTTAAGGAGACAGCATGGATAATGAATTTTATTCTCTTCATCTTCAAGGAATCATCTATCACAATTTTCTGGTGTTTTTCAGAAATAATTTAAATATTAATGCAAAAATGGTATCTAAATTCAATTTTAAATACCATGGAATTATGAAGTGCCAGCTAAAAATAGTAGTGTGACTAGGAGACACAGATTGACTCAAGCAGCCCAGTGGTCCTGAGGTTGTTCTTTAGTGGGCACTTCTCTGAAATAAATGTCTTTGCTGGTATAAGATCCAGGCTGGCTGGACTGATCATTCTGATGTATTTCTACTTTCTTCTCCTTGCTTAGTTTGTTAAATAGCTTTTTGTCTCTGAACCAAGAGGCCCCGTTTGATAAATTTAAATTTTTCATGGAAAGAGTTCCTGCTGCGATCCACGATATGGAAAAAAGTAGTATATAATTATATAATTATATATTTTATATTATACCACATTGTGGTATTTTATATTTGGTCTCTGCCCCTGGTTCCTGGAGGAGAGTTCTTAAAGGAGTTGGCATTTCCTCAGCACCTTTTGTTACTCACAAAGAGTTCCCTTTGACAATGCCTAAGTTTATGTTAATGAAGTGACTTTTGGCAGGCCTTTCAATAGCTTCAGGAGCAGGGCTGGTCACCAGAGAAACCAAGCATCTGATTACAGGGTTAGAACTGTAAGCAAACATATGGGGATAGGAAAGGAACTGAAATCACCAATAGCAAATGATTTAATCAAACATGCCTATCTAACAAAACTAAGAACTGAAGCCATGAAGTCTGAGGGAGCCTTCAGTTTGGTAAACACATGGATGTGCTGATCGCTCCCTCAGAGTGTTAAGAGACAGATGTGAATGGTGGGAACATAATTTTAAGAAAATAATTCTATAAAATGCTTTCTTTTCCAAGAAGCAAATACCTGTAGTCCTGTCTGGCCTAATAGGACAAGATACATACATTCCTTAGCAAGTTACCTGTTCACTGCAGGAGAAATGCAGACACCAAAATAATATTAAGAGGAACACAAGTGACGCTGAAGGTGGAGACTTTTGTACCATTTCCTGAAACTCTGGGAGATAAGAATAATTCTTTTTAAACATAAAATCTGTAAAAATGTATGAGTAAGAATCAAATTTTTTTTTCATTTTATTGGAGTATAAATCTTCAAAATAATTTTATATTTCAGGGTTGTCATGATATTTCCTTTTTCATCATGAATTCGAGTAATTTGAGTGTTTACTCTCTTTCTCTTTGTTAGTTTGGTTAAGGGCTTATCAATTTAATATTTTTTTTCTTGAGGAACCAACTTTTTCTTTTGCAATATTATTTTTAACTTTTTTTCAATTTCATTGATTTCAGGTCTAATTTTATTTATTTACTACCATCTACTGCTTTTGGTGTTGATTTCCTCTTCTTTTTCTAAGGCTTTAAAATGTAATGTTAGACTATTTATTTGATGACCTTCTATTATTTTAAAAAATGAGCTCAATGCACTAAACTTCCCTTTTAGCACTGCCTTCATAGTCTCCCAGAGATTTTGATATGTTGTGTTGCTATTCTGTTTTAACTCTAAGTATCTCTAAGTATTTTTTATTTCATCCCTGATTTCTTCTGCTATCCTTTGGTCATTCAATAGCATATTATTTAGTCTCCATTTGTTATAGTACTTTCTATTTTTATGGCCAAAGCAATCCTTAGCAAGAAAAGTGAAGTAGGAGGCATCACAATATCAGATCTTAAATTATACTACAGAGCTATAGTAACAAAAATGGCATGGCATTGGCACCAAAACAGACATGAGGACCAATGGTACAGTACAGAAGACACAGAGACAAACCCACATAAATACAGTTATCTCATACTAGACAAAGGAGCCAAAAACATACATTGAAGGACAGCCTCTTCAACAAATGGTGCTGGGAAAACTGGAAATCCATCTATAACAAAATGAAATTAAACCCCTATCTCTCACCCTGCACAAAAATCAACTCAAAATGGGTCAAGGCCTGGGGCATTAGACCAGAGAACCTGTGTCTAATAGAAGAAAAAATAGGCCCAAATCTACAATATGTTGGCTTAGGAACTGACTTCCTTAAAAAGACCCCTAAAGTGCAAGAAGTAAAATCAAGAATCAATGATGAATGGAATCAAACTAAAAAGCTTCTTCAGAGTATAGGAAATAATCAAGAATGTAATGGGAGAGCTTACAGAATGGGAGGAAAATCTTTGCCACCTGCATGTCAGAGCATTAATCTCCAGGATATACACAGAATTCAAAAACACCAAAAAATAAAAAATAAAAAATAAAAAAAATAAGGTACTTCAGAGAAGAACTATGAATGGTCAAAAAATATATGAAAAAAGGTTCACCATCCCTAGGAATTAGAGAAATGAAAATTAAAACTACACTAAGATATCTTCTCACTCCAGTTAGAATGGCAATGATGAAGAATACAAGTAACAAAAACTGTTGGTGAGGATGTGGAGAAAAAGGTAGACTCATACATTGCTGGTGGGAATGCAAACTGAAGTAACCACTATGGAAAGCAGTAAGAAGATTCCTCAGAAAACTTGGAAGGGAACCACCATTTGACCCACCTATCCCATTCCTTGACATATACCCAAAGGTCTTAAAATCAGCATACTACAGTGAGACACCCATATTAATGTTTATATCAGCCCAATTCACAATAGCTAAACTATGGGACCAACCTAGATGCCCTTCAATAGATGAATGGATAAAGAAATTGTGATATATTTTCACAATGGAATATTACTTAGCCATAAAGAAGAATGAAATTATGGCATTTGCTGGTAAATGGATGGAACTGGAAACTATCATGCTAAGTGTAATAAGCCAATCCCCCCAAAACAAAGGCCAAATGTTCTTTCTTATATGAGGATGATAACACACAATAAGGGGGCTGAGACTAGAAGTACATTGGATTAGACAAAGGGTAATGAAGGAAAGAGAAGAGGAATGAAAATAGCAAAGACACTAGAATGAATCAGACATAACTTTCCCATATTCATATATAAATACACGATTTGTATAATTCCTAAGAATGAATTCTCCAATAAAACTGGCATGGTGTTCCTCTCCTCTCTGAGAGGACCAATTCTCTCCCTTGAAAGTGTCCCTTTACTCTTTCCTATCCCCTCAATAAACTCATTCCTATGATTCTGAGCAATTTATCTGAAATCTCTCTGACTTGATCACAAGAATCAGGGTTTGAAGAGGGGGTCTTTGCATTGCCTCAATTTCTCAGAAGGTCACAGCTCCATAGAGGAAAGAGGAACTCTGTGGACTTGTCACCTGTAATCCTTTCCATGTGCTTTTCTTGAATTTGTCTGTTTCTGAGTTGTATCCTTTATAATAAAACTGTAATTGTAATCATAGCACTATCTTGAGTTTTATGTTTCAGCAAATTATCAGACGTGAGAGGGGTCATGGGAACCCCTGAACTTGTAGTTAACCAGGAAAAAGTGTACACAGCTTGGGCATCCCATGCACAGCTGCCTCTAAAATGGGAACAGTCTTCTGGACTGTTCATGGGGTCTGCACTAATCCTGGGCAATCTGTGCAGAATGGAAGTGAGTCCTTAGACAACCAGTTTGAATTAGAGGATTGCAGAACTGGTTGGTGTTGGAATAGTATACTTGAATTGCTAGGTAAAAAACAGAATGGTAGTAGTACTTTAACTTGATTTCCCTAGAGGGTCTAGGCTTAAGTTCTGATTCTGCCATTTTGAATTTGTGACTTCCAACAAATTAAATTTTGTAGTGTCTGTTTCTCTATCCATAAGATCAAAACATTCAAAAGAGGATTGCTGGATTAAGTTAGTAATTGTAAATATTGGCTTTATCTCAGTAGCTGTTCAGTAATTTTCAATTTCAACCTCTCCTCTCCTTTTCTTTTTCCTCAATGTAATTTGTAGAACAGGTTATGTAGTAATAGCCCAGAAATCCAGGAGGGTCCTAATTATGCACATTATATGCTAGCCATTTCAGTTTTTCTCTGAGAAGTGGTGTCTTTCACAATGTCTCACATGTCCACACTTAGAATACAAAAACACAAATCTTAAGGGAATCAAACATCTCATGTCTATTTTTCTGGTTTGCTAGTTGAGCATGTTGCCCAAGGAATAAAGAGACTTGGTTAATGCCATGAGATTACTTAGTGGTTGTAAAGTTGTGTTTTCAGTCTGTGACAGCCTGCTTATTTATCCTGGCATCGTTTATAGCCCAGGGTCAAACCATGTGTCAGGCCATGTGTCCTCATTTGGGGTTTGGGAAATATAGTCACTAGTTTAGACTGCATGGCAATTAAAATGCAGGAGATAGTGCAAGAAATGGCACTGAATTCATTAACATTTACAACAGATCAGCTATGGGATTTTTTTTCCAGGGGCAAGAGGCAGGAAAGAAGGGGTATAGAATTTGTTTCCAGTAAGGAGGTAGAGGTGCCTTTAAGGTTTAACCACCAAGGTGCTAGAAAAACCAGTTTCTCTGACAAGGCAGACCAGCCAGCCTCCGCAATGCTTTGCAATTTTCAATACATAGTTCTGCTTTCACACTTCAATAATTCATTTTCTAGCACTTAGAATCCAGAAAACTGCTTTCACTGATGTAGCTAAAATGCAAGGAACAGAGTTTAGTAACAAACATCTCCACTTATCTCATCTCATTCCCCAGTAAATTGTGTCGGGAAACATGTGTAAATAGTAAAAAGCAAACAGGGCATTTACAGTCTCCTTTAAAGTGTGCTCTGTTTAAATTCTAGACTTAATGACTTTTAGAGGGTAACCACTTTCCCTAACAAAAATGCAGAACTTTCTAAAATGAAGTTTTGAATACTATCAGACAATCTCCAGATTGAGATTGAAATAGAGCTAACATACCTGGAGCAGTTGGTTTGACCATGCACTACTCTGAATGGTTTTAGATGCTCTGGTGGATATCACTGTGAGGATATCTTACCTCACAGACAAGGTACTTTAGACTGATTAAATTATTTACTTGAGGCCTATCTGAATGGATATTGGTGGTTGTTATTTCTCACGCTTGTCTATTCCCATAATGAAGGATTAATTACTAACTTAATTCCTTAGGAAATAAGAATGAAGGTTAAAGTTACCATTACACATTCCAGAAGATCCTTCTACTCTGAAAAGTCATCAATTCCATGTATCAGGAGATACCTCTCTAGGACATAGCTAGTTTGTTTTTCATGTACTTTCTTGTGTTCACATATTGAGCAATGACTGACATGTCAAATTAAGAAAGTAATCATCTAAAGAGGTTTTTGTTCAAGGATCTTAAATATTATAGGGAAGTAAAACAAATGTCTGAGAACATTTGAGGTGTACTTCATGTTCATAGGTTCTGTATACATGACCACAGATATTTTGTTGTTCAAAGAAAGTGGAGATGATTTATTGAGTAATTTATTTAGTGATATTTAGATACCATAAGCAAAATGACAGTTCATTTTGATTGGTTGCTAACATATCTCTAAATTAATCCATGTGGGACTACTGATGCATGAAGAAATTAAGACCATCATCTATATCAGTTTGAACTTGAAGGACACCAATATTTAAGAGGCCTATAACAAACAAACCGTTAATATGCCCTCGATGATTTAAAAGTAATGTTAACATGTATGGACAACTATCATATTATATTTATCAAGAATGTTATTCATGAGGTGGCCTTTGAAAATCATATTTATTTGATATTAATGCAAATAATTGCAATAAAAGCTAACAATTATTAAGTGTCCACTTTGTGCTAGACTTTTAAATACCTAATTTGCATATGTAACATATTTTACCTTTAGGCTTTATAGAAATATTGATAGGATCTTTTCTATTCTTTCAATTCCACAGACAAAGATTTCAGGGCAAGTAACTGAAAAGAAAGATTACAGTCAAATAACTGAAAAGAAACATTGCCAGGAGCTGTACTATTACACTTGTACAGAGGAGGAAGACAGAGCACAGAAAGCTCAAGATCCAGCTCTACAGATCTGAGTAGAGATTCAAATCCCACTCCCCTTGACATTAAAAGCAAGACTTCTTTCCTCACTATTACTTTTGAATTTTTGAGAAGATCAGGGAAATTTTCAGGATAATGAAACACTACCATTCATCCTCAGTCAAGAAAAGTTTTTTATTGAATGGTCAGCAGATCAAAACCCTAAAATATGACCTATGGTATTAATGGCAATCTGACTACAAAAATATTATGTGGAGTTGTTAGTCAATCACAGTCTGTATCCTAGCCTCCTCAAATTTAGATAGAACTGAACTCTGGCCAAGTAATGTAAAGGAAGGATGTCTCACATTTCCAGGCCTATTCCTCAAACGCTGAGCAATCTTCATGATCTTTTGTTTCCCTGTGCTGGCTGGTTGTCAAAGTCCAGGGTGATCTTGGAAGTCAAATACTGAAAGAGCAGAGTCTCTACAATCGTGGCTCTTTCAGCACCATCAGTCTCTTCTCTCCCTATCTTCTGCTGAGTGATCTCTGGGTGAGTAAGAAACAGACCTCTCTTGCACCAAATTACTGAAACTTGGGCATTCACCACCTAGAGTAGTAGTAACTAATACAGATTATGAGATATACATGATATTTCCAGAATGTTTTTAAATCTACATAAGTCAAAACTATTTTGTAGAAGAGCAAAATACTCTAGTGACATTAATTGCACTTCTCCTTTAGGAAATAATCTTAAACTAATTTTGGTTAAAAGACTAAAGAAAAGAGAAGTGTTAATTTTGAATTTTGAATTACTACACCGTTGCCTAGCACATTACAGTACCATTAATGAGAAAGCTGCTGGTTTTCAAGATCACTGGAAATAGAAAGAATGAGACTGTGTTTTTAGGCGTAAATTTTGAATATAGTTTAAAAGTGTTGAACCTCAGAAGACTATCAAACATCTTTTAAGAACCTGTTATGTTATAAAAATTTGTGACAGACTTTAAATATTATCACAATAACATTTAAAACAGTATCATAAAGTAAGCATTATCTTAGCTGTTTTGTAGTTAAGAAAAAAGACTCAGAAAGATGAAAGGAGATTCTCATGGTCCTATAGCAGGTGTGAATAGGAACTAGGAATATTTACCCAGTTATCCTCTTCTACTGAGGAGACCTCAGGCTTCCTTCTCCAACAACCTGAGGACTACACACTCTATGTTTTCCTTGTGAATATCTGAATGTTACACAGTGACATTTAGAAAGCTGCTGATGACTTAGCCCCTCTGGGGCATTTAGCCATGCTGATTACTCCCTCTTTGGCATGGCCAGTACTACCATCTGCTTGTTCCCTTCCTAGCTATAGCTACTTGTGGGCCTTCTTCACTCTCCTTTCCCTGAAAGATATGACCCACTGCTCTTTTTACTAGAAAATTTTCATTATTTCAGTTCCCTACAGTTTCTCAATGCTTAGAATTCTTTCTCTGAATGGAGTATCGTTATTGAATTTATGTTTGGGGCTCATATATTCATAGATAAGAAATGTATTTTATTCTTTATATACAGACTGTATTTTATGTTGCACACTTATGCAAAGGACATGTTCTGTATAAATCTTACAAATGAAAATGTGAATGTGAACATGCAAATCTGGTAACACTGTGAATTGAGATATAAATAGAGGAGTCAAATACATGAAACATTTTCTTCAAGGCAGGAAAAATAGATCAAGAGAGACAGAAAAAGATTTGCTTCAGTGCTTGGGACCTTGTTTCTTGCCAAACTCAAGGAATACAAACAACAATATTGACTTTGTAAGGTCAAAGTGACTGAGTTTTAAACAAAATGACTGCAGTGGAAGGAATATTTTCGATGCACATCAGAAAAAGAAAATACATATCTTTCATAAAAGCTCTACAGCTTGCCAGTCATTAGCATTTTAATCCTAAGGCACATAAAACTACTTTTTAAATATTCTGTAGCATCATGGGAATGGGAACTAGAATTTATGAAAAACCTACAGTATTTCAGGAATTTTATTATTGTAATTTAATAAACACAGTCCTTTTAAAATATAATAATACATGCCCAAGTATACATATATACATTCTTATATATCCATAGGTATATATTTTATATCTATTTCTATTTTAAAAAGCAAATATTCTGGCTGAAATGTTAGGTGACCAGTCAGTCTTAAAATTAATGATGAGTAGGACCATGATTTGAAACTAAGTTTTTTCTAATTATGGTCAAGCATAATTTTAAATAAAATTAGCCTTCCAAATTTGGCCTCCAAAGCCTGCTTTTATAACCATAATATTTGCAAATTTTACAAGGAACAACTTTAAAATCCTGCTGGTGGGCAGTATAAACACCTGAATTAAAGATATGTTAAACTTACCTTTTTTACTATGACTGTTTTGTTCTAAAACCAACCTCTGATATCTTCTCCATACTTGGATTTCATATGACCAAATAATTTGGTTTGTACCATCAATCTGCATCTAAGATGGGATATAATGTCCAATGGTACCACAACAGCTTCAAAATAATGTGAGATTAGAATGTGGTGTACAGGGACAACCTGCTTTGATTAAAATTCTGACTTAGTCACTTGTTGTATGACCTTGAACAAGTCACTTTATCTTTTGGTGCTTCAGTTTTAAGACAAGTAAAAGGGGGTAATTACAGGTCTTAACTCATATAAAGTTATTGTGAGGACCTAACAATTTCATCTAAGCAGCATGACTGGAACATTCTCCTGCTTATAGAAAACATTTAGTAAAAGTTAATTATTATTACCTCTTCTATCCATTTCCATTACTATCCTCATGTGCAAACATATCCCAATCTACAAAATTACTTGTTGATATTCTGAGTATTTATTTATTTATTTATTATTTATTTATAACCAGTGATTGAACCCAGGGGAACTTAACCACTGAGGCACATTCCCAGCCCTTTCTAAGTTTTATTTTGAGATTTTGAGACGGTGTCTCACTAAGTTGCTGAGGCTGGCTTTGAATTTGTGATTCTCCAGCCTAAGCCTCCCCTACCATTTGGACTATAGGTGTGTGCCAACACATCCAGCAATATTCTGAGTTTCTGTAATAGCTGTTTGACCTTTGTCTGTGTTGTTTCCTCTGTTTTAAAATTGTTTTACACACATTGGAAGACTCTGACTTTCAGACTCAAGATCAGATTGTCTTCACCTAACCTTGGAAGCTTTACTTCATTGTTCTTGGCAGAGTTAATTGCTATTCCTTCAAGCACCTTCAATATCCAGGTATTCCTCTATGCAGAACATATATGACATTATTTAAAATTCTCAGTTACATAGGCATTTTCACTATTAAGCATAGCTTATCAGATGACTAAAACAATTAATAATATTAGTTTCTATAACTTCAATAAGTAATGTGCTTATGGTAAACAATAAATAAATGTGTTTAATCCAAATGCATAAATGAATGGGGAAGGCAACCCAAGTGTCATTTCATGCTGGATGGGATCTTCACTATACTGCATTTAGGAAGTTTTTGCAATAAATCTTCCTTTCATGTCCACAATATGATTGATTAATAAGGTCTTTTTACTATTAACCCTTTGGGTATAACAGGATTTCTGTCCTATAATTGTGAATACTTTAATGAAGTTTTAGGATATTTGAGACAGGATTATAAAGAATAAAATGACATTTTTTGTGTGTGCATGTGTGTATGAAGAGTGAGAGTCTCATTTTTTTCTTTAAGGAAAAACTAGGAAAGGAAATGCAAGATACAAGATGTTCACTGTCTTACATTATTGAGCATGAGACCTGAACCTCAGGCCTTTCACATTCACTTTCTCTATTTTCATTTTTAAGTACAGTTAGGTTATCTCAAACTTCACAAATTAATGGGGATATTTTTCAAATTTAACTTCAGTGATATTTTGAAAATGCTATATCTATGTGTCTATACATTTTTTGAGTTGTAATTTATATATAGTAAAAGGCCTGTCTTCCCTGTGTACTTTCTGTCACTCTTCACCATAAATAGGGTGACCTAACATTCCAGTTTGCCAAGGGTTTCAGGTTGGTTTCCCTCAGTGGCACAGTCTGAGATGGATGATGGGCATCAAAGAAAAAATGTTGATTAAGGAAGACCCTGGGAATTTATCCCTGTGGAAAGGATAGTAGCAGGATTGGGAAGAAGAAAAAGGAGTGCAGGGAGATGAAATGTACATTTAATAGCGACCCCAGAAAAATCTTTGGGGAACTCTGAAGTAGAGATGACCCTGCAGAGCTGTAAGCAGAGGTGAGCAGGCCGCCTCCTGGCCCGTCCACATATACATATGGGACTGAAAATTAGGATGTGAGCAACTCTGAAAAAAGGGGTGTGATATGGGAAGAGCTGATTCTCTTCAACTGAGGTCATCTCCCCAAAGGGGAAGATGGTGGCACACCACATTGTTGACCAGGCCCGGTTGTCCCTGGTATGCTTGTGTTCCAAGTTCATAATGTCCCCTTTCACACTAGGAATTATCCTAATTTGAACATGAAAATATTTTACCATACTGCCCTTTATTTATGTTACCTGCCACAATAGACCTGGGGGGAAAAATGTATATTCCAACAGAAAATTAAAAATTTGAACTTTAACCTCTCTTTAACCTTGAGGAAGCTTAGGAAGAAACATGACGGTGCCCCCACTTTCTCTCAGTGTGGAACCTAGGAGAGCAGTGGGTCACAGAAAGGCATGGAGCTGGGAACACCTGAGAACATCAGAGACTTTAGAAATCCTGTACACTAGGTAGTCTATCACCTTAAGCTTCTTGGCCTTGAGTCTCCAGGAGAAGCTCTGTGTGTGATGTGGGATGGAGACAGATAGGTGGATTCCCGTGCATGGAGTGAGGAGTCCCGCAGCATGAAACGATGTAGCAGAGAGATGGGAGTACCTGCATGCCTGGTATGGAGAGACCAAGACACTGATACCCCTGCAAAGATCCCCAGTGGGCGCAGGAGAATTTCAAAGGCTCCCAGTTCAACAGTGTTGTTCGAGTCAGCTATTTTGCTACTGTGACTAAATGACCTGACCAGCACAACTGTAAAGGAGGAAAGGTTTATTTGAGGGTTCACGGTTTCAGAGATCTTAGTCCATAGAAGGCAGGCACTATTCCTTGGGGCTCAAGATGAGGCAGAACATCATGGTGAAAGAGCTTGGCAGAGGGAAGCAGCTTGCACCATCAGGAAGCAGAGGAGAGAAAGAGAGAGAGCATCTCTACTCTCAGCTATAAAATATATACCCTGAAGCTACGACCCTATTCCAATCTCCTCCAACCATACCCTATCACTTCAATTAATCCCATCAAGGATTAATTCACTGATTGGATTAAGGCTCTTACAGCCCAATCATTTCTCCTCTGAACCTTCCTTCATTGTCTTGCATGTGAGCCTTTGTGGAAAACCTCACATCCAAACCATAACAAGTGTGTACTATCACATTGAGAGAGCAGACCAGATAATACACTGTAGCAGAGAACACAGTGAATTCTGAGATTTCTTCTGCTACCTCACCAAAGGCAACACTAAATGTCTCTCACTCCAAACATTGTTGTTGCAGAGCAATGACTGGTGAATGTTGGATGGATGCTATCCTATACTCCCAGACCTGTCCACATCTTCACTTACACCTATTGTGACTTCACTGGCGTGTCAGTTATGAGCAAGAACAGAATGTTGGCAGCACAGCCCTTCTCTCTTTCTTTTCTCTGTGGTGGGGGCAAGCATGGACAGATCACAATCTCTGTGTGAGTAGTCTTTTTTATTTTCTTCCCAGCATCAGAAAAAAATTACTTGTCTATAGATAGTAGGCATATTTAAAAAAAATCTACTTTATCATTAGTAAAGGCAATAAGGCATTTAAATGACTCTGAGATTCATGTCCTTGCTGCATTTCAACAACAACTGGTGCATGTCTCACAACCAATAGCAATGTGACAGTCACTGCCGAACAAGTGGTAGTCATAATAGTGATCACTGACTATTCACTTGTTAATATCAAATACAGCAGTGTCAAAAACAGCTTAATGAGTATTAGACACATGGGGGAAATCCTGGCAATGGTTTTTACACTTTAGGAACCAAGCATTGAGGAGGTAGATCAGATATGTTTACTAATATTCTCAAAGCATCTATCAAAATTAGGCTCATCATTGAAAAGCCAGCTTAAAGGTCCAGTAACAATGGTTCCCAGATTCTGTGGTTTATTGTCACTATTTAATGGACTATTTTTAAATTGCTTCATCACCAAGACTTCTGCTTACAATAGGGGAATATTGCATATAAACGGTTTGAAAATCGACCATCTGAGTGACAAAAATGCAAAAAAAGCTTTTGGAAAACTTTTATCAATTTATTTGGTTCATATTTTACTTTTGTGTCTTCATGACTAATGCTTGGCAAAAATGAATAATTTAACTTCTTTCATTAATCATAAATATACATTATAAATTTTAAGCAAGTACATTGCCAAATACTTACTAGTAATGTTGTCTTCCTAAAGTCTATATAATAATGTTTTGTTCATAAATAAAATGGTGCATTTTCTTGGATTCAAAGAAATGTGGTATTTTGATCATCTTATTTATTCCTTTATGACTCAATTGAATCAAACCATGAGTAAAAGAGGTCACTATTTAGAAGATACTTTTAATGACTCTAACACTGTTTTTTTTTTTTTTTTTTTTTCAGTGCTGGGGATCAGACTGAGGATCTGGCACATGCTAGGCAGATGCTTTACCCCTGAGTCACATCTTCAGCCCCCAACACCATTCTTGAAGGAGGAAAAAGGAGAGAGAATTCTAAAAGATAAGCTTTTACATAAAAGCTATTGTTTTAAATAAAAGGAACCTTTTTAAACTGAAAGAGATAGGTATGTTGAATTGGCAAACTTAAGCTGCAGTAGCACCCAACAAGTTGAAGAGTTTCATTTGATAACAATTGGGCTAGTTACAAGAAATGAAGAAGTTATGCTGAATTCATGACTATTTATACTCAGTAAATGTACACTGTGGTTGCACCTCTTTTTGAAGTCGAGGACAACACACTGGGGTGTTTGAGGAACAAGCCCAACATCACAGTTTGGGTAAACAAGCTGGGTTGAACCAGGGAAATCTCATTCCAGGACCCTCTCTGAACCCAGTGTGCCATCTCGTCTTTCCTCTCTACACGTTGTGTTTTTGCTGTATAGAGTTCAATTCTGTCTCAACTTGGCAATTTATACTTTGCCAAGTAAGGTAGGTAAGATCAGGGAAAGGACCAATGAAACCAAATGCATGGAAGACATTTGTTTTCTGATTCAATAATCTTAACTTTGGGGGTATGAGTAAGGGTGTACATGTGCAATAATAAAGAGAACTTAAAAAGGAAAGGTTGTTCAATACACACTTGAAATCAATCCATGGTTAACAAGGCTTAGCTTTGAAACTAATGAATATTTAATTAAATGTCCTCATCAAGGAGACTTAGTAAATTACTGTCAAAAGTGTTATGCCTATTAACATCCTTTCCAGCTCATGAATGTACCTAGAGCTAAAGTGCAGACAAGATGATCAAGATTCAAGGGATGTTGAGCTGCCAAGGTCTTTAGAGATCGCCTCATCTGGGGCTTTCCAACACGTGCTCTGTTCAACAGTTTCCAGATCTTGTTTGAGAACAGGGATGCTTTTGTCAAATAAGCAGACAGGGCAATCTCCTAGGAGACTCACATGGCCCATTACCCAGTAAAAACTCCAAGAAAAACCAGCTAATTAAGTCAATTTAACTCAACCTTTTCTTAGACTGATTTTGCTGTTGAAAACTAATCTATGTATTTTAACACATATGAATAGTCCAAGGATCAGGTGGTTTTGGCAATGCTGAGTCCATTTACTTTTACAATAAAAAAATACCAGATTGTTTTAGTCACCTTTACTCACTGCTGTGACTAAATGACCCAGCCAGCATAATTGTAGAGGAAGAAGAGTTTATTTGAGGGCTCACGCACGGTTTCAGCAGTTTCAATCCATAGAAGGCCGGCTCCATTCCTCAGGGCTCCAGATGAAGTTGAACATCCTGGCAGGAGAGGGTGGTAGAGGGAAGCAGCTCACATCATGGTGATCAGGAAGCAGAGAGAGAGTCCACTCACAAGATACAAATATATACCAAAGCCATGCCCCTATTTCCACCTCCTGTAGCCACACCTTACTACTGTTACCACTCAGTGAATTCCTATCAAGAGATTAAATCACTGATTAGGTTTCTTCTCTAAACTTTGCATTGTCTCACATAAACTTTTGGGGGACACCACATCTAAACCATAACACAGATGCTCAGAATTGTACAAAGAAAAGAGTCATTTAGCTCATAGTTTTGGAGGTTGAAAGTTCAAGATGGGGAAACCAGTTTGGTCTCTTGCAAGGACTCTGTGACTGTGTAACAACATTGTAGAGAAGCAAAAATTTAAAAATGGCACATACTGAAGGTATCAAGCATGTGGGGTGTCCTTACTTTGTAATAACTTACTCTCCTGGAATGTACCCCAAGGATGCAATCCTAGGAGAAGAGCATTCATCCTTTCATGAGAGCAGTGCCCCCATGATCAAATCACCTTCCACTGGTTCTCATCTCTTACTAGTCCCATTGTCTTTCAACATTGTCACACTGGGGACCAACGTGAGAACCTTTGGGAGACATAATCAAACTATATCCAAACCATAGCAAATGCATTTTGGAAAATGCTGATTTAATAAAAACAGCACATCATTTCTAGTTAAAATAAAATGAAGTCCAAAGTTTTGGGGTAACCTAGCCAGGAACACTTAGCAAGCTAATGTTAGAGCTGCTGGGTCTACTGGCCAAGACCCACCATTTCTCCGTAATTCAAAGACTTCAGAATCTAATGCTTGACCAGGCTTCTCCTGTTCTCACTCTAATTTAATGGTCTTTAGTGAGCTCGTGAATTTTATATTTTTCCTTCTTGTTTTAACATATATATACCGAAGGGATTAAATTTCTCTTCTACAATTATGCAAAGGTTCAGCTTTACCTCATGTCAACATTTAATCAAATCTTTTTTTAGTATCCTTCCCCCACTCATTCCCCAAAGCTGCTAATTGCTTTATATACATCTCTACCCTGAATATTCTTAATTATGAAAGGGTTTGAATGGATACAAGTTTTAAATTTGATTTACAAAAATCTCTTAAGTGGTCTTCATCGCCTTTAGTGGAAAGTATCCTTATTTCTTTTCTGTTTGAAGAGGTGTTAATTAAATACTTTTGAGTTAATTTAAAATTAACAGTGGATATAATTTGATGTCTTTCTATTGAATCAGCAAGTTCTAAATGAAAACTCTCAGGTCAAGAATGCTCCTGCTTTAGGTGTGGATAATCTAAGTGAATAGAGAATTTCTGAGAATAAATCATCCCCTATCCTATAATTGTATTATGCAGAAAAGAAATAACAAAACAGAATTCAAGTCATTTTGAAATGAAAATTGGCCTTCTAGATTCACGGAATCTTTCAAAAAGTCAAGAGGAGCCATTGGCTTCCAAGGAGTATATTATCTGATAGCAATAGATTCATAAAATTGTTAGAATTGGCAAGACCCTTGGAGGTCATATAGTGTCATACTCTTACCAGGAAGACAAAATAATGAAACATATGAAGCAGTGATGAACTCAGGATTGCCCTGTAAATTAGTATCAGTTTTGGAAATGTAAACAGTTGTGCTGACACTATGTCTCATGGAGAAATTTAGAGGTGTCCCAAACTGGTAAGTCAAGCCATTTATCGTTGTGGTTTTATGGAGGCAACAATCACTGTAAGCACTATGAATTTCAAAGTGTGGCACACTAAACCCTCATCATTTTTGATTGCCAGGTGAATTTGGTTTTCTATTATTATATAACATATTACCTGAACCTAAGAGCACAAAAATAACATGCATTTATGATCTCATGTTGTTGGAAGAGGAGTCCAGGCATGTCTATTTTGGATCCTCGGCTCAGGATCAAAGCCATAATCAAGATGTCAGCCACACTGGGTTCCTTTCTGGAGTTTGGAGTTCCATTACAAGCTCACACGTAATTGTTAGTAAAATTCAATTTCCTCCTATTGTGGGAAGTTCCTTTTCCTTGTTGGTTGACTGTCAGCTCTTCTTTCTCAAAAGCCATTCATAATTCCTTCATAATTCCTTCCACATGGCCCTCTTATAACATGGAAGATTATTCAAAGACAGCAGAAGAACTTTTCTTATCTATCTTTTTATTGATTATTTAATTGCCAGCTCCATCTGGCATGGTCTCCCTTTTGATTAACTCAAAAACCAACTGATTAGAGCATTTAGTTACAGCAGCAAAATCCCTCCACCCTTACCACATAAAGTAACCTAATCATTAGAGTGACATCATTATATCCATAGATTTCATTCCATTCATGGCAGGGGACTTACAGGCCATGCTCACTATTCAGGTGGAAATCATGGTACCATCTCAAAACTGTATCTACCATACCAGATTTATTTCACCTCATTCTAGGGGCAGACTTATAATAAAGTTTATGTCATTTAAATTTCATGTGTTCTTTCGAGGCACATGCTAGAAATGGCAGACGAAAGAAGCTTAGTTTTGAAAAAAAAAAAAAAAAAAGAAAAAAGAAAGAAAGAAATTCCATTGAAACATTTCCACATCAACATTTCTGATTCAAGAAGAAAAGGACCTAACATCACCAGTTATTTTTTATGATGAGTTCTTTCTCATTTCAAATAAATAAACACTTTCTTTCCTAATTGTATGTGTGTATCTGTGTGTGTGTGTGTGTTTGTGTGTGTGTGTGTGTGTGTGTGTGTGTGTGTGTGTGTGTGCTTTCCTATAGGAGGATTTCTCAGTTTTTCAAGAGAATGGTCTCAAAATATCTGGGTCTACCCTTGACTACTGCTATTCACCATGATCTTTAGTACAAATGCTTGAAAACAATGGTCATCTTAGAACTCACCATGATTTATCAGGTTCACAAGAGCACAGAGTAAGCAATCAAAAATACCTAACAACAAAATGCAAAGAATAAGCAAACAAAAAATAAAAAAGCAAGGAAAACCAGGAAAAATATAAAAAGAAAGAAAGGAAGACTGGAGATGTGGCTCACTGGTAGTGTTTCCCTAGCAAGCATGAGGTCCTAGGTTAAATCCCTAGCACTGCAGACAAAACAAAAACAAGAAAGAAAGAAAAAAAAGGCAGACAACTACAGCTTGACAATCAGAAACTAATTTTTCCATTTTTCAGCTGCAAAACGGGAGGCTCAGAAGACACACATTATCATGTTCAGCATCACAAACTTCACGATGACAAAATGAAACAAAACTTAGGTCTCCTTGCAGAAAGAAGTAACTCTTTCTCTTGATATACCTATCAGTAGCAACTTACCAAATATGTATTCCATGAGGTATTAATTCCTAGCTGCCTACAGAGGGTATATCAATGTTGTGAACAGATCTGTATTCTAGGCACACAGAGTAACTTGGTTCACAAATCCCATATTGTAATTCTAGACTGAGGGGATACTAAGGTTTGCAGAGAGGCCTGCAGGTCATTGGCAGCCAATAATTGCCCTATAAAATATTCCCCTGAAGAGCAAGGAATCCAATTTAATAAAGAGAGAAGAAAAATTAGACTGTGGCATGGTAGCTAAGAGGTCAGGTTCTAAAATCAGACTGATGTGAATGTGAATCTGAGTCTACAACTACCTTGGGCAAATAAAGTACATTTTTATAAAGTGGAGGTAATAATTCCTACCTTATGAGATTGTTGAGCAGATTAAATGACATAATGCATGTGAATTTCTTAGCACAGTGTCTGGAATAGTCTTCCATAACTGTTAACTACAGTTTAGCTCAAGCATACTTGTATCTTTATCACTATGCAACATCATATAAGTGCTCCTGGAACACTTAGCACTCTACACCATCCCAGAACCTAACATCAACAAGAATTTACAATGCAACCTTTTCTTCTGTAAATTATTTTTTTGGAATTGCTTTCTTTATATTACAAATTGAATGTTTGATACATTTTTCACAAGTAAACACATATATAACTAGCACTCTAGGCATCTAAGTTCCTATTCAGTACTACTCCAACCCTCACCCAAGAATAACTCCTGCTTTGACATTCAACAACACAAATTAGGTTTATCTCTCTTGAATTTAACATAAAATGGATTCTTGCTCTATCTTTTCTGAATTTTCCCTCAATATTAAATGTGAGATTCATTCAAAGTTGCAAATATACCTGTAGATCACCCAATTTTCTTTGCTTTATAGTATTCCATCCCGTGAATATACCACAACTAATTTACCCATTTGACTGTCAATGGGTATTTATGTAGTTTCCATTTTAGTAGTGTTATGAACAGGGATGCAATAAACATTCTAGTAGGCATACATTCTAGAATTTTGATAAGAACCTATTTGCATTCAAGGAGTAGATTGTGAGGTTATATATAGAATCAGTTTTAGCAAATATTGTCAAATATTCTCCCAAATGACTATAAAAAATTAGACGCCAACCAGCAGTGTAGGAAAGTTCTGGATTACCCATATTCTTGCCTGTTAGTATTTTCCTTCTTGCTCATCTTCTATATTCTGGTGTATAGATAATGCAATAGCATTGTGTTTTAATGAATAGTGAACTTGGGCATTGTTTCATATCTCAAAAGCCATTTGAACATCCTCTTTTATGTATTATCCAAGCCTTTTACATATTTCCCATTGGGTGTTCTACTGATTTGTAGAAGTCCCTTATATATATTCTGGAAACAAGTCTTTTTTCAGATATATGCATTGCAATTGTCTTCAATATTATTCTCCTTTTTTACTCTCCTGATAAATAGATCATCCTAATTATAATATATTGTCATATTTATCTAATTTTAAAATAACTTTCATGGATTCTCTTAATACAACTAAAAGCAACCCTATCTTCCTTCCCCAAATAAGGGTTAGTAAAGTTCAATCAGTCTCGTTTCCCAATGTAATTTTAATACTTTCATCCCAGGTCTGTGTTCCCTTTTGATTTACTGGAGGACTGAGCTAATCTGTCTTCCGTAGGTTATAAAAGTTCTCTCTTATTTTTCCATTTCTTCTAAATTAGTTCTAGCCATTAACATATATAAGAGAATCATCAGTATTAGAAGGGCAAAATAACATAGTAACTTAGGAAAAGGGTAGTGCAGATTACAAGGCAGATTGAGGGGAACACTCATATTTTGGGAAATGTGGAAGGCTTCAAATTAGACCTGCTTAAATGTAACTGGAGTTCAGTAGCAGAAGCATGAATATGCATACATAAAGATTGACATTATGACTTGTGCATTCCCTTATTAACTACTTATTGTTCTATATCATTTCAATTGTTTTACCTGGATTTGTGTTTCTCCAAAAAAGGATTAATACTTATGTTAGTCTCAAAAATCCTTTCTCACCTCTTTCTACCACAGAAGAGATATAGTCTCTTCTGTGAAGGATATCAGAATTGAGTAGTGAAGACTAATTTGTGCACATCTGGTAAGAATAGGTTGAAACATTGTCAAATACAGCATTTTCTACCCAACATTGTTAGAGCACAGAGACATTGATCATTGAGACAGGAAAATGAGAGGTGCCTGTAGCTAGATCTTGAGGAATGGATTTTTCTCCAGGGAGAAAAGGAGGGGGATGATCATTTACACTTTCTTTTGTTAATCAAGAAAAATCAAACAAAAATAGCTTGAATAAAATTATTCTTTTACTCCTATAGTCACATAAACTACAATCCAGTTCAGGCAATGGGAATTTTTAAGACTGGAGTAAAGTCACATTGCTCATGGAAAGAAGATACGCAGTTTTAGATAAAAGAGATGAAAGAATGTCTATCTTAGCTGTCTTTGATATAAACTGACTACAGGATATCTCAGAGAATCATTGGGGGAAAATAATGCAGAGAGTAATCTTAGCACAGCAGATGGGCCCTGCAGGCAACATCTGAGGTGAGAAGTTAGTCTCCCAGGCTATCCATCAAACTATTCATAGGGTCTATTCTCGTTTTAGGTGCTATCTCAGGAAAATGAACAACTCTATATAAAACCTGCCGAAAGACTGAAACTTTTTATTTGGATTTTCTCCTTACATGCTTGTATGTGTTAGTCAGCTTTCTGTCACTGTGACAAAATTCCTGAGAGAAGCAACTTAAAAGGAGAAATAAGTATTTCAGTTCATGGTTACAGTTCATGGTTGCTTAGAACCATTGTTTGGAGCCTACAGTAGGATAGATAGTTCAACATGGTGGTGGGACAATAGGTTGCTCACCTTATGACATCCTATAAGTGAAGAGAGAGAGAGAGAGAGTAAAGGGGGCTAGGGTCAATGTTCCCTTCAAGGGCATGCCCCCAATGATCTAACTTACTTACATTAGGCCCCAACTCCTAAAAGTTTCACCACATCCCAAGAGCACCACAGGCTATATAAATCAAGCTTTCAACACATGAGCCTTTGGGGACATGTGAGATTCAAACCATAATGTTGGGTTTTCTTCTCTTGAAAATAAATAAGTAAATAAATAAGTACGGGGATTTAGCTCGGTGGTAGAGTACTTGCCTAGCATGTACAAAGCCCTGGGATGATGTACAACATTAAAAAAATACATATATATATGAAAGTTAACATGTATGCAAGCATTTAATAAACTTAGAAAACATACCTGGTTACTCTAAAGTATACTCAAACATTAAAATGCTCTCATTAATTGCTTAGAGCAACACAACCTGATTTAAATACAATGCAAGTCACATGTAAAATGTTTTAATAGCTACATTAAAAAGGAAAAGGAAAAGATGAAACTAATTTAATAATGTATTTTATTTAAACCAATATATTAATAGTATTATCATCTCAATATGAAAATTGTTAATCAAAATATTTTATATTTTGGCAAGGATTATGTCTTCTAATTCAAGTATCGTGTTTTATACTTAGAACACATAGTACATCTTATTTTGGACTAGCCACATTTCAAGTGTTTTATAGTCACATGTGATTAAGACCTACCATATTGATGGGAAGAATAATTTTTAAGCAAAGTATCAAAAATTAAGTTTAAAACTAGTTATGGAACTTCAGGAATACTTTGAATATCATCTGCTTCATTTTGTTGTGTTTGTGCATGGAAAAGTTGCAAACATAGTACAAAATTTCTGTGTACCCTACATATAATACTCTCTATTGTTAACATTATATGTTAATATGAACTATTTGTTACAATTAGCAAAAATTGTTGATGCATTATTATTAACTAAACTCCATGTTTTATTCAGCTATTTAAAAAAAAATTTAACATTCTTTGCCTTTTAGGATGATACATTTAGTTGTGAATTCTTTTTAGGCTTCCCTGGACCTCCAGTTTCTCAGATTTCCCTTGTTAAACTTGATAATTTTGAAAACTACTAGTCAAATATTTTATAGATTATTCCTCAATTTAGGTTTTTCGGATAGGTTTTTTTCTTTTCTCATGATTAAGGTAATTTTGTGGGTTTTTGGAAGGAAGAACCCCATAGATGGAATGTCACAGGGAACACATTTCAAGAGCATGTGCTATCAACATGGTTTATCACTTATGATGCTAACCTTAATCAACAACCTAGGTTAGTAATTGTCAGGATTCTCCATGGTGAAGTAAACCCTCCACCTTCTACATTGCACTTTGTGGGCCATTAAGTATAGCACATAATTAATGGTGCAGGGATGAGTATTTACGTAATCTATTTAAATTTCTCCTGTGTAGGAGAGTTGTAGGATTTTTATTTCATCACTTATCTTTATCAACATGGAATTGACTTTATACCTTTGCATATAGGACAATTCTACAATATATTTTGTTGCTGTTACCCAAATTATTCCAGCTTTGGGTACTAGAAGCTTCTTCAGCTGTTTTCTGGTTTTTTTTTTCACATAATTTCATCATTTTGTTTTTAACTAGTTCTTTAGTTTCTGGCACAAACAAGATGATCTAGATATACCCTGTAAATTTCATGCTCAGGTGCTAAAACCAGCTATTCCTACGAGAAGTTTTGGTACCTTTTATTGGGAAATGGTATTAGAAACTAAGATTTGGGTGCTGTTATATAATCTCTTGATGGACGAGCTCTGCCCTATCCTATAAATGTGTAGACTCCTGTACACTGTAATGCAGTCAATATTTCAGATGTAGCTTTCTGACTTGATAGCTTGAGGGCTCGATTCTTTCAACCCCTATTGCTCAGTCCTATAACAACTGCAGTCAGAGAAAGAAGAGTTGCAGCTTAATCTTTCTCACAGAATCCCCTCTTTGTACAATTGAAAATTTCCAGGTGTTTTTATGCATCAATGCATAATTGAGAACTTTCTCTGAAGCAATTAGGAGAATATAGAGACAATTGCAAATGGAGAGCTCTCTTGGGAAATTTTCCATCAAGAATTCATCTCATAAATTTATCTATCCCAGTGAATTGGCTATTTGTTAGACTGTTTCTCTCCAATTTGTAGAGACCTGGCTGTGGAGACCTACACAGCACCAGCAACTATGCCCTCAGTTTATTCAGAACTGTGTTACTTTCCAGGGACCGAGCTAATTCATCTGCACTATCATCTCATTTAATCCTTTAAACAGCCCATACATAGGTGCTTTTATTGTTACTTCCATTTTAAAGTTGAGTAAATTGAACTGAAAAGATTAATCTGTCTGTGACCACACAGTTGGAGACTGGGCTGGAACTCTGAGTGCATGTCTCTCATTAAGATTCCCTCACTCACTCACTGTTAGTTAAGTCCTAAGAGAGACATTCTTCTCGCACTGTCCTACTTTATAGACTTTAAAGGTGGTTGCAACTATTTGTGCAATTTTGTAATTTGTAATTTTAAAAAGCAATACTTGTTTTAAGAACACTCAAATTTTATATCAGTAAGTGCATTTAACATAAACATGACTGGAAAATTCAATCAAAACATCCATATAAAGACTCAAGAAGAGAGGGCATATTCAATGGGAAATTCTCTGGTAAGTCGTATTATTGAATAAGAAAATATGCATTACATATTTGGATATTGGATATAAATATGCACATTTGGCTACTAATATAACTGTACCAAAGGATTTTCTCTAACAAATGGATATTTCTTTCCTTTAATTTTAACTTATAAAGCAGCATTGCAGAATGGAAAACACATAATTTTGGGAATCAAAGGGAATTTGATTCAAATTCAGACTCTGCTATTTATTAACTGAATGACTTCAGAAAGTTTCTCAAAATTTCTATGCCTGTTTTCTCATTGATAAAATGAAAATTACACAAAATTTGCTGTGAAGGCTAGGTGAAATAACACAAATTACCTGACCCACAGTTAACCCCAGTCCTCACAATGATATGTCCAACTGTGCCATATTTATAATTTTTTGATATATGAATTGACAAGCACACACTCTACAGGTTGTTGAGTTTAAAATGTTGAACAATGTCATGTGATCCTTATTGAAATATGTTGAAGCGTGCACTGTTATTATAGTACCCTTCATATATTATGGTTGTTGTTATCTGATTATTAATTAAAAAATTTTTAAAAAAGCTTGAAATGAATTTTATCAAACAGGCAGTATAGGGGAAATCAGTACTGGAATCAAGTTTGTATGAGGCCAAAGCATACATTTTAATCCCTTTGCCTTGTTAATTTTCATATCAAGTCCCTTGAACAACAGGGCAAGGTCTACTTTCTCTATCTTGTATTTTTACTTTTCTGCTTAATTCCTGATGAATTGCATGATAAGTTCAATAAATAACTGATGGACTAGTTGTATTAGGGTTCTCTAGAGGAACAGAATCAACAGGAAAGATGATTATAAGAAGGGGATTTATTAGGTTGGCTTACGACCAGAAGCTGGATAGTCCACAATGGCTGTCTACAGGCTAGAGAGCTGTTAGAACCAGTAGCTGCACATCCAAGAGGCAGAAGCCCCAGAACAAGAAAGATCAACAGTGCTAGACCAAGGTTTCTGGAAACTACCTACAGAATCACTGGCAGAATCCACTTTGAAAGAATGGAGAAGGGAGAGTCCAATATTCCCAAATGATCAAAGCAGCAATCAAGAACCTGTTCAAGAAGAATAGAGCTTGCATCTGTATCTGCTTCCTTGTTCTTCCAACTTTTATTCCATCCAAGCCACCATCCTATTGGATGGTGCTGCCCACACTTAGGGAGGGGCTCCACTTCAGTTCCTATCCCACATTAGTATCATTCCTAGACAAGCCCTCATGGACACACCCAGAAGTCTCTTAATCATCAGCATCTCTTAACCCAATCAAGTTGACAATTCATATTAACCATTACACTAGTAAATGAGAACTTCTCTATGAATAAATGGATTTCAGCCAAATTAGGAAGAAATTCTCTAATTTTTAGGCCCAGCCTAATTTCTTCTCCCTTGCCATTTCTTCAAAACTCCTTCTATAACAGAAGTGAAACACTCATTGCTTATTCTTTTGTGTTAGAACTACATCAGCAGCCTCCAGACCCATCCAACTGTAATAAAAAAAGGGTAAATGACAAGTCTATTATTAAAGTTTTGATTAGAACTATTAGCCAAGGTCCAAAGAAGTTTTTTGTTCAATAGTTTTGAAAAAACTAAAAGGCACATTTCATGTAGGTTTATATGCATTTGCCATAAAATGAATGACTGACACTTCAGATTGTCAAAATGTCGAATTTCTTCAAAGGCTTCCAAACAGGATGGAGTAGAGGTAACTGTTTTTCATGTTTCCAGAGAGACTGCTAATTTTAAAGTTTAACTTCTCTTTTGCCGAATTAAAGTTTGGCATTCTTGCTTTCTACTCTCTCAGCTCTCTCCTGAGAAACAATCTAATTAGAGTTAGATTACAGAAACTCTTTCAAGCCAACATGGAGCATCGTTGTCCAGATGTGATATTGTGGCCAACTGAATTCACTGTCCGTAAACAATAGAGACTGGACTTTCTCATCATTTTAAAATGATGCCGCTTCAGGAATGATCCTAGAAACTGACTCACATTTTCAAATACTGAGGTTCAGGCATAATCCATGAGTGGTCCAGCATGCTTCAGTCACGTGACAGTACAGTCCTTTCAGCTTCCATTAAGCACCACCAGAGCATGAAGAGGGAGACTCAGCAAATGACCTAGATTCTGATTTGAGGAAAACCCTGAAATTCTCATTTGAGTATATGAGACCTCATCACTGCTGGGCTTTGGAATCAGATTTGCATCCAGGTAGGAGGAAAGCTGTTCATCAGAAAGTGAAATGGATTTTGAAATGAGAGGCTTGGTTTATGTCACTTCTCTGCCACTTAAGAATTTGTGTGCCAATGGGGGCCAATTTGTTTCAATGGCTACAGAATAATTCCCTAAACCCAAGAGCACTTTTTCAAATGTATGTTAATTGGTTCCTCTGGAAATCCTGCAGAGAGTATTTAGAACAGTTGTTGCAGTTCCATTACCATGCTAAACACTGTGGGCATGTGCAGGTGTGCTGGATGTGTGTATGCAACCAGTCTTCCCCTTCTCTACTGCTAGTCACAAGGTTAAAATGCAAATCATGCCACTACCCCTCTGACATCCTTGCAAGGTTCTCCACAGCCTGAAGAACTTAACACACAGCCCTGAGAAGGCTGAGGGGAAAGCCTTCCACACCTCTCCTACTCTGACTCTTACCATTGTCAGTTTCAGACTGGTTTTTAGTTCTTTCAAATCTCTGTGATTTTCCTCTTCAAGTGTAAATTTAATAATCCTTTATACACACACACACACACACACACAATAAATGATCACCAATATTACAATAATGATTATATATCCAATACCCTGAAAAGTTTATCTTGTTCCTTTGACTTCCTTTTTCCTGCCACCCCAAGTTCCCAAGTAATTATTAGTTTCTTTTGTTTTATTAAAGATTAGTTTTCATTTTCTAGAATTTTGCAAAAACAAAAATCATATAGTTATTCTTTTTGAAAAATCTGGCTTCTGTATCTTGGCATATTAGTTCTTCTTTATTGTTCAGAATCACTGTTCTGCATTTTTTGTCACTTTTTATCATATGATTCTATTGTATGTCTACAGTACAGTTTAACTTACTATTTGAGATGTGCTTTTTTTTCAACTTGGGACATTACAAATACATGTTAATTATTCATCCCTAAGTTCTTGTATGGATGCATATTTTAATTTTTCTTGGGTGAAGTCTTACACTGTAATGACTGAATTACTTGGAAAAATGTGTTGAATTTTTGACAATATTTCCAAAATACTTTCCTAAGGGTTTGTGCCTATCAGTAGTACATGGGAATTCCACTTGTTCTACATCCTTACCAACACACATATGGTTATTTTTTTAAATTTCAAACATTCTTCTAGGTATATACAGGCACTTATTGTGGTTTTAATTTAGTTTTCCCTAATGATTAATATTTATTTTCCAACCATATCATCCATATATATTCTTTGTTATGTTAAAAAACCACTTTTGCCTGTTCACTATTTTTTTAAATTTCTAAACATCACATTTGGACAGTTTTTTAAATATATTCGAGAATTAAGTCTGTCATTAGATATTTGAAATGCAAATGCTTTTTCCAATGCTGTGGTTTTTTAAATGTTCTCTTAGCAGTGGCCTTTGTAGAATAAACATATTAATTTGTGTTGAAGTCCAACTCATCAATATTTTCTTGTATAGATTTTACTTTCATGGTTGTATCTGAGAAATCTTGCCTAATTCAAGGCTGAAAAGAATTTTTTTCCCTGTGCTTCCTACTTTAAGGTTTATAGTTTTACATTTAACATCTAGACATAGGAGTCATTCTGAGCTAGTTTTTGTATACAGTGAGAAATATGAATCCAACTTCACATTTTGATATCAATATCTGATTGTTCCAAAACCATTTGCTGAAAAGACTTTCTTTTCTCCACTGAATTTTTTTTTTTGGCAAAAATCAATTTTTCATAATTATATGGATCTACTTCTGTGAATCAGTATTCTGTTCCATTGATCTGTATGTCTATTTTTATGCCACTATCACACTATCTTGTTCCTGTAGAATTAATATAAGACTCGGAGTCAGGTAGTGTAATAATTCCAGGTTTGCACTTCTTTTTTCAAAGTTGTTTGTGCTTCTCTGGGCACTTTGTATTGTCATCTGAACTTTAGAATCAGCTAGTCTACTTTAAAAAAAAATCTGACAGCATTTTTATGGAGATTGAACTGAAGCTGTAGATAAATTTGGGGAGACTGATGATCTTACTATTGAGTCTTATAATTCATGAACACAATTATCTCTCATTTATTTCAGTTTTCTTTAAATTCTGTCATCAATATTTTCACTTTTGGTTCATGTCCTGCACACCTTCTATGAGAATGACCTCTAAATATTTCACAATTTTGATATTATTTTAAAGGGTATCTAAAAATAAAATTTCAAATTCTTCTTCTTATTATTTTTTTTTTTTTTGGTTCTAGTACTTGTTTTGTAACTCCCATAGAATCTCTACATAAACAATAGTACTGTTTACAAATATACATGATTTGATTTTTCTATTCCAATCAGGATTCCTTTCTTCCTTCCCCTTTCCTCTTCCTCCTCTTCCTCCTCCACCTCTTCCTCTTTACTCTCTTTTCTTTCATTTTCTCTCACTTTCTCCCTTCTTCACCCTCACATCCTTTTCTCCCTTATTTATTTCCGCTTTTCCTATCCCTTCCTTTCTCCCTCCTTCTCTCCCTCAATCCCTCTCTCCTTCCTTCCTTACTTCTTCCTCTCATTACATGGATTGGAAGCCTTATTGGGCAGAACTTTGCATTTCAGGTGGTCACGGCAGATATCCATGCATGTTTCTTGATCACAAGGGAAAATGGACTTTCACCATTTTCTGGTCTTGAATGGGTTGGGGAAGTTGTCTTCTAGTCCTAGGTTAATGATAACTTTTATCAGGAGTATACCTTTAATATTTTGAAAATATTTTCTTTTTATGTCCATTTGATCCATTGGATCAGTTAATATGGTGAATTACATTTAGTGATTTTCGAATGTCAAGTCAAATTTACATTCAGGAAATAAACCTCATTATACAGCATGTACTGCTCCATTTTGTATATTACTGGATTAAATTTACTAAAATTTTATTAAGATTTTTTTCATGCATGCTCATGAAAAAGAATAGTAGTGTTTTTAGTGTAGGTTTCAAGGTAATTTTGACATTAAATAGTTGGGAAATAGAACTCATCAATTTTCTATATAAATTGGTATAAAATCATCAATTACTATTTTTCCTGTACATGTTCAGTGGAATTCACAAGCAAAACCATTTTGGTTTGGAAATTTCTTTTTGGTAAGCATATTAGCTACAAATTAAATTTTCTTAATAGTTATAAGGCCACTCAATTTATCTACTTCTTTGTGAGTGAATATATTAGTTTCCTCGGGCTGCCATGAATATTAGCACAAATTTTGTCACTTAAAATAACAGAAATTCGTTTGCTCTCAGTTCTGGTGACCAGAAGTCCCAAATTAAGGTGCACCCTGCCCAGGAAGAAACTTGCCCTGGAAATTCTGGAGGAACATCTTTCCTTTCTTTGTTGGTTCCTGGTTAATCCTGTCATGCCCCAGAGTATAGCATCACAGTTCCAGTCTGTCCCTGTCTTCCCATGGTCTTACCTGTCTTTGTCTATAAATCCCTCTCCTTTCTCTAGTAATAATCCAGTCATTAAATTTAGGATCCAGCCAAAATCCAGGAGGATTCCCCCCCCCCCTTTTTTTTTTCAATTATATTACAATATTTCTTTTTTATTTACTTATTTATTTAATTTTTTTTATTTTTACAGACTGCATTTTGATTCATTGTACACAAATGGGCTACAACTTTTCATTGCAATGGATGTACACAATGTAGATTCACACCATTTCCTCTTGAGATCTTTAACAATTACATCTACAAAGACAATTTTTGAGGATGCTCTGTAACTCACTACAGTGTGCTTTAGCATTTTATTTCTTTGAAAAGATATTTACATCTCAACTAAGTTGTCAAATTTATTGCCATAAAGTTTTCCTTAATAATAATATTCATCTCTCATTTTTTTTTAATTTTGAGAAGCATATATCTATTCTCAATTATTCTGAATGAGTCTGGTTCTAGGTTTATCAATTTTATTGATATTTTTAAAGAATAAACTTTTGGTTTCATTGACTTTCTATATTGCTTTTCTGCTTTCTAGTTCATTGAGGGAGCTTGCATTGAATCTTCATTATTTCCTGTCTTTACTTACTTTGCATATTCTTCTCTCCCCTTTTTTTTTTTTTTTTTTTTTTTTTTTTTTTTTTTTTGCAGTGCTGGGGATTGAACCCAGGGCCTTGTGCTTGCAAGGCAAGCACTCTACCAACTGAGCTATATCCCCAGCCCTCAACTTTTTTTAAGATAGAAGATAAAGTATTTCATCCTACTAAATTTCCTGTAAGTTCTGTCTTCTTCTAGCTAAATTACATAAATCGTGATCTGTTGAATTTCATTTTTGTCCAGTTCAAAGTATTTCCTAATTTCCCCCTTTGTATATCTTCTTTGGACTATGGGCTACTTAAAGGGTATGATTTAGTTTCCAAATATTTTGGGATTTTCCAGACATATTTTGTTATTGATTTCTGATTTATTTTAGTATAGTGACACACGATAAATGTGTGATTTGTATTATTTCATGTTTATTGAAATATATTCAATAAGACCCAGAACATGGTCTATCTTACTAACTATTCAAAGTATACTCAAGAAGAATGTGTATTCTGCTTTCTACTTTAGCGTAGAGAATTATTCTATAGTTAGTTAGGTCATGATGGTTTTTAGTATTGTTCAAGTCAGCTATAACTCACTGATTTTCTCTTTATTTACTGTTATGAGAGACAAATGTTAAAGTCTCAAATTATGATTATAGATTAATCTATTTCTACTTTCTGTTCTGATAGTTTTTGTTTCATATACTTTGAAGCTCCATCATTAGATCCATAATGGATTAGTGTAATTAGTTTCTTTTTAATGAGGTGACCTACAAAACAATAATGATCCTTTGTATTTCTACAACATTTTTGTCTAAAATCCACGTTGACATTGCTGTATCTACTCTAGATTTTTTAGCTTAGTATTATGTTTTGGATCTGCAATGTCCCACACAGTCATATGGGTTAAAAACTTGGTCCCTAATGCAACAGTGTTTAGAAGTAGGGTTTTTGGGAAATGATTGAATCATGAGTGCTCTGCCCTCATTAATGGATTAATCCATGAATGTTTTTATAATTGAATGGAGTATTGGAAGGCAGTAGAAACTATAGGAGAGAGGGTCTAATTGGAGAAAGTAAGACACTGAGAGGATGCTGTGGTAGAGAATATCATGTGCCTAGCTCTTTCTCTCCCTCTCTCTGCTTCCTTGCTGCTATGAACTGAGTAACTTAATCCTCCATGCCCATCTGTCATGATATTCTATCTTACCAAGGGCCAGAAAAAATGAAGCCACCAGACCATCAACTAAAACCTCTGAAAACATGAGCCATAGCAAGTCTTAACTCCTTCAAGTTGTTTATCTCAGGCATTTTGTGATAGCAATGGAACACTACCACAGCTTGATACATTTTTTTTTCTATTTAAAAAGTTTAAACTGTTTGTATCTTTATAGTTAATATGTATTACTAATAGTTACATATAAGTAAACATACAAGTAAATATATAATTTTTTCCAATTTTATAATCCCTTACTTTTTTATTTTTTATTTGTTCTAATTAGTGATACATGACAGTAGAATGCACTTTGATACATCATACATAGTTGGAGTATAATTTCTCGTTCCACTGGTTATACGTGATACAGAATCAAACTGGTCATACCGTCATATGTGTACATAGGGTAATAATGTCTGGGATTCTACTATCCTTCCCCTTCCTACATCCATAACTCCTCCCCTCTCTTCACTCACCTCTACCTAATGTAAAGTGACTCTATTTTTCCCCCAACTGTGCCCACCCCCAATTGTGAATCAACATTTGCATATCAGAGAAAACATTTGCCTTTGGTTTTGGGGGATTGGCTTATTTCAGTTAGCATGATATTCTCCAGCTCCATCCATTTACTAGAATATGCGGTGATTACTTATAATGGGAATTTTTAGACCACTTGCATTTAAGATTGAATAGAGACCTAGAAGACCAAATGAGGAAAGTATAATGGAGAGAACACTTTCTAGAGCAGGCAAGTCATCTAAAGGAACAGAAAATGGCAGTGTGGAGTTATAGAGAGAGCAGAGGGAAGAGGAGGATAAGATGAGGCTATAGAAATAAGGACAGATAACAGCATCCACAATCTTATAGAACATGCAAGAATTTTAATAACTTACCTGAAAGCAATGAGAAATGATTGGGAGTTTAAGCACTTTGGTTGGAATGATTTTAGACTGAAAAAATGGCAGTGTGAGTCAACCAGTTAGAAGATAATTGCAGTCAGTCAGGCTACAGAGAGGATGTTTGACTGGAAGGTGGTAATAACAGTGGAAGCAAAGAGAAGAAAAGAAACCAGAGGGACGCATGCTTTAAAAAAATAAACAAGACTTGGACTTGCATAGAATACTGAAATTAATGCAGATGCCTGATTATTACATTTATTTTAGAATGAAGGAATTCTCTGAGTCCTGGTTTTTAAAGTTAGTTGATCTAGTTCCCAAAGACTTTTAGTTTTCTTCAATAAGATTGAGTACCTGAACTCTTTGCTTTGTTCAGTTTCTACATCTGATTTTATCACCTTAGTTCTGAATTTTTCCCTATGTATTGACTCTTATTCAGCTTCAGACACAATAGTTGATACTAATCTTCAAAGGCTGATATTACATCTACTTTTCTACAGAATTCTGGTATTTATCACGTTTTATTTTTTCTTCTGGCATTCACTAGTATGACTTACCCATTTAAGTTTAATAGCTCACAACTTCTCCAAGTACTAGACAACATACCTAACATGGCTAGATCATGGAGTGGGTGAGGGGAATTTGCCTTCTCCTGCCATGGAAAATCAATTACTAATAGTGATCAGTTAGAAATGATGTGTGATTTTTTTTTTTTTTTTAATCACAGGACACAGGAATAGGAGGTATGTCTTTGTTTTTGTTTGCTTGCTTCTTTTCTTGTGTTTTGTTTTTCTCCCACTGACATGTAACCTTAACAGCTTTGGAACTGATGCCTGTACAATGGGACCACCCTCCATCTTCACAATGACTCTTCATCTTGTATTTCCCTAATCAGAACACCTATTCACCACACCTCTCTGCAGAACACAGTAAGAAATTTAGCATATTTTTCAAACATAAAAATTGATGAACTTCTTCCTAGAAGTTGAGTCTTTTGGGAAAATGGTATGTAATTACTTTCTGCTATAATTCCCCATATTATAGCTCCAAAAGTTTGCATTGCATATCTATATAATTACTTCCATACATAATTACATTTACATAATACTTACTTGATTTTATTTATATAATATCTAAGGTGATGATTCATATTTCAGAAAAAATTTAAATGTCCCAAAACAGGATACACTAGAACTATATTTATTTCTGGAGAAAAATAACTATATACACATAAAATATAAAAATAAGTACATACGTAGTAAACTGTCATTATTAAGGAAGCACCCAGAAATTTAGAATTCAAAGTGTAAATAAATTAAAGATGAGTAAAAATGGTATTCTTTTCTGAGTGAAAAAAAATCATTGTTTCTATGTAATATCAAGAGATATACATTGCTTCCCAGAATTAATCAAAATGAAATAACTACAGAAGGACAATGAAAGTGAAAGAATGCATGAATTTTCTCCTACTGTTAAGGACATTCCATCACAGATACATATTTCTGTGTTTGTTTTTATATATATGTGTGAGTGTGTGTGTGTGTGTGTGTGTATTTATAATTCAGTGGGTTTCAATGCATAATTAAAGACATAAGATTTTGGAATTAACTACATCTAGTTCAAATTCTAGACCTACAATTTGCAGATAAATTATCTTGGGTAGTTTAGTCTCTTTCAGTGAATTTTCCCATTGGTAAAGTTGGGATAATAAAATACACTTCAGAATATGACTATAATATTAATAAGATAGTGTGCTTGGTTTATGGTGAATAGCACTTTTTAGTTTCATTATTTTCTATCCCTTCTTTGTAAAATTTTATGAATCTTCACAGTGAGTTATGGTCATTGGTAGGAAAGTAAAGTAACAAAAATGAGTTTACACATAGAGCTAATTTCCAAATAATTTTTGTGTGGGGCACTGAAAATCTAACACAAGGCCTAGCACATGCTAAGCAATATCTCTACCAGTCCCAAGGAATATTTTTAAATCAGAGGTTTTCAAACTTTAGAAGATACCAGAATCATCTGGAGATAGAGTTAAACCATAAGTTGCTGAGCCCATCATTGCGTTTTTTGACTCAGTCTGAATAGGCCCAGCAATTTGTATTTTCAACAAGTAACACTGATGTTGCTGGTTGGTGACCACACTGAGAACTGCTGTTGTAATGCAATGGCTACCTCCAAAACAATATGGTTGGTGAAAAAGGAAGGAAGATAACATGTTCCAACGACATATTTGCTGTCCTAAACCTTAGAAGAATTCAACAGAAGGGTTAGCACAATCGAGTAGATAGAAATCAACATATCCAGACTTGTCTCTCTCCTAGTGTATGACCTTAGGAATCTCACTTCTTTGTTATTGGCTTTTGTTTTTCCATTCTAAATATTAAGGGAGTAAAACAGGTCAGAGCTTTGTGAATTACATTTTACAATTACTGGGGAGAATACAGAGCAAATTTAGTGATGTTTTATGTCAGGGAAAAGAACTAAACAGATAAGAATTGGTGCCTCTACTATCCCAAAGAGATCAACTCTCCATATAGATATTTTTTGCTCTTAATATAACTTTTCAATGTAGTATAGTTCCATATAAGAAATTAAACCAAACTGAAACTAATTTTTAAAAATCTCATCTGAAAAAATTCTTTGAACTAGATTGATGGTCCCTTTCCCATGACTTTTTCAGATATTGAATCACAGCTATGGAATGTTCAATACTACTAGTTTGCTGCATTTATGATAATGGATAGTGATACAAACCCAAGTCATCACAAATCTTCAAACTATAAGCCATATTCAATGAACTTTCATGGCAAATATATTTTTCTATTTTGATTACTTGAAAACAGATCAGCCATTCTTATTTTCTGTGACAACTCTCTAACAATCTTAAGAAATTTCATGATATAGCTCACATTTTTGAGCTCTTACTCTGTTACCCAATATAATTAGAGACTAAAATGTATTTTCTAGTTTAGTTCTTAGAAAAGACTTTTTAGGGGCTGGGGATATAGCTCAGTTTGGTAGAATGCTTGCCTTGCAAGCACAGGGTCCTGGATTAAATCCGTAGCACTGCAAAAAAAAAAAAAAAAAAAAAAAAAAAAAAGACAAAAGGAAAAGAGGTTTTAGTTTATTTCATTATTTCCTACTTGC
Source organism: Sciurus vulgaris (assembly GCF_902686455.1). NCBI lineage: Eukaryota > Metazoa > Chordata > Mammalia > Rodentia > Sciuridae > Sciurus > Sciurus vulgaris. The sequence continues at coordinate 78,124,616 of NC_136472.1, forward strand.
AAATGCAGAAACTGTTACAAGGAAAATTAAACTAACTTGTTCCTAAGCCACATACAGTAAAAGAAGAGACTTGACTTTAATCCTCTTCTCTGTAACTTTATGATGTATGTGGTTATGATGTATATATCCTAAGAAGACATTCAGGTAATCAGAAAGTTATCAAATGGGACAGTTGAAATTTATTCCCATAGATCTCTTTGTTACCAAAACAATATTTAAAAAGTAAACAAAGACTATTAAATTTCCATAGTAGAGGCACTAGTCTTCCCCTAACAAGTGTCTTTCATTCTTTTAATGGGAAGGAAGGTGTATAAGTGGTTTTCATAGAATCTTGTGTGCACTGGTATGCAGTATGAAACACTACCACTTCATCACTTTTTTTCACTTTTCAAATATGAACTTGACTGAAGGATTTTGGTTGATTTAATGAAATTAAAAGAAACATAAGCATAGATCATATGTCTCTAAACATTTGTAAAGCTATGAAATAGAAGACTCCATCAAAAGCCTACCAACTGAGAAAAGCCCAGGTCCAGACAGATTCTCAGCTGAGTTCTACCAGATCTTCAAAGAAGAATTAACACCAATATTCCTCAAAGTATTCCATGAAATAGAAAAGGAGTGAGCCCTTCCAAACTCATTCTATGAAGCAAATATCACCCTGATACCAAAACCAGGCAAAGACACAACAAGGAAAGAAAACTTCAGACCAATATTCCTGATGAACATAGATGCAAAAGTTATCAATAAAATTCAGGAAACTTACATACAAAAATATATTTAAAAGATAGTGTACCATGATCAATTGGGGTTAATAGCAGGGATGCAAGATATCATATCAATAAACTTAAAAAGAAGATCCATATGATTATCTCAATAGATGCAGAAAAAGCATTGACAATATATAGTACCCCTTCAAGTTCAAAACACTAGAAAATCTAGGCATAGTAGAAACATACCTCAACATGGTAAAAGCTATCTATGCTAAGCCCACGGCTAACATCATTCTAAATGGAGAAAAATTGAAAACATTCCCTCTAAAAACTGGAACAAGATAAGGATGCCTTCTTTTACCACTTTTATTCAACATCATCCTTGAAACTCTAGACAGAGCAATTAGACAGAAGAAAGAAATTAAAGGGATACAATAGGAAAGAAAAAAAATTCAAAATACCCCTATTTGCTGATGATATGATTCTTTATTTAAAAGACCCTAAAAAATTCCATCAGAAAATATCTAGAACTCATAAATGAATTCAGAATTCAGCAAAGTAACAGGATATAAAATCAACACCAATAAACTAAATGTGATCTTATATATCAGTGATGAATCTATTGAAAGAGAAATTAGAAGAACTACCCCATTAATAATAGCTTTAAAAAATATTTTGAATCAATCTGACAAAAGAGGTGAAAGACCTCTACAATGAAAACTGCAGAACACTACATAAAGAAATTAAAGAGGACCTGAGAAGGTGAAATGATCTCCTATGCTCCTGGATAGGCAGATTTAACATTGTCAAAATGGCCATACTACCAAAAATGTTATACAGATTCAGTGCAATTCCTATTAAAATCCCAATGACAATATTCATAGAAATAGAAAAAGCAATCATGAATTTTATTTGGAAAAATAAGAGACCCAGAATAGCTAAAGCAATCCTTAGCAAGAAAAATGAAGCAGGAGGCATTACAATATTAGACCCTTATATTACAATACAGAGCTATAGTAATAAAAATGGTATGGTAGTCATACCAAAACAGACACATAAACCAATGATAGAGAACAGAAGACACAGGGGCAAACCCACATAAATACAGTTATACGAGACAAGGTGCCAAAAACATACATTAGAGAAAAGCTAACCTCTTCAACAAAGGGTGCTGGGAAAACTGGAAATCCATATGTAGCAAAATGAAATTAATCCCTCTCATCCTGCACAAAAATCAACTCCAAGTGGATTAAGGACTTAGATACTAAAATGGAGACAGTGCACCTAATAGAAGAAAAAGTAGGCCCAAATGTTCATCATGTTGGCTTAGGAACTGACTTCCTTAATAAGACCCCTAAAGTACTATTTGTAAAATCAAGAATCAATAAATGGGATGGGATGGAATCAAACTAAAAAGCTTCTTAACAGCATAGGAAACAATCAAGAATGTGAAGAGAGAGCCTACAAAGTAGAAGAAAATCTTTGCCACCTGCACCTCAGATAGAGCATTAATCTCCAGGATATATGAAGAACTAAAAAAAAAAACGACAAAAACCCAAATAATCCAATCTGTAAATGGGCTAAGAAACTGAACAGTCACTTCACAGAAGAAATACGAATGGTCAAAATACATGAAAAATGTTTACTACCCTTAACAATTAGAGAAATGCAAATTAAAACTACTCTGATATTTCCTCTCACTTTAGTCAGAATGGCAATTACCAAGAATACAAGGAACAATAAATGTTGGAGATTATGTGGGGAAAAGGTTCACTCATACATTGCTGGTGGGACTGTAAATTGGTGCAGCCACTCTGAAAAGCAATATGGAGATTCCTCGGAAAACTTAGAATGGAACCACCATTTGACCCAGTTATACCACTCCTCACTTTATACCCAAAAGACTTAAAATCAGCACACTACCATGACACAGTCACATTAATCTTTATATCATATCAATACACAATAGCTAAACTATGGAACCAACATAGGTGCCCTTCAACAGATAAATGGATAAAGAAAATGTAGAATTTATACACAATATAATATTACTCAGCCATATAGAAGAATGAAATTTTGATATTTGTCTGTAAATTGATGGAGCTAGAGAATATCATTATAAGTGAAATAACCAATCCCCAAAGTCTAAAAGCTGAACGTTTTCTCTGATATGCAGATGGTTAATTATAATGATGTGGAGGAGGTGCTAGGGAAGAATTGAAGTACTTTGGATTAGACAATGGGGAATGAAGGGAAGGGAGAGGCAACAGGAATAGGAAAGATAGTAGAATGAATCAGACATTACTATCTGATGTGCATATATGATTACATGAACAATGCAATTCTTCATCACATACAACCAGAAGAATGAGAAGTTATACTTGATATATGTATAATATGTCAAAATATCTTCTAACATGTATAGCTAATTAGAACAAATTTTTAAAAAACAAACATAAGCATAAGCATACGTTAAGTAAATCAAACTGCTACGGTCGGAAGAAATAATACAATAGATATGGGGTAGGTTTTGTAAGATATGAAGTAGGAAAGTTACCATGAATTCCACTGTAATGCCATCTCCCCAACTAGGAAGACTAATAACCTCTTTTTTACCATATACATAGGGATGATTTTTAATATAATTTGCTTTCCATGTTGGGAGAAAGTTGGACTAGACATTGATGGTGGACTCCTTAACAGGTTGAATGTTGTTCATGTCCACCAAGAAGCCTTGCTCAGATTATTGGACTCATTAGCCTGCCCTTCAAAGGCACGTGTGATAGCCTCAAAATTCATGCCTCAGGTCTCAGACACTGTGAGGAAGGTGAAGTTCAGGAAGATAATGAAGAATGTGGTGAAGACATGACAGTGGGGCATGGTCCCTGTCCAAAGAGTTCAGTCACAATAAACCACAGAATGGGGCCTGGTCCACTCTCAAGGAAGGCCACGTAGATCAAGACAGCTGTGATAGAGATAAAGCTCATTGCATCATACCCATATTTTAATAACAAAGAAATAGTCATGAGGATGGAACACAGCCACACCTCCAAGTCCTATCATTTGTAGAGTCCTTCTTTCTGCCCTTTTCCCCAGAAACTGAAATTAAAGTGAAAATAGTATTAACCAGGTCTACTCCAATGGTGGCATATATTGGCTCCTCAACACCTGCTTCCTTAAAGATTCCTGTTGAGTAATAGAACACAGGACTGATCCCAGACAGCGGCTGGGAGAGCTGGAATACAATGGAAATGAGGATGGGCTGTTTGTCATTGGATGAAGACTTCCAGCTGCAGCCCAGAGACCTGCTTCTCTTGTGACATTCTAGCCCTCTCTTCGTCCCACTCCGGGATTTCCTGGTTCACATTCAGTGGGCCCCACAACCATTGTTTCCTATGCTGTTAAGAAGCTTTTTAGTTTGATTACATCCCACTGGAGGATCTTCTGAGCATTCTCCTCTTCTTTTTTGCTAATGAGCAAGAATCTGAGACTTTCGGGGAAAAATGGAAAGGCTATACTTTGTAAGACGTCTGGAATGATGGTGAAGTCCAACAGCACAGGATTCCAGAGACACCTCTTCCTGCCAAAAAAAACCTTCAAAATGTCCTTCTCGGCAGCAAGTTTGCTTCAGGAATTCAGTGGCGACGGGTATTCACTGTCACTATTACAGCATCTCTCAATAACCTCTTAATCATGAGTATTAATGCCAAAGATGCTTCATTTTGAAATCCTAATTGTATATGAATAATGGAATGGATTACCATCAGGGGCTCATGATTCAGGAGACCTGAGAAGTGATTTTCTACAAACTCTGAGCAGGTCATTAGTCAGGGGAATCATTCCAGCACAAAAATATTCATCCACTTATTAATAATTGTTTAAGCAATTCAGAAAAAGTAGGGGCAACTTTATAAAATCAACCTGACAATTAAGACCACTGTTTTCAGAAAGTCCCATGATCACTTTTAAAGTGATGGTACCTTGCATCCTACAGAGGGTTCTAAGGTTGGCTCTATGTTCTTCCTTGGGACATTTGTTAGGTAGGTAGCCATACCTCATCCAGGCTGCTCATGTTTATTTTGCAGCTTTATTCACTGCCTATTCTCAGCAAGTGTTTATGAAGGTTGAAGAGAAGGGATTAATGCAAAGGTGTTAATACAAAAGCAATGAATTAATAATACATTATTTTTACCAAGAAAAAGGAAGAAAGGAAAGAAAGAAAGAGGATGATTAGAGTAGAAATCACCTTGGCCACAACTCTTGCTTAACTCTAGTATTAATGTCAGTTCATTGGCACATACACAAAATCTTAATGAACAAATATTAAGGAATAAGCATAGAAACAATATTTTAAAATGACCAATATGAGAAAAGTAGGTTAGCTATTATAAAATCTTTACATATTCGGCAACTAAATATCAAAACAACTGATGTTTACAGCATTTTAAGCTAAGAGCAGAGAAACAATACTAATGAAAATAATGATGTACAAACATATAATGATAATCCACTCAGACTTCCAATTCTTCTGTTACATACCAATACACCTGGCGTAAAATTCTGATTATTGTTTCTTAGTCTATACTTCTCCCAGTCTCTTTGTCAAAACCATCAGACGTAAAGTCAAATCATAATTTCATTTTACCAAATAATGAAATAATATGGTAGTAATATTTATAGTACAATAATAATATGAAATCATATTTCATTTTACCAATGTACTTACTGTTCATCCTCTACAGTTGAACTATTTCCAGATGTCATCTATTTTGCAGGTCATGCTTTTTTATTTTAACCAGTACCTAGTTTTACTTGAAAATAATTTTATCTTGCTATCTAAAAAGTACACGCAAAGAACAAAGTATTTGGTTTAATTTGTGGTTTTAACCCTACTTTTTCACATTTCAGGGAAACATCTGTCCTACTAATCACTGTTACTTTCATTTCAACAGACAATGCATTGAAATACTGATTAGAATAAGTGGGCTCCCAGCATATCAAGCAGAAGAACAATGAATACCCAGATTACATTAGAAGGACTGCAACTAAAGACATTTAGACAGAATATGTGTTGATAGGGTAATTATTAGGGGGAGTAAATTACAATGTGGAATCTTACCAAATACTTGTATAAATACTTTCATTTCCACAAAAGAGATCTTATATTAGGGGATAAAAAAGCCTCTTACTTCTAGTAATTTCCAAAATCAATTGTCTCAAGTTCCACCGTAAGAATATTCTTAAAGTTTCCATCCGAAGTGCATTATATATATTTAATTTTGAACAGATAATTTTTGGTAGTGAATGCTTTACCTGATGCTGTAGTCTCTTCTTCACGCTGTGCCGTGAAAATCAATAGATTGATGTTGTGAGATGGCTACCTGGGGTGATCTAAAATGAAAAAGGCATTTTGAAATTAGGAAAAGAAACCTGCAAACTTTAATAATGATGGTCACATAATACGATGTTTTTCAGTCAATCAATGACATTTACTGTGTATCTACTGTGGTACTGAGCCTGCTTTTATGTGGGCATGGATATGCAAAAGTGAGGGTGAAAAGATCCTAGGTTAACACTGATAAATATTTGCGAAATGAATGGGTGGCAAATGAAATGGGAAAAATATACTAATCATTTCCCTGGGAAGATAAAAGCACGTTATAAAGGCTTATTAATTATGGCATATTACTCATATAAATTAGAATTATACAAAATGTCTACAAATAATTTTGGAACTAAAGATGAGATAGAATGCATAATTTGAATGGTACTAAAAGTGAAACCTACCTAGAAGATTCTATGTCTGACAGACTTACTGAAACCATCTATATCACAAATCTTAAACCTTAATTCTAGAGTGTAGATGGCCCCTAGAAGAAAATATATTATGATTATGCACACATAGATACAAAATGTACACACACACATATACATATGTCTATATAAATGCATAAAAAACCATGAGTATATATTCAAGTGCATATAAACTTCGCTATAAATGGTATGATGTTTTGGATATGCTAATTAGTTAAAGATAAAAAATCTTAGTTGGTTACGCTATAAGAAGTAAATTCCAAACCACTTTGTCTTATACACCTGTAATCTCTGCTACTTAGGAGACTGAGTCAGGAGGATTTCAAGTTCAAGGTCAGTAAGGGCAACTTAGTCAGCAACTTATCAAGACCCTATATCAAAGTCAAAAGGAAAAGAAAAAAGAAAAAAAAAATCAAAAAATTCTGGGAATGTAGCTCAGTGCCCCTGAGTTTAATCCCCAACAACAACAACACGTTTCCAGTGGTGTTTACCTGGTATTATATCAGAAAGACTGGCCTCCAGAATCAATTACAAGACTCTGTTATCCCTTTCTATGCCCACACATGAGGCTTTAGCAATTAATCTGATAAACATAAAAAATTACTTTTTGGTGAAATTTGTGACTTGATTAGTATAACTGTTAAATATAAATTCTCACTGGTGAAATTGGAGTTGCTTAAGAGATGTGAATTTACTCAGATACTTTTGTAAAAACATCCTCTCAGCATCGTGAAGAGAATTGAGTGGGACCCTGCACTGTAATCTCAAGGATAGTGGCTATGGCTTGATTCTAAAGTGATTTTCCCATAAATGGATGGAGCTAGAGAATGTTATGCTAAGCAAAATAAGTCAATCTCAAAGAACCAAAGGTGGAATGTTTTCTCTGATACGCGTATGCTAATTCACAATAAGGGGTGGGGGGTCTAGGGAAGAATAGAGGCACTTTGGATTAGACAAAAGGGAGTGAAAGGAGGGGAGGAGATATGGGGACAGAAAGGAGAGTAGAATGAATCAGACATTTTTACCCTATGTGCTTACATGATTGCAGGACTGGTGTAACTCTACACCTAGTACAATCAGAAGAATGAGAAGTTACACTCCATTTAGGTATTATGTGTCAAAATGCACTCTACTGTCATGTATAACCAATTAGAACAAATTTTTAAAAGGAATTTAAATTAAAATTTAAAAAGTGATTTGTGCTCAGCCTTTAGGGTAGGAGAATTTGAAATTGCTTAAGAACAATTTTAAGCATTAACAGAAATCTGCCACCGTTCACATCAACCAAAAGAGAAATCTTCAGAACTCCTCAAAACAACTTAAGATTACCATTGGATGGGTGAACTGTTTACTGTTTGATAATGAATGTCTGTGTTTAATAAAATTCTGTGTGTTTGCAGAATTTAAGACTAGTATTTTATATAATGTGATATCAAATTTGGTATACCTGACCCTCACCTGAAACTTCTTTTGAAGTGAAGATTATCTGTGAAAAAAAGTAGGAGGAGGTGATCATGACCCAATTGGCATAGCTTGATTTGCTCTTTCTCTGATGGGTCACAGCCCTCCCTGTCTCCACAGGCTCTGCACTGATTCCTCCTCTTGAGGGATTTTTAAAGATGAATGGCTTCATTCCAGGAACAGTCCCTGAACACATTCTCTTTGATAGACTGAGCTTAGCAGTGGCAATACAGAAAAATAAGAGTGAAAATTACCATTTTTAGATTTTACAATCTAGTCAAGGAGCTAACTCTACAAGATAATTGTAATTCACTGTAACTAGGAAGTGATAAAGGGTAACCGTTCAGAGCAAAGTTGTAGATAACTGCATGACTGTGGACAAGTTACTAACCTCCCCTGAATTTCATTTTTCTTAAAAGTAAGATATGAATAAAATTAAGTTAATATAAAAGCAGAATTTACCACAGTGTCTGGCACAAAGTTAAATGGTCATAAATGGTAGTTGTTATTACCTTGTTAAACACTTTGACATATATATTTAATCATTCAATCATTTTTATCACAATATGTGCTTTTCAAAAAGGAAGTCTGTTCCTGATTAATACCATAAACTTGGCTTCAAGACACTAGCCAATATCCATGCCACTGCCTGAATGCTGGACTGGCATAAAATCATCTTCATCAGATTAATTAGTACATCACTTTTAAATGCAGGTTCACAAAACGTCTAAGGACATGGGAAAAATGTAGACAACTTCTTAGCCACAGCATAACATAAATGGCCTCCAGTCCAATGTCCAATTCAGTCCTTCTACTCTGAAACCTCATAAGCCCACTCGTTACTGCCCAAAGTCCTATCAGCATTCTGGACTTTTAGCTCCCATCAGAACTGCCAGTTAAACTCTGATAACAACCTTCTAAAGCTTTTCCTGCTTGTGTCTCTAAACTTTTCAAGATTACTCCCACTACAAATCAATTTCAAAGACTTTTGAACCACATGGTCAGGTTATGTAGAACAATGACTCCACTTCTCAGAATTTATTTCTGTTTTAGTCAGTTTTTGCATATCCATGACCAAAAGACCTGACAAGAGCAATGTAGAGGAGGAAAAGTTTATTTTGGCTCACAGTTCAGAGGTCTCAGGGTACAGATAGCTGACTCTACAGCTCTGTACTCAAAGTGTGGTAGAAAATCATATTAGAAGGGTATGGCATAGTTCAGGACATGGCAAGCAGTAAGCAGAGAGAGATCCATTCACCAGGGATACAATATAAACCAAAAGGCACCTCTCCGCCAATGATATACCTCTCCAATCACTCCCTCCTACTTATAGTAACTATCCAGTTTATCCATACAAGTAGATTAGCGCTGTGATTAGGTTAATGTTCTCAGTACATTATCATTTCAACTCTAAACATTCTTTCATTGTCTTACACATGAACATTTGGGGGATACCGCATATCTAAACTATAACAATCTAAGAGGCCTTATAAGTAAAAAATGAAGGAAAAGGACAGAGTCACATAGATAAAGATGCATGGTGCTATATTTGAAGATAAAGAAAGCAACCAAGAGTAAATGGTCCAAGTGGACTCTAGAAAATGGGAAATGTAAGAAAACAGATTTTTCACTAAAGCCTGCAGAAGGAATGCAGTCTACTAACACTCTTGGGTTTTAACTGAGCAAGCCCTCTAGCATGGTAAGATACTCAATGTAGTTTCTTAACCCACTACGTTTGTGCTAATTTACAATAATGTAAAGTAACTCAGTTTAGTAAGAGGCATTTTTAAATTAAAACTATCCACCTGTTGTTTATACATATCCAAAAGGTAAGAAATTAATCTCATTCTTTGGGTATATGGTGAAAGAGAGGATGAAAAACAGTGAACTCTATCCATTAAAATTGCAAATATTGTGTTATATGAAATTTTATATTATGGGAATTATAGCTTGAAAATCAATCAACCAATCACCTACTGAATAAAGATTCCATAGTAATAAAGTTTTGTTTTAACCTATTTGAACAATTTCGTTGTAACACTATTTCTGTATTGTTCCAAAAACATGATTGTGATGCTGTTGCTAACAAATCTGATGAAGTCTGTAATTATTCATTGTCTAATCTGATTTAGTTTCATTAAAGGTTTGTTCCCAACTTAAAGAAATATAATCAATTAAAAAATAAACTTCCCAGATATAAAATTCCCAAATACAATGACTTGGTTCCAATCCTTTATCTTGATTTCTCTAGCTTTATTCCTTACTTCTTTTGGACAACCTTCTTCTTTTCATTTCTACCTAACATCCCTCAGTCCCAGATTCTTTTGTCAGTTTTCTTCTACTCAGAATACTACTTTTACTTCTGCCTAGACTGAACCCATGATCCTGCCTTCCAGGAGGGATTCAGTGTCTGAGCTTTTTCTTTCTCTACCCTGAGTTATGGCTGGACAAATTCAGAGCAGGACTTTGACAGGATCTTTCTCTGCAGCTATATCATCGTCATCACCATCCTCATCATCGTCATCATTATTGTATTGTTCATGATTAGATAAATAAACTTGTAGTTTGGCTAGAAAAGTCAGAGTAAAATTGGGACTAAGGAAGTCAAGTCAATGACCAGAAAGGAGGTTTTTGGCAGTGGTTACTTTTTTTTTTTTTTTTTTTGTGGTACTAGAGTTTGAACTCAGGGGTACTTTCAAACTGAGCTACATCCCAATCTTTTTTTTTTTTTTTTTTTAAGTTTTTAATTTTTAGAAACATTCTTGCTAAGTAGTAAGGTGGACCTTGAACTTACAATCCTCCTGCCTTAGCCTCCCAAGTCTCTGAAATTACAAGCATGTGCCACAACACCTTGAAGAGAGTAAGGAGCTTGGGTCCGTATAATGGGGAGAAGGGAGAATGGATGTGGGGAGAGAAAGAGCTAATGAAAATGGTCCAGAAAATCCAAATGGATCCTCCTATATCCTGAAGCTCAGGGTACTATTCCACATATGAGAGAAGATGAGAGGAAAGTAAAAGCTTGTTCAGCTTAGCAGTTTCTCATTTAACAGCATTGAATGTAGTATCTCAATAAAATTTTCCCCAATTATCCAAAGGATATATCACCATGAAACAAAGAGACTTGAATTTACATTAGGATCAGATATAAAAATTTTGATCAAATTTATATCTCAAACTCATATTTAAGAGGATTAAATCAATAGAAATCCAAGGAAGATATGTCACATTGTATACAAGTTCAATTTTCATTTTTAAGTTTACATGTTGTGATTATGCAGTTAAATACTGTGATAATCACCTTCTTTATATTATATTATGCAATCATCATAGAAAATCCAAAAATTAAATATTTTCAATTTTATAAATGAGAAACTAAAGATCAGAGAAATCACATAACTTCATCCAATTGGTAAGCACTGATAGTCAGCTTCAATTATATGTCTGTCTCACTGTAAACTCTGCTAGAATTTCTTTCAGATGCAACATCATTTAGTGTGTTGGCCCTAATAAAACCACAATTTTATTTTTTAAAGATTATTTGAGTCTTTTTTTAAATTGTAGATTATTTTACTCACAAGGGTAAGTATCTTGATAATATTTTTTGCTGTTTGTATTGCCTTTTCCTTTCATTTGATGAGAGATGCCTAGGAGAAAATAGCCGAGTTTCCTCATGGAAAGGACTCCTGCCTTCTTTCATCATTTTGCCTCTATTGCAAAAAAGATTGTCCTAATTTCAACAGATAGATGCAATAAATGATGGAAAACCAGTAATGGAAGCTTTTACGAGAGACTCAATAAGTTATCAAAGCTTAAAATATATAGGAAAGGGCCACTCTGAAAAGAACTATCAAGAATTATACCAAACCACGTCCACTATTTTGGCTTGCAGGCTGGTAAAGTGATTTAGGGACATTGAGAGAACACTGCATGACCAATGTGATCCTACAATATATACAATCAGAAAAGTGAGAAATTAAACTCCATTTATGTATGATTTATCAAAATGTACATTCTATTGTCATGTACAACTAATTAGAATAAAAAATTAATAAAAAGGAAAACACAGCAGTTTCATAGGTCTATGCTTAATCTTACCACTGGACACAACAGGACAGATTCCTATTCAAATGTGCACCTTGATGAGAGTTTTCCCTCATTTACTGAACTAGTAAAGAGCTCACTGGTCACCCAAGGGAGCTAAACCCATTTCTGTGGTCATACAGTACAGTTCATGCTCATCGCATGCACTGCCTTGTGCTTGGTGGCATTAAATATTTAACTAACTGTGACCACAGTGCTGTTGAAAAGCAGCAGCTCTTGGTGCATTTTTTATACACACCACTAAAGAACAATATAAAATTAAAAAGTGTGTGTTCAAGGCTTGAGGTAGAATAAATGGTCGAGGGAAAATGCAATCTGTGTTTAGTTGCGGTAATTGAATTATATTACAAGGCTTTCTAAATATATGTATGCATCATATTCTATAGTAGCTACAGTGAAATGTGTGGGACTAGAAACCACAATCCTGTCATTACTTTTCAATGTGCAAGCACAACTAGGATGAGAAAGCGTGCTTCTGAATCTCTAAACAAGATTGGAGAAAGTGAATTATTTTGAACATGGAGACATCAATTAAACTACTGTTTTAACAGAAAACAATTGTAGATTTGAGAAAACTGGTGATTTCTTTCTAGAAATACAGGTAAATTGTGGAGTTTTAAGACATTTCTTGCTATTTAATATTTGGTTCTCAAAAACAAAAAAAAATCTACTTGTGATAAAATAAAAAGAGATGAAGTTGTCAAATGTACCCCTATGCGTTGTTTGTTGTGGTTCTCATTTTAGAAATCTCTGGCATTAACCATAATATGGCAGCATGCTACTTAAGGTTTGAAATGTGGCATTTTGTACATCTATATAATAGATAGTACAATAAACTAGTAAAGAAGGAGAAGTAATTAAAATAACACAAACATTACAAAGATCATTTTTAATTCTTAAATTTATATCAAAGTAACATAATCTGCATAGGGTCAATAAGGTGGGATGTGATCTGTTCCGCAATGTGCACAGCAAAAGCAGATACTGAAATAAATATATCATCAGCAGACAAAAGTCTAGCATTTACTGAATCCAGTCAGAGGAATTACCTACAAATCTATGCAGTAGCCTTTTCCAGTTTTAAAGAGTCTGAATAACTGCCATTCTATGGGCCCATTTTGGAACATTTTCTTTTAGTTAATCAAGCACTAATTTTTCATATTTTACTGAATATGAACATCATGTTCTATATTTATTTTGTCTACTTGTTAAATACCTGTCTTCTTCACTACAACAGAAGTTTTGCAGTGGTAAAAATTTAGAATAAATTTTTCCTTATTTTGACACATAATTGTACATATTTATGAGGTACAATGTGAGGTTTTTGATTTGCATATACATTGAATTGTTCACTTCATGGTAATTAGTATTTCTATTACTTTAAACTATCATTTATTTATGGCTTCATATTCCTTCTATTTTGATATATATGGGTATACATAAATATATGTATATATATATATATATATATAGTTAATTTTATTCACACTGCTGTGCCATAGTATGGCAGAAATATGCTTCATTCTAGGACTTCTTTTGAACCCCTAGACCCATGAGGATAAAGAAAAATGGGATTTTCATAAAGATTTGAGAAGTTTTCCCAGAGCAGTGGCCTATAAAATTGTATGCATTTTGTCATATAAAATTATTGTGGAATCTATGTATTTATCTTTTCTTTGCAATTTTCTGACCACTTGCTGACTCATACCGATTAAGACCAAATTTCTTCCACTTCTCAGAATACATGCTAGACCGCACTTTCCTCTGGCCCTTCACTCCCTGTGTTTGGACTAGGCTTTTTCTTAGAACCCCATGGCCGTCTGATTAACTTTTATTCATCTGTAGGCTAGTCAACTGATATTTCTTTTTTTTTTTTTCTTTTTTTTTTTATTGTAAACAAATGGGATACATGTTGTTTCTGTTTGTACATGGAGTCAAGGCATACCATTTGTGTAATCATAAATTTACACAGGGCAATATTGTTTGATTCATTCTTTTATTTTTTCCTTTCCCCCAACCCCTCCCACCCCTCTTTTCCCTCTATACAGTCCTTCCTTCCTCCATTCTTGCCCCCCTCCCTAACCCTAACTCTAACCCTAACACTAACCCCTCCCACCCCCATTATGTGTCATCATCCACTTATCAGCGATATCATTTGTCCTTTGGCTTTTTCAGATTGGCTTATCTCACTTAGCATGATATTCTCCAATTTCATCCATTTGCCTGCAAATGCCATAATTTTATCATTCTTTATGGCTGAGTAATATTCCATTGTATCTATATACCACGGTTTCTTTATCCATTCATCAATTGAAGGACATCTAGCTTGGTTCCACAGTCTGGCTATTGTGAATTGAGCAGCTATGAACGTTGATGTGGCTGTATCTCTGAAGTATGCTGATTTTAAGTCCTTTGGGTATAGGCCGAGGAGTGGGATAGCTGGGTCAAACGGTAGGTCCATTCCAAGTTTTCTAAGGAATCTCCACACTGCTTTCCAGAGTGGCTGCACTAATTTGCAGTCCCACCAGCAATGTATGAGTGTACCTTTTCCCCCACATCCTCGCCAACACCTATTGTTGCTCGTGTTCTTGATAATCGCCCTTCTAATTGGGGGGAATCTTAGTGTAGTTTTGATTTGCATTTCTCTTATTCCTAAAGATGTTGAACATTTTTTCATATATCTGTTGATTGCTTGTACATCTTCTTCTGTGAAGTGTCTGTTCATTTCCTTAGCCCATTTGTTGATTGGGTTATTTGTATTCATGGTGTAGAGTTTTTTGAGTTCTTTATAGATTCTGGAAATTAGTGCTCTATCTGAAGTATGAGTGGCAAAGATATTCTCCCACTCTGTAGGCTCTCTCGTCGCATTGCTGATAGTTTCCTTTGCCGAGAGAAAGCTTTTTAGTTTGAATCTATCCCAGTGGTTGATTCTTGCTTTTATTTCTTGTGCTATGGGAGTCCTGTTAAGGAAGTCTGATCCTAAGCCAACAAGGTGAAGATTTGGACCTACTTTTTCTTCTATAATCTGCAGGGTCTCTGGTCTGATTTCAAGGTCCTTGATCCATTGTGAGTTGAGTTTTGTGCAGGGTGAGAGATAGGGGTTTAGTTTCATTCTGTTGCATATGGATTTCCAGTTTTCCCAGCACCATTTGTTGAAGAGGCTATCTTTTCTCCATTGCATATTTTTGGCCCCTTTGTCTAGTATAAGAAAATTGTATTTATTTGGGTTTGTGTCCATGTCCTCTATTCTGTACCATTGATCTACCTGTCTATTTTGGTGCCAATACCATGCCATTTTTGTTACTATTGCTTTGTAGTATAGTTGAAGTTCTGGTATTGTGATACCCCCTGTTTCATTCTTCCTGCTAAGGATTGCTTTAGCTATTCTGGGTTTCTTATTCTTCCAGATGAATTTCATGATTGCTTGCTCTATTTCTGTAAGGTACGTCATTGGGATTTTAATTGGAATTGCATTGAATCTGAATAGCACTTTTGGTAGTATGGCCATTTTGACAGTATTAATTCTGCCTATCCTTTAAGAACTCTTTTCAGACTTTCTGAATCTGACTTGATGTCCCTATTGTGTGAAGACCTGTTGTGGTGGACAGTTGCAGGTTTCCTGTTGTCATCACCACCCTGATTGTTTCACTGTTGGACTGGTTCCAGTGGAACAGAAGCTCCCTGAAGGCAGAGTCCATGATGTGCTTGTCAATCACTATGGGGAGCCATATATGAAAATATTTACATACATAATATATATGTAACGGTAAGGAATTTGGACTTCATCCACAGATAAATGGTAATATCACTGTGTCATGAAATATATCTTCAATAATATTCTCCAGGAAACTAGAAATGTTGAATTCTCTTCAAAATATTTATTCCTTAATAAGGAAAAGAACAAAAATCTATTCACTGAAAAGACTTTCACTTAATATGATCATGGGGTATCTATCAGGTTCTGGTACTTGGGAGGCCAGGATTTATGATCTACAGAACTCAGATATACAATTTTGTACTTTACTGACCACATTGGATTCATAGACTGATCCAATAGTACAGGTTTTATGATAAAAGTGCTTGAAGTTGAAATTTTTCACTGAAAGAAGACAAGATCTGTGCCATGGTTAGAATAGTCTACAATACAATTAGCAAGATCAAAACATGTTTTACTGTAACACTGCATGATTCAGTATTTTTCTCAGTGACTACATTCTCACAACTGCTTATTTAATTAACTATAAAACACCCTTCCAACAATAGTATTTTTTTCTTTTCAGCATTTGTATATCTTTCTGTGGCTTTCACAGGCATCTTTTCTTCTTGTGAGTTCTGACCAACCTATGTTTCTGTAAAACTCTTGAGTTTCTTGATATCCCTTTATTGATTGATTGATTGATTGACTCATCCTAGAAGAAAACATACCCCTGTGTCACATATCCACCTGTATACACAGTAAGTGAGTTTCTGTATTGCCCGGGGAAATCTCAATCACAGTGTCTTGCAATTAAATGGTGACAGGGACAATATTGAGAGTGACAAGTGCAATATGAGATGTGGACCAAGATATGGAATAGGAGTGTGAGCCAAGGTTTTCTGTCTGATTCTAATTGTGTTCACATTTTGATCCTTTATGTGACTGTTCTCTGCCAGCACAAGATTCTGATCGGTGACTTAATCAATCAATAAGCTAAGATTGAGTTCCTTTGGTGAGAAAAGCATCCTGATGGACTGTGATACAGGTACCAATGTGAAAGGACCCATAAATGGGAGAGAGCCTTCCCTTTGAATTCCTACAACATGCCATATCATGTGAGAAGTGTTTTGACATACTTTATTGAGAAAAGCCTGAGAGGTTCAAATCATAACCCTGGTTTTACATGTTTTAAAAATAAGGTTTGCATACATCATAGAGTAACCAGGAAAGCATTTGGAATTTGAACCCAGCTGTGTCCAAATTCCAAGTCCAGGCATTTAGAGATAATAGTGCCACTGAAGCGGAAACTGAAGGCAGGGTCTCCACTTTTCTCCATATTGAACTCTGTGAGGATGGCTCACGAAGACACTGATGGAAGTGTCGCCTGCTCTCCCTGGAAAAATAAATCATTCTTGAATATTCTTTTGGAGAATTCATTCACTCTGAAACGTACCCACAGATGCCTGGATCTCAGAATGACTCAACCTACAAAGCTCAGAGACTGCCTTATGAACCTTTCTTCCCACTGGTACAAAGGCAGAACTGGCAGTAAAAATTATTTAACCAACTGAAAAATTTTAAAAAATGAGCAAATAAATTAATTTTTCTTGTTAGTGCTAATCCAAGTTATGCTTGTGTGGCTTTTTCGATTACTTACATATCATTACCTTATGTTCTAAAATTTATTGAATATCTACTAAATTCCAGGTTCTTGTTATTCATTCTCTCTATATTAATTAATTTAATCATCATATGATCTTCAATTATATAACCTTATATTTGACACTAGAACAGTACCTGATATAGTACCTTAAAATGTAAGTGATAGGAAACATATATGTTCATTAACATTAATATTTGCTTGTATATTATGTGCAAAGCACAAATCCAAATACATCTCATATGTTATTCTAGTTTATTCCTCACAACACCATGAAGCAAGTATTTACACTGACTTTGTTTTTCTCAAGATACAGTTGAAATTTAGAGTGAATAAAGGGTTTTGTCAAAGTTCAAAAACCTACTAAGGATTAGAGACATTTTAATCCTGGTTTTTCTGACCTCAAATCCCATGCAAAGTGAGACACAGAGAAAACAACTTTCTAGAATCACACAGTTACTAGATCAAAGCATGGATAATAAGTTCATTGCTTTATCCATTAGGCCATTTTAATTCTACATGTGATCACTGTTATGGGCTGAATGTTTGTTTTCTCCCTTACTTCCTCCCTTGTGATGGTATTAGAAGGAGAGGCCTTTAAGTGCTATAGTATTCTCCCCTTAACTGAAACGGATTTCAATTTCTTTGAAATCTGGGTACAAGATTGACAAGAAGAAGTACAGTAAAATAAAAGAGAAAAGCAAAATAAAACCACATTAATATAACTTTCATTATAGTATGATTATTAATTATTACTATTGTTTAATCTCTTACTGTGCTTAATATATGTTGAACTTTATCATAGACATGCACATAAAGTCATGTACTATGTAACACTGTGTGAGTCAATGGTGGAATGCATAGATAATGGTAGATGAATAGGTTATGTGTTCTGTTGATGTCATAGTCATCTTGGGTTATATAAGTTCACTTGATGATGTTTACACAATGATGGAATTGCCTAAGGATACTTTTCTCAGAACGCATTCTGTCAAGCAATGCATGACTGTATACAGGATTCAGTGTTATCCTAGATTTCAGACATCCACTGGGAGGTCTTGCAATGCACCCATCCCATCCCTCCTTGATGAGGGGCACTGTTAGAATTACATCATGAGAGTGGAGCCCTAGAGAACCAGGTTATTGCCCTTAAAAAAACAGACATGAGAGTTTAGCCTCTCTTTGCTCACTGACATGTGAGAAATTGATGAGAAGAGGATTCTTACCAGATGCTGGCTCTGTCAGCACCATGCAATTGTCAGTCCAGTCATCAGAATTATGAGAATGAGTGTCTGTTGTGTAAGCACAGTCTATGGTAATTTGTTGTAGCCACATAATCTGAATGAAATAATACTTTAATGCCAAGAACAGAAAGACAGCACTTCCATGCTAGCCCTAATTTATAATTTGTTGCCTAAGAAGCTGTGATCTCTGTGAGTCAAGGGATAGCAAAGACAAGACAGAGAATGCTTTGACACACCAAACTGAGAAACATTATTGATCTCATGATGCTCCCAACATTTTGGACACAGGGTATTCACATGTGTTGTGAATGCCTAAACTAAACTAACTCATTTGGCTAAAGAATGTCCCATATCTTTCCCATGCTCAAATCAATGTGCTCTTATACTGAAACAAAACAAAACAAAAAAAAGTTTCTCCCTTAATAGGCATCAAAGGAATTATCAAAATAGGCAAAATATGGCTGTTGGTATTTTATTTTATGAGATGGGATTAATGTAAGACTTTGCATTAAAGTGTACAATTTTTAGCTACTTCCAAGTCCCATCATTTGGATACATTTAATATCACATTCAGTCCATGTTCACTCTCCCCATAAAAAAGCATTTATACATCAAATGCTAGGTTCCATTTTTCCCACTTAGTGAATTAGGTTACATTAAAAAAATTCAGAGATGAATTAAAAGTCTGGGTTACAATCATGGGGTTTAAAATCAGAAAAACATGAATTTAAACCTGTCTCCACTGACAGTTGTAGAAACGTTGGCAAAACATTTATCTAATCTAAATTACAGTGTTATCCTCAGTAAAATAGAGATAACAAAATATATGTGTCATAGGGTTATGGATATTAGCATGAGATATATAGATAAAGCATTTGGAATATGTTCTGCATATAAAAATAACTTAATAAATGGTAGCTGTGTTACATATCCAACTTGCATTTTCCTAAGATTTAGACTTCCTAGTACTGTTCTCAGACTTATTCATCTTTCTTTATATATGTATATATATATATATATATATACATACTTATACTCATCCTCTATCTATCCAAATTTTTGTTTGATTCTATCTCCATTTCTATACTGTGATATTTGATTATTATCCCCATTTTGTTAAAAATTGAAACCAAAGCTCAGAGAGTTTAAGTAATTTGCACAAAATCACATTTAGAAAATTTAACTTTCTTGAATAATCTTTTTAAGCTTTTGTCTATATGTAATAAAAAAAAAGAACCATAACCCCAATATAAGTAAAATATAAAATATGCATAATGACCTATCCTCTGATGTTACAACATGCTTTCCGGTACGATACAGCTTGGGAAGACTCGTGTACCCATGAAAACCAAGAAAAAAGTCACAAACTCATTTATAAAAACTCTTGCCAAAATATGCCCAACATTATTCAAATCATTATTATTCAGTGCCATTTTGAAAATCCCTTGACATTATGACTTTGAATCCATTGAACTTCTGTATTTTTTGGTGTTGAAAAATATATTCCTGAACGTTAATGGCCTAAACTCATCAATCAAAAGACATAGACTGGCAGAATGCATTAAAAAGAAAGACCCAACAATATGCTGCTTGCAAGAGATTCATCTCATAGAAAAAGACATCCACAGACTAAAGGTGAAAGGCTGGGAAAAAAAACATACCACGCACATGGACCCAGTAAAAAAGCAGGGGTTTCCATCCTTATATCAAATAAAGTGGACTTCAAGCCAAAGTTAGTCAGAAGGAATAAAGATGGACATTTCATACTGCTTAAGGGAACCATAAATCAGGAAGACAAAATGATAGTAAATATTTATGCCCCAAACAATGGTGCATCCCTGTACATCAAACAAATCCTTCTCAATTTCAGGAATCACATAGACCACAACACAATAATTCTGAGCGACTTTAACGCACCACTGTCACCACTAGATAGATCTTCCAAACAAAATCCAACCAAAGAAACCATTGAACTCAATAACACAATCAATAACCTAGACTTAATAGACATATATAGAATATTCCATCCATCAACGAGCAGATACATTTTCTTCTCAGCAGCACATGGAACCTTCTCAAAAATAGACCATATGTTATGCCACAAAGCAGCCCTTAGGAAATGAAAAAAATAGAGATCCTGCCTTGTGTTCTATCAGATCATAATGGACTGAGAGTACAAATCAATGACAAAGTAAAAAAAGGAAATTACTCCAACACTTGGAGATTAAATGATATGCTATTGAATGAAATATGGATAACAAAAAACATCAGGGAGGAGATTAAAAAATTCTTAGAGGTCAAAGAGAATGATGATACAACATATCAAAATCTCTGGGACACTATGAAAGCGGTACTAAGAGGAAAATTCATTGCATAGAGTGCATTCCAGAAAAGAATGAAAAGTCAACAATGAAATGACCTAACATTACAGCTCAAAGCCCTAGAAAAAGAAGAACAGAAGAACAGCAAAAGTAGTAGAAGACAGGAAATAATTAAAATCAGAGCTGAAATCAATGAAATTGAAACAAAAGAAACTATTCAAAAAACTGACATAACAAAAAGTTGGTTCTTTGAGAAAGTAAACAAAATAGATAAACCCTTAGCCACACTAACAAAGAGAAGGAGAGAGAAGACTCAAATTACTAAAATACATGATGCAAAAGGAAATATCACAACAGACACCACTGAGATACAGAACATAATGAGAAGCTACTTTGAAAATCTGTATTTCAACAAAATAGAAAGTACCAAAGACATTGACAAATTTCTAGAGACATATGCTCCTCCCAAACTGAACCAGGAGGACATACACGATTTAAACAGATCAATTTCAAGCAATGAAATAGAAGAAGCCATTAAAAATCTACCATCCAAGAAAAGCCCAGGATCAGACAGATTCTCAGCCCAGTTCTACAAGACCTTCAAAGAAGAACTCATTCCAATACTTCTCAAAGTATTCCAAAAATAGAAAAGAAGGGTACCCTACCGAACTCATTCTATGAAGCTAATATCACACTCATACCCAAACCAGGAAAAGACACATCAAGGAAAGAAAATTTTAGACCAATATCCTTGATGAATATAGATGCTAAGATCCTTAACAAAATATTGGCAAACCATATCCAAAAACATATTAAGAAAATTGTGCACCACAATCAAGTGGGGTTCATTCCTGGAATGCAAGGATGGTTTAACATCCGTAAATCAATAAACGTAATCCATCATGTCAATAGACTGAAGGATAAGAATCATATGGTTATTTCAATTGACGCAGAAAAAGCATTTGACAATATACAACAACCCTTCATGCTGAAAACACTAGAAAAAATAGGGATAGTAGGAACATACCTGAACATTGTAAAGGCTATTTATGCCAAGCCCATGGCCAACATCATTCTTAATGGAGAAAAACTGAAACCATTCCCTTTAAAAATGGGAACAAGACAGGGATGTCCTCTTTCACCACTTCTATTCAACATTGTCCTTAAAACTCTAGCCAGAGCAATTAGGCAGACTAAAGAAATTAAAGGGATACGAATAGGAAAAGAGGAACTTAAGCTGTCACTATTTGCGGTTGACATGATTCTATATTTAGAGGATCCAAAAACCTCCTCCAGAAAACTTCTAGACCTCATCAATGAATTCAGCAAAATAGCAGGCTATAAAATCAACATGCATAAATCTACAGCATTTTTATACGCAAGCGATGAAACAGCTGAAAGGGAAATGAGGAAAACAACTCCATTTGCAATAGCCTCAAAAAAAAAAAAATAAAATACTTGGGTATCAATCTAACCAAAGAGGTAAAAGATCTCTACAATGAAAACTACAAAACACTGAAGAAAGAAATTAAGGAAGACCTTAGAAGATGGAAAGATCTCCCATGTTCTTGGATAGGCAGAATTAATATTGTCAAAATGGCCATACTACCAAAAGTGCTATACAGATTCAATGCAATTCCAATTAAAATCCCAATGACGTACCTCACAGAAATAGAGCAAGCAATCATGAAATTCATCTGGAAGAATAAGAAACCCAGAATAGCTAAAGCAATCCTTAGCAGGAAGAATGAAACAGGGGGTATCACAATACCAGAACTTCAACTATACTACAAAGCAATAGTAACAAAAATGGCATGGTATTGGCACCAAAATAGACAGGTAGATCAATGGTACAGAATAGAGGACATGGACACAAACCCAAATAAATACAATTTTCTTATACTAGACAAAGGGGCCAAAAATATGCAATGGAGAAAAGATAGCCTCTTCAACAAATGGTGCTGGGAAAACTGGAAATCCATATGCAACAGAATGAAACTAAACCCCTATCTCTCACCCTGCACAAAACTCAACTCACAATGGATCAAGGACCTTGAAATCAGACCAGAGACCCTGCAGATTATAGAAGAAAAAGTAGGTCCAAATCTTCACCTTGTTGGCTTAGGATCAGACTTCCTTAACAGGACTCCCATAGCACAAGAAATAAAAGCAAGAATCAACCACTGGGATAGATTCAAACTAAAAAGCTTTCTCTCGGCAAAGGAAACTATCAGCAATGCGACGAGAGAGCCTACAGAGTGGGAGAATATCTTTGCCACTCATACTTCAGATAGAGCACTAATTTCCAGAATCTATAAAGAACTCAAAAAACTCTACACCATGAATACAAATAACCCAATCAACAAATGGGCTAAGGAAATGAACAGACACTTCACAGAAGAAGATGTACAAGCAATCAACAGATATATGAAAAAATGTTCAACATCTTTAGGAATAAGAGAAATGCAAATCAAAACTACACTAAGATTCCCCCCAATTAGAAGGGCGATTATCAAGAACACGAGCAACAATAGGTGTTGGCGAGGATGTGGGGGAAAAGGTACACTCATACATTGCTGGTGGGACTGCAAATTAGTGCAGCCACTCTGGAAAGCAGTGTGGAGATTCCTTAGAAAACTTGGAATGGACCTACCGTTTGACCCAGCTATCCCACTCCTCGGCCTATACCCAAAGGACTTAAAATCAGCACACTACAGAGATACAGCCACATCAATGTTCATAGCGGCTCAATTCACAATAGCCAGACTATGGAACCAACCTAGATGCCCTTCAATTGATGAATGGATAAAGAAACTGTGGTATATATATACAATGGAATATTACTCAGCTATAAAGAATAATAAAATTATGGCATTTGCAAGCAAATGGATGAAATTGGAGAATATCATGTTAAGTGAGATAAGCCAATCTCAAAAATCCAAAAGAGGAATGTTCTCACTGATAAGCGGATGATGACACTTAATGGGGGGTGGGAGTGGGACAAGGATGGAAGAAGGAGGGACTGTATAGAGGGAAAAGAGAGGTGGGAGGGGTGGGGGGGAAGGAAAAAAATAATGGATTGAATCAAACATCATTACTCTATGTAAATTTATGAATATGCAAATGGTATGCTGTTACTCCATGTGCAAACAGAAACAACATGTATCCCATTTGTTTATAATAAAAATAAATTAAAAAAAAAAAAGACTTTTTACCTCCACCTCCCAACCCTACCCTAGGAACTCCAGGTGTGGTTAAAAATCTCCAAACCAAACTATGTGGAAAAATTTGCAAATTGAAAAAAGACACGGATATATAAAGTGCAGGGTGTGTATGTGGAAGTAAGAATGCAACAAGGACAAACTCTAAGATCTATTCTCAAGGCAGATTTTATTTCCTTTGAATTACTCTCTATTCCCTTCTTTAGTTACTTTATGCTACTTGAGGTACTTGAGTTAGGACAAAAAACAATAAAAGTAATCATTCTAAAAAAAAAGAAAAAAGAAAAAATATATTCCAAGATAAAACCAATTATACTAAAAGAATTATGAATTATAAAGAGGCAAATTGTATCATACATCCCTCTTTAAAAAGCAGTTCAGTAAAAAGAAAGCATGGAGAAAAAAGGCAACAGAGTGGAAAGTGGAGGGAAACTAGTGCGTATCAATCTAAACTCAGATCCTAATTGACCCTGTTCAATGCATTCACTTAAACTTATGTGTAGGATGCCATAAAGATTCTTGCTAGATTCATTTTGTGGGTATGTGATAAATAGTTGTCTTCCTACAGTGCTAATGGCTAAAGTACTGTGAAGGGATAGGTTTATACTAGATGAAAATCCTGCCTCAGAATTAGGCATTGGTTTATTAAAAATCTCTGTGAGCTTCAAGTATGCTGCTGATATGCTTAATAACACACTTTAATAACACACTTTTAATAACACACTTTGTAAAGAATTTATAAAATATTAAGTATATACACAAATTTCTATCTTTAAAACTCAAAATCTATTGCCTACATCATTCCTTCCTGGCATGAAATTTAATGATTACTGCTATTTAATTTCTGAACATTTTTGAAAAGTACCACAAAAAATTTTTTGGAAAATTAAGAGGGTTTGATCAGCATTATAAATCACATTTTTCGGACTTTGTGTTTTTCTACTTCAGTGCAAATATTATTTAGAAGGCAGTGTCATCTCTTATCAAGCTACATACAAGATTCACTTTTGACTATCATAAACTTTCTCAATTTATCAAATTATTAGCTTTAAGTTTCATATGCACTTTTTTTTTTATAAATAGGGCTGAAGTATAAAGAATAAATAGTTTCATGACTTATGTTGCTGTTTGCATTTCTACTGACAAGTTTAATCATTTGTTTAAATACAAAGTCCTGTTTTTATTGAACAAGTTAGGGCTAAGTTAAGAAACTCAAATAACAGTTCCTTTTGATATCACATTATCATGCCATCTGTCACTAAAGTACACCAATTATCTGCTTCACTCACTTCCTGTATTCAGTGCCCACTAGCTGTCTAAAGCTGCATTTGAATGTTTCACAGTACTCTTTCATTACCTCTGTCCTAGGAAGGGCCTTGTCATCTGGACTGTTATCCTTGTACCTACTCAGTCTCCCATCTGAGCTTAGCTCTCTCTTATCATGATCTGTGTGAAACGTGACTAGTGATTTACTAAATCACTAAAACCCCACGTTAGGCATTTGTCTCTAGACTGGTTGGTAGAATTCAGACTGGTCCTTTTGTGGCCTATGGATATAGGCTGATTGACACTAATATTCAAGTTCTTGATGATCTGCAGATAACTCTTAAGGCTGATAAGCTCCAGATTCTGAAGACTCACACCAGCTGGGGCAGCTATGCTCCTGTTCTCCCTCAGAGGCAGTATGGAATATCTCCCATCCCCTCCCACACTACTGCCAGTTGTCTGACTTTCACATAGCTCATTACGATGTTCTTCTGCTGAATAACATAGCATGAAACCATGTGGCAGCAAATATATATTTTCAGCTCTGGGCACATGCTCTGAAGTTTTGCACACACTGTCACTTCTCTTATTATCTTTTGCCTGTCCTCAGCCAAGAAAACATTTGCACATCTCTCAAAATCCATCTGAAAGGGCACTTCCTATACAGATCCTTTCTTAATGCATTTCCTCAGCTTCCTAAAAAGAGTTTCCTGCTCCATACGCTGTGGTCAGCTAGCACTTTGATTTTAAGAGTGTCTCTTATTCATAATTTCCTATGCTGTATTTGATTGGCTATGTATGTCCGTCCCTGTCTCCCTGACAAGACTGCAAAGACCCAGAGGAAAAGGATCACAGTTTGCTTATTGCTGTACACCGGAGCCATGTCACAATGCTTGCCACTAAAGTAGGACACAGTAAAAATCTTTGAGTTCTTGAATTCCTATTTAAAGGATGTCCTTTAGCTACAATGAAATAAATGAAGGAGATATTGGAATTGGGATACTGGAGTTGAGATATTGGAAAGAGATATTGGAATTGAGAATGAAAGAGGGCAAGGGAGAGGAACATGGTATCTCATTCTAAATTAATCATATTAAAGTCAGAGAGCTGAAGCAAAATACTAGCCATGAGTTGAACAAGTGGTCTTTATAGTGTCTAGACACATTGTGAAACAATATAAGGAAGCCATGGTTTATCAAGCAATTAGTGTATGGCTACCAGAACACAAGGCACTTACATTGTTTTAACTCATTTATTTTACACAGCCTTGTGAGTTACATATGATTCCCATGATATTGGCAAGAAGTGATGTTCAGTGAGATGAAACAGCCTGGAGTATCATCACTGCTGTTGCTAGAGCTAAGAGTTCAACCCATTTGTGCAACTTGAGAATTAAACTTTTTCCTCTATAGAGCTGATTTCAAAGTCTCATGAATAATAGAAGCTAACCTGGAATTAATAATAATAGCATTAATAATGAAAATTTCTAACATTTACCAAGTCTTCATTTTAAGTCAGGGACAGGGATGAGTACCAGGGGCACAGGTGAACAAGATACACTTTCGTCCTGAAGATTCTAAACTGTATTTAAATTAAATGGAACCTACATTCCTGTTTATCTACCTTAAAGTAATTCTGGAATTTATCAAACAAACAGAAAGAACTTCATTTTGTTTAGCTTTGTTTTGCTTCTGTGATTGTAACAGGAAGGAGAAGAGTCTCTTTATCAAGTAGTGTGAAGATGAGAGGCTTTATTCCACACCAGGCGAATGACTTCAATAATTACCGAAGAAACTAGAGACACCAGCTCCTTCCAATTAACTTCTGTTACGGAGTGCTGTTGACTGCTTGCCTGACAGCCACGTACAGATGGAAGGAAAGGACTACACACAAGATTCTTTGCATTTCATAGTTCACAGATTAAAAGCAGTGTCAAGAGCAAGTCAGAGCAAAGGAATTGATTTATTTGGTGCTGACTGTGTGGGGAAGGGCCGCTTCTGAGTCATTACAAACAAAGCTGAGGTGCTTTAATATTATGTTCTACCTCTTGGTACACAAATCAAACATTATTTTTTTTTTTTTTTTTTTTCCTTTCAGATGCATTCACTCAGTTTCAGTACTAGAAAACGTGGACAGCTCCAGCTTCCTTTAATCCCAGCACTTATCATCTTAGTAGTTGCTATTATAACCACTGTGACCCTGGCTCGAATACTTATTGGGAGTTGATGAAGAAAGGCAACAGGAAGCCACTGGACAAGTTAGACAGGACCCCAGAGAAACTGCTTTAGTTAAAAGGGGAAACAAACCGGAGTGCCAGGCCCAGTGTATCATAATACATTAATCATAAAAATAGGAAAGCAATAATAGCAGCAACTTAAACAGTATCTACCTGTGCTAGGACTTTGTAGGGATCTGTTTATGTGAGTATTGATTTTAATATTCACCAAATTCCTAGGAGGTAAGAACTAATATTATATTCACTTAATAAATTAGGAAACTTAAGAACTGAAAAGTTAAGTGGCTCAAGGATAAACAGCTTACAAGTAGGTGAATAATGAAATCAAGTCCACCTTGTGTTGGTCTTAATATCGAAAGATTTGAAAACAATATGACACAATAGCCATGGATTCTGTGCACAACAGCAGGAAAGTACTACGTATGCATGGAAATGCTTGTGTGGAGGTACACACATATATCAACACATATATGTGTGGATTTGAATATGTCCATACATGTATATGGTCATGTGTGTGTGTATAGAGAAATAAACAGAATGTGCAACACCTTCTCAAAATTTCCCTCTGGATTAGCATATATTGAAATTTTTTTCCTAAGCCAGTCTGTCATATAATGATACAGAAAATTTCCCAATTCCCATGTTCCCTACACATTAACCAATGGACTTTTGGAATTTTATTATAAGCCAACGCCATCTTTCTCTCTTGATGATTGACATATTGATTAAATCTATTTATAATTCAATACAGTTAATTTCTACTTCTTCAATGGATGATAGATGATAGTTCTTAATTTTACTGAATTATTTTGGTGTTCAAACTGCACCAGACTTGAAAGTGAAAGTCCTGTCATGTTCCTGTCTGTTCTTGTGACATGGTTCCATATTTTTTTTCTTTGCAGTACTTTCTTACTTTCTTTCATAACAAGATATCCCACACTCATCCTCATAGAAGTCTTAGTTTGTCTACTGCCTTCTATCATGCCATTTGTATTAGATGTATATCAAAGTGAAGACTTGTTTCCCACTAAATTATCAGTATATTCATTGGCCCAATGCGGTAATACACCCCTGAAGAATTGCTTTGCCCACATTACCACCGAGAAACAAAATAAAACCTCCTCCATCAACACCTCCTATAACCAGAGGGTTTTTGGTCATATCCTACAAAAATGTTACCTTGGATCAGTTCTTTCTCCTACATCCTTTCTCTTCAGTTTAGTTTTAGATTTTTCCCATTTTTATCCACTTTGTTTCTGAGTACACAATACACCAACATATTTTTGAAGGTCAAAACTATACAAAAGGAAAACTTATAACTTCTTTCCATATATCTTTCACATTGATTTTCGCCTGCAATAACCTTATAAATAGCCAATTTCTATTGTTTTCTGGCTTACAGTTCATGTGTTTCTTCTTGTGCATATAAATATTAGTATAATATTCATATTTAACATAGTATTAACATATATTAATTATAAATATGTATTCATGTAGTATGCAATATATATATTTGTGCTCTTTAAAACTTGTTATATCTCCAGTATATCATTTCATGTCAGTTCAGAGATCTTACTCATTCTTTGTATATCTACACATAAACCATAGCTTATTTAACAAATTCTCTATGATTAAATATTTCAATGCCTTTAATATTTTGCTAATATAAAGAATGATGTAACTATAAATGATATCAATAATAATGATAATGTAAGAATAAATAATGTGAAAATTTGTGTACATACCATTGATATTATTGGTGGTATATGTTTAGGTTTAATCCCTAGAAGTAAGTTTTGTTTGGTTAAATGGTTAATGCACATAAATAACTTTCATAGTAATTTACCAGCAAAGTATGAAAATGCCTTTTTCCACAGGCAAATCAATGGACTATATTGCTAAGTTTTTCAACTATTAGCCATCTATGACATAATAAATAATTTGTTTTCTGCTTGGTGCATATTCTTGTTACACTGCAATAATGAGATGTGTGCAAGAACCACAGACACTCTTCTTTTTACATTTTTTTTAGTTGTAGATGGACACAATACATTTATTTTATCTATTTATTTGATGTAGTGCTGAGGATTGAACCCGGTGCCTCACATGTGCAAGGCAAGCACTCCACCACTGAGCCACAACCCCAGTCCCCCACATACACTCTTAAAATACTACAGTGTGAAAAGTCAGAGCATAGTTATTCTTGGAACTCAATGTGAGTTTTAAGTCCTTTTTTCTGACTTTTATATTAATACATATGACAAACACATATTTAAAAATTCTTACATGTCAAGCACTGTGTTGTGCCTCATACAAAGCAAAGAAAAAATTCTTCAAGGTCTTCACCATTTCAGAAACTTCAGGCAAGACTTATTAAACAATTGATTTTTGTCAAAAGTGAAGAGGGTTATAGTAAAAGTTTCAAATATCCTAGAATCATATGATATAATATAGAGTCCATAGGAAAGTTCTCCTTGCCAAAATATTGATTAAAACCTGACAATGACTAGGACTAAATAAAATGTATTTCATATATACATACATGTATATGTATTTTTACACACATATACATATATATGCTATATATCCATATTTATATTGCTTTGTATTAGTATTTTTCAAGTGGTTTTATTCCAAATATAAAGGGAGGGTTCCACTCTTGATAAACCATGTGTTTATAGGATAGCAATCTAGGCCTCCTACAAAACCAAACAGAATCCCAATAATCTTGAAGGCCTCTACATGATCTCCACCTTTTGTCAATACCACCCACTCCCCATATCTGGGAAAAGCACAATAAGAAATTTGTATGGACCTTGAGATGGGAGTTTACTCTAGACTAGTCATATGAACGATACATATAATCACATGGAAACACAGGAAGATTTGATACATATACAAGAGAAAAAAGTGATGTGAAGATGGAGTAGAGAAGGGCTTGAAGGTGTTGGTCTTGAAATTTAAGAGTGTAGAGGCCACAAGCAAAGGAATGCTGGCAGCCATCAGAAGTTGAAAGAAGCAAAGCACTGATTCTTCCCCCTAGGCCAGGAGGGTGTATGGAACTGCCAATATCCTGAATTAAGCACACTGATTGAGAATTGTCTAGACTTCAGAACTGTGTGAGAATGCACTTTCCTTATTTTAAGCCACCATGCTTGTGGTAATTTGTTACAGCAGCCACAGGAAACACATACAGCTTCTACAACTGAGTAAATTACTTACTTGCAGCAAAAATAATATCTATATAACATTATTAGAGAGGAAGCTTAGAGATAAAAATAGAGGAATATGAATGGTATTTAATGCATGTTAGTCATCCTCAGATCCCAAAATAATGTGGCAGCATAGGGAATAGAGAAAAAAAGAATAAAAATTCACTTTTAAAGTATTCCTAGCTACAATGATTCACTTAGGTGGTAAAGAAAACTTTGCAAAATTTAAATATGAGTAAATGTAGAGTTTTATAGTATTTTTAAAAAGGAACATCTAAAATTAATATTTTAATCCTTTTGAAAGGAATAGGAATTGCTATAATACTATGTACTGGGTTATATCAGAGTTATACTTTCCTCCAGAATAGCAAGAGCATTTTCTACATACAGAATTAATCCCAATATTATTGAATCAGAAAACCCAGGTGAGGAGAGAACTTAGAGGTCTGACCTAGATTTCTATAGTCCTTGATCCAGCATTCTGCATAACTAGTTTAATAATCATCTCACTACCACCACAAGCAGAAGGTAGCTCAACTGTTGTGCAGTTACATATTAAATACTCATCAAGCGCCAGCCCTGTATGTCATGAAACCAATCAATCCATCAATAAATAAAGTTTGAAAATAACAACCAGACAGTGACCATAAGTGCTAGAAACAAGGTTAAATGTAGAAATAGGACATTAGATTGTGGTCAAAGAGGTAACTCTGTGGAGGCAACATTTTTGAGCTGAGAACTAAATAACAGATAGGAGTTGGTTGTATAAAGACCTGGACCAAAGAATTCTAGACAGACATAACAGAGGGTGGACCATGAGCATTGTATGTTTGGGGAACAAAACAGAGGTCAGTATTGTTGTCACATAGCAAGTGGTGGAATATTTGAAAGACACCATTATCGGTTGCCTCAGAACATTTGGCTAAGAGCGTAAGTAGGATGGCTTTGTACTAGATGAGAAATGCACTGGTTTAGAACTAAGTGACCCAAGTTTTAACTGTTGCCCTTCACCTGACCAGGTGTGGTCTACTAGATCTTTCACCATTTCCCTAGGATTCCATCCTTTTGATAATTCAAGTGACAGGGTCAGAACAAATTGTTGGTTTTCCAGCTGTATTCCTCAGAGCCCACTAATGGACCTAACTGGTGAGGCTCAGATCTCACCTCCACTTTCATCCTGAACACACTGTGATAGTTGTTTACATTTTCAAAACACTTTGCAATATATTCTGCTTGTCAAGAAAGTTTATAAACCATAATTCAAAATAATTTTTTTACTCCACACATCAGAATCTAGTTGTTCTAAGCTGTAGAGGATGTACTTTGGATTCAATAAAGGGGGTAATAACAAGACTACATGTGAAATAGATTGTCTTGTCAAGTAGTAAGCTCCCGATGAATGGAGGTTTTTATCCTTTTCTGATTGGTGTACAATAATTATGCATAATAGTGGGATTCATTGTGACATACTGTGCATACACCTAACATAATTTGGTCAAATCAATTTCCCACTACCCCTTCTTTTCCTCCCTTCCTTCCTCCTGTGACTTCCTTCCTTTCTACTGATATCTCTTCTATTTGAATGAGATCACTTTTTTTTTTTTCTATTGTTTTACTCCAGCTTCCACATATGAGAGAAAAATATACAACCCTAGATTTTCTGAGTTTGGCTTATTTTGCTTAACATGATGCTCTCCATTTATATCCATTTTCCTACAAATGACATAGTTTTTTCCTTCTTTATGACTGAATAAAACTCCATTGCCACATAGACCATACTTTTAAAATTCATTCATTTGTACATAGGCTACACCTCAGCTAGTTCTATAACAATCTGCTGTTACACTTCTATAAGTATGGGTGTGCATGTATCACTTTAGTATTCTGACTTTTTAATTCTTTTGGATAAAATAATGGGTCATATGTTGGTTCCATTCCTAATAGTTGGGAGAACGACCATACTGCTATTCATAGTGATTGTACTAACGTACAATCCCACCAAGGGGTCTAAGAGTTCCTCTGAGGAATTTTATAAAAACAAAACAAAAGCAAACAAATAAATCGTACATTGCAAAATTCTGGATTAAACAATTTAACACATTTTCACAAATCTTTAAATAAGCTAATGCTTTTTATATGCTTCTATGAGAAAAATGTAGCCTGCCACATGGCCCAGAATTTCTTAGGGCTTTTGTTGTATGGAGCATCTTGTAAGATCAATATGTCATAGAGATTTTTATTAAAACTATTTCCTTTTGACTGTAAGTTACTAGTTAGACTCTGTGCCTTTATCATAAGCTATAAGAGAATTGAGGTCCTTTCTGTTCTGTTCACAGCTGTATTTCAATGCTTGAATGCTGCTGGGAAGGCAGTATTCTATTAGTAAATAGTTACAGAATGGCTGAATGAATGAACGACTAGAAAGAGATCTACTCCTGAGAAGAGTAGAGTATTATATCTGTGCTCTGATCCCATCAAAATCACATCAAAACCAATGACATGGCCAAGTGCACATTTTTGTCACTAGAACCCTAAGATGCATACATGGGATCCAACTTCTTTCAGGTTGCCACTTCATCTTGCAAAGATCGATCATTTAGTCAACAATGTTGTTTAAGTGTTTTATATTCTAGATATTCTAATTAAGTATTGGGGAAAATGATAAACTTACAGTTGAATGGAAAATAGAGATGCTCACCAAATAATCAAATATATAATTACAAACTTGAAAAACACCAGGAAAAAAACCTACAGATACAGTCTGATACAGTGCCAGGGATCATGAAGAGTTCCATAAGAAATGCCAGGTAAGACTAGAAGTCTGAAGGCCACAGAGACTTATTGCTTTCAAAAGAACACTTTGGTGAAGTTAATGTTATTGTCAGCAATTTTACAAAGCAGTGACTTGTGCTGGCTCTTCCTAGTGTTAGGACTTGAACCTGGATGTTTGAGTTGAGGGTAGCTCCAGAGCCTGAACTCATATCATGGGTTGTAGGATGAATATGAATACTGGAGAAATTCAGAAAAAGAATAAGAGAAGAAAATCAAGGAACTACAACAGAAGTTAAGGGATAAAAGTTTTAAGAGCAACATAGGCATCGAGCTGAATTCTGATGGGCAATAAAACAAGATAAGGAAAAAAAAATGCCAATTGTGTTTAACAACATGTCACAAAGGAGACCCCTCCTGACAGAGGGATGGAAGTAGAAGCCAGTTTGAATTAGGAAGATGAAATATTGGAAGAGAGGGGGAGAGAAAAATTCAAGATACAGATGTCTCTGAAAATATTGGTTATAAAAGAGAGAAGCAAATAAATCAGCAGCTGGTTGGGGAGTATAAGCCAAAAATATTTTTGTTTCATTTAAGGGACAAAAAGACTGAGCATATTCTAGTGTTAGTGGGAAGGGTACTGAAGAGAGAGGTTGAAAACACAGGAGAGGTTAATCAATACTCATAATCAATGTTGCTGAATTCAAAAGACAGCATAAATGATCAGAATATAGGACTACACATGACAGCTACTTGAAATATTGAGGAAGAGAATAGAAAATGTAACTGGAAGAAATAAAGAAAATAAAGTGCAGGTCTTGGCCAGAGCACAAACTTGAAAGTTGAAACCCAAGGTGAATGATCTTGAGGTGGGTGTCCTTGAATCAGGGATCCATGAGTCAGTGGCAGCTGTTTGGTGCAGGAGAAGAAATTGGTAGGGGAAACAGAAATTTGTAGGCCTCATAGAAGTTTGAGATAGTCATTGGAAGGAATGGGAAGTAGAACCCAGAATCGGGGAAGACTGCTGGGCAGCGATGAAGGCCAGGTGATCACACCTTGCTACACTCACAGGGATGTCAATTGTCCCACATTGTATTGCACTTCACAGTGTTGAGATGCACCAGTAAATGCACTAAGGATGCAAATATTTACTTAAAGAATCCAGACTAAGGAAGAAAAACAGTTTTAAGTAGCAGTGGTGTCTACATGGAGATTTTATATGAAAAAAATAAGTCTTGAGGATGAAGATTTTTTTCTTAATTCAAGATGTTCACAGTATGAATTTTTTTCAGATGACACAATAATTTTTTAAGCATTTGGTCTTACATTAATCTTGATATGTATAATCATGCCATGTGTTTCTACTTTTCACATAGAAATCTCTGTTCTTCCTCTTCTTCCCTTCTTTTCTGTCTACTTTACTTTTTATTGCCTCCTCTCCTTCGTTCTATCCTCTCTAATACTCCTTTCTTCTCATCATACTTACAAGGCAAGAATTTTCAACCCTGGTTATAAATAAAAGTTATCTGGAGAATTTCACAAAAGTTAAGTATTATGCCATAGTTGAAATCAGTTCAGAATATCTGGTGCTTGTTCCAGGCATCAATATCACACTAGGTATATGAACAAATCTGATTCAGAATCAAAACCCAATAAAATAGTTGTTTTTCACAACATATATATATATATATATATATTTTTTTTTTTTCCCCACTAACAGGATAACCTGTATAGAAATAGCAGAACTAAAACAAAACAAAACCATATGTCTCCCAGTCCTTCATGTGTCCTCAGCCAGTCCAGAAGTTCACACTATCACCAGTCATTCCATTTGATGGTGTGCCCTAAATGTCTCTCTGTGAACTCGATGAGCTTGGGGAAAATTAGAGGCTACTTTTCCCTGGTGAAATAAATGTGTTAGGAGACATAAGGAGGGCAGGGTTCTCATTTGACCCTTCCATGTGAAACCTTAAGCAAGTGGCCTTATCCCTCGGTTTCCATTTTTTTTTTTTTTTTTAATTTATAAGTTGGAATGTATACTTCTTACAGAAATTCTAGAGAGAGAGAGATTATAGTCTCTAATACCCAGAAGCAAATTGATTTCATAATTGCATCACAATAGCAATTTATTAAATGCCTTTTATTGATATGTCAGCAGTACCTTCTCCCTTGTATTGAGTGATCTGAAGTGATCATTGAGTAAGTAAATTGAGAATTTCTGTGCCTTCTTTAAAGCATGAGAATTGTTCTGATGAATGAAAATTCTCAGCAGCTTTTAGGATGTCTGAAAGGCATAGTTTTTGCCTCTTTCTCACTTCAACTATGAGTACTGTATACAAAGCAAAATAAAATTATGCACTCCATGAATTATTCCTGGGAGGGAGGTAGAACACATTTTTAAAGACAGTCAACAATACTGAGAAGAGAGAGGTGTCCCTTTATTCAAGACAAATTCCAGCCTTGGATTTATATTTGTGTTACTGAAGGTTTCTTCTTGGGAATTTTTATTTATTTTCAGAATACATCTGGTCTAGAGTTGGCTAACATTTTAATCCCAGCTGAAAGACTGCTGTTTAGGAGTGTAGTTCTAAGCTTCCAAGGCTTTCATTCTCTGCCAGACCAGAGTGACCACACAGCTTTTGGGCGAACCTCCTGGAACCTCTTTTTGGATTACCTTCAGTTTCCCAGGCAAGGAGTCTGGCTATATGACCTAGTCTTCTCAGCTTTCATGGGGCTCCAAGAAGACTTTGCTTATGAAAGAGGAAGTAAGCCTGGATAGAAAGTTATGTTTCCATTTGGTATAATGACGTTTGTTGAAGAGTAAACTATTTTGGAATTATCAATGGGTTCCACCAGCTAGTTTTGTCTTCTCTAAGAATAAAGCAAATGTATCATTTTATTCTGATGAAGTCACTTTACTCTTTTTTGGAGTTTATCCATTCTTTCACATACATTTAGAGTGTCAAGTCCCCTGTTCTGTGTCAAATGTATGAGAAAGGATCACAAAATAAAACAAATGACAAGGTCCTAGAATAAAATTAGATTATCATTATTCTGAGAGGGTTTAACAAAAGAACTATTTATCAAGATGTGATCCGAGTGGATTCCTGCAAACTCACCCTGGGGTTAGAATGGAGCTGAAGGACCAAGTACTAGAATACTTACAAAGTAATTCCCTCTCATTTACTATCTCCCTTGGGTGAGTCCAGCAAGAGGCCAGATTAGAGCCTTATTGGTGTAGCCTTGCAGGTTGGTCTCCTTGCAAAAAGCAGGAGGGTGTGCTCCTGCAGAAGGGCAGACAGAAGACAATCAGCAGACTGGGCAAAGAAAGATGATTGAAGGGCACATACCTGCTCTGATTTTCATTTTTAAACATAACCACAAGGAAGGTTACTGATGAAATTTGATCTGATTTTTTTTTTCTGCTTGTACATGTGACCAAAAAAATAAAAATCAAAGTGAATTAGGTTCAATCAACATAATATGGCATTAACTGTGTTCCTTCTCAGGGGCAAGACCCTTTAAAGGAAAGAATGATAACTTTGTAACTGAATAAAAACAGTTCCAATATTGACTTTGACACTCATTTTCTATCTCACTTGGGGTAAATTATTTAACCTTTCTGAGTCTTAATTTCCTCCTCTGTAAAAACAGGATTAGTTGCATCTACCTATTACTATGCATGGCACATGGTAATAATTCAGGAAAATAATCTTACATGATGTTTAACAATTTTACAACTTCAAAATATCCATACAAAATTATCAGTGATATTTAAGAAATAGTATTCATATGCCTACTATTTATTCATTTTTTGTTACTTATACAACTCCTACATTAAAGTATCAAATTAAAGGGTAGGAAAAAGCTGAAAAGCATTTATTTATGCCTTTTTGACTCCACTTTCACTAGTTTCAAAAAGTGAACAGGGCAACAAAAAGTTTATATTTATTGATTTTTAAATTAACCATTATTTTTCTGATCCTTTCTCCAAAGCATAATGATAACAACCCTGTTAGAGGTTGCAACTATTTTACTAACAATGAAACCAAGGTTCAGAAGAGTTAAGGAATTTTCTTATGAGCACATCATTTGTTAATGAGGTAATTCCCTATAGTTACAACTCCAGATTCTTTTATAATATATTAAGCATTATGGGACAAATCATGACCTGGACACATCACTCAGAATCCATGCTTGACTGTGTATTGTTTGACAGTAGTAAAAAAAAAAAAATCCCGAGATGAGAGGTAAATACCTTTAAAGAGGGCAATGTCTTTCTGTGAAAAGTAAGCAATATGGCAGAGGGTCAGAAGCAAAGTGAAAAAGTCTGAAATTACAGAGCAATTAGCCAACGTTATTCCGAGCATAGGAGATTTGAAGGGCATGATACAAAAGTATTCATTTGTTGAAGAACAAGGAGAATGAAACTAAAAGGTAAAGAACTCTTACAGAAGAGCATTCTTCCATGCTGGAAGCAAGCAAACAGAAGAGGAATGAAAACTGGCAATGCTGTAGTGAGACTTTTATGAAGAATAAAGTGGTCTAGTCATTTCCTAGAATGTCCTCTGAACTCTCAAGTTCAGTCTTTCTAATTCTGAAGCCACATTTCAGTCATATATAAATCGAATATATTTAGTGACTACCATATGCAGGTTTAGCCTATAATCTTTTGAGTGCATACAAAATAAAGTTCACTTAACAGTATAATTCAAAAGGGGACTTGATTGAAGAACATAGATATGTCATGGGGTAGGATTTATGGGACCTGGAATCAGGGCTCAGGTTACTCTGGGGTTCCTCACCTCTGCTTCTCTCCAGTCATTTCCTTTCTTCTCTCCCTCTACAGACTCTTCCTCCATTTTGGCATATGCATACCCCAAGAGCTACAGCTCCACCTGGACTCCTTCTTTAGCACAACATAGCGCAACACAGCACAGATTGAAGTCCCACTTAGCAGGAGGAAAAAAAAAAAAAAAAAAAAAAAACTGCCAAATTTCACTCATTTCAGGTGTTTTCTCCAGTCCATCTGGCTGTTGGGTGGTGATATCATTGAATTCCAGTCCAGAGACTCTAAGTAAACTTTTTTAGTTTTATTTTGTATTTTTTAAATTGATAATAAAAGTACTAAATGTTAATTGTAGAAAACTGGGAAAGGATTTCTAAGGAAGTTATTCAAACCTCACCCATAAAAACAAATGTCAACATTTTGATATCCAGATTGTGCATTTAACTCTACACACAAATTCACTTATGTAATTGACCTTACATCCTATATTGTAAATTAAAGTGCCTTTTCCAAATTAACATCTTTTTTTCTCTTGTTGTCTTCTAATTCTCTGACCTACTTAGGATTTCCCTCACTGTTCTTATAGGTTTAAAGTTCCTCTTGCTTACTACTAGGAAGAGTGTCACCTCTGGTGACCTAATTCTACTCTCTGGCAGAGTCATACAACAGGGTGCTTCTCTTCAGACCCCTTCAACAATTTTAACTTCTTCTCCTTACACTTAATAGACCTTCTTGGTGTGTTTTGTAATGGCTGTATAGAACTTCATAAATTTCTGAGCAAAAATATTTGGTTGTTCTAATTTGTTATTATAAGCACTGTTGGAATATATATTAGGAAGAGATTTAAATGTAGAGATTTAGATATACATAAATTTGTGCTTATGTATGATTATTTAGAATGAATTCCTGGGAACAGAATTACTTGGTAAAAATTGAGATTGAGATAAACTATATCATTTTGACACAAATAGTCATCCAAAAGGACTGAACCAATTTACATTCATCCCAATGTTAAAAATACCAGTATTTAAGATGTCCAAAATACAAAACCACCACCATCAACACACTTGCCAATTGGAAAGCCTAACATATCTCATTATGGTCTGTTTTTGTCATTAATGTTGAATAATTTGAAATTCTTGTAATTGATTAGCCATGTTCTTATTCAGATTTTGTGAACGGAATTTTTTTAAAGCTTTTTCTCCCAACATGTCACAATCACTCATTTATGTAATCTAGGTTTTACCTGCCTATAATCTTTGTCAAAAGAAAACAGATTCTGCTCTGATATTCAATTTAGATAACAATCACAGAGTTATACAGAGTATTTCCATGAGATCACAAGAACTGCGTTTAAATGCAGGCTCCAATGGGCACAAACTGTATAGCTGTCACGTAACTTCTCCTGGACTCCATTTAATCATGCACAGGATAGAGATAAGGAACTTGCCCAAAGGGAGAGGAGCTCTTTCTTCTCACTGCTCTGAGAACATATGTGATACTGTGTATCTTAGAGAGTGTTACCTCTTGCATGACCTCCACTTTCTTATTCTCTGTACTCAGGAAACACTGCATTTAATAGTTTTGAATTGCCTGACTCTTTTCCATCCTCGAGAATTTTGATATTATATTTCCACTGCCTAAAATACTCTCCCACATTTTCTTGATTCCCCCATATCTTTATTATTCAAATTATGACAGTATAAAATAATTTCTTGACCCTTACTCATTCTATTTAAGGTATATCTGATTATATGCTCCAACCTCTCCTGAATCAGTCATTCCTCACTTTAATGTCTGTGTTTATTGCTAAATATTTTTGTAAATGGGTAAGCGAATGACCCATTTCCTTTTTCTGAAAAACATTTCCTTTTCATCCAAATTCTTTTTTTATTTCTTATTAATATTGTGGATGTGTTTTTGTTGGATGTAACAAATACATGACTATTCTTACTGAGAAGACTTCATTTCCTAACTGTAGAGTAACATTTACTAAGTAGCTTGCATACCTCTGGTGATAGTTTAACTGAAATTAAACGGTAAAAAGATAAAAATATAAATGTATAAGCTGTAAAGGTGAACTTGACTTCCTGCATGGGGAGAAATTCAGAGTGCACCTACACAAACTATGTAAACCTTTCTCTTCTGTTGAATAGTAAGAGGTATTTGTGCCCCACTCTCTGCCTCTAACACTTCTGGCAATTTATCAGGACCACAGAACTATTTCTCACCAGTGATCTAAGTCTGAATATTATAGGAGCCATTTTTCGATTCAAGTATGTCATTGCCTTTGTAAGACCTTCTAGAAGTCACTTTTTCCTGCCACTGCAGTGGAAAAAAAGTTCTCCTAGCCCTTATGTTGCTATGAATGATGGATCTTCTGCCAGGCTGGATCCTTGGCTGACTGTGTAGAGTCCACCTCCCCTCCTCCCCCTGAAGCCCCTGGGATATCCAGAGTGCAAAGAATGTAAGATTTTACTGTGTGAACAGTAATGATGTGTTATGTGGTTTTACTAAATATATCCTGACTATAT
The DNA here is from genome assembly GCF_902686455.1 of Sciurus vulgaris. Classification (NCBI taxonomy): domain Eukaryota; kingdom Metazoa; phylum Chordata; class Mammalia; order Rodentia; family Sciuridae; genus Sciurus; species Sciurus vulgaris. Next base: position 78,165,654 of record NC_136472.1, read on the forward strand.
CAATGATACAGTGGCCTTTTAAAATAATTTACTTAATATAACCTGAGATGATTTCTAAGTAAATTAAATTAATAGTTTAATAGTTCAGTTTACTGTATGGGTCATCAATTCTAATTATGTGCAGTACCCCAAATAATTGAAATCAGCTTGAGTAGATATTTGCACACTCAGGTACACAGCAGCATTATTTACAGTAGCCAAAATGTTGTAACAACACAAATGTCCAATGACAGATTAATGGATTAAAGCATTAAGTCTTCAAAAGAAATAAAATTCTGATCCATTCTAAAATATGGATACACCTTGAAAACATTATACCAAGTGAAATAAACCAGACAAAAAAGGACAAATTTTAGTGTATGATTCTACTTATATGAGGTACCTAGAGTACTCATATTTGTAGACAGAAAATAGCAGTCACAAGGGACTGGAGCAGAGTAGGTACTAGGGAGTTAGTATTTAATGGGCAGAGAGTTTCAATTTGAATAATGAAAAAATTATCTAGATGAATAATGGTGACTATTGTATAATGATGTGAATATAATCAATGCCATTGAATTGAATACTTACAAGATTTATGTGACAAGATATAGGACATATAATACATATATGTAAATATATATATACACACATACATGTGTAAACGTATATCTGCACACATGTGTTCATATTAATAAATTCCTTAGGTTGATACTCAAATATGGCAAAATTTATAAGGATAATAAAAAACATTTAGTAAATACTAGTGGAGGGAATAGGCATGAGTTGTGGGGCCAGACAGAACATGGATTTGAAATAGTCACTGTTACATTCTTGCTGAGAACCTTTGGCATTTGTTGACCTTTCTCAGACTCACTTTTATAGAATCATTACAAAGATTAGCAAGGTAACATGCAAAACAGAAGAAAGTGAACACATTGCAGAAAACCAAATAACGGTTCTACTTATTGTGTTGCCATTGTTTTTGTTATAATTAATATACTTTAGAATGCAATAGGAGACTGAAATGTTTTCTATGCAGTGTTTTTTCCACATAATATAAATTTGGTTAGAAATCAAGTTATGAAAACCGAGATATTCCTTCCAGAGAGTTATTGAATATTTTATCATTTTAGAAGTCCAATTTTCTTCACTCATTCTCAGTGTCTTCTGCCTTTATAAGATAAGGGACAGATTCAATTTATACTGTCAAACACTAGCTGCCTAGCTATCTAAAAGACTATTCCTTTTAACCTTCTTTTATGTTTACCTTGCTGAAATATAGTTAAATGCTTTCAATACAATATAAAACCACCAACAGTCAGAACTTACCAAAGACTTCCATCCCTCTAGATGTAAGCAGATCTTTTAAGAAAGATGAACTATTCTGCTTAATAAAATTTTACATACCTAACTTTGTAGACAGCCCATGAGGAAATAGGTTCATTTCAATTTTGTTAAATAAAATTTCTGTTGAATGCTTAGTATGTGATATATTTGGGGTTGGAAACAAAACAACAACAAAAACAAACAAACAATAAAAAAAAAAACAGAAGTTCATTTGCATAGGCCTAATCACACATAACTAAACCCTCCTGAGCTAATTTATGTGACTTTTCTCCTCTGAACAAAGCCTTGATGAGTGAAGTTTAAGATAGGCAAGAAGTAAATGATTTAATGAGGTAAAGAGGTAAGTTTCATTCAGCAAATAAACATAAAATGAACTTGAGCTATATAATAAAGTTCTTTTATAACATTAGTACAAGACTTACTACTTCTTGGCTATGTTTTCTGATCATACTGTGCAACAGTATGATCAGAAAGGAGGACCCTTCTGTCTCTACATGCCTGTCTCCATCCTATTCCAAATCTTCTGTTGTTGTCTCTGAAGTCGGCTCTGCTCGTTGCCCTCTACGATATCACCCTACACGAAGTTCCTCTAGCAGATTGTATTTTGTTCTGTTTGTTTATTTTTTTATCAATGCCTAATGAGATGATATTCCTTTTATTTAAATTCAAAACATCTGGTGGAAAAAAATACTCTCCTATGAATTTATATTCTTCATAGTTTCAGAAAATTGGTTATCACAAATTAAGTAAACAATAAAAACTTGCTAACAGGATTCAGTTTAGATAATGGGATACAAACAAGGAACTTTACTCAGTCTTTCTAGTTACAAAGTACACTTACAATACACCCTATTACTGATGTTGCAAATTTTCACAAATGTTAAGGCCACATTGATAGCTCTTCTAGGAAGTTACTTCCCAATATTTCTTAGGGACTTTGCTCCTATTTTTCTCATTATTCCATGGGGAGAGTTTGCCATGTAGGTTAAATGCAAGTTTGTATATAAAGTTAAGCAAAGAAATTAAATTAGTTAAACTAATAATATATTTATAGCATAAAATAGCTCCATCACAGGATTATATTAACTAATTGAAAGAAATGTCCTCATGCAATGAGAAATGAACCAGATATTTTTAATGTAACAGTCTGCCAGTTAGAACTTTCCAGGTCTCTAAGCATTTAATTTCATCACATTGTATAGTATACCACTGTTGTATAATTCTTTGTCCAAATTATTATACTTTTTAAAAACGTCTGGATAATGACAACAAGTGAATCGGTATAGTGAATAAGGTAAGTTAATAAAGTAAATCTAAAAATTGGACCGGAAAATAAGAAATCAATGTTTTCAAATTTATACTTTTTAAATATATGTTTAATATCCCTTATTTTGGGGATTCAAGATGGCGGACTAGAGGGTGGCTGCGTTTCGTGTTGCTCCAGGACTCAGGACTCAAGAAGAGGAGATATAGAGAGACTTGGGACCAACTCAAAGCAGCCGGGTGAGTGCTTCCCACTGGGCAGGCGTCCCGGACGGGGCGGTAGCCCCGAAAGCAGGGATCTTTGCGAAGTAGAACTGCCGGCGAGGTGCCCCTCCCCCCGCCGGAGCAGTGATCGCAGACAGCTGGGAGCATTGGAGAGGTGGCTGTTCACCACAGTGTTTGGACTCGGCGCAACCCACCCGGGCTCTGGGAGGCTGCCCAAAGGAATAGGTGCTTGGTGAGCTGTTTGGACTGAAAGCGACCACTCCTGAACACAGGGGGCTGCCCAGAGGAGAAGGAGAAATACAGGCTCGGCACGTCGCTTGGAATTGGAGCAGCTGCGCCAGGGCTCTGGGCGGCTATCCGGTGGAACAGCGTGGTGAGTGGTTTGGTCCCAGAGCATCCGCTCCTGAACACAGGGGGGTTGTCTGGAGAAGGAGGAGGAGCGCGGCGGGGTGTTTGGGCTCGAAGTGACTGCACCAGGGCTACGGGTGGCAGTTGGGACAAGAAGGTGCACAGTGAGTTCTTGGGACTTGTGACGCACCAGATCTCTGGGTAACTGCCTGGTGGAGAAAGAGGTGCGTGGTGGGTCACTTGGACTTAGAGCAACCGCACGGAACAACAGGTGGCTGCCGGAGAAAAAGGCGTGTGGCCGGTCACTGGGACTCGGAGCGATTGTAAGGGGCTCCAGGTGGCTGCTCAGAGGAGGGGCCGCATAGCCAGGCGAAAAGTGCAGAGCAGGATCCTAGATGGCTTCTTGGTGGAAGAGCCCCACAGACAAACTGAGGGGCGGAACGAAGGCTCCAGGACTGCAGGCAGCTTCTCTGAGGAGAGGCAGCCTAAGGAGATTCGTTTGCGAAGGGTGAGGCTTCCAGGCCCAGGAGGTAGGTCCGGGTCCCTGGGAACATTGCAGAAGAAGGCTGCCCAGCCCAGGCGGTAGTTGTGAATTGAACGGAACCTCTGGGAGGAAAACCGACCAGCGAGACCTCCCCACCGGGTGACTCCTCCCTGTCGGGTGAAGTTCTCCCAAAAGGACTGTAAAATCAGAGACACAGGCCCAAACTGGTCTTGCATCAGCCCACATCCTACTTCCCTTTTGGATGACCACTCATCAGTAAGTGAAAGTACCTCTGCCCACTAGCAGGGAATATACCCCACCGGAAGGCCACCACCCATAGGGAGTCAGCTCCCTTGTGGAGCACTGCATTATCAACTTCCTCCAAGACTTCAGGCTACTGAAGACTAAGAGGGGATATACTAGAAATCTTCAGGGATATTATAAGACAATAGAGGAAATCTGCAATATCACAGCGGTCAACTGATACCTGAACAATATGAGAAAACAAGGAAAGAAAATGCTGCAAACAAATCTAGATGTTACATCAATGAAACCCAACGACAGCATGGCAGAAGAAATGACAGAAAGGGAGTTCAGAATGTACATAATTAAAATGCTCAGGGAAGCAAATGATGAGATGCAAGAGCAAATGCAGGCACTGAATGATCGCACCAATCGACAGTTAAAAGAGCAAATACAGGAAGCAAAAGATCATTTCAATAAAGAGTTAGAGATATTGAAAAAAAACCAAACAGAAATCCTTGACATGAAGGAAACAATAAACCAAATTAAGAACTCCATAGAAAGCATAACCAATAGAATAGAACACCTGGAAGACAGAACATCAGACATTGAAGATAAAATATTTAACCTTGAAAACAAAGTTGAACAAACAGAGAAGATGGTAAGAAATCATGAACAGAATCTCCAAGAACTATGGGATATCATGAAGAGGCCAAATTTAAGAATTATTGGAATTGAGGAAGGCTTAGAGAAACAGACCAAAGGAATGAACAATCTATTCAATGAAATACTATCAGAAAATTTCCCAAATCTGAAGAATGAAATGGAAGATCAAGTACAAGAGGCTTATAGGACTCCAAATATACAAAATTACAAAAGACCCACACCAAGGCACATTATAATGAAAATGCCCAACATACAAAATAAAGACAGAATTTTAAAGGCCGCAAGAGAGAGGAATCAAATTACATTCAGGGGGAAACCAATACAGATATCAGCAGATTTTTCAATCCAGACCCTAAAAGCTAGAAGGGCTTGGAACAACATTTTTCAAGCCCTGAAAGAAAATGGATGCCAACCAAGAATCTTATACCCAGCAAAACTTACCTTCAAATTTGATGATGAAATAAAATACTTCCATGATAAACAAAAGCTAAAAGAATTTACAAAAAGAAAGCCAGCATTACAGAACATTCTCAGCAAAATATTCCACAAGGAAGAGATGAAAAACAAAGAAACAAATCAGCAATGGGAGGAACTATCCTAAAGGAATTGTCAAATAAAGGAAGAACCAAGTTGTCTCAAAATAAATAAATAAATAAATAAATAAATAAATAAATAAAATGAACCAAATGACCGGGAACACTAATCATATCTCAATAATAACCCTGAATATTAATGGCCTGAACTCATCAATCAAAAGACATAGACTGGCAGATTGGATCAAAAAGAAAGATCCAACAATATGTTGCCTACAAGAGACTCACCTTGTAGAAAGAGATACCCATAGACTAAAGGTGAAAGGATGGGGGAAAACATACCATGCACATGGACTCAGCAAAAAAGCTGGGGTATCCATCCTCATTTCAGATAATGTGGACTTCAAGTCAAAACTAGTCAGAAGGGATAAAGAAGGACATTACATACTGCTTAAGGGAAACATAAATCAGCAAGACATAACAATCATAAACATCTATGCCCCAAACAGTGGCTCATCTATGTATGTCAAACAAATCCTTCTCAATTTCAGAAACCAAATAGACCATAACACAATAATACTAGGTGATTTTAACACGCCTCTCTCACCACTGGACAGATCTTCCAGACAAAAATTGAACAAAGAAACCATAGATCTCAATAACACAATCAATAATTTAGACTTAATGGACATTTATAGAATATACCATCCAACCAAGAGCGAATACACTTTCTTCTCAGCAGCACATGGATCCTTCTCTAAAATAGACCATATATTATGCCACAAAGCTAATGTAAGTAAATACAAGAAGATAGAGACACTACCTTGTATTCTATCAGATCATAATGGATTGAAGTTAGAAATAAATGAAAGAGTAAAAAACAGAAGCTACTCCAACACCTGGAGATTAAACAATATGCTATTACATGATGAATGGATAACAGAAGATATTAGGAAGGAAATTAAAAAATTCTTAGAGGTAAATGAGAACAAAGAAACATCATATCAAAATCTTTGGGACACTATGAAAGCAGTACTTAGAGGAAAATTTATTTCATGGAGCGCATTCAATAAAAGAAGTAAAAATCAAGAAATAAATAACCTAACACTACAGCTCAAAGCCCTAGAAAAAGAAGAACAGACCAACACCAAAAGTAGTAGAAGACAGGAAATAGTTAAACTCAGAGCTGAAATCAACGAAATTGAAACAAAACAAACTATACAAAAAATTTACAAAATAAATAGTTGGTTCTTTGAAAAAATAAACAAAATTGATAAACCCTTAGCCACTCTAACAAAGAGAAGACGAGAGAAAATCCAAATCACCAAAATTCAGAATGAACAAGGAAATATCACAACAGACATGATTGAAATACAAAACATAATTAGAAGGTATTTTGAAAATCTATATTCTAACCAAATAGAAAATTTCGAAGACATCAACAGGTTTCTAGAGACATATAAATTGCCTAAACTGAACGAGGAGGACATACAAAATTTAAATAGAACAATTTGAAGTAATGAAGTAGAAGAGGTCATCAAAAGCCTACCAACAAAGAAAAGTCCAGGACCAGATGGGTTCTCAGCCGAGTTCTACAAAATCTTTAAAGAAGAGCTCATTCCAATACTTCTCAAAGTATTCCATGAAATAGAAGAGGAGGGTACCCTCCCAAACTCATTCTATGAAACCAATATTACCCTGATACCCAAGCCAGACAGAGACAAATCGAGGAAAGAAAATTTCAGACCGATATCATTAATGAACATTCTCAATAAAATTTTACCAAATCGCATACAAAAATATATTAAAAAGATAGTGCAACACGATCAAGTGGGTTTTATCCCAGGGATGCAAGGTTGGTTCAACATCCGGAAATCAATAAATGTAATTCACCATATCACTAGACTTAAAGTCAAGAATCACATGATTATTTCAATAGATGCAGAAAAAGCATTTGATAAAATACAACACCCCTTCATGCTCAAAACACTAGAAAAAATAGGGATAGTGGGAACATTCCTTAACATTGTAAAGGCCATTTATGCTAAGCCCATGGCTAATATCATTCTAAACGGTGAAAAACTGAAAGCATTCCCCCTAAAAACTGGAACAAGACAGGGATGCCCTCTTTCACCACTCCTATTCAATATCGTTCTTGAGACTCTAGCCAGAGCAATTAGACAGATCAAGGAAATTAAAGGAATACGAATAGGAAAAGAAGAACTCAAACTATCCCTGTTCGCTGATGACATGATTATATACTTAGAGGAACCAGGAAATTCCACCAGAAAACTGTTAGAACTCATAAGTGAAGTGGCAGGTTACAAGATCAATGCTCATAAATCCAATGCATTTTTATACATAAGTGATGAATCCTCAGAAAGAGAAATTATGAAAACTACCCCATTCACCATAGCATCAAAAAAAATAAAATACTTCGGAATCAATCTCACAAAACAGGTGAAAGACCTCTACAATGAGAACTACAGAACACTAAAGAAAGAAATCGAAGAAAACCTTAGAAGATGGAAAGATCTCCCATGTTCTTGGATAGGCCGAATTAATATTGTCAAAATGGCCATACTACCAAAAGTGCTATACAGATTCAATGCAATCCCAATTAAAATCCCAATGACGTACCTTACAGAAATAGAGCAAGCATTCATGAAATTCATCTGGAAGAATAAGAAACCCAGAATAGCTAAGCAATCCTTCGCAGGAAAAATGAAGCAGGGGGTATCGCAATACCCGAACTTCAACTTTATTACAAAGCAATAGTAACAAAGACGGCATGGTACTGGTACCAAAATAGACAGGTAGATCAATGGTACAGAATAGAGGACACGGACACAAACTCAAATAAATACAACTTTCTAATACTAGACAAAGGTGCCAAAAATATGCAATGGAGAAAAGATAGCCTCTTCAACAAATGGTGCTGGGAGAATTGAAAATCCATATGCAACAGAATGAATCTAAACCCATATCTTTCACCCTGCACAAAACTCAACTCAAAATGGATTAAGGACCTTGGAATCAGACCAGAGACTCTGCAGATTATAGAAGAAAAAGTAGATCCTGATCTTCAGCATGTCGGGCTAAGACCAGACTTCCTTAACAGGAATCCCATAGCACAAGAAATAAAAGCAAGAATCAATAACTGGGATAGATTCAAACTAAAAAGCTTTCTCTCAGCAAAGGAAACTATCAGTAATGTGAAGAAAGAGCCTACAGAGTGGGAGAATATCTTTGCCAATCATACTTCAGATAGAACACTAATCTCCAGAATCTATAAAGAACTCAAAAAACTCTACTCCAAGAATTCAAATAATCCAGTCGACAAATGGGCTAAGGAAATGAACAGACACTTCACAGAAGAAGATGTACAAGCAATCAATAAACATATGAAAAAATGTTCAACATCTCTAGTAATAAGAGAAATGCAAATCAAAACCACCCTAAGATTCCATCTCACCCCAATTAGAATGGCAATTATCAAAAATACAAGCAACAGGTGTTGGCGAGGATGTGGGGAGAAAGGTACACTCATACATTGCTGGTGGGGCTGCAAATTAGTACAGCCACTCTGGAAAGCAGTGTGGAGATTCCTTAGAAAAATTGGAATGGACCCTCCATTTGATCCAGCTATCCTACTCCTTGGCCTATACCCAAAGGACTTAAAATCAGCATACTACAGAGATACAGCCACATCAATGTTCATAGCTGCTCAATTCACAATAGCCAGACTATGGAACCAACCTAGATGCCCTTCAATTGATGAGTGGATAAAGAAACTGTGGTATATATACACAATGGAATATTACTCAGCCATAAAGAATGACAAAATTATGGCATTTGCAGGCAAATGGATGAAATTGGAGAATATCATGCTAAGTGAGATAAGCCAATCTCAAAAAGCCAAAGGACGAATGATATCGCTAATAAGTGGAGGATGACACATAAAGGGGGGGAGGGAAGGGTTAATGTTAGGGTTAGAGTTAGGGTTAGGGAGGGGGGCAAGTATGGAGGAAGAAAGTACTGTATAGAGGGTAAAGAGGGGTGGGAGGGGTGGGGGGAAGGGAAAAAATAACACAATGAATCAAACAACATTACTCTATGTAAATTTATGAATACACAAATGGTATGCCTTTACGCCATGTACAAACAGAGAAACAACATGTATCCCATTTGTTTACAATAAAAAAAAAAAAAAAAAAAAAAAGCCTACCAACAAAGAAAAGTCTGGGACCAGAAGGGTTCTCAGCCGAGTTCTACAAAACCTTTAAAGAAGAGCTCATTCCAATACTTCTCAAAGTATTCCATAAAATAGAAGAGGAGGGAACCCTCCCAAACTCATTCTATGAAGCCAATATCACCCTGATAACTAAAGCAGACAGAGACACATCGAGGAAAGAAAATTTCAGACCAATATCCTTAATGAACATCGACGCAAAAATTCTCAACAAAATTTTAGCAAATCGCATACAAGAATATATTAAAACGATAGTGCACCACGATCAAGTGGGTTTTATCCCAGGGATGCAAGGTTGGTTCAACATCTGGAAATCAATAAATGTCATTCACCATATCAACAGACCAAAAGTTAAGAATCACATGATTATTTCAATAGATGCAGAAAAAGCATTCGATAAAATATAGCATCCCTTCATGCTCAAAACACTAGAAAAAATTGGGGTAGTGGGATCATTCCTTAACATTGTGAAGGCCATCTATACTAAGCCCTTGGCCAATATCATTCTAAATGGTGAAAAACTGAAAGCATTCCCCCTAAAAACTGGAACAAGGCAGGGATGCCCTCTTTCACCACTTCTATTCAACATTGTTCTTGAGATTCTAGCCAGAGCAATTAGACAAACCAAAGAAATTAAAGGGATACGTATTGGAAAAGAGGAACTCAAACTATCCCTGATCGCTGATGACATGATTATATATTTAGAGGAACCTGGAAATTCCACCAGAAAACTCTTAGAACTCTTAAGTGAATTCAGTAAAGTAGCAGGTTACAAGATCAATGCTCATAAATCCAATGTATTTCTATACGTAAGTGATGAATCTTCAGAAAGAGAAATTAGGAAAACTACCCCATTCACAATAGCATCGAAAAAAATAAAATACTTGGGAATCAATCTCACAAAAGAGGTGAAAGACCTCTACAATGAGAACTATAGAATACTAAAGAAAGAAATTAAAGAAAACCTTAGAAGATGGAAAGATCTCCCATGTTCTTGGATAGGAAGAATTAATATTGTCAAAATGGCTATACTACCAAAAGTGCTATATAGATTCAATGCAATTCCAATTAAAATCCCAATGATGTACCTTACAGAAATAGAGCAAGCAATTATGAAATTCATCTGGAAGTATAAGAAACCCAGAATAGCTAAAGAAATCCTCAGTAGAAAGAGTGAAGCAGGGGGTATCGCAATACCAGATCTTCAACTCTATTACAAAGCAATAGTAACAAAAACGGCATGGTATTGGTACCAAAATAGACAGGTAGATCAATGGTACAGAATAGAGGACATGGACACAAACCCAAATAAATACAATTTTATCATACTAGACAAAGGTGCCAAAAATATGCAATGGAGAAAAGATAGCCTCTTCAACAAATGGTGCTGGGAAAACTGGAAAACCATATGCAACAGAATGAAATTAAACCTCTATCTCTCACCCTGCACAAAACTCAACTCACAATGGATCAAGGACCTCGGAATCAGACCAGAGACCCTGCAGATTATAGAAGAAAAAGTAGGTCCAAACCTTCAACTTGTTGGCTTAGGATCAGACTTCCTTAACAGGACTCCCATAGCCCAAGAAATAAAAGCAAGAATCAACAACTGGGATAGATTCAAACTAAAAAGCTTTCTCTCATCAAAGGAAACTATCAGTAATGTGAAGAGAGAGCCTACAGAGTGGGAGAATATCTTTGCCACTCATACTTCAGATAGAGCGCTAATATCCCGAATCTTTAAAGAACTCAAAAAACTCTACACCAAGAATACAAATAATCCAATCAACAAATGGGCTAAGGAAATGAACAGACTCTTCACAGAAAAAGATGTACAAGCAATCAACAGATATATGAAAAAATGTTCAATATCTCTATTAATAAGAGAAATGCTAGTCAAAACTACCATATGATTTCACCTCACCCCAATTAGAATGGTGATTATCAAGAACATAAGCAACAATAGGTGTTGGCTAGGATGTGGGGAAAAAGGTACACTCATACATTGCTGGTGGGGTTGCAAACTAGTGCAGCCACTCTGGAAAGCAGTATGGAGATTCCTCAGAAAGCTTGGAATGGAACCACCATTTGACCCAACTATCCCACTCCTTGGCCTTTACCCAAAGGACTTAAAATCAGCATACTACAGAGATACAGCCACATCAATGTTCATAGCTGCTCAATTCACTATAGCCAGATTGTGGAACCAACCCAGATACCCTTCAGTTGATGAATGGATAAATAAAGTGTGGCACATATATACAATGGAATATTACTCTGCCATGAGGAATGACAGAATTATGGCATTCGCAGGCAAATGGATGAAATTGGAGGATATCATGCTAAGTGAGATAAGCCAATCTCAAAAAACTAAAGGACGAATGATCTCGCTGATAAGCGGATGAGGACATATGGGGGGTGTAGGAGGGGTTAGTGTTAGGGTTAGGGTTATGTTTAGGGATAGGGATAAGGGGGGTGGTAAGAATGGAGGAAGAAAGGAATGTATAGAGTGAAAAGAGGGGTGGAAGGGGAGGTGGGAAGGGAAAAAATAACAATGAATCAAACAACATTGCCCTATGTAAATTTATGATTTTTAATTAAAATAAAAAGAAGGAAAAAAATATCCCTTATTTTAAAATGCTTGGAACCAAAAATATTCTGAATTGTGGACTTATTTACATTTTGCAGTATTTGCATATAAATAAAGTGAGATCTTGGGGATCGATCCAAAATCTATACATGAAATTCATCTATGTTTCATACATACACATTAAAATCACATTCTGAAGCTCATTTTACACAATATTTTTAGTGTCCCTGTATTTTGACTGTCATCCATCAGAGGAGGTTTGGTGTGGAATTTTCTACTTTCTCTGCTATGTGGAAATTCAAAATCTTTTTGGAGATTGGAGGAGTTTGGATATCAATTTTTTAAATTAGAGATGATCTACCTAACGAGGATTCTCTAAAAGGAAAATCTAGGAGAAAATCTTACTAGTTCATTTTCTACCTTTAGGGAAACACTTTATTTAAATTAATAACTTGACTATAAGACATTTCATACTTGACTGTATTTAGAATTATACCAGGAAAAAATAAAGGTATTAATATTTACTATATCTAACAATTGAAAGACCACTGATATATACCTTAAGTTTGAATGTCATTTCTATAGCTTGGATTTTCTTTTTTATTAAACTAAAGAAAGTTACTTGCTCTATTATTTTTACCTATGATTTCACAAGTGTTGATCATATATAAAAATTTCATTATACTGTAATTTATCCTCTTCAATTGATTATATCATATTATATATATGCATTTTCTGTCAATAAACTCTACTGTTTACATCATGATTTGTGTTAGATACTTTTAAAAGTTTAAGGTGAATTAATTAAGTACTACACTAAGTAGACAATCTATGTTCTATCAAAGAAATCGTAATAGTGATAACAGCTCTGTATTTTTTATTAACGATTGTGATTATAATAGTAATAAATTGGGTTGAGGATGTGGCTCAGCACCCCTGAGTTCAATCCCTGGTACAAAAAAGTAGTAATAAATTAGAATCATTACCATATAATGAAATTCTAGCATGCTAAGTATTTTACTTTCATTTTACTGAGTCCTCAAATAAATCAGAAATTATGCATCATTCTCTACATTTGAAAGCTGAGTCCACTATATCTTAAAATGTTAAGTTTCCAGGGTGCACAAGGCCACACAGCTAGTAAGCTGCAAGGCAAGGTCCATGTTGAGGTCTGTCTGTCTGCCTTTTAAGCAAAGTCCTGACAAAATGATGCCTGATCAGGACTTATAATGCCATAAAGGTGGACTTTCACTCTGTTAAGCAACCCTGTACTGAACTACCCTTGCTTCTCCTACCATTTGACACCTTATTTCATTGCTATGCAATACATTTGTTATAACAGCTGCAACTCCCCTGTAACTCATGGTCAAATCTGGTTCTGTTAGCTCATTGAAAACACATGCTTGAGAAAAAGAATAATAAAATAGCTCAATAGTCAGGCAATGACTAGTCATTAGCATTTCATGTTCAGCATTATATGCCACAAGTCTTAGTCCTCTGCACAGCCCCTTCATTAGAAGAGATGTAGAACAAGAAAAAATGGACATAGGGAATCAATTAATATAAAAAACTGACTAGAAAAAATTTCAATGGACAGTGATAGGTAGATGTACCAACTATTCACATAGCTGGCAATCAAGACTTTACTGCTGTCCCCACGTCTGTGTATTTCTGTGAGTCAGTAATTCCTCCTGTCTGTGGTGATTATCTAGCTGTCCTTTTGGAGTGGATCAAGAGCTTAAAAAGAAACAGAAAATCTTTTCATGTCTCTGGCATGGGAAAAGTGAAATAAGCTCTGTCAATAAATATCTGTGGACTTCACAATTTCCATCTTGCATGCTTATTCATGTCTCTTCAAATCTCAAACAAGCTCCACAGGGATTTGAGAGTATGCAGTTTTCTGTCAAATTGCCACAAATACCCATGGAGAATTCAGTTTGACTTGGGGATTACCCCCAATTTTTCTTTGATCTAAGTTGTAGCTTATAGATCCTTTTGGACCACTTCAAACAATCACTTTGGAAAGAGTTCATGTGTATGTCTTTGTGTACTTCAGTCTCTGATTACACAGGCTCCAATTGGTTCAACTAAACCAGCATCTTGGACTGTTTTCATAGAACCTCTTAATTAACAAGGAAATTTAATTGACACCCCATAGAATATTAGAATCTCTAATTTAGATAATCCCATTCAACTTGTTGGGAGTAAATACTAATTTCAATTTATGATTCTAACTTGAAATATCTCGTGGTCTTTATACTACTTTGGAGAGTTTCATATGTGATATTCCCATTCAAGGAGAACCCAGAAAAGTCTCCAAGTAGTACATACTTTTATTCCCAAAGAAGATAATGGTAGGAAGGTAGTGAATACTTCAAAGATAAACAAAAACAAACAAACAAACAAAAAACATGGAATGATGAAAATGCTTCTTCCCTTCCAGGGTTACTTAGCGTTGGCACTGTGTTGATTCTTGTGTATGGGCTAATAATACACATCCCTTAATACTGACTCCAAGGCTGTTGATATCACAGATGTGTTTTCTACTCTTCCCGTCCCTCCAATCCCCACCATGATTTTCTTCCCATTTTCTTAATATGCCAAACTAGTTCTTACACATATAGATTCCTTGTTAAGCACTCTCCTCTGTTCTCACCTCCCTGTTTCATCTGATGAAATTCTTATGCTTAGGGTTTTCCTTGGATATCCTTTCTTCAATGAGTCTTTCCTGATTTTCTAATTCTGAATCAGTACCTCTTCCACATATTCTCATGGCATGTTCTCACTTGTCAAAGCCTTTTTTAACCTTCAAATGCTCTTGTATGGAGATTGTTTTTCCTCTGTTCCTTATGTCAACTGAGTTTTGTGATACTTCTAAAAATTAATAATAGGAACATAAACCCTGGTATGCTGGTATAGGTTTCGACTTTCACAAAGTGTTTTCATACCTGATTTTATTTCTCAAATATATGTATGAAGAGGAAGGTCAGTGAGAGTGAACTTGTTCCACAGTGGGTACGTGATACTCAGAAGAGACCCAGTCCATAGACAAAAACAGTGCTCAGAAGACTTTCTACTCCAGTAAAGAGGGGGCTTAACAGGTGTGGTTCTCTAGATGCAGTGTTTTGAAATCTCTGTGTTTGTGCTGAGAATTGCCTCCCACAAACTATGTCAGTGATAGTACAGGAGGGCTATCAAGACTAAGCAATTTCTGTGAAACACATATCCCAGCTGATGACCCACTTTGGTTCAAGAACTCCCCACAGACTTTGCTAAACCTGCCTTCACCTGCACAGGCTAAGATGTTTTCAGTCAAATTCCTATTCTTTTTTCATTCAAACTCAGATTTCCATCTTTGTCTGATGACTCTCTCAACTTCTTCCAGCACCCTTACATTTCTAATCATATAATCCTTTATTCTAATATAGTAATTACATGCTTAATGCTGTCATGGAATCCACTTCTTTGAAGACCAATATTTATATAGTTGGTTCATGTTATATCGCACAATTGAGGTCCCAGGCTTCGTGACTCTGCACCCAGTCTGATGCTGGACAAGAGTTTGAGAAGGTGGTGATTCCTCTATACAATATATTTATTTAGCAAGCAACTTACATAAAAAAATAACACAAGGAAGGAAGGAGAGAAGGAAAAAAAGGAAAGAAAAATATTGTTTTGGATGACAGGAGCATATCACTAGGATATGGAATTTATCCTGAAAGGGTCACTGTCCAAATCTGAAACTCTTTGAACACAAATATAATTTAGTATAATAATTAATTTTGAGTCTTTGGTAAAAATGGGGATACATCTGTCCAAACTGATAAAAATTACATATTCCATGTGTATATGTGCGTGTGTGTACATCTGTGCATACATATGCACTAATACATAGTGCATAAAAGGAGGAATCTTATTTGGAGTAGAGTGTTAAATTCAATCTGGTAAGAAGAGACAGAATGCTGGAGATGGAGAAATCATTTCTTTACAGCTATTGTAATAATAGGACCTGGCAAGAATCATCAATTGGTGCTAAAATTGGAGGGATATTTACATGAAAAGCATGCTGTCTTGAAGTGTTTATTGTAGACTGCTCATTGCTAGTAAGGGGGAAGTAGGAACCACACACATGGAGAAGCCAGACAATATCCTGATCAATAGATCAGTGAAAAACGGATATTGTGGAAGTCCAGATGTAGTACCCTGAGGAGTTACCAGTACCACCTAGCTACAATTCCAGCCAGAAATTCAATACCCTGAATATATTTATGAAGAAACATCAGAAAAAGTGAATAATATTTAATTTTTAAAGCCTGGAGAATATTATTAAAATTTATTAGTGTCATAGAAGACCAAGAAATTAAAAACTGGGGAAATGTTCTTAAAGAACTGATATTTAAATATTAAAACAATACCAATCCTAGACTTGATCCATTACTGGAAGAAAAAAAAATGCCATAAAAGGTATCATTGGTTAATTGACAACATTGAAATATTGTTAGTAAAGTGTTATCATAAATAATGTAATTAATAACTGGTCCTGGTTCTATAAGAGAATATTCCTGTTCTTAATAAGTACATGTTGAAATGAAAATAATAAATGAATTTAAGCATAATGTTAACAATAGTTTACTTAAGGAAAAGATAAAAGTATAGGATGTTCTCTGTACTACAGCTGTCTTTGAAATTTTCCTGTAAATTTGATATTATTTTCAAATAAAACACAAAAAAATGATTTACCAAATGCTTTGAAATAAAAACAATTAAAAGTGGTTATATGTGTCTACACTTCCCAGCTGTGGAGCTCTATCTTGCTTTTCAAGGCCCACAAAGCCACTTCTGTGTGCACAGTGCTCTGAGAAGTATTGGCCTGAATTCTTTTCTTCCTCACATCTTACAGGTCCCTGTTTACTGAGACCATCTTTAATACAGGATGAATACTCCTAATCTGGAAAATCTGAAATATGAAGTCCTCCAAAATCCCAAATTTTATGAGCATTGTCATGATGCCATGAATGCAAAATTCCACACATGACCTCATAAGATGAGATGCAGTCTGAAGAGGTATACTAGAAATACTGGATAAAGTTAACTTCAGTCTAGTTGTGTAAGGTAAATATGAAGCAGAAATGAATTTCATGTTTAAACATGGGTCTCATTCCCAAGATATTTCATCATACATATGCAAATATGCCAGAATCCAAAAAAACCAAAATACTTCTGGTTCCAAACATTTTGGATAATGGATACTCAACCATTTAGAATTTTCACAGACTTATCAATATGACAGACCCAGAATTGATTATGCGATAGAGTATTTATTTAGGAAATATCTAACAGCAGCTTAAAGTCAGAAAGAGTGACATGGCAAGATTTTTCCTCCCTCCCTCTCTCCCTCCCTTCCTTCTTTCTTTCCTTTTTACTCAGTTAACCTCACTTTCCCTCCTATTTGGTGAAACAATCCCTACTTCTCTTTCCTTGTTAATCTAGCATCATGATTGGAAGGGTAGGCTTTAGAACTAGATTACCTGGGTTCACATTCTGGCTACATGGTAAGTGTTAACTTCAGCAAGTTACTTAATCTCTTTGACTTAAGAGTCCTTATTTGCCAGGTACGGTGGCACACACCTGTATTCCAAGCAGCTCAGGAGGCTGAGGCAGGAGGATC
Source organism: Sciurus vulgaris (assembly GCF_902686455.1). Classification (NCBI taxonomy): domain Eukaryota; kingdom Metazoa; phylum Chordata; class Mammalia; order Rodentia; family Sciuridae; genus Sciurus; species Sciurus vulgaris. The sequence continues at coordinate 78,183,255 of NC_136472.1, forward strand.
GTGAGTACAATGTCAGCCTCAGCAACTTAGGGAGGCTCTAAGCAACTTAGCAAGACCCTGTCTCTAACAAAATTTTTTAAAAAGTGCTGGGGATGTTTAAGTGCCCCTGGGTCCAATCCCCGGTGCCAATAAATAAATAAATAAATAAATAAATAAATAAATAAATAAAAGATTCCTTCTTTCTAAGTGGGGACTAAATAATAGTACCTACAACTCAGGGTTTATCTGAGGGTTAAAAAGTGATGGCTGCCACTATCCACATGGTTTATGACAAATAACAATTATTTCTACCATTAACATTGTTATTATGAGATAATCCTCATGTCGACCTATGAGGTTATTGCTAGGATTTGATATAATATATGAAAACCACCTAGAACTTCCTAAAACATAAAAGAAACCCACTTGACAATGGTAGTTATTAAGGTGAAGTGAGAAAGTGGGTTGAGTGGGTTGTTCTGACACAATCTTGGTTTCCAGTCTTACAGCCCAAGGCTCAGTGTCCTGTAAAAGTTATCCTTCTTTCTTGTGTGCTCTAAAATTCATTGCTAAAGCCATTTTTGAAATAATTCATCAATCAAACTGCTGCTTATAGCTTGGGATTCACATGTGGCCAATGGTTTCTCTAACATTTCCATCTGGTCGAGAAGTAGTTATTTTCTTTAATGATCTTGGTGGAAACAATGATTCAACATAAATGATTTTGCTCTTTGGCCATAGGAGTCAAACAATGCTCCATCTGTGGAAAATAACACCCATTTCCCACCACTTTGCCTTTCATTGTGTCTTTCAAGCTTCAAACAAAATAGGCACAATAATTGTCCCTAGACACTATCATGTGTCTTTCTGTTTTTGTAACTATGGTCTAAAAGTAAACTGGGAGAAATATAACTAAGTTCTCTTCGATAATTAGTTCTTTGGTGGAGGAATAAAAAGTTGGCTAAGGGAAATAATTAGCAATTCTGTTCTGTCATTAAAACCTTGTTATTTGGGGGTCCAGTTAACACCATTTTATAAATTAAAAGTAAGAACAGCTGGTGGATAAGTTGAAAGATGCCAAGTACATTTGATTTTCTCTACATTATGCTGCTCCCATTATTTCTTTAAAATGAAATATTACTGCTATAAAGATAATAGCAAAAATGGTAGTGAAATTGAAATTTAGAAGCACATGTTAATATTATATAATAAAATGATACTAAACTAGTGCATCATAGATCTGATTCTGTCACAAGTGTTGTTAATTAAGTTTGGCATTGAACACATTACTTAACCTCTACACTTTCAATTTCCTTATCACTTATGTTGGAATAATAGCATATATCTTAATTCTATCATACAGTATCCAGGGTGATTAAATTTACACAATTTAATCACCAATTTGAATACATTTTGAACAGTATAAAACTATAGAAATGTTTACTTTCCTTGTCAATCACTCATTGTTGTAAAATATTCTGTTAAGTGGTATTTGCAGGAAAGTCATAAATACCTTCTATGAAGACATAGGACCATTATTATATGCCAATAAATTTACACCTTTTTTAGAAATTTGAATAAGCTTTTTCTGCATGAGTGATTGAAGGTTAGAAATTAAAAACACCTGAATCCATCAGGTGAACTTGGAGATTATCAAACAAACAGGCTTTAAGAAATAAAAATATGTTCTTGCACAACAAAGAATGATAATGATGGTGGTGGTGGTGATAACTATGAGATTATAATGATAATAATGAAAGTGATAATACTATAGTCATATATACATATATCACAGAAGAACTTTTAAAGCACTGGTATATCTTATAGTATTTTTCTTTTATGAAAACTGTGAGAATATCATCCTCATATTTTGATAAAGAAACTGTTGATCAGACTGGTGAATTACCTGGACCATGATCAAGGAGCAATTAAGTGGGAAATTTTAGAATCATCTTTCATTCATTAGTTTAGCTAGTCCATAAACACTGAGTATCTGCTGGGTACCAGTGTTCTGGGCACTGGTGATTTAACTGTAAATTAATACATGAGTGATTTTAAATAAATACGACACAATAGATCAAGATATTCATAAGGTAGGAAATAGGAATAAAACAATTAAATCAATAATTATAAGATAATCGTGTAAGGGTGATAATAGAAATATTTGTAAGACAGAAGAAGATGGATGTCAGCAAGCTGAATGAAATATTCCCCCAACCAAACAATAATTTAACAGATACATGACCCAAAAACCCTTTTTGAGAATTCCTGAATTTGAAGTTATAACTTAGGCAAGTACAAACATGTATTAAAAGCACAGAATAGTACATTAACATAAGTAAGAAGAATAATTCTGCTCTGCTTGAATATCTCCTCCCCCAAGCCAGCTTGGCCCAGCAGAGAGAATAACATTTCATGACTTCTCAAAGAGAATGAGAAAAGCAGAGTGTGGGCACAATGTTCCAGCCCCACTCAGAGGATGTAAAGTAAAGGCATAGTTTGGATGGCTGTGAGCTACAAATAAAAAAGGCAAGTAGTGGTAGTTTGCTATAATTGGCTCACTTTCTATAATCAGAACAAGGTGTAACTTGAGGCTTCTTTCCCAGAGGAGATGAGGAGGAGTGGATCATACCTCCAATGTCCCAGCATTTCATAGCACTGACCAAGGACTGGCTATCCTCTTACCTGTCAAAGAGCACTGGAAGTATCCAACATACTCTAGATACATAAAGGTCGGTGAGAACCAAAGTAAATGCTCAGAACAATAGGCTATCACCTGTCAGAAGTTCCCTTACTACCACATAAGCATGGCATGGTCCCAGATTCTCCCTAGAGACAGGAAGAGAACACTGAAAAATGCATCCAATGCTGAGACTTCTAGTGGACTTCTTGGGGAACTGGTTTCTTTTTATCTGTCTCAGTGTTCTGACTAAACATGCCATACTCTAGATCCTTGCGTATCAATGAGAATAACAGTTAACAATGTAAAAGAGCTGCCATGCTTCTGCTCCAGAGGCTCCATGGTATAGCAAACAGACATAAGAGGAAGTAAGATTATGTAGTTTTGAAAAAAGAAATCAGAAATTCTATAATCAGAAGTTTTACACAAAATCAAGAGAAACACAGACACAGAAATGATTTGATAAACTCCAGAATCTCTAGTTGGACTACTGGTGAAAACTCTTCCTGGATGAATCCAGTTCATAAAGACTGGGAGACCTGGCTGGTTTCCCAAAAGCAAAGATATGAACATAAATTGTCATAGAAACAGGAAAATGTGGCCCACATAATGGAACAAAATAAATTTCTAGCCATTAATCCTAAATAGAGGTATATGAATGATCTGACCAAAGCATCAAAATAAACATCATAAAATGCCTACTAAGCTTAGTAAAATGATGCATAAATAAAAGTAGTTTTGGTAAAGAGACAGAAAATATAAAACAGAAATTTGGAAACGGGGTATGTAATAATTGAAATAGAAAATTCTCTACACAAGAGCACATTTGATCAAATAGTCAAAAAAATAAGAAAACTTGAATTTGGGCAGTTTCAATTAGAGGAGAAAAAGAATAGAGTAAATAAAGCTTGAGGGACTGATGGAATACCATGAAGTACACTAATATACTCACTACATAAGTTCCAAAAATGAACAGACAGAGAGAGAAAGTGTCAAATGCTTACTTAAAGAAATAATGACCAAAACCTTCCCCAATCGAGGAAGAAAATGAACATCTTGATTCACGAAATCCCAAAGCCCCAAAGAAAATTTGTAAAGCAATCAAATAGTGACTTGTATCTTAAAAGAGAATCTATTTAACACTGAGTAGAATTTTTAACATAAATTTTCTGATAGGCAGGAAATGCAATGATACATTCCAAATACTAAAGGAACAGTAAAATTTCCAATCAAGAATACTACTACATCTTGTAAAATTGCCCTTCAAAAGTGAAGGAGAGATGAAATTCTAACAATATTGTGCAAAAAAAAAAAAGAAGACACAAATAGAAAAACATCTAGTGTTCATGAATGAAAAGACTAAATAATTTTAACAAGTCCATACTATCCAAAGGGATCTACAGATCTCTTTTTGATATATATCAAAATCATGAGATCCTTTGTTATAGAAATGCAAAAAATCCTTCACATTCATATGGAATCATAAGACTTTAAATAGACAAAATCATCTTGAGAAAAGAGGACAAAGGTAAAGGCATCATGCTTCCTGATTTCAAAACATATTAAAGTGTTACAGTAAACAAAACTGTTTGGGAGTGGTATGACGAATGACATGTAGATGCTGGAATCTAATAGCCTAGAAATGCTCTTTTAACTGATCTTCGCAAGAACACCGAGAATACACAATGGGAAAAGGACAGTCCCTTGAACAAGAAGCATTGGGAAAAATGGATATCCCCATAAATAGAATGAAATGGAACTCCTTATACCATCCACCAAACCCAACTTGAAATTGATTAATAACTTAGACACAAGATCTGAAGCTTTAAAACTTCTAGAAGGAAACACTAGGGAAAATTGTCTTGATGTTGATCTTACTGATTGCTTAGTTATGAAACCAAAAGTAAATGTCACCTTTCCACCAATAAAATTTAAAAATAAACACAGAATACCTCCAAAATAAATAAATAAATAAACAAACAAAAGCAGCACCAAAGGAACCCCTCTGGACAACAGAGAAAATAACAAAGAGAAAAGGCAATCTGTGAAATGGTAAAAAGAGATTTGAAAATTATAAAGGTAAGGGTTAATATCTAAAATATAGGGAACTCACAAACTCAATTGCAAAAACTCCCAAATAAGCTGATTTAAAGCATCAGCAAAGGGTGCTGGGATGTAACTCAGAGTGTTTTCCTAGCATGTATGAGGGCCCAGCACCATAAAAACACAAAAACAAAAAAGCAAAGGATTTGAGTAGTTATTTCTCCAAAGAAAACGTACAAATAGCCAATAGGCATAGAAAAAGATACTCAATATCACTAATTATTAGTGAAATACAATTAAAACTTCAATAAAAATCACCTCACACCTGAAAGAATGACCATTATATTGAGCAGCTGAATGAATGAGTAGAACTGTAAAGATATGAAAATATTTGAACCCTTTTGCATGGTTTATGTGAGTTTATGGATTCACTATGGAAAATAATATAGAAGTTCTTAAAACATTAAAAATTAAATTGCTATGATCCTCAGTCCCACTTCTGAGCATTTACTCCAAAGAAATCAGGATCTTGAAAATACATTTGCATTCCCATGTTCATTACAGCATTATTCACAATGTTACAGTTGTAGAAGCAACTGAAATTTGATCAATAGATGAATAGATAAAGAAAGTATGGCATAAACATACATATACACAAAAAGAGTAATAATCAAACTTAAAAGGAATGAAATCCTATTGTGTGTGACTTGGATAAACTTTGAGAACATTATGAAAGGTGAAATAGGCAGAAACAGAAAGAAAATTGCACTACTGTACTCATATAAGTGACCTGACATAATCACAATCATAGAGCAGAGTGGAATGGCTGCTGCCAGGAGTAGTTTCCATTCCACAGGCACAAAATTCAGATGTGCAAAAAGAAAATAAAATCTACATATCTGCTGTGTAATACTTTACTGAAGGTTAGTACTATACTGTACAGTTAAAATTTTATTAGGAGATTAGACCTTGGATTGTGTTTTCTGCCACAAGTGAAAATCAAAAAAGTATAGTATAGGTCTAAAGAGATCTACCCAGTTATCTCAACTTTTTTTCAGTGTGGCTTATCATAAGCGGACTATTAGCTCAAATGCTTTCCTGCATGTGTGCATGGGTTACACAGTGAATAAGATCATTTTGATATTAGTCAATGTTTTTAACTATTTTTTTTAATTTTCTATTTAGTCACGTTTCTCTAGATAAATTAGCAGAGCAAAAATTCTACAGAACACTTCCACACATGTTGTTCGTGGTAGTGTTCTTTTAAGAGACAGGCTGGAAGCTGGAAATCTGGTAGTAATCCTGACCATGACTTTTTCTCTCGGGGTTTCCAGTTGGCAAGCCATCCCTTATATCCCTGAGTGATGGACTGTTCCATTGAAAAATGCATCTCTTGGAATCATAAAATTTGAGTCTGGGGATCAATGTAGCTGGGAAATATCCTTATCCATCTAGCAGCAATGGAAGCCACACGATTAAATATGAACAAATTACCAAGAGTCACTAGTTTGTGAGATGATTAAGCATCATGAACAATGACATAAGTTCTGAACAGAAATGTTTATCCTGAGAATAAAACAGAAGTAATTCAAGAAAGAAAATAATTTAAAAGAATTCCCTAATTCATGTGTCCAGACAAATCAGAGAAAATATTATAACCAAAAAATGAACTGATGTGATGAAAGTACAAAAAACACTAATTAGAGATTAAAACTATGATTAAAGATATTTGAGCATAAATAGCAACAGAATATATAAAGTATATTTATATTTTATGAGAAAACTTCTCAGAACATAAGACAGCAATAAAAAAAGAGAATGTAAGATAGTGTGGAAAAGTTAACAGGGCTCAATCTAAGATGTGCTGCATGATGTCAATAGAATTTTTTAGAAAAAATAACAGTGAAGGAGAAAATTATCAAAGAACTAAAGAATGAAGATTTCCTTGTGGCCAAAGAAAGGCCTAAGTGAGGCTCACAGTACCAATGAGCATCATTTGCATGCAAATAATAAAAACAATTCATTGCATCCTTGTATATTTCAAAGTATAGATACTGATTGCTTCTAGAGAAAGAAAAACAGAGACATGGAATAAGTTTGATGACTATCATCGGCTTCTGATTAGTGACACTAGATGCTAGAAAAAAATCAGGGAAATGGTAAAAGTTTCTGATTTTTCAACTCTTGTTTGAAATAATGCTATTATTTGATGAAGAATGAAGAGAAGCCAAGAAACTTTAAAGTTATTCACAAAAATATCAGATAGCTCTCGTTTAGTATGCCTTCCTTGAAAAGTTCCTTTAGGTTATACTCTATCAAACTATATCTAAAAAAGAGAAGTAAAAGCTGGGCATGTCAGCACACACCTATAATCCCAGCAATTCGGGAGGCTGAGGCAGTTGTATCACAAGTTCAAAGCCAGCCTCAGCAATTTAGTGAGGCCCTAAGCAATTTAGTGAAACCCTGTCTCAAAATAAAAAAAATAAAAAGGGCTGGGGATGTGGCTCAGTGATTAAGTGCCCCGGCTTTAATTCCTGGTACCAAAAAAAAAAAAAGAAAAAGAAAAAGAAAAAAAGTAAACAAACAAACATAAGATCTGAGAGAAAGTAGATTCGACCTGAAGAACAGTGAGGGGAAGTCATGGATTAAGACAGGGTAGGAAGTGTGAAAAAATTAATCCTCCCTAGTGCAGGAGGAAGAAGGCTCTAATAGCAGAGCTGGGTGAAAGAGGTGTGGGAGGGAGGGAGGAGGATTCCTGTGGCAAAGCAGAACACATGATGGGATCTTGGGAGGAATTAGAATATTTCTAAAACAAGGAAGGAAAAAAAAAAACACTGATTAGAAATTGAAAATAAACAGAATTTCTGAATATGAAGCTACTTAAAATCTGAATGGGTTTTAGGCTATAGATAGAATGCAAAATAAAATGAGTAATTTGAGCAATATGTTTCTAGAAACATTCTTCTTTAAGTAGTTCAAGGTGTCTTGATGTTGGATTGCTACAGAATGAAATTCAGTTTTGTTTTAACACTGAACAATATTTATTTATTTAATTAAACTCAAATAAATGCTTTTTATGGAATCTTAGCTTTGTGACTTTGTACATTTGAACTATTCACAAAGACATGAAGAATTTTCTATGGTTGTGGGAAATAAATATTAAGAATTTTGATTATGCAAAAATAAAGATGAGGCTGTTATATAATGAGTCTCAAAGTATGGAAAATATTATTAAGAGATAGCATCAGAATTGATGGAACAGAGAAGAAGGATATGAAATTACTATATTTGATTGTAATGGTAATCAATAAAAATGGCAAAACAATAAGATGAATATCAAACATCACTATTTGTTGAGGGGAAAACAGCAATCAGACATGTGAACTGAGTACTTATCTTCACATTGGGGAGTCAATAGGTATTATCAAAAGTTTGTGAATTAAGTTAATAAGATATATTTTCTAGAGCTACAGAAAAAGTCACCACAAGAATTAAACACAGAAACAATTAAAAGACACTGCCTCTGAGCTGAAGGCTAGGGGAAAATGCTCTTTATCATAAATTATTCCTTGCCTGATAATTTTATCATCATACACACATGCTGGAAAAAAAACAAAAGCAAGGGAACAAACAAAACTTCAAACAATATAGAACTCCCTGAAGTCTGTATCTTAAGATATTAGATCTATAATGCTAAAAGTTAGGTAAGATGAAAGGGGAGAGCCCACTGTTAAATAAGCACAGTGAAAGTTTAACTTTCAGTTACAAGATGAGCTTCCGGGATCTAACCAAGGGCGTGGTAGCCATTGTGAACAAGACAGATGCTCCTTATGAGTTAGATGCCAATAAACCCAAAGCAATTCCAAAAAAACTAAGTCAAAAATGCATTCGATGCACATACCCTACAGAACACAGCTCAGGAACAGTGCATTGTAGAGTACCTGCTCTCTAGCCTTGTAGTCACGTGTTGACTGGGAGCTGACGCTTGCTGCCTCTGCCTAGTGCCACAAGAGAGTATTGTACATCATATCACCAGTCCCTGCCAAGGACACATTTCTAAATTTGAAGTACTTTTCTAGTGAATGTGTACCACTTCAGCACTGTAATAAAGTTGAAAAATCCTAGGTCCAATCATCACAAGTCAGGAACTATTCATATTGTATCTTTTGGGACTGTAATGTGCTATATAATATGTTAAGAAAGTAGTTTTAAAATGTTCTCACCACACACACAAAGATAACTAGGTGAGGAGATGATGTGTTAACTGACTTGATTATGGAAATCATTTCACAATATATACCTGAATCAAATCATCCTGCTGAACACATTTGACTTACACATTTATACTAATCAATCATAACTTTTAAATGTGGAAAAATGAACTTAAGACATAAATACTACTTGAAAATTGAGAGTGCATAATGCTATGCTAAAATAATAGGAGGTACTATAAAAAGATTGGTAATTCAAAACTTCTCTGACCAAGGAATACTTTCTGGCTTATTTTCTTTTTGTTTTTAAATACAACATTTGCTTTAAACCCAGGGTACAACTTTAAACCCAAGGTACAACTATTATATAAAAGTGTTTCAGAAACACTTTAAGTTTATTCACTCACACTGAGGAAACTGTCATGAAACTGCTATTTTTCCAGTTGTAATGCTTAGTTTTGAAATGTGGAAGTGCTTTCATAGATGAGAAGCAACAATTAATTGCCGAAAATGTGTCCTGGTCTTTTTTGCATCTTAATTCTCCAACCATGTCATTCATTAATTTTGTTTTCCCCTTGGGTTAGAGATTGAACTCAGGGCCTCACACGCACTAGGTAAAGTCCTCTACCACTGAGCTACAGCCTGATCCCAGTCTTCTACTATTAAGCATACTATTTGATTTGCTGACTGCTATCCCTAGATAGTGTCTTTTAAACATAAATAAAGGAATGCATCTGTTGATTTTTACTACTTTGATAATATATCCCTAAATTTCTACTCTTTCTACTAAATTGGGAAATCTACCATTTGTGTTCAAACCTCAAACTCGATCCTTCTAAAAATATAACCATGTTAGCATGTATTTTTCTTTACTTCATATTATTTGTTTTATTTTTCCTCCACTATACTCAAATAACTGGTAGACTACTTCTACCACTCTCCTCCCAGCACCATCCTCTAAAACCAATCACCAGGTTAATGTCAAGTTAATCTTAGAAACAAGCATTTGAAGGGCGTTTACAGCAGTCTGGGGCATGGGTCAGTGATAGAGCTCTTGCCTAGCATGTGTGAGACCCTGTGTGGGACCCTCAGTACTGCAAAACAACATAAAAAGAGTATATAAATTACCTTCCAATGCCTCCTCCCTTCCTGTAATATAGTATGATAGGCAAAGGCTATTTCTATATTTCTACCTGAGAAAAAATCCTCTTTACAAGTTTTCCTACTCTTTTACTATACTCTTCCCATAAATGTCTTCCTCCTACACTATCTGGGGTGAGAACTATGTCTGTCTGTCTTTCTGCCCCATCTCTCTCCTTCCATCAATATCTTCCTCTTCCCCCAGGCTCATTTTATTGTACCTACCAAGCTACCCATCCTTCTAAGGTATAGATCAAATGCCACCCTCTCTTAGAAGAAGCGTTACAGTTTGGATCTTAAATGTCCCCCAAAAGCTCATGGGTTGAAGGTTTGGTCTCCAGCTGGTGACTCCAGTGGAAGATGGTAGAGATTTTAGGAGGTGGGGCTTCCTTGGGGACCTAGGTCACCAGGGTGTGAGTCCTTCAAGGGATATATTTTGTCCCTAGCCACTTTCTCTCTCTTTCTGCTCCCAGGCCATTATGAGATGAGCAGCTCTGATCTAGTGTGCTCTCCCCCGCCTTGATGCTCTGACTCCTCAAAGCCACCTGCCTGGGGGGCGTGGGAAGGAGCCAAATGATCATGAACTGAAAATACTGAAAGTGAGAGTCAAAATAAATTTTTCCCCTACTTCAGTCTTTTTGCTTGAACACCTTAGCATGGTGCTGGAAAGCTAACATACATAGTACACTGGTATTTGGTGATTCCCTACTGAGGTTGAAATAAAGAGTGACACAGATTAGATATTTTGCCATAATAACATCAAGCCATAATCCAGATGATAAAACTGAGAGATTAAGCAAATTACCCAAAGTCATACAATTTATAAGTGACAGTGTGAGGAATTCTGCCTGATTTCGAAGTCCATTCTTTTTCCACTTCACCATTCCAATTAAAACTTTTACTGCTTTGTTTTCAAGGTCCTTTTATACATATTTTAATAGTTTTGAACTTATCATATTATAATTCTTTATTAATATACATTCATCACCTATTAGGATCTTTATACTGCAGAAGTCAGGAATCTTTATTTCTGTACTTCCAGAATCTGATGCAATGCTTGACTTACAGAATAGATGTAACAAATTATTGTTCAATGAGTGGGTGATTATAAAATAAGACTTCAGAATCAGAAACTGTAACTGTTTGTCAAAATCTTTCTCTTACTCTTTTCCCAGTAGATGATGTTGACATCTTAAAGACATGAAGAAAGACAGCAGTGTTTGCCTCCCACTTATTTTCTTTGGATTCAGTTCATATTCCTGGAATTACTAACATGGGTTAATACATCTGAAAATTCAAGATAGATTCTAGGAACCTGGAAGATTACCTAAGAGAACTCATATTTTATTAAAATAAGATTCGGAGATGGGAAAAAGTTTGTTACGCAGCAAATGAGTACTTATTCTGTACCCAAGTAGTTATTCTGCTTAACCGTGTCTACGTTCCTGAGGGTATGAAGAGAGATTCCACAATGATTTAAGTCATGTGGAGAAGTAGGCTCAACCAGATTCCAGGGTAGCTCAAACCAAATGGAAATGTTTGTGTAGTCAGATGGCAAAGCAGAATGAATTGATTCTTACCTGAAGGTCTGTTAAATGTCCAGCTCTCCCAGATTGCATATTTAATAGGCCCATGTAACAATCTGAGCTTGGCTGGTACTTCTCTTCACAGAAGAAAGCACAATTGGTGGTAGTGGAAATATGGTTCAAATTTAGGGAAAAACATGCACTAACATCTACTGTGTATCATATGGCTAGCACTGTTCTATGCATTTCATATAGGTTAAATCATCTACTATTCACCAATGCTTTAAGTGCTTTAAATCATATCCACTTAGCATATTAAAAAAAAAAAAAAAACAGGATTCAGCAAAGTTAAGTTATCAAAGCCTCCCAACATGAAGCTGGTGGGCCCAGTATTAACCTAGACAGTGCCACTGCAGAGCTACCCTGAATCCATTACTCTCCTGAAGAAGGCAGCCTTTTTCCTTAGTCTCTAATAATTCATAACTCTACTTGGCCACCCTTAGTAGGTTCAATGATGCTCAGGTATGTTATCTAATGCTCTCGTCCACACTATTGCCTCTAAAGGAGGGCCCCCAGAGCAGCCTGAGTGGAGAGGGAAGAAATGCACAGATGAATCTCAGGACTATCTGAGCTCTCATCCCCAAGAAGGTAGTTATTATAGAGAAGATAAAACAGACTGTTATGCTCACATAAAATTAGTTCCACAGTTGCTCCTTACCAATGAATGCATTTTGAAGTCTAAAAATAACCATTGTAAATGAAAACAGTTGGTTTATTAAAGGAGTGGGATTCTGGATATTCCTTTGTTCTACCTTGCCTTTTTTGTTGTTGTTTCTTTGCTTTCTGTTGCTCTTGCAACAATATTATTAGATTTTTTCTTCAAAGTTATTGTAAATATTAATAATGCTTAAGAAATAAATGCTCATATTTTGTGCCCCCAAAACACCAAGATGAAAAAAATTACTAAAGTAGGAGAATGATGGTTAATAAGAGTTTTATAAGAGTCTTAAAATGCAAATAAAACATTTACATGGGGGAAAGCAATGCCTTTTTAGTGCACCAAGCAATTTGCGTTACAACTTGGAGCAACTCATCTTCTACATAGCCGTGCTTATAAAAGCTGAGTACACATACAGCAATGGTAGGAATGTAGTTTTCATTATGAAAACTATAAAAAATAAATGTGCGAATATAAATGATCTATTTGTAACCAGACTTCAGGAGTCCTGAAATAAAAGCCAAAAAGCAAGATGGTGTACAATAATATTGCTTTTGAGCATTGATTTATATGATATTCTGGTGCTGGCAGGAGTTTCCAGTTATTATTGCAGCATAACAAACATAGCAAGGGGAGAATTTGGCAGTTACTGTTCACTTAGAAGAAAGCTCATTTCTTATTTTTACAATATGCAGCAGCTGACAAAGTTTCATTGTAATTTGTACATTGTTGCAATAAATAGTGACATGGTACCTACTATGTACAAGGTATTGAACTACAAAGGTTAGTAATGATTAGTGTAAGGGTTTGGAGTAGGGTAAGTGTATTAGGTGAACAATGTTTTCAAAAAGACTGTGTGTGGGGGGAGTGCACTCATGCATTCGTGGGTTATGTCTTGCCCCCAAGTGATTTTCAAAATGTTAAAAACAGACACAAACATTCAGCAGACCTTCAAAACTCAGTTTCTGATGACTCCTCTGCTATGCATTTGTATTTCATTCGCTCTTGATTCAATCTTGATTTTTCCACAACATAGGGAGTTTTGTCTTCCTCCTGATGCCTTTTCTTGAAAATCTTCTGGTAGAATTTATCATTCTCTCCTTGATGTCTCCTTAATAAATAGAGACCTTTTGCCATCCTACATTCAATCCTTTATTATATTTATTTGCCAATTTCTCAATCTGCTACCATTGGATTATAAGATCCTTGAGGGCATTTATACATCCCTCGAACTCAACAAAATGTCAGGCTCATGGTGGGTGCTCAATAATGTTTGATACAAACATGCATGAAATATTTATAAGGCAGATGGCAATTTTGATTAAAGTAAGAACCAGAATAAATGAGAGTATGGGGACAGAAAAGAATTATAAAGAAGTTGGCAACAGGGAAAGATGTTTTCTGTTTATCTCCAAGGGTGATGATGGTAGGCATATAGAGAAATCACTTTGCAATTGGAAAATACTTCCATAAGTGATTGGTGACTTAAGGCGGTGGTGGTGAACTCCTGGTAAACATTTGCTGATAGGATGAGAACAGCAATCAGTGGGTCTGCTTTCTACTTGGGCTTCACTGACTTTCAAATCCCCTTTCTCATCTTCCAAGAACTGAATAATTTTGATCCATATACACATGTGTTGTTTCATTTAATCTTTTAACTTTATTTTAACAAGCATTCACTGCTCTTTCTCACATCATTGGGTCTTTTCAGGAATCCTTTCAATTTTCCTGTCTTGTCTTTTCTCTCTTTGGTCTTCCCTGGAAAATCTGATCTCTGCTTTCACATTCATGCCTATCAATATTAGTAACCCACAAGTAGAACTCTCCACTCAGATCCTCCTGGGCTTTGTCCTTGCTTATCTCCTGATGTCTCCATTATCTGTGTCACTTCCACCTTTAAGAGAACAAATGATAAATAGCTACCCTTTTCAAATCTTACCTTTCATTCTTTCTCTTTTCTGTTTCTGTCAGTAACTATGTCACCTCCATTTGCAGTAATCATACTCGGATGTCATATTGATCCCCAGTTCTCCTGCATGGAATCATTTTGGTTTAAATTCCATAACAAATATAAATTGAGTCTAGGTAACATTATACAAACTCTCTCCTCTATTCGTCACTGTAACTATCATCATAGCTGAGCACATATGAAGCATCTGTTTTGTATACTTTGTGTGACTGCAGGTACTATAACAGGTAATATTTCAGTGCTTACCTGCATGTGTATGTTATATATATATGGGGGGGGGGGGAGAGAGAGAGAGAGAGAGATTATTGGGTCATTTTTGCAGAAAGAAATGCTTTTGTTACCAGCTGTAACAAAACCCAAGAACATTCTGTCATAAAGGAAAATAACATTTATTCAAATAAGTGAATATGAAATATACTAGAAAGTGATGGATTTGTTATTCCTTATTTTTTGTTGGGTAGTCTGATTTTGTTATGTCCTACAATAAATAATTAAACATTGCTTTAGGGTCACACTACAAAATAGAATGTATATTTGGAGTATTAGAATGAATTCATTTGTTTTAGGAGCCTATATGCTAAGAAAAAAAATATGTGTATATATATATATATACACATATACATGTATACACACATATATGTATATATATGTGTGTGTGTGTGTGTGTGTGTGTGTGTGTGTGTGTGTGTGTGTGTGTGTGTCTAGCCCTTCGTAATATATAAGAATCCACCTACTTGTTCATTTGCTTCTTATGGCTTCTTTGAGAGGGATAAGATCATGTGTAGATACTTGTGGGTTCATTAGGATTAGCTAGAATGAGGGAAGGATTGATAACTGTCATAATTTGTAGTTTGTTTTCAGTAGAAGTGAGACTTATTAAATAAAAAAGTAAAAAGTGACCCTTGCCCTGTTTTCTACATAACCATTTCAACCCATAGTGAGAGGGGAAAAAAAAAAAACCCTAGCAATGACAGACAAGTACCAGTTTGGGCCCCAAGATGAACCCAAGTAACAAGATCATCTGATTAATTCTGGTCCCCAAGATGATAAAACCTTAGAGACTTTTCATAAACCTGCACTACCTATAAAACAATTTTATCTCTTATTTTTGCTGTGCTAATGTCTGAGTCCAAGGCATGACCTTTATGAATATGAAAATCACATGGGAAAGTTTCTGACTGACTGTACCAACAAACTAATAGATATTTGCTATGTTTCCTTGTTTTGTTGTGTTTCCTCTTATTACTTGTTATGTATTTTATTTGGCCAGGCAGTGAGATTGCCTAACCCCTTTGCACTTTCTTTAGGTCAATGTTTTCATTTCTTTTCTAAATTTCTTTTTAGACATTTTTGGCAGATTATGCATTTTGGATGTGACAGCACCTACTTTCTTGCTCTACCTCTAAAATCATAAGTTTGAGCCTCCTTCTCTCTGATCACAGCTTTATAGAAATCCAGTTTGCACGTGGAGTCTGTGTCTCTGGACTCCACTGTACTTAGATGTCTGGTCACTATTGTCCTTTGATTAGGTTTCACTGTGTTTTTCATTTTGATTTTGTTTTGTTTTTCCCCTTAAATGATCCAGGGAGGTTAAAGTACATTGGATATTTTTTACTTTCCCTAGATCTGTAGACTATGGTGAAACCCCAGTAGATTAGGTCTGATAAAGCAGTGTTTACTTGAAGGCAAGTCTTATTAATAACAGAATGAATGCTGTAGGCATTTTACAAAATAGCACAACTCTTCTCCACATCCTCTCTTTTCTGAAGTGTGAGGAGATGATCCACAATGAGAACGTGGTTGAGCTATTGGAGGTGAAAGGCATTAGCATGCAGGACCTCTGGGATACCCTCCCCATCCACTTATCCACGCTGAGCTTCCAGCAGCTCTCCTATTACAGATCAGACTTTATTGCCCTGTTTCTGGGTCCTACAGTCTGGTTCTGGGCTTCTGCTCTGGTAATGTGATTCCCTCTATCTGCCTGTCTGTCAGGGACAGTAGTGTGACATGTGATGTCAGTTCCCTAAAGGTTTTAAGAACAGTTGTTAAATTCTAGTTTGTTCATCTTTTTCTTCTGAGATGATGAAATTAATGACTCCCAAGCTCCAAACTCCTAAAGGGCCAAACAAGAAAGGGGAATCTGATGGCCCTTCTCTAGAGGTGCCTATGTTTGTTTCCTATCCATTGTCTCTCTCTTGTTTTATTTCTCTATCACGTGATGTCATTTCAACCATCCCTATGGAATGAAGCCCCAATTCTGAATCAGTCTTCCTCTTCTTCTATTTTACTTCTGGTCTACAGAGAAATTTTGAAGAAAATTGCAAGCCCTCCAATACCTGATACACCTGTCCCGTCCTCTTCATCATACCTGTCTCCATCAATCACTTGACATTTTAGGTAAAAGTCTTCTTTTGTCCCTTCTACCCAAGGAAACTTGCTGATTCTGCCCCTCAAAAGCTTCTCTTTTCCATACACTTACTTTTATCATTGATAAATCTATGTTAGGCACTTTATCTTCTGTGCTGATTGCAGTCATAGGCTTCCATTTGCTCTCCATGCCCTCAATCCTGACTTTTCCAATCCATTCACCCACAGTGAGACTAGGCAGATGATTTCAATATGCACACTTAATTGTGACTTTCCTCCAAGATGTATCTGTTTCTGTCTTCTGCCCATAATCATTCAATATGGTCTGAGGGTGATTATCAAAGTCCCTCATGGCATGGTGTTTTCCTCATTTTCTGACAATCGCTCTTGTCATTTAACCCTTTATTCTGTGGAGGCATGTTGAGCTTAACCTTCAGGTTCTAGATGGGACAATGGCATATCATAACTTGGGAAGTTCATATGAGCTGATCACATTTTTATCTCAAATTAGATATCAGTTATTAACTAGGAATAACATTTTTAAAATTTACTTATTTTGATTCATTGTAAACAAATGGGGTAAAGCTTATTTCTCTGATTGTACATGAAGTGGAGTCATACCATTTGTGTAATCATACATATACATAGGGTAATGATATTTGTCTCAATCTGTTATTTTTCCCTTCCCCCCATCCCTTCCACCCCTCTTTCCTCTATACAATCCATCCTTCCTCTATTCTTGCCTCCCTCCCACCCAATAAACTTTAAGATTGGTTAGTCTTCTGTCTTCCCTTAGATGCTTGCCTCTCTTTATTTAGAATGCATATTGAACTAAATTTTTTATTTACCTTTTTTCCTAATTCTTTCCTGTGAGGAAAGAGACCTTATCTCTTATTTATTATTGTATCTTCAGTATCTAGCACAGTGCCAATCACATAAAATACATACAATGAATATTTATGATGACCTACAAGAAAATGCCATATAGGATCACATAAAACATGATACTAGTCTCTATCTCTATATTCTTAACCTGCTTTCTTAACTTATATGCTTGTGCTCTTACTGTAAACTGAAAGCTATTAAATCCAGAAGTTGTAAACAATTGCCTGCATGCTGAATGTTACCCACAATAATGTTTGTTTTGGTACTCTCCACACTGGGAGGAAATGGTGCCTATATTTAAGGAGCAAAATATTACAATCCTGCTTTCCAATCAATCCTGAAAGTCCTAAAATCTAGAAACACAGACACCCAACAGGTTTCATTGTCTATCAAATGAGCACATTCATGGATGAATATTTGTTATCACTTATAAACTTGGTGTTACTGGGCAAGTTTGTCAACATCATTTGGGCAAGTGCAAATCATTAGTATACTTTTCTGTTAAATGGATGCAATCCCTAGAATTATTGTGATCATCAGGTTGGTTTATTAGATAATACAGGCAAAATGTATCCTACAGAATCTGGCACATGGAAAACTACAGTCAATAAATTGTTGCTTATTATTTATTATTACTGAACTCAGGTAAGGGGTGATTCAGCTTGAATGTATGCATGACTCCGACTAATGGATGACTCAGTTCAAACAACCATAAACTTGATGAAACTTAGCAGAGGAATCCTGGTGTTCCTTCAGTGGTTCATCCCTTCTGTCACTAAAGGCTGTCACCTGTGTATTAGTCACCGAGCACCATCCCATAAGTGTATCTGTCACATCCTTTCTTTGCCTTTGGTTTATCACTAGAGAATGAAAAAGCTTTCATTTCTTTTACTACTTCTCCCACCTATACTCCTCTCCTCCTCAAATGAAAGGAAATTCCAAATTGGATTTTCAGAGCCTAAGGCATTAGTTGAGTGACCTTCTCTGTTGGTGAGATCCAGTGCTCACAACAGTCCCTACCTCATCCTTCCTGTTTCCCCACAGGCCAACAGATTCCTGATTTCAGTACAGGCTGTCATGTATCTTTTCCAGTCTTCCCTTCCTATACACATGGACAGATGTGTAAATAGAGCAATAACTTTGCCTCAGGACAAATCAGGCATTTTTCCAGCTTACCTTTTTTTTTCTTTCCCTTGCTACTAATTAGGAAGGGCAAACACACTCTACTTTCTATTCAGTCTTCCATTCTTCAGAGCAATGGTGGGGATACTTTGAACAAGACTTTCCTAGTATCATAGTGACTTTGATGTGTGGGAAGGTGAAGTAGACAGAGCCTATGAATAAACCCCAAAAACATAAGAATAACTTTCAGAGGCATCCAGAACATACCATAATGCTAAGGAACTATGTTCCTACATTTACCGAGCCTGAAGCGCATTGGTAGTTAGAAGAGTAATAACAGAAAAATCAGGTTCTCTTAAAGACTCTGGGCTAGGGTAGCCCTCTTTCTTTTAGATATAAATTAGATGTGTGAGGAAAGAATGCACATCTCACATGGAAGCTTTGGTCACAGACGTTTCGACTGTGGTTCTTAGAAGAACTTGAAGATCGTAACTTGTTCTACTCTCTATCCTGTTTCCAGACCACTCAGATAAGGCCCATAGGTTATATAAAGCTACAAATCCCAACTGTGTAAGAGTCACAGTCTTCAGATTGTCTATTCTGGATAAGAGGTTGTACCACAGATTGATAGCTCACTTAGTTTTCCTCTACTGCTTTGCTTGGCTTCCTGGATTTCTCTCATTTAATCTACCCCTCATCTTGCTTCTCAATAGGGTGTACTAGTCCCCACTTCAACACTGCCGATGTGGCAGACCAAACCTCTAGAATGTGCACCTATGGAGGAAAAAAAAAACACATCCAAAATATAACCCAGGGCTAGGAGGGTCCAAGTTTAATGGTGGAATTTCTGTGATACTGGGTAAACAGAAGCCAAGGCCTGGGGGTTAATCAACGGCAATAAACTAATGGGATGCAAGGGTTTGGGGAGATATATATGGCAAATAGAATATTCATTATCACACCTCTGAATGCACAGTCTTGGAGATATTTGCAGAAATAGTGCAGGGTTAAGAGGGGCTCATGAGCTACCTGACAGAAGCCCATGTCATCACAATGTCTCTTTGAACATCATACAACACTGTGGTCTTGGACAACCAGCATGGATTCAATGACTTGTAGGTAAAGTGAAACTAACACTAGCTATGATTTTTTCTTCCACATTCTCTATTTTGATTTTGCTAGATAATAATACACTTAGATGAAAATAAGAGAGAAACAACCTTTGCTTGGGAGTGCTCATTACTGCAGTTATTAAATATATAAAATACTAAATTTTGTTGATTGGAACTGGTGCTATTCTGTACATATGTAATTTGTTAATTCACTGAACCCTGGAAAAGTGAACACATGAAAAACTAGGGCTTTTGATCACTCGACAAAAGAGGTATTCAAAACAAAGAACTGTTTTAGAGAAAGATAACCCACGAGGGGATAGTGTAGGCTGCTTCTGAGGTTAATTCTATAGCTAGATCTTTTTTTTTTTTCTTTAGGGATTTGTTAAAGGAGCAGATGTAGTTCATATTACAGCACTTTTCAACATACCATTTGAGCTGTTGAGATGAACTAGTATGGAGAATATACAAGGAACATTTTAAATAGATTTAGAATTAGGGGCATGAAGTTTTGACTTACTTTACAGGGTGTCTTTGAAGTTAAGGTTACGCTGACTCATATGAAAAATGTCTGAAGCCTTTGAACATTGCATCTCACTAGTTTTGATGCAGCACATTGACAAATTTGCATGCAGCCCTGTGAGACAGAGGCAGGGCTTCACTGAAACTCTAGCAGTACCTACATTGAGGAAATATCTGTATTTCTGAGTGCATGATCCTGGGAGTGGCTACTAAGTTGATCTGAGTTAACAGACTAACCACATGGAGGGAAGAATAAAGGCAGTAGGGACTGTGGTCAGTCTGTATGTTTTCTCTCTGATCCTTCACTTCCCAAGTAAAGAAAAGAGAAGTTGCTAACCTGACCTATTAAAGTCTAGTGCATCCACAGGTTTTCAGAGGAATATGGTGGTTTCATAGGTCATCTGCCTACCCATGACTCTGTCTTTAGTGCTGTCCTACTTCCTATGCCAGTTCTAAGTCTGAGTTGATAAGTTGATACAAGGTTGTTCTTCCCTCTGTATGTGTGCCTAAGCATGCTGGCCATTGCATTGGATTCCTGAACCACATATATGGTCAAACATGATAAAATCTGGTAATTTCTTTAGGAGATCTTGGATCATAAGACACATATTTCAACCAAGACTCCCCACGGTTTTACTTGTAGGCATTCAAAAGTAGCCTAATAAGTTATCATGTGGGACATTGATTTCCATTGAACTAATGTATGTCCAGCACTTCGAAAAAACATTTTTCATGGTGGTTATTTGACAGGAGGGTGTTATTTAGCCCTAGTCAAATGACATCAATACTCCAGATACACCACAAACTACTTGTGTTCTTCATACATTTATTGTTTATGGATCCAGATTCTGCTTTTCCTCTTTTTCGGCATGGAGTTTTTAAAAACTTCTCTTAAAAATACCTGTGCTGGTAGGAATAATGAACACATATTCTAGTTCCAAAGTACAGGCCAAACCAAACCATCACTGAAATACAAAAACACAAAAACAAACAAAAAAAAGCAACAAAACCATGATAAATATCCAACTACAAGATATATTCAATTTGTTCAAATAAATTGTGTTTTAAATTATACATTGTTGAATAAAATTGATTCTGCAGTAGAGGAGAGAAATAAGTTTTTTCCATGTGGCAGCCCGAGTGGGAATCCTAATTTTCTGTTTACTAGCTGCAACACCTTGGGAAAGTTCGTTAAACTGCTTTGAGCCTCTCTTCCTTCATCAGCAGAAAAGCTTGTTTAAAAAAATAAAAACCCTAACCTACAGGATCAAGGCAAGGACTATGTTATAGATAATGCTAACATGTAAATCAATGTATGTTATAATTATTAAAAATTCTTTTTTGTTTGGGTTTTTTTTTTTTGTTTGTTTGTTTGTTTTGCACATTCTGTCCCTCTGTCCCTCTGACTTTGGTTTCTGGGAGTAGGTATGTTTAGCTTGAGAATTATGAATGTAGTGATGATACCCATTTCTAGAAGATGCACTCTGTCTTCTAGGCACTTTCTCCTCCTGCACAGACAAAGTGATTTATTCCATATTTGGTTGAAAGAATGAAGCAGAAAAGCACTTTCCCAAGTTGCCTTACTCTAGGGAAATGGATTCACAGTTTGTTTTTGGTTTAACTAATCCCTTCTTCCCCTGGGTTGTTCATTTTTGTTTCTCTTTTTTAAAAAACCTCCAGATTTATCCATGCCTTCCAGCAATTTCTGCTGTCCAGGACACAATGATGGATTCTAATACAGCAACGACAGCTGGAGAGTTTCACATTTTCCTCTGGGAGATCCCATTGGTCGGTGAAACTGAAAATGAAGACATTCTAGGCTTTTCCCTGAAGTGCTTCTCTACCATCCGTATGGCTCCTTTGCTTGCCCACACTGCTTGAGCAGAAGTCTGTTAACACAATGATTGCAAAACATCTGGGGGAAATATTTAGGTTTAAGGGGTTGCAGGAGGAACATTTATTGTTATTAATGAAACAAGCTCACCGTTTGGCACAACAGTCCTATGCCTTTTGAGTGCTGTGTATAGTGATGCCTGATTGCCTGAGATATGCTTTGTCCCCAGGATTGACTGCCAATTAAAATAATAAATAAGCAACACAAGCTATAGAGATTAAAGGGAAGGATAATTGTCCTTCTGAGTCAGATAAATGAGGGACTAACTGGGACAAGAAAAGGAGACTTAGGTATCTGTTTTCCTCTCCCATGATACCATTTTTTTTGTTGTTTTAACTACACTACAATGGGTAAAAAGAAAGATTTAGTCACAGTAATAACAACCTGCTGAGGTGTTTACACCCTAGCAAGCTGCAGGCAGATCTTTTTCCTTTCCCTACTTCTGACAACTTCTCCTCCCTTGGAAGCTTGGAACAAAACTATTTTATAAGGAGGGAGAAAGAACATTAGCTATATAACCTTTGGGAGAAACCAGCAAATGCCAGATCATTCAAATAGTACTGAAATACAAACTACAGGGATATTCCATCTCAGAGTATGAATGGAAATGAATTTTGCCAATTAAAAAATAACATCAAGAGTAATAATGGCTAAACCCTATGAAGTTGCTTACTGTATACTGTTCACCAAACTAAGAAATAACCTGTAAAATCTTGATTTCTTAAAATAGTAATCTATAGAATGTGCTGTTATTTTCATGAGAATTAGAGAATTAGTAAATTTTCCGAGGTCAAACAAAAGGTTCAGGGACCACACTCCACAAGTAAGTTCAAAACAACTCTGATATCAGTTATTCATTGAATTACCCTTGATGTAGCAGATTTTAATAAACTCGTGTATAATAGTTTTTGAAGAAAACAATCAGTAATATTTCTTTAAAATATTACCAATTGGCTATCGTTAGGTTTTATTGCCCGACTGAAGAATAAAGGTCAGGAAACTTGCTATGGAGAGTAGTTGGATGTTAAACTGAACAGGTATAACTTTGTATCATAATGTATCAAAATGTATCTTTACATGTTATCTCTCATCTACACACACACACACACACACACACACTTAATATTGGGTTGCTAAACCAATAACCTCATTATATTCATCTCTATTTCTATATATTTATGACTTATTACAAGCTCAAGTAAGATCATATTAAAACATAAAACAGAAAGGAGGGAAAATGAAAGTGATGCAGCATTTCTTTGAGGACTTATGTAGTGCTAACATAATTACATTTCTATGTAGCATCTCACATTCACTGTCATTTTACAGACTGTAGGGTTATTCAGTATAGAAATAGGGGAGCGAAAGTTCAGGTAATTTAGACAATCATAGGTCATTTAGACAGTACATGGTAAAACTGGCATGGGAATCTATGTTGCCAAATGCTTATTCTACAGTCTATGCTTTTTCTACAACATAATGTTGAACATGTAAGTTTTTTCCATGATTGATCTTACATAATTATGGTCAATTTACTTCTAACTCTGTTGATAAATTAGCAGATAACTCTTATAGTGGATGACTGGTGAAGTCTCCATTGAAAAAGAGAATATATAAAGAGAAATAGCAATCAAGTATAAGATAGGAGGATATGTTTGGTTTTGCACTGTTGAGTTTTAGGCAGCCATGGTACATGAAAAAGATTTTTGATAAGAGCTAAAAATATGAACTTGTAATTTAGACGGTAAATTTATGGTAGAGTTGGAGGCTTGGGAAATAGGCTAGAAAGGTGATAGCTATGACCTGGGGAGTCAATAAAAGAAAATATTAACTGAGAAGTGTGGTAAAGGTTAGTTAACCTTTGTGGAATGAGAAGAGAGAATGAAGTCTAATAAGAAGATTTAGAAAAGGTTCATCTTGAGATGAGAAAAACTCAGATACAAGGGCATTAGAAAAGAAGAAACAATTTCAAGAAAGAAGAAACCTCAATATATAAACATGAGTTAAGAAACAACATACACCCATTGGATAGATCCATTAAGAGTTCTGTTTTATCAACAGGACATTTTGAAGTTTCAGAGTTTTATCAGATCTAAGGGACATTTGATATGGGTTGATTTTTTTCTTTAGGCACATAAATAAGGAAACTCTAGTACGTACTTATAAGCAGTGCTCAGTATGGTCTACACTTGATAGCATGAAGGAATAGTTACTCTCTTATCCCTATTGTGGCTTCTTCCACTTTAATGTGTTTATCATAATTCATCATCTGAGATATTACTTATATATTTTTGTATTCCTCCTCATGTAAGCTTATGAAAAAAGCACTTTATTTCATTACTACTATATATCCTTGATTTCTAGAATTGCAATTGACCAAATATAGCCCCCTGCTAGTTGTTATAGAAAAGATTTATTATAAAACCATGTTTGTTTATATTAATTTTGAATTCATATGAGAGAAAACATGTGGCCCACAAAACTACATTATATGGTCCATTACAACACAAAATGTTTGTCAACTCTTGGTCAACAACAATACTTGTATATTGTGGGTGCTCAATAAACAACTGATAAATAAATAAGAGAATTTGTACTTTAAGGACACTGTTTTCAATTATTCAAAATTTTCTGGCAAAATTGACCTTTTTGAGTTTACTTGTAGAAGAACAACATAAGTATATGTTAAAGAAAGAATGGAAGTGAGAACTAAATAAAATATACATAATTAGCATATGATTAAAAAATATATGCTTATTCCCTTCCTTCTTATCCCTTGAAGGGCTCTGTCTGTGAAGGAGATTTCAGGGCTGGCTGACCAGCTTCTGATGTGCTCAGGACTGCCACCAGTCACTCTGCTTGGAGTTATACTAGTTGGTAATATGAAGATAGCAGAATACTGATTCACCCAAATACAATTTCCCTCTGTCCCTAGAAGTTGAGAGACTTAGGCTGCTTATAGTCGCCAAAGGAATAAGGCCTAAGGAAAAATCAAAGGCTCCCAATTACCAAGTGGGCCCATTCCTTTACCATCATTACATCATTAGCATCATTATTTTGATGTGGAAAAGGAGTGAGAAATAGTAAGCAGATATATTGGGGGTTGATAAAAAACATTGGGAATAGACTTCCAAGGCACAGACCTTCACTTCTCTCCTTCCCTGAAGAGTCCTTCATTATTCATGGTATTCTCTGCAGTGTGGTGCATCCTTCATTGCAGCTGTCAAGACCATTCAGCTTCTTATTTTTTTTTTTTTCTGTACTTTTTTGCTTGGGTTTCTTTTTCATTTTTGGTTGTTGGGTATCCAATGAGGAAGGTTATTTTTAAAGTCACTTAGCTTTGAAAAAATACTAGTAACGAAAGCTGTTACAAGCCTTTGTTCTTAAACATACACATACTCAACCAAGGGAGATATTTTCAATTTTATTTTGAACAGGGATTTGAACATTAAAATGGAAGACTTTGGAATTGACAGGTACAAAGAAAGAGAAAGGAGCACAGACAAATATTTCAATTTTTAGGTATATTTTCACAGTTTAGGAAAAACTAGAAAAGAGTATAAACTAGAAAAGAAAGAGAAATAAAATGATGCTATTAAATACACATGTCCAGCTCTTTATGATTAGACCCTAGTTGTCCATACTGTCTAATGAAGCCTCAAGTCACATCCTAAGTTTCACAGATCCTATCTTCCCTGGATATCAATTCCTTTCATAATTAATTTAACAAATATGTAGTCACCTTCTGCATTTTCTAATATACATTTATCTACTATGTGTTAGGCAATAGAAAAGTGACTTCGAAGATAATACTAACTTGAACAAAGCTTATTATATTTCTTAGGAATATGTACTAGATAAGTATAATTTAAAGTTCGATCTTTGCCCATTTAAAGATAAACACATTTTAATTAAATTTAAATGAAATGTGAAATAAGGAATGGTTTACCAACAATTTTAAGATGAAATATTCTATTCTTTTGTGTTTACAAGTGATTGGATTTCACCTTTTGACATATGAAAATTTAAAGACCTATTTAATAGTGGATTACCATAAATTTGAACACTTATTCTCACTTTTATGATCAGAATTATCTAGTTTTTAATTTTTTACATATAATAAAGATATTACCTGTCTCTTTTGCAAGTCACCTGCTTCAACTCCTACTTCTGCCTTACTTTGCAAAAGAATCTAACATTTTTTTCTAAGCTACAGTTTTTTCATCTTTAAAACGAGTATAATAGCACCACCTACCTTAAAGAATTATGAAAATTAAATAATTAATTTACATGAAGTATGCAAGGTATTTAAATCTTACTTGTGCCACTCCACAGTATTGTGGAAAAGTTACTGAACATTACCTAATCACAACTGGGTGGTAATTTCTATTTTTCAGGCTCTTCCCTGTGTAAATCACTAACGTTACTAAGATCTCAATTTTTTATTTTTAGTGTTGAAAGTACCCACCAAAGAAAGAGGTCATGCATGAAGATTAAACTGAATAATAAATGTGAATTAGCATACTCATTGGCCCTTTGTAGTACTAACTTCATGGTTTTAAAAAAGCCTTTTTATTTATGGGGAAGAATAAAATAAACACATCTAACAAGCAACTGTCAAAGTGGAGGAAAGCTTTGCTATAAATACAGTAGACAGATACAGAGAACTCTAAGAAGTTAATTGAAAATACTACAAAACACCCAATAGAAAAATGAGCAAAGAACAAAAGAAGCTAATTTTCAGAAGAGAGAAGTCAAAAGAGAGGTCGACCTCATGATTTATTGAAAAAAAAAAAAAGAAGGGGTTTGTTTTGGTCACTTTTATATAGTGTTTTCCATGGTGCAGTGGCTCTCTTATCTTACACTGCGTGCTGGATCTCTGATTAGTATAACCTGATGAGATCTCTAATTATTGTAACCTTTACAGAGAGCAGGCTGACAGCATGTATCCAGATCTTTAAAAATGGTCATAGCCTTGGGCTTGGTAATTCATGCAAAGGAAATAACCAGAGATGCTAAATAATTGTTATGCATGAAATTATTCATGCATGTCTTAATTTTTAACAGCAAAAAAAATTGTACCAAAAGTGGGAAATAGATTTTAAAAACAAAGAACATTTAGTGAGAAGAATGACTCTAATAATATTTAAAACAGTAATTGAATTCAGTACTTTTGTATTATTGATTATATACCCAGTTTATTAATGAGCTGCAGTCCTTGAGGCTCAATCATGAAAAGCTTTACTTTTTCCCCAATACTTCATTCAATCTGCTCTGTTGGTTCTCCACACCAACCAGATGATGTCTCTGGCATGTCCCATAGCTGTTCGGTCATTCTTATTTTGTGAAATTGCGAAGTCCAGTTCACAACAGCAGTGCAAGGAAAAATATTAAAATGCCTTGTGCTGCTATGAAATTCATTGAAGAGATCCTGTTCTCTCTTTCATCATGATAAAATTTTAGCAGTTTTTTATGTAATTTGGAAATGTGTGATCGATGCATTAGCTAGAGTTTCTAGGATGACTTGGTCACATATCAGCAGGTTGAAGGTAGATATATCAAGCACTTCTCAGAATATGTGGGATTTTATCACCTATCATCCTGAGCTATGGTGATAAATTTAGTTCCTGTCTTTAGAATATGTGAGCACTTATCACCTGTAGTACTTAGCTATGGGCATTTGTTACAAATCTAAGATAAGAAAAAAATGCCTTTTAACAGGCTTTTAATTTTGGAATTGCAGATAATTTCTGTTCTTTTCTTGCTATTATGTCTTATGAATTCTCTACAGTTATCCAGTGTTTCAAGAATAGAATCAAGAAAAAAAGTAATTCTGTTTGTACCAGTCTGTATTATTCACATTACCTAAAGAACATTTTAATTAACTTGCAGGAAATGATTGTTTACACTTTTTAAGTAAATCATGAATCCTGAATACAATCACTGTTTAGAGAAAGGTCAAGAGAGTCAGATAATAAATTAATCAATATTGATCATAAAAAGGGAAGAAGGACTCAGAATTGGGATTCAGTTTCATTCTTCCAAATGCTAATGTGGCATAACTATTCTTTACTACTACTGCTGCTTCTGCTCAGTAACTGTACGATAACTACTCTCTGTGAGATAAACCTCATGCTCAGTGTGATGCATGAAGTTTTCTAGGTTCATCCCATGATATTGTTTAAGTAAGAACTGGTCATTTCAGACCAAGGATTAGATAAATGCTATCTTTTTTATATATATATATATATATATATTTTTATTGTAAACAAATTGGATACATGTTGTTTCTCTGTTTGTACATGGCTTAAGGCATACCATTTGTGTAATCATAAATTTATATAGAGTAATGTTGTTTGATTCATTCTGTTATTTTTTCCTTTCCCCCCACCCCTCCCACCTCTCTTTATCCTCTATACAGTCCTTCCTTCCTCCATACTTGCCCCCCTCCCTAACCCTAACTCTAACCCTAACACTAACCCTTCCCTCGCCCCCATTATGTGTCATCCTCCACTTATTAGCGATATCATTCGTCCTTTGGCTTTTTGAGATTGGCTTATCTCACTTAGCATGATATTCTCCATCTTTTTACCAAAATCACTCATTTAGAAATTTGGTACAACCAGTATTCAAATCTTGCTTGACATAATTAGAAGATCATGCTTTTTCCCTATACCACACTAGTGGAAAAAAATTAGCCACACTATGGAACATCATGTGAAAATTCCTTCTTCTGAAAAGTGAAAAATCACCATTCCATGTGCAGACAGGGAGTATATGGGAAATCTCTGTACTTTGTTAAATTTTTCGTGAATCTACCTAAAACTATTATTTTTTAAATTAGTCTTAAAATTTTGTTTTCTCACTTTATTGATGTGTAATGGACAAATAAAAATTGTATATATTTAAGGTATACAGCATGGTGATTTGATGTATAGACAGATGGATGTGTTAATTAGCTTGGTTTTGGTAATCATTGTACTGTCTAAAACAATTCTTAAAAAATAAAGTCTCTTAAAAATTTAAAAATACACAAATAGTTGACCTTGGATAATCCAAATATATTAGATTATTGTTACCTGACATTTTTGGATAAGGAAGATATTTAGTATAAATAGGGATATAATATATTTATATATATGTGTGTACATACATATAATCTTACACAGTATTGCATAGCATATTAATACAGAATTTATTTTGGTTTGTAAAGGGTGATTTAATTATTACAGCTTGCAAACTCTGTTTTTTATTGAGATTAACAAGGTAGAATGCTGTAGCCACACGCTGAATCCCTGGCTGGCTCAGATCTAACAAGAACCAGTTGCTTCATTCAATTTCTTTCTTCCTCGGAAATGCAATTAACAGACTGTGATTAGTTGAACAAATTCCAAATCGTATTCAAATGAAAGCAATTTACCCGGAGTCTGGGTCCAACAGGTGATCATTTTCAAAGCTCCTGGAAGAATTGGATGGTTTCATCTAATTGTTCTCGGGAAGAAATGGATTTAAATGCTTGGTTCCAATAGGCCCCACCATGCGCAGCCCATATGGTGTTTCAGTGTTAGCCTTTCAGCTTCACTAGCCCAAAGGGCGGCCTGGATAATTACATCTTACTTCCAAAATATTTTATGGTGGACTAAAATGTTTCAATCTAGCACAAAATAATTGCTGAAACTTCCTAACTTTTAAGCAAAGAAAGTTGTAGAGATGTATATGTGTGAGAGGGACATTTGTAGGAAGGAGAACTCTGCTTCAGATGGAGGGGGAAGAGTAGCAAATAATTAATGATAAAGGTTCTTTGTGTAGTACATGAGAAACATGGGAAGTCCTTTTTGTTTTTTTTTTTTTTTTTTTAAACTGTCAGGGCTAATTTAATTTGCAATAAAAGTATAAGATGTGTCTTTTTTTTCCCATTAGTACAAGGAAGAAACTGAGGCTTAGGAAATCCTTTCCTTAAATCCCAAGTTGGCATGTGGTTTAAACTTGAAAAAGGTGGGGTTTCAAAAGGAAGTATAAATACATAAAAACAGAAACCTTTTAATTTCTTCCCTACCAGATTGCCTTTATATTTGAAAACCCATAGAAATTTGGTTGAAACATTTTGTACTCCGTTCACCTAAGAAAGTCTAATTTAAAAAAAATAAACACACATATTTAAAGATTTATGCAAGTCTATCAGAATCATTAGAGGTGATGTTCACCCTAACAAATGATATTCATATGGTATTGAAACATAAGAATTAAAGGTTATCTTGAGGCACTGATCTGAACTTATATTTGTCAAAGTCTTCAGTATTAATATTCTTGTGGGGGCATTCACAAATTGGGTGCGATAGACAGTAACCTAGCCCTGAAAACATACCCATTTACATCACTTAATGAACATGCTGGCATAGGCATCTATGATAATTTCTAGATTTTTTTAATAGAAATATTAAAAAATAAGTTATTATTAGCATGTAATATTTGTGGTGATAAAATAGTATTTTATTAATTTCTAAGAAATAAAAGACATTTAACAGCAGAATTAGGAATAAAAGAAATGACTGAGATCTCACAGTACCTGGACCTGTAGCTTATGAGGCACTCTCACTATCTCTTCACATATATCCATCACTACACCATGAGAACCCCAAAGGGTCAGGTCCTATCATATGCAATTGCCAAAGCCTGGCATAGAGTAGCTACCAATTACTGTTTACTGCTATGGTTAACACATCAGATGGATCTCAGTGCAAATAGCTTGTAATCGGGTACTCCCTCCAGGTGAATTCTTCCACAAATGCAGTCTCTGTACTTCTTCATCCATATGGTTGCAGAAGAAACCATCTATATATTTCTTCTAAAAAAAAAAAATACACTGCCAATTGAGCAACAAAAATTTACTGATCTTTCCTTTACCCACCTTGTAATGTCAAATTTGTATTCCATTATTATGCAGATCAAGTCGATACTACCCCTAATTCTACCCCATGTAATAGCATAGCATTGGTGTTTACACATGCATCCCTTTTTTATTTTTAGACATA
Organism: Sciurus vulgaris; assembly: GCF_902686455.1. Lineage (NCBI taxonomy): Eukaryota > Metazoa > Chordata > Mammalia > Rodentia > Sciuridae > Sciurus > Sciurus vulgaris. The sequence continues at coordinate 78,214,455 of NC_136472.1, forward strand.
TTTATGCTATATTATCATATTCAGTGAACATTAAACAAAGTAAGACCCCAAATGTTAACTGACTTAAAACATGGCAACAGGACAGCCAGGATTCCAATCTAGGTTCATTTTTTTATAGATAAAAGCATGTAACTTTTGTTTGACATGTGCACATACATAGGTAGTTTGACTGAAACAAACTGTCCATTTAGTTTAAAAATCAGATCAAAAATAGAAACTAACTGAATTACCAATTTGATTGAATGGCTCCATTCAATCAACTCAAACCAACTGGACTGACAGTCTATGCAGATAGTCTGTGACTTAAGCTTGTTAAATAAATCAATTGAGTATTTCCCTGCAAGCCGAACTCAGGATTCCTTCCCATAGAAGGCTTTGGGCTCTAATGTATGTTCACCAATGTACATATTCTACTAGGACATTCATGCCAGATAATCAATTGCCTGATTATTTATACAGAAACTGTAGGATAGTCATGTCTCTCCCAACTGACATCTCCCTCACAAAAAATTTAATGTATTACTCTTCACATATCAAACTTCTCCTCCCTCTTCCCCCACTCCCACTCTTTCTTTGTCATGTCTCATATTTTGTAATTCACGCAGACATATCTGATAAAGGCCCATCAAAACCACTGAAATTTATCCTTTATCTTTCCATTTCTCATCACTCATTAGTGACACATACAGATAAGTCTTTGACTATTTTGCTCTCCCTTTTTTAATTCCTCATATTTTACTGCACACAAAGAGATGAGAGACAAAGGCTCATCAAAGCCATCATTAGGCTACATTTATCTGCTTTGAACTGCCTTTGTCTTCTACTAGGTTTTAAAATGGTCCCATAGCTAGCTGGGAGTCTCTCCTTACATTTGCTCTTTTTTCATCTGTTCCTGAAATAGCAGTGCTTCTTGGTGATTTCTTTTTCCTGTGTTTCTAGTGATGAGAGTATCTCTGAGCAATCTTCTAGAGGTTTGAATTCAAAAGAAAAGCTTTTTTTTTTGTAATTAAAATATTAAATGCTGCCTGCATTTATGTTTATCATCTGTGAAACATTCATTTTTCATACTCATTCCCTTGCAGTTTGAAAGCATTGTTATGCAATGATTATTCCCAATGCCAAGCTATCAACAAGAGTATTTTGAGATAAACAATGTGTTTACAATGGGAACAGTAGTGGCGTCTTTTGTTTTGGAAGATGTTGGCATTTATATTATCATTCTGCTCAGGAACAAGCCTGTTCTAAGCCTATTGGAAAATTGCAGTAATTTTCTCAGTGATTGCACACAGAATTGGCCCTCTTGTCAGCGTCATCACAGGCCGAGGTAAGGTCTTCTTGCATTTTTGGTGACACTCACTATTTTATTCAGGCATTTGTTCATTCATTCATTCACTCCCTCATGTAGCAATCACTCCTGGTGTAGCTTTCAATTACATCTGAAAAGCTGCCTTTACAACATCCTCCCCATCAAGCTATAAAATATGTATGAATTTGTAGAAAAAGAAAGCAGTAACATGGGAACCCAAAACCATTAGACACATTCTGGGAGGGATTTTCACTAATTATCAGGCCCCAGTGATTTAGATTAAGAAATAGAAGTGGCAACCTACCAACACTTACCCTCAGAGCACAGAAATCACAGAGATAGACATTTGTCATTTGTACTCCACTTGCTACTTTCAATAAGCTGTTTCTAACTTATGTACCCCATTTGTGTACAATGAATCAAAATACAATCTGTAAAAAAAATAAAATAATAAAATAAAATAAAATAATAAAAAATAAAAAACAAACAAACAAAAGCTATATCCATTTGGAATGATCATTTCAGAAAGAGTAGTTAAAAATGAAGTGAATGTCCCTGTGAGGAGATGAGAGACAGTTTAAAATGATGGTACTCCACAGCATCATAAGAATATTTCTGATGTATAGTTTCTCAACAAAGACCCCAGTACTGGTGGAGAGGTGGATAAGACTGGTGTTGTTAGAAATGCATTCTGGAATATTTTGTTCATATACTGATTGAGGATGTAAAGGAAAAATGTAAGAATTTGTCTAAGAGGTAAATGTGAAACGGTTCAATTTCCATAGTAAATGTTCAATAATCATTCTCCTTTTCCCCAGCCAATACATTTTTATTTAACATGATGCTCCAAAACCTAGATAGACATAAGAACAATTTCTGAAACTCCCAAACTGAAATAATTGCTTTCTAGTCCAATGCTTGTTTATGTGTGTGTCTCCCCTACCTCACTGATGAACTTTGAGTTATTAAAGTATACACTTACTCATTGCTCTGCCTCTCCTGCTTTGTTTGGCATGGCTAATACACATTTCCTAAATGGCAGAGAGGAAGGGCAGGGCCAAGTAATGCAGTGCAGTTCAGTTAGGGCAGGCCAGAATATGGACATGTCAACATTAAAACTCAATGGCTATCAGTCAGTATTTAGATTTTGTTGTCAGAGCCCTGAGTCAACTCCTTGCTACCTGGGGTTACTTGACCTCTCTGATTTAATTTTCTCACATGTAAACTGAGGATAATAATAACACTCAGAGTTGCCTAATGTCATTTTGTTAGCATTGTTATTCTTGTTAGGAAGGGAATTTCTGGTTATATGAAGTCATTGGAAAGGCACATACATTCTTCAAAAGTTTGTGCAATGCAAGGAATCTGTCTCTCATCTTCTTCCACAGAATATCATCTGCTATAAAAATAATAGAGCACTCCCATAGTCCAAGAGGCATTACTAAGCAATTACTCATCCATAGCTTAAAACAGCTTTTGTTCATGTCACAGTGACTCTCATGCATCTAGGAAATAACTTTGCCTTTGAAATTTTGAACTAATTAAACTCATGCTTAGAACTTAAAAGAACAACAACCACCAAAAAAAAAGGAAAGAAAAATAAAACCCACAAGCATACACACACATACCCAAAAAGAAGACCAACAAAAGCAAATGAAATAAAATGAGATTATTCACTGAATTAGAATAGAATAGGTATATGTGACATAATCGCTGCTTGCTGCTGAATTAACATTGGCAGTGTTGGCATAATTTGACATCTAAATAAAGGTATTGAAACTGAAAAAAAAGGTGACGTTTAGAAAGAGTGAACTATGTGATTAAGCAGTGTAAGTGTTGTTTAAATATCAGCCTTACAAATCATTTAGAAAGCATTTAACACACAAAACAGTAGGAGATGAAAAAATAAAATGCTTAGATAAAGACAAACTACACTATTTTAGAGTATAAATTATCAAGTATAATGGAAAAGACAATACTGTGTGTATTACCATTGCTTAGTTCTCTTTTTTTCATTTCTTTAAAACTATATACAAGAAAAATAAAGTTACACAGTCTCAAAACTCTCATAGTCAGAAACTTCAGCCTTTGTACATTCTTCTCTCCCCTATAAGTTAGAAAAGTCATTCAGGATAAAAAAATTCCAGAAGCTAGATCATGGGGAAGTCTGATCCATGGAAGAATATGGGAGAGAGTGGCATTTCAAGACTGCTGTGTGTTAGAACTAGTCGAGTATTTAAAGCTAAAAACAGGTGGTTTCAAATCCCATCTCCATAGCATAACAATCATGCATTACTTCATCTGACAGAGCCTCACGTTCATTCTCCACAGAGTAGGATAGTAAAATGTAAGAATTTGCATGTATAGAAATAATCATATCTTTGTTTTTGTTTCTTTTTTTTTTCCACCACAAATTCAGAAGACATTGCTTGTCCTTATCCAAGGTCAGACAGCTATGGCAGAGACAAGATAAAAACCCCAGTATTTCAAAAACAAAAACTGCTTCTCCCTTCTCTACACCAAGTTGCCTCCCTGGGCTACTATTTGTCAAGTGGATCCCAAACTTATTCTGATCGTCTCTCTGTTATGTTAAGAACTGACAAATAGCCCCCAGCACATTCTAATCTTTTAGGGATTCATTTATTAAGAAGTAATTGTAAAGCATCTGCTGCATGTCAGGCATTTTTCTGATTACCAGTGACATACTGGTAATCAGTGGGTACAAGGTGCCTGACCTTGAGCAGCCCATGCCTGTCCAGGAGACAGAGTGAGAGGGAAAATGACAGAAAATAAGCAAATAAACAAGAACTATATCAAATGGTGATACAAACTAGAGAATTAAAATAGGGGGCTTTGATAGGAAGGGACCTGGTACCTGCGGTGTATTAGGTTATCGAGGAAGCACTCTCTGGGGAAATATTTATCTGAACTAAATAAAGAAGCCAATCATACAGAGGGAACTAGTGCAGAACCGACAGAGCAGGAATGATCTTAGCATGTCTGAGAAACAGAGGGAGGTCAACACTGCAGCAGCTAAGGGAGGGCCATATCAGATGAAATCAGAGAGAAGGTCAGATGAGGCACATCCTAATGTGGAGGTTTCAAAGCCTAGGTAAGGAGCTTAGACTTTACTATCTGTGATCTAAAAGACTACTGGAAGGTTTTAGCTGAAGGAAGTGTCCTAAGAGATTTAAATACATGTAAGAAAGTGAGAGAATGCTCATAGGAGAGGTTCAAGGGCAAGAAGAGGAAGAAGAGCCAGAAAGATGACAAATATAGTTATATAGATAATTGATAGATAGATAGAGCCAATCAAACAGCTACATATACAGAAAAATGACAGATAGGCCACAGATAGATGACACATAGGTGATAAAAGGAGAATGATGATAGAGATAGAGACAGAAAGAGCAACAGACAAATGATAGATAGTAGGTAGATGAAAATATGGTACTCAACAGTATCTGAATCGTTCATGAACTCTCTGAGTATCATACTTGGGGTCAATTTTAGTCATTTTCTCAAAACATCAAAACAGTAACAGAATCCTGCACCCAAGTCTATTTTGAAAACAGGGACAGTTGGGAATGATTTATTGGAGACACAATTCCGGGAGAGAAGTAGAAGGAATTCAGTCTATGTGAGAGTGGCCTCCGCAGCCTCCGTTCATTATCACTCTTCCTGCCAACTGCACCTCTCACATTCTGCTTCCTTTCTCCCCCTCTCTACCTCTGCGTGACCCTCTGCTTGCCCAGGCTCACATCTTCAAGGAAACGACCCTTTCTTCTCCTTGCTCTAGAACCTTTCCTTAGGTCATTGTCTTAGTTTACGTCTCATGTCTCAGGTCAGGAACACAAAGATTCTTCCTGGGGATCCTCCACACTGATGCCACTGAGAAAGTTTTAACTAACTAGTAACTAGTAACTAAGCCCTAAGAACCATGGAGGCAGGGTCTCTCCTGAACCAAATCAATAGACCCTCATTACATTATATGGCAAAAGAGAGAGGATTTACAAATGTAATTAAGATTCCTGATCAGCTGACTCTGAGTTCCTCAAAATGGACCACGTTCTGGGATCTACTTCATTAGCAGTATTCAGTGGTTGTGTTTCCTCTTCCCCCACCACAGCAAGTGTTTTCCTTCTACGTCAGTACCTCCTTCACTTAGGATTGTTGGTGCAGTCTATCCTCCTGATGGATGACCTATTGAAATCTTTTCCTGACTTTTCTATAGTGCTTTAGGAAATTTGGGCAACTATAGCATAAACTAGATGCCTAATAAACAATAGGACCTCACTTCTCAGTTTTAAAGGCTGGGAAATCTAAGATCTGGTAGCAGACTTGGCATTTGGTGAAAATTTAATATTGGCATCAGATCTGCTATTTTGCTGCTGCCATTATTCTGCCTCCCCAACACACTTTACAACCAAGATTGTTAGCCTGCAAACTCCCTAGTCAGTCATTGGTTTGTTGTTATCAGCCTGCAAAATTCCACTACTTAAGAATAACTCCCCTGCCATTTCTCTCTCTCTCATTCACTCTTACTCTCACTCTCACTCACTCGCTCACTTTTTCTCTCATTCTCTCTCTCTCTCTCCTCACTTGCTCTCTCTCTCTCCTCCTCACCCTCTCTCTCTTCACTCACTCACTCTCTCTCTCTCACCATGTGGGCAGAGACTCTGTCTGTCCACTTAACAAAATCTCTTGTGTGAGTTCCCATGTCTGGAGTGGTTTCTGGGTGCTTTCACTTACTTCCTGGTTTATAAATATCATGCTTTCACTGCTTCTTTATATGGTAAGAAACATGGTATTCCTCTGAATCTCTTTTGTTATGGCAATCTAACTCATGAAAACTCTTATGATGTAATCATTATAAAAAGCCTCCTATGGGCAACATGTTGGGGATTAGAATTTTCACATATATTTTGGGAGACCATTCAGATCATAGAAGGAAGAGTTTTGAGTCATTTACTCATTTCCCAAGGCTATTCTTCTCAATCTAGATTATTCTTGTCTCTCATATCCCTCTGTTAATTTTATGTATTCTTCTAATTATTGCTCACAGACTACTTCCCCAATGAAGCATCATCTGACTACAGTTGCAATTGTTTATTCCAAACTCCCTTAACATTTTCTTTGTGCAGCTTTATGTTGCTTTTACCTTGTTGGATTATTGCTTCCTATATTTAATTGGACTATACACTCTTTGATAATAGGGGCCAAGTTTTTTCACTAGCCCCAAATACAGTCAATCCTCATTATATAGGAATTCCATATTTGCAAATTTTTCCAATGGCTAAAATATCCCTTCAAGCAAAACTCATGGGATATACGTGGTCATTCATGCATATGCATATTGCAGTGTTATGGTTTAGATGTGAGATGTACCTCAAAATCACACATGTGAGACAATGCAAGAAATTTAGAGGTGAAAAGGTTGAATTATATGAGCCTTAACCCAATCAGTGATTTAATCCCTTGATAAAGATTAACTGAGTAATGACTGTAGGCAGGTAATGTGTGGATGGAGGAGGTAGATCATTGGGGGTTTGCCTTTGAGTTACATGTTTTATGAGCAGAGTAGCCACCATACCCCAGCTTCCTGGTGGCCTGTCCTGAGCTGCTTTCCTCCACCACCGCTTTCTGCTACAATGCCCTGCCTCATCTCAGACCCTGAGGAATGGAGCCAGCCTTCTGTGGACTGAGACCTCTGAAATGAGCCCCCAAATAAATTTTTCCTCCTCTAATACTTCTTGTCTTTTATACACAGTAGTGAAAAAGCTGATTAAAATATGCAGAAAAACAAAAATTTTGAATTTCCTGGTGCACATGTTCTCAGTTTAGGTAGAATGACACTTCTTCCCTTTTTTCAGCACTTATGCTAGAAACAAGTTCCCAGCCACTTATACTGGAAATAGACCTTATTTTTGGTCTATTAAGTGTCACTATTTTTGTATTTTTTGCATTTTGTTGGTGATTTTGCTGTTCAAAACTGCCACAATAGTGCAGAAATACTGTCCAATGTATATACACACAGGATGGTTGTGATGCAGGTTATGGGAAAATGTGTGTTAATCCTCATTCAGGAATGAGGGTACAATGTTGTGGCCATGAGTTCAACATTAAGGAATCAGCAGTACATACTAATAAGGTGTCATTAAGCAGAAGTACACACAAACAAAATAAGGTTACGTATGGAGCCTCAGATAAAAATGTTCTGGCAAGAAGCTCTCAGGAACCTAAACTAATATTTCTCCTAGGAACAACGGTTCAGTATTTGTTACTCTGTGTTTGTTGCAACTGTATAGAGCATAACTGTTGCAGGTAGTAAGAATCAACTATAGCAAGTAAATGCCTTCATTTGCCTCCTAAGAATTCCCAAAAATGTCTTAATTTTTCATATCATTACTTTATTTTTCCATCCATTCATTCATCTCACTTTCACTAGATATCAATTTCTTAATCTCTGTCAGATGGAAGGAACAGCAGTTATGGAAATTCATAGAAGAAAAAGCAAATATGCAAATTTAAACAAACACATCATGGTTGCTCAATGGAGAAATAATAAATATAAAAAATAACTGCATATAAGATGGCAGAAGGAAAGGCAAAAGGAAAGAAAGAGTGTCTGGAATATGAGAGGACTTGACATTAGTAAAGAATGGAAAGAATTCTAGCATGGCCTAGGGGTGGCAATTTGGAAAAGGGAGAGTGGCAGAGGATTAGGCTAGAGAGATTAAAAAGACATAGCATAATTTTGTAACATTGCCTATGTCATATTAATTAAAAGCAATTGTCACTGAGTGCTGTGGTTCATGACTGTAATTCCAATGACTCAAGAGACTTAGGTTGGAAGATTACAAGTTCGAGGCCAGGTTTAGCAGTTTAGTGAAACCCTATCTCAAAAGTGTAAAAATAAGTACACAAAAATGACTGGGGTTGTAGCTCAGTGGTAGAGTGCTACTGGGTTCAACCTACAGGAAGAAACAAACAAAAAAGATCACCCAAAATAGTTAAAATAAACAGACAATGATGGCTGAATAGATGAACCGAATCTTACATAAACAATGCAAGAGGAATAATTTGAAATACATTTGCTTAAAATCAGCAGCAGTTGCTTTGTAAGATATATGTTCACATGATATTAACTGAATTATGTGTTCAAATGAAAACCTAAAATTCCTAAAAGGCTAAAAATCAAAGAGAACAAAAAATAAGCAACCCAATAATCTGGCAAAACATTAATAAAGCATTTTATGTAATAGAATAACACAATTTAAAGAGTGTGTGGCCAATATGCATTAATTTTCTATCAATGAAATAAATTATTTCACTATCAATACAACTTTACAAAGCACACAATTCACTAGTGGTTTATAAAATGTTAATATATATGGGCAGACACATCATCTCATGAAACAATCATTTTCATTTAAATTTCAAGAATTGATGAGTTTTGATTCCTTTTGCTCTACAAAATTGATCATGATAGACTAATCCTTTTCCTAGAATCATCAAAAAATGAACTTTTGTTCATGTGTGGTTTTGAATTTTTATTTATTTAATTATATTTTTATCCCTGTGTTAATGACTTTCAGTCAGATTAACTCTCTCAAAGTAGATTTATCAGACTTCTTTCTAAATGTGTGGGATGGTAACAATTTGCATGTATACTTTGATGAGCACTTGTGTATCAAGAGATATGAATAGTTGTACTTCCTAGCTTGTGAACAGAGTTCTTTGTAAAATTAAACTATTACTACTGATATTAAAATATTAATAAATATCAAAAGTTATTCACTGAGATAAAGCATGTATCTTACTTAAGGGGATATATGGATGTACTACATATCTATATGTATGTAGCCTGAATATATACATATATACACACATATTTAGAACTTTATCTATATGTATAAAGAAAGTGTTATGGTTTGGATGTGAGGTGTCCCTCAAAAGCTTACATATGAGACAATGTAAGAAGGTTCAGAGGAGAAGTAATTGGGTTTGGAAATTTTTAACCAAACCAGTGAATTAATCTCTGATGGGATTAACTGAGTGGTAACTAGAGGCAGGTAGGGTATGGCTGGAGGAGGTGGAAATTGGGACGTAACTTTGGAGTATATATTTTTTGTATCTGGAGAGTGGAGACTCATTGTCTCTGCTTCTTGATCTCCTGTGAGCTGCTTCCCTCTGCCACACACTCCGACATCATGTTGAACCTCAACTTGAGCACCAAGGAATGGAGCCGACCTTCTATAGACTAAGACCTCTGAAACTGTGAGCCATAAAATGAACTTTTCCTCCTCTATAATTGTGCTGGTCAGATCTATTTAGTCACAGCAGTGAAAAAGCTGACTAAAACAGAAAGAAAGGGGTAACAGAAGGAAGAAGAGAGGAATATAGAGAGAGAAACAAATGCTTTGCTTGAAGATGAGTAGTCCTTGATTTTTCCTTAGTCTCCAAGTAAATATAACTTGTGTTTTATGATTTAAACAAATATGAATACATGAAAGTATGCATGATTAAATGAGTCTTTGAATATATTTAATCTCATAGTGCCTTATTTGGTGGAATAGGAGGGAAAGGATAAGAGTCAATCAAGATTAGTGTTCTTTATTGTGCGTTCTACAGCACATTTATTTCACAGGGAGTTAATGCTGCTAGATGAGAGAGAGCGAGAGCTTTTTAAAAGAGCAGAGACCAATCAAATTAATACTGAGCTGGTAAGAAAGTCTGGGCTCTACAAGATGCTGGCCACACACGAAATGTAAATGAAAACAGTAAGACAGAGTTAACTTTTACTTATATGACAAAAATCTAAAAGAATAATACTTATAATTTCATAGAAATAGTGAATAAAGCAGAATTAAGCAGACTCTGGTTACCACTGCATTTTTGTAATCATATATTTTATAAAAGTGCAAACTGAAAATAAAGCTAAAGCTTTAAACATCTGGATATCAATTCATACACTGAAATACATTAAAATAGAAAGCCCGTGACAAGGTGATTGTGGAAGGATATTCATTGTCAATTACCTCAAGAAGTACATTATGGTGCTGTATGTGTGTTTCATCAATATATTAATGAGATTGGCAAGGAATGGAAGATATTAATATTAGTAATTCTGGATGCAAAAAAATTGCTTATTAGTGACTCTACATTTATTTTAACTTATATAATTTGAAAATTTTTCCAAAATGATCAAGTGTTTTCAAATCATAAATTTTTCACTGCTTACTCCTCACATGATCCTGTCTCACTTCCTCGAGTAACGACTGCTTTGCTCAGAAGTGGCTGAAGCACCTGCACACTTCCTGTTGGGGTCAAGGGTGAGCTTCCACAGGATTTTTCAGCGGAAAAGGAAATTTATAAGGATTTCTACAAATTCAACCTTTAAAATCGGCTTCAAAGCTACATGTGGAAGGGTTCACTTAGGCATGCAATTACCCATCGAAGGTCTAATTGCCCATTTGCATGCACAATTTAGAAAGGCACAGTTGAAATTTAGTCCCAGGCTCTCCAACACTAATTTTCTCCCTTGAAATTGACATTTCAAAGAACATCAGGTGGCTAAAACTCCAGATTTGTTATTTATTTCAACAGGAAGGGATTTTTCTCCTTTCCAAGTTGAAGGTTTGGTTTAAAAAATTAAATTGAAAGATGAAAGGGAGAAGACAAGTACACAAAGGAATATGCCTCTCACCATCGGGAAGAGATTCTTGTTTGCCTTTAAAGAAGTTATAATGTGATCAGTTATCCAATTAGCAAGACTGTCCATACTTCTTCCTGGAGAAAAAACGATATTTAACCATCCTGTGGTTTTATGCCTCCAATTATAAACACCTCTATCCTCCTTAGTGAAAGAGAGGGTAAAAATATATACTTAAGATGGTTTTGAGAATTAGAACTGATAATGCATGTAAACAAATATGTCCTGGACCCTCAGTATCAGTCTTCTCTCTATTCTCCCATCTTATTTTATTGTCCTCCTTTTTCACAGGTAATGATACATAGTGTTGGTTTAATAAATCATGACTTAAAGGACTAATGAACAGTGAAACCAAGTCCAGTCCTTGCCTATGAGTTTTGTGTGTCTTAATTATAGAGAGTGGAAACAGCTGCACTTTGGGATTTGACAGTTAAGCTTATTGTGCTATTTAAAATAATGGTTATCATGTAGCTTTATCAATGGGAAAAAATAGATAAGTTCTCTACTAACTGGCTGGTATTGTGAAAAACTAACAGTTTTGCCTCTAATGTCGCACATTAACAAACAACTACACAAACCACAACTATCTAGGACCTTGAGAGTATATTGTACCTACACAAGGTGTCTGACTGCAGCATGAATCATGGAGAGGAGAGTGGTGGTCTGGCTAGCATCTTTGACCATGAAGCCAAGGAGAGTTGCTGTGGCACTGTACCTGGCCAGTCCTACTGGGCCAAAGCTCCAGGGTTTCTGTGGAGTAGATCTAGATGCACAGAGAGTTGCACAAAGAGAGAGTTGGGGGTAAATGATCTGAGGACCATCCAAGATGTCCAGTGGGAGGGATGGACAAACCTCAGCAGGGAGAACTGACAGCCATCCATCCAGCTAGACCCCATCTCTCTCCACATTTCTACAGGCTTCTTGACAACGGTAGTCCCTGGCTAGGGGAAGAGAACTCTACCTAGATCATGAATGTAAACTTGTGAAGGGAGGGAGGAAGGAAGAGAGAGAGGGAAGAGTTTGTTTTTACAAATACAAGAGCATATATCTACCTGGGCTTGCATGCTCATGTGGGCCATAGCAGGGCAAATTTTTATAAAAGAAGGGTATAACGCTTGTGCCTGCTTTTCAGATGCTTCTGCCTGACTGCTTTCATCTTTTTCCTATCCCCATGAAGTCTCAGAGTCATTGGGTCTCATGGTACATTTCAAATCCCAAACTCCCTTTATAAGAAGTCCTTATAATCTGATATTAGTGAAAGAAGCATCATCAGATTTCCGAAGAGGAATCCTGCTTTCCTCCCCACCACCTGAGTACAATGCTCTTTCTATTTCCATTACTCAGCCTGTGGGATAAGAAATATAAACATCCACTGTATATACCTTATCTACATACAGATGTTGGTACTGCAGTTTTGAAAAGGAACTTCCACTGAAATTATTGAATAGCTCCAAACATTTGGTACAGGTAGTGATGGCAGAGGAAATCTTGACAAATCAATTAATAAGTGAAGGGTAGTGAACACAACACCTGAACAAGTTCTCAAAGAAATTAAAAAATAAATGGATATTATGTGGTATTGCTATAGGCTCAGAGATCAATTAAGTATCTTTTGAAATTCCCCAGTGATATTAGCTTTGGATACAATTAATGTCCCTACATGTGTTGCTTCTGTCCCATCAATATTGAAAAGTGGATATGTGCTCTTTTTCTCAGGAAGATTACAGATGTGTGAACAAAATTGTAGGGAAAGGAGGTATGTGCTGTGCTTGGTCAGTCATGGATGTAATGAGCGGAAACATCATGTCAGAATACCACCACACTTTCAACCCTGTCTGAAGGGCCCTTTTTCTGAAATATGAGGGTATTCTTTCCTTAAATATGGAAGACCACATTCCTTGTTTTAATCCTCCCTTTCCAACCAAACATCAACCTCCCTTCCTTTCCTTGATTTATAAACATTGAATGACCTCTGAGCCTTGATATCATCCTTACTTGAATTCAACTTTCTCCCCAAGTTTATTCCTTTCAGTGATTACTAATGTCATCTCTATAGGCACCGGATGAAGGTACTGATCTCCCCTGCCAACCATCATTTTCTTTCTCCAGTTATGATCTTACAACCAAGCTCCAATCCTATTCCAGTCCTACCTGTTCAACAGACTCCCTGATTACTAATAACTATTTCAAATTTAACACAAATAAATATTACTTTTGAGTTCCTACCCCTGGTGTCCCCACTACAAATTTCTTTCCCTGTATATTTCCATTTCGTGAAAGGGTACAACCATCTACTTATTTGCTTAAATCAAATACTTAAGCATTATCTTTAATTTTTCTTTTCCTTTCTTCACCACTAATCTTATCCAGTAGCAAATGCTGCCCAGTCCAAAACATATTGAAAATTCATCCACTTCTCTTTATTTTAATTCTTCTCTAACCACCCTACCTACAGTCACCATCTTTCTCCCAATCTACTGTGCATTTGTCTAACAATTTTATTCCACCTTTCCTGCCCACTTGCAATCTAGCAAGAACTTTAAAATATAAATCATAAAATCTCCCCACTTAACACTTTTTGATGTAAATATGAGTGCATCCTATTGAACATAGTGTAGAATACAATTTGTACATGTAACAAATCCAGATTCCTTAAAATGTTGATAAGACCCCACATTTTGAGGACCTTATTTATACTTATTTATATTTCTCATGTCATCTCTATGATGCTTCTCCCGGCTCAACATGCTTTGGTCACATGATTTTCATTTCATCCCTGCTTTAGAAACTATTCCTTCTGCTTAAAATGCTCTTCCCACTCCTACTGTCTGATAATGGTTTCTCCTGTCTATCATGCAGGCTCAACTAAATGCTATAGTTTTCACAGGATCCTACCACCATTATCACACAAGCACTGATCCTCCTTTCTTCAGTGTATTCAGCACTTTCTGAAATCACTTGCTTGTTTTCTGCATGCCCTGTCATGCAGTGTGCTTGTCCCACAGTACTCATAAGAAATTAGGAAATAATGTTCCCTATATTATGACCCCAACATATTAGGTTATGCAGTGAACTGAGGTGAACTGCTGCAGAAGCTCCACTTCCTGTCAGGGGCTTACAAAGAGTCAGAGGCATTTGTTTACAGATTAGTTTACTTAGTATTTGCCAACTCTCAATACTACCATGAGTTATACTCCACTTTTAGATGAAGAAACTGAGACACAGAACTTTCAACAAATTGCCCAAGGTCATGTACGTACTGTTCAGTTGAGCTGGGCTATGAACCAGACCAGCAGGTTCCAGAGTCAGTACTCATAACCCCATGCATGCTGAGGGCAGGACATACCTTCTTTAGACATACTCCTGAGAACTGCTCTTTGAGCATAGGACTTGAGGAGGCAGCGAGTCAGTCAAAGTTGGGCATAGGCAAGGGGCAGAGACATGAAGCAGCAACAACTCCGAGAGATGTTTTATACAGAAGACATAGTCAAGCAAAATCAGAACACTAATGATAACAACAACAAGCACCAGAAGCTCAGGTAGTTCATTAGCAGCTCACAGAAGCAGAACATCACCTTTGCTGAAAGGGCCACAACATAGTCTCTAACCACTTGCTCCCTGGGATTCAAAATGACAGCTTAAGTTTCCATAAGGCTCCATTTTAACGTGTGGGACATTTTGCATCCCTGGGATATTTCCATTTTTATTGCTGTCCTTATTGTTGTTGTTTCATTTGTTTATCTCTATAACAAAACCAGAGTATTTGAGGTAACCTGTTTGAACTCTGTTCATTGAAAACAAAATTAATTTGGTAAAGCCAGAAGGTATTTTCTTACATGTTCTTTTCGAAGAGCTCTTTCTGGTTTCCATTAGTTGTCAATTAATTCTGCCAAGGTGTTGCTTATTAACTACAGTTCTGGCTTTCCATGATTTACAACTATGCTTCTCCAAGGAAGTGCTCTCTGGGGTTTGAGGGAAAGTGAGTGGGCATAAGGAAGAATGAGTGGCCCTGGAATTTTAGAGGCATTAGGTTCAGTGGTCACTGCAAGAAAGAAGGGTTTTAAGTCTTGCGTCCTAGTTTATAAATCCATGACTTTTGCATTCTTTCAAAAGAATTTAATATATTGACCATGTTTGCTTTAATATGAAAATATTTATTCTGTGGTTTGGGATGGCAACATACCACCATATGCATTATTTTAAATAGAAAAGAAGTAAGGTTGGGTGAGCAAAGTGGCCCATGCCTGTAATCCCAGAGGTTCAGGAGGCTAAGGCAGGAGGATCATGAGTTCAGAGCCAGCCTCAGGAATTCAGTGAGGCCCTAAGAAACTCAGTGAGACCCTGTCTCTAAATAAAATATAAAAAGGGCTGGGGATGTGGCTCAATGCAAAAAAAAATTAATTAAGGACTAAGTCCCTTAAAATATATACACAGTCACAAACTAGCCATCACAGAAGGGGAAATAAGCCTTCAATATCTGAACATACTTAGCTATGGTGATAGAAATCCAAATAAGGAAAACTAGCATGAAGTCCTATCTTGGACCTTCCTCAATCCAATTTATAAGTTACAACAGCTGGAGAGGTATCCAGAAGATGACATGGCTGGTTGTTTCTAAATCTGGGTAGTGACCAACATCTTTCAAATATCTTGGTTTTGACTACACAGAAAAAATATCTTCCATCTCAACCTATGGCACAATCCAACTACCTACAGGCAAAGTTTCATAAATAGAGCATCTTATTACACATGAGTATCTTATTACTCTGCTCTCTTTCACTTTCTTTTTATTGTCTAAAACATACTGGCCAAGGCTCCCTAAACTGACGCAGAAATATGCCATGACTCATGGTTTGAAGGATGCAGCCCAGGACCATTTCTTTACAATGCTTCATGTGAAGTGAGCACGTTTATAAACAGGGATGTCACAGATGTGAATGTGATGACATGGAAATCAGCTTAAAAGACATGTACTCTATCCCCTGATAAAGTCAGAAGACTGCTAGGGCTATCCTGAAGGGACTATACTGCGTCTCCCATGCACACATGGCATTCCAGAGCTCTCTAACTAACCCTCACAGTCCAGGTTTCTTATTGTAACACTCAGGCACTATCATTTGTCCTGTGGGATATTTCTTTTAATTTGAAAATTATAGAAATCCTTAGCAAGAAGAGAGAAGCAGGAGGCATCACGATATCAGAACTTAAACTATACTACAGAGCTATAGTAACAAAAAAGGTGTGGTATTGGCACCAAAATAGACAGGTAGACCAATGGTACAGAATAGAGGACATAGAGACAAACCCAAATAAATACAGTTATCTCATATTAGGCAAAGGTGCCAAAAACATACATCCAAGAAAAGATAGCCTCTTCAACAAATGGTGCTAGGAAAACCAGAAATCCATATGCAGCAAAATTAAATTAAGCCTCTATTGCTCACCCTGTACAAACTCAACTCAAAGTGGATCAAGACCTAAGAATTAGACCAGTGGCCCAAGCCTAATAGAAGAAAAAGCAGGCTCAAATCTTCATTATGTCAGCTTAGGACGTGACTTCCTTAACAAGACTCCTAAAGCACAACAAATAAAATCAAGAATCAAAAAATGGAATAGATTCAAACTAAAAAGCTTCTTCTCATCAAAGGTAACAATAACATGAAGAGAGAGCCCACAGAGTGGGAGAAACTCTTTAGCACAAGCACGTCAGATAGAGCACTGTAAGTGCTGGTGAGGATGTGGGGGAAAAGGTACACTCATACATTGCTGGTGGAACTGCAAATTAGTGCAACCATTCTGGAAAGCAGTGTGGAGATTCCTTAGAGCACTTGAAATGGAACCACAATTTGACCCAGCTGTCTCACTCCTCAGTCTATACCCAAAACACTTAAAATCTGCATACTAGAGTGATACAGTCACATCAATGTTTATAGCAACTGAATTCACAATAACTAAGCTATGCAACCAACCTAGATACCCTTTGATAGATAAATGGATCAAGAAATGTGATATACACACACACACACACACACACACACACACACAAATAGAATATTACTCAACATTAAAGGAGAATAAAATTATGGCAGTTGCAGGTATATGGACGGAGTTGGAGAATATCATAGTAAGTGAAATAAGCCAATTGCCCAAAACCAAAGGCCAAATGTTTTCTCTGATATGTGGATGCTGATTCACAATGGGAGGGCATGAATGGAGGAAGTTTGGATTGGGCAGAGGGGAGTAAGGGAAGGAAAGGGGCTAGGGGAGTGGGAGATGGTGGAATGAGATTGACATTACCCTAGGTTCTTGTATGATCAAATGAATGGTATGACTGCACAACCAAAGAAATGAATAGTTGTGCTCCATTTGTGTAAAATGAATCAAAATGCATTCTGCTGTCATATATAACTAATGAGAACAAATAAAAAGATAAAAAGAACAAAAGAAAGGCAAAAGAGAAAAGCTTTAAAAAGGCTACATATACTATATTGTCACTTGTATTTTTTAATTACATACAGTCAAAAGTAAAAATTCCCCCATCCTTCTCACCAATCACAAACTTTAGAAATAACTATTGAAACCATTGTTTGATGCATAAACTAGCAGTTTTGATTACTCAAGTAAAAAATAAAACCTACGTATGTTGTAGAAAGTCTTAATTTTACATATATATGTGGATATTTTTAAACAGAATTTTTCATCTATAGAGTTCTAAAATGATACTTTACAACAAAACATCTCATGCATGCTTTTGAATTTAGTCCATATACACATGTTCTGTATTCTGTAGTGAATATAGTACTATTCCAATGACTGAATAGCTCCCACATTATCTAGCTCTTTATTAACTGACCGGTTTTTAAGGTTCACACTGTTTTCAACATTACCAAAATGCCTCAATGGCTCTCTTGCCTATCTACATTTATAAGTCTAATTTATTATTATGGAAGGTCCCAAAAGATAAGGATTGGCATTTCAATATTTAAGGCTTCAAATATCTAACATATTTTGACCAATCTGTATTTTCACTAATATGGTCTGAGGGTATTCATTCCCAGATCCCCAATTAACATTGATATCATCAATATTGAAAACTTTTTATAGATTTTTTTTGTTTTAGTTTGTTTTTCCTGTGGTACTGGGGATTGAACCCAAGGGCACTCTACCACTGAGTTACAAACCCAGTCTTTTTTATTTTACATTTTTAACCTTGAGATAGGTTCTTGCCATGTTGTTGAGGCTGGTCTAGAATTTACGATCCTCTTGCCTCAGCCTCCTGAGTTGCTGGGATTACAGGTATGCACCACTGCACCTGGCCTTTTTATAGATTTAATGGACAAAATATACATGTTTCATAACTTTAAAAAATTTTATTTTTAACTAATAAACACATCAAATTTGTTCATATTTATGGGGTACCATGTGATGTTTTCATACATGAATATATTGTATAATATTTAAAGCTGTATCTCCTCAAACATTTATCATTTCTTTTTGGTAAAAGCATTCACATTCCTTTTTTCCAGTTTTCTTAAATAGACAGTACATTGTTGTATATCGTCACCCTACTGTGCAATAGCTCACCAGGAATTCTTATTCCTATTACTTAGGACCTGTTGACCAACCCTCCATATCGCTCCTTACCACCTACTCTCCCAAGTCTCTGGTAACCACCACTTCTACTCTAAACCTCTGTGGGATTAACTTTTGTATATTCTAAATATAAGTGAAATTATACTATACTTATCTTCATCATTGTTTAGTCCTGTTTCTCTACCTTTTGCCCTGAATTTCATAATCATTTTATGTTGTGTCTATTTTTTTCTTTTCTCAATGGCTTGTTCGTATCTGTTGCCCATTTTTCTATTTGGTTGTATACGTCTTCGACTTTAAAGGCATGCATCTGTTTTATATGCTTCATTTTCTCCTCAGCATGTCACTTTTAATTCTATGCATAGATGCTTAGTCACCTAAGTGTTTTCTATTTAAGTTATTAATAGACAATTATTTAAATGTGTTGCTATTATGGTTTGTCATGATAAAACTATTATCTATAATAATCTATATGGTTTTAGTGAATCTTCATTCACATATTTTCTGGACAATTACACACAAATATGATTATGGAATGGTTCTTTGGTTCAGACAGCATTGCTGATGCTGGAATCAATGCACAGATCTGAAATCCCCAATTGCTTCATAGCAAATTTCCAGATCTCTTTGAGTGACCAAGGTGCAAGCATCTTTCTTTTTATTTCTCTCTCTCTTTTTTTTTTTTTTTTTGGTACTGGGGATTCACCCGGTGAGGGGGGGACTTTATCCTTGAGCCACATCCCCAGCCCTTTTTCATTTTTACTTTGAGACAGGGTCTCACTAGGTTGCTTAAGGCCCTGCTAACTTGCTGAGGCTGGCCTCCAACTTTTAATTCTCCTGCCTTAGCCTCCCGAGTAGCTGGGATTACAGGCATGTGCCACCACGCCCAGCTGGCATGCACTTCTTGAAGTCCACTGCATGAATGTTGACGGTGTATATTCAGGTCATCATCCCCTTGGTGGCAGAATGGCCCT
Organism: Sciurus vulgaris; assembly: GCF_902686455.1. Classification (NCBI taxonomy): domain Eukaryota; kingdom Metazoa; phylum Chordata; class Mammalia; order Rodentia; family Sciuridae; genus Sciurus; species Sciurus vulgaris. The sequence goes on from NC_136472.1 coordinate 78,234,043, forward strand.
TCTCACTACTTTTTTTCGCAGAAGTCATCCTGTCCTGACCAAGTTGGAAAGCCAGCACAGTAGTTTTTACTGTGTTATTGTTATTTATTTGTGTGTAGCTAGGCCAATTTCAAAATTTTGTGTTTTGCTAGAAAATCATCCACTTAATGTAGTTCAAATTTATTTGTATATTTATACAAATAAAACTATCTTTTGATTTTGCTTAATTTCATTTGTATCCGTAGTTATATACTAAAATTTGCATTCCTGCTATGAACATTGATGTGGCTGTATCTCTGTAGTATGCTTATTTTAAATCCTTTGGGTATAGGCCAAGGAATGGGATTGCTGGGTCAAATGGTGGTTCCATTCCAAGCAGTTTCCATACTGCTTCCATAATGGGTGCAGTCCCACCAGCAACGTATGGATATACCTTTTTCCCCACATCCTTGCCAATACTTATTGTTGTTTGTATTCTTGATAATGTCCATTCTGATTGGAGTGAGATGAAATCTTAAGAGTAGTTGTGATTTGCATTTCTCTAATTGCTAGAGATGTTGAACATTTTTCCATAGATTTGTTGATTGGTTGATTGTATATCTTCTGTGAAGTGTCTGTTTACTTCCTTAGCCCATTTATTGATTGGGTTATTTGTTTTTTTGGTGTTAAGTTTTTTGAGTTCTTTATATATAGGTGCTCTTCAAGAGATGAATGGATAAAGAAATATATATATATATACATATATATATATACACACATACATACATACATTCATACAATGGAATATTACTCAACTTTAAAGAAGAAGGAAATTATGGCATTTGCCAGCAAATGCATTCAGTTGGAGAATATCATGCTAAGGGAAATAAGCCAAACCCCAAAACCCAAAGGTCTAATGTTTTCTCTGATATGCAAATACTAATTCACAATAGGGGTTGTGAACACTAGGGAAGAATAGAGTTACTTTAGATTAGGTAGAGGGGAGTGAAGGGAGGGAAAGGGGTATGGGGGTAGGAAGGATAGTAGAGTGAAACAGATATCATTACTGCATAATCGATGTGATCCTATAATATGTACAATCAGAAAAATGTGAAATTACACTCCATTTATGTATGATTTATCAAAATGTATAAATTCATTCTACTGTCATGTACAACTAATTAGAACAAATAAAAATTAATAAAAATCCATTGATAACTAATATTTTTTAAAAAGTTTAATAAAATCTTGATAAAGAAAAAATTAGCATTCCTAATATTGTGTACTTTTTACTTTTAAAATCTTCTGAGGCTTTTTAGGTGCTCATTTTTTATTGTTTTTATTAGAAACATTTTATTTTTATTAGTCCTATTTTAATTTTAGTTTGTAAAATACTGCTTTATTATTTTATTAATCCTTTTCCTTTTGTATTTTTATTTTGCTTTGTAGTTTCTGAAGCTAACTTTAACTTACTTATTTGTAATAATTTTAAGGCATTTAAACTACACATTTAGTAGAGTACAATAAGTTACATCCCACAATTTTCTAAACCATCTTTCTCTCTCTGTGAATTTCTAATTTGTATGTTTTTTTTATTTCCCTTTTGCAGTATCTGTTTATCAGCAGCAGTGAACATTTGAGTCCAGTTTGAAAATTAGATATTTCTAGGCATACATACTAAACCAGTGACGGGCATTTTAGTAAATTCTCCTTTTCCTTTATACATGAGAATATGAGCAGAATCAGGAGGAGGAGCACTGACTGCAGAATGGAGGTAAAAACGAAGAAAGAGCAGGATTTCACTTAGACATGGGTCTGCAGCCCACTGAAGGAGCAGCACTGAAGAGGGGACTTGCCTAGAGGAGCTGAAGGTGCTGTCTCCCAAAGGCAACTCAATGTGGTAGCACAAACAGAAGCAGTTTTTGAAACTTGGGAGAAAGTAGGATATTGGTGTGGCTGTTATTGTAGTGTGCTGATTTTAAGACCTTTGGGTATAAACCCAGGAGTGGGATAACTGGGTCAAAAGGTGGGTCCATTCCAAGTTTTCTGAGGCATCTCCAAATTGCTCTCCAGAGTGGCTGCACCAATTTGCAACTCCACCAGCAATGTAAAAGTGTGCCTTTTCCCCCACATCCATGCCAACATCTATTATTGCTTGTGTTCTTGATAATAGCCATTCTAATTGGAGTAAGATGAAATCTTAGAGTTGTTTTAATTCACATTTCTCCACATCAATGTTTACAGCAGCTCAATTCACAATAGCTAGATTGTGGAATCAAACTAGATGCCCTTCAACAGAGGAATGGATAAAGAAACTGTGGTATATATACATAATGGAATATTATTCAACCATAAAGAAGAATAATCTTATGGCATTTTCAGGTAAATGGATGGAATTGGAGAATATCATGCTAAGTGAAATAAGCCAATCCCAAAAAAGCAAAGATCAAATGTTTTCCCTGATAAGTGGAGGATGATATATAATGGGGGGATGGGGAGTGAGAGAAGAATGGAGGAACTTTAGATTACGTAGAAGGAAATGAGAGGAAGGGGGTATGAAAAATCATGGAATGAGACAGACATCATGACCCTCTATACATGTATGATTACATGAATGGTATGAATCTACATTGTGCATAGTCATAGAAATGAAATGATGTACCCATTTGTGTACAATGAATCAAAATGCAGTCTGTAAAAATTTTTAAAAAAATAAATAAATGAAAAGAAAGTAGGACACTGAAGGGGGAGGAGGGTCACTCTCCTTCCTTTTGTGCTGAACACAATGATGCTTAAATATATTAAGAATTCTAGGAGAACTTTGATAACTCTCATTCATTCCACATATTTTTATGCCTTACGCTGAGATGCTAGGCCCTGAAGAAGTGCTGAGGCACAGGGCTGGCTCTGTCATCAGCTCTCTGCTCTGCTCGGTCACTTGCTCAGTCACAATGCATAGTGGTAGCGGAGGGCAAAAGGAGGTGACTGTGGGGATGATGAAAGCACCTGCTCCCTGCAAGTGGTCTCAGTAGAAAACCACCAAGAGAGAGGATAGAGAAGAACGTGAGAGGACTGCCCTTCAGCACATATGAGACTTCTTAGCATGACTCTCATAAGTACTGGGGTGAAATTTTAAAGGGATTTGCTAAGATTCTACATTCATAGAGTAATACCTAGAGTTTCATGGCTTAACACAATTTGTATGTCACCAAGTTGTGTTTCCAAAGACCAAGGAAGCCAGTGCATATGTGTTTGCTTACTATTGACACTCACCCAACCATTGGGAGAGGGTAATGACTTTAATTTTGTTCCTGTCCAATACTCATTATTCTCTGTTTTCTCCTGTACAAGGAATAGATTTGACCTAATAACACATGGACCAGAATACTGTGTTCGATGGAACTGTACCCATGCATCTCATTGATTCAGTGACACAGCTCTGGGCAGTAATGATTTCCTCCCCACCCCTGCTTTCCACAGGGAGGAAGGGGAGGCCGAAGGAGACTGAATCTCTGACTAAAATCACATACATGACAGAGAGGTTTTCCAGGAAATAGCAAGCCTTCAGCCTGTGTCTGCTGAAACAAGGATTGTATAAGCCACAGCTTTATTACTCATTCTATTGCAACAATTTAAATTGGGGTCAGGTGAGTGACAACCACTAAGTAATAAGAAAATGTAATTACTGTCCATTTCAGAGTAGCCAACAATAAACTATTACGGAAAAAAAAAAAAAGAAAAACCTCACTTCTCACCACAGATGGATTTGTAGAAGTATGAAAAGAAATTATGTTATTAACTGAAATGAAGTACTACAGTGAGCCCAAGTAAATATGGGAGAAGTATTTTATTAAAATTGTTCATTAGATTTAATCATTATTTATTTAAATGTATGCACTGATCATCTCCACATTACCAAATACTATGCTAGAGAGAATGAGAGGAGAAAACTGGACCTTCTCAAAATGGAATTTACAGTTTATGAATGTACGTAAGATTTTCACATGGGTGGAAGGGACTGTCTCCCATCTGAAATATGTAATAGTGCATGGTTAGAGATACTGGAGTTACCCCTCCACAGGTTAGCCCTGTCTCAGGGTCAGAGGGGAAGCTTCTTGCTCTTACATTTCATCTTTGAGACTCAGTTTTCTCATCAGTGAAATGAAAGGAGTGGGTGGTCTAGGAGATGGCTAACATGTTCAATAGTGAGTACACAAACTTTATAAATTATTTAGGAAAGATCAGTTCTTGCTGGATTAGGAAAAAAAAAAAACATTGAACAGCAGGTATTGCATTTCAACTTAATTACAAATGATTGGAACCATCAAACAAACAGGGGGTAAAAAGTCAGATTTTAGAGCAAAATATTCACTATCAGAGTAAATCACATTATTGGTTTAGCCACAAAATATTTTTTGGTCCTTGGTATATGTGGACTATTTCAGAACATACCAGTTAAGAAATTGAGAGATCTCAGCAAAAATATCTTAGAAACTTTAAATTATCTATTTGAAAAGGTATAGGTTCTCAATTTCTAAAATTTGTGTCTTTATGGTTATTCAAAAATTGTCTGCATAGCAGCATACATTCTTTTAAATTCGATAGCAAACTCAGTTCTGTAATTTGCCCATGTTTCAACACTTTTCCTCACATCCTATAAAATTGATGTATCTTGTATAAGAGTTCCTATTTATATTGAAATCATACCATTATCAATCTTTATCTTGCACACATTTTGACAGATATATCTTGATTGTCTCCCTCAACACTGAAATTTTCACATGGAAATTAAAAAAAGAAATCAATCACCTTGGCATTAAACAAACAGTTGGTTGACGGAATTGTTGAACATTCATCCAGATGTTAACAGTAATCAGTCAAACCTCTGCGTGCATGTGTGTGTGTGTGTGTGTGTGTGTGTGTGTGTGTGTGGTGGTGTATAGTGTCCTTAGGTATTTAGATACTTTCCTTGGACTTGCAGATCCTGAAATTTCCCGTTTTGTCTGTGGATTAAATTAAAATCACTACTAATAGTGCCACCTTGTGTCTGAAATTTGAATCAAGAGTATGTTCTCAGAATATTCAAGCTAAAAATAAGCACATGAATTAATCTTCTCCAGTCGCTTTTTGGAATTAAGCAGTCGACATCTAAGGAGGCAAATGAGTTGTCTAAAGTCACTCAGTCCAGTCACTGGTGCCCCTGGGACTAAATATCCAACACTCATGACTTAGGGTTTGGTTCTTTTAAAATATGATATATTATCTAAAGAACTCACTTTTAATGATAAAGGTAAAGAATTCAACTATAGTTTTACGAAATCAAGGGATAGACATAATTTTAATTCAGCTCTAATTTACTGTTTCAGTTGGATTCAGTTTTGAAATTTAAGTTCCATAAAATTCTTGTACTTAATGAACATATATAGGAACAATGTAGGCTCTTATTATTAGTGAGGGTAAGGAACAGTGAATTAAAAGTATATTATTTATTTAATTGCTCTTTAAACCCATTAATATACGTCACCCAATATATCTTCTTCCATATCATCTAAATTTATGTTCCATTAAAGGCATGAACTTCATTGGTTCTCAGAAGTATGGTTTATTAGTTGTTTGTTTCTTGCAGTGCTGGTGATGAAACTCCAGGCCTTGCATGCTAGGCAAGAGCTCTACCCCACAAGAGCCACATCCTCAGACCCCAGGAGTAATTTTTAACAGAGGACTGAAAGTGCATGGCAGAACAGTAGTGCAGTAATGAACAATGCAAACAGGCATGATGAAGTTATCATGCAGATTCAGAAAACTGTCTTATCATGAACTTTCACAGAATCTTCATAAATCCAGCCCTCCTTCATGAGACTTTATATCAGACATTTCAATTAACAAAGATGTGCTGAGCACAGCCTTGAGTTGGTCATAATAAAAATGTTAAAAAGTGTGTGAATGAGATACATAAGCTTTCTTTACGAAACTTTCAGAATTAAAATTAAGGATGATTTGACAACACAAATTAAACATTCAAATAAGTCCTATTTTTCTAGTGGCAGAGAAATTAGTAGTAAGTACTGGAAATGATGGGAAGTAGAAGAAAAGCAAAGGAATCAGTAGTTCTTGCAATTTGTGGTATTCTAGGAGTATCACAAATACTCTGGTAAAGTAAACTGGTGTTTCTCCTTTGACTGACCTTCTATTGATATGGAATTCAATCTCTTAAAACAATTCATATATAAACATGTGTGTGTGTGTGTGTGTGTGTCTGAAAATTGGTCCCATATAATAAAGCAAAACCTCTGTTGTTACATACATTTCTATATTTTTAGATTGATAAATTTATCTCATTTGATATTTATTTGTTTAGTAAAGGTCTAAAGATCTCAAAAGATGACCTATGTTTTCTGGTCATTATTTCCAAACAGGCTCAATTAAAGACAAGAGGATTCTCTCTTAAATTTAACATGTGAAGATTTCCAAATGCATGCAGTTGTATGACATAAGTTATCTAAGAGAGGCAAAAAATAATAAAGCCAAAACTAGAAACAATATTCCGTAGGTGATCACATCATAAAAACATGATCATACCTTCTGAATAGAAATTTTACCCATAGAGGGAAGAGGAGGAAAAGGGAAAGAAGAGTAGGAAGAATTCTGTCTAAGACCATCTTATTTCAATGCTTTTAAATATGTTTTGTTTGGTTTCTTTAACAGCAATGACAATATTAAGATAGGATGCTTCGCACAGAGCTTTAAACAATATGGAGCAGGAAAACAAAGCAGGACTAATGTAGAAAAGAAGAAAAGCATGAAGAGGGACATCCTCAAAGCTAGGACTAGGTTTATAGTATGCCAGCTAACGCAACTGTTAAACCCAAAGGAAAACAATTAAGTAGTAAAAATATAACTACATTAAATGTGCAATGAGTTATGGATCAAGTAAAGTTGTCAAATTAAAAAAAAATCTCAGTAGTTTGCTTTGCTTCTATCAGCTACCTAATTAGAGAGGTGACCAAAGTACCAATGTTCAATTAAAAAAAAAAAAAAAAAAAGGTCTACCTAAATAACAGTGAAGCACAGAATTTAACTGACTTCTTTTCAAGTACTGGTCTGTATCAAGCAAGAATTTTATGAATTGTGAAAGATCTGAAGGTTGCAAAATTTCCCATAGTGACTGTGAAGACATCATTGCAGAACACTGCAGTTTTGAAGAAACCACAGCTCACAGTGTTTCAGATGAAATATAAATATGATCTACAAACGTGACATCTTCTGGAGTAAAGAATAAAATAAAGGCTATGTCAAGAACCAAAGGAATTAGTTTAATGCTATCTCAGTACTGCTAACTAACTCCTGGCATTTATGAAATATTAAGTGAAGGATTTATCTACTGACCTGAAATGGAAATGAGAAAGCTATGTACTGAATGGAACTAAAATATTTGTCCCAGCTTAGAGACTTGATAAATTACCTTACTCAGGAATCAGACCTCAAATCAATTTTCCAAAGTCTGAAAAGCCTGGTATCCAGAAATACAAAGTGGATAAAGATACCAGAAGTGTTTGGATTTCCCATGGGGCTAAGACAGGAAAGAACAGCTGTGCAGGTGTTGGTGTCTTCAGTCCAAGAGGAACCATGAATTTGCTCAAATGTGTAGGTAGTCAAAGTTGTGCGTATTTGTACACAGACCCACACTGCTATGATTAACCTTAAAAATCACAACAAGGTGGAAATGTAAGCCTATATGGGCATCATTTTATTTTAAGAAATTGGATTAACATCATTTGTGGACATTAGAGTTGGAGAAATATGGTCAAAACCTCTTGTTAAGTTAAAGAAAATAGATTAGAAAGTTAACTGGTGCATCCATCCATTAAAGAACAATGGGAAAATGTCTAGCATGACCAAAATAGTGCATGGGGGATATGTTTTTGTGTCAATTTGTACAAAGTTGTGAAACATAGTTCTTTTCTTACTTTAGTTTCTCTCTATATTTCACACCTGAAATAAATATTTATTTCACAGAGACTATTCTTTTTAAAAAGTCAGAAAAAAAGACAAGAACTATGAAATTTTAGGATGAACTTCTGTAAAGAATGATAAAACATTCCTTGTGAATCAAGTTCCAAGCTGTGGACCCTGAATTGCTCACAGTGTTGGTCAATTAGCAAGAGGATGAAATATTAAATATTAATTTATATCCTCCATGTAGCACTAACAATGTAGTACTACCTCCATGTAGTACTAACAAATAATAGAAGGGAAATGGAAGGGGAAGAGAGAGAAATATATAGAAGTGAGGAAAAAAGGTGTGTCATGGTTTAGATGTGGTGTTCCCCAAAAGCTATGTGAGACAATGCAAGAAAGTTTAGAGGAGAAATTACTGGGTTATAGCCTTAACTGGAATCAGTTATTTAATTCCTGATGGGATTAACTGAGTGGTAACTAGAGACAGGTAGGGTGTGGCTGGAGGACGTGGCTCATTGGGGGAATAGCTATGGGGTATATATTTTGTATCTGGAGAGTGGAGTTTCATTCTACTTTCTGATCACCATGTGAGCTGCTTCCCTCTGCCACATTCTTCCACCACGATGTTCTGCCTTAATTCCAGCCCCAAGAAATAGAGCCAGCCTTCTGTGAACTAAGACCTCTGAAATAGTGAGCCCTCAAATAAACTTTTTTTCCCCTAAAATTGTTCTCAGTGGAAAGCTAACTAAAACAAGGTGAAAAAGTATTTACATGTAGAATAAATCATACAATTTACTTTTTAATTTGTTTCATCATGCCAGATGTGGAACACCTATAAAATTTAATCTATACATGATTTTATAATAAGAAGAATGCAATTATGTTATGATATACAAATATATATTTGAAATATATTTGAAGCTCTACAGTTTCTGACTGATTTCAATGCACCTGTGTCATTTCTCCAGAAACATATGAAGAATTGAAAGAAAGCTTGGGTCTTAATGGATTACCTCATAATTGTATTTCATCCTTTCCCCATATAATACTATTTATTCTCATTGAAACTATTTATAAAATAGGCAGAAGAATACCTTTAAAAAGATTAAATTTTAAAACTTCTAGAAAAGACTAGCAGAGTTATTGTCATGTGCACTGAACATGTTGGATAATCTAATGATCTTACCAATGCTTTACTCTATAGCACCCTGGAAAATAGAAGGTGAAAATAAAACTCACAGCAGTGTGAAAATGACAGCAGAGAGTTTGGGGAAGACCAATGCTGGTATGAAGCTGACTGAAGTTTTAATGTGCAAAGGTATGAGACTTTAGAGTTCAAAATCCACAGGTTCCTCTGGTAGGAGTGGCCATATTGTAGCTTGCTGTAATGTTGGAAATAACACCAGTTTCTGTTAAACTCTGGTTGAACTATATAACAAGCATGAAGCATGAAAATCAAAATGACAATATTAGCCGTACCAAGATGGTGATATATGTATATTTTATTGTCTATCATTTCTTTAATTATTCTGTATTCTGTTAATCAAAAAAAATCTGTGCAATACAATCAGTACTTAGCTATAAAACAGGTATGATCATCTGTGTATATGGATGTGTATGCAAATGTGCATATATGTAACTTAGTTTTCTTGGGGTTTCTTGGAATTTATATAAATAAAGTAATTCAAAGAACCTTCTATCAGAAATAGTTAAGCCAGGCATGGTGGTGCATACCTGTAATCCCAGCAGCTGGGGAGGCTAAGGCAGGAGGATACAAAGTTCAAAGACAACCTCAGCAACTTCCCAAGGCCCTAAGTAACTTAATGAGATCCTGATTCAAAACAAAATAAAAAAGAGGGGGGGCTGGGGATGTGGCTCAGTAGGTAAGTGCCCCTAGTTTCAATTCCTGTTACCAAAAATATAGTACTTACTTAATTAATTAAATCAGTTAAAATATTTAATGCAATATTGGCCTTTAAATACTTTTTGACAGTAGGAATTGCTATCTATAATGTCACAGAAAGGTTGTACTTTGCTGTTTGTTATTTATTTACATTTTAATTTGCAGAAATATATTATTTACTGAATACGTGCAGAGGAAGGCAGTTCCCCGAGTATGGCTGGTGCTGAGTGAGTGTGTTGGGGAGGCAGAAAATGAAGCCTGAGGGGTAAGGAGTTTGTTCTTAATCTTGTGTGTGATGTGGAAACATTGATATATTTTACCCAGAGGCATAACGTGATCATATTTGCATTTTTAAAAGATTTTCCTCGCTTAACATCCTGATTCTTGCTCAATTTAGCCTAGAGGGAGTGTTTGCAGGATTGGCTTTCCCCACTTCTTGGGAACTTGGCTTCCAGGAGAGGCTGACATGGCCCCTCCTCAGGTTAAACTGCCTTTGTGCTACTGTCCCTGGGAGCTGGGGTTCCAGGAACACACCCACAGAAGCATGGTTGACTCCTGAAGGAGCAGACCAGAAGGGTTATGAGGCACTGCTGTGATAAGGTAGTTGAAGGACAAAGGTAGTTTGGGGAGCAGGTGGGGTGGGGACAACGGGGCAGATGTGAGTGTCTAAGAGGTAAACTGGCCATCCTAACAGTATCCATTTACATGGTTTCCTCCACCAAAATGGAAGCATGATTTATGTAAAAAAATTTAATCTTCCTAAGAAGAAGATTAAACTTCTTGTGTATAAACCTACTTTTTAATCTTTGGAGTCTATCTCTCTGGTTAGACTATGGATTTTTATGATTTTGTTTCATTTGCACAGATAGATTATATTGCTAAAATAACTGAAATAATAGGAATGGGCAACATAAAACTCTTGATTTATTATTAAATATTTATCTCAAAAAGTACAAATGTAAAATTTTAAACATGCATTTTTATAAGTTACCTAGGATTACTGAGTCAGTGCTTTGACTGAATCAAAAATTTCACAGAACCATGAAATTTTAAGACAGATAATTTAGATAAATGGGGTTTCATTTACCTGGTAAATTATAATGAATAGAAATTACTTGCCAAAATGCCACTTAAATTTTTATAATAGGTATTAACTAAATTTCTTTAACATGTCTGATTTCAGATTAGAGAAGAAATGTCCATGTGTTAGTCATTATGAATTTCTTCTACTTATAATTTTGTATTTTAAAAGTGCTGCAGTATCTATTTTCTCATGATGTTCTTAAATTCTTCCTATCACCAAGTGAATTTGGTGCCACTGTTATCCAGTCTCCATCCATGTTACTGAGGGCACGCTGAGAAGCTGGCAATGTAAATGCATTCTCAAAGGGACATGGTGACATTCTGTTGTCTCATTAGGTAAGCATATCCCTAACATTAGGAATCCTGTTTTGTGAATTTGGTAACATGTTGTTATATTTTTTTTTTCCTTAAAAGGAACCATACTTGCAAGGATCTTTATACCCTGTTTTTTTTTAAATTATCACATATTGTTAAGAAAATGCTGTATCTTTTATGCTTGTAAATGTTCTCAGAGAGAATGAGAACATGAATCTTTGTCTAAAATTTATTTCCATTTTATTATTTTTATCCTATACTTCAATAGATGTGGAAGACTTCCCTTTACTATCGATTACAGTGTTTTTCAGGCTTTCTCATGTGAAAATGAACTCCACTGATCAAAGTTGAGTATTATTTAACATACTGAAGACTTTCCAAGCTTACCTAAGGGTCTGTGAAATGAAATTTAAGAAGATATGTAGCCAACTGCACACATTGGGAGATGGCTGCTGCAGGATATCTCCTCACATGCCTCATGATGAATCACACAGGATTCAGTTAGCATGAAGACTCTTGCTCTGTGCCTATGCATTGTCCACTCTTCCCAGATACCCCACGGCTCCCATCTTCCCCTCCTTAGGTCTTTCACTTAAATGTCAGCGTACAAAAGATAACATTCAAACCAGTCACTCCCATACATTATATTCCTCTTTTGTGATTTATTTTAATCTAAAGCCCATATCACCATGTTATGTGGCATGCTATTTGCTATTCTATTGTTTCTTATATATAACTACCCATTACCTAATATCTCTCTCTCTCCATAAGAGAAAGTTTTTGTCATTTGGTTCATTAGAATATCCTAATGTCTAGCATATAGTAGGCACCCTATTAATAATTATAGAATGGATTGAATCAATGAGAAAGAGAATATTGATCCTATAAAATTTAAATTGTGGTCCCAGACCTACCTCCAATCCACAGGCAGTTACTTGCAAAAGTCAGCTTAAAAGGCAGGATTGCTTCAAACAGTGATAACCTGTCAGAAGGGGGTTCTTGAGGCCTGGTACTGAGAACAAAATTTGAAGAAAAAAGATGGAGGAAAAGCATGATGCATCAGTCTGTCTTGAGTTATTGTAACAGAATACCTATGACAGGTAATTTATAATTAACAGATTAATTTTTTAGAATTGTGGAGTCCAAAAAGTCCAAGGTCAGTAGGGAGTGTTTACTGGACCATCCTATTGCAGAGGCAGAAGGGTAAGCGGGTACTACCCATGAAAGGAAAAGGGCCACGCTTGTCCTTCCATCAGGAATTCACTACCACGAAAACTAAACCAGCCCCTTCAATAATGGCATTAGTCTATTACTGAAAGCCAAGGTTTCATGATCTGATTACTTCCTAAAAATCCTTGTTCTCAACACTGTTGTATTTGGGGATTAAGTTTTCATTGGGAGACACACTGAATTTCTACCACTTGGTTTCTGGATGCCCTTTTCAGCCAGATTAATAATATCTGATTCTTGAAGAAGTGGAAGAACACAAAGACCAGGGCACCAGGGATGTCACTCAACAGTTTCTATCAGATCACTCAATCTCTGTATGTCAGTCTGTCCTTCCATCTACCATCCCTGTACTTACAAAAGAGGACAGAGGGAATTTGGTTCTGGAATCACCCTCCACAAGAAAGAAGGAATACAGTGAGAACAGCAAACGCCCAGCAGCAGTCCAGAGCACAAAGGTAACACTCAGCAGGATCTAATGAGGAACTACTGAAATTTATTTCTTCCAGAAATAAAAGACAGAAGGAGACTTTGTAGGGCTGGAGGTCCTACATGAGGCTTGAGTGTGATAGCATGTTGGAAAGTTGGCGTAGCATTAAGCATCTGAACCCATGGGCCAATAGGACATAGGGCAAATACAGAGTGCAGAACCAAGTGAGAGAAATAAGGGGAATAAGAGTGAGACAGCATATGGTTATTTAGAAACCACTTCAAATTATTATTATTATTATTATTATTTTTTAGGTTTTTTTTTTGCGGTGCTGGGGATCGAACCCAGGGCCTTGTGCTTGGAAGGCAAGCACTCTGCTGACTGAGCTATCTCCCCAGCCCCTCAAATTATTAACTCCTCAGATATATCAAGATGAACACAAAGCATTTTCATTTCACCAAATACTCAGTAAGCTTTACTACAAGCCAGGCAGTGAATTAGGCACCAGTACTAGGGAAATGAATAGAACAAATCACTACATTTAAGTTTAGAATCTCTCAGAAGTTGGAGATAGCAAATAATAATAAAAATAAAAATTACCCATTGTAGCCTGCTCTATAAAAGAGATAAATAGAAGTCTCCTCAACTAAACAAATGATGATGGATACATTGTTGGTGAACAAATGTTAGTTCACAGTTTCAGTTTGTATGTAAGTGGGAGGGGGGGACACAATCTTATTTAAAAAATTGGCTTGCAAATAAATGATTAATGATAATTCATGAAATATGTCCATTCATTAATGTTTTAGTAATAATCCCTAAGCTAATGACATTTACTTGATTTAGTCAGCTATAGTTTCCACATACCCCTGGCATAGAAAATACAGAAATTTTCTAACTATATAACATGATTAGGTGGAATTTCATTCACTATAAGCTCAAGCAAACGCTAATGTCAGGTGGAGTCACTTTGTATAAATTGATCACAATACAAAATCAAAAACAAACAATTTGAAAATGCCTGATTTAGCTACCTATAATGCCAGACAACAAAAGATGACCCAGTGAGAGCAGAGGTCAGTGCTTAGAATTCCAAAAGAACTGAGGACACAGCTGCTGGAACTCTAGCAACTGTGGTATATCCAAAAGCTTCCTTTCTGATCTAAACTAATTCAAAATATCACATCACAATGTCTGGGCTTTAATCTCTCTGTACCATAAGAATACAGGATCTGGCTGTAAGAAAGTTCTTGACATCCATTATTTCCTGCTGATAACCATGACGGCTTCTCCTTATTATAGCAGAACACTTCTGAAAGAACAATATAGGAAATAATGCTGTCTACATTTCTCTGATAGTGCCAGAGTTAAGAAAACAAGATCAGTTGGAGAAAGAGAGTAATGGAGCAAAGGAAAAAGACAAAGCATCAGCTAATCAAGCCTCAAGTCTGACTGTCAAGGCAGCATGCAGAGAGACAAGGCCACCTATACACGCCTGAGACTCTGCCAGGAAGCGCAAGACGGCAATAGGTGATTCCGCTCTCAGAACTTTGTCAAGTTTTACCTTCTTTCTGATAGCTGATCACTTATCTGTCTATATGATCTTACTTCCCCATATGCCAGAAACATCTTCCTATATCTTAGCCAATGTGTAATCTCTGTCAGCAATTCCATTTTAGTGACACTATAAATCCCACTACTTTACTCCCCACCACAGACACAATTAAATAATTTGCTGATATCTAAAAATTGGCATGTAACAAACTCCTGAGGAGATATTTTTATCCCCAAAGAATTTAAAATCAGCATACTACAGTGATGTAGCCACATCAATGTTTATAGCACTACAATTCACAATAACTAAGGTACGGAGAATTCAGGTGCCCTTCAACTGATAAATGGATAAAGAAAATGTACTATATACACAATAGAGTGTTAGCCATAAATATTGACTTTATGCCATTTGCTGGTAAATGCTTGGATCTGGAGACTATCATGCTAAGTGAAACAAGTCAGTCCCAAAAAGCCAAAGAGCAAATGTTTTCTCTGATATGTGGAAGTTAATCCACAATAAGTTGGGGGGTAAAAAAAAAAAAAGTGCAGTGAAGTAGACAAAGGGGAAACGAAGGGAAGGGAGGGGGATGGGATAAGGAAAGACAATGGAATTAATCTAAATAACATTCCTCTTTACATATGTCAATATACCACCATGAATCTCAGCGTCTTGTGCCTTCACAAAAAACTAATTAAAAAAATACTATGGATAAATGGCAGAAAGATCAATAGAGCAGAGGGAAGGGAGAAGTGGGTATGAGGAGAGGAGAAGGAGGGTAGTTCCTAGGACGGATTTAAAATATATTTCATGTTTTTATAATTGTGTCAAAATGAATTATACTGTACTGAACAACTAAAAAGAGCCAATAAAATAATAAATTACAAAAATTATAGATTTACTCAGCATTTGACTAGAAACTCCTATTTAAAGTTTCTACTTAAATCTCACCTCGAGAGATGTGTTCCATTAACTTTACTATTAGCAGAGTTTTCATCTGCATACATCTAAATGATTATACAGCTTATGGAGGTCTGAAGGGCAGGAAACAACAGATATGTTTGTCCACGCTGTAATTCTCTACAAAGTAATTTTCTATTCTCTCCCCAAAGAAAATACTCTGTTTTGCACTGTGGTTTTTAGAAAAGCTATTGAATTTCTTGCTGGAAGCATTTGGTGGGATCATCTAAAGCATCTTTTGAGAATGACTGTGAATTTTTTTTAAAAAAAGGAAAGCAGACAAGTTTCCCCTACACACTCCTTTTTCATTTGAGAAATTTGGCTCAGGGAGGAATCTAAGCACTAAAATACATATGAAAAATAGAACCTTCTGTGATTATAGGCCTCATCACCTTAAGGTATGTATAAAGAGAAGATATGCTAGGAACCAAGATGTTAATCAGTTGTGTTCATTACTGCATCTCGATGCATAGAACAGTAACTAACTGTAAAGTATGTAAGTTTTTGTTGAAGAAATAAAGTAAGGAAGAAATACATTGCTGAACATGACCCCTCATTCTTTACCCACCCATTCAATTAAATCTTGCATTACATGGGAGGTTACTGTTATGAACCCTTTGATCTCTCCTGTGAGCAAATGATAAAGCAAATGTAGCAAAATGGTAACATCTGCTGAACCAACACAATGCGCAAATGGGTATTTATTTTTCTATTCTTTCAACTGTCTTTGAAGAACTGAAATGCTACAAAATGGAGTTGAGGAAAAATGTAGTGACATCATAATTGGTATATTGAGAATGCATACACCTACCTCTGTTTCTGTAGACCCCATTCCACTTGCTCCACAAATGACCATTTTTATTAGTTTCTTTTCTATTTTTTCATTTAAACATTACCTCTATATAAGCAACTATGGATATTTATTTTTCCTGTTCCCTTTCCTATATAAAAGACCTCATACCTGCTAAGATTTGAATATTTGTTCCCTACACAACTCATCTTGAAATTTAATTGGCATGACAATAGGGCCCCACCCTCACAGGTGTGGATAATGGTTTCATAAAAGGGTGGTTTTGGCTCCCATTTACCTCTTCTCCTTTCTGCTTTCTACCATGGGATGACATAGCAAGAAGGCCCTTGGCAGATGCCTGAGCTTCAATCTTGGACTTTTCGGCCTTCTGGTCTATGAGAAAATTAATTGTTGCTCATGTTAAACTAGCCGGTCTAGGGTGTTTAGTGCTGCCTAACAGAATATACATAACTCCTTTCTTCCTGCCTTCCACCTAAGGTCTCTTTCTCTCCAACTTCCTCTACTGTGTCCCTCTTTCTTATTCTTTGTCAGTTTAAAAATAAATCCTGGAAAATAATTTCATATTAGTTCAAAAGTGTATTCTTATTCTTCTTCATAACAAAATATGTCATAGAGTGATAATATCAGTCATTCACACAAAAATGCAACAATAACTTGTATACTTGTTTTTATTCTGAGCCTGTGTGTGGTACTAACATTACCAAGTCAAAGAATGAATACATTTGTACTTTTTTGTGTGGTGCTGAGACTTGAACCCAGAGCCTTGCACATGCCAAGCAAATACTCTACTACCAAGATATACCCCAGTTCATATTTGTCCTTAAAACATTTCTCATATCTTCCAGGAGTAGTATGCCACTTGCCACTAAACCTGCCATGTTTCCAGAGGTTGATTTTCCACAGTTTCATTAAAAGATCGTGCTGATTTTTATGTTTTTATCAGTTTGATAGTTAAATATTATCTTAGTATAGTTTTAATCTTAATTACTTAGATGACAAATGAGGTCCAACATCAATTCATATGAATAGAGGTCATTTATATAGTTTTCTGTGTATTTTCTGTTCATAATACTTTAGATATTTTTAATTTTTATATCAATTTCTAAATTTTTTTCACTTATAAGGAAAATTAAGACAATCTATGCTTTAAATGGCATTATCTTTCTTGGGTTTTTATTCAAGTTGATTATGGCATTTTTATGTTGTTAGTCTTTAATTTTTACAGATTCTCGCTTTGAGAAATAGAAGTATATTCCTTACAAAAATTATATAATGATTAGCTCTTTTTTTTTCATTTTTTTATTTCTAAGGTTTTATTATTAGGTTAAAAAAATTGTTCACTTGTAGCTTTTCTTGATATTCATTGTTCAGGTTCATCTAGCCTTATTTCTAAAAAGATACCCAGTTGTCCAACCCTATTTATTTAAAAGTTCAGGTTTTCACATTGACTTCCTTATCACTATATTTGTACCTCTTTCTGCAGTTTAAATGTTGTTCCAATGACCTGTCTTTTTGGTGCCAAAATGATATGCTTTAGACAATTGAGATTTTAAGTCTTAATATCTGTTAGACTCAACCTTTTATTTTTTTCATTTTTCTTTTTACGATTTTCATCAATATTTAATAACATTTTTTACATTAATTATAGAGTTAATCTAGTTTGGGGGGACTATATATAAGTGAATAGATGGCTAAAGTGATTTGGGGAGTGTTTCTCATCAAATTTATAAATTTTGGGAGAATTGTTCTTCTTAGGTTAAACCATTATATTTGAAATTATGACATATCTTCCTATTTGCTTTATTCATTTTTATTCAAGTATTTTAATTAAGCATTAGATGCCACCTCTGAGAATCTATAACTAAATTCAGGATAGAATAATTTCTTCACTTTCTATTTCATCTGTTATCTTACAATATTTTTGTACTAAGTTTCATATCATGATAAAATTATTTAATATTTTTTACTCTCTCCCTTATATACAATATATTCCAGGAGGGAAGGTGCCATGAATTTTAAAGGGGGGGGGGGGCAAAAAGGGCTTGTTGGAATGATGAAATCTATGATGTACTTTTCTTCTTATTCCCACTTAGGGTTTTCTAATGTTAGATGAGTGGATATGAGACTCAGATAATCTTAATGCCACCAAGTTAGTAAGTGGAATTCACTCTTACTATAGACATTCTGATTTAAAATCCTGCATTTTTTCTGTATCTTATGATATATAACCAGAAAGTAACACCCTAAAATGTAATGTTTATGAAATTTTGGATACTTTTTCCTGCAGTTAATTCATTACCAACACAATTTATTTTTGTGACATCATGAAGTCTAAGTGAATACCTGAATCTAGTGGTTTTGTTCAGCCACTAGATCTTAGTCTAATCAGATGATCCTCAAACACATCATAATAACAAAACATGAATACACGGAATCCCTGTTTTAACATATGATTTTGTGAAACTCATTAGCATGGGCTTGGTATAGGAATTATTACACTGAGTTTAGAGATGAGGCAAAGGAGGCTTGGAGCATATAAGCAACTTGCCAAAGATTGATTAGGGTCAGGTACAGGGCAGAGGCAGAAGTTGAACCCAGATCTAGGGGACTTCAAACTCAAGTGCTTTGTGCTGAGCTGCTTTTCATAAAGGTGGCCACATATCTGCCTAACCTAAGACCAGCTTTGCATTCAAAGATATTTTCTTTTAATTTTTAATTTTCATAAACCTAGAGCATTTTCATCAAAATAAGTTATTGGGTCAAAGAAAAATTGTGCCCTTTCTTGTTGGTAAGGCATTTTGTCATTATTTATTTTTAACCAAATGTCCTTGGAGTTTTTAGTATTTCTTCTCTGTGAAAATATATTTGCATACCCTGTAGCTGAAAAAAGGCAATTAGTAATTCATGGGTAATTTAGGAAGTACTGCCTATAAAGTTGTAGATATTTACATAGTTTCCATAAATTACAATCAAAAACTATAATTTGTTCAATTGGAATTCTGCGAAAAGCTTGCATTTACATAGAATATCTGAATGCCAAATGTTGACATGCATTTCTAAAACCAACATATTGGGGCTATTCCCTCATATAATTTGAGTAAAAAGCATATTCCATGCCAGAAGAAACTGGTTTGTTTGCTTCCATCAAGGGGAAAAAAAAAAAATGACAAAACTGTTTGTGCAGTTAGAGGTGAGCACAGGGAAAAAACTGCAAATCCACTGAAGATAAAAGAAGCAAGAAAGTTTTAGCAAACAGAGTGTCTGAATAACATATATAATACAAATATTTATCACAGAATTGCAATGTCTGGTGTCACGTAAAGGATTACCTATTAGAATAAAATTATAAATAGAAATTGAAAAGCCAAAGAGTAAGTATGGTAGTCAGGAAACAATGACCAAGATTGAGAATTAGATTATATTATTTAAAAATCACAAGTATTTAAAGTTGAAATATGTAAAATTGATGTTTAAAACCACACCTATAAATTCAATGTCAAATGCTTAAACTAAAGAGCAATCAATAGTATTCAATCATTCATTTGCTTAATCAACAAAGAATATTTACTAAGTGCCTGCCATGCTTGAACAGACTGTTATATAATAAATGAAGCAATAGTCTGCCCTTAATAAATTTGGTAATGGCCTTCCTTCCACCCTCCACTCCCTTCTTACATATTTTGTTCAATAATCCCTTTATCCATTTAACAAATATTTACCGATTACCTATGTACTATGTTCAGGCAATGCTCTTGACTCTGAAGATAGACCAGTAATAAAACAGACAAAAATCTCTGCTCTCTTTGAGCTGATAGTATAAAGAGTGGCAGAGGTAATTAAATAAGTAAATGTTAGTTTCAACTAGAGAAATTATCATTTTCATGGGTCAAAAATTTTTGGATTTCAGCAATTAAATTACATATCTTTTAACTTACTATGTCCCACTGAAATAGTGGGTGTTGTGGAGAAGAAAAGAGACTGGAGAATTTGGGAGAAAGGAATATTCAGGTACAGAGGGACAAGGGAGGGCTGCAGATATGAAACTACAGAGTAGAGGCTGGTCATGATGTAACTTTCTGGATTTAAAAAAGCTTTTCCTGTGCTAAGTTAAGAGAATATTTTGAGATGGCATATAGGTGGGAATGGTCTGCAGGGAGAGATTGGCAGGGAAAAAATTTTAAGCTGAAGTAATTGCTTGGGTCAGGTGGTAGTAGAGAAGGTGATGAAAAGCAGTCAAATTTTGAATATATTTTTAGAGTGGCATTAATAGAATGAACTAGAATACTTGGTCTTGGTTAGGAAAGAAAGAATTCAAAAATGAGTGCATAGCTTTTGGCCTAGCAATGCGAGTTTTATCAGTATTTTCGAGTGCAGAGTACTGTGGGAAAAGGACTTTTTTTTCCTGATGATCAAAAGGGGCACTTTCAGCAGTTTCGTTGTAGTTACCTTAAAGATATCCAAACAGAGATATAAAGGAGCCCAACAGAGATAGTCCTATAAAAGTAGAAAAGGAGCTGAGATGGAGATATAACTATTATATGATGCTACCAGCTGTTACCATATTTGGAAATATTTTAAAAGTGAGGCATGAGGAGGAGATCAACCGGGAAACGATGTATATGGAGAAAATGATGTAACCAAAGAGAAAATTCTAGGTTTTTCCAACACGTACGTTAATAAAGAGTTGTGGGTGAATTAGGAAGTAAGGGAATAACAAAAGATGCCCCAAATTTAAGTGCAGAAAAAATCTAAAGAAGGGATCAATAAATTACATGAAAACTTGCTAAAAGCAAAATCAGATAATCCACTGCACTTAGCACCACAGAAGTCCTGGATGACCTTGGTAACAGACATTTATTTCAGGAGAGTCACAGGTATGAAGGTTTCCCTGGAATGAGCTCAAGTGAAATGACAGAACCAAGAGGAGTCAGCTCTTCTCAGGTGCCATGGAGCAGGGAAGTGAGTTCACAGCAGAGGGGATGTGGATTTGAGGAAAGCTTGTTGTCATTTTTTTTTAAAAAGATTTGAAAGAGAATAGCATGTCTGTATGTGATAGAAATGATCAAATAAAGAGAGAAATATTAATGACATGGAAAAAAGAGTTGGCCTTTGCTAAAGAAAAGTCTGGGAATAAGTTACAGGAGAAGGGACTCAGTGCAGAAGCTGGAGTGGGTTTGAAAGATAAACAGGGTCTGCTAATCCATTCAGCAGAACAGAAGGCCGAGTGGACTAGACTGTCCTTGTAACAACTCTCGTGACTACCTTGGAACCCTGGACATAAAAGTAAATTCCCACATCCATGAGTGTCAGCACTTCTGCAAAGTTCCATTCACCACATAAAGGAATGTGTTCACAGGTTCTGGGGATGAGGACCTGGACACATTTGGTGGCCATTCCTCAGCTATCATGGTAACTCACACTTGCTAAAAACCAACCATGTACCAGCATTGCTTCTAAAAATACTGCAGGGATAATCACTCAACCTGCAACACGATTACTTGAGCTAGATATTTTCTAAATTATTTTAAAAACAGAGACACCAGGACAGACAAAAGTTAAATAATTTGCCTAGATTCATAAAGCTAGTAAGGAGAACATTAGGTTTGACCCCAGACAATTTAACTACAGAGTGCACTTTCCTGAATGAGTGAAAAAAAAAAAATTATACCATTATGAATGTATATATTCTGCTTTAACATCTTTCTGTAACTAATCATGTAATACTGTAGTGTCTTAGTTCCCTTTCAAAAAAATTTGAAGACAAGATCCACTTTCTAGCATTAGGAAAAGTAAAGAAAAATAGTGATAGGTAGCAGGCATGGGGCTAGACTTTTTCATATATACGTGAGTGTGTGATACATATATACATATATAAATAATTATTTCATATATAATTAACATATCCAAACATGACAATTACACTTCAAGGATTCATTTGTATAATTGCTGCCTTCTAAGATTGATCTCCACTATTTATAACTATTCACAGTCAGCAAGAATAATTTTCTAGCTTGACTCAGTGATCATAATTATGCTTTGTCTGATTTTTGAGGACCTTGGAAAATTATCTGTAACATCATGGGCCCTACACTATATGATGAGTAGGTCAGGCATGTCATGTCTTGTACAGATTATCTCAGTGGATACAACACAGTATTAAGAAGCAGAAACTTGTTCCTGCAATAAAATATTCAACCCATAGCATTGATTCACAAGTGATACTGGGAAGGATTTTGACCAACTGAATTTAACTGAATTTAGATGGTTGATATATGATAGTAAGTGTTCCCTCCTGAATTTATTATAGAAATTTTTATTGAAATGATGCAAAGTTGGATAGAATATAGTTCTTGCTTTCAAGGGACCAGTAAAGGATGAAGAAGCAAATCAGCAATTAGAATACATTATGATGAGTGCAGTGGAAACAGAGCTGAGGGGAGTTAAATCATTGACAAGACACAGTACAGCTAGTAACAACCTCTTCAGCACAGATGCTTAACTAGAGTTTTGACAGATAACCTGACATCAAGTTGAATTTTGAAGAACAGTTGGAAAAGAACTATTCAGAGAGGAAGCAGTACAAAGGGCAGAAATAGCCAAGAGTGCATCAGACCAAAGGATCTGAGAGCTGCTGCATACCACACAACCTCTCCCAAACCCCCTGCACAGGTGAGTTAGTATAATTATAACTGGCCCAAAGCTTCCAAGTCACCCATATACAGACTTAATACCATGACTGCCTTGTAAATATATGCACCAACCACAAATCAGTATTCACATTCCATTAATTTCTCATTGTGTTACAACCCAAAACATACTATGAACCATGAAGCCTGTTTGAAAAACTTCTTTTAGCTTCAAAATAACTCTTATGTATGTGATATTAAGAATAGTTAAATGTTTATCACTGGTTCTCTTTCATAAAATAATTTCTTATTTTAGTGGTTTCTGATAGAATCTATTCACTTTGACATATATTTTAACTGTTAAATGTTATTTTTCTATTAAAATTTATAAAGCCAGGGAAAACTTCAATTCAGTTACAAGTTAAATGCCTTACCTCCCACCTGTCATCTGCACAAAGCATATAATTTTCCTAAAATTATGCAAAAATTAGCTAATTAAGATTTAATTTGCTAATCCTTGCACAGTTTAACCAGTGACATATGCAAATTGCTTGCTGAGCCCTTTAAAATTTTGAAGCAAATGATAAACAAAGTTTCTTTTGAATTTAAAAAAAATGTAAAGAATCTAGGAATTGACTCAATAAAGTAGTAGATGGTTGGATAAATACCATACTTTTGTTAGAAGTAAAAACTGGCATAATCATAAAAAGCTAATGAAATGTATGCATAAGCATATTAATTATAATGTCTCAAGTATCATAAAGATGTCAGGACAGGAAGAAATGAAGAGAGGACCTTTAGAACAGGAATATATTCTAACTCTTGTTTATAAAATTATAAGAATTTCTAGTTTTCCTAAAATACTCCTTCATTACTTCTGACTTAGGGAAAAAAAAAAAAAAAAAAAAAACACAAATACCTAGTATAATTTTCAGGGAGTTACTTGGAATTACTTAGCATTAAACTTCCTTAAGAAAGGGTCAGAAAATAACAAAATGATTTTTGAAATCAATAGTTGATGAATGCTTTTTGGGTGTAAATGACTGTAGTTGTTTTATTGAATTATTCAGTTTTAAGGGAGCTGTGCCACAGCTATGTAGAAAGAGAGGATCTCTCAAGAGGAAAGATACCTTAAGCCTACATATTTGTTACATGGTTAAGAGCGCTGGTAAAGATGTTGCATTGAGTTCACTACAATGTAATAATAGATTATTCAAATAGTAATACAGGAAGAACATTAAGTAAGGGAGCAACATTAAGTATGTCCTAAAAACTATTAAAATATTTTGCAGAGACAAGCATTGTTCCCACTTATAACATGATATGATATTGTTTCAAATAGTTAATATTTTGAAGATCCCAAAAGTAATACAAAATGTTCTCATTCATTTTGTGTAATTTAGAACAAATGCTCTGCTAGGCTTATATATGTTGTTGAGGGACAGCTTTGGATTTCTCATCTCTAAAACAATTCAGTAATAAATTTGTTTTTTTAAAGCAATTGTGTGACAGTTTGTTATAGCAGCAATGGGATATTAATACATCTATTACTACCATCAATGCAATTATTTATAGAAAACCAAGGTATTTTACAGATGAACTGAGTAGACCTTGCCCTTATCTCTTGGCATATCTGTGTGCTAGGTTTGATTATTGGTGGCCAAATATAGTGAGATTGATCATATTCTTGCTAAATTCTGAAATTGGATACTGATGGCTTTATCTGGTACAATGAGACAGCCTCACTTGCCTATGTGGTATGAATGGGAAACGTTCACTAATGTTTCTATTGAATTCTCCTAAAGACAAGATTCACAGTGGTTTTTGGTGATCCAGTCTGGAGACAAAGAATCTGTATATATGAATAAAGATCCTGGATATCACTCTATTGATGATACCTGTCTGCACTGTCTTTTACTACAAGTATCATTTGCCTATAAATAAAGATGTATGTTTCCATACTTAATAGAATCTTACAAGTTCTTTAAAATATTCAAATTTGAAAAAAATTTTAACCTGTTATTATATCCTTCAAATATTCTGACTTTCTAAATTAGGCTCTAGCGTTTGTACCAGCTATCTTGAGACCTTTCCTTACTGGGATTCATGGATATTTTGAAGAAATCTGTTTTTTTTAAATCTTTTCACTTACACTATAATATTAGTTATCACTATTTTGTTTGTTTAATGCTTGCATCCCCTGAAATATTTCTCTAACTGCACTCTCTGTATACTAAACTTTGCATCAAGCGACCTACAAGGGAATTGATTAAATTAATCTTGTTAGTACAAGCACAGATATATGTAATCTTGCTAAATATGACTTTTAACATTTGCATCATTGGTTTGTATTTTGTAAGTACTTGTTCCATTAAATGCTCATCAGTATTCTTCAAAGGACCCTCAAAACAATTGCCAATGTGGCAGATTAGCAAACATGTAAAGAGCCCACTTGCTATGAAGTGCATTTCATGTTATAGCAGCAGAGGGTAATCAACCAGAAATTAATCCTTTTCATGTTGTGACCCATATAACTGTGAAGTGAAATGCGATCTTGACATTGGGAATTAGAGTTGCTTGCAATCAGGCAGGAGTAATGCTATTCAAGCAACACCATTTTGTGAGGTTTCAATTAGTTCACACAATAGGGGGCTTTATGATGACAGGCACATGAGTCAAACCAATATCAAGGGGTTATCAAAACAGAGTTGCTTCGAGGAATCAATCAACGGCTCCCTCTTTGCTCATCATTCAGTTTAGATGTCGCTCTCAAGAGTTGATTAATAAGGAGCCTTGTGGAGGCTCAGGTCTCAGATGTTGAAGTCTGGTGATCTTTCATTTCTTATGCTTCCTCCTGTAACACAGGCTCCTCTTATTATGCAATAATGATCAAGGTGTACAGAATCCCTGCAGGATTAATGATCAGAGTAAGGGAATTGAGTGCATTAGAGGAAGATGATAGTTATTAGCACTCATTGACCATTCATTCTTGAAAAATATGCCCAGAATCTTATTACTTTAAAGAATTAAATAGATGGCAAAAGAGAGCAAAACAAAAACACCTCAGATTTATTTTGAAAATTCACATGCATTAAAAATGATCAATGTATTTGGTTATACGAGCTATTAAATAGGCTGCTAATTATGTGAATTCACTTATTTATTGGTTCATGTGACTAAAATTTAACTGTTTTCTATATGCCAGACATTTTGTTAGATGATACTAATATGACCTGAATAATAATTCTATCATTTATAAAGTTTTCATGTATGCTGAGTCTCAAGACCATGTTATAGTTTTTTAGTTTTTTTTTTTTTTTTTTCAGGAATTCTACACAGATATAGAATTTTCTTTTAACTGAGTTCAAATTCTTCATTAAAAACAAATGCCAGAAAACCCTCATTTATTCATATGACAAACACGAAAACACAATTTTTAGTACAAATGTAACCACCTCCGTTTAGTGTCTAGAAGAACAATAACATCCTCTCTTCGACAAGAAGATTCAAAATTCTGTTGATTGCAACATTCGTTAGAGGTAGGAAGAAGACAGTTTAATATACAAATGGAAAACATACAAAAGCTAAACAAGGTATTTGACAGACTGAATAAATTGGAAACTTCCTTGTGCAGATTGGGCTCTTGAGCCACATATTTTGAGAGCAGTAAAACAATCACAAAGTCTCTTCAGACTGCATATATGGCTCAGCATGGCTCAGCCTAGCTCAGCAAAATTCAAGAAGAGGTGAATTCAAGAAGAGTTGCAATCTAAATCTCTATTCATCATGCCAACTCTACCTATTGCAATGGTTGTTCTTCATTCAGGATATTAGAATTACATTCTCAGTGACTAAACATTAACATGTCAAAGAATAAAATTAAAATGACATATCAAATATTAGGCACATAAGAAGAAATCAATGGATATGTCTCACATTTTAAAAAAAAAATCGCACTTTAAGAGAAGTTGACCCTATTAGAGCAATGATCACCTTTTTAAAGCCAAATTACTATTTATGATTGGGTAATTAATTTAGTTTGACTTATTGGTGGAAATAATATTGTTTTCATGTAGTATTTAAATATTCAAGAAAACTTAAGATTCCTCATATTTGTGAACTTAACTTATTAGACCTAAGTAGTTCAGAAATTTTTTTTGTTTTATGTTGTAAAATTAAAGTATAAAACTAAAAATAATGTTCACTAAGTTTAAAAATGCAGTATCAAATAATTGAAGGGAGTTGAAAAATTTCACAACTAGATCAATATTATCAATAACAACCTAGAATTTAAATTTTTACATATGCCACATTATAAATTTGTTAAATGTTAGCAAAATTAATTAAAATTTGATGGAAAGTTACATTTGTAATATTGCTAACAATTAAGAATTTAAAAATATACCTCCAAATGATTAATTCTTCAAGGTTTACAGAATTTCTATAGAGAATATTAAGCAGCTTGCTTTAACAATATAAAATGGGTGCAAATAATCTAAAAGAAAATATATTAAATTTTAATATATTAGTGTTGATTTTCATGCAATTACATATTTTATATATTCTAAATTTCCTACATTTCTATAATGATGTTTCTAAATATGATTTCACATATGAAAAATATCAGATTTTGTGACTTATGTTTCTCCTACAAAAACATAGCATCTAACCTCTAAAGAAAAACATGCCAGGCCCAGTGGCCCATGCCTATGATCCCAGCAACTTGGGAGGCTAAAGCAGGAGGATCATAGTTTCTAAGCCAGACTCATCTACTTATCAAGACTCTAAGCAACTTAGTAAGATAATGTCTCCCAATAAAATATAAAAAAGAGCTGGGGGATCAAGTTAGTGGTTAAACCTGTGAGTTCAATCCCTGGTACCAAAATAATAATAATAATAATAATAATAATAATAATAATAATAAATAAACTCTTTGGTGTTCTAGAATTAAATTGTATCATGTGTATCACTGATTCAAACAATACTACAATTGTGTATTTGACTAAAAATCACAACAAAATATGCTGATTTAAATATATATATGTGTGTGTGTGTGTGTGTGTACTGGTTATGTAGTGAAATTACTAGCCTTTTTAATAAATATTCCTCTGAGAAAGACACCCTTGTTCACAAGAAGTAGCTTCTTGATTGGTTCAGAAAATTTACTTGCAAGTTACCAATTTTGTAATCTCTTTATCGCTTGGCTATAATGTGACTCAAGATCAAGCTCTGTCTGTGTCTCCATAAGCAAACTGGGAATCAAACTTCCACTTCACAGGATTACTATAAACATTTAAAATGAAGTGAAAATGAATACATTATTTAAACTATATAATGTTATACAGATTGAAAGAGGTCCGCCTTAAAGATTCTCCATAGAAATATTGGTAAAGAACACAGAATTTACCTAAAATTTAGTCAGAAAAGCAGAGTGCACATTAAATAAAGGAACATAATATAAGTGGGGATGAATATATAGACTATATCAGCAACAGAAGAAAAAGTGGTATTTGATTTTGAGAAAAAAAAAAAAAAACAAAAACAGTTTCATTGTTTGCAATGCCATTGGCCAAATCCTGTGGTAAACACTTAGCACAAGACCTACTGTAGTACATGGCCTAGGGTGGGAAGTGTCACAGTGCAGCAAACCTACTGATTGACAGTGGCGTTTGCAGATGGTTCACCAGGGTTATAGAGAATTTGAAGATGAAGTGTGTTCAAAGAATAAGTAGATGTTCACCAAGAAGGAAAGAGGAGAAAGATTATTTCAGGCAAAGGGAACACCACTTGTAAAGGCAGAGAAGGAAGCCCTTGACATGTTTGAGAAGGGCTGTGTTTCCACTTCCCAGTACCTTATGTTGAACAAAGTTTGATCATGAAAGATTCTGCAACAGTGGAGGGCGAAAAAAATTCCATGGACCATAGAGAAGCAGCACTGGATTGTTATTGTACAACTCAATATCTCCATTTTAGGGTTGTGATATTTTCTGTCATATCACTGTTTCTATATGCAGTGAAATGTGAATTAAAAGTCAATGTATTTAGGGCAGAGATGCTATGAAGTTTAAATTGGTTTTCAGGTAAATGTTTTCCCTTAATGTTGTTTGAATGAAAAATAATGCTTTTAATAAAATAGTTATTACAAGTAAACAGCTAAATGTTTAGGTATGTCAAAGTGACAGTAAACTTTTCTGTATCAAAAGCTAATGACCAGACAGACCTAGATAATAAATATTCAAGTTGTACTACTTCTATTTCCTTTTTCAGTAGTTTCCTTGTTTTTCCATTGGTATTTTTCTTAACAGCTTAGAGTATAGACGGAACAATCTGAAAGTGCTTAGAATTCACTGGAGATCAATTAGAAGAAATAGAATTGTTGTGCCTAACAGGTATATAATTGTTCTGACACTAAAAATCATTCACTAACTCATCTGAAAACAAAAATCCCCAAAACTAACCTTTGGGAAGAAGACAACTAAAATTTGTTATTTTAAATTCTATTGCCAACAGCAGCAATTTCATTTTCTTTTGCATAATGAAATAATTGTTTGTTCATATGCAGACACATACATTTCCCTTGGGAATATAACAGAAGGAAAAGAAGTGCAAATTATTTAACTAGGATTTAAAAATGTTTCAAGAAGATTAAGTGGTGTCAAGCAATAGTTTCATCTCAAAGAAAATTATAGTTTGAGAAAGGAGTAAGAAAAAAAGACTATTTATATACTTAACATCTACCATCAGCTTTCATAGGGTGAAGTTCTCAGATTTGCGCATGTGTGTTTGTGAATGTGTACTTGTGTATTTGATTTTTTCCAAGTTTATTGAGATATAATCCATAAATCATACAATTCACCCATATGAAGGGTACAGCTTAATGCATTTTTTAAATATTTGCAGTGTCAGACAAAATTTAATTTTCGGGTATTTTCTTTTCATCTCAAAGAAATGCCATTCCCACCAGGTGCAGAGGCACACACCCATAATCCCAGCTACTAGCAAGGCTGAGATAGGAGGATCTCAAGTTCAAAGACAGCCTCAGTAAAAGCAGGGTGCTAAGGAACTAGAGAGACCCTGTCTATAAATAAGATACAAAAAAGTGCTGGGGATGTGGCTCAGTGGTTGAATGACCCTGAGTTCAATCCCTGGTAAAAAAGAAAAAAAGAAAAAGAAAAAGAAAAAAAAGAAAAGAAAAGAAAAGAAATGCCATTCCCATAAACAACCACTACTCTACTTTCTGTAATTTTCTGATTTTTATAAATGTAAAAATATTTTTTAAATGGTATACATTTATAAAGATTGTTCTCCTTTGTCAAGCTTGTCTTGAATATTATTCATTCCTCATATATCTACATAAATTTCAGGACTATTTTGAGGATTTAAGTAAAAAAATTTAGCTGGGATTCTAATAAATTCTGTGCTGAATCAATTTGCAGGATTCAGTCCTTAATAAGGTGAAAGCTCCTGATCCATAAGCATGAATCATCTTTTTACTTATTTTAATAGTCAGTTTCTTTCCATAATGTTTTATAGTTTTCAGTGTGTCAGAAACTTACTTAAAAATATGCCTAAATGTTTATATTTGATGCCATTATAAACTGAAATATTTTCTTTCATTTTCAAAGCATTAATTGCTACAATGTAGGAATATAATTATTATACCTTGATTAAGTGTCCTATATGTTTGCTAAAATTGCTTATTACTGTGATGATAATGATGTAGTACTGGGGACTGAACATAGGGCCTTGTGCATGGTAAACAAGCACTTTCCCATTGAGCTGCATCCCTGGCCCTGAAATTGTTCATTATGTGTAGTTCTTTTTAATCATTACTTAAGATTTTCTTTCTGGAATAATATCACCTTTAAGATAGTATTGCCTCTTCCTTTCCAATCTGGATTCCTTTACTTTTTAATTTTCTAACTTACTTGTCCTTGCTAGAACCTGTACTACAAGGTACAGTACAAGTAAGAGAGGACATTATTATCTTAAACCCAATATCAGGAGGGAAATCGCAGTCTTTTACTACTAAATAAGATTTTAGCTATGGGTTCTCCATAGATGTGTTTTATGAAGCTGAGGAAGTTCATTTCTATTCCTCTTCCTAGTTTTTTAAGTTTCTTTTTTTTTTTTTTGTACAATAATACATTAAATTTTGTCAAATGCCTTTTTGTTTCTATGGAGATGATCATGTGAATTTTGTCCTTTATTCTATTGATATGGTGTATTATATGAATTGATCTTCAGATGCCAAAACCCCTTATATCCCTGGAATAAATTCCAGTTGGTCATGATAAACAATTCTTTTTTATCCATATAACTATGTTTGTTTTGCCAGCATTTTGTTGACAATGTTTTTTGCTTCTCTATTAATAAGGAATATTATACTGTATTTTCCTTTTTTTGTAATATCTTTGTCTGGTTTTATCATCAGTGTAATATTGGCTTCATAGGATGACTTGGGTTATTTCCACATGTAGGTTTTCTTTCTTGGTGGGGAAGAGTTTGTGAAAAACTGGTATTAACTCTCCTCTAAAAGTTTTGTTGATTTTAACAATGAAGCTATCTGGGCTTGGGATTTTCCCTTTTTTTTTTTTTTTCTTTTGTTTTTTAGTTTTTTAATTTTTATGGACTGCATTTTGATTCATTGTGCACAAAAGGGGTACATCTTTTCATTTCTATGGTTGTACACAATGTCATTTCACATCATTTGTGTAATCATACATGTACATATGGTAGTGATGTTTGTCTCAGTCCACTATCTTTTGTTCCACCACCCACTCCTGCCCCATTTCCCTCTATATAATTCAAAGTTCCTCCATTCTTCTCTTACCACCCACCCCCAATATGTATCATCATCCAGTTATCAGAGAAGACATTTTGCCTTTGTTGTTTTTTTCTTGGCTTATTTCACTCAGCATGATATTCCCCAACTCCATTCATTTACCTGCAAATGTCATCGTTTTATTCTTTTTTAATGGCTGAGTGTTATTCCATTGTGTATATATACCACAGTTTCTTAATCCATTCATCAGTTGAAGGGTATCTAGGTTGGTTCCACAATCTAACTATTGTGAATTGGGCAGATATAAAAATTGACATGGCTGCATCACTGTAGTATGCTGATCTTAAGCCCTTTGGATATTAACCAAGGAGTGGGATAGCTGGGTGAAATGGTGATTCCACTCCAAGTTTTCTAAGGAATCTCCATACTGCTTTCCAGAATGTTTGCACCAATTTGCAACTCTACCAACAATGTATGAGTTTGCCTTTTTCCCACATCCACATTATCATTGCTTGTGTTGACAATAGTCATTTTAAATGGAGTTAGATGGAATCTTAGGGTGGTTTGGATTTGCATTTCCTTTTTGCTAGAGATGATGAGCAGTTTTTTCATATATTTGTTGATCACCTGTATACCTTGTACTGTAAAGTGTCTGCCCAGTTCCTTAACCCATTTACTGATTGGGTTCTTTGTATTTTCGGTATAAAGTTTTTAGAATTCTTCATAAATTGTGGAGATTAGTATTCTGTCTGAAGTATGTGTGGAAAAGATTTTCTCCCACTCTGTAGGCTCTCTTTTTACATTATTGATTGGGATTTTCTTAATGGAAAGAGTTTTGTTTAGGAATTCAGTTGTTACTGGTTTTAGATTATTCAGATTCCTTTTTACTTCTGATATACAAGTTGTGTCTTTGTACAATTTTGTTTAATATTATCGGTTATCTGATTTGTTGGCATATAATTGCTGATGGTGTTCCTTGTGACACAAAAATACTCATAATAGGTAATGAGCCTGTGTCATTTCTCTTTTAGTTTAAGGCATCTCTCATTTCATCTTGAGCAGTCTAACCAAAAGTTTATTGCTTTGTTGATTTCTTCAGAGAGTCAAATTCTTGTTTTTTTTTTTTTTTCTTTAACAGCTTATCTTTCCCAATTTCCAATCCAATCTTTATTCTTTTACTTCTTCTGACTGCTTTCAGATTGGTTTATTTCTTGCCTTTCAAGTGTCTAAGGTCAATGATTAGGTTACTGATTTGTAATATTTCTTGGCAGTCTGTTGAAGTTATTAAAGTTCTCTGTAGGGGTGTTGTTTTTGCTATATGTCATAATTTTTTATTAATTATTGTATTCATTTTCATTCATCTCAAAATGTTTTGTAAGTTCTGTGCTTCTTCAATTATGGAGATCTAGAGTTATGTGGCCCATTTTTTGTATCTTTGAGGATTTCTCAAATTTCGTTGTTACTGATTTCTGTTTTCATTCAGTTGTGGCTATACATCTTGAATCATTGTCATTCTTTTGAATGTCCTGAGGCTTGTTTTACACCCAGCATTCTATCCTGGAGAAAGTTCATGGACACATGAAAATAATGTATATTCTGCTATTCTCCAGTGGAGGGTTCTACCAATTAATTCTGTTAGGTCTGGATGCT
Source organism: Sciurus vulgaris (assembly GCF_902686455.1). Classification (NCBI taxonomy): domain Eukaryota; kingdom Metazoa; phylum Chordata; class Mammalia; order Rodentia; family Sciuridae; genus Sciurus; species Sciurus vulgaris. The sequence goes on from NC_136472.1 coordinate 78,267,302, forward strand.
TTATCATATATTTTTTACAGTTTCTATTTCTTTGGGATCTTGTGCGCATAGTTTTGCTTTAACTGTTATTGATAGTGAGACAGTGGAGTCTCAAAATACGTTGTAGAATATTCTCCGAACAATTCTGTTAGTTTTGTGCTTGTGAATTTGAATTAATATCTTTTTCAACTTCTGTAAGCCTTGCTCCCACCTACGTTCTTTCTTTTTGAAATTCTTTTCAAATTCATCCCATTATGTATGTCTGAAGCCTGCATATACAATTACACATGTATTGTTTGATGCAATTGATTTTTAAATCAGATAAGATGACATTTGTGCTTATGCTATCTTAATAATTATATTTACTGATGCTTTTTTGTGTTTTCATGTGTATTTAAGTTATTTTCTGGAATCACAGCATTCAGTTTAAAGTAGTTGTCTATTATTTCTTATAATTTGGGTATTCTGGCAACATATTTTCAATTTCTGTTCATCTGGGAGAATGCATTTTATTTTAACATGAAATTTGCATAACAAGAATAAGCAGAGTGAAAATTTCAGTGGCATTTAGTATACTCATAATGCTAATGAAATTTCATTCATATATGAAAGATAATTTTGATGAATAAAAGATTTTTAGTTGACATAGTTTTCCTCTTCAGCACCTTGAAAACAGCATCCCACTGTCTTTTGATCTCCATTGTTTCTAATGAGAAGTTAGATGTCAATCTCATTGACATTTTTGTGCACATGATTAGTCAGTTATCTCCTGCTGCTTTCAAAAGTTCTCCTTGTTTTTGCCTTTCAGCATTTTTTGCTATGAAGTATCTTGGTGTGTGTCTCTGTGTTTATCCTACTTGGATTTCACTGTGCTTTCTTGATGTGTAGATTAATATTTTTCATTGTATTTCAGACATTTGACCATTAATTTTTCAAATGTTTTCTTTTCATCCTCCTCTCTCCCTTTCTAGGGTATCCATTATGCATAGGTTGGTTCACTTAATGATGAACACATTCCTCTAGGTCTTTTCATTTTTCTTCACTGTTTTTCTATCTTTGAATTAGGTAATTTCCCTTTATTTTTGCCTTTGTTTTTTTTTTCTCCCAATTCAAGTCTACTATTGATTACTTGTTGTAATTGCTTTCCTTTCCATTATAATTTTCAAATGCAGAATTACCATTTGACATTTTAATACCCTAACAAGCAGTTTCTATTGTCTGCCTTTCCACCTGTTATATTATTCTACCTACTTTCTTTGCATTTCTCAGTGTTCCTTTCAGAACTGGGAATTTTAGTTAACATATTGCAGTATCTCTGAATACAAAGTAACTTGTGACCATGTGCTTATCTATTTGTTTAGTGACTTGACTGGTGTTATGATTTAGATGTGAAGTGTCCCCTAAAAGTTCACATGTGAGACAAAGCAAGAGAGTTTAGAGATGAAATGATTGGATTAAAGGAGTTTTAACCTAATAGAGAATTAATCTCCTGATAGGGATTAATTTAGTGGTAACTATAGGAAGGTAGGATATGACTGGAAGAAGTGGGTCCTTGTGGGGTCTGCCTTTGGAGTATATACTTTGTTCATGTTCAGCAGAGCTCTCTGCTTCCTAGTGTGATGTCTTGAGCCACTTTCTTCCACCACACTCTTTGTCATGATGCTCAGCCTCACTTTGAGCCCCAAGGAGTAGAGCAGACTGTTTATGGACTGAGACCCCTGAAACTGTGAACCCTGAAAGAAATTCTTCCTCCATTAATTGTTCTTGTCAGGTCTTTTAGTCATAGCACCATAAAAGCTCACTAAAACAACTAGACAATTTTAGTGAAGACCAATGTTGTAAAGCATACTGCAGATTCCTTGATATTGTGCCTCTGAGGAAGGAACTATAAGCAAGCATAGTCTTTTGACTTGACCAACATCATTTAAATGGGCTCCCATTCTCTATCTTTCTCTAGTTTCTGGGTTAAAATGCCTGACTCTTTTATTAGCATATACAGCTATTAGGCTATCCTAATGCCTACCATTGCTCCATTGTGTTCCAAAGGGTTCTGGATTATAAATTATTACACAGTTTTAGCCAATTACATTTATGTTCCTTTGTAGGAATGGTTTTTTATGTCAGTGTTTGAAGTCTGGTCTGATAGTAAGAAGAATTTTGGTTTGGTTTTTTCTGTTTCTTTTCCTGATCCTTACTAGTACAGTAGCTGATATATGGTTTATTGTGGTACATAATCTTGCTTTCATGGAGTTACATGATCCTTTTAATTTCTTGCCACCAAAATACTGGGCTTGAACTTTCCCCTATTATTCCACCCAGAGTCATTCCTTTGGATAGAGCTTCAGAACTTCCTATTCCCATGGACTGTCTGTGCCCCTGGGAAAAATTTGGGAGCCACTTATCCACAGCTGGATATAGAAACAATGGTTATTCTCAAAGTGACATAACTGCCTTACAAGAATGCTGGGCAGTGGTAGCATCTCTGACTTTTCTGGTGTAGAACCACTCTCCTATGAACCAGTTGAATAGTAGTAACATAGAATTCTTGATTTTCTACTCCTGAAACAGATATTCCACTTTATGATAGGGGTCTTGGGGAGGAAGGACGACCCAGTTGTCTTGACTGCACCTACCTGGAATAAAGATTCTGAAAATGGGACTATAGTGAAGGAGGAAGAGAGACAGTATGACTTTGTTGGGGTACAAACAGCCCCAAACTGGGAACTGGGGGAAGAAGAAGCCCTACCTTTTTCTCTATATCTGTGAAATAAGGCTTCTAAAATATGGAGAAAGAGGTAGTGGAGAAGGAGTAAGTTATGCCACAAACTCTTATAGTTTTTATTGGGATTTAGTGGATTTTCTTGAATTAATGTCACCCTAGTGGTTGTGTTCCTTTAGTACAAATTGTAACAAATTTAATTGATTGCTTTCAGAATAATTCATATCATTAAAATAGTTATTTTTCCTGGAAAGAGGGCTTGCCAAGCTTCTCACTAAAACATTCTAGAAGTTCCATCTCTTTTGATTATTTATTTTAGGGGAGTAAGCTTATATGAACATCAGTAATGGAAATGATGTCATTCTAGAAATACTTGATTGTCAAGGTGGCAAACAAAGATGACATTTACACATTATACTCTATCAGATACTGTGCTACGTAACTTAAATTCAAGCTTTTATATTACTTTTGTAGTTTGCTTTTTTTGTTTGTATGTTTTGTTGTTGTTATTTTGAGTCTCCTTATGTTGCCCAGGCTGGCCTTGAATTCATAATCTTCTTTCCTCAGCCTTCCTAACTACTGTGAAGACAGGTATGTACCATTGTTATCGGCTCAATCTTTTATTACCTGGTTTCCTCTTTCTGTTTTCCAGTATTGCCACTTTCCCCTGGCATCTACATTCCTAATACAAGTGAAAAAATATCAGTAATTTTACTAACATAGTTTCACGTATTTATTTCTTTAAATACCTTCTCATTCTTGTTTTATGAGTAGTCTTTCCTCTTTGTTAGAACTTAAACATATCCCTCATCACTAAATCTAAGCATTGGGCATTTCTGCAACCCAATAAGATAAGTCCCTTCATTATCTCAGCACAGTTTATATAGCTATCTTATTAAAAACACTGATTTAAGATTCCATTTTTTTGCAACAGAAGAATTTCATTGAAAAAAGGACTTTTCTTCACATTACTCCATGTGTTTCATGTGAATATTGAACTAATGTTTCCTGTATTGGATAGAACTGAGTGAAGTGTTCCAAAACACATTCACAAGCAAAGGTCAAACAGAGTTTTTCTTCTTCTTAATGATTATATATGAATGCTCTGCTTATGAAACACAAGTCTAGATTGGCAAGTCAGAATGATTGTGTCTTTTCCAGGTCATTGGATAAGAATGGGAAAGAACATGCTGTCTTTAGCAAATGCACTTACTGTTTCTAAATAAAATATTCTGCTTTCTGAGCCTGAATTTATGCTGATCTGTCACCTTAAAAAGTTATTATTATCTGTCCTTTCTGCCCAGCTTCATCTGTTGCTCCTACCTATTCCATTTTGTTTTATCCACACTAAATTATCCTTAAAAATTCTCTCTTATAGTTCCTTAAATCCCTATATATACTGTAATCTGTGTCAAGTACTTCTTGCACCTCTATTCTAACCTTATTCTAACCTTGGTAAGCATGTGATTTAGTTTTTGGAAGCTCAGTTTAATCTATCAATTAGTTCCTAATTTCTACATATTAACTTAGGAATTTTGTACCATTTGTTTCCATTGGAATGCATAGAAATAACATAATGATCTTATTTGAGGGGCATAGAATGTTCATTTTTGAATTCTCAGAGCATAGCATGGTTCCTGGCAAACACGGGGGCCCAATAAATGTTAAACTAATGAATTACAAATTCATTAGCTGCTAAGATTTTTCTTCTTGCTTTTCCTACAAAATAAGTGTTAACTTGATCATAAAAATTATCTCTTCCTTTCAGATGATAGTTAAATATCTGGTAGTATGAAAATGGGGGAAATATATGAATACAATTATTTTATTAGCATATTTGGTAATAATAATCATACATATTTATGGAGTATAATGTAATATATGTATACAATTATAAAATCAGATCACAATAAAAGTATATTACATCTCAAACTTTATTATTTTGTGTCAGAAACATTCAGAATTCTCTCCAGTAACTATTTAGAAATATACAATAAATCACTGTCAACCATGGTTACCCTATTGTGTTATAGAACATTAAAAGTTATTTCTTCTATCCAACTGCACCCTGTACTCAGCAACCATCCTGATACAATTATGTTAAGCTAAAATAATTAAGAAGTCTAATTCATAATTTGAGGAAGATGGAAGAAAAGCATTACAAAGCTAAAATTAGAGAATGTCTATGAAGAAGGGATTGAGAAACGTGTTAAATTGTTTTGGTGTATAAAAATGGGAAATGCTGTATAACTAAGGAATGCTATTTATGAACACATTAAAATTTTTCTACAAATATCCACTGACTAGAAAGTATTAGCAACATTTCAGTTATTCACAAATTTTAATTTTTCAACTTTAATGCAAACGGATGTGGTTGAGGAAGAATGAAGACGTTGGTGGGTTATTTACTGGAAATAAATTTAAATGAATTTGCCACCTGTTTTCATAGAACAGAAAATAAAACATAAAAATCTAGAACTGATGCTAACATGGTAATTTTTTGGCAGTCTATTGCAGTAGCAAATTAATGTCACATTAAATATGGATTTACTACATTTAATTTTTTATTTTTGTATACTTGTTTCATATTTGTCTGTAAATCCTTTCCTTGCTTTATTATTAATGTTCACAATGACTTAATATGCTAGTAGTCATAATTTAATGATTAATTGATGAATATTAAAATAATGAGACATTATCAAGTTATTATATATTTGATAAGTATCTCACATTCAGAATATATAAAGATGTCTCTACATTCAACAACAAATAAGTAAAATGTAATTTTAAATGGGAAAAGGAATTGAATAGACATTTCTTCAAATAAGATATACAAATGATTAATAAGGACATGAAAAGAAGTCAACCATTATTAGACATTAGGTACATGCAAATCAAAACCACAAGACATCACACTTGACACTCATTAGGAAGGTTAGATTTCTTCTAAGATGTTGGATGTTAAGAAGGTCTTGTAGTGATAAATCTAGTGCATGAAATAAATTCACATGTAATGAGAACACAGATTCCTTGGTCAGAATACCACATATTGTCATGTGGAACAGGGGTTGCCATGCACAATTAAAAATATGCATATATTTTTTCTACCTATTTTTATTAATGTCTTACAAGTAGAAAGGGCAAGAACTTTGGAGTTAGACAGGCTTGAAAGCATCTGTTGGCTCCACCAATTTAAAACAGTATGATTTGAGACAAATTAGTTAACCTCACTGACCTCTGTTTTCTCATCTAAGAAATGAAGAGTGTGCCTCCAGGGTTGTATCCAATACTCTGTGTGAAGTGTCTACCAAAGCGCCTGGCATCATCATTCTTAACTGAATGTTAATTTTTCTATTATCATTTCATTATTATGATCCATTCACCAGGACCTTTGAGAGATGAGGCTGTGGGCTGGTCATCAGAGCTGAATCTCAGCTAAGGCAGGAGTGACAGCCAACATAGAAAAGAAAGAAACTAAGCTGCCCTCAGCCACATCTCCATCTCAACCCCCAGAATCCTAGCATGCATGGGCCAGTCATCCCAGGAAGGGGACTAAAGGACTTTTCATTGAGTAAATCAACCATACCAACACACACACACACACAATGTGCACACACACACAATATGCACACACACAGACAGGCAGATGTTTGGAAGTGTGCAAATCAAATTATTAAGACTACCTGCCCATTATTACCATCCTGGGCACATACAATTTTAATAAGTTTTTAAAACTATTAGTATATAGTTTAAATATACTATTAAATATATTGTAAAAAATTATAAATGCCTTGCTAAATCAAATTATTTGTAGCCAATATTAGTAGTTATTTAACTTAATTATAATTAAGCTCCTTTTAAGTGCTCCTCTGACAATCACTATGAACATATGAAAAAATCCTCTTTTTTCTACTGAAGGTAACTATGTTTGCCATGGTAAAATCTTTCTTATGTTGGCATGAGAATTCTGATGAAACATACATACATATGCGCACACACACACACACACACACATTTTGATAAATATATTTATGTGCTATAAGACTTTTGAGACTTTTATTTCACATGTTACACCCATATAATTAAAATAATTTCTTGTGTTCTCTACCAGTACCAAACAAGGCTGCTTTGAAGTTTATTTTTAGTACTTTTAGGTATCAACTTCTTAAGTAAATGAGCACACAGCATTATTGACAAGATACCAGACATCATAAATTTTTGAGTTTTTATTTCAAATACCATTCCCCTATACCATAAAAGGGACTTAATAATAAACGATGGTAGAGATTTGACTAGTCAACATATATGAATGTTCCCATTGGCAAAGCACTTCCATAATCAGAATGTAATGGTCTTGAATGGCAGACTGTGAGACATGATGCATAAAAGCTTCCAAGCAGGAAGGCAGATGGAGGATTTGCCCCCATGATGAGACGTACATTAGCATCACTTCCATTTTAGAGTAAATGTTCTTACATGTTTTAAGATTATTTAACAGAGAGTATGTACCTTGTAAGACTGATTAATTCTTAATGTTCATTAAGAGAACATGGGACAAAAAGACTATTGATCTCACTGGCCAAAAAATATGGAATAAAGCTCTTCCCAGGTGATAAGTTGCTTCATAGCTTTTTGCAACCCTGTGGGACTAGGAAGAGGCAAAAGAGTAACATCTGAGGCCTTTAACTCTAGAAAAATCGTTATGCAAATGGTATCTCTGATTGCATGGAAACCAGCTGTGGTTCACTTGGGCCACTTTGGTCACTGTCAGCTCTGCTTATCTTCCAACTGCACAATGGGAGGCATTAGGCCTAAAGCAATGGGGGTAGTGGAAGAAGGTACAGATTTGTCAATCAAAATATATGTGAGTCTGACTCCCAGTTTCATCACTAATAAACTGCTCAAATTTAAGATGTCATAACAGTGAACTTGAACTTTCTTTTCTTTAAATTGTGGGTGTTACCCTTCTTAGGCAATAACTGAGAAGTTAATGAGATCTTATATTTAACAAATAAAATAGTCCCAGAGTACATATGTATTTGTGATGTCATAAATATTAATTCTCTCTCTATTAAGAAAAAAAGCATAAAGTAGGGTTTGGGCCCCTTCTTTTAGAAGAAATACAAGTAAATAAATGATGTGCAAGTATTAGGTTGAAATGGTGTTAATCAAATTCTCTCTACAAAAGAAAAGCATCAAGACCTATGGGGGAGGAAAGATTTGTAGTGAAATAATCTATGAACAATTAAATTATAAATGAGATAAAGTATAAAAAAGAACAGAGTTGGACCTGAAATGGGGTGGGTTGAAGGCATCTTGAGGCCCACTGTACTCTGAAACCCCTCTCTCACAAATAAGAAACCTGAGGTTCAGAGTCACTCGATACCATCTCCTAGGTCACAAGGTCACAGGAGGATAGCTCTTAGGGTAGAACCAGAACCAGAGCCCAGGATGACTGTGGTTTACTCTCCATTCTTTTCACCAGGCCCTTACTGCTTCTTGCCATCTATTTTATAAATCATTGAGTTAATGCATTCGTTTATTTTTGTGTGGTACTGGGTATTGCACTCAGGCAGTCTACCACTGAGCTCATCCTACAAATTGCCCAGGCTAACCTCAAACTGGCCATCTTCCTGCCTCCCTCCAAATCACCGGGATTATGTGCTTGCACAATAAAGCAAATGAATTGGTCTTTAAATCCAAAGACATGCCCTTCTTTGAGTGGAACTTAAGTCACATGATAGTCACTTTCTGGGCCCAAACAGGCAAAATCAAGTACAAACTCTGACTTTGATCTCTTGACTTTAGAAAAACTACTTGATTCTTTTAATTCTTAATATTGAGTCACTTTATCTGGAAATAAAATAAACAATAAACAAAAATAATATACCGACTTATACTCAGGGTTGTGGGGCAATTGTATCTATAAAGTGTGTTAATGCTTTGCAAAGTATATAATTAGCACTGAAGACTAGTAGCCATGATTTTTTTTTTCATTTATATTTTGGGGTTTTCTTACTGATCTTCAAGTCTTTTAATTTGCTGGGGAGAGGGAACCATGGATTTAGTTGCTCAGATAAACTTTAAGTGAAGCTTTTGCTTCAGATGCATAGCATCTACTTCTGGGCCATCATGTAGGCACTTCATACTTAACTTTGAATCCCTCTGCTCCAGAGAGACTTTAGGTGGGTTGCAGGGGCTCATGTGGCAATACTTGGACCTAATGAAAGGGTGGCCTTTCATTTTTAATCTTCCTTTATATCATATACACAGGGAAGGCAGGAACCTGGTGGCTGAGAAGCTTCCAGTGAAACCTCCTCATGACCTCATTATGAAAAGTCCTTGACACACATACCTAGGAGCATTAAAAAGAAATGAAAAAGTCATCCTCCATGCCTGTCTGAAGTAACTAAGTACCAAGTAACTAAGTACAAGGGATTTATGCAAGTCACTGAAATGGGCTTTGGAGAGCTAAATCTGTATTTGTCTTTATATTTTATTGCATTTCCATCTGACTACAGCCCCTACAGATGCTGCTTCATGCTCCAAGTAGTTTAGCTAGTGGATTTGAAGAAGGCTCCTGGGAGAGGCATCTTTTAACACTCAACTGCTTTTCTTTTTTCTTTTTTTTTTTTTTTAACACTCCTCTAGCCGCTCTCTGACCGCTGAAGGAGTCATTTTCTTCTGCAGTTGAAAGGGCTTTTGTTAAGTGGCCTGGAAGTGCAATGCTGTGCATCCATCTTGGAAAAATTAATGCAGAAGTGAAAATGCCAAATGGGATCCAGTTGTTTCTATTCTGAACTAATGCCTTCTTCACTGGTTTAATTGAGAAAGCAGAGTACTTCCTGCAAGCCTCCTTCCCAATCCTCTGAGAGTTATCAATGCCTCCTTCTTCTAATCAAGACCCTCATCAAAACTGAAGGGAGGCAAGTCCTTAACAAGCAGGAGACTGAAAAGAAAAAAAAATGGGCCGCCGATCTCATCAGTCACTAGAGAAAGTGCAATTGAATTTCCTAGAAATTTTACAAGTGAATCAATGATGCAGAGAAAAGAATAATTTACAGTGTTTAAAATGCTCACAGTCACAAAGTTGCATGGGAGATAGAAGCTTTAGCTTCAGGGTCAGGTGACGGAGCCTCCAAGGCCACCTCCATACTTCACATCAGTGAGGCATGAGCAACTCTGCCTCTGCGCTGCAGTTTCTTCTTATCTAAGTGGGATAATGGCATGTGGAAAGTACACAGGAGTACCGAGAAGAGGCAGGGAAGATTTTTCATGAAGAGGAATAAAGATGAAAAGTGTCCATTCTGGATGGAATTGTGTTGCAACCCAACAGAAGATCTCCTCTGTATCCCTGGCTGTTCTCTCCTTTCTACTCCAGCATTGCCCTGTACTGTGCTGAGTGCATTACCCTCCCTGCAGTAGACCTTGAGGTCATATCTGACCCCACCATAGGCAGCTTTCTATTTATTCATGTGATCCAACACTGAGTAGCAACTTAAGTACAACTAATTTGATAGGTACATTAAGAATTTTATGAGTGGATTTAGTGGATTTTTTGTTTGTTTGCTTTTTGGTGCTATGGATCACACCCAGAGCCTCTCCTATGCGAGGCAAATGCTCTACTACCGAGTTATACTCTAACTCCTTTGGTTTTGATAGAATAAAATAATATTAAAACTGTAAGGGAGTTCTGGAATCATCTCTTTGATCCTAAGTCTATGATTGCTGCAACTTGGGAGTTGGATTGTCATAACTCAGAGGTAGATCCAGAATTTGAAAGATGATCTTTAGTGTACTGAACACTTCTTTTCTGTTACCTCCTCGTGACTTCTTTCCTTAAACATTTTTTTCTTTAATTCAGGTGTCAGAAAATGAGGAATCAGGGTCTTGTAGCTTCCTATAAACAACTGGTATAACTGATTTTTCTCCTTTTACCTCTTCAGAGTAGATTTTTATAAAGCAACTTCAAACTTTTCAGAAAACTTTCACTGGGCAAAATGTGTTCAAGGAATGTTTGATTTAAGTTCAATGAATGAGAATATTTTCTGACAAAGAATATGGACCAGAGATCTGACAAAAGGCTGATTAAAGAAAAGGGCAACTTAGTGTTTTCTAATAAAACCTATAAATGCATAAAGTAATGTGATGTTTGGGACTAGTATGGCTTATTTTATGATTAATGCATATTAAAAATCTTCATTACTTGATGAAAATTAATTTAATGGATGACCTTAAATTATTTATGCAGTTAAACAGCAAAAGCTCCCAATTTCACAGTACCAAGTATATATCATTAACTTAGATTTCACTGATTGGAGATTCATGATAAGCATGACTGGAAAAGGCTGATGTTTACTTTTATATTATCCTGTTAAGCAGTTATCCCATGTGGAAACAGTGTCAGAGATGTGACTAAATTCCTAAGGTTAGTTTGTTTTTCTATTTAGCTATACTATTAGTTTTAGAGGCAGAGGTCTTTATTTTTAAGTTCAAGTCCATCAGTAATTACAACTTGATACAACATAGTGGGCTTAATGTACTCCTCTATAAAACAGGGATAACAACAATGATTTTACATGCCTCACATCATTGGCTGTGAAACCTAAACTGGAAAGCATTCCTGCATCTGCATCCTCAATGAACAGGTACTCAGCACAGACTAAGTAATGATATTCATTAGTAATAATATGCTAATGATCACAGATTATCTTTTATCAAGCAAATCTAGTCAGACCATATGTTTTTGCTTGTTTCATGCTTCTGTATGTACTTCAAAGTATCAACCTATAATTTACAACATATTGTTTAATTCAGAGCTGCCTCTGATATATATTAACCTAACTCTATTACACATGTGGTTTTCCATATCTGGAATATGCCCACTGTTTTCTTTTGTGGCAGACTGAATTATTCCTCACAATATTTGCTGCTCCTAATTTGGTTTGTTGTCCCTATTCAAGGATTATGTACACCCTGTTCTTACATTGGTGAGAATGACCAACAAGGAGTTAATGTGTCATTTGTCTTGAAAATGTGAAAGAAATATTTACCAAATCTAGAAAAAACTTTGAGTACAAACTCATGGTTGTCAGTGTCTCTTTTTTCCCTCTGCCACCAAATTATCTATAAAGAGCTTGGGTCTCAGACATGGGATGTCCGAGAACAGGGCTGCGTGTGACTGAACAGGAACACATTAAAAGAACTTTGAAGTGCTGTCTTTTATATGCTGGATTTATTTATTCCAGGATAATGTAAGCCAAGCGGATAAGATAAATTTAGAGACTACAGAAATGTTTGCATCACACCCTCCTTAAACACTTCCCACTTATCTATGATGTACTGTCCACACTCTGCAGCATGGCATTTTGAAATCCCCATGCCCTGATTCCCCTCAACCCTTCCCCAGCCCAGATGCCGGCTCCTCCCACACACACACTACAGCAGCCAACACCTTCGGGATACTTCTTGCTCTCAGGGAGCTGCTGCTGCAACATACCCCTATGTGTGCACCTAACTTTCTGTGAACCTAGAAGATTCCCATTTGTCCTGCAAAATCCAATTCTAGTCATTCTCTCTTCAGGAAACACCTTGATCCTGACAGAGACAAGCAGTCCATCCTTTCAGAATCCTTCCCATCTCTGCATTTTCTTCCATAATTACACTTAACATAAGACAACAAAAATGTAATATTTTAACATTTTTGTTTTAGGATTACTACATTTACTTCTCTGTTCCTGATAATGCCTGGTGCAATGGAGAGAATCAATAAATGTTGATTTGTATTTTATTCTTTTATTTTGTAGTAAAGAAAATTAAAATATAAGCTGTGTTTGAAATTAAGGGATCCCATTGTGTGGTCTTAAGAGATTCACACTCCTTTTTAAGTCTCAATTTCTCCCTCAGGAACAGTCTGTTTTAGTATCAGAATGTGCTTTGAAATTATAGAGTAAGGCTTTTAAAGTTGAAGTTATTAATCATATTCAACATGATTTACAAACATATTTCATTAGCTCTCCCTAAGTCCCATTGGGCAAGTATTAATAGGGATTTTATTGACACAAATCTTTTAAAATGAGTTGTCTCATTTGAAAATCAAATCAATGTGTCAAAATGTAGTAGAAATGGTATAACCTTTTCTATTTCATCTATTTTAGTTCAGTGATAAACTCCTACTCATATGATACCCTACTGAAACAAATGCACACATGAGCAATTCTCTAGAGTGTCATGAATCATATGTTTGGGAGAAACAGATAAGGATTTTCCAAGTCAAAGCTTTGTAGGAAGTTTGTAGGCATGGATTACATTTCAACTTACTTTGAAAATTCTCAACTCACAAGAATGTAGCCACCACCATACACCCCTATGTTTTACTATGAAAGAATAGAAGATAATTTCCAGTTTAGAAACTAAAAAAAGAAATCTGAGGTCCATTTTGCTCTCTCTAGGAGTCCAACAGGACAAGTGAAGTGCCAGACAGGAGAGATAAAGAGAATGATAGTGAGCTAGAGTCTCTGCTGTCAGAAGTGTCCAGTCCAGTGGGACAAGCATCTCAGAGAGTGAGAAAAAATTTGCTTTGCTCAACAACATAATAAATGGTCCAAATCAAGGGAAAGTGAGGGGGGAGGGAGGTAGGGAAAGAGAAAGAGGAAGAGAGAGAGAGAGAGAGAGAGAGAGAGAGAGAGAGAGAGAGAGAGAGAAAGAACGAACCTGGGAGTTATTCTCCCTGTAGTTGAAGAAGGGATTGGGAGAAGGGAGAGTGATGTTAAGCTGGAGAAAGGTAGCATTGGACTTTAAGGATGAAGAGTGCTGTGTGACAGAGGACACAGCATGTGCAAAGGAATTGGGTGTAAGGTGTGCCCTATAGATGGGAACACTGGCCACATGCTTGCATCAAACAGAAGGATGGTAGTCCACACACTGGTGAGCAATCAAGTGCATGGTCTTTTATTCCATGTTACTATTTGAAACTTGCCTGTGTGACACTCTAAGTAAGAGCATCATCACAATGGATGAGTTTTACCCTGAGTGGTAGGTTTTAACCTGAGGGGTGGTGAGGAAACAGACTCAACCTTAAGAGGAAAGAGAAATGAAGACACTCTAAAATTCTATGGAATTAGGCATCACTTGTCTATCCAAGTTACCATTTTAACAGAAACTGCTTCACAGATTCTCAAATCATACACACACACTCACGCACACAAACACACACACATTACAGTGTTTTCAGCCAAAGCATGGCTAATTGAAGGACAATGATCTCAAAAGAGGGGATAGTTTATGTCCATTTAAATTACATTCATATACTTTTTAAATATCATTTTTACAAAAATACGGAATAAAATTGTAAACGGTGTGAGCTCTCCCTATGAAAAGCAGATACTTGCAAGGCAAGGTAGTGAACACCTGTAATCTTAGCAGCTGGGGAGGCTTGGGCAGGAAGATCACAAGTTCAAAGCCAGCCTCAGCAAAAGTGAGGTGTTAAGCAACTAGGTGAGACCCTGTCTCTAAATAAAAGACAAAATAGGGCTGGCTGGGGATGTGACTCAGTAGTGTCCCAGAGATCAATACCTGGTAGTTCCCCACCAAAAAAAGAAAAAGAAAACAAAGAAAAGCAGATACACACAGAAACTGTTCAAAACATTAGAAAAAAATATAAATGTACAACAGTAGGTCTCTCTGGGTGATAGTCCTCTAAGTAATTTTTTACTTATTTCTTCTTAACCTTCTATGCTTACCAAATTTTCTGGAATGAGCATGTCATGCCATGCATAGAAAATATGCTTGGTAAAAACAAATCTGATTCAAAGGAGAGTAACACAGCTTATCCTTGGCAGGATTAGCTTTGCTTACAGTAGGTAAGACAGTCCACTGCCAGACTTAAACACTCTCTTTGGAGATAATTGAATCTTATTATCAAGAGTGCTTCATGAAATGCTATGATTTACCTTGATCAACCGTTCAAATGTGTTTCTACTTCAAGAATTGCCTTAACACCTTACACAATGCAGGACTTGGGTGACCTTTTATATAGGATTAAAGCACCGTATAATTAACTTTTTTAAATACAGAGTTAAAACTTAATGAAAACGTGAGGTGAAATGCCAAGAGTTAATTTGCGGACTCCTTTCCTATTTCACATTCTGAGTTCCTGAAGGCTTAGTTGACTTCTTTCAGGGGCTTTAATTCTGACCAGAACAAGATTGACTCACTGCATCCTGGTAGATCATCAAAAAGAAAGCACTCCCAGTGTGTGGAGCCAAAGGAGAAAGGGTGGAGGTGAAGTTCCTAGGCATCCCAAGCTCCATGAGACACTATCTCTGGAAACTCAAAGACAAACCCAAAGACAAGCTTCCATTTTACACTTATTAGCAGCATAATTATAGCTAAATAACTAAATCTCCAAAATTCAGTTACCTTGTATTTAAAATGGGAATGATAAAAATTGTACTGCAGAAGTTTATGTGGAAGCTTGAAGATTGTGCATATAAATCACACCGGATACAGTTTTTAAGAGCACAGTACATATTTTTTGTTAATTCATTAAAGATTCTTCATGTGCAGTCTGTTATTATGCCTCCAACCTAGGTCACATCTTTCTTCCTCCCCATCTCTGCCCCACCTCCTACACTTTAAGTGAAATGGAAATGATTGCCTTTTGTTGAACATCTTATTTCCTGATTGTAGCCAAACCTATTTTTTTCTCCAAAACGAATTTCCTTGTCTTCCACATTCGCAGATTTTTCACTTAATGCTTGACTCCCAGGAATGTGCACTGTCTATCCCAGTGTCCTAAGCAGCTGGATGCCAGTAGACTTTGGAAATGAATTACAAGAAAGAACACAACTTCTCAGTTTGTCTTTAAGACAGAGCTAGAGTACATTCTTTGCACCCCCTTCTCTCCTTTTCTTTAATCTGCTATTTGTAGATGACAGTTTAGACCAAAATAACAGGTCATATCCAGAGATAGTAGATAAATGAGTTAGCAAAATTCTTAAGGATTATATCAGCCTAGGAACTTCGCATGAGATGGAAATAAATGTCTCTTTTGTTTATATTACTGTTACTAATGTCTACCTGCAATTTACAACTAAACTTAATCCTACATGGTAGAATGCCAGTGTCTTGATGAATCCTAATGATTCTGCCTGGAATGCCAGTTCTTGTACTGATTTGTATAATAGGGAATTTTTTCCACTGTCCATGAAAATACAGCTTAAGTATTGTTCATTCCAGAATTTCTTCCTGTATTCCATAGGCAAACATAAGCAGGTACATCATCCTCATCATGGCAATTATCATTATGTATATTAATGATTACTTTCCCCCCTGCCTCCCTGTACTGTGAGAGCCTTGCCTCATTTATTTCTTGATGACATAAGCCAATATAAAGGCTGGCCCATCGTAGGAATATATGAAACCTTTGAATGAATGAATAGTAAGTACATGAATGAACAACAAATAAATTCATGGGGATGTTTCTATTTCTATTCAGACAGGGTCCTCACAGTACTGAATATTTTTTTCTTACCTACCCATCTTGTTCCTCCGTGATAGAAAGGAGTTGCTTCAACACTGAGTAACAATTGCCTTCAGAGTTTCTTAGTCACATCAGAATGCCCTCCTCCAAGGTTCACTGTGATTTCCTATTGATTTTTCCAACCAGAAATCTCAGCTTCACTGATGAGACTACAAAGGAGAGGAGGAGGAGGAACCCTGTGAAACCCATGCGTCCTTCAATCTTCATTACCTTCTGCTGTTCTAGTCCTGAGATGATTCAATTACATAGTATGTTCTCAGGTCTTTTTTCCCCAACCATAGGACTACTTATGAAAAATTAAATGAGTTACATAAAGGAGATTATATTGCTGCTCTTCCAAACCTTAGAAAAAAATGAATCATCAGAAACTAGAATAGACCAATACATGTTATTTTGATTTAAACTTCAGATTAGTTCATTGCTAGGGTTTATTTGCTAGTACATTGCTACTACAAATTTTCCTAAAATATCAATACAAAAATGTAATTAGATGTTCTTTCAAGGTCTTATTTCCTCCAATCTACAAAATATAAATTGCATTCTAAAGATTCTCTTTGTATTACTAAATAATCCATATTGCTTAGATTTTGTATGTGGTAAACACAACCCTGGCTGTATTATTACAACTCAGATATGTTCAAATTCAGATTCAATTGGCTTCAATTATGGTGACTTCAGCCAATTGAAAAGGGATTTTAATCTAAAATGTATGCTTTCAATGGTTCAGAGGATTTTAGAATTTGAACTGCACTTTCTCAGTTAGCACTTTAAGTGATATGGGAATGAGAGAGGGGAATAGTGGCTGACTTGATTACAACATAATTCAAACTGAACTGTTTGCAGCAATGATTCACAAAGTTGCCAGGTAATATGAACTGGTTAGCATTAACTCCTTATAGACTAGGGCCCAAGTCACTTATACACAGTGTTTGTATGTTTTGGGGGGCTATTTTAAGGTCATTAATGTCCAACTTAGATTTTGTGAGTACCTACTAGATGTTGTATGGGCAAGCTTGCTGAGATTAACCATGTGCAGATTAATGAGAGACTTACAACCATCTGTCCAGGCTTACGAGGGGGGAAACCCAGAGTGCATGAACAACATAGAAGAGGCCACTAACTCGGTCCTGGCTGAATAAAGGCAGTGTTTTCAGAACACTGTTTGACATCTACACAGGTATGATTGTGAAAATGTGTGTGGTTAGTTATGCAAAGCAGTAAAGAGAAGTGATCCAGGCAGAAAAGGAAATGGGGAATTCTCCACCATCCCTTCCACTGTACAGCTTTGGATCAGTTAAGTCCACAGGACTCCTGCCCACTGAGAAGCAAGAGTCATTGATCAGTCCAAACCCAAGAGAGAGAATTGGCATGGAAAGGAGGGAAGAAGGCTCTGGCATCAGACCACCAGGGATTGAGTTCCAGCTCTCTACTATTTCAGCCATGGATTCATTATTTAACCAGAAATCACCTGTTGAGTATTCTCTATGTTCCAAGGATTTTTCAAACACTAGGAATACAACAAAACTGGTCAATCCTCTGTAGCCATGGAGTTCATAATCTAATAGCACAAACTATTCAAATAAACACATTATTTGGTACTTTAGAGCAGGATTTAACCAGACTGTGGTGTGTAGGAACAGTCTGATGTTAGAGCGTTCCTGTCAACTTCCATAAGTAGGGGATATTTAAGCAAAGAATTGAAGGAGGTGGTGGAATTAGTTATATGAAGATCTCTAATGAAATGATGAACATGGGCCAGTTTGCATCTATCTGTTAGTTTCACCGTCTGTTGAATGGGAAAGATGATAATAATGAAGTCATTGGGTTATTATGATAATTAAATGAGTTAATACCTGTGCTATTCCCAGGAGGGTGTCTGACACAGAGTAAGTATTAACTAATTACTTGCTATTGTTGTTGCTGCTGTTTTCAAACTGGGCCCTCTTGCTCATTTCTCCTTTCAGAAAACCTTCCCAAAGTCATCCTTGTTTCCTCTCTTTGCTGCATACGTATGTAATATAATAGCAAACCTTTTCACTGTGTCCAAACTATGTCCCAAATCTGATCTCTTCCAAACTTCTCCACTGCCACTAGACTAATCTAAAATGTCCTGGACTACTCGGAATTCTCCAAAGTTTTCTCTTTGCCTCCTTTCTTGTTCTACCATGATTCATTCTTCATGCAGTATTTTGTTCTGTTTGTTTCCTAGTCATTTTTTTTACATAAATCGTGTCATGTTGCTTTCCTACATCAAATCTCCAGTAGCTTCCCACTGCATTAATAACAGCATTCAGAGCTATTCTCTCATTCTGCAAACTGTGATGGGGTCTAGTCCCCACTTCCCTCTGCCCTAGCAACTGACCTTGTAGTTACATGAGAAAGCTGAGCAAGTTTCTTCCACGGGGCATTTCCTTTTGCTCTTCTTTTAACCTAGAATGACTGCTCCATTTATCTTTGTATAGCTAGCCCTTTCTTGCCATCAAGGCTCAGTTTAAAAGTCCTTTCTATTTTTTTTTAAAGAATATTTTCTGTTTATGACAAAGCATTAATAGTTAAAGATATCTTACAAATACATAGACTAAAACAAACACAATTTAAATTCGAAGAGAATGAGAATAAAAAACCCTCATGATAAACACACAATATTGTCCCATTTATTCACAATGTTTTAATTATTTTTTATTTTTATGGATTTTGATTCCTTGTACACAAATGGGGTACATCTTATCATTTCTTAGGTTGTGAACAATGTATATCAATATCATATTATGACATTTGCAGATAATTGGGTGGAACTGGAGAATATCATGCTAAGTAAAATAAGCCAATCTCAAAAATTCAAAGGTCGATGTTTTCCCTTATAGGTGGATGATGATATATAATGGGGATGGAGGGTGGGAGTGGGTGAGAGAAGACTGGAGGAACTTTAGATTACATAGAGGGAAATGAGAGGGGGAGGGGGCAGGGGATATGAAAAATGATGGAACGAGATAAACATCATCATTACCCTATGTAAAAGTATTTCTTCGAAGTGTTGTTTTTTTTTTTTTTTTTTTTTTTTTTTTTTTGGTGACCATTCAATCTGGAGATGGCCCCTAGTCAACTTCGGTTATAGTAACCTGGGTAGTTTTCTTCATAGGGTTCTATTTGTATAGGATCTGTCATTTCACTCCCAGAGTGTGAAAGCTTGAATCTTATCAATCTTGCTCAATCCTGTTTCCCCAGGACACAACAGTGCAACTAGCCCTGTTGGATGAATGGACATATGGCGTTTTTTTGGCTGAAGATTTGGAGAAGACACTGAACATTCTCTCAGATCAGCATATGTATGCAAACTAGTGTTGGTAATCACTGTCCAGACAAGAAAAACACACTAAGGTTCAGTGATTTAAGCTTCATAGTCTCCTTAGATTCCTTTGAGTTCTGATAGACTGTGAAATGCTGGGGACTACATGCCTGAATATCTTCTGTTGATTCCACATCAGTATCATTACAAAAGTTTAGAATACATTTCCATACTCAGTCCACATGGAAAATTCTAAGTATCACTTCAAAAACAACTTAAGCATCACCTGCTATAAAATTATTTTCTGAACCACCACTGGAATTCTTGCAAATCTCAATTCTGATTTTTGTCATGCTGTGCTGCAATTACTCATCTACAGATATTTCTTTTCCTTTTAACCTTGGAAATTTTGAAAGCACTGAAAATATGTTAATAACCTTTGTGCATATTCAAAGAATAATAGCTGCTCAGTGTTTGGTGAATGAAGATACAGGTGCTCTGCTATTTATCTCATGTACTGTGATAGCAAATTAAGATGAGAATCTAGACCAATAACTGAATATTGAACAGATGCTCATTTTTACAACACATGAGTCCCTATCATTGTATTTGTGTGTACTGGCCCTTTCTAGAACTTAGATGCAGAAGTGAGTTTGATAGTAGAAAGCTGTAAAGAGTGAACTCATATTTCATCTTAGAATGGAATGCTACTTTCTCACTTAATCGATAAATGAACTGAATTGCTTCAGAAAAATTACAATTTATCCTAAAGATAAAACTGAAAATTATGTAATAAAATGTGGCCTTGTGTCACAACCATCTATATTTGATGTAGATAAAGATATATAAATCTCTTTCTCCATCTTTAAAATGGTCATAAAAATATAAAGTTCAAACCTACATGACACAAATGGGCCAAATTTTATGACAGAACTAGCTTTTAATATAATTTTAAGATTTTTGGAGATATTTATGGGAAAGACTGAACTCAGTTTTGCAAAAAACAAACAAAGCATAAAGTATGGCAGTACTTGCCAATATATCTGTGTTATTGTAAACATTTTCCTTTAAGAAAATAAAACATTTGTGCTGGGGTACAGCTCAGGTGGTAGAGTTTTTGGCTATCTAGCAGGAGTAAGAACCTGAATTTGATTTCTAGCATCACACACACACACACACACACACACACACACACACACACACATCAAAAGTTTTTTAAAAAGAAATTAAGGTAATTTACAAGAATCATAATAGTGCCAGTCACTAGCCCAGTGCCTGCACACATTTCCTGTGTTGAGACCCGACCCAGCACCTGCCAGTGCCTGCACCCACACTGCAGCTGACCATCTATCAACACGTGGGGTTGCCTCTGTCCACTAGCATGGATTATTCCCGACCTGGAGGACACCATCCCTAGCGGGGCATCACCCTTTCTGGAACACCGCATTATCAACTTCCTCCTAGTCATCAGCTTACTGAAGACTAGGAGGTTTGAACTGTAGAGTATAGTTTTATTGTAGATTTTTTTAGTACTATTATTACAATTATTCCTATTCTACTTACTATTAGTCCTACTTTTCTTTTATTAATATTTTTCTCACTCTATATTCCTCTTATCTATCTGTTTCCTTGGAGACTCATTCTCCCTTTTCTCATACTAACAACCAATTTCTTTTAATTTCACTTTCACTATTCCTATGACATAGTACCTCTATGGACTCACTTCTTATCTCATTAATGATATATTTTACATCCCTCCCCATCCTCTTTGCCCACCATTAGAAATTGGGGTCCTCATTGCAAATCTATTTGTTATGCTGTAGATAACAATTGAACTCATCTTCTCTGTTTATTAAGACAATGCAGTTAATATCTTAATAGGCTTAAGGATGCATATTGTTTGTATTGTGAGCTGCTAATATTGATCTCTCATTTCAAGGTGAGGTACTGGAAATCTGCAGGAACACTATAACTCTATGGGGGGAAATTGCAATACCTCAGATTCTCACTGCTAGAGGGAAAAGATACACAAACAACATGAGAAAACAAGGGAAGAAAGTGTCCCAAACAAATGCTGTATCAATAGACTCCAATGATAGTATGCAGAAGAAATATCAGAAAGGGAGTTCAGAATGTACATGATTAAAATTATCCAAAAAGCAAAGGATGAGATAAGAGAACAAGTGCAGGCAATGAATGATTACACCAATAAACATTGAAAGAGCAAATGGGGGAAGCAAAAGAGCATTTCAATAAAGAGATGGAGATTCTGAAAGAAAGCAAACAGAAATCCTTGAAATGAAGGAAACAATAAACCAAATTAAAAACTCAATAGAAAATATAACCAACAGGCTAGATCGCTTGGAAGACAGAACCTCAGATATTGAAGAGAAAATACTTAATCTTGAAAACAAAGTTGATCAAAGAGAGGAGAGGGTAGAGAACTGATGAACAAAACCTCCGAGAATTATGGGATATCATGAAAAGACCAAATTTAAGAAGTACTGGGATTGAGGAAGGCACAGGGATACAAACCAAAGGAATGAATGAATAATCTATTCAATGAAATAATATCAGAAAATTTCCCAAACATGAAGAATGAAATGGAAAATCAAATACATGAGGTTTACAAGACATCAAATGTTCAAAATTACAACAGATTCACACAAAGTCACATTATGATGAAAATAACTAACATACGAAATAAAGATAGAATTTTAAAGGCTGCGAGAGAAAAGCATCAGATTACATATAGGGGGAAACCAATGTGGATATGAGCAGATTTCTTAGCCCAGACTCTAAAAGCTAGAAGGACCTGGAACAACATATTTCAAGCTTTGAAAGGTAATGAGTGCCAACCAAGAATTTTATACCCAGCAAAACTTACCCTCTGATTTGATGATGAAATAAAATCTTTCCATGATAAACAAAATAGAAATACAAATAGAAAGCCTGCACTACAGAACATTCTCAGCAAACTATTCCATGAAGAAGAAATGAAAAACAATGTAAGTCAGCAAAGGGAGAACCTACCCTAAAGAAATAACCAATTAAAGGAGAAACCAAGTTAAGTTGAAAAACCAAAAATAAGGCAAAATGATAGGAATGCAAATCATATCTCAATAATGTTTATGGCCTAAACTCACCAATCAGAAAACATAGACTAGCAGATGGGATTAAAAAGAAAGACCCAACAATATCCTGCCTTCAAGAGACTCATCTCACAGGAAAAGATACCCACAGACTAAATGTGAAAGGATGGGGAAAAACATTCCATGCATATGGATTCTGTAAAAGTGTGGAGGTTCCCATCCTCATATCAGATAAAGTGGACTTCAAGCCAAAGTTCGTCAGAAGGGATAAAGAAGGACATTTCCTACTGCTTAAGGGAAGCATAAATCAGCAAGACATAGCAATCATTAATACTTATGACCCAAGCAGTGGTATATAAATATACATTAAACAAATCCTTCTCAATTCCAGGAACCAAATAGACTATAACATAATAATACTAGATGAATTTAACACACCTCTCTCACCATTGGACAGATCTTCCAAACAAAAATTGAACAAAGAAACCATAGAACACAATAACACAATCAATAATTTATACTTAACAGACATATATAGAGTATTCCATCCACCAACAGGTGAATAACACTTTCTTCTCAGCTGCACATGGATCCTTCTCTGAAACAGACCATGTGTTATGCCACAAAGTTACTCTTAGCAATCACAAAAAAAAATAGAGATACTACCTTGTATTCGATCAGATCATAATGGATTGAAATTAGAAATAAATGACAGAATAAAAAACAAACTACTCCAACACCTGAAGACTAAATAATACACTACTGAATGATGCATGGATAATAGAAGACATCAGGGGGGAAACAAAAAAATTCTTCAAGATAAACAGGAAAATGATAAAACATATGAAAATCTGTGGGACACTATGAAAGAGTACTAAGAGAAAAATTCATTCAATGGAGTGCATTAAATAAAAGAAGAAAAAGTCAACAAATAAATGACCTAACATACTCAAAGCCCTAGAAAAGGAAGAACAGATCAACACCAAAAGTGGTAGAAGACAGGAAATCACTGAATTTAAAGCTGAAAACAGTGAAATTGAAACAAAAGAAAGAATTCAAAAAATTGACAAAATAAGAAGTTCTTTGGAAAAAATAAACAAAATTGATAAACCCTTAAACACACTAATGGAGAGAAAACTCAAATTATTAAAATTCATGATGAAAAAGTAATATCATGACAGACACTATTGAAATAAAAACATAACAGAAGCTGTTATGAACATAGAAGCTATTTTGAAAATCTATACTCCAACAAAATAGAAAATCTTAAAGAAATTGACAAGTTTCTAGAGGTATACGATCCACTGAAACTGAATCTGGAGGACATACAAAATTTAAATAGATCACTTTGAAGCAATGAAGTAGAAAAAGTCATAAAAAGCCTCCCAATATAGAAAAGCCTTGGGCCAGATGGATTCTCAGTCAAGTTCTACAAAATCTTCAAAGAAGAACTCATTCCTATATTCCTCAAAGTATTCCGTGAACACTTCCAAACTCATTCTATGAAGCTAATATCACCCTGATACCAAAACCAGACAGAGACAAATCAAGGAAAGAAAACTTTAGACCAATATTCCCAATGAACATAGATGCAAAAATTCTTAACAAAGTTTTAGGTAATGACATATGAAATGTATTACAAATATAGTGCACCATGATCAAGTGAGTTTCAACCCAGGGATGCAAGGTTAGTTCAACATCTGAAACTCAATAATGTAATTCATCCCATCAATAAACTTAAAGTAAAGAATGATATGATTATTTCAATAGATGAAGGAAAATCATTTGATAAAATATAGTACCCCTTCATTCTAAAAACACTAGAAAAAAATAGGGATAGTAGGAACATAACTCAACATTGTAAAGGCCATCTATGCTAAGCCCACAACCAACATCATTCTAAATGGAGAAAAACAGAAAGCATTCCCCCTAAAAACTGGAACAAGGCAGGGTTACTCTCTTTCACCACTTCTATTCAACATCGTCCTTGAAACTCTAGCCAAAGCAATTAGACAGACCAAAGAAATTAAAGGGATATGAATAGGAAAAGAAGAACTTAAACTATCATTACTTGACAATGATATGATTCTATATTTAGAGGAGCCAAAAAAAAAATTCCACCAGAAAACTTCTAGAACTCATAAATGAATTCAGTAAAAGTAGCAGGATATAAAATCAACACTCATAAATCTAATGCATTTTTATTCATAAGTGATGAAACCTCTGAAAGAGAAATTAGGGAAACTATCCCATGCACAATAGCCTCAAAATAAATGAAATACTTGGAAATCAATCTCACAAAAGCGGTGAAAGACCTCTACAATGAGAACTACAGAACACTAAAGAAAGAAATTAAAGAAAACCTTAGAAGATGGAAACATCTCCCATGTTCTTGGATAGGCAGAATTAATATTGTCAAAATGGCCATACTACCAAAATTGCTATACAAATTCAATGCAATTCCAATTAAAATCCCAATGCTGTTCCTCATAGAAATAGAGAAAGCAATCATGAAATTCATTTGGAAGAATAAGAGACCCAGCTAGAGCAATCCTTAGCAGGAAGAGTGAAGCAGCGGGTATCACAATACCACACACTCAAATATACTGAAGAGCAATAGTAAGAAAGGCACCATGGTATTGTCACCAAAATAGACAGGTAAACCAGTGGTATAGAATAGGGGACACAGACACAAACCCACATACAAACTATTATCTCATACTAGACAAAGGTGTCAAAAATATGCAATGGAGAAAAGAGAGCCTCTTCAACAAATGGTGTTGGGAAAACTGGAAATCCACATGCAACAAAATGAAACTAAACCCCTGTCTCTCACCCTGCACAAAACTCAACTCAAAATGGATCAAGAACCTAGGAATCAGACCAAAGACCCTGCACCCTATAGAAGAAAAAGTAGGTCCAAATCTTCATCATGTCAGCTTAGGACCAGTCTTCCTTAACATGACTCCCAAAGCACAAGAAATGAAAGCAAGAGTCAATAACTGGGACAGATTCAAACTAAAAAGCTTTCTGTCAGCAAAGGAAACTATCAGTAATGTGAAGAGAGAGCCTACAGAGTGGGAGATAATCTTTGCCACACACACTCAGATAGAGCACTAATCTCCAGAATCTTAAAGAACTCAAAATACTTTACACCAAAAATACAAATATCCCCATCAATAAATGGTCTAAGGAAATGAGCAGACACTTCACAGAAAAAGATCCACAAGTTATCAACAGATATATGAGAAAATGTTCAAAATCTCTAGTAATCAGAGAAATGCAAATCAAAACTACCCTAAGATTCCATCTCATCCCAATTAGAATGGTGATTATGAATAATATAAGCAATAATAGGTGTTGGCCAGGATGTGGGGAAAAGGTACACTCATACATTGCTGGTGGGGTTGCAAATTAGTGCAGCAGTGTGGAGATTCCTTAGAAATCTTGGAATGGAACCACCATTTGACCCAGCTATCCCACTCCTTGGCCTATACCCAAAGGACTTAAAATCAGCATACTACAGTGATGCAGTCACATCAATGCTTTTAGCAGCTCACAATAGCTAGAATGTGGAACCAACCTAGATGCCCTTCAATAGACGAATGAATAAAGAAACTGTGGTATATATACACAAAGGAATATTATTCAGTCATAAAGAAAAATAAAATTATGGCATTTTTCAGGTAAATAGACAGAGTTGGAGAATATCATACTATGTGAAATAAGTCAATCCCAAAATCTAAAGGCCAAATGATTACTCTGATAAGTGGATGATGGTACTTAAGTAGCACGGTGAGGTAAGTGAATAATGGAGGAAGGATGGATTGTGTAGAGGGAAATGAGGGGTGTGGAGGGGGTGGTGGGAATGAAAGATAATAGAATGAGAGAAACATCATTATCCTATGTACATGTATAATTACACAAACGGTGTGACTCTACTTTGTGTACAACCAGAGAAATGAAAGTTGTTCCCCATTTGTGTAAACTAAATCAAAATTAAAAAACCAAGAATCATAATAGCAAAAAAGGAAAAATAAGAGATAAATAGACTTAGGAAAATTAGAAAGATCTGTTTCAGAAAAATCTTATAAGATTCCTTTGGAATCATCACTAAGATTGTGAACTAAAATTATAGTTCGGCAGTGTTCTGTTGGCAATACAAAAATAGAAATACAGTAAAATGATGGCTTTGGCTTCAAGAAAAACAAAATTTTTTTTTAGCATGTTTGTAAAATAAGTCTGTTACGTACAGAACTTGATATATGGAACATCATGTGATAATGGATAATGTTCTTAAAATCAATGCAAATGCCAAGAATAGTAACCTAATGGTGGTGGTAATGGTGGTGGCAGGAATTCAGGCTCTAGAATACTCATGTCATAGTGTAGCATATGCCAACTGTATTTCAGTTACTTCATTGAAATTCATGAATTTTCAACAATCATCTTTCAAGGTTGCCATTTTATGAATCAAAAACATTCAAGGCTACCCAATTACTGATATTTTCAGCACTTTCTTAGTCCAAGATTCATGTATTTTCCACCATTTCTCTATAACAACAGAAGTAGTTTATAGATTATAAGATGAAAGCAATAGTCAAGTGCAATTCAACTTGGGAATAAGTCAATGTATTAAATATTGTTTTCTGTTGGTTTAAATTGATACATAAGTAAAATTTAGATATCCTATAGGAATATGTATATGATATTCCCTTGATTATCCCTCTTTCTTGCTTTCTTGACTACAAGCAGGTTGTTTGTATTTATGCTCTGACAAAGTCTTAAGAGTGCTAAAACACAGATTCAAATTCAATAGTACTAAGCAATCCCTATTTAGGTGATTTTATCTCATTTAACCTTTTTCTGAAGCCTCATTATTCTATATTAATACTATTTATTCAACAGCTACTTAATAGTAAATACTTACTAGATTCTTGTCACTCTGCTAGGTATGTAACCACATGATTTTACTACAAAATGCAACTGGACAAGTCAACCTACACTATCAGAATGGAAATCTTTAGCCAATAATTTGACCACACATCTCAATTACTGATATGAGAAGCAAGGTAGTTTAATATCTGTGTGAAACATTCAAAAATGTTTTTCCCAAGTGCAAACTTTTGCTTAAGATGTATAGAAATGGATATATTAATGAATTCATAATGTGTGAACCCAAACTTCCATGCTTTTTCCAAATCACTAATCACTATATCGATAAACCAGAGCCAAACATTATGATATACACTGGGACAGGACAAGTAAAAGCAATCATTGCCTTGAAAAGATGACTAGGTAACATTTAATGCAAGAATTAACATGCTTTCTAGAAGTAAAAGTGTATACAAAGGCATGAATAATTTTCTGGTTTACTTCCTTGGAAGAATCAATGCTCATCTACAACAGAAGCTCAAAATTTTCCAGCCAGAAAAGAAATCTTAAATTGCATGGAAATTGTACTTCAAACATCATCTACCCTAGAATGTTGCAATTTGGGAAAATTGCTTTGGAGTATTTACCTCTGGGTGTGCAAAGGAAATGTCTTCTTATAATCAGTACAGAAATGTGAAATGTACTTTTAAGCAGCACTACAGCACTCACATGCTCAGGGAGATCTTGGCACAGGTAAGGCAAGTTCCCCAAATGCAATTATCTAGCATTAAAGAGCATTATTATTGATGTTTTATACTCCATCTGACTAACCACAAAAGGAAAGAATCATGCTACCTCAATTACCCAGAGTCACTCCTCCTCTGCTCTTCTTTTCCATGTACCTGATGTGTGGCTTTGGAATTCAAGTCTAATTGTCCTCAGTTGGAAGTAAATAACAAATTCTCTCAAGCAGGCAGTAACACTTGGAGATAAATGCGGAGAGCTTGCACTCTCCAGCTCCCGCTGCTACCCACAGTAACTCCACCCTGGCTGGAATGGGCAGTTTCTTCAGAAGAATGGTATGCTTCTTGCATTCTTGAACACAGAGTATTTTTAATTTATCTATCCAAAAACGACTAGGTGGCACAGAGTTGCCATTATACATAGATCACCAAAAAGGTTATTTCATAGCAGGGATTTATTTTATGCTGTCAAAAAGAAAGAATACTCTAAATAAATTGAAACCGGACTTTATTGGTTTCTCTCTTCCCAGAAGAGGAAATTATTTTGCTGGGGTGATGTAGGATCATGAAGACAGTGTTATTACTCCTCTGGATGTTTTGTTTAGTAGTCAGGGAGAGGAATGAAATTAACGTTTATTGAGTTCCTGGACAGAAGGTGGGGCTGTACTCGTCATCTATGTGGATGATATTTAATTGCATTTCTGTAATAACTCTGAGAGTGAGGTGTCGTAATTCTTTTTCTCTACAATAAAATAAGAGAAGCATCTCACATTCATTAAGTGCTTCATATGTACAGGTCACTCCTGTCAGTCAGCACACATGATTCTTCATAGACATAGACATATGCTCCATCCTGTAACCATCCGATTTATTGAAAGTTTAGGACAACAGATAAATGAAATAAGCTGACAAAATTGAGTTAGCTAAAATTAGTAAAATTCATACTGTATATAATTAACATTCTATGTGAGGAAGCCAGGAACTGGGATCCTCTTAATATCAACTAACTAGGACCTAAGGTAAATTATAGTTTTAATTCAGAAAACAGGAAAAAAAAATAAACTGCATTATACCTATGCTGGGCAGTTACCTTAGAACCATTGAGAAGCCACAAGGAAAGGAAAATACCATAAGCAATCAGTGCAGAAAGACAGGGGAACCTTTCTATGAGCTAATAAACTTCAGAGTAAGTTATTTTAGTTGAGGTTTTGTATCACCTGAAGCTACTTGAGTAGATGGATGGTCCTGTCACCTTTCTCAAGCAACCCCTGTCTGTATCACACGTAGCTTGCCATCCACAACTGATCCTTTACTTTTCATATGTGCACACTGAAGAACCTGAGGGAGGTAGCAGAACTCCCATTCTAACAAATGTACCTGACTCCAAAGCAAGACCTTCCCACATCATGTACAGTGAAAGGACCGCTGGCCATTTGAGGAGAGGGTAGATATAAGAAAGTCTTAAGATTCATAAAATGATGTGAAGATCTTTTGAAACCAAATAATGAAGTCATTCAAAGTGATCCCACTCCATATCCTTAGGAGATACTGTAAATGTACCAAGTCCTTGCAGACCATGCAGTTAGTATAGACAAGGTTATATGTGCGCATCATTTTCTCTTCCAGCACAGAGCAGGATTATTGCCTATTCCAGTCTTCTTCCTCTATCTCAAGGACCATGAGTTTAAGATGGAAGGAGCCCCAGACAAAAATTTGCAAAAAGACCAATTACTTTGGAGTTTCACTTCTGGGTGTTCAAGAAAAATGTCTGGTAATCAGAAGACATGTGTACCCAAGCAGAATTGAAGAACTTAGTCCCTCAGAACAAATACAGTCTCAAAGAAAGTAAGAAAAACATCCTAAATGCATTATCTCACATTAAAGAACTTTTTGCTCCATAAGTTATTACCTAATCTTTCACATCAAATTAGTTTTCAATTTGTATTCAAATAATACCAAGCTTATTATCATCTATTCTGATGTTATACATAGTCAATAAGGAAGAAATAAGTAAAATGTATAGCAAATTACCTAGTGTTAAGTTTTAAAGATATAAATCAATGGAAGCAATGGAAATATCAGTTGGAGGGGATAGATAGTGAAAATTTTGGGTAGGGTCACCTGTGAAATATTCACATTGAAGTTGACTTTCAATAATTAATTAATTAAGTTATAATTAATTCACAAGAAGTATACCAATTTTCAATGTAGAGTTCAGTGAAATTTGCCAATATGTATATTCTTATCTGTGCCCTACAATCTAGTTATAGAGCACCTCCACCATCCCACATTTTCCTTGTATCTCCATGCACGTAATCCTCAATCTGGGACTACAGGAAACACTAATCTTCTTTCTGACACTATACTTCTAAATATCATATTTCTCTTTTCCAAAATTTAAACAGAATTTTCTAGTGAATATTTTTATGTCCATCAGATGGTTGGGGGATTCATCCATATTAGTATTAAGTATAATAATTCACTTGCATCTATGGATCTATTGATATATTCCTATATATCTTAAATGTATTTTTATACATTTCCACTTTGAGAATACACTGTAGACTTTTATGCCTTCACTTTTAATGGACATTTGGGCTGTTTGTAGATTTTTATTATTATAAAATTTGTGTACTGTCTGTTGTCATTAACAAATTGTGTGTGAATCTATAAGTGAGCATAGATTCTCATTTTTCCTTGGTAAATAACGATGAGAATAATTGTTGAGGCATATAGTAGGCATTTTAACTTTGTAAAGAAAACTACTCAAAGCTTTTCTGAAGTAGGTTAAAAACTTATTCTAACAGTGTGTGTGAAATTCATTTACTTCATATCCTCTTGAACATATGGCGTTAAAACTTTGTTGAGGTGTCTTGAATTTTCATTTTTGTAGGGGTGCATAATGTTGAACATGCTTTCAGGTGTCTTCTGATTATTCACATACATACATTTTACCATAGG
This sequence comes from Sciurus vulgaris, assembly GCF_902686455.1. NCBI lineage: Eukaryota > Metazoa > Chordata > Mammalia > Rodentia > Sciuridae > Sciurus > Sciurus vulgaris. The sequence goes on from NC_136472.1 coordinate 78,298,500, forward strand.
TATTCTTTTTTTATTGTACATAAATGGGATACAGTTGTTTCTCTGTTTGTACATGGAGTAAAGGCATACCATTTGTGCAATCATAAATTTGCATAGGGTGATGTTGTTTGATTCATTCTGTTATTTTTTCCCTTCCCCCCACCCCTCCCACCCCTCTTTTCCCTCTATACAGTCCTTCCTTCCTCCATTCTTGCCCCCTCCCTAACCCTAACTCTAACCCTAACACTCACACTCCCAATTATGTGTCATCATCCACTTATCAGCAATATCATTTGTCCTTTGGTTTTTTGAGATTGGCTTATCTCACTTAGCATGATTTCTCCAATTTCATCCATTTGCCTGCAAATGCCACTATTTTATCTTTCTTTATGGCTGGAGTAATATCCATTATATATATATGTGTGATATATATATATATATTATATATATATATTATATATCACAGTTCTTTAACCATTCATCAATTGAAGGACATCTGGTTGGTTCCATAGTCTGGCTACTGTGAATTGAGCAGCTATGAACATTGATGTGGCTGTATCTCTGTGGTATGCTGATTTTAAGTCCTTTGGATATAGGCCAAGGAGTGGGATAGCTGGGTCAAATGGTGGTTCCATTCCAATTTTCTAAGGAATCTCCACACTGCTTTCCAGAGTGGCTGCACTAATTTGCAGTCCCACCAGCAAATGTATGAATATACCTTTCTTCCCACAATCCTCACCACCACCTGTTGTTGCTTGTATTCTTGATAATCGTCATTCTAAATGGGGTGAGATGGAATCATAGGATGGTTTTGATTTGCATTTCTCTTATTACTAGAGATGTTGAACATTTTTCCATATGTGTGTTGATTGCTTGTGGATCTTCTTCTGTGAAGTGTCTGTTCATTTCCTTAGCCCATTTTTGATTGGGTTATTTGCATTCTTGGTGTAGAGTTTTTTGAGTTCTTTAGAGATTCTGAAGAGTAGTGATCTATCTGAAGTATGATTGGCAAAGATATTCTCCCACTCTATAGGCTCTCTCTTCACATTGCTGATAGTTTTCTTTGCTGAGAGAAAGCTTTTTAGTTTGAGTCTATCCCAGTTATTGATTCCTGCTTTTATTTCTTGTGCTATGGGAGTCCTGTTGAGGAAATCTGGTCCTAAGCTGACGTGTTGAAGATCTGGACCTACTTTTTCTTCTGTAATCTGCAGGGTCTCTAGTCTGATTCCGAGGTCCTTAATCCATTTTGAGTTGAGTTTTGTGCAGAGTGAGAGATAGGGGTTTAATTTCATTCTGTTGCATATGGTTTTCCAGTTTTCCCAGCACCATTTGTTGAAGAGGCTATCTTTTCTCCATTGCATATTTTTGACACCTGTGTCTAGTATGAGAAAATTGTATTTATTTGGGTTTGTGTCCATGTCCTCTCTTCTGTACCATTGATCTACCTGTTTATTTTGGTACCAATACCATGCCGTTTTTGTTACTATTGCTTTGTAGTAGAGTTGAAGATCTGGTATTACAATACCCCCTGCTTCACTCATTCTCCTAAGGATTGCTTTAGCTATTCTGGGTTTTTTTTTCTTCCAGATGAATTTCATAACTGCTTGCTCTATTTCTGTAAGGTACGTCATTGCGATTTTAATTGGAATTGCATTGAATTTGTATAGCATTTTTGGTGGTATGGCCATTTTGACAGTATTAATTCTGCCTATCCAAGAACATGGGAGATGTTTCCATCTTCTAAGGTTTTCCTTAATTTCTTTATTTAGTGTTCTGTAGTTCTCATTGTAGAGGTCTTTCACCGCTTTTGTGAGATTGATTCCAAGTATTTTATTTTTTTTCGATGCTATTGTGAATGGGGGTAGTTTTCCTAATTTCTCTTTCTGAAGATTCATCACTTATGTATAAAAATGCGTTGGATTATGAGCATTGATCTTGTAACCTGCTACTTTACTGAATTCACTTATGAGTTCTAAAAGCTTTCCTGGTGGAATTTCCCCAGTTCCGTTAAGTAGATAATCATAGTCATCAGCAAATAGGGATAGTTTGAGTTCTTCTTTTCCTATTCATATCCCTTTAATTTCTTTGGTCTGTCTAATTGCTCTGGCTAGAGGTTCAAGGACGAATATTGAATAGAAGTGGTAAAAAGAGGGCATCTCTGCCTTGTTCCAGTTTTTAGGGGGAATGCTTTCAGAGTTTTTTCACCATTTAGAATGATATTAGCCATGGGCATAGCATAGATAGCCTTTACAATGTTAAGGAATGTTCCCACTATCCTATTTTTTCTACTGTTTTGAGCATGAAGGGGTGCTGTATTTTATCGAATGCTTTTTTCTGCATCTATTGAAATAATCATGTGATTCTTGACTTTAAGGGCTATTGATATGGTGAATGACATTTATTGATTTCCTGATGTTGAACCAAACTTGCATCCCGGGATGAAACCCACTTGAACATGGTGCACTATCTTTTTAATATATTTTCGTATGTGATTTGCTAAACTTTTGTTGAGAATTTTTGGGTCAATGTTCATTAAGGATATTGGTCTGAAATTTTCTTTCCTTGATGTCTCTCTCTCTGGTTTAGGTATCAGGGTAATATTGGCTTCATAGAATGAGTTTGGGAGGGTTCCCTCCTCTTCTATTTCATGGAAGATTTTGAGAAGTATTGGAATGAGCTCTTCTTTAAAGGTTTTGTAGAACTCAGCTGAGAACCCATCTGGTCCTGGACTTTTCTTTGTTGGTAGGCTTTTGATGACTTCTTCTATTTCATTACTTGAAATTGGTCTATTTAAATTGTGTATGTCCACCTCGTTCAGTTTAGGCAATTCATAAGTCTCTAGAAACCTGTTGATGTCTTCGAGATTTTCTATTTTGTTGGTGTATAGATTTTCAAAATAGCTTCTAATTATGTTTTGTATTTCAATCATGTCTGTTGTGATATTTCCTTGTTCATTACGAATTTTAATAATTTGGGTTTTCTCTCATCTTCTCTTTGTTATTGTGGCTAAAGGTTTATCAATTTTGTTTATTTTTTCAAAGAACCAACTATTTATTTTGTCAATTTTTTGTATTGTTTCTTTTGTTTCAATATCGTTGATATCAGCTCTGAGTTTAACTATTTCCTGTCTTCCACGACTTTTGGTGTTGGTCTGTTCTTCTTTTTCTAGGGCTTTGAGCTGTAATGTTAGATCGTTTACTTTTTGAGTTTTACTTCTTTTATTGAATGCGCTCCATGAAATAAGTTTTCCTCTAAGTACTGCTTTCATAGTGTCCCAGAGATTTTGATATGATGTTTCTTTGTTCTCATTTACCTCTAAGAATTTTTTAATTTCCTTCCTAATATCTTCTGTTATCCATTCATCATAAAATCGCATACTGTTTAATCTCCAGGTGTTGGAGTAGTTTCTGTTTTTTACTCTTTCATTCATTTCTAACTTCAATTCATTATGATCTGATAGAATACAAGGTAGTGTCTCTATCTTCTTGTATTTACTAACATTAGCTTTGTGGCATAATATATGGTCTATTTAAGTGAAGGATCCATGAGCTGCTGAGAAGAAAGTGTATTCGCTCTTGGTTGGATGGTATATTCTATAAATGTCTGTTAAGTCTAAATTATTGATTGTGTTATTGAGATCTATGGTTTCTTTGTTCAATTTTTGTTTGGAAGATCTGACCAGTGGTGAGAGAGGCATGTTAAAATCACCTAGTATTATTGTGTTATGGTCTATATGGTTTCGAAAATTGAGAAGGATTTGTTTGACATACATGGATGAGCCACTATTTGGGGCATAGATGTTTATGATTGTTATATCTTGCTGATTTATGCTTCCCTTAAGCAGTATGAAATGTCCTTCTTTATCCCTTCTGACTAACTTTGGCTTGAAGTCCACATTATCTGAAATGAGGATGGATACCCCAGCTTGTTTGCTGAGTCTATGTGCATGGTATGTTTTTCCCCATCCTTTCATCTTTAGTCTATGGGTATATCTTTCTATGAGGTGAATCTCTTGCAGGCAACATATTGTTGGATCTTTCTTTTTAATCCAATCTGCCAATCTATGTCTTTTGATTGATGAGTTCAGGCCATAAACATTCAGGGTTATTATTGAGATAAGTTTTGTATTCCCGGTCATTTGGTTCATTTATTTTATTTTATTTATTTATTCATTTTTGACACGACTTGGTTTCTCCTTTATTTGACAATTCCTTTAGGATAATTCCTCCCCTTGCTGATTTGCTTCTTTGTTTTTCATCTCTTCCTCATGGAATATTTTGCTGGAATGTTCTGTAATGCTGGCTTTCTTTTTGTAAATTCTTTTAGCTTTTGTTTATCATGGAAGGATCTTATTTCATTGTCAAATTTGAAGGTAATTTTTGCGGGGTATAAGATTCTTGGTTGGCATCCATTTTCTTTCAGGGCTTGAAAAATGTTGTTCCAAGCCCTTCTAGCTTTTAGGGTCTGGATTGAAAACCTGCTGATATCCGTATTGGTTCCCCCTGAATGTAATTTGGTTCTTCTCTCTCACAGCCTTTAAAATTCTGTCTTTATTTTGTATGTTAGATATTTTCATTATAATGTGCCTTGGTGTGGGTCTGTTGTTATTTTGTGTATTTGGAGTCCTATAAGCCTCTTGAACTTGATTTTCCATTTCATTCTTCAGATTTGGGAAAATTTCTGATATTATTTCATTCAATAGATTGTTCATTTCGTTGGTTTGTTTCTCTAAGCCTTCCTCAATCCCAATAATTCTTTTTTTTTTGTCCCACTCCCACCCCCCATTAAGTATCATCATCTGCTTATCAGTGAGATCATTCCTCTTTTGGATTTTTGAGATTGGCTTATCTCACTTAACATGATATTCTCCAATTTCATCCATTTGCTTGCAAATGCCATAATTTTATTTTTCTTTATAGCTGAGTAATATTCCATTGTATATATATACCACAGTTTCTTTATCCATTCATCAATTGAAGGACATCTAGGTTGGTTCCATAGTCTGGCTATTATGATTTGAGCCGCTATGAACATTGATGTGGCTGTATCTCTGTAGTGTGCTGATTTTAAGTCCTTTCGGTATAGGCCAAGGAGTGGGATAGCTGGGTCAAATGGTAGGTCCATTCCAAGTTTTCTAAGGAATCTCCACACTGCTTTCCAGAGTGGCTGCACTACTTTGCAGTCCCACCAGCAGTGTATGAGTGTACCTTTTCCCCCACATCCTCTCCAACTCCTATTGTTGCTTGTGTTCTTGATAATTGCCATTCTAATTGGGGATGGAATCATAGGATGGTTTTGAGTTGCTTTTCTCTTATTACTAGAGATGTTGAACATTTTTCCATATGTGTGTTGATTGCTCATAGATCTTCTTCTGTGAAGTGTCTGTTCATTTCCTTAGCCCATTTGTTGATTGGGTTATTTGTATTCTTGGTGTAGAGTTTTTTGAGTTCTTTATATATTCTGGAAATTAGTGCTCTATCTGAAGTATGAGTGGCAAAGATATTCTCCCACTCTGTAGGCTCTCTCTTCGCATTGCTAATAGTTTCCTTTGCCGAGAGAAAGCTTTTTAGTTTGAATCTAACCCAGTGGTTGATTCTAGCTTTTATTTTCTTGTGCGATGGGAGTCCTGTTAAGGAAGTCTGATCCTAAGCCAACAAGGTGAAGATTTGGACCTACTTTTTCTTCTATAAGATGCAGGGTCTCTGGTCTGATTTCAAGGTCCTTGATCCATTGTGAGTTGAGTTTTGTGCAGGATGAGAGATAGGGGTTTTAGTTTCATTCTGTGTGCATATGGATTTCCAGTTTTCCCAGCAACCATTTGTTAAAGACACTATCTTTTCTCCAGTGCATATTTTTGTGCACCTTTGTCTAGTATGAGAAAATTGTATTTATTTGGGTTATGTGTCCATGTCCTCTCTTCTGTACCATTGATCTACCTGTCTATTTTGTGTGCCAATACCATGCTGTTTTTTGTTGCTAATTGTTTGTAGTATAGTTGAAGTTCTGGTATTGCCATACCCCCTGTTTCCATTCTTCCTGCTAAGGATTGCTTTAGCTATTCTGGGTTTCTTATTCTTCCCAGATGAATTTCATGATTGCTTGCTCTATTTCTGTGAGGTACATCATTAGGAAATTTAATTGAATTGCTTGAATCTGTATAGCACTTTTGGTAGTATGGCCCTTTTGTAATATTAATTCTGCCTATCCAAGAACATGGAGATCTTTCTATCTTCCAAGGTCTTCCTTATTACTTCTTCAGTGTTTTGTAGTTTTCATTGTAGAGATCTTTTACCTCTTTGGCTAGATTGATACCCAAGTATTTTATTTTTTTTTTTGAGGCTATTGCAAATGGAGTGGTTTTCCTCATTTCCCTTTCAGCTGTTCATCACTTGCATATAAAAATGCTGTAGATTTATGCATGTTGATTTATAGCCTGCTATTTTGCTGAATCATTGATGAGGTCTAGAAGTATTCTGGAGGAGGTTTTTGGATCCTCTAAATATAGAATCATGTCATCCGCAAATAGTGACAGCTTAAGTTCTTCTTTTCCTATTCATATCCCTTTAATGTCTTTAGTCTGTCTAATTTCTTTGGCTAGAGCTTCGAGGACAATGTTGAATAGAAGTGGTGAAAGAGGACATCCCTGTCTTGTTCCCGTTTTTAAAGGGAATGGTTTCAGTTTTTCTCCATTAAGAATGATGTTGGCCATGGGCTTAGCATAAATAGCCTTTACAATATTCAGGTATGTTCCTACTATCCCTACTTTTCTAGTGTTTTCAGCATGAAGGGGTGTTGTGTATTGTCAAATGCATTTTCTGTGTCAACTGAAATAACCATATGATTCTTACCCTTAAGTCTATTGACATGATGGATTATGTTTATTGATTTATGGATGTTAAACCATCCTTGCATTCCAGGAATGAACCCCAGTTGATCGTGGTGCACAATTTTCTCAATATGTTTTTGGATACGGTTTGCCAATATTTTGTTAAGGATCTTAGCATCTATATTCATCAAGGATATTGATCTAAAATTTTCATTCCTTGATGTGTCTTTCCTGGTTTGGGTATGACGGTGATGTTAGCTTCATAGAATGAGTTTGGTAGGGTACCCTCCTTTTCTATTTCCCGGAATACATTGGGGAGTATTGGAATTGAGTTCTTCTTTGAAGGTCTTATAGAACTCAGCTGAGAATCCATCTATTCCTGGGCTTTTCTTGGATGGTAGATTTTAATGGCTTCTTCTATTTCATTGCTTGATATTGATCTGTTTAAATCGTGTATGTCCTCCTGGTTCAGTTTGGGGAGGAGCATATGTCTCTAGAAATTTGTCAATGTCTTCGGTACTTTCTATTTTGTTGGAATACAGATATTCAAAATAGCTTCTCATTATGTTCTGTATCTCAGTGGTGTCTGTTGTGATATTTCCTTTTGCATTATGTATTTTGAGTAATTTGAGTCTTCTCTCTCCTTCTCTTTGTTAGTGTGGCTAAGGTTTATCTATTTTGTTTACTTTCTCAAAGAACCAACTTTTTGTTTTGTCAATTTTTTGAATAGTTTCTTTTGTTTCAATTTCATTGATTTCAGCTCTGATTTTGATTATTTCCTGTCTACTACTACTTTTGCTGTATTCTGTTCTTCTTTTTCTAGGGCTTTGACCTGTAATGTTAGGTCATTTAATTGTTGACTTTTCATTCTTTTATGGAATGTGCTCCATGCAATGAATTTCCTCTTACTACCCGCTTTCATAGTGTCCCAGATATTTTGATATGTTGTATCATCATTTTCATTGACCTCTAAGAATTTTTTATCTCCCTGATGTTGTTATCCATGTTTCATTCAATAGCATATTATTTAGTCTCCAAGTGTTGGAGTAATTTCCTTGTTTCATTTTGTCATTGATTTCTACTCTCAGTCCATTATGATCTGATAGAACACAAGGCAGTATCTCTTTTTTTTTTGCATTTCCTAAGGGCTGCTTTGTGGCATAACAATTGGTCTATTTTCGAGAAGGCTCCATGTGCTGCTGAGAAGAAAGTGTATTCGCTCGTTGATGGATGGAATATTCTATATATGTCTATTAAGTCTAGGTTATTGATTGTGTATTTGAGTTCTATGGTTTCTTTCGTTGGATTTTGTTTGGAAGATCTATCTAGTGGTGACAGCGGTGTGTTAAAGTCGCCCAGAATTATTGTGTTGTGGTCTATGTGATTCTTGAAATTGAGAAGGATTTGTTTGATGTACAGGGATGCACCATTGTTTGGGGCATCAATATTTATTATCGTTATATCTTCCTGATTTATGGTTCCCTTAAGCAGTATGAAATGTTCTTCTTTATCCCTTTTGACTAACTTTGGCTTGAAGTCCACTTTATCTGATATAAGGATGGAAACCCCCACTTTTTTACTGGGTCCATGTGTGTGGTAGGTTTTTCCATCCTTTCACCTTTAGTCTGTGGATGTCTTTTTCTATGAGATAAGTCTTGCAGGCAGCATATTGTTGGATCTTTCTTTTTATCCATTCTGCCAGTCTCTGTCTTTTGATTGATGAGTTTAGGCCATTAACGTTCAGGGTTATTATTGAGAAATGATTTGTATTCCCAGTCATTTGGCTTATTTTTGGTTTTTAAGTTGGCTTGGTTTCTCCTTTGAGTGGTTCTTCTCTAATGTAGTTCCTCCCTTTGCTGACCTCCATTGTTGTTTTTCATTTCCTCCTCATGGAATATTTTGTTGAGAACATTCTGTAGTGCAGGCTTTCTATTTGTAAATTCTTTTAACTTTTGTTTATCATGGAAGGATTTTATTTCATCTTCAAATCTGAAGGTTAGTTTTGCTGGGTATAGGATTCTTGTTTGGCAAGCATGTTCTTTCAGAGCTTGAAATATGTTGTTCCAGGCCCTTCTAGTTTTTAGAGTCTGGGTTGAGAAGTCTGCTGCTATCCGTATTGGTCTCTCCCTATATGTAATCTGATGCTTTTCTCTTGCAGCCTTCAAAATCCTATCTTTATTTTGAATGTTATGCATTTTTATTATAATGTGCCTTGGTGTGGATCTGTTGTGATTCTGTGCATTTGGTGTTCTGTAAGCCTCTTGTATTTGATTTTCCATTTCATATTTCAGGTTTGGGAAATTTTCTGATATTATTTCATTGAATAGGTTGTTCATTCCTTTGGTTTGTATCTCTGTGCCTTCCTCAATCCCAATAATTCTTCAATTTGGTCTTTTCATGATGTCCCATAGTTCTTGGAGATTCTGTTCATGATTTCTTACCATCTTCTCTGTTTGGGTGACTTTATTTTCAAGATTAAATATTTTGTCTTCATTGTCTGAGGTTCTGTCTTCCACGTGGTCTAATCTGTTAGGTGATGCTTTCCTTTGAGTTTTTTATTTGGTTTATTGTCTCCTTCATTTCAAGGATTTCTGTTTGGGTTTTCCTTGAGAATCTCTATCACTTTGTTGAAATGATCTTTTGCTTCCTGTAGGTGCTCTTTCAGCTTATTGGTATTATCATTGATTGCCTGCATTTGCTCTCTTATCTCATCCTTTGCTTCATGAATCATCTTAATCACGTATAATGTGAAGTCCTTTTCTGACATTTCTTCTAACATACTATCATTGGACTATTACTCTAGAATCTAGATTTGTTTGGATCATTTTCTTCCCTTGTTTTTTCATGTTGTTCATGTATCTTCCCCTTTAGCGCTGCAGATCTGGGGTATTGCAGATTTCCCCCTATAGGCTTATAGTGGCCCTATAGGTGTCCAAAACCGTTTCTTTAAGGGGAGATCAATATTAGCTGTACCCAAATCAGACACTATGCAATCCTAGACCAAATAGCCCCTATGGGGACAATAACATCATGTAAATAAAGGAGAAAGCGATTCTGAGGGAACAGGTAAACAGAAGGAAAAGAAAGCAAGAAATGTAAAGAAATAAAAACTTAAAATTTTTTTTTAAAAAAGGAGAAAAAAGAAAATCTACTGTATAATCATCATATACTATTATATGGTATATAACAGTATAATAATTACAGTGTAATATAATACAGTATATTAGTATAACATACTAATATATTATATTAGTATAGTCATTACTATACTAATGAAACCTCCCAGTGTTCAGTAGCCTGATGTATGAGAGGTACCTAACAATGAGCTTCAAGCCTCCAGCAGGCGTCTCAGGATTGGATTTGCCCCCCCCCCCCGAAGATCAGAGCTACGGCTTCCAGGATTATCCCAGATGGCTGCTCTGGCTTCCAAGTGTGTTGGCAAATGGGGAGCTGCAGCTCAGGGGTGGACGTGGTCAGCTGGAGGTCCTGGAGACAGGATGCAGTTGGTCCAGCAGTGGTCCTGGATGTCGGGTGTGTTTGGTGTGGTTGTGGGATTCAGGAGGCCGGGTGCAATCAGTTGGTCTGGGTTCCTGGTGATAGAGCACAGTCAGTTGGTCTGGGGGTTCTGGTGACAGGGAGCAGTCAGTCGATCTGAGGGCCCCAGAGGCAGGGAGTGATTGGTTGAGCTGAGGGATCCTGGAGATGGGACTCAGTCAGTCCTGCCAGGGGTCCTACAGGGCCTGGCTGTTGTCTCAAAATGGCGGCAGCCACATGTAATCAAACCTGCAGGTACTGTAACAGTGAACTTCCAGGCAGCAGCAGGCAGCTGGTTCTCCACTGGCGGTCTGCGGTCAATCTGCTGGCAGCTGTTGGATGATCGGGAGGTGAACCTCGAGCGTTGGGTGATGGATAGGGGCAAGGCAGGCGATGGACCGGCGAGAAGCAGGTAAATGGCGGATGACAAACGCCTGACAGTCCCAATAATTCTTGAATTTGGCCTTTTCATGATATCCCATAGTTCTTGGAGATTCTGTTCATGATTTCTTACCATCTTCTCTGTTTGGTCAACTTTTTTTTCAAGATTAAATATTTTTCTTCAATATCTGAGGTTCTGTCTTCCAGGTGTTCTATCCTATTGGTTGTGGTTTCTATGGAGTTCTTAATTTGGTTTATTGTTTCCTTCATTTCAAAGATTTCTGTTTGTTTTTTTTTTTCAATATCTCTAACTCTTTATTGAAATGATCTTTTGCTTCCTGTTTTTTCTCTTTTAACTGTCGATTGTTGCGATCATTCAATGCCTGAATTTGCTCTTTCATCTCATCATTTGCTTCCCTGATCATTTTAATTATGTACATTCTGAACTCCCTTTCAGTCATTTCTTCTGCCATGCTGTCATTGGATTTTATTGATGTAACATCTAGATTTGTTTGGGGCATTTTCTTCCCTTGTTTTCTCATATTGTTCAGGTATCAGTGGACTGCTGAGATATTGCATATTTCCTCTATTGACTTATAATGTCCCTGAAGAATTCTAGTATATCCCCTGTTAGCCTTCAGTAGGCTGAAGTCTTGGAGGAAGTTGATAATGCAATGCTCCACAAGGAAGCTGCCTCTCTAGGGGTGGTGGCCTTCAGGTGGGGTATATTCCCTGCTGGTGGGCAGAGGTGCCTCCACTTGTTAACCAATGGTCATCCAAAGGGGAACTAGGCTGCAGGCTGAGGCAAGGCCTGTTTGGGCCTGTGTCTCTGGTTTTACCATCCTTGTTGGAAAACCTCACCTGGTGGGGAAGACTCACCTGGTGGGGAGGTCTTGCTGGTCAGTTCCCTTAGAGGTTCCCCTCAATCCACAACTACCGCCTGGGCTGGGCAGTGTTCCTCTGCAACGTTCCCAGGGGCCCAGACCTACCTCCTGGGCCTGGGAGCCTCACCCTTCACAGATGAGTGTCCTTAGGCTGCCTCTCCTCAGAGAATCTGCCCACAGTCCTGGAACCTTCGCTCGGCCCCTAAGCGTGTCTCTGTGCGGCTCTTCCACCAAGAAGCAGCCTAGGTCCTGGAACCCTGCTCTGCACCTAATCGCTTGACTATGTGGCCCCTCTTCTGAGCCGCCACCTGGAGCCCCGTACAGTCACTGCGAATCCCAGCAACCCACCGCACGCCTCTTCCTCTGGGCAGCCACCCGGTGTTCCGGTGCAGTTGCTAGGAGTCCAAGCAACTCACGGTGCACCCCTCCTCCCGACAGCCGCCGGTAGCCCTGGTGCAGTCACTCCGAGTCCAAGTGACCCACTGCCGCCTCCTCCTCCTCCGGGCAGGCCTCCTCCGGGCAGGCGCCTCCTCCTCCTCCAGGTAGGCTCCACTGCCTCCTCCTCCTCTGGGCAGTAGTATTTTTTCTATTTTGTTCAGGAGTGGTCACTCTGAGTTCAAACAGCTCGTCGCGTAGCTCCTCCTTGGGAAGCTGCCCAGAGCCCCAGTGGTTGCTCTGAGTCCAAGCGCTGTGCTGAGCGGCCTCCTCTCCAAAGCTCCCAGTTGTCCAAGTTCACTGCTCCAGCAGGAGGAGGGGTGTCTCATTGGGCAGCTCTATTTCACAAAGTTCCCTGTGTTCTGGGACTACCGCCCCCTCCAGGATGCCTCCCCAATGGGAGAGACTCACCCGGTGGCTTTGAGTTGGTCCCAAGTCTCTCAATATCTCCTCTTCTTGAATCCTGAGTCCTGGAGCAACATGAAATGCAGCCACCCTCTAGTCCACCATCTTGAAAACCTACCATATGTATTCTAATGTACAGATATATATCAAATATATTAAAATAGTCACATCAATTTTGACAAAAAATGATGAGATTTCAATGAAAATTGTTTTAGAATTAACTGATAATACACAGAAAAATATATATATTATTTCAAGTAGATATCTTTGTATATTCTTAGGACTTTCTATGTACCTAATTATATTGCCAGCAAATATCATTATTTCATTTCTCCCTTGCCAATCTCTATGTGAAGTTTCTTCTTTAATTTTATTATTTTGGTTAGAATATTTGGTACAATTTCAAATAGATTACTTCACTTCTTTCCAGTATTAAGGGAGATACTATTGTTCTTTTACTATTAAGTATCATATGAGATGGAGATATTTCATTGTTTCCCTTTGACAAGCTCTGATAGTTTTATTTATAACAAATTAGAGTTGAACATTGTCAAGTTATTCTCCTGTGTGTACTAAAATGATCACACTTTCCCCTTTTATGTTAGTATGAATTACACTGATTGCTCCTTAAATATTAAGCCAATCTTAGAATCATGAGGTAAACTTCAATCGCTTTTGGTATATTATTACATATTTTTAAAGTTGTTCAATTTGATTTGCTAACATTTTGCCACGGATCTTTATATCTAGGTTTATGAGGAACTTGGCCTGTTGTTTCATCCGCTGTGCTTTTCTAGCTTTGAGATCAGAGTAATACTTGTTTCATCAAATTAAGCAACAAATGCTTCTTCCTTTTTGTTTACTACAAGAGTCAGTACTATTGCAACTACCTTTTCTTTGATGCATGATAGAATACACAAATGTAGCAATCTGGGTTTACAATACCATCTATAGAAAAATACTTTATAAATTCAATATCTTTTGAAGATTTTTTTTTCTATTTCTTCCTAAGTCACTTTGAACAATTTTTAAGAAATTTATCCTTGTAGTTTATGGGTTTTTATTTTTTGGCTTGAGACTTTTCATAATAAATTTTTATAATCCTTCCTTCCAAAAGTTTTATGATCAGTAGTGACAACCTTTAATTCATGACAGTAGTATTTTTTCTATTTTCTTAATTCAAGTAGCTAGAGGACAGAAAATTTTCTTAATCTTAACAAATAATTAAAATTTGGTGTAATTTTTAGTATTGTTTATCTGTTTTCTAATATTATAATTTTTATTGTTATTGTAGTTTTCTCATATTCACTTTTCTAGTTTCTAAGCATGCTATTGAATTAATTTTAATTTTAATAGAAAGTATGAATTCAGCATTTTAATTATTTCTTAGCAAATTTAGAGTTCTTCATTTTCATTTACTTTTTATAAAGTTTCATGTATCAATGTGATTCTTTCTCTGAATCATGTATTATTTATAAGCATTTTGTTTAACTTCCAAATAATTGGAGATCATGCAGATATTCTTGTGACATTGATAGCTATTTCACTTTAGTTGTAAACAGAGACCATGATCTATATTTGTAATATTTTAAAACATAATATGAACAAGGATGTAGCTTATTTTGACAAACATTCTACTTGTACTTTAGAACAATGTGTATTCCTCTGTTATTGAGTGGCATGTTCAATAAATATGTTGTGTTAGTTGTTAGTATGCTTTGTAACTTCTCTATACTAATTTATTTCTGTTCATATACTTGAAAAAATGCTGTGAAAGGAGTATTGAAATTTCAGTTCTAATTGTGGATTTACCTATATCACTTTTCAGGTTTGTCAGTTTTCATTCTATGTATTTTTGAATTTCTTTAGTACAGGTATACATACTTAAATTAGTCTGGCTTATTTAGTTCCCTTCATTATTACCCTGAAAAGGATTTTTTTTTTTTTAATCTCTGGCAGCACTTCTTTTGAAGTCCATTCTGTTTGATGTTAATATAGGCACTATATTGACTTCAGATCTCTTATACTTGATGATTACCTGTTATGTGACTTTTAATCTAATAACTTTAAATTTAACTGTGTCACTATAATTGAAGTGTTTTTCTTTTGACAAATGTGCAATTTGGTCTTGCTTCTAAACCTAGCACAGCAATCCCTGTCTTTTAATTATGGTGTGTAGGCCATTTACATATAAAGTAATTATTATGTGGCTTTAAATTACTTAGTTCATTAATTATTTCTACAATCCTGTTTGTTTTTTGTTCTTTTTCTTCTCTATTTACCTGTCATTCTTATTGATTTAATAGATTCATTTTCCCCATTAAAATTTCCTCTCCACAACTGGCTCAGTAGTTAGAATTCTTTGTTGTTATTTTAAGAGGTGCTTTAAATTTTATCATGTGCATCTTTAAATAATATATCACTCTGTGCATAAAGAAGTTAAAACATTTGACTTCTACTCTTTGGAGTTGCAAATTGGTGCAGCCACTCTGGAAAACAGTATAGAGAATCCTCAGAAAGTTGGAATGAAACCACCTTTTGATCCAGTTATCCTACTCTTTGGTTTATACCCGAAGGACTTAAAATTAGCATACTACAGTAACACAGTCACACCAATGTTACAGCAGCTCAATTCACAATAGCTAGTTTATGGAACCAACCTAGATGCCCTTCAACAGAAGAATGGAAAAAGAAACTTTGGTATATATACACAATGGAATATTATTCAGTCATAAAAAAGAAAAAAAATATCATGGCATTTGCAGATAAATGGATGGAATTAGAGACTATCATGCTAAGTGAAATAAGTCAATCCCAAAAAACCAAAGGCCTAATGTTTTCTCTGAGAAGTGAATGATGATATATAATGGGGATGGGGGTTGGGGGAGAGAAGAATGGAGGAACTTTAGATTATGTAGAGGGAAATGAGGGGGGTATGAAAAATGTGGAATGAGACAGACACCATTATGTACATGTATGATTACATGAATGGTATGCATCTACATTGTGCACAGCCATAGAAACGAAATGTACCCCATTTGTATACAATGAATCAAAATGCAGTCTGTAAAAATAAAAAAAAAAAAAAAGATAAATAACTCCATCAGAAGTGTTTGAGTAGAAATCAAAGGACAAAAAAAAATGAAAATTTGCTTTAATATTTAAGAGGCTTTTTTTTGGATAGGGAATTTTAGTTTGACTTTTTTCTTGTTTTCAAGATGGTTTATTACATATTCTCAGGTGACATCAGCATCAATTATTTCTCTTGGTTTCTGTGTTCATAATATACATCTCCCTGACTAGTTTTACAATTTTTTATTAGTGATACTCAGTAATTTGATTTGTATGTGTCTTGGTCTCATTATTTTTACAATTCCCTTGTTTGTGATTCCTTAAGGTTTCCGTACCTATAGGTTCACCATTTGGACTAAATTTGGAATATATATCAACAATATTTTCTTCAAAATATGTGCTCAGCCCCAACTTTCAACCTTGTTCTTAGATTGCAATGCCAGATTACTTTATATTGCTCCTAGGTCACTGAAGAATAATTTACTTTTCATTAATTTTTATGTATGTGCTTAAACCAGGATAGTTTTCATTACTCTACCTTCCGAAAATTTACTGATATTTTCTGGCATCATGTCTAATTTGATATTAGTCCTAGCGTTTTCTCCTCTGGCTGTTCTTCTTCCTCCTCCTTCATTAGATGTTATATTTCTAGAACAAGAAATTCTAATTCATTTCTATCTTATACATTTTCATTCTTTATTGCAGACATGTTTTCCTTTAAATTTTTGAGGCTAATTATAATAGTCATTTCAACATTCTTTTGTATTCTTATAATTCTACAACATCCTTTTGTCTTTTCTGAGTCACTTTTATTGCCTATGTTTCTTCTAACTTTGCCTCACATTTTCTTGGATCCTTACATGTCTGGTAGTTTTTCAATGAATGTTGGATATTTTTCATCTGCATAATTTCACTGCACTTATTTAAAGAATGGTGCATTTTGTTTTGTCATGAGTTAATCAATGAGGATTAACTTAAGTATTTTTAGGCTTGCTATTACAGGTTTAGAGTAGCCTTCAAGAAAGGATCCTCGGGTATATCTAATGAATCCTCTAGGAATATAAGAAGGACTTTCCTGTCTGCCTGGTCAGAAATGGAATGCCTTCCAGCTGTGTTCAATTAACCATTCCATTCTGTTCTTTGCCATCTCATGGAGTTTCATCCTAATTATGCATGTGTGGTGTTCAGCCAAAATAAAGGGGGTCCAAACTAGAGTCATGTTGCATTTTTATTGGTCAACTCCCTTTTTTCTGGCATTCTGCTATTAGATTGCAGTTGCCTTAGCCTCTACAACTTCTGACCTCTTTCCTTCACTTACCTAGACCATTTTTGTTTTAGCTGGCATTCCCCCCTTGAACTTTGGTGTAAAAGGTATGTTGAACCAAAGCCAAAGAAATTGTACATCTTATCTGTCATTTCCTCTCAGGGGTTATAGTACTACACCTATTTTTCATGTTTGAAAATGACTTTTTAAAAATATGCTATCATTTTTATTTCTTAATTGTGGAAGCATAAAAATGAACTCAGATATTCCATAATTACCCAGAGCAGAAGGCTAAAGATATTGACCTTTGAGTAAAGAAGAGGAAGGAATGAAGGAACTACGTCAATATCTGGAGTATGATCTTTCTAGGAATAGTAATAGCACCAGTGGGGGAAAAAAACCTAAGGCATTTGTGTGTCTTGAAAATTAAACAAACAAAAGCAATATAAATGGAACAGAAGACATAAGAAAAGAGCAAAAATGGAGATCAGAGGTTGAACTTGCTCCAAATCATATAGGAATTTTTAGGTCACTGTAAGCACTTTGGATTTTGAGTGAGACAAGAAACTGTTGGAGAGTTTTGAACAGAGTGCATAATCTTCATTTCATTTTTCTGCTGTGTAAATGTTAGATTGAACAGAAATAAGGGCAAAAGCAGGAATCTCAATCAGAAAGTTGCTATGATAATCCAGGATATGCATGAAGTGGCTTGGACCAGGGTCCAGAACTGTATTTCACTGGTCATGAGAGATGATGTACTTGTTAGACTTTTAGGAGAGGTTGAAATGCATCTGTACCCTTTTTGTAAAGACAACACAGCAAAGAAAAAAACATATTTTTGTTCCTTTGTTATATTCGTCAGAGTTTTCTAAGGAAATGCAATCAACAGGATATGTATATAAAAATATATATAATATAAATATTATATATAGAGAGAAAATTATCAAAGGAAATTTATTATGATGACTTATATGATCAGAAGCTAGATAGTCCCAAAATAGCCATCTTCCTGCTGGAAAGCACAAAGAAACAGTAGCAACTGCTCAGTCCAAGAGGTTGGAGCCTCAGAAGAAGGGGTACCAATGATACAGTCCCAGTCTAAGACTGAAGGTCTCTAAATTCCCTGTGGAACCACTGATGAGAGTCTTCATTAAAAAAGTGAAGGAACTAGAGTTCAGTGTCTCCTGGTGATGGCATCATAATAGATGCACCCCCTCAAGACTGAGTCTGTGTCTGCGGCAGCTTCCTCTTCTACCTCTATTTGTTCTGTCTGGGCCCACAGCCTATTGGACAGTGCTGCTCAAATTCAAGGCAAGACTTCCCCCAACCCTCGTTGCTGCCCTACATGCCAAGAGTGTCTGGAAACACTCTCACAGACACACTGAGAAGTTTCTTAATCCTAGATGTTTCCTAGGTGTCTCTGAAACCAATCAAATCCAGAGTAACAATCACCTCTCCAACAGGAACCATTTAATTCCCTACTTATCTGTAAGGTAAAACAAAACAAAACTCTTGATCTAGACAGAGTAATATGCATAGGATTTTCTTTCATTGGTGAGCTTTTACTTATCTCTCTCCACTGTGAGAGCAGTAGGAGCTAATGTCTTGTTATAAGTTTTCCTGTCCAAGTGGAATAAATCTGACATAATATTCCTATTTACATACAAGAACATACCACAGTGAATCTCATACATCATGTACATCGACAAGAAATTAACTTACAAACAACTAAGGGTAAACGGCAGAATAATCAATAGAGCCGAGAGAAGGGAGCAGAGGAATGGGGGTGGGAGGGAAGGGGAAGAGTATGTAATGAAAACTGAATTAGAACCAAGATATAGTCCATGTTTTTATAAGTATGTCAGAATGAATTATACTGTCATGATAACTAAAAAGAATCAATAAAAAAGTTTTCCTGCCCAATTTCTCCTTGGATTACTACATACTTTTTACAAATGTACATGCTTAGCCCTTAAGATAACAAGTTTTCAACTTGCCTATTCCTTTGAGCTTGTATAATTAAATCACTATATTAAGGGTCACTGTTGGGACCTGGGTTCTAAGAGAATAGAACTTGAGTAGGAATTTCCATCATGTGCAGTCACAACTTCAAAGAAATGCAGGAATGAGACAAGTGAAAATCCATTATTAAGAATTGAGAAATCCATGTCAGGAGGAATAAATGCCAAACAATGCCTAAAGGTCCAGTGTCGAATGCTTAATTTCAAAGAAAGAGCTGGAGTAGGAATAGCATCTTAATGGGAGAAAGAAAAGTAGCAGCTAGTAAGTAAGTTCAATTTGAGTTCTTGGAACTTAACATAATATTTGGGCAGTTGTAGTTTCAGTGGATATAAATATGCTTTGTCGTGTGTGTGTGTGTGTGTGTGTGTGGTATGTGTGAGTGAGTGTAAATTTAAGTTGTTCTGGCATAAAGTGGCAGAATCAATGCTCATATTAAAGATGAAATAGATACAACTAATGCCTGGTTGTTAATGCATTAATATTTAAAAAGAATGCACCCCAAGGAGCAAAATCATACACCTTTTTACAAAGTATAATGTGGTTAGATGTGTTTCCACATTAGAATTATACATATCTGATATGGCACAAAGGCAAAATTCAGTGTACATGGTTATTTGACTCATGCAAACATATAAACAGACTTTTCCATGAAACCAAGGTGTGGGTGGGTGTGAAATCCACTCCCTGCTGATTTTCTGATTTGCTCCTAAGCTCATTAGATGCTCTGCACCACCTCCAGGGGATGAATCTCATCTTCAGACAATGTTAAACTCATTCTCTTGAGCAGAGGTGAAAAAGCTATTTCCCCACTGGAGTTTTCAAAGGCAAACATTTCCTGCAGGAAATCAAACAATTCTAGGACTTGACAAGATAGCTAAGTATATTCGGTTTAGCAAGTAACTGCCAGTGGAAACGGTCATATATGTCCATCCATATATAGTCACAGGCCCCTCCTGGGGATGACAAAACCGTTAGTTTTAAAAGGAAGGACAGTTACTGGGCAAAACATCTTGCTGCAAACTCTGTCATTGTCAAAACAGGAACGGACAATCTCACAGATTGGAGATTGGAACCCTAAGCTAAATTAATGATGAGTACATATATGAATATGTACATGTTGCCTTCTGTAATGAACACACATAAAATAAGACTCGGAATCCCTGATTTTAAGAGTTTTTATTTTGTGATTATTTCTTATTTAACAAATATTTAAAAACCAAGTATCTGTCAGGTACCGTAATGGGTATTAGCTGTTTACTGTAGACAAAGAAGGCTAGCCCCTGGATTTTGGTTTCATCCTAGTGCTGAGGAAAGATAATAAATCAATAAACAAACATATCACAAACTACAGGGGGGGCGATCCAAGATGGTGGACTAGAGGGTGACTGCATATCCAGTCACTCCAGAACCCAGGACTCAAGAAGGGGAGGCACTGAGAGACTCGGACTAAAATAGAGCCACTGGGTGAGTCTCCCCCTACTGGTGAAGCGATGCCCGGGCGGCGGGCCGTGATTCAGGTGGCTTATTAGAGTAGGGCAGGGCAGCTAGAATCTACCCAGGCAGCCCTGAGCACTCCAGCAGTGGGCTCCTCCCACAGGGCCAGATTCTCCAGCATTTCAGAGCAGGCCCCCCAGTGAGAGCCTGTCTGCACATATCCAAGCTTCAAGTCCCTGAACCAGGGTGGCGAGTTCCTGCCTGCAGGTTGCTTCAGGGACCAGGACAGGGCAGCCAGGGACTTCCCCAAGCAGCCCGCAGCCCAGCCCCCTCCGGCGGGAAGCACCGTTCCAGGCTAGCTTCTCGGAGCAGGCCCCACAGTGAGAGCCTTTCCACACAGAGCCAGCTCCAAGTCCTGGAACCAGTAGCGGGCTAGGGGCAGCTTTCCATGGAAGCACTGCATTATCAAGTTACTCCAAGACTTCAGGCTACTGAAGGCAGGAAGGTGATACACTGGAAATCTACAGGGACAATATAAGCCAATAGAAGAATTCTGCAATATCACAAAGTCCCACTGACACCTGAACAATATGAGAAAACAAGGGAAGAAAATGTCCCAAACAAACCTAGATATTATATCAATAAAACCCAATGACAGCACAGCAGAAGAAATGTGAGAAAGGGAGTTCAGAATGTACATAATTAAAACAATCAGGGAAGCAAATGAGGAGATGAAAGAGCAAATGCAGGCATTGAAGGAGGAGATGAAAGAGCAAATGCAGGCATTAAATGATCGCACCAATCAACAGCTAAAGGAGCAAATACGGGAAGCAAGAGATCATTTCAATAAAGAGTTAGAGATATTGAAAAAAAAAAAAAAAAAACAAACAGAAATCCGTGAAATGAAGGAAACAATAAACCAAGTTAAAAACTCCATAGAAAGTATAACCAATAGGATAGAACACCTGGAAGACAGAACCTCAGATATTGAAGACAAAATATTTAATCTTGAAAACAAAGTTGACCAAACAGAAAAGATGGTAAGAAATCATGAAGAGAATCTACAAGAATTATTGGATATCATAAAAAGGCCAAATTTAAGAATTACTGGGATTGAGAAAGGCTTAGAGAAAAAAAACCAAAGGAATGAACAATCTATTCATAATATCAGAAAATTTCCCAAATCTGAAGAATGAAATGGAAGATCAAGTACAAGAAGCTTATAGGACTCCAAATATACAAAATTACAACAGACCTACACCAAGGCATATTATAATGAAAATACCTAACATAGAAAATAAAGACAGAATTTTAAAAGCCGCAGGAGAAAAGAATCAAATTACATTCAGGGGAAAACCAATAAGAATATCAGCAGATTTTTCAGTCCAGTCCCTAAAAGCTAGAAGGGCCTAGAACAACATTTATCAAGCCCTAAAAGAAAATGATGCCAACCAAGAATCTTATACCCAGCAAAACTTACTTTCAGATTTGGCGATGAAATAAGATCCTTCCACAATAAACAAAAGCTAAATGAATTTACAAAAAAAAAGCCAGCAATGCAGAACATTCTCAGCAAAATATTCCATGAGGAAGAGAGGAAAAACAACGATGCAAATCAGCAACGGGAGGAACTAGCAAAGGAATAGCTAAATAAAGGGGAAACCAAATCATGTCAAAAAACAAAAATGAGTCAAATGACTGGGAATACAAATCATATCACAATAATAACCCTGAATGTTAATGGCCTGAACTCATCAATCAAAAGACATAGACTGGCAGAATGGATTAAAAAGAAAAATCCAACAATTTGCTGCCTGCAAGAGACTCATCTCATAGAAAGAGATACCCATAGACTAAAGGTGAAAGGATGGGAAAAAACATACCATGCACACGGACACAGCAAAAAAGCTGGAGTATCCATCCTCATTTCAGATAATTTGGACTTCAAGCCAAAACTAGTCAAAAGGGATAAAGAAGGACATTACATACTGCTTAAGGGAAGCATAAATCAACAAGACATAACAATCATAAATATCTATGCCCCAAACATCGGCTCATCCATGTACGTCAAACAAATCCTTCTCAATTCCAGAAATCAAATAGACCACAACACAATAATACTAGGCGATTTTAACACACCTCTCTTACCACTGGATAGATCTTCCAAACAAAAATTGAATAAAGAAACCATAGATCTCAATAACACAATCAACAATTTAGACTTAAACGACTTATATAGAATATACCATCCAACAAAGAACAAATACACTTTCTTTTCAGCAGCACATGGATCCGTCTCTAAAATAGACCATGTCTTATGCCACAAAGCTACTGTTAGCAAATACAAGAAGATAGAGATACTACCTTGAACTCTATCAGATCATAATGGATTGAAATTAGAAACAAATGACAGAATAAAAAACAGAAACTTCTCTAATACCTGGAGATTAAATAATACACTATTATATGATGACTGGATAACAGAAGACATCAGGAGGGAAACAGAAAAAAATTCTTAGAAGTAAATGAGAACAAACACATCATATCAAAATCTCTGGGACACTATGAAAGTAGTACTTAGAGGAAGATTTATTTCATGGGGTGCATTCAACAAAAGAAGTAGAAATCAACAAATAAACGACTTAACACGACAGCTCAAAACCCTAGAAAAAGAAGAGCAGACCAACACCAAAAGTAGTAGAAGACAGGAAATAGTTAAAATCAGAGCTGAAATCAACGAAATTGAAACAAAAGAAACAATTGGAAAAATTGACAAAATAAATAGTTGGTTCTCTGAAAAAATAAACAAAATTGATAAAACCTTAGCCACACTAACAAAGAGAAAGAGGGAGAAAACTCAAATTACTAAAATTCAGAATGAACAAGGAAATATCACAACAGACATGACTGAAATACAAAACATAATTAGAAGCTATTTTGAAAATCTATACTCCAACAAAACAGAAAACCTCGAAGACATCAGCAAGTTTCTAGAGACATATGAATTACCTAAACTGAAGGAGGAGGACATACACAACTTAAATAAATCAATTTCAAGCAATCAAATAGAACAAGTCATCAAAAGTCTACCAACAAAGAAAAGTCTGGGACCAGACGGGTTCTCAGCCGAGTTCTACAAAACCTTTAAAGAAGAGCTCATTCCAATACTTCTCAAAGTATTCCATGAAATAGAAGAGGAGGGAACCCTCCCAAACTCATTCTATGAAGCCAATATTACCCTGATACCTAAACCAGACAGAGACACATCGAGGAAAGAAAATTTCAGACCAACATCCTTAATGAACATTGATGCAAAAATTCTCAACAAAATTTTAGCAAATCGCATACAAAAATATATTAAAAAGATGGTGCACCACTATCAAGTGGGTTTTATCCCAGGGATACAAGGTTGGTTCAACATCCGGAAATCAATAAATGTCATTCACCATATCAACAGACTAAAAGTTAAGAATCACATGATTATTTCAATAGATGCAGAAAAAGCATTTGATAAAATATAGCATCCCTTCATGCTCAAAACACTAGAGAAAATTGGGGTAGTGGGAACATTCCTTAACATTATAAAGGCCATCTATGCTAAGCCCATGACCAATATCATTCTAAATGGTGAACAACTGAAAGCATTCCCCCTAAAAACTGGAACAAGGCAGGGATGCCCTCTTTCACCACTTCTATTCAATATCGTCCTTGTGACTCTATCCAGAGCAATTAGACAGACCAAAGAAATTAAAGGGATACAAATTGGAAAAAGAGGAACTCAAACTATCCCTGTTCGCTGATGACATGATTATATATTTAGAGGAACCTGGAAATTCCACCAGAAAACTCTTAGAACTCATAAGGGAATTCAGTAAAGTAGCAGGTTACAAGATCAATGCTCATAAATCCAATGCATTTTTATACATAAGTGATGAATCTTCAGAAAGAGAAGTTAGGAAAACTACTCCATTTACAATAACATCGAAAAAAATAAAATACTTGGGAATCAATCTCACAAAAGAGGTGAAAGACCTCTACAATGAGAACTACAGAACACTAAAGAAAGAAATTAAAGAAAACCTTAGAAGATGGAAAGATCTCCCATGTTCTTGGATAGGCAGAATTAATATTGTCAAAATGGCCATGGCACCAAAAGTGCTATACAGATGCAATGCAATTCCAATTAAATTCCCAATGATGTACCTTACAGAAATAGAGCAAGTAATTATGAAATTTATCTGGAAGAATAAGAAACCCAGAATAGCTACAGCAATGCTCAGTAGAAAGAGCAAAGCAGGGGGTATCACAATACCAGATCTTCAACTCTATTACAAAGCAATAGTAACAAAAACGGCATGGTATTGGTACCAAAATAGACAGGTAGATCAATGGTACAGAATAGAGGACATGGACACAAACACAAATAAATACAATTTTCTCATACTAGACACAGGTGCCAAAAATATGCAATGGAGAAAAGATAGCCTCTTCAACAAATGGTGCTGGGAAACTGGAAATCCATATGCAACAGAATGAAACTAAATCCCTATCTCTCACCCTGCACAAAACTCAACTCAAAATGGATCAAGGACCTCGGAATCAGACCACAGACCCTGCATCTTATAGAAGAAAAAGTAGGTCCAAACCTTCAACTTGTTGGCTTAGGATCAGACTTCCTTAACAGGACTCCCATCGCACAAGAAATAAAAGCTAGAATCAACCACTGGGATAGATTCAACTAAAAAGCTTTCTCTCAGCAAAGGAAACTATCAGTAATGTGAAGAGAGAGCCTACAGAGTGGGAGAATATCTTTGCCACTCATACTTCAGATAGAGTGCTAATTTCCAGAATCTATAAAGAACTCAAAAAACTCTACACCAAGAAGACAAACAATCCAATCAACAAATGGGCTAAGGAAATGAACAGACACTTCACAGAAGAAGATGTACAAGCAATCAACAGATATATGAAAAAATGTTCAACATCTCTAGTAATAAGAGAAATGCAAATCAAAACTACACTAAGATTTCATCTCACCCCAATTAGAATGGCAATTATCAAGAACACAAGCAACAATAGGTGTTGGCGTGGATGTGGGGAGAAAGGTACACTCATACATTGCTGATGGGGTTGCAAATTAGTGCAGCCACTCTAGAAAGCAATATGGAGATTCCTCAGAAAGCTTGGAATGGAACCACCTTTTGACCCAGCTATCCCACTCCTTGGCCTATACCCAAAGGACTTAAAATCAGCATACTGCAGAGATACAGCCACATCAATGTTCATAGCTGCTCAATTCACTATAGCCAGATTGTGGAACCAACCTAGATGCCCTTCAGTTGATGAATGGATAAAGAAACTGTGGCATATATATACAATGGAATACTACTCCACCATGAAGAATGATAAATTTATGGCATTTGCAGGCAAATGGATGAAATTGAAGGATATCATGCTAAGTGGGATAAGCCAATGTCAAAAAACTAAAGGACAAATGATTTCGCTGATAAGCGGATGAGGACATATACGGGGGGGTTAGGGTTAGGTTTAGGGTTAGGGATAAGGAGGGTGGTAAGAATGGAGGAAGGAAGGTCTGTATAGAAGGAAAAGAGGGATGGGAGGGTTGGGGGGAAGGGAAAAAATAACAGAATGAATGAAACAAAATTGCCCTGTGTAAATTTATGATTTTTAATTAAAGTAAATAAATAATTAAAGAAAAAAAAACTACGATAGGAGCTATGAAGAAAATAAGTAGGGGAATAAACAGGAAACAAAGGGGTGGGTATTCTTCCACTTACGAAGGTCAGAAATAGGTTTCCTGAGGAAGTGACTCTGAAAGTGTATCTAGAGGCAGAGGAAGCCAACCTCTTGAGAAGCAGGAGAGTTCATCTCAGAGAAGGGAACAAGGGCAACAGTTGTTTGGCCAGAAGGTGAAGGATGGCCTTTGGCAGCAGCTCAGTAAACAGGAGAAAAACTGGCCTGCAAAGAGGCTGGGCGAGTGCGGGCTGGAGATGCTTGGAGTTGTTGAGGGTCATAGGCAAGACAAGTGCGGACCAGGGATGGGGTCAGGCAGCAGACTTTCTTCTTGCTCTGTGAAGCTCTGTTTGTCTCAAGTCCTTTCTCTGTCATTCTAACCTTCCTTAAACTGACCGTCCTTTCCATTCCTCCCTTGGAACTGATTCTTTAAAGGGAGAAGGGAGATAGGGGCAGACAACTGACTTTCTAAATTATCTTGGACTGTGAAGATGAAAAAACCTTTTCCAAAAGTGGTGACTGGAAATATGACTAAGGAAACAAAAGTGGATAAACAAGCCATTCAAACATGTATGAGTTTCAAAGAATTAGGAATTTGTCCTTTAATTTTTATTTGTTCCTCTTAGTTGCACATGACAATAGAATGCATTTATGCATTTTGATAAATCATACATAAGTGAAGTGTAATTTCTCATTTTTCTGATTGTACATATTGGAGGATCACATCAGTAAATTTGTTCTTTCTAAATGCACCTTCTAACAGAATTTTTCTCCATTATACATCTCCCATTCTACCCCTTCCTTTCAGCTCCTGATATCTTTGAAGATTTTTGGATTGCTGTAAATTTTCTCTTTGCTCATAGATTCACACATTTGATAGATGATTATAATCTTCTCATACCTACAAAATATATGTCATGTACACTTGTGTATACATACACAGGCCCCAGGGAGGGGAGGGAGAACCACCATTATCATTCCTGGTCTCTCCTGAAAAATCCGTTGCTTGCAGTTACTGGAGCTCATGATCACTAGTTCACTGCCACCTCATCTAAGGTATCCTGCAGGGATGTTCACTGCCCTGACGGGTCTATCTGCCACTCATTTGCTTCACTGTTGTCTCATCTTCACTCCGACAGCAGACCAGTTTATAAGCTCTAAGTCTTACCACAATTCTCTTCTGTTTAAATATCCTTATTTTATTCCATACAAAATCTCAATAGAGAAACCCTTGAATGGCCATTGTGTGAAGCTCTGTGGATTCTTCCAGATCACATTCATCACAGTTAAGGACTGCCATTGTAAAGTCTAAGAAAATCTCTAACAGAGAGAGAAGTTTTGTCAAATTTGCTTGTTGTCTGCTTAAATAACAGAGCACAGCAGCTAATGATAGTAGAGTGAGCAGTGATTAGGTAACCTGACTCTCACAAAGAAATAAATTACCTAGAAGAAGTATCTTGATCTGAATCAATTCTTGTTTACTTGAAAAATACATCGGGCCAGAATTTAGCTTCTAATAATTGACACCACTTAGATAATTGTGTCCACTGTGTATAATTTTGTAATATAATTGATTATATCCTATTAAAATTAAAAATCCCTGCAATATAGTAGATAGAAATAAGAGTAGAAAACTACCTTATAGTTTTATCAATTATCCCACTGAAAAGAAATAGATATTGAGTTTGCTTACATATTTTCAGATGTTAAAAATTCATGTAAATATACAAAAAACAAAAATATAGTTTTGACTTATTGTGACAATATTTTATTTTTAAAATTTTTACATATTTGAGGGCATGTTATTTTGCTATTTTCTTTCTCCAGTAGTGTGTTATATATTTTAGAATGTGACATTGGTCATTTAACATTTGTATATGTCATAATGTAGAATCTCAAAAGCAATCAAATAGTCTCTTAGTCGTAGGTACTAAAATTGTTTCTAAAAATTGTTTTGTAAAAAGAATCCTTTCACACATATCTATATTAAAATTTTAAAATTTGTATATTTAATTTTTACATATAGTTATACTCCCTGAGTTATCCAAATTTTTATTTATTACAATTCCCTTTCTCTAATTAAAATTTAAAGATGATTAGTTTAATTTTAGTTAAACTTACTAAAATTTTCCTTTGTAATTCATTTCAAAACACTAGCTTCTAAAAATTATTTTACTAATCAAATTTATTTATTTCTATTGTTTGTTCTGTTTTAAAACTTTAGTGTGTGGAGCATGGTACACAGACTTCATTTATTCTTTTTTGTTCTCTATTAATTTCATTTACATCTATATATATTTATTTGAGTATTGCCCAAAGAAATGCAATAAGCTGATTGCTTTCTAAGTATTTGTTAACTTCAGTTTCAGATTGCTTTTAAACTTTGTTTTGAACATAATTATGGTATGGGGTAGAAAATTAAATTTGATGAACCCTTGGTTTTCTTGGCTTCATTTTAGTCAGTATTTAATTTTTCAGCTTTATTAATGTATAATCAACAAATAAAAATTGTGTCTTTTCAAGATGTATAGTGGAATGACTTGATATATATGCATATATATGTATACACAAAGTGTCTATACATATATATATCTCCCAAATACTCATTACTGCACTTAGTTATCATTTTTCTATATGTGAGATGAGAATAATTAAGATTTATTCTCTTAGCGAATTTAAATTAGAAAAGACAGCATTAACTCACCTTGGCACCATGCTGTACATTACAATCCCCAAATTTGTTTACCTTATAACTGACTGTACCCTTTGACCAATTATCTTCCCATTTTCTCCACACCTCAGACCCTGGGAATCATCATTCTATTCTTTCCTTCCATGAGTTTGGCACTTTTTAGGCTCCACATGTAATTGAAGTCATTGAGTATTTGCTGTTCTGCATCTCATTTGTTTATTATGATGTTCTCCAGATTTATGTACACTGTTGTAAATCACAGAATTTCCTTCTTTTATATGACTGAATACTACTCCATTACCTGTGTGTATGTGTACCCACTTTTTCTGTACCCACTTACAGACCCCTTGTTGCTTCCACACTTTGACTACTATTAATTGTGCTACAATAAACAGAAAGGGGATGGAGATATCTCTGTAAGATAGAGATTTAATTCCCTTTGAATATAAACTTGCAATATGGATGATATGGACATTTTAAAAATTTTATGGAAACTACTAAGTATTTTCTATACTGGTTATACCAATTTATGTCACCATCAAGAGTGAACATGGCTCCCTTTTTTCCACACCCTTATCACACTTCTTGTATATTTTTTGATAATAGCCATTGAGAGATTCTAACATGAGATCATATCTCATTGTGATTTTTATTTGCATTTTCTTGATTATTAGTGATGTTCAGCAGTATTTCATATATCTTCCTGTGCCCTTATATGTCTTCTTTAGAAAAACGTACATTCAGGTACTTCACTCATCATGGAATAAAGTAGTATTTTGTTTTGATGTTCGCTATTGAATTGTTTGAGTTCCTTATGTATTTAGGAAATTAACACTTTATCAGATACATCATTTGCAAATATGTTCTCCCATTCTTTGGGTTGCCCTTTCATTTTCTTGATTACCTTCTTTGATGTGCAGTACCATTTTTAGGCTGATATAGTCCCACTTCCTTATGTCTGCATTCATTTCCTTGGCTTCTGTTGTCATATGCAAAATATCATTGCTAAGACCAATGTCAAGAAATTTTTCCTATGTTTTCCTAGAACATTTAAGTTTTAACTAACTTCAAGTTAATTTTTTTTATATGGAGTAAGCTAAGAATCCAATTTCATTCATTTCCATTTGGATGTCACTTTTCCCATTACCATTTATTGAAAAGACTATCCTTTCCCATTTTGTATTATTGATGTTCTTGTTAAAGTTCAGTTCACTGTATATGCAGGGGTTTATTGCTGGGTGCTCTATTATTTTTATTTGCCTATGTGTAAATTTCCAAGTTTTAATATTAAGAATTATTACAATGGATAGGCACTGACTTTCAATCTGTGGACCTCCTCCTTTAAAAGCAAGACTACACTGAAGATAAATAATGTTATCTATAATAGATCAAATTCTATAGACACTGTAAGAAGAGGTCTTCAAATTGACATTACTTTTCAGTTCTATTGCAAACAACTTCCCATCTTGCTTTGAACAGGGCATTGAATGAAGATTTACCTACTACAGTCTGGGCAGATGTGAGATGTGAGATGATACTTCCATTTGTGTAATATATATATATACATATATATATATATATATATATATATAACACACACACACACACACACACACACACACACATACATACATACATCCCCAACCCATTCTGTATTTTATTTAGAGACAGGTCTGAGTTCCTTATTGCTTCACCTTTGCTGAGGTTGACTTTGAACTCAAGACCCTCCTACATCAGCCTCCCAAGTCACTAGGATTACTAGCATGCACCACCATGCCCAGATGTTTGTGCAATAGTTTACCTAATATAGTTTTGTTATTCTTTCAACAAACATTCATTGAAAGCCAAGAGTGTATGAGGTACATTTATAGATGCTTGGGACTCATTAGTGAGAACAGAAAAATAATCCCTACCCATGTAGAATTTATGCTTTAGTAGGGAAGCCAGGTAATAAATAATGAAGATAATATATAACACATAAAGCATATTGGAAGGTGATATAAGCTATGGATAAATTAAATCGAGTAAGTCAGTGAAAGTAGCATTGAGCATTATTATTGAGCATTATTATTGAGCTTTGAGGAGACAGATACCTGGGGAGAGAGAATCATGGGTAGAGGGAAAAATAAGTCCAAGGTCCAGTGTTGGGAATTACTTTGGAGAAGTGAGTGCCTGGTGACATGAGCAAAACAACCACTTGAGAGAGAGAGAAAATCAACTGAAAGGGAGGTGGTAATACTGTATACCCTGTAGACAATGAAAACTTGTGATTCATAGATATTTTGAAAGTTAAAATATTTCCTGAAGGTCTTATGGCTCAACGCCTCCTCTATTCAAGAACATTCATGCCCTCATATGATCCTGCATTGCAGTCTGAGGTTTCCTTGATTTCCTCAAATACTTAAGAAACATAAAAACGTGAAGATTCACAATAGTAAGTTTACATTTTTACCAAAAATACTCAGATGACTAGAGAACAAGATGATCTTGACCCCAAATATTACCCAGGGATTTTGATTCCTTTTTGTCTTCTTCTCTTTGTCTCCTTTCCTTAACGCTTCTTCTGTAATCATCTGAAGCAGTCATACACTTCTGAAATGCTGCCAGACATCAATGTGGCTTTTTAATTAAGCACACACAATGGTTTGTTTCTAGCAATCCCTCTGCAGACAACTTATTGACTCACTTTTCAGTTTAGCATTTATAAAATGTACCAAACTGACAGACATACACAATTGAGGTCCCCACCCCTCCCTTGACTCTCTTCCATGGATCCTACATATTTAGAGTCTTAGCAAATCCTTACACCTTTTCTCTATCTAGAACAAACATAACCCATGCTAGATCAAACAAGAAATATTTTCACAAATATAGAAATAAAATAAAAGATCAAATGAGAGGGATGGTGTACATCAGGGACTAACAGACCCAAGATGTGAGGATTTATGACTATTTCCTTCCCCACAACATGTAGAAGAATTGATTGAATATTTATGAAATACATGAATAAATGGAAAGTAGATAAATGTTTACAATAAGTGACAACATGAGTATTGTTTGAACTTTGTTCTGTCACCTTGGCCTATGTATGTAACTTCTCTATGCCTTAGTCTCTATCTGTAAATTGGGCATAATAATGCATAATAATGGTAGCACTTCATTGACTTAGTATGATCATCAGATAAATTTAAGATGTTGAAACACATGGCATGAATCAGATTGTACATTTTACTTTTCCTATTTCTCATGCTTCACCATTTCCTTTAAGACATACTCATCAATGCCTCTTGCACACAGTTCTATGTGTGAGTTGCTTGTTCACTGTGCAAGGCCTGCCTCCACGTCTCCTCCTCTGAGCCTTCCCAGAACTTCCCTTGCCCAGGTCTATGCTGCCTTTTATCTCCCACTGCCTTCTTCAAATGAAAATCCCTGAGGACAAGGTATTCTGGTGGCCAGGCCTTCCCTGGAGACTTCTTTGGAGGCTTTCTTCTCTGAAGTAGAACTCAGTTAAAAAAAAAAATATTGAATCAAAACAATTCTGTAAAATTTTATGAGTGCTTTCAGCTTCCCTGCTCCTGGGATGGTTGTACACTGTACATGAATACCCCAACCTTCACTATTCTATTGTCAAATTTCCATGACTCAACTGATTAAAGAGAAAAGGAATTTAGAACAGAGGAGTATGTCTTGTCATTTGAACATATACTCTAGGAAGTGTCATTCTAGGGCACATTATTTCAAACTCACTGTTCTTCAGTTTCTTGTGGATTAAAATGAATAAAAAAAAATTTTCCTATGTCAGAAAGTTGCTATAAAAGCTTAATAACACTTTCAAAGTACATAGAATGATTCCTATCCCATAGCGAATACTCTCATATTATTTTTGTAATTATTACTATCTTTATTTATTATTATCTTCATATTAGCATGAGCCTATTACATTTTTAAAGTTTGTGATTATAGTGAACTTTTATAATGAAAATTAAAGTGGATCTCATTTGTGGTTCTAAATAGAAATGATCTGTAATTGGCCAGAATGGAATAATCAGAAAGATCTGAAGTAGCTTAGTGCCAAACCAAACTCTGCCTGGTTTTCTGTCCATGATTCTATTCCAGTTCCCTGCCTCTATCCCCAAGTGCCCTACTCTGCAGACTTGGTTTTTCTTCCAGAAGACCTCTACCCTTGTTTCCCCATTGTATCTGATGATTCTCTCCTTGCACTAAAGACAGTTCAAGTCCCTTCTCAAGTGAATCTTTATTGACCAAATCTTTGTATCTCAGTCTCCTTTTAGTGGAATTGATTGGATCAGAGCTCAGGCTCTGGTGTTAAGAGAACAAGGACATAATTCAACTTTAACCATTTATCAGTCACATCCTGTATGGTAGGTTACATAACATCACAAAGTCCTGCATCTCAGTTCTTCTATATATGAGATATATCTACTTCTTAAGGACAATGTGAAGTTAGTGAGAATATCTAAGTTTTAGTAGTGTCTGCATAGACAACAAGAATTTCATGAACACAAATCATTCGGTAGTCATTTTGTTTGCCTCACTTTTTGACTCTGATAATATTTATCACATTATATTTGTCATTTATAAAAGCATCGATATCTCCACATCGATCTCTAATACTATCTGATATTGCAGACCCTTAGAAACATTCATTAGGTGGTGGAAAGTATGAATAAGCTTCCTGAGAGCAGTGGCTATCCAGGTTCAACAAAGACAGGTTGACAATATCAAGCACAGGCAGTCATGCAGTAGAGTTACTAGATTTAGTAAATAAAAATACAGGGCATCCGGACAAACTTGAACTTCATAAAAGATACTATTTTTAGAAACATATGCATCATGATGTATTTGAAGTACATATATACTACGATTTTATTTGTTATTTAACTGAAATCCAGATGTCGCCAAGAGTCCTGCATTTTACCTGGCAACCTTGCTCTGAAGTCACGTTCAAACTTGAAAGTCTTCCTCATGCCAAGGGTGAGAATTAAGATTTGAGAACAACTTTGTGACACCCAGTCAAGGTTATGATAGACATAAACTGTATTTAAGACTACATTATTCACCTACTTAATCCAGCTTTGAGTCTCAGTTACTTTGAAATGACTACTACTATTAAATTAAATCCTGTTCCTCAGAATATACTGAGGCGGACCATAGTGTACTTTTTTTTTTTTTTTAATTGAGGTAGCAATAAAGTGTTGCATCAAAACTAGTACAAGAATGCACTCTGCCAGTGCATTGGTAATCCTGGCCCTGAACTGCCTCATTTATTTATTAGTTCCAGGGAAGAAGCAGATTCTGTGGGTCAATCTTAGCCGCCCCAAGTTGCTTCCTTTGGGAAGTTAATCAGCTGCTAGTTTTATTGCCCTCATGTCTAGCATCACTGGCACTCTTTATTGCAACTTAGCACTTGGGTATTTTTAATCTGTTAAGTATCCAGAATAGGTTATTGCTACATGCAATATATAGTTTCTATATCCATTTTATTTAGATCTTTATTTCTAGTTCCTAGTAAAGGTCTTTCCACATAATAGGAAGATAATAAATAGTAAATAAAAAATGGTTAAAATCTCAGGCTCTGGAAGCAGACAAAAAAGATGCAAATTCTGACTCTTGTCACTAATTACATAACTGCATAAATTTGCTAAGTTACATATCCTCTCAAGGTTAGTTTATTGTCTACAGAATGGGGGGCAAAAGAAATAATGGAGATACATTCATCTATTAAAGATTAAATGAAATTTTGTACTTAAATTGCTTAGTAGAGCACCTGATGTTGTATCAAATGTCTTAAAATACTAGTTAATGCATTTATTTCTGAATCCTACTATAGGCAAAGTGTTAACAAAACACCATCTCTGCTATATGAGAACCTGACCTTGAGGTAATTATACAGCTCTGTTCCCTTGAAAACTCTGATAAGGCTAAAAATGTCAACACGTTTCTAGGCAACATATCTAATGGGAAAACATTATCCCTACACAGCGAATTACATCTGGACTGGGAAGAGCTATAAATAAACTAAACACATGGGGGGAAACATCTTTGGGATGCTGTGAGTGTTGTGTCATGTGTGCCCCTTGTTTTGACTCTGGATGTTATTCCTGCAAGGGTTAAAAAATACTCTAACCCTCCTGGGATGTGGAGCTTCTTAAGCCAGGACAGCCCTACACCCATCACTGTGGACGTTGCTTCCCTGAAGTTGTCATCTGGGAAGAAGACAGCTTCTCGATAACTAGAAGAACTGCAGCCTGCACTGCCAGCTCCTCTCCTCTATTCTTGGTAGACTTCCAGTGTGGCCTATGATGGTCTCAAGGTCTGATGCTCACCAAAGCCTGAGGAGACACCTGGTTGGTGTTTCAGGTCTGTCCACTGGAAAGTTTACTGTTTTGTATCCTTCATAAATGTTCTAGTGATCTTGGAATCTTAGAACTAGAAAAGGTCATGCATGCAACCACCTTTGAAAGTTTTCCCATTGTGGGAAGTTCTGCAACATTTACAGAAACTGTCCAGCTGGACTTTGTTTTAATATATTCAGTGAAGAAAACAGATTTTCCCCTAAGGATTTCAACATATTGTCAGACAATTGTCATAATTATATCAACTTGGTTTTGTGCAGAAATTTTTGTACTTGAAATACTTTCCATTATTTTGTGATTCTATCCTGGGAGACAGACTAAGTTTAGGTTTTCCCCCCAATTAACATCCTTTACTCAAAAACAACTTGCCTCTTTTCACCAAAAACTATGTCCTGTTTCCCCAATCATCCCTTACTATCTTTATTACCTTCCTTCCCTCTTCCTATACTAAGATATCACTTCCCTCTTGCAGTAGTTTCTAGTACACATGGTACTATCTATAATTCAGAACAATGGTATCCTATTTTACTTGTTTTTTATATTATAGGGGCAATGCACAATTATTTTAAACATGAGATATGTAGAAAATGTAGAGCAAAAATCCAAAACACTGCAACTGACAAAAATATATGAGAAATGATATGGTTAATAATAAGGAATAAAATAGATCATCAGTAAAATACTATGACTGCATGCTTTGGAGGAATACCATCTGTATTCAAATCATGGTCCCACAAATGATTAGGCATGCAAATTTATGTAGGTTATTTAATTTATTTAAGCCTGTTTCTTCATGTATAGGGTACTGATATAATACTACTAGTTTCAAAAGGTCATTATAAAATACAAAGGAACAGTTCATATAAAATCTTCCATTTACTCTTGACTAAGAATAAACAGCATGCAAACTAACATTGCATGTTGATAAACATTGCAAGTTCTGAGGTTGAATCTTATTCTATTATTTGTTAACTATAAAATCTTGGGCAAGTTATTTAATGACCCTCCATCTCTATCATCTCAATTGAAAATCGGACACTGTAGCAGATTATATTTTTACATGGATGGTGTTAATTTATTTTCAGTCTGAAATCTCTTCTTGAAACTTGGCAAATCTATCATCAAGTGATGGAGATTGTGTGCCTTCCTTTCAACCTGGGAAGGCCTTTGGGATTGCCTGTGTAGTGGGAATGGGGAAAGTATGCAATTTCCAAGGCTGGATCATAAAAGCTGACATAGTTTCTTTCTTTTTCTTTTTCTTTTTTTTTTTTTTCCTGTTCCCCACCATTCACCCATCCATCTTCTATTACTGTGTTCTTTCTTTTGGAACTGCCATGTAAGAATTCTGGCTAACCTGAAGTTGCCATAATGGAAAGACCATATAAAAACTGAGAGAGATGCCTAAAAACCTGCTGCTGTTCCACTTTTTTAAGCCTTTCTGTGCCAAACCCCAGGTACATGTGTGACTAAGCCATCAGATCAATCTGTCCTTAATCATCTGTGATCATATAATAGACAAAGAAAACATATCACTGGGGCTATCTAACCTCCAGAATAATGAGAAATAAAGGTAAAATGATTCTTGTTTTTATAAGCCACTATGTTTTGAAAGGATTGGTCAGGCATCTACAGATGAGTGTTCATATACACACATGTTACAGAGGAGTGATTGTCAGACTTTAGTGTCTCATCTCATAGGTAGCACTAAGGGCTTGCTAAAAAGCTGATTCTAGGACTCCACCCCTACAATTTCTGAATTAGTGTGAATGTGTGATAAAGTTGAGAACTTACATTTCTAACATGTTCTTAGAAAAAGCTAATGCTAGTTGTCAGGGGGCCACATTTTGAAAACTACTCCTTCATTTATGAATTTTACTTTTACTACCATTTTTAGTACTTAGTTATGTTTACATTTCATTAAACATATTTATACACTGCCAATTCTTTTCCATATAAAGGAAATTTATACCCACTTTTTCTCTATAACTTGCCATCTAATTTCCTTCTTTTATCCTGAGTATCGATCATAATGACTTTCACCTAAGTGCTTAGCAATGCTTCTAAGAGGATATGTGAATGATACCCACTTCCATTTACAGGTGTGTGATATCTGAAGGGAAATACAATTCAAGAGCAAGAGAGAGACGAGGAGAATGGACAAGACAGTAAGGGAGAATTTCACATTCCCTGCCCTAAAACCTCTATCTTCCCAAAGAGGAGGTTCATGTTGTCTTTTTCTAATTTTAATGTATGCACCTCTAGATAGGAGTATCGTTTGTCCAAATGCTCCTTTTATTCAATCTCTTGAAAATGGCATAGTAAAATAAAATAATTGAAAGTGTCAGTAACAGAACTGATTTAAAAAGTCAGTTATTGTACTTCTGTTTTGCTATTATGACTATTGTTTGATAAAAGGAAAGCATCAATTGTTTGCGTTTTTGAGCATGTTATGTACTCCATAATGCTGGTACATCAGCATTCATGTTAGAGACAAGATTTTATGGGTAAAAATGTAGAAAAATATGACTAGACAGAACCAGACTAGTAGAACCCACAGAACCTCCAGATTCCATATATCCCAAGTTTTTAATAGTTCTTACGAGGTTAGTCATGTCTAAGAGTCGTATAAAATTTTCAAAATTCACATTTAATGTTTGTCTCCTTCCTTTCAATCCCATCTGGAGGAGTACCATGAGAATAAGTGGCATAGTCTATATGAAAACTCTCTAAGCCTAAAGAGTTCTACTTGCATACACATGAAGCAATTAATGGTTTTAACCAGGTGTAAGTCATGGTGGAAATTCAGATGTTAGTCTACATAATATGTAATTTAGATGCAATGCTTTGAGGAGTATTTGGTACTTGTTATTTCAAAATGCTTATGGAAATGCACAAATGGTGAAACTGTCACTACCTTCTTAGAAGACAACATTTTGATAGAAAACTGTACTGAGACAAGGTTTACCTTTCTCAAACATTAGTGGGATTATGTGATTTCTCTGCTAAAAGTTTTCAAACTTTATCATGTTGCTTTTAGGGAAAAAATGGAAAACATATTGAGCTACTAACAAAGCTCCTGTGATCTGGCTCATTATTCTGTCTCTGATCAATTTCCTCACATTCTCACAATCCTCCAGGCCCTCGGGTTTGGCAGCTCTTCCAGCACACAGCATCCAAGCTCATATTACCACACCTTTGCATTTTTCTGGAATATGTCCACCATTGACATTTCCCACTGTCTGCTACATAGTGACCATAACATATGAAAATTTTATATCATTATTTATTCATATTGTCCTGTTACTGCACTGTTTTAGCATCTGCCCAATATGCTGATAGAGTGCAAGATGAAAAGTAGGGTTTGTGTCAACCTCACCATTGTATCACCTACAAGGCCCACAGAGCACTTGCTGCTTAATAGGTATTAAATGTTTGTTAACTGAACGAAGAAAAAATGTATATATTCCAAACAATTAAAATAAAATGAAAGTTATGATTTAAAAAAAAGGTGGATTAACAAAAGACACCACGGACAGTGATTAAAGTAGCAATTTGTTTTAGTTAAGAATGACTCCAAAGAGGAGGCAAAATATTTTATTTTAATTAACATTTATAATTGAGCATATGGAGACTGGTTTGTCGTCTGATAGAAACAAGTGCACCTCCTCCATCTCAAAAGTCCACGACTCAACCCATGTCATTTATGAGAAGGATGGCAGTGGTATAGCTACAGAAGCCACACTTTGTAACTACATAATACATATTGATAGACTTCTCCTTAGTAGTTCAAACGACCCTGTTAGAAATGAATTTATACCCATTTTAATAAAGGAGTAATCAGAAGCTCCAAGAAGTAAATAGATTACATGAAGTCAAACAGGGTTAGTACTCAAACTTGGGAGTATGCCAAAGTTCATGGTCTTTTCAATATTTCACAAAGTCATTCCATTACTAAGTGAAAAGGAAGGGATACAACTTCCCCATGGAATAATGTTTTCCAGAAAAGGGAAAAGACATTATTAGGTACCTTATATCCAGTCACTCAAGCTTTGTAAAGTATAAAATGCAATGGTAAGCACAGCGACACATGCCTGTAATACCAGCAGCTCAGAAGGTAGAGACAGTGGAATCTTAAGTTCAACACCAGCCTCAGTAAAAGGGAGGTGTCACTGGCTCTTTGCGGTACAAAATCCGTGGATATTTGTCACCACTTGCAGCAACAATTTGCATGGGTCTTATGGGTGGTGGACTGGAAACTGAGCTACTTCTATCTTTCTCTTTAGTGCACTGCTTTCTTGCTTGTTTGTTTATAGAAGATAGAGGAAATGAGGTTTACTTGCTTTGAGAGGAGAGAGAGAGAGACTTTGCTTAAGAGAGACTTTAAGAGAAGGACAGGCTTTGCTTAGAGCTTAGAGGAAGAGAGACTTGCTACGCCTCACTTAAGGTCTGCTGCTTCTTACTGGTGCGTCCTGCATCCTGTGAACTAAGGGTGTGTCTACCTAAGGTGCCCTAGTGATGCATCTCAGTTCTCCATTCTGCGATCTGCCTTCCGCCGCTTTCTGCTAGCTGCTGTTCTGCTAGCTTTTCTGCTAATGGCTGCTGTGTGTCGCGCTGTCTCACTCCGCCTACGCTTATATCACCTCCAGGAGGCGGAGAGCAGGGCCACGCCTCTTACGCAAAGATTAGTCCAGATGCTAGATGTCTGAGCAGGCACAATTAGGAGTGCTTGAGAACACATGCTCATACACTGTGTGCGTGGACGATAAATCACCTGAGTGTGCTTATGTCAATTAACCTCCTCGCTGCCCATGTGATCTGGCGCTGTCAACATGGCACAGCCCCCAACAGGAGGTGCTAAGCAACTCAGTGAGACACTTTCTCTAAATAAAATACAAAATAGGACTGTGGATGTGGCTCAGTGGTCAAGTGCCTCTGAGTTCAATCACAGTACATTTCCCCCAACCTCCAAAAAACATGCAATGGTAAGAAAAGCTGGAATGGCTGAGTGTGAGTGGCAGCAGAGGGCAGGACTGGAAGTGTAAGTCCAGGCATAGGAAACAGTCCGAGCCAAGTCCTAAGACAGCAGCAATCATCTCGTGTTTGAGAAACTAATGGAAGAACAATGCATCCCAGAGGCTTTCACATAAAGATCAATGTAAAGAATATTAATGGCAAAATCTAAGGAAATCACAGGGCTTTGTGTTGCTTTCAGTTAAAGAATCAAGCTGAGTCTCTTAAACCCATTAAGTTTCAAGTTTTCAATTCTGAGGATATTTCAATGACATTCATACAGATGCAATAAAATATGTTGAAAATCATAATCTAAATCAAATATAAATTATTGTATCAATTAAGATTATAAGATAATGGCATGATTTTTTATTATATCATTATTACATAATTATTTTATATGCTATATTTAAATTTTTCTACACGTTTCCTGTGGAACACAATTGATTAACCATCATACTTTCACTTCATTGTGGGATGATAGTGTAAACATTGAATCTTAGGTATTTCAACTGCAGCACATTATGAATTTGCTTCAGGGTGATCAACAGAAGCATTGCTATTCATTTCCTTAATAAGGAAGTGGAGACTTTTAAGAAATCCGGGAATTATAAGGACAAAAAGTTTAACTATGGTAGATTTGGGCTCATACCCAAATCTTTCTTTACTTACTGACTTAGTTTGGGTAGACAATGTATATTCTCTGAACCTGAGGTTTTTTATTTTCAAAATAATATAATGAGTAAACTGGAGAATGAATGTAAAGTAGTAAGCATATACCCAGTGCTTTGACCTTGCCTGCCTCTTCCCTTCATAGTTGACCCCATTACATTTTCTTACACTGTGGTTTGCTTTCAGTCTTCTGCAAGCATCTTTTCCCCTCACCTCTCCTTTTTCAGCTTGATAACTTTTTCTGTTATTCCTGATGATAAGTCACAAAAGACCTTACTTTATTACCTGCATGCTTTTTAAATTCCAAAGAGTGTTAGTCGATTTAAAGTCAGGGATAATCTAGATTTTTTTTTCTATAGAAATGATACTGTACAGCATACCATATAATGTCATTGCTTTCTGCAATGAAAAAAGGAGAATAATGTAGGCAATTGACATTTTTGTCCATTTCTAAGACAAGAGTTTCCCAGAAAATTGTTGAATCAATGATGCTCACCTATGCTATTTATAGCATTGAAAGTAAAGCCTTTCACAATAAGGGTGGGTGAGGAGTCCAATTAATGGGTAGATACCTTTGCATTTGTAATACACAATAGCACCATTTTTTTTTATCAGTAATAGTTCATGGAGGCACATTTTTCCCCCAATTTGCAAAAATTCTTATTTGATCAAGTTCACCACTCAGGTACTTATTCCCTTACCATCATTAATCCATTGTCAGAAGCACTGCAAAGAGATGTGTCACACTTGGGAATACAACTTCTTAGGGTCTGCACTGGAAGGTGAGAGCTATTTTGCAATTTTCCTACATTTAGCCTTTATATTAGTGCTGGGAGTAAGACTCCTGTTCTAGAAACAAGCTCAGGGACTATAGTCAACACTCTGCATGTTAATCCAGGGTGACAACACAGCTCTGTATGTTGTTATTATTTTAAAGAAATACATCTATAAATAAAAGACTATTCTATTTCATTCTTCCAATATATGAAGTCACAATTATACATTCACTCTGACATCTTATTTTCTCATCTGTTATACCTCACTAGAGAGAAGTACTTGATTCTAGAAGAGTTTATATTGCACATAATTATGTATCTAGCACACAGATATATAAATATGAGTAGATTTTTAAAAAAAAATCATCAGAAGGAAGACTGTGCCTTACCTCAATGCATTTGCCATCTGCTATCATTGGGTCCTAGAGTCTTATCTTACAGTCTTTCCTACAGGTTTTCTTAAGGAAGAGACAGAAAAAATTTGCTAAATCTCAGGTATGTGCCACGTACCATACTCTTTTAAAACATATTCTCTTATTTAATTGAAATGACAGTTATCAAGTTTAATTATTTTATCTTGTTTTATAAAACTTA
Organism: Sciurus vulgaris; assembly: GCF_902686455.1. Lineage (NCBI taxonomy): Eukaryota > Metazoa > Chordata > Mammalia > Rodentia > Sciuridae > Sciurus > Sciurus vulgaris. The sequence goes on from NC_136472.1 coordinate 78,340,611, forward strand.
AAACTAAGGCTCAGAGAAGTTAAGTGGCCTTCTCAACATCACACAGAAGGTATGAAACTATGGTAAAAATGAATCTTCTGTTGGTGTCAGCATGGAAAGGTATTTGATACTACAAAGAAGTAGAAAAGAAAACAGGATAATTATGAAAATTCTACTACAACAAAAACATAAGTGAAGTAGATTGTGTAATTTGTGAACATCAATCATACCTATTTGAAAAAGTCTCTGCAGCAATTTGAATTGTACATCATTATATCTCTAAGTATACTCTTGTTTAGCTTTGTGTTTAGACTATAATCTACTTTTTCAATAAAAACAATCATTAGAGGCTATGATGAAATAGTTCATTTAATAAATAATACATTTTATCATTAGATTCTTATATTTTACAAAACCACGGTAGAAAACATTTAGAATGATACAATCTTATCCTACAGTTGTTCTGTGTGATTTTGTGAGCCAATTGGCTTGGCATAAAGGGCATGGGTTCCCTCTGGGGGCTGTTTTGAGCAAAATCAATCAGGCAGGGCTGCAATTACTGCACCTGCAAATATTACTGTAACCTTTTCTACCCACCATCTACCACAGGTTGTGTTCCCAGGGAAGCAAACTATGAGATGGAACTGAGTGTGCAGGGTATTTATTTGGGTTTGCTCTTGGGAGGAACACCTGTGGAAGGTTGGATGGGGAGCAGTATTTGGCAGAGGGAGAAGGCAAGCTGCAACGTGGCCAGCTCAGCCTCTGCCTACCAAATGGAGAGACAGAAGCTGAATATACTCTTAATTATCTAAGGTGGGTTGAAAGAACCAGTCCTTAATTCTTCTGGTTGGACTATTCACTTACAGTGGGGCATGCCTAGAAAAGGCTTGATCTTGGGTGAGGCAGCTCTCTGAAACATAGGCAATCATAAAGGAATTGACAGTAGGGGGCTGTTACCTGACAGCACACTAGAGCTGGGTAACATGCTCTTCATTGGAAGGAGTCTGGGTACTGGAGCATCACAACATCCATCAGAATCCAAATGATGTAGCCCCTCTCCTAAGATGTCCTTATAAATGTAGAGGCCTCTTGCCATGGGAAGGCCTTCCCTTTCTGTGAGCTGGCACAGTGGCTACATAGTCCTTTGATTATGCTTGTTTTTATTTATATATTTTAATTAACAATCTTAATTTAGGTAAAACAAAAAAGGGACTTTGGGGATGAGATGAGTGTGTAGATGGACTTTACAAGGTATATATGTCTGCTTAGGGTACCATGACTCAGTACCACAGACTGCATGACTTAAGTAATAGAAATGTGTTCCCTGACAATTCTGCAGGCTGGAAGTCCAAGACCAAAGTGCCAGAAGAATAGGTTTTTGGAAAGCTCTCCCTTCCTGGCTTTTCAGGTCATGGCTTGTAGTGGCAGGCATCCTCACTCAGTCTCTCCTTGTTCCTTTCCTTGGCCTTTCTTTGTACAGAGAGAGGCAAAGATCTCTGGGTTTTCCTCTGGTCCCAAAACAAGTCCCACCATATTAGGACCCCATCCTATGATCTCACTGAATCTAAATTATTTCCAAATGGTCCTACCTTCAACAGAGTTGTGCTAGGGCTTAGAACTTCAATGCATGACTTTGAGAAAGGGGGATGCAACTCAGTTCATAGCACAAGGAATTTAAATTGGAAACTGAAACTAATTCCAAGTGTACGAAATGCAAATGATTTTTGGGTTTATGGATCTTTCTTGGTAGAGATCAGTAAAAGTTCTTTCACTAATAAGGGTGCAGACTACTTGATTGAATTCAACTGGTTGTCCTTTTTTATTTGTCTTCATATTTAGGCTTCCTCTGAATTTACCCATTAGTATATACCTGGGCTTCATGGTCATAACTTCAAACTGTTCTAATTGCTAATTTTACATTATTTTCCATATTTAACAAAATTTTAAATTTTTTGTACATGGAAATGTAGGCACGATGCATATAATTATGTTATCTCATGTCAGTTGGGAAGAAAAATTTATGATAACCTGGCAACAAAATTCTATCATTTTACTTCTAATGGGATTCAAGTCATTTTTATTGTAAAAAGTATCCCTCACATAGGTGCCTACCCTTTTCCCTGAAATTTTATTCTGTAAACTTACTCTAAGGAAATAACCAGAAAAATATGTGAGTGTAGATGCATATGTATACACAAAGATATCGATGTACAAGGATGTTCCTTACAGTATTAATTGAACATTTGGAAGCCATTTAGTGCTTCTCTGATGAGACTCTAATAAAATAAAGTATGATATATATGCTTAACAAAATAATGTAGAGTCATAAAAATTGCCTACTAAACAATTTAATGACAAGGAGCACTTTTCACCGTTTAGGAAAAAAATCAATTTGCATTTCAAAATAGTTAAAAATTTAGCTATGTGTCTGGAACACATATGTACATAGAAAAATACAGAAGGGTATATTGCAAACTATTAATAGGCACTATTAACAGTGCCACCACAATTAATAGTGGTGGGTACATAGATAATGTTTATTTTAATATGTTCATTTTTAACTATTTTTATTTTTTCAAACTTCTTATAATTAAAATGCCATAATTAGGTAATTAAAAACATGGCAAATTGTTTAAAATCTGTGAGAAGTAATAAAGCAACAATCTAATGCTACTAACACTAATCAATTTTAATTCTTATTTCTTACTATGTGTTACAACCCTCAGATCTCTTATCTAAATTAGTTTTTATAACCCTAGAAATCTAAACCAATCATCTATTCCTGTTTTTTCTTATGCTTCTTAAAATCAATAACTATAAAGCAGTTTTTCTGTAGTTATCTTTGTCTTTATTATCAACTACACATGAGCTGTATTACAACTTAATATTAAATATGTACAGAAAATTTTTTTTGATTGGGGAAAACATAGTAAAGAGTCATGATTCTTTGCTTATGTACATGATGAAGAAAGACTATTGAAGATGGAAATGAAACATGAGAGCAGTTGACAACCTCTTAGGCCTAGAGGTCAGTCCTTGGAGAGTGAGGCCACTCTTCCTCCCTACAGATGAAGGTGATCTTTTACTTTTAAGATCATAACCATCAGCCAGGTGTGGCCGTGCTCAACTGTAATCCCAGAGACTTAGGAGTCTGAGACAGGAGGATCGAGAGTTCAAAGCCAGTCTTAGCAAAAGTGAGGCACTAAGTAACCCAGTGAGACCCTGTCTCTAAATAGAATACAAAATAGGACTGGGGATGGGCTCAGTGTCAAGTGCCTTTGAGTTCAATACCTGGTACAAAAAAAAAAAAAATTTACAATTGTTGATTTAAGATTAAGTCGAAATCTTTAAGTTTTTTTTTATAAACAATATTAATTAAAAAAGGGCATTTTTACATAGACACAGATCTGAATAGGAGCCATAAATGAGAGATTCAATTAGTTTCAGCATCCAATTTGTTTTTGTATGTTTTGCAATGTCATAAATTCAGAAAGTTCAGATTCATATTGTTGCAAAAAGAATCTGCTTGTTTTAGTACTCTATGTCATAATTTCAAGATATCTTTCAATGGGAGTGGAAGGAAAATTTATTCCAAGAGCTACTTTAATACCACCTCTAGTACCACCACTAATAGAATGGAAGCCTCTTCAGTCCGGTCAGTGTTTACACTGTATTTACCGTTACAGCTCCAGGGTCTCGAAGAATGTCTGCACATCACATGATCTAAACAGACATTCTGGGAAATAAAATAATAAAGAACAACAAAGTCCTGATCTTGCTCATTGATCTTCATACCATTTTCACCTCCAGTGATAGGATAGTTGCCAAAAGGGGGTTGGGGAGTTGGTAAAAGAAGAATTAATCGTTTTGAACTCACTGCCTCTACTACTAGGAATTTATAAGCCTGTGCAAAACTGTTTAGAGAAGTGGGGTTAGAGGAGTATATAATGCATTCCCCCTCCTTTCTTTTTTCCTTCCTCCCTCACACTTTCATTCCTCTCCAATCTGTCACTTCTGTTTTAAGAATCTGAAGTTAAGTGCACCCAATTTGATATGCCTTGTGAGAAGGCGGGGTGAAAACTAGCACTGGGAATGATTTCTTTTGTCCTCAGCTAAATTTGGAGTTGGATATTCTATTCTATACCTATGAATGGTTTTGCATATCTCTAACTCCAGCTGGGCATTAGCTTCTGGCCCTGATGCATTGGCTTCCCTCTTAGACTTATGTGTGCTTACACGACCTGCAACCAGATTTGGATGCATAGGTTTTGATGACATGACTTAAGATTTTTTTTCAGGCATACAAAACGTATTCTGAAATTTACCAGAATATTACAGGACTTCCTATCTGAAAATAGTCATCCAATTGCTAGATTTTTCTAACCTAAAACTCTCTTGACACTCCCTTTACACTAAGTCCCTTGATTCTCAGTTTAAACATCAAACAGAAATTCCCATGATTAAAGTGTGCCCATTAGTGGAATTACCAGGTGTTATTAGTTCCTCAGGAAATAATTCTCTAACAAGTATCTCACTTGAATGTCAGTAAGAATGTCAGAAAGGAAAACAAAACAAAAACTTACATGGGTTGCTATCTTTGCAAGAAAACTTTAGCTAGGTCACTGTTGACCAAAGATCTGTCTCTGTTAAAATTCAGGAGTTCAAGTAAGGCATGGAGAGGTGGTGGGAACATAAGAAGTCATCTATCTCAGACTTGGCAGAAAAATAAAGTTAGTCTTTCAAAGTTTACCTTTTTGTATGGTGGAAATCATTGTGTCATAAAGTAATTATAAGTAGTGTATAGTGAATGCTGAATTTGTGATGTGCTCGAATCTGAGTGTATCAAATACTTTCAATGCATTTAATTCTCACAGTTGCACTGTAATGTAGGGATGGAATCCTGAAGCCAAGGCAGAGAGAAATACCCTGGCTAAGGCCTTAAACTTCTTGACAGTTGGAGTTGGAATTCCTACCCAGGAAGGGGGATTCTGTGTTCAGTGCCTCTTTTCCTAAACATCATGTCTCTTTAATAATACGAGTGCATGTATGTGTGCTACTAGATCTGCCAGTTTAAAACATTTTGTGCTCTAGGATATGTTACTTAACTCTGAATCTACTTTTGTGCTTTTAAAATGTTGATAAAAATAACACATTTGATGAACTTCTATCAAAAGTATGTGCAAACACAAACATGTCTATTTTGTCATGTTAAGTGCATATATTATAAACTCAATAAATATTGGCTTTTCTCTAGTTCTGAGGTTTCCAACAAATGGTTGTTGAACCAGTGAATACTATAGAAAAGAACAAAATCATAGATGTCTTCCAAAATTATACATATGGGATCATAGTAAGATTTATATTTAGAAAGGCATTTATAGGTCTGAAAGTATGAAATATTGGAAAGAACATATTTACTAGTTATAATTATGCTTCTCTAATTGTATCTTATCTAATTGTCAAAGAAATTTGATGATTTGTTGTTCAACCACTATCACTCATTCAAGAATCTACATTTTGTTATTTATTATAATAGTACTTGTCATATTATCAGAGCAACAGTTTATTATTATAACAATAAAATTTTCAACAAGCAAATCAGCTTCCAAAATACTAATGCAAACATCATTTTATTGAATATTTTTAAAACTCCCATGTGTGACAAAAAGTAAAGTCATGATTAACAAACAAAAGTATAATTCTAAATCCTGTCTTCCATAGAATTAATCCACCCTAAATTTTCCCTTGCAAACCCCTTAGTTCAAAACATTTTTTTAAAAACCCTGTATTTTTTTCCCCCCAAGGATATGTACATTTTGTCTTACTACATTTTGGCAGAAACATACATTTTCTGTCTTCTATGCAAAACAAACTTGCATATTTTACTTCAGGTTCAAAGGAACTAAATATATCTGACCATCTTTTTCACTTGTATTCACACTATTCACATGTTCACTTATTTTCGCATATTATAATGCAATGTGTAATGTGCTTTCCTCCAAACTTTTGAAAAGATAAACTAAATACTTTTATCCAAATACAATGGATGCAAGAAACATAATGCAATGTATCCAAACATTTTCTGTAGGAGCTATATACCAGGAACCTTCCTCTTAAATGTTTAGAAGTGAAAAGATTGATTTCCATTAATGATAAAAGTTATTATCCATCAAGAACTTTCTCTATACAATATTAAGTGGGGTAATGGAGGGGATGGAAACATTAAAGAATCAAACAGGAGAGCAAGCAGCTTACAGGGGGTTTGATCAGAGTAGTGGAATCTGCCCCCTGGGTGTATACAGTAAGTGGCCACCCTCTGTCACATCCTGAGCAGGTGAGATCCTCCTCTGGAAAGATATGAGAGGGGTCTTACCAATTGCCATCTGTGGAACACTTGACACTCCTCGGATTGGTTATTCAGCCACAAGTCTGGAAGCCAATTCAGAATGTAGGTGCTATGGGATGTGTTTAATCATTTACTTAACTCTTGTTCTTCAGAAATATGCTAAACTCAAAATCTTAACAAAACCTTATACTTTATGTGCTAGTTCCGTTTCAAAGGACATTACATTATCTAAACTGACAACCAGCTATTGTTACTATCATGATAATCCAGTGAGATTCACTTCTTATTTGCAATCAAAAGCAGAAATACATTTCTAATGGTTCATTTGAGCCTGTGAGAAAATGGCCTTAATAACTGCATTGGTTAACACAATTAGGTAGAAAACTTGAGATATATTAATTTAAAAAAGATTACAAACTTGTACAAAGTTAAATAATATCTATGTATAGTATTTCCGTTATAAAAGTCAAAGCTGAAAGCTGAACGTATTGGCACACACCTGTAATCTCAGGGGCTCGGAAAGTTGAGGCAGGAAGATCTCAAGTTCAAAGCCAACCTCAGCAATTTAGCAAGGCTCTAAGCAACTGAGTGATACCCTGTCTCAAAATTAAAAAAAAAAAAAACAGGGCTAGGGATATAGTTTGGATGGAAATTACCACTGAATGAAATCCCCAGTAAAATCAATCAATCACAAGAGAAACCATTTATTATAACTTATACAAAAATCTATTTGATACACAAATTTTCTATGGGCAGTATTTCTTTCAAAATAAAGTTCTATTTCAAAAAATAAAGAATTTAAACCTAATAGGCAACAAGTAATTAAAAATAGGTCATTGGATATAAATGACACACAAATTGAAAGTGGGAAGTTCAATAATTTTAAGATTCATTATTCTGACCCGAAGAGACTTTTTTTCAGCTCAATTTCACAATTCAGCATTTTGAAGTCTCCCAATTATAACAAATATCAAGCCACTCTTTGGTAAATGATAGTAGAAGTTTTAAATAAAAAATGAACGACATCGGTTATAATCAAGAACAATTGGCAGTCATGGTGTGGAGCAACTATTTTACAGTTAATTGTCTCTTTCTAAATGTCTTTACATGAGAAGTAGAAAACATTCAAACACTTCTACAAATTTCACCTATCAAGCTTTCTTCTTTAGCCTACTAAATGTGTTTTTTTAACAGCTGACATCCAATTTTGCCAAGCGTTTTCAAATATTTAATTGCATGTTAACAACGAAAGACAAAATGAAAAGTTTTTCTTTAAGCTCTATTAATAATTAAAGGATGAAGGGGTGAAGAAAAGGTCCTTTATTTTCTATTTTAACACAGAATGTTGAGAAATCGCTATAGGCAAACCCTTGCATCAGGCACTGGAAATACACATGTGAATGAGACAGGACTTATATTCTAACAAAAGACACAAGAAGTAACAACATAATTTATAGTAAAATTCGTTCACTTATCCCACATTTGTTGAACATTTACCTATGTGTAGCTATGTGTTCAGTACAATGATGGATCCTTGGGATTTATGAGTAGATAAAAATGAAAATGTTTAACCTCATGAGGTATGCAAATTAATTCTATGAAGAAAATAAACAGAATGAAATGGGACTAAGAGATTTGCTCTTAAAGATGAGAGAGGAGAGCCTGAGAATGTGATATTTTAATAAAGAGAATGATATAGCAAGGTGTGAAATATGTGAAGGTTTAGTAGAAAAGAATTCTAGGTGGAAAAAGGGCAGACATAAAGACCTTGTAACAGTGGGTCATAGGAAGACCTTGCTTGGTGGGTCATAGGAAGAGCAGGGGCCTATTTCTGGGGCACAATGGCATGGAGGTGGGTGGAATGAGGTAAGATTGGCAGGTAAATGGGGACCAAATAATGAAGAACCTTGGAGACACAGTAAGCTATCTGGATTTGGTTCACCAGATTCGAAGCTGGTGATATCATACTATTTACTCTCTATGTGAGAACTAAACAGGAATGGACAAGAAAAGAAACAATTTAGAAGGTTATTACCCTAGATCAGGAAAGAAATGTTAATGAAGGGGTTAGAGTCATAAATCTCCAAAGGCACAATTTCAAACACCATGATCCAAAGGAGATAAGATCATCACACCAAAAAGATATTTGCACTCCCATCTTTACCCATTTGTATTGCAGCATTGTTTACAATTGTTAAAACACAGAATCAAATCTATGTGTTCATCAATGGATGCATGGATAAAGAAAATATCACACACACACACACACGCACACACACAGAGGAATATTATTCAATCATAAAGAAAAATGAAATTTTACCACTTATAGTAAAATGGACAGAATTGGAGGAAATAATGTTACGTAAAATAATCCAAGCACATAAAGACAAATGTCATATATTCTCATTTATTTGTAGAAATTAATAAATCAATTCAAGAAGAAGGAAATGGAATAGTGGTCACTAGGGGTTGGGAAGGGAAGGAGGAGGGAGAGAATGAAATTCAGTAAGGGGCACTATAGCACAGTTAGAGAAGAGGCATTGGTTCTGTTTTTTTCTATAGCACAGTTGGGTAACCAATGGTTAATAGAAACTGTGATACATATTAAAAATACTAGAATGGAAGAATATGGAATCCCAAACACATAACAATGTTTGATGCTTGAGGAAATAATGTGCTTATTATCCTGATTTGACTATTATACATCATATATGTGTATCTAATTACCAAAACATGTCCTATAAAAATGTATAAATTTTTATTGTAAACAGAAATGTTGTTTCTCTGTTTGTACATGGAGTAAAGGCATACCATTTGTGTAATCATAAATTTACATAGGGTAATGTTGTTTGATTCATTCTGTTATTTTTCCCTTCCCCCCCACCCCTTCCACCCCTCTTTTCCCTCTATACAGTCCTTCCTTCCTCCATTCTTGCCCACCTGCCTAACCCTAACCCTAATCCTAACCCTAACATTAACCCCTCCCACCCCCCATTATGTGTCATCATCTGCTTATCAGCGACATCATTCGTGCTTTGGTTTTTTGAGATTGGCTTATCTCACTTAGCATGATATTCTCCAATTTCATCCATTTGCCTGCAAATGCCATAATTTTATCATTCTTTATGGCTGAGTAATATTCCATTGCATATATTTTATATATATATATATATATATATATATAAATATATATATCTCACAGTTTCTTTATCCATTCATCAATTGAAGGACATCTAGGTTGGTTCCACAATCTGGCTATTGTGAATTGAGCAGCTATGAACATTGATGTGGCTGTATCTCTGCAGTATGCTGATTTTAAGTCCTTTGGGTATAGGCCAAGGAGTGGGATACCTGGGTCAAATGGTGGTTCCATTCCAAGCTTTCTGAGGAATCTCCATGTTGCTTTCCAGAGTGGCTGTACAAATTTGCAACCCCACCAGCAATGTATGAGTGTACCTTTTTCCTCACATCCTCGCCAACATCCATTGTTGCTTGTGTCCTTGATAATTGCCATTAAAATTCTTATTTTTTATCAAAAAATAAAAATTGAAATAAAATGTATCTTTGTGTCTTCATTGTAGTATTTACTAGATTTGAATTCTGGATCTCTGGTTTGTCAGCTGTGCTTTTGAATAGACCTGAATTTAATCCCTTATTTATCTGAGTTTGCTAAGGTACATTATAGTCTATTATATTTTATTTTTGGGGTCCAAGTAAGTTAACATATGGAAGTGCTTTCTTAAGTGAAAAACTACACAAACTTTTAGTGATGATGTTAAAGTTAATGGGAACTCTGAGTATTAAAATTGTGTACTCAGGAGAGGCAGTGCACTTCTTGAATCACTGAAGCCAAAAGAGACAATGGCATGATTTTGATAAAAATACCAGCTTAGTCAACTTTCAAGTGAGAAGTAAAATCCATAGGATGTTGATACCATTAAATAAATTTATGTCAATACATTTAATTTTAATTGTAGACTTAGACAATGAAAAAAGCATGAAACAATAATTGTAAAGTTTAGAACTTTGATGAGAATCTCCTAACATGTGAGACACATTTTGGATTAGTGTGTAATATAACAAAGAGGGAAGATTCAGTACAATGTTTTCAGTATGAAAACACCCAGCATATAAATAATACAGATTATTTTTGATGGCATTCGAATAATGAAAAGTAACCATGCAATAAATGTTATGTGAGACTAATAATTTGATGACTGAATGGCAATTTCACAACTTTATTTTCTTTTAATAATCTAAAAGATAATATAATTGGCAGTTCTTTAAAGAGTCAAAATTTCAGGTAATGCAGTAACAAATTGCCAATTAAAAATTAAGACTTTTCTGCTCAATTATAATGAACTACATAACATTTTTCTGTAAAAAACAAATGTTTGTTTAGTATTATGTACTCACAATGTATATGTGTATTTTTTCCCCTAAGTGTTTAGAACATACTAAAATTGCAGAGGGTAATCTCAAATTAATCACAAAGCATAATTATTTTGTCCTTTCTTAAAAGTCATAGCTCCCTTTTTCTCATATGTTAGACACATATGTTAAATTCATCAAAATTAAACACTAAGATATGGCAATAGTCAAAGCACCACTGAACACTTTTCCAATGGTTTTGCTTCCACTATATCTTTTGTAGTCTAAATTCCTTTTTATTTCCTTCTTCTCCCTTTTACAAGATCATTCTGAATTGGACATGGCTAAACAAATATTTACAAGTATTTCTGCAACCTTCAATTTTTTTCTGTGTACTAATAATTGTTATTCAACTTTTCATCTGTGACCAAAATACCTGACAAGATCAAAGTAGAGAAGGAGAGATGGATCTTAGTTCATAATTTCAGAGGTTTGAGTCTCTGGTCAACTGGGTCCATTTCTTTGAGCCTGAGCTGAGGCAGAACATTATGGCAGAAGAGCACTAGGGAGGAGAGCTGCTCAGTTCATGGAAGCCAAGGATAGGAGGTAGGGAGAGGGAGGGAGGGAAGGAGTTTGGGGAGAAGAGAAAGAGTGAGAAAGAGACACAGAGGGAGACAGACAGACAATAATGGGCCAGGGATTGAACTAGTCACCAAGGCCACACCTCCAGCCAGGCAACATCTGCCAATAGTTTTTACCACCTCTCAGTAGTCCACTAAATAAATTAATCCACTGAAGAGGTTAGAGCCCCTTCATAATCCAATTCACCTGTAAACATTAGAGCATTGCCCAATATCAGACCTTTAGGGAGTGTATTAAGGTTCTCTAGAGCAACAGAATCAACAGGAACTTAGATTATAAAAAGGGGATTCATAATATGGGCTTACATGACCAGGAACTGGCCGTCTGCAGCCAGAGAACTGGCAGAACCAGCAGCTATACAGTCCAAGAGGCAGAAGCCCCAGAAGAAGGAGGATTAACAGTACTCTCCTAGTCCAAGACCAAAGCTTCTGGAAACTACCCGGAGAATCTGGCAGAGTCTGATATCCTCAGAGGATCAAAGTAGCAATCAAGAACCATTCAAGAAGAGTTGAGCTTGCATCTGCATCTGCTTCCTTGTTCTTCCAAATTTTATTCCATCCAAACCACCATCCTGTTGGGCTGTGCTGTCCTTGCACAGGGGGTGTCTCCACATAAATTCCCTATTCCACATTTCAATCATTCCTAGACACAACCTCACTGACACACCCAGAGCCTCTTAATCATCTGCATCTCTTAAGCCCATCAAGCTGACAACTCAAATCAACCATTACAGGGAGATATTTCTAGGCCCAAACCATAAGAACAACATCCATAATACAACTTTGGAAAATGTGAATGTATTTAGGGAAATATAATTTTTATCCCCCCCAATTGTTTTTTATTCAAGCACAGGTATTAGGTAGGTTTAGGATAGTTGTTTCCTCTAGCATATCATCCAATTCACTTAATAGAAGCTACTCAAGGGATATCTTTTACTATAATCTCAGAAAACTTGCATGAAAAAATTAAGACTAAATGACTTCTCTGTAGCAGTGAATTTAATAGTTTGCACCTGTACTAAGAATATCATGTTCTTGACTTCCCAGAGCTTCATCTCTGGGAACTTTCCCATCCTCCAGTATTTACCCCAAGCTCTCATCTCTCTTCATATAGGTTTCTATCCCATTAGTACAGGCATCACTCATCCGTGTTTCTATAATCCACACTTGTGGTAGTATAATTAAAGAGCAAAGCCAAACATCAGGATGCAGTAATTGTTTCTGCTCATTGATAATTATGAGCTCCAGAATAGAAATGATCAAAAGTGAAATATATCTTCTCCCTTGAGAAATCTGCTGGGAAAGGACCTATTTAACATAAAGACACTGTTCTCTAGTCAGTGGTCTAGAACTCAGGTATCATCCTTTCCTTTTTCCTTTCCCTGTGATTTCCAAGTATCCACATATTCCTTGGATCACTTCCTTCTTTTTGTCTTCTGTAACTGTTCAGGTGAAAACCCAACCACTGCTCATCAGTATTAGTGAAAGGCACTCCTAACTTATCACCTCACCTTAGTCTTGCCCTTGTTTAATGCACATAACGACCCAACTGATTTATAGCATAGCATTATTTTATTTTACAATAATTGCTTTAAGATTACAGAAAACAAATGCTGCCACACTAACATACTCATGACTAAGATATTTTGCTCTACATCTTCATGTCATTTGAAGTTATAACTAGTGCTTATAAAACACTTCTAATGACAGTATTAAGCGACCTTTAATATGCTCTATGCTCATGGGCAAAGTGCATTTACACTTTATTCTTATATCAATTAGCTTGAGCTGCTATAAAAAATACCATAACCTTGGTGGCTTAAACAACAGAAATGTATATTTGCTGTTCTGAAAACTGAAGTTCAGAGATGGATGTCAGCATGACTGGATTCTGTTTATTATCCTTTTCTTGACTTGCACAAGCTGCCATCTCTTTTGCTGTGTCCTCACATGGGAGAAAGAGTGGAGGGCCCAAGCATGTGTCTGTGCCTTTAACAAGCATGAGGAGCGCTCTCTGGTGTCTCTTATTATGAGATAATAATCATGTCATGAAGACTGCACCCTCAGACCCTTGTATCAACCTAACTGCATTCTGAAGGCCCATCTCCAAATTCCACCACACAGGGAGCCAGCTTTGGGAGGTCACATTTCAGTCTTTAGCAATCCCTATTTCAGAGGTAAAGGAAACCAAGATACAAGTACTCAGGAGAAAAGAAACAGACTCAAAAGGATCAAGGACACCCAAGGGTAAGAAGTGGGAGAACTGGGTTTTGAATTCAAGCAGTCTGTGTCCCACATGGCATTCTTGGGCATTGTGTTATTATTTCTGATTAAAAAAAAAAAAAAGTACTGCAAATTTTACCAAAGTTAAGGCATTTTCCTCATTTTCTAGAGGAAATCACTTATGCATTTTCTGATGTTCCTTATTATTTATATATGATATATACTCACACATAACAAATTGAATATACATGTACACATACATTCATTTATAATATATAATATTTCTATTATACATGCATTTGACATATTTATCTAAATTTTATTTACATAAGTGGAGTCAAATTTTACCTATGTTTACAAATATTTTTCTCACTAGATATTGTAATTTTGAGCTCTATCCCTATTGAAAATTGTTGTTTACCTCATTTACCTCATCAATCTTTCTCCTTCATGCCATGCTGTCATTTCCTCCTTACTCACCTGGTGATAATAACCTTTAATAAGTTTCACAAATGTAACACATCCAAATACAATCTACTCTTTACTTTTTGACCAAACCTACTACTCTGAGACTCGTGTAAGTTACATCTTCCAATTGATCAACCTCAGTGTTCCAGACTGCTAGCCATCTCTCTGTTTCTCATTCTACAATCAATGCATCAGCAGATGCTATGGTTTTACCCTCAGTGTATAATGCAACCTGCTATAATGCTATAGATGATACCTGAAAAGTTTCAATTACATAAAGCCACATACATTTTATGTGAGTAATTTCACATTAGTGTGAGACTTAAAGTAAAATATATTTTTTACCTTGAATATGTTTATTTGTACAAGAAACGCAGAAGTGAATTTGCACAATTCTCAATTTTTCCTGAAAGAGAATTCCAAATGATTAGAAAACTTTTACTATCAAATCCCACAGCCCTTTCTCTCCCAGCCCTAATTCTAATTTTTGGATTCTAATAATTATGATACCCAGGATTCATTGCTACACATGGAATCTGTCTCTCAATGTCTCCCACCACGATTTCCAAGTCTCAGTCCATCTCTCTCCAGTACCTCCTAACAGATGTCCCTACTTATACCTTTGTCTTTCTCTTCTCTATTCTCACAAAGTAGTCAGAATCATACTTTCAAATTCAAGTAAAAATTCTTTTCTCAAAACGTCCATGCCTCCGACTGATTCTGTCTTGTCCTTGCTCACTTCATTTTGGCCTTTTCAGCTTCCTTGCTGTTTCTCACATCTTTATCTTTGTTATTCTTTCTACATTGCATGACTTCCCCCATGTTATGCATGCAACTGTCCCTTTCCACCTCCTTCAGGTTTCTTAAATATCACTGTAGCTTTTGCTTTTATCCTTTAAAAAATTACTCCCAGTCTACCACCAATCTCTAGTCTTCTCTGTATTTTGTCCTACTCCATAGAACTTAGCACCATCTAATAAATTTAGTACAGAATTTATTACTATCTTCTCTATTAATATATAAGCTCAATGAAGGGAGTAATAATTATTAATTTTGTTCACTCTTCTGCTCCTAGTACCTAAAATGGATCCTGATACATAGATTTTCAGTAAGTTTTCAAAAATGCTTAAATTTAACTGACCTGCTATAAGGTATCATGTCATATGAATATGCACCAAAATGCACATTTTCTTTTTATGGTCAATATTTGAGGAGTAGCTATTTTTTCTATCATTAGCAATGCAAACACATGTACTCCCTATATCAGCATGCACATGTGGGAGAATTTCTGCAGAGCATATACCAACCAGTGAAACATCAAGGTCCCAGAACAGGTACATTGACCCTGTACTAACACTTAATCTCAATTCAATTTGTCAAACATGCTTTACTTATTTGTACTGATTTCTCCTCATTGCTGCTGTGTATGAATATTTTGGTTTCCTTGCCAACACTTGGTTGCCATACTTTTCAATGTTTACAGGCATAATGACTTTGAAATGATCTCATTGCTTTAATTAGCATTTCCCTAAATACCCAGTGTGGCTGATATTTTCAGGTTTAGTTCTTTCAGATTTTCTCATTTGTGTATCACATGTTCTTGTCATGATCCTCATTTTTCACCAACTTTTAAGAAAATATTATATAAAATTTGGAAAAATACAGAACACAAATATTCTTCTCTAGACAATTCTTCCTTTCTTGTCTTAAAATCTTTATTTTTCTTTGCTACACGTTGATGTATTCAAAACTGTCAAGCTTATTCTTTGATTTTTTAATTGATTGGCTTTAGTAACACTGCAATTGTCATAAATCCCAAATTTATTACCATGATTTTCTATGAGTATAATTTTATGAGAAAGATAAAGTATTAATGAAATTAAAACAAATGCTCTCAACATGATTGATGTAATAGTTCATTCTTTTGTTATTGATTTATAGTGCAACCTAAAACAGATACCACATTCTTCCTCTTTTTTTCCAGTACTTTTTAAACCAAAGTGCTCTGCCACTGAGCTACATTCCCAGTCCTTTTTTATTTGAGACAGGGTCTTACTAAGTTTGTAGAGGCTGGCCTAAAACGTCAGCTCCTCTGCTTCAGCCTCCTGTAACTGGGATTACAGACGTGGACATTGCATCTAGCATAATTGCTAAATACCTTCGTCTTGTTCTATGTTCTCTTCCTTTGCTAATACCCATTTTATTTGTATTACTATAATCTTGTAATGATAATTCATAACTGATGAAGGAATATCAAATTGTCTTTGTAATCTAGGCTACTTCCTCTTTTATGTATATTTTAGGAATATATGTTTTAAATTTGTTTATTAATTAAAGTCACCTAAAATTTTCCTTTTATTTAAGGAAATTGTTGTATGCTCTCCTTGTCTAAAAGCCTAACTTCTACCTTACCTTCAGAGAGACAGACATTATAAATGTATTAGCTGAGCCATCTAGAATAAGGAACGGGATTTTGGATTCCCTGGCAACTTGTTGTGACCAAATGACTAAATTCTGACCAACAATACATAAGTGGGAATGATGTGTCCAACATTTAAGAGGGGCAAATGTGTGCTTGTTTCATCACCTTCCCACTCTTATTTTCCATATAGGTTTGGAATACAAACAAATGCTTTGAGCTTTAACCCTCATTCTATCAGTTCTCCTGTTGCTCAGAGAGCAGAGTTCAGACTCCCAACTTGGGTTTGTTTACTTTTCTCTCTGGTTCCATCACACTATGATTCTTGTGAAGCTTCACACATATTTTAGGATTATTGTATTATGCAGAGTTGTGGGCATTATGCAATTTTTAATGCATGTCACAAGTTGTTATAATGACCTCTAACAGCATGTGACACCCTCTTATTTCTGGTAATGACATTTGGTATTGGTTTCTACTTGGTCTACAATTAACATAGCTTTATTTGCTTTCATATGCTTAATATTTACATGGCATATCATTTGTCATATTTGTATTTTCAATTTTGTGTATCGTCATACTTAGAACACCCCTCACGTAAATAGCATAGAGGTGGGTATTGAGTTTTGCAACCAATGCAATTGCCTCTCACATTCAATTAAGTTTATTATATTTGTATTTTATTCTATGTTATATCCATATTTTCCTTCTTCTTTTACCCTTTTCTTGTGTTTATAAATAATATTTTTAGTTTTTCAATTTTTTTCTGATTTTTAATGTTCTCTTCTATATCCCTTTCTTCATATATGGGGGATGTGGTCTGTTTCTCAAATATCTCAATTTGATTGGATCAGGCTACTCATGCTTTAAAAATTTACCCAGGTAGTATTTAGGAACACAGAATCCTTTGGTCTTGTGACTTTGCCATTTCTAACATAGGATCATGCAGGACATTTTATGGCCTATCTTGGAGTTGGCAGATATTACTTTGTCCCATATTCCATTATTAGAAGTCCCAGTGAAATTGAGCATGAGGAAAAGACAGGCTAAGTAAAATGTAAATAAGGTAGGACACACACACAAAAAAAATACCCAGATACAGAATACATTATGAGCAACCAGCTCATAATGACTACTATGACAAAGTACTGTGGACTGAGTGGGCTGAGCAGATGAATTATATTAGATAGCTGTGGTAACTATAGTTGAATTGATAGAGTATAGCTAGATTATAAAGGTTTCAAAATACAGCCCAAAATATGCGAACTTAGTTGTGTCTTTTAAACATGGTAGATTATATAGTTCACAGCTATCTACCCTCTCTCCAGGAACAGATATATCTGTACACACTTTTAAATGTGACTTGTCACATATTATTCTTCCCTACCCACTTAGGTCCTACCCACTTGATTCTTGTTGGCCAATGTAATCTGGACAACTGCGCATGTGCCACCTCCTCACAGAAGTTTAAATCTGATTTTGGGTTGATTTAGGCCTCTTGAGATTCTAACTTCTGTCACAAGTAAATTATGCCTTCAATAGGCTCTGATTCTTTATTCTGGGTCTTGGCATAAGAAACTACTAGCACGAGGTTGTCACAATTTGGGGCAGAGTTGCAGCCAGTCTTTAGAGAATCTGCAAAGATGGTAAGAATTAAATGCTAATGTTTTAGCAAAAGCCCATTGGTAGAGTATGTACCAAAATACAGTTTCTGTTTTTTGAGTGTTGTAGCATAAAGAACAGAAGAAAATTAGGAAAAGTGTAGTAAAATAAATTATTATTTGGGCTTCAGAAACAAATAGATATGCATGTGACCCTTCTGTTCTACCTATCTAGCATCCAGCTAAATCATAGCTTTAGTGTTTATGTAAAAAGAATAATAATCTATACTCCATAGAGCTCTACCAAATATAAAATAAATGTGTGGAGTGACTAGTACTTAAGATGTGTTTAAAATTTGTTGCTAATATGAAAATGTTACTGATTTGTGATCATATTTGTCAGTTTCCTTACTACAATGATATGCTTGAGGCAGCTACATTTTCAAAACAACAGGTCTATTTAGCTCACAACTTTGGAGGTTCAAAGTTCCAGACTGGGGAGCTCATTGGTTTAAACTCTGGAGAGGGCAATGGATAGTGGCACAATGTGGTGTGAGTGTATTTGGAAGCAAATGGTCACATATCAAACTGGACCAGAGAGAGAATGTGAGGCAAGTTCAGGCTTTTCTAACAATTCTCTCATAAGAACTACCAAGGAGTTTTGGGATAACTGCCTTCAAAAGGTTGCTGCCCCACTAACCTAAGGACCTCTCACTAGTCACCACCTCTTAAAGATTCCACCACCACCCAATAGCACAACCATGGGATTAAGTCTTTAACACAGAGAACTAGGGGACATTTGCCATCCAAATCATAGCAGCACTGAACCAGATCTCTGAACCACATATAAGACATGAATGGGATCTCATGTGTCAAGAACTTATTTTATTCAGGGCACACAACAGAGTAGAGAGCCCAAGGACATGTGCCCTTAAGAAGAAACTTGCAGGGGAGCAAAGTATAGAAATTGAAACACCTGATGAGAGTCATTTAATCACCTTGGGATGCAGAGATTTCAACTGGAAAATTGGGATGCTATTTCACGAGTATTTTATGTGTTGACTAATTTATGATCAGGAGACACTTTAAAACACCAAGCATCCAGCTTTATAATAGCATATTAATAGCAATAAAAACTAGCATGCCATGCAAATTCTAAATCTAAAACACATTTTGTATAAACTCCCTTGGCAGATCCATTTTGCCCTAATAGAACTGTTCATTTTCCATTGTAAGATGCAGTTCAGTGTAACTCTGGGTTATCAGATAGCTTTTTTATTCTACTCTAGGGATTCACACTTGAGTCAAATAAAAATGATCCCTCTGTGAGGTTACCATCTATTCCTTTGTTAAATTGGTAGACATGGAGAGGTTTAATGAGTAAATTGAAAACATTATGTATATATTCAGATAGAAATTTCTAGAAATATTAACCTGAATTATGACTTTTTGAGATTGACATATTTATTAAAGCTATGGAGACCAACCAACCTCACTTCTTTCCAATTCTGTCTTGAGCACCTAAAGATGAAGACAAAAATGGATATGTCTTAAGAAATAAATGTTACTAATGCCTTTGTTTTGCATTATTATGTGAATGTATATATTTTTATACAGATGAGATATGGAATGCCAAAGGGTATGTGAGATTATTCAAGGATGAAGAAGTGTATGAAATAATACACATCTGATTGTTAACAAAATTGCAAAGGTTGGGAGTAGGAGTTTTGTGGACACAGAAGGTAGGGGCATCAGAAGGAGGAGGCCTCAACAAAAATTAAAAATACATTTAAAATATAGACTATGAAGGTGGAAACATAAATTTAAATATATGTTTGTGTATTACTATAAAATTAGAAAAAATTTCACATCTACATAGTTCTACAGGTGATGCACTGTCATTCAAAAAATGGAACAAAATGTATATGGTATGATCCCACTTTGTTATAAAAGAATCAAATATTAGCATCTTCTGTATACTAGTACATATGCTTGCATATGTCTGTATGAATGAGAAACAGTACGTCAGTCATCCTGTTTATGTTGATTGGGTTTCTGTGTGAGTGGGCAAAGTAGAAAGCTAACAGGTGAGAATTAACTTTGATTTTTTATCTTTGTATTGTGATATTTTTTGGACACAAGTAGATGCATATTACTATTTTGAAGTGAAAAATTCAAATAAAATATTTAAAATATCCCCAAGACTAGTTTTTTTTAATTATTTTTCTATTTTTTACAGACTGCATTTTGATTCATTGTACACAAATGGGGTACATCATTTTGTTTCTACGGCTGTACACAACATAGATTCATACCATTCATGTAATCATACATGTACATAGGGTAATGATGTCTGTCTCATTCCACCATTTTTCATACCCCCTCCCTCACATTTTCTTCTACATAATCTAAAGTTCCTCCATTCTTCTCTCACTCCTCACCCCCCCTCATATATATCATCCTCCACTTATCAGGGAAAACATTTGGCCTTTGTTTTTTTTTTGGGATTGGCTTATTTCTATTAGCATAATAATCTACAATTCCATCCATTTCTTTGCAAATGCCATAATACTGTCTTTTTCTCAGCAAAGGAAACAATAATATGAAAAGAGAGCCTACAGAGTGGGAGAAAATCTTTTCCACACACACTTCAGATAGAGCACTTCAAAATTTATGAAGAACTTACAAAACTTTACACCAAAAATACAAAGAACCAAATCAATAAATGGGCCAAGGAACTGGACAGACACGTTACAGAAGAAGACACACACGCAATTAATAAATATATGAAAAAGTGTTCAACATCTGTAGTAATTAGAGAAATGAAAATTAAAACAACTCTAAGATTTCTTCTTACTCCAATTAGATTGGCAATTATCAAGAACACAAACAATAATAGTTGTTGGCATGGATGTGGGGAAAAAAGCACACTTTTACTTTGCTGGTGGAGTTGCAAATTGGTGCAGCCACTCTGGAAAGCAATGTGGAGAATCCTCAGAAAACTTGGATGGACCCATCTTTTTACCCAGTCATTCTTCCATAACTATGCTTGGTTCTGTGAAAACTAGATTCTCTAACAATTTTTCTCCATGCGTTGCCTGTGTTTGTATCTTCACTCCCTTGCTCCTTGCTTTTCCCACTTTGTTTCTCCTCCTGGTTTTTTAAAGTCTTTCTACCTAATATCACCAATCATTGTCTTGGGTTGGTTTCAGTGGACTTTCTCAGACCTCATCATACATAATTTAGAAAAAGAGAAAAAAAAAAAAAAAAAACCATCTTCTCAGAACCTTCACTTCTCTTGCTTCCTACGATTCCGATCATTTTCTTGGTCTCTTCCCGTATCTCCTAGCTTTGTTTTCCTTACACTCTATTCTCCCATTTAGCCCCATATTGTGGTTTAGTTCCAGGGTTCAGTTCTGATCCTACTTTTTGTTACTCATTCTGCATTCTCTCACTATATGATCTCAACCACTTTTTAAATGATGCATACCCCAATGATAATTAAAGTTAGATCTCTTGTTTAGATTACTTGGATGACATTCAAGCATGTGAGTGTGATATATTTTAGGATATTTGGCCCATCCTGCTACCAAGGTCATTCTAATGACATTTTTGCTATACTTGCCCTTACTAGTCTTATTAATTATCATCAAGCTAAACAACACTTCAATAAATATAAAAAATCTATTATTCATAGGTAACTCAAATAATTATAATGATTATGCAGCAAGCCTAATCCTATAAACATTTCCTGTATTATTTTATTTACTATTTATAACCACATGATGAAAGAAGTAAAAGTATCACTGTAATTTAACAAATGAGAAAATGAGAACTCAGAAATGTTAAGTAAATTGTCCGACATTCTTTTGTATAATCTATTGCCTCTCTCTCTTAAGTGATTTTCCCCTCCGAAGAGGAAAAATTCTAAACTCATGAATTTGAACAGATCCTGCATAATCTGGTCCCTCTTCATCTGTCTTGCCTTTTCTTCCTTGATCACTGTAGTATAGACATACAGCCAGTTTAGTTCTTTGAAAACTCTGGAACCTGTCCTATAATGATATTTCTATTAATTATTTCCTTTGATTAGAAGATTTTCCCTCCACTCTTCATCTGGATATCTTAAATATATTCTCTGCTTCAACCTTAAAGACATCTTAAACCAGACTACCTTTGACCCATTATGTAAATCAGATTGCTGTTACTGTTGTTTTACTGATTATACATCTGTACTTTGTATTCTTTCATATGACATGGTTTGTTTTTGTTCATTCCATTTTTGGGTGTTATCTTACCAAGAACAGAAACTCTTCGTTTTCTCATTTTTTCATTCACATTATAGTTCTTGACTTGTCTGTCAGCCTACCATCACCTCATGGATAAACTTGTTTGTCTACTGGACTAGCTCATATTGGTCAAATCAGACTTCTCTTAGAGCATTTCTTCTTCTTCTGTGAAAATTATTCATATACCTGAGTACATTGCTTTATGCACAGAAAGAGAATTAGTGCCCTCTTACCTACTGTTTACTTTCTAAAGTTTCATCTACCCTTAGTTAATCATGATTCAACAATATGAAGTGGATAGTTCTATGAATAATTCATACGTTTTAAACTGTGTGCTATTATGAATAGTCTAATAAAATTTTATAATATTCTGCTCCATCCTACCTAGAATATGGATCCTCCCTTTGTCCAGCATGTCTACACTGTATACATTACCTTCCCTTTAGTCATTTAGTAGCCATCTATCAGATTAGCATAGTGCTTGTGTTCAAGTAATTCTTGTTTAACTTATAAATGTCTCCCAAATGAAGAGTGGTGATGCTGGCAATTCAATTACATCAAGGAAAAACTATAAAATGCTTATTTTAAGGGAAAAGGTGAAAGTTCTTCACTTAACGAGGAAAGGTAAACAATTATTTGTAAAGGATGTTAAGATCTATGGCAATAGAAAATCTAACCAAGAAATTGTGAAAAAGGAAAAATAAATTTGTGTTAATTTTGATATCACCCTTTAAACGGCAAAATTTGTGACCACAATGCATGATAAACATATAGCTAAGGTGATAAATAAATAAATTTTGTTGGAAGACATGAAGAGAAAACACATTCCAATTGACGGAAGCATATTGTTCCAGAAAGGATTGTGCCAATATAAAACTTAAGCAAGGGACTCCCCAAAATGAATGACAGCAAACAATTTACTACAAGTAAGATATGTTGACACAGACTCAGATACAGATTTGCACTCAAAAAAATACAAAAAATACTGGAAAAGTTGTGTCTGACAACGAAGAAGCTGCTGCCACATTTCTAAAAGAGTTCAATGAATTGATTAGGGACAAAAAATGTCATTCATACCAAATCTTTAATTGTGATAAAACTGGCTTTCTGGAAGAGGATATGCTATAACATATACATTCATAAAAGTGCAAAATAGGCACTGAGACATAACACATGGAAGGAGATATTAACTCCAGTACTATGCAGTAATACTGCAGCCACAGTGTACAAAGCAAAGAACACTCAATCTCTTAAAAAGAAAACAAGTTTTTTCCCCTATTCTGGCAATATCATCAGAACTTGTGGATAACTCTTAACTTGTTTATGGATGGTACAACCATCACTTCATCCAAGAAGTGAAAAAGTACTTGGAAGAGGAAGAGTTGAAGTTTAAATTCCTATTAATAGAAAATGCACCTGACTACCCTGAATCCGCTTGCTATAACAATGAGTAGGCTAGATTTTTACCTCCAAATATATTCTCATTGCTTCAACTCCTTGATCAGGGCATTAGTGGGTTGTAGAGGCTATCTATACTACACACATTATCATTTGATAATCAACTTATATAATGTATTATCTGAACATAATGCAGTGCTGAAAATCATTCACTATTGCTGTTGTAATATTATTCATTAAATCTTCAATGTATGATAAAAACCAGAAACTGTAAATGCCTGCTGAAGAACTTTATAAGAAGTGAAGTTTTAAAAGATTTAAAGGCTTCCTGGGGATTGATGGAGAAGTGAGGAAAATCATTCACACAGCAAGATAAGTTGTTGGAGAAAGATTTGCTGACATGCTTAATGAAAAATCTGAATATATTGAAGGCCACTGAGAAGTATTAATAAATGAAGAATTGGAGGAACTTGTCGAGTCATCCAGAGGATGAGGAAGATGAATAAACTGAAGCAGAACCAGCAAAATGAATATTACTGAAATTTGCCACAGTGATTTGAATTGCATAGACATTAAATGACAAAATTATGGAATATGATCCTCATATGCAACATTAAAGTTATCCATATGATCATTGAAGAATTAGGGGCTTTGCAGCAATGCTTTTATGAGATTTTTGTTATAGGAAACTATTTCTCTTTTTTTTTTTTTCAAAAAGTTTTGTCATAAAATCCTTCAACTATCAAGGATCTCTCCAGCCATCAACATCATCATCTGCTCCTGACATCCAACCATCAACATTATTATGGTTCAATGATCCGAGATCACACAAACAGATGGTCCTCCTCCTGATGTACTGTTAGAAGGTCAATAGCAACCTAATACCAAAGCACAATGCCTATGTCATTCATCTTCTCACCACATAGGAATTGCATCATCTCATATCATCACAAGAAGGCTGAGGAATGTATAAGATATTTTGAGAGAGGAAGAACATTCACAAAACTTTAACTTTTATTACACTACCCTTTGTTATTATTTTTTACACATGGTTTGAGGCATCCCCTGGACTCTTGGAATAAATCCCCATGAATAATATGAAATTACTGTAAAAGTATATTTTTATGGGTAGTTCATAGTACTGAAGGATTTATTATGAATAATTGCCTATAAAATGGAGATGGTGTAGGTTAAATATCTCTAGTTTGAAATTCCTGAGACTAGAAGTATTTCAGATTTCAGATTTTAGGAATGTTTGCATAGAATTTATCAGCTGAACAGCTCTAACCCAAAAATTCAAAATCCAAAATGCTCTGAAATGCAAACATTTTGAGTGTCATGTTAACACTGAAAATCATTTTGGATTTGGGGCATTTTGGATTTCATGAATAGGGATGCTTAACCAGTACTGATTCTGAACAGGACTATTGAGTAGATTAAATCAGATTATATTTGTAAAACACATTTACTCATCTTTTTGATTTGTAACATATAGCCACTATTTCTTCAATTGTTTAGTGTCTTTCTTCATGAAATAGTAAAAAGGAATGTGGAATTTAGAATGTCTTCATGAAATAGTAAAAAGGAATGTGGTATTTAGAATGATTGGATTATACAGATATATACAATCTAACTCAATGAATAAACACTTTAAGATTTGATCATCCATTTCATGTAAAGTATATCTCATAAAGAAAAATATATCTTGAGCAAATGTTGAACTTTTGTTGATGGCTATATAGGAATTCTTTGTAAAATTATTTAGACTTTTCTGTATATTTAGTATTTTTATTAGAAAGCTTGGGGATGGAGAAACATGAAGAACATAAAGGAAAAACATTGAAAGTATAGATTTCTACACTGAAGGACTTCCTGAACAATTCATAAATAAATATCATTTTGAGTCTTTCATGGTAGAGAAAGTGGCAGTGACCCAGTTACTTCATATTTATTATTTGCTAGGTGCTAGTATCTGAAGACATTGGAAAGAATATTAGTAAGAAAATCTGCCATGGTCTCTATCATCAAATAGCTTAAAAGGTACTGAGTAAGTATTAATGAGACAGATTGGTATGCTTAAGTGAAAGAATCTAGAAGGCAGGCCCAGATGCTTTTAATGAATGATTCCATTCTGGAAAAGGGGTAGAATGGAGTAGAAAACATTTATATTAATAATCATCAGGGACTGGGAGAGGAGGGAAAGTTTGAAAAGGAGCAAGGGAAGATTTCAGGGGATGATGGCAATGTTCAAATTGTCAGTGTGACAATTGTCATATGTGTTTGCCAAAATTCATCCAATTTTATACAAAGAAAGGTAAATTTTATTGTATGCAAATTATATTTCAATAGACTTAACTTCAAAATGTAGAAAAATAAAATACAGATCATCAGGCTTATGAAAAATTCTAAGGTGCTACTTTTTATGAAACATAACACTTTGTACATTTATTGATGCTATTATATCATGAGTTTATTATTATATAATGGGGCAGCATTACTTGTGGTTGAACAACTAGTCACCAGGCTCTAAGACAGAGTTGGTTATTTGCTCTGCCCATTCCCATAGCCTGATATTCCTGATGGGGAATATCCTTGTATCTTCAAAGTTGCAATAAATTAGTATTTTTAAAAACTGAATTCCCCAAGGTACCAATAAAGGTTATCCCCATCTAGACAGACATAGGTGAAGTGAAGAGCCACCTGTCTTTGGAGGAGTATCTGATGAAGGTTAACATAAATGTCAATGGCAGTGCTGCTTTTGAAGGTTATCCCCCAGCCTACAAATGAAAAGTCAGAGTGAGAACTGAGAACTTGAAATTACACCTTGCATTACTTGTCAGAGAATTTTAAACATGATTATATGAATTAAAGACAGTTGATAAGACCCAAATCCTTGAAAGTTTATCTAGAATATTCTCTTATTAACACAGTATATAGGAAACATTTGGCATTAATATGAGGGCAGCTGGTGAAAAGGTAGTTATCAGCCCTATTTAATCTGAGATAGATATACAATTTTTCAGAGAAAATTTCCTAATCCATATTGAACTTTGTGACTTAAAATCCTAAACTATTACCTCCTGTAAAAAATTTAGACTAGTACTATTCTCTCTCCCAAGATTGATTTGAATCAAACTGAGGAACACATGAATAAATACTGCCTTCAAAATGGAAGGCATTATTTTCTATAAGCCATATTGAGTCTATGGAAATCTCTGATTTGGGTCTAAAAAACTATTTGAAATTTCTACCTCCTTACCACCATTTGCACTGCTACCTATACTTTGCACATTGTCATTATGGAAGCACAAGGTTATTTTCTTTTCACATTTAATAAGAACCATTACCATGTTCCAGTTCAATTTATAACTGTCTTTGTGGGCAAATGTCACTCTGAACTCTGTTTTTAGCTCATACCCAGAAGTTACCTTACACTTGTCCCAAGCTATTTTACTCCTCCTCCTTTCTCCCACCTTGCTTATTCTTATGAGAACTTAATAGGTAGAAAAGACATTGAAATTTGACTTGCAGGTCTGGAAATGCATTAGCCTGTAGGTATCATGATGTGGTTATAAGAGGGATGAGGGGCATTAAGAATTGTTTCACACCTCCTAAATAGAGAACTGTGTCTCCATTGTCTTTAACAGGGAGCTAAACTTCAGGTAGATAATACTGTTCATTTATATATTTATTCACTGTATTTCTTCAACAACTTCTAGCATGTACATCCAGTATGCCAGACACAGTGACATTGGCTATGGAGAAGGCAGCAAAATTGCTGCACTGACATATCATAGAACCTACAAAACAAATGGTAAAGTTTTAAAAACATAGCACAGATTGAATCCTTATTCATCAAGAGATAAAAATAATTTATGAATATGAAGTTAATGTATTTATTGCTACTAACACAGATAGTCCAAGCAATGAATTTTATCCTGTGGCATTTGGTCTTGAGGCACATTAGTGTCCTGATATGTGTAATATTTAGTAATGAAGGCTAAATAAAAATAAGTGAATAAAAATCCATTAAACATGTATTTTTTTTACTGTGTAATCCTTACTGTTTCAGAGTACAGAAATGTAGAGATGAATAAAACATGGCACTTGCCATCAATGAAATCATGATTTCATAGAGGACTGAGGCATGAGCTGAATTTTAGGACTTTTTGTGTAGTTATGAATACATAGTTATAACATTGGACAAAAGAGGATGAATGATGGTAGGTTCTGCTTAGAAGGCAATACTTAAAACTATCAAGAAGAATGTTGTTGATCATGATTATAGTAGCACTGAGAACTTACTATTTGTCAGGGACGGTTCTAAATCTTTGTGAGAAATAACATGATTTTCATATATTCCTATAAGGTAGATACTACTTATAATTCTATTTGATAGAGGAGGAAAATCAAGAAAACACACATAGTAAGTACTAGAACCAGCATAGCCACACAGGCACATGGAATCCAGCGTGGCAGAGGAACAGTACAAAGTTACCTTTGTTTAGAGATTGGAGGGCATAGACACTACCTGCAGAGACCATGCCAGAAAGCTGACTGGGAGAAGCAGGGCAGCACACTGTGCTCAAGCAGACGGGGTATATACCCAGTATAAACAAACCAAGCTACTCTTTTCCAGTTGACTGATGACTCAGAGCTTCTAAAGGTCAGATTTGGATTGCATGTAAAAATCTTATAATTATTTTCTTTAAAGGTCTCTAATTCCATTATTTCAAAGATCTTCTGGATATCATATACACAAAAGCATGTTTCTATCTGCTACATCAGTCCTTTTTATGATCTCTTAGAGGAAGAGCTGAAGGAAAACCAAGCTTTTATGCCCACACAGGGCCTAATGTTAGTGGTAGGTGGTTCTTTTAGGCCATAGCCATAGATCCATGTTATCAGCTAAGGGTCTCTACGGAGTAGGCGTGCCTTTGTTTACAAAGCATCTCTTCCCTCAGTCTAGAGCACAGCTATTTTTTTCATTTGTACTATTTCTTATCTCATAAATCATTTGTTATCGATCCAGTCATGTAGCTCTTATTATTTACTTCTTCGTATCATCAAACTAACATGTCCTGCAAAAGTAAATACAGTTGTTGTTTTCCCCAAAGAGAAGTTATTAGACTGACTGTTCATCTTACATGCAAGGACTTCTTAAAATAGAGGAATTGATGTGTATTTTCAGGTATATGGGTTTTATTTCCATAGAGATTATGCCTGGTGTTCGATTATAGCATCTGCAGCATCCAGGTCATTCAGACTCAGGGTACACTTGCTGTTCTGCATCTTAAAGGTGGAAATAAAAAGTTCTGGTAGAATCAAGATCACTCTCAATATCTGTTAGTTAAAACAAGTAAAATATTCTGCTTTTAGTAAGTGTGACTTTTAATCCCTAGTTAACAGTTAAGAAAGCCACCAATTTCTAATTTCACAAAGTCAGATTTAATGATTTCTGAATCCCAACCCAATGAGCTGGAAGCCAGTCAAACCACAGGCCCTACTGAGGTTCCCTCTCCTCCTCTCTGGATTGAATAAATATACTTGTATCTGTTGTTCTGGTATATGTAGGATATACTACATATGTATATCCTACATATACCAGAACAATAGCCAATACTAATATTTCCACTGCCCAAGTACAGAAGATACAGAGCACAGTTAAATATGAGCTGTGTTTGAAGATCAGATATTTGACAAAGAAATCCAATTCTCTCAAGGATACCACAGTCATCTCCTTGTGAGATCCTTCCACATTCCCAGTTCTCTGAATGGAGACTGGAAAGACACCTCCTCAGACATGCTTGCGCAGAGGCCCCTGCAGGATCATTGCTGTGTTTATCCGCCCATTCCTGGTAGACCTAGATAGAATTGCAATACAGATTTAGGCAACCATTTGTCTGGCAAATTCAAGGATGAAATCCATGGACACAAGGGTGAGAGCAAAGAAACAGGATTTATCAGAGAAATACAAAGAAAGCAGGCAGAGTTCCCAAATGCGTGGGGTCCCAGGGGAGGGATGCTGAAAGGTGTCCATTATCTAGGGGTTTTAAAGGTTTTTCTGATGGCCCAGCATGGGTGACTGGTGGGGTGATGGATGCCAGCATAGACCAACCAAGCTCTTCAAGCTCCAAGTTTAATAAGCCAATACATTTATAATTTAATTCCTTATTTACATAATTAAGAGGACAGGTCTCAGCTGGTGGTTTTTAACACATCTGTTAGAAAGAGAAAATATTTGGTGTAGGGGGTCTCCTTGGGGTCGGTCATTGCTGGGGTAAGGGCAAGGGTAACTAAGGAAGGGCTACTGGGCTGTGTTCTGAGAAACAGCAGCAGGTATTCTAGGTCAGAAGAAAACACTGTGGTCAACACAAGCAGGGAGCAGCAAGTCACAGGATATCTTTCAGTCCCACTGTCTCCTTCTATGTTGGTGTGATCTCCCTCTCCTCTCCTGCCTTTCTATAAGGCTCTTATCCTAGCTGCCTATGGGAGATGACTCTGCCTCAGAATCTACTAAAACCTCCTCCAGTGGATTTTATTTTAATTTACAATAGCTAGATTGTGGAACCAACCTAGATGCCCTTCAACAGGTAAATAGATAAAGAAACTGGTATGTATACACAATGGAATATTATTCAATCATAAAGAAGAAGAATATTATGGCATTTGCAAATAAATGGATAGAATTGGAGAATATCATGCTAAGTGAAATAAGTCAAACCCAAAAAACCAAAGGCCAAATGTTTTCCCTAATAAGTGGGTGATGATATATAATGGGGGTGGGAGGGTGGGGGATGAGAAAAGAATAGAGGAACTTTAGGTTATATAGAGGGAAATGAGAGGGAGGTGGGAGGGGTATGAAAAATGGTGGAATGAGACAGATGACATTACCCTATATACATGTATGATTGACAGGAATGGTATAAATCTACATCGTGTACAACCATAGAAATGAAATAATGTACCCCATTTGTGTATAATGAATCAAAATGCAGTCTGTAAAAAATACAAATCAAAAAGAAACAAAGAAAGAAAACTACCAGCTTTTCAAGTTTTTAAAAAATAGAATTGAAGAAAAACAAAATTCTAGTTATAGATGAAAGCAGGTGGAAATTAATTAACACTATATTTCAAGCCCAATAGAAATCTATAAAGTGACTATACTTCACTAGGCACAGCTCTAGATATCAGTTGCAATAATAAACCAAACGACATGGACTTTCACTTTTATAGAAAATACAATTAAAAAGCAAATGAATTTGCTCAGCTAATGGTAAGTGATTAAAAAAAAAATAACAGAATAGAAGACGAAAGTGGTGGGGATGAATACAGATAATGACAGTGAAAACTTGAAGAGGTTGCTATGCACAAATACCTGAATAAATTTATGAAGAAAGACATGCAAACATATAGAAGAAAAATCATTAAGGCTAAGGAAAAAAGCAGGTGGCAAGTCCTTGGTCTTGCTGTGCCAAAAATCAGTTAGCAAACCAGTGTAGCTGAAGATTGAGTCCAGAAGGCTAGAAGTTAAGGTTGAGTCCAGAAGGCTAGAAGTTTAGAAAGTTAATTAGGGGCCTGATCATGCAAAGGTTTATAAATCACAGGTGAAACTTTGAATGTATTTCAAAGGTGATGGGAAGCCATTGGAGAATTTTAAGCTAAAAGTTGTATAGAATTTCAGTTAGATAAGATTGATATGTCCCAAAACCTTCTGTATAGTATATTGCCTATAGTTATTAGTCAAAAATATGTCATTATGCACTTTAAAATATTTTAGGAAGGAGTAGTTCATAATTAAATGTTCTTAACACACACACAGACACAAGACCCCAACAAGTGCAAAAAATGTAAACAGATAGAAACCCAAAGAAAGCAAGAAAAATTTTGGAGCTGTTGGATATATTAGTACCTGGATTATGGTGATGGTATTATGGGGTATATGCATATGTCCAAATTCATTAGAATGCATGAAGTATGCACAATTTTTGTATATCAACTATCAATGAATATTAAAAATAAACAAGGATCAGTAGAAAAGCTGCTATGCTTAATAAATATGTATGATGTACACAGAATAAAAATTAAGTTAAATAGTATTACTCTGATATTTGTTTGTAATTTGGCTAAAGGTAGTAAAGAACAGAAGAGATAGTTAGGTTGTTGCAAAATTTAGCTCACATTATGTGACTCGAACCATCAGGAGAAAACAATCATGTGACATTGCTTGTATAGTATGGATCAATTTTCATTTTTTTCCAGACATTTAGTGATCCCTTCCAATTCAGCAAATATTTAAAAGCATCCTATTAAAATTTTTCTCCCTTTTTTATATCATCATTATTTTTCTGGTTGTGATGATTGTGAAACTTTTATTATGTTGTTGTTGAATCAGCTGCAATGTCTTCTAATTTTTATACTTTTTTTTTTACATTGGTTATATATATTTCAAGAAATATTTAAATACACAAAGGAAGCATGCAATGTTTAAGAGAAGACATGAACATTGTTGGTGGCTTATGTAATGGAGAATCCAGTGTCCTTCAGGAAACTGAAGATACTCAAAGGTTGCTCCCCAATTTCTATTAACAACACTCTAAAAATGAACATTTCCATTTGATACAAATATACAAATTTAAAATGTGTGCAGTTCAGAATGGCCTACCATTTTTAGATTGCTTATGTGCCCGAAAATATATAGTCAATAAAAAAATACCAGAGAGGTGTGGACAAAAGGCTCTCTGGATCTGTACAGCAAAAATGAACATCACTTGAATAGGTAGCGATTTGTGGTAGAAGTGGCATCCTTGGCATCAAGAAGCACTAGAAGATGGCAAGTCACAAATCTGGTGATGGAGGAAAAGATGTGTAGTAAGGCCCATTTTCCCTGGCATCATATTCAAGGACAAAGGGAGGAAAGTCAATCTGTTCTGGTGATATGGCAGAAAATAGCTGGTGCAGGCTGTCCACATGGTGGATTTTGTCCTTCAGTCCTGAGACAGAAAAGGTGGTGAAAAACCATGTTGATACCTTTGAACGAAAAGTTGGATGAACAAAATAAACAGCCTTCAAATTCCTCTTGTACTTGACATCAACAACATCGTAGAGTTTCTTCAGGAATTCAGAGTCCAGGTGATTGTATTCGCTGGTCAGTGTGTGAAAATATACTAGAACATATTCCTTCACAGCAATGTGATCCATTACATGGATAAAATATAAGAGAGCCTTGTCCATATCTATCAATGTTACAGGAATGTTTCTTCCAACTACCACCATCACTGTACGACCACAGTTATCCACACCTATTTGGTATAAGGCTTTCAAAGAAGCAATATCAGACAGATCCTCAGATCTTGCTTGACGTAACCAGCGATTATAATTTCTTTGATGCTGCTTCTGTAGGGCTGCTTCGGATAATTGTCCCTGAAGGATTAGTTTTCTTTGCTTATCAATATCTCCTTCCATTTGAGCGAAAGCATGAGAGCCAATGAAAGACAGATCGACTCCCAAGCCTTTATCCTCCTCTTCTTGGTTGTCCTCTGGAGCACCAGGTTTTTCACTTATTCTAATCTGCCGTTCAGGTACCACAGGCTCCCCTTCTGCATTTCCAATATCTGCAGGTAGGTATGGCAATGATCGACTCTCTTCCTTTAGTGACCTTGGGAAGTACAGAGGTAGCAGCTTTTGGAAGTAGCCTCTTCAAGTTCAGAGACAGCAAATACTACTTTTTCAATGGTTTCCCCATGAATCTCCAGAAACTGTCTTACAGTACGAAGTGCTATGTGTGTTGCATCCTCTAAAGGATAACCTCGTTTTGCAGAATTGATGACACAGAATCCAACAGAAGACATTGACTGCTCTCTGTTCAGCAACCTTTAAGTTTCTGTAGGTCCTCTTTCAAATCAGGCCCTGCAAGCATGAAGATACTTTCTGACACAGGATTTTTATCTGTGAGACTTTCATTGCTGGTATTCACAATAGCTGTACAGTTCAGTAATGCTACATCTCCTTTCCAAAGAACCACTTTTCCATTGATATCCTTATTATAAAGAAAAGGTGATCTAATAGTATCTTCCTGAAATGTTTCAGCTGCAATATCAGAAGAATTTAATTCATTTTCACATGAGTCGCCCCAATTTAGTAGTGTATCCACGTCCACAAACTGGGAAGGTGCTCCCAAAGGATCCATGGAATGGGAACTTCAGCTTGTCTTTTCCCAAATTCCTCAGCAATTCAATATTCCCTGGAGACTTAAGAGCACTCCGGCGGTCCCATCCGGGCGGCGGTGGGGCGGGTTAAACTCCTCGTAGAAAGCTGCCGAATGACATCTCCTGACAGTCCTCAGCAAGAGCGCGGTGGTTAAGACCAAAGTCCTTATACATTTCTTACATTACTCTTTCATGTATTTTTTTTTCTTTTTGTTCCACTTTCAGGAACAATTCTTCAATTTTATATTTGAATAATTCAGTTGAATTTTAATTCCTGACCTTATAATATTACGTATTTATATCTAGAAATATAGATATCTATGATACCTAAAACAAAGACAAAAAACTGCATATGGGTACATAAATTATTACAAAATGCTTATATGTAAGCACTAAGAGATTTTCATTTTTTAAATTTACTTTTCTATACCATAGCATTGTTTAATAGAACAATACTTTCTCTTGGTCTTCTAAGGAAATCAATGAACTTTTCAAAAGTTTTCCTTTCATATTAGAGTTATTCACAATTTTTCCTCTTTCTGTTAAGTTTTTTCTTCCATGCTTCCATTGTGTGTTACTTTTAACTATCTGCTTATACTTAAGAATTGGGAACTGAAGTGTTGGGGATGTAGCTCAGTGGTAGAGTGCTTGCCTAGCAACCATGAGGCCCTGGGTTCAATTTCCCAGGAATGAAAAATTAAGTAAATAAGAAACATGAGAAAGTATAAAAGCAAAATAAAGGGTGGGCACTACAAAGGTATTTGGAAGTTTTGAACTAATATGTTACACTTGTAAAGTATGAGTATAACTGTAGTATGACTAGGCTGGCTTCTTTACATCTTTCTTTAGAGGTCAGCCATCTTTCTTTAGGGGTTAGGAAATCTGGAGTATACATGAAAGACACATGAAGAAAGAGAGCTGTGTGCCAGCACTCACCTTGTAAACACACGCCCAACCCCTCTACTTTTGGTTTACCACCCCACCTAGAACTGTGGCTGTCATCTTGTGTTCTGAAATCCTACTTCGGAGAAGCTTGAATGGGGATATGATTGCTTCTTTACAGACTCCCAAGCAATTCTTTTTCTTTTTTTTTCTTACACTTTTCCCTCCATTCCCAGAAGTAGTTGATGCCAAAATCACACTTTATTTATTTGAGAGATTTGAATATGTATTCTGTATCCAATGGCATTTCAGTTTTTCTCACTACCATTTTAGGACTCAGCTTCTTTAGATATATTCTTTCTGTTGTCTACAGATGTATAGTTCCCAATATTTGTTGCATTTTGTCTTTTTTTTTCCTTCTTTTTCCTTTTTGGGATATCATAAAGATGTCTTTCATTTTCATTTTAGAAATAAAAGTGAAAGTGTTTTTTACTTCACTATCTCTACTCAGAGTACATTAAAATGAGTTTAAAATTAATTTAAAAATTCACATAGTTGTTTTATATTATCAGTGTTAATTGGTGGAGTTAGGATTCTTATCAAATCAGGGTGACTCAAAATCTTTGGCTCTTCCTGTTCCTTACTGTCTTCTCAGTTATTGCCTTGTTTACAGTGGACAGAATGCAATTGTTTTGTTCATTTGCCAGGGATGCTCCATGGCTTATCACAGTCCCACCTGTCCTGCACACATCCTATTGACTGTCTTCTCACCCTTACAAGCAGACAAGTCTGCAAATCTCCACTTTCCAATTAGTCAAGTTAATGAAGCTCTTTAAAGAAATCCATAAAGTTACCTCCATGGTCCTGACATTTAGTAACTGCTGGATAATGGTCTCTAGGCACCTTCTCCATTAAAATATTGTATTTTGAATCCTGAATTGCTGAATCTGAGACTTCCTTACAATGAAAGGAAATAGGATCCCTTAAAGCATCCCAAACCCCGGGAGAAACACCGAAATGGCACTCTGAACAGTCAGGTCAACTAAAAGGCCACCCTTAGTGCAATTGCCTTCTGCCAGGAAATCTGTAGCTTTCTGAGTGAGGCATAGTAGTTGGAGTAGAAACAAAGGAGGCAGAGAATGAGCCTGGAGCTAAGGCTTATGCTAAGCAAAACAAGGCCATGATAAAATGATGATTTAATAGGGTAAAAAGGACTGGACTCCTCAAAACCCAGACCAATGTCACCTGTTGCTGTTTTAACTTGCTCCCCTTTGTAATAGGGATGTTTTCTTACTTTCTATTCAGTTTTGTGATAATATTCAAATGTGAGTTAGAGTGGGAATATTCTATGCATATGGAAGGAATTAAAAATCGACTTGGTAATGTTGACCCTGAAGATGAATAGCACTTATAGGCAAGGTAAATCACATTTCAAGTATCTCCACCACAATTTGAAGGCATTTTTTGTTCCCCTAAACCAACAGACCTTTCCATCACATATCCTGCCCCAAAAGTATGGCTTGCTGAAAATTGACTTTGATTTTTCATTTTGATCACTCATCTGGTCATTTAATGCATTTATCCATCTGGTTTATGCTGTATTCATCTAAAGCTATTTATGGCAAATTATATATAAACATTCTTTAGTATCTTAGAGCTACACATATATTTTTATTCCATTATTTTATAAGAAATTACGACAAGTCAATGAGTATGCCACCTCCTGCTATTTAATACCTATGTCGATGCTACATATTTCCATTCATTTCTTCCTATTAATATTTACTGATCCCTAGTAATGTTCCAGACACAGGATTAGGTACTGCTGCAGGAAGAAAATATTATCCTGAATTAGCGTATCACTGAGGGGAAAGAGACAAAATTCCTCTGTATTCCACATCCCATGATTCCACCACGTCAACAGTGGAAACAGAATTCAGGAACATGCACCCTACAAACCAGAAGAAGAAAACATTGTAACTTTTACTTCATAGCATGTATTTTTTGAGGTTGGAAGTAGTCTTAGAGGATGGATAGACATGGAGAAGAAACTTCTGTGTCTTCCCAGAAACAAATCATCTTGAGCCAAGTGCTAAGTGGCATAGGGTTAAGACATTTAGTCAATGTTCCTGGCTAACTAAAGCTGCTATCAACTCCATGCAACTCCATTGATACTGGCACTTAAACCAATTCCTCCTGTACTTGGAAATTACTGAATCACCATTTGTGATCTTCAAAATCTATTTTAAAACATTAGTCCCTTTACTTTTGTTTTGCTAATAGCATGATGAAACAAAGACATGCCTCAATAAAATAATAATATATTTACTTTTCTTTCAGTATACATTTTGAGTTGCCTATTATGTGATGGGCAGTGATCTTAGTACTCTTTTAAAATTTTATTGGTCTTTTTCAGTTATATATGACAGCAGAATCCATTCTGATATAATTATCCACATGGAATATACTGTATTTTATTCAGAGGTGCCACAGTAGCAGACAGCCACCAATCTCTATGCTACTATAAAGAAGCCTCTGTGGTGGGGAGCAGGTGCTCAGCATTCCCTAGCTGTCAGCAATAGCCCTATACCCTGCACCCTGACAACCTAAAAAAAATAGTCATCAGATTCAGCACAGCACCTTCCAAGCATGCAGACGCAGGCTTCTGGGCTGATAAACAATCACAGGCTGGCAAGAACTATAGCAACAGGGAAGTAACTCTATAACCCATCACCTTAAAGTGGATCCATAGCTGTAAGTCCGGGAGTTTCCAGCTAATTCAATTATCATTCAGACAGATGAACTCAAAGAAGGAATTTTCTGAGGACAATCCATGCAGCCAGTGGAGAACCTCATGTGTACATAACAGAACAATACACAAAGGGGTGTGTAGAGGAGCGCACCACAGATACTAGCCACCACCCCATGTTCCCAGATACAAGTCCACCAACCTGTGACATATGCCCTTCAAAGTAGGTAGCAGCCATATTTTCAACTTGGATTTCCACACCCCACATATTCCAGAATATACACTGGGGAGCCTACACTAGATTCAACAGGGCTGGATTCATTTCCCTTCAGGAGGACACACATAGCAAAGGAAACCATCAGCAATGTGAAGAGAGAGCCTACAGAGTGGAAGAAAATCTTTGCCACTCATACTTCAAATAGAGCACTAATTTCCAGAATATATAAAGAACTCAAAAAACTTTACACCAAGCAATTGGAAACAGATCAAACACCTAGGAATTATATCAGAAACTTTGCAACTAGTCGAGGAAAACAGGTTCAATAACCCCACATATTTGTGCAGGCATCAACTTCCTTAAGACACTTAAAGCTCTTGAGGTAAAACCAAATATCAAGTGGAATAAAATCAAACAATTGAAAGCATGAAAAGAAAGTCTACAGAACAGATTTTTTCCAGCTATTCCTATGACAGGGGATTGATATCCAGAATAAATAAATAACTCAAAAATTTAACACCAAAAATTAAATTAAAAAAAAAAAACACTCAATAAATGGGCAATAGAAATAAAGACATTTCCCAAAAGAAATATTAGGTGCCAAAAAATGTGAAAAAAATGTTTAACACCTCCAGCAATCAGGGAAATACAAATTAAAACTACACTGAGATTTCATCTCACTGTATTTAGAATGCCAATCATCAAGAAGGGAAATAATAATAAATTCTGGTGAGGACATGGAGAAAAAGGTATACTCATACATTGTTGGTAGGCCTTTGAATTAGTACAACCACTTTGGAAGGTAATATGGAGATTCCTCAGAGAACTACCAATGTAACCACCATATGACCCAGCTATCCCATTCCTTGGTATTTATCCAAAAGAATTAAAATCAACATATTATAGTAATATAGGCAAATCAATGTTATAGCAGTGCAATTCAAAACAGCTAAGTTATGGAACCAGCTGAGATACCCTTAAACAGATTAATGAATAAAGAATTTTGATATATCACAATGGAGTTTTACTCAGTCATTAAAAAAAAATCATTTCATTTGTATGTAAATTGATGGAACCGGAGAACATTTTGCTAAGTGAAATAAGTCAGATTCAAAGTCAAAGGTTGAATACATTTTCTCAGATGTAGATGCTAGTGTAAAAGAAGGGGAAAAATGGGGCAAGAAAATTAAAGAGAGATCAGTAGAATACAGGAAGGTGAAAGGGGAGGGAGGAGAGCCAGGAAAACTGAGGAACTGTGTGAAATGAAATTGATCAAATCAAGCTATGTACATGTATGAACATGTAAATTATCTTTATTTATTTCTATAATGCATCAATTTATAAACAATAATAGCACTAAAAGAATTTAGGGACCCAGGTTCTAAGGAGAGGCAAATCTTGGGTAGTTAGTCAGCCATGAATGGGCCACGAAGGGCCATTGAAAACCACAGGGTATCTGACATACAAGCGCCAGGAAGGTAGGGGATTAATATGTTAAACCTCCCTCAGCCACAGTTATATCCTCTTAAGAAAAATATTGTTTCCAAATCACGCCACACCCTAACAGTTGGCCTGGATACTCATTTATCACACCAACTATCAGCAGCCTTAATCACGCTGGCAACTGAAACATCAACACCCTCACAAATAAATGTTTGCTGAGGACTCTTCAAAGAGTAATAAACCAATTAAAGGCACAGGATTTTGAGGCATAAAAACAGCAGGACTCAATTTCCTCTCTGGGAACCACAGTATCTCTTTGAAGAGGTCTATGTAGTTCTTATGCTGTCAGTCAAAAGTCCCCAATACAACTGGAGGACAGAGAGGCAAGCTGTTCCTCTTGTCTTTGAGAAGACCCTCTCTTTCCCAGGAGAATGTCCCCTTTTCCTCTTTCTCATCCCTTTGAAGAAGCTCATGTCTATTCCTCTGAGGGAAAAAAATGATAAATAAGTAGAAAGAAGACTAGCAGAGTAGGGGGAGTGAAACAAGGGGAGGGAGGAAAAGAGGAAGAACTAGGAACTTAAAGGGAGCATATTATATTCTATGCTTATATGATTATGTCAAAATGAATGGCTTTATTATGTATGATTTTAATGTACTAATAAAAACATTTTTCGAAATGTTTTGAGAGGTATTAGATATTTTGTAGAATGTTTTCCAAGTGGATTTATTTGATGCATTTCCCCTGACTGCTTTGGTGTTATGGTCTTTAGGAAGGAAGAACAGCTGAAAAGTGTCAATCCTATGAAGTACACGTTATCAACATGACTTCTGTTTGTCTTAGTCACTGGGTTTGCTCATGATTTTCAGGTTTTTCCATTCTAAAGTTATTCTATATCCTTTTCTCCATACTGTATTCTTTGGAAGGATGTCAAAATGTAGAAATCACTCGAGAAGTGGAGGTTTTCTTTCTTGAGAGTGGAATGTATGGGTAAAATATTTGGCATTGTTCTGCACAAGAAATTTGTCTGTTTTTCCATATTTACTTATTCAATCATTTACTTATATCAGTATGGTATTATGAATATTTATTTTGTACTATATGTTATAATCCAATGCGGCCTCCCCTCTTGAAGTGGACCTTTAGAAACTCTCTAAATTGACCATCAGAAACTATTTCATTTGTACCTGAAATGTTACATCAGTGTGACTTTTGAGAACTTCCTGTTTTTCTGGTACTATGAGATGTTCCAGACTCATCTTGAGTATTTCTTGATCCAATTCTAGAGCAAGCCAGTTTTTCTAAGCAGCTTTATTTCCTTTATTGGAGAACATAATTAGAAACCAGGATCTAGGCACAACGTATGCACATTGTCACTGGGCAGTTGTTACTTCTAGGCTCTTACATTTTATAAAATAAATAAAATATCTCATAAACTTACCAAGTGGAATGTATGCACACATATTTTTAAATATTTCCATGAATATTCTTTTGTAACAATATTAAGATAAATAGGAGTTCTTTAGTGATAATCTTCATACACAGTAGTTACCCTAGCCTTTTCTCCATGCTGATCTGTACCTTCCCTTTCCAATGGGAAGACCTCTGCCTTCCACAATACACAATTAATTTAAAAAGTATTTAACTCCAGAATAAATAAATAATACTCTTAGAAAGTAGTTCTGGAAGAAGGAAGTGTCCACTTGGTTAGCCAAAGCAACACTGAAGAAGTACACATTTGATTAGTCAAGACGGCAGGAAAAAATCTCAGTGAGTTGGTAGAAATGGAACCCAAAGTGGAGCAGATGAAGAATAAAACTGGAGATAAGAATTGGGTGCTATTTAATATAGTGAAATTTTTCAAACAATATTTACTATAAAAATGAGGAAATACATAGAGGGTGATACAGGAGAACATGCACTAATATGAGAGGGTATACAGAGAAGAGAGAGTTTTGCAGGTGCCTTTCCTTGACCTTTAGTAAATATAGAGTCCTTCTGTGGCTTCCCTCAGAGATACCCAATAGAACACTGCTTTAAACTCTACCTCTGAATTCACGAATTTATTTCAAATACTAAACCAATGTCTACCACAGTATGGTGTCTACCTAGTGTTCCTCATTTTGCCCTCTGAAACAACTTAAAATGAAGTTGAGTCTTTTGACTAGTATTTTTCCATTATAAATCATCATCTTTCTGGTTAAGGGTTAAGGGACCCAAAAGGAGAATTTCTTCTCATCATTTTTTGTCTTCTGTGCTAAATTCTTTCCATTGTCTTCTTTCCATTGTATCACTTTTTCTAAGCTTAACCCTATGAAAAAGTGTGTGACTGTAAAAATATTCTGAACCAATAAACAAAGTTGAAATGCAGCGCATAAGAATTTTGAAGCATAGGCTATAATTCCTGTGTCTGTGATGTCCATGCACCATGATAAAGAGGACTAACATTTGCTCAGGGTAAAGGGGTCTGATGTCTCATAACTATGTTACATTTGGTCTTCATCATAACCCTATAAGACAATGTGTTACAGTCAAATTTCAGATAAGAAAACTGAGGTTCAAAAATATCTAATACATGTTATATTTGGACACCTTGTCTGAACTCCAGATTTCAATACTCTAAAGATTCATTGGATTGCTGATAACTCATGCACCCAATAAAGATTTCTGCTGAAAAGTAGTAGTAGTTGTAATAGGAATCATTTAATATAACCAGCAGTCTGATTTCCATATAAATGGAGTACTACTGGGTTGTTAAGAAAAATGTGTGTATGTTTGTGCATGTGTGTGTGTGTGTGTGTGTGTGTGCGCATATCATTCCCAAAATTCAAAAGTAACAAAATGAGAATTTATACTTTTTCTGACAGAAATAATCTTAAATTCTTTTTGCTATATCATGTTTTTGTCTTTATTATAGGAATATACTCAAGTGGATTTAACAACTTAACATTCACTCAATTAAAATTCAGCCCAGAAATCTCAGTCACTATTAAGAAACTTGTTATATTTTTATTAACTCAAAGCAAATGATAAAGTATGATCTTCATATTCAAGTGATATTCTAGATATGATTGAAAATAAATGTACACTTGAACAAGTTTGTATAGTCCCACAGTGTTTCTTCTCTCTTCTATTTCAGAAGTTTTATTTGTTTGCTTTAGTTTTCACATAGGAATAAAAACAGTGATCTTGTCTTTTGTGTCTGGCTTATTTTTCCTTAAAATGATGACCTCTGGTTCTATCCATTTTCCTGGAAATAATTTCTTTCTTCTTTATGATTGAATAAGATTGCATTGTGTACACATATCCTACTTTATCTTATTTTTGATCCTTTTTACTATCATCTAGCAGATATCTGGCTCACAGTTGGTACTCACTAAATACAAGTATAATGAAGAGACTTTTACCAACAGTCACTCTCATAGAAAATTGACATGAGAATTCTTACAAAAGAATGTCATTCTCCTTATTAAAAGTAATTCTACAAAAGAATATCATTCTCCTTGTTAAAATTAATCCATTATGACCTACATGATCTAATACCAACCTACTTTTCCAGTTTAATTTCTTGCCTTTTTCTCTCTCTCATGTTTTCAACAAATTTGTGAGGTAGGTACAGATACTTTCCTACTTTATAAATAAAAAAGCTGAACCTCAAATTTATTTTTTATGTTTTCCACCTGGGAAGCAACAGAACAAGGATTTGCACTCTAATTTTCTGCTTCAAAGTCTACTGCACTTTGCACTGCACTGTGGCTACCTTGGCTCCTTCCTTCAACTGCTCAATACATGTGCAGTGTTTGAGAGTTAGTGTAGGTTCTCTTAATTCATGGAGTCTTAAAACAACAGTACTCTAATCCAGAGAGACCACGTTATATCCTGAGAAAAGTAATGATTAGATAGGTCACTGTGGTATTCTCCCTACTACTTCTGATACTTTCCCTCTGTTTACATTTATTTTTATGCTAAGTTACTGTTCTGTAATTTTTCACGAGCTTCTATTATCTCCCTCCTATTAAGTTTTCTGTAAGCCAATATCTTAGCCCCTTACATCTAATTTAGTAGATGCTAGTCTGAAATTATTTCCACTGTGCCAACTTTCTATTCACATTGACTTATGAGGCATGTTTGGAAGCCAGAAGACATGGATAGATATATGCATGATAATAATCAATTAGATCAAGGTAGGAGGAGCAGGTGAGGAAGAAAGGCACAAAAGCTACCAATGTCAAAATTCCTCTATGTTTATCAATAATTCTATTTAAGCATAATTCAAACTGCATGTCAAGGGTTAAAGAGAAACATTTTTAATTGAAATTCTGGAGTTATAATTAAATATACTTACATTTGAACATGGGGAGATTTCTCCCTTTTGTTCTATTTTTGTTCTGTTTTGGATTGTACATATAGAGAAAAAGAGAAGTCCATTTTCCGATACTGTACTCAATATATCAAAATATATCTTATTTTTAAACTCTTTTATTATAAAAAGGCAATGTTCACTGTAAAAATTAAAAAGTAAATAGAATACATAGGGACACTAGGGAAAACAGCAGATTGGAGA
The DNA here is from genome assembly GCF_902686455.1 of Sciurus vulgaris. Taxonomy (NCBI): domain Eukaryota; kingdom Metazoa; phylum Chordata; class Mammalia; order Rodentia; family Sciuridae; genus Sciurus; species Sciurus vulgaris. The sequence continues at coordinate 78,384,407 of NC_136472.1, forward strand.
AAGAGTGCACTTCCAGTATTCCTCAGTACCAGATATAAAAGTGGGAAACTGTTCCTCAGAGATGTTGATAAGAAAGGGAATTGACTGAAATTCAACATGAGACAGCAAAATAATCTTAGAGACACAGAAAGTTGGAAAATTTAAACAACATAAGAAGTTGTATACAAGAGATATGTCAGCCCACCGTAGAGGAAAGGAGGAGCACAGGCAGAGAGAGGGAAGTGTGGCAAGAAATAAATGGGTTGGGGGCAATGTGTGAAATAGAGAGGAAGACTGACTTTAGCTAACTAACAATGCATAAAGTTGTTGAATGAAATGCAATTAAAACAATTGGGCAAGGAGCAAAGAGTCCAAGTGGAATCAGCTCTAAGGAGGCAGGAATTATTTTTCGAGTACCTATGCAGTAAGGAGCAGAGGATAGTGATAGGAAATTCATAAAGGAATTTGCCAGCCTGATCCATAACTCACCCAGCATGCTTGAAACAGCACAGACAGAACTATACCCTGGGTAATACAGTCTGGGGATGCTGAGAAAAGGACTCCCTTTGTAGCTGATGTTATGGTTTGGATGTGAGGTGCCCCCCAAAAGCTTACAAGTGAGACAGTGAAAGACGGTTCAGAGAAGAAGTGATTGAGTTGTGAGAGTCTTAACCCAATCAGTGAATTAATTCCCTAATAGGGATTAACTGAGTGGAAACTGAAGGCAGGTAGTGTGTGGCTGGATGAGGTGGATATTGGAGACATGGCTTTGGGTAGGAATTTGTATCTGGTGAGTGGAGTCTCAGTCTCTCTCTGATCATGATGTGAACTGCTTCCCTCTGCCACCATGATGTTCTGCCTCACCTCTTAGCCCAAGGAATGGGGCCTGCTGTCTATGGACTGATACCTCTGAAACCATGAGCTCCCAAATAAAGTTTACCTTCCCTAAAGTTGTTCTGGTCAGATCTTCTAGTTGCAGCAGCAAAAGAGATGACTAAAATAGCTAGCATCACATATGAGCATCTAGGCAGATACCTGTAATGCATCCGATAGGCATGTCTATACTTTGGGTATCATCTTAATTAATTCACAACAATTAAGAAGGAATAAGTGAAGCCTGTCAAGATTTAGACTCTTCACCCTACAAGTGGAAATTTCAGGAGGTCTCTGAGTCCCAGACATCCAGCAGAGATCAGCATCTCCCCAGCAACTAGTGGGTGTGAACCCAATCTCAAATACCCACTGACAGAGTTCCAAGGGCCATTCAAAAGAAAACTCAAGCTACTGGTACTTCAAATTTAGAACTCAGCACCAGCCCATTGCAGCAGTATACCAGTTGTCCACACTCTCCAGTATATCCCATCCTATCCTGGGAGATAGGAAGCTCGACAATTACAAGCAGTGTTGGTTTCTAGTCACAATGGTTGGCAGGTTAGGCAGAACTACAAAGACAGGGACTTAACCCGCACTTCTTACTCAATGGTTATAGAGACCCCGAAATAAATTACAAAGAATGGCACATCAGTCAAGAGTTTTGATCTCCTCTGTGAAAGTAAGCCCCCTTTTTTTCCTCATTAAGAATTTTTTATCCCATTCACAATGAATTTTACATAATATTGGGAATTAATATACAAAGGAGGTGAAGGACCTCAACAAAACTACAGAACACTGAAGAGAGAAATTGAACACCTTTGAAAATGGACCGACCTCCAGTGTTTTTGAAAAGGCAGAATTTATACTGGCAAAATGGCCCTACCAAAAGTGTTGAGAGATTCAATGCAATCCACATAAAAATACCAGTGACGTTCTTCATAGAACTAGAAAAAGGAGTTCTAAAAGTCATTTGGAAAAATAGACCCAGAATAGTCAAAGCAATCCTGAACAAAAAGTGATTCAGAAAGCATCAAAATACCTAATCTCAAATTATAGTACAGAGCTATAGTAACAAAAACAGCATGGTAGTGCTATCAAAACAGACAAAAAGATCAATGGAATAGGTGAAATACCATTTCCATGAAAAAATAGAGATATTGATATAAATAGTTGTCTGAACTAGACAAAGAGTAAAAAAAAGGTTAGAGAAAAGGTAGCCTTTTTAACAACTGGTGCTGGGAAAACTGGATATCCAAAGTAGAAAAATGAAAATTGACCCCTATCTTTCACCCTGCACAAAAGTAAACTCAAAGTGGATCAAAGACCTAGGAATTAGAACATAAATTCTGCAACTGCTAGAATAAAATATAGGCCTAGCCTTCCAAGTGTTGACACAGTAACTAATTTTCTTAACAAGAATCTTAAAGCTCAAGAAATAAAACCAAAAATTAGTAAGTGGGATATCATCAAATTAAAGTTTGTTCACATCAAAGGAAATTATTAAGAATATGAAGGGAGAGACTGCAGAATAAGAAAAAAATATTTTCCATTTGCTGCTCAGAAACAGCAATAACATCCAAAATATATAGGGAACTCAAAAATTTTGACACAGCAAATACAAAACACTTGAATAAATGGGAAAAAGAACTAAATGGATATTTCTAAAAAGAAGAAAACCAGTTGGTCAACAAATACATGAAAAATGTTCAACATCTCTAGTGATCAGGAAAATGTGATTCAAAACTACATTGAGATTTCATCTCACTTCAGTCAGAATGGCAGTTATCAAAAATGCAAATAATAAGTGTTCGCAAGAATTTGGGGGAATAGGTACACTTATACATTTATTGTTGGGAATGCAAATTAATGTAACCACTCTGGAAATCACTATGAAGATCTCACAAAAAATTAGAAATGGAACCATGATAGGATGCCACTAACCTGCTCCTTGGTATATGTCTAAAAGTTCTTTAATCAGCACACTATAGAGATGCAACTACATCAATGCTTAGAGCCACACAATTCATAATAACCAAGCCATGGAACCAACCCATGTGCCCTTTAACAGATGAATGGATAAAAAATGACATTAAAGCATTTGAAGGTAGATGAATGGAACTGGAGACTATTCATGCTAAATGAAATAAGCCACAACCAGAAAGACAAAGGTCAAGTGTTTACTCTGACATGTGGAAATTTGTCCAACATAAGGAAGAAAAGGGGGTTCCATTTAAATAGAAGAAAGATCTGTGGAGTAGAGAAAGGCAATTGAGGAAGAGGGAGGAGAGATGGGATGAGTGAAGATCAGTGAAATAAATCTGACCTAATCTTCCTATGAACATATATGAATTTATCATAGTGAATCTTACCACTATGAATATCCATCCATAAGATGTTAATTTTAAAAACTAGAATAGCAGAACAGTAAGTAGAGTAGAGGGAAGGATGAAAAACCATATCAATGAATAAATAGAGATTTTGAAAAGAAAACAATCAGAACTCAGGGAAATAAAGATACGATGAATCAAATTACATAGAAAATAGAACTTCAGGCCTTGAAGACAGGTTACATGGACTTGAATACTCAACATGCAATAAAGGAAAAAAATAAAAGACTATGATCAGAATATACAAGATTTCTGGGAGAATATCAAGAAACAAGACCTTAAAGTCATTGGAATAGAAGACAACATGGAGATACACATTAAAGGCATTAAAAATTAATTATGACTCTTTTCCAAAATAAGTCACAATGCAAGTTTTGGCTAATGCCAAAAGATTAGAAATTAACAGTAAAAAATTATGCAAACTACATGAACTATACTTTTTTTAAAAAAATGAGAAATGGATGGAAGAAGAAATGGGATAAGAAAGGAAGAAATTCTTAGAAATAAATAAGAACACAGATGCAATATATCAAAATCTCTGGGATAGCATGAAGGAAGTTCTAAGAGGAATTTTTATATCATTGATTGCCTATATTAAAAAAGTACAAAGATCCCAAATAAATAAGCTATGGTCCAACTCAAGACCTTGGAAAAGGAAGAACTAATGCTCAAATCAGAAGAAGATGAAAATAATCAAGATCAGAGCCAAAATTAATGAAATGGAGAATTAGAAAAAGCAGCCCACAGGATTAATGCAATTAATGCAACAAACAGTTTTTTTTTTTTTTTTTTTTTTGGAAAAGATAAACAAGATTGATAACTACCTAGTCAAGCTAAACCAATAAGAGAGAGATGGGGAGACGGGGAGAGGGGGAGGGGGAGGGAAGGAGATAATGAGGATAATGAGGTGGGGGAGAGAGAGAGAGAGAGGGAGAGAAGGAGAGAGAGGGAAAGAGAGACAGAGAGAGAGAGAGAGACCGAGACAGAGAGACCGAGACCCCAATTAACAAAGCTAGAGATGAAAAAAAAAATATATCACCACAGATACTTTAGAAATCCAGAGGATCATTAGAAACTATTTTAAAAATATGTACAGGAAAATCTTGAAGAGACTTACAACTTTCTAGGCATATATGACCTGTCCAGACTAAACGAGGAAGCTGGAGACCAATATCATGCAATGAAATTGAAACAGCAATTAAAAAATTTACAAAGAAAGAGAAGTTCAGGACTAGAGATTCTCAGCTGATTTCTACCAGACCTTTAAAGAACAACTAATGCCAGTCTTTCTCAAATTATTCCATGAAACTGAAAGAGAAGGAACACTCCCAGTATATTCTGTGAAGTCAATATAACACCTGATGCCAAAATCAGACAAAAATAGAAGGAAAGAAAATGACATACCAATATAATCAATGAACATAGATGCAAAAATCATTAGTAAAATATTAGTGAACTGCATTAAAAAAACAAACAAGAAGATAATAATACACCATGATCAAATGGGTTTTATCCAAGGGGTGAAAGATTGATTCAACACCTGCAAATCAATGAATTCTACCTCAAGAGTAGAATTAAGGATGAGAATCATACAATCATCTAAATAGTTGCATTAAATATATATCTTTGATAGGGCTGAGGATATAGCTCAGTTGTTAGAGAACTTGCCTTGCAAACACAAGGCCCTGGGTTCAATCCCTAGCACCACAAAAAAAAAAAAAAAAAAAAGAGCTTTGATAGACTACAGTGTCCATTCATGTTAAAAATCTTAAGAAACTAAGGATAGAAGAAACTTACCCAACATTTTAATGACTATGTATGACAAATCTCAAGTCAAAATTATACTATGAACATTATAGAACACTGAAGAAATTAAAGAGGAACTTAGAAGATGGAAAGACCTCCCATGTTCTTGGATAGGCAGAATATGTATGTCAAAATGGCCATATTACCAAAAGTACTATAAACATTCAAAGCAATCCTCATCAAAGTACTAATGACATTTTTCCTAGAACTAGAAAAAAATCCTAAAAATTATTTGGAAGAAAAAGAACAGAATAACCAAAATGATCCTGACAAAGAAGAGTGATTCAGGAGGCATCGCAATACTGCATCTCAAATTATACTAGTGGCAGGACTATATTTTAAAAAATCTTTGGAAGAACAGAGTTACTTTAGATTAGGTAGAGGGGAGTGAAAGGAGAGGAAGGGCTGTGAGGGTAGAAGAGTAGAGCGAAACAGACATTATTACCTCATATACATATATGACTGCATGATGATGTGATCCTACCACATGTACAACCAGAAAGATGAGAAATTATACTCCATTTATTTATCAAAATGCATAAATGTATTCTACTGTCATATATAACTAATTAGAACAAATAAAAAAAAATTTTGAAAAACATGATGTTGGCATAAATCGGACATAAAGACCAAAGAGACAGAGACAAAACCCCACATACTTCTAGTGACCTAATACTTCAATAAGTTGCGAAAAGCATATGTTGGAGAGGATAACCTTTTTAACGAGTGGCATTGCCCCAAACTGGGGCAATAAAACTAGAACCCTATCTCTCACCCTACACAAGAGTCAAATCGCAATGAATAAAAGACCTAGGAATTAGATTGGAAACTTTGAAACTGCTAGAAGAAAACACAGGCTCAACACCCCCAACATATTTGTGCAAGCAATGACCTCCTTAACAAAATAACTAAAGCTCAGGAAATGTAATTGAAAATCAATAAATGGGATTACATCAAAATGAAAGTTTGTGTTCTTGATAATAGCCATTCTAATTGGAGTAAGATGAAATCTTAGGGTCGTTTTAATTTGCATTTTTCTAAATACTATAGATGTTGAACACTTTCTCATATATTTCTTAATTGCCTGTATATCTTCTTCTATAAAGTGTTTGCCCAGGTCCTTAGCTTATTTATCGATTGGGTTCTTTGCATTTTGGGTGTAAAGTTTTGTAAGTTCTTTCTAAATTTTGGAGATTAGTACTTTATCTGAAGAGCATGTGGAAAAGATTTTCTCCCACTCTGTAGGCTCACTTTTCACATTATTGATTATTTCCTTTACTGAGAAAAAGGTTTTTAGTTTGAATCCACCCCATTTATTGATCCACACTTTGATTTCTTGTGCCTTAGGAGTCTTGTTAAGGAAGTCTTGTTCTAAGACAACATGATAAAGATTTGGGCCTACTTTTTCTTCTATTTGTTGCAGTGTCTCTGGTCTAATTCCTAGGTCCTTTATCCATTTTGAGTAGAGTTTTGTCAAGGTGTGAGATAGAGGTTTAATTTCATTTTACTGCATATGAATTTCCAGTTTTCCCAGCACCATTTGTTGAAAAGGCTATTTTTTCTCCATTGAATGTTTTTGGCACCTTTGTCAAGTATGAGGTAACTGCACTTGTGTGTGTTTGTCTCTGTCTTCTATTCTGTACCATAGGTCTACCTGTCTATTTTGGTGCCAATACCATGCTGTTTTTGTTACTATCACTCTGTAGTATAGTTTAAGGTATGGTATTGTGATGCCTCCTGCTTCACTCTTCCTGCTCATGATCACTTTGGCTATTTTAGATCTCTTATTCTTTCAGATGAATTTCATGATTGCTTTCTTTATTTCTATGAGGAATGTCATTGGGATTTTAATTGGAATTGCATTGAATTTGCATAGATGGAGACACAGAGGAAATATACAAGGTAAAATAAAATCTGACCCATAGTCACACGACCTGAAAATATGAATAGGTTTTAAAATTTGTTCCTAGTATTTATACTAAGCAAATTCATAGTATTATTGTGTTCAGTTTATTTTATGAAATCATAAAATTTATTCTTTTAGGAAGTTGGTTTGTTTCATTTAACAATGTATCATACACATTTTCCATGCCATTAACTGTTTTATAATATCACTTTAATGCTTATTGTGAATACTATGTTATGTATTACAGAAGTATAATAAATGTATCCACAATTATTAGATATTGGGCTTATCTAATATTTTTTATAACTATTACATCAAATGTGTAACTTTAAGAGCTCCTTTGGCTTCTCTTACCCTAAATATTCTAAACTTAATGAAAGAGGTGAAATATCTCTACAATGAAAGTTATAAACATTTATGAAACAAATTAAAAGAACATAAAAAAATGGAAAGGCATCTTAAGTTTATGGAAGGGAAAAATCAATATTGTTAATAGTCCCATAACACACAATGTCATCTGCAATCTGCACATTCAATCTGATCCATCAAAATACCAATAATACTTTTTACAGAAATAGAAAAGCCAATTCTAAAATTTGTATGGAAGCACACAACAAAACAAAAACAAAACTACCCCAAAGTTATTTGAGCAAATAGAATAAAACAGACATTACATTACCTCACTTCAAAACATGCTACAAAACTATATTAATAAGAAGAATGAAGTAACTGGAAAAACAACAGACATAAAAATGGATGGAACAGAATAGAAGTACACCTACCACCTGTGGTCAAGTGAATTTCTACAAAGGGGCTAAAAATTCACCTTGAAGACAGAATGACCTTTTCAATAAATGGTGCTGAGAAAATTGGTATTCCCATTCAGAAGATGTGAATAGACCCCAAACTCTCATAAGTTAAAAAATATCAACTCTAAATGGATTAGAGACTTAAAACCTTAAACTATAAAACTACTTGATGAAAGAAGGAGCAACACTTTAGAACACTGGAAAGGGCAAGAATAAGGCAAAGAAAACACAGGGAAAAAGAAGAGAAGAGCCATGATTAATTACACTTCATATTAAATTGAAGAGGTAAGTAAGTAATCTATGTCCTGGAATTATCCAAATTATTTTGAACAATCCAGAAAAGTGAATCACTAATTGTAGTAATTATAATGCAATATGATATAATAGGCCCAACAAAGTTTGGACAAAGTACTATGAAAGAGTGGAATATAATTACAGAATTTGAAACAGAAAAAAATAATGTGAATAAAAGATGGCATGTTACTTGACATTAGCAGATGAATTTACCAGTTACAGTAAGAACATTCTTTAACAGACTTGATATTAAATATATTCTTAATGGGTTGAGAGAAAGGAACATTTAAAAATAAAACAGGCATAAAGAAAGTGAACTCTATGCTTTGGGTCTGGAATGTCCCCTAAGGCCTGTGTCTTAGACTTGATTCCCAATTTGGCACTATTGAGAGGTGTGGAAACTTTTAAGAGGTGGGGCCCTGATGGAGATCTTCTGGACTTTTTGACTGTGACTTTGAAGTGGATGGTGAGACCCTGCTTTATTTCCCTTGCCTGCCTTCAGGTGAACAACTTGGCTTGACCATGCGCTCCCCATCTGGATGTACTGCCTGCCATAGGCCCAAAGCGATAAGGCCAATTGACCACAAACAGAAAACTCTAAATCTTTGAAGATTTTCCCTTTGTAAATTCATTGTTTAAGGTATTTTTTACAGTAACAGCAAAGTGGCATGAAATAGGGCACCAGGAATTGAGTGGTTTTGTAATACCTGAAATAATGTGGAAGAAACTTTGTTATTAGTTTGCATAAGGCCTAAGGACTGGTTTATGTAGTGGAAGAAATTTCAAAGTAGCACAGTTTTCAGTCAGCAGCATGGGTATTACTGATTACTTCTACCCAAATTTACAGTGTAAATGATGAAGTAAGCATTTTGCATTGTGAGATTTGAATGAATAAAGGAGTGGTGGAAGGGTGGAATGCTCAGTTTGCATCTGAAGTGATCCATGTATTAAAGGTTTGGTCTCCAGTTATCAGGGGGGTGGGCACTTTAAGAGGTGGGGCCTTGAGGCTAGGGATATGGCTGAGTTGGTAGAGTGCTTGTCTTGTAAGCATAAGGCCCTGGGTTTGATCCCCAGCACTCAAAAAAAAAAAAAAAAAAAAAAAAAAAAAAAAAGAGGTGGGGCCTCATAAAAGGTTTTAGGTTATTAGAGCATGCCCTCAAAGTGGACTGTGGTAGTCAAGTCTCTCTTTTTTCCCCCCACATTCTGACAATGAGGTGAAAGGCTTTGCTTTGTTACATACTTCCTGCTATCATCTACTTCCTTTTCATAGTTCCCAAAACAATGGACCAACTAACCATGGACTAGAATCTCTAAAACTGTGAGTTAAAACAAAACTGGTTCAGTTTAATTTGGTTATCTCAAGTCCTTTATATATTAAAAAAAAAAAAAAAGTAACGTGTTTTAGGAGATAATTCAAAATAAATGAGTTTAAATAAATTACCTCTCTAGACCTCAAATTTCATTAAAATGTGAGGAACTCAGACTAAGTTTTTCTCTAATCAGACTAAGATTTTAATATGCTGTTGGGACTTTTATGTTGGAAATCTGTCAATAATTGGCAAGCCCTAATGCTTTGGTAAGCATTCCTTACCGAGGAAAGGCACATGGAAGAGATGGCAAGTGGTTTTTCATTGCACGTGCCAATTCTGATTGTTTAGAAGCTGTCTGGAGAACTGTGTTGAGTTAGAGGCAGTTTGAGAAAAAATGGTCAAATGATCATCAATATTTTCCATGAATGCAGGAATGGGCAGCAAGAGGTAAATTGGATATAGAGGAAATAATTAGTGAAGGCCATGAGTTCATGCTATAGAAATAGTACCACAGCAGCAGTTTATGAGCCTGTGATAAAAATAATGAAAGATCAAGTGTGATGTATGAAGTTTCAACATCAGTGGTCCTATGAGTCATCTAGTCCTCAAAAGTACCCTTGCCTGTAACTTTCTTGCAGTGGCACCCATGAATGCAGAACACTGGTTTATCCAGGCTCTGCTTCCAGTTTACCCTATCCCAGGGATTCCCTTTCCCATATCTGTGAAACTGGCTGTGAGTTAGGGAGATTGCCTACAAAACTTGTGGTGAGAAGAAAAACAAGGAAAAATTACATGGACAATGAAGAATATAAAGTTAAGAAACATAGGAAAGAATATCGAATGTTTTTTAAAAGTGGATATTTTAGCTAGTTCTTTCAAATGAATTACTACTCATTTTATGATTTTTTTCATAGATAAGCAAAAACTAAGATATACTTTCAAAACATTCCATAATTTCCAAGTACTTCCCTTGAAGAATTAGGTAGTTTCATTGCATCAGGTAAGAACTAGCAAATGAGATCTTATCATGCAATTGAAACAATTGTTAAAATAGGAAGCCACTTACTCTACTTTCAGCCAAAAATAATAATTGCATTAAATGACCTGCCAATAAAGTGTTGCTTTAGTAAATAGAATAATGAAGGTTTAAGTTGTCCTTTTCAAGCAAATACTCTTTACATGTACAACTCAGTCATGAAATGCATAGGTATAAGAGCTCAGTGTATAATTTTTTCTATTCTACTTGGTAGAAAATACCTTTTCAGAAATTAGTCACTATGAATATTTTTCAAAAGCATTTTTATAAATCATTTCTTATTTTAATATTTATAACTATTTATTTACTCTTTCCAAGTCCATAGAGATTTGAGCATTATGCTACTGATTACAACTAACTGAAGTAGAAGGAGAAATAAATGGAGAAAACACTGGAAAGGGATATGAAATACATGAATGAAAATGGTATACCAAACAGGGTGTCTAGTTTTAATCCCCCTGCATAATACTAATTATTCCAATCCAGTTCATGACAAACCTAATATGAAATACAGAATATTTGAATTATCCCATCAGAGCATAAACTCACCTAAACTATTATTCAATTATTTATTGTTAAAGATAACATTTAGTTATGTCAAATGGGTGGAATAACTATATCTAGAACTTATATTTGGCACACTAATTAAATGCTATAATTTTATCTAATTTGATCTTACAACATTTAAGTTTAACCCTTTTTGGAACCATTGTATTTAGATTTATACAAGCTACAACATTGTGTCATTTACATGTATTACTCCTCCATTTTACCCAACAATTTTTGTACTTTTATTCTTTGAAGTGGACAAGGGATTACTATTATTATTATGATTATTGTTACTATAAAAATGAGAAAATAGAAGTTTAAATAAATTATTGGTTTAATGTTATCCTGTTAATTTGATTTGAACTTAAAACAATGTCTACCCACTTACACAATATTTTTTTATGTAGTAAAAAAATCATTGTGAATATTTTCATAGACATCATTGTGATAAACAAACAAGTACAGCAACACTAAAATGTGGATACTTTAAATAATTATTCATAAGACTTGCCATTACATTGGGATGGTTATTTCTCATTGGCTGATGAAATCTACTTTCGACAACTTTTAAATTGTAGTTCTAGACAAGTACTGTCTGATACAATAGCCACCAGTTATGCATGGCTATTTAAATGAAACTCTTGGAAATCACATTATTTAAAATTTAGCATCTCAGTTGCACTAACTGCATTTAAAGTGTTCTAGTGCACAAACATTCTCTGTGGCAAGTGGTGACCACATTGAACAACACTGATAAAGAAAATTTCCATTAATGGAAAATGGACATAGCATTTGTGTAGACAAATATTCTAATGAATATTAGTCACCACAGTTATACTTTTATGCTATGCATTTCATAATATAAGTCTATGTTTTCTTCTTGCATACAAGATTGTGGTTGATGCTTGTATGTCATCATAGGTTTTAATGTTACATGGTGTCAGGCACAGAGGAGACTTTGATACAAATTTATTGTCATGTAATTAAAGACTTCATAATACAGTAAAGAGATTTTTTTAAATTTATAAGACAAAAATTTAAATCCCATTTTTATTGTATTAAGTACCCCTGACATTTCTGTTTTGTATTTATCTACCTCTATATACATGTGTACATCTATACGGATAGATGTACGTATGTATGTGTAAAATGCTACAGGGAACTGGACCTGGTAGGCACACTTAATCCTAGCTATTCGGGAGGTTGACACAAGAGGATCACACAAGGCCAAGAGTTTGAAGCCATCCTGTGTAACATAGTGAAATCCCCATCTCAAAAACAAACAAAAAACCCATATGTGTGCTTGCTTGATGGAATGGTCAGCACAATGATGTTTAGCAAATAAAATATATAAGCTAGTCAGCCCTGGATCAATGGCACATTATACAACTCATGACCCTCAGTAATTTAAAGAAGGGCATTTGAAATATAAGTTCAAAGTTTTTAAAGTCCGATGTATAAGAATTTTAAGTTAAGGAAAATTATTATTTAACAATGTACTTACTAATATATTGCCAACCATTTTTAAAATTCAACTCCTTCCCTCTGGGTTCAGTAAGAATATCATTTATTGAATCTTCCAATGTCAGTAGAGAATTAATTCACTCTGAATCTCTGCTAGTTTTAAAATGACTAAGTGTGACATTATTGACTAATAATTTAGCCTTGCGTAAAATTCTAGGTTGACTATTATTTTTCTCAATTACTTTGAAGATATCAATCAATGCACTTATACCATGTATCATTACTGAAGAGAAGCCTATCATCAATCTATTTTCTCATTGTTATTACTCTGTAATAATCTTTCTGTGTGACATTTAAAATTTTATTTTTTGATGCTCTACATTTTCAATGTTAGGTATCTCATGTGAATTTCTATTGTTACTTTCAGAATTCCTCCATATCAGGAATCATATCTTTTTCAATTCTGGGAAAGTCTTCCAATATTCAAATACATAGGGACATTTCATTAATACAAAATGAGTTCATATTTCCCTGAACTATATTTCTTCAGTTTTATCATTTGTTTCAGTTAATATGTCTAGAACTGTATATCTGATCTACTTTTTAGTTTATTAATTTAGGCTATTTCTTAAATATATATTCCGTCTTACAGTTCTACTTAGTTATTCTCTGTATTTCTTGACTTAAAATAACATTTTTAGTTAAATCTGTTTCTTTACCTATTTTGGTAAAGAGTTTTTAATTTTCTTCTTTGTGGTATTGACTGATTTTTCCTCATTATAGATTATTTCAAGTTGTGTTTACACATTTTTAACCATGAATTTATCCTTAGTTTTTCTTTCATTGCTGTGTACATGTGTGTGCATGCCCATGTAGGCTACCTTAAGTTATTGAAGGAGAACTTTTGAGTTAACTCAAAGTCCAAGTTTTAATTAGTTCTTAAGTCTGTTTATATTAATTTATCAGATTTTGATTCTTTATAAGTTGGTAAAATTTATTATCCAAATAAGCCCACTTCTGAAAATAAATAGGGCTTTGTATCAGGATTGATACAGACCAACTAGGAAATATGATCACCCTAGTATACACCATGAAATAAAGAGAATGTGAACACTATAACCATTCATGAAAAATTCATAGTGTGGTCATTTATGTATTTTTCCTTTTTTTTCCCCCTTCGATGAGGAAACATATAACAAAAAAAGTTTTCATCAATGTAATTTCCATCAGTGAGAATTGGTTTTTGAATACAAATTTATGAACTAGAACTTGTCTATAGAATAAATTTGTCTAATCCACAGACAAGGTGTCTTTGGGTTTTACGCAGGTCATTCACTGTCTGTGGCCTGAACTTATTACATGGTCTAGGTTTTGCAGCTATAGATGCCAGTTCTTAAAAGGCCTGGTTGTGACTGGTTATGAATGGCAGATGAATTTTATACTTCAGAATCCTTCCTACTCACTGGGCACTGTCCTTACTTTGAACTCATAGTGATATTAAGCTCAGAGTTGTTTTAATTTTAAAAACTATTTCCTATTCAATATAATTATGTGTTTGCCTGGAGTAGAAGTTGCAATGTTTCTATATCAATATCCTTTTCTAAAATATTTAAGCAGATCATTTAGTGTGTTAAAAAATATAAGACTACTGACAGTATGACTGTTTCTTTTCATATACATTTATTTCTCTTTATATATTCCTCAAAGAATTCTAATTTTATAATTTCTTGACTAGCTCACCAATGGTATCCTCTACATTATTCTCCTTTCTAATGTATATTATCCACAAATATGGTACCATTCAGATATAAAAAAAATAATGAGATATTATCTACATAAATTTTGCTTTATGTTGCTGTTAAATGTCTGAAAGTGAGAATAATCTTTTCAGGAGTCAGCACACTGATGCCTACAAACCAATTAAAGTCTACCTATCTTAATGATTTTGTATAGACTGAGAGCAAAGACTATTAAATAATTGAAAATATTAATATAGTAATATATTTGATCCATGAATTTGATATGAAATTCAAATTTTGGCATTCATTTATAAATTTTTATTGAAGTAAGCCATACATTTCATGTATATATTTTCTCTTTCACATTATAAAGACAGAATTGAGTTACTACAACAGACATTGTGGGACCCATAAGCCTAAAATAATTGCTATATACACATAATAAAATAAGTTTTATTACCCCTAGTCTGTATAAATGAATGAACCAGGTAATGATATAATTTTTTAGAACATACAGAATTTCTATGATTAATATCAATGAATGGATGACAACTCAAATACTTAGCAAAAATAAATTTATACATTTTGATGTGGAAAATGTCTAGGAAATATAGTACAAGAGAGATGCTTGTTTATCAGAATACAAATATTGGTACTACCAAGAGCCAAAATACAAATAGGGAATAACATAATGAAAGTAAGTTAGAAATGTACATTATAAATGCAAGTCGATGTAACTTTCTAAAGAACTTTTCTCATAAGTATCATTTTGTGTCTTAGTTAACTTTTCGTTACCTGAGATAAATCATCTTATGAAGAAAAAATATATATTTTGGTTCACTGTTTTAGAGGTTTCAGTCCATGGTCAGTTGACCCCATGGACTTTGAGCCTGTGGTGATGAAACACATCATGGCAAGTATCACATGGTGGAGCCAGCTGCTCACCTCATGGCAGCCAGCAAGCCAAAGAAAGAGGGAGTGACCAGTGCCCCACAATTTCCTTTGATGTTGTGCCTTTAGTGACCTAAAACCATTCATGACCCCCTCTTAAAGTTTCCACCACCTTCCAATAGTGCCAAGATGAGGAACAAACTTTGAACAAGTGGAATTTGGCGAACATTTACTATCTAAACTGTAGCAGTATGTTATAAGAAAAATATGAATAACAAAGAAATAAGATTAGCATTGGGGAAAAATTGCCATATAAAATCTTAAAATGAATTTTATGACTTCATGAAGTACAAAAGAATTTTTAAAAATTGACTATTGTTCAGAATAGATCAATAATAAAACAAATGGAGGGCTAGGTCATGGCTCAGTGGTAAAGCGCTTGCCTAGCACGTGTGAAGCACTGGTTCAATACTCAGCCTCACATAAAAATAAGTAAAATAAGTATACTGTGTCCATCAACAACTAAAAAAACGTATTTAAGAAAAAATATAATGGAAATAAACGCCACATGCTCTTTATGAGAAAAGCTAATAGCAGTCAAAAAAAAGTGGGTGCGGGGAAGGTATGGTCTCCTGAGACACTGATGCCTTTCCACTACCTTATCAAGGTCACTGAGATACCAAAAAACAATTGGTTGAAAGAAAAAAATGAATGAAGTATGATATAAAACTAAAAATATTTCTATATAATTAGCAGTCATACTCTCATAGTCATAATTTAATAGTAGATGTTTTAGGAGTCCTAACACATAATGGAAGACCTGTAATTATAGTCCTGGAATTCTAAGGCAGTCTCTGGAATTTCTTTCATTTAAACACCTAAAAAACTCAAGCAAATTAAATATATGTTTTTAATTTATGTGCCTCTGAATTTTCTAAATATTTGTCTATCTCTGTTTTAGTTCCCAGGGCATGGTACATGTCAACAGCCAGAAGAAATTTGAGAGAAAAATTAAATGTGTAGTAAGTATCCAATGAGCAATTTATATTATAATTGGATCCATAGTAAGGCTGGGTTGAGGGGAATGAAAGAGCCTGTAGGGAGTGATCATTATGTTACAAATACTGTTCTAAGTGATTTGCATGGATTATTTAACTTAATATTCACAATACATTGACAAGTTACTCTTTTACAAATGAGAAATTTAAGATTCACAGAAAATAAGTTATGTATCTGTTGTCTAGTTAGTAGAAGGTGGTAGAGTTGAACTCAGAAGCCATGATTAGTTAAATCATGCTATGCTCAGTGTGCTGTTCTATTTATATTTTGGCAGGATCATCTTTTAAAGTATAGCTGGAAGGTAAAAAGCATAGACAGTGAACTCAGATAAAACTATAGTTAGTGTTCAAGTTAGATAATACTGAGTCTTAAGTATGGATTTATATAACCTCTGAAACTTAAGTTTTCTCATTTGTGAAATAGATATAATATTCCTAATCAAAAACATCCTTGCAAAAGTCAAACAGGGTAGATGCAGCCACAGAGCACAGCACCTAACACTTAGAAAATGTCTCCCACATGACAACTGCTGTCATTCCCAATGTCAACTCTGCCCCTATCACCATGGTGTCTGTGAAGTTCCTCATCTTTCTCCAGGTAGATGGATATTTGATTCACTGGTGAACCTTAACATTTTTGCAATGTTTATCACACCAACCTTTACTTTCTGTAGCAAGAATGATACATCGTATTCTAACAGATCTCAAAAGTCACTGAAATAATAAATAGTAAAATAATAATAGTAAAAATGTGATATATATACTAGTTTGTTTTCAGTTTTAGTGTTTTCAGTTATAGTAACAAATGGTTTCATTTTGACAGAATTATAAAAGCATGGAATATAATTTGCTCTAATTCAGTCTCCAGTGTTTCCCTTTTTCCTCTCCTCTTCTCTCCCTCCCCTCTATGGATATTTCTGTTTTTTAATATTAGCTTTTTTAAATTAGTGCTTTGTGGATATGCATGATGCTGAGATTTGTTGTGGTCTATTCACATAGGACAGTGAGGTCAGATTCATTCTACTGCTCTGCCCTTATCCGTCCCTCTCTTCCCCTCTGTACCCTTCCTTTGCTCCACTTATCTTTCTTCTGTTATGATGGAATCCCCTCTTTTTCTTTTTTGTTCTTTAATATATTTTATTTTATCTCATTTTTAAATAAAAGTCAACAGTAAATTATAGACATCTCTGATGGATTCTTATATCATGAAGCACATAGATAATAATAATCAACAAACATCAATTTTAGGAAAAGACAGGTGTTAAGAAAATAGGACAAAATAAGGAAGTGGAGATGTTTTAGATAGACCATTCAAGGTGTGCTCTTCTGAAGACTTACATGGAGCAGAAAGTGAAATGACAGGCAGCAAGAACAAATAGTATAAAAGCCTGGGAGATCTAAGGGTATGAGTGGGGCACAAGGAAGAAGATAAAATTCAGAGGACAGCAGGATTCAAACACAGAGAGTTGAATGGTGATCTGAATGCTATGGGGATCTGCTGGAGAGTTCTGAGTAGTGGAGAACATGACTTATGCTTTTAAAATACTTCTTTGGCTATTCTTTGGGAGAGGAAGAAAGGAGGTGAGTTATGGAAGTATATTGCTATTATTCGGGATGGATGGAAATGTGGCTTGGACTAGGGGTAATCAACGGTGACAAGTGCAAACATTCTATATTTCTTTGAAAAAGACAGTAATAGCATTATGCATACAGTAGCAAATGAGATATTTATCAAGTAACATATCACTAACTATGACTAAGCAAACATTTGTGAATAGTTTTTGTCAATATCTGACCATGAGCAAGTTATAGAAACAGACAATTCTTACAAATAGATTAAATGTTATTTAAGGTTGAAATACTTAATATTTATAAATAAGTTTCCGTGAGCCCTTGGCAAGATTTATGAAGGAATGCTTCGTGACCCTCCAACTTCTTCCTCCCAACACCAACACCCTACCTCTGGCTCCTTTTTCATATGGATCACTAACATTTTCTCTGCCTTCTCTAATGTGCTACATTAATATTGTTTTAGACCCCTTTCCTCTTCTAAATCAGATTGCCATACAGCTAAATGCTTCTTAAAAATGAACTCATATATCCACCCTTAAACAGAACATTTGAATATAACACATTTATATATCACAAGCTTGATTGACAATTGGTTAAGGCAGTCAAATGAAAATTATGCTCATTATTTTCTTGAGATGAACCACTCCTTAAAAATTAATTAAATATAAAAGATAAAAGATGACTGTGTGATGCCACTCAAGTCCCTTTCTTTATCTTGATGATTGAGTTTGGATGAATAAGGATTCCTGATATGTTGAGGTTGATAAATATGATCAGTGAGGAAAATGGTTCCGACCCTTTCAGTCTGGTGGGAGAACACAGCTCTGTATGAGAGTGCCTAGATTGATTGATGTGCCTGAGACAGGATCTAATTTATCTCTGCGTCCCAGGCAGTTAATTTATGCTTTTTTAAAAAATTTTAATTAAAAATCATAAATTTACATAGGGCAATGTTGTTTGATTCATTCTGTTATGTTTTCCCCTGCCCCCCCACCACTCGCACCCCTCTTTTCCCTATACAGTCCTTCCTTCCTCCATTCTTACCACCCTCCTTTATCCCTAACCCTAAACCTAACCCTAACCCTAACACTAACCCCTCCTACACCCCCTTATATGTCCTGATCCGCTTATCAGCGAGATCATTCATCCTTTAGTTTCGTGAGATTGGCTTATCTACCTTGGCATGATATCCTCCAATTTCATCCATTCGCCTGCAAATGCCATAACTTTATCATTCTTCATGGCGGAGTAATATTCCATTGTATATATATGCCACAATTTCTTTATCCATTCATCAACTGAAGGGCATCTAGGTTGGTTCCACAATCTGGCTATAGTGAATTGAGCAGCTATGAACATTGATGTGGCTGTATCTCTGTAGTATGCTGACTTTAAGTCCTTTGGGTATAGGCGGAGGAGTGGGATAGCTGGGTCAAATAGTGGTTCCATTCCAAGTTTTCTGAGGAATCTCCACACTGCTTTCCAGAGTGGCTGCACTAATTTGCAACGCTACCAGCAATGTATGAGTGTACCTTTTTCCCCATATCCTCGTCAACACCTATTGTTGCTTGTGTTCTTGATAATCGCCATTCTAATTGGGGTGAGATGAAATCTTAGGGTAGTTTTGATTTGCATTTCTCTTATTACTAGAGATGTTGAACATTTTTTCATGTATCTGTTGATTGCTTGTACATCTTCTTCTGTGAAGTGTCTGTTCATTTCCTTAGCCCATTTGTTGATTGGATTATTTGTATTCTTGGTGTAGAGTTTTTTGAGTTCTTTATAGATTCTGGAAATTAGTGCTCTATCTAAAGTATGAGTGGCAAAGATATTCTCCCACTCTGTAGGCTCTCTCTTCACATTACTTATCATTTCCTTTGCTGAGAGAAAGCTTTTTAGTTTGAATCTATCCCAGTGGTTGATTCTAGCTTTTATTTCTTGTGCTATGGGAGTCCTGTTAAGGAAGTCTGATCCTAAGCCAACAAGTTGAAGGTTTGGACCTACTTTTTCTTCTATTAGATGCAGGGTCTCTGGTCTGATTCCGAGGTCCTTGATCCATTTTGAGTTGAGTTTTGTGCAGGGTGAGAGATAGGGGTTTAGTTTTGTTCTGTTGTATATGGATTTCCAGTTTTCCCAGCACCATTTGTTGAAGAAGCTATCTTTTCTCCATTGCATATTTTTGGAACCTTTGTCTAGTATGATAAAATTGTATTTATTTTTGTTTGTGTCCATGTCCTCTATGCTGTACCATTGATCTACCTGTCTATTTTGGTACCAATACCATGCCGTTTTTGTTACTATTGCTTTGTAATAGAGTTGAAGATCTGGTATTGTGATATCCCCTGCTTCGCTGTTTCTACTGAGGATTGCTTTAGCTATTCTGGGTTTTTTATTCTTTTAGATGAATTTCATGATTGCTTGCTCTATTTCTGTAAGGTACACCATTGGGATTTTAATTCGAATTGCATTGAATCTGTATAGCACTTCTGGTGGTATGGCCATTTTCACAATATTAATTCTGCCTATCCAAGAACATGGCAGATCTTCTAAGGTTTTCTTTAATTTCTTTCTTAGTGTTCTGTAGTTCTCATTGTAGAGGACTTTCACCTCTTTTGTGAGATTGATTCCCAAGTATTTTATTTTTTTCGATGTCATTGTGAATGGGAGTAGTTTTCCTAATTTCTCTTTCTGAAGATTCATCACTTATGTATAAAAATGCATTGGATTTATGAGCATTGATCTTGTAACCTGCTACTTTACTGAATTCACTTATGAGTTCTAAGAGTTTTCTGGTGGAATTTCCAGGATTCCTCTAAATATATAATCATGTCATCAGCGAACAGGGATAGTTTGAGTTCCTCTTTTCCAATTCGTATCCCTTTAATTTCTTGGTTTGTCTAATTGCTCTGGATAGAGTCTCAAGAATGATATTGAATAGAAGTGGTGTAAGAGGGCATCCCTGCCTTGTTCCAGTTTTTAGAGGGAATGCTTTCAGTTTTTCACCATTTAGAATGTTATTGGCCATGGGCTTAGCATAGATGGCCTTTACAATGTTAAGGAATGTTCCCACTAACCCAATTTTCTCTAGTGTTTTTGAGTATGAAGGGATGCTGTATTTTATTGAATACTTTTTCTACATCTATTGAAATAATCATGTGATTCTTAACTTTTAGTCTGTTGATATGGTGAATGACATTTATTGATTTCCGGATGTTGAACCAACCTTGCATCCCTGGGATAAAACCCACTTGATCGTGATGCACTATCTTCTTAATATATTTTTGTATGTGATTTGCTAAAATTTTGTTGAGAATTTTTGCATCGATGTTCATTAAGGATATTGGTCTGAAATTTTTTTTCCTTGATGTGTCTCTGTCTGGTTTAGGTATCAGAGTGATATTGGCTTCATAGAATGAGTTTGGGAGGGTTCCCTCCTCTTCTATTTTATGGAATACTTTGAGAAGTATTGGAATGAGCTCTTCTTTAAAGGTTTTGTAGAACTTGGCTGAGAACCCATCTGGTCCCAGACTTTTCTTTGTTGGTAGGCTTTTGATGACCTCTTCTATTTCATTGCTTGAAATTGATTTATTTAAGTTGTGTATGTCCTCCTCGTTCAGTTTAGGTAATTCATATATCTCTAGAAACTTGTTGATGTCTTCATGGTTTTCTGTTTTGTTGGAGTATAGATTTTCAAAATAGCTTCTAATTATGTTTTGTATTTCAATCGTGTCTATTGTGATATTTCCTTGTTCATTCTGAATTTTAGTAATTTGAGTTTTCTCCCTCTTTCTCCTTGTTAGTGTGGCTAAGGTTTTATCAATTTTGTTTATTTTTTCAGAGAACCAACTATTTATTTTGTCAATTTTTCCAATTGTTTCTTTTGTTTCAATTTCGTTGATTTCAGCTCTCATTTTAACTATTTCCTGTCTTCTACTACTTTTGGTGTTGGTCTGCTCTTCTTTTTCTAGGGTTTTGAGCTGTCGTGTTAAGTCGTTTATTTGTTGATTTCTACTTCTTTTGTTGAATGCACCCCATGAAATAAATCTTCCTCTAAGTACTACTTTCATAGTGTCCCAGAGATTTTGATATGATGTGTTTGTTCTCATTTACTTCTAAGAATTTTTTTCTGTTTCCCTCCTGATGTCTTCTGTTATCCAGTCATCATATAATAGTGTATTATTTAATCTCCAGGTATTAGAGAAGTTTCTGTTTTTTATTCTGTCATTTGTTTCTAATTTCAATCCATTATGATCTGATAGAGTACAAGGTAGTATCTCTATCTTCTTGTATTTGCTAACAGTAGCTTTGTGGCATAAGACATGGTCTATCTTAGAGAAGGATCCATGTGCTGCTGAGAAGAAAGTGTATTCGTTCTTTGTTGGATGGTATATTCTATATAAGTCGGTTAAGTCTAAATTGTTGATTGTGTTATTGAGATCTATGGTTTCTTTATTCAATTTTTGTTTGGACAATCTATCCAGCGGTGAGAGAGGTGTGTTAAAATCGCCTAGTATTATTGTGTTGTGGTCTATTTGATTTCTGGAATTGAGAAGGATTTGTTTGACGTACATGGATGAGCCAATGTTCGGGGCATAGACGTTTATGATTGTTATGTCTTGCTGATTTATGCTTCCCTTAAGCAGTATGTAGTGTCCTTCTTTATCCCTTCTGACTAGTTTTGACTTGAAGTCCACATTGTCTGAAATGAGGATGGATACTTCAGCTTTTTTGCTGTTTCCGTGTGCATGGTATGTTTTTTCCCATCCTTTCACCTTTAGTCTATGGGTATCTTTCTATGAGATGAGTCTCTTGCAGGCAGCAAATTTTTGGATTTTTCTTTTTAATCCATTCTGCCAGTCTATGTCTTTTGATTGATGAGTTCAGGCCATTAACATTCAGGGTTATTATTGTGATATGATTTGTATTCCCAGTCATTTGACTCATTTTTGGTTTTTGACATGATTTGGATTCCCCTTTATTTGGCTATTCCTTTAGGCTAGTTTCTCCCATTGCTGATTTGCATCGTTGTTTTTCATCTCTTCCTCATGGAATATTTTGCTGAGAATGTTCTGCAATGCTGGCTTTCTTTTTGTAAATTCCTTTAGCTTTTGTTTATCATGGAGGATCTTATCTCATTGTCAAAACTTAAAGTAAGTTTTGCTGGGTATAAGATTCTTAGTTGGCATCCATTTTCTTTCATGGCTAGGTAAATGTTGTTCTAGGCCCTTCTAGCTTTTAGGGTCTGGATTAAAAAATCTGGGGATATTCTTATTGGTTTTCCCCTGAATGTAATTTGATTCTTTTCTCTTGCGGCCTTTAAAATTCTGTCTTTATTTTGTATGTTAGGTATTTTCATTATAATGTGCCTTGGTGTGGGTCTGTTGTAATTTTGTATATTTGGAGTCCTATAAGCCTCTTGTACTTGGTTTTCCATTTCATTCTTCAGATTTGGGAAATTTTCTGATATTTCATTGAATAGATTGTTCATTCCTTTGGTTTGTTTCTCTAAGCCTTCCTCAATCCCAATAATTCTTAAATTTTGGCCTTTTCATGATATCCCACAATTCTTGTAGATTCTGTTCATGATTTCTTACCATCTTCTCTGTTTGATCAACTTTGTTTTCAAGATTAAATATTTTGTCTTCAATATCTGAGGTTCTGTCTTCCAGGTATTCTATCCTACTGGTTTTGCTTTCTATGGAGTTTTTAACTTGGTTTATTGTTTCCTTCATTTCACGGATTTCTGTTTGGTTTTTTTTTTTTCAATATCTCTAACTCTTTATTGAAATGATCTCTTGCTTCCCATATTTGCTCCTTTAACTGTTCATTGGTGTGATCATTTAATGCCTGCATTTGCTGTTTCATCTCCTTGTTTGCTTCCTTGATTGTTTTAATTATGTACATTCTGAACTCCCTTTCTGACATTTCTTCTGCTGTGCTATCATTGGGTTTTATTGATATAGTGTCTAGGTTTGTTTGGGACATTTTCTTTCCTTGTTTTCTCATATTGGTCAGATGTCAGTGGGACTTTGTGATATTTCAGAATTCTTCTATTGGCTTATATTGTCCCTGTAGATATCCAGTGTATCACCTTCCTGCCTTCAGTAGCCTGAAATCTTGGAGTAACTTGATAATGCACTGCTTCCAAGGAAAGCTGCCCCTAGTCCTCTACTGGTTCCAGGACTTGGAGCTGGCTCTGTGTAGAAAGGCTCTCACTGGGGGTTCTGCTCCGAGAACTAGCCTGGAAAGGCGCTTCCCGCCGGAGGGGGGCCAGGCTGTGGGCTGCTTGGGGAAGTCCCTGGCTGCCTGTCCTGGTCCCTCAAGCAACCTGTGGACAGGTTCTCACCGCCCTGGTACCGGGACTTGAAGCTTGGTTCTGTGCACAAGGGCTCTCACTGAGGGGCCTGCTCCGAGATGCTGGAAAATCTGGCCCTGTGGGAGGAGCCCACCGCCGGAGTGGGCAGGGCCACCTGGGGAGGACTCTTGCTGCTCTGCCTTACTCTAATAAGCCACCCAAATCCGGGCCTGCCACCTGGGCAGCACTTCACAGCTTCACTGGGTGGGGGAGACTCACCCTGAGGCTCTATTTTAGTCCGAGTCTCTCAGTGCCTCCCCTTCTTGAATCCTGGGTTCTGGAGCGACTGGAGATGCAGTCACCCTCTAGTCCGCCATCTTGGATTGCCAACTTATGCTTTTTATCTCTTTCAGTATACTGGTTCTGATTGGCTGTTGTTAACTATTGTTATTTAAGGTAATCAGTTTGATAATCCAAAGTCTTCACTCTATCCAGAGCAGTTAGTCTGGGCAAACAGAGTATTTTTAGATGAATTCTGCACTCAGACTTGGGTCTGAGTGATCCAAGTTTTCTTGATTAGAGAAGAAATAGAAGTTGGAGTGCAGGAATGTCTGGTTTATAGTACTTTGGTTTCCTGATGCTAGAAGTATTGCTACGGTTTCAGGGATTCTATCTGTTCAAAGAAAAGCATCTAAGTTCTTGCCACAATTCTTACCACAATCTAGTTCCTTTTGTCCCTTCAAACCCAGATGCCATACAAGTAGTTATTGGTTCTCATCTGCCCAGATTACAGCCTGGTTAAGAGAATACCCATATTTTTCTTTATGGCCCTCTCCTGAACATCACATGGTGCACAATGTTGTCCACAATAGGAGGCCTTGTTTTTCCTCGATCTCTACTTTCCTACCTCCACAAACATTTGTATTGTCATAGTGGCCTCATGGAATGAGAACTTTGGAGTCAGTCATCCTGGGTGGTGGTCTACACCTTCACCATTTGATTTAATTTGCCACATGCAATTGACTTAATTACTGTGAGACTCAAATTGTTCCCCTTTTTGAAACAGGATATTACTATTTCTGACTTCACAGGGCTTTTGTATATTAGTAGTATATCCACTCAAACATCTAATCCACTGAGTTCATATCTTAAGTAGTATTAGTTCTCAACAAAATATGAATATTATCTTCTTGTTCTGCACAAAAAAAGAAAAGGTGATTTGGTATACTTTGTATGTGTCTACTGTGTGATTCTATTATGATATTATTATATTAATATATGTTTATTGGTGGAGTAAACAAATGAAAATCAAGCCTTTGAAGACCTTGGATAAATGGTCAGTAACATTTAACTGAATCATCAGCAGACATGCCCAAGTAACATTAAAAGATATATCTAGGCTCTTATTTCCCTATTTTTGATGATATTTAGGAGCATAAATAATGTAATTCATTCATATTTGAACATAGTCAAAGTTTACTTATAATTCACATGCTATTGGCACCAAACAGACATGAAGACACAGAAATAAAATCACGTAAATACAATTATCTGATACTAAAGTAATGTGTCAAAACCTTCATTGGAGAAACAGCCTTTTCTACAAACTGGAAATATGGAAAACTGGAAATCCATATGTAGAAGAATGAAACTTGACCTCTATGCCTCACCCCACACAAAAGTGGACTCAAGGTGAATGAAAGACTAGGAATTAGACCAGAGAACATTTGCTACAATTGCTAGAGGAAAACATAGGTCCAACCCTCTAACATGTTGGTACAGGAACCAACTTTCTTAACAAGACTCCTCAAGTGTAAGGAAACAAAATAATCCACAACTGGGATGGCATCAAATTAAAGAGCTCCTGCACAGCAAAGGAAATCATTAAGAGAAGGAAAAGAAACCTTCTCTTCTGTTAGTGGTCCATAGGAAAATATAGCCAGAGGTAGGGTGGTAGTGGTGTTGGGAAGGAAGATCAGTGCCACCTGCTCCTCAGGACATTAATCTCCACAGTATACAAAGAACTCAACAAGCTTGACACCTCCCCCGCAGATTACCCCAATTAAACATGGGCCAAAGAACAGACATTTCTCAAAAAAATAAATATAAATGTCCAAAAAATATGTAAAAAAAAATGTTCAACATCTCTAGCAATCAGGGAAATGTCAATCAAAACTACATTGAGATTTCATCTCAGTTCAATCAGAATGGCAATTATAAAAATACAAATAATAAGTGTTGCCAAGGGTGTGGAGAAAAGGATACACTCATATTTTGTTGGAGGGACTGCAAATTAGGGTAATTACTCTGGAAAGCCATATGCAAATTTCTCAGAAAACTACAAATGAAACGACCATAGATCCAGCTATCCTGCTCCTTGGTATGTATACAAAAGATCTTAAATCAGCATAGTACAGGAGTGCAGCCACATCAACATTTGTAGCAACACAATTCACAATGGCCAAACTATGGAAGCAACATAGGTGCCTTTAAAAACAGATAAGCTGATACAGGAACTGTGATTCAGACACACACATACAAGGTTATTAGTCATAAAGAAGAATCACTTCACAGCATTTGCTGGTAAATGGATGGAAGTGGAGAACATAATGCTAACTGAAATAAGGCAGATAGATACAGAAAACCAAAGATCAAATGTTTTCTTTGATATGCAGAAGCTACTTCAAAGGAGAAAAATAAAGTGAGAGAAATGGAAAATGGAGAAAGGGGGAAGCACCAAAATAGAAGAAAGATCATTTGAGTAGATAAAGGGGACTGAGGATAAGAAAGAAGGGATGGAATAAGAGAACAGTGAAAGAATCTGACAACTTTACTATGTACATAAATGAACATGCCACAGCAAATCTCCCATCATCTATATCTTCAAGATACTAACTAAAAAAGAAAGACAATTAAAAGTAAAATCCACTAGTAAATATCAGAAAGATCAGTAGTGTAGAGGGAAGAAAACAGAGGGAGGGGTAAAAGAGGGAAAGGGAATAAGAGCATATTTTTATAAGTATGTTAAAATGAATCTCAAAGTAATGCATAGGGGAAAAAACAATAAAAAAGACAAAAAAGACATTCTTAAAAGATTTTGAAAAATAATAGAGAGTAGTTCTAATTAATGAAAGGGATGAACACATGTAGCTACAATATGCAGAATAGTTACATAAGAACCCAATACACAGGTTACCTTGAAACTTTTGTGAAAATTAGCAAAAAAGCATCTCTTCGTCAGGCAAATTTTCTGAAATCATATTTTGTCCTCAACAGCTCTGCTCTAGAATCTTTTCAAAGTCTAATGGACAGTGCACCAGCTGTAATCTGAACACATATTCCCAAATTTGGTCTTTCCACACATACTTGGACACAACAAGGACACATGTGCCATTATGTTCTGTTCCATGTTCCCTCTCAGGCAAGATTATAAAATTCAGAAATTGATGAGGGCAAAGATTCAGTCCCCAAATACCACTAGAAGGTGGTTAAGAGAAACCTCAAAGTATATGTAAAGCACATTTGAGGAAAGGACACAGCTGAACTTGAATGGCTTTCAAGGGAGAATTTTGTGTAGATTCTCTTTTGCTATTTCACAACTTGGCTTAGAAGCCCCAAAACACTCATATCAAGGTGTGAATGTTGTCCCCTTAGGTATACCTTCTTCACATGATACATATCTTGAACACTCAGATATGACTATGAGAACTGATACATTTACATACTTATGTCTGATGTCCTAGTGGAAAAATTATGCACAATATCCTGAAAGGGAATAGTTCAAAAGGAAAAAGAAGGTAACACAAAACTGATATAAATCAAGTTATGAAATTGAAAAAAAAAAATTCTATTATAAATGTAGAAGTCTCTTTTATAAGTTTTTCCATTTCTATTTTCATTTCTACATATTTTCTCTAACTTGATTAAATATTTTGTCACGTAGAATGTTGGAAGTACACAAGGATTTAGTGATAACTAGGTTGCTTAAGAGGTGAGAAAATTTACCTCCAAAAAGATTAAGGTGCCCATAATGACAAAGTTCCCATAGAGCAAGATACAGCCAAACTTCTGTTTGTCTGATGGTATTGTTTACAACATGCATCTTTATTAATAATTTTAAGAAAAATCATTTATTAATTTCATGCCTGAGTCAAATAGCTATCTTGGATGCTTTTGCTATTTATGCCTTGATTCTTCCCCCTTCACTTCACTTTTTGTATTGCTAATGTGATGACCATTCTAAAGCAGCCAGAGAAGTAGGACCCTGCAAATGTCTATATGTCTGATTTATCCATCATTTAAAATGTAACTATCATGTATATACAAGATTACAGTTTACACCAGTGAAGAAAATACACATGGTCTCTGGTGCATCCAGCATATGTAGAGCTCAGATTTTCCTAGTTTATGCTGTGGCAAAACCCTACCAAATTAACTGCATGATTAAAATTTGCTTCATGGTAGTAATATAAATACAGGGTTCTAAAGTTGATGATGCAGAACAGAGAACAGTTCACCTAAGAGATCTAGTCTTTCAGGTGAGAGGGATGAGATCCAGAGCACAGGAGACAGTGCCTACACACTCATGAGCTCTGAGCTCTGACTTCATGCCAAGTCACACCTTTGCAGTTTGACCCCTTTCACTCCTTCAACCTCATCTCCATTTTTTCTCAGTGTTCAAGAAAATGTTCACAAATCCTCACAGGATATCTATTTTTTTTTTTTTTTTTTTTTTTGTCTCTGTGGCAAAATAATTCAGCCTCAAGCACTAGTTTCACAAAAAGTATCTCCTGCTACTACAGATCTCTAGGTGGAACTCAGCATGGTCTATCTGGCAGTCGCATGTGCACTGAACAGTTATCTGGGGGCACTTTGCTGATGCACTTGCTTTTGTCTATACTCAGCTGTGGCTCCAAGGAGAATACGAACTACTATGAACATTTTTGCATTCTTATAGGAGGTACATAATACATATTTGCCTTAATAAAATAATTAATCACTGTGTTAATTTCCCCAAGACACAAGATAACAAGGGTTTGGTGACAGATTCATGACTAGAACCCCAAACATTAAATTCTCAGCCCAGATTCATTCAGGCATTCTAAATCTAACACACTGGGGTGCAACTTTACGGCATGGCGTGGTATCAAAAAGACAAAGGCAATTTACACTGAGTTTGAAGAGGCAGATAATATTGGTTCTCTCCATGCAAATTCTAGGAAAATGTGTTTGGAAAATGACATTCAATTTAGAGCACTGCCGAACTGCATAAACATGAGGACAGAGAAAAGAAAAACAGAACGTGTTAAGCAAATGAACAAGTTGGCTTAGGAAGGAATCACAAGGATTCACACCTGAATTGGCTACTTGACATGAAGGAAAAGAGCAGTTCAGCATATAAACGAGAGGCTGAAAATACTGGATGTTTTATTAAAGGAGGATGGAAGATATTAAGCCAAGTTTATTAAAATTAATTATTATGATGGTAATAAATTTGTTACATATACTAAATATTATTTTCAGTGAGTATTCAGATTTACTATTTCAAAATTGCATAGTAAAAAAAGTTTAACCTGTATAATGATTTTAACAGATTGTGGAAAGCAGTCTGATTTGCTAAAACATACAGCTCTAGTGAGATTTTAATATGAATAATATGCTTCCTGGGGGACTATGCTCAGTACTATGGCACTATGTAATTTACCATCTGTAAACACAATTTGGGTGGGTTAAACATGAGAAAAATATTCAGAATTAAGAGGCTCTGTCCTTGGAAAAGGGTCATTCTACTAAGACACTATTCTGTGTCTCAGTATGAAACACTGGAACATCTTACTTTAGACAAGACATGGTCTTCTCAACAGTCTTCAGAAATGATTTTTTTTTATAAGTTATACTGTATTAAAAATGCATTAAGATATCTTACAAAAAGAACACATCTTTCTGCAATATAATCATGATTTAAAAATGAAAACAACTTTTTAAAAAAAATTAAAATGGTACCTTGTGATTTCTACAATCTTAAAAACAGGAGCTCCTTTAATTCATGTCATTTTCATAATAGTCTTACTTCACAGCATCAAGAGAACCTTATTTTACCTTCCTGTGTCACCATTTCACTTATACCTTCATATTCTCTTTTTTTCTTTTTCTGGATTTCTCCAGCTCATAAACCATAGGATACTTATTCTGACATTAACATAATTTGTTTTGTTTTTCTTTTTCAGAAAAACTTCAATAATTTAAAAGAGAGGATGTAAACCGTCCACCTGATTGTGATCTTTTGCCCCAACACAAGATGGAGAATCCAATCTTGATTAGTGCACGGTGTGGGAGTAGAGTTGTCATGTCCAATGCCCATGTTGACAGTGACATGACCTTGAGTGAATTCAATCATGTTTTGTGCTTCCTTGGGGGTGGTTTTCTTAACCTTCTAGAGCTCAAGAAGGTAGAGGTGCTGATATAAATAAACCTGGTTCAGGAGGCAATCCTCTGATTGATGTTCCTACACCAAATCCCACCTCTAGCACAGAACCAGTTCTTTTGGTGCTCAGCTAAAGTGATGAACAGGAGGTAACAAAGTTGTCATTATTTTGAATTTCTATTATAAGACATAATCTTCTCTGAACCATGTCAGAACTGCTGGAATGAAGAGGGTTCTGCTTATCAGGGCCTTTGATTTGCAATGACAGCTGTCATAGCACTCTGCTGCAGCCCAGATTTTAGACATCATGGTTGTAGAAAAGCCTCCTATTCCTTATTTGCTTCCAGTTTTATTTTATTTATTTATTTTTTCTGATTTTAATTTGGAAGTACAAACTGTAAATTGCATTTCATGGTTCAGAGAAGATAAAAACAGAGTTCAATTATTCTTAGTTTATTTATCATTTGTACCAATTGGATAAACTGGCACATCCTACACTACTAAACCTCAAAGCAGAAATTTTAGTATATTTTGCAATGTTTAATATGTTTCACTCAAACAAATTAATTTCAGGTCAGAGGAATCTGTTGCTTTATGGGTAACCTACTTTCTTTACATACCTTATCACCAGACAAAGATTAAGGTCTGTTTATATATCTGACTAAAATATGTTATTGGACTTCTTAGAAAATGACATAGCTAGAAGTAAATTCCCAGAATGCAATAGGGAGCAAATAGAAATATGGCATTCACCATCATGATCTAGGAAGAGGATTAACTGTAAATGAAATTAAAATATTAGATACACAGTTACACACTGAATTAATTGATCTAAAGGAAAATGTTGCTTTCTAGGTAAGAGAATAATGAAGGACTCTAATATAAACTGGAATCGGAGGAAAGATCTCATTTAATTTTTTTTATTATTTGTATTGGTTCTTTTTAGTTATCCACTTGGATATAATTATGCACACATGGACTACATCTTTTTCTAGTTAGAACCCTATTCTTGTGAATGTACGTGATGGTGGGATTCACCGTGATTTTTTATATGTGTATATATAGGAAAATTATGTCCAATTCATTCCACTGTTTTTTCCTTTTCCTATTCCCTCTTCCTTCCCTCCATTTCCCACTGTCTAATACACTGAACTTCTCTTCCCCGCTCCCACCTCCCTTATTGTTGGTTAGCTTCCACGAATCAGAGAAAATACTACTCAGGCATAAAGAAGAATGGCTATGACATTTGATAGAAAATGAATATATCTGGAGACTATCATGTTAAGTGAAAAAGTAAGTTCCATCTCATTTAATCTTAACAACATTGTCAAAGAGCTTAATACCATGTATCAATTTTAGATAAAGATGGCTAAGAAAGACTTTAGAAAAATAAATAGCAAAGCATTGTGAGAACTCATAATCAAGTATTCTGAAGTCCAGCATTGCTTCTGAAGTTCATACCATCTCCACTGTGACATGGTGATGGTCTTTTTGGTATGCCAACTTAACTAGATCCAAGCACCCAGGCATTCAGTCACACTAAGCTTGGAGTTGCTGCGAAGGTATTTTGTAGGGATAATTAAAGTTCATAACCTAGGTAATGTGAGTAGGCCTGATGGAGATAAAAATCCATAAAGGAAGAGTAAGCCTAAAAGGAAAAGATTTCACCTGAGTATAGTGGCTTCGGCTCTTGTCCCAGAGTTGCAATTTGGCCTCTGGAGAGCAGGTTCTATGGACTTCAGATTTGCCTGGTAAGTATCTTAGATCATAAAAGCTCAATCCTTGTTGTTCTTAAAGCAACAAAAAAATAAAACCCAAGAGCTCTCTTGTTGAACTCTGATTCAAATATTCAAGTTTGTATGTGATATAAGGGACATGTAGATATGTATGCAGGTAGAAGTGAGAGATTTTGGAAAGAAATGAGCAGAAATATTAACTTTCTTTTTAAAAATAAGTTAAAAATATATATTTTGAACTGTTATAACTTGTTCCTGTTTAAGACAGCTCTCCAAAATTCCATGTCCCCAACATGCTGAAAGGAGGGAAGCAATAGGATATGCCTTTCCTTCATGGCGCTGGGAATGCACATTAAACTACAACACAGAAGATCTTGTTTTAAGGTCACAACCCTGCTGCTCTCTAGTCTGTCACCTTAGGACACATAGCTTTTGTAAATCTCAATTTTCTCAATGTCAAATGAAGCTCATGATTTCTGTCTTGCATACCATCGGGCTTGCTGTGAGCACTAACAGAGGTTATAGACATGGAAACACTTTGTTTAGCATTAATGCTTTTAACAAAATAATGAGGATGGGAACACCAGAGATTCAATTGTGACTCTGTGTTGTGTGCTTGATTTGCAGCTATGCCTCAGCAACTTTGCACAGCAGAGGGGCACAGATGCCTTCATCTTATTATGACTTACATGGATGCAAATTGTAGGCAACAGAACAATGTTGATATTACATGTCAAAGCACAATAGGAAATAGAACAAAAAGGTTATAATCAAGCTGCACAATTTTTCCTTCTTGTCTCTGAATATGTCAAGCATTATTCCTGGAATTTGAGGCACTGGGTTAGTAAGATCAATGGAAAGTACATCAATAGCAAATGGAATCCCTTCCCAACACTGAAGACACAACACAACACACACAGATTATTATGAAAAAACATTCCCCAATTCTAATTATTTTATTAGATCTATGAAAAACAATTTGTAAATATCTATGATCTAGCATCAATAAACTTTTTGTATTAAAGTTCTATTTTCTAGTCAGGAAAAGCAAAGTGTGAGGATTTATAGCCCAGTAGTGCTTCTAAGACTTTCCTCCAATTTCATCAAGGAAATAGAAATAATGATGTAGAGATGCTAAACATAATTTTCAGAAATTGTAGTTACACAAACAATTCCTGAAACTGAAAAGTTCTTAAAGCCAACAGAAAAGCACAAGAAAATAAAATCTTCTCTACACTATATCTTTTGTAGATGTAATGATCTTGTATCCATTTATATTGAGTCACAAGTATAAGTAAATAAAAAGAGATCATAGATATTCTTGCTAATGAGGGAAAAGAGAGAGAGGAAAGTTAGATGCCATGTTTCTGCTTTTATCATCTTACTTAATTTTTAACAATAATTCTAACTGAGCAAACAGATTACAATTAAAGTGACTTGCCCAAGGTCAAGTTTACCAACAGATCTGCTATTGAAAATCCAAAGGTCTTTCATCCAAAGACCTCATTAACTGAAACATTATAATAATATTGCTATAGAATTTAGTAAAGTAATAAATTATTCCAAGATGGAGAGGCAATCAGTGCCACCTGGTGACATGCAGAGTGGTATTCCTCTCATTTTGAGACAGTCTTGTAAAATGGCATCTCGTTCTATTAACATTTTAACTTTCTTTCCCCTACGGAAATTGTTAGGAACAAACTGCCTACATTTAGTCTCTCTGTGTAAAATACTCAATTATTCTTTACCATGGGTTTGTTAAATTATTTTTATTTATTTCCATGGTACCATTTGTTACATCTCATTATAAAAGTAATGAAAACAGTGTTTCAAGAAACTGGAATACAAAGTATTTATTTTTTCTCTTAAAGTTCAGAAACAAGATAAAAATGTCCTCACTCACTGTTACTGTTCTAAGAGTTTGGACTGATATAACCCACAGGGGGGGAAAAAAGCAATTATCATCCAAAGATACATGATTATAATAAAATAAGTATGAGAAATCATGTAATTTCAGATTGCTTGCTGGATAAAAGGATAATATTTTAAAATTAATCACGTATACCCTTTTATCAATAAACAAAATATGAGAAAGAACAAACAAGACCATTTTGTTTTGCAACAAAATGATCATGTATCATCAAATTCATCTAATATTCTAAGAACATAGAAAATACAATTGAATGGAAAATTATATTACAATGAATATTGTAACTTCCTATTATAAAATATATTCATTTTTTTTCAAATTAGTGAATAATTTCAAAACAATTATTTAAAAATTGAATAATAATTTTGAGAATAAATAATTCTAAATTTGTATGGGAGTACAATGGAGTTTATGGTGCTTTAATAGCAAAGACATGTTTAAAAAAGTATTTTGAATCCTAGGATGGGTCTCATTTATCAGTTGCTACGAAATATAGAGCCTCAATAAATTGGGCAATGTCATGCAATGCATCAAAGGAAGAATATAACAATAAGTTTAAATATATGTCCAGTAAGTGGTTGGAGTATGGTTTGGAATTTCATTTATAATGGAGGTGACATAGTAATCAGTATACCAAAGAGGAAATGAATAGGTCATTTTGTACAATGTGATGGGAATATTAATCAATTGTTTAACAATAATAATAATAAGCAGTGTGGTACCTTTCTGATGAACAGAATGTGTTAGGCAATGACTCTCAACACTTAAATTTAGGAACCTTTTCAACACAACCACCCCTTAAGGGAAGCACTAGTATCTAGAATTTACAATGAGGAAACAGGCAGGGAGAGTGAAGCACCAAACTGCATAAAGTGACAAAATTAGCCGAGGTTGGATAAACATTCAGAGGTTTGGCTACAAAGTCATTTCTCTAACACTTCATTGGTTCTCGAAAGGAAAATTAATTAGACCCATACTCTTTCTCATAACACTACAGCTCAAAGCCCTAGAAAAAGAAGAACAGAGCAACAACAAAAGTAATAGAAGACAGAAAATAGTTAAAATCAGAACTGAAATCAGTTAAATTGAAACAAAAGAAACAATTGAAGAAACTGACAAAATAAAAATTTGGTTCTTTGAAAAATAAACAAAATTGATAAACCCTTAGCCACAATAACAAAGAGAAAGAGAAAACTAAAATTACTAAAATTCAGGATGCAAAAGGAAATATCATGACAGATACTATTGAAATACAAAACATAATTAGAAGCTATTTTGAAAATCTATACTCCCACAAAATAGAAAATCCCAAAGACATCAACAGGTTTCTAGAGACATATGATTCACCCAAACTGAATCAAGAGGACATACACAATTTAAATAGATCAATTTCAAGCAATGAAATAGAAGTCATCAAAAACCTACAACAAAGAAAAGTCTGGGACCAGATGGGTTCTCAGCTGAGTTCTACAAAACCTTTAAAGAAGAGCTCATTCCAATACTTCTCAAAGTATTTCATGAAATAGAAGAGGAGGGAACCCTTCCAAACTCATTCAATGAAGCCAATATCACCCTGATACCTAAACCAGACAGAGACACATCAAGGTAGAAAATTTCAAACCAATATCCTTAATGAACATCAATGCAAAAATTCTCAAGAAAATTTTAGCAAATCGCATACAAAACTATTAAAAAGTTAGTGCACCATGATCAAGTGGGTTTTATCCCAGGGATGCAAGGTTGGTTCAACATCAGGAAATCAATGAATGAAATTCACCATAGCAACAGACTTAAAGTCAAGAATCACATGATTATTTTGATAGATGCAGAAAAAGCATTTGATAAAATACAGCACTCCTTCGTGCTCAAAACACTAGAAAAAATAGGGGTAGTGGGCACATTCCTTAACATTGTAAAGGCTATCTATGCTAAGCCCATGGCTAATATCATTCTAAATGGTGAAAAACTGAAAGCATTCTCCCTAAAAACTGAACAAGGCAGGTATGACCTCTTTCACCACTTCTATTCAACATTGTCCTTGAAACTCTAGCCAGAGCAATTAGACAGATCAAAGAAATTAAAGGGATATGAATAGGAAAAGAAGAACTCAAACTATCCCTATTTGCTGATGACATGATTCTATATTTAGAGGAACCGGGAAATTCCACCAGAAAACTTTTAGAACTCGTAAGTAAATTCAGTAAAGTAGCAGGATATAATGCTCATAAATCTAATGCATTTTTATACATAAATGATGAATCTTCAGAAAGAGAAACTACCCCATTCACAAGAGCCTTGAAAAAAATTAAATACTTGGGATTCAATCTAACAACAGAGGTGAAAGCCCTCTACAACGAGAACTACAGAACACTAAAGAAAGAAATTAAAGAAAACCTTAGAAGATGGAAAGATCTCCCATATTCTTGGATAGGCAGAATTAATATTGTCAAAATGGCCATACTACCAAAAGTGCCATACAGATTCAATGCAATTCCAATTAAAATCCCAATGATGTACCTTACAGAAATAGAGCAAGCAATCATGAAATTCATCTGATAGAATAAGAGGCCCAGAATAGCTAAAGCAATCCTTAAAGGGAAGAGTGAAGCAGGGGATATTGCAATACCAGAACTTCAACTATACTACAGAGCAACAGTAACAAAAACAGCATGGTATTGTCACCAAAATAGACAGGTAGATCAATGGAACAGAATAGAGGACATGGACAAAAACCCAAATAAATACAATTTTATCATACTAGACAAAGGTGACAAAAATATGCAATGGAGAAAAGATAGCTTCTTCAACCAATGGTGCTGGGAAAATTGGAAATCCATATGCAGCAGAATGAAACTAAATCCCTATCTCTCACCCTGCACAAAACACAACTCTAAATGATAAAGGACTTTGGAATCAGACCAGAGACCCTGCATCTTACAGAAGAAAAAGTAGGTTCAAATCTTCAACATGTCAGCTTAGGGTCAGACTTCCTTAACAGGACTCCCATAGCACAAGAAATAAAAGCAAGAATTAATAACTGGGATACATTCAAACTAAAAAGCTTTCTCTCAGCAAACGAAACTGTCAGCAATGTGAAGAGAGAGCCTACAGAGTGGGAGAATATCTTTGCCACTCATGCTTCAGATAGAGCACTAATTTCCAGAATCTATAAAGAACTCAAAAAACTCTACACCAAGAATGCAAATAACGCAGTCAACAAATGGGCTAAGGAAATGAACAGATATTTCACAGAAGAAGGTCTACAAGCAATCAACAGATATATGAAAAAATGTTGAACATCTTAAGTAATAAGAGAAATGCAAATCAAAACTACCCTAAGATTCCATCTCACCCCAATTAGAATGGCGATTATCAAGAACACAAGCAACAATAGGTGTTGGCAAGGATGTGGGGAAAAAGGTACACTCATACATTGCTGGTGGGGCTGCAAATTAGTGCAGCCACTCTGGAAAGCAGTGTGGAGATTTCTTAGAAAACTTGGAATGAAACCACCATTTGACCCAGCTATCCCACTCCTTGGCATATACCCAAAGGACTTAAAATCAGCAAACTATAGTGTTACAGCCACATCCATATTCATAACTGCTCAATTCACAATAGCCAGATTGTGGAACCAACCTAGATACCTTTCAATTGATGAATGGATAAAGAAACTGTGATATATATTATATATATATATATATATTATATATATATATATAATGGAATATTACTCTGCTGTAAAGAATAATAAAATTATGCCATTTGCAGGCAAATGGATGAAATTGGGAATATCATGCTAAATGAGATAAGCCAATCTCAAAAATCCAAAGGATGAATGATCTGGCTGATAAGTAGATGATGACACATATTGGGAGGTGGGCAAGAGAAAGAATGGAGGAAGAAGGGACTGTATAGAGGGAAAGGAGGGGTGGGAGGCATGGGGGAAGGAAAAAATAATAGAATGAATCAAACACCCTATGTAAATGTATGATTACACAAATGGTATGCCTCTATGTCAGGTATAAACAGAGAAACAACATGTATCCCATTTGTTTACAATAAAAATAAAATAAAAAATAAAAATAAATAAATAAAAGAACCTCTAAGTGATTTAAAGAGCCATGTGAAATGAAAATCTGACCAGACTAAATGTAGGGGAATATGTCAAAAGATTCAGAACATATAAGGAATCAATAAGGAAATCAATAAGGAAATACCAATAAAACCAATTTCAAAACTAGACAAATAATTACAAATGGGTGATTTATCAAACAGAAAGCCTTTATGCCTAATAACTTTCAACTTTACTAGGAACTAGAAATTGCTTTTTTTTATAAAATTGGGATTTCCTATATACATGGGGTTAAAAAAATTTAAATGCTTTCCATTATACTCAAGTTGCTAATGGAAGTCATGCCACAATATAGAAGACATTCCAAATATAAGGCAATAAGGAATTCATCTACTGTTGGATTTCCTTTTCATGTACGGCTTATTAAACCATTTAGAGTTTCTTTACACCATTGGAAGATACTCATAATGTTTGTAGTAGTAAACTTTGGAGACGACTTAAGTGACTTCGCCTATATGATACATAATGAATTTTAGGGAGGGGTCAGAAGAATGATCCATGTATCATCTATGATTATCTCTATGTATAAAGATGAGATTTGATTTCAAAAATATAACTTGCAGTGATAAAATAAACCACAAGTTATAAAAGAAATTAGATAAATAGATACATATATACATACATACATGGAAACTACAAGGATGAGCTTATACTATTTCTTTACTTCCCTCCACAAAAAGGATGCATATTCTTCTTTGTGCCTGGTATAAGCATTACATGCAGTGTTGTGGTTTAGATATGAGATGTCCCGTAAAACTCCTGTGTGAGACAATGCAAGAAGGTTTAGAGGTGAAACGATTGGCCTATGAGAGCCTTAACCACCGAATGAATTAATCATTGAGATTAATTATAAGATTAACTCAGAATTAATTATAGAGCTTAACTGAGCAGTAACTGAAGGCTGGTAGGGGATAGCTGAAGGACGTAGATCATTGGGGCCCCACCATAGGGGTATAGATTTTGTATCTGGCAAATGGAATCTGCCCGTCCTTCCTTCCTTCCGTCCCTTCCTTCCTCTCTCCCTTCCTTCTTTCTTTCCTTCCTTCCTGTTAGGTCGGAAATTAGGCCACAGTAGGTGGCAGAGCTGAGCCACTGGAACAAAGGCCAGCCCGCCAAAAGGTGACCATCAAGTGGGTTAGAAAATTCCACTGAAGGGCCACCTATCACTCAGCAGGACCCCCTCCCATCCCAGCCTATAAAAACCCTGGGCAGCCAGGACCACGTGCGATTTTCTCCGGGACCCTACTTGAGCTGTACCCCAAATTCCAGTAAAGCTTGCTCTGGCCACTTTCTGTTCCTGCCCTCAGAGCTCACATTTGGTCCTGCCACCGAGCCTGCGAGCTTACATTTCTTTCCCTGACCTGCTTTCCTTCACCATACTCTTTCTCCATGGTGTTCTGCCTTCCCTCAGGCTCTGAGGAATGGAGTCAGCTGTCTATGTACTGAGACTTCTAAAACCATGAGTTCCAATATAAATTTTTCTCCTCTAAAGACCTTGTGAGGTCTTTTTGGTCACAGTAGGGAGAAAAATCTGACCCAAACATACACTTTCAATAGTTCAGCAGTGACAGCAATCCCTCCCCAGCCAATCTGGCTGTGCACTCCCTCTTTGCTCAATCGCTTACTGTCCCCACAGTTCCAGTCACTTGGCTTTTTATGCTTTTAGGTTGTACTTTGTTTTATTTGTTCTTTTTAGTAACACATGATAGTAGAGTATAATTTGACACATTCATAGAATCCCAGTCTCGTGGGCGTACATGATGTGGAGATTCGCTGTGGGGTATTCACATCTGTATATGTGAACATTTCGTCCTATTCATTCCACTGCACTTTTGCTGGTATGTCGCCCACTGTCTACTCCTGCTTCAGGTATAGGACTGTTGAAAGCAGAAGACAAGCAATGGATATACTGAATGAGACACAGTGAGACTATCTGGTTAGGAACATTAAGAAATCCAAGTTCTATTCCTGCTTATACATATTTTTCCCCAATGCACTAGGGATTGATAAAGAACTGTGGAGTTTTTTGATTGAGAAGAGACTTTGAAGGATAAGTGAGCAGCAGAAGAGAATTCAGAGAAAGGAGAGTAAATGGGTTGTCTGCTGATGTGTGAAACACTGGGAGTCAAAGTTCCAAATGGACCACACACAATGACAACTTGAGTCATTTTATCTTCCCCTAGCTAGCCCAGCACCTGATGAAATACTGCCTGTCTTTGGCAGCAGAGGACATATCTTATTTATCATTTTTATTGATTTACTCCTCAGAGATTACAAAAGGCGCTCGATAATTTCTTGTTTAATGACCAATTGAACTGATGAAATGGAAATAAAATTTTGATCACTCATTTTAAAATGAAGAAAGACCATAAAGGGTTAAGACCATAACTTTCATGGAGTTTTCATAAGAATACAGTATAAATTTTATTTTCATAAATTGTTTCTTAAATTTATTTTGGAAATCACACTCTTAAATTTCAGTGCTACTTTTTTGACTCATATGGGAGGCAGGCCATCAAAAGAGCAAACCAAATTAATAAAGTGAAAAAAGTCGGTTTTCATAAAGAATAAAAGAAAGAAACTTTAAATTTAGACCTCATATTCTTATCAAATATTTTGTAGAAATGTAAATTCAGGATCTTTTCAAAAAGTTTTGATAGATGATTCATATGCAAATAGTCTTTCAACTTTTAAAGTAGAAATTCTAATACATGTGTGTGTGTTCTAAACAAAATTAACCAAATTGCTACATATATGGATAATTAAGTGAATTGCAGAATAGTGACATTCTAAAACAAAGCAAAGCAACAAATAATTTAGCCTTCTTCTCAAAAGTACACTCATTTCCTTCCTCTATTCAGTTGGAATAATGAAGCATAAAGCATATGTAGGGTTTTAAGCCTTGATACTACTTTATGTGTTCATCAAACTCTTTTCATAAATTGTTCTATTTCTTAATGAAAGTGTGTGTTGGGGTGTGTGTGTGTGTGTTGGTGTGTGTGTGTATGCGTGCACACATGTATCTCATACAAACACACTTCTGAGGAAGCATCTTCTATTATCTATAAATTAATGTTTAATCAGATTATAAAAATGAGGTCTTTCATTTTTATAACATTAAAACATTGCTTACTACCATTTTCTTTTAGAAGAAAATATTTCTGGGAATAATATTGAGCTTGTAATCCAAGATGCCTGAATTGAGATACAAGCTCTGTTATGTGCAGAATGTTCGGTATTTGGAAAATGTCTTAAGCATTGAAACTCTATTTTTCACAAAATTCAATTATGTGTTATTATTTTAATTATCGTATAATCTCTGGTCATAGAATATAATCAGCTAATGATTAATACTAATAACTACTGATTACAATGATGTAGTCGAAATTGATGATGATAATGTTGATAAAGTATGGAAGTCTTATGTATTTTTCTTAAAATTCAGTGACAAAAACAAGTGTACATATTAATGGAATGTCATACAGTACTTGGTACATATAGACACTGTGTAAGGTCCAAATTGGGTTAAAAATAGTTTTCTCCTCAAACATTTATCAATTCTTTATGATGAAAACTTTCAAAATCTTCTAGTTTTTTGAAATGCATGATGAATATTTTCTATCTATTTTCACTGTACTCCATCCCATCCTTTTGTAACAGGGTATTTAACTTATAGATACGAGTCAAACACTCAAACAGCACAATGGCAAAAAGGACACCTGTCTCCTCACAGATTCCCTCAATGAGAGCACCCTCACCAAAGAAGGTATATGTTCATGGGTCTGTACAAATTTGTTTTCATGCCCTTGGGGAGAAGGACCAAAGCTGCCTCTCTGATTATAAGATCTGTGAAGTGACATGGGCACCGTGCTGACAAGGTCTCTGTCTTCAAATTATTAATAAATTTTGCACTTTCACTTTACACTGGGTCCAGATAATTATGCAGCCAGAACCGAGAAAGACTAAACATAAGCAGCAATCCAAGGTTATAAGGTGTTCTGCCTAAACTTTAAAACACACTTCATCACAAAAATTAATTATATAGCCTATTTATTTTTCCCACCTATACTATTAACACAATGAATAATGCACAAATATAGTAAGCTTTATTAAGGTATAGAAGCTGCCTGCCAGTTACTAGCTTTGCATTTTGGGGCTTAATGTTTACCTCAGTTTCTAACTCTATAAGTTGGAGGTGATGACAGTAACCTCAAAAGGTGGTTCTGAGGATTAAATAGTAGCTTAATGATAAATATGATCATGTATGTAACATTGCTAGACAAATAAGGTTATACAACAATTTTTTTTTTTTTTTTTTTTTTTTTTTTTTTTTTGTGGTGCTGGGGATTGAACCCAGGGCCTTGTGCTTGCAAGGCAAGCACTCTACCAACTGAGCTATCTCCCCAGCCCCAGCAATGTTATATGATAAACAAATACCTTACTTTAATTTGTTCAATGAGTATGAGATAAGTACCATAAACATAATTTTAACCTTGTTTTCCAGAATTACTATATATTTTACTGACTTTATTCAGCACTTTTCTACTTATTTTTTATCAATTTTCCTAACCATTATCCCTGTCTTCCCAGTTTCAAAGAAAATAACATGTCTGAAGCAAGAGTCATATTAACTAGTAAGCACAAAGATCAAAAATGCTTTTTGTTATCATTAGCACATGTTAATTACACAAATTAAAGGGTTTCCCTGTGGCATTTCCATGCATGCATATGTTGAGCTTCGAACACATCCACCCTCATTTCTTCTACACTCCCCAACCTTTCCTTGCCCCCTACCCTTGACTCCTTTCCTACACACTATAATCCCTCTTCAACTTTCAGGTCATCTTTGTTTTTGATTTAGTCTCTACAAATGAGCAAAAACTGTGACATTTGTCTTTTTTTGTCTGGCATATTTCATTTAACATGATGACTTTTAGTTCCACATATTTTCCTGCAGATGGCAGGGATAGTCAAAGTAATTCTGAGCAACAAATAAGTAAATTAAAAGGGGCACACCTATGATCCCAGGGACTAGGTCCTCCTTGGGAGGCTGAGGCAGGAGGATCACAAATTCAAAACCAGCCCCAGCAACTTATCCAAGCCCTTAGCAACTTAGTGACACACTAAGTTAAAATGAATGAATGAATAAATAAGTAAATAGCTTTGGGAATGTGGTCAAGCACCCCTGGGTTCAATCTCCTGTACCAAAAAACAAAACCAAAAAACGCAATGCTGGTGGCGTTTCTAAATATACCACAGAGCCATATTAACAAAAACAGCATGGTATTAGCATAAGAATAGTCCTGTAGACCACAGAACATAATAGAAAACATAGAAATAAGTCCACATATCTTCAGCCAAATTATATTCAAAAATATTGCCAAAGATACACAATGGAGAAACAACAGCCCTTTTAACACATGGTGCTGGGAAAACTGAAGATCCACATGTAGAAGACTGACAGAAGAATGCCTCTCACCCTGCCTTAAACTCAACTCAAAATGATCAAAGTCCTTAATATAAGACCTGAAACTTGGAAATAACTAGAAAACAACTTAGCAAAACACTCTAAGATACTGACCAGGCAATGATTTCCTGGTACTCCAGTAGTCCAGGAAACAAAAGCAAGAATTGACAAATGAGATTATATCAAATTAAAAAGCTTCTTTGCCTCAAGGGAAACAATCAACAGAGTGAATTGACAACATCTAGAATGGAAGAAAACATCTGCCAGCTATTCATTTGACCAAGGATTTATACAGAATATGTAAGGAGCTCAAAACTAATCTAATCTGTAGGTGGATAAATGATTTAAATAGAGAATTCACACACAAGAAGAGCAAACAGTCAATAAATATATGAAAAAAGGATCACTTTTTTAACCATCAGGGAAATGCAAATCAAAAATATATTGAGGTTCCATTTAACCCCAGTTAGAATGGTTATCATCAAAAAAACAAAATATAAAAAGAATACTAGCAAGGTTGTGGAGAAAAAGAAACACTCATATACTGTGGAAATGTAATTAATGCAAGCACTATGGAAAACAGTATGGAGATTCCTCACAAAAACTAAAACTACCATATAATTCAACTACATCACTCCTGAATATCTATCAAAAGAAAACAGTCAGCTTACAAAAGAGTTACCTTCATTTCCACAGTTTTGCAGCATCATTTATAATGGAGAAGGCATGGAATCAGCCTAGCTGCCACCACAGATGAGTGGATAAAGAAAATATTATACAAATACACAATGGAGTATTATTCAGTCAAAATCCTGTTTGTTAATGTTAAATCCAAAACTCAACCCTTCATATCAGGCAGATAACTCACATACATGAATGATATATCTTGTAACACTCAAAAGGAGAATATATCTCGGTCCCTGTCTTTAAAGGGATTACTGAGTAGAAGACACAAATGCTGACACATGAGTCAAGTAGAGATTATTACAGTGTAAAACAGAAATGCTATATTTCATAATCTGGAGATTACTGCTTAAATATTAAGTATAAAACTCCAAAGTATGCTCAAGTTTGATCTTGAAAAATTCTTGAACCATCTCAACTATATGCTACTGGAAATCTCTCTGATATTGGGAACTTCAGTCATTTCTAAACTCTCTGCCTCCCAGATGCACTGCAAAGACAAA
Organism: Sciurus vulgaris; assembly: GCF_902686455.1. NCBI lineage: Eukaryota > Metazoa > Chordata > Mammalia > Rodentia > Sciuridae > Sciurus > Sciurus vulgaris. The sequence goes on from NC_136472.1 coordinate 78,429,254, forward strand.
CTAAGGTATCTGGTGGAATTAAACACTGAGCTTGATGCTTCCACCTCTCTGTTTTCAAATTTTGTCCTGCATGTAAAAATATATTTTGCCAACACTGATTACACATCTTAATTTTATGGACTAACAAATATATAAAATCATAACAAGCCTCTAAATATGTTCAAATCCTAACTCTATTATTTTCTGGCTTATTCCCTTGGAAAAATTAGTCACACTAATACTTGTTATTCTGATTTATACTATGAGGTTAATGATGGTAACCTCCTAAGTGTGTTGATGAGGAATTAATACAGAAATTCATATAAGGCATTTAGCAAAGGACCTAACAGATGTTAAACACTTAATACAGGTTTAAAATGATGATAAAGAATGGTGATGATAATGCAAGTCTGATGTGAGGATGAAGAAGCGTTGATTTTGGTAGGCTGTGGATCTGAGCAGACAGAAATTGCCAAGCAAGATACCCACTACTTAGTGTCAGGTCACTTCACACAGCAACACAGGCATAACACTCATGATGTACTTTTAAACAATGTCATTAATCTTTCTGGTTATATATAGCATTTATATAATGCTAGGATACGTTTTGACATAATCATAAAAGCATGGAATATAATTTGCTCTCAGACCCTGGCACTTCCCTGCTCCCACCTTCCTCCACCCACCACTTCCCTCTTTCTGTTCTACTGATCATTCTGCAATTCATTTATAGTTGTTTTTAAATGAACTTACTTTTTGAATAAGAAACATACTTATGGATTTAACAGTTCTACTTAGATAATGACTAATATCATATTATATGCTCTGTACAGACTTTGTGGTAATTCTGTGTTCTGGTTTGTTCCTAAGCTTCCTGCTGGCTTGAATGTTAATAGTTGGCATACACCATAAGTGGTTCTTAAACACCAAAAGATAAGAAAATGTGGAATCATGTTGAGTAAGGGAACAGAAAGAAGAGGTAAGATTTATTAAAAATCTACACTGTGTCCAAAGTTGGGCTTGGTCTTTGACATATTTTCTACCATTTCATCTTCATAGACTTCTCTAATATTTGTGGCAAATAGGTTAGGAAATTATACTGGAGAGAGGTTGCATAAATTCCCTAATATGATAGCTATGTCTCTAGTTATAGAGCTAAATATTTATATCTGCACATCTTTCTATCTTTCTGGATATGACATAGAAAGACTAAATATCAGATATCAAATTGTAAGGCAGAATTTCTTTCCCATCTTTTAACTGAATTATCACTTTCATCTACAGAAGACAGAAATGTGAACAGTTTTATGAAGAGTTCACTGTGGACAGTTCCTTATAAGCAGGTGACTTTTAAGTGACTTGATCATTTCCTAGTGAAAATGGCAACTATTTTAGAAGGAGCTATACATTCAATGACATTTTAAGAATTGTCATTGCGCTCAAAAGCATTCTTACATGGTCAGATTACAAAACATCAATGTGGCAACTATGCCACAGCATGACAATCTATCAACTCAGGAGGCAAAGGGAGAGATTAAATTTGCAGTCTACGTTTGTTTTGCACAATTTACCTGCTCTTAGTCAGTTACAATGCCCCATTATCAAAATGAAGAAAACGGTTATTTTAAAAATTATTATCAGACTTACAATAAGAGCAGAAAGTGATAAACTTAAGCATTATACCAATGATCAAAAGATTACTATTATGCCGTAACAGTATAGTAGTTCAAGGTTTAAGTAGGAGTTAGACAAATTCTTATGAAGATTAAAACCATAATTAAATTTATCAAGCTGGTGAAGTGCTATAATATCATCTTGTTATTTATAAGCTTTGCTCAGATATTTCTTCAATATTACTTTTTGTTGTTGTTGAAAGGGGGTTTCAGTCCTGTGCTGAAGTGATCCTTTTGCCTCATCCTCCCAAGTCCTCAGGAGAACAGTTGTGTTTCATTTCACTTTACCTAGCAATAATAATCTTATTTATATAGCCTAAATATAATATTTTGCCTTAAATCACTTCTCCTTATCAATTTGAAAATTGATTGTTTCTACATGATTAGCACTGGTTAATTATTAGATCTTCCTAATCATTATAAATCTTATACAAATGCATATGGTTATGTCAAAGCAGATTTTTCTGTAAAATATAGAAAAATTTCCTAACATTATGGTTCTACATGATTTTAAATTTATACTCTGTTCATATAATATACATTCATTGTAAACCATACTTCAAATTAAAAAAAGGAAGAGAAAAAGCAACCTGTTACAAATGCTTTTGAATTGGTGATTGTTAAATTAATTAATATTTCTTTGAACTTCAATACTTTGCTGTCCCTAGGTTAGGAGTAAGTGTCAATCACTGTTAATGTATTTAAAATTCACTTTTGGTACTAATATTTTGTAACTCAAAATAGAAAGAGTAAAACTTTGTGGCTCTGGAAAATCCAATATTGAGAAAATTTATGATGTAAATAATTGGACAGATAGGGTTTGACATCTTTGCTGCTTTTAACTGGAAGATTCTCATCCTGAATAAAGAATTGATTTATATATATATATTTTTTAATTTGAATCCCTTGCTGGGCTAGCAATACATGGAACAGGATTCAGTTCAGATGGGGGAGCAGGTAGCGGCAACAGGAAGCCACAGCTTCTAGTTAGACATGAAATCACAAGAGCAAACAATCAAAAATCTGTAGAATTCTGTGTTGTTTAGCTCCATTTCTGGCAGGTTAGATGTATCAAATGAAATTTTCAACTCATATTTTCATTTTATAGTAGGTTTGTAAGGACAGATGTACCCCATTCTAACTTGAGGAACATCTGTATTCCCCATAGGCAACAATGAAGCCCAATAATAGAAAGTAGCTCAGAGCAGATAGAGAAAATTCACAATGACTCGGGTTAGTAAGAACTGGAAACAGAGGTACTCCAGGGTTGAGTAGAGCAAAGACAAGATAGATGGCAAAGTCAGACTGGCTATTTTTGGAATAAAGCCTTGGAAGGAGAGAATAAAGAGGAAATAAAATGCTCCAGAAACAAGGGAATTATACCTTTGGATATATACAAAATCAAGGATCTGAGATGTGTATGAAGGACAGATGAACATAGGCTAGGATGGTTGCTCCATCTAATTGTCCTTCTGCGTGGATTATGGCTGCAACTCACAGGATGAAAAACAATCCTGTGATCCATTTCAATTTAGTTAAGTAAATACTGTTTACAGGAAACTCCTTCCTGTATGTCATCTCCAAGATACTTATCGTCAAAGAAATCTCAACAAAATCAAGATATTTAACACAAAAACTAAAAGTATAAAAATCTCTTAATTTTGATCTTGAACTTTTGAAGGTCAATAGAATTGACTCACTACAATAAGTGGATTTGGAAAAGGCTAGTTAAAAAACTGAAAGCATATTAAAAGTTACTAAGTATGTAGGCTTTTGGTTATGTAAAGATATGTGGGAGCCATTTGGGGTGGGAGATGAAAAGTAGAAGTTAAATATAAAAGCAGCAGATATATTTCAGAATTCAGGAGAATACATCTTTAATATTAACTCAGGATTTTAATAAAAATTTTCCTATAATTGAAATTATTTTTTTTTATATATTTCCAAATGGTTATTAATGAGATTTAATTTAGTGCTGAACAAATGAAACAAGGATCTAATAATCATAAATCAGAAAAAAATTATAAATCTAAAATTGCCAATGACCAAATATTATTATTATTTAGTCCTGGGAAAAACTACTATTTAAGTGTAGCTCACCAAGTTACCTACAGAATGCCTTTCACACAATAGACATTTAATCAGTGCAATCTCAAGAAGGTCCCTTCCTCATGAATATACAAGCTATCTACAGTCAAGAATTCATGATGCCTGCTTCCTTGGAAAACTTACATGATCTTGAACACTTTTTTTTAAAATTAACTTTTTATTTGTTCTAATTAGTTATACATGACAGTAGAATGCATTTATGCATTCTGATAAATCACACATAAATGGAGTATAATCTCTCATTTTTCTGACTGTACATGTTGTAGGATCACATTGGTCATGCAGTTATATATGTGATGAGGTAATGATGTCTGTTACACTCTACTATCCATCCTTACCCTTTGCCCCTTCCCCTCCCTTCATTCCCCTCTACCTAATCTAAAGTAAATCTATTTTTCCCTAGCTGCCTCCCTCTTATTGTGAATTATCATTTGCATATCAGAGGAAACATTTGGCTTTTGGTTTTTTGGGACTGACTGACTTAGCTTAGAATGTTATTCTCCAACTCGATCCATTTGCCAGTAAATGCCATAATTTCATTCCTCTTTAAAACTGAGTAATATTCAGATATATATATATATATATGTATGCACATACATATGCCACATTTTCTTTATCTATTCATCTGTTGTGTAATAATTTGAATTGTCAACTTGATTCGTTTGAAAGATGCTGATAATTAAGAGGCTTCTGGGTGTGTCAATCAGGGCATGTCTAAAAATGCTTGGAATGTGGGACAGTGAACTGAAGTGGAGACCCTGCCTAGGCATGGGCAGCACAGCCCAATAGGATGGAATAAAATGTGGAAGAACAAGGGAGCAGATGCAGATGCAAGTTCCAGTCTTCTTGAACACTTTCTTGATTGCTTGGATCGTTTGAGGATATTGAACTCTGGTAGTGATTCTCCAGGTAGTTTCCAGAAGCCTTGGTCTCAGACTAGGGTAGCATGTTGATCTTTCTTGTTCTGGGGCTTCTGTGTCTTGGACTGTGCAGCTGCTGGTTCTTTCAGTTTTTCAGCTTCTGGTCATGTAAGCCAATATAATAAATCCTCTTTTATAATTATACTTCCTATTGATTCTTTTCCTCTAGAGAACCCTGACTAATATACCTAGGTTGGTTCCAGAGTTTAACTATTGTGAGTTGAGCTGCTATAAACATTGATGTGGCTGTGTCACTGTAGTATGTTGATTTTAAGTCCCTTGGGTATAAACTGGTGAATGGGATATTGAGTCAAATGGTGGTTCCATTCCATATTTTCTAAGGAATCTCCATACTGCTTTCTATAATGGTTAAAGATACAATTTAGATACTTTTATTACATGGGATGTATTGAGAAAAATGCTTTACATTGCTCATATAAAGCAAGAGATAGACAAAGCATTGTCTTTGAGGGGCAAAGTAGGAGTGACTGACAAGGGGAAGATGATGAATGACCTGACATTGCTTTGTCTTTCATTTTAAGGAAAGTGAGTTAATTATCCTCCTAAAATCATTTACATGCTCATGTATAAATGCTTTGCCATGCAATCCATTTCTATTATGGTGTCTGCCTTAAAACGTATTGTTCAATCAGTTTGCAATGCAAGCAAAAGTTATAGTTAAAATACAACCAGTCCTCTTTACCTATATGTTCCACATTCTGGAAATGAGCTAACCCCAGAGCTGAAATACTTGAGGAAAAAAAAAATCATGTCTATAAGAAATCAAGTCGATAAGCAGACTTGTCCTCTTACCATTTTTCCCTCAACACTGCAATATAACAACCCTTTAAATAGTATTTATATTGTGCTAAGTATTAATTATTATAAGTAACTGAAGTTTGTTTAAAACCTATGAGAAGATTGTGTAGGACATATGCAAATATTATAGTGTTTCAAAATACTATTATAGTATAGGTTACAAAAACCTTGAACTTCATGAATTTTTAGCATCTACTATGGGTCTTGGAACTAATCCCCAACAGTTATTGAGGGACTGTTACATATCAAAATAAATATATTTAGCTCCTTATTAAGTTCATGTACTCCGTGTCACCTACCCTGTCTCCCAAATCACAAAATTATCTAGCAACCATGAAGAGGTTCTTATCTGATCTTTACCAATGGAAGAGGAAGATGAATCTTCAATCTGGAACTTCAGCTCCAGAGTTGAGGCTTTAACCAAATACACAGGGTTTTTATTATTAATATTATTTTTTTTTCTCTTTTGGTACTGAGGAACGAACCCAGGTGTGCTTTACTACTGAGATACATTCCCAACCCTTCTTATTGTTTTATTTTGAGACAGGGTCTAAGTTGCAGAGGCTAACCTTCAATGTACAATCCTCTTGCTTCAGCTGCCTGAGTAGCAGGAATTATAGGTGTGTGCAACTGCGACTAGCAATTGTTTCTTTAAAACTCATACTCTAATGGAGACCTGCAGTAGCTTGTCTATATTAATGCATCATTAAAAGCAGTTTTGTTAATGAAAAATCTAGCCTGTGATATTGTTCTCTCAGAAAGTTTTATTTCTATCTAGTGAGAGCAGTGTAAGAGGTAAGATCCTTTTAACTTTTATTTTCCTTTTAAAATGATAGAATAACATCTCCTTATTCACCCCCAACCCCTGACAAAATTTGAGAGCAAGTCCTCACCTCATGAAAAAGTGGGCATATGCCTGCGCGTACACATGAACACACACACACGGAACCACAGATGTTGAAGAATATGTTGATTAATGTGATGGTAGTAATCATTATATAACATGTACACGTCAAATAATCATGCTATATGTCCTGAATACATTCATTTCTTAATTTATCAATTAAATATTTCATAATAAAAAAGGGAGACTAGAGTAGAGATTATGGTGGGATTATGTAGCTGTAGTTTGTTTAGTTTTGTTTCACTGGTAATAGCTACTTATTTGACTAAAATGAAAGCATCTATTTACAAAAAAAGTGTTAACAATACTCTTGCCTCTACTGCATAACATTTATGTACATTTTTACTTTTAAAGCTTCTTTCATTTGCAGTAATTCACATAAGACACAAATGACCTCACAGGATAAGAACAGCACCATCTTCATTTTATAAGCGAGAATAAAAGGATACCAAGCTCTTAAAATTTTCACATATGTAATCAAGATCACACAGCTGATAAAGGATTGGACCTAGACTAGAATTTACACCTTCTTGTTCCTGGGCCAGTGGACATTCCACTATATTGTTACCTCTGAAAATTTTCATAAAACGGTGAGAGGCCAAAGTGAAATGAAATAAAGTGGGTACCACATTTTATAATGCTAATTCTAAAATGTACCTCCAATGATAACATTGGAGAAGAAACAAATTCCAGATATATTTTCTATATTAATACTAATTTTCAATATTTAATAATTTACAGTCAATATGGATTTTGTGCAGAATTTTTATTTTTTTATTTAAAAACATCACTTCTTTATTTCAAAGGAAAAATAAAAGAACTTCTGAACTCTTAAAAAAAACAATAATAACAATAATCAAAAATTCTATTAGAAACCATAAGGAAGCACTGAAAGTCTGAGTATTACAATCTTCAAGTATGCTGTTCAGATTTTTTTATATTTAAGTTGGTAAAAACACACACACACACACATGCACACAAACACACACAAACATGAACATTAAACATGCTGCCAAGGGATTTTGCTTAAAATTATGGATTTTGAGGGTTACTTCAAAACACTGTAGGAGGACTGTGCAGTGATCCTACAAAAAGAATCCCTCAAAAACAAGGGGATAGTTGTGCAGCAGTACATAATATTTTAAAAAACAAGAGCTCAAAAAAAAACTTTTCTGTAAGATGAGGGCATATAGGGAAGCATATTGGAATTTTCATAAGCAAACTTTAGACAATGGCAGCATTATAAATAATGTATAAATGTGCTTTTCACAGATCAATGGCAACAGGAATAGTCCATAGCGAGATACAGTCTTTTTGGAACAAGTAAATTTAATTTGAAATGAGATATAAGTTTTGTTTATTCTTTCAGATACACATTGTATTTCCACAGAGATTTGTGGAGTGTAGGTTTTAGATATCAAAAACGCCAGTATATTAATCAACATGCCACTGCTTTAGTTTGTTAGTACTCTTGTTTTAAGCATATTTGTACAATTTTTGAGATATTGGGAATTAAACCTCTGTCACTAAATCAGATCCCTTTCCCATTAATAGTTTCATTTTGAGATAGGGTGTTGCTAAGTTGCCCAGTCTAACCTCGAACTTGTGTTGCTCCTGCCCCAACATCCTGGGCAGCCGTGATTACAGGTGTGCACCACCACACCCAGTCATTTTCACCTATGTTTGATTTTCATCTGTTCACTAACAACTCCCTCTAATACTGGGTCCTCTACACTGATTTCTACCTTGGTGTAGTGTGTTTATTTTTGTTTTCTTGTTTCCTAGTAACATATCAATAATAAGGAGAATTTTGATTTAAAAATTTCAAACCTGTCTGTACTACTTATTAACTGTTATCTTGGATAAATTGCTTAATGCCCTTGCATCTGGATTTTTGTAATAATGGAACTCACATATCTCAGAGCTGTTGTGAATATAAATTATATAGGACATATAAAAATGACTCTTATACGTTGATTGGTCAATACGAGTTGCTTATAACTAGGAGCACTAACATTTGTGTGCTGTTCATTAGCATTATTGCCATATTAACACCACATCATTTTTATAGGAATTTATTGGGATAAAATGTGATTCATGTCACAAATATCTGTTGAGTATTGAATATGTCTGGCATAAATCTATACTTTCTTCTATACAGCTGTATGCATCAATCAAAAAATGTCCAATAATAGACAAATAATCAAAGAGGTGTAATAGAGTGACCATGTAGCTTCTTGATGTTGGATGATCTTAAAATCCCCTTTGATGGTACTATTTAGACTTGAATGACACATGAATGCTAGCTCCTAAAAGATATAGATATTATGCAATGCAGGCAAGGCTAATAGGTAATAAAAAAGGTCCTTTCACTGGAATTATAATGATTATTAAAGCTATAAAAGTAATAGTAATAATTATAGCTAACATGCATAAAACTATTACTCTATGTCTGGTACCTTGAAGTCATTTTATCCTTATAACAAATCATATGATACTGGAGCTATAATTTTATGAAGAGAAATTGAAACCACACTGAAGTCAAGTATCTTGCTTAAATACTGCCAGAATTCTGTTTTTACAGTTGTGCTCTTAACCATTATGCTATATCATTTTGTACCTAGTGATTTGGAGGTACAGAAAGAAGGCCTATGATGTGGGAACATTTGGAGCTAGGAGAGAATGGCATGCAGTTAAATTAGGGAGGAAAGCAGGTACTTGCCAGGGATTTTAATATTAAATTCAAAACTCTATTGCACTTATGATCTTATTCTAATTTTATCTCTTCTCTTTGATTTGTTTGCTTTTACATTTAATTGCTTTATCTTCTTTTGATTTCAATAATAAGCTCTTATGCTTTGTATAAATTAATAAGTTCAGTAAATTTAAAAATTTACAAAAGTAGATAAAAACACTGGCCTATTATCACATTCATGTATCCTTCTTTTTATCTTTAGTGAATATTATACTGGTAATTGGAATGTTCTAGTGGGCTCAAGGCAGATTTATTTATATTTTTGGTAACTTGTCAGGAATGGGTAGAAAGCTGGGCTCTGTTGGGACTGTTGACAGGAGGGCCTGCAGGTGTCCTCCCTGTTTGGTGGCCTCAGGGTAACCAGATATCTTACAAAGTGAACCCTGGTAAATGTTCTGTTAATAAGTTAGAAGCTGCCTGGCTTTGTGTGACAACCTTGGAAGCCACTTGGTGTCAGTTCAACTAGACTCTATGGAGGAGAGACAAAGAATGTGTGGTCATGTTTTAAAATACCTCATCAATTTAATTTAGATGAAAATGACAGTTGAATGAATGGCCACTGACAATGGCAACACATACTTAGAATCTTTGCCATTCTTTACAAGTATCAGCAGGCTTATCAACTGAGTTCATTCCTTTCTTTCTCTCTGATAAACCACCACAAAATTACTCACTTTGAAATTATTTTAAAAAGTGCAGCTTTCAGCTCAACATCTACCTATGCACCAAATATACATCTAATCTCCAAGAATGTGGCCTGAAGTAAACAAGTCTTTCAGAACACAGAGAAGTCTAGATGACCTAAGGCACAGTATAGAAAATAAGTGTGAAGTCTTCCAAATGCAATGATCATCTGGAGATTCTATGGCTGTTGACAATAGAGGCCATCTGAATATAGCTATGGCAGCTGGAACATTCAGCTGCAAAACATGTGTCCCAATGTTCTTCATGTGATAACACAAATGAATCACTCCACGGAAATCTCTCTGATCTTAAATGTTAAAAAGTGAAATATATCAAGGAATTTTCAAACCACCACATTCTACAACACAAAAGAGAGGAAGGACAGTATCTATGTGAGGTACCAAAATTAGGCTATTTGGGGCAGCTAAGAGAGACTGAAAAAAGAAAGCAGGCATGAAAGAACAGAACATGGAATAAGAACAAGAAGCCCTGGAAAAAGAGGAGATTATGACAAGTAATATTCTTCTGTTCGAAATAGTTTTATTGGTGCATATTAATCATACTGAATAGCAGGTTACATTGTATCATATTCATATAATATAATTTGATTAATTTCATTCTGAATCAGAGAGCTCATAGTCTTCTTAATATTACACAGGAGACGAAGGGGGAAATAGAAGGAAAATCATTTCATAGAAAGTTGCTATTTAGTAAGCATTCACCACATGTCATCCCTCATTCTTAGTTATCTACAGCATATGGTAACCTATTAGGTCAATCTCAGCATCCTATTTTTCACAAGAAAGAAGCATGGACATGTAACTTGCTCAGTCTTAAATCTACAGGGGCCATTATCAGATTTTAACCTCAGTTCTATCTCCTTTCTTCACCCCTTTACCTGCTTCAGAAATCCTAGGCCACTTGAGGTCTCAAGGGTTCAGGGTGATCAACTATTTGAACAGCACCTTCTGCTATTAGAACTTTGGGCAGACTTTCAAGATGGTAGTAATGTAACTATGCATTAAAGGATACTGAAGATTGTTCCAGGTGAAAAAAGATGGGCAAGAAGACCATGTAGAAAGGAAGCATTATGAACAAACATCAAAATTGTAAAGTTTGGTACTTCATGTCATATCATGTGTGTCTACATATAGCCATAAGAAATGAACCTGGAAAGTTCATAGGATATATTGAGAAGTTCACAGTCTCTGGAATCAAATAGAATGAGTCAAAGTCACATTCATATATGCTCTTGGGTATTTTACAGTCTATGGGTAGTCACAATTTCTTATTTTATTCATGTAGCATTACTTTATTCATTATTTCGATACATATTTATTTGAATATTATATTCCACATATTGTATTAGTTACTAGGGTTGTACTTTTGAGCAAAATAAAAATAATTATCACTTGTATGGAACTTCGAGTCTTCGATAACAGCCAAAATTTATCAAAATAATCATACAAATATTTCAAGCAGTATAAATTTATAAAATAAAAATATACTATATACTGTAAGTATACATATACATAAATTTATTCATAAGAGGATCTAATCTGGAGAGTCAATGAAGACATTTATGGAATTTAAATTTCAGCTATAATCTGAGACTAGGACTTAATTAGATGAAAGGGGAAAAAGATTAGGAGACAAAATACTTTTGTGAGCAGTATCAGTGGAGGATGGAAAGTAAGGAGGGAGGGGGAAAGTAAGGAGGGAGGGGGAAAGTAAGGAGGGAGGGGACCTGGAAGAGTCTTGTGAAATGAGTTCAGTCTGAATATTACATTTTTAAAAGACTTCTCTGACTACAGGGCGAAGATGCATTAGCAGATACAAAAGTGCACAGGAGAGAGCAACCTCGTAGGTAGTATAGCTGAAAGTCAGGGAATACATGGTTCATACTTAGAGTAGAAAGGTCTGGTGGTGAAAAAGGAATGTGGAAATAATTTCTTTACAGAGTACGGAAATGTTCGTTGTAAAGATAAAAGAAAGTCGCTATACAAGTGAAAAGCAAAGCATGTGACACAATGTGGACTATATAAGAATAAAATGTATTGTTAATAGACACATTAGAATACAGAGTTTTCATCAGAAAATCTTACATGTGATAATGTCTTAATTATATGTTAAAGGTCATTTCACATGCAAAAATTTCACACAAAGCCAACAGATGAGTTAGGTCTGCGGGCTTTGGAAAGATAACAATAGTAAAGAGGAATAAACAATGGTCCTTAGAATAAAAGCAGTAGGTACAGCTACTCAGAAAGAAGTGGAAACTGTCCCAAGGCAGTGTGGTGTGAATGCAGAGGAATACTAAATAAAAGGCATTGTACATGGGCTTATCGTAGTGTGGTGACTGAATATGGAAAAAGAAAAAGGATGATAAACTGATTCAATCTAGTTTGCATTTATGAATTGAGGGATCCTTGTCCTAACCCATATGCTAGATACATTGGTTAATATAAAAATGAACATAAGATGTTCTACACTCATGAGTTCATAGTTGAGTAGGTGTGTTAGATACCTTACACCATTCAAGTTGGAGTTGAAAAGTTAACAATGACACCCCCCATATTCCTTTGCAGGTGGGCTCAAGATACAAATTAGATTCCAGTACATAGTGGCACTTGCATGAAATTTAGAAGCAGAAATGGCAACATGAACTCTTGCCACTGGGATGACTGTTGAAATGTGAGATCACTAGGCATGGGTATTTAGAAGTTTCTGGTGGTGGCAGCCTCTGATTTCTAGTATTTTCATTTCCCTCACAGTTTGAAGATGTGAGAGGCAGTCATGAAAGCAGTTAGTGGAGACTGCATCAGCTTCTATACCTCTGAATTATAGCTCCTAAGGCACCCCGGGGTCCTGGGGTGGTCCCAGACTATTGTCTTCTAATGTCCCAGACTACTTGTCATCTAATGTTTTGGTAACTCTTTTTTTTTTTCCTCTACATTAAATTCTTCTCTGAAAATACCTAGAATTTTTTTGTTTCCTGAATTAAACTACTACTTTAACACTAGATTAGATATATAGATAACTTATATAATATGCTAAGTAAATGCCATGATAACCAAATAAATTTGTGACAAAACTACCAAACTTTAAAATTACCCATGGATTACAGCATTGGGTATTATCTACGAGTTTCTGAAGAGACTCTTAGGAAAACAGGGGTGATAACAAAGAAGCATTTCCAGAGATGCAAGATCATGAGATTAAACTACATTCTCTGTTATGGTTTAGATATTAGGTGTATCCCCCAAAAGCACATGTGTGAGACAAAGAAAGAAGGTTTAGAGATGAAATGATTAGGTTATGATAGGGATTAACTAAAAGCTAACTGTAGGCAAGTAGGGTGTTGCTGGAGGAAGTGGGTCCCTGGGGGCATGCCTTTTGGGGTTTTTATTTTGTACTTGTTAAGCAAAGTACTTCCTCCCACCTCTGCTTTCCTCTACCACACCTTTCTACCTTTGTGTTCAGCCTCATCTTTAGCACTGAGGAATGGATCCTGCTGTCTTTGGACTGAGACCTCTGAAACTGTGAGCCCCCAAATAAACTTTTCCTTCTCTAATTTTTCTTGTCAGGTCTTTGAGTCTCAAAAGTGAAAAAGGTGACTAAAACATTCCCTTCTGCTTCAAACTTCCACCAATCTAAGAGAATAATTCATTCTCTTAGAAGAATATTTTTTCAAATATGTCAGAATTTCATAAGATATTTTCTTTCCTAAGGAATATCATGGGACTTTACTTGATTCTTACAAGTATAAATGTCAAATTAGTTGTTACAATGGGAGGAGATCCTATAACTTCTTGGGATTTTCCAGTTTCTAATCAAATTGGGATAAAATTTATAGGTCTGTGAACAATGGTGCAGGGGTGTGAGAGAGCTATGCCATTAGAAAGTGTGAGGAGAAAACAGTGCTTTAACTTTTCATTGTGAACAAGCTCCCTGTTCATAGCACCAATTCATTATTTAAACCTGAGAAAATGAACTTCTCATATTCAGGAACAATTTATATCTTTATTATAAGAGGAAGATTGGTAGTTAAAAGATACACTGTATTTGTCAGGCACCATGATTTCTAAGAAATTTTGAAAAATAATCCATGTCAGTTATCATAATCCTCTACCCTCAATTAAAAATTATTCATGACTAGAAATTATTATTTAATAACAAATTCTAGAAGCACCAAAACATTGTAACTCCTCAGTTCAAATTCTCAGGTGTGAAAAGTAATCATATAATCAAATGGGTTTCTATAAAAGGGCTACCTTTAAAATTGCTGCTGGTGCTATTGAACTTGATGTTTCTATGTTTCACTATCCTTCAGTCTGCATGCATAAGAATTTCTGAAACAAGTGAAATCTTTTGGCAATGTAGAAGGGAGATTCTCTTACTTTTGACAAGTTTCTTTGAAAGAAATCAATGACCAAATGATAGGGCATCATGTCAAGGTTACATGTACTTTTGTTATTTTATATATTATATATGGAGAGAGAGAGAGAGAGAGAGAGAGAGAGAGCGAGCAGGCAGGTCACCACATTGAGTTTAGTTTAAAACAAAATCACTTTCCCCATAGCAGAAACCCTTTACCCTTTCTATACCCCTAATGCTTTGTTTTTTAGTTGAGATGTTATACCATAGTACAATGTACCATTCTTTAACCATAGCTGAGAAGGGAAGAGAGAGCTCTGTAAGCACAGGGACAGAATCATTTTTATTGGTCTTTCCAAACCCTAGCATAATGTTTGGCAATTTGATATAATAAAATAAATTGATACTAGATCATTTGAAAAACATACACATGCCAAATTTAAAAATCTGGTTTAGTGAGTCCTGATAAGAATAATTATGAAATTAATCTTATTCTTAGTTTTTAAAATTTTTTTAGCATAGGAAATGAGAAACTAATACAATCTTAGAAGAATGATGCTGCTTCAAAAAAAAAAAGATTGATCAGATGTGCAAGTAACTGAGATGACTGTGAATAATAGAATAAAACCTGCTAAAATACCTGGTTTATAGCAACTATAAGAAAACAGTGAATAAGAAATAAAACATAAATGTTTTAGTATAACAGGCTTGGACTTACATGCACATAAAATTTGTAAACTTCAAATCAGACCTTTAGTCCTTAAGACAACATGATGTTTAACTTTATATATCTACTTGGATAGATTAGAGTAACTAGTGGTTTGGTCAACACAAGTAGATGTTGCTATAAGAGTATTTTTAAAATATGTTTCACATTTACGATCGGTTGAATTTAAAGCAAATTATTCTCCATAATGTGGGATGGGCTTCCTCCAATAGTTTGAAGGTCTTAAGGGTAAAGACTGATATGTTCCAAAGGACAACTTCCTCCAGACTGGAACACACAAATTCTACCTATGATTTCATCAAACCCCACGCTTCAACATTAACTTTGCCTGAATTTCCAGGCTGCCAGCTGGTGCCACAAATTTTAGACTCACCAAATTCCTCAGTCATGTGAGCTAATTGCTTAAAATCAATTAATCTATCTGTTACAGTTTGAATATGAAATTTCCCCCAAAATTTCATATGTTGAAGACTTGATCTCCAGTATAGCAGTGTTCAGAGATAGAGAATTTGGAGAAATGATCGAATCATTAGGGCTTTGATCTCATTAATGGACTGATGGGTTAACAATTAAATGGACTATTGGGAGGTGGTGGAAATTGTTGGAGTCAGGACCTAATTGAGAAAGTAGATCACTGGGCGTATGTCCTGGAAATGTGCATTTTGCCTCCCCACACTTTTTCCTGTGCTTTCAGGCCACCATAAGGTAAGCAACTATGTTCAACAATGCCCTCTTAACCATGAGTCTCTGCCCCACCAGAGGTCCACAGCAATGGAGCCAAGCAACTGTAAACTAAAACCTCTGAAACCATGAGCCAAAATAATTTTGTCATCCTTTGAGTTGTTTTTCTCAGGTATTTTGTCATAGCAATTAAAAGAAGAAAAACAATATACCATATGTTCATTCATCCTCACTATTCTATTACTTCGTTTCTCTAGGGAACTCTAAAACAGGAGATAATACACATTAGAAGCAGAGAAATTTAGGGATGGTGAAGACCTAAGTAGCCTAAAGACCTAAAAGTCTATCCATTTCACATACTAATAAGTGATGGCTATCATTTTACCATTAATTTATAAGATACTCTATACTTTGATTTTGAGGAGCATAAAAATTTTAAAGCTGTTTGAGGGTCACAGAAAAATTGAAAGGAAAAGTACAGAGATTTCCAAGGTACATCCTGTTCCCACACATGCATAGCCTCCCTCGTTATGACCATTCCAACCAGGGTGGTACGTTGGTTACAATTGATAAATCTACATGGACATGTAGTCCTCACTCGACTCCCTTAGTCCATATTAGGATTCTCACTTGGAATTGTACATTCTATGGGTTTGAACAAAGGTAAAATAACATATGTCCACCATTATAGCATGATATAGAGTGTTTCTATTTCCCTGAAAAATCTTTTATCTCCACACTCATTTTATCCCCACCACTCTCAATTCTTGGCAACCAGTGACCTTTATTGTCTTCAGTTTTGGCTTGTCATATAGTTAAAATCATAAAGTATATTGCCTATTCAGATTGGCTTCTTTTACTCAGTAATATGATTTTTAAATTTTCTCCATGTGATTTTATTGCATGATAAATTGCATACTTTTATCACTGAATGATATTCAATACTCTAAATGTAACAAATATAGTTTATTTATCCATTATCTACTGAAGAACATGATGGTTGCTTCCAAGGTCATGCAGTTATGAATAAAGATCTTATAAATATCTACGTGAACACTGGTGTGAAAATAAGGTTTCAACTTCTTTGGGTAAATACTAAGGAGTGTGATTGCTGGAATATATGCTAAAGTTTTTAAGAAATTACAGAACTATTGAAATGGGTTGTTTCATTTTGCAATCCCATATTTAATATATGAAAGTTCTTGTTTCTCCACATCCTCACCAACATATAATGTTGTCAATGTTTTGAATTTTTTGAATACTTGCAGGTATGTAATGGTATCTCATTTCTGTTTTAACTTTCATTTTCCTAATAACACAAGCACCTGTTGAGCAGCATCTTTTCACATGACAATTTGGTATTTGTATATTTTCTTTGGTGAGGTGTTTGTAAAGATCTTTGGTTTACTTTTTAATCAGGAAGTTTGTTTTCTGTTGGATTTTAAGAGTTCTTTGTATATTTTGGAGAACAAATCTTTATCAAATGAGTCTTTTACATATATTTCTCCCAGTCTGTGTCTTGTATGCTCATTCTCTTGGTGATATTATCTTTAACAAAGCAATGTCTTAATCTTTGATGTAGGCATTTTTACTAATTTCTTCTTCCATAGATCATGCCTTTGCTAATGAAAGATATATTGCACAAAATCATCTCAATTGAATATTCAACATCAATTCCTAACAAAAACTCTAAGTAGTTTAGTTGTGTAAGGAAAATTCCTCAGCATAATAAAAGTCAGTTATGTAAAACATGCAGCTAACATTATAATCAATGTATAATCAATGAGCAAATGATTAAAGCTTTTCTTCTTAAATTTAGTGCAAAGCATTCTTACCCTTTATTCAAAAACAGAAGTGCTGGCAACAGCAATCAGACAAGGAAAAATAAAAGTCATCCAAATTGGAAAATCATTTATTGATGACATGATTATATATATGTAAAAATAATTCCTGAGTCCTTGAATACTCTTTTTTGTTATTGTACAATATTTTTCATCTTTGCTTTTTGGTTTTGGATGCTTTGATTGATATATCCTTAAGCAGCTTAGACATTCTTTCTTCAGCCATGTCCATTCTACTAATTGGTTCTTATAAGGCAGGCCCCAAATGGCTGTGCATCAGTTTCCTTGCCAAGGCTTTGGCAGACTGTGTCTTATGTTTTTAGTTTGTAGCCATGGCCATGAATTCTTTATATTATGGTTAGCATGTAGTCAAGTTCAGAAATATTCTGATTTAGTATGCATGCTCAAGATCATAAACATTTGCTTGTGAGCATGTACCCAGTGATATAACCTGCTGGCAGTGTGTCTTCTCTGGCTGAATATATAAAAGGGCTTTTGGAAAAGACTTGGGAGCTAAATGGGGGCAAAATGGAACTGACTTGTGGCTAGAGCTTCCACTGAAGGTTAGAAGCTATTGCCACCTCTGAATAAAGCATGCCTACAATTCTATCTGCATCTCATATCTTCTACCTGTTGAGCTGCGAGCCTTGTTTTCTGGGTGACAGCCCTGCATGATAGCCCATCAAAAGCATTTATCATTCTGTTACAGTGCTTTTGATCTCCAACATTATTTTGTGATGGTTTCTTAGGATTTTCATCACTCTCCTTACTTCGCTTATCAGTTCTGCTTGATATCTACTTTATCTATCAGGGTCCTTGGCTTATTAATCAGTGTTGTTTTAAATTTTCAGTCTGATAATTATAAAATTTCTGCCATGTCTGATTCTAATGCTCGATTTGCCCCTCAAGTACTTTTACCTGTCAGCATGATTTGTAATTTTTTTCTTGATAACTAGAAATGATGTACTAGGTGAAAAAAACTGCTGAAAATAGGTCCTATACGAATAGCCTGAGATGTGGGGGAAAGTATTTAATTGTCCTATATTTAGGTCTCAGTTTTTTATTTAGAGTAGGCATTATAAACTTCACATGTGGTTTTCATTTCCCCACCTAACTTTAATTAGAAAAGAATGCGTAGAGTGGGCTAGAGTGGGTATTTTCCCTCTGCCTAGAAAGTTAAGTTACCTGAATTTGAGTATTTTCTTTCTATTGTATGATATCATATGAAATGCAACACTTAGATGGATTTGGGTATTTCCATTCCTCTAGGTCAGGTAGACCCAGAAGGTTAAGCTTTGGTTAACTAGTTTCTTCTGAGGTTAGACTTTGTTAAGAATAAGATGATCTGGTATGTTTCTAAGAAGAACTTCTAGTTATTTCAGTCTGGTAAACCTTTTGCTTTTAGTGTTTTAGTCTAGTCAATTTTTTGCTTGTTAGGATGGAATGGTAACTTCTAAGCTCTTAAAAAAGTTAAGGACATGCAAACCCAAAATACACTGAATTGGTGCTTTATTTTTAGCAGAAAACACCTAAAGAACTGTAGCTACAGAAAGGGCTATTTGAATTTCATTTTTCTACATGTAACAGTCTTTCCCCATACCAAGATAAGGGTATACATAAACCTTACCAGAGACTGAAAAATCACTGCTGCAATAAGTAGACCTGAAAAAAAGGAACTCAGTGAAGTAACCCTTATCCTTTACCAGCCCTAGAGAGTCTATGAATCTCCTAATGACTCCCTGTTTATTGCCCCTAGCCCTAAAATCCTTTTGTCCTCTCAGTTCCTCACATACTAATTATTTTTCATCTAAAAAAGCAAGTATAAGAGCCTCTTTCTTTGACCATTCTTTAAATCTCTACTCTCCCAGGAAGGTTCCCCATTTCACATGTAAAATTAAGAAAACACACAAGCTTTTCTTTTGTTAATCTTCCATGCATTAATTCAGTGTCTAGACCCAGCTGATCATCCCACCTAAGCTGAAGATGGGTGAAAATGACTCTTAGACTCCATTTACTCTCTGCACGGGCATGAGGCCTTAAGGTACTTAACAGAGTTTGAGCAACATTATCTGCAGCATTCCACTTCACTATAATACCAGCTATCTGATGATGCTAAATGTGATCACTCCCTCCATCTTCTTGTCCATTCTAACTACTAAGCCCTGCTAGTGTGGATATGTTGTTTTTACTAACACAGCAGGTGTAGCCACTTGTAACCCTTTTTTCTCCAAGTCACAGACCCATTTAGCCTATCCTTAGGGTATAGTGATCTTTCTAAAAAGCAAGTTTGATTTAGTTCTCTCCTCCTGAGTATCTTGACGGGTTCCCAAGTCTTTCAGTAAGAAGATAAAACTCCTATAATACAACATTTGTGTCTCACTGTAATGGGGACCAATCTTCCAAACTTGGTCTCCTCTACCCATTTCCTAACTTTTCTCTCTCTGCCAAGACACAGTAGACCTTCTCTTGTTCCTCCCTGGTTCATCACATCTTTGTGTCTATGATCCTAGAACACTGAAGCCTCACACATGGTCCACCACCACAGACTTCACCCAAACTGTGAAGCCTTCTTCACTCTCAGGTAGGTAGATCTCCCATAGATTCACTTCTTTTCATCACAACAATTGCAAAAATATGACTGTCACTGTCATTGTCCTCGAAGGCAGATTCTCTATGATCTTCAGTTGTATTTAAGTGCTTGCCCTAGTGTATCACACATGGATGACACTCACTGAATTATTGTTGAGAGTATGCTAATACAAATTTAAAGACTTTTTACTAGTAATTGACTTCAACGTACCTCAGAGCATTACTTGTTAGTTATTTCTTCACAGGCTAAGACCATTTCCTTTATTTTCATTTTACAATACAAACTCTGAAAACTGAACAACAAGTTTACTTTTCAGTAGCTGAATTGCATCAATTTGGTGAACTTATAATGACTTGTTTTATTCATCACCTTGTTTTATTCACCATCTTCTGTTGTAAATTCTTTTCATGGGGTTTCTATGGTTTAATGATAACCAGAAATGACTCAAGCAGTTAAAGAATTCACTTCATTAGTGCAGAGTGTGCTAATTTGCATCACAAAACAATTCATTTAAATACAGAAATCTGCTCTGCATGTCTTTTCTTCATGCCTAGTATAATTGCACCTTTATTAATGCAAACTCTCAAGGTATCCATCTTCACTTTCTTTTTCTCCAGCTGTCAGGGATGGTGAAGACCAATATTTTCTCTGATGCTTTAGTCAAGAGGGACCAATGATGAAAAGTAAAATTTTATGTTTTTTAAGTATATACCACTCACTTTTCAGTAAAATAAAAGCTTTGCGTCAATGTCCCTTGTCTTACAGTGACAGGGACATAGGAGGGACTTGAGTTTAAATTCTGTTTTCATTTCTTTCTTTCACTTTATTTTGCAATTCACATAGATTATCCCAATCATACTTCTACCTCTCTGTTCATCCCTCTCTGCTTATGCTATGTTTTCAAAGTGAAAATATGTCATAAATGTATATGCAATGACTACTGATGAAGAATATTATGATTTTATAGAAAATGCATGTGCTTTAAAATTAGCCAACCTAGAATAAAGTTCTTCTCTGCCATGCATTGTCTGAATATTTAAAACTTGATTTAATTGGGTGGTTGTGAGCATAAAATGAGATAATAAATGTGGACTAAATGTTTATGTCCTCACTCCCACAAATTCATATGCTGAAATCCTAATCCCCATTGGTAAAGTATTAAGATGGGTTGTAGAATGTAATTTGGCTGTGAAGGTGGAAACCTCGTGGGTGATATTAGTGCTTGTATATAAAAATAAATCTTGATTTCATTCTGTCTGCTTTTGGCTATGGGAGGATACAATGGAAAGATGGCCATTTGCAAAGCAGAGGAGTACCAGATGCACCAGCACCTTGATCTTGGACAACCCAGTTCCCAGAATTATGAGAAATAAATTACCAGCATAGTTCTTTTTTTTTTTTAAATCCAAATAGTCTAAGACACCTCAATGAGAGGTTCATGTCAAAATTATAAAGTTAATTCCTTTTTAGAATTAGCTGATGTTTTTCTGATATATAATCCTCCTCTTTCTGAAAATTAACTTCAATGATCATTTACATATTGATTGATATTCACTTATCAAAACCTCTGCTCATTTCTAAGTGCTTTTGGAAAAGGTATTTGGTACAATCAAGGCTATGGAGGTTCACTGCCAAGAGGGAGAGAGACCAGAAGTCATTACTGATGTTCCCAGAGAATCCAGTTCATGGCATGCTACACTTTGGGCCTAACTGGGCACGATCTCTATGTTTCAGAACTGTGACGAAGGTGCATATTATTATACATAATTCAGAGATAAGAAAATTAAGGGTCAGAGAAATGATGCTTGATCAAAGATACATAATTAGAAAAAAATCAAATCTTTATTTTTATCTTTTTCTAAAGGCACTCTATTTTTATGATTATATTTGCCTGTGACACCTAAAATTATGATATGATTAAAGGAGAATCTGATCATTTTAGGAGATAGAAAGTTTCCTGTTAGATTTGGACATCCATTTTTTTTTTAAAGCTACCAGAATAAAACATTCCAATATCCTTGGTTTCATGGGCAGCTCTTCTCTCCTCTCTTTTAAAACATGAGTTTAATCCTTCTATGGCACCCTAGAAAAAGTTACCAATGGAAGCCCACATATCATATGTCCAAATATTTAAAAGTTGTAAGTCACACTGATATAGTAGGAGGTATTCTGTCTTCTATCCTGAAAAGCTTAACTTGAATATGGAACTACTGCACTTCTTGGAATGCTGAGCTGAAAGTGAAAGGAGAGCTTCCTCCTAATACCCAATCTCATGTCCCCACATCTGCAGTGCCACACCTTCTCTCCTACTTGAGTCATGCACACTAAGGAGGACATTGGGGACCACCTTCTCACACATCCAAGCTTCATTTATATACCCATACATACCTATCCTGTGGTCAGTTGGGCTTTGTTGTGTCCAACAGAGGTAAAATCCTTTCAGAGACATACTCTGGGGAATGTCTCTAGGCTATTTAAAAAGTGGATCCTTGAGTACTGAGTACCCAGAGCAAGTATATGTTAGGGGCCTTCACAGGTTCCAGATAGACACATTTCCTTAGCCCAAATGAAATTTTCACTCTATTAAAAGTTACATGTTAAAGTCAGGAGCTCTCTGGTCCAGGTCTAATGTTGGTTCTGTTTTACACTCAAATACTAAGGATTCAGAGCCAGACCTCACTGTAGCTTCTGTATTACATGTGGCACTGTCCCTGATGGAATTTCATCCCCAGCAGCTACTTGGGAATTGTACAGATATTGTCCTTTCACCTTTTCTCTTCCCGCTCCTGTTTACTTTCTTTCCTTCATTTAATCCTCCTTTCCCTCTCCCTCCTCCTCCTCTCCCTCTGATTTCAAATACTGGTAGCCCACTTATAGTCACAAGGCCTTGGGTCGCCATTAGTTGTCGCTATGCCACAGCTTCCTCACCTCTGAGGTCTTGGTAATCACAGCCCCTGTCTTCCTTGGCTGTGGAATTTCAGAAGGTAAGGCATGAGAAGCCCTTGGCACAATCCTTTTCCATGGCCTTTCAAATACTAGCTGACTCTCTGTGTCCCCCTCCTTACCTCCTTCCTTTCACTTTTGCTTTTTTCTTTACTCCCTCATTTACCATTTCTGTTATTTTTCTCCTTGCACTTTATTTTCTTGACTGAGCACATTTCTAGGTCTAGAGCCACAATCTTTCTCCATTGAAGGTGATTTCCCAGATTACTTTCTCTGATTATATTTAACAATGTCTAAAGATGAATTTGTCATAACTAAGTGATGCAAATGCTATTTTGTGAGTAGAATTAGGGACCCTGATAAATACTTTATAATGTGTGAGTCAGAGCCCCACAACAAAATTCTATCTATCCCAAAATATCAATTTGCAGAGCTTGAGACTCTTGTGTTAGCAATTCACACGTGAATGAGGTCCCAACTTGAGAGTGTCCAGCTATGACAGGAGACATGAGTCTAACACAGTCCTATCTTGTGTAATATGTACCAATTGCTGTAGAGATAAAGATGTCAGTGATCTAAGGATGACAGGCCTTACAAAAGAAATTATTTGAATATTTTTATTTTTATTATTCTTTTTAGTTCTATATAGGATTCATTTTGACATAATCATAAAAACATGCAATATAAGTTGTTCTAGTTCAGTCCCTAGTACCTCCCCTTTCCTTCCCCTCTTCTCTCCCTGTTTCTTTCCCTCTACTGATCTGCTATTTATAGTTTTTTGTTTTTTTTTTTTAATTAGTGTCTTGTGGACCTGCATCATGGTGAGATTCACTGTGGAATACTCATATATGTACATAGGAAAGTTAGGTCGGATTCATTCCACTGTCTTTCCCTATCCCATCCTTCCTTCCTTGCCTTCATTCCTCTTTTTCGACACCACTCATCTTTCTTCTGTCTTTATTTTAATCCCTTCCTTATTTTGAACTAGCTTCTGCATTCAGCAAAAATATTTGCCCTTTGACTTTTGCAGGCTGGCTTATTCACTTAGCATAATAGTCTCCAGTTTCATCCATTTTTGTAAATGCCATAAAGTTAGTCTTCTTTATGAATATTCTTCTTTATGAACTCCATTTTGAATATACCACATTTTCTTTATGCATTCATTTGTTGAAGGACACCTAGACTGGTATATGAAAGAATACTAAACTCATTAAAAATGTTTCCACTTAATGAGTGCTCTCTAAGCACCAGGTGTTGGCCAATACCCTTTCAATACGGTGTGAAGAAAGATGATGTTTAGAGCTTTTTATGAGCTTTCTGTGAGGAGGAACAGAAACTATAACTTCAGCAGATGTAATAATGTAAAGTTCATATTAAGCACTCAATAAATATTAAATAAATTGCATGTCAATATCTTGGAGTTTAGAGAATAATAAATACTCAGTGTATAGTATTATTGTTAATATATATGCTACTATAAATGTGCTATATTTTACTAGGTCATGTAATAGTAAAAAAAAAATTATTTCTGGTTTCAAATTTCAAGCTTTTAGTCATTAAACCCCAAATATGTTATAAGAAAACAAGCAAGAAACCAGTGAAGAATAAAATATTACAAATGAGTGAAATGAAAATATCAACATATGCCAAATCATGGAGATAATAAAAGCTGTTGGAAAATAACACTGATTAGACTGCACGAGGACCACAGGGGCAACCAGGCTGAATGATAGCAAGGAGTCTGGCATGGCAGCTTTCCATAAGGTTGCAGAGGTGCTTGTACATCCTGGTGGGATCCAGGTTACTCATGGAGTCACAGGTTCTTGCTGCTTCTGCAGTTTCATTTAGTCTGTATGCATAAAATCTGAGAACATTTCAATCCCCTTTCAGGGCACACTGCTCAGGTGGTCAAAGGAAAGTAAGTGGGACAAAAAAGAAGAGAACAAAAAAATGGTGTTGGCTAGGGCTAGTTCAATGGAGTCTAAGGCATCTGGAAAAGTAAGTCAGTACCAAAAATTGCTTAAAGCAAACCAAATAAAACATCCAAAAATGTGATCTTACAGAGCGCCTAAATTATATAGTGCCAACCTCATTGTCTAACACCTTTTTTGCAATCAGTAATCCAGTGCTGAGGCTGCTCTGTATTTACTGTCATTATTGCCCTTTGTGCTAAATGTTTTCCATAACACAGATGCCACAGGTGCAGATGTTTTGGCACCAAATATGTAAGACTGTTGCCAGAAATTGTTACCACACAGCAAGACTTCCTAAGCTCAATCAGGGTCAAATCTTGATTCTTAGTGAGATTCCTCAACTCATCTTTAGAGATGAGACCCTAAAACAAATGATTTCTGCTTCCTTGAATAGAGCCAATAACCAGAGAATAGCCAAAATGTTTCCCTCTGATTTCTCTCATTTTTACCTATTCTTCAAGGATCAATTTAGAATATTGAGAACTATCTTGTGTTGCACAATTACTATGTAATGAGAACTTGTTAAGTGATTTAAATATATCTCATATAATCTTCCCCAAACTCCATAGCTAGATAATCTTCATTTTGTAGTTTATCTTATTGAATACATTAAGTCTTAGAAATCCAATAATAGCTGCCACTTACTGAGCAGGAAACACATGGCAATAAACCTTTTGAATGATTTTTCATGCATTATTTCACATTATTCTCATCGTATTTTTCTTTTGACTAATTCTAACTATCATTTGACATATCTGGACCATAGTTCTGCACAGAGGCACAGAGCTCTTCACCTTCTCTCTTCGTGATTCCTGGCCCTGAGTGCATCACTGATGTTCAGAAATGTGCAATGAATAAAGAGACAAAAATAACAAAGGAGGAAGGATAAAAGGGAATCGACAGGTGTGTTAGTCAGCCCTCAACTACTATGACAAAAATCCTAAGAGTAACTTAAAGGAGGAAAGGTTTACTTTGGTTTCAAAAGTTTCAGTTCATGGTCACTTGAGCCTATGGCAGCAGAGTACTTCAGGTCAGAATGCAGTGGAGGATCTCTGCTCACCTCATTATGACCAGGAACAAGGAAGAGGATGGAGCTGGGTCCCAGTATTCCCTTCATAGGCATGGTATCAGTGACCTAACTTCCACTAGGTCCCACCACCTCCAAACAGCACACAGGCTGTGAACACAGCCTTAAACATGGTGGTTTTGGGGAACATTTAAGATTCAAACCATAATAATAGGTAAGAAGGATAGAATATATGAGATGAAGAAATTCATAATATTTTAATAGAAAAAAAAAAGCTAGGTCAAGTAGTATATAAAGCCTAGGGAGATCGGTGCTACAAGGGAAGTAAGCACATACTAAGTAATACAGAAAGTGGCCTTTCCTATCAGTTTGTGGATTCCTGGAACACTTCCAAGAAAGTGTTTTGTCTTTGCTAACTCCTACAGCTGAAGAACTGCCTATGTGACAAAGGGAAGAAGCCACATCCCACATGGCTGAACAAAGGAGTCAACATGAAGAAATATCCACTAAACTTTCAAGAACCCCAACAACTATGCTAGCAGTTCATAGGAATACACCATTTGTCATGTCTTGGATGTATTCCCTAATCTTAGCAACCTAATGATTAAGACCTAGGCATGAGGCACATTCTTCAAGGGTCTTCAGGTACAGATAAGAAACAAAATGAAACAAAAATCTCTAAGTTAAAGACATAGCTTTGCCCAGCTGTGAGTTCTTCAGTACTTCACTCCTTTTTTTTTTTTTTAGTATCTCATATTGCAAACTGAAATATTCATTATTAGTCATAGGTTGAGTCCCAACTACAAATCTGCCCAGCTGGTTTGTGGTTTGCAGCACTGGTGAAGGCATTTATGAAGATCATCTGAAAATTGACAGCTGAGTGTGATTCTTTATCAATGACCCTCTTGCTTAATTATTTTTCAAGTTATTTGTGAACATATGTTAATTCTGCAGCAAAACAAAGACTGTGAAGCCTGGACCACAACTGTCAGATTTGTTCTAACATTGGACAAGATTCAGTGTCATGTGCTTAGTGAACTCTTAAGAGAATATCTGCTCAATCAATTAATGAAAGGATCAGGAAGCCGGTTTTTCTCTCCCTAAACTGCAGTTTTCTAAAAGGTAGAATTTGCATTTCTGGTTGTATAAGAGAAAACATAGCAAAAGAAAACATGAAAAAAAAAAAAAACCTGGATAAAAAAGACATAAACCTAGCACTCAGAGGAACACAACAGTGGAGGCCAAGGCAAATGGTTGCAGGGATGTGCTAATCACAGAAATGGGTACCAATAGACCAAGATCAGAAGAAAAACAAAAGACCGTAGAAATGAAGAAAGAAAGGAAGCCAGTCCACAAGAGGCAAGAAAACATGATGATGACAATAACCGGACATTGAAATGTTCACCATGGGAATCACAACCTCCCCACTTGGCTGTGGACACATTATATGCATAGGACAGAACAAGAAGCCACAGTCATATGGGAGACTTCAGCAAAAAGTGATGGATCAAAATTTAATTCAGGAATTCAGCAAACATTTATTGTGTATCTACTCTAGACCAAGAATTGTGCTAGGATGTAAAAATACAAAGATGAATGAGACAAAGACAAACGAGCTCATGGTTTACTGGAGTGAAACGACATGCATTATGGCTTTTTGTTAGAGTGTGATAAGTGTTACAATAGAAGTATGCATACAGTGCTTTGGAAACAGAGAAGGGTTTCATCTATCTGGAGGAATCCAGGGAAGAAAACAACCATGGAAAAGATGATTTTGTATTTGGTCTTCAAGGTTGAGGAAATTTTCCAACTGGACAATGAGGAGTGAGGGGCAGATCTAGACAAAGGCAAGAGCATAAGCAAAGTCAGTGATGCATTCACATCTTTGGTGCATTGGAAAAAAATCTGGCGAAAGTAACAGAAGGTATCTGAAAATTTTGCTACTCCTTACTTGAGGATGAAAAGTAAATAAGTAGTAGTTGGATTAAAAAGGTTCTGAACAAAAAATAACTCAAGAATTTTTCTCAAGTCAAAATATTAAAAGCTTTAAGAAGATGTGATGAGTGTACTTTAGAAAAATCACTCAAGTGACATGATAAAAATAAAACGAGTTTTCTAATGTCTTAAAGAGATTGAGGAAGGCAGGTCAATCAGGGCGTGCTTCAGAGATACACTGAGAACAAAAGAAGAAATGAATGAAGTTATCCACAGAGCAACTTCAGGTTAAATTCTTGTTAGTGTTCTTTTAAAAGAAGAGTCTAGATATCTAACTTGGTGGATATTTGTAGATGACATTGTACAAACACCTTTGTGACCACCATTATATAAAATATGTATAATTGGAATGCTTTATGAAATGGCTGTTTTTCACCCTATTATCTTACCTAGCACATAAATAGCTGATAGACTGTGTGAATGACTATGTTCACATGAAATTGTACTTAAATATTTTGCTCTGTAAATTGCAATGTTAGATAATATGGGATCACTTATATTGATGACACTGTGTCTCATGGACACAGTGAGCATGTGGGGTACCATTGATAGCTAGGGCATCTGATTTTATCAGTAAACGTGTTCTGAGTGTGAAACTTAATTTTCATGCATTTATTAGGCTGGTGAATGAAAGCTAAGAATTTAAAAATACCTATCAACTCACTATACTCTTTCTATGGACAATATTCTCAGGTTTGTGAGTAGTGCTGGCTTAAATAAAGAACATACTGAATTACAGAAACCATCCTTTGTTCCACCTTAGCATAACATCATACCATACTGTCCCAGGGTTTTGTGTTGTTAGAGTGAACTACTTCATATGGCATTTGAAAGGATCAGAAGTTTCTTTCTTACAGTCCTAGAATCTGGGAAGTCCCAGAGAATGGTGTGGGCATCTGGTGAGGCTTTAGGGCTGCATAACATGATGGAGGGCATCTCATGGTAAGAGAACTGAAATATGCAAGCTCAGGGATCTCATGCTATCATAAAGTCATTACTTTCATTATCAGTGTCCCACTCTCCTGCCCTCATCTAACCCTACCTACCTCCCAAAAGCCCTATTTCCAAATGCTCTCTTTCTATGAATCTGGGAATTAAGCTTCCAACACATAAACTTTGAAGGATGCCTTGAAACTTAACAAACTCATTTAAATCAGAGAAAGAAAATACTACAACTATTTTCATCTTTTTTTTTAATACCACAATTTTTTTTTATTTTTTTAATTTATTTATTTTTTATTGTAAACAAATGGGATACATGTTGTTTCTCTGTACATGGAGTAAAGGCATACCATTTGTGTAATCATAAATTTACATAGAGTAATGTGATTCATTCTGTTATTTTTTCCCTTCCCCCCACCACTCCCACCCCTCTTTACCCTCTATACAGTACTTCCTTCCTCCATACTTGCCCCCCTCGCTAACCCTAACTCTAACCTTAACACTAACCCTTCCCTCCCCCCCATTATGTGTCATCCATGCATAAATTACTATGGGTTATTTTGGTGTTAGAGCATTTTTAAAAAAATGTTCTTCCTTTGTCTAATACTTCCATATTTTTGGTATCTCAAACAACATCTTACTTGAAGTCAAATGGAAATGGCTTCATGATCTAGGACTTGTGTTCAACAGTTGTGTGACTTGGAAAGAGACTTCATTGACTCTGTGGTTTTGATCAGCAAAGAGGGGCTGACACCTCGCACCCACTTTTGGAAAATTCAAATAACAATGTCTGAAAAATACTTGACACTCTTCTTGAGCACATACAGGTGTTCAGAACTCTACCTTCTAACTTTTTCTGCCTTCCCTCGTTCTCATTCCTTTTTCTATCTCTCCATGTGTGTCTTCTCTAAAGCATAAACAACCAAGTAGAAAGCAAAACTACCATGAAGTTCTGAAAAAGCCTCAAGTAATTAGATTGTGCTAGCATTTGATCTCAAAGTCTGGCTCTTTGAGAGGTGTTCCAGATATTTCAGAACTAATTCAAAATCTCAAAGATTTTCCTGTCCAGGAATTAGCGTTTAAAAAACAACAATTATAGGGAATGAAATGCTTAGGCTCTTCACATATATGTCTGAACAACATAGTTATCTTAGGACTTTGTATTTGAGGAGCAAAATCAACTTCAGACATCTTAGTTCAGCCGATAACAACATTCTTAAACTATTCACTGCCCAACAAATCTGCTTTGCCAGGTTCTAAACATAAAACAAACATGTGTTTTGCTAAACTGTGGGATAACCTATTTAACCTACAGACAGCAGTGGAATGATTGTCTCCTACAGCCTGGTTAAATACCTCCCAACCCCTTAATGCACTTGGCATGACATCTGTGTTTGATTTGATTTGATTTGATCCTCATGTTAATGGTTTTGTTTTCACCCTGGTGGCTTAAATCCTGTAGTCTGCACTTGTTTATGCTAATGTGCTGTTGATCAAATTTCTATAGAACCATGAATGAAAGCATAGAAGATCTGGATCCCATAATGACATTGCTAGTCTACTATTTCAAACTTACATTTAGTAATATCTAATTGGTGTTTTCATAATCCCATATTGATTAGTCACATACTATCACTAGAGATTTAAAGGTCCTTTAAGACATTTTCTGTAAACTTTATTTCTCAGACAATTTCTGTTACTGTCTAGGGGAAAAAATTATTTTGAGAAAGTTGCAGCTGGGTCAGAGAATGGAAAAAAATATGTGGCTGAGGTGTGTTAATAATAATTAGCAAAAGAAACTGAGGAATAGAAGGAAAGAAAGGTGGGAAGGGACAGCAGAATAAGAGATGGTAATTTTTGAAATTTATCATGAGTTGAGGGAAAAAGCTGAGGCAGCATTTGCTTCATCTCTGGCAGACAATTCTCTGCCAGAGAAATGCAGCTGACCAGGACATGCAAAATACCCTTGCTCAGTTTTGTTCAGAAGAGATCTAGCACGAACAAGGTTAAGACTGATTATGTAACTGATCTGAATTACATGCTGCTCTCTACAAACCTGCTCCCTCTCCCAGGACTACTCACAAGGGAGAGTGGCCCTTAAACCACAATCCATGTTTAAACCAGAAATTTGGACACATCTCAGAACTTTTCTTCACATCTTCCTTCGCATCTTTCCATCATCAAATTTTGTTGAATGTTCTAGAGTATTTTCACTCCCTGGCCCTGTATAACTTTAATACTTGATTAGATTATTATAGAATGATTCTAATTTGCTTTCTCTCTGTTCTAACCAGTTCTGTTATGGACACTGCAGACAATAGCTCTACTAAATAAAAAAATACAACTAAACCAGGTCAATTTGTAACCCTTTAATGCCTTCCAATTTATCTTAGAACAAAGTTTAATATATTTAATGTAAGTTTACATCTGGTTAAGTCTTCCCATGTTCATCATTGTCCTTCATGGTAATCACACTAAATTTCTTTTGGATATTTTATTTCACCATACAGTTTCTTTATTCCACACCATCTTTATGATTTTCCCTTTCCCTGAAAAATAAACTCTTCTTTCTGCATGTTCTTCAGGTCTTAGCTGAGCAACAAATTGCTCAGGAAAACTTTCTGACCCATACCAAATCTGGTCAGTTATTCCTCCAAGATACCCTCACATTATCCTTTAATTCCTGCAATTGGTATAGAACAGACATTTATGTTTATCCTCCTTACTTTACTTTACTTCACTCTATTTCAAGCTTATTAATTGCAACCCTAAGGTACTCCATTTCAAGTCTATCCATCCATGTGTTTCACTGTTGAGTCACCTCTTCAAGAAGCGAAGCTAGGTCATTCTGCTTTTATATCAATACTTAGAGCTGTGTTTGACATAAAATGAAGCTCAATAATTATTAGAGAAATGAGTAAGAAAATTCTGTGTACTAGATTTTGTATGAGAAATTATGCTTAGATTCATATTGAAATCTTTTTCTTTCATGACCAGTCCAAGTGGAGTATAAATAGGTAACCTAAAAATTTTATTATCTCAAATATTGAAACTTTCAGACAGTTTTGTATCTCTTTCCATATAAGTGGGTCCAAATTAACAAAATCATCTTTCATTATTCCTAGATAATAGTGTTTTTTTTTTTTTTTTTTTTTTTTTTTTTTTTTTTGTAAAACAGTAGGATTTATTTAAGTGGGAAGAGCCAGAGCTCTTACAGGGTGAGGGGACATGATAGAAATTGCTTATAGTCATATGTTTACTATTCTTGCTTTCTGTTAAAACTTTTGGTATATAAACAGTTCTACCTCTCTTGGATCTTAATCTACAACATGGTAATGGAAAAACACCGCCCTACATAAGAACAAGAGATAACATACTGTCTACTCAGCGTTTAGATGGTATATATCTCAGGGATACTTATATTCTGAAAGCCTAAACTTTACTCTGAAGATGTAAATCAATGTTTTTGCCAAAGCATTATCATGCCTAGAAGATTTGTGACCTTTAGTTCATCAGTAGATTCAAATATGCCCAAAGTCAGAAATTCATAAAATGAGAAAAGCAAAGGTAGACATTTCGGTTTGAAGCCTATATTATCAAGCTGATGAAAAAAAAAATCATTTCACTTTGAACAAGACCTTTTAGCATTGGACCTATCTGCTCTATAGAATGGAGCTGTCTGCCTCACATCTCCTAACCCAATGAGTTTATGAAACACTATGAAATTGTGTTCTTCTCCCATACTACCTTCCTAGAAGGAATTGCATTCTAAGAAACTTAAAAGCAGTATTGTTCCTTTCTATCCCTTGTGGCTTATAAAATGCTTTGAAAATAATGTGTTCTCAGTAAAAGCTGATTTTAAGAAAATGAAGAATTTAAATGTATACTTTTACTGATGCAGGAATATCAACAACTATTTTACATGAGAGGAAAAATTAAGCAGAATACAACTCAAGTAAGAGCAGAAAGGGGCTGCTATGCACTAGCTACATATTATATTCTAGCCTTTCTTAAATACGTTCATTTTTCTTTCTATTTGAGCATCCATTTTTGAAAGGAAGTTGGGCATTATATTACTCATTAGACATTTGAGGTTCGGAGAGGTTAAAGGATCTTTTTCACAGCTCATAGTGGTAGAACTCCGATTGAAAACCAACCTTACTGTTTCTACATTTCATTTTGTCTATCTAATTTCAATTACTGATTGAGATAGGATTTTGAGAAAAATGAGAACATTCTCTATAATTTTCTCTTTAAGATCTGTACCCATTAACTTTTCCAAAAAGCAGGTACACCACACATTAGCTCCCAGAGGTAAGGATCATTTTAATCACTACTCAATAGGAAAAAAAAAAAAAAGATGAATCACACTGTTTGGTCAGAAATCAGAGGATCAATCAGGTTCCTTGCTGCTACACATTTCCTTGATGCATATGTAATATCAATCAAAATCTCTCTTGATGACTCAGTGGGAAAAATCAGCAGGCACGTCTTCAACATCCAGCAGGAAGCCTAGTTTCTAGCCTGTTCCAAGCATTACTTGAGAAGGAAGAAGTTTGCAGGAGAGCACAGATTAGTCCTGCTAACTTGCTACTAAACAAACCCTAGCTGGGCTCAGATTGCACTTCCTGTACCCATTATGATACCTTGAACTCCCAGATAACTAACACAAATTCAGATAAGTCTATTCTAAAACATACAAAAACATATACTCAATCTTCACACACTGCATAAAGTGTGAATATTTTATTCTTCAAAAATTAATAAAGGGTAACTTATTGTTACCCTTTAAGATGACTTTAAAATTCCTTTCTCACTCTATATGATGTGCAGAAATTAAATGTCTAAAGTACCAACAGGCACAGTGGTCCGGGTGGAACACAACTCCATTTCCTTTTCCTGCTCTTTAGGTCTTGACCACAGAGCAATGCTGTGAGAAGTCATCGAATGCTTTCATCTAATCCCAGACCTATTATTTCATCACTGGAAACTCATGAGCCTTCTCCAATATTAAAGATGACGATGATGATGATGATGATGATGATGATGATGATGATAAAGCAGGCATCAGATTTCTTATATTCACCTGAATAATACTTGTCCTTCAAGACTCAACTTTAACTTTACATCCTCTAGGAACACACATTCTAGATTAAAAGGAATTTCTAGCCTATTTTTGTACTATCTAGAAGCAATTTAGCATAGGAAGTGACTCATATTAGGGACTTTGTAAATAACTGTCAAGTACTTTAATGTGAGACAACCTCTGTTTCCTAGAGCCATAACTCCTTCTGTGTCCCTTGTTTTATTTTACATTTACAAATATTTACAAAAAATATTTGTAAAAAATACTCTATCTTTACCTGTTTGAGCATTGGTAGCACTGAACAACCTATATTTGCTTAGATATTATACTCTTACTGTACTGTTAGATCTTATTTATCTTTATAGCCCCAGCGCCTAGAACTCTACAGGACTTATGACTTAAATATTCTTATGGACTTCATAATTTTATAGTAATTACAGCAAGTCTTTTGAATCTCAAGTTCTTTATTATTACTAGGGCTCTTTCTGCTTTTATTCTTCACATTATTCTTGCTCTTAATCATTAGAAGTTATTAACAAATATCTTATTAATTTCTACTATGCAAAGTACATCAATCCTTCATATGGCTCATATTATGTGCCAGATACTGCTTGTTTTTCTATCTATTTATCAATCTGTCTGTCATCATTACCTTCAAACACCTGGGGTTTGGTGTCTTGGCTTTCAGACTCAGATTGACACACCATCAATATCCCTCATTTTCAGACATTTGAACTTGTACTACATTGTACCTCTTGCTTTCCTGCTCCTCCATCTTGCAAATGGTAGATTATGGGATTTCTTGGATGCCCACAATCACATGATGCATTGTTTTAAATAAATCTTTCCATTCATTCATTTCATATGGTCTATTTTTTTGCAGGACTTCAATACACTACCTACCATCTATTATCCATCTTTATTGACAAGATGTTTTTTCTTGTCTTACTGTCTATAGGTAACTATTACTATTTTTTAATTAGAAAACTGAGATACATACAGATAAAACAACTCCCCTGAGGTCTTACACAGATATTAGTAGAACCAAGATTATAAATTTAGGTGATATGCTTCCAAATATTACCTTAATCATTTTCTGTACTGTCTTTCTTTGGACCATGTGTTTACGAAAATGTTTTATAAATAATCCCTATAATAATTTTATAATATTGTTTGAACTATCTCCTTTTTATCAACAAGGAAACAGACTCAGAATTTAGGTAACTTTCCATTAAATCTCATTTTCAATAACCATCTAGAGTCAGAATTTGCCTGATTACATCTTTTAACTCCATGTTTAATACGCTTTATAAATTATAACATATAATTTAATAATTTGCCATTTATTTTATAATCCTTTCATCTGCTTCTTTCAACTGGATTTTAAATGTCTTATGGACAAGTTATCCATGTAATATTAGCATGTCTTCATTGATATTGATCATAATTTTTGGCATATTTTTTTTTAGTTAATATTGTGAGGCTTCCAAAAGTAGTTATTAACCTGTCTATATCAAAGGCTAGAATATGAGTGAGGCATAAAGATAAAGATATGGGTTATGCCAAGAGAATTTTAAATAAAATGTAACAAGAGAGTCAAAGAAAATTTATTGCTCTGGGTTATTATTCACATACCATGAAATTGAGAAATAATTTGGTCTTGTGGGTAAAACACAAGAAAGTTAAGAATTGTGAGCTCTGTGCTTTAAATACTACTTTATATGACTTTCTTCACCTAACTTCTCAGTCTATGAAATGTGGTTCATTTAAATGTTGTCAAAAAGAGGAATCAAATTTTCCACTGAGCAACCCATATAAAAATGTATTACATAAATATCCATTACTTGTAAGAAGCTTAAGCCATCTAACTCTGATACTCAAAGTGTGTCCATAAACCAGCTCAGCATTACCTTGGAACTTGTTAGAAATACAGAATCTTTGGCCTTATCCCAGACCTCTAGAATCAGAATCTGCAATTCAGACAAAATCTCCATGCAATTCTCATGCACATTAATGTTTGAGAAGCCTTGGTATAACTAACATGCAAGATCATTTATACTTGCTTCAATCAACTTTTCCAATCTCCTAAACTCTATAGACCTCCATCAATTTATTCAATCTGTTTCTTAGCATATATTTGATTTTATCAATCATTTTTATTGTGATAAGAACACAACATAAATACCTTTAGGCTAAGTGTATGTCATGTTCTTATTTTATATTCCCCTAGAAAAGTTCACATAGTATTTTAATGAGTTTTTAAAAATTAATTTGTTTAAACTCATTAATTCACTACATGATATTGGACATTATAATTCATCTTTGTTGAACTCAATTTGGAAAGTCAATAAGGAGAGTGAGTTAAAGGATTTATGAGGTCACATTTGGTCTTTGATTGTGTGGTTATCATATTTTCCATTACAAATACCAAGATATAATAACTGACACACAAATACTATAGTATCCTCAAATTCAGAACCATTATAGAATGTGATGTCATATCACATAGAAGGATAAAATTAGCATATATTCTAGATTTCTCTAAAACTTGACTATGATTTATTTGTACCAATTGAAATCCCCAAATGATATGAATAGCTGTTATATATAAGCATATATATTTTTTTTTCATAAAATTACAATCTTGGCCTATGTAACTATTTCGTATTCTAATTCAGTCTAATAGAAAAGCTAATTTATTCTTTATATAAAATGTTGATTTAAAGAACCTTTAGAACTACTGAAATGTTCACTATCTCATGAAATTTATAGTGAACTACATAATATAAATTATGTGTGGAAGACAATCACAGACTCCTGATGAGAAGCAGGGTCCTACGTAAAGCAGAGCCCTAGTCCACGAACTATTCCTCAGTGACCCCCATCCAAAACGTCATTTCTTTCTTCATGCTCCTCAGTTTCAAGTAAGTGCTGGCAATTGTTCAAAGTCAACTCATTATTACTACCTCTCCCCAAAGTCAAATCTACCACACAATAACAATGAAGCAAACTAACAACCACCCATGAATACTTCCTGTATTTTTTTCTTCCATAATAACTTTGCCCAATATTCAAAGGCCTATGCTAGACCTTACAGTGGTGAGAACCGGGCAAGAACTGGCCTCCAGCAGGTAAGATGCCTTGGGAAAGATGATGTGCATCAGTCTCCAAGTTGACGTTGTCTGTGCTGCTCAGTCTGAATCTTTGTCTCTGCTTAGCTAAGTATTAATACTTTTGATAACTGTAATGCCAGGTGCTATATCAACCTGGCTCCAAAACATGTTATTTTTCCACTGAGCTAAACTATACTTTCTGTAAATAAAACTGGATTTGAAATAATCTTTAAATAGTTCAATCTTCTTCATGCCTTGACACTCGAGGTGACCACAAATACCTAGAAAGGGCATCTCAGAACTAACAATAATAGAAAATAAATGGCAAATTCTTATGGAAGAAATATTAGTTTTTAAAAGTGTGATATTAATGCTGTATTTACACTATAACTATAGTTATATTAATATATATATACAAGCAAAAACTGTTTTCTTTGGATGGCATCAGAAAGTGTTTTTATATTTTTGTTTTAAAAGCTTTTAACTCAGCCATAAAGAATAATAAAATTATGCCATTTGCAGGCAAATGGATGAAATTGGAGAATATCATGCTAAGTGAGATAAGCCAATCTCAAAAAAACAAAAGACAAATGATCTCACTGATAAGCAGATGATGACACATAATGGGGGGGTGGGAAGGGGGCAAGAATGGAGGAAGGAGGGACTGTATAGAGGGAAAAGAGGGGTGGAAGGTGTGGGCGGAAGGAAAAAATAACAGAATGGATCAAACGCCATTACCCTATGTAAATGTATGATTACACGAATGGTATGCCTCTACTTTATGTACAGAGAAACAAGATGTAACCCATTTGTTTACAATAAAAAAAAGAATTAAAAAAAGCTTTTAACATTTTTATTGAAATGAGTTTTTAAGTAAAAATATAGGAAAGTTAATATTGCAATACAAACTAAATGAATGACATGAAAGGCCTACGAAACATTTAATATAATAGAATGAGTTGGAATTTGGGTAATGTGTTTGCAACTTAGTTCAAACATTATGTGTGACTTCTCACTTACCTCTATCTCTCAATCTGCTTTAGTTTCCTTATTTGAAGAATGGGATAAAAGCATTGCATTTATTTTACAGAATAAAATGACATAATTGATATTCACCAATTTGCAGAAAGTGCAATACAGGTAATAGGTGCTTGATAAATGACACATGATGTTCTTATCATAACTTCCACAGGCATTGTCCATAGTGCCACTCCCAGTTGGCTACAGCAAAGCTCTACAGGGGGAGTTTGAGTTTAGGAAGAAAAGGGGTGATTTGCAAGACTCCATTTGGTCAGAGTCAAGGCACCTAACCTAGAAATCACTTTTGCTTCACTTTATAATTTCTCTTTGCTTCTCAATCTCTTTTTAGTCCTTCATTCATCTTTGTACACTGCCACTAGGTTATGACATGGCTTCCCTCACTCTTACATTGAGTGATTTTGATATTTCTCAGAATGATATCCCACCTATCATGTATTCTTGTCACAGTCTTGGTTTAGTATATCAAAATTTCCTCCTTCTAATCAGAGCTTTAGTTTAAATTAATGTGAGTCCCATACCATGTATAAACAGCACATGGAAGAGATGCTTGAATCGAAGACATTTGTGCATGAACAGAGCTCCAACACAGAGTTTTCAGAATAAGGTGGAGCTGGGGGTATGGAATTGTTTACTATTGAGAAAGATGGATTTTTATCTGAATGATGAAAATATACTTGAATTATGAATACCTAATAACTAGAGATATTGAGCATTGTTTCAATGTTATATGGCTTTGATATTGA
The DNA here is from genome assembly GCF_902686455.1 of Sciurus vulgaris. Classification (NCBI taxonomy): domain Eukaryota; kingdom Metazoa; phylum Chordata; class Mammalia; order Rodentia; family Sciuridae; genus Sciurus; species Sciurus vulgaris. The sequence continues at coordinate 78,468,176 of NC_136472.1, forward strand.
AGATATAACTATTTTTTGTTTTTTTAAAAATACACTGGAACAGTGTGTATTATCAGAGACATGTTTGTAAGCAAATTATGTATTAATCAGTTATGTTTTAAATGTGAAAATAAATTTTAGTAAATAGTAGCAATGAAGAAATAGAGACCTTTAAATATTCACATCTGGGAACAAGACCAACACTCCCCAAAAAGCAGTATTTTCTAAGATGTTAACTTTCACTCAACAGAAAAAACAAGTTGTTTCCATGGAAAATGACACAATCATGTACCTATATATACAGAAGAAAATGGACTTTTATTCAGAAGTATACCCTCAAAAGAAGTAGGTGTTGGTTAACTATGGAAATAAAAAATACCACAAGAAAAAGTCTGCAATATTCTATTCTGTAAGTTTGACTGTGATTACCTCATTTTCATAGGAGATGGGTGCTATTTCTCATTTGTGGGCCCAGTATCAAACTTATTTTCATGTTTCTCAAGACCAATGAATTGCTTTTTTTTTTTTTTTTTTTTTTTCTTTTAGTAAAACTGCTCCTTTTTCTTGAGGGGGAATGCACATGTGTAGAACTTCCTAGTAAGTGAACACAATCTGGTCTCAAGCATATATATTTGTTTATTCTTAAGGAAATCCTAGAAAGCCATATAACTTCTGCTGTTGTCCAATTTAGATTAGGTAATGCATGCATGCTCCAAGTATTTTTTTTTTAGATTTATTGGTTCATTTTTAGTTACACATGACAGTAGAATCCATTTTGATATAATTATATAAGCATGGAGTATATCTTTTTCCTGTTAGGATCTCATTATTATAGATACACGTGATAGTGGAATTCACTGTGATGTTTCATATATGTACATAGGAAAATTATATCACATTCATTCCACGGTCTTCCCTTTGCCTATCTCCCCTTCCTTCACTCCCATTCCCCCTTGTCTAATTCCCTGAACTTGTATTCTTCCCCTGACCGCCATTATTGTGATTTAACTTCCACATATCAGAGAAAGCATTCGACTTTTGGCTTAAATTTTTTCACTATACTGATGAGAAAAATGGCTCACACTGGTGAAATAACAGAGATGACCCTGATTTGAAGTTGTTTTATCTTCCTATTGGGCCAGAATTTGCCTATTATAATAAAGTCAACTGCCTTGGCTCTTTATAGCATGAGTTTTTCCAAATATTCATAAATAAATTATATTATAAAAATATAATTTTCCACACTGAATTACTTGAAAAAAGTATCATAGACATGTAATACTTAAATAATATAAAGAACTATATATTATGTGTTTTAATTTCTTGTCTTTTTAGTATCTCACACATTAAAGAAAGATACATTTAGTAACAACATGGAAATTTTTTACTCAAATCCTACACCATTACTTTGGGTATAGTTAGTATATATCAAATATCACATTATTACATTGAGTATAATTAATATCATATATATTAATATTTAATGTATATTATACACACATTTTATATATATAGTTTTATATAATATATATTTAAAAATATGTATCTTTTTTACATATATAAAAATAAACTTCAGGTAAAGACTAAATCGTTACCTACCATAATGTTCAAGTTTCTTATGATTAGAGTAATAAATTTCCATAAACTTAATGCCATAAACAGAACAAAGTCATTGTCTTGAAGCTTTAGAGGTTAAAAAAAATCTAAAATAAAAGTTTAGCAGGCGTACGTTCTCTCTGAAGGTTTCAGGGAACAGTCCTGATCCTTATCTTCTCCTGGTTCAAGAGGCTACCTGTATTCATTGGTGCATGGTCCCTTCCTCCATCTTCTAAACAAGTCACTTCAAATGTCTGTTGCCATTGACCAACATCCTTCTATATTTGACTTTGCCTCCCTATAGCAAGGACCTTTGTAATTTGATTATATCGGGTCCCCTGCTGATCCAGAATAATCTAAGATTCTTATATAAAATGAACTGATCATAACAAGTTAAAATAGAAACTGACATATTTCCCCAGGAAATAGATGCTAAGGTTTTGAGATTTTTGTGCTCAAGTATTAATGGGAAATAGTTTTCAAAATAATATCTGGGAAGGGTGGTGAAGAGCAGGATTCAACAAGAACAGAAGTTAAATTGGGACAGAGTTCCAACAAGTGCTTGGGAGCTGGTCCTTCAGATTGTAACTGAATCAAAGCAAGGTGGATGGATATTTGTATACATACACTGACCAGCCCCTGGATGCAGGCTGCTCCAAGGAAAGGGACATGACTTTGGGCATGATGTTTCCACTGACCAGAGAGAAATTCCTAGTCTTCCAACCATCAGAGACCAGGCATCCAGAAATATCAGGAAAATAAGTATTTTAAGGGGAATCTGGATTGTGGATCATACTGGTCACTCCATTCTGCATATTTTCTTGCTTGAATTACCTTTTCTTTATACAGAAGTTCGTTCCACCTGGGAATAGTTCTACAGGATTCTTGATGGTGTCTTATGCTCTATGTCAAAACTTTAAGATTTCTTATGCTTCTGCCTGAATCATCACCAATCGTTTCCTAATGTTCAAGATTCCTTACAGGTCTTCACCTTGGACCATTGGCTTTTTTAATCAAGTGAGCAGGCACACCAACATTGTCTTTTCTTACAGAGCCACTCAATGCTACCTATGAGGTTCACTGTTGACCACAGCTACAGTGAAGCAGCTCTCCATATTTGTTCTAAACTCATCATGTAGCTAGATGCCTTATCTATGAAAAACTTTGAAATTTTTCCCATTCTGTGAACTGATCACAAGAGATTATTTTTTATCTACCATGCAGCCTTCAGTGTAACCTGAGATACATGAACTCTCCTGCTTTTAATTACCATCATCTGGCCTTCATCACTTGGGAACACTTGTATCTCCGTTACTTAAGAAATTCATATTTGTGAAAGAATTTCTCACCATCAGTCTACTTCATAGGGGAAAGTAACCAATGAATTTCTCAGTAATGCTGGTTCCACATTACCTAAGATATTTCTTTTGCTTAGGAAGAGGACTGCCATCTATACCTCCTTTGCTGTCTGCTAGATTACATACCATATTCTCTCTAGCATGTCTATGGCTTGAGTCATTTGATATTTTTTTTTTATACCATCTCTTGTGAAAGTTTGCCACTCCTACTTCACTGACTTTTACTCAGTTTCCAAGAGTGTTCCCAGCTTCTCAGACCTATGAAGTTCTCTCAAAGGCCTTACTAGACTGTTAAAACTCATATCATTGGAGGCTACTAGCATATTAATAGATATTGATAGATAAGCTTTCCCTTTGCTAAATTAACACTTCATTCTCTGAGCATGACATCCTCTATCTTCTTGTAATGCTTAATTTGAATTGTCTATTTGATTGGATTAAGAGATGTTTAAGATTAAGAGGCTTATGGGTGTGTCAAGAAGGATGTACCTAGGAATGATTGGAATGTGGGACAGCAAACTGGAGAACCTCCCTTAAATAATAGTAACTGTAATAGGATGGTGGCCTGGATGGAATAAAAATTAAAAGAACAAGGAAATAGCAACAGATGCTATCTCCATTCTTAAATGGGTTCTTTTTTTTTTCTTTTTTTTATTGTAAACAAATGGGGTACAACTTGTTTCTCTGGTTGTACCTGAAGTAGAGTCACACCATTTGTGTAATCATACATTTACAAAGGGTAATGATGGTTGACTCATTCTGTTATTGTTCCTTTTCCCCACCACTACCACCCCTCTTTTTCCTCTGTATAGTCCATCCTTCCTCCATTCTTGCCTCCCCCCCACCCCCCATTATATATCATAATCCACTTATCAGTGAGATCATTCACCCTGTGGTTTTTTTGGGATTGGCTTATCTCATTTAATATGATATTATTCAACTTCATCCATTTGCCTACAAATTCCATAATTTTATTCTTCTTTATGGCTGAGTAATATTCCATTGTACATATATACCACAGTTTCTTTATCCATTCATCAAATGAAAGGCATCTAGGTTGGTTCCACTATCTGGCTATTGTGAACTGAGAAGCTGTGAACACTGATGGGGCTGCATCACTGTAGTATGATGATTTTAAGTCCTTTGTGTATAGGTCAAGGAGTGGGAAAGCTAGGTCAAATGGTGGGTCCATTCCAAGTTTTCTAAGGAGTCTCCACACTGCTTTCCAGAGTGGCTGCACTAATTTGCAACCCCACCAGCAATGTATGAGTGTACCTTTCTCCCCACATTCTCACCAACACCTATTGTGCTTGCATTCTTGATAATCACAATTCTAATTGGGGTTAGATGGAATCTTAGGATAGTTTTGATTTGCATTTCTCTTATTACTAGAGATGTTGAACATATTTTCATATGTTTGTTGATTCCTTGAAGATCTTCTGTGAAGTGTCTGTTCATTTCCTTAGCCCATTTGTTGATTGGGTTATTTGTATTATTGGTGTAGTTTTTTGAGATCTTTATAGATTCTAGACATTAGTGCTCTATCTGAAGTATGTATGGTAAAGATTTTCTTCCATTCTGTAGGCTATCTCTTCACATGACTGATAGTTTCCTTTGCTGAGAGAAAGCTTTTTAGTTTTATCAGAATCTATACCAGTTATTGATTCTTGCTTTTATTTCTTGTGCTTTGGGAGTTACATTAAGGAAGTCTGACCCTAAGCTGACAAGATGAAAATTTGGAACAACTTTTTCTTCTATAAGGTGCAGGATCTCTGGTTTGATTCTGTGGTCCTTGATCCATTTTGAGTTGAGTTTTGTGCAGGGTGAGAGATAGGGGTTTAATTTCATTCTGCTGCATGAGGATTTCCAGTTTTCCCAGCACCATTTATGGAACAGGCTGTCTTTTCTCCATTTTATGTTTTTGTCACCTTTGTCTAGTATGAGAAAACTATTTATTTGGGTTTGTCCCTGTGTCTTCTATTCTGTATCATTGATCAACCTGTCTATTTTGGTGACAATACCATGCCGTTTTTGTTACTAATGCTCTGTAGTATAGTTGAAGTTCTGGTATTGCGATACCTTCTGCTTCACACTTCCTGGTAAGAATTGCTTTAGCTATTCTGGGCCTCTTATTTTTCCAAATGAATTTCATGATTGCTTGCTCTACATCTGTGAGGTATATCATTGAGATTTTAATTGGAATTGCATTGAATCTGTATAGCACTTTTGGTAGTATAGCCATTTTGGCAATATTAATTCTGCCTATCCAAGAATATGGGAGATCTTTCCAACTTTAAAGGTTTTTTCAAAATTTCTTTCTTTAGTGTTCTGTAGTTCTCATTGTAGAGGTCTTTCACCTCTTTTGTGAGATTGATTCCCAAGTATTTTTTTTTTTAAGCTATTGTGAATGGGGTAGTTTTCTTAAGTTCTCTTTCTGAGGATTCACCACTTATGAATAAAAATACATTAGATTTATGAGCATTGAATTTATATCCTGCTACTTTATTGAATTCATGTATGAGTTCTAGAAGTTTTCTGGTGGAATTTTACAGCTACTCTAAATATAGAATCATGTCGTCAGCAAATAGTGATAGTTTGAGTTCTTCTTTTCCTATACATATCCCTTTAATTTCTATGGTCTCTCTAATTGCTCTGGCTAGAGTTTCAAGGACAACGTTGAATAGAAGTGGTGAAAGAGGGCTTCCCTGCCTTGTTTCAGTTTTTAGGGGGAATGCTTTCAGTTTTGCACCATTTAGAATGATATTAGCCATGGGCTTAGCATAGATGGCCTTTATAATGTTAAGGAATGTTCCCACTATCCCTATTTTTTCTAGTGTTTGAGCATGAAGGGATGCTGTATTTTATCAAATGCTTTTTCTGCATCTATTGAAATAACCATGTGATTCTTGACTTTAAGTCTGTTGATATGGTGAATTACAGTTATTGATTTCCTGATGTTGAACCAATCTTGCATCCCTGGGATAAAACCCACTTGATCATGGTGCAAAATCTTTTTAATATATTTTTGTATGGGACTTGCTAAAATTTAAAATTTTATTTATTAAGAATTTTTGCATCTATGTTCCTTAGGAATATTGGTCTGAAATTTTATTTCTTCGATGTTCTGTCTGGTTTAGGTATCAGAGTGATATTGGCTTCATAGAATGAGTTTGGAACGGTTCCCTCCTATTTCATGGAATACTTTGAGGAGTACTGGAAGGATCTCTTCTTTAAAGGTTTGGTAGAACTTGGCTGAGAATCCATCTGGTCCTGGACTTTTCTTTGTTGGTAGGTTTTTGATGACTTCTATTTCATTGCTTGAAATTGATCTATTTAAATTGTGTATGTCCTCTTGAATCAGTTTGGGTGAATCATATGTCTCTGGAAACTTGTTGATGTCTTTGGGATTTTCTACTTTGTTGGAGTATAGATTTTCAAAATAGCTTCTAATTATGTTTTGTATTTCAATAGTGTCTGTTGTGATATTTCCTTTTTCACCCTGAATTTTAGTAATTTTAGTTTTCTCTCTCCTCTTTGTTATTGTGGCTAAGGGTTTATCAATTTTGCTTATTTTTTCAAAGAAGCAACATTTTATTTTGTCGATTTTTTGAATTGTTTCTTTTGTTCCAATTTCATTGATTTCAGCTCTAATTTTAACTATTTCCTGTCTTCTACTACTTCTGGTGTTGATCTGTTCTTTTTCTAGGGCTTTGATCTATAGTGTTGGGCTATTTGTTGATATTTTCTTCTTTTATTGAATATGCTCCATGAAATGAATTTTCCTCTAAGTACTCCTTTCATAGTATCACAGAGATTTTGGTATGTTGTATCTTTGTTCTCATTTACCTCTAAGAATTTTTTTTAATTCCCCCCTGATGTCTTCTGTTATCAGTTAATCATTCAATAGTGTATTATTTAATCTCCAGGTGTTGAAATAGTTTGTTTTTTTTTTCTGCCTTTTATTTCTAATTTCAATCCATTATGATCTGATAGAATACAAAGTAGTATCTCTATCTTTTTGTATTTGCTAACAGTACCTTTGTGGCATAATATATGGTCTATTTTAGAGAAGGATCCACGTGCTGCTGAGAAGAAAGTGTATTCGCTCATTGTTGGATGGAATATTCTATATATGTCCTTTAAGTCTGAATTATCAATTGTGTTATTGAGATCTGTGGTTTCTTTATTCAATTTTTATTTGGAAGATCTGTTCAGTGGTGAGAGAGGTCCGTTAATGTCACCTAGCATTATTGTGTTGTGGTCTCTTTTGTTCCTGGAATTGAAAAGGATTTGTTTGACGTACATGGATGAGCCAATGTTTGGGGCATAAATATTTATGATTGTTATGTCTTGCTGATTTATGCTTCCCTTAAGCAGTATGAAATGTCCTTGTTTATCCCTTCTGACTAACTTTGGCTTGAAGTCCACATTATCTGATATGAGGATGGACACTCCAGCTTTTTTGCTGTGTCCATGTGCTTGATATGTTTTTTCCCATCCTTTCACCTTTAGTCTGTGGGTATCTCTTTCTATGAGGTGAATCTCTTGAAGGCAGCATATTGTTGGATCTTTCTTTTTAATCCACTCTGCCAGTCGATGTCTTTTGATTTATGAGTTCATGTTATTAATATTCAGGGTTATTATTGAGATATGATTTGTATTCCTGGTCATTTGTCTTTTTTTTTTTTTTTTTTGACATGACCTGGTTTCTCCTTTATTTGGATGTTCCTTTAGGGTAGTTCCTCCCTTCACTGATATACATTGTTGTTTTTCATCTCTTCCTCATGGAATATTTTTTTTGAGAATGTTCTTTAGTGCCGGCTTTCTATTTGTAAATTCTTTTAGCTTTTGTTATCATGGAAGGATTTCATTTCATTGTCAAATCTGAAGGTAAGTTTTGCTGGGATTAAGACTCTTGGTTGGCATCCATTTTCTTTCAGAGCTTGAAAAATGTTGTTCCAAGCCCTTCTAGCTTTAGTGTCTGGGTTGAAAAATCTGATGATATCCATATTGGTTTCCCCCTGAATGTCATTTGATTTTTTTTCTCTCAGCCTTTAAAATTCTATCTTTATTTTGTATGTTAGGTGTTTTCATTACAATATGCCTTGGTGTGGGTCTGTTGTTATTTTATACATTTGGTCCCTAATATGTCTCTTGTACTTCATTATCCATTTCATTCTTCAGATTTAGGAAATTTTCTGATATTATTTCATTGAATAGATTATTCATTTCTTTGGTTTGTTTCTCTGTGCCTTCCTCAATCCCAATAATTCTTAAATTTGGCCTTTTCATGATATCCCATAGTTCTTGTAGATTCTGTTCATGATTTCTTACCATCTTCTCTGTTTGGTCAACTTTGTTTTCAAGATTAAATATTTTGTCTTCAATGTCTGAGGTTCTGTCTTCCAGGTGTTGTATCCTATTGGTTATGCTTTCTATACAGTTTTTAATTTGGTTTATTGTTTCCTTTATTTCACGGATTTCTGTTTGTTTTTTTTTTTTTTTCAGTATCTTTAACTCTTTATTGAAATGATCCTTTGCTCCCTGCATTTGCTCTTTTAACTATTAATTGGTCTGATCATTCAAAACCTGCATTTGCTCTGTCATCTCATCATTTGCTTCTCTGATCATTTTAATTATGAACTCCCTTTCACACATTTCTTCTGCCATACTGTCATTGAATTTTATTGATGTAGCATCAAGGTTTGTTTGGGATATTTTCTTCCCTTGTTTTCTCATATTGCTGAGGAATCTTCCCCTCTAGTAGTGAAACTCTGAGATATTGCAGTTTCCCACTTATTGACTTATAGTGCCCCTGTAGGTTTCCAATATCCTATCTCCTAGCCTTCAGTAGCCTGAAGTCTTGGAGGAACTTGATAATGCAGTGCTCCACAAGGAAACTGCCCCTCTAGGGGTGGTGGCCTCCAGGTGCATTATATTCCCTGCCAGTGGGCAGAGGCCCCTCCACGTGTTGACCAATGATCAGCCAAAGGGACGCTAGACTGCAGGCTGGGGCCCAGCTGGTCTGGGCCTGGGTCTATGGTTCTACCTCTCCTGCAGGGAAGCCTTGCCAGGCAGCTGGGCTCCACGAAGTTCACCGTCCAGATCTATGCCTCATCCTGGGGGGAAGACTCACCCAGCGGCTCTGACTTGGTCCTGAGTCTCTCCATACCTCCTCTTCTTGAATCTTGAGGTCATTTCTTGGTGCTCAGGAGACAGGCCTGCTCCCTGGGAATCTTTAGCAACCACGCAGCAGAGCAACTGAGTACTCCAAACAGTGAGAGTACATTCTAGAGCTGAATGGCAGGAATCTTAAATGTGCTCTTGATTGCTGCTGCAATTAAGTGAGGATATCAGACTCTCCCTCCTTCACTCTTCCAAAGTAGACGTTACCAGTGATTCTCTAGGGAATTTCCATCTAGGACTGGGGTAGTATTGTTGATCCCTCTTATTCTGAGTCTTTAGCCTCTTGGACTGTGTAGCTACTAGTTCTTACAGCTCTCCAAACTGCAGAAGGCCATTGTGGACCTTCTAGCTTCTGGTCCTTGAAGCCAATCTAATCTCCTTTTCATAATCATACCTCCTGTTGATTCTGTTCCTCTAGAGAACTCTAACAAATACTCCTGGTTCTATTAGTATATGTGGGTTAGGGCATTTAGCTTCTTAGGAGTATAACCACTTTCATTCTATAAATACAATGCCTGGTAGTCAGACCACATCTTGGTTTGATCCCAATTGCTGATTTTGTAGCCCTAATGAATATAGGGGAGGGTCCTGAAGTGGATGCTTGTTCTGAAAATTAAGGATCATTACCTCATCTTTAAGCAATGTAAGAGTGCTTGCCTTTAACAGGTGGGATAAACCATGTCTACAGGCCCAGAAGTCAATAGAATATGAGAATTCAATGTTTACAAGTGTATAAACCTATATGTGTTCATTCCAAGTTTCATAATCTCAATTCTTTCTATTTAAGTTCCTGACCTTGCTAAAACACACTTTTTAGTTTTGAGAATTTAATAATTTTTGGAGTTCCATGACCCATATAATTAAATCCTGGACAAAATCCTCAATTTATTTCTGCCCTCCAGGTGCAAGAGATGAATTATTTTCATGTTACCAGGGAGATCCTCTGGCTTTCAGTCTCCCCTTCATTGGTAATTAAAAATTGTGAGTCTTTTATTATCTTTTCCAATTCATCAGAAAGAGTGGTTTGATGGGATCTTATCGCATTTCCTCACAACCAAGTTAGAACAATGCCAGTGTGATAAGCCCTCCATCTGTCTCATCTCTGTCTATGAGAGGGCAAATATCTTCCAAACTCCACTTTAATGTCTGATTCATAGGACTACTACAAGTTCTAATTATTCCAGGAAACAGACCGTTCAGTAGATAGGTATGTGGAGGAGGTCTGTTGGGGATGGCCTACAGGAATAATACCTGTATGAATTCTAGAAGCAGCATTGAGTAGAGGGAGAAGTTGCAATAGAGACCTCAGCATATCCTATAGGGAATTCTTGAGATGGTCTAGCCCTTCAAAGTTAATTTGAATTAAGGCAAGGAAGGTAGACCTTCGCATTTCCCATATCAAACTAGCTGCTGGAAGCAAGCTTCCCTAGGGAGAAGCAACCTTTCTTGAGACAGATATACAAACTTGAGTAGAAACCCAAAATTTTTTAAAGCATTTAATTATATGTGATATTGGGTTCATTTTGACATATTCATAAATGTATGTAACAATTTGCTCTGTTTTGATCCCAGTACCTCCCCTCTCTCTTCCCTTAATCACCAGAAAGTTAGAATCATGCCAAGGAGATAAGCATTCCTTCTATCTCATCTCTGTCTACTAGAGGGTGAATATCTCCCAAACTTCACTTTAAAGTCTGATTCCTAGGACTACTTCAAGTTCCAATTATTCCAAGAAACAGACTATTAAGCAGATATGATGATCCCTTTTCTTTAATGGCCTATTTTTTTTTCAAATTGGTACATTATATAAGTGTAATTCATAGTGATATATTCATACAGGCACATACTATAATTTGGTTTATTCCATTCAGCTGTTGTCCCCTTCCTGTCTCCTCCCTCCCACTTAATCCTTGTCCTTTCCAGTTAACAATTTTACACTTTATAACCAATGGAATGAACAAGTGAGGAGAATGTTTACTATAACTTTAGTTCCATTTCATTTCTTTATTTCTGTAGTGAATACTGCCATTATTGCAACCACCAAAGAGGAATAAAATTATATTCATGTTTTAAATGGTAGTAAAGTTTTTTTGAATGGTCTTATTTTTTCCAATATACCTTAGAATAACAAGTCAGTTGAATTATACTATTCATCAGATTGGCAAAGAAACTAAGCCAATGTTGATGTGTGCCAGAGTTGAATTAATAGTTGATATTCTGAGTGATTTCTCTAGATGAAGAAGCAAGGAAAATTAAGATAAGAGCATAGAGGGAAATGGCAAAAGTTCATGGAGAAGAAATCAGTAAGGTTCCACAAGTACAAAACTCATATTCAGTCATATGAAACAGACACCCCAATCTAGGGAAGAGATATTTGGGAAGGTATTCTGCCAGGAATGGAGCTCTATTTTTAACAATGAGAATACAAGGTAACTAGGTTGTGATGAATTGATAAAGTACTAGTTCAAGAGCTACTTTCTCTTTAGGGATATCTCCACAGGACTTTCACAGTACCTGTATTAAATAGTTGTACAAAGTCAAAATGTGTTCTATAAATTGATTCAGCCTGAACACAAAGTACCAACAGGTAGAAACAGAAAACCCAAGATATGAAGCCAGAAGACCTTAAATTCTAACTTTCCTATTCACTGACCCATAATGTGGGGCAAGAAGAAAAGCAAATCTGGATGAGTCACCTCATCTTTGCAATGGAATGCACAAGAATATGGGAGGCCCAGGAGTACCCCCAAAGAGCCCGGGAGACTGTGGGTGTAAAACTGCCTGAGAAGCCACCTATGTCCCACCTATATTTGTCATTATTGTGTGGCAGTGCTATCAAATATGCTCTGGACTGCTGGGGTTACAACTTTGTTGGAAGAGGCTCTGAATTAAGTACAGTCTGGCAAAGGGGAATTCAAGAATTTCAAGCAAAAGGTTAAGTTACATAGAAAGTGGGGAGACACTTTAAAAAATATTCACTGTGTGGTCTGAAATTCATTCTGTGGAACTTTTACTTTATTTGTTATAATTCTGATGATTTCATAATGGTTAATAATAATTACAAAGCTTTGTGTAAAGAAGAGCCATTTCATGTTGCTATATTGCAATAGATATGCTTTAGACCAAAGTAGCTGAAAGCATTAATGCAATAAAATATAATTGTGCAGCTGAATTATCCCTTGAATTATTGATGCAATATTGACTCATTTAGTATCTCTCATAACAAATGGGGAGAAAATATACTTACAGGTTAATATGCCCTAGCAAGGGAAGAAATACACAGCAGCTGAAACCATAAATTTGGTAATTTTATCACCCTATGTTTTATTAAAATCCATTAGATTCCTTCAGAGGCACAAGGTCAAAGAAAGGGGAAAAAAAGGTGTTTTGCACTAGTTTAAATGGAAACAAAACAATGCCAATTAAATAACATCTGTCATTTTAATTACCAACATTCATTTTCTGTTAATTCTCCTTACTACAGAGATGTGGTTAAACAAGAAACTGTTAATAGTTCATGGACTCTTTGGCCCCAATTATCTATCTACTCATGAATTGTCTTTGTTTTTGCTGGAAAATTTGCTGCATTTACCATATGTCTAACACATGTGAACTCAGAAGTGCATTTAAATACCAATGATCCCTAGGACAATGTTCTATATACAGTAAATAATTAGTAACCAATTTCCATGTGGTACTGGGATAAAATCCAGACATTTGTGCTTGCAAGCCAAGTGCTGTATCACTGAGCTACATTATCAGCTCTTTTTTTATTTTTGTCTTTGAGACAGGCTTTCTGTAATTTGCCCAGGCTGGCCTTGAACCTGTGATCCTTTTGACTGAGTCCACTAAGTAACTGGGATTTCAGGTGTGCACCAACTATACTCAGAAGTAAATTCATGTTTTTAACTACAGAAACCATTTGTTCTCATTTTTTAAACTATATATGCACTGCCTATTTAAATATTTCTTTCTTCATAGCTGTTTAGCAGTTTGAGGAAAGAAACCATGCCTTAAGCTCTTTGTGAATGTCCTAGAGTTTCAGAAAATGTACTCTTTGGAAATAAATTAATATGTACAAAAATTACTTAAAGCATTAAATTATCATACTAAATTAATGCAAAATGTTACTTCTAGCCTATCAGTAGCCTAAATATCAAACTAAATGCAATTTTTACAACATATCTGAATGTGATGACTATTGTCACAAAGAATAGCAGTGAATGTCCTCAGTCTTTTTGACCAAACATTCTTAGGGTAAGTTTTCACATAATGAGGTTTCAAGTCTTGGTAGATTTCCACTAAAATGTTGAACTTTACTGAACTTCCAGGTAATTACTTTGAGCAAACAAGGACCTTTTGAGTTCTTAAACTCACACAGACAATTGTTGGTGTTTCTAACATTTCAAGTGAATGTGTTAAACTTTCACAGATTTTTTAAAAAAATTTTTGTGGACTTGTTCTTTTTGTTACTTTTTAAAAAAAGGAATCACAGTTTGGCCAGACCTTACTGCCTTAAAGAGTCTATAAAGGAAAAAAACAGATAAATTATTTTTCCCCTTTGTATCTTCAGGTTAAGTGTTCTGCATTTCATTGAATGACACCTTAGAATAGGGGAGTTGTGGCACAAATAACTGAAAATAAGGTTTTATTGTAGAGGAAAACACAACTGTTTAATTTCATTTTTATCTAGTAAGTCCCTACCAGTGTCAAGAGGGTCTTCAATAATGCTTGTTAGGATGCACTGAGAATTCTACACTGCTGGGAATATGCAGTATGTAATGTGATGGAAGAAATCCATCTTCCTTGTCTTGAGTCATTCTGGAGAATGTGAACAGCAACATCTGAGTCTGAGAGCTAATGGAAGATTGTACACAGCTAATGCGTCCCTGCTATGTATAAAAATGTTCTCCAGCGATCAGTGGTTCAGTTTGGTGGCAGAGCACATGCTTCACCCAAACAAAGCCCTGGTCTCAATAGCACCTCCCCAGAAATGCACTTTTAGTCTAGAGGATTAACCTAACATTATTACACAGGTAACTGAGTCACTGTTTCCCAAATTGGGAAAATCCATTTCCTTTGATGTCTCTCTTCTCTCCTGCATTACTACTCCACATCCCATGGAAAGCCCAGTTTATTTAGATCCCTGGAGCAGCACCACCATCCCTGGAGTTTTTGTCACTACTTCATCTGTGCTTCCTCTTTATCTAGTACCTACCTCTACTTATTAAACACTCTTTGTGACAAGCCTATCAATCTCAACAAACTGTATGCACTATTTGAGAAGGTATTCTTTCTTACTTAGCTTTGCATCTCCAGCATCAAGTATGATTCTCAACATATAGATATTTTTATTATGTTGCTATTATTAAAGGATAAAAATTTGTTGTTGGAAATATTTGTCCCACTGCACCTCAAACAAAAGGAGTAGGGCTAATCCATTTTAGAGGCTACATTTCTAAGTTTTGTGTAACAGGAGGAAAGGAGAATCAGGAAAGGGGCATGTATCAAGATAAAGAAGGAAACAAGAGAGTTTGCCTCAGGAACCCTGGACTAGAGAATCCCTCCGTCTAAAATGTTATTCCTCTGATCTTGACATATCTGGATGGATTTTGTCATTTAGATCTCAGTTTATCTCATAAGTACACAATGTAATCACTTTGTCATCAATTTGTTACATCACCTTATTCTAATTCTCTGCATGGTATTAATCATAGTCTGGTTATTTTAATTTTTTCCCTATTCAGTGAACTGTTTATTCAGTGCCTGTCTACTCCCCCACTAAAATGGTATGATCCATAAAATGCCACTGTTAACTACTCATATCTGTGAGTATATAAAATAATGCATAGCTCATAGCACATGTTTAATAAATTTTTATCAAATGAGTTGATTTGAAAAGTAAATTATTATAAAATTTGTTAGTTTTTTTGCTTATAATGTATTCTTTATAAAAGCTGTCATCTAAACATTATTTGGTGTGATCTAAATTTCTGAGAAAGAAATGGCAGAACTGGGAAGTGGGAAAATGGAATTTGTCTATCATGTTTGTAAATCTGGATGAGAAGAGAAAGAATGAAGTTCAAATACATCTTTAGAATGAAGAATGGTAATATTTGAAGGGGATAATCAATGAAAACAGATGGTAGAATGCTTCCTTGATAGCTAATAGGATACAATAATAGAAATGTGGGCAGACTCTTGGTAAAATCACTTGAACATCGAGGTCAATTTGAATTTAAAATTTGAAGTACAATATTCATTTGATTTGTATTTTCATTTGTATAAATGACAGAGAAAATGTTGTCTGCCCTCTATCCTGTTTCTTGTCTTCTGTGTGCCCAGTCAACATTTTGATCCTGTGGTGTGGAAGGTAGAATGAGGCAGACATGTTTACCACTTCTAGACTCAGTCTCCAAAAACTACCAGGAGATCTACCCTTCTCCTCATTCAGTAGATGGTTCCCAAATTCCTATGCACAGAAAAATACTCCCAAAGCACCCAGCAGGATTGCAAAGTCAAGGAGAGGTGAGCTCTGTTAGGCTACTGAGATACCACAGCACAAGCTGTCAGATTTATTTTCCTTGCAACAAACTCCACAGCTGCCTCTGGAACTGCCATCTCTATGATTCCATGATGACTAGTGGTCAAGATGCTCTGGTCCAGGGCTGATTTTATCCAGGAATGGAAATAAGACTCAAATTAGACCATCTGATTTGCCTACTGTAGGATTGTTTTATGTGGAAACAGGGGAAGAGTTTCAGACCCTGCATAGAAAGGATGACATTGGAAGATTAAAGGCAGTCTCCAAGAGACTGAAGCAGGCAAGCAGGGGAATGCTAAGGTGCTGATTTTGTACACATTTGAATCTTTGACTTCAGACATCTCAGTGGTCCAGCTAAACCCTGTTTTTTTCCAAAATTTTCAGATAACTTACTATTCTTCTATTCCTTTCTGCATGGAATATTTGGATTTCTATTACTTAAAATCAAGAATACATGCATAAAGCTGAGGATGAGTAGGATTATATATTTTAAATTTTTTATTCTATTTAGTTATAATACACCACCAGGATATACCCTGACATAATCACCAAAGTGTATAACACAACCCATTCCAACTCAGTCCCTAGCACTTACCCCAAGGTCCCTGCTCCCCTCTCTCCACTCCACCTGACCTTCTTCAATTCATTTACAGTTAATTTTTTAATGAGTGTCCTCTGTATACACTCAATGCTGGGACACATGCATGCAAAGTCTGTCCACTGTTTCTCCCTTTTCTTGTCCCTTCTTCCTCCTCCTTGATCCCCTTCGTCTACTCTACTGATCTTTCCTCTACTTTGATGAAATTCCCTCTTCCTACTTTTTTCAACCTCCCCACCCTTATTTTGGATTAGCTTCTGCATGTCAGAGAAAACATTTGACCTCTGACTTTTTAGGACTGGCTTATTTCACTTAGCATGATAAGTCTTCATTTCCACACACTTACCAGCACATGCCATAATTGTATTTTTCTTTATATCTGAATAATACTCCATTGTGTATATATACACCATATTTTCTTCATCCATTATTCTGTTGATGTTCACCTAGGTTGGTTCTTTAGATTGGCTATTGTGAATTGTGCTTCTATAAACATTGATGTGGCTATATCACTGCAGTAGGCCAATTTTAAATCCTTTGGATATATATCAAAGAGTAGGATTGCTGGGTCATATGGTGGTTCCATTTCCAGCTTTTTGAGGAGTCTGCATACTGCTTTCCAGAGTGGTTGCACTAATTTTTGGCCCAACCAACAATTTACAAATGTATATTTTTCCCCAATGTACATTCATCTTTGCCAACATTACGTGTATTCTTGATAACTCATTCTGACTGGAGTGAGATGAACTTTATTGTGAGTTTACATTTCCCTAATTGCTAGAGATGTTTGAACAACATTTCATATATTTATTGACCATTTCTATTTCTTTTGAGATGTGTCTGCTTAGGTTTTTATTTATTTATTTATTTTTTGGTCCATTTATTGATTAAATAGAATTCTATTTTAACAAATAGAATTATTTAAAATTTCTGAAAACCATTAAAAAAGGACTTGTTTCTTCACATGAGTAAACTTGAGTCATAAAGCACCACTACCCATTTTAAGATAAATAGTTTCTTAAAAAGGAGAAATCAGGCTCCATTTGCTATGGAACAAGAAAAATGAGAAACAATTGAACTTCACCAAATGATTAGGTTGGTCTATATTACAGCACTGTGTCCCAGACTCTAATGTTGGTATTAGTAACCAGGCACTTTGTTAAAATGCATATTTGTATTTAGGTTTCAGGTACAGACTGTGATTCTGTAATACTTTCAAATGATGCTATGCCCTGTCTGCTACCACTTGTTGAGTAGTAAGGATCTACAGGATTGTACATATCATGTGGTTGTTTTTTGTCTTTGAATGTATGTCTTTGAATAGACAACCAGAGTAGCTGCAAATCTTTTCTCAAAACTGGTGGTACTCAATGTGTGTTTTTCTGAACAGCACCTTTTGCATTATCTGTGATGTTGTTTGGAGTACAAATTGGATATCCATACCCTGATGCTCTGAATTGAAAATATGGGGAGGGAGGTCCAGGACACAGTTTTTCTTGCCACTATGGGCAATTATTATATTCTTTAATGTTTAAGAACTCTATGGAAGGAATCTGTAGAATTGAGACTGACAAAGTATGTTTGATTAAATATCATTTTCATTGTCATTAGAAGTATGTTAAAACTAAGAAAGAGTCACAGAGCAAATCAAAGACTCCAAGAAAGCTGAATCATCTTGAATCCTGTTTTAACCCTTCATGTATTTACTTTTAGAGAAGGTGCATGTGTGTGGCAGCACAGTCCAACAGGATGACTGGAAATACTGCGGTACCATGGAGGAGCAATGTTTCTTAGGTCCATATGCAAGATGCAACCTCTCCAAAGAGCAGTTTCTCCACATAAAAATGGGAATTGCTAATTTTTTTCTAGATAAATGAGGAAAATTTGATGATTTATGTATATACTTTGAGAACTCTAACCACAAAGGAACTACTTAGTTGATAATTGTATAAAGAGATATTTTAGTCAATTCTGAAGAGTTTGTTATCTGTCAGAGAAGGGAAAATTTATCAGAGGGAGATAAAAATAATATAAGAACAAAAACATTCATAAAAATGGGCAATGAGGACATAAGTGATTTTGAGAATCACTTAGGCCCTATGCAATAGAAAAGCAGAGTTCAGAAGTACAGGCATGATTTTATTCATTGTCATCTTCTACATCCCCTTTCCCCACTATTAGTACTCCCAGTTAACATGAATAGATGCATTTTAATGACCAACACTCGGATATAAATTCATTTTAATCTTTGACTCTAGATAATAAGCTTATTTTAAAAAGAGTCTACTATTTATTTTCTATGGATGTACTTGAACTGGATCAATGCAGTGGAAAAGAAACTGAAGAGGAGAGAATAGCAGAATTACAAAGCCTATGCTTGCCTGCCTGTTACTACCCTCTTTTGTGTCTAGCGCCAGCCTGGGGAAGCTGGAAGCTGAGTATCAACATAAGACAGAGATGCCAAGGAAATGATTCATCTTCAGGAGACTTTGACCTAACCTGGGCAATGCCACAAAGGAAATGACTGAGAGGAAATGAAGATAAAGTCTGGGGCAGAAAACAGTGGAGAAAATTAAGTTTTGTATCTTGTATTTTTAAATGACAATACTTAATGTCTCTGAGCTCTCAATTAAAGTAAGCTTAATATGTCCTTTGTTCTTTTGGGTCACATTGTTCATAGTTCCCCCTCCCCACCCTGTTTATTTGTTGTCTATTCCATTTTAGTTTGTACAGAGTGTGATTAACACCCCATTTATGTCCCTCTCTGAAATGTTCATGAAGACAAACATAGATGGTCTTGAAAATGACCTTTGTTGAATCCCTTGATACTTTTCCCCAAAATGGATGTTTTAGCATTTACAAATCACTTTCATTTTCTCTTTGCCTGCTAGAGACGTTTGAATCTCAGTGGTAGTTTTCCTCTCCAAACACTGTGGTTTTTAAAGGATCAAATAAAGTTCATAGTGGCTTATCTCAATTTCCCTGGGATAACTCACATTTCAAAATGAGAAAGTCAGAATAAATCAACAGCAGTAGCAAGCAGTTACCAAGGTCTCTATTTGGGGTACTTGCCTTCTTGTCTCTACTACAAAAAGAATTTGGAGTGTGGTCTCAAGGAGATAGGGGGTCAGCAGTCAGAAGAGGTAATGGAGGTGATTGATAGGTGAATGGGTGTAACATGGCATCCAAGAAAGGCAAATATGGGAAGAAACTGCAAGCTTATCGAACATTTTTACCTTGGAACAATTGTTACAAATCAGCAAATATATAATGGGGGAGGGACAGAAACTGAAACTAGAATACCCTACAAGAAGGCCATCTGAGGCTGCAAAGACTAAGCAGGAAGTGGGAAGACCATATGAATGTTTGGTGTTATTAGTTATAATAACACAAAAGTTTTCACCACTTATTGGTGCTTGCTATCATGCTACATGAACCTTAGAGGTATATATTATGATCCACACCACACATGAGTTATACTTTAATGTTTTTTATTGTTGTTATTCAGTAGTTATAGATGGACAACATACATTTAGTTTATTTTCTTATACGGTGCTAAGGATCGAATCCA
The DNA here is from genome assembly GCF_902686455.1 of Sciurus vulgaris. Taxonomy (NCBI): domain Eukaryota; kingdom Metazoa; phylum Chordata; class Mammalia; order Rodentia; family Sciuridae; genus Sciurus; species Sciurus vulgaris. Next base: position 78,488,008 of record NC_136472.1, read on the forward strand.
GTGCCTTCCATGTGCTAGGCAAGGGCCCCACCACTGAGCTACAGCCCCAGCCTGAGTTACAATATTTTACATTCATTTTCAAGGTATGGTTTAAAACTATTGTTCAGAGGGAATTGAAGAAATCCTGTTACTAACAATTTGGAACCAGGTTTCAAAGCACATCTTTATTGTTCAGTTACTTAGTAAAGACTATATTTGAAATACTAGTAGTGGCTTGTTACAGCATTTTTTCCATCTTTAGCCAGCAAACACACACTGCCTTCCTTCCCCAGACCACAAAGCCTTCCAGTGTAGTGTTGGAGAACAAAACCTTAGATAATGCCATTAATTTCTCAGCCTATTTCCTAGTTTGCTAAATTGAGATATTGTGAGTGTGTGTGCTTTATAAGATAGTTATAAGGATTGAATAAGTTAAGGTAGGATGGCAGTGAGAACATCAATTAATGTGTGGAAGACAGACTATGATCCATCATTATTCTGGATTAGGCTACCAGAAGAAGGTAGTGTGTGGTGGCTATAAAAAGGTAATTCTTATTGTTTAGAAATGCCAATCTGGCTATCACTGGAAAGGAGTCAAATTTATAAACAAGTATTAATTATAATAAGAAACTGAGTGGAATACATGTTAAAGACTATTGAAGAACTGATTAAATTTTATTGCTAAGGATAATTAAGGAAGGGCCCATGCAGATTGTGAAGAGAATTAAACAGGGCTCTTCTGCAATAGTGCAGTTTCTTCACTTACACACCACTGGCAGTGGTTATGCCAATCTCATTCTGTTGGTGATGAAACAGAGGACAAAAACAACTTTCCAAGCTTTAAAAGTTACAATTATATAACAAATCATCTCTATAGCATGACCCTTTGCTTAACTCCAAAGTCTGCGCACATTCCCTATAACTCAGTGTTGAGATATTCTAGATTCCTGTAGACACACAGACATCTCATCTAAAGTTTGGTATATGATTGGCCATCTTCCTTTGAGGGGAAATATAATTCATTTAAAATGAGAGAGTAATCTATTAAAGGTTCAAAAAATAAACATCTCAACAGTTAGAAAAACATTAGTTTCAATACAATAGATGTTAACTTCATAGTAAGGTAAAATGCAGTTATACATGTATTCTTACTTAATATCTAAGTTAGAGTTAGATTGGTGGAGTAATTAGTTCTGGTGTTTGTACCAGAACTGGCAGCGATTGCACAATATGCTGACTATAGTTAATAATGTAAAGTATATCTCAAGCTCGAAGAAAGGATTGTAAAAGTGTTCAATGTAAATAAACGATAAATGAGCAAAGAGATCTGTTTAACATGATTTAAGTATTATGTTATGTTTGCATGTAGTAAAAAATATACGTAATACCCCAATAATATAGACATTTTTAAGTTACCAGTTAAAAATACGTTTTTAAAATGTGCATGTAAATTTAAAATGTGTACATACTGAAAAGATTATCAGCACCAAAAACAAGGCTGCTGAGGAACATATGTGGCAGGTACCACTGTGCAGCTTCTGTTGGCACAGGCAGTCTTCACAGCACACCTGCAAGTATGGGCCATTTTCTCCATTTTGCAGAAGATAAAACTGAGGTGCCTCAGATTAGCTAATTTTATCAAAATGTTACTGGGATTGAACTCTGAAATCTTCCTAACTCCAAACTCTACTTATTTCTTATTATTCCTTTGGGCCAAATCATAAACAGTAAATTTTAAGTTAATACTGTGCAAATCAGCATTCTGATAAACCAATTAATGCAAATCAATTACTAATAGAGAAGTTGGTAAGAAGAGCAACCTTAAACAAGTGAGAAGTTTGGGGAAAAAAAAATGAGAATTTTTTGGAAAAAGAAAATAGTTCTTTATTCCCTCAGAACAAGCACCATTCTTTAAGATGGATCTGCAGACTATGTAAATACATTCCTAGAATTTTATCCTTAGAAAATATTTTGAGAGGAAAAATGCCATATATAAAGAAATATTTTCTATATATGAGGAAGAATATAGAGCCAGATTGGTGACCTACAATAAAAGATGAGTTCTCCAAATAACTATGTATCAGCAGGTTCAATATTATATTTACACAAAATTTCAAATTGTGAAGTCTGTTAAATTTTGAGAAACTTTTTTGACTTGTAAAACAAATAAAAATTTACGTGCTTCTTTCTTTGTTTTGTTCTACTTGTTTGTTTTCAGAATGCAGATAGTGAATTTTAAACTTACCTGTGAAGTATTATGAAGCTATCTCAATTAGCACTGATGATGGTAATGTGTAAAAATTAAAGAGTGAAAATTATTTTTATATATACCAAGTTATTTTTACAACTTAGTCATTATAAATATTCCTAATTATATATAAGAACCATTCTAGTTATTATGAGTATGTAACTTTCTTCCATTTTTCTGCCTTGATACTACATATTATAGCCTTCAAGAATTCATGAATAGACTAGCACATAGGTGGCACTTCTGTGTTCAGAGAAGACTAGATGGGAGAGAATAGATTCATATATATGATACACAATGTAAGATTAACTTTGGTCTTTTTCTCTCAAAACATGATCCCTCAGAAATACTGAATTGCATACCTTTCCTGTCCTTTTCTGATACAAACCTACTCAGAATCTTGGTCTTGCATGTTCCAAGTGAAGTCATTTATGCAAAGGAATAAAAGGATCCAGCAGAGAGCTTCCACTTGATGGATAATGCTCCCTAGGTAGGCGGTAAAGAAGAATGAAGAGAACTGCAAGACAGTACCAGAAAAGAGAACTCAGGTAAAAAGCCTCTAATTTTAGCCAAACTCTAGGAGTCATTGCTCATGGGACACTAAGAAAGCATCCCTGGAGCAATACCATCAGAATGATGCCTTGAGTTTGTGCAATACTATAGTATCAGATGTAGGGAAGCCACCTGCACATACTATATACATTCTTTTTGCACAGTGACATTGAGATGTTCCAAGATGTCATAGCAAAATGTTTTAAACTCTAACATTCATCTGTGCAGAAAATAATGCATGAACTCCAAAATTTTTCAATCATTCAAGACTTAATTGAGATGTTCTATGTTTTATGTGCCCATTCTTGATACACTCAGTTAACCTTAACATCACTGTCATCTATGTTTCCAACCCAGTTTCCTCATATTCTATAACAGAATTTCAACCTTTAATTGTGTGGCCACCTAGTCTGTAGGACTATGAATTCCTGAAGCCAGAAGACTTGTGAGACTGGCAGGCCTCATAACTATATATCTGATTTCAAATCCTTAAATTACCAATTACTAGCTTCATTAACTTGAACCCATTTCTTACCTTTCCTGAAAATTAGGTCCTTTTATTTAAATGGGAAGAATTTATATTTCCTGGAATCATTTCTAGGATTATATGAATGACAATTTATGAATATATAGGTTAATGCTTTGTATTTTAGTAGACTTCTTCACCTAAAACTTAAGAATGCTATTAATAGAATGGTCTTTCACAAACCTTCAGGGATTGGTTTTCTCTTTCCTTGTATCATGTCACTAAAAGAACTGGTCAAAACTGAAATAACTGGTGGTATCATGAACAAATTTTGATATATATTAATTGGGTCACTCCACTTTTATTTTATGAAAACTAAAATTTAGCTAAACCCTTTAAAAACTACTTCTAATACAAATCCCAGAGCTAACCCTTTTAAACATTTTTCCACATAGATTCTGTGTCATATTAAGGGCACTCTATAACCTTCAAGGATGAGATGAGTAGACCAATTCTTAAGTTACACACTGTGTCCAGAAACTAGATGGGAAAGAATAGATTCACATACTGGATACACAAAGGAATATCTACCTTCATCTTTTTCTACAAACACATAACCCCTTAGCAATACTGAATTGTATACTCTTTTCTATCCTTTTCTGATACAAACCTACCCAGAATCTTGGTCTTAACTAATATTGCAAATTCAAGTTAAAATTTTTGTGAATCTGCCAGGAGCCTGTAGGGAACCTTCCTCCAAAGCAACACTTTCATAAAAAAACAGTCATGATGATTTTGACCTACACTCCCTGAGGCTGTAAATCTTGGCGTTCTTTTCCAGGTGGACATTTCTAGCTCAGTTCTGGTACTTACAAGGTACTTATTCAATGTTCTTATGAAGTAAATGAATGAGTTAATGGTCAACCAGTCACATCACAGCTATAATTTCAGTCCCAGTTTTAAAACAGTGCCAAAAGTTGTTGCAGCTTTTATTGGTACCACTCTTTCTCTGATGGATGAATTAAAAGCTAGATAAGCTAAACATAGAAGTTCTCCAGTCTGACTCTGTACTCTTCCATAGCATCCTTGCAAGTGGGTGTATCCTGAGCTATTGATGGGTATGAAGAGCTGCAAGACTGGAGCACACCGCAGCTTAGGGTAAACAAATGTCCTTGTGAAATGGCATTAACAAGGGAAATAAATGAAAGCTCAACTTCCAGATATGAAAGAAAATTTATAGCACAATTCCACAAGAGAAAGCCTTTTTAAAACAATACTTCTATTTAAAATAAATTCTATTATAAAATAGTCTCCATTTCAATCTTGTTTCTATAATTTCTCAAATTTTGTAATTAGGATAAATTATTTTGCATTTAGATATAAATATTTAATTCTTTGGGATTAAAAAAATGAAAATCAAATTATGATGATGGCACAAATAATGTAAGCAACGTTAAAATATGACTCATAATGTGGCATCCTAATCCTAATATAACTATTTAAATGCTTTCTGTGTGCTATGTTACATGTATTTTAAAAACAAACTTAAGATGATATAGTGAAACTTTATATTGTTCTCTACATTTCATAAAAATGTACTGATATTAGTATTTGTGATACATCCAATATCATTTCATTGTTTTTTCAAGTGGCAGCAAAGAATTTATCCATTCCCTTATTAAGAGTGTTTTCCCTTTTTTAAATATCAATATTAAAGACCAACACAATGATTATTATGGCCACCTTTTTTCCATATTTTTGAAAACATTCAGATACACATCCTTTTGAAAGACCCTGCCCACCCCAATTTTTATGTGCCACATTACCTTGCTGTACTTCATACTACTTGTCTCATATGTAATTTGTTTCTGGAATGTGTGTGTTTGGTATGTGTGCACACATCTGTGTAAGTGTGCATGTATATCTATACATGTGGAAGAGTCCCCATTACTTGCTTGCTGAGGACAGGGTTTACCTATCTTTTCATTCTGTTACAATGCCAGACATATGTTCAGTATTCATAAGGTGAGCAACAGTAAAGTTTGACTCAATGCTCAATGCAAATCTTAAGCAGTGAATTAGTAAAAGAATTGAAAGAATAAATAAATGTATCGTTTTGGACAACCGATTGCTCTCTCTTTATATTTCACTCATATTTGGAAATATCATTTAGAATTTTGTACACAGTAAATGAAATTTGTGTAAAATGGTAAAGTAAAATTTATTATATTATTTCTAAAGTTCACATTAAAATAATACATGGAAAATCAGTATAGGAAATATCTTCATTACCACATTCAAAATAAATACAAGGTTTTCATTAACTATATGTGTGTTCTTATTTGCTTCTACAAATTTACACGGAATTATGAGTTAATTACTTAGCATATAGAACACACTGAAGTTAAATTTCTAAGCCTATTTCTCTTCATGTTAAATTCCTAAGATATATTCAAAGAAACATTTAGAAGACTGTTTTAGATATAAATAGCGTTATGCACATCTGATTGAATTTATGGATTATTTATGCTGTATTCAGGAAAATATGCTGAAAGCATCGTGGTACCGACAAAAGGTTAAAATGCTAAACATGAAGAATGTTATTTATATGCATTTTAATTGGTGTAGAAAAGTATAACCATAAATCCGCATGCTATACTGAAAGCATTATAAAATGAAAAGGCTTTTAAATGTCTATTTCAAGGTTGACAGTGTCAAGCTATTGTAGCCAAAATATCTTTTTGTGTTCAGGGTACAAGGTAAAGATGCCTATAATTTTTTCCCCACAAAAACTCCAGGGGAAAGATAATAATATGAGCTCTTAGAGATCTACTCTAACCTCTCTAAAATAATAAGCAAACAAAATCCCCCCCCATATCAATATTCCCTATTTGTTGTGGAAGTATTTTTAGAAAGTAAAGGAAAATTGTTTTCAGTAATTGTTTACACACAGAATAATTTAGTAACATAGAAAGAACAATTCTTGATTTTGGACAGATGTTCAAAAATTCTGGCATAGTAATCAAAGTAAGCTTTCTTTCTAGGCCCTAGTTAACTCATTTCTAAATGAAAAATACTACCACTAATAATAGCTTCACTCTCTCATGAGCTAATTGTAGTGGTTAAATTAATAATTAAAAAAACATATATGCCTCAAACATGATACACACCCTATCATGACTAGTCCTATACTGAAAACAGACAATGGGGTATCATTGTAAGGTGACAGGATCACCCAATGTCGTTTTTGTTGTTGTTTTGTGGTTTTGTGTTTGTTTTTTGTATTTGGGATTGAACCCAAAGACATTTTATCACTTTTGTTATTTTGAGACAAGTTCATGCTCAGTTGCCACTTAGGACTTCGCTACGTTGCTGAGGCTGCCCCTGAATTTGCAATCCTCCTGCCTCAGTCTCTACAGCCACTGGGATTGCAGGGGTGCACCACCATGCCCAGCTACATGGTTTCATTTATTCCTAGGTTACCAGAGAAGGAGAATCACTACACCAATGGCTTGATTTGAGAAGTTGCACATATTTGGAAGGCACAAGAACGATTTGTATTAGGAACACTGTAATTGAAAATAATCACAAGGAAAAAAAAAAAGATCTAAGTTAAGCAAACATAAAGCCAAAAATAAATTAATTACTGTTAATTCACATAATTAAAATTTCAAAGTCAGTTCTAGCTTTAAATATAGCTTGATTAGAGGCACAATATTCAGCATTTAGAGGGAAAAGTACGTAACTTGCCCTCTTTCTTAAAAAATCAGCTAGTGAACATTCTGTTGGTTTGTAATTGGCTTGGCTAGGGCCATACACCATTTCTGAAACAATCACTGTGACCAGTGGCATGGGAAACTAAATGGCCACCTCAAGTCCTGTCTCCACTGGAGCTTCATTGCACAGAGAGCAAAAAAAAAGGATGTTACCTTAAAAACCGCAGGCTTCCTTGTCCCCGACAAACAGCATTTTAGGTAAACAAATAATTTAGTGGCAAATAATTTTCTACTCCAAGACCTAAAACCATCTCATGGGGGTGATATAGGTACTATGGAAATTCATTTTGAGATTCAGATCCATAACAGAAGACACTTGTGTTTTGTAGAATGTTGAAGAGCACTCATCTGAAATTATGTTTAGCATTTAGCAAAGGCTGACCACTATTACACTCCCAGAGGAAGACACTATAAAAACTAATATTTTTTCCTCTAACACTAACTGTTCACCCACTCCTTCCCTCCTTCCTGCCCTTTGGTCCATCCTCACTTCATTCTATTCTTTCCCACTATTATTACCTTTTCAAACCTTTATTGACCACCTTAAATGCACAATTCTCATATAAATTGATTTTTTTAAAGAGATCCTGTTTTCTCTAATGAAATATGTGATCTTGTTGGAATGGTACTACAAAGGTGGATACTTTTTTTTTTTTTAAATGCTTGTTAGGACCAGAAAGGTATAGTTGCTTGGAGTGGGGGTAGCAAACACTGTTAATTCCTAATGGAATTAAAATGAGTCTTGGAGGTAAAAGCCCTGGACCATGTTCCTAGTTTTGGCTTTTATCAACTTTGTGGGTTTTGGACAGTCATCAGTCCTCTGACTCTCCATGCATGTGGTAAAGGTGATGCTGCCTGCCTGACAGCAATGTTGACAAGATCTATCCCATGGCTGTGGGAAAGTACAAAGCACTCTGAGATGCAGCTGGCATCGTGGATGTTTTTAAATAAAGTGTTGTGCATCTTATAAGATGGAGGAATGCTTTAATTTACAGGAATCAAGAAAGGCTTCATTGTGATGAGTTCAGCCACATGAACAGCACACACAGAAGGGAAAGGCCTCTCTGGTGTTAAGGGAAAAGATGTCAAACAGAAATAAGAACGTTCTTTGTGACAACAGGGAATATTCCACACCAGTGAAAAATAGTGATTTTTACCTTTGTTCTCATTTTAGATGCAGAACTCTCTGAAACAAATCTTTTACAGACATATAACATGTGAAACACTAAAGGAGCTTGTTCTTGCGGAAACAGGTGTGCTCTCAGGTGGAGATGCAGACAATATAGGCACTGCCCCTACTCCACAAACTCATAGACCTTTTACTAAGGAAATTGGTTTAGATTGGCTATGGTTTAGATGAGGGTCTCCCAAAGCCCTGCACTTTAAGGCTTGGTGCTATGAGGGGTTTTAACATCAGGGCCTAGTGGAGGTCTTTAGATCACTGGGGACATGACCTTTGGAGCCCTTATCATAGAGTGAACAATTTTGCTTTGCCACGAGCTCCCCCATGTGCTGAAAGGCTCAAAGCTGGAGGGCTACCCAACCAGGGACTGGCACTTTTAAAACTATAAAATAAACATTTTCTCTTTATAAGTTGATTATCATAATTATTTGCAATAGTGGTGGAAAACTGACCAGCATAGGTCTTCAAAATGGACAATTTAAATATATCATTTAAAAACAGTGTAATAAAAAAAATAGGAAAACAGGGCTGAGAACCAAAGCATTTAGCATTGGACAATAGACCTAACGTGTAATTCTGCAAACATACCACCCTCCCTCCTCTCTCATGCCTTTGCACATGAAGATTCTTGTCAGAGGACTTCCCTCATGAACTCACCTATATCCTGTACTTCAATATTCAGCTCATCAAAGCTTTTCTTGATCTGCTTTATCCATCCTTTCAGTCTCTTGCTGATCTAAATGCCAAATCTCTGGTCCTCTTTCAGAACCATGCGTTTACTTTTCTATTGATCCTCTATAGTCATTAACTGACTTCCTCAGGATTAGAAAACAATTCTTTCTTTTCTTTCACATTTTCAACAGTTAAGTAAGGTACAACTGACATAATACACTGCAGATTTTTAAGTATACAATTTTATCAATTTTGACACATGTATACCTCCAGGAAGCCATGAGTTTACATAATGAAGTTTAACAGTCAATGTTTCCTTGTACCTCTTTCATCCCTGGTCAACTATTGATAAGCTTTCTGTCATGAGATTGGTTTGTATTTTCTAAAACTTGATATAAATGCAATCACATTACGTGTTTAGTCTGATTTCTCACTCAATATAATTCAGGTTCATTCATGAATATATAGCAATATTTTGTTAATTTTTGTTGTTGAATAGCATTCCATCATATGGATGTGCCATAGTTTACCCAATAACTTGCTAATAGGCATTAAGGTTAGTCCTGACTGATTTTTTGGCTCAAAAATAGAGAAGTTATGAATATATGTATAGAGAAATATAGATATTGACATGTGTTTATTTCTCTTATAAAAATACTGAAGTTGAATGGCTGGATCACATGGTAGGTGTATATTTAACTTTCAAAAAATATTATTTCCCACACAATATGGGGAGCACTAGGGAAGGATAGAGTTAATTTAGATTAGGTAGAGGGGAGTGAAGGAAAGGGAAGGGATATAGGGGTAGGAAGAATAGTAGAGTGAAACAGACATTATTACCTCATGTACGTATATGACTGCATGACTGACGTGGTCCTACAATATGTATAATCAGAAAAATGAGAAATTACACTTCATTTATGTATGATTTATCAAAATGTACAAATACATTCAGTCATGTATAGCTAATTAAGACAAAAATATTAATAAAATTTTTAAAATATATTATTTCCCAAAGACTTTGCCAATGTATAATACCCACCTTTAACAGAGTACTTTGAATGTTACTTCTAATAGAAGTATAATACAAAATTAGTCATGGTGGAAATATAATAGTGTTAAATGTCTTTTCCTGGGTTTATTTACCTTCAATATATTTTCCTTGCTGAAGTGTAAGTTTTAGTAAGATTTTTCACTGCTGTGACTGCAAGGACTTCACCAGAACAACTTTATTTGAGGGCTCACAGTTTTAGAGGTCTTAGTTCATAGACGGTGGATCCATCCCTTGGGGCTTGAGGTGAGGCAGAACATCATGGTGGAAGAATGAGGCCGAGGGAATCAGTTCATGTGATCAGGAAGCAGAGAGAGGCTCCACTCTCCAGATATAAAATATATACGCCATAGCCATGTGCCCAAAAAACCACTTCCTCCAGCCACACCCAACCTGCCTCCTATTACCACTCAGTTAATCCCATCAGGGATTAATTCACTGATTATGTTAAGGCTAGAAACCAGTCAGTTTTCCTCCAAACCTTCTTGCATTGTCTCACATGTGAGCTTTTGCGAGATACCACATCTAAATCATAACGGTGTATGTTGAAATCTTTTATTGTCCTTTTATTGTTGTGTTTTGAGGGTTCTTTGTATATTCTAGTACAATTCATTTATTGCATCCATTATGTGCAAACTATCTTTTCTACTAGTCTTGTGGCTGGTCTTTTCATTACTTAGCAATGCCTTTTAAAGACTAAGTTTTTGATTCTGATGAAGTTCAATTTACCAATTTGTCCCTCTACAGATCATGCTTTTGCCCTTGTATCTAAGAAATTTCTGCCTAATCAAAAGTCACAAAGGATTTCTTTCATTTTATTCCAGAACTATAATAGTTTTATGTTTCACATCTATACTTATGCTTCTAATAACACAAATTATTTATATGTTATATGAGGCATGGATTGAAGTGTTTTTGTTTTGCAAATGAAAAGTCTTCTAAAATTTTTTACATTCTATTAGGGGTTTATATACAGATAATGCTCTTATTTTTCTTGCCATATTGCACTGCTTAAACCTCCAGTACACCAGGAAATCCCAACATTGAGAACAGTCAACAGATGTCAAGAACAGGCAGACTGGCACTGATTTGGGGAGGAAGGCTTTGAGACTCCCTGGAAGATAAGTCTGTTGTCTGATAATGAAGCTCAATCAGAAGCCAAAGACTAGGTTTGGGTTTTTGTTGTTGTTGTTGTTGTTTGTTTTTGTTTTGTTTTGTTTTTAAACATAACTGCTTGTTTGGGACTCAGCACAGTACCTAAATTTTAATAAGGATACCTCATATGCTTCAAACCTTTGAAATCGATGTATAAAAATCACTGTGTATTGTAAAATGGGTGAATTTGAGATGTTAGGATTAGGATGGAAAATTTGGTAAAATTGTGCTATCCCAAACAGGAGTTATACCAAAGGGTACCATCAGAAATGGAGAAAATGAGGAAAATGTAAAAGGTGTTGCATAAAAAAAAATCCACATAGCATATCTCCTGGTTTGACCTTCTGAGAAGCAAAAATGAAGACCAGTTCCATTTTTGGTACCATTTCCCAAAAGGAATGACACAACAAGTAACTGTGTGGTGGGTAGGGGGAGCAGGGAAATATACAGGAGGAGAAAGAATTTGGTGTTCAGAGAATGGCACATTACTGCCAGAGGGGTAAAAATGCAGATGTGGGAAGAGATGTGAGAGGTGGACCAGCCCAGACTGGGAAGGTTATGGCACGCAGTGCAATGGTCTTTCAAGTTAGTCCTCTGTGCCAATGATTCTCAACCCTATGCATGCATCAGATTCACACGTGCAGATTTTAAAAATGTGCATGCCAAAATCTGAATTATTTATGTAAGAATTCTGAGATACAGTCCAGATATCTAATGATTTAAAATATTAACAGCTGGTACTGGAAACAGCCAGATTTCAATGTCAGAATGACTTTATAGTACAAAGTCACTATAAAAATAAGACAATAGATATGTTCTTTAATATTGTATTCTGATACTTTCTAGTATATCATAGTCATAAAACTGAAAAATATTAAAATTCATTCAGTGCAAAAAATAATACCTAATATATTCCCAATAATTATTTCTCCAAACAACTTATTGAGGTAGTATATTCTGGATGGAGTAATGACATTTCATAATTATGAGGTATCAGACATACTTACAATTCTTTTTTTTTTTTTTTTTTGGAGGGGATGTACCAGGGATTGAACCCAGGGTTACTTAATCACTGAGCCACATCCACAGTCCTTTTTCATATTTTATTTAAATACAGGGTCTCATTGAGTTGCTTAGGGCCTTGCTAAGTTGCTGAGGCTGACTTTCAACTCACAAGCCTCCTGCTTCAGCCTCCCAAGCTGTTGGGATTACAGGCATGTGCCATTGTACCTAGCATACTTAAAATTTTTTGGATGGTAGAACACAACACAAAGACTTAGACCTGAAAATCAGTATTACTGACATCTCCAACAGAGAGAAAGTTACCATACAGGGTCAACCACCCATTCATACCCCAGGAGAGGGCAATGGCAAGCTGGGATTTTACAGGATAACTCATTTATTACAAGAATAGTGTGGTTAGCTAGGTTTTATGGACTTCATGAGTTTGGGCACTTTAGTAATTCCACTGCCTTTGTTACTAGGATTTTGGACCTCTGACATGGGTATATTAAAAACCAGAAGTATGAGAGCTTGATAAGGGGTGTTTAGGGTAAAGGTTTAGAAAATTGACAGCAAAGGGGAATTAGAGGTTTAGCCATGACTTTGAAACAGAATCAAGACATTACATTACATCATTTAAAATATATCTTAGGTATTCACGTATTAAGTCATGCAATTGTTATGTTCCATAGCTGACTTTTGACTATCCAGTAATTAGATCCTTTCATATTTGAAAATTCCCCTCTGTGTGAATCGCAGGGAGAACAATCCTGCCTCCTTCTAGAGAAATGAAATGGCCAAACACTCTTCTCCATGTTCAGGCAGCACAGACATGGACATGTAGCTGAGGCTCAATCAGAATTTCTGTCCTAGGAATTTAAAAATGACCATAATCACACAAAGAAGAACAAAAAGAAAGTGAATACCTTCAGTGATAACTGCTACCTCTGTTTCCAAAGTAGAAGATCTACAGTGCTGGATACCAACCATGCTAATGAGCTTGCAGCAGCAGAAGTTTCCATGGCATGGTTTTGACTATGATGCTAGTGCCTATTCAACCTTGAATTGTGCCTGGTCTCTTAGTTTGATTTTCTAGGTTTCTGTGAATTCTTTAATATATTCCATAAGTTCCTTTTCTACTTGAATCAACTAGAATTAACGTATGGCCTTCCACTAAGAAATCTGATTAGTCCTTGGATATCAGAATATTTAGAGCAGTCATATCCGAATTTGATGAGTTGCTCCAATAGCACATACTGTACAATAGTAGATCCTGGAATCATCATCTTGTGGGGAGAGAGTAAGAAATTGTTTCACATGTTGGAAGTGTAGCTGTATGTTGTTAAGTGAAAACAGAAGGTTTTTTCTTTGGTTGTACAGAATTTCAAACGTGAAAGGAGGTGCACATAGAAGCAAAGTAGTCAAATGGTACAGACTATAGTAGTTAATAATATTTTGTCTCTCAGCTCTCAAGCCACTCTTCACTGCCTTTTCCTGTGATCACGGAGTTTGCAAAAGTTCTCCTTAGCCCCTTAATATTGATGACACTTGGGAAGACTGCAGGAGGAAGAGTTTCATCCCAGAAGAGTTTAACATCACAGACTATCTCTGTGCACTATATTCATTTTTGGACATAACTATAATATATCTGAAGAACAAGAAGTCACCACAACCATAGTAACCTCTTTGTATTTAAACTGAGGAGAAATCTACCTTATTCCAGCATCTCTTTATAGCCTATACTTCTGCCATCTGAAATCATAAGGAATACCTCATTCTTTTATATGTGATGGTCTATCAAATGGCTAAGCCATTTTATCGACTCTATGTGATTCACATGTTTCAAAACAACCAATTAAATACTTTATATAACCACAAAGATGAATAAAATGATAATTACATAAAATATTTAATTTATAACCTACAAGGTATTGTGTAATTTCAATATAATATATTCATTCAAAGTTAGACTATAGAAGAGTTTGTAATTTTCTGTACAACATGGCAGAAATTTTGCATTTCTTTTTTTTTATTGTAAACAAATGGGATACATGTTTCTGTTTGTACATGGAGTAACAGCATACCATTTGCATATTCATACATTTACATAGAGTAATGATGTTTGATTCATTCTGTTATTTTTTTCCTCCCCCCCACCCCTCCCACCTCTCTTTTCCCTCTATACAGTCCTTCCTTCCTCCATTCTTGCCCCCCTTTAACCCCCCATTACGTGTCATTATCCACTTATCAGTGAGATCATTCATCCTTTGGATTTTTGAGATTAGCTTATCTCACTTAACATGATATTCTCCCATTTCATCCAATAGCCTACAAATGCCATCATTTTATTATTCTTTATAGCCGAGTAATATTACATGGTATATATATACCACAGTTTCTTTATCCATTCATCAATTGAAGGACATCTAGGTTGGTTCCATAGTCTGGCTATTATGAATTGAGACGCTATGAACATTGATGTGGCTGTATCTCTGTAGTATGCTGATTTTAAGTCCTTTGGGTATAGGCCAAGGAGTGGGATAGCTGGGTCAAATGATGGTCCATTCCAAGTTTTCTAAGGAATCTCCACACTGCTTTCCAGATTGGCTGAACTAATTTGTAGTCCCACCAGCAAAGTATGAGTGTACCTTTTTCCCCACATCCTCGCCAACACCTATTGTTGCTTGTATTCTTGATAATCGCCATTCTAATTGGGGTGAGATTGAATCTTAGGGTGGTTTTGATTTGCATTTCTCTTATTACTAAAGATGGTGAACATTTTTTTCATATGTTTGTTGATTGCCTATACATCTTCTTCTTTGAAGTGTCTGTTAATATCCTTAGCCCATTTTTTGATTGGGCTATTTGTATTCTTGGTGTAGAGTTTTTTGAGTTCTTTATATATTCTGGAAATTAGTGCTCTATCTGAAGTATGAGTGGCAAAGATATTCTCCCACTCTGTAGGCTCTCTTTGCATTGCTGATAGTTTCCTTTGCTGAGAGAAAGCTATTTAGTTTGAATCTATCCCAGTTATTAATTCTTGCTTTTATTTCTTATGTTATGGGAGTCCTCTTAAGGAAGTCTGATCCTAAGCCAACAAGGTGAAGATTTGGACCTACTTTTTCTTCTATAAGGTGCAGGGCCTCTGGTCTGATTTCAAGGTCCTTGATCCATTGTGAGTTGAGTTTTGTGCAGGGTGAGAAATAGGGGTTTAGTTTCATTCTGTTGCATATGGATTTCCAGTTTTCCCAGCACCATTTGTTGAAGAGGCTATCTTTTCTCCATTGCATATTTTTGGCACCTTTGTCTAGTATTAGAAAATTGTATTCATTTGGGTTTGTGTCCATGTCCTCTATTCTGTACCATTGATCTACCTGTCTATTTTGGTGCCATGCTGTTTTTGTTACTATTGATTTGTAGTATAGCTGAAGTTCTGGTATTGCCATACCCCCTGTTTCATTCTTCCTGCTAAGGATTGCTTTAGCTATTCTGGGTTTTGCATTTCTTAACCTCTTCATCTGTAAACCCAGATTGAGTTTTGGCCAATGAAATATGGACAAAAGTGTTATAGTGCACCTTGAGGTTTCTTCAGAATATCACATGGTTTACTCCACCACTTACTATACAACAGTACAAATATGGACAAATAAGGAACTAGAAATTTGGAGTCATTATTTGGAGAAGGGCCTCAACTAACAACCATGGAATCTGCACTAAATTTTGCATGTGCAAGAAATAAATCTTTATATAATTACACCATTGAGATTTAAAAGTTTATGATTGCAGCAGTGTCTATAAAATTCTTATTAATACAGATAAAACTGAAGAAATTAAATTTTACTTTGTAAACATTTCTCTCTCTGTGTGTATTAGGCAGTTTTTGGTGGTTAGAGAAACTGTAATGAACAAGACAGACTTCCTAGTTTCAAGTAGCTCAGACTGACAATGCCAGGATAGTTCACCTGTTAGATTTTAGGTTGTATCTGACAGTTCCAAAGCAAAGAATGTAAACTGTAACTTCAGGGTTTAGAAAAGAAACTAAAGTGGTGGTTCCATTCCAAGTTTTCTAAGGAATCTCCATACTGCTTTCCAGAGTGGCTGCACCAATTTGTAATCCCACCAGCAACTTATGAGTGTACCTTTTTCCCCCACATCCTCATCAACACCTATTGTTGCTTGTTTTCTCGATAATAGCCATTCTAAGTGGGGTGAGATGAAATCTCAGCTATCCCACTCCTTGGCCTAGACCCAAAGGACTTAAAATCAGCATACTACAGTGGACTCAGCCACATCAATGTTTATAGCAGCTCAAATTACAATAGCTAGATTGTGGAAGCAACTTAGATGCCCTTCAATAGATGAATGGGTAAAGAAACTGTGGTATATGTACCCAATGGAATATTTTTCAGCAATAAAGAAGAACAAAATTATGGCATTTGCAGATAAACAAATGGAGTTGGAGAATATTATGCTAAATGAAATAAGCCAATCCCAAAAAACCAAAGGTTGAATGTTTTCTCTCATAAGTGGATGATGATTCCTAAGTGGATGATGATACATAACTGGGGGCAGGGGGCAGAAGGTAAAAGAAGAATGGAGGAATGTTGGATTGTGCAGAGGGAAATGAGGGGTGGGGAGGGGCAGAGAGAAGGAAAGATAATGGAATGAGACAAACATCAGTACCCTATGTACATGTATGATTACATGAATGGTGTGACTCCACTTCATATACAACCAGAGAAATGAAAGTTGTACCCCATTTGTGTACGATGAATCAAAAAATAGACACTAAAACTTAAAAAGAAAACCAGTACACAATACTACTAGTATTTACAGTTTACAGATGAGTATTCTGAGGTCAGAGATATTAAGAACATACTCAATATTTCATAGCTCATAAATGGAAGGTATGTAATTTGAACTGGAGTTTCTTTGACTATAAAGAATACCTGAAGACACACTGTATTAAACTAGGTACAATCATTTCATAAAAATGCAGAATAAGTACCCAAATCCAATCTTTTCTATAAAAATTCATAGCTAAACCAACTGTATACCCCAATTCTCTTAGTTCACAACTTTAAGCCTAAAAACCTCAGTCTGATCTTTCTCTGGAGATGTTGACACAGGTGAAATTCAGCAGCATGATGAACATACTACAAGGTCACAGTCACTTTATGTTCTTAATTAAAATAAGAACAGTCTTATAAACATGTACTAAATTATTCACTTAATTATAAAAAGTGTATTCCATATACTTATCTTCTCATTGTATTCATGTGGATTGGTACATTCTATAACAGAAGAATGAAAATTACTGTTATTTTAATTGAGTTTAATTTTTCCTAATCTACATTTATAGAAAAATCCTTTGAAAAAATGTTATTTGTTGTATCTGTTTTTGTATCCATAATTGATTTTCTTATCAGTCTTTGTTTCTGAAAACATTCATTGTCTTCATATTATATTTTAAAAATTAGAAGTATCAATGTCTTATGGTTCTACCTTGTTAGGTTCTCAACAAAATAATTCAGGTATTATCAGAGTTGGTAGTTATTTTTTACAGACAAGTCTATTTTACTTCAATTTACAAATGTGGTGTTGTGGATAGGCTAGGAATGCTGTTATTTGTTACAGTGATAAATCTCAAGATAAACCTTTCAGGAAACATGATAGTACATGGGCAACCTAGAAAAATATTCTTTAAAACACAGTTAAAACACAGTTCTATTTATGTTGCAAATTTTTTGTTTTCTTCTCTTGGATTTTTTTCTTCTTTTTTTTAATTATTTAAACAAATGTGATACATGTTGTTTCTCTGTTTGTACATGAAGTAAAGGCATACCATTTGTGTAATCATAAATTTACATAGGCAATGTTGTTTGATTCATTGTTATTTTTTCCCTTTCCCCCCACCCCTCCCACCCCTCTTTTCCCTCTATACAGTCTTTCCTTCCTCCATTCTTACCACCCTCCTTATCCCTAACCCTAAACATAACCCTAACACTAACACTAACTCCTCCTACCCCCCATTATAGTCCTTATCCGCTTATCAGCAAGATCATTCGTCCTTTAGTTTTGTGAGATTGGCTTATCTCACTTAGCATGATATTCTCCAATTTCATCCATTTACCTGCAAATGCCATAAATTTATCATTCTTCATGGCGGAGTAATATTCCATCGTATATATATGCCACAGTTTCTTTATCCATTCATCAACTAAAGGGCATCTAGGTTGGTTCCACAGTCTGGCTATGGTGATTTGAGCAGCTATGAACATTGATGTGGCTGTATCTCTGTAGTATGCTGATTTTATGTCCTTTGGGTATAGGCCAAGGAGTGGGATAGCTGGGTCAAATGGTGGTTCCATTCCAAGCTTTCTGAGGAATCTCCATACTGCTTTCCAGAGTGGCTGCACTAATAACCCCACCAGCAATGTATGAGTGTACCTTTTTCCACACATCCTCACCAACACCTATTGTTTCTTGTGTTCTTGATAATCGCCATTCTAATTGGGGTGAGATAAAATCTTGGGGTAGTTTGGGATATTTTCATATGTATGTTGTATTGAAAATGCATGTACATAGGGTAATGATGTCTGTCTCATTCCTCCATTTGTAAGAATAGAGTTACTTTATATTAGGGAGTGAAGGGAGGGGAGGGGTATAGGTGTAGGAAGGACAGTTGAGTGAAACAGACATTATTACCTCATGTACATATATGACTGCATGACTGATGAGATTTTTCTGACATGTACAGTCAGAAAAATGAGAAGTACACTCAACTTATGTATGATCTATCAAAATGCATAAATGCATTCTACTGTCATGTACAACTAATTGGAACAAATAAAAAATTTTTAAATAAAATTAAAAGAAAACGCAGTTTATCCTTCACCAGAAGCCTAACAGCTACGAAATTCAAAATACCTCCTTCAATAGGCAAAACATATTTGTATGTAGAAATATTAGGTAGAGTTATAAATCTATTTTGGGCTATACCTTAATTTTAAACACTACTGAGTATGGAATTATGCTATAGAGATATAGACTCTGTTGCTCTATAATTATGTAGATCTGAAATTCTGGATATAAGCAAATTATAGATATTCCTTTAAAAATCATTTTACTATATAATGTGCAATTAAAGTATAATAATTCATATATGTACCTATACTTTTAATATATGCTATATATAAAATCGAGAGCTCATATGTACACATATATTTATGCATATATACTTGTGTATATATTAATACACGCATACACATATATGTGATATGAATGAAATGAGTCCTGATTGAGTGTTAGAGCATAGCCAAAATATTATTAAGATTATTTACTATATGATAAGTCTCATTTTCTAAGGAGAGTCTTTTGGAAATGCAAATAGCTAATCGACTTGAGTTTAAATTGTTAAAAATGAGAAAGGTTTTTATCAAAATGGTTAATTTTAAACAAAGATCCCATTTTTATACCAATGTCTTTGATGAAGGAGAACTAGAAGTCACAGGAAATCCATAAAGATAACAAGAAACAGTAACACTGATAAGCAAACAGCACTCAGCCTAGAGGTACAAATGAACAGACAAAAGCATTCTACTCAGGCAAGAGAACTGCTCCCAAATTGCTCAAGCGTTCATTTCTATGGTCCCATCAGCAGCACTTAGATAATGAGTTGCCATATCATTGAAGTGCAAGTAGACACTCTGACTTGGTTCTCCATCTCCAGCCTGTGCAATAGGATAAGGGACAACTAGACAGAAGGAATGAGTGTGCCCCATTATCAAGTATTAGGTTCACACTGTTTACCATGTCTTATTGACCACTCACATTTCTCTCACTTTGGCAAAGCAAATTCTTGGTCTCGTGTCTGTCCTAGCCACTCTGAATGTGCTCTGCACAGAACACACTGCTACTTCAGTCTCAGCACATTTGCATGTGAAATTTCCAACAGGAAAAAAAAAAAAAATGCCCCTACAAGATATTACTCTGCATATAAGACCCAAAAGTCATCTCCTCCTCTAGAACAGTTTTGTGAAGACATCGCCCTAATTCTCTCCCCTTTCCAATCAATATTGTCATAGAGATAGCTGTGTATGTTTTAGAGACCCAGAGCCAAACACTTAAATTTTGGGTTTACCATTTATTACAATAAAAGTTAATCAAGTTATTTAACTACTCAGCTTCAGTTCATCCACAAATATATCAAGTGTGGGAAAATGTAAATTATAACTTTTTGAAAGACATGATAACAATATACAATTTTTTTTTTTTTTTACACATAAAAGATGCTCTAGAAATACTGGTTCCTTTTACTCCACTCCTCCGCTCCTAGGCCTCCCTAGAGTTTCTACAACACCAAAGCAGCTCAACATGTCTCTGTATGCACATCCTGACTGCCTGAGCTTGATGGGAGGATCAAGATGTGTTGATCTTTTTATCTTAAACTTGGCAAAGTTCCGTAGGTCTTCAGGATGTTTGTTAAATAAACTAGTCATGTTTAGTTTCTTCTTGCTTTTCACCTAAATAAATGAATATATCTAACAAAAAACAATAACATCCCAAGTGTAATTTAAGACCATGCTTTTGTTTTAGCTTCATATTTTGCTACTTCATAATCCTAATTATTGCTGAAATGAGTACTTATTATTTCATCAGGCTGATGTTCCATACTTCTATAGCTTTTCAAATAATGTCGAATGCTCAGACTGTTTTTTATTTTTCATCACTAAAAATGATAGTTTAATGAGGACCTTCATGCATACATGCTTTTTTTACTCCAATATATTACTCATAATGTGCACCATCAGGATATACTGATAAATCAAATAAAATGTGGCTATTCTTTGGGCTCTTAAAATGATTTTTCAAATTGTTTTAAGAAGTTTTGCACAGGTTCACTCTATTAGCAATAAGGCATGTGTATGTCTGTATTAATAAAATCTCGTGAAATTCACATTTACTCTTACAGTAGACAGCTACTCTTTCCTCTACCCTTGAGTTCCTTCATTCCTTTGGGAACTCCTTTCTCACCCCTGCTGGATGGTCACCTTTGAAAGTCATTTGCTTATTTTAACCTTGTTTTCTTAAGCAGTTGATTGTTCTAAGTGTAAGCAGCTGAGACAATATTCTCATTGAGAATTTTCAAAATGGTAATGAAAAAGGGAGTCAATCTCCTTCTAGACTAATAAATAAAGGTTGCAAAATTAAAACCTTATGCTTTTCTCCTGGATGCATGAAACAAGGTCTGCTCCTTCCCAACATTTAGTCTCAACTTCCTCAGAAGTCTGTCCCCTGCCTACAAATGACCCTATCACTTCCTAGTGATTTGTTTTACAAGCATGATTTGTTTTCTTTATAGAACATAGATAAAATTACTTATTGCTAAGTCATTTATTTTTCTCTCCATCTCTCTATTTCTCCCCCTCTATGATGGAAGCTGAGTTCAATAGGGCAGATTGTTTCCATCTTATTCACAGCTGCATCCTTAGCACCTGAGAAAGTACCTGTTACAGAAGCTCTCAATAATTATGTGCTAAATAGATATTGAATGGATATGTGACATATCCAGTATTTTCCCAATAAACTTGATCTGGAGTTAATTCCCCCCAAAAGAATTCTGATTCAGACTGGTACAGAAGTAAAATACCGTGTTTCTCAAAGACTATACTTGCTTCAAGTTTCCTTAGTTATCCCTGACTTAAACAGCGAAATTTAGGGAATGCAAGAATGTAACTTCTTCCAATGAAGAAGAAACTTGTAGAAACTTCTACAGAAATAACACTCTCTAGTAATCAAGGCCTCTCACCAGGTTCCACCGTCATTTGTCATGCCATTAATTCTCTGCTCATTTCATAGGGAGCAAAGGAGTTTTTAACAACAAGAGCTCATTGCAGAAATTAAAACTCAAACTGGTTGTCCCCTGTTCATTTGCCACACGACATAGGTTTCTGGTGACATTCAGCTAATGAATTTTCTTCATGATTAACTACCCATTATACGTGGCTATTATAAAGGAAACACATTCAGCCTGAGCTGTACCCCTTACAAGCAAGGTGGTTGTATAAAGCTTCATTAATATAAGTGAGCTGGGGCAGTCTTCTTTTGTGAAGTCAGAGAAAAATGAAGCTTGAAAAATATTGCTCACAATCAAACAAATTGCTGAAACAAAAACCATGCTCTGTTGGACTGTAACCTCTCTTCTTTTTTTTTTTTTTTAATTAGGAATTAAAAACAAGCATTATGCAAATTTAGGTAGTGAATTCAATATAGTATTCTTTATTTTTTCTTTCTCCTACATGCACTGGAAGGAAGGCAGAAGAAGTTAGAGCAACTATGAATTTCTTTTGTTGTTTTAAATTAACATCATCTTGTATTTGCTTAGCTTGTCAGAAGCCTCGGTAGAACTTACATGGTGGGAAGCCTTTCACCATTGCTTAATCTGTAGTGACATCTGGTGGCCTAAATTACTTAAGTAAGTTGAAGTAAATTCAATATCTTCATTACACGTGTCTTTTAAAGACTCCTTAGTGAATACCTGTTATTTGGTCACCAGTAAGGATGAAATATTTCTTAGATTCTAATATGAAGTGTACACATGTGATGTGGCACAGAAAGCAATACAGCAAAACTAATTTATAAAGGCTATAATAATGCCTTAGTATGGAATTAAAGTGAAATCCAACTATGATTTTTCCCATTTGCAAAATAATTTGTTCTTATATTTTATAATGAACTAGGCTATTAAATACCTTAAGTGGGTAAATTTATTGAACTAGTCTTAATCATCAAACACGGTGGATACTTTAACTCCTTAAATATCAATTCATTCAACAAAGTTTTTATTAAGTACCTATACCACATTATCATATCAATCTACCTTTAAGTAGATTTGATCACCATGATTTTATCAATGAAGAAATAGATATCTCAATGGTGAAGTCTGGATTTCCTAACCTCTCAGTTATTATGTTAAGATTCTCAATCACATTTTCATAGTTTTGTAGCACTCAGAACATCAAATATATTTCTGAGTTCTTAGTAATTATCTGTTATTCTTACCCACCAAAGACCTACTGATTACTGATATATATTTCCCATACATTAGTTGATCACTAACAGAATTATGAAGTAATATATTCTTCCATTGTTTTCCTTCTTACCAAATTGGTAGCACACCCATTCAGTTACACAAGCAATAACCTAGTAGACACCTTTCCACATCCTTGTGTCCAATCCATTACCAATTCCTGTATTACTTCCTGAACAGATTTTAAATCTGCCCAGCTCTTTTTGTTCATATAACCAAAGCATCAGTTCACAACCTAGCTCAACAGAACAACCAACAGGCTAATCCCCTCAGATTCACCAATTGTCCTTCTACCACTCTCAGCACCCCACACTGTGGTTTGGCTCTTTGGTGCCTCACAAAGGTCCATGTTAAAAGCTTGGTCCCAGCTTGGCACTATTATTAAGAGATTTACAACCTTGGAGGCAAACAAGGAGAGGGACAGTGGGACCCAGCCCCTTCTCTTTCACTTTTTGTCAAGAGATGAATGGCTGTGCTCCACCACACACTCCCACCATGATAGGCTGCTTTGCCACAGACCAAAAGCAATGGAGCCAACCAGTCATGGATTGAAACCTCCAAAACTGAGCCAAATTAATCCTTTTCCCTTTATCAGTTGATTGCATCAAGTATTCATTATAGTTGAAGAAAAGTGACTAATACTATTATGAAAGGTTTCTTTTTTTCCTTTCTTTTTAACAAAATCTTCTTTAAAACTCTGACTTTTCATTGTTCTTGGGAAACAGCAAAAAATTTGAACCATGCATATTTTTAATGAATTTTACATCTTTGGCCTAACCCTATATAGGGAACTTCTTGAACTCTTTAAATAAATCATGTCCATTCCAACCCCATAACTTTCCCACATACTGTTTCTTCTTCCTTAAGTAGTTGTCCCTCTCCCTTTTAAGCTAAGAAACCCCTATTTTGTTTTTGCATGTAAGTCTTAAAGTTATTACTCCATACATAGTCTAAGCTGACCACTCTCTTCATATTAAATACCTCTAATAGAGAAGCCTGTCCTTTTTCTTCTCAAATTTATCAGTCATAATCTCGTATTTCTTTGATAATTTGATTACAATCTGCTCTCTCTCCTAGACTGTAGATTTGATAGGGAAGCAAAGCTTGTCTGTTTTATTGATCATTGCATCTGTAGCACCTAAAACATATTCTGGCAGGATCTGGCATGCTTTATAACTTGTTAGATAATGTGATTGAAGATATATAATTAATAGAATGGGTTCTGGTCCTGACACTGCTGGTTTGCAGTTCTGTGTACCTTGACACATTACTTCTCAGCCTGTGTCTTCTCATCTTCAAATGGGTTTAATCACATTGGCCTCAAAGGGCTGCTGTGAGGATCAAACTAAATAATAGATCAGTGGAGGGCAAAGCCCTTAGCAATGTCAGTCACACAACAAATGGTGGCAATTATTAGACACGGTTTTAATAAAAGTATTGTGAGGCTATTTTTAGCCCATATCTAAGGGGAAATGCCTCAAGAAATGAAAGGGCAGGTGCCATCATAACTGCCTTTGTTATTTTGAAGGAGACTATAAACAAAGCCCTACTGAACTTATCTGAAAAACTACATGACACACCAATGTCATCTTGAGAGACAGAAAGAATGAAAGAAAAGTGGTATGGGAAATAAGAGTGATGTCTAGAAATTCTACTTGAGATGTGCACCATGCACAAGCAGGTGAATAAGCAACACTACAAGGGCTTTGAGAGACCTGACTCTGGAAACAAGATCTGTCAAGCAAGGACCAGTGTTGCCCTTGTGAGACTGACAGCTTCGGGTCACTGAGAACCATGACAGGAAGGCAGCCCTGGACAGGTCACAGAGGAAGTAGTAAGAATTTCTCTGATCAGGCATGGGTAACAAGGGTTTGAACTATACCCTCAGCACTGAAACACAAGGTAACCTGGCTCATGTCTGCGTTATAATGTTTTGCTGTGTATGTGTCTGTGTGTGAGAATATAGATATGAAAGGACCACCTTACCCATTATTAAATTTGACGTTTCCTTTGGGACTGTGTTTTCCTTATCTTCTGCATTGTATAATAAAGAATATAATATAATAAAGAATATAGTTTAAAGGTATACATTATTGGACTATAGGGAAATACATAGAGAAGTTAATGAAGAGATAAAATCTAGAATATATCTTTTAAAATTACCAAAGTATAACAGAACAAGAACCTCACACCTTTGCACTGAATATTTCTGTTTGACCCTAAATCCTCTTTCCACCTTGTGTTTCAGGATTTCCCTTTTTGAGTTCATATTATGGTAACACAAATGTGGGGGGAATGTTTGTATTTTGAAGATATACTTATCGGGGAGAGCAAACATATCAATTTAGCAACCAAGTAATTGCTATGGACTTTGGGTTAGAGGACACAACCAAAACATGTCCAAGCTGCAGACTTTGCCAAAGGAAATAGAAGCAGGTCAAGCTAGGTGTGTTCATTTTGAATAAATTCCCCTGTGATTGTAATGACCATCTTTGTTTAAGAATGTAGGAATATAGGTACATTGTTGGTGGGACTATAAATTAGCACAACCACTCTGGAAAGCAGTATAGAGATTCCTCAAAAAAACAAAACTGGAATGGACTACCAAATGATTCAGCTATTCCACTCCTTGGTATTTATCCAAAAGAACTAAAATCCCATACTATGGCAATAGACTTTTCCATGTTTAGAGTGTAGCCAAATTATGAAGTCAGCCCAGATGCCATCAATAGATGAACAAATCTAGAAAATGTGGTTATATATACACAATGGAGTTTTATTCAATTATAAAGAATGAAATTATGGTAGTTGTCAGTAAATGGATGGCAATAGACAACATCATGCTAAGTGAAATAAACCAGACTCAGAAAATCAAATGTAGAATGTTCTCTTTCATATGTTAAGGCTAGAGCAAAAAAAGGAAAGAAGGCAGAGGGCAGGATCGAATATCACAAAGTTATAGGGAAGATCACTGAAGCAGAAGATCTAGAGTGAGGGAGGAAGAAGAATGAGAAAATATGGAAAGAATTTAACAAAATCACATCAAATGCATATGTGAATGTACCACAGGGAATTTCACCTTTATGTATATGTAGAAAGTAGCAATAAAAAAAAAATGAGCAAAAAGAAAATCAATAGGGAAGGAAAAGAGGGGAACAGGAATTAAAATCAAATTCTTGCTTGTATGAGTTTGCCAAATGAACCCAACTATTAGGTGTAACCAGAACACTCTAATTTGAAAAAGAATGCAGGAATATTGGCCAGAGCATTGAGGGGAAATTATTTCCCTACTAATTTATTCAATATTTTCAAAACATATATTTTCATTCCTACATATTTTAAAGTTCCTCCAGTTTAGTAGTCATTCCACTTTCCTTTTAACAAGGTTTTAAAATATTCTTCCCTGTAAAGCTTTTCTGTATTCCCCAATCAGAATGAATCCCCACCATCCTTGATGCTCTTATGGCTTTTTACTTTCAATTTCATGACAACAAACACTTTACTCTGCTTCATGCCACTTCGTGGTGAGCAGGCTATTTGGTTGTATTGTCTTTTTAGGCAAAGGGATTATCTAGGTCTATGTCCCACTAGGCCATGTGCATAGTGCTTTGGATATGAAAGGTGCTCAGTGAATACTACTTGATAGAAACAATAAACAAATGATTTCTCCAATTTCCAACTTATACTCAAGAAAATATAAAGGAAAACATATACTTTATATGGCATATATAGTCTAGATGTCAGACCCTCAGAATGCTTGGAGCTTTAAGTCAGTTTGATCATTTATTTCATACCTCAGCAATTTAGTTTCTTTATCTGAAAAATATAGATTATGATAATCATGAACACAAGGGACAATCATAAGTACTAACTGTTAGCATATATAATATGCTTTGATGGGCACTTGGTATATATAAAGTCTTAGTAAATGTTTGCTTCATTGACAAGACTACCAATCTGCAGACATTGCTCTGTTGTGTCATAATCAAAATAACTGGAGATTGTCTACTATGTCTCTTCTTCAGTTGATATTATAAAAATCTTATTGAGTTGATACAGTCTTTTCTTGAGGAATGAAAGCACTTGATAGAGACACATTAATCTTAATAAATTCTGTGAAGTATTATCATAATTAATATTTATTTAGCTCCCAGCATGGAATATATAGCATGCAAAAGACAGGGAGAGAGCTCAAGTTTGGAAGAGACCTGACTAATATTTTCCTCTAGCTACATTGTGATTTTAATCAAGGATTCCCACACAGTCCAGTGAAAACTTTTCAAAGCTATACAACTCTGACTGAAAACAGTTTCTCATGTGCCCCTTCTGAAGTAATTTGAGAGGAGGCTAAATGTAGTAGAAAGATCCCAAATTGCATGAAGATGTTCCTGGTTTCCAGATCAAGATAAAAAGTTGGCTTTATGACTTCTGGCAAATTGCTCAACCACTCAGAGTCCACAGGTACTTCCCCTTTAAAGCCAAGATTACGACATCTACAAGTCAAGGGAAGAGCATGGAAAATATTAAATGCTATTGTTACATTTTGCCAGTTGAAAATGATTTTGAAATAGCATTATGTTTCCAAGTTTAATATTCTAGGAATTCATCCTAGGTTACTAAAATTAAATAATGGGAAATTACAGTTGCCCAGAACCACAAAATCTTATATTGGTCATAGGAATGGTTGGCAGTCACACAAAAACCAACTTCAAAGTCCTTTGTATTAGGAGCATACAGTCTGGTTATGGGGTGAGGCTGATGCATCTCCCATACATAATAAATGACCTGCAGGATGAAGAAGAATAATCATCTTTGCAGTCACTGGCTTTGTAAGGTGATTCACCTTTCTGCTTGAGAGATTTCATTGCCAATGCATATTTAGGAGAGGGGAACTGAAAGAAGATGAAAGCACATCAAACATTTATCTCAAGAGTTTCATTTTCTAAGGAATAGCAGGTATGTCATGCGATTTCTCAGAGGGGCAAACACTTCTCTAATGCCTCTCCTGGTGTTCATGGAGATAGATGGCATAGAGTAGACAGCACAGGATGGATAGCTGAAGATAAATATTCCATTTAGAGAAATTGGGGCCAGGTAGGACATTTCTCACAAGACTAAAAGTCTCAGAAACAATCAAATTGTTGTGAACAAAACAAAAGAGAAAAATCCTATAGGAGACAGTACTAAAATGACATAAAATTTAATCTACAATCTCTTTAAATCACACTATTAAAGACCCACAAATCATTGCCTCCAACTCTGAGCCCTATCTTCTTTTTCTCCAGCTTCCACTCCACCAAGGATACATGCACATCCACATACTTGTAAAACCAGGAACACTTCAGCATGCCGCCACAGCAGTCACCGTCTATCCATTAATATACTTTTGCTATTAAACCTACTCAGTACCCAAGTACCTTAAAAGAGTAATTAACAATACCTCAAGTGCAAAGTGCTTTTTAATTATTAAATAACAAAGAAAACATCTTTCCACATAGGTAGTGCAATGGTTTTCAAATGTATTTTACCTATGGGTTTCCTTCAAATAGTAAGTTTAATAGGCAGCATTCCCTGAACACAGTACCACTAACCAGGTGTTATGCTAATTGCTTTCCATGTACTAATTCATCTCACCATTAGAATTTTTATGAGAGTAGACTATTAACTACCATATTAAATATTATACATGAAGAAACTGAGGCGTGAGAATTCAAATAACCTAGAATTAAATTCAGTGATTAGTGGAGGCAAGACTGGAACCCAGAAAACCTATTTGTAAATCCTTCATTTCTACACTACTCAATATAAAATAATAATAATAATAATAATAATAATAATAATGTCAAAGAACAGAAGCTCTGCTACATTTATTCATGTGATAGTTATTTAGCATCTACTAAGAGTTCTGCAGTGTGCTAATCATTAGAAGTAGGTAAGTGAATACATCCTATTCTTTTGAGGGTGCATTAAAGGAGAAACAGACAAGGAAACAGAAACAGAAGACTCCGATGCACAGTAATTATAATAATGGGAGTTGGCTTCTTGTTTCAGATCTGATCTTTCCATTTCCCAGTGGCCCCAATACGACATGTAATCCCACCTTTTACCAAGTCAGCTGTCCAATCCCCAGACATTGGGGTAGTTCATGATTTGAATACAAAGAGGTTCTGTCAGCTCTACCTTCAAAATATATTTCCAATCTTTCCCTTGCTCAGTACCTCCTTAACACAATAAAAAGCTAGAGCAGAACCATCTTTTATGCAGATTATTCCTCCAACCTCCCCACTGCTGGTCCTGCTTTACCCCACCACTTCCCTCTGTCAATTCTCTTCATATCTATTGAGATACTTAGATTTTGCTTTCTCTGCTTTCTGAAGTGTACTCATCTGCATCCTCCCTGCTACTACTCCAGTTCAGGTCTGTCTTTAATGCTCTTGGTGTTAAGTCATGGACTGTGTGTTGTTGAGGGACTCTGGGGTCTTCTTATGAGGATTCCCAGATATAAGGACACATAAAACTTTCTGGAGCCTCCATAAATACATGTGTAACTACCACCAAGTGAGGATAAGAAAAATACATTCAAAGTGGTCTTCTGACTTGAAACCATTAGAAACCACTGATTTAGGCCTTTTGCCCAGTGGCCCTCAGCTCATGTGGCCACTTATTCACATGTGTTTTCTCTATTTCCAACATTATTCTCACTTAAGTATATAGATCTGACCGTGTCACTGTCTGTGATACTTAACAATCTCAACACCTTGACCTGCTGGTGCCAAGCACTTTAGGATCTCTTACACCAGACTCTCATTCTTGCCTCCTCAAGTTCATTACTATACGTCTCCACTCTGTCTCATTAGATATGAAATGGATCCTCATGACTTCATCTTTTAGTTCATGCTTTGACTCTAATCCATATATTTTTCTCTTTATCTTATAGATAAAACATTTCAAGACCCAATTCAATCACCACTTCTGTGTAGTCTCCCCTATTCCTCCTTTGCAGAATAAGAAAACTATTCTAACAGGTATTTTTCTGTAGTAGTACTTATGAAACAGGCATAAAACTAGATATATTTTCTCCCTTGACTGGATGACCTGAGAGCAGGAACTTTAAAAATACAAAGACTCACCAGGCCCTAGCATGTATTCTGGTGCACAATTGGCATATAAATATTTGGTACGTAAATCATATCTTTATCCATGTAATTTAAATCCAAACTGATAAACTATGCAAACTATGTACTTTCAAACATCATTTTCAATTCTTGCTCAAAAAATTTGAAAGCAATATTTTGCTTATGATTTATCAATAGTAACATTTTAACAACTCTGAATTCATATCCACAGGATAAATAGCTTCCTGTTTAGTCTTTTTGCCATAGGCTCACCTTTCTCTACATAGAGCTATTCCAAAATCTGAAGCATGTTACTTTCCTCCCTTGCATTCATCACTGTCACGCCTGTCCATGTCCCCAGTAACACTGAAACTCCCTCCACAGCTTGCCAGATCCTTTCTTCCTAGGCTCTACTTTTCAGCCTTACCTTTCTCCTTTCTCAGCTCTATCTATCCCAATCCCCCAAAATGCCATTCTATGCTCTAGGTATATCACATTATTTTAGTTGCTTTTTTGTCATATCCCTTTCTGAAAGTTACTTATTCTATGCCTGTATTTATAAATACTTCCCCTACCATCTCCTTTCAATTTCATCGTGTCCTTTAGGGGTAGGGATTGGCTTAACTATCAACTAGCCCAATACCTGTCCTTACCATCTCGATCACATGCTCCCTGCAAAGCTATGTTACTCTCCTTACTCTGGCCCCAATCGTAGAACTTGGACACATTTATTTTTACCTCCTGTTCACCTGTCTGCACACTTCTCTAGACTTCAACATCTTAGAGATCCTGAACTGGCTAATAGTATCTCCAGAAATTAGCCTGTTGCCTGGCACCCAGTAGGTATTAAGTAAACAGTGGTTGAATGAACGGGTGCAAGTTATTGTTTACACTTTAGATTCAGGCACTATCTTAAGAGCAATGTGAAATCTTAAATAAAATTAAATAAATTTCAAGCTGGTTCCATGAATACTAAGTGAGAGAAACTTAAACCAAAGGTGATTCTGAACCTTTGGCTATGAGAAAGGGGTTTAACTCAGAAAAGGTGCTGCTTGTGGGGAAATAGACCTTGGAAAATCAAACCTGGTTAAATGAGTCCTTATAACCCTGGTAGCAACAAAACCTGCTGCCCTCCAGAAAAGCTTGGGAAACATATGTTGGCATTTTTATAATGAAACAGTGAAGACAAATTTGCAATGGGAAAAAAATCTGAATTGGGTATATGAACTTGAACAAATAATTTCTTCTTGTTTACCCTGTTTCATAAAGTAAGGAAAAGTTAGATATTTCTCCAGGGTCCCTGATGACCAATTTACATTTAATGAGTTTGAGAGACTGTCTTCCTCTTCTACCACTGTTACTAAATCTTATTTTCTTTTTCCTTCTGATACATTTTTTATACCACCAAATTTTCATTCTCAAAATGAAAACATTTGACGGATTATTTCTAAATTCCCAACAAGATCCCTATATTTCTTTGATTCTCCAGCTTAGGCATGGACTCTTATCTAATAGATCAGAAAATTTACCATGTCCCCATCAGTTTAGCCTGTGACCCAAGTCAGGTCAATGAACATCTGCTCAGGACTTTGACTAGAATGATTAGATTCTTGCCCTGGCAATGCCAAGCTAGTGGGATCTACCTCCAAAACGTAGGTTTGGGCATGTGGTAGGTGACAAGCTCTAAAGGACACTGGAACAAAGGAGATCAGAACGATGAGATGAGATGAGAGTAATATCTGCTCCTGATTCTATTCTTTGAGTATGTGGGATTAGCTAAGTGCTGACACTATTTTGGCTTTTTCCATATTTGTGAATTGGCTTACATTTACTTAAATAGTTGTATTATTTTAAGTTTAGGCATTCAGGTGACCCTGAGCATGTGTGAGGTTAATGCATAATGGAAAAAATGCCATCTTTTAAAAATGTTTGTGAAAATAGGTGTGAGCAGTGGAATATCATGATATGTTAATATGCACCAGGCTCTTTGAATATAAAGTGACTTCTTTTCCTTTGTAAACATACATAATTTGTAGTTCTACTTTCTTTCTCATAGTAAGCCAAATTACTGTTAAATTGTCAAAAAGTTGTACTTAATACAAAATGCATCTTTAAAGTATAGGTAACATGCACTGTTAAAATATGGACTGAAGTTTATTTGTGTGGGTAAGGAAAGGTCTCACTGTAGGTAGTCTTGGGCTCTACCATCTTCTGTTCCAGTCAGTTATTGTGCTGAATGGTTGTATTTGATACTACATCCAATCCTCACAATGATCTATGAAGGTTTTTTACTATGTTTATATTTAGATGATAAAATAACTAATTTCTTTGCTTTTGCCAGCTTCTAAAGACAGCCTACATTCTTTAGGCTCATAGACCTCTATCTCTTTGACCTCTGCTTCTGTCATTTCTCTGACTCTGTCCCTCCTGTCTCTCAAGATAGTCCAGAATACCAGCCCCATCTCAAGACCATTAACTTAATCACATATGCAATGTCCCTTTTATTATGTAAGGCAATACATTCTGAGGTTCCAAGGATTAGGATGTGGACATCTTGAGCAGGGAGCAATATATGATCTACTATATAAGCTAATTCTTACAGAAATTAAAATACATACCTAAGACTACAAAAATGGTCACTATGAAACCTGGTTTTTATTCCATCAAGAAGAGTAAGATTCCTGTTAAGTGCCCACCCTCCTCTCCTGCGTGTATATGATATGTACACATTGCTTCATGGCACACTCTATGACACTCTAAAAATATAGAAAACTTAATGTGGATTTACTCTATTGTCTGTCTCAGTAGTTAATTTGGTCTTGCCTGAAGCCTTTTTCTCAGCCATAAGCTGCAGAAAAGTGAATCTGTTGATTCAAAAACTACATCCACATGCTTTCTTCAGGCAGTCGGGAGACATTCATGTCCTTATGATTTACATTGTATACAAATCTTGGCACGGAGTTAGTTTCCTGTTGGCAAAATGACTTTGCTATATACATCATTCTTATCTTAAATGTTTGTGAAAGTCAGTCAGTCAACAAGCATTTATCGAGTGCCTAAAACAGCGTTTCACATAAGTCAATGTGCTATAAGTCAATAAGATAATCACTCAAATGTTACCAACCAAAGTACTATTCCTCAAATGAAAGTTTTCAGAAATGTGCAGATTGTGACAGTACAAAGAACAATGTGCCTACATGGCCAAATTATCTATCTTTAAGAATTGGTAACATTAGAAGAGATGTCGATGACTGCCTCTAGTCTCTGTGTGTCCATCTTTCCATCTGCCTAGCATGCACACACAGATGTAGAAACATAGGTGAATGTGTAAAATACTTTCAGTGAATCAAGACACATTTTGTATGTAATGCCCAGCAGACAGATATGACCACAGTGAGTGATTCACCAGGAAACATCAGTTGGCCTGGCATGGTAGCATATACCTGTAGTCCCAATGGTTCAGGAGGCTGAGGCAGGAGGATCTCAAGTTCAAAGCCAGCCTCAGCAATGGTAAGGCACTAAGCAACTCAGCAAGACCCTGTCTCTAAATAAAATACAAAATAGGGCTGGGGATGTGGCTCAGTGGTTGAGTGCTCCTGAGTTCAATCCCCAGTACCTCCCTTCCACTTAAAAAAAAAAAAAAAAAAAAAATCAACTGAACCAGAACCTACTGTGAATTCTATGAATTGGAGTCTAAAGAATTCATACTCTTAGAACAGAGACCCTAATGCAGAATTATATTTTTAATGTATCATATTCTTATTTAGGGACCCTTTGAAACAGCATTCCATCTAACTAGAATGTTCTCTCCAATTCTTTACTTGGTTAACTCATACCAATATATCAGGTGTTACCCTCTCCTGAGAGATACCTCTCATTCCCACAGAATGAGTTAGATGCCCTATTTACATACTTGAGTAGCACTCAATACTTTCATGATAGTGACAAAATATCTTTCAAATGATATGGTTATGGATCTGTATTCTGCACTGTTACAGTTTGCAAGAAGGCTGCATCTATTTACTGATCCCTGTTCCTAAACTGGATCCTAACTCATTGTAGAAAGAGTGTGCCATGGAGGATAGAAAAGGTCTAATCTTATACACAGACTTTTGGAAAATGAGTTTTCTCCTGTGATGAAACTCTCCAATGAAAGTACATTCCTGCTTCCCAATGTTGAAGAAGCCACCTCCACCTCCCTGATGCTGAGATTAGTTCAGAATGGGGGAATCAATGTTTCTCTTAAATGGAAACATGGAGAGTATATGCATCATTCTTTACAGATAATAACAGGAAGACTCATTATGTAAGGAGAAAAGGCCCATGATCTAGATAGCTTCTCAGATCTGCAATTTGAGAAGTATCCCCTGCAGCTGCAGGCCAACTCTATCCATAGAAATTTAGGGGCCACAGGTATTCATCCTGAGATGAGCTCCACCTGTTAGAGTTCTGGGTTGCTAATTTCATTTCTAGTAAAATACCCTATTCCTGATTTAAAAACTTGAGAATTTAATCTAAATATTTTGTGTTCTTGGGCAGGGATGTGTTTGCTAGCTACTTGCCAAATTTGAAATGATAAAGTCCAGGTAAGTTTTACAAAGAAAATAACTTTTAGGCAAGAAATTTTACAAAAGACTAGAATTTCTTTTTTTTTTTTTTTTTTTTTCTGGGGTAAGACTAGGCATAAGATCCTTTGGGGTAGAAAGATAATGTACAAAAACATAGTGACAATTGAGAAAAAAAGAATTGCAGTACAAATGAAACTGGGATTAGAAAATGAAAAATGTTTGCAGATAAGCTTGGAGAGATGGGTGGGTCATTAACATTGACTCACCTTGAATGCCAGATTAAAGAGTAAATGATAGCAGGAAATGGCATAGAATAATTTTGTTAACAAGATAATTATCTAATGAATTAATTTAGAAAAAAATTTAGGGCTTAATGATGTTTGTTGATTTCCCACACCCCTTTAGGTCTAGCTACTTAATCTTCATCAGAATATGGTCATTTCCAGTTTTTCATACTGAAATGTA
The DNA here is from genome assembly GCF_902686455.1 of Sciurus vulgaris. Classification (NCBI taxonomy): domain Eukaryota; kingdom Metazoa; phylum Chordata; class Mammalia; order Rodentia; family Sciuridae; genus Sciurus; species Sciurus vulgaris. The sequence continues at coordinate 78,523,332 of NC_136472.1, forward strand.
CATGAGAAATTTCATAATAATGTGAAATTATTTAAGGCCCAGTTGAAGCAACTACTCATTTACGAAGCAATTCTAAATTTTAACTTACTAAGTCCCACTTCATATTCTATGTCAGCTTTCTGAAACTAACATTTCATCTTCATAATAATTTTGGTTTTTTGTTTTAATCTCTCTACTACTAGAATATAAGAATTCTGCACATAGACATTTCCAATTCCATGAGAATGACAAAAATTGCTAATAACTACACAATACTTAAGTGATCAGAACTTTTCTAAGCACATTACAAGAATTTACTCATTCAGTATTTTGAGATGATGAAAATGTCAGAAGAGTGTCAGTTCCTATGCCTTTTATGAGCTTAAAATTTTAATTAGAAATTCTGGATCCAGTGTCCTTGCTCTTAAACACATGCACAACTGCTCCTATATCAACACCAAGGAAATTGCTTTGTACATGTGACAATTTAACATAATGATATCTCTCTCCATTCAGTCTTATCCTCAAAAATATAATCCATTAACATATTAAATCAACAACTATTTATTAAGATAATTTATGCTCAGAGCACTTTTTATTTCCTCAGGGATCAACAGTAAATCAGTCTTAGAAATGATAGATTTTCCAGCCATGACAGACAGATTACAAAATGTCACTTAAAAATAAACTTTTCCTCATTTTAGTAGGTATCAATAACTAAATTATGTTTCCAGCAATAATATCTAATGACAAGTGTAAACCTGAAGCCCTGATTATTTTATTGAATACCTTTTATTTAATTTACACACATTACCATGAAAACACATTTTAAATGTGTTTTCACATTTGGGTGGTTGGGAAATTTTAACAAATTCTAGATGAATGATTTTCTTATTTCATACCTGCAAAAATGCCTTCACTACAACAACTCTTGACATTTGAATTCACGTTGAAATTGTTTGGGAAATAACTCCTTATGCATAAAAGTTGTATGTACTCTTTTCCTCACTGGCATGAATGACTTGAGCTAATATACACAAATGTGTTTCTCATGTTCCTAATATAGTACTACAGGTAAGTCATTTTCATTTAACATTTAAATAAATACATTTCATAGCATTCCACAATATCACATTAAATAAAATACATACTCATTCTAAAGGTAGTTGTCATTTTGCTATGTGGGACTTTAAGAAATCAAAAACCAAGGCTACTGCCTAGGACCCACTGTGTATTAAATATTCAATGGCTGTTCCATTTCACCAATATGGCTAGTTAACAATTAGATCTTTCTAAATTTTAAGAAGTCCTTTATGGTATTGTTTTACACTGTAAACAGTTCTTTAAGGTCTAACTGCCAATCAGATAGTGCCAAGGCAGCAAACACACATGCCAGATAGTTTCAAGAAATATGTTTCAACATGTCATATTTTATTTTTAATAAACTAAGAGTAAAATAAACTAAAATGCATGACCAGATGTCCTGACTTTCCACTCTATAGTATATTTTCATACAGTTATTTCTATTTGTACATAGTGACTTTCAACCGTGTGCAAATAGGGATTTCCAACTCCCACACTTTTGATCTGTTGATTTCACTTCCTTCCTTTCCCCTTTATTTGTTCCAAATTTTCAAGGATTTAATGGGCCATTGTAAAAGCTCATAACCTTATTATTTCAGCCTGTTCTAAACTGGTACTTAGATTATAGGTTATAACCGCTCAACACGATCATATTTGCCTGTGGTGCTGCCCGCGGTAATTTATCAGAGGTGGACTGGAACTGAACCACTTCTATTATCTTTATCTGGTGGGCTGCTTTCTTGCTTGTTCGTTTATAGTTTATAGAGGAAGAGAGGCTTTGCTTACTTTTAGTTTTAGAGGAAGAGAGGCTTTGAGAGGAAGAAAGACTTTGCTTAGAGGAAGAGAGACTTTGCTAAATTTTAGAAGTGCTACTCTTTCAGAGAGGAACGCTTATCAAAGATCTACTGCTTCTTCTTGGAGGTGCGTCCTGCCATCCTGTGTCCTAAAGGTGCGTGCTAGAGGTACGTGCTATCAGAGGTGCTTCTTAGTGGTGCATTCTGTGATCTGCAATCCCCGATCTAGAGGTGTGTTCTTAGTTCCCCGTCCTGTGATCTGCGAACTGCAACCTTAATTCTGTGATCTGCAACCTAGAGTTGTCTGCTTGGTCCTGCATTCTTCTATCTACAATCTGCAGCCCGCGATCTCCTCCCCGGCGAAGAGAATGTCTTATATACCCTAAGGCAGCCAATCAGCTTAGGATTAAGTAGCATGGTTGGAGCATGCGCCAAGGTACCAATTAAGAACGAGGAACATCTGTTGACCACTGGCACAAAGGAGACATCAACTAATCAGGCGAAAGTAGATCACGCTATGTTAACACTAACTATGCGCCACCTCTTGGCTCAACACCAGCCGCCATCCTAGGGCTACCCAAACTTGTCTCTGCAGATATCATATAATTCTATCTCACTCACAAACCCAATACTTAAAAAGAAAAATGCTATGGGAATGAATCAACTTTAATATTAAAAGGTAACAAGCAGATAGGGCGGTATACAATAAGTCTGATTTTATTCTGTTTCTACTAAAATATTTCCTCATATTCTCAAAGGATATCAGTAAAATATATTGCTACGATGTTTGAATGAAAAATAATTTGTACACATTAACATATATTTTCTCAATCACAATTTTTAAAATTATGAATTGTATTTCCAATGGTACTTCCAAGACATCTTACGTTATGTTAGAATGAATAGACATTATTACCCCATGTGCATATATGACTACACAACTGGTGTAATTCCAGTTCTGGTTGTAATCATGTACAACCAGAAGAATGAGAAGTTATATTCCATTTATGTATGATGTGTCAAAATGCATTCTACTGTCACGTATAACTAATTGGAATAACAAAAGAAGCACCTTACTATTGAGGAAAAGTACAAACCTCAAAATTATCTCTTGAACCACCCACCTGATTCTCTTCACTAAGGCAAGAATGCAGTTCTTCCCATTGTATTGAGTCTAAGTCAAGTTACACAGATCCATAAAAGCTTTCACAGAATATCTTTATTATTTGTTTTTTTTTTTTCTTTAGGAAAGAAACCATTTCCCCAGATTTATGTTAAAATCGGTGACTTTGCAATGTTTATTTCAACTACATGAATAAAGACAGAAAATACAACCTGACATCATTAAATTTGCTCTCAAACCACATATCTTAAAATTAACACAGAAATAAATTTCTAGTAAACTTGCTAATCAAGGAAAAAGATCATGAGAAAACACAAGAGATGTATTGACAATTTTTAAATAAATGTAATTGCCACAGATTTGGTAAATCGATTTTCTGTTAACAGCTTATTACTTTGGTGTTGCAACAAAAGATTTACCAATTCAATTCTAGAGCAAGGATGAATCTTGCATTTTCCTATATCTAACCATTTATGAGAAGAATGAATTTCAGGAATGTTTCATTCTTTTCATGACTGCTAGGTTTAAAGAACATAAAATGGAAGCAATGACATTGTTTATAGAAAGTAACGGTCTATTATAGATTCTCTCGAGTTCATTACTCTTTTCTCTTTCCCTTTATTCATACATACATTTTTCTCTGAAATGTAATTCATAACTGACCCAAACATCAGCTGTTATCCAAATAATTTAACTATCTTCTATACTTTGCAGATTGAGTGATGTGATCTTTTGCATTACTTCATAAGGAGAAATAAAATATTTCTCTAGGTGCTTTATGTACAGGAAGAAAACAGAATATTCTAATACCCATAAGTCATAGTTCTTGGGTTCTTGCCTTTGAATATCAGGGTTTCAGAATAAATGTAGAACATCTACTTTTTAAAATGCTGTATTAACAAATGTGATGTTACTTACCAGTCAGTTTATATCTTGGCTCCCATCTCTGAGTAATATTGACACTAAAAGAAAAGAATTAAAACATAAAACTTAATATTTCATAGTAAATTTAGAGATCACATCATTAGGACTACATTAACACAGCTGCCCATTTTAAATATCTGACTTGCCCTAATAACTATTTTACCTTTATACCTAAGAAATAACTCAAAGCAAGAAGATATTAAGGAAGCATATTTAACAAATGTAAAAAAAATGAATTTCCTGTTCTTCTCATTCTTATAATTCTGTTATCTTGCATACCCACCTTTAATTCCAATCAAGAAATGGCAGTAGCTAAACAGTCTTTCTCTGCCATCTGATAGCTGGCTAATAGCTAATTTAGTCCCCTTCCCCCATCCCCAACCACATTGACTGCTAGCAATTAGAGGAGTAATTGCATCACATGCTTGCAATGAAGAAAGAATAACTTGCTGCAGGTGGAAGGAGAAAGGCTCATTTGAATGACAGTTTTCCATTTTAAGAGAAGCTATAAATGGATTCAGATAGTGCAATTGGAATCCATGTGGTCAGAAACTACACTTTGTCCCTCTTCTGGTACACTGTGCTAGTTCTTGGCTGCACTCCAGGGGCCCAGATGTTGCAACTTACATTAACCATGAACCTGTCAAAAATGAGGGTTGCTCCATGAGACCTTAACAGTCTGCTTATCATTTTGAAGAAAATTGTGGCTCTTAAACATGATTCTGCTCAAAATCATGAAGGTAATGATTTTCAGATCCTGGATTCATGACAAGATCACATTGGTTTTTACCAAAGTTTATACTTTCCTGCTATTGAGGTGCTACTGTGGTAGAAAATGTTGGTAGAAAATCACTCAAATACTTGTTGAGTGATTATGAGGTTTCAGGCACATTTATCATTTAGGATACAACAGTGAACAACCCAGAATAAGGATCTGCTTTCGTGAGTTTACATCCTAACAATGGGTGATAGACAATTAACAATAATCATAGTGGACAAGTACATTACATAAGATATAGAAGAGTTTAAAAGAGAATAGGATAAAAGAATTGGGAGGTGCATATTTCAAGCATTTTGTCCTTTTAAATTGGGCATTAAGGTAGATTGATATTTGAGCAAACAATTGAAACAATGAGGACAGCAAATTTAGGAAACTGTTTCTATAAAGAATGATTCAGAATGATAGCTGTACTGCAAAGACAGTTTCACAGACTCGAGCTGAGACCGACCAGATGTTTTGGAGAAAAAGGCAGCTACAGATAGCACTTGAACAAGATAAATGACGGCAGTAGTGATAGGCGATAGAACCAAAAAGGGAAAGGGAGGAAGGCCAAATCGATCGATTTCTGGGCCTACCGATGGGATTTAGTCAGCTATTTTGCTGCTGTGACTGAAGGACCTGACCAGCACAATTGCAGAGGTTTTTTAAGGGCACATGGTTTCAGAAGTCTTATTCCACAGAAGGCAGACTCCATTCCTTGGGGCTTGAAGCAAGACCGAATATCATGGCAGAAGAGTGTGGCAGAGGGAAGCAGCTCACATTGTGAACAGGAAGAAGAGAAAGTCTATTCTCCAGATACAAATATATACCCAAAGTCACACCCCAATTCCCACCTTCTCCAGCCACACCCTTCCACTTCAGTGGAATTCAGTTAATCCCTATCACCATGCTATGCACCATCTTCTGAAACAGAAGTGATAAGTGCAGACCTCTCAAGTCTGAAGCCTATGAGCCTTTGTGAGAGTGCTGGTTCTTTCCTTTGCTGAAGGGCTTTGAGCAGTTTACTTGAAACTTTAATCCTCAGTATCCTCATTTATATTACCAGAAGCAGTAGATAACAGGTGAGTGAGAGAGAAAGAATGTATTACATTTGCTAAGTTTTTTTTGTTTTGTTTTGTTTTTTTGCAGTACTGGGGATCAAACTCAGGGCCTTGTGCTTGCGAGGCAAGCACTCTACCAGCTGAGCTGTCTCCCCAGCCCTTGGCTAAGGTATTTTAAGCAGTATAAACAGTGCCAATCTTATAGCAAGTGCAAAAGATTGAATTAATGGCTTCAATCTTCCTCCAGTCATGCCCTTTGCAGTTGTTTCTTCTAAAAATGAAGGTAGTATTTCTCAACTCTTTGACTTTGAACTGAGCTCTAACTTCACTTTTTGGTTCAGGGAATACCGAAGACACAGTGTGGCAATGAAGAGACAGTGTGGCAACTCTGCCTGTTAAGAGAAGTTGGGTATTTCTACTTTTCCTTTTGTGTCTCTGTCCAAATTCAAGTTTGCTCAGTGGTCTGAGGAAGATGAGGGTCTTGTGGGATAGAGCTATCTCAACTGAGTCCAGACTTGCAGCAAGGTGGAGAACAGCCCTGGCTGCCTCACCATGTAGCAGACCTGCCCCACCAAGTCCAAAAAACCTCAGTCAGTGGAAGTCACCTTAAGAACAAACAGTTGGTATTTTCACCACTATGTTTTGAGATACTATGTTGCATAACCACAGCTTCCTGATAGAGTAGGCATTAAATAAATCCTATTCCCTATTCTATTTCTTTAGTCTCTAGGGTTTCAATTAAAACAAACTACTCCCCAGCAGGAAAAAAAAAAAAAATTATACCTGCCCATAGGAGTACCATTTACTTTACAACTTTCAATGCTGCAAAGTTAAAGAATGTCCAAATTCTTCAAAATTAAATATCCAATTTTAACTGGAGCCATCCTCAAGTGGCATCTAAGTCCTAAGTTACACTGCCTTCAAGTGTTTGGTTAAGTACTAGAATGCTTCACGTGTGATTACAAGCCAAAGTCAACGAGTTAGGATGATGTCCTTGACTGGATCAGAGAACTGTGTCTTAATGCAAATACAATGGGAAATGAACTGCTTTTAGCCAATGCTTTTCCAATAAAATGTGAAAAGATAAAATAGTCTATCCTTTGGGGCTACCTTGCCATCACCAAATTTATTACTGTAATTAAAATTTTAAAGTGAAATGTAGCATCTTGTTTGAGAATTTGCATGCTGGTACAACCCCCAGATTGATACTTTTGGCACTCTTATGGTCACATGTGGACAGAGTGGCAAATATTTTTTATTGCCTGGCGCTCATTTTCCTGATGAAGTGATGCTGTGCCTTTTGTTTCAGCTCTAACACAAGTGTCCTTTGATTTTCCATTAGTCCTACAGTTTTTTGTGCTACTGGTGATTGAACCCCGGGGGTGCTCTACCACTAAGCCATATACCCATTTACATTTTTTAAATTTTGAGACAGTTTCTTGCCAAGTTGCTGAAGCTGGCCTTGAACTTTTGAACCTCTTGTCTCAGTGTATGGAGTAGCTCAAATTATAGGCTTATACCACCACTCTGAACTTGTGAGGGTGAGGGGGTGTGTGTGTTGATTCTACTGTTTAAAGTGCTTCCCAAGTGTGGTACTGTTTTGTCTAGTGTTCCTAGAAGTTCATGCTATGCCTATTGGAGAAAGTGGATGTGTTATATTAGCTTTGTTAAAACATCAGCTATAATACTGTTTATTCTGAGTTCAGAGTCAATAAATCAAAAATGTATATTATGTTCCTTTTCATTCACAAAACAAGATTATATACCAATCAGATGACAACAATATTGTAACTTGGGAGTCTAGCTGGCAAAAACTAATGTTTTTAGTGTGTGTATATATAAACTAGTATGTGTATATATATTTCTGTGTGTATACATATGTACTGTTATAGTTTGGATGTGAGGTATCCCCCAAAAGCTCATTTGTGAGCAATGCAAGAAGGTTCACAGGCAAAACGATTGGGTTGCAAGAATCTTAACCTAATCAGTGAATTGATCCCTGAAGGGATTGTCTTAGTAACTGGAGGCCGGTGGGGTGTGACTGGAAGAAGTGGTTAATTGGGGCATTGCTTTGGGTATATATTTGTATCTGGCAAGTGGAATCTCTCTCTGCTTTCTGATCACCATGTGAGCTGCTTCTCTCTGCCACACTCTACCGCCATGTTCAACCTCACCTTGAGCCCCAAGAAATGAAGACCGACCTTGTATGGATTAAGACTTCTGAAACTGTGAGCCCCCAAATAAATCTTCTCCTCTAAATGGTGATGGTCAGGTCCTCCTGTCACAGCAGCATAAAAGCTGACTAAAACATGTACATATCACACATCATATACATGTTAAATCCCCCTCAGTGTAGCATTTTAATTATTTTCCTCATTAATATTGACAATCACCAAGAAATTCTTTGCAGAATGAAAATATTTTCTTGTAAGGAAAGCCTGGGATCGTCTATGAGAAGATGATGCTAAATGTTCTGATTATTCATAAACATGGGTAAGTATTGGGTAAATACTTCATGGGCCAGTCTTCATATGTTTACACATTTGGTTTATAATATTTACATAAATTGGATTGTTACCATGAGATTCAGTAGGAGAAAAAAGGTGAATAAATAGATCATCCAAACTTATAATGCAGTCTTTAAAACAAGAATGCTTTCAAGTCAGTAAGATATCTCATTAAATCTTTTCATAAGCCTCATCTAATGAGAAATGTGAGGGACTTACACCTAAAGTACTGTTTCCTCACTGAGTCCCTTTTTCTGAACTCAGTATCTTCTATAGAGAAGACACCTCCTTACTGTACTTAAACTCCATTATAATGATCATTGTACATTACCTTTCTCTTGCCTTTGATCTCTTCTGAACCCAGAGTCCAGTGTCTCAGACCTAAGATATCAGTGCACATGTTAAATACTGATTATGAAACTAAAGCGGTACCAGGTCACACTGGGGCAGCACATACACTTCAGATAGATATATGTATGTGTAGTTTGTAATAATGTAAATATAAAATATAGATTGTTTACCTCAAAATTCCTAGGAATTGCTGTTTAAAATTGCCAATCATCACCTCAGTTCAACCGGAGCTCAGTGTAGTGGAAAAAGATGAACTTTGGTAAAAATGGTTTTATATTCTGGCTATACCACTTAATAGCAAAACTCCAAAAAGTTACAGAACTTTTCTAATCTTCACTTTTCTATGTATTAACACTCTTTTGGAGTTAGTTATAAGAATTGTACTAGATTTGAAAATGCCAAGCATATAGTATTCACCTTCTTTCTTTCAAGAGTGTATTTACGTGCAAACCTTAAAATACTTAAATGATAAATTTGCTTCCCATAGAGGTGATCATGTTTTAATTTTCAGAAGCATAGGAATCTGGATGCAGCTGGAGGGTTGTGAGTTATCAAAAAGTCTCTGCTATAGGCAATAATTTTAATGTTAATTAACTCCATCTGGAAGGAAAAGCAGGTGTTGAAATTGATCACTTAAGTACAGAAAGCAAAGGCTGTTTACTAAACTCTCCCTAAATTAATTTGGCTGAGCTTGTGGTTAAATTGCTTTCAAGTCACTTTTCTATAAATGCCTTATACCAAATGCTGAAATTGGAAAAAGTAGACCAAGCAGATTCTAATGAAATGTAACAAATTGGACTAAAAGGTCACCTAAAAATAAAAATTATTTTAAAAATGAAAAAAAGCAATAGTCACTTTTGCTTCAAAAGCAGGGAAAACTTAGGCAAAAATAATTTTCCATGTGTGGTTCATAAATCACCTGCATCAAATTAATGTGAGGGTACTAGAACAGGTAGAGTTTGGGGCTCTCTGCCAACCCTATTGAATAAAATTCACCGGCAAGCCTGGGAATCTGCATTTTAACTACCCAGGTGATTTTTATTCTTACTAAACTTAAATGATTTTTCAAAGATCAGAGAGACCAAACTGCACTGATGGTGACACAGGGTCCTGGAAAGATGAATAAAGATAATGGTTTTTTCAGAAAGTAACATAAATAAGAAGCTTGAAATATTGTTAAGACTCTGAATGCCAAAATCAAAACTAGGCCATCCAGGAAAGTACTGATCTTGTGGTATCATCTGCTGAACAATCTCTTCCCTTCTGTTACTACCTATTTCCTAATAAAATCCCCAAATCCTTAACCTTCTCAAGCCCCTCCATAATCTGATTTCCATTCCACTCTAAAGTATGGCCCCAAGCCAGCACCTTCAGCATGGTGCACACTCAGAAATTTTGGGGACAGAGTCCAGAAATCTTCATTTCAGAGACACCTCCAGGTGATTTTGATGTACCCTGAAGTTTGAAAATCACTTTGCATACAATATTTTAACAGATTCTTAACAAGTCAACTGTTATGAACAAGACATGAAGTTGACATGATACATAGCAAACATAATTCACTAATTTCCTTGTCAGATAGAAAACAGACTGCTAGAGCCTGCTAGTGTCTCCAATCATGAAAAAATTGAGTATTTACTGCATGTAAGTGCTCTTCTGAGTGCTTTACATTTATTACCTAATTAATCCTCATACAGTGTAATGACATGAGTTTGAATGTTATCAACATTTTACTTAATGAAACTGAGACAGGGAAGTTTAGCAACACACTAATCATACAGCTGTTGAAGAATAGAACCAGGAATTGAAATCAGGGATTTAACATGTCTCTACAGTTCTTTATCAACCCCACATTATCTCTGGAAATGTTGCCAACTCAAGCCATTCCTGAGGAATCCTTAACCTTAATTAAGAAAGATGATTACACATATGAAATGAATACGATTGACTAACCCAACTTGGTTTCCAAGATCAAAAATAAAAACTTTTTGGCATATAAATGAGGAAGATCCCCCCCAAATTCCTCTTTTATACCACCTCAAAGCCTGCTTGTTCTTAGATTTCCATTAAACCATCTTTATTAGAAAAATCTTTTCGTTGTGTGAACATGAAACAAAACTGTCAGAGCCCAGGTTTCCTCATTTAGACTAAAGATAATTAAATCATAAACAGTATGAAATGAGGGATTTTGTGAATCAGCATTTTAAGCTTTAAAAGTCATACCTGCAACACTTTAAAGTATTTTTCATACAAAGGGTTAAGTACTTATTGATGGGTCGATGAATGTTTAATCTTTGACACAATAATTAGCACTACTTATGTACTGTCAGTATAAAGTACTTCCATGGTAGTGATTGATTTATAATTGATTATTCTAAAACTTCCTGACCATAAGATTAGCCTGAGGTGATGTTTAGAAACCTATATGCTCTAGTATTTCCCCCCAAGAAATTTTAATTTAAGTCTGGCATGGGATCTAGGATACCGTATCGTAAAATATATCCCAAGTGATCATTAAAATGAGCTGAGTGTGGGAAATCATATAGAAAATTAAAAATATTCTGGACATTTAAAAAGAAAAGTACAAGCAAAAACAAATCATTCACATTTTCCTCTAATAACAAAGCTTATTTTTTGGACCCAATTTCTACATTTGTTCATGTACTTGTCAAAATATTTATAGTAGAGCAGATAGTGAGTTATTAGTTCTTACCCAAATACATTTGTCAAAAATGATAGAGGAACACCTGTTTCCTAGGAGGAAGATAGGTTTTAGGAATGTATTAATTTGAATAGACTAGGTTATGATGTGGGAATAAATTATATTCTGAATCCCAGTAGTTTAATAAAATAGACATGTCTTGCTCATTCACAATGCATGTCCACTGAGGATTAGTAGGGATTGGGGGAATTAGAATGGGAGATATACTCCATGTGGTTACTAAGGGAACCAAACTGAGTTTCTACCACCTTGCAGCTGCACCATCTGGAACTTGAAGCCTCTTCCATTATTAAAGTGGGGAAAGGAAAGGCTGAAAAGCAGTGCTTCAATGTTTCACTGTCTCAAGCAGGAGTGACATGTAAAACTTTACTCCATAGTTTTTTAACTAAAATAGCAAGGTGGTCCAGTCTAAATAAAAGGGTGTATGGAATTGCAGAATTACATACATGGAGTATTTTGCAAGCCTTATTTTCTCAGCCTCGGTGTATTTTATTTCTATTGAGTGTCCTAAATAAACAATCATCTGTCAGCAATTTAAAGTTACCAAGCAATTGGGGGGGCGGGGAATCAGAGGGGGAAGAAAGATCTAAATGAATTGGTCTCTCACCCAAAGAACTGAAAGTTTACTTAAGACTACAGTGAATAACTATTAAATTACAAGAAGCATTATTTAAAGAGCTGAAGTGGCTGATACATGTGCCTTGATTGCAGAACAGGGACACATTTAGTAAGGCAGACCTTCATGAAAGAAATTGGATAAATTAAGACCATACGATTAGAAACGTCCACAAACAGGTAAGTTGGCACACTTAGTAAATAGAAAAACAGAAGAGTAAGACAAAGTTTCCAAACCATGACTGGTGGTGTTCAACGTTTACATGAGGCAGGTGCATTTTCCTCTAAGGAAGTAATGCATGATAACCTAGAGTTTCCTTCACAACAGAAAAAGTCTTTTCCTCTGGATCTGCATTAGCAGTTCTTAATGAAGTTGTAATCTAGTCAGTGTACTCAGCGAGCCTGTGATAACTATGTATAACATTTCTATACTACAGGACGATGGACATGTAAAACAAATGGGCAAAATCATTGAGGCATATTCCTTTGAACAGTCCTCCTATGCCTTTTCCTTCTAAATTGCACAAGAATTGGCAGCTAATTAGCAGCTCATTAGCAACATTGATAAACCATGTGACAAAAACAAATGCTGTGCTAACAGAAGGGACCGAGCCTTCTCATGAATATGAAATAGAATGCAGGAATAAAAAAAAAAAAAATCACTGAAATGAACTTCCTATGGTTCTTACTGTATTTTGTGTTTTCTTAGTCACTCACACACTCAAATATTTATTCACCACCATGTTCAAGGCAATGTGGTAGTTGCAGGGATGAAAAATGCATCAAACGCAATACCTGCCTTCAAAGAGCTCATGAGAGCCTAAAATGATTAAGGATCTGTCTCCTTGTAAATGACCTTCCTGAGGCCTGAATGTGTTCCCTTCAAGTGGAAGCATTATACTGATGCGTGCACGTGCGCACACCCCGCCCCACCCCACCACACACTCTCATCTCACCACATACTTGCAGATCACAGGTGAACTGTTGTTAAAGTAGTTTTGACATCTATGGCTAAGACAGTTATATATGTGCATGACCTGAGTATATATGTGTGTGTGTGTGTGTGTGTGTGTATATATATATATATATATATATATATATATATATATATATATGAACTGGATCATATATATTTGAGAACTGGATCTCTATTAGTTTGAAACATTTTGAATGATAACTTAGTTTTAGAATCTTAACTGTTACTTTTCCAATTAGAAGCATTCAGCTATTCTTTATTTCCAAGAAAGTTCTAATTCCTTACAATCATGCACAAGGTCTTAGCATACTTTTTGTTCTTGTCCTACCATCGAACATTTGTGGATCTTAAAATCTACCACAGGGTATCGCTCATGTTTTTACCTTGAATTACCTTTGCTAACCCCACCAATTCACTTTATCTTTACAATACCCTCTCACGCTTGAAGATGCAGTAGCATCAAATCAAATATAGAAAGCCTTCCTCCAGCTGAATTTTCTCCCCACCCCTGTTTCTTACATTTAACTTATACTACATAATAGATACCTTATTTAGCTTGTTTCTCTTTTGAAGTTGGAGCTTCTTGAGAGCCGAAGTTTTTTTTTTCATATCTTTATCATTGGTGGTTAATATGAATAAATACTTAAATAATTAAGTAAATCAATAAATTTATGTGCTATTCAAATTCAAACTTCAATCTACTATGGGAATGTATAAAGGATGTTTTAGTGTGTATCACAGTAGACTCTGCATTAAGCTATTTATGATGCTAGAAATAAAAATATATGTATAAATATTTTTCTCTTAAAAGCCAAGTTTTTCTATTTTAATCAAGTAGATAAGTCAATCACCTTATAGAAAAGCCTTAAAAATGTTAACATTGTTTTACATTTGTTCTCAATATAAACTTGCTCTGTGTGGCTTAGTAACATAATTATATCTCAGACTCCATTAGAATTATAGAATTTGAATACTTTCAAGTCTTTCAACAGACAATAAATGTTAAGTATTAACAGTAAGTTCTCTTTAAAACCTACCTTTGCAAGATTTCAAACATAAAAGGAGTGTATCATTTTGTCTCCTAAACTTTGAGTAAAAATTTGAAAACAACTCCTACACTCAGGCGACCATAACAAAGTCAACTTAAAAACTGAGCCTAATACACTTGTGATGTGAATGAGAAAAGTGAGCCATAAAAATGAGACATGACTTCTGAAAAGTCTACCTGAAACTACCACAATGGGAAAAGTTTTTTCACCTCCCAGTTCAGTGTTCTGCCCACTAAGTCTCTTTTCCAGTTCATCGCATTTATTCGGGGAATGCCTTTTTCCACGGAATTGGGAGGTGTTCTTGACTATAAGATCCAGGCCAGTTGATCCCAATGATTGGTTTTCATCATGTTTAAAATGGCATCTAATAGGCAACCTCTGAAACATTCTTCAACTTTCTATTTTTCTAATGGTACACGAAAGGACAAATGAAGGAAATGCTGACAGCTATTGGCAAAATGAAAATCAGGAATCATTAATTGAGTACAGGGATCAACTTGTATCCAACTCGAAGGAAGGAAGGTATCATATTAGCAATTGCTGAGAGACTCCATCTGTTAAAATCAGGAAATGGTGGTGGTGAGTGTGGCATGGTTCTATTTGAGTGATAGGAAAGAATTCTACAGGTAGTAAGAGATGATTTGGCTTTAGTCTAGCACAATGCAAGATAGAGTTCTATGGGAGTTGCAAGCATTCTGTAGCCTTCCGATTTTTATTTTTGTTTGTTCAGATTAGTTTTACATGACAATGTATATGCATTTTGATAAAGCATACTTCAATGGAATATAATTTCTCATCTTCTGATTGTACATGTTGTAGGATCACATCGTCATGCAATCGTGTGTGTACATGAGGTAATAATGGGTTTCACTCTACTATCCTTCCTACCCCCATACCCCTTTCTCCTTCCTTCATTCCGGTCTACTTAATCTAAATTAACTATTCTTCCCTAGCACCCCTACATTGTGAATTAACATCTGCATATCAGAGAAAACATTTGGCTTTTGTTTTTTGAGGGGTTTGGCTTATTTTGCATAGCATGATATTCTCCAACTCCATCCATTTGCCAGCAAATGCCATAATTTCATTCTTCTTTAACCAGTTTTTTTTGTTTGTTTGTTTTTGTTTTTTGTTTTGTTTTTTTGTTTTTGTTTTTGCAGTGCTGGGGTTTGAACCCAGGGCCCTGTACCTGCAAGGCAAGCACTTTACCAACTGAGCTATCTCCCCAGCCCTCATTCTTCTTTAAAGCTGAGTAACACACACACACACACACACACCACATTTTCTTTATTCATCTGTTGAAGGGTTGACTCCATAGTTTAGCTATTGTGAGTTGAGCTGTTATAAACTTTGATGTGGCCATGTCACTGTAGTGTGCTGATTTTAAGTCCTAGGATATATAAAGAGCTCAAATAACATCAAAAGCACAAATAACCCAATCAATAAATGGGCTAAGGAACTGAATAGACACTTCACAAAAGAAATATAATTGATGAAAAAATATGAAAAAATGTTCATCTCTAGCAATTAGAGAAATACAAATCAAAACTAATCTAAGATTTCAACTCACTCCAATCAGAATGGCAATTATCAAGAATATAGGCAACAATAAATGTTGGCAAGGATATGGGGGAAAAGGTATATCTGTATATTGCTGGTGGGAATGCAAATTGGTGCAACTGTTATGGAAAGTAGTATGGAGATTCCTCAGAAAACTTGGAATGGACCCAAGCTATCCCTCTCCTCAGTTTATACCTAAAGGACTTAAAATTATTCTTCTAAATTTTAATTGAGGAAAGACTCTAAGACTTGCACTGCTTAGATAGAACATTTAAATGTAATCCCATATCCTATGCTTTGGAAAACAGTCTTTGTGCGGGTGGAGGGAGTAAATTCCTTTAAAAATTCTAAATATTAAAAGGAACATTTTCTAATAAAACCAATATAAATTTTAATAACAGGCACTTTCAATAGAAGGAAAAATCGGATTGCCTTTTTGATAGATGGTCAGAAAACCAAATGGTAAAATAATTAAAGACCACTCTTCTTTTCAGATTCACCTATGATAGAGCATGCAAACTTACTTGAAAAAGTGTATAGAATATGAAATGATTACAGCAGAGTATTCTGAGGATAATAATCAGAGGTTTTCTAGAAATTAAATTTCAGTTGACATTTGAAGGATAGTAACTTTGCACATTGTAAGACATGCATCACAATTTTCATAACTTTTGATTTAATGGTCATTTATAGATACCTCTTATTCTCTTACTCCCATTTCCTTCAACTCAAATTGCCTTTACCTTCAAAATGTATTCCACTTCCATCCAGTTCACTCTACCTCCTGTGCTGCCCCTCCTCTAGCCTACTAAATGAAAAAGTAACACTCTTTCACCTGTATGCACCTTACCTCAGACTCACAGTGCATGTGTAATTTTTAAATCATTTATAGTCAGTTACATGCTTATCTCTTTATTTCTAGATTTCAGTATGCATTTCCTCTTTCCTTACATAACCCCACTACAGCTATGAAGTTAGCAAATTTTTACATGAATACCATTTTGTCTGTACACTAATATCATGAATATTCTCAATAATATTCCCTATTTCACTTTTTCTCCTCTATGGTAGGACCAGGATGAACATTATTTCTCATATATTGTTAACTTCCTTTAATCTGAGTTGTTATCTGCTCTTTATTGGTATTTGTTACTGACTATCAATATATTTTGTTGCTTGTTTTTACTAAAATTTTTCTTATTTTGGGTTTATCTGCATTTTCTTCATAATTAGTTTCAGGTTTTGTTTCTTTGGCTAGGACACTTCTTAGGTGATGTTATCTTTCTTAGATTTGGAGATGATGATATCCACTCGTCCCTCATGCCTTAGTTTTGATAATTGGTAAAGATTTTTGTCCACCAAATGGATAACTGCTCACTGATTATATACAATCCATTATATATTTCAAAGCAAAATTGTGCAATTGAGAATATGAGGTTCAATGGTCCTTTCAAAACCTGTACCATTGAATATCCCAGTTTACCATGCTGGAGGCATTCTGTCAATATTATTAATCCTATTGCACCTCCAAGTTGAAGAAGGGGTAAAAGTATAAGATGTGCTAGTAAGAAAGAAAAGACAATACAATTAAAGGTTTTTGTTCATTAGTGATAAAAATATTGTGTACAGCAATTAAATGTCCTAGAGAAGAATCAGCAAGAGACAAAAGTGACTGACAGACTAGAAAGAGCAGACATGTTGGATGTCCGTATGCCTGAGATTTACAAGAAACGAGTGTAGTGCACTGTCCAGATCTCCCCCTTAGGAACAGAGCCTTGTTGCTCTACCTGTTAGGAATGGTGGCAGCTAATGGCTGAAAAGTCACACTCTTCTTTGGGAATTATTCTTGGCCAAAGACATTCATCAATGAAGATATGTCACAAAGGTATGTTTTCATCCTCTTCGTGTCTGGGTGGAGGGGCTGCTGCAGGGTGGCCTGAATCTTATGACTATCCAGTTGCCTGGATTCAAACTTGGACTACAAATCCTAGGTATTTGTGCCTCCATTTCAGTCTACTCTTAAAGACCAGGCCAGCTCCAGCCTAGAGCTAGGACTTTCTGAGGCATCTGTAGCAATTTCTTCCCCCACCCAGTCTATCTCCCTTAGAGGTAGTTTTTCTACAAAATGCTATTTCTACTCTCCTATCTTCTCCCCAACTTTCTGCTATAAGGAAATCTTCAGTTCAGAATCTGTTTTATGAGGAAACACGCTCTAAGAAGAAAGCAGACTACTTGAGCTACTAATTAAACTGCTATTTTAAGGTATATACAATGCAAAATATTCCAATTTTTGAAAATAAAATTCCTGAATTAATATGACTGCTAAAGTCTTTGGAGATCTACAAGCTAGAATTTTACCTTCTCTAATACATTTTGAATAAAAAAAAGAAATATAATTTACTTAGGAAATGATACTTCATAGAAATTATATATATTTAGAAAGTGAAGTGAATAAGTTTTGAAGTTTCAAAGTACAAACTATTTCATAACAATGCATATGGAATCTGCTGGTGAAAATAAACCCCTTTTGATTTCCAACTGAGTAGGATTATACAAATTTTTCTCATAAGCATTTTAGGTGTTTCTTAAAAATCTTCAAAGACTCAGTTACCATGTTTACAACAGGATAAAATGAAGCTTACAGAGGTTAAACAACTGGTTCAAAGCTACTTGACAACAAGGGGTATAAGAGGGGTTTGAGCAGGTACAGTTGACTTCAAGACCTTAATTATTTGATCCCTTTTACAATGTCAATCCAAAATATGACTTAGAGACTACTTAGGTTGCTAGGAAGAGGGGGTAAACCAAACCCCAGCCATATTTCCATCATATATAACTTCTTATGAGGAATCAAAATGAATTTGTAACAGTGACGGCTCTGTATCTAGATGTCTAGGTTCAACCTTGGGCTTTGCCTCTAAGGAGCTGGATGACTTCGGTTACTTTGCCTGACCTCTCCAAGTCCCAACTTCATTTGAAAATCAGGATGATGATAATGTCAGAGTTTTGGTGGGGATACAATGTGGTGAATTAAAGTGCTTAGCACTGTAGTCAGCAAGCACAAGTCTGTAAATTTTAGCTATTATTATTATGCCTACTCCAGGTGAAATGTGATAAAAATCTTGTTGAAAATGGTTTAAAAACATACTTGATAGTCTGTTTTCTAATTGTGATATTCATAAATCTCAAAACCAGGGTATTTCAAGGTCAAATGTTTAACAATAACTCATTAATTATATTTTCCTTTTAGTAAATCATTATCGGAACAAATCATTAGGTGACCTTTTTTGGTCACTGCAATCCAATAAAACTTACATTAGCCAGAGTTTCAGGAACATTAGTCTAATGTGCTTCCAGAGATCACCTTCTCTGAGCAGTATAATAAGTTTGTGTGAAAAGCAGAAAGCATGTAATATATAATAAAATTTGGACTTTAATGAACCATCTTGGCAAACTGACTAGTACTATAATTCAATGGTGAGCATTCCTTAATTAATGAATTAAAAAAGCTAGAGTAGTTTCTAAATGCTATACTGGATTATAGTTTTGCTTATTTTCTATTTTTACTCTATGTTCTGAATTTAGTGACCAGTTTGAAGTGAATCTTAAGTGACATTGATAATGAAAGCAACAAAAATGAATGGAGACAACTTAGAGATGGCAAAATTAGCAAGATGTGTAGCTTCCAGAGCACACATTTTTTTCCTGAAAATGCTAGAAATTTTGACATATCTGATTACAAATTGACTCAAGTGTTTTTCTGAATCATCTAAGAGGAATATACTATAAAAAATTTTACCCACTGGTTCAGACTTAAACATCCAATTGAAAGATTTCAGAGGCTTAGAACCAGTAGATTAATTTGAACAATAGCTTCATCTTTTGTGTTCCAGTAGCTTTTGAATCCACTTTATGACAACTGATTGTAATTATGTGCCTGATATTCTCCAAAGCAGTGAACCTAAAATTAGGAACTTCTGATACAAGTGTATAATTTTCCTGATGTTGACTTTGAAGTACTCAATATATGATTGCTCAAGAGATGAACATCTAATCAAGTGATATCAGAATTCTTATTTTAAAACATTTTCTTAATAGTATACATTTGTTTTTTCTAGAAATGATAGCATGTTAGAATATCTCAGTGAGTCTAAGATACCATAAATTATAAGAACCATTATTTTTATGATCTTAAAAAAACAAAACATTGTCCATTTCACTGTGACAAACCCTCATTTCAAAGACATACGAATTTTAGCAATAAATTGTTGGAAAAAATGTTTCGCAGAATTTATACTGCTTTGGTTGCTTTTATACTTTTATGTAAATAAGCTACAAACTCGTGCTAGCAGCAAAACTGGAATGAAACAAAACTTGTTTACCAGCCCTTGATAAGAAAAGATGACTTAGAAGGAGCCCACTGGGGAGATTATCAATAAATCTCTACTTACACAATATTGTTTTTTCAGAAGGAGTTGTGGCAAACTAAAGATCTTTTAGAAAATTTTTTTGTATGAAGTTGAGCTTTTTATTGTTCTTAGACTCAATAAATATTAGAACTATAAGTTTCTTCCCTAACATTGCTGTAAGGAGCTAAAGCAGGGAAACAACTGATAACCTAATTCACACCCTGGATGTTGTACTTAACATGTAACAGAAAGGACTTAGCACTGAAAGAAAAATGCAATTTTTAGGTAAACTTTTTAGGTTCATTTACATCTGATATAGTGAAGAATAGCAATGACTTGCGGATGATTGTTGTTTCTCATCCAAACCATTCTTCATGACTTTCTACAACAAAATAAGTCATAAATTTATTTCGTAGAAACTAATTTATACATTAAAGTACATAAAGACCTATACATATTTTAAATAACTGTTATCGTTTTGAAACTCTGGTGTCAAGAATCCAAATAATGGTAACCTTTGAGAGAAAGAATCACTTTTGGAAATATAATTTGCTTTGTGACTTCATACTCTAACTTAACAAAAACAGATATATGACATCATGAATTATGACCCTCCAGTTATTTTTAAATATTTTGGAGATAATTTAGTGCATTACATTAAGATAATAAATGTCTGTCTCATTTTCTTCTACATAGAGTGGGGCTTTTTGAAAACAATGAAGCATTATGGTTTATCTAGTCCCTTTCTTAAAAATTTTTAATTTGTTTTAATTACTTATACATGACCGGAGAATGCACTTTGATTCATCATATATAACAGTATAATTTCTCATTCTTCTGGTTATACATAGTGTAGAATCCCATGGGTCATATAGCTAGTTTCTTCTTGAAGAGGGGAGTTGCATTATTTAGTTTCATGCTCTTTGATCTTAAGTCTTACACAAACAGGCATTGACTTCACCTTTCTTGGATCATCTTGTTCCTCCTCTGTAATCAAAGAATATCTGTCCACTGCAAATGTATGTTGAAAATGAAACAAAGTTGTGAAGTTTTCCAGGAACATGCTTCTGCCTCTCTAGATTCTTGCTGATCGTAGGAGTCGTAGTATTGCAACTGGGTACTCTAAACTTTGGATTGTGATATAGTTTTCTCCTAGATGTACCCACTGAATTGTCCAATGTAAAAATCATAAGCCTCTAATGGAGGGGTTACTTTTTCATCTTTATACCCTCTATAGTCTTTTGGAGGGACACTATTTGGACTCTCACCATGCTGGTTCACATCTTATGCAGTATGGGGCAAAGCACTATCCTTATTGAAATTGGAAACTTCATGAGTTGCTTTTATTAGTAGGGCTAGTTGTGTTGACTACAAGAACTTGGAAATATTCTTCCCTCACTCTGTATTGAGACATTAGATATTCTTACTTTTTCTCTCCTCTGTAGTAAACGTATCAAAGATAGTGTTTGTCTGTTTATTCTATCACATTGATACTCAGCATTTTTTCCCCACTTACAAATAGGTAAGTTTGGTAGCCTGGGAATGGTCTCCTGATGTGACTGCCTGGTATTGAAGATTAAATGAGTTATTACATATGAAATGGTGTGAACAATACCTGGTTCATGGTGCTGTCAGTAACTGTTGCTAATATTAACACTGGTTAGGTAGACTTGACTCTACACTCTTTCAGGTCTTTTAGATTCAATGAAATAGAAGGAAAAAGTCCCAGTTAGTCTTCCAAAGACAAGACTTTAGTAGTAAGCCTGGTATACATATATAAGGGTTTATTATCTGCAAAGAAATGCAATAAGCAAAAAAGTAAAACTTTCTAGATGGTGCTGCACTTAGGGGTGCAGACATCTGTCACTTCCCTAAACACTAATCCAGCTTGTAGTACATAATTGCATAACTTGGAAAGAAAAATATTATGAAAATCCCAGGCAGTTGCTCTTCACCTCTGTGAGAGATTTCTACAATTGTCACAGAAAGTGAATTGTTAATGTGTGTACTACAAATAATTGCATAAATAATGACCATGCCAAAGAAATAATCAACCATTTTCCATGCACATTTTACAAGTCAATTCCAAGTGCAAAATCCTTGGCAACTTAAAGGAAGAAGTTGAACTTGTTAATTTTCTAGTAAGAAGGTTAAATAGAAAGGAGGCAATTCAAACATCTGTGAGCAGCCAGGCTCCCTGGCACTCAAAATCCCTGAACAGCTGTGGAGAGTGAGCCTACTGTTAGGGATGCATTAGGGCTATGGAATGAGAACGAATGAGCAAAGGAAGCCATTGCAGATGTTTTCCTGGAGGTCTGCTCATTTTTTCTGTCAAATTTTTCCAGTTAATATTGGAAAGTTTGTTACAAAGCTCTAATATTTTCTGAAGAACAATTTCACTGTTAGTTATTTCATATGTGATCATTTCATTTAATCTTCACCAAATGGGAAGATGGCATTATGGTTCCCATTTTGAAATTTAAAAAACTTAGATACAGGTCAAATGGTAGGGTTGGGACTGAAGTCTGATTTCTTTATACCACTCCATTCTCTTCAGGGAACACAAAGAAGTGGAGACATTTAAACAAACTATTCCACACCTCAACATACATCTTCGCAACAGAAAAAAAGGACAGTCATTATTTTTGTACATTAGTGTGAAGTATGCAGAATCAGCAAAATTAGATGATTTTTTTTTGCTGTTAAAATGACAGTTTCATGTATTTCGACTTAATATCCAGTTTAATTCAGATTCTGTGCTCCAAACTAAAATGAGTCCTTTCCACTTTGCTATTGAGTCACTTCATGTCTTTACTCTCTACCTGCCTAAAATTTTCTCAGTGTTTGTGGACTCAGTTTAAACATCACTTTAAGACATTTCTCAACCACCTTAATATGAAAATAACCTCAATGTCACTAAGTAGAAAACACCTCTGTTTCCCCTTAAGATTCTTTAACTCTTCCTAGTTTTCTCTTCTGAATTTGAATTGCAAACATTTTGGGTTAATATTTAATTCCCCCAAATATTATAATCTATTTGAGAAGAAAGACCAGATATTCATAATATTTTAACTTTTTGATACTGGAACCATAGTACTCAGTAAACAGATGACCAATGCATTCACCAAATGTGCATTTTTTTATAGATGTGCCTTCCTGCTCCAGTCCTAATGGCACCCATGAACGGGAATAAATGAAGCTTTTGTTCCTGTCTGCCAAATTTGTTTATGGTTTGGTATGGTTCTTAGCCTTTGTGTCTCTTGCAGTATCAGTTGACTTACAAGCTCATTCTCCAATGAAGATTCTTATGATAAGATGGAAATTGTCTTTATTCAATCTGAAAGCTTTGGAGTCATTAATTTCAGTTATACATTTGTACCTGGATTTCATTATTGATTGTCCATATATTTCTATGAATAATAACTCAATTCCTTAATTTGTGACTTTTATGAGACTGAAATTCCAGCATTACAGAAGAGGAAAAAAATTTAAATGTGAAAATATAATAGCACCCACAATGTACCATGTACTTAATACATGTTTTGTATCCTAATTCACTTAAGTGTTAAGATAATTGTATGTGCCTCATTAGGATGAAAAAGGAGATAAACAGTGGTGTCAAGACAATCAGGTAAGCATATTTTTTCAGGTGAGCATTTGACAGATGGAATTTATAACACTGACTCTAAAGTCCATGTGATATCGATTTCATACTATTTTCTGAGATATACAAATTACAGGAAGAAAGTTGATTACAAACATTGCGGGTATTTTTATACCATTGTTTACCCTTTCCATCGTATTCACATAACACAATCAGGCATTAAATAACCAGGTATAATTAAGAAATCATTGTGATAGCATACAGGAAACTGATATTTTGTTTTCAGACATTGCCATAATTGCTGCAAGTTTTCTTATAATTGTTATCTAGAGATCTAGAATCATCACAATAACCTTGCAGGTAAATACATCTAATAGTTCCCTTCTGAACTGCAATAATCAAAGGAAATCTCAGAAATTAGTAATTCCCTCAGGTTGACAGGCAATAAGTGAGAGGGACTGCACGCAGATCCCGGCCTAACTGCTCTATCCCATGTGGTCACGCACTTAAATAGCAGACCTTCACTATTGACAAATTGACACCAGGAATTATAATGCTCAGTGAACCACCGAAACATCTACTGCTCATCCTGGGGTTTTAAAAAACTCAAAATTTCTTTTTATTTTGTACACATATTTGGTTTTAGTGTTTTCTTTTTAATTAAAGACATTGATTGCCTATCACTGTCCTAGGAAAGTTAAGGACTTTAACTGACCTGAGAAATAAAAAGTCTTAGACATTGGAAATGGTTAATATTTGTAATATATGCATTGGTGTGTTTTCTTACTCATTTCTTAGAATGTCTACGTATCTGGGCAAAATGGTAAATGACTGGATTTATTATTATATGAATTCTCAAGGAACTCAACCTCTATGGCATTGAACCCTGAAGCTCAATTGTTATGAGGACCCTTAGGGTTGTTTGTAAAAAAACAGTTCAGCATTTCAGATCCTATCATTGACTTAGAATAGTTGAAATGATATAATTATGTTTAATAATGGCTATAAAATGGACTTTGGCATAATTGACAAGGATATTTATTGTGTCAGCTAAGCTTCAACTACATTTCCCAGAATTTTCTTAAATGCACGGGTCCTACTTAGCTGGGCAACATTTTTGTTGTGGTTTACTGTGGCCATACATCTTGAATAACAGAAAGCATGAGTGACACAGCAAGTCCCTTATTTTTACTTTCAGAAAGGTCAGTACAGGGCACAAGGCCC
Source organism: Sciurus vulgaris (assembly GCF_902686455.1). Classification (NCBI taxonomy): domain Eukaryota; kingdom Metazoa; phylum Chordata; class Mammalia; order Rodentia; family Sciuridae; genus Sciurus; species Sciurus vulgaris. The sequence continues at coordinate 78,548,073 of NC_136472.1, forward strand.
CTTTGCAGCTTATATACCTGTAACTTATATCCTAGCAGATTCACTTTGATATTGTAAAACAACAGCTGGACCTACAGAACCTTAATTTTCTACTGAATTTCCTTTCACTTCCAATTTATGGATCGGGTGCATATTTTGTTCTATTATGAAGGGTACTAATCATGTCCTTGTAGACTATCCCCAACATTTAAGCTTTACCTGGGCAGGGTGGCACATGCCTATAATCCCAGCAGCTTGGGAGGCTGAGGCAGGAGGATGGTAAGTTCAAAGCCAGCCTCAGCAATTTATCAAGCCCCTAAGCAAATCAGTGAGACCCTGTCTCTACAGTATAATAAAAGGCTGGGGAGCAGTCTCAGTGTTTAAGTGCCTTTGTATTCAATTCCTGGTACCAAAAAGAAATAAAATAAAATTGAAGCTTTAAAGGGAGTAAGAGACTCTGAGGTTCTAGTTTGACCTTGAAGTTTTTAGCTTTTCTAGTTTCTGGCATTTCATATGCATATTCTACTCTCAGTTGCCTGCCCTACCAACTTCAAGACCCAACAGATACACCAATTTTACAGAGATGTGGCATCGACTTTCATAAGTGCATAAGGGTGAATTTGCAAAATCTTTGTATGTATACCCAGATGTATGTACATACATGTGTAAATGAATATTTATATATAAATGTAGATAATATAGATAAGTGTAAATATATAAACAGATGTATATATTACAAATATATACAGTTCCATCCTTCTTTCCATTCATTCATCCATTCAAAAATATCCCAATAGTTCAGGTTTGCTATCAAAAACAGAACTTTAATAATTAGTTCTCTGAATTAGTTGTGTATTCTCTGGCATTGCTCTTCTGATCTAATATCCATATCTATATGCATGTGTATACATATTTCATACATATGTACATGTAAATATTTGTAAGAATTTGACATGAACTGGTAGAAGTTGATTATACAATCTATAAAAAACTGTTATCTTTGTGTCTGGTATTAGACCTTGAAGTAAATAGGTTAGGCACTTCATAAATACCTTTTCCAGTGGTATAAGGGAAGTCAAATACTAAATATTCTGAATATGAATAGTAGTTGTGGCAAAGTAAATTAAAATTACATTACACCCAGTAATAAATTAATTGTACAGGGAAGAGAAGTCTTTGGGTTATCAAGTATTTTTGTAGCCAAGTGTTTGTGGTCTAATAAAATGATTTATTAGAAATAAGTATATAATCAGGTTGACTGATTGCTTCTAAATGATTTGGAAAACATGTGGGAAATGAGCATAGAGCTTTAAATTCTCCCAGATATGGACTATTAAATTGGGGTAGACATACTTAGCAAGTGGATTCCTTCCCCATGGGTTCTACCATCTGTAGAATGAGTATCTTGAGGTAGAAAGATTCAAGATGCAATAACTGCTTCTATCTACCAAAATAATACATCAAAAACATTTGTATGGATTCCAGAAATCAGTAAACTGTCATGAGTGCTTTGAAAGATACAGGGGTACCAATTCCTTCCCCATCCCTTTTCAACACATCTTTCTGGCTGGTATAGAATATGAATCTTGGAGAATGACAGTATCTTATAAATTTTATTTGTCGTGACTCCAATTTCAGCTCTTCTCTAAGTGTGATTTAATTGTTGGACCAAATCAATGCAATCCTGCTATCTGATATGTAAATATTGATTTTTTAACATCCCCCCCACCCCATCTATTTTCTTCCCCTCTGTAATTGTTAGTAAACCTCATCAGAAGCAGTTTACTTTCAGTGGAAGAGCCAGAAATATATATTCACTATTCATCCTCAGAGCTACATACATACACCATCCTCATTTCATAATCGGTACTTTAGGGATCTTGATCATTGGTCCATTTCACAGGATGTCACATTCTATCACTGCACTTGATGTCATGCTGATAGGACTTCCCAAGCAGGATGCAATTACTGCAACAGAAACATACTTAAGGCATGTCTGTCAGAGGAGGGGAAAAAATCCACAAACTTCCAGAACCACCAAGTCAGGTAAGGTTTCTAAGGTCCTAGTGATCTGAAGCATGGTAAGAGAAACCTTCTGTAGTAAAAGAAAAGTGTTGCTGTAAAACACTGCTGCCTTTAAGAAAGAAGCAAGATGATTAATGGAGCTATTTGGATTTGGGAAGCAATGTACACTTCATAACTTCATTTTTCCACGTCACTTTTATTCATTTACCAAGTAGCACAAGAAGGTATCAGTTTTGAGCTGGACCCAGAACGGGAAAGACTTACAACAAGGAACAGATTGTTGTAAAAACTGTGCTGCTGCTTGGGCTGAATTACTCAGCAGATCCAGTTGTGTTTGTAGTGTTCATGGGAGACATAAGTGCTACAGGAAGTATTTGGCAGGCCCCATCATAGCACATGCACTTAGACTTTGAGCAAGGTTATGCTATCTTCTACAGATAATTTTTATACTTTTGATGCAATACCTGTCTTGGTACTGAACCTCCACTTCATAATCCATGAATGTGTCAATGAACCTATAATTCACCATGCAGTCTAGTTACTTATGACCTAGATTTTTGTCTGATCCACCAAGGTATATGTTGGGTATGCATGGCATTCCATCAATATAAATTTAATATAGAAGACTGGGCTTGGGCACATTCTGAAGGAACATGTAAGTAATATGATATAGATGCCCATGGTCAACCCTCACTTGTGACATCTATGAACTCAGAAGGTTTTCTTTGGCCAGCTGGCTAAGGAATAAAAATAACCAAGCTTGCAGATGGTTCTCTAAAATTTGATGGTACTACTGAAGTCATATGACCATAATCCTATAAATTTGCATCCCAACTGTATACCTATTTGGAGAAGTAATGAAAGACAGTGGTGCAGAAATTCAACACTTTGTTCACTTATAAAAGTGTGTGTGCATATTGTATATGCACACATTGAATCATGGGGAGTGATTAGTGATTTGACTGGATGCTAAAGGGCATGGAAGAGACATGATCAGAAAATTTGTGAAAAGAATGGGTAGAGAGATGCCTAGACTTCTCTGAATAGTATGAAGATAATGTTCCCCATGGTTATTCACCAATGAGCAGTGTCAGGAGGATTTTAGTCACATGACCAGGAGACTTGAAATGATTAGTCAGACTCATTTTCCAATCTCTTCAATACCCCCTGCCCTGCACCAAGGAAGCTCATAACAAAAAGTTGTCCTGGCAGTAAGCATAGAGGTGTTTTGTGGTCTCTCTAAACAGGACTTCCACTCACCAATGAGGATCTCGTTGTGGTTACTGATGACTTCCCCAACAGCCAACAGAGACCAACACTAAGCACACTTTCCCCCATATGTGATCATTTCCTAGGGGGATAAACCACCTAGAGGCAGGTTGATTTCCACAAAGGAAAAGGAAGTGCCTTGTTTTCATTGGAAGGCACTAATACAAGATACAGATTTACCTTCCCTACTTGCTAGGTTTTGTTGAAATCACCATTTAGTGACTTACAGAGCAACTATTTATCATCATGATATATTCCATATAGCATATTCCATCTAGCATTGCTCTTGACCACAGAACTCACTTTGTAGTGAACAAAATGTGATAGTAGGCTCACACTAATGGGATTTGTGTGTCTCGTCATCACTTTGAAGGGCTTGGCCTGATGCAAGGTGGAAGTTCCCTTTGAAGACTCATTATAGACCTGGTGGCAACTCCTTATAGGATCAGTATTCTACCCTCTGGGATGTGGAATAAGCACTAAATCAGTGATTGAGAATTCCTAACCTGGGGGAACATTAATGGAAATATAATTAGAATCTGTGAGCCTAGATGCTCTAGAAATTCATACACTAATTTACGTTTTCAAGGGACTGGGAAGTATGCCTTGTTTCAAACTACCAAAACAGAGAATATGGGGACTATTCCCCATTCCTGAAATGGGAAATCTGGGTTTTCATGTACATATATTGAATGATCCCTATTCTAAAACTAAGTAAATATCTCTGAATTGGTAATTTTCTTGTTTAATAAAACTTGAAAGAATTCTTCTTGAAAGAAAATGTCTGGCCACAATATGTAATTTTTAAAAGAAAAATCCTCATTTTTACTTTGATATATTTTCAAGTTCTTCAGATTGAAATGTATCACCCTAAGATGCCATGCATCAACCAAAGTTATTGCAAACATAATTGGGGTAAAAATACATGGTTGATTCTCATTACATTAGATAATCCCAACAACCCACGGGAACTGTAGAAGGTACACAGCTATGTGGGCCATAGATTGCTCATTAGTCCACATAACAGACTGTACACAACACCAGCACTTTGCAATCTGCAGACCCATGGACTAACATAACACATTTTTTTAGTTAAAAACCCGAGACCCTTACTGACATAGGCAAGTGGAAGTTAGGAGACAGACTACAGCTGTATGACTGCTACAATTCCAATGCCCAGACTTTTTCTCTCATCCCAATTTGGGAGAGGGTCAGTGGAAGAAACTCATTGATGCTAATCTTGAGGTATTTAAAGAATTTTGCAACTTTGCTACATTTTCTCAGTTATTAATACTTAACTGTTAAATGTTACATATTTTCTAAATAGTGTCAATACCTATCACAAAGTCTTTTAGGAAAATAATTAAAGCAAAAAGTCTTAATGAATTGTCTTTAATAGTAGAGGTTTCTACAGGCCTAGCACCCACAACTTACTTTTTCTGACACTTCTAGTCCTGGGTAACCAAAACACATGCAACACCTACAAAACCTGGGTTCTGCCACCTATTAGCTGGGGTCATTAGACAAGGCGTTCAACTTCCCTAAGTTTGTTTCTGATGTATAAAACAGCAAAATAATATTGATCTCTTGCAATGTATATATGAGAACTACATGAAAAAAGATTGTAAAATTCCCTGTCTATATTCTTGGCATATAGTAAGTACTCAATAATTAGAGGATATAATGATTTTAAAAGACATTCAAATTGACAAATTAAGAACTGTTATGATTTGTTACATTTTGCACAAGAACACTAATTATATATCAACTTTTTTTTTTACTATAAACAAAAACTGAAGTGACAAGTAGCTCTTAGAAATTGTGCAGATAAGGTTCACAAATACTTTAGAGTCATGGTTTGCTTCTTTGCAGCTTGAAAACAGATGATCTGTTTTCCATGCATTTTACTCACTTCTCCTCTGCCCCATCTTTAACAATGCCTTATTTACTTGTTTCCTAATGAATTCCTGCTGCTTTTTTCATCAAGTTGTCTCATCTGGAACAGAACACATGTACTGCAGGCCCTAATTAAGGCTAACTGAAGTACCTCACGCCTTCAGCTTAATCCGATCTGCCAACAATCAAGAGAAATGACCCTGCAGTGGCTGGCTGCCTTGCAGAAGTGGGACAAGGTGCCCAAGTCAACTGGGAGCCCAGAATAATACTAGATGAAAATGAAAAATGACAGACTCTCTCACATGAAAAATGATGCTTCTTAATAGCAGAGGGATACTGAAAAAGCTTAGGAAAACCACAGAAAATGTATCTGGCAGGAACTAGGGAAAGTACTCTGAAAACAAGAATACATGTTACTCCCTGTTACATAATTTTCCACTTTTCAGTCCTCTGTACAGCTCTAAAATTAGATCAAATTTGAAGGGAGATTTAATTTTGATTGATTTATGCCCCATTTTCAACATGAAATGAGATGGATAATTAATGCATGTTTTCTGACCCTTGGTTATGCTCTAAAATTTTATTTTGAGCCATTGTATGGACACACCGTTTTCCTTATCTGGTTAATGAGGACTATTTATTCAATCTCACACCCTTCTGAACCAGCAGTGAGACTCAGATGTAGGAATTTACTTAGTCTGTGCTACTCAGCTCTCCTCACCAAACACTACATGCTTATTTCTCCTTCAATGGTACCTGCCGAGCAATATCTGCAAGAGAGGCAATGGGCCTCATAGCAACATTTTCTGCCTCCCTAGGGTCATGTATCTTCATCTATACTCCTTTGCTATTTTAATCTTCAGTCTTATTCAGTTCTCATCCTGAAAATTAGAGGAATTACCAGTAGCAAGATAACAAAAGTATTTTCCCAAGAGGACCATGCTTTTGTTGTGTACTGGAGGGAAGGAGGAGCAATGTTGGGATCCCTGGATGCACCTCTGATTTCTGATACTTCTGTCTATGCAGTTATAGGCAAATACCAATTTCTCAGTCTTGGCATTATCACCTGGATATTTGTTTTAAGACATTGTATAACAATGTAGAATGGACAGGGATTAATCATTAAATAAAAGTACCTATAATGCCAGGTATACATGATTGGCATTTAACAAATTTTTTCCTTCATTTGTTTCTAATTTCATTTAATTTTGTGATATGGAAATCATATCTTCCAAACTTATCACCAATTATAACCTAATGGACAAAGAACAAATTACTAAGTCTCAGCTCCAATGGCCTTATACCCTGGTGCTCCACCAAACGGGCATATCTACTACCATGACAGTATCTTCATAGAGAAGGAAAAGAGAACAGAATTGTGAATGGTTAAAAACAATGTTACTTTTTTCTACTTTTGGTACCAGAGAAGATTGAACCCAGAGGTTCTTAACCACTGAGCCATATCCCAGGCCCTTTTTATTTTTAAGGAGGATCTCACTAAGTTGCTTAGAGCTTCACTGAATTACTGAGGCTGCCTTTGAACTCATGGTCCTCCTGCCTTTGTTTCCCGAGCCTCTGGGATTACAGGTATGCACCACCACACCTGGCTAGAGTACATTAAGTCAAATTCCACAATCTTTATACACTCTTGAGGCTCTCTCCTGTGTTTAAAGCTTAAGCTCCCTAGCATCTCAAAGTCTTCTGCCCTCTTTCTTGCTCATCTTTAGTCAGTCTCCATCACTCTGAGCAACTCCCATTCACCACAATGTTTCAGTCTTTGCACTTGTTTCTCTCATCTAGAACACCCTTCTCACCCTCTTTACAGCCCACTCATTTCTCAAAACACATATTTCCCACCCCTGGGAAGCCTTTCTTTTTTGATTCAGGCTCAATGTCAGAACTCGCTCCACCTAGTACCATACCTGCCAGACAGTCATTTCTTAAGTGAATTAAATATTTATCCCAATGTATTATATCTGAACTATTTCATTTTATCCATTTAGAAATTTAAGACAAATTTAAGACCTTCTGGCATAGTACAACACCAGACACACAGTGGGCAGTCACTTCCTGTGTACTGAATTAAGTAGGTAGACAGATATGTAAATTCCTTTGATAAACAATTATACTACTATTTAAGTGAAAATGATTGCGCTCCAAAAGCTATGCATAGATAAATTGGGTTATCTTTGTGAGAATAGCTAACAATATTTAGTATTATGTGCAAAAACTTTGCTAAGAACTCTATGTCGTCTTATGTAATCATTATTACAACTCAGTGAGGTAATTACTATTAGCCCTCATCTTAAAGGCAAGGAAATCACATCTTAAAGACACTGGGGACTCAAAAGTTACAACCCCAGTGACTAGCAAATATGGAATGAAAACTTTGGTCTATATGAAGCTGGACCCAAGTTGTCAAAAAGCTGTTATGCTGTGACTGTTGTTCCTGTGGATGACAACCTCCCAGATTATAGCACTAATAGCAACATCAATGCTCAAAAGGGATACGCTATGCAAGCATGAGGCCCTGGGTTCAATCCCCAGCACCCCCCCAAAAAAAAAAAAAAAAAAGATACCCTAGTAGCTTAGCAAATGATCAAAACCGATTCCCAGGGACAACTTCAAGCTTCGGGGGACTTCAGCTTATTAAGTGGAATTTGGTCAATATACTAAACATCTGGTACAATGCGCACGATGTGGCAAGGGGTGCATCATGGTCAAACACATTGTGCACAAGCAGAATGCTGTGAGTGATGCCTTGAAAAGGTGAGAACAGCGCCTGTCTACCGTATTTAGTCAACTCGGTAGCTATGACAAGGGGTATCCAACTTCTTTAACACATTCAGTTATTCATGGCAAGATTACATTTGTAACTTGAATTGTCCTGTTCTCATTACTATAGAAAAGATATATTTTCACTTTTTCTTTTTTTTTTTTTTTTTTTTCAATTTGATCCCAGTAACTCTGGGTTCTCTTACGAAGGTGAAGGTAGCATACCTTCTTTGTGCAGTATAGACGGCTCAAAAGGCCTTATTCCTGTGCCCCACATGTTCCAGGTCATTGCTTAGCTGGGTATGGTGACTAACAATTTGGGAAAAACAGGGTTAGCTCTCAGATGGTGAAAGTGTTGCCTTCCTAATCTGGAAACGCTGAACATGATAGGTCCCTTGAGGGACTTCCTGGGTACCACTGGTGTTTCATATCACAGGAGAAATACAGATGAGGCAGAATAATTCCATTTCAGTTTTGGGAGTCTGGGACTAAGAAGTTAACCCTGTGTCCGTTCTGGGGAGAGAACAGCAAAACTTTCAATGGCTCATGTGAGTTTGAGAGCTGAAATAGTGTCATCTATGATGACTTTAAAAATCAATAAGCACTACTTTAGCTTGTGTGAACTGTGAGAGCACAGAATTTTCTGTATGATACCCTTATATTACATTTTTTTTTTGCAGTACATTGTTTTTGGTTTGTATTGGGGATTCATCCCAAGCCCCATATGTGCTAGGCAAGTGCTCTAGGATTGAGCTACAACCCCAGCCCCATTTTGAAAAGATGTGTTTGTTAGTGCTTTATAATTATCCATAATAGTGGGGTTCACTTTCACATAATCATACATGGAGTGTAATTTGCTCCATTTCAGTTCCCAGAACTTCCTCTTTCCCTCCTCTCATCCCTCATTTCCTTTTCTGATGTTCCATTTGATTTTCTCTTTGGCACTTTATAGATACTCATAAAGGTGAAATGCACTGTGCTTTATTCATATATGCATATAATACAATTTGGTCAATTTCATTCCACAGTTCCTCCCTTTTCCTGTCCCTCGTCCCTCTCCTTATATCCCCTTTCCTCTGTTTCACTGATCTCTCTTTTGTTTTAATGGGATAACCTTCCATTTATTTTGTTCTAACTTTCACATAAAATATTTGACCCTTGGTTTTGAGACTGACTTATTTTACTTAGCAATGATGTTTTCCAATTCTATTTATTTACTAACAAATGCCATTTTTATGTATGAATTTTGGTTGTTGTTGTTATCAGGGATTGAACCCAGAGACACTCAACCCCTGAACCAGACCCTAGCCCTTTTTATTTGTTGAGACATAGTCTCACTAAGTTGCTTAGGGCCTCACTAATTTGCTGAGGCTATCTTTGAACTTTCCATCTCCTACCTCAGCCTCCCAAGCCACTGGTATTACAGATATGTGCCACCATGCCCTACATAATTTCATTCTTTCTGGTGGCTTAGTAAAACTCTTCATTCCTTTTTATTTTGACACAGGGACTTGCTAAGTTGCCCACTGTGGTTTTGAACTTGTGATCCTCCTACCTTTGTCTGAACAGCCAAGATTACTCTCATATACCACCATGGGTGACTTCCTCCCTTATACTTCAATAACTGAGGTTAGATTTCCAGATGACTCTAGATTGTTAAAATGAATCCATGTATAATTGGGTATAGGAGAAAAGTAAATGAGTCATTTCTTGCAATTTGAGTGTCTTGGTACATATTCATATTGATTATACTATTATTTAACAGACTTTCAGTAATTATCAATATCTCTGGGTACTTTGCAAGGCACAGTGTGGAAATAATGATGAAGTTATAGGTTCTGATTTTCAAGATTCTGATACTGGCAAGAAAAACAACTGTTAAACAATGTAAGAGTCAATAAAATAATTATAAGCAACCAACTTTAAAGGATCAGACAGGAGACACTCACTGCTGATTAGATCTTCATGGTCAGGAAAGACTTCCTGAAAGAAAACAAAAGCAAAACAGCAAAGTAGAAAGCCAAAGGACAAGAAGTTGGGTATGTCAAAAATGATTGAGAAGTGTAGACTCAGGATTATCATCTTGTACATCTAGAAAATGGCAGAGTTGTAATTCAAAGTCTACTGTTTCCAATAATGTATACTGTTAGGTGAAGGCCTGTGTAATAAAGTAGGAATGAATTAACCAAACAAAATACAAAGAAAAGCACACTTCAGCTACCATGACCAACATAGAAAAGTGTCGAGGCCCCATCCAATGCCTGATCTCCAGAAACAGATGAACGGACCAGATGTACACAGTCAGTTAGCTACCTTGCTGGTTCAATAATTCTCATTATAGAGATTGCAATCTCATGTTGGTAAGATCTGAAGCTCAAAGCCTCCTTTTCCCCTTTTAATGCCACTGAATGTGACAGAGCTGCAGTTGAATCTCCAGAACAGAAAGTAAAGGCTACTTTCTCTCTAGATGGACCCCTACAGAAACCACTGACTAGAAGATGCTAAAACGCAAAAGGAAGTGTTAGCAAGTCCCTAGGCTAACCATATCTATTATATGAAACACACAGGAATTCCATACACAAGAGGTTGATCCATGCTGTGCAGCGGAAGCAGCAGCCCTAGACAGCTGTGGTACAGGCACCATGAATTTGCATGAGATGTAATTTTATTAGATAGATGGCCCTATTTGATTAATCACAGCAACTAGTAGGAAACACTATTTGCATAGAGCATATATTTTCTGTCCCTGCATCCATTTGTATGTGAGACACATTCAACAAAAAGCTGTTAGGAAATGGGCATCAGGCACATAAAAGGTTTATGTTGTTTTTACGAACAAAATTGCTGTTTACAAATACCACACAGCAGGTTCTCTGTTTTATGGACACAAATAATTCACTCTTAAGCTATAAAGGTCCTGGAGAAATGGGTTTGCTTATCTCCATCCCATTTTAAATTATGAGAAGCCCCTGCCACCATCCCAGAAGTTTTGCCTTTGCCGGCCATGCCTTGAATATTCACGCACACCAGCCAAATGATGAATACAAGCTGGGGATGCTTGCCGGCCACAGTCCATTTACAGCATGTTAGCTAAACGTCATTATTCTTTGAAAAGTGCAGGCAAGAGCAGAGGTTTCTACAGGGGAAAAAGCCATATTTTTCTGAAAGGACTATGTTTCAGGTCATTTCAAGGGAACAGGAGGACAAGATTGTAGGCAAATAAAAAGCAACTGGCATTTAAAACACTTTTGAAACAATCTGGCCAGAAGCACTTGAAAATTGTTTTTAAAAAGGTAAAGCATGAATTTTTCTATTTTAAACATTTTTATTCTCATTTATTTAAAAGAGCTAATGACCTCATTTGGAAAGTGGGATTGGCTTTCAAATTTATTATTAATATCATCAATTTAGTAGAAATGAGTGGGTTGTTCTCTTCTGCCTGATTGTTAAAGTATTTATGGGGCTTCTGGTTTGAAATGACAGATAAGGGCACTCTTCATCTTACATCTATGGTTGTATCGTACAACTGCCAAAAAATGATTCAACGAAAACAAAAAATAAAATCCTAACAGGCCAAAAAAAAAAAAAAAAAAAGAAAAAAAAGAAAAGAAAAATAAAATAAAAACTGACCATTTTAGAAATCCTCAGAATTAACTGACAATAATGCAAAAAAAAAAAAAAACCAAATATGGAATTGAACATAAACATGACCATAAAATTTTCATTGAACCAGAAGAGAAAATGTAGGAAAGAATGTCAATGTAAAAAAATTAATCTAAAATGAGGCTAAGCTGTTATATGTTGATCATGAAATTTAAAAAACTGGACAAGAATATTTCACATATCTATTTCATTGTTTTAAAGATTTTGTTCCATGTGCACCCCTTTCCCTCTAAACTAAAACAAAGCAGCTAGCTATCTTCAGTAAATATACAAAATTATACATGGTGTTATAGTTTAAAAATGGTACATGGCAATCTATAGGAATATCCCCACATTATTAAATCAGAAAACCATATATATAGTATGATTTAAACAATATTAAAAATAGATATAATTTAATTTGCACACTAAACAGTTCAACCAAGAGCAATATCTGTAAGGGAAAGATGGACTGATGGGGGTAAGGACAGTGACAGAAGGCAAGTGGCTTTGTATTTCCATTTTATCTCTGAGAATGTTTCCTATTGAAATAAGGTATTATGCATTTCATCTTCCAATTCTAGAGTTTAGATTTGGAAGTCTAAGATAGGAGTTTGAGGGTTATTTTTAAAACTTCCACAGTGGGACTCAGTTGCACAAGCTGACTTGAGAATCAGTGATCTGACAACTGACTTTCTGCATGGAGAACACCTATCACTTCAAAAGTCAACTGAGCCAGGGCCATGTCACCCCCAGTAACATCTGAAACAAGTTCACAACACCCATGATGACAGATGCTGATAGATGTCCTCCAATCTTTTTTCGATTCATAGAGACTTTAAAAAACCACAATTGATGTTATCATCTACTCTTTCCCTATAATAAGAATTTCCCTAAACTTAATTATTCCACTAAAATATAACTGATTTTTGCATACTACTTCATGTGAATGTATTATAATACATTGCATATGTTCCTCATTATTGATCATTTGGATATATTTAACTTTTCTCTGGTGTCTGTGAACACTCACATTTAAATGTGCATGCCAATTATTTATAGTAATAAAAATTGAGGATACCTACATCAAAAGTATATTTTGGAGAGTGTAATCACTGCAATCTCCAGAGTATGAATTTCCATTTTCTATAAATTCAACACTGAGAATTATAAATTTTTAAAACAGTCTATGTTTTGTGAGAATTAGAAATTTCAAATTTAAAAACAAGTTGATATTTCACATGAAATATTTTAGTGTAAATTTTCTAAACATCCCTTTTGCTCTGAGAAAATAACTTTGTCCATCTTAACACTTTGACAATAGTTTACTTAATTCAGATGACCTGGGTATTTATCCTTAATTCACCAATAACTACCAATAGCTACCATACTTTGAGTACTCCTGGATGCTATGCAAATAAAAAAGCCTTCTAATAACTATGATAAGAGTCATGTTCTATCATTTGTTGCACAGCTGGAAAAATATGTATCAGGACTTTGAAGCTGAAAATTTGATAATTTTCTAAAGACCTTATTCATTTAATTTCAGGACAACCGAGGCCAGTTCAGTAATCATTTCACAATTCTCCAAGAGAATGCTAATTTTTGAGAAATAGCAACAAGAGCCCAGCACAATACCTAAAACCCGCGAATGCTCAGAATTATTAGTTCCATCTCACTTCATCTGTGGACTGGAATGTCGAAGTTATGATATTGCTCTGGTGTTTGCATCTTATTCTTTCCTGCATAGGTCAAGGAAATTTCTTGTTGGGTCAAGAGCACCCTTCTCCTAGTAATTCATCTGAGGAAATTTATCTTGCATTCTAATTTTGATTCTTAAGTTTGGCAGTGCATCTGTTGCCTTCAATTTCATCAGAGGATCAACTATCAGCAGATTATTGCAAAGCAATATATGTTAGATATATGCAGAATGAACCAAAGTACTTTGGATGAGAGGCCTTATTTCAGGGAGGGAAAGGATTCATAGAAGAGATGACACTGGAGTTTTGGGGTAGTCAATCTGGACTCAAGACACCCTCCTTACACCTCTAGAGGTCTATTTAGCTGAGAAAATAGCTAAGAAAAAGGGAAAACTTTAATTTCTCACAATTTTTTTTTTTTCTTGCTTAGGTGGAAGTACTTTCACTTGGTTTATTTTCTCTGGTGCTACTGACAGCATTTCACTTGGAATTGATTGAGGAGTCTCAATTACAGGTGATTCCTTAATTTCGGAATATGGAATGGCTTTGATCTCAGTTCTGGGCCTGAGGAAACAAAAATCCCTCTGTTCATCTGGTTACAACAAGAGAGTAATGCAGCAGCTTTTTCACTATTCTAATTAGGACAGGAGACCTAGTTACGGTTCTAGATAATTGGCATGGAGATCATGGAAGAAAAATCAAGTGACTTTTATAGGGTGAACCCAGTAGGACCATGAAAAGAAAATAAGGGAGAAAGGAAGAGAATGAAAGAGGAAAGGCCTCCTGAGGTCAGGGCTTCTGTTTGATATAGTTAATCACACCCTGAAAAAAATGCCCAGCAGACTTCCAGAGGCTTGGGAGGTTAAGGCAGGAGGATCACAAGTTCAAAGCCAGCCTCATCAAAAGCAAGGCGCTAAGTAATTCAGTGAGACCCTGTCTCTAAATAAAATACAAAATATGACTGGGGATGTGGCTCAGTGGTCGAGAGCCCTGAGTTCAATTCCTGGTACAAAAAAAAATGCCCAGCAGTTAAGCTGGTTTCAAAATCTATAATCTCAGGACCTAGAACCCTATTTGCAAACATATTTATAACTTTGATGAATAGAGCTACAGAAAAGGCTCAGAAGAATTTATTTCCTATCAGCAAAAGGGAACATGTTATTTGTTGATGAGAAAAAGAGAAAGTAGCAAATAAAATACTGGATTTCTTTTAAAGATTTGAACTCATACTAATGTGAATAGTAATTCAAGGATCTGGAATTATATAGGTGGCTGTCATGATATTGCCCAAAACCCTTCCCTGGCATGTGTTAGAAGAATAAGACAAGACAATAAGGAAAATATGACTTTTGACTTTAGATGAATTAAAACTTTCTATATGCTGTGTTTTCAAACATTACTAAGGAAAACATTTTTTTAAATTTATTTTATTGTAAACAAATGGGATACATCTTGTTTCTCTGTACATGAAGTAGAGGCATACCATTTGTGTAATCATACATTTACATAGGGTAATAATAGTGTTTGATTCATTCTTATTTTTTCCTCCTCCCCACCCCTCCCACCCCTCTTTTCCCTCTATACAGTCCCTCCTTCCTCCATTCTCGCCTTCCTCCCACCCCCATTATGTGTCATCATCCGCTTATCAGTGAGATCATTTGTCCTTTGTTTTTTTGAGATGGGCTTATCTCACTTAGCATGATATTCTCCAATTTCATCCATTTGCTGGCAAATGCCAAAATTTTATTATTCTTTATGGCTGAATAATACTCCATTGTATATATATACCACAGTTTCTTTATCCATTCATCAATTGAAGGGCATTTGGGTTGGTTGGTTCAACATCCAGAAATCAATAAATGTAATTCACCATATCAACAGACTCAAAGTTAAGAATCACATGATTATTCTGAAGATGCAGAAAAAGCATTTGATAAAATACAGCACCCCTTCATGCTCAAAACACTAGAAAAAATAGGGATAGTGGGAACATTGCTTAACATTGTAAAGGCCATCTACACTAAGCCCATGGCCAATATCATTCTAAATGGTGAAAAACTGAAAGCATTCCCCCTAAAAACTGGAACAAGGCAGGGATGCCCTCTTTCACCACTTCTATTCAACATCGTCCTCGAATCTCTAGCCAGAGCAATTAGACAGACCAAAGAAATTAAAGGGTTACGAATAGGAAAAGAGGAACTCAAACTATCCCTATTTGCTGATGACAATTCTATATTTAGAGGAACCCGGAAATTCCACCAGAAAACTTTTAGAACTCAAATGAATTCAGTAAAGTAGCAGGATATAAGATAAATGCTCATAAATCTAATGCATTTTTATACATAAGTGATAAATCTTCAGAAAGAGGAGGTAGGAAAACTACCCCATTCACAATAGCCTTGAAAAAAATAAAATACTTGGGAATCAATCTAACAAAAGAGGTGAAAGACCTCTACAACGAGAACTACAGAACACTAAAGAAAGAAATTTAAAAAAGAAACCTTAGAAGATGGAATGATCTCCCATGTTCTTGGATAGGCAGAATTAATATTGTCAAAATGGCCATACTACCAAAAGTGCTATACAGATTCAATGCAATTCCAATTAAAATCCTAATGATGTACCTCACAGAAATAGAGCAGGCAATCATGAAATTCATCTGGAAGAATAAGAAACCCAGAATAGCTAAAGCAATCCATAGCAGGAAGAGTGAAGCAGGAAAACATTTCTAACTTGGAAACTGTAAAGAAATTTTTTTTTTGGCTTTTCTTGGTTGTTTTTTTAAAATACATCCTTAGCACACCAAGAGATACAGTGACATAGTTAAGTCATGATCTTGTCCTAATGAATGATTATGGTATTACAATCAGGGAATTTTATTAGAAAATGAGCATTTCGTTGCTATCCATGCACCAATGTCTCAGGCCAAAGGAATTGAATGAAATTTGTAATATCTCAGGCATAATATTTTAGTTGCTGAAAAAGCTGATATTACACAAACATTTTGAGTACCTTTAATCTATAGATTAATATATTACCCTGTCATATTGCATCAGAGGGGCTACACAGAAAATAAATCAATTTTATGATTATTCAGTTTAGTCATTATAAAATATTGAACCCAACACTCAATTATCTTTGCTAGTTCAGGTGCTACCCTGATGTGTGTGTGTGTGTGTGTGTGTGTGTGTGTGTGTGTGTGTGTGTAGAGCATCAATCAATGACTGCCTACCTTAATTCCTCCTTCCCCTTTCTCCTGCCCTCCTCAGTCCTCTGTATATGAAGCAAGGAGGATGTGCCTAGGTCACAGTTGGACTCATCCTCAAGATTACAATAATTAACCTTAAGCCTCTAATAAAACAATCAAGACCCAAAGTGTGCTGGGGAATCTGCTCAGGGAAGCAACTACTCAAGAAAGGCTCTAGGAAATGGTGATGATCTTCATGGAACCTAAGGTAAGCTTATGATTTTAGTAGGCAGAGGGAAGTAGAAATGAAATTTCAGTCATATACAGATAATGGTGACTTAGTCTTAGTGGACCAGAGCACTTTCTTTTGTGTGGGCCCATGTGGGGTTACTAAGGAAAATGGTTTGAGATGGTTCCTAACAAATATTTGCAAACTCAGAAATTCCTTTGCCTGTATAAATAACTTGGTTTCTGATAAATTATTGTGAAGTTTCATTTCTCAATCTATATATCCTTCAGGGTCTTATCTACTTTATCAATTTCAACTTTCAGATTTATCCTTTTTATTTCAAAATTCATACAAGAATAGACTTCTTTATGATGATCCAACCCAGAGTCTGAACGACTTATCTCTACATAGATGCTCTACTTCTGTGTCAATTGTACAACCATCTTATCTTCCACAAGCTTATAAATTGTGCTACCATTCCCGAAAGGTCAAACCAAATAATATGAAAAAATTCCATTTGGGCACAGTGGTGCACATGGTTGTAATCCCAGCTACTCAGAAGGCTGAGGCAGGAGGATCTCATGTTCAAAGACAGCCTGGGAAATTTAGCAAAATCCCTACCTCAAATTTAAAATAAATAAAAAGACTGTGGATATTGCTCAGTGGTAGAGCATCCCTGACTTCAATCCACAATACCACAATATTCTTCACAATCCTTGCTTTTTGCACACCTTATATCCAATTAATATCATGTTCTGATGACTTTTTCATAACTCATGTCCTGATAGTTATTTCTCCTATCTCATATTTGTTTCCATCTCTCCATTCCCATAGACACTAATAAAATCCTATTAAATATTCAAACTAATGAGAATCTATAGCTATGTTATTTTATATTTTTAGAAAAGATTACCATAGAACTAAGGGTGCAGGTAATATATGTGTTTATTTTTGACCATTGTGTTAGTAGACAAATGATAATTTTCATTAGCATTAAAACTATTATCAGTAACTGCAATTTGACAGGAAGTACTGAGTTCTGAACCAAATAAATCATGCATGAGTCTGCTAAGCAAGATGTAGCAGTGGGAAGTGTCAGAGGGAACTGATGTAACAAGCACTTCAGGGAAAACATTCAAGTCTTGATTAACAGCTATAAAAATGAAGAGAGAATAACTTAGATAAATATTTGAAGAGATTTGACCCATGCTATTAAAAATAAACAAGCAGACAGGACTATGGTTATTTAGCCATGATGAGGATTAGTCCCTATGTATATGAACTGGTACATCATATAAGTGTGAAAAGATTATAGGAACAATGGAGCCAAATTTAAATTTACTCTAAGAAAGGGCTTTTCATGCTCAGATCTGTGATAATGAAACAGCTGCCCTATGCTATAGTTCTACAGTCCCATAGGAAATTATCCAGGAGCTGGATCATCCAAAACAAGATGCTCAAGAGATCCAAACAGATGGGTGGACTTGAAGATCATCCTATCTTTTATCTGACATACATATCCAAAAGGTTCTCATTTTCCTACTTTGGGTCTCTTAAGAATGTTACATGTAGTGTGAACAACAATACTCTGGGTCTCTCCAAATTGTGCTGAAGCAACACTTAAGTACAGATCTATCTCCTGCTGAGGTGTGAGGAGAACCTTCTCTACTGGAGGTCTCAAGGATAAACACAATTTCCTTGTGGTGCTAATTGGTCACCTGTTGATTTTTCTTCCCATATATAATTTAATGACTGTTCAACTCACTGTTCATGTTATATACAGGAATCTATGTGGCTAGCAAGTGAGAGTGTACACAGCTGGTAAGAATCAGCACTCTCAATTCAGAAGAGCAAATATTGAACTGGACTGTGACCCACTTGACAGCATTCAATCTGAAAGGATCAATTATTCTCTTTGGAGCAATTTCATGGTCCCATAAACCATTCAAATGGACACACAAATTTAGGACACAGTTTATTCATTTATTAGAAAACATACTGGGTGTCTACTCTGGGCCCGAATTGGGCAGACTTGGAATTGAATAGCTAAATAAGCCATGGTCACTTCAGAGGAATTCATAGCAGAGTGAGCTTAATAGACACGTGCAAAATTCAATTGTTACCTGACTTAATAAAGCACTCTTGATTCTGCTGGAGCTGAGAGAAATAAAAAAATTCAAATACGAAACAAGTGCTGTAATGACACACAGGATAGGCCATCATGAAGGGAGGAACATGAGTTTCCAAACAAAAAGTAGCCTCTGGCTAGTGGCAAAGTGAGTGTGTACTATATCCAAGGTGCTGGGATAGATCGGAGTGGATGTTCTTGGTAACAAGACATGGTTAGGAAAGATATCTGAGGAGTAACTGGGTAGGATACTCGGGTGCCATAAGGCAAAGTGGAAGGTGAGGGAAAGGAGCTTTGACCTGAACCAAATTACTTTCTTCTTATAAATACTATGTCAAGGACTTGAAATTGAAATGAATTGCATAAGAAGTAGGTTTCTTGTTTGTTTTCGGTTTTGCTTGCTTTCTAGGCAGGCATGATGAATTCTGAAGGATGAATAGAATTGATGGCACGAAGGAACTTAAAGGAAGCTTTTTCATCTACCAGAAGTGGTCCAATTAAGATCTGTTTTGTTTTGCTTTTTGGTGATGGTACTGGGGATCAAACTGAGGGCCAGGTAAACACTACCTCTGAACTATATCCCATGCCCCTTTTACTTTGAGACAGGAACTCACCAAGATTCCCTAGCTGGGCTCATACTTGCTATCCTCCTGTCAGCCTTCCATGTAGTTGGGATAGACTACTGTCTATCCTTCGAATGTGTCATGCTGTTACCCAACCCTACCTCATGAGAACTAATCACTTAAAGTAGGTTTGATTCAAAATTATAAAACTGGCAAATTTAGCAAAAAACATTTAATGTAAACAAGACTTTAATGGGAATGTATAGTGTAAGAAGGGGAAGTGTTTTCAGAAATGTTAGAAGCAAATTGCAAATGATGTACTGATTAGATAGGCATTCACTGTCTGTACAAGTATTAAATATACCCAATTTTCTACTCATTGAAGTATGTTTTTAGATGTAATAAAATGAATTTCCTTAACAAGGTGCTTGTCATTTGAGACCTTTGTGTTTTCTTACTTCCCCTTTCATTGCTAAGAATTATGCTGTGGTTTGGGGGCGGTTTATCTACTTAGTTATGTCTCCTGTGTGTTAAAGCCTTGGTCTGCAGGGTGGGGCTACTAGAAGCTGGGACCTAGTGAGAGGTCCTTAGCTATAAAAGCAGGGGAAGGGAGGACTTAGGGTGAAATGTGCTCTCAGGAGGTAATTCACTGACTGCTTTGTAGTTGTTGTGACAAGGTTGTTATCAAAGCCTCCCTTGGCCCTGACTATATTCTTGTTAAATCCCTGAGCACTGGCTTTCTCCCCCACAGATTCTCCCACCCTTGCTCACTGACATCTGTTATTTATCAAGAGGTGATGCCATCAAGAGATGGCTCTTGTACACCTGAACTAAGAAATTTAGACTTAAAACTTCCAAAACTGTGCTAAATAAACCTTTTGTGTTTAATAAAGATAGTTTCTTCAGGTATTCTCTTGTAATAACATAAAACACAGACATATAATGGTCAAAAATGCACTTGTGGAATGGCATCAAAAATATCATGGGAAAGCTTTTAAGCAAACAAAAAAAAGTAAACATCCCCAGAAAATGGAATAACTTAAAAATACAGGGTTTGAAATAGCAAGACAGATTAGATGTTTTAATGAATGCCCAAACCAGAATAATCAATGACAGTGAAACTATGATATAAAGCATGTGGCCAAAAATAGTGGTATATGGTTAATGGAGTAAAAGACTATTTTCAGAATGATGTCATATCAAGGGCTCAAGTTTTTGAGTAGGAAATATCAGTTTAAATACAGTTAATTTACTGTTCTTAATGTAGTCATCAAGGTGTGGCATCAAGATAAATTAGAATGGATTATCCCCACTTTGCAACTGAGAAGACTGAGGCCCAGAGAATTCCACTAGTATACACAGGGTCAAGATCACACAGCTGATTTAAATATCCACTAAACAAACTTAACAAGACATTCATTGCTGTGTATGTCAGGCACTGTCCTAGGGCTTTAATACAATATAACAATTCTATCAGATACACATTAATGATCTTCATTTCAAAGATGAGCGAATCGAGGCATAGAAAATTTGCATACAATTACATATTTAATTTGCACACACATACTCCCACCGATAAAAAGAATTCTTTTTGTCTCATTTTTCAGAGAAGAAAGTTGTAGCACAGGGAGAATTTGACAACCTGGCCAAGGTAACATAACTAGTAAGTGACAAACCTGGAATTCCAGGGTCATCTAAAGCTATGCCTTCAATCCAGCAGATTCAGTGCTGTTCCAGCACCTTTCAGGAGTATTTGCACACAAGCTCTAGGATTGCCATAATTTTTAAACCTATTTCAAGTGATGAGGTATCCTTATTAGTATCTCCCAGAATTCACACGATATATGGTAGAGTGCTTTTTTCCTCAGTACGGACTTCTATAGATTTTATCTGACTGCTCCTGAGTGGGGTTCTATTTTATGTTGCAAACTCACTCTATTACTTCTGTGGGTTCTAAGTAGCCGTTATGACCCCCTACTCAAACTTTCTGTAGCGGGTTCACCTCTTCTGCTCATGACACATTGACTCAAATCTTTTGACAGAACCCCCAGTACAATAAGGTCTGCATGAGGCTTATCAGACTGATTTCTAAGTAAAATGTTGGAGTGCATTGTTATGACATTAGCATCTTAGATACAGAAGGATTCACATAACATGGAATGGCTTTCATAGGAAGCAATTACAGGACTAAGTGTGTTGGAGTGCAAAGTAGTCCAAGTCAAGAAGATATTTGAAGGGTCAGCCTAATCATTCACATAAGTTAATCACTTTAATTCTGAAATCCAGCACTATCCACTATATCAGGAATTTTACTTAATCTTATCACACATAATGTAATATGGATTAGAGATAAGATGAACTGCCTCCCAGAGCAACTAGCAAAGACTTCAGAGGATTTTGGAAGGGTCTATGGGTAAAATTTAGTGTTTGAAAACTTGCATAGAAACAAAAATTAGATCTTTATTTTCCCTAGTACTAATAAAATTTAGCAATAATAAATATATATATCATAGGTAATACACTAGAAGTATCTTCATACCTGTGACTTTATTATGAACAGAATTCATTAAAGTGTTTTCATATCACTTGAATGTTGCAGATATTTGCAATATTTATTTGCAATAAATATTTTGAAATTATATAGACTGAGCATATCTTACTATTAAAGAGTAATGCATATTACTCTGCTAGTGACTACCTAGAAAGTATTTTTGACAAATATGTTACAATGTAATTGAGTTGTGCATTTTATATATTTGAAAGGTATTTATATTCTTCTGAGAGTGGGACCATGAACATCACAGATTAACCAAAGGTTCACATCTGAAAATGTTCAAGAACTCAAGTTCTTGTTGCATTTTCCTGGTTAAGTACTTAGCAATCTTAGTTCCTAGCAGATGATCATTAGAGACCATAGGAGCCTGGCTTGGGAGTAGAAGTGGAGGAGAAGCAGAGAGATCTAGCACTAGGGAAGCTCTAAATGTTTGAGATTTAAAATTTAAGATGAAGTTAGAGTTGTTTACTTCACACCTGTTCATATTATTTTAGAGCCAAAAATCAGAAAAACCTGCCAATTGTCAAACAAACAGTTTTTCCCCATATTAAGGTATTGAATTCTCAACTGAGTTCAGGTGCTAAATCCATGCATTCACAATTCATTACCATGAATCTTTTCTTGTACCTTGCCATCTTCCCTTGATTTAAAGTAGGGTCACAGATCACTTATCAGATAATATTTGTCTTATCTCCCATTCAAATGCAGTGTGAAACACCTTAATTAAATCAAGAGACTTGGAAATCATTTCAGCCCCCCCCCCCATTCTAACAAGATGCAACTTATCACAATAAACAGTACATGATCTCCAATATTTGGCAACTCTGAATATATCCCTGTGGTCCATCATTTACTGGAGGAGTGTCAAAGGGAGTTACCTAGCCCTCTGGGCTTCGTTACTCTCATCTATAAAATGGGAATGTCAATAACCACTTTACGGGGTATGTTAAAGATTGAATGAACAATTATCAGTTCCCTTCAGATTGGACACTCTCTAGTATAGCCAACTGCTTACTTCAAAACCCAAATTTTTAGTATCTGGATAATTTGTTTCTTCTTAGGCTTGTATTCTTTTCTGTAGTTCTTACCTTTGATGTCCCCTGACATTCTTATTAAGAGAAAAGGTGTTGAAGGAGGTGACTTTCTTTGAAAAAGCCGACAAAGAAGATAGCGGACCCTTATCTAAAGCATGAGGAAGCTGCTTTAAGGGGGTTTATATAGAGATGGGTGATGAAGGACCGGCTGGCACCTTCTCACAGGTAGAGTTTATGGCCAAACGATGCACAGCTGATCCTAACCATCTAGTTTTGAGATTCCTTTTGTGCAAATCTTAAGAACAGAGATCACTACTTCCTAGAGATATTCTTGTGCCTGATTAACTTGCCCATGTGTAGTGCCTGACATACTACACAATGGACAGGTGAGAAGGGATAGCTGCTCAGGGGCCCCCTTACTGATCACCACTCTCACAAGAATGAAAGAAAACATACATAATCTGATGATTGTGGAAGACAAGGATTAGGTGAGGTTTAAGTAAGGAGTGCCCACAAGAATCTGGTCTCCATGCTAGGCTTCATCTTCTGATCACCCCGTGAATTAGACTATTTTTTCCCTGCAAACAGTGTTGTGAAAAGCTAATGCATTTTGAGATTAGTAAGCTCAACATTTAAATTCCAGAACTGCTATGAACTAGCTTTGTGGCTTTGAACAGTCATTTATTGTCTTTAACTTTCTGTTTCCTTAGACGTAAAATTGTTTTAATAGTACTAAAGCCACATGGTTGACATGAGGGTTAAATAACATATATGAAAGTACCTGATACAACAGTGGTTTTTGAAGACTAATTTTCTGGCATTAGAGCATCATTACTCAGGGGCCAATTATAGATATGTTAGGGGGAGAAATTGGAAACAGATAGTGACACATAACCACAAGTTGTTGATTATCATTGCTATTGGAGGACAATAAGAGTATTTGCTAATGTCCCATATTATGAAACTATGAAAGAAGAGTTCCCCCAAACCTTTGGGCTCAAGCATATTGGAAGTGTGACACTGGTAATTATTCACCTAGATTCTGAATCCTTCTGAAACAAACCATGAAAAAGTTGAACTCCATTTTTAGTGTAATTAAAGCAACCAAGTCCAAATCGGCTCTGCTGAATCTAAACAGGAAAGGAGATTATTCAGAATTTTATAAAACAACAAGTTTCACATGATTTCACTTGAGATTTGAGATGACCCATGTGGGATGAACTTTTTTGTACTTGTTTTATAGAAAGATAACTGAGGTTCGGAGAGGCTAAGTTATTAACCCAATGTTACCAAACCAGTGAAACTAAACTCAAATTGTATTTGCAAACTCCCAAACCAATCTTCTTTCTCTACTTTGCAATGATGATCTGGACATGTTACCATGTAAAAGACTCATGAACAATTTCTTATATTTATTTTGCAGACAGAATTTTGTCTCATTTTTCTTCTTCCATTTTATTTGTTTTGTTAGGTTTGGTTCTGTTTTTTGGTTTAGTGGTTTACATGAGGTCCCCTGTAGTCTTAACATAAAGGATTAATTGATGTAATGTTGTTTCTGTAAGACCATCACTATTAAAAATAAATACATATTTTTACCATTAATTTCTACTTATATAATAAAAAGAAATAGGACTGATTTTGGTATTGTAATCCCAGAACAGAATTCCCAGAGGAGGTAAACTCAAAAGGCCTTTGCCCTAGTTTGCTCCTGATTAACTACTTCAGTAAACGAGCCCACAGTACAATTAAGTTTAAGTACCTCCTCAGGTGCTTTGCAAAAACCCATTCTGGTGTAGTTAAACCCATCCACACAGGGTGGGGTAAATTGAACAATGTGAAAATAGCATCCTTTTTTTTATATAAAGTTCTTCTGGCCCTGCTGTTTATTACCCACCTGAAGTCATAAGCTTATTCTTGTGACACCCCAAGTGTTTGCTGTATAAATTATGATTATTATGGGAAATAAGGAATCTTTTTTCACACAGGTGTTACTTATCAGTTGGGAAGGGGCTTCTAAAAAGAGATTAATGATGATGGAACTCAGATATTTTAAAAGTCATATTTCAGCAGAGCAAGCTTCATACCTCAGTAAGGTTAAAATAAAACCTTAATCTACTGAATATCTATTCTTTTCCTCTTCCTCCTTATTGAGGGCTGGAGTCCACATGTCAGTGAAT
The DNA here is from genome assembly GCF_902686455.1 of Sciurus vulgaris. Classification (NCBI taxonomy): domain Eukaryota; kingdom Metazoa; phylum Chordata; class Mammalia; order Rodentia; family Sciuridae; genus Sciurus; species Sciurus vulgaris. Next base: position 78,573,231 of record NC_136472.1, read on the forward strand.
ACATGTATATCCATCAGAATGGGGTCCTAATTAGAATAAGATACATTCCATGCTTGTATTATTACATCAAAATGAATTCTACTGTCATGTATAAGTAAAAAGAACCAATAAAAATTTTAAAAATTAACTACAGCGAGAGAAAAAAAGAAAAAAGTAAGACACTCCTGCTGTATATCATTGGCAATTCCCTGATGTCCCAGAAGAAGAGCCTCATAAAGAGGTAATCCAAGGCATCGTCTAACAATTTGCTAGAAGGAAACCTCATTTATTTAGTTTTTTTAGCACTTCCCCACATGATGGTAATTTTAATAGACAGTGTGATTCAAACTATTAGCCTCCAGTTGCTAATTATTCCTATCTAGACTGCTCCCTCTAAGGTCCAATTATGGTAATGCCCCAGAGAGCTAATACCCATTTAAGCTTCTGTTGCAATCATTGTTTCAACTCCCTGCTTCTTTAGTTTATGAAGGTATGACTACTTTGCCAGATATTTTGCCTGATGGGGTCATTATTTTCACTTGCCAGGCCAATTTTTCCTACACTATTCATTTATTCAATGGAAAGTATTGATTAGATACTACTGCATATGACCCATTTTTACACGACAATACGGATGGGGGTAATATGTTCCTGATCACAAAGAATTGAATTCCTAGTAGTGTAACTACAATCCTAGGTCAGAGAACCAACTCGAGGGGTTCCAACAAACCGGATCAAGCTACCACCTCCAAAAAACAAACATAAAAGGTAATGGTGGAACTCATTAAATTAACTTTTATCCATGTTATCACATTGGGAAAGCAATATGAGATCATCTCTGCCCAGACTTCACAGTGCTGTTATGGGCTTTAAGTTTAAAGAGGAGAAACTGGGGCAGGGGCAAGGCTAATTATGCATTAATAATATATGATTAATGTATTACTGGTCACACTGTGGACTGACTGATCATTATCTCATTTCTGGTTCTGGAGGCAGCTCTGGAGAAATCCTTATCACTTGAGTGGACAATTTCCATTTATTGCTCAGGATGTTTATCAGACCTGTGATCCTGGAAGGGCACAATTCAGTTCCCATGAAATGATAGCTCTTCCTTAGGCAGGGCCAGACTCATACTACGGTGATGTGCCTGAAAAGTCTGCTGTTCCTGGAAAAGGTTGGACAATGGAGATTTCCACTGTCAATCTAGGGGTCTGAAAAAGGAGCTGTAAATGTCACTGCAAATCTTGTCTCAGTCTTGAAAGGGGATGAGATAGGTTAGGTGAATTTGGGGCTAATAAATCTTGTACTGCTAGTTTTTGGAACAATCCTTAAATGATGAGCATGTCTATTTGTAGAGCTGGGCAGGTCACAAAGTTTAAGCCAATTAAGGAAACAGATACAAAGTAAGGACAGAGAAGTCAAACTTTATCCTACATTTAGCTACCCATTGGGCATCTGCAGGCCTAGGTAAAGAGTCGTTGCTTTTTATCAAAGGCAGCCTCTCTAAGTTCCTGTTATGGTAGCAGAGGTGTTACATGAAATCAAATGTCTCCAGTAATTTAGAGAATTCTAGTAGGGGACACAAGAAGGAGGAAGGGTGGTAGGGATATTCATTTTCAGAGGGCCAGGATGAAAGTCAGAAAAGGCTTCTAGAGGAGGTGACTAAGTCACCAAAGCTGATGTTGAATACGACAGTCTGTTCATGATATAAATGTGTGAGAAGTCAGAGTGCATGTGAGAGCTCTTTCCTAGGATGAGAGGTGTGAAGGTGAGAATTCACTTGGTGTATTGCAGAAACAGGGCTGGGTACCTGGCTAGAAATAATAAGAGCTAACAATAAGACATACTCTGTTCCAGACACCATTCTAAGCACTTGTATGTATTAATCAAATCAAAATTTATTTATATGCTCTTTATAAAGTAGACGTTATTCACACGTTTATAGATGAGTAAACCGAAGATTGTCACTTACTCAAGATCATATGTCTAGTAAGAAACACAACTTGAATTCATGCTTAGCAGTCTGATTTTGGAACAATATTCTTGATTAGTTCAGGTGTCCACCCAGGTGCTGATGAGATCTACAATTACAATGGAGGCAGTAAAGGACAGATCTGAGTGTGGACGAAGGGGTGATTTGAGGGTATGTTGCAGAGCATAAGGGTAAATGAGAAATGGAAGGAGGACTGTGAATCTTTGGTATGAACCACTAAGCATAAATGAATTTTTTATGTATTTTCAATATAGCAATTTCAGTCATTATATATTCAGAATTGATGGGCATCAGTCAACACCTCACTTTACACTGCAACTCAGAAATATCAGTTTATACCTGTGGTGTAAGATTTAAATACTTTGCACATCTGGAGGAATTCATTGTCTATGCATTAAGTTTTTTCGGCACACTGTGTTGAACAGATTTTCTCCCTCATAATATATACAGAAAATAATCCCCTCTCATCAATCTCACAAAACCTGCTCGTCTTGCTTTCAGCTCTACAATGACCTTTTCTTATTGCCTGAGTAATGCCTGCCTAGCCCATTTTGTAACAAATACAGATTGCTTTCCTTCTCCTTCTGTCTGGTGATGGGCTGATTAATAGCAGCACAAGTGGCTGCTCCTTGAGATTAATTAATCACCTGTCATAATTGTTCTGCAGTTAAATAACTATTAATCTGGTTGCTAGTCAGAGTGAAGGTTGACAGGGTTAGGAAACAGAGGAGAGTTCTCCCTGTAAAATTAGGATTAAGCTTTTGCTAAAGCACTGCCTGAGAAAGTCAGACTGGGCTATGTTTGGGAAATGTCTCTTGGGGGCTTTGTATATATCAAAGATTAAGGGATTACAGGCCATTCCATGCTTATTATTCAACCATTATATTGTCTCTTGTAATAGAAATATAATTAGCAGCATGTAAATAAGAGGTGGCATTGATCTGTGCATCACAGGTCAATGCTTCTCTCTGGAAAGGGAAACAGCCTATAGGATACAGGGAATACCAAGGGAAGCACTTTATTGAATGGATGAGCACTGTGGGAAGAATAAGAAAGCACCAGCCTCTCTCCCCACACAAAGCCAAGAGAAAAGAGACATGGGAGGTAGAAAGACACATTTTTTCCTTATCTTCTGTTTTTCCTGACCACCAATAAGACTGTATTCAGTTTAGTAACAATCATCCAGGCAGGTCAACACAAATGAGATTTGCTTTTGGGTCCCAAAGGGACTACTGCCACTGCTGCTCACCCCTGAGCGGTGGGGAAGGTGAGGGAGCTAGAAGTCATGTTCTGAGCGAAAGAATACAGAAGATACTCAGTGGCAGAACCTGAGCAGGTGAAGGCTTCCGGGTTCCTTCCTCCCTCCCTTCCTTCCTTCCTTCTTTCCTTCCTTCCTTCCTTCCTTCCTTCCTTCCTTCCTTCCTTCCTTCCTTCCTTCCTTCCTTCCTTCCTTCCTTCCTCCCTCCCTCCCTCCCTCTCTCCCTTCTTTCCTTCCTTCCTTCCTTCTTTCCTTCCTTCCTTCCTTCCTTCCTTCCTTCCCTCCCTCCTTCCTTCCATCCCTTTTCTTTCCTTCCATCCCTTTTCTTTCCTTCCTTCCATTTTTGTGCTTCTTTAATAAGCCTTTGGAAATGATGGGCATAGGTGTCAGCAGTTTGTGAGACACCCATTGAAAGTTCACAATATTAGAGTTACATTATCAGGTTATCTTTTGACATATTGGAGCCTGTTTTCTATCCCAGATACAGTAGGAGAAATTAGGAGAGACTTAAAAAGTTAATACTTGGTGAAATTCTAGAATCATGAACTACGGTGGGTGTAACTTTGCTCCTACTTCTATTATTGTTAGTACTGATAAGACCCATTTATCCAGTCAGGTTAGGGGCAAAATGAAAAATTGTTCTTCACCACTATGTCTCACCTGATATTTTAATACATTGGTGTATTATAAAAATACTCCTTTTAATTCATTTAATACTTATCCAACCCTATTGATGATGCTACCCACTCTGCAGATATACTTTTACAGGGTGAGATATGAGACTTGATAAAATATATCGTTATTCATTCTAAGTATGTGAGCATTTCCTATATATGCTCTGTAGTATTCAGCTTTCCAGGTTGTACTCATCCACTGAGGAATCACCTTGTGTGTCCTAGGACATTGATGTGTTCCTTTTACCAAGTTCTGTTTCCATGAAACATGGACCCATTTTACCAAGGCTTATCCCTCTGAGCCTCATGTATCCTGGCTCCCATTTTCTTTCCATCTTTCTTCTTCATTATAACTATGATATAAGCAATATATTAAAACCAGACTAAGCCCTTCGCCCGCCTTAAACTCATTTAAACCTCAAAGCTCTAAGGTTTGACATAGATAATTTAAAAATTGACTAGAAGATATGGGGGTAATAGTGCATATTTAGGGGCTCTATAAAATTAAAGGGAGAGCATGGGTTTTAGAATAGGCTATGCTCAGGGCTGAGTGGGGTGGCCCATGCCTATAATCCCAGCAGCTCAGGAGGCTGAGGCAGAAGGATCACAAGTTCAAAGCCAGCCACAGCAAAAGTGAGGCACTAAGCAACTCAGTGAGACCCTGTCTTTAAATAAAACACAACAACAACAACAAAAAAGAGAATAGTGTATGTTCAGATCCTGACTCCACCTCTTACTAGCCTAGTTACTTTAGTATTTATGAAAACTTCAGTTGCCTGCACTACTTCTACTAATTAATCTGTAAACTGAGGATAAAATTGTTTGCTTCATGGGGTTATCATGAGTATTTAACTTATGAAAGATTTAGCACTATTACTGAACCCAGAGTCAGCACTTAATAAGCAATAGGAACCAAAATTAGAGCAGAGCAATGTCTCAGATCAGTAGAAATGTCATTCTACTTTGACAGTAACATCTACTCTTTGGATTGTATACAAAGTCCCTCTATTGTCTGGCTCCTATACAGAACATGCCTTACATGCTAGCCATATTGAATAGATGTATGAGATCACCCAAACACATTTATTATATGTTGAATTCATTCTCCCAAAAATTCATATATTGAAGTTTAACCCCTAGTATCTCAGAAGTTACCTTATCTGTAGATGAAGCCTTTACATAGTAATTAGGTTAAAATAAAATCATTAAGGCAGTCACTAATTAAATGTGAATGGTATAATTTGGATGCTGACATGTACAAGGACAAAAAAAAAAATGTGGAAATGGGGTGAGGCCGCTTAGAAATCAAGGGCTTGCAAAGTCTGCCAGAAAACCAGGAGAAGCCAGAACAGAAGCATGGGATAGTCTTCCTTGCAGCTCTCTGAAGAGATCAACTCTGTGGACTGCCTAACTTGACTCTTGACCTCTAGACCTGGGAGACAATGAGTTGCTTTTCCAACTTATCTAGTTTTTAGGTAATATGTTATAGCTGCCCAAGTGAACTAGTATAATATTGTATTATTTTCTCTCTACCTATTCTTACTTCTCTCTCAAATGTCATTCTTTTTTCCTGTCTGCAGAAAATATGTAATTTTTTTTTCTTTCCAAATGCATCTTAGGTAAGATTGTTTAGACTCTTATATACCATACTGCAAAGTTAAGATTGAGGTGAGAGGGGCCAGGGAACTTAGGATATATGGCTAGTATCCAGATCTTCTTATAAAATATTAATACGCACTATTTGAGAGCATAGGCCTATTTTTTCCATTTTTAAAAATTTTTAAATTTGCACTTTTCAGATATACATGAAGTAGAATGCATGTTGACATATTATACATATATGGAATACAACTTCCCATTCTTGTGGTTGTACATGATGTGGAGTTACACTGGTCGTGTATTCATATATGAACATAGGAAAGTTATGTCCAAGTCATTCTACTGCCTTTCTTATTTCCATGCCCCCTCCATTGCATACATTCCCCTTTGTCTAATTCATTCTCAGCTCCCACTTATCCTGTGGTTGCAACTGTGTATTAGACAGAACATTGGAGCTTTGGCCTATTTTAACATCATATTTCCTTGGGAGAACTTTGTGTTTGTACACTTATTTTCTTTCTCTCTCGACCTTCTCCTACCTTGACCCCAGAATATTTAATGTTATCACAAGTATAGCCACTAATACATTCCCAAAGTTTAGTCACTAGGTGCATAGAAAGTGAAAATCTTTTTATTTACCCTGAAACCACTGTGAAACTATTTGTTTATGTGAGAGTCAGCCAGGTTTGAAATCCATTTGAATTATGACAAATGTCTAGTCATCATATTTAAGCTTATTAGTGAGCTACAGATATAAGCAATATATCTTTCAGCAATGCCTCAGTTATTCTGAACTAAGCATTGTGAGACTTGACCTATAAATTACATGTTCAAGAACACCAGAATTTAACAAAAGAATGTATTATGATTAATGGTCTGGTGCCAGTAGAATTAATGATTTTCTATTAGGAAATACTACACTCATGAGTCTTGGTCATGAATGTATGAGAGATTCCATTAAGCTATTTACCCCTAGTAGATAGCTATTTCATTATAAGTCTGGGTACGTCTAATCTGTGAGTTAAACCTGAATGCAGGGAAACCTAACTGCTCCTACCTCATGCCTCAAGAGGTATCAGACAGAGAAGTCTGACCTTAATTTCAGGCTCTCAAATTGACTTTAAAATAAAAATAACAATTCCTTAAAATGGCTTGTGTTCTGCCTTCTGCCTACTTTACCACCCTCATGTCATTTCCATTATATAACACTCTAGGTAATGAAATCTTGCTCTGTTTAGTGAATATGTTATTCAGTTGCACATTCCTGTCTCTTTAAAATGGCACCCTCTTACCCTGAAATATTCTCCTGCTGCTTGCATGCCAGAGTAACTCAGTTCACAATCTGTCTCTTGTAGATGTGTCTCACAGGTATGCTGATTACTCTGGTAGTCAGTGTGCTCTTTCTCTTTTGCTCTCCTGCATCCTTTATGTGCTTCCATTCTTGTGTCATTATTACTCTTTATTGGTGTATTTCTCCAGTAGACTATAACATTCTTATGGACAAAATTTTGTTTAGATCATGTCTCGATACTAAATACCACACAAAAAAACTTGCATAGGGTGACCTTTAAGTTGTGAATGAGTAAATAAGTGAATGAAGGAGTAAATGAAGTAGTAAATTACTGAAAAAAAAAATCAATGTATACATCACGAATGAATTATTTTCTTTAAATAAAAATAATATGTGTTCTTGTCTATATTACTTTAAACTTGATATTTTAAACAGATATTAAGTAATCCATCTTTCAGTAATGCCTCAGTTATTCTGAACGAAACATTAGTAAGACTTGACCACAGAACCCTATATCTGGATTGTATATCTTAAAAGAAGTTTTATCTCTTAAGACACAGTGTTTAGAACAACATAGGAATTTGTCTGTATATTTGAATAATTATTTTGGTTGAGAAATCCTGGAGAATTTTCCTAATCATTCAGTAACTAACAAAAGTTCCTAAGAACCCCACTATATTAAACAATTGAAACAACTACTCTCTATAGGATACCAAGACAAAGGAAAAAATACAAATTAGAAAACCATTGTTAGGTGTTCTGACCCCAGTATTTTCCGTGTTGTCATAGTTAATACTTCTAAGCCTCCATTTGATTAAATAGGAGAAGTAAAACTATTATCCCCATAGTAAAATTTATTACATGAATTAAATTAGATAAATTAGCACCTTAAGCTAACAATAAACCTAATTGCTAAATTAACATTTGGAACAGAGATAACTAACTGAGCCTAAAGATTCATGCTCCTTTCTGTAGGGTAGATGTGTTCTGGCACATCAATGTCCAAACAGAAGCTGCAGACTATTGTCCTCATACACCAAGTGGGATCAAATGAACATTGTGATTTCTTGGCAGCAGGATACAGGTGGAAATGATATGTGTTACTTCCAAGGTTAGGTGTTTAAGAAGCAGATATAATTTTCTCTCCATCTTGTCTTTCTGTTTCTACCTGTCTAATATCAATGTCATCATCAACCTTCAAAGTGCCTCTCTTCAAAGTTGCCATCACTCCAGATACATAGAGCAGAGTCCTATAGCCTTGGCTGAGAACTCAATTAGTTAAACAAACAAAAACATTATTATGTTCAACCTTTGAATTTTAGAGATTATTACATCAGTTCTCATTACCCCTACTAGCCTCTCTATAAGTTGAGATAAAATATATGAAATTAGCTTATTGGTTAAGTTATGATAGATGCAGGATAAGTTTAGAAAGCTGTGAAGATCTGGTTTACTATAGCAAAATAATTGGTAATATCATATGCCTGTTCATTTTATGTTCATCTTACAACTTTAGGGTAAATAGTTAAATTAAGTCAGAATATTTGAGTGTTAGCTGTTATTGGTTACCTAGAATATTCTAAAAATTAGATCAGCAAGAATTGGAAGATTTTCCAGCCTAGGCCAAAGAAAATTATGGAAGTCTAGGGATAAAAAATATTAGAGATTGGAATAGTTTACTGTTTCTGGGCCCTCAAGTAGCAAGGTAAAATATTGTAAAAGACTGGCTAACAAAAACCAAGTCTCCATGAACAAAATTGCTCCAACTGTATTGAAAAAAAATCATATTATGATGGGTACATTCCCTGTAAGTTCATTATTTCAGATGACTTCACAATAGGCACTACTAAGTTTAAAGATACATTTATGTGAATAAGAAAGGCAAGAAATAAAACATATCTGAGAAACGTGTCAAGGAAACATTTTTCTTTTGCAGTTTTAATGCTTTTTATTAGTGTATTGTAGTTAAACATAATAGTGGGGGTCATTTTGACATATTAATATGCATATAATATTGCTCCATTTGAAACCCCAGTATTTCCCCTTCTCTCCCCCATACCCTTCCTCTACTCGATCAGTTTTCCTTCTAATACTTTGTTGTTCTTTTAAAACTGCTGCATTACAGATACACATAAAAGTGAATTTCATTGTGATATATTCATATTAGCACATAGTGTAATTAGGTCAATTTCATTCTGCATTTTCTCCCTTTTCCATTCCTCCTCCCTCCCCCTTAATCCTTTCCCTCTACTATTCTCCCTTCTATTTTCATGAGATTCCCCCAAGTTTTTAATTTTTTATTTTTCTCTAGATTTCTATTTTGAGAAAAAGCATTCAACCCTGAATTTCTGTGTCTGGCTTATTTCACTTAGCATGATATTTTCCAATTTCACCCATTTTACTAGCAAATGAGAGAATATGATTCTTTTTCATGGTTGAGTAAAACTCCATTGTGTATATATGCCACATTTCCTTTATTCATTTGTCTGTTGATGGGTATTTGAATTGGTTCCATAACTTGGCTATTGTTCATTGCACCAAACATTGGTATGTATATATCACTATAGTATGCTGATCTAAGCTCTTTTGAATTAATACCAAAGAGTGGGGTAGCTGGGTCATATAATGGTTCAATTCATGGTCTTTTGAGAAACCTCAAAACTGATTTCCAATGTGGTTGTAATAATTTGCAGTCCCACCAACAATTCATGAGTGTTCATTCCTCCCCCACCCCCATTTTCACCAACATTTATAATTGTATGTATTCTTTTTTTTTTTCAGAGATTTTAATATATTTATTTGGAAACCAAGTTTTGTGAAACAGCACACTAAATAGGCATATATCTTCTTTTCAACCAAAGACTTGGAGTCAAGGTTCTTCAGTTCAGCACAGAGGCAATGATACATGCATTGAGTCGCAGACCTCAGAAGAACTTTCATTTAGGCATTTCCAATATGAGCCTGGAGAGTCATCCTCAGATGAGCAAATGGGATCCTCTGGTTCTTAATCATCAATATATTCAAATGGCTCTGGGGGTTCTGGCTCTTGCTCCCCTTCCTCAATTTTTGGGCCATGTGCTGCCACAGGTTCCCCTGCTCTTCAATGTCCTCACTGGTGTCCTTCAGAATGACGAAGCCTCCAATGGAGAGAGGTTTGAAAGGCTGGTCTCTGCAGGTCTCTGCCTGGTTAGGACTTTCAGCTGGGCAGGCATCACTCGAGCTGGGTTATCCAATAACTGGAAGTTTGGCTCAGCTTCCTTTTTCTTCTCTTTTTCTTCTTCTTTCTCTGCCTCATCCACTTCCATTTTCTCCTCCTCCTTTTTTTTCCTTTTCTTTTTCCTTCTTTTTAGCTTTGGCAGTGATAGATAATACAGCAGTGGAAACCTTTTTCTTTTTCTTTTTCTTTTGGTGCTTCCAGAGGGACAGGGTATGCAAATGTGAATGGTTTACAGTTGGATTTATATTGATTGAACTTTTGGCATCTTTAAGTCCTCGTTAAGGCCAATGACACAGGTAAGGGTGTAAGCCAATGACAGAAAGTGTGACAGAGGAAACCAGAACCAGAACTGGGTAAAGACAAGGACACCAACCACAGAAGGCATACGAGTGTGCCCAGTTCTGGATTGTAGAGAGATTGTGACATTATGACCACCTGCATCCAGTATGCCCTGGGCCTGAATAGCGTCAAACTTGGCCATGACATCATCATACTTATCATAGATGATGTTGGAATGATTTAAGTCTGCTGGATCATGATGAGAGCAGAAGCTATGAGAGCCCCTTGTCTTATGTAGTTTACAAGATCATTTGTCATTTGTTCTAGCAAATTAATTGCTTCCTTGTTTCCTGTACCAGCACAGGGGATCCCCAGGGCCATTGCAGCTCTCTGACAATAAAGAAACAACAGTCGGACACTGTTCAGGGGACCTGAATAGAATGAACCCAAGTGCTTCCATTGCTGCCCTCCTGACATTATCATCAACATCGCTTACAGTTACATGCAATAGGCGTCGAATAGCTTTGTTGTTACCAGAGCCACAATAAGGCAGGGCGACGGTGTGCATTCCAGACCTTCGAAGAATTGGGTCCTCCTTATCACAACACAGAGATTCAGTGAGCACATTGGCCTCTTCCATCCTTTCATACATCACTGAAGCAATGCCAACTGCAAGACCATATAGAATCTTCTCATGCTGAGTTTCTTGTGCATATCCAACCATGTCCTCAATAGCCTGGGCATTTTTAGAGCCCAACATAACTAAACCTAGTACCAGGCCAGCTACTTCTCCTGTCACAGCATCATCCTGATAAAGGTTTGGTTTTAGCAAATCATACACATCCTGGTGTGCAGTTCCCATGGCAGCCAAACCAAGACCCAGACTGCCTCCATGTCTAATGATAACATTGCTAGCATTCTTTAGCTGATTAAGCAAATAACCAATTATGTCACCACCATGATTGGCATGAATGAGATCCAATGCATAGAGACCTCCACCTTCCTGATAGGCTGATCCTGGAGAAGTGTCCTTGGGAAGGTACATTGCCATTAATTGTAATGCTTCCTTCTCATGACCCTTATGAATCACACCCAAACTGGCTGTGGCAGTGAATTTTGCCCAATTAGTGGCTCTGGCCAACCATTCCAAATTATCTCTCAAAAACTGGTCACTGGTCATCCCACAGTGTATAAAAGAGTTTGCGCTAACAGTTGCCACATGACATACAGAATTCCGTACTGCATCCTTTGTGTTTTTTAGAATCATGAGGTCTGTGTTGTTATTTCATGTTAGGGACTACAGATGTAATTCAATAGCCACTTAACCACTTAAAATTTTAATCATTTTCAAAGTCTTGTCCTTGGGCTCTGGACTGGCATCTGGTGTTCTTCCTGAAAGTGTACTACCTATCTTTTCCTCTGTTTCCATCCAGTCACTGTCTATCTCTGATCCTGCAACAGTACCTGTATTGGTGGATCCAGGCACAGAAGCAATAGGTTGCCAACAGTTTGAAGATTCTGGATTACAGATGACAAAAACTGCTGGCTAGCACTTTCATACAAATCAAAACAAATCTGATAAGCCATCAGGAGGTTGTCTTTCTTTACCAGTTTTTCTAAGATATCACTCACGGCCTGAGGGTCATCTAAGAAAATTAAGCACTGACAAACATTGATGAAATCAGGTTTCTCCAATTTCATGTAGATTTTAACTAGAACTCTTAGTACTTTATTCCGAAACTGTTTATTTTGCATTAAAGACAAGCAGAGCTTGAAGCTATAGCTAGCATTCCTGGGACATCATTCGACTCCGGTATGGTCTTCTCAAAGACATCTAGTCTCCGTGTCTCCAGAGCGATGCCGACAGCCTGCTTATACTTGTGATCTTCTAGACATTGCTGGAACATTTTATTCACAATGCTGGTCAATTGTTTTTATTTTTTTATCCTTCAGACGAATTTCTGCATTTTCCACACTTTGTTTGGTATAGTGATCAATACATTTTGCTATACTAGTCTCCACATATTCAGAGTTACTGCTGACATTGAAGAGTTCACCTGCTCCAAGAGCATAATTCAGAGACTCCTCAAAAGCCCCCAGGTGATAAGACTCTTTAGATGCCACTAAGGCTGCAAACTGCCAGCTCTGGAAACCTTCATCTTCACACAAACCTTCTATTCTGTCCACAGACTCAGAAATTTCTGCCCAGAAGTCATTGACAACTGCATTTAACTTGTGCAGTGCAAATTCCTTCAGCTGTGGTTCTTCTTCATACAGAAGAGAAATAATTCCAGCAGCTGAGGTGATGATCGTGGTTGTGACCCTTACTCGCCCATCCACTCGTTCAGTGACCCTGCAGAGCAGTTTATCTGTCAACTCAGGACCCGCTCACTCTGCCACGCCTCTTGCCTCCCTGGGTGTGCTCCGTTGTATGTATTCTTGATGAATGCCATTCTAACTGGAACACTTGCAGACAGTTAATCCAGAAATCATTAAGAACAATAGTTGAAGGTGTTCCTCCTCAGGGCTGTATCACTATCTGATAAAGAACTTTTCCCCATCATGGAAGAGGGGTTTCTTTTGATGCCCATCTTGGATGATCTCATTATTTCTATAGTCTAGTGGCTGCTGTGGATTTCTTATTTTTTCTTTTCAAAATGGGAGTTTTCAGTTTAAGAATTCTGTCACTATTTGGACATGGAATATTGGGTCATTAATGTACAGGTGACTTTTAAGTTCACAGTGGTCGATGATACAGTTGTATCTTCCCTGATGGAGAGGGCCATGGTCATTTAGAGGAATGATATTTGAGATTAATAGAGGACATGGAAGGGATTCAATATTTTCTTCTTTTTGAGGGGGCAGTGATCATGTTCTACACTTTGGGAGAAATGTGTGCGAGGACATTAGATGGCTAGAGGTCCAGGTCTTGGTAGAGATTATAATCCACTCTCCAAAATTCTATGTATCCCTTAGTGGAATACACATTTTTTTTTTTTCTAAGAAGCCTCTATCCAGTCCAGAACTGTGTTTTATGTTAGACCTTTGTATCAAAGTACCTCTGATTAATTGGCTATAAGCAAAAGTGGTATATAAATTAGTTCTGGTCCAAGGCGATGAACAACTCTGTGTGTGCCTTCTCTTTTTCTTCTCTTATCTATAAATTAAAAGCTACATAGTAAAGACGGCAGAGAGTAAATATATATAATAAATATATATATAGGTTTATATATATATATATATATAGGCTAATATATATATATACACACACACACACACACACACACACACATATATATATATATATATATATATATATATATACAGGTTAGTAAGATGAAAATCACAAATTCTATAATCCATAAGAAAGATTTCATAATCTAGAGAGAGAGCAATAGAATGAAAACCATAAGTGTGAAATACGATAGAAATTTGTACAACATTCTGTAGTATCAAAAGAGGATACTGAGCTCTACCAGAAGTCCTTGAGACTGTTGTGATGGATGTGTCTCTATGAAAAACCAATTAACTTGTTCTTTTATTTCTCTTCCACACCTGTTGAATAATTTTTTCAAGAATATCTTTTGGTCAGTTTTTTTCAGGTAATCTTGAAATACCAGCTCAAAGACTAGGAGAGACAGATTATAACAAGCATTTCAAAACCGAGGCATGAAGGTTGAGGCAGCCAACTATGACAGTGAGGGCCACAGAACCAACTGTCTTGGGTAAATATAAGCACTTAGTGGAGAACATCTAGAGAGCAGGCAAAGGCAAGACCTTATATTTTCTATGATTTATAAAAAGTAGGAAGAATAAAGTCTCGATTCATAAAAGAACCTGCACTCTACTAAAAAAGGAAACAGGAAGATTACACTATGAATCATCTTCAATCTGACAGGAGTTTTGGTAAGAAAAGAATACAGTATTTGAAGCCTAACAGGCCTGGGTTTGCATTCCCAATCTGCCACTTACTAGTTTTATGGGTCTTGCAAAATAACTTAATTCTTTTCTTTCGGTTGTTTCTTTGAATGTAACCTGAGGGTAATAAGACCTACCTCACAATAGTAAGACAGAGGTCAAGTTTATAGTGCTAAGCATAGTATATGTCAGCAAGATAAAATGTTGTTGCACAGATGATTTCTGATCTAGGACATTAAAAGTATCGAAGTTATTTATTAGACATAACAGAGGACAACCTAATCACTCGGTTTTATTTATTCCTAAAGCTTATTCAAGTGAAACACTGTCTTTATATTCATTCAATGCTTTTAGATATTTAAGTATGAATATAATCTAGGGGCTACATGTTTACCAAATGAAGATATTCCAATTATATCAGTAATTTGACAGTAATCTGACAGGTGTGCTTTAGCAGATTTTATAAATGGAGATCTTTAATTCTTGAGATCCACTTTTCCTTGTGAGAAGGCACTCTGCCAAACAATGGATAATTCCATTAAAATTCTACCACTTTAAAAAGAAGACTAGAAAAATGCATATGAAACATAGGTGTTCACGCACTGATATCAAACCTGTCCTGTTTGTTTCATCTCATGCCTATGTTTCATGGACTATTGATAGATCAAGAGTGTATGCTGCTTTGTGGAAGAAGGATTAAGAAATAATTGACAGAAAGTTCTGTGATTTTTCTCAGGAAACTTCTTTAAGAAGTTTCCAAATTTGGAAAGTCCCACTCTCATCAGAAGCCTGCCATCTTGCTAGCAACACCAAGGTGTTTCTGTCCTTCCCCTTTCCTTCCCACTGTGAAACTCCGAAGAAAGTCACAGAAAGGTCTTTTCATGCTGCCAGCCTCAGAGAACAAATTCTGTCTTTAGTTATCTTTTCGTAATGACTCTTGTCAAGTTTCTGGACCTCTGAGAACTGCTTTACAAACTCTTATGTGCCTGGAACTGGGGTTCCTCTGCCTGACATTTTGTTTCAACTGGGTTTTTTTGCAGGGCTCTGCAGAAACAGGTTCAGTTCCTTAGGGACTTTTCAGGTGCCATCACCTGCATTCTCTTTAGTTGAATAACTGATCCTTCCAAAGTTCAATGTGCACCCATTTCCCTAACCAGTATAATTTTGTCAACAAAAATTTCGAATTATGTTAGGCAGACTGAAGAAAATTTACATGAATGAGATTATTTGATAAATACCAAGGAAGCTGAGAAAGAAAAAAAAAAATTACAAAGAGATTTACTATTCTAACTTCTCAAAAAAGTAAGTGACTTTATTTATTTATTTATTTTACTTTTCAGCATACCAGGGATTGAACTCAGGGGCACCTGACCACTGAGCCACATCCTCGGTCCTATTTTGTATTTTATTTAGAGACAAGGTATCACTGAGTTGCTTAGCACCTTGCTTTTGCTGAGGCTGGCTTTGAACTCACGATCCTCCTGCCTCAGCCTCCTGAGTCACTGGGATTACAGGTATGCATTGCTGCACTCAAAATGACTGTATTTATTTTTGAGACCACCCTCTTTCAATTTCATTTATCAGAGGTTAATAAATACCTGTTTTTTTTTTTTTTTTTTTTAATTGTATGACTTGGTACAATAGTCAGGGGACCGAGTTATTATATAAACCAGCTCTAACAGTTCTCTCCCCTTTGGGTGTCAGGGATAATATGTGTTTTTCTACATTTAGATCTTCCTTTCCCTGAGAAAGGAAGTTAATTAATACTTAAAAGTTATATTTTTTTACCATAAAATAGTGACTTGGGAAAAAAATTTAACTATGAGTTTGCATAATGACATTTGCTCCAGTTACTGTATAAGAAGAAAAGCTAGATACTTAGAGATTGCATATTAATTCAAAATTTTAAAAAATTTTGGCTTATGAGTATAGAAACTTATAAATTATATTCAAACACTCCCTGTTAATTTTCTGATAATCTAATCTGTGAATCAATTGGGATGATTTAATTTAGTTTATAAGCCAACACATAAAATTGGGTTAGCAGAATATTTTAGTGCATGACTTGAATTCTTCATGAATAAAAGGTGACAATTGATATAGTTAAATTAAAACTCTATAGACTATGTACTAAAATACAAGTTCACAAATATGACTTGTCTATTTGTTTTTCAAGGGAAATATGTTTTTTTAAAACAGTAATTCAATATAACACATGTAATATTTTATTTGGTTTGCTGATAAAGTTCACTATCTTCTTATTTTAGTTAAAAGTCTTAGAAAAGGCATCTATTTATGTATATGTGCATACATCTGCAGTGTACATATATGTGTTTGAGTGCATAGTTGGGTATGTGTGTGTGTATGTGCAGGAGTGTGCTCAGGCTGCCGTGACAAAATACCAAGGTGGCATAAGCAACAGAAATTTATGCTCATCCAGTTCTGAAGACTGGAGATACAAGGTCAAGATTCCAGCAGGATTTAGTTTGTAGTGACAACCAGCTTCTCACTGCGTCCTCACATGACACACAGAGATGGTGATAACTCTTTTTGTAAGGGCATTAATCTCTGCGTGAGGACTCCACCCTCATGACCTCATCCAATGCTTTCTGTCTTCTAAAAGGCATATTTGAAAATACCATCACGATGGGAGTTAGAAAGCTTCAACATATAAATTGGGGTTGTACAATTCTGTGTATAGCAATCCTAAAAAAGGAACTGAAAGAGCACTCTCTTCTTATGAGGACACTAATCCTGCAGGATTAGGGCCCCACCTTTATGACCTAATTTATAGTTAATTATTTCCTTAATCCAAATACAGGCACAGTAGGGGTCAGGGTTTCTACATATAATTTAAGTACATAGCAATCTAGATATGTGCACGTTACATTCATGTCTATGCTCTCCTATAAATTGTTACATGAATTATACTCAAATAGAATAAAATTAGATATTTTTTGACATAATCAGGGATTAAATGGCAGAAATATAACATAACAGTGTGTTGGGTTTTATTTACTCAGTTTTACATAATCCTTATTCTAAAAATCAATCTTGCCTTTAGACAAGATCGATATTCTCATACCTTGCCTCCTTTGACCAATTCCTGCTTGAGCCTCAAATTCAGTAATAAAATATTTAGGCATTAAAAGATGTCTAAATTATTTTTGTTAACACAAAGATTTACCTAAAGCAAATGGCGATGGGAACATAGTGTTTTGTTGGCATTCTATAAATTTTAAAAAACTAAAAATTATTTTGAGAGCTCTTTTCACTTACCCATTTAGAATAAAGAAATGTGATAAGTCTGGAGAGGAATCTTCCTGAGTTAATTATACATAGCTAAAATATCATATAAATATGATTCAACAATTATTTACTTCTTATATTAAAGGAAACATAATTATGTTCAAATATAAAATCTTGCTTGATAATTGTTTCCAAATTGATCTTTTTACTGGGTTCTACTATGCTTTTCAATCAGGACAATTATAGTATAATTTATGAGATAAATCAAAAGACCAGGGATATTTGCAATCTTCTTGCTGTTCGCAATATACTCTTACTCCCAGGAGCCATTAACTACATCTTTATTAATTAATTCTGTGTTACGCCATTAGAAAGGATCACACTCCCTTCCGTTGTGATAACACAGTTAACATGATAGATTATCCAGAGCCGTTCATCTTACCACCAGAGTAGAGATACATTAGACAGGATCTTAAATCCATTTGTAGGGAAATACTCAAACTTAAATTAGCTGGTATACATTCAAAAATAATTGAAAACAGGTATCCATACTTGTACACAAATATTCATAACAACAAAAAAAATTCACAACAGCTGAAAGATTTTAGAAACAATAGAGATGCCCAGCAGAGGAGTCTGAATAAATGCAATGTGTTATACCCATGCAATGCAATGTTATTTGACCTTAAAAAGAACTTAAAATCAGCATACTATTGTGATGCTGCCACATTAATGTTTATATCAGCTCAATCAAAATAGCTAAACTATGTAACCCACCTAGATGCCCAACAACAGATCAATGGTAAAGAAAATATATACACAATGGTATATATACATGATGGAATATTACTGAGCCATAAAGAGGAATGAAATTATGGCATTTACCCATAAATGGATGGAACTAGAGACTATCATACTTAAGTGTAATAAACCAATCCCCACAACACAAAGGCCAAATTTTCTCTCTGATATGTGGATGCTAACTCACAATAAGGGTGGGGGGCAGGGAAAATTAGGAGTACTTTGGATTAGACAAAGGGGAATGAAAGGAAGGGAGGGGGATTGGGAGTAGGAACAGTAGGAGAATGAATCAGACGTAATTTTTCCTGTGTTCATATACGAATATGTGACCAGTGTAATTCCACATCATTTAAAATCAAAAGAATGGGAAATTGTATTTAATATTTGCATGATATGTCAAAATATATTCTACTGTCATGTATAAAAAGAACAAATAAACAAATTAATTCTCAGTTTTGATCTAACACATTCTAAAGAAGGATTTTTAAAGAAGCAACTAATACTACAGGGTTCCTCAAACAGTAAAACAATGTTACCATTCATGCTGGTTTAGAATGTGAAATGCCACATTACGCATGAGGACCATACATTTCCATTGAGAATATACTAACTAAAGAGTCACAAAAATAGAGAATTTCACGTGTATTCATTTGAATATTAAACTATTGCCAGTATCATTCTGATGATTTTATAATTTGGTTTATTGTGTTTTTAATTTAGAAATACATCTTAGAATTGTGTATATGCTTAAAATTTAAATATTAAATTTATCATTAAAAGTGAAATATAAATTAATATAAAATAAAAACAACCATCAAACTCTTGATTTTCTTACTTCTTGGAGTTTACCTGAATAAAAGTCAGTCCTCAAAATGTATTCTTCAATCATGATTTGTGAAAATCCTATATAGAAGTTTAAATTTATACTCAACATAATAAAAAAGTGATGTGACACTGGTACATGCCAGTGTGAAGGAACCTCAAAAAATATTGTGCAAAGTACAAGAAACTAGACACAAAGGACCAAAAATTCGTTATTCCATTTATCTAAAAGAAATCAAATATCTAGAATAGGTCATTAGAGTCAGAAAGTTAATTGATAAGGTTGCCAGAGACTGGGGACAAGGGGAGGAATGACTGTTAAATGGGTGCAAAGTGTCTTTTGAGGGCGATGAAAAGATTTCAAAATGAGATAAGAGAAAATCATTGCATAATAAAGCAAATGTATTAAATACCTTTCAATTGTGAGCTTTAAAATGGTTAATTCTATGTGTATTTCAGCTCCAAATTCTACCCTGCAAAGCACACGCACGTGCACACACATATGTACACACAACACCAGGAACTAAAATTAACCAGACTTTCAGATTCCCTTGAACTTTTCTAGGCATAAATTGTTGGAATCAGTTCAGCCAACTACCTATGCAACACCTCTAGTCTTAGATATCTGACAGACACAGTAACATGGCCAAGGCGTGATTCTACTCACCTCCTCATCTTTCTCCACATTCTTATTTTGCCATTGGAGTAAAGAGCTATTGTTATCAATCCAGGTTAAAAATCATGAAATCATCCTCATTGTTTAAAATTATGGTTATATACTTTTTTTGTATTTTTTGAATTTTTACTGGCTATTTTTAGTTATAAATGACAGTAGAGTCTATTTTCACATATTTCTATAAACACAGAGTATATCTTATTCTAATTAGAATCCCAGTCTTGGGATCCTAATGTTGAGATTCACTGTAATGTATTCATTATGTACATTAGAAAGTTATGTCAGAGTCATTGCACTGTCTTTTCTATTATATTTTAAATATTTAAAGGAGAATAAATAAAAATGAAAATGAATGTGATCATTTATCCCAACAAAGTATTTGAAAACAAATTTCAATTGTTTTATAGAGTTGCATTAAATTAGTATTTATTTTTTATTTGTTCTAATTAGTTATACATGATGGTAGAAAGTATTTTGACATATTATACATATATGAAGTATAAATTCTCGATCTTCTGGTTGTACATGATGTAGAATTACATTGGTCATGTAATCATATGTACATATAGTATAGTAACATCCAATTTGTTCTGCTATCTTTTCTAATCCCGTTCCTCTCTCTTCCCTTCATTCCTCTTTGTCTAATCCAAAGTATTTCTTTTCATCCCTAACCCTTACTGTGAACTAGCATCTGCATATCACAGGAAACATTTGGCCTTTTGTCTTTTGGGATTGGTTTATTTCACTTAGCATAATATTCTCCAACTCTATCCATTTCCTGGGAAATGCCATAATTTTGTTCTTCTTTATGACTGAGTGATATTTCATTGTGTATATGTACCACATTTTCTTTATCCATTCATCTGTTGAAGGGCACCTAGGTTGGTTCCATAGCTTAGCTATTGTGAATTGAACTGCTACAAACATTGATGTGACTGCATCACTGTAGTGTGCTGATTTTAAGTCCTTTGGGTATAAACCGAGGAGTGAGATAACTAGGTCAAATGGTGGTTCCATTCCAAGTTTTCTGAGGAGTCTCCATACTGCTTTCCAGAGTGGTTGCACCAATTTGCACTCCCACCAGCAATGTATAAGTGTACCTTTTCCCCACATCCTCGCCAACATTTATTGTGGCTTGTATTGTTGATCGTTGCCATTCTGATTGGAGTGAGATGAAATCTGAGAATAGTTTTAATTTACATTTCTCTAATTGCTAGAGATGTTGAATATTTTTTCATATATTTGTTGATGGATCATATTTCTTCTGTGAAGTGTCTGTTCTAGAATCTTGTTAGAACATGTAGTATTATGTATTTTACCATTTTCCAGTTTGTTCCTAACTTCCAGATTAAAGCAGCTCTTTCTGTTACTTGATTGCTGTTATACCTCTGATAGCTCCTTGCCTCTGCCTTTGCTCCTAACCCTGCCTCCAGTTATCTGTTCCAGCCTCTGCAGTCAGATTCCTAAGAGTAACTCAGAAAACCACTCCGTCCTTGAAACTTTCAGACCTTCTTCCCTACTGTGTCCTGCTTGCTGTAGCTCAAACACAGCAGGCCTCCTTCTGCTTACATAATTTGTCTTTTGGTTTTCTCTCACTAGAATGTGGTTCCCCCCAATTGTCTGTGCTGTTTCCTTACCTCCTTCAAATTTTTAACCAAACACCATCCATTCAGTAAACATTCAAAGCCATCCCATCCCAAAGTAGTGGGAACAAGAGACTCTCCTTGACTTCCACTCACTCTGTACACTTTGACTAGATGGTGTTTTTCTCTAGCACATATAAAAACAGAACATCCTTTTAAAAAATACATGAGGAGGAGGCCGAAGGGAAGGACCTAGAGACTGTGAGATGCCTCTGGCCCACCCGCGCTGCCTGTTACCTTCTCTGTGAGCTCTCTGGGGTGGGCGGGCTGCCCCACATGCCAGGCAATGTTGAGTGTCACAATTCTGCTTCCTCAATTGTGTGGTGGTTATTAGAATCCACCTTAGAGATCATCCGCCATTTGCCTGCCTCTCACCTGTCCATCGCCTGCCTTACCCCTATCCATCACCCAACGCTCGAGGTTCACCTCCTGATCATCCAACAGCTGCCAGCAGATTGACCGCAGACCGCCAGTGGAGAACCAGCTGCCTGCTGCTGCCTGGAAGTTCACTGATACAGTACCTGCAGGTTTGATTA
The DNA here is from genome assembly GCF_902686455.1 of Sciurus vulgaris. Classification (NCBI taxonomy): domain Eukaryota; kingdom Metazoa; phylum Chordata; class Mammalia; order Rodentia; family Sciuridae; genus Sciurus; species Sciurus vulgaris. The sequence goes on from NC_136472.1 coordinate 78,595,166, forward strand.
CACGTGGCTGCCACCATTTAGAGACAACAACCAGGCCCCGTAGGATCCCTGGCCGGACTGACTGAGTCCCGTCTCCAGGATCCCTCAGCCCAACTGATCACTCCCTGCCTCTGGGGCTCTCACATCAACTGACTGCTCCCCGCCGCCAGAACCCCCAGACCAACTGACTGTGCCCTATCACCGGGAACCCAGACCAACTGATTGCACCCGGCCTCCGGGATCCCACAACCTCACCAAACACACCGGACCTCCAGGACCCCTGAAGGACCAACTGCATCCTGTCTCCAGGACCTCCAGCTGACCACGTCCACCCCTGAGCTGCAGCTCCCCATTTGCCAACACATTTGGAAGCCAGAGCGGCCATCTTGGATAATCCTGGAAGCCGTAGCTCCAATCTTCGGGTGGGGCAAATCCCATCCTGAGACGCCTGCTGGAGGCTTGAAGCTCATTGTCAGGTACCTCTCATACATACATCAGTCTACTGAACACTGGGAGGTTTCATTAGTATATGACTATTATACAGTAGATTTTCTTTTTTCTCCTTTTATTAAAAAAAAATTTAAGTTTTTATTTCTTTACGTTTCTTGCTTTCTTTTCCTTCTGTTTACCTGTTCCCTCAGAGTCGCTTTCTCCCTTATTTACATGATGTTATTGTCCCCATAGGGGCTATTTGGTCTAGGATTGCATAGTGTCTGATTTGGGTACTGCTAATATTGATTTCCCCTTAAAGAAAGGGTTTTGGACACCTATAGGGCCACTATAAGCCTATAGGGGGAAATCTGCAATACCCCAGATCTGCAGTGCTAGAGGGGAAGATACATGAACAACATGAAAAAACAAGGGAAGAAAATGATCCAAACAAATCTAGATTCTATAGTAATAGAATCCAATGACAGTATGTTAGAAGAAACGTCAGAAAAGGACTTCAGATTATACATGATTAAGATGATTCGCGAAGCAAAGGATGAGATAAGAGAGCAAATGCAGGCAATGAATGATAATACCAATAAGCTGAAAGAGCACCTGAGGAAGCAAAAGATCATTTCAACAAAGAGATAGAGATTCTCAAAAAAAACCAAATGGAAATCCTCGAAATGAAGGAGACAATAAACCAAATAAAAAACTCAATAGAAAGCATCACCAACAGACTAGACCACTTGGAAGACAGAACCTCAGACAATGAAGGCAAAATATTTAATCTTGAAAATAAAGTCGCCCAAACAGAGAAGATGGTAAGAAATCATGAACAGAATCTCCAAGAACTATGGGACATCATGAAAAGACCAAATTTAAGAATTATTGGGATTGAGGAAGGCACAGAGATACAATCCAAAGGAATGAACAACCTATTCAATGAAATAATATCAGAAAATTTCCCAAACCTGAAGAATGAAATGGAAAATCAAATACAAGAGGCTTACAGAACACCAAATGCACAGAATCACAACAGATCCACACCAAGGCACATTATAATGAAAATGCCTAACATTCAAAATAAAGATAGGATTTTGAAGGCCGCGAGAGAAAAGCATCAGATCACATATAGGGGGAGACCAATACGGATAGCAGCCGACTTCTCAACCCAGACTCTAAAAGCTAGAAGGGCCTGGACCAAAAAATACATGAGGACTGAAATTGACCCCTTCCGATTTTTAACTTTCCTTTCCCTTTTCTATCTGTAGCACATAGAATGAATTAATTAATGAATTGATCCATGTTCTATTAATCTATACTACACATCACGAAAGGCAGGATGGGCACCTGTCTCTTTAGCCTGTGAGTTTCGATCTTTGTTCATTGCTGGCACTGTTTCACTGCACACCTCTTGATTTTGTTCTAGAAAGTAGCATTGGCTCATTCTCAAAAACCAACACCCTCAAAATACCATCACTCTGATCCTTCTGATTTTCTCTATCAGTAACCTGATAATGATCGTGACTCAATGATAGACATGACCTAACGCCTCCCCCCGTGTACTACCCAGGCAATATCTATTATATGCCACCCCATCACAAAATCAGCTTTTTTTCCCTTTCCCGTGTAGCCTTTTCACGTTTAACCCCATGTTCCCCAACGGCCAGGAATCTGGAGGCCTGGCCCTGGTGCAATGTCTGGCACATAGGAACTGTTCAAATCTGTTGGAAAGTTCTCAATGTGTTATAATTGCCTTCCTTTCACTTCATTGGTGCAAGTCCTGAATTATCATTATAGAAACTTTTATCCCAATATTCTCTAACTCAGTGAATAATAACAAATCTGTATGTATATACTTTATAGTTGCTAACTCAAGTAATCAAAATTGAGTAGGAAAGGCAGTGGAATGAATCTGACATAATTTTCCTACATACATATGTGAATACACCACAGTATTCTCAATATCATGTACATCCACAAGACTGGGATCCTAATTAGAAAAGAATAAATTCCATGTCTGTGTATCGGAATAGATTCTGCTGTCATGTATAACTAAAAAGAACAAATAAAAAATTAAAAAACAAAGAAAGAAATACTATCTCTTCTGATAATTGTTGTTGACTGCCCTGTCTCCTATAAGATACATCTTATAAGAATGAATATCTTGGGATACCTTGTATCTATGTCTCTGTCTTGGCTATAGTTATATTGTCCCATGTGATGAATGTGTGTCAATACTCTGATCTTGTACTCGGGTTTTCTTACTCTGAACTTCTTGTTCTTATGTGAGAACCAGGAATGTCCTTTTGTCCTCCTACCTCAATTCCACTTCAAATTCTTTCAAACTAAAACTTTCCATGAGTTTTCTGGTTGGATTGCAGTATCTCTCTGTACATGTAGATTCCTACTTGGCCCAGAATGCCAGCTTCCCCTCTAATATTAGAAAAGGGATTCAGACAGGTATTTTGGGTTCTTTGTTGCTGTAGAGTTAAATTATCCTTGTTGAGGCATACAGCCTCATTGTAAACTGAGGATATAAAGTCTATTCAGTGAGGCAAATTATCCCCATACAATGAATTCATTCTTGTTTTATTTCACTTTGAAAATGATAGTCCTGACCATTCCAGACTTTTTGTATACTATCATTCAGTATGATATTCTGACTAACAGTGTATATGTATAATAAGGGTTCCCATAGCCACATTGTAAAAAAGGCATAAACCTTGTAATAGGATGCAGTTATTTCCTTTCCGTACTATATTGGGAATGTGCCCATTCCTCATGAGAAGAGAAAACAGCTCCTGTATCATTTACACAATAGTTAATCCCACCCTCTTCTCAACTTATCCAGCTTGGAAGTATAACTCTATTGTCCCATAAAAACACTGAAAATTACAATATTATCCAAGAGTATCTCATGTATAAGACTCAAAAGCTCAACTCTCATAACCCAGAAGGACAATATTTGCACCCTCATTACCTAGGACCCCAGAGTATTGAGACATCATCCTGTTACAATGAGAACAAGCAAGTTACCTAAAATTGGTTATAAATATGCCATTTTTCAACTGATGCATAATAATGTAAATATGAAATTCATTTTATTAAGTGAAAAATAATTTAGTAAATATAAAATACAGATTTTTTTTGGAAATTTGCATGTTTTTCTAGATGATTTTTTTATGTTAAACTTTGAGAATTTATTTTTGTAATATTCATAGACATAATATTCAAAATTCTTTATATATAAAAGCTATCATCAAAATATATGGAGAAAAGATTTCCCAAAGAATTGTGGGAAATATTAAATTAAACATGATTGTAGGTACGAATTGCTAGCTAAAAGGATATGAAAAAGAGATTGATCAATGTGCAAATGGTTACAGTTAGGAGGCATAAGTCCTGCTGTTTATTCACAGTAGGGTGGCTAAGGTTAACAATATTGTGTATAAAATTTCCAAATAACTGCAAGAGAGGTTTTTGAATATTATCATCACAAAGAAATGACACTTGCAGGATGTAATATGTATGATAAGTACCCTGATTTGCTTATCATGTAATGTATACACACTGAAACATCACTCGGTAATGCACAGATAATAATTATGTAATTATATGCCAATCAGAAATATTAAAAAAGGTGTAAATGACAGTGTTCTGATACATATGGTTGTATGGTTCATATTCCTTCTAATTGGTATAAGTTCTGCTCTTGCTAGTAGCAGATGAAGTTTCCTGTTGTCTACATTACAAACAACATTAGACATCATCGCTTAAGAATAGTCTCTAATTTGAAGGAAAATACTGTTATGCTGCTGTTTTACTTTTTGAATGGCTATTATCTTCTTTAATTTATAAAATTGTTTATATATTATAGACTGAAACACTTTATAATCTACGTAGAACCTGCTTGTGCTTGCCTTCTAATTCTAGGGGTGACACTCTGGCCATTTGTAATTTATGTACAGTCTCATCTATATTTTCTTTTTGTATATACTAGATATTCTAATTCATAGAATTATTTTGTCATATGCTGCCAGGTAGAAAGATATTTATTCTAAAGTAATGTATTGTCTGAAGATAATTTTGTAGTTTTAAAAATTCCATGGAAAGATGTCAAGGATTCAATTTGAAATTTTAAATGCATTTCAATCTTTCCATAGTTTCCCCAGACTGCAAATCATTTCCACCTCCTAAAATATTTTTAGTGTTCTTTATCCCAATAACACTAAGCCACTCAGTATTTTGTGAAAATACTTGAAAATTTTACATGCTTTTTCATGCTATTATTTTTATCTCAACTGTTTCTTTACACTCACTCTAGCAAAATTATGCTCAACATCTCTGGGGTCTAATTTAAATGTGACCCCTTCCACAAAAATATCCTAATTACTCCAAGCTAAAATAATATCTCCTTTTGTCTACATTTGCATAGCCATGATCTTATAATTCTTATTTTCTTAAATGCTTTTATTAGTGCATCATAGTTATACATAACTGTGGGGTTCATTTTGACATAATCATACATGCATGGAATATAATTTACTCCATTTTACTCCCCAATACTTCTTATCATTATTTTGTACTTTATTTTATACTAATTTATTCATATATTTATCACCTCCCATGTAACTCTGATATCCATCAAGAGACTCTTTTCCATTTCATCACTGAATATTAAATAGAACATAGAATACTACCAATTACATAATATGTTCTTAACAGATTTTGCACCATGGACATAAATGAGATTTCTAGAAAGAGAAGTCAAACAAAGAGATAAGAAGAGGGTGCACATATGTTTAGAGTCTGATTTACACTAAATGCCACTCACTGTCTTGGTATTTAATGTTCTGAATTCCCTGAGTATTGGAGTTTCCTTGATCACCCAGAAATGAGAAGAAAAGCAATTAAAGGAAGACATACTTAACTCAATATCATTTAGGTAGGAAGCAGCTAAGCCAAGATTCAGCTAGGGTACCTTTACTCTGAGACTGACTTTTCTACTTTACTAAATCTTTACAGTGAGCTTTTTCTATCCTGTGTTAGAGGAGGAAAGCCATAATAGCATCGGTCTAAAACATTATCAGTGTAGTCATCCACAAGTGTATAGCTGGTAGTAGTTAGAAGCTAGTTGAAGTATTCATTTATGGAGTTTTACAGGGAGGAAGGTACAAACTTGAAACAAAGGAAAATTCAACACAAATGGAATTGGCCAGAAATACTGCAGTAAAAGCTAAGATAAAACAGAGAGTCTTGTGTACTAGTTGCATCGCAAAAACCTCAAACATGACTGAAGATTAGACAGATAAGTAGGTCGTATTATGTCTATGGGCAGGCTCAATGCTGTCTTATCATACATATACCTCAAGTTGTTATATACCTCTTTCAAGAATTGAAAGCCATTCAAGTTTTGAAATATCTTGCATGAATCCAAAACTTTCTAATTTAGGGTACACCTTTATCGAGTGTTGTCTTATAAAAGTGTATAATCTTGACAAGGGAAATATTCATTCATTCATCTTTTCATTTATTCTTAATTAAATTATTCATATGTTGAGTCATGTATTCACATAGAAATTTCCTAAGGGGTTGGTATGTGTTAGGCAAAGCTCTAAGGGCTTTTAGATACAAATATGTAACATTTATAGGTTTGGGGCACTATTATTATTAGGTCATATTGACAATTTGAATCCATAGTGAACTGGCACACCCAACCACCTAAAATTATTAAAATGAAGGGAAAAATATTATTTGACTCCCAAACAGGTCAATGAAAATATTAATTTTACCTAAAAAAGTGTGAAAAAAAAAACTAAGTAAATAAATGTAAAAGTTACAAAAACTGAATGTTTTTGCTCACTACTTCAATCTCATTGTTTATTCTCTTTAATCCATTTTTTCTCTCAGAACTTCTGGATAAAGTCTTTCGGTCATTCTAGGCTGTTTTTATCCTACATATTCCTAAATATACTGAACAAAATATTCTAATCAGTTTTTTGCTGTTACAAAGGTGAGTACCTAGAGGTACAAGCATAATGTTTTGGAGTTGGAGCTTGCTACTGAAAGCACAAATGAAGCTGCTGCTACATCCGATATTAGGCAATGGAGCACTCTTTCTAAACTCAACACACTTTTAGCTGTATATGAAGCCATTTCCACTCAATGACAAGAAAGTATGGTCACCCATGCAATAGACATTTAGAGGACTTTTGTCATAGAAAGATCACATTTATACAGAAAATTACCAGTTGTTCTACATAATTCCCAGGGTTGTCCTAATACAAGCATAAACATAGTCACTACAACATCTATTTGAAGAGTTCCAGGTTAGTCTGTCATTCAGACTGTGACTCCTTTATGCCTGTCTTGAATGCTTGAAATTCATCACTTCATTTTTCCGAGAAAACATATTCATCATACAAAAGCACATATTCTAACAAATTTAAAGATATTTAAAATAATAAAATTATATATTGTTAAATAAATGTGACTCAGGATTTCAAGGTTATGTAAATTGTACATGGAGTAACTGTAATTTAACTTATGAATTTTGGATAGTACTGCTTATTAATAAAAGGGGCCAAAATTGTGAGTTTTCCTACCAACAGGGATTGTGCAGTGGATGTGTGCTTGTGTGTGTGTTTGTGTGTGTGTGTGTGTGTGTGTGTGTGGTGGGGGTGGGGTAATGAGCTCTGTAAAGATTAAACTGCTATACAATTGAATGTGAAATTGTTTTTAAATTCAGTTGATTCTGATGGCAAATGGGCCAGTTCAAATTGTGGAGTCTTCTACAACAATCACATCTAAGATGGAAAGTCACTTTCATCTAAGTCCTCAGTCTGATCACATTTTAATGACCAAGTATTTGGCATTGCAACATTTCTTTTGTATTGTCTTTATCAATACAATATGCACTTTTTCTTCCTGTGTGTACATCATTTACAACATTAAAAATTTATAAAAAAATCTTGCTAAATGCTAGTAAATGTTAAACATTTTAGTCCTTATAAATATAAGAATCATTGCACCGGGTACGGTGGTATAGGCCTGTAATTACAGCAGCTCAGGAGGCTGAGGTAGGAGGATTGTGAGTTCAAAGTCAACCTCAGCAACTCAGTAAGGCCCTAAGCAACTTAGGGAGACCCTGTGTCTAAATAAAATATATAAAAGTGCTGGGTATATAGCTCAGAGGTTCCTGGGTTCGCTCCCTGGTATGTATAAATAAATAAATAAATAAATAAATAAATAAATAAATAAATAAATAAATTCTGCCTTAATAGTTCCTTAGTATTAGTGATTCATATTTCACTTTGAATAGAAATCTTCAATATTAATACTTACAGCATTAGATTCTAGTAATTCTTTAGTATAACCCAACAGGCTAAACTGATATTTGAAAGATGATGTTCAACAGTTAATACTGAATTATAAATGGGCAGTACATCATGTCATTTTTCTGTTGAATGAATGTAGAATAACAAGATATAAGACCTAAATGCATCCGTCTACGCGCATAATGATAGGTGTAAAGGAAAACTGTTATAATCCACTAACTAAGCAGTTACTATATGCTAATACAGTGTTGGTTATTAAAAATATGATATGTGTCTTATTTCTTACAAATAATTTCCTCAGAAGATACCAACACAGAAATAAAGGCACAGAGATATTAAATGATTGTCATAGATCACACAGAGAATGGAGAGTGTAGCAATGATGAAAACCTAGGTCTACCTGACTTAACTAACAATACCTTTTCTCAATCCCCTTACCATCATTGACTATAGACTAAGAAATATTTTGTAATCCAGAGAAACCATGCTTATTAAGTAATGATTTACTTGTCTCAGCTGTAGATAAATCCAAATGTAATCATGCAAATCAAGATTTCTGATTGGCCCAAAACAACCAACTCTTCCACAATGATTTGGCCTAATAATTTTCAAAAATCTTTATTTTCACATTAATTTATTTATTCTGCCATCAGAATTAAATTGTTATGATTCTCTAAAAATGGCAAAACTTAATAAATGAGTATTTCTACACTTTCAGAATCCAAGAAGTCCAGGATTTAGAAATCAATAATTTAGGGAGCAGTGTTAACTTCAGATGATAAGAAGCAATTTCAGTGAACAGCTCTTTACTCAGTGGTTGAAGGGGTAAATGGAGATACAGGAGGCATATCAACTCTGGACTTTCCTCACCTTTAAGGTCCTAGAGTTCAGAACGGAGCTCACCTTCCTTTCTGCATCCAGAGTTTCCTTCCTTGCCCATTACTTCCCAGTACTCCTCTCTTGAGTCTGCCAAATCAATTCAGGCTTTGCCCTCCTGAATTAAGTTTTCTTTGAAGATCAGTTTCCACTCTGCATTTTTCTCTCTCTGAACACCTGCAGTCTTTGTAACTAGGGTCCCATCTGTTTAGGAATTACATATATAGGAACTATCCTAGTCTCATGCACCAAAACCATCTTCTGATTCTCCAAAAGACCTGTGTTTTCAAGAGGCCCTGTATCTTAACTATGCCTGAGATTTTCAACCCTAAAATTATATTTCAAATGTTTTCTAAATCCTTTCTGTTTATGGGTTCTTTGTGACAGCATTTTTCTTTGGTATAATCACTCTGTAATATATTACCCAAGCTTGGATGCTTTTGAGAATGAAAAAGGGATTCGCCAGGTAAAAAATGACTGCCCTGATTAGCTCATGCATATAGTCACCCCAACACTGGAAGCATCAGTGTCATATACCTTCAGGTGTCCCCTAGAGAGAACCAGTAGTATACCTACCCTTCACTCCACAGTCCCCAACCCACAACTTTGTTTTTTTGAAACTGTAGCCCCTCACTCCTGGACAGCACACTATTCCTCAGTGGAGCCGGTGAGTGGCAGACCAGTGCTGAGGTGGAGAAAGTGTTCAGTTTTACCTTCTACTTCTTTTTTTTTTTTTTTTTGCCATTTTCTAATTATTGTTTTTTTATAGGCTGCATTTTTTGATTCATTGTATACAAATGGGGTATATCTTTTCGTTTCTATGGTTGTGCACAATGTAGATTCATACCATTCGTGTAATCATTCATGTACATAGGGTAATGATGTCTGTCTCAGTTCACCATTTTTCATACCCTCCCATTTCCCTCTACATAATCTAAAGTTCCTCCATTCGTCTCTCACCACCCCCCCCCGCCCCCATTATATATCATCATCCACTTATCAGGGAAAACATTCAGTCTTTGGTTTTTGGAGATTGGCTTATTTCACTTAGCATGAAATTCTCCAATTCCATTCATTTATTTGCAAATGCCATAATATTATTCTTCTTTATGGCTGAATAATATTTCATTGTATATATATACCACAGTTTCTTTATTCATTCATCTGTTGAAGGGCATCTAGGTTGGTTCCACAATCCCCCAATTCCTACTACTGGGCATTGAAATTCAGCAGGAACTTCTGAAGGTGATTTTCTTCAGTGGCTATGCAGTCAGGTGCCAGCCTCTTTCCACTAACTCCTCAGTATGTCAGACATAGTAGTTCATATTTGAATTGTACCTTTAGGTGTGGTTCAAGTACTTTCCCATTGGTCACCTAGAATCATTTCAAGTACTCCCTAAAATCTGGTAAAAATAAGAATTCAATTTCTAGAATATTCTTTGACTGTTAGGAGAGTGGACAATCAAGTGCTCAAGAAGTATTCCTTGGGGGCATTTGTGTGTAAATTCAACTTACAGGGACTTTGCCTACAGTTCAGCCAAGATTGCCTGATATTATATATATGCATGTATGGATGGCTACAATTCACAATGTAATTCGCAATGAATTCATTGTGTTTCAAGAAAGATTTGATGGTGTCAGTCTCAAAGGGGAACTTTAGAAGCTTTGTTTATTTGAATATTTTGTTAGAATTACCTTCTGTGTCTTTGTGCCCTTTCTCATTCACATCATTTTGTAGGCAATATTAATAACTGGTAATAGAAGGTAAGTTTAAAACATAGTTGTAAAAATTCACATGCTTCGCTCTTCAGTTGCAATGCACACTTCTATGAAATCAAGAAGTATTTTATTCCCATTTTACTGCTGAGAAAATTGAGGTTCTGATAGTTGAAGAAAATTTCCCAGATTCTAACAACTAAAATGTGACTGAACCATAATAGGAACTCTGTATCTTTTGGAGTTGTTTTTGTGTCCTTCAAACATGACAAATGGCTTTTCATTGCAGCATATTTTTTTCAGTAGCCTTCATCAGCACCAAAGATAGGGACTTGAAAGATGGGCAAAACACCAAAAGTGAATGCCAATCACCATCCAACAGTCCCTCTCATGAAGTGCCCATTTATTTTTATACATCATGGATCTCTGTTTTCAATTGAATTAGCTCTTTTTTTTTTTTTTTTTTTTGACAGCATATTCCTCTGATTTGAATAATTCGGTTTTGACCTTAAATTTATGTCTTTTCACATTCTCTTAGCTAAATGTCATTCCTGGGGACACATAAAGAGTTGTCTGTTACCTTTTTAATCATTAGTATCACCTTCTGAACATCTTGCATTATTCTGCTGATGCTAGAAATATCAGAGTCTCATTTTACCCAGATCAGCAATTCTATGTACACCAATTTATGCTACTTTGCAATTGTGGAAGAATAGGCATAGTACTTATGTCCTCTCAGATGAATTCAGTTGCACTTCCATTCTTCCAATCTGAACACTACTTCTCCAGTGCTGATCTGAAAATACTAGACATGTGCTTTTATATCCATCTTCAATAAGTCTCAGAATAAAATGTGTGCTACACTGTTGAAGTTCTGCCTTTGTCACTATCTGATGATGGGCAGGCTACTAAACTATCCCAAGGTTAAGTCTTATGTTCAGTAATTATTATGAGAAAAATTCTATTTTTAAAAATACTTGATATAGCCCAAATACTGAATATATAGTAAGTGTCCTTAAAATGAACAATAAAAATTCCATTAAGTCAGCAAATAGTTAATAATTTGTTTTGTTTGCTTTATTTAAGAAATGTAGACTATAATGACTTAGAAGCTGTATTTGTCAGGGTTCCCTAGAAAAATGACCACCAAGGTGCCTGCGCACACACAAATATAATATGCATACAAATATATATTTATATCTAAATAACTATATATTTTAATGAATTAGCTCACATGATTATAAAGACTGATAAGTCCCAAGATCTGTGCTCAGGAAACTTGTGATCAAGCAGATCCAATGTTGTAGTTCCAGTTCAAATGCTGAAGTTCAAGATTGGGAAGAACTAATGATTCAGTTAGATTCTGAAGGCAGAAGTTAACAATATTCCAGCTCAAAGACAATCAGGGAAAAGGAACGTTCTCTTTTTTAGGTTTCTTTTTCATCTTCTTCTTTTTTGTAAATTCAAGCCCTCAACTATCAGAGAAAATCCACCCATATTAAAGAAGACGATCTATTTTATTCAGACTATTGATTTAAATGTTAAACTTATCCAGAAATGCCCAGAGTAATCTTTAATCAAATCTTCATATCCTATGACCTAGTCAATTTGACTAATAAAGGTAAACATTAGGGAAGCTATAGTGGGTAGTAAGTAGATCTGGCACACCTACCACTCGCCTGAAGACACATGGAGAATCTAAAAAGTTAACGAACTCGAAGGTTAGTGAGCTTTGACAGACAAGAGCTCAAGAGCTGGCACAGACTAAATCCACTTCATCTTGAGATAAAACTCAGAAAAAGAACATGAACACTTTATTTTTCATTTGAAGTATTTAACCATTATTTTCATTGGATAAATTACTTTTGAAATGATTGCATTCCTTTTTGCCTCAGACATTTTTAACACAAATACTTTCCCAATTGAATCTTCTCCATTATAGCTATCTTGGTTATCCATCTCTGGTGAATGGTATTTCATGTAAGGAAGGTAAAAATGTAAATGTGGAGTTCATTGAGGGCATCATGGGGTGGAACTTCCATGAGAAGTCCACTGGAAAGCATGACTTTCTCAAGCCTAAAGGAACACACTGCAGCAAAGAGGTCACTGAACTGGGAAGTGGAAGACCACTCATTGATGTCACATGACCATGAACACTGACTGAATCTCTCTGGGATTAAAACCTCTCATCTATTAAATAAGAAGATGCTGTACTTGATGATCTGTGATGTTCTTTGTTCAGGAGATTTTCTAATTTCTGTTTTTTTCTTTTAGTGCAATTCAGATGTGGTGAGTTAAGTTAAACATAAAACTCTATAACCCTCTATCATCATTTCTCTAGAGTTTGTTTATGTTTATACAGTCATTTTTTGTTTTACTCTTTTCCTGTCATTCCTGGTCCTCACCTCACACCCATTTCTATCTTTTCCTAATCTTATCTGCCCTAATCAACTTAATGTTTGTCCTTGAATGATTTCATCTAGCATTCTTTCTTCTCGTTATATATTGTTTTTGCAATACATCTCATTCTAATACTTTTGTCTGAACACAATGTTATCACACATTCTGCAGTTATTTTCTCTCCCACACTGTATTCCACAGTTAAATGTTTACATACTTATTCATTCTATGAGAGGAAGACACCTAGATTTCTTCCATCTATCACTCACACATGCAATCGTTGCTGGAAAAATTCTTAGGTAACTTATAATTTCATTGGTATTGTGAGTGGCATCTTTTATTTAGCCTCCATAATTTTTAAAATTGTTTTCATCTGGTAGGAAGAAAAGCATCAATTTTTGGTTATTTTGTTTTTTTAACTTCTTGCTTAAACTTCTTATTAGTTTTAATGGCTTAAGTAGAGTATTTGTTTTTTTAATAGATTATATGACCTACATTAAGATCTTCATCTCCTGATTTCTTAGCCTTAACCCTTTTACACATTTTTATTTTATTATAATGATAGGAACTATTGGTAGCAATCATGGCATACTTCTTTCTTTCATAATCTAAAGGGAATGAGTCCAAGTTTGTCAATTGATATAGTATTTAGTATATAGCCTTAACTGACTGTGTTAAGGAAGCTACATGCTATTTCTAGTAGTAAGAGCACATTCAGTAAAAATAGGTAATAAACTTAAATATTTTTGCTACATTTATTAGTATACTCTTATGATTTTTCTCTTTTCACTCAGTTAAAACAGTTATTCCTGTTAATAGATTTTGTGATATTAAAATATATTTGCATTCATGGGGAAAATCTATCATTTTAAAATATCGAGATATATCAGTATAATATTAAATGAAAATAAACTATACTTTTATTTTTAATATGCCTTTTATTACAGAATCAAAGTTAGATTAGCCTCATGAAAAAAATTAATGAGTTCTCTTTAATATGCATATTATAAAACATGTGATATAAAAATATCTCATTTTAATATTTTGTTAAAACTCTCATGACTCTCATGTGATGTTTCTAAATCTAAAGCTTTTATTTTCCATTTCAGTGGAGTTGTTAGGATACTTGATGAAATTTTCAAAAATTTTAAAGGTTACTGGTCTATTCAGGCTTTGTTTTTCTAGTTAAGGGAGTTTTAGTATTTTATATATATTTCATAATTTTTTTCTAGGCTTTCAAATTTATTATATATTTGTTGCCATTATTATGGAATTAATTTATGTTTTTTATTTCATTTGAAACCAATTTTCCATTTTTATTTTACATTCCTTTTATTTGGGCATTGCATTCTTTTGACCTCACTTTTATTTCCACACAAAGCCTTTGGGTTTGTGAAGCTACATGTACATTCATGTAAACAGCACATTCATCACAATGTCATGTTTATAGTAGACCATAAATAATTGCTGGAAGAATGGCTCGCAGTTATTTCTCCCACCTTAATGAGGTCTTGGAAGTGACAAAGAATTTGATAAAAGCAGTATGCTATATACACTTAGGAGACCCAGATCAAAGAAGAGATTATAACTGTTCTCAGTGTGATCCTGATCAAGGGCTCAGAGTCACAGAGACAGTTCCCTCAGCATAAAACTTCATCACACTGCGTCATCATAGCATTTAAATAAGATGAATGGCAGCACTTTGTAAACATTTAAGAATCATAAATATATTTAGAGGAAGAAAGGAAAAGAAAGAGGGAAGAAAGGAAAGAGGATAAAAATAGGCCAGGTAAAGGGTTCACACAAAAATGGCACAAGGAGAGAATTATGGGGACAAGTGCAACCAGGGTGAGATGAACAAATCCTGAATGTAGTGCCAGAAACAGAAACTGTGATCTATGTCTGAGTTTTACTATTTGTTTAATTTCAGATAATTCTCTAAATATCCCATGTATAAAATAAGAAATTACAGCAAACACATAAGCCATTTAGAGGTTCAAAAGAGATAATAGGTTTGAAAATTCTACATAAACGAAATCATTTTTCTTAAAGTCCTTTAAATAGAAACATACTGTATAATTACCCGAGGATTGATAGAAAATCAGTTTTCTAACAATTTTTTATATTTTAATTCAAAAGCTGCTTGCTGTGAAATCCAAGTAAGATACTATTTGATGATTTCTATGAGTAATTTGTTGTAGAGAGAATATATGAGATTGATAAATGAGTAATATATCCTCCAAAAACAAAAGCTGGACATCTACAATTAGTACAAAGTTAGACAATGTGATGATTAAAACCCTGATGATAAAATAAAAATCATAAGAGAAACCAATTGTGACTGCAACTAAGAATAATAAACAATATATGCTAGACATATAAGACAAGTGGAGCACGGGAGAAAGGTTATAGGATTGGAAAGGAAGGCAAATCACTTCTGAAGAAGGGTCCAAGAGGTCAAGGGGGTGGTATGTAAAGGAGATTGGGAAATAAGAGCTATCTTAATTTGCATTGGTGCCTACAGATGAGGAAGAACGGAATGGAAAATGAAGCACCTGAACCCAAGAGGGCTCTGTTATGTGGAAAAATGGGGAGTCACCTGGAAAGGTTAAATGGAAGGGTTCATGATCAGGGGACTAGGGAGCACAGGGAAATTTAAGTTAAAGTCTTGACTGCCATTCTAAAGAATATTGACCATACGTAGCAGACAACTTGAAATCACAGAAGGATTTTGAATAGAAAAATGATAAAATCAGAATAAAACAAAAAAATTATGGCAGAGAGTCCCATTAAGAAGTCACAATGATCGACAGATGTGAGAGTGACAGTAAGAAATGATGGATACAAATGTTTCTGAGCATGGAGAATTATAGACTTGAAATGATTCAGATATTAAATGCACAACAACAGAATGATGTATGTTGAACAATTATTATTACACTCAGTATTGTGCACAGGCACAGAAGCAAAAGAAATGGGGAAAAAAGATGGCTTGGATATCATGAACTTGTACAAAAAATAGAAACAACTGAGTGACAGATATGTAGCTGATAAGTACCAAAGAATGGAAAAACTCAGAGGAAGAATGGAATGTTATAAAGACTATAGAAACAGATGCAAATTAGATATAAAGAACCACGATTTTATAATCTGGGTTCATGAAGTTATAGAACTTAAAACACTCAGTTTTAGAAAGCTGTCCCTCTTTAAGAAAAAATATGAAAGGAATAAATATTAAATAGTCTTTAAAGTTAATATTTATTTAAATTTTAAAATTGAGTAATGAAATTCATAATAATAAATTGCTTGGTGGTCAATAATACCATGACTATCACTAATCCAGAAAAATGGCATCTATAATACTCTTTTCTTATTGCTTTTAGTTTACTTTTTGATAATTCTTCACAATAATTTTAAAATTTGCCAGAGAAAGTAGATCATTGAGTCCTCAGTTTATTACATCTTATTACTAATCATGTCATTTTAATTTTCGTCTACATCTTGTTATTGAAAATGTCATATAAATATTATATCAAATTTAGAAAAGTATCAGTTTTATTTTCATATATGATTTGTAAGTGCTGAAAGTATTTTTCAAAGATTAACTCTAGCTCTGTAATTTCTAACCTCCTGTCTCCTCCACTTCCCACATACCTTTTGCCTCTGGTTGCATGGGATATTTTAGCATAGGACTTTGATCTCTTTGCCTTTTGGTCAGCCCAGTGAACAGAAGGATATTTTCCGGGAGACTTTATGACACTGGAATGGATCTCTGTACAGAGGTAATATATTACCTCTGTACAGATATGACTGTGACTGTATAAACATATGTCACCAAACACAAACTACATGGAAACCTAATTGTATCTTAGACAGATCCCACAACTGCTCCTGGTGATTCCAACATCAAGAGCCAAGAGAAAATTATGACAGAAAGGAACTTGGCATGGAAAGAGAAATCAACCCAATAAATTTTACTTAATCTTATTTTTGTGATTTTTTACTAACAACAACAATAACAAAAAGTCATGTGATTACCTTAAAATACCTGGAAAAGGACCCATGAAACTAAGGAAATTTACATTTTATAAACTTCATGGGACATTTGCCTTTGAAAACATACTTCAAACACATTTTGATTTTTTTTTTTTATGAAGAATAAGAGTTTTCCATTAGATTGGTTGAGGATGAGAGGCCAGTGGCACATCAGGGAGAAATATCCAGTCAATGATAATTATAATTTGGAGGTGTTGGAGGGGAGACAAACAGGAGGGCAATTGCCCTTGGAAAGGTAGTCACCCAGGGATAATAAATAATTGACGATTAAGATAACATACAATACAACCTCTTTAAACAAGATGGATTTGAAGAAAAGGCAGTCTAATGAACTATGTCGAAAAGTATACAGACGGTAATAGAAATGTGGCATGGGACTGATTTCCTCTCCACTATGACCATATGCTTGCTGAAGGCACTAATGGTGCTAATTGCTTGGGGAGGATTCTGTGAAGTGCGTTTTATCTGTTTTGCTGAGAAAATCACAGAAAACATAAAATCTCAAGATTGAAATTTGAATCCTTTCACAAATCAGCCACAATTTACCTTCCTAGGATCTTATATTAAGAAAAAAAGCATGATTTCCCTTTTCCATAGGCTAAATAAATCCCCTTTCAACCAAAAAGCAAAGGTTCTCCAAATTAACTCTTCATGGATGGATTACTTGACACCATTTCTGAGCCAACACAGATGGGGATGCGCACTGTAGTTCTGCTCCTGAGTACGATACTCTGATTACTCAAAAATAGCAAATAGTGTAAATGACATGACAGGCAGAAAATGAAGGACCTTGGATACCTAAGGAGTCCCTGAATAAAAGCAAATCAGTGTTATTTCATTTCTAAGTAATTGGCTATTTAGAAACTTGGGTTTAACCCAATTAGATTATCTAACTAAACTAGAAATTGTGGTTAGTATCAAAATACATGTAACATCTTAGTAATTAGGCATGGCCCAGAGAGCTGACAGCTAAGCAGAGGACCAGTTAAGGTTCTGAAGTGGTACAGAACACAAGGTATGAGCTAATGGGAAGAAGTTCCTATCCTCATGCCCAGAGACTGGAGTTAGATATCATCACTGAAAAACACAGGAAGGACAATGGCTATTCTTCAAGGAAAACATGAAGGCAAGAGAAGAGGAACTGGATTCTTATCTGACTTTTCATTGTCAATAGAACATCCCTGTACTCTATGAGACTCAGGATTGTTAACTGTGAGTGTACCAGAGACTACAGAATTTTGAGCATTTTAGTGCTCTCTGTTGTGCCTGGAGTGACATAAAGCACATTGCAGAGGTTGAGTTGTTAAAAATAAAAACAAAAACCTGTGTTTTCTATTCCATCCAGATGCTTTGTTATACCATCACTATAATCAAGATGACTCTGCCATTTTAATTTTTATAACTTGTTCATGACAGAATGATACTATATATCCATATAATTATCTGCCAAGAGAATTGACCAGGTTCCATCCATGGAGGAATAAATACCACCAAGTTCAGAGTATTAGATATTTCTACTGCATGTTATATCCACAGGACTTTAATATGGCTCTATAAGGAGTCAGCATTCCACACTTCCATGATTGGCAGCTAGATAGAAGGTGACATCATGTTTCGCTTAGTCATCTGACTGCAAACAATTGGTGGTAAATGTCACATGATTATAAACAGCTAAAGAAGCTGGAGAATTATTTCCAGTAAAGATCTCCCCATGCCTGTCACACATGAATGCTCGAGCAATGTTCTTTCTAAACATGTCCCAGTAGAGGGAAGCATGTAAGAATGGTGATTTTGCCAGGCAGTACTCAATAAGATCAAACCATAGGGCACACATCTTGCTAATCCACTGAAAGACACCATGTGTTTCAGAGATGGTCTTCTCACAGGTCATTTGTATGAGCAGATCTTTTTATCCCAAACCCCTCAGAGCAATGAGTCTTCATGGTGGAGCAAGGAGAGGAGGACACTGATATCTGTGAAGTTTTCCTCTATAGGCATTCACCCTCTTTGTGAGATCTCATGATCATAACTATAGGAATGAGGACAGGCTTTTTAAGTAAGTATTTCTGATCTGAATCACAGCCCTCTCAATCAGGAGATGTGCAACCTAAAACAAAGTGTTTTGCCTCTCTCAACTACACATGTCTGTTTCCTCAGCTCGATTTTGGTATCTGCACTCTTCTGCAAGAAAGCAAATGACAGGAACTAGGTAGGAACTAGTGAATTTTTGGAATCAACAACTGTCTCTGTTGGTCATGTTATTCTTCTTGACTCCTCCATTTTGATGTGATTTTGTTTGTGGCATAACTAGTGAGCTTATGTTTTCAAATTGAGCAGTTCCTGTCTGACATACTTTACTTAAAACCTTCAATGTGTACACTACAGCTTCCTAGAGCTATTTTAAAAATCCTAGCAATAATTTTTCTCTAAATAAGTGAACAGTGGAGAGTAGAGGCCTGCTACAATTGGAATGTCTCCCCTAAGTTTCTGCATTGAGAACCTAATTCCCACCCAACAGTGCTGAGAGGTGGGACATTTAAGACCTAAGTAGATTTTAAGGACTCTGCCCTCATGACTAGATTAGTGCTGTTGCTATGGGAGTGAGCCCCTGATAAAAGGGGCTTAGCTCCCTCCTCTCTTATGCATAAGTGATCTCTTGCCATCTGCCTTCTGCCCTGGGATGATGCAGGCAGAAGGCCCTCATCAGACTCAAAGCTCTGGACTTTGGAGTTCTCCATCTCCACGCTATAAGAAATAAATCTTTCTTTGTTCCTCATCTATTACCCAATCTCAGATATTCTGTTATAGCAACATAAACAGACTAAGACAAAGCAGTTCCATAAATTGGCAGTTTTTCAAGGGAAAAGCAAAGAATTTACAAAAATATTTAGCACTTCAGGTTTTTTTTTTTTTTTTTTAAATACAGGACTTGTTGTTTGAATTCCTCCAAAATCCATACACATGTTATTTTTCTGAAAAATCTCCTAACCAACACCAAAATGATTTCTCTTCTCAAGATGTTCATAGTCCAGAGGTGGGACTAGGGAGCCATATAAGCAAGAAACTACAGCATTCGTTGACTGTAATGAATATTTATCAAGCATTTGACATACCTTAGGAAAAGTAGCTAAGGTAGTGCAATTGACAGATGCAGAAGAGCTCATGCATTAAAAGAGCTCAGAGTCTAAAGGGAAAGAAACATAGATATATCAATCATTATATTTCTGTATGATAAGTAGTAAATTCTGTAGAGATTTGTGGAAGGCAGCTTAGTTTTTCTGTGTAAAATAGAAAAATAAGTTTTCTGTAAGTCTTAATCATGAAATTCCTTTAGAATCTTTGTCCAATAAAAAATATTCTCATACCTTCTTGCATTTCCTGTTTTAATCTGTCCAGAAAGACCAATCAAGCTTCTCTTGGCAAAGTGCTACATATCCTCAAGGCCTGATTCTGTCCCTCTATCTGTGATAAAACTTTCAAACTTTTAGGCAGAATTTCTTCTGCTCAGCATAATTCTACATACATTTATGAAGATAGCACTGTGGCCATTTTATTGTCATCTTCAATAAAGTCATACTTGTTCACACTACTCTTTCCCCCATAAGGTGGGGCTTCTCAAAGGTTGGGTTCTCCTTCCTTCTGGGGATTATAAACTTCAAGCTTAGTACCCAACATATGCATGTCTTGTAGAAGACCTATATTCTAAAGGAAGGAATGTGTGACTTTCATTGGGACTTCTGTGGTGACATGGAAGCCAAGTGTATATTCCTCTTTTAAAACAATTTAAGGTACTTGCATTTATGCATAAATTTTTAGAAATAATTAGATAGGCCACCTTTCCTAAATGAAAATACAGTTTTAGCAAAGTCTAGAGAAAAACAGCATGGATTTTTGAGAAACACAGTGTTCTAATCATTGTCTTTTATTTGTCATTTTTATTATTTTTTCCAAGTATTTTAACCATTAAAAACCTTCACCTACCTTATAATATTTTTATAGATTAAATATTAATCTTCTATATGACTCAACCAAAAAGATTGGCATGCTGAAGTGTGAATATTTGGGGATGTTAACCAGCTCAGGTAGAACGTTATTGTAACTGTAATATAATAATCATCTACCTGGGGTTGTCCACTGGCATTCAGCAACTCTCATGCATTTTTTGATACAAGCACATTTCATAAGAAATGGCTTTCAGATCCGTACATAAACTGATGCTCCACATTTTTCCAGTGTTGAAGGGTATATCACCTTGACAGTGAATGAGCAGTGAGGAAATATGTGATTGAAGCCATTATCAGGAGACCTAGCTAGGCAAAACGATTATTTCTCAATATTCTTCCAGCATTTTGAGTATGAATTAATGAAATGTAACTAAGCAGAATGATTTCAACTATATTAAATGCAATATTCAGTGAATAGCATTCTGGATTCCAGGTAAAATTGGTAGGATGATGATCTGACAGGCTTATGCTGGTCTTTGGAGAGCTTTTCTTTTCTGGATTTGTACGTTTTCCTACAAAGAATACATTATTCTGCATTGATTTGTTGCTCTAAAGATTTTGATTCCATGTCAGATGCATCCCATTATAACATCATCTAGTCCTTCCCACAAACTAGCTCATACCTTACTGCCTATGATTTTTCTTACATATATGCATTTATCCTCAAGAGTTAAGCAACATCTCCTCCCCAAAACCATCTCTGAGGCCTCTAGATTGAGAAATGACCCTCCTCTGAATATTACTTCTATCACATTTGTACAACATTTTATTTTTTGAACTCTAAGTCAGTATTTACCTTATGAAGAATGATGGTTTTGTGTCACTCATCACTGAATCGAGCAAATATTAGATACTTATAATAATATATGCTTATTGAAAACTTATCTGAATCCACAAAGAAAGGAATGATATTGTGATTGAGTAGGATTGGGTGAATTTGTAATTCTATGTCCATGTGCTAGATTACTCCTTAGCACACCCGAGACTTGTTCCATTTCCCTTACACTTTACAGTCCAGCAGATGGTTTGGAAATCTTATAAGTGTTATGCTTTCATAAAGGTTAAAGGGTAATGGGAAATACAATACTATTCTGCAACTCTAGACTAGATTCTGCTTTGGTGTCTGATCCCTTGTGTGGTATTTCTGAGGTCTGGCTTACAAGTGTCCATGTAATTGGCTGAATTGGAATTGACTGAGATTTGGGGTTTGTTTATCCAGGGCCAGCGTCTGCATTCTCATAAGAACTAATTCAGTCCACAAGGCATTTATTGGGCACCTAATATACTAGGCAAGACTTGAACATGTCATGATCTGCACTCAAAGGAAAGGAAGAAAACTTGGTGAATAGACATGCAACTGTTCATGTGTGTGAACCTATGTGGGAATATATATGGGGGAATGTGCAACCATATATATAATTTTCTAGCCTGCATCTCTTCCCATCCTCACAGGCTGCCATGGAGAGCAGAATGCATTGGAAAATGATGCAGTGTGAACAGCTGTACTCCTGAGTCTATTTTGGACACGATTACACAGTTCACCCCATAGGATGAATCCTCCCTCACTAGTGACTTTCCAGTGCACACAGGAGAACAAGAGAGGTTCATCTTAAAACACAATGGACTGGCTTTCATTTCTTAGGCAGAAGATTCGTGTGTGTGTGTGTGTGTGTGTGTGTGTGTGTGTGTGTGTGAGATATTTTAGATGAAAGTCTTTATGCTGTAGAAAGGGGGAAAAGGAGCAACCTATTTCTAAGATTAGGCAGATAATTGAGAACACAGAGTTATTTCACCTCCCCGGGGTAGACAGGCACATAGCCTGCCCTTAGAATCAATAATCAAAACAAATCTCACCTCAGCAGGACATACGGTATCTGTCCAGTTAATAAAAGCTGGGGCTCCTATTTTTAGAATCATTCTCACACTGTGGAGACAGCAGTGACACAAAGGAATTTTTGACAAAAGCCACCAGCCCTTTTCAGAAGCCAGTTTCCTTTAAATAGGCCTCTTTCTGTCTTTTTCTTTCTTTCTCTCCTGTTCTCATTAAGGCAGGACTGAGGGAGGAGCTCCCATTTTCAAAGCCAAATTTTCTGTTATCAGAGTTGGCTCTGAATTTCCTATTGAATGAACAAAGAAAGCACTTTGTGTGCTTGATAAAAAAAGGTATGCTTTTGTTTGTTGCTGTTGTTTTTTTTTTTTTTTTTTTAGAAACCTCAGGGAACCTGGGGATTTTAGAATCAGCACTTGTGGATTTCCTGCCAAATCTCTGAAAATCCCGTTGTTGCTTTAGGGGGGAAAATATTTGGTGTTTGGGCTGAAAGTCTTCTTAGGTTTCCAGAGTTTGAGTAAAATAATTCCCAATTGAGATCAAAGGTAACAAAGGGTTAAAGGTCTTTATAATTGGACAGGAAAAAGATACCCAGCTGGGGAGAAGCAGCACAAGGAGAAATATAAGATCAGGATTGAGTATATTTTTAATACAGCTGATCAGTGGGTGCTAAGTTAGGGGTTAGATTGGGACAAAAAGTTCTGGTATGCTGTTGCGTGGAAGGGTAACTATAGTAAACTGTACATTTCAAAAAACAAGAAAGGATTTGGACAGTTTTACCATGAAGAAATGAAAAGTATTTGTGGAGATATGTATATATGTATGTGTGTGTGCGTGTGTGTGTGAGTGTGTGTATGTGTGCGTTCAACCTGATTTAACATTACAGGATATATACATGTACTGAAATATTACACGGTTCCCTAAAATATGTATACTTTTTGTCTTTGTTAAAAATGACATTTTAGAAACATCAAAATTAATAAATAAATGTAATTTTAAAACATGATTCTTTCTTTATCACAGATTTGTAGGGATATCCTTAGCTTCCACATCTTGAGAGGAATCAGAAGAGCCTCTGTTTAGTTCATGGCTAAGCTCCCACTGTCAGTATTAAATCATATCATAACAAATTATATTTATAACATCCATTTGGGAGGAAGGACAAAGCAAAATACTATAGATTCTGGAGAACAGCATCCTAATCTTCGTCTGAGTCTTAAAGGGAGTCAAAGGAGAGAGAACATGTTTTCACTTCAGACAAAATGGACTTTCCTTTTTATTTTTTATCATCTAAGCCATGCTGGCAACATTATTTCATTTCTTCAATTCTTGGTTTATTCATTTTTAAAATAATGCATATGGTTTATTCATCATGATTATCACGCACCAGGCCTAGGAGCCTGTCCTAGAAGCTTGAGTTATCTCATTTGATACTCAAAGCAACTTTCACAGGTAAGATAATATTATTGTATCTCTTTTTCAAATAAGGAAACTAAAGCTTTGGGAGCTCAAGCAACTAAAATGCAAAGTGGGGATAACGTGCAAAGAGATAGTTAAAATGTGAAAAGTGTGCAGCAGGTATAACAATAATGCTGATGCTGGTGGTGCTGATGTAGCCGTGGAGGGGCTGGTGGTTGAAATCCGGCACTGTGGACTAGGGCACAGACTCCAGAGGACGGAACTAGTGGGAGGGTGACTGTGCAGGTCCTTCAAACTCAGCCCAGTCTCTTGCATCGAGGAGCAATGCAAAAAACCAGCATTGATTGACATTGCCAGGATAATGTGTGGGCCATTAGGACTTTGGAGGCCAGATACAGTCATTTTTATGGAGCACATGCCACAAGCTGACTTATCTGTTCAGTACACTATCAGAGATGATGAGCACAACGCTTGGGTAAAGAAATATCTGTGATGAGGAGTTATGGAACTCCAGGGAGTGTTCTGAGTGGGTAGCATACTAACACTTCCTAAAAACGTGTTCAGTGCTTAGCTAGAATTTTGCCTTAAGCATCTGGGCTGTTTTAAATTCAGGTTTCAATAAAACTCAAACCATCTGGACTTTTTCAAACTCAGATTTCAATATTGTTCAAACCACCTATAAAAATGCAAGTAGAGTATTAATACCAAGCTTTTATACTTGTGAGAAATAAATGAATTTAATATGAACACTTGGCAAATGCATTTATGTTGAATACAAGCTCATTTAATTAAAAAATTGTGTCTTAAATGGCATTGATTATAAAAATGAGCTTGCATGTGTTTTAAAATACAAGTTCCTTCAGGAAAATATTTTAAGGTGGTATTTGATATTGGAAGTTGGGTAACTGGGAAAAAGGAATCAGAAACCACCCTTCTTACCCCTTCCCTGCCCTTTTTTGGCAAGCAGTTTATCAGTGATGATAACAAAATATGAATTATTGAATATCAATTACGCCCTTTCTTCCAATGTCTTTTACTTTAACCTCACAAATCTTTGGAAGACAAGTTCTTTATCTTGCCTTTCAAGATGATGAATTGGGGAACACAGAGATGAAGTCACTGAGAGATACTGCTGCTCAGTGGAAGGACTGGGATGGAATGCAGTACAAAAACCACATTCACATTTGTAGCAAATAAACCAAATTCTACCTCCTTTAGCTCTAGGTACTTCTACAGTGTAGTCTCTTTGTCTTGTCTTCTGATTCCTCCTCAACTAATTCTAGGCAAAATGCCCACCTAACTCAGCTAGCATCTTCGTTTCTTAGCCTGACTGCCTTGAAGAGGGGGGTGTTTTTTCCAACTCCAGTTGTTCTTGTGCATTTGGTGTCTAGGGACCCCCAAAGACTATGCTGGAACCGCTGTTCCTGTTTAAAAAGGCAGCAGCCATGAGTATCTCTGTGGAACTTGGTGATTCCCAGAAGGGATATCTAATTGAGAAAGGGGGATGAGAGCCTATGTCTCTACCCCTTAAGATAATCATGGTCTACTGAAAGAATATGGTTTCAAGCAGATGATCATCAACCAGTAAAGGAAGTGAACAAGGAGGCCCTAGAGGAAGACAATAGAATGCACCTAACTTAATCTCAGACTAGACGGCAGGGAGGATGCCTGGAGAAGGGGTGTGTGAAGTGGGCCTTGAAATTGAATCTGAAGTACATAGGAGATATGGAAGGCAGCAGACAAGAGGCAATGGTGGACAAAGTACTGAATGAGCAAAAAAGAAGAACTATCAGTTTTTCTGTTTCGATAGCATACAAAGTGTGATATGGCAATGCTGGGAAATACATTTGAAGAGATAAGGCATAATTTCATCCCGGGTGACCCTGTGTGTCATGGGAAGCACTTTGACTTCCGGCTCTAAAAGGAGATAGGAATGACAGAGAAGCCCAGTAGGAAAGTTGCTTCTCAGACTTGCATTTAGATTAAAATACTACTAAAAATAATTCTGTTTTTTCTACAACAGTGACACTTTCCAGAGTTCTGGTTCCTAGCTAATTGCCCCTGAAGATAAGGTAATTCCTTTAGCCCTTTTCTTTTTCAGTTACGACCCTATTGCTCATTTCAGTCTGTCCTAAGCTATCATAAATTCAAAGACTTTTGGGGTGTTAAATTACTATGGCTTCCTTAGAATTTACTTAATTGCAAAATCCAAATGCACTGTTTTCATTTAAGTGTGAAGGTTGGAGGGTGAAGTAAAGTTTATTTCAAAGAGTATCTCACTAAAATGCACAAAGAATGAAGTACACTAAGGATGAGGACATGAAGCCCAAAGACCACACATGGCAGAGCTGTGATTTAAAGCTGGGACTGCCTGTCTCTAGGGCCTGAGCTCCTACACATTATGCAACATGGATT
Organism: Sciurus vulgaris; assembly: GCF_902686455.1. Classification (NCBI taxonomy): domain Eukaryota; kingdom Metazoa; phylum Chordata; class Mammalia; order Rodentia; family Sciuridae; genus Sciurus; species Sciurus vulgaris. The sequence continues at coordinate 78,621,631 of NC_136472.1, forward strand.
ATTAGCACTGAGACACTTTTCACTCTAGCTGTAGAAAGTAACACTAGGATTGACAGAAACAAGATCTCAGATTCGTCTGCCAATTCTCTGGCCAATTTTTATTATTTTAATTATTAAAATAAACAACACTTTAGATTGTTGTCTTGCTTTACAGCGTCGAAGCACACACACATCTCCCTCTTCTGTCTACAAATGAAGGTACATTGCCAGAGTCTAAGAATCATTATGTACTCTGTAAAACCGAACAGTCATCCCTAAGCAAGCATTGCCATTTTAGAAATTCCTCAGTCATCAACATGAGTGACAGCAGTCACCAAGAAATTAGATGCAATGCCTAGAGGGTAAATTGTGCATAAAACATTTTTCTCATGCCATTTTCAATCTTTCCTCCTGTAGCTGAGACAGTAAGATAAACACATATTACCTCAATGAAGCCAGTTAACTATAATTGGGTAGAGAATCATACCCCCAGTAGAATAACTTTGTACTGCCTAAAAGTCAATGTGGCCCTTGCTAGAAAAGTAACTTCCAAACTTGAAGTCATATAAAGGTCTTCTCTTAAGCAGTAGAGCAAAGTGTGACAGACCTAGAGGGTTGAGTGACTTGGCATCTCTGTGACTCCTGGGGATGAATGCAGAAGCAATGAACATGGAATTCTCTGGTAGTAGTTGCAGGGGGAGAAGTCACAATGAAGGACAGGCTGTCTTCATATCATATCCCTGCACTAACTCTAGGGGCAAGAATAATTGCAGGAAATGGACACGTGTGTTCCATGAAGAGACAACAAGACAGATCCAGCACCTCCTGGTGAAGAAGAGAGGGAGGGAAAGGAACTAAAGGAAAACCCTTCTAATTGAACACACATGCTACCACTAATTGCAATCACTGCTACCATATTTGAGTGTGGGACTTCAGTCTGCCGAGTTTCCCACTGATGTTTGAATTGCTTCTTTTGACTTGTTTGAGCATTTGTTCTTCTTTCAATTGTTCTAAATTATTTCATGAAGAAGGCATTCGCTTTAGTTGGGATCAGTTCTAGCTGATACTGATTCTAACTCCATGTCATAAAAGCTAACTGGTCCCATGGATTTGCTTCTTCTTGGAAGCTTCCCTTCCCTTTTCTACAGTGGCGATGAGGCCATTCTCCCACATCTTGGGATACAATGACAGTTTGATGATGGGAAACCCTGCAACTTAGTACCTGACATGTAAGTCAATTTAATATATTGTCAAATTTATAATTATTTTCTCAGTTTAGTAAATACTAAGAATTATCAATTATAATTTCTTATTATGAGCAATGTGGTTTAGGGTGTTTTCCTCCCAGAATGTCTAAAGCACTTCTTCCTTAAGAACGTTTTACATCGGTGATTTTCCCTTTTGTAGGATTTCCTTCTTTAAGACTGAATATTTCAATTATATATACACCACATTTTAAAATTTAATTCTTTCTTGATGGATGTTTGTTTCCAGATCTTGGCTATTGTGAACAGTGCTGCAATGAACATGAAAGAGTGTTGGGGGCTGTGCCATGTTGATGACGCCAGAATGGCACCTGATCACATCGGCAGCGAGGAGGTTAATTGACATAAGCACACTCAGGTGATTTATCATCCACGCACACAATGTATGTGCATGTGTTCTCGAGCACTCCTAATTGCGCCCCCTCAGAGCGTCTGGCCTAATCTTTGCGTAAGAGGCGTGGCCCTGCTCTCCGCCTCCTGGAGGTGATATAAGCGTAGGCGGAGCCAGACAGCACTACCTGCGGCAGCAGCTAGAGGGAAGCAGCAAAACACACGCAGCAGCAGCCAGAAGAAAGGAAGTGGCTAGCCAATAGAAGCAGCGAGTAGGGGCAGAGGCGGAAGGCAGATTGCAGAACGGAGAACTGAGACGTATCACTAAAGCACCTTAGGTAGACACACCCTTAGTTCACAGGATGCAGGACGCACCAGTAAGAAGAAGCAGACCTTAAGTGAGGCGTAGCAAGTCTCTCTTCCTCTAAGCTCTAAGCAAAGCCTGTCCTTCTCTCAAAGTCTCTCTTAAGCAAAGTCTCTCTCTCTCTCCTCTCAAAGCAAGTAAACCTCATTTCCTCTATCCTCTATAAACAAGCAAGAAAGCAGTGCACTAAAGAGAAAGATAGAAGTGCCTCAGTTTCCACTCCACCACCCATAAGACCCATGCAAGTTGTTGCTGCAAGCGGTGACAAATGTCCACAGATTTTGTACCGCAAAGAGCCAGCAACAGAAGAGCTAATAGTTCTGTGAGATCCTAATTTCAATAGTTTTGGGGAAATATTCATCCAGAAATGGGATTGTTTGATCATGTGGTAATTCTATTTTCAATATTTTTGAGGTACCTCCAAATTAAGGTATAGAGTCCATCATTTGCATTCCCACCATGTAAAAGGATTTCAATTTCTCTTCATTCTTACAACACTTACTTTTTTTGAAAAATTTCATAATAGTCATCTTAGCAAGTGAAAGATGATATGTTATTTTAATAGTAGTCATAGAAAGTGAAAAGTGATTTCTCATTTTGGTTTTCATTTTCATTTTCCTGATGATTAATAACTGCATTTTTTATGTACATATTGGCCATTTATATATCTTCTTTTGAGAAATGTGTATTGCTTAGCCCATTTTTTTCCACTGTGTTAATAATTATTGCCAAGTGTGTTTGCCATCAAATTGTAGTTCTTTCTTACATTTTTTGGATATTAACCACTTATTAGGTACAAGTTTTACAATTATTTTCTCCCATTCTGTGAAAGGCCCTTTCACTCTGTCGTCTCCCATGCTGTGCAGTAGGGTTATATAAGGCCACTTGTCTGTTTTTGCTTTTGTTTCCTGGGACTTACGTGTCATTCATAAAATTGTTGCCAAGATCAAAATGTTATTAAGCGGCTCAAAAAGTATATTTGTATTAGTGCGTTATAGTTACACATAATAGTGGGGTTCATTTAGGCATAATCATACATACATAGAATATAATTATCTGCATTTCAGTTCCAATTACTTCCACTTCCCCTTCCCTCCTCTCTCCCCTGAAACCTTTCTTCTAACTCTCCTGGTACTCTTCATTTATTGTTTGTTTTAAATTGGTGCTTTATAGATATACATAAAAATAAATTGTCTGCTAGATATTCATACGTATACACAGCATAAATGTGAGTTTTCTTCTGCAGTGCTTCACATCCCCCCTCCCCCTTGCCTCCTCTTGATTTCCTTCCACCCCTGGACTGATCTACCTTCTTGTTTCATGGGATGCTCCCCTTTTTAAAATTTTCTTAGGTTTTCTTCCAGAGGTTTTACAGTTTCAGGTCTTCCATTGAGTTCATTCTGTATATAGTGTAGGGTAACAAAATCATCATCCTTTTGCATGTGTCTATCCAGTTAAGGATAAAAGCAATGTAAAAATGATATAGATAGCAGTCCAATATGCTTGAAACAAGAACTATATTGTATAATATATTGCAAGAACATTATATGCAAATAAACTCGGTAAAATATTTTCCTAAAAAATGACAAACCACTGTAGGAAAATCTATAGAAAACCCATGTCTCATCCATTATTGTATCACTATAATTAAAAAGAGTAACAACATAGATAGATTTGTCCCTGTATAAAAACATGTATAAAATGCAAAGAAACGTTTGAACAATGGAAGAGAACACAAATGAGCAATTCACACAAGATGCAATGGTATAAATATGAAAAACTTTAAATTCCCTAAAATGCAAATAAATGCAAATAAAATAAGCAGTTATCTGTAATTATAATTTTATTCTCAGAACAAAAATAGTTCAAATAGTGCTAGAGAAATAATGTGACATAAATTCTTAGGAATTATAGGTTGCCTAGGTTATAGGTTGTCTTAAAATCATTAAATGTCTGGAGCAGTTTGGAATATTCCTTTGAAATTTAGAAATCATTGTATATCCAACCAAAACATTCTTCACAATAGCAAAAATAGAGCCCAAACTAGAACTAAGACAATATGAAAAAGGCCATGTATTTATTATATATATATATGCACATTTATGATAGTCTTATCAAAAGGATGTTATATAATCAATAAAATATTTTAAGTAGTCTTATATAACCATGGGATTCATAAAAATGTTATGACATTATCTTACAACGTTCCTTGGAATAGACAATTTTTCACTGCAACATTGTATAGAAACATAATATGTAATTTAAAAATGGTTATGGTTTGGATGCAAGGCGTCCCCCGAAAATTCATGTGTGAGTTCATGCAAGCAGGTTCAGAGGGGAAGTAATTGGGTTGTAGGGTCTTAAGCTAATCAGTGATTTAATCTCCTGATAGGGATTAACTGAGTGATAACTGGAGTGGTAGGGTGTGGCTGGAGGAGGTGGGAATTGGGGCATGACTTTGGGGTATATATTTGTGTCTGGTCAGTGAAGACCTCTCTCTGCTCTCTGATCATCATGTGATCCACTTCCTTCTGCCACACTCCTCTGCCATGATGTTCTGCCTCACCTCAAGTCCCTAGGAATGAAGTTGTTGGCCTTCTATGGACTAAGACCTCTGAAACCATGAGCTCTCAAATAAACTCTTCCTCCTCTACAGTTGTGCTTTTTGGGTCCTTTAGTCACAGCAGAAAATAACAGTTGTATGCTCTTTTTTTTTTTTTTTGTTCAGTGTTAGTAGTGTTTTATTTTTTGTACTTCACTATTTTATGTATGGTCCACATGTTATTTCATTTTTAAAATGTTTTATTTGTTCTTTTTAGATATACATAGATAGTAGAATATATTTTGACATATTATACATACATGGAGTATAACTTCCATACTTTTGGCTGTACAAAATGTGGAGTTTCACTGGTAGTATATTCATATATGAACACAGAAAAGTTATGTACAATTCATTCTACTGTCTTTCTTATTTCCATCCCCCCTCCCTTCCCTTCATTCCCCTTTGTGTAATCCAATTAACTTCTATTCTTCCCTCTCCACTGCCTTGTTTTGTGTTAGCATATGCAAATCAGTGAGAACATTCAACCTTTGGTTTTTTTTGGAATTGTCTTATTTCACTTAGCATGATAGCCTCAAGATCCATCCAATTACCAGCAAAATCATTCTTTTTTATGGCTTAGCAATATTCCATTGTGTATATATACCACATTTTATTTATCCATTCATCAGGTGAAGGGTATCTAGGTTGGTTCCATAACTTAGCTATTGTGAATTGAATTGCGGTAAACAAAGATGTGGATGTGTCCCTGCAGTATGCTGATTTTAACTCTTTGGGGTATATACTAAGGAGTGGGATTACTGGATCAAATGGTGGTTCCATTCCAAGTTTTCTGAGGCAATCATACTGCTTTCCAGAGTGGTTTTGCCAATTTGCAGTCCTATCAGCAATGTATCAGTATACCTTTTCTCCCACATCCTCACTAACATTTATTGTTTCTTATATTCTTAATAAGTGCCTTTCTGACTGAAGTGAGATTAAATCTTAGAGTAATTTTGATTTGAATTTCTCTAATTGCTAGAGATGTTGAACATTTTTTTATGTATTTGTTGATTGATTGTACATCTTCTGTGAAGTGTCTGTTCAGGTTCTTAGCCCATTTATTGATTGGGTTATTTGTTTTTGTTTTTGTTTTTTGTTGTTTTGTTTTGTTTTTGTCTTTTTTGGTGCTAAGTTTTTTGAATTTTTTATTATATCATGGAGATTAATGCTTTATCTGAGGTACAGGTGGCAAAGATTTTCCACCCCATTCTTTAGGTTCTCTCTTCATGTTCTTGATTGTTTCTTTCACTGGGAAGAAGATTTTTAGTTTGATACCATCCCATTTATTAATTCTTGATTTTACTTCTTGAGTTTTACAAGTCTTGTTGAGGAAGTTGGTTTCTAAACTGACATGACGGAAAGTTGGGCCAACATTTTCTTCTACTAAGTGCAGGGTCTCTGGTCTAATGCCTAGGTCCTCCATCCACTTTGAGTTGAGTTTTATGCAGAGTGAGAGATTAGGGGTTCAGTTTTATTTTCCTGCATATGGATTTCCAGTTTTTCCAGCACATTTGTTGAAGAGGCTATCTTTCCTTCAATGTATATTTACAGTGTCTTTGTCTAGTATGAGGGAACTGTATTTCTGTGGGTTTGTCTCTGTGACTTCTATTTTGTTCCTTTGCTCTTCATGTTTGTTTTGATGCCAATATCATGCCATTTTTGTTACTATAGCTCTGTAGTATAATTTAAGGCCTGGTATTGTGATGCCTCCTTCACTTTTCTTGTTAAGGATTGCTTTTGCTGTTCTGGTTCTCTATTTACTGTTAATATTTGTACATTTTTTATCATAAAGCCATACAATAATATTAATGAGATATTTTGATGAATTCAGGAATGATAATGGTGTATGTGATTTCATTAACTTCCACATCAACATGATTTTTATTTTGGTTAAAATGTATTCCAATTTTTACCAGAATTGTGATTGCTACAAACGTTTAATGAAATAATTAATCTTGTAAACTTTACATGTAATTGAATTACTATTATTCCAAAACTTGAATGGGACTTTAAAGTGGAAATGCTATGACTATTTTATTTAATTATAGATACTAAAATTAGAAAGAAATGACCAAAATTTATATCTTGAAACTGAAAAATATGATAAAATCATATCAGATATTGTACATTACTCATTGTAAAACTACATATTACACTCTAAAAAAGTAAGTTCCTTGTCCCAAATCTGAACTTACTTGTGGAGGCAGTGAAGAGTTACTACAATAACAACATTGATTTTTTTCAACAGTATGTAAAGGAACATATATAGGTTTTATTTAATTAAAATATGCACACATATCTTCAAAATTTCTGATTAATTGTGCTTTTAAAAGAATATCAAATGTATATTGAAAATATAAAAAAATTTCCAAGGTCTTTTCAAAAGCTTTTCTGATCCATTTGTATATAGTGGTGTCTTTATTTATAGTTTTAAAAATAGAAAACATATTTCAAAAAAAATTTTAATTAGTTTCCCTGAGGTATTTCCACAAAATGTTGCTATATAGAATAGTTATAGTTCTGCAGAATACACTGCTACAATTTTAAAAATAGATATAAATACTATTTCTATATTGTTATAGAAATTAAAAGAGCAAAACACCACAATATTGGCAATTATTAAAAATATATTAATGATATTATGAAAATTTGTATTTCTATTTTGTTTTATTTTTTAATTTTATTATGAAGATTCTCTTATTACTAATATTCAGTATAATAATATATCATATTTTCTTTTCAAAAATATTTTTCTTTTCATTTTATACATGGACCACTACATAATTTTTCATTTCTTTTGTTTCCTATATTAGTTTTTTTAAGATATACATAACATTAATATTCATTTTGACATAATTATTAAATAATGGAATATAATTTCCTCCAATTCAGTCCTCAGTACTTCCTCTTTCCCTCTCCTCTTCCTTCCCTGTTCCTTTTCCTCTACTCTATTGTTCTTTCTGCTATTTACTTAGTTTTTTTTTTTAATTAGTGCATTGAAAATAAACAAAGTTGAGATTCACTGTGGCATATGGAATCCATCTAATTATCATGTTTTTATATATTCTTTGATTCACTTACCAAGTACTTTTTTGGACCCACTACATGCCAAAGACAAAAGTATCACTAAATAAGTCTTTTTGTCCAGACCTTAGGGCAAGGACATAATTTTGCAGCATATTACTGATGAGATTTATTTTCTATATTTCTATAGTCAACAAAAGCTCAAAAGTATTTTCCAGAGAAACTCATCTACTCAATTGAATCCTCCCCTAAGGGAGAGAAAGATATGTATGATGTTTATGTGTGCATGCATGTGTGCATGAGTATGAATCACATTGTATTTATTAAAATCCTCCTACTTTCTTGGTATAAGATTTGGACATATATTTTAAGTGACAGACTCCAGTTTCAAATGTCCTAACTCATTTATTATTGTTTCTGCTTTTAATTTACTAAATGCTAAATAATACTGAATATATTAAACAATTGATGTTTTTGTCAAAGCAGTAGAATTGTTTGATCTTTTAAAAGGAAATGATAGTATCATATTTCCACATAGGCAAAAATGTGATTTTTTTCCCCCAAAATGCAAAGATAAAGTAAGCGAAATTTGTGTTAGAAGTCATGCATAAAATATGTATACTCTACTAGGGCCAAAATGTTTTTGAATGCAGAAGCATAATTGGTAAAAGGTTGTAATGAAGGAAAATTTGAAACATAAGAGAAAACATCTTTGAATATTCTTGCTTGATATTTATTGGCCAAACCATGAAATATTTTTATCTGTTTATTTTTAATCTATTAAAAAACTTTTTGATACAAACACAGTCTCAAGTCTTTCATTCCAACACTTTTTAATATGTCTCTAGATGCACTGTCACAGATGAACATAAGAATGAACTCTAGAACTAATTCTGAAAAATATATACCAAAAGATATTAGTGAGCTGCATCTATAGAATAATTTGTCATGCACTGAAACTCTAAGGCACTATTTTGTCCCCAAAAGCACAATGTATGTATTCCTCTTTTTCTCTGTATGTATTAATTCCAGCTTTGAAACTTACAAGGATATCATAAAATTCAGATTCTTTTTACACCCATGTACAATGTATGCATATGCATATGTGCTACATTTCTTTGAGTCCTATTTGTAACTTTTTTCAGCAGGCACCTAATCTTCACCTGATAAATATCATTTACTGGTAAAAGTCTAGCTCCTTCATAATAAAGTAATAATAATGTAACATTAATTTCATTTATTTCTGTAGGTGGTAATGACATTACAGATAACATGTTTTAAAACCAAATAATTTTCTATTTTTGATAAATTTATTTCCAATATTTTGGTTCCTTGGATTCATTCTATTTTTTTCATATACAAAACATGAATATCAGTGATAGGACTGATTAAAAGGGTTTGACTCATTTGCTGTCAGAAAAAAAAAATGATTTAAACAAAGTAAAAAGGAATGGCTACTTTATTGGAGTAGTTGAAGCAGAATTTCAGAGTGCAGTGAGGACGTGGCAGAAATGTTCGGGGGCATGAAAGCACACTGTAGGCTTCTAAGGAAGGGAACTAAGCACACAGCATCTATCGCCCCGTCTCTCGGGATCAACCTTGAACCAAAAAGCACTTTGCATGGCAGAGAAATGGTAACAAGGAAACCACCCTAGCAGTCTCCATCAACTCCATGCACACCTCAAATATTTGATGCTGAAGAAGTCTACAGCTCACACAGATCCTAAGTCCAGGTTTGGGAGCTAAATGGTTACCATACTGCTCCATTGCCCCAGAGAAAGAACCCAGGCTTTATTGTACCATCCATCTCCTAGACTCTTGCAGTATATTGTCATATTGAGATGCTACTACCTTGGTGTTCTGTGAAGTAATAGGAAAGATGCTCAGTTGATCCATGCCTGAGAACCAGGAGGTGGCCCTGTCACTTATATTCCTAGGAGTCAACTAGGCATCCTTCCCTGACCAGCTACCAATTCCTCAGAAAACAAAGAGAAAGTTCTGCCCTCATTTCATCCCAGGAAAGTAGCCTGAAAGCCCAACCCATCCTCCTGTAGAAACTGCCATCAAGCCCTTCCCGAAAACTTGGCATATAAATGACCTAGGACAAAGACAGGCAACTCATTCCACCCATCTTTAGTCCCAGGACGCATCTGAGTAAACTGCCTTGAGTAGGCACGCTCTTCCAAGTTCATATAGGAATCTTTGTAGACCTCAATCCCTAAAAGGTATTCTGTTTTTGCTACTGAGCACATAATACCACATTTGTATGGCTCTACCAGACTAGACCTGTATTGCAAGACCCATAAAAAGTGATAGGTGACTCAAATATGCAGAGGACTGCACCACAACCAGAAACACTTAAAAATTGTCCATTGTCTAAGAGAATTGCATTTTAATTGGAGAGCAATCCTATAAACCCATGCAGCCTAGGCCGTTGAGATGCTCAAAGGCATTGCCAATATTGTTCAGCTCATGAAACTACATCAACACTATATCATCACACACACCTGGAACCAAAGCCTACAAAATTTATCAACTGAAAGTCTAAGATACATTACCAGGTGTATGGCTTGGATATGAGTTGTCTCCCAATATTTCATGTGTGAGACAATGCAGGAATGTTCAGAGGTGAAATATCTAGATCATAAGACCTATAACCTAATCAGTGGATGAATCACTTTACTGTATTAATGACTTTAACAGATTAATGGGTGCTAACGATAGGCAGGTAGGGAGTGATTGGAGGAAGTCAGTCACTTAGGGCATGCCCTTTGGGATTATGTTATTCCTGGCTCTTTGTACTCAATATCTCTGTGCTTCCTGGAAGTCATGAAATAAGCCGCTTTCTTCCACCATGACTGTTTTAGTCACCTTTGTGTCACTGTGACAAAAAGCCCTGACAAGAACAACTGGGAGAAGGAAAAGTTTTTATGGGCTCACAGTTTCAGAGGTTCAGTCCATGGTTAGACAACCTCAAAACTCCAGACCCAAGATGGGCAGGATATCATGGCAGAAGAGCATGGCAGAGGAAAAATACTCAGAAAATGACAAGCAGAAAAGAGATTGAGAGAGAGAAAGAGAGGGTGAGTGTGTGTTTCACTCACTAGGGACAAAATATAAACCCCAAAGACACACCCCCAGTGACCTGTTTCCTCAACCCCACCCTACTTGCCTACAATTACAAAATGCTTATTCCATATGAGTGATTACTTATTAAATAACAGCTCTCATAATTTAATCATTTTGCTTCCAAAACCAAGAAAAAACTCAGGGAATTCATTACCAACAGACCAACTGTAGAGAAAATGCTTAAGGAGTCCTGAATTAGAAGTAATAGTATGATAGTTGTCATTATGAAAACACACAAAAGTACAAAATGCACTAATGCAGCAGATACATAAAATAAGAGGAGAATCAAACCTTATCAATATAGAATACCACCAAGACAAATAAAATAGGAAGAAAGGAATAAATGAATTATAAAACAACCAGAAATAAAGTTAACAAAATAACAGAAGTACATCTTTACTTAACAACAACAATCCTGAATATAAATGTACTAAATTCACTAATTCAAAGATTTAGACTGGCTAGCTGGGCATGGTGGTACATATCCATAATCCCAGTGATTTGGGAGGCTGTGGCAGGAGGGTTAAAAGTTCAAGATCAGTCTTGGCAATTTAAACAAGACACTATCTCAAAGTAAAAATATAAAGGACTGTGGGTGTGGCTAGAGCACCCCTGGGTTATATCCGTTGTACCACCAAAAAAATAGACTGGCTAAATGATAGACCCAATGGTGTTTTATCTTCAAGGAACGTATTCACCCATAAAGAAATACATAGACTGAAAGGAAAAGGATGGGAAAGATATAACATGTAAATGGAAACCCTAAGCAAGCAGGAATTACTTATCAGATCATAGTAGTATCATACCAGATAAAAAGAACTTCTAGTTAAAAACTGTGCAAAGAGACAAAGAAGGTTGCTATATGATGATTAAGTGTTCAATTAAACAAGACACAGCAATAACTATACACATATATGCACCTAAAACTGTAGCATACAACTACATAAAATGAACATTATTAGATTTAAAGGGAAATATGGACTTCAGTAAAATTTTGGAGTGGGAGAACTTCTACATTACTCTTTTACTGATGCACAGATCATCCAGCCCCCCCCCCAAATCAACGAAGAGCAGAACTAAATTATAATAAATACCAAATGGTACTAATGAATGTTTACAGAGCAGTTCACCCAATAGTTGCAAAAGTTACGTTCTTTTTAACACCTCATGGAACATTCTCCAGTATAGACCATACATTAAGGCACAAAATGAGTGAAACATATTCTGAAAAGTTGAAATTACAGCACTTAATCTTCTCTTCCCACAATGGAAAACTGACTAGAAATCAACAAGACAAACTCTAGAAGTTGTATAAATACATGGAAATTAACTGCCATGCTCTTAAAGGACTAATGGGTCAATGAAGAAACAAAAAATGAAAATTTAAAATGTTCTTGAAACAAACAAAAATGCAATAACATCATATAAAAACCTCTGAGATACAACAAAAGCAGTAATAAAAAGTAAGTTGATAAAGTAATAATGCATGTCAAAAAGTAAAAGGAGGAACTTGAGATAAAACACAATGGTAGAATGCTTGCCTAGTGTGCAAGGAGCCCTGAGTTTGATACCCAGTACCATCAAAAAATATATATCATATATTTATTATATATATTTAACATACATCACATATATATCATAGATATATACTGATTGAGATATTTCAAATAACCTCATGATGCAATTTAAGGAAGTAAAAAAAAATAAATAAATAAACACAAAATAGATGGAAGGAAAGAAATAGCAAAGATCAGAGCAGAAATAAATGGAGACCAAATAAAGTAAAGAAAAAAAGAAAGAATTAATTGTTCTAAAACTATATAGTTGGGGAGATCCAAGATGGCAGAATAGAGGAAGCCACATTCCTGGCTGCTCCGTGGCATGAAACCAAGAAAGCAAAAAGGCAGCTTCTCCACAAGGTGAGTGAACAAATTTTAAAAAGGAGGGAGAGACTTTACTGGAAACTAAAATTGGACTTTCAAAGCAGACCGAGGGCACAGGACATTGAATATGATAAAATAAGGAAAATATTCCCAGTGACCCAGCTGCTGCCACAGCCAGGTGGAAGCCCCAGTCAGAGAGGTGCCTCCATGAGCATAGTGGAGGGATAAGGGAATTAAAGGAATCCACATTTTTGGGAGGCCCAAGGTGTGTCTGGGTATGGAGGGTTTAGGACCAAGGTTGTTGCCCAACAGACCTGGAGGATGTGCTGCATATCTGAGTGTGGGGAAAGAAGCCACCATCTTTCCAGGCAGTGTGCAGAGGACAAAGGAAGGAACACTTTTGTAGCTGTGCCTTAGGAGCTGGCAACTGAGGAAGCCAACTGCTGGCAAACCCAAATTTGACCCATAATGCATGTCCAGTAAACACACACTGCATAACATAGAATGTGCTTAGGGAATCAGAAGAAAATAAAAAATGGAGAGAGGTTTACACGGGGAACAATGGATCAAGGAAACCCAGCAGGCTCTATCCCTCTCCCTCCAATTGGACTGCATGCAGGGAAGGCTGATAGAGACACATCTGGCCAGGAATTCACAAGAGTAGGGGCAGGAGAGATTGGAGACTGAACCCAAGACCATGAAATGTGGGCTCTCAAAGTGATCTAGGGAACTAAGGATTGGCTCCCCCAACATACAAGAGGAAACCATGGGAGATCCCCAGGGTAAAATCTTCCATGTAGACCAGCAAATACTGGGTGCTGGAGGTATGGTGATTTAAAATATCCAGACCAAGTGGTACTCAGCAAAGAGCCTGGAGCCCACCTAAACCGAAACCATGCCTCCAGGAAGTCCACCTACCAGATTGCCTCTCTCACTCCACCAATCCAGAGGCTAGAACATCTGGGTCCAGATGTCCCCACCTGAAACTGCTGGGAGGAGAAACTGAGACTCTTTTGAATTCCAACGGAAAGAATTCTTTAACTTTTCTTCAAGATTTGTTTTCAATTCTTTTTCACTGTTTCATTGTGACCTTAATGGTACATGAACATTTACACAATTTCCTTTTTTTTCTCATCTCTAGCATTTCTGAAGCCAGTTATTTTACATAGATTAGTTTGTTGTGAACTAGGATGCTTGATTAATATATCTTAGTTCTGTTTTATATCATTTTGTTTTTAATTTTTTTAAATTTTTGCTTTATATATGTATATTTTTTCCTACGTTTCCCTTGATTCTTTCTTTTCTTCTGTTAACAGTCTCTATTATTCTTTCTTTTATTCTTCCTTTAATCTTTTACTTCTGTACTCTTCTCCTTCCTCATAATTGTCACATCCTATATCACTTCTGTTCTCTCCCTGTCCACCATCTGAAAATGCAAACCCTTTTGCAAACTTGCTATTTTTATTATAGGCAATAACTGATCATATCATTTCTGTTTATTATGATAATTAGTATTATAAATGTCATAATAGGAATTATTTGGTTTAATAGTGCATATTGTTTGCATTGGCTGTTTGTCTTCACCCTAAACAGTGAGGTACTGGAAGCCTTCAGGGACGCTGCACTGTAAGTCCACAGGGTACAAACTCTACTGCCTCAGATCCAGACTGTTAAATGGATAGACACACAAGCAACATGAAAAAGCAAGGGAATAAATCACTCCAAGCAAACCAAGATACTCCAATAACGGACACCATCATCACCACAGTGGAAGAAATGTCAGATAAGGAGTTTAGAATGTACATAGTTAAACTGATCTGCTAAGTAAAGGATGATGTAAGACAGCAAGTACAAGAAAAAATCACTTCAATAAAGAGATAGAGATTCTGGGAGAAAAAAAATCCTTGAAAATCAGGAAATAATAAACCAAATTAAAAATTCATTAGAAAGCATTACCAACTAGACCACCTGGAAGACAGAACCTCAGGCAATGAAGACAAAATATATAATCTTGAAAATAGAGTTGACCATGGAGAGAAGTTGTTAAGAAACCATGAACAGAACTTCCAAGAATTATGGGATAACATGAAAAAAAAATTTAAGATTTATTGGGATAGATGAAGGTGTAGAGATACAAACCAAAGGGATATAAATCATTTCAATAAAATATTACCAGAAAATTTCTCAAATCTAAAGAATGAAATAGGACCTAAAATGTGCAAAAGTACAGCAGACCCTCATCAAGTCACATTATAATGAAAATGCCCACCATACAGAATAAGGATAGAATTTTAAAGGCTATGAGAGAGAACTATCAGATTACATATAATGGGAAACCAATACAGATCTCAGCTGATTTCTCAACCCAGACTCTCAAAGCTAGGAAGTACTGGAATAACATATACCAAACTCTGAAAGAAAATGGGTGTCAACCAAGAATCCTATATCTATCAAAATTAAGCTTCAGAATTGAAGGTGAAATAAAAACCTTCTATGATGATCAAAAATTAAAGGAATTTTCAACCAGAAAGTCAGCCATTCATATTTTTATTTTGAGATAGATGTTTACAATATTGGTAAGGTATAGATATGATTATATAACTTAGTATATATGAAAATTTATGGGTAGAATTTTGGTTGCCATAGGGTATATGTGTGTGTATATATATATCTATATATATGAATGTATATATATGTTTATAAACATACAGAATATTTATGTGAAAATATATATGAATATTCAAAGAAATATTTATAATTTTTGTTTAAAAGGCTCATGATTATGGGTAAAGTTAGATTTAATTCTGAGTTACAACTTTGGTTTAGGGAACAGGTTACCTTTGGAGCACATATATCAATATAATTAAATATAAATATGAATATAGAGGTAATATTATATATCAAAATTTATGTACATACTTTTATCTATGGATATTTTTAAGGTAAACAATATTGTTATATAATGTGTAAAATCTGGGCTATGCCTTGGAAATAAGTATATATAAAAATATCTATGGGTTTTTCTGTGAATGTATGAATTTATATCCCCAAATACATAGGTATATTCATGTAAAATGTTATGGTTTATATGTATAAAGGTTTCTCTGAAGTTTATTTTTAGGTACAGGACTAATGTAGAAAAATAGGGTTAATTTAGGGATTGAATCTTTTTCACCATATATAGAATTACAAATATGAATATATATGTAAAAATATACATTGAAATATTTAAATGGTATAAATTTGCATATTATTATTTTTCTTTTGAGATGGATGTTTATAATTTGTTTTAGTTAGAGTTTGTGATTATGTAACTGAATATATATGAAAATGCATGAGGAGGAATTTGGTTGCCATTAGGGTATGTTCTCATATATATATATATGTGTATATATATATATATATATGAATGTATGTAAACATATATAGGAATATATATGTGAAAATATATATGGATATGGAAAGTAAAAAATAAAATAAAGGGTCTGAATTTAAAAGAGATGAAAGAAAGCTATGGGTATGGAAATATTTTAGTATGGAAAATTAGAAGATAAAAGAAATGTTTCTTGATGAGAAAGTATTTTGTCTTGTGAAGTAATATTCTTGGGCTAAAGTCCAAGGTGAAAGAAGACAAAACTAAGGATTTAAGTTTGTGAATGTCTAAGGAAGTCACAGGTTTGTGGAAGGTAAATCTCAAAAAGTTTGTGTTTGTGATAAAATTGACTATAATTGGCACAAAGTTATTTGAATATTAATGTACTAATATGAAACAAAATCTAAAACATTGATCTGCTCTTATCTGTAGACAATTTTCTTGTATTTGTTAGGATTTATTATTTGGGGAAACTAAGTCTTATCAGAATTATGGTTTGTACTTGTTTTAAAGTCTTAAATGATTGTTTTGTAACTGATTTAACAAACTGTTATTTGGATTATAACAATATTGTTGACACCCAAAATATAAGTGACTAGGTAAATGTATGTATGCATCTGAGAACTCTCTGTTTTTTTCTTGATTATCCAATGTTTTTGGTTTTATTCAACAATAAGCAAACAGCAGAATTAACACAACACTAAGCAACTCTGGATTGTTCTTCATCAATGATGTGTAATTGGTTCGGCAGGTTTAAGGACCCCAAACAGTCCATGGCTCAGCACTGCTGCCCACCTAGAGGACCAGGCCTCACCAGCAGCAAAACTATCTTCCCTCTTGTTTATCCAGCTTTGTTCTTCAAAACATCTAGAGCAGAATGCTCACACCTACTACACTATCTGAGCCCATGCTGGAGGGCAGCTGAGATGCTAGTCTCTGTCTTAGAGACAGCACTGCAAATAAACATACCAGAAGATGTCATTGTGCACAATTCTGAACTCAGGATCACAAAGGTAAAGACAGCAAATCCTTCTCCTTTTTTAAACTTCCCTTAAAGATTGATACTGTGCTCTGTTCCTATAATATTTTTACCTGGATTTCTACTTTAAATTCTGGGTTGCTATTCTTTTATTAACAATGCAATGACCCCATGGAAGTACCAAAATATCCCCCAACACGGAGTTCAAATTAGTTCAAAACACAAACTGGGATGTGTGACTATCTAAAATCATAAAAAACAAGCAACAGGAAAAGCCACATTAAACTGCCATCTGAAAGCTAAGACCTCACCTGGGTTGAGACGAGAGCTCTACATGCATCACTGAATGAGAGAACACTGCTCAGATCTCCCCTGCATCTCAGACAGCTGCTCATACGCCTGGGCACACAGTCATCCCATTCAGCCTGGTAACATGTACCAGCCATGGGGAACCCGAGCTTGTACTTCTTGAGGAAGGTCGCCACCTTGAATTTGCCACAATTATCTCCAGATCGGTTGCTGAGAAGGGGTTCATCCACTTCAGCAGCTTGTCCTGTTCACAGACCAGCCAGACATGGCGGTGGAGGCCTGTGCCACGGGCAGGCCCAGAGCCCACATAATTGGAGAGGACCTTACCACTGCTGATGTAGTTGCCCTTCATGGTGACCACCAGAAAATGGTGCCATTCCCAGTATTTGAAGATTGCCTGCTAGGAGCATCCAGGTCTGTCAAGACCAAGGTGTAAAGTTTATCTGTATCAAGACCATCCCATGAAATGCTGGTGGGTTTGTTCTTCACCTGGGTTCACCAGGTGAACCAGGTCTTTTGACTAGATCATTCACCTCTGCCCCAGCGTAGGTGACCCACAGTGGGTGCTCCTCTACCTCCTGTAGGCTCAATGGCCCATTCTACTTGCCGAGGTCTGCCGTCATGGAGAGGCAGAGCAGATGGTTCAGCAGTGTGGGAGGCCACCAGCAGACACAGGGAACCAACTTGGAGCGGTCTGCGAACTGTTTAGTCTACATGGGCCCAACGACCATGGGTAAGAACTCTTTCTAAGACTTATCTAGGTCTTATATAAAAGTCTATAAAATGAAAGTTTATGTAAGTTTACTGGTAAGACATCCAATAAGTGCTCTCTTTTATGCATTGTATCTGACATAGAAGGACCACACTGTCATTTGAAGACCTGTCATATCTGTTTGCTTTGGATGACTTAGCAAAGAAACTTAGCAAAATTTCAGATGATTAACACTCTTTGCTAAATGCATAAGAGATTTAAGGCTATCCTTTGACTTTTGCTAACCCATGCAAACATGTGATTATTATTACTGTACATTCTAAATTCTAAATTGTATTTTTAAAGTTAAAATAAAATAAGAAAAAAATAAAATTGACAGACCTTTAAATAAACAAACCAAGATTCAAAGTAGAGAGGACACAAATATAAAATTAGAAATATTATAACCAATATACTAGAAATACAAATGATCATCAGAAAGTGTTACAAAATATTATGTAAACAATTTGAAAACATAGAAGAATAGCTAAACTTCTAACCACATATATCCTATCAAAATTGAATTATAAGGGTCTGAGGTGATGGCTCATTAGTAGAGCACTTGCCTAGCATGTGAGGCACTGGGTTCAATCCTCAGCACCACATAAAAATAAATAAATAAATAAAGTTATTGTGTCCATCTACAATTAAAAAATAATAAAACAGTTGAACCATAAGAGCGTAGAAAACCAGAACAGACAGAAAATGAGCAATGAGATTAAATTAGTAATAAAATGTCTCCCAGCAAAGAGAAGCTCAAGATTATGGCTTCACTGCTTAATGCAACCAAACTTTTTAAAAGAACTGAACTGAGCTGCTATAAACAATTGATGTGACTGTGTTACTGTAGTATGCTAATTTTAAGTCCTTTGGGTATAAACAGAGGAGTGGAATAACTGGGTCAAAAGGTGTGTCCATTCCAAGTTTTCTGAGGAATCTCCACACTGCTTTCCAGAGTGGCTGCACCAATTTGCAACTCCACCAGCAATGTGTAAGTGTGCCTTTTTCCCCACATCCACGCCAACAGCTATTATTGCTTGTGTTCTTAATAATGGCCATTCTAATTGGAGTAAGATAAAATCTTAGAGTTGTTTTGATTTGTATTTCTCTAATTACTAGGAATGTTGAACACTTTTTCATATATCATCTGTATATCTTTGTAAAGTGCTTGTCCAGTTCCTTGGCCCATTTATTGATTGGGTTTTTTGTATTTTGGTGTTAATTTTTTTAGGAAAGATGGTAGAATGAGACAGACATCATCACCCTATGTACGTGTAAGATTACATGAATGGTGTGAATCTATATCATGTACAACCATAGAAACAAAATGTTGTATCCCATTTGTGTACAGCAAATCAAAATGCAGTCTGTAAAAATAAGAAATAAAATGAACTGACATTAATTCTTGAATTATTTCAAAGATGTGAAAGGAAGGAGAACTTTTCAAACTTAATACCAGAATTACTGGGATACCAAAGTCAGAAACGAAGACATACAAAAAGAAAACTATGAAGAAATATTCCTGGTGAACATAGACTCAAAACTTCTCAATACTAGAAAACCAAATCCAACACCATAACCAAAAGATTATATATCAAGATCAAGTGAAATTTATCTCAGGGACAAAAAAATAGTTTCAACATATGGAAATCAATAAACAGTATATTATACCAACATAATAAAAGACAAAATGCTATGATCATCTTAATATAAGAAGAAAATGAATTGCATAAAATTTGTGGTAAAAATTCACAAGCAAGTTAGGTATAGAAGGTACATACCACAACATAAGGTATATACAACACAACAAAAGTGCAAATGATAAACTCACGGCCAACATTATACTGAATGGGGAAATTCTGATATTATTTCTTCTAGGTTTAGGAAAAAACAAAGATGCTCATTTTCAACATTCATATTGAAAGTCTCAGCTGGAGACATAAGGCAAAGAAAAAAGGACATTCAATCAGGAAAGAAGTAAAATTATTCATATTTGTAGATGATATTGTTTTATATTTAAAAAATGCTAGACTCCATCATAAATAATTTTAAAATTAATAATCAAATTCAGGAAATTTGTAGGATACAAAAATCAACATGTGTATATAGAATTTTTATTTACCAATCATAAACTTGCTAAGAAAGAACTAAACAATCACATTCAAGATAGTTATAAAAATAGAATACCCTTTATGATTTTGAGTTATGTATATCTAGTATTTTTACCAGAAATGAGCACTAAGTTTTGCTGGAGGCCTTTTCTGCATCTACTAAGATGACCATGTGATTTTTGTCCTTGATTCAATTTATGAGTTCCATCACAACTCAGGGTTGCTTCTACACTGAGCTACATCGCCAACCCATTCTGATTTTTTTTTTTTTTTTTTTTTTTTTTTTTTTTTTTGAGACAGGATCTTACTAAGTCGCTTCGGGACTCTCTAAGTTGATGAGGCTGGCCTTGAACTTGTGATCATCCTTCCTCAGCCTCCCAAGTAGGTGAGCCTACAGGGGTGAACCACCTCGCCCAGCTTGATCAATACACTGTGAAAGGAGATTGCATTCTTGGATCGAAACCAATTTGATCATGGTTTACGATCTTCTTAATGCTTTTGAAAGAGGATTATTAATATTTTTAAGAATTATCATATCCATTTTCATCAGGGATATTTGTCTATAGTTTTCTTAATGTGTTTTTATCAGGTTTGGAGATCAGAGTTGTCTGCATACAATGAATTTGG
Source organism: Sciurus vulgaris (assembly GCF_902686455.1). Taxonomy (NCBI): domain Eukaryota; kingdom Metazoa; phylum Chordata; class Mammalia; order Rodentia; family Sciuridae; genus Sciurus; species Sciurus vulgaris. Next base: position 78,642,360 of record NC_136472.1, read on the forward strand.
GAGTGTTCCCTCCTTTTCTATTTCATGGAATACTTTGAAGAAGATTGCCATTAATTCTTCTTTAAAGATCTGGTAGAACTCAGGAATGAATCCACTTGGTCCCAGGCTTTTCTTTATTGAGAGATTTTTATTACTGCTTCATCAATGTTGTTCCTTGAAATTGGTCTATTTAGGTTTCCTTTAATCTCATGGTTCAATTTGGTAAGTCATGTATCTAGAAACATCATACTGAATGGAGAAAAAACAAAAGCATTTATTTTAAAATCAGGAACAAGACAAGTATTCCATTCTCATCGCTCTTATTAAATATAGTTTCTCAAACTCTAGCCAGAGCAACCAGGCAAGAGAAGAAATTTAAAGAGTTGCAAATAGAAAAAGGGAAAATCAAATTATCTGTTTGTTGATGCATGATCCTATATCTGAAAGATTCAAAAATCTCCACAAGAAGACTACTAGGGCTGATAAACAAATTCAGCAAAATATCAGGATACAAAATCAACATATAGAAATCAATGGTTCTCTTATAATCTAACAATGAATCTGCTGAGAAAGTAATTGGAAAACAATTCCATTCACATTATACATAGTCTCAAAAAAAAAAAAAAAAAACAAAAAACCAAAAACCTAACCAAGGAGGTGAAAGACCTCTACAGTGAAAATTAAAGAACTCTGAAAAAGACCTCAGAAGATGGAAAAACTTACTGTGCTTTTGGGTAGCCAAAATTAATTATTATCAAAATGATAATACATATTACAAAAAATGATACATATACTTGATGTGATCACCATGAAAACATCAATAGCTTTCTTGATGGAACTAGGAAAACAATTGTTAACTCCATATGGAAGAATAAATGATCTAACGTAGCTAAATTAATACTGAATAATAATAGCGCTTCTGGAGGCATTGCAATATCTAACCTCAAATTACATTACAGAGCTACAGTCACAAAAACAGTACTTTACTGGCATCAAAACAGACATGAAGATGAATGGAATATAAGATACAGAAATAAATTCATATAGACAGTCATTTGTTCCCTGACAAAGTTGCCAGAAACATATATTGGTGCCACCAGGAGTGGTGGCTCATGCCTGGCCTGGTGACTCAGTGGCTTGGGAAACTGAGGCAGGAGGATCACAAGTTTGAAGCCAACCTCAATAACTTGGTGAGGCTGTAAGCAACCTAGCGAGACCATGTCAAAATAAAAAATTAAACTTTAAAAAACAAGGGCTAAGGTGTGGCTTAGTAGTTAAGCACCCTAAATTCAATCCCTGGCACCAAAAGAAAAAAATGTGAAAATACAGCATGTTTAATAAATGATGCTGGAAAAACTGGATACCCATATATAGAATATTAAAATTAGAACCTGTCTTTTACTCTACAAAAATTAACTCAATGTGGATCAAAGACTTAGAAGTTATACCAGAAACACTGAAACTTTTATAAGGAAACATAGGCTCAACACAACAATATAATGACACAGGCACTTTGTCAAGAAATCTCAAGGAAAACCAAGAATCAATAAGTGGGACAGCTTCCAATTTAAAAGGTTCTGTACCACGAAGGAAACAAGAGCATGAAGAGAGAAAGCCTACAAATGGGAGAGCTTTGCTATCTATTCTTTCGACAGGAGATTTATATCCAGAATACATACAGAAATCAAAAAACACCACCACCAACAACAACAAAATCAAATAAATTGGCAAATAAACTAAATAGACATTTCTCAAAATAAGAAGTACAAATGTCAAAAAATATATGAAAAAAATGTTCAACATCCTTAGTTATCAGGAAAATGCAAATCAAAACTAGACTGATATTTTATATCATCAATTCGTTAGAATGGCAATCATCAAAAATACAAATAATAACAAATTTCAGCAATTTTAAAGGGAAAAATGTATACATTATTTGAGAGACTGCAACTTAACTACAGCTGCTTTGGAAAGCAGATGGAAATCTCCACTATGGAGATTCTTCAAAAGATCAGGAATGGAGACACCATTTGACCAAGCTATTCTGCTCCTTGGTGTTAATCCAAAAGAACTAAAATAGCACACTATGATGATACATACATAACAATGTTTATAGTGGCACAGTTCACAATAGCAATTTAGGAACCAGTTCAAGTGCCCATCAACAGTTACATATTGAAACAGTATCTCAAATAACAGTTCTTATTTCTATATAGGACATATTGTGAACTGGTTCATATAAATCTGAACAAGTGCGGCATGTTTAAAACTCCACTATTGTGAATGTAGAACATTTGGTGGCCATAACCAATGATTTCTTAGACCTTTTAACTTTCACTTGTGGTTTTGATAATTATCATTTCTTTCTAGACTGTTTCGTGGTTTTAAAAGAAATGTAATTATTTTTGTTTTCTAATCTCTATGTAAACAAGATATAATATGATAGATTGGAGTATCTTTGGAGAGTGAGACTTCTTTAATAAGTAAAAACTCAAAAGCTTACCGGTAGCAGACTGATGAAGATTACAAAGTATGAATGATAACAGGGAGTTTGAGGTGGTGTTTAAGGCTAATTGAAACATACCTGCCCTACCTCGGAACAGCGACTCCATCAAGTTCTAATGGTAGCATTAAGTGAGGACCATCAGTCCTATGGTTCACAAGTTATTATTTCTCCTTTTCTTCTCTCTTTCTCTACTGTTTCTCCTTCTTAAAAACAAAAAAAAAAAAAACAACATTCTAGATTCTTGTGGGGGAAAAATCTTGTATTTCTCACTCAGAAATGTTTAATACTATGACCAACCCCAGATAGTTAAAATCAAGCACTTCTGTGGGATGAGTGCTACCATTTTGTATTATCTGGTGTAAGCTCATTCTAAGTAAGTACTTGGGCTTTATATACATTCATTCTCACATTGTAGAAAACTCAAATTTATTTCTTTGAGGGCAAAAAGCAAAGAATCCATATTGAGATTTTGTTCTCCCTGTCGAAGATATGACTTTGATGGGTCACTCTTGGTGAATATTTCAAGGTCTGTTTGCCCTTTCCCTCTAGCACCTCATAGATCCCTGTCTTGGTGGCTTTCTTTGGTGGGTAAGGGTTTATGTCTTCCCTTTTCATATGTTTACATGTCTAGAATTTCCACATTCTTAATAGCTACCTCACATTATTTCTTCTATTTTCTTTGACAGAATATGAGTAACATTTCCACTCATATTTCAGAACTACTCAAAATACCGCTTTTTGATGTTATGCTTTTCAATCTACTCAAACTTCACCTGTTGTATCTGTGTACATCACCCGTGATCTTAATCACCTTTGTTTCCCATGAAGAACTAGCAGGTTTTTCACTTATTTAGTCTTTGTGTTGAAGTCATTATCCTCAGTTTTTGCTCATCAAAGAGCTAATATTGAATGTCAATGTGAAATGCAGAATTAACCTTCGGTGGTATGAAAATGATCTTTGAATATATCCCTTATAGGTAAAAACAACTGAATTATAGTTTGCCTTATTCAATTGGGTACTCTCAGGTGAATAACTTCAATGTAAAACAACTTCAGAGAAGCCAGTAGATGTGAGTTAGCTATCTGTATGTGTGTGTGCTTGTGTGTGTACACAAATAAGTTACAAATTTGGTATTGAAAACTAGTATTATTAATGATATCATTTTTAATTGACAATTTTTTAATTTAGGGAGTTGCTATTGGTCTTTTGGAAATAGTTGAATGTAAAATGATTGATTTTTAAAAGTGAATGATTACATGTTAAACCAAGACAAAGTGAAGAGGATACCAATTGAAGGGCAGATTGGAAATGTATAAAAACTGTTTCTTTTTTTCAAGATATTTTCACAAATGTTAGGCAATGAGTTCAGTCATCCAGAAAATCCTTTTTCCCACTTCTGATTGCTCCAGGTTTAGGCTTCAATAGAGGATGGGGAATTCCACAAGACTTATAGCCAGAACATGAGTTCAATCCAATCTATCTGTGTGATCTTGGAACAGTGACTTACTCTTTTCACATTGTTTTTTTTTTTTTTTTTTTTTTTCACATAGAAACTTAACATAGTTGAGGAGAAAAGTGCTTTTCAAAACATAACAGAAGAATAATGTGAAAGCAAACCAATGTGGTTTTGTGAGAACTAAATAGGACAATATGTAAGTGTAGTACCTTAGATATAGGAAAATATGAGATAAATTTGTATAATATGTTTACATTTGTGGTAGCAAATGACTTTTGACACATCGATGCTAATAAATAGCTTTTTAAAAATTTAAATAATCTTAAATTCTTCACTTTTTATAAAGCAAGGGATAACATTTTGCATGCTTCTGAAGAACAGAATATTTTTTAATTCTTTAAACATATTTTTACTGTTCTAATTAGTTTCTTGACAGTACTATTGTGTTTCCTTCTATAGAAAAATACCAAGAGTAATATTATCAACCTCTTTGTAAGATATAAATCATTTAATATCCACTAAGGAGAAGTTGAAAGTTTTAATAATTCAAAGCAATTAATTTACCATGAAGTTATTGTTCTCCTTTGGAAGCTGCAGTAAACAAGAAAATTTGCTTTTGAAGAAATTAGTGACTTGTTATCTCAAAAGTGTAAGCAACTCTCATGGAAGCATTTTTTTTTTTCAATAATAAAAGAACAAAACAAAAAAAAAATGAAACAAAACCAAGAATTGACTTAATGTCATTATTTTTGTTTCAGAGAAAGAGATTATCACATGCTAATAAAAGAAGCAGCAGTCATAAAAAGGAAAAGAGGAAGCTGTTGACTCTGATGTCTCTAAATAAAACAGGAGAGTTTTAGGGATATTCTGCTAAACTATCCTAAATATCAATCACATGCTGTATTTTTTTCTAAACACTGAAATTTGGACCTGTGAAATCTGCAGTGAATGGAAAACATTTTAAGTTGATAGAACAGTGACATTATTTTTCCCTGCCATTGTTTGACTGTGGAACAATACATTGCATTGCGTCTCCTGCTTCTCTGCCTCTATTAGGATTCATCAGTGAGGATTTCTCTCTGTGGTCTTAGCACCATTATAAAAAACCAAATGCATGGCGTGCCCCTCTAACAACTAGACTGAGTCAGGGAGCCCCTGAGCCTCTCTTTAGTGGTACCTAAAGGGGATCCTGCTCTCATCAACATAATATTTATGATGGCCAGCACTTTCAATCCAGTATCTTCCCTCCTCCAGCCCCTCTGTGTTGTCATCTGCTGCACAGTAGTGCAACCACCAACAACCACAATAAATGTAAATATGTACACACACATGAAGGCTCAGGTATTTGCCAGCATTTTTCCATGAAAAAAATCTATTGTTTCAATTATTAATGGCAAGGTATATATTATTTTCACTGTTAGAGGAGTAAGTAGATTGTATGAGGTGCAGTGAGTTTAGGTAACGTACCGAATGTTGTAGGCATGAGACTTCTCACTATTTCATCCCAACATTCTGAGTCCAATGCTGACCTAGTGCTTATACATTAATATTTTCATACTAATTGTAATGATAATGATAGTATCATGACCACTGATACTTCATTATACTCTGAAAATATCCACACAATTTTACATATAAAATCTATGAAAATTCTAGAATACAAAGTCCATAGAACTTTCTCTCTTCATAATGTTTTTATTGACCAGAACAGCCTCCAATTACAGAATTCCTGTCCATTTTTCAGTTCAAGTCTGTTCTATCCAAAAGGTGTTCTAGATTTTGCTGGTTATAACCCTATCCTTACAACCTTGAAATCCTGGCTTTGCTGATTGTATCTCTTAACATGCTGGTCTTTTTACTTTGTGTTCCAGCCACACCAAGCTACTTTTCACTTTCTGAAGACAAGTACTTCCCTATATTGCTGTCCTGCCTGGGATATTTTCCTCAGAATCTGTATTCAATGAGTACTCATCAGCATCCTTTAAGAATCATAAGTATTAGCTCTTCTAGGAAGCCCTTTCTGATTCTCAAGTTCTGTGTTCCCGTAACAATATTCCATGCCTGCTCTTGAACTCTCTGCATACTCTGTTATACTATAACTATTCATTTGTGTGTCCTTCCTCTTACCAGTGTACTGTTGCATCTACAGAAATTTTCTAAAGCTTGTCAAATTTATAAATAAATGAATGACATGAACTACATTTTAACTTTAACCTCATGAAAGACCCTAAAGCAGAATTCTCAGGTAACTTGCTCTTATATCTCTTCCTCAAAGAAACTGATTACTAAAGAATATATAATATGTTGCTTTAGGTTATTTAGGTGGGGTTGTTTTTTATGTAGCAGTAGATAACCAATGGATTTATAAACTCTTTTGTTCATGATGATGTGCTTAGTTCCATTTCCCTCTTTTACGACCAGCAAGCACTACTGGCAAATTCTATACTTCCTTCCTTTCTATTTGACTCTTTCAGAAGAGATTCTTCATTATGCTACATTTTTTTTCCATTCATTCCTTTATCATCACCATTAATTTTCCTGATGTAGAGGCCCTAATATCTCATTGAGCATTCTATTGGTTTCTTCAGTGAAATTCCTTTCTTTGATATTTTTCTGTCTCCATTTTTTTTCTCTTGTCCAACATTTTGAATTTTCCTCTGTTTAAAACCAATGCACAAAACACCTTTAATTCTGTCACACTGCCATACTGCCAAGGTAATATTTATTCATTCATTCAGTCATTTATTCAATAAACTTGACATACCATTAAGAATGCCTGATAAGTGGTTGTGAGATAAAAATAGTTTCAAAGTAGGGTTCTTGACCCTTTTGAGTTTACTGACAAATCATTAAAAATCATAATTTTAAAACTAAATATTTTTTAAATCATGCTTAAAGTAAAATGAAGACATAAAGTAGTAGTAGGAGTTGAGAAAAGAATCCCAAGTCTTAACCTCTTCAGTGAATAGTAGGCATGCCAGGAATTAACAAGGACTTCATAGATCGGGGTATGTCCAGATAGATGGTGGAGTAGCCAAAGTCTCAATGAAGACAGACTCCTTATAGACTGATGAAGGAGTAGTTATTTGGAATAGCAATGGGAGGTATGAAGTATGCTGCACTCACCTCTGAATACTAAATTATATAAAACATGAAAACACAACCAAGTTACATTAGAAGGAGTTGAAGAATAAATCAAAATCACAGGAGAAAAAATATTTATGCTGAGGTTAAGTATTTAATGATAAATTTGAGGATGTGGAGGAGGACTGTGGTACTGATGAAACTGAATACCCATACAGGACAATGGAGGGATAGAGGAATCTGTTAAGCAAAGGAAGAGAGGGAAGTTTGACATGCTATGGCAGTTAGAGAAGTACAAAGGTGAGCTTCACAAGAGGATAGATGACCATAGCCATTCATCTTAAGCTGTGTCCAAGGATATTGGGGCATGTGTTGTGATCAGTGTTAATGGCCTCAGTATTTTCCTTAATTAACAGTATTTAGGAGATCCCTAACGTGGCACAATGTCTATCACATAGATATCACTTAGTATATTTATGTTGAAATACCTCTGTGTTAGAGAAGATTTGGAGCTTATATGCATAATAATTCAAACAATGGGCACAAATACAATTACCAAAGGGGATCATGGTCAGAATCACAAACTCAGAGATCACCCAGGAATGTCAAGTAAAATAAAAAAGTGTGTTTTTAAGAGTAAAATTCTAGATTACATACTGAGCTGAAAGGGAATGGAGCACACTCAATCCAAAGGTATTGAAGTATGTTTTCATTTGCAGCCATTGGTTTAGAAAGATGACAACACAATAATTACAATGAAGAAAAATAATTAAATAGTTCACCAAATATTTACTCTAAGCTTTCCATACCATATCTGAGAATAGTGAACCGACCGGGAGTATCAGCATCAACTTGGGACATGTAAGAAATGCAAGTTCTTCAATGAACCTAATTTTAGGCACACTAAATCAAAATTTGGGGCCATCACGTTATTATGGTTTAGATAAGAGGTGCCCTCGCAAAACTCCTGTGTTAGACCGAGCCAGAAAGTTCAGAGACGAAATGATTGGGTTACAAGAGATTTGACGTAATCAGCGCATTAATCCCATGATAGTTATTAACTTGGAAGTTTTAACTATAGACAGGTAGGGTGTGGCTAGAGGAAGTGGGTGGTTGGGGTTGTGCCATTTGGGTTTGTATTTTGCTGTGGTGAGGAGAGTGCTCTCTCCAGGTCCCAGCTGCTTTCCTCTGCCACACCCTTCTGCCATGATGTTCTGCCTCATCTCAAGGCCTAAGGAATGGAATCAGACTGAGACCTCTGAAACCACGAGCCCCCCCAAAAGAGCTATTTTACCTCAAATTGTTCTTGTCAGGTCTTTTAGTCACAGCAGTGAAAAAGCTGGCTAAAACACATGACCTATTAAATGATTATAAAACGTATGATTAGAAGATTGCAGTGTACCTCATAAGAAATCCTATTTGAGCAATGCAAACTCATGCTCAACTCCATTTGGAAAATATTTGGGTATACTCTGAGCCAAAAACTTCTTTTTTATCTTTACCTGATTCAGAACAAATGTCTACACCATTTCTGGCATGTGATTATTGTACTTTTAAAACATTTAAGTGGTATGGAACTGACTGTTACATACAGACCATCCTGTATTTTAATATTCTTTTTTCCTATGTGCTAGTTCATGGAAACTTAAGTCTTGTTTTCCGTATTTGTATTGTTACATCATAATTATACATTAGTATAATTGTTATTGTTACATATGCATACATGCTTACAATATAAAAATATAATTCTTCAATTTCATTAATAATCTTACTTTTAGAAAGTTTCCCCATGCTTTGAACTCATACGGTCTAATTAAATCCCAAATTTATATATCTCTAAGTGCAACTTAGGAAAGGCTAGTCAGTGTTGCAGATCACTCATTTTGCTATGATAAATCAGAGAAGGAGTACAGAATATTTTGTTTCTAAATTCCCCAGAAAAAGGTAGTTGTGCTTCTTTTTAGACTAATGTGGAGCAAAAATTTCACATGCAACACCATGCACATACAGACACACATACCGAGCAGGAAATCAATAAATATGTCTTGCATCTGACATGTAAAGATATCATTTGAATCCCTTATACTTTACCCTTTTACTTAGTTCATGTTAATTCTTTGAAAATAATTGTAAAAGTTGTTTCCATGCACATATGCATCTATAAATATAGATTTACACTCAAAACAATTTGCTCTTTCCTAATTATCTGCATTTAAAATCTGTGTACCATGTTTCCTATTTATAGTCAGTTTATATAAAAACAACAGCTGCCCTGGAAAAACTAATTGCTGGGAAAGAATTGGGATATAACTAAGGAACTATGGGCATTTCTTGGTGAAGTAAATACATTGGACTGAAAACAACTCTACATGTTGAAACGTGAATAGAAAAACACCTGTGAACATGTTGTTCTCCTTCAAGGGCAACCCAATTTCAGAACTAATTAGTTGCATTCACCATTTGTATTTTTAAACCTGTGAACCACCAGGGTCTCAGGATTCTTGCAGCACACATATAGTACACTGATATGTTAATGCAAAAAAAAAACAAAACAGTGAACCCCAAATTTATTTATGAGTTAGTTTGATGAATCAAAAAGAGCATTAAATATTTATTAATTTTAATTTCATCCAAACCCAAATTTTCTTTTTTGGTTTCACTTACTTTAAATCTGTCTTGGTAGGCTCATTACTTAAAAACTAAAAAACAAGCCTGTGTTTGTAGCTGAGTGGTAAAGTGTTCTCCAACATATCAAAGACCTAGCTTCAATTTCTATTTCTGAAAAAAAGTGGATTATAAACAGATTGCCCTGTTATTTTTTAAAAGTGTTATTAATATTGTAACCATTACACAGTAAAATTTCAATATGCATTCATATTAAATTTGTCAATAAGGTAAGTGCTGATGCCTAAAATGAAAAACGTCTCTACTTGTCAGATCATCTTGTTTTGATTTTCTTAATTCACTTTGCTTTTGAACTGAATTTTTCTTAAAGTATATTTTAAATGACCTTTCAAATGGACCCACTTTTGACCCTGTTATCCCACTCCTCAGTTTATACCTAAAAGACTTAAAATTAGTATACTACAGTAACACAGCCACACCAATGTTTATAGCAGCTCAATTCACAATAACTAGATTATAAAAACAACCTAGATGCCCTTCAATAGATGAATGGATAAAGAAACTGTGGTATATATACACAATGGAATATTAGTCATCCATAAAGAAGAAGAATATTATGACAATTGCAGTTAAATGGATGGAATTGGAGAATATCATGCTAAGTGAAATAAGCCAATACCAAAAACCAAAAGCTGAATGTTTTCCCTGATAAGTGGATGATGATATATAATGGGAGTGGGTGGGGGGGGTGAGAGAAGAATGGAGGAACTTTAGATTATGTAGAGGGAAATGAGGGGGGGTATGAAAAATGGAGGAATGTGACAGACATCATTACCTTATGTACATGTGTGATTACACAAATGGTATGAATTTACAATGTGCACAACAGTAGAAATGAAATGATGTACCCCATTTGTGTATAATGAGTCAAAATGCAGTCTGTAAAAATAAATAAATAAATAAATAAATAAAATGTACATGATACAAAATAAATTTCAGTTGGTGCTCATTGAAAAACTCCCTTGCAGCTTTCTTTTGAGAGATTTTAATGTTCTTCATTATTACCCATTTCTATCATACTGGTAAATCATAGTAGGAACTTAAAATTTGAAGACATATACAAATATATATATATGCAAATACATATATGACATATATATGAATATATATATGACTATATATATAGTCTTACTTGGTATACAAAGTATTTGCATCATACATAATGTGTGTATATGACTGTTTATATAAAATATGTATCATTTTAAAACTAGCAGATATTGCATAATCTGTTCTGGCCTTATTTTTGTTATTGCTTTGTGATTGTAGGAAATGGTATGCATTAAATAGTAGAGATAATTCCAATATATGTGTGTGTGTGTGTGTGTGTGTGTGTGTGTGTGTGTGTGTGTAAGAAACTCTAAGCATTTTGCAATTATGATGCTGTTTAATCAGACCCAATTGGTGGACATTAAGATAGCTTGATTTTACTGCTGGAGATGATGCTGCTACAAGCATCTATTGCATGCATTTGGGGGCATGAGTGTGTATACATTTGTAAGACAGAATGCCAAAAGTGGAGGTTCAGAGTACAATATTTGAATATTTTTACAATTTGATAGGAACTGACAATTTGTTATCCAAATTAGTGACAGCTTCAAAATACAAGTAAATGGCAGGTGGTTCCTTCAAAATCCAAAACTTCTTTCCACACTATCCTATTTACTCTAGATAAACAAGGATAACAATTTTTTTTTTTACATCTGATATTCAAAGTTTCAGTCGACAAGCCTTTTGTCCTTTTACTTCAGTATTCTTTAGAGCTGATGTAACTATAAACTACGTAAAAATATCACATATGGTTGGGGAATGGGGATGTATCTCAGTGAAGAGAGCTTGCCTTGCAGAGTATACATGAGGCCCTGGATTAAATTGTCAGCATCACAATAAAAAAAAAAAAAAAAAAAAAACTCCTTTCTGTCAGGTAGGCATGACTGCAACACATAAGCCCTAGCCCTACTTCCAATCAGATCATCACATCATTCCCGCTGCTCCAAAGGCAGTAAGCCAAGTGACACATCTGCCAATAATGATTTTGAGTATTTATTTACCTACAACCTTGTCACAATTGCCTTTTCTCAAATGCATTAATATTGTCAGTGTGTCAAGAAAATTGAAGGTGTCTCCTTATTATTTTACATGACATTTATTTCATTAAAGAAGTGGCCAAGTCTCCTTTTCTTAAAACTGTATTTCATTACAACCGTAACCATTCTTCTTCATCAAGAACCATGCTAATAAATAACTTAGTTAATTAAAAAAGAACCATGCTCCTTTACTAATTATTGATCCAAAATTATCAAATGCATTCTGCAGTAAGCACACTAGGCAAACTGATTTGTAGACATGTTTTATACTTCATGGGCTATAAGCAAGTTCCAAAGTGCATCAGAGTGGACAAGTGAAAAGCCAGAGAAGAAACTTGAGTGGCAACAGTTTATAATGAAAAGAGTCAAAGAGAGAATGAGTATTGGGCATAAAATATTTAGTGAAGGAGTGTTTTGTTTCCATCCCTTGAAGAAGTGAAAAAAGCAGAAAATTATATTTATTAATCTAATATAAAGAATTAGATGAGCTAGAAAACTTCCTTGCCTAGATATTTTAAGGGAGACATTAGTGTTACAGTTTTACAGAGGATGAAACGAAGGCTCAGAAATATTACTTGCCTAATTATATTTAAAAGGATAACTTGGACAAAGTTCATATCTTGGTATATCTGAGATTCTTTTCACAGTACTATATTTTTTTCTTATCAAACAAGCAGACCTGATGAAAAGTGTTCAAAACTAACTATAATATAAAGATTTACAGTAACTTCAAGGAGAAAAAAGAGAGAGTAGAAATAGAGATAGATGATAGGTAGAAAGACAGACTGAAAGATAGATAGATAGATAGATAGATAGATAGATAGATAGATAGATAGATAGATAGATAGATAAACTGGCTGTCATTTGCATTTACATGAGGGAAATTTCAAATAGTCACCTTCAACACAATGAGTCAAGGAAAATCATTAGTGTCCCAAACTTTCCCTCTTTTGCCAGATTTCAACATGTGTATCTCTCAGTCATTCCCAACAACTTTAAGGTATTTGTTTTTCATATAACTGTAGACCATACAACAGTTCATATTCTCCCTAAATCTCAGTTCATTGTAAGTCATCAAATGTGACAGGACATAGAAAATTGTATTGGCAGACTGTTACTAAATTTAATTACTCACCATATCCAACCCCAATCAATTAACCACAGCACTACACAACATAAATTCTTGACTATCCTCTATGAAAAAGGTTGCCACTCCTCTTTGTTCTCAATTACAAGCTCAGTCCTTTCCATTTACTCTGCTGAGCCATTTATTGTATAAATCTACAATAATTTATAATAATTGTGCCTTCTATTTATATAGTAATTGTCATTTTCTGAAGTACTTTTATATTTACCAACTTAGTTAAGTTCCATGTTCAGTAACTCATCTATTGAACCAAGCAACATTATCACTCTTTTTCAGGTCAGTAAAATGGGACTTGGAGAGAACAAGAGTTTACCTAAAACAAAATGCTTAGAAAATTGCAAATGTGAGACATGTCATATGTCCTTGGGGGTCAATAACCTTAGATACATTTTTTTTTTCTGAAAACTCCTAAATATAACACACGAGGAACATGTGGTTTAGAGAACTTCAGTGATTTGTCTAAATTTTCACATTTAATAACTGGCAGAACTGAGGCTGAACTAGGACTTGTCTCCTGGTCCACTGCAATACTCAAACCACATCATAACTCTTGACAATGAGCACCAATACATATTGAAGATAAATTGTGGAAATTATTTTTTAACATTTTCTACCCAGTTCTATTGTAACTCCCACTGTCCCTGTGATATCTTACATTTTAAGATTATATCTACAAAATATCAGTCAGAGAAAATGACAATTTTCAACTAATCATTTTTCCGTGTACCTAAAACAAAACAATATACAATTCAGTTAGTTTTTCTCTAAACATGTGGTCCCTAAATTTTCAATTCAAAGACCACTATCTTTTTACTTTAATTTCCATACCACATGAGATCATTCTGAGCACATCAGAAAGCACATTACTCTCTCCTTGCCTACCATTGCCATAAGCCTGGACTCACATGGATTTTCTCAGCCATTCTTCCCTGCCTGGAAATCAGTAAGTGCTTTTAATTCAACACTATATTCTTTTACCTCCAACATGTTTTCTTTGGTTTTGCTCCTTCAAGTTCTCCACTGAACACTTGTTTGAACTCTGTGTACTTTGCCTGCCTTAATTTATCCTACATCTCTCTAACCCTGGAGAAGTCCGTCAAAGCTCACTTATTCTAAATATATCTCCTCAGCCTACCCAGTTTGTTTGAATATTTCCCATTTCAACACACATAAAATATGCACATACTGAAGTAAATAAAAGCGAGGTAAAGAAAGAATATAGCATTCACCATTACAGCTCATTTCTAGTAGGTTTCGAAAATTCAGTTAGCTAGGCCCAATAAGTTAGAAAGCTAGTATTAGAAATGAAATTAAAATATCACTACTAACTATAATGATAACAAACCACCAGTAATTATTTCTAGATATGATAGTGCTATGATTTATGCATAGCATTTTATGATCACAGTGATAATTGCAATAAATAATACTAAGCTTATTTTACAGATAAAGAAGATGAGGCACAAACTAGTTAATTATTTTATCCAAAGTTCTGTAACTTTTACAAAATGAAATGTGGAGACTTGAACCAAAATAGATGATTTTCAGGTTCTTGCACTTAACTATGTTTCTGTAAGTCAAAAATATACATGCAGTCATACATCACAATTTATTGTGAAATGCTATCTGGTTTACATAAATTGTGTCACTTTCCTGAAGTCAGAATAATGACCGTTTTACCCACGTTTAAAAATTATCTTGGAAAATTTATTTTGGAAGTCAGTACATTCCAAAATAATATTTTAGGATAACTTAAAAATGCCAAAATTTATTATCTCAGATCTACAACCCTATGAAGTAATGATGAGTATCAAAATCTTATAAATAAGGAAATCTTGGCCAATAATTACACCAGTGGCCCAATCAGAATGCACACCCTGTCTCCTGCTTCAAAGTCCTCACTTTCCATTACTTGCATGTCCCTCTTACATTAATTACAGGGTTATAACATTGTAGGCAACTAATACACATTTGACATAAGAGCTTCTGTCTGCTTTTGCTGAGACTGAAGGATTCTTATTGTGTAATCACATTTTCCTAGGGAGAAAACAGAGAAAGTTGTGGAAAGACTCTCCTCTGTGATTTATAATTCATGTTAATGAAAAATCCTACTGAATATAAAATGCAAATCATATGTAATTATATACTTAAAGAGTTACTTATTTTGAAAATAATAAATTATACAACACTAAGACTCTCTAATCAATGTAAAGACATATGGCCATAGATGTTCAACAGCCTAAGTTTGATGTTATAGAAATGATTAATGAACACATTTTATAGGCTTATAAAAGATAAGAAGCAATCTCTTGGAAAATGCTTGTTAAATAAAGATTCAGAAATTCTTATGTACTCAGTTATCCATTCGGTTTTGAGATTAATTAACATTCCTGACATTATTCCAACATGTACCAAAAAAAAAAAAAAATCAAATTCTGTGAACAATTCAAATTGTTTTCTAGCCTTCCTTTAGGAGATTATTAGCATAAAATTTACCAGCTCAGTCAAATTCTATGCTTTTGTCTCAATATTAAGAAGTTAACTACATTATGGAGAAGAAAGAATCAGATGGCAATAGTGTAATGTGGGCTAGGCTTGAGTTCCTATATTATATGAAATATTTCCAGAAAAATTGTCAAGGTACTATATGATAGGGACAAAAAGTTACATAAAAGTGTTTTTTTTTTTTCTTTTTTTTTTTTTTTTTTTTTTTTTTGCAAAGTATGGATCACCTGCTTCAGTAGTAGATCCCACCTGAATCATTTTTGCAAAGCACAAGAAAAATATCAACCATTATCCTATGATAGCAATGTGGTCAGATTTATAAGACTGATGCTTGAAGCTTAAAATGTTCAAACATTTGACTTTTCACTGTGGTGAGGGACACAGAGGGGCAGGTGGATTCTGCCTTGTCTTTGCTTCCTCCTGCTCCATTATCTAGTACTTCAACCCAATTTCCATGCCTGCCAAAAACCACCGTACCCACAGAGGCAGCATAGATTTACCTACCAGCTCCCTTTTATGGTGTGACTCAAACAGACATACCTGACTTCCCAAGTTTCCCTTATATAAGAATAGATATTCAGTAGATTAGACAAAGGGGAATGAAGGCAACGGAGTGGAGACAGAAAAAGGACAGTGGGATGAATCTTGTACTTATATGAATACACCATAGTGAATCCCACCATTCTGTACATCCATAAGAATGGGGTACTAATTGGAGGAAGATATAATCCATGCTTGTATAATTATATCAGAATGAATCCTGCTGTCATATATAACTAAAAAGAACCAATAAAAAAATGATAAAAAAAAAAAAACCTCTAAATTGTCCTCCAGTGTCATCAGTTCAAGGGGGGTAGACTAGGGAGTTTTCTCCAATTTTTCTCATTTTTTTCTGGACATTTCTCTGTAAATTTTCCCAGAATTGTTAAGCTTTATTTCCTTTAATAAATATTTTATTCTTTAATTCTAATAGTAGTTCTGCTTCTCTAATCAAACTCTGATTGGTACAGATATTAGTATCAGGAGAAATGGATTCTACAAATGCAAGGGTGCATTTTATAGATGGTCTTGCCCAGACAATATGGCTTCTGAGTATCATAGTGTTCCATGGAGTCCTGATATGCAATTCAAAATAGTCAGGCAGCTGTCTTGAAAAAAATTGTGACTATGACTTTGATTTAATGTGGCAAATAACAAAATTCACTAGAAAACTATAAAGTTAAGACAATGCACTAGTGGAAGCAAAACAATTTTCAATTTAAAGGGAAAAAACAATTCACAATGAAGAAAAAGATTCTAATCAATTTCTATGGGCCCAAAATAGAAAAATATGGTGTTTTAGTCAGTTTTTTCACTGCTGTGACTAAAAGATCTGACCAGAACAATTTTAAAGGAAGAGAAGTTTATTTGAGGGTTCAGTTTCAAAGGTACTTAGTCCATAAAAGGCTGGCTCCATTCCTCAGGGCTCCGTGTGAGGCAGAACATCATGGGGGAAGAGTGTGGCAGAGGGAAGCAGCTCACATGGTGATGAGGAAGCAGAGAGAGAGAGAGAGGGTCTCCACTGGCCAGATACAAATATATACCCCAAAGCCACACCCCAATTCCCACCTCCTGCAGCCACACCCTACCATTTTAGCTACCACAGTTAATCTCTATCAGGGGATTAATTCACTGATTGAGTTAAGACTACTACAACCCAATCACATCTCCTCTGAACTTTCTTGCATTGTCTTACACGTGAGATTTGGGTAAACCATAATATATGGTATACATATTTCTATGTGCATAAAATAAGAAACCTTCTCAACTGCAAATATGGAGCATTTCTTACACAGAAGGAAGAATGTCTCACAGTGCACCACTGTGAACTATCCTACCAGCAAATAATCTCTTAATAAATATACACTCCCTACCCTCATAACTGCAAGCTTCTTGGCACTTGCCTTGTGATACACTGTTTCGAATGGGGGTTTCTCTTAAGATTGTTCTACCATCATTTCCCAATTGATTTTTGTTTATTGATGGCAAATAGTTTTGTTTTTTAGTCCACAAATACCTACCTTTGAAGAAAATCATCTATGAAGTCATCCCTAAGGAGTCTTGTTCACATTTGGGTATGATTTAGATATGGATAGCTTGTGCTTTGATGGTACAGGGAGATAAGACTTTTGGTGCTCTCAAGAGGGATTAGTATATGTCATCTTCCTCAAGAAATATATGTAACTCATTACCAGAGCACGGACTGGTGTACTGAAACCTAAAGCTTTTGCCATTCCTTCTCTTTAATATGAACTGTATGTAACCTGCTTATGACTAATAGAATTAGGCAAAATTATCTCTCTGTAACTACTGAGAGTAGAATTTAAATATATGTTTAAGAAACTATAGCTCTGTTTTTTAAACTCTGCCTTTCCACCCCATTTCTTTTCCTTTCTCAGAATCTAGCTCCCTTGCTATTAGAAGCTAGGTCACTATATAGGGTTTTGACCTAGAGAGAACTGAGGTGCTCTACTTAACTCTTACCTGACAGCCAGCAACAACTGCTATCCATGTGAGGGAGCCACCTTGTAATGGTTCAGTCCCTGATCCTTCCAGAGGCCTGCAGCTCTAGCCAGCCCCAAGTCAAGCACGACTTCCCAGATAAGCCTAGTCAACACCGGCAGGAGAGGTTATCAATGATTATCACTGTTTTAAGTTACTTAGTGTTGGGTTTTACACACACACATACACACACACAAGGAGTTAGACACAGTACTTATTAAATGAATTCTCATGGTAGGAAAAATACTTCAATACCTTAATGTGCCTGTGAAATTCCAAATGCTGAAATAATGTTCTATTTCCCAAAATCCCTGTCCCTACCCCACATGAATCCAATAAAACCCCGCTTTTGTAGACTGTTTCTTGAAAAGCAGCAGAGGTAGCCTTGATTAAGAAAAGGTTGTTTGAACTGAAAAATGTGTGAGCTGAAATTTGACAAACTCTTAACTATGAAACCTGATTAAGGTAGAAAATATTTTTGAGTCCCAAATGTCAATTGTTTCCTTTTAAAAAAACAGGACATTTTCAAAGAGTGTATGTGAAAGTATTGCATGAAATAAAACACAGAAAGCAACCATGACAAGTCGCCCTGGCACAGAAACTTTGTTCTACTCAGTAATGTTAACTTCCACTGTTTTTACCTGATAAGTGAGGATGTGGCTTGTTGGCCTGGATCCATGAGATGACCTTTTGTCTTTCACAGCAGAAGGAATAGACTGATATCTATTTATGCTACTGCACACTGTTTTGATAATTTATAAAGAATGGCAAGTGTTACTTTTTACTGGAGAGGCCTTTACTTTTCTACAGGTAGTCAACATTCTCTGAAACTTTACTAAACATTTTCTTGGTACCTGGAATTGGGCACATGCCACAATTACACATTCCCTCCCTCCCAGCAGGGGACATGTTGGTGAATGCATGATAGCAGTGAGGGGTTGCCCTGCTTCTCTAGGCCTAGACAGACCCCTGCCTTGCCTGAGTAGCTAGACTCCCATACCAGTCAATGCTAGTCCTACCTGTCTTACCTGCATACACTCTTAGGGTGAAGCCCTGTTTATTAGTGATCCAAGCACTGAGCAATATCTAGCTTTTGACTGTTGTTTTTCGAAACTAAATGCAAATCACAATGTCACCCTAAAACATCCCAGGGGAGAAAATAACAAGACCTAGAAATCCAATAGAATTCAGAAATTCAATAGAATTTCAATAGAAATTCAATAGAATTCAACTGAATTCACATGAATTCAGTTACACAATTTTTGAATGCTATTTCTTCAAACAGAAAATATTAACAGGAGGAGTTCCTTTAAGACCCATGTCCCTTTATGCTCTTTACTCCAAAGCATTTCCTATATCTCTATTTTACTACTTTAGGTCTCTATGAATACTGAATCCAAATCCACTGCATCTAGAGCTGTCAATTCTGGACACTGTTCTGAAATATATTTCAAACAGAGTGGGAATCAGAAATATCTGGGGAAATACAAAGAACTAAGATCATTTACTTCCTGAAGCAGTTCTCAAAGTGTGTTCCCAGAACAACAACATTAATACTCACTGAAACTTGTTAGAAATGAAATAAGTGGGTCCCACTATAGAATTGCCAATTAAGAAACTCTGGGGATTGGATCCAGTAATAAGCATATTTCTTTCAGGATGTTTCTTCATGGGCTATAAGGGATAGTGCTAGATTTAGCTGTGATAGTAAAGATCATTTGTATATACATTTGACTAAATTTAGGGCTGTATTTATTTGCCATTACTAAATCACTATTTAGGGGTAGGAACACTGCCAGTCAAAGAAGGCAAAATAGAATGAGAAAATGCAAAATAATGATGAAGAACTTGGGCTTCCAGCCAATCTGCCTGGTTTTGAATCCAGGTATGTCATCCACCTATTGTGTGACCTCAGGAAAGTCACTTCTAACCTCCATGTTCTCAGCTTTTTCTTCATTATCATTAAAAGGTGTTAATAATATGAAATGCCTTGTGGACTTACAGGCATGATAAATATATTAATAAAAGCATATCAGTACTGAAGCAGTCCAGGTCCATAATAAATGCAGTTTATGGGCATCTCCTGCAATGCTGGGAACTTCTCTCCTTCAAAGGCTTTTCACAACATCCCACTGTCTATCTGATCAAATCCAGAATTTTATCCTCCTTGTCCTCTAGGCAGGTACTTCTCAATCTTTATAGTACATAGAAGTCACTTTGGGGGTTCTTGTTAAAATGCAGATTGTGATTCACTAAACAGTGGGGCCTGAATTCGTGCATTTCTAATAAGTTCTCAAGTGATGCCAGTGTTGCTTGTGCACAGAACATAATGTGATGCTAAACTTCACTCAAATTCAGACTTCAGAATGTAGACCATTATAGCACTGGAGCATGACTTTAGTAGAGGTTTCCTTCTCTACTAAGGAAAAGCAGAGAAGAGTAACTAATTTTGTCAGAGATCAGACCAATTTTTAAGCAGGTTTTGTCGATAAGGGAAAACAAATAATACACAAGAGAAAAATGTAAGAATATTGTGTTATGACTTTGATATCAAGGGCACAGAGTCTGAATCTGATCTATACAACGGCAGGAGACAAGCACAGTGACTGAGAAGCAAAATTGATAAAGTTGCAAAGCAGAGAAGAAGCTTTTACTAACTGCTGTGCTGAGAGCTACACCACAGAGATAGGGGCAATACAATTCACAGGCATGGAGCTACAGTGGCAGGAAGTAAGTTGTGTAAATTCCCACACATCTCATAGTGGATTGGGGTTGAAATTACTATAAAATATGTTTATTTCATTATTTCACTTCATTTGGGGGAATAATATTTACCTCAGAGTTATAAAGAAAAATGAAATAATAGACATGAAGAATATAAAATTCCTAGAACAGAATTGAGCCTGATATATATTGTCGATATTAGCTATTACTATAAGAGAGAGATTTTCTTGGAGGAAATGAAATTTTTATTGCAAGAAATAAGTAAAATATATGTTCTGAGTGTCATTTCTTTTAACCTTTACAGAAACCTTAATGAATTAATATGGTGAAGGTAAAACATTGCCCAAAACCACACAATTTATATGAGAAAAAGTTAAATTACAACCTAGTTTGTCTAGATACAAAAATCAATGTCCTGTCAGGGCTGCTTACTGATCAACCAAATGGTCAATTTTAAGTTGTAGTTATTCATCGTAAAATGAATACAACCTATTTTAGCAGTCAGTTGATCATACATAAGATCAAGGTACATATGTGTACATTACAAATTTTAAAGATATAAATTATGATTGAGTTAGAGTATGCACACTTGTGTCCAACCAAATACTCTTTTATAAGTATAATAATCAGTTTTGAAGAAGAAAACATTTATAAATTAATTTTGTGATAGAGTATATTAATATATGCAAGCTAAATATTTTTTTAAAAGGCCCACATAGTTAACTTCTCATCTTTTCAACACTTAACTCATACACTTGCTATTTCTCTTGCACACCATTATTCTAAAAATAAGTGCCACTATGAATGGTAAACTCCTTTGATTTCTTTGAGATGCCATGTGAGTTCCCAAGACAGAATCTTTTCCAGTATTTCTTTGCTGGAAAGTTTTTGTAGACATTAAAATTTTGCCTCTTCAGAAGGACTTTCTGACCATTAATCTTAATTATTTCTCTCCCTTCCCACCCCTACTATTCAAAACTTCTGTATCTTACACATCATTTCAGTCTTTCAGGATACTCATCATTATCTGAATGCAATCTTTTTTTTTTAATTCCCCCAAGTCTGCCCAAATTGTTTTCTTATAACTAAGCACATCAAAGATTTTCTGATGTTTCTCACCAAAAAAACTTACAAAATTTAAGATTAAAAATATGTATTTGACATATATAACAAATACTTTTAATGTATTTTCCCACCTTCTAATTATCTAGATATGACATAACCTATCATATTCACTGTTATTAAAGGTTGATTTATTTAAAATCCCTTTTAAGTATGAATTTTTATTCATGTATGTGTTTCTTTGCTTATTGAAAAATTTCCTTTCATTGAGAATGCAACCACTTGGATAGCAAGGAGTTAGCTTCCCTAATGAATGTGGGCCTGCAGTTGCTACACTCGCAAGTGGTACTGAGCAAACGTTCAGTAACTAACAATTTAACAAGCAAATGAACATAAATGATGGTCATGATCATCAGAAACTCAAATTGCCAAAGCACTAACTACTCCGAGGTATTTTAAAATAGCAAAATGCTATTCTTTTTGTTTTTGGCAATGTTATTTACCTAAAGTTAGCAGCAGTTAATCATTTATTAGTATTTTTAGATTCTGAATAATTTTTTGATATATAGCTTTGCCATATAAGAATAAGGTGAAGAAAGAACCTAAATGCTTTTATTTATTTTTATGGCATTGGGGATCGAACCCAGGGCTTGCATATGTGAGCTACCACTCCAGCTTTAAGAGCCCAGAGTTGATAACTAGGTTCTGCCAGGTGAGAGTCCATCACTCTGAGTACAGCAACTCTGTACAGAATTCTGCACTCTCCTAACTTCCTAGCAACCAATGAATGTGGAAGTGATCTTATATCGCCATTTATTCCTTGAATAGTGAGCAAGGTGCATCAATACTAACTGGAACACAATGAATGTACTACTTTTTATGTATTAACTCTAAATATATATTAGGCAATACCAACATATGCCAAATTAACTATCAATTTCTAAAGGTTATTCCAAGTTACTTAATTAGCCACATGCACAAATCCAATTCTTTCTCCAGTTATCAGCAGAAAAGAGGTGTGTTAGAGATGAAGCAAGTGATTTATTGGGAGTAAAAAAATCACAAACTTTTATTGTTCTGATCCCATTTACTGTGGTTATAGCTATTCAACTTTTATACCTGAAAAAGCTTCAAGATAAAGTCAAAGAATATGCAACATTTATTTTCTGTTTTGTACTTAAAAGTTTAAAAAGTCTTTTAAGAAGTCCAATTGATAGCACTACTTTTCACACCAAAGTATTTCATTTTTTGAAAGCAGTGTTCGATTGTATCAGCCCTGTATATATAATAATAAAGTGTGAAAACAGAAGCTTCAAAGGTGAGGTGTCGTAAAAATTGTCTTTCTACAAAAGTTTTCTGACTGAACGTAAGTATGTGAAAGCAGGCATAATTTTAATGCCCATAGCAGGGAAGATGAGGAGCAATTAGTAACTGTCCAGAATAATAACATATTGCATTTTTATTATTTAAGTGATCATTTTTACTTTTGGAACTATTGTTGATGTCTCGTGTCTATTTCTTCCTTCAAAATCTTCTATTAGACTGATGCTCTATCTTTCTTTTTGGGTTCTTAGCTAATGTTTTTGTTTTCTTTCTTAATTATCTTCAAGGAAACACAGTGTCTTATATTATGGTTTAGATATTAGGTATCCCCCAAAAGCTATTGTGTGAGAAAATGCAAGAAGATTTGGAGGTGAAATTATTGGGTTATAAGAGCTTTAACCCAATCAGTGAATTAATCCCCTGGTAGGTATTAACTGAGTGGTAACTGTAGGGTGGTAGGGTGTGACTGTAGGAGGTGGGTCATTGGGGGTGTGCCTTTGGGTTTATATTTTGTACCTGGTGAGTGGAGTCTCCTTCTCTGCTTTCTCTGCCATGTACCCAAATACCTCTCTCTGCCACAGCCTTTCACCATGAGGTTGACTCTCGCCTTCAGTCTCAAGGAATGGAATCTGTCTCTATGGACTGAGACCTCTGAAACCTCCAGCCCCAAAGTAAAGTTTTCTTCTTCGACTTGTTCTCTCAGGCCTTCTGGTCACAGTAGTGACATAGCTGACTAAAACACCATATATGTCAGTTACCTCAGTTTGCAAACATGTGCTGAACACCTACTTGTTCTGGTAGATTTTGTATAAAAATTTTGGAAAAGTACAGAAAGAAAAAAATAAAGTCCTATACTGTGAAAGACATAAGATTTGCTATGAGAACATGAAGAGATAAAAGATAATTCACTTACAAGGTAATATTTTATATGTTTCTTGAAGCAACGAGAGGAATTTTGATAGGTGGAAGGGAGTTTGAAGTTAAGGGCAAACTGGCAGATCAGCTAAAATTCTAGGATACAGACATGAGAAAGTGATGTGGTTTTAAGATGGAACAAAGAGTGAATGTCAGGTTTGGGTAAATGGAATGAGTAAAATAAGGCTACTTTGTGCAGTTTGCATGATTGATTTTAAAGAATAACTTAAAAATATGAGCTGAGCACTAGCAGAATTAAATGCTTTTTTCAATATTATCATCATATCATCATCAACTAGTCTCTTCTAAATTGCCTTGTCTCAATATGTCTTCCATTTAAGATAGAATATCTTGAATTCTTTCACTTTTCTTCATTACTTATCAGTTTCCTAGTGTTCTAACTGAATCCATGAATGTCCCTCCTGTAGACAAGTTTTTCTGATAATTCTTTATACCACAAGCAGTAATTGCTATAAAATATAAACTTTCCAAATTGCTTTCCTGCTTTTAAAGACTTTGAGTTTCCCAAATCCCATAAGACTCCTGAGCATGACAGGATCCTTTTCCTCTCCAGCATCCTCTCCATATGGACCTCTCTAATGCTCCCTTCTAGGCCTTTCCCTGTGTTCTGCGGTCTGCAACTCATTTCCCTCACCCTCTCACCTTTAGAACTCAGTCCTTCAGGAATCATTTCTTACTTCCCCTCCTCTGTTCATCCCATTGAATTATAATTGAATGCCTTCTTGATTACATCACCTCCATTAAGGGGCATACCAGGTATAGCTAAAGGCTATGACCATCTTATTTACTCATATATTTACAGTACTTAGTACATTTCTTGGCTAACAGTATGTACTAAATAAACAAGTATAAATGAAATGCATACAGAGAATAATGAATACATGAACTGAATGAACAGAATTAACAAAAGACAAGAAGATAAACTTTCTAACTAATGTATGATTAAAATTAAAGTTTTCGTATCTTGAAAATGAATTAGTATATATAGCAACATTGATTTTAATATTCTATTTATTGAACCACAAATGTGCCAAATTCATGCATGTAGGATTTTATTCAGCACTTAGCATAGGATTTAACGTCTGTTATCATGGGTTTGCAGACTGAATCTTATCGTCACAGCATCTCAGAAACAAACTTAGTATTACGTTTTACCACATTTTAAACAAGGTAATTGATACTCAGTGAAAATAAGCTATTTCTCAAAGATCATACAGATCTACTGCTTGGTTCTGAAGGCAGAGAATTTTCAACCACGTTGAAATTTCCCAACATTTTCAAATAGTAGAAAATTCTCCCTGCAATAAATCTTTCATATAAACCTAGCCCATGAAGTTCTTTTTTTTTTTTTTTTAATGGATTTAGTCTAGCATGCGTTGACCCATTTTCCTTCTCCTTTGTACAAATAAGTTGGTCACCACGGAGGAATCAAAGAATCCCTAGGGATGCTAGCAACATCATAGAATGCATTTAATACCTCACTAACCTGCTCTTCACTGCCTGTTTTCATATCAATAGTATGATATATCTCAACCATATTTTTTTTGGCTTCCCTGTCAGTATATTTGTAACATAATGCAATATATTTCCCCTTTTTCTATTAAGAGGTCTAATATACTAAATCAAAAGGTGAGTACAAGACGATGTGCTGACTAAATCAAACTCAGCCATTTTGGTAAAACTAATACTCTCTAAACATGGGAGAAATGGACTTCAGGAGCTAAAGGCCAGAACCTGGGTTGGGACTCTCTAGAAGTCACTGACTGGGTAAAAGCTGGGACTTCGCTTCTAAACATTTACTAAATTAGAACTATTGTAGAAGTAGTCTATAGTTCTCAGATGATCTTAGCTTCTTTGTAATCTCAGCAGGACATTCCACATGAGGCTGAAGTCAAAAGAAGAGAACTTAGAAACCTATAGATTTGTGATTTTTATGTAGGGGTTAATTTTTAGAAGTGACCCCCAAAACCAGGAGTGAGCCCATGAAAGTATGGGGGAAAAATGAGGGAAAGTTGAAAAATTCATTATTGCTCCAATAATGGGGATCAATTTGCTTGGAGTTTAAGAAAATAGGCGGCATACTTTTTTCTTCGTTTTTATTCATGCCACTATTTTTGTTTAAGACTTGTTCTCTGAAAATAAACAGCAATCTTGAAAGTTTTATTTAAATTCCCAGTTAATAGCATTTAAAGGGAACAATCAATACTTGATTTGAAATGAAGCAATAAATGTTATCTTCTCTTAATCTGTAATGAGAAAGAGGGGGCAAAGAAAGTGTATGTATTTTGGTTCTTTTCATACAGGATTTCATAGTACTGAACTCAGTTGCTTACAAGAATTAAATCTAGTGAAAGTAAACCTGATTCTGACATTGATCCACATAAGAATATGTGAATAATTATATCCAATCACAGAATGATTTGTGTCCAGATATTCTACTACTTTTTATGTGGGGGTTGATTCCACTTTTCTTGACCAGAGGGAGCTTGCTACCTATAAAATCAGGTAGAAGGATCAAACTGGGGAAATTATCTTTGACCTATTTCTCCATCCAGAAAAACTGCAGGAAGTAGCAATTCTGTGTAATGTGCTGTAAATACTTAAGGCTGCCTTTTGGAATACCATGCTTCAAAGGGGCATTTGTGATTGCTCTTAAAGCCAGGGGGATGAATCATAACCTTTATCATACATAGTGAACTAAGCAGTTTAGTGTGAGAATTTAGGACAATCTTCCAGTGAATTAATGATTGGAAAAATTTAAGAGGGAATTAGAAAAGCACTGGACATATGTTTGGAGGCTTTAATTGAAGGAAGAATTATATGGGAAAGACAGAGTTAGGAGTTTTCCATCATGAAATCCAATTTTTTGAGAACAGACCAGGATAATGAGATACAAGTCCAAGACTTAGAGTTTGGCCCTGTTTTGCCCTCTTCTAAGAATGCTCTCCTACAGGAGCTGAGGTATATGACCTTGCCATAGAACATTGGGGTACTCTTGCACTGGAAGCCTCCTTAAGGATCATCTGATCCAAGGCACCAGATTCAAATTCATTTACAGTCCAAATACCTGGTGTGGGTGAATACAGATCCTGGCATCTGTAGATCAAAATTTCTCTTCCCAGTTTAATGGTTTGAATCCTATAATCCTAACACTTTCTGTAGTAATAAGAAGTACCCTTAAAAAGAAACAAACTTCATTTGCATTTGCATCTTGATGCAGGTAAACTACATATTTACTAACTGTAGAACCTGGAAAAAGTTGCTGCATATGTCTAAATCTCACCATTACATCTATGAAAGAGAGGTACTATACCTAACCCTGATAGTTTCTGGGAGGGTAATAATATGTGTGTGTTCTGTAGATTCTGACCAGGGACAGAGCTGAACTTCAGATCTAAAGTCATGCTAATTCCAGGGCCAGCACTGCTGGTGGATACGTCACAATGATTCTAGGCCAGTAGATAATTTATTAATTGTACCTGACTTGTGAGGATCCCAGGCTTTGAACTCAAGCCTGTTGGCTTTCAAACTCTTCCTGCTCTTTTTACTCAACAGGCTATTTAATATTTCCAAGCTCCACTTTCTTAATTTGCAAAATTGTGATTTAAATCACAGGATTCATGTTTAAATGAAGCAATGCATATTAAGCACTTATTACACTTCCCGAAACTTAGTAAATGGTGTCTGCTATCATCATCATCATCATCATCATCATCATCGTATTACAAAGTTTCAGATTCATTCTTCAGGCAGAATTGTACCTTATTTACTCTATATTATATTTTAGAATCCGGGGATGCATTTGTAAGAAAAATAGATGTAGATTCTTAAATTTTTATATAACTCTCATTCTAGTGGGAGAGCTAAGACGCTAAACAAAAATTAAATGAAAAGCATAGAAGGTGTGTGGGTGGCAAAAATTTAAATAAGAATCTCAGAGAAGTTTTGGAGGAAATGGTATTTTATTAAAGCTTAAAAAATGTGAGAGCATGAGTCATTTGGTTATCTGTGTGAAGCACATTTTATGCAGAACAAATAAGTACAAATGCCCTGAGATAAGGAGCACCTTGAGCTGAAGGGAGGAAGTAAGAAATGACATATAGGAGACCTTGTAAGTCACCCTGGAACCTGGCTTGACTCCTGTATGGGAAGAGGAAAATCAGAGGAGGATTTTGTGCAGAAGTTAGGAGGATCACTCTGGTTGCTGTGTAGACAGCAGGCTTTGATGGACAGTGAATAAAGCAAGGGAATCTTAAGACCAGATGAGATCACAAACAATGAGTATTGCCAAAAAGGGGAGAAGTCTAGGGACTGAGTTTGGCATACTGATATTTTAAGGATGAACAATGATGAGCAACTAGCGGAAGAGATTGTAGTGAATCAGTCAATAGTAGAAAGAGGCCAAGAGAAAACTTTGCCCAGAGTGTAAGTGAAGAAGGTGCTTCAGTAAAGAGGAACAGGCCCACTGTACCAATGTTCCTGAGAGGTCCAATAAACTGGATTGAGGAAGGAACATTTCTTAAAGTTAAATCATTACCTCCTTTGATTGACTGATTGAGCAATTGATTATTGTTCTTTTTAGTTATAGCAAACATTAGGATACATTTTGACATGATCACAAAAGCATGGATTATAATTATCAGTCCCCAGTACTTCTCCTTCCCACCCTCCCACCTCCTTCTCCCTTCCCTTTACTGATCTTTTTGCAATTTATTTATAGTACTTTTTTAATTGGAGTTTTGTGGATATACTTGATTTTGGGATTCACTGTGCTACATTCACGAACGTGGGTTGAACTCAATCCGTTGTTCTTCCCTTTTCCCATCCCTCCTTCCTCCCTCCCCCTCAATTCCCTTCACCTACTCTACTGTTAGTTCCTCTATTTTTATGTAATTCCCTCTCCCTTTTCCCCTTTCTTTTTATCTCTTTCCTTCTCATCCCACCCTCCCACCACCCTTATTTGGAATTAACTTCCACATATCAGAGGAAACAATTAAACTTTGACCTTTTGGGTCTGGCTTATTTTACTTAGCGTTATAGTCTCTAGTACCATCCGTTTACCAGCAAATGCCATGATTTCATTCTTCTTTGTGGCTGAGTGATACTCCATTGTATATAAATACCATATTTGCTTTATCCATTCATTGGTTGGACAATACCTGGGCCAGTTCCATAGCTTGGCTAATGTGAATTGTGCTACTATAAACATTGATATGGCTGAGTCAATAGAGTATGCTGATTTATGCTCTTTTGTATGAATACCAAGAAGTACAATAGCTGATTATATAGTGGTTTCATTCCTAGTTCTTTGAGGAGTCTTCTTACTGCCTTCCAGTGTGATTGCACCAATTTGCAATCTCACCAACAGTGTAGATATACCTCTTTTCCCACATCTTCATCAATATTTATTATTATTTGTATTCTTGAAAATTGCCATTCTGACTGGAGTGAAATGAAATCTTGATGTAATTTTTATTTGCATTTCCCTAATAGCTAGAAATTTGGGGCATTTTTTTCAGATATTTGTTGACCATTTGCATTTCATTATTTGAGAAGTGTCTGTTTAGTTTTTGACCCATTTATTGATTGGATTATTTGGGGTTCTTTTTAAGTGTAAAGTTTTTTGTTATTTATGTATTCTGGATATTAACACCATATCTGAGCATCAAGTGACAAAGATTTTCTTGACCCGTTCTGTGGGCTCTCTCCTCACACTCCTAAGTGTTTCTTTTGTTGTGCAGAAGTTTTTAAATTGATGAAATCTTTCCTATTGTTTTTTTAATTTTATTTTTTGAACTTCAGGAGTCTTTTTAAGGAAGTTGATTTTTGTGCCAACATGTTAGAGTGTTAGTCTTACACTTTCTTCTAGAAATTTCAGAATTTCTGGTCTAATTCTTAGGTCTCTGAGTCACTTTGAATTTTGTGCAGGGTGAAAAATAGCAGTTAAAATTTATTTTTCTCCATATGAATATCCAGTATATTCCTAGCACCATATCATTTGTTAAAGGGGCTACTGTTGCTCCAAAATGTTTTTGTCATCTTTGTCTGGTATGAGATTAACTGTATTTGTGTAATTTGTCTGTGTATCTTCTATTCTAGTCCATTGATTTTCATGTCTGGTTTGGTTTCTGTATCATGCTGTTTTTTATTACATAGCTCTGTTGTGTAGTGTGGGGTCTAGTATTGTTATGCCTCCAGCTTTGCTATTCTAAGAATTGATTTGGATATTCTGGGTCTCTTATTTTTCCAAATAAATTTCAGCACACTTTTTTTTTTTCTCTAAAGAATATCATAGGTATTTGGATTGGGATTATATTGAATCTGAATAGTGCTTTGGGTAATATGGCCATTTTGATAATATTATTTCTGTGTATCCAAGATCACAATAGGTCTTTCCATCTTCTAAGGCCTTCTTCAATTTCTTTCTTTAGTGTTCTATAGTTTTCATTGTAGAGATCCTTCATCATTTGGTTAGATTCCCAAGTATTTAATTTTTCAGGCTGTTATGAATGGGATAATTTTCCTAATTTCTTTTTTAGCAGATTCATCATTGGAGTACAGGAACTTAAGTGATTTATTTATGCGTGCTGATGTTGTATTTTGCTACATTTCTGAATTTGTTTATCAGCTCTAGAAGTTTTGTGGTATAGTTATTTTGAGTCTTCTGAATATGGAATCATTTCATCACCAAACATAAATAATTTCCTATTCATATCTTTTTAATTTCCTTCTCTTGCCCGATTGCTCTGACTAGAGTTTCAAGGACTATGTCAAATCGGAGTGGCGAAAGTGTACATCCTTGTCTTTTTCCTGTTTTTAAAGCAAATGCTTTCAATTTTTCTCCATTTAGTACAATTTTGGCCTTGAGTTTTTCATGTGCATCCTTTAAAATGTTTAGGTAGGTTCTTTCTATCCCTAATGTTTTAAATATGAATGGGTGCTGTGCTTCATCAAATGCTCTTTCTGCATCTATTGAGATGATTATGTATGTGATTCTTTACTTTAACTCTATCTATGTAGTGAATTATATTTATTGATTTCTGTATGTTGAACTAACCTTGCATCCCTGGGATGAAACACACTTGATCTTGATGCGCTATCTTTTTAATATGATTTTGTATGCAGTCT
Source organism: Sciurus vulgaris (assembly GCF_902686455.1). NCBI lineage: Eukaryota > Metazoa > Chordata > Mammalia > Rodentia > Sciuridae > Sciurus > Sciurus vulgaris. The sequence continues at coordinate 78,673,521 of NC_136472.1, forward strand.
ACCAATATATTACTAAGAATTTTTGCATCTATATTCATCAAGAATATTGACCTGAAGTTTTCTTTCCTTGATATGTCCTTGCCTGGTTTCTGTATCAGAGTGATGCTGGTTTCATAGAATTAATTTTATAGTATTCCCTCCTTATCTATTTCATGAAATGATTTGAGGAGAATTAGTATTGGCTCTTTTTTAAAGGTTTGGTAGAACCTGGCTGAGAATCTGGGTGGTCCTGGGCTTTTCTTTGTTGGAAGGCTTTTGTTAGCTGGTTCCATTTCATTACTTGACATTGGTGTGTTTAACAGTTTTATATCCTCATGGTTCAATTTGGGTAGCTTCTCCGTCTCTAGGAATTTGTCAGTATGTTCAACATTTCTAGCTTATTGCTGTATAAATTTTCAGAATATTTTCTGATGATCCTCTGATTTTCACCACTAATTGTAGTTGCATTTCCTTTTTCACATCTGATTTTGTTCATTTGAATGTTTTTTCTCTTTCTTTTGGTTAGTTAGGGTATGTACTTACTAATCTTGTTAATCCTTTCAAACCACCAACTGTATTTTGTTGAACTTTTGTGTTTCCTTTATTCTCAATTTCATTGATTTGGGCACTGATTTTAACTATATTCTGACTTTTACTGATTTGGCATTAGTTTGTTCTTTTTCCAGGGCTTTTGGATGTAGGATTAGATTATTTATTTGGTACATATCTATTCTTTTTATATATAAACTCAATGCTATAAACTTTCCTCTTGGAACTTCCTTCATACTGTCCCAGAAATTTTGATATATTGTATCACTTTTCTCTTTTAATTCTAAGACCTTTTTTTAATTTACTTTTCCCCTTATTTCTTGTACTATTGATTGATTAGTCAAAAGTGTATTATTCAATCTCCAAGGGTTAAAGTGGTTACTATTTTTAATATTATCATTGATTTCTAATTTTATTCCATGATGATCTGATAAAATGCAAGGTATTACTTCTATTTTGTATGTGCTTGCTAAGATTTGCTTTGGGACCTAAAATATGATCTACTTTAGAAAATATGCCATGTGATGCTGAGAAGAAAGTAAATGCAATCATTGATTGCTAAAATATTGTATAGATCTCTGTTAACTCCATATTATTAATTGTACCTTTTAGTTCTGTAGAATCTTTAGTTTACATATGGATAATTTATCTAGTTCTCAGAGGTGTTTTGAAGTCTCTCAGTATTATTGTCTTGCAGTCTACCTGATTCTTAATATAGAGAAGGGTTGGTTTGATGTACATAGATGATCAGTTGTTTGGGGCATAAATATTTACAATCCTATCTTACTGATGTATGATTCCCTTAAACAGTGTGAAGTAACTCTTCCGTCTTCTGATTAATCTTGACTTGAGGTCTACATTATCTGTTATCAGAATAACTATTCCTTTTTATTTATGAGATCCATGTGATGGTATGTCTTTTCCCATCCTTTCATCTTTAGACTGTATCGTTTTTGACTATGATGTGAGTTTCTTGCAAACAGCATATTGTTGGGTCTTTTTTATTTTTAATTAGATTTGTCAACTTAGGTCTTTTGATTGAAGAGTTTAGACCATTTACATTTAGTGACATTATAGAGAGATTCTCTTTATTTTGTACCATTTTGATGTATTCCTAATTCTTAAATCAGACCTCATTCTCCTTTAATTGTCTATTCTTCTAGTGCAATTCAGTCCTATACCGTTTTTCATTTTTATTTTTTATTGTTCTTCTTGAAAAGAAGTAAAATAAAAATTAATATATTTTATAATATAGGCTTTCTGGTTATAAATAGTTTTAGCTTCTTTTATCATGGAAAGCTTTTATTTCATTGTAAATTCTGAGGGTTAATTTTACTGCATATAGTATTCTTGTTTGACATCCATTTTCTTTTAGATTTTGGTATATAGTGTTCCAGCCATCCTGGCTTCTAGTTTCTAGGTTGAGAAATCAGTTGAAATGTGTATTGGTTTACCTCTAATTGTGACTAGTTGTTTTTCTCTTGCAGTTTTTAAAATCCTATTCTTATTCTGTACGTTACGTATTTTCATTATAATGTGTTGATCTATTTGCAATTTTGCGTATTTGGAGTCCTATATTCCTCTTTTTATTTGTTCAAATTAGTTATACATGAGAGTAGGGTGCATTTTGACACATCATACATAAATGGAACATAACTGCTTATTCTTCAGGTTTTACATGTTGTAGAATTACCCCAGTAGTACAATCATATATGAATATAGGGTAATAATGTCTGATTCATTTCATTATCCTTCCTATCCCCATATCCCCTCCCCTCTTTTCACTCCCCTCTTCCTAATGCAAAGTAACTCTATTGTTCCCTACCCAGAGACCCAGTTGTGAATTAGCATATGTGTATCAGAGAAAATGTTCAGTCTTTTTTTCCCTTGGGATTGATTTATTTCACTTAGCATTATTTTCTTCAGCTCCATCCACTTACAGGCAAATGCCATAATTTTCTATATTCCTATTGTATTTGAATTTTCATCTCATTCTCAAGGGTTGGAAGATTTTCTGATATTATTTCATTGAAAAGATTGTGTATTGTCTTGGCTTGCACCTCAAAATCTTCATCTACCCCAGTGATTCTTAAGTTTGACCTCTTAATATTATCTCAGATTTCTTGAATATTCTGTTCATGGTCTCTTAGCACTTTTTTCTTTATGCCCCACTCTATTTTCCAGATTATATGCTTCATATTCAAGGCCTGGAAATCTATCTTCAAATTGTTCTAATCTACTAGTAATGCTTTCCAATGGATTTTTAATTTGGCTTATTGAGCCTCTCATTTCCAGGATTTTCATTTGACTCTTTTTCAGAATCTCTCTTTATTGAAGCAATCTTTAACTTTGTATGATCTCTCTAATTTTACTCCTCATGTCTTCTTTTATCTCATAGAACATTTTATGAACTTTCTAAATTCTTTCTCTGACATTTCTTCCACTGTGGTATTGCTGGAGTGAAATGTTGAAGCATTATGGGCTGTTTAGGGTAATTTGTTCCCTTGCTTTTTCATATTGTTTGTATGTCTATCAAGCTATTGGGATAATTATCACATCTTCTTTTAAGCAAGGGTCTACTTTGTGGGCTTCTTCCTCTTAAGAGCCCTGAGTTGGGAGAATATTCAGATATAGATACTTTAACTCAATGTGTGGCCTCTTCTGATCCCAATATCAGCACCACTTTGAGAGATGCCACTCAACCCTCTTTACTATATTAAATTCAGAGCTATACTATTCCACCTTGTAAAAAATAAAAAGCTGGTTGTCATTGCTCTCCACAGTTCCCCAAATCCAGGCATCAGCACAGAGTTCACTTTCTTATTTTCAGGATGCCCAGGATTCTCCCTATGTTCCTTTCAGCAGCTGTGTGTCACAGGGACCTGGGACTTCAGAACACAGAAGGGAGTGTAAAAATGGATCTGAGGAATCTTTATGTTATTTTTGATGATACTCAAGCAATTGTTTTCTACACAAAATTAAAATGTTTTTGCATCCACACTACTTATATAGGGCTTCTTGAATCACAATGAATTACAGAATAATTAATATTAATATATGATATTGAATACTCCAATTCTTCCTTGTGGCTATTTATCTATTAAAATATAATAATAAATTATATTTTATTTCCCCCATATTTTATAGTTTTCTTCATATGGCTACTATTCTTTTAAAATTTTTTATTTGTTCTTTTTAGATATATATGACAATAGAGTATATTTTGATATATATAAAAAATGGAGTATAACTTTTTCTTATTAGGACCCCATTTTTATGATTGCACATGATGTGGAATTTCACTTTTCTCTCTACATTCATTTCTAATTATCTTCTGGAATTTTTAGATAGCATATGGAATTTTTTATGTATTTAAATTATAACCAGTACTGTTGATATTAAAAAAAACCTACTAATTTTTATGTGTTCTTTTTTATATTTTTGTTCAGATAGGTCTCATTTCCATCTTTAACATTCATTCCCCAGTACTTTATAGTTTTCCATAATAATATATAGAATTTCTACAAATTCACTTACAACCAGTATTTGTGGTATAAAGTAATCTATATATGTTTATTTTTTTATAAATAATTAATTATATTATCCTATTTTACTAACATTTGAGTTTGGGTTATTTAAAAACAAATAAATCCAAACTGAGTTCCCCACTGCATTTGCTAGATACATCAACTGACAGGAAGCATATTATAGCTCTATGTTTTAGTTATGTCTATTGCAAAACAAGGGCAATATATTCTACTTTCTCAAGTAAGTTATAGTAAGTTCAATGAATGTGCATTTCTTCTCTTTCTCCTACTTTCTTATGCAACTTCTATAATTCGTCACTAATGTATGAAGTTTAAGTCAAATCTTTGCTTAGCTGTGGCCTTTTATATATAATGTTAACTTACAGAAAGTGAGAAATGCTTTCTTTCAGAATTCGAATCCATTAGTGTAAGAATCACAGTTTTTTAATACATTCTCAAACTATTTTTCTGGCTCAATATTCCATTATTAAGCATAGTGTGATGGCACACACCTGTAATCCGAGTAGCTAGGGAGGATGAGGCAGGAGGATTGCTGGCTTGAAGCCAGTCTCAGCAAAAGTTCGGCACTAATCAACTCAGTAAGATCCTGTCTCTAAATAGAATACAAAACGGGGCTGGGGATGTGGCTCAGTGGTCAAGTACCCCTGGGTTCAATCCCTAATACCCCGCCAAAATAAATCCATTATTAGCCACCAAGTGTGTTCATATGTGATTATCTTTCTGATGCCACAAAATTTGACCTGTACTGATATCTGAGACGTCCTTCCCTCTTTTTCTGTCCTTTTTTTTTTTTTTTTTCCTGACCGACCATTCTTTCTACTGTTACATATGTAAAAACTACCATCAAGATATCAAGGGAAAAGTATGCCTAGAATGACACAAAAATTCAAAAAATGCTTTCAGAAGTTACGATCTGCTCTTCTTTAAGCAGCTAAACTACACTTTTATCATTTACTCAAGAAGGAGAGGAGGCAAAAAAAAAAAAAAAAACACAATCCTCAAAAGCACTTTTCACTCATGCCAATAAATTAAACAGATTTTTCTTCCTTATTTTATTGGTACATTACAGTTGTATGTAACAGTGATATTTGTTTTTACATATTTGTTAAGTGTGCACAACATAACAATATAATTTGGTCAGTATCATTCCTCAGTTATTTCCCCTTTCTCTCTCTCCCTGCCTCCCCCTGGTCCCTTTCTTCTCATCTACTAATCTCCTTTCGATTTTCATGAGACACCCCCCAACACCTTACTTTTCCTTTTTCCACTTTGACTTCCCCATATGAGAGAAAACACAAACTTTGACCTGAATGTGGCTTATTTTGCTATCCTTTTCAGGGTGCTGATTTTCATAGTGGCTGTACTTAAATTAAGTGTTTTTAAATAGATATAAAAGAAAAAAGATGAATAAAGTGCTAAATTCTAGCCCTCCTTGAAATTTTAGTGAGTTCTTCAGACAATACAATCCTGATCACCTAAAAGTAAATACTTTTTTTCCATATTGAGTTACATTCTTATAAATTTTCCTGGATAACTCTGTGTATACTCTGCTCAGAGATCACAGTCATGTATTTACTTGGTTTATGTCAATGAAACCAATAATGTAAGCAATTACGTTGAACATTGTTTAATTTTGTTTGATGATCACAAATCATTTTCACTGAGAAAGATAATGCTGTATTTGTAATTTGAGGAGTGCCATTTAACTTGCAAACAGAACCTGGAAAGCACCTTGGGAGGGTCTTTCTCCACCTCCTCATGTCAGCTCAACCCACTTTGTACCTTTTCTAGGTACCAGTTCCACCATTGGAATAATGTTTTTGGAACTTGGTCTCACTTCTCACCCTTCCTAGATAAATGTTAGAATTTGTATTTGTTAGAATGTCACTATTATTGCTCTTCTCACTACCAACATTGTGTTTATATGTGTGAAGTCTTCACATAAATCACTTATACCGTGTAGCCATTACATAAGTAGGTAGAGAAGAAGGGCAGGATATTTTCATTATAATTAAACCAACATACAAATTGAGTTCAGAAATATCAAGGGACTTGTCCCAGGTCTCAAAATTAGATTGCAGTGTAGCTTCAATAAGGTATTCTAATACAAACTCAATTGTCTATCTTGTGTTCAATAACAATTGCATTAATCATTTTCTCTTTTCTCTTTTTCTGTGCTGAAGAAAACTGTAGGAGAAGATGGAATATTTTCTCTTCTGCATAGTTCCACAGTTTGTTATAATAGCCCATAAAAACAGTACCAAATAAGTGTTGGGATTTTTGTTCTTAATCTCTATTGCTAAAATCCTGTTCAATAAGTAATTAACTGAGGGAAAGCATTATTGGTATTCTGTTAAAGAATAGAGACATGCATGTTTTCAATAGTTGGTAGAATGTGTGCATACAGATAATTCTTTGTCACAAATTGTTAGCTGATGTGTCCATCAAAATAAAGTAAAAATTCACAAGTGTATGGATTCCTAAGCTACAATTAAGAACTTCTGTATCACTACCTTGCAAAGAGTATTTGGTTATATTAAAACTCATTATCCTATCAGTTTCTGATAAGATTTATTTCACCTGATGTTTTATAATCAAAATGTTGTATGACTTCCAAATGGATGATGTGGAAAGGAAACCAGTTAAGACACCTGAAGTTGCAGCTGCTCAGCTGATAGTTGGGTTGCCTCATCAACCAGCCACAGTGATTTTCTGCCCTTCCTCATAGTGTGGGATGAAAAAAAATTACAAATTATTGTCTGTACTGAAATTGCATGTTCTCTCAGAGTTGAAACTTACATTATAAATCTATGACTTTTACATAATGACTGAACCTTCAAAGATTGAGCAAAAAGTGACCTATCAAGGAATTGTTGATGAGAAGTAAAAAGATAACTATTTAATTAAAAGTAGAATGAAGAGTTCGGTATTTGGTTTGGATGATAAAATGATTCATCATTTTTCTATGTTCATCCCACAATCTGTTTGAGGGTCTATGTTTCCTCAGTGTTGAATGGCCTCAAGTGTTGTTGTTGTTGTTTGGATCTGAATCAAGGGTTTTCAACCATTCTGATTTCATCTCAGTACCCTTTTGCAAATTTTGAATTATTGAAGATTTCAAAGACTTTTTGTTTATAGTTGGCTAAATTTGTTGATATTTACCATAATATAATTGAAAATTCATAGAATTATAACATATATGTTATATATATTATAATTATATATTATATAACAGAAAACATATAAACTAAAACACATATATGTTATATTTGTTATATATATGTGTATTTTAGTTTATGTATATACATGTATACACACACATATATGTGTATATTTATATATACATATATGTATATAAATGTATCTTTTTTATTTATTGTTGGTATTGGGGATTAAATTCAGGGGTGCTTTACAACTGAGTCACATCCCCAGTTCTCTGTTTATTTTTCTAAGTTTTTAAAAATTTTAAGATGGAGTCTAAGTTGCTGAATTTAAATCCTCTCAGTCTCCCAAGTTGTTGGGATTACCACATCCAGCAAAAATAATTATTTTAAAAATTCTTAAAATACAGTAATGAACTAAGTATGTGCTTACATAAATAACATGTTTATGAAGAAAATAATTGTTTCAAAAATATAAATTTAGTGGGATGAGTTTCACTCATTCACATTTTTTCAAATTTCTTTAATGTGTGGACTTGAAAATACAGTCAAATTCTCTCTCTGCTTTTGTATGTCATTTACTGGAATATCACATATCACAGAACCTTTGAAAACTTTCACTGAATACTCAGAAGGGAATGAGAGTGACAAAGAAATACAGTATCTCAGTATTACCAAAGCAGTACACTTTGAGAAATGTTTTCCTAAATCAATAGGAAACATGTATTTCCCAGATAAGCAGGTTTAATTACCTTCTGATAGGATTTCAGTATCCATATCTGGTGTCTAAAATGTGATTTACACTATTCAGAAAATGCAAAGTAAGAATAGCTAGAGATGTCTAAACTATGAATTATTTTGTAGTATGTTATGTTAGAAGTTTTAAAAAGGCAAATATGGTCTTATTTTTTGAAGGGTTGCAGGATGTATGGTGATAAATGAAAAGGGTAGTCACTGCAGATTTAAGATACGTCAAAACCTAGGGAAACTGGTGTGAGAAGTGTTCTTGTTTTTTGTTTTAGATTTTGTTTTCGTCTTAATCTTTGATTGAAATAGCCCATCCTGTGGGTGAATCAGTACAATCAAAATGTTTTTCTTGGGCTCTTGAAACAAGAATATTCATGTAGTTAGGAAGCTGGAAAAAGGAGAGGGGTGCTAGAAGCTGTAAATCACATATTAAATATTGGCCAGAATTGCTGCCTGAAGCTGGAGGCAAGTGTACACCTGCATATTTTTCATTCCCTTTTCTCCGATGGTTATAAGGCTATATGCTGACACAACACTGCCTGCTGACATCACCTCCATAAAAACAAATACAGTATCAAAGTAATAATATATTTGACCCCCCTTAGTTAATATTCATAGTGATGGTCAAGAAAGTTATAAGCAAACATCAGCTTTCTTTTGCACCTCTTAGTTCATTCTGCAAATTAATAACATCATCTTGGGAGCATTCAGGACCCTGGATAATGAATGTTAACAGCAGTTCCTGTTGGCTGCATCTGAGGATGCATTTATTTTTCTCATTATCTTACACACAATCTTTTAGCTATTGTCTGCCACTGCTGCTCACTCAGAAGCCACAGAAAGTGCTAAAGATGTCAAGAAGCAAGAAGCCTCATTTATTTTTATGGCCTTCATCAGCATTTTTTTTCCTTTTCTCTCCCACATTTTTTTTTTAACTTAAAGTCCTATAATAGAATCTGCTGATTAGAATCAGAACCGTATCTAAGTATAGATATGAGAGACCTTTTCTGAAGGTGATGGGCAATGGAAGGGCATTTTCCCATATGATACCTCTGGCAGATACTAAAGCTAAAGTCAATTAATTGGTATTTCTTCTGTGCTTTCTGGCTGCATTCTAGACATTTCAAAACTGATTAAATCTAATACTGTTATGTAACAGAGTAGAAGAATTGAATGAATGAAAAATAGTAAGTGGGCTAAAGTATTGACAATAGGGACAACTAGGATAGGATCATATGTAAATGACTAGAACACTTAATGAACTGTATACCCTCTTACCTATTAAAAATTACCCTTAATTTCTTTTTATGTATCATTAGAGAAAGAAGATGGAAACAAAAGTTCACCATAAGAATGATACAATAAATATGATTTCATAATCAAAGTGGAGAGCTTTCTGAGCTCTTCCTTCCTAAGTGTTAAGTTAACTAAGATGGAATTATAGCTCAAGGATCCATTTTGCAGTACTAATAGATCACATGGCCAGAGACAAACTTTAGAAGTCATTTTCTCTTTTTCTTTTTGGTTCTTTTTAGTTATACATGACAGTAAAATTCATTTCAATATAATTATACAAGCATGGAATATAACTCATTCTAATAAGGACCCCATTCTTATGAATGTGCATGACGGTGGGATTCAAATAGGTAAAGGAACAGAACAGACACTTATCAGAAATCATTTTCTGAAAGAGAAACATCCACACACGGACAAAAAGTTAATCAATCCAAGGAGCTAAAAAGGCAGTGAAAAGTTAAATACTAAGAAAACTATAATTTAGGCATGATGAAACCAAGTAACTTGCATTATTGCCATGAATAGAGAAACATGAAGGCTTGAAGATTATCTTCAGCTCTACTGCGGTTTAGAAACAGCAGTCTCCTCAGAAAGGGTTTATGACCAGGGTGGGTTTAATTTATTTAAAAACAAGAAAACCTCAATTATTCAAATCAAAGAAAGTAGGTGCTAAGGAGGATTATTAACTCTCAATTACATTCATTCTTTTGTAACCATCTCTCATTCTGTCATGTGTCAAAATTAATTCAGAAAGTGAGCAGACATGGGTGGGGCAGGTACTTTGTGGGACATAGATAATAAGTCTTATGGAGGTGAAGGATGGGTGGTAGATGTGGGCAGAAGAGGAAGTGTTACTGAATAAGGTAAGAATGGACCAAAATAGACTACTCATGATTTTATCAAGACCATGTATCTCTATAAAGAACTCAAAAAAACTTAACACCAAAAAAACAAATAATCCAATCAATAAATGAGCTAAGGAACTGAACAGATACTTCACAGAAGATATACAATCAATCAACAAATTAATAAAAAGAAGTTCAACATCTCTGGCAATTAGTGAAATGCAAATTAAAACTAAGATTTCATCTCACTTCAATCAGAATGGCAATTATCAAGAATAGAAGCAATAATAAATATTGGAAAGAATGTGGGGGAAAAGGTATACTCATACATTGCTAGTGAGAGTGAAAATTGGTGAAACCATAAGGAAAGTTGTAAGGAGTTTCCTCAGAAAACTTAAGATGGAACCACCATTTGATCCAGTTATCCCACTCCTGTGTTTATACCCAAAAGACTTCAAATCAACATACTACAGTGACATGGCCACATCAATGTTCATAGAAACTCAATTCACAATAGATGAACTATGGAACCAACGTAGATGCCCTTCAACAGATAAATGGATAAAGAAAATGTAGTACATACATACACACACACACACACACACATATGTATATATATATGATGGAATATTACTCAACTTTAAAGAAGAATGAAATCCTGGCATATGCTGGTAAATGGATGGAGTTAGAGACTATCATGCTAAATGAAATAGCCAAACCCCAAAATCCAAAGGTCAAATGTTTTCTCTGATATAAGGAAGCTAATTCTCAATAAGAGGGGGATATGGAAGAATAGAGCTACTTCATATTAGGTAGAGGGGAGTGAAGGGAGGGGAAGGGGGTATGGGGGAATGAATGATAGTAGAATGAAACAGACATTATTACCTCATGTACTTGTATGACTGTATTAGCTATGTGATCCTGGAATATGTATAATCAGAAAAATGAGAGATTATACTCTATGTATGATCTATCAAAATGTATAAATGTATTCTACTTTCATGTACAACTAATTAGTACAAATAAAATTTTTAAAATTTAAAAAAGAAAAAGAAATGACAAGCTCAGAAACAATAAGTTTGTATATGTGCCAAAGAATATTCCCAAAAATAAAGCCATACTTCGAAGACAAAACCAAAGCATGTATCTCTTCCGTTGTTTGTGATCATTTCAAAACTATATCTATACTACTGCCATTTTCCTAATCTCTTTTTCATCCCCTAGTTAGTTGGTCCTTGCTCTGGTTTTAGTTGCTTTCTATTCATTATCAAATTATCATCAGTTGTCCTTTGTCACTAGGGCCAGCAAACGCTGAATTGTATTGCAGTTTGTTCTCTTAGTCTTTTGAATTCTGCTGTCTTGCTCGAAGAGTTCCAGGTTCCACTAATGGAAGAGAGTAAAGGGTCCAAGATTGTGAGATCCACTCAGCAGTTTTCTCAAGCTTCCAAAATCAGAGAGAAAACCTTACAGTTGAAGGTTTCAAAGAGAGACCTCTATAAAAGCTAATGCCAAATTATCAATGGTCATTCTAGTAATGGAAAAATGTAGTGCTACAACTTTCTAAAAAGTCAGGGAAGCATAGCAGTAGAGGTTTTTGCAGTAGAAAGGAACCTATTCTAGCTCATTCTAAGCACTCATCTAGGCAAAAATGTAACTCTCAGCATAGAACTGTGAGATCTCTATGGTTGAAAGACAAACACAGAAGGTAAAGCAAACACTGAGTAAGAGATGTATCTTCAAAACAAAATTATGCAACTCTTCAAACATTTTGCCTCTTAAGGCTTCAGGCATATGATAAGGATGTGATTTAAAAAATAATAATGTCTAATAGCCATCTTCAAACTAATGTATCATCTTCAATGAACTTTAAAATCTATAGCAGTTCAGAATTGTTTATGCTGACTTTTTATAACAGAAGAGTAGAATAATGAGTGTTAAGAACATTCTCCTTTGTTCTAGAACCACATTTTTTGCATCAACAATATTATATATTATTCACTGTAGTTTTTGGAAAAATAAACTATTTGAAAGCATAACTATGTATTAGCCATCTACTATGTATCTGTCACTGTTTTAATTTTACATAATTCACAAAAGGCCCCTGAGGACTGTTGTTATTAAAAATAAAAGAAATGAATCAGTGACATTGAAAGCTGAAGGCAAAGACATATTTACAGGATGCAAAGAAATATTCGGTCTGAATTTTAACTGAAATCCTAGAAAGATTCTATGATTAAAACAAAAATGAAGACTTCATTTGAGAGGTAGCATAGAAACATCTATTCATTCAACAAATATTTAAGTGACTTCTTTATTCCTAGAACTGTCCTTAGTTTTAGAGATAGAGCAAAGATTCTGACAGCATCCCTGATGCTCTGTCTCATGGAACTTCCAAGTTGATAGCATTTTAAAAATTTTGGTTCACTCAGACTGTAGCATGGAGGATATATGTTTGGGGAAAGACTTGTATGGAATAAGAATGGAGCTGTATGTTAGTGGATTTTGAAGGTCAGGCAGAAATGTGGACAGGGTATTTTTTAATGGAATCTCATAATTTATTCTGCATTTCATGAAGAAACTCTGTGTCCATATGGAAGTTGCCCTGAAATTTTTCATTAATATTCATATAATATTAGAAATCACATATTCTCTTAATACTTCCAACCCTAATATGTTACATGTAACTGATCTGCAAGTTGCTTATCATCTCAATCCTTAGAATAAATTATCTTCTTGTACTCCTTCATGCTATCAAGGGCCTGGGAATATGACTATATAAAATTGTGTGAGTATTCTTTGAAATAGAATATAAATACCACCAGATAAGTGACAGTATTAGTTAAGACTTTGATGCTAACTATTTTTATAACCATGGTCATGTCATTAACTACAATATCTCAGTGTTTCCTTTGATACTAAATGGGAATCATGTTAACTATGTTGTCTTTTCCCCCAGGATTGGTTTAGACTTCAGTGACTCAATATATATGAATGGCCATAGACAAGTAAGTTAAACAAGCAAAAATTCACTTAAATCAAGGCGTCCTGATTCACATTATCATATGATTAGCAGTTCAGTGCATTGTGAAAAGTGCAATATTATAAACAACCCCTAAATTTTCACTTTGTGTGAGATGATACTATGTAGCATCTACTCTGTCCCTCTAGAATAATACAAGGTACTTATATCTCATATCCCACCTAATGGCGTTTGTCACAGTGAAATCAGTGGGTGATGGACCAATGCTGGCCTTTCAGGAAGTCAGTCATTTTCTGACTTTGGGTGGCTATACAAGCTTGTGTTATCAAGTATGACAAGGAATGTATGGATCTATGGAGATAAACTACATTGTCTTAAAAATGTTAATGATCCCAGTTAGAGAAGCCATGGAGACTTACTAAGCAAGCCCTTGGCATGAGGTGAGAAAGGAGAAAAAGAGGTGAGAGAAACTGAAAAAAGAATTTAGGGATGCAAGGAACTGTAGATGCTGGTACAATCTCTTAACACTAATCTTTGGAAAAAAGGGTCACAGAGATGTTGAGTGACTTGCACAAGGTCATCCACAGAGGCATTATCTGAATTGGAACTAGACGTCATCTCTTCTGATACTCCTTTCCCTGCCCTTGCCGGTTCTTCCATTTTAAATGATTTTGTGACTGCTTACTGAAAGTTGACTCTGATCTTCTCTTCTGCTCATATTTAAATCCTTATTATATTTGGGTCAATTTTCCCTCTTTTCACAGTTTGCAATCTGCACACTTTGTAATCCTATAAATTTAGTGCCATTTGGCATTTCTATTAATATGCCATTTATTCCCCGATTCCAGATCTTTAATAAAAATGTTAAATAAAACCAGACCTAGCATTTGTTACTTTTTGTTTATAAGCCTTTCCTCAATTCTAATCTGACTGATTTTCTTGTCATCTAAGCTCATTTAAAACAAATTTGCAAGTAAAATATCATCAGACATAGTATCAGATGTTTTGCTAATGCCTAAATATATCACATTTTCCCTTCTATCCATTAATTTTGAGAATTTATCAAAGGAAGGAACTCAGCTTGTCTACCATGAATTTTCATTTATAAACTCCTGCTGGTCTGTGTCTGTAAGCCTCTTTCTTTTAGTTGTTCTGAATTGTTCAACTCTTTTGTAAAATAATTCCCTTCATTTTTAACATGCGAAATTTCCCTCTTTAACACCATCACAGACAAAAAACGTCAAGGGTGAGTATAGGAATGACACCAAAATCCTACCACCACCCCCAGCTAACCCAGTACAGTGCAAGTGCAGGGTATGACTCTGGCCTTCCCATCACATTGCCAAGTCCATTGTTATGGATCATGAGTGATCCTGGGCCAAGCAGATATTTTTAAATGACATCTCCTCTGCCCTGACTTCAGTCTGTGTCACTGCTTCTGGATTTCTGCCCTTACCCTTTTTCAGTGTGGCTCTCTGACAATTTCTATCCCTTCTCAACTACCATTTTTCTTTACCCTGTGATGATACCCTCAGAATTACCATAGCATCTTACCAAAAAATTGGTCAATATATTATCCTATCCCACTAATTATTATTTTTCTTTTTACTTTTTTTATTATTATTACTGTGGAATTGAACCCAGGGGTGTTTTACCACTGAGCTATATCCCCAGCCTCTTTATTTATTTATTTATTTTTTTATTTTGAGATAGGTTCTCATAAAGTTGCTAAGGCTGACCTTGAATTTACCTTCTTCCTGTCTCAGCCACTCAGGTCTCTGTGATCACAGGCAGGTACCACCACACCCTTATTCTTTATTCTCTGTAGTATAAAACTGAAACTCCTTAACAAGGGATAAACAGCCCTTTACAATATGCCCTCAAACCCTTTCTGTCTAAACATCAAACTCCTCAATCTTTTCTATCATCACCACCTTCACATGGACCAGGGATACCCTTTCTTTTACGTCTTCCTCTGGTGACCTTTACATCCATCACAACCCTGCTCTTTGGTATCTCAGTGACATTTTTTTTTCCATTTCTTCAGGCAGGCAAGTGGTCTGCTTTGGAATCTGTGGCTCTTGGCTCCTTTTCCTAGTCATTTCTCTCATTGTAACTGTTCCTCATAGGAATTCTGAGCTGCTTTAGGACAGACAATGTTTCTTCCATCCCTTGCTTGACTTGGCTGCCTGCTCAGAAGGAGCTTTAAACATTATCTGACTTTGCATGTGAATGTTAAACAACTTTGAATGTAAACGTAGATTGCATTTGGAAAATGGATACCTCCCCAGTACTACGCCTTTTATTCTTGCGTTTCTTTGCCAAACCGAGACACCAAATTGCTTTTTCTATAAACACAGAGATACTTACTTTGAATAGTGAAAATATTCCTTTGCCGCTTCCAAAATCAACACCTGAAACATTTGTGACAGAAATCTGGTCTTTGTTTCTTACCCGCTCTTCACTGGTAGAGGTGATAGGATACTTTCCTCTTATTAAGTTTGAACTTGACATTATAATTTTGCTAACAAGCTTCTAGAATCAATTCTAAAGTTGTTAGATTTCTTTGGCACATTAATGATCATTACCACATTTCAGAAGTATTTCATTCCTTGCCTTTTCTACACAATCTCCCTTTGCTGGGACCATAAATTGACGTATTTGACTGTCCAGTCTTTCTTGGATCTAATACCTGGCAGAAACAAACACTGTTCAGTCTGTAGGATTAGATTCATCTGACATGTAAGTTATTCCTGAGCATGCCCTGTCTCACTAGTCACTGCTGTCTAAAATTGATTCTGATGCTCAAAACTCAATACCTATTAGGGCCAATATAAACATTATTATTATTATCCCTCTGCTCACAAATCAACCAAGCTACAGCTCTCTCAAATTTATGGCATGTTCTTGCCAGATCCAGAGTCAAACTCTGAGCCAGTTTTTAGTACTTTTCTCTTGGATGGGAAACTCAGTCCTTATTTTCTGCTCCCTAAATGATGTTCAATCCAAATGAGATACATGCTCCCTCACTCCCCTATACAACCACCTACGAAAAATAGTGCCTTGCATAATTGAGTGTTGTACAGTCTATTAGTTCTTTCACATATATTTTTTCATACAGTTCACACAATTCAGTGATGAAGACAACTTAGCCAAAGGAAGAACTCTGTAGTTCAGACATTTTCTAACTTGTGAATATTTCTTTATAAACTCAGTTCATTAGTGTGGGATCCTGGAATTAATCTTAGTTCCTAAATCCAATCACCAATCTGTTCTTATAGATCTTGTCAGATATTTGGAGTCATTTATGACATAGTTCTATGCTTTCATATCAAATTTGTCATTAGATCACTCATTCTACCTCCAAAATATCCATCGTATCTATTCTTTCTTCATTCAGATTCAAGTCCCCACTGTCACCCTTCAAGACTCCTCTAAAGATTGTCTCACTTCCCACTCTTTCTAATCCTTCCTGTACACCAAAGCCAGAATAATTCTTTTTCTGAAATAAAAATCTGATTACCTGATTCTTCCTTTAAAATTGTTTACTAGGTCCCACTTTCCTGAGGATTAAATGTGAACCCTTCAACAAGATAGCTTGGATTTTCTCTATTTTGTTTCTTCAGTTTTCTTTTCTCGCTTTCTCTTTGGACTCTATCCTAGGTATTCTAACCTCCTTTCAGTCCTCATTCGCACTGACTCACTCTCATCATTGAGACAGGCACTCTTTTCTCTTTGGTACAAGCCTCTCTAATCCCAGCCCCAGTTCCCTTTTGGATATACTTTGATTGTCAGGTCTACCAGAGCCCCTTTCCCATGGAGCCTCCCACTGCCTGGATTAAGTGTGTCTACCACAGCACTCCCCATTGCCTGCACTTCACCGTGCCCACCATGTAAGACCCATTCCCCACTAGGTTAATTCTTTGTCTCATCCATCTTTTGCTCCCCGGTGCCTGCCGTATTGTTGGTTCTCCATAAACCTGGGTCTTTATTGAAGAATTTCTGTCTTCATCCCCTTGGATCTCAGGTTCCAACAGAGCCCAGGGCTACCTGTCTGTTCTTTCCATTTCCCCCATTGTTTCTGCTCTGTCCCCAAAGGAAAGCTCGGTCATTCTCTTTCCTGTCTTATAGGCGGAAAGAGAAAATTGGACAGTGTTTATAAAATGTTTCTAATGCTTTAACCTCACAAGAGTGATAGCCCTGTTTCTGGCTACTGTGTGACTCCTTCTGCAATTTTAGTTTAGTGACCTTTACATGAATTGTATAGAATGATCTATATACCACCCTGTCAATTCCGGCAGGAGTTCTTTATCTGTATGTACACTCTATGGCTTCTTTAAGTAATATTTTCCCCCTAACTTTGTAATAAAAAATAAATGAAAGGTATTTCAGGGTTTTACCTTCATTTCCCATGCATATACTTTTCCTTTTGTTGCATTGTTATCACCAAATTTGCCATCAAATGGTATTTTAAGGTGATTTAAAAACGATTATATGAAGTGATTTTAAGTTTCTGAATTACAATTAAAGTGCCATTTAATCACACTTCAGTTCTTGAAAAAGAACAAGATGTTTGAATGTGAGTAAAAATGCAATTACCTGAATGACACCTAA
Organism: Sciurus vulgaris; assembly: GCF_902686455.1. NCBI lineage: Eukaryota > Metazoa > Chordata > Mammalia > Rodentia > Sciuridae > Sciurus > Sciurus vulgaris. The sequence goes on from NC_136472.1 coordinate 78,691,240, forward strand.
TTCTCAGGAATTTTGCATTAACTCTCTTGATAATTGCCCTGATTCTTGGTGATCCTGACTCAGTCTCTTTTCAGGTGAAAGCTACTATTTTATTTCCACAGACATTTACTCTCAAACATCCAATGAAATTGATGGAAATTTCCTTAACTCTGTTTGAAAAAGAGTTTCTGCTTTCTTTTTCACCTTGTAGTAAAAATGTGGAAAATCATTTTTTCCCCTTTTATGAGAGAATGGGCCTTTCTAGCATTATCTATAGAGGATCCACCAGGTGGGGCTTCTTAATCATGTTTTATGTAGATGGCCCTGGTCTAGCACAAAAGCAGAAAATCCATAGAGAAATAGAATGATGTGTATTGTAACAGTTTTGATAGTAGAATGAAGTTCAGAAATATCACACAAGTTACCTAAATGGAATCTCCATAAAAGCCTAGTGAAAATGGTCAACTTTTAATACAGTGATTTCCAGCCTTGGCTAAATGGGGTGAAGGCAGAGATTTGAAAATTGAAATGCCTGTGCCCCAATCCCAGGGATTAGGATTCAATTGGTTTGGGGTAAGACTTGGAAATTTGGTTTTGAAACCCCATTAGGTGAGCCAAATGTGTACTCAAGGTTGAGAAACTGTCCTAAGGTCACTAATTTAGAGCTATTGTCGGTGATGCCTGCTAAGCAAAGTTGCACCCCATCTACCCACTGATCAAGCCATGGGGCAGGAAATAAGTTGTAGTTCATCAGCAGATGTAGTCCAGAAGCAGCCTAGCTGCCATATCACTTAATTTTCTTCATCATTTAAAACTCAGACTTCTTCTAAGGCAGACAAGAATGGACATAAATGATTACATTTCCAAATATACCTCTTAACATCTTCACTCACTCATCAGCCTTGCTGCTCTGTTTCTTACTGTGCCCTTTCTTTCTCTTAAGCACTTATTATGATTTACTTTATGGGAATTTTGGTTCCTTCTCTTCCTCTGGGTGTTTGTTCAGATATTCCTCTTTAATATTGTCTCCTGCCAAGATCTTGACATGCAGTAAATTTTCTTCTATTTCTTTTTCCTAGATTATCCCCTGAATCCCTACTACCCAGCTTGACTAATTCCAGTTTCTATCCCCAGATATCTGGACTATATTCCTCAAGTTAATGCCAAGGTCTTATTTTCTGTTGACATGGGGAAGACATGGTCATTCCAAAGAAAGTCCTGTCTCATCATTTATGAGTTTAAACTTTGCCCCAATAGTCCCTAGAGGCATCTGTTTTGTCTTATAAATTGAAACTGACATTCCCTAACTCCTTTTTTAAACATCACCAACCCTGTCATAGCCCTGTTTATAATTCATTAAAAGAATATTGTTCTTAGTTCTCACTAGGCATGAGATTTTTAAAGTATAAATTGTCTAAGTTTAACTATTATCTAGCCCATGCATAAACATCTACAATACCATTCTTGACCATTTCATGAGGAAAACGAACAAAAAAAGTGTTTTATTCCATGATATATATTGGTTGCCATATTTTTAGAATCATCTAATTTTAGAGCAAGAAAAAGTGGCAGACTTATAACAAAATGATTCAATGGAGTATCCCAGAAATGGAAAGCAAAGCAAAAGCAAAAACAAAACAAATAGAAACAAAGCCATGGAAAAAGATAAAAGGAAATTGACAGCAAAATACTCAAGCAATAGGACTGAAATACTGCTGAGAATCCCATCACATTCTCCAGAAGAAATCACTTGGACACAGCTGGCAGATATACAAGCCAGAGAGAGATAGGAGCCTAGGAAATCTGAAAATAGGGAAGGACAATTTAGCTCTCCTGCACTGGAGGTTGTTTTGTGTCTCTGGGAAAGACTCAGATATGCATGTTTATTTGCTGTGCCGAGGATTGGACCCAGGGCCTTGCCCATGGTAGGCAAGTGTTCTACCATTAAACTACATCCTCAGAACTTTTTATTTTTTTAATTTTGAGACAAACTGCTAGGTTTCCCAGGCTGGCCTCAAACCTGTGATTCACCTGCCTCAGCATCCCAAGTAGGTGCTATTATAGCTCTACACTGCAGTGTCCAGATTCAAATGTATTTACTGCCAAAATCTGTGCTTTTCTCACTGTCTTTTAAAAGTAAGTAGTATACTCTTTTATTCACTTAACTCTTACCCTCCATCACAGAGTTTTTTTCTTTTATTCCCTTGTTTCGGCTAATCCTAAACTCTTTCAGTTTATGAGAGAAGGAAGGTACATATACATTTGTGTATATGTTTGTGTGTGTGTGTGTGTGTGTGTGTGTGTGTTAGTTTTTTTCTGCTGCTGTGACCAGACCTGACAAGAACAGTTTTAGAGAAGGAAAAAATTAGTTTTGGTCCTATGGTTTCAAAGGTCCTATAGAGAGTTGGCTACATTCCTCAGGGTTTAAGGTGAGGCAGATCATCAGGTGTGGTGGAGACACACATGAGGAAGACATCACATGAGGAAGCAGAAAGTGAGTAAGCTCAGATCACTAAATATTTACCCCAAAAGCGCACTCTCAGGGACTTACTTCCTCCAGCCACATCCTACCAGCCTGCAGTTACCGTTTAGTTAGTCCCTGTCAGGGGTTAATACACTGATTGGGTTAAGGCTTTTATGACCCAATAATTCCCTCCAAACCTTCTTGCATTTTCCTACATATGAGCTTTTGGGGACACGTATCTAAATCACAATATTCCACCCCTGGTCCTCAAAAGCTCATGACCATTTCACAATTCAAAATACATTTAGTCCATTTCCACGAGTCATCAGAGTCTCAACAGTTCCAAGATTTCTCAAAAGTCCAAATCCAAAGTCTCCACTGAGACTGGAGGCAAACTCTGAGTGTGAGCCTTGTAAAAATCCAAAACAAGTTACATACACCATATGAAGGCATGCAGTAAACATTTGAAGTCTTCCATTTAAAGAAATAGACAGATAGAAAAAAGGAATGGGACCAAAAAAAAAAAAAAAGACCAAATCCAGCTAGGCAAACAAGTACTGTATTTCCATGTTCTGCTTCTGCAGGACATGTAATTTGAATGTTCTTTTGAAAGTGCTTGTATAGCTTTGCCCCTATGACTTTGCTGATTGAAGCCCACGTGGTTCTCTGTTGGTTTATCTCTGATTGATTCCTGCAGGTTTCTTTGGCAGATATTCCACAGTACTGGCATTTCTTAATCATGGTGTCTGTACTGCAGCTTTGGCTTCCTCCTCATATCTCCACCTATTGTCCTACCAGAGGCAGCCCTGAGGGACTCTGACCTGGCTGCACTTTGCCTGGCTTCCCAGGCTTCCTCATTCCCGCATCCTGCATTCCTGCAGAATCAGCCTCATGGTTGCCTCCAAGGTTTATTACCTGGTGAAGCAGTAGCCAAGGCTCCAGGGACCAGCAGCTGTAGCAGCCTGTCTGAATGACAGGGTGGCTGAGCATGGCACCCGAACTTCCTAGCTGCCCTGTGCAAGCAGGATGCAGAGTGGTCCCTTGAAGTAATTTGTATTTTTACTCTCTGCAGCCTGAGATGGATATGGTCTTGCTAATTCCTGAAATGCCCTTGTAACCGGCTGACAGATTTGACTCCATGGAAAAATCATAGGCCAGACAATATGGGCAATGACTAAACACACTACATTTTGCTATGAGACTCCATATTACGTAGGAAATGCTTCTCCCATGGGAACACCCGGCCTCTGTACCCTTCATCAGTTACTTAGCATGACTTGTTTGGCAATACAAATGACGAAATGGCAATTCTTGTATAATGAAAAATTGTTCTCTTTTTGATTCCTATTTTCCTAAACAATGTACCATGTTACAGTGATGTCAACGGTGATTGTTTAGACGTTAGTAACATTCTTTAGTTTGTATCTAAGTAAGGTCATTTTGACCTACTTCCCCTTCTGCTAATGATTTCAAATCTCATGATGTTAGTTTGTAATTTTGAATCATAGTAACAGACACTATGATTGGTATAAAAACCCCTGCAACCCTATGGTAGGGGCTTTTCTCTCAATAGCCACTTTGGGGGCATTGTGTGAGACAGTCAGCCAGCTGGCTAATAAAGACTCTCAAATTTGGACTTCTCAGTGGCAATTGGTCTCTTCTTAAGTTGTGCCCCATAACACCCTCAAGCCATCTTTCTTATCTGGGCAGAGTCTTTAGCCTTTCTTTAGTGGCAATAATGTCTTGAACAACTGCAACTTACACTCCACCTTTCAACTCCAAGTTTTTCAAATCTTTTGGCTCTGCTTTCTGCTCCTGAATATCACACAAACATTGACCAAAAGCCAACAGCAATACCCATGCCACTGCCTGAACATTATGCTGCCTAGAAATTTCTTTTGCCGGATTAAGTTTAGCCTCACAGAAATCTTCAGGATGCAGACAAAATGTAGACAACTTCTTAGCCAGAACATATCAGGAAGGAGCACTAGTCTAATTTCCAATATAGTCCTCCTCCTCCTCTGAAACCTTTTGAGCCCAGTCTGCTGTGAACAGTCTTACTGGCATTCTGGTCTTCTGAGCTCCCTCTAGAATCACCCATTAGGCAGGTAGCCTGCCACAGGATAAGAGACTGCATGGAACAGAAACAAGGTATTCTGGCTAAGGCCATTGCAGAGCATCCTTCCCTAGGCCTCTTCCTCAGCTGCCCACAGATTCATGAGTCAGAGTCAGCCAGTGAGACCAAAAGGACCTCCCACCTTAGCCCAGTGCAAGCTGCCAACGTGCAGGATAGCAAGAAAAATAAATGGTTCTTACCTAAGGCCTTAAATTTTGTGGTATGACATTATTTACCAAAACCTCACTGATAACAAGGATTGTATTTGTTCTTTCTGTGTGAAAGAATTAGATTGAAATGAGTTGCTTTGTGAAACACCATATCATTTTTCCTAGCAAAATGGTTGTAAGTAATGCTTTATGTAATTTAACTGAAAAATGTGACCATTCAAATATAAACTTTAAAACTTATAATTGCAAGGAAAATAAATTGACCATTACACAACTTTATTGATCTGTATAGTTTGATCTTTTAAGTAGTTCACTTTAAAAATGCTTTTCTTACAATCTGAATTCAGGGAAAGTAGAGGAAAATTGTCTTTTAATAAGTTTTGCTACTGTTTATGCAATGACTTAAGATTGTGAATTGTCTTCACAGATTTAATTGATTTGATGTAAATCTAATTTTTTGTACAATAAAGCAGAATGACAGAAAATGATCTACCCAATCATTTTCATTGTGTGGTGGTGCACAGGATGCATCTGGGAGGATGAGGCAGGAGGATCACACGTTTGAGGGCAGCTTGGACAATCTAGTGAGACTCCTGTCTCAAAAAGTAAAAGAAAAAATATATATATTTGACCCCCAACCCCGCCTTTTTTTTCCCTTGGGTACCAGGGATTGAACTCTGGGTCACTCAACCACTGAGCCACATCCCCAGCTCTATTTTGTATTTCATTTAGAGACAGGGTCTCACTGAGTTGCTTGATGCCTCGCTTTTGCTGAGGCTGGCTTTGAAATTAAGATCATCCTGTCTCAGCTTCCTGAGCCGCTGGGATTACAGGCATGCACTGCCACTCCCAGTTTGATCCGTTTTTTTTTTTTTTTTATTCAGTTTTGATATGGCAGAGATATCTGTATCCAGATATTTTTGAATATAACATCATATAACCATTTGCCACAATACTTAAGATAACAGCCTTTAGCTCAGACATATTTAGGTTTCTGTCCTTGTTTTCTCTCTTGCTGGTCTTGTGGTCTTAGAATAACTTCTTAACTTCACAATACGGATTCTTGCAGGGCAATTGTGGTAAGGACTACAAAGTTATGCAAACAAATTTCTTGCAAATATTCCTAGTATATAAAAAAGAAACCAGAAAGAACTTTTTTATTTAAAGACCATAGGAAGTAAAAACTTCAGTGAGATAAAGTTCTCTTTAATAATTTAGGATTTTACACAGGAATACTGAACTTGAGGTTCACATAGAATTCAGGGATGGTGGTCTATACATTTGACTAAAAACAGTGTACTTCATTAACTTTCAGATATGAATCATTTCCTTCAAAATATAAATGTAAGCAAAATACCACAATAGTATTCCTAGTATCTGTACATTTTTGCTAGTGGAAATAAAGGTGTCTTGAGAGTATATTTTAATTATTAAAGAGATCTTAAAATATTATTTACACCCATCACCATTTTTAATTATACTAGTTATTAAATCTTATTATTTAACACTTTAACCAAAAAGGACTGCTACTCAATATAATTTGCTTTTTCAAAAAATCTTCTGTATTCTTTCCATTTATAGTATTATTTCTAGGAGGAAAAGTAAGGCATTTTATCTAATGAGATGTCTAAAATCTGGAAATGTAATCACTCATTCATTCATCCATTCATTCAGTTATTATCCCATCGATAGTATGAAGCACAATGTTGATCCTTTACTACTATTAAGCAAGGACTTCCAAGTCTATTTAACTGCAAGTTGCTTACTTAGCAACTATTTTATTCTCTTCAGATGTTCTGAAGAAGTGCAAAGATGAACATTAAGACTCACTGAAGCCTGTTTGTCCAGACTATCTCCAATTTAGCTTGAAAGAATACTTTTAAGATAGATGGAAACACTACCATTCAAAGAAACATGTACTGTAGTTATTGTACCTGCAATCTGAAGAAAACTAAAGCTGTTCAAATCTTTGATACTCTCATTCAGTCAATACTTTTGGACTCTAGGTCCTAAGACAAATTTTGGAAATGCAAAGATGAGGCTCATTTTGGAGGAAGAGACTCAAGTATCTTATGAAAAGTTTTGTGATTTTAGTATGCACAAGACACGTAAAAGTTTTCTAGAGAGGTGAAGGAAGGAAAACATACCTGCCATGGATCTTCACAGGTTAGGAAGGGTTCTTATGTAAAGAAAGTGTGGAATTAGTTAAGGGGGACCAGAAGGCACTAAAAATATGTAATAGATTAGGCTAACTACTATAAAACAAAACAAAAACAAACAAACAAAAAAACCTGGTCACCTGTTTTCCTGGGTCTTCATCTAGACTGCATTTCCCAGCCTCCTTGAGTAGTTCATGTGGTCATGTGACTGGGTTCTAGTCAATGGGAGGGGAACACAAGTAATATATGCTATCTTTAGACCTGGTTCAAAAGCCTCTTGCAGGTAACCAAATAAGATGGCTTACAAAATTAATACAATAATCATCTCACTTATTTCAAAGATTCAGAAGTCTAATCAGTTTCTTGGTATCCAACTGTCTTGATGTGAATAAAAAAAATAAAATAAAATAAAATCAGAAATTTTAATAATTCCATGAACACAGAACATCTTATTTAGAATTTAAAAGCAACTTGAGAAATCTCCTGGTTTCTTATGAAATTTCTCATGAGTGACTCTACTTATAGGAAACAAGTATGAATGGATAAGTAGAAGTCAGAATTTTGTCACCTATGAGAGGACTTTGACATTTGTTTTGATCTTCATGAACATACACTGAAAATACATGGCATGTTAATAATTCATTAAAACATAAGGAATTATGTATTTTAGTACACAGTGGCTGCTAAACAATCTGTTTCCTTGGCTGAATATATATCATCATTATGAAGACGAGAATTTTATATGGATTTTTTGGATTGGGATGATTTAAACAGAATCATCCAAATTCACCTTGACTTCTCTCTTTCTATTGGTGAACACTTTTATAAATGACTATATGGAATAAAGATTGCAGTTTATGAAGTAGAACCTCTCCCTATGGGTAGGAAGCAGACTTTATGTACCATATGCTGTAGTAAAGTATACCAGAATACTTTAAAGTATTAGTACCTCTTTGTCCAGTATCACAAATAGAATTTTAAATGAAAAATTTTGTTCAGGTTGAGGAAAAAATTACATTCATACAGCATACACTTAATACAATGTAGATTTAAAAACCTGTGGGTAAAAGTTATGTCTCTCATGTCTTAGTGCTAAATGCATTGTCAACAATTTCAACTAATGAGAATAATAATTGAAGATATTTATAATTAATTTAGTCAAAATTCAGAGTTTCTTTTATTCATTTGCAATTTTCAGATTGAATGAAATATAGGTGAACCTACAACTTAGCAATTCTTTTTTACACTTTTAAAAAGATTTCATGCATGGAAAGATTCAACCTTTCAATTACTTTTTTAATGGTATACCAATGAGGTACAGCAATCAAATAATTAAAACTATCACACTTTATTTCTGATATTTGAGAGAGACAATACATACTCCACGTGAGAGCCTAATTTTTTGTCACATCTTTTATACTTAGGATCAATCCAGCCTCGAATCAAGCATTCTAGTACTGACAACAAATAGACATCAACCTCAAATATCCTAAAGGCCCACTTTAATTTATCCAACCAATACAAATTTATCACATATGATTTTGTGAAAATCTTAGGCAATCTGTATTTTCAGTCAGGACAATACCGTGGCTTAATAAGCTACAGAAATTATATCTTAACTTTTATCAAGATTCCAGATGTGGAAGAGAGAATGTGGACACCTGGCCCCCACCATGCCCAGTAGCTGCTGTCCTGTGGTGTTACATCCTGTTTATATTTCCTTATATGGCAAAGGAGACTTTGCATATGTAGTTAAAATTACTAGTCAATTAGCTTTAAAAAGGGATATGAACCTGGATTGTCTAAATGTGTCCAGTGCAGTCACATAAGACTTTAAAAGCCAGAAGAAGAAGTCAGAGAGGATCAATGCACCAGAAAGGTCCAAAACTACCTGTGATTTCAAGACAAAGTAAGCTATGTGAAAAGCACAAGGGCCAAGTTAGGTCAACTGGCAGTGAGCTTACAAGAATACTCCACTTTCCCAATGAGAATTTCAGTCTATTTGACACCTTATTTCTGTCTTGCAAGACCCTTGGTAGAGAGAATAATTTCATTGTGCTACACGTCTGATCTATACAATGAGACAATAAATAGGTATATATCAAGCTGCTTTATTTTGAGTTATATAAATAGACTCCTAATGCATCCGTGTCATGAGAGATGGTGGACTTTCCTGTACATAGGTACCTTCTTAATGGTAGGTTAGACTTTGAATCTTGCAGGCTCACTAGAAATCTTCTGATGTCTGGAAATTTACTAAATGACCACCTTCAGATTCCCCTAGGTCATTTTAACCCTCTGATTTCTATAAGCATATGAATCAGTAATTTATACACACACTCTGAAACACATTTTCATCTCGGTTTCACATTGAACTAATTTCTGTCTATCAGAAATAGCCTATACTAGACAGCACCAATCTCCTAAAGGTAATAATTTTTAGAAGAATTTTTTTAAGGGATAAAAGAACAACACTGAGGCATATAAATCTACTGAGAATGTGAATCATGGTAACTGATGTCAGCCCACTAGTTTATATTCAACATCATTAATCTCTTGGACATGACAAATCTTGGTAGGAGAAGGGAATAAGTTCCAGATAATACACTTTTGAAGTAATGAATAACCCTCCCTGTGAAGTGTTTTAATGAGTCTCCTTGTCAGATTTAAGATTCTATTATTAACATTAGAAAATGGAAGCCCAAAAAGATACAGTCACAAATCAATTTCACTCTTCCTTCATAATGAGTCCCTAATTGACCTCAATTTCTGATATAGTTGCATATTTCCTTACATCCTTAATTTTAATGACATGTATAGAATTTAGTAACTGAGCATAAAGAAATTTACTTGAACTCTCTATTTTTATGTAGCTTAATAGATGAGATATAAATCATCACCACTTTAATATGAGGATAATGAGTGTATTTGTGTGCCTTTACACATTAGAGGATGATCACATTGTTAAATTAGCGTTCCACTTTTCATATTAAAATACATGATAGGAATAACCTCAAATGCCAATATTCATTATCTAAGGTTACATGGTTGGAGATTTACATTTGATATTTTTAGTGGCTAATAAAACATGTCATTACTTTCTCAAATTCACATTTGAAAAAAAAATGAAGTACAAATAAAGTTGACCCTTCAAGTGGCCAGAGCCTTGATTTATGACTTCTGACATTAAAAATATAATGAAATTTTCCCCCAAAGAATCACATGTTGATATATATGTGTACTTAAGGTTAACTCATGAAAAAAATGAAATATCAGTGGAGGAGAGAGAGAAGGGACAAGAAAAGGGAAGAACTGTGGAATGAATATAACCAAACTTTCCTATGTTACATATGTGAATATACCACTATGAATCTCACCTTTAAGTATATCTATAATGCACTAATTAAAAATAAAACTATGCATAAATGCAAGAAAAATTGGTATAATACAGACAGAGTGAGTGGGGAAGGGAAAGGGGAAGTCCTGGCGACTGAATTGAAGCAAATGAAATTCTGTGCTTGTATAATCATATCAAAATGAACACCAAAATAATACATAACTATAATGCAGTAATGATTTTAACTTAACATCTTTAGTTACAGTATTTTCTAACAATATTCAAAGTTGAGTATCTATTAGAACAATTTAGTCTTGCATATATGGAAGACTTATCTGTGGTGGACTATTTCTAATATAGAGCTATCTTACTCATTGTTCACTTATAAGGTTTTTTCCCTCATAAAACAAATCATGTGACCTAGTGAGGATACAACATTTTATTTATTTATTCATTTTTCTAGCTTGCATTGAAAATAGGGTAGTCACTTCTGTCAGCAAACCTCCATTGAGTTGTGGGCTCTAGTGTATTTGGTTATGAACCTTGAAAAAGCAACTCGAAATCCCTAATCATCAGTTTTCTCATCTGCAAATGGGTAAGTTTTCCTACTTTGAAGAACCATGTAGGTAGTTTTAGACAATTCATGCAAACCACATAGTGCAATGCCTGGTAACTACAGCTCACGTGAAATCTACCAAATACAGTTAATGTGATGACAGAGCTAATGGTCATGGTGACAAAAAAAAGGTGTTGATGTCTACATCAGGAAATTTTCTTGGCTCTAATCCTCATCCTTCTTTAGACTTTCTTTTGTTCATTACACATTTGAAAATGGAAGCATTTTCTGATCATTGGCTTTTGCCAGGTGTTATACTACATGCTGAGCATATGAAATCTGAAAAAAAAATTATCCTTGATAAGAAGAAATAATAATTTTTCACATAATTGCTTTCAGATTTATACTAAGTTAGTATTGATACATCTAAACCCTGCTTTATATTTTACATAATATCTACCATGTGATTTCAAGGTTAATATATTTTACATCCCTAACAGAAATACAAACTCTTATTGACAACAGTTTTTATTTTCACTTTTGAGGATTTACAAATCTTTCCCATCCAATGAGTACTGGATAAAAAGTCAATGATTCAGAAACTAAATTAATCAATCAATAAAATTATAATTAATGTGATCAGATTGGATGAAATGTGACCTTTTATCTTTATCCTTTTCCTTGTATTAAATATCCCAAGCTCCAGGAACAATTAGCTACTCAGTACTCTCAGAACCTTCTCTGTTACACCTTAGGCTGGGCATGGACTCATTTCTGTGCTTATTCTCCTCCCCTCCATTACTAACTTTTTCCTATTGTTAAAATTCCTCACTCTCTTCCTCTTTCCTTTCAGTGTAGAATTCCACTCCCTGCACGCAGTCAGAATGTCTTATTCTGGGGCAGGCACAGTAAAAGTCTCTAAGACTTAAGTAGTACCCAAAAGAGACAGATGTTCTATCTGTACCAACATCACTGACAGAAAGTAATCAGTGTTATTGGGTAAATACTGATACAAATATTTAGTATTGTACAAGTATCCTGTGAAATACAAAGTGCAGGATGCTATAAGAATGTATGACTAGAAGACTTAACCTAGCCTGAATCATAGTCAAATTCTTAGAGGGAGGGACTTTGAGGCTGAGATCCCAGGTAGTAGACAAGGATCAATGGTTTAGGACTTGGGGTATAATGGGAAGCCTTCAGAAGTATTCACACCAGCAGACACAGAATGGCATCACAAAGATTTCCTTTGGAAATTTGGCAAGATCCTTCTTCCAGGGCTTGACCTATCTTTCTTTATATTTATATAGGTAGCACAATGACCAATGTGTAATTGGCTTTTAAAAAATATTTGTTGTATGGATAGCAGAATCGTCTGACCACAGAACTGGCTGGTTCTAAAGTTTTGTGTGCAAATTTTCAGGGATGCAATGACCACATAGGGTGCCTTTCAGAGCTTGGAATTTAGCCTTCAAAACACAATAACTGCAAGTTTCTCACTTTAATTATTCTACTTTACACTCAAAATAATAGTCAATTTATAACTAGATCCTTCTATCAGGGAAAGCTAGAAAAATTTAAATGAAAACAATATTTAGTTTCTATTCTTATAGCAGACACTTAGTTATGATCTTCATTATGTTGAGGAATAGTATACAAAATGTGTAATTTAGACAAAATAAAGTAAAACAGGTCTTTTCAGTGTTATACTGATACATCAATATATTGGTTAACAGGTCAAACTGATTCTATTTAACTCTCTACAACAGAAGTTTTTAAACTTTTTGATCCCAGGTCCCATTTATACTCTTAAAACCATTTGAGGATCCAAAAGAGGATTGCAATTTGTGTGTAGTATCTATTGACTTTAACCATACTCACTCATCTAAGCTGTTATATATTTAAAAAATAATCTTTCAAATAATTATATGAAACTCATTTTATGCCTGAATAAATCTCACATTTCTATAAAGGAAATATGTTTCCTAATATGAACAAATAGAAACTAGTGAAAGAGGCATTGATTTGGATTTCTTTTAACGTTGTATTAATGACTCATTTAAAAGAAGACCGCTACGTTGTTCTTATATCTTGTGTCCACATTCAATCTGTTACCATAACACATATCACCAAGTCTCTGTAAAACAACTTCTGTGAGCAAAGGACAGTGAAGAAAGCAAATGGTTTCTCAGTATTTTTAAGAAAACAGTTTTGTTTTTGTAGATCTTCTGTAAGTGTCTGGGGACCCCAGGTGGTGGATCACCCTTTGAGAAACAGAACTCCAGTTTACCATCTCTGAATCTGACTGTCCTTTGGAAGCCCAGATACTGTGGAGCTACATGTCAACTAGCAGACTGCTGTCAATTAGAAAAGTTAAGTCAAAGGTTATCATTTTATTGGCCTGAATGACAATAACCATTTTTATATAAACTGATAATCTTATTTTAATATTCTTTATTAAAGCAAAAGTTATGTACATACACAATTCTTCAACTGCTTGTGGTATTTTGATACTAGATTTTTTTTATATTTCTAATTTCTTTAGCCCTTCCTCTGATGGATTCATGTCAATCTCCTGATTGGTATAATATTCTCTGTCTCATAGGCTGAGACACCACAAGGAAAATTCAGAACACACCCCTTTCACACCAGAAACCCTAAAGGGGAAATTCTGCAGATATGTTTTACCAAGCACTCTGTAACTTCAGCACAAATGATAAAAATCAATTTTCTGTTTGATGGAGGTTCCCAGAATCAATCTTTTCCTTGTCATGAAATACTTTATTGTGGTTTCTTAATATAAAACTATTTATCCTTGATGAAGAATGCAAAGAAAAAGATGATAAAGTATTAAGCCAACACATTTAGAGATGCCTGAGGCTTGAATCTGGACTAAATAGATTTAGCAAGCCTTGATGTAACATGAGAAAATCAAATGTAGAAGAAAAGAAGTCTGGACATCTGTTGTCTTTCCCAGGAGCCTTAGGCCTGAATTAATTCTGCTTTGAATTAAAGTTGGCAATGGACTAGAGGCATAAAGGGACTTTTTATTTTATTTTATTTTTAGCATTGTTATTAGGGGAACTAGAAGAACTATGAAAGTTCTCCTGCAATAAAGGATCCTGAGAGAGCAAAGGCCTGACACTTTAAAAATGAACGAGCTGCTTTTGTATAACTGCTCTCATCTTTCATAAGAGCAAGTATGAAATGAAGTTTCTGAACATTGGAAACTCTCGTTCTTATCCTTTGTGCTGTGATGGAAGAAGACAATGCTAAGTACACCGTGGAGGGGTGGGTAGAGGGGGTTTGAAGGGAGCCATGCGTGGCATTTTGTAGTAAAGAATATTAACCTGAGTCTGGAATTGGTTCTCAAACCTAACTGTGCATCAAAACAACCAATGGATATTTCTGCAAATACAAACTTCTTGGACTCACCCTGACTTATTGACCAGAATATCCCAGAAATAGGACTGGGAAATGTATTAAAATCAGAAGAAAAGAATCCAGTCTACGCAAATAGCATACCAAATCAAAATCCAGCAAGCCACCAGAAGAACAAACTTGCCAAGTCTAACAACTAAAGAGGTTTAGTTCTGAAAGCATCATAAAACCCTGGCATGCCATGATTCTGAAGCAGATTGCTAGACATGCTTTACCAAGGACCCATGCTTGAAAATACAATCAAAATAAAGAAGCAAATAAATCAAAGGGAATTCAAACTATCTTTATAAATTAGGTCCCATCCAGTTACCTGCAATTGGAGAACCTATCAGAAAAGAAAGATAGGAACCATGGATATACTATAACTCGGCTTACATATGTCATACGTTGTTGGGACTAATGACACATTAACTAACTCAGGCTGACTCCTTACTCCCTGGCGAGTGAACAAGATCAAGGCCTCAAAGGCAGTTTCAATAGTTAATGACGATGAATCGGACCACTGTCAGGAATTGGTTAACAATAGTTCCGTGAACGTGATCAGCTGGTGCTTGCCATATAGACTTATGGGACTTTTGCCTTCCTGAACGCCCCATGCCTTGCTGACCTTTAAGCTGATTGGTTCCTGCCTAGCCCCCACCCTACATAAAAGCTGTGTGATTTCCTCAATAAACAAGTTCCTGCTGTGACGGTTCTCCCTGACGTGTCTGATTGTCCTCCACAGGGAGGGCTGGGAGCAGGCGGTCAGTCGGCCTTACCTATCCAGGTCTGACCTTGTTGGGGAGTGTCCCCTTCCCTTGTCGCTGGTCGAGAAGGGCGAGGGGGGCTTAAGACCCCAACAATACGTACATATGTGTCACTCATGTCTGGGAAAGTCAGAGCAATAATAATCTAAATATTACAACACTGTTTACATATGATATGTAATATGTAAATATCAGTGTTATATGTAAACAGCTTTGTTATTAGGATAGTTACTATTGAGCTCATAAATAGTATTCAGAAAGAAAAAGGGAAAGAGCTACAAAGGAAACAAAGAGAAGAAAAGAATGAAAGGGAGAGAGAAAATGAAAGAGTTTTCTTTTCAAATTGCAAGACTTCTTTGAAATCTCTTATATCCTTGTAGGTTATGGAAAACTGTGGATAAAATATGACTATATGATGAGATCCCATATCTAGTATTATCTGAGTGGGCATAACTTAACCTCTCAATACCTCAGTTACTTTATTTGCAAAATGCAGAAATAGCATTGCAGGAGAGATTTAATGAGTTATGAAATAAAGCACTTAGAATGGAGTCTGGTTGTGGTTATAAAAAAAAACAGAAGTTAGCCAGGACAGGTAGTATAGGCTTTTAACCTCAGTGACCTTGGAGGCTGAGGCAGGAGGATTGCCTTGGAAATTTCCAGAGACTATAAGCAACTTAATTGAGACCCTGTCTCAGAAATCAAACATGAAAACCTCTGGGGATATAGGTCAGTAGTAAAGTGCCCCTGCACTTTCCTTCAACATTGCTTTCTTTCTTTATTTTTTTATTTTTTATTTTTGGTACCAAGGATTGAACCCAGGGGTGCTCAACCACTGAGCCACATCCCTTCCCTTTTTTATATATTATTTACAGATAGGGTATCTTTGAGTTGCTTAGGGCCTTGCTTAGTTGCTGAGACTGACTTTGAACTCACAATCTTCCTGCCTCAACCTCTCAAGCTGCTGGGATTACAGCTACACGCCACTGTGCCTAGGAACATCACTGTCTTAAATCTGTGTAATGGAGCTGAGATATCTGTGCTGGGAATCAACATTCCCTTATTTATTTATTTATTTATTTTGGTGGGGGCGGATGGGTAATGCTGTATTTTCAAATTGCCTAGGTTCAAATCTGTATTCATATATAACTCTTTTTGTAACCATTGGTGAATATTGAGAAGTATGATTAATTTTAACATTATTATCTCAATTGATTCTATTAGTCCAGTAGTCTATGAACCCTTTATGTTCCATGTTGGAAACAGAAAGAAAGACGTGAACTCTACAGCCAGAAGTCCTGCTGAGACGCAGTGTTATCCTTTGAACTGTGCCAGTCTACATGAGGGGCCTCACTGCTCCCTTGTCAGAAGGAAGACCATTTCTCAGAAAAAACCCTCAAGTTAGTCTTGATTCTTGTTTCAGTTATACCATTTCTTTGTTGTGTGACTTTAGACTAATTATTTAATTTCATAGCTCCATGTTTATGTCTATGAGATGAGTCTACTTATAGGTGCAGTTCAGAGTTTTGGTGGAAATAATGATGAAATAATGGTTGTAGAACTCTAAAACATGATTAGTAAAATAGAAAGTTATGTTCATCTCCCCTTTTTAAAATATTGAGGCATTATTTAACAATACTCAGTATGTATTAAATATTGACTATGTATCAGGAACTCTGCTACAAGTTTACAAAAAACTTTATTTAGTGTCAAAATGTTAAGGGTGTGAAGACTCAGATGCAAGTCATGTCTGTTTTTTATTATGCATACAGGCACTGCAACCACATTGCTTGGATCTGTATTTCTAGCCTGTTCCTTAAAAGCCTGGAGCCCTTGGATGAGTTACATAATCTCTATGGAATATGAATTCCTCTGATATAAGTTGAACATTATAAATTGCCTCTCTCATAGTATTGTTGAAAGCATTCATAAATCAACACATAAAATGTTGTTAAGAATATTACCTAGCACATAGTAAGTGCTCAACAGTACTAGCTATTAGAAGCATTTGCTAGTGTTGTTATTATTCAACTAAGACAATAACCACAATGTCTGGCGACCCTCTTCAGTTGATTTTCAGAGTAACACAGACTCTTATTCTGAGCCACATAAAATGTTATAACCACCACAGTGTCAGATTGAAAGTATATGAAATGCTCAGTAAAGTAGTTAACATTTCTCAAGTCAGGGAGGGAGTCAGCATTTCTAGATCCAATTCCAAATCACAGCATTTTATGTATTTTTAAGTACCTAGTCACACCCACTTCACAGAGGTAAATGCCTTAGGGCAAGGGCTGTACTTTCACTTGGCTTTTGAAGTGCTGCGACATCTTGATAGTTGGCAAGAGCTCATTCTCTAGAAATTGATGGGGTGACTGAGGAAAGCCTTTAAGTAATTTAGGTGGAACATTTTAAAATCCATTTAGAAGCTATTTAGGGAAGTATGAGGCTGAAGTCAAAGTTGACGCTGCAATGTCCTATGAGGCCTGCAGGGAGAGAACCACAATCGATACAGGCCATTATCTTAAATAAGTCCAGAACATCTTGAACTTGTCTGAGTATTTTAATTCCTGTCTTGCAAAGGAGGAAAGGCAGATAGCACAAAACAAAACGGGCTCAGATGGCTTCAGAAGCAGAAAGCAAGCAGCTTTAAAACTCTTTAGCCAAGGAATGGTTTTGTACCTGGCAATTCCCTTCCTCCTTCCTCACTCTTTCTGTCTACCCCCAGGGTCTTGTTCCCATAGTCACCCACTATCCCCAAATTGTTTGAGCCTGGCAAAGGAATCAGTAAACATTCAGCTACAATTTTTTCTCCTCTACAAAAGCTATCCGGAGATCTCCTTAGGTCTGACCAGTAGTTCTCAAATATGCCTTCATATTAGAATTATCCTTGGCAATTGCACATGCCTGGGATTCAGCTCCAAGATCTGTATTCATTTTATCTAGAGTGGGAAACTGAAAATACATTGTATTAAAAAGGTTTTTAGTTGATTCTAATTTGTAGGTAGAGTTGGACACTGCTTTAAATTCATTGGTCTCTCCTTTGGACCTTAGTTTTTCTCTAATACTCTCCTGCCCTTTTATGTAGTGCTTAATATTCATTAAATATTTCAATATTAAATATTTTAAAATTGATGTGAGAGTCATGAGTTCAGGGAGCTGTCCTTTCTCTTTCCACTCAGAACCTGACCTGAAGTTGATATAAACATTTTTTGAACATATGAATTAATTCATATATTTACTCTTTTATGATATAGTGTTTTATTCTTACATTCTGGCATCTGTTGGTTGATTCTTTCATTCATTTACTGATGCATTCATTGATCAAGAATATAGCTCTTATATTATTTGAACCATGCACAAATTTCTTTTTTTTTTTATTTTTACAGACTGCATTTTGATTCATTGTACACAATTGTTTCTATGGTTGTACGCAATGTAGAGTCATACCATTCGTGTAATCATACATGTACACAGGGTATGATGTCTGTCTTATTCCATTTTTCATGCTACCTCTCTCGTTTCCCTCTATGTAATCTAAAGTTTCTCCATTCTTCTCTCACTTTCAACCCCCCATCCCCATTATATATCATCATCCACTTATCAGGGAAAACATTGGGCCTTTGGTTTTTTGGGATTGGCTTATTTCGCTTAGCATGATGTTCTCCAATTCCATCCATTTATGAATTTCTGAGTAAATGAATAAATTATTATTTATTTTCATCAAATTTTGATGCCACATTTTAGAAAAAATAATAAGAGGATAATGTAAAAGAGGATACATCACAAATACATATGATTTATAAACACAAGAGTCATGGGTGTTTTCAAAAGTACATAAACTATTTGTATGCACATATTCACACTTACACGGTATAGCTTAGTGGTTAAGAGCAGAGTTTCCAGGAGCCAGGCTGCCTGTACTGATCCAAGGTCCACCAGATATCATGTGTTTCATTTACCTCTCTGTGCTTCAGTTTCCTCGTTTGTAAAGTAGGGATAATAATAATAATAGTTAACTCATTAAGGTGTTGTGAGAATAAAATGTATTAATCTATGTAAGACAAAAATGAATGCAGTAAAATGATAGAGTATGTTATTATTTTCCAGCTTCTCCTGCATATTTGGCACTGTTCACTTTCATACGCAGCCCTTCAGGACTAGCCAAGTCAGGCTGGGACAGACTGGCTGCTCTCCATCTATCATATCACCAACATGTCAGAGTCACACAGAGAGTTCTAAATGATGAACCTGCCATGTTCCCACCGTGAATAGCCTGCATATTTTCATGGAATAATTGCTGGCATACAAAAAAATAAAAAGGTAAAAGAAAACAAATGTGTCTTGTCAACCTGAAGTCTTCCAACCATTTGAAATAATTGCTATGAATTAATATGTTGTCTTCTCCAAATAGCAGTTAACATCTGTGCTTCAGACAGATGTTCACCATGTCTGGTATAACTATTGCCCAATTATCCACATATGCTTTATTCTATTTCTCAATTCTATACAGCATATTTTCACCCAAGCATGAGCTTTTTCCTGCCACTCCTTCATAACCAGGGAAATCTATATAAAATTTTAGGGTTTTTGTTTTTGTTTTTTTACAGAGAAGCAAGAACTACAGAACACTGAGGGAAAATTTGTATTGTATATTACATAATATATAACTGTGATATAATATAAATAGGTATATTGTATTTGAATCTTCAAAAAATCACATAAGAATAAGCAAAAGAATTATATATATATATATAAAACATTGTTTGTACAAGAACTAATTAATAATGTAAGTTTTGAGATTCAAAAGCTATTATTTTCTGAAACTCCTTAATGATGAGTCTAAGATCTGTTCCTTAAACATAAAAAAAAAAAAATTTCCAATTGAATACTTTTTTTTTTTTTTTTTTGAATATTGGGGATTGCACCCAGAGCCTTGCACATGCTAGGCAAGCTCCCTATCACGGAGCTACTCCCTGACACTAACTTTCATTATATATTTCTGAAATTGTCTATTACCTGTAATTCCAGCTACTCAAGAGTGCCAACAAAACTCAGCCATTAAATTCCCTCATTTTTTATTAGAATAATCCTAATTTTCACTGGAAAGTGTTCATAATTATAATAAGGATTTTATTTACTTTTTATCTGCCTGTAGATAGGTGAAAGAATTATTTGGGAAAGAATATAATTCAATTCAGTATAAGAATCCTTTCTCTCTATTTTTTTTTTTTTTTTTTTTGGTACTGGGGGTTGAATTCAGGGGCACTGGACCACTGAGCTATCCTCAGCCCTATGTTTGTATTTTATTTAGAGACAGGATCTCACTGGGTTGTTTAGCATCTGGCTGCTGCTGAGTCTGGAGCCACTGCACCCAGAAGAAGATATCTTGCAGGCTGGATTTGAACTAGTGACATTCTGCACTTGAGATGAGCACAGTAACCATTGTGCTAAGGCAGGTCCCCATCATTTTGTAATTTCATGTTCTAATTGATAGAAAATTCTTGTGCTGAATTTTCTTCAGGTACTTACTTTGTGACCCAGGGTTACTAAAATGATTTCTCCAAGACACAGGTTTTAATCATTAAAATGTGATTATAGGGCTGGGAATGTAGCTCAGCAAGTACAAGATCCTGAGTTCAATCCTCAGTACCAGATGGGAGGAAAAAAAAAAATGTAATAAGATTATATCTCAAAGAATACTTTCTAGCCTTCTATTCCTGTGTCACACATATCTCTTACGTCACCTAGAAAAAGGGAGTTAGTCGATACGGATTTACTAAAGAAACAAAGTTAATACAAGGGTGGAGGAGAGAAATTAATCACATTGCTTTGAAGGGCTTTAGTTAGAGTCAAGTGAAATGGTTTTAAAAAACCATAAAGTGCTATGCCAGCATATCTGGTCATATCAGCTCATCATATCAACTCCACCAGCACTTCCAGCACTGGGGACTCTATAAGATGCTCTTCTGTGATGACATATGTAAGAACTTCATCTCCAAGTTGGGTTCAGGTTAAGTGATTGCCAATATTCCAATATAATGGATATATTTTTTAAAATGTTAAGCCTGAGCTAATTGTTCATTCATTCAATATCTATCGACTGTCTGCCAGGATCCAAATTCTGTGCCAGTATTAGATTCATAAGAGAGTACAGAGATGAACTAAACACAGTTCTTCTTATTAAAACATTTCACAATTTAGTCTGGGAAAATAAATACTTCTATAAATTGAAATATGGCAGGACATAAAATTATAAATTCTATGAAAGAAATGATGAGGGAACTCAGAGGAGGGAAAATATTTGTCCAATTAACAAAAATTGGAAATACGTAATTAAAACGTAATATCTTATATGATCAAATATTAGAATTAGGAAGCAGATATAAATCAAACATTTTGAAAAGTATTCATTGCATATCTTATTTTCATGTCTGATATAATATTTAACCCTGAAAATTTTGATATGAAAGAATCTCTGTCTTTGAAGGATTTAAAATGTAAGAGAAGACAAAAAAATGGTGTAAAAATAAGCACAGCCAGGTACAGTGGTTCGTACCTATAATCCCAGCTACTCAAGAGGCTGAGATAGGTGGATTTGCAAGTCCTGGGCCAACTCAGCAACTTAGTGAGACCCTGTCTCAAAATAAAAAACAAAAAGGGCTGGGGATGGGCTAGGGATATAACTCAGTTGGTAGAGTGCTTGCTTTGCAAGCACGAGGCCCTGGGTTCAATACCCCCACACCACCAAAAAAAAAAAAAAAAAAAAAGGGGGGGGGATACTGGGGATGAAGCTTAGTGATAAAGTACCCCTGGGTTGAGTCCTGAATACTGGAAAAAAATACAAACACACACATGCACATACATAGTAAATACAATACACAAATATATCCATTGATATCCTGATATCCTGAGAAACCTGACCCTGCTAAAAGGGTCTTTAGGAAGTAAGTGATTTTCAGAAGAAATATCAGCTGATCTTCAACTTGAAAGACAGAAAATGATTTAATAGAGTAAACACTTGTTCTAGATGGAGGTAAGACAATATTAAAGCACATTGGTATGGTGGCATAGAAGATCCGTTATTCTTTCACTATAGAAAAAGAAATGGTAGATAATATCATATAACATCAAAGTTAGAAAAATAGTTATAGTTTTGACTATAGATACTGTCAAAGAATGAGAAATGAAATGAAGGCAGATTAAGTTAGACAATAATTTAAATATCATATGGATTTTATTGTGAAGTTTCTTAGTAGGATCATTTAATATACATAGAACACTTTGCCAATCAAATTCCTATAATCAGAGATGAAGATAATGGAAGAGCCTTTCACATTATAAAACCAAAAATCACAAATCAGAACATGTGAATATGTTCAGAATGTGAAATGTAGCTCATTAGATCAGGAGTAAGTGAATGAAGGGGTTAGCAGGTGAGATTACTGAGATCCTTGCCACATGCTCAGGAGTTGAAACTGCATCCGTGTCTGATTAAGATTGATGTGGTTTTTTTTTTTTTTTTTTTTTTTTTTTTTTTGTAGGATGGTATAAAAGACAGCCTGTCAAAGGAGAAGAGTTAGGAGGTAGAATGAGTGTAGATGGGAATCTACAATACCAAAACTAGATTAGTGGAATCAAGAGGAGATAGGAAAGCTACCCTATGTACAAAATCTACAATTAGAAGATCTGTCATCTCTTACTGGTTTTTTTTCTTAGCTAATGTGCTAATTACCAAAGAAAGCATGAGAAAATATATTCATAAACATCAAAATTATTAAAATCAAAACCAGAACACAAATCACTTTTGAAAATCTAGTAAGCCATGTGAATTATTATGTTTTAGTGACAAACCATACATAAGTCAAATATGTAAACCTTTGCTTTCAAATGAATTAACCTTCTCCCAGTAGAGATTTTGACTGAATAATAACATGTTTCCAAATTTCTGGGTCTGACTTCATGTAAACTGGGGACTTTTTTCTTGTTATGTGTGATTTTAGGGATTTTAAAATATGCACTTCTGGGGAATGATTAAAAGAAGAATTTGCCCCAGAAAATGGGTTTTATTGATTTTAGCTTCAATTTTACACCTTCAGTTCATAAATTTAACGACTGGTCTCAGTTATGGAATATTTTGTTGAATATTGGTGACGTTACTTTGGATGCTGTAAAAATAAAGGTAGCAATACAGCTAGACTTTCAGAGTGGTGGAGATGTAGGATATACTTCTCCATGCCTCTTTGTATTTACCTTCTCTTTAGGCTATCTGCAAAGACAGTAAGCATTTTACACAATGTTATAGCGTCCTTGTCAATAAAGCTTAAACTTTACTGACATCCCAACTTAATCTCATTCCTTGTTATTGGAAAGAATCAGATTTTCCCCTTTGGCAAGAGGAATATTCCCCAAGATTCATTATAAACCCAAGGGAAAAATTTGAGGAAAAAAAAAAAAAAAACCTGGGAAGTTCTTCATAATCAACTTACATAGAAAACTATTCACAGAAAGTAAATAATATATAAAATGTATATCTATCTAGAATATAACAAACTCTTAGATATTGAAAATGCCCTTTCACTATAATTTGAGTGGCTCTGATCATCCTAGCAACCTAAGGGTGATTTGATAATACAGATTTAATCCTGTTCCACTGAAGCATGTGAGAAATACAGTTTTATAGCAGTCCTCCCTCTGATCCACTGGAGGGGAAGCTGTTACAGAGCCCAACAGCGGTGAGCACTCAGTACATATTTGGTGGTAAATGATGATGATCAGTGCTTTCCAATGAGCATGAACAAAGAACAGCTGTTGTGGTCACTGTACTACTTTATAGAGACAGGTTACCTGTCTTCTGTATGACTGTCAATAGAATATCAGTGCCTCACCTAATCCTCCCAAAAACTCTGAAGGAGAGGCAATACTTTTTTGTCTCTTGCTTTGCTGGAAGGAGAAAAAAAGGAACTTGGAGGAGAGTGATTATTATCACTAGTTCATACTTCAAAAACAACAGGTACAAAACTCATGGTAAGAGATTCTCCTCATAGTAGCAAACAGGATAAGATTCTATGGTAGTGCAAGATTCTAGAGGATAGCACTTTGTTTCTCTTTTTCTTTCTCTTTTGTCTTTTTTTTGTATCTCAAATCCTTGCTCAAATCCTCGCACAGTCTCATGCAACCATATGTGCTCAATATGTGTTTCTTGAATAGATGAGCAACTTACAAAAAGTAAGTGTGCATTGAGCGATTGCATTGGGGTCAGTGACTGCATTAGGTTAGACTTAGTAGACAGAACACATCAACACATTGTATTTAGGAAGAATGTTGGTCTTTTATTTGTGATATATATTAGAGAACAGGTAAGACATCATTTCATGGTAATAGAGCAGAAGAGAGAAAAGATGATTGTACCTGCAAGCAAGTTAGTAGATTTTGTGTCAAGATACAGAGAAGGGTTCCACCTGAGGACTTCTGTTTTGATTTGTGAGAATGGTGATGGCAGTGCAGCTGAGTTGGAGGAAATGATAGTGTGATACTACCCAGCCAGCCCTCCTCATGGATTTTAAGTTTGTTTTTTCGTTTTGTTTTTTTGCGGTACTGGGGATCAAACTCAGGACCTTGTGCTTGCAAGGCAAGCATTCTACCAACTGAGCTATTCCCCAGGCCGGATATTAAGTTTAAGCTTGCACGCCACTTCTAACAAGGCCCCATCCTTCCAGAAGCCTTTCTGGACATATTCTTCCTACATACTGTCTAACTCCAGTTACAGTCAGCTCAGTGTCCGGTTTCCTTCCAGACTTAGCATTATGAGTAATTATTTTATTTGTCAATTTATCTATTTATTATCTGTTCTTCCTAGGAGTTAGCTGGTTTGGTTTGACAAAGGATGCTGAACTTCTTACTCTTATTCACCTCTAAAGTCTTCTAGAACTGAATGCAGCAGTACACTCCAGTTACACTGGAGGCTGAGGCAGGAGGATCATGAGCTCGAGGCCAGCCTGAGCAACTTAGTTAGACCCTATCTCAAAGTGAATACACAGTCTCATAGGACTTCAATAAATATTTGAAAAATAATCGATGATTATGGACTGAAAGGTAAGACAGAGAAAATTTTTGTCTGATCAAATGATAAGGATTGGCAGCTAAAGAAAAATTTGGGGAGGAAATATGAAGTTTTGGTTAAACTGTTGTAGAGTGGAGGGACAAAAAGTCAAATGGAAATTGGAATGACATTTCAGTTGCAGAGCCACATTTGCAGATGTCACATTTCAGGTGACATCACCTGAGCAGTGTCACCTGGAGAGAGCTAAAACCATGCTGAGCCTTGGTTTACTCTGAAAAGAAAAAAATTTTAATCACAGGTGATCTCTTTAATACTACTCTACATCTTTAATCAAAGCATTTCACTTTCCTCTGTGTCCCCATGACATCTTGCATATATCTCCGTAATAAATGTTATCACGTTGATTTGCTTTTTTAAAAATACGTATAAAATACTTGTGTGGGTTTTTTTTTTTTTTTTTCTATCTTCATTACTATGATAATTCAAGTATGTGTAAAGAAGCAGAGGGAGTGGGGTGGCCACTGAATTTAAGTTTTGTTTGTTAGCAGATTTGAAGTGACATATGGTCCTCTGCAATTGCATAAAGGTACAATGCTGGGCAGCTATTTCTATGAACTGCTGGACAAGAGTTATTCTGGTCCATTTCTTCCAAATCATCCAGATCAAATTGTTTCCATACTCTTTTTTTTTTTTTTTTCAGAGTAATTTTATGACTTTCTAAATCTTTTCACTTGGCTGCCACAGGCTTGAGACAGATAATACATTTTCTTCTTCTTCTTCTTCTTTTTTTTTCCCACTTTCATGATCTAAATGGCCAAACTGCAGGAGACAATAAAACAGACTATCAATTCCTGAACTGGTTTCCATTCCTAGGAGATGACATTAAACACTACAAGACTGATCAGATTTCACATCATCAGTCCCAGTAGCCAGGCTGTGCCATGGATAATTATTTAATTTACAGCTGCAAATCACACTTGGATCATAAAATTCCTGTTGGATGAGTGTATGGAGCAAACATGTAATTAAGAATCAAGTGCCCACAACAAAGGTCTCAATCTTAAATGACTGTTATTACTTAATACTGCAGAATAAACTAAGGCTTCAGAATTCTTGAGTGGTTTAAAATCCCTAAGGTAATTTAATATTCATTAATAAAAATAGTCAAATTAGTAAAATTTTTTAGCATTTCCCATAAAACTGAAATTCAGAAAAAAATTGTGCATGCTTATAAAATATGTGGAGTTTAAAGTAACAATGTAAATGCACATATTACATGACTGCTTGTTAGTGAAGCATATCTAAGTTGTTATCCTTCTTGATGTTACTAGACGTTTAACCTCTGGTATGTTTCCTTCTCTGTCTACCTGCTTTTCCCCACTCAGCACTTTAATGGAGGATGAACCTTTTTTATCTTTCTAACCTCAGGTTCAGCAAAGTATCCAGGTATTTCATAGGCTAAGAAAACAATCATTACTTTACCTTATTGGAATAAATATTTCCATTAGGAGATTAAGTAATCTACAAATCAAAGTTACAATGGTTCTGAAAATATGAAGAAAATGCTTGGGTTATAAAATTATATATTATCATAGAAGAGTGATCATAAATACAAAATATATTCTTGTTATATATGATTATCTTTGCTCTAGGCAATAAGATTACTTTTGACTTTATTTTTTTCATTTGTTTATTTCTTTTCATTTCAAATTATACATTTAGCATTTCTTGCTAACAATGAAAGGAAAATGTACTTACAGGAAAATGTCCTTTTTTCTATACTTATGAACCTGTGAATCAGGCTGAATAAATATTGTGGACTTAATATTATATAAATTAATAAAGTATATAAATACATTTCAAAGTTCTAAATCTGAGAATATCTGGCTTTTTCAGGGGAGGAAAAAAGTAAAGCAGAGCAACAATAATAACAAAAACAGTGGAATCATTTATACATCTGAATATTGAATAGTTGATTTTTTTGGTGGATTTGAAATAAAACGAAACCAGATGATAGTTCTCTCTGTGATGATTGCCACTGGTAACTTCCCATTTGGAATATCTACATTCAGTGACCTAGCTCAGAATACATGTCTAATCATTGTGGGTTATAATGTCCATTTTGTTACATTCAATCTCATATATTTGTATTTATTGAATAACTAGTACTGGCATTGATAAGTGGTTTCACAATACATCTCTTGGGTCATTATGGTTCGCTTTAGATAATGTTTATTTCCTGTGTTAGGTAGACTGTTCCCCCAAAGATGTCTATGTTCATACCCCCATAAAATATGAATGTCTCAAGTTATAGGGCAAGATAATTTGAATGTTTAATTAGGGTTACATACCATTCAAGTGAGAGATTTTCTGGATTTTACAGGTGGGTTTAATCTAAACATGAGTCCTCAAAAGCATAGAACTTTCTCCAGGTAAAAACAGAACAGAGGCAATGATAGGGAAAGCTAGAGATTCCAGGTTTGACCAGGATATCATATGCCTGTTGTGGTTCTGAGAAGCAGAACCAGAGAAAGGTCTCCAGAAGGCCAGGACAGCCCAGCAAGGGAAGGGTGATTAGATCTTGTAGCACATGGCACTGAATTCTGCCAACAACATAAATAAGTTTAGAAGCAGATTTCCCTGCCATGTCTCTAGAAAACAGTCCCACCGAGCCAACATGTTCACTTCAGATAGGGAGGATCCTATTTGGTGATATAGCCGTACCATGCTAGACTTCCAAATTACAGAAAAGCTGCAAAATATGAGGTGATTTGTTACAAGAATTCTAAGAAATTAATAGCTATGTAAGATAATTCACTTTCTCTGTCAGAGTCTCAGTATGCAATCTAACAGGTGAAGATGGCAATTATTATTGTATAGATAATAACATAGCAACTTCATTTTTTAGAGCCTGCCATTCGCGGACTTTTTTCCAAACACTTTACATTGCCCACCCTGCTGAATGCCTAAAACAATGATCTAAAGTTGCTTCTGATATCATCTCCATTTTCAGATAAAGAAATAAACCTTCAAAGAGGTTAAGTCACTTAGTAAAATAAGTGGTACACAAGAAATATGTACCCAGGGTGTCATTTTCCAAAGATGGGTGTTTACTCCCTGCTTTGCATCCTTGTAGAGACAGATAATAATAAGGTTACATATGAAAGTCTGTAACAATCTTTGGCATACAAAAAGATCTTAAATGTTTGCTGTTGCTAGTTTAATTATTATAACTACTAATAACATTAGATATCTTCTTTTCTGAGTTCTTACTTTGTGCCAGATGCCAGGCACTAATCTAGACACTTTACATATGCTCAGTTATTTTTCAAGAGCCAAATGAGATTGATTTTGTGTTCATATAACAATTAGGGAAACTAAAAGGGTTTAAATAACTTTTTTGATATCACACAACTAGTGAATGGCAGAGTCAGATTTAACTTCAGTTTTGTATGATTCCAAAAACCATGCTTTAAAATTTAGAAATCTTGAAATTTCCTATATCGAACAGGACAAGAGGAGGATCACCTTTTGTTTTTAGAAGTCCATGTAGGTTTATATTTATTTTTATGAATAAAAGTCAGCCACTCAACTAATCTAAATGTCCCAGGTTTTGGATAATTCCTGGAAGACTGCCTGTTTTTCCTTTATTTGTTTTTCCACATTTTTTACTGCATTATATTTGTACATAATGTTTGGGATTTGTTGTTCCATATTGGTATATGCACACAATATAACAATGTTATTTGGAAAACTGCTTTTTAAAAATCAGTTTTTTGATTGACACATATTTGTACACAATTATGAGGTACATGTGATGTCTTGGTTTGTATATACATTGGGTTAATGATCAAATCAGGGTGGTTAACATATCCATTGCCTTGAATTTTTAACATTTTTATGGTAATTTCTTCTAGTTTGAGATATATAATACACTCTTGTTAATCATATTTACTGCAGTGATCATCAGAACTTATTCTTCCTATCTAGCAATAACATTATGCCCATTGACCAGCCTCTCTATCCCTCCCTACAATCTAAAGTCTTTGGTAACCTTTATTTCACCAGCTTCTATTAGATCAGTTTCTTAGATTCCACATGTGAAAGAGATTATGTAGAACTGGCTTTCTGTGCCTGACCTTTTGCATATATCACAATGTCCTCCAGGTCCCAATGTATTGCTGCAAATGATAAGATTCCATGTGTTTTTAAATTGCTGAATAATATTATATATAATAATATTATAATATAATAAAATAATAATAATATATATATACCACATTTTTGATCCATCATCTGTTGATGGATATTTCAGTTGAGCTCATATCCTGGATGTTGTGAATAGTGCTGTGGTAAACATCAGAATGCTGGTGTCTCTTCAACATACTGACATCATTTTCTTTGCATAGATAATCAGTAGTGGGATTGCTGGGTTATACAACAGCTCTATTTTTAGATTTTGGAAGAAACTCCATACTGTTTTCCATTCCGGCTGGGCTACTTGAAATTCATGTGTGAGACCAAGAATGAGGAGAATGGTCTTGGCCTTGCTTTCAGGCTACTTAAAGAAGTACCCCATGTTGTGAAGGTGGGGTGTCTTCCCTGATCCCTTTAAGGAAATGACTATGTCCTGAAGCATAAGAATGCAGACAGCACTTTTGGGGGCAATACATATTCCAGGTAAATCACTTTTGTGCTAGAGAAGTGTTCTTCCAATACTATTGCCCCCTGAAAACAAATTACTCCCCTACATATTTAATGAAGACCCTCCTGAGATCTCCTCTAAACTCCCTGGGAGGCAAGATATCCTATCTCCTTATTAATGCTCTGGAAGCTTTTCTTTCCTTCTTAAGCTTGCATGAGTGAACTCTTAGTATTTTAAGGCCTCTGCCATTAGGATAGGAGCATATCATGGGTAACTAAAATGGGGTTTATTACTAGGAAAAGGACAGTGGTTTGACTATTGAATTATTTTTTTGACTGTTCGGTTGGTACTGTAGTTATCACATCCTTATGCCTCATCTCTACTTCCCTCTCCCTGACAAAACACACACACACACACACACACACACACACACACACACACACACAAAGAATTCCAAAGGTATATATTATTATTCCTATTTTGTAGATGAGCTGTATCTCTAAGCAGCTAAAGACATTATCTTGGAAAAAAAAAAAAAAACCGATTTATATTTTTGAGAACTGGAGTTCTAAGTCAACCCATTCTAATCCCAATGACCTGGTTTATGCCCAAAGCACCTAGATTTCTGTTTCTTTAGTGTAAGAGCAACAGGTTCTCCACCAATCCACAGTGTATTTTCAGCTCAGGATTCCTTTTTGTGATGTAACTTCTGCAGAGCTTGCTTTGGCCAACTGGTGGTACCATCTTTATTATCACTGTATTTTAAAATTGTAATGCAATTTTTACTGGACCATTAGCACACAATCATTGGTTCCTTATGTTTATATGGCACTTCATAACTCACCAAGTATCAGTCCATATGTTTAATGTTCTCACATCTGTGTCTCACATGACATGTTACCATCAGTTCACAAATGAGAAAACAGGCTGAGGCAGGTTGAGGGATGGAGGCTGAGCTCTCCCAGTGATTTGTTTCATCAGGGAACCTTCCTGGTCTCCATGGTCCCAATGTCATACTATTTCCATGATTCCAGATAGTAATCAATACACAACTAAGAAACAAAGCCACTTTCCTTATTGAATTCCTACATTGCCTATAATGCATCTTCTGTATTTTAAGAGTTTCTAATGACATTTTTAGCTATTTTTAGTTATTTTTTTTCAATACACTCACATGGTTTATTTAAAGGTGTCGTATCCTTGCTCCACACATTGATTATAGACACCCTGCAGAATTTCCATGTATCAACATGACATCCTTGAATTAAGGAAAAACAAAGCAGTTCAAATTCTGCCTCCCTGCCCCAAATTATACATCTTTATATGAAAACCTCAGAAATGTTTATGTTATCAGCCAAAGTAGTTTGACAATCTCGGGGTAACACATTCTCATTTCTGAAGAAAATACTCAAAATATATGCTAATAATGGGCTAATAACATCTGATTCTTAGAAAATATTATCCTTACTGAAGTATGCTTTTATTATTAAAATAGCATGTTGTTTTAAAAATATATATATGATTTGTTCTTTTATTTTATTTTTTTATTTTATTTTTTTGCGGTACCAGGGATCGAACTCAGGGCCTTGTGCTTGTGAGGCGAGCACTCTACCAGCCAAGCTATCTTCCCAGCCCTGTTCTTTTAGTTATACTAAATATTAGGGTTCATTTTGACATGATTATAAAAGAATGGAATACAATTTGCTTAAAATAGCATATTTTTAAATATGTATATGCCATTTCTAGGAAAATCACTCTAAAAATGCATTTCCCTGTTTCAAATAATTCAGAACAATTGGTATTTTTATTTATCTGAACATCAGTATAATTCCTATTTATAATTTATGTTCATCTCAAATCTTACCTCCTCAAGACTTTCTCAGGTTTTCTCTAATTTAGATGTGTCTATCATGTTCTCCAAAGCAGCTGTTTTATATCTGATTAAAATATTTTGCTATTGTAATTTTTCTTGAACACATCTTTCACCAGGTTTTATTTTATTTTTCTCTTCACTTATCTTCCCAAAACTCAGCACAATCACAATATCATATACTCTGTGAATTCTCATTCAGTGAATAAATGTAGTTAAAGAATTTTTAGAAATGTAAAGTATTTCATTTCTAACAGAAATTTTTAAATATATTTTTGTATAGTTTGACATATGAGATTGATTTTCAACAGAGAGGATTTCATATGATTTTTTGTCCAAAAGACTTTCATAATAAAGGTACAGAAATTTGACCTTTATAGATGAAAATCAAACTGATTCAGGAAAGATCATAGAAATTACATGTGGGAAGTGATTGCTCACTATTGTTGATAGAGTTACAGGTGACTGAATTTGGAATATGAATGACAGGTTAATCATTGTTATAAACTGTCAACCTGAAATTGTAACTGGTTGGGGGGGTGGGTGGGAGTAGGTGTGCTACAGCAGGTTAGTTCAATACTTCTATCTAGTTTCCTTCTGATCTGCTTCAGGGTACTAGAATGCACAATGTTAGGTATTTAGTTAATATATAGGGATAATCTCTTGAGGAACTTACAGCGTAGCTTAGAAATTGAATGGAATGTCAGCTAAGGCTCAGCATAATAAGCAGTGAGATACATACACGTATAGAATGCCAGCGTGACAACAGGATAGGTTCTTAGAACTGTTGTGGCAATAGTATTGGTGTAACTCATTCTCCATTTTCACAATCTATTTTACAGTTCAGAATGTCTAAAGTATTATAAGTATTCAATACAATTTATTCCCTATCTTCTCTCTTTTGCCCTCCTTACTTACAAGTTTTTAAATTGCAATTAATTAAAGAAAAAACAGGTCTTCTTATTTTCTTTCCATTGATCAACATTGATTTTCTTATTCTCGGATGGACATTACGGAAATAGGGTATGGATCAGTGCAAATACCAGAGTGAGACTCCCTTTAGATTATACCTGTGTTTGCTTCTTTTAATAATTAGTGAATTCCTTTCACACATGATTTTGTCAACTTTAGGCTTCAGTACGTGATGTCAAAGGATATCTATAGCCAGATTCAAATGCATTCTTGGGGATCTGGTAATTAGAGAAATACTACATTAAACAGACTGAGGCAAACAGAGATTCTGTTTTGGGAAAAGCATTGAACACCCTGGGAAGAACACAGAGGTGAGAAAGGGCATCCCATAAATTCATACTCGGAGACCCAGGAACTTGTTTGAAGATGGCCATGCTGTCTCCTTTGTTCAGGACACAAAGGGCATCCAAAGTTCTTCCCTTCTCCAGGTTGCAAAGAAATCTGTGAAGATCAGAGATAAGCAGTGGGATACAGCTACCTTGGATTCAGCTTTCCTCCACACAGAATAACTGGGTATCCACTTGCAAGAAACATGTTATCATTTTGTAAATCAAAGTATCCAGGAAAGTTGAATGTCACCATGATTCAATTGACATGTGCCAGGAAGAGAAAAGTTTTATTATTTTATTATAAAAAGAAAGAAGAGGTTTAGTTGAAGTTCTTAGAATAAAAGAGAACCTGTGTTAAAGAGGAAGGATGGCTCATTAGTTTACTGTATTATACCCTGGCCCAAAAGACAACTAACTACTCAGAAGACTGTATAACCATCATAGCTCAAGCTTTATAATATCTCAAATGTACCATTAGACAACTTGATTTACATTACTTATACTGCCTTTTCCACTTAGAAATTAATGATTTTTACAATGTACAATCCTAGAGCAGAGACATTATTTGATTATTTAATACCATATGGTTATATAAGAAAAGCGCTTAAGGATTTGTATCCTATTTTAAAGTGCACATGGTGTGATATCCTGCTTTGCAAACTGTGGTCTGCATAATTCTCAGAATATCCACAGATGTGAATCAAGAGTGATGTGGAGGTTTGTGATAGAGTTTGAAAAGACAGCTTGCCAGGGGTCTTGCCCCTGCACCAAAGAGGACAGTTTTCTTTATGTTTTATATACAGGCTTTTGTGAAAGATTTTACTTGAAAGAAGAAGTATTCTTAAGCTAAAAATATATTTGAAAATCATTAGTGAATGTAAGAAATACATACCATCACACAAACAGACTAAGGATTTATACTGAAACTATGCATACCACTTACTAATGATATGACCCATTTAAGATCTTTTAATTTTTTTGATTTTTTTTCACTCCCCTATAAAATGGGAATATCACCACCAATTTTATAGAGTGGTTTATTAATTAAGTGGTATTGCATTCTGTGATGGAAACTTGCTATAAAACTTTTAAGATGTTCTTATTACATGCCCATAAATGTAACAATGTGAGGTGATTGGTATGTTAATTTGCTACTGTAGCTACCATTTCACTATATATGTGTGTTTCAAAGTATTCTTAAATATATAGAATATATAGAAATAATATATAGAAATAACATTTAGATAGTCAAAATTGATTACCTAGGTCTGCAGAAAATTCTCTGACAAATGTTGTATTCCTTCCTAAGCTTATCACTCCCCACATGTACCCTAATTATATGATCCCCAAACCACAGTGTACTGTTGATCCAGATCAGTTTTTGCTTATGTTACTCTGGGTTCTACATTACAAGCATTTTAAAGATAAAGGTAGGTTTGTTTTTTTTGTTTGTTTTTTTGTTTTTTTTCCTGTTTAGACCCAAAGACCTGACAAGAACAATTTTAGAGAGGGAAAAATTTGACACTCCCAGTTTCAAAGGTCTCAGTCCATAGATGGTGGACTCCATTGCCCTGGGCCTGAGGTTAGAGCATCATGGCAAAAGGGTGTGGTGAAAGAAAGCAGCTCAGGACATGGCAACCAGGAAGCAGAAAGAGAGAGAGCTCCACTCATCAGGGACAAAATATTAACTCCAAAAGCACACCTCCAGAGACCCATTTCCTCCAACCACGCCCTACTTGTCTGCATTTCACCTCTAAATATTCCTGCATTGTTTCACACCTGAGCTTTCTGTGGGACACCTCATATCCAAACCATAACAGTGAAACAGCATATTTTGTGAGAGCTTCCTCAGTTCCTGGGATATTGCTTTCTTGTCATCCTGTTATTCATTGTCTGAACACTTGCACACTAAACCGCTGTGGGGACCGGTCGTTGTGTAACATTCTGGGGCTACCGTTCTCCACAGCATAACCCCAGAGGTTTCTCTTTACACTACAGTTGCTTCTGTTCCCCATAACTTCTGAAAGTGGTCAACTCCAGCTTTCTCCTCATCACTCTACAACTTACTTGTGGTCTGACCCAGTGAAACAAAACCAATTAAAAAAGACATATTGAGTTAATCTTTAAAATGTACATAAAGTTTCAGTTTATTCAATGAATAACTCTACAGATCTAAGGGACAGTGTGAGGAATATAGTCAAAACTATTGCATTCTGTGATGGAAACTTGCTATAAAACATTTAAGATGCTCTTTTTACATGCCCACAAAGGTAACAATGTGAGGTGATTGGTATGTTAATTTGCTACTGTAGCTACCATTTCACTATATATGTGTGTTTCAAAATATTCTTAAATATATAGAATATATATATATATAATAATAATCAACTGACATGACTTATTGGTTAACTTTTAAAGCTTCAAACCAAATAATTTATAAAATCTCCTGTATAATAAAATTAGATGGATAAGGATAATAGAGAATAGAGAAACAGAGATATTAACATTCTTGATAAAATATAGTGATGTTCCAAATATAAAAAGAAAACATTTATGAATAGGAACTAGAAAGGCCTCAATTAAAGCATTTGTACTTAATTGTGCATCAATTTAGTTTCCCAAGAAAGGAATCATATGAAAGTATTTTAAGGAGATAGCCAGAGCTACCATTTATTGATGACTTCATATGGTAAGTCTTGGTGGATGCTTTATACATAGTAAACTTAATTTTTTACAATTAGTTTATGAAGTAAATATTATGAGATATATAGTGCACAACAATAATGGATATTAAGAAGGTTGAATAAGATGGACTTAAAGGTAATGTTCAGGATAAATGAAAAAAAAAATCAAGTTTTTTATAAAGTCTATCAAGAGAAATTTCCATTTCATCAGGTTAGTCCACTTTTTAAATATTTATTTAGGGCAACTATAGTATCCGTATGACAAATACTTTCCTATATGGAACTATCTAAATTAATACAGTAAGATAGCATTGAGTTTTGGTTAACAGGAAAGTCTTTGATGTCAGACCCAAGAATAAATCCTGACTCTAGTACTTATCAACTATGAGAGCTTGTATTAATCATAGAATTTCAGTAGGTCTTGATTTGTTATATATAAAATGGACTTAACAATCTCTATAACTTACATTGTTGTGGGAGGATGATTAAACTGATGCATACACAGTTGTTTAAGATGTAATCAGTATGTGGTAGTTAGCTGCTGGAACAGGAGGTTGTTCTCCACTTTCCAAAAGATCAAAATTCTGAAGTCTTTTATTTCTTCATTGTGAAATTCACTTTAATCCATTTAGAAATTATTGCTATTTAAAAAGGAATGGCAATAATAAGAAAGTCCAGAATTGCACCCTTAAAAATCAAGTGAAAGCAAGCAAACAAATATATTAGCCATTTTGCAGGAGAAAAGGCATAAAAGGCAAGACCTTATTCTTGATGCTGCTGAGATAACCCTACAAGAGTTAATCTTATTTCCATGACATTAATCAACTCTGCATTGACTATTACGGCAACTTCGGGTTCTTCAAAGATAGGTGATATTTATCTACTAGGCTGTTCCTTGGTGGCTTTGTGCTCTGATTTAATTTTCCTCATGTACTTGCTATGGATTTAGAAGTGTACTAGTGTCAGAAGTGAAGAGAGGAGCAGAGAAACCCTGGAGAATTCAATAGATCATCATTCATTTTCATTCCCTTCTCTCATTTCAGGCCACTCACATGGTTGTTGATTTTGGACGGCTTCTCAGCCCACAGTGACACTCAGTGGTGGTTAAGCAGACAACAGCTGAGAATTCAGGGAATCAAACCTCAAGCAAAGCTCATCTGGTATGGGAGAAGCTTGGGCATTTGATTTGAGTCAATCAATATGCAATTGTCTTTTCAAGGAAAGCTTTCTGAGTTTATAATGAATATAACTCTTTGAATGCCGTTTCATCATCACAATTGCTTTCATAGTGCATTTTATCACAGAAGAAAATTAGCCTAGTTATTGTGAATTCATGAAAGATAAACATCTTTCATCAGAATGTTCCACCGTTTATAAACAGAAAAAAAAGTATGCATTCGCACCGTTTTACTCTTGATTTCGCTGTTCACTATGGGAGCATTTAGTCACATGTGATCATCGAGCACTGGAAAAGTGACTAGTGAGACTGAGAAAATGAATTTTAACTTGATATATTTAAACTTAAATTGACTAAGTTATTGGAAAAAATTTATTCCAAATGTACTTGAAATAGTTTGGGCATATAAATCTGATTTTCAACCACGAGTTTTATGAAATTTAAATACAAGTTATCATGGAGGAGTCCCCCAAAAGCTTACTTTGAAGCAATGCCAGAACTTTCAGAGGTGAAATGATTGGGTTATGATATTTTTAACCTAATTAGTGGATTAATCTGCTGGTGTGAATTTACTGGACAGTAACTATAGGTAGGTAGGGTGTGGCTAGAAGAAGCAGAACTGTGGACGTGCCTTTGCATATGTACTGTGAACCTGATGGGTGCAGCCTGCACTCATACTCTCTCTCTCTGTCTCTCTCTCTCTCTCTGCTTCCTGTTACCATGTCCTGAGCTGTTTTCCACTGCCACATCATTCTGTCATGATGTTCTGCCTCATTTCAGACCTAGAACAAAAGAGTGGACTATCTATGGACTCAGACCTCTGAAACCATGAGCCCCAAATAAACTTTTCCTCCTTTATGTGGTTCTTTACAGGTCTTCTTGGCCACAGAGACAAAAAGTTGACTAAAACATGAAGTATTCTGGATGAAAATTTAGCATACAAATTTAAATGGACTGTAAGAGCATGATACACAGTAGATTTCAAAAACTTAATACAACTAAAATTCTTATTAATGATTTTACACTGATGATATTGATATTTTGCACATAATGAGCTAAATACATTGACATGAATTCATACAGCTTCTTTTGGTTGATTATGGCTACTGAAAAATATGAACTCACATATGTTGCTGACACTATATTTCTATTAGGCAGGATTTCTCTAGATTACGTATTATCTAGATTTTTCTTCCCAACCTACTGAAGGGAGGAGCAAACCATGGGACTTCTTTGATCAGTGGTTAAAGAAAAAAAACAGAAGATGTAGCAGACAAGCCCTGTGCTCTGTTGTTTGGCAAACAGTCAATTTCACTAAATGATCTATTCTTTACATGATCAATTTAATTATATATTAACTACATATTCTTCTCCTGAGTAAATGTGGAGGAATAGAAGAGGAAAGGCCTGTGACTTACGAATCTTATCAACGAGAAGTATAGCAGACTGAGCACATAGACAAAAAGATACAGAAGGATAAGTTGGGAGCACTGCTATGCAAGAAGTAGACCAGATTCAATGACAGGTTCAAAACAGGTTCAAGACAAAACCGTGAGAATATACTTGGGTAGATCAAGGAAGTGTTCTCTGAGGCTATGACTTTTAACCTGAGGATTGCAGATGAGTAGGAACTAGTGAAGGACCAAGCAGACAGAGTTGAATGTAGGAAGAGAGTGCATATAAATAAATCCAGGTGGAGGAAAGCTTAATGTGTTTGAAAAATTAGAAGGTCAGTAAGACTGTAATTCAGGAGTGTTGTTGGTGGCCAGAAATGAGGGTGGTGAGGTTCACAGGGTCTGAATTTTAATGCTGTAGGCTGATGGAAGGGATCTAGATTTTATTCAAAATGTCATATAAACCAGTGAGAACATTTTAAACATATGAGAAATAATTTAGTGCTATAATTTTAACAGCTATGTGGACACTAGATTGGTAAAGGGAAAGATTACCAGAAAGTAGGTTCAGGAAGAGGGTATGTTAACTATCCAGATAAGACATGATCGTGTTTGAGAAAAGAGCTGTATATATGGAGAAATGTTGAAACATTTGATTGTGTGTGTGTGTGTGTGTGTGTGCACGTGCACATGCATGTGCTTCCCCACCTGAGATTATGAGTTTTATGAAGACCAGGACCTTTTAGAATTTGTCTTATATACAGAGCCAGCTCAGACCTAACACATAATTGATGATCAACACATACTGAGTTTTAAAAAGGGAAGCCTTTCCTCACTTTCTTAAAAACCAATATGTATCCCTATTACTCAGAGAATGAAGTCCAAACTCCTTAGCACTTTCAGCTACCTTAAAGTATGACTCCAAGCTATCTTACCAACCAAAATGTCTCATACCATTTTACTTACTTCAATACTGTTTCTTACTTCACCAACTGTAAACTTTATTTTAAATCCCAGATTAAGATCAAGCACCAGTCGCATGACAGGAAGAAAAGAAGCCATAGAAAGCAGAGTTCAAGTTTATATTTTGACCCATAGCTCCCACAAGATGCATGCTGTACTTCAGACCCTTGCTAAAGAGAGGTCAACAGGGGACACGCTTCTAAAACACACCAAGACAGGGTTTCACTGTTGTAATCCTGCTCACTTATTCCACCATGCAAATCTGATGATCACCAGTCATTCTACAATCATTTCTTTGTGGAGAAGAAAGAAGGCTGTGCACTGGATACAAGTTCAGTTCTGCTTTTGTGTACTCTTTCTGGAGAGTCTGGATTCCTCTGTACCCTCCTGGATGCCCCAAAAAGGTCAACAAATAAAACTTCACACAGCACAACTGTCCAGTCAGAAGTAATTTCTGATTTGATTACCTCTCCACTCTGTTTTATTTTAATTGGGCAAAAAGACTAGGCAAATCAAGATCAATTCTGAAGAAGTATCCAAACAAATCTTTAAAAAAATACTGTTTTCTAGATGCAATTAAGGCCTATTTAGACCACAGTAGTATGTTTGTTGGAGAATGGTTGAAATTTTTATTTCCCAAAGTTTCATACCTGTGAGATATGGTCTTATTTTTGGTATCATGTTGAATTGGATGGATATTCAATAAAATGTTGAAGCGAAAAAAATTTCTGAGCATTAATTTGACAATAGGACTATTATGTAAGGATCTGAAGATAGATGGACCAATGGGTGAATGATCAATCAGCATTTACAGTTAAATAGTTACATATATTTTTTTCCTGTGACACTTTATTTCTAGTCAATATTATCCCTGAAGAGCATTATGCCTGGGATGAATTTTGGTTTAAAAGAAAAAAAATTTTAAAATTGATTTGCAATTCAAATTTACAACTTCTTGCAAAATTGTAATGCATCAACCCAGAACAAACAACTCATCAGAACCCATAAACATAGCATGATCCCAATAATGAAAAATGAGCTTTGCCACAGCCGACAATTAACATGAGAGTGGCAATCTTATCCTAAAACCTTTCTGAACATATGGGTAATTATTGAAGAACGATGAAATGACAATAATACATCAGCAAGCAAAGCTAATTGTATCTGGTTTAAAGAATGGACTGTTTCTTATTAGAGAGTAATCTGTTGCTTAATGATAATATATACACATACTGATTAAATTCCTAGATTAGATGATGATTGGGAGATACATTTTCCCAGGACATAGATGAAATAGAACCTATTTTATACACAAGAAAATAAAAATATCATTCTATGTGAGACTGGACTTGGGGGAAATAGAAAGTTTCATACCACTGTGATCTGTGTGCTTCAGTCCGTCCCTAACTAAGGAACAAGGTCTCTCCAATGTTGACCACTTTTACACTCAGTATTCTTCATACTTCATGTCCCTAATATTGCTTACCAACATGTTTTATAATTCCAGAGTCATCCTGATTTGTAAGATATTAACAGTATCTTTTTTTTTTTTGACTCCAACACTCATGAATTCCTGTTTTCTACTTCTGTGCCTTTAATTTTTGAGAGCACATGTAGTTTAAATTATATACTATACCAACTTGCCATGAACCCACAGTCTTGCCCATGCTAGTCATGTGAAATGCATCCCCAGCTCCTGTATTTTTACTTTTAAAGATTCACTAGGCATATTATCACCACTTCCTGTGTGCTAGACTCTGAGCTTGAGGAGGAGGGATTATGAATCCCACTAACTGTTAACCTAAGACAAATAACTTACCTATTTCCAAAGCGTTTGTTTTCATACTTAAAATAGAAATTTCAGTGCCCATCTTGGTGGGTCTAAGGTGATTATTGAATGCATAAGACATACAAATACTCTTAGCACACTTCTGCTGCTGAATAAATATGTCTCTTTTCTTTTTCTTTACCTAGAATCATTCATTACCTAGAATGAGGCTATTACCAAAACTCAATAATGAGTTGATTTAACACTTTCTTTTTCTAATTCTTGCCTGATAGTCTTTTTTATATATTTTCTTTCAGCTTCAGGAATGGTGAAGATAGATTTTTAATCTGGAAATTAAAAGAATGAAAGAGCTTCCTGTGAAAGAGCTGAAACACATCAGTGTCAAAATACCCTCCTGTACAGAACCGCCTTGTGCTGTTACAAGAGCAGAAGAAGAAGGATCTGGAAGAAATTGAATTGATGGAGCTTCCTAGCTTGCTCCTCTGTATTCTCCAAACCTCCCTTGAATAGCAAAAGAAACATTCTGTTTTTCCTTCTTGGTAATATTTTTTTCCAGTGATGAAAGAATTGATGAGAGCAGGTGGTGGAGATGACACTGTATAGCCAAATTAAAAAATTAAAAGGCAATACGGTACTGTTTATATTCTTTGATTGCTATTATCAAACACATCCAAGGATACAAAAAAAAAAAAAAAAAAAAAACTATAATCTAGCTGCATACTCTCTAATCTCTTTTGGATCTCATGCCCCTTGGGAGCATGCTGGAAAATAAAACATGCTTTATTTGTTGTCATAACCTAAACACTGACCACAGTCTCTGGTACATATAAGATGTTCAGTACATGTTTGTGGAATTGTGTTCTTATGTGCTAAAGGGGATTGTAATGGTTAATTTGAAATTTCAACTTGATTGGATTAAGAGATGGTGATGATTAGGAGGATTCTGGGTGCATCCATAAGGGGAGTCTAGGAATGCCTGGAATGTGGGATGGCGAACTGAAGTGGAGACCCTCCCTAAGTGTGGGCAGCACTGCCCAATAAGATGGTGGCTTGGATTGAATGAAAGTTGGAAGAACAAGGAAGCAGATGCAGATGCAAGCTCCACTCTTCTTGAATGGGTTCTTGATTGCTGCTTCGATGCTCTGAAGATATCAGATTCTCTCTTCTTCACTCTTTCAATCAAACTCTGCCAGTGATTTTCCAGGTAGTTTCCAGAAGCCTGGGACTCAGACTAGGGTAGAACTGTTAATCCTTCTTGTTCTGGGGCTTCCACCTCTTGGACTGCACAACCGCTGGTTCTTCCAGCTCTCCAGCCTGCAGTGGCCATTGTGAACTATCCAGCTTCTAGTCATGTAAGACAATCTAATAAATCCCCTTTTTATAATCATACTTCCTGTTAATTCTGTTCTTCTAGAGAACCCAAATACAGGGATAGTAGTTAATCTTGCTCATGCCAAATTTTACTACTTAATCTGTTTTGCCAATATAAAAGACAATAAGGTACAGTTTAAAAAAAAAAATAAGGTAGTTACATCTAAGTTCAAATGAAGGTTGACACTTACTAACTGAGTGGCCTTGGGCAATGTGCCTAACCATAATGAACACTGTTGCTGTTGTTGCTATGAATTGATTTATGTGTCTGCACATACATGTGTTTAAGCCCCAATCCCTGATGTGATACTATTTGGAAGCAAGAACCTTACCAGGGAATTAGATTTAGATGCGATCATGAAGATGGGTCCCTCGGCATCAGATTAGTGTCCTTAGAAGAGACATCTAAAATCTAACTCTTTAAAACCCCTTTATCTCTTTCTCCTCTTTCCCTTAGAAAATAACCATCTGCCACCTATGAAAACAGTCCTCATGGGGAACTGAATTTTCTGGCATCTTTTTCTTGGATTTCTTACAGTTCCAG
This sequence comes from Sciurus vulgaris, assembly GCF_902686455.1. Lineage (NCBI taxonomy): Eukaryota > Metazoa > Chordata > Mammalia > Rodentia > Sciuridae > Sciurus > Sciurus vulgaris. Next base: position 78,734,009 of record NC_136472.1, read on the forward strand.
AAACATGAGAAGTAAATTTCTGTGGTTTAAGCCACCTTGTCCATGGCATATTGTTATGGCAGCCTGAACTGACTAATACAATTGCCTCCTTCATTGTTAACTTTCTACATATCAATGTTTCTCCCCTTTGCAAACTGTCAGTCACTTCTCTGATACATACTCATTTTTAAACATTAGGGTTTTTAGCTTATTTTTATGTTTAACAGTCTCTTGGGCATTCAATCTGCTGCCCCACTCACATATCAAATACATATCAAGTTGGGCACATTAATTTGACAATTTACATCTTCTCCAAATGAATGTTATGACTTCCAATATAATGGACTGAGGTACAAATCAGGGATTCTTGCTAAACTTATTCATCTGAATGTTGCTTTTTTTGTTGTTTCCAGTTGGTGATTAGACAACCTAATCTATATTTCTGTCTTCATTCCCATTGCACCCCACTTTTGGTTTGCCTGTTACAGTACTCCCCTAGGTTTCTCATGGTCCACAAACTACCCTCCACCATGATTCCCCTAAAATAAGTTCTTGAAAATGCCATCCTGAATTGAGTACTACTACATTTGAATTTTTATGTTTCTTTGTCATAGTAATAATAATAACTGACAGTGATCATTGACAATGTGTTAGGGACTTTGAAAAATAATGAAAGAAGGTCATAAGAAGAATATACAGTAATACACTAAACAGTACGTGACTCAGGTAATATTTATTATAAATCTGATCAGGACTATAGCAAAGGTACTTACGGAAATGTTAAGAACTGACTGTGGAGAGTGGAAAAAGCATATCATAAGGAGTTTTTATTATGCTTAAGTGTGTGTGTGTATGTGTGTTCATTATTTCATTTTATTTATTTTTATATTTACTGGAGGTGATAGAGTTGAAGGCCATCTTTACCATCAAAGAAATCTGCATTTCTATGAAACATCACAGATTAGGGAAACTGAGGCAGAAGAATCATAAATTCAATGCCAGCTTCAGCAATTCAATAAGACCCTAAGCAACTTAATGTGACACTGACTCAAAATAAAAATATAACAAGGACTGGGTATGTAGCTAAGTGGTTGAGGGCCCCTGAGTTCAATTCCTATTACCAAAAAACAAACAAACAAAGGAATCAAATCAAATTCCTGGGAAAAGGAAAAAGAAAGTCAAGTATAAACAGATTTATTGATTAACCATTGATTGAATCATACTAATTTTAATATGAACTACTCAGGATTAATTAATAATTCAGTCACCTTTCATACAAAGTAGCGCAAAAAATACTTGTCATAATAAAAGTAATGGATCCATATAAATGAATTTTATAGTCAGAAAATTGCTCATAACTATGAGGGCGGAAGGTTTAGAATCAGAGAAAGACTGTATAGGCCACTTCCAGGTGGGAAACTATTGCCCAGAACATAGGAATCTCCTACTAAAATTGGTAGCATAAAAAACAATAAATATTTTCTGTTATTCAAGAAAATAGGAGTCAATATTCTTGGTAACTCTGTATATCTACTGAATTACTTCTTATATATCATAGAAGTTCCTTCCTCCCTTCCTTCCTTTTTTCTCCCTTCTTTTTCTTTCTTTCATTTATTTTCATAATTAAAGCTTAGCCTAAACTACTACCATATAAAATGTGTTCTCTTCTCTGAAGCAGAGTAGTCTTTTCGCAGCTAAAAACCCTACAATTCATCCTACTGATGTTAAATAAATACCCAGACATTCAGCAGTGACCTGCCTGCCCTCTCTCCTCTGACCTTTGCACTATGTGGCCTCAGTGCACCTGGATGGTTATGAAGCCAGAATTGGAGACAGGCAGTTAGTGTAGAAATAGGGGATCAGGTCAAATCGAGGAAATGGAGGCCATGAAAACCATCTGCCTCTGGAGGTTGGAGACTGCCCCTGGGAGAATGGAATGTCAAGGATCTCCGGAGCCCATTGATTACCAAATTTACCTGCCTTTATCAAGGACTGCAAGCAAGGAGTTGCTAATTAATGCCCCCTGGGCCCTTGCCTAGCTGAATCACTTTGTCCCTCCCCTGCCGCATCTGCTTTTCACTTTTTACATCTCACCTGCAAAACCAGGCCTAGTCATGTAGGCAGGAAGGAGAGATAAGAGGGGAGAGAACTGGAGAACGAAGGAGACCTTAACCTATAAAAGATGTAGGGTGCGCTCACTTCTTGGGATTCTAGAACATCAGCCATGGGATCCTTCTCCCTTTCAGGAGAAGTCTGTATTATTACCTTTAAATAAAACCTGCTTAATATGCTTGCCTTGGCGTGCTTCTCTAGTGTTCAGACTTTAACATTAGAGGAAGCGGAACTCGTCACCGGTAAACTGTGGTATCAGTTAGCCTGCACCTTCCCCTCCACCCTGTGCCTGCTGAATAAATGTGCAAGGATTGTCACCTCGTGGAGACATCAGTGTCCTCTTAACTCATTCTCACGTACACCTCACTCTCAGCATCAGTTTCCAAGAAGCTCCTTTAGGATAATTATTACTTCTAATGCGCCAAGTCATTCTTCTATTTTATCTTCTAGTATTATGTGACATTACCAAATGTTTTCATTGAAAGAATATAAAACATACACAGAAAAGTATTCATAAGCAAGTGTAAAGCTTGAATTTTTTTTTTTTTAATTTACCAACTAAATCTATTGTGCCTTATTTGATTTTCAATTCGGTTAATTTTAATTTTGATAAAATACATACTCAGCAACTGGGGATTTTCTGAGTCTGCAAAAGATACAAATAATAAATAATTGATCTTGCCTTCTTGGAGCTTGCCCTTTGATGAAATCTACCTATAGAACATTTAAGAGCAGAACAGGCTAGAAATGACTTCTTCGTCCAGTCATTCACCTAGTACATTCATCATTACTGTGAGCAAAACATGAATCAAAAAAGACACATTTAGTCCCTGCTGTGGTGGGCTCCACTAAGTGATTAAAGTGTAAAGCGTACAGCAGTGACAGTTCCACTCATTACTAAAGTTCATGTGAACTGAAGCTAACCTCAGTTTTGTTCAGGTGGGGTTGAGGTTTTTTAAAGTTTTCTATAGGATGGAATAATGAAACTAAGACCTGAAATTTTGAGGAGAGCTAGTCAACAAAGAGAGGTAAAGGTGAAATATCTTTCAGGCAGGGGTGAAAGCATCTGAAAGACCCAAGAGAAAAAGCTAGTTGCATTTGCCAGTGGCATTTGAGGAACTGAACATATTTCATCTGCCTAGCGTATTAGTGTGTCAGAGAGAATGCCTGTGTGATGACTGAATTAGAAGGAGGAGGCTGACAAAGTCTGCTCTTACAAACATGTTTATATCTACCGTCCAATATCAACTTTTCTCTTAGGATGTATTTGTTTTTTCCAAATCAAGTTATAAAATCTATATGAAAACTGCAAGTCAGATATTCTGAACAATAACATGCAAACACAAAAACAAGAACGATAGAATCTGCTTGGACTAGACTCCAGGGATCATGTGCAATTATCTACAGTGAGAAGTGGAATGGGAAGATATTGACAAAGCAGGACTTATTGAATCCAGGAGGAACCAGGCAGGCTATGCTTATGGCATCAATAAAGCTTGTGCCCAGGGCAGGATTTAATATGTGCAAACAACAGTCTTAATAAAGAGGTGTTTCCATTAATCATGGGCCAAACAGAAAACTTATAAACAATGGAGCAATATCACCTATGTACCTTGCTTTATACCTTAGTTTTATGCTCTGAATTTTCCCTATTGTCTCAGGAATAATGGTCCTAAAGGACAGGAAGCTGCTGCTTTCCATGTGAGGATAGAACAGGTATTGTGACTCTGACCTCTCATAGGTGTTACTCATTCATGTGGGAAATAGTGATGGAGGGCTTGTCAGGGTCAAGGTGGTGAATGGGAGACACAGAGAGCCTTCTGTAATGGAGCTCCCAGTGAAGAGTTAGAGACAGGCAGTGGGTGAGCAAGCAAATAAAAGTGATGACTTCAAGTAGAAATACCTGAAGAAACACAGGAAAGATGAGGAGCTACACCAGACAGGAGTCAGGGATGTTCTCAGGAAATGAGACACTTGACCTGAAGCCTGACAAAGAAGGAAGAACAGATCAGGAGAAAGGGGCTGACAGCAGATGGAACAATAAAAGCAAAGACTGCAGGAGCAAGTTTTGACTTGATGAAATGATGCACAGCGAGGCTAGTCTCAGGGAGGCATGGAAAATAGGAGGAAGACACTGAAGGAGTGTCATTCACAGAAGCAAGCAGGCACATGGTGATTTTGTTTGCTGTCAGTTTAAAACTTTGGTTTTATTCTAAGAAAATCAATGACTTGATTTATATTTGTAAAAAGAAAAAAAGCTACTCTGTGTTATAGATAAATTTTGTAGAGAAAAGCAAGTGTGGAAGGGGCTCAGTGAGGTGGTTATTGCCCTATTCCAGACTAGAGATGATGGTAACTTGAAATAGAAAGGTAATAGTGGAAACAAGAGAAGTGCACAAACTCAAGATGAATTGTGGAGGAACAAGAGACAGTGCGATGGGCTGACAGATCTGGTTCCATGAGAATGTTAATAGGCCAGACAGACTCCATTTTGCTCTAAGACTCCATGTTATGTAGGAAATAAGCTTCTCCCATGGGAACACCCCACCTCTGTACCCATCAACAATTGCTTAGCTTCTCCTGTGGGAATGAAGGAGTTAAAATTTAAGTGCCCATAATTAAAGCACAGAATCTGTAGTCTAGCAAATGAACTTAGGAAAAGAAACAAAGAGGGACAGGCCTGAGGCCTGAACATACCTAAACAAGCCTAAAATAAGACTGCCAAAACATCAAAATCTAACTGGCCATGGAGGATAAACAATCTCCACGAGGCCGTGGACCATCTGGTGTCACCCACTTTCCCCCTTCTTCCCTTTTCTTTAAGGTTAACTTGACCCCTGCTAACCAAAATAAACTGCCCTACCATACTGCTGGAATGTCAATTTGCACGTACTACTTGCTGATGTAATCAATGTAGTCATGTGCCCGCTTATGTTTGAATCAGCCAATTATGTATACCTGCGCCAAACTCCCTAACTTTTCCTATATAAACCCCTGATTTCTGAGCCTCAGGGTCAACTCCTCTATCTCCTGCGTGAGACACGTGTTGGCCCGGAGCTCCGTTATTAAAGTGCCTCGTGCTTTTGCATCAAGCCGGTCTCTCGTGTTTCCTGGAGCGCGCCATCCTGAGACTCGAGTAAGGGTCTTCTTTTTGGGGGGGTCCTACAGGAACACCCCACCTCTGTCCGCATCATCGGTTACTTAGCGTGACATGTTTAGCAATACAAAATGACGATTCTTATGTAATGAAAAATTGCTCTCGTTTGATTCCTATTGCTCCTAACCAATGTACCATGTGATTCGTGATTGTGTGGATGTTAGTAACTGTTCTTTAGGTAAGGGTCATTTTTACCCACTTCCCCCTCTGTTGATGATCTCATGATGTTAGTTTGTAATTTCAAATCATAGCATTGATGTGATTTTTGGTATAAGAACCCCTACAACCCTATGGTTGGGGCTGTTCTCGACAGTCAGCTGGTCGGCTTAGTAAACACTCAAATTTGGTCTTCTCAGTGGTGATCGGTCTGTTCTTAAGTTGCGCCTGACTGGGTGTGAGGCATTGCTATGATTTGAATATGTGATGTATCCCAAAAGCTCAGGTGTGAGACAATGCAAGAAAATTCAGAAGTGATATGATCATATTATGAAAACTGTAACCCAATTAATGGATTATTCCATTGATAGTGATTAACCGGATGGTAACTGTAGGTAGGTAGGGTGTGGTTGGAGGAGGTAAGTCATGGGGAATGCCTTTGGGGTTTATATTTTGTCAGTGGTGAGCCCAGCTGATTTTACTTCCTGGAGGCCGTGTTCTGAGCTGCTTTCTTCCACCACACTCTTCTGCCATGATATTCTGCCTCACTGTGGGCCCAGAATAATGGAGTCAGCTGTCTATGAACTAGACCTCTGAAACAGAGCACCAAATAAACTTTTCCTTCTCTGAAATTGTTCTTCTCATGTCTTTTGGTCACAGCAGTGAAAAAGCTGATTAAATGAGGTATAAAGGAAAAAAAAAAAAAAACAAATCAATGAATATCTTTCATTTATTAGCTTCAGAAAATTAGAGAAGAGAAAGACATCCTTTTTTGTTGTTGTTGAAGTTAAGTCATTTACTAGGTGATGTTGAATCTCTCTCACTTTATATTCTACAATTAATTATGGTTATAAATTTTCCAGTATTTGAAGGTGACAAGGAGGAGACCTGTCAGAGGAGACATAAAGGAGGAGGAGACATAAAGATAGACTGGGAAACTTATTTAGTCTCATGGACTGATTCCATCTGCCTGGAAATGGCTATCTAGAACATTGGGGTGGAAAAGATTTTGGAGCCTTGTATGGAATATATGGATATATTGCTGAGACATAGCAAAACTAGTAGTGGAAATAGGGGGTAAATGTCAGTCTACCCACCATGTGTCTTGCAAGTTATATGCAAAGGAATATCACTGCAGTTGGAGTCCAGTAGAATATGGACACTTTGCGGTAGAATCCCCTGGAAAAATTACCATGCTATCTTCCTTTTCATCTATATAATGGGGGTTATAAATTAAACTCCTACATATGGATAGAACTGAATTTAGTAAAATGTCAAGTGCCTGGCATTTAGTAGACAATAAATATTAACATCCTTCCTGAAGATACAAATACTCTCTCTCTCACACACACACACACACACACACACACACACACATACACACAAACTTGCATGCATGCACACAAGCACAATCTGCTTACTCCTCTGATAAATCAGATTAGATTCACATCGTTCATGCTAAAACCTGTGCATCCATCATATTTCCTCTGTCACTTCCAGATTTTCTAGATTGCTAATCATCCCAGGGGAAGAGGGATCCAGTTCAGGTTGTATTTCCTATTTGTAGAACTTCACTTCCTTGTTTCCCACACTCTAATCCCTCTCATGTGATCTCAAACCTGTGGAGAAATTAAGATGATGTAATGATAACGATGGTGATGAAAATAATAAGACCTTTAAAATAAACAGGCAGACACTATAGGTAGTCACCTAGAAGAGACTTAGAGTTCTCAGGTAGTGACTGAAGATAGCCAGTGAGTTCACATTGACTTTACATGGATGACACTCCATTGCTTTAACACAACTTTTTCTTTTTTCTTTAAAGTATTTTTCCTTTCTGTGTTGGAAGTGAGAGGGTCGGTGAGGAGTACCAGCACACTCAAAGGACATATTACACAGTGAACAAATGTTTTAATTATTGAGTTTAAATCTGGTTTGAACCTCTGAAATTCCGATCAAGTCTCTTACCTACCCAAATCCTTCAGAAACAACTTGCTTCTCTCAGAGACAGTACTGCAGTCCTTACTGTTCCCGACAAGGTCCTCAATGCCTTCCTTCCCACCATCTCACATCTCCTCTCCTGCTCCCCCTAACATACTCCCTGCAGCCATGCTGGCTTATTGCTGTCTCCAACCCAGCTGAGTGTGTCCCTGTACTCTTCTGGCTCTTTACACCTTCTTTTCTCTCCCTGAAATGGTATTCCTCTGGATGCTCTCCAGACACAATCCCTTCCCTCCTTGGTACTGAGTTACAGCTGTCCTCCTCAGTGATGTCTTCACTGCTCTTTTGAAATTTTTATGCCTTTGCCATAAATCTTTCTTCTGGTATTGTTTTCATTAGCATTCACATTTATCTAAAATAATATGTGTTACTCATTTATTTATCTTAGTAACAGTCTCTTTACCTCTTTAGAATATAAGTTCCACAAAGTAATTGTTTTTTGTATGTTTTGTTCACTGCTGCATCCTCAGTATTTAGAACAGTGTCTGGCATACAGTAGTTGCTTAGTAAGAGTTTGCTAAATGACTAGACCACTAGAACCCAAACCTCATGCATGGGTTCTCTTTGTACTTCATGTATTCAGCTACTGTGGCAAAAATAAAACAAACAAACAAACAAACAAACAAAAAAAAACTTGATGAACCATTCTTTTATGGAATAGGATTTTCAAATTAGTTGATTTTCATGTTGCCCAAGTTAATGATTTAAACGTTTTCTATCCTATTGGTTGAAAACTCCTCAAGACAAGTTAGTATTTGTTATCTTATTTAGTTACATGTGATAATGATAGTTGGTTATTTAATTTATCAATATTTGGGCATGTCTGGGGAAACTGCTGACAGTTTGGCTACTTTGTACAGACCTTTGACTAATATGTGAATCTGTAAATAAACCCTCTGTTCAGGTTTTCATTCTATATTGATGCTGATCTCTAACTATAAATTGTATGGGTGAAGAGAAGGCACGGCCTCTATTAATGCAGATGCCAAATACTCAATATTTACTGAGGGCCAACTTCTCTGCACTGTCTTTTCACATAAGATATCTTAATTTATTTAAAAACTCATAAGTGATTTTAAAGGGAGATTATCAGGAGGGTTTCAGAGGTCTCAGTCCGTAGATGGTCAACTCCATTTTTCAGGACCTGAGATGAGGCAGAACATCATGGTGAAAGTGTGTAGTGGAAGAAAGCAGCTCAGGACATGATGATCAGGAAAAAAGAGAGAAAGCTCCTCTCAACAAGGACAAAATATATAGCCCTAAGGCAAGCCTCCAAGGGACCCATCTCCTCCACCCACACCCTACCTGCCTACAGTTACACCCAGTTAATCCCATCAGGGGATTGATTCACTCATTAGGTTGAGGCTATCATAACCCAATCATTCCACTCTAAACCTTCTTGTATGGGCTCACATATGAGTTTCTGGGGACACTTCACATAAAAACCATAACACCCTCACAGTCATGGCAGCTATACAACACCACACACCAGAACCATACCTATTCTCAAAGCTAAGACTGAGAGAGATTCAATGATTCATCTGTGGTTACAGAGTTAGCAGAGAGAAGCACTAAAAGGAGAATTCAATCTGCTGGTCCCTAAGAGGTGTTATTTCTTCTACTCTACTCCAGTCATCTCTATTGTTTTCCATGCATTTCCATCTCTTGTGAACTTCATTCTGTAGTTCAGAACCAGCATGACAGTGTAAGCAAAACTGAAGCTAGTGAATTCAGATCATGTACCCAGCTCCTGGCATATGATAGCCACTCAATAAGGGCATGTCTATTCCCTTTTCCATTTTATGTATAATATTTTATAATTTTCAGCTCACATAGAGCCTCTGTCCAGTTTGAACTGACAGTGACTAGCCTACACGGTACAAATTGAAGGCTGTCTAAGCCATCTTTCACATTAAAGTGCTGATTAAATAATCCTCACCCTAGCCTTACAGGCCCAAACAGATATGACAAATTGTCACTCATTAAAAAAAATGAAGGGGCCATAGATAGGCATTTTTGATGTACGCATAAAGAGAGAAAAAAGAGAAATTGTCTAAAGTTCAGGCTGCAATTATTCTCAAAGTGCATATGAAATACAGAATAAAGGATGAGAAAATGATGAGTTTCATACGCAGAACACTGAAGTATTTTGAAGCATTTTGTATTCTTTTGTCTCTTTGAGCTACATTCAAATAAGAGAAACCACAGTTCTATAAGCTTGAAAAAAATTAAATCAGATAAATTCCGTGCCCTGAATATTTTCTGTTTTCTTCTCTACCACTGACATGGAACCAGATAAATAATTCTAGATTGTCAGAATACTTGAATTCTAATTTTGGTTTGTCAGTTAACTATTATTTTGAACTTGAACAAGTTTCTTCATCTCTTTCCATTACTCTTTTACTGAAGCTTTCGAAACAAAAATAGAATAGAGATAGGATTTAATTATTATAATATTTATATTAAGTTCAACATAAGGCTTGCCTTCTCCTGCCAGGAGAAAAGATTACACTTTATTGGTAAAAGGTGTGAGCTTTAAAATAAGACTGTTGAATTTGAATACTGCTTTGCTTGTAGATCTTGGTAATGTTAGTTAAGCCCTTAGGGTTTCAGTTTCTGTAAAACTTGACAATGGTCATAATATGTAGCTTAAGTGACTTTTATAAATGACATAGTTTATTCAGAGGGCTAATAGATTATCTAAATTAAAAGAAAGGTTTAAAATATATTCTTTTCCTTACTATATTATTACAATTGGTAAGTATTACTGAAGTTAAAATTACTTGTCATTCTTTTCTGTGCTCTGCTTCTTGCTAGTTCCATAGCTGTGGACCCAGTAATGAACTTGAACTTTCTGTCTTGATCTCTTCCTAATGAGGAATAGTTAATGCTAATATTGCCAGGTGCTTGGTAAATCAGTCATCTTACAGGTTAAGTTTCTCATATATACCATCATGTTAAATAACTAGGGATTGATGTCACAATCTCTTTTGTTCCAGCATCCTATGATTCCAATCTTCTCATGTATTACCCAAGCGTTGGACTTATTTCAACTGAAGATAAATTCCTGGGCTTCTAGATGGCCCTGTTCCTTATTAAGGTCGAACACGACTGATTAAAACTTTGTACAACAGCTCTGTGATTAGAAGGACGCAAAATTGCTCTGCAGGTATCACTGAAATTGAAGGTGACAAAGTGAGAGACCAGCCTCAGGAGCTAGGAAAGAAGTCATCTATGAGAGCTGAAGTAGGGCACACTTGCCAAGGAAGTGAGTGCAGAAAGCCCCAGAGAGCAGAGGAGTGATAAGGTCAGCTATGCACTCCAGAGCCCCTGCTCCTTACAAACCTGTTTCAGAGAACTTCTAATGTTTTAAAATGAAAGTGTGCTGCTCCATTTTAACTCCTTTACATTAATCCACCTGGGAAAAGGATGTAGATGCTACACCGAGACAAAAAGACCCCGAATCTATCTTTGGGATGCTTCATAAAGTCAGGTCTGTCAGATTCCCAGAACTACATTCTTAACTCTCTGCTCTGGATTTCTTCAGCAATTTCTAATGTCAGGGACCCTCCATTGCCTCCAAGAGAAAATGCATGTTCTCCAAGTTTTCTGGAGGACCGAGGACAGATCACCTGCAAATCTCCAGCACATTTCCTGCCTAGGTTCTCATAGTCTTCTTAAAGGAAAGGAGAAACCTGAAACAGATTTTAATACCAATTACAGCCCCGTTCCTCAGGATAACTCCCATTTAAATAAGTACACAGTCCATGACATTGAAAGCTGTATTTTACAAAATTGATCTCTTATCTACAAGCTCATTTAAATTTCTAAAAACAATAATACAGCAACTAATGGAAAAACTAAGTTCCCAGAAGTTTGCACTTCTTTTCTCTGAACTTAATTAATAATGCTTCTGATACTTTGTAGAAAATATGCAGGCATATAGACACGTTTTCATGCAGTTGTAATCATAAAATATGGAAATACACTTGGCCCTTTATGTCTCTTTGAATCTGTTAGGATTGATTCCAGGACACCCCTCCCCCCTGTGCAGTACCATAATCCCCGAATTCTCAGGTCTCTTTACAAAATGTATCATATTTGTATATAACCTACACACATTTTCCAACTCACTTTAAATAATCTTTAGATTACTTGTAATGCCTGAAAATGTAAATGTAAATGCTTTATATAAAGTTGTCTTATGTTTCTTAGGAAAAAGTAACAAGAAAAAGTGGGTATATATTCAGTATAGACACAATTTCTTTCAAAAAATATTTTCAATCCCCAGTTGGTTGACTCTACAGAAGCAGCGGGCAAGCTTTACAGTATTTTAAACATGTACCACACACACACACATTATGATTTGCTTCTGCTTCTCCATTTAATATCATCTAGACTCACTGTACTCCCTTTCCTGAAACTTAAATCTTGTCCCTTCTATCCTAAAACATGGCCCTTGTAGTTATGCATTTTTATACCCTCTTAAGTAAGCCTTGATTTTTTTTATACCCTTCATTTGGACAGACTGTTTTCTTTATTCTAAAAAGGCATGCCTACACTTCCATATGAGGCCAGAATATGTTCATTTTTCAAAACTCATTGGTAATGTATCTTTTTCAAAATACTTTTCTGTGTTTTTCCTTCCCATAAGTCTGATTATCACCCTAACTCTTGCTATCACTTTATCTTCTAATAATCTTAAAATAGTTACCACCATAATTTGTATTTACTTAAAAGTTTGTCTCTACCAAACTGGAATTCCCTGAAGCTAATTTTGCCTATATAATTTCTATTTGTCCACATTTCAATGGAGTTTTTCATATTATCTCTCCTATAGTGGGCATTTAATTATTGTTGGTTGAGACAATAAGTGTTCATTCTCTACAAGGTTGAAGGTGGATGATAACTTTATCTAAAGTGAACAGAAAAACAATGAGAAATGAACAGAGGTAGAGACCAATCTTATCATATTTCACATGACTGTTTTATGAATAGTTAGTATCAATCTTAGTGCATTTCTTCCATGCTGGTGCATGGATGGCCTGTGAAATGCATTAGTTGGATCGTCATCCACTAATATTCATGTTCATCTGGTTTATCTAGTTGTGTTTAAATTTCCACACAATATTCTTGTATGTTCTTTTCCTAAGGAATAGATATATTTTAATTGAGAATAATAGATATATTTAATATCTAATAATAATAATAGATAATAGATATATTTTAATTGAGAAATGAATCCAGATTCATCAGTGTGCTTGCTAGTGAGACCTACATGCTGATCCATGATATTTAAACCATAATGCATTTTACTATCTTGATAGCCTCTTATACACGATTCTTGTATAGTCATTGGGAAATAAAGACTAAAAATCTAGGATAATTAATTATGTCATTATAGCTTAAAACTTTGGCCTGACATTTTCCAATCCCTGTGTTTTCATGGAATATGTGGATAACTAAAGTATATTGGCTTGTGTTTTCGGTGGGTATCATGAGGTTCAACTAATATTTTCTTTAAATTAGCAGATCTGACCCATCTCCCAGAGTTTATCCTTTTGATCTTACGTGAAGGTTTTGCTATCCTGGCTAATGCAACTCTATGACTTGAGCAAACAGTATCTTCACTACTGTTCCTGTCTCTTCTCAACCAACTACCACCCCAACTCATTTTTTTTTTTTTCCAATGGTACTGGCGTAATCTTTCTCAAATATAAATCAATCATGTTACTCCTTGTAGAAAAGCATGGCATGACACTGCATTTCTCTTAGACCAAAGCAGACATCCTAATTTTTCCTTCAAGCTGCCTGAGGTAAAGAGCCTCCCCAATCCTTCAGGTTTCTCTCTGTGTTCTTCCGTTTGCCTTTTGTGCTGCAGCCAAGTGACCTTTTGTCTGTCCCCTTAGATTTGTTAAGCTCCTTCCAATCTCCCTCTGCATAGCAAGTTCCTTTTCCCTGGGGTGCCTGTGTCACACCTTTGCCTACTTCCTGACCACAGAAACCTCTTACCCTCTCTCATCTACCATACCCCACTGCTTGGTAGCATTTTCCATATTTGCAATTTGGCATGTGTTTGTGAGATCAGTTTTTTTTTTTTTTTTTTTTTTTTTTGTGTGAGATTAGTTTTATTCTCTTGAGCTAGATTATAAATTCTTAAGAGCAGAGGATGGCTAGTTTTCACTAGCTTTAGGATATATAATACATAGCACAAGGTCAATACATTTTTTAATAAATGTGCACATGAAAATGAAAATAATGTCCTTTTATCATTGACATGATGATTTGGTTTTAGTAATAAGTTGGGGGTAAACAACATACAGTTTCACAACCTAGACTTTATGAATCTGCAAAGTGCTACTTTGGGCATTTTCTGAAAATGCATCCTTGTGTAGCTAGAATAATAATAATGATAAGAAGAATAAAAACAGCAGCTATAACAAAATAATAGCATCAAAAATAACAGTGAGTTAGCAGTAGTAATAATGATGATGGTTACAGTGTAAGAGCCCACAAAAGCACTCCAAATCCATGCCATAAACTTCCAAGCTCAATTGTATTCTATGCTAAAAAACAGAAAACTGAGTCTCAAGAAGGTGACTCAGTCACTGAGTTACTGCTGGTGAAAGAATGGACATTTTTTTAAGCTGTCTGAGGTTACCCTCCCAGTTATCTTAACTCCCTAAGGTCACCCTCCCAGTCATCTCAACTCCCTAAGGTCACCCTCCCAGGAATGGAAACAAAGCCCTTAAAGCTGTTCCAAGAAACAGCCCCAAACAGAGAATAAAAGGATAAATTGAGCCAGATAGCCAGATAGTGATCAAACAGAATGATTACCAGAAACTATTGACCAGAATCTACGCCCTATTGTAAAACATTGTGAAACATGTTGTATGTTATCAGCAAACCCAGACCCCCCTTTGAAATTTCCCGGCAGCTTTGTCCCCCCTTTTCCCCCTTTCATGTGTGACTCCTCCCGATGTGTGGTTTCTGCCTTTATAAACCTACAAGATTTTCTGCTAGGGACTCGACTCCTGGAGTTGGGTCCCAGCGCGCTGGAATAAACACCTCTTGCGGTTTGCATCAAGTGACGCCTCCTGCGGTTGATTGGGGTTGCCGTCCATCCATGGGACAGAGTTGGGGGCCCTTTTTTGGGGGCCTTACATTTGGGGGCTCGTCCGGGATAAGACGGCCCCCCCTCATCCGCGGAGTCGACCTTGGAGGTAAGAAGGGGTACCCCGAAGTTGTCTGTCTTTGTCTTGTGTTTTGTTAGTTGGTCTGGTTCTGTGAGCGCGCTTTCGGTTTCGGTGGCAGCCGTTCGGTGACTCGTGAGAGGGGCCGGACAGTGGCCGGTAGACGTGCCTGGGGGGCCACAGGTTGCAGCCCTGGGGGACGCCCTAAGGGTGGAAGGAGAGCCAGGGACGCCTGGTAGTCTCCGTCGGTAAGGGCGCTGATGGGGTTCAATTGGTGGATCAGAGATTGGCGCCTGTCTGTATCTGGTTCTGTTGTGTGTTTGTGGCGGAGGTGGAGGAAGGGTTGGAACAACTGGGGGGTTCTGGGCCCGGGCTACTCTCGGGTGGACCCCAAAGGTTCCTTCTCTGGACTCCCCCTCCCAACAGCCCTAAAGGGTAACTTAGCAAAGTAGCTTCAGTCTCAAAAGTAATGAAAAATAAGGTCTCATAATTTTAACATCCAACCTGTCCTGATGAGATGGCTAAAATGCCTTAGACACAGAGTTTCTGTTAAAACCTGTTAGATCCTTCCAGATCTCAGTCCAGGCTTGCATTGAAATATAAATAAAAGAAGCCTAATGGCTCAGTAGGAGACCGGTCTCAAACCCAGGGAAAGAAAAGGTAAAAAGAGTCTTTAAAACTCCAGCAAAGTAAATTTTATGGTACTTTACTAAAGTAATTAACGGCCGTATGATTTTTTTCCAGGACTCTTGGTTTTTTTTAATTATATGTTTTTTTGAGCTCATGATTTTTTTGACCAGTTCTATTTTTTATTCAACTAGAGTTTTTGAACATCTGTTACACTGCAATGGAGATTCACCTATGAAGTTACAAGGGCTTGATTTTGTGTTATTTGTATGTTGTGCTGTCTGATGTCATGTTTTGTCTGTATCAAAACTGAGCGCTCCTAAAATTAAGATTTAAAAATGGATCCAGATACTTTTAATTCACGTGATTTAAAAAGGTTCAAATTGGGTAAACTAATAAGAGTAAAATGTCTTTGAAAATAACTTGCAAGTCTCTAGGTGGTCAAGCTAATAAAATATTGATGTTAATAAAATGTCTAATATCAATTGTTTCTAGGACTTTTCTTCAACAGGGAAGAGACAGCAAATACTGTTCAGGACACTTGTCTGATATCTTGGTTTTTACAGAATAAGTGAATTAGAGTTAACATGTATGGGATTACTCTAATGTGTTTGTAGAGACATCTGATTAATTTACAAAGTTAAAATGCTAATTGTTAAATAACATCGAGTACTTTTAACTCCTTGAATTCCATGGGGTATCATACTTAAACATTATTGGTGTTTTCATAGGTTGGTAAATAAAAGGGTTTAAACTTGCTTTGTGTCATCACTAAACTAAAAACAAGGTTACTAAGAGTATGTCCTAACAAGTGCAATTCTATATACAAAGGGTCCCAAAAGTTTCAACTGTGTTTCAATTAGAGTACTATAAACAACAGAATATTTAATCTTATTAAAATAGAGTAATTTATCTAAATTCAGAAATTTCATAAGAGTTGTTTCAGAATGTGAACAAAAAGGGGTCAACGAGTAGGAAAGAGAAAATAAAAGGTTCTGGGTATGGAAATATATTTAGTAAAAGGAAAAAGGAAATGTTTCTGGGTAAGAAAGTGCTTGTGTGATGAAATACATGAGGGTCTAAGTAAGTGCTAAGAAAGTCTATGTAAGTAAAGGGCAAGTTTCAACAAGTTTGTGTGTAACTAAGTTGGTTATATGTATGTGAGACAGCTAAAACTATTGAAGGTTTTTCCTAAGGTGAAATACTAACGTTTTGATATAAACCAAAGTTTAATCTATATGGTAGAATGACATGGTAAAATGACAAGGATTTGAAACACTAATTTACTCTTAACTTTGTGTCTATTAAGTTTTATTCTTTAGAACAATTAGTCTTAAAAATTGGGGTGTATACAATTATGATTAAACAACTATTATAGAGTATTGTACTTTGTTACAGAGTATACATTTCTCTTTAAAAACTCAATTTGGTAAGATAAAAGTGTCAAGGTATTTGTGAAATGGTCACTAGTTGTATATTAAATGTGTTCATATTTTTCAGGACCACAAGTTTTTAAAGCAACTAATTTATTAAGCTCTGCTATCCTCCAGATTAAACTTGTCTGTAATGGTAATCTTAATCTTATAAAGAGTAAATTTTATTGGGGATTTATTTCTATCATTTAATGTTCTATTATAGGACCTGCTATCAATAGGGTATGTGTAAAATTTGTTACTTTTTACACTGGGATAAAGAATTTCAAATGTAAATGTATTTCTAAACATTAGAGTCTGATTGTTTAAAGGTTAATATTGTGAAACATGAAAGAAACATGAAAACATTTTGCCATTTAATCACAAAAGGAAAGTTAAAAGCTCTCTCAGTGCAGGCCATTTAGCTCATCTCGTACGTAGAGTTCCTGACTCTCAAGCGGGAGGCCTGGGTTCGAGTCCCAGCACTCTCGGATTGTGGAAATAACAAAAGTTCTTTCAGCCTTTCTTTGATTCATGTTTTAGATACTATGTTAAATTGTGTTAATTATAAAGTTTATATAGACTCAGGAAACAGTATATGTAAACTACTTAATGATATTTAAGGAAGAAGCAAAGATCAACATCAGAATTAGAACACTTAAGATCTGTAAAGAGCCCTGCCTTACCTGAGATAAGGCTCTGCCTCCCACCTTACTGCATGTTAGAGTGACTCCAAAATAAGCCAGACTTCAGCTTATTTAAAGTTATAGTCAAAAGATTGGTTCTTGTTGTAAAAGTACTGTGATCTCAAATAGGGGATAGAATATAGTTCTCAATCAAAATTCAAGATAGCTATTATACAAGCTGAATATATTTTTACTCTTGCTAATTTCATTTTGTAAAACTGTTACCTGTTAATGTTTTGCAGAAGTAGCTGCTTCAAGAATATACAACCTAGGTAACTTGTGATAATAAGCCATCACCTATAGAATAGATAGTGGTAACTTCCAGTACTAATGCAGACTCCAGTTAGATAAAAGGGTAAATAACTGTAAAGTTATGGACATTAAAGTTAAAGCCCATTACTCTTAATTTATGACTGGTGAGACTGGCTTGCTGGATAATTAAGATCAAACTTAGAAATTGGAGTTAAATACAGAGGTCAAGAAAAGTCCATATTTGGGTCTTGCCCTCAACATTAGCCTGAACCCAGGGAATAAGAGAACTTCTCTAAGGAGCGTTGCAACTCTGGGTCACACAACCTCCTGATCAAGGAGATTGTTGACTAGAGGATGAAAAATCATCCAGTGCATCTGCTGCAGAGGAGGGTCATGGAAAAGGGGAAACATCCCTTGATGTTTCTAAAGGAAGTCACCCCATCAAGAGACCCTGCCTAACCAAAGTCACTGGTGGAGCTAAGGAGCCGCTCTTAAGTTCTGTACGAGTGACCCCTGTGGGACTCAGCTGACTCTTTAACAAGACAGGAACCAGGTCAATTTGACCAGCTTGATCTTAGACACCCAGCAAAACAGTTAAAACCAAAGTATAGCCATTCTTGGGCATTTAAAGGAAATAATAGTTAAATGTAACTTTAGATGTAGCCTGATAACTATCAGAGAAACTGCCAGAGTCAGAAGTTTTTAGTCAGTTTAAGGCCTGCAGACCTTCCTAAGCTACACAGGTAGACTTAATCTATGTTTGCCAGTATGATTATCTATTTCTAAGTAACAGAAGTATAGAGATCTCTACTAAACACAGGTTATACCAATAAAGGGATATTTTACAAAATCAGATGACATTAAGTAGCTTAACTATATTTTTTGGGGACATCTATGGCAATGTTAAAGTCCCCAAATAAAGGCCTTGTTCTCTCCAGCCTTTGCTAGGCCTAGTTATGGGAACAATTTCTCAGTTCTTCCACCTCCTGGTGAGAGATTAACTTCTGTCATTTTCATGATACTCAGTGGCATATTTCAGATGCTGCAACATTTACTTTGTGCTAATCTCATTTCAGTACTCATGTCTTTTTGTTCTTCTATCATAGAAGCAGCCACCCCCAGACGACTTTACAACCTGCTCTTCTCCAACCAGGCTTCTTCCTGGGACCCCTCGATTGACCCGATTTTTTAAAAAGAAGGAACTCCAAACTGCTTGCCCCTCGCTGCCCCCATTCAGCTTCGAAGCAGCCAGAATGACCGACGCCCCTTTTCATTTTCTTAACAAGCAGTTATGGGTTCCTAAAGCTAAAGGGGGGAATGAAGCCAGAATTGGGAATAGGTAGTTAGTGTAGAAATAGGGGATCGGGTCAAATCGAGGAAATGAAACCATGAGGTCATTTGCCTCTGCAAGTTGGAGACTGCCCCTGGAAGAATGGAATGTCAAGGATCTCCGGAGGCCATTGATTACCAAATTTACCTGCCTTTATCAAGGACTGTTTATCAAGGACTGCAAACAAGGGGCTGCTAATTGGTTGCCCGCCCCCTCGGCTCTTGCCTGCCTGAAATCGCCTAGTCACCTTCATCAGGGAAAGAATAAGTGCTGTACAGGTACTAATGCTTAGGCAACAATACCAGTCCCTCCGCCAAGGAAATAGCTTTGGAGAAGAGTATATAGAGACAGAAGTTCCATGATTAGAACTTACCAGAAAAGAAAATGGGGAAATGAAAGAATGGACATTTTTTTAAGCTGTCTGAGGTTACCCTCCCAGTTATCTTAACTCCCTAAGGTCACCCTCCCAGTCATCTCAACTCCCTAAGGTCACCCTCCCAGGAATGGAAACAAAGCCCTTAAAGCTGTTCCAAGAAACAGCCCCAAACAGAGAATAAAAGGATAAATTGAGCCAGATAGCCAGATAGTGATCAAACAGAATGATTACCAGAAACTATTGACCAGAATCTACGCCCTATTGTAAAACATTGTGAAACATGTTGTATGTTATCAGCAAACCCAGACCCCCCTTTGAAATTTCCCGGCAGCTTTGTCCCCCCTTTTCCCCCTTTCATGTGTGACTCCTCCCGATGTGTGGTTTCTGCCTTTATAAACCTACAAGATTTTCTGCTAGGGACTCGACTCCTGGAGTTGGGTCCCAGCGCGCTGGAATAAACACCTCTTGCGGTTTGCATCAAGTGACGCCTCCTGCGGTTGATTGGGGTTGCCGTCCATCCATGGGACAGAGTTGGGGGCCCTTTTTTGGGGGCCTTACACTGGCACCTAGAATCCTTTGACTATGAAATCTCACTTTATTGTTGCCCTCCCCCAACATTTCATCCATAATAACATTTAAAAACTGGATTTTGGTATTAGAAAGTGTTCATTATTCATACCTCTGGTAAGCATCTCTAATTTTATGTCGTGTGTGTGAAATTTTTTAGTCATCATTATATTGTGTACTGTTTGAGGGAGGGGAAAATGTACTTTTAGACATTTACTTTTGGAATTACAGTGTAGTGCACCATTACTGATACAATAATGCTTGATAAATATTTGCAAAAGTAAAATTTAGATGTTTCCCTCTCTTCTCATAAAAATGCGTGACATTCATTCAAGTAGAAGTTATTATTAATTTCACTTACGATCATTGTGATGCAGATTTCATTTCATCTGCTTCCTAAATACATTTTTTCTCACCATGTACCTACAAATCTCTACAGATAAAAAATTCTAGCTTGATATTAGCTAAGTGGCATTTAATTAAATTAATCTAGTGAAAGCAATACTTAGTATAAAATTTATGACATAAAATAGATGAATGAATGAGTGATTATTCATGTTGTATAGGTATAATTTTATTTGCAAATTATGGACTTATTTAGCATTTTAGATATATTATTCAGTTTGCAAAATAAATCTTTAAAAGGCTTTTTCTTCTTCTAAAACACAAACATTTAACCTGTCATCAGTTTTTGAGACTATGAATTGATGTAGTACTCTGAAATGCCTTGGGCACTGTTTGGTTTCTAATCTGTTTCTCCAAAAGCATTTTTAACACTCAGGATGTCTGTAAATGTGTGTGAATGTGTGAGTGTGTGTGTGTGTGTGTGTGTACATGCTTATGATGGAAAGGGATGGAGAGGAGAGAGACTATTAAAACCCCACTCATTTTGATTGCTCCCACAGCTTTCCAAGTATTTCCCATCATAACTGAAAGTTTTATTTAACAAATGCTCTCTTCCTGGGCCTCACTGAACCCAGCAGACCCAGAATCGTAGTAAGCCACCATAGTGAGGTAGATGAACTTGGAGTCTGTAGTCTTAATTCCCTCTCAATTGCTAATAATGCCAATTACAGAGTTTAGGTATTTTTTAAAAAATAATTCATTCCCATCTATGTCTTTGTCTCCTTGTTTATAAAAATGGAGCTTATAACAGAACTTACCTCATAATATTGTAGAAAGTTTTCAGTGACTATAAAAGTGCCTTACAAATTACAAAACATAATACTTTACATTTGCATTTTGAAGTCAGAAAAGAAAGAAGAAAATTACTTGGGTTTCTACATTATTTTGCAACTCAGCATATTTAGACTCCAGGGAAAAGCAAGAAAGTGAACATTGTGGACTTCAGAGTTTATGGGTCTGAGTTGCACGATTCTGTGTCTAACTGATCTTAATGGCTTGTGCTCTTGATAAACTACTATTCCTCTATGATTTTTGAATTTATCATCTGCAAAATGGGAATACAATTCTCCTCAGGGTCCCCAAAAACTCCCCAATAATACAGGAATGGTGAATTCCCTGTCACAATGGACATGCACAACTATTTTTATGAAGGATCTTTTTTCTCTATGATCATAATTTATACTGTCTAAGCTCTGTAGGAAACATATTGGATTGCTGATTCATAAAAGAAAAAATAAAAATCACAAGGAGAAAATAAAAAAGGGAGAAAAAGAAACAATTTTAAAGATAGTGAACAGTATCCTTACAGTTTGGGTAGGAATAAATTGGACTTGAATTTAATGTGTTTCCATGACAATCTAACATTTCTTTCCCCTTCAATGAGGATATTAAACGAAAAGTAGATGAAATACGGAGCACACACTGGCATTCCTCTGGGGGAATTTGTGGGCTCGTCTTGTCTTTTGTGCAGATGAAGGGTTGAGGGAGATAATTGGCTGATGCATTTCATATTTTCAAGAAGATGAGAAAAAAACTAGCTTGTTCCTCCCTTTGGAAGTAAAATGTCAAGCAAATAAATGGAAATGTGTCCCTGCGCTGTGTGTGATTGGGCATGATTCACAGCCTCGGAGAATCCTGAGTTCAGGACCAGAGCTTGGCAATTTTCTTCCCCAAAACACATTTAAACAAGTGTGCTTTTAAAGATAACCTTAATAAAATCTTATGTTTCAGGCCATAAACTGTTTACAGCAAGAACTGGGGTGAAAAAGTTGGCTTTCCTGATGCATTTCTCTGAAATCTTCCCCCTGAGGACTGCTTCCCCAGGGTCTTCCCTAACCCCGCCTGCCCTCAGGGCCCACTCCCCTGGGATTTAGGTACACTCCTCTGCACACCCATCATCTGTTCTCCATGGCCAAACCATAAAACATTGATGTTCAATCGAATACTCTGTCTTCTTTCAGAGCACTAGTATTTTAGGGCATGCATTAAACTCATTTTTATCTCTGTATCCTCAGAACCTAGCATATAACTAGGTACAGGAGCCTGGATTTTGCTAGCTGACTGAATGCACTGCTCTATTTATGCTTTATCCTTTTTGACCACATGGCTTCATCATTACCAGAGGCAATTTTTCCAGAGGAAGCAATAGGCAGGTGATATTAGGGATTGTAATAATGATTTAAATAAGTCCACTTTGACCACTCTTATCTCTGTGGAACTTGGAGGTCCTTCTCGGCCCATTGGTAGTATGCTTTTTAAAAAACTAAATTTATAATAATTGAAATGATATGCTTTTTAATCAGACTAATTTGAACTGGCATCCTAGTTTTTATTCGCCAGTGTGAAAGGGTAAACAAATTTGAAATGGAAAGATGATGACTTTTTATGAAGTAGTTAGAGGATAGCAAAACTGGAGCTCACAGGATATTTGGAGAACAGTATAAAAGGATATGTGTCCAAATCACAGTTTAGCTCCTAGTACACATTATATGCTGGTTTCTATTATTACTTACTCCAATTCTAGCCCACATTTTTATTATTAAAATAACTAGCACATATTAATTGTATAAAATATAAAATATTATCTTCTCTTTCACTTCTCTCTCTCCCTGGTCCTCTTCTCTTCCCTGATAGTCCCACTTCTATTCCCCTTACCCTTGTCCCAAGGACTGTAATATTTTTTTCACTCAATTCTACTATGTTTTTTTAAAATAGATTCTCTACATATGAGAAAAAAACATGTAATATTTGCCGTTTATGATTTTTCTTTCTTAATATAAATGATCTCCAGTTCTACCCATTTTCCTACTAATAACATGATCTCATTTTTCCTTGTGTTAGCCCACAATTTCTGCTGCATGTTTATTCTATATTTTAAGCTGGAACTTGGTTTGAATATGCTAACACATCAAAAGCAGGCCCCTCATTCACGGACTGACTCCAAAGACCCCTTTTAGGAAAGAGACATCACCCCTATTTCATAGGTCAGGTCACATGGTTGCCTAGGTTTTGGAGGCATAGAGTCTTGGGTTCATGTTTTGACTGCATCATTTCCTGCCTATTGATGCTCTGACAAGTTGTTCAAATTCTCTAACTCTCAGTTTCCTCAAATTTAAAATTTGGTTAATGAGTTTTGTCCGGTGAGGTCATTGTAAAGATCAAATATAGCTAACCTCTGTGAAGTCAATACGTTTACTACATTGCCAGGTCCTGGGGCTGTACTCTGAACTCAGGAAATGTTCAATAACTATTTCAAGAAAGGTGAGTCATAAACAGGTTTGTTTACATGAGGCTCTTGAAGCCTGAACCAACTCTGGTGGAATTTTTTCCTGACCTGTCAGTGAGTTGTTAACTGATAGAGATACTGCTTCAACTCAGAAAAGGCTGACGAAGTGTTTTGTTCAGAACACTGCCTGTTTTGCTTTATCACTTCCTTTGCCTTGCTTGTAAATTTACCTTAATTTCATATGCCGGCTCCATTTTAGCTTTAAATATCTTTTCTATTTTTAATGTCAATCTAAAAGTCTGTCTCGTATGGGAAACATTTCTCTCTCCATCATCTCAATGTGATATTTTCCTCCTTTGACACTCTTGGTCCTTCTTATATTCCTTTTTTTTTTTTTTTTTTGAGATAATTAGATTTATTCTTTATTCAGAGTCCAAAACCTATGATGAATAAGAGTACTTAATATGCTCTTCTGGTTGGTATGGTGGGCAGGGAGAATGAGTGAAAACAGAGAAGCTTGTCTGTGCTTAGTACTTCAAGAAACAAACTTAGCTCATAGGAAATTAAAAATTTTGGTCTCTAAATGTAATTTTCTAGCTGAACCATTTAGAAGTAACATTTGCATGACATACAAGGATATACTTAATATTTATATTACACTAGTAGGAATATGAAACTTTCTTTTTTCTTTTTCTCAGACCTTTATATTTTTTAATTATTTTTTATTTTTACAGACTGCATTTTGATTCATTGAACACAAATGGGGTACATCTTTTCTTTTCTCTAGTTGTGCACGATGTAGATTCACACCATTCATATAATCATACATGTACATAGAGTAATAATGTCTAAGTCCACCATTTTTCATAGTGTAGGTAAGCTTCTTCTGCCTGTGCACATGACTCTCTCTTCAACAGATAATACTGCACCAAGTTCTGCTGTTATTCAGTGTGCACACTATCATAATTGAATGCTTGGCCATTTATCCTCCACTTTTTACTGTTGCATGACTTAAATGAGTGAGTACTCCAAGCGTGTCCCTCAACGGATGCACAGACTGAAGTTTCCTCAGAAACTAAAATTCTTTCCAGGATAAAGTCCATTTTTTTGTTTGTTTGTTTTGTTTTGTGTTGTTTTAATCTCTATGAACTTGAAAATACAAAAAAAAAAAAAAAATGAAAGCAGGCCTAGAATCTGTTAATTTACCTATGATATCTGTTCTCCCTTTCATCTATAGTAATAGAAAGGTATTGGCAAGGCTATAAGCTAATCATTCAAAAACTACATTTCCTAGGCTTCATTATAAAGTGCAGTCATGTGATTGAGTTCTGTCCAAAAGATTAACCAAATTGTTTTGCTATAGTTTTCAGAAAGTTCCTTAAAAATATATATCTCCATGTCATTTTTTAGCCATATCCTGCTATGTGGAATACAAATGTGATGACCGGAGGCTCAGCTATCACTGCAGCCCATGTGGTAGAACAATGAGTTAGATAGAACTGTGGTTCCCCTCTCCAGCAAAGCTACTGGACTGCATACATAGAGCAGTTCACATTATGAAGGAACAGTGAATGTTTTCATTTTAAATTTTTAGCTACTATTATTCTCATTCTAACATAAATCATAGCATGTGATCAAAATTATTTCTTCAGTTATCTTTGGAATTGATATATGGGATCAACCCAGGTATATTTAGATTTACCTTTGCCTGAAATAAATAAAGGATTAAAAAAAAGCACTAACTAAAAAAAAAAAAAAAAAAAAGACAATGTGATGTCTTTATACATGGTGTAGTTCACTCAGCCATAAAAAGAATGACATGTCATTTGCTGATAAATGAACAGAACTGGAGAACATCATGCTGAGTGAAAGAAGCCAGAGTCTGAAAGTCAAGGGCCAAATGTTTTCTCCCATGTGTAGAAGGTAGAGCAACATAACTCCAAAAAGAAGGAAAATAGAGGGGCAATCAGTGGAGTAGAGGAAGATGACTGAGTGGGAGGGAGGAGAGATGGGGAAAGAGAAGAACAGTGGAATGAAATTGATAAGAATATGCCACAGTGAATCCCACTTTTGTATATAACTATAAAGTTCCAGTTTAAAATCAATAAATAAATGGAAGTAAAATCAGAAGATGAGAAGAGGAAGAGGGAGGAGGTGAGGAAAGAGGAAGTACTGGAGACTGAAATGGAGTGAATTATATTCCATTCAGGTGTCATTATGCCAAAGTGAACCCCACTATTATGTATAACTATAATGCACTCATAAAGACATTAAAAAATCATCTGTGAGTTTTTGCGAGTCTGTAGGATACAGACTAACTATACTGGGATTAAGAAAATGAAAACATTATTTTGGTCTTTTTCAATAAAAGGAAATATTTTGTGAAGGAAGATTTTGATAAAGTGTGAAAATAGTACTTGGTAATAAAAACACTATTGGAAGAGTTTGGTAAAAATCAGATAGCTAGAGAGTAGGTATGTTGGTCCACTTGCCATTACTATAACAAAACACAAGAGTTAGGTTACCTTATAAGAAAAGATGTTTATCTTAGTTCACCATTCTGGTTCAAGGTTGAGGGGTGCTGGCCTTCTTGCTGACAGAGTCCGGAGGCCTTACAAGGCATCCCATGGCAAGAGAAAAGGATGAAGTGTGTGTTTCTTCTGGTCACTCTTGCCCTCTTCTTAGAAAGCCACCAGTATCAATTATAAGGCCTTCACCCAGAGGCCCTTTTCTAATCTTAATCACCCCTCAAAGGCCCCATCTTTAAACAGCAGAACTGTATTGTTTCTACCCTCTCAGTGTCTTGAAATAGGGATTCAACTTCAACATATGAACCACTGGGAAATACACTCAAATCACATCCAAACCACAGCAGTAGGCTGCATGCAAGAGGAGAAGAGCAGTGGAATTAGAAGACGTGGCAGCGGTTTTTTAGTAGAACGTGGCTCTCAAAGTAGGAAGAAGGCTTTTTCATCTTTGACCGACCTGGCTTTTCTCTGCGGACTTTAGGGGCAGGTACTCCATGTCCTGACTCTGTGGGGTAATCTGTCACTTTTCAATCATCCCCATTACTAGTACCACTAATTGTTAGTATTCATAATGTGTTTCTGGATGCTTACCTATAGCTTGGTAGAGTACAAAGCTTTGGAATTAGGTAATAAATTTGATTCATATCTCAATTCCACTACTTCTTAGCTGTGTATTCATTTTCTAGTGGCTTAACATTTCAACACCTTATACCAAAATTATTAAATGGAGTGAAATAGATAATTATATTGAGGCTGCATTGCTATTTTCAGTTTTAAAATGATGATATACGTAAAGAACTCTGCACTCAGTAGGCTCTTCACATTGGTTCTGCCTTTTCCATATTTTTTCCAATCCCTTTGTAAGATTTCTTGATCAGCTACTAGTCCTATTACTTATCTTTTTAAAAATTTACCACACAATCTACTTCCCAACAGAAGGCTAATAATAAACACATGGATTTTATTGACCTTCTGTATAGGGTGGTAAAAATTTAAATAAAGGCTTCCTGTCATAGTCAATGCCCTCCAGATAATCAGCCAATCAAGCCTCTAGCTCAGCTGGTAACTATGATTTTGGGTCATTATTTTATTCATTGGCTCTGCTTTTTAATAGCTTGTTTCATGCTATGAGGAGAATCCATTCCAATAAATTTAAATGAAATACTTTATGAGAGGACTAAAAACTATACAACTGCATACTGGTTTAAAATGGTAATTAAGGCATTATTGACTCACTCAGCAAGAATTTGGATTTTTGTAGTAAAGATACTACCTGAATTCTGTTTTAAATCCTAACCATTTCATTAATTTGCTGCCTTTCTGATAGAAATAAGCTTTTTATAATCATTAAGCTTTTTAAAATCATTTTTATTAATCATTTTATTTTATGTGCATTTTTACGGGAAGAGAAGATAACACATGTAAACGTTCATTAGTATTTTGCAAGTTTTACTTTAGAAAAACTTCTCTCAAGAATATTTTTATTTGTTCTTTTTTAGTTATGTATGGCAGCAGACTCCATTTTGGCATGATTATACAAGCAGGGAATATATTTCATTCTAGAGTCCCATTCCCATGGATATATATATAGTTGTGGGATTCACTGTATTTTCATATTTGGACATGAGAAAACTATTTCAGGTTAATTCCACTGTCTTTTCTTTACTTATCCACTCCTCCCTTCCTTCCAGTTCCTATTGTCTGACATACTGCACTTTTTATTCTTGCCCTTATACCCACTCCCTTATTGTGGGTTGACTTCCTCCTGTTAGAGAAAACATTCAACCTTTGGTTTTGAGGGACTGGCTTACTTTACCCAGCATGATAGTATATAGATCCATCCATTTTCTGGTAAATGTCATAAAGTAATCCTTTTTTACGACTGAATAATATTCTGCTGTGTATATATACCACATTTTCTATACCCATTCACCTTTTAAAGGGTCCCTAGGTTGGTTCTATAGCTTAGCTATTGTGAATTGAACTGCTATAAACCAAGATGTGGTTGTGTCCTTGTAGTATGCTGATTTTAACTCCTTTGCATATACAACAAGAAGGGAGACAACTGGGTCAAATGGTGATTCCATTCCAAGTTTTCTGAGAAATCTCTGTACTGCTTTCCAGAGTGGTTGCACCAATTTGCAGTCTTACCAGAAATGTTTAAGTGTACCTTTTTTTCCACATCCTCACCAACATTTATTGTTTCTCGTATTCTTCATAATTGCCATTCTGAATGAGATGAAATCTCAGTGTAGTTTTGATTTGCATGTCTCTAATTGCTACAGATTTTGAACAGTTTTTTCATACATTTGTTGAACATTCATATTTCCTTTGAGAAGGGTCTGTTAGTTCCTTTGCCCATTTATTGATTGGGTTATTTGAATTTTTGTTGTTAAGAGTTTTGAGTTCTTTATATATCATGGTGATTAATGATCTATCTGAGGTGCAGGTGGAAAAGATTTTCTCCCATTCTGCAGGCTCTCTCCTCCTGTTCTTGATTGTTTCCTCTGCTGGAAGACGGTTTTTGGTTTGATTACATCATATTTATTGGTTATTTATTTTACTTCTTGGACTGTAGGGATCTTATTAAGGAAGTCAATTTCTCAGGCAATATGTTGGAGTTTTAGATCTGTTTTTTTCTTCTAGTGTGTGCAGGGTTTCTGGTCTAACACCGAGGTCCTTGATCCACTTTGAGTTGAGTTTTGTGCAGGGTGTGAGATAAGAGTTGAATTTCATTCTACTACATATAAACATCCAGTTTTCCAGCACCACTTAAAATTTTTTTGTTCTAATTAGTTGTACATGACAATAGAGTACATTTATATATTTTGATAGATCATATAGAGTGTAATCTCTCATTTTTCTGATTATTCAAATTATAGGATCACATTGGTCATGCAGTAGTCATATCTGTACATGAGGTAATAATGTCTGTTTTACTCTACTATCATTCCTACACCCATACCCCTTCCCCTCCCTTTACTCACCTCTACCTAATATAAAGTAACTCTATTCCTCCCCTGCCCCTTATTGTGAATTAGCATCTACATATCAGAGAAAACATTTCACCTTTGATTTTTTGGATTTGGCTTATCTCACTTAACATAATATTCTCTTACTCCATCCATTTACCAGTAAATGCCAGAATTTCATTCTTCTTTAAAGTTGAGTAATATTCCATTGTGTATATATACCACATTTTCTTTATCCATTCATCTGTTGAAGGGCACCTAGTTTGATTCCATAGTTTAGAAATTGTGAGTTGAGCTGCTGTAAACATTACTGTGGCTGTGTTGCTGTAGTATGCTGATTTTAAGTCCTTTGGATATAAACTAAGGAGTGGGATAACTGGGTCAAATGATGGTTCCATTCCATGTTTTCTTAGGAATCTCTCCATACTGCTTTCCATTATGGTTGCACCAATCTGCAGTCTCACTAGCCATGTATGAGTGTACCTTTTTCCCCACATCCTTGTCAACATTTATTGCTGCTTGTACTCTTGATAATTGCTATTCTGATTGAAATGAGATGAAATCTTAGAGTAGTTTTGATTTTCTGTAATTGCTAGAGATGTTGAACAATTTTTCCATGTATGTGTTGATTGTATATCTTCTTCTCTTCAGTTCTGTAGCCCATTTGTTGATTGGGTTATTTGTGTTTCTTTGGTGTTGTTTTTTGAGTTCTTTTTATATCCTATAGATTAATATCTGAGGGCATGCGGTAAAGATTTTTTTCCAATCTGTAGGTTCTCTCTTCACATTATTGATTGTTTCTTTGGCTGAAAAGAAGCTTTTTAGTTTGAGTCCATCTCATTTATTGATTCTTGATTTAACTTCTTGTACTTTAGGATTCTTGTTAAGGAAGTCAGATCCTAGGCTGACATGGTAAAGATTTGGGCCTACTTTTTCTTCTAGTAGTCGCAGGGTCAGCACCATTTTTTGAAGAAGTTATCTTTTCTACAGTGTATATTATTGGTGTTTTTGTCTAGCATAAGGTTTTGTGTTTTTCTGTGTATCCTTTATTGTGTTCCATTGGTCTTCTTGCTTGTGGCGGTGCCAATACCATGCTGGTTTTGTTACTGTAGCTTTAGAGTGTAATTTTAGGTCTGGTATTGTGATTCCTCCTGCTTCACTCTTCTTGCTAAGCATTGCTTTGGCTATTCTGGGCTTCTTGTTTTTCCACATGAATTTCATAAGTGCTTTTTCTATTTGCATGGAGGACATTGGAATTTTGATGGGAATTGCATTGTATTGGTATAGTACTTTTGGTAGTATGGCCATTTTGACAATATTAATTCTGTCTATCCAAAAATATGGGACGTTCTTCCATCTTCTAAGGTCTTCCTCAATTTCTTTCCTTATTGTCCTGTAATTTTCATTACAGAAGTTTTTTGCCTCTTTTGTTAGATTGATTCCCAATTTTTTTTTTTTTTTTTTTTAATGAGGCTATGGTGAATAGGATGGTTTTCCTAATTTCTCTTTCAGCTGATTTGTTATTGGAGTAGAGGAACACAATTGATTTATAAGTGTTAATTCTGTGTTCAGCTACTTTGCTAAATTCATTTATGAGTTCTAGAAATTTTCTGCCAGAGATTTTTGGATCTTCCAAATATAGAAAACAAAGCTAGTTTTAGCTCTTCTTTTATTATTCATACCTCTTTAATTTATTTATTTTGCCTAATTGCTCTTACCAGGGTTTCACGGACTACGTTGCATAGAAGTGGTGAAAGAGAGCATCCCTGTCTTGTTCCAGTGTTTAGAGGGATTGGTTTCATTTTTTCTCCATTTAGTATGATGGTGACCTTGGGGTTAGCATATAAAAGCTTTTACAATGTTGAGGTATGTTCCTACTATCCCTAGCTTTTCAAGTGTTTTGAGCATGAATGGATGTTGAATTTTGCAAATTTTTTCCTGCATCTATTGAGATAATCATATGTTTCTTATCTTTAAGTCTATTGATGTAGTGAGTTATATTTATTTATTTTCTTATGTAGAACCAGCCTTGCATCCCTTGAATGAAATGAACTTGATCACAGCGCACTATTTTTTAATGTATTTTTGTATGAATGAAACCAACTTGATCATGGTGCACTATCTTTTGAAGTATTTTTGTATGTGATTTGCCAGTATTTCATTGAAGAATTTTTGCATGTATGTTCATCAAAGATATTGGTCTGAAGTTTTCTTTCCTTCATGTGTCTTTGTCTGGTTTCTGTATCAGGGTGGTATTGGCTTCATAAAATGCATTATTAGGGTACCCTCATTTTATATTTCATGAAATAATTTGAGGAGGATTGGCATTAGTTCTTCGTTAAAGGTTGGGTAGAACTCAGTTGAGAATCCATCTGATCTTAGACTTTTATTTGTTGGTAGGCTCCTAATGACTTTTTCAATCTTATTACTTGCAACTGATGTGTTTAAATTTCCTATATCTTTCTGGTTCAACTTGGGTAAGTCTAATGTCTTTAGGAATTTATTGACTTCTTCAGATTTTCTAGCTTAGTATAGATTTTCAAAGTAGCTTCTGATTGTCCTCTGGATTTCAGTAGTGTCTATGGTATTATCTCCATTTTCATCACAGATTTTAGTTATTTGCATTTTTCCTTTCTTTCTTTTGGTTAGGTGAGTTGAGGGTTTATCAACTTTGTTTATTTTTTCAAACAACCAACTTTTTGATTAATTGATTTTTGAATTTTTAAAGTCTTGATTTCAGTGATTTCTGCTCTGACTTTAATTATTTCCTGTCTCCTGTCAATTTTTATTTATGTTTGTTCTTCTCTTTCTAGAGTCTTGAGATGTAATGTTAGATTACTTATTTAGTATCTCTCTGTTCTATTAATGTTTGAGCTCAATGCTCTAAGAACTGCCTACATAGTGTCCCAGAGATTTTGATATCTTGTATCATTATTCACATTTACCTCTAAGTATTTTTTTTTTATTTCATCCTTGATTTCTTCTGTTATCCATTCAACATTCAAAAATGAATTATTTAATCTCCAGGTGTTTTAGAGTAATTTCTAATTACTCTATCATTAGAGTAATTATCATTGATTTCTAATTTCATTCCATTATTATCTGATATAATGCAGGGTATTATCTCTGTTTTTTTATATTTGCTCACAGTTGCTTTGTGTCCTAAAATATGGTCTATTTTCCTTTACTGCTGTAACTACTACTAACATTAATTGGAACTTTTACAGACATTCAGGAAAATGTACCAGATACTTAAAAAATAATTTTGTAACAATTATTGCTATAGCATGGCTCTTAAATGTTCCCAAAGGCCCATGTGATAAAGGCTTCCCTGCAGCTGTGGCACTATTGGGAGGTAGTAGAATCTTAAGAGGTGGGGCCTGGTGGAAAGATGCTAGGTGATTAAGGGGTGTGCCCTCACAAAGGACTTGATACACCAGCCTATACTTACAGCCACAGTGACATGAGAAGACCCCATTCCATTCACGTCCCCACTGTGATGTACAGTGCTGTCACAGGTTCAAAGCAACAGACTCAGGTGATTGCGGACTGAAACATCATCATAGCTATGAGCTAAAATAAACCTGTTACCCTTTTAAGTTGACTATCTAGGGTATTTTCTTATGATATCAGAAGCTGACTAACACCACTATGCATTTATTATTAATAATATTTCACACACGCATGCACTTTACATTGGTTTTTCGATTTAGTATTTGCTTCATACTATTTTCAGAGAAAATTTGCTTGATCTTTCCAAAGTTGACTTAAGAAAAGGACCTTTTCTCTTTAGGAGCTATAAAATTTAATTTTGAGGAGAAATGATTGTTTTAAAATGTTGTTATTAATACTAAGCAGAATGCTATCTTCCTGAAATGTCTGAATTTTGCAAGATTATGATTTTCAGAGGCAGAGTAAGTAATCAGATGCATCTCTCCACGTGGTATCACTTCAAGTAGCCCAAGATCTTTATTTTCTCTACCTACACTTACTAAAATACACTTCTTTTTAAAAAATTGTTCTTTTTAGTTATATATGAAAGCAGAATATATAAGATCGACTTCTTTATGGCTTGGAGAGCTCTCATAACTCTTTCAAATATACCACAATTTAGAGACACATTTACAGCTGTATGCCTATAATACTTTTGGCTTTTTGAGGAACTGGCCCATTCTAGCATTTAGCAGACTTCCTAAAATATGATATAAGCTTAATAAATATTTATTATATAAATGAATAAATTCATAGCTTTCTGAGTTTCAATCCTCAAAAGTAAAAATTCCATAATTTCCATGAAACATGAAGATAAGTTTTAAATGTAATTCATTCATTTACTAAGTCATTTGACAAATATTTTTGATAAGAACATTTTTTTAGGACATATTCTGTATCCTGTTGAATGAAAGAGATGAGCTTTCTTCCTCTGAGAGATGACATCTCTTAGCACTTGAACTTGGGAGTCTCTTAAAGCATTCAAAAGCTGTAGCTGATTTTTAAGTTTATTCAAGTACTCTAAGTGAACCAAATCCATCCCTATTTTTCCATCTAGTTGTTATTAATCTAGGACTCCCCTATTCTCACTCAATTTTCTCCAATTTTTCAATTAATTGTTTTCTTTTCTTACATTTAACCAAAGTTCTTAACTTTGCTTCTATGCCTACACAATATAGAATTTATCTAAAATCTTAACTTGTGAAATTACTTATGGAGTTTGGACATTTTAATGATAATATTTCTATTATTTCTCAGCAAACATCATTTGTGTCCTCTGGGTCCTTCCACAGAGGTGAAGAGAAAGCAAAACCAAAGGAAAAACAAAACAACAAAACAAAACATGTCCTTCTCCTCTATTCCCTGCTCTTCCTATGTTCTTTCTGTTCATCTAAAGCTCTCATGGTCAGACATTCCTTTTGTGTTTCTCTGACTTTTCTTATACTACAGCATCATGAAAGTCTGAGCCAGATAAAAGTGAATTCAAAATCAGGCTCAGATTCTCCCTGGGCATATAACATTGGATATTGTATAACATCTGGGAGTCTCTGCTTCTTCATGGATATAAAACAGGACATTGATACTGTGAACAAAGGATTATATGATGGTTCAGTAAGATGTAGTAAAGGAAGTTCCTGCCAGAGTTTCTATTGTATAGTAGGTATTATGTATCTGCAAAATTTTTCTAAGTTTATTCTCTGTTTCTTCTCTCCACTGCCATCTATATTTACTAGTGGTATGGTATGGTGTATGATCCAAGAAGATCTTTCCCTGAGTTCTCCATAATTGTCTCTCATAGTAGCTGAAG
This sequence comes from Sciurus vulgaris, assembly GCF_902686455.1. Classification (NCBI taxonomy): domain Eukaryota; kingdom Metazoa; phylum Chordata; class Mammalia; order Rodentia; family Sciuridae; genus Sciurus; species Sciurus vulgaris. Next base: position 78,768,287 of record NC_136472.1, read on the forward strand.
TTTGCAAGAATTTCTAGGAGATTGGAGTGAAATACCATGTACAACTTTATCTCTATCCAACCCTTTCAAAGGATTTCAATTTATCCTCATTCGTTCATCATATTTTAATTTGAATGTGTACAGAACTGGTTTAAGATACAGCTTTGCCATTTTTTACATACACATGTCAGTCAAACATCTTAATAGCTCTTAGTTTTGTCGTATATATGTTAATATCAAATTTGATATCAACTTTGATAATATTTTATAATATCAACATTGCATTGTGACTTTGACAGTTAAACAAGAGGAATGTGAAAAGTTTTATGGGTGTCTTGACCATCATATGTGCTTCATAAATATCCGTTTCATCCCTAATCCTGTATTTCATTCATTTAAATTTATTTTCTTCACCTAAGGCAAATTTCAATTCTCCTCACTGTTTTCAAATAATACCCTGGATTCCAGTAAAGGTCTTATCTCTACCTCATGATTTTGACTTTAACCTGTTCTCCTTCCTCACCTTCACTCCATCTATTTCTTATCTTTTTGGACAATTTGCTTTTTATTCTCTAGTTGTTCTGTATGCAATAATAACTCCGATAAGAGAATAAACAGACACTATGGTAAATTGAGCTGATATCAATAATTCAGGTATCCCTCCCATGATATGGTTACAGAGCAAAGTAATTGTCCATCTTGGTACTATTTGCTGGGAATTCCTATATCTGGATGGGACCATGTGATTAATTCCAGCCAACAAGATACAACTTGAAGTTAGGCACATCACTTCTGGACAAGGGGTTAAGAAGAAAATGTTTCTGCTATAGCCTCTTTCCTCATCTGCTAACTAAATATTGCTTAGTCTAAGAGGGTGGGCCCATGAAGATACCTGGGTCTCCGAGTGTTGCCTGATTAGGACCAAATGCATCAAATTGGGACATTAGTTTTAAAAAAATGAACTTACATTGTTTTAAGCCATTGACAACTGAGAAGTATTCTGTTTCTACATTTACTTTATTTACATTTAGTAATACAGCTGCCATTCTCCTTTTATATTATTGACAAGTGGTAGATGCCCCAGAAATACCATTTGATTTGCCATCCTGTTTGCTATGACATGGTTGTCTCCTTCCATCAGAAATGAATTTCATGGGCATAGGAGGATTATCTCACAACTACTTCGGGTTCTTCTCCTGTTGTGAACTCACCCATCTACATCCCTGGAAATTTTTCAGCAAATTTGCTCTATGTGTTTTTGTCCCACTCACAATCATAGTTTCCTCCTTGTCTTTTCCCTCTTATCTGACACATCAACATAGAATTTTGCTGATCATGCACTGAGATCTGTGCAGAGTGTTAAAGGAAATCAGCCTAATGAGTGAAAGGAATTCCATAATGGAATCCAAACATATGCTCATTCTGTAACCACTGTTTGACTAGCAGAGGAGACACACAGGTGAAAGCCTGAAACTTCTATTGGAAGACTTAAGTTCTATGGTAGCTTTCACTTTCAACCTGTGGGACCTGGCAGAAGTCATTACCCTTCTGAGACCCAGTTTCTCAATGTATGAATTTGGTATATTACAAATTGTAATGATTACTAGAATAACTAAATAGGGTAATTGCTCTATGAATCCTAGAAAGGATTTACTGGTACAATTTAATCATTTTCCTCCTTATGGTTATTGAGAAATAAAAGGAACATATAAGTAGGGCTGCCCAGAATAACAAGCATATGGAAATTTCTCACATACATTTTTTTTTTCCTTTTGTATCCAAAAGTATCAAAATATAGAGTGGAGGCTGGGGGTTTTATTGAAACATATCTGCAAGACTTCGAGACTGTCTGGGATCAAGAGATTGCAGAAATGTTTCATAAAATCTACCCCCACACTGATCATCAAAATAAACTGTAAATGCTGCATTAATTTGAAACATTTTAATTTTCCAATAACTTTCACCTTCTCAGAGTACCACTATGTCAGAAGTCTTAAAAATATAATTATGGCTTAAGACTATCTAATGATTAAGTCAGTGGGGTAAAATTATTCTAATAAATGAGGTTGAGAAGAAGAAGAATTAAGTAATCACAGTTCTGAATTTCCCCCAATAATTTTGTGCCTAGATTCTATAGAGAAACTTAAGTAAGTTCTCATGATTACATACAGTTGATTTGCTTGTTATTTATGCTATCCAATATGCCAAAAATATTTAGAAAAATTGTCATGGCCAAGTCTATTATTCTAATATATTAGACCCTATAAGCGTCAATAGCTTGCAGTTGCTATTAATTATGCATTGATTTCACAGGGATTGTCAAAATTTTCATGGTGAGAAGCCTATTCTCTCAAAACCACTAAAGAAATGACATTCTCTGGTGACCTTTTTCTTTTCCCCTCCTGGAGAGAAAAAAATAATAGACCTTGATATCACATTCAAGTGAGGCTTTTATCCATGGAGTATTTTCTTCATACAAAGTATTTTGTTTAAATGCAGAAAAACGATTTTTTAGAAATTCCATTGGATTAATCAAGACAACATATATTTTAATTCCATTGACAAAAATCACATGCTTCCTGCAACCAAGTTAATAAGAATCATCACTTAAAGAGAAGTAAGATATTTTTGTGAAAGCATTATAAAAATTTGAATAACTTTCACTCCACAAAGTTTGAAAAACTAATTTGTCTTTGAATTTTTTGCAATACAATGCTAGCACAAGCACTTGGCTTGTTTTGTTGTTCTTAATTTAAGAAGAGAAAAACTGAAAGTTTTAGGTGCCTTTTTGTTACTCTTTTGTTTTGCTTCCCTGTAAATGGGACTGTACCTCAAATCTGTGCTTTAAACATCAGATGAAGCAATTTCATCTTTTAAACTTTCAAAAGATGTACATAGTATTTACTATTCCCAGCATCATTTTTTAAAGTTCATGTGTGCCCATATTTTAGACTTAGTATTTTAAAATCCTAAATTTAGATTTCTCTTTCGTGTTTTCCTATAGAAATCGTATCCATAAAATCGGAATAGCAAGAAGTACATCATATTGGGAGAAGTCACATTTATAGTCTAGTCTTTAGAAATGTATCAGTAAATGAAAGTAATTAGCATAAGATATTTTATACTTTATAAGTAGATTTTTGTTTGCGATATTTCACTTGATTTTAAGAACTATGTAAAGTCATTATTATTACAAAATAAGCTTTATTGATGAATAATTAAAGATCTATGATAATAGACTAGTTTAACCATACAGAAATAATATAGCATTGCTCAGTCTTCAACCTGAGTTGCTTGACTCCAAGCCTCAAATTCCATTTGTGGATACCACTGCATACAAAGGGTCCTGATCACTGGTGAGTTCTTGAAGTCCTGTTGGGCAAGTGTCATAAAGTCTGGCTCATGTACAATGGACAAGGGAAAATAGTAGACAAAGGGCAAGGTTGAATCATCTCCTTGGTGTGGCCTGCAGTATGCTTCATTAGTGAAATGCTAATATAAGTTGGTGGGGAGTACTTAGTGATCTTAGTGATCATATCCCAGTCATTCTTTTTTTTTTTTTTTCTGTTTTATCTTTTAACTAATTAATAAATTATTTTTTATTTTTATTTTTACAGACTGCATTTTGATTCACTGTACACAAATGGGGAGCAAATTTTCATTTCTATGATTGCACACAATATAGATTCACACCATTCATGTAATCATACATATACATAGGGTAATACTGTCTGTCTCAGTCTACTATCTTCCCTTCCCCTACCCTCTCCTATCCCATTTTTCTCAACATCATCCAAAGTTCCTCCATTCTTCTCTCCGTCCCCATTATGTATCATCATCCACTTATCAGACGAAACATTTGAACTTTTTTTGGGGGGTTGGCCTATTTCACTTAACAAGATGTTCTCCAATTCCATTCATTTTGGGAATCAATCTAACCAAAGAGGTGAAAGATTTATACAATGAAAACTTCAGAACATTAAAGAAAGAAATTAAGAAAGTAGTAGATGGAAAGATCTCCTGTGTTCTTGGATAGGCAGAATTAATATTATCAAAATGGCCATACTTCCAAAGGCATTATACAGATTCAATGCAATTCCAATTAAAATTCCAATGACATTTCTCATAGAAATAGAGAAAGCAATCATTAAATTCATCTGGAAGAACAAAAGACCCAGAAATAACCAAAGCAATGCTGGACAGGAAGAGCGATGCAGGAGGTATCACAATACCAGACCTTAAACTGTACTATAGAGCAATAGTAACAAAAAGGGCATGGTATTGGTGCCAAAATAGACAGGTAGACCAATGGTACAGGATAGAAGGCACAGAGACTTACCCACGTAAGTACAGTAATCTCATACTAGACAAAGGTGCCAAAAACATGCAATGGAGAAAAGATAGCCTTTTCAACAAATGGTGCTGGCAAAACTGGAAATCCATATGCAGTAAAATTAAATTAAATCCCTATCTTTCACCCTGTACAAAACTCAACTCAAAATGGATCAAGGATCTAGAAATTAGACCTGAGACCCTGCACCAAATAGAAGAAAAAGTAGACCTGAATCTCCATCATGTTGGCATAGGACCAGACTTCCTTAACAAGACCCCCACAGCACAAGAAATAAAAGCAAGAATCAATAAATGGGATAGATTCAAACTGAAAAGCTTTTTCTCGGTCATTCTTCTATCAGTTATTTGAGAATCTATGGATGAGTGCCTAGGGAATATAATCGTAAACAAACCCTGCTTCTACTTTCAAAATTCTTGCAGTTTTGTGAAGAAGATGGACAAATAAACTGGATAATTGATCTTGGTCATAAAGTCTGAGAGACTGGAGGCAGAAATAAGGAAAACAGACCCGCCTTTCTGAAGTAGAATGAAGTTGAAGTCACTGAGCAGCCTGAGGGTCCAGTGCAGCTACAGTTAGTAGGTCTGGTTCTGATTAGAGTTCCACTGCAGAGAGGGCAGGGGCGGAGTGGACGAGATTAACCAGAGAGGTTTTGGGAGCGTGAAGACAGTAGAATGAATACCAAAGACTGGATCCAAGAGGTATTTTGAAGGTAAAAGCTACAAGACATAATTTATATAAATAAGATACAAGGAAGAGAGATGGGAGGTTCAAGTGCAACTCCGAATTTTTAGATGGTAAAATGGAATGAGATGGTTTGTGGTATTCTAAGAGAATAACCAGACTTAGGTGGAGAGAGAGCAATCATGAGTGTCACTTTGAGTTTGAGTTATTTGGAACTTTCAAGTAATGATGTTGAGTAAAGAAAAACCGTAGGGGCTCCGTGCTCAGGGCAGCCACCGATATCTGGAAGTATGTGCATAGTGGGGACCAGTTTAGTCATGCTTTGAAAGGTTTCTGCTGGTTTGGGACTCAGTAATACTGGTTGCCTAACATTTGGAATTAGTTGCACGATTTTTTTAATATGGAATTTTCTTTATTATTTGACACTGAATTTACATGCTATTAAGAATTTTCTTGCTTTAATCTTTGTTTGAATCTAGATATTTTTTTAATAAGAAAATTTTATTTATTTGATTTTTTTTATTGTAAACAAATGAGATACATGTTGTTTCTCTGTTTGTACATGGAGTTAAGGCATACCATTTGTGTAATCATAATTTACACAGGGTAATTTTGTTTGATTCATTCTGTTATTTTTTTTCCCTTCCCCCCCATCCCTCCCACCCTAGTTGCACGATTTTTGAGGACAAATACAAAAATACAAAATGGCTCTGGATGACAGCAAAGTCAACTTCCCCTTCACATGGGCCCATTTTTTCAACCCAGCATAAACAGATGACACTCAAAGTATTGGAATTTCTATATCAATATGTGTTCAGTAACTAAAGATGGTGTGTGTGTGTGTGTGTGTGTGTGTGAGAGAGAGAGAGAGAGAGAGAGAGAGAGAAAGAAGAAAGAAGGGAGAGAGAGAGAGATGTTAAGATGCTAGGATACTACTGAATGTAGAGACACTGCATTCGCAGATGAGGGTGGCCAGCTCTTTGCCCAGTGCAAGACACTACAAAGTATGTGCCCAAATATAAACCTTCCCATACATACGCTGAAACCCCATCAGGCAGTAGAATGCAATGAAATAACACAGACCTTTTCATTCAGTGAAGAACGTGCCTCCCAGGGTGAAGGTCCAAAGCAGTTATGGAGCGAAGTCAAGTGGTCTGGCATCTGGGGTTTCAGGGAACAGGGAGCAAACTACTGAGAACCTATCCCAGGGTGGTGGAGAGGAGGCAGGAGGCAGTACCATACATGGGGCAAGGCCCCAGTGCTCACAGAAATGTTTCATCATTCCACCAACCTCCACTCAAAAAGCACAAATTCTAAGATCAAATTATTAAAATTTCAAAGCTTTGGCACTCACAGTTTTACACCCCCGAGTGCAAGGCTTTGTGCTCACCAAGCCCTGTGCAACTTCACTGCTCACACTCATGATGCCAACTCTGCTAACCTTGGCACTAAAATGCTCCATGCAATATGTACTACACAAGGATTCTCTTCATCCAGTGCTTTAAGTGTACTGCAGTTTCCAAATTGCTGTATTTGGATTAATTAACTTGATATGCAAAATCCAGTGAGTGTTAATTATTTGGGTTGTAGTTAACTAGTTTAAAATTCCAGCACAGTTCTAGTAGTCCTACCAATAGGAAGAAACTATCTATTGGTTATTTACTGCATGCCAAGCTATTGTTATAGGTAAGTTCTCATTAACCCTCTTCTGACTGATATTTTAAAAATTAATTATGAATTCAGTGACTCTGATGTATGCAGTAAACATGCATGGAGTCCCTACTACACTATAGGTTAGGCTCTGTGGTGGGTGGGAAGGATGGATTAATAGTAGTCTGTCTTTATAGTACATTACCCAACAAAACAATGCTGCAAATTCAGAGATTTTATTTCCGTTTCTTTAATGACATCATTTTATGCTTAGAGAAATTAGATAACCTGTCTTTGATCTTACAACATGTCAGAGGTAGGACTTGAACTTCAGTTTCTGTGATTCCGAGGTCAAAGTTTTATTTTACAGATAATCTTATTATTATTATTATTTTTTTATGGTGCTGGGTATTGAACCCAGGGCCTTGTGCATGTGAGGCAAACACTCTACCAACTGAGCTATATCCCCAGCCTGATATTCCTAATTTTATCAGACAAAATCACAAAAAGTTCCTGCTTTTTCAGCATACTACAGCGATGCAGCCACATCAATGTTTATAGCAGTTCAATTCACAATAGCCAAGGTATGGAACCAACCTAGGTGCCCTTCAACAGATGAATGGATAAAGAAAATGTGGTATATATCACACAAGGGAATATTATTTAGTCATAAAGAAGAATGAAATCATGGCATTTGCTGGTAAATGGATGGAACTGGAGAATATCATGCTAAGTGAAATAAGACAGTGCCAAAAAAACCAAAGGCTGAATGTTCTCTCTCATATGTAGGTGCTAACCCACAACAAGGGAGGGTATGGGGGAGAAGAATAGAAATTCACTGAATCAGACAAAGGGGAATGAAGTGGGTTGATGGGGATAGGAAAGACAGGGGAATGAATCAGACGTGCCTTTCCTTTGCTCATATATGAACACACAGCTAGTGTAACTTCATATCATGTACAGCCAGAAGAATGGGGTCCTAATTGGAATGGGTATTACTCCATGTATGCATAACATGTCAAAATATCATCATGATGATATACTATCATGTATATCTAACAACAAATTAAAAGTTAAATTTATGTATTTATTTTATTTTACTTTTTATTTTTTCTAATTAGTTATATATAATAGTAGAATGCATTTTGACATGTCGCACATAAATGGAGTGTAACCTCTCATTCTTCTGGTTGTACATGTTGAGTCACACAGGTTGCATAATCATGCGTGTACATAGGATAACAATGTCTGCTTCATTCTACCATCCTTCTACCTCCAAACACCTTCCCCTTCCTTCACTCCCCTCTGCCTAATGCAAAGTACCTGTATTGTGAATTAGCATCCACCTATGATGAAAAAAATTCAACCTTTGGTTTTTTGGTATTGTCTTATTTTGCTTAGCATGACATTTTCCAGCTCCATCCTTTTATCTGCAAATGCCATAACATGATTCTTCTTTAAGGCTGAGTAATAGTCCATTGTGTATATATTTTCTTTATCCATTCATCTGTTGAAGGGCGTCCAGGTTGTTTCCATAGTTTGGCTATTGTGAATTGAGCTTCTATAAACATTGATGTGGCTGTTTCACTGTGGTATGCTGATTTTAATTCCTTTGGGTATAAACCAAGGAGTGAGAGAGCTGGATTAAATGTGGTTCCATTTCAAGTTGTCTGAGGAATCTCCATACTGCTCTCCATAGTAGTTACACCAATCTGCAACCCCACCAGCAATGTATTATTTTTGAAGCATTTTAGATTTGAGACTTTTAGAGTAGAGATGTTCACTCTATACAATAAAGTAAGGGTAGTTTATCATTTAAATATATATATATGTGTGTGTGTGTGTGTGTGTGTGTGTGTATATATATATATATATATATATATAAAACAGAAAGATCTTACATATATGGAATATATGTGGAATCTACCAAAGTAGAACACAGAAGTAGAAGTAAATGGTGGTTACCCAGAGGTGAGGATTTTGCTCAAAGGACACATAATTTCAGTAAGGAGTAATAGGTTCAGGAACTCTATTGTATTCTCTATTGTACAACCAATATATTGTATTCTTGAAAATTACTGAGAGAATAGATTTTAAGTGTTTTCATTAGAAAAGAATTGAAAATTAAAAAATAAATAAATAAAACAAATGAACAAACAAAAGAAACATGTCCCTGGGCTGGGGTTATAGCTCAGTTTGTAGAGTGTTTGTCTTGCAAATACAAGGCCCTGGGTCCAATTCCCTACACTGAAAAAAAAAAAAAAAAAAAAAAAAACAGTGAAAAGTAAGCTGATGAATGTTAGTCAACTCTGTTTAGCCATACCAAAATGCATGTGTACTTCAAAACAAAATACATATATATAATTTTCGTCAATATAAATAAGTATGTATTTAAAGTACCCAGTAAAGGAGAACATTTTATCTTTAATAAAAATCCCTAATTTTTGAAAACTAATCCAGGTGTCTTTTAATCTTGAGCAATTCCTGTAAAAGTGCCCATGCTTATATGTTTTGAAGTAGCGGGCCAGTGTGGCAGGAAATAAGGACAGAGAAGCACAGGTCTTCCCCCATGTCTAGCTTATGTAAGTGTCCCTTTGATTTAAGTGTTTACCTCAATGGATTGCAGATACTTGCCTTTCTGTTTTGCTTTGTTTTGCTTTTGAATGTGTTTATTATTTCTCAGTCTCAACTAACAGGTCCTTTGCTGACATATTTTATATATTACTTATATTCTTTTGCTTTTAAACATGTGTTGACAAAAATCTTCAATACTTCTCCCCACTAAAATATAAGAAAACACAGGAGAGTCTATGCAAATGAAGAAAACACATTTTTTTTTTAGAAGATACTGTACAAAAGGTCCTCCTCTGTTATATCATTTGGCCCTCAAAGTCACTCTATAAATTGGGTATCACTTCCACTTCATGTGAAGAAACATGAACCTGGAGAACACATAATGAACCAAGGTTATTTATTTTGTCATCACGTACTAAGTAAGCATCTACTTTCTGTCAGTCATGGTGTTAGTGAATCAGAAATGACAAATAGAAGCTACAGACATCAGTAACAGATGGACCCTGACCACAACACTCTCTGATATGGAAGTACATGCTTTTTTTCTGAACAGAGGGATGAATGTCATTCATTTGTTAAATTTTGCCATTGAATAGTGTGTTATTATCCACATAGTAGATATGTGGTAAAGTGTAAGCTTAATGGTTATTTTCCAAATACTGGTTATTAAAGGAAGAGAACATCCTCTTGAGTTTCCAGAGGATGAATTGGAACTGAGCTAGTACAGAAAAACTAATTGAACAGACATCTTAATGCAGGGGAAATGCCAACTTCAGTCATCTCCTATCATCTGTTTGATGACTGTGTGTCGCTTTAGTTTTATTCTATTCTGTGGCCAGAGAATATACCCTAACCCCAGCCAGCTGTCTCTGCAATTTATTCTGTTGACAATTAGGGAGTCTAAGCTGCAAAGTATGGCTAGATTCATTTAGTATCACAGACCTTTGATGTATGAAGCTGGGTGTTCAACACAGGCTTTAGAGATTACGTAGTTCAATGTTATTGCAGATGAGGAAACAGATGGAAGCTGCGGGAATTTTTCAAAGAAATGTACCATATACTAGGTGAGCTGGGGATAAAACTTGTATCTCTTGGTTACCAAATAAACCCATGCCAGATATCTAACTGTGAAGGCAAGTTTCCTCTTTCTATGTGTTGTTGAAATTTTTATTGCAGTTTAAAAAGTTCTTCAATATTTACAGAGATTTTGAAATGTGGTTAGGGTAGTTACAATTTTTTTTCAATTTTATAGTTGCAAAAATTGAGATCACTGTCTATCTTAATTTTGGGGGGGAAAACATTTTCATTTTTTGAGATACAGTTCAGACGTCAACCTTTGAATCATTGAGTTTAATATTTCTTCTTTTGCTTTGATAGCCCCTTGTGCCCACCTCAATAACAGATAGCATTGTATTAATTCACTTATTTATTTGTCCACTAGTTTATTAACATCCAGATGGCTTTCATCTAGTTAGAAGCATTACTTAAGTATATTCTAGGGTGATAATGTTCAATATTCAAGTTTTTTCCATAGCTTATCTCATTATCCTACGTTTCTTCTCCAACTGATATTTTTCTGTAACCACCAAGATTCCAGGAGATTACTTTGAGTCTTATAAGACATTATTCAAAATTGTGAAGAATATGGTTCTAAAGTCAATTTCATCTGTTATGAACTATATGCGCTTGGACAGGCCACTTAACTTCCTTGAACCTCAATTTTACAATCTTTAGAATTAGGGTAATAATATCATAACACAATATGTTGCTCACAAGAATAGTGATAGGTTCAAGTGAAATAATCTGTGTGGATCATGCTATAAATGACAAAGTACATTGTGAGTGCTGTAGGTTGAGGATTATTTGGAAATTCTCAGAAATAAGAGCCTAAATAACTGATAGCTTTTTTTTTTTTTTTTTTTTTTTTTGTACCAGGAATTGAACCCAGGGGCTCCTGAACCACATCTCCAAGGGGGTATTGCTAAATTTCTTTGGGCCTCTCTAATTTTATGAGGCTGGCTTTGAACTCTTGATCCTCCTTCCTCAGTCTCCCAAGTTGCTGGGATTTCAGGTATACACCACAGTATCCAACTTGACAGCAATTTTTAATGTTGACTTATTCTGGATTGATTTCCACATATATATGTTTTTCTCTCTAGCACTTTTTCTATTGGCCTGATTTAATTTCCAAATCACTTAATATCTGAGTAGAGGCAAGAAAAATATGTGTGAGAAAGGGAATTTAATAATATTATGGGTTGTCACATAGTAATAATTACTTAAAAATATAAAATGACTAAAGACAAGGTCACCCAACCTTCAAGTATAACCTGCTATTGTGAACATTTTAACAATATCAAAATATTGTTTAATAATATTGTTTTAAGTTTATTTTCTTGAAAAAGACAACTGTTGTAAACAATATAGTGGAAGAAAAAGAATGGTATTACCACATCAGTTTGTGCTTCTGTACAATGGAAATAAATACTGTGAAAAAAGTATTCAACTAATGTTTATTATTGGTATGCACTTGTCTATACAAAAATGTACCAAAATTCCTTAGATGATGCAAAAACTACCTTAATCTAATCATTCGAATGACCATCTTTTAAGCCCAGTTTGATTATTGGCTTCATAATCATAGCTATTGTAGCTAAGATAGCCTGTTCAACAAGTGATGCTGGGAAAACTGGAAATCCGTATGCAGCAAAATGAAACTAAACCCCAATCTCTCACCCTGCACAAAACTCAACTCAAAATGGAACAAGGACCTTGGAATCAGATCAGAGACCCTGCATCTCATAGAAGAAGATGTTGGTCCAAATCTTCGTCATTGGCTTAGGATCAGACTTCCTTAACAGGACTCCCAAAGCACAAGAAATAAAAGCAAGAATCAATAACTGGGATAGATTCAAACTAAAAAGCTTTCTCTCCGCAAAGGAAACTATTGCAATGTGAAACGAGAGCCTACAGAGTGGGAGAAAATCTTTGCCACTCGTAGTTCAGATAGAGCACTAATTTCCAGAATATATAAAGAACTCAAAAAACTCTACACCAAGAATACAAATAACCCAATCAACAAATGGGCTAAGGAAATGAACAGACACTTCACAGAAGATGTACAAGCAATCAACAGATATATGAAAAAATGTTCAACATCTCTAGTAATAATAAAAATGCAAATCAAAACTACCCTAAGATTCCATCTCACCCCAATTAGAATGGTGATTATGAAGAATACAAGCAACAATAGGTGTTGGTGAGGATGTGGGGAAAAAGGCACACTCATACATTGCTGGTGGGGTTGCAAAGTAGTGCAGCCACTCTGGAAAGCAGTGTGAAGATTCCTTAGAAAACCTGGAATGGAATCACCATTTGACCCAGCTATCCTACTCTTTGACCTATACCCAAAGGACTTAAAATCAGCATATTACAGTGATGCAGCCACATTAATGTTCATAGCTGCTCAATTCACAATAGCCAGACGATGGAACCAACCCAGATGCCCTTCAGCTGATGAATGCATAAAGAAACTGTGGTATGTATATATATATATACACAATGGAATATTACTCAGCCATAAAGAATAATAAAATTATGGCATTTGCAGGCAAATGGATGAAGTTGGAGAATATCATGCTAAGTGAGATAAGCCAATCCCCAAAAGCCAAAGGACAAATGATCTTGCTGATAAGTGGATGATGATACATAATGGGGGGTGGGAGGGAGGCAAGAATGGAAGAAGGAGGGACTTTATAGAGGGAAAAGAGGGGTGAGAGGGGTGTGGGGAAGAAAAAAATAACAGAATGAATCTAACATCCTTACCCTATGTAAATGTATAATTACACAAATGGTATGCCTCTACTTCATGTACAACCAGAGAACTAAGTTGTACCCTATTTGTTTACAATACAAAAAAGATGGTCATTCAAAATAGAGTGAAAAAAAATTCATTTATCTATCCAAACTAACAAAAAATTGAGGATATATTTTTCCAGCTTCTGAGCTAGTCTATGAGGTGTCTTCAGCGTAAGGAAGAAGGTAAGCAAGAGAAGAGATTCATGCCACATAGTGTGATGCAAGAACAGCTGGTCCTGCTTTGAGAATGAACAAAATGGAGAGTGATTCTCTGTGCTTATGATGAACAGGGAAGGCCTCACAAAGTAGGAGACATTTGGGGTGATTTTTAAAAATAACTGTTTTCACCAGATAAGAAGAAACAAGGATATGTAAGGATAAGGAGCACATGCAAACTCAGGGAAAGGTGAAGCAGCATACATGAAACAATGTCAGCTTTAGATGCCCTTTTGAGATCACTATCAGTTTTTTTGGGGAAACATCTTCATTTTTTGAGATACAGTTCAGACTTTCATCTTTGAATCATTTGAGTTTAATATTTCCTCTTTTGCTTTGATAGCCCCCTGTGCCCACCTCTGTAACAGGTAGCACCGTGTTAATTCACTTATTTATTTCTCCACTACTTTATTAGCATCTAAAATACAGGAACTATCTCATTTGGTTTTATGCCCACATTACCCTACACTGTTCTTGGCACGTGGTGGTAATTCCAAAATTTTTTAAGTCATATATGGAAAAATAATTGCAAAAATATTTTCTTTCTTACATGTTAGAGAGGAATATCTTTAACTTCAAACTTAGAATCCCATTCGAACAATATGGACAAAGTCATTAAAACATTTCAGTTTCTGGGAGGGAATATATATTTTTTCCCTTAAATTCGCTAAAGGATTATTTTTATTTTTATTTTTTTACCAGTTACAATTATAAACCAGTAGGGATATGAAAATATCTTGATGGGCTGCAATTTCCTCAAAAATAATTCTTAAGACTCCACATCCCTCACTTGTTATGTCCTTTAAATAGTATTGCAGGTTTTTCCTGCCAAACCCACCTGACAATAACACTACTTCAATTTTAAAAATTATTACCTTCTGGTTTTCCAGTTACCATAGCAATAACTTTTTTTCTCATCTGTATCATTTTACATTTCAACAAAACAGAACCAAATTATTTGTTTTAAAGTCTGAATGATAAAATTGTTTTCCATCAATACAAAAGCAGTAATCCTGTCCTTAAAATTTACCATCAATGATAAATGCAACAACACAATGTCTATAAATATCTCCACATATTTCTCAGAATAATGTGCCCTTTTTATTTCTACCATGCTGAGATCCATGTTCTTTGATATAGTAACAGGAGGAATATAAAATCAGAAAGGTTAAGAATCACTGTTCTGCAGCATTGTTATGAAGCCTCTTGTGATTAATACATGACAACACAGATACACTAGTCTTCAAGTCCTTAGTTAAATATTTATTGAGCATCCACTATCCAACTCATGGTAGAAAATAAAAGGAAGAAAATAATACAGTTTCAAATTTCCACTCTTCCTGACTTTATTAAAAGACAAAAAGATGTTCAAAGTTAAACATTTTATGTTCATACATATAAACATTTTATGAGGAATAGATGCTCTGATAGTGCCTGTTTACAGAATGAGCACCTCCTCTTTTCCAGACTCCCGACTGCCACTTCACAGGCACTAACCTAGTCATATTTAAAACTACCAACAGGTGATAATATTCTGACTCTACATTGGAACCAAGAGTCTCAGAGTTTAAGAAAGTTGCCCTGTGTCAAGCAACTATTAAAGAAAAAGGTGAGAATTCCAGTGCTCTCTGTCCTGGTGCTGGTTTTGTAAGTAAGGTTTTTGGAGGATTGCCATGCTTATTCTTTTATCCCTTATTCATTTATTCCTATGACTGCTTTTGCATTGAAACAACTGATTTGAATAGTTGTAAAGAGAGTACATGGGACAAAAAGTCCTAAAATATGTAATAACTGATCATGTGGAAAAGAAATGTCAAAACCTCATTAGGTAGGGAACAAAAGCAGGTATATATTCAACCCTTTTATATTGTCATGTTTATGGATAGGGAAATAAAAACACTTAAAATATCAAAGTATAATATCTTGAGTCCTTTCTTGAAGGAATCTACAATTTATCCATTTGGTAAATAGAGGTAAATACAGATACAGATTCATTCTATCTATCTATCTATCTATCTATCTATCTATCTATCTATCTATCTATCTATCTATCTGATACACCATACTATCCCATATGAATTATTCACCCTCTCCAGGGAGAAATAAAAAGTTAATTTAAAAAATAAGTGCTTTTTTACTTCTTGTGAGCAGACTGCCTTATCCAGGGCTTATCCAGGGAGGAATTTTCAAAGGGAATTATGGAAGGTTCAAATGCTCACAAACATTTTTATTTTTAAAGTTTATTGAGGATAATTGGTATGTGAAAATTTTCACATGTTTAACATACACATTTTGACAACCTTGAATATATGTGTACACATATGATCAAGGTACTAAATGTAATCTTGGCCTCCAAAAATTTCTTTATGTTTTTCATGTATCTTTGTGTGTGTGTTTAAGGGGGTGCTTTTTCTGATGTAAATGCTTATGTGATCTATTCTCTCGACACATTTTAAAGCACACAATATCATTTGGTCTTTTTCCTTTTGTTTCTTTATTCCTTTTTTTTTTTTTTTTTTTTTTTTTTGAGGGGGTGGATCCCCTCAGGGCCTCATACACTCTAGGCAAGTGCTCTACACTGAGCTGTGACCCCACCCCCACAATACCATACTGCCTAATTGGAATGAAATAAGGTTCAGAAAGTTTGGAGTCTTGCACACTTGGAACACTTCATTGCTTATGGATTGAAAATACTTTAAGATTTAGATGCCTATTAACAATACAAAACTAAACAAAAGGATCAGTTATGTTTAAGATATGAGGTGTCTCCCAAAACCTCATGTGTAAGACAATGTGAGAAAATTTAGAGGAAAACAATTGTTTATGAGAGTTTTTCCTAATCATGTGTTAATTCACTGATACAGATTAAGTGGGTGGTAACTCTAGGCAGGTGGAGACAAATCACTGACAGAGTACCTTCGAGGTTTATATTTTGTCCCTGGTGAGTGAAGCTCTCTCTGCTTCCTTATTGCCATGTCCTGAACTGTTTTTTCTCCTCCACATCTTTCTGCCATGATGTTCTGCCTCATCTTGAGCCCTGAGCAATAGAATCAGCATCTATGGACTGAGACCTCCAAAACCATGAGCACCAAATAAACTTTTCCTTTTCTAAAATTGATCTTGTCCTGTGTTTTGGTCACAGCAGGGAAAAGGTTGTCTAAAATGGGATTGCGTACTTTTTCAAAAATCAGATTTAAGAATGTAAAAGAAGGGGAAGAAGAGAGGGGACATGAGACTGAGAAAGCTGCATAAAACATGCAGATAGGAGAATTTTATAAATGGAAGAGATATGCTTGTGCTGACTGACTGTGTTAGGCTCATACACACGGAAGATAGTGAATTAAAAGCCTCAAAAGTTTTTGAGGGAATTTATATGGGCCCCAAAGCCCTTGTCTGGGAAACAGTGCTTGGGTCTCTAAACATTCACTGACAAGAAGCAGCCTGTGAATGCTATGCATGTTCTTTGCAAAACTACTTCAGTACTCCATAGAAGATACAAGACAAAAAACGACTTTTCTCAGAATTCAGAACGAGGGCCAGGAAGAACAATGAGAAGGAACTAAATTCAGAAAGCAGACCCTCTTTATTTTTAAAGAACTTTCTCAACTGCAGTTCTTCAAAATGTCAGCCAAGAAGAATTTCACCAGAGATCTGGACCTATCGTTGCTGAGGTCTCTGCATCCTTCCCTTTCACTTTAAACTATGGGAACACTGTCCTCTACCTGTCATTGCTCATTGTGGTGTGCACATGCACACACACATATTTGTGTGATTCTAGATTTCTAAATGACCAGAGTCTTTTTCTGAACCTGAATAATAAATGAATGCACTAAGACCTTCCAGTCTTTGAGATGATGGGAAAGATGGTTAAAACTGTACCAGTTAACTCTGTTTAAGACAGATGGAGATGGTAAGGTCACTGTTTCCTAGCATCCAATTAACAGAAATGTCACTGGCAAGAAGGCCCAGATATAATTTATGTCATTTTTCTTGTTCCTGTCTGAACACATTCAATCATAGAAATCCTGTGTGCATCATGCATTTATTTAAAAGAGATGAATGCGTTCCTTACCATGTTCAAATTCCCTGGAAACCAGTAAGAAAAAAACTACTAATGGATGAACATTATGTAAAGGAGCAGCCATGGAAATGAAACCAGTTTCCCCACAATTGCCAGACATAGCTTTCTTTCAACTTGTGCCCTTTCCATTTCTTTTTGTGAAGTCGGCTCTTTATTTTTAGAAACAACCTAAACTTTCCTAATTCCCTCCTCTTTTCCAAACACAAAGCCCCTTTCTGGGTTACTGTTCCATTTGTCCTAAGAA
Source organism: Sciurus vulgaris (assembly GCF_902686455.1). Lineage (NCBI taxonomy): Eukaryota > Metazoa > Chordata > Mammalia > Rodentia > Sciuridae > Sciurus > Sciurus vulgaris. The sequence goes on from NC_136472.1 coordinate 78,785,924, forward strand.
AATTATTTAATTTCTTCAAAACTTATATGCCAACTCAGTTTTTAAGTTACTTTGTAGTTGTGCAATACTCAGTGGCAAAGAAATAAAGATTAACTTGTAGTCACTGACTGAGAAGTATTAGCAATAAAACAAAAGTGGGCCAATATATAATCATATTGTTATTTTGTAGTGTAAATTTAAACTAATGAATATTTTTCCTTTTTTTTTTTGATTTTTTTAAAATTTATTTTTATTGTAAACAAATGAGATACATCTTGTTTGTACATGAAGTAAAGGCATACCATTTATGTAATCAAACATTTACATAGGGTAATAGTTTTTGATTCATTCTGTTATTTTTTTCCTTCCCCCCCACCCCTCCAACCCCTCTTTTCCCTCTATACAGTCCCTCCTTCCTCCATTCTTGCCCCCCTCCCACCCCCCATTGTGTGTCATCATCTGCTTATCAGAGATATCATTCATCCTTTGGTTTTTTGGGATTGGTTTATCTCACTTAGCATGATATTCTCCAACTTCATCCATTTGCCTGCAAATGCCATAATTTTATTATTCTTTATGGCTGAGTAATATTCCATTGTGTATATATACCACAGTTTCTTTATCCATTCATCAATTGAGGGGCTTCTAGGTTGGTTGCACATTCTGGCTATTGTGAATTGTGCAGCTATGAACATTAATGTGGCTGTATCTCTGTAGTATGCTGATTTTAAGTCCTTTGGGTATAGGTCAAGGAGTGGGATAGCTGGGTCAAATGGTAGGTCCATTCCAAGTTTTCTAAGGAATCTCCACACTGCTTTCCAGAGTGGCTGCACTACTTTGCAACCCCACCAGCAATGTATGAGTGTGCCTTTTTCCCCACATCCTCGCCAGCACCTGTTGTTGCTTGTGTTCTTGATAATTGCCATTCTAATGAAGATTTTTCTAATTGAACATCATTCAGAGATGTTATGTGCCATGTTGTTAAATAGTGTTTAGAAAAACTTCTACATGCACATGCTTAATTAATATGAAAGTCTTCCATGGAATCTCTTATAAATGTTTTGTTTTGAGGTTACTTATCCCTTGTAAATGTATTACCTCAACTAGACAATGCTCTAGTTCTTGGGACTCCAGAAGCTACTTCAAATCAAGACTAGATTGTCAATATCTAAGACATCTGATATGATGTATAGAGACATTGACAGACTATTAATGTTAAACTATTATGAAGTTTGATTCTAATTGATCATGAAGGAAACTCCCAGGCTCTATTATTTCAACAAGCAAATAATATTGCTAGTTTTTTAGCCATACAACATCACTTTTGCTGTCTGTATGTTTTATTCAGCATTTTTTGCCTAAAATAGTGACTCCAGTCAGTACAATGAATGATACTGTGATAATTAATACACATTATGTATTGAGTTAATGGTTTTCAGTTAACACTCATAGTTCCAAACCTCACTCCAAGTAAATGCTCACAGATGACATTTGTAAGAAGCAGAGTAGTATTAAAAATGGATGATTATATATATTTTTTCACAAATATACACATACATATATGCACATACATAGACACATTGATTATATATAAAAGCATATATATATATACACACTTTAATTGATTAAAATTACATATTAAGGAGTTAAAGATATTCACTTAGATTGTTGAATCAAAATTCATTGAATTTTGAAATTAAACCACTAGTTCTTCATTGACAAGCAGGTGGGTATTCTCTTATATTACAACACTTAATTTATGAATTTATCCCTTAATTTATGAATTTGGTGACTTTTAATGTCAACTCACTTATTATTTTTATCATGTGTAGACTAAAGAAATTAGATTCTTAACTTTAGAATGAATCTTTTACCTCAAATTTCGGGTACTTAAAATGTTAGATTGAAAAACACTCATTTAATAAGTGTGAAGTTATGTACACCATGCTACCTTAGGGGGAAATGATAGATTGTGTGGTATCTGATCTAAATTGTCTTATTCATGGAGTTTCTATTAAAAGAGGTAAGGGCTATTCTTCTGTGATAAAATGCATTAGATAAATCTATTCCTCTAAAACCATCATGGTAAAGGGCACCCATGAGTCACTCCCTGCTCTCTTTCTATAACACATTAACAACTCTATCACAATTATTTTATCTGCACAATAAGATTCTTATTGATGAGTATATCCCACAGGGTTGCATGGTATATAATAAATGATTTATCAATGCCTATTAAATTGATCTTAAGCTAAATTGTTATTTCAGCTTTGACTGAAATCCAAGTATAATAAATTCATGTGTTTTTATATACACAAAATTAGATAAGCCTATGTATGTATATGACTAGACTGTTAAGAATAATTCTATGGGAGAAGTTAACTATTTTATAAAGGGAGAAAGAATTTTTTAACTTTAGTGGAAATAATATGAACAAGGCAGACTTGGTATTATGAACTTAAAAAGCCACAGAATTTAAATTCCACTCTAAATACAAGAGCATATAGAACATGACTTGAAATAACTCACTTAGGATCCCTGTGCTTCAATTCTTTAAGTATAAACTAAATTGTAAATGATGATTATGAAGATCCAAATGTGAAAATGATTAAGAAAATGCATTTTTCGAATTACATTATGCTTGAAATTGCAAATATGTGTAATAAAATTTATTATGTAAAAGTCAGTTAATGAAAACCTTATAATTGTTTGAGGGGCTGTTAGTTAACAAATGTGTAAAAGTGCACATCCTTATGTACATACCTATACAGAGATACATATATGTATAATAACTTGTGAATATATGTACTACCTGCACAGCAGAAACACATTGTTATGGTTTAGATGTGAAGTGTTCTCTGAAAGCTCATGTGTGAGACAATGCAAGACTTAGATATAAGATGACTGAGAGTTAACTCCCTGATAGGGATTAACTGAGTGGTAACTGAAAGCAGGTAAGGTATGGTTGGAGGAGATGGGTTTCTGGGTTTCTGGGGGCCTGCCTTGGAATTTATATTTTGTTGTGGTGAGGAAAGCCCTCTCTGGTGCTTTCCTCTGCCACACTCTTCTGCCATGATGTTCTGCTTCATTTCAGTCCCCAAGGAATGGAGCTGGTCATCTATAGACCAAGACCTCTGAAACTGAGTCCCAAAATAAACTTCTCTAATTGCTCTTGTCAGGTCTTTCCATTATGACAATAAAATAACTGACTAAAATACACTTCAAAATATTTATGTTCATAAGTATATTTTACTTCATTATTGATAAAAAGTAGCTTTTATGAAAAATAACTTGCTCCTGTATTTGCTCCTTTATTTCAATAAATTTAAGCATTTTTCAGTAAGGTTTTCACTATGATCAGATATGAAAATAATAAGCAAAATACTCTTGGCAATCGGTGTAAAATATTGGTGATGCAGTGCAGTAGCATATCACTCTTCTGGCTTGTGTGAGACCCAGGACTAATTCCCCAGCAGCACTATCACCAACACAAAAACAACAACAATTAAAAGAAGATGTACTAAACATGAATATTGTCTGGGATGTCTTTCTTAGTGATGAATTTGTGTCTACTATGCTTTGGGTAAGTATCCTCCAAGGGTCATCTATCAAAGACTTTGTCCCTAGAGTGGTACTTTTGCAGGGTGCTGTGGACCTTTAGGAGGTATGTCTTGTGGGAAGTCCTTACATCTTGGGTGTGTGCCCTTAGAGGGGGTTGTGGAACCCAGTCTCTTCTCATTCTCTTTTGCTCCCTGGCTAGTGATGAAAGTGGTTTTGCTCTTCCACCAGCTCCTGCCATGATGTGCCATTGCATTATCAGAGGTCCAAGCAAGGATGCCCCTCAATCATGGAATTAAATCTTCAGAACTATAAGCCAAAATAAACCTTTTCTTTAGAAGTCAATCATGTCAAGTATTTTATTGCCGTGATGGGAAATTAACACACCATGTCTTGAAGGGCCTCGGTTAGGATTCAAGCTGAGCTCTGGGAGCCGACGCCCATGCAGTTTTCTCCCTACCACCTGCAGTCCTCAGGAGCTGACTTGGTTTCTCATTCCCATTTAGAATACAATAAGACCTCTGCTCTCATTAGGTTTTTTATTTAACTTTTAGCACAAATAATACTGATCTTTTCAGATATAGCTTATTGTAACCAGATTTCATTTACTCAACTCTTGTGGGATAATAACTTCTGCTTTGTTATATTAGAGAAGCTCTGTGGCCTAAGGCAGATCACATTAGCAAGAGTAGGTAAAGTTTAGTCTTTGTGCACATTTTTTTTCTCTTTAATATCTCACTCAATATCACAACAAACTTTCCATTGAAGCAGATACTATTATTTTTGTTTAATGGATAAGAGGCTCACAGCTCATAATGGGTAAAATTATCGAAAGTAAATTTAAGGTAATTCAGTGGAACCAAAATTCAACTTCCAGAGAACACAAGAGGTTAACTGTTCAGCTATAAGACTTCCAACAATCCAAGCTCTAATCTCTCCACCTGTAAAACTTTTATGAGGACTGATGATATAACTCACCTGAGTACCCAGAAGAATGCCAGTGTGTAGGACTTCTGTAAGGTTAAAGGGTGGTGGTAGTGATCAGAAGCTCTTTAAATGCTTTTAAAACTCTCATAGAATGTCTTCTGTCCTAAGCCTGTCTTATGAAAAGGTTATCAATTTAAGAACAAAGATGTAATTAATTCTGACTGCAGATATGTAATGACCCATTTAAAATAAAACACTGAAATTGTCTACATAAAAGAAAAGACAATTTAAACAATTCCTCACATCTTTTTCTGCCTTAGGCATTTCGTGTGATTTCATTAATGGGAGACCAAAAAAGTCTCATTCTAGGAATTATGTTTCTATCTTAAAGTTCCCTACAGTACCAATTTTAGCATTTTATAGACTCTTTTGATTTAGTAATATCCTGGATATCTATGTGACATAGATTCAGAACAAAGCTTAGGCCCATATAGAAAGCAAGAAGTTCTGAGTGTTTTGTTAAAGAAAGCTGTCAGTTACAAAGGCGGCTGTGAGCTCTTGGTAGGATGGTCCAGTTTATTCTTACACCTGTATATTCCTTAGATTTATCAAGAAGAAATCACAAATAACAAACCCCCTTTAACTTCCTTTCCTCAACTTCTGCCTATGTTATCTGGACAGGACTTCCAAACAGCCTTTTTCTTCTGAGCCAACGTCAGAAGATGACATGATGACAAAGAAAGATGGGATGGATAAGTGTCTGAGACCAGCCTCCTCACAAGAAGGTGAACATAAGCTTTATAAGGTGGAACAATCTTATAGCAGTAGGAGATGAAACAAAGTCTTCAAACATGACAGAGTAGTATTTAAATTCTTATACCTTTACTTTCTAGCTATGTGACCTTCATCCAGTTACTTTCAATTTCAAAACTTCAGTTTTCTTACCAGTCAAATGGAATTAATACTGTCTACCTTTCTTTTGGATACGAAACCAAATATATTGGAAGCGAGGCTTCTAAGTCCCTCACATGTATCAGGCACTTGAGGAGAATTTGGTCCCTCTGCCTTGTCTTATTTTCTACCACACACTGGCACATTGTGAGACTCTCTTCTTCATCAAATATCAAACCCAATAATAAAAATAACAATAATACCTACCACCTCCATAGTTCTCACTGTGCCAGAAATCTTCCTGTGCAATCTTTTCAACTTTCACAGGATGAGGCAACTTGAGGCAGAGGAGTAAAGAAAATTTCCCATACCACCCAGACAGTAAATAACAGCTCTGGGGACCTATGCAATTTAGATCCAAAATTCACACTTTTTTATATATTTTAGTGTCAAAATGTTTCTCCAGATCTAGTGTCCAGGACCTACAAGGGGTGAGAAAGACAGCAATGAAAAAGTAATAGAGATGATCTTGGCATATGGACCAGCTGTAGTTTCCTTAAAGGAGCCTTCCCTTTCCAGGTACACACTTGTTATGAACATGTAAAACCTCTGTCGAGGCACTGATCACCTTGAAGTATGAAATGAAACAAATGGCCTTCAGTTTTCTTTACCCAGCCTTTGCAGGTCTTGCTCTCAACTTCTCAGCCCCTCCTTTCCAAATTCGAACCTGCACCTAAGCAAGCCTGTCTTACCTAACTGTTCTTTTCCTTGGAAGAACAATTTGGTTCACAGGTGTAGTTTGACCTTTGGCCTTGCCTTTGAGAGGAAAAGCTACCTTCTCTTGACTGCATGTAGTATGCCAGCAGTGGTGATTAACAAGCTGGCTTTCTTTCTAATCTCAAAGTACTCAGTCTGGTTTCCCCATAACAAAAGTTTGACATTTGATTGAGAAAGTGTCTAGAATTATAAGCTAGAATAAAAAAATCCAAATTATTACTTTTACTTTTATTGATTTCCTCATGGGCCCTTCATTCTATCCGGCACAGACATCTCTTTTTGTGTCCTTTGAATGTTAAAAAAAAAAAAAAAAAAAAAAAAAAAAAAAAGCAGTCAATGCGGAGCAAGGTGGGAGGAAGAACAAGCCTGCTGAGACCTAGTCATCCCTGCTGGCTAAGGTAGATCTTCCTAAACTTTCTAAATTTTCTGCCAACACTGAAAGAAAACTATCCAAAGAAGGCATTGGATGTATCATTCTAAATCAAAGAGAATAGTGTTCAGATCTTGCAATAAAGTCAGACATAATGCCATCTAGTGGGCAGTTCCTAGTAATTAAAAAACTAAAATTGGGGACAATTTTACTGAGTCACACAGAGTTTTGCTACAGTTCTGGATGATCTCTTCAGATGATCACATTCTCCAGAGAATGACTGGGCCCAGTAAGATCCAAGTCTTAACTGAGAAGGAATTGCAAATAACCTGAACTCTGAGGCCCACACAAATTAGCATGGGAAGTCAAAAGAAATACCATTTTAAAGGGTGAAAGCGATTAGACCAACAATTGAGTAAAGAGGAATCCAATATTAAAGAAAGTGCAACAACAGAAGGTAGCAGATACTACAACTGAATCAACTTGTCTTCGGATACCAGTTTGGTGGGGTGTCATAACTAAGCTAACACATAGACAGGATGCCCAGTTAAATTTGATTCCATATAAATAACAGTCTTTAGGATTACTATGTCCTAAGTATTGCATAGCATCATTTATACTAAAAATGTGCTTTATTCTGAAGTTTAAATTTTATGTGGTGTACTGCATATTTTCTTGCAGTCCAGTGTTTGGATTTAACTAAACTCTGAACAGTAACGTTTCCACAGAAGAATTCTTTCTCAGCATTTCCCAGAAAATTTATGTAGTTTTCTGATTACCTAGAAAAGTTAAGTCAAGAGATAAGGAAAAAATAGTGAAAACATTAGAATCTCCCTATGAGATTAAAGCATCATATGAAAAATAGGGACATGAGAGATTTGAAGGCATCTTTAATGTTAGGTGAAAAGTTTAAGGTTTAAGTCAACAGTTCTGGAAACAAGATGGAGCGTGGATATGAAGCTGATGTGCTAGAAAAGAGTGTGTCCTCTCAACCGTTGATGATGCTATTCATGGAAATAAAAAGGAATAGTTATATGTATAGCATAGCTAATGAACATCCTGTGAATGATATTCCCAGAAAAAAAATGTTTGGAAGCAAAATATGTCATTATATTGATTATTTACCACAAGATTCTGTGTCATGCTATTTATCTAACAAGGACAGTAAATGCTTTTTCAAGTGCTACCTAATAAAAATAAATATTATATAAAATATATAGTTTCATATATAAATATGTATACTTACATATATAACATATATACTTATATATAAATAGTTTTTATTATATAAAGTTTTTAATATATATAAAACTATATATTATAAAAAGGGATTGTTGCTTCAGTGCTAATTTGAGTAATTTGTTATATAACAATAGATTATAAATATCTATATATTAATTAAAAATATGAAGCAATGTTCACTTATGGTCACAATACACCCTCCTCAAAATGAAACAAAATATAGCAACATATGCTCATCAACATTAGAATTAGTAAGTAAATCATAAATATCCACACAATAGACGAAACATAGTAAATGAAGCTAAATACAAAAGAGAATATGTTGAATGATTCCATAGATACAAAGTTCAAAAGCAGAAAAAAAATAATCAGTACAAAGAAATCATGATAGGTGTTACCCTTGGAGGAAACAATTTATGGTTAGGCATTAAAGTTATGGAATGGAGAGAACATGGATTCTCTGGATGTCACACCAATTCTAATTTTTCATCTTGGCACTGATTATGTTTGCTTAGTTTGTGAAATTTATGTGCTGTAACATATAATATATATATATGCATTAAAATATCTGCCTTACTAACTTTGCACAAATACATATGTATCACATCCTTCACACAGAAAGCATTACTATGTATTTCTATTGGGTACTATGTGGAGTAAAGCTCCTTAAACTATGTCCACTTTTTATTTATTTATTTTTTTTATTGTAAACAAATGGGATACATGTTGTTTCTCTGTTTGTACATGGCGTAAAGGTATACCATTTGTGTAATCATAAATTTACATAGAGCAATGTTGTTTGATTCATTCTGTTATTTTTTCCCTTCCCCCCACCCCTCCCACCCCTCTTTACCCTCTATACAGTAGTTCCTTCCTCCATACTTGCCCCCCTCCCTAACCCTAATTCTAACCCTTCCCTCCCCCCCATTATGTGTCATCCTCCACTTATCAGCGATATCATTCATCCTTTGGCTTTTTGAGATCGGCCTATCTCACTTAGCATGATATTCTCCAATTTCATCCATTTGCCTGCAAATGCCATAATTTTATCATTCTTTATGGCTGAGTAATATTCCATTATATATATATATATGTGTGATATATATATATATATATATCACAGTTTCTTTAACCATTCATCAATTGAAGGGCATCTAGGTTGGTTCCACAGTCTGGCTATTGTGAATTGAGCAGCTATGAACATTGATGTGGCTGTATCTCTGTAGTATGCAGATTTTAAGTCCTTTGGGTATAGGCCAAGGAGTGGGATAGCTGGGTCAAATGGTGGTTCCATTCCAAGTTTTCTAAGGAATCTCCACACTGCTTTCCAGAGTGGCTGCACTAATTTGCAGCCCCACCAGCAGTGTATGAGTGTACCTTTCTCCCCACATCCTCGCCAACACCTGTTGTTGCTCGTATTCTTGATAATCACCATTCTAATTGGGGTGAGATGGAATCTTAGGGTGGTTTTGATTTGCATTTCTCTTATTACTAGAGATGTTGAACATTTTTCCATATGTTTGTTGATTGCTTGTAGATCTTCTTCTGTGAAGTGTCTATTCATTTCCTTAGCCCATTTGTTGACTGGACTATTTGAATTCTTGGAGTAGAGTTTTTTGAGTTCTTTATAGATTCTGGAGATTAGTGCTCTATCTGAAGTATGATTGGCAAAAATATTCTCCCACTCTGTAGGCTCTTTCTTCGCATTGCTGATAGTTTCCTTTGCTGAGAGAAAGCTTTTTAGTTTGAATCTATCCCAGTGGTTGATTCTAGCTTTTATTTCTTGTGCTATGGGAGTCCTGTTAAGGAAGTCTGGTCCTAGACCAACAAGGTGAAGATTTGGACCTACTTTTTCTTCTATAATCTGCAGGGTCTCTGGTCTGATTCCGAGGTCCTTAATCCATTTTGAGTTTAGTTTCGTGCATGGTGAGAGATATGGGTTTAGTTTCATTCTGTTGCATATGGATTTCCAATTCTCCCAGCACCATTTGTTGAAGAGGCTATCTTTTCTCCATTGCATATTTTTGGCCCCTTTGTCTAGTATGAGAAAATTGTATTTATTTGGGTTTATGTCCGTGTCCTCTATTCTGTACCATTGATCTACCTTTCTATTTTGGTACCAATACCATGCCGTTTTTGTTACTATTGCTTTGTAGTAGAGTTGAAGATCTGGTATTGCAATACCCCCTGTTTCACTCTTCCTGCTAAGGATTGCTTTAGCTATTCTGGGTTTCTTATTCTTCCAGATGAATTTCATAATTGCTTGCTCTATTTCTGTAAGGTACACAATTGGGATTTTAATTGGAATTGCATTGAATTTGTATAGCACTTTAGGTAGTATGGCCATTTTGACAATATTAATTCTTCCTATCCAAGAACATGGAAGATCTTTCCATCGTCTAAGGTGTTCTTTAATTTCTTTCTTTAGTGTTCTGTAGTTCTCATTGTAGAGGTCTTTCACCTCTTTTGTGAGATTGATTCCCAAGTATTTTATTTTTTTCGAGGCTATTGTGAATGGGGTAGTTTTCCTAATTTCTCTTTCTGAAGATTCATCACTTATGTATAAAAATGCGTTGGTTTTATGGGCATTGATCTTGTAACCTGCTACTTTACTGAAATCACTTATGAGTTCTAAGAGTTTTCTGGTGGAATTTCCAGGATCCTCTAAATATATAATCATGTCATTAGCGAACAGGGATAGTTTGAGTTCTTCTTTTCCAATTCGTATCCCTTTAATTTCTTTGGTTTGTCTAATTGCTCTGGCCAGAGTCTCAAGAACGATATTGAATAGAAGTGGTGAAAGAGGGCATCCCTGCCTTGTTCCAGTTTTTAGGGGGAATGCTTTCAGTTTTTCACCATTTAGAATGATATTAGCCATGGGCTTAGCATAAATGGCCTTTACAATGTTAAGGAATGTTCCCACTATCCCTATTTTTTCTAGTGTTTTGAGCATGAAGGGGTGCTGTATTTTATCACTTTTTATTTCCCCAAACCTGTGAATCTGTTACCTTACATGACCAAGGAAATGTGATTAAGTTAAAGACTTTGAGTTTGTGAAATTGTCCTGCATTATCCTGATGGGCCCAATCTAATCACATGAGTCTACGCTGGTGTGTATATGTGTGCTTATAGGTAGGAGAGTTAGTGATAGAAAGTGTGAGAGAAATTCAATATCGCTGGCTTTAAAGACAGAAGAAAGAGGCCATGAGTCAATCAATGGAGGGACCTTCTAGAAGCTGGAAAGGGCATAGAAATGGATTCTAATCTATAGCCTATAGCCTACACTAGACACCTGGATTTCAGCACACAGATCATTAGTAGCCTTGACTTAAACAACTGTTAGATAATAAATATGTGCTGTTTTAAGTCACTAAGTTTGTTTTAACTTATTATAACAACAATTAAAAACAAATGCAGGAATATCCCTAGGGATAGGATTGCTGGGCCATAAGGAAAGCATATGCTTATTTTATTAGAAGCTCTCCTGGTTTCCAAGCTGGTTTTACCAAATTCCACTTCCACTAAGAAGTCATGAGACTTTAAGTTCCTACATATCCTCCTCAAAATTTAGAATTGTATTTGAAATTCATCTATTTCATCAAAATTATATAGAAAATTTTTGTGCATTTTTCTTTTAATTAATGAAGTTGAATAACTTTTCATATATTTATGGAGCATATGGTCATTGCATCTTGCAGTTTAACTGGTATTTTATCTGTTTTTTAGTGATTTTTTTTTCAATTCTAAGCGCTTTTAAACACATACTCTGGTAATAAAGTCATTTTTCAGAAAAATCACACATATATCTTCATATGTTCTAATCTGTCAGTATTTTTCTTGCTGGTATCTTTGATGAAAGCAAAAGAGCAGATTAAGACTTATGATCTGTTTATGAATTATTTAAGAAATGCTTACCTAGTCTAACACTATAAGATTTTCTTCTTTGATTTCTTCTAGACCCCTTATTTTTAACTTTCATGTATAGATCTATAATCTATATATATCGGCAAAAATTTTAAATATCCTGTTACAATTGAGAAAGGTCAAGTGCTTTATGGAATTTTATGTATTAAATGAGATGAAATAAAACACTAAATTTCAATCATTTACTTTTTATCTGCAAACACTACTTTAACTCATGAATGTATGTAGTCTTCCCTGAGGTTCCAAAATGAAACTGATCTTTTCTTCCTTTAGCCCTTACACTTTTAAATGTTATTCATGAAACTCATAATAATTTAGGCTACTGTATGTTTGTACATATTGCCTTCCCTGATGGATTGTTAGCCACTTGTGTGGAATGGTTGCTGCCTCATTATTTATCTTTATGGTTCTAAGCAAGTTGGTCCGGCAGAAAACCAGTGGTACTCATTACATAGCTGATGCAAGAAAGACTGAGTAACCATTAATTTCTCTGATTTACATCTACTTTTATATTTTGAACTACAACAATGATTTGTTATGTGACTCAAAAGTGATTTTTAAAAAAGACAAAATAAAACTTTTACTGTAAACAATAGTTAATTGGCATTTAAAAACAAACAAACAAACAAAAAAGATCCAAGCTGTTTTTAAGTGGCAGATAACCATGAGAATGCACGTGTTAACATTTTATAGATTTCTGCTCTCAGAAGGTTCATTCTTACTTACTTGTACTTAAATTAAAAGGCATATCAAGTTAATGGAGCCTGATATGGTGAGTTACATTTTATGTTGTCAGCATCTTTAATCTCAATCCCTTTATAGACACAGGCTGCCTTCTGAGGGCCATTGTGTTGGCGAATGCTGTCTTCCTATGCATTTTTTTTTTCTCAGTGGTTCTTTTAGAACCTTATGTTAAGAGGTGTTTCCCTGTTTCTGATGCCTTCTGCTTTCTTTCCTCCCTATATAAGTATTCTCATAACTGCATAGTTTTATAATTTTCCTGAAGTACATTTACAAGGGTATTTTTCTAATATGTTATTCATGTGTATTTTCTTATTCTTTAACTTGATAAAGTCAACATGTTAACTATGTAATGTGATGAAATCGATTTATGGCTTGGACTCAGTTAATTTCCTCTACACTGAAACATGCTTGTTGCCTTGAGAATTCTTGCCCAAATCAGCATTCCATTGCAGAAGTAGAAAGAGACCAGATTTGAAATAAGATAGATATAAATTCTGGCTTTGTAATTTTCCAGATTATGTCCTTGGAAAAAGGACCTAACCTCTCTTTCAGATTTGGATTTTGTGTCTCCGTGTGTGTGTGCAGTATTAATATGAGGAATAAAAATGTTTATTAAATTAAAATATTTAGCACGCTATATGCTGTATCATCATCATCATCATCACCATCACCACCACCATCATCATCATTTCTCTAAGTCCTCAATAAATATTATCGCCCTTTTTATTTCTGGGGAAACAAAGTTTAAAGGTAGACTAAAGATTTTGTTGGACGTGTGAAAATGTATAGGAGACTAATAGGGAGCCAGTTAAAATTCTTGAGAAACAGATTAATTTGATCAAATTTGAGAACAGAAAGACTAATTTGATGATAATGTAGGACACAGACAACAATGTAAAACTTTTATGAACCAAGCAGGCGCAATCGAATGAGTAAAGAAATGAGACTATTAGGGCGATAGTGACCTGGAGAATGTCCACCCTGCATACCTGCTGCAATTCCAATTATTAGTAGTAAAACTTCTTCCTGACCAAATAAGTTTTGGGTACTAGATATGGACTCATTGTAGGGGCAGTATCTCATCCCTGGGGTAATGCATTGAAGAACAGATAGATTAAAGGCAGGGAATGGAGTCAGGCTATCTTGTTATAGTTCTCTAAGTAAGAAATTACAAAGTCCAAAATAGAACAGCTGCTGTAAGGATAAAGAGACAAATCCCTACAGGGACAAATGGATGTACACCTGAACAAATTTGTTGCTTTAAAATTCAAATATCATTTACAAAATTCTTTTGCAAATGTTTGCTAAGACTTAGATATTAAAAACATCTCATTAGATAAAGGAATTGATCCATGTTGCACCTTTTGTTCCCAAGTACTTGAGGGACTTAGGTAACCATAAATATGAAAATATAGCTTTTTAAAATATATGTAAATAAATGCATATATATTTGTCTGAACATAAATTATATATATAAATTATAGAAAATCAATGACTTTTAACTTCATCATGTTTTTTTCTGTTTTTGGTTTTTGTTTTTGTTTTCCACTGTGAAGATTGCTTTCAGCTTTTCCAAAGAGCTTTACAGTGTTGTCCTACTAACCCCTCAAAAGAACAGGCAGATGCATCATTGGACTTTCATGGGGGATAGGAGGATACTGTAATTATGAAAATATTGCTTTTGACTCATAAAAACAAGTTTAGAGTTGGCCCAGGGAGTGAAATTCAGGGTCCAGCCATGTAAGGTCATTATAGAGCTGATTTCATACACTGAGAAGTGTTGTATTTCTTTGGCAGAATTCTACTTGTGTCCATGATAGTGTTTTCTGAAGTCCTTCCTGAACATTATAAATAACTATCAAACACCCAGAACCACCTTTATATAACTCACTCTGTATAACATTTATAATCATAAAGCATTGCTCAAGATAATTATTACAATGCATTCCTTATAGATGGGGAAAAACAGGCAGTGAACAACTGGACCTTATCATAGTTTGAATGTGCTAAGTTTGTGGTTTATACCCTGCCCTTTCCCTCATGGGCCATTATCATTTGATATAACACATGAAAAGTTTCGCTTATTGCTCAAAAGAATGCCTTTGATACCCTGTGATGGTTTTACCATCTCTGATGCTTTCTGTCAGTCATGGACAGTAGGTAGACATTGACATCGGCTCTTTTCATTTAGATGTATAAAAGATTCTTTTAATATAAAATTACACAATATAATAAAGGTAACTTTAGAATAACCATGTTTTACACTTAGGGAGTCTACATGTTAGAATCAACCTAATCAAAGTCAAACATGAATAGAAAGATTTAGTATAGATGAATTTTAATTGTAGTATTTTCTAAAGGCCCCCAAATTTGAAAATGATCTATAAAACCAAAAGTTAAGTGAGTATCCTATTCATCTGTATGCTATGATCTTCCAAACATTAAAAATAACATTTACAATTAATCTACCAGGAAGTGGCTATTGAATGATGTTAAGCAAAAAGAAAGAGGAGGTAAAATTGTATATATCAGATTAGGAAAATATACACAGTATTTCTATTCATATCTTTGTATGCATATCGATTTATCTATCAATTGACCATCCATCTATCTATCTAATATATAGAAATATTGCGTGTCAAGAATAACTAATTATTCTTTCTTCTTTTTTACTAAATTCTTACCGGTCATTTCAGTTTTCTGCCTTAAACTTATATTGGTTTTAGAACTTAAAAAATTAACAATAATTTAAAAAATAATGATATTGCCTATGTTATGCTAAACAAATTTTATTTTTGTGGTTTTACACTTTCAAAATCAGGACTTAGCTCAGATTTAGTCAAAGTACAAAAATCCTTATCCTGATTTAGGCAACAGAGGCAAAAGAATACAGGAGTGGATGGGAAGGACAATGTAATTTGCAGGGGAGACCATGGCAGTACTGGGTAGGAATATTGCTTGTTTAAATAGCTCTTCTGAGAGGAACAGAAGAATTGTTAGTATTAGATTTTTATTCTAATGATGAAGTTAGTATTATGTGTAGAGTTAGTTCTATAAAAAATAATAAGTGAACTTATTTTAACTATGCCAGGTTTAATTGTACTAAGTTAAATAGTAATTTATGTTGAAAAAATTTATAAATTTTGTTTTTCATTTTAATTGCAACTACTAATTATAGCAGTGATCTAAAATATGATGTATTTACTTTAAGTGCACCTATAAAGTGTTAAACATCGTGATTACTGTGCAATGTTTTAAAGTATTTTAATTCTTGGTTGGATTCTTGAAAAAAAAATATCTATTATCTCCTTGGAAAAATCCTCTTAATTTTGTAAATAGCATTTGTGGCCTGAGGTACAGAAATATTCACTTTATACTTAATTCCAAACCATTATAAATTGTGGATAATGTTTCTGTGAGCTGTTAAAGCAGTCTCAAAGAAAGAATTGTGTTCATCTGTGTGCTAGAGTTAGCTCCTGAGTAGCAATTGCTGCATTTCTAGGAATTTTGTGCTCTGATGAATAAACACAGCCATTTTTAAAAATAAATTTCATAAACTCACAATAAAATCAATTATGTTAAAAAGAAGTTATTAAGAAGCCAAAATGTATGACTTCTCAATCATTTTCTACATTAATTTATTCTGGAAGTTGTTTACATCTCTTATATTCACCCTGTGCACATCCTGCATAACAGTGTGCAGCTAAAAGTCTCTTGCCAGTCATATGTATTTGTATATATTTGCATTTATATATATATATATATACACACACACATTTATTTATATATTTTGTGTTTGTGTGGATAGACAGTGAAGATACTTAAAATGGTTGTTTCTTTGAAAAACCACACCAAATGAATCCTGTTATGTGAAAAAATCATTCAAATAGTTTAAACATAAATATATTTATCAAAATTTTCAGGAGAAGCAAGATAGCAGACTACAGGGTAACTGCATTCCATGTAGCTCCATGACTCAGGATTCAAGAAGAAGAAATATTGAGAGCTAGGACAAGACCAGCCAGGCCCCAGCCCACAGTCTAGTGACCCTTTAGATGACCATCTATCAACATGTGGAGGTGCCTCTGCCCACTAGCAGGAAATATACCCCACCTGGAGGTCACCATCCCTAGAGGGGCAGCATCCTTTCTGGGTCACTGCATTATCAAGTTCCTCCAAGACAACAGGGAACTGAAGACTAGGAGGTGAGTTACTGGAAACCGCAGGAACACTTTAAGTCTATAGGAGGGAAACTGCAATATCTCAGGTTTGTACTCGTAGAGGGGAAGATACATGAACACTATGAGAAAACAAGGGAAGAAAGTGTCCCCAAAAACCTAGATGCTACAACAATAAAATCCAATGACAGCATGGCAGAAGAACTGTCTGAAAGGGAGTTCAGAATGTACATAATTAAAATGATCAGAGGAGCAAATGATGAGATGAGAAAGCAAATGCAGGCATTGAATGATTGCATCAATCAACAGTTAAAAGAGCAAATGCGGGAAGCAAAGGATCATTTCAACAAAGAGATAGAGATTCTGAAAAAAAAAAAAAAAACAGAAATCCTTGAAATGAAGGAAACAATAAACCAAATTAAAAACTCCATAGAAAGCATAACCAGTAGGATAGAACACCTGGAAGACAGAACCACAGACATTGAAGACAAAATATTTAATCTTGAAAACAAAGAAGATGGTAAGAAATCATGAACAAAATCTCCCCGAATTATGGGATAACACGAAAAGACTAAATTTAAGAATTATTGGGATTGAGGAAGGCACAGAGAAACAAACCAAAGGAATGAACAATCTATTCAATGAAATAATAGAAAATTTCCCAAATCTGAAGAATGAAATGGAAAATCAAATACAAGAGGCTTATAGGACACCAAATGTACAAAATTATAACAGACACACACTAAGACACATTATAATGGAAATACCCACAAACAAATAAAAATGAAATTTTAAAGGCTGCAAGAGAAAAAACAATCAAATTACATTCAGGGGGAAATCAATACAGATATCAGCAGATTTCTCAACTCAGGTCCTAAAAGCTAGAAGGGCCTGGAACAGCATTTTTCAGGTTCTGAAAGAAAATGAATGCCAACCAAGAATCTTATACCCAGCAAAACTCACCTTCAGATTTGATGAAGAAATAAAATCCTTCCATGATAAACAAAAGCTAAAAGAATTTACAAAGAGAAAGTTGGCACTACAGAACATCCTCAGCAAAATATTCCATGAGGAAGAGATGAAAAGCAATCATGTAAATCAGCAAAGGGAGGAACTATCCTAAAGGAATAGCCAAATAAAGGAGAAACCAAGTCAAGTTAAAAACCAAAAATTAGCTAATATGACCGGGAATAAAAATCATATATCAATAATAACCTTAAATGTTAATGGCCTGAACGCATCAAAAGACACAGACTGGCAAATTGAATTAAAAAGAAAGACCCAATAATATGCTGCCTTCAAGAGACTCATCTTATAGTGGGGCTGCAAATTAGTGCAGCCACTCTGGAAAGCAGTGTGGAGATTCCTTAGAAAACTTGGAATGAAACCACCATTTGACCCAGCTATCCCACTCCTTGGCCTATACCCAAAGTACTTAAAATCTGCATACTACAGAGATACAGCCACATCAATGTTCATAGCTGCTCAATTCACAATAGCCAGACTGTGGAACCAACCTAGATGCCCTTCAATTGATGAGTGGATAAAGAAACTGTGGTATATATATACAATGGAATATTACTCAGCCATAAAGAATGATAAAATTATGACATTTGCAGGCAAATGGATGAAATTGGAGAATATCATGCTAAGTGAGATAGGCCGATCTCAAAAAGCCAAAGGACGAATGATATCGCTGATAAGTGGAGGATGACACATAATGGGGGGGAGGGAAGGGTTAGAGTTAGGGTTAGGGAGGGGGGCAAGTATGGAGGAAGGAACTACTGTATAGAGGGTAAAGAGGGGTGGGAGGGGAGGGGGGGAGGGAAAAAATAACAGAATGAATCAAACAACATTGCTCTAGGTAAATTTATGATTACACAAATGGTATGCCTTTACGCCATGTACAAACAGAGAAACAACATGTATCCCATTTGTTTACAATAAAAAAAAAAAAAAGAGACTCATCTTATAGAAAAAGATACCCACAGACTAAAAGTGAAAGGATGGGAAAAAACATACCATGCACATGGACTCAGCAAAAAAGCTATCCTCATATCAGATAAAGTGAACTTCAAGCCAAAGTTAGTCAGAAGGGATAAAGAAGGACATTTCATACTGCTTAAAGGAAGCATAAATCAGCAAGACAACAGTCATAAATATCTATGCCCCAAACAGTGGCTCATCCATGTACATCAAACAAATCCTTCTCAATACCAGGAACCAAATAGATCACAACACAATAATACTAGGTGACTTTAACACACCTCTCTCACCACTGGATAGATTTTCCAAACAAAAATTGAACAAAGAAACCATAGATCTCAATAACACAATTGATATTTTAGACTTAAAAGACATATATAGAATATTCCATCCATCAAAGAGCGAATACACTTACTCTTCGGCAGCACATGCATCCTTCTCTAAAATAAACCATATGTTATACCACAAAGCTACTCTTAGCAAATACAAAAAGATAAAGATACTATCTTGTATTCTATCAGATCATAATGGAAAGAAAGTAGAAATCAAAGACAAAATTAAAAACAGAAACTACTCCAACACCTGGAGATTAAATAATATGCTATTGAATGATGCATGGATAACAGAAGAAATCATGGTGGAAATAAAAAAAAATTCTTAGAGGTAAACAAGAACAAAGATAAAACATCAAAATCTCTGGGACACTATAAAAGCAGTACTAAGAACAAAATTCATTTCATTCAATAAAAGAAGCAATAAAAGAGCACATTCAATAAAAGAAGAAAAAGTCAACAAATAAACAACCTAACACTACAGCTCAAAACCCTAGAAAAAGAAGAACAGATAAACACCAAAAGTAGTAGAAGACAGGAAGCAGTTAAAATCAGAGCTGAAATCAATGAAATTGAAACAAAAGAAACAATCGAAAAAATTGAAGAAATAAAAAGTGGTTCCTTGAAAAAATAAACAAAATTGATAAACCCTTAGCTACACTAACAAAGAGAAGGAGTTAGAAAACTCAAATTACTTAAATTTGAGATGAAAAAGGAAATATCACAACAGACACTATTGAAATACAAAACAGAAACTATTTTGAATATCTATACTCCAACAAAATAGAAAATCGTGAAGACATCAACAGATTTCTAGAGACATATAATCCACCCAAACTGAATCAGGAGGACATACACAACTTAAATAGATCAATTTCAAGCAGTGAAATAGAAGAAGTCATCAAAAGCCTACCAACAAAGAAAAGTCCGGGACCAGATGGGTTCTCCTGCTGAGTTCTACAAGACCTTCAAAGAAGAGCTCATTCCAATACTCCTCAAAGTATTCCATGAAATAGAAGAGGAGGGAACCCTTCCAAACTCATTCTATGAAGCCAATATTACCCTGATACCTAAACCAGACAGAGACACATCCAGGAAAGAAAATTTCAGTCCAATATCCTTAATGAACACCGGCGCAAAAATTCTCAACAAAATTTTAGCAAATTGCATACAAAAATATATTAAAAAGATAGTGCACCATGATCAAGTGGGTTTTATCCCAGGGATGCAAGGTTGGTTCAACATCCAGAAATCAATAAATAAGATTCACCATAGCAACAGACTTAAAGTCAAGAACCATATGATTATTTCAATAAATACAGAGAAAGCATTCGATAAAATACAGCATCCCTTCATGCTCAAAACACTAGAAAAAATAGGAATAGTAGGAACATTCCTCAGCATTGTAAAGGCTATCTATGCTAAGCCCAAGGACAACACCACTTCAAATGGAGAAAAACTGAAAGCAATCCCCCTAAAAAGTGGAACAAGGCAGGTATGCCCTCTTTCACCACTTCTATTAGCAGCATCCGTGAAACTGTAGCCAGAGCAATTAGACAAACCAAAGAAATTAAAGGGATACGAATAGAAAAAGAGAACTCAAACTCTCCCTATTTGCTGATGGCATGATTCTATATTTAGAGGACCTGAAAAATTCCAACAGAAAACTTCTAGAACTCATAAATGGATTCAGTAAAGTAGCAGGATATAAAGTCAATGCTCATAAATTTAATGCATTTTTATACATAAGTGATGAATCCTCTGAAAGAGAATTTAGGAAAACTACCCCATTCACAATAGCATCAAAAAGAAAAAAATACTTGGGAATCAACCAAACAAAAGAGGTGAAAGACCTCTACAATGAGAACTACAGAACACCAAAGGAAAAAATTAAAGAAGACCTTAGAAGATGGAAAGGTCTCCCAGGTTCTTGGATAGGAAGAATTAATATTGTCAAAATGGCCATACTACCTAAAGTGCTATCCAGATTCAATGCAATTCCAATTAATATCCTAATGACATATCTCATAGAAATAGAGCAGGCAATCATGAAATTCATTTGGAAAAATAAGAGACCCAGAATAGCTAAAGAAATCCTTAGCAGGAAGAGTGAAGCAGGGGGTATCACAATACCTGAACTTCAACTATACTACAGAGCAATAGTAACAAAAATGGATGGTATTGGCACCAAAATAGACAGGTAGATCAATGGTACAGAATAGAGGACACAGTGACAAACCCAGATAAATAGATTTTCTTTATACTAGACAAAGGTGCCAAAAACATACAATGGAGAAAAGATAGCCTCTTCAACAAATGGTGCTAGGAAACCTGGAAATCCATATGCAACAAAATGAAACTAAACCCCTATCTCTCACCCTGCACAAACTCAAAATGGATCAAAGAACTTGGAATCAGACCAGAGACCCTTCATCTTGTAGAAGAAAAAGTAGGTCCAAATCTTCAACACGTCGTCTTAGGATCAGACTTTCTTAACATGACTCCCATAGCACAAGAAATACAAGCAAGAATCAATAACTGGGATAGATTCAAACTAAAAAGTTTTCTCTCAGCAAAGGAAACTATCAGCAATGTGAAGAGAGAGCCTACAGAGTGGGAGAATATCTTTGTCACACATACTTCAGATAGAGCACTAATTTCCAGAATCTATAAAAAACTCAAAAAACTTTATACTAAGAATACAAATAACCCAATCAACAAATGGGCTGTGGAAATGAGCAGACACTTCAAAGAAGAAGATCTGCAAGCAATCAACAGATATATGAAAATATGTTCAACATCTCTAGTAATAATAAAAATGCAAATCAAAAGTACCCTAAGGTTTCATCTCACCCCAATTGGAGTGGCGATTATCAAGAACACAAGCAACAATAGGTGTTGGCGAGGATGTGGGGGGAAAAGGTACACTCATACATTGCTGGTGGGGTTGCAAAGTAGTGTAGCCACTCTGGAAAGCAGTGTGGAGATTCCTTAGAAAACTTGGAATGGATCCACCATTTGACCCAGCTATCCCACTCCTTGGCCTATACCCAAAGGACTTAAAATCAGCATACTACAGTGATGCAGCCACATGATAGTAGTATGCATAGCTGCTTGGTTCACAATATCTAGTTTGTGGAAACAAACTAGATGCCCTTCAATTGATGAATGGATAAAGAAACTGTGGTATATATACACAATGGAATATTACTCAGCCATGAAGAAGAATGAAATTATGGCATTTGCAGGCAAATGGATGAATTTGGAGAATATCATGCTAAGTGAGATAAGCCAATCCCAAAAAAACCAAAGGATGAATGATATCTCTGATAAGCGGATGATGACACATAATGGGGGGTAGGAGGGAGGCAAGAATGGAGGAAGGTATAGAGGGAAAAGATGGGTAGGAGGGGTGGGGGAAAGGAAAAATAACAGATTGATACAAACATCATTATGTATGTGTATGATTACACAAATGGTATGCCTCTACTTCATGTATAACCACAGAAATAAGTTTTACCCCATTTGTTTACAATGAATCAAAATAAATTATTTAAAAAAAAAACTTTTATAATCACTACTCAACATAATTAAAACTGCTATAACTAACACCTAGTGGTAAAATTTACTCTAAAGCTAAAATAATTATAACAGTCTCAGGCATTCAAACAGATTTTTCAAATCATATTTTTTCTCAGATAAAAATGTAGTCAGGTTTTAATTATTTAATTTTATAGACTCAAATTTGAAAGCTCAAATGAGCAGTCTTACAAATAAATAACTGAGAAAGTCAAGAAATGGGCCTAATAAAACTGTGTCTTGGAACTTAATTTTCAAGTTCTTTTTTTTTCTTTTTCTGTTTAGTTTCTTTTCTTTTTTTTTTTTTTTTTGGTACCATGGATTGAACTCGGGGATGCTCTACCACTCAGCTACATCCCCACCTCTTTTTTATTTTTATTTTGAGACAATGTCTTGCTAAGTTGTTGAAACTGAACTCCAACCGTGATCCTCCTGTCTCAGCCTCCTGTGTAGCTGGGATTGGGGGTGTTCATCACCAAGCCCAGCTGCAATGGTGGTTTTATAAGAAGAGAAACAGAGACCCAAGCTAGCATATCTGCTTTGTCTGGCCAAGAGAGGCCCTCTATTTATGATACAGAAGACTATTGCTACAGGCCTTTATCAAACCTCTAAATAGAGAACTTTAGCTAAATAAACATTAATTATGTATGGTGCACACATGTGAGCACACACACAGACACACACTGAAACAATGATATACAAGGACATCTTAAGAGAATGTAAATTTTGAGATTCTTCATTTGAAAATATGCCCATTCTCCAGTGCATTCAACACACCATGTTAGGGAAATAAAAAAGCCTCACAAAAGGTAAGCAGCATTAGTTTCATTTATTAAAAAGACTGGAATATTTTATTTGTCAAATATCTTTTTCAAAATACAGTAGATGAGACAAACAATAAATTCTCCAAGTACAGTGACATGATTCTTACAAGGTTCTACCACATTCAGGAAGGAAGAAGATAAAGGCTGTCATATTGCAGCTTGGCTGCTAAATGGACTTGAACTACAATAATCTTCTGGCAGAATAAATCATTAGCAAGTTTTAAATGGGAAGAAAGCTAATATCACTTCACAGTTCCTTTTTAATTACCTTTTCCTCCTCAAAATTCTAATGAAATGATTTTGCATTTACATATCTTTAATGATGTTTCAATCATCCGTTATGAATATAGGTAATTTGCAACTTATATTCAACATACTCAGATGTGCACTGTTTATGAATTCTGATGTTTATTAGATAATTGACTAATTAAATCTGTTTTAGAGCTGAATAAGTTAAGCATGCCCCATAGACTTCATTTTTATTCCACTTCAATTCTAGAAGTCTTCCACATTCCCTACTATAAAACTGAATAAAGAACCCCTGTGCTTTAAGATCTGTAAATCACCAAAAATTTTTGAATGTATTTCCCTTATTTTGCTAAAAACCTATATATATATATAGTCACTGTAGTAAATTGTCAGAGGATCTTTCAACTTACTTGGGAGTTATCAAGAACTGCTTTATGAACTTATAATGACCTAAAAGTAATTAAAGCTTGTTTTCTCACAGCCCATTTCTCCAGAAGAATCTTGTTCATCTTTTATAAGTACTTAGATTATTTTCTAAACATACATCATTATGGCAATCACAGTTATTTTCTAAGATATTTAAAAATGTAAGAAATCAAGAAATAACCAGCTCTAAAAATGTTTTGGTTTCTTTGCCCCTGATTTATGTATATATAGCATTCCATATTTCTGTATGTGTTAAAGGAAATTTGTCAAGCCTGGATAACTAATTCCATATTTAAATAGATTTAATTATCCAATACACAGTTGCTTTTCTAAACTGTCCACACTGAGTTTGCAGAATGAATGTTACAAATAAACTATATTTATAAGGTTTTACTGAAATATTTAAAAATGCAAATGCAAATTCTCATTAGAGAGGGAAATATGAAACTGGAATTAAGAATAGCATTTGAAAAGGTTTTCTGCTAGATTTTTACTGATTAGACTAAGGACATCAATTCACATCCCCAGAGTCTGTTATCTCTTGACACCAGTCTTTTCTTGAAGACCAGTTGAAGCAGTTTTTGTAAAGAGGACACTTAAAATATTCTTCAGTTATTGCATGTAACATTAGTATCACATCGATGGTTTTTCTGGGACTCAAATCCTCCTATTATTATACAAACAACTATATTTTCAAATAATGTTGGGTTTTTAGAGTTGCAAAATTCTAATGTAGGCACTATTTTCCCATCGAATGCATCAAGCTATAACAAATTGGGTCATTATAATTTCTTTAGTCATATAATGTTTATATCTAATGGTAGATATTGGGAAGAGAATTTTTAAAAGGACTCCATGTGGAACAAGACCAAGACAAAAGACAGGTTATAGATCCACTTCAGATCATTTTTATAACAGAATAAATGTATTATTAACTATAGATCCTGGGTATTTCTTGACTGTAGAAGTGACTTTCTCAAATAGAATGTGAGGTTTAGTTTTTCTCTGTTTCTATTTTTAAATTTTATTTAAAATTGGTATTAATTTTCAGTGAATTGCTTACTACTGGACCTGAACATCTTACGATTAACAAGTGATTGACACTTTCAAAATTCTTGCCATGAGTTAACCAGAGCTGATTTTCTTCCTTATCTATAATTAATTATAATAGTATTTTCTTCAAAACAAAAATGATTGTTTTAACTCTAGATCTTATAAATAATAGTACCATTAAATATTCCTTTTAGGGGAGCTTTAAAAATATTTTCAAATATTTTATCTTATTGATACATTAACAATGTGTCCTTTGATGTTTATGATGTCAAATCAATTAAATCTCTATTTAAAATTTATGTTGTTCTTCATTTGATAATAATAAAATTATACTTTTCTTACCCTGTATTGATCATTTATGAAATATAAGAATAAACCAGATATTTCTCCTATTCTTAGTAAGCTCATAGTCTAAAAGTTTAGGAAAGCATAAAAATTGTCATATGAAAATAAATTATGATATATTAAGAGACAAAGACAGTAAAATCAGGAGACTTTTAAAAATTTGTCTCCACTTTAGAAGATAAGGCAAGACTCCTACAATAGAAGCTTTTAAGATGAAATGACTTAGAGGTATATAACATAAACAAGCAACATATGTGAAAAGAGGGAATTTTGTGCAAAGGAAAATGACTTGTAATTAGGCAGAAAATCACAAATATAACCAATAATAAAATTATTCTAGTTGGATATTGTTAAACCCAAAATGGTATCTTCTAAAAAATTTATCAGTTTGATCCAAACAATAATAATCTTTTCTAAATGTGAACTGCTGTTTAAATATAACATAAAAGATGTTAAGATTTTGAGAGACAATTAATATACAAATCTACTACATAAACATATATTCCTGCATATGAATATAAACATACACATGCAAACACATAAACATACCATTTATAGTGAATCTTTCATGATTCTGCAAGAGCAACTAAAGCAGGAAACTCCTAAATGCAGACAAAATATGTCTACAACAGTATGTGACAAACCAGGGATGCTTATCCTGTAGGTAAAGAAACAGTTGTCTGTAGTGGAACACAGGGGATTGGTAGGGATCTGACTAAAAATCAAATAGCATCTTTTGAAGATTGTTTTCTGCACTCTAAAGTGGAGCTTAAACCTTCAGTGCAAGTTTTTGGGGATGGTGTCGTGATTTTTAAGAGTAGCATGGTCACATTGGTTTTAGAGCGAAAACTGTTACAGCGGAAGGTAAGTTGAACAGGTGAAGTATTATTGCAGGGATGAGAAACAGGGAAGTAAATATAGAGGTTGGGTCTTTTACATACCCACCTGTATAATTTTAACTTCTAGCAATGAGTTTACTACTTATAAAAAAGAATTCATCATATTTCATTTGCCTTTCAGGAAAGCACATTATTACAACAAGCTTGGGTAGGACATTTATTTGTTTTCCTTTTTATCTTTTTGGAGTCATTTTATCCTTCTGTTATTCTCTTCTTTCCTCAATGTGGCTCAAATACCAGCATTGAATGTGTTGTAAGACATCACATTTAGGTCATGAATCAACCCAGGATACTTGAGCTGATTATAGAGCATCTTGATATGTTTGAATTAATCACGCCTTGTTAAGAATATTTTATTGTTAGAAAATCTTTAATTTATAGAAGAAAAACTCGTATTATACTGAGACTTAATATCCTCTTTCTGAAAAAATTTCATCTGTGTATAAATTTTCTTGGCCACAGAACAGGCATACCTGCTTACAGAAAATAAAAATTAAGATCTAAACCATGCAATTGGAACATAGTTCATAAAAATTAATTTCTTGAATAATGTCACAGAAAGATAAAGGTCTACCAGATTAAAAACTAAAACAAATATAATTCAATAGTTAAACTAACCATGTTTTTTTTAAGCAAGAAAGTTTAAAATGGGCTGAATTTAATTCAGACACAATGTAACAGTGTAGCTCTCCTTGTAACAATATATTATTCTCATGGCAAGCATTTCCCTTATATAGAGTTGACTTTATATCTTAGGTAAAATCTCATTCAGAAATGCAATTCTAAAACCATAATTGCCTTACTGCAGTTTACCACTTGACAACATGTTTTTATCTGGGAAAAATAAGACATTTTATACTTGTTCTACAGCAATATCTCAATATAGCAAATGAAAATCTTATTACATTGAAATCAGAGCATGTAGGATAAAAACAATGATTCTAGCATGGAAGTCCCACTTATTCCAAGAATTACAATGCTCCAGCATGATCTTTAAACAAGTCCTCATACATGTTACACAAGCACTCTACCACTGAGTTATAACACCAGTCCCATTATATACTATTTGTAATTCCAAAAGCATGCTCATTTAGTTTCCTATCCATGAACAAAATGCCTAATTTTCCTGACACAACTCCTGGCTTTAGACCTTCCTCTTTACTTAACTAACTTCAACTTGACTTTTCAAGATTTCATTAGCTAACAATCAAGTTATACACTTCATGTTACATATAATTTGGTGGTTAGTATTTAGCACTGTAATTCAAATTAGCATGTTTGAATTGAAACAGATTTGAAGATCTAAGAAGCTAGAGAAAAACTCTTAATTATAACCACCTAAAATTTTACTTCACAGCAAGAATCAGTTGAATGAATACATGTATAAATGAATAACTAACAGGAATGAATGCATGGCTGGATGGATAAATTGCAGATCATTAAGGTAGAAAGAATTATACTATATTTATTGACAACTTCATTCACATGTAAGTTACATTATGCTAATTACTGACACAAATCCCTAACTAATCTTTATTACCAGTCTACCCAAATGTGAACATAATAGGCCCTGATATATATCTCAGTTAAATTTCATCTTTCCAGATTTTTAAAAATCATTTTTAGTTGTAAATGGACACAATATCTTTATTTATTTATTTTTTATGCAGTGCTGAGTATCAAACCCAGTGCCTCCCATGTTCAAAGCAAGTGCTCTACCACTGAGCTACAACCCAGCCCCATCTTTCTGGATTTTTAACAAGTTATCCAAGACCAATGATACTCAAATTCAATGTACATACATAATCATTTGAATCAAAATGCCAGAACTTCAATCTGTGTTCCCACCACTATAAATACTAATGCATTTACAACCAGTAAAAAAATTCTAATGCAGTTGGTATGGGGTATGGCCAAGACATATTAACAGTCTTTCTAATAAGTTTCTCAAGATTTCTTTAAAAATACTTCATAACCTTAACAAACACACAATGAACACTTCTCAGTCTTTTTGTAGAGACACAGATAAGTATTATGGAGGTGATTCAGGGATCACATTTTAATAAGAATTCTCATTATTGTCTTAGTTTACTTGTTTAATGCATTCGTTATCATTTCTAAACTTATTTCACCATACACTCTCATGGACATCCACTCCATTCTCTAGTACAAGGTAAAAATTTCATATGACACCAGTCAGGACAGACCCAGGAAGCCAATCATAGGAAAATTCTCTCTAAAAAAAATGATACTGGATCATCAGCATGGATAAAGCAGTAACTATTCAAGAATTCATCTTTTAATTCATCCATTAATTTTCCAACTTCTTCACAAGGATATTTAGAAGGCCCATATCAAATGTCAGTCTTTACTAGGTAAACTGTATTGAAATGTTTCCTGTCACCAACTTGTAACATCAGAAAGAAAGAAAGAAAGAAAGAAAGAAAGAAAGAAAGAAAGAAAGAAAGAAAGAAAGAAAGAAAGAAAGAAAGACAGAAAGAAAGAAACAAAGAAGGAAGAAAAATGGTAATTCATTGGACTTATCCTGTTCTCCATGAAATTGAATTAAGGGTGAAAAGTATGAGCTATTATTCATTCTTCGAGGTAAGTATAAAGTAACCTTTTAGAAAATAGTTCTAGAATCTTCCTAAGACAAATATAAAGGAAAATTTTATTCTTTTCTCTTTATAATTAGATATATATATTATTATACATATAATCTTCCTAGACAAGTATAAAGGAAAATATAAAGAAAATTTATATATATTTATAATTTATATATAAATACATTTATATATGTTATATATTTTATATATTAATATGAATAAGTTATATCTATTTTAAAAATAATATGTATTATATATTTTATATAAATATACATAACATTTTCCTTTATAGTCCATCCCATATAATCCTCATAACAATAAATCCTTAGATTTAAATACTCATTAAAACCTAAGAAGAATACAAGTGAGTCCATCATTCTTTGAAAAAGAAGACAGTAACCAAAAGTTTGAAAGAATTAAGTGAAATCAAAGAAGTAAGTAAAAAATCTGTGACGTGGGGTGGCCTAATTTCAGAGTTTTTGTCTATTTTTCCATACTGCATTTCATCCCTGGGAAGCAGAAGGTGTTATCTATAGTTTAATAGATTTATGTTTAATGAGACATAGCCCCTAGAAATACTATTTCTAATAGTCATAAATAGACCAAAAGTCATCAACTGATGATTAATCTGAATGATGCCTGGCACTGTCTATGTGCCTGTGACAGACAAGGGAAAGTGTTAATTTTTCCAGTGAGACAACAGATGAAGTAAAAACTAGACATTCACCCTGCGTCAGACCTTGCACTTATTAACAGTGATCCTGTCATGTTAACAAGACAGTGTACTTATCTGCAAGTTTAGGGTTTGGTAAGGAAGAGATGGGGAAACGAGATAAATCATCATGAATGTGAAACAGAGATCCCAGAAGAACATTTAGAAAGTTCAGGGGTAGGTTAGGATAACCTCACAGAGAAGATAGTAAATAAATATGGTAATATAATCCCCCCCCCATTCAAATTTCTACTTGGTGAAGCTATGGGGCTTTCTGTCTGACAAACTCCCTCAACAGGATTAAACCAAAGATTCAATTTCTTTTAATTGCATAGTATCCCAAAAGACTAGGAAAATTGCAAATGCAGTCCCGAGGTGAAAAGTCTGTATCAGTATTGGCTTCATGCTTAACTGAAGCAGATACAGAACTCACTAATTAGCAGAATCAAAAAGAATAATTTAAAATTTCATTTAATTGAAAGCTCATAACTTAGAACACAACAATTACTTAATTAGATCATTCTTTCATTATTCTTTCTCCCACATGCTTAGAAATTCCATTAAGTTAGTTCACTATACCTTGGGATTTGGTAGAGTTTTCTTAACTCATATTGATAGATGGCTATATACTCAGGAGATGGGTGGTACAGGTGCATTCTTGAGTGTCCACCATAACTATAGAGAAGGAACTGGTGAAGGAGAACTAGATGAGAATAGGAGATAGATTTCAATATTCTGACCCCTACATACTTCTGTGCAATCTAGCTCAGACCTCAACTCTGGTAGTGGAAGTGGAAAAAATATTTGAACTCTAATTGCTACAGAATGTGAGGTTATCTCCCAACAGAGGACCTTCTCTTGACCCAAAGAAGGAAAGTTTCTCTGGAGCACTTATACTGAATATGAGTTGTTTAAATGGTTATAGAATAAGAACCCCATTACTATAAAGTTCAGATAATAAATACTAGTAGCTAAGAGCATATACTCTGGTGCCACAATACCAAGATGAAAGTTTGGGCTCACACTTTAATTGATTTGTATCTTTGAATAAATAACTTGATGTTCTTGGGCCCCAACACCTTATTATATGAAAACTGCAGAAGATATATCTGGGATTATTGTGAAGATGAAGTAACATGATATGTAAATGTTTTACACAGTGTCTGGCCCATAGCAATCTCTACTCTGATATTTATATACACTTATATCCCATTACATACCTAGACATATACACACATATGTACATGATGATATTATTATATCTGGAAAACACAAGGAGGCAAACATACATGCTTCATATTTCATGAAAGGGCATGTAGAGAGAAAAGCAAGGACCAGATTTTAGAAGATCTCATGTTTATCTAGCTTCAACAGTAGTTACTGTGTAACTTGGAGCAAATCTTCATAACTAGCTAATTACAAGAGTAATTATATTCTATGGATTTCATGAGTGAGAAATCTAAGCTATAGGTGTCCCATGACAAATGTTTCACAAGTGGAAAATAAAATTGAGAACCCAAAGGCAATACCCAACAAAAATACTGCCCTTGTAAAATAAATGTATTGAATCAAAATTCTTTGAAGAATTTCTATTAAAGATATAACCAAATAGCAATTACAAAAAAATGAATGAATAACTATAGCTGTCGTGTTCAATTAAAATTTATTAATTGAGAAATCATTTAACACTTTTAAAGATACAGAATATCGTTGAATAAGTAAAATCATGCTCACTGATTTTAAAGAAGAAATACTATCTCATTCTTGACTGTGAAATTCATTTTTCATTTTCAACTTCTTAACACAGTGCCAAAAGTCATAGCCTTTAAGAATTGTTCATGTTTGTCTTCCTTCCTACTTACTTGGCTGTGATGGAAAATATATACTGAAAACCTCTTTACTGTCAAGAACTGTTCTAGTGTGTTCAAAGCTCTGCTAGCAACAATAGATATCTTAATGTCAAAATTGCCTGAATCGAAATATTTTCCCTTTCTTCTTTGATTCAAAAGCATGTCTTACAATAGCAGCACCATGCTTACATTAAGTAAAAACTTCAGGAAGTAAAACTGAATAGCATAATATGCTCAGTGCTAAAGTTCACACTTGCTTGAACCTCAGAAATGTCGTCTTCTCTTCCACGTTTCAAAAAGTGTTTCTTTACTTGGAATATAACAAAGCTTCAAAGTTCTGGAGTCAGTCTCCAGGGTCCTATAATTGGAGGGTTGATATCTTACACAAAACAGTGCCAAAAATAGAATAGAAATAAGCCAGATGGTCCTGACTAGAAGCTCAATGAGAAGGGTTATGTGTTAATAAGTCTTCAGTTATGCATTAGGCATAAAATTTTTTAATTTAGAAATATCATCATGTGCAAGAAGACTACAAGATGCTTTAGAGATATTTATGCCAAATGCTTCACTTTTAAACAATAAAATGAAGTATGGAGAGGTTAATAATTTAATGTCTTTGATAAATTCATGGAAAGGCAGAGACTAAATCCAGGATTTTTGGTTCTTACTTCAATGTGAGTTAATACTTTTTGATAAGGTGCAATGTAACATGTAAAACGGACAACACACAAGCCTACTGGAGATTACGATTTGATTGGTATCAGGCTTATTATTGTGCATCACCTTTGATAAACTAAAATAGAGCATTCATGGACTCCTACTGAATTCAAAGCTGTTAAAATTTTATGTTCTTAGCTAAACTGAAATTGGAGAAAAACTGTTAGAGAAAGTACAATGTGTCACATCATTGCAAGAAGTGATCATTTATTTTCAAATTTAAACATGACTTTCCCTGAGTCTTCATAGTACAAGTAGTGAGGATAAAACCATGAGAGAAAGAACTTATTCCACAAGGGGACAATGAAGAAAGAGCACTCGGATCAGAGACAGAGTTACAGCATTGCAAATGAGAGCCACATTTTGTAGATCGTGTTAAAAGAAAGCAATGCAATACTTCTTAAGAATAATATTACAGATGGATTATATCAATACTGTTCTTGGCCCAGTGACTAGTAAACAACAAACTGAGGAATAAGTGTTTGATCATGAGAATTTAACAACATACTAAATATTTGATGTTGTCAAAAGATAAAAATATTGTATCTGCAAGAGGAGTCAGATTGAACGACCCAATTATTAGTTCAGTGGATAAACTTGGTAAAAATTATCCTTAGCTCCTTTGATATAGGGGACCAGAGAATGATACGCTAATCCATTGAATATATTTAAAGTTGCATAGATGTGTGTAAGAATGTTTAAGTTTTAGTTATTTTATGAAAAATGTTTTGTAATCTCTATGAATACTGTTGTTGAAAATACTCAATTGTTTCAATGTTGTGTAAGATATTTAAATATCAAGTTGGCTAAACCCTACTCACTCAAGAGTCAAGATTTTTATATGGCAGCAGAAGAAAAAACAGGTAAGGTAGTTAAACTCCCTAATGTAAATCATTAGGTCTATACACACAAGGATATACACAAGCATACCCTCTCTGAATTCCATCTAAGTGTGCTCTGTGTTGCCACAAAATTACAAATGCAGGGACTAACAAGCAGCTGTCACGTGGCCTAACCCTATCACCCTAAAACCAGTGGCAAGTGGCTGCTCAGCCTCTTTTGGACAATTGGAAAAATCTATCTTTAGGTTCCAACTATGCATTTAATACTGAACATAGGGCATATTGGGTTTTGATAGCTATGTTAAAGGTTTGGGGGCTTATTTAGCTTATTTAATGTATTATTATGACTACTTGACTTCTACATTTTCTTGCATTAATTTTTTAAATTAATTTTTAAACCAAAACATGGAATCATAAAAAAATTATACCTTAATGAGGACCTTGCAATGTTTTGAGACATGTAAACATCACACAGCATTTGAATAAGGTTAAATATGTTTGTGTCCTCAAACATTTGTCATTTCTTTACTGAAAAAAAAAAACTTTCACAATCCTTTCTTCTGGGTTTTTGAACTACACAGTACATTTATTGTTACCTTTGTTACCTATAGTCATCCTGTGCAATAGCACACCAGAACTCATTCTTATCTAACTGTAACTTAGTATCAATTGATCAACCTTTCTCCATCTCTCTCCACATCCTTCTGTCTTCAGCTTTTGACAACCAGCACACTACTCTGAAATTTGATGAGATCAACTTTTTTTGGATTTCAGATGAGTGAAATCATGCATTATTTTTGTTCCTGTGCCTGGTTTATTGCACTTAAAGAGTGAAAATTAAAGTTGGAGAAAAACTGTCATAACGATTTCCAATTCCATCATGTTGTCAACAAATGACAGGATTTGCTCTCTTTTATAATTGAATAGTATTCCATTGTGCACATAGAGCACGTTTTCTTTATCAATTCATCAGCTGATAGATGTTCGGGTTCTTTGCATTTCTTGGCTATCAGGAATAGTGCTGTATGAACATGGGGACATAGATGTCTCTTTAATACACTGATTTTATTTATTTTGGATACATACCCAGTAGTGAGGTTGCTAGATCATATGGTGGTTTTATTTTTAATTTTTTATTAAAAATTATAAAGTCACCATATTGTTTTCCATAATGACTCTACTAATTTACATTCCCCCCAACATCATGCAAGGGCTCTCATTTCCCCATATCCTCATCTGCACTTGTTATCTTCAATCTTTATGATGGGAGCCATTCTTACTGGGGTGAGGTGCTATCTCACTGTGGATTTCATTTGAATTTCCATGATGATTAGTGATGTTAAACATTGGTTCATGTACACTTTGACCATCTTCTACTTATATCTATTATAAGATATAAGATGGTTTCTATTATATCTATTGCCCTCTTTTATTTTCCACTTGAGGTTGGCATTTGGGTGGTGGGGACAGTTGGCCACCTGGCCTAAGGCAATTCTAAGGGCTGAGTCTGCAAGTATTAACCTGCATAGGGACCATAGGGGTTTGCCAAACTCTGGATTCCATTCACTCTAATCAGAATGGCAATGATCAAGAACACAAGCAACAATAAATGCTGGCAAGGCTATGGGATAAAGGTACACTTGTAGATTGTTGGTGGGAGTGCAGACTAGTACAAGCACTCTGGAAAGCAGTATGGAGATTCTTCAAAAAAATAAAGGGAAGATCAATTACGCAGAAGAGGGAGATAGAGAGACCTAGTACAGGGATGGGTGAGGGGAGACAATGCAGAACAAATTCTTAAAATATCATGTTATATGCATACATAAATATACCACAGGGAACTTCACCTTTATACATAGGCAGAAAGAACCAATCAAATATAAATAAATAGACAAGAGAAAGGAAGTCTACTACAATAGAGGAGGGAGGACAAAAGGAAAAAGGGGATAGGAAAAGGGGGGGGTCATGAACTGAAATTAAATTCCATGCATGTATGAGTTTGTAGTAGGATGAACCCACCTACTATGTATAACTATCAAGCTCTAATAAAAAAATCACTCAACTAGTTAAGCTATACATATTAGCTCAATGCTTTATGAATTCCTCATCCTTCTCTCTCACACGTTACTTATTGTATATTCCAATAATGATATTATTATATACTGCTGTACGTGTGACAGAAGAAGTAATTATATAAGAAAATTCTCTCTTCATGGTTAGGTTTCCAGATACTTCAACTCAAATACAACCTATCAAGACAAGATCTCTGGAAGAACACAGCAGAAAAGTTGGACTAACACCACTACCAGCTAAAAGAGCAGGTGACAATTATCAAAAACCTATGTGATGGGACCACATTATATATTTCACTCACATTATATCACTAATTCAAGAGGAAATATTTACCTCTGTTTCTATATAGAGAAACTCAATCAATGAGAAAGATTTGCCCATGATAACAAAGTAAGTAAAATATGATACGAGCAGTGGAACTCAAATTTATCTCCAAAGCCCAGGCATATTCCCAATGCACAAAATACCAAATTGTCCATGTCTGGGTCTTGCTGCTGTCATTTGTCTTAATTAAATAACAACATGAATTCAGACTGTTTTGAATATTATTTTGAACATCATACTCTTATGTGAAGACATATCACTTGACTTCTCAGAAAAAACACAAAGCTATTATCCCTCATCTGAAAGTTCCTGCTCTCTGTGAAAGTAACAAGAACAAAATCAGACACAATAAGAATTTGCTACACTGCCTGTGTCTTCTCCGTCTTTTGGCAAACTGTGCTATAAAGAGTAATGTCAATCAATTGTAACTTTGGAGGTTGGGTGAGCATAGGAATTGGAAATAAAAGCCTATTGAGTTCGACTTCTTAGCATTTGGCATATTGATCTCAGAAAAGACAAAGGGGTGACAGGCAACATGCTAACCCTTAGGTAATTCACATGCATACATTCCTTCAAGTTAATTTATTTAATTCAATAGAAAATATACAGATTGAGTTTATTCTACTGCTTGAATACTACATAAGAGAAAGAATGGTAGTTTGAAATTTGATCAGCTTTTTTTTTATTGTTCTTGTACCAGGGATTGAACCCAGGGGTGCTTAACCACTGAGCCACATAACTAGCCATTTTGATTTTTTATTTTCAGACAGGGTCTCACTAAGTTACTTAGAGCCTTACTAAATTACTGAGGCTGGCTTTGAGCTTGTGATCCTCTTACTTCAGCCTCGCAAGCCACTGGTATTACAGACACGCACCACCACACCCAGGTTTGATCAGATTTTTGAAAACAAATTCCATTCATAGTATTTATTCATTTAAGAAATATTTGCCATGATGAGAAAGAACCGTCCCACAGTCTAAAACATTGATTATATCTGTCATTCTAAGTTTCATAATCCTCTAAGGGCTCTCCAGCTCACTTGGAATAAAATGTAAAGTTGTCCTACGTCCTTCAAATTCCAGCAATCTCCCACACCTTATCTCTGTGATATGACTTCATTGTTATTCCACCTCTATTATAAGATTTAAGCTACTTGGACATGCTCTGAAAACTCCCACCTCAGGTCTCTGCATTCACAATTCTTTTTTGTTGTCGTTGCGGTGCTGGGGATTGAACTCAGGGCCTTGTGCTTGACAGGCAAGCACTCTTTGAACTGAGCTATATCCCCAGCCCTGCATTCACAATTCTTCACCAGAATGTTCTTCTTATAGATGTCAATGTACACCACTCATTCAGCTCTGGCAGAACTTTACTTGTCTTACCAGATCTTTCTTGTCACAGTATTTAAGATAAACATCCTCCTCCCCACCTCCCCAACATTTCTTAATCTCCTTTCTGGCTTAATTCCCCTTCATAGTACTTATCGTTTCCTATGTACTGTATACTTGTGTGTGTGTGTGTGTGTGTGTGTGTGTATTCTATCTTTTCCCACTGGATTAGACAGCACACAAAGGACAAAGGCAGAGTTTGTTGTCTGATTTGTTTACAGCCGTCTCTGCAACTCCTAGAACCATGCCCAAAGCTTAAGAAACACTCAATAAATATTTGCTTAATCAATGGATAAAGAAATGAATGGATGGATGGATGAATTCATGGCAGTATCTAGAAGAGGAGAAAGCCAAGTTAACACTTGTTCAATGGGGCATAGGTAGGACTCATTTTGTGTTTGAGAGACAGAACCAAGGGCCAAGGGACATGAGCATGAGTGGTGTAAAATGAGGGCAGAGTGGTCAGCTCTGAGAGCCCCATAGATGGTGGAAAGGGTTTGGACCTCTGCTACAAGTACAAAAGGAATTCTCTGAATATTTATGAGGAGAGGAGTGATGCTGTTTTCCTGGATCCTGAGGAGAGGGTTAAATACACGAGGGTAAGAACAGAAGCAAGGCAGAGGGGAAGGATATCTCATTTATGGGCAACACAGTAATGGACAGATTTTGCTAGGTTTTTAGGAAAACTTTTTAAGAGTTGCTAAGAAGTAAAGGAACTAGTTTTCCTGGGATTGGGTTTTGCTGTGATCATTAAATCTTTCAGCATAAAATTATTGAGTATCTGGATAATTTTCGCTACGTTCTTTGGAGTGTACATAGTTTTTTATATATAACATTGCATTCGTTTTGTTTTGAAAAATGTTTATTTCCTTCTTGGCAATTTGGTTAAAATAATGGCAAATTACAATGGAAGGAAATGATAATAAACTTTCATGGAATCACCAAGATGAATGAGACCTGGGGTCAGGAGTTTTATATATTTTATCTTTTTTGTGTGTTTGGTATTGGGGATTGAACACAGGGGTATTTTACTAAGTCAGTCCCTTTTATTTTTTATTTTGAGACAGGGTCTTGTTAAGTTGCTTAGGGCCTTGCTAAATTGCTGAGGCTGACTTCGACTTTTCAATCCTCCTTCTTCAGCCTCCCCTGTTTCTGGGATTACAGGCAGATATGACCATGCCTGACTATATATTTTATCTTAAAATCTCCTGCCAAAACTGGTGGATGAAATTACTGAGTTACAGAGTGATGAACTAATTTTATTAAGGATAGGTAGGTGGCACAGTAGATTCACATGTGTTGCTCCAAATATCCTGCCTTCTCTTCCATACCAGATTCAGTACTTGCAGTGGCAGTGGCTTCTTAAGGTTATCTGAATGCCTATTGCTTGGGTGATTTGGGAAATATACATAAAGATTGATAAAATAGGGGAATAATATGAAGCTTTTATTTATAATTGTGTATTTTCAAAAAACTACAAATGAATGTCCATGGATATGTTCTTAAAGAAAGCAATGCTTCAGACCTAATTCAATATCATGGTCAGTTTTTATTTGTTGTGTCATTATTTAATTTAACTTTAGCTTTGACCTCAGGCATAAGTAAACTCTTTCTTTCAAGTAATCAGGACTAGTCTTGTACTTCAAGCTAACAATGTTTCCTTTGTCAAACTTCTAATAATCAAAAGGCTAATTTATAGTAGCTACCTTGTTTTTCAATCCAATGAGGAAAAACATGATTTTAGAGTTTCACTGAAAATTACTCAAAGACCAGAGTTTATTTTTCCTTTTTATACCTTTGTTTTGACCTCAAATACACTACAAAAATATGACCCCAAAAAGGAAAAATAGTCCTTAGTCTATTCAGTCATCCATTCCTAACTTTTCTGGTTTCCCCTCCTATAAAACTGTCAAAAGTAAGAAATTCTTTCCAAAAACAACACCATGCTATCCACTAAGTTGTGCTTCCCTGGGGCAGGGGTGGGGAATGATATTTTGAAGAATCTCAGAATGGAAAAAGGTCATTGCAGATTTAACTAGTTAAGACAAAATCCTCATGTGTTGGGCAGGACACTATTCAATTTGAGTGCTGTCCTTATAAAAGACGGCCATGGTAAACAGACAAAGGGAAGTCCACATCCTGATGGAAGCAGCACCAAGAAGCACCAGAGACTGCCCAGGTTATTTTCCACCAGAAGAGAGGAAAAAGGAAGGAAGGGTTCTCCTGGAGTTTACAAAGGGAGAAACCTCTGAAACTGAGGGTGAACAGGCTAATGATGGGGGACAGATGTTTGCAAATGGTGGAAACATGAGTTTAAGGAATAATCCTATGAAATGGGCCCACTGTGCCCACACACTTTTTTTCCAAGAAGCAATTTACCGGAAACCCTCCCTGACGTGAATAGACAGGTTATGTCACATTCCTCAGCAAACTACCTATTATCTGCAGGAAAAATGCAGGCCCGAAAGGAGCCCTAAAGGGGGGGACTTTCGTGACCCTTTTCACAGACCAGATTCTGAAACTCAGGGCGATAAGGATAAATCCTCCTAACCATAAAATCTATAAGAATGTATGCTTAAGAATCCAATTAGAAATGGTCAGCATGAGCCAAAATGATGTAGAGTTTTCATACCAGTGGGATTTGAAAGTCTGATGTCAGTTAAAAGGCAAGATGTGGACGTGGGAAGGACTCTCTGGAAACTCTTCTGGGATCCTCAATAAAAATGGAGTGCAGGAGAGGCATGTTGTCTCTCTCCTTTCTGAGATGACCATTTTCTCCCTTGAGAATGTTCCCTTTCCCTTTTCTTATCCCTTCCATAAACTCATGCCTATTAGTCTGAGCAACATGTTTGAAATCTTTTTGACTTGTTCATAAGAATCAGGGTTTGAAGGGGAGGTTCTTCACATTGCTTAAGTTTCTCAGAAGGCCCCAATCCTGTAACACTGTCCTCTTGGTGATAGATTTGTATGCTCTAGAATCATGGGAGAATAAAATTCTGTCATTTTAAACCCAGTTTGTGGACAATTTGCTTTAAAAGGCTTAAGAAACTAATATGCATAATAAATATCAATATCAGTTATAGATTATAAAACACTTCATGCAGTACATTAAATTCAGTTCTCAAATTAACCCTATTTTACAACTATTTTATATATTTTAACCACTGTATTTTTTCATAACTTAGTACACTTATTTCTCAGATATCTGCTCAGCTTTTCTCCTCACTTTATTAAATTCTTGGTTCTAACATCTTCTACTAAAATAGGCCCCATCTAATGCCCCCTATTTAAAATGTCACCACATTTTAAATTTAAAATGTCACCATCATTCCTTATACCCTCATTCTGCTTAAATAATTTTATACCACATAAGATACCTAATGAAATATTTTATATTTATTGTTGTATGTATTTAAATTGTTTTCTCAGATACAAGTGTAGTTTCCATAGGGACAGGAATTTTGTCTTTAGCCTATCTATTTCCTGTACCCATAACAACACTGGCTTAAATTTTAAAATCAAAACAAGCTTCTTAGTTGGGCAAAATATCATCATTTTGGAAATGAGAAATGTGTTCTCAGTATTAATTTGACATTATAAAGAACCAGTAAATTTACACAATGATTGAGATTGCACATCTGAAGAGAGCAGTCTTATCTGAATGCCAGGTCCACATGCTTATGAAAAGATTAGAGCTACTAAAGCGACTGTTCCTCCAGATTGTTCTATGCACATCAGAAGTGTATTTTCTCTTATCTTTCTGAAGTCTCCTCTTTGCAGATTCAAAATAGAAATGCTGCTTCACTTTCATGTAACCACTTTTCTCTACAGAAGAGTGTCAGGAGAGATTACTAAGCAACTTTTCTCACAATGGGAACTTTCAAATTGCATCACTAAAAACCCTGGAGATATATTAAGTCATATATTCATTCACTCATTCACTCTTCCTTTAAATACTGTGTCTCTGCTACAGAGCAAAGTTCAGACTGAGAACTGTGAGGGATTTAGTTAAGAAGTGTTAAATCCATAAGATAGACATCATAACATATCAGGGAGAAAAGGGGTCTGAAGCTGGAGCTATGTGGTGTGGGCACTTACTGAAGATCACTCTTCTACTTCCTCTCCAGTGTCTCAGACCTTGGGGAGAAAGACCTTCCAATCATTTCCACTTTCTGTGTGCCTTACCATGCTTTCTTTATTCACTTAACTCTGCCAATAACTACCTCTGCGAGAGAATTAAAGTCAATTCATTATAGCTGCTTAGTTTGAACCTCTTAGGAAGAATTATATTTCTGTAGTACAATTGGTGTCCTTTAAGTATTTCCTCGTACTTAACAAGCACTCAAAAAATGGCAACTGCTGATGTCACACATAGGGCCATTCCTAATGATGATGCAGCTAACCACAGGCAGAATGAACAGGTATTGAGACACTCATTTGGTAAATTAGTCTTGAACTACATTCCTTTCACCTTCCTACTAACTCACACATAGAGGATGTAAATAAGGAAATGTAATGGAAATATTTATTATGAAAATATATGTGAAAATATTCTATGTTCCAGGAAATTCCCTTAAATTGCTCATTTTAATCTTTTCCATTGGAAATTTTCAACTCCCGAGACTAGTATTTTTATTTCAACTTTGTAAAGGAAAAATTTCATCTTTAATTCTAAAACACAAAGAATATAGAAACAAAGAAACCAAATAAAAGTAAAAGAAGAATCAACAAGAACTTGAAGCTGGGCATGTGGGGAATACCTGTAATCCCAGTAGCTCAGGAGGCTGAGGATGGAGGATCATAAGTTTGAAGCTAGCCTCAGCAACTTGGCAAGGCCCTAAGCAATTTAATGAGACCCTGTCTCAAAATAAAAAATAAATAAGAACTGAGGATGCAACTCAGTGATTAAGCATCCCTGGGCTAAAGAAAGACAAGAAGGAGAAGGAAAAGAAGAAGGAGGAGGAAGAAGAGGAAGAGGAGGAGGAGAACAACTTGAATGTGACCCTATTCGACATTAAGTTTAAAACATAAGAGTTTTCGTTGTTTCTGTTACTCAAGTCTTGAAAGTAGATACATATAATATTTAAATAATTACTTCTAAATGATGTTAAGAATGCGGAACGTGAATTTTCACAATTAAATAGGATAGGATTATCAAGAGGAAATAAACTCACACACTGATTCAATGTAGAGCATCTATAATCACCAGCTCTCTGGGAATGACCAAAGAAAGTTAGAAATAAAATAAATATAACAGCTTAGTTTTGTAAGTAACCAATTCTTTCTTGTGCATATGCCTCCTCAGAGTAAATGTTGTCACTCTTATCTAAACCTGAAGGCCTAAAAATTTCCATGAAAAAATTGGTTACTGAGAAACTGGACCCCTGGAAGAGGAATTGAGTAAATGAACATGTTAAAGATTTAGATTTAAAAAGGATAAAGGAATCAAAAAGAAAGGAAAGTAGAAATGTGATTATAAGAAAGAAAAGAGGTAGTTTGCACCCTCATGTAGCTCAAGGAAAAGAAGAGCATATCCCAGAGTCACTGAGGTTTTATCTTTGGATTTAATACAATGGTAACCAGGGAACTGGAAAACAGGCTGACTAGACTAAAGCTTCCATCCCTGGCATTCTATGAAAATCTAAAACTCCAACACTTTAAGGATTAGATAACAACACTGAGCAAGTAGCACTGAGGACTTCACATTTCACATTGAATAAATCATCTTATAGGCTCCCTATATTTGCACCCTCTTGGTAAAGGCAAGGGACTAACCATCTTCTTTCATTCAGTAAAAATGCCATTGATATAGTAGCAAAGAGGTTAAAAAAAATCTCTCGATATGATCAGCAAGCCTGACTTCCTCAAAGTTTTTCAACTCATCAAAAGGAAGCTGTAGGTATCACTTTGGGATTGGAGAAATAGGAGAGCTGGAACCTAGGACCTGAATTTCACCCACAGGTGAAACTCAGAGCTCAGAGAGATTGAGTGCCTGTCTCAGGATCCCTCCACACCGCTTTCCACACTGCTTCTTCATCTGAAGATGGGAATCATTAAAAATCTTAACAACGTGCAGTCATTTCTCTTCTCCATATTAGCGCATCATGAATTCAGGCATTCTAGTCTCTGGTACTAACAAAAATTAGCACAGGATGGTGCTTTATAATTCTAATCTTTGATGACATTTCACTTTTACTTACTAAAATGTGCCTTTCATTTTAAGTTGTTGTCAGCAAAAAATAGTTGATTTTGCTGACGTATGAAATTTCCATTATTTCATTAGTTGAGGTATATGCTAAGCAAACAAACATTAAAATCAGAAGTATATTTGAGGGAACAAATACACTGTAAAATTTTTAGCCTGCGGGATTAATTTTAATTATAATTATGTTTTTATTATAGATAATAAAGTGATTAACATTGTTAAAAGTCCTAATAAAAATGAAGTGTATTGTACTTTAAAATTCTTGTTGGAAATTAATGATTGGTCTTTGGCATATTCTACTGATTTTCTCCATTATAAAAAAGTGAAGAAGATGAGTGTTTTCTCTGAAAAAAAGCATCTCTCGTATCAGATAATATAATTAAAAAGAACATAGTATTTATAGAAAGTGATTTCATGTTCTTCACTTTTGTTTCTCATAGCCCTCTTCAGGAATCCTTTTGAAAAATGATAAAGAAACAGGATTCGGAAAGGCAATATGATGTACTGAACCGTGCATTTCAAAATTCATATGTCAAAACTCCAAACTCTAGTACACTCAGAATGTGACCATATTTGGAAACAGGGATTTGAAAAGGACAGATTAAAATGAGGCCATTAGGATGCCCTCAGCAAATATGACTGGAGGTCTTATAAAAGGATTAGAAGAGGAGAGACAGGCAAGTAAGACAACAGGGACAACAGTGCAGAGTTAGGACCTTGGGAAGAAGTAGTATGAGGATGTCTATTTACAAGCCAACGAGAGAAGCCAGAGGGGAGTCACCTCCACAGGCACCTTGACTTGAATTCCCAACCACCAGAACTGTGAGAAAATACATTTCTGTTGTTAAAGATACCCAAACTATGATACTTTGTTATGGCAACTCTAGCAAACTCATATCCTCTGTATTTATTTATTTATATTTCATAGAATGTTGGAGAATGTGATGTTCTGTCTGACTTATAGGAGCCAGTTCATATTAAGAAGATTCATTTTTAACAATTAATTTTAGATCTCTTTAAATTTAACAAGTAAATTCAATTAAACATTTAAATATAAATGTAAACTATATTATATTATCTATAGGTTATATGAACTATGCCAAACATATTAAACTCATGTTACAACACTATAAAAGGGTAAAGAAAGTATGCTTTCAGGGGGAACATAGAATATTATAGAAACTTCTTTGGCAAAATGTGATTAGTAAAAAAAAAAAAAATCATGAGTTTGGTTTCACTCAAATATAAGCACAAAATATTTCAAAGCTAAACCCATAAAAATACCAAAAATCATGTCTATGTAAGATAATGATGTA
Source organism: Sciurus vulgaris (assembly GCF_902686455.1). Classification (NCBI taxonomy): domain Eukaryota; kingdom Metazoa; phylum Chordata; class Mammalia; order Rodentia; family Sciuridae; genus Sciurus; species Sciurus vulgaris. The sequence goes on from NC_136472.1 coordinate 78,830,241, forward strand.
ATAATTCCCTAAACTTCTCATATGCTTTTTGACACATTTATTTAAGAAGCATTAAAGAAAATTTGTAATATAGAAGAACATTGTTCAGTATGGTAGCCCCTAGCAATTTAAATTTAATTCAAATAAAGTAAATTTTAAAATTCTATTCCTAATTACACTAGCCACATTTCAAGAGTTCAGTGGCTACGTGTGGTTATTGACAACATTATTGGAGAGTGCAGATACAGAACATTTCTGTCACTGCCACAAGCTCTATTAGACAGGCAGCTAAGGGAATCAGACATTCTGTAATCATGTACTGAGGTTTCCATACACCAGTCATTTAATATTTCTGTAATTTAATTATCTTACTTGAGATAGGGAGTAACAAGTAAGCCATTTCTTGAAAGGTTTTAGGGGTTTAATGAGTTAACATCTGTAAAGTTCAACTGCAGTCTGTGAAATACTGTAGATGTAGAAAGTGCTATATTGTGGGGAATGAATGATATTATGAATTAGATATGGATTCTACTGTTAAAAAGTAGGTAATGCATAGAGGAACTATCATAAATAAAGAATGTGATAAATACATAATTAATGGGCTTCTGAAGAAAAATATGTGGAGTTTCCCCATTTGCTAAGTACACAGAACAAAGAAGATGTACAAATCCTTTGTAATTTGATTTTTTCATCTACTCATTGCTGATAGTTTCATCTATTACTATGAATTACCCTTTATTCTACACCATGCCTAGATTTAGACATTTTGTTTTTTAATAAAATTATTTTTTGGGGAGCGTACCTGAATTGAACTCAGAGGCACTCAACCACTGAGCCACATCCCCAGCCCTTTTTTGTATTTTTTATTTAGAGACAGGGTCTCACTGAGTTGCTTAGCTTGCTGAGGCTGGCTTTGAATTTGTGGTCCTCCTGCCTCAGCCTCCTGAGCCATCAGAATTACAGGAGTGCACCACTGCAAAGATTTTTCGAAATGGTTGAACCTCACTTTCTCCTACACTGTATTACGGGGCCATGTTTCTCCATTCTAACTCTCAGCTCCCCTCCCCTTCCTTTCTATGACTCAGTCAGCCATTACCTTTATTTGACACCATTCAGTCTGAGACCACTATCCTATTTCTCCTTCATCACATGTATCATATTTGATTGAAATGTCCTATGAATAGAAATTACCTAACTTCTCACTGACTACAAACTCTGGATTTTTAGGACTCAATATTCTCTTGATCACTGTTAACTTCCACACCCAGCTACCTGCTGGCTCAAAGTGGGTGTTCAAAATGTTGACCAAATGAAAATTAAGATGCAGGGAAAATGCTTTTAGCTTATGAGATTGCATGTGGGTAAATCATCAAGATGGCCTTTGAACAGTCTTCTTCACATGTGATTTCTTTTTCCTTTTTCTAATTGGCCATGTTGCACATACAACAAACATATCGTGTGTTCCATAAACAGGTGGTAGGTCTTTTCTTCATGTCTAATTTAGAACATAGCCTACATTCAGGCTCTCACACTTAATATTTGGCATTGTTTATCTGCATTCTGCCATTTTATTCATTAAAGAATGTCTATTCCTGTCATGTAGAAAATTAAATTCTTTAAGAATTTCTTAGTCCTTGAGTATATCAGGTGAGCACTCTCCAAGAGGGGCCAGCTCATCAGCACTTGTTTAAATAATAATTAAAAAAAAAAAGAATTTCATAGTCATTTACTGTATGCCCAAGAATGTTCCACCCTCATTGCATGGATCATCTTATGTAACACAGTAATGTTAAGAGTTAAGCATCTTCATTTGATAGATGGATAAATGTATGCCAAGGGAGGATAAATGATTGATCATTGTCATACAGCTAGTAAATGAAACTTTGTCCCCCTGTGCATAAATACCTGATTGATCCATGTAACCCGTTACAGTTTCTCAGAATCCATCTCCCCCAATTTACTGTAAAAACAAACAAAAAAACCCATTATTTTTTAGCTACAAGGAAATAGCCATTTGTATTAATAAGGAGTGCTTACTATTCTCTTTTGTGTATATGAACATGTAAGAAATAATAAATGCATTTGATAAAAATCTCTGCGTATTAGGCACTGTGGTGCATACCTGTAATTCTAGTCACTTGGGATGCTGAGGCAGGAGGATCCCAAGTTTGAGGGCAACCTTAGCAACTTGGCAAGACCCAGTCTCAAAAAAATAAATAAATAAAAATAATAAAAATAAAATTAAATTAAAGGATTGAAGATATAGCTCTGTAATAAAGCAAGTACCCCTTAGTTCAATCCTTCCCAATGCCAAAAAATATTCATATTTTATATATTTTCACTTAGTAACATTTGTTTGGTTTAAACTAAACTGATATATATTTATCTTAGCTAAAGTAAACAATGTTTACTTTTAGCTTCAAAATATTTTTACACATTTACAAGAACTTAGGCTAGGATGTATTAACAATGCCTTATTAACTAAAGGATGAGATTTATAAGAATTTTTATTGAGCTCAAAGGAGAAAATGGTGTAACATTTTCTCACAGATGAAGGTCAGTGCTAAATATGCCATAAGCACTTTAGAACAGGAAAAAATGACCATGTATCAATATTTTAAAATGACAACTCCTCAAATCTCTGAAAGGTGGTTCTTCCATTGGATTTTAACTCTGCAATTTTGGCATGCAAGCATGAGAACATTTAATTTATCTTGCAAAAGATATCCTGTCAACTTGATGTGTGTGGAAAGAGTGACTTGACTATATTCTTAATATTGGTAGTGATATCTGTCCTGTAGAAGCTTTTCATTTTTCTTATCCAATTCCAAATTCCAGGTCCTTTAATATTGTCTTTAAAAAGATCACAACTTAGGAACATAAGTGAGAAAAGTGTCTGCAGTCATTCACACTGCTGTTCATTTGTCCTCAGAGGATCCATTGTGGCCAGTATAGCAGATCCAATCAGCTCTCTCCAGGGAGAACAAAATGAATAAAACAGATGAAGACTGATCACATAAGACAGATATAAAGCTCCAATCATCCATGCATTCACTTTTTAAACATTTATCTAAAACTTAAACTGTGCTAAGCACCTTATAGCTCCTGAGGTACAGAGAGGAAAGGAACACAGTTCCTGTGCTCCAGAGACTCTTACCTAAACATTATAAGCATGAATGTGATTCCAGCATTATATTAGAAAATATCTATGGGATGATTATCACTGTTTATGGCACATAAATTACCCTCAATAAATATTAGGGTGTAATTATGTATACTTTTGTTATTGCTTCAACGATGGATCACATACACATTGGTGACTAGGAAATAGTTACCACAATTTGTAAAATAGTGTTATGGGAAAGGGGATCCATCAAAGGATTCTGAACAGGGGAATAGGCTGACCTGAAATTGTTCTGGTCTCAGAATGGCCATGGGCAACAGGGGAAATAGGTTTAGCTCCAGGTACAGAAAGGAGTGTATACATTCTCAAGCACTAAGATGGAACAGCTAAATGTTTTTAAACTGTCAAAATCTTCTCTTAAAACATAAAAAAATTATTGATACAACTTATTAATTGAAAAATTGCTTTGATTTTCAAAACTCTAAAGAAAGTAATTTTACTTGAGCTCAGTTTTTAGACACACTGAAAATCATTAGGAAGGTAATACTCTCATTGTTTTATTTAAAGTGGAAAACACTGTAGAGGCCATAATAATACTGAGGAGAGTGCATACATCCAGAAGTTAGAAATCCGTCTACAACTTTGTAACTGTCTGGTGGCAATTTAGGGTCCGAGTCTAGTCTTCTCAGTATGTATGCTGGTAGTTTCCAATTTCTTTTGTGCCACTTGGTATTGTTCAACTTCTGACAAATAAATTAACCTTTTTATACATTAGTTTCCATGAAGAAAAAAGTAAACAATACATTGGAGAAATACCCCTTTCCCTCATAGGTTTCTAGAGATACAAGTCTACTGTAATTGGTTCCCTGTGACTTCAGCCACAGATGACATCCTGTTTCATGGAAAGTCAAGCGCACCTTAAGTGCCAGTGATCCAACATAGGAGGAGAAATCTTCTTTGTGAAATCTATCCCAGGAACTTTTCTTAAACTCCAGAAGTTACTATATATAAGCACAGTTGTGAATTATGGAGTTATACTGCACACCCCACAACCACAGGAAGCAACCATCAGTCGATATAGGAAGCACACTGGTGGTTAAAATATCAGTTTCCTCATAAATCATTTGGGCAATTCTGGGAAGTTCTGTGGACATCTTCATGATCCTAATAGGACTTATAGAAGCCACCTCATGTTGAGCCTTACTTCTCTTCCACTCTTCCTACTTCTTTACTCCTTCTTCCTGAAATGTACTCCCAAATGGACTACCTGCACACGAATGCCTGTATCAGATTGCTATTGGAGAAACCTGTATTAAGACACTGAAAGTTATTTTAAACTATCTTGACCTTCAGTAATCAAAGAAATTAGTGTAATTTAGAAGACCAGTACTTGCCTTGAAATATAAACACACAGACATAGGCTTCTGTGTATTTGAAATCAAATTAAAGAAAGCAAGTAATGACAGACTCTTTAAGCCTTATTCCTAATATATTTTTCAGTGACTTTTCTATTTCTATGTCAAATGATTCAAGAAATAAGCAGTTTTTCTTTGACCCTGAAGAGAACATGACAGTGTGGTATAATGATTATATATCTTCTAGTCCTTTATAGTTTGGAGGATGTTGCATTTTAAGAAGGCAGCCTCCTCTTAGCAGATATAAGTTGATTGCTAGGAGAAGTTGTCTTGCATGTGTCTGCCTTAGTTAAATCATTTCCATAATGGAAACTATATTTTATCTCAGAGGTGCCTCAATTTTAAGTTAAAAAAAAAAAAAAAGTAGAGAAATAGAAGAACACCGGAATAAAAACTGTTTTGGAAAACTCAAGATGATTATACTCTGGTAGCATATTTTTCAACTTCCTTCAGAATGAGTTAATTTCAGTGCAATGAGTCAGAAAGAAGTTCCTACTTTTAACAAAAGGTTACACTGGGCACTGGAAAATTAATGATCTTAAGAATCCCTGATTGTCCTTGCAACCTACACTCCTATAGAATGCAATTTTGAGGACAGTATTCTACTTCTAAACTTTAGGTATGCCCAGCATGTTAGCAGTCCCCAGAAGAAAGGCCATCAGCAAAACCAGGAGGCTTAGAGAGAATTTCAGGGATAAGCCATGAGCTAAATGTTGGTGGATGAGAAGTAAGCCAGGTAAATGAAGTTCAGAAGTATGATTCAAAGGAGCACCTTGCACAATGTGACAATGTTGAAACTATAAGGACCTGTGCAAAATTAAGTATCATTTCAGTTTCCTAGAAAAGAAAATCCAATTCAATTAAACAATGGGCAGACTCTTCAATAAAGAAGATCAATAAGTTGAAAATAAATATATGAAAATCTGTTCAGTATCATTTATCATTAGGGAATTATGAATTAAAACAATGAGATTACCATTATATACCTGTTCAGATGACAAAAATCCAAAACACCAAAAGCAAAAGCTGAGAAAGATGTGGAACAAGAGGACTCTCCACTCATTGTTGGTGGGAAAGCACAATGGCAAAACTACTTTAGGGACCACAGGGCGGTTTCTCACAGAGCAGAACATAGGCTTACCCATGACCTGAGAAGCATGTCATTAGGATTTACCCAAATGTGGTGAAAATTGTCTTAGTCAGTTTGGGCTGCTATGACAAAAATACCACAGGCTTACAAGAACAGAAATTTATTTCCCAAAGTTTTGGAAAGTGCAAATCTGAAACTGTGAGTGTGGTGTTGATCTCTTTCTGTGCTGCACACTGCTGACTTCTCATTTCATCCTCATGTGGTGGCAGGACTGCTAGAGAGTTCTCTGAGAATCCTTATCAAAAAATTTTAAATATTATTGTATTTTTATATCTCGATTTTATTTATTCATTTATTTCTATGCAGTGCTGAGGATACAACCAGTGCCTCATGATATGCTAGGCATGCGCTCTATACTGAGCCCCAACCCCAGCCCACTCTGCATCTCCTTTTAAAGGGCACTACTTCTTTCATAAGTACCTCATGACCCAAATTACTTCTCCGAGTCCCCATCTCCCAACACACCATCCCTCTACATCCTGGGGTTTCAATGTATAAATTTGTATGGTAGGGGGAAGGACAAAAACATTCAGTTCATTGCAATAATACACATCCATACAAAAACTTGCACAAAAATATTTACAACAGATTTATTCAGACTTACCAGACATTGGACATGGCCAAGCTATCCTTCAATAATGAGTGGATAAGAAAACTGTGACATGTTGATAGAATATTATTTAGCCATTAAAATAAATGAGCTATTAGGCAAAAATAAAGACAGACATTGAAGAAATTTAAACATAAATTGCCTAGTGAAAAAGCTAATCTGAAAAGGCTATATGCTATTTAATTCTAGTTATATGACACTGCAGAAAAGGCAAAGGTATAGAAACAATAAAATAGTTGCCAAGGTGGAGTGAACATTTCTAAGATGGGTGAAGGTGAAGGAAGAAGGAATAAATGGGTGAAGCATAGGGCAGTTTTAGGACAATCAAACTATTCTGTATGATACTGTAAAAATGAATATATGGCATTATGCATTTGGTTAAACTCAGAGAACTGTATAATGCAAACACTGACTTTAATATTCACTGCATTATTCCAATGTGAGATGTTAATAATAGGAAACACTAGAGAGGAGGAAGAGAGGGAGGCAGGCAATGGGAAGAAGATTGAAACTTCTGTTCAACTTTCTGTAAGCCTAGAAATAAAGAAATTTTTTTAAAAAAATCAGAAAACTAAAACCAAGGGCACATATGTTCATTTCTGATCCAAAATGTCAGCATCTTGAATCTGTGTTTGTGGTATATTTCAAATGTGTTTTTCTAAATCTAGGAAAGATATCTTAGGTCTGACTATATAAAGTGTTGCACTTTGTGACAATGGCCCAGCTTTGTTTAGACTAGGATGGTTGAAAAATAAGTATAAATAGCAACCAGTTCAAAGTTTTATACTTTGAAAAAAATATGTGTGTATATATATAGATTTTTTTTTTCTCATGTAATTTATACAGCTACGGTGGGCACTATTGTCCACCTTACAGTTGAGGAAACTGATTCAAGAGTACTGAGTTCAAATATCACACAAGCTGCAAGCAGCATGTCAAGAATCAAAGCTGTTTTTCTTAACATCCATGCGGCTTTGAACAATATAAACAACACAGACACTGGAGAGGTAAAAATAAATATCTTGACCACTTAAAAGAAAACTGAAGGTGAACTCTTTAGTTACCTAACAGTGTTGCTTGCACCCGTTGTGCATTCATGAATCAAGCTCGTTTTCAAAATTTTATATTAATTTATTAAGGAATATTATGATAAAAGCCTATTACTTAAATGATGAAAGAAATGAAGCAATTTTCCCAAAGTCCCCATCTCCTAACTGCAGGGCTTGAGTTTTCAGCCTATATATTTGCACAGCAGGAGGAGGGACATAAGCATTCATTCCACTTTAAAAATGTAAACCATTCTCAAACTTGCACAGCTTGACTTCTTCATTAATATTTATACCAGAGAAAATTCCTTTTTCAAATATGCAGCTATAATTCTAGTAGTAATTAATTAGACAGTTGATCACAATCAGCCTAGTCGAGTGCTGAATGTTACAGGCAGATGCATCGATGAATGGTCCAGGTAAAGAAGTGTTTCAGAGCATGCAGGGCTTTTTGCTTCTTAACTTTGGGTATAAATGACACATTTTTGGTAGAGTGAATTTTCCCTGCCCAGCAAGTTTCTGCGTCATCACATGAGTCTCTGGTGTTCCTGTATCCGATTTGTCTAAGTGCACTCTTTAAGGGCTGGGAATGGCTTCTGTACTACACGAGTACTAGTGCCTCAGGAGTACTGTTGGAAGAATTCCACCATCAATTCAGTAAATGGAAAAATGATCAAAAGCAAAAGTAGACAACAATTCAATAAGGACAATACAGAGAGAGCCCCAAGAAAGTATATATTGTATCTTCAGGTAAAAATCTACTCATAACAACTATATGAAAAAATATATTTTTATTTTGTCTGTTTAATTTAAATTTTTCTACTTTTTAAAGGAATTACAAACAAATTATATGTGATTATGTAACCAAAGATATAAAAGTTCCAGGCAACAGATCCTGATATATACTATATATCTTTACACATAGTATTATGATATGCAGGAGAACATCAGTACTTGTCTTTCTGTCTGGTTTATTTCAGTTAACATAATGTCCTAAAGTTCTGTTCCTTTGCTGCAAATGACACCATTTCATTGACTTTCATTAAAGAAGTAAAATCATCTATTTTTGTTATTACTGTATTATCATAATATATGCTATAATGAGATCTGGAGCTCCAGCATCTTTATTGCATTTCCTAACTCATTTCTTGATAAAATGAACTCTTATATACTCTTGATAGGAATGTGAATTAGTATGTCTACTATGGATTACAGTATAGAGATTCCTGTATAAATTAAAATTATGTTCACCATATGATTCAGGTATCCTACCTATGTTTATATATTTAAAAGAAATGAAATCAGTATGCCTAAGAGATACCTTTATAACCATGTTTATTGTGGCACTACCCACAAAAGATAACTTTTGGAATCAGTCTAGGTTGCCTTCAACGGATGAATGTATGTAAAAGATGCAGTGTGCATGTTTACACAATGGAGTATTAACCATATAGAATTAATTCCTGTCATTTGAAGAAAAAGAATGGCATGTAACACAATACTATGTTAAATGAAATAAGCCAGACGCAGAAAGACAAGTACTGTGTATTTCCAGCATATGTGGAAGCTAAAAATGTCAACCTGATTACAAAAGATTGGAGAATGGAGAGGGGAGAGTGGATAAAGGGAAGTTAGATTAGATCAGTGGATTCTGTAGGCATAAATGGAAATATACTCAGCTCTATTAATGTGTAAAATTAGCATAAATTAATAAAAGGTAAAAATGAACTTAAATTGAAAAAAACTCCCAATTAAATCATTTATACTCTTTGCAAAGCATGTTAAACTCACTTTTTTTAATCTTAAAATTTAAACAATAATGTGAATTATTGCCTGCAGAAAACGTCCAAGCGTCTTATCCCACCATTTGAAATCCATTTCCAGTCATCTCATTCCTCCCTGTTGTTAGGTAGGACATAAGACACAGGGAAGGGACCACCCCGCAGGGCACTAAGCTCCATCCAGAGCCCTCAGCCCCTACCTCACACTCCACCCGAAGGTCCTTCCTGTGGTGGAAAATGTGCCATCTTGTGGTTAAAGTGAGAAAGCTAGACCGTCATAAGGAGACTGAGTCCATGAAGGAAAAACCCCAACCTGGGTATGCGCGATATAGTCCAAGGGACTGACCTAAATTAGCATTGCAGTTTGCACCTCCTCTGCGCATTTTCTGGGGAAAATGAAACTTACTCATGGGCAGTAGAACGGAAATTAGAATAACATTGAGCTGTCAATCAAGGTATCAATCAACCCTTAACACACCCAAGGGAGAATAGGAAGCACTAGCACAGCTTAAATGAAGCCCACCGTGTAGGACCAGGAGTTGAGCTATTTTGCAGTCAGGATACTCCATGAACTCTGCTCTCACAGAGGGTTCTCTCACTTTCTCCAAAGTGTTTCTTACACTTTCAAATAAATCTCTACCGTGCCTGTCAACCTCTCTTGTCAGGCATGCTCAACGCTTTGCTTGAGCACCAAGAATCTGGACACAGGACCCACTGGGGACCCCTGCTGGTGCAGTATGATCATATTTCCCTAGCAGTCTCCTCCTTCCCTGGTCTTCTGCTGGGCGAGGTCTACATCACTACATCACTGGCTCTCTCACCCGCAGACCTAAGTCTCCACCTCTAAGAGTCATCTCTGCTCCTGCCCTCTTACCCTCATTATTCTATCTCCTAGATGTCATCATTTCTTTTTGGTTATTGACTTACCTCAACATGATAAATCTCAAAACACTCCTCTAAGAGATAACCTCTTTCACCCTCTCCAACTGAAGGTCTACCTGCAGGCCTTCCCAGATTGCATCCTTTGCTCTTTCCCTCTTAACCCAACACCTGCTTCATCTAATCCTCTTCAAATTCCAGTTTCTCTGATTGTTGTTGCTTCCTGTTTCAGGGTGAGTATGGTTAAGACTGAGGTAGGACAGAGAGATCTAAAGTGGGAAGGTGGGATGCTACAAATGTTTCTGAGTAGACCCTTGCTGGTCTACGTTGCTGAAGTCAGAGAGACCTGGGCTTAAATCTGTTCTGTGGTTGACTGAGCTGCACATTCCTTAACAAGTTCACTTTTCTAAACACCAGTTTTCTATTATTACAAAGAAGATCACAGTGCCACCTTTACAAGATTATTGAAAATATTAATTTATATAAAGACCTGGAAAAATATTAAGTACATAACAGAAACCTAAAAAAATTAAGAGGGGAATCTTTTATGTGGAGGTATAGGGAATAGGTTTTCATGCAAAAGACAGGAGATATTTTAATAAAATATCCAATTCTTTCAGTCATACTTAATTATACTATATATATATATATATATATATAGTGTGTGTGTGTGTTTGTGTGTGTGTGTGTGTGTGTGTCTGTGTGTGTGTTTACCTCTCTATCAATCCCTAAAAGGTGAAGATGATGGGGACAGTGCAAATGCATGAAAAGACCATCCAGCTGTGGAATCAGATGAATGGGATTTGAATTGCATCTATTTATAGCACCTATTACTGGAGCAACAGTAAGGCATGTTACTTAACACTTCTGAATCTCATTTCTTTTTTTTATAAAATAAGGAAAATGAAATCTCCCAGAGTAAGTTGGTTTTAAGATTTAAGAGTACAAACTGTCGCACACACATTTTTAGTGTATGCTAATTCACTACTGTACTCCGATAATGCCTTTTTAAAACAAAAATTCAACTCATCTTTTTTAAAAGAAAAAAACCAAAAAGAATAGAGGGATGGCGAGAAGAGAAAGGATGGCAGGAACCAGAGGAAGGACCACTGAATGAAAGATGGCTTCAAAGCCATCGCAAGGTCCAGATACGCTGTGGCTGATGACTCTTCTCCCATCAAAATGTGACTGCCAGGTTTTCATGGAAATGCTCCTCTTTAATGCCTTTCACGCTTGGCATCCTGACTCAGTGTCACTTCTGCTGAATGCCAAATGTACCTCCATATGCTTTTCATTTTTCTTCTTAAAATATTTGCTACCATTTATAGCATCACCTTCTCCGTGTGGGTCATCTGCTTTGCAGGTTGTGACAAGCTCTTGCTAAATCTGTAAATGAGCTCAGTGTATTACTCTCTTTAGCAGGACTCTCCATCACTCTCCCTCTGCCCTCACTGCATGCTGGGATTACTTGTGCCCTGTCTACATGCTATTTTTCTTCTCAAGCAAGCTGAGCAAGGGACTGAAGGAACAATTTAACAAGAAGAGGTAAAGTCATTTTTGATTTATTGGAAACCTTTGACTAAAAGCAAGGGTAATAATACTTCCATGAGTAAATGCCAGCCACACACTATAGGCACCATATTGGGCCTTTGATGTACTGTTAGAGGCTGAATATTTCCCTTACAAATTCATATGTTGAAGTCCTAAAGCCCAGAACTTAAGAATGCATTTGTATTCTGAAACAGAGACTTTAAGGACGTAAGTAAAGTAAAATTAGATCTTGTGGATGGATCTAATCTCACATGACACAAATCCTTATTTGTTATAAAATTAAAAGATTAAATCATAGAGAAGGACAGAGGAAGGACCAAGAGAAGGCAGTAGAAAAAGAAATCATCTACTAACCAAGGAGAGAGGACTTCCTTGGAATAAACTAACACTGATGACAACTTTATGACAGATATCTAGCCTCCAGGACTATGAGGATGTAAATTTCTGTTGTTTTTATTCAGTAAATGGTACTTTGATATGAAGATCTTAGCTATCTAATATACATGTATCATACCATGTTTTCCATGGATATTCTATGAAAACCAAAGATGTATCACTTTGTCCTTTTACAGAAAGTGAAAATAAAGACTGAGAAATAATGTTTGATAGTGTGCTATTTAAAATGGAAACTCAATTCACTGATCAATGGAATTAAATTGTAACAAGAGGCAAAAATAATACGAGGAAAATAAATTTATAAGTCTCAGATATTAACTGTATTTTCTACTTCCCTGTATTATTCAGTAAACTGATTTTAATTATCTATATTGTGATCTTAGAAGAGAACGCCCATGGAACCTCCGGATCGCTGTAGATAATATGATGACAAAATATGTTTATTCAATATGTTGTATTGTATACATTAATCTAAATTATCTACACCTATCTCTACGCTTGCTTAACTTTGTTGAGGGTCAAGATAGGCTTTACAGATACAATGATGACTCAACTGAGCCTTGATACGTGGCGAGAACATCACGTGCTATTGCTCATTCATGAACTGGGGGAAGGAACAGGCCACCAGAGACACATGAATGGAGGCACTCCCAAGGCTTTTCAGGATTCCTTCCAGACCAGCTTTGTTCTGACTTGCTGCTTCCCGGAACAGGGCTTCTTCTTCCAACAGTTACCTGCAAACACTGAAGATTCTATTAGTCTCAATGAAAGGCTGATTGAACAATTGGCTTATAGTTGCTCATTTATTTTTAATCGTCCCTTTCCTTGGGAATGTATATGAAGATAAGTGAGGTAATTTATATCATAAGGTTCTGAACTCCTTGGAATAAAAATGCTAAAATAAATTTACAGTCATATTATCTATTCTTTAATAAATATTTGATTAGATGTGCACGAATATCCATGATTTCTTAAGAGATTTAGAGGAAGATAGCTAAGAAAAGGCCTGTATGCCTTAAACTGCCAAAATCCCAGAAGATGTTTTAAGCAATGCAATAAGTAAGTAAGTTGACCTGTTTCCCATTTTGAGGGCAGAAATAAAATTACCATTCATATGTAAGAAATGGCTTCTTTCCATAGTAAGTATGAGCAATATTAAATCAAGCATTCTATTTCTTTAGACATACTCAAAGTTGAGCAAAGTGAGCAGCATGAAAGATGTCAGGCAAATGCACAAATACAACCATACAAATAATTAAAGTACCATGTTATTAATTAACAAATACAGTCCCTTGTATGTTATTTCTGAGAATTTGGGATATATTGTGGACAAAACAAGGGCTTTGAAACCAAAACAAGCTAGATTCCATTCTTTTCTCTTCAAATTCTAAACCTTATGACCTTAGGTACATTATCTCACCTCTCTGTGCTTTTGATTTACTCATTCACAAAATGGAAATATTAACAATCTGCTGATTTATTGTGAATACATTATACATTAAGGTGGTGTTTCAAAAACACTCCAGCCAAGTACTCCATCACGGCAGGCAATCACCAAGTGTTATGTATGATTTGTGCCATAAAATATGTGGTGACTAAAAGGTACAGCCATAGACTAAACTTTAACACATTGATAGTGACATATTTCTTATAATCCTCCGTAACTTCCTGGAGCATAAGTACTAGTACTTCGAGTATTTTACAAATGAGGAAACTGGACTTTAAGGAAGTCCACAGACTTACCAGAAGGTAAAAATAGGCAGTCATGGGAATCGTACCAAGATCAGTGAAGGAGGACTGTGCTCAAGTACACGCCACCAGGTGGCCTCTGCCCCAAACAAAAGGTTTTAGCAAAAATTCAGCTCGACTTGAAAAATCTAATTTCTTTTGAATGAGTGCTAATGAATGTTACATTTCAGTAGGATATTTGTATGTTTGCATTTTGTTAAGTTTTTTAAAAAAATTTGTTTGTTTGTTTTACAAAATGGCCTTGTAAAAACAGCTTACAGAAATCTCTCCCTTCTTTCAGGGGATTAAATTGATTTTAGGAGAATGCAAGTAACTATCTAATTTTTATGTTTGTATGTACCTCAACATTGCTTTTCTCTTGACTAACTCATTATAATGTAGGGAACATTCCTCAAACTTATCTGACAGCAGTCGCTGACACCACGGTCTAAGTAAGTCAAACAGTCTAGACAAAGAAACTGAAGTAATGGTAAAGACTCGTCACGGAATGAAGGTCTTTGCAGCTGTTGAGGCTGAGTTAGGAGCTGAGGGGAGGCCTCGCTTATCAAGCATCCCAGCAAGCTGTGACGTGAGCTCGCCCCGCTGCCTGCCTCATACTGTGTGCAGGAGCTTACTGTCCCCCCCAGTCCTTTATCTTAGACCTGTTGCTGGGCAGAATTACTTAGGCATGCTTGGTTTGTTTACACTACCTCGAAGTGTAGTTCACCTATAGGCTGACTCTTATGTTTTGACAAGCGTATTAACCCAATTGGATAATGTACCTATATATGTCCTGTACAATCCTAAGTAAAATTAGATCAGTGCCTTCAGAGCCCGGTCTCCGATGTCTGAGTGCACTGGGATAGACATTGACGTCCTCACCCTCAGCAGACCTCCATCTCTGAACATCAACCTTTTAACTGCTAGATCTGAGTGAGGAGTTAGCAACCTTTGGGAAAGTATTGTGTAGTCTGGTCCCCCAGAGTTGTATGCAACTGGAAGTTGTTGTGTTCTGGCCTGTTGCCTTCCTAGAGCTGTGTATTGATGTTGTAGACTTAGTGAATTCCTTATGTATGTTCAGTGTTAACTTCTCAGCTAAAAAGTGAAAACAAAACTTCTTCTCAATTTTTTACCTTACCAGAGTGAAGGAAACAGTCCCATCACCACCAAATACACTTCTATGCCTCAGACTAACTTGAGCTACTTTAATTTGGTTCTCTATCTTTCCATCACAGTTGCTTGTTTTTAATTTTTCCTGTTCTATCCATCTTTTAGGATTTGTTTCCTAGTTGGAACTTCTTCATGGTTTGGTTTTAATTTCTCCCCAGTTTCTCACTTTCAGATTTTTCTTCACATGTTCATGTGCTGTAGCCTCAGAGAACTTCCTGTTTGTTCTCTATCAGTTCAGGGCCTAGGATAATACACCACAGCAAGTTCAGAAGTTGGGGCTGCCTCTGGTCCAGGTGAAAGACCTGGAAAGAATATCGAAGAGACAGAGGACATGGAAGATGAAATAAAAGCAAAATAAAAATGATAATAGGAGAAACTTTGAGGAAAAATATGGGGACAGGATGACTGTGTTCTCCCACGGGGAGCAGATTAAGAGTAGAATTTTCAGGAAGTAAATGTGCCTTCAAACTCTTGAGGGACTACCTATGCAACAAGGGGAAAACATAACAGATTTTGTGGGAGTTCCGGAAGCAGAGGTGGCCTATGTCTTCTTCACAACTATCTCTGTAGTAGCCGCCACAGCTTGACAGTGGTTGTGTGAAAGGACGGTTGTTGAAAAGAAAACCCATTCTCCCCAAATAGAGACATTTCTCAAATTTGGAAAGGGGAATTAATTATTACCAAATTTTGAATCTCTTGATATTTTACTTGTGTGGGCAGAATGGAGGCAGCATCCAACACTTTAGATTCAGATCAACTGGACTGAAATAAAAGAGCAAAAATTTGAGGTCTGAGTTCAAAACACAACTACAGAAATGAATGGAAGACATAAAGAATTTCAACAGTTCAATTTCAAGCAATGAAACTGACGATGCCATCAAAAGTCTGCCAAGAAAAAAAAGCCCAGGGCCAGAAAGATTCTCAGCTGAGTTCTATCAGATCTTCAAAGAAGATTATTCCACGAAATAGAAAAGGAGGGAACCCTTTCCAAGTCATTCTATGAAGCTAGTGTCACTCTCTGATACCAAAACTAAAGACACATCCAGGAAAGAAAATTTCAGACCAATATCCCTGATGAACATAGATGCAAAAATTTTTAATAAAATACTGGCAAATCACATACAAAATCATATTAAAAAGATAGTACTCCATGATCAAGAGGTGTCCATCCCAGGGGTACAACATTGGTTCAACATACAGAAATCAATAAACAATTCATCTCATCAATAGACAATGACCAGAATCATATGATCATCTCAATAGATGCAGAAAAGGCATTTGACAAAATACAGCACCTCTTCATGTTCAGAACACTGGAAAATCTAGGGATAGTAGGACTATACTTCAACATCATAAGAATTATCTATTCTAAACCCAAGGTCAACATCATGCTACATAGAGAAAAATTGAAAGCATGCCCTCTAAAAACTGGAACAAGACGTGAAGCCCTCTTTTACCACTTCTATTCAACATAGTAAAGGGCAATTAGACAGAAGAATGAAATTAAAGGGATATGAATAGGAAATGACATACTCAAATAATCCCTAATTGCTGAAGACATTATCTTATATTTAGAAGACCCAAAAAATCTTCACCAGAAAACTTGTGGAACTCATAAATAAATTCAGCAATGTAGCAGTAATATAAAATTAACACCCATAAATTACTTGCATTCCTATATATCAGTGATGAATCAACTGAAAGAGAAAATAGGAAAACTATGCCATTCACAGTAGCCTCAAAGAAAATAAAATATTTTAGAATAAACCTAAAAAAAGAGGTGGAAAACCTCTACAATGAAAACTACAGAACACTAAAGAAAGAAATTGAAGAAAACCTTAGAAGATGGAAAGATCTCCCATGTTCTTGGACAGGCAGAACTAATATTTTCAAAATGGCCATACTACCAAAAGTATTATGTAGATTTAACACAATTCCTATTCAGTTTCTGATGACATTCTTCATAGAAATAGAAAAAGCAGTCATAAAATTCATTTGGAAAAATAAGAGGCCCAGAATAGCCAAAGCAATCCTCAGCAAGAAACGTGATGCAGGAGGCATCGCAATACCAGACCTCAAATCATATTACAGAGCTATAGTAACAAAAATGACCTGGTATTGGCACCAAAATAGGTAGACCAATGGTACAGAACAGAAGACACAGAGACGAACCCACATAAATACAGTTATCTCATACTAGACAAAGGTGCCATAAACAAACAATGGAGAAAAGATTGCTTCTTCAACAAGTGGTACTGGAAAAACTAGAAATCCATATGTAGTAGAATGAAATTGAACCTCTATCTCTCATCCTATACAAAATTCAAATCAAAGTGAATCAAGGACCTATGCATTCAAACAGAAAGCCTGTACCTTCTAGAAGAAAAAGTAGGCCCCAAGTTTCATCATGTTGTCTTAGGGACCAAATTCCTCAACAAGACTCTTAAGGTACAATAAATAAAATCAAGAATCAATAAATGGGATTATTTCAAACTAAAAAGCTTCTTCAAAGCAAAGGAAACAATCAAGAACATGAAGAGAAAGCCTACAGAATGGGAGAAAATCTTTACCAACTGCACTTCAGATAGAGCATTAATCTTCAGGGTACATAAAGAACTCAAAAAACAAAATCTATATTCCAACAAAACAGAAAACCTCGAAGACATCAACAAGTTTCTAGAGACATATGAACTACCTAAACGGAACAAGGAGGACATACACAACTTAAATAAATCAATTTCAAGCAATGAAATAGAAGAGGTCATCAAAAACCTACCAACAAAGAAAAGTCCGGGACCAGATGGATTCTCTGCAGAGTTCTACAAAACCTTTACAGAAGAGCTCATTCCAATACTCCTCAAAGTATTCCATGAAATAGAAGAGGAGGGAACCCTCCCAAATTCATTCTATGAAGCCAATAACACCTGATATCTAAACCAGACAGAGACACATCGAGGAAAGAAAATTTCAGACCAATATCCTAATGAACACCGGCACAAAAATTCTCAACAAAATTTTAGCAAATTGCATACAAAAAATATATCAAAAAGATAGTGCACCACGATAAAGTGGGTTTTGTCCCAGGGATGCAAGGAGGTTGGTTCAACATCTGGAAATCAATAAATGTCATTCACCATATCAACAGACTTAAAGTTAAGAATCACATGATTATTTCAATTGATGCAGAAAAAGCATTCAATAAAAATATAGCATCCATTCATGCTCAAAACATAGAAAAAATAGGGATAGTGGAAAAATTCCTTAACATTGTAAAGGCCATCTGTGCTAAGCCCATGGCCAATATCATTCTAAATGGTGAAAAACTGAAAGCATTTCCCATAAAAACTGGAACAAGGCAGGGATGCCCTCTTTTACCACTTGTATTCAACATTGAAAATCTAATTGCTCTAGCCAGAGCAATTAGACAAACCAAAGAAATTAAAGGGATACGAAAAGGAAAAGAAGAACTCAAACTATCCCTGTTTGCTGATGACATGATTATATATTTAGAGGAACCCGGAAATTCCACCAGAAAACTTTTAGAATTCATAAGTGAATTCAGTAAAGTAGCGGGATATAAGATCAATGCACATATCTAATGCATTTTTATACATAAGTGATGAATCTTCGGAAAGAATAATTAGGAAGACTACCCCATTCACAATAGTCTCGAAAAAAATAAAATACTTGGGAATCAATCTCACAAAAGAGGTGAAAGACCTCTACAATGAGAACTACAGAACACTAAAGAAAAAAATTAAAGAAAACCTTAGAAGATGGAAAAATCTTCCATGTTCTTGGATAGGAAGAATTAATATTGTCAAAATGGCCATACTACCAAAAGTGCTATACAGATTCAATGCAATTCCAATTAAAATCCCAATGACGTACCTTACAGAAATAGAGCAAGCAATTATGAAATTCATCTGGAAGAATAAGAAACCCAGAATAGCTAAAGCAATCCTTAGCAGGAAGAATGAAACAGGGGGTATCACAATACTAGATCTTCAACTCTACTACAAAGCAGTAGTAACAAAAACAGCATGGTATTGGTACCAAAATAGACAGGTAGATCAATGGTACAGAATAGAGGACATGGACACAAACCCAAATAAATACAATTTTCTCATATTAGACAAAGGTGTCAAAAATATGCAATGGAGAAAAGATAGCCTCTTCAACAAATGGTGCTGGGAAAATGGGAAAACCATATGCCACAGAATGAAATTAAACCCCCATCTCTCACCCTGCACAAAACTCAACTCAAAATGGATCAAGGACCTCGGAATCAGACCAGAGACTGCATCTTATCGAAGAAAAAGTAGATGCAAATCTTCAACATGTTGGCTTAGGATCAGACTTCCTTAACAGGACTCCCATAGCACAAGAAATAAAAACAAGAATCAACAACTGGGATAGATTCAAACTAAAAAGCTTTCTCTCAGCAAAGGAAACTATCAGTAATCTGAAGAGAGAGTCTACAGAGTGGGAGAAAATCTTTGCCACTCGTACTTCACATAGAGCGCTAATTTCCAGAATATATAAAGAACTCAGAAAACTCTACACCAAGAATACAAATAACCCAATCAACAAATGGGCTAAGGAAATGAACAGACACTTCAAGGAAGAAGATCTATAAGCAATCAACAGATATATGAAAAAATGTTCAACATCTCTAGTAATAATAAAAATGCAAATCAAAACTACCCTAAGATTCCATCTCACCCCAATTAGAATGGTGATTATCAAGAACACGAGCAACAATAGGTGTTGGTGAGGATGTGGGGAAAAAGGTACACTCATACATTGCTGGTGGGGCTGCAAATTAGTGCAGCCACTCTGGAAAGCAGTATGGAGATTCCTCAGAAAGCTTGGAATGGAACCACCATTTGACCCAGCTATCCCACTCCTTGGCCTATACCCAAAGGACTTAATATCAGCATACTACAGAGACACAGCCACATCAATGTTCATTGCTGCTCAATTCACCATGCCAGATTATGGAATCAACCTACATGTCCTTCAATTGATGAATGTATAAAGAAACTGTGGCATATATATACAATGGAATATTACTCTACCATAAAGAATGATAAAATTATGGCATTTGCAGGCAAATGGATGAAATTGGAGAATATCACGCTAAGTGAGATAAGCCAATCTCAAAAAACCAAAGGACAAATGATCTTGCTGATAAGCAGATGATGACATATAATGGGAGGTGGGAGGGGTTAGCGTTAGGGTTAGGATTAAGGAGGGTGGCAAGAATGGAGGAAGGAAGGACTGTATAGAGGGAAAAGAGGGGTGGGACAGGTGAGGGGGAAGGGAAGAATAACAGAATGAATCAAACAACATTACCCTGTGTAAATTTATGTTTACACAAATGGTATGCCTTTACTCCATGTACAAATGGAGAAACAACATATATCCCATTTGTTTACAATAAAAAAAAAAATTAAATTAAAAATTAAAAAAAAAACCTGGGGGGGGGGGGCAAACAAACAAATTAAAACCAAAGTGTGTAAAATAAAGAAGTAAAAATCAATAAAAAAAAGAACTCAAAAAACTTAACAACAAAAAACAAAACAAAACAAAACAACAACAAAAAATAACCCAATGAATAAATGGGCAAAGGAACTGAACAGACACTTTGCAGAAGAAGAAATACTAATGGTCAAAAAATGTATATAAAAATATTTCTAACAATTAGGGAAATGCATATAAACACTAACTGAGATTTTATCTCACTCCAGCTAGAATGATAATTATTAACAATGCAAATAACAATAAATGTTGGTGAGGATGTAGAAAAAAAAGGCACACTCATACATTGCTGGTGAGACTGAATATTGATGCAACCATTATGGAAAGTAGTAGGAGATTCCTCAGAAAACTTGGAACAGAACCACCATTTGACCCAGTTATCCCATTCCTTGGCATATACACAAAGAACTTAAAATCAGCATCATATAGGGATACAGTTACATCCATAAGTTTATAGCAGCTCAATTCACAATAGCTGAGCTATGGAACCAACCTAGGTGCCCTTCAATAGATGAATGTATAAAGTAAATGTCGTACATATACACAATGGAATATTACTCATCCTTAAAGAAGAATGAAATTATGGTATTTGCTGGTAGATGTATGCAACTGGGGATTACCAATGCTAAGGGAAATAAGTCAGTTCCAAAAAAACAAAGGTCAAATGTTCTCTGTTATATGCGAATGCTAACTCACAATAGGTAGACAGGGAGTGGGAGGAGTGGAGGTTCAGCAGATTGGACAGGGGTGAATGGGGGGAAGGATGGGGTATGGGAATGGGAAAGACAGTAGAAAGAATCTGACATAATTTTCCCATGTTCATATATGGATACAATGACCAGTGTAACTCCACATTGTGTACAACCACAAGAATAGAAAGTTATATTCCATATATGTATGATATGTCAAAATACACTTTACTGTCATGCATAACTAAAAAGTACAAATAAAAAAAGTATTTACAAAAAAAGAAATGGAGTTTTTATCTAGTGGTGGCTCAAATTTTGATGAGAATAAGCACTGAAATATGTTGATGTATCTTTTAAACATCACCATATTTACCCAATATGATTTGTGAGAGACAACACAATGTTTCATAACTTCTAAGATGTACATTTTAACCTGTTAACACTTTTGAAATCGGGATGCATCTTAATATTGATGGCATAAAATAAGCTAATTAGGAGCATTTCAAAATGATAAATGAAGTTGCAATGTACTTCAAAATCAGTAGCATCTTAACATCAGAGAGATATGTTTGTGAATATATAGTGAATGATCATATCAGTCCTCACAGTTCATTTGAACTTTCCATCAGTAGTTCCCAAATGCTGACACACAGCAGCAGGATCTGCAGTGCTTGCTGTAACCTTGTTATTGCTACTTTCCCCCCAGCACTACACCCTCAGGGATTCAGATTCAGCAACTCTGCATTTGATGCTGGTACTGGTCTTCTAGAAGCAAACGTGGAAAAACAATGCTCGAGATCATTTGAGAAAAAGTACTTGTTTCCATCAATTATTTTTTTCCATCTCAGTTTCTACTGCAACTAATTTTAAAACTTTGTTAGACATTTAAGATATCAGATCTAGGAAATTATCACAACCTTCTAGACTCTACTTACTTCCATTTTGTCCTCATTCAGAACTACTTTCCATATCAATGTTTATCTGTTAGTGTCTTCCTCTCCAAATGCACCTATGCACACGTGTGTGCACACACACTTTATTTTATAACTGAAGACTCTTCATATCCATACCATAATCTTCATCTCTTCTCCTTCCCTAGCCACTTAGACTCTTCATTCAGCCCAAGAAAATTGTGTCCACTTGTGTCCCACTGGGTTGCTTCTGCTGCACTTCATGCCCTGCACCTGCTATTACTCTTAGAAGGCAAAGTTCCATCTCAGTGCAGGCATTTCTGTTTTTCAGTTTTTTTCCTGACACTAAACGAGATGGTCACTTCCTGGTTAGAGGCTCAATAACATCAGCATATAGTATATATTATATAACCATTGTATTTAGTTTTTCATGTTAAGAACATATCTTGTTTAATTTAATTTTGTTTTCTTTTGAATGATTAAAAGCATTCTTGATACATATGAGAGACTCAATTAAAGGTATTGAATGAAAGAATATACAGAAGGAAGCTATGTTTCCTATTAATTATTCTTGTCAAACTGGTTTGTGTACCTGTGATCATTTTAGATACATGGTTCTGTCCGGCTCAACAAAAGGTTAAGTATCTCAGGCACTGAAAGAAATAGATTTGGAAAAATTAGGTAGAGCATGCATTTGTTTAGTATCTGTAACAGGTGAAGTACATTTAAGAACCTTGAGGAGTAAAAGGCTAATGATGTTCTACCCAGGGTGATGTTTTGAAGAATCTCATGAAAATATTCTATTGAATTAGAGCTTCAATATTACTTCTGCCGCTATCATTGAGAAAGAAAGAGTCATCTAAACAGAATTAAATCACACTCACTGGGGCTGGAGGGAAGATGGTCCCTTCCAGACATGAAAGGTAGCAAGTGCAGTTCAGAAATAAATGACTCTATATAGATTCACAGGCCTCTTGAGGGCAGAGCAGGCTCTCAGCTGGAAAGCTCTTGACTGAACAGACAGCAAGAGGCCATGACTGACAAAGAAGGCACCCTTTTCAGCATCTTTTTTTTTCTTTTAACATTTCTCAACCTTAATAAGAAACTACTTCAAACCTCTTAGTGACTAATTCAGTTTCAAGTGTAAATTGAAGAGAGGAAAGACAGTATTATGGTTCAGATATTTTGATAAATATATTTTTGGTTTCGATAGAAGGACAGTATCACAATTCTTGGGGGGGGTCTGAGGGTTTTTATGTGTTTATTTTAAATTTTAACTTATAAAGATAAAAGCATGAAGACTATACATATTAATGGAGTGCCATAAGATATTTTGTTCCACATATACATTGTGTGATGTTTGAATCAGTTTAAACACATCTGTTTCCTTAAACATTAATTATTTCTTTATGGTGAAAACAATCTCCTGTCTCACAGTTCTTTGTACATGTAGAGTACATGACCGAGCATGGTGGCACAGGCCTATAATCCTGGCTATTCGGAAGGCTGAGGCAAGAGGATTACAAGTTTGAGACCAGACTCAGCAATTTAGTGAAGCCTTAAGCATCTTAGACCACAGAAACTTAGTGAGTCCCTGTCTCCAAATAAAAAATAAAAATGTCTGGGAGTGCAGCTCAGTGGTAGAATGGCCCTGAGTTCAATTCCTATTAGTGCAAAAAAAAAGAAAAAATACGGTACATTACAGCTCTCTATCGTCACTCTTCTGTGTAACAGCACACCAGAACTTTTTGCTCTTAACTATAATTTAGAAGCCACTAATGAACATTCCCTGTCCCTCCCCACCCCAGTGTCCTCAGCCTCTGATAATCATTACTCCACTTCCAGCTTCTATGACCCATAGTTTTAGATTCCACATAAGCAAAGTGAATCAGGTGGTACTTTCTGTACCTGCTCATTTCATTTGACCTTCAGTTCCATCCATGTGGTCACAGATGACAGGATTTCATCTTTCTTGAGGTTAAATAGCATTCCCTTATATTTATGATGTACTACAATTTCTTTATCCATTCATCAGTTGATAGACAGGTAGGTTGTTTCCATTTCTTGACTATTGTGAATAGTTCTGCATGAACACAGGAGTGCAAAAATCTCTTCATCAGACTAATTTCATATCCATTAGATAATATACCCACCAGTGGAATTACTGGATTATATGGCAGTTATATTTTTAATTTTTTGATGAACATCCAGACCTTTTTCCATAATGACTGAACTACCTTACAAACCCATCAGTGTGAGAGGGTTTCTTTTATTCTAAATTCTTGGCAGCATTTGTTGACTTTGGACCTTATAATAGCAATTTGTACTATGAGGTGATAGCTCCTGATTTTAATTTGAATTTCCATGATGATTGGTGATGTTGAGGTTTTTTCCCTAGGTTTCTGCTGGCCATTTGTATGGCATCTTTTGAGAAACATGCTTAGGGCTATTCCCCTTTTGGAGTAGGTGGTACTTGAGATTGAACACAGGGGAGCCTTACCTCTGAGCTCTACATTCCTAACCCTTTTTATTTTTGAGAAAGGATCTTGCTAAGTTCCTGAGAGTCTTGCTAAATTGCTGAGGCTGGCCTCAGTTTGTGATCCTCTTGCCTCAGTCTCTCAGGTTTCTGGGGTTACAGGCATGCACCACCATGACTGTATTTCCTATTTTTAAATTGAGTGTTTGTCTCTTTACTATTGATACTAATGGATACTAACCATTTGTCAAATGTAGAGATTACAAATATTTTTCTCCCATTCAATACAAACACACATAAAGAAAAAAATAAAGTATTTTATTTGTAAACTATATAAGCAAAAAAGAAAACATGCTCAGTCAGGTTGTATGCTTGTTCTAATATCTATTGAGTTTCCTGGAACAATTCTATATGGCGCAGGCTCTCAAGGAACAATGACAAACGAAAAGCTCATGTGTATGGATAATTCTACACATAGATTTGTTTCGAATTCATTTTGTTTTGAATGGATTAACGTTTTAGAAAACATTGTGTGTCTAATACGTATCAGAGAAAATCTTATTTTCTCATTAAAAATCGAGGTTCAGAGTCACACAGCCAACAGGTTGAAGGGGATGTGAGCAAGCCTACTCCTTTGTGTTGACAATTTCCTTTATCTACAAGTCACTCCACTCTTTTGATTGACAGGCATCACTATTCTGGATTTTTCCAATGTTGAATACTCATTTTAAATCCATGTGCCTTTGAATAAATGCATTTAATGTTTCATTTGAAGACACCTGTTTTTACGAGGGTTCTAGAAGATATCCTTCTGAGAATATTGGTATGTTATATTCAGAGGTAAGTTAAATTCACTCATTTAAATTTTTCTCAAAAAATCTACCATATACTAAGTAAATAAATGTGTGCTGAAAACAATTTGAACATGCAAGGAATCTGAATATGACATGGTATTTTTAAAAACTCCACATGGGAAACGTCAAAATTAAAAACAAAAAACATTGTATTCATCCCTCTGACTTAGTTTCCATTCAACATTGCTTGAAGTTATAAATTGTTCCAGGTTAAGTCAATGTTTTACTCCTACTCTTTTCCAAAGTACAAAGAGAGAAGTGTAAAATAAAAATTAATTTAGCTGAAAAGTCATCACTTCTTTAGCTTTCTCACTTAGAAATGATAGATTTTCAGTGGCAAAGTGAATTGCTCTATAATCATCTCATGGAAAAAGCAATATCATTTGAATTTTAGGCATGGCCTCTAAAACCATTTAGATTTTCATGAAATTAATATTGTCTTCTATTATACAAAATGTGAAAAAATGAACTTAAAAAGACTAATGTTTTTTATTTCTGTCAAGATTAGAATGAAATTCAATAGGTTTATTCCTTTGCAAATGTTTAATCTCCCATAGTAGGAGGATTTTACTGTATAGCTCTGAATATAGTGCAGACAGTGAAAGTTAAGAATGTTCTCAGGTCTCTGATTAATCAGGTTCAAATTTTATTGTACCTCTTTCTAGATGTTGGACCTTTGTAGCAAAGTATATAATCATTCTGTACCTCAGTTTCCCAATATATAAGATGAAGACAGATCTAATATTATCTGTCAATACAGTATTAAAAAGATAATAAATTATTTTAAATATAATTTCAAAGAACCGTGCATATAAAATAAAGTACTTAGAGTTATCCATCACTTAGGATAAATATTTTTAATAAATATTTTCTCTTTTAATTTGACTTTGCATTTACTGGAAAGACTGAGATGTTGGTATGATCCAGGTCTCACTTGTGTATCACAATGAAAACACTTCTTCATTCATTCAGCAAAAGTGAATGCATCCTGGGCTAGATGGTGAGAACACAATGTTCAACAAAATGCAGTTCCTGACCTCAGGGAGTTTATAAATATTGTGGATGATAGACTAGAAGCAATAACTCAGTTTTTTGTGCTTTTATTTCTCCATTTATAACATAAAGTGTGGATCTATGTTATTTTAGGACTATTCCTTCACTGAAGGGCTAAATCTTATGACCGAAGTTTAGTCGTAACTTTGTGTAGTATGACTCTGACTTCTGAGAAGAAATGCAAGGATGAGTGCCAAAATATTTTCAAGATATTCCTCTGGATAATTAGTAGAAGATGATCATCACTAGATACTTTTCTTCTTTCATAAATTTTTGGTTTCAAATTCGAAATTCACAATCACAATTTAAATTTAATTAGATCCATCCCAGAATAAAGATTAAAAGAAAGCAATGCACTTATGTAAACCTTTAAATTTGATATCATTTACATTAGCATATACTACAATAGAAAACTCTTATGTTGGTGGCAATATTGAGTATGCATTGGAGTTGAGAATAATTGACTCAATAAAACTAGTTATAAGATCATTGTAATAATAAAACTTATAAAACATTACCAGCATGGGAATACAGTTAGAATAATGTTGGATACATTTGAAATATACTAGTTATATATTGCCAATTAGGTTCCAAATTTTACTGGATGGAAGATTTAAAACAAGGAAGTTTTATAGGATTTCTTTCTGGGTTTTGCATAAATAACAACCTTGTTGACAGATAATCCATGGATTAAATATTTTTTTTTCAGGGAGGGAAATTGTTCATTTCAGATATGGGAAATAAAAGTTTTGCCAAAAAATGATATCCTACAGGCAGTTAGGGTCTATTGTTTAGCAAGAAATTTGTGGCATCAATAGAGAAGAGCTAATTTTCAATCCAGGAAATTTGAGTAGCTAATGCTATATGTAGATTAGATCTATCAAAATTGTTGCAACCAAAGTCCTAATGTGCACTAGGAGAGTCAAAACGACAACAACAACAACAAAAACTAATAATGTATATGCTCATCCTTCAAAGAAGCTTCAGTGATTGTATCCAAGTCAAGGAAGACACTGGACTGGCAGTGACTGTGTGTAAGACTGAATAAGCGGCTGGAGTCTGAATAGAGCAGCCAGAGGTGAACATGCACAAAAGCCCCTGGCATCCTGTTAAAACCTAAGCCCTGACTGACAAAAGATTTTCTCACCCTCATCCCAATCTCAACTAGAAAAGAAATTTCTTCAATACAGCCATGCTTGGATGTTATTGACCAGGGGCCTGAAATGCAAGGCGAATTTGGTAGCAAGTCAATACTGCTATGCACTGTCAGGAGCTGAAGTCGACAGGTGCTGACATATAGGGATCCTGCAAGTTCACTCTTCTCTCAAGGACATTTTAAGGGAAAGAAGTGCAATTTTCTCAAGGCTCTAGGGAAATACTTGTCTGAGAGAAGGGAGAATAAAAAAGGAAGAGCTAAGAAAAAGAAAACAAAGAATTATCTTTAAATCCTTATTAAAAAGTTTGTTTTCTCAAGGGATTGTGGCTTTTAGCACTCAATGTTGTGCAGTGTGTGACTATCAGATAGTGAGAAGCTAGAGAGCGAATAGCCCAACAGCAGCTGCCAACCCCAAGTGAGAGGGGAGGGTCTTCATGAATCAGTCACTGCCTTTTCCAAAATGAAAGTAGAGAAAGGACTCAAGAATTAGAATTTTGATTTAACACATTAATTTGTACAGGCATACAATTTGAATAAATTCTTTATACCATATAAAATACATTTACAAAGTAATATATGTTCATCACAGCAATAAAATTTAGAAAATAAATAGGAACAAAAATAACTGAAAAATTTCAATTTTATCTAGATGTTCCCATTCCATGGAAAAAGCAGTTGTTAAGATATTGATTTTGGTTCCTGTAATAAAATATTAGAAATAACATAAATTATAAGTGTAATTATATTATTGATATGATTTTGTATTTTTTTCAAAACACATCATGAATATATTTACACATTAATAGATATTTTATATATTATTTTATTGTATTATAATGAATGTACGTAACTTGATTCTTTGGGAATATATATAACCAGTCTCTTGTCTCTGGAGATTTCAGTTGACTCTCACTCTTCCAAAAATGCTACAATATGATAACATTATTTGTCAATCTTGGGTTCTTTCCATTATTTCCTAACAGTAAGTTGGTATAGTTTAGACTTTTTGTTTCACTACTAATAGTTGTATAACTATTATTTTTCCACAGGATTGGAATCCTACCTTTACCTTACACTAAATTATTAAATACACATTTTTCTGTATTTTTCTAAAGGTTTCTGTGGTTTAATAGATTTTATATAATTTTTAAATGTTTTATATAGTGATCCATGCTCAATACATTTTTTAAAAATTATGTAAATGATCCAAATATAAACAATTTAAAATTAGTTGATTGGAATGTTATATGCATAAATTTGAGAATCAATAATATATTTTTAAGTTCTGTTCTTCTCATTCATAATTTTTAATTCCAGAATTGGTTTATGATTTGTGTTACTTATAGGGTTTAATGCACTTTCTCCTGCATCCCTTGCTAGATATTTTTCTGATTCTCTTGAGAGCAAAGGAAAAGATTGTTACTCCAATGCATTTTCTGATTGTTTCTAGTTTATTAAAATAATTTAAAATTCTAGTAACTTTATTTATTTCCCTAAGGTGTTTTTAGGAAACACTCTGAAAATGATAATTTTCCCTCTTCCAGTATGGATACCATGATAGCCAGTAAAGCATTGTTTCTGGGTTTGTCTGTGAGGATGTTTCTGGATGTGACTGGCATGTGAGTCAGTGGAGTAAGTGGGGAAGATTTACTCTCTGCATGATGGGAACCTCTCAATTTTGGGGGGGCCCAGATAGAACAACAGAGAGAGGAGAGAAGTCTCTCTCTCTCTCTCCTGGAGCTGGGACACCCTTCTCTTGGCCTTGGAAATCAGAAATCCTAATTCTCCTTTTAGAGTCCAGAATTTGCACTAAACCCCCACTCCCACACACACACACATACCTTGGACAGAATATTTCAGCATTAGTTTTTCTGGTTCCAAAGCTTTCTACTTGGAATCCAGTCACGCCACTGACTTCCTTGGGTCTACAGCTTGCAGATGACCAATAGTAGGACACAATTCTTAGCTTCACTAATCACATAAACCAATTTCCCTAATAAATCCCCTCTCCTCTCTCATCTATCTATTCATATGTGTATGGAACTAATTCATCTATTTAATTGATCCCATTTCTGTGGAAAGAACTTCCTAATACACATATACTTAATATATTTTCTTATGTTATTACAGATTATTATTATGTTATTACCAATGATACGCTACTAAAGATAAAAATAGATTGTATAGGAATATGCAAATTGTATGAAAACAATTTATATTTATGCATTTGTAAATAACTCTAAGTAGTTCTTAATAATTAAAAATTTAATCTCAATTTTGATAGACTAATTATATAGAGCATGGTACTTCAATTCTCTTTGGATCATGGCATTACAAACTACCTATGATCAATTTTTTCCCTCCAGTTTTATCAGTGCTTTCTTAAACAATTTCAAATAAATGAAATGTCATAAAATTGTCCCCAAAACATGTTAAAATGCAACACCTAACATAACACAAAAGACTGTAAGATATATTTAATGTATACCATTTACATGACATTTTATGACTGGGTTTATTTAATACTCAAAAATAAAAATGATACTTATGTGTAAAATAAGTAAACCCATTGCGTAGGAAGAAATCAAATTAGAAGTAAGTGAAATAATCTGGCTTGAGTTGCAACTAAAAGTTAACAAATCCAACTTTTAAACTGCAATGCTCAAATCTGCTATATTATATGATCTAACCAATGGAATATGGATATAGTAAATGTGATCTAAGAACCTGAAATACAGTTGAATGTAAATTATTTCCATTTTCTCCTCCATCTACTTCACCACCCTCCTCC
This sequence comes from Sciurus vulgaris, assembly GCF_902686455.1. Lineage (NCBI taxonomy): Eukaryota > Metazoa > Chordata > Mammalia > Rodentia > Sciuridae > Sciurus > Sciurus vulgaris. The sequence continues at coordinate 78,860,544 of NC_136472.1, forward strand.
ATTTCTCTCTCTACTCTTCTGTAGGTGGATAGGATCTTTGAAGTTCATCTTCTTTTTTTTTTTTTTTCCCAACCAGTATAGGCTGCATGCAGGTTAAACTCTTGAGATATATATTTGAAAAACTCCTCTATCCTTTCCCTTCCTCATTTTCAGACTGACCATCTCAATTTAAATTACAATTTTGGGAGATGAGATGCCCAGCTAGATGCCTATTATTGCTGTCATTCTCAGAGGAATGTGCTGTTAAGATTCTGTGAAGAATCTGATCAGAGCAGTTCTTTGTGTAAGCAAGACAAACCTTCCTCCCTTTACAGATGAATGGTGGTCCTCAGTTCCTGGTCTATGTCTTCTTCACATTTCTTCTTCTTTCTTGTAAGATCACTCTGTCACTTCATGTTCCTTTTCCCTGGTTTCTGTTTTTTCTCTAGTGTGTCTGTCTCTTCTGCTCCTTCCTGTATTCACTCATTCTCTGAGCCTGTCCACATTTGTTAATCAGTTTCTGCTGGCTCAGGTTTAAGAGGGACTCAATAGTACCATATTCTAAGAAAGTGATAGTAAAGAAGACATATTGTGATCTCTCTGAATAATCACCACTCAGATTAAGAGATTGTGAAAGCAGCTGAATTCAGCTATCTCTGCTAATGTTAAGGATTACCTCTTTTACTTGTGCTTATTCAAAGCACAAGTAAAATATTCAAAGTCCACACATTCCTCCGTTTGAACTCAAATTACTGTTAGATGATGGATAAGTTTCACACTAATTTGAATTCCCACTTACCATGGGAGGAATTTGTGTGAGTACTAGACTGATGGCTAAAATAATTAAATTCCAACTCCTGCTCTATTTCATGTAGCCTTTTTGAATTAATATATTTAATCCCTAAACTGCAATTGCTAACAAGACCTCCCTTAAAGGGCTATGTTATAGTGATGTGAGATAATGTGCATGATTGCATCTAAGACAGGAATTACATTCCTTGATCTTCAATATCTTCCTAATTTTTTTTTTCTTTCTGAATTCATTTTCCGACTGTCTTGCCTATAAAGGAAAGGTCTTTGCCATCCTCAGCATAAATATATTTCCATGTTTGTGTGTGTGTGTGTGTGTGTGTGTGTGTGTGTGTGTTTTCTTCCACTGTTCACAAGAAGTCTTAAATTTATCCAATGGAAGCTGTGTTAAGATTGTCTGATATTATATATCCTTCCATTATATGGACTAATCCATGCTTCGTGATGTTCTTATTAGGACTTTTATGTACATGAATGCAAGCAACAGTAACTGAAGGCAGTTCTCTTCTCTCTCTCATGATAACTCATTTCATCCAGCAGGGAAATGCCACGGTACTGAAAGAACACCAGGAGTAGTATCTTTTACAAAATCACAGCCATAAGCTCATGTGTTTTTGTATATTCTCCACCAGACAAAGGGATACATCAAAGTGATACAGGGTTTCTGAATTCACTATAGCTTGATTACCCTTATGCTTTGTACCAGATGTACTTCAGATTTAAGGTATTTTTGGATTATTTGCACAGATGTAATGAGATATCTTGGGTATAGGACCAAATTTAAACACATAAATTCATTTATTTTTATTTTTGATAATAACCATTCCAGTATGCATGAGGTGATAACTGCTTGAGGTTTTCATTTGTATTTCCCTGATGACAGAAATGTTGAACATTTTTCATATACTGGCTGGCCACTCAAATCTGTTCTTTGGAGAGATATCTATTATAATCCTTGGCCCATTTGTATTTGAATTATCTGTTTTCTTAGTATTGATTGAACTCAAAAGCACTCAAGTACTGAGCCATATTTCCAACCCTACTTTGTATTTTTTTTTTTTTTTAACTTAGAGGCAGGGTCTCACTGATTTGCTTAGCATCTTGCCATTGCTGTGGCTTTGAACTCTCAATCCTCCTGCCTCAGCCTCTGGATCCACTGGGATTATAGGCTTGTGCCACCATGCTTGGTTGCATACTGAAATTTATACATCACTTATGGAAAGAAATTGAGAAGAAACAAATAAATAGAAACATGTTCATGGGATGGAAGAATTAACATTGCTAAAATATGCATGCCACTCAAAACTTTTATAGGTGTGTTGCAATTCCTATCAAATTCCAATTTCATTTACAGAGAAATAGAAAAATTCTAAAACTTGTATGCAACCAGAAAAGATCCAAATAGTCAAAGAAATCATGAGCAAAAGATAAAAGCTGAAGGTATATCACTTCCAAATTTCAAAATATATTAGTAACCCATTGTAATCAAACACCATGGTGTTAAGCTACAAACAGACAAGTTGGCCAATTAAAGTGCAGAAATGAACTCAAATATTTCTAGACAACAATTTTCAATGAACATGCCTCATGTGATTTTATACTTCACAGAAACCTGTGAGGCAGTTATGACTCTCATATCCACTTTATACCTAGAGCAACTGGGGCAAGAAGAGATTTACCAAATTACCTAACAACATGGAATTTCATGTTGTGATGTGAGCCACTGTTTGACCTGGTGCTGCTTCATGACTATTCATTGACTAAGTACCCAGATCCTTGTCATACTTCTCACTCCAGATCAAACCCACTGTCTCTAAAAAAAAATCTTCTGATCCCTTCTTGTAGTTTCTCTTGTGCCAGGCTAGCTCATACATGGGGTAAGGGCACAGAGTCAAGACTCAGACTTCGGGAGTTGGGTGGAAGTAGGTTTATGGCGAGCAGCCTACAAACTCGTTTATTGTGGGAACAGCCATACATTTTATAGGTTTCTTGCCCAATCACAATGTGTCACGGGGGATCAGACCACCAGGTCCCTATATGAGTTCATTTGGTAACACTGAGTCAATCTGAGGCAGTTCTTTACTTTCCAAGGTAGCCGAAGCAGAACGCTCCTCCCCACAAGTTTTCCTTACACACTTGAGACGTTAAATGCTACCAGCCAAGAACTAGAATTTCTCCCAACATCTTCTGGTGAAAGAATTTCTTTCTTTCAATTATTTACTCTCTACATTTAGTTTCTACCTTACACATACTTGACTATTGTTTACCTTCATTCAGTGGTCAATGTATAAGAAAGTGTAAGTCTTTAGAATGGTGCCTGTGTTTAATAAATCTTATAGGTATGTTAATGGATACATAAATGAATGCAAATTTACATAAGTAGTGCTATAAGTAATAAGATGTCAATTGGCAAAAACCTTAAAATTAGTTTAAGAAATTTGCATATATAAAACCACATGACAATACTGTATGTTACATATTTTAAAAGAGAAATTTTTGCAATGTTTGCAGGAATTCATAATTAATAGGATTTATCAAAATCATAGTTGTGGAGTGCACATTACCTCTGGGTTGACAATAGTAACAAGATGCTCCTTAGCCCAGAGGAACTTTAATAATAAAAAAGGGTTTGCCTCCATCAGTAGATCCTCTATAGTCTATAAATTTGCTTCTTATACACAAGTTCGTTAGTAAATAAGTGAATAAATAATTGAATATCAAGATTGCTTACAATAACCCTAATACTAAACAAACCCCAAAAACTATAGTCTTCTTAAAGCAGCTTTTCTATCCTTGGATTTCCCCAAAATATTTTCTGTCACAGCAAAAATCTACAATTATGTTTTTTCCTATATTGACTATAATAATTAAGATTCTTCCACAGGGTAAATAATATATTTGAGCAGTTTTTCAATTTATAATACTAAAATCATGTCTACTCTTGTTAGTTTATGTGGGGTAAGATGAATACCGCTCTAGAATTAGTGGTGAGACTTAGCTTCTAATTCTTGTTCTTTCATAAACCATCTGTCTGACTATTTGAGACCAATTTAACCTCTACTTCCTTTGCTAATTGATTGAATGCAGCCATTCTAATGCCTTTAAATTCCAGTATTTTCTAGTAAATCCACAGAGTGATCATATGTCAGAAGAAGCAGAAAATGTCCTGTGAGCTGTACTTCTTTTTGCATTCCTCTTCCTTAGACACACTATAATAAAAATAATGAATCCAAAATACAGATGTACTTTCTAACCCCAAATATGAATGCACTTTTTCAGATCACTAGGAGATTTTCCAAAAATTCTCTCATGAAACAATATCAGATATCACTCTTGCTTCTTTGTATGTCTGTATCTCTCCTCACATTTTGAATCTCTCTTCTGATGTTATTAGATGTCATTTTTTATATTGAAAACAGACCTCAATGATTTTGCTCATGATTTATGCTTTGTATGGTTAATGTTAGTAAGGCAATATCCCTCAACATATAATGCTACATTCAAATGCAGTATTGATATATCTTAGTCTTCAATATAATATAAATACACAATTAGATTTTTGGTTCCTAAAGTGTGCAGAATCAATTGCTGAATACACAATAGTGAACAGGCCTAAGACAGCACTACAGGGGTGGGAAGAGTGATAAACAGGCAACTGTAATACTGTGGATAACACACAGTGATGGTGATGCACAGGGTGTGATGAAAGCACACAGAGAAGGAAGCTGCTTTTTAGGGTAGGAGCATACAGGAAGGGCTTTTCTGAAGTAATCAGTATCTAAACCCAGGTGTGAAGAACCATCCATGCAAAGGGACATACAGGACATATAAACCACTGAGCAGTCTGAGCAAGAGTTTGGAGATGGTAGACCACAAACATGGCCTCTGTAGTCTGGTGTGAGTGGTTTAGAGACAACGATAAGAGGTAAGGCAATAAAGGTAAGCATAGACCTTGGACCTTGCAATACCCAATTATGAAATTAGACTTTCTTCTGATAGTATTGAGATGTCATTATTTGGAAACTGGTTCTCAAAACAAATATGATGGAAAATAGCTGCCTAGTACAAATATAAGCATGTAGAAAAACTAGAATAGCCCATAGTTAGTCTGAGTTATAAAATATTTTAAATTTCTTACTTCTAGTTCATCTGAAAGTGAATCTGGTTTTAGAAAGTTCTGCAGTACCTGAAGGGTTAAGAGTTTTTAGTTATGCCAATGAACTGGAGTTAAGTGACCCAGGTTCTAGTTCCTTGGAGGAGTCCTATAACCTCTGAGGGTATCAGTTTCTAAAAAAAAGGAAGCTATTTAACCTATTTAATAGCAAAGTCATTTTCAAAATTGATTCTGAATACTTATATCTGTAGAATATGATCTATGGATTTTTTAAAATTGTATTTCCAAATACTTTTAAAACTGTTCCTTTAGGCAAGTTTAATATAATTCATTTTATTAAGTTATTTTAAAATATTTATGTAATATAATATAAAGGTAAATTATGCCTCTATTCATAAAACAAAGTATTTCTCAAAGGATTTGAACAAAGTAAGTTTGCTGTCCATTTAAAAAATTTCACATATTACTTTGGGAATTCTTCAAGGGCATCACGAAATTTTACTGTTGTTTTCGTTCTTCTGCTAAACCCAATGCCTTACATAAAGGTACATAAAAGTTGTTGACTTGAAAATATATTTTATGAACCGTAAATACAAAGAGATTTCTTAAAGTAAACAAGAGTGATCCTTTACATCCTTAAATTGCTTATGTACACTGAATGTTCAAGGATACAATAGGTTAGTATTAGTAATTAGTATATATTTTAACTACATTATTAGCAAAGGAACCAGTTTTACTCATTCCAAACCCAGTATTTTTAAAGTCACCTGGTGCCTCCTCTTTTACAGATTATCATATAATGTATAAAATACAAATTATAATTAGTGTGTTGATATTGTTATTCCAACTTCTTCACTGTGGCCAAGCTGCCCAAATTCCCAGTAACCATTCCAAAATTACAATTACTTGTTTTACATGCTTACATCCTCATAAATCAAACAACTGACCCAGGTTGACCAGTCCAGAGGTAGCTCCAGATTCAATAGACTTTAACTTTTCTGTGACTCCCAGAAATTAGCATGATCACTCATATATTATCTTTATGATTTACAATTTTGCTTACTTGTAATTTTGGACTTCCTTAGTAACTTTCCAAGTAAAAAGTGACAAAGCTGAGTCTTCAACAGAATCTCTAGCCTTCAAGAACTTCCTGACCATATACTAACACTATGAGAACTGGAATGGGTACACAGTTTTTTGCAGCATATGACATATATTTTTCATGGAATGCAATTGTGCCATATTCTGATTTCTCAGACATGGTTATGGAGAAGCTATGAAATGTAAGAAACTCACTATTGTATAGATATATTATAGTAGTGTTGATCATAATCTCATATTTGCACTTACATTATAGGTGTTACAATTATAGTACATGCATGTACACATGCTACGTAGATCACACTCAGCAACAAATGTCAGCAGACAAATATGCAAGATGAAATGAATGATATTAAAATGTCATCCAGATCCAGTTTGATTAAAAAAAAAATGGGTCATTGAGCACTTTTTATAGTTTTTTCCCTAATACCCTAGGTGAATTTGAGCAAACCAGATATCTTTCTTGGGCTTGTCACCCAAGAAAATCATGTATAACTGCATGTAATAGTGTCATCTATGGTTTTGGCAGATGAGAATATTAAAGAATATATATAGAAAGTCATAGGGTGTACATATAACATAGTCCAGTGGTGAATACACATCAATTAATAACTAAAATATATGAGAAAATAAAATTTTTGTGCCTGCTTAATCAGGACTGGGCATTGAAATGTAGAAATTAATAAATAGCCACTTTTCTCAAGTATCTGGTGATTGATTCAGACAGTGATTTCCAGAAAATGAGAATTGCTGGAAAAGAGAACAACATGGACATTAAAGCACATGGTATTTGCAGAGGGAATAGAGAACAGAAATAAAATTTCAGAGTATGAAGTGTAAGGTAGGACATATCAGCTAGTAAAAGGCAGATGCCCCAAATGTCTGAGGGTATTTTAGGACATGATAAAAAACCCCAAATCCCCTATAGATTTGCTCTTTTGTACCTCACAAGCCCTAGATTATGTTTATATTGCAAAATAATAAACATTATTAAAGTAAAATATTCTAACTATCTGAAATAAAACTAGAAATGGATTTTTATACAAACTGGGAGCAATTTCTTACTTTAAATGTTCAACACATTTAATTAAGAAATATATATTTAAAACTATAATATGCAGTATACTCTGTGAAGTCCAGGAACACAGAACAGATTATAAAAAAAGAAAGGAAAGAAGGAAAACTGACTGCTAAAAATGAAACATGAAATCAGATCAGGGAGGGTTTTTTTTTTTTTTTTTTTTTCTTTCTTTAGTTTGGTCATACAGGAGTGACATTAATTACACAACTGTGAACAAGTTACTTTTCTGGTTCTGCTTCCTCTTTTTGAAACCAGAATAAAGTTCTTAATTTGTCAAATGCGTGGTTATTTCAACTCTTAGTTATGAAAAAGTGGGTAAAAAGTCCTTTGTTAAAACTCATATGCTTGGAAAACAGGACAGCGATTAAAATCTACTACGAGATGGTGAAGAGTTGTACATGCTTTATCTCATCTGATTCTCATCAAACCACAAGAAATATTTTGTTATTCTAATTTGGCAGATATGAGAAACAGAAGCTCAGAGTATAATCAACAGCCTCAAATTCACATGTGTCATGATTCCAGTCCTAGAAATATCATTTGGTGCAACATCTTAAATCCCACTGACTCCTACTCCACTATAGACAAAGTATAAATGCTAACAGACTACATACAAAACCAGGGTCTGCTGAAAGCAAAAATGATGAAACAGCAAACAGGAGTTCAGCATGAAAATCATGTATAACACAGCTGGGTGAGAATTAGAAAGTTGGAATTCGTTGAAGCTCAAGAACACCAGGAAAATTCGTGTGATAGACATGTTCCAGTCCTCCAAGAAGCACTGACAGGATGAAAAGAGATCAAAGGGAAGAACAGGCATGCAGGCAGGAATCAGGCAGAGGGGACTTGGAATCACCCACCTGCAAGCAGCAAGAATGGAGTCCAAGAAAAGAACAGTGCCCTGTAAGGAGAGAAAGGCCTAGCTTCACTTGAGGAAGGAGACTAAAACCCCCACAGAGGGCTTAGGGATGAGAGGATTTAATTATCTCAAAAAGACCACGGGGAAGGCCAATTTCTGTAAAAGAGAGCTCAGCCTGCTGCATGTAGCTATGTGAAAACTTTGTGTTCAAACTACAGGTGTCTCAAGATGGGAGTTTGTCCTCTGAAGGCCATTGGACTATGGGGACCATGGAAACCCATTTTATCAAAATAGGTTTTTAGGACATATTTGATTTCTTCCTAGACAGCTCCAAAACTAATCTTGGGTGTGTGTGTGGGGGGGTGCAAAATGGAAAAAAAAAAAAGAATGAAAGAAAAAAGAAATGAAAAATGAGGGAACACCTGGGAAAATAACATAAGATAATAAAAATATCCTCACTTATAACCAAGTATTGAAGTTACATAAGAGGGTTATGAAAAATAATTAGACCATTTAGGTCTGAGGTAGAAAAATTATACCAAATCTAGGCTGTGACTTGAGTAGAATCAATACCTGATGCATACAGTGCCTACTTCCACCAGGCTCTGGGTGACACCCCTCAGGAACTGCCACCTCCTACCATCACCCTTTACTTCTCCGCCATATGGGGGTGTAACAAAATGATGAAAGTCGAAAACTCTGGGGATTTCTCAACTAATGAAGAAAATTGCCACAACCAGAAATGAATGAGTCCTGGGATTCAGAAAAAAACAGTTACCATAAAAGTGCTTACTCCCTCTGACCTACCCAGAGATGAGGGGTGTTGGTGGACTATGCAGCACTTAGTAGTTGAGTTCAAATCCAGGTTTTTCTACTTTCTAATAAATTTTTGACAGATTAATCATGTTCACTGAGCCTCAATAGCTCTATATGTGATAATTACACCACCCCTCTTTTTCTGAAAATGAAGTTCGATTTTATAAACCCTTTCTCAGTAACCTTAAAAACAGATATTCAAATATTTTTAGTTTTAGATAAAAATTAAACTTCTGAGTCATGTTTATGCCAATATTCACAACAATTTTATGTGTAAAATTCATAAGCATACTTATAACTATACAGCAATTAGAGCTGGTTTCATTTTAGTGTATGTAAACCTGAGTTTCTCTCAAGAGCAGTCCTTAAGTGTTCTTTGCACTGGATTCAAATGCTGTTTCATCTCCAAACATTTCTGGTGTCCTGTTGAGGAATTATTCTCAAGATTCATTTTTAATGAATAAATGTTTAAGAAATAAGACATTTATTTTAAAATATTTAAGTATTTCTCTTAAGTTGTACAGCATTTTTTTGTATATTAGTGGCCTTTTTGCCTTTTCACCACTGGGAATTACAAACAGGATGTGATATTGTAAACAGAGACCCAAAGGTAACACCTGATTGAGTAATGAAAGAATTGAACACCAATATCTGCTGGACTATGTTTACAGAAACAAAGGAAGTACAGATATCAGTGGGGGAGGACTAAGGAGTGAAATTTATTTTGCTAGATTGTTCAGTTTTCCTATTAGTTCAAATAATGAGTTGATGTTTTACAGATTTTGCAAAAATTTCATATCTTGTTTAACACCGTACACTTAGATACTGGTAATCATCTATAGTGATTCCTTTGTTGTACATCCAATATTTAATTTCTTCAATAGTAGACATTGTTATGAAGATTTATTAATTATTATTTCAACTTTTTAGAGAATTGCCTGGGGGTTCACAATATTCTTTAAGAGACAAGTGACTCATTAAGAATTCCATTAGTCAATTCAATATGATGAACATATATTAGTTATTAAATATTGATTAGAGCTTGATGTTCAATATTTTAGAGTTCCTTCTATGGGTATAATGACATTTTATTTGTATATGTTATACTATATGTATTTTTTTATTCTCATATATATGTATATATATAATATACAAAAATTGACTATACCTAATTGGAAGTTTGCTTTTGTAGTAAATATAAGATGGTAAAAAACCTACATTAATACTGTTTTCTTCCCACAGTGCTAAGCTTAGATTTCATCTTATGAAATGAATTGCTATGAAGGAAATAGCTTGACATTATCACTTGGAGAGGTGTCAAATTAGTTTTCTTTCACTGTTACCATTTTTGCAATAATATCCAAAAATAGAAGGAAATAAATTCATGAGTCTTTCTATACAACTTTAATATAACAAAATTTTAAAAAGGTACATAATAGGACAATAGAGACCAAAGCCATTACACTACTATTCACAGGATAAGTAAACCAAACATTCTTGACTTGAGAACTATAAAATCATTTAAAGAAAAACTGTTGTCCTAATATATACCTGCATAGATTATGTTATTGGAATCAACTCAGGAGAAAATTTATGGCACTTTTTTTGGAGTTTCTCCAAAGTCCAAGTTATGTCACCATATGCAAGTTTAGTTGACATCCAGCAGCAATTTAATTGGTTATATTCTTTGTTTCTAAAGGGCAATTTTTGCACGGTATGTAGGTGTTCTGTGTTTGCTATTGCAATGACCTTTAGAGATTCTTAGAGAAATAGTCCTTGAGGTCTTATTCCACTTTTTTTTTTCCAGGTCGAATATATCTTTTTAAATTGTTTCCTCTGAGATAATAACATCAGTGTTAGAGAAAGGTGATGTGGGCATACTAAGCCTGTGTCACCGAAATACAAAGCACATACCAGTAATATTGAGTTCAAGTCACAGAATTTTCAGTTCATTTGTTCAATTTGTTTTAGCTTCTCATTGTGTTTTTATTCTTTGACCCATGAATATAGGATAACCAATTATCATGGAAATAATTAATTGGCAATATATAAAACAATTAATATAATGAAATTCATCTTCATAAAATGTATACATTTCTCAGGGGATAAAAATCTATTTATTTTTTAAATTTTTAAAAAATATTTCACAGACTGCATTTTGATTCATTGTACACAAATGGGGTACATCATTTCATTTCTATGGTTGTACATGATGTAGATTCATACCATTTGTGTAATCATATGTGTACATAGGGTAATGATGTCTGTATCATTCATGATTTTTCATAACCCCCTCCATCTCATTTCCTTCTACATAATCTATTCTGCTTAATGTCATCACATTTTCAACATTAAATATAATTCATTATTGGTAGAAAATTAAGACATATTAAAAAGTTACATTAATTTGGAAAAATCATATAAATAGTAACTGGTGGATCCATTTAAGTCGGATGTCCCAAGCTATAAAAAGAGAGCTTTATTTTCCTGTTAATAATTTCACCTCATTGTCATTAGTGCTATAATTACTATTATTTATTAATACCACACTATGCAATCAGACTCTCTTATAACTGTAAACCACAAAATTATGTAAGATTATTAGCCCATTAGTAAACTTGATGCAAAAATAGTTTACTTATGGGAAACCTGTAAAGATAGGGTCTCTGACTATGAAAATCATTATATATCTCCGTGAATTGTCTCAGAATCTAAAAGGCAGGTAAGACACATGAAAGCTAGGAAATGCTTACTGTCAGTTTGCAGCTGGCAAGATGGTTAGGTAAACAGGCTTCTGAATCAGATGAAATGGCTCCCACATTTCTAATTGTATGGACTTAGGATAATCATTTAGCTAATTTTAAATCTAAAATAATATTGTCAACATTGTGGGAGTTTTGCACTAAGATGGAGAAAACCTGTACTACAGGATGGAATACCCTGATTATCCAACAAAACTAATTTTACCAGTTAGAATTTCTTCACTTTAAAAGGACAGAAATATAAACTGTCTTATAAAAGTAACTTGGTGACCTGTACAACCCATAAGTCCACAGAGTAGAACTATCTTTACACATAGATGGAAGCAGATTTTCAAATATAATTCTGTTTCTCTCTTTTCCAGATCTGTATTCTTTGTCTGTTCTTGTTTTCAGAGAGCCTCTTTCTCTGACTCCTTGAGACTGTCACTATCAGGATGAATCTACCAATAGCTTTCCCTCTTCATATTCCCAGAGAAAATATTGGCCGGTTAATAAAGGACAGACCTGATTGGTTCATCTTAAGCTGCATACTATGACTAAAATCATCACTGGCTAGAGAAATGAAACTCTGGTTAGCTAGTCTGAGCCATGTTCCCATCCACAAGTCTCTAAAGTCAAAGCTAGTGGGTAAAGTTACCAGAAACAACAAAAAAAGGAAAAAAAAAAAAAAAAAAAAAGAGGAGGAGATGCTTGGTACACATGCATGACAATAATAGAAAAAAATTTGACATAGTTGTTTATTATGTTAGATATTTGCTGTCCTGGAACTAAATAGAGTTTACAGTTAATTTTATTCTAGGTTGACAGAATCTTTGCATAAACACTATTTACGTATTCTTGCTTATTTTTAGAGCAAGCACAAGATTGCTTTTCCTTAGGAAAATATTAGTGCAGATTATTAATCTAAGGTAGAATTAGATCTTCTAGAAAAAAAAGTAAGAAGCGTAAGTGATTTGGAGAAACATATTTGAGTTTAGCTTCTAATTAATAGCTTTATTAATTTTGGAAAAAACTCCCCAATCTCTGGTCACTTTTGCCATCTACAAAGTAGATGTAAATTTGACCTTCAAGGTATATAAAGTATCATACAAACAGACCTTAGCAAGCCCCTGTTCTTTGCATCAACAAGCATCAGTTAGTTAACAGTACAAAGTTTTGAGAGAAAATTGATAAATCATAGAGGACCAATACAAATTATGAATTTCAGTTGCATGGTATCAATGTGTCTTGGAAATTTTGTGAGCTCTGGATTCCTCACCTTTGTAATTCTTAATTAAGGTAACACCTGCTTTATAAATGAGAAATAAAAGATATCCCGGCTTAATGCTACAAGTAATTACCAATATCCTAAAACTAATGATTGTGTTTCTAAAACTAAACAATATTCTCATTGGAAGTTGGAAATAGAAATTTTAAAAATGGACTTGTCCTTGAGTAAATTAAAAGATGGTAGGTGAGATAATGGCAGGACAGCTACTATGTTAATTTTTGTATATTGTTTTATATTCAGAGATGGTTATTTCCTAAGGAAATCACCTTTTCTTTGATAGCAATGACATGGAGATAAATTGGACAGGATATGACGGTATTCTCTGTGACTTACATATTGGCAGGTCTCTACTGATTTAGTGAAACTAGTCACAGTTGATGAGATATAAAATGCACAGAATAGATGAAATAAAGTTTGAAGCTTAAAATATTCAATGTAAAAAGCACACATTCCTGTGTATTTGTCAAAGAATACTTCTTTTTATAAAGGAAAATCCCTGTCAAAATTGCTAGGGAAAGAGAAGGTAGGAAAAAAAATGAACCAGTCGTGGAAAGAAAGTGAGTAACCACCATTGGGTCAACTTATCAGCAGAGGATGGAATTCCTCATGTAATTAAATAGGTGAAAAGGGGATTAAACAAATGCTCTCAGTGAGGGCACCAATCCTGGAGTTTTATATGGCAGAGCAGAAGCAGAATTTCTTTAAGGGTCAGAATGAAAAACTAAAGCCAAGTGTTAAAAAGCAAATCTGCTTCAATTTCTACGGGCTGTTAAGGTCTATAGAGAAAATATGCACCAATCACACAGAAAACAACATTAACAAGAGCCAGAAAGAAATTGAAATAAAAAACAGGAAGTAACAGGAACAGAAATAATACACAAGGAACAAAGACAAACTCTATTTACCTACCTATCTAAAGCATAGCATCAAAATGGGCAAAAATAAACAACTAGAGTGAGACATTATAATTATGTATCTCAGAAACTAACAGGTAAAAAGGGCAAAAGTAAAAAAGTAGAAAACAATAGCAGAGTTAAATAACAATTAAAATAGTTGGACATATGTTTGTAAACAAATAAAAGTATATATTCTCTTCAGTAAACATAGGATGTGTATATACCTGTTACATAATTCAGAAGAAAAGTAACAACACTTTCCAAGTATCACACAGCATAAAAATTATTCCCTGTATTATGGTACAAATAATTATGAATCAGAAGAGAAAAATTTTTAAAAAGTTCTTGTTCTAAAATGTAGACAAAATTCTTAGTAATCCAAAGGTTAAGATAAAATCCTAAAAAAATCTGAAACACATCTATATAATAACGAAAGCAACACATATAAACATGGGGGCACATGTAAACATTAAATAAAAATTTTGGAGTTGTAAACATGAAATAAAAAGGAAAAACAACATTCTAAATGAATGCATAAAAAAGAACATGTTAAAAATAAATAAATTAGGGTTGGGGTTGTGGCTCAGTTGTAGAACATTTGCCTAGCATGTGTGAGGCACTGGGTTCCATCCTCAGTACCACATAAAAATAAATAAATAAAAAACAAAGGTATTGTGTCCATCTATAACTAAAAATATCTTTAAAAATAAATAAATAAATAAGTTCTTTGTACAACTCACATAACCAGGAATAAATGAAGGGGGCGTAAGAAGGAATATGAAAGAAAAATAATAAAAATCCAGGGAAATTAATGAAATAAGAAAGCAATACTATATATTATACATATAATATATATATATATAATCCTATAGTATACATATATACATAGTATATATACATCCTCAGATCTTTTTATTTTTTATTTCTAGACAGATTCTTGTAAAATTGTTTAAACCCCAGTTAAGCTGCTGAGGCTAGCCTCAAACTTATGATCCTCCTGTCTTAGCCACCAGAATCAATGGTATTATAGGCAGGTATGACCATGCCTATCTTATTAAAGATTTTTTGAAATGTAATAGCTATGCCCAAAAAAACCATCTAACTAAGTTAATTAAGGGAAGAAGAGATAAATTACTAATAAAAGTTTATCAGAACTAAAAAGGGCAACTAATAATATACAACAGAAATGAAAATAACATGTTATACTTTTAACAAATTTATAAAATGAGTATTTAATAATCAATATTTGAGAAGTATGAACAATCAAAAATGAATTAGAAAAAATTGAATATAGAAAATATGATGAATTAAGGAGAACATTTAAGGCTTTAAGGAAAAAATTATTACTGAAAGATAAAAATAACCAAAATAAATAAGAAGCTATCTACTTTAAAATCACACAAAAAGTCATACTTTCTAAACGCTGTATGTCTGTGTATGTGTGTGTTGTGTTGTACTGGAGATTAAACATAAGAGTCCCATGTATACTAGTTAAGCTCCCTAATACTGAGCTATATATCCTGAGCATAAAACCCTTTTTTAAATGCAATGCAATTACAATAAATTTCTAAGCAGTTTTGGAAAAACTTAATTAGTGGATACCAATATTTGTATGGAAAGTTTAGTGTCAAAATGTTGAGAAAATTAGCAGTAGAGATTCACCTTATCATATTTTAAGACTTACTAATACTTGAAGAAAGCAAAAGATTTTGGTAGTCAGGTGGCACTCATGTTGAGCTTGTGGATATAGGGACCAGACCAAGCAGAAAGAAAGTCCCAGCATGTATTAGAGTTTGGTTCATAATAGAGGTGGTATTAGTGCAAAGAAAGATGAAATGTTCAAATCATGGTGTATGTATAACTATTTTTGCATGTGAAATGTATCCAAACTGTTTATCTTCTGTGTGTGTGTGTGTGTGTGTGTGTGTGTGTCTATCTTTAGGCAAGAGAAAATCCCTAAGAAAAGCCACCCTAATTAACACATAAAAATTAGATTTCAACAAAACTGAAAATTCTATACAATTAAGCATTCCTGTGACACTCCCTAGTAAAAAACAAAACAAAACAAAGAAACCTCAATAAAACAGCTCTACAAAGGACTCCCTAACAAAGTTGTATATACTACATTATGATAAATGTTTAGTTTTCTTATTATATTTAAGACTTTTAAAAATCAAACTTTAAATTGTCAAAATAGAGAAATAGGCTACATTATGATAAATGTTTAGTTTTCATATTATATTTATGACTTCAAAAAAATCAAGCTTTAAAAAGTCAAAACAGAAAAATGGGCAAAAGTAACTAGATATTAAATCACTAAAAATAATGTTAAATATAAATAATATAGGACACATTTGTATGACTTGATTAATAATTGTGGTCAGTGTACAACTCCATTAGTAATTGTGTTAATACTTATTTTAATAATAATTAAATGTCATTACACTTTTATTAGACAGTTAAATGAAAAATAATCTGTCAGTTCCAAACTTCAATGAAGAAGTGCCCTTATAAACTTTGCATCATATGGAGACCGAGTTAGCATTAGCAAAAGAAGTTGAAAATACACATACTCTACTATGTAGCTTCCCCTAGGAAGGAACTCTTGAAAAATCTGTGCACTTGATGTATACTTGCACAAAGAGATTTATTTGACATTATATATAATATTTAAAAATTAGAGCAATTTATATGGGTATGAAATGGGAATATATTAAATAAAACTCATTGTCTTTAAGAAAGATTTCTCTCCATTAGTAAAAAGGATGCTTAGGAATAAAAAATAATTTGATGTATTTTGCTACTAATTTTTATTGTTTAAAAATCATAAATATTTTATAACTACATTCATAGGAAACCATTTTAGCATGAACTGCGTACATTCAATCTCAAACCCACTGCAGTAATTCTTCTTAGGACTGAGAAAACAATGACCTATGGAAAGAAAAAAAAAAGTGATATCAACTTCATCTTTAATGCTTTATCAATTAAATAGAAAAAAAAAAAAAAAAGACCCAACTTGGATAAAAAGGAAAAATGGCTATATTTGTTAACTCTGATTGATATGTACATGTATATTTTTGCATTCATTTTCTCTATTATTCTACATTTTGTCTAGTATTCATTATAAAAGAGGCCCAATGGAAGTCTCAGAATGAGACTGTGGTAACATAGGATAGATTTTATAAGCTGTAGTTGGGTTTGCCAAAGTAGTTTCATCTAAATTAAAGATGGCCATTCACAGAAAATAAAACTTATAAAATACTGATAGTAGAATTTTTGAGTTACTATTTACCATAAAAAGCAAAAAAAACATACGGGAAGGCACTGTGACCACATGCCTATAATCCCAGGGACCCAAGAAGCTGAAGCAGAAGTTTGAGGACAGCCTTAGCAATTTAGTAAGACCCAACTCAAACTTTATAAAACTAAAAAATTTAATAAAACTTCTGGAGATGTAGCTCAATGGTAGAGAACCCATGAGTTCAATAACTAATACTGAAAAGAAAGCATATGGTGGGCATTATTTGATTCCTGTTTTATAATTTATTATGCTGAAGCCTATAAAAGTTGAATAACCTACCCAAGGCTTTCAAGTAATAAGATGTTAAAACAGGATATGGACATAGGCATATCTGATTCAGAACATGCATATAATCGTTATGTTACACATAGTAACTAGGATGGAAATGAAGATCTTAATCCCCATTCTGGAGGCAAAGCAATACCCAGATAAAATTAAAGATCTAAGAAAGAGGAATTGATAAAGACTCCAAATGTATCTGCAGAGAGAGACCTATGGAGGTATAGATTAGGACGGTCCTGTTGCTTGATCCCATGTGTAGTATGCAGTAGGTGTTCAACATAAATGTTTACATGTGAATTAAAGGAGGTTGTCTTCCCCAAAGTGGGTGGAACATCACACTGCCATCCAAAGTCTTACTGAATTATGTAGATAGTAACCATTGGCCCCAGTGGTTCCAATCCCTTGGCTAAAATATATGCATGCTATTTCTGAATGGAATTAACTAATTATGTGAAAGCAGTTGCTACCATATGAAAATTCAATTGGATGAAAAGAGTGGGGTGCCCTCCAATGACTAGAAAACCACCCTGAAAGAGTAGAAAGATTGGCTTAAAACTAAACACAAAGTGGTTTTAGGTATTAACTCCAACCACTACTTACAATTTAATTTTAGTTGGGTGGTTGTTTACTTTTATTAACATTTAGCATATTCAAAACATATAAAAATGCAGATGGGACTGTAAGTCCAACTTTGAAGTATATTAATTTATGATCTACATGCTTCTCATTGAAGCTCTGGAAAAATACAGCAAATTTATTTCATCACTCTCAAATAGTCAAAATAAAATCACATTTCTGAGATGATTGTGAGCTGTAATATAAAGTGTTTGTTAAAATAGTCTGGGAAGACACAAATGATGATAACACCGTTTTACTAACTTTAAGTTTAAAGTCTTCATATGCATATATATGTTTATTTATATATATATAATCTAAATATATAAATTTATAGTGTATGTATATGGATGTATTTAAAAATACACATTTGGCCAGTATTAGTTTTTTCAACATCAGTATTCTCTAGCGCTATGACTAAAGTCACAAAAAACACTGTTCATCTGATATTTTCTTCTGTGCACTTTCCACTAAACAATGATGTTTTCTATCAGAGGTACTCCCTACAGTATCTTAGGGTGAGAATTTTAGGCATGGTTTTCAGGGAATATAAAAGATAGGCAGTTTTCCCATATTATTGTTGGGCGAGCAAATTTCATTCCAGTGCAGTAACACAAACAATCAAGTTATTACTCCTTTCTAAGAAAAGAAATACCATGGTTCTGGGTTTACTTTGGATCTTTAAGATTACTATCTCTCAGAAAAGCTTTCCCTATGTCAAAATGTTAACAACAGTTTTCCCTGGGAAAGGCAAGAGGGAGAGAATTGCGGATGACTCTAATGTTATTATTATTATTATTATACTCTAATACCCTTACTTGTCTATATTTTAGTTCTCATTCAATACATTTCTTTGGTAAATATACATATTTTATTCTTTAAAAGTTAAATTTTCCACATAATATTCAAAAAAAGTTTCTCCAGAAAGTAACACAAGTTTTAATATTATCCATAATATTAATATTTATAATGATGCAATTGATTTATATTTTCTTCAAAGGTTGTTAGGAAACAGCATTATCAACAGTCATAATGCATTTAAATTGCACTAAAATGTATTAAAATGTGAATATGTGTATTGATTTCCAGCTCATATCTCATTTTATCTTCATAGAATTTCTGCCAGGTGGTTAAACTCATTATTATTCAGTATATACCATAAATTAGAAATCAGCTCTCTACTAGTCCTAACTATTTCTACATTAAATAGTTGGATCAAAATAAACAATGCTATCTCAGTCATTAGAAAGGCATGAAAATGCAATTTGAATTACTTTAGTTTTATCATTCCATGTGATCATGTGGAATTTTTATTTCTTTTTTTTATATTATGAATTTTAAAAGATCTGAAAGCTTCTGGAACCTATTATAAAGAAATTGTTATGTATTAAAATTTCTGGAATTAATTTTTAAGTGAGTCTCATGAATTTTTGACTCCTTTTCCCTCTCTCAATCTGATTACATATATACCTGTACATGTAAAAGAATCTTCAAAAATAAAATTGATACAAGAATTTTCAGTTGGTCGTGGTGGCACATGCCTGTACTCCCAGCCAGTCAGGAGACTACTAGGAGAATACTGAGTTGCAAACTGGTGAGACTCCATCTCAGGAAAACAAAGATTTCTAATTTTCTGATCATTTATAAACAGAGACCGACTGCAGTGGCAATCTCTAGTGAGACTGGCCACTGCTTATGAGTATTGAAAAACAATTCTGATGCACTTCTTGATAAATCTTCAGAAGTATGAAATCAATCCTTCCTATTTTGAATTATAATATTTTATTTATTTCTTTGTGTGTTTATACTGGTATTATTTTATATACAGTTTTTATAAAATAAAATTGTCATAAAACTTCCTTTTTGTCCATTATCATCACTTACTTCATTACCTAAAAATGCATTTGTTAAAAAGTGTTCAGTTCTAGGTCACATATATACAAGATGGAACCCTGCCACAAATGCTTCCTGGTCAGCGTATCTTGATGTACTTGGCATCAGCAATCAGCAGGACAGTCTGTGCCCAATGGGAAAAACAAGCATCCATCAAGGAAACCACTGGAATGCCACTGATCCTCTCACTCAGCATCTTTAGATTTGCAATTCCACTTTCTGGTCCTTGTTCTGAATCCAATACAATGGATTTCAATATATTTAACAAACAAAGATCATGTCCTGTTTTACTGCAGTGGTATGCCACACATAATTATCTTATCTTCATTGAATTGGTTTGTTTGGTTATTTTTCAGATCACCTAAATGACTAGATGCTATGTTCATGCCCACATGCTCAGTCTAACTTTTCCTCTTATGCTGTTTTTGGGGTACTAAGTTGTGTCTTTTCAAGTGTGTATATCTTCTAAACTAGCCATGTGTATACATTCATTCAGTTATATGAAGATTAAAGATTAATTGGCAGCTAGTATTCACACTTGAGATAAAAAATATTGCTAAACTGGGTGCAGTGGCATATACCTGTAATTCCAGCAGCTCAGAAGGCTGAGGCAGAAGGAAGTTCAAAGCAAGCCTCAGCAACTTAACAATTTAGTAAGATCCTGTCTCAAAGTGAAATATAAAAAGGGCTGAGGGTGTGGCCCAATGGTTAAACACCCCTAGTTCAGTCTCTGGCACCAGAGGAAAAAAAGTTTAAATCATTAATCTTATCTCTGAATAACATTTTCTTTTCAAAATTATTTTTTAAAAATTAAGTTCTATGTCTTAGTTTAGAACTGATTATCTGAAAAATATGTTTGTCAAATCATAATTTCTGGCATCAGATAATAAAAACCACTCAGAAAAAATACAAAAATATCATTCAGTTTCTGCATTTTAGTCTAATAAATAGGTATCAGTAAATAGTTACTAACTTTAATGGAAAGGCCAGCTATCTGAATAATACAAATGGGTTAATAATTATAAAAGAAATTTTTGTTGTCAACATAAGAGTTTTATATGCAGTTTCTAAGGTGGTTAATTTTCCTAGTCTATGCATTTGCTTTATGTTTAATGAAGAAATATTATGTATTTCAACAACAAATATCTCATGTCAAACTATAGAAATTTTAGTCTAGAAGAAATGATTTATCACATCATCAGAATTAACACTGCACTCAAAATGAGAGTTGTATAAATCAAAGCCCATCTTACTCCCAGAAAGTTTAAGAGGGAATTTTGAAATCTGGAAGAAATATGTTCTTGTTTGTCTATCTGTATTTTTTGCTCTAAAAATTAATTGGATATACCAAGATGAGTAGAAATTACTGGAATAAGAAATTCATTGCAATGACACCATCATTTCTCCATACTAGATAGTAGATCATCATATTTACCCCACTCCTCCATGGAGCAGCTTCCTGTGCTCTGAAAACAAAAAGGGGAATTTTATTACATTTAAACATTGCTTGACTGCCCTTTACCATGTTAATCCCTGCTTAGTATTTATTCCTAGATAAATCATTGAGGTTCAGATGTCTAAAGGAACTTGCTTAAAGTTAAAATCAATGTCCATGACAGGACAGAAACAATTCCCCAAATGGATACTTGATCTCCAGCATTTTTCCATTACCCCTAATTTTTGAAGATCACCTAAAAGCAAAGATTCCAGCAAGTTAGCTCCTGCAGAACTTCTGCCCTGAGAAAACCACATTCCTCTAAATACATTTGCTTTGCTTGTACTGGAGAATTAATTTTCAGGTTTAGAGAAAGACAGATAGGAATTGTTCTCTGCTTTAAGCAAGAGCCCTTGTGTTCTGTGTTCTCATCTGGAGGGTACCATTGAAACACCAATTGATTTCATCAGGTATGCCACTATAGGTCTTTTTTTTTTTAGTCTAATTTAAGAGTTATATCCTTTGATGTTTAGTTATGTGAATTTTCCTGACAGTGATTTCTTAGATAACCAAACTGCATCCTAGGGTTGAGATATGTCCTAAGAAAGAAGGTAGTAAATAAATAAAGGAAAGAAACACTTAGCTTGCTAAAGTAGTAAGACATTATTTTCATATATTTTACCCACCTACTTTCAAAAGAACTCTGTCATAGATATTGGTTTCATTTCATTCCATTGTTTCCATAAACAAGGAAACTAAAGTGCAGAAATACACAACTTGCCTCTGGTCCAATAGTTACAAAAAAGGTTAGGACCTAGTGTGGCTGATCAAAATAATCACTCCCAACTCATCTATGATACTATCTCAATAAATCTCTTTTCATTTTGGTACGCATTAAGGCAAAGCACAACTGATATCAAAAGCTGTCTCAAACCAGTACTTACCTGGGGACTCACCTCATCCCCTCAGCCTTCCTTTGCAGTTGTGAGTGAGACAATGTCTGTCTTAGAATATTTACCTTTATAAATCTGAGATCAGAATTTATGATTATCTCTGACTTATTCCACACTACCTCCTTGCTTAACACTTTCCAAGGATCACTGAATTCTACCAATAAACCTCACTTTCAACAAGATCCAGCATCTATTCTATTCTTTTGCCTGAGTAGTGCACTGGCCAGGGTTGGCCTCCTGAGTGTGCAAGGGGAACAGTTGTGCAGGGACCCACACTCAGAAGGGTCTCACTTGGAGTTTAATGTGCTGCTGTTGCCAAATTGAAATTCTTAAAAAACCATCTTTGAATTTGTGGAAGTGAATTCCAGTAGGGCAACAGAGCAGACTCCGGTAGCTTGGAGAATAAGCTCACGGACAACTCCTCTCTGACAGCCTCCTACCTTCCTACCTTCCCTGAAGTGAGTTTTTTCACTGCCTGCTTCACTGATACCTGGGTTTAACCTGCCTCTTCCCATGCCATCAGTAACCAAAGCCACCTGCACATCTGGCAGGGGCCTGGGCATGATGTAGTGGGGTTAGATATGTGAGGTCTATTTGAGGGGAAGAGAGGAGGAATGGGAAATGGGAGGAACAGCAGAAAGAAATTGATTAAATTATGCTATGTACACGTATGAATATATCACAGTGAATTTCACATTTGTGTGAAAATATATGTTTATATGTATATGTACATATATATTTATCACGAATTAAAAAAAAAATAAATAGAAGGAAGATCAATAGAGAAAAGGAGCAGGAGGGAGAAGGGAAGGGAAAGTGGAAGCACTAGGGTTAAAAGTGGAGCAAATTATATAACATGTATGTGTTAATATATCAAAATGCACCCTACTACTAGTTGTAACTATAATGCACTAATACAAATATTTTAACTGTTTTTAAAAATTCAATCTATCAGTACACATTATTCTCATAATAAAAGGTACATTGTATCAGGGAATTCTGAAACTTTGAGTTTGCATACTCAAAAATCAGTCTACGAAAACATTCTTAACAAAGTGCAGCAATTTATTTTCCAGAAACAGACTCAAATGCAGCATTGTGTAGATTTGAAAGGATTATTCTCCTCTTTCAATTTAGCCATGTGGTAGATTAACCCTTTCCTCTATAAGCAGTCTCCCAGGGCTGCCCCATGTCTACCTCACAGTGCTACAAGAAGGAGCAGAATGTGAACTCACACTTACTGCGAACTGTCTCCTTGCCAGACAACGAGCTGTACCTTCACTCGCTGAATTCTCACAACAAATCAAGAGGTAGGCTTTGTTGGCCTTGTTTTCCAAACAAAGGTATCAGTGTTCAATTTGTTAAGGTAAAAAGTCAGTTTTCAGCTAGAAAGTAAGACATCCTTTCAGTGATGACCTTAATGAGAAAGCAATCATTTACAGTGACTGGGTCTTTGTGCGTTAATTCTTTGTGTGTTAATTGACCTCTCTGCCCTCCACATCCACATATATTCTGTACTGCTGGCAGAAGGCGCAAACTACAGCTCTCAGCATGTCCACACAGTTATCTTTAAAATAAATGGTGATGCTCCAAGTGCACACCTTGGTGTTATTCTCAGCGACTCATAATCAAGCCTTTCCTGTTTCTATTAGAGTTTGTCGATTGAAAGGCCTCTTTCTAATACCCAGGCATAAACAGTGATTGAGAACACATTTTCAGTTAGGAAAAAAAAAAAAAAAAAAAAAAGAAAAAGGAAAGAAAACCGGCTATGTTTGTCCTAGAGAAGGACAAAGACGTTTTTCATTAACCTAACTCGTGGCCACACCAGTGTTCTTCGTGCTATATCTTGCTTAGAAAAGAACTTCTACCCATGTACAAGTTCAGGTTCTTGGGGGAGGTCTCTTGTACTTGCTTCCTTACCAAGTGTGGCTGATGTGTTTTCCCTCAGAAACTACTTAGTATTTTATAGAGCCTTTGAGGAGGAAATCTTGTAATGCTAATTAGCTAATTTACAAACATTAATTACCCAATTCTCAAAAGAGATATGGATAAAAAGTAGGCTACTCTATGCTAGTTCAGCAATGGGAAAGTTCTAGGAAATAACTCTCTCTGTCAAGGTCATATTCTGTGTCAAAAATCTAGGAAGAATAGGTTAAAAAAAAAAAAAAAACAGACCATATTTACTAATGGCTCCACTGAGTGAAAATGTTATCTCCTCCAGATTCCAAGCAGAGATCTTACTTCTGAGCTTTCCCTACCCTTATTGAAATCCACGATATTCCATCTCCTAAGCTGACCTTCTGTGCTAAGATGAAGAAAAATAGATCAGAGAAATGAAAGGGGGTTGATGGTATTCCACAGACAGAAGAAGAGGAGCCAGAATTTGAAGCCAAGTCTCTCTGACCTCAAACCCATCACTTGATCACTTCACTCCGATGACTTTAGCACTGATTTCTCAGGTGGATAAAGATACTTAGCCCAGCCACGTGTGGTGGCACACACCTGTAACCCCAGAAGCTTGGGAGGCTGAGGCATAAGGATCCCAAGTTCAAACCTAGCCTTAGCAACTTAAGGTCTGGGGATGTGGCTCAGTAATTGAGCACCCCTGTTTTTAATCCCCATACCAAAAAAAAAAAAAGATACTTAGCCTAGCTTCATGGATATGTGGTGGTCAAAGACCATGGAGATTAACCTGTAAAAACTAAAGTCCAGAGAGGTAGGGTTCCAGAGTAATAAGACTAATCCAAGTCTTGGAAAGTGAAATGTGAAGGATAAAGTCTGATTAAAGTTGTAATGTGGAGAAAGAAAGTGAAAGAGAGGGAGTAAAGCAAAGGGAGGAAACAGGGAGGGAAAAAAGAGAGAGAGAGGGTTGGGGGGGGAGAGAGAGAGAGAGAGAGAGAGAGAGAGAGGCGTAAAACAGAACCTAGGAAGGGAGAAAAGATCAAAGAATGAGAAGGAAAAGATAAAAGAATGAGAAGGAATCAATGATAACATCGTAAGAACTACAACACACCTCGACTCCAGTTAGACCAAACCATTCCTGTTACTGAATCTGAGAGTTTCAAGGGTGGCCTAGAATTTCACAAATAGTTTGAGCATGACTAGAATAGAGTCCAGCTGGTTGTTTGTTAAGGATGAATGCAAGTAAGAAAGAGAAAAGTAAAGGGATTTTTTAATGATTCCTGTTAAAATATGACTGCAGGCAAGTTGGGAATCTAGGAAATGTCTACATTTGAGTTGAGTATCCAGAGAATGACTGTGTTTGCAAATAAGGCGAGGATAGCTTTAATTATCTCTACTTTGAAAAAAAGTGCAAGGGATTTGCAAGAGCTTGAAGCACAAAGCAAACACTTTTCTCCCAATAAAGAGGGTATGTTGTTTTATATAATAGATTTTCGTTATTCTTTTTAATGTAATAGTTTCAGATTTAAGAGTCATGTTTGGTTTTATAAGATAACTACTGCATAATGTAAATCAATTCATACTTCAAGGGGGTAAGAGTGAGAAACAGTTTTATCTTCATTTTCTAGGCTTTTGTTCTGAAAAATGACTAGTACTATTATAAAATAGTTGTAATTTGGTCAGGTTATTCATTTGATCAATTCTTTCTACCATTCCATCATGTGGTGAATCATAGATCTCCTTATTATCCTCTTTCTCTTTGGGGAGAGATTTATTCTGCTCCTAGACAATGGAAAAATAAAACAGGGAAATTTTGAAAAGTTGAGATAATATATACCTCAAAGCATTGATGGAAGAACTTATAATTATTTTAAAATGTTACAGAAAAAGACACCCAGACTAGTTCCTGGAGCATAGAGGACTCTTTGTGCCTAATTCAGATCAGCCCTAACTTATCTTTGTGCATGTTTACAAACCAGTTTGTATCTCTATTAAGTTCAACTGTAAGGTAATCTTTGAGTTAATAATAGTTCCAAACTGGTACTGGATCTGCTTTCCTGGAATGATTATGTCCTAGCAACCTGCATCTGAAATGCCATAGGCTATGTACACACAATAAAAGAAGTTCATTTGGAAGACTCAATCTATTTAAAGCTTTTTTTTAGATATAACCCAATATAATAGAATTATATTGTAACATGGCTCATTTACCAAAGGAAGGCCTTTAGCCACCTGTTGGTCCATCCTAGGGTTTCAAATTTAAAAAGTAAATAAGGAAATGTTACTGCCTTTTAGTTGCTCATAGTTTTTGTTCCATGGATTTTATTGGTTTGGTAGAAATTCAATGTTGAATGTTATTTTCATACAAACTCAAATATATCTCTGCTAAAAACATCAAGCAAATTCAAGTTAATCTTATCACTAATATTCATACTATAAAGATGCTTAATAAAAATTAGGGCTATGTATCACCACCACACTCATTTGGGTCATTTTGAAGCCAGAATTGGAGATAGACAGTTAGTGTAGAAATAGGGAATTGGGTCAAATTGAGGAAATGGAGGTCATGAAAGCCATCTGCATCTGGAAGTTGGAGACTGTCCCTGGGAGAATGGAATGTCAAGGATCTCCAGAGCCCATAGATTACCCAAGTTACCTGCCTTTGTCAGGGACTACAGGCAGGGAGCTGCTAATAAATGCTCCCTGGGCCCCTACCTGAATCTTCATTTGGCCCTTCCACTGCCATTTGCTTTTCACCTCTTTTGCTATGTCACCAGCAACTCCTGGGTCTAGTCCTGTAGGCAGGAAGGAGAGACAAGCAGGGAGAGAAGAGAACAAAGAAGATCCTAACCTTTAAATGATGTAGGGTACACTCACTTCTCTGGGAATTTCAGAACATCAGCCATGGGATCCTTCTCCCTCTCAGGGGAAATCTGTATTATTACCTTTAAATAAAACCTGCTTAATATGCTTGCTGTGGCGTGCTTCTCTAATGTTAACTTCATCATTTGAGGAAGGAGAACTCGTTACCAGTAAATGGCGAAATCAATTTGATTTTCATTTTCTTTTTTTTTTTTTTTTTTTAATACTGGGTGCTCAGGGGTGCTTAAACACTGAGTCACATCCCTGGTCCTTTATAATTTTTGTTTTGAGACAGGGTCTGGATAAGTTGCTTATTGCCTCACTAAATTACTGAGACTGGCCTTGAACTTGAGATCTTCCTGCCTCTGCCTCCTGAGTTCCTGGGATTACAGGTATGTGTTACCACACCAAGCTGATGTTCACTTCTTATTTAGGATATGTAGCAAAATATTTATTGGTGCTTATAATTTTAAATATGATACAAAAATAGGTACGAATAAATAAGTAAATAAATATCTATTATGAATCACATCCTTAAATATGGCATTTAGTCCTCATAACTCTTGAAGAAGTTAAATGGTAAAGGTGGCAATTGACTTGATTTTTCAAGGCACAGTAGTCTTTGGGTTACAGAGAAAGAGGTGTTTGCATGTGAATGTGTGTGTGTGTGTCTATGTGTGTGTAGGTGATTGGTCAGGATGGACAGTACAAGCATTTGGCAATTTCAAACCAAAGAACAGATAGAAACAAAGGCTTTGTTGTAGAAAAGTATTCAGAGGACAGTGGAACAGTATTTTTAGGATCAGACTCATCACCAGGTGATTGGAGCATATGGTATATGTAAGACAAATGTCCATACACCTTTGACAGTTATAAATTAAAAATAAAACCAAACAAATATATAGGGTGGTTTTGAATGAAGCATTGCCTTATGCACCAATCTGGAGTCTGCTCCACACTAAGTTCCAAACAAATCCAGCATGTGCCATGATTTAAGTCTTGCCTCAAATGATCAAAACATGATTTCCCCATCTAGGAATTTAAAAATGGAAATTAGTTTCCTTCATTGATCTGCAGATGGAAGAGCACAATGAATCCTTGACCTTTGTCACCACAGCTGGACACTCAGCTCTGAGCTGACTATGGGAGGGTTGCTTGTCTAAGAGGATTCAAAGGTTCTGTGTTAGACATGTGAGGATTTCAAAGTCAATGAAATTAGTGTCTTATCTAAACCAAAAGAAGAAAGGACATTTTATTGAGACAGGATAAAACTATGGGATGAAACAATGCAAGTGAGGCCAGGCAGCAGAGATGAGCAGGTCCCCCAGCTCCAGCACTGTCACCAATATTCTGTTGTCACTAGGGTTTTCTCTCTCAAAAACAATACAGAGGAGACTGGGGCAAAGATAGAGACCAGCTCAGCTAAAAGAAAACAAAAATGTTTCTTTTCTTGAGCTCTGTAAAAGAGGTAAGGACCATAGATGACCATGGGAACCAAAACAACATAAACCAAAGAATGTCAGAGAGAGCTGCTTCAGGGCAGTGGGCTTATGCAACCACAACCCTTACTGACCAGAAACAATGGCACATTTTGTTTCTATAAACCTTTCTCTTTTCAGACATATTTGAGAAAAAAACTTGAGAGTATTCTCACATCTGCTATTTCATAGAGTTCACCCTAAAGATCACCAGAATCCACTTATCTGAAAGGGAAAACTTGTAAGATCTATCCAAATAGTAGGAGTATCCAACAAACACAGCACCTAATGCTGCAATGAATAACTTAGGAAGCACTCTCTTTAAATCTGATATAGTACAAGAAAAAGTTCAAGAGCTGAAAGAAGGCTGACTTGAAACAATTGACAGACCACTCAAATGGGTTGGTTGTGAACTTCTATTCTCCTGTGATCACTGAAACCCAGTCATTCCTGCATGTTAAAAGCTGCGATTTTAATCACAAATGAGTTTTCCTCTTTGAAAGGCAAAGTAACACTAAAACCAAAAAAGAAAAACTAACTACAGTTGCTCCCTGGGTAAAGGAGGCTCCGATGTCAGCAATTCCAAACAGCAATGAACACACTGGCTGATCTCACCTGATTTTACAAGAGAGACATTTTGTGACTTTGTAATTTCAGTTTTTCTGTTTTTCTTTGTTTTTTGTTTAATTTGTACTTCCTAAGTCACACTCTGCAGAAAATAAAAGTAAAGTAATAAAGCATAAAATAACACTTCCTGAATTCTCATCCACATCATGAAATTTTCAGTCATTCTCATTTCTCTCAAGCATTTATGATAGCCAGTAGGATAGAATCTCACAGAGTCTAAAACTAATTGTTTATAACTATGTACTACTCTATGAAAATCATATTCCTGGGTCTTCATAATAAGAAATAATGATAATAATTATAAGTCCTTTACATTTTAATACTAAAAGCACAGAAATTACTGCAAAAGCTCAGGATAGAAAACTTAGTATGGGTAAGAAGGGAACAATCCTAAAGATCTCTGCCCTTGTTCTT
Source organism: Sciurus vulgaris (assembly GCF_902686455.1). Classification (NCBI taxonomy): domain Eukaryota; kingdom Metazoa; phylum Chordata; class Mammalia; order Rodentia; family Sciuridae; genus Sciurus; species Sciurus vulgaris. The sequence goes on from NC_136472.1 coordinate 78,889,997, forward strand.
TCCTACCAAGGTTACTAACTCCAACCCTGCCGTACACTTGTCCAAATGTCCCTTAAGGATTTGAGGGCAGCAGCCCTATCATTTTTTATTAAGCCTTCCCTCAGGCTTCAGATGTTCATGTCTGGGACAGTGCTAGGAGAACCATCTAGGTGACAGATATCAGATTCTATTTTTGGTCACCCTCCCATCATCTGTTAAAAGATGCAGGTTGGAATTATTCTATCTGTCTTCCAAATGAGCCTGAGATATCAGAATAGATTCCCATTAAGTACCAGGTAATTTAAGGCGAAACTTGTGAAGTTTCATAAAATATTTTCACAGTCATTTGCAGAGAAACTACCAGCAATGAACTAGTGTGCTATGGTGGGTACCTATACTGACAAAGAAGACAGGATTGGTCCCTGATATCTATTTTATAAACTATTGACAGACAGAGAGAGAGAAGCATCAAGCAGATGATCATGCAAGTGAGGAGAGCTGTATCAGAATTAAAGCACTTTAAAGCACACAGTGGGTGTGTCAACCTAGAGATCAATGGGTCAGTGGGAGAAGGTGGGGAAGAACTTACCTTTACCTGGGAAAAGAAATACATGGTACAGATAGTTACAAAGAGTATGTTAGGGTCATCTTGGATTAAAATCTACTTTAAGAAAATCCCAATGTAATATGGTGAGTATTGTGTATGCATGTACACATAAAAATAATTTATATTAAACATGCTACTTAATGGTCAATATCAGTGTGCCTGAAATATACCTTTGATAAGTCCATTTATCTGAGTATCATTACATATAAACTCAGAGTCAATATTAAAGAATACTTGAAATCATTGTATTTTTAAGACTAAAACTTTAATTTTCTGAAATAAAATAGAAGTAATTGGGACTGAAATAAATGGAGGTATTTATAAAGTATCTAATACATTCCAGTAACTGCTTGATGTTTACTTGTACATACTTTCATTTATTTTGCATAGAATTTTTCAAAGTTAGGTTTTGTACTGTTTTACTAAATAACATCAAACTTTATTACAGAGAAGTGATAATTTTTAACCTCATAAACTAGCAGCATCTGGGCTGTGTCATGGCCCCCAGAAGACCTACTTGCTAAAATTAGTGTTTCTTCCCCTCATACACCTACAGATTTTAAGATAAAAATAAAGTGAAACCACACTATACTTATAAGCAGTATTCTGATTTTTTTCCTTGTCAATTTTATTATTGTTTTTTCCTAAAATAACAGAAACCATTTCTTGGAAGAAGAACGTTGCTGGTGCCTGCATGTGTCTCTGTCATGCTTACTCAGTAATATTACACCTAATAACAAAGCTATTTAGTTGTATTTTTCACTTGTTTGTTCTTACTATTGAGTGTGACATAAGGTTTGTAATAATGGTGTCGGGTAGAATGGGAGTATTCTCAAAAATAAAACATTAGAAGTTATAAGTTTTTTTTTTTTTTTTAAGGTAAACATCATTTATGTTGAATGAATGGAGACATTCCTTCTTTGAACATGTATTCAGCACTTCCTAAGTGCAAGATACTGTGACCAGTTCTGGGTACATGGAGAAGAATGAGACACAGAATTTACATACTATTGGAAAAGGATCATAGATAAAGGACAACAATGGTGTAATATCATGTATGATGAGAGAAGTAAGGAGAGAAAAGTTTACCCCACCCAGGTAAATGTGCAAGGGGTAAGGTTGTTTGAGCCAGCATTGAGGGACGGAATCATGTGTTCAGAGGCAAGAGACAATGAACTTATTAGAAAATGTGGGCAACTCCCTATGGTTGGAGCATAGCTGTTCCTGGGAAAGTGGTCATATGTGAACCTGGCCATCAACAGAGTCCAGGTCATATAGGAATGGGTAAGGCCCAAAGAGCTGTGGATTCCTCCTGAATATGATGAGATGTCACTGAAGGACCACATAATCCAACTTCCATTACAGAAATTTCATTTTGAGTTCATGGCCAGCCAACTCAGTTCTATATTCTACAAACTACCAAAAGGCTTCTTAATAATGTTTTTTGCACAGCATGACGTTATTCTTATATTATCTTCCTATGATGTTTAGACATCAATCATCTTAAAAATAGATAGGCACATAATATTTCTGAGTTAGTCTTGGAGCACTTTAGAGGAAGTATGCAAGTGTGTAATAAGGCCAAGTTGCCAACAAGGGTACACATGTTCTGGAGTCCAGCCAGCGGTGGGCAGGCCTCAGACATCAGACAGATATCTTGGATCACCCATACACAGGCCCAGGGTACAGTTAAGACTATACATTTCCAACCTTCATGAAGAGGGTGAGCGTTTTGCAACAAACCTTTGGGAAACTAAATTAATCTAAGCTACCTATTCTCATTTGCCATCCAGTATATTTAAAATTAGAGAGAAAAGAGGAAGAAAAAAAATTGTTAGAAATACATTAAGGAATATCTTAATGTTTTTGTAAAGTTAAGTAAACCAATAAAGATGTCAAATTATAAGAGAATATTCCACATTTCTCTTTACATGGCAAAGAAAACATAAACATATTAACAGATGTTGATATTCCTCAACATATTATATATACTAGATCATTTACTTACCAGTTGGAACAACTTGAATTTTGGTGGTTAAGTGACCTGGTATTATGAGACAACAGATTATTTTACTAAAATATGTGGCATATTCAGCTTTGGTTAATTTGAGGGATATTTTATAAATTCAGTGGTAACTTTTGTAGCATAAAGAAAAATTTTATTAGCATTTTAGTGTATGCTTATGTGATTAAACTCTGTGGACAAAGTTGAAGGAGAAAGTGGATTAGTCTCCTGCATTCTTGCTTTGACCTGTTTTGGGAGATTTTAAAGATTCCAAGAGTAAAGTGCCCTCGAGTTTAGTACAGTCATTCTTTTTACAACCCTACAAAGGAAACATTACTCACATCTTTTGTTTTTAACAATAAAAAAACATGAAATTATGAGTAATTATGTAATTTTGCTCAGCCCATAGCCAGATAGCTTGGAAAAACATCATTCATGATCTATCTGTCTGAAAAAGTTACATTTTCCACCATCTAGCCCAGGCTTTGCATATATCTGGAAGATTTCCCTCCAGTTGACTAAATCCTGGATGCTTTCTTTTTATGCCTCAGGAAATTATAGAGATAATTGCCACCTTCCCAAGAAATCTGTATATTCTAACAGAGTTGTGACAGCATTCCTTTTTGTTCTTTTTTCTCTTTCAGCAAAGAGCAAGGGTCAGTTTACTGAAAGATAAATAGGAAAAATACTTGTCCTCATATAACTCCTTCTCTGTCTCAAATCACCTGTTCTTTCACATGACACACTAATGAATTTTTTATTCCTCTGATTGATATTTATATAGTACCTTTTTTGACTGAAGATATTAAAATCCCAGATATCAGAAACAAAATATCTGAAAAACCCAAAACCATTTCCCAGTCAGATGTTTTTCCTGCCAAGAGAAGCCCACCTGTGGACCATGATTTCATGCATTAACCAAACTTCAGGACCCTTGGAGGCAAATACATGCTTACATACTAAAATGTTGAGAACTGAGTATTCTCAGTTAGAAACTGATTAACTTCAGCAGCTCATGAGTATGGCCTTAACCTAAGAGAAGTGCTGGTAGGAGAAAAGGTAATTAAAATCAATTTGGAAGGATATCAGTGGAATGGATTATAAACTACAAAGTAAAAAGAAAATTACCTAAGGAAATATTTGTACGAGTTAGCAATTAAAGGCTTAGTAGAAGCTTCTTTAATTACAATATTTTGAAATGAAGAAATGGGTGTTCTGATCAAATGAAATTGGTCAGTGGTACTTGCTCACTAATTGTTTTCTGTTTAAGTGTGTATTTTTTGGCCCAGTCATGTTTCATAGATCACACATTTAGTGGAACACATTTAGTAGAAGAGAACACTGGGCTAGGTCTTGTGTCGGAAAAATCTTTTGTACTTTATTTGGTACTAACCTGCTTGTTAAATATGGTCATCACCCCTCCCCACTAAGGGAGGTGTTGTGGAGAAAAGGCTCTTAAAATGTGGTACCCTGATCACCAGACTCACATTATCATTTGAGAACTTGTTAAAAATGCAAATTTGTGGGCTCCCCACAGACCTATGAAATCAGCAAATTTGAGTATGGGGGTCTAGTCATTTTTATCTGAAAAAGACTCACTTTGTATATCTGACCACACTGAAGTTTAACAACCACTGAACTGAATTGCCTGTAAGGGGTTTTCCTAACATCACTACTCTACAAGAGCATGCATTATCTTCCAAGATAACTCACCATCCACTTCAGGCATTTTTCTATAACCTATGTAACTCATATAACTAGGGTACTGAAGTGGGAAAGAATCAGGAACTGTATATTAAGAAACTGAATATATATGTTAAAGGAGCTACTAATGGTTCATGCTTAGACATACTGATTAGGAGGCATAAAAATAAAAGACATAAATATTGCAAAACATTTCAAGGTAAGTAAAAATTACAACAATAAAAATACATTTCCCAAAGAAGTGAGACTTTTAGGATATTAAAATATAAGGACTGGGAAGAATTCTAGCAACTCATATATTCCAGCTGTCTCATTTTGTCCATAAGAAGCCGAAGTATAGATAAGAGAAGTAAATGATCTTAAGAAAGAACTTGTAGAAAATAAAAACAGGATGATGGCACTGAACTTTCATGTAGTCAATGATTTAGAAATTCTTACTCAACTGTATTAAGTGGATATGTGGAGTAGAGGTAAGACAAATTAGTTTCTATATGTGGATAACTCTGGTTACTTCACTAAGTAATTTGGACATAGCTTTAAAACATTCATGTAGGAATCCATCCACCATGTCACTGTCTAGAGACATTTTTGGAACTTCTAGGATTAACTTTCAACTTAAAATTATCTGGAAATGAGTCATGTTCAATCTATTCCATCATATTTGGATTTCTCATTATGCCACAAATCAGAAAGTCAGCCTCAGATCTCTATAAAGGATTGGTTTTCATGTAATCTGAGCTACAGAAGACTGCATATCTGTCTTTAGGTCTGAAAATAATACAAAACAAAATGAAGCCATATAAAAACCACAGTTTTCCAATGATGAAGAAAGCATTTCTCTATGAACTCCATTGAATTTCTCATAAAATATTATTGGGAAAGATGATGCAATTAACCTGCCTCTTGGAATGGTAATAAAACATACTTAAAAAATAAATCATCTATTTTGATGTTCAGTCATTATATTGAACATCTTAGATGCTGCATTATTTAATGAGGTCAAAGAGTACCTTCTAATGTATGTCAATTTTCTTTTAATTCATTCACTGTTTATTCTGTACTTATTATTTCTCTGGTTGATGCACCACACTCTCAGAATGTAAAGATCAGTAAGAAAATATACATGTCTCTCAAGGAATTCATAGTTTTAGAAATCAGGAAGACATATTCTAATCATTTTGATAAAATTAACTTTATATAAACCTGAGCATATTCCCAATTCATGAATTCATTTTAGTGACCAAATCCATGATAAACCAATTCAGAATTTATAAGATGACATAAATTATGACTAGTCATAGCAATCTTTGGATATTTAAGCAAGCTATAGGCAGGATTCAGTATGAATTAACGTTTAAGTATTTTTAATATTTCCATTTAGAGAATTGATTATGTTAGCAAACTATTTCATTTCTTCTTTAGTACAAATGCGAGATAAATACTACATATATTGTAGGTAGGAAATAGAAAATCAGGAAACTTTAGTGACTTTTTTCAAAGTAAATGAAGTAGCCAGGATTCATAGTCAGATCAAATTCTGAGTGTAATTTTTTTCTACTCAATTAGAACTTGCTGCGTTTTAGAGACAAGATAGAGAGATAGAAGAAGGAAGATGAAGGGGAAAGAATGAGACAGAGAAAGAAAAAGGAAGAGATTGTAGATGTGAAATTCTTCAAGTGTTTTCTTCATATAGTCATATCCATTCCTTCTTAGTTTTATATAGAAATGAGGTATTTAGTCACTTGGATAACCTAATAAATATGTGTGAACCTAGACCTTACCAAATTTCTGAGGAACAAGAAATTTTGACCAACATGGAAATATAAAAAGTGAAATATTTTTTATTCACTTCTGTTACTTTTTCAACTTCAAGTCATCTAGATATTTCAAAATGTTACATTTTTTGGTATTATTTGATTTTAATTTAAATTATAGTTCTTTATAAAAAGCATGCCACAGAGAACAGGAAAGCCATAGAATGTGCACATCAGTATTTACAGAACCAATTTTAGAATCTGAAGAATGTTGGAAGGTTATTAGTATAACTTGCTATTGCAAAAGGATAGAATAATTTATCACTTGCACAGACTGGCTCTGAGTAACTATTATGATGAAGTTTGCAACACCTCCTCAGAGGAGTCTGGTTCTTTGTCAGTTTCAAAATTATTCTTCCCTTAATGTCTTTTTCCCTATAGGGACTCCCTAGGAGCATACACAGAGAATCAAAACTTTGGCCATAGAAGGAATAATAGAATCTTTCCCTTTCCAATAAGAGAAAAACTATTTTTAATTAAAAGTCGATGATATATTTTTGGAAGACTGTCATCTTTGCCGTCCTTGAAATTAATGCTATTACAGTCTGTTTTTGACCTGAAATATCTTTGGGCATCATGTCCCTTCTTGGCTTAAAAATTCAGTAAGACTTCTTAGTATGGGATAAAATGCTTTACAATCATGGGCATTGCTCATCTTTTACAATATCACATCTCCTATATATTTATCCTGCATTAATCCTTTACCTAATTTCAAAAAAAAAAAAAAAGGTTGGGAGAGGGTCAGAGGAATTGGTTCTTGTATCTCATGTATCTAAAAATGTGCTAGTACCAGGGCCAATTCCTTTCAACCTGTGGATTTCTCTTCAAAACTGAGGTCAATAGTTGCAACAGTTGCAAAACCTTCTTCCATAAATTGGGTACTTAGGATGATAGTGTCTTGTTTTTGGGTTTGAACCAGTCATATACTTCTTACAAAACATTTGCCAAACTTTTGAGCTCAGAGACCATGTTTTAGCCTTCTCTACAGCTGTAGCATCCCATGCAGAATTGCCATGGACATGTCAGTGTGTATTTATCTAGAAAATAAAGGATTATATGAAACACAACAGTAAGTATTTACTTCAGATGACCCAGTCGATGCATGAAGCCTGATAATGAGCCAAGCAGTCTAACTCAAATACCACACACTACACTAATACTTCTTACAGGCCCCAGAAAAATGTCCGGGAGCAGTTTAGACATACACATTCACTCAGGGGCACTTGCTATAGTATGAGCTTTATAGTTCAGTGACTGGAAATTACTGTGCTGGAGATATATCAAGGGGCACAGGGATATTTACATCCTGATCCTATGCCAATTACCAATTTTCATTTAAGCTGTGATCTTCTGGTTAGGATTTTAGGGACTTCTTTTCTTTTTCTTTCTTTCTTTCTTTTCTTTTTTTTTTTTTTTATCTCCCCAGGGTCTTAATTGTCTCATTTCTGAAAGGAACAACAATGACAAATAAAACATAAGTGCAATCTCACTGGATTTATTTGAAGATGAAAATAGATAATGCTTATGAAGTACTAAGCACAAAATCTGCCACATAAAGTACTAGTTAAGAACAAATCTGAAACATACAACACACTACTAAAACTTAGAACCCAAGACACACTTCCACACACGAGGCTGCTTTCTGTCCCAAGGCTACATTTGTCTGGTCAGGAATTCACATGGCAACCATGGTAATAGATGCCAAAGGAGAATGATGCAGTGAAGAAAGAAATGGAAACTGAGTCATTGCACATGGTTGTTGTTGTTTAAGAAAAAGTAGTAACTTGAGTATTAAGATTGTGCAAGACAGTCATATGAGTTGCTTATAGATTTGCTCTTTACACAGCCTCTCTCTGAGGCTGTCTTTTACATGTCCTATGAACACTTCACATCTTGTGACAGAATGCTGCATGAATGCTTTGTTCTGACCATTCATAATACATCTGAATTCTGACCCTGATTTCAACTCCCTCTACCCCTGCGAAGAGACAATTCAAGTACACAGTTCTTGAATCAAAACCACAGATTCATTCCCTGTGCTTTGGTTTTTTTTTTTTTTTTTTTTAAACTCTCATCCTTTCAATGCAATGTTTTCTTCAACAAAAGCTTAGCCAAGCAAGGGGCTTAAATTATGCACAACCTAGAGACATAAAAATAAAAGAAACTGAAAGACCTCAAATTAAGGTATCTAATTGAGGGTCTCTTAGAGGAATTTGGGAAAATAAATATGTTTTAGGCCACCAAAAATAAAGATATTGATGGTCTTTCAACATCTTCTGAAGGGGTGTCTAATGTAAACCAAATTTAACATACACTTGTCCACTGCTTGTGAAAAAAAAAAAAAAAAAAAAAAACTTCGAGTTGCTAGTTTCACTCTGTTGCTATAAATTGTGTTGTCCAATGGGAGAACACTGATGCTAAGAAACAGATTTGTTTTTACACATTCATATAATATTCAATCTCTAAGTTTATATAATAGTTTCTCAAACTCCCTTGATATTTCTCTAGCTCACATTCCAGGTCTCCTCTCCCTACAGCAAACTGCAAATACAATTGAAAGTAAATCAAATATTCATCAATCTAAAAAGATCTCCTCACTTGTCCCCTGGGGACAGCTACCAGGAGAAATTCAATAATATAATACCTTTTAGAAACAACCCAATATACCAGTATTGACTGTAATATTCATTTGCTATATGTTGTCTTTATCTTTCTAGAATCCTATAATGTATATCTTTAGTGTTTCTAGTTTGCTTTTAGAAAAATAAATTGAAGTACAAGCCACCTCTCACTCAGATGATTTTACATTATAAAAATCTGACAAAAGCATTATTTCTACCTATTACCAACCTGCTGTGATTTTTATTCTTTTGTGGATAATTTCACTTTCTAATGCTTGTTCTTCTGTTTTTCTTTTCCTGACCAATTCTGATTATGTCTCATGATGTCTTCTTACATGCTTTCTACAATTCAAGATATCAGAGGCAGTCAAGTTTGAACTTACTGGTTTAGAAGTGATAGGCTGTCCTGTAATTTGCATAAAATAATATTATATTCATCAAATGCACTATTCATATCAAGACTTCCTAAAGTCATTTATTCTGTGTTCTTAACTAAATATCAGGTCAAATTTCTGATGACCTTATGATAGATGGCATAAATCTGATTTAATAGTATTTATGCAAATTTTGGAATAAAAACTTTTGAACAGGTAAACTTACCTTTCTATATTTTTTTCCATTAAGGCTAAATTCAAGGTCGAGTTGATACCTGTGTAAGTGCTAAAATACTTTTATAAAACTAATTTAGGACTGCCTGAAATACAAACAACGTAGAGAGATGGGTTCACTGCCTTGAGCCAATGATACATAAACAGGGAAGCCAGATTACACAAGACATCTTTGCTTCTAAGGAAAAAAAGTAAGATTGGCATATATGGTAAATAGCAACACAAATTGGGCCAGCCAGATTGAAATTAACAAGAGATAAGTTTGTGGTTATAGAAAGAACACCTGAGGTAACTATGTGTTTTGGTCAGGTGTGACACTAAAACTGTACTTGGTAATTATTTAAAAAAAAAAAAAAACAGAGAGCAGGAAACACTCCTGAAGACTGAGAATGAAACAAAGTAAATTTGTAAATTTATCACTCACTTTGCAAAAACTACTATGGATTACCATTCATGGAATTTGTATAGATGGATGATGATGATAATGATATTTGTATTTCAGATTGAATCCAGGGGTACTTTCCCACTTAGCATCCCAAGTTCTTTAGTTTCTTTTAATTGTGAGACAGGTTCTCAGTAAGTTGCTAAGGCTAGCCTTGATTCTGCAATGCTATTTCAGTCTCCTGGATCACATAGAGATATGTGCCGCCATGCCTAGCTTGTGTAGATATTTAAAAACAAGTAGTGATTATTAGAAGCCTACCTGGACTTATAAGAAGTCATTCCAGCAACATAATTTACTTTCATATTGGACTTCTTTCTTTATTAAGTATTTATTTTAAAAGACAACGATTTCAAAATAGATTTGACAAAGTCTCAAATGAAGTAGACCCTTACCACTTGGACTAAAACAGATAGAATAAAGGATGCTCAGTTAGAAGGATTTGCAGTTTAATCACTGATGACAACTAACGGGAATCATTACATCTTTTGTAAAAGCAGAGGGAGACTTTATAGCAGGCTGTTGGACTCCATTCCACTCAAAGTTATAGGTGAACATACAGAGTACACAGAAGACTTATTCATTAAATCCATTAATGACACAGGGCTGAGTAGCTAAACTAATTGGGTCACATTACAGATTCAGGGTTTAAAAAGGCCTCAGTAGGTAGACTATAATAAGCTGAAATTTATTTAATTCAAAAAGCCATGTACCTAGTCCGCACAACGCATAGAGGAACACAGTGTTTGCCAATCTGTTGTAATTATAAAAATCACTAACTTTAATACTAATTTTTTGTGCACTGTCCCAGAAACCCTAAATCAGAATAATCTTCATGGGAGTCTATTGAATAGCCATTATTTTAAAACAGTTTATCAGTAAATTTTTATCTTTGTGAAGGTTTGATATACTGATCCATGAGAAAGAGCCCTTAATCTCAAGAAATTTACAGAGGAGGCAACACACAAAATATCTATAAAAATTTATTGTAAACAGTAATGGCTATATTCATGAGAAGGTTATTATTAAGCATTATCGTTTTTATTTTTGCCTCTAGATTATAAGGCAGGATGTAGGTAATGGATGTAAAATATTGAGATTGTTTTTTTTCTAGAAATGTTAATAAAGACAAATTGTAATTATTGCTTAAATTTCTAACTTTTCATTTATCCCCATATCTTTCTAAAAGTAATTAGTAGTTTGTGTATCCCTAGAGGGGGCGGTCTTTAGTGTCCTTTAATGATCTTCTCAGAAGCTATTCATTTTTTAACCTAAAACTGTGGTTAGAAGATGAACTAAATTTGCTGAACAGAAACTAAAAGTAAGAGAGTCCAGGAGATTTAAGAAACACAAATCATTCTTCAGCACAAATGTGCCATCCATGGCAAGCCCAAGAAAACCTGGACAATGTGGTCAAGGTAGTCAGTGAGATCAGAAGGAGAGTGATTCCCATGCCTGTGTGTAAGATGTCCTGCCCCTGGCATCTTAGTACGCAAACGTGGAAGTCAAACTGATGCATACATGAGCTAGTGTGGTATTTCCTGTTTTTTCTCAGTTGATTAGCTTACTTCATTCCTCAAGTCTTGAGCTAGAGACTTTGGACTCCCTCTGTTATCCTGATTCACTCAGATTCCTTGAATCAAGGACAATATCAAGTTTACCTTTTGGCAGACCTGCTTGAGCCTGCCAGGAAAGCTGTTAATAGAAAAATCCCACCAAATCAAGATTCTTATTTGGATTTTCCAAGCAAACATTTTATATACCAATACTGTATAATAAAGTCTCTAGACTATGAGGCACCCTTATATATATTATTTTCCTTTATGTATTGTAAATATCTTTTCAGCATTGTTATATTGGAGAGCAGTGAAGAATTTTAAAAACATAACTAATACTGGAAGAAAATCAAATAAATAAATAGTAACTATGCTGAACCAGTCAACAATGCACTGGGAACCGTCAGCCTAAAATTAAAGAAATCCTTGAGGACATGATAAAGCCATTGTTGTAGGGTATTTAAGAAGACACTGCAAAAAAACTGCTTGTGCTGGGCAAGGTGGCACATGCCTGTATTCCCAGTGACTTGGGAGGTCAAAGCAGAAATACTTCAAGTTTGAGGCCAGCTTCAGCAACTTAGCAAGGCCTTAAGCAACTTAGGGAGAGCCTGTATCAGAATTTTAAAAAAGTGTGTGTTGGAGGGTGCTGGAGATGTGGCTCAGTGGTTAAATGCCCCTGGGTTCAATTACGGGTAGCAAATTAAAAAAAAAAAAAAAGGGAACTAATTGTTAATTGTAGCTACAGGTTAAAAGATTTCAACTCAATGAAAATAAAAACAAATCTTTGAAGTGGTTCTAAAAGTCACGTTTTATTTAGAATGATTAAGTACTACCTTATTACTTGAATGTACAAAATCATTTATAAATATTTTGAAATGCTTAAATTAGAGAAAAAGAAATGGGATAGTTTCTACATTACCACTTTTAATCAAATAATAATGAAAATGATAAACATTACAAAATAAAATATATAAATATAATGATTAGTGAAACACCACCTTAGAAAATTAGCCTAGATAACAGGAGAGTTTATATTGCCACACCTGCCCATTCACAGCTTCAATTGACATACAGTGGATAGATAATAAGTTTTCTTCAAAGCTAGGAATAAGCTGAAGAATCTGTTTTTCTGAGAAGAGTGCAGGCTGTCCCTGAAGGCATATGCTTAAGGCAGCAGCACTGAGATGTCCTCAGTCTCCGAGACAAATGAGGAAGGTCCAAAAATATCCTGCTCCTTAAACAGGTTGATTTTTTTTTTTAACCTGGTGTGATTTATGCAGAGATTCTCTAAAATATTCTGGTTCATCAAAAGTCTAATTTACATGCATTTAAAGGACATTGTAGGGAATAATTAACAGAATGTATCACAATTCAGAGAGTGAATGTTGACTAAAGATTTTTACAGCCTTAAATGGAAATCTGGCAGATTAAATATTAAATAAGTACATGAGATTGTTGCAGGAAAAAAAAAAAGAAGGAAGAAGTGAGGAGAGGTGTGTGTGCGAAAGGTTTGCAATGTTTCATATTCTGAACTCATGAAAAAGGATGCTTTATTCCTTTTACATACTTATTTTATTTTAGTGAGTGAATAAATGTGCTTTACTAGCCATCGCCTTAGAATAGATTAAAATGGTATGCAGATGTAAACACATCTTAGCAAGTTCCAGCTTTGAGACTTCGCAAGGAAAGGGACACTGGTTTCTGAAAAATCAAAACTATATTCCAAGTCAAGACTGTATTCCCAGTCACCACAAACATAGGTAAAATCTCAATCAAAAATTTATAGACATTTTAAGGAGCATTTAACATTTAATGGTTATTTTCGAAATGTTCAAATATTCAAGATTTTTACTATTTTAACCTGTTTTTTCTCTTTCCTCACTATGGTGTGGGAGCTGTTACTTCGTGAATAGAAAGGTTTTAGTGTACCTGATTCTATTCTAAGAACATCAAATGGAACAAGACAATCGAGTTTCTCTGAATCATTTAGATCTCCAACAAGTGACACATTACCTGATAGCTTCCTAAGATTAAATCAGGTATTATTAATTTCTATTTGTATTCATACTTCAAACAAGATGACTTACTTTGAAAAATAATGTCCAAACAATGACATTCTTCAATTAAAAGAAAAAAGAATGTGCAAAGTGCATTATTAGTTTACACAAGCTGATTATCCAAACAAATGACTACATTTGAAGAACAGTATGGATGAGATGGGGCCACCTAAAGAGAGAACTAATTCCACACCTAAAAAGCAAATCAGCTCATAGGGTCCCAGCCAATATGTTCCCTAATAGCACCATTATTAAATAGTAAATTAAGGAATTAATCAAACTACCTGCTATTTGACTTCACAACATTGTTTTCCTTTTGATCCAAGTAAAATGCAAAAAAAAAAAAAAAAAAAAAAAAAAAAACTCCACAATTCTCCTCCAATGTGATCTTCCTCTCATGTGCACCTAATTCTTCTAAATGAGCAATAACTACCTGAAATAATTGTGTTCCTTTTTTGTATAGTACCTCATATTTGCCACACACATTAAAAGACTTCCACTTCTCAAGGGCATGACCTCAACACTACCACTTCCAAGGAGTGAATTCTGGCTAAGAGATATGTCCCTAATACTATTGCTAGTGCTGATCCACAGAACAGAAATATAGGTAATTCGAAAAGGAAAAACGAAACTAAAACAAATGCTACTGCAACACTGGTAATACACTAGCTAGATTATGGTCTTAAGAACAATAGGAAATAATAACTAGTATCTATTTTGGTTTAGAATAAAAGCGTATATATGTCTATGCATTGTGTAGGTGTGTGGATTTATTTTTTTTTTCATTCACTCCCCTCATATGCTTATCTACATTTTTATATTCATAGACATAAATGTTTCTGAAGGTATGATCATGCAGATATAATAAACTATGCTTGTATACAAGTTATTCACTATACAGTATACATACCGTATGGGAAACATGAATTACCTTTATAGTGGTATGTTGATATTTAACATTCACAAAAAGTTTTAAAACTTGCATACAAGGAACAGGTTAGAGGTGAGAGAGGTCATAGTAAGTTAGAAAATGAGGCACAAAGTGCAGAAATTTGTATGTTAGCTAAACAATTGATTTTAAAAGCAGAAAATATCATTAAAGGATACTTCCATAAAATCAAATAATTCTTTAAAACATAACAGAAAATTAACAATGTCCTTGTCCATCAACTTGGGAGGCTGAACTCACAGTATCAAAATTAGTGTTCTTTACCACCAGGTGGCTCACTTTCTATACCTAAGCCTGAGCGAGGTGCCTCTGTGGCCCCAGAAGTTCGAGGCAGTAACATTCCCACTAGAGAGCATTAGGAAAGAGAAAAATGATCCTTTCAGAGAAAACCTGAAGTCTGAATAAAGCAACATCTGAGCTAGAGCTAAGACTCCCCCTGTTCTTATCAGAATTGTCCTTACAGAATCAGAATGATTAGGAAAGTTGGCTTTAGACTAGAGACATTTCAAAAACCAGATGGAAACCTGTCTAATAACCATTCTGTGTCCAAATCCAAACAGTTGCACATTTTTTCCAAATGCATTCACAATGTATGACAGATACCCAAGGGAAAAACAGAGTCAGAGACATAAATGAAAGCTATAATCTAAAATTAAAACAATAATGAATCATATTATTATATTTTCAACTGAATTTGCAATTTAAAGACTAGGGAAATAAGCCAGCAAAGATGGAAACTTTAACATGAGGAGGAAGTTCACTTTCCTGGGTTTTCAAGATGGTTCTTTCAATCAGTTCCTTCACCAAACTGCATTTTAGTAGAGAGATAATAGGGCAGTAGCCATAGAAGCTTATAACACTATCCAATGTATTGCTATAAAAAGCCTTACCATCTGGATCCTAACTCTCTTCAATATTGAAACTGTAGAGCACTTTTTCTCTTGATTTTAATTTACAGCTATCACTCAGTGCAGTCCTGAAGGGTACATACAATCTGCCATTGTTAGAATTAGTGTATAATCCAAGGCAATTTGGGGAAAATCAGTTTGTGATCTTAACTACTTGGTTTACTCAGTGTTCAGCACTTGTTTGCGTTTCATGAAAGTTTATTGGTTGTCGTATTTTTCCCCTTCCTTTGGCATAGTTTTATAAAGTCATGCAAATGTAGAAATGTCTGTGGTTTGCACCATTAACTCTAACCCACTCATTGGTGAGAACTTAAATGTATGAAATCTAACAACATTGAATATTGTTGATAACCCAACTCTAACCTTCATCCATGGCATTCATTTCTTGCCTTGCCTTTATTAAAAAAAATAAGGGTCTCCAAAATACCAATTCACCAAGCTAACCAGGAAAGGCTATCAGTTGTAGGGGAAAAATGTGTTTAAAAACTAAGGCTGGTGACTAGGAGCCATTATAGTGACAGAGGAGTCCTCACCTCTGGCTCTAAACAAAATGAAATTGATTCCCTCTCAGCAAAGATAGCTTGGAATGGTGATCCATAATGTGCAAGCAACTGGCTAACTCTTTAACCTGCCTCACAAATCTACATTAGAGAGAAGGGTGAGTGACTGAGACCTTGTGAGATATTACAAGAGCCTATCTGTAAATGGATTGGCACAAAAGCTAACTCAACAACTGAATTAAATTACCTTTCATCTCCCACAGAGGGCCTGGTTAAAATCACATCTTTGGACCTCTTAGGTTGCTGCTCGAGTTGGACATATTTGGCAAAAGAAAGCCCAAAAGAGGGTATCTTCTCTCTTTCCAGGTTTCCATTTCAAATTTAGCCCACCCAATAAGAAAAGACTTATGTGTGCTATATCTCTCTTGCCACTTCTGATCGCCTGATTTTTCTAGGAGCTATGTCAATACCTTGGCTTCAGCTGTAAGCTATCATGGGAGAAAGTGATGTGAACAGGTTTATTCAAGCTTAAGTATGAAACAAAGTGGGACGTAAGAAAACATAAAGTTGTGCTCCCTTGCTGTATTTGTTATTGTATAAAGGATTGTAGAACCTATTTAGCCAAATTACTTTATGAATATCCAGTGTAGAAACCACAAATATTTTGGGAGCCAAAGGTAATACCTATATTTACTACTTAACAAATATAGGTAATACCAATATAGGTATTATATTAATATAGCCAATACCTATATAGGTATATAATACCTATTAATGTAAAACTAAGACTGGTGACTAGGAGTCATTATTGTCAAATTTTTGTTATGAACTGAGAGTTTCCACTGAGTGCTGCTGAGGGATCTACTGCATTGAACATAACTGACAAGTGAAGAAGGAAACTCCTCTCCTCCACACCACACAGATAACCAGGCTCACATAGGCTCCAGGTGTGAGTACCCAGAATTAGCAGAGGAGGTACCTGACCCCAGGTGGTGCCTCAACTATCAAGTATAATGTTAGATCTACTGAAGTTTTGTCAGGGATCCCACATGAGAACTGAGACATCCTCATAAAGAGAGAATTCTTACAATGGCTTGGAGGCATTTCCCAGAAGAGTAGTGAAAAGAAACACTAACTTCATAACATACAAAGTGATGCTTATAAAATGAGTCACAAAAGACTTTGTCTCTGATTGTCTGCTTACCAGATACTCCATTACAGTCTTCTGGGCTCGGTGATAACTTGGAGTTGCCACAAGCCAGACTTGCATGCAGGACTGATGTCTTGAAAACATTTTCTTTATGATCACTTCAATTTGATTAGTTAAATTATGGTTATTAGTCTCACAAAATTTCTTGTGAGATGATATACATGAAATAATTTAAAAAGAATAGTAAGGAGGAGGAATGTTAAAAGTTCTAATGTTATTTGTCAATTTTTCTTAGAAATTTTTCTAAGAAAACATGTACAGTCAAGGAATGTTAGGGGCAATAACATTAATAAGATTAATATTAGTAAGGCAAAGAAACTCAGATCAACAAACTACAGTGTTGCTTGGAGAAAGAAAACTAAAAGCTCTCTAAATAGTACCCTAGATCTCATTCATTTTGGCAGGAAAAGTATCCTCCAGTTAAGTCTTTATTATTATGTCAAATACTCAGTTTTCCCACCTTACCACAACAGACTGACTTCCCTTCTTCAAATTCACATTATTGAGAAATACATAACCGCTCAAAAAGATGAAAAGATATTTGATTCCTGACTCTCTCTCTGACAAATACAGTAATTTGCATGAATATTAAACTTCTGTGATTCAGCAACTTTCACTCCTGCCTATATCACTGAATGTTAAATGCTGGAGTTTGAATCCATAGCTCCCACCAGTTGGCTTTTATTTTAGAAGACTGATGTATGTTTTTTTTCCCAGCAGAAGGAGAGAATATTTAAAGGTCTTTAAATTACACATGCAGAGTTGCATAACAATTGTCAACTAACTCAAAGGTTAGAATCGCACACTTATGCTAAATATGAAGTTGCCTATGAATCACAGAATGAGGCTGAGGCTCATATTTGCAGAATATTTGTAAGGGTGGGGAGAGAAAAGTGGAGTCACCATCTGTACGAAACTTTAATCAGAAAAATCACTGCTGAACTATCAAGTACTTACTATTCTGTCTTCTTGAGTAAAAAGACTTTCTCAGTCAAAGTAAATGCTGTGATTAAGGTAAACTGACAACCTAAAAGAAGAAACTGCAAGAGCCTACCTGAAAGTGGAAGGCGAGGTAGCTGGCACATTAGAAAAGAAAGCGACTAGGAAGCAGTCTTACCTTGAGCACGGAGCAGCCTCCTCCCTGGCAGACCGGCTTTTGGAAGAGGGTCCCCTCTTGCCAGGACCGGGAAAGCAGCTGGAAAGAAGTGGCTGTCTGCCACTAGCTGTGACAGCTGCGTCTTACCGGGTGTCTCCGAAATTGGACTCCCGCGCGCTCCACCAACAAATCAGGCTGTGGCTGCTGGTACCTCCGCCTCAGAGGCTGGGACTGCAGTTGCTAAGCCTCACTTGACGGGAAAGCGCCGGGTTGTGTGTGTGTGTGTGTGTGTGTGCACTAACTGCCAGCTTCAGGCTCAGCCGATGTGTTCTGCATACTCAAAACGCTCTTGCAGGGAGGAGGTTCCTCCACAAAGACCCCAGCCTGGGGACTGAAGAATCACAGTCCACTGACCTTGCTGCTGGGGATTCTGGCTGAACAGCTCACTCATCAATAGATTCAACAATCAATCAAATAAAGGAGACTGGATCAGCCTTAGATAGAGACAAGTGCTTTCCCCACAAGCACCAAAATTTAAAAAAGAAAATCTCTGTTCAACATTTTATATCTAGAATTGATTTTTTTCCCTTTTAATCTCCTATGTCTTGAGCATGAAGTCTAATTGATGAGCCCCTAAGTTAAAACTTTTCAGAGTGTTTGTCTGTGCAGGATAGGATCTTACCTAGAAGCAAATACAAAACATGTATTCCCCAGTGATCTGTCGATAATGATTTAAATTTTAACAATCAGATTATGATGGTTTAAACTAATAAACTATTTTTGAAACCAGTGACTCTACATAACAGTGAAAATGTTTGGGTCTAGAGGCAGAATCTGGGTCCAAATTCAACCTCAGGGTTCTTACAACATCTATTGCATGAAAATTAAGAGGCAAACCCTGTACTAAGCACTGTGTTAATTATAAGAATTCTGCCTAAGACGCACCACTATAATTTAGCTACATGATATTGAGCAAGTCAGGCAAACCTGTTGAACTTCATGTGTTTCATGAGTAAAGGAAGGGGATTTCTATGATGACCTGAGCATCTAAAATGCTCATGAATACACTTTATAAATTACAAAAGGTTAGCCATAACTATCACATTTCTAAATAAATTGCCATAAGACACACACACTATGCTACAAAACACAAGCCTTTTCAAACTTCCTATGTGATATTAGAAAGTTTCACTACTGAACTCTCTGACAATCATTTCCATTTCAGAGTCTAGAGCTAACCCATCTGAAAACAGGGGATAACCTGACATTCAGTATATACCTACTTAACATTTCCTATCACTGCAAACAATTGGAAAGTTAAGGCTAAATATTTTCCACTCGAGTTAGGGTCTGACAGTTATAATATAGACCAAATTCAAAAGAAGAAACACAATGCAGATGAAAAATCAGATGTGGAAATAAATGTAGCTGGTGTCAGTCTGAGCTCTCTCATTGAGTCCCTTGACCCATGAGCTTGATAACAGGGATGATTATGGTCATTTCCACCACCACAGCAACACACACCAGAAGGCAGCATTCACTCAGTGTTTCCTCCTCTCCAGGCACTGTTGCAGGCATCCTGAAAACCCTGATATTTTTAATCCTCCCAATATCCTGATGTTAGTACCCCTGTTTTGCAGATTAGGTCAGCAAAGTACATAGCAGGAAAGTCCTAAGCAGTCCTTCAAGGGCTCACTTGTATTAGCTCAGGGAACTTGGTAACTATTTAATCTTTAAAACTTCCTACTTCAACAAAAAAGGGTGACGAAAGAACACAAAAACAATTGGATAGTCTTTACTCATATTTGTTAATTATTAATATTTACTCCATCTGCTTTATCATGCTCTCTATCTCTGGAGGGAGAGAGGTAGCTCAGCCATTTGTTGTTAATATAAAATATTATGCCTCTTTACTGATTATTTCAGTGCATATTTCATTAGAGTGGAGTTATTTATCTATATATCTACCTCTTCAATCAACTTCAGTAAATTTAGCATATTCGTATATGTTTAACCTAAAATTTCTAATTTGTCACTTCAAAAATGTCCTTTGCAGCATTCTGTCTCTGGGAGAGTGTCCAACCTAGGGTCAGGTATAGCATTTAGTTGTTATGTCTTCTAGGTCTCTGTTAACTGCCTTCATATATATTTTTAGATATGAACTAAAAGTTTCTGTATGCATAGTAGCTATAACCTAACATGATGTGCAAACAACTGTAGCAAGTAGTGAGACTCAGCCAATTATAAGCAACCAGCTGTTCAAACCATGTTTAAAATAGACAGATGCAAGTGGTAGTCAATCAACTCTCTTACCTCACTTCTGTTTTCTTGTTTTCTGTACATCACTTCCTTTTTTTTTTTCCTTTTCTTTTTCCTGGCCCTAAACAACTTGTCCATGTGTTGAGATGAAGGTTTTTCAACTGCTGTTCTTTCTAGAATCACAATTAAAGCCAATAAAGATGTGTATTACTAGATGTGTTGTAATTTTCTCTTTCAAAACCTTTAATCTGGAAATTATACAACTCTTCTTTTACTTTTATAATATATTTGAAGAATGAATTCCCCTCTTTCTTAATAGAATATTTTTAATTTTGCATTCAAATCATGTTTTTTAATGATTACTTTTGGGCTATTTTCTTGGATGGAATGTTGCAAAATTGATTTCAAATTCGTTTAAAAATATTGTTTCTGAAGCCACAGAAAATTCATCTACCATTCATTCCTTCTGTAAATTTTCATAGTTCAATCATGATTTTTTTTTCTATTTCTATACTCTGTATTGTTTTCTTCCCTTTCAACTATTAAGTGATGGGTAGAAAAACACAAATATGTATCATACACTCAATTACAGTTTTTCTTTATATCAAACATCCATCAACAACATTATGGTTACAACTCTAATATTAATTTCCCATATTCATAACACATTAGATATTCTAATGCTTGGAAATACTTTCCTTTACCTCTTTATATTTTCCTCATCCCTCCCTCTATTCATCTCTGTATTTTCTCCTTTATAAGAAAAGGTTCATGGATTCCAAATGTTAAAGTAAGAATCAGTATAAATTCTATCCAAATGCTTCCTGAAAATAGAAAGGAGGGGACACTTTCCAATGCACTGAGACTAGAATTTCCCTGACATAAAATCAGCTAAGGCAATATAAAATAAAAAAGTTGCATATTGATATTCTTCGTCAATATAGATGTAAATAGTTAACAAAATATTAGCAAGCAGAATTCAACTATATATAAACAATGCACTATTGATAGCATAATTACACACCATTACCAAGTAGAATTCATTCCAGGAATATGCAAGACTGGTTCAGGAATCAAAAATCAATAATCCAGACCACCACATTAACATGTAAAGAAGAAAATCACATGTTCACATAAGTGAATATGAATTTTATTTGAAAAAAATATTACTCTCGTGTTAAAACATTTGAGAAAAAATAGGACTACAAGGGAACTTCCTGAACATTATAAAGCAGACCTACACAGAACCTATGACTAACATTGTATTTCAAGTGATAAAATGAATTATTTCCACCAAAGATCAATAACATGAATATCAGCTCTTACCAGTCCTACTCAATATATTTCTGAAACTTTAGGTCCATGCAATAAAAGAAGGAATATAAAATGGAAAGAAAAAAAATCAATTTGACCCTATTTTAAAACTAAATAATGGTTTAAATTGAAAATACCAAGGGATTTTTAAAGGAAAACAAGTTAAAAACTTGTAGCTAATATGTGATTCAGCAAGTCCTCAACATATATTTTCAATGCCTGAAAGGAAAATCTATTTCTATATACTAGAAAGAACATGTGGGCACTGAAATTTAAAGTGCAATTAATTTACAACAAAATATAAACTATTACATAAAAACATACTTTACATATATATGTAGCAAAGTATTGGCTTCTATACCAATATCAGAAATATAAATATGTAGAAATATACCACAGTCATAGATTAGAAGTCTCACTATAGAAAGATGAAAATTCTTTCCAAATTGATTAAGGTTTAACACAATTACTATCACAGATGATTTTTGTAAATATATAAAATATTTTTAATCATATGAAAAAATGTAAATATATATAAATAAATATATATGGAAATCTAATAGCTGAATAACTTAAGAAACTCTGACATGATAATTCAGTCTGCCTGATTTCAAGACTTAAAGCTACAGTAATCAATGCGCTGAGGTATAGGGCAGGGGAAGTGTATCAATCAATGAAATAGAGTAGAGAATGAAGAGATAGACCCAGGCTGATGTGCCCAAAATATTGTATTTTAGAATGATATGAACTTCATTAACTTTCAAATTTTAAAGTCCAAAACAATGTCTAGAAAAGTTATTCAAGTTAAAATTAAGCTAAATAGATACGAATATATCAATATTCCAAATAGATATGAATATATCAACTGAATTCTTTGCACAAAATAAAAATTAATAATAAAACTAATAATTTCATTTAAAGTGCTAGATAATAATGAAAATTAAGTGCTAGAGATAAACTTATAAAGATACATGATAGACCTCTATGATTTAATAATCCCCATGGAAAGATCCTTCAGAGAGACTTTGTAAAGAATCACATTAGTGAATAAATCATTAATATTTCTAGATGAGAAAGCTCTATATTGTAAAGTTGTTAATTCTTCTCAAATACGTACATGAATACAATGTAATCCCAACTGAACCCCTAACTCATACCATAAATGGTTGTCATGTGAATTTGTCAAATACCTAAATGTGAAAAGGAAAATCAAAACTTTTATAAGATAGGATGTAATATTATCAAAGTCTAGGAATTTTGAAAGTTGATTAACATGACACCAAAAACACTACCACTAGAGAGTGAAGATAATAGAAGAAATAAAAAAAAGATCATTGCACAAACCTTACTTCTAGTAATTGCATCAATCTGCAACATTATTCCTCAGTTGCTAAATATGAAGCTGTTTATAGCAACTCAATTCACAATAGCTAGATTGTAGAACCAACCTAGATGCCCTTCAATTGATGAATGGATAAAGAAAATGTTTTATTATATATATATATATGAAATATTATTCAGCCATAAAGAAGAATAAAATTATGACATTTGCAGGTAAATGAATACAGTTGGAGAATATCATGCTAAGTGAGATAAGCCAATCCCACCATGTAAAAATTTTTTTAAACTTGGATTTTATGAATATTGAGTGCTACTTTTAAAACTATGCTCATAATTGCAATATCTTTGATATATACATATATATGCATTTTTCCTAAAGTATGTCTCTTACTTGACTATTTTTCAATGGAATATAGAGAGAAGTATTAAAAAGGAAAACATTAGAACTCTATATCTCACACTGAACAAAACTCAACTCAAAATGAATCAAGGACCTAGGAATTAGACAAGATACCCTACACCAAATAAAAGAAAAAGTAGGATCAAATCTTCGTCATGTCAGTTTAGGACCAGACCTCCTTAACAAGACTCCCAAAGCACAAGAAATAAAAGCAAGAATCAATAAGTGGGATGGATTCAAACTAAAAAGCTCTTTTTCAGTAAAGGAAACAATCAATAATCTGAAGAGAGAGCCTACAGAGTGGGAGAAAGTATTTACCACACCCACTTCAGAAAAAGCACTAATCTCCAGAATTTATAAAGAACTCAAAAAACTTAACACCAAAAATACAATAACCCAATAAATAAATGGTCTAAGGAAATGAGCAGACACTTCACAGAAGATATACAATCGATCAAAAAATGTATGAAAAAAGTTCACCATCTCTAGTAATTAGAGAAATGTAAATCAAAACTACCCTAAGATTTCATCTCCCTCCACTCAGAATGTCTACTATCAAGAATATAAGCAACAGTAGGTGTTGGTGAGGATGTGGGGGAAAAGGTACACTCAAGCATTGCTAGTGAGATTGCAAATTGGTGCAGCCACTCAAGAAAGCAGTATGGACATTCCTTAGAAAACTTGGAATAGTCTCACCATTTGACCCAGTTATCCTATTCTTCAGTTTATACCCAAAGGAATTAAAATCAGTATACTACAGTGACACAGTCACATCAATGTTTATAGCAGCTCAATTCACAATAGCTAGATTGTAGAACCAACCTAGATGCCCTTCAATTGATGAATGGATATATATATATATATATATATATATATATATATATATATACACAATGAAATATAATATAAATGAAATATAATATAAATGAAATATAATATAAATGGATATATATATATACAATGAAATATTATGCAGCCATAAATAAGAATAAAATTATGACATTTGCAGGTAAATGAATGCAGTTGGAGAATATCATGCTAAGTGAAATAAGCCAATCCCAAAAAACCAAAGGTGGAATGTTTTCTGGGGCAAGTGGATTGGAAGCTGATACTTAATGGAGGAAGCGGGGTAAGGGAAGAATGGAGGAGCATTGGATTGTGCAGAAGAGAATGAGAGGAGGGGTGGGGAAAAGGATAGATGGTGAAATGAAATGAACAACATGTACTCTATGTATAATTACATGAATAGTGTGACACTACATCGTGTGCAACCAGAGAAATGAAAAGTTGTACTCCAAAAAAAAAAACCCAACAAAACAAAAAAAAATTTGCCCACATTGTCTCCTCATTAATAATTGTTCCAAAAGTGAAAAGAAGTCACAGAATGAAAGGTTGTTGCCACACATTAATTACTGAGGAAGTTTTATATTAAAAGATGAATGAATAAAGAAAACGTGGTTCAAATACAGAATGGAATATTACTCTGTCTTAAAGAAGAATGAAATTATGGCATTTGAAGGTAAATGGATGAAACTAGAAAATATCATGCTAAGTGGAATAAGCCAATCCCCAAAAAACTAAAGACTGAATGTTCTCTCTGATAAGCGGATGCTGATCCAAACTGGAGGGTTGTAGGGAAAAATGAAGGAACTTTGGATTGTACAGAGGGTAGTGAGCGGAGGGAGAAAGGAGGGGATGGGAAGGACAGTAGAATAAGACAGACATTATTACCCTATATACATGTATGATTACACTCCTGGTGCAACTCAATACCATGTAGAGCCAGAACAATGACCTGTTATGTTCCATTTGTGTATAATGTGTCAAAATGCATTCTATTTCATGTATAACCAATTAGAACAAATTAAAGAAATCATAAATGTAAAAAATCAGATCAATTAGGAAAATGGGCCAAAAAAAAAGTAAATAAACACTTAGGATATCCTTGATGCCCAAAAGGTCAAAATAACTGATCACACTATAATCATTAGGGAAATAAATATTAAAAGCACAGCGAAGCTATGAGTCATTTGATCAACAAACATTGAAAAGTCTCAGTCCTAAACACCAGTCAATATGGAGAGTGGCAGCAGCACTGGTCAGTGTTCCTTGTGAATATTTTGGCAGCATTTACTGCTATTAAACACAGGACATGGCCAGCACATCCACTCCCGATCCTGGAATCAACAATAATGCTCCTGTCCTACGGAAACCTGAGGTGAGGACATTCGCAGCAGAGGGATTTGTGATAACCCTACAGCAAAAACTTGTGAATGCCTATGAGCAGCTGGGCAGATAAAGAAGCTGTGTTGTAGAGGAGCTAGTGGTGAAGACCAGTCACCCAACAGTTCAGGCACCAACACTAAGCACAGACTGCTGTGTCCCTGTCCCTCTGGCTCCTGGGTGGATCTGAGGATAGTGCAAGCACGGGCGACGTTAAAAATCCGGTCACATCCTGGACCTGGAGTTCTTCTGCCTCCTCTTTGTACCCAGACCATGTGGGAGAGGACAAGGGTCCCTCAAAAAGATCTTGGTGTGAGAGGGAGCCAGTGATGTCTGGGAATAATGCAGGTTCTGGAGAGAAGTTTGAATCCTAATGGCAAGCTGGGTTTGGAAGCCCTTAAAGGTACCTCCCAGGTGGGATTGAGGCTGCAGGGAAGTTTCCCAAGGAGCCAAGAAATGGAGGCACACAAAAATTTGTTTCCCTCAAAACTGGACGTGACAGGCAGGGTCTCCAGGTTGCAGCTCCACCTGTTGCTGGGATTTTTGCTGTAACTTCTGCCTACAGTATTTGACCTGGAAATTCTGGGACTACATCTACATTTGTTGTTCCTTGGAGCTGATCCTGCAGGCCAAGCATCCTGATCTTTGAGGCTCAGGTACTTGGTCTTCTGGAATTGTTCTCCATTCAGCTCCTGCCGCTCTTCCCCATGGTAAACGTCTCAAGGTTTACCTGCTTCCACCTGGGGCGGAGAGGGTAGATGAGGATTGTGAAGCACCCATGACAGACTTACATTCTTGTGTCCTCTATCCTTCGCTGAGCTCTGCAAATCCCCAAGTGATTTTTGACAAAAGTGTAAGAGAATTTCAGTAGAGGAAAGTGGTTTTTCAAAAACTGGCGCTGGAACAATCAGGCACAGGAAAAAAGGAACATTGACTCACATCTCACAATTTATTTAAAAATTAGCTCAAAGTAAATAGAGACCTAAGCCTGAAATGTAAAAGTAAAAAAAGAAAAAAAAAAAAAAAGAAAGAAAAAAAACCACTTTCATGAAAAACAATAGGAGAAAATCTTCAGACTCATGAGCCTAGACAAAGACTTCCTATAGTTGACATCCAAAAAGCATAAAAAGGAAAGAAGAAAGGAAACATTGGCAAGAATGATCTCATCAAGTTTAATTAAAACCTTTGTTCTGGGAAAGAACCTGATAAGAACATAAAATTGCAAGCCTCATAGTGGTAGAATATTTATAAAACACTTAACTGACAAAAGGCTAGGATCTAGAATATATAAAGAAATCTCAAAACTTAACAGTAAAACAAACAGTATAAACAAACAATTAGAAAATGACAAAGGATGTGATCAGATATTCAGAGATAATACACAGATGGCAAGGAGTCACCTGAAATGATTCAACATCATTAGCCATCTGAGAAAAGCCAATTAAAACCACAATGAGTCAATGGTATTCTGTCCCTGGTCAAGTTTCAGAATGGGTACACAGTGTTTTCTAGAAGTAACAACAAATACTGGTTAAGATCAGAGAAAATGGGTGACTCATTACCAGTAGAATAAAAAATGTGGCAATCACTATGGAAATCAATGTGTCATTTTCTTAAAAAAAATAAAACATGGAGACATCATATGACATAGCAACTGAGATTCTGGACATTTATCCCAGAGAAATGAAGACCTATGTCCACATAAAAACCTGTATATTCAAATTCAGCAAATTAATTTCTAATAGTCAAAAATTGGAAAGGACCCAGTCATGTTTCAGTAGAACTGTTAAAAACCAAACAAAACTTGGCACATCAATACCATGATATATTATGGAGCAATAAAAATTAATGAACAGGATGTGTGCAGCAACTTAGATAGTTGACTCCTTTGCAGGGTGTGAAGAATGGGTTCTAAATGCAAGTATTTCTAAAAGGCCTTCCAGTTGTTCTAACAATAATTTTTAAAAATATAATCTTTGCCCAGTAATTTGAAATATTTGATTCATCATATAATTCTAAATGTAGATAGATCTCTTTGTGGAGAATCTATTTTATTCCATCAGTCTGTCTGTCTGCCTACTCAGGCATTAGCAGTGTGCTGTTTTCCCCACAAATGCATTGCAATCGGTTTTAACATCTAAAAAATTTAGCCTGTCCTTATGGTGCTTTCTTTTCAATCATTTATAGCAACTGCATGCTTATTTTTTACATGAACTTTAAGATGACTAGCTTCATATAAATTCTCTCTGAAACTTTTTGTTAAATCACCATCCATTTATGAATAAAATAGGGAGACTGATTTTTGACAACATAAAATCATTTTAAATAAGAAGAGGGTATTTCCTTCCATTTCTTCAAGTCTACCTTGTGACTATCAGGAGTGTTTAATAGTCTTCCACTATTAAAGATATTTCTTATTATGCTTATTCATAAGTATTTTATATTTTTGTTACTACTGTAATTATTTCATCAATTCTCTAATTAGATTGTATTTGTGCAAAGGAATGCTATTAATTTTGAGATACAAATATTGCTCCATATTACTTTGGTGAACTCTTTTAATTTTGAGATAAAATTTTATTCTCAAGGGTTCTCCAGGTGTATTACCATGTTGTCTGTGAACTGAGATAATTCTATTCATTACTTTCCAATTTTTATACTTCAAGTTATTTTCTTGATTCCTCTGTTCTATTCCTAACTTTCAAGCAGAATGTTCTTGGGGTTTCAGTTCCAAGTGTGCCACTGCCGTTAGGGCTGAATATGCATTTACTTTATACAGATAAAATCTCCATCATCTATCCATTGTTCTTTATTATGCTGAATTTTGTCAAAGACATTTTCATCATCTATATGGAGAATCCTGTGACTTGGGGTGAATTGTACTAATAGACTTCATAATACTGAACCGTCATACCATTTCTGGTACCACTTATGATATATTATTTTCTTAATGTGGTGCTCGAATATGTCAGATAAAATTTTATTTATGATTTTTGAATTTAAAAGTAATAATGGTGTATCTTTATATGTTCTTTATTTGGTATCAAGATTATCAGTGTGATATTTGTTTCACAGAAAGAAACCAGATATTTGTTTTGTATACTCTGTAACAATTTATGTAGCATATATATTAACTGAACTTTAAGGGGGATTAAGGTTTTCCTGTAAAAACTTTATATTTTTCTTCTATAGAGAACTAATACATTTTTAATTATATTATAATTTTATATATTTCACACGTGCTTTGGCAGTCAATGTCAGTAAATGGAATTTTCTAAGAAACTTTCTATTTTGTGTATTTTCAAATGCTATTTGCAATAGTTCAAATAGTGCAAATAGTTCTTTTTTTTAATTTCCTCTTTACCAAAATTTAATTCACCATTCATTTTTAAAATTTTCTCTTTATTGTAATTATTATATTAGCTAATAGTTTATGCTTTTTAAGTTTTTTTCAAAGAATCAAAATTTTTCTATACTAATATGGCCTATTTTTTCCCCTCTGCCTCATCATTTTTTTGATACTGAGAATTGAACCCAGGGACATTTTACCACTGAGACACATCCCCAGCCCTTTTCATTTTTTATTTTGAGCAGGGTCTCATTAAGTTGTTAAGACTGGCCTCGCACTCCAATTCTCCTGCCTCAGCCTCCCAAGTCCTTGGGATTATAGCAGTGCACCAACACACCTAGCTATCAATTTTTTCTTTTATATTTATTTTTTCTTCTATTGCATTTTCACATAGTTTACTCTTTTTATTACTAGTTTTATGAGTCTAAAATACAATATATTTATTTTTTTAACTTTATGGGTATTTAAAATTGTTTCTTTAATTACTAATTAATGTATCCTATACATTTCTATATATATAATTTTCATTGTTATTTAAGATAATTCTTAATTTCTCTTTTGATTTTAATTTTTACTCAATGGTTACTTAGTGGAATGCTTTTAAATTCCAAGTTATTTCATTTTTTAACATTTTCCCAATAATACTAATTTATAATTTGTTCATAATGAATTTGGGGTATAAAATTTGAAGAACATTAACCTCACAAGTAGAAGTCACCATCACCACAATCAAGAAATTAAATAGGCAGTGCACACTCCTTGAAAAGTCTCTTGTGCATGTTTGCAATTCCTACATCCTGCTCCTCCCAATCATGACGCCTTCTAGCACCAGGAAGCTGCCGATCTGCTTTCTTCCCTATAAATGAGTTTGCATTTTCCAGAATTTTGTATAAAGTACCTTATAAAGTATATATTTAATTTTTCCTCTAGCTTCTTCAACTCGCCAAAAAGGAATTTGTGATGTAAGTACATTACTGCATGTCCCAACAGTTCTTTAATCTTATTGTAGTCCCATAATTTGTGAGTAGTATTGTACTATATGAATATACTATAAATTCTCTTCACCTGTTGATATAAATTTTGGTTGTTTGTTCTTTCTCACCCATTTTATTTAGCATTGCACTGGAGGGTAAAGGGAATAGTAAAATAAATAAAAAATATAAATATGAGAAAGGATATGCAAAACAGTTGCTAATTGCAGACATGATTGTATAGAAAATCTTAAGGAATAAACAAATTCAAAAATAAAAAAGCAAACTATCAAAGTTTCAAAATTCAGAAAAAACACTCATAAAGTACTAATGATATTTTCATTTGCTAAAAAATAAAAGTTGAAAAGAATATATTAAAAATTTTATTTAAGATGGTTTCAAAATGTACAAAGTAGAGTGAAATAAACAAAGAATGGTCAAAACCACAACACTAAACCCATAAAATATTACTTACCTAAATTAGACCTAAGTAAAAGAGGAATATAAGAGTTCTAATCACTGGATATATAAATATTGTTAATTGGAAATTCTTTCCTAATTATCCTATAGGTCTAATGACTTGATAATCATCAGAGCTGAATTTTTAATAGTTAATAATAAGCTAAATTGAAACCAATGGGGAAATATAAATGACTTGGAATAGACAAAACACTTTTGAAAAAATGATTAACCTGGAGGATGCACACTACTTGATTTCAGCTGCATACAGTTTTAGTACATAAGATTTTAAAAAGCTGTAGTAATCATATAAAGTTACAATATGATCCTTTGAAGCTATAGTAATCAAGACAATTTTATATTTCCATAATAATTGGAAAAATAAAAATCGAACCAAATAGAGAATCTAAAAATAGGGTCATGTTAATAAATTTTAGTCTCACAATTGAAAGCATTTTCAATAATTGGCACTAAAATGACAGATTACTGTTTGTAAAGGAAAAGAAATCCATGCTTTTGTGATAAGCATCTAAAATTATTTTAAGGTAGGCTACATTCCTAAATGCAAAATGTAGGATTAGGAAGTTTTAGTAGGAAGCTTTTTAGAACATCTTTATGGCCCAGAGACAGGCAAAGATGCCGTAGGCAGAAGACAAAGTGATAAACAGAAAGCATATATACCTTTTTGGTTGGTTTAAGCACAGATATTATTTATAAAAGTTTAATGCTTTTAGTAGTGCATTATAGTTATACCTTATACTGGGGTACATTCTGACATAATTACACAGGCATGGAATATAATTTACTTAATTTTGGTCCCCAGTACTTCATTTTGCCCTCCCTTCATCTATCACCATGTTCCTGTTTCTCTACTATACTAGTGTTCGTACACTTTATTTTTTAAACTGGTGCTTATTATGGTTTGGATGTGAGGTGTCCCCCAAAAACTCATGTGTGAGACAATGCAAAAAGGTTCAGAGGAGAAATGAGTGGATTGTACGAGTCTTAACCCTATCAGTGATTTAATCCCCTGATAGGGATTAACTGAGTGGTAACTGAAGTGGTAGGTGTGGCTGGAGGAGACTGGAATTGGGGCGTGTATCTGGAGAGTGGAGACTGTGCTCCCTCATGATGTGAACTGCTTTCCTCTGCCACACTCTTCTGCCATGAAGCTCTGCCTCACCTCCAGCCTGGAAGAATGGAGCTGGCCTTCTATGGACTGAGACCCCTGAAATCTTGAGCCCTCAAATAAACTTTTCCTCTTTTATAATTGTTTTGGTCAGATCTCTTAGAGCATGAAAAAGCTGACTAAAAGAGTGCTTTTAAACATAAAGAAGGAATTTAAATTTTAAACATAAAGTTTTTTAAATTTTAAATTTTAAACATAAATTTTAAACATAAAGTAGGTAACATAATCACGTCAATTTCATTTCACACTTCCTGCCTTTTCTATTTCTCCTCCCTCCTCCTTTATCCCTTTTTTCTGCTCCTCTGGTCTCTCATCCAGTTTCATGGGCTTTCCCCCATATCTTGCTTTATATTTTGCTCTAAATTCTGCATATGGGAGAAAATATTTGACCCATGACTTTCTGAGTATGGTTCATATCCCTTAGCTTGATACTCTCCACTTCTTTCCACTTACCACCACATGTCAAATTTCACTCTTCTTTAAGACTGAGTAATATTTCTTTAAATATACATAGCACATTTTCTTTATCCATTCATCTTTTTAAATTTTGATTCATTGTACACAAATAGAGTACAACTTTTGTTTCTCTGGTAAAACTTTTGTTTCTCTGTACACCAAGTAGAGTCTCACCACTTGTTTAATCATACACGTATACCGATTACCGCCGCTTCTTGCCCAGGTTGCTTCAAGCGGCTCGCCGCTGCTTCTTCTCTTTCGGCCTGACCAGCGGGACAAAAGACACGTACTCTTCAGAAGTTCATGAAGCAGCTTCCCGTTTATTCAGATAACACCCTCAATATATAAGCAGTCTCATGCATAAGCAATTGTAACCAGATATGTCCATCCGATCCTGTTAAAGGTCAAGCGATCAATAGCTCAAGCATACATGTAAAGTATATCTGTCCATGCGCTAGGCAGCTGAACTGATTATAATACAGCCAATTGTAAACGCATTCTGCCTTTCTCCAGGCATAATCAGGACACCGTTTGCTCTCTGCCACTCGCCATCCTTAGATGCACGTGGCGTAACCCTGGGCCCCGGATCTCACCTGCCACACAGGTACATAAAGTAATGATGTTTGTCTCATTCTATTAATTTTCCTTCCCCACCACTCATTTTTCTCTATAGAAGCCATCCTTCCCTGATTCTTGCCTCTCGCCCATCCTCCCTTTTGTATCATCATACACTTATCAGAGAAATAATTGGGTGAGATGGAATCTGAGGGTAGTTTTGATTTGCATTTTTCTTTTTTATTTATTATAAACAAATGGGATACATGTTGTTTCTCTGTTTGTATATGGAGTAAAGGCACACCATTTGTGTAATCATAAATTCACATCGGGTGATATTGTTTGATTCATTCTGTTATTTTTTCCTTTCCCCCCATCTCCCCATCCCTCTTTTCCCTCTATACAGTCCTTCCTTCCTCCATTCTTGCCCCCTTCCCTAACCCTAACCCTAATCCTAACCCTAACCCTAACTCTTAACACTACCCCTCTCACCCGAAATTAGGTGTCATCATCCGCTTATCAGTAAGATCATTCATCCTTTGGTTTTTTTGAGATTGGCTTATCTCACCTAGCATGATATTCTTCAGTTTCATCCACTTGCCTGCAAATGCCATAATTTTATCATTCTTTATGGCTGAGTAATATTCCCTTGTATATATATATATACCACAGTTTCTTTATCCATTCATCAATTGAAGGGCATCTAGGTTGGTTCCACAGTCTGACTATTATGAATTGAGCAGCTATGAACATTGATGTGGCTGTATCTCTGTAGTATGCTGATTTTAAGTCCTTTGGGTATAGGCCAAGGAGTGGGAAAGCTGGGTCAAATGGTGATTCCATTCCAAGCTTTCTGAGGAATCGCCACACTGCTTTCCAGAGTGGCTGCACTAATTTGCAACCCCACCAGCAATGGATGAGTGTGTGTTTTTCCCAACATCCTCACCAACACCTATTGTTGCTTGTGTTCTTGATAATCACCAATCTAATTGGGGTGGGATGGAATCTTAGGGTAGTTTTGATTTGCATTTCTCTTATTACTAGAGATGTTGAACATTTTTTCATATATCTGTTGATTGCTTGTACATCTTCTTCTGTGAAGTGTCTGTTCATTTCCTCAGCCCATTTGTTGATTGGATTATTTGTATTCTTGGTGTAGAGTTTTTTGAGTTCTTTATAGATTCGGGATATTAGCGCTCTATCTGAAGTATGATTGGCAAAGATATTCTCCCACTCTCTAGGCTCTCTCTTCACATTACTGATAGTTTCCTTTGCTGAGAGAAAGGTTTTTAGTCTGAATCTATCTCAGTTGTTGATTCTTGCTTTTATTTCTTATGCGATGGGAGTCCTGTTAAGGAAGTCTGATCCTAAGCTGACATGTTGAATATTTGGACCTACTTTTCCTTCTATAAGATGCAGTCTCTGGTCTGATTCTGAGGTCCTTGATCCATTTTGAGTTGAGTTTTGTGCAGGGTGAGAGATAGGGGTTTAGTTTCATTCTGTTGCATATGGATTTCCAGTTTTCCCAGCACCATTTGTTGAAGAGGTTATCTTTTCTCCATTGCATATTTTGGCCCCTTTGTCTAGTATGAGAAAATTGTATTTATTTCGGTTTGTGTCCATGCCTTCTATTCTGTACCAGTGATCTACCTGTCTATTTTGGTACCAATACCTTGCCGTTTTTGTTACTATTGCTTTGTAGTAGAGTTGAAGATCTGGTTTTGCAATACCCACTGCTTCACTCTTTCTGCTAAGGATTGCTTTAGCTATTCTGGGTTTCTTATTCTTCCAGATGAATTTCATGATTGCTTGCTCTATTTCTGTGAGGTACGTCATTGGGATTTTAATTGGAATTGCATTGAATCTGTACAGCACTTTTGGTAGTATCACCATTTTGACAATATTACTTCTGCCTATCCAAGAACATGGGAGATCTTTCAATCTTCTAAGATTTTCTTTAATTTCTTTCTTTAGTGCTCTGTAGTTCTCATTGTAGAGGTCTTTCACTTCTTTTGTGAGATTGATTCCCAAGTATTTTATTTTTTTCGAGGTTATTGTGAATCGGGTAGTTTTCCTAACTTTTTTTCCTGAAGATTCATCACTTATGTATAAAAATGCATTGGATTTATGAGCATTGATCTTGTAACCTATTACTTTACTGAATTCACTTATGAATTCTAAAAGTTTTCTAGTGGAATTTTCGGTTCCTCTAAATATATAATCATGTCATCAGTGAACAGGGATAGTTTGAGTTCTTCTTTTCCTATTCGTATCCCTATAATTTCATTGGTTTGTCTAATCTGGCTAGAATTTCAAGGGTGATGTTGAATAGAAGTGGTGAAAGAGGGCATCCCTGCCTTGTTCCAGTTTTTAGGGGGAATGCTTTCAGTTTTTCACCATTTAGAATGATATTGGCCATGGACATAGCGTAGATGGCCTCTACAATGTTAGGGGATATTCCCAATACCCCAATTTTTTCTAGTGTTTTGAGCATGAAGGGATGCTGTATTTTATTGAATGCTCTTTATGCATCCATCGAAATAATCATGCGATTCTTAACTTTAAGTCTGTTGATATGGTGAATGACATTTATTGATTTCTGGATGTGAAAACAACCTTGCATCCCTGGGATAAAACCCACTTGATTGTGGTGCACTATCTTTTTAATATATTTTTGTATTCAATTTGCTAAAATTTTGTTGAGAATTTTTGCATCGATGTTCATTAAGGATATTGGTCTGAAATTTTCTTTCTTCGATGTGTCTCTGTCTGGTTTAGGTATTGGGGTGATATTGGCTTCATAGAATGAGTTTGGGAAGGTTCCCTACTCTTCTATTTCATGGAATACTTTGAGGAGTATTGGAATAAGCTCTCCTTTAAAGGTTTTTTAGAACTCAGCTGAGAATCCATCTGGTCCCGGACTTTTCTTTTTTGGTAGGCTTTTGATGACCTCTTCTATTTCATTGCTTGAAATTGATTTATTTAAGTTGTGTATGTCCTCCTCGTTCAGTTTAGGTAATTCATAAGTCTCTAGAAACTTGTTGATGTCTTTGAGGTTTTCTGTTTTGTTGGAGTATAGATTTTCTAAATAGCTTCTAATTATGTTTTGTATATCACTAGTGTCTGTTGTGATATTTCCTTGTTCATTCTGAATTTTAGTAATTTGAGTTTCTCCCTCTTTCTCTTTGTTAGTGTGGCTAAGGGTTTATCAATTTTGTTTATTTTTTCAAAGAACCAACTTTTTATTTTGTTAACTTTTTTGATTGTTTCTTTTGTTTCAATTTTGTTGATTTCAGCTCTGATTTTAACTATTTCCTGTCTTCTACTATTTTTGGTGTTGGTCTGTTCTACTTTTTCTAGGGCTTTGAGCTGTAGTGTTATGTCCTTTATTTTTTTATTTTTTCTTCATTTGTTGAATGTGTTCCATGAAATAAGTCTTCCTCTGAGTACTGCTTTCATAGTGTCCCAGAGATTTTGATATGATGTGTCTTTGTTCTTGTTTACTTCTAAGAATTTATTTCCCTCCTGATGTCTTCTGTTATCCATTCATCATATAATAGCATATTATTTAATTCCAGGTATTGGAGAAGTTTCTGTTTTTTATTCTGTCATTTATTTACAATTTCAATCCATTATGATCTGATAGAATACATGGTAGTATCTCTATCTTCTTGTATTTGCTAACAGTAGCTTTGTGGCATAAAATATGGTCTATTTTGGAGAAGGATCCATGTGCTGCTGAGAAGAAAGTTTGTTCGTTCTATGTTGGATGGTATATTCTATATAAGTTGGTTAAGTCCAAATTGTTGATTGTGTTATTGAGATCTATGGTTTCTTTATTCAATTTTTGTTTGGAAGATCTATCCAGTGGTGAGAGAGGTGTGTTAAAATCGCCTAGTATTATTGTGTTGTGGTCTTTTTGATTTCTGGAATTGAGAAAGATTTGTTTGACATACATGGATGAGCCAATGTTCGGGACATAGATATTTATGATTGTTATGTCTTCCTGATTTATGCTTCCCTTAAGCAGTATGAAATGTCCTTCTTTATCCCTTCTGACTAGTTTTGCTTGAAGTCCACATTATCTGAAATGAAGATGGATACTACAGCTTTTTTGCTGCGTCTCTGTGCATGGTATGTTTTTTCCCATCCTTTCACCTTTAGTCTTTGGGTATCTCTTTCTATGAGATGGGTCTCTTGCAGGCAGCATAATGTTGGATTTTTCTTTTTAATCCAATCTTCCAGTCTATGTCTTTTGATTGATGAGTTCAGGCCATTATCATTCATGGTTATTATTGTGATATGATTTGTATTCCCAGTCATTTGACTCATTTTTGTTTTTTGACATGATTTGGTTTCTCCTTTATTTGGCTATTCCTTTAGGCTAGTTCCTCCCGTTGCTGATTTGCATTGTTGTTTTTCATCTCTTCCTCATGGAATATTTTGCTGAGAATGTTCTGCAATCCTGGCTTTCTATTTTTAAATTCCTTTAGCTTTTGTTTGTCATGGAAGGATCTTATTTCATCGTCAAATCTGAAAGTAACTTTTGCTGGGTATAAGATTCTTGGTTGGCATCCATTTTCTTTCAGGGCTTGGTAAATGTTGTTCCAGGCCCTTCTAGCTGTTAGGGTCTGGATTGAAATACTGCTGATATTCTTATTGGTTTCCCCCTGAATGTTATTTGATTCTTTTCTCTCACAGTCTTTAAAATTCTGTCCTTATTTTGTATGTTAGGAATTTTCATAATTATGTGCCTTGGTGTGGGTCAGTTGTAATTTTGTATATTTGGAGTACTATAAGCCTCTTGTACCTGGTTTTCCATTTCATTCTTCAGATTTGGGAAATTTTCTGATATTATTTCATTGAATAGATTGTTCATTCCTTTGGTTTGTTTCTCTAAGCCTTCCTCAATCCCAATAATTCTTAAATTTGACCTTTTCATGATATCCCATAATTCTTATAGATTCTGTTCATGATTTCTTACCATCTTCTCTGTTTGGTCAATTTTGTTTTCAAGATTAAATATTTTGTCTTCAATATCTGAGGTTCTGTCTTCCAGGTGTTCTATCCTATTGATTATACTTTCTATGGAGTTATTAACTTGATTTATTGTTTCCTTCATTTCAATTATTTCTGGTTTTTTTTTTTTTTCAGTATCTCTAACTCTTTATTGAAATGATCTTGCTTCCTGTATTTTGTCTTTTAACTGTTGATTGGTGCAATCATTTAATGCCTGCATTTGTTCTTTCATCTCCTCGTTTGCTTCCCTTATTGTTTTAATTATGTACATTCTGAACTCCCTTTGTGACATTTCTTCTGCTGTGCTGTCATTGGGTTTTATTGATATAGTATCTAGGTTTGTTTAGGACATTTTCTTCCCTTGTTTTCTCATATTGGTCAGATATCAGTGGGACTCTGAGATATTGCAGATTTCCTCTATTGACTTATAGTATCCCTGTAGATTTCCAGTATATCACCCCCAGCCTTCAGTAGCCTGAATTCTTGGAGGAACTTGATAATGCAGTGCTTCCAACGAAAGCTGCCCCTAGCCTGCTACTGGGTCCAGGGCGGGGGGCTGGTTCTGTGTGGAAATCCTGTCACTGGGCGGGCCTGCTCCTAGAAGCTGGCTATAGACAGGGCCTGCCCCCACCTGAGGGAGCCGGGCTGCTTAGGGAAAGCCTGTCCCTGTCCTGCCTTGGTCCCAGAAGCCGCCTGTGGGCCAGGACCCCACCAGTGGGTTCAGGGCTTGGAGTTGTTTCTGTGCAGAAAAGCTCTCACTGGGCGGGCCTGCTCCAAGAAGCTGGCTGTGGATCTCACCTGCTGCCGGAGGGAGCTGGGCTGCTTGGGGAAGTCTCTTGCTGCCCTGTCTTTGTCCAAGAAGCACCCTGTGGGCCGGGGTTGCCGCTGGGTCCCGGACTAGTGGTTGGCTCTGTAAGGAAAAGCTCTCACTGGGTGGGCCTGCTCTGAAAACCTGGCTGTAGACCAGGCCTGCCGCCAGAGGGAGCACGTCTACTTGGGGAAGACTCTTGCTGCCCAGTCCTGCTCTGAGAAGCTGCCCAATGTCTGGGCCTGCTGATCACGCCAAGCTTCACCTGGTGGGAGAAACTCACCCTGTGGCTCTACGTTGGTCGAGTCTCTCAATACCTCCCCTTCTTGAATCCTGAGTTCTGGAGCAACGGAGATGCAGTCACCCTCTATTCCACCATCTTGGATCCTGCATTTCTCTTTTTATTAGAGATGTTGAATATTTTTTCATATATCTGTTGATTGCTTGTAGATCTCTTCTGTGAAGTGTGCTCATTTCCTTAGCCCATTTGTTGATTGGGTTATTTGTATTCTTGGCATAAAGTTTTTTTAGTTCTTTATAGATTCTGGAGATTAGTGCTCTATCTGAAATGTGTGGGGCAAAGATTTTCTCCCACTCTGTAGGCTCTCTCTTCACATTGCTGATAGTTTCCTTTGCTGAGAAAAAGCTTTTTAGTTTGAATCTATCCCAATTATGGATTCCTGCTTTTATTTCTTGTTCTTTGAGAGTCACATTAAGGAAGTCTGCTCCTAAGGCAACATGATGAAAATTTGGACCAACTTTTACTTCTATAAGGTGCAGGGTCTCTGGCCTGATTCCAAGGTCTTTGACCCATTTTGAGTTGAGTTTTGTACAGGGTGAGAGATAGGGTTTTAACTTCATTTTGCTGAATGTGGATTTCTAGTTCTGCCAGCACCATTTGTAGAAGAGGATATCTTTTTTCATTGTATGTTTTTGGCACCTTTGTCTAGTAGGAGATGACCATATTTATTTGGGTTTGTCTCTGTGTCCTCTATTTTGTACCATTGGTCTACCTGTCTGTTTTGGTGCCAATACCATGCCATTTTTTGTTACTATTGCTCTGTAGTATAGTTGAAGTTCTGGTTTTGTGATACCCCCTGCTTCACTCTTCCTTCTAAATATTGCTTTAGCTATTCTGGGTCTCTAATTCTTTCAAATGAATTTTGTGATTGCTTGCTCTATTCCTATGAGGTATGCCATTGGGATTTTAATTGGAATTTCATTGAATTTGTATAGCGCTTTTGGTAGTATGGTCATTTTGACAATATTAATTCTGCTTATCCAAGAACATGGGAGATTTTTCCATCTTCTAAGGTTTTCTTTAATTTCTTTAGTGTTCTGTAGTTCTCATTGTAGAGGTCTTTCACCTCTCTTGTGAGATTGATTCCCAAGTATTTTTTTTTTTTTTTTTTGAGGCTTTGTGAATGGGGTAGTTTTTCTAATTTCTCTTTCAGAGGATTCATCACTTGTAAATAAAAATGCATTAGATTTATGAGCATTGATTTTATATCCTGCTACTTTGCTGAATTAATTTATGAGTTCTTGAAGTCTTCTGGTGGAATTTTTTGACTCCTCTAAATATAGAATCATGTCATTGACAAATAGTAATAGAAAAATTCTTCTTTTCCTATTCCTATCCCTTTAATTTCTTTGTTTTGTCTAATTGCTCTGGTGACAGTTTCAAAGGTGATGTTGAATAGAAATGGTGAAAGAGGGCATTCCTGCCTTGTTCCAGTTTTTAGGGGGAATGCTTTCAGTTTTTCTCCATTAAGAGTGATGTTGGCAGTGGGCTTTTTTATAGATAGTCTTTAAAATGTTGATGTTCCTACTATCCCTATTTTTTTCTAGTGTTTTGAGCATGAAGGAATGCTCTATTTTGTCAAATGCTTTTTCTGCATCTATTGAAATAATCATATGATTCTTAAGTTTAAGTCTGTTAATGTGGTGGATTACATTTATTGATTTCAGGAAGTTGAAACAATCCACTAATCTTTTGACGGGCATTTTGGTTGTTACCATAATGTGACTATGGTGAATTGTGCTGCATTAAACATTCATAAGTATATATCACATAGTATGCTGACTTTAGTTCTTTTGGATAAATACAAAGGAGTGATACACCTGGGTCATATGGTGTTTCCATTCTCAGTTACTTGAGGAATCTCTATACTGCTTTCTGGATTGGTTGTACCAATTTGTAGTCTCAACAATAACACAGGAGTGTGCCTATGTTCCACACATTCTCACCAAAACTTCTTATTATTTTTACTTTTGATGATTATAATTCTAATTAGAGTAAGATAAAATTGCAATGTAACTTTGATTTGCAGATCCCTCATTCCTAGAAATATAGAACATTATATATATATATATATATTTGTTGGTCATTTATATTTCTTCTTTTAGAAATTTCTCTTTAGCTTTTTTTCTTTTAATGATTGGATTCTTTGGTTTTTGATGATAAGTATCTTTAGTTTATGTATATATAAATATATATATCCTGGATATTAATCTCATGTCAGATGACTTGTTGCTAAAGATTATCTCTCATTCTTTAAGCTCTTTTTTTTTTTTTACTCTTAAGTGTTTTCTTTGCTATGTGAAAGCTTTATAATTTGATGCAATCCCACTTATTGATTTTTGATTTTATTTCTTGAGCTTCGGAGTCTTGTAAGGAAGCCAGTACCTGTGCCAATATATTCAAGTGTTGAGCCTATATTTTCTTCTAGCATTTGAAGCTTCTGGTCTAATTCTGAGGTCTTTGATGCACTTTGAATTGACCTTATTCATCTCTGGGACAAGATGAAGCCATTATAAAAGAAAAGTTTATGTCAGTAAACATCTACATTAAAAACACAGAAAGTCACCAAATAAAATATGTAATGTTAAACCTCAATCCTGTACAAAAGAAATAAGAACTAATTTCAAAATCAGTTGAAGACAGGAAACACTTAAGATCAGAATAAAATTAATGGTATTACGAATAAAAAGGTTCGATGAAACAGAGTTTGTTTCTTGAAAGAATAACCAAGATACATAAACCTTCAAGCTAACTGACCAAAAGATAAAGATTGAAGACCCAAATCAACAAAATTAGAGATTAAAAAGGAAGTATCAAAACAGATAATTTGGAAATCCAGAGAATCATTAGTATTTCTGCTGCATGAGTAGATGTCCAGAGTGCAACCTGAGGTCTCCTTGTAGCTGTCCCTACTTGGGTTCTAGTAATCAGGCACCTGTAGTTTTTTTTCTTTTTTTTTCATACCCTATACTACTTGTTAAAGTATTGTTGGAGCTTCCGTGAGCCTAGTTCATATGTGGAATGAGGTTTCATGTCACTTGACTGATTGTGAGTGTAACTCAGCAGGAGGAGCTCTACCCTGTGAACTTAGAGTGTCCCAATCACTTTCCAGCACCTCTTATAAAAAGGGGGAGCAAACAATAGCAATAAGTGTCGTGACTGACATATAGCCTTAAAATGACTGTCAGATGCCTACCTTGACTCTACAATACTAATTGTGACACAAAGATGAATGGGGGATCAATATTTAACACAAGCAACAGCAATAAACTGTCACACACTAAACCCAGTCTTAAATGGCAGATGTCAACTCTACAGTCCACCATATTAAAAACATAACAAAATGATGGTCAGGGACAGGAATTGTATAAACTAAAGAGCTTTAACAGATAGTACAATTACAATTCCTTAAGTAGAAGAGAAAACGAGGCAGTTGTACAAGAGAAAATTTGAAAAAGTTAGGAAGTGAACAGAGTGAAATCAGGAGGTGGCAGGTGATGATAGTAAAGGAAAAAGAGAAAAAGAAAGAACTGAAAGTAATAAATAGAGGGGAATAGAGAGCAAGAGAATTTCACTAGTAGAGGGGGGAGAAGGGAAGAAGGAGAAGTAAGCGAAACAGAGATAAGAACAAACAAATAAATCAAAACAAACAAAACAAATCCACAAGAACTCTACCCTCCAAGTCAAAACAAGGTTAAATAACAAACATATGAATACATACACGTGCACACACACACACACACACACACACACACACACACACGAAAACCAATCAGCAAAGTGAGAAAACAGACACAAACATACATAGAATGAAAAAAAAAATTTTTGAAAAGGACAAAATATTTGGGAAAATATTATTTTATAATATCTTAGTATTTTATAATATAGTATTATTTTATAATATTAGGAAAATATTATTGGAAAATGAATGTCTTGTGTCCACTGAGGAGGCCGGACTGTTGGGAAGGGTGGATGTTACTGCTTATGCTGTTGCACCCTTCCTTGCATTTCTGTTTATGCTGTGTACTTCTTGGATCAAGGGCTGGGGATTGTTAAACCCAACATATTGTGTTTCTCATCAAATTGATAGCTGTTGTGACCTGAAACTGAAGCTGGTTGTAGTGACTCTCAGCTTTCCTTCTCGTAGTACAAGGTAGGATAAACCATGAAGCACTGATAACTGGAATCTTGTTTGGACAGATGAGGTCAATGCACTCCCAGTACAGTGCTGGTGCAGAGTCCTAAATGGGAAGTTCCAGTGGCTGGGGTTTAGTTCTTACTATCCTTTGGAACTTTATCAGGAGATATTTACTCTAGGGAGTTTAGATCGACACTTCTTTTTGTTCATCTGAGTCTGGTCTCTTCTGAATGTCTGAGTCTCAAAGGGTTCCTAAATATTTCATTGTGGAGTGAATGAACTAACCTTCCATCAGTCTCACATATTTCACCACTATGGATGTGGTTTTCTCAGGATC
The DNA here is from genome assembly GCF_902686455.1 of Sciurus vulgaris. Lineage (NCBI taxonomy): Eukaryota > Metazoa > Chordata > Mammalia > Rodentia > Sciuridae > Sciurus > Sciurus vulgaris. The sequence continues at coordinate 78,933,172 of NC_136472.1, forward strand.
TGACCTGAAGTGCAGATGCACCTGTCTAGTTCATGGCTTCTCTCAAATTAGTTGCATGAACTGTCAGAAACAAAGAGAATGCAAGTCTCTCTCCCTTTGGCATCCTGGGCTGGATTTCCCAGGGCAAAATCATCTCTGTGCCTGTTTCAGTCTTGCTGAGCCAAGGACACTCTGGACCCCACGGCAGGTATCTGTTAGGATGGACTGGGAAGGCTATCAACCACTGAAAGGGGCACATAGCCACGGGCAAATGCCTCCTCTCTCAACTCTGATCACCAGCCAAGAGATTCAAACTACTTTTCAATCATCAGCCCACTTTGCTGTTCCTGGGTCAGTTAAGATCAGCCTCCCTCTCTGTTCTAGAGTTCGTCTATACCAAATTAATCCATAATGCTTTTTTCTCTTTCTGACTGTATTACCCTCCCTCCCCGGGGAACTCTTGACATGGCTACAGGTAAAGCTGGCGTTACTTCAACATATCACTTCTTGTTTGATGTTCAAAGCTTCTGAATTTTTGTGTCTCTATGGTTATTTTACTGTCCAATGTTGAATTTCAGTGAAATCCTTTAGTCACCCACCTCTTGAGAAACAATATTCCTGCTGCTTGAATTTCAAGCTGTGGAGCAACTGGAAAGTGAACCCTTCCTCTGATCTTTCATGTTCCTGACCTCCCATTTTCTTAAGATAGAATCTTCCTGTGAACACAGGTCCAAGCATGATTGATGCAAATCTTTTTGGTCTTTCTTTTCTTCTTGTTTGTGTGTATGTGTGTGTGCTTGTGTGTGTGTGTGTTTCTTTTACAGTGTTAGAGATTGAACACTTGCCTCATGCATGCTAGGCAAGCACCCCAGCACAGCACTGAGCTACACTTTAAAAAGACTATTATTATTTCATGCCATGGAAATGTTCTCCATGCTCCTGAGGTTTGATACTTGGACACTTCTCTAGACGTCTCCCTCTTGAGTGCCTGTGATTATGGCATGGGGGATTTGGAAAAGTACTATTGGTGAAGTTGATCAGCGGCTAGAGAGATGGCAGGCAAGATAAGAATGGTGGAGGAAGTGATCATAAATAACAAATTTACAATGAAAATATTTGGAACAATTTATATGAAATAGTGATGTGGCACAAAACAGAAATATGGTATTTGTTACATAAGTGAAATAAGAACTCAGCTAATGAAATTCAGACATTCTGCTCTTCTAACACACCATGTTTTTTGTTTTTTGTTTTGTTTTGTTTTGTTTTTAATGAAAATGCATCTAGGTAGGTTCCACAATCTAGGTATTGTGAATTGAGCTGCTGTAAACATTGATGTGGCTACGTTACTGTTGTATGCTAACTTTAAGTACTTTGGGTATAAACCAAGGAGTAGGATAACTGGGTCAAAAGGTGGGTCCATTCTAAGATTTCTGAGGATTCTCCACATGCTTTCAAGAAGCTGTGGTATATATATTATTCAGCCATAAAGAAGAATAATATTATGGCATTTGCAAATAAATGAATGGAATATCATGCTAAGTGAAATAAGTCATTCCCAATAAACCAAAGGCTGAATGTTTTCCCTGATAAGTGGATGATGATATATAGTGGGGGTGGGGATGGAGAGTGAGAGAAGAATGGAGGAAATTTATGTAGAAGGAAATGGGGAGGGTATGAAAAATGGTGGAATGAGACAGACCTCATTACTCTAAGTACACATATGATTACACGAATGGTATGAATCTACATTGTGTACAACCATAGAAACAAAATCATGTACCCCGTTTGTGTACAATGATTCAAAATGCAGTCTGTAAAAAATAAAAAAATAAAAAATAATTAAAAAAAGAAAATGCACTATATCCACATACATTTATATAAATATATGCATATATACACATGCATAAACACATTTTTAAAATTCAAATATATGAATATCATAAACCTCCCCAAATCACTATAATTTAAAAATAGTTTTACCACCTGTATCTGTCTCACCATCTTTCTCTCTTTCCCTCTGTCTCTCTTTTTCACATACACATGGGTGTGCACACACACACACACACACACACACACACACACACACAAACTTATACACATCCCCCCAAATTGGAATTCTGCAGTTCATTTACCACTAATTTATTATGATTCCCATTACATTAAATAGTTATGCAAAGCATTCTATTAGTAGTGTTGTATTCCACAATATGGATGTGCCAGAGCTTACTTAACTGATTTTCTACTTTTGTATAGACAGGTCATTACAAACTTTTTCCCTGATATAAATACACCAGCATGAAAACACTTTGGAATAAATCTTTATTCTCATCTTATTATTTCTTTAATATGTTTTTTGAAACCAGAATCACTAGGGAAAAGAACATCAACATATCTAGACTCCACATAAATGTTGCTGCTAAATTGTTTTACAAAATTATGACAATTTATTTTATCAGGTGTAGCATTTGCTACCATTTCAGATCCTCTTTCCACTATAACTCAGCTGCTTCTGAGCAGTCTGAGAAGTTAGCAAAAAAAAAAAAAAAAAAAAAAATCATGAATGTGGAAAAACTTCTGTCTCCTTCTAATAGCATAGGACATAAATTTAAAGATGGGAATTTCTAGAAGAGATATCAACATATTTTATTCAGCATGAAATATTTTAATTCCTGTGCAAAGACAGGAGACAAAAGATCAATAGAAAATGATAAAGAAATAGTGGAATTCTTGTAGGAAAAATAAAATCTTTAAGTTTGAAACAAATTTTCTATTTTACCTCCCAGTAATGTTGTAGTGAAAATTCTTGTATGGTTACTTATTTTTTTTTTTCTTTTTCTCTGTATGGCTTTCAAACGTCCCTGATGACTTTTAAAAACAAATATTTAAGCCCACATGCCATATTAATATATAAAAGGGTAGAAGTGTATACATTACACTCCTGTTACTGACTTGCCAATGGCACAATGTCTTCTCTATCTCATAGCAACTTCTGTGGCAAAAGATCTGTAGTTCTACCCCACAGCCGGTTTCCCCATCTTCCATTCTAGCACAGTTCACATACTGACAACTGGACCACTCCTTCCTCTACATGACTACCTCAGGTCAACAATGATGCTCTTCAGTGTCTTGTTTTTCTGACTAGTTCCGGGCTTCACATGAGGTACTATAAGGGTTTTATCATTGTGAGAAAGGTGGGATTTTTTTTTTTTTCATGTAAAAAGGGAAAGATATTTTAGAGAAAAAAAAGTGTTAGGATGAGCAGGTTTGTGTGCTTGGAGTAGTAAACTGGTAAATTTGCTGAATTAAGAGAAAATATTTGAAGGTTGTGTCTGTGATGCTAAAATAATTTGAATTTTTATACTTTCAAAAATATTTATTAAGAATCAACCATATGCCAGACTTATTTCAAGTTAGTGAGTAGGAGAAGGGTGTAAGAATAAAACTAGAAGCAAGCAACACAATTTTTGTAGCATTCAGGGTTATGGAGGAATTGCAACCTGGTAATCTGGAAAACATTGGCCAGAGAATGGTGGTTGTGTTGTATTTATATCATGGCCAGAGAGAGACCTGTAATGATATTTGAACAGAGACTGTCAATAAAAGTAACTTTGTCATGAGAAGATCCTAAGCTTGGAAATTCAAAGGAGAGAGAATTGAGGGTATTGTTATTTTTTTCCTGAAAGAGAGTAATTCTTATATATAAAAATCATATCATACATTGATTACAACTTTGGAGTGAAAATTTAAGATAAATTCAAAATGATGTAATGAGCAATAAAGAAAAATGTAAGCAAGGGAGGAATGTGGTCTGGCTTGTTCTTCCAAGTTTCACTGTTCGCTGAATGAAGATTAAATTGTAAAGTAGGAAAGACCAAGGTGGGATAATAATGCCAGGGGCCATATTAGAGTTTGTATGTATTCTAAATATAATTACCCTATTTATGGCCATCTATTTGAAATTCTCAAACACTGAATTTGAGTTGGTTAAATGAGGAAAATGTCTAATAACTCCTTCAATCTGTTGAGTTATCTTTGCTCACATCAAAGTCTTGCCAACATTAAATTCCTTTTCCAGACTCCCCCATGCCTCACTTCCCCAGAGTTGTCCATCAGTTCCAACTCCACAGCTCTTCTATCAATTGGATTGACTGGGTCACTTTGTAGAAAACCAACTGACCATAAATGTAAAGGTTTATTTATTGATCCACAGTTCTTTTCCATTGATCTGTGTGTCTATTTTGTCAATATCATGCTGTCTTGTTTACTGTAGCACTGTGTGAAGTTTTAAAATTGGGACTGTAAGAATCCTCCATTATATTTTGAGCTGGTCGGTTTTTGCAGCTATTTGATAGTAATTCTATAGACCACATCAATTTAGGGAGTATTGAAATATTAACCATGTTGTTTTCCAGTCCTTGAATAAATTCATTTAATTAGGTCTCTTTAAATATCTTTCAACAATGTTTCGGAATAAAATGTTGTACAATTCTATTGTTACTATTATTCTTAATTATTTAAATTCTTTTGTGATACCACCTTACCATCTGGTTACTTGATATCTTCTCTAATTGCTTCAGTCATTATTATTTCCTCAAGAATTTGACAAATTATATTCAAGGACAGATACACACATGTTAGCAACTCCTGTTTCTTAATGTGTGCCTATTAATTGTTCTGACTCCACAAGTAGTGTGCCAACTTCTTAAGTGCAGGGTCAATGCATTCATATTTTGTTTAGTCATAAGTGGGATAGAATTTTCCTTTTTATATAATATGTCTACAATGTATCATTATCTATTTTTATCTTATAATTCAGATTTAATGTTTTTAATGGTTCTGGTTTATATCAATCACTGTGGGATAGGATATAATGTATTAGATTCTGGTAACTCTTGATTTCTCCAACTTCATGACCTATATTTCCCACTAAAATGATGATAATTTACTTAGAACCCATATACATATAAGGCTACTTCACATTGTATGGTTTTGTGTGTGTTTTTCCATTTCTTTAAGGATCTTCTTTCTTACAACTCCCTTGCTTTCTGGCAGGGAAATGTTTGTTGAATCTCAGTTATAAAACCCAGGGTACCCAGATGTATACCCATTTGTGTCATTATTTGCTCTTATTAGTGTGTTGACTCTTTCTTTGCATGGTTTATTACCATGTTTGCAATTATGAGATGACTGATTCTCTTATGAGTTCTAGGCTGTAGGTAGGCAGTGTTGATGCCTTGCTCTTTTTATGAATTCCATTGTCTTCAATGGACTCATGCTTATAGTAGATGTTCAATGATGATTCAATTAAATGTGGGAATTAACTAATATTTCCACTAGATTTTGGTGTAAATATCCTATTTTACAAGAATGTTACAAAAATATTTAGTACTTATTGTTTATTTACCTTCTCTATCAATTTAATTTGAACAATTTTATTGGGTATTCTGAATAATTTTTGATTTGCAAAATTTTAAAATTTGCATAATTTATCCTATTTAAACCCACATGAGATATTGTTGGCAATATTTTTCCTTGGGAGAAGGTAGCAAGTCTGGCTATAAACTGAGGATTTGGCTTGGACATAGGGACTGCTAGAGGGAAAAAGAAAACAGAAGTTGATATGAAACATTGGAATTTAGAGAATCCCAACTAGGGAAATCCTGAGATTTCTCCTCAGGAAGCGAGATGCAACCTGAAATCGTATGTGAGATGTTGACAGGCCCTGAGGTCTCACACCATTTGGATGTGGATGACCAGTGAAAGCAATATTACCTTCCTCACACACAAGAGCAATTTTTGTTTCAAGATAGCGGACATATTTTGTGTCTCTGTACAATGGGACAAAACTTGAAAGCATCAAAACATTGAATGGACAGATAGGATTATCCTTGGGTGTCGCTATGCTGAGAAGATATACCTCTATGGCCTCATCCCAGTTTGGGATTTCTATCTGAAAAGTCAGGGTTATGATGAAATACAACATTGTAATGCAGCCTGATATAACTTGTGGTAAATCACTTGTGGTAATAGCTGCTCTGATTGACTAAAAAATCAAAGTTAAATCCTTTTCTGATAGAAAATAACAGTCATCAACAATTTTCATAGCCCTATCATGTAAATTATCACTCATACAATAATTTAAAAATATAAACCAAAGAGCAAAACATGACCACTTCCAAAGAAGAAAACAAACAATACAAAAGAAGCATACCATCTATTTCAGAAATAATGTAAATATAAAGAAAATTTTAAAAAATATATAGTATAAAATTCGATAAAGAATGACATGGGCAAAATATACAAAATGAAGAATATCAAAAGAAAACTTACACATATGAATACTAATGAATAATCTAGACCTTGCAAAATACTCATTGGAGACCTTTTTTCAGATCACTATAGAAATGGAAAGACAATGATTAGAAATTTTCAAAATGAAGCACATGATGTAAAAGGAATGAGAGACTAGAAAAGAACAGGGAAAACACGGTGTTCAATCCATCAGACCAAGAGACATAGGAAGATTCATATATGGAAAAAGAAAATAAAAATACACAATGTTTGAATCAATCAATGACTGAAATTTTTCTGAAAATGAAGAAAGATACCAATTAATATATTTAAGAAGTTTAAAGATCCAAGAGTTAAAAGAAATATAAAAAAATACATTCCTAACTATATTATAGAAAAACTGCCAAAAAAGACAGATAAAAGGAGAAAAGCAGTATCCCATTTGTTTACAATAAAAAAAATAATTGAACACACAAAAAAAGAAAAATTATATATTAATTAGATAACAAAATTTTAAAAAGCAGAGAGAGATTGAGAGTGTGAATGCAAGAATGAGAAAGTTGACTTTCAAAAGAAACAATGGAAGCCTAAAGCAATCTGAAGACAATACCATGGCTCATTTGAAAGAATAAAAAAACCCACCTACCTAGAACAAGCTATAGTGAGCAAGTATTTCCAAGAGAAGATAAATAGTGTATTATCAGATAAAGAAAATGATGAGTAAAAGTACTGTAGACTGAAGACTCATATTAATAAGAAAAATAACACTGAAGAGAGATTGCCTCCCTCAAAAAAGCATGCATTGCAAAGGGTATGTATGTAAATAAAAAAAATTAATTTCACTTTTTGTAAGAACTTATAACACTAAACAAAGTATATCAAATCAATTGTATAAAGAGTGTGATGGCTGAATAAAGTTCACTGGTTACAGCGTATTTACAGTATTTGAAATGTGATGAGATCAATAACTTCAGGCAGGTTGCACTAGAAATTATCATTAAAGAGTAAGACCTTGAAAGATAATCAAATAAATAAAATTTAATTAAAAGTACAAACTTATACCAAAAGAAGAAATAATGAATGTGGTAACACAAACTAATGGTATAGACCTTAAATTATACTTCAGACTTCAGTAGCAAAAACAGCATGATATTTGTACCACAATAGACATGAAGACCAATGGAACTGCATAGAAACACAGGGACAAACCCACATAAATACAGTTATCTCACTAGACAAAGGCACCATACACATACATTGGAGAAAAGATAGCCTCTTTAACAAATGGTGCTGGGAAAACTGGAAATCCATTTGTAACAAAATGAAATTAAATCCCTATGTTTTACCCTGAACAAAACTCAACTTAAAGTGGATCAAAGATCTAGACATTAGACTAGAAACCCTGCGCCTGTTAGAAGAAAATAAAGGCCCAACACTCCATTGTCAGTTCAGGAACTGATTTCTTCAACAAAACTCTTAAAGTGCAAGAAGAAAATAAGGATCAGTAAATGGGGTAGAAAGGTTTTTCACAGCAAAGGAAACAATCAAGAGTGTAAAGAGAGAGCCTTTGGAATGGGAGAAAATCTTTGCCAGTTGTACCCTCAAATAGAGCATTAATCTCAAAAAAACTGAGCAACATAACCAGGCATGGTAGTACATGCCTGTAATCCCAGCAGCTCAGGAGTCTGAGGAAGGAGGATCATGAATTCAAGGTCAGCCTCAGCAACTTAGCAGGGCCCTAAGTAACTCAGATCCTGTCTAAATAAAATGTAAAGAACCGGAGATAGGGCTCAGTTTAATCCCCAGTACCAAAAAAGAGAGAGAGAGAGAGAAAAAAAAAAAAAAAAAAAAAAACAACAACAAGAACAAAAAAGCTACAGAAAATAAACCAATTAATAAATGGGCAAAGGAATTGAACAGGCACTTCATGGAAGAAAAACATATGAACGGTCAATGAATAAATGAAAAATAGTTCAACATCTCTAGCAAATATAGAAATGCAAATTAAAACTACAACTGAGATTCCATCTCACTCCAGTCAGAATGGCAACAATCAAGAATACAGGTAACAATAAGTGTTGGTAAATATGTGGGGAAAAGCGACACTCATGCATTGCTTGTGGGACAGCAAATTGGTGCAACTACTCTGGAAAGCAATATGGAGGTTCCTCAGAAAACATGGAATGGAACCACCATTTGACCCAATTATCCTAGTCCTTAGTATATATCCAAAGGACATAAAATCAGCCATACTACAGTGATGAAGCTGCATCAATATTTAAAGCAGCTCAATTTACAATAGCTAAGCTGTGGAATCAGTCTAGGTGCCTTTCAACAGATGAATGGATAAAGAAAGTGTGGTATAAATACACAATGGAATATTACTTGACCATAAAAATGCATTTGCCGGTTGAATGGATGGATAAGCCTATCCCCAACAACCAGTCAAATGTTCTCTCTGTTATGTCCTTGCTAAACCACGAAAAGGTGAGAGGGAAAGAACAGAAGTTCAGTAGATTAGACAAAGAGGAATGAAGAGAAGGGAGAGGGAACAGGATTAGGAAAGAAAGTGGAATGAATCTGATATAATTTTTTTATGTACACATATGAATACATCGCAGTGAATCTCCTCATCATGTATAAACACAAGACTGGGATTCTGATTAGAATAATATGTACTCCATGTTTGTATAAATGTCAAAATATACTCTAATTGTCACATATAACTAAAAAGAACAATAAAAATAAATATAATTCACAATTAAAAATGATGCTACACAAAATAAAGCAACAAATGGTAGATTTAAACAAAATTTTATTGGTACCAATAACATTCCGTGTAAAATAAATAGTAAAGTAAAACGACAATGATTGTCAGAACATGTGCATACACACACACACACACACACACACACACACATACACACACAGAGATCACCAGGACATTCTGTTTATAAATGCAAGAATCAATGGTTAAAAAACAGGTCACACAAATACTCATCCCAAGAAAACAGGCATGGTTATATAATATGAGGTAATGCATGTTTTAAGGGAAATACATTTTACTGAGGACAAGAAGCACATTATATAACAATAAAATAAACAATTTAAACTTAACATATGGGGATAATAAATTTGTAAGAGCACAGGACCCAGTTTCAAATTATTCCTGGCAAAAGCAATGTATTAAAAGAAAGTGCTGAGTACAGTGGCCACGCCTGTAATCTCAGAGGCTTGGGAAACTGAGGTAATAGGATCACTAGTTCAAAGCCAGCCTCAGTAATTTAGCAAGGCACTAAGCAACTCAGGGAGACACTGTTTCTAAGTAAAACATAAAAAAATGGGCCCCTGGGATGTAGCTCAGTGGTTAAGTGCCCCTGAGTTTAAGCTGTGGCAAAAAAAAAAAAAAAAAAAAAAAAGGAAAAAAAGCATTTAAAAACAAATCAAATCAATGATAACAAATACATTTTAACATACATCTTCCAGTAATTAGTAGAATAAGTGGGCAATAACTCAAACTTGATAGATATACATAGAATTACACTTGATACTTGTATACTACATATTTTTCTCCAGTGCACATGAAAGTTTTATAAAATGAGCCAGATGTCATGATAGTAAGCACACCAGAGAATTTTTTCAAGTATTAAATTCATAACAGTATGTATTCTTACCCCAGCAGAATTAAATTAAACTAATAGATAAAAGAAGATCACAAAATATTTGGAAATTAAGGTACCCAAATACTTAAGGGTTGAATACTCTTAAAATACTTAAGGGTTAAATGAAAACTCACAGTGGAACTTTGAATATATATTGAATTAAACAATAATATGATTATTACTTGAATTCTAAAAAGCAATGATTAGAAATATGACTTAAATACAATAGAAAAGTCAAAAAATAAAAATAAATAACCTTGCTACCAATGTCAGAAAACCAAAGAAAATTATGTCAAATTTTGGAAGAATATGTAAAAGTAAACAAAAAAAGCAGAAATCAAAGAATCCCAAAAGAGATAATCTGTGAGCACAGAAGTATGTATTTAAAGTAAATTAAGCTAAATGTCAAAACCTACTTAATTTGATTAGAAAGAAAATATAATGTATGATAAACACAATATATTATAGGTAATAAATAAAAATGCATCATAAATACTATTTGAATGCATATACTATGTTAAATAAATTTTAAAGGCAACTTATCAAAGCTGACATAAGAAGATACAGATCATCTTAAGTCTTATTAAAGATTGTTAAGGGAATTTGATCCACAGTTAAAGATTTCTGGGAAACTATTTCTGGCTCATATTTATTGCATAATAAACTTCTAAATATTTAACAAATAAATTAAATTAATTGCACAAAAAGTCTTTCAAACAATAGTACAGAAGAAGTAACATTCAACTCATATTATGAAGCAATATTCATAATAGTATTATCTTCAAAATTTTATCAGGACTTTGCAAGAATAAAAAAAGACTTTATACCAACCTCATTCACAAGAATGGACACAAATATCCTAAACAAAATATTAAAAATCTAAAAGCAGCAATTAACTTAAACAATGTCATACTATAACAAAGGAGGGTTTATTCCAGAATTAAAGATAGTTTCAACATTGAAAACTCAAGGCAACATTCTTTACAGTAATAGAATAAAGGCGAAAACACAGGATAATCTCAAGATATAGAAAAAGTAATTTCAGAAAATCAGTAACTTTATGATAAAGAATATCAGCATAGCAGTTAATTAATTATTTTTATTATTATTATTATTATTTTGCAATAATAGGGATTAAAGCCAGGGGCACTCTAAAACTGAGGTTTGTCCCCATCTCTTTTCATATTTTTTAATCTTGAGACACAGTCTCACTAAGTTGTCCAGGCTATCCTCAAATTTTGTATCCTCCTGTCTCTGTTCCTGGAGTCTCTAACTAAGATGACAGGAATGAACCACAGTGCCAGGCATTTAACACATACTTCAGGGTGATTTGGAACACTTCCTTTCAGCTGAGTCACAAGACAAAAGATGCCCATTAGGTCTCTTTTACTGAATACCAAGTTGAAGTTCAGAACCAGTTCAATATGTTTAGAAAAATTTAAAAATTTATCAACATTGGAAAAGAAAAAAAGTAAATCTATCATTATTTATGGATGACCTGATATTTTTGTAGAAAAAATACAAAGCCATATAATAACACTGTAGGAATAAATAAATGATTATAGACTACCATTTTATGTGATCAATTGTTGGGGGCTGTGCCATGTGGTCCTGGCGGCCAGCTGGAGGTTGTTTTGATCACACCGGCAGTGAGGAGGTTGATTAATATAAGCACACCCAGGTGATTTATCATTGGCCATATTCAATTAAGTCCACACACACAAGGTGTGCACAGGTGTTCCCAAGTGCTCCTGCTCGGGCCTGCTCGTTTTGACCTTTGCAGTGATAGGGCAGCTGGCTCCTCGCCTGATCTCAACTGGTGTGGCCCCACCCTCCGCCTCCTGGAGGGAATATAAACGGGCAGTAGGTAGAAGCAAAAAGCAAAAGCAGCTAGCAGAGAGAAGAAGCAGCAAGCAGTAAGCAGCAGGCAGCGGCAGAAGACAGATGGTAGAGTGGAGAATTGAGAACACAACTCTAGGCCTCAGATAGATAGTAACTAGTTCACAGGATGTGGGACATACCTCTAAGAAGAAGCAGCAGAACTCTAAGAAGAAATAGATCTCTAATAAGCGTAGAAGCCTGTCTTTCTCTCAAACTTTCTCTATAAGCATAGAAGCCTGTCTTTCTCTAAAAACTTCCTGTAAAAGCAAAGTCTCTCTTCCTCTAAGCAAAGTCTCCCTTCCTGAAAAGCAAAGCCTATCTTCCTCTCAAAGCCACTCTTCCTCTAAAATCAAGTAAGCCTCTTTTCCTCTATAAGCTAGAGAATAAGCAAGCAAGCAAGGAAGCAGCACAGGAATAGAAGTAGTTTATTTCCAGTCCACCTCCAATAAATACCCGCGCAATTGTTGCTGCAGGCGGTAACAAATATCCACAGGATTGTTGCCGCAGGCGGCGACAATCAATGTACATCACAAACTTAGTTTTGTATACTAGCACCAATAATTAAAAATAAAATTTAACCATATCTCTACATTAGTGCCACAAAACACTATGTATCTTGTGATGAATTTAATAGAATAATTTCAAAGCCTCTACAAAAAATGTTCTTTGAAATAAGGTTTATATAAATTTTATAAAATTAATGAAGATGTCATTTATCGGTGAAGATGTCAATTATCTCTAAATTTATCAGTAAATTTAGTGCAATTCAAGTCAAGTCAAATTCTTGTATTCTGGAAATTGACAAGCTAAGTTTAAAGTTTATATGAAAATGTAAAATGACTTGGAATGATCTAGACTATCTTGGAAAATAAAAAATTTGGCAAAGTTAAAGTACCAAATTTTAAATTATGCTATCACAGTAGAGTAACTAAGGTAGTGGAATGCTGGAGTAAAAATAGACAAGTGGACCAATTAAATAATGGAGAATGCAGAGCCACACCCATAATAAAACTTTCATTTGATTTATGTCAGATTTAATTGTAATTTAGTGCAGAAATACATGATGTCTATAATAACAAGATTCTAGGAAAAAATAAGTATATATTATGAAAAATAATGAACCATGATCTTTACCTCAAAAAAAAATATATATATATAAATGAAGCTGACATGGATCATACATGTAAAATGTAGCAGGTGAAGTACTAAAACTTATAGAGAAAATTACCAAAAAATACTTTCTGGCCATAGAGCACACAAAAATTTCTGGAAGAGAGAACAAAATTTACTAAATATGTAAAAAATAATGAGACCCTTATTACAATTAACATATGATAACTATATAATTAGTTAGTACTCGAAAAGTCAAGCCAGGGACCAAGAGTGGATCCTATCAATGCATATACATGGCAAAGCATTCAACTTACTAATATATAAAGTTTAGTAAAAATTAATTAAAAGAAGACAGCTAACAATACATATATTGAGAAAAGAAGTCTTTCTTAACAGAGGCTAACTAAACTCTACTACATGAAAACATTTATAACATTAATTAATCTTAAGGAAATGCAAATAGAAACTAAAATGAGATATGAAAATGGCATTTTGAAATAGTTTTAATATAAAAATTTGTAGTGTCAAGTGCGGACAAACATGAAGCAAATGGAACTTTCATCCTTGCCTGATAGGATTGTACATCAATGCAAGTGCTTTTGACAAAACCCCTTCAAGACTAACATATTCCTACCTAGACATTCCAACATTTTCAATCCTTAGGAACATATTCAGGAGAAATAAGATCACAAACTCACAGTGTACAAAAAAAGGATATATAGAAAAATGTACACAGCAAATTTATTCAGAAAAGCTCCAAAATGAGGTAACAACCTAAATGTCCTTCAATAGGAGAATATGTAAATAAAATATGGTATAGCGCTACAGTGGACTATTGAACATCCCAAAAAGGAGCCACTGGTATTCTTAATAAAATGGATGGAACTTACAAATACAATGAGTGAAAGAAGCCAGAAACTAAGATGTAAACTAAGATATATTTATTGTAAAACATACACACACACACACACACACACAAATTAATTGTCAAAGAATTCAGAAATGGGGTTATTTGTGGACAGGTGGAGAAGGCATACTGACGGAGAAGCAACACCTAGGTGTCATAAATATTAACTCTTCACCCCAGTAACTAAGTGAAGATGTATATGCAAATACTCATATGTCTTTATTAAGACTTACACACAGTACCATAAGTCATGCATCAATATAAAGGTTTTAAAAAAGAGGAATTTGAAATTTTCAGAGCTTATAAATGCAATCTACCTATACCTTTCTTACAATTGGCAGAGTTTGACTTCTAAACCAGATTTACATGTCTGCAAAATTCAAGTTTTTTTTCTTGATTCTTTCTCTCAAATAGATTTCTTTTTTAAAATGTATTTAATTTAAATTTATTAATTTATTTATTTATCTTTTAATTTTTTACAGACTGCAGTTTGGTTCATTGTACACAAATGGTGTATGTCATTTCGTTTCTACGGTTGTACACTATGTAGATTCATACCATTTGTGTAAGACCACTGACCCTTTTATTTTCTTTTTCTCTTCTCATGACTTACAGCAACTAACTTAATTATTTGAGGCATCAAATGGAAGAAATAGTCATTTGAGCGATCATGAATATGATTTATAATTCTTAATAGCTTCTATTTCAAAAGCTATTAACATTTTTCCCTTAAAAGATTGAAGGCATACCCTTTGACCTGGAAATACATAATGACACTGATCACACTGAGAATAATAGTCTGATTTAAACAAAAGGAAGAGAAGGCAAGAATATTTTGCCTTGTATTATATCATTTGATCATCTCCATAGAGGAAATAAAATTTTTCAACTTAAATATGTCATAGCCTTTGGCAAAAAAGTCAATTATCAGAAGACATAGTAAGTTGCTGTTAAAAGTCACTTTTAGATTTGCTTGTGTGCAAGTGTGTGTGTGAGTATGTGAATTTGTTTCCGAAAGGAGTTGCAGTTAGTAATAACAAATGTAATTATTGCATATGTATAAAAAAGACACCTTAGTAGAAAAATCAGGGCAGAATAGAAGTTAATGTCAACATGTGCTTAGTGTAATGATCAATGTAATTTTAGTGACTGCCCTTCAAACTTACAAATTCACAGTTTTGAGCTTCCTTACAGCCAAAACAAAATAGTAAATGAATCAGAGGGTAAATACCTCCATGCACCTTTTATATGATTGAATTCCAATAGATTTCTTATAGGTGACTTTATAGAAAAAATCTAACAGATGTTATCTGCAATAACATGGTTATTGTTCCTAAAATAGCACATTTATATTGCTCATTCTGGTACTGACTTTCAATAAAATGCAAGGGCATGACTTTAAAATGCAGCTTAGTAGAGGTAAACTAACTTCGTTTAGATTTAAAACATTTTTAGCAATCATTACAATTTAAAGTTTCCTGAAAGAGTAACTGAACACATTGCACCTAAAATATTTTACCAAATTAACATTTCAATAGCTTGAAAACAGTCATATGACTTACGATGTCTTCTCTAGTAACACAAATCTCTGATAAGAGACGCAGAGCAGAGATATAACCTTAAGCAAACGGGAGCCTGGAAGTGTCACCACTGATCAACCACTGAGATGTAACAAGAGATAAATAAATCTCTGTTGATTTAAACCGCTGCAATTTGGGTTGCAATTTGTTGAGTTGAGCAAACTTGATAAATATGTAAATCACGTTGATAAAATGCTTTAGGAAAATGGAGTGGAAAATCTTAGAAATACGATTATTTTCCTCATCCAAATGGAGTACTAATAATATCCTTATGGAGGTTAAGGATTCATATAGTAAAGTAGAATAAAATAATGTATAGTTTATTAGAGTCTACAAATTATCTAAGACAATTGAAATATGTTTTTATTTAAATTAATGTTTTAAAAATTCCTTGAAAATTAATTTCTTCTATTTCATAGATAAGGGATTACCAACAAAACCAGTTCCAATGTCCACCCACTGAGAAAGAATGAGAGAGATGTGAACACATGTATTCCTGAATTTAGAAGTCAAATTCTAGGCCATTTCTCAAAAGTATCTTTTCTTCATTAAACAACATTAGGTTGAGACTAATATAAATACAAGTGAAAATATAAGTTTGAAGATTTATATTTAATAAAGCACAGTCAAAATTGTTTTAAGCCAAACAGTGTCCACTATAGTGCAAAAGACATGGTTACTTGCCGTAGACTTCATACTATTCCACTGGACTCTCAGAACCTGGATGACTATGAAAACCTCATGATAAGTGTATGGCTTCCCTGAAGCTAATTAATTTACTTTCCAACAGAAAGTGTGAATTTCTAGAAAGAATACTGACCTTTTATATTCAGAAATTGTGAATATAATTCTACAGTTCCTAATTCAGCTTCATTTTCTCAGGAATCTTAGGTAAGTATTTTGACTTTCAAGTTTTTAGCTCCTTCGTCTCTGCATTAAAAATAATAACTACTTGAGAATTATGTTGGGAGCATTGAATATGATATTCCAGACTCTAAAACAAAAAAAAAAATGGAAGTTATTTTTTTCCTTTGTAAGTTTCTGCACTGAGATTTCCATTGAATGCTTATTAAATGTCATTAAAGGCTATACTTATTTTCCTTGCTATATTCTTGTACCTGATTTTCATATTATAATATAAAAGCCGAATTATGGAATGATGCTTTCATTTTACTGAGAAAAACATGTTTGTGTTAAACATTTTAATTTGTAGAATTATTCGTTTGTGTGTGAGTGTGTGCACCTGTGCTTGGTGTATCCCATTGATAATATCCAAAACTCATTCCTAATACATTTTGAATATTCATTTTGGAGGATTAAAAAATCCAGAAAATTGGGGTTTGGCCCTGAACAACACCACTAGAAGTCCCTCCCTGCTATCATACCAGCAAAATGATGCTTTAAGTAGTTTAATTCTATGGTATCTGTTGCTCAAGTATATTTTCTTTTACTGTTTGACTACTAATTTTATTCCATTTCAGATCCCACCTGAGCAGCCTTTCCTTTGCATTTATCCTCTCTTTTCCTTGTCAAATGACTTAGTTCCCCTTATACTTTCTAATCATTTTAGCTTAGCCTCAACTCTCTGATTCTTGCTTGCTTTTTTCATGCAGTACATCTCCAGTCGAGATGTAGCCATTCAAATTCTAAATAATAATAATAATAGACATTCTAGGTGCCTACTGTGCAACAGAAAGAAAATTAAACATGTTTTCCATATTGTCTGGTGTAAGTCATGAAGGAAATACAACTATTTTTGCCATTATACGAATGATGAAACAAAATTTTAAGCATTGAGGCACACATAGAAGTGGCTAAGCCATGATTTGAAATCAAATATCAAAATTCAGGATTTATTTTCTAATATTTTGTTCCATTTGGAGCTAAATTCCACTTGTTTCTGTCCTATATATGGGATCTATGTATAACCATGAATAATTCATTTAAATTCTCTGAGGTGTATGTAGAAAGAAAGTGTGGAAAGGATTAACTGTGCCCTATCCTTTGGAGCAGTTCATGAATTTTATGTCTGATCTAGTTGAAGCCAAACACTCATCCAATAATAAAAATCTATTTCAAAATCATATGGGAATATCTGAGTCCTATTTCACAAACCCTCTGTACTCACAGGGTCACATCCCCCATCCCTCAAATATACCATTGGACCTTCTTACAGATTGTCAGCCAGATCTTGGACTTATAACTTGTAAACCTTAGAGGTAACAGAAGCTGAGAAAATCTGCACTTTTTAAGCTGAGCACACAGACACATTCCATTAACTTATGTAGATGAGTTGCTTTCTTTTTCTTTTAAGGTATCAGCTAATCCCAATATATTTAAATAATGATAAAGTATCATACATACATATATAAAGTATACATAGATACTTTGTCATACCACATTTTTCTTTATCAAAAATAACATAGATCAAAGTTAAATCAATAAAATACCCACCAATTTCTTACTTTGCTATAATATATCTCAATTAAATCATAGTCTTACAAAATAGTATGGACAATGTTTATTTACCTTATAACAACTGAAACAGACATTATCTACAAAACAGGCAGGGATGAATCTAGCTACTTTGATCTGCTTGAATTTTTGTGCAATTTTTCTATTTGATTACCTTACATGCAGGTGACTTCCACTTGGAAATCAATGGAATTTTTCCATTGTTATAGTGCTTGATTTAAAATTCATCAAATAGGTGAACACTGTTATTATGATAAAGTTCAAACACCTTAATATGCCATTTAAGAACTCTCACAATCTTTTCCCTGACTACCTTGGTATTCTTACCCATCACCAGTTCTCTCTGTCATACTCTATCCTGCAGTCATTTTGAATAAATGCCACTGAGGCATTATATTAGTAAACACAGGAGTCTGATAAAATATCTGTGAGGAAGGTCATGCTCCTGCTCAAATATGCTGTCTCCTCCATTAGATAGCCTTATGCAAGAGAACAGTGACTCAATAATAGCTGATGCCCAGTTAATGGCCTGTCTATGTATATTATTTTCTGGTAACTGAGGCAAAGCTCTATGAAGTTTAGGAGACATATTTGCTTGAAATCAATGAATAAGCAGAGAAATGTGGGGAAAAAATTGAATGGTTGTTTATCCTGTGTGTAGTACAGGTACGTAATTTAGAATCATTGACATCTTGCATGAGACACTAAAGAATTTAGTCATGGCTTTCAGAACTATAAAGTAATAGAACAGTGGTATTTAAGACTATTACACATTTCTCATTCTTTATGTAGAATATCATTTTAAATTTTGTCCATTAAAATAGTAAGATTTCTAGTGTCAGCTCCAACACATGAGGAGATTAGAAATTGACTTGTTCCAAGAACTAGGTAAAACTGGGAAAATTGAAAATGAATTACTTTCCTTGTACCTATTAGCAAACTAAGGTTACAGGACAAAGAGTCAATTCAGAATCTAGAAAAAAAGTGAAACTGGATAGTTCCACATGATATCTATTTACTTGGAATAGAAACTGCTGGGGACATAGATACTGTAGTAACAAGAAGTCATAACTTTGATTAATTCCTAGAGGCTTAAGTACCATGAGACAAGAAAGTCTTGGGGGCTTTGGTTTGGGGATGGCTTCCTACTTTCCCTTTACCTTTAAGAACTCCATTAAATTCTCACAGTGAAAATCTAGGAATGTCTCCTTATGATTCAGGCAGGAAGTAGCACACAGTAATCATTGTAAAAAATGCCCAGAACAACACATCTATAGCAAAGACTTTCTCTCTCTCTCTCTCTCTCTCTCTCTCTCTAATGGGAAAATTATTCTAGAGTTTTATCTCATTTAGCAAAAAGGCATTCTTCTCACTTGACTCCCAAGAACTCTTCTTGTTACAAGAAAAGGAGAAAAATTTTTAAAAAAACCTTAACATAAGAGAAACACTAGGGAAGTTCATAGATGCAAGATTCAGTTTCACTAAAAGAAAGAGAGTTAAACATTAGATTATAAAATTCTTCCCCTCCCCAAACCTTATCAGCACACCAACAAGACTGCAGTGTAACAGTAGGTTACAATTGAAAGAGATGTGAAGTGCAGACTCTACTTAAGGAGGAGTATGTAGGTAAGTACAAAGTCTAGGGAGAAGGCAAAATCAATAGCAGTAAACAAACTGAATCCTGGACTTAGAGCTACAACAAGCATTAAACATAGCCCAACACCTAGCCATATTAATATAAATATTCACACAAAAGGCTCGTTTATTAGTTATTTACTATTATCTGACAAAACAAATATGCTAATTTTTAATAACAAATAAATAATAACATAACAAATAAATAATAAGCAAAGTATACAAATCAATCAAACAAATACAAATACAAACAAACAGTAAAAGCAAGCAAATACATAGTCTGAAGGAACAAAGGTCAGACACTGCAGGATTCTGCTGGGATCTGGGCAAATTCACTATGGATGGACCAGGCCAGCATCTTGTATAATAGCTGTGATCACCAATGCCTCCAAGGTGCATGACACCCTGAGTCTACAACCCAACAAGACCAACACAACACTGGGATAAAACCAAAGGCCCTGTCTATTGCTGAGGTGCAACTGTGACCTAAGACTGTTCCTTCCAGCCACAAGTGACATCAGCTGGAATAAATGCTTGATAGACTATGGCTACATGTCTTGCCCTGGCACTGGAGCTGCTCCAGAGGTTCTGTCCACAGGCACACTTGGGGATGGGGTCTATTAGGATTTTCCCAGTGTTAGGATTCACTAGCCCAACACTAAATTCCATGGAAAAATCTTGTTCTAACTGCCCTGTCCTACCCCAGTAAATGAGGTCTGGCACCACACACTGTGCTACCTAAGGTCTAGGTAGTGTTGGTGAGGATAGTTCATTGACCACCTAGGCTGATGGTAAGTCAGGCCCCATCTGAGTCTCACAATCAGAATGACCTGCACAGCCTCAGAGTTGTACCCAGGCCAATGTTGCTACTGTTGGTAATGCCAGCCAAGTATGAGTCTCCTTCACTGAGACACAGGGTACTGCCTCATAGCACTGGCCTTGCCCTGCATTAGCAGATGGATAGTGGAGACATCCCCTGGCCACCATGGCTAAATTTAAACTGAATCCTACCCAAGTCTCACATGGATCTGCAGAAGCTTGAGAGGAGGGCAGGAATGCCACAGGGCTATTCTAATGTTGGAAAAATTGTAGTTGATACTCTAGTCTTCCCCATTATCATGAATGTCTCTGCCTGTGGCAGGCTGCTCTGCAGGCTTCATGTTTGAGCTTTTGCCTGCATAGGAGGACTTCATATGAGAACTTCAGTTTCTACTGGGTGCTGGATCTCACCAGGGCAGGCCTGGCACTGGGCTCCATGTCCAAGTCCTATGTTGGTTCCCCAGCAGATGAGGTTTTGCTCCTCAATCTACCACACAAGTTTGGAGAAAGGATGATGGACAGTCAGCTTCCTGCCTAAAGTAGTTCAGTGGCTGAGTCTGCAGATATTATCCTAGGGTTATGGTTCATTGGGCTTTGTACCTCTCTGGGTCTCACAGAGGCAGGCAGGGTATTGGGTTGTAAGTCTAAGGTCTGGGCTTAACCACCCCCCACCAACCATCTCTAAGCAAGAAGCATCTTTCTTCAAATTGAGTTGCTTGGGGTTGCTGTGTGGAGGAACTTGTGTCACTCACAGGAAAATCTTTGTTTTCTGCCTTCCTCAATGTCTTTATTTTTATACTAAAAGTAGGCATTATGGTCTCTTACATAATCATCTTGACTTGTGAAGGTAGTTCAGTATGTGAATAACTGTTCAATGTGGCACCTCTGTGGCGGGGATGATCACCAGAGGATCTTAGTGACCATCTTGCTCTGCATTTTGAACTTTATTAAAATTTAAAATTTCTTTCCTTCGAAGTTACTGTTAAGAAGATGATATGATAAAACTAAGATAAAAAATAGTATTTGCAGAACCTATGAAAAAGAACTTTTATGTAAAATATACAAAAAATTTAAAATTCAATAATAAAACCAAACCAAATAAAAACATTTGTGATACCTCACCAGAGAACATAAGCAAATAGCAAATAGGCAGGTGAAGAGATCCTCACCAAAATTTCTCATTAGGAAGTGAAAATTAAAACAAGAAGATACCTACTTGAGTACCTAAAGTTTCTTTTCTTTCTATAAAATTTATTAGATTTTTTATTTATTATCTGGCCACTTTAGTGTTATTGTTTGCAATAGGTTATTTTCTTTTTCTTTTCTGTTGATTCTTTTCATTTCTTTCTTAGACAATTTTATCACATCTGAAGAAATAACTTGACTTTTCTAACAATTTTTCTTCAGTTCAGTTTCCTTGATTCAAAATGAATAGTGAATTCAGAATTCTACCTATTTATCGATGTATCTCTAAGTATTTATGTATCTATCTATCTATCCATTCATCTATACTTTTTGCAGTAATAGACATTGAACCCAGGGCTTCTATCCTGCTAAGCTACATCCCTAGACCTTTTAATTTTTAATTTTTCTTTTTTTTTTTTTTTGCAGAGGAAGGGGAATGCTATTCTTGAATAACCAAAGCTAACCTGAGTCTAGCTTCCTGAGTTGCTAGGATTACAAGCATACTCATTTTATCAGGCAGAATGATATTTGTAAGAGTAATTATTAACCATGTTTTATTCACAGTTTTAGCGAAAATGCCTCTATGCATCTATGAGTTATATCAAGACTGTTATATGACTTGTGATATATATTATGTGCTTCTATAATTATGAATACATATGCATATATACATGCATTTAATCAAGTTTAGAAATCATCAACATATTCCTATTTCCATTAGCGTGCTTTTATTCAGACCTTAAGTATATCAGAGTAATGAATGCATGCATAGTAATATTTTATAATATTAAATCATCCTCCATTACTGGAATAAATTCTACTAATTTTAGCTACTTTATTATTTTAATATACCATGTACTATATAGTCACTGCTTGAGTTATGAGATTTAATCATGATAAAGTATTCATAGGTTTAAAATATCCTGCCAAAAAGCATTTAATACACCTAACCTACCAGACATCATGACTTAGCCTAACCTACCTTAAACATGCTCAAACATTTCCATTCACCTACACATGGGCAAAATCATCTACACAAAGCATATTTTATAATAAAATGTTGAATATCTAATGTGACTCATCAAATATTATAATAAAAAGGAAAACAATATATGAATATAAGAGACACAGAGGGGCATTTTGTAGACATGATGAGATTAAAAAAAATCACAACATATATAATATCCAAAAATTGTTGACAGCACAGTACAGTGCACAGTATCAGTTGTCACCCTCGTGATCTCATGACTGATTGGAAGCTATAGCATGCTTTTTCTGACTAGCATCATAAGAAAGTGTTGTCCTTAATGTCATTATCCAGGGAAAGTATCAAAATTCAATGTGTTTCCTACTGTGTAATTGCTTTCATAGGATAGTAAAGTCAAAATATCATTTAGTCAAACCACTGTACATTATAGACCTTCTGTACATTGTTATAATCTTTGGAATTTTATATTTCTTTTGAAAATGCATTGTATGTTTTGTTTTTATTATTATTAACCAGTATTTTGAAAATTATTGATATCACATTTGCATATTAAAAGCTTGACAAAAGAGGTACATTTGTTGTTTTATTTCTCTATGCTCTGATTAAACTTAGGCTCTATTCAAAGTAGAGGGAAAAAAGGGAAGGGTTGGATATCATGAAGACTGAAGGAAGATTAGGAGCAGAAAAAGACTGAAAGGGAAGGGAAAGGGAGGAAATGCAGAGTGAATTTGACAAAATTACACTATGTGCATGTGTAAATATGCCATAAGAATATGAATTAATACCTTTATGTAGATCTATAAAGCACCAAATAAAAATATGTAAATGAGTACAAGGTAGACCAGTAAAATTGCAGAGGGTAATAGGGAGAGGAGAGGGGAGGGAAAGGTAGGGTACTGGGGACTGAACTGGAGTTAATTAAATTTCATTCGTGTATGTATGACTATGTCATAATGAACCCAACTGTTATATACAACTATAATGCACCAGTAAAAGCAACAAAAATGGGATAAAAATAAGTCTCTATTGATCTGCTGAAAGTTTCACAAGAAACTATTTTCTAATATTGTAGTCTGTTTTTCTTATAAATGAAAAATATATCTTTTACATATTTAGATTTGATCATACTCTCTAACTAAAATCTTTAGCATTCAGGCACCATTGTATATATTTTTTCTCAGACAGTTTTCCTCTGAGGATTCAATTTAAAAGATCACCCAGTCACTCAAATGCATGTTTCTATTGCATATTTTTCATTTCACTTCACTGGAATATAAGCTGCATAAGGGCAATATTCCTTTCTTCTGATTTCTACTAGTAGGTCTCTTCTACATTTTTCTTTTATTAGTTGTTAGGTTCATACTATGTGTAGAGAAATTAGGAAGAATGATAAGGAGGCGGGGGAAAGGGAAGAGAGGTATAGCACACAGTTTGCCATCACTACTGAAGAGACTTGACCTCTGAGCTGGCAGGTTTTTAAAGGCAATTCTTCTGCTAGTTGGGGTTTTGGGGAATTGGAATTGGTATAGTTTGATCAGGCTGCAGTTTCCTTGATACATATCAAATATCTCACTCTTCCCTTATTATCCTTTCCTCAGCTGGTTTTTTTTGTTTGTTTGTTTGTTTGTTTGTTTGTTTTCGCTTATTTAAGGTCATTTATTTCTAGTCACCACAAACTGGGAAATGGACCACAGAAATCTTAGTTTCTCATGTGTCTGGTTTTTCAAGTATGACTTTGTCATCTCGAACTCCAGGAAACATATTTCCAGTTCTCAACTGTTGAGGCTGTCTCCATTTATGTAAGAGAAGACCCATCCATGAACCTACAAACTAGAAAGAGTAATTTCACTTATAGGTAAATGTAAGAAGCTCATTTTCATACATAAAAGAACAAATGTCTTTTAGACAAGAATTGAGTGAGAAATGGATAGCAAATAGAAATAATAGTTTGTACTAATAGAAAGGCTGTGTGATCTCTATATATGTGAAATTGTTCAAGCTCACTAAAAACTATAGAAATGCAAATTAAAATAGTAATTTATCACTTTCCACACAGTGTAGAGGAGTGTGAAAAACCAAGCATTGACGTGCATTGCTGATGGAAGTGTAAATTAATGCAACCTCTCTGGAACAGAACTTCTATCAAACTAAAGATATTTATATTCTGACCCAGAAATTCCACTTTGGTGCATACATTTTTAGAAATTATGAAGCTCAAAAAGAAAAAGTTGTTCATCACTGTGTTGTTTATAATTATCAGATGATTCAAATAGTATCTGTATGCATCAACAAACTTTATTTAAAAATTGTGCTAAATTCATGCAAGACTGACATTCAGTTTAATAAATATTACCTTTTTTTACAATTGTTTCTTTACATCCACTCTTACCTTAATTTCCCTGGGTCATGTGCTTTACTTTAGCCAATAATGTTTGTGCAGACATAAACTCTAAATACATCTGTGTGGTTTGGAAAATTCTCTTTTGTTCCTAACACTCACAGTGAGAACAAACCCCAATGAATATCCTTTACATAAACTCAGATTCAAGAATAAGAAATTGAGACTCTTTGAACTCAAAACTTAAGTCAGGCACAGAAAGACAAATACTGCATGACATCACTTCTATGTGGAATCTGAAAAAAGATTGAACTCACAGAAGTAACGTGCAGAACGGTCATTACCAGAGGTTAGGGACAAGTCGGGTAGATGAGGAAAAGGAAGCATTGGTTTACCAGTAGAAAGTTGTGGTTACATAGGAGAAATATGTTCTGGTGATTTATTTTCAAAGCTTGTGACTCTAATTAATGACAACATATTGTGTATTTCAAAATAGTTTAAAGAATGGATTTTAAATATTCTTATACAAAAACAGGATAAGTATTTGAAATGATAGTTATGTTAATTAGTATGATTTGAACATTCACAGCAGATATAGCATATTGTAATACCATAATATGTATTCTTATCTGTCAATTGAAAATTGAAAATTTTAAAAAAGAATCTATAAACTCAAGAATAAAAACTAATTCTTGACATTATAAGCCACTGAAATTTTTATTGTTGATTTATAGCAATAGTACAACAACATTTGCTCTGAGTAATCAGGCAGACTTTTTGGAAAATGCTTTCATTTTTAATATAAACCCTGCATAGCTATAAATGAAATGCAATTGAATATTATAGGGGAAGATTATGTATATGTGTTTAATGGAAATAATATTAGAATTTATTCTGGGGTGATAAAGTTAAATATAGAAATATTTGTCCTAAATTTTTGAAAGTATATTCATATGTATGTATAGACTTTTGTAAGGAAAAATCTAGAAATAAAATGCTTGCATTTGAATTGAGAGCCAATATTGAAGAAATAATATGCATTATTTAAATTTTTACACTTTTCAAAATTTTTAAACTTGCATACATTATTTTTGTGGTAAACTATATGATTTTAAAGCAAAAAAAGAAAAAGTAACAAAACATTCAGCTTGACTAATAACATTTTAAAGAATGTTATTTTAATACAGTAATTAGAAATAATCTATGAATGTCTTAGCTGTATGATCCAAATTTCAAGTGATCAAATAGTTGTTGTGAACGAATCAGTGAAGATCCAGTCCTAATTTCCCTTCATTATTATGTAATTATACTTGAAATTTATTGATTCTTATTGAGAAATAGAGATAAGCCAGGAAATCTGAAGAGATTTTAACAGGCATTATATTATTTAACACAATACCTTTTCAAGTAGGTGTATGTGTAACTATGACTAAGTTGATTTTCAATATCAAAAAAATTATTTTCCCATTACTCACTAACCTACAAAGCAACCACTTTCTTTCTAAATTAAAGCTACTACATATTCTTCTCTGAAATCTTTTAAGTAGCATTTTGTTTATTTTCTTTTTACTTTTTATTTCACAACAATCCAAGATATGCAGAAATGAAAATAGCAAAGCACCTGTATCCCCTTTGCCCAGCAATCCCTTTATTTGGTCACTGTCCTGAGAAAGTTGGAGAAGGATACAATTCAGCGTGATACATTCCAGACATTGCCATGTACTTATTTCCTTGAGTTGCACATGGATCATGAATGTATATATGTCAGGCATTTCTATTGTAGAGGTGATGCTGACTCTTTCATTGCAGATTGTTGAATGGCACAGATGTGCTATTGTCCTATTAATAGTGCTTTCATAATTGATAAACTTCACCACAATATTGCCTATGAGGATTCTCCAATAGAAAATTACTTTTTAAATTCCCTTTAAAGTTAATACACATTTTATGGTGATATTATTTTGAGACTATGTAAAATCATGTGTTCTGTTCCACACCCAACTACTAGTTTTAGCATCATTTAAAACTGCTGTGAATGTGATGGTATGAGGCTTTTAAAAATGAGGTAAAATTCACATATATATCATTAATTATTTAAGAAAAGCAATTCAGTAGCATTTTCGACAGTCATGATGTGGTAAAATGAACCCCTCTTTCTAGTTCTAAAATATTTCCATAACCCCCATCTCAAATGCTGATCTTTCTGTCTCAATGAATTTACCTACCCAGAATATTTTACTCCAATAGAACTTTACCACGTGTGATCTTCTGTATCTGGCTTATTTCACTCAGCATAATGTTTTCAAGGTTTAATCATTATAGCATTTATCAGTATTTCGTTCATTTTTGTTGCTGAATAGTATTCCATTGAATGAATATATTATATATATATAACATATTATATATATATATGTTATTCATTCATCTATTGGGACATTTGGGTTGTTTTCTTTCAGCTGTTGTGCATAATGCTGTTATGAGAATTGATATAAAAGTATCTGTTCCAATATCTGTGTTCAATTCCAAGGTTGGAATTTCTGTTGCATATGATAATCTATGTTCTTTAAATTTTAGAGGAACTACCAAACTGTAAGCCGCAAAAGCTATGCCCTCCTGTAATGTATGAAGTTTCCAACTTCTCTATAGCCTTGACAACATTTATAATTCTTCTACTTTATTTTCGCTACCCTACTAAGTTTGCAGAGAAATTTCTCTGGTTTTAATTGACATTTCTCTAATGACTAATAATATTGAAAATATTTCCATGTACTTATTGGTCATTTCTATATTTTCTTTAGTGAACCTTCCATTTAAATGTGTGTGTATATATACACACATACATACATATGTATATGTATATGTATATAGAGAGAGATGGAAACAGAGAGAGAGAGATAAGAGTTTGACATTTTGTTGTGGACTTAAAAATTTTTAATATTCTGGATACTAAACTTACTAGATACATGATTTGCAAATATTTTCTTCTGTAAATTATGCTTTTGTTGTTATATATAAGAATCTATTGCCAAATCCAAGGTTATGAATATTTATACCTATTTTCTTCTCAGCGTTTTATGATTTTAGCTCCTATATTTAGGTCCTTGATCCATTTTGAGTTAATGATTGTATATGCCATAAGGTAGGGCTATTTTGTAAGTTAATTTTTTGTACATGGTGTGAAATAGGGGTCCAATTTCATTATTTAGCATGCAGATATCCAAAACCATTTGATTCAATTTATTCTTTACCCATTGAAATCAATTAGCCATCAATGTCCAGGTTTACTTTTGAACTTTCTGTTATTTCTTTGGTATGTACATCTAACCCTATGCTAATATCACATTGCTTAGCACTGTTCATGTTAAGTTTTAAAATCTGTAAGTGTGAAATTCTGGCCTTTTTTATAAACAGAATTTTGACTATGTGTGTCCCTTACAAAAAGAATTTGTAGCTCTTTTTAATTGAGAACCATTTTTAGAAAACGAGATCTCAATTCTAGGTGTGCTCATTGCTATTGAAGTCTTGCTCACTTCAGGCCTTCAGGTAGACAGAATATATCTACATTGATCCTCATGGTTTTCTCTAGCTTTCTTCTTTTCCACATGTGTACATCTCTTCTTCGAAAGTGAGAAAGTTGAGTCCCACTGTTCTCAACGCTCTTTATTTGTTCAAAATACCTTCTTACCTTCCTTCATGCCCTGTTTGTGCAGGTCCTGACTCCCAAAGGGCCTCTTCCAGCTTGGATCCCAAATGAGCTTATTATGGTTGCCCTGATAAAATACCAC
Source organism: Sciurus vulgaris (assembly GCF_902686455.1). Lineage (NCBI taxonomy): Eukaryota > Metazoa > Chordata > Mammalia > Rodentia > Sciuridae > Sciurus > Sciurus vulgaris. The sequence goes on from NC_136472.1 coordinate 78,961,813, forward strand.
AGAGTGAGTGAATTCAACAACAGGATTTTTTTTTTTTTTTTTTTTCTCACAGTGCTAGAAGTTTAAGGGCAAGATCAAGGTGTTGGCAGGTTTGGTTTCTCCTGAAGCTTTCCTCCTTTGGTTACAGATGGCCTTTTCTATGTGAGTGGACATTTCCTGGTGTCTCTTCCTCTTCATGTAAGGACATGGGCTGTTTTATTTGATTAGAGCCCAACCTAAGTCCCCATTTAAATTTAATCATATATTTAAAGGCTCTACCTCCAAATTCAGTCACATTCTGAGGTACAGGGCGTAAAGGGCTCAACATGGACTTGGGAGAAACACAATCCCAACCTCAAAGAGGCACCATTCTAGCGCATCCCTGCCCCAACCATATCGGCTTCCTGGGCACCCTGCCTGTTCCATTCCTCACGTGCTGTAGCCATGGCTACACTGTCGTGGGAAGAATGGCCTTTAAAACACTTGTTTTTGTGTTATCAACTGATGTACATTGAGAGGATCTAAAGATGTTTAAATCTCAACCAAATAAGTGAGTAAGTCTTGTGCAGATATAGGGGGAAGAAAGTTAGAAATGAGTTTATGAGATAGGAAAAGTACTGGTAAAATTTATAAATGGCACATTTGAATATGCTTGATTTTTTGTGGCATCTGACTGCTTTATTTTTCTCCTTTACTTTGAATTTTCTTTCATTTTCTCTTAACACTCTTGCTAGTATTCACCAGGTATTTTTGTCATGATTACTTCATTTCAATTACTATTCCTTATGTGAAAAAATTTAAAATTATGCTTACAAGAGGGATTGACCAAATGCTTTTGAGTTTCACTTTGGTATAGGTGATATTGTATCAGAATCTATATTAAGTTGGTATATAGAGGGTTTAAATAGATTTCCATCCTTTGAAGAAACTGAAGTATAACTATAGACTGTAATATTGTATTGGAAGGCCCGGATTTTTTAATTTGGATACCTGTTTGCTGTAAGAGATTCACTTATTATTCACATATTCAGTGGATAACTTTGAGTTTTCAACATGAAGAAACAGGAATCAAGTAGAAAACTCACTACGGAGTGTTGACTTTAAAGTGCACAGTGACAACTAATATAAAGTGTGTGTGAGGAAAAGCACACAGAGATACCACATCAACTCTGCAGTGAAAACATTGGATAATCACTCAGTAAAAAGTCCAGCTTTCTAGGAGAAAATATGTGTGAAACTGAAGAAGCAAGTACTAGGAATAGATGGATGGTAGATGGAGCAAGAACAACCTACACAGGAAAAGGACGGTGTGAGAGTGCCGGGCACACTCAGCCATCATTAGCAGTGCAGAAATCTTGTGGTAAAGGTATGCATGGCAGATGTGGGAGACAGTCAGAAACTGGCAGGTCCCAACCCCAGAACACTGGATGTGACATGGGAAGTCACTGGAATGTATCTTCAAGGCGATGGAAATCACAGAATAACTTGAAGGGAAAGAGTAAAATCATCCAATTTACATTTTAGAAGATTGCTCGCAGTGTGGAGGATGAATTAGAAGGGCTTGAGATTAAAGGCATAGAGTTAATGTGGTTTCACAGATACAAGAGTCAATCAGAGCAGCATATTTTTTAACCTTGTACCACATATTATAGACACAGCATGAGAAAATGTTATGAATAAGAATAATGTGACTTTCTAACAAATAATGATTTACACATTCAAATAAATAAATGTTTCTAAGTAGTAATCTGCAAAAGTATGCATTTATTTTAACACTGCTATCACCACTTAATGTAAATTTGTATCTGTTCTCTTAAACTTCCCTTCAAAGGCTATTTATAAACCATACTAAAAATGTTTTATTGCTTTATAAATTATTAACTTATTGCTGGAAGACATTTGAACAAAAAGATAATCCCTTAGTAAATCTGGCACCTTGTTTACAAATACTTTTTTCACTTCCTTAAATTGAATGAAAGGAATGTGTGCGCTTTCAGGAAATAAATAAATATGGTTAAAACCTAGAAATTCCTGTTAGGTGGTTTGCAAAGGCAACCTCTTTTATAAAGAATGTGTATTTTTCTCTAGTTCAGCACGTTTTCTATCACTCTTTTATTTATTTAATACTCTTGCTTGAACCCTTATAGGTATTTGATTTTCCTAATTACACTACTTATTAGAACCTGGATTTCTCAGCGATAAAAGACAGAATCTAACGGGTTTGGTCTAAGGATTCATGTGAGGATTAAGATTGATGTGTGCAGAGTTCTTAGTTTGGTGTGGTATTAAAAAACATTTTTTAAAAAGTTATTGGTTAACCACAGTAAGGGACATTACTATTTAATTATTCAGTTTCCTACATGACAGAGATTGGCAATTTAAATAAAGTGACTGTTGTAGAAAATATATGTTTGATGTTAATTTTATATGAAACAGAACTTTGTGTTTTTGTAGGGTTCATTCATAACCTAATGATTTTACAGAACCTCCAGGACTTTATTATGGACACCACCTGTATTTCATTACCTTTTACTTTGATGAAAAATGAGAATTGAATATAAAATTTAATACATTTTGTACTTCACTTTATATGTTTATACTAAAGAAGAATTCCCTCTGGAAATTGCACTGAAATATAGATTGAAGCAATTTTTATTCTATCTGCTTATTTAGGATAAATCATTTTGGTTTCAACTTCTGCTTCAACAAAATTATATTTGCCTTCACAGCGTGTGTTAAAAATATCCAGTGGGTTATATGAAGCCACTGTCTTCTCACTCAACCTTTCCCATGATTCCCTGCCTTGACTTTCATTTACAACTGTTTCTTCCTTAACAGCTGTAACTGTTGAGAATTTTCTTGTTTCATAGATGTTTACCAAATGTGACTCTCAACATGACAGTAACCTAGATTTTCTCTTTTCTTATCATTTGAAATTCTTCATCAACTTACGTCATCTATCTATCCAATTTACATTTGATTACTATCAATATACTGTGCTCATGGAACTAAGACCTTCAGATTAGAAGAAGCCCTACAGGATAGGCATGAAATTCAACCCTTAACTTGGAAATTTGAAAAAATAGAGGCTTCTACATTTTTGTAAGAATGCCCCTTACACTTTTCAATAGCATTGACTTTTGAAAAATTTCTATATTTAAGGTAATCTTTCCTTTGCTGACTTTTGAATATTAATTTTACTTCAATTAATAATTCATGCCTTAAATTACATCTTCCTAACCTCTGAAGATATTGAAACAAATTAGACATATTGATTATACATGCTAGAGAGAGAAAAGAAACCAAGTTGAATATGGATAAACGATATCATGGAAGAAAAATAAGAGTGAATATTTGCTACATATAATTAACAGATATAACCTAAAGTAATTATAAATTATGTGTTTAATATCATACCTCCTTCACTAGTCTCAAGGTTCTTTAAAGAGACTTTTTCATTTCCATATTTCTAGCATCTGAACAAAATGAATTTATCACTTATATTTACTGGTTCCTTCTATTGTTCCATTTGGTCTAGCTCTTTTAACAACTGTTGTGAGTCAACAAACTCATTTAATTCTGTATTATTTTAAAATGTATCAGTATTTTTAATATAAAGCAATTACAACTGCTTGTTGATTTTCCATTTTTTTCATAAAAATTATTTTGAGTCTATAGTAAGTGAGTAGTGAGGAAGAAGAGAGAGAAATTGAAAATTTAGTAGAGAAAATTGTGACAGGATGATAGAGTTCTTATTTGTGTCTGACATTGTGTTAGGAAAATGTATTTTTTACAATTATTGAACCAGTATTGATATAATCAACTTAATTATAGTTTTACTTATATCTCTTTTGATTGTACTTTAATTCTTTTTAATTCTTATCCAATGTTCCATGTTGTAACTAGTAATTCCATCTTCTGAAATTTCTTTTGGCTGTGATAGCTTCTCTAATTTACTAGTTTCTAATGACTTTACAGTTACAAAGGGTACAGTGAGGTATTCTGGAAATGTCTCTCAACTGAGTTGACTTTTATTTCTCTCGTGATTAGACTGGTGTTAAGGTTTCTTGGAAGGATTGCATATAAGGAAAGTGACCCTGGCCTCACCCAGGGTCATGACTGCAGTCATTGTGGCTAGCCCAGTTGATGCTGACGCTGCTCAGATTGAGGTGGTGTTTTTCAAGTTTCCCCACTCTGAAGTTTCTCTTTTTCAGCTTTTCTATACTGGTCTCTTTGGAGGCACATCCTTATGTACAGACAGCATAAAGAGTGAGGAATTATGTTCCAATTTAGGGCAAAGTGTCTGCACAAATTTTTTGGAACTCTTCATGAGAGGTTTTTCACTTTTCTCATAGGTGATGTTTTTACTGTGCCTTCTTTTAAAAATGACAGAAATAGTTGTGATATCACTAAAGACAGACTCTTTAGACACTGTTAAACACCCACTTGAATGATGTTTATAGAACACTGTATTTAGCACACATTTAATTCAAGTAGAAATAAAATAATAACTAATATCAATGTAATATAATGATTACAACATTTCATACGTAATCAGCCTATTTCTGATGAAGAATGTGTCAATGGAAAATCATAAAGAAAATGAGAATCGTGTGTGTGTGTTTGTGCGCGCGCGCTAGGAATTGAATCCAGAGCCCTGCATGTGCTAAAAAGATACTCTGCCTCTGCATTTTATTCCCATCTCAAAACACATTTTTAATAAAATAATATATCAAGCACATTAGAAAGCAAGTAAGTATTGCTTAGAGGAAGATCTGAATTTTATATGCATACATTAGGAAAAATGAAAGATTTTAAACCAATGATCTGAAATCCTATCCTAATAAATTAGAAAAGTAAAATTTGCTGATTTCAAAATAAATAGAAAGATGAAAATAAATAGAAATAGAATTGATTGAAAATTAATGAAATAGACAAAAACATTATCAAGAATGTCAGCAAAAGCAAAGTTGTTTCTTCTAAGGTATTATGTGCTCAGAGATCAAAGTATAAACCATTAGTGAAGGAAAAAACATTGGCAATATACATATCTGGTAATGAAAACATATCTAAAATATAAAATGGGCTTTTATGACTTAATAATAAGATGACAATATATTCAAAATCAAGCAAAAATTTTAACAAATGTATCTTAAAATGTAATATATGAGTAGCCAATAAACACATGTAAACATGCTGACTAATAGTCAGTATAAAACCAGAATTAGATAAAACTACATACAACTGGCATGGCTAAAATTAAAGTATGTCAGTGTGAAGTTTTATTAGAGACATGGAACAACTGTAATCCTCCCATAGTTTTAGTTGGAAAGCAAAATGATATGTGCAGCTGAGACAACAGTTTATATCATTAAACATGGATTGATCTCTTGACCTGTCAACTCCAAAACTATGTATTACCCAGGAGAAATGAAAATGCAAGTCCACATGAAGACATGTATATGATAATTTTGGGCAATTTGGTTCATAGTAAGCCCAAAATAGAATAATGTTCATGTCTACTAACAGGTGGTCAGATAGAAAATTATGATGTATACACATACTGGAACGTTACACAATAGCACAAAGGAATTACTTAGGCAAACAATATTATCAGTAAGGCCAAAATATTACCTGAGCATATGATGGTAGCATGAAAGTTTACATAATGCATGATTCCCTTCATATAAGATTCTACCAAAGAGAAATCAAATCTGCCATGAGAAATTAAATCAACCATTGCTTTTGACCTGGGTGGACAGTAATAATAACAAATAGAAATAAAAAAACATTTAGGAGAAATATAAATATTCTTTATTGATTGTAATGATGATTATATGGGCACAAATGTTTGGCAAATCTATATTTTTGCACTTAAAATTCATCCATTTTATGGTTGTAACATCAAAAGCATTATACATATTCAATGCAAACCCCATCAAAATATTAACAGCACTCTTCACAGAACTAGAAAAAATAGTCCTAAAGTTAATTTGGAATTATAAGAGATCCAGAATAGCCAAAGCAATCCAGGGCAAGAAGAGCCATGCAGGAGGCATCACATACTGGACCTCAAACTATAATTCAGAGCTAGAGTAAACACACACACACACACACACATACACACACGCACAGGCACACACACACACTTGCACAGGCACACACACACACACACACACACTTGCACATGCATACACACACGCACTTGCACGCTCACACATGCACAGGCACACATGCACACACAATCACACACTTGTGCACAGGCACACACACTTGCACATTCGCACATGCACACACACACGCACTTGCACACTCACGCACGCACAGACACACACACTATCATTACTGAAACAAACATGAAGACTAGTGGAATAGAATAGAAGACACAGAAAAATAAATCCACGTACAGTCATCTAATACTTGACAAAGGTGCCCAAAATACACATTTTTCACAAATGGAAAACTGAATATCCACATGTGGAAGAATGAAATTAGAACCTTATCTCTCCTGCTGCACAAAAGTCAACTCAAAGTGGACCAAAAACAGGAATTAGAACAGACATTTTGCAACTGCAGGAAGAAAACAGAAGAAAAGAGGGATGGGAAAACTGATAATGTGGAATGAAATTAACCCCATGATGTTACGTACCTATGGGAATATGCCACAGTGAATTTAATCTCTATGTATATCTACAATGTACTATTAAAATGACTGTAAAAAACAGAAGGAAGACAAATAGACAAGAGGAAGGGGAACCAAGGATGGGAGAAGAGGGTCAAAGGGAAGTACTGGGGAATGAGATGGAGCAAATTATATTTCGTGATTTTATATTTATGTCAGAATGAACCCTGATATTATGTATAACTATAATGCACTACTAAAAACATGGAAATAAAATATTAGTCCATTTTATTGCATATAAATTATACCTTAACCAATGTATACACAAATAAACCCATATTACAAAGTTAAGAGTGTTTTGTGATATTCTTGTGGATGCAATTTTGACTTGCAAGAATATACTTTCCAGAATAAATTAGTAGAAACAGAATTTCTCCATCACATAGCAAATATTTATAAATTATAATAATGTTATAAATTACCCCTCAAAAGGGAGATGCAAATAATTGTATTTTAAAGCTTAGTTTTTAATGTGTCTTTAATTGTAGTATTTATGTACATTTAATAAGATTAAAATATATTGAATTTACTCTTCTTACAAAGCCATTTTAAATTCCTCTTATTTTTCTCCCTTTTTCTACTTTTGACTTTATTAAATATTTTTATAATTTATTACCTGAACATGCTTTATTATTATACTATCTAAACTTTGTTTTACTTGCTAACCCTAAAGCTTGTAGCATTTATCCTAAGTATAGTTTAGTATAAATTTTTAATTTTATTTTTTGATAATCTCCAAGAATTTCAGACCATACAATGTTTTGATTGGAAAATTGTCTATTAACTTACATTATTACAGTTCAATAATTCTCCTAGCTTTCTAATGTGTTGTTAAAAGCATTCATTTACTTTTTAATTTTTATTTAATTTTTAAGTTTTAGAATTTATATTTATCCATTCATCTGTTGAAGGGCATCTAGCTTGATTCCACAATCTAGCTATTGTGAATTCTGCTGCTATAAATATTGATGTGGCCGTGTTATTGTAGTATGCTGATTTTAAGTCCTTTGGGTATAAACCGAGGAGTGGGATAACTGGGTCAAAATGTGGGTCCATTCCAAGTTTTCTGAGGATTCTCCACACTGCTTTCCAGAGTGACTACACCAATTTCCCACTCCACCAGCAATGTAAAAGTGTAACTTTTTCCCCACATCCATGCTAATGTCTATTATTGTTTGTGTTCTTGATAATAGCCATTCTTATTGGAGTAAGATGAAATCTTAAGAGTGTTTTAATTTGCATTTCTATAATTACTAGAGATGTTAAACACTTTTTCATATATTTATTAATCACCTGTATATCTTCTTCTGCACAATGGAATATTATTCAGCCATGAAGAAGAAGAATATTATGGCATTTGCAGATACATGGATGGAATTGGAGAATATCATGCTAAGTGAAATAAGCCAATCCCAAAAAGCCAATGGCCAAATATTTTCCCTGATAGGTGGATGATGATATAAAAACAGGTTGGAGGGTGGGGGGTGAGAGAAGAAAGGAGGAACTTTAGATTACATTGAGGAAAATGAGAAGGAAGAGGGGGTGGGATATGAAAAATGGTGGAATGGGACAGACATCATTACCCTATGTACACATATGATTAAACGAATGGTATGAATCTACATCATGTACAACCAGAGAAATGAAAAATTGTACCCCATTTGTGTACAATGAATCAAAATGCAGTCTGTAAAAATAAAAAATAATAAAAAAGAATATATATTTAACCCTTAATATTTTTGCACATAACTGAAATTTTTCATTCTGAAACTCCCCCATAGCATTTTGTTTTTGTTTTTGTTTTGTTTTATTTATAATTTTTTTATTGGAGAATATTAAACAGAATGGTGAGTTTCATGTGACACAGTCATCGACACATATAATATAATATGATCAGATTCTTTGGAAGAAGTCTTTAGGGTCTTCTAAATAGAAAATCATATCATCTGCAAATAGAAATTATTTGACTTCTTTCTTGCTTATATGTATCCCTTTTTATTCTTCCTCTTGTCTAATTGTTCTAGCTAAAATTTCAAACACTATATTGAAAAGTATTGATGATAATGGACATCCTTCTCATTCCTTATTTTACTTTTTCTCCATTTAGAATGAGGCTGGTTATAGGTTTTTCATATATTTCTTTCATTATGTTGAGTCAATTTCCTTTTATATACAGTTTTCCCATGGTCTTCATTAAGATGTGGAATTTTATTGAGAATTTTTCTGCATTTGTTGAACTGATCAAGTGATTATTTTTGACACTGATTCAATTTATGTGGTATATTAAAATCACTAGTTTGCATATGTTCTTTTTTTATTTGTTCTAATTAGTTATACATGACTGTGGAATGCATTTTAAAACAACACATAAATGGAGTATAACTTCTCATTCTTCTGGTTGTACATGATGTAGAATTACACTGGTTGTGTAATCATATATTCACATAGGGTCATAATGTTCAATTCTTTCTATTATTATTCCTACCCCCACGTCCCTCCCCTCCCTTCACTCCCCTCTGTATAATCCAAAATACCTCTATTCTTCTCTAGCCTCCCCCACCACATTGTGAATTAGCATTTGCATATCAGAGGAAACGTTCTGCTCTTGGTTCTTTGGGATTGGTTTATTTACTTAGCATGCTATTCTCCAGCTCCATCCATTTACCTGCAAATGTCACGATTTTCTTTTTCTCTATGGCCGAATAATATTCCAAAGTGTTTATATACCACATTTTCTTTATCCATTCATCTCTTGAAGGGCATGTAGGTTGGTTCTATAGCTTAGCTATTATGAATTGAGATGCTATAAACATTGATGTGGCAGCATTTCTGTAGTATGTTGATTTTAATTCCTTTGGGTATAAATTAATGATTGAGAGCTGGGTCAAATGGTGGTTCTATTCCAAGTTTTCTGAGGAATTGCCATACTACTTTCCAGGGTGGTTGCACCATTTGCATTCCCGTCAGCAATGTATGAGTGTCCCTTTTTCCCACATCCTGGACAACATTTATTGTTTGTATTCTTTTTTTTTTTTTTTTTTGGTGCTGGGGATTGAACCCAGGGTCTTGTGCTTGTAAGGCAGGCACTCTACTAACTGAGCTATCTCCCCAGCCCTATTTGTATTCTTGATAATTGCCATTCTGACTGGAGTGAGATGAAATTTTAGATGTTTTGATTCACATTTCTCTAATTGCTAGAGATTTTGAACAATTTTTTTTCATATATTTGTTGATCGATTGCATTTCTTCTTCTGTGTAGTGTCTGTTCAGTTCCTTAACCCATTTATTGACTGGGCATTTACTTTTTAGGATTAATTTACTATACTTCTTTTGCATTGCAAATACATGTACCTTCAATTTATTATCACCTATAGATACTTGAAATTTTTCTTAATTTGTATGTTTGTTTTATCAAAATCTTGCTCAACTTCCAAGTTACAGGTGAAATGTTGCCTTCTATGTGAAAATATTCTCTTGAAAATATGTATAGTTCATTATGCAAATTTTGTCTACCATTTACTTACACATGTTGCATATTGTATTTTTGGCTTGTGTGAGTATGTGTGGTTTTTGTGTTCTCTTTTGTATATGAAAAGCTTTGTGAAGACCAGGCAATCTCATTCTTTGTCATTCCCCAGCAAAGAAACTATGGTGTCTTAATTATAATATCTACCAATGACTATAAGTTAAGATAAATACTGTGGAGACACAGCACAGCATAATGTCAGGAATATGTGGTTGAAATGAGAATTTAAGAATGGTTCAAGTTTCAGTTCTTCTTACTAGCTATGTGATTCTTAATAATTTACTTAAATTATCAAGGAAGCAGTTTCCCATGCATGATTTGGAATACTATTAATATTTATGTTGCAAATTAATGGGAAAATTTAATTGGGAAAGTGCAAATAAAACATCCATGACAAAATAATAAACATTAATAATAGCATTATTATATGGATATGAAATATTCCTTCCAAAACACCTCATATATTAATGTAGTTATATTCAGAGTGAAATGATTAGATTTTGGTTGATGTAACTTAATCTGTGGTTTCATTTACTTGATGGATTATTAATTCAAATGGATTACTAGGTGGTAATTGTAGGTAGGTGGAGCACAACTGGAGGAACTAGGTCACTGGTTTCTAGCTGTTTCTCTCTCTCATTCAGGATGCCATATGCTGAGCTACTTTCCTCTGACATACCCTCTGCCATCATTTGCTTCATCTTGGACCCAAAGCAATGGAGAAAACTGACCATGTACCTCTGAAGCCATGATTCAAAATAAACTTTTCTTCCTCTAATTTGTTCTCGTGAAGTACTTGGTCACTGATGAACAGCTTACTAACACAAGTATTCTACACTTTCTATAGACCTCTGCTTCTATGGTCATATAGTCAAGTGTTATAGATTATTTTCTTATATTTTACTAAATCTTTAGGCTACTCCATGGCATTCTGAAAAAGTTGCTCAAGTCAATTACTTATTACAAACAAAATGAAGACACCAGCAGAATTTTAATTTTTTCTTTATTCTCCAGAAAAGACAAGTCGGGTTTTGTATGAATAGATAGCAGGAATGCACAGCATAATAGTTTTACAACTTTCAGCAGTTTGGTGAGATATATTTTAGGGGTGAGTAGAGGACAGATCTATTTATGTGTATTCTACTGCTCTGCCTGTCTTTCCAGAAAAATATCTTAACTGAATTTATACTAAATATTTCTTATGAAATACAAAAGAGTTAAAAAAGAGCTCTTCTGGCATTTTCTCTTCTGATTGGAAAATTTCTGACATTTCAATATTTTCTCACTTTATAATTTGATGAAAATAATTTTATATTGATTTCTTGGACTTAAAAATTCCTGCTAGATATTTTGAAACAAACAATAACATCTATGGACAATTGTTAGCCTATGACTCTGTCACTTCTTCTAGAATATTTTTCCATCTGATGAATCTTCTTTGCCCTCTCACCTACTGACCTGAGCTTTGCCAAACAGGATTCTTGTCTATTCTTGAGGACAGGAAGGAAAGGTCAGAATAAATATTGTTCACATAAAAATAAATGAATAAATTAGTGAACAAATGAGTGAATAGTGATAACTCTAATATTTAGAAAAAGCCCCTCTTTATTATTCTTATTTTTTTCATTGTACACAAATGAGGTATAATTTTTCACTTATCTGGATATACACAATGTAGAGTCACACCATTTGTGTAATTATACACATACATAAGGTAATGATGTTTGTCTCATTCCATTATCTTTCCTTCCACCCACCCGACCTAACCCCTCAATTCCCTGTACAATATCAAAAGTTCCTCATTCTTCCCTTACCCTTCCCCCTCATTATGTATCATCATCTACTTTGTTTTTTTGTGATGGGCTTACTTCACTTAGCATGATGATATTCTCCAACTCCATCCATTTACCTGCAGATGCCATAATTTTATTCTTCTTTATGACTGAATAATATTCCATTGTGTTTATATATCACAGTTTCTTTATCCATTCATCTGTTGAAGGGCATCTAGTTTGGTTCTCTTACAAAATAAGATTTTTTTGAGTGTGTTTTGTGGACTAGCATAGTAATTTAAAAGAAAAGAATATTATATTATTAATGTATGTGCCCTAATATTCTACAAACTGTGTTCCTATTACTTATCTAACACAAGCCTCTGAGCAAATCTATGAGTTAGGCATTGCCATTATTTATACTACATACAAATGGAAAGCAAATGACGGAGTGAGATTTAATTAATTGAATGCAGCATGTAGGTGGAGGAGGAGATCATCAGTGAACTGGGTCCCTTAAAATAGCTTCCTGCACTGTCCACAACATTATAGCAATGAAATTCTCTTTCCCATACCATTCCCATGCTGACTCACTGGAACTAAGTTTCATGTCCTTTCTGATCTATTCCTCATCCAATAACAAAGACCTTGGGTATCTAAACCATTTAATTTAATGCTTGACTGTATTTCATCATATATGGTCTTTTATTTTTAAGTTTAAAGTCTTTCCCCACAAAGACAGTAACTTCTGCATGACAAGAACTAAAATTCTTATTACAGAGAAGAAGGAAGCTTTTAATAAGTATGTGCAAACACTTAAATGAAGTGAATTTTCACATCAAGAATATAGAAGCAAAATTCAATCATGTTAATGAAGAGGAGTTGACAGACATGCTCCGCACATCATTCATGGGTATCCCTAAATAAAACTGGATTAATGACTTTTTTCCTGCAGAAATCTTGCTGGGTAAACACATCTGCTCACTTCTGAAGTGCCTATCTTCACCATCTTTAATATAATGCACTGTCAAAGGATTTTGAGCCTTTATTTTGTGATTTGTTAACTCTATTACTCAAGTGATTTTTTTTACTTGCTAGGAAAAACATATTAGCTATGACAGTAAAAGGAGTATATGTAAACTATATCTCTACATTTCTTCATTGCTCACAAATCATTCATCTTCTCAAACAAACAAAAGAAAGAAGAAAAATAAAGTAGCCAAAAAATAAACAAAACTAGGTGAAATCGACTTATTTTGTGCTTAAGAATTGGAGATGCAGTATTTGGTGGAGAAAATAACAATTCTCCAGGCCTTTAGTTGCTCTATATTAAACAGTACTTCTACTCTAATTTATTTGCATTTCCCCTTTTCTCACTCTTTAAAAAATCTTTTAGAATTCTTCCTTTCTTCTCAAGTACACCTTCCTCCAACTAGTTAATAACTTTGGTTCATACTTAATTGAAAAAATAGAAGTAATCAGAGGGAATTGTGTTTATCTTCCTTTAATTAACTGTCCATCTACTAGAGTCTATAAATGATTGACCCTTTTTGCTTTTCTTCTAATCACTAGGATTCAGCTTTTATGCTCTACCTGGCCTCCATAATCAATCAAGTAATTCCTATTTAACACTGTTTCCACAATTGGCATCCTAAGCAAGCTGCCATTTTCTCTTAGACTATTACAAAAAATCCCACTCATAACACATTTGTCCCTTTAAATCTATTTTCCCTCAGAAGAAAAAGGAATTAAATTTCATTCATTCATACATTCATTAAACAAATATTTATTGATGGATTCATTTGTTAGGCACTACTAAAGATACTAAGAATATAATATTCAACAAAATAGTTAAAAAAACCCTACCATCATTGAGCTTATATTTTAGATGATGAAAAACATACTCACTAAGTTAAATATGTTGTATTTGTCACAATGTGACATATACACATACACATTATCCTTACTTTATATCTGTAATATGTAGTGTATAGTACAATAATATATAATTCATACTTTACCTAATGAAGAGTATATAAAGATATAGGAATATATTATCTGAAAAGATAAAGAAGGGAAAGAGGACATTAAATCATGTTGAATTAAAATGTTAGGGTATTCAGGAAAATCTTTACAGAGGTAACCATTACAAAAAGATTTAAGGAAATGAGGAATCCATCTGGGATAATTCTGAGAGTATTCCTAGCCCTGTGTTAAGACTGCTGGTTAAGGGATGGAAATCAGTTAGCAGCGAACAGCAAGAGCTATGATGACTGGTCCAAAAAGGTGCTGATGAGGAAGGCAAGACATGGTCAAACTGGAGATGGTCTGGAAGAAACAGTATGAGAGGAGACAGACATCCAGGTAGAGATAAATGGGGGCAGGGAGAGACACGCACACACACACAGAGCAAGTGTGTGTGGGAGAGAGAGAGAGAGAGAGAGAGAGAGGGAGAGAGAGAGAGAGAGAGAGAGAAAGGCCTTGTGGGCATGCACTAGGAAAGGCCCTGTGAGCACACAGGGAAGCCTAGAGTCTGTCATCCAAGAAGCAGGCCCTCACCAGGAGCCGGACCTTGAGACGCTCTCTGCCTCCAGAACATTGTTTAAGCCACCCAGTCTACGGTACTTCTTTGATTTGGTGACTTGAGCAGAAAAAGTGAAACAGAAAACAAAACTACAGGCGTTCCATGCTTAGAGGTCACCTAGGTACTGAGTGACATGGAAGAGGAAAGAGGTTCACAGCCGTTCCTGAGTTTGTGGATGGGGTTGAGTGTGATGTTCTGGCAGACATGTCCAAAATGTTTTTCAGGAAGAAAGTGACTCATTCTCTCAAATGATGCTGGTATAGATGTGGACTGGACAGTGGCTACTAAACTTAGTAAACTGGAAGTCAAGGTTGGTCTTAAGAAGAGCAGTATCTCCACTTAACACTCCCAAATTGTGTCTCATTACTATTGTAATGAAATATAAATTTTTATATATCTACCATTAAGCATCCACACAATCTTCTCCATCCAGACCCTGCAAGTTCATTAATGCACCCCTGTCTCCCTTCCCCTTGTCCGTTTCTGTAGCCTACTGCTCCATCCTTCTTCAAAGAGACGCCACCCTCCTTGCTGACTTAAGGTCTAGATTTGTTCTCCTTTCTGCCCTAATTGCCTTTTCCTCAGGAAACATAGCTACCATTTTTCAATCAAGTACCAGCTTAAAAGAGTACCATCTCTGAAAGAGGCCCTTTCTGTCTACCTCTATATAGAGAAATCCCTCCTCATCTATCAAATTGTGTCTATTTTTCCTTCCTACCTCTTCATGAAATCTAAAGTGTTCCTTGTTAATTTTGTTATGTTTCTTTCTTTAAAATAAAGAAAAAGAATCCATGAATTTATGGACTCATCTGTCCTACTTTCCCCTGTATCACCAGGGCTTTGCAGTGAAATTAGACTATAGCATATGCTCAGTAAATATTACTCAATGAATAAATATTTAACTGGAAATACCCTTTGCTTTGGTTAGAATGAAATGGATCTAAGAGAAGTTAAATAGTTAAATCTTTGGCATTTAACTAGATATTAACACTGGATCTGTATGATTTCCAAATGTCGATCCTACGTATGCCTATGCATATGTATGTAAAAGGGGACTTTCTCATTGCCTCAAAATTGTAGTTAAAGGCAAATAGCATCAAGTACCCTATGGCTGCTGGAAACATCAGCATTAATTTACTAATTTACAGCCTCCCTTTCTCTCTCTCTCTCTCTCTCTCTCTCTCTCTCTTTTCCTCTCTTTCTTACAGTTTATATACATATATCAAAGAGTAATATAGTTTGTACAGGTAGCAGGTATTAACCTTGTTGGGGGTATTCTGAAAGACAGGAATAGGTGCTACCAGGCATACATACAAATGATTGTGTACAGCAACACCTGGAGAAAAGGGTAAACTGGTGTTTTGGTGTTTCATTTTGCAACTGAAGATTGCCTGAAGAAGTCAAGTTCTGGAATGACTTTGCTTATATTAACAAAGCAGAAACCAATCAAAAAAATTTTTAGAGAAGCCTAATAGGAATTTTACCTGAGGGTTAAGTAAGAGAGGATAAGTACTCTTTTCTATGAGGACATATTATATCTTATCACATCTCATCTCATCTCAATCCTGTAGACACGGAAGCTTTGGGATTACAGGTACAGGGCGCCACTGCGGAGAGTTGAGAAGACCAACCACAGAAGACTGACAAGGACAGGGCCCTTTGCCGAGAAAGAGGTCAGGCAGAGCCTCTTAGAGAACCTCCGCAGGTGCCTCCAGAGAGATCCGGCTGTAGGATACGCATCGCTCTGTGTATTAAGGCTTGTTAGTTAGTAATAAAACTCTATTCCTTTTCCTCTAATTGCTGTGCTTTATCCCAATCCCCTAAACTTGGAGGACTCAGAAAGTAAAAGAAAAATGTGGAGAAGAGTAATGAAGAAATAGATTCCACTTTCCACTCCCTAGCGTAGGTCTCTCCAGTCTGAGTGGAAGAAGCACAAAACTGTGAATCTCCAATTAATTTTAAATTTAAAACTCTTACATTTAAGTTTAAATTTTATTAGTCTTAACTGGAGTTTTAAAGAATGAATGTGAGATAATTTCTAATTAGTATGTAGAAATACCATAATAAATTCAATGTAAAGAAATTGCTATGGGTTTTTTCAAGAAATATTTAAGGGATGATAAAGAAATGTCAATGAAACACACATGAAGGCAGCAAGCAGAAATATGAGTACAGCAATTTCATGATGTGACTCACCGTGTGTGTGTGTGTGTGTGTGTGTGTGTGTGTGTGTGTTTCTATATTGTTGAAAACAAATCTTCCAGTTTCATGTCTCTTGTTAAAAAAAACAAAACCATCTTATCACTCATGGACCTGTGCCTCTTCTGGACTCATCTGAAATGGGCAGATATCGACTGTGTCGTACTTGGTTTTATTTTTTCCCATGTGCCTCCGTATTCTGAAATCAGTGACTAAGATATATTTTCCTCATAATGGATGATTAAAGTGGAAGAGTTTATGGCAAATGACCCAAACGCATTTCAAGCTTATGATTGCTTGATGATGTCTAACACTACTTTGGCCAAAGCAAGTCAAAATGCTTTAGCCCAAATCTAATGGAGCAGGACACCTACTTTTCCATGAGGCAGTGTAAATTAGAATGGCAGGAACAGGAGGAAAAAGCAAGAATTCTAGGCATTAGTTCAATTTTGCACATATACATCAATCTGTTTATTCCAAAATCCAAAATGTGTTTTGTGAGACTATCCCACACACAAAAATAAATGCTTGTTGAATGAACAATGATGAAAATATCGTAAGCTGATTATGGGGAATTCCACCAAAATGAATGGTGAGAGAAAATAACACAATGTCATAGCCTTAAACATGAAGAATAGTTAACATTCTTCAACTTCATGGTCAAGTATTTTAAGCTAAAACCAGAAAGAAAGGCCTTTGGGCACTATAGTAAAGTGTAAATAGTAAAATACTGAAATTATCTCAGCATTTCAGACTGGGAAGGCCTTCCATTTTTATTCTGGAGTCAAATTGAGACTTTTAAAATGGTGGCATGAAGCGGTATTTGTTTTAAGGGTCAAAGTTCAAGGACAAAATTAAGAAAATAAATCAGCATTTCTTTCTACATGTGCAATCAACTAATTTGGACAGGTAAGGGGTTATAGATCTTGGGCAAAATGTGCTTGAAGTTGCTATACAGTAGCAGTTGTGTCTTTACAATGGACAAAATATCACTCTGCCTTATTTTCATCTATGAAATGGGAATGATAAAACACATATAACATGACATAATGTTTATATGTGCATTCATGTGTTTGTGTGTATGTGTGTATACATACATTTTAGTTGGTTTGTAAGAGTCAGGTACAGTTTATGGAACATTAAATACATGTTAGCTGCTCAATTGATTATTATGTAGAATTTTAATTATTAAAGATTTAAAGTTTTTTCAAAGAAAACTTTTTGGTTTGAAGCAAAACCTTTCCAGATTTCCCCAAGCCTCTTCTGAACATTTTATGGCAAAAAATATATATAACTACTTACTTGGAAAATATTTTTTTAACATTTATCTTATGAAAAAGCAGCAGTTGATACAATTCAAATTAGTAATTGGAAAGTCAGAAACTGATTTGTTCAAGAAGCTATTCTCTCAAGTTGATATGTTTTAAAGAAAAGTCAGTTTGTTGTTACATCGTATTAATTTTAGTCAGAAGTAATCACGACATTTTCTTACCATTCTCATTGTCATTGTGATAATGAATGTGTTCTTCATCTTTTGCCCAGGTAAAGCTCAAAACCTTATGTGACCATTTTTTGCAATAGTCTTATTTTATTGAACTTATCTGCACATGAAATTCTGGTTCGGACTACTGAATCATAATTTGTATGATACTGCCACCTCTCTTATTAGTTTATAAACAGTCCTTATTTTCCCACTGTATTAAGACCAAACTCTTGTGCCTTGTATTATATTCCTGATTTCCAGGGCTTCCTGTTTGAAAGTAATTATCTTGAAACAACATTGCATAAAGATATTAACATCCACACTACATTGTGTATATTTCACAATTGCATTTTAAGCTCAATTATTTAAGTATAATATCATGCCAGTGTCTTATTTCCTTGTATCTTTAAGTGTTTTTATTTGTTTAATAAATGACTGATAAAGTCAAAGCAACTGTTCAAAGGAGAATGGAAATGGAATCCGGAAGAAGCAAGGAGTGATACAACTGTAGATTCTGCCAGTTACCAATTGAGACTAGTTTTATAAAAGTTACTTTTGTATTAGTTTCAGCATAAGCCAGGTGCGAGAATGTCAATTGGATTGACATTAATGTTTTTTTTTTCACTTATTTGCACTCAGTAATGATCCAATGTTCATTACAATAGAATACTAAGTACGTGAATGAACAGAATACATTTATGTGTAAATCTAATGTCATTTTATTTCATCCCCCCAGCAAGGAATGTCTTTAAAATAGAGGAGTGTGATCACTGTAGTGCAAGATATGTGAGCCCCAATCACTTGCTACCTCTCTGCTAATGAAAAGCTGTCTGTACCAGTTTGATCAAGGCACTGAGTCTCAACTTGACTCACTGGTTGTCACAGGAGAGTCCATATCAGGAAGATTACACATTAGGTTCTTTGCTGACTAGAATCCATACAATAGGGATTGAGAAAATGCTTTGATCACTTATGTGAATACGGAAAACTTCTTCATGTTAAGGTCTGGCATTGTTTAGAATTTATATTCTAAAGGATGCTTTGGGAAAGGTGCAGTACTTTTTGGATCATTTTAAACTAAACATTTATGATATTCATGCATTTTTTCACTTGATGAGAATAAGTACACAACTTTTAGTCTAGAAACATTTTGAATATATTTTTATTTTATTGAAAGTACTATAGGTTTCTTAATAACATATTTTAAAAAGGAATATAAAAACTGATTGAAAATTACCTTAAATATCATTCCCTAGAAGCAACAAACATTAATATATTATATTCTCAGTAAAGTATAATGATTATTGTAGTAATGCAAGAACCTCTACCAAAATGTCTTACTTTCCAAGCGTATTGCAATAAATAGTAGTGGATTTTTGTTATACGGATGGCATAATATTCCTAATTTGTAGATATGTAATAAGCTATCAATTTTAAGGAAATGCTTAAGTTATTTTGTCTGGTATACATTCTAGAAACAAAATCTGAATAAAAATATTAGATAAAGAATAGTATTTACTCATGCTGTCACTTTTAAACAATCATTTTGATCATGCTTCCAGGACTTACTGCACCCTTTACTTCAAATTTCAGGAAATACTTCAAGAAGAATTGCAAAAATTTAATTTGTTAACTCACTGAGTTCCTGAGTTTACAATTCTGTAAATATTTCAACAAAATTGACACAGATGCTTTCAAATACATTGGAAATAATTATTCATGTGTTCATGTGCATAAATCTATTATTATATAATTTAATATTAATACTAGTAGAAATTATTCTAATTTTTGCATTTTAATGTACTTACATTGTTTTATACAGTTACATATTATAAAATTATGTTATGTACTATATACTATGTTTAAATTTTTGTAAGTGTTCCACATCTGAGAAGATGGGACAAAATGGGTTAAAGTTCTTGTCTTTAGACTTTATATAGCATTTGACAGACTATATTTATGCCTGACAATTTTAAGGACAATCCTGGAAAGGTCATAAAATACATGCATGCTACTGTCCCTAATTGTTAGAACAACCTTACATAAAAATCTCGACCTCTTTCATTGATCATCTAGAAATTTTTACCATACTTTTTTTTTTTTATTGTAAACAAATGGGATACATGTTGTTTCTCTGCTTGTACATGGCATAAAGGCATACCATTTGTGTAATCATAAATTTACATAGAGTAATGTTGTTTGATTCATTCTGTTACTTTTTCCCTTCCCCCCACCCCTCCCACCATACGTTTTTTTAGAAGTTAAATCCTAAAATCATTATTCTTATTTTGAAAAAGAAAAATATCAATTAAAGAATACAGGCACAAAATTGAATATGAGTTTTAAGTACTAATGTTAAACAAAAAAAAAATTAAAAATTTTAATAACTCACTAGATTGCAAAAAAATGTTTTATTAATTACCTGCTCTCAAATTTCTAAACTATTTAAAAATTTTAGAAATTTATATCAGATTATCTTCTTATCTAATACTTATTACTTTGTTTTAGGACAAAACTGGACTCTTAGGCTTTGGGACTTTTGTATTTTCTTAATTGAGGGCCTCATTCTGTTTGATACTTGTGTCTTTTCAAGTTTATTGTGTTAAAATTAGTGCCATATCATCCAAAAGGGCAGCTAATGAAAAAGTACAATGAATCAGACATCACTTTTCCTATGCTCGTATATGAATACACTACCAGTGAAACTCCATATCACGTACAACCACAAGAATGGGATCCTAATTAGAATAAGTTGTACTTCATGTACATATAATATGTCAAAATACACCCTACGGTCATGTGTATCGAAAAAGAAAAAGAAGAACAACAAATATTTCATCCTACATATTTCAGTGATATCCTCCCAGGACCCCTGTCAAAGGAGGCCACCATGCAAGAAAATGTGTACCTGGCCAGGCAGCTGAGTCACTGAAGCAGAGATCCTATGCAAACACCAGCACCTTGGAAGATGTGGAAAACTGACAGAGACATTTTCTATACCACAACCAGGTACAAATATGAAGACTAATACAGTCCAGTTTTGTATATTTGTTTTTACTTTAAAAATGAAATGTTTCTTGGCAGTGACTTGAAACTTATTTGATGAAAAACTAGCTATTTATATACCCCTTGAGATGTATATATATATTTTTATCTCAGGATGCCAGTTCTTTCATTAAGCTGATAATTTCATTACAATTGGGATTTGACTTGGATCCAAGTCTCCTCAATAAAATAGTTTTGAGAACTAATTGAAAAAAAAGCAAAATATTTACACATGTATATGTGCTTATATTCGATAATACCTACCACATTCAACATAGTGCCTGGCACATGCTACAAGATTAACAACTGCTAATCCCCATAAATGCTTTCTTTAGCACCTGGTGAAGATTGAATTTTATATACTCCTATCTAGATCCAGATATTATATTATGGAACATGTGAGCCAGGATACTTTAAAAACTTTATATTCCTCAAACTAAATTTCCTGAATCAATTTAAAATTTATTTTTATGTTCTTGCTAAAGGTCAGAAAATGAGATACTCAGTATTTCATGCTTGTCATTCAAGTAATTGACTGAAGATTACTCTGTTTTTGTAAGAGAATTCTGGTCAATGCTGACTCCTGAATTCTTTTGCCCAATGTTTAACTATAATTTAAAATGCTGAAAAATCTAGGCAGTTTCTGAGTCACAATGCAACCTTTCTCTGTGACTCATTAAAGATATCTGATGCTCAGCTCAAACACGTGATGAGATTGAATCTGCTGAAAATTGATTATATGCTTTCTAAATTGTTTTAGGAATTGCCTTAAGAGAAATTATTCCAACAATTCAACTCCAAACATGCTGAACTGATTCTAAGCCACCAGATTTAGGTTGAGCAAAGGAAAAGAGAAGCAGAAAATACCTAGTTATAAATGGTAAAATAAGAGCAACTGGAAGACACTTAAAAGACCATTAATGACAGTCATTTGTAAAAGTTACATTGTTTGTCTATAAATTCTAATTTGCTGAACTATTATATGCATATATCTTAAATGTATATATTTTCACTACAAATGATTTTTACTAGTGTGAGCACTTCATACAATTCTATAGGAGGAATTGTTGATAGAGGATATTTCCTTAAAAAAATAAACAGCAGAACAGTACTTGGTGTGGCAACATTAGTACTGACCTATGCAAATTAGGCTCTGGGAGATCAGGAAATAAGTTCCCTCCTCCCCTTTCCCCTGACATACTCTCTGAACCTCCCCACTACTTCCCTTCTTTTTTCTCTACCCAAACATAACAAGCCCATTCCCACTACAGAATTCATGAAGTGTGTATTCCTGTTGCCTGGAATTATTCTTTACCATAACTTTTGCGTGGCTGACTTCTTTTTGTCATTCGGATATCTACTAGAAATGTGTTTCAGAACAAACTTTCATGATCATCCCATTAAAAACAGCTGCTCAGTCACATTTTACGACCTCAGTCTATTTTAATTGCAACATGGTTTTTGCTTTTACCTGACATGACATTTTTGCTTAAATATGCATGGTGCCATTAACTGTAGTTTTCCCCCTTGAGTTCTCTCCGCACAGTCTTCCAATAAATAAAATGGTGGCTTTATGGGAGCATGACCTTCTTTTCTCATGTACACTTACTCCTCAGAACCAAGAGTAACATTTTTATAAAGCATTTAGAGAGGAGAAAGATAGGGAAAAAAAAAAAAAAAAGAAAAAGTCAAAGGGTAAAGCTTTGACAATTCCTTGAACAGACTCTAGGATATTTCTAGTTATGGCTTTCTTCAGTATAAAATAAACTTTTCACTTAAAAATAGTTTTAGATTTAAAAAACTTGCCAAAAAGAACTCTCATGTACCTCCACTCAGTTTTCCCTATTGTTAACTTCATATATTCGTGTAAACACTTTTGCTATAATTAAAAAACTAGAGTTAATATATTAGCATTAAGTGACGTCTATATTTCTTTCATATTTTTATAGTTTTTATTTAATGCCCTTTCCCATTTACTTTTAGCTCTCAGGCCTGCTTTGGCTCTCTGGGTTGTGATAAACCTTCAGATTCTTCTTGACTTTGATAACCTTGAGATTTTTGAAGGCTAATAAGTATTTAGTAGCCTGTCCTTCAGATGTGATTCATTTGATGTGCTTCTCTTGATTAGACTAGTGTATAGATCTTTGGAAAGAAGATCACGTAGGTAAAGTGCCAATTTTGTAACATCATGTCAAAAGCACATGCTATCAAAATGACTTGTCACCATTGTGGTTAACTTTGATAATCTGGCTAAGGTATGTTTTATTTTTTCTTCTGCACTGTGCTGTTACTCTTTTTTTCCCTTCTCCATGCCCCATTCTGTCACTATTCACAGCTGTACCGAAGGAATTGGGAGTTATGCTTCACCTCCTTAAGGGAGCGTTTTCGACATTGATCATTTGGAATTCTCCATAATACAGATTTGTCTAGTCTCCCTAGGTGTATGTACTGATTAAGTTGGTTACTTATGCAAATATGGATTCATGAGTATTTATTTCATAATTTGTTATATAATATACACTATTAATTTGCTGCTCAAATTGTTTTGAATCTGACTATTTTGAGTTCTTCAGTCAGCGACAGTTACTGAAGTACTGTTCATTTGAAACAATCTTGTTTGTGTGTGTATATGTTTGTGTGTGTGCAATTCCTTACTTTCTGGAAACACAAGATACTGTAGCTCACCTTATGTATTTCTGGTCACAATTAAAGAATCAACCATTTCTTCAAGGATTTCTGGTCCGTCCTACTTGTAAATGGAATTAGAAATCAAGATCAGGTCTCAGCAGCACAAAAAGGAAATCAAGATCAGAGTGCTGAATATGCTTATTAGCTACAGGAGTGTCCTTGGTTTGTGACTTTCTCAGCTGACAAATAAAGGAAATATACATGTATATGCTAAATTGTGGTCATATGTACATTCACGGAAATTTCCCATGTGCATCTACTGTATCTATGTGAAGCCAAACATGAGTTCATACTGATGTTTCCAACTCTTATCCAGTATCAAAATGATAATTTTATTCCTTCTCTCTTGTTAAGCTTTAACTTTCTACTCCCAACAGTGATACACCTGGCTTCCATCACCCACTACTCATTTACTTATGGATTTATGTAGTAGAAAAATTTATACAGTAGATTTTTAACTCATATCTCTGTGGGAAACACCTTTGCCAATTAAACTACAGAGCTTATACACAGTCCCTTTTCTCTTTAGGTTTGTTTTCCATTCATTCCCAGCTTACTTTGGTCAGCACTTTTCTCCTCAAAAATCCTTCAGTGAGGTAATTTTATGCATCTGTAATGTAGTTAATTTTTTTCTTATATTCTACAATCCATCCTGAAATTTTTAAAAAATTTACATACATTAAGATTCATAATTCTGTTGAAAAGTTATATGAGTTTTGATAATTGTGCTATCATGCATGCACAATTATAATATCATATATAATTGTTTTACTAGAAAATCTTCTGTGGTTCTCATATGTATTGCATGTACCAGTCTTCCACCTTTAAAACCCTGTGGGAATACTGATGGCTCATGTCTCTACAATTTTGCTTTTTCTGCAATATCATATAAATAAAATCATATATTATATAGCCTTTCAGTCTGACTGCTTTTACTTAGTGATATGCATTTAAGATCAATTCATGTGTTTGCATACCCTAATAACTGCTCTGATTTAATGGTTAATAGTATTCCATTGTATAATAAGCCACTGTTTGTTGATTCATTTACCAATTGAAGGACACCTTGATTACTTCCAGTTTGGGGCAATAAGGAACAAAGCTTCTATTAACATTCACTTGCAAATTTGTATATGGACAAACGTTTTTTAATCAGTTGGGAAGATTCACAGGAGCACAACTGCTGTAATATTTACTGAATATAAGATTATATTTATAACATGAAATTTATGAGATTATATAAATATAATTTTATATTTATTATATGAACGCATACTAAATATAAGATTATATTTAGTTGTGTGAGACACTCTCCACTGTCTTTCCAGGTGGCATTATGATTTGAATTCAAACCAGTGATGAAAGGGAGTTTTGCTTGCTTCACTGACATTTTCGGGTGTTTGGATTGTGGCATTGTGACAGGCCTGCAGTGGAACATCATCAACCTGCCCTTCGATTCCTTACTGACTCCTGAGGTTGACCATTTTTGATATGCTTATTTGATACCTGTTATTTTCCTTGCTCAGGTGTCTGTTCAGAACTTATGTCTATTTTTAATTCTTCTACTTATTTTTGATTTTAAGAGTTCTTTGCATATTTTGGATATGTCTTAGAATGAAACAAAATTAAACAAAATGAGTCTCTCAACTTTGGTTTAATTTTTAGTGGTGAATTTACTCTTCTAGGTAATTTGTCTCTCCATTTAAACTTTAGAATCAGCTTATCAGTATCTAAAAAATATGTAATTTGATGAGATTTTGATTTAGATAGGATCAAATCTATAGATCATGTTCAGAAAGAGTAAAATAGTAACAATATTTAGTCTGTGATAGAGTATCTCTTTTGTTTATTTATATCCCTTTTTATTTCTTTCACCAATATTCTGTAGTTTTCCACATATAGATTTTGTTCAACTTCTGTTAGATTTATACCTAAATATTTTATTCTGGGACTACTATTGTTAATGATGCTGATTTTTCAATTTTAATTTCCAGTAGTTCATTGTTCGTATATAAGAAACCAATTGACTTTTATATATTAAATATATTCTTTGTTGGTGTCATGCTCATTTTGATTCATAGTTTTCCATTCAAAAAATTGGTATCATCTATATTAGACAATTCAGTTATCTGTGAAAAATGAATTTTATCTTTCTTTCTTTTTCTGTATGAATTTATTTCTTTTTATTCCCTCTTTATCAATGCAAATTAGGAGAAATAAGAGAGGACACCTTTGTCTTGTTCATCATTTTAGAGAAAAAAAATGTAATGTCTTACAATTAAATCTAATATTAACTGCATGTTTTTAAATGAGGCTTTTTAATATTAAGAATTTTTCCATGTATTATTTTTTGTTGAGATTCTTAACATGAATAGATGCTTTGTTTTGTCAAATTCTTTTTCCTGCACCAGTTCCTATGATCATATAATTTTTCTTCTTTAGACTATTGATGTGGTGGATAAGATTGATTGAATATGGATGTTGACCCAACCTTGCATACCTGAAATAAATCACACTTTGTCATGATGTATAGATCTATTTACACACTGTCTGAAACATCTTGCATACATGATTTGATTTGTTAATCTATTTTAGAGTTCTGGAACTAGGATTATGAAAGATCTTGGGCTGTAGTTGCCTTTCTTTCAATATATTTATCTGATATAAATATATTTGTTTGACCTTAGGATAATACTGGTCTTAGAATGAAGTAAGAATTTCTTTCCGTTTCCATTGTCTACAAGAAATTGTAGAAAATTGATATTTCTTATTTGGTAGAATTTGCTAGTGTAGTCATTTGCTTTTGCTTTTGATGCTTTTATTTAAAGGAAGATTTTTAATAAAAGATTTCATTTCTTCAATTAGATGTAGGCCATTTCTTTATATGAGTTTTTGATAGTTTGTCAGGAAATTTGTCATTTCCGTGTAGGTTATCATATTTGATTACATAGAATTTTTGACAGCATTCCTTGTTATCATTTTAATGTCCCTGGGATCAGTGGAGATGAAACTCTTTTATTTCTGATTTTGTACATTTTGTGCGCTCTCTCTTTCTCTCTCTCTCTCTCTCTCTCATTCTCCTTCCCTCCCTCCCTTCCTCTTTTTATAGACTAGAGTCTTCTCAATTTTACTGATATTCTTAAAGTAAAAGGTTTTGGTTTCATTGTTTTTTTCTCTATTATTTTTCTGCTCATATATTTGTTATATCTTATCTTCTGCTTGCTATCTAATATTCTTTGCTATGATTTGTGATATTCCTATATTTCACTTATTTAACCATATGCTATTACTACCCAATACATTGTTACCATTGTTACTCTAAATAGATATTTATTTTCCAGATTTATTAAAAGTAAGACAAAAATAAAAAACACCAAAAATATATTTGGCAATATATTGGCAATTTAACTAAATAGATATTTCTCAAAAGAAGAAATTTAAATGACCAAAATATATTTTTAAAAAATGTTCAACATCTTTAACAATCAGAGAAATGCAAATCAAAACTACACTGAGATTTATCTCACTCCAGTTATAGTGGCAATCATCAAGAATACAAATAATAATAAATGCTGTTCAGGATGTGGGGACAAAGGAACACTTAAATGCTGTGGATGGGATTAGTACAAACACAGTGGAAATCAGTATGGAGGTTTCTTAAAAGACTAGAAA
The DNA here is from genome assembly GCF_902686455.1 of Sciurus vulgaris. Classification (NCBI taxonomy): domain Eukaryota; kingdom Metazoa; phylum Chordata; class Mammalia; order Rodentia; family Sciuridae; genus Sciurus; species Sciurus vulgaris. The sequence continues at coordinate 78,989,443 of NC_136472.1, forward strand.
TGGATACATCATATGACCCAGCAATACCATTCCTTGGTATTTTTCCAAAAGAAGTAAAGTCAGCTTTCTATAGTATACAGGCAGACCTATGTTTATAGGATCACAAATCACAATAGTCAGTCATAGAACCAGTCTAGGTGTCTACCAACAGATGAATGGATAAGGAAACACACACACACACACACACACACACACACACACACACACACAACAATGGAGTTTTATTCAGTCATAAAAAAGTGAAATTATGTTATTTGCATGAAAAACAATGGAACTAGAGTACATACTTTTTAGTGAAATAAACCAGACCCAGAAAATCAAGGGTCATTTGTTTCTCTCATATGTGAAAGCTAGATAGAAAAAAGTTTAAAAAAGGGACCCCATGAAAATAGAAGGGATACCAGCAGAGATGAGGAAGGATATCTGGGGGAGAAAGTAGGGAAAATAAAAGGGAGGTACTGATGAATGAAATTAATCAAATAATGTAATGTGCTTATACAAGTATGTCACAATGAATCCCAGTATTATGCATGATCATAATGCAAAAATAAAAATAAATAAGATCTTATATTCATTTTTTCTATCTCTGATCCCTTTCATTCTTTATATAGATCCAATTTAATGATGGCATCTGTCCTTATCCTTCTCTCTAAAACTTGTTTTAATATTTCTTGCCAGACAATTATGCTAATTATTAAGTTCCTAAAAATCTTTCTCTCTCTTTCTCTTTTGAAGTATGATTACTCTGGATAGGAATTTAAGGTTTTTTTTTTTTTCCCCCTCTTTCAATATTTTAAATATTTCATCCATTTTCTTCCTGCATATTCTGTATTCCTTTAAATGTAAGTTTTTATTTCTCATATGGGATTTTGTCTCTGTGTATGGTATTTTATTATGCATGTGTTTTATTTGTTTGCAGTACTGGGAGTTTAACCCAGGCGCATACTAACACTGAGCTGTACCCCCAGCCCTTTTTAATTTTTATTTTTTTACTTTATTTTTATTTTATTTATTTTGTCTCACTAAATTCCTGAGACTTGCCCAAAATTTGCAATCCTTTCTTAGTCTCCAAAATGGTTGGGATTACAGTTGTGTGCCACCATGTTCAGTCTATGCATGATTTTGTAATTGTACCTAATGTCTTTGATTTTATTTTCTATTTTCCTTTGTTGTTCTGTTTCTTGATTTTAATTTCAAGTAGGGAGGTTTTAATGGACAAATCTTCAGGCTCACTTATTGTTTCCCTGGCTTTGTCCTGTATGCTGCTAGGCCCATCAAAGACACTATTTCCTTGATAGTTGTGTTTTGTTTTGTAATCCCTAGAATTTTCTTTGCTACATTCTCATTATTGCCATCTTTTTCCTAGATTGCACACCTATTCTCACATGCTACGCACTTTTTAAAAATTGAAGTCCCTAATGTCCTTCAGTATATAACCATCGTTACCAAATGTCAAACCTCCACTGTCAGCGATTTTGTTTTCCATCCTTTTGTTTTGGGGCTTCCTTGAAACTCCTTAACTGATTCTGCATCTTGGAATTCTGTCAGTTTTGACCCTGTCTTATTTTACAGGAGCTCTGCCATTACAAGATGTGGATTGGAGGAGAAATTGTTCTACAATAGTAATGTTATTCTTACTATTATATTATTATTATCAATATAATCACTATTTTTTAAATAATTTATTTATTTTGATTCATCGTAAACAAATGGGGTAAAACTTTTTTCTCTGGTTGTTCATGAAGTAGATTCATACCATTTGTGCAATCATACATGTACATAGGGTAATGATGTTTCTCTCAATCTGTTATTTTTCCTTCCCCCCACCCCTCCCACACTTCTGTCCTCTCTACAGTCCATCCTTCCTCCATTCTTGCCTCCCTACCACCCCCCATTATTTATCATCATCCGCTTATCAGAGAGATTATTTGGCCTTTGTTTTTTGGGACTGGCTTACCTAACTTGGCATGATATTCTCCAACTTCATACATTTTCTTGCAAATGCCATAGTATTATTCTTCTTTATGGCTGAGTAATATTCCATTCTGTATATATACCAGAGTTTCTTTATCCATTCATCAATTGAAGGACATCTAGGTTGGTTCCACAGTCTGGCTATTGTGAATTGAGCAGCTATGAACATTGATATGGCTGTATCTCTGAAGTATGCTGATTTTAAGTCGTTTGGGTATAGGCCAAGGAGTGGGATAGCTGGGTCAAATGGTGGTTCCATTCCAAGTTTTCTAAGGAATCTCCACACTGCTTTCCAGAGTGGCTGCACTAATTTGCAGCCCCAACAGCAATGTATGAGTGTACCTTTTTCCCTACATCCTCTCCAACACCTATTGTTGCTTGTGTTCTTGATAATCACCATTCTAATTGGGGTGAGATGGAATCTTAGGGTAGTTTTGATTTGCATTTCTCTTATTACTAGAGATGTTGAACATTTTTTCATATATCTGTTGATTGCTTGTACATCTTCTTCTGTGAAGTGTCTGCTCCTTTCCTTGGTCCATTTGTTGACTGAGTTATTTGTATTCTTGGTGTAGAGTTTTTTGAGTTCTTTATAGATTCTGGAGATTAGTGCTCTATCTTAAGTATGTGTGGCAAAGATTTTCTCCCACTCTGTAGGCTCTCTCTTCACATTAGTGGTAAGTTTCCTTTGCTGAGAAAAAGCTTTTTAGTTTGAATCTATCCCAATTATTGATTCCTGCTTTTATTTCTTGTACCTTGGGAATCATGTTAAGGAAGTCTGGTCCTAAGCCGATATGATGAAGATTTGGACAAACTTTTTCTTCTCTAAGGTGCAGGGTCGCTGGTCTGATTCCAAGGTCCTTGACTCATTTTGAGTTGAGTTTTGTGCAGGGTTAGAGATAGGGGTTTAGTTACATTCTGCTGCACATGGATTTCCAGTTTTCCCAGCACCATTTGTTGAAGAGGCTATCTTTTCTCCATTGCATATTTTTGGCACCATTGTCTAGTATGAGAAAACTGTATTTATGTGGATTTATGTCTGTGTCCTCTATTCTGTACCATTGATCTACCTTTCTATTTTGGTGCCAACACCATGCTGTTTTTGTTACTATTGCTCTGTGGTATAGTTGAAGTTCTGGTATTGTGATACCCCCTGCTTTACTTTTCCTGCTAAGGACCGCTTTAGTTATTCTGGGTTTCTTATTTTTCCAAATGAATTTCATAATTGCTTGCTCTATTTCTATGAGGTATGTCATTGGGATTTTAATTGGAATTGCACTGAATCTGTGTAGCACTTTTGGTAGTATGGCCATTTTGACAATATTAATTCTTCCTGTCCAAGAACATGGGAGATCTTTCCATCTTCTAGTTTTTCTTTAATTTCTTTCTTTAGTGTTCTGTAGTTCTCATTGTAGAGGTCTTTCACCTCTTTTGTGAGATTGATTCCCAAGTATTTTATTTTATTTTTTGAGGCTATTGTGAATTGGGTAGTTTTCCTAAATTCTCTTTCAGAGGATTCATCATTATTGAATAAAAATGCATTAGATTTATGAGCATTGATTTTATATCCTGCTACTTTACTGAATTCACTTATGAGTTATTGAAGTTTTCTGTTGAAATTTTCAGCTCCTCTAAATATAGAATCATGTCATAGGCAAATAGGGATAGTTTGAGTTCTTCTTTCCTAGTCATATCCCTTTAATTTCTTTGGTCTGTCTAATTGTTCTGGTGACAGTTTCAAGGACAATGTTGAATAGAAGTGATGAAAGAGGGCATCCCTGCCTTGTTCCACTTTTTAGGGGGAATGCTTTCAGTTTTTCTCCATTTAGAATGATATTGGCCATGGGCTTAGCATAGAGGGCCTTTACAATGTTGAGGAATGTTCCTACTACTCCTAATTTTTCTAGTGTTTTGAGCAAGAAGGGTGCTGTATTTTATCATAAGCTTTTTCTTCATCTGTTGAAATAATCATGTGATTCTCAACTTTAAAGTCTGTTGATATGGTGAATTACATTTATTGATTTCTGGATGTTGAACCAACCTTGCATTCCTGGGATAAAACCCACTTGATCATGGTGCACTGTCTTTTTAATATGCTTTTGTGTGCTATTTGCTAAAATCTTGTTAAGAATTTTTGCATCTATGTTCATTAGGGATATTGGTCTGAAATTTTCTTTCTTCAATATGTCTCTGTCTGGTTTAGGTATCAGGATGATATTAGCTTCATAGAATGAGTTTGGAAGGGTTCCCTCCTCTTCTATTTCATGGAATTCTTTGAAATGAATTTCATGGAATGAGCTCTTCTTTGAAGGTCTTTGAGAACCAGGCAGATAATCCATCTCGTCCTGGACTTTTCTTTGTTGGTAAGCTGCTGATGACTTCTTCTATTTCATTGCTTGCAATTGACCTATTTAAATTGTGTATGTCCTCCTGATTCAGATTGGGTGGATAATATGTCTCTAGAAACCTATTGATTTCTTTGTGATTTTCTATTTTGTTGGAGTATAGATTTTCAAAATAGCTTCTATTATGTTTTGTATTTCAATAGAGTCTGCCCTGACATTTGTTTTTCATCCTAAATTTTAGTAAGTTGAATTTTCTTTCTCCTTCTCTTTGTTAGTGTGGCTAGGGGTTTATCAATTTTGTTTATTTTTTCAAAGAATCATTTTTTTGTTATTTCTTTGATTTCAATTTCATTGATTTCAGCTCTGATTTTAATTATTTCCTGACGTCTACTACATTTGGTGTTGATTTGTTCTTCTTTTTCTAGGACTTTGAGCTATAGTGTTAGGTCATTTATTTGTTGAATTTTTCTTCTTTTATTGAATGCACTCGATGAAATGAATTTTCCTCTTAGTACTGCTTTTATAGTGTCCACGAGATTTTGATATGTTTTATCTTTGTTCTCACTTACCTCTAAGAATTTTTTTATTTCCCCCCTAATGTTTTCTGTTATCCATTCATCATTCAATAGCATATTATTTAATCTCCAGATGTTGGTTTAGTTTCTATTTTTTATTTTGTCATTGATTTCTAATTTCATTCCATTATGATCTGATAGAATACAAGGTAGTATCTCTATCTTTTTGTATTTGCTAAGGGTAGCTTTGTGGCATAACATATGATCTATTTTAGAGAAGGATCCATGTGCTGCTGAGAAGAAAGCATATTTGCTCATTGCTGCATGGACTTTTCTATATACACATGTTAAGTCTAAATTATCAATTGTGATATGGAGATCTATGGTTTCTTTGTTCAATTTTTGTTTGGAAAATCTGTCCAGTGGTGAGAGAGGTGTGTTAAAGTCACCTAGTATTATTGTGTTGTGGTCTATTTGGTTCCTGGAATTCAGAAGGATTTGTTTGACATAAATGGATGAGCCACTGTTTGGGGCATAAATATTTATGATTGTTATGTCTTGCTGATTTATGCTTCCCTTAAGCAGCATGAAAATGTTCTGCTTTATCCCTTTTAACTAACTTTGGCTTGAAGTCCACATTATTCGATATGCAGATGGATACCCCTGCTTTTTTACTGAGTCCATGTGCATGGTATGCTTTTTCCCATCCTTTCACCTTTAGTCTGTGGGTATCTCTTTCTATGAGATGATTCTCTTGCAGGCAGCATATTGTTGAATCTTTCTTTTTAATCCAATCTGATAGTCTGTGTATTTTGATTGATGAGTTCAGGCCATTAACATTCAGGGTTATTATTGAGATATGATTTGTATTCCCGGTCATTTATGCTTATTTTTGTTTTTTAACTTGACTTGATTTCTCCTTTATTTTGCTATTCCTTTAGGGTAGTTCTCCCTTTGCTGACTTACATCGTTGTTTTTCATTTCTTCCTAATGGAATGCTTTGCTGAAAATGTTCTGTAGTGCAGGTTTTCTATTTGTAAATTCTTTTAGCTTTTGTTTATCATGGAAGGACTTTATTTCGTCACCAAATGTGAAGGTGAGTTTTGCTGGGTATGAGATTCTTGGTTGACATCCATTTTCTTTCAGAGCCCTCCTACATTCTTGGGTCTGTATTGAGAAATCTGCTGATATCCATATTGGTTTCCCCTGAATGTAATTCAATTATTTTCTCTCACAGCCTTTGAAATTCTATCTTTATTTTGTATATTAGGTATTTTCATTATAATATACCTTGGTGTGGGTCTGTTGTAATTTTGTACATTGTTGTCCCATAAGCCTCTTGTATTTGATTTTTTATTTCATTCTTCAGATTTGGGAAATTTTTTGATATTATTTTATTGAATAGGATTATTCATTCCTTTGGTTTGTTTCTCTGTGCCTTCCTCAATCCCAATAATTCTTAAATTTGGCCTTTTCATGATATCCCATAATTCTTGGAGATTCTGTTCATGATTTCTTACCATCTTCTCTGTTTGGTTAACTTTATTTTCAAGATTAAATATTTTGTGTTCAGTGTCTGAGGATCTGTCTTCCAAGTGTTCTATCCTATTGGTTATGCTTTCTTTCTTTTATTTTTTTTATTGTAAACAAATGGGATACATGTTGTTTCTCTGTTTGTACATGGCGTAAAGGCATACCATTTGTGTAATCATAAATTTACATAAAGTAATGTTGTTTGATTCATTCTGTTATTTTTTCCCTTCCCCCCACCCCTCCCACCCCTCTTTACCCTCTATACAGTAGTTCCTTCCTCCATACTTGCCCCCCTTCCTAACCCTAACTCTAACCCTAACACTAACCCTTCCCTCCCCCCCATTATGTGTCATCCTCCACTTATTAGTGATATCATTCGTCCTTTGGCTTTTTGAGATTGGCTTATCTCACTTAGCATGATACTCTCCAATTTCATCCATTTGCCTGCAAATGCCATAATTTTATCATTCTTTATGGCTGAGTAATATTCCATTGTATATATATACCACAGTTTCTTTATCCACTCATCAACTGAAGGGCATCTAGGTTGGTTCCACAGTCTGGCTATTGTGAATTGAGCAGCTATGAACATTGATGTGGCTGTATCTCTGTAGTATGCAGATTTTAAGTCGCTTGGGTATAGGCAAAGGAGTGGGATAGCTGGGTCAAATGGAGGGTCCATTCCAAGTTTTCTAAGGAATCTCCACACTGCTTTCCAGAGTGGCTGCACTAATTTGCAGCCCCACCAGCAGTGTATGAGTGTACCTTTCTCCCCACATCCTCGCCAACACCTGTTGTTGCTCGTATTCTTGATAATCACCATTCTAATTGGGGTGAGATGGAATCTTAGGGTGGTTTTGATTTGCATTTCTCTTATTACTAGAGATGTTGAACATTTTTCCATATGTTTGTTGATTGCTTGTAGATCTTCTTCTGTGAAGTGTCTATTCATTTCCTTAGCCCATTTGTTGACTGGATTATTTGAATTCTTGGAGTAGAGTTTTTTGAGTTCTTTATAGATTCTGGAGATTAGTGCTGTATCTGAAGTATGATTGGCAAAGATATTCTCCCACTCTGTAGGCTCTTTCTTCGCATTGCTGATAGTTTCCTTTGCTGAGAGAAAGCTTTTTAGTTTGAATCTATCCCAGTGGTTGATTCTAGCTTTTATTTCTTGTGCTATGGGAGTCCTGTTAAGGAAGTCTGGTCCTAGACCAACAAGGTGAAGATTTGGACCTACTTTTTCTTCTATAATCTGCAGGGTCTCTGGTCTGATTCCGAGGTCCTTAATCCATTTTGAGTTTAGTTTCGTGCATGGTGAGAGATATGGGTTTAGTTTCATTCTGTTGCATATGGATTTCCAATTCTCCCAGCACCATTTGTTGAAGAGGCTATCTTTTCTCCATTGCATATTTTTGGCCCCTTTGTCTAGTATGAGAAAATTGTATTTATTTGGGTTTGTGTCTGTGTCCTCTATTCTGTACCATTGATCTACCTTTCTATTTTGGTACCAATACCATGCCGTATTTGTTACTATTGCTTTGTAGTAGAGTTGAAGATCTGGTATTGCAATACCCCCTGTTTCACTCTTCCTGCTAAGGATTGCTTTAGCTATTCTGGCTTTCTTATTCTTCCAGATGAATTTCATAATTGCTTGCTCTATTTCTGTAAGGTACACAATTGGGATTTTAATTGGAATTGCATTGAATTTGTATAGCACTTTAGGTAGTATGGCCATTTTGACAATATTAATTCTTCCTATCCAAGAACATGGAAGATCTTTCCATCTTCTAAGGTGTTCTTTAATTTCTTTCTTTAGTGTTCTGTAGTTCTCATTGTAGAGGTCTTTCACCTCTTTTGTGAGATTGATTCCCAAGTATTTTATTTTTTTCGAGGCTATTGTGAATGGGGTAGTTTTCCTAATTTCTCTTTCTGAAGATTCATCACTTATGTATAAAAATGCGTTGGATTTATGGGCATTGATCTTATAACCTGCTACTTTACTGAAATCACTTATGAGTTCTAAGAGTTTTCTGGTGGAATTTCCAGGTTCCTCTAAATATATAATCATGTCATCAGCGAACAGGGATAGTTTGAGTTCTTCTTTTCCAATTCGTATCCCTTTAATTTCTTTGGTTTGTCTAATTGCTCTGGCCAGAGTCTCAAGAACGATGTTGAATAGAAGTGGTGAAAGAGGGCATCCCTGCCTTGTTCCAGTTTTTAGGGGGAATGCTTTCAGTTTTTCACCATTTAGAATGATATTAGCCATGGGCTTAGCATAAATGGCCTTTACAATGTTAAGGAATGTTCCCACTATCCCTATTTTTTCTAGTGTTTTGAGCATGAAGGGGTGCTGTATTTTATCAAATGCTTTTTCTGCATCTATTGAAATAATCATGTGATTCTTGACTTTAAGTCTATTAATATGGTGAATTACGTTTATTGATTTCCTGATGTTGAACCAACCTTGCATCCCTGGGATGAAACCCACTTGATCATGGTGCACTATCTTTTTAATATATTTTTGTATGCGATTTGCTAAAATTTTGTTGAGAATTTTTGCGTCGATGTTCATTAAGGATATTGGTCTGAAATTTTCTTTCCTTGATGAGTCTCTGTCTGGTTTAGGTATCAGTGTGATATTGGCTTCATAGAATGAGTTTGGGAGGGTTCCCTCCTCTTCTATTTTATGGAATACTTTGAGAAGTATTGGAATGAGCTCTTCTTTAAAGGTTTTGTAGAACTCGGCTGAGAACCCATCTGGTCCCGGACTTTTCTTTGTTGGTAGGCTTTTGATGACTTCTTCTATTTCAGTACTTGAAATTGGTCTATTTAAATTGTTTATGTCCTCCTCGTTCAGTTTAGGCAATTCATATGTCTCTAGAAACCTGTTGATGTCTTCGAAATTTTCTATTTTGTTGGAGTATAGATTTTCAAAATAGCTTCTAATTATGTTTTGTATTTCAATCCTGTCTGTTGTGATATTTCCTTGTTCATTCCGAATTTTAGTAATTTGGGTTTTCTCTCGTCTTCTCTTTGTTAGTGTGGCTAAAGGTTTATCAATTTTGTTTATTTTTTCGAAGAACCAACTATTTATTTTGTCAATTTTTTGTATTGTTTCTTTTGTTTCAATTTCATTGATTTCAGCTCTGAGTTTAACTATTTCCTGTCTTCTACTACTTTTGGTGCTGTTCTGTTCTTCTTTTTCTAGGGCTTTGAGCTGTAGTGTTAGGTTGTTTATTTGTTGAGTTTTACTTCTTTTATTAAATGCGCTCCATGAAATAAATTTCCCTCTAAGTACTGCTTTCATAGTGTCCCAGAGATTTTGATATGATGTTTCTTTGTTCTCATTTACCTCTAAGAATTTTTTAATTTCCTTCCTAATATCTTCTGTTATCCATTCATCATATAGTAGCATATTGTTTAATCTCCAGATGTTGGAATAGTTTCTGTGTTTTACTCTTTCATTTATTTCTAACTTCAATCCATTATGATCTGATAGAATACATGCTAGTATCTCTATCTTCTTGTATTTGCTAACATTAGCTTTGTGGCATAATATATGGTCTATTTTAAAGAAGGATCCATGTGCTGCTGAGAAGAAAGTGTATTCACTCTTGGTTGGATGGTATATTCTATAAATGTCCGTTAAGTCTAAATTATTGATTGTGTTGTTGAGATCTATGGTTTCTTTGTTCAATTTTTGTCTGGAAGATCTGTCCAGTGGTGAGAGCGGCGTGTTAAAATCACCTAGTATTATTGTGTTGTGGTCTATTTGGTTTCTGAAATTGAGAAGGATTTGTTTGACATACATAGATGAGCCACTGTTTGGGGCATAGATGTTTATGATTGTTATATCTTGCTGATTTATGCTTCCCTTAAGCAGTATGAAATGACCTTCTTTATCCCTTCAGACTAACTTTGGCTTGAAGTCCACATTATCGGAAATGAGGATGGATACTCCAGCTTTTTTACTGAGTCCATGTGCATGGTATGTTTTTCCCCATCCTTTCACCTTTAGTCTATGGGTATCTTTTTCTATGAGGTGAGTCTCTTGCAGGCAACATATTGTTGGATCTTTCTTTTTAATCCAGTCTGCCAGTCTATGTCTTTTGATTGATGAATTCAGGCCATTAACATTCAGGGTTATTATAGAGAAATGATTTGGTTTCCCGGTCATTTGGTTCATTTTTTAAATTTTGTTTATTTATTTGTTTGACACAAATTGTTTCCTCCTTTATTTGACAATTCCTTTAGGATAATTCCTCCCTTTGCTGATTTGCTTCTTTGTGTTTCATCTCTTCCTCATGGAATATTTTGTTGAGAATGTTCTGTAATGCTGGCTTTCTTTTTGTAAATTCTTTTAGCTTTTGTTTATCATGGAAGGATTTTATTTCATCGTCAAATTTGAAGGTAAGTTTTGCTGGGTATAAGATTCTTGGTTGGCATCCATTTTCTTTCAGGGCTTGAAAAATGTTGTTGCAGGCCCTTCTAGCTTTTAGGGTCTGGATTGAAAAATCTGCTGATATGCGTATTGGTTTCCCCCGAATGTAATTTGGTTCTTTTCTCTCACAGCCTTTAAAATTCTGTCTTTATTTTGTATGTTAGGTATTTTCATTATAATGTGCCTTGGTGTGGGTCTGTTGTAATTTTGTGTATTTGGAGTCCTATAAGCCTCTTGAACTTGATTTTCCATTTCATTCTTCAGATTTGGGAAATTTTCTGATATTATTTCATTGAATAAATTGTTCATTCCTTTGGCTTATTTCTCTAGACCTTCCTCAATCCCAATAATTCTTAAATTTGGCCTTTTCATGATATCCCATAGTTCTTGTAGATTCTGTTCATGATTTCTTACCATCTTCTCTGTTTGTTCAACTTTGTTTTCAAGGTTAAATATTTTGTCTTCAATGTCTGAGGTTCTGTCTTCCAGGTGTTCTATCCTATTGGATATGCTTTCTATGGAGTTCTTAATTTGGTTTATTGTTTCCTTCATGTCAAGGATTTCTGTTTGGTTTTTTTTCAATATCTCTAACTCTTTATTGAAATGATCTTTTGCTTCCTGCATTTGCTCTTTTAACTGTCGATTGGTGCGATCATTCAATGCTTGCATTTGCTCTTTCATCTCATCGTTTGCTTCTCTGATCATTTTAATTATGTACATTCTGAACTCCTTTTCTGTCATTTCTTCTGCCATGCTGTCATTGGGTTTTATTGATGTAACATCTAGATTTGTTTGCAGCATTTTCTTTCCTTGTTTTCTCATATTGTTCAGGTATCAGTGGACCGCTGAGATATTGCAGATTTCCTCTATTGACTTACAATGTCCCTGAAGATTTCTATATATATATCCCCCCTTAGCCTTCAGTAGGCTGAAGTCATGGAGGAAGTTGATAATGCGGTGCTCCACAAGGAAGCTGCCTCTCTAGGAGTGGTGGCCTTCAGGTGGGGTATAATCCCTGCTAGTGGGCAGAGGTGCCTCCACTTGTTAACCAATGGTCATCCAAAGGGGACCTAGGCTGCGGGCTGAGGCAAGGCCTGTTTGGGCCTGAGTCTCTGGTTTTACCGTCCTTGTGGGGAAACCTCACCCAGCAGGGAAGACTCACCTGGTGGGGAGGTCTCGCTGGTCAGTTCCCTCCTAGAGGTTCCCCTCAATTTACAGCTACCGCCTGGGCTGGGCTGCCTTCCTCTGCAAAGTTCCCAGGGGCCCGGCCCTACCTCCTGGGCCTGGGAGCCTCACCCTTTGCAGATGAATCTCCTTAGGCTGCCCCTCCTCAGAGAATTTGCCCACAGGCCTGGAACGTTCGCTCCGCCCTAAGCCTGTCTCTGTGCGGCTCTTCCACCCAGAAGCCTCCTAGATCCTGGGACCCTGCTCTGCACCTAATCGCGTGGCTGTGTGGCCCCTCCTCTGAGCAGCCACCTGTGGCCCCGAACAATCACTCTGAGTCCCAGAGACCCGCCACAGGCCTCTTCCTCCAGACAGCCACCCAGTATTCCGGTGCGGTCACTAGGAGTCCAAGAAACTCACTTCGTGCCTCCTCCTCCCACCAACCACCCGTAGCCCGGAGCAATCAATCACTCCGAGTCGAAGTGACCCTCCCCGTTCCTCCTCCTTCTCCAGATAACCCCCCGGGTGTTCAGGAGCAGTCCCTCTGAGTGGCTCTGAATCCACGTGACCCGCTGCACGGGTCCTCTGGGCAACCGCCCGGAGCTCTGGTGCGGCCACTCAAGACCAAGCGTCCCACCACACTTCTCCTCCAGGAAGCCCCCCTGTGTTCAGGAGCTGTCACTTTAAGACCAAACAACTCACCACTCGCCTTCTCCTCTGAGCAGCCGCCTGGAGCGCTAATGCAGTCACTGCGAGTCCAAACGACCCGCCGCGCTTCTCCTCCTCCTCCTCCTACTCCTCTGGGCAGGCCCCGGGGTTCAGAAGTGGTCTGAGTCCAAACAGCTCGCCACGCAGCCCCTTCTCTGGCAACCGCCTGTAGCTCTGGTGTAGTCACCCGAATCCAAGCGGCCGCGCTCCTCTTCCTCCTCCTCGTCCTCAGGGCAGGCCCCGGGGTTCAGAAGTGTCGTTCTGAGTCCAAACAGCTCGCTGTGCAGCTTCTCCTCTGGCAACCGCCTGTAGCTCTGGTGCAGTCACTCCGAATCCAAGTGGCCACGCTCCTCCTCCTCCTCCTCAGGGCAGGCCCCGGTTTTCTGAGTCCACACAGCTCTCCTCGCCACTCCTCCCCTGGGCAGCCGCCAGAGCCCCAGTGGTTGCTCCGAGTCCCAGCGCTGTGCCGAGCGGCCTCCTTTATGGCGCTCCCAGCTGTCCGAGTTCACTGCTCCAGCGGGGGGAGGGGCGTCTCGCCGGCAGTTCTACTTCACAAAGTTTCCTGCGTTCCGGGACCACCGTCTCATCCGGGATGCCTCCCCAGGGGGTGAGAGTCACCCGGCTGCTTTGAGTTGGTCCCAAGCGTCTCAATATCTCCTCTTTTGAATCCTGAGTCCTGGAGCAACATGAAATGCAGCCACCCTCTAGGCCGCCATCTTGAAACCCCTGTCTGGTTATGCTTTCTATGGAATTTTTAATTTGGTTTATTGTTTCCTTCATTTCATTAATTTCTGTTTGGATTTTTTTTTTTTTCAGAATCTCTATCTCTTTATTGAAATGATCCTTTGCTTCCTGCATTTGTTCTTTTAACTGTTGATTGGTGCAAATTTTTATTCAATGCTTGCATTTGATCTCTAATCTCATTGCTTTCTTCTCTGATCATTTTAATTATGTACATTCTGAACTCCCTTTCAGATATTTCTTCTGCCATGCTGTCATTGGATTTTATTGATGTAGCATTTAAGTTTGTTTGGGACACTTTCTTCCCTTGTTTTCTCATAGTGCTAATGTATCTTCCCCTCTAGGAGTACAAATCTGAGTTACTGCAGTTTCCCCCCTATTGACTTATAGTGTCCCTGTAGGTTTCCAATAACTCACCTCCCAGTCTTCAGTAGTCTGAAGTCTTGGAGAAGCTTGATAATGCAGTGACCCAAAAAGGATTCTACCCCTCTAGGGATGGTGGCCTCCAGGTGGGGTATATTCCCTGCTGGTGGGCAGAGGCACCTCCACATGTTAACAGATGGTCAATGGCAGGGGCACTAGACTGCAGGCTTGGGCTCAGCTGGTCTGGTCCCAGCTCTCTTGGCCTCTGTCCCCAGTAGGGAAGTCTCACTCGGCGCAAATTTTTTTTTTTTTTTTGTACTGGGGATTGAACTCAGGGCACTCAACCACTAAGCCACATCTCCAGCCTTTTTGTATTTTATTTAGAGACAGGGTCTCACTGAGTTGCTTAGCACCTCACCATTGCTGAGACTGGCTTCGAACTCACACTTCTCCTGTCTCAGCCTCCCGAGCCTCTGGGATTTCAGGTGTGCGCCACCGTGCCCGGCAAATGTTTTTGTTTTTGTTTTTGTTTTTGTGGTGCTGGGAATTGAACCCAGAGCCTTGTGCATCCAAAGCAAGCACTCTACCAACTGAGCTATATCCTCAGCCCCTAATTAATTATTATCAATATGATTACTAATAATATAATATTACTCTAATATTGTTTGTAATGCTGGGCTTCATGCATGCGAGGCAAGTGCTATATCAGTGATCCATATCCGCAGCCCTGATTTATACAATTATTATCAAATATCTGTCATCTGGTGGGCCTGTCCCTGTGCAGTGGCCTAAACAAGTGTATATTAGTTTTTATTTTTCCCCTTAGACTGAACATGAAAACTAGAGGGGTGTGAAAGAAAAGTGCCAGACCCTCAGTTTGAATATGGCTCTAGTGTAACTTTATTTTTACTTAGAAAGCTGGTCTTTTTTGTGGAGAATCCTCTGCCAAAACTTCACAGTGGCCACTTTTCTTTTAGTCTTGCCAGAAATCCAAGTATGTATTATTCTGGGTTTTATAGCTTGATACCCTGATGGTGTCTCTGGAGGCAAAATCAATGGCCTCCCTGAGACTGTGGACCAAGAGTTCTCCCTCCCTAGTCTATACAGCCTTCAGAAATTCATCAAAATTACTGTTTAAATGTTTCTTCTAGTTTGTGGATCCTGCATTTCCAGTTCAGGTAACTTAATCTCTTGCATGTTTTCTTCCTCCACCTTTTTGGTGGGGAGGGAGACAGGGTATGGTTTCTCTCCTCCTTCAATTAGTTCTCTGACAGGTCCAAGGAGAGTAATGATTTTTAACTCATTTACCTGTTTTCTAGTTATAAGGACAGAAGTATCATTTCCAAGTTCTGAATTATGGATCCAAAATAAGAAGACCTGATATATTCCTTTTGGTTTTTAAAAAATGATCATTGTAAATATTATTATTTGTTTCTTCCTAAGTTTACACAGGTTGGAACTATTGGAAGTTGAGGGAATCCTCTTTCTCCAGTGTGGCTCTCCTTTTACAAGTTTTTCATTTTAAGTCCTTTGCATTGGAGTGTAAGCTATTTTTATACATAAAGCTCTGGGTATGTTTCACAATGCTCATTCTTTTTCTTGTGGGTCTGTGAGGGAATCTTCTTGATATTCTCACTAAGAGAAAGATGTAGATTTTCTGTAGAAATCTGTATTCCCCTGCACAGGTTGTCATTACAAAGCACTATGGACCAAGTGGCTTAAACCACAGAAACTAATTTTAATCATAGTTTTGGAGGTTGGAAATTTGAGATCATGATGCTTGCTTGATTCATTTCTGGTGAAGTCTCTCTTCCTGTCTTACAGAGAGTTGCCTTCTCACTGTGTTCTCTCATGATAAGCATCATTAATCTATCTATGAAGTCTGTCTTTCTATCATCTACCTATGTATATCAATTTATTTTTATCAATCCACTAATCCCATTAAAAGGATTACATTCTAATGATCTAAGTACTTCCAAAATGTCCCATTTCCAAATATTATTATGCTGGCGTTTAGTGTTTCACTGTATGAATTTTATGGGACACAAACTTTCCATCTCTAACAAAAGCCATGTTAGTGTAGGGGACCCCTAATCTGCAGCTCCAGGAGTTTCCCACTTTTATGTTAGTCTGCCTTCCAGAAATTTATTAATGTGATCTTTTATGTATTCCTTTATTTTTTGCTCCAGGTAAAATATCTCAGTTGGTGAAGCTCTCTGCATTTGCCTGACTCATCAGATTTGAGAGTGACAGTGAACAACTGGCATCTCAGTTCCTTGATGTGTCCAAGAAAAAGTGTTGATGTTTCCTGGCTTAATTTTTGCTGTCATTGTTGTCAGGATGGGAATAAGAATATCTTAGCTCCTTAAACTGTGAAGCTAAAATAATAATTCTAGGCCAACTTTTCATCATGGCCTCTACTCCCTTAACTCTAGACATACCTGCTGAAGTGCCTTCCAGGGGGTCAACCCTGCGCATGACCTGTTCACTCTGCACCATGCATGCCATTTGCGTGGATCTTAGCAATGCTTTGAGGTTCTCACCTCAGTTATTTTACCCCTTGTTTATGTATTATATCTTTTGCTAGTCAAGAGGTAACTGAATTTAATCTACACTTGGTAATCTGATTTGTACAAAGTCATTTAATAAATTTTAAATATAGGAAAACTTAAGATCTATAAATATTTAGTAATTTTTTAATGTTAAATAGCAAATTCATGACTAACACCATTATTTTCTTAAAATCTCAGCGTGCATAATATACATCACTGCAAGAATAGGTTATAAATCAATTATCTCTAAATTACTGAGCTCTCTAACAAAGCATATGATTGCATTCATTAGAATTTGTATTCATTAATGTTTATAGGTAATAATAAAAATTTATAATAGAAATTTTAATGAAAAAATGTATTATCATACAGAACAAGAAATTGGCAATCTTTGGTTGATACAGTACAGTAGCCCAAATTGGTATCACTGACTCAAACTATCTAGCTTTGAGTCTGATCGTCCTCACATTTAGAGTCTCATCCTCAGGTGGATGAATTCATATTCCCAAATGACTTTGGAGATTTACATCTGGGTTACCAAAGAAGGGAAAATTTGTAAAGAGCAAAAGATGATGTTATTTTGTCCTCATGGTCAGAATTAGGTACAGTGACAACTTTGAACAGCAAGAGAGAATGAGAATCAAATATTTTGCTATGAAATCTCTAAGTAGAAGGAGAGAGGCAAGGGAGAATAATTTCAAAATAACTTCCAAAGCCTATCATTAGTATCTAAGACTACATCTTACCCATATAAGTAGATTGTCTGTATATTGATTTAATTGTCTATATTATTCCATCATGAAATTATATTAAACTGTTACCTCAGCTTGAAACTTACCTTCACTCTCTTCTTTGTGATGCTAAAGCTGGGACTGTGAAAAGCACATTTCTATTTTGACAGCTGGTTCTGTTAGGCTATGTGTGATAGAGGTGCCCCGGAGGCCAGAGGAGAGAAGAGGGATTTGCTGTTTCCATTTTGCTTCCTATTAATACCATCTCCTTCATCCTTCAGTCTGTCAATAGGTCTATAATTTTGCAAGTTTTTAAATGTGCTTACATGCCTAAAACCTAGTGTGGTGACCAGTGTGACCAAACTCTCAGCTCTGGCGAAGGGGAAAGGGGGATTGAAAAATAAAGATTCAGAAATACAGATTTTGAAGTTTAAGCTGGGGTCATGTGGAGTTCTGCTCTCTGATGGAGATGCAGATCTAAAGAGATATGCCAGCAATTTTTATATATGTCACATTATTAGGTTAAAGAATATGCAACCATTATTCTTTGTAGTCAGGAAAGTTACAGAAACTTGGACGTTCATGTAGCTGTTCCGCAGTTGCAACTCACAGTTGCAAAGTGCAATGTTAGGAGCTTTGTGTAGCTCTCAAGAAAGTCCATTGTTTAAAGTTACTGTAAAGCAGGCAGGAACTGGAGAAGCAGAGCTGGTTAAACACTGTGGTTGTCCAGCACAAGAATTCCTTCCTTCCCAGGAGTTACGTGCCTGATAGCAAGATCAGACCTGATAGAACTCTCGTACAGAACCTCCTCATGCAGGACATGGCCAAAGCAGCTAAGCATTCTGTGTCCTTGCACAGAAACATTCCCAGGCACCAGGCATGCCACAGCCATAAGGTCATCAGAGACCCTCAATCTCAGTCACTGCTGTCCCATCCTGTGTCAATACTCTCCACAAACATCCTACTCCCTCAAGAGCAATAGGAGCAGCAGCTGATTCCCAGCTCTGCAGGAGCCCTTGCCCAAGACGCTTTGGTCCTAACACTAGTGGTGCAGCAGTGTTTCTCTTGATCAAGGTCTCAACTCTGTGGGAGCCCTCCTCAAATTTTCTAAATTATAATGATGTTAACCTGTTACCTCTGTCCCCTGACCCAGAAGAGAAGAGCTACTTTTGCACCTCTTACCTCTGTGTAATTAGATGTTCTCTTTTAACTTTCCTTTTCCAATTCTCCAATCCTAATAAACAATTTGATATTACTTTCTTTCTCTTATATTAAAATTCTGTCTCTATGGAAATCCTGACTGATACAACAATTAGAACCAGGAGTAGACTCAGTACTGACAGTCTAAGATTTGTGTGTGTGTGTGTGTGTGTGTGTGTGTGTGTGTGTGCATGCATAC
Organism: Sciurus vulgaris; assembly: GCF_902686455.1. Classification (NCBI taxonomy): domain Eukaryota; kingdom Metazoa; phylum Chordata; class Mammalia; order Rodentia; family Sciuridae; genus Sciurus; species Sciurus vulgaris. The sequence continues at coordinate 79,007,909 of NC_136472.1, forward strand.
CTATACATGTGTGCTTGCATGAGAGTGTGTGTGTGTGTGTGTGTGTGTGTGTGTGTGTGTGTGTTTATGACTACCTTGATTGTATTTTTTGGCCTGGACACAGATTTGAGCTCCTTGAAAACATAAAATAAGATACTAGGAATCCATGTTATAAAGTAGCTTCAAGGTTAATCAAATTTTCATCTATGGTTGCTGTGATAATGTACTAACCAAAAATAATTCCTCAAGGGAATAAGCAGTTACTGTGCCATCCACAATTTAAGCAGTGACACTGACTACCAGAGATGGAGAGTGACATACTGCTTCTAATTACACTGAAACTTTTATGGAAAGAAATACAATAGCAGGACAAGCTCAGGTCTTTAAATTTTTAGCTTAAATTTTGGTCAGAAAATTAGCAAGCTTCCATGGTGACCCCAAAAGGATCTTTTATTTTTATAGCTGCACTACTTATCTCACTCTCATATAATCGTACGTGTTGCAGAATTGCTATGTAAGTTGACGTCTATGGTGAATGCTGTGATGTGCCACCCAGAATAAGGTGCAGAATAAGGACTTTATTCTCCCAGATGCTGGCAATGCTGGAGGATGGACTTGAGTTGTGTGTTCCTTTTTGGAGAATATGTACCTTGACTGAAGAAAAATGCCATAGAAACTAGGGACATAGAAAACACTGAGAATCTTGAGTTCCCAGTCACTCAGACTCCATTCACAGTGGGAGCACAGTACCCTTTTCCACACTACCCTCTTCCATCTGAGTTTGTCTCCTGTCTACAGAAACCTTGTTACAACTCATGCTGAGAAGTTGTCTTACAAGAGAATGCTTATTCTCCTCTAGAATTATCACTTTTAATTCCTGCCACTGGATTCAAATGTAGAGTGAGATATGTGCCAGAGAGAAAAATACAAAGCCTGGATATGGACTAAGTATTTTTGTTTTATGTTTTGCTCTGTTTTGCTTTTAAGATGGGGGGTCTTGTGTTGCTCAGGTTAGCCTCAAACCCTGAGCTTCAGAGAATCTCCTGCATCAGTTTTGTCTCAAAATAAGAAGTAAAAAGGGCTGTGGATGAAGCTCAGTGGTAAAGCACCCCTGGGTTCAATTCACAGTACCAAAAATTAATAAATAAATCATTTTTAAACTTCTCATGTATATTGTCATTAAACATACGACAAAAAACATATTGACTACTATGGGGAGAGCAATAGTCCAAGAAAATAGAATAGAATATTTGTACTGACTTGGCCAAAATTACTCATGAGTCTAATTACCAAGAATTTTGGATTCAGTATGTTGGGTAATGTATCCAGAAGTTTAAAAATAAATATGGTCGTTAGGCTAAAATTGGAATTCAATAATGCCCTACATTTAATGAAACAGAAATGCCATGACTCCCTTTCATAGAGTCGAGAATAAAATACGAAAGCTTTGGAAGACAGAAATATTTGTGTTAATTTATCATGGATGAACTGTACAACCTGACAACGACTATTATATATTGCAAGAGGGTCCAGAGGACATTTCCTTTACTAAGGCACAGAAATATAATTAGTGAGGGGAGTACCATTATCCCAGAAATGCTCTTTGAGCGTTGCCTCTGTGGACTGAGTATGAGCGTGGGAGGGGGCGCTGTAGAAATCTCCTGGATATCAGTGGCGGTGCTCCGATTGTGAAATAGCAGAGCAGTGAGTGCTTTATTACCATCAGCAAGGTTGTCACATTTATCACAATGGGAAACAGGGACAAAGCAAAAATCAGAATGTCTTTCTTGACTCACTAAGGTGTTTGAATATAGCTAACTGAATTCAGTATCCCTAGCAATGAAGAACTGGGTGGACTGTTAAGTATAACTGGTTATGTGCATTAGTTACCAGTTGTTGCTGTAACCGTTTATCACCAACAGTGACTTTAAGCGTTTTGTATTTATTACACCATAGTTCTGTTGGTCAAAAGTTCTAAAATTAAGTCTGATCAGCAGTGAATTTCTTCTGGAAACTCAAGGGAAAAATTTGTTCTTTGATATTTCCTTCTACAAGTCACCTGTAGTGTGACATTTGCAAATTTCTCTGTCTCTCTCTTTTTCACTCCCTCCCATCCTTTATCCCTTCCTCCCTCTGTCTGATCTCTTATTAATTATCACAATTTATTAGCAGGGCACAGTGGCACATGCCTGTGATCCCAGCAGCTGGGGAGTCCGAGGCAGGAGGATCAGGAGTCAAAGCCAGCCTCAGTAACTTAGCAAGGCACTGAGCAACTTAATAAGACTCCATCTCTAGATAAAATATTAAAAAGGGCTGGGGATGTTGCTAAGTCATTAAGTGTCCCTGGGTTCAATTCCTGATTAAAAAATATATATATTTTCTTCTGCTTTGATTATCCTATACCCTTCTTTAACTTTCCCCTTCTTCCACCCTCATTAAGACCTTTGTGATTACATTGGATTTTCCTAGATAATCCAGGAAAATCTCCCCATCTCAACACATCTCATCATTCATTACTAATGACACATGCAAAATTCCTTTGTCAGGTAACATTTTCACAAATTTCAGGGTTTAGGACATGGATATCTTTGGGAGAGGAAAATTATTGACCCACTAATCAATACATTGGCGCTCAAGGATTCATGTTCCTCCCACATATAGAATACATTCACGCCATACTCAAATCCCCACAGCAACAACTCAAAGTACAAATTTTCATTGGAATCTCATTAACTCAAATGTCCCAAAGCTCATTAACTAAATCAATAAATCAGGTATGGTTGAAACCCGAGATATGATCTATCCTTGGGCAAAATTCTATATCTATGGAGTTGTAAAACTAAATATAATAATAATATTAAGTTATATCCTTCTTTGGTAATTAGACAAATATAGAATAAAGATTACAGATGTCAACAGATGTCACTGTTGAAAAGGACAAAATAAAAGTCAAAACACTCTTCAGTTTTGAGTATCTTGAAATCCAGCTGGGCAAGCTACGTTGTTTACAGACCTGTGAATAATCTCTTGGGGCCTGAGGCTCCTCCACCTGGGTATGTGACTCCAATCTCATGCCCATAGTTCCCACTGATTTCAGGATAGTGCATGTTTGAAGCAGAGAAGTTTCATCAGCCTGTTCACTGTCTATAATGTGTTGCAGATCTGACCTTCTTAGTTTTCCCCACCCTTTATTCCTCTAAGTCCAATTTGGTAATGTCTCAAAACATAAAGGATTCTCAAGAATGCTGTGGATCTCTCATATATATTATAGGACTCGCCCTATTAGTCATGAGCCTCTTCTTTTTTGAATAATTTTATCTCTAGTCCTAGCTTCTGATGAGATACCAATGAGAATTCATGATTCACCTGTATAATCTCTTTTATAGCCCTCTCCATGGTTGAATGATTTCATCTACTGATTCCCCGAAAGTAATAGCAAAGGATTACTCAGTCACAGACTTGACTTTATTCAGAGAACCCACTATTTTAATGGCAATACTCTTAATTTTAGCATCCTTTTTGAAATTTTGATAGCCTCAGGATTTCCCAAATCTTCAGTTTCTGGTTTCTTTCTGCTTAACAGTCTTTTCTTCAATCTATCTCTTGCCTTTCATTTTTTTTACTGTAAGCAGCAAGAATGATCTTGGCCACTTCCCCAACATTTTATATGGAAATATCCTCAGCTAAATAAATGTATCATTGACATGTTATGCTCTTTGCATAACTGTAGGACACAATTTTGTTAAGTTTTATGCCACTATATAAGAAGAATATTGTATCTTCTAAATTGCTTCTATTTCTTTCTGAACAACACTTCTTTTATCAACAGTCCGTTTATAATGACTTAGGCCTGCCTCAAAATATATATCAGAAAACCCTCAACCTACCAGTCAAAATAAAGACCTCTGGTTTTTAACTTATTTTATGGAACAGAACACCTTGTTAGAAGCATGATACCCCCAGACAAAAGATTTCACAATATCACTGTGAAATTTAAACATTTTCCAAAGCCTTTCCTAACAAGAAATGCAGCCATTTTCTGAGGTATCTGCACTGAGGGAAGAAAAAACTTTAGAGTGCACTAAATTGGCAAATCCTTGGAAATTCAAGATTCCATCATGATTTTCTAGTGAAAGTGGTTTCTTCTGTTGGATAGTCGATAAATAGAGAGTCATGCCTAAGTGTCAGTCACAGTGGATCTAGAAAAATCACAGACTCCAATAGTTAGTTCTTCAGTTGCTGAATGTATTATTGAATTGTCATATAGCCCAGACTTCCCTTCCAATAGAAGATGAAAATCTAATAACACATCCAACTTCTAGTTGATATTAAGTCATAATATTCAGAGAGAAATCTGATTGCAAGAAATATTATGAGAGAGTATTGATTTTATTTCCAATACCATCAGTAAGTTAATTTGGATACAAAATGAAATGGATCTTATAACAGTAAAATTAAAGTTATAAATGCTGGTAAGGAAAACCACAGTTTCTACATCAAGGGCCTTTTCACTGACCTTCAATAAAACTAAAATATCATATCAACAAAGGACTGTGGAGAATACTCAGGAAGATGATTCATTTATAGAAATAATAACTATTGCTGAAAGATAGAAAATTGTAAGAGAAGGAATATTCTATACATAACAAAGTCAAATTAAAATTACTATATTTTGATCTATTAGCATAAAGGAACCTACCCTTCATAATCACATTCCCAGTAACTCAGTTTGTTGTACAACTTAATAAAATAGTTGAAATAAAGGATTCACATGTCAGTTTTCCTTCATCATACGTTTTTATCCCTTATCTCTATATTAAAATAGTTAACCCTGTTCTTCTTTTTCCTAGGATAGGATATGCAGTGTCCCCCAAAAGCTCCTATGTTAATACAAGGATATTCAGAGTTAGAATGATTGGATTATGGAAGCCGTAACTTCACCAATCCTTCCTAGTTTGGATGGACCAACTGGGTGATATCTGTAGGCAGATGATTGGGGAGGTGAATTATTTGGTGAGTGCCATGGAAAAGTTCACCTTGACCGAAGACCTCACACCCTCTGCTTCTGGGACACCATGTTCTGATAAGTTTCCCTTTTCCATACCCTTCCATCATGATGTTCTGTCTGACCTAGGACTCAAAGCAGTGGACTTGGCTGATTATGAACTAAACCTCTAAAACTGAACCAAAATAAATTTTTCCTCTGCTAAGTTCTTGTCTGGTAATTTTGTCATAGTGAGGAAAAGCTAACTAACACACCTTCACATTTCACTTCCCAAAGTCAGTAGATAGACCAAGAAAAGTAGGTAATCATGTGAAGATGTGAATGGAGGACCAAGCTGTTCACAGAAGAGTGTAAGAGGCCAATTAAGTGAGAAGAATATCCCTAAGCAGTGAAGGTAGGCTGGTGCAAATTTCTGATACTTAATATATGGTGAGTAATGCTTTTGTGCAGGAGAAACACCGGACATGAGATGTTAGAGCATGAATTAAAAGTGTGATAAGTAAAATATTTAGCTCTTTGCAAAATAAATCTACACATACACTTAACAAATATGTAGATAAAAAAAGAGTGAACTTAAAGTGGAGAAACCTGGAAGACATCTTCATCAATTAAACTAATCAAAGTGAATACCAGTAATAATGCTAATAAATAAAATCACATATAATGTAAAGGAGGGCAACCAGAACATAAAATTATTTTTTATATTTCCTGAAAAAATATGTATATATAAATTATAGATTATTATGAAGATACATAAGAAGAATCTAAATTGAGGGACATTCTATAAATAAGTGATCTGTGATCAATCGCAGAACAAGGACTGAGGGAATGTTTGTATTGAAGGAGATAAAAGAAATATGGCAACTAAATGCAAAGTGCCATTTGGAAATGGATTTTTTCCCCAAAAGGATATAAACTGGACAATCCATAAACTTCAGAGCAGAGATCCTGTGCAACCTATTGCATGCTGTTGTGGTGATGATTAAATGAAAAGATTAGCATTTAGGACAGGGACTAACCACTCTTCAAATGTTAAATAACAGCAACCTAGTTTTTTTCTTTTGCATATATGTTTAGATGATTTTGTAATTCAGTTAATATTCTTTGACTAGCCATGAATTTTCTCTTCCAATACCAGATACTTTACAGTACTGAGGAGGCACAGCCACACTGGTTCTCTTCTCTTTGCAACACCACTTCCATCACTACATCACCAATGGAAGAAGAGTTGCTCAGCTGAATGATGAGGAGGGAAAGGTATACTTTGGATCTGCACTCATTTGATATTTCTATCTCTTAGGACTGAGGACGATTAGAGCAGATCACCAAGTGGCAGATGGTACACCTGCCTAAATTTGAGAGTACATAGATATGTTTGTTTACAAGTCCTAGGTGCCAGCAAAAATCTAGCTTTACCATTAGCAGTACAGGTATTAATATTTAATTTTTCCCGCAATCCAATCTATGTATTTGAGTTTGATTCAAATTCAAAGGAAATGAGGAATTCTATTAAGGGTTGCTCTGAAAATGTTCAATTTATGGTCATGAGGAAAAATACCCATGAGAGAGACGTAGACACTTCAGATTAAATAAATAAATAAACAATAGACATTAAATTTCCTCATCAGCTCCAATTTTAATAATCTTTAACAAAGAAGGTTCTTGAACTTTATGCATCACTGTACTAGGGATTTCTAGTCATGTATCTTTGATGATGATTGAAAGCAAATAACTTTATTACTGTTCTTAGTTTTCTAAGACTGAAACAATAAATTACCACAAACTGGGAGGCAACAGAGAAGTATTGTTTCATTTATTATTTTCTTGTATGTGCTGTTTTTTGAGTTATTTTTATACTATGGGTATTTATTCTGTTTTGGAGGAGGAGCTTCCAAAGATCTTCTCTTGTTCTGTAGGCTCTTTCTCCATATATTTAATTGTTTCCTTAGCTGTGCAGAAGGTCTTTAATGTAATGATGTCCCACTTGCTGATTCTTGGTTTTATTTCTTATGTTGACTGTGGAGCCCATGTTTTCTTTCTTTGTTTATTTTAGCAGTTGCAATTTTCCAGTCTATTTCTCAGGGTTTTGTTCCACTTTGAGTTGACTTATTCAGGGTGAAAAAGGGATCTAGTTTCATTTTTATGCATTATGATATCTAGTTTCCTCAGCACCATTTATTTAAAAAGCTATTTTTTCCTCTAACTTACTTTTTTGCTGCCTTTGTTGAGTATCAGATGATGATCTATGTGGATTTGTCTCTGTCTTCTATTCCATTCCTTTGGTATTCATGTCTATTTTTATACCAGAGCAATGCAGTTTTAGTTACTACAGTTCTGTAGGATGATTTTAGGTCCAGTATTGTAGTACTTCCAGCATCAATCTTCTTGCTCAGGATCATGTTTGGTATTCTGGGCCACCTATTCTTCCAAATTAATCTTAGGATAGTTTTTTCTACTTCCATGAAGAATGCATTATTGTTGGTGGGACTGCAAGTTAGTATGACCACTCTGGAAAGCATTTTGGAGATTTCTCAGAAATTTAGGAATGGTACCACCATATAACTCAGCTAATGCACTCCTTGGTATTTACACAAAATAGTTTAAATCAGTCTCCCGTAGTGATACAGAAACATCAATGTTTATAATAGTGCAATTTACAATAGCCAAGTTATGGAACCAGCCATGATGGTTGTCAACAGATGAGAGGATAAAGAAAATGTGGTATATATACACACTGGAATTTTACTTATCCCCAAGTAAGAACGAAAGTATGGCATTTACTAGTAAATAGATGGAACTGAAGAACATCATGCTAAGTGAAATAGAACAAAATCAGAAAGTCAAAGTCAAATGTTTTCTGTCACATAGACGAAAATCAGGGGCAAAAATGGTGGGAGGACCAATTCCTTGAAAACAGAAGGGTGTTAAGTAGAGTACAAGAAGTGGATTGAGGGGGAAGGAGGAGTGATGGGAAAAGAGAGGAATGGAAGAATAAAAATTGACCAAATTTTGCGATGTACATATATGAATATAAAACAGTGAATTTCACCTTTATGTATATCTGTGAAGTACTAATTTTAGAAACTATAAATAAATAGAACGAAGACCAGTAGAGAAAATGGAACAGGGGCTGGGAGAACAGGGGGAGGGGAAGTACTGTGAACTGCAGTGGAGCAAATTATATTCATGCCTGTATTATTGTGTCAAAATGAACCCCAATGTAATGTATAATCATAATTCACTAATACAAAATTCAAAGAAAATATTGTCTTATAGTTTCAGTGCTCAGATGTCCACAATCAATATGTTAACGGAATTAGAAGCTATGAAGAAGAATCAATCTATGTATCTCTGATGACTTATCATAGGTTGCTCAAAATATTTTTCTTGGATTTATAGAAGTGTCATATTTATTTCTACTTCCATCTACATAGATAGAGATTCTCTAAGTGTGTTCAAATGTGCCCATTTTATAAAGAATACTAGTCATATTGTATTAGGGGCCATTTATTACTTCATTTGGACATAACTGATTACTTCTGGAATGTACCTATTTCCAAATAAGAGCACATGTTGAGAGTTAGAACTTCAACACAAAACATGAGGGGACATAACTCAACCCAAGACAGTATTATTTCATCAAAATTTTCATGCTAAATATGATAGTTAATTTTATCATCAACTTGATCAGGCTAAGGGATACCCAGATACATGGCAAAATACCATTTCTTCATGTATCTGGAGAAGATGTTTCTGGAGAAGATCAGTATTTAAAACTGAGAAAAGATGATCTGCCCTTAGAGATGAGGGAAATCATCACGTAATACACCTTCAATCCATTGAAGACCTGAACCAACTAAAAGACAGAATAAGAGTAAATAAGGGTGAATCTCCTTTCCTCTCCTCCTCTCATTTCCTCTCCTTTCCTCCTGCCTCTCTCTCTCCCCCGCCCCCCTTGAGGTGAAACACCCTAAATCACATGCCTTAGGATTGAAACTCCTGATTCATGTGCCCTCAGATATAAAGACTCACACCAACATCTCCCCTGTTTTCAGGCTTCTGCAGTTGGACTAAATTGAGCTTTCTTACCTCTCCAGCCTATAGAAACCATAGCATGGACTGATGTAGCCTCCATGATTGTAAAGTCCATTCCCATAGTGAATCACCTTTTAAATACAGTTAAATATCCTATGGGTTCTATTTCTCTGAAGAATTCTAATACTTCAAGCCAGTCCTGGTCATGGCTGGATTTTAAAATTCAATTATAGGTTTATTTTAGAATGGCAGTAGATTTTTATCAGTGAGTAAGAGGTCTTTCCTACCTAAAAAGAAAACATACCTTCTTCGGTTAATGTAGTAAAAGTTATCATATCACTGAAAAGGATAAAATAAATGTTTTTAAAAATTTTAAAAACTTGTGCCTAAATCATGATTCTAATAGCAGAATTTCCTCATAAAGTCATCTCAATGAAAACTTGGATTGATTTTATAAGGCACTTTTAAATTTTTTAAGAAATATTTTATTCATGGAGCAAATTATAGTCCATGCTTGTATAATTATCATTAAATAAAAGTCTAATATTATGTATAGGTACAATACACTAATAAAAATATTAACAAAAAAGGATTTTCCTTACCAGAGATCCAGATTATTATGCTTACTAATTATATGATATTATTATAATATTAATAAAAGAAGTACTGTGTCAAGAGTCACAAATAAGTGGAAAATTATATATAAGAAATACATATTAATACCAAGGGAGACGTTAGTAGTATTAACAGTGTGGAGACAAATTTTATTAAAAATAACATTATGCCTAAGAAATATTTTGTTTGATAAGGAAGTAGTAAGGGAGAAGGAAAATTAAAAGTGAACATGAGCTCACATGTGGGACCTGTCTCCTGGAAGAAGGCCTATGTGGCATTTTTTTCAGGAGACAGACACACTGAACAGTCCACTCAGGAACTAGGGCTCTACCCTGCACCCCGGAAGGAGGCCAACATGGTGTGCACCTTTCAGGTCACTCGGGCACTAGGGCCTTATACCGCTTTTCCTGTGCTCTGTGAACAGGATGTTCTTCTGTGGTTGGTACAACTCTTCTGTGACTTCTGAGTCTGTCGCCTCCTGGGTTCACAGAATTGGTTGGTTACTGACCGACAATCTGACAAATAGGCTAGTAACTGCTTATGCAAGCCTTGACCTTTGTGAGTATGGCTAGCTTAACTGAAAGCATGTAAAAGACAGTGTTATATGCAATAAAGACAGAAGTAGCTTCCTATGTCAGACAAGTGCTCCATCTCCCCTGAATAGCTCTTCTCAGATTTTGGTGTGCAGTCTTGAGTTCCTACATCCCTGAAAGTTTGCTGCAGGTTAATGCCTCCAGTGTTGCAGCCCAGTTCAATAATCACATAGGTTTTTTATTAGTTTACAATCACTGCTGATTACCATTAAAGGTAGTATTTAAACCAACATAAATTTATTATCTTATAGTTCTGCAAATTAGAAGTCTCACTGGGTCTTATTGAACAGTATTGAGATATAAGGAGGATGTCTATTTTTGGAAACCCCATGGGAAATCCATTTGTTTGCCCTCCCGCTTTTTGGAGGACATCCCACATTCCTTGACTTAGAACCTCCTTCTTCATCTCCAAGCAACTACAGCGTATCTCTCTGGCCATCATCCCATCACATCTCCCTCTATGATCTCCCACCTCTTTTTCCCTCTTGTAAGGACCATGATGACTACATTGTGCTTGTGTGGACGATCTAAGATAATCTCTCTATTTTCAAGTGAGTTGATTAGCAACCTCAATTTCATCTGCTGACTTCCTCCCCCATCATCAAATAGCCTAGCGTATTCATAGTTCCTCAGCTTTAGGAGCATCTTTGTGGAAAGTCATTGTATTGCCTACCACATGTTTTCTTTGGAAAAAGTTGTAAATAAAGAAAGCAGAATAAAATATATGGAAACAGAAATAAAGTGTACTTTCGAATACATGGCTTAAAGATGAAGTTGACAAAAAGGATATTGTAGTTATTCCTAAATCAGACAAGGTAACTGAAGACTGAAGATAGGTCAAAAAAGAAGTCATCATCACAGGCTACAGAATACAATGACTTCTTCGGGATGACTGCATCAAGGAAAAATTATAAAACTACAGAGGTGTCTGAAGAGCAAAAAATTTTTTTAAATTTCCATTAAAAACATGAAAATATGGTAATTGATGGTGATTTAAATCTATCATATTTGGAAATTAGACAACAAGTGGGAACAATTTTTTTAGTATATATTTGATAAATTACAAAGAGAGTGTTTTATTTTGTGGGATATGTCTGTTAAAGCAGGTAAGCCTAGATTTCCCATAGAACAATGTGTTAAAATTATTTCTAACTAAAAAATGGACATGTATCAGGATATTTCCACCAGGATATAACCAACTTAAGTACAATGCTAACATTGTAAACTGTTAACAAAGTACAATAATATTGCCTTTATATCTAACACAGCAGCAGTCACTAGGAGAAAAATTGTATTATTCCCCAGGAAGAGGTAAAAAATACAGCAGTCTTGGTTAATGGTTAAAAAGTCTTAGAATTAAAGTGTCACAATTCCAGTTTTAGTTCCCATGTTTGAAAGCTGGGAAGTCATTATGCCTGTTACAGCAAATGCAAACTGAAAATTGGTTTTTTTTTTTTTTTTTAGATCCATCAGAGAATGGAGTTTTCAGTGTAAAGCACCACCTGAATTTCTGAAAGGCAATCAAATCCAGAAAGTCAGAAGATCTGCTTTCTTGAGTTGGAGAGAAGACATTAGAATCAAAGAATGGTAGGAACACTTAAATGTTAATAAATTGCTAGAGTTTGGATGTGGACTATCTTCAGGGTGAGAAACTCTTGTAGGCTGAAATCATAGGGAGGACCCCATGATGTCCTGCATTTACCTTCACAAACCCCATCAGGTCTTGTAGTGAAGATTTGAGATAAATATTTACAAAGTTATAAGGTTAGGGATAAAATAACCATTGGAAGAAATATCCAGAACTTTCTCCATAGCAAACACTTAGTCTCAGAGAAATGCATTACCAGAGCCCTGTCCCAGGATCTTTTGGATAGAGAATTCCTCTCTCTTCATTTCTCTAGATTTCTAGTTTTAACTGATGGGAAATTTCTACTAAAATATTGCTGTTTGATTAAAATTATACCCTCAGCACCAAGAAGGAAACAAAATCCAAGACATAACGAGACATATGAAGTCTATGTCACCTATAGCAGTAAATATTTTTAAAATGCCAGCCTTAATTCTAGCAACAACAAAGAAATCTCACAACAGAGGTGCATGTATCTCAGATCCCTGTATCCGATAAAACATCTGAGTTTCAACAAAATATTATAAAACATGAAAAAGGGCAAAACAGTCTGATAAGATGAAGCAAACATAAAATCCAAAATAAAAAAGAGCAATGAGATATGTTGGATTGTCAAAGGTTATAAAATAACTCTAATTAATATATTAAGGACCATTGTAGACTAAGGACTCCAATAATCTCATAGTCCAAAATAATCTAATCATAAAATAATTTTTAAAAATAAAAATCAGGCATGTTCAAGACAAATGGGAACTATAAAGAAAGGGATAGGAACCCCTGGAGTCTCACCCCTTAGGAGGAAGAGACAGTAGGATCATTTCAGTCCAGGAGTTTGAGGGCAACATCTCAAAAACAAAGCTAAACAGTAACAGCAACAACAGCAGGCATTCAATCTCCATCTGCAATGCTGTGCTTTCGTTAACAGTTCAATAGACACTATATTCTATTTTGTTAGATGAGAAGAGACTTCAGAAGCAGTTGAAGGGCCAGGAGATGAGTCCTGTAGGGATGGGGATGCATTCTGCTAACTAGCTTTTTAAGTTTCCTCCAGAATCATGCATTTCACGAGCAATAGTTTGTCTGAGAGATCTCTCTTTGACTTCGTGAACTGAACTGTTGTTCTGTTATGCATGCATGCTGTTCTGATTCTTTAAGACCACCTCACATTTCCACAATAGCATCTAGAAGAATTTTTGCAGCAGTGTTAACATCATCTTCATCATCACTATGATAACAGTCGCCTTGATTTGGAACCATTTCAGCTATTTCACCACTGGTCAAAGAAGAACTAGAGGCTTATTACCTGTGTTAAAAACTTCTTTGGTATCCACATCTGGCTTATTGATGGATTTTGAAGGTATATTATTTGCATATGGAAGAGGTCAGACATTCTTCTCCTCACTTGACATGAAATTCTTCAAAGTCACTACCTTTTTCATTATCATCGCTGAACACAGCCACCAGTTGGAGGTCGTGCTGGGCAGGCACATGGTATCTTTAGTCACTGTTCCAAGCATTGGTAAACATGTAAGGCATTATTCATCCTAAACTCCTTTTGAAAACCTTCAATGCCTGTACCTCTGTTCGCTGCTGCTAGTAAGTTGTTCAAGATAGTGTTTTTATATTTACTCATCATTGATCTAAAGATCTCCTGGTCACATGGCTGCGTGAATATATTTGGAGAAAGGCACATGGCATAAATATTATTTTTCATGAGACTTTCAACTGGAGGTTGAGCACAACAGTTGTCAAGGAATAACAAACTCCTGAAGTTGTCATCTAGTCCAGCTTTTCTACAGAGCATGAACTGTGGGACAAAAATATTTGGGAGGTCAATTGGGAGAAAAACAAAAAACAAAAAACAACAACCAAAAGAGGAAAAGAAGAAACAGAAGCAAACCCACCCTGGTGATCCAGTCATTTTGCTAGCATGGCTATAAACTGGCAAGAAACTTGCTCTTTTGGAGCAGCAAGGACACAAAGTGTGGCCTGGCACAGCAGGTTTATACTTCTGTGTGCCACAGCTGTTCTATCCTTGTCATCCTTTACTCCCATAGGGCTGTCCCACCAGCCACAGTCTGTGTCGTTCGGGGGTAATAATGACAAAGCAGAGCTATTTCATCAGCATTGCACTCTTGTCCTAGTGTCCTATTTTCATCAGCAATGACCTTGTCAAATTCATCAATATATTTCTCTGCTTCTTTGTGATCAGCAGGTGCTTTGTGTTCACAAATCTTCATATAAATAAATACCTTTACTGTTCTTAAATTTCTGCAACCAGCCTGTTGAATACATATAATTCCCTTCAATTTTCAGTTCATCATCATAGATCTTTGTTCGCTCAGGGTCAGCATTCCACTATTAAATCACATTGACTCCCTATGTTGTAAATGGGTCTATTCTTCTACATACAATCAAAATCTTCAGTTTTAGGTTTATGCAATTCTTTTTCTACTTTTCACCACTTTCTATTTATCACTTTCAGCATAAAAATTTAGTGGTCTACTCTTCTGTTTCTTCAGGTCATATATGACGTGTAATTCCCTCACTAAACCCTGTTTCATTTTGACTTAGAAGATTTTCTATTAATTGTCACTTTCTTTTTTTTATTTCACTTTCTTGAGTTTGAAATGTTGTACACGGATGGAAAGACTTTTTAGAATGTAGCTTGTTTGTTGTTTCCTGAACATTTGTAGTTTGGTATCTGTCATTAATTTTAAGAAATTCTAGGCCATCATTATGTCAAATATCTCTTCTGCAATATTCTCTTTTCTCTCTCTGTTATTACAATTACATGTACATTACATACTTTGAAGTTTTCCCACAGGCCTTAGTAATTCAGTTCTCTTTTTCAGGCTATTTTCTATTTACTTCTCATTTTGGGGTGTTTCTACTAACCTATTTTATAATATACTGATTTTTCCCTTTGCTGTGTGCTGTCTGCTGATAAGCCCACAAAAGTTATTCTGCATTGTGTTAAAATACTTATTTCTAGCATTTCCTTTGGATTCTTTCTAAGACTAATACCTCTCTTACATTACCCATCTGTTATTGCATGATGTCTACTTTATTCATTGGATCCCCTGACATAGTTATCACAGTCATTTTCAAATTCCCTATCTGATAATTTGGAAATCTGAACTATGTTGGAGGCTGGTTCTAAAGTATGCTTTGTCTTCTTCAGCTTTGGTATATTTTGTTTTCTTTTCTTTTTATGCTTTTTAAAACTTTGTTCTAATTAGTTATACATGACAATGCAATGCATTTTGACACAGCACACATAAATGGAGCATAACTTCTCATTCTTCTGGTTGTACAAGATGTAGAATCCCACAGGTTGTGTAATCATATATGCACATAGGTCCATGATGTCCTATTCATTCTACAGTCCTTTCTACCCCCATATCCTTTCTCCTCCCTTAACTCCCCTCTCTCTAATTCAAGTAATTCTATTCCTCCTTAGCCCTCCCCCACTTATTGTGAATTAGCATCCCCATATGAGATAAAACATTTTGCTTTGATTTGGGGGGGGGGTTGGTTTATTGTGTTTAGCATATTGTCCAGCTCCATCCATTTGACTGCAAATGCCATAATTTTATTCTTCATTAAGGCTGAGTAATATTGCCTTGTACATATTCACCACATTTTATTTATTCATTCATCTGTTGAAGGGCATCTAGGTTGGTTACATTGTTTAGTTATTGTAAACATTGATGTGGCTACGTCACTGTAGTATGCTGATTTTAAGTCAAATGGAGGTTCCATTCCAAGTTTTCTGAGGACTCTCCATACCGCTTCTCATATTGGTTGCACCAATTGGCAGTTTCACCAGCAATGTATGAGTGTATCTTTTTCCCACTTCCTCACCAACATTTATTGTTGCTTATATTCTTTGATAATTACCATTCTGACCAGACTGAGATGAAATCTTCGAGTGGTTTTGATTTGCATTTCTCTAATTGTCTGGTAGTATTTTTTAAAAACTGGAAATAGCATAATGAATAATAGGAACCAAAGTAAATTGATTTTAGTGCAAGGTTTCTTATTATTCTATTTAGAAGGTAGGTTGTGTTTAATGTTTGCTGTAGCTATAGGTGTTGGAGGCTTCAAATTACTCTCAGTACTCAGTTTTGTAACACTTGTTATCTTTAAATTTCCCTGAGAACTTCTTGTAAAAAACATTGTCCATGTTTTTGTATGTCTTTCATCTGTAATAATTTATTTTATTGAGGCCCTGCCAATGTGATATAAACAAGTGGGGGATAGAAAGCATGTTTGGGGGTTTGGATATGGATTGTTCCTCAAAGGTACATGTATTGATGGCTTAATCCTTGATGCAGCAAATTTTAGAGGTGGGCTTTTGAGAAGCGATTGGATCAGGAGATTTCTAACTTCATCAATGGGTTAATTCATTGAGGGATTCATAATTTGAACAAACTATTAAGGGGTGTGTAAGGTGTAGGAGGTGTGACTTACTAGAGGAGTAAGGGAGTAAGTCCTTGGTAGTGTGTCTTTGGGAACTACATCTGGTTCCAGGTGTCCCAGGCTCCTTCCTCCCCTGCCCCTCTCTATTCCCAGGTTGCCTTGATCTGATCAACATTCCTCTGCTACAACCTTCCACCATGATTTTCCGCTTCACCTCACACCCAAAGCAATGGAATTGACTGACCATGGATTAAAACCCACAAAGTACTTAGTCAAAAATAAATCTGTCCTCTTTAAATTATATTTCTTTCAGGTATCTCAGTTACAGTGATGAAAAAGTTGACTAATACAGTGTACTATACTCATAATTAAATTTCAGTCCTTTAGTGGGTTCGTACTTTTGTGCTATAACTGTCACTAGTGTTTCCTGGATTTTTTTCTCACCTTATATGAGGCAGGAAGATTAGAGTGTGCTAGATTTAGGTATCTCCAGAGGTAATTTTCTGATTAATTCTTTCTAAAGAAGTGCCTGCCTTTGTAAATGCCCTGGTAGTATTTCAAGATGGTTACTTTTCTCTTGTGTCTGCCAGAGATGTGAGGAACTTTTCCTTTTCTCTCTATCATGAGAAACACAGGTTCTGATTGGGAGGTTAAAGCAAGAGGATCAGGAGTTCAAAACCAGCCTCAGCAACTTAGTGAGGCCCTAAGCAACTTAGTGAGATACTGTCTCTAAATAAAATACAAAAAAAAAAAAAAAGTTAGAGATGTGACTCTGTGGCTAAGTGCCCCTGGTTCAATCCCTGGTACCAAATAAATGAATAAATAAATAAATAAAATGAAATAAAATAAAGCAGTTAAAATATAAGGCTGAGGCAAGTATGTAGAGATATAGTAGTGGAAAAGGTAAGGAAATTTACCCTAGGGCAAGAAGAAACTTATTCTCAAATCCAGTGCAAGAGGCAGCAATTGTAACTACTCTAACATGAGACAAATTGATTTGGATCCTTTTAGAGGTAGAGAAACAAACAGAAAACAACTCAGTGGTACAATTGCAAGTGTTATGGTTTAGATATTAGGTATCCCTAAAAAATAGAAACAGAAATAGAGCAAGCAATTATGAACTTCATCGGGAAGAATAAGAAACCCAGAATAGCTAAAGCAATCCTTAGCAGAAAGAATGAAACAGAGAGCATTGCAATACTGGATCTTCAACTCTACTACAAAGCAATAGTAACAAAAACAGCATGGTATTGGCACCAAAATAGGTAGATCATTGGTACAGAATAGAGGACACGGACACAAACCCAAATAAATACAATTTTCTCATACTAGACAAAGGGGCCAAAAATATGCAATGGAGAACAGATAGCCTCTTCAACAAGTGGTGCTGGGAAAACTGGAAAACCATATGCAACAGAATGAAATTAAACCCTATCTCTCACCCTTCACAAAACTCAACTCAAAATGGATCAAGGACCTTGAAATCAGACCAGAAACCCTGCATCTTAAAGAAGAAAAAGTAGGTCCAAATCTTCAACTTGTTGGCTTAGGATCAGACTTCCTTAACAGGACTCCCATAGCACAAGAAATAAAAGGAAGAATCAATAACTGGGATTGATTCAAACTAAAAAGCTTTGTTTCAGCAAAGGAAACTAACAACAATGTGAAGAGAGAGCCTACAGAGTGGGAGAAAATCTTTGCCACTCATACTTCAGATAGAGCACTAATTTCCAGAATATATAATGAACTCAAAAAATTTTACACTAAGAATACAAATAACCCAATCAAAAAATGGGCTAAGGATATGAACAGATACTTCATCGAAGAAGATCTACAAGCAATCAACAAACATATGAAAAAATGTTCACCATCTTTAATAATAAGAGAAATGCAAATCAACACTACACTAAGATTCCATCTCACCCCAATTTAGAATGGCGAGTATCAAGAATACGAGCAACAACAGGTGTTGGAGAGGATGTGGGGAAAAAGGAACACTCATACATTGCTGGTGGGGCTGCAAATTAGTGCAACCACTCTGGAAAGCAGTGTGGAGATTCCTTAGAAAACTTGGAATGGAATCATCATTTGACCCAACTATCCCACTCCTCGGCCTATACCCAAAGGTCTTAAAATCAGTATACTACAGAGATACAGCCACATCAATGTTCATAGCTGCTCAATTCACAATAGCCAGATTGTGGAACCAACCTAGATGTCCTTCAATTGATGAATGGATAAAGAAACTGTGGTATATATATAAAATGGAATATTACTCAGCTATAAAGAATAATAAAATTATGGCATTTACAGGCAAATGGATGAAATTGGAGAATATCATGCTAAGTGAGATAAGCCAATCTCAAAAAAACCAAAGGATGGATGATCTCGCTGATAAGCGGATGATGACACATAAGGGGGGTGGGAGGGGGGCAAGAATGGAGGAAGGAGGGGCTGTATAGAGGGAAAAGAGGGGTGGGAGGGGTGGGGGAAGGAAAAAAGAATATTTATTTTTGCTTTTTTCTTTAATTTGTATTTCTGTATTACTATTTTTTATTAGATATGCTGTTTCTATTATACTTCCCTTTGATTTTTTGGTTCTTTGAAAATATTCATCATGAGTTTATTGAAGTCTTTGTTAAATGTGACAGCTGATAACTCTTATAGGAGTTTCTCTTTCCTCCTTGTGCGTGTATGTCTGTGTCTATGTGTGTGTGTGTGTGTGTGTGTGTGTGTGTGTATGTGTGTATACAGGTCATGCTTCTTGTTTCACTTATGTCTAGTAAATTTTTTTGTTGGAAACTAGACATTTTAGACTATATACTGTAATAATTCTAGGTTCTAATTTTTTTCTCTGGGATCTGTTGTTATTTGCTTATTTTCTTTTTAAGTGACTGGTAAGATTATTTTAGGGTTGTCTGATTCCTCCCTGCAGTGTAAAGTCTCTGATATTACCCTTTAGGTAGACAACTGTTATATGCTCATAGTCACTTGGGTATGACAATAAATTTGGAAGGGTTTTTTTTTTTTTTGTTTATTTGTTTATCTATTTTCCTAACCATACTAGCTGTTAAATTTCACAAATTTTGGGATGATTGCTCTGGTTTTTTCTACTTTGTTTTTGTGTTCTTGTTGTTTTCTTTTGTTTTGTTTGTTGTTTATTGAACAATGTCCTGGGGCATAAATTGCTTCATAGCTTTATCCAATCAAGTTTTGGTTCCTTTGAAGGGCCAGTTCTTTAAGGTCAATTTTCAGTTTGTTGTGACCCTGAGTGCTCATCTCATTTGTTTCCTCCAAATTTTTCTCTAATAAATTAGCCAGTAATGTCTCCAATGAATCTATCAATCTTCTACCCATTACCGTCTCTATGACTTGAATTTCTACACATTCTGTTTTAAATGAAGCTAGTTCATTTGGAGTGGGAAGTGAAAATCTCTATTCTGTGTCCAGTTTTTCATCCAAAGCAAAGTCTTTGAGCCCCAGCTCTGGTACCAAAACAGGACCAATTGGCCAATGCCACCCTTCCCTCCCAATGAAAGCCCCACATCTGGAGCTGAGGGCTCCATGTGTGCGTGAGGCACTGACTGATATCTCCAGATCAGCTCAACCAATGTCTCTTGCTTAACCTCCCCCCTGAGTCTGGATCAGGGGATAAGGGCCCAGATTCTCAACTCTACTATGCCCCGGGAAAAGCCTTCATCCTCTTGATACAACAGGTTATCAGTGATGAGTTCTGCTTTCTCAGATGTCGAAGTTTGAACATTAGAGAAGCGCACTGAGGCAAGTATAAAAAGCAAGTGTTATTTTAAAAAATAGTAACACAGACTTCTCCCAGGAAGGAGAAGGGAGCTATAGCTGGTGCTCTGGTATCCCAAGAAGTGAGAGTGACCTGCCCCTTTTATACATTTTAGGTTTTCTTTATTCTGACCTCTTCTCCCTTATCTCCCTCCTTCCTTTGTACTTCAGGAGATGATGGTGGGATGGCTAAAAGCTGAGAAGCAGATGGGCAGGGGAAAGGGCCACATGGAGTGATCCAGGCAGGTAGCAGCCCAGGAGGCACTGATGAGCAGCTCCCTCTCTGCTGTGGGGAGGGTGCTTCATTAACAACCTTCTAGAAGGGACAGTATAGGCAGGTAATCTTTGTAATCAAAGATCTCCGGAGGCATTAATATTCCAATATCTCAAGGGCAGTCTCCCTCCAACTTCCTGGATCCAAACCGGCCTCTATTTTCTCGATCTGACCCCATTACCTGTCTACGCTAAATGCCTGTCTTTAATTCTTGCTTCATTCTGATTAGGGTTTAGGCAAAAGAAGAAATATCCTCTTGATTGCATTGCCCAGAAGTTTGTCTCATAACCAGTAACTAAGAACAGGGAGAGTCTCACCTCTTCGAGAAAACTGTCCTTTGAGTGATAGCTCTGGAGGTAGGAGGTAGGGAAGGGATCTTTGTGTTCTTGTCTGTGTCAGTCTAGACTGGAGTTCACACTACAATGAACACAGAGAAAGGAATAGTGTATGTTTTATTTCAAATACCAGAGATATTCACCTTTCTTAATGTTTCAGCATTTTTTCTTAAATAAATACTTATTTGCTATATGCTCTTACGGTTATTTCCTAAGATTTAAAATTATTGGATTTTGCTTGGTTCATCTGTTTTAAATAATTTGCACCAGTATCATGGAAAGTATGTCAGTAGGACTTCTCAGTCTGTCATTGCTAAAGGTGAAACTCTAAGGGAATTTGTGGTTTAACCTGCTTTTGGTAACCTAGGAGGATACCACTATGCAAGGAATCTGGCTAAGTGGGGCATCCCAGAATACTTATGATGAGAATTGTATGTCCCTCTAAAGAGAGGGAGGTCATTAACTTGAACTTCCCTCAATTCCTATATAGTAGACACTGTGTTGAAGTAAGCAGAGTAATGACAAAGCAAACTGGAGATATTCTTAACAGACTAAACCCAAAGTAAGACATGAATGACATAGCAATATCTAAAATACCTGTGTAAGAAGATAGAGGATCAAAACAGCAAAGGAGTTGGTGTCCCAACTCAGAACAAACAAAAGGAAAGTAACATGACATTAAAGAAGTTTCAAACGTTAGCTGAATATACCAAAGGAACCCAGGATGGTAAGGGTTATGTACTCGCAACTACCACTCAGCATATACCCAGGAAATCAGCAGGACCAAGTGTGTTATCCCACAATATGTCATTCTTATGATTCATCACAGTTAATCAGTTTAAAAGATTTATTATAGACTATGTTCTGATCATGGTTTAGAAAAACAGATTTTACAGATGAGGACTCTTTTTTTAAAGCATAAAACTGTAATTCAAGACTGAGAAAGTGGAGGATTTTGAATTAGAGATTGAATGCAAATGCCTCTTTGAGAATAATGTATTCTTGTGAGATTTTTTTCATTTGCAGAAATCAGCTTCTTAAAGTCAATTCCATTTTCAGATTACTCTGTAAAACTCTCACAAGCAATTAGCCTAGGACCTGTTGCCTAACCTGGTAGTGTACAAATGTAAGATAACTACCTTTTTTCTAAGAAAGAAAAATATGAATCTGAACCCATGGAAAATAAACAGTTTTCTTTTATTCCATTTTACCATACATTTTTGTCTTGTTTAAAAATCACTTCTGGGTACAGGTAACCTGGGTAAGTTTGGACCCATAAGCTCTGAAGGTTGCATGGAAGTAATCTTGAGGGAAATAGTTAATGTAGCTGGGGCCTCTTCTGCTTCTCTAATTAGAGATGAAAAGGGGAAAAGTTAAATATTTGACATGGTCGCACCTTGAGATTTGGAAAACAAAGGCAAACTGGTATGTGTACGGCACAATTATTCATTATAGGAGAGTTTTCTATATTGTTCCTCTCTTTAATTGGTTCTATTCTTCTGGTTTTGTAGGAGAACCGGTGCATAATATGTATTAAGATATGAAGGGCACTAGAGCTTAAGAGAGTGAGTTTCCTGGCAGATGAGTTGTCCAAGGATATGCCCCTTAGATTCTATCCCTTGGAGAAGTAGATAGACAAACCCCGTATCTTCAGAGAACATAGTTTTCCCCTCAATCAAACCCCACCAAGGGAAAATTTTGTTTTGTTTATGTTGTTGTTTTGGTTGTGTTCTGAGGATTGAACCCAGGGATGCTCAAACACTGAGTCATATTCTCCAGCCCTTTTTTCATTTTTTTTTTTTTTTTTTTTTTTTTAATTTTGAGACGGGTCGCACTAAGTTTCTTAGAGTCTCCCTAAATTGCTGAGTCTGGCTTTGAACTTGTGATTCCCTGCCTCAGTCTCTGATGTCACTGGGATTACAAGCATGCATCACCTCACCCATCTTGGAAAGTTGTCTTTTAAAGACACATGTGTAGAGAATAAAACTTCCATGGTGGAGAGTCAAGACCTCCAAAAAGTATTTTAACTCCCCGGGGATAATATACATTTACTTATTTATCTACGTTCTTAATGGTCATCTTCATCTTTTTTGGATGGTTTCTCAAGTGGTCCAGTGAGGTCAAAATGCCTTGGCCTCCTCTGAGACACTGCCCTCTCCTACCTTCAAAAGATTCTTAGGTGGCCAAATATGTAGGAGTTGACTAGGGCTGAGACGGACAAGGCTGTAAGCATACCAATTTATATCGCTTCAGGGTATATGCAGAAAGAGGTGACCAGTCAAGAACTTTTAGTGGAGTAGACAAAAAGTTTTCATGAGGGTCAAAAACCCAAACTTTAATTGCTAATAAGTTAGTTATTTGCAGAGTCTTTGTTCATTCACGATTTAGGACTTGGAAACCTCACCTAAATATTCTTTAGCCAGAAATATACATTTAACAGAATAATGAAAGTGGATGGCCTGGAAATCAGAAGGAGTAAACTCAGTAGAACCAAAGAACAAACAAACAACAAACAACAACATTAAAGACATAAGGTAGATCCCTTTGTTCTCCGCTGTCTTATGGAATAAGGAAGTATCCATATGAATTCACTGAATAGGCTATACAATTTTAAAACACTTTCCAATAACATTTGCCACCTTCTAAGGAAAAAAAAAAGGTTTGAGAAATTATTTATGGTATAGGTGGAAAAAAAATCATCATTTTGAAACATTATATAACATTATATTTCCATGTATTATACAGTATCAATAACCAAACTGTTCACTGTGAATTTGTTTGCATTTCTACACTTGATGACCTAAGTATACAAAACTTGACCTACACATGTCAAATCTAAATATCAGTTTCCTTAATCATCTGTGAAAATCAAGTGTAGGACTTGGGTCTGAAAAAGTCCAATCTCTTTTTTTTTAATTTTTTTTTATTTGTTCTAATCAGTTATACATGACAGTAGAATGCATTTTGACATGTCAAACATAAATGGAGTATAACTTCTCATTCTAAAAGATTTGGGACACTTCACGAGTTTGCATGTCATCCTGTACAAGAGGCCATGTTAATCTTCCCTTTATTGTTCCAATTTTAGTATATGTGCTGTGAAGAGAGCTCACCAATCTCATTTGAGATGGCTTTTAGCAAATTGTACATTTTACAGTCACGGTATACTGGTCAAATTGACCCCCAAAATAATCTTAAGGAAGTTTAAATGGTATTCCAATAAATGTAATGCAATATAAGCCACATGAACTCTGGTTATTGAGTCAAGGAATCTATACTCTCCTTATGAAATTTGATACTAACAAGTTTGAAGACTCTGAACTCTAAAATTTGCAGGGTCAAGGAGAAACTCACTCATGCCCACCCCATATCCCAGTATACGACTGCCATTAAAAAATCAATCATCAAATATAACCTGTGTTCTTTAAAAAAAAAAAAAAAAAAAAAAGTGACACAAATTTAGGAGGCAAAGAAGGTGGCCCCTATCTGTTCAGGAAAATCCAGATATGCTTTCATAGGATCAGAGGTTGAAAATATTTATCATGCTCTCAATCATAAAGGGCACTTGTTGAATCTGCTTTGTTATCCTCTTACCTGATCTTCATACCTGGTAGCTTAGACTTGGAGCATCACTGCAGCTCACACATAGCATACAGACGAGACCACATTTAAACACTCAAATTTTATCCAGTAGTTTAAAGCTCTTTTTTCATCCTTTCTGACAGGTAATAGCTGGAAGAAAATATTCAGTCTTAGATATCTGACTCATTCTATGGTTCCAGATCATCTAATTTAATGGTTCTAGAGAGCACGGATACCGCAACAAACCCAATTCATAATGCCCCAACTCAAGATACTTATTGTATATGAGGCTTATTTATCACTATTTGTGTTACAAAGTAATTAAGTGGTAGAGGGTGTCCATTTATTTCTCCAATTAAATATTCTGTGGTCCACAGGTCTTCTGGAGTCAAAACCTTTTAATGTCAGACTCTTCAGTGAACACACAGATGGCCTTAGCATATTTGGGGCATGACTTCCCTAGACTTTTATAAGGTCAAAGTTCATTTCTTAAAAAAAAATATATTTCTTCAAACTAGACTTGGTGATGCATGCCTAAAATCCCAGCAATTTGTGAGGCTGAGGCAGGAAAATGTGCAAGTTCAGGGCCAGTTTCAGCAGTTTAGTGAGGCCCGAAGCAATTCAGTGAGATCTTGTCTCAAAATAAAATGGGGATGTAGCTCAGTGTTAAAATGCCTCCAGGTTCAATTCACAGTATACAATAACAAGTCAGAGTTTGAGATATGCTGATCTGATAGAAATTGCAAGCCCTTTTGATTGCAATGAATATTTTTCATGAGGCATCAGAGGAAGATAAGACTGGATAAGATCACTTGGAGTGTAGGGTCTTGTGTTATCCAGTTTTTTCACCACTGTGACCAAAAGATCTGACAAGAACAATTTTAAGGGAGGAAAAGTTTATTTGGGTCTCAACAATTTCATAGATGGGCAATTTCATTGCTCTATGCCTGAACCATGGCAGAGTATAATGGCAGAAGAGCATGGTGGAGGAAGGTGGCTCAGGACATGGCCAACAGAGGAGGTTGGGGAGAGTTCTTTCACCAAGGACGAATGTATACCCCAAAGGTATACCCCAATGACCCAGCTCCCCCAGCCACACCCTACCTGCCTCCAATTACCACCCAGTCAATCCCTATCAGTGGACTAATGTACTGATCAAGTTAAACTCTCATAACACAATCATTTTGACTCTAAACTTTCTTTCACTGTTTCACACACGAATTTTGGGGGGACACCTAAAATTTAAACGATAACAGGTGTTAAGTGACAAGTTAAATGGTATGTTAAAACTGGAATTTTAAATTTTCATGCTCCTCCATGAGCATACAGACCTGCTATTTCCACTATCATTTTTATTCACACTCCTCTATTCAGTCCTCTATTCAGGCGTGAGTGTGGATAGGGCGACACAAGAGGAACATGTATTTCTTAAACATTAGTAGAGCAGGACATGATGAGCACATGCTCTTTTCCAGAGTGTATACTTGATATACTCCATCTTGCTAAAAACTTTAAGTAATAAAATACAACTATTTTTGAAGCTTCCTTAAGCATCAGTTGTATTAGAAGGAAAGTTAAATTATAACCCTGAAGCTACATCAGAAGAGCCACAATGAATGTCCCTTGGCTTCAAGATTAATGTTGTTTAAAGGCAACTTTCCCACCAAGAGACTATTAGTTCACACCACAGATTCCATTAAAAGCAACAACAACACTGAGCCATAATGTCATGTATAATGGAAATGGAAATGTTAGATACAGGGGCAGAGGCTGCATTTATTTTTTTCAAAACGCTTCAGACATTTTGTGGTTTGTCACAAACTATGAAGAAATGAAGCCATCTTTGCCAAAAAGGATGTCTTTCCTGAATTTCATTATCTGATTAATTGTCTTAAAATTTCTCTCAGTCACTGAAATTATTCACCTAGGAAATTGCAAAAACAGTTCTGTGTATAGTAAGATGCTTTTCACTCTAAACAAATAGTTCTTTTGTATGCATATTACCATTTTAGGGGCCTACATATTACCCATTTTTTCCTACTTTAAAGAAAATGTCATTGTAATAATAGCTGAGGTGATAAGAAAACACATATTCTTACTTTGACTCCGCCACTATAAATCCCTGATGTTGAACCAGTCATTATAGTGATCCTGTGTCTCATTTCCTCTGTTTTGAAAATGGGAAAATAAATCACTAGAATATTGATGTACATGCTTTACAAAACAGTGCATGCTGAGGAATATAAGATATTAAAGGTGATCTATGCCCTTTGATTACTCTTACTGCTATCTGAAGCAATACACAAAGAAAAATATTCTTCATCTCAAAAGATTAGATGTTGGTGGTACCTAATACGATTCTGAAGAACTTAAAAAAGAGAGGAATAGTTTGTAATTGAAATACATTCATTCTTATAATTTGGTCATCATAATAACTCAAACCAGGGAACAAACAGAAATTATTCACTTTTATAGATGAGGCTCTTAAATTAGTAGCAAGACTAAAAAGAAATAGGGAAGAAATCCAACATCCATGCCTTTCACACACCTCACAATCTTCCCCAACATTCTGTGCACATTGGAGTATTAACTCTGTGGGTCTCCATCAGCCTGCACAAAAGCACAATTTCCCTGGGCTATGCTGGTGTCCATCTGCTTAATGGCTATGTCTTTTTTTTTTTTTTTTTTTTTAAGTACTGAAGACTAAAGTCAGGGCCTTTGCACATGCTTAGCAAATGCTCCACCACTGAGCTACATTCCCAGCCCACAACTAATTTTGACAGACATTTATGTAGATACTTACCATTTTTTAAGCTTTTGTACATCAACATCTTGCTTAGAATTAGCTAGTTTTTAGTAAGTGTTATTGAAAGAAGAATGAAATGACAAGAGAAGGAAATAATGTGGGAAATAATGACAGTCTGAGAATATGCCCATACTTGAATATACCTAATCTTTTCAGTGCAGGCTTTCTTATCAAAAAACTAACTCTGGCTTTGCTGATAGAGGGTAAGTAGGAAATGAATAAATGAATGATCTGTCATGTGTTGTTCACTAAACAAACTTTTTCTTTATTTTTAACTCCAAGTTCAAATGACAAGTCACCTTCAGTAGTTTACTTTATAAGGATGATGATCCTACATAGAGAAGCACCACAGCCCAGCTTGTACACCGGCAAATGTTACATGAATAATTCTTGGTTCCTATGAAAGATCAGTTTATTGCTGCTGATTGTTTTGCAGACCAGATCAATTTTATCTTTTTTTTCTAAAACTGAGTCACATACAAACAATATTTTTAAAACACCCAGATATGTTCAATTTGGATTTCAAAAGGTATCAATGAATAATTTTACCAGAGTAGATATTTGAGGTTTGGCAAAACTACTACTTGTATTCCTTCCAGAACTTCCTTTTCTAATTAGACTTACTTTTTAGATCAATTGTGTGATGTTATCTTTCACATTATGCTATCTACTCAAAAACTGGGGCAATTTCCCTGATCACTTTAATGTTGGCATATTAGCATCTAAATTCAAAGCTGAAACAATAAATGTGTTAAGGAGGCAATTTAACACCTTTTTTCCATAGCTGTACATCTTGGAAAATCAGCAGCATTTGTGCAAACATATGTTTCATTTGTCAAACTTCAGTCCATGGGGTCTTGCTTTGACCTTCAATTAACATTATAAACCTCAGTCTCCAAAAACAGCCTCAAGAGGAGACTGTGAGCCAGGGGCTAGTCGAAACAGTTCCAGTTATTGGATACATTTTGTTTCTAATAAAAAGAAGAAAAATCCAATGTCAACCAATAAAGGTTCTGTTGAATTTTTTCAGTGAGCAGGGAGATATGTATTATAGCATTCTGAGTTCTGTCTCCTACATTAGACTGGATGATGTGGGACATTAATCCAAACAGTGAAGACATAAGGGTAAATACTCATATTCCAGCAGAGTGTAGGATAATACCATCTTGTGTTGCTATGACCCTTTCCTAAGCCTATGTCACTCTACGACCCCTTGTATAGAGGATGTGTCTAGGCATGTGGCACCATCCCACTTCATTCTGCTTCAGGAGATCCTTACTGCCTCCATGATCAAAAACAGATTGCATGACAAGGCATTTGAATCCTTTCGTTGTTTAGCTCTTGCCTACCGATTGATAAAACTTGGTACATGCCTTCGTGCATTTCAGCTAATGTGCCTCTTTATGCAATTCTTCTTCTATAAGTAGAAGTGTACTTACTGCTCCTTTCACCCTTTGTTCCTTCAAACAATTCAATTTCATTTAAAGTGTGAGGAAATTGGGTTGGATTATTTATTAATTCTCTTCTAGCTCTGATATTTTCTTGTTATCAGAATCTAAAATCTCATAAGAAGAAATGAACATTTTACTTTAAGCTTTTACAGTCTTATTTTCCACATCTTCACAAACTCTCCATTCTAGAAAGGGCAATATCAGTGCCCTAAATAAAGAAATGAAAAAAAAAAAATCATCATTATCAAAATCTCCTCACGCTGTCCCACTTTTGTATTCTAGGCTCTATCTCTGCTGTGCTTATCTCAATCCACTCCCTTCTTCTTTTAAGGTCTACATATCAGCACACAATAAAGAACCCATCCTTTATACAGAGTCAGACCTGGCTTCTCCAGTGCAGGTCCCATTTTGTTTACAATTGTATCCCGTCCCTTTTAGAATGTGTCCACCACTTCATATCTGTGCTTTGTGCTCAGTAGCTACATGATTGATACATTTGAAGGTGCCTGTGATGGATTGGATATAAAATGTGACCCTAGAGTTCCTGTGTTAACATAGAAGATCAATGATTCCATTATGAGATCAGTGAATGAACTGCTTGGTCTTAACTGCAAGTAGGTAAAGGGTGGCTGCAGGAAGTGGGTCTCTGGTTTGCCTTGGTAATTACATATTTTGTCCCTGTCTCCTTTTTCTCTTTTTCTCTCTCTTGGCTTCCTGACAGTCATGAGTTTAGCAATGTTCCTCCCCCATGTCGTTCTATCATGATGCTCTGCCTTGCCTCAGGTCGAGAGCAATGAAAACAGTTGAGCAGGAACGGAACCTCTGAAGCAGTGAACCAAAATGAACTTTTCCTCCTTTAAGTTGTTGTTGTCAAGTATTTTAGTCTCAGTCGTGAAAAGTGGACTAACACAGTGCTTTCATTTTTGTCTTGCTTGAAATGTTTGGCCAGCTTCTGCACAAGTATGAATAACTGGAGAATTCTCAGGACATCCTTTATTAGTACTTTTTCTCTAGTTCATCTTTTAATAGTCCTTTTTGTAACTTCCATACACTCCCATAAGACAATTCCTCCTAAAATGTTCCCAGTGTATTTCAACACATTTCTATTATTTGAATATATCTCTTCATCTTTGCATTCATTGCCAAAATTTTATCTCTTTAAGAGAAGGACTTTGTTCATTCCTTTTTTTATACTCAGTCAGCACTGGCACATATTTTAGCACTGATAAACATTGAATCCAAATTTGTTGATTAGTTGATTCTTTAAATTTTTTAATGAGCTCGTGGCAAAATCTAGGTTAAATGGCATCTTGTAAAGGATGTAAATTATTTATAGGTCAGATAATACAGGAATATTTTACCCAAAACCATTTCAGTCATTTTCGGGTCCATTTGTTGATCTTAACTACCTACCATTATAATTCCAATAAGCAACAACTTTATAATGTGCTTCTAAGCAATACTGGCATCATTTCTTAGCTGTTTCATAGATTGAGGTGAAGCACTGATGAAATTATGGTCAGAATTCTTAATGACTCATTTGGAACTAGGAAACTCAAATTCAAGAACAAATGTTGAATTGATCTGCCTATTCTAAATGAAGAATTTGATTTTCCATAACTTTTTGTCTGTACTCTCAAATTCTGTGACACTTATATTTTATTTGGGAAAGGAAAAAATAAAGGGAAAATCCCTCACTGCTGGTATGACCACATTCGGGAACTACTACCATCTAATGTGGTCTTCAGACACTCCTCACCCTCATCAGTTCATCATCTAAAGAGAAAATGATCTTTAGCCTGGATCTACTTCTTTGAAGATAGAATTCTACGTAACATGGCTACACTAACTCAATGTGCCCAACTATAACATGGATATTTTCTATATTTTTTTCAATTGTGTGTATATTATCTGGGCTATTACATTTACTCTTACCCCATTAAATCCTCAAATCTGTGGAATGTTGCTGTAAATAATCCTGAATATATATATGTACACATACATACACAAATCTCCTATCTAAAGGAAGGAAGGAGTGATCTTGAGTAAACTAGAAAGAAGAAATAAAGGGAAGGTGAGGTGAAACACAAAGGACTGATTCCCCACAATTTAGTCTCAGTGGTAATTCTAACATCTCTATCTAAAGAAATTTTTCTTACTAAAATGAGAAAAATTACTAAATAAGCAGTTATTGAGTCCTTTTTATGTTAAAAACACTGAATTAAATTGCTACACTGAATTTGCTGTTCACCCACAGAAGGAAGAAATAAATGTGATTGTTTTCTTTTGCTTTCAGTGTTTTAGACAACAACCCAGAATTGTCTTTCATGATGCCCATCTTTTTTTCTTTTTCTTTTAAGTCGGATACTTGGTGACTGTGATGTAAAATGTCAGTATTCTTATCAAGTCCATAATATGTTTTGAATAATCCACACCAGGAACTTCACCTATGTTATGAAAGACCATGAATTGCAGTAACTGTGAGAACAGGGAAGCACATGGAGAAGTAATCTATGCTGACAGGTTGAAAGTCCAGCTCTACCTCACCAGGATAAAATGCCCGGAGTCTGAGTTCACTTTAAGAGACTCAACTTTAAAACACTCTAGAACAGGCAAGGGCAACACAGGCAGTCAAGGAAAGGGTGAGCAGGGAAGGTGTGGGGGCTCTAAGCTAGGCTATTTGGCCATCAGAGGAGCAGCTGGCAGCTCAGGGTTCCCTTAGCCTAAAAAAAAAAAAAAACAAAAACCTGTGGCTCTTGAGAGCTTCATGTATGACTGTATGAAGGCATATAGGCATGCTTTTAAAGATCCTTGAGGGGAAAGTAGGAATAATGATGGTAGACTGTATACATATTCTTATTTCAACTCTGACTTCAAAGAACTTTCCTCAAGTTGAATTGTAAGGGAATGCCTCAGTTGTTGCTTCGAAGGGGAAACAGTTCAGAGGTAAATCAGAATGAACTATGGGATCTTTGTAATCTTTGCTGAACACCATCCTTTTCTTGCTATTGCACACTGAGTAAGACTTAAAATCATTTTCATGACTATTTGATATTTGTAGGTGGGAGAGACAAAATAATAATATAAATCAGGATTTTCCCTGTTCTCCTTTCCAATGATATTTCCCCAAACCCAGAAACACTTCAGTATTACAGTGGTCTCTGTGTGATCCACTTAATGTTGCATTAAAAAGCTTATACTTTCCTTTCATATTGAATGAGACTGAAGCATAAAACAGGTTTTGCAGAGCCATCATTACACTTAAATCAAAGCTAAACAGCACATAAGAAATGCTAGTTGGAAACCTTGAATATTTTGTAGTTATTTTATGTTTTAATTTTCAATCCTCTACATGCCCATGTTGGATTCTAATAAATTTGTGCATATTACTGCTACTGTCTGTATTCTACTCACTACTGAATATTTTAAGCTAGTATATAAAGTAATAATAAAGCCTCATGGGTCATTACAAATATGAAAATACATGTAATCAAGGCAATGCCCAGTTGTTTTTCTTTCTCCAAATCATCAACTCTTTCTAAGGTCAAACATTACTGTATTATGCAGAAAGAGTAGATGACCAGCTATCCACAGTTCCCAACACCTTTCCTTGTTCAAACTGTGATGGATAAATGTACTTTTCTTCACATTCTCAGCTGGTTCTTCTCATAGTCCCACACTTCTATCTCCCTGTGAACCTGAACATAATCAGACTTGTTCCTATTCTACCATTGCCCTTGGAGATGCTATTCTTTGATTCTGTCAGTCATGTGACATTAAAACCAATCATATCATGTGAAATAAAATCACTGTTAAAACCACTGACAAAGCAACAGGGATATATTTAAAGGCACAGAGGGAAAAGGAAAGTTCACATAAAGAAGTAGCTAGCAAAAGTACTAAACAGACTTTAATAGAGTCTCTGCTGCTCTGCTTGGAGAAACAGCATAGATCATATAGCCATCAAATGTGGGAAAGCATGAATATGACCCCCAACTTCCTCCTTTAATACTCATGAAAGTGATTACCATACCACAATGATGTTTGCTGCCCATTACAGTTTTCAATTAATCTCATTTTATTGTGTGGTGATATTTTCCAGACAGTTCCTCAGTCGTTGGCCTTACTACAAAAACTTCAGAGAAATCAGTGCTTCCACTCTCTGCATTTTGGAAAGAAGGAAGTGTTTTCAGATCAATTTAATCTCCTCAAAATTCATACATTGAAGTCCTAACTCCAGTACCTTAGAATGTGACTATATTTGGAGATAGGTTCTTTAAAGAAGTAATTAAAGGTAAATGAAGTCATGGGGCAAAACCTAATCCACTAGGACTGGTGTCTTTAAAGAATAGGATATTAGCACAAGCACACACAGAGGAAGGACAATTTGAAGACACAGGAAAAAGAAGACCATGGGCAAGTCAAGGAAAAAAACCTTTAGGACAATGTGACCCGGCTGACGCCTTGTTCTCCATCCTCCAACCTCCAAAATTTGAAGAAAATAAATTTTTATTGTTTAAGCTATTGGTCTGTGGCACTTGGATAAGGACCTAGTAAACTAATGCAGGGATAAATGGGTTATTGTTTATACAAATATTTTGAAATGTGTTATTGCAGTGAGTTGTATCTAATGTGATCCTATTTCTTATTGGCCCAATTTGCATGATTTTGCAGGTCTTCCGTTTTCTCTTTGTAAAAATTACAATCAATAACAGCAGTGTTGCTAAGTTGCAAGGTGCAATGAGAACAAAAATAAGTTCTTCAATCAGCAACTGTTGAGCTCCTGCTTTGATGAGGAGAAGAAGCAGGGAGATGATATCAGTACGACCTATCAAGGTTTAAAATCTAGAAGAGGAGGAAAAATCAGCAATGCACTATCAAGTGAACTTTGTGTGTGTGTGTGTGTGTGTGTGTGTGTGTGTGTGGTGCTGGGGATTGAACCAAGAGCCTTGTGCTTGCGAGGCAAGCAGTCTACCAATTGAGCTGTATCCCCAGTCCCTAAAGTTAAATTTGTGGTATGATTCCTGTCCTATTTTTGAGAATTTACAATATGGCAGACGACCAAAGAGAAGTCAGAAAATACAGTCCTAAATTCCACACAACCAAAACACCCTCCAAATTCATTGTTCTACAGCACTGAGAGTTGTGTATAAAAAAACTTGCTATAAAATGATAAAGGATGGATACAAAATAAGTAAAAATTTCAAAAGAAAGTGGGGAAGTAGAAAGAGAAAAAGGGAAGGAGGGTGGTGGGAGAATATTATGTCCTTACTTTTTATATATGCAAATTATAAAATTAGCAGGAAATTCAAAACATCCACAGTATCCCCTGCCTGCTGTCTCTTAATGACATAAGAGGTATGAGTCCCTACAATGAATGAACTTCACTCAAATTTTCACTTATTAGAGGTCTTCTTTAATAAGATGCAGATCACATGACTTCTTTCTTTGAAGAGAGAATAAATACATCAATAAATTTCTTGTCCTATCTTGTCTTTGCACAGTTCTTTCAACACACCTATACTAACATTTACCAAAATACATTACAGTTGCTGATTTACATGCCTTTTTCTTCCCTTAGTCTGTAAGCCTAAGGGTACAACTCAAAGTTTGAAATAATAATTCAGTCAATAAATGACTGGAATGACAAGTATGGAATAGAAAGCAGGTATTTTTAATGTTCTGGCAGGAGAAAAGAATAATTGTTGAACACTTCATGATAAAAGTATATTTGAACTGAATTTTGAAATAATTTGAGTAGAATGAGTGACACTTTGGCACACTCACTCATTCAACAAATATTCATTGGGACCCACTTTATGGACTAGACATAAAGAACTATATGGAAGTAAAACTACACAAGACTAGTAAAAATGAGAAAAATGAATAAATGGAAGGAAAAGTAATGATACATATATCTGTATATATATATGTGTGTATATATACATACATATTTATATTGTTATACACATGTAAATGAATGTAAAAAGAAATTTTATATTTAATCATTGACTTCAGTACATATGTTTCTTCATTCTTTTCATACTGAGTTTACAAAAGTGTCAAGAATTAAATAAATGCTGAACTTAACACTCAGTAAATTCACTGGACATTGTACAATATTGAGGTTTAAATTGAGATATTTAATTTAGTAGTGTCTCCAATACTACTAAATTAATATCCTTGAGGTTTTCAAACTCTACAATATGCATGTACACATTAAAATTTCACGATATGTGCATTTCCATCCATAAATGTTTTATGGCTTATTACAAAGAATGATTATAATGAAACTTGGCTTAGTAAATTTGCTAAGGAAATGTCATATTATCATTTTGTTTCTGCTTTTACATTTTGAGTGTACATTATATTAATATAAAAATAATAGTGAATAAAAAAGAAAGTATTTAAAATGTACCTTTTTGTGTAGATATATTTCATCTTCAAAGGACAAACCTAAACTGACCCCTACCTTGTCTTTCACAAGTATATACTATTATCTTAATTTTATAGTTCAAAAAACTAAGACATTAAGTGGCTTTGACCAAGTCACAGAGCATATTTTACCATTGAATCTATCAGGATACAGTATCCTGATCTTGTCATTCATTCAGTGACCTTGAGAAAATCATTCATCCTCTTTGATCCTCACCTTCCTACTTGCAAAAATAAATGAGTTATCCTAAACTCTAACTAGGAATGATCACTAAAAGCTACCTAAAGCAGATGCCATGATTTACTATATTTAAAAATAGATATCTAACTTTGTATCATAGAGTATTTTAGATGTTCAAATTTATGGTGTAAGAGTTATATTACTTGTTCAGATATTTTGTATGTATTTGGTTAAATAAAATATATTAATATAAAAAAGAGTTATATTACCTTACCCTTTCAATTAAAATTAGTTCTTAATCTCAGAGCTCAGAAATGAGTGAGACTAATGTGAGTGACAAAAATGATTTAAAAAAAACAAGACAACATACAAATAACAGCACAGTTTTTTAATATATATATGTAAATATATATGTATATATATGTGTGTATATAAATATGTAAATATATATATTATATATATGCACACACACATATACATTTGAGTTCTTCCAGTTAGTGAACACATGTATTGAAGGCCTTTTATAAGAAACATAAATAGTAATTGTTGGTGTGCTTCTACTTCATTTTTTTCTATTAGTTATCGTTTAAAATAAAAGTGGCAATGAGATCTCCTTGCATCTATATAGCAAATTTTAGTTCTAAAATTGATTTTGCGTGCCTTATTTTACTTAATCCTGCTACCTTGGTCCCTGTGAGGTAGGGATAACTTTCTCATCTTATGCCTGATTTATAGCTAGATGAAATAAATCTCAGAAAGAATAAATAAACACCACAGCTTCTAAATCCAAGATTCCCTATGACCTTTCATTTAATCTTCTGTCTTTCTGAATCAAATCAGAAATTAGAACCAAGGTGCCAATTATTCAGAAATTATGGACCCCTCCCACATGATGGCTTTATTTTGGACACCATGCTGATTGCTAAACTGTTAAATGCACATGCTTCTTCTTTGTTGAATGCAAAGTCTTTAACACACAAAGTAAAGCCTAGATCATAGAAGCCTATACTGAAACAGAAAAACAAAAAAAAACCAAAAGTGTGCTATAGGAGGATAAGCAGAAATGAGACCCAGGGCTGTGTATTCACAAGGGCAAATGGAGCTTATTGAAATCATGTGAATATTACTAGTTAAACAATTATGACAAAAGACACTTGAGTGGCAAATAAGAGATGGCCTGCACCTTCTTTGCCCTTCAAGAAGACTCATTCTTGGTCAAGTCTGAGCCTGAAGTAACCAGAGCAGGATTAGGTTTGCATTATGTTTTAGTGACACTAATTCTCCTCACTCTTGAGTGTTTCCCTAGCCATTCTAACAGCCACAACTGAGTTTACATTTTTAACTGCCATATCTGCTGGATCTAATGCTCAGGTTCTGGGAATAAACAGTTATTCTAAAGAGACTTGGACTTTCTGATCCAAAGATTGCAGATACTTGAAATTATTCCTAAAGTCAGCACCATTTTCAACTTCCACTCTACCTTTGTGATCCAGCATAATGCAGTGGGTGGATCAATGGGACATGCCCACCAACTTCAGCCTGTGAGCAAAGCCCATTTTGCCACATGTGTAATGAAAAACATTAGCATTTCCATTATGTTACATTATGCTATGTTATGAATCATGGGTGTGTCTTTCTGAAAGATCATGAGCAAAAACATAACATCTTATCTTTTTCCACACTTTATTTCCCCATTTACACCTTGATCAAAGTCAAGATTAAGTAATAATAAGAAAGCTATAATGATAGTAAAAACAGCAAAAATATAGCAATAACAATGAATGACAACATAACTATCCATTGTATAGTATGTATTGCACACCAACTGAAGTGTGTGTTATATACAATGTATTACGTAAAGCCATTCCATGTGACAGATATTCAGGTACAAATGAGGTAATTTAGAAAACAGAAATTAAGTAATATCTGAAAACAGAAGATAAAAATAAATGTAATCCCTGTTTATGAAGATTTATACTCTGATAAGGACCAGTCTAACATCACAGAATTTTTAAATAAATTTTGATCACAGGATAGAATACATCAGTAAATTAAGTGACTAAATTACAAAAGTTTTACCATTTCAGAAGAAATGGATTGACAAATCCATTGTTAAATCTCCTTGTGGTCACAGAGATCAACAAAAAAAGATATTTAAGGAACTAAGTTAAGAAGATATGCCTGAACTGTAAATACCTGTGGGGTCCCTCTCCCTTACTTTTTCATGAAGAAAAGTGTCTAATAGTTTAGGTTCATTAAGACAAATGTGACAACACCATACAATGTGCACTATTTACTTGATTGTAAAATTTAAGTTCACTATTTAAAACAGGAATGAATAGGTGTGTTATTACAGAATACTTAAGTGTTGGAAAATGTTTTAATTGAGCAACATGACATATCTGGTTGAGGCTGCAGTATATCTCAGCCCATTTAAAGTTTTCCTTCTGTTGACAAACTCTGAAAATGAACTAAAAAGGCTGGATCATGGCACACACCTGTAATGCCAGCGACTCAGGAAGCTGAAGCAGGAGGATCACAATTTTGAGGCCAGCCTCAGCAACTTAGTGAGGTCCTATGTAATTTAGCAAGACCCTGCCTCAAGAGAGAAAGTGAAAAGGGATTGGTATTTTAGATCAGTGATAAAGTTTCCCTAGGTTATACCCCAAGTACCAAAACAAAAATGAAAAAGAAGAAAAAAGAAAATGAACATAAAATATAGAGATTATATTGTATGGGATATTAAATAGATATACAATCATCAATTTTCCATTTTCAAAGTTTGTCATGATTATAAGAACATTAAGACAAATACTCTTGAAAATTTATTTTATATTCATGATTATTACTATTAGTAGGATGAAAAAGCAGTGAAAAAGTGAGAAGAGATTTATGCTTCTCATATGCACTCCCTAAGGTATTCTTTCATTGCCAATTATTTCCTTTTTAAAAACTGTCTCTAACACCAAACATTAGAGTTCATTTTGCCCTTTCACATTAAACTTCAAAAAATTGTATTGGTATCTGATTTTAATTTGATTATTGAATATTTGTTAAGTTTATTGATTGTTCCTTCTTCAAATGGATTACTCAAATACTTTGGAAACTTTTACTTTGTGTATTTATGGTCTCAATTTTTAAAAATTGTATGTATTTTTATTAGTGCACTGTAATTATACATAATATTGTGGTTAATTTTCACACAATTATACAAGCAATGGAATAGAATTTGCACCAATTTGGTCCCTTGTACTTTCTCTGTTTCTTCCCTCCTCCTAACCTCTGTTCTACTTTCTCTACTCTACTGGTCTTTCAATTATTTATTTACAGATTTTTTTAAAAAAAATTAGTGCTATATAGATGTACATAAAGATGAATTTCACTGTGGTGTATTTATTCACTGTCAATTTCATTTCACTGTCCCTCCCACTTTCCATTCCTCTTCCTACCCACTCAATCCCCTTTTTCTATTCCAGTGATCTCTCTTCTGTTTTAATGGGACCACGCCCCTGCCTTTTTCCCATTTATTTTGGTCTAGTTTTCACATATGTGAGAAAATATTTGACCATTTTGTATTCTGGGTCTGGCTTATTTCACATAGCATGATATCTTCCATTCATTTACCACCAAATATCATAATGTCATTCTTCTTTGTGGCTGAGTAAAAAAACTCATTGACTGAAGAAAATTCCATTTTCATTATCCATATCTATTCACCTGTTGACAGGCATCTGGACTGGTTTGTTAACTTGGTTATTGTGAATTGTGATGCTATAAATGTTGATATGGCTGTATCATTAAAGTATGCTGACTTGAGTTCTTTTGGATAAATACTAAGGAGTGGGAAAACTGGGTCATCTGGTGGTTCCATTTCTAGTTTTTCGAATACTCTCCATACTGTTTTCCAGAGTGGTTGTACTAATTTACAATCTCACCAACAATGTATGAGTGTACATTTCTCCCCACAGCCCTTGTCAATATTTATTATTATTTGTATTCATAACAATAGTCCCTTTGAATGAAGTGATTTAAAATTTAAATATAGTTTTGATTTGCATTTCATTGATTGCTAATGATATGAACATTTTCATATCTTCATATTTGTTTCTTTGGTAGTTGTCTATTTCTTGCACATTTGTTAATTAGGTTATTTGTCCTTTTGTTAAGTTTGTTGAGTTCTTTATGCATTCTGGATATTGATCTCGTGTCAAAGGGGTGGGTGGAAAAGGTCTTCTGCAGGTTCTCTCTTCATGATGTTAATTGTTTCTTTTCTTGTGTGGAAAATGTCTTCTTTAATGCTATCCCACTCATTGATTTTTGGTTCTATTTATTGCACTTTGGGAGTCTTATTAAGAAAGTTGGCCACTGTTCCAGAGTTGGATTGTTGAGTCTATGTTTTCCTCTAGCAGTTGCATATTTTCTAGTCTAAGTGTTTGATACATTTTGAGATTACTTTTATGCAGGTTAAATGTATGGATCAACTTTTATTCTTCTACATATGAGTATCCAGTTTTTCCAGGACCATTTGTTAAAAAGGCTATCTTTTTTCCAACATATATTTTTGTCACTTTTGTCAAGTATCAGATGATTATATCTGTAGATTTGTTTCTGGGTCTTCTCTTTTCTTCCATTAATATTCGTGTGTGATTTTGTACCAATATCATGCTGGTTTAGTTCTGTAGAATAAATCAGGGTCTGGTATTTGGATGTCTCTATCATCTTTCTTCTTGCTCAGGATTGCTTTGGCTATTTTGAACCTCTTATTCTTTCAAATGACATCTAGAATTGTTTTGCCTAGTTTTGTGGAGAATGCCATTAGTATTTTGATTGGAATTGCATTGAATCTATATAACACTTTTCATATTTTGGCCAGTTTGAATATATTAATTCTGATGGTCCAAGAATACAGGTGATCATTCCTTCTTCTTACCTTTGATTATTTCCCTCAGTGTTCTACAGTTTTTATTGCAGTCATCTTTACCTACATTTTTTTTTTTTTTTAGTTTATTGTGAATGGCATAGTTTTCCTGATTTTGTTTTTCTGAGCAGATTGATTATTGGAGTTTAGGAAAGCAGTTGATTCATGTATGTTGACCTTGTAATCTGCTAATTTGATGATTTTTTTTTAACAACTCTAAAAGTTTTATCGTGAGTTTTTGGGGTTTTCTAAATGTAGGATAATCTCTCATCAGTAAATATAATCTGAGCTCTTGTATTCTTATTTACATCCCTTTTATTTCCTTCTCTTGTCTGATTGCTCTGGTCAGTGTTTTAAGGACTATGTTAAATACGAGTGGTAAAAGTGGACATATTTTCCTTGTTCATGATTTTGGAGGAAATGTTTTCAACTTTACCTCATTAAGTATGATGTTGGCCTTGGGTTTGCTAAGTTTTTTTTATCCCTGGTTTCTCTAGGGTTTTAAATAAATATGGCTGCTGCATGTTGGCAAATACTTTTTCTGTATCTATTAAGGTAATCATGTGATTCTTGTCCTTACCCTATTTATGTGGTTTACTACATTTATTGATTTGTATATGTTGAACCAACTTTGCATCCCTGGAATGAAATCCATTTAATCATTGTGTGCTATTTTCTTGATGTATTTTTGTGTGCAGTTTGCCAATTTTATTAAGGAGTTTTGCATCTAAGTTCATTGGGGATATTGACCTGAAGTTCTTTTCCTTGTTGTGTCTTTGGTTTTTGGTATTAGAGTGACACTGACTTTAAAAATTGAATCTGGCCATTTTCCCTTTTTGTATATTTCATGGAATTATTTGAGAATGATTAGTTCTTCTTTAAAGGTATTCTAGAATTCAGTTGAGAATTTCTCTGGTCCTGGGGTTTTCTTTGTTGGAAGTCTTTTAATTGTTGCTTCAATATCATGGCTTGATATTGGTCTCAGTCCTCCTTATTTAATTTGGGTAGTTCATATATGCCTAAAAATTTGTCCACGTATTTTGGATTTTCTAGTTTCATGGAGTATATATATATATATATTTTTTTTTTTTAAATAGTTTCAAATGATCCTCTGATTTCTGAAGTGTCTATAGGTGATATCTCATTTTTCATAACTAATTTTGTTGATTTTGGTCTGCACTCTTTTTTGTTTGTTTGGCTAAGGATTTATCAATCTTTTATATATTTTCAAAGAAACGACTTTTTGTTTTTGTGATTCTTTGTGTACTTTTTTATTCTCAAATTCATTAATATCTATTCCTTCCCTAATTATCTCCTGTCTTCTCTTCATTTAGGATTTAATTTGCTCTTCCTTTCTAGGGCCTTGAGGTGTAATGTTAGATAATATATTTGGTATCTTTCTATTTTTTTATTGTAGGAACTCAGAAGTATTTGCCTTAGAAATGCCTTCATATTCTCAGATATTTTCATATGCTGTATCTTTATTCTCATTTGTTTGTAAGCATTTTCTTATTTCTTCACTTAACTCTTCTGTAATCTATGCCTCATGAAAAGTATATAATTTAATTTCAAATTGTTAGGATAATTTTTTATCTTGTCATTGATTTCTAATTTTATTCCATTATGATTGCTGGCATACAATTATCTCTACTTTTTATATTTGCTAAGTTATTCTTAGTGCCCTAAACATTATCTATGTTCCATGTGCCACTGAGTAGGAAGTAAATTCAGTTGTTGATGGATGTTAAGTCCATTTCACTGACTATTGCTTTTTAGTTCTGAAGAGAATTTTCTTAGTTTATCTCTGTCCTATCTAATCTTGAGAAATATGTGTTGAAGTCATTCAGTATTATTGTACTATGGTCTATCTGATTTATATTCAGAAGGGTTTGCTTTATGTATATATGTGTACCATTGTTTGTGGTATAAATACTTACAATCTTATTGTGGGATGATTCTTTTAACGAGTATGAAATGATCTTCTTTTTTCTGCTAGGTAATTTTGGTTCAAATTCTGTATTTTATTTATGGGAGTAGCTATCCCTGCTTCCTTTGGGCTTCAATTTCCATGGTATACCTTCTTCCATCCTTTCACATTCACACTGTGAATGTCTTTGCTTATAAGATGTGTCTCTTTTTGACAAGATATGGTATGGTCTTATTTTTTACTCCCATCTGCCAGTCTTTTTCTTTTGATTGGAAAATTTAGATTATTTACATTTAATGTTATTATAGCAATATGCTTTTATTTCCTGCCATTTTGATTTATTTCCAGTGCTTAATTCAGAATTTATACTTCTTTAACTGACTATTCTAGTGAGATTCATCCTTATTTCTGATTTTCTTTTTTTTTTTTTTCATTTCTTTTGCATGAAATATTTCATTGAGTATGTTCTATAGTGCAGTCTTATTGGTAGTGAATTCTTTTAGTTCTTATCAATGAAGGTTTTCTTTTCATCTTTAATTTGAATTATAGTATTATTTAATATTGAAATCTTGGTTAGGGTCAGGGATAAGAAGTCAATTGAGATCCATGTAAATTTCATAGAAAGAATTTAGAATTTTCATAGTTAAAATGTTGAGTGAGGTAAAAGAAAATGAAAGAAACAACTTAAAAAGAAAATACAGGAAGTGAAAAAATCATTTCAATAAATAAGAATTCTGAAAAGAACCAAATGAAAAGTCTGGAAATAAGATTCAGTAAGTCTAATTTAAAATTTAATGGAAAACATCATCAACAGATTAAACCACTTTGAAGACAAATTCTCAGGACTTGAAAACTGTTTATTCAACATTTTCACTGCTGTGACCAAAGACTTGACAAGAACAACTTCAAAGGAGAAAAAGTTTATTGGGGCTTATGGTTTCAGAGGTCTCAGTTCATAGGTGACTGACTCTATTGCTCTGGGCCAGAGATGAGGTTGAACACCATGGTATCAGGATGTGGAGAGGAAAACAGCTCAGTAAATGTCCACCAGGAAGTAAAGCTACTCCTTTGCTCACCAGGGATGAAATATATACCCCAGATACATGTCCCAATGACCAACCTTCTCCAGTCACACCTTACCTGCCTATGGTTACTACCCAGTTAATCCACTTTATTGGATTAATGCACTGATTTGGTTAAGGCTCTCATAGCCCAATCATTTCGCCTCTAAATTTCTTGCATTTTCACACACATGAGTTTTTCAGGAACAGCTCATATCTAAACCAAAACAAAGGCAAAGTATATAATCTTGAAAATAAAGTCAGCAATAATGAAAATATGTTAAGAGAATATGATGAGAACATTCGAGTAATTTGGGATAACATTAAGATACCAAATCTAAGAATCACTACTTTAGAAGGCTTTCAAATACATACTAAGAAAATTTGCAGACTTTTCAGTGAAATAATATCAGAAAATTTCCCAAATCTTAGATATGAGATGGAAATTTGAAGACAACCCCAAATTGGCATGATCAAAAAGATTCTTTCCAAGACACATTATAATATAAATGCCTACTACACAGAATAAAGAATAGAAGTTTAAAAGTCACAAGAGAAAAATATCAGGTCACATTTAGTGGTAAGCCAAGTTTTATATATTTCAAAGACAATAATCCTCTGTCACATGGTAGTTGAAAGAATTTCTTAAAATATTATATGAGTCCTTTTGATGATGCCCTTGAGTAATGGTATTAAATTTAATCCATCCTAGGTCTCTGCCATCTTTAAAATCATCTAAGAGAAGTTTTACAAAAGGAATTGTTAAAATTAAGATATATGAAAATCAACACAATATATGGGGCATCCATTGGTTAATATTACTTGATAAAACTGATTTACAATTTCTCTTTCCATTTTTTCTTATGTTGTCAGGATTTCCACATTTTGAAATTTTCCTGTCATGTATTATTTTCTTGACATTTTTTAGAACTCAAGCATATCCTCTGGGATGACCTTTTCCTCTCTGGGCTTGTCTAAAAGTCCTTGTTTAGTAGAGTGCAAAATAATAGCAGTGGTTGTGTGTGTTTTTAAAACAACAGAGCATGTACAAAGGTTTTCTTATGATTTCTCTGCCCTGAGGATTCTGCATGCTGTTTATTACTCATTCATTCATAACTTTGTTTATTGGACTAACAGTTATTGAATATTCTATAGCATATACTCCATTTAATTTTTCTAGATAAAAGTGATAAAACAAACAATAAATCTCTGAGATGGGGGGCTTGGCTATTGGTAAGTTGCTTGTCCTAATAGGATCTCTGCTGTATACCCTGGATGAGATGTTCACGGTATGTTCTTTATGGCTAGAAATACAAATGAACTCTGCTCAATGCATTTTTAAAAGCCTAAATACTATGTAATTACATGCTAAGATGCAAAACTGAGTAAAAACATGCTTACATTAAAACAATAGTTAAATTATAAAGTAAAATAAAATTTTTATCTAAGTATATACCCAAATGATTCTTCCCCAAGCTAATATAAATTACAGGTTGCATAAAACAGTTCTTTTAGAAAGACCTTTTTCTTGCTCACAGAATATAAATCCATCATTAAATATTAAACCAAATTTGCCTTTAGCTACATGAGATGTTCACTAATTGCTGAAATTTAATATTTAGCTTTTTATTGCTGTCTGAGGATTTACTAATTTTGGAAAAGTCATCTAAGTTTAAGTAAACAGTAGTATCTTG
This sequence comes from Sciurus vulgaris, assembly GCF_902686455.1. Classification (NCBI taxonomy): domain Eukaryota; kingdom Metazoa; phylum Chordata; class Mammalia; order Rodentia; family Sciuridae; genus Sciurus; species Sciurus vulgaris. The sequence goes on from NC_136472.1 coordinate 79,052,647, forward strand.
CAGGATTCTACAGTCAACATGGTCTTTGAAGCTAAATGGGATTAATTTAAATTTTAAAACTTACATGGCTACACATAAGATGACCTTATCTTCAACAGTAACTCTACCTTACATAAAACTAGCCCTAGAGGTGTTAGTCTGGGGACAATTCTTCCATTAGACCTGAGTCTGTCTTCAGTTTGCTTGGCACCAAGGTGATGACAATGAGGAGCACATTCCTGGTGTTTACTTCAATGTAGGGTCATGTCGGTGAACCACAACTAGACCCTGGGTACTACTTACTGTTCATGCATCTCATCTCCCCTGGTTGTTTCCACTTTTCATTCCCAGACTCTTAGCTTCTATGGACTGTTTGTCATTTACATAAGATCTAACTCAACCTGTCCTTGCTCTCGTGTCAGATTGCTTTGCTTCCCCCTCCTTTAGTGTTTATTGAGATAAACTGTATACTAGGCACCAGAGAGCTTGAGAAGAATAAGATATGGATCTGCCCTCAAGAAGTACTGGGAAGAAATAAAGAGATATAACATACATAGAACATGCATTATATACTAGACTTGATGCTCAGAGCTTTGTAAGAGTAATTTTATTACCAAAGAATTCTGTTGTGTTGTGGTGAAGACCAGTTTCTCTGGTCTCCAGTTCCAGATACAATTATTTGTGAAATTAAACCTCTTGAGCATACATGTATCTGATATTTCTTTGAAGATAGTCATTGTTGAAAGTCCTTCCTAATCTGTTGTTCCCATTTTTAGCACACTGGTCTGTGGATTTAAACAACAACAGTGATAACAACAACCAAAGAAAAGTGAGAGAGAAAGACAGACAGACAGACACCCATTACAAGTATATAATATATCTGAAAATTTGGACCAGAGAGTTTCAAATATATTTCACCTGATTTTAAGAAATTAAGTATTTATTTAAAAACTACAATGTGCTATCAATATTATATGCATCCTAAACATCTAGCAGAAGCATCATAACAAACTTCAACTTGGCAAATATATTCTCATTTTACAGATGACTACATTAAGTTTTATAGACCTAATAGTGTTTAGTTTTTTGTTCACCAACACACCAGTATGGGAAAGTATTTGCCTAGCATATCCAGGTCTAATATTCTTTAGAGACTTTTAAAATTGGAACATTTTTAAAGCTTGAGAACTTAAGAGACTCCAAGATGCCAAAGAACAGTTGAAGAGTAATAATAAATCCATGAAGAACCTCATAGTATTTGAAAATGTAATCCATAGCTCTAATATTAAGATTCACACTAACGTAGAGATTTTCTTCCATTGTTGTGGAGAAGCCCAACATAAATAGTTGAATATAATATTTAAGGGAAGATAATGTTATTCAATTGGATACTATGTTCCAATCCCTTTCCTAATTTTTAATTTTATTAGTTTTATTTTTTGATTGATACAATATTTGTACATATTTTTGAGGTACAATATGGTATTTTGATTCATGTATATTGTGGGTTATGATCAAATCAGGATAATTGTCTACCAATCACCTTAAGCTTTTACCATTTTTAATAACAAATGCATTTAAAGACCTCTTCTAACTATTTTGAGACATGCAGTGCATTATTGTTAACTGTATTCATTCTATTTCATAAGACACCAGAATCTGTTCCTTCTAGCTACTTGTAACTTTGTATGTACCTATTGCTAAAGCTTTCCCTTCTCCCCTTTGCCCAGACTTCTTCACAATATGCTTTGCATTTCTTTGTCTTCTTCTTTCAAGGTCTATTCCCTAGGTTTGGGATTTGTAGTACCTTCCCAACTAATTCCATGGCTTTATGATCATCAGTAAATGTAGGTCTAGCAATGATTGGCCTGCTTTCTTTGCAGAGATTCTTAGTTCTGCTACTTATGGCTTCTACATTTGGTGATTCTTATGTATTTCATTTTACTTTATCACTCAGAATCTTTAGATAAAAATTATTTAAAGAATGGATAGTACATCATGTAAGAGTGACTTTGAAAAAATCATCTCAAAAATTGTAATCTATCTTCACTAAAACCTTGTACCTTTAGTTTCTTTGAATCTTCTGATATACTTTATCATGTAAACCTATAATTTGCTCTTTGTTTTTACTATCAATTTAGAGCTTTTTCAAAGCTGTGAAACCTTAGAGAAAACATAGTAAACCTTGTAAAGAGGAAAAATGAGTACCTTTTGTTAAAGGTACTAAAAATCCAAACCATAAATATTAGTGACTAAAAAACCTTTTAGGTCATTGATTCTGCAGTCTCCCAAAGGTAGCAGAAAGTGAACGAGCAGAATCAGTTGCTCAAGAATAGAATGCCTATTAATATCAATTTAATATCCTTGCCCTGAGAACAAATTTGCTTTTGAGTGGAAGCTATGATTGTTTCCAGTGAAAAGTAAACAATCTTTCTTCTTTGAAAGCATGCATTTAATAAAGAAGAATCCCTCCTATGGTTGAACTAATGTGTCTTCCCACACATCAACTGTTAATGGCTAATAAAAGGGAATGCGAGGCAAATAGGAATGTAGTTTACAGTTGCAATAGCTCATACCATTACTTTTTACCTCAACAAGTAAATCAAGCATTTATGCCTGAAAATGACTTAAAAGTCAACTTTCCAAATTCCGTATTCCTCCGATAACACGTAATGAATATTTTGTCATAGCAAGTAACAAATTTTATTATAGCTCTAATGCTTAAAATTCCATCTGTTTCTGCAAACAGAAAATGAATACAGTAAAGCAACCATTAATCTTAAATGCACTAACAAGAAAAAAAATCCTTGTAATAAAGGACTTACTAAAAGCATTTTAAAAAATATTCAGGCAGTACCTGTCCATATTGTGTGAATATGTGTCTGAGGCCTCAATTTTGACTCATTAGTTACTCAGAGTCCATCCATGTCTATCCTACAGACATCTGCAAAAGAAAGGAATTATTGTTTTAAAATAGAAAGATATGCCTGACTTGGTAATAACATAAACTGGGATCGTTTATCTATATCATCTATTGTCTTGAAATTGCAGGCAATAAAGGACTTGACCCAGAGAAGTATGGAATATGGTTCATCAAAATACTTCTTCACTTATATACCCATCAGACATCTATCAAATATCTACACTGTGTTGAGCCCTGAAGATCCAGAGATGAAAGGCGCCAACCCTGTCCTCAAGTGGCTCACAGTAATATATGAAAAATGTAAGATGTGTGCACTCTCTAATCAGAGGAAAATCAAGGGATGCTTCTCTACAGAGGCAGCACATTAGGAGATTTTCAGTAATGACAAGGCACTAACTAGGAGAAAAATAAAGTAAACATTATATTTGGGATGATTTAGCCTAGTACCTGCCATATTTAAAATATGGATCCAAAATCTCAGAAAAGTTAACTCACTTAAGTAGGATCACTCTGTGAATCCACTTCCAAAGGTAAGAATTAATTCACAGATAGCACCTTTTGTGCTTTTTACATACACGTTCAAGGAACAATATTACTAATCAGCAACAATTATTATTAATATACTCTACTGTGATTGTTTATTTACAAGTTCTCTTAATTAAGTGAGTGATTGTAGTTGTGATTCTATATTTGGGAATTTAAATTTTTTTTATTTAAAATGCTAAAACACTGCTTATAACAACTGACTGAGACATAACACCTGGAATCTTTAAAATTTCAGTGTTTATTTAACAATTAAGCAAATAATTAGCCTACAGACACAGAGGTATGAATTTTTAAAGACATTGTGCATTTTCTCTATCTTGGTTAAATATAACTGACATAAAAATATAAATGCAAAAGAAAATTGTGGGTTTTCCCAAGGCATAATCATCACAAAGTCCCCGTGGCAGGTGCATCTCTGAACGGCTTGCATGCATCCAAATTTAAAGAGTCGTCTAAGGTGAGGTTAATATACCATTAATAGTGATGATGTAAGAGCTATTAGAGACACATCCAAATATGGGGACAGATGTTTAACATCAGACTTCATGGGCACAAAATGCTCTAATCTATGCAGAATTTCTCAGTTTTGTCCTATAAGTACTTTCATAATTGCTAATTTTAAGTGACAAACACATCACTGAACCACATTCAGAATTGAGAAAAACTGCCCAGGATTGATTGTTTTTCATAACTCAATGTGACTCTGTTTCAATATATCAAATGGAAGCATTCAAAGGATCTTATCAGATTTATCCAAGGCAAAAGAAACATCAAACTGAACTTAAGAAAAATCATAGGATGGCATAATCCAGAAAGGATTATGAACATTCAAGATAACAATTAACAAAAGTTTCCACTGAAACTTGGGGTATCCAAATCTTTCTCAAGATGTCCATGAAGACAAGCTATTTTCATCATAAATGTGCAATGCTATCTGCTTTTTACAGTGAGGGTATCTGTAGTGATGATGTAACAGCAAGGAAAGGTAAAACTGTTGATGCCCTCGCACAGCTCAAGGTAGTAGTAGCATTATGCCTACCGTCTGTCTTTGTGTTTCTCAATGCTACTCATTTGCAGTAGGAGTTTTACTTAACAATGACCTGATGAAGCACAAAAACAAATTTGTAAAGGTCAACCTTTGAGTCTACATTTTTGATAGTGTAGGTGACAAAATAAAAACCATGCATAAACTTTTTCTGCTGCATTTAGATATATAGCAGTTCTTCTGAGGAAAATTACTGGGTAGTTGCATGAATTGTGAGCCAGAATAGCCATTCCATTCACAGAAAACCTCTTCACTTAAAATAATAAGTGACAAACTGTGATTATTCACGTTGAATAATTAGCAAAAACTATCTAAAAAAGTATGAAGTGAGTATACTATTACCAATGAAGGAAATCACAGCATTTGTTGCCCATGATAAAACTTGAATTAAGACATTCCTGATGTGATTGGTGGTATTATAATGAAATATACCAACCCATGAAATACAACCACTATTTTGCAAATGATAAAATAATAACAGGTTTGTTTTGCATCTGTGTGACAAAATAACAGAAAATTGACTTCAGAAATAAAAGATTTATTTTGTCGCACATTTTAGAGGTTTTCATTCATGATCACTTGGCCAAATCACTTTCGGCCTTTGGTGAGTCAGATCATCATGATGGGCAAAACCCAGGGAGCGAAGCTGCTCACCTCATGGTGGCTGATAAGAAAGAGAGCAAGGAAGGAACAAGGGACAAGATATACCCTTTCAGGGCACACCTTCAGTGACCTACTTTCACCAGTTAGACTCAGACTCAGAAAGTCAAGGGTTAAGTGTTACCTCTCATAGGTAGAAAGCAGAACAAAACAAGGGAGAAGGTGGTGGGTAGTGGGAAAAGTGGAATTCCAGGAAAATAGAAGATTGACCAGTGTGTTAGAGGAAGAGGAATGGGAGAAGAAAGAAACTGTGGAATAAAATTCATCACTTTATGCTATGTACACATGTGAGTATACCACAGTTAATTTTACCTTTATGTGTATCTATGAATCTCCAGTTTTAAAAATCTATTAATAAATATAAGGAATACAAGTAGAGGGGGAGGAAAGAGGAAGGAAAGAAGTACTGGGGACTGAAGAGGAGCAAATTATATTCCATGCATGTATGATTATGTCAGAATGAACCCCACTATTATGCATAACGATAATGCACTAGACAAAGTATTTTTAGAAGTCATATTCCCCTCCCTTTCCAATTTGATTTCTATATGAATTCCTATTTTCTTCTCAACCCAAACAATTCACACTAGAATGTGAATGCAGAACAGTTACAAGAATCCAAATATCTTCTGTTTAGCACCAAAGTAGTATGATTTAGTAAAATGCAAAAAGTGCAACTTTTTTTACTATATATTCATTTCACTTTCTATATTGTTAATCAATAAGATACATACTTTAACAACCAAGTTGTTAACATGTATTGTGTTTATTACTTTCAAATTAAAAAAAATAAATATATATTTTAAAATGTCAGTATTAATTCAATGATATATATATGTATATTGATTTCTACATTATATATACATCTATGTATACACATGATTTTGTATTTCTTCCATCTTCACAAATCTGCTTTGTAGTTCTCAAAAATGTTTGAGTGTGAATGTGTACTGAGACAAAAATGATTGAGAACCACTATTCTAAGATAGAAATACATCAAAAGTATCTGCCAAACTTCCAAACACACTCACATACACACACACATAAACACATATCCGTATATACACAAACACATACCACCTGGAGATAATTTTAGAAGCCTCATACATTATTCTAATAATCCAAATGAACATTCCATGTAATAATTATTTTTCTAGAGACATTCAGCATTAAAATTATGTTAACATGAATTTAAATCTGGTTTTCCAAATCGGAATTATACTCACATTTGCTGTTTGGCAATAATTGTCTCCCTACCTATTAACTATGTTTTATTTATAACTCAGACAAGTGACTCATTACTTTTAAACCTCAGTTTTTCCATGTGTAATATTTTCTAAAGAAGCACATAAAATTAGTTTCGACTCATAGGTGGGTGAAATGTTTAAATAAGAAGAATGCCTATGATTTAACATACAGTATTTGAACTACTTTTATTATTTTAGCTTTGTCATTGTTTTATCATGTTTACATTGTTACAATTTCTGTTTTGGTAAGTGGTGCTACCACTTCATTTAGTCACTACACTGGAAAGGGACTAAAACTTCTGAGACTGCTCATTCTATTTCTGTGTAGAAAATTCATTATTTTATCAATGAGTCTCTTCGTTTTCTATTTACCTGCAGACAGTGATCTTTCTGTGAGTAAGGCATTTTTGAGTCATGTAGGTTTGTTGAAAAGAAAAAATAATACTCTTATTTTTAAAGACTGAATTTTTCATTTATGTTTTATGCTGCCAATAGGAAACCTTCAATTGTCAGTGACTTCATTTCCCCTTTCATTCCCAAGGATATCATAGAATCTAGAAAAAATAATACATGTTGACTATATAATTATTTATGGTCACTCATGGCCATTCACTTGCAATATTTCTAATGTAGACTTTATGTTGAGACTTGGTTAGGAGCTAAATGTACTATTGCCAAACAGACTTACATGCCCAGCTCTTATAGAACTTGGAGTCTAGTAGGGTCACATAAAATGATATGGCAATGTTAGGTATCCTGTGATTTTTGCTTACAGTTTTCCAACTGAGTGCCAATACAGAGACAAATTGCTATTCATTTCCCTTTGTTTTACTAGCTGTCTCTCATATTATGCCAATGCAGAGTAATTGTCCCCTTTTCCTTGCTTTTCTTGGTCAATATTTTACTATGATTTTTCTTCTATATTCTTGGTATTAATCACCTACACATGTGTAAAGATTATGACCAACAAAATGATATTTCATCATATGGAAGAATTTTGATTCCTGAGGAAGCAGATTCTTTTTCTTTTTCTTTTGTGCAGGTGAAAAACATTACAGCCAGAGGTGCCAATCTTTCATTAGACATGCAGCAATCAATCCAAAGGCAGTTTTTAAATCCTAACCCTTTCCCCAGGAGTTTGCTGCTGTTAGCATAAACTGATACACAAAGGCTTTAAAGAGGTAATTAACAGATAATTAAATATTTATATTCTATATAGGAAGGGGCCTAAGTGCTTTAGTAGGGAAGTAGATAGAGAAATTACTGACTTACATTGGCTAGAAAGAGTAGAAGATAACTAAAAGCGTTCTGTCTCCAGATCTTGACCATGTAATTATATATCCTTATGTGAGAAATAGAAAGCCCAGTGGTCCATTTTCAGAATGCAGCATTTAGCCTTAAATGTAATATTACTAGAGATGTACGACAAACAGCCAGAGGAGAAACAGAGCAGAGCAGAAAGTTACCAACAGTTAACTCACACAATGACACAACAGCCTATGGATGTGGCAGATTCAAGTTTCATGTACCTTGAAAAACAGCAAGTGGGGAAGAGGTCAGTCTGACCAACACAGATAGAAATATCTGTATTATTAAAAAATAGTAACTTAGATAAAGAAGTAATAACTTCTTATATGCCAAAATGCACTCACCCCAAGAAGGCCTTCCCACCAGAAGAGAACAAAAGCAGGTAGAGACAACTAAAGGCATATTTCTTTAAATAACCATAGGAAACAGTAAAGCCTAGGCGAGAGTCTGAGAAGATTGTGCACCCCTTAATACTCAGCCAATAAGGAGCCAGGGGAGGAACTTTGCATAAAAGGGAATAACTGCTCTGGGTGCACCTGACCACCGGACACCCAATCTTGCAAGACCATCATTAAACTCCTGCTTCTGCTGCACCTGTGTCCCCAGTTCCATTCTCTGGGTTTGGGCAGGTAAGAGTGTTTCTCACACTTAACAGGCATTGAAACTTCTTTAACTTTAGGATTTAACTTTCATAAACCTCAGTTGCTTTATGTGTAAGATGGGGAAAATGGTATGTAACTTAGAGCACTATAGTGGCTATTATAAATATCACGATGCTCCTGGCAACATAATAGGAAATTGGGTCACAAAACAGAGCTATTTTACCATTTTGTTTTTGTGTTAAAATTCAAATAAAAAGACTTTTTGGGCCCAACACAATTTGTCCCTTATTTAAAACCTCATATTGTGAAGACACAACGGAAAGAGAGAGTAGATATAATAGTCACCACTTGCATCAGCACTATCGGATCCATCAAAAGATATATATCTACCAGTCTATTAAAAAAGAAGAGTTTCATCTTAGTTGCTTGATGATGGAAAATGAAAGAAAGAAAATATCTAACCCTGAATCCAATCAGAAGTCATTAATTTTTAATTTTAATTTCAAACAACACTTGGTGTTAACAAGAAGTGAGTCAAGTCACTTCTTTTACCTTGAAGCCAATGAAAATAAAAATATATACATATGGAGACAAATAAGTATTCATGAAAGAATTAAATAATCTCGGTAAATAAGAGCAAGTTAGTGAATAGTCCTTTATAAACGATTAGCCATCCTTCTGCAATGACACTACTACATTGAACTCAGCTTTCATTTTGCTTTTATAGTACAAGCAGTTCATAAAACTAAAATCCACTAGAAAACAACATTTACAGAAAGGCCCCTTGGTTTATGAAACAATGCAGTAGAAAACATTTAACACCCCTGGCATGGCCCTTTTGCCTTGGTTATATTTTCCAGCTTTCTAGAATGAATTCATTGGAGAATGGTCTTGAGATGTACGGTCCATCCTAATGTGAAAGCAGGATCCTGCGATGACTGCTTTTTATAGAGGAAAGGAAGATAAGATTCTCTCAGAGGAAAGAAAAGTCATGGCCTCTGAAGTAAACACAAACTTGAAGAGTCTAAGGAAATGTGAGACTCAATAAGTTGGATACCAGAACACTCAAGAAACCAAAAGATAAGGCAAACTTTGGATGTAGGAAATCAAAGGAGACGAACTAAATATGCCTGATTTTTCTAACTCACCATATCTTCCACTGTTCTTGTCCTGGAAAATGACTTTGGAAAGGCTAGCCAAATCAGGGATACATCCCTAAAGTAGCAGAATCACTTCCGAATGGGGAATGGAGATCCAAGATGGATCTCCAAATTTCAAAGGGCCTATAGAGAGAGTGGGCGGCTGGCCTAAATTGCCATCTGCTGTTTATTTTGTTTCCTCTCTCCCCTTTATTGGCTCCTTCCTGGTGGCTCAGAGACTTGACTCACTTCTTGTTAACACCAAGTGTTGTTTGAAATTAAAAGAAAAAATTGAAGTTTGAACATTATGCATTGACTTCAGCATTTTATTATCTAACCCCTTTTTAATGAAATATGGATACATAGATTTAATATTTGTATCTATAGTTATCTATCCATATGTGGGGTTCTTGCAAATACCATATAATCCTAATCCAATTCAATTCAATATTAAACTGATATATTGAATTTATTCAGTATATCAGCTCAATATTATTCCTGTGTCCAGGCTATGAATAAGACTTCAATTCTCATGGGAAGGAGAGTGGGCATGAAGGTTACCACTGATTTATCTACTAGAGATATACAGGAGAGGATTTAATTTAAAAGACACTTGTTTATGGTGTTAATGTCAATTTAGATTCATGCATAATGGAGCTACATTGAAATATTCTATGAAACCTTATTTCCAGGTCCTCAGTTGATTTGCCTGAGATATCTGTGGTTCTCTTCTCTGACCTTACTTCTTCCTTTTTAAAATTATCTTTCTCTCATAATAAAATATAAAAATATATGACACTGAAAACATCTAGAATTTACCACCATGCATTGGCCAGAAATGACAATGTATAAGACACATTTCCAATAAAATTAAACATTTTTATGCTAAAAATTACCATAATCTATGTAGCTTGGCTCAACAATACTTCTAAGAATTGTAACTATAATGTGGTCTAAAATGTCTTTTTTTTTAATTATAAAATTTTGTAGGAAATAAAACAAATGAGTTGTACATTTCTGTTGTAGAAGTAGGATGACCCACAAGGGAAAAAGACATTCAAGTATAAAAATGTGTTACCCTAGGATTAAATTCTGGAGAAGTATAATGACAAAATTTTAGGAGGAAAAAACATTAAGAACATTTTTTGTGTGTTTTTAAAATGGATTTTTATAGTTATATATTTACTTTCATATTTGGGTTTCATTAAACATTTAAAGCCTCTCATGCTTATACTTATTCAATGATTCTTTTTATCTCTTATAGTACTTCGCTCCCTCATTTCGGAGTCTATGCATGATATTGTTTTCTTGGTCTATCCAAGAAAACTCTTGGTGTCTATTTTATATCAATCTGCTGATGCCTAATTCTTCATTTTTTTACAAAAATATTTTAATTAATCTTGAATGGGCCAGAATCTGCTTAGTAGAATCTTATCATTATTTTGTTTCAGACCTCTTATGATATCACTCCACAGCTTATCACATTGGAGAATGGCTCATTCGTTCTCTGAGGCATATGGCATACCAAAGCCAAATTTAAAAAATGTCATTTTGGGAGGAAAGTGAGATCACACTAGGCCTCAAATTTTTCTAAAATACATTTCCAAATGCAATCTCCATCACACAATGAAGCATAACAAGGTATATATATATATATATATATATATATATATATATATATATATATATATATGCATATCCACACAATACACAATTTCATTGAAATGTTCTCTATGATGAACATATTATTCAAGTTACACATACTGACTTGACTTCTTGACCTACAGCATAAAAACCAATGTCATAACTATTTAATACTTTTTATTAATTCCCTCAGAGAAACTTAGTGAATTTGATATGTGACAGAAAATGTTTGAGAAAATTATAATCTTTCCTTTTGTTCAGTTTATAGCCTCATGAAAATAACATATGCCTATATAAAAATGTGCTACACAGAACAGTTGTTTAGGTAAGTACTTAATGGATCAGACTTAGATGGCATCATGACTCTAGGCACCTCCAGAATATCTTTTTCACAAATATCAGAATGTGGGTTTAATTTGTAGTTTTCCAATCTGTCTCTCTCTCTCTGGGTATGTTTCTTTCTCACCTTCCCTCTCACCATTACTCCACAATCACACAGAACTACTTGGTTTCCCCAGATTATGACAATTATTTCCATATCTCTGTTCACTTGCACACATCAATTCTTTCTAGATCCTTTTATCCATCACTAGAATTCTTTCTTTCTCTTACACGTAGTGGATATAAGTGTGTAGTATACATAAGTAACTATGAGTCCCCTGTTAGTAATGTCACCTTGGTCAAGTTACTTCAGTGTTTCAATGTCTTTATTATCAAACACAGAATAGACATAATGCCAACATTCCCAATGAATTGAAAATTTGAGTTTGATTACCTTCTCAAGACTGAAGTCACATAATAAGGTTCAGTATATGTTAATACCATCCCTATCACAGAAGTGACTGAATTTAATTGTAATAAATTTTTATATGTCCATGCCCCTGTTGAGCGTTTGATTTATGTTTCATTACTGTACTTGGTAGAACAAAATGGAAATTATGGAAGTTTATTCTTATGTCCTCTAGTAGAAAAAGATAGTGGGCACAGATATTTATTTTATCCTGTCTTATGTTTCTGGTTCAATAAACTCATTCAATCTCATCTCCCTTAAGAACTCCCATAGAGTTCTTAGCATCTGACTATGGAGCATTCCTTCATCCTCAAAATATTTTTGTCTTTTTGTTTTCTGTCCTCTTGTGTTAGATATTCTGAGATATCAGTCCTAGAAGTTCTCTTCTACTATACTTTCCTCAGGTAATTAGATGTATTCACATAGTTGGAATTATAAGATCTATATCATATATACCACTCAAAAATTATTTCTTGATTCAAATGACTATAACCATTTGCCTACCTGCCTGCTTAAACATGTCTCACAGGTATGTCTTAACCAAAGTGATCATAATAAGTCTTTTCATACCTCCTTCGAATCTGTTCATCTTCTATTCCTTCCTAGTTTAATAAATTGGAGCACATGTGATTTACCCAATCTTTCAAATTAGAAACTGCAGTATTGATCCTGATCCTTTATCACTACAATTGAACTGAGCTGTCTTCAGTTTAACTTCTAAATTATGTCTTAAATACAAACATCATGTCATCTCTAGCATCATGACCAACTTTACATACTCGTCTCCTCTTGAATCATGACTGTACCCTTCTGAACCTGATTTCTTGCCATTGCTCTTATCCCAGGAATAAAGAAATCTCTAGAAAATGCAAATATAATTTTCTTAATACCTTGCTTAAAAATTATCCAATAGTTTTTATATAATTAAGGAAATAAAAATCAATCAAAACTTCCCTGCTTGGATTCCGCCTTTGGGTCCCCTTCTTCCACCTGGGAGAAGTCTGCTTTTACTTTTCAACTTTCTACTCCACACTTGCTTAGGCGTGCTTCTCTGGCATTATACTTCAACACCTGAGGAAGCAGGACTCATCACTGGTCAACGGCGCTATCAGATTTAGAGGTTCCACGGAGATCTAAGCCGAGGTAAGTGAGCTTCTCTCTCCATGCACCCCACATCTGTCTGAGGTGCATCTTTCTGTCTCTTTCTTTCTGGAGGGCAAAATGGGCACCCATGGGCTACTTAAATGCAGTTAGTGCAGCCACCATTCTCGAGACTCTGGTGAGAGGTTTCCCAACCCAGACAGTTTCCTATCACCTGCTCTTTACAGACCAGGCATGTTGGACTCTGCGGAAGCCATTTCCTACTTTTCTTTCCAGGCCTGGAGCGCAATTGCCATCAGTACACAGTATCCCTAGTCCTGATCTACCCAGGATGCGTGGAGGCTGAGGAAAGGTTGGAACAACAGCAGGGTTCTCTGGCCTGGGCTACTCTCAGGTGAATCCCAGAGGTTCCTTCTCCAGACTCGCCCTCCCAACCACCCTAAGGGGTATCCAGGGTGATCAGTTAATGAATGGCACTGAGGGAAAGTGCCAATTACCTTTGCCTCCCTATGGGCCGTACAGCACTCCCCCACATCCACTCCCTCCTGGATGTGATGTTTCCCCTTCACTCCCCGATCAGACATTAAGCATTCAGATGATAGGATCAAGAGAAAGACATGGTACAATTAGTAATAAAATGCCCAGGTTACCTTTGTTTGCATATTTAGCCTTTGCTAGTTTGTTTAAAATTTTCCTGTGCTTAAATGTGCTCACTGTGTTCTAAGCTGCAAGGAGGATGTAATTTAAATCAATCCCTCCCTTGAATCCCTCAGAGAACAGGGTATTGTATGCCTAACAACCAATAGGTGTCCCTTTGCCCTCCGGAGATTCCTTTAGTCTGCAAAATAGGCAAGAAGATGTGCAATTTTTCTTTTGTTGTGGGTCTCTCTTACTTAGGAATTTATAGTGGCAGGGAGGAAAGCAGTAATGCCCTTAAGTGTGAATCCTCCAAGGGTCTCTAGCACAGGGCAAACTGGGACCCTAGCACTTTGCCAAAGAAGGCCAGAAATCACTTTGGCAAAGCCAGGTAGTGAGAGACGGTTTTCTGGACCGTATTGAAGCTCAAACTTAGGGAGACATACCTAAAAATGGTCTCCAGCACGGGCGCCTGAGGTCTGCTTTTCTTTTCTTTCACTCAGAAGGGAGCTTCACTCTCAACAGTATTGCCAGGTTCACCACTAGCCTGCATACTGAAAAACTGGGACAAATTTGACCCACAGACACTCAGGAAAAAGTGCCTCACTTTCTTTTGCTGTCAGGCCTGGCCTCAGTACACACTCTCTGTTGGAAAATCCTGACCGCCAGAGGGAAGTATAAATTTTAATACCGTTCTACATCTTGACAGATTTTGCAAAAGGGAAGGAAAGTGGTGTGAGGTACCTTATGTTCAACCTTCTTTACCCTAAGGGAAAACCACAAATTATGCCAACAATGTAAAGTAGACTCAGCCATAACCACTGCCATAGGGAAGAACACCTTAAAGAATCACCTACTGAGGGAAAGGAATCATGGGGACCCCCCAAAGTTCCATTTTCTGCTAATATCCATCAGCAGGCCTCCTGTCCTCCATACCCTGGCCTTTCTCCATCTGCCCTGATGGACAGATCAAATATACTACCTCTCCAGGAGATGCCAGGAGGAGAATTTGGATCAATTAAAGTATACAACCCTTTCTCCCTCCAAGACCTAGGACAGATAAAAACAGACCTAGGAAAATTTTCAGAAAAATATATTTCAGATATATATTTTCAGGTAAATATATTAAGGTATTTCAAAACCTATGCCAGGCGTTTGACCTCACCTGGAAAGATATTGTGCTGTTACTTAACCAGATTTTAACCTCCAATGAGAAGGAAGTCACCCTAAAAGCAGCCAAACAATTTGGGGATGACCTATACCTTGCTCATGCCCCAGGAGCCCAAACTAGATCTAAACCCAACTCTCCATTGGGAGAGCAGGCAGTTCCCAGAAATGATCCTGACTGGGATCTGAATAATGAACAGGGTGCTTGGAAGATCAGATGCTTCCAAATGGTAGTCCTTGAGGCCCTTAAGAGAATCAAACAGAAGCCTATTAACTGTTCCAAGGTTTCTGAAATTATACAAGGTCCCCAGCAAGGCCCGGCTATTTTCATGGAGAAGCTCAGGGAGGAAATGAGAAAACATACCACTGTGGATCCTGAATCCACAGAGGGCCATTTACTTTTAAAGGACAAATTTATCATTCAGTCAGCCCCAGACATTCAGAGGAAATTACAGAAATTGGCATATGGCCCTGATCAATCCTTAGATGATATCCTCTGACTTGCAACTTCTGTTTTTTTATAATCGAAATGTAGAGGAAAAGAAGGAAAGAGAGCGTAGAGACAAGAAAAAGGCTGAAGCGCTGGTCTTAGCCCTAAGAGGAGTTAGCTTCCCAGTGAAAAAGGAGGAAAGCAGAATGTACCTCAGGCCACAAAAGGGATTTGTTTCCGTTGTGGAGAGGAGGGACATTTCAAATGGGAATGTCCCGGAGCCAAAAGGCCACCTCCCGAGCCCTGCCCTAAATGTCAAGGCAATCATTGGAAAAGTGACTGTCCTCAGGGGCGTAGGTCCTTGAGCCCCGACTCTTCCACACAGGCCTGATGGGGGCCCAGGGCCAATTCTAATGTCTCACATAACTCCTATCACTACACATGAGCCCCCGGTATGCTTCTCCGTAGGGAGCCAAGACGTCAACTTTAAGATACTGGCGCCAGTTTTTCAGTGCTCACCTCTTGAGAGCACTGAAATACTTATAACGGTGCAAGGGGTGTCTGGACGGCCTATTACCAGAACGTTTACTTCCCCACTGTGAGTGGGATGGGATGATGTTTTCTCATGCATTCCTGATAGTCCCAGAATGTCCTACCCCTTTATTGGGAAGGGACTTACTTTCAAAACTTGAGACTTCCATTACAATGAATTTGGGACCACAAAGATCATTATGTTTACCTCTATTAGAATGTGATATAAACCCTGAAGTATGGGCCACTGAAGGCAAAACTGAACAGGTAAAAAGTGCAATCACAATTAAAATAGTCTTAAAGGATCCTATGAAAGGACAAGTTTTGCTCAATCTGATGGAGTCCGCCTTTGGGTCCCCTTCTTCCACTGGAAAGAAGTCTGCTTTTACTTTAATTTTTTTTAAATAAAGCTTACTTTCTACTCAAAAAAAAAAAACCCAAAAAAACAAAAAAACAAAAAAAACTACCCTACCTACCCTGCTTGAATTGGTCTTCCCTTCTGTCTGTAACACGATCTTACTATCACCCTTTTTCTTTTGCCTTGATTTTCTTCTATCCTTTAGCGTATCAGTGTTATTTCCTACCCCAGTATGTTTGTGTGTGCCCTTCCTTCCAACAGATCTTTCTTAGCCTTGGATTCATCAAACTATCTCTTTCTTTCATAAATCTAGTCTTAGTGTTAACTTCATTTCCTCCAAATAACTTGTCCTTATACAACCGCCCCAAACTAATCCTGCAACAACAACAATAATAAATCAATCTTTTATCATTTCCAATATCATGCTATTTGTTTTTCCATCATATATTATGTCATAAATTAATGATTATTTTGATAAGTTATTGGAGGCATAGTTCCTTCATACGTAGGTAAGCTTGATGAACTAAGAACATTTTAGTCTAGTATGCTGTTGCATTTCTGCACCTGGATCTTTTGTGTGTGTGTGCGGTGCTGGGGTTTGAACCCAGGGCCTTGAGCTTGTGAGGGAAGCACTCTACCAACTGAGCTATATCCCCAGCCCTGCACCTGAATCTTTGTAGGCAACAGAGTGCTCATTTCCAGCATGGTACACATGATTTTCTCATGACAAATTTCAAGCTGCTGACTAGATATCACTGGATATGAATATGGGCAGAGGTGCACATTGTTGGTTTCAGCACTTCACTGAAAGCAAGATTGCTGTTACTTGCATTAGAAATTGTTAGAAATCTACTAAACTGGATCAAAAAATCATCTCCTTTTTTATAGTTTAGGTGCATATATCTTAAAGTTCTTGCCACCTGAAGTATTC
The DNA here is from genome assembly GCF_902686455.1 of Sciurus vulgaris. NCBI lineage: Eukaryota > Metazoa > Chordata > Mammalia > Rodentia > Sciuridae > Sciurus > Sciurus vulgaris. The sequence continues at coordinate 79,069,684 of NC_136472.1, forward strand.
GAACAAATATCTGGAAGAATATTTATCTTGAGTTACTATTGCATGTTTACACTCCCCCCAATTTTAACTTTTTGTTGGACAAATATCTGTTCTTTTGACAAATACAAGTATCTAAAATAATCAGATTATTCATTTCTTAACATATTTGAATGAAAATTTACCTTATTGAGAACCTCAGATTATTTGACTTCATCAAATGAAAGAAATATACCCTATGTAAGTACACAAAATATACTTGTAAAATATAATGCATATAAATAAATGTACTGTATACCTCAGACATTATAACAAATCTTGTAATTTTTAAAGAGGTGGGTCATCTGGCTACATTCAGTTCACATTTTTTCTGAGTACTATAGTTAAACTCAGCTTACCTAATATATTTCTAGAAGCAAAATACATTGCAAACCTTCCACTGAAAATTAGACAAAGAGAAATGGAAAACAAACACAAATCATTGATATATTACTAAGCTAAAGGACTTCCTGCTAAGAAAGCCAAGGATTAATCTACATTCAAAATGAGATTTACTCCAGAAAGAGAATAATTAAACATTAGTCAATAGCTAAGACATTTTAATAGTATCTTTCTAACAGCTGAAAGTGCATTAAAGGACTAAAATCTGAACCTAAGAGAAGATTCATTAATTAAACAAAAATCCTTTCTCTTCATACTGGGACGCTGTCAAAATGTTTTCTAACAGAGTTATCAGATGAAAAAAATACACAGTTATATATAGAAATACTTTGAGTTTATATGGGTTCTAGAATCTGGAAATGATAGCCATCTGATGAGTTCAAACTAGAAGAAAAATTAAGATTCTATCAATATCTTACATATGGTCAAAATGAATCTACAAAGCATAGCATGTGTGCAGAGCTTCCTATGTATCCAACTAACCAGGGGTTGGGTGTGGAGATTTGGAAAATGTTTTCTGCTTTCAGGGTGCATTGACCTGGATGTGGGAAGCTAAAGAAAGACAAGTGAGATAACAAAAATGCAAACACACCTCCATTGGTTCATACTACATATCTAGAATTTAAGGAAGAACAAATGAGTATGTGTTCTAGAAATCAGAGCACTACTGTTTGAAAACAAAACAAAAACCGTATGTGAGTGTGTTTGTGTTGTTTAATACTAATCACTTCTTTTTAAGGTTTTAAATATAATGAAATTGAGACGGAAGGGAGGGGCACTATTGATTCCTAACCCAGGATTAGGAAAGAAGTGTTATTGATCATTGCTAATCTAGGGAGACATTTAGAGGACCAGTCTGTGTTCCTTGATTCATATGGACCAAAATCACTGGAAAGATGCATTAGTGCCTAATTACTCTGTAATAATCAATGCAAATGATAAAATTAATGACATTATATAAGATACTTAGATTAATTTTTATAATAGTGTATATGTCACTTGCAGAGGTGAAACTTATTCTTAGGAAAGGTAAAAAGCCAACCTGAAAGAATGTAAGAGTGAGGCTACAACTAATTCCAGAGCTAACACCCACTCTACCTTTGACAGGATGAAGTTAAAAGTATTTTAATAAATGTGCCCTAATCTGTGTTTTCTAGGAGGGAGAAAGGAATAGTTTAAAAACAACTGGAGCAAATGGAATAGAAATACAGGATGGCCATGCAACGTCATATATTCCTCCAGTTCCTTCATGTGTGTTTCCTCTCTACCCAGTCAGTGGTCCAGGAATGAGCACAGGAATGAGCACAGGAATAAGCACTGGTTCCCAGTTTGCTCTGTACTTTGTGACTTTTACTTGAATATGTAATTTTTCTAGCCTCAGCTTTTGGAGACTACTATTCCTTATATGATGGGAATATTAAATTTACCTTACCTGATTGTTGAAAGGATGGAATATGAGGATATATGTTAAATATCAAGTACAGATATACAGAAAAGCCCAACTCATGCTCTATTGGAGCCCTTAAGTAGAATCACAACACTGAGGCCTTAGAAAAGGGTTTAATGTATTCCATTTGGTTTTTCCGTCTGACCCAGGAGCATGTGTCTCAGACGACAGAGAGTATGTATGGTTCGCTTGGTCATGAGCCCCTTCCCATTTGGTGACACATAAAGCACTTCACATCTTTTCCAACGCAATCTGGCACTATGTTCTTTAAGAATGGTGGGGGAGGTTGATATGCCATTCTAAAGAAAGGTGCCATGAACAGAAATTCAAGTTATTTTGTAGTCTGAGAGTTGGTTTTCTTTCTTGGCAACAACTTATTGTTTCCAATCTCTTCCTATAGTTGTTAGAACTTCACAATCTAACTCTTATATTTTGGTGCCTGGTTAATCATCAAGTTAATGTCTATGTTCTATTCTGATTTTTCTATTGTTAAGATTTTAATTTTTTCATCATTTGGATTGTAGTTCTACTTTGAGTATTTTGAAAATAGGGATGAGTTATTCTTTGCATCTTCATTTCCAAATATAACTCAACATATATAGAGTTCAACAAATAATCATAACTCACACCCATCCCATACTTACAATTGTCAGAAACTGCTAAGCACATTGTTTGAACATATTTACTTATGTTCACAACAAACAACATAAGGAAGGAGATGCCAATTGCTCCTATTTCACAATTATGGTGATTAAATGGGTCAATATAGAGTAAAGCCTTAGTTAGCACATAGGAAACACCCATCAGATGTTGGCTATTACTTTCCCTATTTTGTAGTTACGGAAACAGAGGTACAAAGAGGTCACCAGGTCAATGTTCACAACATAGAGTGGGTAGAACTGGGTTTTAAAACATACTGTATAGGGCTGGGGATATAGCTTAGCTCAGAGTGCTTGCTGATCAAACACGAGGCCCTGGGTTCAATCCTCAGCACCACAAATAAATAAATAAAACACATGGTATAGGTTTGGGTTTTGTACTCTTAATTGTCTTACTGGAACTAATGTGCCGGATTCAGTTTCAACCCACCCTTCCCACCGCAGAACCCTCTAGCTGCACACACATTCACACATGCACACATGCATACTTCTCATGGACACAACAAAAAATCTCAGTCACTTAATTCTAAGCCAGAATAATAATTGATTGGAGATGGGAAAACAAAACTATATTAACTGAGGTCATAATCATTGATAAACAAAAATAAATAAATGTAATACTTTGTTATAGAAACTGTAGAAAAATATTAAAGTGCCTATAGTAGAAGTCAGAAAATAGAATGCCTCACTCCTCCAAGAGTGTCAGCTAAAACTTCATCAAAGAAAATGAGGCTCTCGATTTTAAAAGATGACCAACCAGGCATTGAAAACAGAAATTGGTAGATAGTAAACAATAATTCATGTAAAATTTAACTACTAATATGAAGTTTTGCAAAGTGTGTTTGTCACAACATCAATTTTATAGGACATTTTTAAAAGACCCTGCCTAATCAGGCTGGGTAATCACTGATCCTATACAAATTAAGCAAAGAAACACTATTTGAATGTTTCAGTCACTATAGAATATCTCAGAGGTTTTCCTTTGCTCATGGAAGTTATGTTTTTACAAACTAGTGAATGACTCTACAACATGTTTAGGAAAATCATTAAAATGCATCTATTTAGGGCACAATTTTACATGGAGCCCCCTTGGAGATGCTGATTTAGGGCCTTTCCTTTGCTGAGAAATGTATAACGTGAGGTTCAGGATGTGAGCCATTTGCATGATGCTTGTTTCCATCTTTTCTGTTACATCTCACTACAGTACACTTCCTCTCTTGCTAAGTTTCTAACCAGAGTTTCCACAATGTTAGTACATTTCAGCTCCTTGGAGGTTCTTGTAAGGCTTCTCTTATTTGAGCAATTTATGCTCCTGTGTAACCAGTCACTGTCCACAGTCCAAACAAATCCATTTCTAGGAATTTGCTCTCTTAGAAGTCAAGTGAGCATTCCTTCATTAAAGTGGCCTTTCTTCTATCATAGGTTGAAAGACAGGAGTGGAAGGTGAAAAAATGAGCTAGCATCATTCTTTGTTCCCAAAACCTTTGTGCTAAGTGAAATAGTTGTAGGTGTGCGAAAAGGGACTCTAGGGTAAACAATAAAATATAATACAAGGAAAGATTCAAAAGGAATATAATTAACAACAGCAGTCATAACACCGTTGGCTCCTTTTCCACTTATCCATGCAGAATCCCAGGCTTTTCAGAATACCAGCATTGCTAAGAGATCTCACAGGGTTCTCCCAGAAGTTTGTTAATGATGTAATATTTAAGGCAGTACCATTGTTCTGTTGTTAGGCATCCAGTGGGTTCCACTTTGTTGAGTCTACTTGTACTTAACTAATTTAACCCACGTAGACTCCAAAGCTGTGCAGTTGTAACAGAAAAGAACACCCCATCCCATCAGGGCTGTGTCTGATGGTAGGGGTTCAAACCATCCTAGTTCCTTATAGTTCTTAATGAACAGCAAAACGGAAAACCTCTCAGTATCTCATGCTCTCTCACATGTGTGATCACACATTATCCTCATACTAAGGAAGTTTAAACAGGTACTCATTTCTTATTTTATAGATGAAGAATCTGCGCCCAAGCCAGTGTCAAGATGTTAGCCCCTTCCTTGTGTTCTGGATGCTCTCTGAAGCAACATTCACCATGATGGCACTTGTTTCACATGGGCTTGGGACAGACGTTTGGAAAAATCCAAAATATTCAGCTCTATATTCAGTAAAAACAACTACTAATGAAACTGTTGACAAAATAGTAATATCACTCAATACTCTAAGGCCTTAGTAAAAGTAATCTGCTGAGAAGTTCCTGGTACATTTTGATTTTATCCACTCTGCCCTTGTTTGCAGTCATAGGAACCCTCCTTCTGAGGCTCACTGGCCCCTTCAAGCACATGTTCATAGTCTTTATATGCTCCACGTCTACATGAATCCATACACACTTGTAGATCTTCAATTAGACTTTAAATAGAACTAAAATAAACACTGTTTATATCTGTGTTCAACCAGTTGGAGTATTAACAAGATAAAATACAAATTTTAAAATAGTTAAGTTGACACAAATTATGGAAACTGATCCTGTGACAATATAGTTACATTCATTGAGGGACATCTATGAATGTAGAACATGGCCTCAGATTTACCATGTGCTCAAAAAAAATACACTTAAAAAATAGCCAGTGCTAGTTGTCATGGAGACATTCGGCTTTGTTATCCATCTTTACTAGTTTTGAGTATTAGAATGTCATTTTCCTCTTACAACCTATGGAAAGGTTTATGAAATTATACATACTTGATGTGAAGCTGGGATTATGACCCAAGCCCTGGCACTCCACATCTTATTTTATCACATGTAAATGATTTCTAAAGTTATTTTTGAGATCTCACTTTCTCCATTTCTTCAATTAACAAGTACTTATTGAGCTTCATCTGTGTGCCAGACATTGTACTAGTTTCTTGTTATCAAAATTCCAGGTCCTTGGCAAGTTTAGTTTAGAATCAATGAGTGGAGAAGGATAACATGAAGAGACAATAGCAAGTAATAAATAGACAATAAATAAGTACTTTCAGTCTTTTAAAACATAATAGTTTTAAGAATTATGGAGTATGTCGAATAATGAGTGTATAGTTACCTAGAGCTTAATGAGTATAATAGGAATGACTGGAAATGATATCTTAATGTTAACCTGGACCACATTCTACGGGTTCTTACTGGTCATTGTGAAAATATTTTTTTCTCCCTAAATGCAACTGTGGTGTCTTAGGAGAATGGTATAATCTGATTTACATGGCTTTTTATTGTTTATTTATTTGGGTACCAGGGATTGAACCTGGGGGCATATTACAGCAGAGTTGAATCTCCAGCCATTTTTATTTTTTTATTTTAAGTAAGGATCTTGCTAAATTGCTGGGGCTGTCTTTGAACATGTGATTGTCCTGCTAAGACTCTGGGGTCACTGGGATTACAGGAATGAACCCCTGCATCCAGTCCTATTTGCATTTAAATGCATTAATTTGGCTGACTACTATGCAGAAAATAAACTAGAGTGGTGGAGAAGTAAAAGTAGATAAGCCTGTTAGCATTATATTATACAAATGAAAAAATAGTGGTTTGGACTAAGGTAATAGTGGCTATAATTGTTTGTAATCCCAGAAGTTTCTGTTCATTCTTTTTTTTTTTTATCCCCTTGTTTTTCTGAGTACAGAGAAGTTGAGCACTAAGTCAGTTCATCAGAAATTGCTGCCAACTTCTGATTCATATGCTGAGCACTAAGGGACACAGGTGGGCCCCTGGGCAGTCTTTATTCTGTCCATTTCCTCCTCACATCCTCTTCAACCCACTTACAGCTATAGGGAAGATGGGTTTCTCTCCCTGTCCCCCAAGGACGTTCTTGTGTCTTTTTATGTCTCTTTCCCACCCTAATTTCTGAAGCATTTACTTTTAAACTCTGACAGATTCAGAGGAGGCGGGGGGAAGATGAGAGCCTGTGTTGCAATGGTAAAGATTAAAGGAAGTTGAAAGAAACAGCACAGTCATAGATCAGAGGAGACGCAGCAGCATGGTGGAGACTACTGCCTTCCTACTAAGCATCCCTACTGACTTTTGCTTGCTTTGATTCAAAAACAAATTTCTGGCATTTATTTTCAGCTGGCCAGGACACTAGGGGACATGCCTTACGCAGGCATTCGCAACAGGCAGTGATGTTTGACCACGGGATCAACAACTGAGAACAGAACTCCATGACCACAAATGACAGATGAAAACAAAGCGTGGCCAAAGGACTGGAGGAGCTGGAGTCCCCGGCAGGTTATTGAGACAAATGCTCACCTTGACATGTGGCTCGATCCCACACAGTGTGCTTGCAAGCCAATTAAGACACAGTTCCAAAACCCAGTGTTTAGGTCTATCATCCCAGACTCAATTGACTCTTTCCAGATATACTTCTGCATGTGCTTTCTCCCTCATCTTTATCCTACTTTGTGTTAATTCTTCAACTCAAGTCCCCTTCGGGGGATATGAATTTAACTTTCCTTTGCCTTTGTCTGCCTTGGAGAATCTCAGTTTATATACTTGTCATAGCTGACTCTTGCTGGATCATATTCTTATCTGTGACAGGTGGATGCCTTTATATACCCACCTAATTAACTACACAGGGAGAGGGTGGGAATTCAAATATCGGGACACAGGTTAAAAAACTAAAAAACGGATATTTTACTTTTTGTACTAGCTAGGGGAGATTAGATCTTGATCACTGAGTAAAAAGATCAGAAATAATCATTCTCCAGGCTAAACTGGTTTTGAATTAAATATTGCATTCATTGATAGAATGAGAATCTGGTCTTAGAACTAGAAATAGGACAAAACTTGTATTAGGATTCACATGGCAACAGCGGTGGAGCATTGGAATGTAGAAAGCTGGACTTAGGATCACACGTGCCTGTGGGCAGCTGCCACGTGCTCCCCCACAGGAGGGCGGTAGTCTTGGAAAGATAGCACACATAAGAGGCACTGATTTAGGAAAAACTTTTTTTTACTATTATTATTTTTGTCCTCTGTATTTTGTACTAATATTTACACATAATGAGGAGATAATGCAACAATAGTATATGAACTAAATTTCAAACAATAATTGAAAATTTCCCTTGTTCTAGAACTTGAGCACATTTTACTTCTTTCGAGTTTTTTTTTTTTTTATATTTTATTGAAATAAAGAATGGTCAGTGTCTAGCCTTGTGTACTATCTTATTTTTTCTGCCTTGTTTCTCTGTGTGTGCCTGTGTCTATGTGCACATGTGCCTATTAATATACTGTCCTTTATCTAAATATATTATCATAAATGCTTCACATTTTTCTACATAATTTTCATACACATATTAATCTTCTATTATTTCTTTAACAAATTTTACAAATTTGTGTAAAATAAATTTAGACAATGTATTATTTCACAGTTCTGTAGGTCAGAAGCCTAGCTAGGGCTGGGCTGGTTTCTATGCTCAGGGTCTCAGAGGATTGAAATCAAGGTGATGGTAGGGATGTGCTCCCTACCAGAGGCTCTCGCAGGTCTTTGCTGATAGCCAGTAGGAATGCCATTCTTTGTTTCTAGAGACTTTTCTTTATGTCTTGCATGGTGCTTTCTATAGCTTAGAGCTAGGGATGCCACATCAAAAATCCTTGTCATACATGGAAAATCTCTGACTTTTTCTCTCACTTAATTTCTTTTTCTTCCCCCACATTTTATTGGCGCCTTATACTTGAACATAAAGGTGGAATTTGTTATTACATATTTGTACATGTGCACTTTATAATTTCTGTCATTTGTTTTTTACCTTGTACTCTGCATCATCTCTCTTACTGTTATTAGATAAAGTTCTCTGATTTTAAACGCTTAACTGATTAGATAATACAGGATGATGCCTTATCTTCAGGTCCTTGACCTTAAGTATATAAAATATCTTTTGCCATGTGAGGTATCATATCCAGAGATTCCATTGATTAGTATGTGGACATATTGGGGGTGGGTACCACAATACCTATCACCTTGAACCACGTAATCATTTTGACATGTCACAATATTAGGGAATGTATTGAGGATATATATTAGTTTTAACTTTTTATTTTGAATTATAAGTGGTGTCTTCTTACCTAGCGCTGCCAAATTATTTCCTTTAATCAAATATCAAGAAATGTCATCATTTGTGAAGAAATATGTGCTCTTAGAGATTTTACTACATTGTTAAAGAGCCTTGTAAGCTTATAAAGTGCAGCTTTAAAATTTGCATACATTTATAACTACCTCAACAGCATTGAGTGTAAACACTTTTAGATGTACATTTAACTCTAAAATGGTTATGGAGTGTGACTATCTTACCACACATATATCACAACTCACATGCCCTCCTGTGTGACATATCTCCAATATTTATCTTTTGGGCATTTCATTGCTTTATATAAATTGCATAAATTATAGAAATTGTTTATCTCTCCTATGTGGCGAAAATATTTTTCCATAACAGTTGTTATCATTTGTATTTTTGCTAAATATTTTTAATGTAGATAGTTCTATTTTTAAAACTATTTAAGTTCATCATATTTTCCTTTGATTTTTTTATTCAAATTGAGGAAATGATACTTTTCAAACCATCCCTTACTTTCATTTGCTTTCCAGGGACCAGCTTGTGCGCTGGGCATTTTTCAGCAGAGGGCAGCACTCTGTCCTTGTTCTGCTCTATGGATTCATATCTCAAACACAGAGCACCAAATGTTCTGAAGTCTTGCTCAGCACTCACAGAAAACCAAGGAAACAACATGCTCCTGTGCATTTCTATGGATACAAAGGATGTGTTTTCTTCTGACAGAGCTTCTGGGAGATTCCTAAAGCTTTGAAATACAATAAGTATTCTGTAAATCAATAATTGTGGTCAAAGCAATAAAGAGTGCATATTTGGGTGAAAACGAGTGCTTTAAAAAAAGGTAACAATGAAAAAAGGCTTTATTCATATTTTGTGTAATTGAATGTGATTAAATAACTATTGCACTGGGCATGGTGGTGCATGCCTGTAATCCCAGCTACTCCAGAGGAGTATTGCAAGTTGGAGACTAAAAATAGCTACTTAGCAAAGTCCTAAGCAAATTAGCTAGAACTTGTTTCAAAATAAAAAATAAAAAGGGCTGGGGATGTTGCTCAGTGGTTAAGAACCTCTGGGTTCAATCATCAGCACTAAAATAATAATAATAAATTATAATAACAACAACATAATAACTTTGTCAATAAGATTTGAAATTTTGGCAAGAAATGCTAAACCCTATGCTGTTTTTTATTAGTTTTTGTTGGTGTAATTTTGTTTGGATTTTAGTTCTTTATATATTCTGAACATTAATCCCTTGTCAGAAGAGTAACTGGCAAAGATTTTCTTCCACTCTGTAGGCCCTCTCTTCATGTTCTTCTTTCCTTTGCTGTGCAGAAGCTTTTAATTGTATGCCACTCCACTTATTGTTTCTTGGTTTTCTTTCTTTCATTTTTTAACTTTTTCTTTTTATTTTGACATGACAGTAGAATGTATTTTGACATATTACGCATAAATGAAGTACGATTTCACATTCTTGTGGTTGTACATGATCTGAAGTTATACTGGTCTTGTATTCATATATGAACATAAGAAAGTTATGTCCAATTCATTCTACTATCTATTCCTTTCCCATCCTTCCACCCTTCCCCCAACTCTGCCCTGTGCAACCCAGTGAATCCCCCTCACCTTCCCCCATTGTGAGTCAGCATCCACATGTCAGAGAGAACATTCAGTCTTTGGTTCTTTGGGATCGACTTATTTCACTTAGCATGATAGTACCCAGTTCCATTCGTTTACTGGCAAATGCCATAATTTCATTCTTCTTTATGGCTGAGTAACATTCCACTGTATGTGTACCACATTTTCTTTATCTATTCATCTTTTTGAAGGGCACCTAGACTTGTTCCATAGCTTAGTCATTATGAATTAAGCTTAAAGCCCTATTCCTAATTTGACTTAATTGAAACAAACTCTGCATTATGGTTTTAATTGTCTTCATGATAGATTCTGAATTCTTCACATGGCTTGCAAGGACTCTTATATTGTTGTGTGAGGACGCAAAGTACAATCAAGCATTCTCTAGATGATTTCCAGCAGAATCAGTGTTTCTCAACTGTGTCCTTATCCTGTTTTCCTGTCTGTTCTTTTCATTCTGGTTAGATTCTAGGCTCTCCTGGAACCAATCTTAGTCATCTTATCTCTACTTGAGCATACATACAACAATTAGCTGGTGTTCATTACATATATAATGAAATAGTTATTTCATTATATTATGTTATTTCAATAACCTGTATACTCTTTCCTTTGGGGTTTTGTATAATATTTTAAAATCGTTGATTGAAATATACCAGTGCAGCTATAAATTCCAAGGTATATTCATTCCTAGTTTCTAAATGCATCAGAGTTTTAAGGCATCATAGGTAGGAATCATCTTTGTAGGAATGTTTTATATTAAGAAGTTCAAATTGCTTTCATTTAAATGAAAAAGAGAAATAATGTCAACTGTACACTTTTGCAAGATAATATAAATGAATGGAAATTTGTAACCTTTTGAAATGGCCTTGGAGATTACAAAGGGTCAATGTTTGGTGCAACCTCAAGTGAAAATGAGAAAACGATAGTCTCTTGAAGATTCTATACAGGGAAAATATCCCAGCTGTGATTGTGCAGTGAAGCAACAGTCTAAGGGTGAGCATAGAATGCTGTGCTCAACCAACTGAATACTCACAGATGCTTCCCATAAACCATGGACTGTGTTAGATATGTGGGTTACAATGATAGATAAGATAGTGTATCTGTATAGTGGGACCAGAGGCCTGGAAAAACACCATTCATCAAAAAAATTCCTCTCTTTCAGAAGATTTGAGAAGTAGCATTTCATGACTGCAAATGCTCTTCCTTCATCCTCTCTTGTTAAGTTTCTTCAACGTCATCCCCAGAATCACCTTCATTACCTAAATTATCTCTGATAAGACACATCTTTTAAACATTTTCAGGAAGTATGGACTGCTACTGCAAAGTAAGGTAACTATAGGTAATGACAATGCATTGTATATTTCATAAAGCTAGAAGAAAGGATTGTGAATGTTTTTACCATAAAGAAATGATAAATGAGAAGATAGTTGTGTTAACTCTGATTTGAACATTACACAGTGAATATGTGGGTTGAGACATCCCACAGTACCCCATAAATATGTTCTACTTTTGTGATATTATGTATCATTTTAAACAATAAAAATTTAAAAACATCTTTCATCTGGACTCCAATGTGAACTTGTGATGTTAGGTTGTTGTGAATTATATGGAATAGATCATGTTGAAGAGAAAAATGGTCTCCTACTTATCATTTGTGCCTGGTATTAGGCGGGATACAAAGTGCAGAATTGGAGAATGAATAAATGAATGCATACATGCATGAATAAATAAAAATAATTTCTGGATACATATTTGCTTTTTGTAATGAAGTCCTTTAAGTAGTTGATAAGAAAAGAGAATGAAAAACATTTTCCACATCACCATTAGATACTTTTTAAAATAGAAATAAATTATTACAAATTGAGTTTTCTCATTACCTATGTCCAACATCACTTACCTTTATCTGTTCTCAGAGGTGATAATATTCCTGAAAATTGTGTTTATTCTTTTCTATGTTTTATATTTCTAATGTATAGTTTCATAAAAAATATAGTTATTTTTATTTGTTAAACATAAAAGATAATACTATCCATAAATTTTTGCTACTCTATGCTTTCAAAATTTGGGTAAGTGAAGAGATAAACATAATTATAACTGCTCTGCAGTAGTTATGAAGAAAACACTAGGCATTTGTTCTGTTACTAGTGGATAGTCTGGAAGAATACAATTTGTTAATAATGAGTGTTCTTTCTGTCTCTTCCCTTTTGTACATATTCTCTAGTTCTGCACCCAGAATTGGAATTTCTTGTTCATTCCATAGGTATTTGAACTTCTAAAGATTCTTCCATTACTCAACAAAGTATTTGCTAAAATTTACAAGTTTATAAAAATTTCAATTCTATTTCATTCATCTTTTTTAATCCCTGCGTCAATTCCATTTTCTTTTAATTGTTCTAGATTTGCACTACATCAACATCATGTTAGTATATCTCTCCCTTTTCACAAATTCTTTCAAAATCATCTGACTTAATTTTACTTCTTTACTCTGGTGATTTTAGATCACCTTATCAAATTCTATGAAAGATACTATGGGTAATTCTTTATAATTTTATTGAATTTGTACACAAATTTAGGGAAAAAGCAGTATTCCTATGAATTTAACTAATAACCCAGTGGCATGTGTTGTAATATTTTATCCTTTTGTCTACAAATGCCTTGCACATATTCAATAAATTTATTCCTGGGTACCTTCATTTTTTTTCTTCAACTGTAAATACTATTTCTGATGTCCTCTTCCTCTGGTTCAGCTACCAAGTTTTACTTGCCTCATAAAATCAGGAGAATAGAGTTCAATTTTATGATTTTTTAAAAATACTGCAGAGGTCATCTTTTGAGAGATTCATTACTTATTAGATTTCTTAAGGGATCATTTGTTCATTTCTATTCATTATGTAGCAATTATGATATTTTACATTTTATGGAAATTATAAAATTCAATTGTTTAAAAAATTATAGTTTTATAATTTTAAAATCTCTTTTAAATATGACATTTTTAATGTACAAATATTTTCTTTTAAATGCTTATGATTATTTTTTCTTGTTTCTTAGACTACATTTTTAAAATAAATAGAAAATGTTACTTTGTCTTGTCTTTGTTATTTTTTATTTTAAATTGCAATCTTTTCTTTCACATTTCTGTATTTGATCTATTTTCTTAATTAAAATTTATATCACTTTTTCTTACCTTTATTTACTCAAATGTCTACTGCCCAACGTTTTGCTTTTGCAAAACTTGCTAGTGGGTATTGCTTGAACAGAAGCCCTAAGAAAGACTACTGTGCTTAAATTCTTTCTGAATCCAGTTTTCCTCTCCACCTACTCTGGACCCAAGAATCTAAGTTTGGTGACACTATGAGAACAGATCAATGTCTATAGAGTCCTTTTCCAGAACAGCAAAGTGGAGAAAGCATACCCTTATGAGGGTTGGTCTCTTAAAACATCTTGGAAGAGTTAACTGAAACACAAAAGGAGCCTAAGGCTTTATGAGCAAATTGAGCATCCCAGCTCTTTTTGGGTCTTATACGCTATCTCTGGAGCAATAGCTACCCTGTCTATGAATTTAATCTAACGCTACCATATAGAGGGGAGCCTTTTGCAATAGGGCTCAGCTTCTGGGATCACTTGGAAAACCTGAAATATCACTATTTAACATCCTATCGCCCCTCATCTTTTCTCAGCCAGCTCTCTCCTACTGTGGCACATAACAGAGGCTCAGCCTCAGAGGATGCTGACCAAAAAAACAGGTCTTAAGCCTGGGATGATACAACTTCTTCATCTAGGTTTTATCTTTTCCTGGAATGCAGAGAATCCTACAGCAACCCTGGATGTTAACCTGGCTCTCCACTTCTCATCTAGCCATCAAGCTTGGGGTTTAGGGCTAAGCATTCCCAAAGAGTTATCATAACTAGTTCTCCTGAGAGCCCTTCAACTCAACACATCACCCCAGCTCTGTCAGCACCTTCAGTGTTTATTCTGGATAATAAAATGGGCAATGATAAAGATTTGATCCTTAAATAGCATTTCAGTGCAGGGTACCATGAATGTTGCACTCTGAACTTGACCACAATCTCAAACGTTCTGTTCTTTCATCTTCACCAAGCAACTCAAAAGGGAGAAAGCACTTTCAAAATAGAATCCCTTTGTCAGTGCAAACTTTGAAGAAAAAAATGGGATGGGGAACTCTTAAACCGCTGATTCATGTGGGACATGCACTTCTGTGGCAGGACAGTGTTTCCCAAATGCTGTTTCTGCCCCTTTATCTGAGGCCTTACAGCCTTTGCCAGTGCAAGTTCAATATTGCACAGCCTGAGGTTTTTTGAGTTTTGCCACCAGCCCACCAGCCCATAAGGATTATGGTGGGGACCTGAGACTCCAGGTTGGGATACTTAACTGTGTCTTCTCTGCCTTTTCGAAACTGGTGTAAAAACCCATAACATGTGATCTACCCATAAGTGATACAATGATACAGCACGGTTGATAGAGGGACAATGCTGTAGAGCAGATCTCTTGAACTTAATCATCTTCCATCACTGCAATTTTATAGGCATTGGATAGTAACAACCCATTTCTCCCTCCATAGCTTCTGACAGCCATCATACTCTCTGTTTTTACATATTTGACTATTTTAGGTACCTCATGTAAGTGGAATAATGCAATATTTATTCTTTGGTGCCTAACTTAGTAGCGTAACCTCCTCCATATTTTATCATATGTGATATTGCTGCAAATATCAGGATTTCTTTTTTAATGTGGAATAATAGTCCATTGTGTGTACACAGCACATTTTTTAATCCATTTTTCCATTGATAAAATGGTTGTGTCCACATCTTGGCCATTGGGAATAACGCTTCAATGGATATAAGAGTGTAAATATCCTTTTGAGATACTGGTTACAGATTATTTTGATAAATACCTAGAATTTATCAAAATATAAATATAAATATCTAGAATTTATCAAAATTCAGGAATTGCTAGATGTGATAGTCAGTTTTTTGTTGCTAGGATCAAAATACCTGACAAGAACAACTTAGAGGAGAAAATGTTTATTTGGGGCTGACGGTTTTAGAGGTGCAGTCCCTGGTGGGCCTCCTCCATTGCTCTCAGCCTGATGAAGAAGCACAATAGAGAGGAAGGATGGGACCAAGGGGAGTGCTCTTCTCATGGCAGTCAGGAAGTGGAGGAGGAGAAAGGGACAGGGACCCCAGGGAAGATGGGCTCTCCCAGAGTATGCCCCTGGTAACCCATGTCCTCAGCCATGCCCCATCTGCCAGTTATTTCAGTCAAAGTAGCATGGCCGGTTAGGTTACAATTCTCTTAATCTAATCACTTACCCCCAGGACATTTCTGTATTGTTTCACACATGAGCTTTTGGGCAACACATCATATCCAAACTGGATCACTAGGTATTTCTCTTTTTAATCTTTTGAGGAAGCGCCACAAAATTTTCCGTAGTGATTGAACCATTTGAAATTCCTATCCACTGCCTAAAAAGGATCCTTGCCAAAATCTGTTATGCGTTTTAATAACAGCCATCTTAACAGATGTGAGGGAATATCTTATTATAGTTTTGATTTTTACTTTCCGATGATTAATGATGTTGAACAGTTTTTCATATGCCGGTTCAAGATTTATATATCTTCTTTAGAGAAATATCTATTTAAGTTATTTATCCTTATTTTAATTAGGTTTTTTGTTTATATATTATTGAGATATAGAAATTTCTTGATAAATATTGGATATCTATCCCTATTAAATTTTTTTAGACAAACTAAATTTAGCAGAGTAATTTGAGCAAAGAAATGATCCAGTAGTCGGCTAGAACCCCAGAACAGTAATTGTTAGAACTCCATGCAGCCAAGTGGTCAGTGAGTATTTATAGACAGAAAAAAAAAAAAAAAAATGACATAGAAAAGTAGCCTGATTGGTTTCAACCTGGATTTTTCCTTATTTTGATATATTTAAGAAGTTTATATTCAGTGATTGGTTCAAACTCCACTGCTAGGATTGGTCAAGGCTAGTGTTTTGGTCAGCTGTTTTTCGCTGCTGTGACTAAAAGATCAGATCAGAACAATTTTAAAGGAGGAAAAGTTTATTTCAGGGCTCAAAGTTTCAGAGGTCTTAATCCATAGAAGGCTGGCTCTATTTCTTGGAACTTGAGGTGAGGCAGAAAATCAGGGCAGAAGAGCGTGGCAGAGGGAAGCAGCTCTCATCATCAGGAAGAGAGAGAGAGTGAGTCTCCACTTTCCAGATACAAAATATATACCCCAAAGTCACACTCCAATTCCATTCTCCTCCAGCCACACCCTACCACTTCAGTGGCCACTCAGTTAATCCCTATCAGGAGATTAATTCACTGAGTAGGTTAAGACTCTTACATTCCAATCATTTGTCCTTTCAACCTTCTCACATTGTCTTACATGTGAGATTTTGGGGGACACTGTATCTAAATCATAAAACTAGGTTACAAGATATACTCCCAGATTAGGTCGTAGTTTGTTTACCTGTTAAAATATACATCATACGGAGGCAGGTTGAGGCCAAATTTAGTTTACTTTAACAACCCTCACAAGGCATATGGTTTGCAAATACTTTTCCCATTTCATCAATTTCCTTTTCCCTTTGTTCTTTCCTTTGAGACACAAGAATTATTTGCTTCAATATAGTCCCACTTGTCTAGTTTTGTTTTGTTTTGTATATTTTTAATGTCATTGCCATGAAATTGACAAAACCAATGACACAAACTTTTTCCCATATATTTTAGTCTAAGAGTTTTACAGTTTTAGGTCTTATCTTTGAGTCTTTATTTTGAGTTGATTTTAATGTGTGGTATAAGATGAGGGGTCAATTTCATTCATTTTCATGGTGTACCAATTTTTTTCCCAACATTATTTGATGAAGAAACTGTTCATTTCTTACTGTATTCCTGATATTCCTGTTCAAACATTTATTTGTTATGTTTGCATGTTTATTTCTGGTTATTTTATTCTGTTTATGGATCTATGAATCTGTCTTTTTAAGACTGCTGTATGTTTAATCACTATTGCTGTATAATACATTTTCAAATCAGAAACTGCAATGTCTTCAGCTATATTCTATTTTCTTAGATAAATTTTCTACTTCGGATTTTTTGCAGTTGCAAAGATGAATTGAGAAATATTTTACAATTCCTTTTAAGTAAGTAGTTGGGATTCTGATAGTGATTGCATTGAATTTGTAGATCATTTTGAGTAGTATGAATATTTTATCAGTATTAGTCTACAACGGGTGAACACAGGAGAGCTTTCCATTTACTCTTCTTCAATTTCTTTCATTAGTGTTTTTTAGTTTTCAAAGCACATGTATTTCACCCGCTTTGTTAAGGTCATTTCCAAGATATTTTTTATTTTTGATGTCATCATAAATTGGATTATTTCCTTTTTTTTGAACATTGTACATAAATGGGGTACAACTTTTGTTTCTCTGGTTGTACACGAAGTAGATTCACACCATTTGTGTGATCATATATAAACATTGGGTAATGATGTTTGTCTTATTCTATTACCTTTCCTTCCCCCCACTCTCTTCCAAACCCTCATTTTCCTTTATATAATCCATCCTTCCTCCATTCTTGCTACCCCCAACCCACCATTATATATCATCATTATTTGGCCTTTGGTTTTTTAGAATTGGATTATTTCACTTAACATGATATTCTCCAACTCTATCCATTTATCTGCAAATGCCATAATTTTATTCTTCTTTATGGCTGAATAATATTCCATTGTGTATATATATATATATATCATGGTTTCTTTATTTATTCATCTATTGAAGGGCATCTAGGTTGGTTCCACAATCTACCTATTGTGAACTGAATTGTTATAAACATTGATGTAGCTGTGTCACTGTGGTATGCTGATTTTAAGTCCTTTGAGTATAGGACAAGGAGTGGGATAGCTGGGTCAAATGGTGGTTCCATTCCAAGTTTTGTTAGGAATCTCCACACTGCTTCCCAGAGTGGCAGTACTAATTTACAACCCCACCAGCAATGTATGAGTATACCTTTTTCCCCACATCCTCATCAATACCTACTGTTTCTTGTATTCTTGAAAATTGCCATTCTAACTGGGGTGAGATAGAATCTTATGGTAGTTTTGATTTGCATTTCTCTTATTACTAGAGATGTTGAACATTTTTTCATATATCTGTTGATTGCTTGTACATCTTCTTCTGTGAAGTGTCTGTTCATTTCCTTAGCCCATTTGTTGATTGGGTTATTTGTATTATTGGCATAGAGTTTTTTGAGTTCTTTATAGATTCTGGAAATTAGTGCTCTATCTGAAGTATGAGTGGCAAAGATATTCTCCCACTCTGTAGGCTCTCTCCTCACATTGCTATAGTTTCCTTTGCTGAGAGAAAGCTATTTAGTTTGAATCTATCCCATATATTGACCCCTGATTTTATTTCTTGTACTTTGGTAGTCATGTTAAGGAAGTCTGATCCTAAGCCAACATGATGAAGATTTGGACCTACTTTTTCTTCGATAAGTTGCAGGTTCTCTGGCTTTATTCCAAGGTCCTTGATCCATTGTGAGTTGATTTTTGTGCAGGGTGAGAGATAGGGGTTTAGTTTCATTCTGCTGCATATGGATTTCCAGTTTTCCCAGCACCATTTGTTTAACAGGCTGTCTTTTCTTCATTGTATGTTTTTGGCACCTTTGTCTAGTATGAGATGACTGTATTTATGTGAGTTTGTCTCTGTGTTGGATTTGTTTCTTAATGTCCTTTGCAGATAGTTCATTGTTAGTGTGTAGAAATAAAAGTGAGTTTTGTTTGTGAATTTTATAGTCTGTAATTTTTTTGGAATTCTTTGATTAGTTCTAATGGTACATTTTTCTGAAGTTGTTAGAGTTTTCACAGTGCCTTATTTCAAACTATATTACATAACTATAACAATAAAAAGTTCACAGTACTGGCAAAAAAATTAGATACACCAACCATGATATAGTATAAAAGATACAGAAGTGTCTTCTGAAGACACATCTGAAGTAATCTGATCCTAGACAAAAGATCCAAAAACATATATTGGAGAAAAGAGAGCCTTTTTAACAAAAAATGGTGCTGGACAAATTGGCTAAACACATGGTATTATATTATCTGCAGAAATTATTTCAATCCCTCCCTTCTGATCTTGATACTTTATATTTCTTTCCCCACATCTATTTCATTTATTTTCAATGAAAATTTTAATTTAGTTGTGTTTCAAATATTCTGATATATAGTAATTTTGTTGTTAAGTTTATAATAAAATCATTTTTATTCAAATGTGTCTTTTCATTTGTTAAACAGGGTGAATATTTTTCTATGTTGTTTTCATTTTTTTTCTATGCTGTATTTTTACTATTAATCTACAATTTAATTGTTTTAGGCTGATAGAACTCTTGTAGTACACTGGTTTTCTGAAATTTGTTAAGTTGTTTTACATAGTTTGGTTCAAGCAATATTATTTTTAATGCCCTAAAAGTTATTTAAAAGATATTATGTGTATACAAAAATGTATATGTGTATATATATATATATTTCTATATATGCAAAGACGTTGATGTATATATGTTTACATTGTCTCATCTATCAACATTAGAGTAAATGGTATATTGAGATTTGTTCAATTATTGTAAGTTTTTTAAAAATATCAGTTTTACTGAGGTAGCGTTAGCAAATTTATACGATTGTATAAATTTAAGCTTTACAAGGTCATGATTTAATATACACATATTGTGAAATTATTGGCATAATCAATTAGTTAATGCAAAGTTACTATTTCTAGTATTTTAGTAATTTATCATTTTATTGCATTATATCAAAATTCCTACTATAATTGTGAATTTGTCCATTTTCTTTAGTTCTTTGTTTACATACCACTATTTTCAAATTACCTTATTTCAAGTTTGTAACCATGATTTTTATTTTTGTTTGTGCTAAGTTTTCCTTTTCATGTAATTTATTACCCATTAATGATTTTTGTCTCAAATTTTATTTGCTTGATGTTTACATTCCCAAACCAGAAATCAGATGTCTTCTTTTGATTATTAATACTTTATCTTTTGGTATTTATTTATTTATCCAGTTTCTCTTTGTCACTTTTTCTGCTTGTATAGTGTAGATTGAATACCGCTAGATTTTAAACATGTATACTCAATTCTCTCCCCACTTATTAAGTTCATTTAATTATATTTCAATAGCTTATATATTAGGATGTTTCTCTTTTTCTAAGTTGCTTTGTGTGTTCCTTCTCTCCTGCTCATCCCACCTGTTTTCTTTCGAGTTCTTGCTTCCTCTTTTCTTTGCATTATT
The DNA here is from genome assembly GCF_902686455.1 of Sciurus vulgaris. Lineage (NCBI taxonomy): Eukaryota > Metazoa > Chordata > Mammalia > Rodentia > Sciuridae > Sciurus > Sciurus vulgaris. The sequence continues at coordinate 79,090,243 of NC_136472.1, forward strand.
TTTTTCCTGGTTAGAAGGTATATATTTTAATTGTATTTTTCTTTGAATTATGAAAATATAAACTGACCTATAAGGTTTTCTAAAAAAATTCATGCTAGTCAACACATAATCACAGTATTAAACATGTAAGTTTTCTGCCCATTCCAACTACTCATTTCACACATTCTTTTGTTACCATCCTTGTGACATAAATCTTTTCTTTTCATTTTTTCCCCATTATAAATGGCCATTATTACTTTTCATGAAGACAGTAGCTGATTTAACTTGCATTTTATCAACCTCCGTGCTGGCTATGTTTTCCTCACAACTTTTCCTGGACTTCTATCTTGCTGTCAATATGGATTCTCTACTCATCTTGTTTTTTTACTTATAATACTGAGAAAGTCTGATGCACAGAACATTCAGCTCTTTCCATGCATGTGGAATACTCATTTTCATCCTCAGCCCTGGTTCTCTACTTGGATTCCATTCTGCCATCTCACTGAGGGAGTCCTAACTATTTATATGTAGACCATTGTTGTTTCCCACCATATCAATCAGGATTGCAAACACATATCTTTCTATTTATTTCCTGAAAGAATTATGCTGCCAAGGATTCTTGTATAAAGTACATTTGTCCTGATTTGGGGAAGTTAGAGGGCTTTCTTTTGAAATAAAACTTTAATTTGCATATTATTTTATCCCTGTTTTTAAATCAAACATACAAAAACTACATTTTAAGAATTTTTCAAAAGGAATTCCTTGTTTTTATTTTTTAATTTGTTCTAATTAGTTGTATGTGACAGTAGAATATATTTTGACACATAGTACACAAAGGGAGCACAACTTCTCATTCCTCTGGATGTGCATGGTGCAGAGTCACACTGGTAGTATAATCATACATGTATAATAATGGGTAATAATGTCCATCTCATTCCACTGTTCTCCCCCCCCCACTTCCTCCCTTCTCCTCACTCCCCTCTGCCCAATCAGTATCAGCTTATCAGAGAAAACATTTGATTTTCGGTTTTTTGAGTTTGGCTTATTTCATTTAGTATGCTATCCTCCAGCTCCATTAATTTAACTGCAATGCCATAATTTCACTCTTCTTTAACACTGAGTAATATTTAATTGTGTATATATACCACATTTTTTTAAATCCATTCATCTGCTGAAGAACACCTAGGTTGGTTCCATAGTTTAGCTATTGTGAGTTGAGCTGCTATAAACATTCATGTGGCTGCGTTAGTGTAGTATGCTAATTTTAAGTCCTTTGGGTATAAACCAAGGAGTGGGATAGCTGGGTCAAATGGTGGTTCCAGTCCAAGTTTTGTTAGGAATCTCCATAATGCTTTCCATAGTGGCTGCACCAGTTGGCAGTCCCACCAACAAAGAGGCACTCTCAAACTATCACTATTTGCTGATGACATGATTATATATTTAGAAGATCTAAAAAAATCCACCAGAAAACTTCTAGAGCTAGTAGATGAATTCAGCAAATTAGCAGTATATAAAATCAATACCCATAAACCAAATGCATTTCTATACATCAGTGATGAATCCACTGAAAGAGAAATTCGAAAATCTGCCCCATTCACAATAGCCTCAAAAAAATGAAATACTTGGGAATCAATCTAACAAAAGAGGTGAAAGACCTCTACAATGAAAACTCCCACACTAAAGAAAGAAATTGAAGAAGACCTTAGAAGATGGAAAGATCTCCCATGTTCTTGGGTAGGCTGAATTAATATGACCATACTATAAAAAGCATTATAAAAAAGGAATTTCTCTTTTTCTTTTTTTGTGGTGTGGAGGATTGAACCCAGAACCTTTTGCTTGACAGCCAAGCAATCTATCAACTGAGCTATATCCCCAGCCCTAAAAAAGAAATTTCTTAATCACTTAATCAGCTCAGACCACTGTCTCCAATATACAGAGGCCTGGGATTTAATATCTTTTTTTTCTCTCTGTCTCTCTCTCCTCTTTTCTCCCAATCTCTTGATTTTCTCCTTTCTCTTCTGTCTCTATTGTCTGATCTCTGCATCTTAGAAAGAAAGATACAATTTCTCCCATATTCTACTACAATTGAATTAACTTATTTCCAGACAATATCACAACATAATTATCTCCTTTGTTAACAAAGGATATGGCAAAAGTTTTGCGATTATGGATTTGAGGTACTATGGAGTAGCATGTTTAAAAAAGACTCCTTCCTCCTCTTGATTCTATTTACCTGCTAGGGCAGAAAACATTGTTTACAGATTGCACTCAATTAGATGCCAATTTATCTACGGAATTATATTTTCTTACAGCAGGATTAATAAAAATGAAATTAAAAATCTTTTTTATATCTGCAGATCAAACAAACAACTAGCCAGGGAGACAAGAATGTAATGAAATCATCATGTTGCACTAGGTACTGAATAAAGAGTAACTGTAAGAAAGAAAAATCATCTTCAAAACACAACTTATATCAAGGAATCAATCTGTGCAAATATTGAATTGCATTTGTGGGAGGAAATATGAGATATTTATACACTTATTAATACAAAATAGCAAGATAGAATAAAAATGTATTATACTCCACATATTGGTCTTAGACAAATTTAACTTTTCCGTTCATCTATAAGGGGGTCATATTGATATCAGTTGTTCTACAATTGGGTCAGATGACGTATATTTCATATTCTATGGTTTAATGCCTGTGTAACTTTATAAATGGCCACATCATTTTCGAATCTCACAATCTTCTATAAAATGGGAACCCTAATGTCTAATTTCTATTGCTATTTGAAAAACACTGGAAAATAGCAATTATAAGTTTCTTTCTACATATACCAGTACTTAATTCTAGTTGTCAAGTTATTTTCATTTTCTAAATAGAACATCTCATAAAATATAATTTAGAAATAAAAACCACAAAGCTAGAACAAAAGTAGAAATTGCCTATTTCAGAAAAAGTTAGGAAGATTAAGTTTTTAATCTTTAGGAAGATTTTGTTTTCCTTTAAACCTTTGTTTAGTTGTTTTTTTTTTCTCCGTAAATTTTTTTACTGTTTTCACACAACTGCTGTTGGCTCTAAACTAACACATTTCAAATGATGTAAAGCAATGTGACATGGAAATTACTAGAAAGCAAAAGGAATCAAGTACGCAGAGAGACCAGGAACTGTCTTTATTCCTTTGGGAGAAACAATTGCATCTACAGATGGAAATTGTGAGAAACCTTATTTACCAAGGCATTTCCCCTGTTCTTTCAATATTGGAAATGAAATCACTGTAAAGAGAGCTGTCATTCCCTATATATTTCAAATGATCCAGTCACTCTCATTCTTTTACTTCTTGCTGAAACATAATGTATTTTCCACTATTTTTAATTCCACTAATGAGAGGATAGATATGCAAGCTAATACCTATTACACAGAATAATAAGCCTATTCAGGTTGAGGAGGGTCTGAAGATAAAGTATGACAAAGTATTTTCAGAAGATTTAATGATCCTTTCTGCAAATTGGTGTATAATGATAATAACTGCATTGGTTTCTGTAAGAAATGATAGAAATGAAATACATCCATTAATAATAAGGAACTAATTCAATCTATATTGTGTTTAAAGCTTCTCATTTTAAGTAATGTGATTGTACAGCCTGTGGTGAGAGGAATTCAGATAAGCATGGAGCTCTGTTCTACCTGAGATATTAATGTACAGACTTCTGCATTAATTGTTCAGAAGTGTTGTGATAGTGACTCATGTTTTCTCTCTCCATCTGATGAGGTATAGGGTCAGTAAAACCTGCTATTAAGGAGTTCATACTCTAGAGCCAGATTCCCTGGGTTCAGTCTGTGTGACTCTGCTCAGGTCATTTATTCGCCTCAGTTTTCTTAACTGCAAACTAGGGAATAACAATGACTCTTTAAGTTTTTAGAAAACTTATATATGTACAACTTAGATCATATTTGACACATAAATGCTGAATAGACATTTTATGTGATTAATCCTAGGCTATGCTGTCCTTATTTCTTGATATCCTTTGTTTACTTTTTCTACCAATCTGTGCCACATCACCAGGAAATGTGATAAATGCAATTGTTGTATGTTCCCTTTAACCATTGAGAAAGGCCAGGGAGGCATAAAGACCACTCATCCTCATCCCTGGAAAGGGCATAGGAGGAGGTGACTGTAAGAACTTACAAAAAAATCCCTCCATTCACTAGCTGGTTGCCATCAGATTGTTAAAATCAGATTGTTAAAATTTTACAGACAAAGCAAATCATTTGTGTTTTGCATCATTGGTATCTTTTTGTTAATCACAATCAAACTGGTGGTGATCATATAGGGAATATGAGCCTTTTGTGCAATCAATGCATTAGGAACATGAATACAGGAGCAATGGTATTCTGTTTCCCCTAAGGTTTTTAGTGAAAGAAATATCTATTCTGACCCTTAGTGTGTCAATAAAAGTATTTAATCTGACCATGTTGCAATTATTCATAAAACCTTACACTATGACTCTTCGTTGCTCTTGAGCTAAAGGGGAATGTTTTTAATATGTTCACCTACCTAGTTTATGTCTTACCAGGTATCAGTTTCTTTAATCTGTATAAAAATTACCATTCATAGGTCCCTTTAATGTACCATGAATTCATGTAACTTACTTAGTCAAATATTAAATATAAGAAAAATAATCACCTTATTGATATTTCTGACATTTGGAAACCCAACTCAAAGAAACAGCAAAAGAGAACTCATCAGCTTCTATAAAAGACACACCTGAGTTGAATTTAAGTGACCTGCACTCTTAAACATTCTCTTTCTTGGGGGTTTTCAAGATGGCGGCCTAGAGGGTGGCTGCATTTCATGTTGCTCCAGGACTCAGGATTCAAAAGAGGAGATATTGAGACGCTTGGGACCAACTCAAAGCAGCCGGGTGACTCTCACCCCCTGGGGGGGCATCCCGGATGGGACGGGGGTCCCGGAACGCAGGAAACTTTGTGAAGTAGAACTGCCGGCGAGACGCCCCTCCCCCCGCTGGAGCAGTGAACTCGGACAGCTGGGAGCGCCATAAAGGAGGCCGCTCCGCACAGCGCTGGGACTCGGAGCAGCCACTGGGGCTCCGGCGGCTGCCCAGGGGAAGAGTGGCGAGGAGAACTGTGTGGACTCAGGACACCGGGGCCTGCCCTGAGGAGGAGGAGAGGAGCGTGGCCACTTGGATTCGGAGAGACTGCACCAGAGCTACAGGCGGTTACCAGAGGAGAAGCTGCGCGGCGAGCTGTTTGGAATCAGAACGACGCTTCTGAACCCCGGGGCCTGCCCTGAGGACTAGGAGGAGGAAGAGGAGCGCGGCCGCTTGGATTCGGGTGACTACACCAGAGCTACAGGCGGTTGCCAGAGAAGGGGCTGCGTGGCGAGCTGTTTGGACTCTGACCACTTCTGAACCCCGGGGCCTGCCCGGAGGAGTAGGAGAAGGAGGAGGAGGAGCGCGGCGGGTCCTTTGGACTCGCAGTGACTGCATTAGCGCTCCAGGCGGCTGCTCAGAGGAGAAGGCGAGTGGTGAGTTGTTTGGTTTTAAAGTGACAGCTCCTGAACACAGGGGGGCTGCCTGGAGGAGAAGCGTGGTGGGACGCTTGGTCTTGAGTGGCCGCACCTGAGCTCTGGGCGGTGCCCAGAGGACCCGTGCAGCGGGTCACGTGGATTCAGAGCCACTCAGAGGGACTGCTCCTGAACACCCGGGGGGTTATCTGGAGAAGGAGGAGGAACGGGGAGGGTCACTTCGACTCGGAGTGATTGATTGCCCCGGGCTACGGGTGGTTGGTGGGAGGAGGAGGCACGAAGTGAGTTTCTTGGAGTCCTAGTGACCGCACCGGCATACTGGGCGGCTGTCTGGAGGAAGAGGCCTGTGGCGGGTCTCTGGGACTCAGAGCGATTGTTCGGGGCCACAGGTGGCTGCTCAGAGGAGGGGCCACGCAGCCAGGCGATTAGGTGCAGAGCAGGGTCCCAGGATCTAGGAGGCTTCTGGGTGGAAGAGCCGCACAGAGACAGGCTTAGGGCAGAGCGAAGGTTCCAGGCCTGTGGGCAAATTCTCTGAGGAGGGGCAGCCTAAGGAGATTCATCTGCGAAGGGTGAGGCTCCCAGGCCCAGGAGGTACGGCCGGGCCCCTGGAAACTTTGCAGAGGAAGGCAGCCCAGCCCAGGCAGTAGCTGTAAATTGAGGGGAACCTCTAGGAGGAAACTGACCAGCGAGACCTCCCCACTGGGTGAGTCTTCCCTGCCTGGTGAGGTTTCCCCACAAGGACGGTAAAGCCAGAGACACAGGCCCAAACAGGCCTTGCCTCAGCCCACAGCCTAGGTCCCCTTTGGATGACCATTGGTCAACAAGTGGAGGCACCTCTGCCCACTAGCAGGGAATATACCCCACCTGAAGGCCACCACTCCTAGAGAGGCAGCTTCCTTGTGGAGCACCGCATTATCAACTTCCTCCAAGACTTCAGCCTACTGAAGGCTAAGAGGGGATATATATAGAAATCTTCAGGGACATTGTAAATCAACAGAGGAAATCTGCAATATCTCAGCGGTCCACTGATATCTGAACAATATGAGAAAACAAGGAAAGAAAATGCTGCAAACAAATCTAGATGTTACATCAATAAAACCCAATGACAGCATGGCAGAAGAAATGACAGAAAAGGAGTTCAGAATGTACATAATTAAAATGATCAGAGAAGCAAACGATGAGATGAAAGAGCAAATGCAAGCATTGAATGATCACACCAATCGACAGTTAAAAGAGCAAATACAGGAAGCAAAAGATCATTTCAATAAAGAGTTAGAGATATTGAAAAAAAACCAAACAGAAATCCTTGACATGAAGGAAACAATAAACCAAATTAAGAACTCCATAGAAAGCATATCCAGTAGAATAGAACACCTGGAAGACAGAACCTCAGACATTGAAGACAAAATATTTAACCTTGAAAACAAAGTTGAACAAACAGAGAAGATGGTAAGAAATCATGAACAGAATCTACAAGAACTATGGGATATCATGAAAAGGCCAAATTTAAGAATTATTGGGATTGAGGAAGGTCTAGAGAAACAAGCCAAAGGAATGAACAACCTATTCAATGAAATAATATCAGAAAATTTCCCAAATCTGAAGAATGAAATGGAAAATCAAGTTCAAGAGGCTTATAGGACTCCAAATACACAAAATGACAACAGACCCACACCAAGGCACATTATAATGAAAATACCTAACATACAAAATAAAGACAGAATTTTAAAGGCTGTGAGAGAAAAGAACCAAATTACATTCAGGGGGAAACCAATACGCATATCAGCAGATTTTTCAATCCAGACCCTAAAAGCTAGAAGGGCCTGGAACAACATTTTTCAAGCCCTGAAAGAAAATGGATGCCAACCAAGAATCTTATACCCAGCAAAACTTACCTTCAAATTTGACGATGAAATAAAATCCTTCCATGATAAACAAAAGCTAAAAGAATTTACAAAAAGAAAGCCAGCATTACAGAACATTCTCAACAAAATATTCCATGAGGAAGAGATGAAAAACAAAGAAGCAAATCAGCAAAGGGAGGAATTATCCTAAAGGAATTGTCAAATAAAGGAGGAAACAAGTTGTGTCAAACAAATAAATAAACAAAATTTTAAAAATGAACCAAATGACCGGGAAACCAAATCATTTCTCTATAATAACCCTGAATGTTAATGGCCTGAATTCATCAATCAAAAGACATAGACTGGCAGACTGGATTAAAAAGAAAGATCCAACAATATGTTGCCTGCAAGAGACTCACCTCATAGAAAAAGATACCCATAGATTAAAGGTGAAAGGATGGGGAAAAACATACCATGCACATGGACTCAGCAAAAAAGCTGGAGTATCCATCCTCATTTCCGATAATGTGGACTTCAAGCCAAAGTTAGTCAGAAGGGATAAAGAAGGTCATTTCATACTGCTTAAGGGAAGCATAAATCAGCAAGATATAACAATCATAAACATCTATGCCCCAAACAGTGGCTCATCTATGTATGTCAAACAAATCCTTCTCAATTTCAGAAACCAAATAGACCACAACACAATAATACTAGGTGATTTTAACACGCCGCTCTCACCACTGGACAGATCTTCCAGACAAAAATTGAACAAAGAAACCATAGATCTCAACAACACAATCAATAATTTAGACTTAACGGACATTTATAGAATATTCCATCCAACCAAGAGTGAATACACTTTCTTCTCAGCAGCACATGGATCCTTCTCTAAAATAGACCATGTATTATGCCACAAAGCTAATGTTAGCAAATACAAGAAGATAGAGACACTAGCATGTATTCTATCAGATCATAATGGATTGAAGTTAGAAATAAATGAAAGAGTAAAACACAGAAACTATTCCAACATCTGGAGATTAAACAATATGCTATTATATGATGAATGGATAACAGAAGATATTAGGAAGGAAATTAAAAAATTCTTAGAGGTAAATGAGAACAAAGAAACATCATATCAAAATCTCTGGGACACAATGAAAGCAGTACTTAGAGGGAAATTTATTTCATGGAGCGCATTTAATAAAAGAAGTAAAACTCAACAAATAAACGACCTAACACTACAGCTCAAAGTCCTACAAAAAGAAGAACAGAACAGCACCAAAAGTAGTAGAAGACAGGAAATAGTTAAACTCAGAGCTGAAATCAATGAAATTGAAACAAAAGAAACAATACAAAAAATTGACAAAATAAATAGTTGGTTCTTCGAAAAAATAAACAAAATTGATAAACCTTTAGCCACACTAACAAAGAGAAGACGAGAGAAAACCCAAATCACTAAAATTCGGAATGAACAAGGAAATATCACAACAGACAGGATGGAAATACAAAACATAATTAGAAGCTATTTTGAAAATCTATACTCCAACAAAATAGAAAATTTCGAAGACATCAACAGGTTTCTAGAGACATATGAATTGCCTAAACTGAATGAGGAGGACATAAACAATTTAAATAGACCAATTTCAAGTACTGAAATAGAAGAAGTCATCAAAAGCCTACCAACAAAGAAAAGTCTGGGACCAGATGGGTTCTCAGCCGAGTTCTACAAAACCTTTAAGGAAGAGCTCATTCCAATACTTCTCAAAGTATTCCATAAAATAGAAGAGGAGGGAACCCTCCCAAACTCATTCTATGAAGCCAATATCACACTGATACCTAAACCAGACAGAGACTCATCAAGGAAAGAAAATTTCAGACCAATATCCTTAATGAACATCGACGCAAAAATTCTCAACAAAATTTTAGCAAATCGCATACAAAAACATATTAAAAAGATAGTGCACCATGATCAAGTGGGTTTCATCCCAGGGATGCAGGGTTGGTTCAACATCAGGAAATCAATAAACGTAATTCACCATATTAATAGACTTAAAGTCAAGAATCACATGATTATTTCAATAGATGCAGAAAAAGCATTTGATAAAATACAGCACCCCTTCATGCTCAAAACACTAGAAAAAATAGGGATAGTGGGAACATTCCTTAACATTGTAAAGGCCATTTATGCTAAGCCCATGGCTAATATCATTCTAAATGGTGAAAAACTGAAAGCATTCCTCCTAAAAACTGGAACAAGGCAGGGATGCCCTCTTTCACCACTTCTATTCAACATCGTTCTTGAGACTCTGGCCAGAGCAATTAGACAAACCAAAGAAATTAAAGGGATACGAATTGGAAAAGAAGAACTCAAACTATCCCTGTTCGCTGATGACATGATTATATATTTAGAGGAACCTGGAAATTCCACCAGAAAACTCTTAGAACTCATAAGTGATTTCAGTAAAGTAGCAGGTTATAAGATCAATGCCCATAAATCCAACGCATTTTTATACATAAGTGATGAATATTCAGAAAGAGAAATTAGGAAAACTACCCCATTCACAATAGCCTCGAAAAAAATAAAATACTTGGGAATCAATCTCACAAAAGAGGTGAAAGACCTCTACAATGAGAACTATACAACACTAAAGAAAGAAATTAAAGAACACCTTAGAAGATGGAAAGATCTTCCATGTTCTTGGATAGGAAGAATTAATATTGTCAAAATGGCCATACTACCTAAAGTGCTATACAAATTCAATGCAATTCCAATTAAAATCCCAATTGTGTACCTTACAGAAATAGAGCAAGCAATTATGAAATTCATCTGGAAGAATAAGAAACCCAGAATAGCTAAAGCAATCCTTAGCAGGAAGAGTGAAACAGGGGGTATTGCAATACCAGATCTTCAACTCTACTACAAAGCAATAGTAACAAAAACGGCATGGTATTGGTACCAAAATAGAAAGGTAGATCAATGGTACAGAATAGAGGACACGGACACAAACCCAAATAAATACAATTTTCTCATACTAGACAAAGGGGCCAAAAATATGCAATGGAGAAAAGATAGCCTCTTCAACAAATGGTGCTGGGAGAATTGGAAATCCATATGCAACAGAATGAAACTAAACCCATATCTCTCACCATGCACGAAACTAAACTCAAAATGGATTAAGGACCTCGGAATCAGACCAGAGACCCTGCAGATTATAGAAGAAAAAGTAGGTCCAAATCTTCACCTTGTTGGTCTAGGACCAGACTTCCTTAACAGGACTCCCATAGCACAAGAAATAAAAGCTAGAATCAACCACTGGGATAGATTCAAACTAAAAAGCTTTCTCTCAGCAAAGGAAACTATCAGCAATGCGAAGAAAGAGCCTACAGAGTGGGAGAATATCTTTGCCAATCATACTTCAGATAGAGCACTAATCTCCAGAATCTATAAAGAACTCAAAAAACTCTACTCCAAGAATTCAAATAGTCCAGTCAACAAATGGGCTAAGGAAATGAATAGACACTTCACAGAAGAAGATCTACAAGCAATCAACAAACATATGGAAAAATGTTCAACATCTCTAGTAATGAGAGAAATGCAAATCAAAACCACCCTAAGATTCCATCTCACCCCAATTAGAATGGCGATTATCAAGAATACGAGCAACAACAGGTGTTGGCGAGGATGTGGGGAGAAAGGTACACTCATACACTGCTGGTGGGGCTGCAAATTAGTGCAGCCACTCTGGAAAGCAGTGTGGAGATTCCTTAGAAAACTTGGAATGGAACCACCATTTGACCCAGCTATCCCACTCCTTGGCCTATACCCAAAGGACTTAAAATCTGCATACTACAGAGATACAGCCACATCAATGTTCATAGCTGCTCAATTCACAATAGCCAGACTGTGGAACCAACCTAGATGCCCTTCAATTGATGAGTGGATAAAGAAACGTGGTATATATATACAATGGAATATTACTCAGCCATAAAGAATGATAAAATTATGACATTTGCAGGCAAATGGATGAAATTGGAGAATATCATGCTAAGAGAGATAGGCCGGTCTCAAAAAGCCAAAGGACGAATGATATCGCTGATAAGTGGAGGATGACACATAATGGGGTGGAGGGAAGGGTTTGAGTTAGGGTTAGGGAGTGGGGCAAGTATGGAGGAAGGAACTACTGTATAGAGGGTAAAGAGGGGTGGGGGGAAGGGAAAAAATAACAGAATGAATCAAACAACATTGCTCTATGTAAATTTATGATTACACAAATGGTATGCCTTTACGCCATGTACAGAGAAACAACATGTATCCCATTTGTTTACAATAAAAAAAAAAAAAAACAAAAAACATTCTCTTTCTTTTCTCTGTGTTGCTCCAGGTTGGTTTCACTTTCACCAGGCTAAAGCACAGGTGGCCACACCCAATCCCAGGATTTTAACTTCTTAGCTAACAATCCACAGATTCTTTCTCTCAGGCTATCTAGAATCTTAAAATATCTGCATAGTTATGCATGGACATACACTTTCCCAAGAATAATCTAAAGGAAATATTTCAGGCAATGGCTTCTCCAACTTGCCCAAAAGCATAGTACTATTCCTATGGAAAAGAGCAGAGTCCCTCAACTCTAAACAACCACATGGAAGCAAAGGCAGTGTTGCCACTTAATGGAAAAGTATTTTAGAAACAAGAGCATTGGGAAAGAGCAACTTACCTAGAATATTACTCTGTTGTCTTGCTGGCTTCTTGAAGTTATACGGAATCTTCAAATATGCCTTCTCTGAAATTGAGGGTTATAGAATTTTTATCTATTTCTAAAAACAATGGTTTTGTTTTACATAGTTGACTTGAACGCATAATATTGCTAAATAGACTATTGAATTCATTGAACTTAATTATTCACAATATATTTAAAACAAAACTTCCTAGCCATTATAGTATCTTATTTTTATCTGTTCCTCAAGTCTTCAATTACTAAAGTATAATCCCTTTACACTTACATCCAAATTTCTTAAGTTTTTAAAAGATTGTATTGGTTTATCCCTTAATTGTTATTCATGTATTTGGGAAACATTTATTGAGCACTTACAGTATGCCTAGCTCTCTAAAAGATATTCATATATGTATGAATATGTATGTGTGCATGAGTGTGCATATATACATATACATGTATTTCTTAGTCCTCATAACAAACTAACAAGAAGCATCATTTTTTCCAAGTTTAGGATTAGAAATTGAGAAATAAGTATCCTGGCAAAATATTGGATAAAAATTGAAGAAAATAAGTGGCAGAGATGAGTCAAATCTAAGTTTTTAATATCAGTCCTTTGTTTCTGTTAATTTTTTTCCTTGCAAAGAAGGCTTCATTATGCACCCATCAAAACCAAGCATCATGAATCCACACCCAGTTTCAGTCCAATGAGGATGCACCACTTTCAGTAGCTATTCTCAGGAAGCCTGTGGTCTTTTGGCAATTATACAAATGTACATACCACCAATACTAAGAAGTATATATTGTAGTAATATCACAACTAAGAAGTATTTATGTATTGTAGTAATATCCATATATCATTTGAAAAAATTTATAGAATTTTATACAACACACCATCACTTTTATCATTGTCCACTCAATTTTTTCATTGTCTATCAATGTTTGTTTGACATTGGCAAAATATGTAAAATTACTATAGTATTTTTAAATGCATACTAAATTTGTTGAACAGTATGACCACTACATACACTTTGGCACCCACATATCTATAAAATGCCAGTTTCAGGGATATTTTGGTGAATTTGTTTAGGGTTTTGCTTTTGTTTTCATTTTTGGTACTGTGGATTGATCCCAGGAGTCACTGAACTACATCTCACAGCACTTGTTTTTGTTTGTTTGTTTGTTTTTTTCTTTTGACACAGAGTCCTGCTAAGTTGCTCTTACTGGCCTCAAATTTGTGATACTCCAATGTCAGTCTCCTGAGTCAATGGGATTATAGGCATACACCATCATACCCAGCTTGTACTTTTATAATTAGTGGTGTTCTGTTATCAAAATGACATGAAATTTATTGCTAAAATTATCAGTTATTTTAAAGAATTAAAATGATACAGGATAAAACATGGTAATGATTTTGAAATCTGCATCTAAGATGTTCTATGGGAATTTTAATTAAAAGTCTAGACTTTCTAGGAAAAATATGTATCTCCATCCTAGGAAAAATCTCATCATCATCAAATTTCTGGTTACACATTTAATTTCAATCACTGAAAACCATCCTGTATCACAGGCTTTAAAAATTTACTTTTCTACTATTATGTTTTTTATATTTGCCTGCTCTTTCAGAATTTTTTTCACAGTGTTTCACGTTATTACCCACTGTTATTGTCTATCATGATGCTTCTTACTCTGTTTTGGGATTGTCTATTACTTGAATGTCTTCCCCTCAAAATACTGTGAGTTCCTGTGGGTCATCTTTAAAGAAAGGGATGGCAATAAAACACCGTGTCCCTGAAACACCCTTTTCCATTTCCAAAGAATAAAAGTGGACCAGGACCAGAATGTCCAGAAAAAAATACCATCCTGAGGACACTGACTCTCCCTTTATCACATATAATAAATAGGGCAAGCTAGTTTTATCTGTTAGGAGCTGCTTTCTTGCATGTTTCTCAGTATGGCTTCTGGGAATGCTGATAATACAAGGAACAAAGAAAACTAAGCAAACTGATGAAGTCATTGCTCCTGTATCCTAACATACACAGCCCTGTCTTATGGTAACTAGCAAGGAATTGAGGCAGGCCACTGTGAAGAAGATAAGTTCTACTCGCCCAGCTGGTCACTACTGGACAAAGCACCATGTGCGAAGGAGGTGTTCTTTGACAATGCTTGTCACCACTGGACATTCTGAAGTAGTGTAGCAAGAGACATAGGTGCTATTTAGCAAAGCACTGTGAAGGACATAGGTGCCATCATCTTCAACAGTGGACTGTCCCAATAAACATTTTTCAATAAACCATGAATGCTTCTCTGGCTATTTTTTGGGGGTCTCTCAGAAACATATAGCACCTCCCTAGAACAACTGGGCTGTGATTCCAAGAACCTGTCAGAAAGAGACTATTTTTAAAAGTTCTCAGTCAGCTGTGACACCATTCATTAAAACAAAGAATTGTGAAAATAATTTATAAGAAAAAATCTTGGTAGATGCAGTAAAACTGAATAATGATTTTCTAAATTTCCCCTCATTCTCTTTTTTGTCTCATATTGAGCAGGGATAATAACTGTTTGATATGATGTCATGAAGGTTGAATGTCTGGTATATAGTAAGGATTCAGCAATCACCCTATATTTTCACCTCTTTTATTAGCTACTGTTTAAAAAAATGAGATTTTATTGAATTTGATACTTTTTAAAAATTAATTTGAATTTGGTTGGTACTTTATATTGTATCCTAAATTTTCAAATTAACCCTCTATATTATTTGTAATTTAATTGATAAATGAAAAAAAGTGTCTAGTACTTAAGTAGCAGGTTGACATCTAGTAAGATATTGGTTTTGAATTAGAATATATATATATACACACATACATAAGTGTATATATATATATATACATATATATATGTATACATAAAATATCACCAAAGACCTTTCTTTTTCCAGAAAGTATGCAATATCTGAAACCTCCATTTTTTTCTATACTGGAGATGAGATCTAAGAAAGACAGGGTTGGGTGATTCTATGAAAATTAGTAAAAACACTAAATGAGTAATATTGTATCCAGTTACTATACCCAGTTAATTCCTTCCCAAATTACTGGCTTGTTATTCAATAGACAATAGCATATACAAATACACACCCAGCCTGAGTTGATCATTTTGATTGACTGAAATAGAAATTAAAATAGACCATGTGCAACCTCTGCTTTCCTGGACACTAATCTTGTAATTAATGACCCTACTTTTTCTACCAGAACTAATTAAATTTCATTAATTAGAAATTGAAACCCAAAGTGATAACTTGAGAATAAGCTGCTATACTATGGTAGAATTTATAAACATCGGATCTGGAGTTATATTGCATAAACTAAAAATCTGTGAATCGTCTCTGCAGGTGGCAGTTTTCAATAGAATATCAATTTTCTGTCTCCATTTTTAGATTAATTCTACTTTTACATTATCCCTTTCTGAGAAAATCTTCTCTCCCAGCCTCTGTGCGTTTTCCTCCTGTGGAATTTGTAAGCATGATGTAATGTAATGTAGTGGTTGAATCTCAAAGCTGACTTTATGTCTAGACTCTAATATTTCCTTACTAGGAAAACTTAAGAACATTTGTTGTCCTAATTATCAGATTTTTTTCTTCATCTGTTAAATGAGGATAGTCATTGAACAGTTTTCAGATTTTATGAGAGCTCAAACTGAGAAATACATTTGAGAATATTTGCAAATTGTAAAACACAAAATGAAAAGAACATAGTATTCAACATGTGCAATTCTGTGTGTGTGATTGTGTGTACACTAAACTTGGCTATTTTTAATAGCAAAGTCTTCATGACTGCATCTTTCTCCTAATGTCTTACTTTCTTGAAAGGATTTGCTTTGCTTTCTTTTCAGTGAATTGGTGAATATTCTCCTTGGAGTCCTACTTCCCTTTCTCCCTCCCTCCCTCCCTCCCTTTCTCCTTTTTTCCCTTCCTGCTGTATACATAATCTTCCATGTAATTGTGTCTTAACTATAATCATAACGGCAACTTTGATTATAAATACCTGATATTTACTGAATATCTTTTATGTGTCAGGCATTGTTTATTATACTTTGCATGCTTTATCTCAATCAGTAGTCACAACATTCCCATGAATATTATTATCATCATAATCATCATGGAGACCTTCCCCTATGTTCATCCCACACATTGCATGATCATAGTACCCGGATAACTCTCTCTTCATTCTCCTTTCTTCTGTCTCTTCTCTCTTCTCCCTCTGCTCTAACATCAAATCTGCTTCTTCTAAATCCATGATGCTGTCAAAGTTGCCCTGCTCTCCGTACATCGATTTTTCTATAATATACTTCATTCCTGATTCCTGTCTGAACCAGGTGTCTGCTAAGTAATAACTATTTTTACACAGAATGAAAATTGTTAATGCAGAAATGGAATCACTTTCTTCAATAATCCATTATAAGATCAACTCTTTGGGGAATAAATTCCACGTATGACACTGTCAGTTGTGTGACATGAATTATTTATGAAATTTTGATGTTTCTTCTAATAGTAATAGAATGAGATTTGAAAGAGAGAGACCTGAATTCAAGAACCTACTGTGCATTTCCCTAAATGTTTGCTTTTAGTCTTATCATTGTTAAATTTCAATTTCCCTGTTTTTAAAGAAAGGGAAATAGTAGAATTTATCCTTTCAGACTGCTGAGAAGTTTAATTAAGAAAATGCATAAAATAAATTTATCTGGAACATTAAAAACTCTAATGAATAAGATCTATAATATTAATATTAACATAAATGAGCTACAAAAATCTAACAATCACTACATGAAATTAATACTCTGTCCTCTCAGTCAACATGAAATAACTGTTGTATTCACACCATTTCATAGTTTAAAGGGTCCTGAAACAGGTAAACTCACTGTATTCTGGCTACCTGATTTGGAATTCCAGATAAACAGCTTTTTGTCCAATTCTGTGATGCTCATACATGTTTTAATTCCTGTGGGCTTGGAATGCAAAAGGGAAATGAAATGCTGCTCATCATGTTGAGTTACTTCAAAGTTAAGTGATAGGTAGGGGTTAAAAAGGAACATAATTTTGAATATGTCTGCTTTGCTCCAGGAGAAGCTCTAGGTGCTCCACACAAGGCTCAATAACAAAACCTTTTTTTTTTTTCCCCAGAGGTTCTTGAGTTAGACTCGGTGAGGTTTGTTATCTTGTCCATGGATGAAGAACATGGCCAGAACAAAGAATCAGGCTGCTGATTTTCTAGGCCAGAATGCTTTCTGTCACTCTCAGCCATTTCCTTCTTTCAGAGAAGGAAGGTTCTGCAATGTGCATTTGATTTCATGTTATGATCACTCACAGGTGATTCATTGCTTTCTTTGGGCTATTTTGGACACCCATTCTGACTTTTGTGACATTGAGCTCTCTGCCATTTAGGATGTCAAAAAGATAATTTATTAAACCGCATTTTAGTTGTCCCAAAGTTAATTAAACTTTAAAAATTCTTCTGAGTTTTAATCAGAGAATGATTTTAGCCCCTGGGAAAATATGATTCAATAATAGCAGTCAAAATGGTAATAAAATAAGTAATTTCAGCATCTTCAATATGAAAGACATTAATGGGACTTTTTGATCGATCCAGGCCTTTTCTCAAAATTTGGGTACTGCAAAAACATTCCTTAAATCAATTGAGCTATTTATTTCCTTGCATTCTTATCTTCCTCATACTCGATGATTTTGCTTCTGTAGAATAACTGCAGATTGCAAATCATTTTAATGTTTTATTTCCCCAGTTGAATTTTTTTTAAGATGTAAATAATTCATCTATACTTCTTTCCATGAGTCATAAGTGCCAATTCCTATTGTATGAAATGTTATGTAAACTTGATGATTTTGTGGGAGAAATACATCTATTTGTATGAGCTTCACTAAATCTTATGTAGAGAAAAGTAAAAGAAATTCATAGAAAAAGATAATAGATTTGTATTATTAAATACTATCTATTAAATTTCTGTGGGATAATATTTGGTATTTATGTTTTGCTATAGACCATAAAAGTAAACAAAATTACTTTTACATTATAGACAAAATGATACCTTTCTGATTTTTTCATGAATTTTATGTCATGAAATATAATAGTCTGAATTAGAAAATATCAAGGTAATAATGGAATATGTCTTGGCTTAATAAAAGTTGAAAAATAATATGTATATTATTAGTTTTCCTCTAAAATTCTGGAATTTCTTCTGAAAGGAATTTCATTTGTAGATCTCACAGTTTTTAAACTGTCAGCAGGAAAGAATGACAGATTAGAGAATGAAATATTAAGAAAAATGACATTTCTTTTGGATGCATGCTGTGACTTATTCAGATGGGAGGAATCTCTTCCCTGGAACAAACATTCTGTAAAATGGATAAAAAATTCACAGAACCATAGAGGAGCCAGACTTCAGAAAGATCATTAAAGAAGCCACTTCTGACCACCCTGTAGAAAAGACAAATTGTAAACAAAAACTAGAACAATAAGTTTGATTAGGAACTGATTGAATAAATAAAATAAGTGTTGATTAGCTTTCAGTAATTTACTCCAGAATTTTGCTCATGGACCTTTCTAGTTCCATTTATAAGTCAGTTAGATAAGAAAATTGGTCTGGTGCTGTATTGCGTAGTAGGATGACTACAGATAGTTATAGCAATATATGTTTCACAATAAATAGTGAAGTGTATTTCACATAACATAGAAGAAAGGGTTTTGAATGTCTTCACCACAAAATGAGGTCTGAAAGACAATTGTGCCTATGTGAATTTGAACATGATAAATTTCATGCATGTATCAAAACATTCCATAGTATCCCAAATGTGTATGATTTTTACGTCAGTTAGAAAAAATAAAGTTACATCTGTGATAAGCCGAGTAATGGCAACAAAGAAAAATATACTTAATTGATTGTTGCTTTGAGGCTGAGACAGACCAAGAATGTGTGAGGTAGGTTTACTGCCTCTGTGTGTCAGGCTTTGAATCTTTTCTTTAAGTCCTCACAATGACATAATAAGTGGCATGACTATCTTCATTTTACAGCCAAAGAAATGGAGTCTTAGAAGATGTCTAAAGAATAGTTAGGCTTGGACTGAAATAATGGACTTTTATTCCTCACAGCATACTATTTTTATAATTGACCTCAGTGTACCCTATAATGTTAACATCATACTGTGGTGTGTGTGTGTGTGTGTGTGTGTGTGTGTGTGAGAGAGAGAGAGAGAGAGAGAGAGAGAGAGGAGAGAGAGATGGACAGACAGACAAAGACAGAGACAGGGACTGAACATAACAAGTTGCAATTATTAAAGGTAACATCCTCCAGACATAACTAAAATTGTTCTTTTTCTCCACAGTGACACTCTGTTTATTACCTACTTATCTTCCTAGACCTGCCCTAAAAGTCACCTCCTCTACGAAGTTCTTTCTGACAACCTTCCACACAGCAGATCATTTCCTGCTCTTTTGTCCTATAATGACTTGGGCATTCATAATATTTTTAGGCCTTTCTTGCTTGGATTATTATAATAATATTATTTGTAAACACTTACTTGTAAACTGTTTTAATCAAATGAATCTTGAGGGAAAGTACAGATTATGATTTATCTTTTTAATTTTCACAAAGAATAAAGCATAATAGGCATTCACTATAATTTTATGAAAATAAAACTAAAATAATCATGTGCAACATTTATCTAAGATGCTTCTATATGCATTGTGTCAAAAGTTACTAGAAGAAAATATCTCAAGAGAAACTGATTTCATATAATTGTATTAGATATATATTATTATTAGCACATACATATTTAATTTCAGGGCCTCAATAGCGTCCATTTATAACCTACTTTCAAAACATGTCAAATTGTCACAATCCTGTCTCTGTGAATGACAGAAATGCCATTTCTGCCTAAAATGACCCACCTCATTCTTTTTTCTACAAAATCCAGGCCAGACTTTTCTCCTCCAATCATCCTTCTCCTCAACACTCCCCCAATCCTTTTTCCTACCTTTGAGGATTAGGTAATAGTTTTTGTAGGAAGATTTCGAGAATGCCAGTTAAAGAGAAGCTGATGCTGTGGGAAGCTGGGTTCAATGCGACCCCTCCCTGGTTGCTTCTCATCCTGGAAAGTCAGGGATTGATATACTTCAGGTTAAATTTAAAGAATTCTATTGTTACACCACACTTAACTTCTTGTGCAGTGTATGAATCAATGTATAAATCTTATTCTGGAGAGCGGGATTGTTGGGTACATTCTTTCCAGAAAGTAATAGACCTTGTATAAGATATTGAGAATAAAATGCAATATTCAAGCGCAACTCGATAATCTTAAGCACAAATTGTATTTTGTTTCCTTCCTAAATCTCTCAAGTTGTTTCCTATTTTCTGAACGTTCAATACCAAACTCCTGGTTTGCTTGCTCCCCTGCTTTAGTTTCAAGTTTGAGATTTTTACTCTTTCCTTATTTTCTAGGCTTCAATTCATATTCAATCCCAAGGACACTTCATGGTTCTTCATAGCTCATGCTGTTTCTGTTGCCTTCACATTGCTTAACTCCTTTTCTTCAGTGTGGAGGCCTCGTCTTCGAGACTCGGCTCAGAGTTCAACATCTCAAAGTCTTTACTTCTTCCTCTGAGCACCACAGCACCTGGGAATAGAATTTTTTATTGAAATGTTCCTGCTGAGCAACTGAGCTATTGTTTCCTCTCCTGTAGCTCTAGAGGAGGAGATTCTTTTAGGTTTCAAAATATCCTTAGATTCTACCACAGTATTCAGATTTCAGTAACTGTGTGAATGGTTATTAACAAAAACAATCCATCTGAATACAAAAGAAGGAACAGAATGGCATCTTTACAGCTGAGTAGAAAGCAGGTCATTTTAATTTTAAAAAATATTCCAAGACATTGAAATACAGTGTCATAAGGTGGAAATTTACATTTTAAAATATAATAAATTCATTCCTGGCAGTTTTGTTAGAGGTTTATTCTGGATATTAGGCAGAGAATGTCCCATTTAGGATATTTTGACATACATCACATAAAAGGCTTACTTCAAAAGCTTAATGTATGGATGAGAACATATTTGTTCAGTCATTGTATTACAACATGCTGATAATGAAATAGATACGCTCGCATGTGCCCCATCACAGAAATAGAAGTAATTGTTGTGAGAAGTCAAGACAGATTAGGTTGAAATTCAAATGGCTGTGAACCGTCATTGCTATTGACTAGGCTAACAGTAACCATCTTCAGTCTGATGGGATGACTCACAAAGAATAAAAAACAAACTGTTTTTTCCATGTATCTAAGCCTTAAGAGAGGAATCCCAGCATGCAATGAATTTAAAAATAAGTGTGCACACTCCCTAGACCCAGAGTTTTCTATACTAGAACAAAATGCTTAAACAATAGATCTAAATCAAGATTCGTATTTCCTTTTTGTGTTAGAATTGTCACTTTAATCATTTACGGTCCAGGTATTATACAAAATCCTATCACAAGGGTGAGAAACAAGTGAAGATGGAGACAGAGAAAATGAAAAGAGAAACAGAAGGAGCTCGAGGAAGAGAGACAAAGCAAATTTAATCAGCAGACACTTAATGCCAGAACACTGGACACTTTGGGGTAGTGGGAAAAGCAGTGGTTTAAATCATGGCTCCGTCGTCCCTTAGTAGTTATATACCCTTGAGAATTACTCAAGTACCTTAACCTAAAAGTATTAATGCATAAAATTAATTGATAATAATAGCACTCTTTGAGTGATTTTGAGGATTAAATGAATACATGTAAAGTGCTTGCATAACTGGCTTATGTAACTGGACCAGCTAGATAACCAAACCTGAAGTCCACAGGAAGACAGCAGGAGGGGCAGATGATAAACAAGCAGTAACCAAGGGCTGAGTCTTAGCTGGCTGTCCACAGGAAGGCAGTTGGAAAGAAAGACTCAGGAGGAAGGGAGAGCAACTGCAGATCCTGCTGATAGCTCCACATTTCTTGTGCATAAATACTTGCCTATATATCTAAAAAAGTTTTGAGGTGAATTTGCACTTTATAAGTAAAGAAAATTTCAAATAATCTTCTCTAGACATGAAAGAAATGCATAATAGAAACAAGTTTCAAGTCCCTAAGATTTTTGGTTTCAAAATCTGAGTTCTTTATATGATACTAATAATCTTTCCATATACATTTAATTTTCAATAAAAGCCCTTTATAAATCCTTAGATGACACTTGAATTAAGAATTATACTAGTTGTATTGTTGGAGATAGGGATATTAAAAGGGAAGAGAAAGCCTAAGTGGGAACATTTTCATTCACAGAAGAAGGACAGGGAAGCAAGTGTCATGGGCTGAAGTAGGGAAGGTCAGTGGAAGGCCACTGAATCTGGATAGAGTACCCCCGTGGTGACCCACGTTCTAAGATGGACAAGATCAATATGAAAATCAAATGCATTATTTTTGTTTACATGTCAGGTACTGGAGTTTGAGTCTTTGGAAAACCAAGGAGCCAGAGTGCAAGTGATGGATGTCCCACTTAAGTGATGCTTTGCAAAGCCTTCATCATGCGCTGGCAGAAGAGTCACAAGAGGATAAATGACTTTCTTTTAAGTTCCAAGAGCAGGACGGAGGAGACAGACAGTGTGAATGTCACAGTCTCTGTTCAATTGATTTCTCAGCCGCTGATGCTAAGAAGTAGTCTCCAGAGGGAAGAGCAGCACGCAAAACAGACCCAGAGAAGTTTGAGTTCTCGACAGTGAAATCCAAAGCAGTTGATTGCTTTTGCTTATTTGAAAAAATGCTGTGACAAATGATAAAGAAATGTTAGGAAAATAAAGAGAAAAGTGATCGTAGATCAGTCCTATAGATCTCTTTCTCCAAAATTTTCACTTTTAATTGAATAGAAATGATTTTTAGGCTTATGTTTACAATATTTCACATTAATAACATTTAAAAATGTTGAATTTTACATTCATAAAATTAAATATGTTAAAAGACAAATTAATACATTAACAAATACAGTGAGAAACTATTTTGAATTTGCTAATATTCTTCAGTTGTTCATCCTATGCTTTCCTGTAAAAGTGTGTTCTTTAAAGCATACAAGATTCATTTCATGACTACAAAATTTATAGAAATATCAGTGCAGTGGGATGGAAACAACAGCATTTCAGTGTCAGTACAAAAAGTAGTGTAATTTTTGAACAATCAGAAATGAGGGTGTCACATCATACATTTAGTGAAAACTAGAATACAAAGAGAAATATTGGAATGAACCTTATCAGAAACACCCAGTCTATAAAGACTGCCATGAGACTGAATTGACCATTTCATAGAATGTGAACCCATTTGGTAGTAAGAGGTTAAGTAATTTCAATAACCTGGTGGGAGGTAAATTACTTGAAATAGGATGTTTGGTGTATTGTATTCCTTATTCATTTATGCCATCAAATACTTTAATTTTAATTTGCAAAACATCTGTAAGTTTTCATCTTGAGTTGCAGATTAATTGGTGAAAGTTTAAAAATGCTAGTGTCAAGGAGGGAGACTAGAGAAATAGCAGGTGAATTAGAAATCTCAATTTCACATAAATAACTGATGCTATAAAATAATTGATGATGTGGTTCTGGGAGCCCATAGAAGAAACACCTCAACTCATGTCAAAATTTTATACGATTTTCCCAGAAGAGGTTATACCTGAGCTGAGGTCTGAGCAGAAGAGCAGGTGAGTCAGGTAAGAAGGCAGAGGCAGAGCGCAAAGATGTAGAAGGAGGGTTAGGTCTCCAGAAGGGCGACATTTGTCCTCTGTGTCGGGCCATCAGCTCAGATATCATGAGGAATTTGGAGCTATGAGATGGGAAGACTTCCTAAATAAACCACTTCCTTTCTGGCCCTGGGACTTTGCTTTGAAACCTGAATAAAGCTGGGGTGAACTCTGATTCATCATAAAATGTGCTATGGATTCTTATATTGAAATCTTCCTTCAACTTGATTTCAACAACAAATTTTTGAAGCATCATTTCTTCGTTCTGCAGAACAAGGAAATGGAGGTCAGTGATGTTCAAGAGACTCACTATTCAATTCAGGTCCTCCATGTGCAATAACAGTGACCTTACTTCTACTTGGGACATGGGAATGGGAAGCTTCACATATATCCATTCCAGCTAGTTTTTGCATGAGTTTGCTTGTTTGTGGTTTTCAAGGCACACAAGAAGGGCAAGCAACGTTTTACAGTGGACTCACATGGCATTCTTGGACTGATGATGTGAAATAGCAAATAGTTTGACCAAAATTGCAGGGAGAGTGCGAGGCCACTCCAGGAATGAACCTAGGAGACACTTGACAAGGATTCAGCAACAATCTTCATTGCCTTTTTACTGTTTTTTCTTTTTGTTTTTGTTTTTTTAACGTGCCCTTTGTCACATGACTAGGAACTCTCTTTAAAACTTAACCTAATTTTCTATCTTTCTCCAGTCCTGTATTTCTCATGAAAGACTATGCAGCATCTGTAGATTTATGCATTAACTTGTAGGGGGTCTGTGAAGAGCTATGTCATGTGGATTTATAAGCATAGGGTTCATCCAAGCAGGGAGCAGGTGTATTAACTAGATCATGGGTTCAGAGAAAAATTATTATTAAAGAAACTTTATTTAAGGATTTTTTTGCCATGTATGAGATACCTAAAATATATTATTCTTACAATATGTTGAACCATCTCTACCTTGAACCCTGGCAACTAATGTTGAGCTAATAGTCTCAGTAATCCATGGAAATAAGTCGATCACACCAGGTCACAATAAGTCAGAAAGATTCTTTCGGCATCTGATATTTCCTATAAAACCTTTCTCAATAACAAAATTTTTTCCACTTCATTTTTCTTGCAGCTCTTCCCTCTCAAGGGACTCTAGATCTACCTTGAGCCTGAGCAAGACTGGAAGACAGAGAAAATCCCAGCCCCTCTGCATTGCTTCTTCCTTGAGTTAGAGCAGTTCCTATCCAGTTCCTATCCTGCCTCCTCAAATCTGGGTGGCAGGTCTTTCTGCCACATCTTGCTACTTCCTTCATCAGTACCTTCACAGTTGCTGTATTTAGAGGTGTGTCCAGAGGAGAGAGGTGTCAGGAAACAGGAGATCTTCTTACACTCAACTCTTCCTCACAACTTCACCTAACTCTTGCTACATTTTGTGACTGTTAATGGTGACACCAATGAGTTCTTTTGTTTCAGCTAGTCTTTATTTCTTTATTAACAGTTTACTATGTTCATTCCTTTATTGAAATATATCTACAAAGAATACCTATCTATACTTTCCATAAAACTATTTTAACAATGACAACAAATCACCAAAGAATCTTGAAAGAAACCATAAACCCAAGTAGGTATTTCCTACATTACATTATGATAAATATGAAGAAGTGAAGAAAATTGACCAAATTTTCAGCTAGCAAATGGCAGTCTCAGAATCCTTATTCAGGTCTCTAGAAAAACCCAAATCTTGGACTTTGAACTCTTTACATTACAGACAGATTCCCAGCTGTCATATGTGGGCCTGGCCTTTTTATTAGTTCATCAGAGTTTCAGTTTTCTTACTTTTAAAATGAGGAACTTAACAGTTCCTTTATATATTTCACTTCATGATTATAAAACATTAGTTTCATGTGTTTCATAATGGCATAATAAGAAAAATAATATCCAATATTATCTAGTATTATAATTGTAATTCTTTTTTTAAAAAAATATATCAAACACTTTGTTATACTTTCATTCTTGTTTTTTTTACAAAGGATTTTAAAAAAATCTATTCCAGAGCTTCACCTGTAAAATTCTGGACTGTGCTGAAAGGCAGCCACCAAAAATGCAAATAATAATAAATGCTGGACAGGATGTGGAAAAAAAGGAACACTTTGAACACTTTTACACTGTTGGTGGAATTGTAAATTAGTATAACCACTATGGAAATAAGTATGGAGTTTCCTGAAAAGAATAGGCACGGGCCTACACTATGATCCAGCTTTTACCCTCTTCAGTATGTATCCTGAAAAACTAGGTCATCATACTATAGCAATACACATACCCATGTTTGCAGCAGCACAATTCACAATAGACAAACTATGCAAATCAGTCTGCTTCCATCAGTGGATAAGAGAATAAAGAAAATATGTATATACATAAAGGAGTATTATTCAGCCATAAAGAAATTATGTCATTTGCAGGAAAATGGATCGAGATCATTATAATCAGTGAGATAAGCCAAACTCAGAAGGTCAAGTCATGTTTTCTCTCGTATGTGGAAGATAGGAAGAAATAAAAAAAGGTGATGGATGGTGGGGGATCTTATGAAAAGGGACCAGGGGGAGGTAGGAGAACAGATAAAGGGGAAATATTGGGAAATGGTATTTCCAAATCACACTTTTATACTGTGTGATGTATGAATATGTAACAACCAATTCCAACATTATGTGTAACTATAATGCACCAATAAAAATATGCAAAACATAATTAAAAGTTTAAAAATAAAGAAGTTCTATGAGGGAATCTCAGAGGTAAATTTAACACCTGAATTTAACACCCAGAACCAAAATGCAAACAACAACAACAACAAAACAACCTGAATTGCTACAGAAATTCATAGTGACAGGCATTTGAGATATATTGAAAAAGATCTTTAGCTGGAATCTCAGTTCTTTGGGATTTTACTACTTTTTAGTTCTTTAAAAGGATTTTTTCTCAAGTCTGTCATGTTAAAAGATGAATGGCTGTCTGATTAGTTAATATGCTTTTCTTCTAAAAATCCCTTTAAAAAATTACAACCTGAAAAAAATGTCGGTGCCTTGAATCATTGCCAGTTATACATAATATCAAGCATTAGGTAGCAAGAATAGCTGAAAAACTTATGCATAACTTTCTGTGTCTTTTGGCAAGACATGTTAGATGCCTCAAAGCTGAAAGACACTAAATCTGAGATCATCAACTATTGGGCCATTGTAAATAATAGAAATATTTCTTTCTCCTTATCTTATTCAGTATTATGTATACTCTTGCCTGGTAGAATAAGTCATCATTTTTAATGTTCCTCAAAAGTCAGAAAACACACAGAAGAATAGGAAATACTTATCAGATAAATATTCTATGATGATATATTTATTATCCTCAAAAATATATTATTTCTTATCATTTTACAGTTATTAGATGAATATTTCATAAAAAGAGCTGAGACATCCTCTCAATGGGATGCACATTTTCCATACATCCATTCTGTCCAAATTGTCCAACAAGTTGAGCATTGGTGACTCTTCCTCCAGGAAGTGTCCTAGAATTTACTACATGCAAGCAAATGAACTTTGGTAGTATCTACTTTTTTACTCTCTTACACACTTATTTTCCGACTTGCATTTACAAGTGATGTTTATGTTTACCCTTATTTATTAGGAACAGGTCTTCTTGAGAGCCAAATTCATTTCTGATTTTATTTTTGTGTTCCCCTAATACAGTTAATATGTATTGATTACTTACTGTGCACCAGACACTGTATTGACTTCCTTATATCACTTCATTTTAACTATTACAAGTGGTAAGTGCTATTTTATTTTGCATTTGGCTAATGCAAAAGTTTAAGTTCAGATATGGTATCGCAAATAATGTTATATTTAGCAAACAGCAGGGTTTAAAAATGAATAGTATATATTCGTTTAATCAAATTTAAAAAAATATTTTTAGGTTATAGATGAACACAATACCTTTATTTTATTTATTTATTTTTATGTGGTGCTGAGGATTGAATTCACTGCTTCACACATTCTGCAAGTGGTCTACCACTGAGCTACAATCCCAATCCCTTAATCAGATTCTTAACCAATTTAATATATGTCTGTTTTTACTATTTCTATAGCAGTTGCCTAATTTGTATTTTTGAATGAAAGGCAAACAGCCTCTGTCCTAGGGAAGACATACACAATAGATTGAAAATTGGCATTTGCAATAATAAAAGTAAAGCGACTTACCTGGAAATATAAGGAGGCAGATGATCCTTCTCACTGGGACATTTGAAAATCTTTTAAATGCATTCATTCCTTATCCAGTTGTGAATTGGGGTGGGAAGAGAATAATACAAATGATAACTGATTTCTATAAGAACTTTAAAAGAAATTATAAGGCTAAAATAAACTAAAAATCTCTTTTTCTCAATTCAGCCCCAATTTGTTGAACACTAATATTCCTGATTAACAAATGAAAGATAGTAGGGTATAAACCTTGCATTCCTTGAAAGCATACTTTATTAGAAGATATTAATATTCAACATATGAGGGCTCACTTTCTTAGTTTGGGTTCCTCCAAAATCTTAATCAGGATAAAAAATTCTTCAATCCAAGTGATTGATTCAGGTGGTGATCCCAGGCATGATTGATTAGTGAATGGGGGAAATGAGAAAAAGAAAGAGAACAAATCCGGCTGTGTATCCATGAGCAGCTAAACAATTTAGGTGGATGGGTCACAAACCTACAATGAACTAGTGGATGGTGTGGAATAGGTTCTGTGGCTACTGTGGTTGAGACTGCGCCAAAGATTAATAGCTCTGCTGAGGTCCAAGAGAAAGTTTCTAGACAGATTAACCAGCCTTTCAAAAGTCCACATTTGGCATGATGTCTGGGGGAGTTTGGGGCATAGAATGAAGACATTGTAATTGAATATAAAGTGCTATAACGTCACTACACATACAAATCAACTCCATGTGGAGATGTGGTGGCAGGAAATATTACGAGCAGAAGAGACAGGAAAGGTTTTTGAAGGAAGGTAATATTTCATCAGAGATTTGAACTAATAGAACCAAATGGGAAAGGTATGGTATTTGAGGTGGAGGGTTTTGCATGTGCTACATGGAAGCATGGAACCTCATCTATGTAGTTTTATTAAGATGCTTGTATTACAGAAAGGGAATATTTAAATTAGGCAGTGGTAGTTGCCAATCATAGCTGATAGATACTACAGTTCTACCACTTTGCTATAATGAATTTAGTCTATTTAATTTTGATCTTAATATGTATATATTTTTATATACTATATTTCTTCCAAAATAGTTGTTACCACAAAATATTAAAAGTCAAAAGTTTAAATCAAGGCAAAACTATATAAATAATCTGACTCTGAAATATTATGAATAGTAAATATTTTCTACAAAACCTAGAGTTATATGAAGCAGTGATTGAAAAGTTTCTATATGAGTTATTATATTGCTGTAAAACAAAGGACACTAAAATATAGTGTCTTAAACCAATAATATAGAATATATTCTATATGAATATAGATATTCAGTTTGGCAGTTTCTCTGGTCTGGGTCAATCTCAGGTGCTCCAGGAAAGACTTACATCTAGACCGTGAGTTGGCATGGGACTGACTGACTGGTCCCGCAAGACCTCTCTCACATGTACTACAGCTGTCTATTGGACTATTATAGTAACAGCACCAATTGTTTCTTATCATGTAACAAGGGAGGCTTGAACTGTTTCCACAGTGGAAAATTTGTATGATTAGAAAAAGCAGAGGTTAGAAAGCATCTCTAGGCATAGGCTTGGAATGTCTTCTTCCAACAAAGCCACTGGTCAAACCTATCAAAAAAAAAAAAAAAAAAAAAAAAAAAAAAAAAAAAAAAAAAAAGAGAGAGAGAGAGAGAGAGAAAGGAGAAGGAGGAGGAGGAGGAGGAGGAGAAATCCAGATTGCAGGTATTTTCATGATGGTAATAGAAATAGCAATAAATCATTCTGGTTAGTTTTGAAATCTACCAAATTCAATAGCTATGGAAGTTAAATTTTACATATATTTGTACATATTTGAAAAATTTATTACTGATAATAGTAAATGAACTCATTCTGTGTCTCTTATTACATTTGAGGGGAATAAATATAACTTGTTCTAATAATAGGATTAAGTGATTTTTTTCACAAAGAGAAAAAATGTGGTTTTCAGGACAATGGGTCCTTATTTTTTCTTTTTCAAATACAATTTGCTTATTATAAAAGTTCACAAAATTAAACCCTTAATTTCATGTTAATTCCACACAGTATATAAAAATTACCTCAAACATCTGTGACCTTCAAATATAGAAAAATGGTAATAGTGCATCTTTCTTAAAGTCAACTTCTTGATACAGATGGCTCTTGACCTATGATAGTTTGAATCACAAGTTTTCAACTTTATGATGGTGTGAAAGTGATAAGCACTCATTAGAAATTTGAATTTTGATCTTAACCCAAGTTAGCAATATGTGATATGGTACTCTTCCAATGCGGGCAACAGCAGTGAGTTAGAGCACCTATTCAATCACAGGATCGTGAAGAGAAACAATAAACACTCCGTAATGTTTCACTAAGTTATGATGTTATATAGCTTAGGTCTACTGTATGCCTTTTTGACAATGATATTTTCACAGTATGATGAGTTTAATGGGGTGTAATCTCATCTCATGTCTAGGAGAAGCGTCTGTATATCCTCACCAATACAAAAATTTGTCCTTCACCCTCTTAACTGGGTCTTCAGTCCCTGAAAATAAAAGACACATTAAGACTGATGCTTTAATCTAGTTCCCACTAGCTGAGAGAATCAGGAACATCCGTTGTCATGAAAGTTAACAAAGTAGTATGGACAATGTT
This sequence comes from Sciurus vulgaris, assembly GCF_902686455.1. Taxonomy (NCBI): domain Eukaryota; kingdom Metazoa; phylum Chordata; class Mammalia; order Rodentia; family Sciuridae; genus Sciurus; species Sciurus vulgaris. The sequence goes on from NC_136472.1 coordinate 79,120,994, forward strand.
CCAGAAGGGAATATTAAGTATTAATAGAAAAGAAAGGTATGTGATTAAATCCAAAGTCACAAAATAGTGGATCCATTGAGATAAAAGTGGAAATGCATTTTTGGCTGGTATCTAAAAGTCAGCTGCTACAAAATTATGTAAGGTGTCTGATTTAACTAAAAATAATAATCATAAAACAGTTTTCTAACTTCCTTTCTTAAAACATTATAAGGCAATAGTTCAGGAGAATAGCCATGCATTCTATAATTTTAAAATAATCTCCAGGTTAGTAATGCACAGCACATGGTGGGGATCTCTAGCCCGACTCAGTTTGCTAGGACTTGTATCCCCACACAAATCTATTTATCACTGGTCAAGTCTTTGCTTGTATAACAGGAGAGAAAAGATATGTACTGTTTTTTCAGTTGTCTCCTTCCATTTTTGTGTTGTTTTATGTGGTTAAAATTCATATGCAGGAAAAGAAGAATTTCTCATGAGAAGAAAGTCTAAAATCTACAGTCTTATAGAATCCACCATTTTGTAATCCAAACTGTATTTGACAGTGTCTCTTCTAAGAGTTGGAAAAATAAAGTAATATGTCATATTTTAACTTACATACAGAGTTTACTCCCATTATATACAAATAGTCACAGTGATGTTCCTGGCCTATTTCTCATTGCTGTCTTTATTAGAGTGGCAAGCTCCTTTGATTTCAGCAAGGCAAGTAAGAAGGTGACATTGTGCCTGTTCCTAGTAGCTTCTCTTTTGTGATTACAGTTCTTCAAAGTTTGTTATTTTAAGTCACTCTTCACACAGGTAATTTTTTTAAAAAGAAAATTCATTGTGGAAAATTATAGGACGTTAATCAAATATAAATCCAATCCTCTACATACTAAAATCTATCAATTATTATTTTGGAGATGTACTTAATAAGGAATAAAATGTCTATTTTGTAACATAATCTTTTAATCACTAAGGATTCAATTTTGTTGTTACATTTAACAAAGCATAAGATGCCACTTGCATTTATCCATGCATTTATTTTCATTTAATTACAGACTCATTTATTCAGTGATTTTATGAAAACAACATTTTTATTCAAATAGAACTTGAAGTAGCTTTCAGAAAAATATACACAGAAAACACTTAGTTTGTGAGAAAATATTCAAGACCATGGTTAAAAAAGAAAGTAAATACACCAACTCCATACTCTAAGAATTAATGTAGTACTGATTTTTAAAAAATCTCTAGGATAGTCCAAAACAGAAACTGTAATGTGATTTTTGTAAAAATTAGAAAGAAGAGTCATTTTCTGGAGTGAGGAAATAAAATTAACATATATCTAGTATACTAGATATATTTTCCCAAAGAAATTTTGTGGTAGATACAATGAATGTCTTCAAGGGATAGTTTTGCAGCAAAACTGAATGTCACTGTGATATTTTTATAGTAGAATTTAATAAAAGTAAGACAATAATTTAAAACATAGGTAAATGAAGATGAAGATAATTATACTATAGAAAGAGTTAAGATGATATAACTTCATGTAAACCAAGACAGTTTAGATTAACCTCATTAATAGAAAGATAGCATGCCTGAGGGACTTATTTTCACTCACATGCCTTGTCTCAGTACAGTTTTGATAGTACTTTGATTCCTCTCCTGAAAAGCAAGCCCTCTGTAACCAAGTTAAGGTCTTTAGAGATATTACCAAAATAATTACTCTCTAAAAAAGGTGCTCCAAAGATTGCCTCTAAATAACAGCAAATTTGACAACTAAAGAAAATATTACTTTTTCTAAAAAATTGGTAAATATTAATTACACAGAAATGTGGATTTTATTGTGGCATATGTTTGCATACATAATTTGACCAAATTCACTCCAATACCTCCCCCATCCTCTCCTCCTCCCTTCTTCCACTCTACTGCTGTACATTTTAATTTAATGGAGTCCCTTTTTCTCAGCATTTTCCCTTTTAGCTTCTATATATAAAATAAAACATACAATAATATTCTCTGAGTGACTTATTTTCCTGCAATCTGTTTTCCTGCAATTGTCATAATTTTGTTCTTCTTTGTGATTGAATAAAATGCTATTGTCTAGATGCACCACATTTTCTTTATCCATTTATCTCTAGATGGACAGCTTGATTGGTCCCGTAATTTGGCTATTGGTTGTGCTACAATAAATATAGGTTTGTTTGTATCTCTAAAATATGCTAACTTTGATTGTTTTGAATAAATACCAAGGACTGGTATAGTTGGGTTATTTGATAGATCTATTTTTAGCTTTTCGTGTAACCTCTATTCTGGCTGTACTATTTACATTCCCATCTACAGAATATAAGAATTCCGTCTCCCCACCAACATTCTTGTGAACATTTATCATTATTTATATTCTTTTTTTACCAGAATGTCTTTTTTTAATTTGTTCTTATTAGTTATTAATGATAATAGAATGCATTTTGACATGTCATGCATAAAATAGTATTAACTTCTCATTCTTCTGGTTGTACATGATTTAGAATCACAGCTGTCATGTAATCATATATGTACATAGGGTAATAATGTCTCATTCATTCTACTACCCTTCCAAATCCAAATCCCCTCTCCTCCCTTCACTCCCCTCTGCCTAATTCAAAATATCTCTACTTTTCCCTAGCCCCCCTCCCCACCTTATTATAAATTGGCATCTGCATATCAGAGAAAACATTCAGCCTTTTGTTCTTTGGTATTGGCTTATTTCACTTAGCTTGATATTCTCCAGCTCCATCCATTTACCTGCAAATGCCATAATTTCATTATTCTTTAACTCTGAGTAATATTCCATTGTATATATATTCCACTTTTTCTTTATCCATTCATCTTTTGAAGAGCATCTAGGATGGTTCCGTAGTTTGGCTATTGTGAATTTTCGTCACTGTGTCACTTTAGTATTCTGATTTTAAGTTCTTTGAATATAAACCAAGAAGTGAGTGATATAGCTGAGTCAAATGGTGGTTCCATTCCAAATTTTCTGAGGCCTCTCCATACTGCTTTCCATAATGGTTGCACCAATTTGCAGTCCCACCAGCAACGTATGAGTGTATCTTTTTCCCCACATCCTTGCCAACATTTATTGTTGCTTGTATTCTTGATAATTGCTATTTTTTCTGGGGTGACATGATATCTTAGAGTAGTTTTGGTTAGCATTTTTTTAATTGCTAGAGATGTAGAACATTTTTCATATTTTGCTTGTCAATTGTATATTTTCTGTGAGGTATCTGTTCAGTTCCTTTGCTTGTTTATTGATTGAGGGGTTTTTCTTTTTGTTTGTTTGTTTGTTTTTGGTGTTAAGCTTTTGGAGTTCTTTGTATGTCCTGGAGATTAATACTCTATCTGAGGTCATTATTTGTATTCTTGATGCTTGCTATCCTAACTGTAACAAGATAGAATTTTAGAATTTCAGTATATTTTAATTTACATTCCCTGATAGTTAGAGATACTGAACATTTAGAATATAATTGTTGTACATTTTTGTTTCTTTTTTTGAGACATCTGTTCAGTTCATTTGCCCATTTATTGATTGGGTTATTTTTTAATATTTAGTGTTTTGAATTTCATATATATTCTGGATATTAGTCCTCTGTCAGAAGAGTAGCTGGAAAATATTTTTCCCATTCTCTCAGTTGTCTCTTCATTCTAGTAATTATTTCCTTTGATGTACATATTTTTAATTTGATGCCTTTCAATTTATTGAGTCATTCATTCTTTTATTTCCTGAGCTATAGGTGTCTTATTCTGGAAGTCTTTGCCTGCATCCAAATAGTGAAGTGTTTCCCCAAGTTTTCCTTCTAACTATTGCAAAGTTTCTGATCTTTTACTGAGGTCTTTGTTTCATTTTCAGTTTACTTTTGTACAGGGTTTGAGATAAGGATTTGGTTTCATTCTTCTGTTACATGAATGTCCAGTTTTCCAACACAACTTGGTAAAGAGGCTATCTTTTCTCCAGCAAAAGTTTTGGCAACTTTTTACAGAATCAGTTGACTGTAGCTTTGTGAATTTGTCTTTGTCTTTCATTCTATTTCATTGGTCTACATGTCTGTTTTTATGCCAGTACTGTGATTTTAGTTACTATGGCTCTATAGTATAATTCTAAATCAGGTATTCTGATGCCTCTAGCAATTGCTTTTTTGTTCAGGATTCATTGAGCTATTCTGTGTCTATTGCTCCTCCATATTCATCGTTAAGATTTTTTATAGTTATGTGAAGAACATCATTGGTATTTTGATGGGTATTGCACTGAGTCTATAAGTCACTTTTCATAATATTTCCATTTTAAAAATATAATTCTGCCTATTCATGAATATGGAAGGTTTTTGATCTTCTAAATTTCTCTTCAATTTCTTTCTTCAAGTTACAATTTTTATCTTAGGGGTCTTTTACCTCTTTGGTTAGGTTTATTTCTGGTTATTTTATTTTTTGAGGCTACCGTGGATGGTATTGTTTCCCTGATTTCTTTCTCAGTGAATTCATTGTAGGTATATAGAAAAGCTGTAGGTTTTTGTATGCTAATTTTATATCCTGCTACTTTCACTGAATTTATCAACTCTCTAGAATTCTTCTGGTGGAACTTTAAGTTTCTTAATAACTATAGGATCATATCATCTGCAAATAGAGATAATTTGACTTCTTCCTTTACTATTTGTATCATTTTTTTTTTCCTTGCCTACCTGTGCTGGTTAAAATTTGTAGTAACATATTGAATAAAAGTGGTGAGAATGGATATTGTCTTGCTCTTGATTTTAGAGGAAATGCTTTCAGTTTTTCTACTCAGTATGATGTTGGCTTTGTTTCTGAGATTATAGCCACTATATTGTTGAGGCAAATTTCTTATAATCCTAATTTATTCCTTTTTTTCTTATCACAAACAGGTATTGAATTTCACTGAAGGTTTTTTTCTGCATCTCTTGAGATAATCGCGTGATTTTTGCTCTCAGTTAATCTTGACCTAAGCCATAAAAGATAGAGAAAAAAAAAAAGATTAGTTTTTTAAAAATTACTATACTGTGACTGAAATGTTATTGTAAATGACATAATTTAATTCTTCCTTATGGCTGAATGCAACTTCATTGTTTATATATAGAGAGAGATTCATATCTATACCTATACTTATACCTATACCATGTTTTCTTTATTCATTCATCTATTGACATGAGCCTAGGTTAATTCCACATTTTGTCTCTTGTGAATAGTGGCACAATAAGCAAATGTATACAGGTATCTCATTCATATGTTGACTTCATTTCTTTTGTATATATACCTAGAAGTAGTGTAGTTGTATCACATAACAGATCTAATTTTAGTATGGTAAGGAACCCCCATAATGTTTTCCATAATGGCTATATTAATTTGCATTCCCACCATCAGTGTATAAGGGTTCCCTTTTATGCACAAGTTAACCTTCATTTGTAGTTTTTTGATAATAGCCATTCTATGTAGGGTGGGATTGAACCTCATTATAGACTTAATTTGCATTTCCTTGGTAGCTTAAAAATAGAGCATTTTAATATATTTATTGGTCATTTTACTTCAGATTTGTAAAGTGTCTATTTGAATAGTTTACCTATTTATTGGTGTAATTTTTTTAGTGTTTTTTGAGTTACTTGTGTATGCTGGATATTAATCTTCTGTCAGATAAATAGCTAGTTAAGATTTTGTCCTATTACAAAACTAACAATTTCAAAGAGATTTACAATGAAAATTACAAAGGATTAAAGGGAAAAAATTGAAGGAAACACTAGAGGGTAGAAAGAACTCTCATGTTCATGGACAGGCAGAATTAATATTGCTAAAATGGATATGCCACCCAAATGATTTACAGATTGAAAACAATCCCTGTGAAAAAAACAATGACATTTTTCACAAAACTAGAAAAAGCAATTTTAAAACTCACATGGAAACACAGAGGGACCTCATAAGTCAAAGAAATCCTGACTAAAGAGTAATGTTGGAGGCATCACAATACCTGATTTCAAAACATATCACAGAGTCATAGTAAGAAACAGCATGATATTAGCATAAAAACAAACCCATAAACCAGAAACAGGAGACCCAGAAACAAATCTATGTATCTCCAGCCAAGTGACCCTTGATGAGTTGCCAAAATATACACTAGAGAAAGAACAGCCTCTTCAACAAATGGTGCTAGGAAAACCTGATATTTACATGATAAAATTGAAACTAGAGCCCCATCTCTCACCCTGTTTAATACACTTAAAATGCATCAAAGGCCTTAATTAAGACCTGAAGTTTTAAATTTACTAGAATTAAACAGGAGAGAGGCTTCAAGATATTTGCATAAACAATGATATCCTGGATAAGAGTCCACGAGAAACCAAAGCAAGAACTGACAAATGCACGACCTCAAACTAAAAGACTTCTGCACTGTAAAAAGGAAACAATCAACACAGTAAAGAGAAAAACTACAGACTGGAAACCATTTGCTTTTTAAGACTGTATTAAGCCCCACTCCTGTTGGTAAATGATGTAACTGCTGAAAGATATTAAAGAGTTTAGAGATAAATGGATGGTGTATTGGGCCACAACACTACAGAGTGTTTCCCTTTAGCATGATATTTACCTGCAGAAGTGATAGATTCTTCCTTTTTCACAGAATAAAGTTAGAGCATTTATAAATAAAGTTAGAAATTTAAAACTTGTCCTTTTGTGAAATGAAAACACTTAGAACAAACTTCTTAAATTACATGCTAAGAAACTTAGCTTCATTGAGCCACTGTGCCAACAATGGTCACAGCAATGTCATATTGATTATATTTGAGTTCATATATAAATATCTAGGTTCTATCTATCTATCCTAGATATATTTGTAAGTTGTGCTCATGTCACTTTGTCAATGAAGTACTGTGTTCAAATATTTTTTCATCTACATTAAGCTCACAATAAATTTTTCCTCTACCTGCCACCATGTTAACTGAAAAAAAAATAATATGTACTTGACTAATACTAGGATGCACATTGAATCTAGGATTTAATTAAATGTGCATTGAGGCTGGTCTGTAGCTGAGACTCTAAGCTGTTGGACCATGCTAAGGAACCAGTAAATCATTACTGTACATGTCCATACACCACTCCTACTAAATGGGTTCCTTTTTTGTTTTGCTTTTTTGTTGCTGTTTTGTCACTTTTCTAGACTCTCTTCTAATGTTGGGTTTACTCTAGATTCTTTCCATAGTTATAAAGTGTTTAATGGAACTAGAATTTGAAGAAAAACAACATAAATGAGCAATAAAGGGAGAAAAGGGCATTTCAAGCTCTAAAAGAAAAATAATCCTGTGTAAGGATATTTATATTTATAATTATATTCCCAGAATATATTTTTCTGGGCATATACTAATTGTTCACAGTAACTGAAATGAAGTGTCAAAAGGACTTGTGGCTGAGACAAAGTAAGGAACCAATTATAGGGTGGATTTTTTATGCTAAGCTGAAACACCTATAGAATGCTTTCAAATAAATGAGACACATGATCTAATTTGTATTTAGGAAAATTTCTCTGACATTCTTAGTTACATTGATAAAGGAAATTTTAGTAGTTTGGTCTTTGTATCTGAAACTAAACAAAATTTTTTATCCCTATCAATTGGCTTAGAACTGTTAGCATCTATAAATTTCCCAGTGGAAAAATAAATGCTAATAAAACTTGGCTTTCCACCTTCCAGCAATACCTAGTTTGAAATTTGAGAAACTTGTCATGTTATAAAATTGAAATGATTTTTAACTACATATGTTTGCTTTAGGCATTTCATCATTAGTCAGTGTTCTTGTCTTTGAACACACATACATGTCTTATTAGCCTGACCTATAGCACTTATTTTGTGGTTACTCTAGTGCCACTATAAATTAACAAAATGTTATTGCCAGCGGCATGAATTCCATATTCAGAAGAGCAAATGGAAGACAATTGATGACTTTTCTGAGGATAAGATTTTCCAAGTTTCTTTTGTTATGTGACTACTCATAATCTTAAAATATAAATATCAAAGAAAAATCACAATACCTTTAATATTCATATATTATTCACATCTCAAAGAAGGCAGTCAAAACTGATTAACCAAGGGACACTGAGTTTCCCCCAAAGAATTTGGGACCACAAATGAAGAAAATTTTATTGTAATCATGATAACATCAGCCCCAATGTTTTAGATACCTACCCTGTTACTGGCATTCTGATACAAAATTTATTGATTTCATTGAGTGTAATACTTCAAATAGCTCTAAATGGCAGACACTATCTGTTTAATTGTAAGGAAACTGAAACTCAAGGAATATTAATATAGTTATCAGCAGAACCAAGAGTTGGAAGTTAGTGGATATAATTCCTAAATCTATGTTCTTTTTCTTGTATTTCAGATAAAAGAGGATGATGCCAAAACCTGGAAATAGATGAGCCAGATAAAGGGGAGGGGACACTTAGGGAGTGAGTCTAGAGGAAGTACCAAGGCAAAGTAACCATCTGAGAGAACACTGATGAAGCATAATTTTCTTTGAGGCAATGTAAATGGGTGGTATGTTTGAAACCATCAGGCTGAGTTTGGCAAAGGTCCACCTCTAAGAGGAAGAGATACAGGGAAATGTAAAAAGAACCAAATAGTTTGGAAATTAGTTAAAATGCTGGCGTCCAAGAGAAGCAGAAAGACTGAAATCTAGATAGGAGAACTGAAGAGAAAAGAGACCTGGTGTGCATTACAATCTGCAACGGTGGTGACAGTCAGTAATGAGCAAGAATTTCTAAGAAGGCAGTTTTCATTTTGAAGATGTGGATTCAACACCTGGTTGTGTTGTTTACCAGCTTCAGTTAACGAGGTTGAGCCTCAGTTTATGGATAACAAAATGTAGTACCTCCATAAATTCTAGGGCTGTTTTCAAGAAAAGAGATAAGCTTATAAATTTGTTGATCATGGGATCTGGTAATGAACATGGATAGAAAGTATAGCAGTTACCTTATTTTAGAGAATAAGATGCAATTCACCTGACCAAAAGTGTTGGAAATGCACAATCCACTTGGAAATAATAATGCATTTTCCTTTATGTTGGAACCGGCCAATTTTTTTGTTTTTATTTTTTTAATGTTTTTAATTATTATTTTTTTTATTTTTACAGTCTGCATTTTGATTCACTGTACACAAATGCAGTACAACTTTTCATTTCTATGGTTTTACACAATGTAGATTCACACCATTCATGTAATCATACTGCACATAGACTAATGTCTGTCTCAGTTCACTATCTTTCCTTCCCCCACCCCTTCTGCCCCATTCCCCTCTACACAATCCAAAGTTCCTCCATTCAGAACTGGCCAATTTTTTAAAAATAAAAATTACTTCGAATGTGTTTTACATCATCACAGGTGTGTAGAACTTTCATTTATTTTTCACAATTAACATAGTGGATTTATTGTATTTGCACAGCTGATTTCTCATATTGTCTTATGGAGCATTTCTGACCCAGGCATGGCCTCCTTACATCTTTGGTGTAGTTTTCAGCACTTTGCAAATGTTTTTCTAGGTATTTCTAGCTTGCTTCCAATAAACAATTTTTATATTCCTATCTTTGTTTTTTTTTTTTTTTCTTTGTCAACTTTTTTTTTTTTTTTTTTTATTGTAAACAAATGGGATACATGTTGTTCCTCTGTTTGTACATGGCATAAAGGCATACCATTTGTGTAATCATAAATTTACATAGAGCAATGTTGTTTGATTCATTCTGTTATTTTTTCCCTTCCCCCCACCCCTCCCACCCCTCTTTACCCTCTATACAGTACTTCCTTCCTCCATACTTGCCCCCCTCCCTAACCCTAACTCTAACCCTTCCCTCCCCCCCTTATCTTTGTTAATTTGTATTTATCTCATTTTTTTAATTTAAAATTATCTCTCTATCAAATGTTTTTAATAAATATGATTACAATCTCCTTGCTGTAGCTTTCTTCATGTTACTTGTGCTTGTTTACTGATTCTTGTTTGATTTATGGGCTTATCGTATTTCACCAATTTTAGAAAATGTCAGCTATTATTTTTTAAATATTTTTCTACATTAGATTTCTCTAAATTCACTAATATTGCATGCTTGTGGTTATCCCACATCTCACTGATACTTTGTTTTCTTTCCAGCCTATCTTTTCTCTATTTCATTTTGAATAGTCTATATCTCCATTTTCACTGTTCTTTTATTCTTCTGTGTCTAATCTGGTATTGACCCTACCTAATTTATTTTTCATGTGTTTTTCCACGATAAAGATTTGGAAGATTGTGTAGATGAGGAACAGAATGTTGAAATCATCTCATTTGGAGAAAGGATATCAAGCAGGAGTTTTAAAACAGGAAAAAAGTACGAGCAAAATTATAAGGAAAATAGGACAGTTAAAAATAAAAAAGCAAAGTGACAAAAGTTCATCTAAATATACCAGTATAATAATAACCATAAATGTGATGCTCAGTTGAAAGTCAGATAAATTTAGAGTAATAAGCAGCTCTGGTATAGAAAGTGGATACATCTATATTATAAGAACACAAATAAAACAAATGTCAAAGGATGAAAAATATATCAAGCAAACAATAATAAAAAATAAACTGATGTTTTATCAAATATAAAGCAAAACTCATTTGAAGAGAAGGTCACTAGCCAATTAAATCACATAACTCACAAAGATGAAGCACTAAATAAAGCATATAATCAAATAATAAAATAGAATAAAAATAAATAAAGCTTATCATCATGAGATAATTTTAGTAAACATTTGTGTGTATGTAAACCAAGATTACATACATGATAGAATTTATTAGGTTTGATTAATATCATTAAGACATTTGATCACATAAATATTTAAAGGAAGTTTTGTAAACACATATACAGAATATATATTTTATGGTCTATAAATATATATTACAGACTGTGCATAAGTAAGCATATATGTTATAAGCTACCTCAAAATAAAAGGAAAATTTAGAGTACTAAATAATATGTGTTAAAAACTTGCCAAAATATTCAATAGGGCAAAATAATAAAGACATTTTGAAGATATTAATAAAAGAAAATATTCTTAGGTTTGATATTACAAGAAAACTGTAATTTTGACTTAGAGTCAGTCTCTTTTTGTGTGTGTGCATGTACATATGTCTCTATGTGAATGCCTTTGGCTTGACAACAAACTTTTATAATATATTTGATTGCCCCTCATGTGTTTATTTCTTGCAATGTCTCCTGGATTTGTTTCTGACCTTATTTCAACACTGTGTTCAGTATTGTTTTTCGTGTGTGCAATTGAGGCACAAAAACTCCTTAGGAATTTTTCTTATGGGAATAATGTTATTTAACTTTAAAATTAGAGTGGTAATTATACTTTTTAATAAATTATATGCAAAATATTTTTCATTAAATGATTACCTTCTTGTCTTTTTTACACCTAGCACTGTTTTTGAGAAGGTAATGTCAGTATGATACCTTTTATGATAGTGAAGTTTTCTCGTTTTGCAAGATTTTCAAATATCATTTTTCACTTTGGTGCTTTTAAATAGCACTAATGTTTGCAGTGTGAGTTTTTTTTATTAACTCTTCCTTTTGGAATTTGCAAGATTTTCAACTGAGGTCACTTATCTTTCTTCAGTTTTTGGACATATATCTTTACTAATTCTTTGAACATTTTCTTTTTCTCTTTCTTTAAAAATTATTTTTCTTGCTATACTTTCTGTATTTTATATCTTTAAATTCCTTTAACATTTTCTAGTTATAGTATAATTATAGTTATTCTTTAGTTCTAATTCTATTTCTAGTTCTAATTCTTCCCAGCTATTGGGGGAAGAATTTCTCAAAATAAACCTACAATTTAGTATTTTATGTTAACTCTATCCATTTTATATTGTTGATGTTGTCATCTTTAAACAACAACAAAAAACTCTGTAATTCATCTCTAATATTTTCACTTGTTTCCTACAATAATTTATTTTGTTTTTTATTAACAATATAGCTTCTCATATTTTAAGGGCACTTATTATGCTTATTGAAATCTTGGTGTTTCTGTTCATATAGTACTCAATCAAATGGTGTGTCATCCAATTATTGTTTTGTTCAGTTGAGATAGCTGACAATATGATAGTACCTTGTGTTTTGGTTTGTGAGATCATAGTTTGTGTTCATATTACACAGGGTCATGGGAGGTTAGAACTTGCTCTGCATTTAACTTGGATAAGTTCAATGAAAGGGAGCGAGATTGATCCTGTGGTGGGAAATTACAAGCCCAACAAAAGAATAGCATTACATTAGCAAGTAACTCTGGTTATGGCTTCACCGTTGGCATGAGACTTATAAGTACCACTACAAAGATGCTAATTCACTGGAATGTAATTCAACAGGCCTAGATATTTGGAGGAATGAAGGTAAAAGAATGAATGTGGAGGTCTATTCAACATTTCCACCACCCTTATGTTCCTAGTTATTCATCCCAAAGGACCTTTTCACTGCACTCTTCTTATCTTTGTGCACATAAGATCTTAACTTTGAGGGAGAAAGATAGTGATAGTTCAAAGATAATACAGAGGAATAGAAAAGAAGTGGGGCCCAACAGTTCTTAACCAGTAAATTCTTGTCTCAGGATGTAGCCATCCCTCACCACTCTGCAAACACACAAGTTCAAACAGATTTCTGTCTTGCCAGTGGTCTCTCAGGCTTATTTTGCTTCTACTACTGTTGCTGTTGGCAATATTTTTTGATTCCCTATTTCCATTTATCATTTCTCCTAAGATTGATCATAGGGAGGGAAGCCTATAGCCTATATTAAATTTGACTGTGCAAGCACCTCTGAGAAATTACTTGTTCTAACTGCATCCTTAGCATTTTGCACTGTGACTGGGTCACAGGGAGTAATATATAGTAAAATATATCACATAATGACTATTTGGTGCAGCCCCTGAGCTTCATGAAAGTAATGAATCTCATATTAAATATGAGGCAACTCAGGTCTCAATGACTAAAAAATAAAGTCTAAAGACTTTACAGGTGAAGTTTATATTTCACAACCAAAGCTAGTGAATAATTATATACATAATACCTGTTATGGTTTGACTGTGGTTTCTTGGTCCTCAGGTGGAGTTAGGAGATGGTGTGGAATCTTAAACAGATGGGGGCCCAGTGGTTGATGCCCTAAGAAGGACCTGAGTAATTCTCATGGGAACCCAAGTAGGTCTTTCAACGGTTATGTTACAAAAGCAAGGTGGACCCTTCCCTGTCTGTCCCTCTGACTTCCTGTCTCTTTATGGGGCCACTTGCATATGTGCTCCCATCTTGATGCCACCACCATGAAAAAGTCTTCACTAGAGCTGAAATGATGCTGGCACCCTGCCTTTGAACCCCCAAAACTGAAGAGTTAAATAAACTTCTTCCACTTACAAATTTCCCAGCCTTGGGTATTTTGTTGCAGTAACAGGTAATGGATGAATTTACTACCTCATTCTCTTTACTGCCACTCTAGGCTATATTTTGCTCCAACTGGAGATTAAAATGAGAAGCAAGAGAACCAAGACCCAGATTCCCTGCCTGATGTTTCTGTGCTTTTCTACCTTGTTGGAGACACAGCTTTAGACCTCTAAATTTTGGTCATAACATCAGTATTATTGCCTCAAATGACAGAACTTATAATATTAGTTTTCAAATTCAATTATTTTCATTTTTCAACCACCCATTAATATAGAAATAAAAGGCACAACCAATGTGCATGATTATCATTATTTTATATCATCTTTTAAAATGCATAAAGGAAGCAAGGATTCGTCTGAAAAACCAAAGTTTCTGTCATACGTATGCCCTGTTTATCAAAATGACAGGTTGTAAGATATTTTAAGGGGAGTAATAATGAATTGAAAACAAGTCTGCAAACCATAACTTGTATGGAAATAAATTAAGAAGCCCTAACTGCCAGCTATGAAACCCAATTGAGGAGCAAGTATCCCTGGAACAAAAATCACAACTCTTAGAAACCATTAACACTGATGCAGTAATAAATCTGTCCCATAAAAACCAGGAAATAGGTAACACTGCATTCAAAAAGGACAACTTTGTGAAAGTGAATGCTAAGGATATTTAAAATAAACACTGGGAAGGAAAGTAATATATTTCCCTGTCCCGCTAAAGATAGAAGACAAACTGAGTTAGCTGTTATCAAACAACATAAATGAATGTTTCATTCCATACATTGTAACACTGGCATAGGCTCTACAGGAAAAGCTTACATCTCTGCTAGGTATTCAAGAATAAGGATATCTTTTGTGATAAGAATGAACCCAAACAACAGTATTTCTGGGTTTGGGGAATAGGGTGTTCAGGAGGGTGTTAGATAAATGGAGAACAAAGTTTGTCTCCATGGACTAGAATGCCATCATGAACTCTTTCATGAACTTTTTTTTTTTTTTTTTTTTTGGTGTCAGGGGAGGGTACCAGGAATTGAACTCAGGGGCACTCAACCATTAAACCACATCCCCAGACCTATTTTGTATTTTATTCATAGAGTCTCACTGAGTTGCTTAGTGTCTCATGTTCCCTGAGGCTGGTTTTGAACTCATGATCCTCCTGCGCCAGCCTCCTGAGCCACTGGGATTACAGGCGTGTACATTGGGCTCATCATGAACTCAATATGAAGACTGGAGATAAATGAGGCAAGATCAAATACAGGCATTGAAATTATATGCATTTTGTTATACACTTTATAAAAAAAAAAAAAAAAAAAACATGTCTTTGGTGTCAATTTCCATGAGTTCCGGCAATTGTAATATATCCACACAACTACCATCCACGGAAGATACAGGACTTTCACATCACCGTGAAGTAATTGCTTGTGTCCCTTAAGTCAATTCTCTCCACAGGCTGACTTGTTCTAATTTAAATCAGATAGATTAGTTTTGTCATCCATAAGTCTCATAACAATAGAATGGCTCAGACTTCTGCTTGCAGGCAACACAGAGTAAATAAGATTAGGCCTACCTTCTCACTTGAAACCACTAAAAAAACAATTTAAAAAAACCAGGTAAAATACATGGGGAAAAATTTAGGATATTGGACTTGAGTCAAGAAGATGAGAGATTCTCTATGCCGTAATTTCTAATGTAATGTGAGTTTGGAGTCTTTCTCTCAAGAATGGTCATATACCAACCTAGCCTCTCTTCAGGAGAGCCCTGATTGGTGGAGGAGGGTGTTATATTTAGGTGTTTAAAGGTGGGACACAGAGAGTGAAACTAAAATTCATACTAAAAAAGAAATTTATCACTGCCAGAGAGGGCAGGTGTGCCAGCAAGTGGCCACTGTAATGTTCAGAGGTGCAGTAGGGAGCTCCCTGAGCAGATGGGGCTGAGAGAAGGGAACAGAGGGTCTGTGTGTCTCTGGTAAGATCCCTTGTGTTACTCTTGGGGTTTGTCTCATGAGCTGTGCATTAGTGAGTTTAAAGACATATAAAGAGAATGTATTTACTGATTTGCATATTTAACATGAAGCCTTACCTTGAACAACAGCCACGGGATGTGCTGAGTTTGGGGTGAGATGGGGCACAGGCAGTTATACAACAAACAACCACACAAGGAGAGGAGGATTTGACTAAGCTGAAGATAGTGGTGGGTTTCACAAAACATGCTAAACTTGTTGGAGTTGAAGAAGCAACCATATTAAACCAGTTTATGATACTTAAGAAATAGAAACAAGGTGAACCTATACTTGCTTCTGCTTGATTTCCAAATGGCAGCATTGAAATGGAGAATCCATATTAGTTGAGGAAAGGACACAGGGCTGAGTCCAGAGAGATGGTGGTCAGAGTTTGCAGAACAGAGTACCAGATAGGAAAGTGCTGCAACAGAAATAGGATTTGGGAAGATCACAGTGACATACACCCATAATCCCAGGGACTCAGGAGACTGAGGCAAGAGGGTGGCAAGTTCAAGGTCAGCCTAGGCAAATTAGTGAGAGCCCATCACAAAGTAAAAAATAAAAAGCTTGAGGATGTAGCTCAGTTGTAGAGCACTCCTGAATTCAATCACCAGTACCCCCGTGCCCCCCCAAAAAATAGGATTTTGGAAATCTACACAGGCATCCCCCTAAGTATTCATCCAAGTAGTGATCAGAATATATGTGTCAAAATGAATGTCTAGGAAACATTATAAATAATCATAAGGAAGAGCACCCAGAAGTCACACAGAGCCAAGAATATTATCATCCATCAGCCAGACAGGAAAAAAAACATGCAATTTATAAGACATTGAGTAGAGAACTCCAGAAGTTTTTCAGTAACAGGAAATAGTCATGCCTAGACTAATTATTGCTCTTGTCCCATATAATAAATTGTAAAAACAAGATTAGAAGGACTAAATGTTTTCCAAGTAACTTCACTGTATCCCATGAAAAAATATTTAAAAATTATATGAACAAAAATGTAGCATGCATTAAATATTGTAAAATCTGTAATGCCTGGCATAAAAAATCATCAGGCATTCAAAAGAACAGAGAACTATGATTCCAAATTATGAGAAAAAAAATCAAAATCCACAAGAACTAACAGAGATGTTAGAAATGTAATGTAATAAGACAACCCCCAAAAAACAAAGGTCAAATGTTTTTGCTGATATGTGGAAGCTAAACCACAATAAGGGGGACAGAGGAAAAGCGAAGTTTAGTAGATTAGACAAAGGGGAAAGAAGGGAAGGAAGGGGGGGGATAGGAATCAGAAAGATAGTAGAAGGAATCTAACATGTTTTCCTATGTACATATGAGAAAACACCTAAATATATCCCACCATCATGTGCACACACAAGAGTGGAGTCCTAACTAGAATAGGATTTATTCCATGCTTTTATAATCATATCATGATGGATTCTGCTGACATGTATAACTAAAAGGAACCAATAAAAATTCTTAAAAATTAAAAAAGAAATTGAATGTAAAAGAGTAATGTATTGTTATTTTCAATATGCTTAAAATGGTATAACATATTTTACATGTAGAGATATGAAATATATAAAAACTACAATGACCGGGAAAATACATTACTTGAATAAATGGCAAGTTAGACATCACAGGATAAATATTTGCAAATTCGAGGACACAATAACAAATTAAAAGAGATTTTTAGATTCTTTTAACTCTCTTTGTGTGTGAATGCTTCCTTTATAGAATTTTTGATATTACTGTATACCTTCAAATAATAGAGATTTAGCAAAAAAACAGAATTTTAATACAAATTAATTCATTGAACACCTACCACACTTTGTTCCTTTTGTTTTCAATTTTCTTTCTACATATTCTTTAAAAATATCATTGTTAATTTGTCTTAAGCAGACAGTATTTTACAATTAAATCTTACAAGAAAATTATATAAAATTAGTTATGACATTAAAAAAATGCTTCCTTATTTAAACCCACATATTTACCATTTCTAGTTCTCTTCCCTTCTGCTAACTGAGGTTCAATCTGGCATTAGTTTTTTTTTTGCCTATGCAATTCCCATAACTTATTGGTGTTTGTTTTGTTTTATGGTATGGGAGATTGAATTTAGTGCCTTAACGCATGTTAGGCAAGTACTTTACTCCTGAGCTACATCCCCAGGTCTTTCCTATTCAATTACTTTGAAGATGTCATAGGATTTTTTTTTTTCTGGAGATAACCTACTTCAACTTTTTAAAAAATATAACAATTTGGGCTTTTTAAAAAATATTACAATGTAGTTCAGTGGTAGAGTGCTTGCCTAGCATGAGTAAGGCGCAGGATTTGATCCTCAGCACCACATAAAACATAAATAAGTAAACAAACAAATAATAAATAAAAGTATCATATCCATCTATAACTGAAAATATAAAAAAATAGCAATGCCCTTGTTTCATCATAATTTAAAAAATGAATATTTATAAATTTTCCAAACTGGTTTTAAGGGTTCATAAGTATCACAAAAATAATAGAGCAAAATAATGTTTTCAGTCTTTACTCACATTTACCCTTGTTAACATTTTGCTCCAATTATTCTATCACTTGCTATTTGTCATCAATCTACTTACCTACCTATGTTTATTTTTTATGAACCACAAACTGAGTTGCATACATCATAGTCCTTTATCCCTATATACTTCCCTTTGCATTTCCAAATAAAGGAATGTTGTAATATAACCATATTGCAGTTGTCAGTTGTAGCAAATTTAACTTTGATTCAATACTATTATGTCATGTATGATGATTATTTTAATTGAACCAGTAATGTTCTTAATAATATTTTCTCACTCTAGTACAGGCTACAGTACAGGTGGGTCATTAAATTTAATGGACATGTGTCTTTAATTTCCTTTAATCTGGAATAGTTGCCCAGTTTTTCTCTTGTAATATTGACTGTAATAGGTAGACAGCCCCTCCCCACAGAATTCCATGCTTTAATCTCTGGACTATGTAAATATGTTATATGGCAAACAGGAATTCTACAAATATGATTAAGAGTAAAGACCTTTTTTTTTTTTTGCGGTGCTGGGGATTGAACCCAGGGCCCAAGCCCTGAAAGAAAATGGATGCCAACCAAGAATCTTATACCCAGAACTTACTTTCAGATTTGATGACAAAATAAGATCCTTCCATGATAAACAAAAGCTAAAGGAATTTACAAAAAGAAAGACAGCATTGCAGAACGTTCTCAGCAAAATATTCCATGAGGAAGAGATGAAAAACAACGATGCAAATCAGCAATGGGAGGAACTAGCCTAAAGGAATAGCCAAATAAAGTGGAAACCAAATCATGTCAAAAAACAAAAATGAGTCAAATGACTGGGAATACAAATCATATCACAATAATAACCCTGAATGTTAATGGCTTGAACTCATCAATCAAAAGACATAGACTGGCAGAATGGATTAAAAAGAAAAATCCAAAAATTTGCTGCCTGCAAGAGACTCATCTCATAGAAAGAGATACCCATAGACTAAAGGTGAAAGGATGGGAAAAAACATACCATGCACACGGACACAGCAAAAAAGCTGGAGTATCCATCCTCATTTCAGATAATGTGGACTTCAAGCCAAAACTAGTCAGAAGGGATAAAGAAGGACATTACATACTGCTTAAGGGAAGCATAAATCAGCAAGACATAACAATCATAAACATCTATGCCCCGAACATTGGCTCATCCATGTATGTCAAACAAATCCTTCTCAATTCCAGAAATTAAATAGACCACAACACAATAATACTAGGCGATTTTAACACACCTCTCTCACCACTGGATAGATCTTCCAAACAAAAATTGAATAAAGAAACCATAGATCTCAATAACACAATCAACAATTTAGACTTAACTGACTTATATAGAATATACCATCCAACAAAGAACGAATACACTTTCTTCTCAGCAGCACATGGATCCTTCTCCAAAAGACCACATTTTATGCCACAAAGCTACTTTTAGCAAATACAAGAAGATAGAGATACTACCTTGTATTCTATTAGATCATAATGGATTGAAATTGGAAATAAATGACAGAATAAAAAACAGAAACTTCTCCAATACCTGGAGATTAAATAATACACTATTATATGATGAATGGATAACAGAAGACATCAGGAGGGAAATTTAAAAATTCTTAGAAGTAAACAAGAACAAAGACCCATCATATCAAAATCTCTGGGACACTATGAAAGAAGTACTTAGAGGAAGATTTATTTCATGGGGTGCATTCAACAAAAGAAGTAGAAATCAACAAATAAACGACTTAACATTACAGCTCAAAGCCCTAGAAAAAGAAGAGCAGACCAACACCAAAAGTAGTAGAAGACAGGAAATAGTTAAAATCAGAGCTGAAATCAACGAAACTGAAACAAAAGAAACAATCGGAAAAATTAACAAAATAAAGAATTGGTTCTTTGAAAAAATAAACAAAATTGATAAACCCGTAGCCACACTAACAAAGAGAAAGAGGGAGAAAACTCAAAAATTACTAAAATTCGGAATGAACAAGGAAATATCACAACACACACGAGTGAAATACAAAACATAATTAGAAGCTATTTTGAAAATCTATACTCCAACAAAACAGAAAACCTCAAAGACATCAACAAGTTTCTAGAGACATATGAATTACCTAAACTGAACGAGGAGGACATACACAACATAAATAAATCAATTTCAAGCAATGAAATGGAAGAGGTCATCAAAAGCCTACCAACAAAGAAAAGTCTGGAACCAGATGGGTTCTCAGCCGAGTTCTACAAAACCTTTAAAGAAGAGCTCATTCCAATACTTCTCAAAGTATTCCATAAAATAGAAGAGGAGGGAACCCTCCCAAACTCATTCTATGAAGCCAATATCACCCTGATACCTAAGCCAGACAGAGACACACCAAGGAAAGAAAATTTCAGACCAATATCCTTAATGAACATTGATGCAAAAATTCTCAACAAAATTTTAGCAAATCGCATACAAAAATATATTAAAAAGATAGTGCACCACGATCAAGTGGGTTTTATCCCAGGGATGTAAGGTTGGTTCAACATCCATAAATCAATAAATGTAATTCACCATATCAACAGACTTAAAGTGAAGAATCACATGATTATTTCAAGAAATGAAGAAAAAGCATTTGATAAAATATAGCATGCCTTCATGCTCAAAACACTAGAAAAAATTGGGGTAGTGGGAACATTCCTTAACATTGTAAAGGCCACCTACGCTAAGCCCATGGCCAATATCATTCTAAATGGTGAAAAACTGAAAGCATTCCCCCTAAAAACTGGAACAAGGCAGGGATGCCCTCTTTCACCACTTCTATTCAATATCGTTCTTGAGACTCTAGCCAGAGCAATTAGACAAACCAAAGAAATTAAAGGGATACGAATTGGAAAAGAAGAACTCAAACTATCCCTGTTCGCTGATGACATGATTAAATATTTAGAGGAACCTGGAAATTCCACCAGAAAACTCTTAGAACTCATAAGTGAATTCAGTAAAGTAGCAGGTTACAAGATCAATGATCATAAATCCAATGCATTTTTATACATAAGTGATGAATCTTCAGAAAGAGAAATTAGGAAAACTACCCCATTCACAATAGCATCAAAAAAAAAAAAAAAAAATACTTGGGAATCAATCTCACAAAAGAGGTGAAAGACCTCTACAATGAGAACTACAGAACACTAAAGAAAGAAATTAAAGAAAACCTTAGAAGATGGAAAGATCTCCCATGTTCTTGGATAGGAAGAATTAATATTGTCAAAATGGCCATACTACCAAAAGTGCTATACAGATTCAATGCAATTCCAATTAAAATCCCAATGGTGTACCTTACAGAAATAGAGCAAGCAATTATGAAATTCATCTGGAAGAATAAGAAACCCAGAATAGCTACAGCAATGCTCAGTAGAAAGAGCAAAGCCGGGGGTATCGCAATACCAGATCTTCAACTCTATTACAAAGCAATAGTAACAAAAACGGCATGATATTGGTACCAAAATAGACAGGTAGATCAATGGTACAGAATAGAGGACATGGACACAAAACCAAATAAATATAATTTTCTCATACTAGACAAAGGTGCCAAAAATATGCAATGGAGAACAGATAGCCTCTTCAACAAATGGTGCTGGGAAAACTGGAAATCCATATGCAACAGAATGAAACTAAATCCCTATTTCTCACCCTGCACAAAAATCAACTCACAATGGATCAAGGACCTCGGAATCAGACCAGAGACCTTGCATCTTATAGAAGAAAATGTAGGTCCAAACCTTGAACTTGTTGGCTTAGGATCAGACTTCCTTAACAGGACTCCCATAGTACAAGAAATAAAAGCTAGAATCAACCACTGGGATAGATTCAAACTAAAAAGCTTTCTCTCAGCAAAGGAAACTATGAGTAATGTGAACAGAGAACCTACAGAGTGGGAGAATATCTTTGCCACTCATACTTCAGATAGAGCACTAATTTCCAGAATCTATAAAGAACTCAAAAAACTCTACACCAAGAATACAAATAATCAAATCAACAAATGGGCTAAGGAAATGAACAGACACTTCACAGAAGAAGATGTACAAGCAATCAACAGATATATGAAAAAATGTTCAACATCTCTAGTAATAAGAGAAATGCAAATCAGAACTACCCTAAGATTTCATCTCACCCCAATTAGAATGGCGATTATCAAGAACACAAGCAACAATAGGTGTTGGTGAGGATGTGGGGAAAAAGGTACACTCATACATTGCTTGTGGGGTTGCAATTTAGTGCAGTCACTCTGGAAAGCATTATGGTGATTCCTCAGAAAGCTTGGAATGGAACCATCATTTGACCCAGCTATCCCATTCCTTGGCCTATACCCAAAGGACTTAAAATCAGCATACTACAGAGATACAGCCACATCAATGTTCATAGCTGCTCAATTCACTATAGCCAGATTGTGGAACCAACCTAGATGCCCTTCAGTTGATGAATGGATAAAGAAACTGTGGCATATACATACAATGGAATATTACCCCGCCATGAAGAATGATAAAATTATGGCATTTGCAGGCAAATGGATGAAATTGGAGGATATCATGCTAAGTGAGATAAGCCAATCTCAAAAAACTAAAGGACAAATGATCTCGCTCATAAGTGGATGAGGACATATAAGGGGGTGTAGGAGGGATTAGCGTTAGGGTTAGGGTTAGGTTTAGGGTCAGGGATAAGGAGGGTGGTAAGAATTGAGGAAGGAAGGACTTTATAGAGGGAAAAGAGGGGTGGGAGGGGTGGGGGGGAAGGGAAAAAATAACAGAATGAATCAAAGAGCATTGCCCTATGTAAATTTATGATTTTTAATTAAAGTAAATAAAAAAAAGAAAAAAAATAAGAGTAAAGACCTTTCCTTAGCAATGTTATCCTGGTTTACTAAAGCAGGTCCAATCTAATCCTTTGCAATCCCTCGAAAACAGAACTCTCTGTGGCAGGAGTGAGAGGGTACAGCAGAAGTGAGACATTTGAGGTCTGAGTGGACTAGAAATGCTACTGTTGGAGGCGGGGCACATGGAAAGCATGAGAAGGAATGTGGGTCACCTCTGGGAGCACAGTCTGCCCCTAGCAGATAAACAGCAAGTAACAGTTCTGTCTTGTTCTGGAACTGATCATGGGCAGCACTCTCTCTCCAGTACTTTCTTCTTTCTACTTGGATCTGGAGGTCTCTGGAGAGTGGTTTTAAGTTCTAGCCCTGCCCTGACTGGGCACCAGGGAAGGGGATCATGGGTGTTGCCTCTTACAGGATCCTTTTTAATCCTGGCAAACAGTCTGCAGCCGCAGTGTCTGCCCTGTCTGACTGTGACCAGGTGTTATCACAGGAAACTTGTTCATGTGAGGAAGCCCATTGATACTGATAAACTTCTCATGGTTGTTGTATGATCTGTTCCCCATTCATTTCTATCAAGAGAGCCACTCTCCAGGAACAGCCTGACCAGGCTGCTATGTCAGGTGAAACACAGAGCAGGTGACACAGAAAACACATGTAAAATAACAGAAGTATTTTATTCCTCACAGAGAACAGTGGTGTCCACAAGAGCCCATGAGACAGTAGAGTGCCCTAATATCAGAAGAGGAGAGAGTGACAGTGGGGACACACTCTTATTAATGTCCCTGAGCGTTACCCCAACGGTCACCCTCAGAATCATGGATGTGGGATGTTGAGTTTAAAAGCACAAAGAAGGGAAGCATGTAACATAGTTTTGGTGTTAAGCATCAGGTTTTTCATGGTCAGCAACTGCGAGACGTGTTGGAATTGGGGTCAGTGCGATGATGCATAGGAGAGCTATACTACAGTAGATGATCAGTTTAGCTAAGCCAAAGATGGCCGGTATGAATACGTGTCTATAGCTTACACAGGTCAGAAATGGGTCCAAGGCAGCAACCACATTAAACAAGTTCATGAGAATCCTAACAAACCTGAAAGCAGATTCATCTCCAGAACTTCCATAAACAAGCAAAACACTACTGTATCAAAGCTTTCTTTGGATCTTGTCAGACTAAGCAAAACACCCACCTGAGTTGTGTTGTATCCATATGTCCTCACCCTTCGCAGATGAGGCTCCCAGGCCCAGGAGGTAGGGCCGGGCCCCTGGAAACTTTGCAGAGGAAGGCAGCCCAGCCCAGGCAGTAGCTGTAAATTGAGGGGAACCTCTAGGAGGAAACTGACCAGCGAGACCTCCCCACTGGGTGAGTCTTCCCTGCCTGGTGAGGTTTCCCCACAAGGACGGTAAAACCAGAGACACAGGCCCAAACAGGCCTTGCCTCAGCCCACAGCCTAGGTCCCCTTTGGATGACCTGGTCAACAAGTGGAGGCACCTCTGCCCACTAGCAGGGAATATACCCCACCTGAAGGCCACCACTCCTAGAGAGGCAGCTTCCTTGTGGAGCACCGCATTATCAACTTCCTCCAAGACTTCAGCCTACTGAAGGCTAAGAGGGGATATATATAGAAATCTTCAGGGACATTGTAAATCAACAGAGGAAATCTGCAATATCTCAGCGGTCCACTGATATCTGAACAATATGAGAAAACAAGGAAAGAAAATGCTGCAAACAAATCTAGATGTTACATCAATAAAACCCAATGACAGCATGGCAGAAGAAATGACAGAAAAGGAGTTCAGAATGTACATAATTAAAATGATCAGAGAAGCAAACGATGAGATGAAAGAGCAAATGCAAGCATTGAATGATCGCACCAATCGACAGTTAAAAGAGCAAATACAGGAAGCAAAAGATCATTTCAATAAAGAGTTAGAGATATTGAAAAAAAACCAAACAGAAATCCTTGACATGAAGGAAACAATAAACCAAATTAAGAACTCCATAGAAAGCATATCCAATAGGATAGAACACCTGGAAGACAGAACCTCAGACATTGAAGACAAAATATTTAACCTTGAAAACAAAGTTGAACAAACAGAGAAGATGGTAAGAAATCATGAACAGAATCTACAAGAACTATGGGATATCATGAAAAGGCCAAATTTAAGAATTATTGGGATTGAGGAAGGCCTAGAGAAACAAGCCAAAGGAATGAACAACCTATTCAATGAAATAATATCAGAAAATTTCCCAAATCTGAAGAATGAAATGGAAAATCAAGTTCAAGAGGCTTACAGGACTCCAAATACACAAAATTACAACAGACCCACACCAAGGCACATTATAATGAAAATACCTAACATACAAAATAAAGACAGAATTTTAAAGGCTGTGAGAGAAAAGAACCAAATTACATTCAGGGGGAAACCAATACGCATATCAGCAGATTTTTCAATCCAGATCCTAAAAGCTAGAAGGTCCTGGAACAACATTTTTCAAGCCCTGAAAGAAAATGGATGCCAACCAAGAATCTTATACCCAGCAAAACTTACCTTCAAATTTGACGATGAAATAAAATCCTTCCATGATAAACAAAAGCTAAAAGAATTTACAAAAAGAAAGCCAGCATTACAGAACATTCTCAACAAAATATTCCATGAGGAAGAGATGAAAAACAAAGAAGCAAATCAGCAAAGGGAGGAATTATCCTAAAGGAATTGTCAAATAAAGGAGGAAACAAGTTGTGTCAAACAAATAAATAAACAAAATTTTAAAAATGAACCAAATGACCGGGAAACCAAATCATTTCTCTATAATAACCCTGAATGTTAATGGCCTGAATTCATCAATCAAAAGACATAGACTGGCAGACTGGATTAAAAAGAAAGATCCAACAATATGTTGCCTGCAAGAGACTCACCTCATAGAAAAAGATACCCATAGATTAAAGGTGAAAGGATGGGGAAAAACATACCATGCACATGGACTCAGCAAAAAAGCTGGAGTATCCATCCTCATTTCCGATAATGTGGACTTCAAGCCAAAGTTAGTCAGAAGGGATAAAGAAGGTCATTTCATACTGCTTAAGGGAAGCATAAATCAGCAAGATATAACAATCATAAACATCTATGCCCCAAACAGTGGCTCATCTATGTATGTCAAACAAATCCTTCTCAATTTCAGAAACCAAATAGACCACAACACAATAATACTAGGTGATTTTAACACGCCGCTCTCACCACTGGACAGATCTTCCAGACAAAAATTGAACAAAGAAACCATAGATCTCAACAACACAATCAATAATTTAGACTTAACGGACATTTATAGAATATTCCATCCAACCAAGAGTGAATACACTTTCTTCTCAGCAGCACATGGATCCTTCTCTAAAATAGACCATGTATTATGCCACAAAGCTAATGTTAGCAAATACAAGAAGATAGAGACACTAGCATGTATTCTATCAGATCATAATGGATTGAAGTTAGAAATAAATGAAAGAGTAAAACACAGAAACTATTCCAACATCTGGAGATTAAACAATATGCTATTATATGATGAATGGATAACAGAAGATATTAGGAAGGAAATTAAAAATTTCTTAGAGGTAAATGAGAACAAAGAAACATCATATCAAAATCTCTGGGACACTATGAAAGCAGTACTTAGAGGGAAATTTATTTCATGGAGCGCATTTAATAAAAGAAGTAAAACTCAACAAATAAACAACCTAACACTACAGCTCAAAGCCTTAGAAAAAGAAGAACAGACCAGCACCAAAAGTAGTAGAAGACAGGAAATAGTTAAACTCAGAGCTGAAATCAATGAAATTGAAACAAAAGAAACAATACAAAAAATTGACAAAATAAATTGTTGGTTCTTCGAAAAAATAAACAAAATTGATAAACCTTTAGCCACACTAACAAAGAGAAGACGAGAGAAAACCCAAATCACTAAAATTCGGAATGAACAAGGAAATATCACAACAGACAGGATGGAAATACAAAACATAATTAGAAGCTATTTTGAAAATCTATACTCCAACAAAATAGAAAATTTCGAAGACATCAACAGGTTTCTAGAGACATATGAATTGCCTAAACTGAATGAGGAGGACATAAACAATTTAAATAGACCAATTTCAAGTACTGAAATAGAAGAAGTCATCAAAAGCCTACCAACAAAGAAAAGTCCGGGACCAGATGGGTTCTCAGCCGAGTTCTACAAAACCTTTAAGGAAGAGCTCATTCCAATACTTCTCAAAGTATTCCATAAAATAGAAGAGGAGGGAACCCTCCCAAACTCATTCTATGAAGCCAATATCACACTGATACCTAAACCAGACAGAGACTCATCAAGGAAAGAAAATTTCAGACCAATATCCTTAATGAACATCGACGCAAAAATTCTCAACAAAATTTTAGCAAATCGCATACAAAAACATATTAAAAAGATAGTGCACCATGATCAAGTGGGTTTCATCCCAGGGATGCAAGGTTGGTTCAACATCAGGAAATCAATAAACGTAATTCATCATATTAATAGACTTAAAGTCAAGAATCACATGATTATTTCAATAGATGCAGAAAAAGCATTTGATAAAATACAGCACCCCTTCATGCTCAAAACACTAGAAAAAATAGGGATAGTGGGAACATTCCTTAATATTGTAAAGGCCATTTATGCTAAGCCCATGGCTAATATCATTCTAAATGGTGAAAAACTGAAAGCATTCCCCCTAAAAACTGGAACAAGGCAGGGATGCCCTCTTTCACCACT
Organism: Sciurus vulgaris; assembly: GCF_902686455.1. Taxonomy (NCBI): domain Eukaryota; kingdom Metazoa; phylum Chordata; class Mammalia; order Rodentia; family Sciuridae; genus Sciurus; species Sciurus vulgaris. The sequence continues at coordinate 79,148,623 of NC_136472.1, forward strand.
TCTATTCAACATCGTTCTTGAGACTCTGGCCAGAGCAATTAGACAAACCAAAGAAATTAAAGGGATACGAATTGGAAAAGAAGAACTCAAACTATCCCTGTTCGCTGATGACATGATTATATATTTAGAGGAACCAGGAAATTCCACCAGAAAACTCTTAGAACTCAGTAAAGTAGCAGGTTACAAGATCAATGCCCATAAATCCAACGCATTTTTATACATAAGTGATGAATCTTCAGAAAGAGAAATTAGGAAAACTACCCCATTCACAATAGCCTCGAAAAAAATAAAATACTTGGGAATCAATCTCACAAAAGAGGTGAAAGACCTCTACAATGAGAACTATACAACACTAAAGAAAGAAATTAAAGAACACCTTAGAAGATGGAAAGATCTTCCATGTTCTTGGATAGGAAGAATTAATATTGTCAAAATGGCCATACTCCCTAAAGTGCTATACAAATTCAATGCAATTCCAATTAAAATCCCAATTGTGTACCTTACAGAAATAGAGCAAGCAATTATGAAATTCATCTGGAAGAATAAGAAACCCAGAATAGCTAAAGCAATCCTTAGCAGGAAGAGTGAAACAGGGGGTATTGCAATACCAGATCTTCAACTCTACTACAAAGCAATAGTACCAAAAACGGCATGGTATTGGTACCAAAATAGAAAGGTAGATCAATGGTACAGAATAGAGGACACGGACACAAACCCAAATAAATACAATTTTCTCATACTAGACAAAGGGGCCAAAAATATGCAATGGAGAAAAGATAGCCTCTTCAACAAATGGTGCTGGGAGAATTGGAAATCCATATGCAACAGAATGAAACTAAACCCATATCTCTCACCATGCACGAAACTAAACTCAAAATGGATTAAGGACCTCGGAATCAGACCAGAGATCCTGCAGATTATAGAAGAAAAAGGAGGTCCAAATCTTCACCTTGTTGGTCTAGGATCAGACTTCCTTAACAGGACTCCCATAGCACAAGAAATAAAGGCTAGAATCAACCACTGGGATAGATTCAAACTAAAAAGCTTTCTCTCGGCAAAGGAAACTATCAGCAATGCGAAGAAAGAGCCTACAGAATGGGAGAATATCTTTGCCAATCATACTTCAGATAGAGCATTAATCTCCAGAATCTATAAAGAACTCAAAAACTCTACTCCAAGAATTCAAATAATCCAGTTAACAAATGGGCCAAGGAAATGAATAGACACTTCACAGAAGAAGATCTACAAGCAATCAACAAACATATGGAAAAATGTTCAACATCTCTAGTAATAAGAGAAATGCAAATCAAAACCACCCTAAGATTCCATCTCACCCCAATTAGAATGGCGATTATCAAGAATACGAGCAACAACAGGTGTTGGCGAGGATGTGGGGAGAAAGGTACACTCATACACTGCTGGTGGGGCTGCAAATTAGTACAGCCACTATGGAAAGCAGTGTGGAGATTCCTTAGAAAACTTGGAATGGAACCACCATTTGACCCAGCTATCCCACTCCTTGGCCTATACCCAAAGGACTTAAAATCTGCATACTACAGAAATACAGCCACATCAATGTTCATAGCTGCTCAATTCACAATAGCCAGACTGTGGAACCAACCTAGATGCCCTTCAATTGATGAGTGGATAAAGAAACTGTGGTATATATATACTATGGAATATTACTCAGCCATAAAGAATGATAAAATTATGACATTTGCAGGCAAATGGATGAAATTGGAGAATATCATGCTAAGTGAGATAAGCCAATCTCAAAAAGCCAAAGGACGAATGATATCACTAATAAGTGGAGGATGACACATAATGGGGGGGAGGGAAGGGTTAGAGTTAGGGTTAGGGAGGGGGGCAAGTATGGAGGAAGGAACTACTGTATAGAGGGTAAAGAGGGGTGGGAGGGGTGGGGGGAAGGGAAAAAATAACAGAATGAATCAAACAACAACAACAAAAAAAAAAAAAGAACTCCAAAAACTTAACACCAAAAAAAAAAAAAAAAAAAAAAAAAACAAATAAACCAAATAACCCAATCAAAAAATGGGGTAAGGAACTGAACAGATATTTAACAGAAGAAAAAAATAAAATTGATCAACAAATACATGAAAAAATATTGAAAACCACTAGCTATTGTGAATTGATTTGCTATAAACATTGATGTGGCTTCGATATTGTAGTATGCTAATTTTAAGTCCTTTGGGTATAAACTGAAGAGTGGTATAACTGGATCAAATGATGGATCCATTCCAAGTTTTCTGAGAATTCTCCACACTGCTTTCCAGAGTGGCTGCAACTCCACCAGCAATGTAAAAGTGTACCTTTTCCCCCACATCCACACCAACATCTATTATTGTTTGTGTTCTTGATAATAGCCATTCTAATTGGAGTAAGATGAAATCTTAGAGTTATTTTAATTTGCATTTCTTTAATTACTAGAAATGTAAAACACATTTTCATATATTTATTAATCACCTGTTTGTCTTCTGTAAAGTGTCTGTCCAGTTCCTTGGCCCATTTATTATTGGGTTCTTTGTATTTTTGGTGTAAAGTTTTGTAAGTTCTTTATAAATTTTGAAGTGTGTGTGGAAAATATTTTATGTTGTAATCCCATCAATTTTTATAACAGCTCAATTTATAATAGCTAGATTATGGAACCAACCTAGATGTCCTTCAACAGGATACTGTTCTTCAATAAAGAAACTGTGGTATATATGTACAATGGAATATTATTCAGCCATAGAAAAGAATAATATTGTGGCATTTACAGATCAATGAATCAATTATAGAATATCATGCTAAGTGAAATAAGCCAATTCCAAAAAAATGAAGGCCTAATGTTTTCCCTGATAAGCGAATGATGATATATAATGGGGTGGGGGATGAGAGAAGAATGTAAGAACTTTAGATTATGTAGAAGTAAATAAGAGGGAGGAGAGCAGGAAAAGGGGTGGAATGAGACAGACATCATTACCCTATGCACATGTATGATTACATGAATGGTATGAATCTACAGCATGCACAACCATAAAAATGAAATGATATACCCCATTTGTGTACAATGAATCAAAATGCAGTCTGTAAAAAAATAAAAATGATAAATAATTTTAAAAAATATTGAACACCTCTAGCAATTAGATAAATACAAATCAAATCTACACTGAGATTTCCTCTCACTCCAGTCAGAATGGCCACTATCAAGAATACAAGCTACAATAATGTTGGCGAGAACGTGGGGGAAAAGGCACACTCATAAATTGCTGGTAGGACTGCAAATTGGTGCAACCACTCTGGAAAGCAGTATGGTGATTCCTCAGAAAACCTGGAATAGAACTACCATTTGATCTGTTTATGCCACTCCTCCGTTTATACCCAAAGGACTTAAAATCAGCATACTACAGTGACACAGCCACATCAATGTTGATAGCAGCTCAATTCACAATAGCTAAGCTATGGAACCAACATAGGTGTCCTTCAACAGAAACTGGATAAAGAAAATGTGGTGTATATAAACAATGGACTGTTACTCAGCCTTAAGAAGAATGAAATTATGGCATTTGCAGTTAAATGGATGGAGCTTGAGAAGATCATGCTAAGTGAAATAAGCCAATCCTGGAGAACCAAAGGCCAAATGTTTTCCCTGATAAGCGGACGCTAATCCACAGTAAGTAGTGGGGCACTAAGAAAGAACAGAGGTACTTCGGATCATACACGGGGAGTGAAGGGAGTGGGGCAGGTATGAAAGAGGAAAGGACCGTGGAATGAATCGGACATTATCACCCTATTTGCATGTACGACTGTACGACTGGTGTGACTCTGCACCATGTACAACCAGAAGAATGAGAAGTTATATTCCACTTGTGTAGATGTGTCAAAATACATTCTTCTGTCATGCATAACTAATTAGAACAAATAAAGATTTTAAAAAAGTTAAAACTACTGTGTTGAAATTGTGGAATAATAAGGTTCCTTTTTTAAAAAAATTAGGCAGTCCTAATTTTCTTAACCTCTGTCATTCTTGGAATCAACTCTTTCTCTGAGGAGTTTTGGATTCTTTTAATGGGGAACAGTATTTTTTTAAATCAAAATCTGGTTGTGGGGTGTTCACTTTTCTTTTTAAAGAATGTTTTCCAAAGATATTGATCTCTAAGTTGGCTTTTTGTTTTCTTCAGAGCTTTAATAATTGAATTTTATCAGTTTCTGTCTTCCATTGTTCCTAAGGAGAAGGCCACAATCATCGTCACCTGTATACATGGGTCTTTTTTCTGAATGCCTTTCACATCTGTTTTCTGTCTTTATTTTCATCAATATGATGTGCTCTTACTATGTCTCATTTTTGTAATTATCCTGCTTTAGAGATGAAATTTCTTGGAACTTCAAATTATTATATTTTCTTTGATTTGACTTACCTTGATTTGAAATATTTTCAATTTTTTCTCATATTCTAATTATCTTCATGTTTGGAGCTGTAATTGTATATATCACATTGTGCAGAATTTGGACGTGTCCTTTTTCTTTCAAAACTCCTTTCATTTTGTATTTAATGTGGCATACAATCTATAGTTCCATCTTCAATTTCACTGACATTTCATCTATATTTTCAGTCTGTTTTTAATCCATCTATTTAGTTCTTAATCATTCAAAATCTTATTTTATTTAAGAATTTCCTTTTTTTTCTCTTTTGTTATTCAGTGTCCATGTTTCTGCTAAAGTTCTCACATACCTTCCTGTGTGTTACTATCTTCTTTACTGCTAGATCCCCTAGGATTTTTGCAGTAGATTTTTATGCAGATGTTTGGTTTAAACTCATTTAATCACTGCAGTTGGATGTTCCTGTTTCTATTCATGATTGTGGGTCATATGTTACTGATTATTTTTATTTATTATTAACCTTAATTGTATCCTGAGTATTTTCAAAATAATTTGGTAGAGATTGAGGTAAAAAAAAAATTACCTATGTTCAGGAAAGGTTGATTGTTAGTCTATCTGATTGTTAGTCTTCTAGTGTATAGGCTATTTTTTTTTTTTTTTTTTTTTTTTAATTAAGGCTGAGCTGTTTGGGGCTTGTTGCAGAATTAGTTAGATTCCATTGCAAAAGTAGGGTTAGAAATTTCCTTTCTGGAGAGGGTCTGCATTGATTTCAGATCCTAAATGCCTTGTATCTGATCCAAGGAAGAGCTCTCTTTGCTTTACAAGGCAGATGACATCTTCTAGTCCTTTCTCTCTCTCCCACATCCCCCTTCTCCACTCTTAACCCCAATTTTTATCTTCTTTCTTTTGCTGCCTCTTCCCCACTTTCTGAGTAGAATGTAATTAATTTGGAGGAATTTCTCTCTGCTCTTCCCCCTAGCCCTAAGTCACGGGAAATCAAAGCCTGAATATCCAGTGGGATTAGGGTTTGGCTAACTCAGTCCTCTTTCTTCTCACACAATTACTCTGAGGTGAATAACTTAAGTTCCTAGAGATTTATTCTCCAATTTTCTACTCCTTCCCCAAATTTTGTAGCTCCAATACCAAGTGAATTTTCTCTTTTTCTCCTCACTGATGTTTTCGGGACTTTATCCTTGTCCCCAATAATTGGTCAGTATTGGTGAAAAAAATCTTGAAGGGTAACTTAGTTTTTATCTGTGATTGTTTGGATGCTTTCCTGTCATAACCATCCACACTCAGCTGTGAAAATGCAAGGCTGGATTCCCTTTACCCTCCCAAACAGATTCTTCTTCCTCCTTCCACTTTATTCAGAGATAAGAGCTGCCATGGACCCAATATATGTTATGAAGGTTTTGTCTCTTCTCAAAGTTTAATTCATTAGTTTGTGCAGATTCATTTCTCTCCTAATGTGTGGGGGAGAGACAAATAAAATAATAAATAATAATTTTATAGACTACCCAGCTTGTTTAGTCTGTTAGGGGAAATTATGGTTTCTTGTGATTTTTAATATTCATTCAGGGAGTTAAATGCTTCTGGAATTAAAAAAAAATAGCATATGCCAACACTTATATCATTAATCCTCACAAGGCTACCTTAATGCAGGTATTATCATTTGCACTATTTTCCAGACATGGAAACTGAGGGCTTATAGGTGTAAACAACTTGATCAATTTTGCAAGCCAGTTAGATCAAGATCTCCATGTTGCAACAGGTATAGCCAGTTTAAAAGAAAACTCATAGATTCTCTCATATGAAATTATGCTGAAAGCTAGAGAATCTCATTATAAATTATGAAATTTGCATCTCAGTGAGAATCCATATATAGCATAAAGATTATTTTGTGAACACAGCATTTAGATTACATTTCTAAAGTGGCATCCATCTCTGTCCAAAAAATATTTCACAATTTTAAACCTCAGGAACCTATTTTGAGAGAAATATATATCTGATTATATGCTAACAGTCACAACATGCCAAGTTCCTTCTGTGTACCAGATATGGCATTAGATTCTTTACATACCTCTCCCTTAATCATCACAGATTCCTTTCCAATAAGAATTTCTCTCAAGCACTAAGTCAGTAGCAAGCCACCTATAACTCTGCTGGATCACACAGCTAACAAAGACAAGGAAATGGAAGGTGACCCTACATGTTATGTGACCAACATTGGTCCTCCTTCTATTCTTCTAAAAGAGATTGACAAATCAAGGGAAAAAAAAAAAAAAAAAAAAAAAAAAAAAAAACATGAAACTATGTAAGATGAAACAGAAATCTGTACTCCTTCATCTCATCCACATTACTCTAATTCTGCAGCTACTTTATGGCTTTTAGTTAAACTGGAAGGAATGATGTTCACTCTGAGGTAGGAAGTTAAGATATAATGTAAAGCAGAAAGAGCACAATACCCAGGTTTGAAGGCATGCTATGTATAGGAAATGTGACTTGGTCAAATAGTGGAACATCTCTTAGTTATCTAATCTGTAAAATCAAATTAATAATAATACCTCCCTCATAAGCTAGGAATAAAGAATCAATGACACAGCATATTTGAAGTGCTTAACAAAGCACCTGTTCCTTAAAAGTTTGCAGGTGCAAAAACAGGACTCCAAATCCAGGCTGATACCAGTGTCACACTCTTAAAATGAAAGAATTCTACAGGCAGACAAAGCACACATGTATGGGGGTTGGAGAATTTTATGGAACTCTTTGATAGGAAATAGTCTTTAAGAATTCAAGCCCACAGAGCTAATAAGTTTTACTTCCAAGTACTTAAATACAGACTTACTTGGAAATAATGAAGATAAATATGGAAGTGCCATGGAAAGTATAATATTGCTATGGCCAATGAGGAAACAATTAATTTTAAAACGGCTTTTTTCATGAAGTCAAAAAGAAAATAAGATTGATGGGCAACACTGTTTCCACTGACTGATAAAAGTGTTTTATTGCTGTACTTTTATTTCCAAGAATAGTGTCTCCTGTATAAAAGGGGTTTGATGACTGTTTAATGAGTACCTGGCCACATTCTTTCTAATTCATATAAATAAAATTTTTATTTACTTGTAATCTTGGTCCCAATAATGCACAAACACACACCCACCCACGTGTGTGTATGTGTGTGTATGTGTGTGTTTGTGTGTGTGTGTGTGTGTGTATGTGTGTGAGTGTGTGTGTGGGGGGGTGGTGTGTGTAAACTTGTGCTCCTTCTGTCTCAGCCTCCTGAGTCACTGGGATTAGAGGCATGTGCCACAGCACCCAGTGAGGTATAATTTCCAGAGATCAATGTTTTCTCTGATGGGTGGAAGCTAACCCACAATAAGGAGGGAGAAGGGAAGAATAGTAATTCAGCAGATTAAATAAAGGGAAATGAAGGGAAGGGGGGATAGGAAAAGGAAAGACAGTGGAATGAAGCTGAAATAACTTTCCTATGTACATATATGAATGCAGCATTGTGAATGTCACCACATGGACATCCATAAGAAAGTGGTCCTACATAGAATAAGATATATTCCATGCTTGTACAATTTCATCAAAATAAATTCTACTATCATGTACAACTAAAAAGAATTAATAAAAAATTTTAAGGATATTTTTAAAAGGAATTTGTATTTGACTCTATATAAATGCTTAATGGTGGCTTATCCAAAAGGGAAGTATTACTTTCAGAAGGTATGTGCAGATATAAGCTGGATTTAGAACTGGTACAGCACTACTATAGTGGTGGGTCCATGAGATACTTTCAGGGTTCTGCTCCCCCAGTCTTAGTATGCAGTTCAGGGGACTAGACAGAGTAATAGGCAAGAAGAACTTTGACTCTACCACTTAAATAACAGTAGATGAAGAGGCACCCATCTCTGTCCCCTCTTGTATTCCTGAGGCTAGCCTTGGCAACATAATTAAACACAATTTCTTAAAAACAGTAATAACAATGAGGAAATAGCCAAGACTCAGAAATACATTTCAAATTTAGAAGTTTCATTTGTATTTGTATAGAAAATGAGAAACCATAATAATAATAATAAATTTACCTATCATTATATTACTATGTCTTTCTCTTTGCATCTACAAAATTTACTTTAAAAATTTTGCCTCCCATGTCTGCCCTAACTCAGACTATCATAAGTTTTTGTCTAGATTATAACAATTTTCAAGTAACTGCAATTCAAATCTCTACCATGGGCTTCCTTTATTTCATTAACCACACAATTGCAGAATGAAAACAAGCAATTTTTCACTCTTGTGATTAAAATTCCACAATGCCTTCTTATTCCCCTTATAACGAAATGTAAACATCATGGCCTTCAACATTTTATCATGTGACCTTTGACAAATCTCCATCATTTTTCTTTCCCAATCTCTTCTTCTCACTGGTCAAGACAGCTTCATCTCCTCTCAGTTCTTTAATCACAGCAAACATTTTCCTTATCAAGACATTTTACTTTCACTTGCCTCTGCACAAAGGCATTTTACAAGTTTGGAATGTAGGATTGGAGAGGCTACTGACAAGTCCGATCCTGAGTAGAGGCTTTGTTCAATACTCACTGGTCTTGACCCATTAACTCTCTACAAACCACCTATGAAAATCCCCATTTTTTTGAAAAATGTATACTCTTACATTGCTGGTGGAACAGAAAATTGGTACAACCACTCTAGAAAGCAATATGAAGATTCCTCAGAAAATCTGGAATGGAACCATGATTTGATCCAATTATTCCACTCATAGGTTTATACCCAAAGTATCTAAAAGCCGTATACTACAGTGATGCAGCCACATCAATGTTTATAGCAGCTCAATTCACAATAGCTAAAATATGGAACCAATCTAGGTTCCTTTTAATAGATGAATGGATAAAGAAAATACAATATATATACACAAAAGAATATTACTTAGCCATAAAGAAGAATGAAATTATGGCATTTGCTGGAACTGGAGACTATCATGCTAAGTGAAATAAGCCAATGCCAAAAAACCAAAGGCTGAATGTTCTCTCTGATATGTGGATGCTAACACACAATAAGTCGGGGGAGGAGAGGAAAGACTGGAAGTTCATTGGATTAGACAAAGGGAATGAAGGAAAGGGAGTGGGTGGGTGTAAGAAAGACAGTAGAATGAATTGGACATAACTGTCCTATGTTCACATATGAATATACAACCGATGAAACTCCACATCATGTACAACAAGAAGAAAGGTATCCTAATTAGAATGGTGCATCCCATGTATGTATAATATGTCAAAATGCACTCTAGTGTCAAAAAAGAACAAGTAAAAAAAATAAAAACTAAAAATAGAAAGTCCTCACTTTTAAAATCTGTGTAATATTTTATGTAAATATATATAATAAAATGCACACACATTAGAATATTATTAGATTTATAAGAAAAGTTGAAGACAGTTCAATGTTCCTGCACACCCCCACATCCGGTTTGTTAATACATTATGTTATTATGGTGCATTTTTCACAATTAGTGACCCAATATTGGGTCACTGTTCTTTGCTAAACTCGTAATTTATTTGGATCTCATTATTTTTTCTCTAATATTCTTTTTTCTGTTCCATGGCCCATTTAGCAAACCAAGTTGAGTACTTTGGGTTTTTAGTCTTTCTTTGCTTTTGAAAGTATACTTTAAAATTTCAAAGAGCACAGGTTAAGTCTTTTAGAGAATGACCTGTTTTCAGAACACCTTTAGGGTTTTCTGGTGTTTTGTTTGGTTTGGTTTTTTTTACGATTTAACTGATAAACATAATATCAAACTAACTTTCTGAGTTGATATTAATCTTGATTCCCTGCCTATAGAAAACTGACTTAGCCATTTGAAAAGCAACTTTTCCTTCCTTCCTATAGTATACTCCTTGAAAAAAGTCATTATGCATATCCCATGGGTAACCACTGGGAAGTTAAGCTCCACTTCTTGAGGATGGAGTATCTACATAAATTATTTGGAATTCACTTGCTTGGGAGACTTGTCTTTTTGGCCAAATTGGGTTTGTTTATTACTTTATTTATATTAGTTTGAATTCATTCTTTTTTTTTTTTCTTATAATGCAAAACTGTGCTGTTCACCTTTCTGCACAAATTGCTGCAATTTCGGCCATTGAGAACTCTTTCATTTGTCTCCCCATACCTTTGTCCCCACCATTATGGGATGTTTAAAAAATATCTTTCCTACTTTCTGTAACTATACAATGCTAAAATATAATTTAGTTTATTACCTTTTTAAGATTAAAAATTAGGCATTTATTAAGTATCTCTGATTTTCTTTCTTTTTTTTTTTAAATTGGTATTAGAATTGAAGATTTGGTCACTAGGTTTGCTTATTATCATGTTAGTCCTTCAGTGAGTAGAGATAAGAAATATGTGTGCTCATGTTTATATGTAAACCCATAAATATACATATATTTAGAATTATGTAGACATCGTTTATAACTACTGTTAAATATGCTTTCATAGTGTTGTATTTAATTCTAATCCATGGTCACCTTGATTCTTCTAGTCTTCATACTTTCTTATCTAGAAATTATCATTCCAACAGTAATAAGTCTGACTTCAGCCATTTATTGTCCATTTACATATTTGCTCACTCACAATATTTATCTCCAGTGGTTTCAGCATTTTTAACCTATACCCCTGGGAGAAAACAATTTACCAACTGGAGTCCAACTTTTTGTTTTTTCAATTTTCTTTTACCTTTAATCTTACAATTTTCAGTCATTTCCAACATTCCATTTTACCTTTCTCCTACACCTTTCAATGAAGTTATTTTATATACTACTATTACATTTTATCTGTGAATATTTTATTATCACTGTCATCAATTAAAATGCAAAATTCATGATGCTTTACAGATTTTTTCCATTGCAATTAGAATAGTGGCAAGAAAATAATATTTCAAAAAATAATTATTGAGTGAAAAGAGAAATGAAGCCTATAAAGACCCACAATCTTTTCTAATGTTGGAACCTTGAAAGTGTTGCTTATTTACCAGTCACCCTCAGCCTCTTTTACCATTTTTACCACTAGAAGCAATGAGAGAGACAGTGACATGTCACAGACATAGGATAGTGACAGTTTCCAAAATGTGGGGACATTATTAGAGTCATTGACATTGGTAATTCCTGACTCCTTTAATTAGAGTGTAGAGTTAGTAATTAATCGCCAGCTAGATGCTTGTTGTATTTTTCTTTCAGAGAGACCATCTTGTCAAACTTTAGTTCCCTATGCTATACTTAACCTCACTCTTCTTGTAAAACCAGTAGGGAATTTGAGGATTCAATGGAGACAGGGTAGAGAGTGGGATATAAAGGAGAGCTCACTCATGAACTCCCTTCTGTCTTCACGGAGTCATCTGCACTTCTGGAGGCAGCCCCACATGCCTTATATATATCAATATACCAAATAAGCAATTCAGAAAATATCTACTCTGTGATATTCCTAAAGATCCTGAGTTCCCAAAGATACGTAGTCAGATACGAGAAAACTAGATCTGTCTCAAAGAACAATGAGAACCTCTTTTCCCTTTTCTCTCTGTTCCGAGAGGTACTGAGGGCTAATGGAAGGAACACAGAGTTGATAGCTAACATTTGCTGAATATATACATTTGCCATGTGGTCTTCTATGCTGTTCACAAATATTATTAATTGGCACAATAGTCATCTGATATAGATGTTATGATTTCCATTTTACAATAGAAAAGAATGAGTCAAAGAGATATTAAGAGCTGGTTCAAAGTCACAGTACTAGTAAAACATGTAGATTCTTGCAGTCTAATTACAGACATTGTATTTAAGCACTATATTATGTGAAGAGTTTAAAATCAGTCAAATCTGACTTTAAGTCCCCTTCTTAATAAGTGAGCATACTTGGGCTATTTAATTAAATCTCTGTAAGCTAGTTTTATTATGTGTAAAATGAATAATACACTATTTTCCACTGTCTTTACAACTTAAAATGAAAGCATAATGTCTTGTAGTTGGTAAATAAAAAGCACTCAAAATACATATTTGTACTTATACCTCATACTGTCATAAGCAAAAATTTACAATCTGCTAGAGAAATTTATCACTTTAAGATCTATTATTTAATAAGATGTGCAATAGGGAGATAATTTCAGAAGCCCAGGGTTTTGGAATCCTTACTAGCAAGCTTATGTTCTAGGTGCTTGGTATCCAATGAACAATAGAATAGAAAAATTTAGTCTATTAAAAATAGATCAATTAATGAAGGTAACGTTCTAGAAAAACAGATACATAATCTTAGGACAGTGGATACTTAAAAGAAAAATAAAAGGTTAAGAAGACCGAGTGATGAATATTTTAAACTGGCAGAGAAAAAGATTCTCAAGAGACAAATTTTATGTGGCTCTTGAATGGAAGACATTACCTAATAAGTTTGTAACAGAGAAAAGGACTTTCCTGTTTTCAGAGCTGCAGACTCAAAGGCCCTGAGGCAGGAACATACTTGGCATATTTAAGGAATCATTAGGATTCTAGGAAAGCTGATGCCAAGTAATTTAGCTGAGATAAGATGACTTATGGGGGGTAAACAATAGCCAGATTACATTATAAGATTATATCATAATTTATTGTGTAAGCAATGATAAGGATGTTGGTTTTTATGCTACACGACTGGAGGTTTGTATCAACTTTGGCCTCCAATAAGCATTTGCTAAAACAAAATTATATGCACAAGAAATATGCCGAAGGAAGTGAATTTTTAAAATAAAGAGGAAGGAATCAAAACCATATAAGAGAAATTTCAGACTGTGATGCAGATATAGCTCCTGTGAAAAGATAAAAGCAAACAAGAAGGATCAGCTAAAGCTAGCTTAAAGTGAAAAGTTATTAAATGTATGGGCAAGTCCAATAGGGAGGTCCTCAGCCAACATCTCTATTAGAAGAGTTCTCTGCCAGGAAAAGTAGCTGCATCAATACCCTAACCTTAACACCACTAAGGTACTGGTTGGAAGAATTTTTCTCCATGATGAATATAAGCAACAATAGCCAGAAGATATTATATATTGTGCTCCCAGAGGCATGGTGTAATAAGGAAGAAAAGCATTTGCTATGGTTTGATGGCGTTTGCTTCCTAGACTCTGTAGAAAAGTCTAGGAAAGACTTTTCACAAAGAGGAAAGAAAAGTGGCAGGAAGTGGCAATGAGAATCAAAGGAAACACCTACTCACCCCTCCAGGATCACAGCATTTGAGAAAGTTGACTGCATGGAAGGCATCAGTCCTCAAGTAGCACCTGGCTGATCTATCAGGTCAGAATACTGAAGAGGTAGTCAGAGATAAAGAATGAGGGTCAGGGTTGACCTGAATGGCTTAGACTCAGTGTGGTAACAGAGGAAAAGGATTGTAGTTCATTATGAAGCCAGTACTAATGATCATTCACAGGAAGATGGCAATCAGCTCTAATTATAGACGTGGAGGGAGATTGAACTCCTACGAAGTGTAGCTTGCTTTGATGAGCAAAGATCATGTATGTGGGAGATGTGGCAATCTCAACAGTAGTAAATACAATTCCATACACACCTCTTCAAGTCTCCTGGTGAAAGGTCAGGTAAGGAATGGACTTACCAGAACATAGATGACTTGACACTTTTAAGATATGATAGTGTCTACTACATGTTATGTGGTTTTAGAAATTCATGTGAATCTTAAAGATCTTTGCAAGTTACATATTCTTGGAACTCTGTATCATCTTTCTGTTTATCTACTGTCTGATGTGGTGTTATTCACTTTATATGTACTAATGTGTAAACAGCTGAAAACCACCACTTAGTCTTCACTAAACTGTACCTCATTTAATGTTCATAATAAATTAATAAAGGCATAGTGTAATAAGCTTCATTTCTAATATATGTATAGGTATGTACATGAATAAAGGGACTTACACTAAAAATTAAAAAGAAATTCTTATATCATATAGCTGATAATGGAAAAATCTGGATTTAAATTCAGAATGCCTGATTTAAGGCCTATATTCGTTTAATGAAAAGATAAAAATGATGCAACTCACATTCTTAGCAAGCAGCTCATGCTCTATCTTGAAGAAAGGGAGGGGAACCAACAAAGTAGCACACTGTGATACACAAACCAGTGACTAAATAATCACCAAGGAGGTGACACTTGAAATGAGTTGTGAAGAATCAGTGAACATTATTTGGGTGAGAAGAAAATGAATAAGATTCAGGGCTGTGTGTGTGTGTGTGTGTGTGTGTGTGTGTGTGTGTGTGTGTGAAGTTCTGGGGTTCGGAAGATGAAGAGAAGGACTAGATGTAGGTGGTAATGGACTTTTATTTAATCTTAACTTACTAGTACTTTATGCTAAGAACCTAAGCAAGGATGAAACACATTTTCAGAAACCAAGAACATATTTGAATTTGCATTTTGGAAGTATTCCTTAGAAAAAGGTTGATAGATTGAAAGGGTTGAGACAGAAGGCAGGAGACTATTGCAATATGTAAAATTGCCTGCTGTGTATGTTATTATTCAGTAAATATTAATTACATCCTAATCCAAAACAACTATTTATTTTCGTTTTCTAGACAACTAATGTGATTAATTCTTATTTTCCTTCAACAAGCCAGCTAAAATTTAGTGGTTATAAAATATCATAATAACATGGTTATATGTACATAAAGATAATCCCCAGATCAGGACTCAGGAGAATACAAATAGCACTGCAAAATGGTTTTAGAAATGCTACATGATGTCACTGGTATTGTTTGCCCTGTTTTCTGAGGCAGCACATGAAAATTGTGTGTGTGTGTGTGTGTGTGTATGTGTGTGTGTGTGTGTCAGAGATAGAGAAAGAGAGAAAGAGAGGGAGGGAGAGAAAGAGAGACAGAGAGAGAGAGAGAGAGAGAGAGAGAGAGAGAGAGAGAGAGATGTGTGTGCAGGAGCTCAGCAGAATGAAGAAGGGACGTATGCCAGTCTGGGAAGGTTCGTGCCACACTTCAGCCTTGCAGCGAGTTTATGAGGCTGCTGAGAAGTCAGCCTGTGATTATCCTGTCACTTCAACAAAAGACATATGCCATACATCACCAAATATTGCACCCCAAATGGCAAGACACTGTGAAACAATGGCTCTCATTTTTTTCCCTTAACCCACACAGCAGTTCATGTAAAAGAGCCCTAGTGATCTGAAATGATTAGGAGTTCAATGTTGCATGAAGAGAAGTACAAAGTCCAGGGACTGGAAAGTATCTTTGGATGCTGCTCTGAGGTGGCTATATGACATCTAGTATCAGAAGTGACATCTTTAATCACATTCTTTTATTCAACATATATTAAGAATATGCTGTGTGCCAGGCACTAAGGACCCAGGGTTGAATAATGTAGAGCTCCTCCCAGCAGCTTCGGAGGCTGAGGCAGGAGGATGGCAAGTTCAAAGCCAGCCTCAGCAACTTAGCAAGGCGCTAAGCAACTCAGCTGAGACCCTGTCTCTAAATAAAATACAAAAATGGGGCTGAGGATCACAGCGATGTTTTGTTGGTATGTTGGTGTCACAGTGAACAGTGAGGCATCCTGGAGAGACAGAGCCTGTGTTTTAAAGGGAAGGCACTTGGTACTTGGGAATTAGTTTATAAAAAGAAAGAGAATAATCAGAGGTACCATGTTCTACTTTTAGCATCTTTACATACTAGCTAATCTTCACCAAGCCATCCGGACCAAGTGGTGTTTGTATTTAGAATTCAGTATGCCAGCATGAAGGCAGACTGATGTCTTCATTTACACGCTGTAATGTTCTGTTAAAATGACCACAGGACATCGGTGTTTTCAACAAATGTGTACAGCAACTCTGCAAACGGTAATGAATTTTGTGGATTTGCTTTAATGTGAAAATTCTCCTGGTCCAAAGCCAGATGTCTCCATATTTTAGATATTATAGATCATGTGTAGCATTGTATGTAAACTCAAGATATTCATTTGCATGCTGAGGACTAGAATATTTCCATATATATTTCATTTTGTTCACTTTGAGTTATACATTGATAAGTAGAATCCTACTCCAAGTAGAAAGTATAACCAGTCAAAACAATTTAAATGATATTTTAGCAATATATTGCACTTATTTAACATGATAAACATTTTATCACTGACAGTTCTATCTATATCCCCAAGTATGTTGTTTACATACCTTTTGCTTTCTTCTTAGTAATATATTTTACATATCTAGGATTATTACTAAAATCAATGAAAACATTTATTGTTGTATAATATTTCCATTTTCTAACTATTTATACAACAACTAAATAAATGCCATGTGCTGGAAAAATATTTGAAACATGAAAATGAATAATGTTTATGTTACCTGAATAAATGGCCCTGGCACAGGGCACCACACCTATTTAGAGCTCACACATTTTAGTCATGTGGTTCATGTAATAACTTGTAAGTCAATGCTTTTAGATGAGTTATGATTTTACATTCTTATGATTTTACAATCATAAGGATGAGTTACTTTCTATATGATTCTTATATGATAAAATATTAGAGATCAGAAAATGAGAGGTTAATATCTATGATCATTAAATTCTTTTTTTTTTTTTTTTTTTTGATCCCAGGGATTGATTAAACTCAGAGGCACTCGACCACTGAGCCACATCCTCAACCCTATTTTGTAATTTATTTAGAAATAGGGTCTCATTGAGCTGCTTAGTGCCTTCATTTTGCTGAGGCTGGCTTGAGCTGTAATCCTCCTGCCTCAGCCTCCTGAGCTGCTGGGATTATAGGCATGTGCCATGGTGCCTGGCAGTGATCATTAAATTCTATAAGATGCTCTACTACTTTTGAACATTGTCACTTACATTATTACATTGGCTACTCACAACCATCTTGTGAGATTATTGTGTATTTTTGTTTTCTATAGTTTAGACAAAGAGATATACAATCAGAAAATTTAATGCTTTAACATCACCTAGCCAATAAGATATAAATTTCAGCTTATCTGAAGTGCAAAATCCAATTTTATCTTGCTAATGCAGGCTACCTCTATGTAAGTTGCATTTATATTTAAAGGAGGCTTCAAGTAGAAAAGGAGGTTTAAGTGGTGTCTATAATCAGGAAAGAAAGGGGAAGAGGACAAAGGATTGTTCTAGCCTCCTCTATTAACTGAACGGTAACTTCAACTGATCTAATGTGATTCTGACTGTGCATTGTTCGTTTGCTTTGAGAATTCGGTCTTGCATTAGTGTGTTCTACTCATTTGTCTTAATTATCCTCAGGAGAAGCTGTGTAATTGGAGATGATAAAATGTTTGCTTTACTTTTACTTGTTTGAGGTAATAAAATCTGGCACCAAATGCATTTGCGTGTCTGTCTTTAATCATTCCCACCTCAGAAGATCTTCATTTCTCTGTCCCTGTGTGGGGACCATTAAGGTGTTAAGTCACAGTCACTGCCTGATGGGACAAGGCTCCAGACGGTCTGAGCTGAGAAACACCAGCGCCGTGGCTTCCTTTCCACAAGAGGCTGTTGATCAAATCGTAGGAACTGGGGACAGGGTTAGATTAAAAGGAAAAAGTCAATAAAGGGAGAATAAGGAGCACCTCAGTAAGAATTTCATAGTGCAAAGTTTCAATAAAGGTACTGCTATTTCCTTCAAGGTCTTTGAATGCCATCATTTTTTAAAATACTATAATTTATATGAAAAGAAAGATGAAATATTTTCTTTAGTCATATGAATAAAACAGCTAATATGATTTTAATTCTTTTTAGAAAGAGACATCTTGATTTTACAATTGCAATTGTAAAAAAGATTTATACATGTCAATAAATTGATTTTATGTTAAAATTTTAATATGATGCAAAAAGTCCTTCAAAAACCGTAATGGGAAAATATAATCCTAGAAATAATACTTAACACTAAATATAAGTTATGCTAGTTTTTATGAAGTCCTTATTTGATCAGTTTTGTTCTATAATTCTCTTGAAATTCAGATATCTTTTATCTTTGTGTTTCAGTAGAGAAAATATTTGTTACTTAATTTGGAGTTTGGGGTTCTTTTGATTTTTATTTAGAAAACAGATTGTTAATTTCTTTCCTTCTTATTTGCAATTCAAGAGAAAATACTCTATTCTGTTTGGAAAGTTGTTTGAAAGCTGTGTTTTGGGCTTTCCTTGGGCAGATAAAGGACATTAGGCTTTTCACACTCTATAGTTGACACCCAAGGGAAAAGATGTCCTAGACACGCACTCTAAAGGGAATGTTGGGGTGCACCAAATGAGCTTGAAATGAGCTGGACAGAGGAACTTTTAAATCCCTCCCAAAGGTTTTGCTTTCATAAGAAAATCCTATAATGTCAAAAGACAAGCCTCTTAATCTTAGACAGCTCCTTGTGGCTGGGAACAATATTGGCATCAAGATCTTATTACCAAAAAATCTAAACCATTTGGGGATAAATCAACTGTTACAATGAAGCTCTGCTTTTTTCTTTGGGTTCAACTCTAAACACTAAGTCAAAAACAAACAAAATAGAAAGAGAAGAGCAGTCTAGGACAGGTTAACTAATATTCAACTTTTGGTTTCCCCATCTATGAAAGCCCAAAACTCTGTAATGTCCTCAGATTTCTCATGTTGACCTTCCCCATGTCTTCTCTGTAGAAGGATATCTGCAGTGTGGCTCATGTTCCTTTATTACATCCATGGCAAGAACTAAGCCTATTGACCAATTTATACCAGGAATCCATTCATACCGTGCACATTATAAATTTATTACATTTCGTACAAATTTGAGAGCGTCATAAGAAGGACCAAATCCAGTCTGTACAGTTTCTGTGGTCCTATTGGCATGTTGACCTCTCTTCTCTTATCACCGTTCCTATCTCTTACTTCAGCTTGTCTTCACTAACCACTAAGTTAGTGAAAGGAACCCTTTTCCTGTTCTACTTAGTCCGGGAGTTCAAGTCCTTGCCAAATTAGTGTTCCAATCAGGAATGAACACTAAAGAATAAAGAGCTTTCATTGGGCTTTGGCAATTCTCCCCAAATATCTTCCCATGTTGGAATGTGTAGACAATTACAGTATTTACTCAGTACTATGGGATCAACCAACAAGATGCTGGGAGCCACTCTGAATGTCTTGAGGCCTTCAACCACAGCAAGGAGAGAACCTGCATTCCAACACATCTGCAGGTTTCTTGAGGCTCACCTTTAGTCAGACAAGTTCAAATGGGCTCCAACTTCCACAGTAGACTATGTGATTGTAAAAGAACAAACAGGAGGAGGAGAACTTATTTACTCAGTGGAAGAAACTACTTGAAATTATTAGGAAAGATCTCCAGATACTGCTTACCCAGAACAACAAAGTTTTCAATGGTTACAGAAATTTAGAATTGAATATAAGAATATATAAATATTCTATTTACACCTGAGTTTGTATCTCCAATCAAATCTTCTATCTGAGAGCTCCAACTCCCTTCTAGGTGTCTCAAATTAGTTTCTTTTCATATATTTCAAGCTCAACTTGCTCCAAACTTAAATCATCAACTCTTCACAGTAATATTTTTCTGACAAGTCTGTCCATTCTCCCTAAAGGTACACAGGTCAGAAATCTGGACTGCTTTCTCTTCCTGGACACTCTAAAGCATCCAGTAAATGTTGAGTTTGCTCTGTTCTTCTTTGTTTCTTTAATTTCCCCCTTTTATTCTGTTTCACTTCTGGCCACCAGTATAAGCTTTCATTGGCTTTCACCCCAAATACTACCACCTCCTCTTACTTGGATTTTCTGCAAAAGAACATTTAGACCATTTTCTTTATATCATTCTCCACAATCCTGCCAGAAAAAGAAAACAATTATATTACCTACAGTTCAAATTTTTTCATTGACTTTCCATTGCTCTAAGATAAATCCAAAATTATTTGCATAGTTTATAAACTCCTTCACAGTCACAGTGCTCTCTAAGCCCTTAGAAATTTTCTCTCCATTTCCAACCACCTCTCATTGTGGGATTTTTATGCACTTGCTCAAATACACCACCATCACCCCAGCAAAGGATGATGAGACCCAGATCTGAGATCTGGGAAAGTAAAACGCTGATCATTTGCTTCTTTCAGTCAGGGAGAGTTGTGCTGCTCAGACATAGTTTCTGTGAGAAGAATAGATTGCTGATATTATGCTTTAGGAACGTGTACAGTTTAGGGACTGGTTAATTTTCAAGGAATTACATTTGTTGATATTGTTTATAAATATTTAAATAGTTTGAGCTATTTTTGATTAGTTGACATTTATAAGAATTTTATCATATATATCCAGCCTTGATTGGCAGATTTTTAAATGTGAGGAACTATCACTGATTCATTAGCTCATCCCACAGGAGTACTGGGGTGAGTGATCCCCATTGCTGGATTAAAAGATTTTACATGTTTCTGGTGGGTGCTTGTTATCATGGCTACAGGAAAGGCCATGGAGTTGTTCTTTTTTTTTTCCCCCAGGAATGTGAAGACTTATTTTATCCTCACCTGCTCTCTGCTTGCACTTGTTTATTTTGGTCCTATTTATCTTTAAGGATCCAGCTTTCCTATCACTTCTTCAACCATGGCCTTCCTGACCCTCTGATTAATTCTCCCTGCTAAACACCCCATTTCATCCTATCCTTCTTCTTTCCCCCAAAATATCATATTGCAAATTACTAGTTCTTCCTATCTCGCCTACTATACTATAGTCTGCATTATGAGGAAGAGCAATGTATTTTCTGTTTATTAATGTATATTTCGCCTTATAGATAGGAAAATTAGGTCAAAAATGGACTAAAATTAACCAACAATTATGCCCCAGGTCACAAAGATTACAAGATTTAATTCCACATCTTCTGACACTAAAACCAGTCCTCTTTCTCCATACACCAGTTGCCTTCTACAAACAATGTTAAGAAAGAAATGACAGTAGTCTCTGAAACCTTGTTGGAAAAGCCATCCTCATTCTTCTACTGAAGCTTGGGTAATTTTTCTTAATACTATTACAAACCTTCTTCAGAACAGAAGGTAAAACTGTCACCATAGAATAGTCACTGCCTCTCTCTAATATACACTTACTCTGCTTTTAAGTTATTATCACATTATTACAGCAACAATGAGATGTGCCAAAAAAAATGACAGAAAGCCAACCAGCTTCTACAAACAAGAAATATATACTGATATTCTGTGAGAGAAGTCAGTCAAGCAGGGCCTTTTCAAATAACTGGCAGTGTGTCAATGCTCACTGAAAGCTGATTGATAATCTTGTGATTTTATTTACAGGGTACTCTGTGTATATTTTGACTTTTATTATTTTCATTCCTGATAGGAGAAATTTAGACTAAAGATATTTGGTTCCATTGTGTGCTATTTGAACACCCACTAAACATCCTTGCGTATTATGGCCAATGCTGATAACTAAGTAAAACTCTGTCAAGGGTGGGCTAGTTTTCATCAAATAGAATTTTGTTTTCCTCTCACTTTCCTTTTTCTTTCATTACCCACTAATATAAAGCACCTTTTTTTATTTCATTTACTAGGAATGATAGTGACTAAATACTCAATTCAGTCAGAATTGCTAGGAAAAACATCTAATCCGAGTGGTATTTCTGGAAGCTTAAGTGTGTACACAAAGTAGTTTTGCTATACTAAAGCTCCAATTGAAGAATGTAAGACGTAAACATAAAAGATAACTCAAATTTCATCAAAAGGAATTAATCTTGAAGAATACAAAATGAAGAAGAAAGGCTTAAAATAAAAGCAAGTTGTACTAATGAAATGGAATGAGCTGTTTTATAAAGGAAGATTTTTGGTAAGTGTGTAAATACTGAAAAATTATATGATAAAAATAGTGTTTGTTCTTAGTGACCCATTCTTAGAATGGTATTTAATTTAAATAATATTCACATTAAAACCAGATGACTATGTCGAAGGGAATGTAGACTTATAAACGTCTACCTAAGGACATGCTTTCACTCTTCTCATGGCATTATCTGGCTGGAGCACTTTGAGAAGCCCTGGAGTACAAGTTGGGTTTGCTCATCTTTATTTTGAACTCCTGCCCATATTCTCCATGATCTTCAATTTTATTTATTTGATTTACTTTTTACAGACTACATTTGGATTTATTGTACACAAATGGGATACATCATTTCGTTTCTATGGTTGTGCATGATGTAGATTCAGACCATTTGTGTTATCACACATGTACATCGGGTAAAGATGTCTGTCTCATTCCACCATTTTTCACAGCCCCCTCCCTCTCAGGGAGGTGATTTACATTTCCTAAGTCTCTAAGAAATCAATGTCACAAGGAAATGATATTTGGATAGGGCAGACATGTTTTTGAAAGCATTTAGTAATAATCAATAAATATGTATATATACTATCCCAGACACTGGAGATGAAAGACGCAGATCACCATTGCTTGCAGAAAGAATAACAGATATCAATAACTGATAGATATGTTTTTTATCACAACAAATGAAAACACCTCATAAGGATTTTCTGAACTAAGTTTATAGAGATCTTGACCAGCCTCATGTCTATAATTGAGAATAAGAGCCTAAGGAAAACAGAGTTTTTAAAGGTTTTATTTTTTGTTTGATTTTTAGGATAGTATGCAAGGATGGTTGAAGGGAGTGTTATACATGTAGATTGAAGAATATAAATCATTGTAGGAAACTACTGTTCACATGTCCTAAATATATGATCTGACCTTCTGTATTTAATGGGATTTTACTCATTCTCTTAATAGTTAATTTTTAAAAAATAACAATTAAACTAATTCTTTTTGCTAGACAATATATGAGGCACTGAAATGTCAAATTAATTAACAAGACTAAGTTTTCAAACTTATTAACTCAGAGTCTAGGAAATGGAGAGTGAAGGAACAACATGAACACAACAGTGTGACCTGCTGAGATGCTGGTGCCTCGAATTAGGAAAATATCGCTGAGCATGGGTAACCCAGATGGGTGAAGTCACACCTTATATTGGTCATACTGAAGCCAGAATTAAGGACAGGTAGTTAGTGTAGAAATAGGGAATCGGGTCAATTCGAGGAAATGAAGCCATGAAGTCATCTGCCTCTGGAGGTTGGAGACTGCCCCTGGAAGAATGGAATGTCAAGGATCTCCGGAGCCCATTGATTACCAAATTTACCTGCCTTTATCAAGGACTGCAAACAAGGAGCTGCTAATTAATGCCCCCTGGGCCCTTACCTGCCTGAATCACCTTGGCCCTCCCCCTGCCCATGGCTTTTCACTTAATGCAAAACCAGTCCTAGTCACATAGGCAGGAAGGAGAGATAAGGGGTGGGGGAGAGAACTGGAGAACAAAAAAGAATTTAACCTATAAAAGATGTAGGGTACACTCACTTCTTGGGACTTCTAGAACATCAGCCGTGGCCCCCTTCTTCCTGCCGGGAGTAGTCTGTATTATTACCTTTAAATAAAACCTGCTTAATATGCTTGCCTTGGCGTGCTTCTCTAGTGTTCAATCTTCAACATTAGAAGAAGCAGAACTCATCACTGGTAAACGGCAGTATCAATACCTCATAGAACCCAGAAAAGCTAAGTTTAGCAATTCTACTTGAAGTATTAGTCCCTGCCATTACTGATAAATGATATAAAATTGTCCCCTGTATTAGGCACCAGGTCAGTTTTAAAGAGACAATATGTGTTAGATATTTCTTAGAAGAAGTTTGATCCACATCAAAAGAAAATTATTTGCAAACTTACGGAGGCTTAAAACATTGGGAAACATTTTGGGGGCTATGGATAATTATATGATGCCTACTGCTTATGAATGATTAATCATGAAAATAGTAAGAAGGGTCCATGATCTGTTTACTGCTGACTAACAAATCGTAATGGTTTAGTGATTTACAAACATAGACTTCTCTCATCTTTTACGTGACTTATCTGGAATTCTTACTTCTTCACTAGCTATTGGGGGAAAATCTCAGTTCCTCATCACAGGGTCTTTTCCAAAAGGCCATGCATAAGAGAGAGGCCAAGATAAAGACAAGGATGACTCAGTCTTTTACACCCTAACCTCATAAGTGACTTTACATGGCTTCTAAAATATTCACAAATATTCTAAAATATATCTTCTTCTGTGGAAGAAGATAAAAAGGGTAGGGACTCAAGGAGGTGAGGACCTTTGGAAATTATCTTAAGGCTGCTTATCATGAAGGTAATAAATATTAAAAGTAAGGAATAAATAAATTACCAGGTTGAAAATAAACAGTTTTCACCTAATGGATGCTTCTGCTTTTGCATTGTCAGCTGACCTAAATCTTAAACCCTTAACATTTGTACCTAAAATTCACACCTAGAGCAATTTCATAAGAAAAGAGCAGTTTCATAGTGAAACTCAAGGAAAGTAAGTAAGTAAGTAAGTAAGTAAGCCATTTTCTTTAATGCTATCTTATTCAGGTGAACTATAACAAATCACTCATAATTCTACAGAAGCATGAAGCTTAAATGGGTTGCCATGATTATTTAGTCAGTTGCTTCACTGAATATGTGAGGAAGCTAAAGGTCACGTGTGAGCTTTCTCTAAGATGTCACAGCTCACTGATTAGCATCCTGAGTGTAAAATGCCACCCTGTTCTTCTGCTGCCCAGTCCTGCTTTTTTCATAGCTACCCATTGCAATATTGTCCAACTATACCTGCGTATTTCTTATGGTCCTGGTCCGTAGTGCTCTCCAACACAGTGACTAGCTACACATGATTACTTAAATTTTAATTTAAATTAATTCATAGGAAGTGTAACTTTAAAATATGAAAATTTCAAATCCTCAGTTGTGCCAGTTACATTTCTAGCCCTCAGTAGCCACAAATGACTAGAAGTGAACCCAATTGAACTGCAACTATATAGAACATTTTCTTTATCGCTGAAATTTTTATTGAATTACAGTGGCTAAGGATATATCTCAGATGAACTTTTCTTTTGCCTGAGAGATATGAATGTAGGCTGGATACCATGATTCACTGAAATCCAAATATTTTCCCCTTATCCTTAAATATCTGTGATATAGGTTAGTCTGTGGCATTTAATGGTTAATTAATTTTTAAAGGACATATTGAAAATTTTAATTGGTCGTTCCACATCCTTTACAAAGATACACAGAACTCTTTAATTAAATATCAGAGGACAATTAATTAATTAGGCCACAGCTATAAGGAAACACCTCATAAGTCACAAACCTCTCTTCCTTTCCAGGACTTTTTTTTTCTCTTTTATTTGGTTTGGTTTTGGTTGGAAAGCCTAAATGCTGAGAGAAATTTATTAGTGCATTTTCCTTCTGACAACCTCTTACATCTGTCACTTAAGCTTTTATAAGGCCACCTATTTGGTTGTTCTGCTGTCATTCCATCCTTCTAAAGTTCACCCCCACAATTAGCAGATTAATTTTTAATAAAGCACTAATCTAATCAAGTACCTCCCCTTCTAACAAAGAATTTCAATCCTTGATAAATTCCAACTCTTTCACCTGCAACTCTGAGACCTGCATAATCTTTCATCAACCAATCAACTAATCCCCCACCCTGGACTCCTGCTACGCCTCCAAACTCACCATCCTTGGTTTGTCTCCATGTCGTAAACTGATAAAGTCCTTTTATCCTTTTAAGACTTTACACATACAATTGTTTTTTCTCTTTTCTCCTTTTAAAAATTTCTATGTATCTTTTAAGGCTCACCTTAAATAAATTCACCCTGTGGACTTTCTAGGGCAAAGTTAAACTGTCCACTGGGCTCCCAGAGCTTTAACACCTGTAGGAAGAAACCATTATAGCTCTTTCTAACTTGCATCAAAATGTCTCTTCCCCTTACCCTCTGTCTGTTTCTAAACAGTAACTGAAAAACAGTAATAGCATGTCTTAATGATCATCAGTGACTTTCAGTATAGTGCCAGCCCTCCCACATCCAATAGCACCTACCTCAAACTTCATTGTAGCACCCTGACTTCCCTGAAAGAGCATTCAGAACACATAATTGAATCTTTCCGGTCAAGACAATGAACGACAACTGAAAATCTGGTCAAAGTAGTCAAATCATCTCTTCCCCAGAATCTTATATCTTAAATTTAAAGATCTCATTCTTGGTCTGGATGTTCTTTTCAGAAAAATAAGTTAGGGATATCACCAAATAAATAAAACCAGTGTTAGGACTAATCAAAATAGTTCCAAATATTAAGGCATTCATTTAAATGAATCCATTTAAAGAAATGCAGCTATACTCTTAAAAGATTCTGCTGACTTTTTTTTTAAGTTTTTATTTTCACTGACTGCATTTTGATTCATTGTACACAGACAGGGTACAACTTTTCATTTCTATGGTTTTTCACAATGTAGATTCACACCATTCACGTAATCACACATATACATAGGGTAATACTGTCTATCTCATTCTACTATCTTTCCTTCCTCCACCCCCTCCTGCCCCAGTTTCCTCTACACTATCCAAAGTTCCTTCTTTCTTCTCTGCCCCCCCACATACCCCCTCATTATGTATCTCATCCACTTATCAGATAAAACATTTGGCCTTTGGTTTTTTGGGCTTGGCTTATTTCACTTAGCATGACATTTTCCAACTTCACCCATTTACCAGCAAATGCCATTATTTTATTCTTCCTTATGGCTAAGTAATATTCCATTGTGTAAGTACACCACAGTTTCTTTATCCACTCCTCTGTTGAAGGGCATCTAGGTTGGTTCCACAATCTAGCTACATTTTTTTTTTCTTTTAAAGCTGTATTATATATTTCCAGTTATTTTGCTGCATTATGTCTGTCCAGTCTTCTATCTTCCGGTGCTTCCTTCATCCCCAGCCTCAGCAGAAAAATGTCTATAATTTTATTCAAGAATCTTATCTACTCATTCCTGTATTAATAGAGCAACTCATGCTTTTTGTATCACTGTATTTGCTTAATGTATTATTGTAATAATAGTTACTCAGAAGTGATGAATTATTATAATGTCATGTATTTAACAATAATCATAATTGTATACTTTGATCACAGTTTGCAACTAACAATCTCTCAATCTGCTATTGCTCTGATCAAGATTCAGCTTATAAAATAATACTGCTTGAAATTTTCTGTGAGCTTATTTTGATCTGTAAACCTGCCAAACATAAATATAGTAAATAAGCTTAGTTTAATAAGCAATTATTGAGTGAGTATTATTTGCTAGCTACCCTGTCTTTTTTTTTTTTTCCAATCAGGTAGGTCAAAGTACATAAAGAGAGATGGAGATACAAATAGGCAAATGCAATATACTCTTTCACAAAGGCATGCGTCATAAGCAGACAAAACAAGCATGAAAAAACACAAGTTATCCAAGGATAGGATTAACAGGAACTATGGCAATTCCCTATCACTTGGGAATATGTGTCAGGATAGATAATGACAGAAGAACTGGACAGTCAGGCAAGGATATAATTATGAGAGTTCTGAGTCTAATTCTATAGGCACTAAGCATTAATTAAAGTATTAATAAATACTTGAATAAAAATATTATCATATATATACATTTATCAAAATGTTGTCTACACCTGTACTTTGGTTTAAAAAATAAGAAAACAATACTTTGCATATGATTAATTTTGTGATTTTACTCTTCAGATATTACCACTGACTAATAATTTTATATCAATATTCAACAGTTCCCTGTGTACTTAATATATAAAAAAATGGAATCTTGGTGCATGTGTACTTTTTCAGTTTACTTTTGTTAATCAATATAAAACATGGTATATTTGGACAGACTTTTCTCATTTTGTAGCAGCTTCGTAGTACATATTTCATTATTTGCATCCAACGTGATTTGTTTAAGCAGCTTTCTTGGTAAATGCTTAAATTGTTTGTGCTTATGTATTCAAATGATACTGAAGCACACAACTCCCTACATGTATTTGTTCTGTTTGCACTTTTTTCTTTGGAATAAAATATTAGAAATTCTAGGTCAAAATAAGGGCTAATACACTAAGTGATTCCAGAAGAAATCACTCTGGTCATCATATATAGGTATGTCCCCTGATGTTGTGTAGTGCATAGCCTCCACAACACTTAACCCTGTGTTATAGTGTCTCTTGATATGTGCAGGTATTGTTTTAGGTGATTTTCATGCAAAATCTCATTTATTCCAGGGGATTGGGATTGATCAATTAATGCAATGTATGTGTATGAATATTCAATAATGAAACCCACTGTTCTATAAAATTATTATGCACCAATTTTTTCAAAAAAATCATTTATTCCTAACAACAATTGTGAAGTATGTTATTTTATATCCATTTTACAGATGAGAAAATGAATACTTGTAGAGGTTAAATGATTCGTACATGGTTATGTTAAACCTTTGGTGACCAATATATGTACATGTATATAAACAGTTGAATATTAATTTTGAATGATCAAGAACTATTAAATGTGCTTCAAAAGATAGGGTCAGAGCACCTCTCCAAAGGAAAAAAAAAAAAAAAAAAGTCAACATTGAATCTGTAAAAATCTATTTTAAAGAAAAAAAAAAAAAAAACCTTAATGAAATTCCTTTCTGTGAATCCCCTGAATTCAGTGTATCAGAGAGAAGTGGAATGGAACTCTCAGGCCAACAGTGAAAGCTGTAAATCTAGGGCTTGTGTCATGGCATTAAATTATAGTGTCAGAAATAAGGATCTAAAGCCCGTCAGTGGTATAAATAACTGAAAAGAGATTACAGTATAAAACGAGCTGCATACATATTTAAAAAGTGCTGTGTATACTGCTTGGGAAAATATATGATGCTAAATCTAATAGCCCCATCTTGCTTCCTGGCTCTTGAGCAGTAATTTAAAGTCCCTGCACTTTGAAGGGGAACAAAAGGACCATGAATATCATGAACACATGTAATGTTAGAATATACTAATGGCTTCTATGATATAATGAAGAGTCATATCTTAAAACCATGCAATTCTTTTTTCTGTAGTAAATGATTCCTATTAAATTAAAAAGCCAAATCTTCCTGTAGTTCCCAGGTTTTAAGTAATATAATGTTCAAATATGTCTTTCTACACCATTCCTATCTTTTTTTGTTTTGGGGGGAAGAAGAAAACTCTTAAAGTCTATTTCAAGTTCAAATGGATTATATAAATGCATATTTACATAAACATTTGTTTTTAATTTACGGGACACAACTGTAGTTTTCTATTACTAGTTGAGTATTTGTCCATAATTCCATCATATTTTACTATGAAGGAAAAACAAAAATTTTAATTAGTTGTTGGCATAAAAATAGTAAAGATGCCCTTTTCAATATTTCAATAATGTTAAAAAAATGTGAAGTACTCATTTCATTCCTGTTTGATGGTATGCATTAAATATCTCTGAAAAAATTTACATTTTCTAGAGAAATTGAAAGAGCAAACAATTCAATCAGAAAAGAGAATTCATTTCAAAGATTCTTTAATTCTCATGTGAAATAACATCACTATCAAAATTGAATTAAAGATGTCTTAGTTGGTAAGTCATAAGCTTCTAAAGATCACCTATCAATATTCAAAAAATTATTATTTTACAATAACTAAGTTCTTTGTAGAGTACTTGGGAAATATTATATTATGTGGGGAAGTTCTGCCTCTTCCCAAAACATTACTTCCCTTTCTTTTTTCATTGGTACATTATAATTAAACATAAAAGTGGGATTCATTCTGCCAAATCCACACATGCACATAACTTAATTTGATCATTCTCATTACCTAGTACTGTATCTTTCCTTACCTCCTCCCTCTCCATGATCTCTACTTGGTCTACTCTACTGATCTCCTTTTTATTATTATTACTCTATTTTTATTATTTTAATTAGTACATGCAATTATGTATATATATAATATATATATATATAGGCTAGATTCCTTTTGGTATATTTGTACATGGACAGAGCATAACTTGATAAACTTCATTCCCCAGGATTTCCCAATTGCCCCCTTCCTCCTTTACCTCCTTCCTCTACTCTGTTGGTCTACCTTCTATTTTCCTGAGATCCTGCTTTTTTTAATCCTTTTTTCCCTCTATATCTGTAGTTTCCACATATGAGAGAAAACATTACCCTTGTCCTTCTGAGCCTGGCTTGTCATTATTTCCTTTTGTATATTTTCTTTTAAGAATTTGAAGAGGTTAAATCATGTTTAGCAAATTATACTCAGGAACCTCACTGCTTGATTGTAAGACTCCCTACTATGTGTAAAGTTTATCAAGAGTCTGAAAGAAATTAAAATGTGGACAATATACTGGATTTCAGCAAGGCAAAGAAAGTGTCTCATGTATGTCTATCAAACCAGAGGATATGTATAGAACAATTTCTACTACAAATTGTTTAGAAGTGCAGTTTAAATGGTTAAGGTGGGATACATATTGGGAACCAAAAATCTAACCAAGACCTTTTCTTCCACTACACTGTGCATGACTTCTCTGCTGTCTGCTCTGATTAGATTATACCAATGGAAATTTTCTTGCATTTCTCTAAAATATTGACCCCTGTTAAGTCATTAGTATCCTAATTAAAATCAAATGATACAATCAAAATATTAATTGAAAAGGTTTAAAGAAGGAACTATTTATAAAGATGTGCAGAGAGGTAAGGAAATCAGCAAGGAATGGTTAAGCAGTTAACTGACTTCAGGAGTTCTTGTCACCCAATTGCATGATCAAAAGCACAGTGTAAGAGAGCAGCCTTTCTGTAAGCTATGATCTGGGGAGAATTTTCATCTGATAGGATCTATGGTCATAAGTCAAGGAATATAGCCACTGTTCCTACAAAGTCACTACTCTCCCCTGGCCAGGCAAGGAAATAAATAGCCTAGCATCTTCCCTTCTCCCAACTTCCATCGTTTCTCCTTTTGCTGCTCCTGAAGCAACCCAAAGTTAGAATGCTGAAAAATGATCTGGAGCAGCAGATCCTTCACAACACCACACTCATTCTTGTTCTTTTATGTAGGAAACACATACATTCACATACCACATCTGTGTTCCCCGGTATAGAGACAGTTCATTCATACTATATTGGAATCTAATTGTAAAACTAGCCACCATCTGTGCTATACACATAAGAATGCTGGAGAAGATTTATGTCGGGTGTGCTGAGAATGGGGACAATGATTAAATAGATCCCTGCTGCGGTCCCTGCTTTTGCAGCTGGTCACAAGAATTAGGTTGATAATCATAGATCATTATTCTACTCACTTTTCTCTGTAACTCCTACCTTCTGACAGAATTCAGTAGTAGAAATATTAAACCTGATGGAGCAACTACTTTGTCGCAGGCTTGTAGTCCTATGTGATACTCATTATTGGATTGCAGTTCTTCATGTTTATTATTTGTGAATATGAAAGTTATGAAATATGTATGAGTGATCCTATAGATTCCAGGCATAGCTTTCATTACTCCATCCTGTGTAGAACCAATTTTCATTCCTCTCTTGAGAACTAAGATTACTAGTCACCAAGTCCATGATAGTAAAGATGGAAAGACTTCTTAAGCCGAGTATTTAAAAATGCTAGTAAGTTCTTTGTTGAAAGGTCTCTGGGGCTCAGTTGTTCTAAGTAATATTGTAATGTGTCTCCTGAGTAGTTGGGTCACAATGACAAGTTAAAATGAATTTCTGGACCTCAGTTTTCCATCTGTAAACCAGATTATAATTTTGAAAATCCCTACTATCTTTAATATTTTCCTTCTATGATTATGTCCATATAATTAAATAATCAAAGACATCTAGATTTATTAAGTCTTTCAGGAGAAAAGATGAGGAAGCATAGAATAGTAACAGTTATAATATCAGATAACATCCACAGGGTATTCATTTTGTGCACAGAACTATACTAAATATTTTACATGTGCTATATTAGTTAATCTTCAAATAATTCTTCTGTATTAGTGCTGCTTTTTATCAGCATTTGCTTAGTTAACCAATCCTTAGGTATTCAGTTAATAATTTTAATGCAGATAAACCTAGTGTTCAACCACAACATATTTTGGAATGAAAGTGAATTTCTTGCTTATATATCAGGAGTCAGAAAGGATTGATGACTTACTGTTTTTATGTCTATTAAAACATCTAAAATGCAATTGCAAATGTTCTATTTAGTCACATTTAAAAAAATCAAATGAGAAATGGGTATGCCTTTTTTAATGCTTTTACTAATGCATTGTAGTTACACATAATAGTGGGTCAATGTTGACATAATCACACATCCAGGGAATATAATTTGCTCCATTTCAATCCACAGTATTTTCCTCTTTCTCCCCTTTCCCATTCCTTTATTCTACTGGTCATTCTTTTATTTATTGATTGATTTTTTTTTAAATTGCTGCTTTATATATAGATAGATAGATAGATATAATCTGTAAACCAGATTATAATTTTGAAGATCCCTCTTATCTTTGTTATAACCATACACAACACACAAACACACACACACATATATGTGTGTATATATATATATATATATATATATACACATGCACACAGGATAACTTGGTCAATTTTTTTGAAATTGACCTGGGCTCTTCTAATTTAAGCTATTATAAAATACTTATATAATCTAAGTATTTTCTCTTTAGTATTTTCAATATCACATACAGCAAACCTATGGAATAGTGGTCATTGGCTTCATTTTATGTATAAACAACAGTGACATAAATGTAAGTTAAAAAATTTTCCTGGATCCGTGTATCTGATGAATGCTGGATTCAAAGTTCCCCTGATTTCTAACATCACCTCAAATCTATATTCCTTACCATGAGACTTTTCTCATTTCTTTTACAGTATCAACAATTGATCTATCACTTGAGTGACTGACCTATTTCCTTATAAATTTAGGGCTTAACCTGAAGGCAGGTGGGTGTGACTCTGGCAAACAACTCCATCCTAGACTTAGGATATCAAATCCCTTTCTTATCCACATCCAAGCATAAATATGAAGAATTGTCATGAGCAATGAATTGATCACTACCCCTAGAAGAGCCCTAGTGCACTTATTTCCCAGTGATCTGAAAAGATTATTATCCATAATGGAAGTTGTAAAAATGTTTTTAAATTGGTGATCACTCTGGTTGGGGTTGTGGCTCAGTGGTAGAGAGTTTGCCTAGTACACATGTGGCACTGGGTTTGATCCCCAGCACCACAAATATATTAGGGAAAAAAAAGATAACTATCAAACACAGAAACATTTGTTGTTTTTGAAGTAAAATATGACCACCATGTCTTCATTGGGATGCCATTTGCAAATCTTGGTACATGACATTTCCTTGCAATTAAATACATTTTGTGAAGTGCATTCTCAGTCTGTCAGTATAGTTGAGTGGTTCAATGAAATGTTTGTAGTTATAGGTTTGAATGAATGAATGCATTGTTAATGTCACTTAGTCATAGTACCTGATTCTATCTGCCTTAGTTTCCTCTCTTCTTTGTAATATGGGGACACTGACAGATTCTAAGCACATGGAAATTTTAAATTCACTTGAGAAATTATAGAGTATTCATTAAATGGTGTTCTCTGCATGAGGGAACCAAAGCACAAAAAGATTCTTCAAGGTCACAACTATTAACGTTAATGGTTTCATAGGATACTAGGTGTTTTGACTATGTATTCTAGAGGGAAATCTTTCAAAACTTTCAAGAAGAAAAATATTCCTAATGAAAATTTGAACTATAAATTACCAAAAAAAAAGCTTCCATGAACCAAAAATTACTATAAATAAAATGTGAAAGAATAATATAAACAAACATAAATGTGTTCCCAAATACATGGCAAAATTCAGCATCTGTTAAAAACAAAGACAAATAAAAGTATGCCTCCCACACACACAACAAAGGAATGTAAACCCAATAATAAAGTGGGCAAAGAAAGAAAAAAAATCATAAAAGGTCAATAAGTATATAAAAATCTAATTCACTAATAATAAATGAATACAATTTAAAACAATATGGAAAATGTTTCTGTTTTGTGTATTTATAATGCACTATTTAAAAAAGAAAATTTTTTTCATCCATCATATTAGTGATTGAGTGAAGTAAAGGGTGCATATAAATGCATCTACACTGTGTGAAGTTTGAAAAGTGTTTTGATCATGATCTCAACATACAGATAAGAGACATAAGTTTTAATACAGATCTGAATTTTAAATAATTGACAGGTATTTTAGTGATAAGAAAAAAGAATATACTATTAAAATGTTTCAGATGGGTGATGCTGAGCATTTTCACTACAACCAGCTGTACTCTTTTTGGTGATCTGCTGCTTATCAAGTTTCAGATCCATCTCAAGTTAAAGATTTGGTAAACCACCGATTAGCACATCAAGTTCCTTGTTCTGTGGGTATATTATCTTATTTGGTATTTGCAACAACTCTGCTAGCAAAGGCTTATCAATAGCATCATATGGAACACAACAAGCAATGGAATGTGCTTCACCTAAGGCAACCCAAGGAGAAAGGGGTGGAGCCAGGCTTCAGGTCTTTCTCTAGCTACCTGCAGAAGAAATGCATTTACAGCAGTTCCAAAAACTACTTGGTCAGCTTAAACCCATCTGAGTAATTCAGCCCTAAAACTCACACTTGACCTGGTGTTTTCTGTAAGATGAATTAGCACAGGCTATAAGTTCACAGATAACTCAAGCCACATTGCTTTCCATAGACTTCCCTGGCTAGTCCGTCTCTATGGATTAGTTGATTCTTCTCTGCGTGCATAGCAAATGTTGCTTTCCCCTCTACCCTACCAATGACATCATCCAGTTGCTTGTTACTTTTTTTTTTCCTTCAAAATGTTTATTTTAGTGCAAGTTTACATTTTTATTGTCTTGTGTATTTTTATATTTTTAACATAGATAAGTCTATTAGATTTGCAGTAGATAACTTTTTGCTTAAAACCTTATGTAGAATCAGGCTACAGTAAGGAAAGTTAGAAAAGTTTTTGTCGAAAAACATAGGTCACCTTAAAAGGACATCTATTTGGGTAAATTTTGAGCCAGGCTCTGTTCTCAGAGCATTCACTTTTTTTTTTTTTTTACTGTGTGTGTGTGTGTGTGTGTGTGTGTTACTTGGAAATCACCTAGCAATCACCACTTCACATCCATTGTTCCATGTATTTGTTGCTGCTCATGCTCAAAGGGACTACTAACAACAAAACTGGGAGGTGGATTGGCAAGGTAAGCCTCTGAGCTTCTGGCTTGTAGGGTTCTTGTTAATACTTTTTTATTCTTTGGTCTTCAGTTGTCTTGTTTTTCTTATAATATAGATGTTTTTATAAATAGAGTTGGTTTGTAATGAAATTACTTTTCTAAAGGACAGCAAGTCACACACTTACACACATTTATCTATTGTTTCCAAGTGGTGGGTATCATTTTATATTAAATTGCTAATTGTTATTAATTACTTTGGCATTTCTATGAAGAACATTAATCTTAGCAGAGTCATTTTGTATTTCAATAGGAGCATCATTTACCTCTTATCAGAATTTCTTCCTTGAGGGTTATTCATAAATGTGTCATTTATTGTAAATCACCACTTATGGGAATGAAATCCAACATCTGGAAGAACATTTGTAAGGTCAAAATGTCAGGGCTAATTGCAGCCCCCTTATATTCAGATCAATCACTGTTCCCATACAGCACAATTGTAAGGAAAGTGGATTGAAGAAGACATAAAGTATTCTACTACTGGAGAAATAGACGGGCATCAGTGTGATCAACAATAGTAGTAATAACAACTGCTAAAATGCATTGGCTCTTACTACATGCCTCAAAATATCCTGAGTGTTTTACATACATGATCATGCATGTGTGTGTGTGTGTGTGTGTGTGTGTGTGTGTGTGTTGTGTGTAAGGATCTTATGCTATGTTGTCCAGGATTGTCACAAACTCCTGGGTTCAAATGATCCTCCTGCTTCCATCTCCCAAGGAACAGGGAACACCGTGGCACAACTGCATTCTACCAAATTCTTCTTCACCTTTGAAATAACTTAATGAAATGAGTACTACTATTAATCACATTTTACAGATGAGGGCATTGAAGGTTAGAAAGATAACTTGCTCAGGACATGTCCTCTTGTAAATGAAAGGACTGGAACTTGAATTCATGTCAGTTTGAAAACGAAAATCTGTGTTCACCACAAATAAGATATGGCTTTGCCACTGAAAATATTAGTGCTTTATATAGGAGGTGATGGACACATATAGTAAAGTGGGAGACTGTAAAATTCACAATATATTAAAAGTAAGCAATGGACAATTAAAATAAGAGAGAATCTGGGAAAACCTAGGATCAGACATTGGTATAGTGGTCATAGCACACGCTTTGAATTCAAAACTGAAGTCACAGCCCTCTTTAGCCCTCACTTGTTTCTTACTTTAGAAACAATATTTAAATGTGCTTTGATTATTTTATTTAAAAAGCGTATGGGTAACATGATATCTTATGTACTCTATGCTAAGTATAAGAGCAGATGAAATAAGGTTTTTTAAATAATGGCTGGTACACAATAGAATATTACTCAGCCATAAAGAAGAATAAAATTATGGCATTTGCTGGTAAATGGATGAAGTTGGAAAATATCACGTTAAGTGAAATAGGCCAAGCCCAAAAAGCCAAAGGCCGAATGTTTTCTCTGATAAGTGGATGATGATACATAATGGGGGGAGTGCAAGGGGGGAAGAGAAGAATGAAGGAACTTTGGATGGTGTGGAGGAAAATAGGGTGGGAGGGGTGGGGGAAGGAAAGATGGTGGAATGAGACAGACAGTATTACCCTATGGATGTGTATGATTATATGAATGGTGTGAATCTACATCATATACAACCTCAGAAATGAAAAGTTGTACCCCATTTGTGTACAATGAATCAAAATGCAGTCTGTAAAAATTAAAAAAAAATTAATAGAAAAACAATGGCTGATTCATAATGAGTCTTGTGTAAAAGGTAGCTATGATTCAATAAGGCTTAATAAAAGGTAGAGGAAATTTGATACATATGACAGTGAGGCAATTCCAGGAGGGTATGGCTTGAACAATAAATTCAAGCGACATATTTGATGACCCAAAGTGATTGCAGCCTAGAGGGCACTGGGATATGTCAAGGAATTATGTGGACCAAAAGTCAGTAACCACCTCAGAAAGAATCTTTATGTTAAGAAAGAGAATTTGGATTCCATGCTATATTTAGAAGTGAATAATTCCATTTTCCTAGCTGGTAGTGTGTCCTGAATAGAGCTATAATATCAAAATGTGGGGTCAAATGTAATGGCCAGATTTGTACAGAGAAAACTCAGACAGAAATTAATCAGGACACTGCTCCAGTGACACACAGGATAAAGGAAACTGAGTCACCAACAAAGGCATCACTGTGGGAGCAGGAACCTTGGAAGACCTACTGGAATATTTGTTGAACCAATATAATATGAAAAACTGGAGTTAGGTAGGAGTCAAAGATGATTGAGGTTTAGTTTTACTTACAGAAGAAAAGATTCCTTTACAATGAAACTGTGGTCATATGGCCTTTCTAATACAATAACACTATGGAATAATTTCCATTGAATACATAACATGTTATTAGTTATAGTATTTACCCAGTTTATCATAACTATTCCTTACAATAACCACACAAAATTCATATTACTCTTCTCATTTTAGAAATTGAAAAACTGAACAGTTCAGTATTATTTTTTAGAGAAGACACAAAAGTGAAGACTGGACGTAATCTAGAATTACTTGACTTTTGTTCTTAGTCTTTCTATGCTTCATTATGCATCTCAAAGAAGAAAGTGGGCTGGGGATATAGCTCAGTTGGTAGAGTGCTTGCCTTCCAAGCACAAGGCCCTGGGTTCAATCCCCAGCACCGCAAAAACAAAACAATAAAAAAAAAAAAAGAAGAAGAATGCCACATTTAAGAGGTAAGTGATTCTCCATAGGTCTGAATGAATGCATTAAAAAGATATAGCTAAAGACAAAATGTGAGCTACAATTTTTTTAAGTTTAAATATTTTTTATTTGTACAGACTGCATTTTGATTCATTGTACAAAAACGGGGTACAACTTTTCATTTCTATGGTTGTACACAATGTAGATTCACAACATTTATGTAATCACACATATAGGGTAATACTGTCTGTCTCATTCTACTATCTTTCCTTCCCCCACCCCATTTTCTTCCACACCCTCCAAAGTTCCTACATTCTTCTCTTCCCCCCAAGATTCCCCTTCATTATGTATCATCATCCACTTATCAGAGAAAACATTTGACCTTTAGTTTTTGGGGTTTGGCCTATTTCACTTAGCATGACATTTTCCAACTTCACCCATTTACCAGCAAATGCCATAATTTTATTCTTCTTTATGGCTAAGTAATATTCCATTGTGTAAACATACAACAGTTTCTCTGAAGGGCATCTAGGCTGGTTCCACAATCTAGCTATTGTGAATTGATCTGCTGTAAACATTGATGTGACTGTGTCACTGTAGTATGCTAATTTGAAGTTCTTTGAATATAAACCAAGAAGTGGGATAGCTGGGACAATGGCGCAATGGCACAAAGGCACATTAGAATGAAAATACCTAACATACAAAATAAAGACAAAATTTTAAGGCTGTGAGAGAAAAAAATCAAATTACATTCAGGGGGAAACCAATACAAATATCAGCAGATTTCTCAACCCTGACCTTAAAAGCTAGAAGGGCCTGGAACAACATATTTCAAGCTCTGAAAGAACATGGTTTCCAACCAAGAATCCTATACCCAGCAAAACTAACCTTCAGATTTGAAGACGAAATAAAATCCTTCCATGAAAAATAAAAGTTAAAAGACTTTACAAATAGAAAGCTGGCACTACAGAATGTTCTCAACGAAATATTCCATGAGGAAGAAATGAAAAACAACAATGTAGGTCATCAAAGGGAGGAACTACCTTAAAGGAAAAACAAATCAAAGGAGAAACCAAGTCAAGTTAAAAATTAAAAATAAGCCAGAATGACTGGGAATACAAATCATTTCTCAGTAAGACCCCTGAACGTTAATGGCCTAAACTCCTCAATCAAAAAACATAGACTGGCAGAACGGATTAAAAAGAAAGACCCAACAATATGCTGCCTGCAAGAGACTAATCTCATAGAAAAAGACATCCAAAGACTAAAGGTGAAAGGATTGGAAAAAACCTACCATGCACATGGACGCAGTAAAAAAGTGGGGGTTTCCATCCTTATATCAGATAAAGCAGACTTCAAGCCAAAGTTAGTTAGAGGGGATAAAGAAGGACATTTCATACTGCTTAAGGGAAACATAAATCAGGAAGACATAACAATCGTAAATATTTATGCCCCAAACAACAGTGCATCCATGTACATCAAACAAATCCTTCTCAATTCCAGGAATCAAATAGACCACAGCACAGTAATTCTGGGTGACTGCAACACACTGCTGTTACCACTTGATAGATCTTCCAAACAAAAACTAAACAAAGTAACCATGAAACTCAATAACACAATAGACAACTTAGACTTAACGGAAATATATAGAACATTCCATCTATCAACTAGCAAATGCACTTTCTTCTCAGTAGCACATGGATCCTTCTCTAAAACAGACCATATGTTATCCCATAAAGCAGCCTCTAGTAAATGCAAAAAAAAAAAAAAAAAATAGAGATACTGCCTTGTGTTCTATCAGATCATAATGGAATGAAATTAGAAATCAATGAAAAAAGAAAAAAAACAGAAATTACTCCAACACCTGGAGATTAAATAATATGCCATTGATTAAAGAATGAATAACAGAAAGCATCAGGGAGGAGATAAAAAAAAAATTCTTAGAGGTAAATGAGAATGACGATACAACATATCAAAATCTCAAGGACACTACAAAAGCAGTACTAAGAGGAAAATTCATTGCATGGAGCACATTCAAGAACAGAATAAAAAGTCAACAACTAAATGACCTAACATTACATCTCAAAGCCCTAGAAAAAGAAGAACAGAGCAACACCAAAAGTAATAGAAGATAGAAAATAATTAAAATCAGAGCTGAAATTGATGAAATTGAAACAAAAGAAACAATTCAAAAAATTGACAAATGAAAAGTTGGTTCTTTGAAAAAGAAAACAAAATAGATAAACCCTTAGCCACATTAACAGAGAAGGAGAGAGAAAATCAAATTACTAAAATTTGTGATGAAAAAGGACATATCACAATGGACATCACTGAAATACATACCATAATGAAAAGCTACTTTGAAAATCTATACTCTAACAAAATGTAAAATATCAAAGACACTGACAAATGTCTAGCGACATATGATCCTCCCGAACTGAACCAGGAGGATATATACAAATTAAACAGATCAATATCAAACAATGAAATAGAAGAAGCCATCAAAAGTCTACCAACCAAGAAAAGCCCAGGACCAGATGAATTCTCAGCCCAGTTCTACAAGACCTTCAAAGAAGAACGCCTTCCAATACTCCTCAAAGTGTTTCATGAAATAGAAAAGGAGGGAACCCTTCCAAACTCATTCTATGAAGCTAGTATCACTCTGATACCAAACAAGACAAAGACACATCAAGGAAAGAAAATTTCAGACCAATATACCTGATGAATATAGATGCAAAAATCCTTAAGAAAATTCTGGCAAATCACATACAAAAATATATTAAGAAGATAGTGCACCACGATCAAGTGGGGCTCATCCCACAATTGCAAAGTTGGTTCAACATCCAGAAATCAATAAATGTAATTCTTCACATCAATAGACTTAAGGTTAAGAATCATATGATTATTTCAATAGATGCATAGAAAGCATTCGACAAAATACAACACCTCTTCATGCTCAAAACACTAGAAAAAATAAGGAGCTACAATTTCTAAAGGTTCCCAGTTAATAATTATGCCAAGCTGACATGGGTCCAAGTCCCAGCCTAACATTTACAAGTCCATACCTCCTGAACAAGTTATTTTTTCTAACCCTTGTGTATTCACCTATAAAATTTGATTAATAGTAATACTCATTTCATTAAAATATTTTTAAGGAGCCGGGTGTGGTGGCGCATGCCTGTAATCCCAGAAGCTCAGGAGGCTGAGGCAGAAGGATCATAACTTAAAGCAAGCCTCAGTTACTTAGCAAGGGCTGTTTCAAAAACAAAAAATAATAAAAGGACTGGGGATGTGGCTGAGTGGTAAAGTGCCTTTAGTTCCAATTTTGGGCACCAAAAGAAAAATTTTAAAGATGAAAAATAATCATAACTGGACGCAGTGATGCCTCTATAAAGCCCTATTCCTTGAAGGCTGGAGCAGGAGGATTCCTTGGACCCAGGAGTTTGTATCTGGACTGACAAGACACAACCATATATATTTATGTATGAATTTATATAATATGATATTTATAATTAAATACAAAAAATATAATTCATATAATATAGAATTATAATTGTGCAAGCATATAATATATAATATGTATTATATATAATGTTAGAGTATTTCATGATTATAATTATACATATTATAATGTAACAACAGTGTGACATATATCAATATATAAGTATTAATATTACTGTAAAATTAAAAAGATCTTACTCATATTCTTAATGTAGTTTTATACTAGTCCTGTAAGGTGGGCAGGGAAGATGCTATTTTCAACATTTCACTGTGATGGCAATGAGGCTTGTAAACCGATAACAAGTAACATCCAAGGCCATGCAGTGAGGAAGTGGTAATGTTGTACACAGATTCCAGTCTTCAAAGCATTACCAGTAGTTTCTTCAGTACTTTAAGTAGCCATAAGCAAAAAAGAATAACTTAACCCATCTTTAAAAACTGGCTATAAAAATTGAATTAATGTGTGAAAGCATAGATATGTTTGTAAGTAGCATTTGGACTACTGACAGAAAGAGGAGGTATGACTTAAGACGTTTTTCCTTTTCACAATATAGTAGATACTCCCACACAAAATGTTCTTGGTAGCAATGGTCATTTCCCCTTATATAAATATCTATCGTGGGAAGATTTCTACTTCTAGTTAGATAGGATAAAAAGACTGGGCTTACACTTTGGCTTGAAAAAAAACAAAATATTTTCATAACTTTAAATATGAAGCAAAAAGGAAAGTGATATCTAAGAAGTAGAAAACAACCGAGATGCACCTTCTGATTGCTCCAGTTTAATAGCCTAAGGTAGTTCTCAGACTTCAGTGGTAGAAGAGGGCACTCAGGCAGAGCTCAGAAGACTGTCTGAGTTGAGGAAGTGGGAATGAAAGTCAAGGTTCACAGAGTAGAGAACGGAAAAGGAGTGCTGAACAGAGAGAAAACCAGATGTTTTGGAGGGTAACCTTCTAAGAACCCTCTATAATTCATTTGAGTACTGATTCATGTGTGAATGTGAGCAACATACACAAACTGGGCTAAAATCACCCGAAGGATTAGCAGGGGCAGTTCCTGGCAGTGACAGAAAGGAAAGGATGGTGCCAGTTACCATCAGCTGGAATGAAGAACTCATGATTCACTGGGTACAGGTGGAATATAAAAGGAACTTGACTGATTAGTAGGGAATACTTCTCCATAGGATTTTTATTAATCCAGTCCTAACTAAAAATAGTAATAGCAAGATATGAAGGGACAAAACCAGAACAAGTTGTCCAACTCTGTTGTTGACAAAGCTCAAGAATACTTATGTGAATATAAAAAATAACAAACATCAAAGGTATAATGTCTGGCATCCAACTAAAAATAATGAGTGATGCAAATAATGAGGAAAATAAAACCCTTCACAAGTAACTAAATCAATTAAAACCAACACAGCTATTAGAGATTAGACCCAAGGTCATTCAATGAGGTCTGATTTTCTTATTTTTTTAGTTCTTTTTAGTTATATATTACAGAAAAATCCATTTTTCCAGCATAGAATACATCTTATTCTAATTAAGACCCCAGTCTTGTGGAAGTACAAAATGTTGAGATTCACTGTGGTGTATTCATCATACATGTACATAGGAAAGTTATGTCAGATTCGTTCCACTGTCTTTCCTTTTTCTATTCCCTCCTCCCTCCCTTCCCTGCATTCCTCTTTGTCTAAAGCTTTGAACTTCATTCTTCCCCTCTCCCTCACTGTGGATTAGCTTTCAAATATCAGAGAAAACGTTCCATGTTTGGTTTTTTGGGATTGGCTTATTTCACTTAGCATGATACTCTCCAGATCTACCCATTTACCAAATTAATTTCTATATGTTTAATAAGTTAGGAGACATGACAGTTACAAATGAACAAAATTAAGTTGATGCAATAAAAACCATAATGGCTGAAATAGACAATATTTTGATAGAACTCATGGCAGATGAAACTTGGTGAACTTGGAAAATATAGCAATAAAGAAAATATAATAATGAAAACAAATAAAGTACCAGTTATTTCTGGGACAACATTGAGTAGAGTAATTGGAGTGTCTGAGGAAGGTACAAAAACAAAAATGTTTGTAGATGTAAAGACTCAAATGATAAAGTGTGAAAGCAGAGACCCTGTACCTAACTGAAGAAGTAGGCCCAAATTTTCACCATGTTGGCTTAGAAACTGACTTTCTTAACAAGACTCCTAAAGCACAAGAAGTAAAATCAATAATCAATAAATGGGATGGATTCATACTACAAAGCTTCTTCTCAGCAAAGGTAACAATCAATAATGTGAAGAGAGAGCCTACAGAATAGGAAAAAATCTTCACCAAATGCACCTCAAATAGAGTAATAATCTCTAAGATATACAAAGAACTCAACAAACTCAACACCAAAAAACCAAATAACCCAATCAATAAATGGACTGAGGAACTGAACATACACTTCACAGAAGAAGAAACACAATTGATCGACAAACATAAAAAAATGTTCACCATATCTAGTGATTAGAGAAATGTAGATCAAAACTACTCTAAGATTTCATCTCACTCCAGTTGCAATGGCAATTATCAAGAATAGAAGCAAAAATAAATGTTGGCGAGAGGTGGTGGAAAAGGTACACTCACACATTGCTGGTGGGACTGCAAATTGGTACAACCATTATGGAAGACAGTAGGGAGATTGCTCAGGAAACTTGGAATGGAACCACAATTTGACCCAGTTATCCCACTCCTGGGTTTATACCCAAAGGACTTAAAATCAGCATACTAGAGT
Source organism: Sciurus vulgaris (assembly GCF_902686455.1). Taxonomy (NCBI): domain Eukaryota; kingdom Metazoa; phylum Chordata; class Mammalia; order Rodentia; family Sciuridae; genus Sciurus; species Sciurus vulgaris. Next base: position 79,193,194 of record NC_136472.1, read on the forward strand.
GACACAGCCAAATCAGTGTTTATAGCAGCTCAATTCACAATAGCCCAATAGATGAATGGATAAAGAAAATGTGGTATATACACACAATGGAACATTATTCAATGTTAAAGAAAAATGAAATTATGACATTTGCCTGTAAATGGATAGAGCTGGGGAATATCATGCTAAGTGAAATAAGTTAATCCCAAAGAACAAAAGACCAAATGTTTTTTTCTGATATGTGACTGCTGATTCACAATAAGCAGGGTGCAGGGAATAAAGGTATGTTGGATTAGACAGAGGAGAGTGAAAGGAGGAAAGGGGATATGGAGGTAGGAAGAAGAGTAGAATGATTTGTACATTATTACCCTATGTGCATATATGATTACACAACCAGTGTGAATCTACATCATGTATGACCAGAAAAATGAGAAGTTACACTTCATTTATATATGGTGTCAAAATGTATTCTACCGTCATGTATAACAAATCAGAACAAATAAAAAAAGAAAAAATGCCTGAAGAATAACCAATGCTATTGTAAAGCAATACAGAAAAATCCACAATTATAGACAGAAATCTTTTATCAAGCAGAGTGGAAGTTTGTAAGAATATTAAGCATTGGAATATTATCAACCAACTTCTTCTGATTGAGACCAGTAGAAGATAACATTCAACAGCAACAGAATACACATTCTTTCTAATTGCACATAGGCATGTAGAACAATTAGCAGTATTAGTCATATCCTAAGCAATAAAATGAGTCTCAATAAATTTTAAAAGTTCCATGTCCATAAAAGTATGTTATCTGACCACAACAGAATTAAACTAAAATTCAATTATGGACCACTCTAGTATTGGGGAAAAAATTCCAGAAAAAATCCTTCAGTATTTGGAAAATGAATAACATGCTGGCATAAACCATGGGTCAAAGAAGAAATCAAAAGGGAAATGAGGACTTGTTTTGAATGAAATAGAAATTAAAAGTAATATTAACAATTTGCTGTAGGTGCTGAGACACTGCACACTATGTCAGGAAAAAAATGGTCTCCAACAAATTTCCTCAAGTTTAAGAATCTTTTAAGAAAACCGGTACAAAGTAAGTAACAGAAAATGATAATAAAGCTGGGCACAGTGTGTGGCACATGCCTGTAATCCCAGGGGCTCAGGAGGATGAGGCAGGAGGATGAGGCAGGAGGATGAGGCAGGAGGATGAGGAGTTCAAAGCCAACCTCAGCAACAGCAAGGCACTAAGCAACTCAGTGAGACCCGGTCTCTAAATAAAATACAAAAAGTAGGTATGAGGATGTGGCTCAGTGGTCAAGTGCCCCTGAATTCAATCTCTGGTACACCCTCACCCCCCCCCCCAAAAAAAAGAAAAGAAATAGAATAATAAATATCAGAGAATAATCAATAAAACAGTGGATAATAGTAAAAGTTAGCTAAATCAAATAATTCTATTTTTAAGAGACAAATAAAGTGTTTAACCTGTAACCAGATTGGAAAAAAGAGAAAACATGAACTACTAAAGCCAGGATGAAAAAGGAAAAAGAACTACATGATAGCACAATAAGGGGAAATTGTCAACATTATGCCAATATTTTCAATGATATATAATGATACAGACAAGTTCCTTAAGATATAATACATCCAAGTTAACTCAAATTTATAGTTAAAATCATTCCTACAATGGGAACTCCAGGCCCAGTCAGCTCTATTGGTGAATTCTACTACAGCTTTAAGAAACAGATGATAACAAGTCTATATAAACTTCTATTGAAAATTGAAAAGGAGTAAAATCTTCTCAAAAGTGTCAATATTCCCTAACTCTTATATTAATTACTCTACTATCCATACTGGAGATATGATATAAAATAAATTTATAGGTTCAATATAAATCTAGGCAATTTGATTTCAGCAATATATGCATAAGAATGTTAAAAAATGAACGACAAAGTGGGTTTATTCCAGGAGCTCAGGGATGGTTTAACCTTTTAAAATAAAACAATGTAATTTACTATGTTAATATGAAATAGAAAAACATGTACTCAACACAATCGATGCAGAGAACATCATTTGACAAAATTTGATTTTCATTCCTGTTGAAACTCCTATCTAATTAGAAATTAAATAGTAATATGTAGAACAATATGATAAAAGTCAACTTCAAAAACGTAGAGCTGACAGCACAATGGGGAAAAAAATGAAATTTTTCCCTGATCAGAAGCAAGACTAGGATGTATGATCTCACCACTTCTATTCAACAATTGACTGGAAGTTGTCATCATTACAATAATGTAATATTAAAAGGCATCTAAATTGAATATGAGAATGAAAATTATTTTTTTCTGCTTTCTTTTTTTGATTTTATTGTAAACAAATGGGATACATGTTGCTTCTCTGTTTGTACATGGCCTAAAGGCATACCATTTGTGTAATCATAAATTTACATAGAGTAATGTTGTTTGATTCATTCTGTTATTTTTTCCCTTCCCCCCACCCCTCCCACCCCTCTTTTCCCTCTATACAGTGCTTCCTTCCTCCATACTTGCCCCCCTCCCTAACCCTAACTCTAACCCTAACACTAACCCTTCCCTCCCCCCATTATGTGTCATCATCCACTTATTAGCAATATCATTTGTCCTTTGGCTTTCTGAGATTGGCTTCTCTCACTTAGCATAATATTCTCCAATTTCATCCATTTGCCTGCAAATGCCATAATTTTATCATTCTTTATGGCTGAGTAATATTCCATTGTATATATATACCACAGTTTCTTTATCCACTCATCAATTGAAGGGCATCTAGGTTGGTTCCACAGTCTGGCTATTGTGAATTGAGCAGCTATGAACATTGATGTGGCTGTATCTCTGTAGTATGCTGATTTTAAGTCCTTTGGGTATAGGCCAAGGAGTGGGACAGCTGGGTCAAATGGAGGGTCCATTCCAAGTTTTCTAAGGAATCTCCACACTGCTTTCCAGAGTGGCTGCACTAATTTGCAGCCCCACCAGCAATGTATGAGTGTACCTTTCTCCCCACATCCTTGCCAACACCTGTTGTTGCTCGTATTCTTAATAATCGCCATTCTAATTGGGGTGAGATGGAATCTTAGGGTGGTTTTGATTTTCATTTCTCTTATTACTAGAGATGTTGAACATTTTTCCATATGTTTGTTGATTGCTTGTAGATCTTCTTCTGTGAAGTGTCTATTCATTTCCTTAGCCCATTTGTCAACTGGATTATTTGAATTCTTGGAGTAGAGTTTTTTGAGTTCTTTATAGATTCTGGAGATTCGCGCTCTATCTGAAGTATGATTGGCAAAGATATTCTCCCACTCTGTAGGCTCTTTCTTCGCATTGCTGATAGTTTCCTTTGCTGAGAGAAAGCTTTTTAGTTTGAATCTATCCCAGTGGTTGATTCTTGCTTTTATTTCTTGTGCTATGGAAGTCCTGTTAAGGAAGTCTGATCCTAGACCAACAAGGTGAAGATTTGGACCTACTTTTTCTTCTATAATCTGCAGGGCCTCTGGTCTGATTCTGAGGTCCTTAATCCATTTTGAGTTTAGTTTCGTGCATGGTGAGAGATATGGGTTTGGTTTCATTCTGTTGCATATGGATTTCCAATTCTCCCAGCACCATTTGTTGAAGAGGCTATTTTTTCTCCATTGCATATTTTTGGCACCTTTGTCTAGTATGAGAAAATTTTATTTATTTGGGTTTGTGTCTGTGTCCTCTATTCTGTACCATTGATCTACCTTTCTATTTTGGTACCAATACCATGCCGTTTTTGTTACTATTGCTTTGTAGTAGAGTTGAAGATCATATCAATAGACTTAAAGTCAAGAATCACATGATTATTTCAATAGATGCAGAAAAAGCATTTGATAAAATACAGCACCCCTTCATGCTCAAAACACTAGAAAAAATAGGGATAGTGGGAACATTCCTTAACATTGTAAAGGCCATTTATGCTAAGCCCATGGCTAATATCATTCTAAATGGTGAAAAACTGAAAGCATTCCCCCTAAAAACTGGAACAAGGCAGGGATGCCCTCTTTCACCACTTCTATTTAACATCGTTCTTGAGACTCTAGCAGAGCAATTAGACAAACCAAAGAAATTAAAGGGATATGAATTGGAAAAGAAGAACTCAAACTATCCCTGTTCACTGATGACATGATTATATATTTAGAGGAACCTGGAAATTCCACCAGAAAACTTTTAGAACTCATAAGTGAATTCAGTAAAGTAGCAGGTTACAATATCAATGCTCATAAATCCAATGCATTTTTATATGTATGTGATGAATCTTCAGAAAGAGAAATTAGGAAAACTACCCCATTCACAATAGCACCAAAAAAAATAAAATACTTGGGAATCAATCTCACAAAAGAGGTGAAAGACCTCTACAATGAGAACTACAGAACACTAAAGAAAGAAATTAAAGAACACCTTAGAAGATGGAAAGATCTTCCATGTTCTTGGATAGGAAGAATTAATATTGTCAAAATGGCCATACTACCTAAGTGCTACACAAATTCAATGCAATTCCAATTAAAATCCCAATGACGTACCTTACAGAAGTAGAGCAAGCAATTATGAAATTCATCTGGAAGAATAAGAAACCCAGAATAGCTAAAGCAATCCTTAGCAGGAAGAGTGAAACAGGGGGTATTGAAAATTATTTTGATACATAGGACAAATTTATCTACTTAGAAAATCCAGTATCATCTATTGAAACCTGATATACTAAAAAAGTGAATTTTAAAATAGTACAGAACACATGATCAATAATAAAACTCATTGCAGAAACTCAAAAAAGTTAAAATATTATTTACAATAACAAAATATAAATAAGCATTTATGGGTAAATATGACAAAAAATAATATACCTTTACATTGAAATCTATAAAACTTTGCTAAGTTAAATAATATTTAAGCTAATGGAGATGTACAGCATGTTTGTGAGTGTAAAGATTCAGTATTAAGACATCAGTTCCCCTTAAATTGATCTGAGGGCTCTCTGCAGCCTCAATAAAAATTCCAATAATTCCTTAGAAATGTATAGGTGATTCTAAAATGTACGTAGAGATGCAGAAGACCTTGAATAGTCAATACAACTTTTAAAAGGTACTAACAACACCCAATTTCAATGCTAATCTTAAAGTATGGGACTCATGATACCCTGATTTTTGTGTAAAGACATGGACAAAAATGAAGAGTACAGAAAACAGATTCTCACCTACCAGGATAAGTCATTTTCAAGGAAATTCTTATTAATGATAACATGGTCATTACATCAAGTGTGAGGAACTTCTTAGTTTCAAATTCATCAAATTGTATCCATGATGCTTCCATAAAACTCATAAAAGTGCAGGTCTCTCTGTGTAGAAGGAAGCTAACAGATGTTAGATTTGTTTTCCTTACTTCCCCTTCCATGTCTCCATCCTGCCTTTTATTCCTTCAATCCTTCACCTATCACATATTTCTTCCTTCTTCCCTGAAACTTCTCTTCTTAATTCCATAAGCTACATTCTGAAAAGCTGAAGTCAATTCAACTTTCCCTTTGATTGCCTGCGGTGGTCATTGCAGGGTAGTCATCCCCAGAGCTAGTGTGTCTCCCTGTAATGAGCTCAGTATTTGATGCTAGATAAAAATAGAGTCAAGTCCCTGCTTTGTGTCTTTCCACCTGGGTGATCTGATGTAAGTCACTTATCATCTTTGAACCTCCATTTCCTCATCTGTAAAATAAGCATAATTATAACTTTTTTGTAAAGTTAATATATAGATTAAATTTAAATAATATATAATTTGAAACAAGACTCCTTATCTCTTAGAGCTTCAATTTCCTAAAATGTACCAAAAAAAAAAAAAAAAAAAAAAAAAAGAACAGGAAAAACTGTAGGTATTCTCTTAAGGTTAACATAGATTAAATTTAGACAATGCATGCTAACTTCTAGCTCTTAATACTGAGCATAATAATGTCTCTTCCTCTATTTAAGGAAAGGTCTTTCCACTTATCCTTTGTGCAGAAGGTACAATTGTTCTTCTATAATGTTAGATTTGAAAGACGTCTTAGGGAGAGTTTACTTTCAAAGCCCTTGTTCTATGAAGGCAGAATGTTGAAGTCAAAAACCCACAAAGGGAGAAGTAGAGGAAGGGGAATGAGTGGGAGGGAGGAAAGATGGGGAGGAAGAACAGAATGAAACTGACCAAACTCTGTCATGTGCATGTGTGAATATCTCACAATGAATTTTACTTTTATGTATAACTATAAAGCTCTAATTAAAAATAAAATATCCACAAAGGAAATTGCATAATTCAAACCTTCCTAGGAGTTTGTGTGGCTCACAAACCTCTCTTTTTGTGCCATGAATTGTGTAAAGCCCAGTAGAGAGTAGGAGTGCAGACCTCCTTAGGCCTCTGACATGTCCACCTGTTGTTTCTGATCTTTCAGGGAGCTGGGGATCACTTCCAGGCTTGCTTCATTACTGTGGCCTCTGATGAGAAGTCAATCCTGTCTCCTCCACAGCTCCTTTCCAGTCTGATTGCTCAGAGTAATGAGGTCTAACTGGAGGCTCTGAGTTTTTTCTCAGTCACTGTAACTTTTTATTTATGCCTTTTCCTGAACTGCCTTCTGTCAATAGAAATCAAGCTGAGAGCCATCCTTTCCAAGCAGCCCAGTCAAGCTTTGCGTTTTTAACAACATCATTTCACCATACATTGAACAGATCTCTGATTGGGCTGAATAAATTGTCAGAACAGAGTTGAAATATGTCACAATGTTATAAAATCAGCACTCAAAAAAAGAGAACAGTGATTTTGCTTCCCAGAGGAATCAGGGGTAGATGTGCAGGCAGTCAGGCCTGGTCTCAATTCTTTGAGGTAGGATTGGCCTAGCCCACTGGGGTCTCCACTAATTATCCACACAGCATTTTTAGCTCTGCATAGTCCAAAGGAAGCACACCCTCTTCCCCTTCTAACTTACTCTTCATGGATCTCTCATCACCACTGCCTCAAGTCTGGAAAGGCAAGGCATCAAGGTCTGACCAGGAAAATGTGAGGGGAGAAGCTGGAAGGGAAGAGATAAAGTCAATGTCTTTCCTCAACTGAGACCTATAGACTCTATGATTATGACTCATTAACTATCAAGCATATCTTTGAGAGATGAGGAAACAAAAGCTTAGAAAACTGCAGCAGGTTATCCAAAGGCACAGGATCTGGTAAGAATGGAATTAGTTGACTTTATATCATGAATGACATATAAACACATATTTATTGTATATATAGATAGATAGATAGAGATATATATATATTAGTATGCATGTTTGAAAAATAGAGAATAGTTAAGTACCATGAAGGACAAATGGAGGCATCAAGCAACTCTTCTATTCAAATTTTATCTCTGTGGACACGATCACTGTCATACATTTAACAGTTTACCAATTTGACTGGTTTTACCAACATAAGACTCAAGTAATAAGAAAAATGCAAATCAAAACTACACTAAGATTCCATCTCACCCCAATTAGAATGGTGATTAGCAAAAATACAAGCAACAACAGGTGTTGGCGAGGATATGGGGAAAAAGGTACACTCATACATTGCTGGTGGGGTTGCAAATTAGTGCAGCCACTCTGGAAAGCAGTTTGGAGATTCCTTAGAAAACTTGGAATGGACCCTCCATTTGACGCAGCTATCCCACTCCTTGGCCTATACCCAAAGGACTTAAAATCAGCATACTACAGTAATGCAGCCAATCAATGTTTATAGCTGCTCAGTTCACAATAGCCAGACTGTGGAACCAACCTGGATGCCCTTCAATTGATGAATGGATAAAGAAACTGTGGTGTATATATATGCAATGGAATATTACTCAGCCATAAAGAATAATAAAATTATGGCATTTGCAGGCAAATGGATGAAATTGGAGAATATCGTGCTAAGTGAGATAAGCCAATCTCAAAAAACTAAAGGACGAATGATCTTGCTGATAAGCAGATGATGACACATAATGGGGAATGGGAGGGGGGCAATAATGGAGGAAGGAGGGAGTGTATAGAGGGAAAAGAAGGGTGGGAGGGGTGGGGGAAGGAAAAAATAACAGAATGAGTCAAACATCATTGCCCTATGTAAATGTATGATTACAGAAATGGTATGCCTCTACTTCATGTACAACCAGTGAACTAAGTTGTACCCCATTTGTTTACAATAAAAAAAAAATTGTGAAAAAAAAAAGACTCAACCATCTCTATTTAATTGTTCTCATCTACCTTCATTCTGCCTAACTTTAGATTTATGGTTGCTTAAAAACATCAAATGATATCAAATAAAGCTCAGTACAGGGATAAGCAGAGAGCACTATACTATAGCATGACTCAAAATGAAAATTCCTACTTTGTGTATGATCAAGGCTACCCTTGTAGATGACTTCATTTATCCTCACCAAAAAAAAAAAAAAAAAAAAAATGCTACAAGAGAACTTATTTAGTTCTTTGTCTTACAGCTGAAATTGAAGCAAGAAAAGAGGTAAATGCTTCATAATATCGATTTTTGTACTTGGTTTTGAAATTGAGAATGCAGCTGGGCTTGGTGGAACACACATGTAATTGCAGCAGCTCAGGAGGAGCTGAGGCAGGAGCATTTCATTTTCAAAGCCAGCCTCAGCAAAAGAGGTGCTAAACAACTCTGCAAGACCCTGTCTAAAGAAAATACAAAATAGGGCTGGGGATGTGGCTCGGTGGTCAAGTGCCCTAAGTTCCCCAGTTATCACCCACTCCCCACCAAGAATAAAGAGAGAATGAGGCCTAGAGAGTTTAAATGATTGGAATCACTCAGCCAGTGTCAGGAATGAGACACCTACTTGGTTTTGTCTGTCTCTATTCCATGTCCTTTTTGCTAATTATTCTGCCTCCCTCAAAGTAATCAATGAACTTATTCACCATTATTACTCTAAGAATTTCATAAGCAATTGGCTGTGTTAGAGTGAAATCTTTCATCCTTGGAATTGATATTTCTTCCTAAGTTGAGCTAATACTGATAACTGATGATTTCAGCTCCGATCAAAACTTTGGGTAAGGATGTGATACAACTGAAAAGGTGGCTATAAATTACTCCCTAAGCCTCCATGGCCTTTGGAAATGTCCCACCACATGACACTGGGCTACTGAGACTAGAGGGAAGGAGGCTGTACAGATCGTACATTCATAAGGACTTGCTGCTCTCAGGATCCCCACAGGGTGAAAGACTGGATGGGCTGGGGAAACAAAGCACCACGTGTGCCAGGAGCCTTTCATCCTGGCCAAAGGACTGGATGTCAGCCTGGATTGGAGTCATTTTCGATCATTTAACCCCCAGCAAACTGAGATGGATGAGCAAAGTCCAGAAGGGATCTTCCAAGATAGCCCAGACCAGAAGAACTGCCAACTGCCCCACAGAATCACCAGATGCTTAAACTGGAGTCCTATTAAGCCACTACACTTCGGCCTGTTTGTGACACATCAGAACAACAAAGGCAGAAGGCCTACATCCCTGCAGACATTTGTTACTAAAAAGCCACTGCGTTTTGAAGCTTTCTCAAGCTTCGTGTACAGGGTAAATGTGTCTGCTAGTTATTTCCTTTCATCAGATTCTTAAAAACCCTTAAATAGCATATAAATTTGCTGATTTCAGCCCGTATTTTCAGTGCCATTACAACCTAGAATACTCTGTGTTCACCTAAAACTTGATGCAGTATCCCTACGTGTTTATTTTACAGCTATGTGATATGCTTTTTTATATGTTGCCTTAAAATATTGTACTTCCAAAGAAGGCACAAAAACTGGGCGTAGTGGTGTGTGCCTATAATCCCAGCAGCTGCGGAGACTGAGGCAGGAGGATAGAAAGTTCAAAGCCAGCGAACTAGCAAGACCCTGCTTTACAAAAATATTATATACATATATATATATATATATAGAGAGAGAGAGAGAGAGAGAGAGAGATGTATATAAAGGACTGGGGTTGTGGCTCAGTCATTAAGCACCCCTGGGTTCAATCCCTGGTAACAGAAATTAAAAAATAGGGGTTGGGATTGTAGCTCAGTTGGTAGAGTACTTGCCTCCCAAACGCAAGACCCTGGGTTCAATCCCCAGCACCACAAAAAATAAATAAAATAAAATCCAAAAATAAGGCATAAATAGCATATATTCATACAGAATTCGGAACAAATTACTTTTGGTACCTCTGAGTGTGCGTGTGTATATACGTAAATATATATGTTTATGTTTTTTTTTTTCTTTTTTGAGATAAGTTCTCACTGTGTTGCCCAGACAATTCAAGTTACACTTCCACCTAAGCATCTCAAATAGCTGGAATTTTCAGGCAAGAGCCACCATGCCTGACTTTGTTTATGATTTTATATAGCCTTATACAAATATTTCTATCATGTCTGGTGCTTGTTTGGGATGATATCTCAACATTTAGCTCAGTGGTCTATCATCTACTCTTTTGCATTAGTACTCAGGAGTAGCTCAAACAAACAAAACGCCATCTCTTAGAAAAGTTGTGAAGCAGCTTGTGCTTTTTACCTGGGCAATTCCGCAGCCTGCTCCAGTGTGAGTGGTCATAGTTATTATATTGTCTAAGTTGCACAGGGCAGGCTAGCTATGTTTTGCATTTATACTAAGGTCTTCATTCTAAACTGCACATTTAGCATCAAACTGTCATTGGCAGCATAGCACCATGGTTAAGAGCGTGAAGCTATCTAGGGTCAGGCTACCACCACCTGCAAAATGTACTTCATGTGAGTGCTAAATACAACAATAACTATAAGGTAGTCAGTGTGCACCTAGTATGGAGTAAATTCTCAGTGATGCACTAGCTGGATGGGTAGAAATAATAATCTGATGCACTCTTTCACCAATAATCTGGATTCTTTGCCATCTCATCTATCAGACTGAACTCCAATTTTGCCTCATTTGTACAGTCTGAAGTCTCTGCCCAATACTTGACTCCTGATTTGGCTGATGTAATACACTATGGAGATTAACATGGTAGGCTCTGCAGTCAGATGATTTGACTTAAATATTGATGCAAGTACTGACATGTTTCACAATTCTGGGAAAATTAATGTAAATATTTATAACAATTTGTTCTATAAAATGAGAAATAAGAGGAAACTCTTTAAATTGTTTCATTATTATTACAAGTAACATAGTATGAAAGTAACTATTTAAAAAATCATTATTTAGAGAACAGTGATATATTTTAGGTTTGTGCAGTTATTTGTAAGTAGAAAACTGTTGGATTATCACACCTCCTTCTGCATTCAATCTGCTCATATATTGTTGATTAAAGTAAATTTTATTGTGTATATTTAAGGTATACATCAAATAATTAAAGTAAATAAAAATATAAATTATAAGGGCTAGAATCAATACTTGATACAAAGTAAGCACTGATGGATAATCATGAATATGATTACAACCAGATTTCTCAACAGTGCTGATAAAATGAACTAAAACATTTATTGCAAAGTTCTTTCAAATTCTTATTTTACTAAACTCTTTCTTTAATTTCCCAAAGATTAATCTAAATAGTATTACATTTAGGAAAAAGTACAAATTTAATTATATATCATATATATATGTGTAGATATTCATATCCACACTATCTTTAGCTGGATGTGTGAACTTGAAACAATGCAAGTTTCTTGTGTCTTTCTTTATTCATCTGCAGAGATAAGTACTATAATTCCTAGTATTTTCATTAAGGATAAATGAAAAAATATACCATAAATGGCTGGCACAGGTACTTTGAACAACTGTGACAAGCATTAAATATTCAGTTATATTTATTTCTTAATACTCTATGAAAACATTTTTAAAAGCAGTGGAAAACTGATAATGCTTTATTTTAATGAGAAGACTCTTTCTTCACAAGTGTGTAGAATATGGCTTCCTATTACTGAAAATCAAATTGGTACCATGAGTGACTATTGTCATAGTAACCATAACTTAGCAACAAGAGAAAGAGATGAGAATGTCGGTTGGCCATCAGGAGGTCGCCACATTTACATTTTCTCTGACTATTATTTCAAAATCTCTTCTTACTAATCAGTCAAATAATGGTTGAAATTAAGACAAAACTGCTGTTACTCATCCTGATTTTTTTTCCTTTATTGTAACTTCCAACTTGCCCTGATTTTATTTTAATAATAGTAATGCTACAGTATGTATATAGTAAGGGCATCAGCCCCTTTTCCAGAAATAACTGTAAATTCTACTTTACGTAACAGTACGGGCCTTGGGAGACCAGTAGCAGTTTCTGTAAATGTAAATATCAGGGTCAAAGGTACTGGAGAACTCTATGAGGTTTTTGATCTAAAAGAGAGGAATAAAGAGCATGCCACTATCTAAAGATTGTAAAGATACATAAAAGGCAGGTTTTTCCTGCTGTGGAACATAGTATCTTTTTTCATCTTTGTCACTTTTGCTCAAACAGGCTCGGTGTCGCACAGTCTTCCATGTTAGATAGCCATTCATTTCTTCACTCTACTCAGAATCTATTGTTTTTCAGGCATTTACCTTTTTTTTTTTTTTTTTTTTTTTTTTTATTAAGCGGTGACTGAAAATACCCTAAATTCTGACACACTTTAAAATATCAAAATCTAACTGAGAAATAAATGAAGCTTTTTTTTTTCAGTTATAGAAAGGATGGGCTGGAAGCAGCATAGCTCAGTGATTGAGCTGTTGCCTAGTATGTGTGAGGCCCTGGGTTTGATCTCTAGCAAAAGAGAGCAGATTGTCCGTACAAAGATTCAATGAAACATACATGTATATGTGGACATGGATAGTGTGTATATATACATATATATATATACACACACACACATATATAGTTACATATAATATTATATATGTATGTGTGAATAAATGTTGATATTTATTGACCGTGAGGTATAGGAAAAGAACTCTTGTAAGCACTTCGCATATATATATTCAATTGCTTTATCTTTGTATAACATTATAAGATGGGTACCAATTATTCCAATTTTATAGCATGATTAGTTACTTAACTATTGTCATTTTATGAGTGAGAAACACAAAAGATAGAGAAATTAGGTAACTTGTCTAAAATCACATATCTGGTAAAGCAGAGAAAGCAAAATAAGAACCAGATCTTGATGGTTCACTAAATATGTAATGTGGGACCTAGAACACAAGATGTATTCAATGAGCTATTCCTCTCCAACCAATGATCGATTGTCACCTGTAGCCACACAGGAACATTATGTTTTCAAGTTGAACAAAAGCCTAGAGAACACCTAGTTCTACTTTTTTACTTTATAGTTGAAGCAATTGAGATACAAATAAATGGGGTTTGTTCAAAGTCACAGCACGGTAGAATACTGTAACCCAAACTGGTCTCTAGGACACCTGAACTATACTAAAATTATGTGATGCTTCACAGCTACTCTTAAATAAGATAAGTTGATTTTTTATTAAAAAATTCCAAAAGTCATGAGCCTAGAAGAGGGGATAAAATATCTGTTCTCATTTGTTCAGCATTTATTTATCCTCAAAAAATGTATCAAATAATAAATCTTAGCTATAAAATAAGTAGATTTTGAGTTATTCCAACTTCAACCTTAATTAAACATTTTTTTGAGGGGTGGGTACTGGAGATTGAACTCAAGGGCACTTGACCACTCAGCCACATCCCCAGCCCTATTTTGTATTTTATTTAGAGGGGGTCTCACTGAGTTGCTTAGCACCTCACTTTTGCTGAGGCTGGCTTTGAACTCAGGATCCTCCTGCCTCAGCCTCTGGGATTACAGGCGTGGGCCACCACAGCAGGCTCGGAATCAAATTTTAATGATATGACTTTCAGTCCAAGAGATTGAAACATATGCATAGAAATGGCCACTTTCTCCTTAACTACTACACAGCCATTAACTACCCAACATACCAGCCCTCAAGCACACCTTGAAAAATTCCTCTATCAGTAGGGAGCATATTCACTACAAATGCCTCCTTTTGCTCTTTACTACACCACTATTTTCATTTGGTTTTCGTTATTATTTAACTCTACTAGGTACTTTATTTCCTCTCCTATTCTGCCTACAAGATTTTTACTTGTTGTGCACCCAGCTTACAACTGGAAAGTTATGTAGTTTTTTTTCCTTCTCTCTCCTAGGATACAAAGAAAATCTCCATCTGTGTTTTAAAAAATTAATATTGCTGTGTAGATTGTGTAAAAAAAATATATTCCTAGGCGAGCTTCAAGTAAGTTGTGGCGATTCCATTAAATCTTTTTAATAGCCCCTGTCAAACCAAACCCCATGTTCTCAAAGAAAATGACTTGCAGTATTTCTTCCAAATAAGTATTTGATTTTTTTTTTTTTTTCAGAAAACAGCCCAAAGCTAAAACAATAGACAATTAGTTTGCTTAAGACCAAATTAATTAAAACTTACTGGCTAAATTTCTCTGTGTTGCATTTAATAGATGTTCATGTTTAAACATTGAACAAGAAATCTAACTTTGGAAATTTATTCTACAAATTGTTAGACCACAAGAGAATTCTGTGTTTTCTGGCTCAAAAATAATTTTAAAATTGCAAATCTGGAAAGAAGTGATGATTTGGAGTTGGAATTCTGTTATCCTGTGATTATAATGAGACTTCTATAACAGAACTGTCAATAATCTGCTGTTCTCTGAATGGATAAAAATGTTCATGGATTATTCGTGGTTTTCCATAATGGGTACAACTAGTCAATAAATGAATAATGCCTTCCTTATCTAGATTTTACTGTATGAAAAGTGTTCAATATATTTTCACAGAAAAGATATCAATATTCCAACCAATTGAAGATAGGTAGTAAGTGCCAAACTGGTTTCACCCATTGGATATTTTAGACTGAAATGAAAGGATGGATCCAAAGAGAAGAAAGTGAGGTTTCTGGGGAACAATTTCAAATTAACTTAAGAACTTCACACTTTCCTTTTATGAGGACACAAAAGACTTTTTTTAAAATAAAATTCATCCAAAATAAAGCATGTGGTCAATGGAGGAAAATGTCAGAAAAGAAGGATATAAACTATGGGCTAGAATGCCGAGGGTTTAATATAGTTCACTTTAGGAAAAATATTGCCTAGCAGTATTTTGCATCAGACACCATACTCTGTACTCAAAGCTGAGAGCTTAAAGGTGGCCAGGGCCACAGACACACAGGCAATCAATTTCAATTCAGTGTGTTAAGTACTACAATAAAGAAGATGTACATAAAGTGCTGAGGGGACACATAAAGAAAGGAGCTCACTTCACAATGGTGAGGCTCATGAGAAGAGGTGATATTTCAGTTTCTCTTTAAAAATCTATTTTGGTTCTTTGCAAAGTTTCTCAGTAGTCAACCTTATTTTGAAGTCCTATTTCCTACAGGCTGTCAATACAGGCTGTATTTCCTGTGTTGCTGGCTTCATTTTTCTAAATTCTACTGATACCATTGCAATTTGCCTTTGACTTTTACATTAGCTATTCAGAGTTTTTTTTTTTTTATTAACACCACTTCTCCTGTTTCCAACATATAGATAAGCCACGTTTGTATGACTGTATCTAGTAGAAAACTAAATTCATTTCTTTTCTTTTTTTAATTTTGTTTATTTTCTTTCAATATTTTTAATTTTAATTTTTTCTTTTTGTTTTTGTTTTTTTGGGTCTTTTTTTTTCTTTAATGAACTCATTTGAAATATACCATAATAACTAAAGAACTACCATTTATATATAATGCATAATATCATTTAATATTATTTTCTCAACATGTGAACATAGCAGGTCTGCTGTCAATTACGTTTTTCCACATTGCTTCTGTTAGGATGTGTTTGTATCTTTGTTGCCAGAGCCAGTTATCCCAGTTTTTTCCACCATCCTGCTCTGATGTGGGCTTCCTGCTTTGCACCCCTTCTCACAATCATTCTCCTGGTTTTTTATTTGCCTTTCCCCTAAGAGGCTGTTTTTTTCTTCTTTTTTTCATTTTTTTTTTTCTTTTCTTTTCTTTTTTTTTTTTTTAACATTTAGTCCCCTTGTGTATTGGGCATTTGTGGTTCTGTTTGGTGTTCAGCATCTGAAGCCTTCCTATGCAGGTGAAACACTGCACTTAATGAGCCAGACCTCATAGAGCCTGAAATGGCCAGATAAGGGATGTCCTCACCTCCCTTGCAACAAGGACGTGGGCACATAGGCTGGTTTCCATGAATCAGACCTATCTACAGATAAAAGGAACCAGAAGTCTCTGATATGCGTTAACAGACACCAGGCAGTTCAGAGCATTTGGAGCCCTGGCACCAGTGGCAGGAATTCCAGTTTAACAAACCATGCCTGGCACTGGAGATCCTGGCAACAGAGTCTGCAGTCTGCGTCCAACAGCAGTAGAAACTGTGTCTACAGATCAGCTTGGAAGACTGACCATAAGTATTAATTTGGGCTTCTGTTTTTATTTCTGAAACTTCCACAAGTTGAATGATGAATCATTTTACCTCCTTTTCATTCTCTCCTTTTTTTTCTTAATAATGATAATGTACATATCTATACATGTTTACAGATTTTGTCAATTACTATGTCTAGCCCCCACATATTGTCTTTCTTTCCTCTAAGTTTGTCTTCCCTTTTTCATGGTAGAGGCTTTGTTTTTAACAGGCTTATTCTTATATTTCCCTTCACAGTTAAAGGAGAGGTTAAAAACTGGACTTAGCACAGCTAGGCAGACCTGTTGACTGGTCGGGTTTTCCACAGGGTGATTAAGTGTGGGTCTACACTTCTATTGATAAATTCCCCAATATCGTATCTATAGATCTTTAGAAAGGGTCTTTCATTTATATTCAAAGCAGTTTTCCTAAGATCTGACCTGGAGAAGTATTCCTGACCACTGAAGTTTCAGAGGGAGAACTGCAGAGCCCTACTTTCACAGCATGGCTCTCCTCTCAATTTTAGTCCCCCAACTCTCCCTGACCTCTGCTGTGCCTTTTGCTACAAGTTCAGGAAATTACCTAATTCAATAAATTCAAATTATGAATATGTCACCAGACTCTTCCCGATGAAGGAGAGGACATGGGGCCGATCAAGTCATTTCCTAGAGAAGGCCTTGCCTCAATCCTTCTCATCTCAGAACGTCATTCAGTTGTCAACACTATACAGTTCCTCAAACCCCCATCCTCTCAGGGTCCTGATGCTGCCTGGATATGTAGGCTTCAGGGTGCAACTTCCCGATACTCCTGATATGCTTTGCCACATTCCACCTTCAAAAGCATTCTGAAATCACCGCTCCTCTTGGTTGCTGCTCTCTTTATTCTTTGGGCTTCTATTTCATCTCTACTCTGTTGTTATCTGTTGCCTTGGGAATGAGCTCACATAAGTGTGTGAGAACAATCTCCCATATTTAATGAAAGCACATGTCTGAATCTGAAAGGATGATTAGGATCACATTAAGTAGGCAAGAATGAGAAAGGAATAGGAAGGGCATTCTCTATCATTAAAAGGAGACAGGGAGTGAATACCCTAGTCAGAACACACAAATAGTTAGATACGGTTGGACAAAATATATAAATAAGTGGAAGACTGAAGGTTGGGAGGAAGAAAGGGATGCAATCTAGTTAAAGATAAAAATAGAGTCAGATAACAAGGCCAGATAGCTAAGGACCTGTAGTTTAATAGGTAACCAGAAGAGGAATTAGGGGCACCCAAATTGAATAGAGTTTAGCTAGGTGTTGTAGTTTGCTGGCCTAGACTTAAAGCTTTATAAGCACATAGCTGAGAACATGAACTAATCCCACTAGTAAAACATGGGAACCTTGGGTTATTCCAAAGTAAGATGGTCAGTATATCTGGATCTGCTTCTTCATTAAATAAATAATAGAATGTAAAAATATTTGTTCTAAAAAATAGATCACACCTATAAAGCACTTTTAGCACAGTGTCTGACCCATAGTGAATAGACAGACAGTAAAAACCAATACTTTGAAGTTTCTTCAAAGAAACTTGGTTATTCTATAAAATATGGGAGACAGATTGAGACGGTATTATGTTGAAGGAAGAACAACAACTGTATTTATGTTCAGAGTCTAGGAAATGGCAAGACATTTCTGAAAGGGTAAAGGAAGGGAAAAGTCTATGATAATCATCTGGTTAGTGCCATGAGGATTTGTGTTAATGATATTCACTTTTAATATTGGGTACACGTACAAATATGTAAAAATAAATCGCAGCATTATGTAAAACCATGATGTACCAGTAAAAATAGAAGAAAAAAAAGAGAAACTGAGAATGTGTTGAAATTGAAAAAATTTCAAGAATTGAAAAAAAATTAGTGAAGTGGAAGGCTTCTATGAAAATTTAATTAACATGGATTAAGTATCAAGAAAATTCAAAAATGGGAGAGGTAAATATTTTAATGTAGAAGAAAGTAACAGGGTTGCAACCTACCCTTGAACAATTGGAATGATTTAATATGTGGGAAAAGATGGAGGGTTATGACCCATTACCTGTGACATAATTATTTAATCTCTCTGGGACTGCCAGTTTCCTTTTGCGCTCTCCATGAGTCACTTCTTTTCTTCATTTTCTTTAAATAATAATCAATACTTCTTGACCCTCTCTGATTTCATCATAGTTGGCTGAAAAATCTTATTCTTGAGCCCAGAAATGAATCTTTTATGGGATTGTGCAAAACAGGCTGACATATGGAGAAAATCATATGAATCAGAAAAGTATATTTCAGTTTAAAATCATTATAGAAATCAAATGTCCTTCAGCACGTGTTGGAAATCTTAGTATATTTATATATATTGTCATTTTTAAAATAAAATATTTCATGCTTTGTCTTTTTAATTTTCTTTCCGCCTTTCTCACTTCCAGATAGTACTTTATTATTTAAAAATAAATAAAACATGTGGATGTATATGTATACATATATGTGAACATATAAGTATATAAAATGTGTTCTAATTTGGGGCATTTATTTCTTTACTAAATCCTTCTGCTTACTGAAGCTCGTCATTCTTCCTCTTTTCTTTTCTATACTCTCTGGTTTTCCTCTGTTCAACTAAGTAGCAATTAGTCACACGGACTATTCAATTTTAATTTAAATAAAACATTTTAATTTAGTTCTTCCATCATATTTACTTTATTTTCAGTGCTCAGGAGTCAAATGTGGCCAGTGACTATCATATTAAAAAGTACAGAACAATGCAGAAAGTTATATTCTGTAGCACTGATTTAGATTAATGGATTGAATTGATTCCCACAATTTATATACCATATTCTGAAGACTCCCAAATCTCTTTTTCCAGCTTCAAATCACATTTTTCTCTTTTGCTTGTTATAGTCACTTTAGTGACTATAACAAGACTCACTTCAAAGACCCCATGTGGCTACAATGGGAAAAATCATTCTGTTGTACTTATTTTATTTAATATATATATATGTATTTTTTTTTAACAGAACCCAGGGGTGCTTTACCACTGAGTTATATACAAGCTCTTTTCATCTTTTGTCTTGAGACAGGGTCTCACTATGTTACTCAGGGACTCCTAAGATGTTTAACCTGGCTTTAAACTTGGCTTCTGCCTCCTCCTCCCAAGTTGCCGAATTGCAGGTGTGTGTCACTGTGACTAGCTGTGTCATGGTTTCTTTAAGGAAAACTAAACTAAACTAAACTAAACTAAACTAAACTAACCTAAATTTTATTTATTCTTTCCATTTTTCTTCCTGCATTGACAGTTAGTAATGGCTGGAACTGAATGTGCTATCTTATATCCATGAGGAAATACATGTGAAAACATCACAGAGATACTATTTAAGCACTATTATCTTGTTGTTCTGTCATTTAAAAACTAAAGAACATTTCCAGTGGATAGTCTAAACAAATCTGTTGTGTAATGATCAATACTTCCATAAAAATAATCAACACCATTACCTAAAAACATCTTCCTACACCACCACAGTGTTTCTCAATCACAGAACTGGTTTACTGTCCTTTCTGGAATGTAAGCTCTATAAGGTTTCAAACATGTCCTGTTTTATTCACTATTCTATGTTCAATAATATCTAGAATGAAGCTTGTCTTATAGTTAGTACTCAAGAAATACCTATTGGAAAAAAAAAAAAAAAAAACCTGTTAAAAACACAAATATTCCATTTAGGAGACAGACTGAAAACAGACTTGAAGACCTTGAGGTTCACAGACTGTGAAAGGAGCAGAGATAGTGAGTCACCCAACTAAAATCATTTCAAAAAGGAAGGTCTTACCTGCTTTCCCCTAGGGGAAGGGAGCAGTGAACGATAGACTTCTGTGATCCCTTGGTAAGTTCCAGGCGACAAACTTTTGTTCTACCTTGTTCTACTTTTCATTATACCTAATTGTATAGTAGAAATAAATACCAGCTATTCTGGTAATGATGATCCCTAATAGAATTCCTGATTTACAAGTTCCCCTGCTACACTTGCTGTAACATTTTGAGTTTGATTAAACTGCTAATTTTCCTCATTGTACAAAGTGAAGTACTGAGAGTTTGCACTATTCGTGTAATTCACACAGCCCTTTAGAGAATATATCTAACCTATAACAAACCATTGCTTCTCAGATGCATTTTTGTTATTTTTTGACATCAAAATATACATTACAAATGGTTCTTTATGATAACAGTAAATCGACATCTTACCATAGATACCTGAATCTTTTTAAGACTGGTGATGCAGACACACAAAGATGTTTGTCATATTATACTCTGATTTATAGTAAATTATTACAGTTTGCTAGGTAGTCATAATTTTGCAATTTATGGAATACAGTTGAACTATTTAGGTCTCTCTGATAGAGACTTGATCTATTGCTAAACATTAGCTGTCACCTGGGTTTCCCAGTTTATGAGGCATTATCAATTATCCTGTTTTTTGTTGGCATATGGCTCAAAATAATCTAGTAATGCAAAAATTCAAAATGTTTTATAAATAATGAGCTTATTCTGTATTGCACTTGAACACAAATATATTTTTATTGTGGAAAGAACACTTACCATGAAATATGCCCTATTAAGTTTTAGGTGTACAATACATTAATATTATTTTTTAGACACAATGTTGCATAGCAGATATTGGGAACTTACTTGTTTTATGTAAAACCTTATACCTTTAGAAAAACAACTTTCTGTTTTCCAGTCACAGAAAAGCAACATTTTACTCTCTGCTTCTGTTTATTTCATATACCCCACATAAGTGAAATTATATAGGGCATTCTTTCTGCACCTAGTTTATTTTACTTAGCATGATGTCCACAGGATCCAACCATGTTGTTATATTTGGTATGTATATGGTGGGATTGCCATTTTTAAGGTCAAATGATACTCCATTTTATGTATATGCCACATTTGTTTGTATGGGAATTTAGGTAGTTTTCATATCTTACTGTTTTTTTTGCCTTTTTTTAATTATTGTAAACAAATGGGATACATGTTGTTTCTCTATTTGTACATGGAGTCAAGGCATACCATTTGTGTAATTATAAATTTACATAGGGTAATGTTGTTTAGTTCATACTGTTGTTTTTTCCCTTCCCCCCACCCCTCCCATCCCTCTTTTCCCTCTATACAGTCCTTCCTTCCTCCATTCTTACCACCCTTCTTATCCCTAACCCTAAACCTAACCCTAACCCTAATGTTAACCCCTCCCAACCCCCATTATATGTCCCCATCCGCTTATCAGCGAGATCATTCATCCTTTAGTTTTTTGAGATTGGCTTATCTCACTTAGCATGATATTCTCCAATTTCATCCATTTGCCTGCAAATGCCATAATTTTATCATTCTTCATGGCAGAGTAATATTCCATTGTATATATATGCCACAGTTTCTTTAGCCATTCATCAACTGAAGGGCATCTAGATTGGTTCCACAATCTGGCTATGGTGAACTGAGCAGCAATGAACATTGATGTGGCTGTATCTCTGGAGTATGCTGATTTTAAGGCCAAGGAGTGGGATAGCTGAGTCAAATGGTGGTTCCATTTCAAGCTTTCTGAGGAATCTCCATACTGCTTTCCAGAGTGGTTGCACTAATTTGCAACCCCACCAGCAATGTATGAGTGTACCTTCTTCCCCACATCCTCACCAACACCTATTGTTACTTGTGTTCTTGATAATCACCATTCTAATTGGGGTGAGATGAAATCTTAGGGTAGTTTTGATTTGCATTTCTCTTATTACTAGAGATGTTGAACATTTTTTCATACATTCGTTGATTGCTGGTAGGTCTTCTTCTGTGAAGTATCTGTTCATTTCCTTAGCCCATTTGTTTATTGGATTATTTGTATTCTTGGTGTAAAGTTTTTGAGTTCTTTATAGATTCTGGAAATTAGCGCTCTATCTGAAGTATGAGTGGCAAAGATATTCTCCCACTCTGTAGGCTCTCTCTTCACATTACTGATAGTTTCCTTTGCTGAGAGAAAGCTTTTTAGTGAATCTATCCCAGTTGTTGATTCTTGCTTTTCTTTCTTATGCTATGGGAGTCCTGTTAAGAAAGTCTGATCCTAAGCCAACAAGTTGAAGGTTTGGACCTACTTTTTTTTCTATGAGATGCAGGGTCTCTGGTGTGATTCCGAGGTCCTTGATCCATTTTGAGTAGAGTTTTGTGCAGATTGAGAGATAGGGGATTAATTTCATTCTGTTGCATATGGTTTTCCAGTTCTCCCGGCACCATTTGTTGAAGAGGCTATCTGTTCTCCATTGCATATATTTGGCACCTATGTCTAGTATGAGAAAATTGTATTTATTTGGGTTTGTGTCCATGTCCTCTATTCTGTACCATTGATCTACCTGTCTATTTTGGTACCAATACCATACCATTTTTGTTACTATTCCTTTGTAATAGATTTGAAAATCTGATATTGCGATAACCCTGCTTCACTCTTTCTACTGAGGATTGGTTTAGCTATTCTGGGTTTCTTATTCTTCCAGATGAATTTCATAATTGCTTGCTCTATTTCTGTAAGGTACATCATTGGGATTTTAATTGGAATTGCATTGAATCTGTATAGCACTTTAGATAGTGTGCCCATTTTGACAATATTAATTCTGCCTATCCAAGAACATGGGAGATCTTTCCATTTTCTAAGGTTTTCTCTAATTTCTTTCTTCAGTGTTCTGTAGTTCTCACTGTAGAGGTCTTTCACCTCTTTTGTGATATTGATTCCCAAGTATTTTTTTTTTTTTTGATGCTATTGTGAATGGGGTAGTTTTCCTAATTTCTCTTTCTGAAGATTCATCACTTATGTATAAAAATGCATTGGATTTATGAGCATTGATCTTGTAACCTGCTACTTTACTGAATTCACTTATGAGTTCTAAAAGTTTTATAGTGGAATTTCCAGGTTCCTCTAAATATATAATCATGTCATCAGCGAACAGGGATAGTTTGAGTTCTTCTTTTCCAATTCGTATCCCTTTAATTTCTTTGGTTTGTCTAATTACTCTGGTTAGAGTCTCAAGGATGATATTGAATAGAAGTGGTGAAAGAGGGCATCCCTGCCTTGTTCCAGTTTTTAGGGGGAAAGCTTTCAGTTTTTCACCATTTAGAATGATATTAGCCATGGGCTTAGCGTAGATGGCCTTTACACTGTTAAGGAATGTTCCCACTACCCCAATTTTTTCTAGTGTTTTGAGCATGAAGGCATGCTATATTTTATCAAATGCTTTTTCTTCATTTCTTGAAATAATCATGTGATTCTTCACTTTAAGTCTGTTGATATGGTAAATGACATTTATTGATTTCCAGATGTTGAACCAACCTTGCATCCCTGGGATAAAACCCACTTGATTGTGGTGCACTATCTTTTTAATATATTTTTGTATGCAATTTGCTAAAATTTTGTTGAGAATTTTTGCATTGATGTTCATTAAGGATATTGGTCTGAAATTTTCTTTCCTTGATGTGTCTCTGTCTGGTTTAGGTATGAGGGTGATATTGGCTTTATAGAGTGAGTTTGGGAGGGTTCCCTCCTCTTCTATTTCATGGAATACTTTGAAGAGTATTGGAATGAGCTCTTCTTTAAAGGTTTTTTAGAACTCAGCTGAGAACCCATCTGGTCCCAGACTTTTCTTTGTTGGTAGGCTTTTGATGACCTCTTCTATTTCATTGCTTGAAATTGATTTATTTAAGTTGTGTATGTCCTCCTTGTTCAGTTTACGTAATTCATATGTATCTAGAAACTTGTTGATGTCTTTGAGGTTTTCTGTTTTGTTGGAGTATATATTTTCAAAATAGCTTCTAATTATGTTTTGTATTTAACTCGTGCTTTTGTGATATTTCCTTGCTCATTCTGAATTTTAGTAATTTGAGTTTTCTCCCTCTTTCTCTTTGTTAGGGTGGCTAAGGGTTTATCAATTTTGTTTATTTTTTCAAAGAACCAACTATTTATTTTGTTAATTTTTCCGATTGTTTCTTTTGTTTCAATTTCATTGATATGAGCTCTGATTTTAACTATTTTTCTATCTTCTACTACTTTCAGTGTTGGTCTGCTCTTCTTTTTCTAGGGCTTCGAGCCGTAGTGTTAGGTTGTTTATTTGTTGATTTCTACTTCTTTTGTTGAATGTGCCCTATGAAATTAATCTTCCCCTAAGTACTGCTTTCATAGTGTCCCAGAGATTTTGATCTGATGTGTCTTTGTTCTCGTTTACTTCTAAGAATGTTTTAATTTCCCTCCTGATGTCTTCTGTTATCCATTCATCATATAATAGTGTATTATTTAATCTCCAGGTATTGGAGAAGTTTCTGTTTTTTATTCTGTCATTTATTTCTAATTTCAATCCATTATGATCTGATAGAGTACAAGGTAATATCTCTATCTTCTTGTGTTTGCTAACAGTAGCTTTGTGGCATAAAATATGGTCTATTTTAGAGAAGGATCCATGTGCTGCTGAGAAGAAAGTGTATTCGTTGATTGTTGGATCGTTTATTCTATGTATGTCCGTTAAGTCTAAATTGTTGATTGTGTTATTGAGATCTATGGTTTCTTTATTCAATTTTTGTTTGGACGATCTATCCAGCAGTGAGAGAGGTGTGTTAAAATCGCCTAGTATTATTGTGTTGTGGTCTATTTGATTTCTGGAATTGAGAAGGATTTGTTTGATGTACATGGATAAGCCCATGTTTGGGGCATAGATATTTATGATTGTTATGTCTTCCTGTTTTATGCTTCCCTTAAGCAGTATGTAATATCCTTCTTTATCCCTTCTGACTAGTTTTGGCTTGAAGTCCACATTATCTGAAATGAGGATAGATACTCCAGCTTTTTTGCTGTGTCTGTGTGCATGGTATGTTTTTTCCCATCCTTTCACCTTTAGTCTATGGGTATCTCCTTCTATGAGATGAGTCTGTTGCAGGCAGCATATTGTTGGATTTTTCTTTTTAATCCATTCTGCCAGTCTATGTCTTTTGATTGAAGAGTTCAGGCCATTAACATTCAGGGTTATTATTGTGATATGATTTGTATTCCCAGTCATTTGACTCATTTTTGTTTTTTGACATGATTTGGTTTCTCCTTATTAGGCTATTCCTTTACGCTGTTCCTCCCATTGCTGATTTGCATCGTTGTTTTTCATCTCTTACTCATCGAATATTTTGCTGAGAATGTTCTGTAACGCCGGCTTTCTTTTTGTAAATTCCTTTAGCTTTTGTTTATCATGGAAGGATCTTATTTTGTCGTCAAATCTGAAAGTAAGTTTTGCTGGGTATAAGATTCTTGGTTGGCATCCATTTTCTTTCAGGGCTTGAAAAATGTTGTTCCAGGCCCTTCTAGCTGTTAGGGTCTGGATTGAAAAATCTGCTGATATTTTTATTGGTTTCCCCCTGAATGTAATTTGATTCTTTTCTCTCGTGGCCTTTAAAATTCTGTCTTTATTTTGTATGTTAGGTATTTTCATAGTAATGTGCCTTGGTGTGGGTCTGTTGTAATTTTGTATATTTGAAGTCCTATAAGCCTCTTGTACTTGGTTTTCCATTTCATTCTTCAGATTTTTGAAATTTTCTGATATTATTTCATTGAATAGATTGTTTATTCCTTTGGTTTGTTTCTCTAAGCCTTCCTCAATCCCAACAATTCTTAAATTTGGCCTTTTAATGATATCCCATAATTCTTGTAGATTCTGTTCATGATTTCTTACCATCTTCTCTACTTGGTCAACTTTGTTTTCAATATTAAATATTTTTTTCAAGATTAAATATTTTTCAAGAAAAATATTTTCAAGATTAAATATTTCAAGATTAAATATTATTTCTGAGGTTCTGTCTTCCAGGTGTTCTATCCTATTGGTTATGCTTTCTATGTAGTTTTTAACTTGGTTTATTGTTTTCTTCATTTCAAGGATTTCTGTTTGTTTTTTTTTCAGTATCTCTAACTCTTTATTAAAATGATCTCTTGCTTCCCGTATTTGCTCCTTTAACTGTTGATTGGTGCGATCATTTAATGCCTGCATTTGCTCTTTCATCTCCTCCTTCAATGCCTGCATTTGCTCTTTCATCTCCTCGTTTGCTTTCCTGATTGTTTTAATTATGTACATTCTGAACTCCCTTTCTGACATTTCTTCTGCTGTGCTGTCATTGGGTTTTATTGATATAGTATCTAGGTTTGTTTGGGATATTTTCTTCCCTTGTTTTCTCATATTGGTCAGATGTCAATGGGACTCTGAGATATTGCAGATTTCCTCTATTGGCTTATAGTGTCCCTGTAGATTTCCAGTGTATCACCTCCCAGCCTTCAGTAGCCTGAATTCTTGGAGGAACTTTAAAATGCAGTGCTTCCGAACAAAGCTGCCCCTAGCCCGTTACTGGTTCCAGGGCTTGGAGCTGGCCCTGTGAGAGGAGCCCATCGCCGGAGTGAGCAGGACTACCTGGGGAAGACTCTAGTTGCCCTGCTCTGCTCTGATAAGCCTCCCCTATCCATGCCTGCCGCCCAGGCCGAGCTTCACCCGGTAGGGGAGACTCATCCCGTGGCTCTTTTTTAGTCCAATTCTCTCAATGCCTCCCCTTCTTGAATCCTGGGTTCTGGAGTGACTGGAGATGCAGTCACCGTCTAGTCCACCATCTTGAATCACCCTGTGGAAAGCTCCTGGGGCTGAAGTGGTCAGGGCCGCCTGGAGAAGTTTCTGGCTTCTCTGCCCTGGTCTCAGAGGCTGCCTGCAGGTGGGAGCTCTCCATTGACTCGGGGACCTGTGGCTGGCTCTGTATAGAAGGGCTCTCACTGGGCGATCTGCTCTGAGAAGCAAGCCTTGAAAGGCACCTCCCACTGGAGGGAGCCAGGCTGCTTGGGGAAGTCCCTGGCTGCCCTGTCCTGGTCCCTGAAGCTGCCTGCAGGCTGGACCTTGCCATGCTGGCTCCAGAACTTGGAGCTGGGTCTATGCAGAAAGGCTGTCACTGGGGGTCCTGCTCCGAGAAGCTGGAGAAGCTGGCCATGTGGGAGGAGCCCACTGCTGGAATGTGCAGGGCTGCCTGGGGAAGACTCTAGCTGCCCCGCCCTACTCTGATAAGCCGCACCTATCCAGGCCTGCCACCCAGGCCGAGCTTCACCTGGTGAGGGAGACTCACCCCGTGGCTCTATTTTAGTCCGAGTCTCTCAATGCCTCCCCTTCTTGAATCCTGGGTTCTGGAGTGACAGGAGATGAAGTCACCCTCTAGTCTGCCATCTTGTATTGCCTCCATGGAAAGAGCCTCTCTTAGCTGTTTTAATGTGTTTGAATTCAGTTTGCTAGTATTTGGTTGAGAACTTTTGCATCAATATTTATAAGAGATATTGGCTTGTAACTTTCTTGTAATGACTTTCACTGCTTTCATATTAGAATAGTATCTATATCACACAATGAGTTTGAAGGTATTCTCTCTTCCTCAGTGTTTTTCTTATTTTTAAGAAGGATTAGAATTTATTTTCTTTAAATGTTTGGTGAGATCCACCATGAAAACCATCTGGCCCTGGACTTTTCTTTATTGGGAGGTTTTTGATTATCAGTGCAATCTTTTTATTCACTATTGGCCTATTCACATTTTCTATTTCTTCCTGAATTGGTCTTGGTGGATTATGAGTTTCTAGGAATTTATCCAGTTCCAAATTCATCAATTTGCTGCCATACAATTATTAATAACACTGCCTAATGTTTATTTTTATTTCTTTGGCAACAGTTGTAATGTCTCTTCTTTCATTTCTCATATTGATTACTTGAGTCTTTATGTTTTTGAATCTAACTACATGTTTGTCAATTTTGTCATCTTTCCCAAAAATCAACTTCCATGAATTTTTTCTATTTCTTTTTTTCTATTTTTTTCTTGAATCTTTATTATTTTATTTTCCTTATAAGTGAAGGATTTCTTAGATCCATCAGTTGTAAAATCACATCGCTTATTTAAAATCTTTCTTCTCATTTAATATAGATGTTTATCACTATAAATGCTTTTCTCTGTACTGTGTTCACTATATCAGTTTCACTATGCTTTGTTTTTATATTTATTTGTCTTGAACTGTTTCCTATTTTCTGTTTTACTTTTTTTTCTTTCTCCCACTGGTTTTTCAAGATTGTATTGTTTAATTAGTATATATGTTTGTAATTTCCAGTTTTCCTTTCTAGGTTTCTCTCATTGTGGTTGAGAAGACAGTTGGTATGATTTGTCTTACATTTTTAATTATTTTTGTGAGTTAACATGTGATCTATGCAGAGAATATTATTTATACTCCTAAGAAGAATGACTATTCTGCTGCTATTGGATGGATGTTCATGTGACTCTCCATTATTGAACGTGGAATATTCATATCTCATACTATTATTATATTGCAGTCAATTTCTCCCTTCAGATCTATCAATATCATTTTATATATTGCCCTGCTGGTGTTGGGTGTATAATACAATTGTTTTATGTTAATGATGGATTTACCATTTGTCATTAGTGATTTTTTTTTATCATTCGTGATTGTATTTTCCTTGGGGTATTTTATCTTAAGTGAGTGTGGCCCACCTCTCTCATTTTTGATTATCATGTGCATGATGTACCACTTTCCATTCCTTTCACTTTCAGTCTATAAACATTCTTAATTCTAAAGTGAGTGTCCTATAGACAGCACATAGCTGGATCTGGTCTTCCTTTTCCTTTAACCCATTCATCCACTCTAGCCTATATCTGGATTGGAGAGTTTGGTCAATTTGTGTTTAGAGGAATTATTGGCAGGTAGGGGACTTCTATGGATATTTCATTTTCAGTTTTTTTGTTCATCTTGTTTTTTCTTGCTTTCTTCCCTTATGATTTATTGAGTTTTTCATAGTACTATCTTTTCACTCCTTTCTCCTCTTCATTGGGTATCTACTACAGGCATTTTCTTTGTGGAAACCATGGGGCTCACAGGAAATATCTAAAAATTATAATAATCTCTTTTAAGCTGGTATCAGTTCCAATTGCATTGAATAACTCTACATTTTCACTTCCCTCTCCCACAATTTATGCTATGTTACAATTTACATCTTGTTATTGTGTATATTCATTAAAATATTGTATTGACTTATTAGGGAAAACATTCAACCTTTGGTTTTTTGGGATTGGCTTATTTCACTTAGCATGATATTCTCCAATTCCATCCATTTATCTGCAAATACCATAATATTATTCTTCTTTATTGCTGAATAATTTTCCATTGTGTATATATACCACAGTTTCTTTATCCATTCATCTGTTGAAGGATATCTAGGTTGGTTCCCCAATCTAACTATTGTGAATTGAGCTGCTATAAACATTGATGTAACTGTGTTACTGTAGTAAGCTGATTTTGAGTCCTTTGGGTATAAACTGAGAAGTGGGAAATGGAGGAACTTTAGATTATGTAGAGAGAAATGAGAGGGAGGGGTGTATCAAAAATGGTGGAATAAGACAGACATCATTACCCTACATATATGTATGATTACACAAATGGTATGAATCTACATCATGCACAGCCGTAGAAACAAAAAGATGTACCCCATTTGTGTACAATGGATCAAAATGCAGTCTATAAAAATAAAAATAAAAATTTAAAACTATTGTATCAATCATTGTTTTTTAATACTTTGGACATTTAACCTTTATGTATGTTAGTAGCAAAACTGCTTTATATACCATGGTCACAATATTATATTATTTGTGTACATATTTATTTTCATGCTCTCACATGTTTCACAAGGTTTAGGCTTTCACATGGTTTCCGATTGCTGTCTAATGTTCTTTCATTTGATCTGGATAAACTCATTTTTCCATTTAGGAAGGTAGATGTTATGATGATGGAAGCTTCAGCACTTGCTTTTGGAGGCAAATCTGTTTCTATTTTGAAAGATAGTTTTTCTGGTAGGCAGTTGTTTTCTTCCAATGCTTTCAAGAAAGTCCCCTTCCCCTCTGGCCAGCCAGATTTCTGTCACAACTCTGCTGATAGTCTTAGGTACACTTCTTTCCTGTGACAAGTCTTCCCTTTGCTAATTTCAAAATTCTCTTGCCTTTGGCTTTCAAAATTGTGATTTTAACATGTGTCACGATAGATTCATTTGGGTTCATCATATTTGTTTTTTGTGAGTTTTTTGATTCTGCCTGTGTATTTTCCTCTCCAGATTTGGGAACTTTTTAGCCATTATTTATTTTAGCCAGTTTTCTGTCACTTTTGCTCTCTTTTTTCTTTATTGAACTTCCATAAGGCAAACATTGGTTCACTACATGGCGCCTCATAATTCCTTTAGGCTCTCTTCACCCTTTTCTATTCTATAATTTTTCATCACATTCTTGATATACTCATTATGTTTATATGTCATTTCCCTGGCTTAGTTTATTTGCCTACCTCTTATAACTCACTTATCTTCTTTAATATGATTGTGTCTTACAATTTTATTTTATTTTTGGTCAAGCAATTTGTAAATCTCTATCACCTTAAAGTCAAATATTGGGGATACAGTTTGTTTCTCTGATTGTGACGTGTTTTCCTGATTCTTAAGGTTCTGTATAGATTCGTATCATTTTCTACACATTTGAAGAAACAGACACCTCTCCCAGTATCTGTGGACTGGCCTTGACTTGCAAAATTCCTTCATCTACCAGCTGTTATATACATTTTGAGTCTTTGCTTCTTTCGGACCAAGGTCTCTGGCATCTAGTGTTTGGTTTGCCGTTTGTTGGGTTGGTTGGGTTTTGTTCGTTCTTTCACTTCTTGCTATCAGGAGATAGTCCTCAGGTGTGTGATTTTGACAGTCTCAGTGTTCCTTGACAGAGTGAGTTACCCCTCGGTTAGCATTCTTAAAGGCTCTGGATGTCAGAGCACTCTCCTCCTCTCCCTGGGTCCTGGGGGAGAAGTCTCATTTCTTGGCCTTTTCCCAGTCTCAGAGAGCCACAAGGGCTGCAAGAGGGCCTTCTGCCTCTTTTCCTTTGTTCCCAGCTCCCTTGGGTATTTGGGTCATCCTGACTTATTCTGTCTTTGTGTGAGGCAGAGCAGAAGCCAGCCCCTTGGGGGACATACAAAAGGCTGGGCATATTGAACACAGGACCTGCTCCTCTAGCCCTCCTTGAAAAAGAAGCCTCAGTTCTTTCTCTTTTCTAGGTCTCAAAGAGCCATTGGAGGCTTTAAGAAGTAACTGCCTTTTTCCTTTCTCCTAACAGCCCCAGGCAACTGGATTATGCAGGTTCTCTCAGTGCCCTAAGGTGAGGCAGAAGCTAACCCCTCAAGAGGCACACTGACATGTGCCAACCCAGGGAGAAGGTGCATACTGAGGTGATGTCTCTTGGTGCTGAGATGGGTCATCTTAAGAGAGGAACTGATGAGTAAATTGTCCCTTACCAACTTCAGTGAAGCTTTTTGTTTGTTTGTTTGTTTACCAGGATCAAAACCACAGGCAGTTAATCACTGAGCTACACCCCCAGTCCTTTTTATATTTTGAGATGGGGTCTTGATAATTTGCTTAGGGCCTTCCTAAATTGCTGAGGCTGGCTTTGAACCTCAGATCCTCCTGCCTCAGCCTCCTGAACCTCTGGGATTACATGCATGTGCCAACTTGCCTGGCCTAGTCATACTCATCTTGTGTACTACAACTTTTTAACTGGAAATTTGTCTTCTCAGCAAAGTATTTTAATCTTCATGTCATCGTGTTAAATCAGTATTTCTGTGAGGAAAAAGAGCTAGAAGTTGCTACTTCTTGTTGATGTCGGTCTAATTTGAATATAGCATGTCTAATCTTTATTTACCTAATGAGATATTTTTATGGTTTGGACGTGAGGTATCCCGCAAAAGCTCACATGTGAGACAATGCAAGAAGGTTCAGAGGAGAAATGATTGGGTTCAAAGAATCTGAACCCAATCAGTGAATTAATCCCCTGTTAGGGATTAACTGAATGTTAACTAAAGTGGTAGGGTGTGGCTGGAGGAGGTGGGAATTGAGGCGTGACTTTGGGGTATATATTTTGTATCTGGAGAGTGGAGACTCTCTTTATCTGCTCCCTGATCTCACTTGAGCTGCTTCCCTCTGCCACGCCTCACCTCATGCCCCAAGGAATGGAGCCAACTTTCTATGGACTAAGACCTCTGAAACCATGAGCCCTCAAATAAACTTCTCTCCTTTACAATTGCTCTGGTCAGGTCCTTTGGTCACAGCAGTGAAAAAGCTGACTAAAACAGATATGGTATGAAATAAATATATATATTTATAATTTTATATATATATATGTGTGTGTATATATATATGTATATATATAAAATTCACTTGAACCACAATTAATTCAGCACTTACCATGAACAAGATACTCTACTAAGGTGTTATAAGTAGAAAGAAAGATGTGTTTAAAGTTCTGTCTACCTATCTTCAAAAGCCCCTTGCAGGAGGAAGAATTAAATATTTAATAACAATTACAAATATTCTACAACGCAGAATTCATTGTCTAAATAACTATAATTTATTTTCCCTAGGGGGTGTGTGTGTGTGTGTGTGTATGTGTGTGTGTGTGTGTCTCCTGCTGGCCCAAGGAGACCCATGATCATACATCCTTGGGAAGGGCAGCCACACAGGACCAGACCCTCGAATGTCAGGTCCACAGCAGAAAGCCCAACCACCGCCATCACAAGAGCTTATGTGGATACAAGACTGTTCCACCTCATGTCCACTCACGTCCGAGGTAGACAGATTTCTCCCAAATAGATTTATGGATCATGCTTTGGTACTTTGATGTGTACATTCTTTACCAAATAGCTTGCCATATTCCAACCGAGAAATATCTTTCAAAGGTGTCATGGAAGAGAAGCCATACAAAATCAGAATTAAAAGATATGATACATCAAGTTATGACAGGTAGAAACAACAGAAAAGGATGTAGCTTCGGTGGTTGGACAGCTTTGGATGTAAAGATAAATTTTACCTTTTACCGTTTAAATGATGTTGGCCACATTACTCAATCTTTGTGAGACTGTGTCTTTACACTGTAAAATGGGTGATGGTACTCAGAGAATAGTGAACGTGTTAAATTATGAAAAACAGATAACACAACTCAAAGTACTGTTTAGATTTTCAATAAATATTCGTATGGCTATTTCCAGAGGCAGACATGTAGGAATTAGCAAGACACCAAATATTGTTTTGTTCAAGCTAGTTGAACCTAAAAGACTGTTTAATAGATAAATTAAGAAAAGATGCAAGTGGCTTCTGATCTTGGGGAAGGAAGACAGGGACTTAACTTACATTGATGATTAATAGCAAATTCTTTAGTTTTTTAAAAATGATTAAAATGAATAAAGAGTGGTTTTGAATGGGAATTGAAGAGAAACCAGGGGAAAGCTGTGGAGAGAATTGCATGATCTCAGACATAAGACCGTGGGGCACATACAATCTAGTTGATTCAAGAGGATGCAGAAGAAGGTACACAAAGTGTTTGAAGCCTTGGGACTTAGGAAGGGCTACATATGCTTTGATTATGTTGAAAGGAATAGAGACAGCCAGTGAAAATCAAGTTTTGATGAGAACAGCAGACAGGTAGAAGGAAAAACTGGATTAATAGGTATATACTAAATTTAGTTATTTAAAAAAATATACATATTTGATTCATTTTATTTATGAATAAGTACATTCAAAGTGATAATATGAACTAAATGTTTTTTAAAAAGTTAGAATAAAACTGAAATAATATACACTTCATAAAAATTAAGGAAAACTGACATCTGTGTACTTCACACACCTTAATAAAGAGAACATTGTCAATACTATGGAAGTCCTCTGAATGTACTCACATTTAATATCACATCATACCCCACAAGAAAACGGCAATTCTGAAGTTCATTTCCACTTTTTTCACTCAAAAAAATGGTTTTAGTACACATGCAGTGAAAAATGATTCCTTCATATATTGAACAAAAATGTATTCCCTGCTAACAATGTGCTGTGTCCTATTACTTTGGGTGCTTGAAATTCAAAAAATAGAGCTATCACATCATGAATCCTATATTCCCATAATGAAAATTAAGTCCACAAAACTTTTGTACTTTTCATGGATTTTCTGTTACTGAGTATGTTCTTACTATATATCTCATTTCCAATTCATTATTCAAGATTCACTACTGTTAATGCATTTAGATGTAGTTCATTCATTTTTTCTTATATATAATATTTGATTATACAAGTGAACTTCAAATTACTTATTCTTGCATGTGTTCTTTTCAGATTTCTGGTTTTACAATCTCTGCTAGTCTTAAAATTTATGGGCATAAATTCTGTTATACCTCAATATTTTACCAATAGTAGAATTGTGATGTCATTGAGTATGCATATCTTCAACTTGACAAGATAATGTTGAGTTGTTTCCTGCTGTGCTTCAATAATTTGTATTATATAACATCACGGTTTAATATTTATATTTTTTTCACAAATATTTGTTGTTTTTTTCTTAATGTTCTAAATCAGCTGAGTGTAAAATGCTATCATATTTTGTTTTCATTTTTATTTCCTTGATTATATTTAAATTAAAATATATTTTATATTTATTAAATAACCTGATTTCTTCTGTGGAAAAATGTATATGCTTTATGGCTAATTTTCTACAAGTTTGCTTATCTTTTTATTAAAATGACAGAACATAGTTATATATCCAGATAATACTTTGACAGTAATTTGTATTGCAAATATCTAAGAAATAAACTTCATGAAGGAAAGAATTTTGTTTTGTTTTCTTTCTTTCTTTCTTTCTTTCTTTCTTTCTTTCTTTCTTTCTTTCTTTCTTTCTTTCTTTCTTTCTTTTTAACTAAGGATTGAATCTAGGTGTGATCCTCCACTGAATTACATCCTAGTCCTATTTGTTGTTCGGGTTTTTCATTATTTTACTTTTCAGACAGTCTTGCTAAGCTGACATGGCTGACTGGCTGACTTTGAACTTATAATTCTCCAGCCTTCATCTCCTGAGTAGGTGGGATTACAAAAATGTACCTTTGTATCTTGCTATATGTTTTCATCTGACACCTTCCCTTTCTATAGCATAATGCCTAGAATATTGGGTACTTAAGGAAATTTTCTCAAATTAATAAACATAACTTTTACATCTATTGCATCCCTTTTGGTTTGCATATTTGAAATCTTTTAATGAGAGATCCCTTACTAGTCAAAGGTCATAAAGATATTTTCTATATTCTCTTTTCAAATGTTCAACTTTTGTATTCACATGTAAATTTATTTTTCAATCTGATTAGAATGTAATATGACATATTGTGGTAGTCAGCATTTTATTATTGTGATCAAGATATCTAACAAGAACAATTTACTGCAGTAAAAGGTATTTGGGACTCATAGTTTCAGAAATTTAGTCCATGGTGAGTGGAGTTCACTGCTCTGGACCTGAGATGAGGCAGAACCTCATCTCAGAGGGGTAGCCAAGAAGCAAAGAGATTGTGTGTGTGGGGAGAGAGAGAGAGAGAGAGAGAGAGAGAGAGAGAGAGAGAGAGAGAGAGAGGCACCAGGTACAGATACAGTTCAAGGGCACATTCCCACTGACCTACCTCCTCAAACCATGCCCTATCTGCCTATGGTTACCACCCAGTAGTCCATTCAAATTCTTAATCCATCAGATGGATTAATCTGATAGTTAACAGTTCTCATAATCTAATCATTTTGATTCTGAACATTACTGTATTGCCTAACACATTAGCTACTGCAAAACATTAAAGATCTAAACCATATGTTTAGATGAGAGGTAAGGATCTGGTTGCAGTTTTCCAAGTGTCCAAGCATAATTAACTCATAGTTTTGCCTTTCTCCAATGACTAGTAAAACAAGCTTTTTAATATATCAAGGTCCCATACAACAATAAAAATTCCTGTGCTACTGTTGTTTTTGTTTATTTTCTATTACCAAACCAATTATTTCCAAATTCCTGAGTAAATGTTTTAGTTACTGTAGTTTTAGAATAATTCTTGATACCACATAGGGTATTTCATTCTGTTCTTTACCTTCATAAGTGATTTGCTATTATATAATTCTAAAGCCTCAAGTTCCTTAAAATAAAAAATATGATGTTTCAATGTTAATTTTAATTAACAATAAAATATTTATTAAAAAACAGTATATTTTTTACCTACTTTGGTCTTCATAAATGTTCTACAATATTTACTTTTGCCATCTATAAAAATAAAAAATAAAAATATATTTACTTTTTCACTTCGCAGGAATATATTTTCCTTTAATGAATTATGCTCCTGAAAGTCTTACATTTTGTTACTTTTGTGTAAATTGTGTTATGTTACAAATTACACTTTGCACTTTTAGCTGCCTTATCAAATTACTTACTAATTTTTTGTATTGATTATATACCTAGACACCCTGGTAAACTTCTGTTAATTATAAAAATTTGTAGATTCTTTCTTGTGTTTCTTATTATGGACAACTTTATTTGTAAATATTGGTGGTTTTGTTTCTTGCCTCATGATCTGTAAACATTCAATTAAGTTGTTGTTTGCTTTTCCTATATTTCTATGAATGGCAAGAACACCACAATCTTCTTCCTCATTTAGGAACCACTTGCTGTAGATTATGATAATCTCTGTAAGATTAAGAAAGTCTTTTATATTTGTTATTACTTAAGATAGGTTGAATGAATGTTTACCAATGTCAAACTTTTCTCTGAATATGTGAGATAATCTGTCTTTTTCTCTTTTAATCAGTCATTGGGATGGATTCCATCATGATTTAAACCTTCTGTGGTTGCCACAGGAGGGTCAATACTTCTTGGCTTACCTGGATGTTATTTTGCTAAGGGTTTTTAAAAATTTATTTATGGCACAGATTGGCCTGTCACTTTCCCCTTTCATACTACCCTGACCTTGGTTATCATTAAGGTTGCATTAGCTTCCTAGATGTAATTGAGGAGAACCTTTCCTTTTTCTCTACCCTGAGAAATTTTTGTATACTGGATATTGATCTGTTTCTCTAATGTTTAGGTAGATGCTTTTTTAAATTATGAGATTCAGTGTTTCTCTTTGGGGAATATTTTGAAACTCTGGGTTAAAAATAATTTCTTATAAGCTTTCTTTTCATTTTTTAGGAATTTTCTGTGTTCAGCCAATTTTCTGCTTGTATCAGTGCACTATACTTACCCATAATACTGTGGTTCATTTTGACATCAACATAAATGAATGAAATATTATTTGCTCCATTTAGTCCCTAGTACCTCCTTTTTCCTCCCCTCCTTACTCCCTCTACACCTTCCTCTACTCTACTGACCTTGCATTATTTATTTATAGTTTTTTTTTAATTGGTGCTTTAATAGATATATAAAAAGGTGAAGTTAACTGAGGTATGCTCATACATGAACATAGCACAATTTGGTAAATTTAATTCCACTCTTACTCCTTTTCTCCCACATCCCTCCTCCCTCCTCTTCAGTCCCCTTCCTCTACTCAACAGATTTCCCTTCTATTTTCATCCCCTCTTACATCCCCCACCCTTATTTTGGTATATGAGAAAATAAATTTGACCCTTGGTTTGGTATATTTCACTTAGCACAATGTTCTCTAATTCCATCCATTTACCAGAAAATGCCATAATCTCATTCTTCTTTATAACTAAGTGAAACTCTATTGTGTGTGTGTGTGTGTGTGTATATATATATATATATATATATATATATATAATTTCTTTATCAATTCATCTGTTGATGGGCATCTGGGTTGGTTCTATAACTTGGCTAGTGTAAATTGCAATGCTATAAATATTAATAAGGCTGCTTCACCATAGTTTGCTGATTTTAGTTCTATAGGAAAAAGACCAAGGAGTGGGATAGTTGGGTTATAGGGTGGTTTCATTCCTAGATTTTGAGGAATCTCCATAATGCTTTCCAGAAGGGTTGTATTAATTAATAGTCCTACCAATATTTTACGAGTGTACCTTTTTTCCTCATCCTCACCAGCATTTGTTATTATTTTTATTCTTAATGATTGCCATTCTAACTGGAGTGTGATGGACTCTCAATGTAGTTTTGATTTGCATTTCCCTGATTGTCAGGGATGTTGAACATTTTTTCATGTATTTGTTGACCTTTGTATTTCTTCTTTTGAGAAATATCTGTTTAGTTATTTTGCCCATTTATTGATTGAATTATTTGGCTTTGAGTGTTAAGTTTTAGAAGTTCCTTATATTTTCTGGATAATAATTTCATGTGGGAGGAGCAGCTTGTAAAGATTCTTTTTTTTTTTCCTATTCTATATACTCACTTTTTGTGTTCTTGTTTCCTCTGCTGTGAAGAAGCTTTTAATTTAAAGCTAGCCCACTAGTTGATTCTCAGTTTTATTTTTTGTACTTTAGAGGTCCTGTTAAAGAAGTAAAGGCCTGTGGTAATGTATTAGAGTGTTAAATCTATGCTTTGTTCTAGCAGTTGCAAAGTATCGGGTCAAATTCCTCAGTCTTTGATCAACCTTGAGTTGACATTTGTACAGGGTGAAAAACATGGATCTAGTTTCATGAACATCCAATTTTCCTAGTACCACTTGTTTAAAAAATTATCTTTTCTCCATTTTGTGTTTTGGGTAACTTTTTTGAATTTCAAATGACTATAACTATGCAGATTTGTCTCTGTGCCTCCAACCCTAGTCCATTGGTCTTCATGCCTGTTTTGATGCCAATACCATGCTGCCTTTTTTTTTCTTTTTTTTTTTTTTTCATATCACTCTGCAGTATAAACTGCAGTTTAGTATTGTGGTACATCCAGCGTCACTACTTCTTTCACAGTATTACTTAGGGTATTCTTGGTCTCTCATTCTTCCAAGTGAATTTTGGAATTGCTTTTTACAGTTCTGTGAAGAATGTCATTGATATATGGATGGGGATTACATTGAATTTGTTTAACACTTCTGGTATTCTGGTCATTTTGACCATCTTAATTCTGCTTAAGAACATGGTGGGGGTGGTTCCCCAGTTTCTTTCTTCAGTGTTCTGTAGTTTTATTATAGAGGTCCTTCAGTTTCTTCCCCAGTTTCTTTCTTCAGTGTTCTATAGTTTTATTATAGAGGTCCTTCAACTCCTTGAACTTATTCTCAAGTATTTCTTTTCTTTTCTTTTCTTTTTGAGGTATTTTCGATGGAATAGGTTTCCTAATATATTCTTCAGCAGATTCACTATTGGAGTATAGAAAAGCACTGATTTATGTATACCAATCCTGCTACTTTCTTAAAGTTATTCACAGCTCTACAAGTCTTCTGGTGGAATTCTTTGAATCCTCTAGATATAGGATCCTGTCATCATCAAACAGAGACAATTTGACTTCTTTTCCTATTTGTATCCCTTTACTTTTCTTGACCTGCTTGATTATTTTGCAGAAGTTTCATGAACTATGTTGAGTAAGAGTGGTGAGAGTGGGCATCTTTGTTCTGTTCTTGATTTTAAAGGGTATATATGCTTTCAATTTTTCTCCATTCAGTACGATGGGCTCAGCTTGAGCCCATTTTAAGAAATGAGGAGGTATTTTACTTCTTTAAATAGGAAGTATCCATATAAATCACCTGAAATTTTTCTGCATAAATTTGTCTCTGCTTTCCCACTTTACTAAATCATTTATTAATTTAATATATTCTTTCTATACATTTTATATATTGAATTATCATCCAGTACTGCTTTATGTAAAATTTTCCTCTACATTTTCTATCTTTGGTCTTTGGAACCTCTTTAAGTTGACTCCTGTGTCTTTTTAATACCCCATTATTATAGATTGTTTCTTGTTTGATAAATTTTATTTTAAACACTTCCATAAATTTAATGCATTATACAACGCACCAGTCTCATCTTGTAAATATCTTTCCATGACCCTAGGACAGCTATTTCTCCAAGCAGCCCAGTTGCTTTTAATGAATAATCATGTTCTAGGTATGTTCATTGATTGTCATTGATTTTTTTCTTTGATTAACATTGTTTCTAGACTTTCTGAGCAAAGAAAGGAAATATATATGTTATCTGGTTAATATACACAAACCTGTGGATATTTCTATGTGTAATCCTCTGTATCGACATTACACCAACGTGAGTTTCTACTGATATATTTAACTCTAACACACTACTACATGGTTCTTTGTGTCCTTTTCCCTTTGTTTTGTTTTGATTTTTTCTAAATATGAAAATCTTTACAAATTTTTGTGTCATCCTTGCACAGAGGTCATACTGATCTTCTCTGTATAGTTCCAATTTTAGTATATGTGCTGCCAAAGTGAGCACTTTCCTAGGTTTTTATAACTTCCTATTTCAACACTAAGAATCCTGGATGCCACCACTGGTTATCCATTTGTTTAATGGTTCAGGTGTAGTGTAAATGGTAGCTATATTAAAATTGTTAATCCATAACCTCATAGGAAGAAACTGTAACAAATACAATACAGTGATATATTCAGTTCCTCTTGACTTTAATTTTATAGCCTCACTCATTGTCCAAGTTCAGTATTTTTTCTGAATCTGTTCTGTGAAGTGTGAAATACATTTGTAATAGAGATAGATACTTCTGTCATAGGCTCTACTATATGCAGGTATCACCTGACCTCTTGCATAATTTTTATAAAATTACATAACTAAAGTTCACTTTTTTTATTTCAAATTTCTATGGATTTTGTCAAATAAGTACTATCAAATATATACCATTAGAATATAATGAATAATAGTTTCATGATCCTAAAAAATTTTCTGTGAATCACTAATTACACCCTTCTGCCAAAAAACATAAAGCAAGGAAGCTTGTGAAAATGCAAGTGAGTGCTTGCAATGATTATAAATTGAATTTGGACATGCCTTGGCTTCTCAGTCATATTTTAAGTTTTCTTTTTTTATACATTTTAAACATGGTTATTTTATCCTCTGTGTCTGGTAATTTCGATATCTGAAATTCTTGGTGATAGAAATTATGTTTATCTTTGTAGTTACTCCCACTATAGAAGTTTATTTCCTCATGAATATAATAAACAATATCATTTTATATTTGATTGAGTTAACCTGTGAGATTCTGAGAGCTGCAGACTTTCCTCCCAAAGGGATCTACATAATTAATTTTGGTTGCCAATAGATTCTGTACACCTAGGGCTGCTTTAACTTAATGCATTTGTGGAAGATTAAACCTGATTCCTTAGACAAGGCACACTTGAATTCTGCACCTATTTTAGTTCAGGTCACTGACCATAGTTCTTAAGAGGATGCAGCCACTGTTTTATTCTGTACCACTCACTGTCCTCACTTCATTAAGGGTCTTTTGAAGGAAACCCTGGGGGTTTTATTTCTTCATGATCACAGAGAAATGTTTCTAAGACTATTTTTTCTAATTTATTCAGAACATAATTACATGAAATTAATTTCCAGAAGAAATTCCTTGAGTTCTATTTTAATCAATGGATCCTGAGAACTGTAGAACATTTCATCTTCAGCAGGCAGACAGAAATAGGAATCAGCCACAGTACTAGTTTTGAGAATCAATAATGCATGGATGAAAGTTGTAAACACAGAATCAAAAGTGAAATCAAAAGTGAAAATTCAAGGGGCATTCAGATTACTATGTTTATTGAGTAAGTTTTTGACAGTCCCTTAGAACTAGGCAGAGATACTAGAGTTCAGTGCATACACTGATGAATATTTACCCTACATAAGATGGGAACATGAGCATTCATTTCATCCTTTCTTCAAAGAAAGGATGGTATTTTGTAGATGATAGGAAGGCCATAGTCAATATTTTTGTATTTCAGTAACGCCTACATTCAAAAGCGCAGGTTGTGATAATAATTCTTAAACTTAGATAAAGCTACATCCATTTTTGCAAAGTTTTTACATGACTTTTAAGTTTACTTCTTAGGAGATATTAATTTTAATGATGAAAACAACTTACAAAGTTTTCCATATCAAGACATCTGTGACTTGATCTCTGTGGTTCCAAATTTACCTCCTTTTTATTGTTTTTATTTGTTCTAATTAGTTGTACATGACAGTAGAATGCACTTATACATTTTGATAAATAATAGATAAATGGAGTTTAATTTCTAATTTTTCTCATTGTACATATTGTAGGATCACATTGGTCCTGCAGTAATATATAAATTGGGTGGATTCAAACTACAAAACTTCTTATCAGCAAAGACACAATCAATAATATGAAGAGAGAGCCTATGGATTGGGAGAAAATCTTTAGCAGATTTACCTCCTACAAGCTTTCCTTTCACCAGAATGCTTTGTGTATTCCTTTACCTCTGGCATTTGATGATGCTTTTCTCATGTGAATTTTTTCACCTCCTCTCAGGCTGTGAGGTGCCACACTTTGTTTACTCATTTCTATTATAAGCCACTTGAACATATGTAGGCAGATAGATTCTACTTCTCTTTGTTTTGTCTGCTTTCTAGACTGTGAACTTATTCTTCAGTGGTCAGGATAGTATCTGAACTGTAATAGGCAGTAAGTACTTATCGAATTGAATGAACATGAACACAATGAACATGCAATCAAACTCATCTGTCACTCACAGATGCGCTATCCTAACCCCAAGTCAGACACCTAGGAGAAGCCTGGGGATGTGAATGGTGTCCAGCAAGAGTCTGCTGCTTCCATATCTGGTGGTGACCTCGAGTCTCATTTCAAACTCCAAAACCATTAAGCACTAAACAAATGAGCCTGTAGAATGTCAGAAAAAGCTGTGTGGATTATTAGAACGACATAAGTCTACAAAGGCTTTCAGAACCAAAAATAAGCAAAAGAGTCAAGGCATGTTTTCTACAAAAGGAGCAAGCCAGGAGGTAAGTCAAACAGTCAGAGACAAGAGCATTAAAGACGTTTTCCTAGAAACTAGATGGAAAAGGCTCAAGCACCATCCCTGCAGAATCATCTGGAATGTGAATAGTGAAAGTTGGCAGATGTCTTTAGCCTTCATTCACCCATCGAGATCTGAGCTATGATTTGATTTCTAAT
Source organism: Sciurus vulgaris (assembly GCF_902686455.1). Lineage (NCBI taxonomy): Eukaryota > Metazoa > Chordata > Mammalia > Rodentia > Sciuridae > Sciurus > Sciurus vulgaris. Next base: position 79,236,618 of record NC_136472.1, read on the forward strand.
TCAGAGTTCTCTAGTCTGCAGCTTCACCACCATTGCTCCTCTGACACATCACAGGGAATTAAGAATTTCCTTGTTCAGATTACATTTGGAAGCTGGCCTTTAAGCATTTGTTATTGTTCTTATTTTGGCCATTGCTTTCCAGGATTACTGGAATCTGAAAAGACTGTTTCAGGCCCCACAAAGCTGTCTGGACTTTGGCATGCAGGGACATCTCACATCCAAACCATAACACTAAGGCTTCTGGCTTGATATCAAACTACTAATAGTAAAAGGAACATCTCTGCCTTTTTTCTGGTCTGCGGGGGAAACACTTAATTTTTTACCATGAAGCATGATGTTCTTACAGATTTTTAGTTATTTTGATCAAGTAAAGGAAGTTCCTTTTACCCCTAATTTACTAAGAATTTTTATCATGACCAAGTATTATATTTAAAGATGTGCTTTCTCATCAACATTTGATGTGATCCCTTGGTGCAATTCTTTTAGGGTGTTGATGTCGTGGATTACATGAATTGATTTTCAAATTCTGAACCCACCTTGTACACCTGGAATCAACCGCACTCCTGGTGATGTTAAACTCTATGTATACATTGCTAGATTCACTTTTCTAATGTTTTGTTGAAGAGTTTTTCATTGTGTTTATGAGAGATGCTGATCTGAAGTTGTCTTTCTTATAACATTTGTATCTTGTTTGGTATTGGCATGACAGGCCTCATAGATGCAGTTAAGAAGTATTCCCCTGACTATATCTCTTACTAGTGGCTGTAGAGCTTTGGCATTATTTTGTGCTTAAACTCTTTGTAGAACTTACCAGTGAACCCTTAAGTCTGATGTGCTTTGGGGGCAATCATTAAGTTCTAATTCAGTTCCTGTAATAGAACAAGACAACCCAGCTTATCAATTTTTTCTTGTGTGAGATTTGGTAGTTTATGTTTTTCAAGGAATTGACCAATTTTGTCTAAGCTATAGAATTTGTTTATATTCCTTTTTATCCTCTCAATACTCACAGGATCTGTAGAGGTGACTCCTCTTTCATTTCTCATAATGGTTATTTGTGTCTCCATTCTTTATTCCTGTTTATCTTAAATAGGATTTATCAATTTTATTTATCTTTTATAGAATGAGTTTTTTATTTTGTTGATATTCTCTGTTTTTAGAATCATTGATTTCTGCTATAATTTTTATCATTCCCATTTTTTTCTGTTTTATTTAGGTCTAAATTGTTCTCTTTAAAGTGGGAGATTATATTATTTAATTGGCATTTTCCCAATATATGCCTTCAAGACTATAGGCTTTACCAACACTGCTTTTCTGTATCCCACAAATGTTCATTTTATTTTAAATCTAACACCATTTGTGTACAATGAATCAAAATGCAGTCTGTAAAAAATTAAAACTAAATAAATAATTTAAAAAATATTTAGTACTTTATTTTTAAAGCAGTTTTAATAAGGTAGAGTTTTTTCACATATCCCTTAACCCACATATGTATGATCTCTCACAGTAATGTCTCCCACCAAAGTGGCACATTTGGTACAGCTGATGAAACTACACTCACACATCATATTCAGTTAGGATTCAGTCTTTATGGTGCATTTTATGAATCTGAACAAATGTATAATGACATATCCATCATTACTGTATCATATTCGATATTTTCCCTACCCTGAAAATGCTCTGCCTATTCATCCTTCCCCCTCAACCTTCGACCCCTGAATACCGCTTAATATTTTGCCATTTCCATAGTTTTACTTTTTGCATAGTATCATATAGTTACACTTGTACAATATTCAACCTTTTCGGATTGAATTATTTTACTTCCTAATATGCATTTAAAATTTCTTCCTGCCTTTTCAAGACTTGGTGCCTTATATTTTTAGTATTGAACAATATTCTATTGACTGTATCATAGTTTATTCATTAATTCACCTGTTTGGACATCTTGTTTACTTCCAAATTTTGGCAATTATGAATAAAGCTGCAGCACATATCAGTGTGCAAGGTTTTGTATTAACATAATTTTCAACTCCTTTGGGTGAATACAAAGGGGTGTAATGGCTGGATTACTTGATAAGAGTATGTCTAGTTTTGTAAATCATCAAATTATTTCCCAAAGTAACTGTATCATTTTGCTTTACCATCAGCAATGAGAGTATTATTTTAAATATCTTGAAATTTTTCTTAAGACTTGTTCTTTGCTATGTGTTATTTAGAAATATAGTGTTTAAAACCCTCTCCAAATACTTTGGTATGTTCAATCTAAATTTCTTTTATTGATAACTAGTGTAATTCTCTAGTAGTCTGAGAATATATTAATCACCTCAAGTTACCATGACAAAATATCATAAACTGAGTGTCTTAAAAAAAGAAATGTATTTTCTTATACTTCTAGAGACTGGAAGTCTAAGACCAGTGTGCCAGTATACCCAGGTTCTACTGAGGGCTCTCTTCCTAGATTGCAAATGGACTTCTTTCTTCTAAGATGGTGGGGAGAGAGAGGAAATGCACACAAGTTCTTTGGTGTCTTTTACAGACACCAGTTCCATCATGAAGGCTTCAAACCTATTATCTCATCTAAACTTAATTACCTCTAAAGCCTTATTTTCAAAACACTGGGAGTTAGAGTTTCAACTTACGGTTTCGAGATATAAAATTGAGTCCTTGGAAGACAACATACTTTGTATAATCTCTTTTTAATTTGTTAAACTGTTTTATGGCCCAGCATGTACTCTCTCTTGTTGAATAGTCCATGTGTGATTAAAAAGAATGTGTAGTCATGCCATTGTTGGATGAAGTACTTCACACATTTCCATTGAATTCAGTTGTCTTTGCATTTTTCCAAAAAATGAAATTCCTTCTTGATGTGGTCTGAGTCTCACAGTTCTTTCAGATGTAATTCATCACTGTACTAATGTGGTGGCAGGTTGTCAGGGGAAAGGAAGCTCTCTTTATCCCTTCAGTAATGTCTCCATCTTCCCCCCCCCCCTTTTCTTGAGTTTGTCTGTTTTTTAAAACATCTTTATTGACATCCATCTGATATACAAAAGCTGCACATATTCAAAGTATACAATTTGATTTGGAAATTTGAATGCCTTCATGAGACTATAATCACTCCTATCACCTCCAAAAGTTTCTTTGCATTTATATTTTTTAAGAACACAACATGATATCTACCCTCTTAACCAATGTTAATGAACAATACAGCATTGATGACTCTCAACACTATACTGTACAGTGTATCTCTAGGAATAAATTCATCTTCTATAACTGAAACTTTGGCAAGTTTCCCATTCTGTCATCTATCAAATGGAGGTCATGGTGTCTGACACATAATAGGAACTTGATGATTTTTATGGATATAATTTCATAAATAATTTAGTGAAACTATGCAAATCAAGTAGTGCGATGTCCTATGTTAAGTGTGCAAAAAATGGTGTTACTATTATTTAAATATCATAATGCACCAGAAGAAATGGCATTTAATGCAAGTTATAAAAGTAAGGATACCTTAGTTTGTAAGTTTTGGAAGGTATGAAAAGTAAGTATTTCAAATGTTTACTTTGGAAGTAGGAAAGAAATATTTGTAATAAGAGGATTTTGCATCCTGAATATATATATACCTGTTATCATTCTGTCATTTAAATACACCTGACTGGAGATGCATATACTTCTTTGACTCTTTCATAAGTAACAGAAAAATAGGTGGAAGGAAACAAAAAAAGGAAATGGGTAATCACATGCAATCTCTTCACATTGCTGAAGAAGAAATTGAGGCTTAAAGATCTTGAATAATTTCCTCATGTTACATAACTAGTTAAGATGTTCTTCTATGTAAGTGTAATGCACTTTTCAGCTGGGCTTGATGCTTGCATGGTTGATAACATCTTGCAGCTTTCAAATATTCCAATTTAATGAAACTGCCATTAATCCAGTGGTCCTAAAATCAACTGAAAATATCTTTGGCCTATGCGTTGATGAATACAGTTTGTGGCACTTTCAAAGTGATTCTTCTCCTTGATTATATTCTTGAGAGTATTTTGGGCCTATAAAGTCATTCTTTCAAAGATTGTATTGTGCATTTTGATGACAAGAAATGATTTTAAATTGTTTCATAACAAGCAATTTAAAGGGAATATTTTTAATCCAAAGGCTTTTCAATAAGAACTTGGTGTTATGTGAATGAAAAGAGAAGCTATGAACAGATTACATGTAGGATAAAAATAAAATCAAGTAAAAAAAATCGTATATGAAATTCTTGAGAAAACAATTTTATTAAAAGTGCCTACTATCTGTTGATATGTTTAATACACACTCACTCAAATATCTGTCATTACAGTGTTCTATATTAGCCATTTGTAGGGCATCTTGTTAATATTTTAGTTTCATTTTTCCTACCAACCTCCACTACCAAGTTTGTAATACACATTTTTCCCTAGATTTCTTTAAAAATGCAATAGGGGTTAATGGCTGAGGTCTTAGTAAGCAAATAAAGAAAAGTCTTGGATTTTGAATTGAGATAATGTGTCTGTACCCCACCACTATTTAGTATGTAACTATAAGGCTAACTAAGTGCCATGAGGCTCAGTTACTCTGGCGGTAAAGACTGAAATAACAAAATTTGTTTTACCGGTTTATTACATGAGTTATTGAAAACACGTGTAAAAACCTTTATTTGATACATAAGTTCACAGGAAGAATTGGTGTAAGTATGATTATTAGAGATCTATGAAGTTGATCAGCTCTTAGAAAAATGCACCTCCTCTTTCTAACTTGACAGTCCTATTCATTCTTCCACTCCTTTATGATCGTTCCAAAAGAGATAACACAAAGGAGGTACTTCAACTGAATATAATATTTATACCTGAAAGTCAAAAGGAAATTCTTCCTCATGTCCAACCTTTTATTTGTGCTTAATGAGCAGCTTTGACCTGTGGGTAAAGAGCAATTATTTTCCCTATAAAACTAAAAGCCCAGGGATATTTGTTAAGTATTTTATTACATAAACAATTACTAACGATTTAGCTTGCATTGAACATGGGCTGAAAATTGGACATGTGTTGACAAAAGACAGATTCCTGTTTCCAAAGTTATCTATTGTTCCTGAGAAAATTCAGATAATTAAGACAGGTAGTGCCTATAGTGGTTATATGGACACAGTTGGTAGGAACTCGGATGAGGGAGCTCTCAACTATGTCAGGGACTTCAGAACAGTTTTACAAAAGAAGGGGAACTAAAGACTATGCCAGAGTTTAGAGACAAAGATTGACAAATGTCTAGGTAAAGATAATATAGACAAAAACTTAGTTGTAATATTATGTAGTATACGTAGGAAACTAAAATAAATAGATATGCCTTAGATTATAAAGTATGAAAGGGAAAACATCAGAAATTTAAGTTAGACTCCCATCTAGCATCAGATTATAAAGATCCATGCTAAAAATTCTGGGTTCTATTTTATAAGATAAGGAAAACCATTGAAGATTAATGAGTAGGGAAATCACAAAATTATATTATCATAGTAAACAAATCACATATCAAGACCTGAATATTAGGAAATTGGTGAGAACATAACCAGTGAAGAGACCTTTGCAATTGTTCAAGTAGTGTTGATACAGGGGAAAAGGGCTTCTGGAGACTTTGTTTGGTTATAGTGATTGTCAGAAAAAGTGAAAGAAAAGAAGGAGTCTAATGATAGATAAAACTTATAGAATGGGAAATTTAGTGTTTAGAGTTCCTATTAACCAAAATCAAAATCAAAAAAGTAAAGCATATATGGAAAAATCGAATTTGGAAGTAGTTTTTATTAGAGAAAGTTATGGGCCATCCAGGATGACATAGAAAATTGACTAAAAAATATGGGTTTATTATGCATTTGTGATAAGAGGAAATGCATGATTATATCTGCTTTGTAATTTTGGTGTTGCTGGAGAAAATAAACTGCAGCAGAGGCTGAGGGGAAGAGATGGAGTTATCCAGGAGTCTACTGGCAATGACTTCAGTGTGAACAGTGACATAAAAGGTAGATTAAAGTAGGAAGCATGTGAGTTATTACGATATCAGAAGAGTAATTTGCTATCACTTTTTTTCTAACAAAGGTAGGGAGCTTAATGAATATCTCCAAAATGCAATTTTAGAAGTCTGGAGAAGGATGTACCACAGAAGGAAGCAATTCAGGAAAGTGGGAATCTATTAGTGAGAATAGTAAGTTGCATATGAAATTATCTTGCACAATTAAACAAACAAGATAATTCATTAGAAATGCACTGAAGTTGCCGGGGACCAGCCCAAGCAGCAGAGTCCAGGGGTCCTTGATGGCCTGAAATACAAAAGCCCCGAGTGATTAGACGGCGCAGCGTCGGCGATGGACAGCAACCACAAAGACTCCGGTCAATGTTAGGATGCTGACAAGTTTATTGAATTTTCTAACAGTTTATATACTTTTACACTTTTTACTAAAAATATTTATGATTTCATATGAAGAAGGAAGTTCTTAGAAGTTTATTAATAGATAACAGAAGTTAGGTCTGCACAGTTAGTCAATTAGTGCCGTCTGGCACATCTTACTCAACATTTCCCTACAATGAACTTTTTTTGACCTAAAGCTTACAAAAGCAAGTTGATGTACACTACTTATTTTTTTTCTTTAAAGTTTAACTTCTATTTGATCTCTTACTGCTAAGATTAATTATAACTTCTAGTAATTTGTTATTAATTTTTTGTGACTATAATTACATGTCTATGCTATGTTAAATCATATTATATTATTGAGAACCAACTTATTATCTTTAAAGTAAAAAATCTTCATCTAAAAGAACTAAAACTTCTCTTTTGAACTAAATATAATGTATTTCTGTGGGAGGCTTATTACTTAGTAGAAGAAACCAGATGTAATAAATATGTTGATCACTGAAGCTAAGGGAATCACTTATATGTAACTAGATGTCTGGGAATCTTGTAAAAGTTAACAAAAACATCACAAGACATATTGCTTCAGAATGTCCACCATTCCCTATAGGAATATTAGTGCTTTGTGTAAACAAATGAACTTTATTTTACTGGAATTGGGTTGACTCATATGAACTGTTTGTGTTCCCACCATCCTTCAACCGAAGAACTTTATTAAACATGATTAATCAGCGTAATATTGTGAGTTCTGGTGAAAAACAAAAAAGGAAGAGAGATTAACACTCTGAGGAAGGGGCTCCAGCTTTACTCAACTTACGACGAGTCCTTGCTATCGTCTTCCAGGGAAGGCCTTGGCAGCACCCAACTTATGACGAGTCCTTGCTATCATCCTCCAGAGGAAGATTACCAACCTCTGGCATGGGTCTTTATGCGCCAGGCACACTTCCTGGCATGAGTTTTATGTGCTAGGCGCCCCCGCATGAAGTCATTCACAAAATTCAAGAAATATCTACAGGAATTTTTGTGGCTTGAATTATTGAGAGATTAGGACTGGAATTCAGACATTATGATCCAATATTTATTACAGCTTTATTAACACCTATTAAATATGGTTGCTAAAATGTGATTAGAAGTATGGCCCGTGGGACCTCAAATTCAAGTATGTCTATTTTAAGTTATCCAAGATACAAGGAATTTCCCTCTCCCAGCTTCGATTAGACCAGCCTTGGTCACACGACTTATTCCATGAACACACTGCTGGGATCACACAACACTATAAAGAAACCTGTGTAGACTGAATGGGAATGAAGGGTATATTCCACTGAGGGCCTGGGTATTAAGGCAACAAAACCAAAAATGTCAACTTCAAAAAGGACTGTAGATTAGAGATCATTTCTGATGGGAAATACAGAGACTAAAGTTCTGAGACTTTAGATATTTGAGTATAGTTATCTGCTGGTAAATGGAATCAGGTGAAAATAAATTCTAAACTTGTGCTCAGGAAATAAATTGTCTTAATCTACAGTACTTAGAATACACTGAGGCCCTGGATGGTTTCTGTTGGGTGAATGACCTCCCTAAATTTGCATTTAGAAGCTAGAGCTCCAAGTTGAATGTTGAAGGATTACTAAAGCAGCATGAGTGCAATCAACTGAGATAGCAGGCCATCCAAGGTGCCTTTTAGCAAGCAGTATGTTGATCTTGCAAATTCATATGTTCAAAATGTATCACCAAGAAACTTTTCCCCAATGAAGTCACATGTAGATCACTTCTGCCATCTGCAAGCAAGAATCATCTATTTGCACATCTCATGAAGTCAAGAACAGGATATAGAGTCTTTGTCAGGATACCCTACAGGAGTGTGTAGATTGCTAAGTTTGGCTTGAAATTTGGCAAGCTTCTTTTATTCCACTTTATTTTCAAGACCTTTAATTCATCACTTTTGACAAGTATCTTCTGTTCTTTCTTTTTTCTTACTTAAAAAAATAAAGCTGTAAACTAAGGTTATGAATTCACTGTTTCACACTTTCTTGGGAATGTTATTTCTACATAACTGTTTCTTTTTTCAATATTATCTTCTTCAAGGCATTAGCTTAACAGTGTGTTCTGACACAGTGAAATTTCTAGCTCCATTATTGACCTCATTAATAAGAACCTGATCTCTATGAAAAAGAAATTTAAGAGTATGGCAGTGTTGGATCTTTACAACTGATTATTGCTGCCCAGTGTAGATAAAAAAAAAAAAAAAGTCTATTTTTCTTACAGGTGTACTATGTCTTAAAAATAAGTAAGAAAATCAATGACTCCCCCTATGCAAAAGGTTCATAGAAATGTTTTGTCCTCCCAACCAAATTCCAGCAACTTCCACTGAAGATGAGCATCTCAGCATCCAATTCACAAGGGAAAATTAAATGACAGTATTTTCCTGCACATCTGCATACTCCATATATCAGTTTATCTGAAGATTCTGGAGACCAGTACCCACCAGTACATTTCAAAAATGCAGAATATAGTTTGAAATTTCAAGAAAGACTCTTGTATAAAAATAACTGGAAAAATAAAGGAAAGAGAGGTAATCACAGTCAAAGAATTACTCATAAGTAAGAAAAGAAGCTAAAGTGAGGAATTACTACTAATTAGGAAGCACATAGATTCCTCATTATATATATATAATATGTATACATACATACATGAATATCATTGAAAATAAAGTATTGTTCATCTGTCAATAACTTGTCAGTAGCAGTCTCCAGTTGTCTCAGACATAATGCAAAGATACATATGATGAGACTCACACATTAAAGAAAATATGGGAAATTTTCATGCTCCTAGAATTTAAAAAAAGAAAAAACTTTTACAACATGAACATTTTAGGGTACTAATTGATCCTGATGGAGCTGATGATTTAGGTTTAATTATATTTAGATCTAAGAAATGTTGCAGTTGACAAAGTGAGTCTGCGTTTATTAGTTGTTTGTTTTAGTCAGCTTTTTTGCTGCTATGACTAAATGACCTCACCAGAATAGAGGAAGGAAAGTTAATTTGGGGGGCTCACAGTTTCAGAAATCTCAGTCTATAGGCAGACAACTTCATTCCTCAGGGCTCTAGGTGAGGCTGAAGATCAGGGTGGAAGAGTATGGAGGAGGGAAGCAGCTCCATGATGATCAGGAGGCAGAAAGAGAGAATGTGTCCACTTGCCAAATACTTATACCTCAATGTCCCATCTCCTCCAGCCACACCCCACCATCCTTCATTTACCACTCAGTTAATTCCATCAGGGGATTAATTCACTGATTGGGTTAAGGCTGTCACAACCCTCCTGCATTGTCTTGCTGTGAACTTTTGGGGGAAACTCACATTCAATGCATAACATTGTTCTTATGATTATAACATCTGATGGATTCCAACCAATTTTACAACAGGCTAAACATCTCATCTATATAATCATAAAACTGAAATCTGTAGGAAACAGATTGAATGGTACTACTTGGATTTCGTCTAACAATTATCTGGTCAGAATAGATGTTTTTCAGTCAATGCTTGTGGATTTATAGGTTTCATGTGGTTGCAGGCACAATCTCCTGAGATGTGGCCATCAAAAGGAAAACATCCTAAAGCGAAGAAAAAAGATGGTGAAATCTGAAAAAATATGGAGAACAACTGACTTTTTAAATAGATATGCAAGTAAATGGAAACACAATACTTTTCAAATGCTGACTTTAATCTAAAGTAGTATTTTACTAAACTAATAAGTATTAGGTCATGAGATAGGATTCCTTATAAATGGGTTTAGTGCCCTTATAAAGAGGCATAAGGGAGCAAATTAGCCCTGTCTGTCAAGTGAGGATGCAGAGACAAGATGCCAGCTATGAAGTAGGGAATCAGGTACTGAACCTGTTGGCACCTTGATTTTGGATTTCCCAGCCTTCAGAACTGTGAGAAATAAATTTCTATTGTTCAAAATTATACAATCTAAGATATCTTAATATGCAACATGAATGAACTGAGAGAGTATCATTCTTTAAGTATATAACCCTTAAAATTAGGTTGGCCAAAAAAAGTTTTCCCGGTTTGTGACGTGAGATACCAGTATTCAGGGATGATTGAAGAGTCATATGGTCAAGGAGATGCTAGTGGGGATGTGCCTAGAAAAGGTAAGCTGCAGGGTTTGTGCATGAAATTCATCCAAATACTTGGGTGATCATTATCCCACATATATTCAAGCAAGATCTCAGACGTCCCATGAGAATTCACCAAATGATAAGATAAACATATTTCAGATGGTTCCTTTTGCAAAAGAACAAGTTCAGAAATTGACCTTAGTCAAGTTAGCTGCTGTCTAAAATTTAAAACACTTTTCAGAAACCATGAGAGAGTCCAGATCCTCTGCAAGATATCATTCACAGCATCTATCATCCCATGAAAATAATTGAACATGTCAGAGCAGAAATATATGATATTTTAAAACAATAATAGAAAAAGCAAACCAAACCCAAGGTAAACTAGATATTATAATAATAGACTATGTTTATTAAGTTAAAAATATATAATCATAAAGAGTGAGTGGATCTGTAATTTCATCATATAAACGGAAACTACAAAAAAAAATTAAAAGGAAAATCTAGAACTGAAAGACGTAACCAAAAAAAAAAAGAATCACTGGTAAATGTAAGATAGAAGACAATTGAAAAAAATCATTACACTTGAAGATAAACTACCAGGAATTAATAAATCTGAGGAACGCAAAGAGAGAAAAGTCTAAAGAAACAATTAACAGTCTCAGAGGCCTATGAAATAACATCACTAGATCAGATAAATGTAATTTAAATCTGCAAAGAAGAGAAGGAAAAGAATATAGCAGAAAAACATTTAAAAGGAAAAGGCTCCAAATTTTCTAAATTTTAAGAAAGGCATCCATTTCTAGAGCTAAGAAGCTCAATGAAATCCAAGCAGGTCTATATTACCCAAGGAGTTCATATAGAGAAACAAAGAAAAACACACACGGACACACTCAGGTACATGATCCTCAAATTGTGTTTTGGATGGACTATTTCAATCCAATGTTTATCATTATATCCAACATAATGTTTATCATTATAGAGCTTGATATAATAGAATGTTACCTTAAAATCTCTTAAGATAACATACCAACGTACCAAAATAAGTTCAGTGATAAAACCTAGAATGCATATGTAAAAGAAGCAAGTGAGGAGAAGATGAGGTACATATCAAAGGCACTGTTTTAAGTAGAAAGGAAGGTAGCACAGAGAATTAGTCCTTTTTGAGAAACTGGAGGAGAAGACACATGATAAACCAAGTAGATCCTGCAAAACATGGGAAGAGTTAAAAATAGTAAGAACAGTCCACTGTGAGGTCAGTCTGAAATAAGTACTATGGTTATTCCCATTTTATAATTGAAGACCTGACTGTAACTCCTTATGATTGTACAGATATTAAGTGGTAGAATTTAAATCATAAGTATAAAATTGGTCTAAAAGCTAATTGATGAGGAGACACTACAATGATGATAGCAATGAAGATTATAAAGATGATAGAGATTCTGGAAATTCTTTAATAATAAAAATTTTCTGAAAACATCAATTACTTACCTTACAGTCAGGAACCTAAGAACTTCACCCCTCCAGGACAGAATCAGTAACAGAAATAGTAAATTTTAAAACTGTACCACAGTCTATGTCATAACATTTAAACACTATTCTCATATTGCTTACACATTATTTTAACAAATTGCATTATATTATTTTCCTATACAGAGTGGGTTGAAGTAATATTTTTATGTATTTTGAATTGGAACAATTATTTTAATAGTATTAAAAAATAAAAGATGGCAACTGCTCAGTAAGAAAAAAAGTCTAGTTACAAATATATGAAAACTACCACAATGTCTGAAGTGAATATTTACAATTAATTCAACTGTTAATGAGGGCATTAAAGTACTAATGCACATGCAGGATTTCCACTACAAGTCTTTATGAATAGTCTTTGTTTTTAACATTTTATTTTTAATAGGATTCAGGTAAAACGCTCAAAGCTACTAACATTGATTCTTAATACATTAATTGTTAACACAGACAACATATTGTATTGGAGAAAGAGTAAGAAATTGATTCTTGAGTTTTACTTCTACCTCTAATGAGCTATTACTGTACATTTAGCCAAAATAAACTTTACTAATCCTAGGTGCATTTCAGAGCAGCTTTAAAGTCTCTTCTGCCTCTTCTACCCTGTATTTCTCTTGTCCATTTTTTAAAATGTTCTGAGATGGAAGTCTTCATTCAAAGTTCATCAAATAATTTAGGAATTAATGTCACAGACAGTATACACTAATGCAACTGTGGCTACAAAGAAACTTTAAATTTTCTGCATATTCCCAATTACTCACCTATCAAATTTTATGACTTTTGAAATAGCAGTTAGAAATCATCTCAGGAGGGCTGGGGTTGTGGCTCAGTGGTAGAGCACTTGCCTAGCTAGCATGTGTGAGGCACTCGGTTTGATTCTCAGCACCACATATAAATAAATAAAATAATGATCCATTGACAACTAAAAATATATTTTAAAAAATCATCTCAGGAAAAGTGGCTAAAATACATTTGTTCATCATAGTTGTAACATTTCATTTCAATTTCAAAGTTATCATTATTATTATTTATGTATCTATATCTATTTGCCTGTTTACTTATCTCCTATTTTCATTGTAAATAGGGGACTGTTATATAGTCTCTATACTCATTTATAGAAAAAAAATTAAAACTATAAATCATCACAACTCATAAGCTGCCTACTTGGAGTTAAGCATCCTGCACAGCACACACAAAGAAATGATGGAGATTTATAGTGCTCAGACAGTTCTTCTCTCACAACTTTAGGAAGAGAAAGGGAAGGGAAAGATATTCAATTAACTCAGACAATATTTACTTACCAGCTACCTGGTGAACAAGACCATCAGGCCTAAAAGGAGACACTGGACTATATTGACTCTTGTCTCTTCTACATATTGAAATTTCAAAATTTTCATGACTACATGTTCTTTTAAACCTTGACTTGTTGCTTTAATTTAAAATCTTAGTGTCTCCCCACTGGTTATTGCTAAGATTTCTAAAATGATGTCCACTACTCAGAGAATTTAAAGTTGCATCTGATATATCCACACCCAACTACCAAAATTACATTTTTATAATGCAAGTTCAGTTATCTCTCCTGAGTTATAAAATGCTCATTCAGTAGTTTGTCTTTGCCTGAAACAGTGGTTCATAATATTTTCCTTAAATAGAAAAAATTTCCCCAAAGAAACTTTAGAAAACTGTCATTATATAAAGCAGCTAAACTAGTATTAAGATAAATAGCTCTAGGGTTTAAAGCACTCAATACCCACACTTTGTATTCAAGTGTGTTGTAAGCAAAGAGATTGCAACAGTCTCCACTGGAAGTTGATCATAGATGATTTATGTCAAAGAGAAAATTTAGCTAAAGGCACAAAAGAAGAAAAAGAAATAGTTGATTTTATTTTTATTCTTGTGAAATCATAAAATAGATGCAAATTATGAACTATTATCATTTACCACATTTCTTAATATTCATTGCATTCCACAATTATCCAAAACATATTTTGCATTGTGAATGCTTATTATCAACACAGTTTTGTTTTTCACTTCAAAATAGAAAATATATGCTCAGTTTTTTAATAACTTGAAAGTGGGAAAACTACTCTTACTTTTTATTAAATATTAGATAAAGAAAATATCAGACCTAGCAGACCCAGCAGTGACTACAGAAGACATGACATAATTGGATAATATTTTTTTTAGTAGAGGGATTGAACCCAGGGCTGCTTATTCACTGAGCCACATCCTCAAACCCTTTTTATATTTCATTTAGTGGCAGGGTCTCACTGAGTTGCTTAGGGCCTCACTAAGTTGCTGAGGCTGACTTTGAACTTGCGATTCTTTTGCCTCAACGTCCTGAGCCACTGGGATCACAGGCATGCACCGCCATGCCCGGCATAACTGAATAATTTTGCTTCATTCTGATCAACCAAATTATCTGCCTATTACACTAGTTTACAAATAGTTTGCATTTTTTTAGCATTGTTAACAACAGAGAACAAATGTATAACCAAGCATTTGAACAAAGTACTTCTAAGTCTATATCATTTCTTTTGAAGTTTACAGTTTATTAAAGACTGCCATCTAAATGACAGCTTGGTATTCTTCATGCTTCTCTATAAACAGTTGATATATAATTTCACTTTTCTAAATAGGTTTAAATATTTTCATAATAATCAATTTTTTTCCTAGAATATTTATAGCTTTTAGTGGCACTCTTTCACAGAGATAATTTTGAAAATCACTAAACTGAAAAAATTTATACATACATACACACATATTCATACACTTGTGTAAACAGAAATATATAAATATATATGCATATAATTTCCATAAATTTTCATTAAGGACTACAGATACAGCTGTAGCTCTAATATTGAATTAAGAAATGCATAAGATACCCAAACATTAAGTTTTTGAATAATATATTCAGAAATCTTCTCTGTGGATACAGAGCTGATATGAGAGAATATACACAAAATCCAGTATTATTTACTTAAAAAAAAAAGATATAATTAATCATTGTCTAGGTTTCTAAGGAAAATCTCAGTAAAAATGATATAACTTTCAAAAATTAGAGTAGCACCATTCCTTTATTGTGATATTTTTATTAGATTCTTGGTCAATTTTAGCCCTGTTATCAACTCTTCAATCACTGAAGGTAAGAGGTAGCTAGGAGTAAAAGCCAGAGTATTTCCCAAGCCTCAACCTGGTTCTACATACAATTTGTTATTGTATAATATGTGAAGGCATACATCTCTGAAATTTATTTCTCTTTAAAATAGAGAGATAATATTTTTTACCTCACAGGAAGATTTTGTAAGTAAAGTCAATTCAGATACCGTTTGTCCTTCTGTGTGAATAAGCTAGACTAGTATGTACTGTCCAAATCCCAGTTATGCTAGTGCAAGAGGATAGGTTGCCAAGAGATCAAAGAAGATACCCAGAGATGACATGTGAGACATAAGGTGTACTGAAAACCGCTAACAGGGAAGGTCCAGTGGCAACAGGCTGCACAAGCAGCGTATCTATACTCTAAGGTGCTTTTCCAGAAAGTTGTGCCTCTGTCATTCATGGTGCTTTGTCCACTAACAGCAAGATGGGTGAGCAAGTACTCTCTCTACAGTTCTTCCTTTCATAACAATTACCACAGGGAGAGATGTTTTAAAGGTTAGGTTACAAAAGCAGTGACATCCTTAGCTGGCTTTGTCCTGTCATATGACCAATATTCCAAAGAACTTAGTCTACCTGCAAGAAAGCAGATTCTACAAGTAATGTTCATTCGTTCTAGTTTCTAATGTGTGAGAGAGAGTGAGTCTACAAGGTAATAGATGTATGAACATTGTAGTCTGAACCTGCTTTCATTTTCCATTTAGTTGGCAAGGGATGTTTGGGGGACATGGTATTTTACTAACCTCTTTTTCTTTTAAGGATGACACATAGTAAATTATAGATATTTATGTTTTTACAAATACAACCATCAGAGAATAACTGAAGTTGAAAACAATCAAATTTATACATAGTACTAATATAAGAAAGATGATTTTTCCAGATGTAAAGTAATAGCTGATAACCTCCCCATGTAATCTTAAGATCTGAATTATAGCTAATTAGATAAATTTTCCCAGACCATACAATATAATAAAATAACTGTGAGGCAAAGTCTATCACATGATGCCTAAAAAATTAGTTTCCTCTCATGAAATATTATAGATGAAGTTGGATTTCTTAGAAGAAAATTTGTGACATGTGGTCATTCTTTTTTAAAAAAAGATGTCAAGATATACTGTCTATTCTTATTATAAAAGCAGGTACATAAAATTTGTTTCCTGTAGAAAGTTACGTTTGGTGATAGATCGGTTTTAGTGAAAATACAATTAGGAAAGCAGAGGCCACAGACTCCACCTCTGAATGGCATGCCTTCTTGGGTGTAAAATAAAGTGCAAGGCAAACTGTCATGGAAGAATCTTGGAATAACGTATACTGTCCAATGTAGACCTTAGAAAATATTAATCTGTATTACAGAGTTTGTCTCATGACCTAGCCATGATATTGTTCAATTTTCACTTATTCCTAAACTCTCATATCAAAGCTGTCAAGTATATGTATCACAGACTTAATGATGTAGAAGCAGCAGCTAGAATCCAGAGGATGAAGAGATGATACATAAAATTGAGATGCTTGGACTTATTATGAGGAGGATGAAAGTCACTTAAGACTTGGTCCTTGGTTACCTTGGTGAATCTCAGGCTGGAGTTGCTATCCTTGCTATCCATTGTCACAGTCACAATAGATCAAAGAGTAAGAAGAGATGCACATGTGGATTACCAGGTCCCCTAGGCATCCCTCCTGCCTGCATTGTGCAATAGTAACACATCTCCTGGTAACCAGGTTCAAAACCTGTGACAAGGAAAATGGCTTCTTGCATTAGTTATGTACTACACACAACGAAGTGCCACAGAACATGGTCACTTAACATAACAAAACTTATTATTTCACATAGATTCTGAATTGCAGGAGCACTTTATTTGCTGTCTAATAACTCCAATGAGGGTGTATTAAGATGGAGGTCATGACTGCAGGAATCACAGTTTGACCTGGCTGGAGGATCTGTGTTCCAAGCTCACTATGTAGCTATTGGGAGGAAGCCACCTTTTCTCCATGGGGATCCTGAATGTGGTATCTAGATTCTCTCTGAATGGATAAGCTAAGAGAGAAGGAAAGAGAAAAAAAATGAAAGAGAGGGAAGGAAAGAGAGGGAAGGAGGCAGGGAGGGATGGAGGGAACAAATTAAGAGAGAAACTACTGTGGCATTTTTAAAACTATTTTCTGAAGTTGCGTAACACCACTTTCTCTTTAAGATAACAGAGAAGTGGTGATCAAAGACTTAGATAAGTTATAATAATGTGTCAGTCATATTGACTCCTTATATAATGTAGTAAGAAGTATAAACAACCGCCTATGTAGACTTCATGATAAAATATTTATCCTGAATCTATTCAAGGGTTAGCATCAGACAAATCCAGAATGTGGAACATGTTCCAAGATAACTCATCTGACTATTTTAAATAATTAAAGTCATTAGAATCAGAGACATAATATCCAAATGCATTGAATGGATTCTGGGTTTTAAAAAAGCTATAAAGTATATTTTTAGAAAAATGAACAAAAATGTGGGGATTTTTATCAAGAACTGATTTTAGACATTATTATAGAACTAGTACTAATTTTCATAGGTTTGATCATGAAATTGTGGAAATATAGAGGAATGTCCTTATTGTCAAAAGGCACGTGCTGAAGTATTTATTAAGTATTCGTTGATGAAGTGTTATGAAGTAGGAAACTTCAAATGGTTCAGAAAGAAAAATGAGGATGAAAGACAGAGAGAGAGAGAGTAAGAGAAAGGAAAATGAAGTAAAAGCAAGAGGAAGGGGAAGAGAGAAAAAGCAAATTTGACAAATGTGGGATTACATTAATTGTTAATGTAAAGGTAAATTCTATTGGACATTGATTGAGCTTTTCTTTGTACATTTCTCCAGGTTTGAAAGATTTACCAAATAAAAGTTGAGGAAAATCATAAATGAGATATTCTAAGTTTCCCACTTTGTTTTCCTCTATCCCTTGTGAACAACATGGTAACTGTGATTGGAGAAAGTTGTGATATATATGGTTCACAAGTAAATATCTATGTTCAGTACCATACTACTCATTAAATATGCCTTATCTCAGGGGTGGGGAGAGTGAGGATTTTGGAATTAAAGCAGCTTAAAAATTAAAAATAAATATTTTCTATAATTTATTATGAGCCTTTACTCTCACAATATTCCTTTGAGATATGAATTGTGGAGGCCTGTTCAACAAATGACACAATTTAAGTTATTGAGAGGCTTAGTGACTAGTTCTAAGCTATTCTACGTTCTAAAGGAAAAACTAAATCAATATAGACTATCACCAGAATCAGTACTTTTTAACTACTACTCCCTTAAAATAGATTAATTTTTAAAAAAAAACTGTCATGATCGAAGGTGTCTAATTAAGAATAAATCTTCTTCATATGATTTAAAAACACATGTAATTATAGAAGTTGATATATTCTTTAATATTTATTTTGAAATAGTTATTAGAGTTTCAGAAGAGTTAGAAAGAGTACAGTGGTTTGGATCTGGATTGTCCACAAAAGGCTCACGTATGGAAATCTACGTTCACAAGGCATGAGTGTCCAGAGACGGGGCTCTCGGAAGTGATTGGGTCATGAGAGTTCTATCCCCATCAGTGGACTAATCCATGATGGGTTCATATCTGATGGCTTTATGAGAGGTGATGGAACTGAGCAGGGGGACCCAGTTGAAGGGAGTGGGCCTTGGGAGTGTGCCCTTGGAGACTATCTTTTCCCCAGTGTCTTTCTCTCCCTTCCTGCTCCCAGGCCACCATGATGTGAACAGCTTTGCTGCATCGTGCCCTTCTACCATGATGATTGCCTCATCATTCATCATGCCTAGAAGCAATGGAGCCAGCTGGCAAAGGACTAAAACCTCCGAAACTGTGACCCAAAATAAATCCAGCCTCTTTTTCTTTTTTTTCACTTTTAAGAAAATTTTATTTGTTCTAATTAGTTATACATGACAGTAGAATGCATTTATTTTGATAATTTAAAATGTATAAATGGAATGTAATTTCTCTTTTTTCTGATTGTACTTTTTGTAATACATCTTTTTTTTTTTTTTTTTTTTTTTTTACTTTTACAGACTGCATTTTGATTCATTGTACACAAATGGGGTACACCATTTCATTTCTATGGTTGTGCACAATTTAGATTCATACCATTAGTGTAATCATACATGTACATAAGGTAATAATGTCTAATTCTACCATTTTTCATACCCCCTCCCTCTCATTTCCCTCTACATAATCTAAAGTTCCTCCATTCCTCTCTCACCCTCCACCCCCTCATGCCCACTGTATATCATCATCCATTTATCAGGGAAAACATCTGGCCTTTGGTTTTTGGGATTGACTTATTTCACTTAGCATGATATTCTCCAATTCCAGAACACAAACAATAGTAGATGTTGGCATGGATGTGGGGGAAAAGGCACACTCATACATTGCTTGTGGAGTTGCAAATTGGTGCAGCCACTCTGGAAGGCAGTGTGGAGATTCCTCAGAAAACTTGGAATGGACCCACCTTTTGACCCAGTTATCCCACTCCTCAGTTTATACCCAAAGGACTTAAAATTAGCATACTACAGTAACACAGCCATGTCAGTGTTTATAGCAGCTCAATTCACAATAGCTAGATTGTGGAACCAATCTAAGATGCCCTTCAACAGTATCAAAGAAACTGTGGTATATATACACAATGGAATATTTTTCAGCCATAAAGAAGAATAATATTATGGCATTTGCAGATAAATGGATGGAATTGGAGTAAATCCATCTTCTTTATGTTGTTTTTCTCAGGAATATTATCACAGCAATGAAAAAGTGGCTAACAGATAGTACAGACTTCCTATGTACCTTTAGCTACATAGCTTCTTTTAACGTTAATATCTTACATGATAAAAGGAAACTTACCAAAGCTAAAAATTAAAATTGGTACACTTGCATTACAAACTTGCAGATTTTATTTGAGCTTCTTATTTTTCACTAACTCTTTCTTTCTGGCCCATAAGAGAATTCAGGATAACATATATCTGTTAGTTGTCATATCTCCTCAGTCTCCTCTAATCTGTGACCATTTCTCACCCTTTCCTGTTTTTCATAACTTTGACACATTTGGTTTTGCTTCCTTAGAGAACCCTAATGCATATTTTGAAACCAAGAGTGATTACAGGAACAGAATTTCAAGAATGCATTGTCTTAATTGATTCTGGGTTCACTGTAATTAGTTTTCTAATCAATTAAATTTAAAAACAGTGATGACTGTATATCCTATAGTAAATTAGGATAATAAATCATGACAATAGACTGATCCAACAATAGACATACACAAAATATAACCATTGGGTATGCATAATCAACCACTTTATAAGAGGCAAAATTCTGGCTGTGTATATAATATTTTAAACATTTTGTTAAACAAATAAATACAACTGGCCGGTAGTGCCTAATGTCACTGAACAAAGAAAAGAAAGAATGAGCTCAGTAAATCAAATTCTTAGCTTGGCCATCACATAAATAAGCTTACAGCTTTTATATGTGCCTCAAAGGAGAACCTATATCTTCCAGCACAGGATTAACATTGCTGAAAATCAATCCCAGAATCTCCCTCTTGTATCTGACTAAGTTAGAAATCAAGTTGCACTCTCAGTCTCATAGCATTATGTCCTATTGAACTGCCTTGATAAGAAATGGGATCCCGAATTTTGGATTGGGTATTTGTGAGAAGACCATGCAGAATTGTTAGACACTGAACCCCTGAATTTTGATGAGTCTTCTTGCATGATGGGAAGAGCTTCTTCATGCCCAGTGGAAGCAAGATTCTATTTCTCTGAAATACTCTGACTAAAACAATGTCTGCACACCTATTGAATTCAATGGAAGACCTTACTAATTTCTGTAGGAATTATAAAATGCTTTTCTACATGTAATACATATATGAGCTAGGGTCCCTTGACTTTAGGAGATGTGGTTACATCTAGCCAGTAACAAAACTCATTCTTTTTAACATTCTTTCTTTATATTTCTATCTCCCTTCTTGCTTCACTTTTGTCCCATAATGACTTAATTTATATCTGTGATAACCAGATGCAAATTTTGTCACATTTACATATTTTCACAAAAATTTTATTTGCACTTAGTGAATAAAGATGGCTTAGTGAAGTCAAAGGTAAAGGAAACTGCCCGTAGACTAGCTTTATCCTTTAAAAGTTTTTCTTCCCTCATATTCCTTTCTCACTATTTCTCATTTTCTTACTAACTTGTCATATGAAATATTAAAAAAAAAAAAGTTTTCTGTATAATTAAAGATGGTTGGGACTTTAGAAGCCTTGGAATCAATGTCCTACCAGGTACCAGAGGATTCACCTTCCAGCAATGCTGCTTTTGAAAACAACATTGTCCACAAAAGTATGTCTGCTGCTGAGAGTTAAAGAAACAATAATATTGGCATCCCTAACTAGCTTTTTAATATATTAGTATGAGCCATTATGTTAGTAGATAACCTTGTATTTCCCATTAATTCTTTGCTGGCAGTTTTTGTGGGGTTCTCTATTCATCTTTCAATATAGAGCTAAAATAATAAATTATTATTGGAAGATTTTTTTGTGCTCTGTTGGGTTTTGATATCAATTATTACCATTTCAGAAAATGAAATTGTGCAACAGTTTGTATAATATCTTCTTCTCAAGAGATGAATGAATGCTAACATTACTGCCTGGAGATAGAGTAATGGCTTCATATGTATATAACATAAGCTGCATGTTACTATATTACTATATAAAGATAATTTCCATATCAAATTAAGTGTTGCTATATTCAGGTTTACTGTTTCTTCTAAGGCAAAATATTTTACCCAGGAAGTAATTCATTTCAGTTGAATTCTTAAAATTTCTTAATATGCAGTTTTACACAGTTTAAGAAATATTTCTTCTGCCAGGAATAGTGGCACGTCCCTGTAATCCCAGGAACTCTAGATGCCGAAGAAGGAGATCACAAGTTCAAGGGCAGTTTGGGCAACTTAGTGAGACCCTGTCACAAAGGGAAAAAAAAAAAAGAAGAAAAGAAAGGACTGGGATGTAGCTCAGTGGAAATGTGTCCCTAGGTTCAATCTCATATAGTCCACAAATTAAAAAAATCTTTTTTATGTATCACATGGTATGCTTTTCATATTTAATTTACTTATGCCTTTTAAAAAGTGCAACATTTTTATGAAATAAATCATTTAATGTACCTAAACATTGACTAGCAGATATATACAATTTGACACAAGCACAAAATGTGATATACATATACTTTTTAATTCCTTTCAATTAATTATTATTATTATTATTACACATTTATGGGGTACAGTGTGAGAGTTTGATGTCTGTATATTATATGTAATGATCAACTCAGGTCACTAGCATTTCAACCTGCTTACACTTTTTTAAATGTTGTTGATTAGCACATGATAGTTATATATATTTATGAGGCATAGTGAGATATTTCAGTATACATATACAATGTGTACTGATCAAATCTGGATAACTAATGTTTTCATCACTTTGTCATTCATTCATTCAGGGTCTTTGAGCTCTTTTCTTTCAGTTACTCATAAAATATAATAGTTACTAGACTGCACAAAACCTGGACTGGATCCTCAGCACTGCGAAATATTACACACACACACACAGGACTAAAATGTATATATGACTAAAATATATATAATACATATATATAAAATATATATACATACACAAAATCTATGTGTGATTAAAATAGAATATTGTGAACAATAGTCACCTCAGTCTGTGGTACTTGGTCTTGTTTTTCCTCTTTCCTATTGGAATTACATAGTTTGGAAAGCATCTCACTAATCAAATCAATAATAACAACTCCCTACTTTTTCTATATATCAGAATAATACCATGTTACACATCTATAAAAGTCACACAGCAGAGCTCAAATCATGTTAGTGGCTATATAATATTTTATCATGTACAGTGATTTCATCAATCTCCTATTGCTGTGCTTTCACTTTGTTATTTTTTTCCCTCTACAAATAAACCTGAAATAATCATGGATTTATAGATGTTTTTCCTGCTGTGCATTTGCCTACAGGAATGAGGTTTCTGGATTAAATGATATTTACATGTTTAATTTGGATAAGTGCTGTCAGATTGCTCTATCAAAAGTCTGTAAGGTCGAAGTTTCAATTCCCCAGATCATACACCTTACTATTTGTTCAAACCTTATTCGATTCACTTCAGATATCATTTTTTTCACATTTGTCCTATTCCTTTCTTGTAAAATACATCTTCCTAAGAATTTATAAGTTTTTGTCACTAATCACTCGAACCATGTTTTTAAATTGTCCTATATGTTTACTTTTGGAGTAGAAATTCTATCTGCGTGTACTTGTCTCAGTAACTTCTGCTTTTGTTTCTATTTTCTCTCACTTCCTAGTGTTTTAGGCTTCATTCCTATGGATATTTTTCTAGTTTTTTTTTTTTTTTCCCCAATGTCTTCTTAGTTTAAGAAGTTTTTCTTCTTTCTTTATAATGAAGATAGTAGAAGTAGATATTTTCTTTCAAAAACATTTCTTCCCAAATGGATACAGACGTGGTCAAGACATCTTCATATAATTTTAAGTAGTTCTCTTACATTTCCCCTTTTTTATAAGGGGTTTCTCCTTTAATTGAACATTACTACAGTGTTTCTTCCCCTTTGTTGATAGTATTCTTTCTTTGTCTGAGTTCAGAAATATTTCCCAAATATGCTAAGTGAATATCTGTTTCCATCTGTTCTGCTGAGAAATATATGAAGGACCCTATGCCTTCAAAATGGGATATTTCTTCAACTTACAGAAATATTCTTTTCCTGTGAGATTATTATCTTTCTTTTATCATCGATCTGGTTCATAGATTATTTCCTGAGTGTAGTCTCAGTTCTCCTGTGCTTGGCCTCAGGATTCCATTTCTGTGCATATTTACTATATGTATGCCTTTCATTTAATTTTCCTGGCCACTGTGTTGTTTTGTAATTGTAATTATTCTCTTTTTCAACTCATTTTCTGAGTTTCCTAATTAGTGTTATGGACACTTCTAACTGCCTATCTAGTATATATACCTTCTTTTTTACAGAACTCATATTCCGCATCGTTTGACAATGGTGTTAGCTAAAATGTTCACCTTCCTAGACTCTCCTGCATTCAGTGGTGGTCCAGGAACTCAGCTCTGACCAATGAAGGAGAAGCTGAGCTTAGATGTAGAGTCTTCAAGAACATTTTTCAGAAGAATAAACTTACCTGCCATGTTCCTTTAACTCTTTGCCCTCGCAGTTGTGTTCCTAGCTGGCAATGGATGGAATGTTTAATGATGCAGAAATCACATTAGGAGCATGAGGACATGATCTAAACTAAAGAGCATGGACCAGATAAAGGGGAGGAAGCTGGGGCATTTATGTCATCCTGTAACCAACATATTGGCCATTCTCAACTTAATTCTTGACATTTCATTGTATAAGAAAAAAATCAAATTAGCAGTCAAATTTTCTGCTAATTTCAACTGAATGCGTTTCTCACTGACACAATTAGAAATAATTTTTGTGGGGGCAACAGATCTGGCCCATGCTGAATGTGTCACCCAGATTCCTAAATAAAGCAACAGTTTCCTCAGGAAAAAAGTAAAATAAAAAATGAAATAAATAAGTGAATAAATAACGAACTTAATTAAAGAGAAAAAAATCTTTTTTGGCTTTGGTTTCTGTTTCACAAGTCTGGAGATGAGTCTAAACATGTGTGTAAAGTATGCCTTACTTTTTACTCTCTTAATCATTTTTATCTTTTTTATTTAAATTGTATGTGTCTATCCCAGTATTTCAAATGTATCGAGTATATATTCTGATTTCTCGATTATTTTCCTGCCTTTGGATACTGGACACCTCTCAATGGGTGTGATTTTTCTTTTCTGACTTCGTGCTGGTAAGGTGACCTGTGAAGAGTTCATCTGGACTAAGCTCTCTGGGGCTCTGCGGGTGGTGCTGCGTCAATGGCCATGAGATGATGGTGGTAGTGGCAAAGTTACCAGTGTCTCACTGCAGTGCCCTGACCTTGACTCTCCACTCTGCATTCTCTTCACCTCTGGGGCAACAAGACTTGACTCTTCATTCAGGTCTTTCCTTTCCTTCCCTTCCTTCCTTCCTTCCTTTCTTCTTTGATTTTTTAAATATTTTTTTGGAAATCAGACATGTATGTAAAGCCATACATGTCTATGATGTACTTTAATCTTTTGGTGGTTGTAGATTTTTTAAATCAATTCATTAGATGACTTGCTGGAATGATGCTGGTTTTCTCTTTATCACTCTCTTAGCCCACAGGATTAAAACCCCGAAACACTTTTCCTTACCAAGACTACCCACCATAAAACATCCTCACGTGAACCTCACACACTGTACATTTGCCTGGGGTGTTCTGTGAACATAGTCAAATGACTTGAAGTTGAAGTGGAAATGAACCAAGGCACGGAATCTGGTTTTGGTTTTGGTTTATTGATTTTTAAATCAGTTTTCAGATGTTTAAAACATTCACATCATTTTGTTATTTTCTTTTCATAATTTTTATTTTGCTTTGCTTTTATCTGAATTACATTATTTATTCTTCCTTTGAATCCTCTTTGTTACATAATATCTTTTAAGCATTATGCTTTATTTCTTTATACTATTTCTCATTAAAAATAAAAAACCTCTTACACATTAAACTATAGATGAAATATATTTCATTCATTTTTATGACTATTTTGGATTGTATTTTAAAATTTTATTATTGAGATATTTTAGTAAAGTAGTTATAAATAGTTTAAATAAAAGTTAAAAATAATTAATAGTAAAAAATGGACAGTATAATTCTTACATTTTAGAATTAGTGGATCTTTTTAACCAAGAAGGGGCACATTTTCCCCACATACATCATGAATATTTACAATAAAGTCACAGTTCCAGTTGAAGTTATGATGGATGAATGTTAATTTAACTGTACAGCATTATACAAAATTACAAATAGGTTTTCTATATATTTAACTGTTTAATATGTTATTAATTTATTGCTTTTTTCTTAACATTTATTTTGTATGTTCTATTACATTATAGAACCCAAAAATATTTAACACTGTGTAGTTTACACCTTTGAGTGCCAACTTTAGAATTGTAAATTCATCCTATTCATCTTGGCTAATGCTCTTTGCCTTAAATTCTTCCTTGTTCACTATTAATATTTCCATGCTCAATTTCTTTCTGTGTGTCCATGCATGATAAACTTATACTTAGTGCTTTTATGTGAAGTGTTTCTAGGACACTTTTTTATAATTTTAGTTTTATAATTCTTCTTGAGAATATTTGCTTCTGAATCACAGAACAGTTTAAGTGATTCCCTTTACTGTTCTTATTGTTATATGTCACTTTAAATCTGCCAATTTGTTTCATGTTCTCTTTTTTTATATTTCTGTTTTCTGTCATTTACTATATAAAACATTCGCTTTGTGTCTTCCAAAATAATGTGAAAGGTATCCATCCTTTTTAATTCTGCCAGTGAGTTTTTGTACTTTTCAAAATAATATTTGACCCACATTTTTACTTTTTTGTTCAAGTCCAAATTATGTTTCCTTTGAAAAATTAATTTTTATTTATAGATAATTTTATTTTTATGCTACTTATTAGCATTTTCAAATACAGAATAATTATTTACCATGTTGACCTTTATGCTTTATCTTCAACTAGTTCATTATCTGATATTATTTCAAACAGAGATAGCATCTTTGTTTTAATTAATTTTGATTAATATTTT
The DNA here is from genome assembly GCF_902686455.1 of Sciurus vulgaris. Lineage (NCBI taxonomy): Eukaryota > Metazoa > Chordata > Mammalia > Rodentia > Sciuridae > Sciurus > Sciurus vulgaris. Next base: position 79,263,627 of record NC_136472.1, read on the forward strand.
ATTAGCCTTAAATATGTATTCAATATGCTTTTTTCTGGGGATTACATAATAGTTGTAAATGTTCTGACACTTTTCTATTTGAAAGTACTTTTTTGACATATGAAAAAATGTAGTTTTATTTAGATTTTTTGAGAAACAACATTTTCTTCCAAAATTCACCAATAATTGCTTTCTTGTCTTTTGATGTCTAACATTGTGGACAAGTTGCTGCTTTTTTAATTTAGGTGTGTGTGTATATGTCTGTGTGTGTGTGTGTGTGTGTGTGTGTGTGTGTGCGTGGTGTAGTTTTTATACGTACTCTTCTAAAATGCATTCTATTTTTCCTTAAAGCAAATTGTCAAGGCAATACTAAAAGCTGATTGTTCTATGTGCTTTATTTAAAGAATAATCAGTCCTTTGCATCCCATCTTTTGAAAAGTTTTTTCTGCATTTCAGTGTTGTTTTGATTTGCATTTTGGTTTGTTGTAGCTATGAAAAATTTACTTCTAATCCATTTGTTCTACTTCATTTTCTATTGAGTAATTTTTAACCAACATGTTTTACCTAAATGAATATTCAATAAAATTCACAAATTTTAGTTGTATAGCTCTAAGCCTTGACAACTGCATATTATTTTCTAACAGAACTACAACCATAATAGAGAACAACAGTACATACTTTCTTTACTACTGAACTTCTTCCTTCATTCAGATCAGATTTTTGCTTTCAATAGTTATAGGTTATATTTTAAATTTTTCTTTGCTTTGTATTTCAAATATTTTTTAGAGGAGGCCCTTATCTCTTCTCTAAGTAACCCTTTACCTTGAGTTGCAGAATTTTTATCACTGCCTCTCTTGATTTAGTCAACTTTTTCATTGCTGTGGCCAAAATACCTGACAAGAACAATTTAGAGGAGGAAAGCTTTGTTTTGGGTCATGGTTTCAGAAGTTTAGTCCATGATATCATAAAGACATAGGAAAGGTCCGAAGGGTAGAAGAAGAAGATCAAGAGGGAGGGAAGAGGGATAGGAAAGGAGAGGGAATGCAGAAAGAATTTTTTAAAATAATTGTGTTAGTTAGTTTTTCTTGCCACTGTGACCAAATGACTTGACAAGAACAATTAGAGGAAGAAAAGTTTATCCGGCGGCTCACTGTTTCAAAGGATTCAGAGATGGCCAACTCCATTCTTCAGGGCCTGAGTGAGGCAGAATATCATAGCAGAGGGTATGGAAGAAGATAGCAGGCAGGAAGCAGAGAGAAAGTCTCCACTCAGCATATACAAAATATAAACCCCAAAGGCAAGCCCCCAAGTGATACACCTCCTTCAACCACACCATACTTGCCTATAGTTACCACCCAATTAATCTCTATCAGCAGATTAAAAATCGATAGGGTTAAGAATCTCATATCCCAATCATGTCTTCTCTAAACCTTCTTGTGTTGTCTCACATACAAGCTTTTGGGGGTCACCTCACATCTAAACCACAACAATCATTTTATATGCACATATAAATATACCATAGGAAATTTCAACTTTATGTATAAGTAGAAAGAACCAATCAAAAATGAATAAATAGATGAGTGGAAACAAGATGATTAGAAGGAGAATGGGGAGAGGGAGGACGGAAGGGAAAAGAGCAGCAACATGAGCTGAAATCAAAGTCCATGCATATATGAATTTGTTGAGATGAACCCAAATACTATGTATAACTCTAATGTTCTATTAAAAATTAATTTTAAAAAAAAGGAAAGAAAAAAGTTCAGTTCATGATTGGCAACTTCATAGCTCTGGGTTCAAGCCAAAATATAACAGCATGGTAGAAGGTGTGGATGAAGAAAGCAGCTCAGGACATAGTAACAGGAAGGAGAGAGAGAGAGAGAGAGAGAGAGAGAGAGAGAGAGAGAGAGAAAGAGAGAGAGAAACAGCTCCATTCAGCAGGGCCAAAATATAAACCTCAAAGTCACATCCCTAGTGACCCACCTCCTCCAGTCCCACCCCACTTGTTCAGTGACCAGCCAGTTAATACATATAAGTGGGTTAATCCACTGATTAGGTTACAACTCTAAATATTTCACCCCTGAAGATTTCTGCATTGTCTCACACATGTGCTTTTCAGGGACACCTCATATTCAAACCACATAATCTCCCTCTCAGGTCTTATTTTTTTTATTTTTATCATTGACTAACAATAGATGTTTCTGGACATTATACCTACTATGGCTAGGATACTAAAATATTTCCCCTCTTAGCTTTCTTTTACATTTTGTTGCTAGTGGATTCAGTTAAAGAGTTGCATCCTATTGTGCATTCCACTTAAGCAATCTGTTACCAGATGGTGAAATTTTACTCTCTCATATCTAATTTTTCCAATAGGAAATTACATGAAAAATCCAAATAGTCTTGATTATAAATTCTGATCAATTCTAATGAAGAGCTGAAATATCTGAATGCATACCTAAAAATAGATTATAATAACTAAAAAGGAATATTTATACAGAAAGGAAATAACTACTTAATTTTCTTCTGTGGTCTTTGCCTTTCCACTTGAGTATGTTTGTCAGGCATACTATATTTGTTAACTCTTGGCTACTGTTATGAACAGTTACAGAGAAAGTCAAACTTTACTGTTCAGTATTGCTAAAAATTCTCTTTAATTTTTCTCCCGGAAGTTTCCACAAGTGTTTTTGTGGGTGAGAGACGCAGGAAAGATTAAAGTTTATCTTGACCTTAAACTCTAAGACCCGCATTATTATCTCATTCTTTCCTCTCATTGTCAAGTGCTGCTAATCCTTTCTTGCTTTTTGTTCTTGGTCTAAGGATTTACCATGTGACAACTTTCCCTTTGTTTTTCTTTTCCTGTCACTGTACATCCAAACCTAATTGATTCAAAAGTAACTTTTTCAAAAAATGAAAGATAATTTCTTCCTGTCACATTATAGTGCACCACTATTCCTTTATTATTGTTGTTGTTTTGTTTTGTTTTTTGTTTTTGAGTATTTTGCATGGGAAAGGCTACACAACCTGATTAGCTCATCAAGAGCAACAGCATTTTGGCCAGTGGGATGTTGCCTTATTTCACTGAGTTTACCAAACGAGGAGCTGGTTCTTTTTTCAAAGAATGGATGATTATGAGTAGTAGAGGACAATATTTATGTAACTATAGGTGTGGAGGAATAAATGATAAAACATAATGGTGGAGACATAGAGCTAGGTTTAAGGTGTCAGTCAGAGGGCTTAAAGAAATGCAGTTATCTTTGTTCTTTGAATGTCAGATTAGTTGGAGCTTAATGTTGGTACTACAAACACTAATGGAGATAGAATCTACAGCTTTGCAGTTGTTTTCATGCACTATAGAGAAAAAATGGATGTAGTATGTTACCAAGTGTTGTGTGTTTGTGAATTTTCTTTAATGTACAGTTAATATTGAATTCTGAGACGAGATGAATAATTTAGTTTATGTCTTAGTCTGCTTCTGATGTGACTTATTCTACTATTTTATCAATATTGAGTGGCAATGATACATGACCTATGTATTGTATATATGTGTATGTGTATGTGTCACATTGTAGAAAGAACACTGCTCAGAAACTAGTTGAAAGAGAAATGGATAGGCTATAAATTATGGTTGATAGATCTTCATGATTGATTATCAAAGATCAGACAATACAAATGTCAAATATATGTTTCTGATTTGGGTTTCTGAAATGGTAGGGGCACTAAATAAAAAATAAGGAGTTAGGAAAGAAAGATGACATAGGGAAAATGACAGAGTCTAGAAGTGCCACATTCCTAGTCACTATGTGCAACTGATTTTTATTACTTCCTTACAAGTTGTTTTAATCAACCTCCTCTTAACAAATTCTTCGGAATTGCCACTCTATCCATACAGCGTATTAACAGATACCTGCCGCCCACTGAGTGTGTGTAACTAATAGAGTATGCCTCATGTCCTGCTCACCTTCTCCCACCAGGTAAGTCCCATGAGCATTTTCAAGTGAGAGTGAGATGTGCTTGTTCTCAGACCCACTCCTGCCACTGTGTTCACAGTTACTAAGTCAAACCAAAAATATGGATGTACGAATTATCATTTCCATGAAAATGGATGATTTGGAGAAACTAAATATAATTAAATAACTAAAAATATGGAATAGTTATAAGAATGTTATTTGAAAATTTGGAAAGGTTCTATATTTAAATTCATTTTATATTCCAGTGTGACTTTAAAAATTAAATTTTAGACAACATATAATTCATTGAAAAACAGACCAACCTCTGATTATGCCATCCATTCATGTTCAGTGAAAAGCTGGAGGCCTTATAGAAAGAGGCAAGTCAAGGTCCATTTACATTTTTTAAGTGAAGATGTTTGTGTATGTCTGATAGTAGATGACTCCTTATTTATCCAGTCTTTTCAATTGGTGGACAAAGTACTGTTCTTGATTGCACCCAGTGGGAGTTCTTCTAATGTAAATTAATCAGCTTTCTTGAGGACATTGTGGCTTTGATTTATTATGCCTGAGAAAAAAGTTAGTTTCCTTTTGCCAGCTCTAAATTTGTTATTCCTGCGGAGAGTGTTTCTAACCTGTGAGTTTCTTTCTCTGAGTCACATTGCACTGCAGAAAATATTTGGGAAAGGAAGCTGCATCTCTGTTACTTACTTCCCTCCCACCCCAGCTCACCACAGCATTCTGCTGTTGTTTCCAACCGCTTTGGAACAGGAATACATGAAATAATATTAAATCAAAAACAACTCTTTAAATCATATCCGTGTTGGAAGGGTGGGCAGTGTTGAAAGCTGTTGGTGAACTGTCATCTGTCGAATGAAATCTAACTTTCCCATCTGAACTGTTTTGATAGTAAATCTCTCATATTGAAATGAATATTTTTGTTCTTGGAAACATTCGCTAATTGTCATTGTGGCTGTTAAAATAATGGAACTGAAAAAGCAAAGCTCAGAAATTATTGTTTATGGTGTTTAATCATGAAATTAAAATTTTGCCACATGACTTGCTTCAAAAAGATAACACTTTCCAAAATCTAAGAACACTGAGAAACTGGATGGATTTCATTTTTTAAATCTGATATCATTTTCAAAAGAGCAAGTGGGAGAATAAATTATCTTTTTTAAAGATAAGCACATCCTAGGATTTGAATGGTCTTTTATTGGGTATAATTTGCATTCAGTAAAGTGCTCAGATTTTAAGTGTACCATTTCATTGTTCTGATGAGTAATATGAAAACAAACATTTCTCATGCCTCTTCCTAGATAATCCTCCTCCAAGATGAGTTCCTTCATTATAGGCTACCATCTCTCATTCTTCAGTTTTATATTCAGAATACAATATAACATATGTGTGTGTGTGTGTGTGTAGTGTTTCTTTCACTCACCTTAATGTTTTGGAAGATGAACATGTTTTTCCACTTATCAGAAGTGAGATGGGGCAAAAGGACAGTCAGGGTAGATAATGATGATTGGGTCAGGAAGATAGTGGTGAATTTGAAAGGAAATAGAATGCTAATACCTCCAGAGCACTTCCCCCTCCTCCTCACCTGTTTGGCAAGGTTACCTGCCTCCAGGGAATTGTTCTTCCCTATAAATGAAGTCAGAATTGGGGACAGGCAGTTATTGTAGAAATAGGGGATCCGGCTAAATCAAAGAAATGGAGGCCATGAAAGTCATCTGCCTCTGGAAGTTGGAGACTGCCCCTGGGAGAATGGAATGTCAGGGATCTCTGGAGCCCATTGATTACCAAATTTACCTGCCTTGTCAAGGACTTCAGGCAAGGAGCTGCTAATTAATGGCTGGACCCTTACCTGGCTGAATCACTTTGGCCCTCCCTCTGCCATCTGCTGCTCACCTTTTTTGCTATGTCACTGACAACTCCTGGGCCTAGTCATGTAGGCAGGAAGGAGAGATAAGGAGGGAGAGAAGAGAACAAAGGAGATCCTAACCTATAAAAGATGTAGGGTGTGCTCACTTCTTGGAATTCTAGAACATCAGTCATGGCCTCCTTCTCCCTCCTGGGAGAGTCTGTATTATTTCTACTTTTAAATAAAACCTACTTAATATGCTTGCCTTGGCATGCTTCTCTAGTGTTCATACTTCAACATTAGAGGAAGCAGAACTCGTCACTGGTAAACAGCAGTATCATAAGGAGTTGTTAATGAGTATCCCAGAGTGGCTTCCTTCCTGCCTTTCTGGGTAGATATGGAAAATACAGAGAGGTACCTGTGGAGGGCTCTCCTTCTGCACTTTTGGACATGTAGGCAGAATGAGAGAGGGCATGAGAAAAAAGGAAATCTGGAATATATAAAAGGGGCAGGAAACCCCCACTCCCTCGGGGCACCAGCTCCTGACTCCCTTCTCTCTGGAGTAGTCTCTCTTTCTTTGTTCTGTCCTTTAAATAAAACTTCTTGTGCTTGCCTCAGCATTTCTTGGATATTCAATCTTCAACATCAGGGGAACAGAACCAGATCCTGATTTTCAAGACCAGTTTCAGAAGTTGGTTCCTGTTTATTGACATGCATGCCACAATTTTTCTTCCATTCTCACGTCGATGGACTATTGGGATTTTTCAAGTTTTGAAAAGCTATAAATATATTTTGTGAACATTTTAATATAAGGTTTCTGGTGGACATGTGTTTTTCTTTCTTTGGTTACATACTTTGGGTAATGAGTCAGGTGAATTTTTTAGCATTTTAAGAAAGTGACAATGAGTTTTTCAAAGTGGTTGTACATTTGGTGGTATGCAGAATAAAGACTCTCAATGGTGCCTAGATCCTAATCACCAGAACTTGTGAAGTGGCAAATGGGACATCACAGATGTGACTAAGGTTAAGTATCTTTAGTTTAATTACTCAGTATCGTTCAGGTGGAACCAATCTAATCATATGAGTCCTTAAAAGTAGAAGAGGGAAGCAGAAATTCCTTCAGAAATGTGACAATGTGCAGAGGCAGATCTTGGCAGGAAGTTGACTCAGTTTGGGGGGATTTGGAGAGGAAAGGAGAGACAATGCAAGGAATGTGAGTGGCTTCACAAGCTCAGAATATCTCCCAGCTCATGCCCAGCAAGTAACCTCCATCCTAAACAAACCATAAGGAACTACATTCTGCCAAAAGCCTGAAAGAAATTTAAAAAATAAAAAAGGATTTTCTTGAAGTCCTCCAGAAAGTACCACAGTCCTGATGACACTCTGCCTTTGATCAGTGAGCCCAATGTCTCATCAGATCTCTGCCCAACAAAACAATAAGGTAACAAATTGGGGATCAAGTCACCAAATGCTGTGATTCAGACAGTGTTTGAGTGTCCTCCAAGGCTTCATGTGTTGAAATTTAATTCTTTTCATGAATTATTAAGAGGGTGTAAACTTAATCCAATGTGGTATTTGGAAGTGTGGACTTTTAGCAAGTGAAGGTTTAAATAAGTTCATTAGGGTGGAGCCCCCATGATAAGTTCCCCATAGCTTCCTAAGAGTGACAGGACTGGGGATGTAACTCAGGGTGAGAGTCATGCCAGGAGTTCACAAAACCGTGGATGTGAGACCCAGCACCAGTGAAGTAAAATATGGGGGTGAAGTAAAATAAGTGAAAAGACGAACATGTCCCTGTCCTCCCAAGTGCTGCCCTGTGCCTCCTTGGGATTCTACTAGCAAGAAGGTCCTCACCAAATGAGGTCATGCATGTCAGTTTTCAATCACTATAAAAACATGCCTGAGATTATCAAATTATAAGGCTGAAAGATTTATGTTGGCACACGGTTTCAGAAGTTTCATGCCATGCTTGCTTGGTAATATTTCTTTGGACCTGTGACAAGGCTCCAGATCATGGCAGGAACTCATGTTGGAGGAAGCAGCTCATCTCCAGATAGCTGAGAAGCAAAGAGAAAGAGAAAGGGACCAGAGTTCCAATACCCACTCCAATCATGAGGCAAATGACTGCAATTCTTTCTACTAGGCCCCATGTCCTAAAAGTCTCAACACTTCCCAATAACACTGAGAGGGGGCAAAAGGAGAGAAAGTGTAGATAATGAATGATTGGTTTGGGAAGATGGGACTCATTCAAAAGGAAATAAAATGCTAACAACTCCAGAGCACTTCCCCCTCCTCCAACCTGTTTCCAAAGTTACCTGCCTCCAGGGAATTGTTCCTCCAGCAAGGAGTTATTAATGAGTAGCCCCAGGGTGGGACTTTTCCTGCCTTTTGGGAGAGATGGAAAATAGGGAGAGGTACCCCCTGGACAGCTCCTTTCCCACCTTTTGTTCACCTTTTGACAGGATGGGAGGAGGGGACACAAGAAGAAAGGGAACCTGGAATATATAAAAGGGGCAGGAGACCCCCACTACCTCAGACACCAGTTCTGGATGCCCTCCTCTGCAGAGGAATTTCCCTCTGTGTTCTATCCTTTAAATATAAAACTTACAGCTCTTGCCTCAGTGTTTCTTGGGTGTTAAACCTTCAAAACTGGGGGAACCAGGATCTGATATTGATTTTCAAGACCATTTTCAGTACCCAAGCTGGGAATCCAGTTTCTATTACAGAGGCCTTTAAGGGACATTTCAGATCTGAAATATAACAGGCCCTTAGACCTTATATCTTCAGAACTGTGAGCCCAAATAAACCTCTTTTCTTTATAAAGTTAACTGCCTCAGGTATTCCAATACGATAACAAAAACTAAGTATGAGGTAATTAGATATATTAGCAATAAAAGAATAAGAGACCATTTTACAAAATCATCAGTGAGGTAGAAAGGATCTAGTTGTTAAAGATTCTCTTCTAAAGTTGATGTCCTTCTTTTCCATTTCAGCTCTTCTAATGCATTTTGATTTCAGTTTGTATTTTCCTATATCTGATGATGTTGATAATATTTTTATGTGTGTTTTTGCCTTTTGCCTCTTTTGTGGATGGAATTTTGGAATTTTTTGCACATTTCTATTGGATCATTCATATTTTCATTATTGAGTTATAGGAAGTCAATTAGTTCTGTGGATTCAAGTTCTTTATCAGATGTATTTTGCAAATTTTTTTTCCAAGATATCAGTTATTTTTCATTTTCTTAAGATAATTTTTAGGATAATATCAATAAAATAAAATCTTGATGTAGATGAGCAAAAGTTTTCAAAGGAAAGACTTGTAATAGGGAAACACCCTGACCTCAGATATCCACAAGGACTTCAAAGAGTTACAACAAAGGGGTTTCCTTGTATGTGGAGGGGTAAGTAGTAAGGGGGAAGTTAGGCAAATGAGTGCAAATGACCTGTAGCAAATGAGAGAACATGAGACCCTTTGTGTTCAGCCATTTCTTGTGATGTGTTGATAATGGCCCCGGTTCCTCTTTTAGAGTATTCTGAGGCTAGAGGGAAGCAGAGTTCAGGGACCTACAGGGAGCAGTCAGTATGGCCAAGTGGGTCAAGACAAAATACTATTGCACAGGCAATAGTGAATATTTGGCCAGTAGGATATTTGTAAACATTTAAATACCAATATATTAATTTTTTCTTTCTTATGTCCTTTGTTCTCTTTCAAAAACTTCTCTGCCTACTATAAGTTAATGAATGAGATAATCTCCTAATTTTTCTTCTAGTAACCTATTGTCTTAACTATTTATTTAGTTTGACATTTAGGTCTGTGATCCGTCTCATATTGAGGACATGAATGGTTAATGAAGGGTCAAGTTTGCTTTCAACTAGATAGATATCCAGTTTTCTAGCATCGGTTATTGAAAGAATTTCTTCCTTTGAATTGGTTTAGCAGACTTGTTAGAAATGAAGACTGGCCTGCATTTGTATGAAGTACTTCTGGACTCCTTATTGTGTTCTGCAATTTTTTCCTAAGTTTTTACCTAAATCATAAAGTCTTGATCATTGTAGCATTAAAAGAACTCATGAACTCAGTTAATGTAACTCACCCAAACATTTCTCTCTTTAAATGTTATTCTGACTAACATAGGTTCTTGCCTCTCTGAATATATTTTCAAATGAACTTGGAGATTTCTATAAATATGTGGTGATATTTTGATTGAGATTACACTGAATCTATAGATGAATTTAAGAAAAAATAGCATTTTATTATACTGAACATTGTGACCAATTCTCTATTGCATATCTCACAAATAATTACTTATTTTGATCTTTTCCACAATTTTTAAGAGAAATATTTACTATTTCATGAAGGTCTAAATTAGCTTTAGGTTTCTCGTAGATACATTTACCAACTAAAGAATGTCTTTTTCTATTCAATTTTTTTAGTTTTATATTATGAATGTGTGTTGCATTTGGCCAAATGTCTTCTCTGAAATTTTTAAAATTGTATTTTTTTCTTCCTTTACTTTCTTTTCTTGTTACTGAGGATTGAACCCAGGGGTGCTTAACCACTGAGCAACGTCCCCAGCCCATTTTTATATTTCATTTAGAGACAGGATTTCACTGAGATATTTAGGGTATCACTAAGTTGGTGAGGCTGGCTTTGAACTTGTGATCCTCCTGCCTCAGCCTCCTGAGCTACTAGGATTACAGGTATGTGCCATTGTTCCTGGCTCTTCCTTTATTTCTTAAAGTGGTAAATAAAATGAATTTCTTTCACATATAAACCAACCTTGAATTCCTGGGGTAAACCCCACTTGATCAGTGTTATCATCCTTTTTACATATTGTTGAATTTCATTTACTGATATTTCATGTTCTTGAAAAAATACTGGTTTGGAATGTTCTCTATTAAAATGTCCTTGTTTGCCTTGTCATATGGACCAGTGATTCAATATAATGAGTTGGGGAATACTCCTTTATTTTCTTCCTTAGTCAACATTATGTTCTTATATGTTTGATGAAATTAACCAATGAGATCACATGGGACAAAAATTATCTTAAAGGGAATTTGTTAAATCGCATTCTCTCTTTCTATTATTTTGTCTCTATGGCGGATCTTCTGGCAACTTTGTGCATCTAGATTATTTTTCTTTGATAAATGAAGACCAGACATTATAAGTAAGAGACTGTGGCAATTAATATTTACAACATAAGAATGGACATATTGCATCATGTGTTTGGTCAGCCCATAAGGATTAGGAATTGAGCTCATTTACTTTGTAGTTAACCAGTGTTTGATCTTTGTTATTCATTTAGTAACATTTAGTGCTTAAAATTCCTCTTGTGATGGACTGCTTAGTACATGGATCACAGTGCTGAACATTTTCTCACAGTTCATTATCCTTATATTTCAATAGACCCTGCCCAACTGTGCTTCAAGGAGTCTTCCAGTGCTCATAAGTTTTCTCCATTGGGAGACTTCCCTTGCTTGGCACTTGATACAAGGGTGTGAAGTGCTAATTCACAGGGATTTCACTCTTAATTTCCTACTCTGGTCTTGTTTTTTGGAAGAGTCATTCCTCAAGAGTGCAGCAGAATTCTGGCCCCTTCTCCATAGCAGACCATACCCACCTCATACTCAGGGAAAGGGCCCAGTGAGCAAGCAACTGCTCTGTCCCTCTTCCAGGAACAGATGCTCTCTGTCTTCTACTTGATGCACCATCCAGAGCCCAAGAAGTTTCTACTGCTTCAGAGAATGTAGATAGTCAATGTGTTGTATATTTTGCAGGTTCTATTGACTTTCCTGCTCATCCTCACACTTTGAGAGGACCAGAATACTCATAACAAAGAAGGAGTTCCTCATGTCTAATAAACAGCACCCATTTTTCTCACGGTAAGTTGGTTACTGATTTCTGTTCCGACTGGAGTTTCAAGGGATTTTAAATTGTTGTACCAGCCACACTTGGTATTTAAGAATTGGTTAAAATTTTCATCTATTTTTTTTTCTTATCTATTTCTATGATAGGTACCACATTTTCCCACTGTTGTTTCAAAGAGGAAATAGTTCATTTATATTACTCTCTTTCAAAGGAGGTTGAAACCCTTTAGAAGCATAGAATTAGATTACCTTGCCATCTTAAGTCTCTGGTGAACTCTTAAAAATATGATTTTTTACACTATTTGGCTTCTACTTCTTGTAAGAATGGGAGCAATGTTTTCTAGAGGCACTTAATATTCTAAGCCGAAACCTCTTGATGATCATCAAATTTTATACAGTTTGTATCTATTTTACAGCAGAGGACATGAAAGCAAGAGAATGCGTGACCTGTTCCTGGTCACGTAGCAGGTACATAGTAGTTTGTTTCAAAACCCAGGCTTCCAAGTTCCAACTCAATTTTCTTGATCTTAAATAAGACATGTCTGATTTTTTTTTTTTCTGTTCTTTTCTCCAAATCCTTTGCTTTTGTGCAAAACCCTTTCTAGTACCTGAGCATCACAGCTGCAAAGAAATAATAATATAGATACCTAGATTTTAACTTCTAACTTCCCACCAAGCCACCTTATACACATATAGGAAGAATGTTCAACTAATAGGAAATCAGGAAGGCATGCTTTTTAAAAATCATACTTCTATAGGACACGATTGCATTCTTCACAGTGTGTCGTTTAGATTCAAGATGTCTGGCATTAATTGCTTATATGGTCAAGCTCTCTCCGAGATACTGTGGATCTTTTTTGTGCTAAAGATAACTGAACTGGTTTAAAAGCTGGTAAACATACTTACCTCCCAAGAATGCTATTTCAGCTCTCCTTTCAATAAATATTTCTTTCACATTAGAAATTATAAAATATGATACATAAAAGAAGTAAAAGTCTCCTAAAAATATAACCTTATACTGCATACTTTAATTATGCATTATCTATGTATAGCACAGATAATACTGAAAGTATAAAATGGAAGAAGATATTTACCTACTCTACACTTAATCTTATTTTTAAGAAATCCTCTAAATTTAAAATTTTCATGGACTGACTTCCCTCTGGGTAACAGAGACAACTTAGACTTGCCAAATTAAAGCATTTGGTTCTACTGCTATAACTTTCACTTTCGGTTTAATTAATATCTTGTTACTTTGAATTTCATGTACATCTTAGTCTTGCTTAAAGTGTTTATATGATTTGGTCTCTTAATTAAATTGTACATCTCTCAGACTGCCCTTGTGTTTCTCTTCCTCAAGACTGCTTCAGCAAGTAGGAAGGCACATTGCTAAGTTTCCTTGACAATAGAAGGGAGTCCTTTGATCTAATTGGTGGGAATAAAAAGATCTTCCAGAGAGAGAAAGTAAAGAAAGAAGAAATGCATAAGATAAAGAAAAAATATTGATTGAACCACATAAAATAATGAGATAGCCCTATTAACTGAGAACCAGGCAAAAGATCATTGACACGTTATCCTTTCCTTTGAATAAGAATGCTGGAACTCACCATGAACAACCTTTAAACTGATGCAGTTAGAAGAGACAATCATATTTTTCAAAGGACAGTGTTATTAATGGAAAATACTTGCAAAATGCTTTCTCTCATGTAAAAAGGAAATCAGATGTCTATTTTCACCTTGTCCACCTAAAGAGCTTGGAAGCTCACTAATCCTTACAACCATTAAAGGAGGACAAGCTGAAAATTAGTGCCTTTTTTGTAGACCCATCAGAAAATAAGCTTTCAGGGAAAACTGTCACATTAAAATCTGGAGAGACAAGAGCATTCAGAGAGACACAACTGGGATCTGCTCATGCGAAGCAGAAGCTATCAGATATGTAAAACTAGTAGAAACACCTTTATTTATTTATTTATTGTTGCCAGGGATTGAACCCAGACGCACCTAACCACTGAGTCACATCTCCAGTCCTTTTTACATTTTACCTGGAGAAGGATCTCACTAAGTTGCTCAGAGCTTCTCTAAGTTACTGAGACTGGCTTTGAACTTGCAATCCTTGGTGGGAATTCTTACACAGCACTTGTAACACATTGGCAAAACCCAAGTGTGGACCATCCCAAGAGTAAGAAGACCACAGGGGCTTCAGTCTTAGAAAGGACCCATAATTTCATGCACTTTTTCTCCAGAATTCTACAAGCTACTCAGTGAAAATCCCCTCATGGATTTTTGACAGTGGATCCTCACGAATGTGAAAGGGAAGAGCGACAATGGTGAATTACCTCCAGAGTTTTCTCCATTAAAAAAGTCTATTCTTCAAGAGAAAATATACCACCAGATATTTTTCCCAAAGTCAAAGGGATTCCTTTCATTCCAGTCACTTCCATCCATTTGGGTTAACCTAAAAGAGAGGACAGAGATTGAGAATCACCTGTGAAGGTCACAATCCCAGGATTCAAAACAACTGAAAGACTGAGAGTAAGCCATAAGATTATAGACTAGTTCTCATTCTCTCATATTTTATCACCACAGTCTAGTGTAACAGAGTGGATTCCATAAGAAAGAGCTGTAAACTGAAGAATTCATTTAAGATTGAGTTCTCAAGAAAATCCAATTACAGAAGTGAAAAGAAAATGATGATCCTAGAGGAATTTGCACCTCCAGTACCTAGAAATGAAGGAAATATTAAGTAAATACTAACTACTAGTCAAAATTAATCCACATTAGATATGTATTTATCACAATTCTGGATGGCTTTCAAAAAATTAGAAGATAAGAAAAAAGACACGTGAATAGATATATCAAGTGTCAAACCAAACTTAGATATGACACAGACTTTGAAATATTAGAGTGTTTAAAACAACTATGATTTATATTTTTAGGACTCTAATGGAAAAAAAAAATAACAGGCAAATGAATCAGGCAATCAGAGAGATGGAAACTATAAGAATCAAAAATAAATGCATTCTACTTTCATGTACAACTAATTAGAACAAATTAAATTTTTTTTCAAATGTAAGTAATAAGAATCAAAAGCACATGAACATAAATGAAAATTGTCCTATGGAATCAGGAGTAGTCTTGACAGAGTCACAGAACTATTGTGAGCTTGAAGCTTATTAATAGAAACTTCCTAACTGAAATGAGTTTTTCTTTTTTAATGGAAAGGAAACATCTAAGACTTTCATTTTTAAAAGATATAAACGTGTTACTGTAATATCAAAAGAAGAAAGAGAAAGTGGAGAAGACATATTTGAAAATTTTTCTCAATTAATGACACATTCCAGGACTGGGGATACGTCTCAGTTGGTAGAGTACCTACCTTGCAAGCACAAGACCCTGGGTTCAATCCCCAGCACTGCAAAAAACAAACAAACAAACAGACACATTCCAAATCATAGAGTTAGGTATCTTAGGGAACACCAAGCATGATAAAAGACAACAAAGTATCTAAATCTAGATGTATCATATTCAAACTGGAAAAGAAAAAAGGTAGCGAGGACATCTTGAGAGAAGAGGGTGGGGGAAACTGTGCAGAAAGAAGGATAAAAATTTCAGTGAATCCTTCATCGGAAGCCATGCAAGCATGAAGGAAACAGGGAAATGTTGAAATTGTCTAAACTAAAAGTCAGTCATCATAGAATTATACATACAGCCAAAATCCCCTTCAGAGTGAAGTAGGAATAGAGACTTTCTCAAACAAACATGGAGAATTCATCATCAGGAGACTTGTCCTACAAGAAATTAATGGTATAAATAGAAGTTCAAATCTGCATAAAGAAAGTGAGAACACTGGAGAAAAAAATAAAAGAGGGCAAAATAAAATGTTTTTTTTTTCTCTTACTCTTAGTGGATACAGAGATAATCGATATTTAAATGAATATTGGCAGTAGTGTGTTGAATGATTAAATTATGCAGACAAGCTAAATGAATAGGAATTTCATAAGGAGAGGATGGAAAAACTAGTGCTTTCTTCTAAGTTATCTCCAAAACAGAAGGTTCACTGAGCCCGGGATTTTAAGGATAGGTTGGGCAACACAGCGTGATTTCATATCAAAAAACAAAAATTAAAAAATAAATAAAATAAAGCACTCAAGTAAAAATATAAAAGATATTTTTAAAAAGGTACACACACACCCAAGTAAAATAGTTATGTGGAAAATATGTATCGATAACTACCTTAATATGTGACTGATCTACAAATAACAAGAGGCAGAGATTGTCAAAGTAGATAAGACAGAACAACTGTATGTTCATTTCAAGAACAAGAAAGTAACTCAATTTCAATATAAAGATTGATAGCCTAATGGTTATCTTTTTGAGAAAGATTCACTGTGCTAATAATCCAAACAAAGCTTCAGTGGCTAAATGAAACTCAGACAAGTCAGACTTCCAAATGAAGAAAATTGTAAGGAATAGTGGTGTATTGCATAATGAAAATTAAAGGTGTCAATTTTCCAAGAAAACATGACCTGAAATATCTGCGCAATTAAGAATAGAACATCCAAATATGTGAGACCACAACTGCTAAGAGTGGGAAATGAAATAGACAATTCACTATCATAGTAAGAAACCTCAGCATGTTTTTTTCTTAGTTGTTAGACTACACAAGTACAGTTGATTTCAACGGTCTCATCAATCAACTTGACTAATTGACAGTTATAGAATAATCTACCCAAAAAGAGCAGAACACATTTTCCTTAATCTCCCAAGAAACATTTACCAAGATACATCACATCCTATGCCTTGAAAAATTCTTAACAAATTTATAAGAATAGAAATCATACAAATTTTCTCATATCACAATAGAATTAAAGTAGAAATTAATAGAGAAAGAAACCTGGAAATCTCCATATATTTGAAGATTAAAACTACTCACCCTTAAGTAACAAAAAGGTAAAAGAAACGTCAAGAAAAATGTAAAAACTTCTAAATAAATGAACAAAATGCAACTTATCAAAATGTGAGGAATTTAAACTTAACGTGCCTAAAGGCAAATCTACAGCTCTAAGTGCATTTCTCAAAGAAAAAGAAAGTCCTATAATCAATAATTTAAGATTTCACTATGTAAACCACAGAAAGAGGAAACATACTTAAAACAAGTAAAGAAAGAGTAAACATTAAAATAAGCACCAATGAATTTGATAATAAAAAAGGAGAGATTTAACAACAAAATTTGCATATTTGAAAAAATAATAAATGTTACCAATATTGAGCCAGGCTAGCCAAGAATAAAAGGATAAATGAGTTATATTGCCAAAATTAGAAATGAAATGGGGCCATTATTAGTCATCACATAGATATTAAGAAGACAATAAAGGAATATGCTAAGTAACATACAAATCCATAACTTATACCAAGGCCTTGTAAGGCACAAAACACCAAAATTCACACATGGATAAATATATAATCTGAAAATTGGTATACACTTCTTAGATAAATTGAATCAATATTTAATAATATTCCAAAAAGTACCAGAATCAGATGAAATTCCTGGTGAATTCTACCAAATATTTAGGGAGGAATAGCTCCAATTCTACATAATTCTTCCCCAAAGTAGAAGACTAATATTGACAGCAGATAAAGACATTAAAAGAAGGGGAAATTACAGATCATATATTACTTATTTTGTGCCTTTTCCCCCACATCCATGCCAACATCTATTATTGTTTATGTTCTTGATAATAGCCATTCTAGTAGTAAGATGGAATCTTAGAGTTGTTTTAATTTGCATTTCTTTAATTCCTAGAAATGTTGAACACTTTTTCATATATTTATTAATCACCTGTATATATTCTTCTGTAAAGTGTCTGTCCAGTTCCTTGGCCTGTTCATTGTTTGGGTTCTTTGTATTTTTGGTGTAGTTTTTTAAGTTCTTTATAAATTTTGGAGATCAGTGTTCTATCTGAAGTGTGTGTGGAAAATATTTTCTCCCACTCTGTAGGCTCTCTTTTCACATTATTGATTATATCCTTTGCTGAGAAAAAGCTTTTTTAGTTTGAATCCATCCCATTTATTGATTCATGCTTTGATTTCTAGTGCTTTGGGAGTCTTGCATACTACAGTAACACAGTCACATCAATTTCTGTAGCAGCTCAATTCACAATAACTAGATTGTGGAACCAACCTAGATGCCCTGCAACAGATGAATGGATAAAGAAACTGTGGTATATATACACAATGGAATACTATTCAGCCATAAAGAAGAATAATATTATGGCATTTGCAGATAAATGGATGGAATTGGAGAATATCATGCTAAGTGAAATAAACCAACCCCAAAAATCCAAAGGCTGAATGTTTTCTCTGATAAGTGGATGATGATATATAATGGGAGTGGGGGGTGGGGGTGAGAGAAGAATGGAGGAACTTTAGATTAGATAGAGGGAAATGAGGGGGGAAGTACAAAAAATAGTGAAATGAGACAGACATCATTACCCTATGCACATGTATGATTACATGAATGGTATGAATCTACATCATGCACAACCATAGAAATTAAAAGGCATACCCCATTTGTGTGCAATGAATCAAAATGCAGTCTGTAAAAATAAAAAAAATAAAAAAATATTACTCATGAGCAAAGAAGCAAAATACTCAAGAACATAATAACAAATTTTATCCAAGTAGCTATAAGAATCCTTGTGTGCTAGCTCTAAGTGGGAGTTATTATAAGTAGGTGAAGTTGGTTCAATACTAAAATGTCATCAGGGAAACCCCCCTAAAAATTCATTAGCATTAATAATTTTAAAAAACTCTTTCAAACGAAGAATAGAGGTGAACCTAATTTATTAGAAAATATTGTAAAAACCTACAGCTGACATCATACTTAATGGGCAAAAGTAAATGTTTCCCTTCTAAGACCAAGAGAAAAGCAAAGCCATCCTTTCTCTCTCTTTTTTCTTTTTAGGTTTGTTTTAAAGTTGTCCTTTCTCATCACTCCTATTCATCATCATTGAAAATCCTCATTAGCATAATAAGAAAATAATAGGAAATAAAAGATATACAGGTTGGCAAAAGTCAAATGCTTTGTCCTATATGCGAATGCTAATTTACAATGGGGGTGGCTAGGGAAGAATAGAGATATTTTGGATTAGAGAGAGGGGGTAAAGGGAAGGGAGGGGGCTTGGGGTAGGAATGATAGTAGAATGAATCAGAAATTATTACCTTATGTGCATATATAATTACATGACTTGTATAACTCTACATCATGTACAACCAGAAGAATGAGAAGTTATGCTCCATCTATGTACGATGTGTCAAATGCATTCTAATGTCATGTATAATTAATTAGAACAGATTTAAAAGTTGAAAAGAAAAGATAAAAGGGTATACAGGTTGGGAAGAATAAATAGGTTGTCTCATTTGTAGATGTCATGGTTGTTAAAGACCATCTCAAAAAACTTGAACAAAGAGAGTTTCTGGAAGTAATAAGCGTGTGTAGCAAGACTAAAGGGAACAAGATCAATTTCTTCCATACATACTAGTGATGTGCTAGAAACAAATAAAAGATATACTATTTAAATGGCACCAAAAATAAAATGCATAGGTATAAATTTAAGAAAGTAAATATGAATTTTTATGCAGAAAACAATGTGCAACCCAATTTAGGGGCAAAATATATGACTAGATATTTCATTGAAAAGTTAACAAAATGGTAATAAAGCATATGAAACATTGCTAGAAGTTGAAAATTAAAATAATATTAGACAATACTAAATATTCATTAGAATGACAATCCCAAGTGCTGGTGAAGATTCAAAGCAGCAGAAACTTATTAAATATGGGTTGGATTGCAAAATGCTACAGCCATTTTGAAAACCAATGTGCCTGCTTCTTGCAAAGCCAAACATAATCTTATAATCTTACCAGTGGCTTCAGTAATCTTTCTCCTTGTTGTTTACTCAAATTAGTTGAAGAAGAAAAAAATAGCGGCACACATGAATTGAAGAATCCTAGAAGCCAAATTGCAATAATTCTGGCAATGAATGAACTAGAGAAATATTGGATTATAAGCCAAAATATAAAATAAGAACCTATGCATCAACAGTGGTAGAAATGAAAGGTTAAGTAATAAAATGGTTGAGAAGAGATAACTCTCCCAAGAAGAATTCCAATTAATTTAGGAAGATATTCTATCCTCAAGGAACTGAGCATCACTCCAATCTTAAGTATGTGCAAAAAATAAGTGACCTCTCTCCAAACTATGGAAACCAGGAAAAATTAATTTACTGTGAAAACTTTGGCAAACATTGCCTCTTAAAGTCAACACCAAGAGCAATAAGTTAAATTGGTAGCATACACTTTTGAGATGATGTGATGAAAACATAACTACACTTTTGTGGTCTTCTCAAAATCCATAATCCGCTCTACTCAGTGCATCAATTCAATTGAAGACACTCTACAAGATAAACTCTACAGTGTCTTAGAAAATGTGAAGGTCATCTAAACCAAGAAAGTCTATGAAATTTTATAGCCAGCATGATCCTAATAAGACATGACAAATGAATATAATATGGTACCCAGGGTGGGATGCAGAAGCAGCGAACAGATGAGGTAAAATCTAAGAAAACTAAATAAGCTATTGCTTCCTAAATTTCAATATATATATCAGACTAACATAAGATGTTAAGCAAAAAACTGGTTATGGCATTTATTCTCTTTGAAATGTTTTTGTAAATATAAAACAGTACAACAATAAAAATGTATTTAAAATGATAAGGCAATGAAGCATGTCTTATTACAGAAATGCAATGTAATGGAATGACAACATCACTGGACTGAGTTAGAAGACTTGTGGGGAGATCATTAACATGCAACAATTTATCTGTTAAACCTAGAACTTTTCACATAAACTCTTTAGGCTTTTAATTTCTTACCTGTGAAAATATATTTTGTAGTGAAAAGATTTCCCCTTTGTTTTTAAGTTATGCTTCTAATCTAACAACTAAGTTCAATAAATCTTTATTCTACTTGTTTTGATATTTTCAAGAGGATTTGTGTCAGGAAGAAAATTCCATTAGCTCTGTTTCATATGTGGACTCCTTTTTCTATTTGTTCCCAAGGCATAAATAATACACAACGACAGGGCAATTTTATCCCAACTTCACTGTTTCTGAAAGTATTCATTGGAATCCACAATGTGAGACTTGTTACCAACTGGATATATTTCAAAATAATCTATAATTCTTTATTACCTTTAGTGCATTTTTCCTGTTGTTGTTGGGAAGATTGTAATGAGACTTTTTTTTTTCTAATCATGGAGCTTTAAATTAGATCAAAAGGCAGCATTATAGATATAATTTTATTATAGTTCCAAATTAAGAGATTATAAACTTTTATGCATGCATGCCTCATTTTGATGTTCACAATAAAGTGAGCATTGTTTTACAGAGAAGAAAAGAAAAGCACAAAAATGACTCTATAACTTGCTAAAATTCAATACTGCAGATACAATGTAGAGTTAAAATCAGGCATCATGTTTGCACTCCAAGTGGAGCATTAATTCTATTTGACCTCGAAAAGCCACTTAGAACAACAGTGGTTGAGGGTCAAAAATATTTGTGGCATAAACCATTGATGCACTTCTCCTTTTAGTCCCAGACTAACAATGAGAAGAAAAAAAAAAAAAAAACAAAAAAAAACAAGATAACCTACAAAACAATTGCCTTTTTTTTTTTTTTTTTAAGGCCATCGGAGATCCAAAGTTCCAAAACAACCCAAAACTGAATTCCAAAATATGACAGGCCTTTATGAGGAGAGATCAGACACACAACTGGATTTCGCCTTTGGCAGAACAGGTAGGGGAAATGTGGTGGCCATAAAAGGATTAAGGAAAACAACAGAAATTTTAACACTTGAGAAAATATGGTTCTAGAAGCCCTCCAGCCCCAAGTACATTTCCTTTACATGGGTCTCCACAAAGTGCTCACTAGAAAGATTGTGATGAAGATAGAGACCTGAGAAAGCCTTCCTCAGGGTACACACGCATAAAACATTGCTGATTTCTGTGCTCCTGTGTTATGTGAAGCACACACTACCTTAACCTGATAAAGAATAGTGAAAAAAATCATACACATTTAATGAAGGAATGTAACTTCTCAAGATTAGGAAGAAGGCAAAAATATCTACTCATAAACCTCCACATTTCACTGGAGCTACTAGTGAAAAAGAGGAATATATCACATGTAGACTGGAAAAAAATCAATGGACAAAATTGTCTTTATTTGCAGATGACATGACCGTCTTCATAGAAAACAACATTTCAAAGGTCTACTGGAACAAATGACAATTTTTTTTTAAAGAACGCAGAATGCATTTTTTTTCTATAAACTAATAATCAGTAATTGGAAGTGGAAATGTTAAAATATCATTTGCCTAGGTATGGGTAAAACTTTCTAAGACTTGAAATATAGATTTTCTAAAATAAAATATTAACTCATTTGGCATAATAAAAAATATAAAAATAAAACATTTGAGGGTTAAACATTAGATTAAGAAATCTAAGAAAATTGACAGACTGGGAGAAAATATTTCTATCATAAATCATACTTTAAAGGTCTAATATCACTAAAGCATACACTAAGGAAAAATGATGAAATGATGGTCAAGGACATGCTCAAACACCTCCCCAAACAAGAGGTAAGAAAAGTGAACTTTAATATTTTACAGTTTAATCTCCCTGATAATCATTCAATGTAAATAAAACTACACTAAGCATTTTTTTATTTTCCAGACTGACACAACTTTAAAGTATAACACTCACCTCTGTGGGTGAGGCTGTGATGGACCAGGCACACTTACACATTGCTACCAGTGAAGCAAATTGCACAGTAGCTCTCTGTGGAGACATTGAAGAACTTACACGTGTCCACTTCTTTAAAAATGCGTTACTGTAGCAGGGTGTGGTGGTTCATGCCTGTAATCCCAACAGCTCAGGAGGCTGACACAGGAGGATGGTGAGCTCAAGGCCAGCCTTAGCAACTTAGTGAGGCCCTAAGGAACTCAGTGAGTCCCTGTCTCTAAATAAAATGTAAAAAGGGCTGGAGATGTGGCTCAGTGGTTAAGTACCCCTGGTTTCAACCCCTAGTATGAAAAAAATAATAATAATTAAAAAAGCTTTACTGTAAAATATTCTTAATATAATAGAACACTTGTGAAGACAATGCAGTCTCTGCACACTCCAACACAGCCTGCCCAAGTCACTCATATTTTACATTAGTGTGATGTATTTTCATAATTAATAAGCCAACATCTATACAATATCCTGAAGTGAAGACCATACTTGGCTTGGATTTCCTCCGATTTAAATTGATGTCATTCCTGCTTCGGGATTCCATCCAGGATGCCACATTTCACCTAGTTAGCATGTTTCTTTAAGATGCTTTTGACTGACAACTTTAGACTTCCCTTGTTTTAGATGCTCTTGACAGTTTTGAGGGTATCCATCAGGCAATTTGCAAAATGTCCTTCTAGATATTTCTGATATGTGTCTCATGACTTAGAGTGGGGTTATGAATTATTAGATGATCATGGAGGTAAACTAACATTTTTATCACATTACATCAAAGACTATAAACATGACTTATGATCACTGATGTTAATATGGATCACTTGCCTCAGGTGTTATATTTCAGGTTTCTCCACTATAAAGTTACTCTTCCCCCTCTTCATACTACTATTACAGTTCATACATTGTACAGGAAAGTTCTGAGTTTAATAAAATATATAGTTTTTAGTGTCCTATTGAGTGAGGTCAGATATATTTTTAACATGTATTTTTTTATTTAGTTAAGAGGTTCCCTTCTAGTTTCTATTTTTCTGTTCATTATAAATGGGTCTTTAATTTTATTAAATACTTTTCCTATATTTATTGATACAGTTATGTGTTTTTATTTTTTAAGTCACTGGGTAACTAGAATTGTTACGCTGCTTGACGATGTTGAATAGTCTTGTATTCCTGGAATGCATTATCGTTTTTTTGTATTGCTTTATTTAATTTTCTAATATTGAGCAAGGTATTTTTTGTGTCTGCTCACAAGTGATATTGCTCTGAATTATCCTTGTGGTTCTTTACCTTGTTTGGGTATCAGTGCAATGAGTCAGTTAGGAAGAAACCACTGTCTCTATTTCATTGAGATTGTGAGCATTTCCTTGATGTCTTTCTTAAATGTTTAGTAGAATTTATCGTGAAACCATCTGTTACTGCCACGTTTTTTTTTTTTTGAAATATTATTAGATTTTGTTCATTTTCTTTAATAAAAGACTATTCTGGTATATCTATTTTTCCTCCTGTAAATACTAGTAATTTGTCTTTAAAAGGTTTGGTACATTTTTTCCTAATTTCTGAAATGAGTTGTTAAAGAGTTATTTATAGTATTCCTTTATCCTATTAATGTTTGTGGAATTTAGTAGCAATGTCTTCACCTTCATTTATTAATTTTGGTATTTTCTGTCTTCTTTTTGTTTAGTCTGTGTAGAATTTTATTGATTAATGTATCTGTTCACAACCAACTTTACTTTTGCTGATTATCTTCATTGCTTTTTTAACTATTAATTTCTGCTGTATTTTTCATTTTTTTCTTCTGCTTCCATTAGGCTTATATTTATTTTATTTTTCTAGTTACCTAATGTGCACAGTATGATAAACTTTAAAACTTTATTACCTCATATATGCATTTAATTCTTTAAATCGCCTCCTGTGCAATTTCTTACGAAGGCACCAATCCTGTTATGAGAGATGAGAGCTTCAACCTCATAGTCTAATCAATTGTCTTCCAAAAGCCCCATCTCCTAATGCTAGCACCCTGGGGAATGGGCTTCAGCATCATGAGTTTTGAGGTAGCATAATCATGCGGTTCGTAAAAGTCACACTCTAATAATGTTACGCTGCTTTTAAAATATTGTCAATTCCTTCAGACAGAGCATTCTTAATTCTTCCCATTTGACATATCTATAGGCTTCCCCCCACCCTTTGTACTTAACCAGAGATGCTTAACCACTGAGACACATCCCCAGCCCTTTTTATTTTTTATTTAGAGACAGGATCTTGTTAAGTTGCTTAGGGCCTTACTAAATTGCTGAATTTGCAATCCTCCTGCCTCAGTCTCCTGAGCCACTGGGATTACAGATATGTGTCACTGAGCTCAACTCTAGATGCTTTTAACACTCACTATACATATTCCTATTATTCCTTAAACAGCAGTTTTTAGAATAAGAAAGTGTTCTCTAAAGATATTTAAAAAACCACATTTATTTCACCTTCAATTAATTGTTTATCATAAATATAACACTTTTATGATCTATATCATTTTCTTGTTCCTAAAGCTTTTTTTTTTTTTTTTTTAACAGCATTGGTCTGCAGGAAATAAATTTTCACAGGTTTTAGTTAATCTGAGGAAGTCATTATTTCTCTTTGCTTTTTGAAGAATAGTTTTGCAGGATATGGCATTCTAGGTTAATTTTTTGTCTTTATTTTCTTTCAGTAGATTTTAAAATTTATTATACTCCTTTGCATGATTTCTGATGAAAAACTCGATTTAATTAGCATCCTTATTTCTTTGTAGGTAAAGATTTTGTTGTTGTTTTCCCAGGATTCCTTCAAGATTTTCTGTTTTGTGTTTGATTTTCTACAGTTTGAAAAAATTCACATACTTAGCTCTGTGTGTGTGTGTGTGTGTAGGGGGTATTTTTCCTGATTGGTATTTTCTGAGCTTCATGGGATCTTTGGATTAATGTCTGTCATTAATTTAGAAACAATTATCATTATTACAGTATTGCTACAAATATTTCTTCTCCAGTGTATTCTTTCTTTTCCCAGTATTCTTACTGTACACAAGAAATGTATTGCCCCACTACTTGGTGATACTTTCTTTTTTTTCATTCTTTTTTCAATTTTGTGTTTATAGTGACCTGACCTCTCTTTGAGCTTACTAATTATTTTCTTGGTTGTGTACAATCTACTGATGAGCCTACAAAAAGCATCTCTGTTTTCTTTTACTGTGTTTTTTGATTTATATTATTTTCCTCTGATTTTTTTCTCTGCTTTTCCTTTTCTCTGCTCTTGTCACTCTTTTGTTTTGCATGTTATCTACTATTTCCATTAAGGCCCTAAATTTCTTAATGTCCGTGACTTTAAATTTCCTGTCTGATCGACAATTTCAACATCTGTGTCATATCCACAACTTTGTTTGGATGTTTGTCTTCTCTCCTAAGACCGTGTTTTTCTCTTGCCTCTTGGTGTGCCCTGTAGATTTTGTGAGAAAGAAAAAAATAATGTATCAGGTAATAGAATCTGAGGTAAACAGGCCCCTAGTGTGAGAATTGATTTTAAACTGGCTAGGAATGGGGCTTTATTTTTTTAACACTTAGAGTTTCTATGGTTACAAGAGGTTTCAAAGTATTTTTGTTCTGTCTTCTCTCATGACTTTAGGCTTCCTTAAAAACTTCTTTCCACTGACAGTTTGTGTCTTGAAACTCTCTGCTGCAATCCACTATTATTATACAGGGGCCCTGTTGCTTTGGTGACATGGTATTTTGGAGTTGGGGAAACATCCTCCAAGGTTTTGACCAAATCTCCATCCTCTAGAAGATATTTTTCTCGGGGTCCTAACTTCTACCAGTGTTTCTCCTGTTTCTTTTACCTCTTGGGATCCTTAATTCCCTTTTCTAGTTTCTAAGTTCTAAATTTCCTTGAATTTCTACCCACTATTCACTCTGTTTTCCCACCACTTAGGTGAAAGAACAGATAGCTAGAGGGGCTTGGTGTAGGGTATAATCCCTTTCACAAATTCTAAAAAGGCTCTGAGAGTCTCTTTTTCTTGGAGAATGACCACCATTTGGAAAAGGTCATGTGCGTAAATGATTACTCTTCCATTTCCCCTCCCAGAGCCATGAGGGGATCTTTCTCAGACTTTCACGGTAAAAATTAGGTGAGGTAAGGATCATAAAAATGTGTTCCCCTTAAGGTAAGAATCCCAAGGGTGTGTCCCCCTTCTGAAGTTGCAACCCCAAGGCCTTTCCCTCCCTGCTTCTAGGACACATACAACTTCCAATAATTTGTTAATCTTTCCCTTAATATTGCTTAACAGTTTGTGGCTGTGATAGCTTCTCTTGCTTGCAAACGGACCTCAGTGGATGTGCATGGTTCTCCAGATTCAGTGCTGCAGTGGACCCCCAGACTCAACTCTCTACACGTTCAAAGAAATTTCATCTTTTTCATTGTTTTCTGCCTTCCCTTGTAAAAACAGGCATCACAACTTCTACTCTCTATATTGGACCAGAAATCCTCTGTGTGTTTATCTTACCTCAGCAATCCCATTTCTAGATACTTATCCTGAAATTACACAACCAACAAAACAAAATATGAACCATACACAAGGCTATTCATTGTAGCATCATTCATGATTTTAAAATATAGGAAACAACCTCCATAGCCTTATCCAGAAAATTATTCGGAAAAATATGATACATAAATTGTTGAGGACTTTATGTGTCTATAATATATTGAAGAAGGTTCCATGAACTTTAGGAAGGGATTTTCAATATGTATTGTTAAGCAAAAATAGGAAATTATAAAATAGCATCTATTGTGTGCTACTTTTTTCGTGAAAGAAAAAATAGGTATAATAATTGTGCAAAAAGAAAGCAGTGAGATTTCAAATTACTGAAGAAGTATGTAAGGAAAGATAAGAGAAATAAGACAGAAAAAATGGGGGAGGGAGAATAGCACTTTGAAAATATATTGTACATTTTAATTGGGGTGAGATGGAGTCTTAGGGTAGTTTTGATTTTCATTTCTCTTATTACTAGATGTTGAACATTTTTTCTTGTATCTGTTGATTGCTTGTAGATCTTCTCCTGTAAAGTGTCTGCTCATATCCTTAGCCCATTTGTTAATTAGGTTATTTGTATTCTTAGTGTAAAGTTTTTTGAGTTCTTTATAGATTCTGGAGATTAGTGCTCTATCTGAAGTGTGTGAGGCAAAGATATTCTCCCACTCTGTAGGCTCTTTCTTCGCATTGCTGATAGTTTCCTTTGCTGAGAGAAAGCTTTTTAATTTGAATCTATCCCAGTTACTGATTCTTACTTTTATTTCTTGTGCTTTGGGAGTCCTGTTAAGGAAGTCTGATCCTAAGCCGTCATGATGAAGATTTGGACCTACTTTTTCTTCTATAAGGTGCAGGGTATCTGGTCTGATTCCAAGGTCCTTGATGCATTTTGAGTTGATTTTTGTGCAGGGTGAGAGATAGAGGTTTAGTTTCATTCTGCAGCATATAGATTTCCAGTTTTCCCAGCACCATTTGTTGAACAGGCTATCTTTTCTCCATTGCATATTTTTGGCACCTTTGTTTAGTATGAGAAAACTGTATTTATTTGGGTTTATATCTGTGTCCTCTATTCTGTACCATTAATTTACCTGTCTATTTTGGTGCCAATACCATGCCGTTTTTGTTACTATTGTTCTGTAGTAGAGTCGAAGATCTGGTATTGCAATACCCTCTGCTTCACTCTTCCTGCTAAGGATTGCTTTAGCTATTCTGGGTTTCTAATTCTTCCAGATGAATTTCATGATTGCTTGCTCTATTTCTGTAAGGTATGTCATTGGGGTTTTAATTGGAATTGCATTGAATCTGTATAGCACTTTAGGTAGTATGGCCATTTTGATAATATTAATTCTGTCTATCCAAGAACACGGGAGATCTTTCCATCTTCTAGGGTTTTCTTTAATTTCTTTCTTTAGTGTTCTGTAGTTCTCATTGTAGAGGTCTTTTACCTCTTTTATTAGATTGATTCCCAAGCATTTTATGTTTTTTTTTTTTTTTTTCCGAGGGTATTGTGAATGGGGTAGTTTTCCTAAATTCTCTTTCAGAGGATTCATCACTTTACCCCAATTAGAGTGGCGATTATCAAGAACAGAAGCAACAATAGGTGTTGGCAAGGATGTGGGGAAAAAGGTACACTCATACATTGCTGATGGAGTTGCAAATTAGTGCAGCCACTCTAGAAAGCAGTGTGAAGATTCCTTAGAAAACTTAGAATGGAACCACCATTTGACCCACCTAACTCACTCCTTGGCCTATACCCAAAGGACTTAAAATCAGCATACTACAGTGATGCAGCCACATCAGTGTTCATAGATGCTCAATTCACAATAGCTGGATTGTGGAACCAACCTGGACACCCTTCAGCTGATGAATGGATAAAGAAACTGTGGTATATATACACAATGGAATATTACTCAGCCATAAAGAAGAATAAAATTATGGCATTTGCAGGCAAATGGATGAAGTTGGAGAATATCATGGTAAGTGAGATAAAGCCAATCCCAAAAAACCAAAGACCAAATGATCTCTCTGATAAGCGGATGATGATACATAATGGGGGGTGGGAGGAAGGCAAGAATGGAAGAAGGATGGATTGTATAGAGGAAAAATGAGGGATGGGGTGGGGGAAAAGAAAAATAGCAGAATGAGACAAACATCATTACCCTATGTACACGTATGATCACACAAATGGTATGATTCTACTTCATGTACAACCAGAGAAACAAGTTGTACCCCATTCGTTTACAATGAATCAAAATAAATAAATTTAAAATAAAAAGAAAATATACAGTTCTGATTTTAAAACATTGACTTTAAAAGTTACTATTTCTCATATTTCTTAAATAAAAATAGATGTATGGATTGATTAGTACATAGTGATGGGAGGGAAACTATAAAATAAAGTATAATTAAAATTTGAAATGAAGAGTAAAACAATGAGAAATATAACACCAAGAAGCGTAAGCAGCTGATACTAGTATTAGAACTGAAATTTACTCTCAAGAGAAAGATAAAAGTACTATGGGCAAAGTAATCTTTAAATAAGTTTCTTATTGGTAGAGATACAGGTTAGTAGTTCTGAAAGTACCTTTTTAAATTCTACAGATGGACAAATATTTTGTGGATATTGGGTCTAAGATATTTCTTTTTTGGGGAAACCTTTAAAAAATAGAAAAGGGAAAGCAGTAAACTCAATGTTGGTGAATTGTAATGTTAAGTGTATGAATGATCTCTTGGTTCTGAATAGATAGGGAGATGATCATAGATAGATAGATAGATAGATAGATAGATAGATAGATAGATAGACAGACAGACAGACAATAGATGATCTGGTGTGTGGTACAGTCACAGTCATATCCTTTAAAAATAGTAATCTAACATTGATCTCTTTAATCAAGTGACCAAAATTAATATCATCAGTTCTAGAACAAAATGTCACTGTAATATTTGCCTCCTGCTCTGGTGCACTGAGAAAATAACAAAGCATTAATTCTGCAGTATTATTGACTGAGAAAGCATTACATGAGTATAATGTTTTGGGAACGTGAGGTATACCCAAACTGAGACAATTCTTCAATTTTTTTTCTATACTTTAAAATTTCAATATTAAAAAAGATAAAGAGTAAGAACTTTTTCAAATCAAAGGATATAAAGAAGGACAACAACTAGGATTGATACATATTCGGAGGTGAATGATGAGTTCTTATTTAGGTCTGTTGCTTAAATATTATTTTATTAAGGCTAATTTCCCAATTATAATTTTACTCTCTTTACATGAGAAAAAAAAATTTCTTTTGTATTCGTTTTGTTTTGTTTTTAGAAAATAGAGTGAAGTATTTGGGGGTGAAGAAACATCATATCTGTAACTCAAATGGTTCAGAAAGTAACTATATATATATTCATGCATATGTGTTCACATCTGTGAACTCTAATAGAGTACATTGGAATTCTTTGTGCTATGTTTACAAATTTTCTCAAAGTCTATAAATTATTTAAATATAAATACTTAAAGGAAGAAAATTTCATCTAAATATAAAATTAATCAAATGAGAATGGTTGTCAATAAAATTTTCATAATCCCTACATATATGTGTATCCACATGGTCAATATATCACATAAATGTAAATATATGGACATTATTCTGAGGTTTACGATGGTAGTGTACATATAGTTGCTTCATACTGACCACTTAAATGACAGTATCAAGTCAGAAAATTCATACATAAAATTGTTTCTGACTTTCAATACAATATTTTTAGATAATTATCATTCATGTTTTATTAGTGAAGAAACTAATACTCAGAGCAGTTATTGCCATATTACAAAGCTAACAAAAGGCAGAACTAGGATTTAAATATAGTTCTCAATATTTCCAAAGATAATGCCTTTAAATATATTATTCTTTCCTTATGAAATATTTAAATTTGTAGAGCTTCTTAAGTTTGTGCACAAGTGTATCATTCTTCTAAGTCTCTACCTTGAATACAGGATATCAACACTCAATTGCATCTATAATTCAAAGAAAGGCATTCTAAAACATAATACCTTTGGAGTCAGTAGTAGACTACATGCTTAGTACATACACGACTCTGGGTTCAATCCCCATCACCAAAAGAAAATAAACATATTTAATAATAAAAAATATAATTTTACATAATAATATAAAATATAATTCCATTAATACTCTATGAAACAAAAACTAAGATTTATTTTTTTACAAAGACCTTTGAATGTATTTTAGGTGACAAGCTGTAATTGAAAAGACAATTTGTCAAAAAAAAAATAGGATTTCATTTATACCTCTCATTACCTTACCAATTGGGCAAGTTACTAAAATTCTCTCAACTTTTGTCTTCTTTTCTGAAATATGAATGGAGGTAACATTACCATCCTATCAGTACTAGCAAGCATATCAAATAATATATGTCCAGAAAGTTTATGCAAATTATAAAGAACTTTACATAATATAATACTTTGTGTGTAGGAAGGATGATTTTTATTTCAGCATTCCAAAGTGACAATTATAAATTTTACTGACATTTCAAAATATTTACCTCAATTTCCTTTTTTAAAATCTGTTCTCATTAGTTATACATGACAGCAGAATGCATTTTGACTTATCACACATAAATGGAATATAACTTCTCCTTTTTCTGGTTGTATATGATGTAGATTCACACTACTTGTTCAGTCACATACGCACATAGGTTAATAATTTCTGATTCATTCTACTGCTCCTCCTATCCCCATACCCCCTCACTCCCCTCCCTCTGCCTAATCCAAAATCCTTTCATCTTCCCAACCCCAACACCTCCCTGGCCCCCCCCACCCCCTCTTATTGAAAGTTAGCATTCACTTATCAGAGTAAAGATTCCCCCTTTGGTTTTTGGGATTGGGTTACTTCACTAAGCATGATATTCTCCAGCTCCTTTACCTGCAAATGCCATAATTTCATTCTTCTTTAAGGTTGAGTAATATTTCATTGTGTATAAATACCGCATTTTTTTTACCCTGTTGAAGGGCACCTAGGTTAGTTTCATAGTTCAGCTATTGTGAGTTGAGCTGCTATAAACATTGGCATGACTACATCACTTTAGTATGCTGCTTTTAAGTCCTTTGGTATAAATCAAGGAATGGGATAGCTGGGTTGAATAGTAGTTTTATTCCAAATTTTCTGAGGAATTGCTTTTTCCTTTTTCCTTTTTCCCCACATCCTTTCCAATATTTATGGGTGTCTGTGTTCTTGATAGTGGCCATTCTGACTGGAGTGAGACGAAATCTTAGAGTAGTTTTGGTTTGCATTTCTCTAATTGCTAGGGTTGGTGAACACTTTTTCATGTTTGTTGATTGATTGTCTTTCTTCTTCTGTGAAGTGTCTGTTTAGTTTCTTAGCCCATTAAACAATTGGGTTATTTGTTTTTTGGTATTAAACTTCCTTTTAAATATACTTAGTTTCGGTACTGGTATATCAAGAAAAACTGGTGAAGCCCTTTATTGTACATAACATGAAGAAATAACCACAAAATTAAATTTTAGAATCCGAGATGATGCAAAATATCAATTGAAACAAAATCCATTTAAATCCATTTCGAATTTTCTTTGTTTCTCTTTTTTATTTTATTTTTACTTTTTTATATGAGAAAATAAAAATAATGGCAATGGCTAGAATAATTCTGATAAAATGAGAGATAGTTGAAACATATTTGAGAGGGTATGGGCAAAGCTAACCGCACTACGAACCTACGTAACTTGACATGACCCTGGAATATATAATAAACTGGACAGGCTTTCCCACGGAAGCCACTAACTTCTTGCTCTTCACCATCCTGTGTGCTGAGCTCTTCATTAGCTCTCGCCTTAATTCTTATAACTGGACCCTGATTAACCTTTACAAACAACTTTGTAGGCATGCAACAAATCAGAGTGAAAACCCTAAAATAATTTTGCATTTTTAATTTAAGTTAGCTGAGGCAATACAAGTGCCCTATAGGAAGGAAGATGAATTTCTTAATTTTAGAGGCATTAAGGTCAAAGGACTTGCCTCTGACAAGTTCGGTTTTATTTTGTTTTGTTATTAGATGTTTATTCAGCGCTACTGTTGTCATAGATATGGCAACGTGGTCAAGTAATATCTGGTATGAGTCAGCAGGCAACAGGTATGTACCCTAAATTACTTAATTTCTACCATTTACCAAGCTGTGTTTTAACAATCTTTACGGAGTTTCATAACTCAAGAGACCTCAAATGTTACAAGAGAAAAATACAGGACAAATCAATGAAGTAATTTTTTTTCAAAATCTCCCAGCTATTAAATGGAAGAATTTGGTTCTAACTCATATCTTTTGCTTTTAAAGTTTCATTTCCTCTCAAGACTTAAACCATTTGCTGATGATCTTATAATCATTTACAGAATAAACAATAAACCAAAAATTATTATATCCTTGGCAATATGAATGTAATGTAAGATACTAATGAGCTTCATTATTTATAAGAAGGGAAGAGAAAAATAGTATGAATTTTTTATGAAAAGAAATTTTAAGAATAGAAGTTCAGTAAATCAGACAAGGGGGAACGAAGGGAAGGGAGTGGGATGAGAATAGGAAAGACAGTGGAATGAATCCGACACGACTTTCCTGTGTACATCTATGAATAACCACAACAAATATCAATGTCATACAACCACAATACTGAGATCCTACTTAGGAGAAGATGACCTCCATGTCTGTATAAATACATCAAAATGTACTCTACTGTCATGTATAAATAAAAAGAAGAAATAAACTTTTTAAAAAAATAAAAAAGAATGTACCCTACATTGAAATAGCGATGGTGCACCAAATCTTGCACTTTGCGTTCCATGTGAACTCTCTTCTTTTGTTGTACTGGTACCTACTTCAGTTTCCTCTGCTGTCGGGCTGGATTTATCTAAGAATGTGAAAATGCTCACATACACATGACTCTCAGGATATTAGTACCAATACCTTCCATTTATCTCTTGAGGCCTAAAGATGGTGAATTTTTTGTTGCTATATAATCTTTGCAGTTCTCAAGCTCTCAACTTTTGTAAATGACCACCTTTTAAATAAACCCTTCTCAAACAATCCAATTTCAAGTGTGCCATCTGCTTACTATTGGAACCCTTCCTGATACAGATGGTTTCACGGAAAAGGCATCCAAATTGAAGAAAGTAAAAGGCTTAATGAGTTGGAGTGGGGAGAGGAAAGCCCATGTAGGAAGGCATACCAAAGGCCAGAATGAATGTGACTTCTATGCAAGCAGATTGACAACTGAAATGATCATGCAATCAATGCAAAATGAAAATGAACATGACAATGATGACGAGGACCACCTGAGTTATCAGAGACTCTGATCAAGGCAGGGGCTGGTGAAATTAAAATCAAGTCTGGAATCAGGAAAGGACTAGGAATCAAGGTAGAAACTTTAACAAGTTTGAGATATGAGGCTACCAATCAGGCTGGTAGATTAGAATCAAGGATGCATGAGTCGAGCGGTGTGTTACGAGGGGAACATTCCTGGGAGGAAGTCAGTATTTCACGTTGGCTTATGACAGGGGTTCCTGAAGATTCAGGGCCACTGCCACATTAGTCATGCACCTGTTTTATGACAAATAATGGGAATGGTAAATGCTGAATGATAGAGGCTGGACGGGACTCTGTGATGAGGGTGAGGCGAGGAGGTGATACAATTCAGAGGGATGGTGAAAATGTGTAATGATACGTCAGCAACACTATGTTGGAAGTTTAGTGAGAGAGAGGTGGGAGAGGTCTTCATGTGGGTGATGTGGAACCAGATTATAAAATCAAAGAAAGTGCTTGAGTCATGTCAGCAGCTCTATAATTGGAGAATGATAGCCATGGAAACTGAACAAAGATTACAGTCATCACTGAGGTAAACAAGCAAGTGTGTTGAAATTCCCAAGGTCATCTGGTTCTGTAGTCCTCTGCCTCTTCACTCAATAGTGATAAGACACACCACAAACTGCATTAATGCTACCAAATATGTGCTCTCTTTCTTTATGCTGATTCAGAGACTTGGAAAGTGGTAACTCTCATTAGCTGTGGCCTGCTCAGAAAAACTAAGCCCACTTTGGAAGCCTTTGTTTTTGAATGGAAAATTAACAATTTTACACAGAAATACTCAGAATTACAAATAGATTTAATCTGTAATACATTTATGGGTTAATAATTTAGAGATAGAAGTACAGTATTTATCAAGAAAGAAAAATAAAATAAACACTGATGGATACCTACAGTATGTTCTGGCTTGGGCTATGTATACTATTGTACTGTTTAAATCTTCTTAAACTATTGAGTTTTTAACAGTCATCAATGGGCAGTCATTCAAATTGGATGATGTCCATACATTGATGACTATTTAGTAACTTAGCTACTAACTCATTATATAAAAGCACTTGTAGATAGATATTTAGGTTTCATATGATTATATTAATCAGTGAAATAAAGATAAAAATACATCCTAATCATCCAGAGAGAAGTAGGTAATGGAATTGGTCATTAAACCTGGAAGACAGCCCACAAAATCTGTACCCGATGGAGTAGCTTGAATGCTTTATGTTGTTGGTAAACATTTACTAAGCATATATTGTCTTTCAAACACAATGCTAGGTGGGATAAAGAGAAATAAGCAATCAACACTGACCTTAGGAAGATATGACACCATTAAAACGAAAAACAGTTATATCATTTTCTGCAATAGAATGGAGTAAATAGGCTTTGGAAACTAGCCTAGAAATATTACTCATTATCCTGGTGTTTATTGCCTTCAAACCTCAGAAATCTTTTCAGAGGGAAAAACTAGGACCAGGGAAGTGTTTATTAATTGTGTTCAATATTTTAAGTTCCTTATATTATTTTATTATCATAAGGACCGAATGAAGGGATAGTTCAGAATATTGCTTCCCAAACATGTTCATATGTGGTACATAAAACAGTTATGATACTTGTATATCACATTTGAGAAATCTAGAAGGAACTTGAAGCATCTATATGAAGTTTGTTTTTAGGTAGTAATTTTATATTAGATGAATATGAAAATAAAAATAGAACATTAGAAATATTACTTATTCCAATTTTTTTCACATTTTGATAAGAAATTTATTACACTGATAATTACACACTTTATACATGTATTGAGTTATTACATTTTCTCCTCTAAAATTCATATGATTAAAATAATAGTTAACTAAAAAGAAAAAGTAAATTTGAATTTATTACAGTAAATATAACTAGCAAACATTTTTATTATTACATTT
The DNA here is from genome assembly GCF_902686455.1 of Sciurus vulgaris. Classification (NCBI taxonomy): domain Eukaryota; kingdom Metazoa; phylum Chordata; class Mammalia; order Rodentia; family Sciuridae; genus Sciurus; species Sciurus vulgaris. The sequence continues at coordinate 79,299,958 of NC_136472.1, forward strand.
TTATAACATTTTTATCATTTATGCTTTTAATGATAAAAATTCAAAATCAAACTACTTTAAGATTAATATTAGGAAACTTATATGCTTAAATATTATAAAATTATATTTATACAGTTAAATACAGTATTTGGTTTAAAGATTCCATTATCTTTAAGAATATACTGATGTTTTGGGATCCATTTCTTCCTACTCTCCCACTTGTCCATTCCAAATACAACCTCTTTTAGCACTTTCCATGTAATGTATGTACACTAACTATTTTGATTAATCAAATTTAGAAATCATTTTTTGAATTGCTATGAAAGTACATGTGACTATGTCTTTCTCACAGGGTCATCTCTCCTGCATTGATTATCCCAATGCCATCATTTTTATCTGCATCATATAGAGTTTACATTATTATTATGAAAGACTATCAGTTGGTCACTATAGTGTATTTGTACACTATTTCCTTTTTTATCTTTTGCATTTCCTAAACCAATATTTTCCTTCTCTTTTATTTGCTCTTTTGTTTATACTCTTCTTAGATGTTCTAAAAGTCTCTCAGCACACTTTTACACAAATTCAACCTCATCACATAACCTATCATTTTCTGTTCTTTCTTGGACTTGTCTTAGAGACGGTCATTCTCCTGCCATTGGCCAGAGAAGCGCTCACCAGCCCTGGGGCACAGCATGGTGTCTTTTGACCACACTAACTATATCTAGAACGCGCGGACACAGAGCACTGGGTTTATGTCTGTCCTCTCGCCTCATACACTTACGATCACACAGGGGAGTCCCTGGAATTACTTCCTGTGTTGAGTCACTTGTTTCCTTGTTTCTGTGATTCATGTATTTTCTTTACTTATTTTTACTGGCACTCTAGACTCTTTTTAACAGAAAATGCAGCTATCTATTTTAACACTTGCTATCAAGACACTATTGGACACTTAAGATTTTCCTAAATACATTTTTGTGCTTAGAAAGAAGACATAAAAACTGGGTTCAGTGGCACATGCCTGTAATCCCATTGGCTCAGGAGGCTGAGGCAGGAGAATCACTAGTTCAAAGTCAGTCTCAGCAAAAGTGAGGCACTAAGCAACTCAATGAGACCCTGTCTCTAAATAAAATACGAAATAGGGATAGGGATGTGGCTCAGTGATCAAGTGCCCCTGAATTCAATCCCTAGAACCCGCCCCCCACAAAAAAAATAACATAAAATTTGTCATCTAAATAATTTTAAAAGCTAAAACACAGTAATGTTAACTACATGCACATTATTGTACAGCACATCCCTAGAGCTTGTCATCATGCAAAATTGAAAACTATGCACATTGGACAAAATCTCTCCTTTCTCTCCTCTCCCAGCTGGAAATCATTATTTTGTTTTCTGTTTCTAAAACTGATTATTTTAGGTTTTATTCTTCCTCACATAAGTTGAATCGTGCAACATTTGTCTTTTTGTGATTGGTTTATTTCACTTAGCATCATGGTGACAGGAATTCTCTTTGTTGTCAGGATGACATGATTTTCTTTTCAAAGCTTGAATGATATTCTATTAGATGCATATGCACACAAGACACAAGTTACTGGGCATCTGTTCTGAGAAATCTGTCATGAAGTGATTTCATCATTGGGCAAACATCACTGAACACATTTACACAAACTAACTTGACTATAACATCATTAGGCGATATAATGTTGTGGGAATATTTTTGAATATATAGTACTTTGTAGACCAAAACCTTGCTATGCAGCACATAGCTGAACCTTTTCTATATCCTTTTCTATAGCCTTTAAATTCTTTTGGAGATGTTCTCAGAAGCACTGGATTATAAAGCAATCCTATAGTTAGTGTTTGAAGAAGCTTCATACTGTTTTCTATGGTGGCACTATTTTACTGCCTCACCAACAATGAAACGGTTTCAATGTCTCCACATCCTGATCAACACTGTTTTTTGGGGTTTTTTTGTTTGTTTGTGTTTGATAATTTTTGGTATTTTCTGTTTTTTGTTTTGTTTTGTTTTGATAATCCTAATTGATGTGGAGGTGTGGTTTGGATTTTAATTTCTCTAATGATTTATGAAATTGAGCAACTTTTTATTTATCTATTGATCAGGTATATGTGTTCATTGAAGAAATGTGTAGTCAAGTTCTTTGCCCAAATTTTAATTGATTTGTCTTTTGACAGTAAGTCGGAGGAGTTCCTATATCATTTGGAAATTAACAACTTATACATGGTTTGTAAATATTTTTCTCCCACTCTATAGATGATATTTTTTATTTTCTTGATTATTTCCTTTATTGTGCAGAAGGGTTTTTTTAGTTTGGTATAGCCCTGTGTATGTATTTCTGCATTTGTCTTCAATATTCATTAAATGATTGTCAAAACTAATGTCATGAAGGTTTTACCCTATATTTTTTTCTAGGATTCTTAAAGTTTCAATTTTAATACAGGGTATATTACTATTAATTTCCCTCTTCATACTGCCTTTTCTGTATCCCATAATTTTTGATGTGCTGTGTTGTCACTTTAATTCATCTCAAGATGATATTAATTTCTCTTTAGGGTTATTTCTGACCCATTGTTTGTTCAGAATTATATTGTTTAATTACCACATAAGGTGAAGTTTTCAGTTTTCCTTTTGTTGCTCACTAGTTTCATAAAATTGTAACCAGAATAGATAATTAACGTGATTTCAATTTTCTTCAATTTATTAGGACATGTTTTGCTGCTTGTCCATTGACTAAGCCAGATACAGGAATTTTATCCAATCTTTAGAATGGCACACCACATTTTTACAATTTCTGTATTAAGACAAATTTTAATAACAGGTAGAAGTATTATTCCAAATTTTTTGACTTAAGTGTAGCTTATTCTTTGCTAATGTAGCAATCCCTTGCAGGTATTTTGCAATTCTGTGATGACCAATTCTGTGGTGATACAAAGACAAACGGTACTTACATTTTGTGGCACTGCTATCTTTTACAGAAAGGATTAGAGGCCAAATCTGGCCCACAGCCTGCTTTTAAATGACTCCCAAGTTAAGAATGAGTTGTACATTTTTAAATGGTGTGAAAAAATGTAAAGACTAATGTTTTGAGAAAAATAAAATATTACATTATAATATCCATAAGTACAGTTTAACTAGAACACTAATTTATTTATGGTGACTGCCTTTATGCTAAAATGAGAATTGAGTACAGTCATGTACTCACCTTACCCATGGTGCTACATTTTGAGAAATGCATTGTTGTATGTGGTGAGGACATAATGGACTATGCTTACATAAATCATAGCCTACTCCACACCTATTTGGTATATACCATCACACAGGAGGACAATCATTAACCAAAACCTCATTATGTGATACATGATTCTAGCTGTGACAGAGAATGTCTGACCCTCAAATCTTGAAGTATTTACTATCAAGTACTCACAGAGAATGTTTGTTATTCTCTGCCTCAAAGATTCAGAGGTATGTGTTTGTGTGTAGAAAGAATTGGTGGATAAGGCACATTTGCTTCTTAAATTCTTTAGCCTAAAAGTAACTCATCATTGGTGAGACCTAGTCACATGGTTCTACCCACGGTCCAGTGCAGGGGAGCAGGCAAGAAAATAGTCCCTAAATGAACTCAGTCACAGTTTTACTCTACAAAAAAAGAGTACACATTTTTGTTGTATAATTAGCTGTCCTTGTTAATGACTTAAGCAATTTGATTCAAAACTTCATCCACAAACTTTACAATTGGCAACCTCTTTTCCCCTTGAGATTAACACTCTGCCTTATAATAAAATGTAAAATATAAATGAATCAGATATGTAATAGCATACAATGATATTAAAGTTAATGTAACCAAAGATTTAAATTAAAATAGGTCATAAATTCTAGTCTGGTGATGATTTTGTTTTTGCAATTCAGAGGTGTGTATTTTCTTGCCTGTTCCCCTGCAGTTGAATGTGGTTCAGATCACATGATTAGATCTTGCTAGTGAAATGTGTGATTTCTAGCTGAAGAGTCACAAAGCAGATGTGCCTTATCCACCAGTTCTTTGTAAACACACACACACACACACACATATATCCTATATGACAAAGCATTCATTAAAATGAGCAATTGAAGTAGTTAATAAGAATTAACTATTCTCCTTGCAAGTTTTTATCTGCCAAAGCTAAAATACTTCAACCCAGAGAAAAGTTGCTAGGTAAAAATTATGTTTAGGAGATAGAGATGAGACACTGGGAAGGGGAACAAAGAATGATGCTAAGTGCTAATGATATTTTGTTACAGTCATGTGAGTAGAGATGCAAAGTGTAATTCCTTTATACAAATTAACCTAACTGTATACTTAAAATTTGTGCACTGTATGTAGATTTTCATGTCAAAATCATTTGAGAACAACTTTCAACTCATTTTTGGTGCATGGTAATTATGTACAATAGTGGAATTCATTATGCTATGTTTGTATGTGCACATAACATAATTTGATCAATCAATCTAATTCCCTAACATCTTCCCTTTTTCTCTCTGTCTCTCTTACCCTGAAATAGTAGGTCAGAGCAGACTAAACCTTCTGCAACAAATAGAAAAAAGTCTAATGTACTTTGCAAAAATTGTACTTTTGAAAGCATTGGAAATAATTGCAAACAATTAGGAATCAGTGATTTAAAATTCCAGAGAAGAGATAGGCTAAGGATTGAGTCTCTCTGGCTCCAGCAGAGAGACTGCAAGGGAAAGAGAACTCAACATTACATTTTGTGGCCTCACAGGCCTGGAGAAATAAAATGAATATTTAAGGGACTTCAGACTCGATATTGGATCACAAAGGTTAAATTCCAGGGCAGTTCAGAAGCTGGGGAACTATAAAAATTTCAAAACACACACACACACACACACACACACACACACACACACACACACACACACACAATCTGTAGTTTTGGTGCCTAAGAAACAGTGATCTTCAGGGAAATGGACCAACTGTAAGTGCCTGGAAGATATTTTCCTCCTGATATTTATCAAAAATTGAAATATCTTTGAGCAGAAAGTTATTCCACCTAAACTTTGTGTGAGTTGAGAATGTGGATACTAACCAGTTTTCCTAAAATAGCAAATTATCTGAGGACTACTCAATTCCTGAATTCCTGATTGGGCTGAGGTGAACAATCTGTCAGAATATCTGCCTGATGGAGGAAAGGCAAAATCTGTATGGAGGTAACAGTTGGTCTTTTGCTTCTCATAAAACCTTGTATCTTAATGCAAATAAATGAATTTATTTTTAACTGACTGAATTAATAACAAGAATTTTAATTAAGGGACGTGACAGAAGATATTGTACTCTAAACCCAAATCAAGGTAGTTTATTTACTTAAGCACCATATTTTCAGAGGAATGAACTGTTTTTAGTAGGAAACAAGCACATGCCAATGAAGTTATCTTCTCTGGGCCTTAACTTATCCTGAGTTCTCTGATAGACTGACAACTACGTGTTGGACTGAACTGAGGAGTCCTTTGAAGAATATAGGACAGATTTTATTTTTTTACTTTCTTTACTAATAACATGATTGCTTAATACTTTGTTAAATCAAGTTTCAAATTATCAATTGAGCTGAAAGGCTACAAAACGCAATCATGGTTTTGGGACACTGCCAATTACATTGAAATTACTTGGAAAGTTTGGGGGGAAATGCAAATACTAGATCCACGAGAGTTAAGAATAATCGCTTCATTGAAACTTTAGGCTTTAGGTTCAGATGGGTCAGAACTCCAATCTTGCCTCTGATTAACTGGTTAGCTTTAGAACAATTATTTAAAATCTCTAAACTCAAGTATTTTTTTTTTATTTTTCAAAAGAATGAAAAATCTTCAGCTTCTTTCTGGAGATGCTGTGGTCTTTAAGAAAACATACACAAATATATAATTCACTGTCTACCACTTAATGAATATTCAGTAAATGTTTTTTTCACTTCCCCTCCCATGAGCTAAACCCCATTCCCAGCTACTGTTTCTGCAGTTATTGTGGCTAATGCAAGTAGAAGTCTGGACGAGTCTGAAATAGCCACAAAGTAGGAACACAAGTGGAGTCTCATCAAATGGGTCTCAGCAGCAAGAAAGAAGCTTTATAGATTCTGGCTTACCTATGAAGTACCAAGGTCCAAGACAGAGGGTAATGGTAGGCAGAAAATATACACAAAATCAGGGCCAAGACAAGATCAGTACTTTGGCTCATAGGTTCCAAAAGTTTAAGGAACTGCCTCAAAGAACCAGGGTAATTGGAAGTAAATTTGACAAGGAGTCTGTGAAACAAGTTTTTTGGTTTTTTTTTTTTTTGTTTGTTTGTTTTTTTTTTTTTTGTTTTTGGTTTTTGGTAGGTATGTTAAAGAATCCCCTGTGAGAAGCAACTTTGTAGATTTCAGAATTCAACCAACAACTTTGCCAGGTTCTGTGACATGAAATATCTATGTGGGCCAAGAAAAGTTGCTGATCTTTTCCTTATTTTAATTGCATATTCTCTCTCTCTCTCTCACACACACACATACACACACACACACACACATTTTTATTGTTCATAAGTGATAGAGATTTTTATAAAATTTGACCAAACATCTTTGACCTCTAGGAAAATTAAGAAATGAAAACCATCAGCAAATAAAACTAAAAGAATACTATTAATTACTATTTGTGCAAAGCAATGCAATTTACAAAACACTTTACCTACTTAGTGTCAATCTCTTACAGGGTATATAAATAACCCATTAAGTAATTATTATTATCACTGTATTATAAATGTGGAAACTGAAACTTAGGTTGAGGAAATTGCCTGACAGTTAGACTTCAAGTCAGACTTTGTGATCTTTTCATCTGCCCAAGTAATTATTGTCTATTATTACTCATTCTAGAAATTTGTACTGATTGTATTACTATGTGCAATGTTCTGTGCTTAGTACATAAAAATCATAGAAACATAGTCTTGGTTTTCAAAAAAATTTCATAGTCCAACATGGAGATAAGTGTTATAAATAAGTAATTCCAATAATATATGACTTATTAAATAAAAGTAGATAATTGAAAAATTAGATGAGACATGAGAAAATGATCAATTTTGTTTATACTCTTAAACATGTTTTTATATAGTGGATTATTATGACATTATCTCATGTAATCATAAATATAATCTACATATAATAGTATTTTATCCCATTTCCATAATAATTACACTAAGATACAGAGCAGTAAAGCAAGTCATGGTTGCATAGCTAGTTGCCAGTGAATATCGTGTGTGTGCTTCTAAAGTGTTACCCACATTATCTCTGAGTTAGTCTCTCAGGAGTGGATGTGCTGGCTTGATGCTGAAGGTTGTAGGTACATAGCCATTAGACAAGTTAGGGAGGGTATTCAAGAGAAGAGATCAGCATGGGCAAAATCCCAGCGATAAGGGGAAACATTTGTAGTATTACTGGTCAGTGCCAACTTTGGAGAGTGCTGAGCTAAGAGGCTGAAGAGAGAGTTGCTAGCCAGATCATAGACTGTCCCAGGAACCCAGCTAAGAAGGGTAGGAGTGACCCATCAGCACTGAAGAGGGTTACACTGCATAATTACATAGAAGGATTATTATTTTGGAGGGATGAAACTATAGCACTGGGATCCATTCTATCATTCTGTAGTTAACCAGTAATTCATCCGATTAACATGAATTTCTGTATTTCTTAAAACATGTCCTTGCGGAGTACAGAGATGAAAGAACAGGAACTTTAATGGGAGGAGTACAAGACAGACTTGGGCTTATATAAGTGAGCCTCTTTTCTTATTATCTCCAGGGTACAATCGGGTGAAGAACACCCTTTGCATTGTCTACCAAAAACTGGAGATATACCTGGAATCACATGTAGGTTCCTGTCAAGCTGCAGTGCACTTGGCAAGGTGGGACATGTGCAAGCTATTAGTATTTACTGTGCACACCCTAACAGACCCTGGAGCTATACTGGCACAAGAGTAGATGGGAATTTTAGCTCAGAGCCCAGTCTCTCACGGGACTCCTTCCTCAGGGTCCCCTAAGGAAGTAAAGGAAGGTCTTGGGACTGAGACTTACTTTTTTGAGGGCAGAATTGATACTGAGAAATCCAATTGACCTGCATGTCTTGAGGAAAGCCAAGGTCTAGGTTAAAGGTTATGGTCATAGCAAGATGTGGTCCAGGCAAAGAGTGGGTGTCCAGGATGAAATGGCAGCGAGACTTCCCAGAGATAAAACAGAGACCTGGAAGTGGGAAAACAGAGACCTGGTAAAGTTAGCCAGGGAGTTAGCTACTGGAACGATGGTCAGAGCAAGACCAGAATTTCTTCCTTACTATTGTCCTCTACCTTCATACCAATGTCTGTCTGACAGGAAACAGTCTCCTCCAATTCCAGAGAGGATGTAGTAATTACTCTAATAAAAACAAGGCTTCTTGACTCTGTTTACATTCCTAAACAAAAAGGTAGCATTCCATATAGTGTTTGAACTCCTAATTCTGGTTTCTCCCATGCTTTTGCTGCACTAAATTCCCACTGTCCTCTACAACATTACTGCAATTTTAGACTAATCACTAATTTTTGCCATCGAAAGATATCATCATCTAGTATTTCATCCTTGAAGTAGATAATTTTCACATACTACTCCCGCATGTTTATCTTAGGCTTTTCTCTTTTTGATTTTGCTCCCTAGCTCTCTAGATGTGCTAATTCCACTCATTTATTCTTCAAGGACCTTCTCTTCATGAAGGATCGTCTAATCTATTTCTGGCTGATCATTTCTCCTTTTGAACTTCATTTGATTTGCACTTGCTCTCTTTCACAGAAGCATAATTTCTCACAGGAAATAATCAAGAAAAGTATGTTAAATGAAGAATAATGCAGACAGGCTCTTTTTAAAATAAAGTCCACTTTGATGTTCTCTACAGAACTGATACTTAATGAGTAGTAGAGAAAAGCATTTTGTGTTAACACTGCAAAAGTATTTGCTTCAGTTTTATCGTGCAAACTTCCTTCCAAATGAAAGGTCTTCTCCTTTTTTTTTTTTTTTTTCCCTGAAAGGGTTTAATGAAATTAAATCCACGTTCTGGTGAAGAGGAAACTCAAGGTTACTTAGGCATACCTACTATGGACAGCATGGGTTGGGGAAATAAAGTATTCAAAAAGGCCATAAATAATAATTTGTGTACTGTCTTGGAGTAAGGGAACCAGGAAAGGACCAAGAGTTAAGGGGAAAAGCACATCCTTGAGTCCCTTGATTGTCTCTATTTCTGACTTACCCCCTGATTATGTAAAAATCAGATCATTCTCTTTAAAGTTGTGGAATGAGAAGCTTCAAAGAGCAATTCCTTCTAATGCTAACCATGATTTAAGTTTCTATTCCTAATTAGTGTGTTCAGTGACAAGATATATTGATGAGCATTTTTTGTTGTTATTTCTAAATATCACACCATTCATTGATCTGTCATTTTCTAAACATATCAAAATCATCCCAAATTGCAATCACCTCATCTGTGGCTTATATTATCTTATAAGAACAATCAAATGCCAATATTGTGTTTTCATTAGTAGAAATGATTGGATAAGAAAACTCATTAAACTTGAGGTCAGAACCACACACATTTTCAAAATTTGGATGCCTATGAGAGCTGGCACACTACAAATATAACTCCAAAATTCTCATGTATGTGCTAACATGAGATATTATAAACTAGAATCAATAAGATAAAAACCAAGCTAGTTATTTTTTTCACTTTAAAAGTAATATAAGAGTTGTTATTAGATACATGAAGGAGAGGGAGATCTCAATAAGTTAGTTAATAATCTATTCATGCATACATGAAAGAAATTTTAATCAAATTAAATTTGCAAAAAAACCAAAAACTGCATTCTCTTTGCCAAGCATTTTATAAGATATTCTAGCTACAGTAGTAAATAGATATTGTTCCTCTACTCATGGAAGTTACAAATGAAAGGATCCTTAGGAATCAATAATTTAAAATTCTAAAATAAAGGATATAAGGTATAGAAAGATTCAAAGGCTTTTTGAACATCAAAATGATAGTAAGTGACAAAGTTTGTAACTCCTGTCTTGGAATTTTTTGTAGTGCTTCTTTTATGGTCCACCTGTGTTGTGATTATTTTATTGAAGTCAAACATAATTTATATACAATAAAATGTATAGATCATAAATGTTAAATGCAATGAGCTTCAAAAAAATCTATGTGTTGTCTGTCCATATGTTATAAAACATTTTCATCACCTGTGAGGTTCCTCATGGTTTCAGTTAAAGGCTGGATTTGAAATGTTTCCGAAGGCCCATGTGTTAAAGGCATGATTCCCAGTCTGTGATACTATTAGGAGATGGGGTCTACTGGGAAGAAGTTAGGTCACTGGGCATGTGCACTTGAAGAGGATATTGAAGTCCTGGCCCCGCTCTTCCTTTTTCACTTCCCATCCATGAGGTGAGCAGCTTTCTTCACCCCCACTATTGCCGTGATATACTGCTTCACTACAGGGGTGAAGCCACCATAGGGCCAATGAACCACGGACTGAAACTTCTGAATTGCGAGCCAACATAGATCTTTCCTTTTCATAGGTTGATCATCTGATGTATTTTGTTCTAGTAATTGAAAGATAACTAATAAACTCTCTCCCCACAGACAACCATTGTGATTTATATCACCACAAATTACTTTGGCTCCTTCACGACTACTAATAAATCATACACATGTAAATATATCACAATTTCCTTATTAATTTTCCTATTGATGAATATATCTGTAAAGATCTCACTTTTTTTTTTACTAATATGAATAAAGCTGCTACAAACATTATGTATGAGTTGATTTATGGACATATATTTTCATTTCCTCTTGATAAATAACTAGAGATATACTCGGAGTTATTTTGACTTTATATGAAATTGCTAAACAGCTTTCCAAGCTGGCTGTTCTATTTGACAGTCCCATCAGCAGTGTTCAGGGGTTCCACCTGTTCTTGTCAATTTTTGTTTTCATCATTCTTAATTCTAGATATTTTCATGAGTGTGAAATGGGATCTTTTTATAGTTTTAATTTGCCTCTTCCTGGTAATCTATCATTTTTGAGCATCATTTCATGAGCTCATTCTTTATTGATATACCTTCTTTTGTAAAATATCTATATTCAAATGTTTTACACATTTTTCTAATGTCTTTGATTTTTAGTGTGTAGGAATTAATGTTCTGGATACAATTTTCTAGATAAGTGTTTATGTGTGTGAATATAAAATAATAATCATATATCTGCACAATACTTTAAATTTCAAAAACTCACTTTTTTATTGTTTTCCTAAGTTATACATAACATTAGGATTCTTTTTGACATAATTATAGAATAATGGAATATAATTTGTTCTAATTTAGTTCCCAGTGTTTCCCATTTCCCTTCTCTCCTTCCTCCCCTGTTCCCTTCCCTCTCCACTACTGATCTTTCTTCTACTTCGAGTTTTTGTTTGTTGCCTTGTTTTAGTTAGTGGTATATTAAAAAAAATATATATATATACATATATATATATATATATGAATGTATATACATAGAAATTTAGATCAAATTCATTCCACTGTTTTTTTTCTTGTCCTTTTCCCTTCATCTAGTCCACGGATCTTTCTTTTATTTTGATGGAATCTCCCCTTTCCCTTTCTCTTCCTTGATTCCCATGTTTTAGACTAGCTTCTGAATATCAGAGAAAACAGTTGACCTTTGACTTTCTGATTGGTCAAAAGATTAATTTGACCATTACAATACCTTTTGTAGAATGACTATTATTACAGTCATTATTTTATCAAGAAAGTGAAGTTTGGAGAGCTTAAGTGATTTACATAAAAAACAGAAGATGTTCAGTAGTAAAGCAGAATTTAATTATGGGTCCTTAAGTCTTAAAGCTTTCCCTTGTAGACCACGAAATTCTGAATGTGATTGACTTGGGGACTCAGAAGAGAGACATTGCCTTAAAAATATCCCAGGCTGCTTTGCAAACAGATGTGTCATTCATACCATTTATACTTACTCATTTATGACAAATTATATTTATCACACATGGAGTTACTTTTGACTAGTGAATCTCTGAGCCCTATGTTACAATGGATTTGTAGGTTATGTCTGGTTTTGGCACAAATTAGAGTCAGAATCAGGGATGTTGTTTGCAGAGAGTAAGAGGTAGTACAAGTTCTGACATGTACCTGCTATCCCTATGGTATGGCATTGTTCTTAGAAGAAGACACATATTGTAAAGGACATTGCTTCACTCAGCCATATAATATGTTACCCATGCCCATATTGAATAAGGCATTCATTAACTAGATAGTTAAATATCATAGCATAATACTTGTAGACTTTATAGGAATACAGGTAGAAATTTCCTATCCTATGAAACATATCATTCAAAATGTTGGGCTAAGCACAGAATAAACACCTAAGTTGTTTTACCAGTTTCAATGATCATAACACTTCATTGAACATTTGTATGTATAAAACATTCTGTTAGCAATTTAGTTTCATTTATTCCCACTTTGGAGTAGGTTACTATGTAATAGCAATTTGATATATAGTACCAAATACTTCTCAAAAAGTTTTCATGTGGGGCTGGGGTTGTGGCCCAGTGGTAGAGCTCTTGCCTAGTGTGTGCAAGGCACTGAGTTCAATTCTCAACACCACATATAAGTAAATAAAATAAAGGTCCATTGACAACTGTAAATTAAAAAAAAAAAAAGCTTTCATGTTAAAGGACAGACATCATTACAAGATGAAGATGTCACAGAAAGAACTAAATTAACAGAATGAGCTAAAAAGTGTTTTCCATAAATGCCTGTCACCTGTTGTGACATTCAGGTGACACTGATATTACCCATCTTGAGTAAACATTCAGCCAGGTATGAGAAACACAGATCACTTCCTTGGCATTCTTGTCACCCCCAGCTGTTTTAGGATAGCCTATGTGATTGCAGTGCTGACTTAGTCACTGGTTTTGAGTAACAAGGAGTGAGGCATGCTATGTAGATCCTTTTGATATCACTGAGATTGGGTGCTTGCCCAAAGTCCATTTCTAAACTAGCACGATTTTGAAGTTATGTCATTCACAAAGTTAAGTGTTACACAATTTGTGGTTGATGACTTACAGATTGCTCAAATAAACAATAAATGCTGCAGTTTTAGAAGGGAGGTTTAACCCTGGAATGTTCCAACTGAATGATTGGTTGTAATACAAGACAAAAGGGAACTGTAAGAGCAAAATTCATGCACAAGAAACTTAAGATACGTCAAAACATTCTGTCAACCATGAAAAATACACCATCACTTAAGACAGTTTTTTGTTTGTTTATTTGTTTTTATTTGGCTCTGCAGTTTATGTCATTAGAGAGTTTTGAAATCTGGTTGACTTTTGCTCTAACTGGTGATCATCTCCATATTCTGCTAGGCTTTTAAGCCCTGCTTCCTGTCTTCCTCTCCAGGTTTGTCTTCCTCTCCAGGTTTGTCTTCCTCTTCTCCCCTACACATATAGAGTTGTCAACTCACACGGCATGTCTTATGTACACTCAGTTGTGCTGTAGTTTATGTTTTATGTTTTCATCCCTGGAATTCTCTGTTTTCGATACTGAATAACTCTTCACTTTCTTTCTTTCTGTTTTTTTGTGGGGAGGCAGATTCCAGGGATTGAACTCAGGGGCGCTCAACCACTGAGCCACATCCCCAGCCCTATTTTTTGTATTTGATTTAAAGACAGGGACATACTGAGTTGCATAGTGCCTCACTTTTGCTGAGACTGGCTTTGAATGCTCCTGCCTCAGCCTCCCAAGCCACTGGGATTACAGGTGTGCACCCTGTCCAACTCTTTACTTTCTTTCAAGACACAATTCATATATTTGCTACTCTGTGAAAACTGACCAACTTATTCAATTACAGTGACTTTTTATTACCTTTATCTTACATTGAACATACGTAAGTTATCCAACTCACCATGGACTATTCATCACTATTCATCATGGACTATTCATTACTCATCCTTCTTAGGCTATAAGTTCATTAAAGAGATGCCCTATATATTTACAGACATGGATACATGCCAGTGAACCAATAATTACATTCTTAGTTATAAATTAAATTAGTCGATTGAGTAAATAAGTAAAAATAATTTTAAACTCTGGCCTATTTTCTTCATTACCAATTAGCAACTGTTGGCACGTTCCAATTTTTCTCTATATCTCAATTTGACTCAGGATAACCAAATGTATCTGAATTTTTAAAAATTATTGATGGGCTGGGGATATAGCTCAGTTGGTAGAGTGCTTGCCTCACATGCATAAGACCCCAGGTTCAATCCCCCGCACCACACACACACACACACACACACACACACACACACACACAATTTTTGATGGGACTTTGTAACAAATGAGACTCAGTCAGCCATGCTGCTTTTATTCTCTTGGGATGGTTAAAGTTGTATTCAGCCAAACATGATAAACTACAAGATCTTAAGACTTCAGTGGCCCATGTCCCACAAGCAGACACTTTGCTCCTAATGCTGCAATTCATGTTGGAAACTCAAAGAATTTTTACCTTAGCTCCAAATTAAAATTGTTTTTTGCATTGGGATGAAATTGCAAAGGAAATGTTCAATCCCATTTTTGCCTTCTTATCTGTTTGTGTATCTACCCTTTTGAGTTACATGGTTTTACTTTTTCCTTCCTTTTGCAAATTTCTCATTGTTGACTCAAGCTTACATCAGATCCTTTTGGTTATTGACTTCCAATACCACTGCTAATTTTGGCAGTGCACATTCTAGAACTTTCCAAAAGATTGTGTTCTTCTGTGTATGGACTTCTCTACCCTCATCCTACTGGCAAGACCAACTCTGTTGTGGGTATAGATTCATGAATATGTGCCAGCCTGAGGGATTTGTATAATCTAACTAATTATACTCATTTTGATTCCATGCTCACCAAACCGCCTTCTGGTTTTGATTTGGCGTCCATCATATATCTGTGTGCATATGAGAGTGCCCTAATCATGCAAATGTGAGTAGTCACATTCATATGACCTCCCTATTTTGATTTTTTTAATATTAGAATTATGAGCTTAGTGGCTGGGAATCAATCCCAGGGTGAAGGCTCTGCTCACAGTGTGCTGGCAAAAGCAGAATTCTGTGGCTAGAAGATAAGAGAGAACAGAGTAATTTTCACCAAACATGTTGAGGAAGAAGAGTATGTCCATATTAGAATAAAGGCTTTTCAAAATAATATTAATTTTGTGTTTAAGTCAATTTGAACTCATAACCTTAATGATCAGTCTTTTTATGTGCCTCACTAATGTCATCTGGCGTCATAGAAACTGTATCCATAAAAATCTTTATGCAGTACACTCTGGGAGTGTTCATAGCACTCCGAAGTTAGTCTTTAAAGTATTTTTTGCTCAAAAGAATCAAGCTTTTCTGTTAAGCCAAAATTGTCTAAGGGTAACCTAACAGACAAAATTTATATGTGTGTTCACCAACAGATAAGATGCAATAGATTATGCATCAAGAATAGAATTTTAATTATAATTAATAAATATAGGTTGAATGAATAAACACAAGAGTTTTCATATCAAATGAAATATTTAAAATAAAATTTAGAGTATGAAAATTCAAAACAAAAGTTGAGTAAATTTATAAAGCCATGAGAAGTATTTGATCAATTTTAATAAATAAGGAAATAGTAATTCCATCTAAATACATGCACTGTTTCTAAATTGTGTATGTTTTTTGTATGTTTTTGCAGAAAAGGCTGATTCCACACAACAATGAATAAATCAAACAGTGTCTGTCAACATATAATTAAACATAGATTATTTGCACCACCTCAGAGGGAAGTAGTCTGCAAACACTTAGCTTCTAATTTCCTGGGGTATTAAAACTCTAGATACTCATAGTAATTTATAAATGATAATCAAATAAATTGCAAACTGAAGTATAATGCTGTAGCCTCTATTTCACTGTCACTGGGACAAAGACGGATCAGCACAAGATTCTAAGACAAAGACTTGGAGAATGCTTCTGATTTAGAAAGTAAGTTTTCATTAAAGAGGGCAAGCCCAACAAACACTGGCTCATGCCAACATCTACTTAGAAGATGTTAAGAGATCCCTTGGCAGCAAAGAAGGCATTAGTCAATGAAACGGAATCTGCTACATCAGCTGGTTTGAGATTGTATTGTTTGTCTGAGGATTGATTAAATTAATGTACAATAAATGAAGAAAATGATAACACCAGGAAGATAAAAAATCATACTAGTATAGAGATAATAATAAAACAAACCAACAAAACTGATATTTTGAAGTAAGTTCTCACAATTTTGGTGATAAACTTAATAGTTTATGTGTTTAAGGTATTTGGAATACTTAAAATAATTTGAAATGCTAGACATGAGTCCATTAAAGTGTTTTGAGATTTGACTAATTTTGTGTTCAACATCTGAATGTATAAGAATTTCTTATTTTACAATTGATATTTACATGTATTAATTATGCTAGCAATTTTAACATTGCTCGCTGGATGAAGAATCTTAGCAAAGGATTTATAGCACAAAGAATTCACAGAAGGCAATATCCTTCCTAGGCTCCAGAGCCCCTTTGGCTTCTAAGATTCTACTGCAAAGACATTAACCCTAATAACCAATGCACAGGATGTTTCCATACACATTGGAACTGCTTTGGGGGCATCTGACCTTGGTAAGGTATCTAGGATGAACAATTATAATTCAACCCTACTATTAAGTAAATCAAATTACCATCTTGTACATAAGAATTTTCCTCACTCTGTCCCTTCAAATAACTTTTTATTTAGGCATTTCTCCAACTCTGAAATGATAAGCATCTATTTCTTAACCAAAGACAGACTAGCCAATTCTGATACTTTTTCTTCTGTAATCATGACATGAACAAAAGATTATTTGAAATCATTTAAATTTGGCTTTCTTATGCCAAACCAGAGATGCCTCCAGGAAAATGGGAAATTCAGTTTTTTTCTTGTTTGTATTATTTGTTTTCTATTAAGACAGTTTCATGTGATCTGTAATCACTACTAACAAAATTGAGATAAATTAGATAAAACCAGTAACAATACAGCATGCCAGTTATCTAGAACTTTTCTTCAGTACCACTTTTGATCTGATGTCCATAGGAAGTAGGTGTCAGGGTTCTCAGCCCTCCCCCAGTCTGCTCCTGCTCAGTACATCTCCTTTCATTCAGCTCCATCTGCATCTCTTCCTAGTGACACCACAACACACTCACTCCTGCCCCCATTCTTTGCTCCAACTTATCTTTTTACTTGACCTCTCTTCTTTCTCTCTCCTTATCTTATGAAATGGCCCACTTGAATTTCTCATTTATTGTGAAATCTTTTATGCTGACCTCGACTATTTCTCTTGTTTTACCATTTTTTTTTAAGCATGGTAGTATTCACCAAATGAATCTCTTGAGGGAAGGTACTATCTTCCCTACCCAGCTGTGTCAGCTCCTCTTATGTCCCACTCACCAATGCATTGTGCTGCTCTGTCAGCCAGGGTTTCTCTATTCCTGCAGACTGGGGTTAAAGAGCTAAAATGGAAGTTTTAAGAAGGAAGCAGCAACTTATGTGCTTTGATCCCAGTGAGGCAATGTGTTCCAATTTTAATTTTCTTCCCTCATTCCAAAGACCTACTTCATTGTGCCTCCTCAGAGATAGCAATGCTGGCTATTGATGATCTAGTGATAAGTCATGAAAAGCCTGTATTCGTGTTCCTATAGGCATAAAGACAACACCTGGAAAGTACTACCTTCTAAGAAATCTGTCACAGTCTTTTGGGTATCAACAACCTCATGCTTTTCCAGTTGCTCAGTTAATAATGCTATGTCATTCCTACACATAAACATTAGAAAAGTAGAAAATGTGGAAGCTGAGATTTTTTAACTCATGAAAAGAGAAAGGTATTCACATGCAGACTTCCCTGAGCATAAACACAAGTTTCAGGGATTAAACACAAAAAGCCAATAAGTAATAACCTGGAAGTTCTCTCAGTGGAATGACTCTTGCCATTTTCTTTTCAAAGGTGAGAAAACGGAGGCTTGGAAAGGCAACGGTTTCCCATAGACAGAATTCTCCTTTTGCATTTTTCAATTTTATAGTATTCTCTTATCAATTACCTATATTAAATTTACTCTGCCTAAAATAGCTAGTGTAGTTTCTACAAACTGTCTAGACTGAAATTGATGTATACAGTGTCAATCTGGGATCTTTTAGGGAACCAAAACATTGTATGGCATTACAATTGCCCTAGTATTGTCAACTTTAAAAGTTTTCATGGCGTATGAAATCAACATTTTAATTAATTCTCAACATTTAACCATACGAAGTCCTGAGAAAGAATTAAAGATTACTAGGAATTTATCTCATATGGATTTTATACACATCAAAGTAATATATTTTTTACCATTTTAGTCCAAGTTCACATTTTATCTTATTCTCACTGATGAACTACTATTTGAGAGTGGGAGTCATAGATGAATGGTTTACTTCAATCTAGAGAAGAAATCTGAAACTTGGTGAACTCTGTCCTGAGGAATAAAATCATCTGGAGTCAGGAAAGGAGATATGAATAGTGAATCTAATTTTGAATCCTGAAACTGTCACTACTGTTAAGCAACATGGTATAGAGCATTATAAGCAAGCATGGTCTTTGAGTTCTGAACAACTTAAATCCCATTTTTCCACTCTGTCTTGCCTTAGGCAAATCACAACCTGCAAGCCTCTTTCTTTCTATCTCCACATCGCACAGTTGTTGTAAGGAATAAACTTAGGAACATAGGAGAGATGTTCAGTAAATATTAAATCTCTTTCTATAAATTTGCTATATTTACTATGTTCATTATTTCTTAACATTTGTGTCCCTGCAGTGACTAGCAACAAAATTATTGCCTTTAAAATT
This sequence comes from Sciurus vulgaris, assembly GCF_902686455.1. Lineage (NCBI taxonomy): Eukaryota > Metazoa > Chordata > Mammalia > Rodentia > Sciuridae > Sciurus > Sciurus vulgaris. The sequence continues at coordinate 79,318,929 of NC_136472.1, forward strand.
AAGTGAATCTGTGAACCTATGTAAAACAAAGCTAAAAAGAAGGGGTTTTTTGTTTTGTTTTTTTGCAGTGGTAGGGATTGAACCCAGGGCCTTGTGCTTGTAAGGCAAGCACTCTACCAACTGAGTTATTTCACTCATCCAAAAGAAGAGTTTTGAGCATACTCTGAAATTCTTTCTGAACAACTTGGGTGAAAAAATACTCAAAGGGATAGAAAATTGGAAGCAGATTCAAAATATCAATAGATGTGGGCTGAAGATCCAGGCCTGACCAAAGGAAGAGGTGTTCTTAGATTTCCTTGACCCTAAAGGCAGGTTTTCAGAATTACAATACTCAAAACCAATGAGCAATAACATGGCAGCGCTTCCACTGAGAACCCCAGTTGTCTATTACTATCATGTCTTCAGAGATGAGAAAATAGACTCGGGCAGGCCTCAGCTTCCCATAACTTGGAAAGGTCAGAAAGCTAATTTGAACCTAGATTTTCTGATTCTAAGTCGAGTGTTCTGTCCAATGTGTTAAAGGTTTTTAAATCAATTTGTCTCTGTATTACTCTACTCCTGTGAGTAGAGCTATAATTTTCTCCTTTATTATAAGATGAAGATATCTGTTTTTTATTATAGAAATTAAGAAGCAGCTGGGAGATATATACACTACCCCTACATCTTTACCACCTCTTCTCTGTCAGAGATTTGCCAGTTAGTGATCAAATTGTCAGAGCACTCTTCCCCAAATGTAAATTCCATCTAATGGGCACTTTGGATGTCCTTTGTCAAGCAATCTTATTTTCAGGAACATAATTGCTTTGTTCAATCAAAGTGTCTCCAACTGCTGTGGGTTGGAGACCTCATGATTTAGTTTCTATCAAAGCAATTCTGCCCCAAGTGGTGAAACTTGCCTGATTTAAATGAATATCAACAAAAATGATGATTTTACACTTTTCAGGAAAACAACAGCCCAACAGCTCTTGTGTGTTTCCAGGGATCTTAAGGGAGGCTAACAGATTTATGGTCTCATTATTGCCTAAAGCAATAACTCTTCCAATAGGTAATTTTTATGCTGTGGGACCACAAAACATATGGGAATAAATGTTCTTGAATAAAGGAACTGGCTGTCAGGGTTTTCAAATACAGCAGTTACTAAAACAATAGATTTTCACAAAGAAATGAGCTTCCTTTCTGCTTCCTTTTTCCCTTGTGCTTTGTCATTAACTCCATCAAAACACCTGTCTCTTTAAGTAGTGAAAAATGTCATACTAGCCATCGGTAAACATAATTCAAGCCTGTCATGCTATATTAGCATTCTCATAATATTGGAAAATAATTAATTATTCATAATATAGTATTTTAATATTGAATATTAAAAATTTATTTTCAGTAGGTAATCATTTCCATCCATTTGACTCCTCTTCTACTTTCAATTTCAGAAAGGACTCTATGGGCAACTGAGGAGGTTGCAGGAAATGTATTTTCTTATCAGTGGATGTATTCAAATAGATTGGCTGTGAGTGGGGGTAACTTTGGAAGGGAAATAAAGATTTTTCAACAGATTCACATGTTCAGTAGGGAATGATACTATAAATAGTACAATATTAGAGAGTCATGAAAAATAAAGGAAAAAATAGATTTTAGGGACCCCTAGAAATTAAGGACATAAGAAGGAAGAAACATATCTTTGTCAAATATCTGGTTTTGATAAATATTTCACCAGTTGTTTTATTGTCCCACAGTTTATAAGCAAGAAAACCGATGATCTAAATTGGAATAGATTAGAAACTGGATTTGAAATATTTACTTAATTTTAGAGAGGGTTTTCTTTTCAGGTATACTTTCCTAACCCTACTTAAAAACCTAATTAACCTAAACTATTTTATAATTTACCTGTATTAGATTTTAATAAGAGAAAAGAAATGAAAGATTTAGTTTAAAAAACAAAAAAATCATCAGTGAGGGAACTTTAGATTATAGTAAATAATCACTCATATCCAAGACCAGTTTGCCTAGCCCTGCTTCCTTCCAGCCTTCCTTGGTCATGTCACACTTATGGAGTTATATTTTCATTGATCTCGCTGCATATTCAATGTTGTCTTCACACCTCTAAAATGCAAGCTCTGAGAGAAACAGCATTCTCTGTTTGCTCACTATTATATCCCCAGCACCTAAAATTGTACCTGGCACAGGGTAGAGTCCCAATAGACCATTGCAGATTTGAATTCAGTGGCAATAATGCAAGATTTCAATACAAAATGGGAGAGTCTAGGAAGGGGCAGAATTGCATAGTGAAGAGGGGGTGTATTTGAATCCAGATGATTTACTCACCGTTTTCAAATCTACCAGTTCATTTTTTCTTCACAATTTTAGTGTGAGATGGAAAGTGCTGTCATTCTGAGATTTTCAAGGATAACCAGACATCTAGAAATAGTGAATTTCACACACACACACACACACACACACACACACACACACTAAAAGGATAGTTTCAGAGATGAAAGGAAAACTCCTAATTTGAACAATACATTGACCATGTATTTATTTTTCTTATATTGAACCCCCCCCCAAAAAAAAACCTGCATAGGAAGTGGACTAAAAACCAACAGATAAACAAAAGATGATAAAAGAAATAATAAGAGAAGTTAAGGTAGTGAAGAATATTTTAGAGTTTTGAAATGTGAGGTTGAACAGGGCAGTAGTTATGATTAATGGGCTGAGATACAATAACTAACCTTAATTATTATACAAAGATATATTTGATGCCACTTAGAAAATCATATGTGGGAATCTAGGCATCTGTCTTACCCTGTACATTCACAGGGCAAATGTCAACTGCAAAAACTAGGTATAGAGACAACTGACTTCGTTTTTCCTTAATTAATTAGTACAGTGTATGTGTGTGTAGATGAGAGAAATTAAGTGCTGCCTGTGCCATGACGAAAAAGCTGTACAGACATAAGTGGTACAATGATTTGTACACAAGGAATGATTTAAAAAAAATAGTTTGTCAATATGCAGCCAAAACATTTAAAAGCATCACTATATTAGATTTGGAGAATGGCAATTATACATTTATACTGGATATTTGTAAGTTATATTTGGATGTGATTCAGGTCAGAATTTATCAGGAAATGTCAAGTACAGAATGTTGTGTTTTAACAAACAGAGCAAGATGAAGCAAACAAACCCATGTTATCACTTTCTGGAAGCAAAACTCAAAATTACAATGCTGATAGAATGTATGAGGAAGCTAGTTGCTAAAAATTAATTTTAAAATTCACACACACACACACACACACACACACACACACACACACTTGAAATTCCATCACTATAATCTAATTATTTTAATAGAAGCTAAACCAATTACACATAATTACTTACAACCTTGAGGTTAAAAATACAATGCAAAAATTTTGCAGTTATGTAAATGAACCAGTATATTTTAATTATATTCAGACATCAATTTAAATTAGATAATTCCATTTTATCTATAAAATAGTTACCTTTGTAACTAAGCCTAATTCAATTTTTATGGTTTGATTTATTGGAAATGTTTAAAAGCAAAAGCATCTATTGACAAAGTTGAAACCACCCAGAAATATTCTAAATTATTGTAATACAATTTACCCAATTTAAGGAAAGGAAAACGTTTAGCTGGTTTTTAGTATCCTGGAGAAAAAGCAAAAATTAAACCTGGTTGATTGACACAATTATTTTCAATATCTGAAAATAGTTATGCTTTGATGAAAATATATAAAGATTCTGATTTTTATGTTTAAAGATACCTTATAATATGGAAAGAGTATTAACTATTTTAGGCACTTAGGTTCAAAGGAAATCTAACAAACACATTAGTGATTTCTGAAAATATGAATATTTATTTGATAGTCCCAGCATACAACAATTTATTGAACAAATATTATTATTACACTTGAGACTTGAGTCCAGGTAAAAGACCTGTCATCTGCCGGGGTCCAGCCCTAGTAGAAGTCAGAGGTCGGAGGTGGATGGGAGGTGTTGGCACAGTGGAGAAATAGCACACAGAGACATCAAGTGTTCTGAGGCTGAGTCTGAATCTTTATAGTTCACAGTCTTTTTGTATGTTTTTTCTTTGGTATTGATTACATCATTTCATGGTTAATACAAGGAAATGTTAAGTAAAAAATCTTCAAGGGTATAATTAATCTTATTCAATAAACATGTTTTTACTGTATAATAGCTTAAAAAGAAAAACAGTTCCCAGCAAGGTAGAAGGCACCATGCTCCGTTTTAATTTCCATGAAAGAATGACATTAAGCTTCTGTAGAAGTTACCCCTTCCAAGAACTCTAATGTTAGTTATTAACATTAGCGGAATGTTTTTGTTATTACTAACAGAGAATAGAGGAATCAGCTTATAGTTAATATTTATTCTATTTCATGAACTCAATGATGGACTAAAACTCTAACTAGACATAGGAAGAATACAAATTGTACCTATGATTAACCTATTTATTTATTAAGTGGGAAAAATATCCTTAAACTTAATCATAAACACTAAGAAAGCAATGAAGAGCAACACCACATCAAAGTTCAGAGGAATACTCTCACATACTTACATATAACTTTTAGAGAATTTGTGTACTAAAAGAAATCACAGGCTCCCTACAAATTTGAGTAAATCATAATTGCTTATTTATAATTTCATCTAAGTATTAATATTAAACTTTATTGTATGTTATTTTGTGTCCCAGCACCATGAAATCTCCCCAGTATTCTCTATAATCTGAATCGAAGGATATATTAATTATTAGTGTTTAAAGCAACTGCACATGGAGACATGCAGTGCCTATGGCCCCAAGAGGATGATCTTTCAACAGAACTGTGTCAAGTGTTGGAGTGGTAGGAAATAGATGTGGAAGTCCTCAAGATCTTTTTGCCAAATTTATAGCATTACAATGGATCTTGCTCTGTATGATATATAGAACTTCAACTGTATGTCCATGCAATAATCAGTTGCCACCGTGTATCGGAGTCAATCCTCTGTATTAAGTCATACCACCTCTATGTGATTCTTCATGAATCTTTCCAAACCTTTTATCATCTGCCTGGTTAGGAATTCCAGGGACTTTTCCACAAGTCTCCCAGGAAGTTATTACCTACTTGATCCACCTGTTCCAGGATTACTGGGTCAGGAGAACACAGGGAATTATGGATTGCATCCTTTACTTTTGGTTTCATGAAAAGAAGTCACCCACTTTTTCCTTGTTGATATCTCAATGTTCTTCCTTCTTGTAACCCCTAGAAAGTGATTCCTGTGAACAGTTGAAATGGAGTTAAGCAGAGGAAAGAAGCCAGATGCAAAAACAATATACCCACGTTTTCATTTCCAAGTAAGGTCATGCTACAGTACTAGGCATATTATTGTTTGACAATAATACTCTTCCCTGACTCTTTGGTGCTTGCCAGTAGTCATAAAATTAGAAAATTTCATGTGAAATAATCATTCTAGACTTATTGCGAAATTGGCCCAAATCGGAACCTCTAACTTGACAGTACTAATAATGACTAATATTACGTAAGGAAGATGTACTTGAAATATGCCAAAGAAAAAATTTAAAGAACATATTTTGCCTCACACGAAAATCTCATAGGTACTAAAATGTGTGAAATTCTTAGTTCAAATGTACATGAAAATATCATAAAAGTTATATATATATATATATATATATATATATATGTTGAATCTGCCTTTGCCTCAACTCCTAAGCCCCTCCTATTTTACAGCTGGTATATACCATGTAATGTATCTCCCAAATCAGGATATAACAAGATATATATACAATTCAGCAACATTTTTTTTAAATAATAAAACAATTCATACAAATTTAAGCAGAATGTGTATTTATTATTATCATTTCTAATCCATTAATCAGTTTCTAAGCCACATTTTTTTTTATTTTATTGTAAACAAATGAGATACATGTTGCCTCTCTGTTTGTACATGGTGCAAAGGCATACCATTTGTGTAATCATAAATCCACATACAATAATGTTGTTTGATTCATTCTGTTATTTTTTCCCCGTCCCCCCACCCCTCCCACCCCTCTTTACCCTCTAAACAGTACTTTCTTCCTCCATACTTGCCCCCCTCCCTAACCCTAACTCTAACCCTAACACTAACCCTTCCCTCCCCCCCATTATGTGTCATCCTCCACTTATTAGCGATATCATTCGTCCCTTGTCTTTTTGAGATTGGCTTATCTCACTTAGCATGATATTCTCCAATTTCATCCATTTGCCTGCAAATGTCATAATTTTGTCATTCTTTATGGCTGAGTAATATTCCATTGTGTATATATACCACAGTTTCTTTATCCACTCGTCAATTGAAGGGCATCTAGGTTGGTTCCATAGTCTGGCTATTGTGAATTGAGCAGCTATGAACATTGATGTGGCTGTATCTCTGTAGTATGCTGATTTTAGATCCTTTGGGTATAGGCCAAGGAGTGGGATAGCTGGGTCAAATGGAGGGTCCATTCCAAGTTTTCTAAGGAATCTCCACACTACTTTCCAGAGTGGCTGCACTAATTTGCAGCCCCACCAGCAATGTATGAGTGTACCTTTCTCCCCACATCCTCGCCAACACCTGTTGCTTGTATTTTTGATAATCGCCATTCTAATTGGGGTGAGATGGAATCTTAGGGTGGTTTTGATTTGCATTTCTCTTATTACTAGAGATGTTGAACATTTTTTCATATGTTTATTGATTGCTTGTACATCTTCTTCTGTGAAGTGTCTGTTCATTTCCTTAGCCCATTTGTCGATTGGATTATTTGTATTCTTGGTGTAGAGTTTTTTGAGTTCTTTATAGATTCTGGAGATTAGTGCTCTATCTGAAGTATGATTGGCAAAGATATTCTCCCACTCTGTAGGCTCTTTCTTCACATTACTGATAGTTTCCTTTGCTGAGAGAAAGCTTTTTAGTTTGAATCTATCCCAGTTATTGATTCTTGCTTTTATTTCTTGTGCTATGGGAGTCCTGTTGAGGAAGTCTGGTCCTAGGCCGACATGTTGAAGATCGGGACCTACTTTTTCTTCTATAATCTGCAGAGTCTCTGGTCTGATTCCAAGGTCCTTAATCCATTTTGAGTTGAGTTTTGTGCAGGGTGAGAGATATGGGTTTAGTTTCATTCTGTTGCATATGGATTTCCAATTCTCCCAGCACCATTTGTTGAAGAGGCTATCTTTTCTCCATTGCATATTTTTGGCGCCTTTGTCTAGTATTAGAAAGTTGTATTTATTTGGGTTTGTGTCCGTGTCCTCTATTCTGTACCATTGATCTACCTGTCTATTGTGGTACCAGTACCATGCCGTCTTTGTTACTATTGCTTTGTAATAAAGTTGAAGTTCGGGTATTGCGATACCCCCTGCTTCATTTTTCCTGCGAAGGATTGCTTTAGCTATTCTGGGTTTCTTATTCTTCCAGATGAATTTCATGATTGCTTGCTCTATTTCAGTAAGGTACGTCATTGGGATTTTAATTGGGATTGCATTGAATCTGTATAGCACTTTTGGTAGTATGGCCATTTTGACAATATTAATTCGGCCTATCCAAGAACATGGGAGATCTTTCCATCTTCTAAGGTTTTCTTCGATTTCTTTCTTTAGAGTTCTGTAGTTCTCATTGTAGAGGTCTTTTACCTCTTTTGTGAGATTGATTCCCAAGTATTTTATTTTTTTCGATGCTATGGTGAATGGGGTAGTTTTCATAATTTCTCTTTCTGAGGATTCCTCACTTATGTATAAAAATGCATTGGATTTATGAGCATTGATCTTGTAACCTGCCACTTTACTGAATTCACTTATGAGTTCTAACAGTTTTCTGGTGGAATTTCCTGGTTCCTCTAAGTATATAATCATATCATCCGCAAATAGGGATAGTTTGAGTTCTTCTTTTCCTATTCGTATTCCTTTAATTTCCTTGGTCTGTCTAATTGCTCTGGCTAGAGTCTCAAGAACGATATTGAATAGGAGTGGTGAAAGAGGGCATCCCTATCTTGTTCCAGTTTTTAGGGGGAATGCTTTCAGTTTTTCACCGTTTAGAATGATATTAGCCATGGGCTTAGCATAGATGGCCTTTACAATGTTAAGGAATGTTCCCACTATCCCTATTTTTTCTAGAGTTTTGAGCATGAAGGGGTGTTGTATTTTATCAAATGCTTTTTCTGCATCTATTGAAATAATCATGTGGTTCTTGACTTTAAGTCTATTGATATGGTGAATTACATTTATTGATTTCCGGATGTTGAACCAACCTTGCATCCCTGGGATAAAACCCACTTGATTGTGGTGCACTATCTTTTTAATATATTTTTGTATGCGATTTGCTAAAATTTTATTGAGAATTTTTGCGTCAATGTTCATTAATGATATCGGTCTGAAATTTTCTTTCCTCGATTTATCTCTGTCTGGCTTGGGTATCAGGGTAATATTGGTTTCATAGAATGAGTTTGGGAGGGTACCCTCCTCTTCTATTTCATGGAATACTTTGAGAAGTATTGGAATGAGCTCTTCTTTAAAGATTTTGTAGAACTCGGCTGAGAACCCGTCTGGTCCTGGACTTTTCTTTGTTGGTAAGCTTTTGATGACCTCTTCTACTTCATTACTTGAAATTGATCTATTTAAATTTTGTATGTCCTCCTCGTTCAATTTAGGCAATTCATATGTCTCTAGAAACCTGTTGATGTCTTCGAAATTTTCTATTTGGTTAGAATATAGATTTTCGAAATAGCTTCTAATTATGTTTTGTATTTCAATCGTGTCTGTTGTGATATTTCCTTGTTCATTCCGAATTTTGGTGATTTGGCTTTTCTCTCGTCTTCTCTTTGTTAGAGTGGCTAAGGGTTTATCAATTTTGTTTATTTTTTCAAAGAACCAACTATTTATTTTGTCAATTTTTTGTATAGTTTCTTTTGTTTCAATTTCGTTGATTTCAGCTCTGAGTTTAACTATTTCCTGTCTTCTACTACTTTTGGTGTTGGTCTGTTCTTCTTTTTCTAGGGCTTTGAGCTGAAGTGTTAGGTTGTTTATTTGTTGATTTTTACTTCTTTTATTGAATGCGCTCCATGAAATAAATTTTCCTCTAAGTACTGCTTTCATAGTGTCCCAAAGATTTTGATATGATGTTTCTTTGTTCTCATTTACCTCTAGGAATTTTTTAATTTCCTTCCTAATATCTTCTGTTATCCATTCATCATGTAATAGCATATTGTTTAATCTCTAGGTGTTGGAGTAGCTTCTGTTTTTTACTCTTTCATTTATTTCTAACTTCAAACCATTATGATCTGATAGAATACAAGGTAGTGTCTCTATCTTCTTGTATTTGCTTACATTAGCTTTGTGGCATAATATATGGTCTATTTTAGAGAAGGATCCATGTGCTGCTGAGAAGAAAGTGTATTCGCTCTTGGTTGGATGGTATATTCTATAAATGTCCGTTAAGTCTAAATTATTGATTGTGTTATTGAGATCTATGGTTTCTTTGTTCAATTTTTGTTTGGAAGATCTGTCCAGTGGTGAGAGCGGCGTGTTAAAATCACCTAGTATTATTGTGTTATGGTCTATTTGGTTTCTGAAATTGAGAAGGATTTGTTTGACATACATGGATGAGCCACTGTTTGGGGCATAGATGTTTATGATTGTTATGTCTTGCTGATTTATGGTTCCCTTAAGCAGTATGTAATGTCCTTCTTTATCCCTTTTGACTAGTTTTGACTTGAAGTCCACCTTATCTGAAATGAGGATGGATACCCCAGCTTTTTTGCTGAGTCCATGTGCATGATATGTTTTCCCCCATCCTTTCACCTTTAGTCTATGTGTATCTCTTTCTACGAGGTCTCTTGCAGGCAACATATTGTTGGATCTTTCTTTTTGATCCAATCTGCCAGTCTATGTCTTTTGATTGATGAGTTCAGGCCATTAATATTCAGGGTTATTATTGAGATATGATTAGTATTCCCGGTCATTTGGTTCATTTTATTTATTTATTTATTTATTTATTTATTTTGAGACAACTTGGTTCTTCCTTTATTTAACAATTCCTTTAGGATGGTTCCTCCCATTGCTGATTTGTTTCTTTGTTTTTCATCTCTTCCTCATGGAATATTTTGCTGAGAATGTTCTGTAATGCTGGCTTTCTTTTTGTAAATTCTTTTAGCTTTTGTTTATCATGGAAGGATTTTATTTCATCATCAAATTTGAAGGTAAGTTTTGCTGGGTATAAGATTCTTGGTTGGCATCCATTTTCTTTCAGGGCTTGAAAAATGTTGTTCCAGGCCCTTCTAGCTTTTAGGGTCTGGATTGAAAAATCTGCTGATATCCTTATTGGTTTCCCCCTGAATGTAATTTGATTCCTCTCTCTTGCGGCCTTTAAAATTCTGTCTTTATTTTGTATGTTGGGCATTTTCATTATAATGTGCCTTGGTGTGGGTCTGTTGTAATTTTGTATATTTGGAGTCCTATAAGCCTCTTGTACTTGATCTTCCATTTCATTCTTCAGATTTGGGAAATTTTCTGATAGTATTTCATTGAATAGATTGTTCATTCCTTTGGTCTGTTTCTCTAAGCCTTCCTCAATTCCAATAATTCTCAAATTTGGCCTCTTCATGATATCCCATAGTTCTTGGAGATTCTGTTCATGATTTCTTACCATCTTCTCTGTTTGGTCAACTTTGTTTTCAAGTTTAAATATTTTATCTTCAATGTCTGATGTTCTGTCTTCCAGGTGTTCTATTCTATTGGTTATGCTTTCTATGGAGTTCTTAATTTGGTTTATTGTTTCCTTCATTTCAAGGATTTCTGTTTGGTTTTTTTTCAATATCTCTAACTCTTTATTGAAGTGATCTTTTGCTTCCTGTATTTGCTCTTTTAACTGTCGATTGGTGCGATCATTCAGTGCCTGCATTTGCTCTTGCATCTTGTCATTTGCTTCCCTGAGCATTTTAATTATGTACATTCTGAACTCCCTTTCTGTCATTTCTTCTGCCATGCTGTCGTTGGGTTTCATTGATGTAACATCTAGATTTGTTTGCAGCATTTTCTTTCCTTGTTTTCTCATATTGTTCAGGTATCAGTTGACCGCTGTGATATTGCAGATTTCCTCTATTGTCTTATAATATCCCTGAAGATTTCTATTATATCCCTTCGTAGTCTTCAGTAGCCTGAAATCTTGGAGGAAGTTGATAATGCAGTGCTCCACAAGGGAGCTGACTCCCTAGGGGTGGTGGCCTTCTGGTGGGGTATATTCCCTGCTAGTGGGCAGAGGTACCTTCACTTGCTGATGAATGGTCATCCAGAAGGGAAGTAGGTTGTGGGCTGATGCAAGACCAGTTTGGGCCTGTGTCTCTGATTTTACGGTCCTTTTGGGAGAACCTCACCCAACAGGGAGGAGTCACCCGGTGGGGAGGTCTCGCTGGTCGGTTTTCCTCCCAGAGGTTCCGTTCAATTCACAACTACCGCCTGGGCTGGGCAGCCTTCTTCTGCAATGTTCCCAGGGACCTGGACCTACCTCCTGGGCCTGGAAGCCTCACCCTTCACAAACGAATCTCCTTCGGCTGCCTCTCCTCAGAGAAGCTTCCTGCAGTCCTGGAGCCTTCGCTCCGCCCCTCAGTTTGTCTGTGGGGCCCTTCCACCAAGAAGCCGTCTAGGACCCTGCTCTGCACTTTTCGCCTGGCTATGCGGCCCCTCCTCTGAGCAGCCACCTGGAGCCCCTTACAATCGCTCCGAGTCCCAGTGACCCGCCACACGCCTTTTCCTCTGGCAGCCACCTGTTGTTCCGTGCGGTCGCTCTAAGACCAAGTGACCCACCACGCACCACTTTCTCCACCAGGCAGTCACCCAGAGATCTGGTGCGTCACGAGTCCCAAGAACTCACTGTGCACCTTCTTGTCCCGACTGCCTCCCATAGCCCTGGTGCAGTCACTTCGAGCCCAAGCACCCCGCCGCGCTCCTCCTCCTTCTCCAGACAACCCCCTATGTTCAGGAGCGGATGCTCTGGGACCAAACCACTCACCACGCTGTTCCACCGGATAGCCGCCCAGAGCCCTGGCGCAGCTGTTCCAATTCCAAGCGACATGCCGAGCCGGTATTTCTCCTTCTCCTCTGGGCAGCCCCCTGTGTTCAGGGGTGGTCACGTTCAGTCCAAACAGCTCACCAAGCACCTTCTCCTTTGGGCAGCCTCCCAGAGCACGGGTGGGTTGCGCCGAGTCCAAGCGCTGTGGTGAACAGCCACCTCTCCAATGCTCCCAGCTGTGTGCGATCACTGCTCCGGCGGGGGGAGGGGCGCCTCACCGGCAGTTCTACTTTGCAAAGATCCCTGCTTTCGGGGCTACCGCCCTGTCCGGGGGCTACCGCCCCGTCCGCCTGCCCAGTGGGAAACACTCACCCGGCTGCTTTGAGCTGGTCCCAAGTCTCTCAATATCTCCTTTTCTTGAGTCCTGCGTCCACGCTGCTCCTCCGGATAGCCGCCCGGAGCCCTGGCGCAGCTGATCCAATTCCAAGCGACGTGCCGAGCCCGTATTTCTCCTTCTCCTCTGGGCAGCCCCCTCTCCAATGCTCCCAGCTGTCTGCGATCACTGCTCCGGCGGGGGGAGGGGCGCCTCGCCGGCCGTTCTACTTTGCAAAGATCCCTACTTTTGGGGCTACTGCCCCGTCCAGGACTCCTGCCCCGTCCGGGACGCCTGCCCAGTGGGAGATTCTCGCCCCGCTGCTTTGAGTTGGTCCCAAGGCTCTCTATATCTCCTCTTCTTGAATCCTGAGTCCTGGAGCAACACGAAACGCGGCCACCCTCTAGTCCGCCATCTTGAATCCCCCCTCTAAGCCACATTTTTAAAAATATAATTCAATAGACATTTTTCTGGGGTAAAGTTATTAATTAAAATTTTGCCATAAACTTTTCTGCAGTATTTTTTAATATTACAATTTATAGCAAATTATTTTCCACTTATTTACATTACCTTAAAATTTGTCTTTAAGTAGTGTTAATACAGTATGTTTCTAAAATATGAATATAACAATTTTAATTAACAAATATTTTATGGTGTGCATCTATATGGTCAACTCAAAGCAGATGTTCTAGTTATTTTAAATTTTTACTAAGTGTGTAAGTAAAACTTTTTTGAAGTATTTTTATTAGAAAAGAATCATCACTTTTTTTTGTTATAATTACATTTAACATTTAAATTTAAATGCTATGAAAATGTAGGGTTTTATATCTGTATTTCATTCTTGTAAAGAGCAGAAAAAACACCCAATTAAAGTTGGTTCTTTTATTTGGAAAACAAAAGACTTCCTCTCATGTTTATGCAGTCCAAATTCAATTATAAAATTGCATGATAAATTTATAATTATTTAACAACTAGTTCAAGTTTGTAGTTCCTCCCTTTCTTTTGTACAGAACAATTTCATGTGTGTACCTTTTCACTCTGTTCTCAATAAATGCAATGCAACAAAAACTTAAAAAGTTGAGACTTTTGGTTCTCCATGCATTGAATATTTTTATTAACTTGCATTTTGAGCAACTCGTTCTGTTCAAAATACAATTAAGAATTTTTAAACTATATTTTCCTCTTAATTAAAAACAAAGTGAAGAGATATCTTTTTTTTTTTTTTTCTTGGCACTGGGATTGAACTCAGGGTCACTCAACCACTGAGCCACATCCCCAGCCCTATTTTGTATTTATTTAGAGATGGGACCTCACTGAGTTGCTGAGGCTGGCTTTGAACTTTCGTTCCTCCTGTCCTCAGCCTCCAAGCTGCTGTGATTACAAGCATACACCACCAAAGCTGGTGCATAGAGATATCTTGCATTCCACCAAGGTGAAGTAAGTTTTTTCCAAGTCAACATTAGTTGCTAAAATTCAGAAGTTAATGTTTATATGTAGCATAAACACATTAAGTTTTGACATTCCTTCTTTATATTGTTGCAAATATGATGATTTCACTTGGTACTTTCATGAATTATTTGTGTACCACCACCAATTATGAGTATATATCTGTTTCTTAAATTCCTTAATTCAATAGTTTAGTGATCTATGAAGTTAGTTTCCCAGGTACTTAATAGTTTAATAATGCCCAAGTGAATTTCTATATGAAATATTACAAAATATTTTTTCCTCATATTTTACTTTTCAACTGAATTTACAAAATAATTCAACATAGTATAAGCTGTTTCACTTTTGATAGAATTAAGTTCCAAGACTTGATGTTAATTCCATAATTGAATGAACATTTGAACTATTGTTGGAAACAAATTAATTGATTTTTATTTGAAGCCTCAGATGCTGCTGATACAAAACTGGCATAATTAAACTATGTGTGACATAACTAAATTCTTCTGAAAATAGAATCAATGTACTACCAGGTATTACTGTGCTTTACACACATCCCAAACTACACTGGAAACAAATATAGCAAAATTAATTTAGAAAAACATTATCTGTGGTAATCAAAAATCATGCTTCACAGGGTGAAACATAAATCATCTGCTGCCAGAGCCTGTGTTAAACTGATGTCTTAAAACTTCTTTTTTTTTTCAATCAAAACAAGCTGCCAAAATAAACACCATTGCTTCCTCAGCAGTGATGTATCCTCTGGCTTTCATGTAGTCATAAATATTACTACAACCCCCATGGTAGATATTTGGTTTCTAAAAATGCCTTGTTCATGTTAAATGCTTCAACTTTCCAGAGAATTAAAATCTTGATAAATTCTTCCACAAATTATCCTCATTAATGCTGAAATTATTTTTAAAACAATAGTTGTTTTAGTCAGCTATCTCGATGCTGTGACAAAATGATTTGACCAGCACAATTTTAAAGGAGAAAAGGTTTATTTGAGGGCTCACAGTTTCAGAGGTCTTAGTTCATAGAAGGCCGGCTCCATTCCTTGGGGCTCGAGGTGAGACAAAACATCAAGGAGGAGGAGCATGGCAGAGTGAAGCAGTTCCCATGGAGAAGCAGAGAGAGACTCCACTCTCCAGATACAAAATATATACCCCATAGCCACGCCCCAATTCCATTCTCCTCCAGCCACACCCTACCACTTCAATTAATCCCATCAGGGATTAATTCACTGATTTGATTAAGACTCTTACAACCCAATCATTTCTCCAATGAACCTTCCTGCATTGTCTCACATGTGAGCTTTTGCGGGGACACCTCTCATCCAAACTATAACAATAGTATTATTCAATAATAGAATAATTACAGATGTACATCTTTAATAAATGACAAAACTATTATAACAAGGACATTAAGACAAATTTCTGCTCTCTCTAGGGCAGGACCACTTAGCCTCAATTTTGTGAACATGTTTAACCATTTATTAACTCTATTTGCCCATGCTTATCACCAAAGCTACCAATTTACAGCTTGGGCTTGGCGGGCTTGTGACTTTCACAATTCATGACTCACACCACCACGTGGCCATCAAAGGCAGCTCCACCAAATACCACCAACTGACACAGGAAGCACTTAGTTGTTTCTGGTGACTGGTTTCTTAGTGCTCCTTTTTTTTTTTTTTTTTTTTTAATCATCCACATCCTTTCCTGTGTCCAGAAAGGGTCAGGAAATGGGAAATGGCAGGTTATTTGGGGTTCTTTCAAATTCAATCACGTGTCGGGGTGAAAACCCTGCTGCCCATGCACCTCATATGCCTTTATATAAAATCACAGCTGAGCTCTAAACTTAAGACTATCAAACCCATCCTAGGTTATCATAATGCAGTAATTAAGAATGATATTTTACTGAGATAAATGGAGGACCTAAGAAAAAGCCTAAGCTGGACATGATATCCTATAACATGCATAAGATGGGGCTGTCTCATGTACCTAAAATTTAGCACTCTCCCTAAATAATATTATTCATAATTTTAGGTCTTTTCTATTATCTATGTTAGGCCTAAATTAATGGAAACTTAAGTTTTCCTGAAGTATTCTAAAGACTTTTTGGCATTGAATTAATATTGCAGGCTCCAGAGTCAGAAATTTTGGATCTAAATTCCAGTCTTGCTGCCTTCTAATGGGTAACCTCAGACAGGATATTTTAGTAATTCTCTGCTCCACTAGCACATCTGCCTGTTGGGGAAAAAAATAGCAGTCATCTTAATGTTTTGTTATGAAGATTAAATAATATATGCAAAGTTAGACTAGTACCCAGCAAGTAGTAAGCCTCAGAACATTTTGACTATTATTATTATAAAACTATTTGTAAATGATCCACTCATGTTAGCTTTCATTAAATGATAATGTCAAGGACCTAGACTTAATCTTATTAAAGACGTAACTTAGGTCAAGTGTATAGCAGGTATTTAATAAATGGGTATTGAACAATTATAAATATTGTGTACTACTTCTTTCCTAGCATTTAACCCATTGTGTTATAGCCAACTGTGTATTTGAACACTGAGACTACAGAGTGAGCAGGTTGATGACAATGTTGTGCTCAGTTCATCTTATATGTTTTATATACATTTGGTGCTCAATTAATGCTTAGTAAAAGGTGAAAGAAGTCTAGTTTCCCATCTTGTTACTGGATGATATTTGAAAGTCATTTGTCCTTTTCTGCATCTCAGTTTGAAAACATTGGTTCTGTGAGAAATGGTTTAGAATAGAGATAGAAGGGAAGAAAGTACTGTTCTGGTCTATTTTAATATAGTAGGACAGCCTGTTCCTAAGTGAGCTTCACAGAGATGTGGCTCTTCTTCTGAGCAAAGCCATGGGCTTTGTGGAATGATGAAAAGCTAAAGGCAGAGGCATTGTTCAAAGACATCTGTCCCAGACATTGCTTTTTTTCTCCTGGAGGAGAATGTGAAATTGCTGATACCTGGATTGCTTCTGAACCAGGCAGTCTAAGGTTGTACACATTCCCATAAACTGAAATTTATAAATTAATTGGTCAAGTTCATCAAGAATGATAACATTGATTCTGACCATTAAAAACTTTGACCCAATAAGAAGCAGGCCTTCAGATGCAAGAAGGCCCAGACAGTGGCACAAGAAGCAGCCCTCCCATGCCAGGCTCTCTCCCCCATTTCTACCTCTTAAAAACTCAGAGAAGTTATGCTGAGATGTTCCTTCTGTATGCACATCATTCTTCTGATAAATTTCTGTATTTTGGTGAAATTCAGAAAGTTAAAAGTGCAAGAATATTCATATGTACTCTAAAATGTTTCCTTTCTCAAATGCAGTTTTGAAACTCAAGCTTGGCAAAGGAAAGTATGCATGTGTGTGTTTAACTGCAGGAAAATCAAAACTTTATTATGCTAATATGTGATGTGAATCACCAGTAAGGAAATGGAATTGCATCATTTGCCAAATTTATATGATCACAGGAATTCTGTGGGCCTAATGTAATACAAAACTCACTTTGGAAGAAACTGAATTAAATCAAGAGCCTGAACTATGTTAGTGGCATTTAAATTATGCTAAGAAAATTTGGAGCTAAACTTCTCCCATTCTTAGAGAACTTCATAGAACTTCATTTTGTCCAAAGCTAGTTTCTTTTTAGGAAGACTGATACTCCCAGAAATTATAATATATGTATGTACGTACACACATACACATATATACACACATACATACACATATATACCTATATGCACACATATATATATAACATATAAATATGTATATATATATATATATATATATACACACACACATACATGCATACACATACATGCATGAAATTTAGGGGAAAAAAGAGTCTCCCATGGTCCGAATGTTTAATACCAAAATAATCATGTTGAAAACTAACATTTAACTCATTATGATGCTCTTTGGAGATGAGACCTTTGGAAAGTAATTAAGTCATGAGAACAGAGACCTCATGAATGAGATTAATGCCTTTATAAGAAATGACCAGAGGATTAGCTAGTGCTTTTTTCACCATTTGATGATACAAGAAGTTAGGAGTCTTCAACCAGGAGGAGAAATTAGTCTTCTTATTAAAGAGGCCCTGAAAGGATCCCTTGCCCTTTCTATCACATGAAGACACAGGAGAAAACACAGCCATCTACGAACCAGGGAGTGGATTCATCAGACCTCAGATCTCATGGTTACATGATCTTGGACTTCACCATCTATAGAACTGAAAAATAAATTTCTGGTGTTTATAAGCAACTTGGCCTATGGTGTTTTGTTAGAGCCACCCCAGTAACTCACAACAGAGTTGAATGATGAAAAGATATTTATATTCTCCCTTATAAATAG
Organism: Sciurus vulgaris; assembly: GCF_902686455.1. Taxonomy (NCBI): domain Eukaryota; kingdom Metazoa; phylum Chordata; class Mammalia; order Rodentia; family Sciuridae; genus Sciurus; species Sciurus vulgaris. The sequence goes on from NC_136472.1 coordinate 79,337,169, forward strand.
CTCTCCTTTAAAATTCTTTATACTTAATTTTTGTACTTTTAAAACTTTAAAAACATTGGAGAGTATTGCATTTGATTTTAATAATTGAATAATATTCCAAACCTGTAATTTACATCTTGGAAAAAAAGTCTACTAGAAATGTCAGATTATTTTCTTGGAACACATTTTCAACAATGAAAATCCATTCATACTTGCAATGTCAAGATTTTACCAGAGGATAGAAGAGTAAGGAAAAGGAAGCACTTGCTAAAGAACTCAACTTGAAACACTCAAAGCCCAAAAGTCCTTCAGAATTGAAGAATGGATTCTTATGTGAAATAATAAACATTAATATAGTGTTATTACATGATTATTATTATGTCATAATGCTTACTATCATTAATGTCCTAAAACTATTTTAAGAATTTTTACATTTCCTTTATTTTTAATCTTCATGAAACTGAGATAAATTTTTTTATTATTCTTATTTTACAAATTAAGCTTTGAGGCACAGAGATGTTAGATAATTTACTGAAAGTCCAGGACCTAGCCAGAAATAGAGCCCAGATAACAAATCCAGGTCATCTAACTTCAGGGCTATCTTTCTATCATAAAGCAATTAATAGAAAAAAATATGGATACAGAGATATGCTTCAAACAATAGGCAGATACCTATAGCACAATTCTAAATTTAACCATCTAGCTCCCTTGTAGAGTACTGAAGACACAATTGCTGGGGATAGTTCTTATATGTCTGTATGGTTTCTCCTTCTATCTAAATTCTCATGCTGGTCAGACAATTTTCACTCTGCATCATTCAGAATTAAATTCTTGGCCATGTAGCCACTGACATTTCCTGGTTTTTGTGTGAATATTGTCAAATAAAAATCTTAGAATATTTCTGTAAATAGAGGATTTCAGTGTAGACGTCTTAGGTAAAATGCATGTTACTGGTGAATCAAACTTTCAGTGGGCACCTAGTTATGGAGTGCACACAGGATCACATGCACATGTGGACATGCACTGCCGCCCAGGCTCTGATTCAATTAAAGTGACAAGTAACATTCACCGCGAAGCAGGAGTTTTTGTGGTTGTTTGGATGCTAAGTATCTCAAAAGTTCCAGTTCTGTGTTTCTTTTGACCTACACCTTAATGGCTTACCTAGCTGACAAGTGTGCTTCCTAGACTTAAATAATCTATTTTTCCCAATCAATATTTGGTTAGCACCGGAAGGATATATTTCACTTTAGATGCCACTATGAAATCGTAATTTGGACTTACTCAGATGCCCTCAATCTTATTTCTATCAGATTTATTTTCTAGTAAGCATATGCAAATTTAGGTTTCCCTATCCTCTCCTAGGAGAATATTCATTATTTACTGCTATTGCTTTAATTTTCTGTCCATTTTGATACAGTGGGCTCAGCATTCCATGAAACACCAAATACATATTGAAATATTTTCCTGGCAAATATAAATTGTTACTTTTGCCTGAAGAACTGACCAGTATAAGATAGAATTGGGCACATGTAGGCATTCTTACTTATAGAACAAATTACTTGATACAAAATAAAATTTTTAACGTGGGACTTGTAATGACTTCATAATTCATAACCAGAAGATTTCTTATTCTTTCAAAAAAAGCTAGTTTGAGCTCCTCCCTTAGTTATGCTTAACTTTCTCTTTGCTGGTTTGGTTTTGCTTATTGTAAATCTTCATAATAAAAGAACATTTTTTAAACATCACAATTCCTATTATAGAATGTATTTTAATTACACAAGACTATTTGACAGTTTAATATACATACAAACAAGGAAAATCTATATGATAAACACATTTAAAGTTTCTTAAATTGATTTAATCTACTTTGTATTTTATTGTCATTATTATTATTATTATTATTATTATTATTATTTTGGTACCAGAATTGAACCTGGGGGTGCTTTAAGACTGAGCTCCATCCCCAGCCCTTTCTTATTTTGTGACAAGGTTTTATTAAATTTCCCAGTCTTGCCTCCAACTTGAGATCCTCCCTTAGCCCCTGAAGTAGCTGGAATTACAATTACGCACCACCACACTGGATATTCCATTCTTAGATTATTGAAGTAAGTGATTCTCCTTTTTTTTTCTTTTTTACAAACTACATTTTGATTCATTGTACACAAATGGGGTACATCATTTCGTTTCTATGGTTGTACATGATGTATATTCATACCATTCGTGTAATCATACATGTACATAGGGTAATGAATTATCCTTTGAAAACAATTATAAAAACAATTTTGAAAAAAAGAATAACAACCACTACCAATCTGATACATATATTTCTAGCAGTAATGTAACTTCAATAGATCTGAAAAACTGGATCTACTAGCTTCATTTTTGATTACTGAGTAAAAAAAACTGCTTTGCTATGTTGTCCTACAGAAAGGAAGAAACTTACTCTTTAAAGTAATTCCCATTCTTTTCCCTGCTTTATGGAATTTGTTCCTATGATTCTGTGATGGTATTTCAGAGAGGTCTGTAAACAATGCAACATTTTCTGCCAATAAAGAATCCAACTTCCTAAAAGAGTTTATAGGTTCTGTCTATATTATGTTTTGGTTATCACTCTAAAAATCTTCAGGCAGTGTCATAGGATGTTGTTGTCTAAAGATTAAGAGGTACATTAAGTTTATTTTATAATTCCTCATAGCATCGAATATAATAACCTTGTGCCTAGCATATAGTAGTATTTCAATAATATTGCACGGAGGGCTGAGAGTGCTTCTCAATAACTAAGCATTTGCTGAGAATGTGCAAGGCCCAGGTTCAACCCCCAGTATTGTACAGTAGTAGTAGTAGTAGTAGTAGTAGTAGTAGTAGCAGTGACAGTAATAGTAATAGTAGTAAGTTGTAATGTTTGCACTGAATGACTAAATCAGTGAAGGAAAGAGTTACACTTAGGTAGAATTGTTCATGGTAATGAAAAATACATCAATCACTGTTTGTTTATTTGTTTGTTTGTTTGTGTGTGTGTGTGTGTGTGTGTGTGTGTGTGCTATATTTGGTATATCCCAAATTCATCCCTCCCCGTTTTCCCTGCTGGTCAATCATTGTAGTCACAATTCTTCAACAGATCCACGAGTTTAATCACTTACTTTTTATACCCTTACTTATTCAAAGTTGGTAAAACAAACTTCAGTCCAGCAAGGTAACTTATATGAAATTTAGAACACTTAAGGTTCAGTGCCAGTTTGTCACCTATTTCTGATCTGAGATTGTTATAAGACACCTAAGGAAATAAGTTAAAAGAATAAGTCTTAAATTTTGTAATGTGTAAAGAAAATATAAATATTATTAGGGCTAATGGCTGAAATTAGATGCTCAGCATTTTACCTGGTTTCTTCCTAACTTTATTCTCTAACTGGTTGGTTTTATTTGTGGCATTTAGAACTAAATCCAAACTCATAACAGCAAAATAAGGACAAAATTAGTGGTTAACAGAGTGATTACCACTGGCTAAACATGGGTTTATATACTTACTCTTTATTCTTTGCAAGAATTATGTGAGTAGAAACAGGTGCTGTCCATGTAGTACAAATAGGGCATTGAACCTGTCGAAAGAAAACCAGTATATGCAAGGAAGCTCAGATATAAAAGTAGGAATGACTGATGCCCCCCCGCAACCTAATTAGCTACCACACTCCCTTCCCTCACATCCAAATGCTCATTTTTTCTAGTCTTTTCTCAGCATCTGCAGATATGAAAGTACTGAGTGTGAAAGCTTTTGCAACCTCTTCATTTGAGGAAATGAGAACCCAGAGAGAAATGGAAATTAGGCCACAAATTTAATGTAAAACAGAGGTCAGACTTGAGAGGCTTTATCTATTGAATAGCAGCAGTTTAAATAGCTGAAAGTCCCTTCTCACACAAAATAATCTCTGCAAATTCAATTCAGTTACATCAATGTGATTATGAACTATGTAATGACTTATGGAAATTTAAAGTTAGGAGCAAACAGATTGATTTGTGCTCTGCTGACCAGAGCCTATTCTGTAGGGACAGGCACAAATTTTATTTTTATGTAAATCACCTGAAATGCAGCTCTTTCTTCTAAATTATATGAAACTGGCATTTGCCCATGTGCATTATTTCCTGGGCAGCAGGAACCTTGGCTGGCACCTGAAAACCCAATGCAAATCCAAATGCGGATGGGGGCGAAAAGAGGGTGAAGTATTAGAGACAGAGGTGATTTCCATTTTCAATTTCAGAAATTGACAAATGCATTGAGGTTTGATGTCTATTTAGTGTGATTTAATAGAAAAGTTTGGATTTAGAATCAGAAAGGTTTGGGCTCAAATTCTATATGGTTGATTTTTTTTTTCCTTTGGAGAACTTGGCCTCTTATTTCTGGTGTTCATTTTTTTTCATTCTTTCAACAAATAGTTATTGAGAATGTCCTATTTTCCAGTCACTTGGTGAAAACCTCAGGAGATGAAAAATATTTGGTCCCTCATTAAAGCAGTTCACAGTCCACAGGTTTCATATAAATTCAGTCATATGCTTTGTAATACTGGAATAAGATAATGGTGGAGGTGAGGAAAGATGGAACATTATATGAAGGTATCCACTTCACTTTAATCAGGCAGGCTTCTGAGTGAAGTTAACGCTTGAGAAATAAATTTATTGATGGTCACTCAAGGCAACTGTATGCATTTAGCAGGGCCATTGTTGGGAATAAATGCCACAATATATGGAAGGACTGATCCTGATGACTTATGTCAAGTGATATTTTTGTAGTGAAAATGTTCTAATATAAATCCAGGAATTAGCTCTTGCTTTTCAAAACCTGTTCTGCTGCTGTATTTAAACAAACATTTTGTTAATATCTTAGTCATTCTCATTTTGTGCCCATAACTGACACTCACCAGAATGTGAGACTCAAAGTCTGGAACTCCCATAGTGGCAAAGGAATATTCAAAATATTACATTCCAACTCAAACATACTTCCAATAACTGGCAATGTAAATGTTGTCAAGTTGCTCCCACTCCACCTGCCACACACAAAAGAAAGTACTTGGGATGAATGAGGTCACCTGTCCATATGAATGAGAACCTGTCCATATACTCTTGCCTTAATTATACTCACCCTCTTCCCATTTTCCAAACCCCCTAATCTGTAGGCTCCTACTTCTGGACTCCATATTTCCTTCTTGGTTTTGCTTCTTGTTTCCACATCTTTGTTTTAAAAATGCCTGAATCATTACATCAAAGTTGTTTGTCTGTGACTCCCAAAGCATGAAAGATTTATGAAGAAGTATTTGCATTTTATAAGAGATCTGAGTGGTACAATAATTTAAGAAACATTTCCAGACTTCAGATGGTGTCCTCCCCACCATCTCCCAGAATGAGAGCATATATATGTATATGTATATATACATACATATATCATTTAACTAGATTAAATTGTATAATTTAATACAGGCCACAACAGTAATCAGAGAGAGAGGGAGAGAGAGACTTGTACTGTTAGTTGGTGTGTGTTATTTCCAACTGAACATTTGCAATTTAAAAAAGCTTGTAAGAACATAAATGAAACACCAGGAATGTTCCAAAGGCAGGTCCTTACTTAATTCAAAGAGAGAGCCTTGGGAATTGTCATTCTTTCAAGTACCATGTTCACATTTTTCATTTCAGGACTGCTAAAAATGCTATCATAAATATTTTGTACATATTTTGGTGCACATATGTGCAGTATTGGGAATGTACCTAGAATTTTAACTAATGGACTCTTGGGTATAAGTACATTTATCTTTAGTAGGTACTGCCAAACAGTTTTTTCAAAAAGGTTCTAACAGTTTGCATGCCCACCAAGAGTTGATAAATGTATTTTTTTCTTATTCTCACCAGCACTCGATATTTTTAACCTTTTTAATATTTACCTTTCTAAGGGATATAGAGTAACATTGACTGATGGTTTTAATTTGCTTTTCCTTGAAAGCTAATGGAAAAAAATTCACTTTTCATATGTTAACTCACCATTGGAGTACACTCATTTTTAATGTTTCTGTTCTGTTACTTGCTCATTTTTTCTAATTGGGTTGATTTTACAAGTAGGTAGAATAATGGGCCTCCAAATATCCACATCCTTAGAAACTGTAAATATATGAATAATGTTATCTTATATAGAAAAAGGGGACTTTTAGATATCATTGAGATTAAGGATCTTCAGTATGATAATGTGAGAAAATTTTTAAATAAATTTTTTAAATTTTACCTTTTGCATTTTATTTTCTAATTGTTGATTGCATGTGGAAATTGACTGACATTTTTTATGAACCTTATACAAAAGAACTTTTTTTCCCCTCCAGTCTCCACTGAGTTTTCTCAAGGTGAATGATGTTTGCCTTGACCGCTTCTATTCAGCTTTGTACTGAAATTTTGCCACTGCTAAAATTCAAGGACATAAAAATAAATAGTACCAAGATTTAAAGAAAGATGCAAACCTATTTTCATTCCCAAAGGTCATCTATGTAATCATATGAATGTAAGGTTTAAAAATCTTCTAAAAACCTTTACAAAGTTGGAGAGAACAATATATAGTATAGTAGTTTAGTATATAAAATAGTATTCCTGCATACTCACAAAGAAAAATATGAAGTTAGAGTTTTAAAGCAAAACTATATTATCAGACATGAATTATTTAAGAACAAGTCTGTCAAAAGATACACAAGATATATAAAGATTCGTTTTTCCACCCACTTTCTACCTATTAGACATTAGGTAAGATCTTCATGAGATCATGTTTCCTAAAAAAAAAAAAAAAAGTGAATGTTTTTCATCATCCATGGTAGGGTGAAGATTGAGATATTTGTAGGAGAGTTCCTAGTACGACGATACCACATAGGAGAAAAATTAAATAAATGAAAATTGCTGTTTGAGATTTAGTCCCACCTAGAAACAATTTCACAGAAAATAATTTCTTAGTGGAAAATCTAATGAAAAACAAATTGACAGTGCAAACTTGGAGAGGCCCATCCACAGGTGTAAAGAGGTATGACTTTGAACTGGCGAGGGAAGAGTACTGGTTCTTGAGCCTGGCATTGTCTCAGAGGAGGAGATGGATAGCAAGACCATCAGTTGTGGGGTAATTCAACTGCTGGACTGTGATGCCAGTTCAGGCAAGGAGTGGGATTTCTATCTCCTTTTGTCCTCTGAAAACCCACTGATGAGTCCCATTGGTTGAATTCAGTGAGAAGCCAGAAGTCAAGGAGATGTGTGAGACGTAGTTCCAGAAATTAGCCACATTTATGCACACAGAAGGAAAAAGAGAGGAAAGAGGGTGAGGTTAGGGGTATCAAATGAAGAATAACATGTACAATTCCATTTCTTTCTAGAAAAAGAGTTCCTACGAATACAAAGATTCTCAGCTTCGTTTGTCTTCAAGCCACCTGGCTCTGTGGAAGTTCAGTAGCATGCCATAATTTGGCCATGTCTCTTAGACAAATGAGGTTGCAAGCTGACTTAATGATACCAGTGGCATATTACCACCTATAATGCATAGTAATTTTTCAACATTTGACATGAAGTAATTAAAATTCTGCAGAGTAACAGGACCTGTCCTAATTTTCTCATTTATTATGAAATGTTATTGGACAAAAGCAAGTAGATTGTAGTAACCCATCAATATAGGCAAGTAGTTTAATAGAAAATTCCAGATTAATAAAACCTAACCCATTTTACGTGATGGAACCAGATTGGCACAGTTGACTGAGCTCCTCAAACTGTGATCCAAATTGCCTCTTCCTACATGCACATTTTCACATTGATACCTTTGCTCACGCAGTGTCCCTCTACTTAAAATGCTATCTGCTTCCATTACTGCATGTTGAAATATTATCCATTTTTTGCAGGCTCAAATGAGACCTCAATGTCAACATTTTTCTGTCTTTCCACTTAAAAAAAAAAAAAAAACTTTGTCTCCCAGTCTGTACATTATTTTAGCAAAACTTCTAGATATTGAATTCTTTGAAGGTCAGAGTGAATCCTGTTCTCTGTTTCTCCAGCATTCATCATATTGCATGGCATATATGGATGCTCAAAGTTTCCAAAAAACCTTAGAAATGTTCTTAATACTTGATCCCTTTTTTACCTCATTTTTAATCCTAGCAATAACTGAGTTCTGTCCATCATATTTGTTTTATTAGTTCTTTCATATTCCTTCTCTCTGCCTGTGTCTTAGTATCCACCATCACAGTCTCTTCCCTAGTCTCTACAGTGTGTACCTTAATCATTTTGATTTCCTCAATAACACTTATTTCTCCAACAGACTGATGAAACAAAAACAAAACAGCAAGACGAAGTCCAGTCTTAATCTTCCCTGTTTCAAACCCTTTACTTCTTGTTTTAAATACCTAACTCAGCATGTGATCCAGAGTCCTTCCAGAGATCATTCCTAATTTCCCAGCCTCATCTCCTATCATTTTCCAGAAACTCTTCAGCTTCATATCAAGCTGCAGCACTAGGTTTTGAGCCAAATCCCCTTTTTTCGTTTTTTTGAGACAGGGTCTCACTATTAAGTTGGAGTGACTGGCCTTAAATTTAGGATCCTCCTGCCTCAGCCTTGCCAGTTGATGGGATCACTGGTGTCTGATTCTTTCAGATCCCCAGCCTTTACGTGTGATGTTATGGAAATTTCAGGACATAGCCTTCTCAACAACCACATTGTCTTTCTCACCAGTTTCTTTGCATTCTTCTAGCTTAGTTCATGATTCTCCTAAATGCTTCTTCTTTACCTCCACATTTTCCCAATCTGTACATACTTTAAAATTTTTTATTTTATTTCAGTTGTTCTAATTAGTTGTACATGACAGTAGAAAGCATTTAAACATTTTGATAGATCATACATGTAGAGTGTAACCTCTCATTTTTCAGATTATACATATTATATACACTTTATCTCATAATTTCTCATTCTGGATTAGAGACCATTTCTAGATGTGGTGTTCTCTGAAGATCAGAATCAATTTCTATTCTTCTTTGCATTTCTAGCATTCATTACATTACATGGTCTATCTGGATGCTCAATAAATGCTTACTGGAAAAAACTAAAATTGAATTCATAGATTCAGTCAATTTTCTGATTGAATTTTATTTGCTATGATAAGTATATGACTGAAAATGGAGATTCTCATTACTAAAGCGTCAGGCTCCTTGAAGGCCTTTCTCAGCATGGCTTCAATCTCCGGCCTTATCCTCAGGCCTGCAAAGTCCAGAAATAATTTTGATAAATCAGTTTATTGAGAATCTCCCAGCCTGGATATCTGGACTGCCTTCATTAAAAACCCCCAACTGGTTAGCAAGAATTCCCGCTACACTTGATGTCACATCTTAATAAATTTCTATTCACCAATCTCTTAATCCTCTACACAGATCCTCGGCTATAAATCCCCATGTCCTTGAAGTATTCAGAATTGAATCCAGTTCTGTATTGATATCTCTTTTCTCCAATTGCAATAGTTTCTTAATATAAACCTTTTTGCAACTTTTGTTACTACCCAGTGTTAGTTTCCTTTTACACTGAACAGTTTTTTTTCTCCAAAAACAATCATATTGTTTGGTTATTTAAGCATTGTTTAAATCTGACTCAACTCATTGTATAGCACAATCTATGAGCATTAAAAAATTAAGTTTTAAAATATTCTGGCTATTCAGTATATCTACATTATGCCAAATAGTACTTAGTATTAGTGATATTACCTCTTGCTGAATTGTCTAAATCACTTATTTTATCCCATAAATTTAGCCAAGGATGTAGTAGGCTACTTTTTCATGGAGTGGGTGTTATTTGTGGCCTATGGCCTCCTATATGTCAGCACCAGTTGGATGATTAGGATGTGAGTCATACTCCAAGTAAGCAGGGTTATATTGCAAATAATGGGGAAAGTTAACATAGTGAGGCTTACCAAAATAGTGGGTGAATGTACCCAACTAGCAATAAAGAAAGGAGTAGTAGCAATTGTCCTGAAACCAATGGTGCATTCTGTTGAAATATCTTATTCTAATTCACATTGCCTTATACAATATGCTAGAATGTTTAAATCAATCTTAAGAAATAATTCAATGTAGAATTCCTTGACTCATTCAGGGATTTTCTTTTCAATATTTACTAATATTTTATGTATGATTCTCTCCTATTTATACAACTTAAAATCCAGTAGAAGATATATGAAAATAATTGCCCAAATAATCATTTGCCAATAAAATTTTTAAAATAAACTTTGTCATTCATCAATATTTAAAATCAATGAGGTCCAAATACAGACCTCCTATTTGAAAATTATAAACCCCATCTATACTACAGCATTCGGGGAACATGGGAAATAAAATGATATGTATCTGATGTATACTATCTGCAGATGCTTTAACACTTGCTGTTTTCACAATAATGCTGTTTGTGGGACTATCCAAACAACTTTCCTTTAATGCAACCATAGCTCAGAGAGAATGAGGGACATTCTCACATCCCATATCAGAGGTGGGACTCAAACCTAACCCTGTCAAATTCAAGATCCTTCCTAATAGCCTAATATAGAACAATAACAATAACGCAATTTAAAAATTACAAAGAAAACTAAGTAATTATTTTGGATGAATAATGAGACACTGGAATTCAAACTTTACATTTTAGTTTTATCTAGCTTCCACTGAGAGACTCTGATATATTCAAATACAGTGTTTTATACAAAAACAAACACAAAAGTAACCTTAACTATTCTTGTACCAACCAAAGAAGAGAGACATTATTACCATGCCCATTCAACTGAAAAAGACTCAAGCCCAGAAAGGATAAAATGACTTGCCCAGAATCACACAGCTTATGTATGCAACATCTGCAAAACAAGAGGAGTTTAAAAGTAAGGTTCTTTCTTCAGTATGTTGTTTCACACTTTTTGAATTTATTGCCTAATTTATAGATCTCTTTTCCTTTTGATTCTTTTTTTGGCAAAATGGACTTTTAAAAATACATTTTTCAGTTATATTGTTAGGTATCAAATAATTTTTATGTTTTCATTTCTACCATAAAGCCAGAAATCTTCAAGCTCATATAACAGTTGTTAGCCTTAAAATATGCAATGACTTCCAAATTATCTTGCCAAATGAGTTCAGCAACAAATACCCTGATGGTCATAACATTAATATAATCATAAAAGTACCATTACATTAATTAGAACTTTGTAAATGCTGTAATTAAGATATTCTGTGACAGCTGTCTTTCCTGTCCCTTAGCGTTCCCAAGAAATCTCCCAACACCACTTATTTCTGAACCATCATCTGCCTAGAGCTGGGAGAGGCCATCTGTTAGCGTATTTGAAATGTTAAGTGACAAAGGGATTTCAAAGTATTATATCCTTCAGAATTCTTTTATTGGGGGGGGGGAGAAAAAGAAGCAGCACTCAGCAACCTTTCCTAAGTGATTTTTAGCTAAACCAAGTAGTGGGGAAAACTGGTTTTATTTTCACACATGCATCAGCATTAAATGGTGGAAACAAGGAAACAAGTCTGGGGTTTGGAGTCACATGGATCTGACTTTTTGGCAGTGTGACAAAGGACACGTTACTTAACCTCTCTGAGCCTCTGTTTATCCATTTTTATGACAGGAAAACATCTTAAATGAACACATACCTACTTTGTATTACTGTTGAGAAATATAATTTTATATGTAATGACTTGTTAGATTTCCAATGAAGGCTAATTTTATTTAAGGTTTCAGACTGACCCTAGCTATCTTAAGCAGGTTTGGAAAATGTGTTTATTTCCATTCTCGAAAATACATCTCACATCAGAATATACTTATTTTTATCAAGCCTAAGAGGTGACAAACAGGGTCTTACTATGTCAGAGAGAGTCATTCAGGGATTCCATTACTATGATAGTCCACTATTTATTTGATTTTAAGCAAATCACTTCACTACTTTAGACCTCAAGAAAAAGATGAAAAAGAGGAAATACATAGATAGCTTTACTGTTGGAAAAGTAAATTAAAATAGCTATAATAACAGCTCATATTTTTTTTCTCATCTTTGATGCTTCTATTATTATTCATGTTGTTATGCGTTTCAATGAGTCAACACTGCACACCCCATTAACTCTGCTGTAAACTCTAATCTATGCAGTAGATGTTGCCATTAAGACCATTTTTAGAGATAAGGAAATGAAGTTCTAGATTAAGTGGACTGCTCAATGTCCTGTAGTTTATAACTGACAGAGCCTAGACAAAAATGTTCAAACTAACTCATACCAAAGGGCACATGTTTAATATTTTCTGCTAGGACTCTGCAACCAAAAAAGTACTGCCTCATAGGAATTTTTTCATGCTTCCCTCTCTCCTTCTCCTTCTTTTTCTGTTCATTACTTGCCTCCTCTCCTCCTCCTTATTTCTGTCTGTAATGCAGTTATTGAGCTTTAGAGATGTTAGAGTTTGACCAAGGCTACAAAACTAATGACTATCAGAAGCTTATTTAAACCTAGTTCAACCTTGTCCTCGTTGATTTTCATGCCAGAATTCTCTCTGCTTGTTTAAAGGGTTCCTAGATATTTTACACAACCTGGAAAAATACCCTTTCCTAGGACGCTTCTGACTAAGTTCTAACTGACAAAATGATGCGCACTTTGTGACATGATTTAGTTACTGATGACTTGGTTAAAACAGATTTACAAAAAATCTGGTATCTTGCCTTTTGCACAAGAAATCATAAGAGATTGAAACTGTAGGGTATGAGTATCGATTTGATATCCAAGGACTTGGATCAAGCATCTCTTAATGGTCTTGAGGGAATGAACATTATACTTTTAAGGTGTGCTGATTATATGAGTTCAGGTATACTCAGAGGTGTTTCCCCTTTGCATGTCTGAAGATAATACAGGAGGGCAAAGGTCATGACCAATTAATCTGTACACATTTCAATTGTTCTTATCTTTTAAACATATTAGCAGCCTCTACTTGAAGGAAATCAACTTTAGATAAGTAATGTCAACATTATTTACATTATCTATGAAGCAAAATCTACTTATTTAATAATATATAACAGAGAAGAGCAATTTTAATTTTAAAAAACAATAAGAGTAGCAATGAAAATTTAACTTTTTACAGTGTATGCATTCATAAAGGAGTTGCTGTTCCAGACCTGCCTCTGGAAGAGATAATTGATTGTGAAATCTTTTTGGTATCTCTGCTCTCAACTCAGTATACATAACTCATTCAAAGAGTTAATGCTAGTGATATTACATTAGATACTGAGATGAAAGTATCTATTCTTAACCACAGTATTGCACTGGATACTAGTATCCAGTATCTATTATTAATAGTGATATTACAGATTCTGTGGAAATAGTATCTAATAAAATCACACTAGAGTTGTGGTCCATTATGTTTTCTACTTATGCTATTTAACTACTGAAAGCTCATTCATAGGGCACTGAACATGGGTTGGAAACTTCTGTAACTAAGCCTATTACTTACCTGTACCTTGAGGATGGGATTTGATTATTACTAATGTTAAGGCAAGGGCAATGTATGAAGTTCATGTTTTGCCAAACCTAAGTTCACTGGGATATCTGTTTGAGACTGGAAATACTTGCTGGTTCAAGACTAAGATTGAACTGGTGGGGAAATGAAGCAACCTCAAATGTAAGCTTAAGCATTAAAAGAAAAACAAATCCTGGAAATTATTTATTATAACAAATAGAAAAAACATGAAGAAATTCATAAGCAAGTAAGAGACTAAGGAGAAAGTAACTATTTTAATTAAAATATCGAGATAAGAGATGAAAGAGATGAATGTAATTTTTTTGAAAATACAAAATCAATTATCAGAATTAGAATATACATTAAAGTCAGTAAATATCAAAGGGATTTCAGTGAGAAATAGAATTAGAACATTGAGCACAAATGTAATGTTTCTGAGATATTTAGAAAACACTCAATGTATTAAAATAATAAGAGAATTAATTTTAAAATTCAAAATAGAAATCCAGTGTAAAGCATATTATTTGTTTTGAGGGGAAAAACAGAATAATTACAATAAGAACAATAATTAAAAATATACATAATTTTTTTTTCTGAGTTTAACACAGATCCATGCACATAAAATGAAAATGAAAGGGACTGCAAAATTTCAAGTAAATCTAATTTCTCTTTGTATTAACTGTAGGTATGGCTGGCAGCTGTAGTTCTCAATTTCAAGAGAATTGAACTTCTGAACTTCATTGGAATAACCTGTAATCTAAAATGAGTGAATGCAAAAGGAAGAAATATTATAATCTGGAAAAAATAGATCACTGCTTTCAGCCAGAGCTCTGATAATTATTTATTCAACTTTGAAAAAAATATACATTGAACCTTGAACACACTCCGAGATTCTGAGACTGATTGGGTAATCATGCATAAAGTGTTTCATTGCTGTAGGTGAACTTTTTATATTCACCACTGGTTGGGAACTACCAATTAATACTTTAAGAATAGTAATTGACATAACCAGAAGTGTATTATGTGTTAGGTTCTATATGTTTATTATAATTTTAAAAAATTTTTTATTTGCTCTAATTAGTTATACATGACCATAGAATGCATTATTTTAATCATATTTAATCATTTATGTGTGTGTGCATATATATATATATGCACACACACATAACTTTGTCCCTTAGTTCTCCAAAAATTCAAATAACTTTTCATCTTTTTCTATGATTATTTATTATCTCCTTACTGAATACCATTTTAAGATTTCTCTTAGATGATAAAGCAATGGTAAGGAATGACTTTTTTAGTGTACTTCAGTGAACTGACTGGTGCCCAAGGGACCACTGAGCCCCAAAGGGATTAGAAAATACCAGGAAGTTCTTTAAATACCTGATAGGTAATAGAAATACTAGATAGTGGATAGTGTTCACATTGGAGTTGGTTTAAAAAGACCATTTGTCCCAGATTTTACTAGTTACTTAAATATATCTGAACTACTGTGACTATTGGTTTACTTTTTTTAAGAAGTAAAAAAAAACACCTACCTTATATGGTTAATGTCACCTAGGCTTAGAGTGAGATACAGTGCCATTCGATCATTTCTTTCAGTTGTTTGGGGAATAACCACCTGGACCAGAATGTGATGTATTTTACTGACTTCATTCACTATTCATTCATTCAGTTAAATCTGCATGCAGGATGGTTTTCCTGTCATAGAACGGTTGCCCATTATGCACATATGTTTAGCTCAACAATTTACCTGTAACTTGTCCCTAAGAATTTTAAGGGATTTCCATTAAGAAAGTCTACTTAAATTCAAGCCATTTTCTATCCTGAGCACCATAAGTATATTTTCTGAATCAAGTGTTGGAAGTTTCTATCTAGCCTTTCTTTTAGAGTTTAAAGAATTTCAGTTTTGCTACTGAGATGGGATCTGAAAAATAATTCAATGTTCCCATGTTTTGAAAAGGGCAAAAGTTCCCAGAAAAGTGAAATCTCTTGCCCAAAGTAATGAACATTTGGTAGCTCATGTGATTAAACCAGTGTTTCCTCTTCCTTAGTCCAGCCGTATTGTGTTCATCTGTGCTACCAGAGCTGAACTCAATCAGTGATGAGTGATAAATTAAAATGCAACCTGTTTGAATGTTATTTCTGATTTTAGAGTTTCTGAATTACTCAAGTGCAAAAATACAAACTTCTCAAATATTCTCCAGGATGTCTCTTAGTCATCAAATTTTCAGAAGTTTTGTTAACAACTCTTTATAAACTTACCCTTATTCTTAATCATTTCCTTAAACAACATTCCAGGAGACTTCAAGAATTGTGTTGAGTCAATACAATTGCATTTATAATTCAGACATCTTGAGGATAAATTATGTTTGCTCTTGCTGCCACCAATCATTGCTCCACTTTTAGTAACTCATTGGACATTGATCAATTCAAGGTCATCTACCTTCAATAATCAGGCAAGTGCCATCAGATCTCTGAGTTCTGCAAACAAAAGTAGTTTACATTTCAGCATATAAAATATAGTTGAAAATAAAAGAAAATGGTTTTCTAGTTCAAAATACCCAACACAAATTGTGTCAAATCGATGAACTACGAACCTCAACATAAGCTGTTTTCTGCTATAACATTTTGGATTTTGAGTCAATGGATTCACCAAGAGTTCAAGTGTTTTGGGGAGAGCCATTCTAGAGCTTTTAACTTTTGAGTTCAGATGACTGCTTTATAATAAATACCCTCTTCACAAATCTTTTAAATTGATGATGGAAGTTCACGTAAGATGTTAGATTTTTATTTGCACTTTTTTCTTTTGGGTGTTTGGACTTGAACCCAAGGGTTCCTGCATGCTATGCACGTACTCTTTGATTGAGGGACGTTCCCAGGTCTCAAACTCTTCTAAAACGTAAGTAGTAGCTTATAGGAAATGGAAATTCATATGGTGGCTATTTCTTGCTCAGTAATTGTATAATAATTATATGGTTGGTCATCATATATTAAGTCTACAATATAGTTTGTCCACATGACATGTTGCTGACAAAGTTACACAGGCCTAGAATCTTAATCTGATTGTGCAGTTTGCTGTTCAAATCTGGAGGTTACTGAATCAGTTTTGTTGTTGTTGTTGTTTTGTTATTTGTTAATTTGTGGATTTTAGTTTTTAAAATTTTGACAACACCAATTTCAGAGGTCTGTGGTGAAGATTAAGTTGAATCATGTATTTGTGATACTTTGCCTAAGCATCGACTAGTTATCAGATCACACATTCAGGTTAGATATTGTTTTATTGTCATTATTTATTCATATCTGCAAGTGATCTTCAAAATTATTATTATTATCCACTCAAAGGAGTCTCTAAATTGCAGAATCAGAATCTGAAACCAGATATTTCATTGTGCATAAGTAATAATCTAGATTCGAGAGACCACATCCTGTGGTTTCCTGTACATCTCCTTATTTTCTATATGGGAATGTTGTAATCACATGGTTTCTAATTTTGGCTCTACCCTTCAGTTCACAGATGAAAACAGGGTTACTGAAAACTTATGATAAGGTTTCTAAAACCTCAGTTTTTTTCCACTGATATTTTATTTATAAAAGTGCAATATATCACCTAATGTATGCATACTTTTCAATGTATCAGCATCAATTTGGAAAGATAAGTTTAAATTGAGGTGTGTTTTAAATCCATGCATCATTCACCTGTCAAATAATATTCACATGAAATAGACAATTTGTTGTGTTCTATTTTAATTTTGTAGAGTCTCTGTAATGATCTATTTCTGTATCAGTCCTCATCCTACAAATCTCACAATGAATTCCATTGAGCAATATCTCAAATGTATTATTCAGAAATGAACAAAATTGAAAAAAAATGCATTTTCTACCTTCAAGGAATCATAGTATAGTAATAAGAACTGACATATAAACAAATAGTTTCAGTAAATATGGAAATTTTAATGATAACAAAAACCACAAGGTAAATGAAAGGACAGAGGAAAGCTCCTAAGCCAGCTCTCAGAACCAAAGTCATATGGGATAGTAAGCCATCAAGATAGTAATTAAGAAGGGTACTGACTTTTAAATGTAGCAAAAAGGGAAGAAAAACTTTTTAAAAATCTCTTATACATATTGCCCTGTTAGCAAAAGAAATACTTAAACATTTGGAATAATTTAAAATCACTAAGTACCAGACAGTTGTGAACAGTGAAAATAGCTGCAGTTCATTGAGCCCCAGTACAATAACAATTTACTAATATTGCCCTTGTATTTCTGCAGTTTAATCATTTTGCTCAATTTTCTTAACTTGATCTTTATTGGTGTAGGGCAGCTGGCTTAGCATGTGGTGGTAGGTGCTATTAATTTGTAAAATACATTACACAGCAACAGCTTAAAAGAATCAATAAAGTTATTGTATGTCCTGACTCATCATGTCCTTGTTTAGATTAGCAATGCATATTTTTACATATATTAGAGCAGTATCAGGGAACTTAAAGTCACCGGGATGAAGAGTCAGAGTCAACAAGTAGTGATGCAAAACTGCCTCTGAAAATGAGGTGAACAGATTCTGTGGGTCACATTTTACTCCTACTTCTAACATTGTGTGAAAAAGTATTATAATCATGACTAATAATACTAATTTTAAGAATGCCTTAATGTTTTAAAGACTCTACTTTTAATGCACTTTCACAAATTCATCTTCTTTAAGCTCCCATCCCATGTGAGATCTATAAAACATAAAACATCTGTGCTCTTTGGATGATAATAATGCACAGATCATGTTTCTGAAAGTATGAGATAATCTAAAATAACATGTAGTTGAACCACGTTATTCTTTCCATAGTTTGAATCCCAATCACCGGACAAGATAGTAAATGGCTCAGAAATTAATTCAAAGTACTTTAGGAACAGTCATATTAAAAAAAAAATAGAGAAACATCCATCCATTTACTGAGTACCTATGATAAAACAAGCCCTACACTACCTGCTAGAAATACAATAATAAAAAAATATAGTCATGCCCCCCTAGGGAGTTGACGGACTATCTGAGGGATATAGCAATGAGAGTGCATGGAGAAATACCAGATGCCTTGAATGTAGAGAGAAAACATCATGAAAAGGATTTTAATCCCTGTTAAGGAGCTTAGATTTTAGTCCAAAAACAAAATAAATTTCTTTAGGACTTTTGCAAAAGAAATTTTGTTTCTAGAAAGGTCAAACCAGGTGCCACAATGACATGAATCTGTCTTAGTAGACAAAAAGCTGGTGAGTCGGTGAAGAGGAGTTGTAGTAACCCAAGGAGTGCAGAAGTGGGTTAGAGATTGCCATGTATTTAAAATATCAAGGGGTAAGAAGCAATAAAACATTCTTATTGGACAGAGTGGAGGACTGTGAGGAAGAGGAGAGAGTCAGATGAACCCCAAATTTGTAACCTGTAGACCTCAAAGGAAAGCAATGTCATTCCCTATGAGGAGTGTCACCAAGGGACAAACCTAAATAAACCCTCTAGCTTTGCTCACTTGTAGTTGATTTTAAAAGACACTAACATTGGAGGTCACACAGCTGTACATAATATTATTAGTCTCCCCCTAGCTTTGCTGCAAATGACACCTCTGACTGAATTGACCTAGTAGGTTAAAACTGCTGTGTGCAAAGATGCTTTTCACTCTCTCTCCCTATCCTCTGGGGGAAAGATGCCTTTCTCTATCTCTCCCATCCTCTGGAAATGTTTTTGTTTGTTTTGTTTGATTTTTTGTACCCTATTAATTAACTTCACACTTAGTTATTCCTGGGAAAAGAAACTGAAAGAATATAAGTTATAAGACTGTAATCAACAACATTTTAGATTTACAGGATCCAGGACATCTAATAACCTACAGGTAACAGTAACATGTGCATCAGAAAATCAGACAGTCCCCAAATTTGTATCTTCCTGGATATCCACTTATCTGATATACCTCCTCAAAAATCCCTATGTAAGTCTTGCATCTGCAACTTCTACAAAAGAGTGATTTTTTTTTTTAAATTTTGAAGACAAGAGTCCTCATTTTGCAATTTCTTGGTTTTCTTCCAGTGAAACTCTTTCTTCATGACTTTTTCCAATACGTGGCTTCATGAGCAACATATATATATATATATATATATATATCTTTAGTGGGTAAACTAAAAGACTGTTTTCTACACATGGAATTCATCATACAAAGTGTTGTTGAATTGCTGTTACTCTTTCACCCCTTGTTAAAATCAGGAGGTTTTATGAATTTTATAGTCCTAGAATTTAACAAATGCTCAATATATATTTACAGAATTAATGAAAGAAAAATGAGTGAGTATGTAAATGAATGAATACATTATTGTATATTACTTGGTTTGAAATTTGGATCACTTCTTAGAAGAAGGAAAAGTAGATGTGATGATGTACGTTTTAGAGTTGAGAATTCTGGTATAGGTATCTGATGTTGGAAGCACTTAACCAAGGTTACCCAGCAGGTAGACATGAATATAAAGACCGGACTGCCATTGCTGACAGTCATACTTCAGTGTGCTTTTCCCTGCTGCTGCCAACTTCTCAGTTGCTAACTGCTTTTGGATTGTCCCACCCCAATGAAAAAGTTCATGTGAGTTATAGGTTTTCTACTTTCAAACTAGCCAAGAGATGTGCACAGAATTTCCCCTTAAATTTCTTGCTACTATGGTGCACCTCATAATTAAAATTCCCATAATTAATGAGGGCAAGTAGTTGGCCAATAGCTGTTCCCAAGTTTTGCACAACAAGCAAAACATCAGCATCCATGGTGAATTTAACAAAATGTGTGCACATGCTGGTGAGGGTAAAAATGTTCCCTTTAATCTCAAAAATAGCATGCTTGTGTTTGGTATGCTGTGTGAATGTGCTCGGCAGAGAGGATAACCTCGTTGCTCCCACATGATCAAACCCAGGAGTCAAAGTCAGAGCTGCAGTAATTTGGGCTAGAGTTCTGCAATCTCTGTAAACAGTTTCCATACAGTACTTGGAGAAATTATTCAAAGAAAGACACGCAGAGTCAATGTAAAAAATGGTTTCTGAAACATTCCACAGCTAAGCAGTTACTTCTTACCCACATGCACACTTTAGATGTTCAGGAGTTTTGGAGACATGCTGTTTATTTTAAAAGTTATTATTAAACATAACTATGTAAGTAGTGTTCTAGCTAGCTACATAGACAACGGAAACAAGGCTTAGACTATATGGGGGCACTTAGAATAGCAGAGGAGATGGAAGCGAAAATCAAACGATACAATCCACACAGTCACAGAGGCTTCCTGATGGGTGAATGAAAAGGGTCAGAAAGGAGCAATCAAAAGCAGAGGGCATGAATCCTGGTCAAGCTACCATGAGTTTTGGGAACTAAACAAGTCATAACTTTCAGAGTACTGACCGCATCTCTTCAAAAGGACACTAATGGCTCTTATTCAATACGTTATTAAAGAAGTTACTTATTATTTTGAATGGATCTGAGTCAGTTACAGGTTGTGGATGAGATCTGGGCAACACTGGGGGACATGCAGTGTCTCAGGAGCTGCCAGAAGGGAGTACTCTGAATAAAAGGAAGATTTATGCACTTTGAGTTGACCTTTGTGCAGGGTGATAGATAGGGGTCTAGTTTCACTCCTCTATAAATATCTATCGCGTTTTCCCAGAACGATCTGCTAAAATCACTCTTCTCCACCTTACACTTTTAGCACATTTGTCAAAAATGAGATGATCCTTAACTTTTAGTCTGCTGATATGGTGAATGACATTTATTGATTTCCAGATGTTGAACCAACCTTGCATCCCTGGGATAAAACCCACTTGGTCGTGGTGCACTATCTTTTTAAATATATTTTTGTATGCGATTTGCTAAAATTTTGTTGACAATTTTTGCATCAATGTTCATTAAGAATATTGGTCTGAAATTTTCTTTCCTTGATGAGTCTCTGTCTGGTTTTGGTATCAGGGTGATATTGGATTCATAGAATGAGTTTGGGAGGGTTCCCTCCTCTTCAATTTATGGAATACTTTGAGAAGTATTGGAATGAGCTCTTCTTTAAAGGTTTTGTAGAACTCGGCTGAGAACCCATCTGGTCCCGGACTTTTCTTTGTTGGTAGACTTTTGATGACCTCTTCTATTTCATTGCTTGAAATTGATTTATTTAAGTTGTGTATGTTCTCCTCGCTCAGTTTAGGTAATTCATATGTCTCTAGAAACTTGTTGATGTCTTCGAGGTTTTCTGTTTTGTTGGAGTATAGATTTTCAAAATAGCTTCTAATTATGTTTTGTATTTCTCTCATGTCTGTTGTGATATTTCCATGTTCATTCCGAATTTTAGTAATTTGAGTTTTCTCCCTCTTTCTCTTTGTTAGTGTGGCAGAGGGTTTATCAATTTTGTTTATTTTTTCAAAGAACCAACTATTTATTTTGTTAATTTTTCCAATTGTTTCTTTTGTTTCAATTTCATTGATTTCGGCTCTGATTTTAACTATTTCCTGTCTTCTACTACTTTTGGTGTTGGTCTGCTCTTCTTTTTCTAGGGCTTTGAGCTGTAACGTTAAGTCGTTTATTTGTTGATTATTTCAATAGATGCAGGAAAAGCATTCGATGAAATACAGCAACTCTTCATGCTCAAAACACTAGAAAAAATTGGGGTAGTGGGATCATTCCTTAACATTGTGAAGGCCATCTACACTAAGCCCATGGCCAATATCATTCTAAATGGTGAAAAACTGAAAGCATTCCCCCTAAAAACTGGAACAAGGCAGGGATCCCCTCTTTCACCACTTCTATTCAACATCGTTCTTGAGACTCTATCCAGAGCAATTAGACAAACCAAAGAAATTAAAGGGATACGAATTGGAAAAGAGGAACTCAAACTATCCCTGTTCGCTGATGACATGATTATATATTTAGAGGAACCTGGAAATTCCACCAGAAAACTCTTACAACTCATAAGTGAATTCAGTAAAGTAGCAGGTTACAAGATCAATGCTCATAAATCCAATGCATTTTTATATGTATATGATGAATCTTCAGAAAGAGAAATTAGGAAAACTACCCCATTCACAATAGCACCAAAAAAAAAATAAAATACTTGGGAATCAATCTCACAAAAGAGGTGAAAGACCTCTACAATGAGAACTACAGAACACTAAAGAAAAAAATTAAAGAAAACCTTAGAAGATGGAAAGATCTCCCATGTTCATGGATAGGAAGAATTAATATTGTCAAAATGGCCATACTACCAAAAGTGCTATATAGATTCAATGCAATTCCAATTAAAATCCCAATGATGTAACTTACAGAAATAGAGCAAGCAATTATGAAATTCACCTGGAAGAATAAGAAACCCAGAATAGCTAAAGCAATCCTCAGTAGAAAGAGCGAAGCAGGGGGTATCACAATACCAGATCTTCAACTCTATTACAAAGCAATAGTAACAAAAACGGCATAGTATTGGTACCAAAATAGACAGGTAGATCAATGGTACAGAATGGAGGACACGGACACAAACCCAAATAAATACAATTTTCTCATACTAGACAAAGGTGCCAAAAATATGCAATGGAGAACAGATAGCCTCTTCAACAAATGGTGCTGGGAAAACTGGAAAACCATATGCAACAGAATGAAATTAAACCCCTATCTGTCACCCTGCACAAAACTCAACTCAAAATGGATCAAGGACCTTGGAATCAGACCAGAGACCCTGCATCTTATAGAAGAAAAAGTAGGTCCAAACCTTAAACTTGTTGGCTTAGGATCAGACTTCCTTAACAGGACTCCCATAGCACAAGAAATAAAAGCTAGAATCAACCACTAGGATAGATTCAAACTAAAAAGCTTTCTCTCAGCAAAGGAAACTATCAGTAATGTGAACAGAGAGCCTACAGAGTGGGAGAATACCGTTGCCACTCATACTTCAGATAGAGTGCTAATATCCAGAATCTATAAAGAACTCAAAAAACTCTACACCAAGAATGCAAATAATCCAGGAGGAACCGGCCGGGCCTCTCGGCGCGGCCCTGCCAGCTCCCGAGTCGCCAGAGCGCTTCCCCGAGCTTCGGACCCGAGGCTTCCCCTCGCCCCTCAGGCCGACACCATGAAGATCAAGGATGCCAAGAAACCCTCTTTCCCATGGTTTGGCATGGACATTGGGGGAACTCTAGTAAAACTCTCGTATTTTGAACCTATTGATATCACAGCAGAGGAAGAGCAAGAGGAAGTTGAGAGCTTAAAAAGTATTCGGAAATATTTGACTTCTAATGTAGCATATGGATCCACTGGCATTCGGGATGTACACCTTGAACTTAAGGATTTAACACTTTTTGGCCGAAGAGGGAACTTGCACTTTATCAGATTTCCAACTCATGACCTGCCTACTTTTATCCAAATGGGAAGAGACAAAAATCTCAACATTACAAACGGTGCTGTGTGCTACAGGAGGTGGTGCTTACAAGTTTGAAAAAGATTTTCACACAATTGGAAACCTCCACCTGCACAAACTGGATGAACTTGACTGCTTTGTAAAGGGCTTGCTGTATATAGATTCTGTCAGTTTCAATGGACTAGCAGAGTGCTATTATTTTGCTAATGCCTCAGAACCTGAGCGATGCCAAAAGATGCCTTTTAACCTAGATGACCCCTATCCACTACTGGTGGTGAACATTGGTTCAGGAGTCAGTATCTTAGCAGTCCACTCCAAAGATAACTATAAACGAGTGACCGGGACAAGCCTTGGAGGGGGTACCTTTCTGGGTTTATGCAGTTTACTGACTGGCTGTGAAAGTTTTGAAGAGGCTCTTGAAATGGCATCCAAAGGTGACAGCACCCAAGCTGACAAATTGGTCCGTGATATTTATGGAGGCCATTATGAAAGATTTGGTCTGCCAGGTTGGACTGTAGCATCTAGTTTTGGAAATATGATTTATAAAGAGAAGCGAGAATCTGTTAGTAAAGAAGATCTGGCAAGAGCTACTTTAGTTACTATCACCAATAATATTGATTCTGTGGCACGAATGTGCGCTGTTAATGAGAAAATAAACAGAGTTGTCTTTGTTGGGAACTTTTTACGTGTCAATACTCTATCAATGAAACTTCTGGCATATGCACTGGATTATTGGTCCAAAGGTCAACTGAAAGCATTGTTTCTAGAACATGAGGGATACTTTGGAGCAGTTGGTGCACTTCTTGGACTGCCAAACTTCAGCTGAAGCATCAGAGGTTACTCTGCTAATGAATGTCATCCTAGAGGAACTAAAACCAGAAGCATTTTAACTGCATTGTTTGTCCTTGGAAACCAAAGGATAAAAGAATTTCACTATTCCTGTTAATTTTGAATGTCAGAATGGAAAACTCATGAATGCCATATTAAAAGAGAGAACTCTGTAACATGAAGTATTGTTGAAGTGTTTTCCCTTTTGTATATAGCCAGTGTTCAATCTTTAAATGCAGTATAGCCTCTGATTATTGAGCTTCCTCTCAGAAAGATTTTCTATTTATTTTATGTAGCCAGCATTGTAGTACTGTATGCTTAAGACACAAATCTTAAAAAGTCTCAGAAATGTTTCACTTACGAAAAATAATTGATTTTAAATATTCATTTTGAGTCCATTTTTATGTGTTATGATTACTAGTAAGCAGACAGTAATATACCCAGTATGAAAATTTATTGTAATGGCAGTCAGAGATGATGGTTTTATGTGATTTTAGAAATGTTAAGGCAATATTATTGTAGTTTTTCTAACACATCCTCCTCAAAAAAAGCATGTACTATGTGATCTTTGCCCAAAAGTATAATTTTCCTCAAATGCCATAATTTAAATGAAATACTATGTTACCCTGAATTTTGGAATGAATCCTGAAAAATGCACGTTTGGTGACATCACACTTTCTGTATTTTTTATTCAATCAACACATTGAAATGTTTGTATTTTTAAATTGAAAGTTTACTTACTTATTTTTGAATCTGTCTGATGAAGTCCTTAGACTATTCGAATGGGATATGATTTGAGTGAATCAATAGTTCCATGCTCTTTTTACTACTAATTTATCATGCCCAAATTTAATATATTTCTTATTCAATATGAACCATGAAAGCTAAAGATTTTTATTCTATTATGAACAGCATCAGAATCATTTATTTTAAATGGGTGTTTTAAAACTGTGGGGCAGTATTACAGAATAATTAGAGAATCAGTGTTTTCCTACATTTGGTTATAAAAGCAATTATAGTTTAAAATTTTTAAATCATTTTGCCTGGAATTTATTCTCCATTTTGAATTCATATTTTAAATGTTATAAAAATTACCAGCTTTTACATTGACAGTAACTAACATTTTGTGGCTTAGTAGTTAAATGAAGTTGTTCAGGTCTGTTGCTTCTTCCATTTTAGGAAGCAGAAAGACCTGAGGGATGATTCACATTGCCAGTAAACCTGGGTGTACTTAGAAGAGGTCAGAGTGTTACCTTGTGTTTTTACAGATCCCAGAGTTGCTCAGTAAAGATAAGTTTCAGTAGAATGTCAGAGATACTTCATGAGGATGTTTCGTATAGTATTTATGGAACGGGCATGTAAAAGGTGTTATGATTTTGATTTTTCAGAAATTTGAATTCAGGTTGCTCAGTAGCCATTCTAAAAGTGTTCTGACCACATTTCTTGCTTTAATGCTTCCATTGGTGTGACTGGCTATTTCAACTGAAATGCCATTGGTTCTGTTCATTTTGAATGTTTCTAATTTGGATGTTTATATAGTAAGAATGTCCATGAATAACAGTAACTATGTTTTATACCTGTGGCAAACTATGCATTATATGCTGTAGGTTTAGGGCGGTCTTTAAGAAAAATTGGAATGGTCAAAGTGTTTTAAGTTAATTTGATCACTGTACTTTGGTTAGTATAAGACCATGATATTCTTTGAAACTAAAATTACCTGCTAAAAGGTATGTAAAGTGAACTACCATCTTAGCTCTATTAATCATTGGCTTTTTCCATATGTAATATAGAATTACTGAATTGATAATGGGAAATGCACAATTGTGATAATAGAATTATTTACTTTTTTCTTTCTCTTTTGGTGGGGAGCGGGGACAGTACTCAGGATTGGACCTATGGGCTATGTACCACTCAGCCACATCCCCAGCCATTTTTATCTTTATTTTTGAGACAAGGTCTCACTAAGTTGCTGAAGCTGGCCCCAAACTTGTAATCCTCCTGCCTCAGCCTCCAGCCACTGGAATTATAGGCATACACCACCATCCTGGCTTAAACCACAATAATACACTTTCTGGTAATTTTAGAAGGTCACAAGAAGCAAATGAAAACAATTTTAATTATGTGTGTTTATTTAACATAGTATATCCAGTATTTTATTTCAACATGTAATCAATTCAAAATATATTTGGGAGTTTTTCTTTTTTAATTTTTGTAGTGTTCAAAACCTGTGTATATTTTACACTTAAGCAAAGCTCAGTTCAGACTGACTACATTCCAGATGCTTAGTAGCCACACATGGGTAGTGGCCACTTTAGTGGATAGTGCACTTCTAGAACTACCTCTTAAAACTGAACCCGATCATATGTCCATGTATGTGGGCTTTTTATAGAATGTTTGAGAAGAGGAAAATTGGAAACCTCAGTTTTTACATAGAAAGGGATTTAAAAAATAGCTTGTTTGGACTAGTTATTTTACACAGATAAGCTATTTATGACCATTCAAAAAATATCTTAGATTGGTATCCTGTCATCTCAGTGAAGTATGATTTTTCTTTAAATTATAAAAAAAAAGAAAAAAAAAAGAATACAAATAATCCAATCAACAAATGGGCTAAGGAAATGAACAGACACTTCACAGAAGAAGATCTACAAGCAATCAACAAATATATGAAAAATGTTCAACATCTCTAGTAATAAGAGAAATGCAAATCAAAACTACCCTAAGATTTCATCTCACCCCAATTAGAATGGCGATTATCAAGAACACAAGCAATAATAGGTGTTGGAGAGGATGTGGGGAAAAAGGTACACTCATCCATTCCTGTTGGGGTTGCAAATTAGTGCAGCCACTCTGGACAGCAGTATGGAGATTCCTCAGAAAGCTTGGAATGGAACCACTATTTGACCCAGCTATCCCACTCCTTGGCCTATACCCAAAGAACTTAAAATCAGCATAGTACAGAGATACAGCCACATCAATGTTCATATCTGCTCAATTCACCATAGCCAGAGTGTGGAACCAACCTAGATGCCCTTCAGTTGATGAATGGATAAAGAAACTGTGGCATATATATATACAATGAAATATTACTCCACCATGAAGAATGATAAAATTATGGCATTTGCAGGCAAATGGATGAAATTCGAAGATATCATGCTAAGTGAGATAAGACAATCTCAAAAAACTAAAGGACAAATGATCTCGCTGATCAGCGGATGAGGACATATAATGGGGGGTAGGAGGGGTTAACATTAGGGCTAGGGTTAGGTTTAGGGTTAGGGATAAGGAGGGTGGTAAGAATGGAGGAAGGAAGGACTGTATATAGGGAAAAGAGGGGTGGGAGGGGTGGGGGGAAGGGAAAAATAACAGAATGAATCAAACAACATTGCCCTATGTAAATTTATGATTTTTAATAACAAAAAATGGAAAAAAATGAGATGATCATACCTGTGGGGTTTGTCTCTGTGTCTTCTATTCTACTCATTTGTCTTCATGTCTGTTTTTATGCCACTATCATAGTGTTTCATTACTATAGTTCATGGTGTAAATTTGAGGTTAGGTATTGTGAAGCCTCCAGCATCATCTTCTTGTTCAGTTATCACTGTGGCTATTCTGGGTCTTCTGTTGTTCCATATGAGTTTTAGGACTGTTGTTTTAAACTTCTGTGGAGAATGTCATTGGAATTTTGATGTACTTGGTATTGAGTATGTATAACGCTTTTGGTAGTATGGCCATTTTAAAAAGAGTAAGTCTGCCTATCCAAGAACATAGAAGACTTTTCCATCTTCTAAGGTCTTTTTTACTTTCCTTCTTCCATGTTCTTTAATTTTCACTACAGAGGTCTTTCATCTCCTTGGTTAGATTTATTCCCAGATATTTTTGTTGTTGTTGTTTTCCCACCATTTTTATTGGTGGATTATAGTTGTGTGTATTGACAGGACTTATTGTTACATATTCAAAATATAACAGTATAATTTGACCAATATCACTCCCAAGCACTTCCCTCTCCCTCCTCACCTTCCAGTTTTTGGTTCCTTTCCTCAACTGGTCTCCCTTTGATTTTTAGGAGATCCATCACCACCTTTCTTTCCCATTTTCCTCCCTAGCTTCTGCACATGAGAGAAAACCTACATCCCTAGACCTTCTGATTCTAACTTATTTTGCTTAACAAGATAGTCTTTAGTTCCTCTTTTCCTACAAATACCATAATTTCATATTCCTTTATGGGTGAATAAAATTTCATTGTGTATATATACCACATTTCTTTTTCCACTCTTCCACTTATGGACACCTAGGCTGGTTTCATAGTTTTGCTATGGTGAATTGTGCTGCTATAAACATGGTTATTCATGTATCACTGTAGAAAGATAACTTTAATTGCTCAGGATAAATATGGAGGAGTGGTATAAAATTAGTACAACCACTATGAAAATCAGTATGGAGGTTCCTAAAAATATGGGGTAATGGAACCACCATATGATCTCAGTATTTTTTTCTTTTAAGTTATTAGAAATAGAATTGTTTAATGATTTTTTTCCATTGGGTTTTTCATTGGCATGTAGGAAAGCTATTAACTTTTGTATGTAGACTTTATACCCTGTTATTTTGCTGAATTTGTCTATAAGATCTAGAAATCTTCTGGTAGTGTTTTACAGGTCTTCCAAGTATAGGATAATATCATTTACAAAGAGAGAGAATTTTATTTCTTCCTTTCCTATTTGTATCACTCTTATTTCCTTCTCTTACCTGACAGCCTGGCTAAAATTTCAAGAACTATATTAAATGGGAGTAGTGAGTGTCATCCTTGTCTTGTTTCTGATGTTACAGAAAATGTTTCAGCCTTTCCCCATTTAGTATAATATTGGCTTTGGGTTGTCATATATTGGAATTGTGATGTTGAAATAAGTTCCTTTTATGCCTAGTTTCTTCAGTGTATTAACATGAATGGGTGATGACCAGAAACTGTGCAATTGATGGAAATACCATAAGGATCAATATGCAAGCACAGGTACCAAGTTCCTTAATAAAGACCCTAAAGTGCAAAAAGTAAACCAAGAACCAATATACAAACATAAACAAATGAACCTAACATTTGAAATCAGTAAATAACCGCATTATAGGAGATTTTAAAAAAAGACAATTATTTTTTTGAACCCAGTATTTTAACATTATATTCTCAGGCAAAAGACAAAAAGAATTGCAAATAAATATTGAACTTTGGTAAATAGAGTTGTTTCACTCAGTGGTATATGTAAGTAATTCTGAAACTACATTCTGTATAAATCAGTCTACAAATAAACAATTATTTTGAGGTAAACATAGTTGAAAGTTTCTCAGTGCTGAAAAAAGGCATTTTAACACACAAGGTGGAAGACTCGTACAAATTCTGAGCAGTTGGATTGGAATCAGATGTACTAGAAGAGACATCATAATAATGAGTTCTTCAAATACCAATACATAGTTTCTAATTTAAACTTTCCACTGGAGAAAAACTAAAAATTAATTTAAATGAAGCATCTAAAGCAAAATTTTACTCCAGAGCAGAGGTTGGAAAAGTAGAAGGAACTGGATCTTATTGCTGTGGGAAGTCTTCAAAGAATGATGGATACACATTCAAAAGAAAGAGTGCCAGATTGAAGGAGCACCCAAGGGCCAATCTGGAGCAGTTTGAGCCTTCCAAATGTGAGATTATAATGTCTTAAAGACAATAAGAATATGAGAGCACCAATTAATGTAAATCCATGAATAAATAAGTAAATAAATGAGGAAAAGGAAGGAAACTTTTTTTATATATTAGGATGAGAACAGGTAATTGAGGAAAGAATGATCAATTAGAAAATTACTAATTTGCAACCATAATATACGTAACTGATTTCATCACAAATCATCACTGGATGCCAGAAGTAGGGAACTAGAGCTTGAAGAATAGTAGGCTACTTACATAATCTCAAAGTATCTTCCCCTATGGTACAAATTAATTTCAAAGAGTATATGTATAAATATATATATATATATGTAAATAAATATATGTATATATATTTCCAGCAGAGTAATTTAAGAGACACTAAGTAAGCAATTGAATTTAACTTCATTAAAAATAAGGAAAATCAACAATTTGCCTGCTATTATAGTGCACTGAGAATAACAACACATCATTTCTGTGGTATTCCTGCCACAAAATGTAAAATCAATAGTTAATCATAAGGAAACCAGACAAACTCAAACAAGAAAGCTTTATGATAGAAAGTGTCCTGCACTGGTCAACTCTGTCAAGGTTATAAAAGACAAAACTATTCCAGAATAACAGAGACTAAACATTTATGACAAGTATTTGCAATGTGTAATTTCAGATCAGATATTTGCTATAGTTTGGATAAAAGTCCCCTAAAGGTTTTGGTATTAAAAGGCTTCATTCTCAACTTGTGGCACTACTGGTAAATACTAGAACTCATAAGAGATGAGACCTAGTGAGAGGAACCCTGGTCATTTGGACTGTGCTCCTGAATGGAATATCAGGACCTGAGCCTCTTACTGCCTCTCTTTCCACTTGTCAGTCACCATGTAGTTTCTCTGCCATGTACTCCCACCATGATGTACTGCCTTACCACTGACCCAAAAGCAACAGAGCCAACTGACCATGGACTCAAACCTCCAAAGCCATGAGCCAAAATAGGTCATCAACCTTATAAGCTCATTCTCTCATGTATTTGCTACAATAATGGAAAACTGACAAATACAGTATTAAACAAGGTAAAAAATATGCATACACATAGACACACAGGCATGCACAAACACTATATACACAAAGGAGATTATTGGAGTAATTCCTGAAACTTGAACAAATTCTATGGCACCGATTTTAAGTTCTTCATTACCCTGTGGTTACATAAGAGAACATTGTTTTCAGAAAATACGCAGTGAAGAATTTAGGGGTAAAGGGCAATTGCAAGTGTAAGTTTCTCTTAAATTGTTCCTGAAAATATAATATATATGATAAAGACAGGTATATTGACATTTAGAGAGGTATGTGCATATACACATCACATAGGGGAGAATATAATCAAGCACGTATGGTAAAAATATTAATATTTCATTCTTCTTTAAAGCTGAGTAATATACCATTGCATATATGCCACATTTTCTTTATCCATTCATCTGCTGAAGGATACCTAAGTTGGTAGTTTAGCTACACCTAAGTAGTTTAGTTATTTTGAGTTGAGCTTCTATGAACATTGATGTGGCTGTGTCATTGTAGTATGCTGATTTTAAGTCCTTTGGGTATAAACTGAGGAGTGGGATAGCTGGGTCAAATTGTGGTTCCATTCCAAGTTTCCCAAGGAATCTCCATACTGCTTTCCATAATGGTTGCACCAATTTGCAATGCCACCGGCAATGCATGAGCGTACCTTTTTCCCCACATCCTCACCAACATTTATTGTTGTTTATATTCTTGATAATTGATGGCATTTGCCAGTAAATGGATGGAGCTAGAGAATATCATGCTAAGGGAAATAAGCCAATCCCAAAAAAACCAAGGCCAAATGTATTCTCTGATATGTGGATGCTAATTCAAAATAAGAGGGGGCTAGGGAAGAATAGAGTTGCTTTAGATTAGGTAAGAGGGGAGTGAAGGGAGGGGAGGAAATTCAGGGTAGGAAGGATAGTAGAATGAATCAGGCATTATTTCCTTGTATACATATATCACTACATGACCAGTGTGAGTCTACATCATGTACAAGCAGAAGAATGAGAAATTATGCTCCATCTATGTATGATGTGTCCAAGTACATTCTACTGTCATGTATAACTAATTAGAACAAATAAAAAATCTAAAATAAAAATATTAATAATTACAAAACTTCAGTGAAGGGTATATATATATATATACACACACACACAAATATATAATTTTTGCAAATTTTCTGTAAGTCTTAAATGGTTACTAAATAAAAAACTGAAATCATGAAAAATTGCTTAACATCAATTGTCATTAGGAAATTACAAAATAAAACCATAATCAGATTCTACCAAAGACATTAGAATGATTAAAATTTTAAAAAGTAGATGAAAATGTCAAATTGTGATGAACATACAGAGCAATTAGAACTTTAATAACTCATTAACTGGATATAAAATAGTGCCAAAAATTTGAAAGACATTTTAAGAATTCACTATAGGATCAAACATACATTTGTTATATATATCCTAGCAATTATAATGCTATGTAGTGAAATTCAAATGAAAGGTGTTAAGACTGCTCTATATTTAATCATCAAACTAGAAATATTACAGATATTACTGTCCATGCAATGGCATACTACTCAGTGATCAAAAAGGAATGAGCTACAAAACATGCAAAATCTGAATGAATTCCAAGAACATTATGCTAAATGGAAAAGTCAAATACAAAAAGCTACATTCTGTATGCTTCCATTTTATTACATTTTTTCCCAACTTAAACATTTTAAAAATTTTTTTCTGATTAGTCATATGTGACAGTAGAATGCACTTTGACACATCATACATAGATGGAATATAATTTCTCATTCCTCTGGTTGTACATAATGTAGAATCCCACTGGTCACATAGTTATATATGTGCATAGGATAATAATGTCTGATTCATTCTACTATCCTTCTTATCCCCATACCTTCTCCTCTCCCTTCACTCCCCTTTACCTAATTTAAAGAAACTCTATTCTTCCCTAGGCACCTTACTTGTTGTGAATTAGCATCCGCATATCAGAGAAAACATTCAGCCTTTGGTTTTGGGGGGGATTGGCTTATTTCACTTATCATGATATTCTCCAGCACTATCCATTTACCTACAAATGCCATAATTTCATTCTCCTTTAAGCCTGAGTAATATTCCATATTCCATTGTATATAATACCACATTTTCTTTATCCATTCATCTGTGGAAGGGCACCTACGTTAGTTGCATAGTTTAGCTATTATGAGTTGAGCTGCTATAAACATTGATGTGGCTATATCACTATAATATGCTGATTTTAAGTCCTTTAGGCATAAACTGAGGAGTGAGATAGCAAAGTCAAACTGTGAGGACAGAAAACAGATCAATGGTTGTCAGAATCTGGGATAAAGGAAGATATTGACTACTGAGGGTCACCAAAGAATTTTGAAGATGATAGAGTTATTCAACATTTTCAGTGAGATGATATTTATGCAATGGCATACATTTATCAAAAGATTTTAGAATTGCTTAGTTAAAATTTAATTTATCTTTATATAAATTATACCTTAACACAAATTTAGAGGGTGTTATAGATTAAATTTGAGGTATTCCCTAAAAGCTCATGTGTGAGAGACTGCAAGAAAGTTTAGAGGTGAAGTGATTGGGTTATAGAATCTTAACTGAATCAGTGAATTAATCCTCTGATAAGGATTATTAGAGTGAAAACCGAAGGCAGGTAGGGTGTGACTGGAGGAGGTGGGCCCCTGGGGGTTTGCCTTTAGGGCATGAATTTGTATCTGAGGAGTGGAGTGTCTCTCTCTCTCTCTCTCTCTCTCTCTCTCTCTCTCTCTCTCTCTCTCTCTCTCTCTCTCTCACCTTCTTTTGTAATGTTCTCAGCTGCTTCCCTTCCCTCCTCTACCTTAGTATTCTGCCTCACCGCAAACCTGGAGGAATGAAGTCAACCCTCTTATGGACTGAGTCTCTGAAACCATGAGCCCCCAGTAAACCTTTTCTCCCCTAATTGTTCTTGTCAGATCTTTTAGACACTGTGGCAAAAAAAGCTGACTAAAACAGAAGGAAAAGCACTAACATTTTAAGAATATGTCATACCAAATTAGGAACTTTCTGTAGACCTATTACTTACCTCTCATTCTGAAAAAGAGAGTATTTCTACATTCTGCTAAAAAGTGCGTCACCTATGCTGTGTATCTCTCTCTCTCTCTCTCTCAGTTTAGTGGGCTTCTGAAGGCACAGAGCCCTGGCAAGACACAGAAGGATATACCACCCTGCTGTGTAATGCCCAAGGAAGCCAATCAGAAAGAACATACTCATACAGCACAAATTCACTGGTTAGATTATCCAAACATAGTGTTCACCTGAAAAAGCTAGACTGGTAAAAGAGCCTGAGCAGGTAAGAATGATTCAGTGCTCAGTAAGTCACTCTGGAATAAATTTTCTGCAATGGGGAGATTGGCTACATAGGTACTAATGGAGTTCACTTGGTTTCTTTCCTTCCTCA
Source organism: Sciurus vulgaris (assembly GCF_902686455.1). Classification (NCBI taxonomy): domain Eukaryota; kingdom Metazoa; phylum Chordata; class Mammalia; order Rodentia; family Sciuridae; genus Sciurus; species Sciurus vulgaris. The sequence goes on from NC_136472.1 coordinate 79,372,100, forward strand.
GGAAGGAGCCACTTAAAGTATCTCTCCCTGAAATAAAGACGATTTTCTCTTTGAAACATACCAAATTCACTATAGAGAATCTGAGATATAGGTCAGGATCCCATGTCTCTTTCCCCAGGCTTCACTTGTCCTAATGATCTGGTACTACAGTTACCCAAGAAATCTTGCTAAATTCAGGACTGATTTCCCATACAGAATTTCCAGAGTAGACCATAAATATGAAGGATGAAAACAGATTCCTCTTGGATTTGTTTAATGTAAATGAGGGGAAAAGGAAAGTGATAGAAAATAGGAGAGATGACTGGAATTTGAAGATGACATCTGAGCACTTCACCCATCCTGAAGGAGGCGGAGCAGTACCTCTCCAGCAGTCCACACTCCCAGCCATGGCAGTACGGCTGCACATGAACTTCTTCCTGTGATGGCCATGCTTCTGCAACTGAGAGAGAGTTACAACTCAGCCATGAACCCCAGAGGAAAAGACAAGAAAAGCTGTGTAAATCTTAGACAGAGAAAAATTATTTCCTCTTTTCTTTCCCAGACTAACAGAGGTCTGAGGCAGTGACTTTTAAGATTTGTCCTTATAAGGGAACACTTGTTATGAACTGAATGCTGAACGGGAGCCTCTGGCAGCTCTTTCATTGCCTTCTGGGGCCTGAGGTATTGGCAGGCAAGGAGATGCAACACAGAATTTTGTTATCAACATTTGACAATTTTCTGGCCTCACCTTTTGACATGGCATTCAGCCCATTTGGTGTTCTATCCAGTTCTGATCCCTCTGTCCATGTCGACTTAATTGTTTTTTTTTTTTTTTTCACCCATAATGCTGCCTTTATATGAAAGGGAACAAAATAAGGTATCAGTCCCCCTGCCAAAATGAAGATTGCAGAGCAATGCAACTTTCTGAAATTTAGCAATTCTGATGCAGCATTTATTCATTGATTCTTATTGATTCTTTTTGTCAGTAAAATAGTAATAGATATTATAAACACTGAACCATTATTGGCCCTGAAAGGGTACGGTAAAAATGTTTAACTATGGAACAAAAAATTACTGAATTTATTTATTATACAATTCATCATTGAAGTTATTATTGAAAATTTTTAAAAGTTTCTAGAAAGCAGTAAAATTAATTTCCTCCAATGGAGATATATGCTCTTAGTTGAAACAGAGGCCTAGTGAACTAGAATTAACAATTGAATCCTTCCATTTTCAATATATATGCTCAAATTAAAGGAGAAAGTGAGAAAGAGTAGATAGATATAGAAAGGTAGATAATAGATAAATAGAAAGAGAACCAGAGAGGTAGAGCAGTCTGCTAATGATCTTATACCAGATTATTGGTGTAGCGGGGAAGAAAATATACACTCCTTACCATAATTTTAATATCTAAAACACACTGTCTTCCTCTGTATTCATACAGTAAATAATAGATATTACAATAAATAATAACTTTGAATAAGACTAAGGATATTTTGTCACTTAATAAATTCTTCAAACAAAAATAATCAGTGAAACAATGAATCTCATCTATTATCAGCAAGGCTGAGAAAATCTTAAGTTTTTAGATGAATGTGTTTATAAGAATCTCAGAGGCAGGATGAAATCGATAAAATAAATATTTACAAAAGATTATGTGTTACAAATGTTGTCACTTCCTTAAAACAGAGCTTTCCTGCTAGACTAGCATCATGGATTAGCACGTCTCTGCTTCTTTGGACTTAAGAGTTTCCTCACATGGAATCAAAGCCATGAAGAGTTTAAGACAAAGTTTACATTCTGTATCAAAGCTTCTTTATTGACCACATTCATTGAAGCACTATTCTGGGTACTTTTATATTTATTTTCTGATTAGATCTACTTAGCACTTCTATGTGGAACTCATTCATTCACTTAGTTATTCATTAACAGTTGATTAAGAGTACCCTAGGAACTGTCCAAGGTACTCCGTATGTTGACATGAAGACAAAAAGAAATGCCTCTAAGTCAAGTGCAGGAAAACCAGGGGCTGCCAGCAAGGGTGTCCTGAGTAAGAAATAAGTAAGTTATTAGGCTGGTGGAAAGGGACAATGTAAGAAGAGGGCAGTGTAGGATGACTAAAGCCAAAGATTATAGGTAGGAATCTTGATACTCATATGTGAGTAAGCTGAAGCTCAGGGTAACAAATGACTTTCTCAAGGTCACACAGTAACTCTATACATATGCATTAACTACTAGTACATTTATATAGGTTTGTGTACATTACCCCTAAGTATGAGTTTCAATGCCAGCAATCATTTTGGAGCATTTGTAAAATGTTATTTTTACACCTACTCTGTATTTACATGGAGGGGTATTTTTCAACATTGTCATTGTAATATTCCATCCTCTTTACTGTCCTACTGTTCTCTGTATTCTATGGAGATCTTGAGAAATAAAGTTTGAACCGTGCTTCATTTCAGTGATTGGGTGAGGAATAAGGGCAGGAAACATCACTTTTCCAGGATGAAGTACGTGTGGCCAAGACAAGCTTAACATTCCTGAAAAGAACTTGAAACAGATGTTTTTAGGAGTAAATATCCAAAAATGTTAGGTAAAATGCTTCCTTTCAAGGCAGAAGTCTTTTGTAGTCTTCCCAAGTATCTGTGCTGCTTTTCTGAATTCTCTTTCACAGAGAGTATCAGCATCTTCCTCTGGTCTCCTGTTCAGCCATGACCATGACCATGACCAGAGTAGCAGAATTAGGGGATCCCTAAGAGTCTCATCCTCATATCAGCATACATGCCTACGTGTGCATATGTGTTGTCTCTCTCTCGCTCGCACTCTCTCTCTCTCTCTCTCTCTCTCTCTCTCTCTCACACACACACACACACACACACACCGTCTACTTCCTTTCCCTCTGTGTGTAATGAAGCATGAAACTGGTGCTTTGGACTTCAAAGATCTCTATGCTCAGATCTCCTCCTCCTTCTACAAACTCCTCTCTGTCTCCTCTTCTAGAATCTCAGAGACACCAAGTTTCTATCCAGCTCAGGAATTTGTAAAAGTTTGCTTCCTTTACTTCCTAAAATAGCTGTGTCCCATTCATTCTTCAAGTGTCAGCTCACGTCCTCAGAGAGGCCTTTCCTGATTGTGCCAGTCTTAATCAGGCTTTCCCTCTTACTTCATTCTTCCATAGAACCTTATACATTATATATTTATTAGTGGTTTATTATTTTAAATGCACATAAACTCATGGAGGTAAGCAGTATAAATTGTTGGGTTCACCTGTTAGGACTAATTACATAATTAGTGTGGTTTCCAGAGAAAAATGAAAGGCAGAACTTTTATTTTAAAATTACTGATAATTTCAAGATGAGTGTACTGACCAACATAGCAACCTCTGGAGAATAGGACTGTGCAGGCCACTCATACCTGAAGTTGGCCATGCTCTCACTTTATAGCACTGTTTCCATAGTACCTGCTAAAGAAGTACTCAATAAGTGCCTGGTATAATATATAAATTACTAGAAAATGAAATTTAGTGACATAGCTTCATAGTACTATGTGAATTTCTTATTCAGAATATCCCCGGGGAGCACATTTTATGAAGAATGGAGAGAGAATATAAGGCTAATAAGCCAATGGGAAAGAAGATAGAATAGAGGAAGCCAAAAGCAAAAGTATTCACCTTTAGATTTTTGCTTGGGGTACTTTTCTTATATTAAAAAACGTGGCAAAAGACTCCCCAAAATTGTAATGAGAATTTAACTCTTTAGGATGGAAAAAAAATGAACATTTTGAGTACCTAAATTATTTTAGACACAGAGTTCTTTCACCTATATGATTTCATTTTAAGCTTCCCAGAAATTTTGAGCACTGGAATGTGTTCTTTATTACCTATAGTTAAGAACACTAGAGCTCAGAGAGCTAAGATAATATATCTGACTTCCCAAAGTGAGTTATTTTGACCACTGGAATCATTTTTTTCTGCCCAGGACAGTACTGCCTGGTCCATGCCTTCAGGGGAACTCACACAGTGGAGTGCCTACTCTGAAATTTTCCAGGTTCTACTTTGGAATCTGAGGATTACTGAGGTCAGCAATACCTTAAGGGTGAAATACCCATACAGACCCCAAACCCCATGTCTCCCTTTTGGGATTCTATTTGATCTTTGGTGACCGTCTTCATATGCTGGCTCTGAGAAGTGAAACATTGAATAAGTGAATTTAAAATGATCAAAAAATCAACGTGATGCCCAAAGCCTTTTGATCCAGAAATCCATTTCCTCAGTAGGCAGTCTAAGAAAATCATTCAATAGCATAAAATGAAACAAAATTCCCTGTTCATTGTATCATTACCTATAAAAGTAAGTAGAAACATTTTATCATCAATTTAATTATCCACTATGATTGCGCAAGACTTTTAATATGAATTGATGACCTATGGAGCAATTCAGATGAATGAAAATTATGGAAAGCAGACTAATAAGTTAAAATGCAATAAGTTCTAAAAATATTGTAGTTTCCAAACTATAGTCTACAAACCTCTTATTTCAGAAGAACTTGTTTCATAAATATGCACATTTCTGAGCCCCACTCACTAGCCCCAGAACTTGCTTGAGCTTCATGAGTTGTAGAGTGTTCTCATTCACCAGTCTCTGTTGTGATTGCAGTGTTATCTCTGGTTTATGTCAAGGAAGGGCATAAGGAGCGTCCAGAGTGGTCACTTTATCTCTCAGTCTGCTCTGCAATCCACATCTGTCAGTATTCTGGAAGTGGGTAAATCTGTCTTCTCTGCAAAGTTGATTGATCCTTCTTATCAATGTTCTCTATTGCTTCTAATTAGAACTATGAGGAGTATTCTGCCTGGTTGGCCATATGCCTTGTCAAGTGAGAGACAGGCATACCTTGTTCAAATAGGACCACTTTTCTTACTCCTCCCAGAACTCCTGGCTCTCTTCAGCGTGTGAAATGTAATAACAGAGTTAACATTGAAAGAGGCCACATTCTGTGTAGGAATATAGTAAATAAAGTCTTCAATTGAAGATACAATTGAAATATTTTTCTATGTTTACACTATAATATCATCAATATGTTTAATAGAACCAAAAATGAATTATGATTCACCTGTGCTGCCTTCCTTATTGAGATTTGTATTTGCAGTTCACATCACTGAGGCATACCAGCACTTCTTGCAAGAGTCAATGGGAGTCACTATTCACAGATGGCACTGTGAATAATGGATGGTTGGATGGTTGTTGGATGATACAAAATAATGAATAATGCTGTAACCAGAATTAAATAAGCATAATTCTGTTGTTTTAAGCAATTAAATTCTGAAAAGATAGGCTATGATGTATGATGAGGGCATTGCATCATTTTCCTCATTGTAGAAGTCATGAAATTATGCAGAAATTATACACTTGACAATATAGAACGCAAAGAGATGGTTTATGAACCTGATCAGGAAGAGGTGGAGATTGAACATTTTAAATAATCTTCAAATGCATTGATTGAACAATAAGATAAATGTGAGTGCCTCTTCGAAACACATTCGTTATATAATCTTCAGTGATAATTCACATCTTCCTTGGGACCATAAATTTTATACTATTTTTACATCAAATTGTTTATATAGACAGAAAGAGGTGCTACAAAAAATATTTGCTTGTGGTCGTGCATGCCCTGATTCAGGAGCTATAAACTAAGCTGTATTAGGAAAGCAACCACACCTTTAAAGTCTATACGAAAGAATTGGAAAAGCAACAAACACATTGAATGAAAAGATAATGTGTTTGTCTATTGCATGCCTGGGGAAGCATCTGCCCTCAGTGTGAAAAGAAAAAAACCAAGCACAACATGTATTGAACAATAAAGGTAAGATTTTTATGAAAGAAACTGTATTCTCTTTTGCCAGCAAACTATGTTTAATATCACAGAAGATAAATCTTAGCTTAAAAACAAGAGGCAGGCTATAAAAATGCACCCAACTGTATATGGATGATTACAACAAAGCTATAGTCTTTAACCTGAGAGTTTGGATCCATGAACCACAGTATCATAGGTAAAAGAAACAAAGTTCCTGCCTGGAGATTTATCCTCTGAGTCAAGTGATATTTGATGATTATGTCACACCATCTTTTGAGCAGCATTTTAGAAGCCACGATTTAGTACCTCAATACTGTTTTTCTTCCAGTACCATCATGTGCCCTGGCACAAGTCTCTAACTCCTTGAGCCTCAGTTTGGCCACCAGTGCACATACTAACAGAGCTAGTAGAGCTGAAGCAGAGCACAAAGTCTTGCACCTGTGCTCAGTGGCACTAAGGGTTTTTAGGTCTGCACTTTCCATACTCACAGTCCAAACTATTTAATATATTATTCAATGTTTTAAAAAGGTCTTTGAAGTCATACTTCTTAGGTACTCTGATAATTTGAATATAAAAATATAGGTTTTAAATATCCGGTCACAGATCATGCTATGTATTTTTCCCCTACCCTAAAACTCCAAGTGACTGATATATCAATATATAATCCCTGATATATCAAAACATTGTTAAGAAATAAATCAAAATCACTTTTGAAACACCCCATCTTTCTTCTAGTGCTATCTGTCCATTGCTCTGTACCAAGTTCAGCCTCAGTGTCCTTGGATATCATTCAGAGAAACTCTCAAGTTGTCCACAGTCCATCTCATCTGAACTCCCTGGGATCAAGACACTGAGGGAACATCGCCGCTACATATCAAGACCTGTTCTCCTCCCTCTTGAAGAGAAAGTGTTTCCTCTCTTAGGCAGGTTAGATTTCCATGTCCTTGAAGCCTCAGGGCTTTTCTCTGACACTCTTTTTTTGATGGGTTCTTTTTAATTATACACAACAACAGGATTCATTTTGATATGATTACAAAACTATAGAACATAACTTGTTCTAATTCAGTCCCCCTACTTTCCCTTTCCCTCCCCTCCTCCCTCATGTTTCCTTCCCTCCATTCTACTGGTTTTTCTGCTATTTACTTCTAGTTTTTTTTTTTTTAATTAGTGTCTCATGGTACTCTTACTACTTTCAAATTTAAAAAAATTGTAAAGAAATCTACAAGATTCAATGCATCACTTGTCCTCAGAGGTAGAAAGTAGAGAAACAGAGAAATGGTTATATTTTTTGTCTTTCTAGAGGAGGAAAGCTAAAGCACAAATTAATACCTGTTTTTAAAGAAGTGGCAAAAAATACAGTTTTATCCCCATATCCATTACCTTCAATGTTCATTTAAACACCAAACTTTGCACATCCCACTCCCTCAATCTGTCCTCACTTCTGTCCTGCCTCCTTGCCAACACACAAGGTCAGGCTGTCCTCAATTCTCAGGTGGGTAATTGGCTCCTACTCTGCTACTGCTTTTCTCAGACCCTGACTCCACAAAACAATGAAAGTGATTTCTCCAATGGGAATCTCACATGTTGACAGCCTTCCTTAAAAGCCATTGCCCCTGTCCTTCAGATGCATCTGATCCCCTTCACGCTGCGTTTCATGTTCAGACTCTGCCAGGCTTTCCCTGTTCTCTCTCTCCACTTATTCAGCTACATCCAAATAAAAGAAAACTGTCATTCCTTCAGATAGAGCAGACTCTCTCTCATCTCATGACTGCTAAAGTGGTTTTCAGGCGAGTTATACCTTCCCACTCCTTGCCCAGATCCTCACTCCCAAGTTCTGAAGGCATCAGATCACTCACTACTTCATCCGAGAGTATTCTGAGAACTGTTCAGCAGGGTGCATGTCATGCCAACTAGACTGCAATACTGTATTTTATCTTTGCACTTTACTACTTATTTACTATTGAGAGTTCATTGGATTATAAACATTTTAAAGAAAGGGGTCATTCTGTCCTTTTTCCCTAGTCAAGTGTCTAGCATTGTGAATGATCACATGAATGTGCAAAGGAGCAAGTAGTAGAATTCTTGATATCCTAATTATGTCTCTACAAGTGTCATGAAAAGTACATGACTTCAAGTCTACTGTAACTTGCCTATTTCTTTTAATTGCTTATAATTTCAAAGTTAAACTCCACCTCCCCAAAACACTCTTCAGTTTTTAGTCAGTAAGAAATAAAACACACTTATGTTCCATAGTCCTTTTAAGTATCTATTCTTTAAGTTAATTTTGCATTAAGTAAACACTTCAAGATGAAGTAACCTGTTATACACATCTCTATATTAAAAATACAGATTGTAAAACTGGAGACCTAAAAAGAGCACAATTAAATGGAATTCATGCCATTAACTAGATGGTGGGATAAACCTGGAATGAGTTTGATTTAAGCTGCCTAAAAACCCACAGTAGAAAAAGTTACTTTAAATGATCAAAAGTCTACACAATGAGAAAGTCTTCTGAATCCAGCAATCCTTTAGGAAGAAGTCTAAGAAAATAATTCAATGTTGGAAAATAATGGAAGATATCCTGATCATTACAACATTTCAAATATAGAGGAAATATTTCAAAGATGTAATTGTTCACCATGATTGTACAAGACACCTAATATGAATTGACCTAAGAAATTCAGGTGAATGGAAATTTTGAAATGATATCAATAAATTTTAATATACTAAGGACTTAAATAACAGTGCTTCCTGCAAAGTCATCTGCAGATCCCTTATTACAGAAGCACTAATTAATTAAACCTGAAAATTCCTGGGCCCCACCCCATAACTATTGAAACAAAATCTCTGTAGTGAAAGATCAAGAAATATGTTTGGTTTAATCTATGACATATTTTATTAATAAGTAATTTTTATAGAAAAAAACTTGAACTGGTTATCTTAAAATAATATATATGCCATGCCCGTAATCCCAGCAACTTGGGAGGCTGAGGCAAGAGGATCATCAGTTCAAAGCCAGCCTCAGCAAAAGCTAGGCACTAAGCAACTCAGTGAAACCCTATCTCTAAAATAAAATACAAAGTATGACTGGGGAAGTGGCCCAGTGGTTTAGTGCCCCTGAGTTCAATTCCCAGTACCCCTCCAAAAGAAAAAGTAAAAAAATAAAAGAAATAAAATAATATATCAGAGAATACTATAGAAACTCAATTAACTCAAAGACTTTTGGTTCTTGCCTTTCCAGGCATATGAATGGAATGAACAATCCTTATTCCTTTCAAATCTGATCTGGGGAAAACCTAGAGCAAATATCCTAAAATGTGGAAGCTGAAAACATGGTATCTAATTGACACTGAATCTGTTACCTTCAGTATAACCTTAAAACTTTCAATTAATCTGTGAGCCACAGGTACAAAATAGAGTAAATATATCTCTCCTGTCATGAGATGATGTATAAGAAATTTATAGATAGTGACAGAAGAACCACAAGCCCTGGGGTCAAATGGACATTGCTTGAATATCAGATTTGTCATTTAATAGCTAGGTGACCTTGGGGATAATGCATAGTGTTTCTCAGTTTATTTACACATCCACAGGACAGATGCAAACATATCCACCTGAGAAGCCTATCCGTATGTCATATAAGGTGTTGTGAGTGAAGCTGCTTACTAAATGCTCTTCATCATCTCTATGGAAACAAAAGGAACTTCTTATCCCCAGTCTTATCACTGCCCACACAGCATTCAAGTACAGGAAACTGGAGGATCAGACTTAGTTTTCACTAAGGATCTAAGGCTCTCCAATTGCATACTATTGGGCATTATTCTGATGACCTCTCCTTTAAATTTTAAAGTCTATAAAAATGAACTCTGTTTGTTCTTTGATGGTTACTTGTTTTAGAATCTCCTCCACTGTTCTTTTCTCTTTGAAAATCTTGCTTTATGTCTTTCTTTACAAAAAGAATGCCATGAAGAAACATACCTTTTTATAGGATTTTCTTAAGCTAAACTGTGTTAAGCTACTCTCCCTAAAAGGAAGCTATGTTTTAGTTTGCAAATTAGATGATAAGCAGCAAGGTCATAGGACCTGTGGCCATACCTTCCTAAGAGTAATTCTGAACCCTGATGGATAAAAATTAAAACAAGAGGAAATATGGCCATAACAGCATGTAGTTAACTTTTCTTTGAGCAAAAGCTCCTTAGTTTTTCCACTGTTCAAGTGATGTTCAGGTAAAACTCAAACAGCACAGTTCATAAAACACCCACTTTTTAGGAGACTGCTACTTAAGCCAACACTTTCTTAAATGAACCATGTAAGAAAAGGCTTTACGTGCTCAAGCTAGTCTCTGAGAATCTAAAGATCAGAACGATCTTTCACTTAGAAACTGAAAACATTTTAGAAAAGGGATGAAATTTGCCTGTGATCAAACAATTATTTTCAATAATGTATCTGTGACTATGTATGTTCCATTTCTTCCATATATTTATGTAACAATGTCCACCTGTCTATCATGAAGCAATACAGTGTCCCCAGGGTAGAACTTACATGCTAGGGAACCCTATAGAGGGTGCACCACACAGAACAAAATGGTCATGTGGGGTAACATCTCAGAATGATTGTTCAGAAAAAAGTCCATTGGAAAATTGTGTTTGAGCTGAAATCAAGTTTTGAGAAAGAACTACGTAAGGAGCTAGAGAGAAGAGTATCCGAAGCAGCAGTGAACTTAAGTGTGAAGTGTCTTAGGCAGGAACAGAATGGAGAGTGATGTAGAAGAGGAGAAGGGTAAAGGATGAGGTCAGAAAAAAATCACTGATTTTAAGGAAATAACAGACTCTTCATCTATTGACAGTGGGAATGCAAAATGATACTATCACTTTGGAAAACAACTTGCCAGTTTCTTAAACTAACTATGCTATTACACGCTATTTAGCAATAATGCCCTTTCGTATTTACCCAAAACAGTGGAAAACATCTGTCTGCACAAAATCCTGAACATGGATGTGCATAGCAGCTTTATTCTTAATTGCCAAAACCTGGAAGGTCCTTCAGCAGGTGAATGAAAAAAATAAATTGGAGTGAATGGAATACTATACAGCACCAAAAAGAAAAGGGTTATCAAGTCATGAAAAGACATGGAGCACTCTGAAAGCATATTACTAAGTGAAAAAGGTCAGATGGGCATGGCAAGTCTTTCCTGTAATTCCAGCAACTTGAGAGGCTGAGGAAGATTGCAAGTTCAAGGCTAGCCTTTCTCAAGACCTTACGTCAAAAAAAAAAAAAAAAAAAAAAAAAAAAAAAGAGCAGTGGAGATATAGCTCAGTTGTAGAATGCCCTGAGGTTCAATCCAGAAAGAAAGAAAGGACAAAGAAAGGAGAGAGAGAGAGAGAGAGAGAGAAGGGAAAAGAAAAGAAACCAACTTAGAGGATTTTTTTTTAGGGCAGTGAAATACTTTTGTATGATATCAGAATGGTGGATACACATCATTATAAATTTGTCAAACATTGCAGAATATACAGTAGCAAGAGCAAGCCCTGATGTAAACTATGGACTTGGGTGATAATTATGTGTCAGTGTCTGCCCATTCCTTGTAACAAATGTACCACTCCAGTGCCGGATGTTGATAGTGGAGGAGGATATATGTGGGGGGTGGACAGTGAGGTCAAGAGATATATGGGAATTCATTGTGAGTTCCATTCAGTTTTACTGTAAAACTAAAATTGTTCTAACAATGAAGGCTATTAATGTGAAAAAAAGTATTTTTTTAAAATTTAGTTGATGAAACTAGCGTTATTATTTCCATCTTCATAAATCACACAACCAGGAATTGGTATAGTAGAAATTAGAGCTCAGGGCTTCTGACTTCTGAGTCACTTTCTACACACACACAAACACATACAAAACCCATATCAGGATACTGAATAAATGTCCTTTCTATCAAGAGGAGGAGATGCCTCATTTCCTGCTGAACTACTCTAAAGGTCATATGTAGTAATAGATTACTAACTTAACACTTGTCAGAGAAGTATGGGAAACCCAGGAGCATGAGCTATCACAAAGAAAAGCAGACAGAGTGCAAAGGAATTATGACAGAGACATAAAACCCTGTCTCATTTTACTTCTGATTTTTAAAAGTTCATTCTTCCCATTCTGTTTATAGTTGTTTTAGTTCACATGACCAAATACTAGGAAATGAATTGTCAAAGGAAGTAACCATGTTCCTTAAAACTTCTTTTGTGAGTCTCAGACTCTTTTCTTTGTCTAAGTTCGTGTTGACTTATCACGTGAGGTATTTTAAACTGTAGCATAACAACTGTCTTCATTCCTCAGATGAGATCATTAACTATGAGCTCAGGAATGTAACTCAGTGGTAGAGTTACATGCCAAAGCCCTGAGTTCAATCCCCCATACTCCCTTCAAAAAAACAAAAAATCATTAGTTGTCATGACATGTAGTCACTATTTCATTCAGTAGAGGACTTTGAACCCCTAGTAGTTTGGCAAAGACATTTTATGGAATACCTGACATTTTAAGTCACCATGAGAAAATCTACCCAACAAACTCCTCATTTGACTGTGATAAGCATGAGCATTAAACTTTAAATCATGGGAATCTGGAGCTTAATTGTAGCAATTATGGATTTGGGGTAAATATATGTGTTGCTAACTTTAAATCCAAAGATATTAATTTTGACTGTCTCCTGGATAGTCAATCATTGTTCCATTTCCACTTAAATTCCTAGAATAGCAACTGCAGCAAAGAGATTTTTATAGGGATTATGTTTCAGTGCTTACTACTATGTTTTCCCATTAATACTCAAGACATAAAAGTGAATTAACTGGGATTTGTTGAATTAAACATATAAAAAATTGGTTCGAGCTCTAAAGGGTCTTGGGGAAATTAAAACTGATCAGGGAGTTAGTTTCAACATGCCCAGCTTGACTTTGGATGAATGAGTGACCTCATAGGGTGGGGCTTGACTAATGCATCCATGAAGACACTTCTGGCTCTAAAACAAATATTTGATGGATATCCAGGCATTCTTTGTTCTGCTCTGAAAACCTTTATCTCTTTCAGTTTGCCAACACATCTAAAAAATATTTTGCATTCAAACTTTAAAGTGCTCCGAGCATCTGTTATTTTCATCCTGTGTGTGAGCAAATCATATGCCATAGACATCAGTTTGCCTCTTCGGGTCACAGCTACTTCATTATCATGGTAAATGCAGAAGGCTCTGACTTTCTCTCTGTAGCTTCTCCTGAGATTTATTACAGGAGGTGCTTTTTAGAAAAAGTCCCTTAACATCTGCCTAAATTTAGTAGATATGATCATTAGCAGTCATTATGTCTAATCAACATCTAATTCTCATTAAAATAATGCATTAATAGGATGAAATGAGAGCAAAAAATCCAATAATGTTAAATGTTCATTTTCTTTGAATAAACCTTCAGCAATAGAAAATTTGTAGCCTTTTGAAACATAGCTCCAAAAGAACAAGACCTGTCAATTTTAAGCTCTGCCTTGAGTTTTTCATTAGTAACCTCTACCTTCCATACCAAATGGGTTCACTGCATCCCAACTGAAGGACAATTATAGAGTATCCACTCAGCTATTAATGTGTGGACTTAAACAGCTTTAAATTGTCAATTGTAGGTCAAGCAAATTAATATTCTCTGAACAATGAAATTTAATTATTTCAGCCTGAAAAGTAGTGCTTATACATTGTTCTTGGTGACTTTTGTAGGTGAAAATTAGCTAATTCATTGCTGTTCATTGTTTTGAAGGATGTGATTGACTTCAGTACCTGAGATCCATGTGTGTGTTTCTGTAATGTTTTGTTATCCACAAAATAGCAACTTCCAAAATCTAAACAATGAATTTTCAGTAGACCCTGAGACCATCTTGTTGATATTTATAACTTTTATTGGGGTTCTTATTCCTCATCAATGTCCCAGTTATAATGACCAAATAATAAATAAATACAAAAAACATTAATCCCCCCTCTCTTATCAATATCATATAATATCTGGTTCAAGGCTCAGGGAGCGAGATCTCTCTCTCCTTCACCACAGCTGTGCCTGTACCCCTTTTCCCAGCTCTTTCTCCCAAGATTTCTCTTCTGGCTTCCTTCCACACAGTATGTATCCTACCTGAGTCTTGTTTCATAAGCTCTATATAACTAGGTTTCCTTATCAGTTCCCCCTCAAAATGCCTCTGCCTCTTATCATTTGAGGAAGAACTACCATCAGTGGTATTTTTACACTTATAGACAGATTAAGTAAAGATCAAATTTCTATGAAGTTGGAATATGCAGATTCTCCTTCACAATTTCCACCAAAAAAATCATATAGTGACTGTAATTCCAAGTGCTCTTAATTTTTGACCTTATATAAGAAAGAACACTTTGTTCACCTGGACTTTTACATAACTAAATTTTTTTGACCTTGATGATTTTAGTGTCATCAATTTGTTGTTTTGAATACAAGGTAGAAGTTTCTGAAATAAACTTCACAAATTCTGATACTGCTGTTCAGAAAGGCCTAGTATAATTCACATATATTAGAGAACACAGAATCAAACCCATTGACACTGTTTGAACACAGATTATTATACACTTCCACATCACATGAGACATTGGTTTCTTCATCAAATAAATTGGAGTAAAAGCTAAAAAGCCACTTAAAACTTTATATTCCCAAATGCTGACCATGACTTCAATACTCATTGATGTCACGGGAGCATTATAAATATAATTTACTGGAATCATACTTGCTGCATGCCAAATATTTTCTGGGTGTGAGATACTACACAAATTCTATATTCAACCAACATGTAGGGTAACATCATTGTTCTTGATTGTCAACCAAAGGTATCATCTGCTCTGTGTGCCTCAATTCTATCAGCTTTCATTGTATTTCCAAAATATTGCCTCTGCCTGTCTATCACCCTGGTGGTAACACTGAGTGTTTAGGAAAACAATATGGTCCCTGTGGCCAGAAGAAACCAAACTTATTAGAATTATGCTTAAAGCAAGAATAAATAAGTGTGAATGCAGGCAATGAAGATATAAATATTAGGGCCTCTGATACCCATTTAGAATTGTTTTTTTAATTCATTTTTATTGTAAACAAATGGGATACATCTTGTTTCTCTGTACATGAAGTAGAGACATATGGTTTAGAGATAGTTATTTGGTAACAAAGCAGGGCTCATTACCTTTTTAGTCACCCCAAAATTTAGTAGCTAAATTAACAATACAATATTATTTATCACAATTCTGAGGATTGACTCAAAGTTTCTTTTGACTTGGATTTCTTCAGTTACTATTCTGGATGTCTTCGTTCTACATGTCTGGGACATTTGCCGATAAATGGTTGGCTGGCACAGTTGGGAGATTTTGTCCACAAAATTTCTTACTCAATGTAAGATTCTGATATATATTTATATATAAATAAAGAGAGATAGATATAGATATATAGATATAGATATATTCATATGTATATGAATTTTATAATATGTGTATAGGTTGTGTATATTTATTCTAAAATTGATTCTAAGGCAAGTAAGCAAACAAAGCTCTCCACTTTATACAAATGCTTTTACATACATATTCTCATGCATATAGTCACAAATCATGTCTCAAACTCAGATGTATATTCCAAGGAAATAGATTCTGGCAGATGGCCAGTGCTTAGAAGAATTTTTATTGGAAGAAAAGCACTTCACAGGCAGCAGGCCAACATAAATTTTAATATATTCAGGTTTTCCTTGCTGAAAATAGGTGTTTGTAGAGTCTGTACTGAATTACATGCTCTAAGCATATGTTTGTGTTTCCTACACCTGCTGATATAAGGAGATATAGGGAGAAGAAAAAGAAGCTTTAGGAAGAGATATCTTAATATTGACAAATATCACTTAAGAATCACTATAAGCATAATTTTTGTAAATGATAAACAACTCTTTGGGGGCTGTGATGATAATCTACATGAATAGCACTAGATTCAGTCAAAATAAAGAATGAATTTTAGGATAAGATGATCCATTTCGACCCTTATGTAAGAAGTCTTATCCCATATGAAGATGGGGGTATCAGCATTCCTTGTCTTTTTCTAAAGCACTCTTAAAATTATATATAAAAAGTATGTATTAGTAAATTACATAGAAGAATATATAAGGCAATGAGATTCATTCTGTCTACCCTGTATTTCTGAGATTCAGCTCCTTATCATTCTAAAGAAACTACAGTGTTTATTTTACAGGATTGTTGAAATAAGAAATAAAATCCCATATATAGAATGTTGAGGGCCAGTGTTTTTCTCAGACCACATGTGGGAAGACTATTGGTTTCTTCACTTTTCTTTCTTTAATCAGATATTTTGAGGTAGAGAAAACTCAAAAGATCGTCTAGAATTTCTTCTGCTATTGTAGACATGGTATCCTAAGGAACTCAGAGGATCCAAGTTCCATTCATTTTTTTTTTTTTACTTAAAAGTAAAGCTTCTCAGTACAATGTACCACTCTCAGCACTAAAGAGGCAAGAGTTTGAACAAGTACAAAAGAATTTCCTCTTAGTACATGATTCAGTTTTCCTATAACTCCCACTACGTTGATCCATTCACTTTGATGCAGACTCTTCTACATACCCCACAAATCGTGATGGACACCAGTTTCCTGTGAGCTAAACTCCATCCCACACCTCAGTGTGATTAGAAGGGACCATGACACTGTGATGTAATCTTTGTATTTTCCTTTCAAATCTTCACACTGTGTACTATTGCATCAGCTGTATTACAGCATACATAATAACAATAATAATAGAGTAGAAAATTAATGAGAGCTTTAATTAATCTT
Organism: Sciurus vulgaris; assembly: GCF_902686455.1. Classification (NCBI taxonomy): domain Eukaryota; kingdom Metazoa; phylum Chordata; class Mammalia; order Rodentia; family Sciuridae; genus Sciurus; species Sciurus vulgaris. Next base: position 79,388,773 of record NC_136472.1, read on the forward strand.
AGGCAAATTAAATATATCATTCTTTTAATTCCTTCCTGATCCTATTCAAGGATAGATAATTTTGAGTGAGCAAATACTTCCAAAATGATTGTCCTATGATATTTTCCTTCCTAGTTAAAATATTTATTCTAAGCAAATCTTCTAACTTTGAATTTACAGTAGTGAGACTATAAACATAAAGAATAAAGAAACAGATTTCTCCTATCTGAACTATATATATTTAAGATTTTTGAAGTTTGACATTTATAATTTGACTTATAAATTCCCATTTTTTTTGTATTCAACAAACAAGTTTTACATGGTGCTATACCCCCTTCAATCATATCCAACTATGAAGCATTGTGGTTGTATGGAAAGGAAATTATTTCAGTGGGAAGGGATGAGAGTGCATTATAATGTTGAGATTATACCCATTAGGATGTTTTCATCTATATAGCCTGTATTATCTTTGATTCCATGCAACATTTACATATCTAAAACTAGAGAAGTTGCAACTCACACCTGTGTGTTTTCCAGAGCACTGCTCTTGAGCCACAGGCGATGCAGGTGATATCTTACTTAGACCTTAGAAGATGAAAGACCTCCCATGTTCTTGGAGAGGCAGAATTAATATTGTCAAGATGGTCATAGTATCAAAAGTGCAATATAGAGTTAGGGCAATTGCTATTAAAATTCCAATGATATTTCTCATGGAAATAGAAAAAGCAATCATGAAATTCATTTGGAAAAATAAGAGGTTCAGAATAGCCAAAGCAATCCATAGCAAGAAAACTAATTCAGGAGGCCTCACAATACCAGATCTTAAATTATACCACAGAGCTATAGTAACAAAAAGGGCATGGTATTGGCACAAAAACAGATATGCAGACCAATGGAACAGAATAGAAAACACAGAATCCTACCAACAAAGATATAGTTTTCTCATACTAGACAAAGGTGCCATAACATACAGTGGAGAAAAAATAGCCTCTTCAACAAATGGTGCTTGGGAAACTGAAAATTCATATGTAGTAGAATGATATTAAACCTCTATCTCTTACCCTGCATAAAACTCAACTCAAAGTGGATCAAGGACTTACCTACACATTAGACCAGAGACTCTGTGCCTACTTGAAGAAAAAGTAGGACCAGCTCTCTACCCTGATGGCTTAGGAACTGACTTTCAATAGGAATCCTAAAGTGCAAGAACTAAAAAATAAAAAAAAAAAAAAAGAAAGAAAGAAAGAAAGAAATCAATAACTGGGATGGTATCAAACTAAAAAAACTAAAAAGCTTCTTCACAGCAAAGGAAACAATCAAGAATATGAACAACATGAACAGAGAGCCTATAGAATGGGAGAAAATCTTTGCCAACTGTTCCTCAGATAGAGCATTACTCTCCAGGATTTATAAAGAATTGAAAAAAGAAAAAAAAAACTACAAATAACCCAATCAATAAATGGGCAAATATACTAAACAGACACTTCACAGAAGAAGAAATATGATCAGTCAACAAACATATGAAAAACATTCAATATCCTTATCAATTCCAGAAAGGCAAATTAAAACTACATTGAGATTTCATCTTACTCCAGTAAGAATGTTAATTATCAAGAATACAAGCAATAGTAAATATTGGCAAGAATGTGGGAAAAAAAGTACACTCATACATTTCTGGTGGGACTGCAAATTGGTACGACCACTCTGGAAAGCAGTATGCAGATTCCTTAGAAAATATGGAATGGAACCATCATTTGACCCAGTCATCCTACTCCTCAGTTTATACCCAAAGGACTTAAAATCAGCATACTACAGTGACACATACACATCAATGTTTATGACAGCTTAATTCATAACAGTTAAGCTATGGAACCAACCTAGATACCCTTCAACAAATGAATGAATAAAGAAAAGATGAGTACAATATACACAATGGAGTATTACTCAGCCACAAAGAAGAATGAAATTATGGCATTTGCAGGTAAATGGATGGAACTGGAGAATATCATGCTAAGTGAAATAAGCCAGTCCCAATAAACCAAAGGCAGAATATTCTTTCTGATATGTGAATGCTAACCCACAACAAGGGAGGGGAAGAATAGAAATTCATTGGATTAGACAAAAGGGAACTAAGGGAAGGGAGGGGAGATTGGAATAGAAAAGACAGTGGAATAGAAAAGACAGTAGAATATCTCAGACATAACTTTCCTACCCTTGTATATAAATACACAATCAATGTAACTACATCATATACAACTATAGTAATGGGCTCCTAATTGTAACAAGTTAGACTAATTCTATGTAAATATATACCTTGTCAAAATATACTCTACTGCCACATATATGTTTATCTAGACGGAACAACAACAAATATGCCTGGAAGATTATGCTTCACAACCTCCCTTAACTGACTCCCTGGCTCAGGTTGAGGATACAAAAATAAATAAATAAATAAATATTCTTTCTCCTCTCCCTTAATAAAAACGTTTTTAAAAAGTAAAAACTGTAATGTAACTTATGCACCACAATTTAGATCACACTTCTATGATTCTCTGACTCACATATCTCATTTCCATCACTTTCTTAAAGATTTCTACTAGAACACTCCCCTAATAAACTGCTTGCACAAGAAAGCCATGTCAATTTATGCTTTTGGGGAATCCAATCAAGAAGTCTCAGCTTCCAGGAAGCAGACTCTGTGAAAGTGAGGATAGATGGGATCATCCCCTGGCTGAGTGGCAATGAGGGCTTGTTGTCGGGCTGGGAGAGTATGAATGACAGCTGCCATGTTCTAGAAGTGCCACTGTTGAGAGTTTGACCTGAAGTTAACTGGAATAGAACACTGGCAGAAGAGATGCTATGTTTTATGAAATATAAACAACATTATTTAAAGGTGTTTGAAAATAGTGTTTGTAAAGACTGGCAGTACGTGACAATTGCCAAGCACCACTGATATATTTTGTGAATAATATGACAAGCTAAGGTGCAGTTTTTATCAATTTTAATCAAAGATCTGAGAGTAAAAAGATTTGGAAAGCTATTTTGAAGACCTGTGACCTATGCAAGAACCTTCTAACATTCTAATGACTGGATTTTATAATTGGTTTGAACCAGTGACTCCTTTGTGTTTTGCCCTCTTGAGCAGGAAGAGTCATAGTAGTTATTCTTTTTCCTCTAGAGCATTATTTTTAGTAAGAAAAGTTGAGGGACAGATAACTTATCTCCTTACTTTTGCAAGTACACAGATCGAAAGGAGGCATATTGTAGAAACCGTATTTAAAAATTATATGTGATGAACCTTATCCATATGGGGGCCTTAACAAATTCTGAATTTTTGTGCTTCTATAAATGTGTCATTGGGAAGAAGTAAATACATTTTTTAACATGGGATAAATATGAATCATAGGGAATGCTAAGAACTAACCTCTAAATTGAGACTGCTATTTATGTTCTCATGAAATACCTTCCTCTCAAAGAGAGGAAGATAGCTCTATTGACTCACTTCAAAAGAGTAGCTTATGAAATAGTTTATTGTTTGTCAATTCTGAGCTTAGGTGATAAAAAAGATGGATTCCATCTTCCATTCTCTCTCTCCCCCTGCTCTGGAAGAATAAAGTTAGTCAGTTGCCATGTCATGAGGTAGCCCTGTGGAGAAACTCATGAAACAAAAGATCAACATCTCCCAACAATGCCAACAACCTCAGGAGTGATCTTGGAAATAGAATTCACCCTCTCAGTTGAACCTTCAGATGAGATCCTGGAAAACAAAGGACTTCACCGTACCTCATGGGAGACCTGTCACAGAAGCATCAAAAGAATATAATCCACGGAAATTTTAAGGTAATAAATGTTTGTTGTTTTATGTGTCTATGTTCTGAGAAAATTTGTTTCAAACAAACAGATAAGTAATGCAATTGGATCCCCAATGGCTAAATTCAGTTCCGGTTTTCTTGGATTCCTGTTTCATATCATTTACAATTTGACTAGTGAAACTCTCGACTCTGAGAACTTCTCACTGCTGGTCATAGTCCACATGTCTCCATCACCTCTTAAATTTTGGTATTTCTCAGAACTATGCCCCTGGCTTACTCTTCTCATTCTTCATGATTTCCTCCTTGGGTTATTCCTTCCATACTTTATTTGCTGAATGCTAATCCATACAAATCTCAGCCCTCACTATAGTCCTCATTTATTCAACTCTAATAAGAATGAATGAGCAAACTAAATGTTAATATTTTATAAATGCTAAAAATCATCATACCTATAACTAAATTCATCATCTTCTTTGAAGCCAGCTCCTCATTCTATTTTCCTGTCTCAGTATCACACAGTATATCCCATTCTACAAATCTTGAAGTAATCACATACTTCTGAAACTTTAATGTGGCTCACTTCTTATTGAGCACCATATCATGTTGATTCTGCCTCAAATGTATTTCTCTAAACCATTATGTTGGATAAGCTAATGTCCCCACCACAACCAGGTGAGTTACCCTTGCAGATAGAGAAGGTATACTCCCAGTGAGCATACATGAGTAACTATGGTAATGCTCTGGATGAGTTCAATCTTCCAGAGCCTTTTCATCTTTCTAATTTTAACTTTTTTGAACTTGAAAACTTCTGTCAAAATTATTTTGTTTTTTATAAGTTGTTCTCAAAGTTTTTTTTTAATTCCTTCATAATACTCAGTTTGTCTTGTAACATAAATCAGTCAGCTGTCCTAAGCCTCCCATTAAGAAATTTTAATGACAAAATTGCATTCATCTTAACATGTTTCCAATGATTTCTCACCAACCAACTTGTAAAATCAATATAATTGGATGTTCAAACATATACTACATTTATCTGTGAATACCCTCTCTTTAGTACATTTTCTCGTTAAAGTTGGTAACACTTGAAAGCATTTGTTATATGAATTCTCCAGGTGATTAATTTTATGAAGTGTTGTCAGGTTGCAATATCCAAATCTTCTTTTACTAGCACTTCTGGGAATATCAGAAATGTAGGTTAAACAATTTTTACATGGTTGCATTTAAAAACTTTTAGGTAAATATATAAATGCATACAGACATGCACACAATAAACACTAATGTTGTTAATGTCATAAATTCCACAGAGAAATGTATAATCCCTGAGCAAACTTTGTTCATCAGCCCATTGGCTATACATCTAAACACAAATGTATTAATATTTTTCTGCACTACATGGCTAACACGTGGCCTGTATCAAAACTGGGTACAAAATTCTTTCTGATTCATCCCTATAATTATGACATCTCAACCTCCTCTTAGGAACCCAGGGGCAATACCATTCTCATCAGATGCACACACTGACCTTAGATTTCCACCCTAAGTGATGCATGCCACAGTGGTTTCTATTTTCTTGGCTAAAGCAAGTCACATAACTTATCTAATTTCAATGAGTCAAATAAGTGTAATTCTGTCCTCTGGAGGAGGATGTTTGATTTATTTGTGAATGTCTAATGGTAACACATTAATTAAGTGACACACTCTGAAATCAAATAATATGGGTTCAATACTTACCTGCAGTAATTTCCAGTTTTGTGATCACATGTTACCCAAAACTTTCAAGACCAGAATATCTACCGAAATCTACTGAAAAGGAGCAAGAATATCTACCAAAAAGGTCATTGTGAGAATTTAGTAATGTAGCACAGTGTCTGATTCACAATTTTCCTAAGATTGTTAATGATTCCTGCTAATATATTCTTGAACTATAACAACAGATTGCAGAATGCTTATATATTATCTTCAGGTCTATCACCAACTGAAGAAATAGGTGTTAATTCTAAAGCATCTTGTAATATTTTCTAATATGTGTCACATTACTTCTTCAATAAACTCAGGTGTGATAGTTTTGTTCATCATAAACAATAACTACAAAATTAATGAAAGAAATTGATAATTTAACTCCATCATTTCCTCTTCTAAACAAAGAATATGATTTGCAAGATGCAAAAAATTTAAGAATGTTTTTATTTTTAATCTAACTCCAGAATTGTAATTGCATGTATAATGCATTCTTTGTCCCTAGTACTACATATCTTGGAGAAGAAAATACTGAAACAATGGTATATTACCGTGTCAAACTCAATTTAATCTTGGCTTTCTTTAAAACAATTGAAGATGGACCTTTAGGTTTTATATTCAGAGGGCAAATATAGAAGACAACACATTTTCATACAGAGTGGACAAAGCTGCTATGAACATTATCAACTTGAGACTTAAAGTATAAGCCTTCAACAAGATTCCCTCCTAATTGAATGTTGCTCTCTGTTGAACACCTGCAACAACGTGCACAGACTGGAGCTCCTTGCCAATGGCGATGTCTCCATTCTGATAACAATCCTGCTCTCCCTTGCATTTCCACAAAGAGCTTTAGATCTTTTTGCCTTCTGGAAATGAAAATCTCTTCCCCCACACAACACCTTTAGAATAAAAAGAACAAAAAATCAGTTACCAGAGTTGACTGAATGTCTGATGTGAAAACTTTTCAAACTATAAGTCTTCTTAACTTTAAATTAGATCAGGAAACAGAGCTTTTCATTTAATGTTTATTAGAGTTAAAAATGTTACTCTTTCCTTCTGAAATGTTAATAACAAATATAAGATGTTTGATAATGTCTCATAGGCTGTAGAAGTTATATTCAATGTTTGCCTATCCTTGTACTCTCTGGTCATTTCTATTGACTTATATTCAAGTTCACTATTTCTTCTACCATCTCCATTCTGTTATTCAGTCCAAGAAGTGAATATTTTATTTCAGATGCTTTACTTTTCAGTTTGAAAATTTGTGTTTAACTCATTTTTAAAAAATTTGTTTGCTGAGATCATCTGTTTGCATTCATTTCAATGTGATTTCCCTTTACTTCATGGAATGTGGCAAAAATACCTATTCTAAAGTCTTTCTATGTTAAGTTCTTCACATTTACTATCTCTTAATTGGCACCTAGGATTGCTTTACCCCTGGAGAATTCTTTCACTTTCCTGGTTCTTTCTCCATGGAAGAACATTTCATTGTATCCTGGACATTTTGAATAATATGTTGTGAGATTTGGGGTTCTATTATAATATCTTGAAAATGTTCAGTTTGAGGGTGTAGCAGGCAACTAACCTAGTAAACTCAAAAGACAACTTCTATTTAAATTCCTGTGTGTGGTGGTTCTAATGGCAGTTTGGTCTTCAAAGCTCTGGATTCATACATGTGCTCTGACCCAACCCGGGCTATAATCTGGAACTAGGGTGGTGGTGTATATCATATTTCAGTTCTCAAATTATTGTTATTTTTCTTTGAGTCTTTTCCAGCACATAGACAGTTCAACTATGAGCCTGAACTGACGTTGTCTCACGTACAAGATCGGGGGATCCTTTTCCTAAGCTCTCTTGTGGTGGCACCCCATCCCCCACTAATGCATCTAAGCTAAGCTGCTCCTCTTGTCAAATCTGCAGGATGTCTGAAGAGGATATTGTGGTTGGTAGTTTCCTCTTTCTTGTTAAATTCCAGGGTTGCACACAAAAGGTGTGACAGAATTAGAATCTGTAAGCTTGTTGTACAAAAGATATTATCTCTGTTTTCTTGGTAAAGACTTAGAAGACCTCTGTCTAGTCTAGCACTTTCTGGGAACTCAAAGAAAAAAATTATTTTTATGTAAAACCTCCAAGCCTCTCCTCCCACTGGATATAAAGTTCAAAGAATTTCCAAAATCTTCATTCAGAAGAAAGAGTGTTTTAGGCAAAAGCCCCCTGTGAACCTGCGGCAGCCAATAAACCTGCTTCCTGAAAATTCCTCCCGTGTCCAGCCTCTTCTATCCTACTTCATGCTCTCCTCCGCAATGTGTCACTTACTCTCTGATTACCAGGGAGATTACTTTTTCCTCCCATTCTGAATTTTTAAAAAATTAGATTTTCTGTGTATCTTATTTACCAGGACTACTACAGAGCTATTCATGATTAGAGCTACCTTAGTCATGATATATTGCATGAAGAATCAGAGAAAAGAAAAATATACAAGATAGTTCTCCATGCATTTGAGCCTTAAATCCCCATTTTTCCCATTTCTCCTGACAGGGCTGGAAAAAGAAAAGAAGACAGAATGTAAGAGAAACGGAAAAACATAGGATTCTCTTTACAGTCCAGGGTCCCTTTTCCAAGGTGTTCTGACTAAAACGCTGGAGACTCTCCAAGAATATTTACTAATCTTCCTGTTTCCTTGTGTTTCCACACTTGGATCATTCACCAAAGCCCAGAGTCAGAAGAATTTTTGAAATAACGAAATTCGCAGATTTTTTACCTTCTTCCAAATCCTTATGCTATTGTCAATTTCTCAGTGTCTTCAGGATTTTTGTGTCTTGTGCAGACATTTAGTAGCAATCAAAATGAAAGATAGGCTTTCACTGGTTACTCCACTTACTTATCATTCAATACCAGAAGTTTAAAGTATTATGTTTAAATGGATGCTTGCTTACATAGGTTTTAGGAGAAAGTTAATTTTTTAATTATATCTATAAAATTCTGGTGTCAATGTTAAAAGTTATCTAAGATACAAATAAAAATAGTGACCTTCTTCTCCCTGTGCTGTTATATTCCTGATTAAAAGAACACTGACTTGTTTCAGAAAGAAAACAGAGTCATATGAGTATGTAATTTTCCTTCTAAGACATAGGAAATTTAATGGGATATGTTACAGCTTTCTTTATTGGGATAAATTTCTCAGAATACATAACATTCCCAGAGGGTAGATTCAAATTTCAATAATTGATATGGATTGATTGGTATCCAAATTGAAAAAAAAAATTTATATTGTCCCCATTTCTTTTGCTGTGAATATACTTCCTTAGAAAATGGAGGGAAAAATTTATTGGTGACACAAAATTTTCTCTGTAATTATCAGAATTGATGCTTAAGGAAGGCAAACAACTATTAAATTCTCAGGGAATGGAGAGTTGGTTTTATTTTATATTACTATATTATTATTATTTGAATTACATTACCAGTTGTGCATTGAGTAAACTTATAAGTTGATTAGACAAAACATACTATGGTTTAAATCAAGTCAGAGAAATGAAATAGGTGACTTTTTAACATTGGGTTAGAATGGGACCTAAGGGTCCACTTTAATAAAAAAGGATGAGTTCAGTAGAATTTGGTGGCAGTGTGAAAATAGCTTCAGGTTTTAGGTTTGACCTGCCCTTATCCCTTAGTAGTAAATACACAAGAGCAGGTTGCAGATAAGAGAACAGCCTCAGACAGATTGGACTTTCCCAACTTTTTACTTCTCTCTTTTGTTGAAAGCAGTCATATATTTTGTTGTTTCCTGCTAGTGCATTAGTTTTAACAAGTTGAGGAACAAATTTAAAGGAGTATCAGAAGCACAGAAATCTTTAATAGCTGTTTAATTTCTTCTAACTACAAAAATTTCAACCTGAGTCCTCTCTGATGAAAAACTTCCAGGAACTTGTAGCAAACATGGGCATCCAATGGAAGGTCACCAGATCTTACCTCCTCTGCTTCCAGGCTAGACTTAAGCCACCTTCCCAAACAATACTTCTCTCTCCATTCACCATCCTGTGTCCCTCCCTTTTTCTCTTTTTTCTCTTCTCTTCTTACTTCCCCTCTTTTCTTTTCCTACTTTTCCTGAGCTCTCCTTTTTCTCCTTCTGTATTCTTTCCATATTTCTTCCCTCCTTCATCCATTCATTCCAGTCTTCAATTCAAGAAAATGTCCCAAGAGTTTAATTTATAAATAGAATGAAATGAATAATTTGTTAAAATTTTTAGATAAAAAACAGAATGTAAGGAATGAGTTTTATCATATTTATTTGCAACAAAGAAAGCCCTCAAATATATAGGATGTTCAAAGAGCAGTGAAAATAATTAAACCAGATTAAGTGGAAGACTCAATTAAGATGAAACACTATTGTGCTAAATATGAGATAGGCAAATTTGGCTTAGTCTTTTCTCATTATTAATTAATCAGAAATGCAGTGTTATATAACATTTTATAACAATGAACTTTATAAAGATGTTAAAGATCACTATTGACTGTATACCATTTTGTATTTCCATAATTTGAGATATTTAAACTATACTGTTCAGACATGCCTTTATTCTTAATTTACAATATAAGGTATTGGTCCCAGGCAAAAAGAAACTGTTATAAAGATTAAAAATCAGAGTTTCACAAAAGGGGATTTTAAAAAGAATTCCTAAAAGATTCTCTAGCCAAACCCTTCATTTTAAGATAAATATAGACCTTGTGAGGAAAGGGCCTTGACAACAAAACAGAAAATGATTGTAGACTTGGTCTTTTCCTGTGAGAATTTGCAATCTCTAAATATATGCTTGCCATAAAAATTTTTTTAAGCAAAAGTAGGTTGAGAGGAGGAAAGATAGATAAGATGGAACTTATAACAAAAATATGCTATAGATTATTGAGTTGCAGTATTATCTGTATGTATATAAGCTGCTGTCTATTCAAAAGCATAAACTATATTTTCCACCCTTCACTTTCTTGCTCATATTATTCCAATTAGAGTCCACCAGTAAGAAGTGCTCCTGAGAGACATAGAAGTTTAAATTGAAGGAGCAGCCCTTATTCCCCTGTGAGAGCAATGAGAGCATTGACAAATGGGAAGTGCAGGGTTTGTTGTTGGTTTGGAAGTATCTTCCTGAGATCCACTTTGGTGTTACAGGCAGCTGAGCCCTTTGGTTCCTGAACTTATAGATTTCTTGAGAATAGCCCTCTGAACTTTGCCCCCCTTCTCTTCCAATAGTTATGTAGCATTCCATTTCCTTTTATTAGACATCCTCCTCCTCTAAATAACTTGAATGGCTTCCTGACCAAACAATGAGTAATTCAAAGGTCATCAGTAATGCACTACTGCAGTTTTATAAATTCAAATAAAATTGAAATCAAATATCTCACATCCTTAGAATTGTGTTTCTGCTGGGTGGAAAGGAGGGACTCTCCTTGTACAGATACAGTGTCCTTTGTTTTGCTATAGTAAGGAATTGTCCTGAGACACAGAGATGGGTGTTTTAATGTATCCCCAAAATTTCATGTATTGGACACTCACTCCCCCAAAACTATGTATTAAAGGAATTTAGGACTCTGAGATATGATTAGCATTAGGTAAGTCCATCAGGATCATTTTTCTGAACTTAGAAGGTGCCAGAAGGAAGACACTAGTAATGGAAAAAGGTATGCATGTGCATACATCATACACACACACACACACACACACACACACACACACACAAGTACCTATCAAGTCTACCTGGAAAGTAATATTATCAGGAAGCCTAAGTGTCTATCAGTACAGACATAAGTATATGCTTATTACCTGTAGCCTAATTCTACATTATAGTCTTCCAATCTACACTGACCCCTAAAGTCAATGTGTTTGAAAGGTTTTGTCATTATTGTTGCCGTATTTTTGCTTTACATCATGTGTCTTTCTCCTTTTTTTAAAAAAAATAGACCTAAGCATGCCATAATAAAAACATCTCTCTTTTTTTGCATTAATGTATCTAACTTATTTTCCTTTGTTCAGTTTTCTTCTCATCACAAGATAACAGAGTCAAAACACCATGGAAAAAATGGAATCTGGTCTTCCCAGTTTTTAGGTAAAGGAAATGAAGTTCAAAAACAGGAAAAAAATATTTTGTAAGAAACATCATTAGAAATAACAGGACTGAAAATAACACTAGGGTCTTCTGGCTCTAAATTCAACTTTTAATTAATTAATTTATTTATGACACACCAAGTCTTTTCTATGAGTGGATGTCAATTCTGGCTACAAAAGTATGCACACAGGGACAGAGTTAATAAGCATAACTTGAGTTTCAGGGTCTGAAATCCTCCATGAATTTCACAACACACCATGGACTCTTTTGGGGACATTGGTTTACCCATCCCCACAAACTAACATTGAACTTCAGGGAAAGGTTATAAATTCAATGTTCATTCAGATATCTTCGTGCCAATTATAATGCTTTTCATGTAGAAAGTTATAAAATATTTTTCACTTCTAGTTGTAGCTCTAGTTCTCTCTTATTAGGTAATCTAGTTACCCAGACTCTCCAAACCTCAGCTTCCTTATCCATAAAATGAAGGGTTAGATGGAATGATACCTGAGAACATTGCCAACTCAAAAGTCTTGTAACTCTCCCCATCTTTGAGGCAAAGCCACTTTTATCAGTCTCATAGCAGAAAATGACAATTCTGAAGCATCGTCAGCAGAACCTAGCAAGTCATGTTTTTAGGATTCCTGGAAGACCTATTAGGTCTTAAAATAGTAGAGGCCTGCAGTCTTTTCAAGGTTCTGCTGACACCTAACTCTCATATTATTCATGAAAGTGTGTTTTATAAGTTAGGAAAGTAAAAATGGTAAAGAGGAAAAATGAAACCAAAGGTTTCACATTATATACATAACTTCAGTAGGAAAGGCACTGCCTTTGGGATTGTCAGCACAGAGATACAAAGTCATCTCTCTATACCTAATTTGTTTGGTCATGTCAAAGCTTATACATAAAAACAATAGATTATGTTAATTCAACCTTCTTTCCCTAGTGTTATATTTCATAGTTTTCCTATGAAGACAGCCTCATCAAAAGGGTTCAGTTTTCTTTAGATTAGTCAAATAAAATGCCTATAGGGAAGAAGGTAGATTTATCATGTAGTGTTTTGTCTGGTTTTGTTCATCAGAACTCAGCTGACATAAACATCTAGTTTGTGTAGGATCATTTAGCATCCACACGAGTTGGCAGCTAGAATCTTAAGGAGAAAGGTATGGTTGACCTTGGGCAAATCATGAATCCTTTCTGAGCTTTTATGAGACAGCAAACTCACTCATAATTAGCATGTGCTCTTCTCCTTAATAATCAATGTTCTGCTTATCACCACTGAATTATTAAGAGCAAAGAACATTCTTAAAATAGTGAAAATGCTCACATACTGCCATGTCATCACAAGAACTGAATTCTCAGGGTCAACCACTGGGCCATGACTGGGAGAGAAAGATGCACTCATAGACAGAAAGATGCACTGAGATCTGCTTTCCTGGAGAAAAGGCAACTGGAACCATAACTGGCAAGAAGATAAGTAAAGTACCCACTTTGAAACCTACAACATTTTCTATAACAATGTCATACTCACCAAAGGCAAGAACTTCATAGAAATGTGAATCAGAAAGCTTTCTCATTTAGAGAAGGGAATTCCTTACCACTTCAGCCTCCATCATCCTCTTGTCTCACAAAAGGGAAAAAAAAAACAAGAGTGAGCAAGGAATTAGGGAATGCTGGAGTCAGGGGAGGGTCTGGTGGGAGGCAGAAATGCTTTCCCTTGCAGGAACAGCAGAAACAATTATGAAGGCCAAGACCCCAAGTCACAAGTGAACAAAAACCTAAGAGAGAAGAATATCATGGTATGTCCCCCCATCTCATCCTCCACAACCATACCAAGGCTAGAGTTTAGTCAAAGTGTTGCAAAGAGCTGTAAGACAAAGACTCAGGATCACTATGTAAGAATGTCCTTGTCTGAATCTGTTTGGGATGTTGGAAAAGAAAACCACAGATTATGTGATTTCAACAACAAAGATAAACTTCTGGAGAGGATCCAAAATGGCGGACTAGAGGGAGGCTGCGTTCCTTGTTGCTCCGTAACTCCGGTTTCAAGCAGAGGATATCTGTTTCTTGGTGAGGCAGTTTTTGCTGCTTATCGATCCCCTGCTGTTTACCCCATTTGTCTGCTGTGATCACCTGCAGTCTGCCAGCATATCAATGCCTTTTTGAGTGCAGATTGCTCACTGTCAGGCACCTATCATCCACGATTTGCCTGCCTCTCGCCTGTCCATCACCTGCCTTACACCTATCCATCACCCAACGAACGAGGTTCACCTCCCGATCATCCGACAACAGTCAGTAAACAGGTCGCCAACTGCCAGTGGAGCACCAGCTGCTTGCTGTTGCCTGGAAGTTCACTGTTACAGTACCTGCAGGTTTGATTACACGTGGCTGCTGCCATTTTGAGACAACAGCCAGGCCCCATAGGACCCCTGGCCAGACTGACTGAACCCCATCTCCAGGATACCTCAGCCAGACCGATCACTCCCTGCCTCTGGGGCCCTCACATCGACTGACTGCTCCCTGCCACCAGGACCCCCAGACCAACTGACTGCACACTATCACCAGGACAACACACCAAACACACCTGACCTCCAGGACTCCTGCCTGACCAACTGCACCCCAACTCCAGGACCTCCAGCTGACCACATCCACATCCTGAGCTGCAGCTCCCCAATTGCCAACACATTTCAAAGCCAGCACAGCCATCTTGGATAATCCCAGAAGCCGGAGCTCCGATATTTAGGTGGGGCAAATCCCATCCTGAGACGACTGCTGGAGGCTTGAAGCTCATCGTCAGGTACCTCTCATGCATCAGGCTACTGAAGCCTGGGAGGTTTCATTATTATATGACTGTTATACTGTAGATTTTCCTTTTTCTCCTTATTGAATATTTTTAAGTTTTTATTTCTTTACGTTTCTTGCTCTCTTTTTCTTTTGTTTACCTGTTCCCTCAGAGTCTCTTTCTCCCTTTTTTGCATGCTAATATCCAATTTCTTTTTATTACACTCTCACTCTTTCTATTATGTAGAACTTCTCTATATTCTTTTCTTATCCCATTAACAGCTACATTCTACATCCCTCTGCATCCTCTTTGTCTTCCATTAGAAATTGCAGACCTTATTGCAAATCTGTTTGTTTTACTGAAGATAATATTTGAACTCATTCTGTTTATTATGACAATATTGTTGTTGTCCTCATAGGGGCTATTTGGTCTAGGATTGCATAGTGTCTGAATTGGGCACTGCTAATATTGATCTCCCCTTAAAGAAAAGGTTTTGGAAACCTATAGGGCCAGTAGAAACCTATAGGGGGAAATCTGCAATACCCCAGATCTGCACTGCTAGAGGGGAAGATACATGAACAACATGAAAAAAGCAAGGGAAGAAAATGATCCAAACAAATCTAGATTCTATAGTAATAGAATCCAATGACAGGATGGTAGAAGAAATGTCAGAAAAGGACTTCAGATTGTACATGATTAAGATGATTCGTGAATCAAAGGATGAGATAAGAGAGCAAATGCAGGCAATGAATGATAATACCAATAAGCTCACAGAGCAAATGCAGGAAGCAAAAGATCATTTCAACAAAGAGATAGAGATTCTCAAAAAAAAAAAAAAAAAAAAAAAAAAAAAAAAAAAAAAAAAAACAAAAAACAAAAAACAAAAACCAAAAATGGAAATCCTTGAAATGAAGGAAACAATAAACCAAATAAAAAACTCAATGGAAACCATCACCAAAAGACTAGACTTCTTGGAAGACAGAACCTCAGACAATGAAGACAAAATATTTCATCTTGACAAAGAAGTTGCCCAAACAGAGATGATAAGAAATCATCAACAGAATCTCCAAAAACTATGGGACATCATGCAAAGACCAAATTTAAAAATGATTGGGATTGAGGAAGGCACAGAGGTGCAAACCAAAGGAATGAACAAACTATTCAATGAAATAATATCAGAAAATTTCCCAAGCCTGAAGAATGAAATGGAAAATCAAATACAACAGGCTTACAGAACACCAAATGCACAGAATCACAACAGATCCACACCAAGGCACATTATAATGAAAATGCCTAACATTCAAAATAAAGATAGGATTTTGAAGGCCACAATAAAAAAGCATCAGATTACATATAGGGGGAAACCAATACGGATAGCAGCCGACTTCTCAACCCAGACTCTAAAAGCTAGAAGGGCCTGGACCAACATATTTCAAGCTCTGAAAGAACATGGTTGCCAACCAAGAATCCTATATGCAGCAAAACTAACCTTCAGATTTGAAGATGAAATAAAATCCTTCCATGATAAACAAAAGTTAAAAGAATTTACAAAAAGAAAGCCTGCACTACAGAATGTTCTCAACAAAATATTCCATGAAGAGGAAATAAAAAAAAAAAATGTTGGTCAGCAAAGGGAGGAACTACCTTAGAGAAAAACCACTCAAAGGAAAAACCAAGCCAAATTAAAAACCAAACATAAGCCCAAATGACTGGAAATACAAATCATTTCTCAATAATAACCCTGAACGTTAATGGCCTAAACTCATCAATCAAAAGACATAGACTGGCAGAATGGATTAAAAAGAAAGGCCCAACAATATGCTGCCTGCAAGAGACTCATCTCATAGAAAAAGACATCCACAGACTAAAGTTGAAAGGATGGGAAAAAAACCTACCACATACATGGACTCAGCAAAAACACAGGAGTTTCCATCCTTATATCAGATAAGGTGGACATCAAGCCAAAGTTAGTCAGAAGGGACATTTCATACTGCTTAAGGGAACCATAAATCAGGAAGACATAAAGATAGTAAATACTTATGCCCCAAATAATGGTGCATCCCTGTACATCAAACAAATCCTTCTCAATTTCAGGAATCACATAAACCACAGCACAATAATTCTGGGTGACTTTAATGCACCACTGTCACCACTAGATAGATCTTCCAAAGAAAATCCAACCAAAGAAACCATAGAACTCAATAACACAATCAATAACCTAGACTTAATAGACATATATAGAATATTCCATCGATCAACGAGCGGATTCACTTTCTTCTCAGCAGCACATGGAACCTTCTCAAAAATACACCATATGTTATGCAACAAAGTAGCCCTTAGGGAATGCAAAAACATAGAGATATTGCCTTGTGTTCCATCAGATCATAAGGGACTGAGAGTAGAAATCAATGACAAAATAAAAAACAGAAATTACCCCAACACCTGGAGACTAAATAATATGCTATTGAATGAAACATGAAAAACAGAAAACATCAAGGAGGATATAAAAATAATTCTTAGAGGTCAATGAGAACGATGATACAACATATCAAAATCTCTGGGACACTATGAAAGCAGTACTAAGAGGAAAATTCATTGCATGGAGCACATTCCAGAAAAGAATGAAAAGTCAACTACTAAATGACCTTACATTACAGCTCAAAGCCCTAGAAAAAGAACAGAAGAACAGCAAAAGTAGTAGAAGGCAGGAAATAATTAAAATCAGAGCTGAAATCAATGAAATTGAAACAAAAGAAACTATTCAAAAAATTGACAAAACAAAAAGTTGGTTCTTTGAAAAAATAAACAAAATAGACAAACCCTTAGACACGCTAACAAAGAGAAGGAGAGAGAAAACTCAAATTACTAAAATTTGTGATGAAAAAGGAAATATCACGACAGACACCACTGAGATACATAACATAACGAGAAGCTACTTTGAAAATCTGTATTCCAACAAAATAGAAACTACTGAAGACATTGACAAATTTCTAGAGACATATGCTGCTCCTCCCAAACTGAACCAGGAGGACATACACAATTTAAACAGATCAATATCAAGCAATGAAATAGAGGAAGCCATTAAAAATCTACCATCCAAGAAAAGCCCAGGACCACATGGATTCTCAGCAGACTTCTACAAGACCTTCAAAGAAGAACTCATTCCAATACTTCTCAAAGTATTCCAGGAAATAGAAAAGGAGGGTACCCTACCAAACTCATTGTATGAAGCTAATATCACCTTCATACCCAAACCAGGAAAAGACACATCAAGGAAAGAAAATTTTAGACCAATATACTTGATGAATATAGATGCAAAGATCCTTAACAAAATATTGGCAAACCGTATTCAAAAACATATTAAGAAAATCATGCACCATGATCAAGTGGAGTTCATCCACGAACGCAAGGATGGTTCAACATCCGTAAATCAATAAACATAATCCATCATGTCAGTAGACTTAAGGACAAGAATTGTATGGTTATTTCAATTGACACAGAAAAAGCATTTGACAAAATACATCACCCCTTCATACTCAAAACACTAGAAAAAATAGGGATATTAGGAACATACCTGAACATTGTAAAGGCTATTTATGCTAAGCCCATGGCTGACATCATTCTTAATAGAGAAAAACTGAACGCATTCCATTTAAAAATGGGAACAAGACAGGGATGTCCTCTTTCACCACTTCTATTCAACATTGTCCTCCAAAGTCTAGTAGAGCAATTAGACAGACTAAAGAAATTAAAGGGATACGAATAGGAAAAGAGGAACTTAAGCTGTCACTATTTGATGATGACATGATCCTATATTTAGAGGATCCAAAAACTTCCTCCAGAAAACTTGTAGACCTCATCAATGAATTCAGCAAAATAGCAGGCTATAAAATCAACACACATAAATATAAAGCATTTTTACATGCAAGCAATGAAACATCTGAAAGGGAAATGAGGAAAACAACTCCATTTGCAATAGCCTCAAAAATGATAAAATACTTGGGAATCAATCTAACCAAAGAGGTAAAAGATCTCTAAAATGAAAACTACAAAACATTGAAGAAAGAAATTGAGGAAGACCTTAGAAGATGGAAAGATCCCATGTTCTTGGATAGACAGAATTAATATTGTCAAAATGGCCATACTACCAAAAGTGCTATACAGATTCAATGCAATTCCAATTAAATTCCCAATGATGTACCTTACAGAAATAGAGCAAGCAATTTTGAAATTCATCTGGAAGAATTAGAAACCCAGAATAGCTAAACCAATCCTTAGCAGGAAGAATGAAACAGGGGGTATCACAATACCAGAACTTCAAGTATACTACAAAGCAATAGTAACAACAACTGCATGATATTGGCACCAAAATAGACAGGTAGATCAATGGTACAGAATAGAGGACACGAACACAAACCGAAATGAATACAATTTTCTCATACTAGACAAAGGTCCCAAAAATATGCAATGGAGAAAAAATAGCCTCTTCAACAAATGGTGCTGGGAAAACTTGAAATCCATATGTAAGAAAATGAATCTAAACCCCTATCTCTCACCCTGCACAAAACTCAACTCACTATGGATCAAGGACCTTGAAATCAGTCCAGAGACCTTGCATCTTATAGAAGAAAAAGTAGTTCCGAATCTTCAACTTGTTGGCTTAGGATCAGACTTCCTTAATCTGACTCCCATAGCACAAGAAATAAAAGCAAAAATCAATAACTGGGACAGATTCAAACTAAATAGCTTTCTCTCAGCAAAGGAAACTATCAGCAATGAGAAGAGAGTGCCTACAGAGTGGGAGAATATCTTTGCCATTCATACTTTAGATAGAGTGCTAATTTCCAGAATCTATAAAGAACTCAAAAAACTCTACACCAAGAATACAAATAACCCAATCAACAAATGGTCTAAGGATATGAACAGACACTTCACAGAAGAAGATCTACAAGCAATCAACAAACATATGAAAAAATGTTCACCATCTTTAGTAATAAGAGGAATGCAAATCAAAACTACACTAAGATTCCATCTCACCCCAATTAGAATGGCGATTATCAAGAATACAAGCAACAGTAGGTGTTGGCGAGGATGTGGGGAAAATGGTACACTCATACATTTCTGGTGGGACTGCAAATTAGTGCAGCCACTCTGGAAAGCAGTGTGGAGATTCCTTAGCAAACTTGGAATGGAACCACCATTTGACCCAGCTGTCCCACTCTTCGGCCTATTCCCAAAGGACTTATAATCAGCATACTATAGAGATACAGCCACATCAATGTTCATAGCTGCTCAATTCACAATAGCCAGGCTAAGTGAGTTCAGCCAATCTCAAAAAACCAAAGGAAGAATGATCTCGCTGAGAAGCGGATGATGACACATAATGGAGGGTGGAAGGGGGGCAAGAATGGAGGAAGGAGGGACTGTATAGAGGGAAAAGTGGGGTGTGAGGGGTGAGGGGTAGGAAAAAATAACAGAATGAATCAAACATCCTTACCCTATGTAAATGTATGATTACGCAAATGGTATGCTGTTACTCCACGTACAAACAGAAACAACATGTATCCCATTTGTTTACAATAAAAATAAATTAAAATAGAAAAAATAAATAAATTTTAAATATAATATAAACTTCTTACAGTTCTGAAGGCTAAATAGTGCAAGATGAGGCGGCATAGACTAGGTATGAGACCAGGGTGTGGGACCAGGCACTGCCTCCTGGTTTGTACACAGCCTCCTTCTCTCTGGGGAAAGAAGGTAAAGAGCTCTCTTGGGTTTCTCTTATAAGGGAAAGACAGATTCATGAGGGCTGTATCCCCAGGACCTAATAACTTACCCAAAGTCCCACCACTGAACACTGTAGGCTGCTACATATAAATTCTGGGTTCACAAATAGTCAAAAAGAAAATGCAATGAATAGAAAAGAATTTCAAAGATGGCACATATTAATTCCATTATGTCATTAAATAGTTTTAAATAGAACATATAAACAAACCAATTA
This sequence comes from Sciurus vulgaris, assembly GCF_902686455.1. Classification (NCBI taxonomy): domain Eukaryota; kingdom Metazoa; phylum Chordata; class Mammalia; order Rodentia; family Sciuridae; genus Sciurus; species Sciurus vulgaris. Next base: position 79,409,179 of record NC_136472.1, read on the forward strand.
AAAGGACAGATTGTGAGAAGGTGTAAAGAAAAAAATACGAGACCCAACTGTACCTTGTCTATAAGAAGTTCATTTTACATGTAAAAACTCAGAAAACTTTAAAGGTATAAAGAAAGATACAATATGAGAACATTAATCAAAAGAAAACTGGTAGACATATTAATTTCAGACAAAACAGACTTCAGAACAAGAGAGATTATCAGGAATAATGATAAAGAAGCCTATTTTGCAAAAAGATCTAACAATCCTAAGTGAGTATGTATGTCCTTAACCCCAGCATGTCAAAATGCTTGAGGCAAATACTGGTTGAACTGAAAAGAGAACCAAACCAATACAAGTTACATTAAACCTAAACCTAATGCAGTCAGAAATTTTCCTATTTTATTCATTATCAGATTCCCATGTCTAGAAAAAGTGCTTCACACATTGAATGGTCCATTTGAATAATTATGAGCTACATCCAAGATCTGAGTGAAGAGATATTTTCCTTGGGAGGAATATTAATCACTACTGCATTGAGAATAGCATGGGAATAACTCATCTCAAAGAGTGTGGAGAGGAAGAACAGTGCACACAACTCTATTCTTCCTATCTATATTTTGAATTCAGCTGGGCTAAAATGCCGCCCCCATCTTCCATTTGTAGTCAGACTATAGTAGAACCTAAATAAGGACGCTATGTTCCAGTGTTCCAGTATGGCCAGAGATGCACACCAGCCATCCCTTGTGTCCTGATATATTCCATAGTCATTGCTAATAATTTTATAGTCATTTAAAGGGATGGCAAATTATAGATTTCATCATCAAGATTTGATTTTGCTAATCTTCTGAATAAAAATTTTCCTTTCCTCCTTGCAATTTAGGAAAAGCATATTTTACTCAAAAGGAAATTCTGAAAACTAGTGATAATAGAGACAAAGTTCTACATTCTTCAGAGACATCTGTCTAAGGAATAGCACTTAGGATTAATTATCTCATTTTATATTTATCAATTATAACATCTTCAAGCTAACCAAGCTTTTTATTGAATTACTAAGTTTGATTCAATGTTATCTTCTCAAAAGAGTTGCAGTCCTGAAATAGATATGGTCATAATGATATGCTTGATGGAATTGGGAACAATTTTAAGTTTTACAAGTATTCTAAATGCCAGTTTCTTAGGAAGAAAAAAAGCAGAATATGTAATCTTATTAAGCCATGAATTGCAATGTGAATTTGAAGACTCTCAGAATATTAATAGGTTAGTTAAATAAACCATCTTATTCCTTAAGTGAAAAAAATAGTATTTCTTTTGTCAAATATTTCTTTAAAATATAAACAACAACCCTTTGTTAATTAGTCTAATAGTTGTATAAGGCAATTTAAAAATTACTAAATATTTTCTAAAATCTATATTTTCCTAGGCATCCATCTTTTTAAGATTCTTGAAAATCTACCCAATATGGAACAGAAAACTAAAATAACCCTTTTTGAATATACAATTTTAGAAAATAGCATTAAAGAGTATTGACTTGATATTTTAGCAAATTATAAACCAAGTCAAAGAGATAGACAATGAATTGAATTCTTCTACCATGAACTGATAGATAATAATAGTTATTGCAATAATATATAAAGCACTCTTTTTTTCTTCAGCATTTGAAACAATGTAATTCACCTTATGCCTCTCAAATATTGTTCAGATTCATCTAAAAACCATACATGTCTCTTAAGTACCTAGGCAATGTACTTTACAAAAAAACTCTAAAATAATATTTCTGTCCCTACGTGATATATATACCAGTACACAAAATATAAAATATGCAAAATACAAAATTAAAACAAATTAAGAAATGTTTCTTAAAATAAACATATATATATACATAATACATAATATATACATATATATATATTAGCATACTCAGGAGACTGATTGTTTCCTACTATTCATAATGTTAAAGTAAAAGGAAGAAGAATGAGAAAACAACAATATTTGATGTCTAATTATATGTGCAAAGATAGACAAAGAGAACAGTAAAAAATGATGCTGAATTTTTGAGACTGGAAGATGATTTTAATAATGATACTGTACCTAAGTAATGGAATACAACAGAGCCAGAAGTCTACCAAAGTCAAAGAAAATAATGAGAAACATTTATTCTTAAACTACTAGAACTTCAGTCAAGTGGAAGTCCACGGTCTTTTCTGCCTAGACCTCCTCCTTATCCACTTCTTTTCCCCATTCACATCCCTTCCACCCACAGTGAACTCACATGATTAGAACTGTGTATTTACCATTTAGTCTGTATGTAAAAATCAGCCATTGTGCTGCTATTGAGAGCAGACTTAATTTGCACAGAAATTAGCTACTAAAGTCCATAATTGTGTCAATTAAAACTGATTAACTCAGTAGTAAACAAATGAGGAAACCTTAATCTTTGCTTGTCTGTTTCAGTATTTGACAGATCAGCAAAGAAATGTAAACAACTCAACTGTCCATCAATTGATGAATTAATAAATAAAATGTGGTACATACACACAATTGAATATTATTCAGACATCAGAGAAGGAAATCCTGCCATCTATGACAACGTGAACGGAACTGGAGATCATTATGTTATTTAATATAAGCCAGGCACAGAAGGAGAAGGACCTGATGATCTCACTCCTTTGCAGAATCTAAAAATGTTGGTTTCAGACAAGTTGGAAGGGAATGGTGTTTAAAGAGGTCAGGGAGAGCTGGGTGGAAGAATGGGGAAAGAATGGTCCTTGGGTGTAAAGTCACAGTTAGGAGTAAGAAGCTCTGGGGTACTATTGGATAGTAAGGGGACTATAGATAACAATTTTATACCACATTTCCAAAGGTTAGAAGAAAGCACATCGAAAGTGTTCACTGTGAAAATTTATGATGAATATTGGAGGAGCTAAATGTGTCTAACCTGATTTAATCAATACAGAGTGTATACATGTTTCAGACATTACATGGTATTCCATTAATATGTTTGACTAGTATGTTTTGTGTAAGTCAAAAATTTTAAAATTATAGAAAATTAACACAGCCACAGGGATCTGTGGGAAAATATCAAATATACCATATAAATACATATATAACCAAAGTAATACATGAAGAGAAAAAGTTCAAAATAAATATTTTAAAAAGTATACTGAAAATATTCCCAAACTTGATGACAAGCATCACTTTATACATTCAAGAAACAAAAATACCTCTGAAATTAAGACACAAAGGAGGATTGCATTTAAAAGTATCATAAACTGCTAAAAACTAAAGATGAACAGGAAAACCTCAAAAACAGCAAAAGAAAATGAACCATCATGTAAAATTGAAGAATAGTGCAATTAAGGACTGAATCCTTTTATTTTATTTTATTTTATTTTTGGTACTGGGGGTTGAACCCAGGGATATTTTAGCACTGAGCTACATTCCCAGTACTTTTAAAAGTTTTAAATGATTTTCAGTGCATCTTTATTGTACATAATAGTGAGGTTTATCTTGATGTAATTATGCATGCATGGAATGTAATTTGTTCCACTTCAGTCCCCACTAGCTCCTCTTCCCCTCCCATGTTTCACCTCCTATATTCTAGTGGACTTCCATTTATTTAATTTTTAAAAATGTGTGTGTGTGTGTGTGTGTGTGTGTGTGTGTGTGTGTGTGTGTTTATTTATTTATTTATTTTGGATATTATTCCCTGTCAGAGGAGCTGCTGGCAAAGATTTTCTCCCATTCATCAGGCCCTCTCTTCATGCTTTTAATTATTTTTTGCTGTGCAGAAGCTTTCTAATTTGATTCTGAACCACTTATTAATTCTTGCTTTTACATATTAAGGATTAAAACTATCTTGTTTGGGAAGTGAGTAACTGCACCCATATGTTGGAAGGTTATGCCTACACTTGCTTCTAACAGACGAAAAGCTTCTAGTCTGATTCCTAGGTCATCGATCCTCTTGTGTAGGGTGAAAGATAGGGATCTAATATTATTCTTCTACATATGGATATACAGTTTTCCCAGCATCACTTGTTAATAAGGTTATCTTTTCTCTAACACACTTTTGACACCTTTGTCAAGTATCAGATAACTGCATCTATGTGGGTTTGTCTCTGTGTCTATTATCCTTTTTTATTTTTCTTAAAGTCTGGGTAGATACCAATATCATGCTGTTTTTTATATTATAGTTCTGTAGTATAATTTGAGACCAGTATTGAGATGATTGTACCATCACTCTTCTTGCTCAGGATTGCTTTGATTATTCTGGGTCTTTTATTCTTTACAATGAATTTTAGAACTGTTTTAGAATTGTTTTTATTTTTTTCTATTCCATGAAGAATGTCATTGATATTTTGATGGGAACTTCATTTTCATAATATAGCCATTTTGATAATATTAATTTTGCCTATCCAAGAATGTGGGAGGTCCTCCCATTTTCTATGGTCTTCTGAGATTTCTTTCTTTAGTATTGTATGGTTTTCATTGTACAGGTATTTCATCTCCTTGGTTAGGTTTACTTCCAAATATTTTACTTTTTCTGAGGTTATTGTGAACAGAGTAGTGTTCATGATTTCTCTCTCAGCAGATTGATTCTTGGAATATTATTGGAAAATGATTTGCTATGTACATTGATCTTATATCTTGCTTCTTTGTTGAATGTATTTCTTAGCTCTAGAACTCTTCTGCTAGAATTTTTTGAGTCTTCTAAGTATAATATCATGCCATCAGCAAACCGAGATAATTTTACCTCTTCTTTTCCTATTTGTATCCCTTTAATTTTCTCCTCTTGCCTGATTGCTCTGTCTAGAATTTCAAGGACAATTTAGAATAGGATTGGTGAGAGTGGGCATTCTTCTCTTGTTCCTGTTTTTAGAGGAAAGGCTTTCCGTTTTTTTCCATTAAGTATAATGTGGGCCTTGGGTTTGTCATATGTAGCCTATATAATGTGGACGTAAATTCCTTCTCTCCCTAGTTTCTGAAGTGTTATAAACATGAAGGAGTTATACTTTGTCAATGGCTTCATAGAATAAACTTGGGAGTGTTCCCTCACTTTCTATCTCATGTAATAATTGAGGAGGCTTGGCACTAATTCTTCCTTAAAGGTCTTGTAGGACTCAATTGATTAATCCATGTGGGCCTTGGTTTCTCCTTGTTGGAAAACTTTTAATTGCATCTTCAATCTAATTGCTTCAAAGTGGTGTGTTCAGGTTTTTTATATCATCTTGATTCAGTTTGGGAAGGTTGTATGTGTCTAGAAATTGTTCAATATCGTTTTGATTTTCCATTTTTTTGTACTTTAAGTTTTCAAAATACCTTCTAATGATCCTCTCAATTTTAGAAGGTCTGTGGTAGTATCTCCTTCACCATTAATTTTATTGATTTGGGTCTTCTCTCTCTGTCTTTTGATTGGTTTGAATAAGAGTTATTAATCTTGTTTATCTTTCCAAGGAGTCAACTCTTCGTTGTATTGATCCTTTGTGGTTGTTTTTTTATTATCAATTTCATTGATTTCGGCTCTAATTTTAATTATTCCTGTCTTATACTGATTTGTTCTTCAGTTTTTAGGCCCTTGAGGTGAATTTCAGAACATTCATTTGAGATCTTTCAGGGATTTTTTTAAATTTAGTCTCTGAATGCTATAAACTTTCCTCTGAAAACTGTGTTCATGCTGACCCAGAGATTTTGACATTTTGTATTTTCTTCTCATTTGTTTTTATGAATATTTTGATTCCTTCCTAAATTTCTTTTATGACACATTCCTTATTCAAAAGTACATTGTTTAATCACAAGCTGATAAAAAGATTTTTGTTTTTCTCTTGTTATTGCATTCCAGTATTATCTCATAGGATGCAAGGAATTATCCCTGTTTTTTGTATTTGCTAAGACTTGCTTTGTGCCTTAAAATATAGTCTATTAGAGAGAAGGTTCAACATGCTGCTGAGAAGAAAGTAAATTCAGTTGTTGATTGATGAAATAGTCTATAAAATGTCTTTATGTAAATTTGATTAATAGATTTTTAATTCTGAAGAATCTTCACTTAATTTATAGTCTGGATGAATTATCTTTTGGTGAAAGAAGTGTGCTGAGATCATTCAGTATTATTATGTTGAGAACTATTTTATTCTTTATATTGAGTAGGTATTGTTTTATGTACATAGGTGCACCAATACTTGCTGCAAAAATATTTATAATCATTATGTCTTGATGTTCAATGATTCTGAAAACTGATACAAAGTGATTAATTCATAGTGGTGATTAAGTCATATTCTTCTGATTGATTTTGGGTTCAAGTCTACTATGTCAGATATGACAGTAGCTTTACCGCTTGCTTTTGGTCTCTTTTTTTGTGGCATATCTTTTTCCATTCTATTACCTTAAATTGTCTTTTACTACTACATGAAATGTTTGTAAACCATGTTTGGTTGGATCTGCTTCAAATTCATCTCTCAATCTATGTCTTTTGATTGGAGAGTTTAGACCATTTATATTCAGTGTTATTATAACAAGAAAATGTTTAACTCCTGAAATTTTGACTTATTTATAATGCATAATGCAGACTTGGATCTCTTTTAAGTGAATCTATTTTTCTATTAGATTCATCCACACACTGGTGTGATATTTATTTTTCATTTATTTTGCATGAAATATGTCATTGTGTATGTGTTGTAGTACAGACTTTGTAGTTATGAATTCTTTTAGTTTCTGCTTAATATGGAAATTTTTCATTTTATCTTCAATTCTGAATGATGTTTGCTGGACAAAGCAATATTGGTTGGTGCCTGTTATCTTTCAGGAATTTGTATATATTATTCCAAGTCCTCCTGAATTTTAGGATATTGGTTAAAATTTTAATTGGCTTACCTTTAAATGTGGACTGCCATTTTTCTGTTGCAGCTTTTAAAATTCAATCCTTGTTCTGCATATTAGGCATTTTAATTATAATGCATCTTAGAAAGGATCTTTGTTAATTTGCCTATTTGAGGTTTAAATTTCTCTTGTATTTGGACTTACAGCTCATACTTAAGGTCTGTAAATTTTTACAATGTTTTATTGAAGATTTTTGCATTCTTTTAGTTTGCATTTTGGTTTCTTTTTTATGCTAATGATTCTTATTTGGTCTCTTAATGTTGTCCCATAGATTTCGTGAAGATTTTCACGGTGTCTTAACATCTTTTCTTTATTGTCAACTTTATTTTAAAGATTATGAAGATTGTTTTCAAGGCCTGAGAATCTGTCTTCATATGGTCTAATCCGTTGGTGGTATTTCTAACTGAATTTTTAATTGAACTCAATGAGTCATTTCCAGGATTCCTGTTTGATTCTTTTTCAGAATCAATTCTCTCTATTGAAATGGTCTTTCACACTTTTACTTTCTTTCTTAGTTTATTTCTTACGTCTTCTTTCAGATTACTGAATATTTGAACTACGAACTTTCGTAATTCTTTATCTGATGTTTCCTCCACTGTGTCAGCAATGAAATCAGTTGTTGAAGTGTTGTGAACAGTTTGGGGTGGTTTATAACCTTGCTTTCTCATATTGTCTTTATGTCCACTGATTTGTTGAGATGATTATTTCTTCTACTTGTATGCAAGGCACTATTTAGTGAGCTTCTTTTTCCTAAGTGCCCCAAGCTCAGTGAATATTCAAGTCTTGGTATTCCCACTGTGTATCCTCTGGTATGTCCAGTATCAGCACTACTTTGAAAGAAGGAACTAGACCCTATTAACTGCAATCACTTCAGAGCAGACACATACAAATAAACCTTGGTGGTGGGAGGGGGACATTGAAAATGTTCTCCACAGTTCTTCTCATCCAAGTATAAAATTGTAGTATCATTCTTGAGTAGTTTATAAAATTGCTTGTAGAATATGTAGTGAAATTACTATTACATTATATAGGGATTTAAAATGACAGAAGAGAAAAAATGGACAAATGAAAAGAAAAGGTAGAGAATGACAAATTAAGATAAAGAGAAAAAGATAATGTGGAGGGGAAAAACAAATCTGAGAGGATCAAGTATAAATCTGCACTAGGAAAGCAAAGAAAGAAAGAATTATTTCAGTTAATACTTAAACACTAGAATAAATAAACTCAATTGGTTTGAGGGCTATAACATTGAAAAATAACAAAATATCTATGTATTCAATACAAAAATAATATCTATAAGATCAGATTGACATTAGAGCTGTTTATAATATTCCACATTGAGTTATGGAGATTTCTTATTCAGTCTTCTTGATTTGAACTTTTTCAGGATTTGGGATGTTGAAGATGCCTAGTAGTCCTCAACTTCGCCTCTAGGTTTTCCTGAATGTTGAAGTACTGATGATACCACTTCACCTCTGATACAATTCTAGGAGGCTCATGCCAATCTTTGGTGTGTTCATGTACCTACTATTTTTCAGGTAGCACAAGGAGACCATCATTAGTTGTTGTCTGTGATTTGCCAAGCAGGTTACTCCCTTTCAAGAGGTATAGTCCTGTGTGGCCTCCTGAAGAAAAGTTCTGTATATCCAGCCCTGTCAAATCCAATTTAGTCTCTACTGTGTATATTTTGGAGTGTGCAGGTCTGGTTGATGTGACACTGGGTGGCCTCAGTGGGTGGTGGTGGGGAAAGACTACTGCCTGCTCAGGAGTACACAGATTGTAGGTCAGTAGGTTGTATCAGTGGGTGATGGTGTTTGGGGGATTCTCCTTTGTAAGACCCTTTGTGGGATGCACTGCCATCGTGTAGGTGCTGAGGTTCTCTTCTGATTGCTTGGGTTTACCCTCAGAAAATATCTTCTGTGGGTCTATGTATCTGAATGAGAATTGAGTTAAATGGCAACTCTGGGACTCACAGGGGTTAACTCTTCTAGAGGTGCCGGGGTACCAGAGCTCCTTATTGTTTGCTATGGTTTACTAACTACTGAGGGTTGGTTTGTCAGCTGAGAAACCCATTTCTGTATGCCTGGAGGGTGCTTCATATGTTGACTCTTCCTGTTGGGTTTGAGGGTGCAGGGCACAAGGTTTATGTCTGTCACTGCCACCTGTGCAATGCTAAACACTCACTTCTTTCCTCAGGGGCATCGTTATGGTGATATAGAGCTTGGTGGCTGGCTGCAACTGTGTGGTCTGTGAATGCAGGCTTTCTGAGGGCAGTCTGTGGTACAGAAGCCTCCACCGTGGCTGACACGGATCACCTGGATGCCATCCCTATGACTGCAGTAGGGTGTCATTTGTTCCATCTTCATCCGTGCTTCTGTGGATGGCAATTGTGATTTGCTGAGTGCCCGATTCCCTCACTATCCTCTGCTGGAACTTCTTTGTAACAGCAATAAGTGTATGGTGCCTGTCTGGCAACTTTCAGTCCTGTGAGAGTAGACTTTCTGTGTATGGTCTGTGGCACAGAAGCCTTCAATCTGGCTGCAGTAGATCACCTACTGGAGTTTACCTATCACCATGATGGGGATAAGGTATTTCATCTTTGACTGAGTTTCTGCAGAGGCTGTGGGGAGTGCTGGGTTGAATTGCTCTTGGATAAGCTCCATTCCTCTCCCCTTGTCCATGGTGAGGAAAAGGGGATTTTGATAAGCTTCAGCTAGCATTGATCTCTCTACAAGTTCCTTCTAGATGGATTACTGAGACAAGCCATTTCAGAAGTATTCCCTGTGGTTTAATTTGTTACTATTTATAAGTGGTTTTAAAAAAAACTGTATCAATTTAATTTCTTCTGTGTGACTAGCTAGTTGTGGATGCCACAAAATAATTGCCTGTCTGTTGTGTCCCATGCAGAGGATGAACAGTTAACTGAACACAGGCTGTGAACTGGCTTGAGAAAATAAAAGTCAAAAGAAAAATTAAGAAGTGAAGACAAAGGACAAGCAAATGCAGCAGCAGCAGGATCCAGTGGGTGATCCAAGCTTTGATGGAGACTGGATCTAACAAAGGAATAAAAGCCCACAGGTGTTTATTATATAAACAGGATGAAGTTGAGAAAAGCAATTTGGTGGGGGCTTAGCAGCATACGCCTATCTCTTCTCCCTCCAGGCAACTGGAATTTGAAATCAAGGCTTTTGAACTAGTGAATTCCATGACAAGAAGGAATCCTTCCTATCAACAGATTGCAAATAGTTGTTCCCCTGGTACTCTCACACTGCAGGGTTCCCAGAAGAAGCATCTCACTGTCCATGATTTACATAGTTCAAAGCAATATTTCATGTACTGCTCACAACAGTTGCCCTACCTGGCACAGATTTCAGTCCACACTTAGGGCTAATCTGTGTGACCTTCTTCACTGTCTTTGCTGCTCCTGTCCTGTTTGAACTTGATCTGATTTTCTTTCAAACTCCTAAATTAAGGAAGTAGGCTTACGGACTTTTTTTTCTCTCCCTCCTTTTTCCTTTGTTACCACTTCCCACTGACTCTACCCTGGTTAGGGTTTGGGAGTCAACAAATTCTGTCCTTATTTTCTGCTCTGTTAACCAAATTCCAAGTCCCTCCAAGTATCGAGCTATTCAATACTGAGTTTCAGTGTGTTTACACTCTCATCCACCTCTCTGGTCAGCTTTCTTTCACTTCTGGCTGGTGGGGAAGCCAGAGTCGCAACCTAGGTCAATTCTACCTTCTTCTTGAGTCCTTTATTTTATTTTGAGACAGGTTCTCACTAAATTGCTGAGGCTGACCTCACACTTGCAGACCTGAGTAGACCTCCAGAGTAGCTGGGATTTAGGAATGAGCCACGGCACCCAGCTTAATGACTGAATCCTAACAAAGATGATGGGAGCCAGAGACAGAGGAATGGCATTCAAAATGCTTGGGGAAAAGTTTCAACTAAGAATTCTATATCCATCAATGTTGTCATTCAAAATGGCAAGTGAAGTAAACATGTCCCTAGGTGAGAGAAAAGCAAAAGAATTTGTAATCAGCAAATTTGCTGTATAAGAAACACTAAAGAATAACTTCAAGTTAAAAGAAAATAATAACAGAGAACAAGCAGAATCAATAGAAGGAGATGGAAAACTGTGAAAATGATAAATGTGTGTAAAGAGAAAAGCATTTTAGATGATGTAATCATTTCATATTAATTTTATTTAAAACATAATTAGAACATTCTGTACATGAGTGTTTATAGCATATAGATGAAACATGAAATATAGTACAAAGAAAGGGAAAAGAAATGGGGTTCACAAGAGCAATGTAGCTGTATTTTATTAAAATCAAGCCTGTGTTAGCACAAAATTGAATGTGTTAAGACATGCAGGTATATTTTTATATTTGAAATAACCACAATAAAATAATTTCAAAGTAGATCAAAAGTTAAAAAGTCTTCAGAGATATTAAAATAATGTACTAAAAATGCTGAGGTAAGACCAAATGAAAAAGATAGATAAGAAAAATGAAGAACCCTAAACTCCCAAAAGGAAAAAAAAAAAAAAAAAAAGGAATTTCCTATAAGGTTAGATAGAAAACAAAGAATAAAAAGCAAGCATAAATCCAAACATTAATTGAGATATAGATGCATAAAACGTAGAATTTTTCAGGCTACATCAAACAAGGAAGACTCAACACTCCAAGAGGCGATGAGACAACTTCAGATTAGAAGACACAAAAATATTGAACATATGAAAATTTTAAAAATGCTTTGTAAATAACCAATAAAATAGACTTTAAGGCAGAAACATTGCTAGAGCATTTTATAATGATAACAAGTAAATTTATCAATAATATACAACAAACAATATATATGCACTCACACAGGTATCACAAAGCACACAAATCAAAACTAATGGAATTTGGAAGAAAAAGACAACCTCAATAATTTTAAGTAGAAAATTCAATACTTCTTTATTAGTAAAACTGATAGGAAAAAATACAAAGAATAAATGATCACAGAAGCTTGAAAAATAACAAATAACAACAGATTTAACTCTTATATATCACTCACCCATATCATAATACACACTTTTCAAGCATACATACACTAGATATTTCATTTGCCAAGTTATATTCTCAGAACATTTAAATAGATTGAAATACAAATGAGCAAAACTATTATCAAATCATAGAATTGACATAAAAATCAACACAAAAAAGAAATGCAAAAGATTACCAGATATTTGAATATTAAATAACACTTCTAAATAATCCAGAAATCAAAGATTATTACACAAAAAAAGAAATGAATTGAATGAAAATGAAAAAAAAAAATTCAAAATGTGGACAATAAAGCTAAAGCTTTAAGCAATACTTAGAAGAAATTATAGATTAAATTTATATCAGCAAAAAGAAAAATTTAAATCAATACTGTTTTAATTTTACCAAACTAGAAAAAATAAGAGCAAACCAAGTTCAAATTAAATAGAAGAAAAGTAATAATAATAAGCAGAATTTTAAAACAATGACCCAAAACAATGAAAAACCCTAATGAAACCAAAAAAAAAAAAAAAAATGGATTATTTGAAAAGATAAAGAAAATGGGAAATGTTTAGCTAGCTTTACTAAGAAAAAAATGAAGAATGGAAGCAAAAATAGTTCCCAAAATCAGAAAAATAGGTGATCAACACTATAGACTGAAGAAAGGACATTATAATTGAATATTAAGAAGTGTTAAAATAAGTTCTTCTTTAAAAGTTTTGTAGAACTTGGCTGAGAATCCTTCTGGTCCTGAAAGTTTCTTTGTTGGTAGGCTTTTGATGACTTCTTCTATTTCATTACTTGAAATTGATCTATTTAAATTGTGTATGTCCTCCTGATTCAATTTGTGTGAATCATATGTCTCTAGAATGTGGCGGGTGAGACCCAGGGCCCAGGGTCACGCCACATGCATCCAAGCTGGCGACTGGCAGAGAGCCAAAGGGCATGCTGAACCCGCCTTGAGAAAAACAGGAAGTGTTTACCATTGGCTGTATGATAATTAGTTCAGCCGCTTAGCACGTGGATAGATACATCTTACACGTATGCTTGAGCTTGTGATCGCTTGACCTTTAATAGGATTGGATGACATACCTGGTTACAATTGCTTATGCATGAGACTGCTTATATATTGAGGGTGTTATCCGAATAAAGTGGAAGCTGCTTCGTGAACTTCTGAAGAGTACATGTCGTTTGACCCGCTGGTTGGTGGCAAGTGGCACTAGAAACCTGCTGATGTCTTTGAGATTTTTCTATTTTGTTGGAGTATAGATTTTCAAAATAGCTTCTAATTATGTTTTGTATTTCAATTGTGTCTGTCATGATATTTAAAAACATATCAATGTTTTAGGCAATTGAAATGAAATCTTCAAATTCCTACAAACATCCAAATTATGAAAGCTGAGCAGTAAGAAATATATACCTGAATAACAAACCTATATCAAATAAATATACTGAGTAAGTATTTTCAGAAATTCTCTACAATGAAAAGCCCAAATCCTGATGGCTTCTTTCTATATCCTTTACAACAATTAAAGAAAAATAGCAATTCTAATTATATAATTTTATAATACTGAAAAGAAAAATATGCCCCATCACTTAAATAGCCAGTATTAGCCACACATGAAAACTAGACAAAAAAAAATCACAAAGGCAGAAATATAAAGAATTCTATAATATGACCAAATGGAGTTTATTTTAGGATCATAACATTATTATAATATCAGAAAGACAACTAATGTGTACCATATTTTTTAAACAATGGAAGGAAATTATATATTTATAAAAAATTTAAAACGCTGAAGTTGTGGCTCAGTGGTTAAGCACCCCTGGGTTCAATCCCTGGTACCAAAAAAAATTATTATCATCAATTAAAAATTCAAACATTATACAAAATTTAACTCATAGTGGATCTTAAATTTGAATGTAAAATATGAAAATATTGATCTTCTAGAAGAAAAACTAGATGAATATCTACCTTGAAGAGTTTTTGGACATTATACCTACAACAAAAAATGTCAAAGAAAACATCAATAGATTAGACTCATCCACAGTAAAAATATATGCAGGACCAACCCACCTCCCAAAAAATTAGTGTAAATTAAAGAAATAAAAAGTCACAAACTGACAGAAAATACTTGTGAACCATATAATCAAGAAAGGAATTTTTGATTGTATGAAGAAATCTGTAAACTTAATAGTAAGAAATACAAAAATTCAATAAGAAAATGGACAAAAACACTTCAATGTTTTGCTAAAAGAGATAGCAAACAACGATCCAAGATGGCGGACTAGAGGGTGACTGCATCTCCAGTCACTCCAGAAACCAGGATTCAAGAAGGGGAGGCACTGAGAGACTTAGACTAAAATAGAGCCACGGGGTGAGTCTCCCCCACCCAGTGAAGCGCTGCCCGGGCAGCAGGCCCGGATTCGGGTGGCGTATTAGAGTAGGGTAGGGCAGCTAGAGTCTTCCCCAGGCAGCCCTGCGCACTCCGGTGGTGGGCTCCTCCCACAGGGCCAGATTCTCCAGCATCTTGGAGCAGGCCCCCCAGTGAGAGCCTTCCTGCACAGAAGCAAGCTTCAAGTCCCTGAACCAGGGCGGCGAGTTCCTGCCCACAGGTTGCTTCAGGGACCAGGACAGGGCAGCCAGGGACTTCCCTAGCAGCCCGCAGCCCAGCCCCCTCCTGTGGGAAGCGCCTTTCCAGGCTAGCTTCTCGGAGCAGACCGCCCAGTGAGAGCCTTTCCACACAGAGCCAGCCATAAGTCCCCAGGCCAGCGGTGATCTCCAGCCCGCAAGCAGCCTCCAGGACCAGGGCAAGGCAGCCAGAGACCTCTCCAGGCGGACCTGCCCCCCGCCACCCCCGGCCGCAGGCTTTTTTCACGGGGCGATCCAAGATGGCAGACTAGAGGGTGACTGCATCTCCAGTCACTCCAGAACCCAGGATTCAAGAAGGGGAGGCATTGAGAGACTTGGACTAAAATAGAGCCATGGGGTAGGTCTCCCCCACCCAGTGAAGTGCTGCCCGGGCAGCAGGCCCGAATTCGGGTGGCTTATTAGAGTAGGGTAGGGCAGCTAGAGTCTTCCCCAGGCAGCCCTGTGCACTCTGGTGGTGGGCTCCTCCCACAGGGCCAGATTCTCCAGCATCTTGGAGCAGGCCCCCCAGTGAGAGCCTTCCTGCACAGAAGCAAGCTTCAAGTCCCTGAACCAGGGCGAAGAGATCCTGCCCACAGGTTGCTTCAAGGACCAGGACAGGGCAGCCAGGGACTTCCCCAAACAGACCACAGCCCAGCCCCCTCCAGCAGGCAGTGCCTTTCCAGGCTGGCTTCTCGGAGCAGATCCCCTAGTGAGAGCCTTTCCACACAGAGCCAGCTCCAAGTCCTGGAACCAGTAGAGGGCTAGGGGCAGCTTTCCCCAGAAGCACTGCATTATCTAGTTACTCCAAGACTTAGGCTACTGAAGGCAGGAAGGTGATACACTGGAAATCTACAGGGCCACTATAAGCCAATAGAAGTTTTCTGCAATATCACAAAGTCCCACTGACATCTGACCAATATGAGAAAACAAGGGAAGAAAATGTCCCAAACAAACCTAGATACTATATCAATAAAACACAATGACAGCACAGCAGAAGAAATGTCAGAAAGGGAGTTCAGAATGTACATAATTAAAACAATCAGGGAAGCAAAAAGGAGATGAAAGAACAAATGCAGGCACTGAAGGAGGAGATGAAAGAGCAAATGCAGGCATTAAATGATCACACCAATCAACAGTTAAAGGAGCAAATACAGGAAGCAAGAGATCATTTCAATAAAGAGTTAGAGATATTGAAAAAAAAAACCAAACAGAAATCTTTGAAATGAAGGAAACAATAAACCATGTTAAAAACTCCATAGAAAGCATAACCAATAGGATAGAACACATGGAAGACAGAACCTCATATATTGAAGACAAAATATTTAATCTTGAAAACAAAGTTGACCAAACAGAAAAGATGGTAAGAAATCATGAACAGAATCTACAAGAATTATGGGATATCATGAAAAGGCCAAATTTAAGAATTATTGGGATTGAGGAAGGCTTAGAGAAACAAACCAAAGGAATGAACAATCTATTCAATGAAATAATATCAGAAAATTTTCCAAATCTGAAGAATGAAATGGAAAACCAAGTATAAGAGGCTTATAGGACTCCAAATATACAAAATCACAACAGACCCACACCAAGGCACATTATTATGAAAATACCTAACATACAAAATAAAGACAGAATTTTAAAGGTCGTGAGAGAAAAGAATCAAATTACATTCAGGGGGAAACCAATAAGAATATCAGCAGATTTTTCAATCCAGACCCTAAAAGCTAGAAGGGCCTGGAACAACATTTGCCAAGCCCTGAAAGAAAATGGATGCCAACCAAGAATCTTATACCCAGCAAAAGTTACTTTCAGATTTGACGATGAAATAAGATCCTTCCATGACAAACAAAAGCTAAAGGAATTTAAAAATAGAAAGCCAGGATTGCAGAACATTCTCAGCAAAATATTCCATGAGGAAGAGATGAAAAACAACGATGCAAATCAGCAACGGGAGGAACTAACCTAAAGGAATAGTCAAATAAAGAAGAAACCAAATCATGTCAAAAAACAAAAATGAGTCAAATGAAACATATCACAATAAGAACCCTGAATGTTAATGGCCTGAACTCATCAATCAAAAGACATAGATAGGCAGAATGGATTAAAAAGAAAAATCCAACAATTTGCTGCCTGCAAGAGACTCATCTCATAAAAAGGGATACCCATAGACTAAAGGTGAAAGGATGGGAAAAAACATATCATGCACATGGACACAGCAAAAAAGCTGGAGAATCCATCCTCATTTCAGATACTGTGGACTTCAAGCCAAAATTAGTCAGAAGGGATAAAGAAGGACATTACATACTGCTTAAGGGAAGCATAAATCAGCAAGACAAGACATAACAATCATAAACATCTATGCCCCAAACATTGGCTCATCCATGTACGTCAAACAAATC
The DNA here is from genome assembly GCF_902686455.1 of Sciurus vulgaris. Classification (NCBI taxonomy): domain Eukaryota; kingdom Metazoa; phylum Chordata; class Mammalia; order Rodentia; family Sciuridae; genus Sciurus; species Sciurus vulgaris. The sequence goes on from NC_136472.1 coordinate 79,426,090, forward strand.
CTTCTCAATTCCAGAAATCAAATAGACCACAACACAATAATACTAGGCGATTTTAACACACCTCTCTCACTGCTGGATAGATCATCCAAACAAAAATTGAATAAAGAAACCATAGATCTCAATAACACAATCAACAATTTAGACTTAACCAACTTATATAGAATATACCATCCAACAAAGAACGGATACACTTTCTTCTCAGCAGCACATGGATCCTTCTCTAAAATAGACTGTGTCTTATGCCACAAAGCTACTGTTAGCAAATACAAGAAGATAGAGATACTACCTTGTACTCTATCAGATCACAATGGATTGAAATTAGAAATAAATGACAGAATAAAAAACAGAAACTTCTCCAATACCTGGAGATAAAATAATACACTATTATATGATGAATGGATAACAGAAGACATCAGGAGGGAAATAAAAAAAAATTTAGAAATAAATGAGAACAAAGACACATCATATCAAAATCTCTGGGACACTATGAAAGAAGTACTTAGAGGAAGATTTATTTCATGGGGTGCATTCAACAAAAGAAGTAGAAATCAACAAATAAATGACATAACACTACAGCTCAAAGCCCTAGAAAAAGAAGAGCAGACCAACACCAAAAGTACTAGAAGACAGGAAATAATTAAAATCAGAGCCGAAATCAACGAAATTGAAACAAAAGAAACAATCAGAAAAATTAACAAAATAAAGAGTTGGTTCTTTGAAAAAATAAACAAAATTGATAAACCCTTAGCCACACTAACAAAGAGAAAGAGGGAGAAAAATTACTAAAATTCGGAATGAACAATGAAATATCACAACACACATGAGTGAAATACAAAACATAATTAGAAGCTATTTTGAAAAACTATACTCCAACAAAACAGAAAACCTTGAAGACATCAACAAGTTTCTAGAGACATATGAATTACCTAAACTGAACGAGGAGGACATACACAACTTAAATAAATCAATTTCAAGCAATGAAATAGAAGAGGTCATCAAAAGCCTACCAACAAAGAAAAGTCCGGGACCAGATGGGTTCTCAGCCGAGTTCTACAAAACCTTTAAAGAAGAGCTCATTCCAATACTTCTCAAAGTATTCCATAAAATAGAAGAGGAGGGAACCCTCCCAAACTCATTCTATGAAGCCAATATCACCCTGATACCTAAGCCAGACAGAAACACATCAAGGAAAGAAAATTTGAGACCAATATCCTTAATGAACATCGATGCAAAAATCCTCAACAAAATTTTAGCAAATCGCATACAAAAATCTATTAAAAAGATAGTGCACCACGATCAAGTGGGTTTTATCCCAGGGATGCATGGTTGGTTCAACATCCGGAAATCAATAAATGTCATTCACCATATCAACAGACTAAAAGTTAAGAATCACATGAATATTTCAATAGAAGCAGAAAAAGCATTTGATAAAATACAGCATCCCTTCATGCTCAAAACACTAGAGAAAATTGGTTTATGGGAACATTCCTTAACATTGCAAAGGCCATCTACGCTAAGCCCATGGCCAATATCATTCTAAATGGTGAAAAACTGAAAGCATTCCCCCTAAAAACTGGAACAAGGCAGGGATGCCCTCTTTCACGACTTCTATTCAATATCGTTCTTGAGACTCTATTCAGAGCAATTAGACAAACCAAAGAAATTAAAGGGATACAAATTGGAAAAGAAGAACTCAAACTATCCCTGTTCACTGATGACATGATTATATATTTAGAGGAACCTGGAAATTCCACCAGAATACTCTCTTAGAACTCATAAGTGAATTCAGTAAAGTAGCAGGTTACAAGATCAATGCTCATAAATCCAATGCATTTTTATACATAAGTGATGAATCTTCAGAAAGAGAAATTAGGAAAACTACCCCATTCACAGTAGCATCGAAAAAAATAAAATACTTGAGAATCAGTCTCACAAAAGAGGTGAAAGACCCCTACAATGAGAACTACAAAACAATAAAGAAAGAAATTAAAGAAAACCCTAGAAGTTGGAAAGATCTCTCATGTTCTTGGATAGGCAGAATTAATATTGTCAAAATGGCCATACTACCAAAAGTGCTATACCGATTCAATGCAATTCCAAATAAAACCCCAATGATGTAACTTACAGAAATAGAGCAAGCAATTATGAAATTCATCTGGAAGAATAAGAAACCCAGAATAGCTAAAGCAATTCTCAGTAGAAATAGCGAAACAGGGGGTATCGCAACACCAGATCTTCAACTCTATTACAAAGCAATAGTAACAAAAACGGCATGGTATTGGTACCAAAATAGACAGGTAGATCAATGGTACAGAATAGAGGACATGGACACAAACCCAAATAAATACAATTTTCTCATACTAAACAAAGGTGCCAAAAATATGCAATGGAGAAAAGGTAGCCTCTTCAACAAATGGTGCTGGGAAAACTGGAAATCCATATGCAACAGTATGAAACTAAATCCCTATCTCTCACCCTGCACAAAACTCAACTCAAAATGGATGAAAGATCTTGGAATCAGACCAGAGACCCTGCATCTTATAGAAGAAAAAGTAGGTCCAAACCTTCAACTTGTTGGCTTAGGAGCACACTTCCTTAACAGGACTCTCATTGCACAAGAAATAAAAGCTAGAATCAACAACTGGGATAGATTCAAACTAAATAGCTTTCTCTCAGCAAAGGAAACTATTAGCAATGTGAAGAGAGAGCCTACAGAGTGGGAGAATATCTTTGCCACTCATACTTCAGATAGAGCACTAATTTCCAGAATATATAAAGAACTCAAAAACTCTACACCAAGAATACAAATAATCCAATCAACAAATGGGCTAAGGAAATGAACAGACACTTCAAGAAGATGTACAAGCAATCAACAGATATATGAAAAAATGTTCAACATCTCTAGTAATAAGAGAAATGCAAATCAAAACTACACTAAGATTCCATCTCACCCCATTAGAATGGCGATTATCAAGAACACAGGTAAAAACAGGTGTTGGTGAGGATGTGGGGAAAAAGTTACACTCATCCATTGCATGTGGGGTTGCAATTTAGTGCAGCCACTCTGGAAAGCATTATAGAGATTCCTCAGAAAGCTTGGAATGGAACCACCATTTGACCCAGCTTTCCCACTCCTTGGCCTATACCCAAAGGACTTAAAATCAGCATACTACAGAGATACAGCCACATCAATGTTCATAGCTGCTCAATTCACCATAGCCAGATTGTGGAACGAACCTAGAAGCCCTTCAGTTGATGAATGGATAAAGAAACTGTGGCATATATATACAATGGTATATTACTCTGCCATGAAGAATGATAAAATTATGGCATTTGCAGGCAAATAGATGGAATTGGAGGATATCATTCTAAGTGAGATAAGCCAATCTCAAGAAACTAAAGGACAAATGATCTCGCTGATAAGCGGATGAGAACATATAAGGGGGGGTTGGAGGGTTAGCATTAGGGTTAGGGTTAGGTTTAGGGTTAGGGATAAGGAGGGTGGTAAGAATGGAGGAAGGAAGGACTGTATATAGGGAAAAGAGGGGTGGGAGGGGTGGGGGGAAGGGAAAAAATAACAGAATGAATCAAACAACATTGCCCTATATAAATTTATTATTTTTAATTAAAATAAATAAATAATAAAAAAAGATGTATTCAGGATTGAAATTAAGAACATTATATTCCATGCATGTATGATTATGCCTAAATGAACTCCACTGATATGTATAATGCACTAATAAAAACATTTTTAAAAGTAAAAAAAAAAAAAGAGATAGCAAACAAACACATGAAAATATCAACATTATTAGGTACTAGAGAAATAAAAATTAAAATCTGAATGAGATGCTACTGCATTTATGTTATAGTCTCTAATAACAATTCTTCCAAAGAACTGACAAGGATCTGAAGCAACGGAATCTCATACACTGCCGATGGGAATGAAAATTTTAACAGCCACTCTGGAAAACCATCTGTTTGTTTCCTATCAAGTCAAAAACATGCTTACTACATAACCCAACAATCCACCCTTGTGGGTATTTACCCCAGAGCAGAGGTTGGCAAACTTCTTCAGTAAAGTGCCAGATCACAAATACATTCAGTTTTATAAGCCAAATATCATCTCTTTCACATATCCTTTTTTATTTTATTTTTAACCATTTAAAATGGTTTAAAAAAACCATTTCACAAACACAAGTGAACATGTGTTTGCATTTAATGTGGGTAAATATCTAGAAATGGAATTGGTATATCAAATGGTTAATGCATGTTGAATTAAGAAAAAGTCAGATTGATTCTAAATAGTCATTTTGTTTGATATCCCCAACACTAAATAATGTACCTAATTTATGAGGGTACTGGTTTCTCCTAGGCCTCTTCAGCACTTGGTCATTTTTTTGATTACAGATTTTCTAGTCAGTGTTTATTTTGCAAAAATAGAGATCAGCTTGAGGGTTTTATGAAAACAGACTCTGGGGAGATTCGTCCCCTAGATCATAGTTTTCCAACTAGAACCTTATAGAAATATTTACATTTACATAAAAATCTGTATGCAAATACAAATACCAGTTTTATTTGTAATAGCCTAAAACTAAAGCCAACTCAGATGCTCAATAATGTGTTAAGGGTTTAAATAAAACTGTAATGTATTCACATTATATATTCAACAATTAAAAAAAATACAGAATTAATGAAATGCACAACCTGGTTGGAACAAAGGAGCATTAAGTTGAGTGAAAAAGGTCAATTTATACAAGTTATGCATGATTCCATGAATACGACATTCATGAAATGGCAAAATTACTAATGTATTTGGGTTGTGTGGAGATATAAGCAGCAGTATGATGCAGTTTGTTTGTTTGTTTGTTTGTTTTTTGAGGTAAAGCAGTAATTCGTATTCTGGTTTTGGTGATTCTTAAATGAATATCCACTCATAATAAAATTTTATACAATGATATTCCCAAGAAAAGCATGCATATGAACTTAGTGAGACCCAAAATAAGATCTGTAGGTTACAGTATTTCACCAATGTCAATTTCTTGACTTGATAATCGGTGCGGGGTTATATATGTGTTATATTTGACAACGATAAGGGTCATTTCCAGTGCCATACTATTTTTGAAATTTCCATCTGATCATAAAATTATTTCAAAATGAAACACATTTAAAGTAAAGAATAATGAGATTCTATAATTCACTCACTTGAATATAGCTAATTAAAAAAGAATTTCTAATTATTGGAAGGGATTAGAAGAAACTAGAACCCTCAGAAAGTACATATATCACTGATAAAAAGTGTAAAATGGGACAATTATTTTGGAATAAATCAGGTATTTTCTTAAATAAACATACATTTACCATGTGACCTAACATCCCCTTCTATTTATCCTCCCCCCAAAATGAAAACATATGTTCACAAAAAGAATATGCATAAAATACTCATGTATATACAGAAGCCAAATATAAGACAGAAAATAGTAAAGCTATGTCCTGGTTTGAATTTGGATTGTCCTTCAAAACTTCATATGTTAAAAGCTTTGTCCCAGTAAATCAGTGCTCAGAGGTGGGACCTTTGGGAAGTGAATGGAACATGGGGGCTCTGACCTCATCAGTAAATTACTCCATTGAGGGATGCAAAATGTGAATGATCTTTTGGGAGGTGGTAGAATGTATAGGAGGTGGGACCTAGTAGAAAGAGCTGGTCTTTGGGGGCAAGCCCTTGGTGATATTATCCTGTCCCCTGCTCTCCTCTTCTTTTCATTCTCTTTGCCTCTCTTCCACCCCTCTGCTTTCTGGTTGCCATGAGTTGAACAGCTTTCCTCTACTATGCTCTTCCACCATGAAGTTCTGCTTCACTCAGACCCAAAGTAAAGGACTGAGCTAGCTGACCATGGACTGAAACCATGAGCCAAAATGTATCTTTCCTGCTCTAAGCTGTTTTTCTTGGATATTTATCACAGCAATATAAAGCTCACTAACAGAGGTTGGTTATAAATACACAAGCCCAGGTTTCCAAGGAGCACCCATTGTATTATGTTTTATTCAGCTTCTTATCTTTGTCTTATTGGCAATCTCTATTTCTGCATTTGTCAGGATTCTTGTCTGGAAGTGATAGAAATCCAAGTTCAATTAAATTAGAACCCAAATAACAAAAACAAATATATTTTAAGAGTTAATCAGGTTCTGATATTTACCTCTCTGGCATTAATTACTCAGAAAATTTTTTCAGCAACCTCAAGTAAATTCAATTGAAACATGGTGCAAAATGTAGAATCCTTAGGGTTTTTATCCTTATGTCACAATTAAGAAAACTAATGCTAGAGATGAACTTCAAATAGTTTGTCAAAACTACTTGCTACATTTCCAAGGCCACCCAGGTAGAAATCATGGCCAGGAGAAGCTCTAAGATATGCCCAGTTCCAACAACTGTGCTCTTCTCACCAGAACCAGGTAAATCCTAGAAGTACCCAAGTCCATTTTCCTTCCCATTTGTGTAGATCTGACCTATCTATGGTATACTACACATAAAAAAATAAATTTAATCAACATTGTTCATGATTTTTGCTTCCTTTTTGGATATTACATATCTACCTTTAGAACTAGAGACAGTCAAAGAGCATTTCTACTGACTGGGAGTCAATGTAAATCATGACAGAATAAAATGTCAGAATTTAAATTTACAAAAAGAAAGTGGTCTAATTTGCAGTTTCTTCATCTAAGATATTATGATGCATCAGTACACCCATAATTGGTTTGACATTGAATTTCATAACACAAAGCATCTGGGCTCACTCCCATGGTGACCAATGAGAGCAATTTCCAAAGCTGGGACAAATTATCCTCTCTAAGAACAACAACAGCTGTCTCCGTGATCTATAAATGTGTCTTCCCCTTTAGCCTGGGAGAATATTCATGTCTCAGAAAAGTAGAGACAAGGACATTGGGGAGTATGGCCCTAGTAGAAAACCAACTGTTCTCCATTTATCTTTTTGGTGGCCAATGAGCCTTTTTTTTTTTTTTTTTTTTTAACCATACAGCTGTTCCTTCCCATCCTCCTGATTAGACGCACCTGCCTGCTGTACACATGCCTGATCATTTGATACATTCATCAGGATGTGAAAAGTTCCCTATTCACATCATTTTTCTGTAACCTCAAGAGCAAATCATTTTCAGACATTATTTGAAACAAAAAAATTGGTAACTGAATTGAGATCAAGAAGACAAATCCCTAGACCAGGACCTCCTACTGATTCAATATGTAACTCAATACTTGGCTTAAATTTTTTTTTTAATTAATCTTAAAATGAGAGGGTTATCCAAATGATCTTACTAGTCTATATTCTAAATTTGTTTTTTGTTCCTCTTAATTTTATACTGACAAGAAGCAACTGTAATAAGATGCAGTTACTAGAAACTGCATTTTATTTAAGAAAAAAATATAAAAGTAAACTTTCCATTTAAATATCTCTAAAATATGACTCTGATTCATGTTTCTCAAGAAAAATTCAGAACATTTCTTAAAATCACCTGTGAAAGCTGTACCAATATGTTCTACAACCCCAGAAATATTCCATAACAAATTTCCTCAAAATATTGAAAATTTTTTTCATACCATTTGTGTGATCATACATTTACATAGGGTAATGATGTTTGATTCATTCTGTTATTTTTTCCTTCCCCCCCTCCCCTCTTACCCCTCTTTTCCCTCTATACAGTCCCTCCTTCCTCCATTCTTGCCCCCCTTCCACCCTCCATTATGTATCATCATCCGCTTCTCAGCAGAGATCATTCGTCCTTTGGATTTTTGAGATTGGCTTATCTCCCTTCCAATTTCATCCATTTGCCTGCAAATGCCATAATTTTATTATTCTTTATAGCTGAGTAATACTCCATTGTATATATATACCACAGTTTCTTTATCCATTCATCAACTGAAGGACATCTAGATTGGTTCCACAATCTGGCTATTGTGAATTGAGCAGCTATGAATATTGATGTGGCTGTTCTCTGTAGTATGCTGATTTTAAGTCCTTTGGGTATACACCAAAGAGTGGGATAGCTGGGTCAAATGGTGGTTCCATTCCAAGTTTGCTAAGGAATCTCCACACTGCTTTCCAGAGTGGCTGCACTAATTTGCAACCCCACCAGCAATGTATGAGTGTACCTTTTTCCCCACATCCTCTCCAACACCTACTGTTGCTTGTATTCTTGATAATCGCCATTCTAATTGGGGTGAGATGGAATCTTAGTGTAGTTTTGATTTGCATTTCTCTTATTACTAAAGATGGTGAACATTTTTTCATATGTTTGATTGCTTGTAGATCTTCTGTGAAGTGTCTGTTCATATCCTTAGCCCATTTGTTGATTGGGTTATTTGTATTCTTGGTGTAGAGTTTTTTGAGTTCTTTATGTATTCTGGAAATTAGTGCTCTATCTGAGGTATGAGTGGCAAAGATATTCTCCCACTCTGTAGGCTCTCTCTTCGCATTGCTAATAGTTTCCTTTGCTGAGAGAAAGCTATTTAGTTTGAATCTCTCCCAGTTGTTGATTCTTGCTTTTATTTCTTGTGGTATGAGAGTCCTGTTAAGGAAGTCTGATCCTAAGCCGACATGTTGAAGATTTGGACCTACTTTTATTCTAAATTTTCTTCTAAATTTCTTCTAAATTTTTAAGCCATTGCGCTTTCCACATATTTTTGTTAAATTTAATAAAGCACTTAATATTAATTAACCCACTGTTACTTTTTCAGCATTAAGATGGTTACTTTGATGGAATCTCTTTGTACCCTCTTCCTGAACTTACCTGTGAAAAATTGAATTTCTGATTACAACACTTAAAACTCTGCTCTTTGCCCACAAACCCCTCAATAACTCTAGTCACATAAAATGGATAAACATGAAATTATTCATCTAATAAGTGATTTAATCCCTTGATATGGATTAACTGGGTAGTAACTAGGCAGGTAGGATATGACAGAGGAGGGAGTCATTGTGGGCTTACCTTTGGAGCATGTGTTTTGTCTGTAGCATCATGTCCTGAGATGCCTTTCCCTTCCAAACCTCCCACCATGGTGTTCTGCCTCACTTTGAACCAGAAGGAATGCAGCCCAACCGTGTATAGACAGACCTCCGAACCATGAGCACCAAATAACCTTTTTCTCCTTAAAATTGTTCTAGTCAAGTCTTTAGATCATAGTGATGGAAAGCTGATTAAAACAATTGTTTTTTAATATCCAGCATTAAGTTTTCAGATTTCAATTTGAGGATATTACGTCATGTACAACCATAGAAACGAAATGATGTACCCCATTTGTGTACAATGAATCAAATGCAGCCTGTAAAAAGTTAAAAAATAAATAATTAAATTGAAAAAAAGAAATATTTAAAAAATACAGAAACTTAACTATCTCTAATAATACCACTGTAATTAGAGAAAGTGTTCATATTTATAAAATGTGTTTGCGTATGCCAGTAATTTTTTCAATTTTATAGCTAAGTAATGTTCGATTTGTGGGTATAATACACTTAGTGTATCCATTCACCATTTGATGAACACCTGGACTATTTTTCAATTTGAGAATATTACTAAATAAAGTTGCCATGAACAATTGAACATTAGTCTTTGTATTTAATTTTTGTTGTTGTTGTTGCATCCTCACCAGACATGCATAAGATCCTAGTGCTTTACATTCTTGCTAAAGTTAGCTGTCATCAGTCTTCTTCATTGTAGTTATTCCAGTGGTATTAAACTATCACACTGTGGAAATGAAAAAACAATCTGTGTCTATAAATTGATGAATGAATAAAGCAAATGCAGTACATATAGGCAATGAAATCCTGTTATTTGCAACAACATGGATGGAACTGGAGATCATGGTGTAAGTGAAATAAACCAGACACATAAAGACAAGTTCTATGTGATCTCACCCATGTGGAATCTAAGAAAGGTGATTGCATAGGAGACTAGAATGGTGATCACCAGAGGCTGGGAAGAATAGTGGAAAGGGAGGATGAAAAAAGGCTAATCAAACTATTACAATTACTATTACTATTACTATTACAAACTATTACAATTGTTTTTGGCATGCAATTGCAAAATAGAGTGATCATACATAAAATAATAATGTACTACGCATTTTGAATATTTTCCGTCACTGGCTCTTTGCGGTTCCAAACTCCATGGATATTTGTCACTGCCTGCAGCAACAACTTGCACGGGTCTTATGGGTGGTGGAATGGAAACTGAGGCACTTCTATCTTTCTCTTTAGTGCACTGCTTTCTTGCTTGTTTATAGAGGATAGAGAAAATGAGGTTTACTTGCTTTGAGAGGAGAGAGAGAGAGACCCCCCTTATCAGAGAGAAAGAAACTTAGCTTAAGAGAGAAACTTTGAAAGAAAGACAGGCTTTTCTCCGTTCCGCAATCTGCCTTCTGCCGCTGCCCCTACTCGCTGCTGTGTTCTTTCTTCTGGCTTTTTTGCTAATGGCTGCTGCGGCGTGTCTTCTCTGGCTACTGCCGCGCCACGTGTCTTCTGCTACTGCTTTTCTGGTAATGGCTGCTATCCGTGTTTTTCCCTCTGGCTGCTTCTAATGGCTGCTGTGTCTCTGTCTCGCTCTGCCTACGCTTATATCACCTCCAGGACGCTGAGAGCAGGGCCACGCCTCTTACGCAAAGATTAGGCAAGACTCTCCGAGCAGGCAATTAGTGCTGGAGAACACATGCGCATACATTGTGTGCATGGACGAGAAAATCACCTGAGTGTGCTTATGTCAATTAACCTCCTCACTGCCGATGTGATCAGGCGCCATCCTGGCGCCGCCAACATGGCACAGCCCCCAACAATTTTCACCATAAAGGAAAGATAAATGTTTGCAGAATGAGATTTTTATAACATGATATAAATGTTATATAATGTATACTTATATCAAAACATAACATGAACCCTTTAAATATGTATAGTTTTATGTATTAGTTAATTTAAATGAAAAAGGGAGAAAAAAATAAAACCTAATTACATCAGGAAAATCAAGTGGAACATTTCCATGTCTAGCATACACTAAGTATGCTCCCATTCATGGATTAGGAAGGAATCATCTTCACTGAATCACATAATTACCTGATTTTGAACAGTGGAGAACAAAGGAAGCATTTGAAAATTTGAAAATAACTGTTTTTTTTTTTTTTTTTTCTTCCCTGCCTGAGGAAAATAACTGTTAAGGTAGCAATCAAAGAAGTCTGCCATATCAGGTTTCTTCACATGTGTGACTCAATCCTGGTGATTCTGACATGAAAGAGCAATAAATCAGCTGCATGTATTAATCTTAGACACTAAAATACCAATTATTTATTACTCCCAAGAAATTGGCCATTCATTTATAATCCTCTCATTGGCTTGTCTCAATTGTTTAGCCAGGACTGTGGATGTTCCTATTAATGAAAAACAAACAAAATGCTACCAGATTTTGCTTTTGTGGCATAAAGACTTCATTGTCTGAGTCCACTTAAACCCAGTAAATGACTCACATAAGCCTTACTATTGCTTCATACATTCCTGAAAAATAGTATTGGCTGAAATGTGTCTCCCTCAAATTCATATTTTAAATGCCTAACCCTCAGTGCCTGAGAATATTACTGGAGATAAGACTTTTAAGGAAGTAATAAGGAATAATAGGTTCATATTAGTGGTCCCTAATCCAATATGTCTGCTGTCTTTAAAATAGAGAAAGAGAACATAAACATATGCATGCATAGAGAGAAAAAGCACATGTGGAGGGCCGGGGTTGTGGCTGGGTGGTACAGTGCTCACCTAGCATGTGCAAGGCACTGGGTTCCATCCTCAGCACCACATAAAAATAAAAACATAAAGGTATTGTGTCCACCTACAACTAAAAATATATATTAAAAAAAAAAAAAAACTCGTGTGGACACAGTGAGAACACAACTGGTCTTCTGCCATTCAGGGAGAGACACCACATTGATCTTGGAGGTCCACCCTGCAGCACTGTGAGAAAATAAATTTCTGTGATTATAACAAAATTAAAACATTGTGTGGTGTGATTCCATTTCTTGATTAATATTGAACAGCTTTAAACATGCTTATTTGCCCTTCCTATATCTTCTCTGATAAAATAAATACTTATATCCATTAAAATTCTGTCATATTATCATTTTTCCCAGTATTTGAGAACAGAATTCTGTAAAAGTGGTATTATTGGATGGAAGCATGTGACCTTCACTGGCAGGTGTTGCCAAATTGTTTTTCTTCACTTCTTTTAATAACTTAGATACATATTGACATCTGTTCCTAACTTTTCATCACTTTTGCTCTATCCATCTATTATTTTTATCTCTCCCTCCCTCCCTCATATATTTTCTGAACTATTTGATATAAGTTATATTTATCATGTTTGCTAAACTATCAAAACTAATTCTTACATTTCCTGTGAATGTAGACTACCACTACAGCTCAGTTATCAACACCACTAAATATAACATTGTTATACTACTTTAATCTACAATCCATATTTAAGATTTTCAATTGTCTCATAACAAGTTTCCTTTAGTACATAATCCTGTCTAGAATTAGCAATAATTAGAGATGTGCTGCACTCAGGGTATCACATCTGAAGGCACATGATGTCCCTTATCCATTCAGTTGTGATATCAATTCTCATTACTTGGTGAAGATGTCATCTAATTCCTCTACCATATTATATTTGTCTTTAAATTAATAAACAGTCTGAGGGAAGATGCTATTAAGGCAATGCAAATGCTTTCCCTCTCCTCAAAGATACCCCTACATTTGCCAGTAGGCACTTTGCATTTCAAATATGAAGCCTCCAGTATTTTAACACATATATTGTATTGCTCTCCTTATGATCAATAAGGATGCAAAAATTTCTATTTTTTAAAATGGGCTTTTACTCATTATGGTACTTAATTATTTTGGTCCAAAAATTGATGAGACTTGGTCATTAGTGGCCATCAGAGGTAGCTTCTATATATCTTGGATTCATTCTCTCTTTTTTTTTAACTTTTCATTTAAATCTACAATTCATAATTCCATATATTTAAGGGGTACAAAGTGAATGCAATGATTTATAAATATAATGTAAACAATGAAGTAAATCTGGTTAACACAATTGTCACCTCAATAAACATTTTTGTGATAAGAACATTTTACATTTACTCTTTTAGCAAATTTAGAAATCTTAGAATCTTAGAAATACACATTACTAGTTATATTCACCACATTGTGCAATAGGTCTCAAAAGTGTCATATTCCTCCCATCTGAGTTTTTGTGTCCTTTAACCATGTCACAAAAGAGCAATAGATCAGCTGCATATGTCAATCTTAGACTTTAACCAGGACCTCCTGCTCCCTCTACCTCCAAGTCTCTGTAACCTCTATTCCACTCTCTGCTTCTGAGTTCAATTGTTTTAGATTCTACATGTAAATGTGAATGTGCACTATCATTTTCTGTGCCTTGTTTACTTTAGCATAATGTTCTCAAATTTCATCCATGTTGTCACAAATGGCAGAATTTTCTCTTTTTTTAAGTCTGATCAGGTTTCTACAGTTTATTTCTTTATCCATTCTGCTGGTGGACACTTAGGTCCATTCCACAACTTAACTTTGTGAACAGCACTGCAATGAATAAGGGAATGAAGATTTGTCTGAGATATTGATTTCTACCCTTTTGGATAAACACACAGAAGTGGGATCACTGGATCATAGGCAATTCTATTGTTAATTTTTTTAGGAACCAACAGCTCTTACAGTTTCCCACAATACTTCACTAAATTACATTGCCACCTACAGTGGTGTCTTCACCCACACTTCTTATCTTTTGTCTTTTCCCTAATAACCATTCTGAGAGGAGTGAGTTGATATTTCATTGTGATGTTAATTTGTATTTCGACAATCTTTGGAGACATTGAGCATTTCTTCATATAATTGTTGGTCATTTTACGTCTTCTTTTGAGAACTGTCTATTCAGTTGTCTCGCCCTTTTTTTCATTTTTATTGGTGCATTATCATTGTAATTATCGTGGAATTTGTTATTACATTTTTGCACATGTACACAACGTAACGATATAATTTGACCAATATCACTATCCAGTGTTTTCCCCCTTCCTTCCTACTCCCAGTCCTTGGTCCCTTTTCTTTACTGATCTCCCTCTGATTTTTAGAAGATCCACACCCACCTTTCTTTTCTTTTTTCCTTTCTAGTTTCCACATATGAAAGAAACCATACTATCCTGGAACATGAGTTTGACTTATTTTGCTTAACATTATGGTCGTTAGTTCCATCCATTTTCCTGCAAATGTCATAACTTCATTTTTATTTATGGCCGAATAAAATTCCATTGTGTATACATACCACATTTTCTTTATCAATTTGTCTGTTGATGGACACCCAGGCTAGTTTTGTCTCACCCATTTTTAAATGTTTTGTTGTTGTTTTCTTGCTGTTGAGTATTTTGAGTTCCTTATATATTTTGGATATTAACTCCTGGTCAAATATATGATTATAAATATTTTTCCTCAGCTCATAGTTCATTTCTTTGCTGTGTGAAATCTTTGTTTTTAAGCATTTTCTTTCTTTCAGGAAAAACCACATGTTCCAGGTGCATCTTGTATCTTTCCTGCTTCAGCTATAGGATCAGTCATTTATCCAAGAAGATTGAATACATTTTAGTGGAAATGATTTCAGCATCAGGTGCTTATTGCTATTTATGTCCCTGTATTTCATGAGTCTTTCACGGAAAAATGATAGAAAACATGAACATGTGTATATAAGTAAAGATAAATTTAACTGTATATCTATCTATATGTGCTTATTTCTATATGTATGTACACACATATATACCTAGATACACACACACACACATATATACTTTCCTACTTACAGATATATACAAACAAATATATGTATACATAAATACACATATTTTAGAAAACAAGACTTCACATCTATTTCTTCAATTCAAGTCTATTCTCCAAAGATTCTTTTTTCCTTTTCCTAAACCATGTTTTATCTCATTTTCTAAATGAAACCTCAGTCTAAGAAATATCAACACTTTTACTCATAAGTTTGATTTTAACCCTTTCACTTATTGATCAACAGTTTCTATTTGGACTTTTGTTTTTTTTTTTAAAGCACTGCAGAACAGAAATTTATCTCCTGAAATAAGCAGGAACAATTTGAAGTTCACTTCTTTGTCTATTCCTTCTCATCAAGATTACAGTTTTAGAATAAGTTTTCTTTTTAATTTTTACTTTTTGCTAATCTTTGTTGTTATGTTGTAATTATAAGTATACATGATAGTGGGATTCATTATGCTATATTTTTATGTGCATATAACATAAATTGATCAATCTCATTCCCCTATAACTTCCCATTCCCTTCACTTCTTCTTTCCTGGACCTGCTAGCTCTACTCCACTGATTTCCCTTCTATTATTATGATGATGATCTTAATTAGTACATTATCATTATAAGTTTATATATGTTACATAAGTTCATATACGTGTGTATCTATCATTATATATATATACAGATAAATAATGGGATGGAACTCATTGCAATAGAGTCATACATGGACATTTAGGCTGACTTTTCTATTGGTTCACATATTTAAAGTGAGAGAATGGAGCTAGCCTCTATAACTACATAATGAAAGGAAATGAATGGATGCAGATTTTTTAATTAAATATGGAATATGCAGTTCCCTGACTTTATTATTAAAATCACTATATATCAATGTCCCTAGTTGGAACTGGATCAGCATACTCCTTCATGATTAAGGTTTATTTTACCTTGGCTATATCTTCTAAATCTAACCTCCGTACCCCATTTCTTATTGCTATACTTCCATTTATCACCTCAAAATTCCTCCCTTGTGATGTAAAATAACCTGTTAACCATTTCCTCAGCTTCCACTTCATTTTGTTCTGTGTCCACTGACAATTCTGTGCCTAAAATTCAGTTTTGATCACACTACTTTTACTAAGTGATAAACCATCTTTGGTGGTTTTTATCCTGCAAATACAATGAATCTGAATTTTTTTAATCCATATATACATGAAGAAAACAATTTGGTCCTTAATTTTCCATTTTAATCCATTCATTCAAAACTAAAGTAATATGAGATTAGGAATATTTACTGACAGCTAAATATTTCATGTAAATCTATAAATGTTCACATGAAATTCATATAAAATAGGCCTTACCAAGTGTTTGAACCTATGTACTTTCCAGCATCTTTGATAGTTTATTTCCCTTTTTTACAGTATAAATATATATATATACATATATAAAAATATTTACCTAGCAGTTTTTGTAATAAAAAAGATAAAACTATAAAATACTTAATAGAAACCATGGGAGTAAACCTTTGTGACCTTGGGAAACTATAAGTCTAACATACATAATCTCAATACATATTAAGCTTAGATTAGTGTATAATTTTTGTTATTAAATTGTAGAGCCCTAGACAATTTATTTGACTTATTTTATTGCTTAAAAAAGTGATAAAATCTTGAAGACATAATACTAATATACATGAATGCTGTATTTAATGAAAATAACCTACTGTATCCATTCATTTCCTATCATTATGTAGTAACAGAGGCCAGCTGTACTCTCACTTTAAACGAATATGGGAAACAATAGAAAAGCCATCCTAAATGTCCATGTATCTCAATAAATCCCACCCAATTATTTATTTGTATACATATATAATGATAGATACAGCTTGTCTGTAAATAAAAGCTAAATTTCCAAAATCATTTCTTATAAAGTAAGATAATTTCAGCATTCAATGTGTATAACCCATTGTGTGCTTTATATATTATAAATCAAATAAACTACATGCAGTAGATGTTATTTTCTCATTTTAAGGAAGATATAACTGAACTTCAAAGAGAATAGATGCTTTGTAAGTTTCCTAATGTCTATACAAATCTCGTTCATCCAACTGTCAAGTAAAGATTCAAAAATAGGTCTGTTTGATGTCGAACCTTGCTGTTTTGCTTTGCAGTACTATTAATAAAAAAAAGAACAAGCATTTATACCTTCACATTCTGATATTTAACACTGAAGAATTTTACTAAGGAGAATATTACCTCACTTATTAGGTTTCATTATTTCATTAAATAATGTATCAGGATATATAGATAGAGTCTTTAATTCATGTCATCTACTGTGGTGTCTTCCCTCTCCTCCATTTACTTTAAAGAGGCTGAAAAAGAACCAGAACCCAGTATAATGCATTGCTACTGAAGCCAAGAGAAAAGTAAAAAAGTATAAAATTGTGCTGAATTTGGTCTGAAAGCCAGTAGATTTGATAATGTGGTCACTAGTGTCCTCACAGAGATAAATCAATGGAAGGGGAATAATGAGAATAATCTAGTGAAAGGTATGATTTGCAGGTAATCGCTGGAGACTTTACTCTTGACAATAGCAACAAAAAAAGAACCAAAGAGGCAACTCATTCATTCATTCCTAAACATGTTTTCTAAATTAAAATTCCATACAGAAACCTTCCAAAACACTGACTGGAGATCCAATTTAAAAAATCAGTTATAATTCCTTTTCTCCAGAAGCTTTTCTTTCTTGGATGGAAGAGTGATATACCTTAGCCTGTAATTTGGTTCTGTAAAAAAAGTTGGTCTGTAATATGGAAAAACAAAGTGGGAATGGTGTTGGTGAAGAGTAGGGAGTCAGAAACTGTTAGCAAAGGGGTTTCATGGAAGAGATGAGGCTCTAGATGAGTTTCAGATGATGAGTAAGATATTATATGTAGATAGGGAAGAGAAGGAATTGTTTTCAAGAGTTACTGAGAAAAGGCATTAGCCATAAAGAAGAACAATATTATGGCATTTATAGATAAATGGATGGAAATGGAGAATATCATGCTAAGTGAAGTAAGCCAAAAACCAAAGGCCTAATGTTTTCCCTGATTAGTGGATGGTGATATATAATGGGGGTGGGGGTTGGGAGGTGAGAGAAGAATGGAGGAACTTTAGTTACATAGAGGGAATGAAAGGGAGAGGAGGTATGAAAACTGGTGGAATGAGACAGATATCATTACCCTATGTACACGTATGATTACATGAATGGTATGAATCTACATCGTGCACAACCATAGAAACAAAAAGTTATACCCCATTTGTGTACGATGAATCAAAATGCAGTCTGTAAAAAATAATTAAAAAAAAAAAAGGCAGGTGTGCAAGTTGTGGTGAGCCACAAATGTGTAAATGACCCACACCACAGGGATCTGGGGCAAGATAAATGATAGGTTTTTTTAATTTTACTCTTTCATTTTTATTCTTTGTTTTCTTTTGTTTATAATTTTACATTCTATTTGAAGTTATTTCTTAGATTTAAACAAAGATATATCTGTACATAAAGTGCATACCTCTGTTGTAGCACTTCTCAAATGTTAATCATAATAAAATATTACTGTCCCACAAACTTACAAGTTGCTCATAATCAGGAACTGCAACTTACGTATTTATAACTTTAAAACCAAGTGTGAGCCTTGGCATATTCTGAGAACATAGAAAATACTTATTGAATTCGTTGTTGAGTTTACTAGTAACTAGTTAAGAATAAACTTTGGGCCTGCAAGGAAAATATTTTGGGCAAATCTGAAACTCATCTGGCTCATGTTCTTTGAAAGCCTCTAGTACGTGTTCAAAAGTGGCAAATTTTCCAAAATTAATAGTGTAATTTGACTATATCATAATCAATTATTGAATTTTTATATTCTTACTCTCACATAATCTTTTCTGGAGAAACATTTCTACTGTACTTAGATCTATTTTAGACTGTCCTGCAAGATTCCTAATTTAAGTAATGGAAATCTACTTCCAGATCATTTTACATACATGCTCATCCTTCCTTGACTCAAGGAAAATTATATTGTGTCCTCACTTCTTAGACAGTCTCAAAAATACTGCTGTTCTCGACTTTGTATAAATGAATATTTGGAGATCTTTATAAGAGGAAACATGGAGAATACAACTCCTTGAATACTGGCAATACACACTTTCTCTCAGAATGTTGACATTTTATTTGCAATGTTATATAGGAAGAAAAACACAGGCTTTACATGGCAACCTGAGATCCTATCCCATCTTTACAAACTTGGGTGTGAGCAAACTGAGTTCCTATTTCCTCATATGTTTCTCTGTTTAAGACTTTGTGCCTCTGAAAACAGAAGCAGAGAGGTGGATTTAATGCTAAGCATAATACCTGGATTATAGTAGTCACATTTTTTTCTACCCTTCCTAATCTCGTTTTGCATTTGAAAATACTCAGGTAGGAACATCATTTACTTTATTACGTTGCCATTGAGTAACTGGGAGATCCAGGATGAGAGCTTGAATTGCCACAGCTAAGTCTACACTCTGGTCTTTCTGAGGTTATTTTACTTCTACCAACACTCACTGGCCAGGAGTGAGAGTGTCAACTTAGAAACTGCTTAGATCTCAAGTCCTTCCTTTCCTTTCACAACCAACATCTAGAAGTTGTGTTATAAGTATTTTTGGGTAAAGATCTTTTATATGTAACTTCAGATACAGAATTAAATACCAGACATTTTCATAAATGAGTCACTACATCTCTCATGCACTCATGTCCCTTTAAAAAAACACTTCTGAAAAGTTGCACCAAATCTGTGGAAAATAGTACTATGTACTATGGCTAGGACTTGCCACTGAAAATAGTCTCTGACTGCCTTTGCATAAACAGTGATAGTTTTGCTTTAACAGATTTCCAATACCCCAATAAATCCAGAGAATGACTAATGAGCTTAGTTCCAATTTCATATCTATATTCATTTTTCACTAACTTCCTCTGGCGTTATCTTTCTGCTTGGACAATGGTGATAGTATCTGCATTTACACATTGTTAAGTGGTTGCGTCTTCAAGGAGAACTTGTATTGGACAGTGCAAGGTGGCGGTGCTCTGCAGAGACAGATGGACAGCAGAAATATTTAATGTCCTCTTTTCTACTTGAGTTTGCCTTGTCTCCAAATTAAGTAACTCTATCAGGTATTTAGGTTGATAAGGTCCATGTTTTAGGATTACACAGTCAAAAAGTAATGAGAGTTAAGCTAGGTTCAAAAGTAGTTAAAACATTGAAAAAATAGTACTGGCAGGAACTGATGAGTATTTGATCAAAAGCAATACAGGAAAAATTGGAAAAGTTATGATATATTTAGAAGATAGGATGTGGACATGAAATTAATTTAAATTCTTTGTGCAGAAAATATATTACTTTATAGATGAGAAAACTAAGGGTCAGTCAAATACTTTTATCCACTATCACACAGTTTGCTTATATAAAGGGATTGGATCTTTGTCCCCCACATCTCTTGCATTTTTTTACTTCTTATAGGCTCACAGGGATCCTGAGACCATGTCACCCACCCCACACCTGATCACAAAAACACATATACTTATTCTAGTGATCCTTAGGAGCTTCATTGTCTTTGGTTTAAACATTTAACCCTCAAAAACATGAATGAAGTGTTGGGAAGAACATAAATGAACTTCAGACTTGTATTTTATCGTTATCTTCTAGTAATAGCAATTCAAAAAAATCTCAAAATCTCAATTTAATCTACTAAAAATGATAAAGTTTTCACAATCTTAGAGGCTTGCTTCCGAGGCTAAGGCTACAAACACATCTAAATCATTTGATCCTATATCTCACATAAAGTTATGATCTGTTGTGTCATATTGCAATGCTTTATCTGTACATTATGAAGCAGTGCTCTTATTGAAAAATTACTTAGTTATTGGTAAAAGTGAGCTCTTGTGGACTCTGTGCTTCTGGTCAACAAGGCAAACAATGCACTGTTTCCTTGATAGAGGAGGTCATTACATTTTTGAGAAGAAGCTAGCAACTGAATGAGTCTTCTTGTGGGGCTCTTTGGAGAGCAGGTCTGCCTCTCTAGACTTATTGATTCCCAGTACTTCCCAGGAAGTATGGATGCATGAAAAACATAAGTGCATTATCTAGAAAGGCAAAAATGGTTATACATTTGGGAAGGACTGAAACTGTAACAAAAGATGCTTGGAACAGGTGTAAATTTGCAGTGAGAAAACAAAATACCTTTTTCTATTACTGGAGTGACTTTTTCCAGAACAGGGATAAGAGGAAAAAAAATTTTTTTGAGATCATATATTTATATGCCCAGGGCAAGATTCCTTTTTTTTTTTTTTTTTTTTTTTTTTGATACCAGGATTGAACTCAGGGGGCACTCAACCACTGAGTCACATCCCCAGCCCTATTTTGTATTTTATTTAGAGACAGGGTCTCATTGAGTTGCTTAGCACCCAGCTTTTGCTGAGGCTGGCTTTGAACTTGAGATCCTCCTGCCTGAGCCTCCTGAGACACTGGGATTACAGGCATGCACCACAGTACCCAGCCAGTGCTAGATTCTTCACACATTTTCTTACTTAACCATTGCAACAACTCCATGTATGAGAAATTATAAACCTCATTTTTTGAGTGAAAAATTAGACTCAAGACAATTTGCTGTGTTACTTAGCAAGAAAATGGCAAAATACATGTTTGAACCAGCACATTTCACTCTAAAGTCCATGTTCTTTATACTCCATGATAAGTCATGGGAAGATTTTACCTCTTGTTTTCTGTGAGTAGAAAATATGTATCCATAGACACATAATTGAAAATAAAAAGGAGGTATACCAGCAAAGTTCCCAGCAGTAACCTGATAGCCTACTAAAATGGTATTATTTTCAGGAGAGTCTAATAAACAGATTATGTATGAAAATATGTATAAGATTAACACAATCTCACTCCCTTACCATTTTCTACATTAGTCAAACTACCTGAGAGCAGAAATCAAGGGAGCCCTAGGAGGTAATCCAAAATTATCTACCTTTTGGAATATAGTCAATGATGGAAACAGAAAATACCAGAACTTTTGTCTTCTAAGCATGGGGAACTGAATCACTTTTGCATACCAAACCCAATCTGAACCCTGGTCAGGAGGAAATTCTAATCTCCAGAAGTAGCTAAATCAATGTGTTCTGAGCAGTCATCAGCCTCTCTAGGGTCTGCTTTAAAGGAGTGCAGAAACATTTCAAGAAGATGTTAACTCCAGGTGTCAGGTGGAGGATAAATTTGGTATCAGGGAGTGGACGTTCTGCAGGGTCACTGTAAGTAACACTAAAACAAGCACACACTGGTCACTAACATTAACCCCTCCACCCCAGATCTCATCACCCTCCTTTTAAGAAAATTAATATCTTCTTTTCTTGTGTACCCATTGTGATTTGTTTGTTTACATTTAAATTGCTTGGCATTTTATTTTCCATGTTGAAGTAATAGATAACCACAAAGATTTTGGAAAATAAAGTTGAAAGAAAAAAGTTGTAAATAATGATTCTCATCTCCCAAAGATAATCACTGCTAACACTGTATTCTCAACAAGTATAATTTTATTTGCCCTATACTTTTTCCATATGTAGTTTTGCTTGTTTAACATACTCACAATCATCCTTTAAATGACTAATTCTCAAAATGTGGTCCTAAGATCAGCAGCATGAATGTCACTTGGAAACCTGCTAGAAATGCAAATTATGGAGCTCAGTGGCAGGCTTACTGAAACAGAAACTGACACTGACACTCAGCAATTATGTTTTAACATGCCTTCTAGGTAATATGATGTATACTGAGTCTAAGAACCATTTCTGCAGTCACTATCTTATATTCTGATTTTTTCACTCAATATCATCATACTTGTATCTTAATACCATTATTAGCACAATCATTTCAATAACTGCTTAAGATTCCCTAGACTAGATGATGGACTTCAACATTCAATTGCTCATTCATTCATTTTATAATACCCTGTGAACCTTCTTTAAAATAGACATTGTTTTAGATACCATGGATATAGTACCTAAATGGAAAATTTTCTACTAAATCATTAACACAATTTGGTTCTTTCCAGTTTTTACTATTGTAATTAATGCTGAATCAAAACATCTTTTTAATGTAAAGGTTTCCCTCATATATTCTAGAAGGGAAGAAAGAATGTCTATTTCAGTATGACTTTGAGCACCCCATAGGGCTATTAAAATATTATCTTTTTTCATAATTCCATTTACTGTACTAAAGTTAAATAAATCTGGTAACTCAGTTGATACAATTCTTCAATATGGTTTTTCCCTGTTCCTCACAGAGAAGCTCCTGTTAATCCTAAGAAAGAATCTATTCTCCAATATTAGTTTTGAAATATATGCCCCCCATTGCTTAATACAATTCTTGACACATTTAGTAATAGTTTTTCCATCATTGTTGGATTTCCATCATTTAAAAAGTAACATTTCCATCATTGCTGGTCAGCAATAATCTTTTATTTCTGGTTTTAAGGGTGAGAGATATGTGAATTTTTCTCATAGTACTACACTATGGTCTGCTATGATCCTGTGTGTGCCTAGGTTCCCCATGAGTTCATTAATGTCAAAATACTCACACAAGCATCAACAATGAATAAGAGACATGATCTTCTAAGCCACAAGCCATACTAGGAGATAATAATACTCTTCACAGATACTTTTGACATGTGTTTAAGCATATCTGATTCTCATCGCTCTTTCTGTGAAATTTACCCCTTGTTTTCTAGACAGTTGAACAACAGTACTAGCCCATTGGAGATAACCTAGTAGAGTTAAATTCCAAAAGGGAATGCATCAGATCCAATTTACTCTCTTCCCAAAAGATCTGCAGGACCATGTATCATGGCACA
The DNA here is from genome assembly GCF_902686455.1 of Sciurus vulgaris. NCBI lineage: Eukaryota > Metazoa > Chordata > Mammalia > Rodentia > Sciuridae > Sciurus > Sciurus vulgaris. The sequence continues at coordinate 79,449,890 of NC_136472.1, forward strand.
GAGTAGGAACAGAATTTATTCAACAAAAATAAATACATATGTGTCTATTTCCACCGATACTGGAGGTCTTATTCAATCACAGCTGCATAACTAAAAAGGAACACCAGAACAACAGCATAAGATCAAGATATGAGATGACTACTCCCATAGACATAAAGAGACTGGAAACTTAAGTAGCACCTTAATTATACAATAATAGCAATCCCACTGGATACCCATGTATTTTCTCCTTTAATAAGGAATTAATTTTTTCCAATTTTATTGATGTCAAATCAAATTTTGAGGATTTCTAAAAACTAAAGTCAAACTACTGGAAAACAACAGATAGATGATTAAAAAGCTGGACTTCTATTCTTTTATATATTTTCATTTGGTTTCTTATTTTTATTCTCAATGCCCTTTTTAAAATTTGTACTAATTAATACCAACTTTTCAAAGGGCTAATATTTTCTTCTTTATTTCAATTTCTTCAATATTATATTTTGAAATCTTTTCAACTTTTTATCTTTTCATTTTGAATAACTAGACACTCACAGGCATTTACAAAGGTAGTACAAAGAGATCCTATCTATACTTCACCAATTTCCCCTCATGATTACAACTTACAAAACTACAATGTAATGTCAAAACCAGGAAATTGGCAGTCGTACTATGTGTGTGTATGTGTTGAATTCTATGCCATTTTATCTCATGTGCAGTTTCATGTAACCACCACAGCAATCAGAATGCAGGTGTAGTCTATAATCACAAATATCTTCCTTACACATCCCCTTTTCCCATGCCTAATCCCTGACAACCACTAATTTGTTTTTCCTCTCTATTATTGTATTATTTTTGAGAATGTTATATAATGCTATAAATAGATACATGTGATCATTTCGATACAGTTACACTTCACTCAACATAAACCCATTTTTTAAAAATTTTCTCTTTTAGTTTTACATATGTGTTTGAAACTATTTTGTTTGGTGGAATGATTTTTATTCTGTCACAATAGTATTTATGTTTTCCTTTGACAGTTATTCTACCACTTTTAATATTAGAAAGTCATTGTCCCTCCAAGGTTTTGGCAAATATTCCGCTTTATTTGTCTTGCTTTCTGAAATATTGAAGGTGGTCAGTAAAACCTTCCCATCACATAGGTTCAGTTTTGGAACAAAAGAAGTTGATCATGTGGAAGTAGAAATTGTGAACCATTAAAAGAAATTGAACAGGTTTTCATTTATTTGTTCACCATTTACATTTCTTTGAAAATTATCTAGTTATTTTGCCCATTTATTAATTGGATTGTTTGTTTTCTTGATGTTAATTTTTTTTAGTTCTTTACATAGTCTATGTAGTAATCCCCTGTCAGAGAAACATCTGGAAAAGATCTTCTCCCATTCAATAAGGTCTCTCTCTTCCTGCCCTTAATTATTTCTTGACTGCGCAAAAGCTTTTTAATTTGATGTCTTATGAGTTTTAATTTGATGCCTTGAGCTTTAAGGGTCTTATTAAGGAATTTGGTGCCTGTGCTAATGTTAAGAGTATTGACCCTGTTTTCTTCTAGCACGAACAAATGTTCTGGTCTAATTCCTAGGTCCTTGATTCACTTTGAGTTGATGTTTGTAAAGCAATAAGGGAAATGCAAATCAAAACTACACAGAGACTTCATCTCTCACTCAAGTAAGAATAGCAATCATCAAGAATAGAAGCAATAATGAATGCTGGCAAGGATATAGGGTAAAAGTTACAATTGTACATTTTTGGTGGGACTAAAAATTAGTACAACCACTCTAGAAAGCAGTATGGAAATACCTCATCATGCTAAGGGAAGTAAGCAAGACTCAGAAAGTCAAGGGTAAAATGTTTTCTCCCATATGCAGAAGCTAGGCCATAGTAAGTGGGGAAAGGATGGGGAAGGATGGGGAAACCTGTAAGCAAATAGAAATTGAGACCAGTAGAGAAGAAAAAGGAGAATAGATGGAGGGAGGATGGAAAGGAAAGAAGTACTGGGGACTGAAATGAAGCCAGTTATATTCTATGCTTATAAAATTATGTCAAAACGAACTTCAATATTATATATAAAATAATGCACTAATAAAAACATTCAACAAACGAGTTTAACTGTGTCTTTCATCCCATATCAGTTTCACCACTCAATTTAATTGTCTTTATAATCTGTCTAGCCAAATGTCTAAGGTACTGAAAAGAGGACTGAGCAAGCTTAGGTTACAATCCAGGACAGTCAAGGAAACCAAAATTCGAAATACCTGAGGGATGAACCAGAGATAAGGTCAAATTATGCCGTATCTTCTTGCTGCCTACTGTTAGGCAAGATGGAGCAGTAACAGATGGTATTGGAAGTATAAGCACTAGTGTGTTTCTGGTGTAACTAGATTTTCCTTTGATCAGAGCATTTCAGATTTTAATTGATGAAATAAATGTTTACTTGAAAATTAAGAAGTGAACAATTTATCTTATAAGACCCAGTTCAAACATAACTCCCTCTGGAAATTACACATCAATTTTTCTAACATCTTAACCCTTGGTGTGGGTTGCTAGGCCAGCAGATAAGGGAGGTTATCACTGACTAATCAGGGAAATTCATGATGACAAAGGGACAGATGCAGATGACAACAGGATCTAGCATATTTGAGGAAACAGCTCTCAGCATTCCTTGTGGATTTTGCAGAATCTTCTCTGACCCAGCAACTGTAGAACTGTCTTAAGTGAGAAAAATGGGAAGGCCATGTGAATGTGAGCAAAGATGAACATAATTCTATAGACCTGTAAAGGACAGGGGCTTGCATGCTTACTGGATGATCACCGACTTCATTTTCAAAGTGCAATTTCAAAGATACCATTCATTTCTTCCTAGCAAATGACTTGGTCATGTGAAATTATATGCATTCTACATTTGGGTCTTTAGAATAACAATCGGTATAATTTCTACCCTGTAGACTTTCAATGGAATATTACTCAGCATTAAAGAAGAATGAAATTACAGCACTTGCAGGTAAATGGATGGAGTTGAATATCATACTAAGCAAAATAAGCCAATCCCCAAATAAGAAAGGTCGAATATATTCTCTGATATGTGGATGCTAATTCACATTAAGGGGGGGCAGCTAGGGAAGAACAGTGGTACTTTGAATTAGGCAGAGGGGAGTGAAGGGAGGAGAGGAGGTAGGGAGGTAAGAAATACAGTAGAATGAGTCGGACATTATTACCCTATGTGCATATGTGTTACACGACCAATGTAATTCCATATCACGTACAACCAGAAGAATGAGAAGTTATACCCCATTTATGAATGCTGTATCAAAATGCATTCTACTGTCATGTATAACTAATTAGAACAAGTTTTTTTTTTTTTTTTTTTTTTTTTTTTTAAAAAGCGGGCGCTGGGGCTATAACTCAGTTGCAGAGCGCTTGCTTAACATGTGGGAGGCCTTGGGTTCCGATCCTCAGCACTATGTAAAAAATAAAGATATTGTGTCCATCTACAACTAAAAAAATATTTTAAAAAGAATAACAATCAGTAAATTGTTCTACTGGTGGGATAAAGAGATGACAGTTTCTCAGAGTACTTCCCTTGCCTGCCTGGTTGAGCAGTTATGAGACTGACATACTCCTCAGTGGTAAAATTGTCCCATTACTAACGACCACAATTACTGCCTCATCTAATAAGCTGCCAAGAGTAGTCCTATTCAGAGTCTTTAGAATTTATTTCTTTAACCCCCGTATCTCAAGGCAATTTGTTGACATTTTTATAGTAACATCGATCACACTATTTTCCCTATTTTTGCTTCTCTATCCCTCCCTCCCTTCTACAACTAGACTATAAACCACATTCCTAAGGGTAGCAGAAAAAATTCAATATCTTTGTATCTTCAATGTCTATCCTAGTACCATGCATCAAAAAATGTTTATTGAATGTTAAATTGCATTAAATAAATTATAATTCTAATAAATTTGTCAGTGAAGATGCATATGATTACCTAATTCTATCAGTGCTATGATCAAACACAAGGGTTTGGAATGTCAAAGACCTGGGACTTGAGTCCTCAATTAGCTACCATTTATCTGTGTAGATCTGAAAATTTGTTCTAAACCTTGTTAATTCCCTCATCTGCAAAAAGAAAAATAATAATAGGATTTATACAACTTGGATGATGAACACAGTTAGGAAGATAATTCATGAAGTATGTTTAAGCAGCATATTGCATATAATATTCAATCAATATTAGTAAATATCTAGTTAGTAAAAGGAAAATGTGAGTGAAACCCCTGTTAGAAATTCTAGTCCAATTCTTAAGTTTTCTTCTATTTAATTACAGGAAATAGACAATTATTACTGTAACCTTAATCAAACTCAGGAAGCAACTGAGCAGTTATTCACTAGAAGAAGGGAGAACCGTTTTTAAGTGAAATCTAAAGTTGACCTCTAGAGAATTGATTGTGAACTTCACTCTTGACATGATGGCTAAATAAACAATTACTTATTAACTGCTGCCTGGAGGTTTGCTTTTTAATCTCCTGAACTAGTGATAAAGTGAAGATTTGATTTGGAGATTTAAAATCAGGCTATAGACAATTTGCTGCTAAGGTGAGAAAGTGATGGGAAGCAGGAGGCTTGGGTCAAAAGGCAAAACACAATTTAGTTGTTGACCAAGAAGATGAGCTGAGGAGACATTTTTGAGGTTAAATATACTTGGAAGAATTTACCCTCCACAGTGGATAACTGAGACACTCCTCAATATCACTTAATGGCTTTCCCCTGAAGGGCACCCGGGCACTGTGTGCTCTGGTCTGTTTTGTTTTTTGGTTTTTTTTTTTTTTCTCTCTGTTGTGAGAGCAGCAGCTGGGTGCCTGAGTATTTCATGTTGACAGCATGCCACTTACGTGATGGATTCATTGCTGAGGGTGTGGAGAAGGGAGATGTTTTCACAACTACAATCACTGGACTTCAATGAAGGGAAAAGTTCTGAGAGTCAAAACACTCTCAGTAGCAAGACAGAGAAAGATGTCTGTCATGCTGTAAAGCCAGAGAGTCATATGCCTGTATTCTGGACCTTCAGCAACCAATTTGGCCAAGTACCTTCATGACTGTGACTCCTTACTTCTTTATTTGCAAATGGAAACAAAAGCATCAATCTCACCAGAGTATAAATATATAGGGCAGGGCCATGGGATAATGGGCTTCCTTCTTCTGCATTTACTTCATAATTAGAAGTCATGCATTACTAATCTCAAAGAACTAATACAATCAACACTTGGTAAGAAGCAGGTTTAACATGGACCCTCAGGGTGGGCCAGTACCTTGTAGAAATATTTTCTCACAAAGTCTTCTCTGTAATACCTCTCCATGTTCAATTCTGTGACTACTCTCAAAGGAGTTCATATCCCACTTGTCTTTCCTCTGAAGAGTGGGTAGAGATCTGGAGAATCACTGAAGTATGCTCCTTGCCTTCCTTATTTATGAATTTCTAGTAATTTCCTTTCATTAAATCTAAATGTGACAATGTCATTGATTTTGTACATTCTAGTGATTCTAGCGGGTCAATGGGAACTCTTCGATAACTATTTCCTGCATTAAAACAACACAGAACAAAACAGTTTTAAAACCAATGACCGAAAATCAGTGTCTTCGGGTCAAGTAGTCCAGAAGATTTCAAATTGTCTCCCATTTGGTCAGTGTGTGACTGGCTCCATGCTTCCTACATCACTTACATCCTGCTACCAGTCATGCTTGAGGAATATGAGATCAAAATATTGTACAATGACATTCATTAAGATTTCTGCAATATCCCTCAATGTCTCTATTTCTGACAAAGTGATCCTCCCAGGAAGCTCATAAAAAGGGACAGTGTGGGTTGGCAGGAGCAGTTGCCTAATTTTGGTTTTGGTGCTGCTTCACTTTTACATAGCCAAAACCACTGTCATGGAAGAACAAGGACTGCCTACATGTGATACTAAATAAATCAGTTTTCCTTTCAAGCGGTACTGCCCTTATCTGGTGCTAAGATGTCACCGAGGTAAACACGAATGTTTAAGGTCAACTCCACACTCATCAGCGCGTATGAGGCAGGATAGGGTGTACGGCAGCAGAAGCCATCCCTCTCTTGGATGCATTAGTGTGCACAGTCCACACTGGAGGAATGTTTAAAGGCTCTTCCCCAATTTTTTTGGGTCCAGAATTTAGATAGCTTATAAGAAAAAAGAAAAAAAAAACTGCATTTAATCCAAATAAAGCCTCGCTTTTAGCCTAGTGAGTTCTGCATCTCACGGGGTTGACTCCAGAACCAGGACACACCTTTCCACTCTGACCTTAACTCCAACATTAACACTCCCCTGTTGTGTTAGTTTATGGAGCCGAAGTTCTAGAGGACTGAAGCGCCTCATGGCACCATTACACGATGACATTAATTCAGGTTTATGATAAAATGATTCTAATGTCATCAAGTTAGAATTGCTTCTCTCCTCTCTGACAAACAATAGAAAGCTTGGCATATTGTGAAAAAGAGTAAGTTCAGACGTCCACTTTCAGAAGATAGTATTTAGCCCTAACTGGGGGGTAAGATCCAATTGTAGCCATGTTAATTATAGCCCTTCCCTTTGTCCACCCCAGTTTTAAAATTAGCTAGTTATGTAGATTATAAGCTTGAGCTCTTCAGGGCAAAGGGAAGCCCTGCATTCGGGATAAAAGCAGCCTGACTGCCTGCCCAGATGTACTTGCCAGCCAGGTTCATAGCACACCCTACTGACAAAAGTAAAGTCTGCCTTGCCCACCCAGTCCAGAGCATATGCTTGATTTCTTGTAGGCACCTCCGTATTTCTAACATTACCAACACTGAAATTTCAGTATTTGCATTTCAGTATTTGGGAACTTCCCATCATTTATGTTAAAACCAACCACTAGCAAAATACTAGGATTGATTCTTTTCCTCCAATGTAAGCTTCTAAAAACCTGACTTACACTTTAGCCTCTCAAAGGTTATGTTTCTTTCACTAGCCTTTCCCTTTGTGTTCCACTCATGACCCAAGAGCTCTTATCGCTCAGGTGTTGAACTGAAGCACTGTGCCAATGGGCCGAATTTGAGTAGCCCTAAAGGTCATGGACCCTTGAGCACTCCTATTAGCATAACCATATTGCTATGAACATATCTTCCATCTCCAGAAGTAATCCACTTTATTTTAAATTTTCTGTGTCTACCAGCAGGGAAGCTGTACACCAAAGGTGAAACCTACCTGGTCTCCTTCAGATATTCCCACCCAAAGGCTGCTTATGTTTTTTAATTCACATCTCCTTCTTCCACCTTCAAAATCAGAAGCACAGCATCTTCAAATCTTTCTTTTTGCCCCACTGCTTCCATTTAGGTCACCACATCATCGTCTGTCTGGCTTTTACTACGCCTGCATCCCTCTTATAAAAGTCCTTATGATTTTATCAAGCCTACCAGCATAATCCAGGATAATCCCCCTTATTTCAATATTCTTAACTTGATCACATCTGAAAAGTATCTTTTAACATAAAAGTCATGTGAACACTGACAGTGTGGGGGATTAAGGGTGAACATCTCTAGGGAGTCACCATTCAGCCTTCCACAAACCCCTAAACCTTTCCCATGATTACCTCTTCCAGTCATGAGCATGTAATTAGGAGATATAGTCATACCAACTTTTGTTTCAAAACACTGATTCCCCCATACCTTCCTACTAAAGTGAAAAAAAAAAAAAAAAACACCAGGAATAAAAGGTGCATTACATAAAGTTAGTACCATTAAAAAATAATAAAACAACAAAACAAAACAAAATATCTAAGAAGTGCAGGGAATTATTGATTCCCATCATTAGCTAATGTGACCTTCCAATTAGTCCAAAGCAGAGAAAAAATATTTCTGGAGCAATGATAATAAATATGTATGTGTCTAAAGAGAGAGAAAAAAACCAATTTCTGCAACAATTTTGATGTGATCTAAATGAAGCAAATATCTAATAGCTGGCATACAACATTAAATCAGGGGAAAATATATTTTCTTGTTTCCTTTGTCTTTAATTTGTTTCTTCTAATTAACAGAGAAAACAAGAGATATTTTTCCTGAGTATAGCTATGATAACAGATTCCCTCATGCTCTGGCCTGAGAGCTGTTTCCACTGCACGATTGCTCTGCAGTTTGGGTCACAGGGATCTCTCTTGATGCAACATCAAAAAAAAAAAAAAATCATCATACTCCTCTATTACCTTGACATCATCACACTGATAAGATATGAAAAGCAATAAGGTACCTATGAACTTCCCAAAATCAAAAAATATGCCATCTTGGTTAAATTTTGTTGTATGTTCAGTAAATTGGATGAAGATATGTTGAGACATCACCTCAGCAGTTAAAAGCTAAGAAAGTGGAACTATACTTGGAGAATTCCTAGAGTTCAGAGAGCACGTGCACTACACAGATAGCAGCATTTCATCTGCCTAGTGTCTTAGTGAGAGTTCCAGTGAGATCCAGAACAAGAGAAGAACTTCACCTTGTTCAAACTGCAATTACAACAGCTCGACTGTTTGCCCCTTGTGATGCAGGGTGTCCTATAGTATTACAAATACCTCTGGAAATTTAAAATCATCTGTGAAATCTGCATCATATGTCCTTAGGAGAATTCCCTAAGAGGCCTCTGAGATTTTATAGTAAAGTTATCTTCAGAAAGTATTCTCCTCTAGAGAAAAATATCTTAGATTAAACTTGGTCCTAGAGACTAAGTTCCTGAAGACAATATACCAAAGGGCTCACTGAGCTGGCTGTAGTAGATGGACTGATGCTCTGTCCACATAGCCACAAATACAGGGATGCCCACACATACTTTATCACTAAGTGACATTAGGTAGTATGTCAGGACTGTGCTAGTCCTGAAATCATGTCCAAGTGTAAGAACAAATCTGCACATTTCAATCATGCTTCCTACTACTCTTCTGTTACCACTTCCTCAATATCCACCTATGTGTTATAGATCATTCCTATTACCACTTATCTGAGGATAAAAAAGAATCAGATGCACAGATGACTCTTCCTGATGCCCTAACATAAATCAAATGTAGATTTTTGTATTATAGGACTACACTGTCCCATCCAGAGTTCCCTGAAGGAGCATGGATTAGGAAAATCCTTCCAACATGCAAAACTTTAAGTAATAATTCTCTCCATCAACTAATCCTGAAACAAAACACAAACGGTCTGTAAAAATAAAAAAAAAAAATACCCCCCCCCCAAATATTATAGTTTACCAATGGAGTCTAACATCACACATCAATTTTGTTGTGTGATATTTACTATGGAATTAGAGATAGAACTATTTGGTAAATTTTCATATATTCTTATTTTTGAGTTTAGTGAATGGAAACTCATTCTTTATGGATGACAGTAGCTTTGTTTCTATCCAGTAAGAGTTCTATTATTTAGCACCATAAGAACAGGAAAATTCTGAAGGACAGTCATTTTTCTATCTTCTTATAACTTGTCACTCAATCGTTTTAATACTTTACATAGTATATTAAAAACTCAGGTCGCAAAAAAAAAAAGATATATAGAATTAGGGCACAATAGCTAATGATTGCTTAAATGAGAGAATCTTCTAAGACTGATGACAAAAAATGTTTTAAAATTAGTTATAGTGGAGGACCTCTCACAACAGACCCAAATATGATAATGTTTTATTTCCATATGAATGGTCCTCACAGAGTGAACATTTTGAAGGTTTGGGGGTTTCTTTAGTAATAAGATAGACAAGATGATCCATTTTGGTAGATTTCAGTCATTCTTTTTCCTTAAATCCTCAATGATTGAACAAAGGAATCTTGAGCAAAGTTCTTTGGTTGACTGGGGTGTATTCTTTATATCAATGGGATGTGTCACACATCACAAGTCTAACCTGTTATCTTCACTGATGAAGGTTCAGTTTTCTAGAAACAAGGAAACCCCATGCCCACAGTCAGCATTTGCTATGCAACAATTAACCACAAATCTCAATGGCACACAACCACAGTGTTTGTTTTTATTAACTCATTCACGTGCAGGCTGACTGAATTTTAGTTATTTTGACTGACTTGGCTTTGGTCCTGTCTCAAAGCTCCAATTTGAGTCTATGAGTGTTCTAGGTCTTGCATTCTTTTTGGACTGTTGAAAGTAGGGTATATTCTTCTCCTTCTAAAGATAAGAGCATAAGAAGGTCAACCTTTGCTGATACTTTATCACATGTTCACATAGTGACTGACAACCTATGATCGCCAAAGAAAATAGCATGGTCAAAACCAAAATCAAGAGGTAAAGAGGTATAGCTCTTCCTCCTAAAGGCCATATCAAGAGTGTGGATGCATGACATTATTGAAGTGGAATGAAGAATTAGAATTAACAAGTACTTCCTTCATAGGTATCAGATCTTAGTACAGAAGCCATCCACATATGGTTGGATTGGATATAACTGCTTTCCTCATAGAAGGAAGTGATCTGGAGTAGCTGGACTGCCATTCATTTTGGACTTGTATTTAGTACTCTGTCATTCAAGCTTTTATAGACACAATTTGTAGACATGCTAAAATTTCTTATAAATGTCTTGCTTTTTATATAGCTAGAAGTACAGTTGACTAAATAACAGCAACAACAAAGTCAAAAAGATTTATAGAAAAAAGTGTTATTTGTTTGGGTTATTTGGTTTTTTTGGTGTTCAATTTTTTGAGTGCTTTGTATATCCTGGAGAATAATGCTCTACCTGAGGTGGTAAAGATGAGGTGCTGGTACTAAAGATTTTCTCTGATTCTTTAGGCTGTCTGTTCACATTCTTGATTGTTTCCTTCGCTGTGAAGAAGCTTTTTAGTTTGATACCATCCCATTTATTGATTTTTTTATTTTACTTCTTGCACTTTAGGAGTCTTATTGAGGAAGTTGGTTCCTAAGCCAACATGGTGGACAGTTGAGCCCACATTTTCTTCTATTAGTCACAGATCTCTGGTCTAATGCCTGGGTCCTTTGTCCACTTTGGGTTGAGTTTTGTGCAGGGTGAAAGTTAGGGGTTTAATTTCATTTTGCTACATATGGATTTCCAGTTTCCCCAGCACCATTTGTTGAAGAGGCTATCTCTTCACAATGTTTGTTTATGGTACCATTGTATAGTATGAGACAACTGTATTTATGTGGGTAAGTCTTTGTGTCTAAGGAACTGAACAGGCACTTCACAGAAAAAGAAATATTAATGGTCAACAAATATATGAAAAAAATGTTCAACATCTCTAGCAATTAGAGAAATGCAAATTAAAACTACCCTGAGATTTTATCTCATTCCACACAGAATGGCAATTATCAAGAATACAAGTAACAATAAATGTTGGCAAGGATGTGGGGGGACATGTATACTCATACATTGCTGGTGGGACTGCAAATTGGTGCAACTACTCTGAAAAGCAGTATGGAGAATCCTCAGACAACTTGGAAAGGGCCCATCATTTGACCCAGTTATCCCACTCTTTGGTTTATACCCAAAGGACTTAAAAGTACCATACTACAGTGAGGCAGCCACATCAGTGTTTATATAGCAACTCAATTCACAATAGCTAAATAGTGGAACCAACCTAGATGCCCTTCAATAGATGAATGGCTAAAGAAAATGTGGTCTATACACACAATGGAATATTACCCAACCATAAAGAAGAATGAAATTCTGGCATTTGTTTGTAAATGGATGGAGTTAGTGAGTATCATGAAATAGGCCAAACCAAAAAAACCAAATGCAGAATGTTCTTTCTGATATGTGGAGGCTAGCCCACCACAAGAGAGAGGATGATTAGAAGTTCATTGGATTAAAAAAAAAAAAAGTTCATTGGATTAGACAAAGGGGAACAAAAGGAAGGGAGGGGAGATGGGAATTGGAAAGATAGAATGAATCAGACAGAACTTTCCTAGGTGTGGGTATGAATACTCATCAACCAGTGTATCTCCACATCATGTACTACCACAATAATGGGATCCTAATTGGAACATGTTATAGTTATTCTATAAATCTATAATATGTCAAAATACACTCTACTGTTATGTACATCTAGCAAGAACAAATTTAAAAATGCAAAAAAAAAAGAATAAACCAGTAATCATAGTAAAAGGGAAAAAAAAAAAAGAAGCCTTACTTGTTATCACATAACAAGAAATTAAATGAATGCCCTAGGGCTATTACAGTCACTCCACAATCCCAATGGGAGCCAAATACCATGAGCATTTCAACACCATCACCTTTCCACAATATCTTACATTCTCATACTTGTTCTTCCTAAGTAAAATGGTTGGCATATAGAGTTGGGGAGAGGAGAAGGAAAATAGTTTTTCTTAGCAATAGTTTGTTTTTGTGGCGGGGGGGGGGTGGTTTCCTCAGGGACCTCTGCCTAAATCTCATTGGTTAGAAATATTCCATAGGCTCATATTCAGACTCAAGTTATCTAGAGAGAAGAAAGAAGAGCAGTACTCTACTAGAACCACCCTGCTTTGGTTTACCAGACCTGATTGTGTGTATCCCTTCCTACTACAGTCTGAATGTTTGTCCCCTCCCAAATTCATGTGAAAATTTAATTGCCACTGAGCCTGCCATCACATATTTGTTGTGCCAGCTACTGGAGAGGCTGAGGCAGGAGGATCGCATGTTTAAGGTCAACCTGTGCAATTTAGCAAGACCATGTCTCAAGCTAAAAAGTTAAAAAATAGCTGGAGATGTAGCTCAGTGGTAGAACACTCCTGTGTTCAATCCCCCATAGAGGGCTGGAGGTGTGCTGGAGTGGGAGAGTAATTGCCCATCGTGCCCAAGGCTCTGAGTACAAGCCCTGCCCTCATGAATGCACTAATGCCTTTATCTCAGGACTGAGTTCTCCCATCCTCTTTCTCCTTCTTCCCTTTGTTTTATTCTTCTACAGTGCAATGTCCCCTGCTATGGGATGTCACCACAAGATGTCCTCCTCAAATACCAGTACTGATTGATACTGGAGTTCCCAACCTCCATAACTGTGAGATGATTCATTTCTTATCATTCTAAAATAGCCAGTCTCTGGTATTCTATTACCGCAGCACAGAAAGGAGCTGGTAAATCTCTTCCCAACTCTTTATTTAGTGATATTACATCTAAATTGAAAATCAGCCACAGTAGTAATAGTTACACCATGGAATTCAGCAAATATTACTGACCAGAGTTTCAGAGTCTCTCTCTTTCTCTGTGTGTGTGTGTGTGTGTGTGTGTGTGTGTGTGTGTGTGTGTGTGTCTCCCCTCTCATTAATATTTGCCTGCATACCAACGACAAGGTACTTAGGTTGCTTAGTGTTGGTTATGCTTAGGGGACAGCACATAGAAAACACTTCATGTAATCTCACACAGAATTTCTCCTTCCAATTAACTCATTTTATCACAGAGAAGTGAAGCATTAATCCTCATAAAATTCACTAATCCTAATTCTATCAACTTCATAACACCAAGGAACAATTGGCTTAATAAAATTGTTGAAACTTTTTTTTAGAGGTTTGTCATGGAATTCACCCCATGGTTGTGGTTTTTATTACTAGATATCAGAGTGTATATATATATATCTGCTAGAAGTAGAGGAGGTTCTTTACAAACTGTTTCTAATGGCCCACTTTTTCTCCAAACTACTTTTTAAACTCTCTTAGGTTAGATAATTTTAGATGAAGAGAGGGGAATTTCCAGGAAGAAGATTTAAAAATGATTCTTTTGAACTGGAAGCTGAAATTGCTACAGTTATTTCAGTCTCCTCACTCCCTTAGTCTAAAATACAAACATGTTAAAGATGAGTGGTCCTGACCACCAGAAAGAAAATGAATTACTTCATAAAATATAGAGGAAGGAAAGTGAGATCTAAGTGATTTCTTGGGGTTTTCCTAGGTACTGTTAGTAGGATAAACCACTCTAATACATGGCAAGAATGCTTCAAGGACAAAAATGTACAGAATTGAATTACTTAACAGAGGAGTGGGTTTGATAATTAGAAACAGCAACCACCCAGAAGCAACTGTAGCAGGCACATTACACTGACATCAGACTTGTAGGAAGTGGTTTCCTCCAAGACGTCATCATGGAAGGAACAGCTGGTGAGAGCATCTTCTCATGGCTACCCTAGTTTCTCCACAGGAGACATACCAAGTAGGGTGTCTGCCCAAGGTGAGGATTCTACTAAGTTCAAAGTTTTCTTTATCTGTTTTCATCTTTTTTTTTTAATTTAGAGTCAAATAACTCATATAATCAAATAATTAGCTTATGAGTTGGAAATAAAGAAAGGAAGGAAGGAAGGAAGGAGCTGCTTTTGGTAAGAAGAGGGAATATCTGATTCCAGCATCTGAATTCTGGGTACAATTTCTTGCCAAAATACCAATGCCATATTTTAGCACAATCTGTATGTAGTTCCATAGCAATGACTAGACATACACAAATGCAGTCACACTGAAACAAAATGCACTATTTTGTGGACATGGGAAATCACTTATCTACCATGTCACAGGATGTAGCTGTGACCACGCCTAAAAAGCCTGCCTGTGATGACTCAATAAAAACCTAGTAGAGGCAAAAGAATGTGGAGCAGGAGATGGAGGAAAATGATAAAAATGTCAGCTGTGGCCTTGTAGTCACCCAGACATTCAAACACTCACATGTCCTTCTGAACAGTGAGTTTCCATTTCTTTATTCACATGATCCCCCACTATTTAAACAAGATGTATGGAAACCTAATCTATTGATTGCAGGATCAGTATATACTAAAAGTAAAATAGACATTATCCAAAACCCCTGAGGAAGCACCAGCTAACTGAACACTGTCTTCCTTTGAGAAAGAAAAGAGTTTGTGTAGGCTTATAGAAGAAATAATTATGTAGTATCCGGTGAGAGCAAGTTTTTTTGTGCATGGGTTGTAACTTTTTGTATATTGGGTTTTTATTGTGGTATATTCTCTTTCTTCTTTCACTTTCTCCTTCTTCCTTTATTCCCCATTCTCCCTTTCATAAAAGTTAGAAAAAATACGTATTTCAGATGAAGCAACCAAAGTAATAGATGGGTGGGCTTTTGCCAACTTTTGACTATTCTGCCTCTAGACGTAGTCTTGGAGGGACATCCCATTGTGCATCCTGTCAGACAGGCATGGTGTCCTACCTCCCCACTTACAATGACTACTTAAAATGCAGAAACCAGTACTCAACAAGATCCTTTCCCCCAAGATCTCAAATATGGAAGCACTAATATATTCATTCACAACCCAAAACTAGGGTCAATTTGAAAGACAATGATAGCACAAGGCAGATAGAAAAATTAGAACAGGTATGAAAATAATTATTATTGAAAAATCCTCAAAAAATGTAACAACGTGCCCAAGTTTAACAGGGAGACAAGAAACTTGAACTTGTAGTTGGAAGCTTGAGCATGCACCTATTACCAGTATATATTTTTGCATACTTAAAGCTCTCCCGCACCCATTTTCCCATAACCATCATCTCTGTTAGGCAAGCCCTTTCCAACAACATGACACAGTACTCATTTCAGTCATTTTAATTGAAAAGACCTTTTAAAGTTTAACAGCTTTGCAGAGAATGGACGTTTTTACAATCTGCATATTTTGTGGCATTTGATTTAATTTACAGCTCAATGAACTTGTCTCTGACTGTCTAAAACTGACACTTTATATTTACTTCTTTCTCCCCTCTGTTTCCCGTTAATGATCTTGAACACTAATAAAGTTTTACAAGAGTTGTGGCTTCCTGACCAAGCATAATGCCGTTCACCAGTGTTAAAGCAGAAGGGCAAAGTGCTCTGTCACAAGACCACATTGAACTCTGCGGAAGCACGTATTTCAGTTCCAATTTCTTTACATTATTCTAAATCAATTATTAACAGTCAGAAACTACTGATAAATAACTTCAACTATTCATAACAAGGTAATCCTTACATTCAAGTTACAAAATCATGTTATCACCCTTAATTGAACCTGATTGTATAATCCACTGTGAATCACATAGCAAGGAAAAACAGATATAGAGTAGAAGTATTTCCAGGATCTATGTATGTTAGATTTAATGGAAAGAGAGAAAGAGAGAGAGAGAAATAAGAAATATTAATATCTTATCAATATCTTGCTGGAGTTATGACTTCAAATACCAATATAATTTCTGTGTAAGTTAGATTAAGCCATTGATTACCTACAAAAATCCAGAATATACTCCCCTAAGGGCAATATTAAAATCAGGCACAGTCATTGCCTCCTTTCCTATAAATCATCACATTTTTTTCCCCAGGGGCATCTTATCACACACTGCTTAGGTTATGGACAAGAAGGCCAATTCTAAGACAAAAGCCACTTTTTATCTTCAAAATCCTTTCATTCTTTACCCCATTAACAGAGTTTCAGGATTCAGTTCTAGCACCAGGTGCCATATCATTTTTTTTCCTTGAATCTGACCCACATTTCAGGAAAGGTAGGTGGGTGCATATGTGTATTTAGTCTTAAGCTTTCCATCATTATACTATTGTTGTTATTATACTCCTAACATTATATGGAATTAAACAATGTTCTATCAATTAGCAAGTCATTGAGCTCCATGTCTTCCCTTCAATACTTCGATAATAATTGCAAGTGTAATACCTAATACGTGCATTGACATTTATAAAACTAGCTATGACCTGATTAATATATGCTCTATCATCATGGAATAATAAAACTCTTATTTCAGTAGTTCTGACCATCTTCAATCCCTCATCTGGGTTAACCTTTGCAGCCCTCTTGAATCCCTGGTGCCTGGGCTCAGCCATTTCAGCATCTTTCTTTTTCTCTGTAGTCACAGGAAGCAAAAGACTAACACATTTCTTCTCTGAGAATATGATGGCATTGAGGAAGCCAAGTGTTCAACTATAAAAGGAATATTGACACTTTCCATAAGCTAAATTAGAATAATCTATGCTCTGCTAACTAGTCAACTGAGAAAAGAAACAGGAGATCTTCTGTAAGTGAGGGTTGAGGAGTCCAGGAATGTCTAAGATCCTAAGACAAGGTGACCTGGGTTCAATCAAATAAAAACTGTCCAGGAAGAATATTGTCAATTTTTATGCAAAGTGGTTATCAAATGTACAATGTCTAGAAAGAGAATGAAAGAGAAGAGAATGGCAGTCTAGAGAAGGGAAAGTAGAAGAACTTGAAGCTAGTACTGTGTCTCCCACTTTGTGGGTGACACAGACACAGGACAAAATCATGAGGGTTTTATCTCTATTGTTATACTGTGAGGGAAGGAGTTGCATTTCCCCACAAAAATAATTTAAGATGGATCATTAATACAAACACAAAAGCTAGAAATATCAAACTTATAGAGAAAAGTTTTGAGTTTTAGGGCAGGATTAAATTTCTTAGAAAACAAAGGCAATCTTCATAACCAATATGGATAATTTGGGCTTCTTTAATTTTATTTCTATCAAAATACACCATGAAGATAATGGAAAGATACTACCAGTTTCGAACAAAATCTTGTAAACCATATATCTGACAAAGAACTTTTGTCTAGATTTTTTATGAAGAACATTTATACCTCAATAATATAACAGATGAAAATAAGCAAAATAATGCCCTGGACACCACACCCACACACACACACATATCATAGAAGTGGTAATTTGGAATGCTGTTTACAGTTTCTTATGAAGGTGAACAAAATCCTGCAATTGCACAACTACATATTTACTTATGGTAAATGAAAACATATATCCACACAAAGACTTGAAAATAAATGTTCACAGAAGGTTTACATGTTTTAGGCAACATATGGAAGCAGCCCAGTGTTCGTGAACAGGAAATAATATGGAAAGAAGGAAGGGAGGGAGGAAAGAGGGAAAGAAGAAAAATATTATGAGCATTCATCAAATATTTATTCATGATGTATTAATGCTAGTCTTTGTATTTATGTTGGAAATAAAATAGTGAACAAAATAAAGTTTATTCTCATTATTTACGAGTTCCTATAGTCATATGGGAAAAGTCAATTCCAGACAGGAAAAATAACTTGCCCATAACAAAAATATTAATGATTTGTGGTATACAGGGATTTCAATCTTTATCTGTTTGACTCTAAACCTTTTTCTTACCATTATTACATTAAATAATTCTCTTCTGTTGACGGTGTCAGAGATTTATTTGTGTATAGATAGGTGCTCATAATTCAGGAGATAATAATAATATTGCTATTATTTTATTAGCATCTAAAAATTTCTAATATTTATATAGTACTAAGTATAAGGAGAGTATAAACATTTTATGTATAATAATTAATTTAATCTTGACAATACTCCTATGAGAAAAAGAATGTCATTATTCTTTTTATAAAAGTAGTAACCGAGACATAGGAAGTTCAGTATCATGATAGTAAGTGGAAGAACCCAGGCTTGGCATGTGAGCATTCTATTATATTATACAGATATCAGTGAAGGACCATAGATGGGCCAATTTATGGGCCCATATATTAGTAGCTTTATATTTTGTATATAGTTACCAGTTGTAAGTTGATTACATGTATGTTTCCAGTTTTCTCAATGTAACAACACCCACTGCCTTGAAAGTTTGTAAATTTCTACCAGTCTGACAATCTGTGTGACCTGCTTTGGCCAATGACTTTTAGGCCTGGAAAATGCTTGTGTGATTTACCTAGCCTAGCTGATTGGAGGATATTATGGTTTATATATGAGGAGTCCCCCCTGACCAAAAAAGCATATGTGTTAGACAATGCACCAAAGTTTAGAGTTGAAATGATTGGGCTAGGAGGGCCTTGACCCAATCAGTACAGTGATCTACTTGAATGGACTTCAGAAAATGTGAGTCCCAAATAAACTTTTCCTCCTCTAAATTATAATCATTGGCCATAGCAGTTAAAAAAAAATATGACTAAAAGAAAGGAAGAGACACAAATGTGGTCAACTTCTCCTGCTGACCCAAGTCCATACTTGGTCATTCCCCACATATGTGAATGCATTAAGAAAATACTAGAAATTTTTCTCAAATTACACCAGTCATTATTGACTTATAGATTTGTGAATTATCAAAGAACAGTTATTGTTGTATGAAACTGAGTTTTGTGGTGTTTTTAGCATTATTGTAGCAGTAGATAACTGAAATACTGACCAATATGGCCTGATAGTGAAGGTGAATTCCTTAGAGTCACTGAGTCTGTAGGATAATAAGAACCAGTACTATAACTACGTCATTGTGCTACATTTCTTCTGTACACTCTAAGGAAAATCTCTATCATTATGAGTAATATAATAAAATGATTAGCTTTCTCCAATTCATTCCTCAAAACACAAAGTATGCCTATTTTAAAGACAACTCATCTTCTCATTAAGAATAACACAATCTAATAGCTAATGTATGTGTGTATGTGTAATATGTATATGTGTGTGTAATATATTTATATCTATTTATAAGTTGTGTTCCTTAACACAACTCTGAAGAGAAGCCTGAGGGGCTAACATGACTATGAGAAGACAACATATCGAACACACACGTATTGAAATATCATACTGTGCATAAGTACACACAATTGCTACATTTTAAATACAAAATTTAAAATCCATTTAATTGCATATCTAGTTTTCATACTTTACCCTATAAATACATGCAACTAAAATAATAATTTTAAAAAGAAGATAAGAGGTGGTGATTATAAATAGATAAACTGAGCAGATCTCCTTTCCCAAATTCAATCAGAGCAAACCCGTTTTATTTATTTTTCATGTTGCTCTTCCAGATTTAAGAAAAGAGGCTCCTGACAAATACATCATTAGCAGATGGAGATATGTAGTCTACTATTCTAGGTTAATTCTATCATTTCTCAGATGAAAAAAAGATTCAGAGTTCAGGTAGCAGGGAAAGAAAATGATATTTACTAAGCACTTATGTTATTTACTGATCATTTTTAATGTATTATTCCTTTTAACCTCACAGCCTTGGCAAGTACAAACTATTCACTTACAGCTTTTACTCCAAGCTATTAAATGATATGTTCATGTTCACAGAGCTGGCAGGAGATAGAAAAGAGCGGTTGACCTTTTTTTCTCTAATACCTCTTCTCCACCAATAGAAGTGATCTCCTTCAGCTACTGCAACAAGTTGAATATAAGAACCATATGTAAGGAATTGTGGTTTCATGGAGGTTTTTCTATTATTGTAGGAAAATATCCAAAGTAATTTTGAAATAAATGCCCTGCCTGCAAAGACATCAAAACAGAAAACAGAAGCAACTGGAAACCAACTAACAGCATCAATTTGAAGACAGCCTTAATGAATAGGAAGACAAATGACATCATGAATACTAATGTATTGCCAGCCTCTCTCTGGTATCTAGCCATAACTATTAGTGAATTGTGCTCAATAAGATTTTGCAGTCATTATTCAACCCCTCATTTGCCCTCGATCACAAGGAACAGTGCTTCTACTATGCACTATGGACCAGACCCAGCTGGGTAAACAGATGCAGGAACACAATATGAATAATAGTTGCAAAAAATATCTTAGATATGTAAAATATACCAGACCTGGGTTATTTTGTGTATAACTGAGTTTTATTACAACTCCTTAATGTAAGTTTATTAACAGTATTTTTCATATGTGAAGAAATTTGATGAAGGTACAAAAGTATTCAGTATAAATTAATAATTTGGCTCTAGAACCTCTAGAACTTTCCTTTTATTAACTCTAAAACTGGCAAGAGCAATTGATTTTTCTCAATCAAATTGCAGCTCTTTAAAAGTGGCATATTACCTACCTCAAGTGGTTCTTTGGAGGACTAAATTATATATGGCAAATGTATCATATAATGCCCAACAAATACAATAAACATAAAATAATAGCATTATTATTATTAATGATGTTATCACTTTTCTTTTATGTGCTATTATTTTCTATATTCTATTATTTTCTATATGTGCTAGGAAAATATCAGATCTTTTCCACAGAGACTAACTAAATCATCAATCTATATGATGAACAACTAAATGATTTTTTAATCCTTAAGTAATTTTTAGGATTCCTCTAAATTTTCTTCTTTTGAATTAATCTCACTCTTCCTGCTGTCCTTGCTTCTGAGACCTTTAGACGAAGCACTGGTCCTGAGCTCCGACCTGGACCCTGGTTTGGAAGACTGTTCTCACTCAGATCCTGCCTGCCCCATTTCCAGGGTCAGTATTTTCAATAACTCAGTGTTCCACACTGAGAGCGTCTTTCCACACTGCATTTGTCATTAGGGGTCAAGACCACAGGAAGAATGCTCTACGCCCTAGATCAGGGTCCAGGGTGCTTTAGCATGAAAACTAGCTGAACTCTTTGACTCAAAATGTTCTGGCAGAGATTCAAACTCAAAAAACAAGGTCCAGTTACTAGAGCTAATCGATAAACTAGATTAGCTCAGCTTCAGGTGAAGGAAAAGAAGTATGCTTGTTAAAATTAGTTGTTAAAATAAGTTGTTAAAATTAGTATACAACCATAAAGGGATAGCCAAATAAAGGAGAAACCAAGTTGTGTCAAAAAAACAAATATGAGCCAAAAGACCTGGAACATGAATCATATCTCAATAATAACCCTGAAAATTAATGGCCTGAACTCATCAATCAAAAGACATAGACTGGCAGATTGGATTAAAAAGAAAGATCCAACAATATGCTGCATGCAAGAAACTCATCTCATAGAAAGAGATACCCACAGAATAAAGCTGAAAGGATGGGGAAAAACATACCATGCACACGGACTCAACGAAAAAGCTGGAGTATCCATCCTCATATCAGATAATGTGGACTTCAAGTCAAAGTTAGTAAGAAGAGATAAAGAAGGACATTTCATATGGCTGAAGGGAAGCATAAATGAGCAAGACATAACAATCATAAATATCTATGCCCCAAACAGTGGCCCATCCATGTACGTCAAACAAATCCTTCTCAATTTCAGGAACCGAATAGACCACAACAAAATAATACTAGGTGATTTTAACACACATCTCTCACCACTGGACAGATCCTCCAAACAAAAATTCAATAAAGAAACCATAGCTCTCAAATACACAATCAATAATTTAGACTTAACAGACATATATAGAATATACCATCCAACAAACAGCAAATACACTTTCTACTCAGCAGCACATGGATCCTTCTCTAAAATAGACCATATATTGGGCCACAAAGTCACTGTTAGCAAATACAACAAGATAGAGATATTACCTTGTATTCTATCAGATCATAATGGATTCAAATTAGAAATAAATGACAGAATAAAAAACAGAAACTACTCCAACACCTGGAGATTAAATAATACACTATTGTATGATGAATGGATAACAGAACAGGGGGGAAATAAAAAAATTATTAGAGGTAAATGAGAACAAAGATACATTATATCAAAATCTCAGGGACACTATGAAAGCAATACTTAAAGGGAAATTTATTTCATGGATTGCATTCAATAAAAGAAGAAAATATCAACAAATAAACGATCTAACACTACAGAGCAAAGTCATAGAAAAAAAAGAACAGTGCAACACCAAAAGTAGTACAAGACAGGAAATAGTTAAAATCAGAGCTGAAATCAATGAAATTGAAACAAAAGAAACAATCAAAAAAGTTGAAAACATAAATAGTTGGTTTTTGAAATAATAAACAAAATTGATAAACCCTTAGCCACACTAACAAAGAGAAGGAGAGAGAAAACTCAAATTACTAAAATTCGGAATGAACAAGGAAATATCACAACAGATATGAGTGAAATAAAAAACATAATTAGAAGCTATTTTGAAAATCTATACTCCAACAAAATAGAAAATCTCGAAGACATCATCAGGTTTCTAGAGACATATGAATTACCTGAACTGAACCAGGAGGACATAAACAATTTAAATAGATCAATTTCAAGTAATGAAAAAAAGAGGTCATCAAAAGCCTACCAACAAAGCAAAGTCCGGGACCAGATGGGTTCTCAACTGAGTTCTACAAAACCTTCAAAGAAGAGCTCATTCCAATACTCCTCAAAGTATTCCATGAAATAGAAGAGGAGGGAACCCTTCCAAACTCATTCTATGAAGCCAATATCACACTGATACCTAAACCAGACAGAGACACATCAAGGAAAGAAAATTTCAGACCAATATCCTTATGAACACCAACACAAAAATTCTTAACAAAATTTTAGCAAATCGCATACAAAAATATATTGAAAAGATAGTACACCATGATCAAGTGGGTTTTATCCCAGGGATGCAAGGTTGGTTCAACATCCAAAAATCAATGTCATTCACCATGTCAACAGACTCAAAGTCAAGAATCACATGATTATTTCAATAGATGCAGAAAAAGCATTCGATAAAATACAGCATCCCTTCATGCTCAAAACACTAGAAAAAAAAGGGATAGTGGGAACATTCCTTAACATTGTAAAGGCCATCTACGCTAAGCCCATGGCTAATATCATTCTAAATGGTGAAAAACTGAAAGCATTCCCCCTAAAAACTGGAACAAGGCAGGGATGCCCTCTTTCACCACTTCTATTCAACATCGTTCTTGAGACTCTGGCCAGAGCAATTAGACAAACCAAAGAAATTAAAGGGATACAAATTGGAAAAGAGGAATTCAAACTATCCCTGTTCGCTGATGATATGATTATATATTTAGAGGAACCTGGAAATTCCACCAGAAAACTTTTAGACCTCATAAGTGAATTTAGTGAAGTAGCAGGATATAAGATTAATGCTCATAAATCTAATGCATTTTTATTCATAAGTGATGAATCCTCAGAAAGAGAATGTAGGAAAACTACCCCATTCACAATAGCATTGAAAAAAATAAATACTTGGGAATCAATCTAATAAAAGAAGTGAAAGACCTCTACAATGAGAACTACAGAACACTAAAGAAAGAAATTAAAGAAAACCTTAGAAGATGGAAAGATCTCCCATGTTGTTGGATAGGCAGAATTAATATTGTCAAAATGGCCATACTACGAAAAGTGCTATACAGATTCAATACAATTCCAATTAAAATCCCAATGATGTACCTTACAGAAATAGAACAAGGAATCATGAAATTCATCTGGAAGAATAAGAAACCCAGAATAGCTAAAGCAATCCTTAGCAGGAAGAGTGAAGCAGGGGGTATCGCAATACCAGAACTTCAACTATACTACAAAGTAATAGTAACAAAAATGGCATGATATTGGCACCAAAATAGACAAGTAGGTCAATGGTATGGAACAGAGGACACAGACACAAACCCAAATAAATACAATTTTCTCATACTAGACAAAGGTGCCAAAAATATGCAATGGAGAAAAGATAGCTTCTTCAACCAATGGTGCTGGGAAAACTGGAAATCCATATGCAGCAGAATGAAACTAAACCCCTATCTCTCACCCTGCACAAAACTCAACTCAAAATGGATCAAGGACCTTGGATTCAGACCAGAGACCCTGCATCTTATAGAAGAAAAAATAGGTCCAACTCTTCAACATGTTGGCTTAGGATCAGACTTTCTTAACATGACTCCCATAGCACAAGAAATAAAAGCAAGAAGCAATAACTAGGATAGATTCAAACTAAAAAGCTTTCTCTCAGCAAAGGATACTATCAGCAATGTGAAGAGAGAGCCTATAGAGTGGGAGAAAATCTTTGCCACACATACTTCAGGTAGAGCACTAATTTCTAGAATATATAAAGAACTCAAAAAACTCTACACCAAGAATACAAATAACTCAATCAACAAATGGGCTAAGGAAATGAACAGACACTTCACAGAAGAAGATCTACAAGCAATCAACAGATATATGAAAAAATGTTCAACATCTCTAGTAATAAGAGGAATGCAAATCAAAACTACACTAAGATTCCATCTTGCCCCAATTAGAATGGCAATTATCAAGAATACAAGCAACAATAGGTGTTGGTGAGGATGTGGGGGAAAAGGTACACTCCTACATTGCTGGTGGGGTTGCAAATTAGTGCAGCCACTCTGGAAAGCAGTTTGGAGATTCCTTAGAAAACTTGGAATGGAACCAGCATTTGACCCAGCTATCCCACTCCTTAGCCTATACTCAAGGGACTTAAAAACAGCATACTACAGTGATGAAGCCACATCAATGTTCATAGTTGTTCAATTCACAATAGCCAGATTGTGGAACCAACCTAGATGCCCTTCTATTAATGAATGGATAAAGAAACGGTGGTATATATATATACAATGGAATATTACTCAGTCATAAAGAATAATAAGATTATGGCATTTGCAGGCAAATGGATGTAATTGGAGAATATCCTGCTAAGTGAGATAAGCCAATCTCAAAAAACCAAAGGACGAATTATCTGGCTGATAAGTGATTGATGATATATAATGGAGGGTGGGAGGGAGGCAAGATGGAGGAAGAAGGGACTGTATAGAGGGAAAAGAGGGGTGGGAGGGGTGGGGGGGGAGGAAAAAAATTACAGAATGAATCAAACACCATTACCCTATGTAAATGTATGTTTACACAAATGGTATGCCTCTACTTCATGTACAGAGAAACAAGTTGTACCCCATTTGCTAACAATAAAAAAAATTAAAGAAAAATTAGTAAACAAATTTGAGCCAGACTAAGATCAAAGTTATTTTGCACTCATTCCAGAAATGTTTTCCTAGAGCTATGTCTATTTCTAGAATTGACCATAGATTTTTAGTTACTTTTAAGCCAATAATTGTTTTTAAATACTAATGCCACCTATAAAGAACTCAAGGCCAGGCAAGGCTGAACACAAAATTGCCTTTTGCCTCTATTTGTTCATCTGTATTATAGAGAAACTACGTCCCTTCTTACCACAAGATGTGGGGGAGGGTCAATTGAGACTGTGTGTGAAGTACTGTGTAAAACATAAGCATTTCTATCTTCACTGGCTTAATTTCTTCCTAACATTCATTGCCTTCCAAGTCTTTACATTCTGCTTATTTATTATGTTCATTCCTTGATTTCTTTGTCTCCTTAGAAGATTCAGACGTCCTAGAGAGAAAGAATCTACTTGTTTTCATCACTGATCATTCCTAAATATTTATCCACAAACACATTTGTTGTAATTTGGTGCATATTAGATAAGCAAGAAATGTCTGTTAAATGAATAAGTATGAAGTGAATGTTTGTTATTATTTTAATTGTATTTGTTAAGGTACTGTCCATTTCAGTTGACAAGTTTGTCTTTCTAAAGAAACTTCATAGAACTATAACTCACTCAAGCACTGGTGAAAGTGGTAAGGATCTTAGGTCTGATCTCATGGTTTAAAGGAACTTTTTGTGGACATTAAACTCAATATAATTCTTCAAATTAAACAAATTAGACAACTTGTCTAAGACCATGTCTAGACTCCTCTACAGAAAAAAGAGTTTCTAGAGGCCAAATAGCTTAATCTTCTTCCTAAATCCAGTGATTGTATATAACCATTATTTTTTAAAAAATAATCAGTTTTAAAAATAGTTGGATTTAGTCAAGCAAATCTCTAATTGGATCAATAAAATCAATTTCCTGAATATTGCCCTTTCCAACTAGTTACTTTGTAGTTAATCACAGACATGAGGAGATGCCGATGTGGAAGTAGCATGTGATTGTTCTGACCTTCTTCTCTAGGATTGGTTTTTCAATTCTCTGCCTTCTTGGCTACAATTCACATTGAAACATGAACAAAGACATGTTTCTCTTTTTCTAAGAAGGTAATGAAACACTCCATTTTACTGTTTATTAAATCATTAATAAACAGTAAAATGAGATCAGATGCATATGCACTCCAATCATTCATCCATGAACACACACAGTACACAGAGATATGGCCATATGTAGATTGCAAGTAATCAAGAATGACTTCCAGGAGGAAATGACATCTGAAATGTTGTGGCATTCCGTTGATGAAGAGGAAGTGAGTGTGCCGGCAGATAGAACACCATGTGCCCTTGCCCAGATGTGTCAGCAGCATCACAAGCTTCAGAAATACAGGTAGTCAGCATGGCTATAGTGGTTGAAGGCAAGCATGAACTGGAATAGCACATGAGCATCATTGAAGGGCATTGCAATGAAACCCTAGGCAGCCTCAGAATACCAAATTATTGACAAGTCCCCAAAGTTTTGTCTGGAAATAAAAATAGAAGCCGTCTATTGAAGATGGACTCAGCACTAGACACAGGCGAAGTAACTTGTTTCAAGGTCACATAATAGTGAAGCATCTGGGACAGGAACCCAGACAGTCTGGCTCCAAAGGCTGCATCCTCATCAAAAGTATTCTAAACATACTGTCAAGGCCTCCATCCTGAAGATATGAAGGGTCACTGCCACAGTGGAAAGGCCCCCTTTAAGTTCCTTTCAATGTGCCTCTATTGCATGGGTAGAAATGCAATGTGTTCTCCTACCCAGAGGCCAGAGTGCAATGTCTTCTCTGTGGGCATGTTGCTGCATCCAAAGCCCTCCCAGTGGCTGAGCAGATGCCCTGCCAGATGGTAGCCACTTGGACCCGGACTGTACTATGGAAGGCAGCCAGGACAATTGCCTTGTAACAGTTGTAAATGTCACCATCTCTCACAGACTGGACAGCTGGACAGAACGCCCAGAGCAAAGCAGGTGTTAACCATGCAACACATGGTTTTGCTGCCCAGAGGGGAAAAGAAGCACTGTTTCAGCCCACAGCTAGCACCAGACCTTTGGAGTAGTTCTCACTGCACCAAACAGGTCCCATTACACCCAGAAAGAAGAAGTGTTCAAGGAAAATGAGATTATTTATTCAGCATTTCTACTTCATCGGTCCCTTGATGAAATCTTTCCTGAGCTCACTTCTGCCTCACTGTCCATCTCCATTCTTCTCTGTTCGAGTTAAGTATGTCTTCCTCTGTAAAGGCTTTCCTAATATTGCCCAAAGTTAACTAACAGTCAGTTCTGCCTTTTGGGCATTCAGACATACAAACAGGAACAAGACATGTGATAAGATAATATACAGGTTAATACATGCTGACTATTATATGGCCAAAGGAGAGACAATGACAGCTTTCTTGAGAGATTCACAGAAAGCTTCACTGAAGAATCAATGTTTGATTTGAATCTCAAAATAAAAGTAAGAATTCACTACGTAGACAAGAATTTGAAGAAAATCAAAGTGACAAATCATAAAACTAAAGACTGAGAAATTTGTATTTATGGGTATCACTTGGCAGTTAAGTAGGTTCTCAGTGAAGGAAGCTGTGTGGAAATGTATTTGCTTGCTTTTACTATATAGTAGACTACACCAAAACTCAAAGGTACACAAAAATAGACTGTGAGACTCTGGTTAGGCCATCTGGACTTGCTCACTCATCGTAGGGACTCTGCTCTAAGCAATGTTTGGCTGGAGAGACTCATCTGGGGCAACTCTGCTCGACTTGATCATCCTACTCCTTCCAGGACCAGCAGGATAGTCTAGGCAAGCCTTGCTCATGGTGGTGGTGCAAATGCTAATGAAATCAGGCTAGCAATACAAGTAGTTTCAGGATACTGCTTGTGCCATATGCTTGTGCTAGTATGTTGTTAACATGTAATAACATATATTACATATGTATGTTCTAACCATATGCCATGTTATGCATGTCACATGATTGGACATAAAGTCAAGGAATGAAGAAATGAACCCCACCGTCAGTAAGAGGGCACTGTACCATACAGGTCAGAAAAAAAAAGAAAGATAAAGCCCACTAAAATATTGGAGACATCACTAAACACAGAAAGTAACCAGGAGATGAGTTTGGGAAGCAGGTCTGAATCAGATCATGGGATGCAGTGTGGATCATTCTGATGAAATTTTCACTTTATCCCACCCTATAGGAAAGATGAGCAGTAAGTAATTTAAATAAATAAATGATGTGTGTGCTATGCATTTTAGAAATATCTCTCTGGTCCCTACATAGAAGACACTTCAGAGGATCTCAGAAATAGAGACAGGTGAGCAGCTAAGCAGCATAGAGTCTTCAAAGGATTTTAGGTATGGCTGTAGCAGTACCAGAGGATATAGAGGCAAGG
This sequence comes from Sciurus vulgaris, assembly GCF_902686455.1. NCBI lineage: Eukaryota > Metazoa > Chordata > Mammalia > Rodentia > Sciuridae > Sciurus > Sciurus vulgaris. The sequence goes on from NC_136472.1 coordinate 79,478,956, forward strand.
AGATTATGAGTAGGTATAAAAATGGGCATAATATATGGTATTTAAAAACTGGTATAAGGCAATGATGAGAAAAAGAGGTAAGCTCAATTCTCTCTTTTATCCATCTTGGCTGAGGACAGCATTATCCAGAAAAATCACACAAAGCAAGAGATCAAAAAAAGTAGTGGAAGAGGAAAAAAAGTGGTAGAAGAAGAGCTTGGATATGAGTAGCCTGTGAGATTCCTGAGAGGAAGATGTCCTTGTAGGTCTGAAGTTGGGCAGGAGAGAGGCATAATCCAGAGGTGCAGTTTAAGAGTGATTTGTGTCCATATGGCTGTGAATATTGGGCTGTGGTGACTGATTGGAGAAAAACAAAAGTGTTGTGTGAAAATAGAAATTAAAATCATAATTAGAGGATGTCTGGGAGTCACTTTGACAACGTGAAGCAAGCCAAGAGCTCTTTCCGAAACAGAACCATATTTCATTACAATTCCAGGGAGCCTGATGTCTATCCATAGACTCTTTAAGAGCTAGATTTTGAAATCCTGATATAAATGATAAGCAGAGAGAAAAATCACAGATGAAGACACCAAAAGGAGCAGATCATGGGAAAGAAACAGATCTGACCTCAAGCCATGAGCTGGAACTCAGAGTGCTAACGTTCTGTCACAGTGGAAGGTTGAAACTTGCCCTTCAATAAAAAACAGTTTGGAAGGCAAAGAACTAGAGAAAAAAGGAACAAGACAGCGAAGAACAATTAATATGATTCTTAACCAGCACCTGCTTCTCAGGGCCACCCCAGGCACCCAGGCTAACTTCCACCCACTGGCATGGAGGAAGTGGGGTGCACCACGAGCCCCCAGCATGGCTCAGGACCTGGCTGCAGAACAAGCTGGCAGAGTCACCTGTTAGCAACCACGGACCACCTTGAAGAACTGTAGACACTAAAAGCAGAGACTAAAGCAGGAGTCTGTTTAAAGTCCATCACATTTACCAGGGATTCCTGTGAGATGGAAGAAGTTGGATAGAAAAGTGGGCAAAAGAATCTTACCATAGTAGTACTCAAATAGCAAAGTGACCTCCTAATTTCTTAGAGGGCAAAAAATATTTCTTCATCACTAGTACTAGTATTCAGTACCTAGATCAGAATCTGGCCGACAATATAAATAAATATGCGTCACATGAACAAATGAAAGCAACTCTAGAACACCAAAGAAATCCCTCTTTTAAGGCTTATAAATGTCACCCTGCTCCTAAATATGCTCACAGGTCTAATAATCAGCCTGTGCTCTTTCTAGGAAAGAACCAAGGCTGTTTTTCTAATTAATTTCTTTTATTGTTGTTAGTTCATCTGAGACATTTAGAAAGCTCAGATACAATTTAAAGTGTTTTATTATTATTTTTCAGTTTTCTCTGGCACCAAGCAAATTTGGCCATAAACACAAGCTAATAAACCCTGATTTAGAAGCCATAATGCCTCGAGTCTGTGCACTTGAACTACAACTGGATGATGCAATGCAAGGCCCTGTTTTAGTTAAAAGTCACGTTAATGATTTCATCCTTCATAGTTTCCCAAAGAACCCTGAGAAAGAAACCTTCAACTCTTACATCGTTTTCTGTCTTAAGGGTAATGAACCATATGTGTAGACAGCTGCACTGTCTGTAAACTATGGTCATTAATTAGACAGGAGACAGGATACTTCCAGGGAGAGGCGGGTAGAGAGAAAAGGGTGAGACTTTGAAAAGTCATGGTGATTATTAATAACAGAAAGGGCAGTGAAAAGGGTAAAATGTCTGTCCTCCATATTTCAAACACATTACATTGCCCATAGCAGTGAAGTGCTTGAAAAGTCCGCACGGTGAATGTTTTGAGGCCAGATGTAAACAAAATGGGGTACCACGGGCAAGGCTACATGCAGATTCACACACAGATTCTAAGGACTGTGCCATGTTGGTGTACCTTTGCTCAAGGAAGAAGTCAATTTAGTGTTAAGGAGATGCTGAATTATTGGGTAGAGTCAAACAAAGAAACAAAGGGGAAAGGATCGGGTTTGAGTTATAGCCGGATCATCAGGTATGAATCTTTAACTTGTCAGGCACTTGGATGATTGAGACGAATTTATAAAGCCAAGTTTGGTTGGAAGCAGCAAGGATAAAGACTGTGACTAACAGGCCTTCCAGCTTAGAGGGCCAGATCCAACTAGAGCAGTGAGAGCCATAGCGTGCCCTTGGTACTCTTACTCGCTTCATGGAACGTATTAGACACCTGAAGAGGTAGATCTAGAAACAGAGGTAACCAGGAACATGTGTAAGCACTTCTGCTTCTTGAACCTTTTGCAATCTTCATCTGTTATTGACAATACCCATTCGAGCAGAGGTGAGTGTCTATGATCAGGAACTAGGACAAAAGTCACCATGAACTGGGACTGATCTGTCTACTCAACACTGTATTCCCTTTGCCTCACATAATGGCAGGAAAACACTCAATAGGGATTGATTCCTTAATCAATAAAAGCATGTCTTTATTGGAAAATGGGATAATCTAACCACAAAAGAATTCAGATATATATTGAAGACAGAACAATCAGCTAAAATGTCAGAGGTGTTAGAATAAGAATGATAGAAGTTTGACCCCGGTTTCTGCTCAATGGAATGGCAAAAACACAATAAAGAAGGGTTCAAGCAAAGTAAAATCTGGATTACAAGAGCCAGATTCTGAAAAATGAATGGAAGAGGGAGGAGAGAAATCCACGTGGATTATAAGAATGTGTACATTTGGAAATTGCTCTATCTAAATTTTCCTGTCCAAATTTTTTGAGAAGAACATTGGGACTTGACAGACTCAGTCCTGGTTTGGGTCCATGAAATGCTGATCCTGTGATGGTGGCCAGCAGCTCTCAACTGTGTGATTGAATATGCCTGGGGAGGTACCTCTGCCAACAAATCTGGACCACTACCCCTTCCAAAGCACCAAGGCCCCAGGTTGGCAGTGTGGATTACCAGCATTGGAAACTCTCCCCACAAACACATGGCACACTGCCCCTTAGACCTACCACCAAATCAAATTATATATGAAATCCCATAGCTTATTACCTATTTCTCTTTTACCTTGCTTATTAATATCTATAACTTACTAAGTTTTAACATAGTATTTTCTGCTCAGGACTATGCCTTGAATTCACTACTAGATTGTAAGTTCCCAAAGGACTTCAGTATCATCTTACTCACACCCCTTTTCCCCTTTCAGTGCATGAATTATTTCTACTTCATTTTAAATTTTAATCAAGTTTCAGACATCCAAGATTGTTTTGAACTTATGAAAAGAGACGAATCAACTTAGTATTAAAATTACTCAGATTCTTCAGCGATCTTCTTCTTCCATTGTATCATAACTAAGGAAAATGTGCATCAATAACCTTTCTTATCACTGATAGTCTCTAATCTTCAAAATATAGTTTACTTCAATAAGCTTTTATTGGGCACTTATACAGGAGCATTTGTGCTATTATGGATATGGAGGTGATTATAGCATGAACTATTAAATTTTGTCTGAGAAAGCAGACATGTAGATAAACACTGTGTAAGTACTGAAAATGAAAAAAAAAAAAATACGTGTAGGGTTTCCAGGTATGGTAGTACATGCCTCTAACTCCAGTGTATTGTTACTCAGGGTTCTCTAGAGGAACAGGAGGTATGGTTATTAAAAAGGGATTTATTAGATTGGCTTACATAATCAAAAGCAGAATAGTCCACAATGGCCATCTGCAGGCTGCAGAGCAAGAGGGAACAGTAGCTGAGCAGTCCAAAATGCTGAAGCCTCAGAACAAAAGGGGTCAACGATGATACCCCAGTTCAAGACTAAAGGCTTCTGGAAACTCCCTGGAGAATCACTGGCAGAGTCCACTTTTGAAGAGTGAAGGAGCAACAGTCTGATGTCCTCAGGCGATCCTAACAACAATCAAGAACCCTTTAAGAAGAATTCCAGCTTGCATCTGCAGTTGCTTCCTTATTCCTCCAACTTTTATTCCACCCAAGCCCCCAATCAATTGGATAGTGCTTCCATGCTTAGGGAGGGACCCACTTCAGTTTGCTATCCCACATGCCAATCATTTCTAGACACACCCTCATGGACACACCCAGAAGCCTCTTAATCTTTAGCACTTCTTAATCCAATCAAGTTGACAATTCAAATTATCCATTATACCCAGCTACTTAAGAGGCCAAGGCAGGAATATCACAATTCACAGGTCAGCCTGGGCAATTCAGTGAACTCTGTCTCAAAATTAAAAAAACAAAAACTACATTAATAGCCCTTTAAATTTCAAAGTACTTGCCTGGATTGTGTGAGGACCTGGGTTAAACTCTGATTACTAAAGAGAAAAAAAGAAAGAAAGAAAGAGAGGGGGGGAAGGAGGGAGGGAGGGAGGGAGGGAGGAAGGAAGGAAAGAAGGAAGGAAGGAAGGAAGGAAGGAAGGAAGGAAGGAAGGAAGGAAGGAAGGAAGGAAGGAAGGAAGGAAGGAAGGAAGGAAGGAAGGAAGGAAGGAAGGAAGGAAGGAAGGAAGGAAGGAAAGAAGGAAGGAACAGAAAAGAAAGAAGTTTGCCTATCATATATATGCAAAGCCCAAAAGTGAAGGAATGTTCAAGATAGAATAGAAAAAAATTCATTTGATTTTGATTTTAATAATGAAATATGAATCAGTGAAAGGACATTCCAGGAGGAAGAAGTCACTCATGTAAATAATCGGTGATAAACACAAAGTAGTATCAAAAACCAGGACTATGTATAGGAAATATACTGATGAAACAATATTTAAGCATGCAGGAAGTCATTCATATTAATCAAGTCAGAATTTAAGGTGTAAAATATTTTCTTGGCATGCTGATCTACAAAGACCTCACACTTTAATTTGCAGAGGGAAGATTAATCCTTATGCCCATATTCCCGGGTTGGAAACAATCAGCATCACAATGTGCTACTCAAATATTAAACAGGTACCTATCTGAGTTCTAAACCCAGATAAAATCAGTTAAAACTTGTGCCATAGAGAACAGGTTATATTTCAACAATAACAACAATATTAATACTAGGTAAGATTTACTGAATGTATTTATTAAGGGTTCAACATTGTCCCAAGCAATCTGTTGCATGAACAGATTTGTAAAACACAGAAACCACAGAAGATGCTGAAGGCTCCTTATATTATTTCCATTTTATGGACATGGAAATGAAGGCACAGAGAGATTAAGTAATTTGCCCAAGGTCAAAGAAGAGGTATTAAAGTAAAAATTTCACATTTATAATATAGGAGCAGAGTGGTGTTGGTAATTTCAATGTCAATAATAAGATGGGAAATGTAGGAGATGATGAAAGATGGTCTTTGTAATGGATGTTTTATGAGGCAACCATAAGCCCATGTAGAAAGTTTTCTGAATGGCTATTGGAAATGGAACATTGGATGTCAAAGAAAGGGGAAGGAGCTGGGGCAATGGAAATGGGTATGATTCCAGGCCACCTTTGGGTGAGTTGTTTCACCACAGGAAGGAGCACTCATCTGAAGTCCATAAGTTGAATAGTTAGTATGCATTAGGCTCATAGTTCAATTTGGAGAATAGGAGTGAATAACACAGAGACATAACAAACCATAGAAAGTCCATCTAAGACAGAAAGTGCTATAAAGGACAATGAGCAAAATTCTGAGTCAGATCATTGTGGCAAACACATGATTGGCATGACTAATATATAACCTGCACCGCATTGTCATTTAAGTATTAATTTAAACCTCATAATCCTAGGAAATAGGCACTATTATTAACATCCACATTTTGCAAATGAAACTGAGGATCAAAGAGTGAAGAAACTTGCCTATGGTCTTACAACTAGTGAGGGCGCAAACCTGAGATTCAACGCCAGGCAGGTTGGCTCTTAAGCACGGCATTCCGTGAGGTGGAAGGGCAGGAAATGGCATGGAAATTTAAGTAGATATCATTCATCTATTTTATTCATTCATGCACAAAAATATTTGTTGAGCACTTGTTATGTGTCAGCAGGGGTAGATCAATGAACAAGGCCAACCAGAAACTTCCTTGTACTCAAGGCTTGCACATTGATGAAGAATTGTCATGGCAAATTCAGGAAGAGTGCACAGGTGTTACGGAGACTCTGCCTTGCCCTTTGTAGTCCATATTGAGTTAAGGCTTACAGTCCTCTGATGCATGGACAGTCATCATCCTCATTTTACATAAGAGGAAACTAAGCCCCTGAGTCTCAAATAAATAAAGTCACAGAGATTGTAAGTACAGAAGTAGAGACCCAAACCAAGTTCTGCTGGACTCTCAAGCTCGTATTTAAACCAGTTTACTGTTGTGGTTAAAAAGAAGAAAAAGATCAAAGCATAGTGTTTTTATGATGTAGGATACCAGGATGATTTTTAGCCTCAAGAATGGGCAGGTGGCACAGGAGGAAACTGCAGCAATTGTTCATCCAAATGGAAAGATTGGAGAGTAAAAAATAGATTGATGATACAGATGACATTTTAACTGAAGGGCAGGAGAGTTATAAAAGAAGATTATCTGCATGTTTTTAGCTTGGCCCTCTCAAATGTTTGATCATGAAGGATTCTATAGAGCAAATGAAAGCCACAGTCATATGTATCTTTTCTTCAAACAAAAGTTTAAAAATACTTACATTGCCTCAGAATCCCCATAGCTCCGGAGGCGCGGATAGAAATTATACAAAATGGAATTTGCCCAATTAAACAATGGTAAACCTCTGATGATTTGATCCTATGGAAGATAAATATTTTTATTTTTGCTGAAAGAAGTGTAGATAAGAATAGGCTCAACGAGATATCTTTGATGGGATCTGCCTTTCTTCCCTTTCGGAGTTGCTCTCTATCTAGCCACCTCTCCCAGTAGGAAGGATGCTTTTGTATCATCCATTATCAAAGAGGACCATGCTGTTCCAAAGGTATATGATGTGTCAGAAATACCTGCTGATGCTCAGACTCTGCTCTGAATTCCAGCCGCTGTGTAGCCTTTGTCTCAGGCAGAGGGAGTGCTCAGCACCCCAGTAATGTGATTGTTTAAAATATTATCCATCCCTATGATCATGATTTTTAGGCTGTCACCATGTCAGTGATGGGTCATTTTGATGGCTTCCAAAAAAGGATTTAACTTGACATTTAAAAATAAGCAGACAAGCTCTGTGAGCCCAGAGTCTATTGCATTGTGTTCCTTTTTCTTTATGGAATGGATTAAAAGCTTCCTCCTATCTCTTCAGACCCAGTAAAATTGTTTTAATAAGTCAGATCTTAAATCTTATACACAGTAAACAACCATGTACCCAAGGAATGTAGTTTCCTGACTAAATGAAGGAAAATAGTCTTGTGATTTTTTAAGCTAAACACTCAAATCTTGAAATTCATTTTATGGATGTCACATCTGATCATCAAAGTAATACTATATGAAAGGAAAAGATAATTTCTTTTTTTTAAAATTTTTGGTACCAGGGGTGTTTAAACACTGAGCTACATGCCCAACTCTTTTTATTTTGAGAAAGGGTCTCCCTAAGTTGCCTACGGCCTCACTAGGTTGCAGAGGCTTGCTTTAAACTTGTGATCCTCCTGCCTCAGCCTCCTATGCCTGTGGGAGGACAGGCATGTGCCACCACACCCAGTTCTTTAACTACATTTTAATATAAGGAAGCTGAATCTTCAACTGAGAATGGAAATCAGCCTAATCACAAAAAAAATGTAAAAAGTGACAGAGCTGGGATTTAAATCTAATTCAAACCTTTAAACTAATTTTCCTTTTTATTTAAAGCAAATTTTTATTCTCTTAACAGTACGGGAAAATTATAATAAAACATGAAAACTTAAGGAAGAAAGTGTAAGAAAATCTATCAACTTTTTTTCTCTCTCTACACACACACACACACACACACACACACGTACGCACACATACATCTCTTATAATATATGGTTACAGTTACATACTAGCCCATCCTCACACTCTTCAGTACATTTCACATCTGAGAGTTAAATCATAGATAATACATCTTCAGAGAAAAGAGGCAAGGACAATTGGGTCAGCCTTCCTCTCCATGCTTAGGCATCCGGAAACACATCCTTTCCTTGTCTTTTATAAAATCATTCTTACTGATATCTGTTCCCCCCTTTATTTCTAGAAAATTCTATGGTCCATGCGCATGGATTTTGTTCACAATCTAAACCTGATGCCTATTTTCCTCTGATGGTTTTTAATGACCACATGGCCTTGTTGAAGACAATTAAGCTTTCAGACAAAGTCAGTATCCCTTTCCATTTCCCTAGCCACCACACAGGCACTGAGGAACATAATGAAGGTCTTTCGTCAATTAAATCTTTATGAAAAGAAAATAGATTATATTTCATGATCCATTCACTCACAATGTGTTTCATCACGAAACACAAAGTTACAAATTATTTTATCAGGCCAAACATGATAATATTTCACTTGTAGTCAAAATGATGTACATTCAAACAATGGAGGTTTGGTTTAATCTACTCAATTAGCAACTTTTAAGAATTTTTTTCAAGTATAGCACGAAACTGGCATTTTCAAATCCCTTTGGGAAAAGTATTTTGGAATATGCATTTAAATTTTCAGTAAGCTTATATAATAATTAGCTTATAATTCTCCCATAGAAATAATTTCATACTAATAAAACCAACAAAATTGGACAAAGATTTATGTATCAGTATATTTATTCCACAGTAATTTCAGAATAGAAAACAATTTACATTTTTCCAAATTAAAGAACAATTAAAGCAAAATAAGATACATCTCCACCAATGACTACAATGCATGCTTTTATATTTTACATAGTGTTTCATTCATAATAAAATATCATAATATTCATAATAAAATATCAGGTGAAAAAACTGCAAGATACCAATTTTTGTGTGCAGTTGGATCTCTGTTACATCCAAACATACATGTACATGAGAGTGTAGGTTTGGATAAGGAAATGGTCTCAGTTATACATCAGGATGGACCCAGTAGAAAGTATGTTGAGGATGTTAGAATGAAGTGAATGGGTTCAAAGGAGACAGGATCTCACCTAGAGCTTGGTTAAAAGAAGCTCTAAACTTTCTCAGAAACATTAGGGTGACCCTCAGTCCTTAAACATTTTAAAAAAAGAGAAGGTGAGACAGGTATACCTAAATACAAAGAAAAAAGAAAAGATATTTGGGATCTGAGTTTATTGCTACTGGTTTGTTCAATTGGCTTTTTCTTCTCCCTTTGTAATAAATGTAGAAGTATAAAACTTTTACTAATGCTTTGCTCTAGTTTTCCCGGTTGTTGGATGGAGAAATTTCATCATTCAGTTATGACCTAACATACTGCATTTACCAATTCACAGTTTCAACTCATTTCCTAAGCGTCCACTAAGTGTTGGGCCATGCATGAAAGTCACTATAAGGAATTCAAGTAACAAGATGCTCATCTTTTGTGAATTTATAATCTGGATAAAGAAAGAAAATTATAAGGTTATAAAATCAGAATATAAGATTATTATGAAGTTTCTTGTTTTTTAGCTTTGCATCTTATAGTGTTAAACATTTTTCAATAGAAAATTAAGGCTTTTACTTCAGTTAATTACAGGCTACATAATTTGGATCAACTCTTTCACTGAAGGTATTGTTTAAAGTTGAATGAATAAAATTTTCATCTTCTGTAAAAAGTATCAAGAAGCTAACATAACAGCAAGTAATTATGAAGATTAAGATCCAGAAGATGCCAGGATCCCAAATACAGGAGCAGGGCACTAAGGACAGTTCAGTCTTAGGGCTGTCCTTAAGAGTATCCAGGGAACAGAAGTTGAACTTTATGTCCTGACAAGGTCTGAAGCCATGTAAAAATTGGGCCTTATGATTGAACCACAAAGGTGTCTAGGCCATGCAAGTCAAGACCATGTCAATAACCAAAACCAAATCAAACAAACACCCTGTCTGCAAGCCTGGGACTTAAAAGCACTGTTTCCAGATTACCATTGTGCTCAGACACCTTGGAAACATAAATGCCATGTTCCCTTTTCCAGAAAAGGACAATACTATTCTATGTTTCAAATTACACTTTCAATAGATTTTTCAAATAGATGATCAAAGTAAACAGGCATAAACGCAAGAATTAATAAAAAGAAAAAAAATAAGAGGCAGACAAAAAGTAAATAACACAATGTAAGTAGGTCCAATTATGGAGTTTTGAACATTTTGCAATATAAAATTAAGGATTTTTGTAAGATTATTATGATGGTATGCTTAAAGAGTAAAAGGCAAGCATGAAATATTCTGAAGGTACCCAGAAATTATAAAAAGTGAAATAAACCTGAAAAAGAAAGCAATTTATAATGTTAGGAACTGATAAACATGATAATCAAAATGAAAAAAAACTCTTAAGTTTAAATCAATTTTCTGTATCTGCCTGATAAAACAGAGAAAAACCACTGCTTTTATGTGCCTTTTATCTTAAACATTTTTATTATTTACATTTTTACGTAGCTGTTAGTTAGCTCTAATCCAAATGTTTTGTAAAAGTCATGCTTAGAGAAGATTGTTTTTATTCTTTAAGGTGTACATAATGCACATTCCAATAATTCTTGACTCTCCTTTTATTCCTTTTTATCCCTTAGCTCCATTTTTCGTGCTGATGCTACAGAAGTTCATTCATTTCCCTCAGCATTTTCATCCTGAAGATACATGTCAATTTGACCATACCCTAATGGTAATGAAGCCCATTTTTGCTATGTTCCTGTAATCTTCCCTGCTAAATCTTCTCTGCAACACTTTGTAGATGCATTTATGGATTTCTTTCCATCTCAGTTTACCCTTACTTATTGCAAAGACTCAACTTCTCTTTCTTTTCAAGATGATGAAAACTTGTTTTGAAAAGGTTAGAATATTACTCAGCTATAAAGAATAATAAAATTATGGCATTTGCAGGCAAATGGATGAAATTGGAGAATATCATGTTAAGTGAGATAAGCCAATCTAAAAAATCCAAAAGACGAATGATCTCACTGATAAGCGGATGATGACACGTAATGGGCGGTGAGAGAGGGGCAAGAATGGAGGAAGGAGGGACTGTACAGAGGGAAAAGAGAGGTGGGAGGGGTGGGGGAAAGGAAAAGAATAACGGAATGAATCAAACATCATTACTCTATGTAAATGTATGAATATGCAAATGGTATGCTGTTACTCCATGTACAAACGGAAACAACATGTATTCCATTTGTTTACAATAAAAATAAATTTTAAAAAATATTTATGGTGTATATGCTTTAAAATCTTTTTAGCATTTTTTTTCAGTAGTGGGGATTGCACCCAAGGGCACATAACCACTGAGCTATATCCCTAAGCACCCTCTCTTTTGAGGTGGTCTAATTAAATTGTGCAGGCTGACCTCAAACTTGAGATCCTCATCCTCTCAAGTCACTGGTTATATAGGCATGCACAACCATAACTGGTTAGTGTTGTAAATCTTTAATTTTTATTTTCATGAATTTTATCAGGGGAATCCATCATTCCTAGTTCTTGCATGAATTGGAGAGCTACAACAGGAGTATCCAGGTCACTCAGTCTACACCATGTCTAATCATCCTTCTTCCTAGAGTCTTTTTTTGGAGAAGGAGTTGAAAGGCTTCTGCCCAGGCCCACCAACCTGGGCCCTGGTTACATCTATTCACATTTCCAGTTCTTTATCACCCATAACATGCCTCCTGGTTATTATGTGTGGTCTAAAAGGACCTGATGTAGGCTCAGATGCATGTGCACTATGTGTAGGACAGCTACATGTGTCAGACCTCATTTTCCCACTCTGCCATGATTTTCTACCAAGGTGTTCTACCTCATCTCAGGTCCAGAACAACAGTGAGCTCTCCATGAACCAGTACCTTTGAAATTGCAAGTCAAAGTAAACTTTCACTCCCCTAAGTTGTTATTGTCATGTATTTTAGTCATGATGACAAAAAGTAGACCAATGTCCAGTGCTCCTCTAGTCACCATATTGTTACTTCTCAGGACAAAACTGAGGTAGGTGCTGTTGTCCATGTCACATTTTATTTATCTATCTATCTGTCAATCTATCTACAAATCTATTATCATCTACCTTTTATTCCTTCATTTTAGTTATATATAATAGTTGGGTTCATTTTGATAAAATCATATGTATATGGAATTTTAATTATTCCATTTCAGCCTCTGCTGTTCCCTGCATTCCCTCCCCCATACCTCTTCCTGTAGTTTGCTAATTTTCCTCTCACTCATTTATTTATTTCTTTGGGAACTTAATAGATATACAGAAAAGTGAAATTTACTGTGATATATTTATTCAAGCATGTACCATAATTGTGACAAATCCTATAGTAATTCCTATCTTTTCCTGTTCCTATTCCCTCCATCCCTCTCTATATTTTTTTCTACTCCATTGATCTTCCATATGCGTTTATGATATCTGACCACCATTCCCTCCTCTTCATATTCAAAAATAAAATTCATACAACATATAATAATGGTTGATTAATATTTTTCTTTTTATTGAATAATGTAAGAAATTCATCAATATTAAAAATTATTAATATTGGTATATAAAATACAGTGGTTAGAAATATTTCTTTCCTATGTGAATATATGATAACACAAATGGTATGCCTCTACTTTATGTACATTAGCCCAAATAGGGTAAAGATATACCCTATTTGTTTACAATAAAAAATTTTAAAAATTAAAAAAAAAGAAAAGGTTGATCATCCTTAGACAAAAATGTGCCAGTTAGATTGATTATCCTTAGACAAAAATGTGTCAGATTGTTTTCAACTATCCTAGATGAAATATTTCTAAACATGAATCTGGAACTTGAAAAGTCACATTATTTGGGGGCATAGAAGGAAGAGCCTGGTCTTTGGAGTCAGACACAGTTTAGTTATATTCCAGTTGTCATTTACCAAACAGTTAGAGAGAGATTTCTTATTTTCAAAATTGAACAAAAGAGCCGTACTTTATAAAATCATTGTATGCATTAAATGGAATAGCTTAAGTGAAGAATCTGGTAAATAGTGTAGATTCAATGTCATAATTCCTTCTTTCCTACTTCTCCTTACCTGCTCACAATTTGAGACATGTTTTAATATGGAGAAAGCTAAACTCAAAATCCATGGAAGCAAAAGTCCAATGACAACTGGCATGTCTCTGCTCGTAATAGTCTCCTGTTCACATAGTCTTATGATATACCACAGAAACAGATGATGATCACAATTCCTGTCTGTCATCCCAGCTGTTGTTTTCATCAATCTGGATACATGTTTAAGTTTGTACTCTTCTTTTTTTTTTTTTCTTTTTTTTATTTATTTATTTTTTTATTGTGAACAAATGGGATACATGTTGTACATGTTGTTTCTCTGTTTGTACATGGTGTAAAGGCATACCATTTGTGCAATCATAAATTTGCATAGGGTGATGTTGTTTGATTCATTCTGTTATTTTTTCCCTTCCCCCCACCCCTCCCACCCCTCTTTACCCTCTATACAGTACTTCCTTCCTCCATACTTTCCCCCCTCCCTAACCCTAACTCTAACCCTAACACTAACCCTTCCCTCCCCCCCATTATGTGTCATCCTCCACTTATTAGCGATATCATTCGTCCTTTGGCTTTTTGAGATTGGCTTAATTCACTTAGCATGATATTCTCCAATTTCATCCATTTGCCTGCAAATGCCATAATTTTATCATTCTTTATGGCTGAGTAATATTCCATTGTATATATATACCACAGTTTCTTTATCCACTCATCAATTGAAGGGCATCTAGGTTGGTTCCACAGTCTGGCTATTGTGAATTGAGCAGCTATGAACATTGATGTGGCTGTATCTCTGTAGTATGCTGATTTTAAGTCCTTTGGGTATAGGCCAAGGAGTGGGATAGCTGGGTCAAATGGAGGGTCCATTCCAAGTTTTCTAAGGAATCTCCACACTGCTTTCCAGAGTGGCTGCACTAATTTGCAGCCCCACCAGCAATGTATGAGTGTACTTTTCTCCCCACATCCTCGCCAACACCTGTTATTGCTCATATTCTTGATAATCGCCATTCTAATTGGGGTGAGATGGAATCTTAGGGTGGTTTTGATTTGCATTTCTCTTATTACTAGAGATGTTGAGCATTTTTCCATATGTTTGTTGCTTGCTTGTAGATCTTCTTCTGTGAAGTGTCTATTCATTTCCTTAGCCCATTTGTCAACTGGATTAGAGTTTAATTCTTGGAGTAGAGTTTTTTGAGTTCTTTATAGATTCTGGAGATTAGTGCTCTATCTGAAGTATGATTGGCAAAGATATTCTCCCACTCTGTAGGCTCTTTCTTCGCATTGCTGATAGTTTCCTTTGCTGAGAGAAAGCTTTTTAGTTTGAATCTATCCCAGTTGTTGATTCTAGCTTTTATTTCCTGTGCTATGGGAGTCCTGTTAAGGAAGTCTGATCCTAGACCAATAAGGTGAAGATTTGGACCTACTTTTTCTTCTATAATCTGCAGGGTCTCTGGTCTGATTCCAAGGTCCTTAATCCATTTTGAGTTTAGTTTCGTGCATGGTGAGAGATATGGGTTTAGTTTCATTCTGTTGCATATGGATTTTCAATTCTCCCAGCATCATTTGTTGAAGAGGCTATCTTTTCTCCATTGCATATTTTTGGACCCTTTGTCTAGTATGAGAAAATTGTATTTATTTGGGTTTGTGTCCATGTCCTCTATTCTGTACCATTGATCTACCTTTCTATTTTGGTACCAATACCATGCCGTTTTTGTTACTATTGCTTTGTAGTAGAGTTGAAGATCTGGTATTGCAATACCCCCTGTTTCACTCTTCCTGCTAAGGATTGCTTTAGCTATTCTGGGTTTCTTATTCTTCCAGATGAATTTCATAATTGCTTGCTCTATTTCTGTAAGGTACATCATTGGGATTTTAATTGGAATTGCATTGAATTTGTATAGTACTTTAGGTAGTATGGCCATTTTGACAATATTAATTCTTCCTATCCAAGAACATGGAAAATCTTTCCATCTTCTAAGGTTTTCTTTAATTTCTTTCTTTAGTGTTGTATAGTTCTCATTGTAGTGGTCTTTCACCTCTTTTGTGAGATTGATTCCCAAGTATTTTATTTTTTTCGAGGCTATTGTGAATGGGGTAGTTTTCCTAATTTCTCTTTCTGTAGATTCATCACTTATGTATAAAAATGCGTTGGATTTATGGGCATTGATCTTGTAACCTGCTACTTTACTGAATTCACTTATGAGTTCTAAGAGTTTTCTGGTGGAATTTCCAGGTTCCTCTAAATATATAATCATGTCATCAGTGAACAGGGATAGTTTGAGTTCTTCTTTTCCATTTTGTATTTCTTTACTTTCTTTGCTTTGTCTAATTGCTCTGGCTAGAGTCTCAAGAACGATGTTGAATAGAAGTGGTGAAAGAGGGCATCCCTGCCTTGTTTCAGTTTTTAGGGGGAATGCTTTCAGTTTTTCACCATTTAGAATGATATTAGCCATGGGCTTAGCATAAATGGCCTTTACAATGTTAAGGAATGTTCCCACTATCCCTATTTTTTCTAGTGTTTTGAGCATGAAGGGGTGCTGTATTTTATCAAATGCTTTTTCTGCATCTATTGAAATAATCATGTGATTCTTGACTTTAAGTCTATTGATATGGTGAATTACGTTTATTGATTTCCTGATGTTGAACCAACCTTGCATCCCTGGGATGAAACCCACTTGATCATGGTGCACTATCTTTTTAATATGTTTTTGTATGCGATTTGCTAAAATTTTGTTGAGAATTTTTGCGTCGATGTTCATTAAGGATATTGGTCTGAAATTTTCTTTCCTTGATGAGTCTCTGTCTGGTTTAGGTATCAGGGTGATATTGGCTTCATAGAATGAGTTTGGGAGGGTTCCCTCCTCTTCTATTTCATGGAATACTTTGAGAAGTATTGGAATGAGCTCTTCTTTAAAGGTTTTATAGAACTCGGCTGAGAACCCATGTGGTCCCGGACTTTTCTTTGTTGGTAGGCTTTTGATGACTTTTTCTATTTTAGTACTTCAAATTGGTCTATTTAAATTGTTTATGTCCTCCTCGTTCAGTTTAGGCAATTCATATGTCTCTAGAAACCTGTTGATGTCTTCGAAATGTTCTATTTTGTTGGAGTATAGATTTTCAAAATAGCTTCTAATTATGTTTTGTATTTCAATCCTGTCTGTTGTGATATTTCCTTGTTCATTCCGAATTTTAGTGATTTGGGTTTTCTCTCGTCTTCTCTTTGTTAGTGTGGCTAAAGGTTTATCAATTTTGTTTATTTTTTCGAAGAACCAACTATTTATTTTGTCAAGTTTTTGTATTGTTTCTTTTGTTTCAATTTCATTGATTTCAGCTCTGAGTTTAACTATTTCCTGTCTTCTACTACTTTTGGTGCTGTTCTGTTCTTCTTTTTCTAGGGCTTTGAGCTGTAGTGTTAGGTCGTTTATTTGTTGAGTTTTACTTCTTTTATTAAATGCGCTCCATGAAATAAATTTCCCTCTAAGTACTGCTTTCATAGTGTCCCAGAGATTTTGATATGATGTTTCTTTGTTCTCATTTACCTCTAAGAATTTTTTAATTTCCTTCCTAATATCTTCTGTTATCCATTCATCATATAGTAGCATATTGTTTAATCTCCAGATGTTGGAATAGTTTCTGTGTTTTACACTTTCATTTATTTCTAACTTCAATCCATTATGATCTGATAGAATACATGGTAGTGTCTCTATCTTCTTGTATTTGCTAACATTATCTTTGTGGCATAATATATGGTCTATTTTAGAGAAGGATCCATGTGCTGCTGAGAAGAAAGTGTATTCGCTCTTGGTTGGATGGTATATTCTATAAATGTCCGTTAAGTGTAAATTATTGATTGTGTTATTGAGATCTATGGTTTCTTTGTTCTTCTTAATTATGTGATTTACAAGGGGGTATAGCATGTGTATTATTAATCACCCTTCATTGACTATGAATGAATAAAAACCAAAGCTAGTAGGTCTTATCTTAAATATGATTTTTTTTTGAGTAATCAGGTATGTTTTCAGCATGATTTATGATAGTTGTGGCCCTACCTTGTTTTATGGCTCCGGAAGAATATAATCCCAAATTCATCACAATATCCAAGGTGATAAACTAGAATTGCCTACATAACACGTGTTGGTATCATTGTCCTTTCCAACAGAATCCTGAGTTTGTTTACTTTCTTCTATATAGGGCATATTCTTCATGGGAGGCAAGATCCATTAGCCCAAAGTGTGAACCTTTGTAGATTCAAGCCAATCATGCAGAACTCACTCTCCTGATCTGTTCAGGCATAAAGGACTGACTTCATGAGCATAGTTAGAAGGTTTTCATGCTTGATTTAATGTTTTGCCACCCTCACCTTGAAATTTTGATTTTGAGCAAGGAGCTTTGCACTTTCATTTTGCCTTAGTCCTGCAAAGTATGTAGCTAGTCCTGTAGGCATGAGCAGGGAACATAATGCTGGGAAATGAGTCATGATGGAAAGACTGCTGAGATGCTGCTGGGAAGAGGTGTGCTTTTGTTTTTCAATTTTTTTTAGTTTAAAACTAGAGAAAGTTTCTCTTTTCCTGCCCTCCATATATGGCAGAATGATGAAGAGTCTAAAACCTAGACCATAAGGATGGCTGCCCAGGAGAACAGACCAGCATTGAGAATGTCACAGTCATGCTTAACCCTAAATCTACTATACTGTTATTTATTTGTTACCTGATAGAACAAAAAATATGTGTTAGACAACTTTCAGTTAAGTTTCTGAACTTTGCAGACAAAAAGTGCCAACTGAAGGTAAAATTTACTATTTTCCATGCAAAATCTATTTTCTACTTGTTATGACTTGGTTCTGGACTGTCCCCCAAAAGCTCATGTGTTAGGTCATGTGGCAATGTTCAGAAGTGAAAAGATTGAACTACGCAGGCTGTGAGTTCATCACCCATTTGATGGATTAATCATGTGAATAGACTACTTGTGGTGACTGTAGGCAGGGGACTGGAGGAAGTAGGTCACTGAGGACACGCTCATGGGGACTGTACTATCCCTGCCCCCTTCTTTTCTGTCTGCAAGCCTTCCTGTCTCTCTCTGTCTCTCACCCCTCCCCACCTCCTTTCTGCCATGAGCTGAGCAGCTTCACACTGCCCTGCTCTTCTGTTTCTTTCTGCCTTGGATCCTGCTGACCATGGACTGAACCTCTGAAACCAAGAACCAAAATAAACCTTTTTTCCTCTAAGTTGTTCTTCTCAGGTATTTTGATCAAAGTGACAAAAAGCTGACTCACACACCATTTTTTTCTTGCCATGGAATTCCATTTTATATGAGTCCATGATTTACCTAGTTATTAAATTTATCTTCTCTTGCTATTATTGTTGACATGTGACAAATTCTAGTCAGTGAGACAAGAATAAATAAGTTGTTTGGATTTCTAGGAAGATTGTTTTGAGAGAGTTGATTCAGGTGATAAATGCTTTGACTTTCCTTCTAGAGCAATTGGGCAGAGAAAATAAGCCTAGGGCTCTGATGACTGCATCTGCACAATTAGCTTTGACCTCCATGCCATTGAACTTATTCATATAAGAGATAATAAATTTCTATCTTGCCATTTTGTGTTGTAGTATATGTTACCACAATTCAGTAATGAATAACGATATATCATACAAATGTTAAAATGCACAAATTAACTTTACTGTCAAAGTGAAATAAACCAATCCCAAAAAAAACAAAAGTCAAATGTTTATCATGATAAGTGGATGATGATGTGTAATGGGGGTGGGGGTTGGAACAAGAGAAGAATGGAGAACTTTAGATTACGTAGAGGGAAATGAGACGGGTGAGGAGCAGGGATATGAAATATGGTGCAATGAGACAGACATCGTTACCCTATGTACATGTATGATTACACCAATGGCATGAATCTACATCATGCACAACCATAGAAACAAAAAGTTGTACCCATTTGTGTTCAATGTATCAAAATGCAGTCTGTAAAAATAAAATAATAATAATAAAACTTATACACATATTCAATAAGCATAAATTAAATTTATAGGATTTTGAGGAATGTCCCATATTTTAATGGTAAAGCCATGAAAAAAGCACAATGTCACATTCTCCCAGTCCTCATTATACTATTCACTAATGCACACATATATACATATTAGGGCATATTAGCTCCTTAACCTCTAAGGTAAGATTTGACTCCTATATGAAATGAAATAGTGTCCATCAATAATTGCATGATGAAGAAAAAAATGGTGTGTATTTATGCAATGGAATACTATTCAACTTTTACCAAGAACAAAATCTTACTATCTGCAACAACATGGATAAGCCTGGAAGACAGTATGTTAAATGAAATGAGTCAGGCAAGCACAGAAAGATAAATACCACATGCTCTCATTTACATGAAAAATCTAAGGAATTCCAACTCACATACATAGAGAGTATGGTAGTTTGCAGGATCTGGGACTGTGAAATGGGTAGAATATGATCAAATGATACAAAATCTCAATAAGTTCAAGAGGTCTATTGTACAATATAGTAATTATAGTTAGCACCATATTTTCAAAATCACTAAGGAACAGATTTCAAGTGCTCACACCACAAAAAGAAATAAAAGTAATAATAAATACTGTGAAGCAATGTGTGTTAGTCAATTGAGCCATTCTACAAAGTATACACCTTTGAAAATATAATGTACACAGTAAATATATATATGTAATTTTATTTGTCCATTTAAAAATAAAAAGAGTTTAGGTATGCCAACCTAAGTAAAATGAGAAATGTAATCTCAATTAGAAGTGGTATGAAGGGGAAATCCCATTATCAAAGGGAAATCAGTGAAAGAGAAAAAGGAGATTGAGAGGTAGGGAGGGGAGATGGAAAAGAGAAGAATGGTGGAATTAAATTGACCAAATTATGTAATGTGCATATATAAATATACCACGGTGGATTTAACCTTTATGTATATCTATAATACATTAATTTTTAAAAATATAAATAAATAGAAGGAAGATCAGTAGAGTAGAAGAATGGGAACACAAGGAGGGAAGAGGAGAGGGAAATGGAAAGTTCTAGGGTCTGAAGTATAGTAAAGTGTATTCCATGCATGTATGATTATGTCAAAATGAACCCCAATACTACATATAACTATAATGCACTAATATAACAGTAAAAATAACTGGTCAACATGAAAAAAAGAAATGATCAAAGGAAGATGGAATATGATTCAGTTGAGAAAATAGGTTTGCTTCAGAGGTAGCCAAAACTCTGTGGACATCAGTCCCATCTAGAACTATGCTAAAGACTGGAATTCTCTTTTTAACAAATAGACTTTTTTTTCTTGAATGATCTTTATGGTGCTTTTGAAGTAATTTGAGATGTTCTATGTGAACATTGACAATGGTGTACATGTTTGAAGAAAGGAAAACAGATTCACATCCACTCCACTCCATAATGGTAAATCAAAAAGTAGTTTGAAATTGGTCCAATGGTTAACTTGTGATTATAACCATATCTTAAAAAACAAATTTAGTTTCTGACTGTTCTAAAAATAAGTTCACAGCTACTAGCATCCTTTCTTTACTTAAAATAAGGAATAGAATGACATGGAAGTTCTACACAATAAACTATAAATCCAATTTTTTGATTGGTCTGAAGTATCTGTATAACTGACCCTTTTCAGTGTATCTGCCCCTCTTTCTCTCTAGTTCCCATAAGTCTGCTTTTTCCCATCTAGTGTGGAATGTTCCTCTATATTTCTGTAGTTTCTATGACTAACAACAGAGCATTCGTCACTCAATACAGAGTTCTTAATTTACAACCTTTCTTGGTAATGAGACAGTTGAGTTCATTGAGGTTAAAGAGTGTGCTTTTCTCAATGGTGTCTTGTTAAGGTATAGCATGGCACCTGACAGAAAAAAAAGACAATGTTGGTGGAAGATTTAAATTACTTACTCTAAAAAATTGACTAACACAGTGTAACACATCATTATAGTTGCTATGTTATCTCTTTTTAATAGTAAATCTGTCAGCTCATTGTAAAATACTAATACTATAAAATCTTCAGATAGCATACTCAGAAGTAGTACAAATTAGAAAATTATATGATTGGCAATTTGGCCTCTCTGTCCAGATTCTACATTTGAATGGTGGTTTTTAAATTAGGGATAGGTACAAGGAAATGGATTGGATGGAAAGGCCAAACAGGATAGTGAGTCCCATATCCCCTAGTTCATGTCAGAGAAAAAATTTTCAAGTTCCAACAACCTGTAAGATTTCTGGACTTGCTGTCTATATTCTGCAAAAGTCAAGGAACCAGGGAATTAGGATCTTCTCAATTAGTATTTAAGCTTCACTGAAAAAGTCTTACCAGTCTATCCCATACTATTGCAAGACCAGGGTGATCATGAATTACTGGAAGAAAGACTACCAAATCTTGGTCTAAAAACAACACAGACTCAACTTAGTCATGCCATTAATTTTGCAATATAAGTTCATATTTTATGCAATTCAACTGTTTTGACCCTGATTATTCTTATGGTGGTTTTATACATTAATTAAACTTTAAAAATTAATAAAAATGAAAATAGTCAATTAAATTTACAGATCCACAACTGGTTCTGAAAATGTACTTATAATCTTTAAT
This sequence comes from Sciurus vulgaris, assembly GCF_902686455.1. Taxonomy (NCBI): domain Eukaryota; kingdom Metazoa; phylum Chordata; class Mammalia; order Rodentia; family Sciuridae; genus Sciurus; species Sciurus vulgaris. The sequence continues at coordinate 79,500,686 of NC_136472.1, forward strand.
AGTATATCTTCAGAACCAAAGTAATGAGAAATAAATAAAGAAGATCAGGAATAAAATGAATGATGCTTACAATGCTAGATTGTAGAAAACAAATTTCAGGAAAATAGAAACATCTACCTATTCTGTGTAATATAACATTTTCTAGCTATTTTTTCAACAACATGCTTTACAAATATAAAATAATTTTTCATTAAGTATATTTTTAAAGTTCAACAATGGAGGACTAGTAACAGTGCCAATTACCAGTCATTAAATTTGTCCATATATTGTAGTAAATCTACTTATATTCAAAATATCAAAACTATTCAATGAATCATAAATTAATTGAGTATTAAAGATAGTTTTGCATATTATAAATTGGGAACCATTTTAGTGTTCTATAGTCATAAATACAGAAATATTAAACCTTTATATTTTAGCAACTTTACTAAAAAATTAATAATGACAATGAGATAATAGATCCTGCACTATTCTTGGTTTCTCCAAAGGATGGAAGATGAAGGAATATTTGATACCATCAGGGTATCAAGGTGAAATCAGGAACTTAATAATTCACATAAAAAATGAAAACTACCCCATGAATATAATTCAAACACACATAAAATTCTGGGAAAATACACATCTAAAATGAAAATTGACTAGAAGACTGTAATTTTATTTCAAAAATAATATTGTTTAATGTAAAACTAAAAATCCTGAAAAATATAAGGAGTCTAAATAAGAAAAACTTTTATGTTTCAAAAGCTAGTGCTATTACATTTTGGTGTATTTTCTTAGAATCTTCTTTCTATTTTTTTTTCACATTGTTGAAAATATTTTAAATAATTTTAACTTTTTCTTCTGATAGTATGTCAGTTGATTTCCATGTTAATGAATGGTTTCAATTCCAAAATTCCTCATTAAAATAAAAGATGCTTGATACAGAAGACTATGTTTTATTTATCATGGTATCTTCAGAATCAGACATAGTTTAAAACCATATGCATATTTTTAAACTGTCCCTTATCCAGATTTATTGTTTCAACCCCTTAACTCAGGACTCTCAGAATATAATTCCACATAGCCTCTGGATCCTGCCCGTGTAAGTAGGCTCTGTAGCTCCTTTAACATAGTGTGTCTTTCCTCCCTTTGTAGTCCAGGGCTTTCCTGTGCTTAGTTATGTTTTTCTGCTTTTGGGCAGGGAATGATACTGGGGATGAAACCCAGGGCCTCGAGCATGTCACGTAAGCATTCAACTGCTGAACCACATCCCCAGACCCACTGTACCCACTGTTGTGACTTGATCCTTGCTAGAAATCATATAGTCAGGAGAGAAAGTGAAGAGTAGATCAGAAGCTGTAGAAGTCACCATTGATTGTCTTATATCAAGGGGAGGACAGGAAGCACTAGCATCTAACAGGAATGAGTCTTCCCAAAGGCACAGATTCAGGGGGATAGGAGGTTTCAAGATGTTCAAGAATAACAACCTCTGTAGCCTCAGATCCTAACTCTGGAATCTCAAACATTTTCATCCAAGATTTTGACCTTTGCATAATAGACTTGGTAGGACTAGAAAGATAAACTTCCTTGCAGGTTTATCACCCACATAATTAATTCCCTACCTGATGCTTAATTTTTTCTGGATTTCCAAAGATAAAGACTCTCACACGTTGCCTTGGAGCCCTTCTGACTTTTACCCTTCATCTGCAGTCGAAGATTAATCACCCACATCCTTTTGTTTACTTTCTCCAATGCATCAATGTCATTTGGCAGGAACCGTGCGATACCATTCCCCAAAGCTTTCTGTTTTCTAAGGCAATTATCCACCTCCTTCAACTAGAGGGAACTCTTGAGAAAAAGTGTTCTGCTTTTAGTCCAACTCTAAACTTTCAGTTTCTTCACCTACATGTTTGTAGGAAAGCAGCCTTTATATTATTCACTTCCCTTTTCCCTTCCAAGCTCTTCCACCTTCCCCCCCAAGCCAATATCCCACAGAGAAGACCTTCTTAATTGGGCACTCATAATGATTCAGTTGCTGAGGTACTTATATGTTAGTGGCTTTTTACTTAACTAATAGATGATGACATGGTAAAAATAAAATAAGTGTGGGACAGAGAGAGTTTGGGATTTATATCTACCCTCACTCAAAACTTCCTGCCTCTAGCCTCAGCTTTCCACGATCTCCAGTCATTTCCCAATATAAGACTTTTTGCCTATGCTTTAACTATGCAACCAATGATAATGTCTGAGGCTACGATGTTTTTTCCACAGAGAAGACCTTCTTGATTGGGCTCTCATAATTATTCAGTTGCTGAGGTAATAATATGTTAGTGGTGAAATCTATGAAGAAATAGAAAGCAAAATGATGGTATTTATTGTGTGAAAAACCACTAAACAGTATCCTTCCATGGTTAGCAATTATCAGCAAAAACAAAAACAAAAACCCAAGGGGCATAAGCCTCTGTCCTAGAGTCTTATTCTGATCAAAGCTAGATTCCAGATAAATTTCTAGTAGACATCTGGTTTTACTCATAAGCAGAGGAGGAAGAAACTAACTTTTTTAATATAAATTTTTTCCAATTTTTTATCAGTGCATATTATTCATTCAGAATTGTGGGTTTCATTGTGGCATATTCATATATACATAAAAATGTAATTTGATACATAAAATACAAATTTTTTAATTCCCACTTATTGAATGCTATTCAAGGTATACTTTTAACTTTTTAAAAACATTCACAATCACTTCATTTAATTTGCAGAAGAACTAGAACAGATATTTATCCCCATTTAGAAATGTAAAGACTGAATTCCACAAAGTTTCCATTTGGTTACTTATTTAAATATATTGACCATTAAACCATTTACTCCATAGCAACAAGGACTAGGTCTATCGTGCACATGATGCCCGTTACACAGTAGGCATTCAATAAATATTTCTTAAATTAAACCAGATGAATACATCCAGATAGTACCTGGAAAGAATCAAGCATAAAATTTAAGAGTGACAAAATTCTTGAGAGTTACTTATACCTGTAAATTTTCTGCAAATTATGAATAAGTATTTATATTAAGAACAAGTATTATTATGAACCATTTCTTATGGATACTAGCACTTATCATGCTTTCTACACAAATACATATTTTATTTTTTTAAATGACTGACATATGAACATAGAAACCTCCTGGAAATAGTTGTTTCTGATGTTTCATCTAAAGTATGACTTACAGCATAAAAGGGTCTTTAATGAAACACCAAAAGAAGGAAAACAAATGAGCTTATCTTTATTTTATTGAAACTAGGTTTAGTATTTTTATAGAAAATACTAAATTTCTGAATTAAAATACAAACACCAAGCTAACACTTCAAAGCTCTCCACATAAACAACTGACTTCAAAAAGTTGAATTTGTGTGAACTCTGCTATAACCTTATTCCTTAATTATGTTCCATTTTGTATTTAAAACCATAGTCTTTTCACTTGATTTTACTTTCTTCCATCGTTTCAGGAATATTACACTTTAGTTTATTTTCAGTCTCGTGTGAGTGATAACATTTTTTTGATCAATGAAAAGGTTGGTGTTTCTAAAAGTAATGGTGTGTAATAAAGCTGTTCTACTCCAACAATTAGAAACATTTTATTATGTAATAAAATAGGCCTCTTTTTTTCCTAGCTCCAGCTACACAACATTAATTCAGACACTAATTTGCACGTGATGTATTATTGATAGAGCTGTATGAGCATTTATTACTAATAGGCATATATACATATACATTAGATTATGCATTATATTTAGATCACATAAATATCCAGTCTCCATAGATTTTTGTTTTATTTCAATATAATGAGAATTTTTCCTCTTGCAAAAGAAGCCTATAGGAATAGGTCCAAACTAAGAAAAATATACTCAAGGTGGCAGTATTTTGGAAAATAAGTAAATCAAAATGAAATGAGACAATTTGAGCCACATGTACCCCCAGGGTTTTTAGTCAGTGCCCAACAGTTTTCTTGTCAGTGACATATAAATGCAAAGTATTATTTATTAGAATATGTGCACAACTAAAGCAATGAACCGGGAACTAGGATAACTGGGTTTGATCCTACTTGTGCCAAAAGGGAACCCTTGATTAACCCTTGGAAAGTCAACTCTCTCAGATATATTTGCTTCATTGATGAGAAGTCTAAAATGGGTTCAAACTTTTTTTTTCTAACAATGACAATAAATGAATCACAAGGATCAAGTGCATTGTTCTTTATTTGAGTTCATGCTGTTCATATATCAAAAGTAAGAGTTGGAAAAAATAACAGAATGAATCAAACAACATTGCTCTATGTAAATTTATGATTACACAAATGGTATGCCTTTACTCCATGTACAAACAGAGAAACAACATGTATCCCATTTGTTTACAATAAAAAAAAAAATGAAAAAAAAAAAAAAGTAAGAGTTGGAAAGTTTTGGGTTATCAGAACGAAATGTTTTGTATTATTATGTGAAATGTATAGGTTGAAATCCGAATATCCGCTCAAGGCATTCCAAATGCTTGTGACCTGGAAAATACCTTTTTCTGCCGTCTTATTTCTTGCCCTGCCTCATCGGGGTGGCCCGGTGTCCTCCCATTCACCAACTACGCCAAGTCAGTTTCTGCCCTGAGTGTCTTTCTCCCCTTTCTTCACCTTCCATTTTCTGTTTGCCCAATGCCAATTCTTCGGCCACAACTTAGCAAATATTTCTTTGATCACAAATGCTGATATAAGCAATGCAGTGCAGGTAAATTGAAGGAAAGACCCACAGGAGGCACTGTTTAAAATGCAAATTCACAGGCCAGTCCTGTCTTAAGAAAACAACCTATTAGGACAGGGCTTAAGAATTTGTATTTGACCAAATCTCCACTTATTCTACTACAACTACTTGACAAATGACCCTTAAAGAAACTGGCTATGAAGAACTCCCTCCCTTATTTATTTTGTGGCCCAGGGAGTCAGGGAAGAAATAGGCCATTTCTCCCCTAGAAGAGGTCCCCTGGAAAACTGGAGGACCTGGTTCCTTCAGCATTAGTTGGTATAAAGGAAAGTCAACTTCTCCCTTTGTAAAGGGCAGATGTCTCTAATTCACTACATTTAACATCGGTTGTAATTTTCCTGCAATTGAGCAGACATTTAAAGTCCCAAGCCCAGTTTGTGTCTCTGGTGCTTTTGAAAAGAAAGCAAGGTATTTTACAAAGAAAAAGTGATGATAACCAAAACAACAACAAGAAAAGCAGAAGACATTCTTGCACAAATATAAGATCCTATTGTTGCTATTCCAGAGGGCCTGGCATGGCTGCCCTTTCAGTTCCCCAACTTCTCTTCCTGGTTAGATTCTACTATTTTTCCCCATCATTTCAGAAATTACCTCATTCAGGAAAACAATCCTGAATACTCAGCAAGGTGTTTGGTCAGGTGACTCCTTATGCTCCCATAGCATGCTGTGCTCCCTAGGAGGTAAGTGCCTCTGTATCAGTACTTAACTTTTATGTAATTATCTATGTATAGGTACGGGTGCTTACTAGGTCAGGGACCATAATTCATCAGCATTACACTTTGAGGCATATAGCCATCTAACAGTAGTAAAGTTTACAGCATAAACTTTAAAGTTTCATTAACTGAAGTGCCCTGAACTCAGAGTTCAAATCACACCACTAGAAAAAGAAAACTGGGCAGAAGGGTGTCAGAAGATACAGGTTCTGTTGGGTGTTCTCTATGCAACCATCTGAGTGACTAGGAAATCATATCTTCTCTCTGGGCTTCAATGTCTCATATGAAAATAAATAAACTTACTAGGCTTTAATTCTCTCAAGGTTCACAATGCTTTATTCATAAATAATGCTTAGGGCATTTAGAATAATAAATGGATGGATATTTTCTATAGTCTGGAGATCATGCTAGCTATGAAATTATGTTGTTGATCCCTTCACTATAACATCATTACAGTGAAGTAGGTCATAACTATCTATGGGTAGTTAAAATACTAGAGAAGAGCCATGGGGGATTTCTTGTTTCCACCACTTCCGGTATATACACATAATCCTTTATAATGTCTAATTCTGAGCAAAGATAAACCAACCACAGAGAAGCCCACTCTCAAATTAGCCCACCAGCGACCTCTTGAGGTCCTTTTATATTTTACAACCATGTGGGATAAAATGTTTGAAATGTGTGCATTAATTATAATAGAATGTTTCTTATTAAGTTTTCATAGAGAGAGCACAATTGGCAATCTAGACTTATACAAACTCTGAGTTGAGGGCAAAACGGTTTTTTTTTTTCACATTTTGATTTTTTTTAGGTTTGTTTTTAAGTCAGTCCTACCTCGGTTTAAAACAAGGCTAGATACACAAGCTTGCTCTGTTATATAGTAAAGAAATTTAAGTGGTTCGGGGAGTTATTTGTGGAGGAATATTCCAAAATAGCTCGCCTATCATTCCTAATTTTGCAGCCTCTAGGATAGTCCCTCTTGTATCCTTGGAAATGTGCTTGTCACCCCTTCTAGTCTTTCAACTACTGAACATTGGGTATTACCCTCATATTTCCAGTGCCCAGTGCAGTGTATATATCAAAGAAAGTTGTGTTAAAGGAGACAATGATCTTTACTTTAAAATTCTATCTTGAGAATAATATTAAGCCCATGCGTGTTCAGCAGCTTGGTAAGGTGCTGTGCAAAAGCCACTGTGTATTATCATTTGTGGACTTGTTACACTTTAAGGGACAGAAGCGTCCATCCAAGGCATTTGCAGTGGCCCAGGAAGCAGTGCCTTGCATCATGTATAAATAAGAGTAATTTCATGTGATAACAATAATCTCTATGGGGATCTAAATGTATCCCTGACTACAATCAGAATTTTGATCAGGCAGATAGGAAGCCAGTGGTTCTAAAAGAAAAATGGAGAGTAAGAAACCATAAAATTTGTTGCATCTTTTTGCTCTAAAAATCCATCTTAGTGTCAAAGATGGATCTTTCCTTACGATCATCTATACCGATGAATTTTAAATGTTTACTTGGGATTTTGCTGAAATACTATGTTCATAGCTTGTGAAACTCAATTGGCTCCACATTAAATATTGGACGGAGCCTTAAGAGTCCTCCACTAGGTAAAATATCATTAGAATTATTTAGAAAAGGTAAACCAAACAACCCAATATAGGATGAAATTTTGAAGATGAGGGTTCCAGCATTTATTGACAGGCATACCCTTGGTCTATTTCTTAACTGAATTCTAGATTTCCAAAATCTTCTGAACATTCAACTCCAATGTTCCACATACATTTCAAACTTTATGCGCAGTATTGAGATAACTTTGATGAAAAATAAAACTTTTCCACCTTTTAGCTACACTTCAGCTCCAGTGATATCCATTTTCAGTTTTCCTAAATTCAAGTCGCTTAACATATTCTCTTAACTCAGTTTGGGATTCCACTTTCTAGTGCTTTCATCCAGTTTTTAAGATTATGTTGGAAAGTCTACCAAATCCTTTCCCTCCCTTGTATTCCAAATCCAATCTCTTCATTTTAATTCCACCATATAGAAATTACCAGTTTCACTGTCCAGGCTGCTGAGCTTGAAGACATTCCAGGGAGAGGTTGACTGATTTGAGCTCAGCATCACCATCCCTATTCCCAGCACATACCTGCCACAGAGTCTAGGAATTAAAGGCAAAAAGGCTTTGGTGTTCAAGTTCTCACTTACCACTTTTTAATCATGTGATCTGATGCATTTTAAAATTCTCCTGGCCTTAGTTCATCCATGTATATAACTGGGATAAAAAATATTCTTAAAATGCTTTTTCTAAAATAAACTAGACATGGTATATTAATCAGTGGTTCCCCCACCTGGCACCTAATAAGCACTGACTGAAAGACAGTCTAAATTACATTGTTGGCTGGTGAGAGAGTGAATGAACTAAGGATCTGGCCATGATGGACAGCTGCAAGCCAAAAGTCAAACCTGCCTGGACACAGTGGTGCATGCCTGTGATCCCAGCAGCTCCAGGATCTGAGGTGGGAGAATTTCAAGTTCAAAGTCAGTCTCGGCAACTTAGCAAGACCCTGAGCAACTAAGTTAATGAGATCCTGTCTCAAAAATTTTTTGAAAAGGGTGGGGCTGAGAATGTAGCTAAGTAGTTAAGTGCCCCAGGGTTCAACCCCTGATACCAAAAGCCAAAATAAATAAATTAAATAGAAAGGCATTCTAGGTGAAAAAAAAAAAAAAACACTCTGAAAATGGGGAGTTGGGAAGGTGTGTTACACAGAGAAGATACTTTTGGAGTACAGGGTGGATGGAAGGTAGAGTAGGGTGCTGGGAGAGCTGATACTGGAGTCTCACCAAGCCCTGAAATGCAGGCTGAGGGGAGACCACCCAAGGGTCCTGGCTTGAGCTCTCAGCTTAATGACACTGAGAATTGAAAAGCTCCTTCACAGTCTTCCAGACCATTTTGTTTTTTTCTGAGAGCTTCAACACTAGTTGCTCATCAATCTGTCTTCTCGTACCTGTCACTTCAGTTCCAGAAGTACAATCTAATGGATTTGCCGGGCTCATGTTGTGATTCCTTCTCTTCCACTCCCTTGACTGAAATGGTCTTTTCATACTCCCTATGGGATATATGAATGGGAAGGTAGTTAAATGGAAAGATGTTGTTTTGTGGAGGTTGTGACTAAGGAAAAGGTGATATTAGCCCAGAAACATCTACTATTTGTGCTTTCAGTTGCACTTTTCTCTTTGTTTTGTTCTTTAATGAAGAAAAAGCTTTCCGTAATCTCGGAAGAGTCTTCAGCTACTGGACATTTCCAGGGACAACCATTAGGGTATATTTTCCTCCTTTTCTTCTTCACTATTTTTTCCTCTCCTACCTGTAGTTTCATCTTTTATAAATTAATAGGATTTGCTATGTTATTGATCACCCACTGTTTTCAACGTTCTGTAGGATGCCAATAGTATAGAGGTTAAAAATGGATCATAATATCACGACCACACACACACATTCAACCCCGTACACATATCTAGAATCTATTGTTAGTTTGAAATATTGATCTTACAGAAAAGCTGGAAATGGCCCAAAATAATGTATTAGAGAACCCAGCCCACGCAAAAAGGACATGAAGGATCTATGAAAAATGAAGTGTCCTTTCCCCATTTCTAATACACTGGATTGTGTAGAGGATGACAAAGAACTAGTGTCATGATCTCCTCTGCCTCTATTGCTTGGAAGATGCCGACTCAGCTCCTTCCTCAGAGCAGTTCAAAAGTTGTTTTCCTGAGAATACTTTGTATACTGAGTATACTTTGTATACTTTTTTTATTACTGTATCGCTCCAGTGCAGACTGTGAAACCTTTGTATGCAAGACAAACTATATTTTATTATTTTCTTTAATATATCAAACGATTGCATTGTATTATACATGTTATAATCTAGGCACTATTCTAAGTGCTTTTCAAATACCAAAACTCATTAATCCTCTTCATAGCCCTTTGATATTAAGACCAATTATCATCCCCATTTTTTCAGATTTGGAACATGAGATTCACAGGAATTAAGTAACTTGCCCAAGTTCATGAACTAACAATTGGTGAAGATGGGGTGAAAACTAGACTGTCAGGCTGGAGAGCTTCTTCTTTCAAGAACTCCTCTGTGCTAAAGATCAGTTGCACCTCAAGTTAGCACAAGGTCTGGCACATAAAGAGTCATCAAATAACATATTTATCTTGTTAGTTTTCTGCTGATACAAATGTCTATATATCTCTTGTTTCTGTCCCACTAAGCCATGAGCTCTCAGAGCGTAGGAGTCTTCTTGGACTTTGAGTAACATCTCCAGCTTCTGAAATTGTGCCTGGACATGTACTCAACAGCTACTTATTTAAAGGACAAATGAAGGAGCCAATGAATGACTAAGCTTCACATTAAAAAAAGCAGACTTTTAAAGGAATCATCAGACCCTTTTGTATTAGTTTACTCTTGCTGTTGTAACAAATTATCTAAAACATAGTTGCTCAAGAAAAACTGCCATCTGACAGTTCTGTGTGTTAGAAGTCTAACACCAGTCTCAGGATGCTAAGATCATTAAGCAGCTGGACTGTGTGCCTTTGGGGGGCTCCAGGGAGAAGGTGCTCTTTCCTGCCTCCAGATGGCCCTGTTGGGCTTGGGTCAGGGAACACTTCCCATCATTACACCTAACAGTATTGCATCCTTTTGTGCCTCTTGCATAAACATCTTTACTCTTTCTCCTCTTCTGCCTCCCTCTTCCACTTCTAAGGAGCCTTGTGAGTACTCTCGGTCCCTTTAATAGTGCAGGACAATTCCTTTTGTGTCATTCATCCTAACATTGTGACAGCTACAGGGATTAGGAAGGGCCATTATTTTGGCTCTCATACATCCGCATCTTTACAAATTTCTCTGATTCCCCCATGCCTATTCCTTCACTTCATCTACAAATGAATTCCTTGTGGTTGTTTTTTTACCCTCCGTGTAGTACTGCTTTCTCTCAGTTTGTACTGTGATTACATGTGCACACATTCTATTCCCAACCACATAACAGGTCTACTCATTGCAAAGAGAAGCACACACCCAGAACTCACAGAGGAACTCACAGGACTTTGTGCATAGACTTAACAACATTTTTTTGAAGAGGACCCTCACATAGTTTTAGTTTGGATTTTTATCCATCAATTCTGAAAAATAAAGTAGATATGGAAGTTTCAACTGTATCAAATATATTTATAAAGAACTAGTTAAAAAAAAATGAGAGACCTCCAGTGGTCAAAACTACATATGCAAATACCCATTGTTATTTACTCAGTATTTTCCCTCTCCAAAGAACATATAAAAACAATCTTCTTTTCATAAACAGATCTGATTTGATCATTCTCTACTACTATAATATTACAAAATTATGATTAGCATTATGGGGAGAATAGATGTTATTTTTCAACTAGAGCATTATAATACATAATAGTTGGGTTCATTTTGGCCAAACCATATATGCAGAGAATGTGATTTTACTCTATTTCAGTCCCTGGCGCCTTCACCTTTGCCTTGCCCTTCTCTCACTCTTCTTCCTCTACTCTAATGATCTTCCTTTAACTCATTTATTTTTCATTGAAGCTTTGTACACATACATAAAGGTAGATTGCACTGTGATACATTTATAAATGCATGTAGCATGATTTTGCTAAATTCATCTCACAGACTTTCACTTTCCCATCCCTCCTCACTCCCCATTGATCTCCTACTCCTACTTCATGGATACTCCCTATATTTTTATGATAGCTGATCCCCCCTCCATTTCTTTCCTTTAGTTTGCTCTAACCTACAAATATGAGAAAAAACATTTAACCTTTGACTTTCTGAGTCTGACTTATTTCACTTAGCATAATGTTCTTCACTTAAATCCATACCAACAAATGCCATAATTTGAATCTTCTTTATGACTGAGTAAAACTCTATTGTGTGTATATATATTGTTTATCAATACACCTATTGATGGACATCTGGGCTGGTTCCATAATTTTACCATTGTGAATTGTGTTGCTCTAAATGTTGATGTGACTATATTGCTATAGCATGCTGACTTTAGTTCTTTTGGACAGATACCAAAGAGTGGTTTAGCTAGGTTATATGGTGATTCTATTCCTAGTGTATTTTTGAAGAATTTCCATACCCTTTTCAGAGTGGTTGTACTAATTTCCAGTCCCTCAAATAATGTACAAATCTTCATTTCCCCCTACATCCTTGCCAGCATTTTTTTGTTATTAGTGTTCTTAATTATAGTCATTTTGTCTGGAGTGATATGAAATCTTAATGCAATTTTGATTTGCATTTCCTGGATTATCAGAGATGGAGCATTTTTTTTAATGTATTTGTTGGCCATTTGTGTTTCTTTGTTTGAGAATGGTCTGTTTAGTTCTTTTGCCCATTTCTTGATTGAGCTATTTGTTATTTTTGTTCTTGTTTTGGTGTTAAATTTTTGAGCTCTTTATTCTGGATATTAATTCCCTGTCAGAGAAGAATCTGGCAAAGATTTTCTCCCATTCTGTAGGCTCTCTCTTCACACTCTTAATCATTCCCTTTGCTGTGCAGAAATATTTCAATTTAATGACCTCTCACTAATTTATTCTTGGTTTTATTTCTTGAGCTTTAGGAGACTTGATAAGGAAATTGGTGCCTTCACCAATATGATATAGTGTTAACCCCTAAGTTTTCTGCTAGTAGTTGCAAAGTCTCTAGTCTAATTCCTAAGTCCATCGTCTACTTTGATTTGACTTTTATGCATGATGAGAGATAGGGATCAAGTTTCACTCTTCTACATATCGATTCTCAGCACCATTCATTTAAAAGGTTATCTTCTCTCCAATACATATATTTGGCACCTTGTATGGAATGCCTATATTAAATAGAATTAATAAGAATGAAGACCCATGTCTTGTTCCTAATTTTAGAGGAAATACTTTTCAGTTTTTCTCTAGTCAGTATAATATTGGCTTTGAGTTTATCATACATAGCCTTTATAAATTAAGGTAGTTCCTTCTTTTCCTAGTTTCTCCAGGGTTTTTAATATGAATGGGTGCTGGATTTTATTAAAGGACATTTTTCTTCATCTATTGAGATTATCATATTATTCTTGTCCTTAATTCTATTCATGTGGTGAATTATTAATTTGTGTATGTTGATCCAGTCTTGCATGCCTGGGATTAAACCTACTTGTTAATGGTTTATTATCTCCTTGATATGTTTTTTAATTTGGTTTACTGTTATTTTATTAAGGATTTTTGTCTGTGTTCTTCAGGGATATTTTTTATTTTTTATTTTTTTTTTACAGACTGCATATTGATTCATTGTACACAAATGGGGTACAAATTTTCATTTCTATGGTTGTGCATGATGTAGATTCATACCATTCATATAATCATACTCGTACATAGGGTAATGATGTCTGTCACATTCCACCATCTTTCATATCCCTGCCCCCTCCCCCTTCTCATTTCCCTCTACATAGTCTAAAGCTCCTCCATTCTTCTCTTACCCTCACCCTCCCCACCCCCATTATGTATCATCATCCACTTATCAGGGAAAAATTCAGTCTTTGGTTTTTTGGGATTGGCTTATTTCACTTAGCATGATATTCTCCAATACCATCCATTTACCTGCAAATGTCATAATTTTATTTTCTTTATGGCTGAATAATATTCCATTGTTTATATATACCACAGCTTCTTTATCCATTCATCTGTTGAAGGGTATCTAGGTTGGTTCCACAATCCAGCTATTATAAATTGAGCAGTTATATTGATGAGGCTGCATCATTAGAGTATGCTGATTTTAAATCCTGTGGGTATAAACCAAGGAATGGGTTAGCTGGGTCAAATGGTGATTCCATTCCAAGTTTTCTGAGGAATCTCCATAGTGCTTTCTATAATCATTGTACCAATCTGCAGTCCCATAAGCAATGTATGAATGTATCTTTTCCCTCACATCCTTGCCAACATTTATTGTTGCTTTTATTCTTGATAATGGCCATTCTGACTATGACATGAAGTCTTAGAGTAGTTTTGATTTGAATTTCACTAATTGTTACTGATGTTAAACATTTTTTCTTATATTTGTTGATCAATTGTATTTCTTCTTCTGTGAAGTGTCTGTTCAGTTCCTTAGTTCATTTATTGTTTGTTTTTTTTTTTTTTTTTTTTTTTTGGTGTTAAGTTTTTTAAGTTTGTTGAGTTCTTTATATATCCTGGAGATTAATGCTCTATCTGAGGTGAATGTGGTAAACTTCTTCTCCCATTCTGTAGGCTCTCACTTCATGGAGTATAAATTTTTAAAATAGTTTCTAACAATTTTCAGAATTTCCAAATCATCTGTGGTGATATCTCCTTTTTCATCTCTATATTTGTTTATCTTCTCTCTCTTTGTTTTGGTTAGTTTGACTAAGGGTTTATCATTCTTATTTATCTTTTTGAAGAACCAATTCTTTGCTGCGTTGATTCTGTGTGTTTTTTTATTCATTATAATTTTATTAATTTCCACTCTGATCTTAATTTCTTCCTCTCTTCTAGTTTATCCTTGTCATATAATATTTTTGTTTCTTCATCAATTTTGAAAGAGAGCTAGCATATAGCAAAATTGGCTAACAACAATTGTCTACTTTTTGAGTTTGGAATATCTCATTCCAGTTCCTTCTTGATTTTAAGGTCTGAGCTGACAAGTCAGAATTGAGCTTTATTGGTTTGGCTCTAAATGTGAACTGATGTTTTTCTTTTGCAATTGTTAATATTATTTCCTTATTTTCTGCATTAGGCATTTGTTTATGATATGTCTTGGAGAGATTCTGTTTTGATATTCTCTATTTAGGCTCCTATATGTATCTTTTATTTGGATGTCCATCTCCTTTTTTATAGGGGAAAATATTTACTGTCTCACAGAATTTACTTAATATCTTTAGCCTGTATCTCCATGTTCTCTTCTATCCCATTGACTCTCAAGTTTTTTCTATGGGAGCTGTCCCAGAGTTCTTAGATACTCTGATATGGTGATTCTTTTCCTTTATTGTATGCTAAGTATTTGAATTCATATACCTTGTCTTCCATGCTTGAATTTCTATCTTCTAGAACTGAAGTTCTATGCAATCAAATTGATTGGTGAGGCAATCAAGTGAATTTTTAATTTGATTGTGTATTTCATTGCCAGGTTTTAAAATTTTTTTTCTAATATCTCTATTTCTTTTCGTAAATGGTCTTCTATCTCCTGTATTTTCTCTCCTAATTCATTCTTTATATCATTTTTTAGTTCATTGAATATTTTAATAATCAGTATTTCATAAATTTTTTTTCTGGAATTTTATCCACTTTCATATCTATCCATGAGATTCTTGCAATAGGGTCTCTACTCTGTGAATTTGAAGTGTCTCAATCATTTTTCCAGCCCCTTTTGGAGGAAGGGAGAGTAAGGAATAGCAATCTGTTAGCAATAGATGTACAACTTTAAGATAAATGACCAGAGTCTATTTTGACATCTAAAGCACTGATTATCACATGTATAGAAATGGTGGGGTCAACATTTAACATCAGCACCAGCAATAAAAAATTATTTACTATATCAGGCAATAACAGCAGGTGTCTACTATATCATCCACTTTATTAATAATCACAACATGAATGGGGTAAGAATTAAATTAAAAATATATAACTCTATCCAATAAGCAGATTATGTTTTTATTATTGAAGAAAAAAATAGGGTAAGAAAGCAGGAGAATGTTTAAAATTTTTGAAAACAGAGGAGAGGCAGAAAATAGATAGTAGATGACATTTATAAGGAAGGAGCAGTAGAAAAATAACTAAAGGAAAAGTAATAAAAAAGGAAGAGGGAACAGGAAAAATTTGGCTGTTAGTTGGGGAAGAGAGAGAAAGAAGGTAATAAGAGAAACAAAAATTAAGGTCTGAAGAAACAAATATAAGATTAAAACAACTGAAACCCACATATAATTTTACCCCACATAAATCAAATCAAGGCCAAAAAATGGGTGAAGCAGAGGTCAATACAGTGAAGGTAAACTTATATGAATATATGTATATATTTTATCCTATCTACACAGCAAGAATAAGTACACATACCACACACACACACATACAAACATAATCACACAAAATGGAAAAAAGCAAAAACTGAGAAAATGAAATCAAATTTGTAAAAATTTCTAAAATTAAAATTTAAAAAGACTACAAACAATGGAGGATGTGAAAAAAAAAAGATAAAAATTTTAAATAAGAAATAAAGGTCTTATTTCTATTCAAGTGGTCAAAAGAGTTGGTATGTATGTATTTTCATTCTTTGTATTTATTTTGAGGATCTGTGACCCTGGGTGAAGGGATACGGGTTGTTAAGTTCAAAATCTTGGTGTTCCTCACCTAGATACCAGGTGTTGTGGCTAGCTGGTTGTAGTAGATCTCAGTTTCTCATCTCCCAGTGTAGGATAGGCTAGACTGGAATGTGCTGGCAAATTGTGTATTCCTAGGGGAGGCAGGTTGGTGCAGAGTTCTAAGTTGGAAGTTCCAGTAGTTGAGATTTAATCCTGGATGATGTCTGGAACTCCATCAGTAGGTATTTGATATTTAAATCACAACCCCTGTTGCTGGGAGATGCCGGTCTCTTTTAGATGACTGGGTCTCAAGGGCCTTGTATAAATTCCACTTCTAAGACAGTCTAAACCTCCACATGTTTCACATCACCACTATGGAATGAGAATTACAGAGGATCAGATCCAGAGTACAGATGTTTCTGTCTGGCCATTATTAGCATCTTCCCAATAGATCTCATGGAATGCCAGCAACAAAGGCCTCTCCCTCTCCCTCTCCCTCTCCCTCTCCCTCTCCCCCTCCCCTCCCCCTCCCTCCTCCTTTGGTATCTGGAGCCTGGATGCCCCAGGCACAATTCTCTTTGAGCCTGTTTCACTCACACTGGTCAAGGCACACTCTTGGGCACACAGTAGGCAACTCCTGGGTCAGGCTGGCAACTTCCTTTATGAGTTCCCAATCTTATGTCTCTGCTTACAGCCATGCAGTACTTATAAGTAGTTCCCAAGCTGGTGATCCCAGTTGCTATGAAACCATCTGCCCATGGACCAAGAAAGTTTGGTTACTCTTCACTCGACAACTTTCCCAACCAATTCTAGGTCCATTAAGATCAGTCTCCCTCTGAATTGCACATGTTTCTCAATCAATGTTTTTCACCACCCTTCTCTTTCTCTCTGCCTGTGGTATCCCACCTCTTCAGCAGCCAAGGCTGCAACCTTCACCACCACTGCCACTGCCAGCCAAGTAGATGTGCCTCTAACATGTTATTTCTAATATTATGTTTGAAGTTTCTGACTTCTGAGCCTCTGTGGTTTCTTTTACTGTCCTGTATTGAATTTCAGAGCGTTCTCTTGGCTACCCGACTTGCCGAGGAGCAGTCTTTCTGCTTTCTAACCAGGAAGTGAGGAATTGCTAGGAAGCACACCCTTCCTCCAATCTGCCATTCTCTCTCTCCCCACGATAGTATCCTCAAAGAGAATATTTTAACAGCTGCTTAGTGCTTACTACATAGCTCTAGTTTATGTAGTAGTCCTTTATTGTTCAAAACTTACATTTTCTTCATTTTTGTTACAAATTAGGTCTTTGTATAAAGGTTTTTCTCTATTTCTGTTAATTTTCTCAGACCCAATTACTAGAAACAAAATTAGTGTCCATAAAGTACACAAAAAGATGTCCTGTACTGTCATCACATTCTCATCCATAAAGTTTCGTTATTTTTCTCATTACTGATTTGAAGTTATATTTCATTGATAATTTGTAAGTTTTAAAATCATGGATTTAAAAGACTGACCAAATAAGTTTCTTCTCAGAGCTTCATTATGCACATTAGATTATTAAAAGGATGGAGGGATTGTATTTAGTGTAGCCCAAAGTAGTTGCCAACAGAATTTTTTTTCCAAGTGCAACATGTTTTGGGGAATTCAGTTTTGCCGCACTAGATAATTGTCAGGTTGTAACAGTAAAAAAGAGGAAATGGGGTGTGAGGTGACATTTCAGGAGTGAAGCATTCTCTTCAGAAGACGTTTCCTATGAAATAATAAAGAAAAGACAATTTAACACTTCCCCCAAAAAAATGAAAAAGGAGGGAGCGAGTACATCAATTGAGAATCTACACTAATAAACACCTAAGAAAGTAAAAATTAACATATGCTGGAACAATTATGTCTTAATTAAATGGTTTCAGCAAGTCCCGTGAGACCTCGACAGCCTAAAAACATTAAGAACTGCTAGGAAAAAATGAGCATATTTTGAAGAGAATATAACAAAACTTAATGAAGACATTAAGATTACTATAATTAAATGGTCTCCAAATGTAATTATTTCCCTAGAGTTGAGGAAAAACTTCCACATGTGAGACTATATTCTGAATAATCAGACAAATTAAATGGGAAAAATAAAAATAACAGATCTGCTTTGAATTTAGCTACCAATCATTGCTGCTGAGACACTGGGTAAACCCTCATGGGCCAATAATCTGCTCCCTCTCTTGGCAGATGGAGACAATGAAGCTACCTGCCTCAGTGTCTCTATGGCATATGGCATAAAATTTTGCCATATATATTAACAGCTGGAAATTTGAAAAATTGCTATTTTCTACCCCTACATGGCAAAGGTGGGAGAAAGTTAATATTTCTTTAATGCATTTTTGTAAAAGGTAGCATTTAAAGGAAACAAGTCTTTAGACATGAGGTTTATTCTCTCCTTACTTAACCAAGTAGTACTTGCAGACCTATATAACTTCAATTATGAAGATATTTGTTAAACCTTTCCTATATATTCAAATATGGATTAATAACTTTCAAATAATGTAAAAATTATATGTATAGTATATTATAGTATAAAAAGTAAGATACATGTTTGACTCCTAGCACCCACCTTTTCCTGGTTATGTAAACTCAGACAAGCCACTTCACTTCTGTGATTATTCCCTTTTACTAATTTGTAAAATTATTAAGTAATGAATATTCCTTTTCAGAGTTCTTAAGTGGTTAATATTAGTACATAAGAAAACAATTAATAAACTATAAGGTATTTGCAAAAGTCTATAATTATTCAAGGAAAATTGGCAAGAGGAAAAAAAAAGATCTGCACTGTAATTCTGACAGTATCAAGTTCTTCATTTCTAAACACTAAAATTATTGAAAATCTAATCAGGAAACATTTCTACCCCCTGCTCTTAGGAAATGCTTAACCAAGCAGTCACTTTTCCTATATAAAGATTCAGATCTTCTCTATTTCCATGAATCAATACTATCCATCCCCTCTCCTGTTTCTTCATTAGAGATCTGAATAATTTTGGTCCCATAACAGCACATCACCTGTGGTATAATTTCTCACATTGCTCCAGCATTAGAATGAATACCTACAATGCTTCCGTCTGACTTTGAAGTACCCTCAGACAAGGTATACAATGTATTTCTCTACCTATTAATACTAAACTTGATCACATGACTTGATTAGGCAAATGAAATTAGGAAGAAAGTTTCAACTATAGCCAAGGTTGCCAAGGATAGCATGCTTTCCTACAATTTTTCTTGGAATCCTGTAATCTACAAAAAGAAAGTGCCCCAGGCAGCCTTTACTTCAAAAAGAATATGGAGACATATGGAGCATGTTAGGAGTAAGTTTAAAATTTTAAAAAGTGCCAACTGTTTTACAGAACAGTCATTTCATTTTACATTCCCATCAGTAATGTCTGGTAGCATATTTGTGATTGTAATTTGCATTTTCCTGATGACTAAAGATGTTAAACGCTTCCTATGTGCTGATTGGGCCCCTATCCATCTTCTTTTATAATATCTGTTCAAATGTTTTGCCTGTTTTTGTTTGTCTTATTACTAAGTTGTGTTCTTATTTATTCTGGATGCAAGTTCTTTAGTAGATATATATATATATATCTATATATATATATATATAGATCAGTGTTTGTGTGTGCTCTGTGTGTGTGTGACATAAAAATTGAACCACTGTATATTGTCCCACAAAACTATGAAACTCTTCATTCTTCTATGCTTTCTTTCTCTTTTCTAGAGTACTTAATTTCAATTGATTTATCTTCAAGTTCACTAATTTCTCTCCCATCATCCATGTTTTTGAGGCATCTGCAAGTAGTTTTGACTTAATTACTGCAGTTTTCAAGTCTAAAATTTCCTCTTTTCCTCATATTTTCCATATCCATTGAGATTCCCTCTGTGTTCATTGATTAAAATCAGTTTTCTGTAATTCTATGAATATATATTCCCTTAATTACATAAAACATCTGTAATAGATGCCTTAAAGTCATCCTTCTAAGGCAAAATCTGTGAGCATTCAGTTATTTCAGAAAGTAGCCAATTCAAAAACCTCCCACTTGCAGTCTCTGTCTTTCCCGGTCAACCTTCCCTGATCTCTGCCTGTTTGCACTGAGTCACTCAGATTTCCACCTCACTTGAATAGGCGAGGAGACAGAAATTTAGGCAAATTTGTGCCTTTCAACATTTTTCTCATTGCCAGAATATAATTTCAGTGCTGATCTCTTACTCATTACCTGGAGTAATCAGGCAATCTCTTTCTACTACCTTCACCAGGAGATTAAACTAATATCCTCAGCAAAAACAGAGAAAGAAAGAAAAAAGGAAAGAGCCACAAACCCTTAGCTCTTAAGTACTGAAGTTGTTTTCATTTTTTTTTTTTTTTTATTGGTACTGGGGATTGAACCTGGGGTGCCTAACCACTGAGCAACCTCCCAGTTCTTTTTAGATTTTATTTTGAGACACAGTGTCATTGAGTTGCTTAGGCCTAAGTTGGTGAGGTTGGCTTTGAACTTTCAATCCTCCTGCCTCAGCTTCCTGAGTTGGTAGGATTATAGGCGTCACCACTACATCTGACTGAAGCGGAAGATAGTTTTAAGAGTAAACTCCAAGATTTCATCTGCTGTTTGATTTTCTAGTACCTTTAAACATTCTCCCTAATATTATGTACCCCATGACAGGATGGGGAACATAGGATGACTCACTACAAAACATTACCAGCATTCACTTTAATATTTTATTTAAAAAATATGTATATGGGACTAAGTCTTCCATTTGTTTCTGGTTTGCTGCTTAGATGTTGGTTATTATTCTTGCAGGAGTCATATCCATAAATGACTTTTGTTAATGCCTAGATCTTATTACTATGAAGTGGAATGACAATTTAAAATACTTGTGAAGGTATTTGAGTATCAAACCCTAACTATGATGTTTCTAATCATTGACCATCATCTTACCAAACAAAGTTGTATAATTTTTGTTCATCTTCTTCATAGCCTTCCCAAAGCACTCAAAATTATTTGTATTCTCATATTCTATATACTTAAATTTCATTAAATTATACAATTACAATATTCTGTACAACCACATAAATAGTATTTGGGAAAACATACCTAAATCTTGACTTGCAAAAATAATAGTTTTGCAGGATACAGCATGTGAGCTGCTAGAGTGCTCTATAGGCATCAAGGGGTCAGTGTTTGTTCATCCATCAGTACATTTTACAGAGGAAATGGAGTCAGATATTAATTGGATGAGTTAAATACAAGTCTATTAAGAGTGCTTCACCATTTTATATCTGAATAATTTGAAATTCAGAAAAAGTTGTGATACTTTTCCCAAGGTCAAACGACTGGTAAGTTCCAAATAGTCATTGGAAATCGGGTCCTTCCTGATTCTGGGCTTTCACATTTTGATAAAATCTTTTTTTTTTTTTTTTTAAATCTACTAACAAGATTCAGTTCCTTTATTTTAAATTTTTTTTTATTTTATTGTAAACAAATGGGATACATGTTGTTTCTCTGCTTGTACATGGCATAAAGGCATACCATTTATGTAATCATAAATTTACATAGAGTAATGTTGTTTGATTCATTCTGTTATTTTTTCCCTTTCCCCCCACCCCTCCCACCCCTCTTTTCCCTCTATACAGTGCTTCCTTCCTCCATACTTGCCCCCCTCCCTAACTCTAACTCTAACCCTAACACTAACCCTTCCCTCCCTCCATTATGTGTCATCATCCACTTATTAGCGATATCATTCGTCCTTTGGCTTTTTGAGATTGGCTTATCTCACTTAGCATGATATTCTCCAATTTCATCCATTTGCCTGCAAATGCCATAATTTTATCATTCTTTATGGCTGAGCAATATTCCATTGTATATATATACCAAGTTTCTTTATCCACTCATCAATTGAAGGGCATCTAGGTTGGTTCCACAGTCTGGCTATTGTGAATTGAGCAGCTATGAACATTGATGTGGCTGTATATCTGTAGTATGCTGATTTTAAGTCCTTTGGGTATAGGCCTAGGAGTGGGATAGCTGGGTCAAATGGAGGGTCCATTCCAAGTTTTCTAAGGAATCTCCACACTGCTTTCCAGAGTGGCTGCACTAATTTGCAACCCCACCAGCAATGTATGAGTGTACCTTTCTCCCCACATCCTCGCCAACACCTGTTGTTGCTCATATTCTTGATAATCGCCAATCTAATTGGGATGAGATGGAATCTTAGGGTGGTTTTGATTTGCATTTCTCTTACTACTAGAGATGTTGAACATTTTTCCATGTGTTTGTTGATTGCTTGTAGATCTTCTTCTGTGAAGTGTCTATTCATTTCCTTAGCCCATTTGTTGACCGGATTATTTGAATTCTTGGAGTAGAGTTTTTTGAGTTCTTTATAGATTCTGGAAATTAGTGCTCCATCTGAAGTATGAGTGGCAAAGATATTCTCCCACTCTGTAGACTCTTTCTTCGCATTGCTGATAGTTTCCTTTGCTGAGAGAAAGCTTTTTAGTTTGAATCTATCCCAGTTATTGATTCTTGCTTTTATTTCTTGTGCTATGGGAGTCCTGTTAAGGAAGTCTGGTCCTAAGCCGACATGTTGAAGATCTGGACCTACTTTTTCTTCTATAATCTGCAGGGACTCTGGTCTGATTCCAAGGTCCTTAATCCATTTTGAGTTTAGTTTCATGCATGGTGAGAGATATGGGTTTAGTTTCATTCTGTTGCATATGGATTTCCAATTCTCCCAGCACCATTTGTTGAAGAGGCTATCTTTTCTCCATTGCATATTTTTGGCCCCTTTGTCTAGTATGAGAAAATTGTATTTATTTGGGTTTGTGTCCGTGTCCTCTATTCTGTACCATTGATCTACCTTTCTATTTTGGTACCAATACCATGCCGTTTTTGTTACTATTGCTTTGTAGTAGAGTTGAAGATCTGGTATTGCAATACCCCCTGTTTCACTCTTCCTGCTAAGGATTGCTTTAGCTATTCTGGGTTTCTTATTCTTCCAGATGAATTTCATAATTGCTTGCTCCATTTCTGTAAGGTTCGTCATTGGGATTTTAATTGGAATTGCATTGAATTTGTATAGCACGTTAGGTAGTATGGCCATTTTGACAATATTAATTCTTCCTATCCAAGAACATGGAAGATCTTTCCATCTTCTAAGGTGTTCTTTAATTTCTTTCTTTAGTGTCCTCAATTCAGACAATGTGAACTTCAAGCCAAAGTTAGTCAGAAGGGATAAAGAAGGTCATTTCATACTGCTTAAGGGAAGCATAAATCAGCAAGATATAACAATCATAAACATCTATGCCCCAAACAGTGGCTCATCCATGTATGTCAAACAAATCCTTCTCAATTGCAGAAACTAAATAGACCATAACACAATAATACTAGGTGATTTTAACACGCCTCTCTCACCACTGGACAGATCTTCCAGACAAAAATTGAACAAAGAAACCATAGATCTCAATAATACAATCAATAATTTAGACTTAACGGACATTTATAGAATATACCATCCAACCAAGAGCGAATACACTTTCTTCTCAGCAGCACATGGATCCTTCTCTAAAATAGACCATATATTATGCCACAAAGCTAATGTTAGCAAATACAAGAAGATAGAGACACTACCATGTATTCTATCAGATCATAATGGATTGAAGTTAGAAATAAATGAAAGAGTAAAACACAGAAACTATTCCAACATCTGGAGATTAAACAATATGCTATTATATGATGAATGGATAACAGAAGATATTAGGAAGGAAATTAAAAAATTCTTAGAGGTAAATGAGAACAAAGAAACATCATATCAAAATCTCTGGGACACTATGAAAGCAGTACTTAGAGGGAAATTTATTTCATAGAGTGCATTTAATAAAAGAAGTAAAACTCAACAAATAAACGACCTAACACTACAGCTCAAAGCCCTAGGAAAAGAAGAACAGATCAGCACCAAAAGTAGTAGAAGACAGGAAATAGTTAAACTCAGAGCTGAAATCAATGAAATTGAAACAAAAGAAACAATACAAAAAATTGACAAAATAAATAGTTGGTTCTTCGAAAAAATAAACAAAATTGATAAACCTTTAGCCACACTAACAAAGAGAAGACGAGAGAAAACCCAAATCACTAAAATTCGGAATGAACAAGGAAATATCACAACAGACAGGATTGAAATACAAAACATAATTAGAAGCTATTTTGAAAATCTATACTCCAACAAA
Organism: Sciurus vulgaris; assembly: GCF_902686455.1. Taxonomy (NCBI): domain Eukaryota; kingdom Metazoa; phylum Chordata; class Mammalia; order Rodentia; family Sciuridae; genus Sciurus; species Sciurus vulgaris. The sequence continues at coordinate 79,524,793 of NC_136472.1, forward strand.
ATAGAAAATTTCGAAGACATCAACAGGTTTCTAGAGACATATGAATTGCCTAAACTGAACGAGGAGGACATACACAATTTAAATAGACCAATTTCAAGTATTGAAATAGAAGTCATCAAAAGCCTACCAACAAAGAAAAGTCCGGGACCACATGGGTTCTCAGTCGAGTTCTACAAAACCTTTAAAGAAGAGCTCATTCCCATACTTCTCAAAGTATTCCATGAAATAGAAGAGGAGGGAACCCTCCCAAACTCATTCTATGAAGCCAATATCACACTGATACCTAAACCAGACAGAGACTCATCAAGGAAAGAAAATTTCAGACCAATATCCTTAATGAACATTGACGCAAAAGTTGTCAACAAAATTTTAGCAAATCGCATACAAAAATATATTAAAAAGATAGTGCACCATGATCAAGTGGGTTTCATCCCAGGGATGCAAGGTTGGTTCAACATCAGGAAATCAATAAATGTCATTCACCATATCAACAGACTTAAAGTCAAGAATCACATGATTATTTCAATAGATGCAGAAAAAGCATTTGATAAAATTCAGCACCCCTTCATGCTCAAAACACTAGAAAAAATCAGGGTAGTGGGAACATTCCTTAACATTGTAAAGGCCATTTATGCTAAGCCCATGGCTAATATCATTCTAAATGGTGAAAAACTGAAAGCATTCCCCCTAAAAACTGGAACAAGTCAGGGATGCCCTCTTTCACCACTTCTATTCAACATCGTTCTTGAGACTCTAGCCAGAGCAATTAGACAAACCAAAGAAATTAAAGGGATACGGATTGGAAAAGAAGAACTCAAACTATCCCTGTTCGCTGATGACATGATTATATATTTAGAGGAACCTGGAAATTCCACCAGAAAACTCTTAGAACTCATAAGTGAATTCAGTGAAGTAGCAGGTTACAAGATCAATGCTCATAAATCCAACGCATTTTTATACATAAGTGATGAATCTTCAGAAAGAGAAATTAGGAAAACTACCCCATTCACAGTAGTATCGAAAAAAATAAAATACTTGGGAATCAATCTCACAAAAGAGGTGAAAACCTCTACAATGAGAACTATACAATACTAAGGAAAGAAATTAAAGAACACCTTAAAAGATGGAAAGATCTTCCATGTTCTTGGATAGGAAAAACTTTTTGTACTCTGCGTGTCTTTGCCATTTCTAATTCACTATAGAAAAACATGACTCAGAAAAATCCCAAGATTTTTCTTCTAATCTATGGTGTTTGATTATTCTGCAAGGTGTTGACATTCAGTCCATTGTAGATTAGATAGAAAATGCATCAGGGACTCTTGCAACACAGCATGAAATTGCATCTAGCCACATGAAGTAATTGACTGAATGACAAAGTTTTCAACATAATCTAGTTGAACCAAAATTAAATCTTACAGACAAATTAAATCTTACAGACATGGGTCTTTCTATTTCTTTTTCTTTACTGAAAGCTAGTCAAGTCACTCATTTCCTTTTGTCCACTATTCAAACATGCTTTAAATTGCAAAGTACACACTGCATTTGGCTGTGTAATTGTACAAATTTTGCTTGGGAAAGTGTAATGCAAGCAAAATCATTCTCCTGAGTTATAGAATTTTGTTTTATATTTATCCCTAAGATCTATAATATTAAAATATATATATTTATATTTGCATCAACCTTGATCTCAGTATCAGTCAGCTGTGTATATTAAAATTCCTATTTTCCCTTTCATAATGATTACAGATTAGACATGATAGAAATCAACCAGAAAATTTGCTTCCTGAAAATTATCAGCCATGATAGAGACAAAAAGACTCATAAAAACCTAAAGTAGAACCTATTTTAGGTACCATTTAGTTCAATTGTTTCCAATCTTTTATTCTCATATTCCTTCCTACTTGTTATGGTTCGGGTGTAAGGTGTCCCCCAAAAGCTCATGTGTGAGACAATGCAAGACAGTTTAGAGGTGAAATGATTGTAAAAGCTGACTAAAAGAGAAGTTGGTATTGATAAGTGGGGACATTGCTGTGACTAACCGGACCATGTGGTTTAGAAGCTTCTGGAGCTTTTTGGAATTTATAGGAGGAACATCAAAATGCATAGCAATGAAAACTGGAAAAGCTTTAGAATGTTGTAAGTGGAACTTAATGAGTGATTCCAATGGAAGTTCAGAAGACCAGAATGCCAGTAGGATTGCTGATAGTAAAGACAAGGCTCATGAGGTTTCAGAAGAGAAGGACTCTCACAGAAATTGGACTAGAAGCCATTCATGTTACCTTCTGGCTAAAAAGTTATTTACATTTTGCCCATGCCCTGAGACACACAACATACACACAACACACACAATCACATCAGTAGTTACCTGGATATACAGATGGGTGAGAAGAAAGAAGGGAAAAGTTGCAAAAGGAAGGAGCAAATATTCAATATATATGACCAATTGCACAGTAGGATTTATCAAAATGTATCAATTTAAATTAAAAAATACAACTACCAAAGTTAATAAAACAGATGTATATATACATCCTTGTAATGAGAAGTCCTTTCTATAGCTCTTTGAATGAAATAACTCTTTAAACAGATGAATAAATTCCCCAAAATTTTCAGTTGTTTTTTAAAATAATATAGACAAAAACACCACAAGTAAAGTCAAAAGACAATCATAAACTGGAAAAATACTTGATGTTTATGATAGAAAAGGTTATTTAAATATGCAAACATCATCCAGAAATCTGGAAAAAAAGGGCACACAACTCAATGAAAAGGAGCTCAGAAGGCATAATGAGACACTTTATATAAAAATAAGCATTCAGGGCTGGGGATATAGCTCAGTTGGTAGAGTGCTGGCCTCGCATGCACAAAGCCCTGGGTTCAATCCCGAATACCATGAAATAAATAAATAAATAAATAAATAAATAAATATAAAAATAAACATTCACAACCCTTGTATATATGGACAGATGCTCAACTTTACCTAGAAAAACGGACATGAAAGGAGATGCTGTTTTTCACCTGTCAAATTAGCAAAAATTCAAATGTGCCAACACATAAGACTGTGGGACAAAGAAGCAAAAGTCTTTAATTGTTTTGGGGAACATAAAAATGGAATAATCTTGTGTAGAGTAAATGGACAACAACTTTCAACATAACATGTGCACTTACCCTTTGCCTGACAATTTTACTATTTGAAATTTATACTAAAAATATCCCTGCTCATAAAAAAACACATATTTATGAGGATATATATTGTAGCCTTGTTTATAATAGCACAGGCCCCCTTGGAAATAAGAGAATGTACATCAAGATGTTAAATAAATGACTAATTCTGTTTCCCACATGCTTGTATATGTGTACACACACACACGTCAACTCCAATTCTTTATCTTGAATTTCAAGTTTTGGCCTTTGAAAACTAGTGATGGTTACTAAGCACTTCAAGGTTATTGACATCTGTGGGCCTTTACATATCTCGTTTCCTTCATTTGATGTTTAACCCTCCTCTTTTTAAACTCTCTCTAAAATTTCTATTTACCCAGCCAGATAGCATCTTTTTGGGGATCCTTTCGTGACATTGCAAACAGAAAATCACTTACCTTTCCACTAAATAGCTGAGCTGTGGACAAAATGAATATATGTTCGACTTTTTTCTTTTCTTTTCATTTGTGTGTGAGTGTGCATGCATTTTCTTTGCTTCCCCTGCCTACCCTTTTCTGCCAAAAGCAGAATAAGGAAACAACTCCCTTTTTTCCCTTTTATTAATTGGTACATTATAATTACTCACAATAGGGGGATTCATTATGCCATATTTGTATGTGTACATAACATCCCTCCTTCCTTTCCTTTCCCTGCCTTCCCCCTCTCTGATCCACAAGCTAAGATGTTTTCCTAGCCTTGTTTTAGACTGGTGATTCATTTAAAGTTAATGCAAAAGTCAAAAGTAGTGGGAAAACAGTTCTTATATTTATTTCATTGTGGAAAAAAATATAATACTTTCAACTTAGTAATGTTCCTTAAAATCTATTAAGGCCAGGAAGAAAAGCAAAGTAACTTCAGAGCACAGAGAATAATCAGGGTCATGAATTGCCAGCCCTACTTAGGGAAGGTTGATTGCCCAAACTTCATTTGATATTTTCTCTTTCAAAGATAAAACCAACATTGAAGATCCCAATTCTCCTTCTCTGTTCATATCTAAATGGTCTTAATTTTCCTATTTTTGTTACTGCTCAGATATTTTTGGAATTTCTACTTCAACCATGCCCAAAGCAGTTGCTTATTTAAGGGAATTAGAAGAACCAGGCTGTGTGCTCCCTGGCCCTCACTATCCCACATGAAGGGAAACATTTGGTAATCACTCATAGTATTTCCATGGACAGTGAAAATGCTTGCCTCGTTATCCTTACCCCTGAATACTTCACATGGCACTTCAGTTACCTGCTCCAATCCACTCGCTGCTGACAGACAGTATGTGCACAGGTGACATTGTCACGCCCATCTCCATATTCTACTGTTAGCACAGCATTTGAAAGTAGGTATTTGAATAAATTCCAGTGAAAAACAAAATTAATGAAAGTGCAAGACAGAGATCAGTACATATCCATAAGATTTATTTGCCAGACTAGTTCCTGTAAAGGTTGGTGGCAGAGAAGAAATATGACAGGCCCTCATGTTGTCGGAAAACTGCTTATCTGGCAGCATCACTCAGAAGGGGATTCCCTGGGCACATTTTAGGGACAGGACAGATGGCAGTACTTATCTTAGAAAATAGTACTTGAAACGGGGAAGAGATCTGAAAGGTCTTTCAGAAAGGATCACTTGGCTCAAAGGAACAAGTAAAACAGGTTCAGACCTCTGCTTCCTTTCCCATTTTGTCTAATTCTAAACATGTCAGTTCATTCTTCTTGTGGTCTTAGCTCCTGGGCATGCTGGGAACCTCAATAATTCAGACTCATGGTAAAAAGAAAGTAATGGAGTCTTTCAAAGAGGACTGGGGAATCTGATGCAGTTTTACAAATAGTACAGAGATGTGGCTGTGTCACTGTCTATACTGATTTTAAGTCCTTTGGGTTCACATCATGTACAAACACATTAATGGGACCCTAATTGGAACAAGTTATATTTATTCTATATGTATAATATGTCAAACAAGACCCTACTGTCTTGTTTATCTAGAAAGAACAAATAAAAAATAGAATTGATACAGAGGAAAGTATAACAGTTGCTTGTTAAGCTCCACAAAACACTGATTCTGTTAAACAATTGGTTACATATCCAAAGGTTAACATGTTTTAAAACACACTAAGGAAAAACCATAGAAAGGTAAAGTGATAGAAAGCGCATTCAAATGTTTTCTTAAGAAAAACAAAAACTGCTTCATTTTAATTCATTGAAACTGTTTTTATTTCCATTTTTTAGTGACTGGTATGCTGAAAATTAGTTCATTTATTTTATGCTGCTAAATCTTAGATCTTTTTTCAATTAAATTGCATGAAAAGAAAAAGCATGTTGCATTCATTTATGAGACGTTTATTAACTTAGAATGTTCAATTCTGTATACTCAAGACAATGCAAGAATGTAGTAATTCCTATTGATTATTAGATAAGATAAATAAACCAAAATTGTGGTGAGCTGGAAAGTATCAGAATAATGCAATCAGAAAGAATGTTATCCCTGCTTTAAGCAGCTATGATGAGTTTTACCTTTTATTAACACAAATGTTTTAGGATAAAATGCACTGACATGATTATTCTGAGGAATACCATGGCAATTCAATAAAAGCAATGTAGAAAAAGAAAACATACTCATTTTCAGTAATGATTTCTCTTTTATCTGTATTTTAAAATACTTTCATATGCATTATGGCTTAGATTATCCCAGCAATGCTGACTAGTGGTTATTATAATCTTCTGTGCTTTACATGGATGGCACTAAGGCTTACAGAGATGAAAGTAACTAAGTAAGGGCAACCATTCAAATTATAAACCACTTCTGATAATAAAGCTTTTCTAATACACTCCACTGCTATTTCTTTTCCATTTGAGTAAATTAACTTTGAGATAAGGATGTAGTAGAAGACTATCTTTTCCTACCATATTCCATCTACTCCATCATTCTTTCACAAGAGAGGATTGTTGAAAAGAAATATTAAGCTGGATGCAGTGGCTCATTCCTGTAATCACAGCAGCTGGGGAGGCTGAGGCAGGAGGATCATGAGTTCAAAGCCAACCTCAGCAAAAATGAGATGCTCTGCAACTCAGTAAGACCCAGTCTCTTAAGAAAAATAAAAATAGGTCTAGGGATGTGGCTCAGTGGTTGAGTGCCACTGAGTTCAATCCCCAGTTCCACCCTGCCCCCCAAAACATTAAGACTTGTTTAGAATAACTTGATGTTATAAGATGTATGTTCTGCCTTTACATGTAGAAGATTGACTTTTGAAGACAAACCATTATGAATTATCTTGTGCATTTAATATCATCTCACATTGGTTAATGACAGGGATAAGTTCTGAGAAATTAGTCATTGATCAGTTTTGTCATTATGCAACATTACAGAGTTTAGGTACACAAACCTAGATCGTTCAGCTTACCATAGACCTACAGAGAGTCTATTGATGATCTATTGCTCCTGTGCCACGTCTATGTCCCACCATTCCAGCATATGACATGGTTCTGTTGGAACAGAGGACACTGCATGGCTATCACCCTCCTGGAAATCATAGACGTGGCATACTCCTTTGTGTGATTGCTTTTCTTGGAATACTGTTAATAATCACAAGTCTCTTTGAGAAAACAGCATATAATCCCCAGGGAAATTTTACTGTATTGGAACACAAAATAAAATGTAATGGATCTCTGTTATGTCAAATTGGAAGAGATATGCCCCCTGATATAAGTAATGTTATATTCATGGATAAACTAAGACAAGCAGCTTTATCCGCACCACAAATAACAACTCCAGCCATTCCTCACGCGACTCCAGTTATACAAAAACAAAAACCCATGGTCCCCACACTACAGGGACCTCCAAATGTTGTGTATAGAATAAAAGGAAAATTGTGGTATCATCTTTGAGACATGGATGCAAATAAAAACACCTGGCCACCACCTACTGATCCTCCTCTTCCTTATACAGGTGTATATAATGATAAAGGACAGTAGATAGTTAGACAAAAAGAGGTAGATGGGTTAATGCTCAAACACATGGGTTTATGGAAAGGCTAAGACGTTGTGGTTGGTGCTTAAAAACAAAAGAACAAAAAAGAGCTCATTAGATCAATAGTTGGTTCAGAAACTGCTATAGATTAACCACAAATATGATTTCTACCTTCTTATGTCTAACACCTTAAAGGTCAAAATATAATTTTAGTCTGCTAGTAACCAGAGAATAATTGGCGTAAGGAACTAGTATTGTCTAAAAGGCTAATTTCTTTTAATAATTATAGAATGTACTCATAAGCAAAAGTATTGTTAAAAAATACTATGAATGAAAACCATGAGCATGTTTTTTAAGCTAAGTGTTACGCTATATTAATGCTCAAAGATTTTGAATAAACCAGATTCAGCCTCAGAACACTTGGTGTCTCTGTCTGCTGTTTCTCCACTGCGCTGATGCCTCCCATCCACGTAGGACCTTCCACCGCTGCTAGGGCTGCATCCCAGCACTCCTGGGCTAAAAAAATTACATACTATGCTATCACACTGAACAATAGCATAGACAATTAAAACACAATGGATTGGACCTACTTTTTCTTCTATAAGATGCAGGGTCTCTGGTCTGATTCTGAGGTCCTTGATCCATTTTGAGTTGACTTTTGTGCAGGGTGAGAGATAGGGGTTTAGTTTCATTCTGTTGCATATGGATTTCCAGTTTTCCCAGCACCATTTGTTGAAGAGGCTATCTTTTCTCCATTACATATTTTTGGCCCCTTTGTCTAGTATGAGAAAATTGTATTTATTTGGGTTTATGTCCGTGTCCTCTATTCTGTACCATTGATCTACCTTTCTATTTTGATACCAATACCATGCTGTTTTTGTTACTGTTGCTTTGTAGTATAGTTGAAGTTCTGGTATTGCAATACCCCCTGCTTCGCTCTTTCTACTGAGGATTGCTTTGGCTATTCTGGGTTTCTTATTCTTCCAGATGAATTTCATAATTGCTTGCTTTATTTCTGTAAGGTACATCATTGGGATTTTAATTGGAATTGCATTGAATCTGTATAGCACTTTGGTAGTATGGCCATTTTGACAATATTAATTCTTCCTGTCCATGAACATGGGAGATCTTTCCATCTTCTAAGGTGTTCTTTAATTTCTTTCTTTAGTGTTCTGTAGTTCTCATTGTAGAAGTCTTTCACCTCTTCTGTGAGATTAATTCCCAAGTATTTTATTTCTCTCGATGCTATTGTGAATGGGGTAGTTTTCCTAATTTCTCTTTCTGAAGATTCATCACTTATGTATAAAAATGCACTGGATTTATGAGCATTGATCTTGTAACCTGCTACTTTACTGAATTTACTTATGAGTTCTGAGAGTTTTCTGGTGGAATTTCCCGGTTCCTCTAAATATATAATCATGTCATCAGCGAACAGGCATAGTTTGAGTTCCTCTTTTCCAATTCGTATCCCTTTAATTTCTTTGGTTTGTCTAATTGCTCTGGCTAGAGTCTCAAGAACGATGTTGAATAGAAGTGGTGAAAGAGGACATCCCTGCCTTGTTCCAGTTTTTAGGGGGAATGCTTTCAGTTTTTCACCATTTAGAATGATATTAGCCATGGGCTTAGCATAAATGGCCTTTACAATGTTAAGGAATGTTCCCACTACCCCGATTTTTTCTAGTGTTTTGAGCATGAAGGGATGCTGTATTTTATCGAATGCTTTTTCTGCATTTATTGAAATAATCATGTGATTCTTAACTTTTAGTCTGTTGATATGGTGAATGACATTTATTGATTTCCGGATGTTGAACCAACCTTGCATCCCTGGGATAAAACCCACTTGATCGTGGTGCACTATCTTTTTAATAGATTTTTGTATGCGATTTGCTAAAATTTTGTTGAGAATTTTTGCGTCGATGTTCACTAAGGATATTGGTCTGAAATTTTCTTTCCTCGAAGTGTCTCTGTCTGGTTTAGGTATCAGGGTGTTATTGGCTTCATAGAATGAGTTTGGGAGGGTTCCCTCCTCTTCTATTTCATGGAATACTTTGAGGAGTATTGGAATGAGCTCTTCTTTAAAGGTTTTGTAGAACTCCGCTGAGATCCCATCTGGTCCCGGACTTTTCTTTGTTGGTAGGCTTTTGATGACCTCTTATATTTCATTGCTTGAAATTGATTTATTTAAGTTGTGTATGTCCTCCTCGCTCAGTTTAGGTAATTCATATGTCTCTAGAAACTTGTTGATGTCTTTGAGGTTTTCTGTTTTGTTGGAGTATAGATTTTCAAAATAGCTTCTAATTATGTTTTGTATTTCACTCGCAAACCTTCACCTTGTTGGCTTAGGATCATTCTTCCTTAACAGGACTCCCATAGCACAAGAAAGAAAAGCAAGAATCAACAACTGGAATAGATTCAAACTAAAAAGCTTTCTCTCAGCAAAGGAAACTATCAGTAATGTGAAGAGAGAGCCTACAGAGTGGGAGAATATTTTTGCCACTCATACTTCAGATAGAGTGCTAATTTCCAGAATCTATAAAGAAAAAAAAAAAAAAAAAAAAACTCTACACCAAAATACAAACAATCCAATCAACAAATGGGCTAAGGAAATGAACAGATACTTCACAGAAGAAGATCTACAAGCAATCAACAGATATATGAAAAAATGTTCAACATCTCTAGTAATAAGAGAAATGCCAATCAAAACTACACTAAGATTTCATCTCACCCCAATTAGAATGGTGATTTTCAAGAACACAAACAACAATAGATGTTGGTGAGGATGTGGGGAAAAAGGTACACTCATACATTGCTGGTGGGGTTGCAAATTAGTGCAGCCACTCTGGAAAGCAGTATGGAGATTCCTCAGAAAGCTTGGAATGGAATCACCATTTGACCCAGCTATCCCACTCCTTGGCCTATACCCAAAGGACTTAAAATCAGCATACTACAGAGATACAGCCACATCAATGTTCATAGCTGCTCAATTCACTATAGCCAGATTGTGGAACCAACCTAGATGCCCTTCAGTTGATGAATGGATAAAGAAACTGTGGCATATATATACAATGGAATATTACTCCGCCATGAAAAATGATAAAATTATGGCATTTGCAGGCAAATGGATGAAATTCGAGGATATCATGCTAAGTGAGATAAGCCAATCTCAAAAAACTAAAGAACAAATGATCTCGCTAATAAGCAGATGAGGACATATAATGGGGGGTAGGAGGGGTTAGCGTTAGGGTTAGAGTTCGGTTTAGGGCTAGGGAGAAGGAGGGTGGTAAGAATGGAGGAAGGAAGGACTGTATAGAGGGAAAAGAGGGATGGAAGGGGTGGGGGGAAGTGAAAAAACAACAGAATGAATCAAACAACATTACCCTATGTAAATTTATTATTTTTAATAAAAAAAAAATGGAAAAAAAAAAGATGCCAAAGTGATTCCACCACAGTAGCATGAAGGAGGCCACCAATTCCATTTCAAAGCATCTCTGAGCCTGCGGAGTAGACAGCATGAGCAAAGCTCACCCTCCCAAGCTGAAAAAACGTATGGACAAGAAGTTATCATTGAAATTAAATGGTGGCAGACATGTCCAAGGAATATTGTGGTGATTCGACCCCTTTCTGAATCTTGTGAAAGACGAATGTGTGGAGATGGCAACTAGTGGGCAACAGAACAGTATTGGAATGGTGGTAAGACAAGGAAATAGTATCATCATGTTAGAAGCCTTGGAACGAGTATAAATAATGGCTATTCAGCAGAGAAATCCGTGTCCCCTTTCCAGAGGGCCTGTTTAACTATGACATAAAAATCAGGTCATGTACATTTTCATATTAAACATTTTGTTTAATAAACTTTTTAATAACAAAAAAACACAATGGTAAGTGTTTTTGTATCTAATGATATCTGTTCAGAAAGGTACAGTTGAAATATGACACAAAAAATTAAAAAATGGTGCACTGTATTGATACTTACCGTCAGTGGAGCCTGTAGGACTGGAAATGGTTCTGGGAGTGTAAGTATGAAAGCATCAAGTGAACGTGAAAGCTTAGGCCTTTACTGTATATTTCTGTAGACTTTATAAACACTGTACCCGTAGGGTACACTAAGTTTATTTAAAGATGTATTTCTCATTAGCCAGAGTGATCAGGCAAGAAAAGGAAATCCAAGGGATACAAAGAGGAAAAGAAGAAGTCCAACTATCTCTGTTTGCTGGTGTCACAACCCTCTAGCGAAAAGACCCAAAAACTCCAGCAGAAGACTTCTAGAGCTTATAAATGAGTTTAACAAAGTAGCAGGAAACAAGATCAACACCCCAAATCAATGGATTTACTATATTCCAATAGTGACTCAGTCAAGGAAGAAATCAGGAATACCATTCCATTCATAATAACCTCAAAAATATACTTGGGAATTAATCTAACAAAGGAGGTAAAAGAAATCTACAATGACAATTATAGAATACTGAAGAGAGAAATTAAATAAGACCTTAGAAGATGGAAAGACATACCATGTTTGGGGGTAGGTAGAATTAATAATTTCAAAATGGCCATACCACCAAAAGCAATATACAGATTCAATGCAATTTCCATTCAAAATGATAATGACATTCCTCACAGAAGTATAAAAAACAATTCTTAAATTTATTTGGAAGAATAAGAGACCCAGAATAGCCAAAGCAACACTAAGGAAGAAAAGCAAAGCAGGAGGCATCACAATACCTTACCTGAAATCATACTACAAAGTTCTAATAACAAAACAGCATGGTAATGGCATTAAGGCAGACATGAAAACCAGTGGAACAGAACAGAAGACACAGAGACAAATACACATACCTACAGCCATCTGATACTTGACAAAAGTGCCAAAAATATACTTTGGTAAAAGCACAGACTTTTAAACAAATGGTGCTAGGAAAACCAGATCGTTATATGTAGAAAACCGAAACCAGATCCCTTTCACCCTGCACAAAAATCAAATCAAAATGCATTTAAAACTTTGGAATTAGACCACAAATCTTAAAACTGCTAGAAGAACACATAGGATCTACACGCCATCATATAGGTGCTGAAATCAACTTTCTTAACAAGACCCCCAAAGCACAAGAAATAAAACCAAGAATCAATAAGTGGTATGCTATTAAACTAAAAAGTTTCTGCATAGCAAAGGAAATGATTAAGAACATGAAGAAAGCCTACAGAATGGGAGAAATATTTGCCAGCTATTCCTCAGATAGGAGATTAATATCCAGAATTTATAAAGAATTAAAAACTTAACACCATAAAAACAAATAACCCAATCAAAAAATGGGCAAAAGAACTAAACAGATACTTCTTTCAATTTACAATAACTAGATTGTGGAACCAACCCAGATACCCTTCAACAGAAGAATGAATAAAGAAACTGTGGTATAAATACACAATGGAATATTACTTGACCATAAAGAATAATAATATTATGGCATTTTCAGATAAATGGATGGAATTAGAGAATATCATGCTAAGTGAAGTAAGTCAATCCCAAAAAAACAAAGGCCGAATGTTTTCCCTGATAAGTGGATAATTATATATAATGGGATTTGGGGTTGGGGGTAAGAGAAGAATGGAGAAATTTTAGATTACATAGAGGGAAATCAGAGGGAGGAGGAGGGTGTGAAAATGGTGCAATGAGACAGACATCATTACCCTATGTACATGTATGATTACATGAATGGTATGAATCTACATTGTGCACAACCATAGAAATGAAAAGATGCACCCCATTTGTGTATAATGAATCAAAATGCAATCTGTAAAAATAAAAAAAATAATTTTAAAAAATAATTAAAAAAAGAAGAAACACAAATTGCCACCTCAGATGCAAATCAAAATTACACTAAGATTTTATCTTTAGTCAAAATGAGAACAATCAAGAATACAAACACAATAAATAATAATGAGATTGTGGGAGAAAGGAACACTTGTACATTGTTGGTGGGACTGCAGGCTAATACAACCGCTCTGGAAAGCAATATGGAGATTCCTCAAAAAACTAGGGATGGAACCACAATATGACCAGTTATCTCAACTCTTGGTATTTTGCTAGAAGACAAAAAAATAAGCCTACTATAGTGATACATCCACCTCAATGTTTATAGCAGCACAATTCACAATAACTAAATTATGGAATCAACCTAGGTGCCCATCAATAAATAAATGGATTTATTTTGACAATATTAATTCGGCCTATCCAAGAACATGGGAGATCTTAAAGTTTTGTTCACCAAAATTTCAATGTCATGAAATACAAAGATAAATGAAAGAATTCTTCCATTTGAAGCTGAAGTGACAAGACACAATTACCAAAGACAATGTGTGATCCTGAATTGGATCTAGGATCTTTAAAGGACATTATTGGGACAGTTAGTAAAATGTAAATGTGGTCTATAGGTTAGCTAGCAGTATTTTATCAATGTTTACACTGTGGATATATAGAGAATGACCTTGTTTCAAGGAATACCCACTAAAGTATTAAGTGATGACAGTACCACTACATTATTTAATTAAATAATTAAAAATCATAGAAAGAGAATGATACAGCAAATGCAGTATATTAGAAATCAGGGGATCTGAATGAAAGTTGCATAGGAGTCTTTGGTACTATTCGTATTAATTTCCTCTAAGTTTGAAAATGTTTCAAAATAAAAAGTTCACTGACGTGGAGCAAATTATGCTATAAAAAAATAAAATAAATAAATAAATAAATGGATTAAGAAATTGTGGTATCTATCTATCTAGCTATCTATCATCTATCTTGCTATCTGAGTTCTACTCAGCAATAAAAAGGAATGAAATTATGGAATTTTCCAGAAATGAATGGAAACAAAGAATAGCATGCTAAGTGAAATAAGCTAAACTCAGAAACTCAAAGGTTAAAAATTTTTTTTTCCTCATATGTGGAAGCTAGAGTAAAATGAAAGAAAGGGGAAGGGAGGAAAGGGTAGGATATCATAAAGATAAAGGAAAGGTCAGCAGTGTAGAAGAAGGAGACTGAGGGGCAGAGAGGAGGGATGTGAAATGGGAGGCAATGCAGAATGAACTCTTCGGAAATCATTATGATCATGTTACATGCATATGTAAATATACCACAGGGAACTTCACCTTTATGCATAATTAGAAAGAACCAATCAAATATAAATAAATAGACAAGTGGAAGGAATCTAATAGAGCAGAGGAAGAAGAATAGGAGCTGGAAGAGAAGATGAAAAGAAAAAGGAGGAGGGAAAAGGATGGGATCATGAACTAAAATCGAATTCCATACATGTTTAGGTTTGTTGGGATGAACCCAACTATTATGTGTAACTATAAAGCTCTAATAAAAGAAAGATATGTTTCTTCAATAATAAATTAATCTTATCTTACTGTAATATTTACCTTATAAACTTTTCAGTTTAACTTTTTTGACTCTTTTGTAATAACATTTAACTTAAAACACAAAGGTATTATATAGTTACATAAATATCTTTCTTTTTCTTTGTATGTTTTTTCTATTTTTAAAATTTTGAATATTTTTTTACCTTTTCAAGTGTTTTATTAAAAACTAAGCCAGAAACATGCATTAGCCTAGGCCTACACAGATTCACAATTATCAAATCACCAGTCTTCTGCCTCCACATCTTGTTCCCTGGAAGGTCTTTGAGGCATTAGCATATATGGAGTTGTCATGTCCTATGAGAGCAATGCCTTCATCTGTAATCCCTCCTCAAGGACCTGCCTGAGGCTGTTTTTGAGTCAACATTTTATATAGAAATAAATGGAGTATACTCTAAAGTGAGAACAAAAAAATATAGAGCATAATAAATACAGAAACCAGTAGCATAGTTGTTTATCATCAAGTCCTATGTACTATACATCATTTCATGGGCAATACTTTTATACAACTAGTCATGCAGCAGGTTTTTTAAAACTACCCCAAACCTGACTAACATGTAGTACTAAGACATTGCAATGTCTGTGAAGTGATCACATGACAGGAATTTTTCAACTCCATATTATCTTATGGGTGCACCATCACACATACAGGGTGCTGTTAGCTGAAACATCGTTACAGGGTGCATGGCTGTATTTGCCTTTAACACATTGTGTGTTCATCTCTTTATATGTCTGTTTCTCCTCCTGGAATGTGGTTCAGGAGATGGCGGAGATTATGATACAGAGGTCATGGATCCCAGAAAATCAGTCTTTACCAATCACGGTAGGATCATTGCCCTTGGCAATGGATGGTGCAGAAACAGTAACCGGAAATGCTGAAGTCAACTTATTTCTTACCTCAAGACATAAAGAAAAAAAAATGGGAAAGTGGAATTAGAATCCTGACAGAATATCCCTGAAAACAATTCTGTTTTTCATATGACAGTCAAATTCATTTATTCTTTGAAACAATTTCAGTAAGAAAGTTTGGTTGCTTGATCCAGATTACAAGACTTTTTTTTTTTTTTTTTTTTTTGTACAGGGGACCCCAGGGCACTTTACAACTGAGCTACATTTCCAGCCCTTTCTAATTTTTGTTTTGAGACAGGCTTTCACTAAATAGCTTAAGGCCTAGCTATGTTGCTATTGCTGACTTTGAGAACTTGGAGTCCTCCTGCCTCAACCTCCTGAGCCTACAAGCCTACGCCATTGCACCTGGCTACATGTCCTATTTTTTTAAATAATTTTGAGTCCAGAAGGGCAATTATTCAATATTAACTCTAACCCAAATAATTGTTTTTGCCTATTACATATCTGTGTTTAATCTAGATTCCAAATTTAAGAAATAAGTATACCATGTGTTTAGTTTTCCTGAAGGATTGTGTCCTCCCACTAGTGTTAAGGTTTTATCATGCTTTTCTCATGTAAAATGTATCCAATTGTACTATAATGATAATAAAAGGAAGAATTTTTTTGTTGTTGATGGTACTGGGGATTGAATCCAGGGCCTTGTGCATGCAAAGCAAGCACTCTACCAACTGATCTATATCCCCAGCCCAAGAAATATTATTTACTGGTCCATTATCGTGGACAAAACACTGAACTACAGGTATTGTGTGTAATTCTCACAATAACTCTATATGGAATATGGCCTTATTCCAATTTTATTGAGGAGGATTCCAAAGCTAAGAGAGACATTTCCCCAAATTAGCTCTTCTAACTCCTACCCTGCTTTTATTCTTCTACACCCCCCCTTCTCTTCCTTTCTCTCCCCACTCTTGTTCTTCAGTATCTCCACAATTGACATTATTAAAATTCACAGTCAGAGATCCAATCTTTGAACAGACTTAGTACTCAGTTTTTATGATTTTATATTTTTTTTCATTTTTATATGCTTTGTTTTGGAAACATTTTATATTCATAACAAAACTGAGCAGAAAATACAGAGTTTCCACATATATGCACACCAAGACATCCTCCCAAACCTCCCCCACTACTAAGGACCTCACAAAAGAGTGGGCAGTGATACACTTGCTACAATCTATGACCCTACATTGGTACATCATCATAACTCAGAGTCCATAGTTTACATTAAAACACTCCCAGAATTATGATTGATCCTTTAGATTTTTGACAAAATGACCTAAGCAATGGCCTGTAGCTGCTATTACAGAACCATAGAGAACAGTTTCACTTCCTTCAAAATCATCTGTGCTGTATTCATCCCTTCCTCCCCCGGACCCCAGGGACCACTGTTCATTTTACTGTTTGCACAGATTTGCCTTTTCCAAAATATTGTATAGTTGGACTAATACAGTGCAAAGTTGTTTTGGATCAGATTCTTCACTTAGTAATATGCATTTATGTTTCCATTGTCTATACGCATCACAGTTTACATATTCACCTACTGAAGGGCATCTCAGTTGTTTCCAAGTTTGAGCAATTATGAATAAAGCAGTTGTAAACAGCTGAGCACAGGAGTTTGTGGATGTGTATTTTTAATTCATTTGGATTCACAAGGAATGCAATTGCTGGATCAAATGGACAGAGTATATTATATTTGGTAAGAAACTGCCAAACTGTTTTCCAAAGTGACTGTGTCATTTTGCATTTCCACCAGCAATAGAGTTTCTATTGCTCTGCATCCTCATCAGTATTTGGTGTTGTCAGTGGCCTGTATTTTGGCATTAAAATAGTTATGACATCTCATTGTTTTAAATTGCAATCCCCTAATAAAATGTGATGTTGACTAAATTTTCATGTGCATATGACATTTATTCATCTATTATGTTTTTCTTTTCCCATTTTCTAATAGTTTTTAAAATTTTTCTTTTTATTGAGTTTTTGGAGTTCTTTGCATATCTTGGATAATAGTCCTTTACTGGAAATCTTTTTATTTTATCTTATTTTATTTTATTTGCTGTTGTTGCTGGGAACTGAACTCTGGACCTTATCCCTGCTATGAACATACTGTATTGTTGAACATACTGTATTGTTGAACTACACTCCCAGCCTAGGAATATATTTTGCAAATATTTCTCCTAGTCTGGGACTTGTCTTCTTATTTCTCTTGAGCACAATAAACATTTACTTTAGAATACCTTATGATCAACAGAAAAGTTGCAAAGATGATACATAATTCCTATGCATACCACACCCTTTTCCCTATTGTTAGTATCTTAATTAGTATAGAACATTTTCTGTAATGAACCAATATTGACACATTATTATTAACTAAAGTCCCACGATTTATTCAGGTTTTCTTTCTCTGACATCTTCTTTTCTGGTCTAGCTATCATGATGTCTCCTTATCCTCTTCTACAATTGACAGTTTCTCAGACTTTCCTTTTTTTTTTTTTTTTTTTTTTTGGATAATCTTGAACACAATTATAGATCAGATATTGTGTACAATGACTATTGTTTGGGAAGGCAGATGTTATGACGACTACTTTTGAATCATGTTTTTTTAAGAGCATTTTCCTTCTCTCTTAGGTATGAGTTATTTATAGTAACTTCCTCCCAAAGGAAACTGTATGGAAAATGGAAAAACAAGAGTAACCTGACAAACTACACCTCAGTCAGGTCACTTAGGTTGACATATTGGTAAGTCAAGTAGATGGTGATGTCATGTTGACAGTGAATAAGCACATCAGCATTTATTTGAATAACTGGAAGAAGATGTATGCACCCTAGAAGCCAGAAAATCCATACAACCATCTTGGAATTCTGCTTTCCATGCCATTGTTGGACTTTGTTAAAAAGTGGAAAAAACTTCTCTTAGGACGAATGCTTGATTTCCCAACAAATTTAATGCTTATGTTCTCAACCTTGATTCCACGAGCTGGCTCCACCTAACCAACATTAAATGATGACCCTTCTGCTTAAAAAAGCAATATTGTCAAGGATTTTTAAAAATTTACAAATTGGACATTTATTCCCTCTTTCAGAAAAATATATGGACAACTCTGAGAGCCAAAGCCAGCGTCCAGATTCATGGCTTCCATTCTAGCACAATTCTACTGGGTCATCATGAATCATGCAGCCTCAGAACTCCTCAGGCAAGACCATGCTCCAAGTTGGCTGCCATATGAACACAATTATATTAATCTGGCCAAAGTCTACAAAATAGGGTCTATTGCTTAATTTTGAGCTTAAGCATAAATCCTGATTCAGAGTAAGAAAGTAGTGACACTAGCTCTTTTCTAAAAAGTTTTCATTGATCACCTTTGTCTCAGAAACTGGCACTCACTTATCCTCTCAGCCCTGCATTGAGAATAGAATAAATCATGGAAATAAGCTAAAAGCATATTAATTTAATCTATATATTTGAAGAAGGCATTTTGAATCCTCCTTTAAAATCCATTTGCCTCTATTTTAATTTTCATAAAATTCTTGGCTATTATGAATACAAATATTTAAAACATTCCTAAATTTGTCCTAGATTTTTTTAATGCACCATTAAAAACAAAAATAAAAAAGAGAAACTGGAGGAATTATATTGCTGTATTAGTAGTAGATAAATGAGCTTCAACATTGAGGAAAATTGAGATTATGGAACCAGAAAAACATAATCTAAAACAACATAACATTGGTGGAGGTAAGAGCCCAGAGAAACTAATTAAAAAGTCTTGCTGGGAATAGGAATCCAATTAGACATGTGCATGAGGGTATACTGTGGCTAAGAATAAGGATGCTATGATTTGCAAACTTGGAATTTGGACTCTGTGGAGATTATAATTGATTACAACATGATTGGTCACTTCACTTCTTACTTCTCCACAGACATTCTAAGCAGGATTTTACAACTTATATATCACACTGTCAGAGAGATCAAGATGAAAAAGAAAGAAAAAGAGTTCAAAGGATCTGTAGGTGAAAAGTATTGAATAAATTTCAGCAAAAGGAGGATGATAAATAACACGCGTGCATTAGTTTTCTATGGCTCTGTAATAAATTACCAAAAATCTGGTGACTTAAACAATATCTATTTATTTCCTGTTTCTGTGGGTCTGAAATCTGGCACAGTGCAGCTGAATTCTCTGCTTGGGTTCTCAGAACACTGATATCTGGAGCTGTGTTCTCATCTGAAGCATAGGGTCTTCTCTCAAGCTCATTAAAGTTGTTGATAACTTTCAGATCCTTAAGGTAGCAGCACTAAAGTCCCTTAGTTCTTGCTGGCTGTCAGTCAGAGACTGTTCTGAGCTCTTAGAGGAGGCCTGCAGGTCCAAACCATGTGACCAACTCATAACATGGCAGATGAATTTTTCAAAGCCTGTGGAGAAACTTACTCTAGTATTGTTGGTCAGGGTTTTTTATATTGTAACCTTATAAAGGAAATTGTGATTCTATCATTTGCACAGGTTTTAACCATACTCAAGAGGAAAGAATTTCTACGCCCACACAAAGGAATGGGAATCTTGAGAATTTCTGTATGCTTGACTTCATTAAAAACAAACAAACAAAAAGTGGAGATGGTTTCATTTTATACTTCCACGAGCAGTATATGAAAGTTCCAAATGTTCCACAGCCACAAGGACATTTAGTGTTGACGAGCGTTTTATTTCAAGTTTGTTGTCATATTTTTAAATTTCAGCCATTCAAATGAATGTGAGTATTTTCATTACTTTAATAATTAATAATAAAACATTTTAATGGTTTTGGTTATTCATATGTCATTTTGTTACAGTTTAAAGGTGTCTATTCATGTCATTTGCTTATTACTTTACTGTTATTATTTAACTTATTATTACTGAATTGTAGAAGTTCTTTATTAATTCTGAATACAAGACTTGCCAGATAAATGTTTTCTGAATATGTTCTTATAGTTTGTAACTTGAGGATTCACTGTTAATTGTATATTTAGTGAACAGAACTTTTTATTTTGATGAAGTCTAATTTATACATTCCTTCTCCTATAGTTACTGAAACTTTTCTGATTTTAAAGAAATATTTAATCACCCTCAGATTGTAAAGTTATTTCATGTTTTCCTCTAGAAGCCTGATGTTTTAGATTTGGGCTTAATTTTTGTGCACAGTGAGAGGAAACAGTTGAAGTTCATTTTTTTCCTCATACAAATATCCAGTTATTCCTGTGCCATTTGTTGAAGAGTTTTATTTCCCTTATGCAACTATTTTTGTATATTTGTCAAAATAAATTGAACATTTCAGTATGTTCTGTAAACTCATGTCTGTTCCATCTTTACACCAAGACAATGCTGTCTTAATTACTGTAGCTTCACAAAATGTCTTGAAGTTAGACAATGCACATTCTTCAGTTTTGTTTTTCTTTTTAAATTATTTTGACTATTTTAGTGTTTAATTTTGTTGTTTTTGCATTTTTATATTAATGTTAGAATCATAAGAGCCATGGCATCCTGCTTTGAGTTGATTTCCAGTGTTTTCAAAGAGTATTATTTAGAGTAGACTACATTCAGAGTTTGTAATTGTCATTTACAGGCACATAAGTCAAATACAAGCTACTTGGTAATTACTGTTATAGAAAGTTTCCCTCTTAATTATTTTAAACTAGCACTGTCACAACCCAGTTCTAGCCAATTTCCCCTCCAGTAATACAATGAATAAATGATCTCCATTCCTTCTCAAGCATTGTCTCTCCTCAAAACTCCTTTTGATATATCAACATCTTCAAGAAGCAGCCCACTTTTTCTGCTAATTTTTGGTACTACGAGGTAAGAGAAGGAATCTTTTTACCTAGCCTCTACATGATTTTGTCCTGGAATTTCCATTATGTGCATCTTCCAGTATGTCCAATACTATTTTCATTATGTTTCACAACCAATCTTGCCTGAAGCCATGAAAATAACCAGTAAGTAGCCATTTTTTTAAAATCCATTCATCATTCAACAGAGACTTAAGTTTATCCCATGTCTTGGCTATAGTTGATAATAACGCATTCTAGATTTTTAAATTGCAAAAAGAGTAGATTTTATATGTTCTCATCAAAAAGAACTGATAAATATTTGAGGTGATGGTCTTGCTAATTACTCTGACTTGATTGATTCACAATGCATCCGTAGAAAGAAACATCATATTGTTCCTCATAAAAAATACACAATTGTTATTTAATTATTAACTAAAATAGAACTTAAGAAGCCATACAGTTTATGAGTGATGAAACCACTTTGCCCTCATGCTTAGCAAGTTTTGGGTCACCAAGTGTTAGAACAACCTTTATATTCTCAATTACCAAATTATTTTCTGAAATATACCATTCACTCAGAAATTCAGTCTGTAATTTTCTCGATTCTTCTCAATGCTTTTTCTCACCTCTTCCTTTGCCATTCTTGCTCTGCAGACATGGCATATGCTATTTTCTTTCCAGGTATAATATTGCTTCTTTCTCCCAATATCTGCCTTTCCACATGGGTAGCTCTGCCTCAAATTACCTTACAGAGAACACCTCTTGTTCCATCCAGTGTCAGCCTCCCATGAAGAACTGGCTTCACAAGTGGACCTTCCCCTAGTCTTGTCTCTTCCCTGGACGGATAACCCAGAAGGCAGCTCCATTTTCTATCTTCCCTCTCTACTTCTATAGTGAGAAAACAAGTGTGTATTTAGCACATCAGTGGTTATTAAGTAGATCAATTCAGGTTCCTATGCTCATGACTGAAATTCAGTAAGTCTGAGATGAAGATAGTAAGTCTGAGGTAAAATTTGATAGTCTATTTTAAGGTAGGGACTGGGTCATTTTTATCCCTAGAACTCCAACAAGAACTGGAAATATCTAGTACAGATGACACCTTCAATCACCATTTGTTAAACTAAACCACATTATTTTGTCTCATACTTTGGAAATTTTACCTCTTTTGTTTCAGTCATCAGCAATCACTGTCAGCTCTACTTCTAAAATGTGTTGGATTCTCCCTATTGTGTGTGTCTACAACACTAGCACAGCTATAACCATCTTCTTCCTGCATTATGGCAGTAACCTATTAATGGGACTCTTTACATACTTTTGATAGCTAAAAGGATGTTTTTAAATAAGTAAATCAAGTAATGTTAACCACATGCTTTAAACACTTTAATGCTTCCAAACAATGACTTTATGTTTTCCTTATTCCTGATCTCATCTTTTATTAACTTTCTTCCTGACATTGCCTTCAAAGGATTCCTCAACACATTCAAACCTCCCACAAGACGTTCACACTTGTTCTTTGAGTTTGGAAGGTCCTTCCTTAGATCTTTACATCCCTCATCATTAAGACTCAGTGCAAGTCCTACTTCCTCAGAAAGTGCTGTTGGCCAAGTCTGAGAAAGCTGCCTCTCCCTCCCACTTCTCAATTATATTGCTGTGTATAGTTTTGTCTCCAAGAACTTATCAGAAGTCAGAGTCAGACTTATTTATTTCCTTTTTTCTGCTACCCTTCAGTGGACTGCAAGCTCTATGAGAGCACACACCTTGTCTGCTTTCTTTATCACTGAAGTTCCTGTGCATGGAACAATGCCTACCACAGAGTCACACTGAACAAAAGCTTGGTTCAATAAACAAGCAGCTTAGAGCAAAGCAAGTGGGGGGGGAGGGGAGAGAGAGACAGAGTCGCAGTTGACCAAGGTAAAAAAGTATTCTCAAGCTACAACAAACTATGAAAATATCACCATCTAGCTGTGTCTTGTGCTTCATGTGCACTCAACCAACATGGAATTTGACCTATTTACCAATGTGACAGGGTAAGCATCGCATCTCCGCAGTGCTGTCAGATTTTCTCATAATAAAAAAGAAACATCACAATTTATAAACAGTCCACACAAAGCAAAATGTAGAAAAAGTGTAATAGAGGAAAAAAGGATAAGATTTTATATATTGATAGAACTGACTTTGAATAGAACATTCCTGAGATTGTAATAAAAATTTTAAAGGGGCAAGGCATGATGGTGCATGCCTATAATCCCAGAAGCTCAGGAGGCTGAGGCAGGAGAATCTAGAGTTCAAAGTCAGGCTCAAATAGCGAGATGTGAAGCAACTTAGACCCCATCTCTAAATAAAATACAAAATAGGGCTGGGGATGTGACTTAGAGGTGGAGTGCCCTTGAGTTCAATGCCCCATATCTCTCCCCGCCCCACCCCCCAAAAAAGTTTAAAGGCTCTGTGTTCTCATAATTAAATTGAAGATAACTTTCACTTCACAAAGTGGTTATGATAAGTTACTGGCATAGGGTAATTTGAGAGCATCCTTCAGAATCTGGCACATGATGAGACTAACACTTTATTTGCTTTTCTCTTTTATTTATTCCTATTGCACCCTAAAACACCAGAATGAAAGGGCTCCTCACCTGCTCACACTGTTTATGCTATTCCTTATTATTCACTTGTCAGAGTATGACCCCAACATGGGAAGATGTAATTAAAGATACCATACCAACTTGGAGGAAGTGTGAGTCACAAAATAATTCAATTTTAAGAGTACACTAGTACATTTGGGACTCTTTTCTGGCTTGCCTCCATTATCTGATGCATTCTTCTAGAGAAAATGAGGGTAATCAAAGGGATTTTTTTTTATTCTAACCCATATAACTAAAACCAGTGGAAAGGTATTAACATTTTTTATATTAACTCAAAACACTACTGTAAATAGGAATACCATGCAGACATCAGATAATACAGGTTTCTACTTATCATACCTTGATATGCAAAAAGTTATGTGGACTACTTTTTATCAGTTCTATTTTTCATTTTGTTTTTGTACTGGGAATTGAACCCAGTAGTTCTTAACCACTGGGTGAGGCCCCAGTCCTTTTTTAAATTTTTATTTTGAGACAAGTTCTCCCTAAATTGCTAAAAGTCTCATTAAATTGCTGAGGCTTGCTTTGAACTTACAATCTTCCTGCCTCAGTCCCCCAATCACTGGTATTACCAGCTTGCACAATCACTCCCAGCTTACTTCTTATCAATTTTGGACAAATATACTAACCTTCTTCTGGTAAGTGTCTACAGCAAGTAACCAAACCAGCTCCAGAAAAAACTGTCTTGGGTAAAATATGCGTGCAAAATATGAAGCAGTGGATCCAATCAGTATTAAAGGTAGTTTATTTAGAACAAAGGCACTCACCTCCTGGCTGCCAAGAGTGGTGTCTACTTATGGTTCATAGCTGAAGACCACCTCTGGGAATTGCACCTGTCCTTAAGGAGCTGTCTTTTCAAAAGTTAGATCCACAAGGGCAGCCAGCATTTAGTGACCAGTCTTGATGCAGCTGACAAAGATCCAGCTCCCCTTGCTATAAAGGGTACCTCTGAAGTACCATCCTGGTGTCACAGCTCTTCGTGGGATTAGCTGAGTCACAACTGTACTTCAGAACAACCTTTTGTTGTCCCCAGTCTTACTTCCCTTGATCCTTGACGGGTAGTATACCAGAGACCCTTCCCCAGTAAACCACCTGCTCTCCAACTCCATCCATTTGTGGAACTTAACCTATGACAGTGTTGAACTTTTTTCTTTTCAGCTGAATTGAACACTAAGCACTAAAAATTTAATTGCTATAACTAGAAATGGTTAAAGGAAGGGAGCTTCCCTCTCAGCTCAGTACTATACCCACACGCTCCTGTAGTTGCCATTTCTAAGAACAGTCCACAATAAATGACCTGAACACAAATCTTCATCTCAGAGATTGTTTCCTCAGAGCCTTACCTTAGACAAGCCCGACACATAGGTTATTGCCACGTTATTCATTATTAAACTGACTAGTGGTGAAGCAATTTGCTCAAGGATTACACAGCAATAAGCAACAGGGCCAGCAATTCAAACCCAGGCCTAGTTGATTCCAGAGCCTTTGACTATGTCACAATGCCTTTCCTCTTCTCTTTAACTGAACATTACCTTATTAATAAAAGAACCTGTAGCATTTTCTGCTTGCTTTAAAGTAAACCTCTCAAGCTGACAGGTCTATCAGAACTTGTCATTGATGATTTAATGCCATGCAGCCTAGCTGGGGCATGTCAGACTTGGAGCAAAGCCCAAGTGGGTGCCACACCATTATGCATTTTATGTACTGGCTTCATGGAGCCAACCACCACATTAAATACTTACAGCCAGTCAAGTTTATTTACTGGATCAACCCGCACCCCCTAGGATATTTCCTTTTATCTGTTTGGCTGAAGTCTCCAGAAACCTTTGGGAGCCACTTGGCACCTTATCCACACGGAATGATTTATTGCCAATGGTGACATTTTCCAGTCTAGGGCATGGACTATTTATGAAGTGAAACAGGCCCCATGTAACTTCAAGTTGAAAGAAAAGAAGTTAAAAAAAATTAAAGGTACTTTTATAAAGTAGAGTTTGTAGAAATTGATGAAAGAGCTTTTTTGTTCTGTCACCTCTTGTTCTACTTCAAAATGCTATTTATATTGGCCAAAGTTACTTGAAGTCAGGCTCCAAATTCTTCAGCTTTATTTCTTTTTTCCCAATGAAGAAACTAAGGGGCCACCTCCTCCCTTTTCTATGGACAGAGGGGATAGCCTCTCCCTTTCTGTAAATACTGGCTTCCCTGGTGTCCTGTTTACAAGTTCAGTTGTAACTCCCCATCAGAGGCACTGACCCAGAGGAATTCAGTTTTGAACAAACATTCATAACTGGAACATTATATTGTTATGAAAACATGCAAAGGAATAAAACAAAAAGCCAAAACATAGATAAAGAAGAATCAAAAGAGGAGCGAGAGCTGAGGAAAAACTGAGACACAAGACATAGGGACTGAAAAGACTTAAAGCAGAGCATCAGTGCACCGTCAAGGAGGAATGTGTCTCTGCTGGTCCTAATCTCATCCAATTCAAACTCTTCTCACCAGCCACTCCCTGTCCAGGAGGCCAGGGCGCTTCCCTATTCCTACTCGAAACTCTTGGTTGGTTAGCAGTGACTCATTATTCACACTTTAAGGTCACCTCCTCAGCAAGTGTCTTGTCCATTATCACCAGTTCTGAGACCTCTGGTACCACCTGAATTAGTCTGTTCTGCCAGTGTTCTGATCTATAAATCACAGTAGCTTTACTTCATAGTAATTATTGCAACTTGAAACTTAGTAGGTAATTTTCTAATTACTATTGGAAATATATTCCAAGTGCCATAAACCAGCATTGCTTTATTTAGTATTGCAATCTTAGGGTTTAAGTTGAGCTTTACATAAAAGAAGCACTTAATACTTTTTTCAAAGAAAATAACATAAGATGCAAAAACGAATGAGTTTATATGAATAATTTGACCTAAATTATAGAAAGTAGAAGAGCCACATGACATTTAAAAAAAAAGGAAAAACTTGAGTGTAAGACTTACTCATCAATGGATCTACCTGTATATGTGGGATTGAGCTCCCTGCCTGGGAAAGTATTCAAGAGCAGAGACCAAGATTTGTTTTTAAAATTTATGCAAATATAATTACCCCTGGACTGAAATAATTGCTACATAAAATAACATTCTATAGTTGTATGATTCTGTTTGTGCTGTCTTCTTTCCTTTCGAGCCTTTTTAAGGGTCATCCATTTGTATTAGATTTTGATTGACAAGTTCAATGACCACCTAACAAATCCCTCAGCTCTCATAGTCATAGCAAAACAAACTCACCAGATCCCACCAGGAATCAGCAGAGAAGCTGATTTGCTTATTGGAAGTCTGTCTTTTTGGGATTCATTTATGAATAACTAACTACTTATGTCTTGTCCATCAATACTGTCTCTTCCAGATATAGTAGATGGCTTTGGATATTAAATGTTTAAAACATAGCTGTTGGTGATTTCCACTCCCTTGCTAATATATTGTTTAAGTGATAAATAAAAAATGCAATTTCAACAGCCAATCTAGTCGAGGTAACTCTATTTCCAACTCAGATTTATAGAATGCAAACATAATGAACAAAAACAAATGGAAAACTAGGTAAAAAAAAAGGTTTTTAAGGTAAGTTAATAAATATAACAAATATAAATAAGAAAAATTCATAATCAGAGGTAGAACTTGATTTTATGTGAAAAAATTTTTCCATTTGTCAAACTTGTTGAATAACATAATAAGCTAACTTATAAATTAGGAGTTTTCTGATGATGGGCATGTTTAAATGATGATTGATGGATACTTCCTGAGGATATTACATTTGTAATTTATACATTGAATTAGTTTGGGGTCTCAGAGTTGTTTAAATGTCTTTCCAATTCTGAGATTCTCAGATACTGTTACTTTGAAGAAAAGAGACACAAATAATTATGCAATCAGACTGTACCTATATGGTACTAAACAACCTATAAATTGAATTACTGTTTTCAGACAAGAACACACTGATTTACAGAAAGTGATCTGTGTGCAGGTCTAGTATAGAAATGCTATTTTTTCATTTGACAGATAAGAAAACTGACTCTTAGGTTTTTTTTAAAAAAGAATTTTTCAAAGTTATGGGCAATAAAATGTGTAATAGAATTTCAGGATATTAACCTAGATACTTCTTACTGCAATGTTCATGTATTTCCCATACATCCAATTAAGTGATTACAGAAACAAAGTCAGGTGTGATAACAGAAGCTTAACTGGGCAGCATTGTCTTCTTTCTAGGATATCAGGCATTCATAATAAAGACTAAGGAAAAGAAGGACATAATTTGAGAGCAGATCCAAGGTCCTGAAAAAAACACACCTCAAGAGGAAGGTAGGCAAGCTGGACTCAGGCCTCAGGGAAATCCCTGTGTGGTTATTCCTCCTTCCTGTGAGTCTGGAGTTAAGGTTTAGCACACCTGGCAGTGGTATCTAGGACAGGGCAATGTTTTCAGTGGCAACATGAGTTACAGACAATCACCACTGCCAAATGTGGGTGAAATTCAGTTATCATCCCAAAGAGGGCAGGGAAAGTAGTAATAAAGACTCAAAGCCAGATGAGACATGGTTCAAAGCAGATGGGAGGGAGAAAACCTGGGTTGACTCTGGAGGCTAAGGACAAGCAGCTGCAAGGGCTGAGCTCTGGGTTCCACAGCCAAAGACTTGCAGGGAGGTAATAGATGCTCCTGAGTGGTAACAGGTAGCAAAGTTAAAGCAGGTCATTTGCATGGGCTAGGCTTGGTGGGGGAACTTCATCAATGGTTTAGTAAAACCAAGTTTTTCTGTTGCTCAGATCTTGTCCCTTGAAACCCGTGTTATAATGATATGGGCAACACTACTAATGCATATGCTAATGTAAGAAAGTCCTGAAACTGCTGAGCAACTAAATGACTACTTTCCTCACTGTTCAGGACAAGCTTGGAAGCAACATGATCTGGATCTCTGCAAGGGTAGTTTTCAGTGTTTCCAGATGGGGACCACTGGGAAAAGCAAAAGCCTTCCCTCATGTGTCATAAGGATGCTCACTCCCCACCCCACACACACCTCTTTCCCCGCCTCCATATATATGTGTGTGTGTGTGTGTGTGTGTGTGTGTGTGTGTGTGTGTTATTAGTCTGCAAGAGAGCTACATGAGAGACAACAATGCCAGTTCATTGGAAAAATAATATATTTTTTAAATCCTGGTACATGTATAGCATTATTTCAGTTTGTGTGTTTGGATTCATTTTGTAAGTATGTATGTAAATTGCCTACTTGATTAACTTTGCTTTGATTCTCCTGCAAATGGAATAGGGGTTGTAATGCCACATAACATGCCAAAATCAGAAAAGACACAATGAACAAGCAAACAAACTCTGCTCAGAATTTGAAAGGAGGCATTATTAGTCATACACAGAAAAAAAATTGCCTGCTCCATTTGTGCTCATTTCTATGGACAAAGACTGTGTGGCCAGATAGAGATCCCAAGCCATTGTCTCCAACTCAGCACTGGCTTGGCTTTGTCACCAGAATGCAAATTGTGTTATTTACTGCCATTGTGTGTCAATTAAAGATAAAATGTGAATTCCTGTTGCAATATGCTCCTACTGGCATAGCATCTGGATTCCCTAAAATTCATGGACCAGCTTGCAAAGATGTTGGCTGCTTGGATGTCAGCTGTCGGAAGTCTTGGCCTCTGAGCAAAGCTGTGTGGCATCTCCTGTAGCAGTAGAATTGTGGCTATTCATGGTGTTCCATGTGTGTCATATAAAAGGGGACTTATCTTTACTTTCTCCCTCTTCTTCCTATTGGATCTATGCTGATACCACTTCTATCTCCGCAGTGACCAAGATTCATAGTGTAAAACATATTACATTCTCTCTTTTATTACCCTACAACCTAATTTCAAATCCCATTGATTCCACTTTGCTGTATCATTGTTAACCAGTCCCTTCTCTAATTCTTATCCTCTATTCCCATTGGCCTAAAATATTGTAATAATCTAATTGATTTTCCTTCCTCTGTCATTGTTTTTCAATATTATAGCTGTATTTGCCTTTGTAATTCTGATCATGGCACATTCCTTTATCCAAATTTCCAGTGGTTTCCCACAGTAAAGATATGGTACCCTGACCAGGCTGTCAACTTGTTTCCACTCTGCCTGTGTTGCTTTGGCCTCTCCTACCTTTTTTTCTTTTTTTTTTTTTTGATAGTTTGCTATGCATTTAAGAAGACACAGGTCAACTCTTTCTCTCTTCTCTAGAGAATTCCTTAGAACTTGAAGCAGAATCATGTCCCTGTGCCATTTCTGCCAGGTATGGTAGCTACCTCTATTATTGCACACACATCCTATTTTTAAATAGCTGACATGTTTTATCACTAATCACCTTTATCATAGTGCTTTCTTGAAAATAGTTGATATTTAAAAGATCTTATCATTTTACTCAGGATCTATTGCATAAACAGATATCCAATAAATGTTTAATCATGAATGAGTAAATGACTAAATCATAAATCAATTATTAGGTGTATATTTAAGTACATATATGGTGGCAAAAACACTATTACCTCTAAAATAGTTGGTTGGACATGTACAACAAGTTTTAAAACTTCTATTAGATTTTGGATACAGCAAACTCTACTGAGATGCCTTATTCTTTTTTACACAGCTGCATCTCTCTGATAAAGAAAATAATGTGCATTTTGAATTACTTTCAGCCTTTATAGGTTTATGCAAACAAGTAAATGGTATTATTGCCAATATGTCCCATAATAAAAAATAAGTGAAGACTGAAAGGACTTACAAAGTTCCATCCTGATTTGATGGGGTAATTTTGTCAACCTCTGAATTTACTCAGAGTAATTTTACTTGGATGAATAGAATAATTGCTGTACAAATATGTTCTTGACCCCTTAAATACCATGGTATCATGGAAGGTTTACCTGATAATATTTATTCATTGGAATTTATTTTAACAACTGCTATGAAGACAATGTATAGCCTCTGAAAAATAATATTCCAAGTTATGGTTTCAACCCTTGAAATTACTGCTGAAGTAGACTGACCTCTACTATTGGGATAAATTGACCTTTAATTCATTATCCACAATACCAAAGAAAAGACTAAATTTTCACAGTAGCCTAGTTTGCATTTAATCAGAAGAAAAATAATTCATAGTCACCGCAAATCCTAAGTGATTAATTTCAAACCAAATAGGTCTTTAAAAGTTGTGTGAAAGGTTTCAGTAATGGAAATCAACAAAGTATAGCTTCCTGGGGAACTATAAATCTTCCTTATCAATTGTCAGGCATAAGTAAGCACCTGCTGGCAGGGCTCCATGGATAGAGAGATGAAGAATCATTGTACCTATCCTCAAAGAGCTTCCATTTTTAGTAAAAATGTAGATTAGAGTTGAAAAGTGTTTTTACAGACATATATATTTAATTCTCACAAAACAGTGAGAATGTTATCATTGTACCATTTTTTAAAAATCAGAAAAGCAAAGTTTAGAAAGAGGAACCAATATTAACATTAGTGCTACTAATAAGAAGGTAAACTGAGTTGAAATCTGTGTTTGCTTGTGTTTAAATCCAAATCCTGTTCTAGATCCACCATTCTAGAAGATAAGACAGGTAAACCTCTAAATTAAGAAGAAAAAATCTGGAGAGGTCTATAGTTGGTTCACATGATATCATAGTATAATTATAGTATGTAGGATCTCCTTTCTGCTTTCTAGCCTATTGTCTTCTTCCTGCTTGAAGGCAAAGCTTGGGCTTCTTCAGACTGACCATCTATGGTCAACAGATCGATTTATGTTTGCCAGACACCATGTTATATGTGTTTTCTCATATTTTACTTCTAAAACCCACAAGTAGACTGCTTCTACTGTCTGCATTTGACATTTGCAAACATCAGCATCAGGGAAGGTAGGTGGTTTGTTAATGGTTACAAACTGATTCCTTCTGACTCTTCAGTGCTCTGTCCATTTCCCCAGGGCTGCCTACCAAATTCAACTAGATGACATCTACCCTAGAGTGAAGAATACAGCAGAGTAGCTAAGGACAGCTCACATTACCAAGATACTCAAACTTGGATTAGAATCTCAGTCCTGCCACTTGCTAGTAAACTGATTACTATTCTGAACCTCAGTTTACCCATTTATAAAATCAAGTTAATTATTATCTTTACTTACCTCAATATTATTAAGGGTAGATGAATTAATGGATTCAATATCCCTGACATAAAGAAGCTCACAGTAAATTTTAATTATTATTAACTTTACTACTTGTGTTTTTTGACCCTTACAGCTCTACCAATAGCTTTCACAGTTATGGTCTCACAGAAGGCAAAGGCCTTCTAAATGGAACTAAGTGATTATTCTGTTCATTGGATACCATCAAAAAATCTCTCACAGATGGATGCAGAAACTTGACTACAGTGAAATCTACCAACATTACACAAATTGCAAGAAACTAGAAATTCATCTGGATAACACAAAACCAATGTTCATTATAGCTTTAATTAAATTCTTTTGGGATGTTTTATCTACCCACTTATCTGTCTTTGAAGTCCCTGTAAGGTCAGAAGCTTAATCTAGCCATAAAACCAAATAGATTTTGATGACTCCATATCAGAAAACATTAATGCCATTTCCTTATCTCTGTGAAATAGTCTTTTCTCTATATACATCTCTAATGACTACAGGAAGCAAACTTTGTTGTGTTCTCTTCAATTTGCTTTTAAGTAATTTCTTTTCTGCCAGCTTTTCTGCAAAAACTTAGTTTGGCCTTCACATGCATTTGTGATATTTTAAAGCAGCAGAGAAAAATCTTTGCATCTTTTCATTCTTGTGGATACTGCATGAAGTAGTATTTGTAATATTTAATATTATCATCTGGAAAATTTCACTGGAAGCTAGGTAAATGCCACCATTATAAGTTTATGCTCACAGTATCTTTCACATGCCTCAGGGAAAACTGAGAAAAAGGTGATCTCTTCACTTATGACTTTTTTTCAACCATAACCAGCAGGAAAGCACCATTGTCCATACCCAGGCACATGGTATTAAATATCTGTTCATTACAGCCTATGCCAGCATCCCAGCCAGAGGGCCCTGTCTTGTCTTTTCACATCTGTGCTATATATTCAAATACAATCTCCTCTCTAAGACTCGCTAGAGACCCACCATGGCTGAGGATCTTTTCTTTTGAGCTGCAGCAGTGCTGTTACAGTATACAACACTTACTGAGCAGTCATCTGCTACCCTGGTGGAATATTTGGCTTCAATTTTGCTAGAAGTCAAATGGTCTTTTAAGAATCTTCCACAATACTGTATAAGTACAAGGAGATTGCTGCTTAAAATTTTAAGAATTCATTTATTTGAAAAACGTAGGGCAATCCTGGTGTGGTGCCTCAAGCTGTTCAGAAGGCCGAGGGAGGGAGGATTGCAAGTTCAAGGCCTGACTGGGCAACTTAACCAGACCTTATCTCAAAATAAAAAGCAATAGGGACTGGGGAGGTAGCTCAGTGGTAGAGCCCCCGGGTTCAATCCCCATTACAAACAAACAAAAAACAAAACAAAACAAAACAAAACAAAATAAAAAGAACGTGGGGTACTATTGCATGGTCAAAAGAATAAAGATTTTTGCATTGTCTGGAACTTAAAGTTACACTAAAAAAATGTGTGAATGTGCAACATTTAATTAGTGTCATTGTACCTCTGATAATGCATTTGTAAAATGCTGTGAATAATGAGATTACTGAGAAAATTCAATGAGATAAAGTGTTAACAAATGTGGCACTTGGAAATTGCCTGATAATATTTGTTACTCTTCCTTTGTCTTAATATTTTGCTAAAAGAAGAAACAGAATTCAAGTATATGTCCTTTACTCAATAAGATTATTTTCTGTTTAGCAACAGATGACCACAACATGTCATGATCAGTGGCATTCTTTGGGACCTTAATATAACATTTTAGAAAGTAAATTCACCTTTATACCAAGTTCAGGTCTAGTCTATTCCTTTAAAGAAATACTCAGACACTTTCTCTGTGTCCTGTTATAATCACATTTGGGAAACAATAAAGAGGAAATCATTGAACAACAAATAAAGAATCAACCACTCACAAACTAAAAAAATACATAAATGTCCCAAAAGCTCAACCTGACAGATAATTTTTAAAAATCTAAAAATGATAAAAATTTAAAAATTTAAAAAATTTAAAAATGATAAAAATTACATTTGAATGACTTTTGCTTAGCATTTTGGCTAAGTTATAAATAAAAATATTGGCAAGAAAGAGGAAAATCAGGCATGATTTTATACAATCAAGGAATAAATATTTTTGTCACCACTTTAAAATGTGATCAGTGTCTATTAAATAAGTTATGTGCATACTCAATAGCTAAGTAATGTACTTTTATATAAGTACATGAATATTCTATAAAAATATGATAAGTGTAGAAAGACATATTTAAGAATATGTAGTGCAGCATGCAGGACAGTTCTTTGGGTGGCTTTGCTCCAGCCCAGTTCTCCCCTCCTTCCCATTAACATTCAAAGAATAAGTAAAGTATGCTGGGCATGCAATATCCTGTGATATGGCAGCATACTTCAGTCTCCCCTAAAAACAGGTTGTCCTTCAACACTCAACCCAATATGTCATGTTACTCCCCTGGTATAAAACTCAGGGTGGGCTGCTTTCTGGGGCTTCTCAGCTGTGGTGCAAACAGGGCACCTATAGACAAGACTCCATCTGTCCTGAGCAGCTTTCCTAAGCTTTGAGGAACTAGATCACAATAAAGGCTTCTGCTTATAATAAATCAACTTCATGTAACTTATTGATATGGCTGTTCTTTCTTGTGAGACTCAGTCTAGTTGGTAACAAGTGTAAAGTGAAACCTACTTCACATAATATTTTAATAGCAAAAAGCTAGGAAGGATGCAAATATCCATCAGTAGGGGAATGGTTAAATAAATGATAGTATATTAATACAACAAAATATATTTGGCCAGTAAAAAAATAGTCATATCTTGAATGGTATCTACTGTGAAGGCATTATTAACTGACACAAACAGATTGCAGGACAATATTTTAATATGACATCATTTTACTAATCTGAGGATCTATTATTTATAAATGAATGTTGAAGAAAAAAATCTGCACTATGCTAAATTGTTGACAACTTCTAGCCACATTAGATTGGATTGCAGAAAATGAAATTTTTAATTTTCAAATTTAATTTTATAATTAAGATTATCTTTTTATTTTTATAATTAGCATTTTAAGTTACTTTTTGAACATAAATTTTCAACCTAAAATGTTTTAAATAATTGATTAAATTCAAATGATATTTACTGAGCATATGCAATGCATTTCTTTATAAAATGACTAATAAAATAACTCCATTATCAAGAACTTTAATATCGAATAAAAAATAGGTTTGGAAAAAGAATTTATAAAAGAAAAATCTTTCTATATATTTAATACTTTATACTCATCACAGATTTTAAAAATTTACAAATTTTTTGAGATAGGATTGTTGTACTTATTCCACAGATAAGAAAGTATACATAATTTGCCTGTGTTTACTCTAGTAATGAGTGGTGGACCTGGGATCCAAATTCAAGTATATCTAATTGCAAAAGCTATTGAACCATTACATGCTCCTACAAAGTCAGACCACAATATGTGATACCTGAGATTTTTTACATCAATATTCCTAGGTTTAATCTCTTTCCTGAAATCCAGTTACCTCTTCCATATTTTACCTGTACTTCTGCTTTCAAACTCAGACTTTTCAACATTAATTTCACTGATCCTTCAGATGGTTCTTCCTTGAGGGTGTATCACAGATCATAGTACTAATATCCACCCAGTCACCTCAATTCAGAAAATTTCTGACATCTACATTCCCCTCACAACCCACCTACTCAAACAAATCAATTCAGCAACTGCTAAAGGGGCTTTGCAAAATCCATCTCTTCACTGGTCCACTTCAGTCCCCCCACACTGAGTCCTGTCTAGGGTGACAGCCTCCTAATTGCCTTCTTGCCTCTACCCAATCTGTCCTCCACATGGTGGTCAGCATTATCATTCTAAAAGGATGGTCACTGAGTGTCACTCAATGCTGCAATTATTCTCTCTGTACTGCCTTCAGAATAAAATTCAAATTATGCAGAATGTCATTCTAGCTTATTTACAGACTTCTCTTCCAGTGTCTTTCCCTCTCACATACATATACCCACACAGCACATTCAACCATGAGCCCTTTCCCAAAGATGCCTTCTGATCTCACATCTTTGTGCCTTTGTAAATGTTGTTTCTTCTGCCTAGAAGCCTCTGGCAATACATGAAAGGTATATCATAATCTTTCAGAATTTATCTCATGTGTCACTGCTTTTAAGAAGTTTTACACAGCTATTCTCTTCTGGATAGACAAAATATATAGAATACCCTATTCCATGTACCCAATACAATTTTCAAAGTTCTACTCACATTCCTCACCACTCTGAATTGTACAATTCTTTGTATCCCTCTTCCTTCCTAAAATATTTTCTGCCTGATTCAGTATTCTAACCATAATACCCAAGAAAATTGCAATGACTGGTACACAATCAATATTCAATAAATACATGTTCTATTAACTTAAAATGAGAAGGTAATAGTCATGTATCCACACACCCAATAAGCATCTTTTTTGAGCACCAACACGTGCTACACTCAATATCAGGTGTTGCCTATCTACCAGTAAACACCAGAGATAAATGACAGAACATGCATGGATAAGAGACTCTGGGAGTCCAAGAAAATTTTTAAAATTATATTAACTTAATGTATTGGAATAATAATTCAGCATGGAGTCAGTGTCCTTTTGCTTCTGAAACAAATTACCACAAACTCAGTGACTTAAAACAGCACACATTATTACCTTACACTTCTGGAGGTAAAAATTCCACAAAGGGTCTCGCTGAGCTAATATCAAAGTGTTAGCAAGGCTGACTTCCTTCTGGAACTTTGAGTAGAAAATCCATTTCCTTGACTTTATCAGTTTTTTAAATCTCCCCTCATTCTTTGCCTTGTGACCTGTTCACACATCTGGCAATACAGCATCTTCAGATCTTTCTCAGATTCCAATCTCCTCTCTTGCTTCCCTCTTGCACTTTAAAGGATGCAATGGCTATATCCATGTAATTCAAGCTAATCACTGTGTTTTTAAGGTCATCTGATAAGCAACGCCCCCAACATGTAATAAAATATATTTCTAAGTTTCAGGGACTAGAACATAGACATCTTAGGGAAAAGACATTATTCTGCCTACTATAGGCACTGCATTCAAGGAATAGAAATCATTCTTTTTCTCTTATTTCTTGGTGTTTGGAAAGGTAGGCAAACATTTAGAAATTGATCTGCTTTCCCATGGTGATGCAGAAGATTATCTAGAAAATTGCCAGATCAAGAAATAAAATATTGTCAAGCAAAAGTTACTATTAACTTGTTTTCAGATATAAAGACCTAGGTATCAATGGGCAGAAGAACATAGTTTTCCTCAAAAAGGAAAGAGATGTTCATGTGGCATCTCAAAAAAAGAAATATGAGTGTGAAATAAGCACATGAAAGATATTCAACATCATTAACCATTAGGAAAATGAAAACTAAAACCACAAAGAGAAATTATTATGTAATATCAGAAGAACTGGCCACACCAAATATTGATGAGGGGAAACTGAATTATTGAGACATTGCTGATGAGGATCTAAAATGGGATACCAATTCTGGAAAGCAGATGAAATTGTTTCTTCAAAACTTAGCAGCAACATAATAACAGAAATTATGCTCCTAAGCATGTATCCCATAGAAATTAAGACTTACTTTAATTGCCAGGCATGGTGGTGCACACCTGTAATCCCATGACTCAGGAGGCTGAGGCAAGAGCATCACAAGTTCAAGGCTACCTCTGCAATTTAGCAAACTAAAGATAAAGTGGGATGTGGGATGTAGCTCATTGGTAGGGCTCCTCTGGGTTTAATCCCCAGTAACAACCACAACAAAGAAGACTTATTTTTACGTCTAATCTGGACATGATATTTATAGCACTTTATTCATAATATCTCCAAACTAGAAACAACTCAGATGCTCTTCAATGGATGAATGGTTAAATGAACTGTGGCATATCTATAACATGGAAGACTACTCAGCAATAAAAATAAACAAACTATTGATATTCAACATGAATGAATCACCAGTGAACTATACCAAGTGAAAAAACATCAACCCCCAAATTTATATAATTCCTACAATGACAAAATTATATAAATGGATGAAGAGTGGTTCCCAGTGTTTAAAGGGGTGGGGGGTGAAGGGGAAGAGAATGTGATATTTAAAAACAACATGCAATAATAAAAATATATTCTGACTATATCAAGGCCAATATCCTGGCAATTATCCTGGCAGTATAATTTATGAAATGTGATCACTGGGGAAACTGACTAAAAGGCACATAGGAACTATAGGCATTATTTTATACAACTGCTTACAAATCTTTAAATACTTTTCTCCATATAAAGTGTTTAGTCATAAGAATTCTGACCCACATGGGAGTTATTGCAGAACCTCCACATTGTTTTCCATAATGGCTATACCATATTGACTTCCCATTAATTGTTAAACAATGGTTCCGATTTCTCTACAAACTTTTTTTATGTAATACTCATTCTAACAGGTGTAAAGTGATATCCTATTGTGATTTTGATTTGTATTTCCTGGTGATTTATGACATTGAACATCTTTTTCCTACTTGTCCATTTGTATGTCATCTTTGGAGAAATTTCTATTCCAGTCATTGACCTATTTTTAATTGGGTTATTAGGGGTATTTTTGTTATTGTTTTGCTGTGGAGTTATGGGAGTTCCTTATATAATTTGGAAATTAATCCTTCATCTGATAAATGGATTGTAAATACTTTCTATCATTCTGTAGACTGCCCTTGAACTCAGTCAATTATCTCCCTTGCTATGAATAAGTATTTTGGTTTAATGTCATCCTGCTTGTCTATTTTTCCCTGTACTTTTGTTGTCAGATCTTTTACCTCATGACCAATTCACAAGGGATGAGGTCGCTAGTCAGTAGACATAAAGTCCCAATTACACAAGATGAATAGGCTCTAGAGCTCTGCTACACAACATAGTCCTTATAATTAAGAATATTGTACACAAAAATTTGTGATGAGGATAGATCTTATTTTTTTTCTTACCTCACCAAGACAAAACTTGTGAAAGTCTGTAATCACTTATCACTGCGTTTTTCTCCCAATGTCCCCATCTTATACAATTTATCATAAATCTACTACAACTGAAACCTTTCCCTAATAAAGATGAAATCCTGTTATTTTGTGTCAAGTGACTTTCCAGAAAATGGAAAACTAATACTGAAAATTGTTACAAATTACACTTCTATGAATATATCATCTTAAACAATAGGAAGATATTACTGTCTGAATCTTTCTACAGTCTATATTTTCAAATTACAAAGAAATGAATTTGGAACAAGTCATATTCTTTTTTTATAATTAGTGGCTTGAACATCTTGCACTCATGTAATTTTGATTGCCTATGGAGAGGCCATTTCCCAGAATATCTTTCCACTTAACATTTCTTGGTAATAATAAAATGTCACATCTGTCAGATTATATAAAACACTGGAAAGGCACAGAACATTAGGAATGAATAAAAGATCAAAGTTTGAAACCCATGATCACTTAAGACTTCTCTCTTATGCTTGTGTGCAAATGCATACACTGAGTCTTTCCCAGGCCTGTGACTTTACCTGTGTCTTTCACCAGGAATAACATTTTCAATGGGAGAACTGGGGGAAACAGCTCTATTTATTGTTATGATCTAGCTATTCATTAAGTATTGACTGATTTTATGCACCTAACAATGCACTAGGGGCTGGGAATTCTAAATTTCAAGATGGGTTCCCTGTACTCCTGGAGTCTATCCAGGTCTTGAAGCAGGGTGCTGATCTCTGGACAAACACATCTGTTCCTGCTCAGCAGTGATTCTGAAATCAAAACTCTCCCTTGTTCACAGACCCTGGAATCTTGGAAAAAGTCTCTTCCCAGCGTGATGGCATGGTTAAGGTCTGAAAGGCAAATTCAGAAGATTCAACTTTTTAAATTTTTTCTCTTTCTTATGCTTCATTTTTTTTTACATATTTTCAATTGATTTCTGCTCTTCATTTCTTTCTATTGTGATATACCATTTTCCCCCTTCTTTTTAAGTTTTTCTAGGTGGAAAATGATAACACTTATTGTAAATTTCTTAAATTATCAGATATTCATTTAAAGCTATGGATTTCTCTCCAAAGATTAGTGTTTAGTATTTTAAATTCCACCTAAAGTCTGTTTAGCTGTGTACCACTGAACTTAATGCATTGTGATTTTATTACCATTCAGTGTAATAAGAAAGGAAGCCAGCATGACAGGAAGAAAGAAACCCTTTATGAAATAATCAAAAAATTACTAAAATAGAAGTAGTAAGTCCTTACCTAATAATTATCTTGAAAGTAAGTGTATTAAATTCTCCAATTAAATGACACAGAGTATCTGAATGGATAAGGAAACAAGACCCAAGTGTATGCTGTCCACAAGAGACTGACTTCAGCCTTAAAATCACATACAGACTGAGAGTGAAGAAATGGGAAAATATATTCCAAGCAAGTGGAAACCAAAAGAAAACAGGGTATCTAATTTTCCCAGTACCATTTGTTGAAGAAGCTATGTTTCCTTTTTTATGGTGCCTTTGTCTAGTATGAGATAACAGTATTTATTGTGGGTTTGTCTCTGTGTCTTCTATTCTGTTCCTTTGGTCTTCATGTCTGTTTTAGAGCCAATACCATGCTGTTTTTGTTACTATAGTTCTGTAGTATAATTTATGGTCTGGTATTGTGGTGCACCCTGCTTCACTTTTCTTGCTAGGTAATACTTTGGCTAATCTGGGCCTCCTGTTTTTCCAAATAAATTAAATTAGTGCTTTTTCTATTTCTATAAAGAACATCATTGGAATTTTAATAGGAATTGCATTAAATCTGCTTTTGGTAGTATGGCCATTTTGACAATATTAATTCTGCCTATCCAAGAACATGGGAGAGCTTTCCATTTTCTAGGGTCTTCTTCAATTTCTTTCTTTAGTGTACTGTAGTTCTCATTGTAGAGGTCTTTCACCTCTTCTGTTAGATTGATTCCAAAGTTTTTTGTTTTTATTTTTGTTTTTTGAGATTATTGTGAGTGGGACATTTTCCTAATTTCTGTTTCAGGTAGCTCACCTTTGGCATATAGGAATGCAATGGGTTTATGGGTGTTAATTTTATATCCTGCTATTTTGCTGGGAAAACTGGAAATCCATATGTAGCAGAATGAAATTTAACCTATATCTCTCACTCTACACCTAACTCAAAGTGGATCAAAGACCTAGGCATTAGACCAGAAACCCTGTGCCTACTAGAAGGAAGTGTAGGTCCAACTCTCCATCATATTGGCCTAGGAACTGACTTCTTCAACAAAACTCCTAAAGCACTAAAGTCAAGAGTAAAGTCAAGAATCAATAAATGGATGGTATCAAACTGAAAAGTGTCTTCACAACAAAGGAAATAAGAACATGAAGAGGAGAGCTCACATCATAGGAGAAAATATTTGCCACCTGCCCCTCACATAGAGCATTAATCTCAAGGATATATAAAGAACTCAAAAACAAAACATCAAAAAAAACTAATCAATCAATCAATAAACAATCAATAAATGGGTACATCACAGAAAAAGAAATGCAAATAGTCAACAAATAAATGAAAAAGATGTTCAACAGCTGTAGCAATTAGAGATATGCAAATTAAAACTACACTTAGATTCCATCTCACTCCAGTCAGATTGACAATTATCATGAACACAAGTAACAATAAATGTTGGCAAGGATGCGGGGAAAAGGGCACTCATACATTGCTGGTGGCACTGCAAATTGGTGCAATCACTCTGGAAAGCAGTATGGAGAGTCCTCAGACAACTAGGAATGGAACCACCATTTAGTATATATCCACAGGAGTTAAAATCAGCATACTACAGTGACACATTAGACCAGAGATATAGCAACTCAACTCACAACAGCTTAACTATGGAACTAACCTAGGTGCCCTTTAACAGAGGAATGGATAAAGAAAGTGTGATATATATACACAATTGAATATTACTCAGTTCTATAAATGAATGATTTTATGACTTTGCTGGTAAATCTGGATACTATCAAGCTAAGTGAATTAAGCCAATCCCTAAAAACTGAAGGTCAAATGTTCTTACGGATACACAGATGTTTACACAAAATAAGGATAAGGGAGAAAGGGGAAGAAGTTCAGTGAATGAGACAAAGGGAAATGAAGGAAAGGGACAGGGGACAGGAATAGGAAAGACGGTGGAATGAAACAGACATAACTTTCCTATGTTCATATAGGAATACATAACCAGTGAAACTCCACATTATGTAAGAAACAAGAATCCTAATTAGAATAAGGTGTACTACCTGTTTATACAAATATGTCAAAACACACTCTACTGTCATGTGTATCTGAAAAGGACAAAAAAAAAAGATAAAAATAAAAAAGAATGGTTACTCAAAAAGAAAT
Organism: Sciurus vulgaris; assembly: GCF_902686455.1. Lineage (NCBI taxonomy): Eukaryota > Metazoa > Chordata > Mammalia > Rodentia > Sciuridae > Sciurus > Sciurus vulgaris. Next base: position 79,567,344 of record NC_136472.1, read on the forward strand.
AAAACTGCATAGAAATCTATCTGACTAAGGATAATCATGCAGCTGAACATTTTCAGAAGAAACACATGTTGCCTAAGGGGGTTACTAAAAGAGAAAATAGATTCGGGGGTGCTTGTTATTGGAATATACTCTAGCTCATCTTTACTGATACAAAGGGTTGATTGACCTTAAATAGGCCAAGAGAAGCTTCAAGTAGAATATTCTTTCAGCAAATAAATATTTGCTAAATATATAATATATATGTGTGTGTCTGTGTGTGTGTGTGTGTGTGTGTATGTGTGTGTGTATCCTGAACCACTCAGAGGTCTCTTCAGAGACATAAGAACTTATAAAATTACGTTTTTACGTATGCACGAATGTGCCAAAATGAAATCCACCATGTCGTATAATAAAGGTCCACCAATTAAATTTTTAATTAAAATTTTAAAAAGAACAAGATTAGGTAAATCACATAAAATAGCCTGTAAGTGAAAAACTCTAAAAAGAGGCAATGTTCATTATTATATTGTATAATGAGAAAGAAGTCAATTCACCAAAATATTATCTACTTTTTCTTGTGATTTGATGTTTAATCCAGGAAAACTGTTACAAGAACATTTTTAATTTGCTAAAATTTGGGGTTTTCTGAATAGCTTATTGTTATTGATTGCAAATTAGCTACTTGTATCATCTGTATGTTTTCAAAACTCTTTATATATATTGAAAATTGTTGTTTTACAGTCCATAATAAAGTCTGTCTTGTTATACTGAGCACTGTTTATTTTGATATAATTATTGTATCAACTGCTGGAGATAGGGTTTTAATATCTCCAGCAACGACTGCGACACTGTCGAATTTTCCTTTTAATTCTCACAGTGTTTCAGGCATTTTAAAGATTTGTTGTAAGACACACCTACTTTTACAAAGTTATGACTTCCTAATGAAGTCTTTGATAATGCACCTTAAGAGTCTACTGTATGAACTATAAGCGTCTGCATTCTACTGATTTCATGGGGATATCCAGTTGTTCCAACACCATCTATTGAAGACAATGGCTTGGGTTTATATTCAAAGGAATTCTAGTCACTATGTCAAAGAGAAAGCCACATCCCCATGTTTACTGCACCATTAGTCATAACAGTCAAAATATGGAATTGGACCAACTATTAATCCAAAATGAATAAAGAAAATGTATTATACTCAAAGGAATACTGTGCAGCCTGAGAAAGAAATGAAATCCTATCAGTTTAAACAACATAGATGAAATTAGAAGACTATATAATTAAAATAAGACAGGCACAGAAAGACAAATACCACAGGATCTCTTTTACTTGTGGAACATAAAGAAGTCAAACTCATAGTAGAGACTAGAATGTGGTTACCAGGGGCTGGGGGTAGGAGATGGGTTGAGGAGACTTTGGTCACAGGATACAATATTTTGTAACAAGAAATAAGTTCCAGATCTATTAATATAAAATGACTTTTTAGTTCAAAGTAATGTACTTTTACTTTTTTTTTATTATTTTTTATTTAGCTTTCCATGTTTTACAGACTGCATTTTGATTCATTGTACACAAATGGGGTACATCATTTCATTTCTATGGTTGTACACAATGTAGATTCATACCATTCATGTAATCATACATGTACATAGGGTAATGACTGTCTCATTCACCATTTTTCATACCCCTTCCCTTGCATTTCCTTCTACATATTCTAAAGTTCCCCCATTATTGTCTCATTCCCACCCCCATTATATATCATTCTCCACTTATCAGGGAAAACATTTGACCTTTGGTTTTTTGGGGCTTGGATTATTTTACTTAGCATAATATTCTCCAATTCCATCCAATTATTTGCAAATGCCATAATACTATTCTTCTTTATGGCTGAATAGTATTCCATTGTGTATATATACCACAGTTTCTTTGTCCATTCATCTGTTGAAGGTCATCTAGGATGGTACCACAGTCTAGCTATTGTGAACTGAGTGGCTATAAACATTGATGTGGCTGTGTTACTGTAGTTTGCTGATTTTAGGTCCTTTGGGTATAAACCGAGGAGTGGGATAACTGGGTCAAAAGGAAGGTTCATTCCAAGTTTTCTGAGGATTCTCCACACTGCTTTCCAGAGTGGCTGCACGAATTTGCAACTCTACCAGCAATGTAAAAGTGTGCCTTTTCCCCCACATCCATGCCAACATCTATTATTGTTTGTGTTCTTGATAATAGCCATTCTAATTGGAGTAAGATGAAATCCTAGAGTTGTTTTAATTTACATTTCTCTAATTACTAGAGATGGTGAACACTATTTCATATATTTATTAATTGCCTGTGTGTCTTTTTCTGTAAAGTGTCTGTCCAGTTCTTTGGCCCATTTATTGATTGAGTTCTTTGTATTTTTGTTGTAAAGTTTTGTAAGTTCTATAAATTTTGGAGATTAGTGCTGTATCTGAAGTGCATGTGGAAAAGATTTTCTAGCAATCTGTAGGCTCTCTCTTCACATTCTTGATTGTGTACTTTGCTGAGAAAAATCTTTTCAGTTTGAGTCCATCCCATTATTGATTTTTGCTTTGATTTCTTGTGCTTTGGGAGGCTTGTTTAGGAAATCTGATCCTAAGCCAACATGATGAAGATTCGGGCCTACTTTGTCTTCAATTAGGCACAGGGTCTCTGGTCTAATTCCTATGTCTTTGATCCATTTTGAGTTGAGTTTTGTGCAGGGTAAGAGATAGAGGTTTAATTTCATTTTATTGCATATGGATTTCTAGTTTTACCAGCACCATTTGTTGAACAAGCTATTTTTTCTCCATTGTATGTTTTTGGATCCTTTGTCTAGTATGAGGTGACTGTATTTATGTGGGTTTGTCTCTGTGTCTTCTATTCTGTACCATTGATCTGCCTGTCTATTCTGGTGTCAATACCATGCTGTTTTTATTACTATAGTTCTGTGGTATAATTTAATGTCTGGTATTGTAATATCTCCTGTTTTTCTTTTTCTATTCAGGATTGTTTAGGCTATTTGAGGTCTGTTGTTCTTCTTGATGAAGAATACAAGAGGCTTACAGAATACCGAATGCGCAAAACTACAACAGAGCCACACCAAGACGCATTATATTGAAAATACCTTACATACAAAATAAAGATTGAATTTTAAAGGCTGCAAGAGAAAAACATCAGATTACATATAAGGGGAAACCAATATGGATATCAGTAGATTTCTCAGCCCAGACTCTAAAAGCAAGAAGGACCTGGAACAATATATTTCAAGCTCTGAAAGAACACTGATGCCAACCAAGAATACTATACCCAGCAAAACTAACCTTCAGATTTCACAATGAAATAAAATCTTTCCATGATGAACAAAAGTTAAAAGAATTTACAAATAGAAAGCCTACCCTATAGAACATATCAGCAAAATATTTCATGAGGAGGAAGTGAAAAACAACAATACAAGTCAGCAAAGGGAGGAACTACCCTAAAGGAAAAGACAATTAAAGGACAAGTAATAAACCAAAAATGAGCCAAAATGACCAGGAATACAAATCATATCACAATAACAACCATGAGTGTTAGCGGCCTAAATTCAATAATCAAAAGACAAAGGCTAGCAGATTGGATTAAAAAGAAAGACCCAACAATATGTTGCCTTCAAGAGTATTATCTCACAGAAAAAGACATCCACAGACCAAAGGTGAAAGGATGGGGAAGAACATACCATGTACATGGACCCAGTGAAAAAGCAGGGGTCTCCATCCTCATACCAGATAAAGTGGACTTCAAGCCTAAGTTAGAAGGGACAAAGAAGGACATTTCATACTGATTAAGGGAAGCATAAAACAGCAAGATATGACAATTTTAAATATTTATGCCCCAAAGAATGGAGCCTCTAGTATATCAAACAAACCCTTCTTAATTTTAAGAATCAAATAGACGAAAACACATTAATAGTGGGGGACTTAACACACAACTCTCACCACTGGATAGATCCTCCAAACAAAAACTAAATAAAGAAACTATAGAACTAAATTATATAATCAATGATACAGACTTAATGGATATTTACAGAGTATTTCATCCACCATTGAGCGAATATACTTTCTTCATGAGCTGCTGCTCATGGATTGTTCTCCAAAATAGACCATATGCTATGCCACAAAGAAGCCATTAGTAAATACAAAAAATAGAGATCCTACCCTGTATCCTATCAGAACACAATGGAATGCATTAGAAATGAATGATAAAATAACAAACAAAAACTACTCATAAATCTGGATACTAAATAATATGCTATTGAATGATGAAAAGATAACAGAAGATATCAGGGAAGAAATAAAAAAATTCTTAGAAGTAAATGAGAACAATGACACAACATATCAAAATCACTATGAAAGCAGAACAAAGAGGAAAGTTCGTTGCATTGAGCTCATACATTAAAAAAGTAAAAACTCAACAACTAAATGACCTAACATTATACCTCAAAGCCCTTGAAAAAGAAGAACAGATCAACACCCAAAATAGTAGAAGACAGGAAATTAAAATCAGAGATGAAATCAATGCAATTGAAAAGAGAAACAATTCAAAAAATTGACAAAACAAAAATTTGGTTCTTTGAAAAAGTAAACAAAATTGATAAACTCCTAACCAAATTAATGAAGAGAAGGAGAGATAAAACTCAAATTACTAGAATTCATGATGAAAAAGATCACAATTGACACCATTGAAATACGTAACATAATTAGAAACAAATTTGGAATATCTATACTCCAACAAAATAGAAAATACTGAAGACATCGACAAATTTTTAGAGACATATGATTCTCCCAAACTGAATCAGGAGGAAGTACACAATCCAAACAGATCAATTTCAAGCACTGAAATAGAAGAGGCCATCAAAAGCCTACCAACCAAGAAAAGCCCAGGACCAGATGGATTCTCAAATTCTACAAGACCTTTAAAGAAGAACTAATACCAATACTCCTCAAAGTATTTCAGGAAATAGGAAAGGAGGGAACCTTTCCAAATTCATTCTATGAGGCTAATACTTTTACTCTTGATCTATTTATTTATTTACTTTGGTACTAAAGAATGACGCCAGGGATTCTTGACCACTGAGTCACATTCCCAGTCCCACTAAGTTGCAGAGGCTGCCTTTGAACTTCTGAAATTCTGCCTCCTGAGATTCTGAGATTATAGGTGTGCCCCACTATGCCTGGCAAAGGTTATATATTCTTGAGAGTTGCAGAGTGCAGAATTTTAAGTGTTCTCATCACAAAGCAATAAGTATGTGAGGAAATGCATGCTAATTAACTGCTTAGCCATTCCACAAGGTATATGTGTCGAAACAAATTGTACATTATACACACACATAAACACATACAATATTTGCCAATTAGTAAATTAAAAACAAATGAACCAACCTCATTAGACAGTTTCAAGCAAAGGAATGACCTGATGTGATGCATACTGATCTGCTGGGTGCTTTTATGAAGATCATTGTCACTGAGTGGACAGTGAATTATAAAGTGACAGCAGAGCCAGGAGGTAAGAGGATGTCGTAGCAAGGACAAACATTTGTTGAGAAATCACGGTGGACATGTGTGATTACACCAATGGTATGAATCTACATTGTGTACAATCATAGAAATGAAATGACGTACCCCATTTGTGTACAATGAATCAAAATGTGTCTGTAAAAAATAAATTAAAAAAAGAACCAATAAAATAAGAAAAGACAGTAGGGCATTGAAAAAAAAAGAAATCATGGTGGCTTTAAACTAGGTGTAAACAGTAGAGATGGGCAGGTTTGTGGTTCCTTTTGAGGTAGAATTAATAGGATTTACTGATACTGAGCAAGGGAAGTGAAAAAAGATAAGGATTAAAAATAACTTCTGGGTTTAAGTCTTGAGTAATTGGATGATTTTTAATGAAGGAGGGAAACATGAAGGAGAAGAGAGTTTGGGGTACTGAAAATCATGTTAGGTGTGCAAAGCTATTAGACAGGTAAGAGGAGATGCTATTATCACGCTGGCCATTTTATACAGCATAAACCCCGATAAATAAGCCTGTGTGATTCCTCTAAAATTGAAGTCCCATCAGGACTGAGAACCCTCCAAAGGCTTCTGTTTCACCTGTCCCCAGTGCTCTGATGTTGTAGTCCCCCTCACCTCCCTGACTCCGTCCCAGGTCATTTACCACTTACTCATTGCTCTAGCCCTTGTGTTTTTCCTTCAAATCATTTAGGTCTCTGATCAAATGGACCCTCATCAGAGGGCTTTCTCTAGCCACTTTGCTAAGTTAGGACCCTTCTCCAGTTCTCTATCCTTAATTCTCGAGTTATTTCACTTCATTGCATTTATCTCCTCCTGACAGTATCTTGGATATATGTATGTAAACATGTATGTGTTAAGTGTGTATCTATTTGCCTGTCTACATTCTAGAACGTAAAATCCTTTAGGATAAATATGTTTATGTTGTCCTCTGCTGTAGACTTAATGCTTAGAATTGTGTTTGGCTTGAGTACTTATTGTTGAAGTGAATTAATGTTCAAGAGATAGGATCTGGAGGGATAACTGGACACAATGGTTATGGGAGAGGAAGTGCTTGGGCTTTCCTAGTTGACTGATGTTACCACTGAGGTGAATAATAGAAGATTTTAAGAGGAAATAATGAATTTCCTCTTGGATGTGGGTTTAAGATACCTAATAGATGTCTAGAGGTAGGAAAATGAAAGTCTGTAGCTCCAGGAAGATAGGCAGTGTGATTTGGGTCATAGTTGCTCCCATGGAAATGTTTGATACAAAATGAGTTTTCAAAACATCTTAATTAAATTATTGCTACCCCTTGTTTCAAAGTGATTTAAGATGGTGGTCAATACATATCAATGTTTTTTTATCATATCTTTTCTTCTGTTACAATAAAAATCATAACCGAAATTCAAGCTAGAACAGCAGCTCACAATAATAACTTCCTGCCCTAAAGCACCCCCTCTGTGTCAAGTCTTATATTTTCATATACTTCATTCATTCAATCCTTAGCATGGGTTTTAGACATTCATTATTGCATCTGCTTTATAATATAAAGACAATGAGACTTATGAAGGCATACTATACATTATCCTTTTCAATATAATCCTAGCTTTTTTTAGAAATGAAATTTTACCTGAATTTTGTCTGCTTGTTGTTTTTCTCTTTCCTGCTCTTCCTGCTCCAAAATGACATTTCATTGGAGTTTAGTTGAGTTTCTTTGTGTTAGAAAATGTAGAGGAAAGGAAGAGGAAAGAAGATAAATATGAGGAAAATGAATGGGAAAGAAGAGAAATGTAAGGGAAAGAAGGGAAAGATCGTGTTCTACTGTTTGTGGCATTTATTGTTTCCGGTGGGAAGTCAGCTATCATTTGAATTATCGTTCCTCTTAAGGTAATGTGAAATTTGTCTCTGATGGCTTTGGATATGTTCTTTGTGTATTTAAAAAATTATCAGTTTATACATGAGATGTCTAGGTCTGACTTTTGTTTGTGTTCTTTTTTGTTTGCCCGTCTCTGTCATGACAGGTTCCAGATCTTATTGAATTTGTAAAGGTATGTCTGTCACCAACTGTCAGCAATTGTCAGCTGCTGTTTCTTCAGATCTAGTTTGTGTCCCATTCTCACTCTCCTTTCTTTCTGGAACTCCTGTTTACATGTAGTTGGAGCTCTGAAATGTCCCACAGGCCCTTCATGTTTCATTCATAACCTTTTCAATTTTATTTTCTTTGTTTTTCTTATTGAATGCTTATTATTACAAATTCAAATCTACTGAATTTTTCCTCACTGCCATTTTTCTGTGAGTCCTATCTATTGACAGTGTTTTATCCCATGCACTCTATTTTTCAGTTATTTTCTTTTATTCATTTTTAATAGTTTTGGTTTCTCAGCTGAGAGTCTATCTTTTGTTCATTATAAATTTATCTTCCTACATATTCAAGTATAATTATAAATAGCATATTTATTTTCCCAGGCTTTTCCATTACAACACAAACTGAGTGGCTCAAACAACAAAATTTATTGTCTCACAGTCATGGATTCTAGAAATCTGAGATCAGATGATCAGCAGAATTGATTTCTTCTGAGGTCTGTGAAGGAGAGTCTGTGCATGCCTCTCTCCTAGCCTCTGGTAGTTTTCAGGGACTCTTTCACATCACATAACTTCTAGGTACATTATTCTAATGTCTGATTTCATGTTCACATGTTATTGTTCTCTACATGTCTTTCCATGTGTTCAAATTTCCTTTTTCATAAGAGCACCAGGCAATTGGTCTATAGTGCATATTAATGCATATCATGGTGCATATTAATATTAATTACTTTTAAAATTGATTACTTTTATAAAGACCCCGTTTCCGAATAAGGTCACATTTTGAGGTACTAGGGACTAGGACATCAATTAATTTTTTTTTTGTGGGGGTGGCAGTTAACTCATAATAATAGGCTCTTCAAGCCACCATGTGCTAATCACAAAACATGGGTTATTCTAGGGTAAATATCTATTGGCCATTTGCATTGTTGCCAACAGTTTTATTTTATTTTATTTTTTGTCTTCCAAATGCATCATGTTTTACCCCTTCATAATATGTCAAGATTGAGTTTAGGTTGCATTCTAGAATTTTAAATAATATGTTATGGATACTTTTCATTCTTTTATACTCTCTGAAGAGTGTGATGTGTGTGCACACACATGGTGGGTGTGTGGATGTGTGTGCATGTGAGTTTCAGCAGTCCATTAAATTTAGCTGAACTCAAACTGTAAATTTGTTTCATTTGCTCTAGGCAGTTTTTCTTTTAGTCTTAACTGAGTTTTTTCTGAGTCTGACCCACTTATATCTGGTTCAAAAGTCAGCCAGAGATTTGGGGAGAGTTTATATACCAAAGTTTTATTTCCCCTGCTTGGTTATTTCCTTTCTAGGATTCTCTCCCTCACTTTCCAGCAGATATTATTGCCCTGAACTCTGCCTTCTGGTTCTTGAAACCAATTAGACTGTAAGTTTTAGTTGTTCTGCTTGGTACATAATAAGGCAAGCCCTCAGGCTAAAAGCCAGGAAAATACAAATTTACACATTACTTTCCCCTTCTTCCAAGTGTGAACACTACTCTGATATGTGTCTTCTTTGAATTGTTCTCAAGTGTCCTCAAATACTTGTTGGTTTGTTTGTTTTTTATATTTTTCCAGTGTTTGTACTTGTTATCTGTGAGTGAGTTGGTCTGATAGCAGGTGTTAGCCATACCAAAAGCCTATACAATGTTTTATCAGCAGAACAGGAGTAGGGGTCATTATTTGAACCAAAAGATTCATTTTAATTATTATTGCATTGAGGTAAAATTCTTCAAAACTCAGTGACTAACATCAGAAGGGACCTATATCTATTTATTTGAGTAAATACCCTAATAGCTGGCAGGAAAGAGAAGAAATGATCATGTGGTATATTTAGGCTAACAATGCTTAGACAGCCTCAAAAATAAAATCCATGCTTTGTCATTAAAGAACCTTTGCTACCAGCTCACGTGGACTTTGTTTTAAAAGACCAAAGGAGTGACTTAAGATACTTACCATTCTTACAATAGACCCTTCACACTATCCTAAGAACCATATGCTCTTATGCCTTGAAACCTTTTTGAATGCCTACATTCACAAATAGATCATTGTTCAGGCTCTTCTTTGCTCAAATTATACTCATGTTGAGAGTAATGAGTTTCCAGGCATAAATTTTAACCACAGTTTTCAACATTTACTAAAGTTTTATCTCTCCCTTGTAAGCAATATTTCATAAATAATACATTTTTATAACCTTAGGAGAATTTATAAGTAAACAAGGAGAATGAGAACAATCCAGTTGCACTGAGATGTGATAGACTAACATCACTCAATATCTCAGTAATTCACAGTTCAGCATTCAGGTTTGTGTCTCAGCAATTCAGCATTCAGTTTTGTGCCTCAGCAAGCGAACAAGCAGTCAAGGTAGCTCTGACTGAGTACTGTGATTGCTTGGATTTCTTTTCTGTATCCTCTACTAAGTCATTAAACCTTTAGTGCCTGCCACAGTGGCTTATATCTGTTAAATTAATGAGTAAAAAGTCAAAATTAAAATGGCAAAGTTTGACTTAACATGTTGAAATAAAACTTCTGCTTTGCAACATTAGCAGTTATTTTGAGATGATATCTGTGTGTATCTACATGTGATCATTGTAAATATCTACAAATATATGAGGAACTGTACAGGCCATAAATACCATGGATTAGTATATTGGTATATTTTATGAAACATGATATATCTGTACTCCTACCTATCTGATAATCCATATTATTTTCCTAATATTCCCACCCACTAGGTTTTATTTCGATATAACCTAGACAGAGATTCTTCAGAGAACTCAATTAACCCTCTCATTCTGAGGTCTGATCATAGGTATTTGATAAGGGCTTCTGCATTGATTAAAGACATGCCAACCATTTAACCACCACCACAAAAATATTTTTCCTCAAGCACATCTTCTGTTCATCACATTATTAGTTAGAACATTCATTATTTTCCCCATTAACATACACAATCTTAAAACTTACACTCCCTTTGTGACCAGTCTTCTACTTCAACCCATTCAACATATGAGTAACGTTGTAAAAGGCACGTACCTTCTCTAAATTATGGGCTCCAATTTCATAAGTGAAAATAATAATACCTGTTAGTTCAGATATAAACAATATGAGATAGTAGGTATTTAATCAATGTCAGCCATTAATCTAATTATAATTTATCTTGCTATTTTATTTTTTATAAATAGTCTGAATTATAAGTCATTCACCCAGAATGATGTGATTTCTGCCCCAGAACCATTACTAAAGCTTAGTCCTTCTAGTCTAAAAGGACTAAACTTGTGTGAGTGTGTGTGTGTGTGTGTGTGTGTGTGTGTGTGTGTGTGTGTGTATAGTACCGGCATTAACCCATAGCCTTTTGCTAGGCAAGTGCTCTAATACTGAGCTACATACCAAGTCCTGATACAAATTTCTGTGATGATAGAAATGCCCTATATCCATGATGTCTGACATGACTGCCACTATCAACACCGGATTTTTAGAATGTGGTTTATGTGACTGAATTTTTTAAATTTTAGTTACTGTTAAGTCATTTAAATTTAAATAGCTATATGCAGTTATTGGCCACCATAGGAGATAGTGCACATCTATGCTTTCCTTCAAAGTTTTCATAATTCCCATTACAGAAATGTGCTTCTTTCTAGGACACCCTCAACTCGAGTGAATTACTATTTAACTACTATTAAATTGCTATTTATCAATTCTTCTGAGAAGTTTTGTCTTATTTGTGTTGTTTGTGAGTTTCATTTGTGCTTTTCTTTTCTTCTTCTCTTCCTACTATGCCACCACCTCCCTATTTTTTTTTCTTTTTATTGAAGAGATGTTGTCTATCCCTCTCCTTCCCAGTTGAATTATTTTTTTCATCCTCAAATAAATATTTTGTACATATATCTGTCAGAATTTCTTAAACTATGTTTAAATTATCTTTAATTACATATACCCTCATTAAAAGTTTTTAAAGATCAAGTTCGTGTTTTAATTTTTTTCTATCCTTAGTGTTGATAAGAAAGGCTTTGCATATAATAGGTAATCCATATACAAAGGTAGGAGGGAGGATCTTATTCAAGATCATGCAGATATAAAATGACAGTACTGAGATGTAAATTGAGACTTGTCTTTATCCAATACCCATTGCCTCCCTAGCTCAAAAGTCAACTTCATTATGCACTCCTATAATTCCCACAACTCAGGAGGCTAAGGCAGGAGGATTCCAAGTTGGAGGCCAGCTTGGGCAATTTAGTGAAACTCAGTCTCACTAATGACTGGGGATGTAGTTCAATGGTAAAGCACCCCTGAGTTCCATCTGCAGCATTAAAAAAGGAAGAAGAAAAAAAGATCAACCTCATAAAGAAAAAATATCACCACCAATAATGCTTTCTAAAACATGGATCAGGAGTACAATATTATACAATATCACTAGTTGATAGATGATCTTACTAAAAGGAAAAATATTATAAGATTTAAAAGTATAGAAAAATATGATCAGTGTAACTCTATAACAAAAATATTGTAATTTCAGTCTTAGAAAAAGTAAACTATGTTTTAATAAAATTAAAAATAAAAGCAAACTAATGAATCTCTTGATAAAATAATCCAAAATAATATTCTATAAATGGATATAACAATATCCAATATGAAGGAAACTTCTAAACCCCAGTCTTCTTAATCTCTGCAGCACTGACTGCTTTTTCCTATTGGAAACCCTCTCTTTTCTCTGCTCAGTGATATCCTGTTCCAGAGCATCCTCATATCTCATGGACATTCTTCCTTAGACTCCTCTCTGCCCTGCCTGACCCTGAAATGCAGGTATTCCCCTAGATTCTCTCTTAGTCTCCTGCTTATTTTACTCTTTTATTCTACTTTTATTAATTAATCACATATTTTGTCAAAGTTGTAATGTAAAATAACATGCTACTCTCGTCCAAATCTGCATCTCCAGCCTGCACTTAAGAGCTTAGGATTCCAATGCCCTGCTGATTCACCAGTTTACATGCTTTCCAGGACGACATTCTGAAGCAAACCACAGCAAGCTGAGAATTCTAACTGGGGTTCCCACAACATGCTGAACTATTGCTCTGTGACTGGATGGTGAACAATCCAGACAAGACTGAACCTCAGTCTTGGCCTCAGGCAAGGGCCTCTGGGGAACTCAGTGGGTATACAGCTGGCAAAGTGCGAATCCATTTCCTTCAGTGGCCGTAGTCATGGACCATCCTCAGCTGTGGTTTGTCTACTTCAAAACAAGAGCTATGTTTTCTATTCTAAGTGAATTCGTATCTCTACTTAGATCTGCAAAGACCAAAGCAAAATGCAGCTGTTGAACAAATTTCCCTCTGCTTTGCCTGTGTCTCTAATTCCCTAGTCTCATTTTTCAGCAAACCAATTTTCTTTTTTCCCTGTCTGTCTCCTACAAATACAATTTGAGAAATCTTTCTTGCCGATTGAATTAGGCTCTGTGAATTAATACTCCGTGGGTTTTTTCTTTCACTTTCACTTATCTCTTAAAAATCGTTCTTACTTTTTTCTTTGAATCCTCCCAATTCTTACCACCACTAAAGAGCTGTCATCGTCTTTAAAGGCATCCTGTTTTCTAAAGCTTCTTTGTGGGTAGTGGCAGAGAAAAATTTTTCTCCTTAACTTTTGTCAGCAAATATTAATGTGTTTTTAGCTAAGATTAATTTTACACTTTAATGTCAATGCTTGCAACCTATCATAATTTTAATATATATTCTAATACTTGGTCATTGATTTATCAATTTAAAAATCAGTCACTAAATCTATAATGTGCTAAAAACTATATTAAGTCTTAGAAATATTAAGATGAACTGTACTTGAAAACTATCTGAAGAGGCATAGAATCCTGAGGGGAAAATATATGTTCAATGATACTATATGACAAATAATAAAATATATTTCTCAATAATAAAATTATATGGGACAGCAGATGAAAGTATAACTGAGACATGAAGGTGGGAAGACATGATGTCTCAAAAGAGGTAATACACAGATGAGTTTTCTGTGTAGACCAATGATAAAGATCCACTGAAGGCAGAGGACCACCATTCATCAGCCACAGGTATGTACTCTTTAGGGGCATATGACAAGCTCAAGACAATCCACACTACTCTGGGAATTGTGCCCAAACCCATATTGACAAAGATGGACTGAGAAACTGAGTGTATCCCTCATGATTCTCAACACATCCCTGGATAAATTCTTAGACCAGCTACACACATTTAAACTAAGTCAAGCAAATACAAATTTTCCCAAATAATTTTGATATAAGACATTAAGAAATTCAAATCACTCCATTTATATGGTCAAAAATTTTAACACATGAATTCAGTAGCTCTGAGATAGCAGCAGCTCAGTATCCTACCGCATGACCTGAGGTTACATGGGAAGAAGAAAATGAGATACATAGGAAAAGCAGAAGAGATAAGTGGGGGACTTGACCACCTTCCAGATATCCAGTCCCATCCTTCAGATACGCAGCTGTGTTCTGCTCCACAGTTCTAGGAGATACTCCTTTTTCTTAAAATAAATTTCTACTTTTCAGCCTAGAGAAAGATTTAGCTGGTTTCGCTACTGGTAGCAACTAAGTTCTTATTAACCAGGTAGCAAAAAGTCTGAGCCAAATACTTCAAGCTCTCAATGTTCAAAGGTATAATGAATTTAGTGCAAAAATAAAGAATGTAATATTGGATCATGGAATTGAGAAGGGTTTGTTTGAAGTACATAAATGCTCCATTATTTGGGGTATACATATTTGCAATCGTTAGGCCTTGTTAGTGTATGATTCCCTTAAGCAGTAGGAAATGTCCTTCTATATCCCTTCTGATTAACTATGGTTTGAAGTCCATGGTGTCTGAAATAAGATGGAAACCCCTGCTTGTTTACACAGTCCATGTGAGTGATATGTTTTTTCCCAACTTTTCTTCTTCAGTCTTTGAAAGTTTTTCCCTAGGAAGTGAGTCTCTTGAAGACAGCATATTGTTGGGTCTATTTTTTTTTAATTCCAATCTACCAGTCTATAACTTTTGATTGATGAGTTTAGGCTATTAACATTCAGGGTTATTATCAGGATATGATTTGTATTCCTCGTCATTTTGGTTTATTTTTGGTTTTTAACTTGACTTGCTTTCTCTTTCAATTGACCTTTCCTTTATTTAGTGTAATAATATGTAATTTTATTTTTTTTCTTTCACAGTCTTTAAATTTCTATCTTTATTCCATATGCTAGTCATTCTCATTATGTGCCTTGCTGTGGGTCTACAGTAATTTTGTACATTTGGGGTCCTGTAAGCTTTTAGTAGTTGGTTTTCCATTTTGTTCTTTAATTTTGGGAAGTTTTCTGATATTATGTCATTGAAAATATTGTTCATTCCTTTTGGTTTGTATCTCCATGCCTTCGTCTATTCTGATAAATCTTAAATTTGGTCTTTTCATATCATCTCATATTTCTTGGAAGTTCTGCTCATGGTTTCTTACCATCTTCTCTGTACAGTCAATTTTATTTTCAAGAGTATTATATAAAATTTATATTCATGAAAGCATATTGAGATCAATGGATGGAGGGTTACAAAGACAGATGACTGATAGATGAGAGATAGAGATAGATAGGTAGATAGATAGATAGATAGATAGATAAAAGGAAATAAATCATTCTTATAGCAGAATTCCAGTAACTAAGATACTCTTTTCTTCTAGAAAGATAATTCGGTCTACCTCCATCGCCTTTGAGTGCGGGCTGACTTAGTGACTCAATTTCAAAGAACAGAATATGGAAAAAGGTAACTAGTAACTTTACAACAAAGAAACCCAGCAAATACTACCTTAGCTCAGAAGTTGAGGTTACTGGCCCAGTGAAAAATTCCGTTGACAGTATATTCACCTTGATGTAATGTAATGACAAGAGCACTTCACTTCCATGGCATTCCTCACAACTCCCCCAAACCCCTGTCTATTGAGGGAAAATGAGACATACCCAAAGTGAGGCACATTCTGGAAATGTCTGACCAGTGCTCCTCAAACACAGGAGACATACTTGTTACATACCAAAGGAGACTAAGGAGATGTAGTGACGAAGTACAACGTGGTGTCCTAGATAGGACCCTGGCACAGGAAAAAGGCATTAGTGGAAAAAAAAATGATGAAATCTGCATTAAGTGTAGCTTAATTATGAGTAATGTACCATATCTGTTTCTTGATTTAGATGGATAGACCACAGTAAAGTAAGATGCCATGTGTAAGGGAAAATGGGTGGGAATGTATGTAAACTCCCTATTTTGTCTTTGCAAATTTTCTGTAAATCTGATATTATTACAAAATAAAAAGAACATGGCTAGAATACAAGATTCATATAAAAACAGCACCCATCCAAGAAGTAAGCAAAGACTAAATTTTAGAAAAATCTCTTTGTCATAAAGATAGTAAGAGCACATCAAAGAAAAGAAACCATCAAGCTTGTCTTTTAGAAAGAGGATTCTGGTATCTCTGCAGAAGAACAGCTGGAGATGGGACAAGCCTTGGATGGCACAGTGACTGAGGCATCACAGAGTCCTGGTGACACTTCAAGGACCCAAGTTAGAGTCCCTTCATTGATCTGGCCCTATCACCACTGAGTTATCTGGATAAATAAGTTCCCCTTTACCCAAAGAAACACATGTAACCAAGTCACAGAAGTGATTTTTCAAAGGCCAGAGATAAACCTGATATACTGTAGTAACTCCTAGCTCTGAGACTGTATTATTGGTCTGAGATCATTACAGAGGTTTAATTTTCTTTATTGATTTGAAGAAGTACTTCAACTCACCTTTAAATATTCTTCTCCTCTTCCCCTTTACATTATAAAATTTCAAAGGTCCTTAGGGCTTTCTGCACATTCCTTCAGAATCAACTTCCTTTAATGTTTCTTCCACTTAGCATTTAAAGTCTAATAATATTGCGGTCACTGACATTCCCCAAAGTCTAACCCATTATCATAGTTGGCTTTTTTCCTAGGATGTGTTCAGAATAGCAACTGACCACGGTCTAAGAACAGTCAGGTCCCGCAGTGCGAATCTAAGAAATCCAGTCATTCTCAAACTCTGCCTTCTGTAGTTGGTTCCTAGGTGTTCTGATCAATATCTGTGTAATTAAAATTTCTCATGATCAAAGTTTTGACCTTTGCATTGGCCTTGCTTATCAGTAAAAGCATGTCTTGTTCTCTGTGTCGGTAGCTGCCTGTAGATTCATACAGCAATATCTAAGTCCCTGCCTCCCTCCCCTGCCCTTGACTTTGGTTCATGCTGTGTCTGCTGTGTCAGCCAAAACCAAGCTATAAATGCCCTTGGCTGCCTCAGCTAATCCCCAGCCTCCTTTCCCTCTTCTGTTCTGCTCCTCTAACACTTTCTCAACTACTTCTTTAAATCTTCTGATATTTTACTGGTTTAGCCTGTGTCTGATTCGTTTTCCTTTTACAAATCCTAAAAAGCAGGTATTTGCATCCAATAATCTAATCTAGTGCACTCTGGGTTTTTGGAAAGAAAATATGTTCTTTGCTTTGCCCACAGGGATGGTGACAGTCTATTTTCCAGTGAGCACCATCACCACTGTAAGCCCTCACCTTCCCATCCACAAATGAATATCTAAAGACACCCTTCTATACCCAAATCTATTTGACCCTTGATTAGGATTATTATGCATTCTTATTTTACCCAACACATTTCTATTGAGTGGCTCCTATCGCCAAGTACTCAACAAGGCACCAGGGAAAAGCAACAAATTGGACATCTCCTGCTATCCTAGGTCTTAAATTTTCAGTGACGAAAAACAATCAAACAAACAAACAAATAAATAAATGACAATTGTGATAAAAATTTCAATTAAGATTGTTCACAACTATGTACTGACATGTAAGAATTTCTTACCCAAGATGGACATTGGAATTTAGAGAAAATTATAAACTGATTCAAATTCTCCTCTTGTCAAAATCCAGGAAATCCATTGCCATCCTGGGGCCAAATACAGCAAGTCACTCAACAAGTATTTGAGGATCTCTTTCCTCTAGATCTCAGGCACACCAAGCCTGAATCTACATTCCAGTCACTTTCTACTCTATGAGTTTTCATGTTCAAAATCTAAATCCATTTCTCTGACTACTTCTCAATGAAAGACAAAAATGGAGAAATATGAAACCCTTCGGCAGTGCAGTTTCTTAGAGAACTAAATTCACCTGGTCCACTGACACCATCAGTATCTGTACTTACAGCATCAAGTGCTGTGGTTGATATCTGTCCAAATTCACCTCCACGGTTCCCAGAAGAACTGGAAAGAGCTATTCCAGGAAACACATTGATCTTCTGCAATCATCAGCTCATTCTGTCTCCCATATACTCTAGTCAGAAAAATGAGGACAGCTGAATTCCAGAATCCATTCATATAAAATTAACAATCTTCAAATTCAGGGCAACCCGAAATTTTCAATTGAACCAAAACTGATAAATGTAATTTGTAAGCAAGAGTGGCTGACTTCAGGCATTGTAATGAATGACAGAGAAAACCTTGAAGCTTACAAGTCCCCCATCTGGCATAAAAAATAAGAGCCAACACCAAAACTCTTTAAAAATTGATCAGTGCTACATAATAAAATAACAGAGCTCAAACTAGAATCATTATATCCTTGAATTAGGTTTTAAAAAACAATAAAAATCTTGTAATCACCCAAAGCAACCATTTATTGAATGTTTACAAAGTCTGAGGGAACCTAAAGCTGCTTTCCCTGCTTCAATGTCTGGTATAAATATTAAAATCAATATTAGATTTGAATATCAGTAAGAACTGTTCAGTACTTAACAGTTTAACCACTATAGTGGTAATCATAATATTTTAATCAATAGACCTTCCCCATTTCTATCAAGATGAGATAATACAAAGTTTGCCCAAAGTATTTACTAAATAAATGAATGAGTAAAATAACAAAAAGAACACACAACTTCAACATAGAAATAATTTTCTAAGCTAACTCCTCATATCTTCTTGTTTGGTTTGGTTTCTTATTTCAGTGTAATGGAGCAGACATTTTATTCATCTCTACTTTTCACTCAGTACGAAGTTGCATGCTGGAACATAATAAATAATATATAACAGTGTAATCATATCAAAGTGGAGCATGCATCAAAGACTAAAGAAAAAGCTGTCCAGAATTTCGCATAATCATATGAATCAAAGATAAAGAATATTGGGATAACTGTTGGGAAAGGAAGGCAGAAGTATATTCATGTAGTATCATCTCTGTTTCATGTTTTTACCATTTAACCCAGTAGACTTTTAAACATGGAATACAGTCATAGCACCTTGCATTGAGAAGTCAATCTCACCATTTTGAAGGTTAATTTTAGAAAAATTAGCATGTTTCCTATATTCAAACATTTAATAAACTGTTATCCAAGAGTGAGCATAGATCACTGTCATAACAGTTATGATTTAGATATTAGATACGAAGTATCCCTCAAAAGCTCATTGTGAGACAATAAAAGAATTTCCAGAAGAGAAATGCGTATGAGAAGTTTAATCTGATTGATGGATTAATCTGCCGATATGGTTTAACTGGGTGAAAATGGCAGGCAGGTGGGGTGTGGCTGGAGGAGGTGGGACCCTGAGGGTGTGCTCTTGGGGATTATATTTTGTCCCTGAGGAGATGAGCTCTTTCTGCTTCCTGGCCTTCATATCTTTAGCTCCTTTCCTCTGCCATGCCATTCTACCATGATGTTTTGCCTTACCTCAGACCCAGAGCTATGGACTCTGTCAATCATGGACTCAACCTCCGAAACCATGAGTCAAAATAAATTTTCATCCTGTACTTCTTTCTTCTCAGGTCTTTTGGTCACAGTGATGTAAAGCTGAAAAAATCATCACTTCTCAGTATTAAAATGTTGCTCACCTAAAATATGAGAAAAAAAATTTGAATTCTCCCAATTCTTATGTGCCTTCCCCACTTCTCATATATTTTCCATAAATCACCAAGTCCTATTAATTCTACTTCCAAATATCTTTCTCATCAGTCCACTTTCTACCCTTTTCATACCAATTGCCTTGTATATGTATATATATTCATATTTTATTGCTGTGATAACAAATTACCACCAACTTAGTGACTGAAAACAGCTCAAATTCATTTTCTTACAATTCTATAGATCAGAAACATAGCATGGCTTTCACTGAGATAAAGTCAAAGGCTCAGTAAGGATGTGCTCCTTTCTGCAGGTTCCATTTCTTTGTCTTTTCCACCTTCTAGATCTACATTCCTTAGCCTGTGGTCCTCTTCAGTTTTCAAAGCCAGCAGTGTGACATCTCTGTGACCCAGCTTCTATCCTCAAGTATCTGTCTCTGATCACACTCAAGGAAGGTCTCTTCAAAATCTGTATAATTAAGTCCAACCGCTAGAATGATCCAGGCTAATCTCCACATTCCAAGGTCCTAATCATATCTGCAGAATTTATTTTGTCATGGCAGGCAGGTGGGTGTGACTAGAAGAGGTGGGACACTAGGGGTGTGCGTTGGGGATTTTATTTTGTCCCTGATGAGAAGAGCTCTTTCTAAGGCACAATCTCAAGAGATTACAGGATTAGAATTTGTATGTCCTTTGGAGTCTTTATTCTGCCTGTCCCTAGATAAATTACTCATTTTCCTAACTTATCTTCCCACATCTATCATTTCTAAATCTAAACATTTAAAAACCACAAAAATGCTTCAGAATAAAAGAAACAAAGGAGACAACAGAGCTAGGACATCTAGTGGAATGCATACCAAGGTTACATCTTATGCCAAAAACATACAAAAATCATAAAGATGATTGATAAGATGATTGATGGCATTTGAACTTATGTTGCTGATTATATAATAGTGTTGCATCATTGTTATATTTTCTGATTTGATATGCATATTATGGTTTTTACTGGTACTTGGGAAATGTGTTCTGAAGTATTTCAAAATAAAGGGCATGATGTCTGTCCAATTTACTCTTGAATCATTCACAAAACAAGAATATACGTGTGATTTTGTGCATGTGTGTACACGTGCCTGATAGAAAGTATGTTCCTTTAGGGAACCACAGAAATACCTGTCATGTCCAAATAGCTCACAGATATAAAGCAAAAAATGAGAATAGAAACTGAGTATAAAGAGTTGAAATCCTGGAGGCCAGGCTAACATTTAGATCAGCTACTAACTGGCATTGTGGTTTGTGGAAAGTAACCTCTCAAATTTTCATTGCTTGCATTATAAAATGACATAAGTATTCTTTTTGAGAAACAAATAAAGAACATAAAATTGCCAAGCATATTACCAGTCATAAAAGTTGATAAATAATACACTTCATTTGAATGAATTGCAGAAGGATACTCTGAAATATTTCCCTTATAGGCATGTGTAGAAAGTGTCCTTCCACAGCGCTTGGAAAAGTTTCCATTAGACATGTGGAGGTCTTCCCTTGGGCAGGCTGATTAAGTACTAAAGGGAAAACATGAAGGCAAGAATGAAAATCTTGAGTACTATTAGAATTAAGTCATTTCTAGGTAAAGATTGTAGATTGAAAACATGAATTCATCTCTGTTTCCTTCCAAAACCATGCTATAATTAGACTAAGGAATGTTTTCATCATTTATTTTAATTGGTAGATACTAATTATAGATATTTATAGGGTACAGTGTAAAATTTTGGCACATGTATACACTGTGTGATGTTCAACTCAGGATATTTAGGTTATCTATCATCTCAAACACCATTTCTTCATGATGAGAATATTCAAAATGTTCTCTTCTAGCTATTTTGACTTATAAACTACAATATTATTAACTGTAATCGCCTTTCTATGTAATGGTATATCAGAATTGATTCTTCCTATCTAACTATGTATTTGTACCCATTAATCAATCTCTCCATCTCCCTTCATTCCTCCCCTCTCCAGCCTTTAGTAAGTACTATTGTACTTTCTACTTTTCTACTTTTATGAGCTCTGCATTTTTTTTAGATTCTATATACAAGTGACATTGTGTAGTATTTTGAGTCTTTGTATTGTAACTGGTTTATTTCATACAACAATGATGATTTCCAGGCCAAAACATGTTACCACGATGACAGAATTTCATTCTTTTTTATTCTCAAGTAGTATTTGATTGTGTATATATACAATTTCTTTATCCACCATCTATCAGGAACATTTAGGTTGATTCCATATTTTGGCTCTTGTGAATATGGCTATGATAAACGTGGAAATCCAGGTGTGCTTTTCACATAGTGATTTCATGTTGCACTAGGCTGCAACACCGAAGGCCTTTACCTGAACGGCAACCTTTTAGGAACATAGGGACTCAGACCACACACTGAAATCCAAGGAGAAGAGCTTTATTTGGGAGAGACGGAGCACTTGTCACATAGGAAGCTACTTCTGTCTTTATTATATATAGCACTGTCTTTTACATGCTTGCAATCAAGTTAGTCAAACATCTTAAAGGCTTGCATAAGCAGTTACTAGCCTATTTGGCAGATTATCAGTCAGTAACAGAAAGTAACAAGCAATTCTGTGAACCCAGGAGGTGACAGGCTCACAAGTCACAGAAGAGCTATTTTACCAACCACAGAAGAACATTCTGTTCACAGAACACAGGAAAAGGGGTATGAGGCCCCAGTCCCTGAGTGGCCTGAAAGGTGTGTCTGTCTCCTGACAGAATACCACATAGGCCTCCTTCCAGGAGAAGGGGTCTACAATTTCATATCCCTCAACTGTATGCCCAACAGCAGGACTGAGGTGTCAATTCATGAGGATATCAGGAAGATATGAGAAGACAAGAGCAATAAAATTTCAGAATCTGAAAGTTAAATGAACAAATTAATATTGATATCAAACCTTACAAAGCTAGATACTGAGTTCAACGTCAGTTAAACTTGAAAAACAAGTTAATTTTCTTTACAGAGTTCCCAGAAGGTCCAACAATTGGTGGCTCCACTATCTCTGGAAATGGAGATCAAAATGAAGTAAAAACCAGCAGAATTATCTAAAAATACATTAAAGAGGTTTGACTCCAGATCTTCCCTTTGTTCTTCACAGTTAGACAAATATATTCCCATTCTAATAGTAAAACAGAAAATCTCCTAACTAGGAGAATCCATACATGGTTGAGAGTTGATTTCATTAAATTGGGGTACTATGTGAAATTTCCTATTTAGATTTTGATAGCCATGCCTCCTTCCCTTATTCTGCTCCCAGAAATCTGAGATGGTGTTCTGTAGGAGAGAAAGAACTTGACTCGCACATTGGCCATCACCTAAAGTAGTAGCATCAGAGTATTCCAAAATAATAAGGCATACAGGTCACTTTACTATCAAGCTCAAAGTGGTCAGTTCTTGCCCTCTCAGATGGAGATCCAACTGCTTTTTGATTCTTCAACCTAAAGGAATGAACAATATGGTACAGACAGATGACTAAATTTAGCTAGGGTTAGTATTGTACCATGTAGACTATAAAGAAGAGTGAGGGCAAAGAACATGTATAAGGGAGAGCATATACTGTTCGATGAAATCTAAATTGCTCAGAATGGAGTTCAGAAAGGGAGAAGGTGGTACATTAATTCCCCAAGAAATATCACTACACTCCCTCCCACCCTCCTCTACTTTCCCCTGTACCAGCTTCAGTCTCAAGCAGCTGATTCCCGATGAATTATTTGTGAGATGATTCAATGAACAATATAAAATACATCAGCTGTCTTCCCTTTCATTTCCAAATGTCCTTTTTCTTAATCTTCTTTCCTTCTATTTATCAAAGGAAAGGAATGCATCCCTCCTTCTTTCTAAACTAAAGCTCTACGTGTGTCATCTAAATTCTCATTTCCTCCCAAGACCTGTAGAACCACTTTTTATAAATTACTATCTTACAATTTGGGCATCACCCTTTCTACTTGATCGTCCTTTGATGGATTGACACAAAAATTTGTATTTCTGTATTCTGAAAGCAAAAACAATAAAAGCTTATCTCAAGATTGCATCCCCTTCATATTCCCACTCCCTCTTGCTCTTTCTTTGTTCGATCTTCATAAAAAGAAATTTGTAGTTACTGGTTTTCTACACTTTTAATTCAACTTTTTCCATGTAATCTCTTGCAATCCAACTGCATCTTTCACTACAGTGATCAGTGTGGATTTTTCTTTTTAATCAGCCATGATTTGCCATATATATTCCATGATTCAGGTCTGACCTCAGTTTTCAACCCATAACCCCATGGCCCTCTTTGTTGCATTTTAAATGCATCTCCTTAATATTCTATCACATTTATTTTTCTTTCTGTCTCAATTCTTTCACTCAGTTTCCCAAGAAACAGATGGAAACCTCAGAGTCAAATAACAGGAACCCCTTCTCTTCCTCTGTACACATTGCTCACCAGTCACTAGGGTTCTCTTTTCAGCTTCTGGTCATCTGTAATATGTTTTCCGATCTCATTTCAATTGTTTACTTAAATCTCCTGTGTTAAACTAAACAATTGGCTACTTTTCCTCTTCATCCTCCATGTACAGCCGACGCGCCTCCTTAAAGACAACCAACATCACACTTCTCTCTTCAGAAGCCCTATTTAACTTCTCTTCCCTTGCAGAAAAGTATCCAAACTTGAAGAACAATATTTTACTTCAAATAATACTTTGCCATGGATTCTCCTCAGCTACTGTAGTGCCAAGAAATGTTTACAGAAATTGGAGTAAAACCCAGTTTGAAACCCAGTTCTAATACTTTACTTTTTAAAAGGCTATTTTCTTGATAATAGCCATTCTAATTAGAGTAGGATGAACTCTTAGAGTCATTTTAATTTGCATTTCTAATTACTAGAGATGTTGAACACTTTTTCATATATTTATTAATTGCCTGTATGTCTTCTTCTCTAAAGTGTCTGTCCAGTTCCTTGGCCCATTTATTGATTGAGTTCTTCATACTTTTGGTGTAAAGTTTTGTGAGTTCTTTATAAATTTTGGAGATTAGTGCTCTATCTGAAGTGCATGTGGAAAAGATTTTCACCCAATCTGTAGGCTCTCTTTTCATATTGATTGTTTCCTTTGCTGAGAAAAAGCTTTTTAGTTTGAATCCATCCCATTTACTGATTCTTGCTTTGATTTCTTGTGCTTTGGGAGTCTTGTTGAGGAAGTCTGATCCTAAGCCAACATGAGGAAGATTCCGGCCTACTTTGTCTTCTATTAAGTGCAGGATCTCTGGTCTAATTCCTAAGTCCTCTATCCATTTTGAGTTGAGTTTTGGGCAGGATGAGAGGTAGAGGTTTAATTTCATTTTACTGCATATGGATTTCCAGTTTTGCCAGCACCATTTGTTGAACAGGCTATCTTTTCTCCATTGTATGTTTTTGGTTCCTTTGTCTAATATGAGGTAACTGTATTTATGTGGGTTTGTCTCTGTGTCTTCTATTCTGTACCATTGGTCTGCCTGTCTATTTTGGTGCCAATACCACACCATTTTTGTTACTATTGCTCTGTAATATAGTTTAAGGACTGGTATTGTGTCTACGATTTCAACTTATTCCAATTAGAATGGCTATTATCAAGAACACAAACAATAATAGATGTTGGTGTGGATGTGGGGAAAAAGGCACACTTTTACATTGCTGGTGGAGTTGCAAATTTGTGCAGCCACTCTGGAAAGTAGTATGGAGAATCCTCAGAAAATTTGGAATGAACCCACCTTTTGACCCAGTTATCCCACTCCTCGGTTTATACCCAAAGGACCTAAAATCAGCAAACTACAGTGACACAGCCACATCAATGTTTATAGCAGCTCAATTCACAATAGCTAGATTATGGAACCAACCTAGATGCCCTTCAGCAGATGAATGGATAAAGAAACTGTGGTATATATACATAATGGAATATTATTCAGCCATAAAGAAGAATAATATTATGGTACTTGGAGATAAATGGATGGAATTGGAGAATATCATGCTAAGTGAAATAAGTTAATCCCAAAAAACCAGAGGCTGAATGTTTTCCCTGATAAGTGGATGATGATATATAATGGGGGTTGGAAGGGGTGGGTAAGAGAAGAATGGAGGTACTTTAGATTACATAGAGGGAAATAAGAGGGAGGAGGGGTGTATGAAAAATGGTGGAATGAGACAGACATCATTACCCTAGGTACATGCATGATTACACGAATGGTATGAATCTACATCGTGCACTACCACAGAAATGAAAAGATTTACCCTATTTGTGTACAATGAATCAAAATGCAGTCTGTAAAAATAAAAAAATAAAAGTAATAATAAAAAAGAAGAAACACAAATTGCCACCATATATATGAAAAAATGTTTATTATAACTTGTAATCAGATGCAAATCAAAATTACACTAAGGTTTCATCTTTAGTCAAAATGAGAACAATCAAGAATATGAACACAATAAAGGCTAATGAAGTTGTGGGAGAAAGGAATAATCAAATAAATAATTAAAAAATTAAAATAAATAAAAGTATTTTCAACATTGCATAAATAAAAAAATAATATTTATAAAATATCCATTCATTTTCCAACAAAGTGAGAAGAGTTCATTCAATGTTGATCACTTGAAAATCAACTTCCCAGAAAAAGAATGTCTTCTTAACATGCCATGGAAATTGACATGTCACATATTTAAAATAATTAATCTTGGTCAACAAGTTGTGATTGAAGTTGTTCCACTCATCATGTGAAGCAAGCAGCATTGTTTTTCAAACAAATGATCACTTAGGTGATAAAGATTAAGCTGAAGTCAAGCTTTCACAGCATCATATTCCCATTATTCCTCAATCCCTGTTCACTAAGGAAAGGACAAGAATTTCCCTAATAATTTAGTTTCAAAGCACCTTAGCCAAGTATCAGGGTCCTTCCTCAGCAACATAATATTTGGTCCTGCCAGATGGCTGTGCACTGCTCAGAACAGTATGGGACACATGAGACTAGGACATTTCCTACTGGTCTCTGTATGGGTGTTCCCCAATAAAAACTGCTCCAGTAAACTAAGTCTCATAGATGCTGCTTCGGAATCCTCCCTCGTTGCTTGATAGAAGTGTCACAAATGCTTATGTACTCCCCATGCTGTTCTAATGGTACCTGTGAGGAAAATAATGAAAATTACATCTTTGGACTTCAATTTCTTTACCAAAATAAAATAAAAACCCTTAACAATGTTTTTGTGACAAAAGTATACTATGTATAAAAGTGCCAAGTTCAGTACTTATTATAAAATTAAGCTCAGAATAGTTGTTGAATCTGAATTAAGTAAATTCTAGTCCTATAAAGTATTTTAGGTTATCAACAAAGGAAGTGAATTTAACCAAGAAATTTAACGACATCTTTAAAACAGGAGGTCAGAATTCGCTAAACTATTCAAAGGCAAAAACTTTATCAAAGAAATTGCTTTCACTGCCACTAATAGAATAGAAAAAGAAAACAGAGAATTGCTTGCATTTATGCACAACAGACATAAAAGTGAGCATGATTTAAAATGAACTGGAAGGTCACAAGTAGCATCTATTTTTACATTTATTGCCCATGTTCAGAGTCCTTTTCTCCCCTAAACACTGCCAAACCCTTTGAAATATCAAAATCAAATGCCACCTGAATTAAAGAGCTAATCTTTTACAAATAAACAACCTGTTCATGAAGATTCTACAGTTCATGTTACCTGGGCGTGGAGTTAGGAGGGATAAAATTATAATTCAAATGTAAAATGAGTCACAAACAGGAAAAAATAGTACAGCATCACCATATTTTAAAGTATATATTGAGAGTGGGAGCAGGTGGTTTCTCCTGAACTTTCTGATTTGGGTATCAGAAATTTGACCACTGTAATAATTTTTGTCCACTCGATCAAGAAATTTAAACTTCAATTTGGTACAACCAGTTAATTAAACAGCATCAATTCAATGGGTTATAAAAGGGAAATTTTCCTTCAAACACTACCCTTAAACATTTTTGGATATCCCTTCTCTGTCTATAACAATACTTAAGGTGGGTCCTTCACTCTCTTATCATTATCAATTTTAAGTACAATTCTGCTTTTGCAATTAAGACTATCACTTGTTTTAAAAGTTTGAATGTATCTACATTAAACCTATCTAAATTTGAACCTATCTAAATTAAAATTAGATCTTCTGGTAAATTCAACATTTACACTTCTGACATCTTGTCATGACTCAAAATTCAGGAAAAGGGGTGTGTTTTATCCTCTTTCCTTCTCATTGCTCTTAGCAACTGAAAGAAGTAGAGTCTGTTCGTGTTGATGGTTTTATCTTTTTCTTCTCATTCATTGAGTTGTTTGTTTTCCAGTACCGGGGATTGAATCCAGGGCCTTGTACACGTTATGCAAGTGCTTTACCATGAACTACATTCCCAGTCTCTGGAGAAAGATTTTTGTTTTTGTTTTTGTTTAATTTTTTAAGTATTATCTTTAAAATATGGACGTGCACAATACTTTATTTAAATGTATATAGTTAAGATGTACTATGTGATGTTCTGATGTACATAGCAGAATGGTCAATATGAACAAATAAATTCATTTATCTATCCTCTCACGTAATTAACCCCCTTTCCTGAGCTAAAAGCATCTGAAATGATTTTCTTCACAAAATCCTAGTATAAAATACATCATGAAGTATCATTAGAACTCTAGACTTATCCTGTTTAACTCCAAAGTTATGGTACTCATTGACCCACATCTCATTCTCTCTACCTCTGTCCCAACTGTCTGAATGAATGAAAAACAAGTTCTAACTGCATACTGCCTCCAAGACTCTCATTTTAGCCTTAAGGATATACTTAGGTCAGAAGTGAAGAAATGGTAAGACATTCTATACAAATGGCAAATATAAGAGATCAGGGGTATTTATACTTAATATCCTATAAGCTGTCATAAGAAATAAATAAGGTCATTATATAATGATAAAGGGGTCAATTCAAGGGGATATAGTAATTATAAATACATATACATCCAACATTGGAACACCTAAACACATAAAATAAATATGAATATATCTGAAAGAAAACTATAGTCATAGAATAGTACAGAACTTTAATACCTCTCTTTCAACAATGGATAGATAATCCAGACAGAAAATCAATAGGAAAATATTAACCTTATCTATATTTTAGACCAAATGTAACATAAACAGAACATTTCAACCAACAGCAGCAGAATACATACTTTACTCAAGTGGACATAGAAAGTTCTATAGAAAAGGTCATATGTCAGGACACAAAGCACATTTTAACAAATTTAAGACTGAAATCATATCAAGTATCTTTTCTGACCAAGATGGTGTGAAAGTAAAAAATCAATAAAAAGAGGCAAACTGGAAAATCCACAAAATATATAGCAGTTAAACAACACATTCCTGAAAAACCAGTGGGTCAGAGAAGATATCAAAAGTGAGGATCAGAATTTGCCTAAGACCACAACACTGAGCCTGACTCAGTAAGGCCTAAATAGATATATAGGTAGATAGATAGATAGATAGAGAGATAGATAGATAGATAGATAGATAGATAGATAGATAGATAGATAGATAGATAGATAGAAAGAAACTAACAAGGTCATCCAATGTCATGAGCGGCTGTTCGCAAAATTCACTTTGAAACCACAATAAGGAACTGGGGTTGTGGCTCTGTGGTAGAGCACTCACCTAGCATGCGTGAGGTCCTGTGTTCAGTCCTCAGCACCACATAAAAAAATAATGAAGGTATTATGTCCACCTAAAACAAAAAAATACATTAAAAAAAAATGCCATGACATACCTATCAGAATGGACAAAATACAAAAAGTGCCAAAGAATGTGGAGAAACTGAATCACCCACATTGCTGGTAGGAATGCAAATGGTACAAGCACTTTGGAAAATAGTTTTGCAGGTGTTTTTTTTTTTTTTTCTTTTTTTCTTAATTACCGCATTGTAGATGTACATAGTCATTGGGTTCATTTTGAAAAAAAATCATATATTCAGGGGAATTTGACTTACTCCATTTCAGTCTCAGTTCTCCCATTTGTCCCTCCATTCCTCCCTCTTCCATTCCCCTTCCTTTACACTATTGATATTCTTTTCACTCCTTTATTTTGATTTGATGCTTTCTAAAGATCTGTAAAGGTGGAATTCCCCATGACATTTTTATATATGCTCATAGTACAATTTTGATTAAATTCATTCTCTATTTCCTCCCCTTTGTCAGTCCTCCTGACTCTTTCCTCCTTCTTCTACTCCACTGATCTTCTATCTTTACAATATGCAATCCCCCCTTATTTTCCCTTCTTTTTCTCTAATATCCACTTATGAAAGAAAACATTCAATCCTTGATTTTCTGAGTCTGGCTTATTTCACTTAGCATCATGTTCTTCAGTTTCATCCATTTGCCAGCAAATACCATAATTTCATTCTTCTCTATAACTGAGCAAAATATATTATGTATATATGTCATATTTTCTTAATCTGTTCACCATCTGGGCTGGTTTTAATTTGGCTATTGTGAATTATGCTGCCATAAATGTTGATGCACCTGTATCACTATCATCTGATGATTTTAGTTCTTTTGGATAAATACCAAGGAAAGGGGTAGCTGATTAAAAAAAAAAAAAAAGTATGAGGATTCTTCAAAAAACCAATCCTAGTTTTTCAAGGAATCTCCATACTACTTTCTACAGTGGTTGTACTAATTTGCAGCCCCACCAACAATATATGAGTACACCTTTTTCTTCTACTCCATCACCAGCATTTATTATTTTTATTCTTAATTGCCATTCTGACAAATATGAGATGAAAAACTTAATGTCATTTTGATTTGTATTTTCATGATTGCCAAAGAATATTGAATTTTTTCATGTATTTATTGTCCATTTGTGTTTTTCTTTTTTGAGAAGTGTCTGTTCAATTTGATTGATTTTTTGTTTGTTTGATTGACGTTAAGCTTTTTGAATTTTTATATGTTCTAGATATCAATCCCCTGTCAGAAGAGTAACTGGCTAAGATTTTCCCCACTTCTGTAGTCTTTCTCTTCACCCTTTCAGTCACTTTCCTGTTAAGTTTTTTAATTTGATGGTATACCATTTATGAATTCTTAGTTTTATTTCTGTAACTTTAGGGAGCTTACTGAGGAAGTCAGTGCCTGCACCAACATGATGGAATGTTGGCCTTATGTCTTACTCTAGAAGTTGCAATGTTTCTGGTCTGATTCCTAAATCTTCGATTCACTTCAATTTGAATTTTGTGCAAGGTGAGAGATTTAGTTCCACTCTTCCCTATATGGATATCCGGTTTTCATAGCACCATTTGTTTAAAAGGCTATTGTTTCTCCATCATATACTCTTTAATTATTTTATTTGTTCTAATTAGTTGTACATGACAGTAGAACGCATTTATACACTTTGATAAATCATACATAAATTGAGTGTGATTTCTCATTTTTCTGATTATACATATTGTAGAATCACATTGGTCATGCAGTCATATATGTACATGAGGTAATAATGTCTGTTTAATTCTACTATCCTTCCAACTCCCATGCCCCCTCCCCTCCTTCACTCCCCTCTACCTAATATAAAGTAATGCTATTCTTCCCTAGACCCCACCCCTTATTGTGAATTAGCGTCCACATATCAGAGAAAATATTCAGCCTTTGGTTTTTGGGGTTTGGCTTATTTTGCTTAGCATGATATTCTCCAACATCATACTGAATGGAGAAAAGCTGAAAGCATTTCCTCTAAAATCAGGAACAAGACAAGGATATCCACCCTTACCACTTCTATTCAATGTAGTTCTCAAACTCTAGCCAGAGCAATCAGGCAAAAGATGGAAATTAAAAAAGAATTCAAACTGTCTCTGTATACTGATGACATGATCCTACAACTAGAAGACCCCCCAAAAAATCTACACCAGAAGACTTCTAGAGCTGATAAATGAATTCAGCAAAGTAGCAGGAATCAAGATCAACACTCATACAATAGTTTTTCTACGATTCAACAGTGATTCTGCTGAGAAAGAAATTAGGAAAACTATTCCAGTCACAATAACTTAAGTAACATAAAATACTTGGAAATTAATCCAACCAATGAGGTAAAAAAAATATCTATAAAGACAAATATAGAACACTGAAGAAAGAAATTGAGAGGACCTTGGAAAATGAAGGAGAGAACATTTATAGGAAGATAGATTAAACAACATGGGGTTTTTTTAAGGCGCCAAAATTTTCCTTCTACTTCCTGTCTCTGTATCTCTTCTACATTTACAACTTGATCTCTGGACATATCTTTTAGAATCTCCTACAGAGCCTTTGCTTCAGAATATCTTTTCACTAATTTGTCCACACTGTTTATCAAAATAACTTCACCTTCTTGCATAAATAGCAGTGACTTAGCTCCACAGTGTGTGGCATATGGAGTTCCCTAATAATGAGATGGCCGACCCTTAAATCTTATTGGGAAAGCCATCTGTATAATAGCTTTCCTTTAAAAAATAGTGCATAAACTGACAGCTCATGCTTTAAAAAATTATTCCCAGAATGCCCAGTAATAGAGATATCACAACAGAAGGGTCTCTGTGTAACTACCTAGGTAAATACCTAAAATGTTGTTTGTGAGGCACTTCCAAGTAATTCATGACATTTCCTTTACATTTCCAAACCCTGGTTCTTAGAAAGGATTTTATTGAAATAGTTTCATCAATTCCTTTTGGAGACTTCCAACTATGAATCACATTTTTTTGGTTCTGCTTTCCCCTTGAGAATGTTGCTGTCAGGAGCATATTTCCTTTCAGAAATCCAGAAGTAGAAAGGAGAAATATGCCCCTTTGCAGCTCACTATTCTTATCTATTTTCTCATGTAACCTAAAAGTCAGAATATTTGAACTAAACTAAAAGAGGTAAACAAGAGACAAAAGGAACCAATTAAGTCAATAAGTGCTTACAGTGATATGTAAATGGGTGACAAATAAATCCAACCATTTGTGAGGTAGGTCAATTCAATTTTAAAAAGCTTGAATTTTTGGAGAGAAGAATTAAGTTTGTTAAGTTTGTTCCCCCATTTACCAATTGCAGATTCACAAATTATGTAATTATCCAATCCAACATTCTAATCTACAACATGGAGATGACTCCTTGTATGGTTATAGGGGAGAATAAATATAGTTGGTATATACAGTGGCTAGCATACATAAATTGCTCAATAAATAAGTTACCTTTACCCTTAAGTGCCATAAAGTTATACTGCACAATTTAACCTAATTCAAGAAATATTGATGTGATCACTGTTTTGGGCAAGGCAATATATTTAGTGCTTTTCTGGTTATAAGGACTAAACTACTATAGATCAGGCCTTCAAGATTTTGGCACTAAAACAAAAGATGGCATATTTCTTTATTTATAGTTCTGTATGAAAATAAATTGTAAACTGCAGTGCAAATTAGCTTATTCTAGTGTTGTTCTTGTTCCTGTTTTTGTTTTTTGAATTTCAACCTCTTCTAGCTTGTGTTCTTGCATTACAGAAATAAGTTAAAACTACAGTTCTGAGTCCCTGCTACAGCTACACTGCAGTTGATCACATCTATTCTTGGTTTTAATTTTCTTTTTTCTTTTTAGTGCATAATAATTTTACATGTTTACAAAGTACATTGTATTTCAACACATTTATACAATGTATAATGATCAAGATAAAATCAAATGTTTTAATCTTCTAGCTTCCTACATTTATAGGCTTCAGCTCTTATCTTACTTCTTTATGGAAAATGGTAAGAGGTTTATGAACGAGTCACTCTACTGTGCTGTAGAACACTAGCACTTCTCTCTCCTACCTATTTTGATTTCAATGATCTCTATATCATCACATCTTCATACCTTTCCTGGCCCTTAGTAATCACTATTCTTTTACTTTGAGATTGACACTTACAGCTTCCACAGATGAGAAAGAACACACAGCATTTGTCTGTCAGTGTCTAACTTATTTTATTCAACATAATGTCCTCTAGTTTCATACACTGTGCCACAAATGACAGGACCTCATTGATTTTCATGAATGAATAATACTTATTGTATATGTATTTACTTTCTTTATTCATCCATTGATGGACAGCTTAGTTGATTCCATATTTTGGCTATTGTAAATAGTGCTGCAATAAACATGGAAATGCAGATACCTCTTTCATATATAACTATGATTTGGATGTAAAAATGATCATGAACATAGAATTTTTATTTACTCTGTCATGACATGGGCATTTTGGGAAAATGAGTATTTGATAGATTTGGAATGACTGGAGCAAAGTTTTGGATCCTACTTTAAACATAAGTGTCTAGGGAAAAGGAGTGATAATAGTGGGGTAGGAGTGATAATAGTGGAGTATTTTTGTTTGTTTTCTTATGTGTTCCCTGATTGCTGTGTTGATTGCATTTGTCCTAACAGCTTAGTTCTTCTGGTCAACTTTAGGACTCTACAAGTTATTTAGTGTTTTTTTTTTTAAATGTTAGATCTAGTGGTTTCTGCCATCTATAGATAAGAACCTAGACAAATACGAAGTGATATGTTTTATTTCGGTTTTGTTGTTGTTTCTCTTTTTTGCTTAAATCTGTTAGGGAGTTACATGTGTGCAACTGGTGTTCAGAGGAAACCAATGTAAATTCCTGTGCAATTCCACACTCCTTTTTCCTAGAATCAGTGCATTGTCAATGATATGGAACATAAAGAGTTTAATGAACCAAAGTACAGCTGCCAAGTGATATTCAGTTGTGAAAACTGAAAAATGGTTCTGTAGAGTCTATTCAGAATACAAGCAAGGAGTGATTACTATCACCAAAAGAGGTTTAAAATAAATGCCTTTGAATGTCCTACAGTCCAGGATGAGGTTATAACAGAGAAATTCATAGCAAAACAGAATCACATGTAGATAAAGAGGGAAAGCATACTCAGCTCCACACATTTACATAAACTTTATTTGTGATCATAATAAGAATAATTTATGTTAGTGATAGTGGTGGTGATGATGATAGAATATATCAGGCTTTGTAAAAAGTATCTATATGTACTAATATACTAATATGTATAATAGTACTATATTTAGTAGAGGATAGACCTGATTATTTCCACTATTATCTGAGTTTTATAGATAATGGAATTGAGCTCTAGAAGGTCAAACTGTTTTTTCCAAGGGTAAAGATAATAAGTGTGGATAGTAATGGAAAGTTATTTAATTTCTGTGGTTTAATTTAATTATCTGTAAAATGGGAATAATAATAATAGAATCTCCCTAGAAGATTGTAGAGAGAAATAAGAGACCATTTATAAATGTACCAGCACATAGTCATCACTCAATAGGCTTAGCCATTAATGTTATTGCATACACACCATCCCTTAAATTCTGTTAACCAGTGAAGTAACATATTACAAACCTTGTTTTGTTAATTAGAAATAAATTCTAAGAAAGTTTAAATTATTTGCACAATATTACCTAGTCAGTGAGAGGTAATACAGAATTTAAAGGCAGGTTTCTAAAACCTCTTGGCACTCTACCCCAATGCAAATAATTATAAAATTGGTTAAATATTTTGAAATGGGTTAAATATGGGTTTTTTTTCCTTAATACTCAAAGTTAAGAAAACACAATTAACTAAAAATATTTTTAAAATGACTTTTTATGGATTGTTCATACTCAGCATACTATCTCTAATCCCACATATCCCTTAATAGAGTTCAAGGAAATAAGCAATTATTGATCAAATATCTAATAAGTAATTGTCAAGCACTTCTAGAAAGTATAATAAGAAAAAAGAAACTGGTCATATCAATTCATTCCAAATGGGGTAAAAATACCCCATTTTTACCAAGTGAGTGAAATAAAGAAAAATTAAAAAGAAGACACTGTTGATAATCATGCAATGGTAATGGTAAGTAGACATCAAAAATGTAAATGCTTAGTTATAACTGAATAATCTTTGATTTAAACTGAGTACATGCAATTTACTCAGGATATGAATAATACAAACATGGTTCATGAGAAATCTTTGACTGTTTTGTTCACCAATTGTTATGCTTTAGATGTGAGGTGTCCCCCCAAAGCTCATGTGTGAGGCAATGAAAGAAGGGTTGGGGTGATTAACTGAGTGGTAACTGAAGGTGGATAGGGTATGGCTGGAGGAGGTAGCCACTGGGGGCCGTGCCTTTGGGATACATATTTTGTGTCTGGCTAACGGAGTCTGTCTCTCTCTGTCTTTCTCTCTCTTTCCCTCCCTCTGTCCCTCCCTCCTGATGTGATGTCCTGGGCCACTTTCCTCTGCCACATTCTTCCACACGATGTCCTGTCTCACCTTGAGCCTCAGGGATCGGAGCTGAAACCTCTGAAACCATGAGCCTTCAAATAAACTTCTCTTCTAAATTTGTTTTTGTCAGGTCTTTTAGTGACAGCACCAGAAAAAGCTGACTAAAATACCAATGTATCCCAAGTACCCATAACAAAGCCTTCAATGAAATAAGAGTTCAATAAATCATTAATATGGCCATATCTCTTCTATTTCCCAAATCTATTGCTAATTTTTCCCTAGCCTCATTTCAAAAAGTCCAATAACTCATTCCTCAGCACATGATCTTTCAAACTGCCCAGCAACTCAGGAGAACAGACCTAATCCCAAAGGTCAAGTGGACAAAGAACAGAAGTGGAGCTGGTCCTATCTACCTCTCCAGACCTTTCTCTTATATCATATAGTGCAGCATTCAAGGACTCATGACAATCCTCTGCAAATGGCCACAACATTGCTAATCCAATTCTCTGTCCACACATGGGCTTAAAAATCACAATCTCCCTCTTTCTCATTCTCAGCAATTGTGCCCACAGCACAGCCACTTGCCAATTGCCATGGGATGAAAGTTCTAACAAATACCAACAGGAGGATGAGCAAATTCTAGGCATATCCCACAGACCCTTAGACTTCTATAGAAACGCAATTCACTAGCTCCAACTCTCCCTGAATTCATTATAATTTCATTGTACCAGATATATTTGCCTTCTTTTCACTGGGTCTTAAATGCAAACAACTTGATCCACACTAAGGAAGTCTCCGTTCAGAAAAATTGGGCCATACTAGCTGGGCCTTGATCTCTTCTCTCTCTTCTAAAGCCTTAGGCAAACTCTACCCGGTAATCAGCTCTATACACCATGAGGTGACTAAGCTTTTGTTCAGCAACTCAAAGAAAGAAAGATATAGTTTTCCTCTATTTTCCGGATTAATAAGTGCCTCCTGAATCTACATAACCAAGGATGAGTGCTCAAGAGATTCTTTGTGAAGCAGCCAGTATCAAGGGTAATCTACTGGCTCTGAGTCCATATCCTTGATGTGTATGCAATTCATGGGGTTTGGGCAGTAGAATAGTGGTGAAAATTTGACAACAATCTCTCAAAAAGCAAAACAAATTACTTATTCCCGATACATAGAATTTGCCAATTCCCATGGGGCAAATAACCACATTGTGACATAACAGCATGACATCATGATAACCAAGTTGGAAAGAGATGCAACCAAATCTCCTCTATCACCAATGTGAGCAAACTTCAGCACACCTTTGTTTGGAGCGATAAGTATTGTAGAGGGATGGAATGCAGGCGGTTTCCCTCAAAGAGTTGCCAAGGTTCTTAAAATTTTAATTTGATAGTGGGCATTATGAAAGAATTTCAGTAATGTATATGCAATGAGAAATTTATATTTTCCCAAAGTAGAACATATTTCTCATAAAGAGAAGGTGACTGGTGGTTCATGTTACCATTACAACTTTTTGTTACATGATGAGCAGATTGCCTTTGCTTCTAATACTAAAATCAGTGTTTTTCACTTCCTTTTTAAATAATCAGAAGAAAATTTGTAAAAAGAGCATTTTGTAAAAACTATTTTCTTATTATTTTTGATATTTAAGCTGTGTTTTATGTAGTTATGGATGCATTATATTATGCTTAGCAGTAAAAGAGACTGTGTACATCATTATTTGGAGAATATCAACATGATGTTTTGGAATGGAGCTCTTAGATACTTAAATCTAATATTCTCTTTTGAATCTGTGACTTTCATACACATTTCTGGGATACATTGTGTATAAAAGTAGGGGATTGCCTCTATTCAGATTAAAAAAAACAGGCTAGCAGTGGAACATGCTGGACATTGTGAATGAAATGAAATTGTATAGGCATATTGCTAGGTTAAGTCATAGAGTTTAGGAGAATGTTCTAGTTTCTAAGTTGAGTAGGCAAAAGAAAAGATGAAAAAATGGAAATAAATCAGTATTTTTGAGTGAATAAATTTTGGCACAAGTCTTTAAAATCTAATTTAATCTTTATTACTGCTCTTTGAGTTGGGAGTAATTGATCCTATTTTACAGATCAGATAACTCGGGTTTATAACAAGTATCTAAGCTAAGAAGATCACAAAGCAGGGAATGATGAAGTAAGGATTCAAGTTTGTGTCTTTGTGATTCTAATACTGATGCTCCTTCTAGCCACATTGATGGTTCAGGAAAGAAGGTAGTACTTCACATAGAGAATGGAATTACAGAAGGTTATCAGATTGGGAACCAGGAACCAGTAAGACCCTGAAAGTTAGAACTGGATTTGGTAATACGGCAGAAACCCAAAGAATTTGATTGGATCAAGAAGTTAGAACTAGTCCATCAACAAGGGTTCTTACTACTGAGTTACCCAACTCTTGATGTGATAGAGTTCCTCCAAACCCTTCTCTGCCTGAGGTCAGAAATGTCCCCACAACCTTGGTAGAACTGTGGATGAATCTTTATAAGTAAAGATCAAATGGTCCTGGGAATACAGAAAGCCAAACAGCTAAATTAGGGCATAAGTGGGGTGTGTTACTTCAGATTCTTCAACTTTTGTGATTTTGCATATTTTATTCTTCCCAATTCCCCAGGCATTAGAGGAATAGACTGTAACATACCCTGCACTCTAGAAAGTGGTGCTACGGAAACACACATTAAAAAAAGTAACATACATAAAATAAAGTATAGCCTTTGCTTCACAAAATGAACCCATGACAGGAAAAATATGTGAAACAACCAAAATGATAACTATATTTTCACTCATTATCATTCTCATACTTGGCAAAAATTAAAATATCATATATGCTTAACTCAATTGGAAATAATATGTTACTCAATCAAACAGAAGAGAGTCTAAAAATTGTGCAACCAGGTCAACAACCAAACAGATGGTTCTAGGTCTGGACCAATCTAGGGACTTTAAATAAGTTATTGAGAAAATCATATTAATTTTCTAAATAAAGACAAACACATGTACTAAAAAAATTATGTGACTTGTGTAGTCAGTTCCAGACAGTTCTTCCAAGGTAAACATCTATATGTTCTGGTCTCTCAGGAACAACCACTCCAGGGATGAAAAGATCATTGTTTGGAGTCTGTGGGCTTTCTGATCTAACTACAAGGAACACAATGACATCAACTCTCCTGGCCATCATTGTCATGCATAACTCCACATGATTTCAAATACCCTAACCATGTTTTTGTTTACTTTGTACAATGTCATTTTAGTATTGAAAAAAAATGAAGATTTGAAATTATGTTGTAAATTTTTCACTATTGATAAATTTTAGGTGTACACATCATTTGCTTATTTTCTTTATAATTGTTAGCATTTCATATTGCTCGATTGCTCTTTTTTAAGAAGGATAATAATGATATTTAATTAGTTTTCAAAGCCCTTTTGTACATTTTAACTCATGATTTTCACCAAAACCTTGAATTTGGGAAAGATACCTAATCTCTGTCTTATTTCTTCCCTCTGCTTAAAGGCAGGTACAATAAAAAGGAGAGATTACAAAGATTGATTATGTAATGTAGGTAAGTTCTTACCTCTCAAATGGTAGTAATTAACTCTAAATCTGAATTCTTATGGCCTGGTTTTTGGAACTTAGTCCATAACAGGCTTGGTCTCTTGGCTTCTTTTCCAGAGCTCTTTTCTCTTCACACTAGTTTGACAGTATCATAGCAAGAAGGACTGACCCTCGAATAACTGCTCAGTATTAGACATAACATACAAATGCAAATGTGAACAGACAGCAAGCAGGCAAAACAAGGTTAAAGATCATTTCTAATTTTCAAAGCAAATGGGATATTAAATTGTTTTTATTTACATTTACTTAATTTCTAAGTTAGTTCATCATTGTCCAAAAGTTCACTAACCATTTGGACTTCCTATTTTGAGAATCATCATTATTAGTTTTTAAAGATTGGGAAGAAACCCATGAATTTAATAATTATGCTTAAGAGCAGTGTTCAGGTGTCACAGGGATTGATTCTTGAAAGATGCTTGGAATTTGGACATACAGAGAAAAGTAGAATATAATTTTATTTTATTATTTTCCTGCCCTTTGTTTTTATAGTATCTGCCTTGAAAATGCTATTTCCACTTCTTTCTTCCACAGGTAGGTACTCTGTCTTCCATTTGTAGGCTAATATTTTTTGTACTTTATTAAGATGCATTGTAATTGCAATCTCCTTAATTGCTTCCTAATTGGTTCTTTCCTCCCCTTGGTGTATTTTTCATGCATTATTAAATTCCAGCTGGCTTTCTGGAACTCATTTTGTATTCTGTCCAGGCAGCTCTTCCAAAGTTAAACTGTGTTTCTTGGTCCTTTGGTCACACAGCAAAAAGCACAGGGGAATTGAAAATAAATGCTGTTTGGAAGCTACAGGCTTTCTGATAGAACCTCATGGAAGACAACACCATCAACTGTTCTATCATCATTGCCATTCACAAGTACTTCCACATATAGAAATTCATTTGATGATTGTTTCTTAGGACAAGCATTGCCATTCTTGCTCAATGTGAGAGTTATCAGGGGATCACAGAGGTTAAACATCTTTTTTGCCCAAAGTCAAATAGTTAATCTGGGACTTAAACCTAAGTCTCTTGACTCTATGTCCTGTGTTCATTCTGTCACAACTCATGCTTATGTATTAAAACAAATGGCAGGCTTATAACCAATTAACCTTATTAACTGTTCTACATATTGCTCAAGAAATGATTTCTCTCTTCCATTCAAGAAGACCTTAGATAGAGAAAATAAGTCATGGAAAGATGAGATCGCCTGGAGTGAGAAGATCCAATTTTGAGCTTGGGAAATCACTTAACTATATGAGCTACAGTATTCCCATCTTGAAACTAATCATTCTTCTAATTGTTTTACAGCATTATTGTGAGTTTCCTATATAAATTATTTTGTACAAGTACAGAATTGCTAGGAGTCAAGAGAAATTTTCTATATGGATTTTAAGTTTCTTTTTTTAATTAATCTTTGAATTAATAAAGATAGTTGGAAGATTTTCTGAACAAAATATAATTTTTTTAAAAAAGCATTTCAAGTCAGCCAATAAACCAATCTATCAAGATATCCATTCTGTAATTCTGGGTAATTTAAAATTCTAAGATCACATTGTTTATTGCACATACGTTAATATAAATTGCATGAATCAATCAAAATGATGCCATAAGGACTTGCAATTTGGAATTTAAATTGATTTGAAGACTAATTCAAAACTAAAAATTATCAATTTTTAATTTTACAAAGTTGTGAATTTGAATCATATCAATGCTTATCTACTCTATTAGAGGAAATCACTTAGGTAGTAAGTGTGTTTAACCCAACCCTCTTTCGAAACCACCTTAATATTCTCCATTTGTAGATATAGATAAACCTTATTTACACCAGTGTCAAACAAATTTATTAAAGTCTCAGAACATATTTGGTGCAAATGTAAATAATAGAAATTGGAAGCCATGACTAGGTGTAAACATTGGAAGGAACTATGCAGTAACACCACATTTCAAAAAGTAGGTAAGTGGTGATGGTTATAGAGGTAGAAATAATACCGGTAATATTCAGTATTCACTGAGTGCTGAAAATGGGCCTTGTCTTTCAATCTAAGATAAGATACAGATTTCAATTCAGACAGCACAATCACCATGTGACGTTTAAATTACCCAAATGTAGAAGCCAAAGAACAGAACCTGCTGTGGCCAAATTCACCTGGATTAGGACCAGCAGAATTCCCTCTGAACCTTGATCCACTATGTTAGATGATTACAAGTTCCTGTTTCTGTTCTTGCATTAGTACCTATTCTTTCTTAGATCCAATTAGGTCTTCTGAATACCAGTGTGGGGCAGTAGAGAAGGAATGCTCTTTGGGGTCACAAATGTTTGTCTATCTACCATAATTACATAACTATCCTCACAGAGGAAAGTGAATATGATAGAGATTCAATTCCAAATATGCCTCATAATTTTCATATTCACTCATTTAATTATCTCCTTCCTTTAGTGTTTTCCACTGTATTAATGACAGATCCTTTCTCCACATTTTTCACTCATTTCTCTGAAAACCACTTTCCACTGTTGAGTTTTAAAAAAATGTTCTCTCAGTTTATCCTTTTCTACAAGTTTTGTATCTAGTCCACCCTTAATGAAAGGTCATCCTTCACCTAAGGACTTAAACTCTGTCTTCTGCAGAAGAACTGCTCAAATACACACATAGTTCAGGAGCGCATGATAACCTCCTGATCTCCCGCTGCTGCTGGTCCTTACTATTTTACCTTCCAGTCAGAAGACATCATCCTTCGAAATTTCTCCTCTCCTCCTTTTACTAACTGTGATCAACTTACCACCGCTTAAGAACTTATTTTTTTACTTAGTGAAGTCTCTAGTTTGGGGATACAATTTTCCTTTCTCTGCTCCTGCTTTGAACTTAGGGGATTTCAAAAATCATGTAGATGGCTCACAGACTTAATCTTAATTCTCCTAGACTCTAAGACCCTAATCCATAGGGATACACAATTTTTAAAAAAAAATCATTTCCAAATCCGTTTCACCTTAGAAATCATCTGCTTCAATATTTTGTACTGACCATGGCTTCCCAGCCTCCTGTCTTTTTTCATGTCTTCATTTTCCTTTCCCCTACATTAAAACCTCATAGAGACTTCTTTCTATTCTCTTGACCTTCCCTTTTTCTACCTGTTGGTCTCCTATCAGAATTCTTTCCCTTCCTGTTGATCCTGTATCCCACACAGTTTTATTCCAACTGTTTTTCTATATGCACCTATATTTTCCTTTCTTTTATTTTTAAAATAATTTTTGTTCTTTTTAGTTATGACAGCAGAAGGTATTTTGGCAAATTATACATACATAGAGTGTAACTTATTCTATTTAGGATCCTACTCTGGTTGTACATGATGCAGAGTTACCCTGGTCATGTACGCAAATACAAGACTAGGAAAGTTATGTCCAAGTAACTCTGTTTTCCTATTCCCCTCCGCCTCCGCCTCCCTTCCCTTTGTTTCCCTTTGTCTAATCCAATGGATTTCTATTATTTCCCTCCCCAACCTCCCTTGTCTAGGGTTAGTACCCACAAATCAGAAAGAACATTCTGCCTTTTGTTTGGGAGTATTGGTTTATTTCATTTAGCATGATATTCTCCAGTTTCATCCACTTACTGGCAAATGCCATTATTTCATTCTTCTTTATGGCTGAGTAACATTCCATTGTGTATATATATATATATATATATATATATATATATATATATATATATATATATATATACACCACATTTCTTTACCCATTCATCTATTGAAGGTCACCTAGGTTGTTTCCATAGTTTGGCTGTGGCTGCATCACTGTAGTATGCTGTTTTTAAGTCTTTGGGTATAGACCAAGGAGTGGGATAACTGGATCAAATGGTGGTTCCATTCCAATTTTTCTAGGAAATTTCCATACTGCTTTTTGTAGTGGTTCCACCAATATGCAGTGCCACTTGCAATAAAATGAGAGTACCTTTCTCCCCACATCCTTGCCAACATTTATTGCTACTTGTTTTCTTTATAATTGCCATTCTGGCTGGAGTGAGATGGAGTCTCAGTAGTTTTAATTCGCATATCTCTAATTTTAGAGATGTTGAACATTTTTTCATATTTTATGACCATTTGTAATTTCTTCTTCTGTGAAGTTTTTGTTCAGTTCCTTTGCCCATTTATTGGCTAGGTTATTTATTTTTCTGGTGTTAAGTTTTTTGAGATCTTTGTATATCCTGGAATTTAATGCCTTATCTGAGATACAGGTAGTAAAGATTTTCTCCTGTTCTGTAGAATCTTTATTCACTTTCGTGATTGCTTCCTTTGCAGTGAAGAAGCTTTTTGGTTTGACACCATTTATTACTTCTTCATTTTAATTCTTGTGCTTTAGGAATCT
Organism: Sciurus vulgaris; assembly: GCF_902686455.1. Lineage (NCBI taxonomy): Eukaryota > Metazoa > Chordata > Mammalia > Rodentia > Sciuridae > Sciurus > Sciurus vulgaris. Next base: position 79,611,231 of record NC_136472.1, read on the forward strand.
TATTGAGGAAGTTGGTTCCTAAACCAACATGTTGGAGAGTTGGGCCTACTTTTTCTTCTTGTAATTGCAGCATTTCTGGTCTAATGCCTAGGTCCTTGATCCACTTAGAGTTTTGTGCAGGTTGGGAGGTAGGGGTTCAATTTCATTTGATTACATATGCATTTCCAGTTTTCCCAGTACTGTTTGTTAAAGAGTCTATCTTTACTCCAGTGTGTTTATGGCCTCCTTGCCTAGAATGAGATAACTGTATTTATGTGGTTTTATCTCTGTGTCTTCTATTTTGTTCTATTGGACTTCATGTCCGTTTTGATGCCAATGCCATTCTGTTTTTGTTACTATAGTTCTATAGTATAATTAAGGTCTGGTATTGTGACGCCTCCTGCTTCATTTTCTCACTAAGGATCGCTTGATTATTCTGGGACTCTTATTTTTCCAAATTAAGTTCATGATTGCTTTTTCTATTTCTGTGAAGAATGTCATTGGGTTCCTAATAGGAATTGTATTAAATCTGTATAATGCTTTTGGTAGTATGGTAACTTCTACCTCTAAACTTACACCATTCAGAAGCCACAATTCTGGATCCCTTAGTGCTTCTGTTTATTTTAAAAGTAAATGGGTCATTTTGTCATGTATTATTTTTCATATTCTTGGTATAATTGATTACTTTTCCATGGTATTTTCCTTTATATCCCACCTGTGCATAATGCTAAAAGATATTTAGGTCTGTGTATTTGATTGGATGTGCTGGTTTTATTTGTTTTGTAAGAGTATCTCATACATCACAGATGATACTACATACCTGGACATCTTCTGCTGTATCACATTAGGAAATACATCATGTTTGACTGTCCTCCTATTACTTTGGTTGAGATTGGTTTGGTTAAGATTGATTATTAGGTTCGGGTGCTTTCGGTGCTACGCATCCATTATAAAATTTCCTTCTCTTACTTGTTTTAATACCCGCTAGGGATTTCAACTGGCAATTTTCTAAATCCATCATCTTTTCTGCATTTCTTAGCTACAATTCTACAAATAAGAACATTCCCTTCTACCATTTCATTGCCCTGAAATGTCATTCATACAATTAAGCAGGACAAATGCTTGGTTATGTTTGTTACTGATTTTTAGACTAATAAATTGGTGCAAAAATAATGTTCAAGTATGACAGAATACTTGTTGTTTTGAAAATTTTGTTACGGACTCATTGATTTCTCTAGGTTTTATAAGCTGCAATCCATTGCAGTCATTTTTATCTTTCATGTTCAAATTATCCTTAGTCAGTAAAAGTTCCCTTAAAGAAATCCTGAATCTTTTAAAAATGTCCCTACAGTCTTCTGAGAGCTTTCTTGCTTCAGGAACAAGATATTCCAGGTTCATTGTTTTTATTTCCTGCCCCAGGCCCAAGGATAGCACCTGTGTATTCTTACATAGAACACATTGTTCAGAGATCCCACACAGGAACTGGAGGTGAAAACTGCTACTGTGTTTTCCATTATTTATGAGATTTGTTTTTAGCAGACAAAGCTAATAAATAAGCAATTTTTATGAGAAAAACAAACTCATGCTCATATTTCCAATTCAAACATAATATTACAGAAAATTTTCTTAAATGCTCTTGCTTTACACTATATTTTGTTCTATACTTTATATTTTTACCTGACACTGATAACTTTGGTTGCTAAGATATCAACAAAATCACATACCACTTATTGTGTTATTTCCAACAATATACTACAAAGTACTGTTTAATATTTCTTACTGTTTCTTTTTCATTCTTAGTATATGTGCAAAAATATGTATTGTCATTATCTGAAATTATTTTTCTGTATGTGGTTATGCAATTACCCTGATAGATTTGAAGATCAGTTTAACGTTTCTTTTAATTTTATTGCATTTTAATTATGTAAAACATTTATATGTTTTCTAGGTCTATATCCACTACCACCTTTATCTCTTTCTCTTCTTTTTCAGTCAGTGAGGGGTTTTACCTTTTAAAATAAAATTCTTCCTCTGAAATAATGCTTCATTTACATCTTTCTCTGTATAAACCCCTTTTGACCAGGTTCATTCTCTGTGGTTACAACAATGTTCAAGTGAATTCCAACAAAAATTAACACTATAGTCCCTTGACCCTGAAACACTCTGAATTCTTTACAAACTATTTATTATGCAATTCTTCCAGTGACTTTTAATGCACCATTTAATTTTTAGAGGGCCCGGTGAATGCCCTGTCTGGTGAGAGATATTTCATAAAATTGGCAAAATGAATTGGATGCATTGAACAAAGCTGCACACCCTTCCCTATATCCCTGAGCACAGATCTCAAAACTATGACACTTGCTTAAGATTCATAACAGAAATAAATCTATAGATTTTGGCCACCACCACCCCTGAATGCTTATCCAGCCTGGCCCATGGATAATCTTTTAATCCAAAATATAGAGGTTACCATTATACAATACCTTTTTTCAGGAGATTCTTGATGTCGTTTCTATCCTGGTTACATGGGACAGCGCTGGAGGGCCCTGTGACTACTTCCTCCCTACATCACGTATGCAGGCCTCCTTATGGCTTTACTGAAAGGAGGCACAGAGGAACCATGCCTGGGGTTTTGGAACAGGGAATGAAACTACCACTTGTATTTGAAGGCAGAGTTGAAAAATAACCCTACAAAGCACAGTTTTATCTGTTCGAATGAATCAAAGATTGGAGATAGAAAACAATTAACATTGCTCTCTATCCCATCAGAATTAGCACCTATCTCCATTGGATAAGGACCTACTAAAAATCTTCAGGGTTTCTCAATGAAAACCTGGACAGAGACACTGAAGCAGCTTTTCCAGTCTGCCAATTCAAAAGCTGTGCTTGTGCTGAAAAGCTAAAAACAAGAATCAAAGGACCTCATATTTTTAAGAACATTATCTCATAGTCCCCATTTTTTTCTCTTTGCTAAAGCAGTATTGATTTCCCTGTGTCCAATCATTAGTCAATCAAAATGTGAATATCCTCCCTTACAGAGGGAATATGGAGAACCATTATCATTATGAGTGATTAATATTTTAACATTAAATGGCTAGTAAACATGAGGATCCAGTTGGCTGAAGTATGTAAGATGAGTTTTGAACCAAGAGAAGAGATATTGTTGTGAATGAGTGGGGTACGGTCAAAGTAATGATCATAATAATAAACCATAATATAACATGCATTGAATGATATGGAGGTACCGAATGTGGACATAAACTCTTTATGTACATCATCTTATTTAATCCCAAAACCCAATGAACTAAATTTTATTATAATCTACAATGAAGGAAGGAAGAAACAAGGTCCTACATCAGGTGACAGGCAGTACTGGAGCGGTACAGCCAATGGAGAGCTCTGAGCTTCCAGTCATGGTGTATGGAAGAATGGTATATCAGGAGTCTGATACCAAGAAAGACAATACCTCTGTATGGGAAATTTTTTTTTTGCCAACCTAATGAAATATGAAAACCTAGACTCTATCAGCCCAAAGAAGTCTTGACAACTTTTCTCATTCAAAGCTCTCACTTAAACTGAGTTCCAAAGAGAAAGGCATAATTTATCACAGACAGCTGGATCAGGGACAAAACCAGGATTACAGCACAGTTGTATGCCTTCCCAGGATACTTCTACCCTCTTATACCCATTATCCCAACTCTCAAAATGCATTTTCCTTTCATCTTTCTCAAATTATTTAAATTAAGATCTATAATTCCAATGGAGAATGTAATGTGGTGGGGAATGTGCTACTCATAGCTAAATAGACTCACATTTATGCCAACTATGAACCTTGGACCAGGCACTCAACCTTTCTGCATGTCCCTTTTCCCACTAGGATACAACTAGTCCCACGAGATGACCATGAAATTTTATTCAAAGTATGTAAACTTCATCTGCCTAACATCTCACTGGTGCTAAATTAACACTTTATTCCTTCTCCTTTCAAAACTCAAGCTGTTCAACTATATAAAATTAGGCAACATGCTCTCCTGATAGTTCCTAAAGAGAGAAAGGCAGGCCTTAAGCATGCTTGCTAAGTCTCTCCCTCCCCATCACTCCTTAATGCCTTTTGCATCTGGGAAGACGTATGTTCCTGTCATTACCTGTATCTTATTATCCAGTATGATTCTTTGAAACATTTTGGTGTTTATCTACCAAGAGAATTCCTTAACACATGATATATTAATTGATGTCAGACCTGGTATATTAGTTTTGATTTCTAAATTATGTTCTTGTTTTATTTTGAAGAATTCAAGAAAAGAAACAAAAATCTATTCATCCTCTGATTTTATTTGGTATAAATCTAAGTTAATTTCTCAGGGAAGATAATTTGACTTGAGATTAGGTGTCAAACTAACTTCTTTTCTGCTCTGCACAAACTCTCAGTCAGGCACTCGTGATAGGGACCACATTGCAGCCCTACTTCTGAAACACCTGGTCACAAATGTACCCATCACTTCATCCTGTTCTCCTTTTCTAGGCTATGAATTTGTTTGCTCCCATTACACTCCACACCGTTCCCCCCAACTACACATAGCCTTGCCTTTCTCCTGTTCAAAATCCATGTTCTATCTGGAATAGTAACGGCAGCATGGATTGGATGGACTGCTGTGGTTACCTTACCTGAGGAATTTCACCTTCATAGCAAGAAAAGAAATACTGAATGCACAGAAAATCCAAAGAGAAGTACCCAAATCTCTGAGGGTTTATTGACCAAAACACCTAGGTTCACACCTCCAATATTTTATCTAATTATCTATATTTAGAATGCCTTCTCCTTCTCTCTTGCTAATAAAGTTTATTCATCATTTAAGATTCAAGAAGGTATAACATCTAGGAAACCTTCCTAAACTTTCTCTAACACTAGAGACTGTAGTAAGTGTGTGTCTTGGTACTTCATTGGTTTTCTGTGCATTTTCCCACCATAAGATGTGGCATAAGTTATTGATATCATGCCCCCAACTGCTAATACAGTAGTCACTACATCATGTGCACTAGACTGTGAGCTCATTGAGGAGAGGAACTTGTTCTTTTTCATATCCAAAGTATGACCTCTACATTTTCTGGCACAAATAAACTTAACTCCAATAAAATGTCAATTTGGAGCAAGAAGAGCAGGAAAGAAAAGACCCAAAGGCCTTCATAAGTTTCATTTTCTTTATTTGTAAAGTAGGCACAAAAATAAATGTCTAAAACCCACCTTAAGGATTGAATGAAATATATAAAAGTATAATACTTGACCTAGAGAGGGTGCTTTAGGGCAGGAAGTTATTATGGTGAGCTGCTGTTCTAGCTTGAATTTCTCTTATGATTTTTATTGTAACAGAAGAAAAGATATGATAAAAAAAAATTGATATGTATTGACCACCATCTTAAATCACTTTGAAACAAGGGGTAGCAATAATTTAATTAACATATTTTGAAAACTCATCTTGTATCAAACATTTCCATGGGAGCAACTATGACCCAAATCACACTGCCTATCTTCCTGGAGCTACAGACTTTCATTTTCCTACCTCTCGATGTCTATCAGGTATCTTAAACCCACATCCAAGAGGAAATTCATTATTTCCTCTTAAAATCTTCTATTATTCACCTCAGTGCTAACATCAGTCAACTAGGAAAGCCCAAGCACTTCCTCTCCCATAACCATTGTGTCCAGTTATCCCTCCAGATCCTATCTCTTGAACATTAATTCACTTCAACAATAAGTACTCAAGCCAAACACAATTCTAAGCATTAAGTCTACAGCAGAGGACAACATAAACATATTTATCCTAAAGGATTTTACGTTCTAGAATGTAGACAGGCAAATAGATACACACTTAACACATACATGTTTACATACATATATCCATGATACTGTCAGGAGGAGATAAATGCAATGAAGTGAAATAACTCGAGGATAAAGGATAGAGAACTGGAGAAGGGTGCCAGCTTAGCAAAGTGGCTAGAGAAAGCCCTCTGATGAGGGACCATTTGATCAGAGACCTAAATCATTTGAAGGAAAAACACAAGGGCTAGAGCAATGAGTAAGTGGTAAATGACCTGGGACGGAGTCAGGGAGGTGAGGGGGACTACAACATCAGAGCATTGGGGACAGGTGAAACAGAAGCCTTTGGAGGGTTCTCAGTCCTGATGGGACTTAGATTTTAAAAGAATCACAGTGGCTTATTTATTGGGGTTTATGCTGTATAAAATGGCCAACCTGATAATAGCATCTCCTCTTACCTGTCTAATAGCTGTGCACACCTAACATGATTTTCAGTACCCCAAACTCTCTTCTCCTTCATGTTTCCCTCCTTCATTAAAAATCATCCAGTTACTCAAGACTCAAACCCAGAAATCATCCTTAATCCTTATCTTTTTTCCCTTCCCTCCAGTATCAGCAAATCCTATTAATTTTACCTGAAAGGGAACTACAAACCTGCCCATCTCTACTGTTTACATCTAGTTAAAAGCCAGCATGATTTCCTAACAAATGTTTGCTCTCATTATGACATCCTCTTACCTCCTGGCTCTCCTGTCACTTTAAACTTCACTGTCCACTCAGTGACAATGATCTTTATAAAGGCATCCAACAGATCAGGTCATCCCTTTGCTTAAAACTGTCTGATGAGGTTGGTTCATTTGTTTTAAACTTTCTAATTGACAAAGTTTGTGTGTGTTTATGTGTGTGTATAATCTACATCTTCTATGCTCAGCAAGTCTCATAAACAGGTACAGTGGCACACGCCTGTAATCTCAGCTGCTCAGGAAGATGAGATTCAAACCTCACAAATTCAAAGCTAGTCTCAGCAACTTAGCAAGACCATGTCTCAAAATAAAACAAAAAAATACTGGGGCTGTGGCTCAGTGATCAAGTGTCCCTGGGTTCAATCCCTGGTACCAAAAAAGTAAAAATAAAAAAGCGGGGGAACATCGAGTTTAACTAAAAATTCACCATGTTGTATTAATAGATCTCTTGAACTTATTTCTCCTAACAAAAATTTTGTATCTTCTGACCAATGTATTCTCAACCAATCTCCTATCCCAGTCTCTGATGACCACATTCTAGTCTCTACTTCGATGAGTGTGACTTCTTTAGCTTCCACATATAAGTGAGATCCTGTGGCATTCATCTTTCTGTGCCTGGCTTATTTTGCTTAAAATAATGTCTTCCAGATCTGTACATATTATCTCAAATGACAGAATTGTCCATTTTTGGAAGGTTGAATAGTGTTCTGTTAGTGGACTCTGATGTTGAGTCCACTTGGTGGCTATTGTGAATAATGCTGAAATGAGAATTCAGATATCTCTTTGACATCCTGATTTCATTTATTTTGGATATATATCCAGTAGTGGGATTTCTGGATCAAAAGTAGTTCTTTTTTGCTTTTTGAGGAACTCCCCTACTGTTTTCCATAATGGCTATACTAATTTACATTCCCTCTGGTGAGGACTTCTTATGTTGAACTTAAAATAAATTGAACTCGAACTCTTTTCTTTGACTAGTCACATCCCATAGGACCTAATTTCAGACAATCTCCCTTTCTGATTCAGATTCCCTGGCTTTTTTCCTAGCTCTCATCCTGACAGGTTCCCACCTTCTAGCATTACATTTATCCTGTTTGTGAGAATGATCCCACCAGTTTGGGGCATGGATGACTTTCACATGCCAATCATATTCTTCTCAGAAAACCTTCCAACCACCTAGTCTAAAGTAATTGCCCGATGTTACACTAGGTTTCACCATCTTTATATAACATATTTATGATAGACTGAATAAGGATACCACTATTGCCCACATCCTAATCCTTAAACTTGTGAAAATGTCACTTTATATAGCAAAGAGATTTTGAAGATAAGGCTAAGTTAAGGATCTTGAGCTGGGAAAATTATTCTGGATCATCTGCCATCTATAATATAACCTCATGGAATCTTATAAAAGCAAGGCAGGAAAAGAATCAAGGGAGAGACTGGAAGACATTCTGCTGATAGATTTGAAGACAGAAAATGGGTTCATGAGCCCAAGATTATAGGTGATTTCCAGAAGATAGAAAAGACAAGGGAAGAACTGTTCCCCTAGAACATTCAGAAGGAATGCAGCTCTGCTGTCAAAGATTTCTGACTTCCAGAACTATACAACAATGAAGTTGTGGGGTTTTATGCTACTAAGTTTGTATAGCAGAAGCACCAGTAAACTATGCATATTTTGTCAACTAGAGAGGAATTGTTGCTATAATAAAAAAAATTAAAAACCAGCAGTTTAGAAGTGACCTTGAAATTGAGCAATGGGCAGAAGCTGGAAGAATTTTAAGTGACATGACAGAATAAGCCAAGATTTCCCAGAGAATGCTGTTAATAGTAATATGGGTGTTAAAACCTCCAAAAGAGCCAGGCCTGCTGGTGCATGCCTGTCACCCAAGCAGCTCTGGAGGCCGAGACAGAAGGATTTCAAGCTCAAGATCAGCCTCGGCAATTTAGGCAATTTAGTGAAGCCCTAAGCAACAGAGTGAAACTCTGTTTCAAAATTAAAAAAAAAAAAAAAATCCACAGACAGATATGTTACTTGCAACCTATGTTGTAAAGAGCTTTCTCCCCACAGAACATTCAATACAAATTAAAAACAACCCCTCCTGATGGTAGGACAAATATAGCTCCCAAAGGGAACTTGGAAAAGGATCCTATCCTTAGAAGGATAATCTTTTCCCCATTGTAATAACTTCTGGAGATCACAGGAAAGATATGTGGTAGTAGTGCATGTAATTTAGGACTACACCAGATACAAATCCAAATTCTACAGGTATTTATCTATGTACTTGTTGAGCAACAGTCAAGAAACATGATGAGGAGAAACAGGAGAACCAGGAAACATGTGTGAGGGACAGACAGAGTAGAGTGGACCCACTGCCCAGATAGTTTACATGGAGATTGAAAGAGATGCTCTCTATACAATGTCAGATCTGTTTAGCCAAGTTTACAGAACTTTAAAAAGAAGATGCTACACATTATAGTAGTTAATACAATAGTATCAATCAGTCTGGTTTTGTTCTAATGAAACAAATTTCAGGGAACATTCTCAGTACAGGTAAGAGCTTGACAGACCTAACAAAATCACTGAAATCTTGTTACACAATCACACTTTTGTACTTAGGATTTACATTTCCATCCTGAAAGACCAAGTACTCAGTATATGCATTTCTTTTTGAGGATATGTTAAAGTATACAAAACTCTGATGGTTCTTAATCTAATTTAACCATTAGTAAAGTCACACTTTCATCTTGAAGGAGAAATGAGAGTTAGGCTCTCAAGTTTCTCTGGTTTCATCCAGTGGGATAAATAAACTGGTATATATAGACAATGGAATATTATTTAGTGATAAAAAGAAATGAGTTCCATAACCATGAAAAGACATGGATGAAATTTAATTCATATTACTTATTACAAGGTAAAAGAAGCCAATCTGTAAGTCTATATATCGTATGTTTACAACTATATGGCATTTTATGAATATTCTCTCTGATATATGGATGCTAACACACAATAAGGTGGGGAGGGAAGAATAGGAATTCAGTGGATTAGACAAAGGGGAATGAAGGGAAAGAGGGGGATGAGAAAAGGAAAGAGAGTAGAATGAATTGAACATAATTTTCCTATGTTCACATATGAATATATAACCAATGAAACTTCACATCATGTACAACCACAAGAATGGGATCCTAATTAGAATAAATATTCCTTGTATGCATAATATGTCAAAATACACTCTACTGTCATGTACATCTAAAAATAAAAATAAAAATGTAAAAAAAAAAAAAAAAAGGTTGAGGATGTAGCTCAGTGGTGAAGTGCCCCTTGGTTAAATCGCCATTATCAAAACAAACAAAAAAATCCCCCAAAAGGCAGGACTCAGAAGGAAGTGAGAACAGTAGAGAAAACCTGTGTAGTCTTGGAGAACAGGTGAAAAATAAAACAGACATTGGTATGAATATCTATGTTAAAGGAACTACCAGAAATAGCACAGAAGGAAATGAGGAACATTTTTTGGAAACTGGGGGAAATCCCCATTAAAAAGTAGAAGAAAACTTATTGGAATTGAATCCAATAGTTACGTGGAAAGTAGAATGTACAAGTAATGAACTTTTCTATTTAACTGAGGAGATTCCCAAGCAAATTATTGAAGGCACAGCTGAACCACAGCCTAGTTTCTTCTTGCTACAGCTAGTAAAATGTGAGGAGAGATAAATTGAGTGAAGAAGTATGGATCAGGGGAAAAAAAGGACCAGAACCTCAGGACGAGAACCTCATAAAATAGGAAATTCTCAGTCTATCCAGATTGCAAAAGATGCTAAAATTAGGAGATTGTCAGGGAAACATACTTTGGCAGAAAAATCCAGAGTGTGGCTAGATAACCTATTGCCAGTGCCTTGGAAGGATCAAAAGTCAGAGTATCAATCACACAGAAGACTCTCTGAAGAGATTAGGCATGGAGCTCATGAATCTACTCGGCCATCCAGTCATAGGTAGGAATCATGAAGGGATTATCTAAGAAAAGCCTCTCGTCTGATGGAGTGAATCCCTGAGAAATACCATGAGAGGCCTATGAGCTTTTGATAATGTTATATCTGCAGAGAAACTGCCATCCTGGACTATAAGAGACAAAGAATAAAAGAAGTCTTTTGATTTCTAAACATTCTACAGGCATAAAACCAGCTGTTAGAGTACTAGGCTACACACACTTGCTACCCTTCATGAAAAAGGAAGGAGTATTAAAGGATCAGAGCCCCAAGCACCACTGGCAAATCATTTAAGTCCAGAGTACAGCAGTGAGCTCAGAGTTTGAAATAATTTGTTATAGAAGCAACAGGAAACTAGTATCACATAAATAACTAAAATTATTTTGTTTATTTGTTAATTTGTCAGATTTCTTAGTCCAGAAAATAAACTCTATAGGAATTGAACCTTGCTGGCTTTGTTCACTGTTTGATCTTCAACACCAAGAATAAAATAATATCTAATTTATTGTAGACACTCAACAAATACTTATCAAATAAATGTATTAATATGTTAGTGAGTATGATATATACTATTAGCACAACCATAAGAATAGATAACAAGGACAAAGAAGTCCATACAATTCTCAGATTTAACTCCAAGAATTTCTTTTCATTTCTAAAAGGTATTAGCAAAAGTTACTACCATTATAGGAATGTATATAACACTATCCTAAATGATTTAAGACAGGTAAGCCATTTGTAGATATTAATATTTACTTTTGAAAAGGGACAAATGTAGCTGTGATAAAACTCAAAATGACTTTGAGACACCACTGTATGAGACAATACATTTTGTTGACCTGATATCTGGGGTGCTATAAAGTCACAAGTTTTCTGGATATCATTAACTATTCTTGGACCACTTCTCCCAATAGAAAAAAAAAAAAATTTCACAGAGTTTTTTGGATTTGCTCAAAAATCCTGAGGTCATTTACTGTTGAGCTGCCACTGTCCCTGCAGATTTAATAACAGGAAAATTTAAAGGCTGGTTCGTTCTATTGTAAAGAAATCAGAGATAATCTGGATGTAGGATAATATTAAATTTTTGTTTCTTTCTACAAAAATGCAAGTAAAACAGGGTCTGCCAAGTCCAATATGATTTTCTAAATCCAGTAGCTCCATCTGTGGGCCGTTGGTGAAAGCTACTGCTGCAGTTTTATGCTTACAAATAATATCAACTGATTACCAAGATCAATCTAAAGAAATATGCATATATATTTCTCATAGATTTTGCTCACATAAATGAACTCAAAGTACACCTGAGACAAAGGTGGGGTCTCAAATAACATTTATACCCCATGAGTAAATCATTTGGTTGTGAAAAGTAATCTAATGGGATATTCTCCAATTAATTTGTGGCATGCATCGGAGAATTTTCTAAGCATATGGAAAAAAGCTGTATTTTAATAAGAAGTTGATTTTTATTTTTATTCCTGATTACATTTTAGATTACTCATATTGCTTCAGCAGGAGAATAAAAAAGGAACAGAAAAATTTCATGTATTTCGAAAAGCTATTTATTAGCCTTCTCAGGCACTTTCTTACTAATTCTGTGTGATTCTTGTTTCTATTCTTTAAAATATACTCATTGAGTATAATTCAAGTGCCCTGGAATTAATTCCTGGTTGAATCTCAATAGGAAAAAAACACTTTATCTTCTATTTCTCAATGGCATCTCTCTATCCGCAACAAACATTCATCAAAAATTCAGTGGAAGGAGACAGAAATTCATCCCAGAGAAGTGTCTAATTTAGAAGAGTATCAATGATGGTTCTCACATTGATCTATGACTGAGTAACAAATCACTTCCAAATTATTTGACAGTTTTAAACAATAAGGGTTGGTGATGTAGCTTGGTGGTAGAGTACTTACCTAACATGTATGTAACACTGGGGTTCAACACACAGGACTGAAAAAAAAATTATGTCATTGTTTTTGTGGTTCAGCAATCCAGGTGTGGCTTAGATGAGTGCCTTTGACTCAGTTGTCCACTTTGACTATTATCACCCTGAGAACTGGCTAGAAGAGGAACTGCTCACATGTTCACTTATCTCGTTGACAAGTATCAGGTCATCAATACTGTCCCCTGCCACAATGCTTTTCCACTGGGTTGCTCATAATATGACAGTTGGCTCCCCTTAGAGAAAATACACAAGAGATAAAGAAAAAGCACCCAACAGGACAGTCACAGTCTTTTGTAACCAAATGTCTGAAGTGGCCCTGACACCACTCTCATAGTATTGTATTGATTAGAAGTAATTCCCTAGGTCTAGCCCACACTCAAGGGGAGAGGATCACACAAAGGCCTGAGTTACAAGAGATAAGAATCATTGGATACCATCTTAAAAGCTGCTTATATCTTCCTATTCAAAGAGTTGAGATTCTCACACTGTGACAATTTTTTTATTAATTTTATCTATCAACTTCACTTCAGTAAGAGGACCCGTTGTTTGATCATACATTAGTCTAGATGTTGATTTTTTATGTTGTTTTTAAAATTACTTTTCAAATACAATTTGCATTTGCAATTAGTTGGCTTTAAGTAAGCCAGTTACCCTTCATAATGTGGATGGGCCTCATAAGTTAAAGGCCTTAAGAAGAAAGGCTGAGGTTTCCTGAGAAAGAGAAATTTCCAGGCTGCAGCTTACCATATAAATTCTGGTCTTTCCAACCTCCAATTTCATCAACCGGTGCATTAAAATAAATCTCTCTCTCTCACTCCACCCCTTCTATCTTCTTTCCTTTCCTCCTTCTTCCTCATAGATGATGATAGAATGGATGGATAGATACATACATAGATAGGTAGACAGGTAGATAGATAGATGCATCTGATTGGTTCTGTTTCTCTGAAGGACCCTGACTAATAGGTAATATGAAACTAATAATTCTTGACCCAATTACTATTCAGGATTACTAAAAGGCTAAAGTATAGTAGCATATTAAAAGAGCATTGATTTTGGAGTTCCAGAGTCCTCAGCTATGTCCCTTACATATTAGTTTTTTGACCTTGGGAAAACTACTTAACCTTCCTGAATTTGTAGAATAATTAAAAAAAATAAATAAGGTCACTTGAATTTCAGAATCAAAATGAAATTATGTTTCTATAAAATGAGATGAAAATGGTAGTCACTCAATCAAAATTATTTTTTCTGAATATCAGCTATAGTATTATTTTTATTATAATTGTTGCTACTATTAGTATCATAGTTTGACATTCCCAAATAGTGGAGACTACATGTGGATAAAAGAAATCAGCACAAGTTCTCCTTTCACTGTTTATAGTGTGTTTCCTACCAATTGGAAACACAAGAATTAACAGCAAATAGGGCACCTAGAGGTGGAAAGAATAAATCTCAGTTAAATACAGCCAATTAATCAGATCATTTTCCTTGAAATCAATGTGTTCCTCCATTTGTTAGCATGTTAATTATTGTGGTAGGGTTTTTCAAAGTTGCTTGGTAGATTCAGCCACATTTCAGCCCAGCTGTGTGTTAGCCTTAATACGTTTTATATGTAAATATTGACAATATTTCTTTGGGGGGTGTTAACAATGTTATATTTCATTTTAGCTTAACAGAGCATTTGTTCTTTTTTCCACAGCCTAGACAGTGAATAGAAGCATTATCTTGTAACTTATGCCATGATATGAGAAAAAACGATAGATCGAGCAGAGGGCCAGGTTGTATGAAGCTCCACGTTTGACCAGTTGGCAGGGTGAACGGCTACCTAGAGAATGTCTGAGGATCCTGCCTGCAGGAGCATAGGCTCAGAGCTTTCTCTTCATTAGCTGCTGTTTTATTAATGCATGTGATTTATTAAAAACTGTCTCAGCATTTCTGGCAGGGTACACACATGTACTACTACCCATGCAGTGATGTGGTGGTGTCAGTCTGAGTGTGCTAAGGTTCACTCATGACTCTATGCTTGTGTCCATGTGATCTTGAAGAAGCCATTTTACATCTCTCTGAGGTTTCTTTCCTCATCTGTGAAGTTAATCAGTCCAAATAAAATCCTTCTCTGAGTCTAGGAACAACCTAAAACTTAAAAAATAGTTCATATTATATTCCAAGCCAAATTATATATACTCTTGTTTAAATTATCTGGTATCCATTAATATATGGAATAATAAATAGCAAATAACCTACCATACTATCAAATAAGAAAATTAAAAACTAGATAATTAAAAATTGAATCTAAAGAATGAATCAGGAAAATGCCAAATAAACTATCAAATAAGACAATGCATAGTAAAAAATTTATGAGTAACTATATTTACTATTATTATCCATTAAGTCACCTCAAAACAAAAGCAACTCCAGTAAGCCCTCATCATTTGTCCTCCCCTCTTCCACTCTAGTAGGGAGTTCTCAGATCTGAGATGATTAGATGAAAACAAGTACGAGAAGATGCTATTCAGTTTCAATTTCAAAAACTGGAACTAAAGGTGAAACTGCTTTGAAATTCTCTCTCTGCTTCACTAAATATCAAAGAGATGAGAACATACCTAAAGTGCAACTATTGTAGTAACACCTAGAAGTGCAGGATAATTGGGGACCAAGTCATAAAATGCAAATCTTATAACATGAAACATTGGATAAAAAGCTATAAATCTATTAACAAGGTGCCATTTTGCAATAATTTGCAAAACATGCCTCAAACCAAATAACTTGTTTTTTAAAAAAAGTAGGGATGAACATTATTAGCATTTATCAGTTCAAAGGAGCCTTTGTAACATTTTTTATTGTAAACAAATGGGGTACATCTTGTTTCTCTGATGTAAATGAAGTAGAGGCATACCATTTTTTAATTTGGTAATTGCTCACAGTCCACACAGTTGAACACAGAAGATCCTGAATCACTGGTGTTAGGACAGGGTACAAATGAAAGGATAGAATTCGGACACAAAATCCCCATCCCCTTTGCCTCTAAAATATCCTTTCTCCAAATGTCCATATTATTGGGACAGGATCCTTCTTATACCTGTTTTTAAAATCTTGTGTTATCGATATTTATAAATACCAAAATTGTTTGTTTATAACTGCTGGGTGAACATAAGCTCTTCATCTGGATTTTAGTAGTTAGAACTGAGCTTATTATTTTTAAGTACAACCTTTTTTTCTTCTTGGAATGTGCCCAATCTTCTGTGCAACTCATTTAAATTATTTATAGCCAACTGTGTCTCTGAATAAGTTATTCCACGTTGTAGGCAGAATGGTAGATGCCCGGACTCAATCCTTTTGCTATAGCCTTCAAAATAATGGGTAAATTATTACTTCTTAATTTTAAAATGTAAAATACAAGTAAAAGTAATGCTACCATAAATTTGTTTAATGTTTTAGAGAAGTCACTCCTAATCACCAAGCAAAAGACTAATACATGTCTGTAATTAATTTTCAGGTCTATGATTAAATGAAAAAAAATAAAAACAGGACAAGGAGATTTCCATTTATGCTTAGCATAGAAAAGCTCACAAGTCTTTTTTCATGTCAAAATAATGGGAAAACACTGAATAAGGCAAAAAGGCAGTATTCATTTTGAAGCTTATCAGAGAAGATGATGTTAAAAAGGATACACGAACTAAATACCGAAAAAGTAAAATCCCTTTCAAGAATTCTGAGGACTAAACAGCAAATCCACCAAGTTAAGGAATGTTGCTGGTGCATGGGTCAATCAAAGTGGTATGTGATCCCAACACAAGTCCCAAACCTGGGAAAATTCTATATGTGTCTTCCCAGTACTGCCCAAGGGACCTTCACAGGGGCATGCTGGCATATCACAGACTAGAAGTGGGAAGGCAGAAGAAAGAGCAAAGAAAGCAAAATTAAAGAAAGAGAGAGAGAGAGAGAGAGACTCCACAGTATATAGAGCTGGCATATTGACAGTAAATCAGATAACCACAGTCTCACTGTGGATTATATTTCAATTCTTGCAAAAGCTGAAGTCTTAAAGATGTCTTCAACACATTTTTTAATTCAATTTGCTCATTCCTGGTACCTAGGAAGAGTCATTGACTTTTCTATCAACCATATATCCTATAATCTTGCCACAATTGCTCATTAGTTCTAGAAATTGGTTTTGTTCATTCTTTTGTAGTTTCTACAAAGATCATTCCATCTGCAAAGACAATTTATTTCTTCCTTCTCAATGTGTCTTTTCATATTTTATTTTCTTATTATGACTTCTAGTATGATGTTGAGAAGCAGTATTATGTATACACAAAATTGATAAAACTCTACTCTTAATAGTGAGAGTGAGGAGCAGGGGTCGGGGGAGGGAAAGAGAGAGAGAGAATGCAAACTACTATTACTGTTTCTTTGAAAACCAAAGGATCATCCTTGCCTTATTCATGATCTGAGCAAGAAAAACTCTGAGACTCTTACCATTACATACAATATTAACTATAGATTTTTTGCAGGTATTGATTTTCAAGTTGAGGAAGTCTTCCATTATTTCATGTTCACAGAGTTGCATCAAGAAAGGGTGTTAACCTGGAGTTGTGGTGCATACCTGTAATCTCAGTGGCTCAGGAAGCTGAGGCAGGAGTTCAAAGTCAGCTCAGCAATTAAGCAAGGTCCTAAGCAACTTAGTGAGACCCTGACGCAAAATAAAAACATTAAAAGGGCTGGGAATGTGGCTCAGTAGTTAAGCACCCCTGGGTTCAATCCCTGGAACCAAAAATAAATGAATAAAAAGAACAGGTGCTAAATTTTGTCAAATACTTTTTCAAATACATATGATCATGTGATTTTTTTTCCTTTTTAACCTCTTGTTATGATACATTACAGTAATGTATTTTCAAATTTTGAACCAGTCTTGCAAACCTGGCATGAGTAGCATTTTGTCATGATGTATAATTCTTTTTATATGTTGTTGGGCTTGATTTGTTAATATTTTGTTGAGAATCTTTGCATCTACATTTATGAGAATTGTTATTCTATAGTTTTCTTTTCTGGTAATATCTTTGTCAGGTTTTGGTATTATAATAATGTTGACCACATAGGAAATATTCCCTCTGCTTCAATCTTCTGGAAGAGTTTGTACAGAGCTGGTATAATTCCATCCTTCAGGTGTTTTGTATAATTCATCAATGACTATATTTGGGACTGTTACTTTCCCTTTTGGATGGATTCAATTTCTCTAATAAATATAAACATATTCTGATTGTGTTTCTTCTTGAGCGAGTTTTGGCAAATTGCATCTTTCAAGGAATCGATCCATTTTATTTAGGTTTTCTAATTTATAGCCAAAGAGTTCTCCATAGTATTCATTTACATTTTTTATTATCCATAGGACCTGTAGTGGTGTTCCCTCTTCAGTTCATAATCTTGGTAATTTATTTGCCCTCGTTTGTTTGTTTGTTTGTTTTAGTTAACCTAAATAAATGATTATCAATTTAATTTATATTTTTAAAGAACCAGCTTTTGGGTTTGTTGATTTTCCCTACTGATTTCCTGTTTCCAAATCACTGATTTCTGCATTGATATTTATTATTTATTTTCTTCTGCTTTCTTTGGATTTAGTAGGCTCTCCCTTTTTCTATTTTCCTAGATGGAAACCTAGATGATTTATTTTAGGTCTTTCTTCTCTTCAAATATGCATATTTAGTATAATAAATTCTCCTGTAAACATTGCTTCGCTGCATTCTACAAATTTTTATGCCATGTTTTTATTTTCTTTCTGTTTATTTACTGCACTTTAATTTCTCCTGATATTTTTTCCTTTTCCTTTATTTTATTTTTGAAGTTTCTTGTTTAATCTCTAAGTATTTGGGGATTTTCCACCTAATTTTCATCATTGATTACTACTTCAATTCTATTGTGATCTGAACATATAAATTGCACTTTCTGTTGCTCAAAGTTTTTAATGCATTTTATGATCCAAAATGTGTTTATTAGGGTATATAGTCCATGTGAGCTTCATAATAATGAGCAATCTGCTATTGCTAAATGAAGTAGTAGTCATTTGTGCACAGTTGACTGGTGATGCTATTGAGCTCAACTGTGTCCTTAACAATTTTCTGCCTGCTGAATCTCATCCATTTCTGACAGAGGGGGCTAGAGTTTCCAAACAAACTAATCTACTTCTCTTTTAAGCTATATCAGTTCTTGTTTCACAAATTATGACACTGTGCTTTTGAGCATAAATGCATTAAGGTTTGTTATATCTTCTTGGAATATTGATTCATTTGTCATTATGTAATGATTTTTGTTCCTGATAATTTTACTTGAAAATAAGGAAGAAAATTAACAAAAATAAAGACTAGTTCTTTTAAAAGATACATAAAATTGATAAACCTCTATCCTGACTATAAGAGTGAGGGGTGGGGAGAGAGAAAGGATACAAATTACCATTGCTCTTTCTGTGGACACCAAAGGATCACAAAAATATACTACAAAAAGCATCTATGCCCACAGATTTGATGAGTTGGATAAAGTGGACCAGGCCCTTGAGGCACACATAGTAATAAAAATCACACATGGAAAAATAACTAATGTGAATTCCCTATATAATTTGAATCAATTATTAATAGCCCTCTAAAATTGCCCTTGATGTACTCACTGGTGGGTTCTACCAAATATTTAAACAAAAAATAATACCAATTCTCCACAATATCTTCCCCAAAACAGAGAAACAGGGAATACTTTCAAATTCATTCTATAAGGTCCTCATTACCTTCATGCCAACACTAAAATGATATTGAAGAAAGGAAAAGAACAAATATTTCTCATAAAAAAAGATGTAACAACCCTCACTACAATATTAGCAAACCAATTATAAAAATGTACAAAAGAATTACACACTATGAATAAGTGGGATTTATTCCAGCTATGTGAGATTAGTTCAATATTCAAAATTTGACAAACTGTCATGCAGTTTATCAACAGGCTAAAGAAGAAAGAGCTACATTCATATCAATTAATACCACAAAGCATTTGACAAAATTCACCACCATTGATGATAAATTTCTTAAACAAGGACTAGAAGGGAACTTCCTCACTCAGTTGGGAACACTTACTGCAAGATAAACAAAAAGTCTCAGTGGTGAGAAAATGAACATTTTAACACTAAGAAGAGGAACAAGACAAGATTATACTTTCACTCTCCTACTCAACACCATATTGAAGTCCTAACTAACACAATAAGAAGGAAAAAAATGAAATAAAAACAAATTGGGAAGGAAGAAATGAAGCTCATTTTATTCACAGATGACCTAATTATTTATGTAGAAAATCCTAAAGAATTGATTAAAAATTCTTGAAACTAATAGTAAGCAAACAAATTTTCAAGATGCAAGGTTAATATATGAAAGCCAATTGTTATATGTATATCTATATATAGACATAGATATAGATATAAATAGATATAGATACACACACATATATATGATATATATATATATATATATATCAACTGTGTAAAAGTAGAGGTTGGGATTTAAAAAGCAATATCATTTATAATATTACCATAAATTTAAATCCTTCATATATATAATAAAACATGACTATATATGGAAAATTACAAAGTTTTGATGAATGAATGCAAAGAATATCTGAATAAATAAATAATTCATGTTCATTGACTTAAACTTAATATGGTTTAGATATTAATTTTTTCCAATATAATCTATACAGGCAACATAATCCCAGTCAAAATTCCAACAGATTATCATGTAGATATGTGCAAATTAATTCTAAAGTTTATATGGAAAAGCAAGAGACCTAGAAAAACCAACAAAATGCTGAAGAGCAAATTTAGAGGACTCATACGACCCCATTTCAAGGTTTATTTTAAAACTATAGAAACAAAATGGAATGGTATTGATGAAAGAAAACACAGAGGGGTCAAAGGAAAATAATGGAGAGCCAGAAATAGATCCACACAAATATAAGCAAGTGATGTTTAACAAAGGAACAAAGGTGACTCAACAGAGGAAGTCCAGTTAGCAAACTGTGCTGAAATACTTTGAGCACCCATATATAGATGAATAAACAAAAAAAATGTACAACAAAAAGAAACAAACACCTCTGCACAAATCTTCTAGCTTTCACAAAGTTAACATAAAATATACCATAGGCCTAAGTATAAAACTGAAAACTATAAAACCTCTAGCTGAAAGAAAGAAAAGGTCAAATTGACCCTGGATTTGGCAATAAGACTTTAGATGTAACACCACATGCATAATCCATGTTTGTTTCATGTAAAAATTGTGATTTATTAAAATTAAAATTTCCTCCACAAACTAAACTGTTAATAAAATTTTTAAAAACAAACTACAGGTAAGAATAAAATATTTGCAAAATGAATATATGATAAAATGATAGCATCCAAGATACATAAAACTCTTAAAAACTGTAATAAAAAAAACCCAATTTTAAAATGGGCAAATAATATGAACATACACCTCAAAAAACTAGATATATAGATAGAAAATTAACATATGAGAAGATGCTCATGACATTTGTCTTTAGGAAGTTATAGATAAAAACAACAATTAGAAACCACTATATACTCATTAGAATGATTTAAATCCAAAAACTGTTGGTGTTGTATAAAGGGGCAGAATCTTTCATTCATTGCTAGCGGGAACACAAAATAGTTCAGCCCCTTTGTATGACATTTTTTTCTAGTTTTATACAGGGTTAAACATCATCTTACCCTATTATTCAGTCATTGTGCTCCTAACTGACTTGAAAACTATGTCTACACAAAATCCTGTATGTAAATATTAATAATAGTTTTACCCATAATAGCCCCAAACTGGATTTAATTAAGGTATTCCGCAAAAGGCAAGTGGATGAACAAGCTGTGGTACATCTGTACAATTGACTATTATTCAGCAATAGAAAGAAATGAGATACCAAGCCACATAAAGACATGAAAGAAATTTAAATGCATATTGCTAGGTGAAAGAATCCAGTATGAAAAAACTATACACAGCACTACTACATTTATACGATATTCTGGAAAAGGAAAAATTCTTAAATTTTGAAAAGATCAGTGGTTGCCAGGGGTTCTGGGAGAGGAGAGAGAGGATTGAATTGGTGAAGCACAGAGAAATTTTTAAAGTGGTGAACATATTCTGCATGATACTAAAATATAGACTATATGACACTGCACATTTATCAAAATCCACTGAACTTTACAAAACACAGAATGAACCTTAATGCATGCAAACTTTAAAATCACTTTAGCAGGTTGAAGGATTCAAGTGCAGAATGCAAAATTGTCACAAAATAAACTCACTATATGTATGAAATGTATGAAACAAACTATAAAACAGCAACACTGAAGGAGTTGGGAAGAAGTGATGCTGACATAATAACTTTGAAAATGAGTAAAGTCTTTAAGACCAAAATAAAAGAAACTGTACATAAGCACTATACACTGGTGCAGTGATAGTTTTTTCCCATAAGAATATAGATTAACAATTCTGACACATGAGTATTGAAATGAACAATTAGATAAATGAGTGGCAGTTGGTAGGAGCCAGGTTCTTTGCTGTTGGGGTGGGCATTTACAACCAAGCAAAGAAAAAAGACATGCATGTTTCTATATATAAATATTTGTAGCTACAAGTATATAAATGAGTTGACAATCATATTTTCTTGTTATGTTAGTTAACAGAGCTAGAAAAAATGGCACACCCACAGTAGAAGCAAAACTAGCATCAAAAAGTTTGGTTTATAAAATGATTCACCAATGAAAAATAACAGGAATCCTTGAAGAAGTGGTTGATTCTAATATATATATATATATATATATATATATATATATATCGTATATATATGATATATATGTTAGATATATATATATATATATATATATATATATATATATCACATACCTGTGTGTATTTGTGTGTGCTTCAAAGAGGCACAAGAAACAACTAAAAAGGCTATCAATGACCAAAACATGAATAATCTAAATTAAAAAATTATGGGGTAATGAATTATAATTCAAAGTACAAAAATCAATAATGATAGTCCCTGAAGTAACAATGGTTCAACTTAATCTTCTTATACTTTATGAGGGTGCAAAAGCAATAGGCATTCGGTTGAAACTGTATTTTGAATTTTGAAGTCTCACCTTTCCCAGGCCAGTGATATGTGCTAGGATATTTCCCTAAGTGGTGGGCAGCTGCAGCAAGTTGCAGTACCCACCATACAGGTCACCATCAGGGGGAATACTCTGTAGTGTACGGTATTGCTAAACTATGGTGTCCAGCAGACTATGTGTTCTACATGTACGTACAACTTATAATATTTTCAATTTACAATGGGTTTTTCAGTCTGTAACTTCATCCTAAGTCAAAGAGCCTCTATATCCATGATGGTATACTGATATCAGTGATTGAATACATTAAAAATTGGGGAAATGGGATAAGCTTTTGGCGTTGCAGAAGAACACCAAATAACATAGGCATACAACTCTTATACAACTATGGAATGGGTATAGTTACTTCCTTCCAAAAAATACAATATGGAAAGGAGAAAGGGTTGCAGTAGCTTTATTGTGTAGAAACCTGGCAAAAAGTAGCTCAGTCAGGTAATAAAAGTTAACTAGAAATTATATCATTGACCATAGGTAACTGTATTAATCAGGGTTCTCCAGAGGAATAGAATCAACAGGAATTTTGATTATAAAAAGGGGATTATTAGATTGGCTTACACAACCAGAAGCTGCATAGTCCACAATGGCCATCTGCAGGCTGCAGAGCTGGAAGAACCAGCAGCTGAGCAGTCCAAGATGCTGAAGCCCCAGAACAAGAAGGATTAACAGTGCTACCCTACTCCCAAAACAAGGCTTCTGAAACAACCCGGAGAATAATTGGCAGAGTCCACGTTGGAAGAGATAGGAAGTCAGAGTCCAATATCTTCAGAGAATTGAAGCAGCAATCAAGAACCCTTTGAAGAAGAGCTGAGCTTGCATCTGCATCTGCTTCCTTGTTCTTCCAACTTTTTTTTAAATTTATTTTTATTGTAAACAAATGGGATACATGTTGTTTCAATTTGTACATGGAGTAACAGCATACCATTTGCATATTCATATATTTACATGGAGTAATGATGTTCGATTCATTCTGTTACTATTTTCCTTCCCCCCCACAACTCCCACCTCTCTTTTCCCTCTATACAGTCCCTCCTTCCTCCATTCTTGTCCCCCTCGACCCCCCATTAAGTGTCATCATCTGCATATCAGGGAGGTCATTCCTCTTTTGGATTTTTGAGATTGGTTTATCTCACTTAACATGATATTATCCAATTTCATCCATTTGCCTGCAAATGCCATAATTTTATCATTCTTTATGGCGGAGAAATATTCCATTGTATATATATACCACAGTTTCTTTATCCATTCATCAATTGAAGGGCATCTAGGTTGGTTCCATAGTCTGATATTGTGAATTGAGCAGCTATGAACATTGATGTGGCTGTATCTCTGTAGTATGCTGATTTTAAGTCCTTTGGGTATAGGCCAAGGAGTGGGATAGCTGGGTCAAATGATAGGTCCATTCCAAGTTTTCTGAGGAATCTCCATACTGCTTTCCAGAGTGTCTGAACTAATTTGCAGTCCCACCACCAATATATGAGTGTACCTTTTCCCCCACATCCTCTCCAACACCTATTGTTGCTTGTATTCTTGATAATCGCCATTCTAAATGGGGTGAGATGGCATCTTAGTGTAGTTTTGATTTGCATTTCTCTTATTACTAAAGATGGTGAACATTTTTTCATATATCTGTTGATTGCTTGTACATCTTCTTCTATGAAGTGTGTGTTCATTTCCTTAGCCCATTTGTTGATTGGGTTATTTGTATTCTTGGTGTAGAGTTTTTTGAGTTCTTTATAGATTCTGGAAATTAGTGCTCTATCTGAAGTGTGAGTGGCAAAGATATTCTCCCACTCTGTAGACTCTCTCTTCACATTACTGATAGTTTCCTTTGCTGAGAGAAAGCTATTTAGTTTGAATCTATCCCAGTTATTGATTCTTGCTTTTATTTCTTGTGCTATGGGAATCCTGTTAAGGAAGTTTAATCCTAAGCCAACTAGTTGAAGATTTGGACCTACTTTTTCTTCCATAAGATGCAGGGTTTCTGGTCTGATTCTGAGGTCCTTGATCCATTTTGAGTTGAGTTTTGTGCAGGGTGAGAGATATGGGTTTAGATTCATTGTCTTGCTTATGGATTTCCAGTTTTCCCAGCACCATTTGTTGAAGAGGCTATCTTTTCTCCATTGCATATTTTTGGCACCTTTGTATAGTATGAGAAAATTGTATTTATTTGGGTTTGTGTCCATGTCCTCCATTCTGTACCATTGACCTACCTGTCTATTTTGGTGCCAATACCATGCTGTTTTTGTTACTAATGCTTTGTAGTACAGTTGAAGTTCTGGTATTGCGATACCCCCTGTTTCATTCTTCCTGCTAAGGATTGCTTTAGCTATTCTGGGTTTTTTATTCTTCCAGATGAATTTCATGATTGCTTGCTCTATTTCTGTGAGGTACATCATTAGGATTTTAATTGGAATTGCATTGAATCTGTATAGCACTTTTGGTAGTATGGCCATTTTGACAATATTAATTCTGCCTATCCAAGAACATGGGAGATCTTTCCATCTTCTAAGGTCTTCCTTAATTTCTTTCTTCAGTGTTTTGTAGTTTTCATTGTAGAGATCTTTTACCTCTTTGGTTAGATTGATGCCCAAATATTTTTTTTTTTTTTTGAGGCTATTGCAAATGGAATTGTTTTCCTCATTTCCCTTTCAGCTGTTTCGTCGCTTGCGTATAAAAATGCTGTAGATTTATGTGTGTTGATTTTATAGCCTGCTATTTTGCTGAATTCATTCATGAGGTCTAGAAGTTTTCTGGAGGAGGTTTTTGGATCCTCTAAATATAGAATCATGTCATCCGCAAATAGTGACAGCTTAAGTTCCTCTTTTCCTATTTGTATCCTTTTAATTTCTTTAGTCTGCCTAATTGCTCTGGCTAGAGTTTTGAGGACAATGTTGAATAGAAGTGGTGAAAGAGGAAATTCCTGTCTTGGTCCCATTTTTAAAGGGAATGGTTTGAGTTTTTCTCCATTAAGAATGATGTTGGCCATGGGCTTAGCATAAATAGCCTTTACAATGTTCAGGTATGTTCCTACTATCCCTATTTTTTCTAGTGTTTTCAGCATGAAGGGGTGTTGTATTTTGTCAAACGCTTTTTCCGCGTCAATTGAAATAACCATATGATTCTTATCCTTAAGTCTATTGACATGATGGATTATGTTTATTGATTTACGGATGATAAACCATCCTTGCATTCCAGGAATGAACCCCACTTGATTGTGGTGCACAATTTTCTTAATATGTTTTTGGATACGGTTTGCCAATATTTTGTTAAGGATCTTAGCATCTATATTCATCAAGGATATTGGTCTAAAATTTTCTTTCCTTGATGTGTCTTTTCCTGGTTTGGGTATGAGGGTGATATTAGCTTCATAGAATGAGTTTGGTAGGGAACCCTCCTTTTCTATTTCCTGGAATACTTTGAGAAGTATTGGAATGAGTTCTTCTTTGAAGGTCTTGTAGAACTCAGCTGAGAATCCATCTGGTCCTGGGCTTTTCTTGGATGGTAGATTTGTAATGGCTTCTTCTATTTCATTGCTTGATATTGATCTGTTTAAATTGTGTATGTCCTCCTGGTTCAGTTTGGGAGGAGCATATGTCTCTAGAAATTTGTCAATGTCTTTGGTAGATTCTATTTTGTTGGAATACAGATTTTCAAAGTAGCTTCTCATTATGTTCTGTATCTCAGTGGTGTCTGTCATGATATTTCCTTTTGCATCATGTATTTTAGTAATTTGAGTCTTCTCTCTCCTTCTCTTTGTTAGTGTGGCTAAGGGTTAATCTATTTTGTTTACTTTCTCAAAGAACCAACTTTTTGTTATGTCAATTTTTTGAATAGTTTTTTTTTTTTGTTTCAATTTCATTGATTTCAGCTCTGATTTTAATTATTTCCTGTCTTCTGCTACTTTTGCTGTTATTCTGTTCTTTTTCTAGGGCTTTGAGCTGTAATGTTAGGTCATTTAATTGTTGACTGTTCATTCTTTTCTGGAATGCTCTCCATGCAATGAATTTTCCTCTTAGTACCGTTTTCATAGTGTCCCAGAGATTTTTATATTTTGTATCATCATTCTCATTGACCTCTAAGAATTTTTTAATCTCCTCCCTGATGTTTTTTGTTATCCATGTTTCATTCAATAGCATATTACTTAGTCTCCAAGTGTTGGAGTAATTTTCTTTCTTTTTTTTTTTTTTTGTCATTGATTTCTACTCTCAGTCCATTATGATCTGATAGAACACAAGGTAGTATCTCTATTTTTTTGCATCTCCTAAGGGCTGCTTTGTGGCATAACACATGGTCTATTTTCGAGAAGGTTCCATGTGCTGCTGAGAAGAAAGTGTATCAGCTCATTGATGGATGGAATATTCTATATATGTCTATTAAGTCTAGGTTATTGATTGTGTTTTTGAGTTCTATGGTTTCTTTGGTTGGATTTTGTTTGGAAGATCTATCTAGTGGTGACAGTGGTGCATTAAAGTCGCCCAGAATTATTGTGTTGTGGTCTATGTGATTCTTGAAATTGAGAAAGATTTGTTTGATGTACAGGGATGCACCATTGTTTGGGGCATAAATATTTACTATCGTTATGTCTTCCTGATTTATGGTTCCCTTAAGCAGTATGAAATGTCCTTCTTTATCCCTTCTGACTAACTTTGGCTTGAAGTCCACTTTATCTGATATAAGGATGGAAACACCCGCTTTTTTACTGAGTCCATGTGCGTGGTAGGTTTTTTCCCATCCTTTCACCTTTAGTCTGTGGATGTCTTTTTCTATGAGATGAGTCTTTTGCAGGCAGCATATTTTTGGGTCTTTCTTTTTAATCCATTCTGCTAGTCTATTTCTTTTGATTGATGAGTTTAGGCCATTAACGTTCAGGGTTATTATTGAGAAATGATTTGTATTCCCAGTCATTTGGCTTATTTTTGGTTTTTAAGTTAGCTTGGTTTCTCCTTTGAGTGGTTTTTCTCTAAGGTATTTCCTCCCTTTGCTGACCTTCATTGTTGTTTTTCATTTCCTCCTCAAGGAATATTTTGTTGAGAACATTCTGTAGCACAGGCTTTCTATTTGTAAATGCTTTTAACTTTTGTTTATCATGGAAGAATTTTATTTCATCTTCAAATCTGAAGGTTAGTTTTGTTGGGTGTAGGATTCTTGGTTGGCAACCATGTTCTTTTAGAGCTTGAAATATGTTGTTCCAGGCCCTTCTAGCTTTTAGAGTCTGGGTTGAGAAGTCGGCTGCTATTCATATTGGTCTCCACCTATATGTAATCTGACGCTTTTCTCTCGCGGCCTTCAAAATCCTATCTTTATTTTGAATGTTAGGCATTTTCATTATAATGTGCCTTGGTGTGGATCTGTTGTGATTCTGTGCATGTGGTGTTCTGTAAGCCTCTTGTATTTGATTTTCCATTTCATTCTTCAGGTTTGGGAAATTTTCTGATATTATTTCATTGAATATGTTGTTCATTCCTTTGGTTTGTATATCTGTGCCTTCCTCAATCCCAATAATTCTTCAATTTGGTCTTTTCATGATGTCCCACAGTTCTTGGAGATTCTGTTCATGATTTCTTACCATCTTCTCCATTTGTGCGACTTTATAGTCAAGATTAAATATTTTGTCTTCATTGTCTGAGGTTCTGTCTTCCAAGTGGTCTAGTCTGTTGGTGATGCTTTCCATTGAGTTTTTTATTTGGTTTATTTTGTCCTTAATTTCAAGGATTTTCGTTTGGTTTTTTTTTTTTTTTTTTTTTTGAGAATCTCTATCTCTTTGTTGAAATGATCTTTTGCTCTCTGCAGTTGCTCTTTCAGCTTATTGGTATTATCATTCATTGCCTGCATTTGCTCTCTTATCTCATCCTTTGCTTCACGAATCATCTTAATCATGTATAATCTGAAGTCCTTTTCTGACATTTCTTCTAACATACTGTCATTGGATTCTATTACTATAGAATCTAGATTTGTTTGGATCATTTTCTTCCCTTGTTTTTTCATGTTGTTCATGTATCTTCCCCTCTAGCAGTGCAGATCTGGGGTATTGCAGATTTCCCCCTATAGGCTTATAGTGGCCCTATAGGTTTCCAAAACCCTTTATTTAAGGGGAGATCAATATTATCAGTGCCCAAATCAGACACTATGCAATCCTACACCAAATAGCCCCTATGGGGACAATAACAAAATTGTCATAATAAACAAAATGAGTTCAAATGTTATCTTTGGTAAAACAAACAGGTTTGCAATAAGGTCTGCAGTTTCTAATGGAGGACAAAGAGGATGCAGAGGGATGTAGAATATGGCTGTTAATGGGATAAGAAAAGAATATACAGAAGTTCTAGAAAATAGAAAGGGTGAGAGTGTAATGAAAACAAATCGGATGTTAGCATGCAAAAAAGGGAGAAAGAGACTCTGAGGGAACAGGTAAACAAAAGGAAAAGAAAGGAAGAAAAGTAAAGAAATAAAAACTTAATTTTTTTTAAAAAGGAAAAAAAAAGAAAATCTACTGTATAACAGTTATATACTAATGAAACTTCCCAGTGTTCAGTAGCCTGATGCATGAGAGGTACCTGGCAATGAGCTTCAAGCCTCCAGCAGGCGTCTCAGGATGGGATTTGCCCCACCCAAAGATCAGAGCTATGGCTTCCAGGATTATCCAAGATGGCCGCTCTGGCTTCAAAATGTGTTGGCAAATGGGGAGCTGCAGCTCAGGGGTGGACTTGGTCAGCTGGAGGTCCTGGAGATGGGTGCAGTTGGTCCAGCAGGGGTCCTGGAGGTCAGGTGTGTTTGGTGTAGTTGTGGGATCCTGGAGGCCGGGTGCAATCAGTCAGTCTGGGGTGCTGGTGATAGGGCACAGTGAGTTGGTCTGGGGGTCCTGGCAGCAGGGAGCAGTCAGTTGATGTGAGGGCCCCAGAGGCAGGGAGTGATTGGTCGGGCTGAGGGATCCTGGAGACGGGGCTCAATCATTCCGGCCAGGGGTCCTACAGGGCCTGGCTGTTGTCTCAAAATGTCAGCTGGTGCTCCACTGGCGGTCTGCAGTCAGTCTGCTGGCAGCTGTTGGACGATCGGGAGGTGAACCTCGAGCATTGGGTGATGGATAGGGGTGAGGTAGGCGATGCACAGGCGAGAGGCAGGCAAATGGCAGATGATAGACACCTGACAGTGAGCAATCTCTCTTCCATCTTTTATTTCATCCAAGCCACCATCATATTGGTCGGTGCTGCCCACACTTAGAAAGGATCTCCACTTCAGTTCCTATCCCACATTCCAATCATTCCTAGACATGCCCTCACCCAGAAGCCTCTTAATCACCTGCATCTCTTAATCCAATCAAGTTGACAATTCAAATTAACCATTACAGTAACCCTGATACAATATGAAAAAAAGATACTTTACCTCTATTGTCTTCCTCCCAAAAATTAATATGTGTGTCTAATCACAAAAAAAAATAATTAGAAACATTTCAATTGATGGGCTTTCTGCAAAACATCAGGACTACTCAAAACTATCAATGATGTTAAAAACAAAGAAGATCTGAAAAACAGTGATAACAATGAGACGCCTCTGGAGGCATGAAGACTAAATGTTATGTGGTATCTTGAACAAGATCTGGGAACATAAAAAGGACCTCAGGAGTTTGGTGCAGTGGTACACTAGAAGGCCAGCTACTCAGGAAAGTAGCTCTCTCCCCTCTCTCTCCCCTCTCCACTCTCTCTTCTCTCTCTCCTCTCTCTCTCTCTCTCCCCCCCCACCCCCTCTCCCCTCCCCCCTCCCCTCTTCCCTCTTCTCTCTCTCCTTTCCCTCTCCCCTCTCACCTCTCTCCCCTGTCTCTCCTTTCCCTCTCCCCTGTCTCTCCTTTCCCTCTCCCCTCTCCACTCTCTCTTCTCTCTCTCCCCCTCCCCACCCATCCCTGGTTGCCATGTTCTGAGCTGCTTTCCTCTGCCACACCTTTCCATCACAATGTCCTGCCTCACCTCAGATCCAGAGCTATGAAACCTCCTGACCATGGACTAAACCTCTAACCATGAGACAAAACAAATTTTTCCTCTTTAAAGATGTTCTTGTCAGGTCTTTTGGTCACAGTAATGCAAAAGCTGATGAAAACAGCAAGATTGAGACCACCCTCGACAACTAAGAAAGACCTTGCCTGAAAATAAAAAATGAAATATAAAAGGGCAGGAGCATAGCTCAGAGGTGGAACACACCTGGGTCCAATCCCCAGTGCAAAGAAAACTTAAAATTAAAAAGTAATTTTAAATAGTGTCATTGGATAAAAACTAAGAAAATAAAAATGAACTCTGAACTTTCTAATTAAAAATGTACTAATGTTGATTCATTAATTGTAATAAATGTCCATTCTAATGTAAAATGGCAATAAATGAAACTGGTTATATGGTGAATGGGAACTCTACACAATACTCACAATTTTTCTGTGACTCTGATACTGTTACAAATTAAATGGTTTTTAAAAGGTGGATGAATAAGCCATTAACATCACATAACTTCCTAAATTTTTTTAATGTTTTTTCTGACCTATGATATATCAAATCTGGAAACTCCTCTTTGAGACATTCTGGAGTCCTTTCATAAGCATTTCTACCTTTGACCTTCCTTATAATTCTTGGTCCACCTAAAACAGCTACAATTCTCATTTATAGACTATGAAAATAAAGTCTAGAAATGTATGTGCTTGGCCTTAGGGCACTCAGCAAAGAAGTCATAAGACAGATTTTTTTAATTTGCTATCCAGTCCTCATTTCATTACTATTCTAGAGTATAATCTGTTGACCTCACAACAATTTACTGACATTTTTCCTTGTATCACTAGAACCCTAGACGGAGTTTGATTAATGAAAGATTCAAAAAAGAATGTGCCCAATAATCAATGATTCATGTTCAAATTCAAAGAAATTTATAACTGGGAGAATATGTTTAGATAATCTTTGCAGCTTGAGACTTTCTGTTTTGAGATAAGGAAAATAAAATTCAAAATGGTAGACTAATTTGCCCAAGGTGCTTGCAACACTAGTAAGATGCACTAAGGGCTGAATCCTAGTTCTATTTCAATCTAGACTTTCGGTTCTCCCTTCACAAGCGTGCCAAAAAGCCAGGCATTGTGGCCCACTACTGTAACCTTAGCTGCTTGGGAGGCCAAAGCAGGTGGATTGCTAGTTAGAGGCCAGCCTGGGCAATTTAGCAAAACCTGGTCTCAAAATTAAAAATAAAATAAAAAGAATTGGGGATGTAGCTCAGTGGCAAAACACTTATGCACAGGGCCCTGGGTTCAATTTCCCAGAATTATCACCAAAAATAAAGAAAAGAAAGGAGAGGAAGGAAGGAAGGAAGGAAGGAAGGAAGGAAGGAAGGAAGGGAGGGAGGGAGGGAGGGAGGGAGGGAGGGAGGGAGGGAGGGAAGAAGAAAAAATTGATTTAAAAGTGTGCTAGCTGCTAGATAACCAACTGTTGTACTGCACAAACATCACAAATGTCTTCATCAGTGGCTAAAGATTTATGGCACAAATTGCTTTTAAACATTTTAATATTTATAAAAGTTCCAGGAAACTTCTAAGCAGCTGTTGCCAAAAAAGCAGGAAACAAAAACTAATATAAACCAAGAAAGAAAGGCTGTAAACAAATACTTTAGGGCATTTGATTTAACTACATGAAATTGTTGATAGTAACCAATTTTGATCTAGGAAAACATAGTAATTTCATATGCTTTAACCAAATAATTTCATGAAATTGGATTAATGTAGAATGATGTAAAACACATAAACCTGCCTATCATATTGGCCTGTTTATTGAATACATGTGTTTTTTAAAAGCATTTATTCATTGGTTTAGTAATTATTTTTGAGCATTTTTTATGTTTCAGATTTCTAGGATGAAAAGATAAGATCCAAATCCTGAAAGAAAATGCTAACCTAATATTAGTACTAAAATATGGACATAATCATTTGAAAATAATGGCTCTTCTTCATTCATCAGAATCGTATGGGAAACAGTATATTTTTACATGCATATCTCATTTTATTCTCTTTAATAACCTTCCAGGTTAGATTAATATTATTTAGTTGTCCAAATGAGAAAACTTAGGCTCAGAAAGTTAAAAAGTCTCAACTAAGGCATAGAGATTATAAATTCCAGCACCAATCTGAACTCAGATTTGCCTGCCTCCTGTCAATTCGTCACTATTGTCAATAAATGTTATAGATGGTGAGGTTGTTGAGCAAATGACATGCTCACACACTGCTGATGTGAGGGCAAGCTGGGAAACTGCAGGTTCATATCTGCTAATGCTGAGCATAGGCAAATTCTGTGGCACAAATACTCATGATATAATTTTTCATGATCAATTATGCCACAGGATAGTGTGTATGTGTGTATACATATATGTTATTTTAAAATTATACACATCAAGATACACACTGACATAATTACAAGCGCATGGAATGCAACCCACTCCAATTCAGACCCCAGTTCTCCCCTAGCCCCCATCCTCTGTTCCATAGATACCTCTTCAATCCTTTACAGTTCTTTTTTTTCTTTCTTTTTTTTTAATCATGTCCTGTGGACAGTCCCAATGCCAAGACCCACCATGCCACATCCATGCATGGTCATACAAAAGTTTGGTCAAATTCATTCTACTCTTCTTTCCTTTACCCATCCCTTATTCCTCCCCATTAATCCCCTTTGTTTACTCAACTGATCTTTCTGTAGTTTGATAAAACTCCTTCTCCCATTTTTTTCCTTTCTCTCTTCATCTCTGTCTTTTTTAATCCCCCACTCATTGTGGGTGAGCTTCCACAAATCTGAGAAGACACTTAGTCTTTGGTTTTTGGGACTGGCTTACTTCAGTTAGCATGATAGTCTCCATTTCCATCTACTTACTGGCAAATGCCATACTTTCATTCTTCTTTCTGGATGAATAATGCTCCATATTGTGTGTGTGTTTGACATTTTCTTTATCTATTCATCTATTGAAAGGCACCTAGGTTGTTTCCAGAGCTTGGAATTTGTGAATTAAGCTTTTATAAACATTGATGTGTGGCATATTTTTTTTAAAGTTTGCCTTTGCTTATTCTAAAAGTTTATTTTGGGCACTTTTATTATATTTTCTGCTTTTGTTTTTATTATTCTTTTTCTTTTCTGTGGTTGAAATCTTCCACATTGTAAGTATCTTAAAGTGAATGCTCTAATGGCATCACAATGCCAGACTTTATACTACAGAGCTATAGTAACAAAAACAGCACAGTGTTAGTGTCAAAAGAGACATGAAGACCAAAGGAGCAGAATAGAAGACAAAGCAAAGAACCCACATACATTCAGTTATCTCATATTAAACAAAAGTACTAAACATACATTGGAGAAAAGAGACCCTCTTCAACAAATGATGCTGGGGAAACTGGAAATCCAACAGGGAAGCATTTATGTTTGTCTTGGTCAAGGGTGGTCCCCAGCATTAACTCCCACACTTCCAGTTTGCATGTACATGGACACAGAAGGCTCCGATGTCCTAAGACATTGTCTCATTGCACCTACAAGTCTGGTAAAAAATAAAAATCAAGATACCAATTGTCAAAGTATTGCCAGAGGAGAAGGGCTGAGGGGATACTGAAGTGCCACAAAAGAGGTATTCAATATTCTCTTAAGTAAAACTAAATTTAACTTTGCTTTCCATTGCCTTTTTTTGTGCTCTATGGTTATACATGAGGAGACCTGATTAGGTCAATGGAGTCCCACATTTCTAGGTTCTCTGACTGCAGTTACTTCTGGAAATTCAGATGGAATCTTGTCTTCTCCCCCTTCCTTCTATTTTAAACCATTTAATTTTTTAATTTATTCTCTTGGAATAAATACCAGGATCCTTTGGCACCTTTCTACCTTGATCAATCTTCATTCGATGCAGATTGCCCCCTATCTTTCTCTGCTGCAGTCACTTTGTTCTGAACTTCAGGAGCTACATATGTGGTATTTTGTCTAGTCCCAGTTAACTTCATTCATCTGTCATCTTATTCCAAATGTCCCAGAATCATCCCTCAAGAATCCATCTCATGCTGGGGGGTTGTGGCTCAGTGGTAGCATGCTTGCCTAGCATGCATGAGGCACTGGTTTCAATTCTCAGCACCGCAAATAAATAAATAATTGGTTTATCAACAACTAAAAATTTAAAAAAAAATAATCCATCTCAATTTCCACAGACTTCCTGAGGTCCTTCCTCCTATTGTTGCATGATCTCACAATATTTAATACCATTTAAAACTATATTTATTTGAATGTTCATATGCTCCATAGCCTTCTTGTCCACTACAATGTCAATATCATAAAGACAGGAGGTGAATATGCAATTTGTCATAATAAACTTCTAAATGTGCACGGTATGCATATTTATTTCTGTGCATACCAGGATCAGAAGTAGTTGTTGAATCAGAAGTTTCTTAGAAAAATCATCAGTGTCCTCCCCACCCATCTAGGTGTAATCTAAACTTCTAGGTCCTTATCATTGAGTTGCTCTCTCCTGGAAACTTAATGCTTTCAGTCTATTGCTTTGGTCCCTTTCAGCCTATTTAGGTAATTAGTTTCTACCTTGAAATCTCTATTCTCATTGTTTCCTTCGTAATTGAATGTCCCTCTATGTTCTACCCATCATAATCCTTCCATATTTCAAGGTCCACCCCATATTGTTCCTTTTAGATTGATGGTATTTAATCTTTCTGAAGAAGTCCTGAGGTAATTTTTTCTCCTCCTCTGGCTATTGTGCACTTCTGGATTATAAATTCCAAAGTCTAGTGAGCACACCATATTTCAGGACATAGGCTATAGATCTCTAGTTGACAGACGGGAGCAAGACCATAGTTGTGTTTTTTTGAATATTACCCAATCACCCAATTAACAAATAGCAATAATAGGTAAGAAATGATGGCCATACCTGATATTTTATTTACCCTGATGATATAATCAAGGTAAATAAAATAGGGTTTACTTATTTAAATGAAATAATATAAAATCATCATATTCAGGAAACCCTGCAAACAAATTAACCAGTCTTCAAAACTCAGAGCCATGAGTAGATTTCTGGCCCAAAGCCTTGCAGCTGCAGATGACAACATCTATATGAGCAAGAATCACATCAGAAGTGTTGGAATTATAAGTTACCTTTGTGCACTTAGGCTAATTTGTATATTTGCAAGGGCACCTCATCTTGGTCTGGCAGCCATCACTCTCAGCTCTATAACTCACAATATTTGCATGAACTATTTGACATATAGCCTGGCCTCACACATACCAGGCTCTATTAGGCCTGATCTGAGAACATTTCAGAACTCACTCCTGCAGAACCAGAAATGAAATCATTTTTCCAGACATTTCTGCAAAATGATAATGAGCTAAACTACTAAGTTCATT
The DNA here is from genome assembly GCF_902686455.1 of Sciurus vulgaris. Classification (NCBI taxonomy): domain Eukaryota; kingdom Metazoa; phylum Chordata; class Mammalia; order Rodentia; family Sciuridae; genus Sciurus; species Sciurus vulgaris. The sequence continues at coordinate 79,647,293 of NC_136472.1, forward strand.
CTATAGGTTCACATATGTTACTGGTTTGATTGTGTTTTTTTGTTTGCTTCTAAGTTTTCAACATTTAAAAGTAAGAAAATAACACATAAAAACACAGATTTCCTGTTTCTCATAAAAATTCAGAGAGCAGCAACATAGTCCCCCATAGCTACAAAATGTTAAGAAATAACTGTCCTTTTTAAAAGAGAAAGGTATTCTCCAATTTGTGCTATTTCCCACCACCATTTTATTTCCATGGAAAACTACATTTATCTGTATTACATACTGGGATTGTATAGGCCTATGTCTTCTTGAATCCTTATGGAAATTGCAAGCTCTTATGAGCAGAGCCTTGCCTTACTCAAACCAGCTTTCTCCCCATGATTTGACATAGACCTGACACATGGTACTCCTATAGACAGTGTAAGAACAGGGAGCATAGAATTCAAATCCCAGTTCCTCCAGTTTTATGGACATGGGAATGCTTTCTCATTTGTCAACCAGAAATAGCTATACCATCCACTTGATAGGATCACTGTGAATTAGATCACATTATGCAAAGTATCAGAAATATAGTAGGCACTCAATAGATGCTCATTTATCATTTTTATTTTTACTTGATTGATTTCAGAAAACCTGCAAAGAAAAATGAAGCCTAGATCATCAGGCCAGCAAGAGACACATTAAACAGATGGCAAGGCAACAAGGAGATGAGGCATGAGAGAGCAATTTGAAGAAGCCAGGAATGGTGAGGTTTAATCAATATGGAAATGTGGGCACAAAAGGACCTGGATGATGCTGAATACATTTTCTTCTCCAATAATGAGGACAGAAAGCCACCCCAGCAGGCTGTGCAGATCTCCCAGTTTATTACACCAGAACTGTTCTCACCCTGTGCTATCCTGTAATTTGCATGGCAAATGAAAGTAGGATCTGAAATAGGGACAAAGAGCCTGCTGAGGCTGGTGCACTGGCATGGGCCAGGTGGGCAGGCCCATCTGCAACATAAACTAACAGACTCCCACCTTTCATATCTACTCCCTAGAAGGACAATAATGGCAAGCACGAGGTAATTATTATGTTTGTTTAGGTATCACTCAATGTAATTTGTATTGCTTGTGCTAAGGTGTATTGAACAATTGCTAAGATTGGATTTTCTGCTCAATGCTCTGTAGAGCGGATTAGGAGGTGTTCTATTGTTACCCTCCCTTTATAAATAAGGAATTTAAGAAATAAAATAGCTTGAAATTCTCAGATGGCTGGTAAGTGATAGGTCCATACTTGAACAACTGTCTAATTTCAGAGCCCTTGCTCTTAAAGACCAACCTTGACACCATGGATGCCATTAGCACTGGTATCAAAGCCATCATTATTGTTCAATGTTATCAGCTGTCCTCACTGTCCTTGATTGGTTTGTGGTCTAAGGGGGAAAAAGAGTATAAATATAAATAAAAAGCTATGATTCTTTTGCTTTCCATCAACAGTAATGGGCATAGTATTTTCAGTATCTTTTCTGCCCTCTCATCCCTATAAAAAATATGAAAAAGGATAACACTTAGCCTAATGGCATCTAAAATAACAATGCAGTGTTTATGTCTCTCTCTGAAACACACCCACTAGTACTCCTCCAACTTTAGCATGATAGTGACAGAATATGTTGTTTGGTTGGTAACACAAACTAACTGCTCCTGGAAACCTCTAATTTCTAGAAATCATTTTATAAATTTGGGACAGAATCTTCACCCCATAACTCCATCATGCCCCCATCCATTGATCCGATTCTATTTTCTAGAGTCTCATGGGTCAAATCTAGATGTGCTTAAATTTTAAAAAATAAACAAAAAATAAGTAATAGAATAAACAAAAGGGGAAAAGAACATATGAATACAGAAACTAGAGCAATTCCTATAAAACCACCATGTTCTGCAAATCAAGAGTAGCATATTAGCAGTGGCCTTGAATAACCATTTTGAATTGTTCAAGTTTGAAGACTTTAACTGTCAAAACTGAGACTGTATTTCAGTGCCATTCTCTGGGTTTTACAGTTCTTCCCAAGTACAAGAACTACACAGTCCCCAATATTAAGACATTCCCTTCCCGAGGCATTCATAGCCAAGAGAGTGAGCACATGAGTGGACATTACTTCATCTATCAATAAATATTTATTGAACACTGAAAAAGTCCAAGGTACTATAATAGGTTCTGGCAATAAAGTCAGCTTTAATTTAAAATACAAAGCTAAAAGAACAAAGCTCTTTCCAATGGTGAAGTTCACTCTCTAGTGTGATAGACTAAACTAATATATATTTAATTTGAAAAGTGGTTCGAAGAAAAATAAAACTTGCAAGAGGACTGAGGGTAAATAGGATAGAATGCCATTTTACATGGTGTAACTGAGAGCATCCCTCTGATGAATCTACATTCCAGAACAGATTTGAAGGCAAGAAGAAAGAAAGCTCTGTGTATCTTGGGAGAGGAAAGAGTGTTGAATGGTCCCTGAGGTGGCAGTGCACTTGATGAAGTCAACAGGGAGAACGGAGTGAGCCAACAGGAGGGTAGCAAAAGGCCAGAGGCAAAGGTAGCTGGGTAGAGGTGGGGACACATCACGGAAAGCTTCATAATTCAGGAAAAGAGGGGGTTTTGTTGTGTTGTCCGGGTTCTGGGAAGCTGTGAACGTAGGAGAACTGCTGACTGATGGATACAAATAATTGAAAATATAAGGAGTAAAAGTGGGCATTTCTGTTGAGAAAATATTAGAGCCGAAAAAGAGATGCACTGACTTGACCTTGATGAGAACACAGGATATAATAGGAAATGGGGAAATGGTCACATTTGGGATGTATAAGAGAATTATATAATAGATTAGATGTTGTGATAGTTTTCTAGGACTGCCATAAAAAAACATTGCCACAGACCAGATGGCTTAAACAACAGAAATTTATTTTCTCACAGTTCTGAAGGCTAAAGTCCTAGATCAAGTTGTCAACAGATTTGGTTTCTTCTGGGGCCTCATTTTGGCTTAGGGATGAGATGGCTGCTTCCTTGCTGTGTGTTCATGTGATCCTACCTCTGTGCATCCTAATCTTCTCTTATAAAGACAGCTATCAAACGAAATTACAGTCCACCCACATGACTTCACTTTACCTCTTTAATGCTCCTGTCTCCAAATGCCACATTCTGAAGCACTGTTGGTTTGGGCTTCAACATTCAACATAAGAATTTCGAGAGGAGCACAATTCATCTTGTAGTAGGCAAGGAATGTCAGAGGAAGAGAAGACATCAGAAATACCCTATTTCGTTTTGTTCCAAGCACTAGAAATACAGGAGTTGCCATTTACTAAAAAGGGAAGAATAGTGTGAATAGCAAGTTTGATGGTACAAATCATTCAAGCAGCCTGTTGAGTAGGTGGATAGGATCCTGGAATTCATGGGAAGCTCAGGGATAGAGATACACGTTGGGATGCTCCTCAGCAAATATATGCTATTTTTCAAAAAGAGACCATTCAAATTGCCCAGACAGTGCCTTCACATAGAGAATAAAGGCTTAGACCTAAGCCACTCCAAAATAAAGACTTGCTACAACCAGTGAGGTAGCTGGAGGACCTGGAGAGTATGTACCTACAGAGCATAGTGAACAGAATGTTAAACTAGAAGGAATGAAGCTAACCTACAATAAGGGGGAGGGGAACAATAGAAGTTCAGTGGACTAGACAAAGGGGAATGAAGGGAAGAGATGGGGGATAAGAAAAGGAAAGACAGTGGAATGAATCAGACATGACTTTCCTATGTTCATATATGAATACACCACAGTGAATCCCACCATCATGTACATCCACGTTAGATCCTAATTAGAATAAGATGTATTCCATGCTTGTATAAATGTAGCAAAATGGATTCTACTGTCATATATAACTAAAAAGAACAAATTAGAGGGGCGTATGAAAAATGGTGGAATGAGACAGACATCATTACCCTATGTACATGTATGAATACACACATGGTATGAATCTACATCATGTACAAGCATAGAAATGAAAGGATGTACCCAATTTGTGTATAATGAATCAAAATGCAGTCTGTAAAAAAATTTTTTTAAATAAATAAATAATTTTTAAAAAGATAGAAGGAATGATTAAATGTGTGAAGGAACATCAATAAGACTAGTAAGATAAAGGGTGAAATATGTCACTGGCTTTTCCACCAAAGATCATCAGTGGCAAAAGCAATATGGATGAAATGGAAATTAAAGCTCGCTCCCGACATGTGACAGGGGGTTTCTCCAGTTCATTAATTTGGCCACCTTACTCCTGGTATCCAGAGAACATGGGGTGGATTGTAATCTGGAAATAGCTTTCTTCTTTTTTTTTTCATATTGTAAACAAATGGGACACATGTTGTTTCTCTGTTTGTACATGGCGTAAAGGCATACCATTTGTGTAATCATGAATTTACATAGGGTAATGTTGTTTGATTCATTCTGTTATTTTTTCAATTCCCCCCACCCCTCCGACCCCTCTTTACCCTCTATACAGTACTTCCTTCCTCCATACTTGCCCCCATCCCTAACCCTAACTCTAACCCTAACATTAACCCTTCCCTCCCCCGCATTATGTGTCATCCTCCACTTATTAGTGATATCATTCGTCCTTTGGATTTTTGAGATTGGCTTCTCTCACTTAGCATGATATTCTCCAATTTCATCCATTTGCCTGCAAATGCCATAATTTTATCATTCTTCATGGCTGAGTAATATTTCATTGTATATATATACCACAGTTTCTTTATCCACTCATCAATTGAAGGGCATCTAGGTTGGTTCCACAGTCTGGCTATTGTGAATTGAGCAGCTATGAACATTGATGTGGCTGTATCTCTGTAGTATGCTGATTTTAAGTCCTTTGGGTATAGGCCAAGGAGTGGGATAGCTGGGTCAAATGGAGGGTCCATTCCAAGTTTTCTAAGGAATCTCCACACTGCTTTCCAGAGGGGCTGCACTAATTTGCAGCCCCACCAGCAATGTATGAGTGTACCTTTCTCCCCACATCCTCGCCAACACCTGTTGTTGCTCGTATTCTTGATAATCGCCATTCTAATTGGGGTGAGATGGAATCTTAGGGTGGTTTTGATTTGCATTTCTCTTATTACTAGAGATGTTGAACATTTTTCCATATGTTTGTTGATTGCTTGTAGATCTTCTTCTGTGAAGTGTCTATTCATTTCCTTAGCCCATTTGTCGACTGGATTATTTGTATTCTTGGAGTAGAGTTTTTTGAGTTCTTTATAGATTCTGGAGATTAGTGCTCTATCTGAAGTATGATTGGCAAAGATATTCTCCCACTCTGTAGGCTCTTTCTTCGCATTGCTGATAGTTTCCTTTGCTGAGAGAAAGCTTTTTACTTTGAATCTATCCCAGTGGTTGATTCTAGCTTTTATTTCTTGTGCTATGGGAGTCCTGATAAGGAAGTCTGATCCTAGAACAACAAGGTGAAGATTTGGACCTACTTTTTCTTCTATAATCTGCAGGTCTCTGGTCTGATTCCGAGCTCCTTAATCCATTTTGAGTTTAGTTTCGTGCATGGTGAGAGATATGGGTTTAGTTTCATTCTGTTGCATATGGATTTCCAAATCTCCCACCACCATTTGTTGAAGAGGCTATCTTTTCTCCATTGCATATTTTTGGCACCTTTGTCTAGTATGAGAAAATTGTATTTATATGGGTTTGTGTCCGTGTCCTCTATTCTGTACCATTGATCTACCATTCTATTTTGGTACCAATACCATGCCGTTTTTGTTACTATTGCTTTGTAGTAGAGTTGAAGATCTGGTATTGCAATACCCCCTGTTTCACTCTTTGTGCTAAGGATTTCTTTAGCTATTCTGGGTTTCTTATTCTTCCAAATGAATTTCATAATTGCTTGCTCTATTTCTGTAAGGTACGTCATTGGGATTTTAATTGGAATTGCATTGAATTTGTATAGCACTTTAGGTAGTATGGCCATGTTGACAATATTAATTCTTCCTATCCAAGAACATGGAAGATCTTTCCATCTTCTAACGTGTTCTTTAATTTCTTTCTTTAGTGTTGTATAGTTCTCATTGTAGAGGTCATTCACCTCTTTTGTGAGATTGATTCCCAAGTATTTTATTTTTTTCGAGGCTATTGTGAATGAGGTAGTTTTCCGAATTTCTCTTTCTGAAGATTCATCACTTATGTATAAAAATGTGTTGGATTTATGGGCATTGATCTTGTAACCTGCTACTTTACTGAATTCACTTATGAGTTCTAAGAGTTTTCTGGTAGAATTTCCAGGTTCCTCTAAATATATAATCATGTCACCAGTGAACAGGGATAGTTTGAGTTCTTCTTTTCCAATTCGTATCCCTTTAATTTCTTTGGTTTGTCTAATTGCTCTGGCCAGAGTCTCAAGAACGATGTTGAATAGAAGTGGTGAAAGAGGGCATCCCTGCCTTGTTCCAGTTTTTAGGGGGAATGCTTTCAGTTTTTCACCATTTAGAATGATATTAGCCATGGGCTTAGCATAAATGGCCTTTACAATGTTAAGGAATGTTCTCATTATCCCTATTTTTTTCTAGTGTTTTGAGCATGAAGGGGTGCTGTATTTTATCAAATGCTTTTTCTGCATCTATTGAAATAATCATGTGATTCTTGACTTTAAGTCTGTTGATATGGTGAATTACATTTATTGATTTCCTGATGTTGAACCAACCTTGCATCCCTGGGATGAAACCCACTTGATCATGGTGCACTATCTTTTTAATATATTTTTGTATGCGATTTGCTAAAATTTTGTTGAGAATTTTTGCGTCAATGTTCATTAAGGATATTGGTCTGAAATTTTCTTTCCTTGATGAGTCTCTGTCTGGTTTAGGTATCAGTGTGATATTGGCTTCATAGAATGAGTTTGGGAGGGTTCCCTCCTCTTCTATTTTATGGAATACTTTGAGAAGTATTGGAATGAGCTCTTCTTTAAAGGTTTTGTAGAACTCCGCTGAGAACCCATCTGGTCCCGGACTTTTCTTTGTTGGTAGGCTTTTGATGACTTCTTCTATTTCAGTACTTGAAATTGGTCTATTTAAATTGTTTATGTCCTCCTCGTTCAGTTTAGGCAATTCATATGTCTCTAGAAACCTGTTGATGTCTTCGAAATTTTCTATTTTGTTGGAGTATAGATTTTCAAAATAGCTTCTAATTATGTTTTGTATTTCCATCCTGTCTGTTGTGATATTTGCTTGTTCATTCTGAATTTTAGTGATTTGGGTTTTCTCTCGTCTTCTCTTTGTTAGTGTGGCTAAAGGTTTATCAATTTTGTTTATTTTTTCGAAGAACCAACTATTTATTTTGTCAATTTTTTGTATTGTTTCTTTTGTTTCAATTTCATTGATTTCAGCTCTGAGTTTAACTATTTCCTGTCTTCTACTACTTTTGGTGCTGTTCTGTTCTTCTTTTTCTAGGGCTTTGAGCTGTAGTGTTAGGTCGTTTATTTGTTGAGTTTTACTTCTTTTATTAAATGCGTTCCATGAAATAAATTTCCCTCTAAGTACTGCTTTCATAGTGTCCCAGAAATTTTGATATGATGCTTCTTTGTTCTCATTTATCTCTAAGAATTTTTTAATTTCCTTCCTAATATCTTCTGTTATCCATTCATCATATAATAGCATATTGTTTAATCTCCAGATGTTGGAATAGTTTCTGTGTTTTACTCTTTCATTTATTTCTAACTTCAATCCATTATCATCTGATAGAATACATGGTAGTGTCTCTATCTTCTTGTATTTGCTAACATTAGCTTTGTGGCATAATATATGGTCTATTTTAGAGAAGGATCCATGTGCTGCTGAGAAGAAAGTGTATTCGCTCTTGGTTGGATGGTATATTCTATAAATGTCCGTTAAGTCTAAATTATTGATTGTGTTTTTGAGGTCTATGGTTTCTTTGTTCAAATTTTGTCTGGAAGATCTGTCCAGTGGTGAGAGAGGCGTGTTAAAATCACCTAGTATTATTGTGTTATGGTCTATTTGGTTTCTGAAATTGAGAAGGATTTGTTTGACATACATGGATGAGCCACTGTTTGGGGCATAGATGTTTATGATTGTTATATCTTGCTGATTTATGCTTCCCTTAAGCAGTATGAAATGACCTTCTTTATCCCTTCTGACTAACTTTGGCTTGAAGTCCACATTATCGGAAATGAGGATGGATACTCCAGCTTTTTTGCTGAGTCCATGTGCATGGTATGTTTTTCCCCATCCTTTCACCTTTAGTCTATGGGTATCTTTTTCTATGAGGTGAGTCTCTTGCAGGCAACATATTGTTGGATCTTTCTTTTTAATCCAATCTGCCAGTCTATGTCTTTTGATTGATGAATTCAGGCCATTAACATTCAGGGTTATTATAGAGATATGATTTGGTTTCCCGGTCATTTGGTTCATTTTTTAAATTTTATTTATTTATTTGTTTGACACAACTTGTTTCCTCCTTTATTTGACAATTCCATTAGGATAATTCCTCCCTTTGCTGATTTGCTTCTTTGTTTTTCATCTCTTCCTCATGGAATATTTTGCTGAGAATGTTCTGTAATGCTGGCTTTCTTTTTGTAAATTCTTTTAGCTTTTGTTTATCATGGAAGGATTTTATTCCATCGTCAAATTTGAAGGTAAGTTTTGCTGGGTATAAGATTCTTGGTTGGCATCCATTTTCTTTCAGGGCTTGAAAAATGTTGTTCCAGGCCCTTCTAGCTTTTAGGGTCTGGATTGAAAAGTCTGCTGATATCCATATTGGTTTCCCCCTGAATGTAATTTGGTTCTTTTCTCTCACAGCCTTTAAAATTCTGTCTTTATTTTATATGTTAGGTATTTTCATTATATTGTGCCTTGGTGTGGGTCTGTTGTAATTTTGTGTATTTGGAGTCCTATAAGCCTCTTGAACTTGATTTTCCATTTCATTCTTCAGATTTGGGAAATTTTCTGATATTATTTCATTGAATAAATTGTTCATTCCTTTGGCTTGTTTCTCTAGGCCTTCCTCAATCCCAATAATTCTTAAATTTGGCCTTTTCATGATATTCCATAGTTCTTGTAGATTCTGTTCATGATTTCTTACCATCTTCTCTGTTTGTTCAACTTTGTTTTCAAGGTTAAATATTTTGTCTTCAATGTCTGAGGTTCTGTCTTCCATGTGTTCTATCCTACTGGATATGCTTTCTATGGAGTTCTTAATTTGGTTTATTGTTTCCTTCATGTCAAGGATTTCTGTTTGGTTTTTTTTCAATATCTCTAACTCTTTATTGAAATGTTCTTTTGCTTCCTGTATTTGCTCTTTTAACTGTCGATTGGTGCGATCATTCAATGCTTGCATTTGCTCTTTCATCTCCTCGTTTGCTTCTCTGATCATTTTAATTATGTACATTCTGAACTCCTTTTCTGTCATTTCTTCTGCCATGCTGTCATTGGGTTTTATTGATGTAACATCTAGATTTGTTTGCAGCATTTTCTTTCCTTGTTTTCTCATATTGTTCAGGTATCAGTGGACTGCTGAGATATTGCAGATTTCCTCTATTGACTTACAATGTCCCTGAAGGTTTCTATATATATGCCCCCTTAGCCTTCAGTAGGCTGAAGTCTTGGAGGTAGTTGATAATGTGGTGCTCCACAAGGAAGCTGCCTCTCTAGGAGTGGTGGCCTTCAGGTGGGGTATAATCCCTGCTAGTAGGCAGAGGTGCCTCCACTTGTTGACCAATGGTCATCCAAAGGGGACCTAGGCTGCGGGCTGAGGCAAGGCCTGTTTGGGCCTGTGTCTCTGGTTTTACCGTCCTTGTGGGAAACCTCACCCAGCAAGGAAGACTCACCCGGTGGGGAGGCCTCGCTGGTCAGTTCCCTCCTAGAGGTTCCCCTCAATTTACAGCTACCGCCTGGGCTGGGCTGCCTTCCTCTGCAAAGTTCTCAGGCAGGGGCCCAGCCCTACCTCCTGGGCCTGGGAGCCTCACCCTTCACAGATGAATCTCCTTAGGCTGCCCCTCCTCAGAGAATCTGCCCGCAGGCCTGGAACCTTCCCTCTGCCCTAAGCCTGTCTCTGTGCGGCTCTTCCACCAAGAAGCCTCCTAGATCCTGGGACCCTGCTCTGCACCTAATCACCTGGCTATGCGGTCCCTCCTCTGAGGAGCCACCTGGGGCCCGTACAATCGCTCTGAGTCCCAGAGACCCGCCACATGCCTCTTCCTCCAGACAGCCACCCAGTATTCCGGTGCGGTCACTAGGAGTCCAAGAAACTCACTGCGTGCCTCCACCTCCCACCAACCACCCGTAGCCCTGGGCAATCAATCACTCCGAGTCGAAATGACCTGCCTGTTCCTCCTCCTTCTCCAGATAACCCCCGGGGTGTTCAGGAGCGGTTGGTCTGAGTGGCTCTTAATCCATGTGACCTGCTGCACAGGTCCTCTGGGCAACCGCCCGGAGCTCTGATGCGGCCACTCAAGACCAAGCGACCCACCACGCTTCTCCTCCAGGCAGCCCCCCTGTGTTCAGGAGCTGTCACTTTAAGTCCAAACAACTCACCACTCACCTTCTCCTCTGAGCAGCCGCCTAGAGCGCTAATGCAGTCACTGCGAGTCCAAACGACCTGCCGCGCTCCTCCTCCTCCTCCTCGTACTCCTCTGGGCAGGCCCCGGGGTTCAGAAGTGGTCTGAGTCCAAATAGCTCGCCACGCAGCCCCTCCTCTGGCAACCGCCTGTAGCTGTGGTGTAGTCACTCTGAATCCAAGCGGCCGCGCTCCTCTTCCTCCTCCTCGTCCTCAGGGCAGGCCCCGGTGTTCAGATGCAGTCGTTCTGAGTCCAAACAGCTCGCCGCAGAGCTTCTCCTCTGGCAACTGCCTGTAGCTCTGGTGCTGTCACTCCGAATCCAAGCGGCCACGTTCCTCTTCCTCCTCCTCAGGGCAGGCCCTGGTGTTCTGAGTCCACACAGCTCTCCTCGCCACTCCTCCCCTGGGCAGCCGCCGGAGCCCCAGTGGTTGCTCCGAGTCCCAGCGCATACAAATACACATATCTACATACATATATCCATAAATTAGGCTGCACACCCAGACTGGATTATTTGCCCTTATACAATTGCTTCCATTGAATCATGATATATTTTTATGTGAATTATTCTATATTTTTCTGCTTTGCATAAAGTTCCCAAAGGATATAATAAAAAGTAGCCTCATCAACTCAAACTACATTTTCTGGAGAGATGCTTTTGAGTGAGTGGTTCACCATGTTATACAATATCCCTTCTGTGAAGATAAACAAGAAAAATTCCAGTAATGCACAACATACTTGCAAACAATGTGTTTCTCTTTACCCCATGGACATTGAATCACATAAAGGATCATTTTTCCCTCTCCTGAATTACTTCCACAAAATTCAGAGCTTTGAAATTCGTGGCATGTAGTCTATAAATTAACACAACTTCTTATTTCTCCTATTTTTCCTCTTGTATTAAAGCCTAGCCTATTAGCATGGATTTATTAATGCAAGAGGAAATAGACAAATTAAAGTTAGAAATATAGATTCTTGAAAATATCTGTCAACCAGAGAGAGAGACTATAAAAAATGATAAATATAGCCTGACCAATAATTAAACTCCAAATGTTAAGACCTACCTAATATCTCTTGATAAGTGCAAGAAACAAAAATCCATCATGGAATTGAGGTATGCACAAGGGAAACCTGCTTTAGTCCATGACCACTACTGAGAAATCTGAGCTGTGAGAGACAAACTAAGAAAACAATGGTAATGGAGAGACTGAGCCTTATTTCACAAATCAAAGGAAAGAATTATAAGAAACTCACTTCAATTTTATTAACTGGACAAAGAGGAATTTTTTAAATGTCCATTCCACTGTGTTGATTTAAGCCTTGTTTAAAGTAATGTGTGTAAAAGAGCCTCATCGTTTTGGTGTTTAGGAGAGGAAAAAGTAATGAAATTGAATTACACTAGCAGCATCTAAGAATCCAGTTGCTGGTGACTTAATAATAAGGAAGGAATCAGGCAAGCAGAGTGTGCATACCACATCCAGCTGCTTCTCAGGCAATAGGAGCTTGAGATGAAAAACAATGTCTAACTCTATCAGCGTTTTCTCCTTCTGGCTATTTTCTGATTGTTTTTGTTCTGAATTCATTCCTTTCGCATCTGTCCTCAAGTTCACTAACCATCTTGCCTGTGTTTTATCATGTCAACACATTTCTCACATCCTCTTCCACCTACCCCTCCCAAGCATCCCCAGTAGAATCTCATACGCACACAACATTCCCTTCACATTTTCCTTTTATTTCTGGTTTGCTCCCAGCATGCCTTCACAGGGAGGGGGATGCCACTGCCAAGACTTTCTGCAGCTTTAGTCAAGAAAACTGCTAAGCATGCTCCAATTTTTCTCTCTTGGTCCACAGGAGGTAAAGCTTTATGTTCATCTACTGGTTCATTTGACAAGGAATAATTGAACATCTTCTACGTGCTAACTGCTGTGTAACCAATGGTTGCAAAGTGAGTTCACAAACACTACCTCAATAATCTTCAACCTCATCTCGAAGTGGCCTTATTACTACCACCATTTCACACAGGGAAAACGAACTGAGAGTAAATGAGATGCAGTGACTTTTCTAGTCTAACGACAAGATCCTTGACTTTTATTTTCTACAATATGGCAGTGTAGAAGGACTCTCTCATGACAACATATCTAATTTTGGGAGGCACTGCAGTAGATTTTATAATAAATTGCAAACATATAAAAAAGAAAAATACAGGGGTGGGAGAGAAAGGAAAGAAGGAAGGAAGGAATAATGGCAACAGCAACAAAGAGCTAAAAGAAGACTTGAGTGCTAGACTTTTAGAGAACATGGATGCTGGGTTACCCTAGCATAAATGCCTACGTCCATGAGGGGCTGTCTGGAGCCTACATGATACTGGAGAAGAACTTAGGAGTCCCCCAATTATAAGCCTTCCAAGAGGACCAATGTGGTACTAAAGCAGCACTGTTCATTAACAAATCAGACCCAGGACAGTAAGGCATCATCAATTTAGAACCCTCAGCTGGCCCACAGAGGAGGTTGAACCAACAAAATATTAACAAACACAGAAGGAAACAAACCACCATACCATTCAGCAGAAGCAACAAATTAATAGATTTCTTTAAATGGCCAAATATCTCTGATAGGAAATTTAGCAGTAGGAAAAAAAGAAAAAAACCAAAAGGAAATTAAGAACTTAGAAAATAAAACCCAAGTATTTCAGGAAACAGAAGATGTAGCAGCAGAGGTGATCCCAGAAGGCCAAGAAGGTGGCAGGAAGATGTTCACAGACGTTCATGGAGTGTCCACTGCTCAGGCAGTGGAGCAGGGGGTTGTGAGGTGGCAGGGAGGGAGGGATGGGGACCACTGCAGAGGCTACAAGCCCGTGGCCCTTAGCACACCCTGTGGTGCAGGTATCCTGAGAAGAAATTCCCCCAACTTTAGTATATTTGAAAATGTATATAGCTCACCTTCATTTTCCAAAACTATTTTCACAAGATAGAAATTTTACCTGACAAACTGCTCTCCATAAACACTGTAATTTTGTCATTCCACCATCTTCTTGCATTCATTTTTTTAAGAAAAAAATCAGATGTTGTTCAGATTGCTGTTCCCCTGTGAAAATTTCTTTTCTTTCTACCTTTAAGATATGCTTGTTATATTTGATTTTAAACCATTTTATTATGATGTAGGGGTTTTCTGCATTTACTATGCTTATTTTGCCCTGACTTCCTTAGTATTATGTTTTCTTTCATCTTATAAATCAAGTTTAGGAAAATTTTGGATAAGTTTTTCAAATGGATTGCTCTAGAAATTCTACTCTTAGGTCACAACCCAAAGGATATTAACATATCACTCCACAAAAAAATTACGCAAGGAATATTAAAATAGCTGAAGTATAGAAATAACCCAGATGTCCCTTACCAGGTGAATGAGTTTTAACACGTGGTAGCATATTCAAACTGTGGAACACTGCTCAAAAACAAGAGCAATCAAGTATTGATAAACACAGTCCCACAAATAAATCTGAAGCCTGTGATGTTAGATGAAAGTTAGCAGAGAAAATGTTACTCCCTGTGATGCTATGCATACATAATTTTAGAGCAGAACAGATAAAACTAAGCTTTGTTTCCAGATTTTGAGAAGTATGGTCAGGTGATGGGATAATTGAATGAAGAGAGACACATTGGAATTTAGAATACACTAGAGTATGAAAACATTCAGGATTCTAATCAGGATGGTGCCTACGCAAGTGTAGATATATGTCAAATTCCTCTAACCACACAGCTCTCTTTGAATTATATGGCAAGTCAATTCTATGCCTCCCTCACCCGCTGCCCCCAGATTCAATGAAGAGGCTAAACAACTGATTAAACATACCTATATAGAAAAATGGAAAACTGGAAACTAGATTACAAAAAAGTCGCACAAACTAAAGCACCAAAGGATTGAGAAAAAGAATCTATAAAAGAAACGTTTAAAGACATAGAAGTATGTTTCCTTTTCCTATTGTCTTGATAGACCAGGTATTTATATCAAACTTCTGATGTCAAATAATTTAATAATTATTTTTAAATATTTTAAGAATCTTTTGAAAATACTGTAGCAATGACAAGAGACTTAGGTATCACTACCCCCAAAATCTAAGTAAAGGCATAAATCCAAGGATGTAAGCAAACACTGAAACCCTATTAGTTCTCAGATTTTACCAAATGTGGGAAGGGCTTATATTGTGACAATCTCCCAAGGACCAAGGTAGAGCACATAAGTTCAGGAGCCAATAGTCTGTCACAAAGGGCACCCCACTTAGGTAAGCATGGCCTACACAAGTACACCTACCCCTGTTCCTAACCCTATGCAAATGCAACCAAAGTCACCTTGGCTCTGAAAAGGAGAGGGATGAGCTATAAAAAATTCCACAAAGTCTTCAGAGTCACAGGCAAATCTCAGGCTTATTTATGGCTAGAATTCATGTCACATTCAAAGTTTGAAGACGTCAAATTAAAATTGGTCCCTGAAAATGAGGGCTTTTCTGTGTCTGGAAATAGCAAAAAAGGCAAAGTTTTTAGTATTGAAAGCAACTCTTCTCACACCTCAAAAAATTCCACAGGAAATTTTACATGGACACTGAGTATTTCAGTCAAAAATGAGACCAGAAAAAACCAGGCACCATAAGGGAGAACATCCAAAAACAATAAAAATTAACCAGCAGAAATAAATCCACATGAACTCCTGTTTTAGTCAGCTATTTCACTGCTGCAACTAAAAGACCCAACCAGAATAACTGTAGAAGAGGAAAAGTTCATTTGAGGGCTCACAGTTTCAGAGGTCTCAGTCCATAGAAGACTGACTCCACTCCTCAGGTGAGGCAGAGCTTCATGGCAGAAGAGTGTTGAGAAGGGAAGCAGCTCACATCCATCAGAAAGCAGAGAAAGAAAAACTCCACTAGCCAGATACAAAATATATACCTCCTAGCCACGCCCCCAATGAACCACTTCCTCCAGCCACACCCCACCTGCTTCCAGTTACCACTCAGTTAATCCCATCAGGGACTAATTCACTGATTAGGTTGTTAGAACCCAAAAAGTTCTCCTCCAAACCTTCTTGCATTGATTGTCTCTCATGAGAACTTTTGGGGACCGCCTCACATCCAAACCTAACAACTCCAGGAAAAAAAGACAATTTTTCAATTATCAAATATGATTTATTTTAAACATATATTTACAGTGTTTAAGAAAATGAAAGGAGAAAAAAATTGTAATAATTGCAGGGTAAAAATGAAAGTAAATAGAACTTCTAGAATAGAATTTTATAATGACCCCAAACACAAATTCAATGTATAGGCTTCTTACTATATTCAACAAGCTGAAAGTAGAACTGGAAGCAATTAAAGAAACTATGAAGAAGGCATCACAAAAATTGAAGTACTGAGGACAAAGATGAAAGTATAAAGAAGAGGAAGCAAAAGTCTAAGGGTACTATCCCAAGTTATACCATGTAAGCATTAATAAATCGGAACACAGGCAATAGCTCAGATTCATGACGCTCAAGAAGATAAATAAAGAGGGGAGGGAAAGGGAAAGTGCTAGGGAATGAAACTGACCAAACTGCTGTTATATTGTGTGCATCTAGGAATTCGTAATGGCAAATCCCACAGTAATGTATAATTATAATGCACCAATAAAAAGGGAAACAATTTTAAAAGAAGATAAACAGAAATCCATCCATATACACACACAGTGAAATTAAAACAACAGAAATGAGGAGGAGATGCTGAGAGCACCCTGGGGGAGGGGAGATGCCTGACCCCCAGAGCAGCACTGATCAGCCTCATAGCTGACGTACTAAAGTCACACCGACAGCCAGGAGACGGTGTGCTTCAGACGGTGTGGAAAGGTTGCGCTTGCCACCTGGAAAACTATGCTCAACAAAATTATCTTCAGCAAGTATAACTAATTAAGGACATATTCAAAAAAACTGGTATGTTTTAAAAGTTTGGCACCATGTGACTCTCAAAAGAAGAAATCTTATAGCATGTGATCTCAGATGAATGGTTCGAAATAAAAGAGAAGAACAAAATAAGTGTTAAGTATGTGTAAATAAATCTAAAAGATTGGCTACATAAAATAAACAGAATATGGAGATTCCTCAGAAAACTTGGAATGGACCCACCGTTTGACCCAATTTCTCCCACTCCTTGGTTTATACCCAAAGGACTTAAAATTAACATACTATAGTAATGCAGCCACATCAATGTTTGTAGCAGCTCAATTCACAATAGCTAGATTGTGGAACCAATCTAGATGCCCTTCAACAGATGAATGGATAAAGAAACTCTGGTATATATACACAATGGAATATTATTCAGCCATAAAAAAGAATAAATTATGGCATTTGTAGGTAAGTGGATGAAATTGGAGATTATCATGCTAAGTGAAATAAACCAATCTCCAAAATCCAAAGGCCAAATGTTTTCTCTGATAAGTGAATAGTGATACCTAAGGGGGTGGGGGGTAGGGGGTAAGAGAAGAATAGAGGAAATTTGGACTAAGTAGAGGGAAAAGAGAGGGGGAAGGGGGTGGTGTTGGAGGCCGCTGCCCTGTAGGGCCCGCAGTGGTAGCTAGCCTCGCCCTAAGATGGCGCCAGAATCCCAACCGCAAAAAAAAAAAACAACTTTAAGGAAGTGCTTTCTATTGGCTGACTGATCTCCTCCGTGTCCATGCTCATGATCAGTACATGTCCTCATTACCCACCATTAAGTGTCCATGAGCCAAACGCCTGACCCGTTAGGTGATTGGCTGTTATATCCCATAAAGCTGCGTACTTTTCGTGGCAGAGAGCAACAGCAGCTGCGCGGCGAGAAGAAAGAAGAAGAAGACGGCGGCGGTGAAGGAAGAACCAGGCACTCGGCTCAGAAGCTCTCCCATAAAAATACAGACCTTAAAACTCCATCTGAGAGCCTAGTCTTCATTGTACTCGCTGGACAAGACAGGGTGGGGTTATGAAAAACGGTGGAATGAGACAGACATCATTACCCTATGTACACGTATGATTACATGAATGGTGTGAATCTACATCGTGCACAACCATAGAAACGAAATGATGTACCCCATTTGTGTACAATGAATCAAAATGCAGTCTGTAAAAATAAATAAAAAATAAATAACAGAATATTTATGGAATTAAATAATTGAATTAAATTCAACACAGGACCTTAGAACACTTGAGTTTTACTCATTCCCAACTTGCATATTCATAAATTTATTTCAATTATCTTATTCCAGAAAACGTTATCATAACTATTTGATACAATCTTTTTTATTTATTTGCATGCATTTGCCACTCATCTTGCTTCTCTTTCTTGTTCTTGTAGTGGTCTAGCACATCGGTGTTCATAGCTCTGGATGATGCCTACTTCCTAGGCATATCAAAGAGACTATTGATTATATTTGCGCATGGCAAATTACCCCAAAATTTGCTAACTTACAGGTATAGTTTTTTAAAAAACACCTCAGTTTCTGTTAAGTCAGAAATCTGGGTACTTAAAAAGAAACCTGTAAGTCAGGATCCTTGATCTCAATAAATCAATGTTTACACTTACTGATCTTCTATATGCCAAACATTATGCTATTAGCTAAAGACAAAAAGATAAAGTGTGGGCTCTGCACTCAAGGCACTTGTAAACAAAAGGAGATAAACAACAACAAAAAAAACTTAATATACAGGGCAGAGTGGCAGAGATGAGGTTGAAGAGGTGGGAAGGAGCCAGGCTACAGGGAGTCTTGTAAGCCATGATAAGGCTTCCATGGGATATCATTGACAGTTTTTATCAAGGTGCTGATACAATCAGAAATACAGTCCTTGCTGCTGTGTGTGAGATGGGCACAAGGGAGATGAGACAGGAAGGTAAGCCTTTGCAGAGAGTGAGAGGATGTGAATCGAGGCAGTGGGAGAGAAGTGAAAACTTCACTTCAGCTTCTGCTCTAGCCTTCTCCCATGGATAGCAAGGTCCCAGCACAGGATTCGCTCGGGTACACCTTTTGCCTAGTCCCTAGTAAGTGGTGGATACCCAAGATGTTTACTTTCAGTAGACCAGATGAGTCAGGGAAGCTGCTGCAGAGTGGACACATGCCTTGCCTCCTGTTTCGCTGGCTCTCTCCTAACCTGGCGAAAGTCTGTGGTCTTGAAAGGAAGGGACTTACGCTGGAAAACAGTGAGGAGCGTCTGTGCTCTGTGCAGGCAGCCCTCTGATGAGATCTCCTGTCGCTGCTTCCAAGAGCCTGACAGCAGCCAGCGCCAACTCGTTAATGAAACTACGAAGGCTACAAAAGCTACAGAAAGAGAAACCAGACAACCAATAACTTCCTTTCAAAATATTCAGAACTGACTTCATTGCTCAGAACTCCTTCCATTATTAACTGA
Organism: Sciurus vulgaris; assembly: GCF_902686455.1. Lineage (NCBI taxonomy): Eukaryota > Metazoa > Chordata > Mammalia > Rodentia > Sciuridae > Sciurus > Sciurus vulgaris. The sequence goes on from NC_136472.1 coordinate 79,666,255, forward strand.
CCTGAGCACCTACTAAGTATCACAAACTTTAAGGGTTTTCCTTCCGGAAATCCAGAGCCCTGTTTCCCCCACACGGTTTTTATTAAAAAAAAAAAAAAAAAGAGAGACTTTGTGTGTCTCTAAATTGTGTAGTTCAAACCATTTTTGTCCTAGCTGTTCCTCTATTTTCATACCAATTCCTGGATCTTTGTCCTATTATTTGAGCTACCCAGTGTCCCCAAGAAAGACGAAGATAAAAAATTTTGCCCTCCTCCACCAAACAGTGGCTAGGAAACATCAAATTGTTTTCAGAAACAGTGGAATGTTGTTCTAGGTGAGTAGTGCATTAAATGGAGGAGGTGATACAATTAGTTTTGGTGATGTGTTCAAGAAAATTTTCATTTTTTTCTGCTTGCAATGACCAACATTTCTTCATCTCCAATGCAGAAGTGTAATACAATCTCTGGCACAAGCTGGCAAATGTGGCAAGGCCTCTACTGCATGGGCGGGCCAGGATCTGCAACATAAGCCTCCGAATGGGTGCTTGAGTCCAGTCACAGATGGCAGGACAGCTCCAGTGCCGTCCACTGACCAGCCGTGTGCTGAGCATAAAAGCTAAACAACTGTCTCCATGACGACCAGAGGGTTCTTCTTTGTCATTCAAATGTACCACAGCCCACTTAACAATATGGTCCTCCAGCCCTCCAAGAATGTAATATGAAAATTCTGTTATTAAAAGTTTCTAAATCAGCAGTCATTATTCGATCCCTATGAAAACAACTGAGCATTGCTTCAAACACTCGGAAAACAAAAGAAACAGTAAGAATGCCAAGCAGCCCACACCCTCCGTGAGGTGTAGGACACACTGAGAGGTGGCCAAACCAGGCCACCAGCACTTGCTGCTCACCACCCAGGACACACAGAAGAATGTTAAGGAAACTGTTCCAGAGACTTGGAGGTCATCTGTATTTTAGACGTGTTCACATATATTAGCAGGGTTAGGCAGAGTGCCCTGGCTGGTTATCAGAAATTACCCTAAAATGACACTTACTATATTCTCTGATGTTTGGGGGGTTATTGCCCATTGGGAGAATCAAACAGATGGTGATTGATTTCTTCAAAGGAAGAGTTCAAGAGAAAAAACTCGAGTATATGGTACCATATAGAAAAAGGCCAAGGTGGAACCACTTCTAAAAATGTGAGGGGCATGTACAGATATTAGAGTTGACAAGGCAGTAGGCTCCATTTGGAGATTGGTGAGAAGAGAAATAATAAGGATTTTGAACTAAAGAGACATGCAGGTGGAACCAGTTTGGAGGATGAATTCTTTTGATGTATTTGTTCAATGTTTTTTTTGGTTTTTTTTGTTTTTTTTTTTTTAAATCCCAGTATTGTTTGAGGCCTCAAAGATAGGAAAAAAATTCAAGAATGCCACCTCTTAGAGAGAGGGTAGGCCCCACATACATAGCCTGCCGTGAGATTATGAACTCAGTTCTGCCCATTCCCACTCATGACCCACATCCAAGCTGGACCACAAGAAGATGGAAGAGAATGACAGCAAGCAAAAGTTCGGAGTAACTTATCAGTGTGGGGTGTGTGGGGGGACTGGGAGAAGGCAAAGTTCCTTACAAGGATGGAAGAGAGAATGCTTCTCCCATGGGGAAGTCCTTGGGTCAGAGGGCTTGACAGGCACTCCCAGGATCTGAAGGACCTGGGGACCAGTACTTGACTCAGGGTGGGAGGCTTCACGGAGAGGGCTCCATTTCTCCTGAAGGGAAAGCTGTGAGGCTGGAGGACAGCCAGACGCGGGATTCCCCCATGAAGCTAGAGGACACCTGTGACAAACCAGAGGCATAAATGCTGAAGTCCAAAAGGCCAGCACTGGAAAGGTAGAAGAAAACAGGTGGGACTCTTAGAAGAACACCCAAAAGACTTCATGAGAAAAAATAAAATCAGCATTTAACATCTGCCCTGTCTCACAGTCACTGCGTCAGGTATCAATTTATAGCTCTCAGTTCTAAATGTACCCATCAATATGTTTGTGATAAACAGTATATTTAAGCATTTCTTCTTTGGTAGAGAGGAGTGAAGGAGGGGAAGGGCTATGGGGGGAGGAAGGAGAGTAGAGTGGAAACAGACGTCATTACCTCAGGTACATGTATGACTGCATGACCGATGTGATCCTGCAACATGTACAATCAGCAAAATGAGAAATTACACTTCATTTAAGTATGATTTATCAAAGTGTATAAATGCATTCTACTGTCATGCACAACTAATTAGAACAAATTTAAATTTTTAAATAATAAAAGAAAATATAAGTCAAAAAATGAGTACAAGTTGAGCTTTCTCAGTGCAGAGTGCTGGAGGATGGTCATGGGAAGAAGAGACTGTCCTTCAGGGTTGGGGCGATAGGTGTGGGTGTGAGCCCTCAATGGAGCACTGAAATCGTCACGGTGACCTTGTCACCTCAGCTAGTGACACCTTCCCACCTCTCAGTCTGGAAACCAGAGCCCCATGTAACTCACACATGGCAAGCCCACACCCTGGGCTGCCAATCTCCCGCTACCTTGTTTTGTATTCTGGAAGTTTCCCTAATACCTGCCAACAGTTACTACCAGGCCCAGACTGGCCAAATGAGGGAAACTCTCTGCTATCCTGAGGACTGAACAATTCCCGCTACGGGAAGTCCTGAGTTGGGGACTCACCCTCAGCCTTGAAGTGTCAGATAGTTTCTTATATCTGGATATAAAGATCTCCTCCTGCCCCCAACAAGAAACCTCCCCTGCTTCTTAACCCACTGTATGGACTTGATCTTCTGATGGCCACAGTCACCAATGCAATTCTACAACTACACAAATCAGGTCAGACCTTCACCCCTTACCTCTCTCCTTCCTCACCCTCCAACTCTGAAAGAGCCACATCAGCCCTAAGAGAGGGAGGGAAGAGGGAGGAAAAGAAGAGGAGAAGGTTGATAAAGTAAAGATGCCACACCCTGCCTGCCCGCTGCAGGCTTCCCAGACACTACATGTCTGCTCCAAGACAGAGCCAGGGGTGAACAGAAGCTTTGATGGAATGAGCCTCTGGAATGTGATGATTCCGAGTGCCTTTGTGTCTAAACATGATGGGAAGAGCAACCGGATCTGTCCAAGGTATTATACAGGGATGAAAAAAAAAAAAAAAGAAGGCAAGAGAAAAGGACAAAGAGGCCATGGTAAGAAAGCAGGACCACTGGGCAGATGCACCTTCCCGTACATGCCTCTCCAAAGTGTGCGTATGTGATCTTCAGAGGCGCAGACTGCACGGAACTGCTGGGGTTATTCTCTGAGACTCTGTGACTCCATGAATGCTGCCTGTCATCTTGCCAATTAGAACTTTCAGCTGCTAGCAAAGGAGATTGTCGATGCTGAATGGCATCTTTTTAAATTTTGCTGGTAGATTCATTCTGGTCAAAGGTCAAAGAAAGTAGATAGAAATAACTAATATGGAGTCGCAAAAAAGACAATCTCTTAAGGATGTCAGTCTTAAATTCCGATTCCAACCCAATTCTTAGGAAAATGAAATCCCAGAATGAAAGAAGCCATTGGACTTTAATTTTATTAGACTACAAAATGTATTAAGCAAAGAATATCCTTGGACAAAGAATCACAAGATCTCATCAGACTTAGGATATGCTCCCTCCCTCCCAAGAGTGCCAGCAGCTGGACGCCATGTCTTCAACACACGAGCCTCTAGAAGATGTTCCAGATCCAAAACATAGCTCTTCTATAAATGCCCCACGTTGTTATTTCCTGCTCCTTCAGTACTTAACCCAGCTATCGTCTCTTCCTGGAATCTCCAATGGGAACTAAGACAAGACCTTGACTGATCAGGAGGCAGAGGGTCTCCACTCACCAGACACAAATATATACCCAAAGCCACGCCCCAATTCCCACCTCCTCCAGCCACACCTACCACTTCAGTTAATCCCTGCCAGGGGATTAAATCGCTGATTGAGTTAAGACTCTTACAACTCAATTACTTCTCCACATGAGTTCTGGGGGACACCTCACATCGAAACCATAACACTATACTAACAAAAATGTATTTCAAAGCTGTAGCAATCAAAATAGCATGGCACGGGTATTTTTAGAAATGACATATAGACCAAGGCAATGGAAAATAAAGCCGAAAAGTAACCCATGCATCTGTAGTAAACTGATTTTCAACAAAGGTGCTAGGAACATACATTGAAAAAAGGACATCTTTTCAATAAATAGTGCTGGGAAAAATCAAATATTCACATGCAGAAGAGTGAAATGATAGCCCAATCTTCCACCAGTTACAAATTTTGGCTCAAATGGATTATAGACCATTAGACAATAAGTGAAATGTAAAACATGAAACTATGAAACAAATGGAAGAAAGCAAAGAAGAAATAATTAGGACTTTGGAGCAATCAAGAATTTTTTGGACAGGACCCTGAAAGCACAGGAAACTGAAGCAAAAAAATAGATAAATGGGATTATATCAAACTAAAAAGTTTCTGCACAGCAGAGGAAATGATCAGGAGAATGAAAAAATAATGTACAGGATGGGAAAAAATATTTTCAAACTAAATATCTGATAAGGGAACACCTCAGGATATATAGGAATTCAAAGAACAAAATAGCAAAAAAAAAAAAAAAAAAAGGAAGGAAGAAGGAAAAGAAAGTGAAAGGAAGAAAAGAAAAAAAGAAAGAACCAGATTAAAATATGGGCAATAGACCTAAGTAGTTATTTCTCAAAAGAAGACATACAAGTGTCCAATAAGTATATTTTTTAAAGAAATGTTCAACATCACTAATTGCCAGGGAAATCAGAATTAAAACTATGAAAAGAGATCATCTCACCCCAGTAAGAATGGTTACTATCAAAAACAAACAAAATAAGATAACAAGAGCTGGCAAGAATGTGGAGAAAAGGGAATCCTCTCACACCTTTAGTGGGATTGTAAATTAATACTGTCATTATGGAAAATGGGATAAAAGTTCCGAAAAAAGTAAAAAGAAGAATTATCGTATGATCCAGCAATCTCACTACTGGATATACATCTTAAGAAAATGAAATCCATAGTTAAAAGATATCTGCACTCTCATGTTTATTGAAGCACTAATAGCAATATCCAAGAAATTGAAACAACCTAAGTATTCATCAACTGATAAATAAGATAAAGAAAATGTAGCACAGAAACCCAATGGAATACTATGCAGCTATAAAAAGGATAAAGTCTTGACATTTGTCATAACGTGGGCAGAAATGATGATCATCATGTAAAATGAAATAAACCAGGTACAGAGAGAATAGCATCATATGATCTAAGTCATATTTGGAATGTAAAAGAGTTGATGCCATAGAAGTTAAAAGGAGACTATTAACAATATGTTGGGGAGAGTAGGGAGAAAGTAGGGATGGGTAGAGATTGAACAGAAGGTACTATGTTATAGCTAAAAGGGAGTAAGAAGTTTTGGTGTGCTATTACCAAACAGTAAAGTGACTACAGATAATTTATTGCATACAAAGGGTAAGAAGAAAACATTTTTGAAATGTTTTCATCATAAAGACTCTGGTAAATGTTTGAGGAGACAGGTGTTTTTAACCTGATGTTAATCTTACCCAATACCTAGTGTATACATATATCAAAACATCACACAGCACCCCAAAAATACAGACAATTTTTATGTTTTCATTTTTCAGTTAAAATGAATAAATGTGCACAATAAATACTTATTCAACACCTCTACATAACAAATACATGCACATCATTAAGGAACAGTTCCTACCTTTCCTGAATGCATCATGCAGTCTATTGTCAATTATATAAGACAACAGTCATGTCTATTGTCAGTTATACCCATTTTACCGACTGGGTTTAGTATGCCCTGGATTCTTACAGATATTACCCAAAAGTGTGGTATTGATGGAGTTTAGTTGTGAAATAAATGTTATCTTTTAGTGAAACCCACATACAACAGTTAATTGGTGTCTAGAGAAACTTCTAGAAGTGTGTGAATGGTAATATTAACCTGTGACCACTACAGAGGCACTTTTGGAAACATTTCAAATAATTTTTACACTTCTTTTATGTAAAAAGTAGAATTTTGGGGTCTAACTCAAATAGACATCCATACAAAGACTGAAAATTAAATACTGACAAATACTACCGTGCTAATTTAATTTTGATGGATTTGGAAAAGTTTATGGTTTTAGTTCAAATAGATGAAGGGGAAATTTTTCACCTTCTTTCTTTAAAAGGAATAAAAAAACAAAGCCTATCAAAACCCTATTGTTCCAGTTGTTCTAAACCCTGTATACAGAATTGTGGTATTTAATTTGAAGCCTTCTTCTCTGCCTTCCTGCCCCTTAGGAGAAAATAACTTGGGATATTTTAGACAAAAAAAAAAAAAAAAAATGTCCTTCAGCTTGTTAATTTTGAGGCACCACAATTCAGAGTGATTCATTGCAGCCGTGAATAAGGAATGTCACCGGAATAGTGAGATGGCCTGAACCACTTTAGAAATTAATGGACTGACTGTGATATACTGGCGCCTCTTTCATGCATCTATAATTGGAGTGCCAATTTATTTCCAATCATTTCAAGCACTGTAATTATAGAGCATCATCGTTGCCTGTTTAACATTCAGATGGGAAGCTGTCACAAGAATACTAGCCAGGGACCAATATTTTGCAACTGAAATACATAGACAAAATATGAGAAAATACAAAATGGCCTGGTTTGTTTATCAAGGCCTGAGCCTTGGCCAAGGTAGGCAGAATTAAATGGGCCAGTAGACTAACTCATGGATTTTTAAATCACAGAAGTTTCTTTCGAATATGTGATTCAATATGTGGAGAGAAGGAGAACCAAGAATGACACCGGCAACCTCCGCACTGAGGAGGTGACGGCAGTTCAACGGCATTCTTGAGCACCGACTGTATTCCAGGCGCCCCGATAGACCCTGGAGTTTGAGAACTGGAAATGAGACAACACCCACACACATGCACAGCCTGCTTCGCACAGCGAGAGGTGGCTGAGGGCTGCACACCCAGAGGGCACTTCCAAAATGACATCTGCTGGATACTATCATATCCATTTCAAATCTGGTGATATAAAGGCATAGATGAATAAAAGAAGTATTTATTCAATGTTCTCATAATTCTGGAAACCAAAGATAGTTTGGAATTTAAACAAAATTTAGGTTAAAAAATATTTAGACCAACCAACAGGCACTGCTGAAAAGCTAGGTGCCTCTTCCATCTGCCCCCATAACACACTCTTCAGGCTCCTCTGTTTATGTCACAGTGCCTCCACTTCATACAACCCTAAAAGCAAGGCAAGAAACGTGCCTTATGCATTATGGCATCCTTGATGCCAATCTCAGCACCAGTTTCATAATAGCAACATAATAGTTGTTTGTGTAAACACTGAATTAATGGATGCACAAGACTGGAATTTCTTTTGTAACAAAATTCATATTCATAGTTTCCTTGCATCCCATTTCCTTAGAAAAGATCTTCACTTCTAACTTTTCTGAATCCTCCAACTATATTCAAATGAAAAGTTATATCTTCCCAAAACACCCTTATGCATGCCACAAAATCTTATGCAAAGGTTTTTATTTTATTCCATTTTTTTGAAAATAATGTTCTACCTCCTTAATATTTTATCTATGACCCTGCATGATTCATTTCTGATCTACCTATGTAACTTTGTTCCTCCTATTATGGAATGAATGTTGTTCTTTGAAAAAAACAAAGTTAGTAAATAATAAGTATGATATTTGAGTTATGCAATTAGAAAATTTGAATTTCAGTTCATCAAATATTTAGTACCAATTTAAGTACCATATTTGTATACTCATTAAAAAAATATAATGATGAGAGTTTTATGGGTAATAAAATTTGTAATACACTGTTAGAAATTAATTGTATGATATTATGTCAATAAGAAAAGAGAAAGTTTATCTGGAAGGATATGAAATTCAAAAGGTTGCCAGTGGGTGGACAGCAGTCAGGGAAGAATTCTAATCAAATTGTACACCCAGGGCTCTCCTTCTCCCTGGGAACCACACGATGAACTCTGGGCCCAATCTTAACCACTGAGAAGATAGCACAACCTTTCTTTAGAACTTGACTCATGAACATCAATCTACATGAACTATTCCGAGCCAAGAAGTTCTAACAGGGGTGGCAGATTTATGCAAGTAATTGGAATCATGATTGTTGATATCAATCTATATGAGGAATTTTATTACTACTATTCATAAAGCACAATGGTAATTATGAAGTGTGATTAGTATGAGTAAATCCATAGTTGAACTTATACTGATGTTCTAATTAGAAAAAATAGTCTGAAACTTAAATTCATCTGGGAAGAGAGAAGAAAGAAACTAACAAATATTTTAGTCCTTTTTATGAAGCCTAAGTCTGCTAGCTCCTTTATATACATTTTTTCTCTTTATTGTCACAAAATCCCTCCATTGTTGTTATTATCAGAGGTGAATAAAAGTCTTCACCAAAGATAAGCAACTTGCCTGAGCTCCAGCCAGTAGTTTCAGAGCTGGGATTTGAGTCATTCAGACTCAAAGTTATATATTTTTCATTAAATTTGGAGAGAAAATGATGAACTACTGACTAAAGATAATGTAAAGTAAAATTTGGATGTATCATATTCTTATGTAATATTGAATCTGAGTAAAGAGAGTATTTAGAAGAGAATAATCTTGAAAGAAAACACATCACATGAACCATGTATCCATCCATTCACTGCCAGGGCCACAGAAGTGTCCAGCCTCCACTGGGGCAATAACTGGGCAAAACGAATTTGGGTAAAGATGAATTATCAGTGCAGAAGGGACAATTTTGTGATTGGTGGTGGGTGTGAGTGTGACTGTGCCTATGGATAAAATAACTTTAAAAAATCTGAATTTCTTATTGAAAATCAAAATTCTAAATAATTTTTGCTCTTCTAAGTCCTCGTCATCAGGTGTTGTATTAATATAAGTAATTTTTACTTGACTTGTCCACATTAAATCTTCTGATTTTCCAAGTACTAGTACTAAGAACTAACATTGCATAAAATGTCTCCAATCCAAAGATCAGCTGTGTAAGGAAAATGAAAAAAGAAAGAGAAATTAGTAGCCACTTGCACTTTTAAAAATACAAATGCTAGTTCCTTGTGTTCACTAGAAAAACAATCCATTTGAAATAATACTTAATTTGAAAGTACCATAAACTCGGAAAATAGGGAATCCCCATAACCAATAATTTACCAAGATTTCTATTACATTCCTCATGCTATATTTTTAATAATGTGGAAGAAAGAATAAATGATTGATCACATTTTGCCTTTTATTCAACGTGTTTGTACTCAAGTGGGTTTCAAATATGTCTATTTAATTCTTTGCTGGTCAGCTTGTGCATGTGATTTTGTTGTTTGTCATCAACCACTAGGAATAAAAACAGGCAAAGATGATCAGATCACGTTAGGGGAATGCTACTGAGGACAAGAGAATCAAACTTTTCAATAGTCTTGTAAGACAAACCAAATTACCATAATGAAATTTAATGAAGATAAATGCAAACAAACCGCTGAGCCTCTAAAAATCAAATACTCAAGTACATGATGATTAAGATATTAAGTAATTGCCATTTATGTATGCCATTTTGTCAGACAAAAGCTGACAGTAAGCTCAATATGAGTCGATATTATGACATCAAAACCCCTAATTTGCTCTCTAACTACAGTATTCAAAGTATAGTATTCAAATAGAAAAGATAACAATCCCACTGAGCTTTGAGCCAATCACACGAGAAATATTATTTCCCTTTATAGAGAACCTATTAAGTAAAGTGCATTGAAAACACGACCTAGAAACTACATCAAAGGGCAAATAATTAAGACCTAAGAAAAATCCTAAAGTCATTCTGTAAAATTAAAACTACAACAAGGAAGTCAGTCAACCCAGGGGCAGGAGCAACCTAAGAGAAATGCAAGCGAGTAGAGCACATTTCAATGGGCTTTTTCTAGAGAGAGTGAATACCTAGGCATCAGCTCAGCTAGAAAACCCCAGACTTCCCTCACAAGGCCAGGACTGTGCTTGTAAGCTGACCCTATTATGGAACACTCAGCATAAACCTTTTCTGTAAGAAGACAGAAGGTCCCTGTGTCCTGCAGTTCCCTCACCCCATTCTCAGACCTGTTCTAAATCCCAGCTTCTCTTCAAGACGTTTTCAGAGATGATGGAAATAGCATCCTCACCTCAGTAAGAAGGTGTGGGAGTCTGCTAGTCAATCCTTAGTTTCATTTATCAGCACATTTCCCTCAACATTGAACCCAAACCTTCCCAGACCATAATAGATCCGGAGGCTACCAAACATGACATTTTCCCAAGAAACTTTCAGTCTTTCCAGGATTATATTCAAGGAAGCAAGATATTAGGTCTTATGTTTCAGGATCCATGTAAACCATCTGCCCCAGTCCCTTGCGTTTTGAACCTGAGAAGGAATCCCCTTAATTCTACCTTCCTCTCCTGCACCTTCCCAAGTCAAACTTTCCCCCACACACCACAAAAACTTTTTCCTTCCTGCATGACAGGAAGTTGTTTTTTATCAGGTCTTTCCCTTTCTAAATCTAAGCTTTTGTTATTTAAAGGAAGACAACCTGTGCTCCAGAATTCCTAGCTTGGCTTTTTGTGTGAAAACTTCAACACTGGAAGAGAAGAGAAAAATTTCTTCTTCTTCTTCTTCTTTTTTTTTAATCAACAAATCTTGATTCTTTAAAGAAAAACAAAATACACAGTGAAATTAAAAATTTTTAAAAAAAATGAAAACTTGGTTTGGTCTGTTTTCCTATTAGGGCTTTTTAAAACTCAAGTCTAAGCAACGGCTCCTGTCACTCTTGATTATGGCCTGTCTACACAGTAAGTCAGTGAATGCTGCAGTCAATGAGCAGGTGAGCAGTGATACATGGAGTAAGAACTGGTGATCACACCGATGGAAAGATTACACCAGAAATACAAGAGCCATTTTGGTTTTGTAAAGGAATTCTATCAAATGATTTCCTCTGCCTCTCTTGAGGTCATCATAAGGCCCGTGTCCTTAATATAAACACGTTAACTTGCATTCATTAATTTTGGAAATGTTAAGCCAACTCAATACTCACAATATAAATCTCATTTTATGTATCACCCTAATCTCGGTTTATTATCCAGTTTTGTATGTTGGTCTTTCTGTTCATTATTTCTCAATTCTCATAGCAGCAACATATGTATTTATTTTATTGCCAATGAAAAGTAACCTTTACTGACATTTCTTTCAGCTTTGTAAAAACTATTTGTTCTAATTAGCTATACATGACAGTAGCAGGAGAGTGGAACAAATGAGACATTATTACCGTACGTACATATATGTGTTTTTGTTATGCCCCTTTGATAGAGAAAGAGGAAGGCTCACAGATGTCGTTAAGCAATTTGCATAGGGTCACACAGCAAGCAAATGCAGTACTTGGACTTCAACCCAGATGTTTGTCTGCTTCCAAGGCTTGGTCTTTCTCCCTTAGTGTACATGTAAACTAGCATTTTCCTGGTTCTAGAAGGGTCAAGGATGAATGAGGTACAGACTTGTCACACAAGATACAGCATGCCCCAATTCTATTTTCCTTGTGTATTTTCACAATATGACAGTATGTGTCGAATGAATTAGAAAGCAGCATGATTAATGCAAAAAGCAGGCACATTAGACTTTGAATTCTGGATCTGTCACTAATGAGTTATGTGATTTTAGTCTCATTGAGCCTCAATTCTGTCATCTAGAAAATGAAGATTTCCAATTTCCAGTTTGGCTTGCAAGGGGCATGAAAATCCTCACTGTATCCTAACAAGAAGTAAAAAGTTGAAAAAAGTGTAAATTAACAATTTTTCTTAGACCTATCGGAAAAGTGAGGTCATAGCACAAACCACTGTCCACCCCCACCCTACTACCCACCCCCACTCCTCCCCTTCCCCACTCCCACCAATAAGAGAGACAAATGGGCTGATACAGAATAACACAACCTAGCAAAGCAGAGACCTTCAAGCAAATGGTATAGGGTAACAACAGCTGAACTGCGACTGATGAATTACTGGACCTCAGTGTGGACGAGCCTGAGAGATAGAAAACGGGGACGAATTCAGACAGGAAATCCCACATTTTGTGAGCTTTACCTCCAAAAACTCTACCAGGTTCTCACCGGGGAAAAGCAATCAGTTTGAAATAAAACAGAACATTCAATTCTTCTTAATTCTTCTATCTGCAAGAGAAACTGTTTTACCAGAATGTATTGGCAGTCTTATTAGAACTCAATCCACTTGGAGGAAGAGAAAGAACCAACCCCAACTTACTGTAGCCTTCCACATGGAGAAGGAAAATACCCAAATGCAGCCAACTCTAGACTTCCTGTTCTACCCTAAAAAAAAATAGAAGGAATAGCTGAGCAGCACCCATGAAGTTCAAAGTTTAAGGCAGACTCTCCAAAGGACTACGACCTAATCATAGGACTACAAAAGGCTCCCCTTGCCCACACCTTGCCACAAGAGTAAAGGTATGATTTGTTAGTTTTTTTCACCTAGTATGTCCCATCCCATTTTCAGGAAAAACAAAAAATAAAACCACAAAGCAAAAAGCAAACTACAGGCTAAAAGTACATTTTGAAGACACAAAGAAAACATGAGAGTTGAGAACTGGAATCAGATATTACAGAAATGTTGAAATTGCCAGACTGGGAATTTAAAACAGCTTTGATGTTATGGGCCCTTAATGAATAAAGTAGGCAATGTGCAAGAACAGATGGGTAATGTAAGCATAGAGGTGGTGTTTTAGTCAGCTTTTTCACTGTTGTGACTAAAAGATCTGATCAGAAAATTTTGAGGAGGAAAAGTTTATTTGAGGGATAATGGTTTCAGAGCTGTTCATCCATAGAAGATGCTGCATTCCTCAGGGCTTGAGGTGAAGCAGGACATCAGGGTAGAAGAATATGGTAGAAGGAAGCAGCTCATATGATGATCAAGAAGCAGAGAGAAAGAGACTCCACTCTCCAGATACAAAATATATACTCCCAGCCACACCCCCAATGAACCACCTCCTCCAGTCACACTCCCACCTGCCTCTAGTTACCACTCAGTTAATCCCATCACTGATTAATTCACTGATTAGGTTAAGGCTATAACCCAATCATTTCTGCTCTGAACCTTCTTGCATTGTCTCACACATGAGCTTTTAGAGGACATGTTGCATCCAAACCATAAAGGGTGAAAATTCCAAAGCATTCAAAAGTTGGTAGGAGTGCAAAATGGTGCAACCATTATGGAAAGCAGTATGGAGATTCCTCAGAAAACTTAAAATGGAATGACCATTTGACCCAGCTATCCCACTCCTCAGTTTGTACCCAAAGAACTTAAACTCTGCATACTACAGTGATGCAGCCACATCGATGTTTATAGCAGTTCAACTCACAATAGTTAAACTATGGAACCAACTTAGGTGCCTTTCAGCACATGAATGGAAAAAGAATAAAGAAAGGTGGTGTGTGTGTGTGTGTGTGTGTGTGTGTGTGTGTATATATATATATAAATGAATAATGAAATATCACTCAGCTTTAAAGAATCTAGGATAACCACTAAAAAAAGGTTTTTTTAAAGATGTGTGATTACAGAATGAATCAAACAACATTGCCCTATGTAAATTTATGATTTTTAATAAAAAAAGATGTATGATTACCACACTAATAAAAGAGAGAAAACTGTAATCAGATAAAAGACTGAACTAAAACCACAAAAGTAACAAGAAGAATGAATGACAAAAATAAGAACAAAGGACAAGGGCAAAGAAAAAAATTCAGTAACAAATGTGTTAGATATTAATTCAACTGTACAATAATAACCATAAACGTGAATATTCTGAATACACCAAATAAACAACTCTACTGACTGGAACAAAAAATAAGAGCCAATTCATAAAATTAAGAAGCTTGCTGGGTGGGGTGGTGCATGCCTATAATCCCAGCAGCTTGGGAGGTGAGGCAGGAGCTGTCAAGTTCAAAGCCAGCCTCAGCAGAAGCGAGGCACTAAGCAACTCAGTGAGACTCTGTCTCTAAATAAAATACAAATAGGGCTGGGGATGTGGCTCTCAATCATTGAATGCCCCTGAGTTCAATCCCCGGTATCCACCTCCCCCCCAAAAAAAAATAAAAAACAAACTCCTACACAGCAAAAAAAAATGATAAAGAACATGAAGAAAGAGCCTACATAATGGGAGAAAAGCTTTGCCAGCTACTCCTCCAGTAGGGGATTAATATACAGAAAGAACTCAAAAAGCTTAACACACAACACACACACACACACAAACCCAATGAATAAATGAGCAAAAGAACCTGGCAGACACTTCTCAAAGGAAGAAAATACAAATGGTCAACAAGTACAAGGAAGAATTTTCAACATCTTTAACAATCAGGGAAATGCAAATCAAAACTACATTGAGGTTCCATCTCACCCCAGTTAGAATGACCATGGTCAAGAAAACAAATAATAATACACACTGGTGAGAATGCAGGGGAATAAATATATTCATACATTGTTGGTGGGACTGAAAATTAGAGCAACCTCTTTGGAAAGCAGTATGGCAATTCCTCTAAAGACCTGGAATAGAACCACCATGTGACCCAACTATCCTGCTTCTTGGTATTTATCCAAAAGAACTAAAATCAGCATAGTATCATGATATAGACAAATCGAGTTGATAGCAATACAATTCACAATAGCCAAGTTATGGAACCAGTCCAGGTGCCCATCAACAGATGAATGGACTAAGAAAATGTGGTACATATACACAGTGGACTTTTACTCTGTCATTAAGAATGAAATTTTGCACTTTCTGATAATGGATGGAACTGGACAACATCATGCTAAGTGAAACAAGCCAGAGTCAGGAAGTCAAGGGTCAAATATTTTCTCTCATATGTAGAAGCAAGAGTAAAATAAGGGGAAAATAGAGCAGGTTTGGATCTCATGAAAATAGGGGAAAGATCAGTGGAGAAGAGTAAGAAATGGGTAAGGAGAAAATGTGGGGTGAAATTTGACAAAATTACACTATGTCCATGCATAAATATGCCATAGTGAATTCCATCTTTATGTATATCTATAAAACACTGTTAAAAACCAATAAACAAGAAGGAGGTAAACCAGTACAGTAGAGAAAAATGAATAGAGAGAGGTAAGAAAGGAGGGAAAGAGGAAGTCCTGGGAACTGAAATGTAACACATTAAATTCTACGCATGCATGGTTACATCAAAATGAACCTGATTTTATGTATAACTACAATGTGCTACTAAAAGCATTGAAAATAAGGCCCAGTTACATATTATATTCAAGAAAACCACTTTAAATATAAAGACAATAAATTAAAGAGTAAAGGGTTGGAGAAAGATACATTAGCACTAAATAAAGTCTGAAGGAATGAATTAAATCAGACAGAGCAGATTTCATAGCAAGGAATGTTATCTGAGATAAAGAGGATCACTCCATAATGAAACAGGGTCAATATTTATTATGTAGGTGTCTAACAAGAAGGTGTTAACATTTCTAAAGGAAAGACCGATAGAAGTTCAAGGAAACTGCAGAAAAATCCAAGATTTTAGTTGGAGACTTTGACACCCTCTAATCAAAAATGAACAGGTTCAGTGAGTGGAAAATCATTAAGGATATTGTTTAGCTCAACTGCATCATGAATCAACTAGACATAAACACATCTACAGATGTAAGCTACTACTTCCAGCAGCAGCATATATACCCTCCTCAAGTTCACAGGGAACATTCACCAAGATAGCTCCATTCTGGATCATAAAACACACTTTAACTAGTTTAAAAGAATAGAAATAATACAAAGTCTGCTCTCAAACCACAATGGAATCAAACTAATAATCATAAAGGAAGCTGGAAAATCTCCAAATACTTAAAAAATCAAACTACCCACTTCTATATAAGCTATGAGTCAAAGAAGAAATCTCAAGAGAAATTTTAAAATACATTGAACAAAACAAAAATGAAAACACAATGTATCAAAATTTGTGCCATGCAGCAAAAAGTAATGCTTACAGGGAAAAACATTTACAACAGTGAATTCATATACCAGAAATGAGGATAGTTCTAAAAGCAATTATCCAAGCTTCCTCTTACAGAAGTACGAAAAGGAGAGCCAGTTAAACACAAAGTAAGCATAAGAAAATAAAAATTTAAGTAGAAATCAGTAAGTTTTAAAACAAAAATATTTTAAAACTAAAAGCTGATTCTTTAAAGATATCAAAAAAAAAATCAGTGAGCCTCTAGTCATGCTAAGAATAAAACAGGAAAGTGTATACATTACTATGATTATAGATTAAAGAGGAAACATCACTACAGATCCCATGGATGTAAAAAAGATGTAAAGGAATACTCTGAACAGCTCTGTGGCTACAAATTTGATGACCTTAATGGAATACACCAATTCCTCAAAAGACACAATCTGCCAAAAATCACACAGGAGGTGAAAAATCTGAATAGGCTTATTTCTATTAAAGAAATTAAATCAATAATGAATGATCTTCCAAAAGGGGAAGCATCAGGCCCAAACAGGTTCACTAGTGAATCATACCAGGCACTTAAGGATGAAATTATACCAGCTCTCTATCCTCTCTTCCAGAAGATTGAAACAGAGGAATTATGCCCTGGGTGGCCAACATTATTGTATACCACAACCTGATGGGAGTTATAAGAGCACTATAGACCAATATTCCTCACAAACACAGATGTAACTATCCCCCCAAAATCTTACCAAGAGTTAGAAAATCAGCCATTTGGCAGGGCATGGTGGTGCATGCCTATATCAGCGACTCAGAAGGCTGAGGCAGAAGAACTGCAAGTTCAACCCCTTTGCAATTTATTGAGTCCTAAGCAACTTAGCAAGACCCAGTCTCAAATACTAATAAATAATGAAAATGGCTGATTAGGTCATGCAGTGGCCTAATTGAACCCCAGGGTTCAATCCCCAGTACCAACAACGATAAACAAATATCAAATATCTCAGTGATAAGAGAATGAAGTTTCAGTTTGAGCTTAGAAGAAAACCTAATCAGATAAAAAAAGGATTAAGAATTACAGAACATGGGCTGGCGCTGAGTCGCCCATCCCGCCCCTACACCAAGGATGGAGGCCAGTAGCTGAGCCTGCCTGCCTTAGAAGATGTTAAGAAGTCATGAACGGAACCACCAGGTATTATGGGATATCATGAAAAGACCGAATTTAAGAAGTATTGGGATTGAGGAAGGCACAGAGATACAAACCAAAGGCATGAACTAACTGTTCAATGAAAAAATATCAGAAAATTTCCCAAACCTGCAAAATGAAGTGGAAAATCAAATACAAGAGGCTTACTGAATACCAGGTGCACAAAATTACAACAGATCCACACCAACACACATGATAATGAAAATACCTCACATACGAAATAAAAATAGAATTTTAAAGGCTGCAAGAGAAAAGCATCAGATTACATATAAGGGGAAACCAATATGGATATCATTATATTTCTCAGCCTAGACTCTAAAAGCAAGAAGGGAACAATATATTTCAAGTTCTGAAAGAACACAAATGCCAACCAATCCTATACCCAGCAAAACTAACCTTCAGATTTGACAATGAAATAAAATTTTTCCATGATAAACAAAAGTTAAAAGAATTTATAAATAGAAAGCATGCACTACAGAACAGAATGTACTATACAGAACATTCTCACCAAAATATTTCATGAGAGGAAGTGAAAAGCAACAATACAAGTCAGCATAGGGAGGAACTACCCTAAAGGAAAAGCCAATCTAAGGAGAAACCAAGTGGAGTTAAAAATAAAAAACAAGCCAAAATGACCAAGAATACAAATAATATTACAATAATAACCCTGAATGGCCTAAACTCAATAATCAAAAGACATAGACTGGCAGATTGGATTAAAAAGAAAGACCCAACAATGTGCTGCCTTCAAGAGACTCATCTCATAGAAAAAGACATCCACAGACTAAAGATGAAAGGATGGGGGAAAACATATGATGCGCATGGACAGTACAGAAGCAAGGGTCTCCATCCTCATATCAGATAAAGTGGACTTCAAACCTAAGTTAGTCAGAAGAGATAAAGAAGGACATTTCATACTGTTTAAGGGAAGCATAAAATAGCAAGATAAAACACTTTTAAATATTTATGCCCCAAAGAATGGAGCATCTAGTATATCAAACAAAACCTTCTCAATTTTAAGAATCAAATAGACCAAAACACATTAATAGTGGGGGACTATAACACACCACTCTCACTACTGGATAGATCCTCCAAACAAAAACTGAACAAAGAAACTATAGAACTAAATAATACAATCAATGATATAGACATAACAGACAAGAATAGAGTATTTCATCTGTCATTGAATGAATACATCTTCTTTTCAGTAGCTAATGGATCATTCTCCAAAACAGACCATATGCTATGCCACAAAGAAGCCATTAGTAAATATAAATAAATAAATAAAGATACTACCTTGTGTACTTCAGACCATAATCGAATGCAATTGGAAATCATTGATAAAATAAAAAACAAAAACTACTCCTACACCTGGAGATGAAATACTATACTATTGAATGATGCAATTATAACAGAAGATATCAGGGAGGAAATAAAATGTTCTTAGAGGTCAATGAAAATGACACAACATATCAAAAATCTCTGGGACACTCTGAAAGCAGTACTAAGAGGAAAGTTCACTGCACTGAGCTCATACATTAAAAAAATAAAAAGTCAACACCTAAATTACATCACAAAGCCCTAGAAAAAGGAGAACAGATCAACACCAAAAATGGCAGAAGACAGGAAATAATTAAAATCAGAGATTAAATCAATGAAATTGAAACAAGAGAAACAATTCAAAAAAATTGGCAAAACAAAAAATTGGTTCTTTGAAAAAGAAAACAAAATTGATAAACCCTTAGCCACACTAATGAAGAGGAGAGAGAAAACTCAAATTACTAGAATTTGTGATGACAAAGGAAAGATCACAACAGACACCATTGAAATACATAACATCATAAGAAGCTACCTTGAAAATCTATACTCCAACAAAATAGACAAATTTTTAGAAACATATGATCCTCCCAAACTGAATCAAGAAGAGGTACATAATTTAAAAAGTTCAATTTCAAGCACAGAAATAGAAGAAGTCATCAAAAGCCTACCAACCAAGAAGAGCCCAGGACCAGATGGATTCTCAGCCAAATTCTATAAGAACTTTAAAGAACTAATATCAATACTCCTCAAAGTATTCCAGGAAACTGAAAAGGAGGGAACCCTTCCAAACTCAATCTATGAAACTAGTATCACTCCAATACCAAAAGCAGACAAAGATGCATCAAGGAAAGAAAACTTTAGACCAATATCCCTGATAAACATGGATGCAAAAACCCTTAATAAAATTCTGGGATTGCACAGAAAAACATATTAAAAAGATAGTGCACCATGATCAAGTGGGGTTTATCCGAGGGATGCAAGGTTGGTTCAACATCTGGAAATCAATAAAGGAAACTCATCACATCAATAGACTTAAAGTTAAGAATCATGTGATTATTTCAATAGATGCTGAGAAAGCATTTGATAAAATACAGCATCCTTTCATGCTTAGAATACTAGAAAAAATAGGGATAGTAGGAACATACCTCAACATTACAAAGGCTATCCATGCTAAACCCATGGCCAACATTATTCTAAATGGAGAAAAACTGAAAGCATTTCCTCTAAAAACTGGAACAAGATAGGGATGCCTCCTTTCACCACTTCTATTCAATATCATCCTTGAAACACTAGCCAGAGCAATTAAACAGACCAAAGAAATTAAAGGGCTGTGAATAGGTGAAGAAGAACTACAGCTGTCACTATTTGCTGATGACATGATTCTATATTTAGAGAATCCAAAAAACTCCACTAGAAAACTTCTAGAACTAATAAATAAATTCAGCAAAGTAGCAGGATATAAAATCAATACTCATAATCTAATGCATTTCTATTCATAAGTAATGAATCCTCTGAAAGAGAAATTAGGAAAACCATTCATAATAGCCTCAAAAAAAATAAAATACTTGGGAATCAATCTAACAAAAGTAGTGAAAGACCTGTACAATAAGAACTACAGAACACTAAAGAAAGAAATTGAAGAAAACCTTAGAAGATGGAAAGATCTCCCATGTTGTTGGATAGGCAGAATTAATATTATCAAAATGGTCATACTACCAAAGGTGCTATACAGATTCACTGCAATTCCTATTAAAATCCCAATGACATTCCTCTCAGAGAGAAAGCAATCATGAAATGCATCTGGAAGAACAAGAGACCTTGAATAGCCAAAACAATCCTGAATAGAAAAAGTGAAACAGGAGGTATCACAATACCAGATACTAAACTATACTACAGAGCAATAGTAACAAAAACAGTATGGTATTGGCACCAAAATAGATAGGCAGACCAATGGTACAGAATAGAAGACACAGAGACAAACCCACATAAATACAGTCACCTCATACTAGACAAAGTAGTCAAAAACATATAATGGAGAAAAGATAACCTGTCCAACAAATGGTGCTGGCAAAACTGGAAATTCATGTGCAGTAAAATGAAATTAAACCCCTATCTCTCACTCTGCACAAAACTCAACTCAAAATGGATCAAGGACTTAGGAATTAGACCAGAGACCCTACACCTAATAGAAGACAAAGTAGGCCTGAATCTTCATTATGTTGGCTTAGGACCAGACTTCCTTAACAAGACTCCCAAAGCACAAGAGATCAAAGCAAGAATCAATAAATGGGATGGACTCAAACTTAAAAGCTTTTTCTCAGCAAAGGATACAATCAAGAGTGTGAAGAGAGAGTCTACAGAGTGAGAGAAAATCTTTTCCACATGCACTTCTGATAGAGCACTAATTTCCTAGATTTATAAAGAACTTACAAAACTTTACACCAAAAACACAAAGAACCCAATCAATTAATGGGCCAAGGATCTGGACAGACACTTTACAGAAAAAGATATGCAGGCAATTAATAAGTATATGAAGAAGTGTTCAACATCTCCAGTAATTAGAGAAATGAAAATTAAAATAACTCTAAGATCTCTTCTTACTCCAATTAGAATGGCTATTATCAAGAACACATACAATAATAGATGTTGGTGTGGATGTTGGGGAAAAGGCACACTTTTACATTGCTGGTGGAGTTGCAAATTGGTACAGCCACTCTGGAAAGCAGTGTGGAGAATCCTCAGAAAACTTGGAATGGACCCACTTTTTGACCCAGTTATCCAAAGGTTTATATCCAAAGTCTTAAAATCAGCAAACCACAGTAACACAACCACATCAATGTTTATAGCAGCTCAGTTCAGAATAGCTAGATTGTGGAACCAACCTAGATGCCCTTCAACAGATGAATGGATAAAGAAACTCTGGTATATATATACAATGGAATATTATTCAGTCATAAAGAAGAATATTATTATGGCATTTGCAAATAAATGGATGAAATTGGAGAATATCATGCCAAGTGAAATAAACAAAAAACAAAGGCCAAATGTTTTCCCTGAAAAGTGAAGAATGATATATAATGGAGGTGGGGGGCTGGAGAGTGAGAGAAGAATGGGGGAACTTTAGATTATGTAGAAGGAAATGAGAGTGATGGGGGTATGAAAAATGGTGGAATGAGACAGACATCATTAACCTATGTACATTGTGTAATTACACGAATGGTATGAATCTACATCTTGTACAACCATAGAAAGAAATGATGTGCCCCATTTGTGTACAATGAATCAAAATGCGGTCTGTAAAAAATTAAAAGATAAATAAAAAAATAAATAAAACAATTAAAATAAAACTTACCAACCCAAATCCAATAGTGCATAAAAAGAATTATATTATATGTCATGACAAAGTAGGATTTGCCCCAGATATGCATGGCTTTTGAATTTGAAATAGCATTCAATATTTATTATTATCCTATATAAGCTAAAATCAGAGTATCTATAGGTATTTTTATTTTGTTTTGTTTTTGTTTTGGAGTTTTGTCCTTGTTGTTTCTGCATGATGAACAAGAAGGGAGTTGAATATACTCTCACCATGTAGTTCAGCAGTTGCATCACAATAATTACCCAGATGAGTGGAAAATTTATGTCCACACAAAAATCTCCACGTGAGTGCTTACAGCAGTATTATTCATAGTTGCCAAAACTTGGAAGCAACCAACATGTCTTTCAGTGAATTAATGACTAAATAAATGTGGTTCACCCAAACAATGGAATATTTCTCACTACTAAGCAGAATGAACCATGAAAACACAGAAGAACCTAAGCTAACAATGCCCATCTCAAAGACTGTACACTGTATGATTCCACTCCCTGACATTTTGGAAAAGGCAAAACTATAGAGACAGAAAAATATTTAGAAGCTGAGGGGAAGGAAGGATGAAGAGGTTGAACACAGGATTTTTAGGGAAGTGAATCTATTCTGTACGAATAAATACTGGTTTCCTTATTTGTAAAATGGAGAAAATAATACCAATTCCATTGAGTTCCATAAGCATTAAAAAGAAATATAGTGACCAAGTTACCTTCAATAATCATTATGCAAAAATGATTTTGAAATCAAAGAGCCTGCAGGATTTTGTCCATTTTCATTGTTGTTATTTTTGGTGATGGTTGTTGTTTTCAGATGAGCAAGGAGAGAGCTGAATGATTATCCCCAAGACTGTAGACAAGAGGACAGATATTTAATAAAAAGGAAAAAAGGCAATTAGGCTGAGTTCCCAAGGGCATAAGGTCAGAAGAGCAGGGTACAGATAAAGAAATGTTCATTGAGTTAGTGGACTACACTATAGCATTCCAGTGTGGTGGTAGTAAGTGCCTCTGAGGAAACTTCCAATTTAAACCATGGTGATGCTGAGTCACTACCTAAGGTAGACTAACTTATGTCCCCAAGTGTATCCAGAACCTAATTTCTGCAATTTGTTAGTGTTTTTTGTTTGTTTGTTTGTTTGTTTGTTTGTTTTTTGTATAGCAGGAAGGATTTTGCAGATATGAGTACAATAAGGATCTTGAGATGCAAAGGTTAACCTGAATTAGCAGGGAAAGCCCTAAATATAATCACAAATTCCTTATAAAAAGGAGAAGGAGAGAAATTTGATTACCAAAAAGAGAGCAGGGGTGGTGACATAACAGATGTTGAAGTGATATGCCTTGAGCTTGGAGCAAGATCCACAAACCAAAAACAAAGCAGCCGCTCAAAGCTGGAAGAGGCAAGGAAACCAGCCCTTCCCTCAGCCTCCAGAAGGAATCATCCCTGCCTGCACTTTGCCTTTCAGTGCAGTGAAACTGACCTCAGTCTTAGACTTCTAGAATGGCAGAAGAATACCTGGGTGATGTTTTCAGCTACTGTATTTGTTACAGTGGCAACAGAAAGCTAATGTGCCTTCATTTTGAAACATGGTTCTAACACAGAAACATAAAGCTCAACAAAGCAAAATAATGATGATTGGATCCTTGAGAGATCACATGCTCTGGCAGGATCATGCAGATTTCTCAGAAGAGAAGAAACAATCCCCACTGGCAATCAAGGGCTGAATGGGAGGCCACAATGCATCCTGCATTACCAAAATACAGGAAGGGATGCTCTGTCAAGTCATCCTGTACTTAATTCATTACATTTGTTTTAGCTAAATCTTAATATGAATTATCTATATCAATAGAAGAGCTCATATTGATTTCTTAACATTTAAATGCATCTTTTACTGCTCAATTCACAATAGCCAGATTGTGGAATCAACCTAGATGCCCTTCAATTGATGAATGGATAAAGAAACTATTATATATATATATATATATATATATATATATATATATATATATATATATACACACACACACACACACACACACACACAATGGAATATTACTCAGCCATAAAGGATGATAAAATTTTGGCATTTGCAGGCAAATGGATGAAATTAGAGAATATCATGCTAAGTGAAATAAGCCAATCTCAAAAAACCAAAAGACGAATGATCTCGCTGATAAGTGGATGATGACACATAATAGGGGGTGGGAGGGGTTAGTGTTAGGGTTAGAGTTAGGGTTAGGGAGGGGGGCAAGAATGGAGGAAGGAAGGACTGTATAGAGGGAAAAGAGGGGTGGGAGGGGTGAGGGGAAGGGAAAAAGTAACAGAATGAATCAACAACATTACCCTATGTAAATTTATGATTACACAAATGGTATGCCTTGACTCCATGTACAGAGAAACAACATGTATCCCATTTGTTTACAATAAAAATAAATAAATAAAAATAATAAATGCACCTTTTATATACCCTCCAACTTTTTTAAACCTGAGATAAATATTGTTCTTTCATCTGTTTGTAATGAAAAATACAGAGTGAATTTGGGATTTATGGCTTAAGGTTAAAATGTGGTCTGCATATGCAAATATTCAAAACCAGTTAAATCTACTCACCTTTTCTTCAATGAATTTCCCGTTTTGTAAGAGTCAGTTGCTTTGCAACAGCATTCAAGGGCTGCCAGGATCTGAGACATACTCATCGGACTCTGTTGGTCATCCTGTATCCTAATTATCCAAATAGATGCAGTCCCTTAGGGGATCTTGTGCTTCTTGCTTCTTGTCTTTGCCAAGACTATATTTTCTCCTTGAAGAGCCCCCTCTTTCCTCCATCAATCATTAGTAGACCAGAAAATGCCTACTCATTCTTTAGGGCCCAAATATGAAATATTACTACCTACATGAGGTTTCTTTGAACTGACTCTCAGTTCTCCCTCCTACAAAGTCCCTTATCCCCTACATAGATTTTTGGCTCCTAGTTCTCATCTACTTAGTGCAATGGACTCTTTCCATAGTACTAGCCAATAGGAAGTGGCTAAGTGAAGTCTGGGAAGAAGGCAGCTACCTGCTGGAGCACCACATGTACATATGTGACTATACAGAAATGCATTTAATGAAGGATAATGCTTCCTCATCCAGCTGTGTATATTCTTGGTCCCTTCCTTCATGGAGACTTGCTATTTTAGTAAGAGGCATCTACATTTGGTCTCTTTCTCCACAAGCTCTACATTTCTTTCTTTTTGATTTATTTTAGACTTACAATTGATTTTATTTCTGTTAAGTAACATTGAGAGCTGCCCCCCCTTCCTAGAAAAGAGATTTACCCACTGAATTCCTTCTTTGATCAATACGTCATACTCAACATTCTCCAAGTTTTTTTATTCAAATTTTTACCTTCTTTAAAAAAAAATACTTTAGCATTTTCCATATGCTTATGTTCCAATCAGCAGTCATCTAATTTCTCAGTTGCCTTTAATTTGTGATCAATAACCTAATTGTTGCTTTAAATTTCAGTATTGAATTCAGAACTTGGATTAGTTTACACACAGCATTTTATGCATGATATTGGAAAATCTATGTTAGAATCATCTCTGTACCATTTTTGTTTTATCATTAATGCATGGACCACTCAAAGGGCTCAATTTAATTCTATTCAATTTAATAACTATTTCTTATTCACAGATTATTATTATTTGGCAACTGGGCGTACATTTTTCCAAAATTAATTCTTTTTCTAAAAACAAGATGATTCAGACTCATCTTGATATATTCTGTTTCAAAATGTGAAATTTATTCATTTCCAAGGAGAAAGATTTCTGTTTAGCAAAAATGGTATTTCTGGTCAAAATCCAGTTCAAAGGGCACATAATATCACTCCACACAATTATTGGCAGCTATAACCTCTTCTAAGAGAAGATAGATTCCTTAAAAAGGGAGGGAAGCTCCTAAGTTTATGTTGATTTTCAAGCTGGTCTGTTTCTTTTTAAATTCTCCTAAATAACTGTGAAAAATTCACTATATCCTTTTATAAGCCTCCAGTTTTGGCTCTAGCATATGTGTTTTCCAAAGGAGCAGTGCTGCCCAGTGAAATTTCCTGAGATGATGGAAAGGTTCTATGGCATACAATAGTGTCACCCAAGACAATAGCCTTTCCATGTGGCTGCGGACTATGTGAAAGAAATGGCTACTGCATAAAATGAAATTAAACCCCTATCTCTCACCCTGCACAAAACTCAACTGAAAATGGATCAAGGACTTAGGAATTAGACCAGAGATCTTGCACCAAATAGAAGACAAAGTAGGCCTGAATCTTCATCATGGTGGCTCAGGATCAGACTTCCTTAGCAAGACTCCCAAAGCACAAGAAATCAAAGTAGGAATCAAGAAACGGATAGACTCAAACTAAAAAGCTTTTTCTCAGCAAAGGAAACAATCAATAATGTGAAAAGAGAGCCCACAGAGTGGGAGAAAATCTTTTCCACATGCACTTCAGATAGAGCATTAATTTCCAAAATTTATAAAGAACTTACAAAACTTTACACCAAAAATACAAAGAACCCAATCAATAAATGGGCCAAGGAATTGGACAGACACTTCACAGAAGAAGATATGCAGGCAATTAATAAGTATATGAAAAAGTGTTCACCATCTCTAGTAATTAGAGAAATGCAAATTAAAATGACCCTAAGATTTCATCTTACTCCAATTAGAATGGTTATTATCAAGAACACAATGATAGATGTTGGCATGGATGTGAGGAAAAAGGCACACTTCTACATTGCTCTTGGAGTTGCAAATTGGTGCAGCCATTCTGGAAGGCAGTGTGGAGAATCCTCAGAAACCTTGGAATGGACCCACCTTTTGACCCACTCCTCGGTTTACACCCAAAAGACTTAAAATTAGCATACTACAGTAACACAGTCACATAAATGTTTATAGCAGCTCAATTCACAATAGCTAGATTGTGGAACCAACCTACATGCCCTTCAACAGATGAATGAATAAAGAAACCATGGCGTATATACACAATGGAATATTATTCAGCCATAAAGAAGAATAATATTATAATATTTGCAGATAAATGGATGGAATTGGAGAATATCATTCTAAGTGAGATATCAAAAGGCCGAATGCTTTCCCTGATAAGTGGATGATGATATATAATGGCAGTGGGGGGTGGGGGAGTGAGAGAAGAAAGAAGGAACTTTAGATTATGTAGAGGGAAATGAGAGGGATGGAGGTATGAAAAATGGTGGAATGAGGCATCATTATGTACATGTATGATTACACAAATGGTATGAATCCACATCACACACAACCATAGAAATGAAGAGATGTACCCCATTTATGTACAATGAATCAAACTACAGTCTGTCTGTAAAAATAAAAAATATAATTTAAAAAAAGAAATGGCTACTGCAAATTAAGATGTGAATTTCTAAATTTTATATAATTTTAATTAATTCAAATTATTTAGCCACTTGAGGTTAGTGACTATAAACCCAGCTATAGAGGGTTTAAAATTAGTGTTAAAAAGTTCCCTTCCCTTTTTTCCCCCCTCCTACTTGACTCCCCAGCCTATCTACAAAGTGGATAGATTCAGCACTGCCTGATCACAGAACTACCATCTGAAAACCAAGAGATTGTTCACATCAGGATCTTTGCTCCCAGGGAAAGAAACAACAGGTCTTATGAACACACACCAATTAGTACCTCAAATAATGCTGCTGTGCAATATCAGTTGACAATAGCAATAAACATTGCATTTTTTTGAGGTTAAATCTAAATTTATTCTCCTGCTCTTTTTGGATGAAACATTATTAGCCTAACATTTTATTATCATCATATCTACTCTTTTGCTACAGTTTTTGTTTTGTTTTGTTTTGTTTTGTGTTTTGTTTTCTGTTTTGTTTCTGTTGTTTTTGGTACCGAGAATTGAACTCAGGGGAACTTAACCACCAAGCCACGTTTCCAGTTCTATTTTGTATTTTATTTAGAGGCAGGGCCTCACTGAGTTGCTGATGCTGGCTTTGAACTTGCGATCCTCCTGCATCAGCCTCCTGCGTTGCTGGGTGTTAACAGTCATTTTTAACATCAACTCCCAACATTTTACTGGCATTGAACCATAATCTCTAATGTTCACAGTGTCACAAAACTATAGTTTCCTAAGTGTAAAATGAATTGTCAGAAAACTTGGGAATACGAATAAAAGAAATTAACAAAGTGACAACAGTTTAGACTTGGGTGATAGTTTAAGGAAGACTCTGACTTCATCTACTTCTTCCCAGAAAGTGATTTTTACAGTCTGATTTCAAGACTTTTAACTATTACTATTTTATTTTCAAATGTGTCTGTTAGGTATTGATTTAGTCAGCTATTTCAATGCTGCTGTGACTAAAGCACCCAACCAGAACAACGATAAAGGAGGAAAGGTTTATTTAAGAGCTCATGGATTCAGAGGACTCCATCTATAGACAGCAGACTCCATTCCTTGGAGCTTGAGGTGAGGCTGAACATCGTAGCGGAGTGTATGGCAAAGGGAAGCGTCATGATCAGGAAGCAGAAAGAGAGTCTCCACTTGCCAGACACAAATATATACCCCAAAATCACAGCCCAATCCTACCTCCTCAGCCACACCCTACCGCTTCAGTTACCACTCAGTTAATCCCGTTATCAGGGGATTAATTCACTGTTTGGGTTAAGATTCCCACAACCCAATAATTTCTCCTCTGAACCTGTATGGTCTCACACATGAGCTTTGGGGGTACACCTCACCCCAAACCATAACAAGTTTCTCCCCTTAGAGGAAACAAGGCGTTTTGAAATTCTCATCTGCACAAATGATAGGAACTATTTGCATTAAAAATTATTGTTCAGTGATTTCATACTTGATTTCAGTGTGAATGTATCATTTTCACTGATAACTTGTTTAAAATCTTTCTGAGCTCTTTTTTTATGAAGTATGTGTGTATGAATAAAGTTTGACTAGGTGGTTGCATGTGTGAAAATTTAAAATCCAAGAAATTGTTCATTTTCAAAAAGGCTCATAGTTCCCCAAATTAGCAAACTGAAATGATCTTAATATGATTTAATGAAAATATTATCATATGTGAAGTCGTATTTAATATCACAGTATTTTTGTGTTTCAGGTACATTTGTCTTGTGAATAGCAACCTTGCTGTATTAGAGCTAATGGAGATTTGGGTGAACAAGAAGAAAACATACTCAGAACAAAAATTACCAGAGTTGATTCCGTAAACTTAAGTTCTATAAGGGAAAAAAAATCTTTGGAGTTTGTTTTGAGGATGAGTCTGGAAGACAGATCTCAAAGAATATACCATAATATTTTAGAGTTTATAAATTACCTACCTGTTTTTATGGACATTATCTGGGACATTGCCCTCCATGATTTTGCACCCTGGGTGCAACACTTTAGAAGATATATAAATAATATAATATTATAATAGCAAGGATATATTCTTTTAGGACATCAAAGCATTCATAAGACTTGTGGTCATTTTCCCCAACTGTGATGTTTCTTTCTTAGTTGGTCCTCCTAAGCTTTCTCTTTGATTCAGCACAAGAACTTCTCAAAGCTGGCTAGGCAGTATTGAACTTACAAAGATTCCATCAACAGCACAGCCATCCCTGTCTTTCTTGTCTTAGAGTAATTCCAATTATCATCTTGTCCAAACATCGAAGATAGATCCTATTTACCTTGCTGTCACTCATCCCGCCCCTATCCAAGCACAGACTTGTTCCAGTGCTCAAAGATAATTCCACATCTGTTCATTGAGATAAATCCTTGCAGATTTACTTACAGAAGTGAAAAGCTACTCCCATATCTAAGCCAAGTATTATTAAATCAATCACAAGTGGCTAAGAGACAGTATTTGTGTAAGATCCCATGATAAAAATTTAAGGGATGATGAGTTACTTCTTATACATGAGCTAAGAAAGTGGTTTCTTGAGATAGAATCTACTCCTGGTGAAGATTCTCTAAACACTGTTGAAATGACAACAGGATTTGGAATATTACACAAATTTATTTGAAAAAGCAGTAGCAGGGTTTAAGAGGATCAACTACAATTTTGAAAAAAGTTCTTCTAGGGGTAAAATGCTATCAAACAGCATTGTATGCTATAAAGAAATATTTGTGAAAGGATGAGTCAATGCATGCAGCAAACTTCACTGCTGTTTTAAGAAATCATCATAGTGCTGAATAGCCAGAAGCCACCAACATCAAGATAAGACCCTCCACCAGCAGAAAGATTGCAACTCACTGAATACTCAGATTATGGTTAGCATTTTTTAGTAATAAAGTATATTTAATTAAGGTAGGTACATTTTCTTTTTATGCTATTTTCACACTTAATAGGTCACAATTTAGAGTAAACATCACTTTTATATGCACTAAAAAACAAAAAACAATTTGTGTGACTCACTTTACTGTAGTGGTCAAGAAACAGAACTCACGATTATCTACCAAGCAAGCCTGCACTTTGTTTGCACCTTAATTGTCCCATTATAATATTACTATTATAAGTTGGAGGTCCACAGCCAGGGCAATAAGGAATAGTGTGTGCATTCCATGGACAATGGAAACCTTAATACTAATTGGTAAAACTCTACCATATTGCTCCCTTCATTCATAGTCAAAAAAGCACAACATATCCTGACAGCTTCCTTTTAATCTGGTTTTGTCTGTATTTCTAGAAAATCTTATCATTCTATTCTTTTTATTTTTCTTTTCTTTTTTATTTTAATAATACAATCAACTACATTTCTCTTTCTACTAGATAAACTTAATGCCCTTCCATCTCACTACAAAGTGACTGACTTCCTCTCTTAATTTTCTCACTGATCAATGCAGTAAGGTCAACCTCTAAACTTCTATCGTCAATTGAGTAGCTATTAAATATGTTCATTTGTGTCACTGGTCTAGGAGCAACTTGGAAAGAAGTAGAATGGTTTTATTATGTTATGTACACACACACACACACACACACACACACACACACATATAGCTCAAAATATATTTTCAAAATATTTTTAATTTATTGAAGAATTAAAAAACTAGTTTTCTAGAATTGTGAGAATAGAAGTAGTTGAAGGTAAAGATTCTAACATAAAAATGTTAATAGGTATAATATTTTCATAAGCTATAAACTCAGAGATGCAAAAACAATATTTTTCCATATCTGAATATCATTTTTATCTCAAGTCTCCATTTATTGAAGGTGAAGAAGGACTCTTGGTCCACTTCTTGTTACTTTTCTTCGCCAGTGAATTCAGGATTTGAATGGCAGTTTGGGGCCACCGCTAGCCAATTTGCTCTGAGTTTCATCTATGTTGTGGGAGGAAAGAGTGAGGGAGTTTTATACGTCAAGGCACTTGGGACGAACAGTGTCTGGACCTGGACATATTCTGTCAACGTGGACATTCAATGAGATGTGATCATCTAACCTGGTTATCAGGTGTCACCATCTGCTCATTCTGGTGTCTGCTGAGATGGCTGCATTTGCATCTGGTTATGCAGTCCACCCTGGGATTGAACTCTCCCCCTTATCATGGCAAAACTCTCTGCGGCCCAGAAAATCAGAGCAGCCGGTGTCCACTCTACCAGGACTGTTTAAGGTGGTGGGAGTGGCAGGGACAGCAGTGTGCAGGCCTTTCCTCAGGGACAGACACAGTCATCTAATGATAGTCCTTTCTTCTTCAGTGGAAAGGGAAAACTAGTCAGAAGACAATACCAGATGCTTCAAGCGAAAAACAAATACATCTATGAAAAAATAAATTTGTCAATTTAACTTTTAAACAAAACTAAAACATCTCGTTTGAGATGCATTTATATTGATGGCTAGTATATTTACATCACATTTCATAGTTGTTCTGCCTTTCACAACCATTATTTTATTTACTCCTTAGAACAGTCAACAACATATGTCAAGGACTATTATTCTTTTTACGGATGAGGAAACCAAGTTTCAGATGCTTGCCCATGAGTGACCAAGCTGTGGAATGACAGAATGGGCTTGGACTCTGGTCTTCTGACTTAGAGTCTTGTGTATTTACTGATACAGTGTTTCCTTCACTTTCTGAAATCTCAGCAAGGAGTAATTTTCTACAGTCTCCTTTGCTGCCAGACAATCACTCTAGGGAAAGTGGTACTCATTATTTTTCTGAAGGGAAAACACAATGTTAACTCAGACAACATAATAATTTTATGGTTTGAATAAAAAAAATTTTGCTCCTGTCAAATTCAATTTATATCACAAGACTAAATAAAATTTTTATGTACTGGGTGAAGGAAAAATAGAGAGAAAATGTCCTGAGTGGATGAGCTTAAATTATCTCCCATTGAATGAGTTCATTTCCCAGTGAGAGTTTCATCAGGCTTTTTAATTAAGAGCAAATTGTTCATCTAGAGTCAGTAATTTGCCAATGACCTCTTCTTAACACTCCCTTCTAAGGTGACAGAAATGACAATGGAACTTTCAAATTAAAAACACCAAGCTTTCAAAAGATATTGGGCCCCTCTGCTCAGTAACTAAGTCAGGAAAAGGAGGTGACTTGGGGAAATAATTACATTTTACTTATATTTCTCCCCTAAAAGAAAGACCTAGAAGTGTTTAAAAGATAAGAAGTTTTATAGGAATTGACATTAGAGATTGGAGACCTCTAATAATATATATAAATAAGTTTATGTATGCGAGTATATGTGTGTGTGTGTGCTTTTCCATGAAATTACATGACCATGAAAAAATTTAAAAGCATGCTTCTCAAGAAGTTAATATGATGTTCTTACAGCATTAGATGAAAGTGAGGTGGAGGGAGTGAGATGGGAAAATGGAAGAGGGGGAAAAGAGAGCAAAAATGAATTGAACTAAAAATAGAAACCATTATTGATTTGATGCCTTTTACTCTTTTAAGTAAGCTTTCTTTTAATTGAGTACAAATCAATATTTTGAGGAGAAATAAATAGAGCATGCAGCACATGAGGTACTAAAGTATTTGACAGCTCTGAAGAACAAACATTGTTACTAGAGAGTTGTGGGAGGTGACGCTGAAGATGTGGCAGAGGCCTGGTGAAGGAAGGCTTAGTCCAGAATGGTAAGGAACCTGGATTCTCCTGGGGACAAGGGACAGCACTTGGGGTGTGAGGGGTGTTAACTAAGAGAGTGACTGGCTAAGACTTAGGCTGTAGGCAGGTCATTCTGTTCACAGTGTTTTACTTGTATACAGTAAAGAAGGAGGAAACTTATAATCTAATAAGAGATGATGAACTTCTTACCAGGGCAGTGGTAATGGGTTTGGTTGGAAAAACAGAGTTCAGAAAGAATAGCTACAGCAGTTACTACTTAACATATTAGCTACCAGTACTACACTGTAACTAACACTATTAGTCCAGTACAACTATTTAATGAGCACATACTATATACCAGAAACTGTGTCAAGAATTACAGTTTTGTTTTCTTCACTAATTATTACAATAACCCTAAAAGATGGATGCTGGCTGCAGATTACAGTACAGTGTTTCAGGTGCAGCATGACAAAGTGACCTCTGCAAGGAGGAAAGAATCAAACAGAAATCACAATTTATAAGACAAACTCTAGCTTGACTTATAAACCAGTTCATGGTGTGCAATACAAACTACCTAAACCCAAACAACTTTAACACCAACTCATTCAGGTCCAAATGTTTTAAGATACGATCACAAGTTGTTTTGACAATGAATCCCCAGAGACTCACGCACATTCACACTAAGTCCATTAACTCATCCAAAAACTCACCTCATTTACAAACTAACCTTGCCCAGAATATACTTGTTAACTTACATCCTGTAAGTACTCCATGACTAACTCCAGCTGCTGAAATCTTCCAAGCCCCATCATCAATCATTAGACAAATGCTAGTCAGATATCAGAATGAGATATCACCTCTTACCCATGAGAATAGCTGTTATCAAAACAAAAAAAGAAAAAATAATAAGAAGTTTTGTTGAGGATGTCAAGGAATTAGAACCCTTGTGCACTACTGGTAGATTTGTAAAGTTGGGGAAAATGTTTTAAATAGTAATACCCTATGATCCAGCAATTCCATTCCTGTACATATACTGAAAAAACTGATAGAAGAATATTGAAGAGATACTTGAAAACTGGTGTGTTCATGCAGCACTATTCACAATAGCCAAGGGGTTGAAGCAACCTAAGTGACAATTGACAGATGACTGCATAAATAATTGTACATATACAGTCTAAGGAATATTATTCAGCCTTACAAAGGAAAAAATATCCTATCACACACTACAACATGGATGAATCTTGTAGACATTATGCTAAGTGAAATAAGGCAGTTGCAAAATGTCAAATACTGGATGATTCCACTTTTATGAGATATGTAATATAATCAAATTCACAGAAACATAAAGTAGAAAGCCAGGATAGGATGATAGGATATAGTTCAGCAATAGAGAACTTCCTACCATGTGCACAGCCCTGGGTCTGATCCCCAGCATAGGAAAAAAAAAAAAAAAAAAAGAAGAAGGATAAGAAGGATAGTGGTGTTTACCAGGGGATAGCGGGAGGAAGGCAATAGGGAGTTTTTGTTTAATAAGCATAGAGTTTCAATTTTCCAAAATGAAAAAAGTTCTGGAGCTCTATCACATAACCATGTTGAGAATATACTTAACATTATTAAATAGTACACTTAAAATACTTGAAATGTTAAATTTTATGTAATGTGGTCTTTATCATAATTCAAAAAAGTTTTTTTTTTTCTTTAAAATTCTCTAAAGCCCCTTTCTATAACCTCCGTTTTTGGAAGCTATGGAAACTGTCTACATGGTACTGCATCATGTCGATAAACTCAGCTCTGCAGGATCAGCAGGTGTCTCTGAGGAGACACACCAAGCACACCTGTCATGCACCCTCCATAGCAATGTCAAGAATGTAGGCTACAAAACCTGACACAGTAGAAGTCCTCCAAATCCTAGAAAGCCACTCACTAGCTGTGAAATTCTGGGAAATGTATGAAACCTTTCTGATTTTCATTTCTTCACCTATGTCCTGGGAATAAGAATATTTATTTCACAGGACCATCGTGGGTATTAAAGGGGATAATAAATGAAAATATCGGGCATAATACCAACTACAGAGTCAGATATATGGTTCCATGCCCATTCATAACTCTTCCCACAGCTCCCTCTATCTTGGATGAAAGTGGGAAGGATTCCTGATCCTCCATTCTAGTGCTTCCTCCCTTGCTAAACAAATGTTTAACAAGCATTTATTAAGCTCCTACTAAATGCCTGGCTCTAAAGTAGGCATTGGGAAGATGGTACAGAGGTGTTCCATCATAAAGGAATTTCAACTCCATAGAAGAGGCGAACATCCTCCCAAATAATACCAAGAAGTACATTAGAACTGTGGGTTGGGAAAGGTAGTGAGAGTGGAATGAGCACAAGGCCTAATCTAATATCCAGTTCCAAATTACAAGCCAGTGTTATCAAACTGCTTTAAAACCCCATCAGTTGGAAAGTTAGTAACAATAATAGAAAGAATAATTGCTTTAAAATGGGAGAGTGAAAATAAGCTAAATAAAGAAGCCAAAGACAAAACCTATTGACGTTGTTCCTTCTGCATGACACCTTTGTTCCTTTAAATGTAATTTGACCTGTTCAAATCCGGTTTGGGAGAGAATCCAGAAACAGTATGATTAGTTTGGGGACTTACACCCCTTTCTTCTCCCAAAAGAAAGAAGAAGAAAAACAAAATCGATTTATTGTATGCACACACTTACACGTATGTATGTGTGTATAATTTTTCTTTATACCATCTCTACAAAACATAATTAGTGTCCTCATTTTAAAGATGAATGAAGCTCAGAGATGTTCTACAACCTGCCCTTTGTTTCACAACTGATCAGTCTGTTGTCCCTGAATCCTGTGCTAATTCCAATTCCCCACTCTGAAAAAGCTGTGACTTCTCTTCAATTGTAAATATCTTATTTCCCTTCATTATTATTTTTAGGGGAAAAAAAACTAAGGATAATTTTGCTGAATAGTTTATAAAAATTGGGAAGATGGGACACTCAGTGACCCAGAGAATTTTAAGTTTTCAAGCTTCTTAAGTTCTTATAACCACACGGATCACCAAAGAAATGCTGTTTTAAATATTGCAGCAAGTTCAATTTTCTTTGAAGACAGTTTCTGAATGCCATGCCTGTGCATGTTGAAGGAAGTGAGATCTGCAAATGGGTATCCATATAATGCTGTGTTAACATTCACTATTCATTCTCTCTCCTGCTTCAGTGGTGGAAAAGATTAATATATCATTCAGTTAATACAGAGTGTAATTTATTTCCAAAGTGGTGTGTTTCCTTTACAGCATCAAATCTGGCAGCTCTGTGCAAGTGCTGTTCTGTCAGCTGGAATAACGCCTTTAATGAACTTGTCTGTGGCATAGCAAATGTGTAATCTGCTACACAACCTGCAACCCTACCGTTCAGACCCTCGTCATCTGGCCTACCAACTTCCACACAAGCTGCAATTAAAAAAAATAAAAATCCATTCCTGACCTAATAAACTGCAAGCCAGCCATGAGAATCTTCAAAATTAGTTCTACCTTGTTCATGTTTCATTCTGAAATTCTGCTGCTCCAACCAGGGTTCATGGAGAAGACAAGAATAATTCCTCCCAATAATTTCACCAAGCTTGAAATTCTCTTCCCATCAACAGACAATATTCTTCAGGTTTGTGTGATTCAAATTGCCCCTTCCAAGAAAATGAATAGGGTCTCACGGGGTCTGAACAGGGAGGTGCTCCTGGGGCCTTCACTGGGTAAGACATGGATGCTACAAAGATAACACTTCACAAGTAGGCTCTGCCATTCTTCCATGTTGCCTCATCCTTTAAGGGAAGTTTATCCATCTGTCCATCATGTTTCTAAGAATGAAAAAGGCAAAATACATACTCGAAATATACTTGCTTTTCCTATTACAATAAATCTGGGCTATCTCCTTTCATTTATTCATTCCTGAGCTGCTCTCATTCTGATTCTTTTCCCCTTCAACTACCACTAGACAATAAAATCTTATTGAGTTATTTTATGTGCTAGTAATTATTCTAGATGCAAGAGACTTCAAAGATAAGAGCGGAGAAAAATTATCTTCCGGAGCTTACATTCCATGAGGAGGAATAGATAATACACCAATGAAGGATGGTACAAAATGATAGGTACACAAGAGAAAGTATCTAAAGCTGGGAAATGGACGGCGAAGGACAAATCAATTACAGAGTCTTCAGGGAAGGTCACACTTTGGAGGTAATGTCTGAGCAAAGGCTCAAATGCAGTGAAGGAGAAGACTGCTAGTATTTGACATGCCTCAAGTAGGAATATCTTGTTGAATCAGAGTCAGGGGGAGTATGAACTTCAGAGTCAGGTGACTCCACCATTAGCTAGCGTGAGGATTAGCACTTACTTGTCTTCTCTGATCCTCAATTGTACAACTGTACTTTTCTCAAAGCATTTTTAAGCAGATTTCAATGAGATGACATACATAAAACCCTGGTCACCTCATACCATCTCAATCTGTGGGACTTGTATAGCTATGTGGTAAATAGGTTTATATAGAAATACATACATGGACATAAAATATGACAAATTAGGGTGAGCTTAGACAAATTAAAATAAGATAGAAGAGGACAGGAAAGAACAGAACAGCACAGATGGGCGGAGAGTAGCTACAGAAGCAACAGGCACATCTAACATATAAGGACAAGGCAATCCACCCTTATTATTTGGCCACCTCTCTGCTGACCATTTACCTGCTGCTTCCACAAATTAATTAGATTCCTTGCATTTGTGTCCTTAGCCTAGCCTAACACAATTTATTATGATGTTGGAGATGTCACTTAATGTTTCTTGGTTTTATTTTCTTCATCTTTTTAATAAGCAATGTATTCTAAAATGTTGCTATACCATCTCTAACTCTTATTACTATACATTATTAAAGACCTAAATTTAATTTTATGGGTTTCACCTCATCTAAATAAAGAAGTCATAATTACTTCTTCAAAAGGACAAAGATCCCTTTATTAAAAATCATGAGCTCTTTACCATTTATCAAAGGTCAATCATATCTACAAAGTTCTTGTGGGATAATAGAAACAATCAAAACAAGAAAATAGACAACAGTGAAAGCAGCAATTTAAAAAAAATTTAACAGATAAACATGGTCCAAGGTCTGAAGACAAGTATTTTTCAGAACACACTAATCTTGACCTCTGAGATTTATAAAATCTAGCATTTGAAAGTATCTTCCATATCAATTCTTTATACTCCTACAAGTATAAGATTCTTAATTTCAAGTTTTGAAGTTGGTTCCAGGCGAGTAAAGATTTGATTATAATGTAATTTAAAAATCACAAATCTTTAGAAATTATGTAAGCCAATTCCTCAGACTTCCATGAGATTAATAGGAAATTTATAAATTAATGAGCATTCATATATTCATGAGCAATTACTGAGAGTCTAGCATGTGCTGGCCACTGTGTTTATATCCAGGAAACACAAATGCATCAAAGCTTAGCTTTAGAAAAGCATGAGTTAGTGGGAGAGGCAGGAAAAATAGCTAAAACACAGAACAATAAACAAATTGAGCAAAGTGAATAGAGAATATAGGTTTGCTATAATACAGATATAAATTAATTAACCCCTGAGTGATAAGAGATTTCACAGAAGAAATATATTCAGTTCAGTAAGTTTTAAAGAAAGAGTTTGTGAGGAGAATAATTCTTCAATAAATGTGTATAGCA
Organism: Sciurus vulgaris; assembly: GCF_902686455.1. Taxonomy (NCBI): domain Eukaryota; kingdom Metazoa; phylum Chordata; class Mammalia; order Rodentia; family Sciuridae; genus Sciurus; species Sciurus vulgaris. The sequence continues at coordinate 79,705,041 of NC_136472.1, forward strand.
TAATCAAAAAAAGTAATAGCCATTATTTTTAGATTATAAGATTATGGATAATTAATAATTACTTTCCTTTCTTTCTTTTTTTTTTTTTGGTATCATATCCAGATCACATTTCTATAATCAGAAAGTGATATTGATATCACAAAATAATCTATCTGTTGTTAGTGGTTAAGGTCATTAGCTTTTATAAAATGAAAGCTGATGCATCCAAAGTCACAGTCTGATTCATTCTGTAATTTTTTTCCCTTCCCCCACCCCTCCCACCCCTCTTTTCCCTCTATACAGTCCTTCCTTCCTCCATTCTTACCACCCTCCTTATCCCTAACCCTAAACCTAACCCTAACCCTAACACTAACCCCTCTTACCCCCCGTTATATGTCCTCATCTGCTTATCAGCGAGATCATTCGTCCTTTAGTTTTTTGAGATTGGCTTATCTCACTTAGCATGATATCCTCCAATTTCATCCATTTGCCTGCAAATGCCATAATTTTATCATTCTTCATGGTGGAGTAGTATTCCATTGTATATATATGTGCCACAGTTTCTTTACCCATTCATCAACTGAAGGGCATCTAGTTTGGTTCCACAATCTGGCTATGGTGAATTGAGCAGCAATGAACATTGATGTGGCTGTATCTCTGTAGTATGCTGATTTTAAGTCCTTTGGGTATAGGCCAAGGAGTGGGATAGCTGGGTCAAATGGTGGTTCCATTCCAAGCTTTCTGAGGAATCTCCATACTGCTTTCCAGAGAGGCTGCACTAATTTGTAACCCCACCAGCAATATATGAGTGTACCTTTTTCCCCACATCCTCGCCAACACCTGTTGTTGCTCGTATTCTTGATAATCGCCATTCTAATTAGGGTGAGATGAAATCTTAGGGTAGTTTTGATTTGCATTTCTCTTATTACTAGAGATGTTGAACATTTTCTCATATATCTGTTGATTGCTTGTACATCTTCTTCTGTGAAGTGTCTGTTCATTTCCTTAGCCCATTTGTTGATTGGATTATTTGTATTCTTGGTGTAGAGTTTTTTGAGTTCTTTATAGATTCTGGAAATTAGTGCTCTATCTGAAGTATGAGTGGCAAAGATATTCTCCCACTCTGTAGGCTCTCTCTTCACATTACTGAGAGTTTCCTTTGCTGAGAGAATTCTATTTAGTTTGAATCTATCCCAGTTGTTGATTCTTGCTTTTATTTCTTGTGCTATGGGAGTCCTGTTAAGGAAGTCTGATCCTAAGCCAACAAGTTGAAGGTTTTGACCTACTTTTTCTTCTATAAGATTCAGGGTCTCTGGTCTGATTTCAAGGTCCTTGATCCATTGTGAGTTGAGTTTTGTGCAGGGTGAGAGATGGGGGTTTAGTTTCATTCTGTTGCATATGGATTTCCAGTTTTCCCAGCACCATTTGTTGAAGAGGCTATCTTTTCTCCATTGCATATTTTTGGTCCCTTTGTCTAGTATGAGAAAATTGTATTTATTTGGGTTTGTGTCCATGTCCTCTATTCTGTACCATTGATCTAACAGAATGAATCAAACAATATTGCCCTATGTAAATTTATGATTTTTAATTAAAATAAATTAAAAAAAAAAACCAAGTCACAGTCTGATGACATGAAAAGCAAGGTAATCTTGGGTTTCCTGGAAGCGAGTGAATACAGCCATCAGTGGCTTCCTGGTAAACTGCAGAAACAATCATGAGTTCCAGGAAGCGACACTACTGGTAGAAAGTTCGTACTTCATGCGCAAGTCTCGGCCACTTCTGCCTCTGCCTCCCTCTACATCTAATGGAACCATGCGCCTCACATGCCTATGGTTTCTGAACACAGCGTACCAGTGGGTGCTGCTCCTGTACTTGCCCTCCCTCTACTGCTTGCCGCAGCTCCACACATGAATCAGGACTTATCATCTGACATTTCTTGTATAATGTCTTCTATGCTATAAAGAAGATATTTGTATGGATATATCAGTTTTCTTTCCAATAAGAAAATTAAAGGGTCTTAAGGAAAAACACTGTTAGTTTTAAGGCCTCCTCAGTTTTGGACTTCTCCTTGTTTGGGAACCCCCTCAGACCAGTTCCTTCTGTAGCTCCACCCCTCAATGATGCTCCTGAACATCTTGTTCACTTTCTGTTCTTCCTCAGTTTCATTTGCTCACCTTAAGGCCTGGCCTCATGGATCCCTTTGATGACTGGATTTCCCAAGAGAACTGAAGCACTGGGTAGTTTTTAATCCAAGAACATCATTCCTTTGAAAGGCTATTGGTTCTATTATTCTGACCAGAAGTTTTGTCTGACTATGGAGTAATTTAGATTGATTTTAATGCATGCCTTTAGATAGATTTTCAATTAAAATGGTGCAATTATAGTTATTATTTAATAAATACAATTTGTGAAACAAAAATATCTTTGAGATATATTCAACTAATTTAATTAAATTCTTACTATGTCCCAGACTATACCTCATGGTGAGTGAGGGGATGGGAAATAGAATAAGTATATTCAAATAATGAAAAACACTAGATACAGAACTGTCTCTGGCATGAAAGATGAATACTTCATATACTCTGAGAAACTTTTCAACAAGTTTGATTCATAGAGTTTTATTTCCCATTTCACCCCACTTTTCAAAAATATATTTTTTAAAAAAGTAAAATGTCTCCAAAAAGCATGTGGAAGAAAATGCGGAAAATAGGAGACAGAATTTTATTGTATTTTTCCTTATGAACACAGTCAAAACTGATGATATAAACTTAAGCCCACCATTTTCAAAATATTTTACCTAAGGCCTCATATCACATCTAGTCTACTTAAGTCATTTTGCAATTGGAAAGAAATTAGAACTAAGAAAGAATCTAAAAGAAAAAAGTGAAAATTAAAATGTCATAAACAACAGCAATGACCAAAACATCCACCTAAGACAACTCTGGTCAGATTCTACAAGCTAACTTAGAAAGATTCCACTGTCTCTCTGGGTGTGCATTACCGACCATGTCTGAGAAGTTGCCCAGCCAAACAAAACAATCAGAATTCTTACCAGACCATGGTTTGAAATTGTCAGTACAGTCAAAAAAGCATGCCAATGAAAAGAGAGTGACAGTTCATCTTTAGTCACACATAAAATGAATGTCATTTGGCCATTCTTGAAAAAAGAAAAATTTGTACATGTAACTGACTAAAAGTACACAGCTGGCCAGGAGACTATGATAACACTTCAAGTCTGTCTTCTTTTCTTTTTTTTATTTTTAGATATACATGACAGAGTATATTTTAACATATTACTCATACATGGAGTATAACTTATTTTAATTAGGATTCCATTCCTGTGGTTGTATATGATGTGAAGTTTCACTGGTGGTGCATTCGCATATGAACACAAGAAATTTAGGTCCAATTCATTCTACTATCTTTCCTATTCACAGTCCTCCTCCATCCCCTTCATTCCACTTTGTCTAATATACTGAACTTCTATTCTTCCCTTCCACACTCCTTGTGTGTTGACATCCATGTATCAGAGGGAACATTAGACCTTTGGTTTTTTGGGATTAGCTTATTTCACTTAACATGATAGTCTCCAGACTCATCTATTTACTGGCCAAAGTCATAAAGTCATTCTTTTTATGGCTGAGTAATATTCCAAATTTTATTTATCCATTCATATGTTGAAGGGCATATTCAGAAAATGGAGGCCAGAGTGCTCAAAATAGTTGTAAGGGACAGTGGAAGAGTAGAAGAATATGATTACCCTGAAATATTAAGGGCCCATTTGGTGAGAATGATGAACTCAAATCTATGGGAAAATAATTCTGTCAGGGAAACTTCTCCAGAGGCATCATCTTCTCAGATATAGGTGTGGAAAAAAAAAACAATTAGGGACACCCAGCATTGGTGTTCTGTCATGGGTTGTGATAAACATCAGAGCAAGGACATTTAGGCCATTCTCAAAGTTGTTATTGAAATAATGACATCACAGAATCAAGACTTAATGAAAAAATGAGTAAGGAAAGGCCTTACAGTTTGGTGAAAGCTAAAATGTCCATGGAATGGAGATCTGTTTTAAGTTGAGGAATGGTCACAGGGTGGGCAGTTGAAGTTAAAAAGCAATAATTGTGGTGAAAATGGGAAATTTGAATTAATGGTGGTTTTATGTAGGCAATTACAGTGACAGCAATTGTTACCTGGTTACCAAGGGTGTGAATGAAAACAGGTGTCCACTAAAGACAGGTCACCTGCACGTACTCTGAAGTTACTGAGAGTGTCAGTGGCCTGCTCCAGAGATATAACTTTTAAATAAAATTCTTAACATGTCATATACATACATTCCTGTAATAATAATATAACTATAATTTTCATCATTAGCCCCCTAACTTTAATGATGAAAATAATGAAAGTTGAGTAACTTGACCAAGTCACAAATATTCTAAGTAGCTGAATTGATAGGTAGTAAAACACACATCTCCTGAACCTAAATCCTACAACCCCAAACTAGAGGACTCTGGAAGTGGAATGGTATATGCTGAGCTCATTTAGTTCAACATCACATTCACCTGAATGGCTGAAAAATGTGGTCCCCACATTATGCATGACACTTAAAAAAGGCATGCAGAGCAGGAATATGAAGTCCCTTCTCAATTTGATGTTCCATCATCTGAATGTCTTAACGTGTCTTTTGTGATGAATACGTTTAATAATCTTGTCCATTAAGTGTACTTGGTCCTAAAAAATATCTAGGCCCAGACATTTCCTGAGGCCTTTAATAATACAATTGATAATGTCTCAATGAAACATTCTCAGAAACAGAATAAATGTCATAGAAACTTGTAGGCCACTAAATTTGCTGGTTATTCTTTGTCATCACACATTACAGAGTTGAATTCTTTATGGGACTATATTCAAAATCATAAGTTGAAAGAGAAGAAATTTGATCTTGGTCCATTGAAGAAAATGATTCTATACCCAAAATTAGATTCCTTACTTTGCATAAATCCTATTTTGTAAGAGTGAATTAATTATCCATAAAAAGAAATGAGTAGCTTCAGTTCTATTTTAAAGCTTGATATACCCTCACCAGGACTGGAAATTGAAAAGATCAATCTTGCAATGAAAGGGAAGTTGTCTTCAAGTCATAAAAGATGTTTTTAGAATGACTGTCTCAATGAGGCATGAGGGGGGGAAAGATAAAAGGAATGTTGAAGAAACCTGGCACTTGCCCCCTGCTTTCTTGGGTCATGTTATTATAGAAAGAACAAATTTGGGACAATTTTTTCACCTACTTCTAGAATCTAGAAGCTTGAAAGTTACCACGATCCACTTCATGCAAAGTCCTTCACAATGAGAGAACATGGAAAAAAATGACAACTGGGCTGGGGATGTAGCTCAGTGTAGAGTCCCTGTCTAGTGTGTGAAAGGCCCTGGGTTCAATCACCAGTCACTCACACACCCACTCAGGCACATGGACATGCACATATACCCAGAAAGAAAAAGAAAATAAAATATTGATTCTTTTTGCCACCAAATATCCATTTAGCCTGATGTTTCTTTGGCTATTTCATTCATTCTTCATCATTTGACCATGTGAGTCAGATGGAACTGCAGGATCCAAGCTCAGATCATGGGACCTAATCTACTACTCTGCCCCTGTCCTTCAGGATAGGCACATGACTTGAGCCAAATGAATCAGTACCAATCAGAGCACATCCTGGGGACTCTGCTTGAATGATAAAGAAAAAAGCATTCTTCTGGAATTAGATTCAGAAAGACATCATTAGGAACTGTCTTGAACACTAGAGGGAAAACCCTCTGAAAACACAGCCAACATAGAGGAGGTAAAGTCAAGGCATAGAAAAATAAACAAAAGGGAAATCACACAACAGGTCACACAGTAGCAAACTGTGTACTTTGAACACAGGCGTACTCAAACTCTTTCTCTGGAATGTAAGGAATATCGTGCAAACCACTATGTTCTTGTAGTGCTGTTTAGTTAAGTTTTTCCATTAAGAGCATATGAGTCCTGCCTGTCATAGTGACCCAGAATCTACTTTGCAACTAAAGACTAACATTCTGAAGATACATGCTGAAGGACAGAAGCCCAAGATATGATTCATCAAGCTATGTTAACCTAAACTTGTGGCTACAAATATCCAAATCATCCTCAAATTTTAAGAGGAGATAGGATATGATTTTGAAGGACAGTTCCCCTGTTTAACAAAACTGAGTAAGTAATTTGGGAATAATAATAGTAATAATTTACAAAATTATTTAACATAACATCAGATAGTGCATGTTCAAATCCTAAAAGAGTAGGCTTGTCAGTCATTGGGAACATTATTCTCTGTTGGTTTGTGCAGCTCTCCTGTTATTCACTAAGCTTCTCAAAGTTATCTCTGTCTCTACACTGGTCCTGAACCTTGCGTAGAGTAGTAATCATTGCTGGTTAAATAAATAGTAAATAGTCTATATTTAGAATGACTATATTGTCCCAAAACAGTATCTGTTACATCTTATAGTTTTGAGTCTTTATTCTCAAAAGTGTTGCTGAGATGATAAATTATATGGTAACCCTACTTATACTATTCTTATTCCTTCTTTTTAAACCATTTTCCCTAGCTTTAATGCAAGTAGGCTTTTTTTTAGTAAGAAATTGTTTTTATTTGGTGTGTTATAATTATACATAAAAGTGAGATTCATTTTTATTTTTACATATTTATGCATATACATAATGTAATTTTGGTCAATTTTATTCCCCAGTACTTCCCCTTTCCCCTCCCCCTTCTCTTGGTCCCCCTTCTCTCCCACACTGGTACATGATATCTCCTTTTCTCCCCCTTTTTTTCCCCTCTGGCTTCCACATATAAGAGAAAATATATAACCCTTGACTTTCTGAGTGTAGTTAATCTCACTTAGTATAAGGTTCCTGCATTCTCCTGTAGATGACATGATTTTATTCCTCTTCATATCTAAATAAAACTCCATTGTGTATACATGCCACATTTTTCTTTATCCATTCATCTGTTGATGAACACCTGGACTGATTCTGCAACATGGCTATTGTGAATTATGTTGTAAACATGGGAATGCATATATAACTATAATATGCTGACTTTAATTATTTTTGATAACTACCAAGGAGTGGTATAGTTGGGTCATGTGAGTTCCATTCCTAGTCTTTTAAGGAATTACCATACTTAATTTTCATAGTGGTTGTACTAATTTGTAATCCCACAGTGTGCAAGTGTGAGTTTTTCCACACATTCTATTCAGCATTTATTATTATTTGTATTCCTGATGGTTGCTATTCCAATTGAAGTAATATGAAATCTTGAAATCTTGGTTACAGTTAGAGTCACATCTATTAATTCTTGGTATTATTTCCTAAGTTTTACAAGTCCTATTAAGGAAGTTGTTGCCTGTGCCTATATATATATTGAAATGTTGACCTTATGGTTTTTCCTACTAGTTGCAAAGTTTCTGCTCTAATTTCTAGGTCTTTGAACCATTTTGAGTTGATCTGGATATCCTATTTTGTCAGTCCCATTTGTTTAAAAGACTGTCTTTTCTCCAATGTGTGTTTTTGGCATCTTTATCAAGAATCAGATGACTATATCTATGTGGTTTGTCTCTGAGTCTTCTATTCCATTCCATTGGTCTATGTATCTGTCTTTATGCCACTTCCGTGCCATTTTTGTTACTGTAGTTCTGTAGTATAATTAAAAATCAGGTGTTGTGATGCATCCAGTGTTGCTTTTCTTGCTTTTTTTTTTTTTTCTAGTTCTGTGAAGGATTTCATTGGCATTTTGATGAGAATTAGGCAGTTTTTTCTTACTTGGTTTTCCAGAAATGCAAAGAAAAGTTGACTAGGATTATTCAGCAATTTTTTTGTTATTGTTGAATGCAAGCTACTATTTTAATGACTTTGTTATGAAGTAAGGTTTGATGGTAGAGGACAGAGCTGAATTTGGAGTTTAGATTATTTGTAAAGTTCAAATCCTGCAGTTCACCTCCTGGAGATCCTGGACAGCTCATAAAGCTTTATTTTCTTCATTTTCTGTAAAATGAGATTAATAATCCCTACCACATGAGAATTTGGGAGACAATTAAATGAAATACTAGAAAAAAAATCTAAATGCTTTAAAAACTCTATTGCTATGTCAGTAAATGTATCAGTGCTTTAAATAAACAAGGAAAGGATTCATTCTCCTCTGCCTTGGTTACAACTGATCAAAATTTTTAATCTTGAAATTTATTCTTTTCAACTGCTTAACAGGGGCATGACTGACCTACTGGTGTTAGTAAAAGAGTTTTATTATAAAGTAAAAGGGTCAGGCATGGTGGTATACGTCTGTAATCCCACTGACTCAGGAAGCTGAGGCAGGATAATCACAAGTTCAAAGCCAGCCTGGACAATTTAATGAGACCCCATCTCAACATAAAAAGTTAAAAGGGTTAGTGGTAGAGTACTCAGTGGTAGAGTTCCCCTCAGTTTAATCTCCAATACTGCAAAAAATAAAATAAATTTGCTTTTATTTCTTTTCTTTACAAAATAAGAGAAAGAATAGAAGAAAATAAAGGGGCACATGTCACACATGCCTTTGTTTTAGCCTGAATTTCCTTTGTTCTGTAGCCTCCTCTCCAACCCACTAACTCCATCCATCCCATCCCCCCATGCCCATCTGGTGATTTCTTACATACCATTGGAAGTGCAGATCCCCTATCATCTACTCCAGAAAAACTTCTCCAGGTAGAGTTAGCCACCAGTTCTACTATGTCTCCACTGTAAGAAGTGCTCCATTTTTATTTTCGTACCTGCCACAGAGAATGGTGTTTATCTGTTCACGTGTTTTTCTCCTCCACTATGCTATGATCTCCTTTAAATAGGGGTCTATATGTTACTTATTTTATATCACAACAATCAGCATAAACAATTATATATAAAAAGTCTGTGATACATGTTTGGTGGACTGAATGGAAGTGATTATTTATTGAGCACACATTATAGATCAAAAAATATGCTAAGTGCTTTATATACATGGCCTCATTTAATCCTCTAAACAGTCTGAGACAGATGTTATGTTACCATTTTAAAATGAAACCACTGCCTCTCAACAACACACAAAGCTTCCTCATTCCATAATTCTTTGGATTTACTAAGTCTTAAACCTTTTCTCATTAATAAAAAAATAAGTTATAGAAATATAATAACTACATATTTCTTATTATTATTACTATGGCCTAAAAATAACCACTTTAACTGATAAAAAGTCATTGTCAATTTTGTGAGCTCACCTAGACCTGTTGATTAGCTAGAAAAGAGAAGATCATTTATCAGATTTTTGTTGACACTGAAAATCTGATCATTCCAAACTGCAGTAGAGGAGCTGTTCCTGAGACATTGGAGGAAATAAATGTCAGTTTAGAAGCTCTGTCTGAGAAATCTAAAAGCTGATCATGTTCTTTATCTGTTGGAGAAGAGCAGTAGTTAATCAATTTGAACTAGGAAGTACAGGACCAAGAATTACCAATAAAATAATGGTACCCATGATAGTCTAGCCAAGAATGAAGCATGGGATAGTGAAAGATAAGGAAGACATACTCAGATAACAGGACTGTAATTATAAGTGACTTTTAGCCTCAACAAAATTAATTGAGACTCTCTTGATAGATGGTTAAGACTAAGCCCTAAATGACATTGACTATGAGATATTACTTTCTGACACGAACTCTGAGAGAATTTCCCTGAAGTGAGTCAAAGCTAGATCTATTCCAATGACAATGCATGAGATGGATAGGAAATGTGTCCAATGATTGATCAGATGCTTGACCACAGGGTTGCTGACTATAATTTTTAGAAATTGAAAAGCAGTTTTTACAAGAAATTGGGCTTTAAACTATATCATCCAGGGAGGAAAGAGGAAGGTCACAAAGAATAGATAGTCTCAGTGGGAGGCAATAGATTAGTTTCTGAATTAATTTTTAAATTTCTCCATGATGGCCTATTATCACCACCTCTGATCATTCGATGCAGCCTCCACAGTGCCATTAACATTATCATCTGCAAACACAGAGCTGCTTAAAATATTTTAAGGCTCCCAATTTCCCACAGGATGAAGTCCTGCCTTCCTCATAAGACATGCATTGTTCTTCATACTGTGGACCAGATTTATGCTTGCAGGACTACCTCTTTTATTTGTAAAACATAACTCTTCTAAAAGTATCACAATTTTTACATGCTAAAAAGTACCTGAGATGTTCTTTCCCCATCCTACTTTTGTTGTGACTCCTATGCGGGTGCAGCCTTCTCTGTGAAGGTAGTTGTCATAGGCAGGACAGTGAGAGCACCTGCACACCCATCTGTATAGTATCATCCCTGTCATTATCTTTCTCTGCCTCCAAGCATCTAGCAGAGACCATGACACCTGACAGGTGTGTGTGTGTGTGTGTGTGTGTGTGTGTGTGTGTGTGTAGAGGGGGTTGTAGGGAGGGAGGCAGAAGTAGGGTAGATTGCAACTATCCTTAGAATTCTGAATTGCTGGTAACCAAACCCAGAATGCAAATAGATGTGGACAATAATGGACAATTGAATTCTGTTTTCCTAGGCCACAGTCAATGCCATATGGAGAATATGGGAGTAAGATTAAGCTAGAAGATCAGAATGCCTGTGCTCAAGAGTTTCTCAGTAGTAACCTATTGACATTTTGGCCATAGAATTCTTTGTTATGAGGTGCTGACCTGTGCATTGTAAGGTGTGGATGGACTCCCTGGTCTCTACAGTGTCTCAGATATCACCCCTTGGGGGTAGAAAGACAAAGTCACCCCCACTTAAGAAACACTGTTATAGATATAAGAACAAAGAGAGGGAGAGAGAAAGTCAGAGACAGAGACAGAGAGAAAGAGAGAGAACGAGGGCATGGTAGCCATGAAGGTATAACCACAGACATTTAAGGCAAATAGGCCTGAGACATCTAAGATGAATTTTTGAGGTTTCATTTATGAGGTACCTACAATTAACCAGAAATTTCCTCAAAACTCTGTTCTTAAACCCTTCAGAATTTTCAACTACTCAAGCGTCAGTTTTGCCAAATTCACCAAATCAAACAAGTGAAAATAATGAATTGTGGAAGGATTTTGAATGAGCACTTTTGAAATAATAACAGACATTTATCAAATTCTCATCATCAAGGTTGTGTTGACTTGTAACAAGAGCCAAGTTTACATTTCTATTCTGATTGGACTTTTTCTTTAAAGTATTACCGCCAGTCTTTTGTTATAGACTAGCTTATATTGAATGATTATAGTATGTTTATACACAAGTATTCGATAGGAATAAAATATAGTTTCTGGTCTTCAGGATTCATAGTGCAAAAGAAATATGTATCTGAAGGCTTTCTATTTGTGATTAGCTTATAACTTGGTAAAATAGCGCAACTTGCTGTCTCCTCTTCCTGAATCTTGAAATAGAAATAGGGACATTGATAGATCCCAGATTTCTAACATAAAATCTAAAAAAGAAAGGAAAATATCTAGGATAGCAGAGTAACTGGGTAATGGGAGAGTCAGGGGAGCAAGGAAAGAAATGGCAGTCTAAAGCAAGAGAGGGTCCATGAACCACAAGAATTCATTCCTTTTTGCACAGAGACTTTACCAGCTACCAAACTAGCTGACATCTTGAGAGGAATACTTCACTTACAAAAATAGAATATGAAACATTTACATAATACAAACGTTACTGAACAACCAACTGCTGTGGTTTAAATAACAAGTGTCTCCCTAAAGCTCACATATATAACAATGCAAGAAAGTTTATAGATGAAATGTTTGGGTTATGAATGCTTTAACATAATCGGTAGATCAATCCACTGATAGGGATGAACTGGGCAGTAACCGTAAGCAGGTGGGGAACGGCTGGAGGAAGTGGGTCACTGGGCATGTGTCTTTGGGGTGTATATTTTGTCCCTGGTGAGCCAAGCTCACTCTCTGCTTCCTTGTGCTATGTCCTGAGCTACCTTCCTCCACCACACACTTCTTCCATGATCTTCTGCCTCACCTGGGACCCAGAACTGTGAAGTCAGCCATCTATTGACTGAGACCTCAGAAACCATGAGCCAATAACCCTTTCTTCCTCTAATTATTCTGGTCAGGTCTTTTGGTCACAGAGATGAAAAAACTGACTAAAACACCTGCATACACTATTTAAAGCAATCCTAAAACACTAACCTGAATAATAATTAAAAATAAGAATAATACAGTCTCAAATAAATGAAGGAGGAGAATGGAGAAATGAAGAAAAACAAGAGCAATTGGCTTCAAGAAAATTAGAGCATTTAAAATAAAAAGCTCAGCAGATTGGTTGAATAGCAGAATGGATACATTTAAAGGATAAATCAATGAGCTTAAACTCCCCCAAAGGGCATCATGAATGACAGAGAAAAATAATTGTTTTTTAATTATTAATACCAGAAAAAACAAAAATTAATAATAAAAGGAAAAATTTTAATTGCAACTTAGAATATCACACTTGTAATAAAAATTTAAATGAGACATTAATAACAGTAATTATAAATGAGTTAAACTTACCTGAAAAGGCAGAGACTCTCTGATTATCTTTAAAAAAGGGAAGTGCCAGAAACATATTAACCATATGAGTTAATTTTAAAACAATACAATATGCAAAGTTAGGAAACAGTAAAAAAAAAAAATACATAGAATTAAGTAATCCAAACAAAAGTGATAGTTAACAATTTCATAATAATCAAAATATAATTTAAAGTGGAAGTCATCAGAACATTAAAGAAAGAGATGCTTCATACTGGTAAAATGAGCAATAAGTTGTGTTAAAGATGACATTTTATGTAAATTGAACCCAATTATTTAAGTCTAAATAAACAACTGACAAGCAGAGAAAATAGCAAATAAAATTGTAGTTGAAGATCAGAATACATACTCACTTAGGATTTAATAAAGTAATTATACAAAAAAAGAAAAATGAAAAAAGTATAAATTCTCAGAAGTGGAAACCTAAATGGCTTTAAATACATGAAGCCATGCTAAAGCTCACTAATGATCAAGGAACTGGTAGTACTTTATCATCTTTCTCCATATTTCTTTCAGAATCAGTAAATTAAGTGCAAGTGCAACAATACAGATAGATGTGAAACACAATTTACAGTGAAAAAAGTAGAAAATATATCTTGACCCTCCATGAATATGTAAATTAGAAACATAAAAAACAAAATGACATTGTATTATCTTAACAAATTGTTGCATACCTGAGAACATAAATTCATCAGAACAACTACCTGCATTAGATAGAGATTAGAAACAAACAGAATGAAGAATAAAATAATAAAATAGAACAAAAAAAATATTCTCTTGCATAGACCCGTGATGACTATCACCCCATGAATAGATGAATATGATTTAATCAACTCAACTCTGTGAACCAGATAAAATAAGCTGCATTATCTCAGAAGCAGAGAGGAAGGAGAAATCCCTTGAATGGTAAATAGTTGTAAATACTTCACAAAGGTAAGAACCACTATGTTGAATCTTCACAGAGAAGTAGAGTTATACTGGATAAAGAATGCAGGAAGAAACCTGTTTTAACGTTATTTCATTCTCGAGGACACAGCCAAGAAAGGGATCACCATAATTAGGGAAATAGAAGAACAGTGGTGAGTGCAGATTGCAGGATTCGGTGGACTGGAGAGGACAGGCACAGTTAAAGGAATAGGAGCAGGGCTGGTAGCAAGGCCAGAGTGATGGATTGTGTCCAGCTCGTGATACTCTTGTATGCTCTGCTAAGAAACCACTGAAAACCTACAGGGGGAGGGACAAAGGAGAGAATGAGCCTTGCCTGGTAGCTTACGAAAGCCATATGAAGAATTTCTAAGCTGTCACAAACTAGCCAACATGTCAAGATTCCAGAGCTGGAGAAGAGTAAAGCAGTTAGCTAAAATGAGGCTCCTATAAAGAATGTCTCTGTCACTCTGTCTGGGGTGGCATCTGCTATAACTTGCTAGAGACCAGCAAGTCAGCAGACACTTTGATCGTGAAATGATTTATGTCAGCCATCATGTGTCAGAGTGGCGGCCACACATCTGTCATCAAGACAGTGTTGTGTAAAAGAGATTTTAATTGCCTCTGGATTATAAATAAAATGAGCATAGCATCACAGATAAATTATGGGATCACTGCAATTTGCAGATTGTGTTATGAAGGACAAAATAAACCCCCCCAAAGGACTAAGGGGTAAAAAAGTTATTTTACTGATAGGAGGTGTGGGCATGAGTGTTTTAATAACAAATGGCAACATTCATCCTATGACAAGAGCCTCGATTCAGAAAAATGTCAGGCTGATGTATTCCATTTTCTGTCTTGTATTTAATCAACTGTAGAAGGTATTGATGGAAGAAGCAGGCTATAAGAAAAGGACTTGTGAATGTCAAATGTTAAAAGAAATATTTGCATTTAGGTAATCTCTTCAAATTCACTATGCATGATAGCCACGATTTAATGTCTCCGTACCTGCTTTTCACCTGTCTGTCTCTGACATCTCCCTCCCCTCTGCTCCTCACTATCTCTGCACACTATAAGCCCTTATGTTCCTCTTCCTCACTTGTATCTCTCACCTGCCTCTGCAGATCCAGTCTTCCTAGGATAAACACTGCCTGCAGGATATAGTTCCCACTCTTCTTGAAGTCAACACCCTTCATGATATTCATTCATTCATTCAGTAAATATTTACTGAACACCTACTACAGGCCTGGTACCATTCCAGACACTTGGCGCACATCAGTGAGCAAATCCTGCCAAGTACACTTGCTCTGGAGCTCATGTTCTATAGGGGCCCTGATTGTCACAGCTCAAACCACTCTCCCAGTGGATCTCTGAGCAAATGCAGACAAGGTTACTGATAGATCCTTACATACTGACCCAGTTTTTTGTTTGTTTGTTTTTTACTTTTGCTTGAGTTTTTACTTATATCTTCATTAACTACTTCTGTTCAATTAAACGTGTCTTTGATTTCCATTAGTATGATCCATCCAATTCTTTAGGCTCTAGTTCCTCAAACTTTGCTGCAAAGAGCCCTTCCTCTTCTGCACCTCAGCCACTCTTTCCCATGCTCCTAATCTCATCATTTCAAGATTCCAGCCTTTGAGAACTACTTCCTAATCTCCTGCTCTCCTCCCCCAGTGCTCAGGTTGCAACAATTCTCTGACATCACTGGCACTTCTAACAGACAATTGCTTACCATCAGTCCCCACGATCAAGAATACCTTACTCCGATAAAGGATACAGTGTTATAATTTTATATCTTATATCCATGTCTCTATGTCCCTACTCATACATGTTTTGTCATTTTATCCCCAAGACCTAGAACAGGTACCCAAATAAAAGCACAATTAACATTTAATCATCCCTTGCAATGTGCCAGACTCTGATCTAAAATGCTTTCACATGTGAGCAAATTTAATCCTCCCAGCAACTTTATGAGATAGATTTATTTTCTCCCCTTTTATAGAGGTGAACACTATTTTCCAAGTTTCAATTCTATTAGTGAATAACATAGAATTGGTACAAACATCCTTACTTTGTGAAATCTAATGTTGATTAATCAGAAGCCTAAAGAGCTTCAGTAATTATTCAAGTTCACACAGTTTATCTGAGGTGGAACATAGATCTAAAAGTTAAACATAGAAGTCCTAGTTCCATATTCTATTTACTTAACCACTACACTATCTTGGAACATGGAACACACTAGGTTCTCAAAAAATATTTGTAGAATGAACAGGGGTTCCCTGCTTTATAAATCACGCATTCCTTATGATCACTGGAACTCTTTCGCTCTGCCATTCTGCTCCTGGTCTTCCTTCAGGGACACTTGGATGAATACTTCCCCTCCCACAACTTGAGTAGAAGGAAGAAGAACATCTGATAATTGCCTTGTCTACACTGCTACATTTGAATCTTGAAAACAAAACTAGGAGGTAGAGTTATCTTTATTTCAGAGGCAATGATAACAATAATGGTAATAACAAACCCTTTTGAGTCTCCACTACATTCCAGTACTTATTTCAGAGTTTCATGTCTAGTGGTTTATTCAGTACTCACAATAGTCTCATGAAATAGGTAATATTGTATCTTTATTTTACACATGAGAAAACTAAAAAAATTAAATATTTTAAGAATGTGCTGATAAATAAGAAAATAAATCCTAAATAAAATTATAGTTCCTTAGTAAATTTATACTGAATGTAATTCAATACTCATATAATTAGAAGATACTTGTATGAGAAATCTCACTCAAAGCACTTACTTTAATGTCAGTAAACATCAATCCTTTATTCACATCATGATTATCCTTTACTTCTGCACAGAAAACATCAAGAGAGAAAATTTTCCAGACTTCCCTTGAAATAACCCTGATTCTGGTTCTATCCCAGAGCCCAGACATGCAGGCTTGGAAAGGAAGAGATGACAATGTGGAACCCAAGAAGCATGGACAAGGGCTGATTCATCTTTCTCTGGGAGGATGGCCATGGCAAGTACCAACTATCTCTCACCCTGCACAAAACTCAACTCACAATGGATCAAGGACCTCGGAATCAGACCAGAGACCCTGCATCTTATAGAAGAAAAAGTAGGTCCAAATCCTCAACATGTTGTTTTAGGACCAGACTTCCTTAACAGGACTCCCATAGCACAAGAAATAAAAGCAAGAATCAACAACTGGGATAGATTCAAACAAAATGCTTTCTCTCAGCAAAGGAAACTCTCAGTAATGTGAAGAGAGAGCCTACAGAGTGGGAGAATATCTTTGCCACTCATACTTCAGATAGAGCGCTAATTTCCAGAATCTATAAAGAACTCAAAAAACTCTACACCAAGAATACAAATAATCCAATCAACAAATGGGCTAAGGAAATGAACAGACACTTCACAGAAGAAGATCTACAAGCAATCAACAGATATATGAAAAAATGTTCAACATCTCTAGTAATAAGAGAAATACAAATCAAAACTACCCTAAGATGCCATCTCACCCCAATTAGAATGTCGATTATCAAGAACACAAGCAACAATAGGTGTTGGTGAGGATGTGGGGAAAAAGGTCCACTCATACATTGCTGGTGGGGTTGCAAATTAGTGCAGCCACTCTGGAAAGCAGTATGGAGATTCCTCAGAAAGCTTGGAATGGAACACCATTTGACCCAGCTATCCCACTCCTTGGCCTATACCCAAAGGACTTAAAATCAGCATACTACAGAGATACAGCCACATCAATGTTCATAGCTGCTCAATTCACTATAGCCAGATTGTGGAACCAACCTAGATGCCCTTCAGTTGATGAATGGATAAAAAAACTGTGGCATATATATACAATGGAATACTACTCCGCCATGAAGAATGGTAAAATTATGGCATTTGCAGGCAAATGGATGATATTGAAGGATATCATGCTAAGTCAGATAAGCTAATCTCAAAAAACTAAAGGACGAATGATCTCGCTGACAAGCGGATGAGGACATGTGCGGGGGGGGGGGGGGGGGGGCGGGATTAGCGTTAGGGTTAGGGTTAGGTGTAGGGTTAGGGATAAGGAGGGTGGTAAGAATGGAGGAAGGAAGGACTGTATAGAGGGAAAAGAGGGAAGAGGGGTGGGAGGGGTGGGGGGAAGGGGAAAAAATAACAGAATGAATCAAACAACATTGCCCTATGTAAATTTATGATTTCTAATAAAAAAAAAAAAAAAAAAAAAAAAAAAAAGAAATGACCTAAACTCTTCCCAGAATTTTGGAGCTCCTGTAGGATGGCATAATAGACAGATCTGTAGTTATGGAGTCAGAAAACTGGTATTGAAGTTCTGACTTTGCTGTATACACTCAGACAAATACAGTAACTTTACTTTTTTATTTATCTGAAAAATGTGACAAATTACATCTAACACACAGAGGTATTGTAAGGACTCCTAGAGCTGAATGGTCTAACTGGCAGCAAGATTATGTAAATGATGAAACATTATAACCTTTAAGAAACTACTTAATGATACTGTTTTCAAAATTCTGAAAGTGTGCCTAGCTACTAATTCAGTAAAGCATTAAAACTATGTTCTTGAAACTTTGAAGATTGAAAAGAACCAAACTTCTTTCTTTCTGATCTGCCATCTTTACCATATGAATTCCTCCTTCAGGGTCATGACATGGCTGCTAGGGGTAAAGCATAGACTTTCGTTGATTATATTGACTTCAAAGATTATATTGGCTTTATATAGTGAGTGGGGACATCTTTCCTCCTTTTGTTTTGTTTGTTTGTGGTCCTGGAGATTAAACCCAAGGCCTCATACATGGTAGGCAAACATTCTACCATTGAGCCCACTTTCCTCCTCTTAATCTTTTTTTTTTTTTTTTAGATGTTGATGGCCTTTATTTTATTCATTTATTTATTCACAGTGCTGAGAATCAAACCCAGTATACATGATGGGCAAGTGCTCTACCACCGAGCCACAACCCCAGGTATTCTTAATCTTTTGTTTAAAAAGTTTCCATTGTGCATTAACTTCTTTTTATTTATTTATTTGTTTGTTTGTTTGTTTTAACATAGATTTATTTTTAAAAAGTTAATATGTGCATTACAGGAAAAATGGAAACACATGCAAAGAACAAAGTTATCTAGTCACAATAGCATTTTCACTTCTTAACTATTTTAGACATTTCATGGGAAAAGTCATCTGGATATGGTTTCTTCTCTTTTTTGAAGGTTCAATGTCTTTGGTAATTACAGGATGATTCAAATATTTTATTTCTTTCTGTGTCAGATTTGAGAAGTTATATCCTCAAATGAATATATTCTAAAATGAAAAGAACTCTTTTCATTTTACATAAATTTATTGCCATCAAAATTTTTTATTTCAGTAGACTGTAGAAATCAACTCGTTTCTGATATTGTTTATATGTGTCTCGGCTTTCATTCTTATCAGTATCCTAGTAGTTTTTCAACTTCTCTCTGGTCTTTTTAAAGGATCAGTTTGGGATTTATTGATCCTCTGTCCCATTGTTTCTTTTCACACTTTAGCTTATGGTCGTAGCTTCATAATTTATTATACTTTACTCTTAGTGTATAATTTGTTGTTATTTTCTACAGTTTGAAATGAATACCTATTTTATTTATTTTTCAGATTTTGCTTTGCATAGTAGTTTAAGTTGTAAATCTCTCTCTAGGCAAGGCACCACTTGCATCCTATAATTATTTTTAGAGAAATTTGTGTTAAATTACAACATAAGTGTGGAGAAGCACACAGCACCTATGCTCGGTTCTATGGATTTACTGGAGTGCATGCAGTCCCATGATACCCCACTCTAGTGGACTTTAAAAACCACAGGTTACCTCTTTGTGTGTTTAGATTTTATATAAATAGAATTATATAATATTAATGTAGCTAGAGAACACTCTTCCACTCAGCAGTTGCATAGTATACACTTTTCTGTCATTTTATTTCTAGATTTTTTGGCATTTTGGCAAAATCTTTCATTAAAAAAAAATCTTTTTACAGAACTCCTAAAGTTGATAATATTCTAGCGTAAAAGTCCTTATCTTTTAATTGGAACATTTGGACCATTTATTTTGGAAGGACTTGTTGAATATATGGGTCTGAACTTACAGTGTTGCTAAGTGATTCATATTTGTCCTGCATATTCCATGTTCTCATTTATTTCTTTTTATTGATTCAGGTGCATCATTAAATTAGTTATTTTGTTTCCCCGGTACATGTTTGCAATTTTCAATTATTTTAGTGTTTATACAAATTATAACATGAATCCTTATTTTATGAATTACAGTGCAAATTAATGCATTATCTTTAAACTAGAAAAGTCATATGGATAAATCATTAGATCATTATGATGACCTTTATAAAATTCTTTGTCATAGTTTTGAGCTGACTAATTAAATTTTCCTATTTTGCTTCATAATAATTTTAAGTGAAATGAAAAATAATGAATTATTTTAATGTATCAGACATTAGACCATAAATTTTCATATATATTGAATCATTTAAAAGGTCCCAGGCTATATATCCTGATATTCTAACTTTACACATGAAGACATTAAAATAAAAAGAGGTTCTTGCTTATAAGAGAGCTGAGATTTTATTCTCTGATTTTCAAACCCAACCTTGGCTCCTTTCACAGTTCTATAGTTCCTACCCCAAAACAGTGAGATGTGGCCTGCAAGGTCACAAAAACATTTGGCTAGTCTATCTAGCTCTTAGCAACTTCCTGGAGAAAGCAAACTCCCCCAGAGAGAAGCAGTCTTAAATGAGTAGACTCAACTTTCTGGGTACCAGTCCTCTGCAGTGTCTACCTGTTAATTTTGCACTGTCTTGTTAGCTCTCTTTTATCTTGATAATCTAGGTGTTCTCCATCATAGAATTGATCCAAATTACCCATTCTACCACTACTGTGAGCAAAAGTCATAATCTACTTTATTCATTCAACATTTTATCTATAGTATATTCTCACATCAATAGCCCAGAGATTTTTTAAATAAAAACTACTTTGTTACATATTTATGCTCTTTCCTGATATTTTACTATTCTAAATCATTCCAGGTAAGGGTAACATTAATAAGAATTGATAAAAATTGCAAATAGAAATTAAATGATTAATATGAACCAAGCACTATGTGATATCATAATAATAGAGTATTTTATTTACCTCAGAACAATCTAGTATCTTGCTTGTCTTTACAAATGAAATACTTAGAGGCTCATAAAGGGTAAGTAGCTTGCCCAAGATCACTCAGTTAGAAAATGATGAAAACAGACTGCTTAAATGAGTTACTTGTTGACTATTGGAGCACACACTACCCATATGGTACCTGGTTAAAGGACAATTGCCACACAGGAGAAATAGAAAAGCCATGCAATTTTAATACTAGATATCAATCTAGATAGATACACATGTAATTACCTATAGAGATAGATAGATATAGATAGATAGAAAGATGTTAGGATAGGTATGCATTTTAGAAAATTTGCACCAAATTGTCTTTGCTCCAGCACTATATGGAAAGGCCATTTCGACCCTCCCACTCATTTATTGAAGGACCTTCCTTATGTTCATTTCCTTTTAGTAGGAATCTCAGTGGCTTCATGAATCCTCATTTGCATAGTAACTTCCTTGAAGTGATAACTGCTTCTTCACATGAACTGACCTTTTAAAAAAGCTAACTGGCAGAAGTGATGATGAAAATGAAGTCTAATGAGTGTATGAAACATAGCCAAAAAAAATAGACATTTGAGATAAATCAAAGAGCAGGTTGCCTAATTTGGTGTCAATCAAAAGAGAAGATCTGAATAGGGGTGGAAAGAGGGGGAAGTGAAGATGATCCATCACCATGGGAGGAAAGGGTTAGTGAATTCTACCCTAGAAAACAGAAAAGTGATAAGAAAAAGGAGTGGAGAGGTGATACAGAGCCATTCAAAAATGGAGAAAGGAAAACAGTTTATGAGTAAGTAGATCTAACTCTAGTCTCATTTTAAAGATTGGAAACAAGTATAATTAACCCAGTTGAAAGTCCAAGGGTTTGATTACTATGTCACCTCCCAGTCCCTACAAATTTCAAAACATAGAAACATGGTAATAAAAGGAGACATTATCTGGAAGATATCAAAATCGTGAACTCGCTCTCATTCAGGGAGACTTTGAGGTGAGGAAACTCAGATAAGAGAGGGATGAGACTCAGAAAAATTTACATTTAAAGTAAGTAAAGCTTTTTACATGTAAAGTATTCCTCAATAAACCTGAAGTTCAAAAAAAAATTTTTTTAACCTCAGAGGCTTCTCATCTCACCCACAGTGAGAGTCAAAGATCTTAAACTGTCAGCAAGAGTCTAGAAGATCCTACTTCAGTTCTTGTCTTTTATCT
Organism: Sciurus vulgaris; assembly: GCF_902686455.1. Lineage (NCBI taxonomy): Eukaryota > Metazoa > Chordata > Mammalia > Rodentia > Sciuridae > Sciurus > Sciurus vulgaris. Next base: position 79,726,952 of record NC_136472.1, read on the forward strand.
CCCTAACATTACCTCCTGTAGCTTCCCCCACAAGTCCATTCCTTCCATGCCACCCTCCTGCTGTTTCTTGAATCCTGTAGACACCTTCCTGCTCAGGCCCCTGCACCTCAGCACATCCTCTTTCACCTGTATCCAAAGGACTTCCCTACTCAGGCTTTCACTCAGCTGGGACACTCCCTGAGGCCTGTGTTGGGTACCACTCAGAATTCTCTCCTTCTGGCCTGCTTCCCTAACTCCCATTCTTCTTTTGTTTTAATTTCCTTCATTAGCCTTCATGGTCATTTGATGTATCATGCATATTTTTGTTCATCTTGGATTCTATCTGAATGTCCTTTCAGAATGTTTTGAGGTTTTATTAAGTTCATTTTATTTTATTTTATTTTATTTTGGATGTATCCCCTGTGCTGTTCCCAGTGACTAGAACACACTCTAAATCATAGGAGGTTATAAATATATATTTGTTGAACAAACAGAATTAACATTCCTATCTGTTTTTCTCAGATTTTTCCATAAATTCAAAAAGCCCCTTAAACTGCAATGCCTTCTACTAGAGTGTTGACATTCCTTCCACATATCCACTAATTCCCTGCCTTGAACTAATTCCTAAAGGTTAGGACCCTAAGGCCTCTAGGGAGCAGAGCAAAGGGCCAAATCTTAAAATCAGAGCTGGTGTTCAGTGACTTTCCTTTTCGGTTTTCACTTTTATTGATTCTGTCTGAGCTCCCAGACTGTGTTCTACCCTGGTAAGCCTAAGGTAGGTTCCCATTCTTCTCAGCAACAACAAGCTTTCCCTCGCCATGGGATGGCTCCCTGTTAACCTTCACACTTTTGCATAAGGGATATATCTCCCCTATCATCTGACCATCAGCAGCATCCTGATAGATTGTGTCCTAGATAGAATGTCTGGTTCAGGCTTTGTCCCTCAGGCTAGATACTGAGTGTGTCTTTAAAACAATCCACAAATCCAGAAGGATATAATTCTTCCTTTGAAAAATATGCATCACATTGCCTACAATCTGCCAACACTCAGCTATACTTTCTGTATTGGATACTATGAGAGGGAGCATATGAGGAGTGACTGCTAATGAGCGTACAGTTTGAGGGGAGGATAATTTAAATTTTCTAAACTGTGGTAATAGTTGCATGACCCTGTCAATATACTAAAACTTAATAAACTATATCCTTTAAAGAAGTACATTTTGTGGAATATAAATTACACCTCAATACAATTGTTTTTTAAGATCTAACTTACAGCCAGGAGTGGTAGCGCACACCTATAATCCCAGCAGCTTGGGAGGCTGAGGCAGGAGGCCCACCAGCTGAAAGCCAACCTCAGTGACTTAATGAGACCCTGTCTCAAAATAAAATATGAAAAGAGTTGGGGATGTTTCTCAGTGGTTAAGCATCCTAGGTTCAATCCCAAATATTAAAAAAAAAAAAGAAAAAAAAAACACATCTAACTTATATACACATACTCTTTCTCCTTGAATAGTCATCTGCATTGTTCTGGTCTTTAAGTCCCAAGCACTTCTTCATTCACTCAGTAAATACTTATTCAGTACCTGCTGCCTGCTTCTTGTCAATACCATGATAGGCACTGGGGATATCAAGAGAGCACGGAAGCCAGGGCTCCCAATTCTGTAGCTTACAATGCCGTTAAAACAGATTTAACTCATGATGATAAAGCAAAATGAGTGTTCTGACAGGCAATGTACAGGGTGCTACGCTTAACTATAATGGTTACTATAGTAGTTTCCATGGTAGTTACTAGAATTTGTTACTCAGTAAACATTTAGAGAATGCTGTCACTTATATCTTGGTTTCATTGTTGTTTTTTGTTTGTTCGTTTTTTTTGGTTTGATTTTGTTTTGGTCTTTCTCCCTCCTTCAGTTTTTAGCAAACTCTCAGCAGACACCAGAAACCTTTGCCCTCATCAGATTTGATGTGTGTTCTCTATGTGTCCAGAAAAGACTACCAGGTGCCAGCTTCCCCAGGGCAGATACATCCATTGTTTGAGAAGAACATGTTTTTTAGAAGATAATTCCCTTTCAAATTTACCCAAAAAAAAAAAAAAAAAAAAAAAATCAAGCTCAATAGATTCCACTTTGTCGTACATGATTTGGCATGAGTCATTTCCTCCTGGCACTCTGCTTCAAAACACAGCAAAGACTTTTTGTTGAAGTGCTGAAAATATAGGTTCACAGCCCAATCATCAAGAAGCAGATTCTTTCACTTCAGAGAAGATGGAGAGGCCAGTGGATTCCAGAATTGACATCTTCTAGAACAAATGCTACACTTAACAAAATTTGAAGTAGTTTTCAAACACTAGCACCAGGGTGCCCCTTCCTCTTTCATCCCACTCTAATCTGTGAACAAAACCATGCCGAAGTCCTATGTTGCCTCTCTAGCTCTATTCAGTTGGAGACCCTTATTTGTGAAGCTTTAGAGTGGCAGATTGGGGCTTTTGGGGTTTTGTTGTTGTTGTTGTTGTTGTTGTTTTGCTTTTTTTTTTTTTTTTTTTTTTTTGGTTTCTCAGCTAGAGGGCAGAAATCAATGAGGAAATGTTTAATAAATTAATCTATCCAAGCCACCTGTGTGGTCTGATTTACCCAAGAAGAGAGTATGATTGTCTAGACATTAGAGATGTCAGGAGAGGCAGCATTGCAGTGTGAAAGTAGCTGGAATTGGGGTCAAAAGACCTGTGGTTGAGCCCTGCACTGACAAAGGCCGGCTCCTCTCTGGACCTCCATGAGAGTGTTCAGTAATCGGCAAAATTCTGTGTAAATAAAAGATTTAATCCTGAAGACAGTTCAATAACTCGTAGTGTTTTGATATTATCTCATGCTGATTTTCCAAAGACCATTTTATGTACCCAGATTTATCAGTAAATAATCACATCTAAAATTATGTGACTGGTTCACAAAGTGGCTGGCCCCCTTTAGACCCCAGGACTGCATGCTGGCTCACCCTCCAGCCTTGTCAGTGCCGGCCCCTCCCTGCCACCCCCTTCCCTCCTCCACTTCACACCCCCAGTCTCCACGTTTGCCCTCATGCTGTTCTCCTCACCAGACAAGCCTCTACTCCTCCTCGACATCTGCCTTCTCCCTATGTGCACCTCAAAACTCAAAATATATCTTGCTCTGTCCTTGATGCCTTTTTTACCTTCTCAAATAGATAAAGTTTTTGTTTTTTTTTTTTTTTTTCCCTTTCCCTAACTTCTTTTGACAAACACCAGTTATACGTAACTTTTGTCAAATTGACTCTTACTAATGTCTGGTTCTCCAAATATAGCAGATCAGACTGCTGCTTGAAGGAATGGTAGAAAAAAATCAGCCTGGAATGGGCAGTTGGGATGAGATAATGGAAGTCCTTGACTTTCAAGCCTCTATGAGAACCTTAGAGATATTTAAATATTTTACGCAGAAAGGTGGCATGCGAGTTCAGATACCGACCTGAAGGCTGCTTCAGTGGTCTAGATGTGAGGTGACAAAGAGAGTAATGAGAACCCCGCACCATCTCTGTTCTGGCTGGTTTTAGGATATGAAGCCATCACCCTCTCCATCATGGAGGACAGAAATTCAAGAGGCTTCCTGGACACCCACATATCCCACCAAATTTCCTTCTAGATCCCACCCCACCCCCATTCCTCTCCAAATACCTGCTAACACTTGGGAACAGGCCTCTAGCATCTCCCACCTAGAAAACCTCTGCTTGTTATCCCTACTCCAAGCCTACCCCTCCAATCAATCCTTCAACTCTTTGTCAAAATGATTCATCTGCACTATTTCTCTGACCCTTTCATTTTCAGGCTTAAAACATGTCAATGATCATAGCTTGTCCACAAGATGAACTCTAATTTGATATAACTAATAACATCCACTGTGATATGATCCTTTGCCAATCCCCCAGACTCTCCCCATTCCTTTCTGGGTTCTAGCCCTCCCACCCTGAACCTCTCACAATCCTGAATGGACTGCAGTGTTGAATGTCTCTTGTGCCTTTCTTCATGCATTATATTCCCCCTGCCCTCCATTCTTCCTCTGAGAATTGCCCTCATTCTTCCAGTATTCCAGGAAACATTTATCCTTGCTTGGAAACATTCATGGCCTTTCATTATCCTCTGAGGACACCAATATGATGCCTGCTGACTTCAAAAAACACAATAAATTGTAATGATCTCCACTTTGCTCTATTTGACTCAGAGTTCCTTGAAGACAAAAAAGGAAAATTTTATCCTCTTATCCTTAGTACCTATTACAATTTCAAGACACAGAGATGACACACCATAAATGTTAACTGAGTCAACAAATCAGTGGTTGTGTGAGATGGCTCTCCCAAAATGGAAAGGTAGAAAATGAGACAAATGCATAAATCCCCAGTTGTTCATATCCTAACTTGTGTCTTCCTTGGAGAAATGTAGAATGGCAAAACACCATGTGCCTGAGTACCCCTCTCCATTCCCAAGAACCTTGTCAAGTTAAGGGAACAATGGAAGTGAGTCTGGGCCATACTATCCAGCTAAATATTATCTCAAAGGACACTGACTTTCACTCATGTCTGCTGGGAATTAGGGCAAGTTAGTATTCGCTGTAGAAAGCTTCTTTCTTATATGCATACCAAGTTCTTAAAATGCTGGTCATAAAATGGGTCATAAAATGGGACAAAGTAAGCTATGCTAATGATGTTGCTGCTTCTGTAACCTAACCTGTAAGACCCTAAACCCTGTGGTGACTTGTGTGGACCAGAGTTCTGTGAAGAGGACTAGTGTCCACCCAGGCAGGGAGATGGAAGTTAAAATTGAAGGTGGTACTTGCCCAGACAATCACCGCTAATTCTCCCTGAAAGCATTTTCCAAAAACCTTATGTCTCACTTTCCATCTCTGGAGTTTTCTTTGGTCTCTCAGCAACCTGTCCCACTGCCCTTGCTCAACTGGGCTATGGACAGTACATTGACCCAAGTTCAGGTTAACACCTAGACTTTGCCTAATTCAAAGGTAAGGACTCCTGGTAAGATCAGTGACTTGGTAGCAAACTAGAGCTTCTACTTGTCACACTAAACTTCTGAAATCATGAAGGCTGTTGATTTTGAAGTAGTAGCCAAAGTGCTAGAATGAGTTCAACTGACCTGTCACTGTTGTGACAAGAAAAACCATGGAATGTATTACTAGAAACTCTCAGTTCATTCCCCATCCTGCTTCTTCCTAACCTGTATGTAAAGCTTTTTTTTTTTTTTTTTTTTTTTTTTTCTGTGAGTTTCTAAGTTTCATCTTCTTTAAATGGAGAGGAAAATCAACCCTACCTTACAAAACTGACATGAAGCTTAAACAAAATAAGATATATAAATTGACTATTTTCATCCTAGTGGCTAGCTCTGAGTAATAAGTGGAAACAATAATAATCATCGTCACCAGGTAAGGGTTTTCAGGCACAATAAATACTTTTGCTTGTGATTGTTCTTAAGGGATATGGGATTGGACAGTTTTAGGAGCATTGTCTTGTAAATTAATCTGATTCTGCAGAGGATACAAACTCAAGCTTAGCACATGTGAGACATCCTGGTCAGTTGGGGATTAGTGTGTAGCATGTAAGACACACATAGAGGATAGTTTCAAAAACTTAATGCTGCTCTCACTGAACTATCATCAGTTGCAAAGCAATGACTACATGTCAAATACCTTACATGCATGACTCCTTTCACTTTCCCCATAACTGCAAGAGGTAGATATAATTATGCCTGTTTTGCAGATGAGGAAATTATGTTCAGAGAAGTTAAGTAAAGTTCCCAGACACGTAACAATGGCAAAATATAGTCGAAACAAATCTCTTGTCTCACAGGCCCAGGCTCTTTCTACCCATTGTACTTTCTCGCTGAGCTCTGTCCCAAACACTCAAATACTATTGTACGCATAATGTCTATCAACTCTGCCAAATTCCCAGTGAAATAATTGAACAAAGGGACTGAGACTCAAGAGATGTAAATGGCTTACTTAAGATCGCAAAACAAATAACTCAGTCCAGGAACTGAAATGCCCCTATTCTGACTTGTATCCACCATGCTTCCTACAATGCAGTGATCACCTCTGGCCAGACCAAAAACTACAGAAATAATGAGAAAACTGCTGCTTCTCACAGTTAGTGTTATGAATTCACATGAAGCTTCTTTCTGGTGGAGTAGTTATAGAAGCTATCCTTATATGAGGAAACGATTATGACACGTTATAAATTTATTTCCAACTTCCTCTTAATACTAGGAGAACTTATGTAATCAATGTAAAACCATGGATTTATCAAAGAGCACACTTGGGATTGCATGAATTTGTTCATAGATCACAAAAGTGTAATTTTATTTTTTAAATTCACACATATAATTTCAATGCAAGCTACAGAGCAATGTCTCAAACAGTAGCCCTTGATTTCCTTGTCTGACTCACACAAAGTTTCATATATATATATATATAATATACATATATATTATACATATATGTATAATATATATTTTTTTCTTTTGTTTATTGTGAACAAATGTGAAACATGTTGTTTCTCTGTTTGTACATGGAGTCAAGGCATACCATTTGTGTAACCATAAATTTACAAAGGGTAATGTTGTTTGATTCATTCTGGTTTTTTTTTCCCTTCCCCCACCCCTCCCCCCCTCTTTATCCTCTATACACTCCTTCCTTCCTCCATTCTTGCCACCCTCCTTATCCCTAACCCTAAACCTAACCCTAACCTTAACGCTAACCCCTCCCATTATATGTCCTCATCCGCTTATCAGCGAGATCATTCGTCCTTTAGTTTTTTGAGATTGGCTTATCTCACTTAGCATGATATCCTCCAATTTCATCCATTTGCCTGCAAATGCCATAATTTTATCATTCTTTATGGCGGAGTAGTATTCCATTGTACATATATGCCACAGTTTCTTTATCCATTCATCAATTGAAGGACATCTAGGTTGGTTCCACAATCTGGCTATTGTGAATTGAGCAGCTATGAACATTGATGTGGCTGTATCTCTGTAGTATGCTGATTTTAAGTCCTTTGGGTATAGGCCAAGGAGTGGGATAGCTGGGTCAAATGGTGGTTCCATTCCAAGCTTTCTGAGGAATCTCCATACTGCTTTACAGAGAGGCTGCACTAATTTGTAACCCCACCAGCAATGTATGAGTGTACCTTTTTCCCCACATCCTCGCCAACACCTATTGTTGCTTGTGTTCTTGATAATCACCATTCTAATTGGGGTGAGATGAAATCTTAGGGTAGTTTTGATTTGCATTTCTCTTATTACTAGAGATGTTGAACATTTTTTCATATATCTGTTGATTGCTTGTACATCTTCTTCTGTGAAGTGTCTGTTCATTTCCTTAGCCCATTTGTTGATTGGGTTATTTGTATTCTTGGTGTAGAGTTTTTTGAGTTCTTTATAGATTCTGGAAATTAGCGCTCTATCTGAAGTATGATTGGCAAAGATATTCTCCCACTCTGTAGGCTCTCTCTTCACATTACTGATAGTTTCCTTTGCTGAGAGAAAGCTGTTTAGTTTGAATCTATCCCAGTTATTGATTCTTGCTTTTTTTTCTTGTGCTATGGGAGTCCTGTTAAGGAAGTCTGATCCTAAGCTGACATGTTGAAGGTTTGGACCTACTTTTTCTTCTATAATAAGCAGAGTCTCTGGTCTGATTCCGAGGTCCTTGATCCCTTTTGAGTTGAGTTTTGTGCAGGGTGAGAGATAGGGGTTTAATTTCATTCTGTTGCATATGGTTTTCCAGTTTTCCCAGCACCATTTGTTGAAGAGGCTATCTTTTCTCCATTGCATATTTTTGGCCCCTTTGTCTAGTATGAGAAAATTGTATTTATTTGGGTTTGTGTCCATGTCCTCTATTCTGTACCATTGATCTACCTGTCTATTTTGGTACCAATACCATGCTGTTTTTGTTACTATTGCTTTGTAGTAGAGTTGAAGATCTGGTATTGTGATACCCCCTGCTTCGCTTTTTCTACTGAGGATTGCTTTAGCTATTCTGGGTTTCTTATTCTTCCAGATGAATTTCATGATTGCTTGCTCTATTTCTGTAAGGTACATCATTGGGATTTTAATTGGAATTGCATTGAATCTGTATAGCACTTTTGGTAGTAAGGCCATTTTGACAATATTAATTCTGCCTATCCAAGAACATGGGAGATCTTTCCATCTTCTAAGGTTTCCTTTAATTTCTTTCTTTAGTGTTCTGTAGTTCTCATTGTAGAGGTCTTTCACCTCTTTTGTGAGATTGATTCCCAAGTATTTTATTTTTTTCAATGCTATTGTGAATGGGGTAGTACAAAACTGTAATATTTTTAAAGGGGTCTTATTTCTTCAAAAGATGAGACTTAGTTAAAAACTAGAGATTTGGGTAAAAATGTAAGTGAGTGTTAGATTCATTTTTAATGAACTGTACCATACTGTGAATTTTTAAACCTAATATTCAAAAATAGCATGTTTCATTTGTTTGGAAAGTTTATCAAGCATTTTTGAGCTGCCTGTGGTCCTAGACTGAGGGATACAGAGGTGAATAAGCTACACCCTCAAAGAGTTTATGGTCCAAAAGGGAAACTGGCTTATAATTTAATGAGTATAATAAGTTATATGTTTCATCTGCCTCTCTTATCATTAGAGGGATTACACAGTATATGAAATGGCCATTTTTTTATACAAAGTATGAATAAACATTAGAAAATAAATGGTACTCAAATAGAGTGAAACAGACATTACCTCATGTTCATATATGACTGCATGACTGATGTGATTCTATAACATGTACAATCAGAAAAATAAGAAATTATACTCCATTTATGTATGATTTATCAAAATGCATAAATGCATTCTACTGCCAGGTACAACTAATTAGAACAAATAAAAAATAACAATAATACAAAAGTGGCACTCAAGCTGAATCTTGGAAAGGGGTGAGGTGTCACAGGTGGACAAGGAAATACAGGTGGCCATGCATAAGTCAAAGAGTATAATAGCTTCTTTCATCCTAGGAATTGCCATGGAGCTAAAGTTTAGGGGGCACAGAGAATCAGGTATGGAAAGACTCGATATGAAGCTATGTCAAGAACTATACTAGTAGGAGAGAAAGTGGGTGGAGAAGATGCATGTGTGAGAGGACACGGTTATAGGGACTGAGATCCCACCACGTGAAGGGCAAAGAGAGAAATTTTTCTGCTTTGGTGGCTTCACAGTTTCAATACTTGAAATGGAAAATGAAGGGGAATATATTTATGAGAAATGACATCTATCTACCTGTCTTTGAAATGATGAACTTGAGAGTCTATATGGCCTCCATATGAAGTAGAAAAGTAAGTAGGCAGCCAGAAAAATGAGACAAAATCTCAGAAGAAAGGTCTAGACTGAAGATATAGAGTAAATATCTGTCATGTTCCAATGGTCCACAAAAACCACATGAGTGGATCACTTCACTAGGAGGATAGAGTGAGGGGGAAATGGGTAAGGACAGAGTGCTAAGCATGAACAATTAAGATATGCCAGCAGAGACAGAAAGATGAATAAAATCTGAAAGAAGATGAAGAGGACAGGTCATGTAGGTGAAATAAAACCAAAATAAAGTTATATGTAAAAATTCAAGCAAAGAAAAAGTTTCAGGAATAAGGAGGAGCAGGTGACAACCAAATATGTTTTCATGAACCAAATGAAGAAAACAAGAAGGAGGGAAAAAAACCTACAAAAGAGAATTGAAAACACCATTCAATAGACAAAAGATGAGCATCTTCATTAAGACAAGAATGAGGGAAAGACAAGAACACAAGGAATGGTAGGGGCATTAAGAATGAATGACACAGCTTGAATTCTTCTGGATGTGAGGATGATGAAAAGAAACCATCAAGGATGCCCTCATCATGGTTTCTATCTTAAGTGACACCACTCACCAAAATAAGGAACACAGGAGCAGGGTTGGTAACAGAAATAGTCATGTTTTAAAGGTATTGTGTTTTAAGTACTTATGCCTTATCCAGGGTATATTCTTTAGAAATAAAAGGGGGAAATGCATCAACCATGCTGAAAAGAATGGGTATCTGAAGAGATGCACCACTGGTCTAAAGTAAACAAAGGATTAAAGTCTCAAAGGGAAAAATGCAAGGAGAAAAAGAGAAGAAAAGAAATCACAACCTCTAATAGAGAATAAAGTGCTTAAGGGATAAGACAGAATTATTGTAGTTTGACATGTCAAAAGTTGAAGGAGCATCTACAATAACTACCCTGTAATTCCAGAAGCAAAACATCGAGAATAAAAAGGAGAGAGTTACTGGGATGGATGAAGTCAGGAAGATTTGAGGATAAGAAGCACCATCCACTTGGATATGAAAATTGTCTAGGATGACTACAGGAGTTGGAAGAGAAGTAAAATTAAAGATCAGGAGTAAAAGCACTCCATGAATATGGGGAATGACGAGACTTCAGGGGATGGGAACCATTGAGATACACACAACATAACCAGTATCATGAGCTTCGCACGTGCAGGTGTTTTGTAAACGATAGAAATAAGAGCAATAGTTTGTATGTGACAATGGAAAAAGAGAATATTGTTGACAGAATCTCCAGGACTTTCAGGCACATGAAATAAGACCCAAAACAGTCTCTGCTTAAGAGGGGTGCAAAAAAAAATGGTACCCATGCAGAAGGTCCAGAATTCAATGTGTTTCAGAATAAGTATAACTTGGAGAGGATAGGTAGGTAGAATCAGAGGAGAGTAAGCAGAATGAGAAAGGCAGTTTTCTTTAAAATAAGTGGAAAGAGGTTCTTCCCCTTTACTCACATGCCTATGATAATAAGATGAAAGTCACTTTAGAAATTCTTGGTGTCAGTCTTCAGAATGAGAATGGGCTATCAGATACTTGATGGTTTGAGTCTTACGCTTACCTGAATTGGTTGATGAGACATTGTTTTAGATAATGCTTAAAAGGAATTTGGCAACAGGAAGTACACATTCTTTGGTCCCTGCCTTTGAGTAGACCACAGTGTGGATGGAAAGATCATCTCAGAAGCAAATACCTACTTACATAGAAGAAAGATGCAATTGTTCCGATAGATGTAAGAATCCTGTTCTGATCAGGATTCTGCTAACTTTCCCAAGAGCTTCGAAATGTGCTCTCCTGCTGCTTTTATAGCCCTTTTATTTTAAAGACAGAGTTGTTCATGTGAGTGCTGCCTCTCATGACAGAGACAAGGCAGGAACAGGGGGGATAAAGTGACCAGTGGCAGTGCCTTGTTCATAGCACACAATTGCTAACATGCCAGAAGACGTTCACCATCTAGAGTAAGAAGTTGTCCAGAATGACAGCAGATTGAAGATGTAGATGAAAATGCTGAGCAGGGGCAAAAGTCCTTGATGACCCAACGCTCAAGGACTTTTATTCCCTTCCTTTGGAAGAGAGAAATGAGAAATGGCACCATTGAGGGTTATTTTAATGGTGACAGTAAGGGTGTTGCAGCAGCTATGGAAGATTCAGAGGCTCCGTTTCCTTATTGGTAAAGGAAAATGATAAAATGTGGTCTGCAGAGCTCTTTTGAGGATTATACATGAGATAATATATATGAAAATTCTTAGCATGATGCTTAACACAAGGATATACACCTGAATTTGATAATGTGGACATTTATTTTTATATATGTTCTCTCTATACTTCATTTTTATCTTACAGATGACCAGTGACTTGAAATGGTTCTTGTGGAGCCTGATATTCAAATAATCATTGCCTGTTCAGTTGTATGTTAACCAATCTCAATTAATCTTTATATCTCTATATATTAATTCTGAACTTTTAGTCCTCTCTAGATAAGAATTACATCATTCATTCCAAAATTAGCATATAAGTGCTAGCATATATAACACAACCCATATGTATACATTAAACTATGTGAGCACATCATGTTAGGAAATTAATTTCCCCTCTATTATCCTAAACTCATTTTGTTGCTTGTTTTCAATTTGCTTTGTTTGTTGGATTTTTAAATCAATTTGTTTACATATCATCATTCTAGAGAGGAAAGTTTTTAAAAACAACATATCTTTTTAAAAATAAGAATAAAACTTGAATAAAGGGAGATTTTGTGATGATTCAAAGGGGCCAAGGAATTGCCTAATTTAATGCCTATCAAAAGTTGGTGCTCATTTTATTATAAAAAATAATTTATCTCTTGACATGGAGACAGCATAGGGCAGAGGAAGAGAACTAGTTTTTTTAATTATTATTATTTTTATTTAGCTTTTAATTTTTTACAGACCACAATTTTGATCTCTGAGAAACATGAGTTAAAATCAGGATTCTATCATTTATCATTCAAATGACTCTGGCAAACATACGCTACTTTTCTAAGTTTTAATCCTTGTTCTAATAAGGAGAATTTGTATTGAATTCACAGGCTCAAGGTGGAAGTAGAGTGAGAAAACATCTTGAAAGTGAATAACACATTATAGTTGCTCAATAAAAGTTTTTATAAGACTATATAGTTTTTTAAGTGCATACTTTTTCAAACATTTTGAGGATTTTTATTTTCTGTTTGAACACCACACGGCAGTAAGTTAGTCTTCTTGTGATTAGGAGAAATGCATTTCCATGTAGTCCATTCCCTAATGTGAGAGAAGTGAGAACCTGTCAAAAATGTTGGTTTAGTCTTTTGTTTTTTTAAGTTTCTATGTCTTTAAAAAAATTTTATTTGTTCTTTTTAGTTATACAGGACAGTAGAATTATAAATGCTTGGAATATATCTTGTTCTAATTTAGTCCCCATTACCTCTCCACTCCACCCCTCCCCCACTCCCTGATTCCTTCCCCAACTGATCTTTCTGCCATTTACCCGTAGTTATTTTTTAGTTATTTCTTGTAGATGTACATAATGTTGAGATTCACTGTGATATATTCATATATGTACATAGGAAAGTTACGTCAGATTTATTACATAGTCTTAACTTTTCCCATCCCTCTTCCTTTCATCCCCCTTTTACTACTCCACAAAATTTCTATTCTTTTTTTAATGCCCCCCACACTTGTTGTGGATTTGCTTCCAAATATCAGAGAAAACATTTGACCTTTGGCTTTGGGGCTGGCTTATTTCACTGAGCATGATTGTCTCTAGATCCATCCATTTCCTGGCAAATGTCATAGTGTCGATCTTCTTTATGACTGATTAATATTCCATTGTGTACATACACCAGATTTTCTTTATCTGTTCATAATCTGTTGAAGGGCACCTTGACTGGCTCCACAGCTTAACTATTGTGAATTGTGTTTCTATAAATGTTGATGTGGCTGAGTCACTGTATGTTGATTTTTTTTTTTTTTTTTTTTTTGGCACCAGGATTGAACTCAGGGGCCCTTGACTACTGAGCCACATCCCCAGCCTTATTTTGTATTTTATTCAGAGACAGGGTCTCACTGAGTTGCTTAGCACCTCACCATTGCTGAGGCTGGCTTTGAACTCTCCATCCTCCTGCCTCAGCCTCCCAAACTGCTGGGATTACAGGCATGCACCACTGCAGCCAGCATAGAGTATGCTGATTTTGAATTATTAGCAAGGAGTGGGATAACTGGGTTAAACGGTGGTCCCCAATCCTAGTTTTTTGAGGAATCTCCATACTGCTCTCCAGAGTAGTTTCACCAATTTGCAGTCCCATCAGCAATGTGTAAGAGTATCCTTTTCCCCACATCCTGTGAACAATTATTGTTGCTTGTATTCTTTATTGTTGCCAATCTGACTGGAACTAGATAAAATCTCAGTGTAGTTTTAATTTGCATTTCTCTAATTTCTAGAGATGTTGAACATTTTGTCATATATTTGTTGACCATTTGCATTTCTTCTTCTGAGAAGTGTCTGTTTAGTTCCTTTGCCCATTTGTTTATTTGGGTTATTTGTTCTCTTGGTGCTAAGTTTTTGAGTTCTTTATATACCCTGGATACTAACATCCTATCTGAGGAACAAGTGGCAAAGATTTTCTCCCATTCTGTAGGGTCTCACTTCACATTATTGATTGTTTCCTTTGCTGTAAAGAAGCTTTTTAATTTGATGCCATCCCATTTGATTTTTTAATGTACATCCTGTTCTTTAGTAGTCTTGTTAAGGAAGTCAGTTCCTGAGCCAACATGTTGGAGTTTGTGCCCACATTTTCTTCTAACAGGTGCCTGCATTTCTTCTACATTTTCTCCCTGGTCTAATTCCTAGGTCTTCAATCCACTCTGAGTTGAGTTTTATGTAGAGTAAGAGATGCAATTTAAGTTTAATCCTACATATGGATTATGCTACATACAGATTTCCAGTTTTCTCAGCATGATTTGTTGAACAGGCTATCTTGCCTCCAATGTATGTTTTTGCCACCTTTGTCTAATATGAGATAATTGTAGTTATGTGGGTTTATCTCTGTGGTTTTTATTGTATTCCATTGGTCTTCATGCCTGTTTTGGTGCTGATACCATGCTGTTTTTGATACTGTAACTCTATAGTATAATTTAAGGTCTGGTATTGTGACACCTTCTGCTTCACTTTTCTCACTAAAGATTGCTTTGGTTAATCTTGGTCTCTTATTTTGCCAAATGAATTTTATGACTGGCCTGCTTTTTCTATTTCTATGAAAATGTCATTGGAATTTTGATGGGAATTGCATTGAATCTGTAAGCACTTTTAATAATATAGCCATTCTGACAATATTAATTTTATCTACCCAAGAACATGGGAGGTCTTTGCATCTTCTAAAGTCTTTAATTTTTTTTAGTGTTCTATGGTTTTCATCTTAGAGGTCCCTCACCTCTTTTCTTAGATTGTTTCCAAGTTTTGGTTTTGGTTTTTATTTATTGGGTGTTTTTTTTTTTTTTTTTTTTTTTTTAAAGAATATCAGAATGGGATCATTTCCCTAATTTCTTTTTCAGCATCTTTAGTAATAAATTCATCAAAAATAGTCTAAAAAGACTTTATTTTTCCTCCTACATTATTCCTATTGATCAGCACTGATTCCTTACCACAGAATAATAATTTTCACTTCAACAAAGTACTTTCAATCATTGAATCCTACATACTTACATGTATTCTGTCCACATGAAGTAGGAAAGACATTATCATTTCCATTCTATAGGTGAAGAACTAAGGATAAAAATGGATTCGTCAAGGTCAAACAGTGGCAGAGCTGGGCTATCTGAATCTGATCCTCCCAACTTCAAAAGCTATCCTCTTTTCACATAAGGAATTAGATTGCAAGAGTGCAAACTGAAATTGTATCTCCAAATTCTAATTTCCTGAATGGTTTTATTAGATCATAACTGCCTCTCCTGTAAGTTAAATACTTACAGAGTGCCAGCTTGCCCTACATGACACCACTAAAATCAGGAACCCAATGAATTTCTGGAACACAATCAAGTCATGTAATGTTACAAATGGAAGATGCCACTTGAATATCTAATTTAATCTTTTTTTTAATTAAATAGGTTTTATTTATCTAATTTAATCTTAAGGTAAGAAATCAAGACCATAAAATGTTAGGAGACTTGTTCAAGATTACACTTACCAAAAGTCAACCCAGAGCCAACCATGTTCTGACTTCTGATCCACTATCTCTTTCAATCATTCTTTTTGATCTCTCATACAAGGGCAAAAATAACATTGAATTTCTCTTGATTCTTCGTTGAAATACTTATTTTCTCAGAAACTCTTAAGATAATTTTGTCCTCTATTAACTTAAAATCAAATGGTTAATAGGGAAAACAGAAATTTCACCTAAATATGTTTGACATTCCCTTTTAATACTACTTAAGTATTTCAGGAGTATTACTTCCTTCAAAGGTATCATATTTATCCAATAAACCCAGTTAAATAAATGTCCTATTTGAATTATAGAGAGAAAAATGAAAACTGTTCCCTGTCATCCTTCAGGTTTAAAAATATTTGCTTAAAGCAAAGTTTACTTTAGAAGTGAAATCTGGAACTTTCTGCCTTGATTCCACAAGTAGCATAAATTTTTCTCAACTATTCTGCCATCCCTAACATATTAGCAAGCTAGATTTGACAATGGCATGACCACAGGATTTTAACTAAGAAATATCAATACATCAGAATCTGTTGCAACATTCCCTGCTTAGCAGTTATTTTCCTTTCAACTTCCTATCAAAGAAGTGGAGCACTGACCAGGGCATGAGAATCCATTCTCTCTTACCTCTACCTTTGAAAAACTAGTTCATACAATTGTATTTTCTTGTAATAACTATTTTCTTATGCTTGTAAAAAGCTTCTGGGACCTAACATATACCATATCTCTTCCTTTTGGGCTATTTAAACTTTACAATTGACTTGAAGTCAAACTAAAATAAAATTCCAACTCATAAGTGTATTACTTGCCTAGACTATACTATATATAAAGAAAAACGTGGGTTTCATGTTAGATGAAGAGATTCAAGCCCAAATTTCTCCATATATAAATTTTGTGACCTTGGATAAGCCTGGATTTCCACACTTTCAGACAATGGATAATAAAAGCTACCTTATAGAGAAGTTGCAATTATTAAAGGTTGTGAGATGTGGAAAAAATCTGATGCAATATTTAGTGCATATCCAAAGAACACTTTCAAGAAAGGTTGAAATAAACTAATGATAATGAAAAACCAACCTGCCAAAGAAGACACTAAACTGGAAACACTGGAGTAGTACTGCTCTGTCAGTTTTTATTGCATTTTTAAAAATTTAGAGCAAATCATTCAAAAGAATGGAGTAACTGGAAGTTTGTCCCTATTCTTTAATCAATAATGGTTTAAGGAGAGCTAACTCTGAGTCAGGCTTTTTGCAAGGCACAGAAGATAGTGCATGGAGAAAGATGTGCTTATCAGGGTTGTGAGTACATTAGAAGAAAGATAAACAAGAACACAAGTGCAGGCACCCAGCTGGGATTCCACAAAAAAGAAACCTGGGGCAAGGATCTGGCATGCATAAAGCTAGAAAAGGGAGTGGGGAAGTGAGAAAAGCCAATAAGGAACTCCTAGCTGAGTGGGTAGTCATGTGGGAAACTAGATATTAACCCCATTGCAGATCCACAAAGAGACAGCATAGTGCATATCTCAGAATTGCCTCAAGAGAAGTGAAAAAGTCTGGATGTGTATCCACAGATTTTTGCCTCTCATTGGTTAAGAGTTGCTCCTCAAGGCATTTAACCCTTTCTTCTCTCTATTGTTTTTAATTTACAGATAAAATTGTATTTATTACCATTAACACCATAAAGTTTTGAAGCATATACACATTATAGAATTACTAAATCTAACTAATAAACATATGCATTTCTTCACATACTTATTTTTTGTGATGAGAATAATTTCATCCACTCTTAGCATTTTTCAATAGTACATTATTAACTATAGTCTTAAGCTGAACAATAGATCTCTTAAACATATTCCTCTACCTAACTGTAATTTTGAATTACTTGAACAATGACTTCCCAATATTCCCCAACTACACCAACCACTGGTAACCATGCATTTTAGTTTCCACATCTGAGGAAGAGTATTTGTTTTTCTGTGTCTGACTTATTTTTATCTAACATAATGTTCTTCAGGTTTATCCATGTTGTCACAAATGATTGGACTTCCTTCTTTGCATGCCTAAATAGTGTTCCATTGTGTACATGTACAACACTTTCATTAAGTTATGACTCTAAAAGGACAGGCAACAAAAACAAAACTAGACAAATGGGATTACATCAAACTAAAAAGCTTCTGCATAGCAAAGGAAGCAATCAACAGAGTAGAGAGACAACCTATGGGATGAAAGAAAATATTCGCAAAGTATAAAGGATACATCTAATAAAGTATTACTATCTGAAATGCACAAAGAATTCAGGGCATTAACTCTTGCAGTTCCAGCCTACTCTACACACAAGACAACAGAAATCTTGTGTCCTGAGAAAAACTTCCTACAGGGAGATGGAGATTCATGAGGTGATACACTTAAGTATGTGTAAAAAACTGTCCACCCAAGTGCAAGAAAGCTTCTGAGGAAAAGTGAAAAGACATGGGTGGGACGCTACAGAGTTTTCTATAGTCATATTGCTGTTTTAGATAAGGTGGTCCATTCTGAGCAGTAGAAATATGATAAGAAATTTGAATAAGTAAGGGAATGAGTCAAAGATCCAAAAATAGAGTATTCCACATAAATAGTAACCTTGCTTAAAATGTCTTAAAGCAGAAAAAATGTGGTAGGTTCAGAAAAACTTGGGTGACTGGAGTAAAATGAGCAAGAAGGGAGGAATAAGATGTAGAGTTCAGAGATGATCTGGTGAGGGCCCAAACAGGCAAAAGCTCTCCATCTACATAAGATGAAAATTCACTGGAAGGGTGTTCAACAGAAATGTAATGCCAACCAACCTCTATTCTAATTTTAAAGTCTAGCTGCTACTAGAAAAGGAACTATTGGAAGCTAAGATTGTGAGAAGAGAGACCAGTTAGGAGGTTAATAGAATATCCCAAAGGGAGAAGGTTAGTGACAGTGGAAATGGTGAGAAGGGAACAAATTTGGGATGTATTTCATGCAATAGATCTTTCATATACAGGACTTTCCAATACAATAGAAGAGTCAAGGATGCACCCTGTGACATCAAAGTCATAAATTTCGCTTTTAAATGAAAGTCACAGAACTAAAAGTCAAAAGGAAAATTTTTGGTCTTTTAAAATCTGATGTATCTACCGTCTTTGCTGGAAGTTTTATCACTGCCAGTATCAATCACCGTTAGATGCAAAGAATGAAAAAAGGGAGGAAATGCAAAATTCCAGGTTTGAATCTCAGTCAGGCAACCATCTCTCCAGATTAATGGCAAAGAAGAGAAAGATCACCTTATACCAAAGGCATCAGAACCTGGAGACTAACCGAATAAAGAAGGCATCAATTCCCAGTAGGGACCAGGAAAGAAACACGGATGGAAATGACTTGTCCCGGTGGAAAGAAGTTTGCTACCATTGACATTTACTAGAATTGCTGACCCACAATGATAATAAAAAGCAGACCACTTTTAACCGGTTTCGTTTTCACATGTGTATTCTATAATATCCATCTTGACTGCCTGCACCAGGGTGGAAACTCCATCAATCCTTGGTAGATGCTGTCAGCGCCCAGACGGTGGATGCCTTGCAATCAGATGGTCATGATAACTAATTTCCATGAAATGCCAACCAAGCACCAGAAGCTACACACTGCCCAACTAATTCCTGTGTTAACCCTAAGTAGTAGATCCTGTTACTATTTCCATTTTACAAATGAGAAATCTAAGATAAGGAGAGTTAAGAAAACGTGACCAAGGTCACACAATTGCTAAATGACAGGACCCGGGTTTCAAACTCAGGTTTGACTAACTCCAAAACACAAGCTCTTAAATACTATCCATTTAACTTGGGTGAAAACAGCACACATTTACATTTGTAGATTAAAAATTCACAGCATCAATTTTCCACAAGCCAGATCAGAGATGCAATTATTTTTAATGGTGAGAAGTCATGAATTTAATCACATATGCAGGGGACCTGGTAGGTAGGACAATGGTGATTCCCTCATGAGCAAGCCTGATCTCACCCAGTGTGTCCATCTCAAGGACAGAATGGCCATCCTCATTCATCAAGTCATCAGTAGCTGGTATAAAGTGGCATCAACATTGCTTCTTTGTAAAAAATTTTTTAAAAAGGATTTGCAGAGACACCCCCTTATTTTACTCACAAAAATGAAGATGGAAGTTTTCAAATAGGTTAAAACACGTACAATGCTGAGAGTCATGTTCACATCTGGGGCAGGAAGAATTAGAGCTGACCCTCTGAAATTAAGAGATAGATGTAGGGTAACCTACGCAAGCCTGGAAAGCTGTTTCGAAATGAAATGAACATGCTTCTACTGTGCTGGTGGTAATGCTACTTGTTTTCAGAAGAAATGATGAGAGGAATGAAATTGTCCCACCTTCTTCAAACTGTTGAGGCATCTTCTGCTTTCATGTAGGCAGACTCCTGAATGTCATATTCCAATGACTTCCTCTTCATGAATGGAGTTATTGATATGAGTGTTCGAATCCTAGAAACCACAAAGAATCACTGCATGCTAACAGGATAGTAGGTAGGCAAACTTGGGCTTCTCTCCATATCTGTATGATTTAAAAATGAAGAAGAAGAAGAAGAAGGAGGAGGAGGAGGAGGAGGAGGAGGAGGAGGAGAAGAAGAAAGGGACAGAACTCAACCTTTCAGAGGATTTGGTTCTCTCACCTCTGCACATTCCATAGAGTGGACAGTTTTAGCCAGTCTTCTATTCACATCCCCAAGTGGTTACTTGCTTTTTGCTTCAGCTATGCAGCTGGATAAAGAGTTGATGAAAGCCTAAATCAAACTTCCAAACCTGACCTTTTCAGAATGTTTATATCAGGGAATCAGGTACTTACACAACTAATGACAAAGCAGTACTTTGCGTCCTAATCTGCTGTTGTCCCCTATGGGTACAGCTCACACGGGAACGACTGGCAGGGCAAGATTCTTGACGTGATACCATCAACACTCACCCGGAATTGTACCCAAAGTGACAGCTGTCTTCCAAGTCACTACCTAATGCCATATGTTAGCTAGTGATAATTATTGCTGATAACACCCATGGAAACCATAATAATTACATGGTGAGGCAACTGTGTGATTCTTATACACCTGGAATATAACACTTGTCATCACAGTGGCAACGAGAGGGATTAGTTTTCCCTCTGCTCCAGTGCTCTCATGGTGATGTTTTCATCTGCTGGATAAAAAGGCTCCCTGTCATTTTAGTAATATAACTTAAGGATTTTATGAGTTCTGAGCCCAGTGCGGCAGTACATGTTTATAATCCCAGCTACTCAAGAGACTGAGGCAGGAGGATCACAAGTTCAAGGCCAGTAATGCAACTTAGTGAGACTCTGTCAAAATAAAATGTAAAAAGGGCTGGGGATGAAATTCAGTAGCAGAGCACCCTTGCACAATCCCTAGTAACCAAGACACACACACACACACACACACACACACACGAGTTCTGAAGGATAGTGCTGGGCATTTTTATGTCATCATTTAGTGTGATATAAAAGCATTAGAAGTGTCTCCCCCCACCCCGGGTAAATATTCAAAACTACAAAACTGATGGCACAAGGGCCCCCTTTTTGGACACACTCAGGTAAAAAACAGACTGGTTACACACTTGGGCTCTGAATTTCAATGACTAAGTTCAAATCTCTTCTTGGCCACCTGAAAGCTCTAAGACCTAGGGCAGACAGTTCACCTCTGAAATATAGAGAGGTTCAATTATAAAATGGGCTTGATAACTAACTTACAGGACTGCCATGAAGTTTAAATAAGATTATTTTCCACACAGAGCCTGACATAGAGTAAGTGCTCAAAAATATTAGTTTGTTACAAAAAATTTGTTCCAGATTTTGGGGGAGAATCTCATTTCCTTTAGTTTTTTTTTTTTTTTTTTTTTTTTTAACTTTATATAAAATCTAAGTAGGCAAGAAAGTCAATCTATGGGTTGATAAGAAAGGAAGCTAGAAAGCCACTTCTGCTCCTAGAACAGAATTTTGATCTGTCTCAACTGAGACCAATGGATTCCTCATGGTTCCGTGGGAGAAATGTGTTAGGACATGGGACAGTTTCAAGCACCATCACCACTAAGCATTGCCCTGGCTTTGTCCTCCAAGTATCACCTTAGAGACCTGATCAGGAGATTTAGGATCTCTGGCAATTGGTGTCTTAAATTACCAACCACCAATATAATTCTTTTGTTTAAGCATACCACAAGACTGAAAGATAAGCGTTAGGTTACTGTTTTCATAGGGATGAGGAAAATGAGACCAACAGGAGAATATGGGGGAAGTTATCAACTGTCAAAGGCCATCACACTATGAGGAAGCTGAGATTCAAACCCAAGTCTCCTGGGTACAAACCTAGAAGTCTGTCTGTGGCTGCTCATCTGTAGGGGGCTCATATCTGTGAGGCTGATCAAACCAACAAGGTTCAAGTCATTTTCAGTAAAAGCAAATCCTTTGTCCCCCAAAACCTGTTCTCATTCAACGTTTGTTTTTAATGACCATAAACAGCCCGTCAAATAAAAACTGACGCATATCATAATTTAAATAAAGCAGGATTTTAACACCCTTGAACTAAAACATAAAAATGGCATTTGCACAGGTTCTAGAGTCTATTTATGAGGCAAATCAGAGCAGCAGGGCTCAGTGACAGGAGCGGCATAATTGGCCTCCTGTTTCGTTTTTATAGGTTTCCACTTCCCCATTACCCAGCCGGAATCTGTTTCTCCCCCTCCCCAGAGAAGAAGTGAAGGATGAGCATTTCAGCAAAGACCTTTCATATTTTTGCTGTTTCTCTGGACATTTTCTGCCACTTTTATAGGTTATGCAACATTAGCCTCAGTAGCCCTATAAGTCAAGAGAATGTGATATTCACTCAAAAGTGGGCCTGATTTATCAGGCAACTAGGTATCAATGAAATGACAAAATTCTGGAAATGTCCTTAGATACAATCTGATTTTTTTTTAAACACTGCCATTTTATCTTTCCATCTTTTCTAAGCTTTTCTTCCTCAAAAGCCAACTCCCTGACATCTGTTTTGTAAAGCCCCACTTACCACTTGTTCCAAGGGACAATCCCCCAGGACAGTCTTCCTGTTTATCAATATTACTGAGAGCCAAGTTTCCCATAAATTTGGCTGTGCATAGTAGGAGTCCACTAAATATATATATTTATTAAAAAATAGATACAAGAGTAAATGAATACAAAAATATAAAATTAGCAAGTTTACACCTGACAAATTTGCTAAAATATTTAGATAACTGGGATTAAAGCTCTGACTCATACCCATCAATGTGTTGGAACTTTCTAAGTCTTTATATTGTTTAAAGTCATTTACTCAATATTTCTACAAGCGTGTATTAAGTATGCAGGGAGTGTGTGTGTGTAAATGTGTGTGTGTGTGTGTGTTGGATTGTAAGAGATAGCATCACTCTGGACATTTCCCAGGCTGGCCTCAAACTCCTGGGCTCAGGCTATCCTCCTCCCTGAGTCTCCTGCGTAGTCAGGACTATAAGAACACTCCAGCGCACCCACCTAAGGATAATTTTCAATAGGCCTGATGGCAGGGCTCAAGAACACAAAGATAAAATGAAGAAATGAAATTCTTACTTTGATGTTTACAGTTTATGGACTTTTGGAGATCTGGGGCACAAATGATGAAAGAAGAGGAGTAAATATGCACAACGACATGGTAAATGTTATATAAAATGATCTTAAAGATGTTATAGGATTTTTAAAAAAAGAGGAAGCATTTCATACTTCACAGATAAGTGGCCTGGGTCCAAATGGACGAATAGCATTTTCAAGGCAGGCAATGAAAGGCACTTTGGGCATAGGGTAGCACACAGACAAAGGAGTGGTACTTCAGCATAATGCAAAGTATCAAGAGAAAATGCCAGCTAAATAAGTAGGGAGCAAATCATGAGAGGGCTTGTGCACCACCCAGAAGTTACAAAGTAATGAGGGGGTTAGTGGTGCTTACCAACGTGTGGTATGTGAATGAGCAAGAAGAGGAGGCAGCCATTCACGAAGGGCAATGGCAGGACTGAGGAGGAAGAATCATTGCTTGAGCTTTGGGAAGCTCAGAGGACAGACTGGCCTTGGAGGCAAAGAGGAGATCTGGAGACAGACCTTGGGAATGAAAGAACAAATGATGAGTTTGCAGCACAGACATCCTGGAGTCCATGAGAAGATGTGTACCTGAGGACATAAATGAAGGCAGCCAAGGACTAAAGCCACACACCAGGCCTTCTTCAAGAACCCTTCTCCAGAGTTTCCCGCCCCCCCCTCCAAGGCACACACATGATCCACAGGAAGGCATGTTATCTACAACATGGGAATTGCATATCAAATAAGTGGCTCTTAGAGCTCACGTCCAGGACCTCTGTGCAGAGTTCAGGAGGGTGCTTTCATTTAAGGGCCCCAGGAGCCTTCCTGCACTTCCTAGAACTCCGAATGACATGCACCAGGGGTTTCCCTTCACTGAGAATATCTGCATTCAAGCTCTTAGTAAGTGCAATTTGGGGAATGATACAGTAATAAAACAATCCAGCCTTCAGAGAAGAGAGACATTTAAAAATGCTATCATATTCAGGATCTTAATCCCCTGTCAGAGGAACCACTGGCAAAAATCTTCTCCCATTCTGTAGGCTCTCTCTTCATGCTCTGGCTTCCTTTGCCATGCAGAAGCTTTCTAATTTGATGCCATCCTACTTATTGATTCCTGGTTTTATTTATCAAGTTTTAGGGGTCTTTTTAAGGAAGTCAGTGCCTGTGCCAAAATGAAGTGTTGACCCTGTTTTCTTCAAGCAACTGAGAAACTTCTGGTCTAATTCCTAGGTCTTCGCTTCACTCTGAGTTGACTTTTGCACAGGGTGAAAGACAGGGGTCTAGTTTCATTCTTCCACATATGGATTTCCAGTTTTCCCTGCAGAATTTGTTATAAAGACTGTCTTTTCTCTAATGTATGTTTTTGGTGTCTTTCTTGAGTATCAGATGGCTATAACTAAGTGGGTTTGTCTCTGTGTCTTTTATTCTATTCTATTCTATTCATCTTCATGTCTATTTAGATGCCAATACCATGTTGTTTTTGTTACTTCAGCTCTGTAGAATAATTTGAGATCTGGCATTGTGATGCCTCCAGCATCATTCTTGTTGCTCAGGATTGCTATTCAGAATATAAAAAGAACTCAAAAAACTTAACAGTAAAATACAAACAAATAAATAGCCCAATCAATAAATGGTCAAAAGAACTTAAACAGATATTTCTCAAAAGAAGAAATACAAATGGCCAACAAATACATGAAATAATGTTCAACATCATTAGTATTTAGGGAAATGCAAATCAAGGGTGGTAAGAATGGAAAAAGGAAAGACCATATAGAGGGAAAAGAAGGGTGGGAGGGGTGGGGGGGAAGGGAAAAAAAATAACAGAATGAATCAAACAACATTGCCCTATGTAAATTTATGATTTTTAATTAAAATAAATAAATTTAAAAAGAAAGTACATTTTAAGAAATTTTCCAATCCTTCCAAATTTTATTATTATGATTGAATTCTAATTATGCAAAATTTCTGCTATTTTAATAATGCCAAATAAATATAGCATAGCATCTTTTGAAACAAAAAAAAAAAAAACTACACTGAGGTTTTATTTCCCTCCAGATAAAATGGCAATTATCAAAATACAAATAATAAAAAAACACTACTGAGGGCATGGGGGAAAAGATACATTCATAAATTGTTGGTGGACCTGAAATTAGTACAACCACTCTGGAAAGCAGTACAGAGGTTTCCTCAAAAGAGTGGAAATGGAATGACCATATAACTCAGCTATTCCACTTCTTGGTATTTATCCAAAGAACTAAAATTAGCATATTGTAGTGGTAAAGGCATATCAATGTTTATAGCCACTTGATTCAAAATAGCCAAGTTATGGAACCAACCCAGGTGTCTGTCAACAGGTGAATGAATAAAGAAAATGTGGTACATATACAAAATGGAATTTTAGTCATCCATAAAGAAGAATGAAATTATGGTATATGTTGATAAATGGATGGAAATAGAGAACATCACGCTAAGTGAAATAAGTCAGACAAAAAGTCAAGGGTTGCATGTTTTCTCTCAAATGTAGAAGCTATAGCAATAGAAGGAGAAAAGGTGGAGGGACACTGTGAAAATGGGAGATCAGAAGAAGAAATTGAGGGAGAGAAAAGGGGAATGGGAAAAGGGAGGAACTGCAAAATGAGGTTGATCAAATTGTGCCATGTGCCTGTGTGAATGTACCATGGTGAATTCTACTTTTATGAATACCAAAAAGTACCAAGTTATAAAAATAATAAATAGATTGTGGGCAGGCCAGTGGAGTAAAGGAAGAGGAATGGGTGGGAGAGATGAAGAGGGGTAAAGGAGGTACTGAAATGCAGCAAATTATATTCCATGAATGTGTGATTGTGTTAAAATGAACCCCACTATTATGTATTGTAATCATACACTAATAAAAACAAAGTGTTTTTAAATGCTATGATAATGCATTGCAATAGAAAGATATACAAAATGTAGTCAAGATCAAGAAACAGAGGTTCCTCCTCCTCTTGTCCAAATGTAACATTTGACTGAGGTTTGAAGTATGGATAGGAGCTCAACAGGAAGAAGTGGTAGAAAACTCAAAGCATTTCTGTAAATCTGAAATATTAAGTGAGAGAACAAACTTCAACTAGGTGAGGCTGACCAGGAAGGGAAAGATCCAATCACAAGAACCTTTTCAGCTATGCCAAGAGGTTCAAATAAAATTCTATATGGAAAGGGAGAAAGGGAGAAGTTTCTATGCTGCATTTTGACCCACCCTCCACTTCTATGTTGATGGTTTGTGAAAGACTGAGCCTCTATTGTTATACCTATGCTTGACCCAAAGCATCAAGTCTGGACCTAGTTTGGATTTATATGCCATCGTATGTGCTCTCTCTCTCTCTCCCTCTCTCTCTCTCTCCTGTTCTTCTCTCTCCCCTCCCCCTTCCAAACATTGCAAGAAGCTGAGCATTGCAGATAAATTCATAGACAAATATACATCAACAGAAATCTGCACACTAGAGTCATATTGGAAAAAAATAAATATTGGAAAAAAATTTTTCAATATTTTACAAAACAAAACAATCAACTAGATCTCTATCATTCTGGACCTGTTTTATAACTCATGTTTCAGTCCAAATGCTCTCTCTTCACTGACCCCACCACCACCAGCAGCAGTATCTAAAACAGCCCCTTGTCCTACTTGGGTCACTCTCCAGAACCTGCCATTGTCTTCATAGCACTGGATAGTATCTGCCATTATTTGGTTTATTTACTTATTTTGTTTCTGTTTCTATGTTCTAAGATTGATGACCACATATATTTACTATTCCTAGGACCTAAAATTTCTTAGCATGTGAAAAGTATTCACTGAACTTGAAATTTTATATTAAGAACCCAGATACTCATTAATTCTACAGTGACATTTTCTATGAAAAAAAAAACATGGATAAGCATTTGATAATATCAAATTTTCTATTTAATTTTCAGGAGAATTCCTTCCATTGAATTTATCAAGCTGGAGATAAGGCATCATCTACTTTTTATTTAAGGAGTGAGAAGAACTGGACATTTGTCTTTTGTTGAAACTGACAGGGTTCTGAATTTTCAAAAGATACTAGGTTCATTCATTCACTATCTTCAGGAATGATGAGCACCCAGTATTAGCCATTTCCTGGGACATGAGGGAAACATATTTACTAAGGAAAAGATTAAAGTGGGATAAATGCCATGAGGATTCAGAAATGAGAAAGGACATTTCCCACCACTGGGAAGAAGACATGAAAAGGTAGAGTTCAACCTTGACCTGGAAGGAGAGAAAAATCACAGCAGATGTAGACTCCATCATACTTTCTTTCCTTATATGAGCACTTATTCCATGTCATTGTGTGTATCAGTCATTCTCAGTCAACTCAAATTTGGTGGAAGAAGAAAAATAGAAACTTTAAATAGAATAAATGGTAAAGCAAAAAACATTGTGTCATGAAACACACAAAAAATAGGGTGATGGGCTGATGGTGCTTGATTACAAAGGGAACTTAATAAGTAACTCTCGAGAATGAAGGGTTCACCCGACAGAGATGTGATGAAGGGAAGTTCAGGCAGAAGATGAAGTCTACTTCTGAACTGAGACGTAGCTTTGTGTATTCAGAGTCTTGCCAGGAATTCAGAGTACTGAAAATCAAATTTGTTAGAAAAGGAGTCCCAAAGGATGAGACTGGAGAGATAGACCAGTTTATGAATGATTTTTATACTGTGATGTGATTTGTGAAGAAGAGAGAACCCGAAGTGCAAAAGTATAGGATCAAAAAGAGTTCAAGAGGAATCATGGAATTCAGCCTAGAGGGAGCAGCCTGGAATTGTATCTGGAAGCAAGACAGCCTGGATCATGCAGGAATACCAGGCTAAGAGTGTAGCCTTCCTGACCTGAAAGCAATGACAGGGAAGCTATTGAAAGGGTTTCAACTTGCCTGTTGCCTTACAGCTGCATGATAGCATATACCCAATTTGTTAATGACCTTGAGCATTTGGATTATTTTGCTTTTGATATCAATATGAGAAAAAAGTTATGCTATCTATACCCATTTATTTTTTTGCATTGATATGAGTTCCCTAGAGTATTCTTCCAAAGGTAGAATAATAAAGTCAAAATGTTTTAAAGAGTTTTATAGCTCTTCTCACATATAACTGCTCTTGACAGGTAGAAAATGTGTTTTACCCTTGGGAAGGTATACTTATTTCTCTGCATCATCATCAAAATTGAGATTTATTATTTATATTTATTTTGTTACATTAAAAGGTGTTCTTTGATATTTTAAAACACATTTATGTATTGGTGGTAAAACAGTTGATTTTTCAATGTGAGGGTATTTTCTGCTTTCTAAACAGAAGCACGTAATGCTGAGGAAAGCTCATGGACAGGAAAGGGTCCATGAAAATCAGGACCCTACCATGGTCAGTGCTGCACATAGACAATCAATGTGTTGAATAAATGAATGAAAAGGAATCTATAGTAAAAATAAAGATCTGAAAGTCTAACTCCACTCTTTTCTGTGACTGTGTGGTTTTAGAGAAATTACCAAACTATTTATGCTTCAGTTTCCACAACAGATTATTTGGAACAGTTTCTCAAATTTAAATGTGTATATGAATCACCTGGGGAATCATGTTCTGAGGCAGAGTTTGACTCAGTAAGGTCTAAGTCAGGCCTGGGATTTTGAATATCTAATAAGCTCTGGGTGGTGCTAACACTGCTTGTCTGAGTTTGAACAGGAGGTTTCTAGAAAATCCAATAAGGTATATAAACATTCCATATGTTGTTAAACATTATCTAAAAATTAGTTACTGTTATATATTCTGTGAGCTAGGTTCATGAATTATGATGGCTATCTATTTCATTTTCTATCTTTTAGTTTCTTTTAAATATTTCCTCTGTTACATTTTGGTTTGCAAAACAATATGTTCCATCCAAAATTGGCATAAACATACTACTCCATTTCCTTCTAGATTTCTGCAGACTCTGAAGGAAATGTTTAACTCATGGACCCCTGTGAAAATTATCTTAGCGTATAGCATAAGGCTATATTCAACTTAATATATCTTGTGCTGATATTCAGTTGCCCAGTAGTACATTCAAATAGTCATTCCTTTTCTCATTATTATAATACTTTTGTTAAATAATGAGACCCAAGATGTCTTTAGACTTTTGCAAACATTTCTGAAATATTTACTAAATTAATTTGAATGTATTTCTTAATTTAGCAGATTTTCAGTTCTAAGTAACAGTACTATCTCTATGATAATTAGTATTCCTCCAAGGAACCAGGCACAGCTCTCCTTCTATTCATGTCTTCCTTTGCTTTCCCATGTAGCCTATATAAATTGTTTCTGAGAAAAATAATCTATTGTGTCTTGGGAAAAAGCATAAAGTATAAATGTAGAAGCTCGATGGGGAGGATTGTTTCAAAAATGCATTTTTTCAGTAATTCCTAAGATCTATATTAATAGGATATAAGTAAGAATGCAATTGATTTTTGCAGTTTTATTGTATATCTTACATCTCCTGTCTTAGTGCTATTGATAATTGTATCTGAATATTTAGGTTTACAACTGAGATATCTACAAAACTGATTTATTCATTTCCTCTAGTCATTTCTTTTAATCACTGAGAACACTTCACAGAGTATCAATTGTATGCTGGGCATATTGAAAACACTCCATGCTCTGGAGACACAAAAGATTCAGGAACAACCAACTACAATAAAAAGCAACCCTTCAAATTGTCCAGACCTGAAAAGGAAAACATACAAGAAAGCCAGCAAGTGAGCACAATTGTTAAATAAAGCACATTGCAGATTTTCTATAGAAAAGAGACCACCAGCTCCTCTAACGTGGGTGAACATACTACATAAAACAAGCGGATCTGGGGCACACCCGCAGTGAACTGCAGTGGACACCTTTGTGGACCAGATATCATTCAAGTCCTGGGTTCATCTTCCCAGCTGCTGGGAGTAATGACTGCTGAGGGTTCCAGATTGAGTCCTTCCACTCTACTGAGCTGCCTCACTCAAGGTTGTGCTCCTTCCTGTTTTCCCACCTTCTCACAGCGATTACTGAATGAAATAGGCACCTCTGAAGGACTACTCCAGCTCCAAAGGACCAGGTGAGATTGACCAAGGCTTCCTACATCTTCATTCCCTTACTCTACCTGGTCCCACAGGCAAATCTGCATTCCAGAGATTCTTTCCCAGGAACCTGTCCAACAATGGTTATATCCTTATTGTTGCTTTTTGTTCTGAGGAGGCAGAGGTGTTGTTTTTGTTGTCTTTTTCTTCTGGTAATAGGAGTTCCACGTGAGCAAGGGTCTTTGCTGTTATTACAGTTCCATATCTGCATGGCCTAAAACAGTACTTGGCACAAAAGTGGTACTCAATGAATATTTCCTGAGCAAATAAAAAGAATCCAGACTCCCTCCTCCACCCCACCTTTTTCTCTTTCCTGTTACAACAAAAGCTGGAGCCCAGCTCCAGGATCTCAGAAGGCAGCTGAAAGCTGCTGCATAGCAGACCTCTTGAATCTGACTGCCTGTCCGTCTGAGCAGGTCTCCAAACTATTCCTAGTTCCCATTGCTAGCAACATCCCTTTACTTGAAAAACCTCATTACGGTGTTTCCTGTTTGACTGCCCTGCTGCTGACATCTGTCTAAACCTGCAGTTGGTACTCTTCCCTCCAATTACCTATTTTCCTTCTTGCTTGTACTCTGCTCTATCATCTAGAGTTGATTTTTCTCAGTTTAACATCCACTCACTCAGTGAGTGACAGAGGCAAGATCCAGACCCAAACACATCTGATTTCAAAATTACCTTCTGTCCACTCAAGACATAACAATTTCAGTTAGGCTGATAACAAGCACATATATGCCACTTTACAAGCACTTTGATATCTTACAGCTAGGCTGATGTTTAATAGCATTAATTGCATGGCATATGACCTTTGATGCTGAAATTGCTATCTCTACCCCTCCTGGAAATATCTGAAATGTCAGAAATCTAACTACAAATTTACCTCAAGACAACTGTAATTAGAGTTCAGAAGTATAAACAGCAGTAATGAAGTTGCTAATGTCACAGACACCCAACACTCCCCATACCACTTAAACTTCCATATGTAGTTGCCCTTCACTTCCCTCAGAAGGCTGAGGAAGATGCAGCCTCTTGGGTCAGTTGTAGGCACCACCTCAGTTCTTCTCCCATGGCTCTTCCTGATTACACTGGGTGGCATGGCCCCAGCCATGCACGTGGTTCCCTGAGCCATTTTAGAATAAGCTGCTCTCCACTCATATTCTCATTCTGAAAGAAACAAGGAGTACTTGCAGTCCTTTCCCGTTCTGGATGCCATCCGGTTGCTCTTAGCTCATTGTCATCTTCTTTACCCAGTTGTTCCTCTTCTGTAGACAGTCGCCTCAGGCTTCCTTTGGTGTGGCTTTCCTTAATAAGATTTTCAGCCCTTCCATCCACAGCTTTGAATTACAGCCCTTTTAAACTATATCCAGTGCTCAGGAAAATTCTCTGAGGTGACTGTGCAGGGATTGCTCTCATGATAATCAGCATTTAATCAAGGAGAAAGCTAAGTCAGTGCTTTGTCCAAATTCACCTTGTCAGTAAATGACAGAACAAGAACATGATCCTAGATTTTCCAACTCCAGATCTTTCAGCCCAACCACAGCAATATCCTTTTATATAACAGTAACCCAAACAGTCATAAAAACTGCTTACTGTGTGCTTAACACTGACCTAAGATGCTATCATACACTAGTTCATTTCACCCTCAAGAAAATCTGTCCATGCTTTACACGTGAGGAAGCCAAGGTTCAGAGAGGTTATGTTTAAATTGCCCCAGGTTCCACAATGAGTAGCCTTTGGAGTTGAGATCTGAACTAGTTATAGGTGATCGTTCCACCATGGTGCAAAAATTAGCTGTTTTTCTGATGGAGGTTAATCCCAACTGTTGGTTTATTTGGAACATTATGTTAACAGGAGCCTATGTGACTCATACGGTACCTACCTCCTATGCTCACCTGCCGTTTTATTAAACTTCAGTTACCTTATAAAACGTAGTTTTTTATTCACCCTTCTCTCAAGTAATATTCAAACAATTATTTTAGATAAATTATCACTTGAAATTCTTTCATAGCCATCATGTTCAAAGGTCATCAGCGATATCTTCAGAGCAGCAACATTTTTAAAAAAGGAATGAACTTAGTATTTCTTAGACGTTTACCTTGCACTAATTTGTGTGACTCACAGAGTATACACAACAACTCTGTGAAATAGTTATCATAAGCCAGGCAGGGTGGTGCACACCTGTAATTCCAGCTGCTCAGGAGACCAAGGCAGGAGGAACCTGGGCAACTTAGCAAGACCCCGTCTCAAAATAAAAATCAAAAAGGGCTGAAGGTGTTTCTCAGTGGTAGAGCACCCCTGGGTTCAATCCCCAGTCCTGCCAAAGAAAAAAGTTATTGTAAACCCGTTTTACACATGAAGAAACTAATGTTCAAGAAATTTAAATAACCAACCTATAATCACACAACTTCCATATGGCAAAGAAAAGAAGGGGTTGCAGAATCAGATCTGCCTGACTCCCAAGTAAAAAAGCGGTTTCTACCACATTGTATCTTTACAATGCACTGTAGAGAGTTGAAAATCACCTTTTGAGCAAAAATACAAAATTTCCAGACTGACAGTATTTTACATTTCATCAGCTTTTAACCTTTTATTTTTTTGTCCCAATACCTCACAGAACCACTGGGACATTTTCTTCTGTAAAGCAAAAGTATCTTGAATATTAATAATAATAATAATAAAGCCACATACTCATACCTCTAAAGTACCAGAAAGTAGGCATCACAATCCGTCTAATTTGTTAGACTACTTGTTACCATGTACTGAGAAAATCATGTTTGCTGCGCATATTGCTGGGGGGTAAGCTAAGAAGATTTCAAAGTTAATTTCCCCTCATAAATAATACATCACCAAGCCGAAAACATGCAGGCTTCTGCCTCAGGATGCCATCTTTGGGCCACTATCGCCATCTATCGGGCCCCACGCTGCCTGCAGCAGGAACTGAAGCTGGGAACAGCATAGAATCCCAGCACATGCCTAGCCTGTGATTGTGGCTCTCTGGACCAGAAAGGAATGACGCTTAATGCCACACCAGATGTCCTTTCAAGAGATTCATTTCAAAAGACTGCTCTTGTTTTTCTTTAGAAAGAATGACTTGTTCCTAACAGGGTGTCCATACGGCGAGAAGATCTCCCCACAGAGGACCAGTACAGCAAAGATGTGTGTCTACTATGAAAATGTGGGCAGGATAAAAACAAGAGCCAGAAAGAAAGGCTTTGGCAGAGGCAGTCTACAAAATGAATAAGAAAGGAAGTGCACATTCTGTAGTGTTGCTAGCACAAATCCCATAAATCCTGATGAAAACCTGTGATCCCACTGGCGATAATGTGCAGCACTTTCACAACTTTAGACCTCTCAGTCTGATCCCTAGCTGAATTTCAAGAGTTCAGTGAGTCCACAAAAGTCTCATGCAAAACAGCTTTCAAGTTTTTTTTTTGTTTTGTTTTGTTTTTTGTTTTCCCTGCATGGCAGGTTCCTGAGTTCATTGGTTTAGCAAAGTCCCAACACAGTAAGGGGTTAAGAATCACTGACACTGTTACCTCAAAAGACAAAAGCACATAGGCAAAGAGCATGCATTTGGGCATTGTACAGGCTCTAGGGGAATCTCCCCTGCCACTGTTTTTCTGCATGACCTTGAACTTGCACACACAAATTCACATAAAGTCTTAGATTCTCTATTTTAGAGATTCAAATAAATTGCACCTGGGGAAAGGGAAATGATTTCCCAAGGGATGATGGAACCAGTGCTGTAACCACAAGTGCTATTACAAGCTCAACAACTGCTTCACCAGCTTTGCTTTTTTTTTTTTTTTACCGAGCATGGTCCATTGTCAACTATGAAGAACAGTTCCTTAAATAGGGCCAGATCTGTGCAGTGATGCAGGGCTCCATGCTCAGCAAGGCTAATGCACTTGGGGTGTAAGGCTCTCTAGCCACCATCTGGAAATTTTTCCTAATTTTATCTTTGAACTGGCATATTTAAGTGAAGTCTGATAAGATGATAGAGCATGGCTGTGGAGGAGATGACGTGGCACTGCATGCAGTTCACACATGTCCTCTGCTCCGGTCACCTTCCCACCTCCCCAGTAGATTCCTGGCCTCCCCGCTCAGTTCCCTCATTTCTACCACACAATGTCGGGGCCCTGTTCCTTCTTTTTCTGCCTCAGTCTGCTACTGACCTCCACCCAAGGCAAGCATTTGGTCTCATGGTGCAGTTCTTTTGTCTTCTCCCTCAGCCTCATGTGGGTACCTGGGAAAGTCTACACGGGGCAAAATGTCCAGAGGTGGGACAAGTCAACCACCGTTCCTACCATGAGCTAGCAGCACCACAGTAAGTATGGCGGGCAATTCAGAAGTAGCCCTCTAGCCAACCCCAATCCCTGTAACAGATACTTCCCTGCATGGAAGTTACAAACCCCGAGGCATTGCCCTTCCTTGTGGATAGGGCAGGAGAACCAGATGGAGGGGGTATTGACTACTCTTCCTGCCAGAGCCTCGTATTTTTAATTTACATCGGGACTCACAAATTATGTAATTAGCACTGTCCTTAAAGGAATACATATATTTTTAATATTCAGAAAGAAAGTTTAATAAGCTGTTAATGGTAGAATTTGCTTTAAACTTCTTTCGGTTAAATCCTCTGTCTGCTGGCACTAGCACTATAGCCTTCTATTCATAGATCATCAATTATTTGGGGATGAAAGTGCAAATAAATAAAAATTTCAATCATGTCAAAAAGAGACTACATATATAACACGACATTAAAGATGTCCTATCATATGGAGCCATATGGTATTTCTATTCTAAAAATCAAGAGGAAAGAAATGGGCCAATTGAAATAATTCTAATATTTTTCCTTGTCCTTACTGTCTCTCCCATACTAAAACTCTGTTCTGGTAGTTAGTAATGACAGGAAAGCCTGTTGGGGATTAGTTTATTTAACAGACTAAATGGTCAGATAGCTTGCTTTTTTGTTGTTGTTGTTGTTAGGAAACAGACTGAAAGCTGTATTTTCTGGTCTCAGCAAGAGTGCTCAGTCCAGGGTACTTCAGAAATAGTATGTGTCCTTTCATATCTCAGAAGAAACTCAGATTCACATGCTTTCTCTCTTCTTCTTTTCCCCAATGCATAACTTGATGAGCTTGTTATGGTCAAATTAGAAGTAGGAGAAATTGTTTTGATGGTCCAATACTCCTAGTTCTGAAATCAGTCTTTTCTACCTCTACTCTGCATCCACACCTGAGTGACCATTTTAAAGATAAAGGAAATAACCCCACCCCTGTCATTATACCTAGTAGGTCTCCAATGCTTAAAGAATCTCTCAGAGTTAATAGAACCCATCCTGTTCCTACATTTGGAATCCTGGAACAACTGACTGTAAGGTCAACAGAATATGGGAAATCTCATTAATTGCATTATAGCACACACAGCCATGCACATAAACTCTAAAGGAGTTATCCAAGGTCACAGTCGAAACCTAATTAATTCAAAGAAAAAGGCTTTCACAAAAATGTCATTAAAAATCTGCTCAATTCTGCACACTCCAAAACTATGAAACAGAAGGGTCAACAGGAGAGATTCTTGATTCTATCTTTTCAATATCAGGGAACTTGGTTTCATTTTTTGGAGACTATAAACTTAAAACTGTATACTTTGGTGGAACATAGTCCCTTGGTAGGAATACTAGAGTTAACATGATAAAGCAATTAGGTGGGACAGGGGACAGGATAAAGAGAAGCTGCTGTAGAAGTCTAGCAAGTGAGCTCTCCATCCTGTAGTCGGACAAGAGAGGGTGAGATTAGGAGAGAACAAGGAGGTATCAGCAGCAGTTACAGCCTGCTAGGGACCCTCAAGGGAAATCTCTTTAGCAGTTTCATTATAATAGTCATCAAACTCTATTACACTCACCTGCTTAGCTGTTTTTCTCCCCTACTAGACTACATATCACTCTGAAGTATTCAGGATCCTATTTTCTCCTTCTGCCCTGATGCCCATGATAACTTCAAACTCTCCACCAGCAACTGCATGTGGGAGATGGTAAGGACTCAAGAGCACACCTCTGTAATTGAAATCCATGCCTTTGGCTTTTCTTAAGCGTGGTTCTCCCTGGATAATCAAGATCATATTAAGTGTTCTTTCTCTTTCAAAGTCCAAAGAGCACTGCTAGTTTATCTCTGCACCTAGAACAGAGACTGGTCATGAGTATCACTCCATACACATTAGTCCTCCTCCCCATTCCACAGGGGGATCTCCAGCAGTTGGGAATACTATCTCCTCTTCATTAGGACTGTGTACTCCAAAATTACAAAATACTAGCACCCTCTGAGCAGGAATGAGAGAGGCTTAGGACCTCTGAATAGAACTCAGTAGCTTCAACCAGTTCAATAGCCCCACTGCAATATATGATCTTTCACCAGGAACCTTGTCAATCCCTGATTAACAAGTTGTCATATTTCATCATCAGTCATTCTCCAACAACAGCCTCCCGCCACCTGAGACAGCCTATTCTGAAGAACAGGATGATTGAGGCTTTTGTGTGCAGCTCCCTCTTTCCCATGATTTCTGCCAGAAATACCAATGTAGAACCACTGTCTAATTTTCCATGATCCACACCACAACTGGGAAACATTCTACCTGCCATCTGTCACTTTTTTTCTTGTCAGATTCCTTGCAAGGCAAAGGAAACTGATTGTGTTTTTACATATAAATTACACTGATACTGGTAATAAAACACCTGACTGAGTTGTGGAACTTAATAAACGCAGCCTGTTCAGGATAACCATGTCACACAAGATGGAGTGGCAATAATCTAGCAGGAATGGAAGGTTCTGCCAGCTTTGCTCAAACTTAAAGCAGATCTCAGTGACCCTTGGCATATACTTTTCTTTCTGTCCTATGCATCTGTCTCCTTTGCAGGATGAATGTCACGGGATGTCAAACCTTGCAGAGTGATGGGTGGTGAAAAGAACACCCACTTTAGAATCTAGCAGTCTTGGGAAATATCCCCAGTCTGATTCCAAATAGTGGGGTGCACTCAGGCAAATTGATGATCTTCTTTAAGCCTCAGTTTCCTCAATATATTACATGAGTTTTGTAATAACTACCTTGAAGTTGCTTATGGAATTAGAAATGAGGTGTGCTAACTGCCTGGCTTGATATTGGCCATCCACAAACAGTAGCAGAAGGCAAGAAGTTGTTTCTGCCAACCCACTTTACCTTTCCTCCATCAAAAACCACCATCACATTATTATTGTTGTACCTGTTAGTCTCAGTGATTACTGGGGGTAGTTTGGGAGTGTAGAAGGTTTTATCATAGCAAGTTAAAACGGATTAGAATGGAAGGGCACCGTCCACGTGGCAGAACAAAATTTCCTTTATCTCATTCAGGCTATTCATCTACATATGGAAATAAGGAAAATGGAAACTTAAACAGTAGAACTGGATCTCACAGAGATAAGAATACCACCCAAATCATGAAAATCCACCAAAATCCATTCGAGATTCAAGAAAGCCCTAGCAATCGACCCTTCCTGTCACTCTCTCAACCTCCAGGTCCATTGATTCTCGTGCTCTGTATTCATGACCTGACATTCCCCTTACCACTTCCAATTCTGCGGTTGTGACTGACACTGTTAGGATGTTCCCCTGGGATTCCTCAAATTTTCCACTTACACATAGCAAGAAGTTATGGATCCTCTGGATCCTCGGGCTTCATGCCCTCTACCATTTCAAGAAGTTGTTGATGTCTCATATCCTCTTTGTGTTCTCTGCCTCCATTGACAGTGCTGCCTTGATGTCTCATATTCAAACTTCCCAGTGGAGAAGGATTTCATAGTTCACTTAATCACTGTCAAAGATAATCACCATCACCACAATTGGGAATAGCTTTTACACCAGGCCACCACATGGGCTGCTGGCCAGCCTTGATTCAGACAGCTACCCTGCGTCCCATCAATTATGGCCAGGACCTCAGAACCAAAATTCCACCTACGCTTGGGAGACCCCTAGCACTGCCTCCATCCACAGCAGGCTGCAGGCTTGGCAGGCAGTCAACCCAACAGATTCTTCTTCAAAACATCTCTTTCCTCAGGCATTTTCATTCCAGAAAGGGCTTGTTACACAAAACAGAGAATTGATTACTGCACCAGAAATGGTACTTATTATACAGGATTGCTCGCTTTAGAAATTTCAGAGTAATCAGAAGCCCAAAACACCATACCTAAACCAAGTTCTTTGAAACAGGGAGTTTTTGTATCATAAAAGACTATATTTATTTCCAAATACAACAAAATTAATACAGGACTCGTTTTGAGGCTTTGAGTAGAATGTTCATAATGTTCACAGGATAACTGGGAATTTTTCAAGACACCTCTGAAATAACAGTTGTGCCATGAAAGCAGAGTGTGGCATCTGCTTTCACTCTGATTTTTGATCCTCTATTTGGTAGCTCCTCAATTCAGTAAGTACTTATGGACAATTTACTAACAAAAAGCAACTGCTTGCTGTTTGTTTTAATACCCTTGTATGCTAAGGGATGGTTTCATTCATTTGGTGAATGTCAGGTGGTGAGCCCTGTGAAAATCAGTAAAACAATTGCATTTCATGCCTGAAATTCACACCTCTAATCGTGATGTTTCACTGTTTTATTTCTTGGCAACATACCGTTAACTCATTCCCTTGTAGCATTAAAAACTAACAATTCAACAAAGCCATCTCTCTTTGCTTGTAATCTGGATGAATTTGTTTTATTCTATTAAAAAAATAGGTTTGGAGGGGAAAAAACTTGGTTGGGTATACCAAGAGGCTCATTTTTAATGTTTGGGAGCATCCTATCCCACATTATGGCTGTTCAAGGCATTTAACATGACTTATTGAATGACGAAAAGAAAAGTAACACTGTTTCATGAATGATCACAAGGTTAGAGGACTCACGGGTAAAATAAGAGCCATAGCAATCTCACCTATGAAATGCTGCTGGGGGTAGTTACCCAGATGTCATTCCTGTAAAGAAATCAGTCCAACAATGCCATGTCTCACACCAGCTGGACAGACTATATCTAAGAAGCCCCAGTGTGGTGCTTTTATAATGTATAATTTGTTGAGTGAAAGCAGACATTTTATTAAGCAACATTTAGAGAAGAGGCTCAGTGAATGTTTCCATGATCCTTCAGAACAATATATATTTCTTTTTGTTTAGAAAATATATTTAAATACCTATGTTAGGGGTTGTCTCTTCAGTTAGAGGTTGAGGGCCCTCCATTTCTATTGCCTTAGAACCAAGCACAAAATAGGTGGTCAATAAAATGTATGGAGTTAAACAGGGTGGGATCCATCCAGTTTTCTTATGAGGTTATGAGGGGTTGCTGATGACATTTTGAAGAAAGGGGTGATGGTTCTTATGGATAACTTACTGGGTTGAGAGTGCAGTTTGGTATTACATATTTATGTATGTATGTCAGAAACACTATACAGTATACTACCGGTATGATCGAGTCTATTTGGGATCAGCCCAACTGTCTCTCCACTCATTTATTGCTGATTTTCTACTTATTGAAGACTGGTGTATGCCAGAGTTACCTCAAATTTGCTTAAAATTTCCATCCTCAGCATTGCAAAGGATTGCAAAAACTGGCATTTCCCCCCTAGTTCCTTTCTGCAAGATGGTACTTTGTGAACTAACTCGTTATCTCCGGAAGGGTTGCATAGTGCCAGCTCATTGGCAGTTTCTCCATTTTGAGAAGCCGATTCATTAAATGTCACATAATCATTAAACTCACCGATGAGAAGAACAGAACTGGAATTCCATGTGTACCTTAGGGAAAGTGAGTCAGGTTCTCTCTTTGAATGGATGTAAATCCCAAATTCCCTGGATCAGCAAATATTTCCTCAAGCAGATACTAATCAAAAAATTCCGTGATTGATTTTTCTTGACTAAGTACCTAAGTTTCAGTTCTACTCTAAAGAAATGGAATCTGAACATTATAAGCAAAGTAATATGGGTGGGGATTTTGCAGGTAGAGTTTTTTGCAAGTAGGATGCCATGAACTCCTGTCAGCAGCCTCATAACCAAATTAAAAACAACTCTGTATTAAACAGTTGATGATAAAATGTGTCCTTCTCTGTTACAAGTTAAAATATTCAAGGTACTGTGTACATCATTATAATGACACTTTCACTAATTGTGTCAATTAACCAAACAATAACCTACATAAATTACATGATCCCACACTGCCTTGGTTATACAAAGTATTCCAAGTCCAACACAGTGGTTGAAACATAGCAGATCATTAGTAAAGTGGAAAGAAAGGAAGGAAAGGAGAAAGGGAAGAATGGAGTAAGAAAGGAAGGGAGGAAGGAAGGGAGCGAGAAAGAGAAGGAGGAAGGAAGGAAGGGAGGGAAGAAGTGAGGGAAGGAAGAAGGGAAAGGAAAGGAAGGAAAGAGAGAAAAAGGAAGAAAGCCAGGAAAGCATGAATGAAGGTATGATTGATTGAGTTGCTTTGAGTGATTTAAGTTAAAATCCAATTACTGGACTGAAAAGGTGGTAGTTCAGGGGATTCAGCACCCTAAAATTGCAAAACAAGTTGACAAGAGAGGTTTAGTCTGCCTACTTTACCCCTCCACAAAAATGTTTCAAGTCAAAACTTTGTTTTTTATACCATGAATAATTCTTTATTTGATCCAAACTCCTAAGAAATTGAGAATATTCACTCAGTCTTCTGCTTGTCTTGCATTTAATATTTCATGCTCTTCCTCCAAACTTTTACAAATTAGTCACCTGAGTATGCAGGAGGAGTTGGATTGTTACCTATCTTCAGCCAGCAGAAAGAACAGTCAAAGAACAGCCTAAAACTAGCAGGAGGAGATAATGCAGACATGAAAACTTCCAGCTCCTGATACGTCTAAGAAAGTTTCTGTTTAGTGTAATTGCTGAGATGACCACCCTATAAAAGAGTAGAAAATTAAGGAAAATAACTGAGTAAGCCCTACCATGGCTCAAGCACTGCGCTTAGTCCTTGATGTATTTAGTCCTTGCAGGAACCCTACGAGGCAGATGAGAAGATGAGAAGACAGACTCAGGGAATTCAAGACATTTGTTCAGGACCACACAACTAGTAAAAGGAAGAAAGCCTCTATATCTTCATCTACCCAACCCTTCTCTCCTGCTTTATACCTTGTATACTTATGCAAGTTGGGGTTGGTTTGCATTATTAAGTGCTAAGCCAACAGAAAGTTCAGAGGTTCAGAGCTTCACTTAGTCTAAGTAAAAGCAGAAATCTGAAGAAAGAGACTAAACCATACCCACTGTCTGCACTCTCATCACAATGCAAGCAACATAACAGTCTGGCACTCCAAATTATGCGAGATGCGGACGAGCACTTGAGTACACTGGAGAGTCCTTGTACACATTTGGGTAATTAGGACTGGGATTCTTCCAACCACTCGTTGACCAAAGCAATTCCTCTCAAAGAAGCTTCTGCTCACTTTTTTTTTTTTTTTTTT
The DNA here is from genome assembly GCF_902686455.1 of Sciurus vulgaris. Lineage (NCBI taxonomy): Eukaryota > Metazoa > Chordata > Mammalia > Rodentia > Sciuridae > Sciurus > Sciurus vulgaris. The sequence continues at coordinate 79,768,799 of NC_136472.1, forward strand.
TTTTTGAGCCTGCATGAAAACCATATCCTAGGGTAAGAGTTCCACCTGGAGGATGATAGAGAATCCAGAACAACCTGCACAGAATTATAAAGAAGAAAAATTGTACATGCCTTTACAGCACAAAATTTCAAGAAAAATGCACAATATAAATTTATCATAATGATTTTCACTTATTATTTGTTAAGTACTTACTAGATTACAGAAAAAAAGTGTTAAATGCAAACTTACAGCATCATTGCATTTAATTCTCAGTCATTTTTAAGAGAAATACTATTATTATTTTCATTTTAGAGATAAAATAACCAATGTTTCAAAAGTCAATGATTTTTCTGAATTCACTCAGTTATTAAGTATTGAAGAGGGAATTAAAACTGGTTTCCATGAACACACATTAGGCTCTTAATACTATTATATATTGCATCTGTAATCAATGAAAATATCAAAAGGTTGATTAAAGGACTTAAAACCAAAATATTATCTTTTGCCTATAGTCCTAGTCCCCTCCCAAAAAAACCTCCCCAGCTTTTGATAGTTCCTTCACCCCATTTTGCTACTGTACCCTCCCTAGAAGCTCTTCAATTTCTGTCACAAGCAATTTGACTTAAGCCCATTCACATTCATGTGTAAATAAAGCTTAATCAATAAGGCTTAAAATTTAATTATTTATTTATTCAAATTGATTATTTAAGCTTAACAAACAAGACTTAAGCAAAAATTCATTATTTTTTTAACCATCCAATTAATTATTTATACCTAAATTAAGATAAACAAGGCTTAGCATATCAATCCTTATTATAAAACCTCCGGGTTCTCTTTCCTTCTCTGAATCCCAGGCTTCAGAACTATCTTTCCTCCTTCCAGGCTGCCTCTACCCATCCATCCCATCCTTCATGCGTCTTCTCTCCTAAGCACAACTGCAGAATAGAACAATCTCCCTAGCTACCACCATTTTTACAAATTTTGAAAACAAAGTCAAGGATAGGTTTTGTGTTAACGAGTTCCTCATGGAGTACAATGTTCAAGTAAATAGAAGATAAAATGGGGCTGTATGGCAGTCTGTTTTACCATGATGGTCACAGTAGTGGCTCCCATCCCACTTGTCAAAATGTGACCTTGGCCCGCTGCTGTTTAAGTGGTTTAGTTCATGTCTTTCTCCAACCAGAGTGAAGCTTTGCAAATGCCTGCCTTCAGAGAATAGTAGCAGTGATGCTATCTGACTTCTGATTTTAAAAACACCACAGCCTCTCCTGGCCTCCTTAGGATGCATGCTGTTGAATCCAGCCACCATGCTGTGAATAATCTCAAACTATCTAATAGGGGAAGAGACCATATTGGAGAAGCTATAGGTATTCTGGTCCAGAGACCAGCTAGGTTTGGCCTTCTATCTTCCATGTTCCCTTAGCACTTTATCAAACTACTGTAATATTAATATTTTATTGCCTCTTTCCTACCTCCTAATAGAATTGAGTGTATTGAGAGTAATAAGTTTCCGACGTCAGCTCAGTGCATGATAGAAAGCAGCACATTAAACCTATGTCTTATTATTTAATTAAAATATCTTTTTTTAATAGTTTTTTTAACTATAATGTATTTTTTTTATTGTAAACAAATGGGATACATGTTGTTTCTCTGTTTGTACATGGCGTAAAGGCATACCATTTGTGTAATCATAAATTTACATAGAGTAATGTTGTTTGATTCATTCTGGTTTTTTTCCCTTCCCCCCACCCCTCCCACCCGTCTTTTCCCTCTATACAGTCCTTCCTTCCTCCATTCTTGCCCCCCTCCCTAACCCTAACTCTAACCCTAACACTAACCCTTCCCTCCCCCCATTATGTGTCATCATCCACTTATTAGCGATATCATTTGTCCGTTGGGTTTTTGAGATTGGCTTATCTCACTTAGCATGATATTCTCCAATTTCATCCATTTGCCTGCAAATGCCATAATTTTATCATTCTTTATGGCTGAGTAATATTCCACTGTATATATATACCACAGTTTCTTTGTCCATTTATCAATTGAAGGACATCTAGGTTGATTGCACAGTCTGGCTATTGTGAATTGAGCAGCTATGAACATTGATGTGGCTGTATCTCTGTAGTATGCTGATTTTAAGTCCTTTGGGTATAGGCCAAGGAGCGGGGTTGTGTTTATTTATTCTATATTTTAAAATGCTATTTCTTAGTGGATGGATCAAGGAAAGCTATCTGGAAAATTTACCATTTGAAATGAGTGTCAAAAAATGGATTGAAGTGGAGCATTCTAAGCAGGGAATTCTGTTTGAGTAATGACCAAGACAGCAAAATGATAGGCATTTATGGGGAATAAAACACATGGAGAAGTAGGAGCATAGGTCTCAAGAGAAACACTGAGAGAAGGGTCTGTTATGGTAGGGTGATTCCTGTAGTATTTTAAATGAATCTGTAATTTTGACTTCATGTGAGAGCCACCGGGAAGATTCTAAGGAAGTATCGATATCATATTTTTCTCTAACCCACACCTCCAAATTTTAAATCACTTGTTCATGAATACTGATCTAATTAATCATATCTTACATGATGTTTAGACCTAATGCTCCATACCTAATATTCAGTGATACCAGAATTCCTGGTGAAAGTCTGTTTCTGGGTAGAGCGATTACTTAGTCCTTGACCTTGTCTGAGAACGGGAAGTGTGTTTGAGGTAGCTGGCACCCTGTGACATGTTCCCCATGCCCCAGGGCAATAGAGCTCCAAATGGAATCAGCAGCCAAGACTCCTGTAGCTCTCCCAGAAAAATTAATGTGATGAAGGCATCATTATCCAGAAAGAGGCCAGAGAATTATTAACTTTTGTAGCACCTCAGACAGGCTTTACAAAGAATCCTTGCCAAACAGCCTGAAGCTGATGTTTCTTTGCCAAGTGCAGATTGGGACCAGTTTCCTTTCCTTGTGTCTCTGAAGGAAAAATTTGTGTTTAAAATAACTTCTACATAATGTATCAGAAATGTTACTAAAAACAGATTCTTCTACTAAGTCAATTCACAGGCAATTCATCAAACACAGAGTTTGATGCACCATTTTCTAAACACTATTTCATTTAATTTTGTCTTCATAATCATGCAAAATAGGTCAATTAGTATACCAATTTTAGAGATGTCAGAGCCTCAATTCAAGCATATTTAGTAATTAGTCTAAGGTTATGCAGTCAATAAGCTAGTTTCAAATACTACCTGACCATAGGTTTTTACTTCCTCCATTACCCAATTCTGTCTTTCTATATATGACAGAAACTGGTATTAGAAGTACAAAAGTGAATAAAATGCCATGCTTGCTCTCAGAGCCTCACAAACTGTGTTGGAAATAACAATAAACAAAGAATAAAGAATTAAGGACCAAAGAGAATTATTATGGAATTACTAGCAGGGACTGGGCTGTCAGATAGACTTGAGTTCAATAAAAATCTTGGAATCAATTTCAGATATTGAAATTGTCACCTAGATAAATGAAATACTGAGACAAAACTAGTGAGAAGAACCACTCCTTAGCACAGAGTAGCAAATTCAAATATCAAACAAAAGGAGCAAATGAGTCAATTTATAAAAAGTTTTAAAGAAAATACTAAAATGAAGTTTCCTTTATAGTAGGAATGCAAAAACTTTTGAATGTGATTAAGAAAAATATTCAAGGAAAATCGAAATCATCTAAATGTAAAAAGAAAACAATTTTAATTAAGTTCAATGTTCTTTCTTGATCAAAATGTTCAGGACTCTTGTAAATTGAGGAAGATTTCCTTAAACAGATAAAGAATATCTACCAAAACACACACACACACACACACACACACACACATACACAAGATTTACTCAGTGACTGCTATAAACATGGATGTGACTGCATCGTACTGTAGTATACTGATTTTAAGTCCTTTGGGTATAAACTGAGGAGTGGGATAACTGGGTCAAAAGGTGGGTCCATTCCAAGTTGTCTGAGGAATCTCCATACTGCTTTCCAGAGTGGCTGCACAAATTTGCAACTCCACCAATAATGTAAAAGTGTGCCTTTTTCCTCACATCCACACCAACATCTATTATTTTTGTGTTCTCTATAATAGCTATTTTAATTGGAGTAAGATGAAATCTTGGAGGTGTTTTAATTTGCATTTCTCTAATTACTAGAGATGATGAACACTTTTTCATATATTTATTAATCACCTGTATGTCTTCTGTAAAGTGTCTGTCCAGTTCCTTGGCCCATTTATTGATTGGCTTCTTCGTATTTTTGGTGTAAAGTTTTGTAAGTTCTTTATAAATTTTGGAAGTTAGTGCTCTATCTGAAGCGCATGTGGAAAAGATTTTCTCCCACTCTGTAGGCTCTCTTTTCACATTCTTGATTGTATCCTTTGCTGGGAAAAAGCTTTTTAGTTTAAGTTTATCCCACTTATTGATTCTTGCTTTGATTTCTTGTGTTTTGGGAGTCTCGTTAAGAAAGTCTGATCCTAAGCCAACCTGATGAAGATTCAGTTCTACTTTGTGTTCTATTCACAATAGCTAGTTGTGGAACCAACCTAGAAGAAGCTCTTCAACAGATGAATGGATAAAGAAACCGTGGTATATATATATATACACTATGGAATATTATTCAGTCATAAAACAATAATATTTTGGCAAGAATAATATTATGGCATCTGCAGATAAATGGATGGAATTGGAGAATATCATGCTAAGTGAAATAAATCAATCCCCAAAAAAACAAAGGCCAAATGTTTTGCCTGATAAGTGGATGATGATATATACTGGGGATGGGGAAGTGGGGAGTGAGAGAAGAATGGGGGAACTTTAGATTACGTAGAGGGAAATGAGAGGGAGGAGGGGGATTATGAAAAATGGTCGAATGAGACAGATATCTTTACCCTATGTACATGTATGATTAGACAAATGGTATGAATCTACATCTTGTATAACCATAGAAACGAAATGATGTACCCCATTTGTGTACAATGAATCAAAATGCAGTCTGTAAAAAATAAAAAATAAATCATAAAAAAATTTACTCAATGGTGTTAAAGTGAATTAAAATGGAGACCAGACCTGATGTATCTCTGAGCAGACAGGGATTAGGCCTCATAAATAAACTTAGCCTTGTTTAAATTGCAAATGTAACCAAAACTTATGCTGGACTTTATTTCATTAAAGAAAAACAGAATTTAAACTCATCCAATGAGAAGCATTCAACAAACATAGTTATATAACTAGAGATTTTCCAATGGGATACACCACATAAGGCAACTGTATAACTGCAAATAATCAAATATTTTCTTTGCTTTACTTTTGTGACCGTCCTATCAAAGTTTCCCCTTTGCATTCCTTCAGCTGAGCTCCCAAATAATTCCTGGTTTGGAGCTGCCCAATCCAAAGGTTGCTACTTGCTCAAATAAACTCTGAAAAATTGTCTTTGGCCTCAGTTTACATTTAACAGTGTTAAAATGTTAAATGCATCTCTCTTTAAAATCAAGGATGCTACAAGGATGCTCTTTATAGCTGCTTCTCTTTTACATTACTTTTGAGGTACTAACAAACATAATGAAACAAGAAGAAATGTGGAGAATTTCATTGAATGAAATAAACAAAACTATCATACTTTGTAGTGGATATGATTGCCCACTTAGAAAAGCCAAAAGAATCTTCAGGCAGATTAGCAGAAATAAATATTCTACTTATTCTAGAAAAATAGAAATATGCTAAACTCTTTTAATTAAAATCAATATTGTAAAGTCAATTATCTCCAAAATTAAAATGTCAAATTTCAATCAAATCTCAACAGGCTATTCACGTAACTTGACAATCTAATTCTAAAATGTATTTGAAAGAACAAAGACAAAGAATAATTATCTAAGAATACTATGTGGAAGCATATATAATTGAATTAGCATTGCAGATCCGTTAAGAAAGCGTGGGGAAGAATTTCTTCAATAAGACATGAATTACAAATTGTACAGGACAGTGTTAATAAATTAGATTGCATTATTATTTTAAACTTCTTCTTCAAAACATTTCACCAAGAGAACAAAAATATAAACCATAAGCTAGAAGAAAATATTTATTTATTAAAAGTTTATCCAAATTATATTAGGTTAAACCATATAAAACTGGTATTCTTATAGATCAAACAATGATCAAATATTAGCAGTTTATTTAGTGTAATATGATACAAATAATTTCTATGAATCATTAAGAAAAAAATAAACGGCACCATAGAAAAATGAGTAACTGGCTGAAGCCAGCATTTCATAGGAGTAAAACAGCTAACCAATCACAACTGAGTAGACAATAAACATTAGAATAAGGAAAATGTAAATTAAACTTAGAATGATATGTAATCTCACATCCATTGAATTGTCAAAAAATATAAATTTGACAGTGCCAAGAAAGCTAGGGCAATCCAAGCATTCTGAGGAAATAAATCAAAGGGATCTTTCCTTCAGTATTCCTTTTGCATCCTGGAATCAACCACTATTAGTTCTCCCTCTCCTGACAGTCCCATCCCTCCCCAGGACAAAAGTAAGAACAACAGGCATCATCACTGGGTCTTATGCTGGAGTTCTGGATTTCCAAAACCAGTGTAATGTTCAGATTTGTTCAGATATGATAAGAACAATAGAAACAAAGCTGTTGAAATCTAGTTTAAACTAGGAGGCCTATACTTTAGGTCAGTGGTTCTTAAACTTCAGGATGTACCAGAATCATATGGAGGAGGTCAAATATTACATGACCCCGCCATCAGAAATTATGATAAAAAAGGCCTGTGGTAGGGACACAAGAATTTGCACTTCTAACAAGTTCCTAGGTGATGCTCCTGGTATAGGGAGCGTGATTTAAGAGTTCTTAAATTATGATCCATTGTAAGCTAAGAAAAATAGGAATTGTGTAATAAAAGGAAAGTTGTCATTTATTCAGGGCCACCAGCCAGCTTTTAAATAACTCACTTCCTTTAATAGTCACACTTAGCAGGGCACAGTGGGGCACCCTCATAATTCCAGCAGTTTGGGAGGCTGAGGGAGAAGGACTACAAGTTGAAGGCCAGTCTCAGCAATTTAGCAAGGCCCTAAGCAACTTAGTGAGAATTCAACATACAAAATAAAAAGGATGGGGGATGTATCTCAATGGTAAAGCACCCCAGGGTCAATCCCCAGTACCAAAAAAAAAAAAAAAGAAGCCACAGTTCAATACACTAGACCTAAGTGTCCAAAACTGGAAACTCAGGGAAAAAGTATGTGTCTGTGTGTGTGTGTGTATGATTCACTCATAAAAAGAGAGGAACTCCTGTCATTTGTGACAATATGAATGAACTTAGAGAACATTATGTTAAGTGAAATAAACCAGGCACAGAAAGAAATACTGCATGATCTCACTTGTGTGTGGAATTTTCAAAAGTTGAGTTTATAGAGGTGGAGAATCGAATGGGGGTGACCAGAGGCTGAGAGTAGGGGATGGGACTGGAAAGATGATGATCACAGGATACAAAATATCATTTAAATAGCAGGTTCAAGAGATGGATTGTGCAACACGATGAGCATAGTTAATGACAGTGTACAGTATTTTGAAAGTCACTAAGAGAATAGACTTTGTTCCCACCCCAAGATATAAGTATATGAGCTACCATGTACATTAATTAGCTCAATTGATCCAGTTTATAATGTAAATATATTCAAAACATACATGATAAATATTTATAATTTCATCAATTAAAAATAAAATGTTTTCATATGTCACCATGTATCCTGAAAGTAGGTATTACTGTCCTCATTTTAAAGATAAGAAAACTAAGACTCTCAAATGTTAAGTAACCTGTCCAGAATCTACAGGTAACATATGACAAGAGAGATTAAAATATGGTTCTATAGAACTGCGACCCTGACACTTTTTGCCTTATCCACATGCCTTTCAATGAAATGAAATACCCTCTGCTATTGGCATCACTGACATAAGATACAAGCAGACCACAATTGACTGGTATGAGGAAACCCAAGGTCATCTCCTTTCCTAATGAAAAAGGAGGAAGAATAAGGTAGACACTCCATTATATTTTTCCAGTTTTACAGAGAACTATGAACATATATCTATTGAGGACAATTCATTAACTTCTTAGTACATACTTAACACTATGTCTGTAAAAGATATAAAAGATTTCAACAGATGACATTATGAAGACATCACTTAACAGAGTAGATCCAACAACTTTCTCCAAGTTCCAGAAGTTAGACCACCATTCAAATCAGAAAATTGAAAAAAAAAAAAAAAAAGGAAAGAATACAGCTCTTATCAATGTCTACTATTTCCATGACCACAAGCGCTATGGAACACAACAGGAAGTGGCTCTTTATGCTGGTCTGCAAATTCTTCTTAAAGTTCAGGAACTCCAAGAATTTTTGAAGTTAGAGCTAATCACCAAAGCTTTTTTTCATGTTTTCATTGGTGATTATAATTACACATAATATTTGGGTTCATTTTGACACAATCACAAAAGCATGGATTAAAATACACTCCACTTCAGTCCCCAGCACTTCCCCTTCCCCTCCCCCTTCCTCCTCCTGTCCCCTTCCACTCTAATGGTCTTCCCTGTATCCATTTATAATCTTTCAATTAGTGCTTCATAGATTTATATAAAGGTGAAAATCATTGTGGTTTTCATACATGTACCAGGCACCATTTGGTCAATTTCATTCCACAGTTCCTCTCTTTTCTTGTCTCTTCTTTCTCCCCCTCAACCCCTTTCCTTTACCCACTGATTTCCCTCCTATTCTCAAAGGATACACTCTTTGTTTTTTCCCTAATTTGGTCTAGTTTCTGCATATAATATAAAACATCTGATCCTTGACTTTTTGAATCTGGTTTATTTTATTTAGCATGATAGTCTCCAGTTCTGTCCTTTTACAAACAAGTACCATAATGTCATTCATCTTTATGGATAAGTAAAATTTCACTGTGTGTGTGTGTGTGTGTGTGTGTGTGTGTGTGTGTGTGTGTGTTGTGTCATATTTTATTTATCCATTCATCTGTTGATGGGCATTTAGGCTGATTCCATAACTTGTCTATTGTGAGTTGTGCTGCTATAAACATTGATGTGATTGTATCATTATAGTATGCTGATTTTAGTTCTTTTGGATAGATACTGAGGAGTGGCATAGCTGGGTCATATGGTGGTTCCACTCCTAATCTTTCAAGGAATCTCCATACTGCTTTCCAGAATGGTTGTACTAATTTGCAGTCCCATCAACAATGTATAAGTATACCCTTTTCTCCACATCCTCACCAGCACTCATTATATGTATTCTTGATAATTACCATTCTGATTGTACTGAGATGAAATTTTGGTGCAGTTTGATTTGCATTTCCCAAATTGCTAGAGATGTCGAACATTTTTGCATATATTTGTCAGACATTTATATTTCTTCTTTTGAGGTCGGTTGTTCTTCTTCTTTTGTCTATTTAGTCCTTTTGCCCACTTTTTTATTGGGTTATTTGGATATTGTTGGGGTGGTAGTGGTGGTTTTGTTTTTTGATGTTAAGTTTTTTAGTTCTTTGTATATTCTAGATATTAATCCCCTGTCAGAGAAATAGTCGGCAAATATTCCCGTTTTGTAGGTTCTCTCTTCATGCCCTTAACCATTTCCTTTGCTGTGCAAAAGCTTTTTAATTTGATATCATCACACTATTGGTTCTTGGTTTTATTTATTGAACTTAAGGAGTCTTTTTATGGAAGTTATGGCCCATGCATGCTAATATGTTGGAGTGTTGGACCTATGCATTCTTCTAGCAACTACAGTTTCAGGTCTAATTTCTATGACTTTGATTCATTTTGAGTTGACTTTTGTGCTGGGCAAAAATAGGAACCTAGTTTTACTCTTATAAATATATTTTCCCAGCACAATTTGTTAAAGACTCTCTTTTTCTCCAGTGCATATTTTTGGCCCCTTTGTTGAGTATCAAATGACTACATCTACCTAGATTTGTCTCTGAGTCTTCTGTTCTATCCCATTGGTCTTCACGTCTGTTTTGATGCTAATACTATGCTATTTTTGTTACTGAAGCTTAGTAGGTTATTTTGGAGTTCAGTATTATGATGCCTCCAGCATTACTCTTTTTTCTCAGGATTTCTGGGTCTTTTATACTTCCAAATGAATTTTCAGACTGTTTGTTCTAGTTTTGTAAAGAATGTCATGGGTAATTTGATGAGGATTGCATTGAATCTATATAATGATTTCTATAGTATGACCGTTTTGACAATATTAATTCTGCCTATCCAAGAACATGGAAGGTCTTTCCATCTTCTAATGTCTTCAATTTCTTTCTTCAGTGTTCTATAGTTTTCATTGTAAATGTCTTTAACCTCCTTGGTTAGATTTATTCTCAAGTATTTCAATTTTTGTGGTTATGGTGAATGCGATGATTTTCCTGAATTCTTTCTTTCTCAGCAGATCCATTACTGGAATACAGGAAAGTGATTGATTTATGTATGCTGACCCTCTATGCTGAATGTGTTCATCAGCTCTATCAGTCTTCTGGTGGAGTTTTTTGTTTGTTTGTTTGTTTGTTTGTTTGTTTTGTTTTGTGGGGGAGAGTCTTCTAAATATAGGATCATGTTGTCAACAGAGATCATTTGACTTCTTCTTTCCCTATTTGTATTCCTTTGATTTCCATCTCTTGCTTGATTGCTCTGGTTAGTGTTTCAAGGGCTGAAACTGTGTTGAATAGGAGTGGTATTGACATCCTTGTCTTGTTTTTGATTTTAGAGAAATTGTTTTCCAATTTTTCTCTATTCATTATGATGCTGTCCTTCGGTTTATCAAATACAGCCTTCACAATGCTGAGGTAAGATGCTCCTGTCCCTAGTTTGCCTGAATAGGATTACCATTATGCATGGTGTATATGACTAACATTTCAGAATAGTCAAGGAACTAAACAATGTAAATATTTATTGCTATTTAAGCTTTAAGTTAACATCACTTACTTCTCTGAAACCCTACAAAAATTCAAAAGAACCAAGTTTCATGAGTTTGTAGGCTTACTAACATAAAAAACTCTGTACTTCTATAAACTCCTTATTTAAATAAGGGAAAACAAACAATACCAAGCCTCCTTATGTGGACAAAACCCAAACTTATACTGAAGCACAAAACAGGACATTGCTACTGTGAATTACTATAGTATGTCCTAAGAGTGCAGGTACAGGTTTTAAGGTTATTAGCCAACTGCACTGCCACACTGCTTAGGTTTTAATATACTGTCCATTGTACCACGACATTTTATTACACCTTTGGGGGAGGAGTGGGGGATCACATAAATATCCATCTTTTTATATTTAACAACAATCTACCCTTACTCATATTTTTTCTTCAGTGGCCTAATTAGGTTTGGAGCCCAAGTTTTGGATTTTAGATATTCCATGTAGGAGATTGGCCTTCTCATAACTTTAGGACTGACTGTACTCTTTTCTGGTATACAGAAGGATATTCCAGTGCTATCTGCATAGCCCTAATAGCTTTAAGATAGCTTTATTCTTTTTCTTAACTGAAGGAAGTATCCTGAAAATTAGCCAACTTCTCTTGAAAGTCAGCCAATAAGTTTTGAGAAAGAGTCATTTGGCACCTCAGCAGAAATCCTGCCAACACATAAACTGGCCACCTACTTCCTACTCTAAGATTTTTAGGATCTATTCTGGGAAATCTAACAGTTTATATTTCCTTTCTTAGCACTGCCTGGCATGTGTCACTCATTTTTCTGAATACACAATTTTCATTTTAATGCCGCATCATAGTGCAATGGTAGTGAAATCACTTAAGTCAATAATTAGAATTACAAATTTAAGCTAAAATTCAACCCCTAAGTAATGGTTTTGATACAAATAATTCAAATGAGTTAACAAAAATGATTAAATAATCTCCATGTACGGACAAGTTCACACATCTTCAAGCAATGTGATGGTCCACTACTATTCTGTTTGGCAACTGACAGAATTGCTTATATTAATTTTGAGAAGAATCTCAACCACAGAAACATTAATGTGTAGGGGGAAGTATCTCAGTGTCATGGGAATAAATACCATCGTAATAATAACTGCCACTTATCGATCACTTACTACACAAAAGACAATTTATAACTCTGTAATAGAGTCATTAAATCTTTATTACAGATGATAAAACTAATGTTCAAAAAGATTAGGTAACTTTTCTGAGATCAACAAATAAAACAGACCTTGAAAACTCAGTGGAATCAAAAAGTGTATGATTCTTTTTACACTACACCTGTTTAACTTATCTGAGCCTACATATGAGAATCACCAGGAATGTGGATTTTGTCCTGGTGGGCAGGCCAAATTGTCCTTCCTTTTCAGTCAAACAGTCAACAGATCAAAGTTTAGAATCTTCCAGGTTTAATTATGCTAGTAATAGTTGCCTATATCTTCTCACACATTTGCAGAGTCTCATTCCACCAATTTCTAAAGGTTGATTATTTAAAGCACAGGGTAATAAAAAAAATGTTGTCACAATCTTAAGTATGGTGTTTATCTATGTGAATTTACAATAACTTTGACCCATGCAATGGGTCATTCAAATTGCCTTTCAGAATTTGAATAGTATTCAAACTAACTTTCAGAATTCAGTGTTTAATCACAGGTAAGCATCATTACTCAAGTGATGTTCTCAAAATACATGACCAGGATAAAAACAAAATAAAAGAACAGATAAAAAAGAAAAGCTGAGTATGGTGTTCAAGGACATATGCCAAGGAAGTGGAAGATCCAAAATGAGGTCTATCTGACAAAGGAGCCATGACGTTGCCTTGTTCTGTCTGTGATGTCAATCACATTTATGAACACAGTTATAAAAATTCAAATATAATTATGAAAAATGGTGTTCAGAATACTTCATAACAAAGGATGGAATGATAGATTAACATCAGGAAATTCATTAATGTGCTTAATTAAATTGCCTGATTGAAAAAGATAAGCCAGTGCAAGAGTTTTGGTAAAATTTAATACCATTCACAGCAACAACCTAAATGTTCAACAGTAGGAAAAATGTTTTAAATTATTACCTGTCCACTCAGCAGGTATAGGAAATCATTAGAAATCACCTCTATGGAAACTGTAAAATCACCTAGAAGATGCTTAGTTATTATTTTCATTAGAAAAATCACTGTATGAAATTGGATATAAAATTGCAATTATACAAGAGCAAAACCAAAGAGATCAGAAAGGATGCAAATCAAAATGCTAGAAATGGTATGGAAATGTGAAAACATTGTGGTTGTGGTTTCTTTTCTTCAAGTTTTTTAATTCCAATTCTTAAAATGAAAAATATAAGCTAATGGAAACAAAAAACTTTTCATTACAACAAAAAATGTGTCAAAGCCACTCTCAACTCTTTTCTGACAACTTGTATTCATTTTCTTCTTCATCTTCAGGGCAATTTGTTACATCAAAAATCCAAGGGGCTGGGGAGATAGCTCAGTCGGCAGAGTGCTTGCATTGCAAGCACCAGTCCTTGGGTTCAATCCCCAACACTGAAAAAAAAAAAAACATGTTTTCCAGGAATTTCAAATACTTCTTTCTGCATATTGCCTGTTTACTACCTTAAAAAGGGAATGCATGATGCTTAGGCACTGTTTAGACAAACTGGTCTTTAACAGTGGTCACCAGGAGAAAGCATTTTATCTTCTATTATACCTAATCCATTTTGGAAATAAAGTTACATTCAGAACATAAGATCTGCCAGCTTTGCCTTGGTTGGGACAAATAAGTTTTTAGTCCCAAGAAATTAATTTCCTTTTGCTCATTCCACAGCCTAAACCTCCCATGGTCTCATGACCTGTTAGACTACAAGTTAATGTCGTACATGTTTTTGCATATGCTCCTCAGCCTGTCTTTTGTAAACATTAGAAGAAAATTTCATCCTATTCTTTTTTCTTTTTTAATTTTCTAAATCAACTTTAAACCTGCAACAAGGGATACTATCCATGGTCATTCATTTGTGCTATCATCCTGAAGAATTCTGCAGACCTATTCTTTCTGACTGGCAGGGACTCCAAGGGCCACTGGCAGCTATCACTTTCCCAACTACTTGATTCCAGTCTTTTCGTATCAAACACCAACCAGTTCTTCTCCTTTCTCTCAAAATTTTATGCAGAATCCTGATAAACCTCAGAGACCAATCCTCAGAGTTAACATCATTTTTTGGAAAGTGTGGAGATTTTCTAGTTAAAGAAATAGTTGTTTGGGCCACTTACTAGCTGTATCACCCTGAACTAGTAACTTCTCACAACATCATCAAGGTCATAAGTTGCTGTAAGAACTACAGAAGATCTGCATGAGACTGGCACACAGTGGGGACTCAAATTACAGATGCTGCATAGAAGTTATTACTTAAATAAACGTACCCAGAAGAATTAAAATGGAAAAGTAACCAGGTAGAAAGGGATCCTGGAGAAATTATTTACTTGTGTAAACTTGGGTTCGACATGCTTTCCTGACACTAACTAGCTCTGTGACTTTGGGGGCAAAACTAGTTTCCTTATGAGGAATCAGATTACAGGACCTCTTAGATGCCTTCCTGTCTATTGCTTTCTATTCTTTCGTTTTCTTCCTTTTTTTAATCCTACCAAATGCAAGCTTTCAACCCCTACTCACTTCCTTAAGAGAAATTCTCCAGCGCTTTTCTTCTTACCTGATATTTCTTAACAGCTGTCACTTCCTACACAGAGCTACAGAAGGAACTTGTCATAGCCTTGAGCAAGCATAGATATTTGGCAGTCAGGGTGCAGAGCTGAGTGAACGGGGCAAATTTCTAACCTTCCCACCTTGAACAGGGTGGCAGCACCTGGTGTTTGGTCAGACAGGCTTTCTCCAGCCCTTCTGTCTGGAACCCCCTCTGCGTTCAACCAATCACTCACATTCTTGTTACAATTTCCCCAGGAGTCAGCAGCAAATTGGAGCCAAAGGGTCTGAGTGCTTTGTGCATGTGGGAGCCTTTGCTGCCAGGCAATCCCCAGCTGTCCTGCCACAGTTCATCTAGAGCAATAAATGTGCCTCGTCAAAGCTCACTCGGGAAGCTGCAGCCAGTACTTAATCTGGGAATGAGAGAAGGGAGATCTCTACTCACTGAAGCAAAAGCTATTTCTACAAATGGCTCAAAAGGCTCTTCCTAGAGGATGGTGTCTGCCACAAAGATCCCAGAGGCTCTACCCCAAGGACAGGGCAAGGGCAGGTAGTGCAATCACATACCAGACAAGGAGAGATAGATCCTGAAACTGAAAAATAAAGAAATAGTTGCATAAAGAGCTAAACCCTAACACCAACTTGAAGTTACAGATCTGGACTGCCTTTCTATATCACAAAATAAAAAATGTACCCACCCTGGTTACTTGCAGAAGATGGCAAAAGGTACTTAGAAATAACTGCTACTGAAGGATATGGAAATAACAACCCTCTAAACAGTGTGGCCTGGGAAGAGGGAGACAGGAAAAAGCCAAAACTTTAATAACATTGATCTTTCCCAATACATCCTTTCCCATTGACAAGATAATCCCTGGGAAAAGGGCAAGCATTGATCATTTTCCTTTCTTAGTGACATTACAATGAACTTTGGAGGAAGAGATAAGCAAGGTACACTGATCTCTGGACCCTCCATCCTTGCCCTGTAAAAACATTTGCCCAGTAAAAATAAATTTCTGATTTTTGCAACCTTTTTCCTAAATGCCCATATCCTGTTAAAGTCTTCAATGACTAAGTCACCTCCCAGTGCATAACCTATATAAACCCCTCCTGTAATCGGGGCGATTTTCTACCCAGAAAGTGAGCCCCTCCTATGACTGACCGATTGACTTTGCTGCTGAATAAAAGGCATAGCTGATCCGTGAAGTCTGCTCCCATTCCGGTTATTTGTGCTTTGATTATGGTGCCAAAACCATATTGGTTATTTTTGCTTACAGTTACCATTTACTGAAAAATTAAAATGATCCCCAAAACCTTAAGTGGTAGATACCACTATCTTTCTTTCCCAGATAAAGAAAAAGAGGTTTCTCATAAGTAAATCTCTTTATCTATAGCTAAACATAAGTAAATTGTCATAAAATCAGTTCTCTCATTTAAGAGGAGGATTTATACGCGAATAATTTATTAGGAAGGAGGTGCCAAGAGACACCAGTAAAGGATTTGGAGAAACACAAGAGAGAAGAGGAAAAAAAAAAAATCAGGTGTTTTATACATTTTTTTTTAATTTATTTTTATTGTAAACAAATGGGATACATGTTGGTTCAGTTTGTACATGGAGTAACAGCATACCATTTGCATATTCATATATTTACATAGAATAATGATGTTTGATTCATTCCGTTATTTTTTCCTTCCCCCCCACCCCTCCCACCTCTCTTTTCCCTCTATACAGTCCTTCCTTCCTCCGTACTTGCCCCACTCCCTAACCCTAACTCTAACCCTAACACTAACCCTTCCCTCTGCCCATTATGTGTCATCATCCACTTATTAGCGATATCATTCGTCCTTTGGCTTTTTGAGATTGGCTTCTCTCACTTAGCATGATATTCTCCAATTTCATCCATTTGCCCGCAAATGCCATAATTTTATCATTCTTCATGGTGGAGTAGTATTCCATTGTATATATATATGCCACAGTTTCTTTATCCATTCATCAATTGAAGGACATCTAGGTTGGTTCCACAGTCTGGCTATTGTGAATTGAGCAGCTATGAACATTGATGTGGCTGTATCTCTGTAGTATGCTGATTTTAAGTCCTTTGGGTATAGGCCGAGGAGTGGGATAGCTGGGTCAAATGGTAGGTCCATTCCAAGTTTTCTAAGGAATCTCCACACTGCTTTCCAGAGTGGCTGCACTAATTTGCAGTCCCACCAGAAATGTATGAGTGTACCTTTTTCCCCACATCCTCTCCAACACCTATTGTTGCTTGTATTCTTGATAATTCCCATTCTAATTGGGGTGAGATGGAATCTTAGGGTAGTTTTGATTTGCATTTCTCTTATTACTAAAGATGGTGAACATTTTTTCATATATCTGTTGATTGCTTGTACATCTTCTTGTGAAGTGTCTGTTCATTTCCTTAGCCCATTTGTTGATTGGGTTATTTGTATTCTTGGTGTAGAGTTTTTTGAGTTCTTTATAGATTCTGGAAATTAGTGCTCTATCTGAAGTATGAGTGGCAAAGATATTCTCCCACTCTGTAGGCTCTCTCTTCGCATTGCTGATAGTTTCCTTTGCTGAGAGAAAGCTATTTAGTTTGAATCTGTCCCAGTTATTGATTCTTGCTTTTATTTCTTGTGCTATGGGAGTCCTGTTAAGGAAGTCTGATCCTAAGCCAACAAGGTGAAGATTTGGACCTAATTTTTCTTCTATAAGATGCAGGGTCTCTGGTCTGATTTCAAGGTCCTTGATCCATTGCGAGTTGAGTTTTGTGCAGGATGAGAGATAGGGGTTTAGTTTCATTCTGTTGCATATGGATTTCCAGTTTTCCCAGCACCATTTGTTGAAGAGGCTATCTTTTCTCCATTGCATATATTTGGCCCCTTTGTCTAGTATGAGAAAATTGTATTTATTTGGGTTTGTGTCCCTGTCCTCTATTCTGTACCATTGATCTACCTGTCTATTTTGGTGCCAATACCATGCTGTTTTTGTTACTATTACTTTGTAGTATAGTTGAAGTTCTGGTATTGTGATACCCCCTGTTTCAGTCTTCCTGCTAAGGATTGCTTTAGCTATTCTGGGTTTCTTATTCTTCCAGATGAATTTCATAATTGCTTGCTCTATTTCTGTAAGGTACGTCATTGGAATTTTAATTGGAATTGCATTGAATCTGTATGGCACTTTTGGTAGTATGGCCATTTTGACAATATTAATTCTGCCTATCCAAGAACATGGGAGATCTTTCCATCTTCTAAGGTCTTCCTTAATTTCTTTCTTCAATGTTTTGTAGTTTTCATTGTAGAGATATTTTACCTCTTTGATTAGATTGATGCCCAAGTATTTTATTTTTTTTTTGAGGCTATTGCAAATAGAGTTGTTTTCCTCATTTCCCTTTCAGCTGTTTCGTCACTTACATATAAAAATGCTGTAGATTTATGTGTGTTGATTTCATAGCCTGCTATTTTGCTGAATTCATTGATGAAGTCTAGATGTTTTCTGGAGGAGGTTTTTGGATCCTCTAAATATAGAATCATATCATCCACAAATAGTGACAGCTTAAGTTCCTCTTTTCCTATTTGTATCCCTTTAATTTCTTTAGTCTGCTAATTGCTCTGGGTAGAGTTTCGAGGACAATGTTGAATAGAAGTGGTGAAAGAGGACATTCCTGTCTTGTTCCCTTTTTTAAAGGGAATGGTTTCAGTTTTTCTCCATTAATAATGATGTTGGCCATGGGCTTAGCATAAATAGCCTTTACAATGTTCAGGTATGTTCCTACTATCCCTATTTTTTCTAGTGTTTTGAGCATGAAGGGGTGTTGTATTTTGTCAAACGCTTTTTCTGCGTCAATTGAAATAACCATATGATTCTTATCCTTAAGTCTATTGACATGATGGATTACGTTTATTGATTTATGAATGTTGAACTGGAGGAGTTAAAATTTAAGTGCCCATAATTAAAGCACAGAATCTGTAGTCTAGCAAATGAACTTAGGAAAAGAAACAAAGAGGGACAGGCCTGAGGCCTGAACATACCTAAACAAGCCTAAAATAAGACTGCCAAAACATCAAAAACTAACTGGCCATGGAGGATAAACAATCTCCACAAGGCTGTGGACCATCTGGTGTCACCCACTTTCCCCCTTCTTCCCTTTTCTTTAAGGTTAACTTGACCCCTGCTAACCAAAATAAACTGCCCTACTACATTGCTGGAATGTCAATTTGCACGTACTACTTGCTGATGTAATCAATGTAGTCATGTGCCCGCTTATGTTTGAATCAGCCAATTATGTGTACCCGCGCCAAACTCCCTAACTTTTCCTATATAAATCCCTGATTTCTGAGCCTCGGGGTCAACTCCTCTATCTCCTGCGTGAGATACATGTTGGCCCGGAGCTCCGTTATTAAAGTGCCTCCTCTTTTGCATCAAGCCGGTCTCTCGTGTTTCCTGGAGCGCGCCATCCTGAGACTCGAGTAAGGGTCTTCCTTTTGGGGGGTCCTACAGAACCATCCTTGCATTCCAGGAATGAACCCCACTTGATCGTGGTGCACAACTTTCTTAATATGTTTTTGGATATGGTTTGCCAATATTTTGTTAAGGATCTTCGCATCTATATTCATCAAGGATATTGATCTAAAATTTTCTTTCCTTGATGTGTCTTTTCCTGGTTTGGGTATGAGGGTGATATTAGCTTCTCAGAATGAGTTCGGTAGGGTACCCTCCTTTTCTATTTCCTGGAATACTTTGAGAAGTATTGGAATGAGTTCTTCTTTGAAGGTCTTGTAGAACTCAGCTGAGAATCCATCTGGTCCTGGGGTTTTCTTGGATGGTAGATTTTTAATGGCTTCTTCTATTTCATTGCTTGATATTGATCTGTTTAAATCGAGTATGTCCTCCTGATTCAGTTTGGGAGGAGCATATGTCTCTAGAAATTTGTCAATGTCTTCGGTACACTCTATTTTGTTGGAATACAGATTTTCAAAGTAGCTTCTCATTATGTTCTGTATCGTAGTGGTGTCTGTCGTGATATTTACTTTTGCATCATGTTTTTTAGTAATTTGAGTCTTCTCTCTCCTTCTCTTTGTTAGTGTGGCTAAGGGTTTATCTATTTTGTTTACTTTCTCAAAGAACCAACTTTCTGTTTTGTCAATTTTTTGAATACTTTTGTTTCAATTTCATTGATTTCAGCTCTGATTTTAATTATTTCCTGTCTTCTACTACTTTTGCTGTTCTTCTGTTCCTCTTTTTCTGGGGCTTTGAGCTGTAATGTTAGGTCATTTAATTGTTGACTCTTCATTCTTTTCTGGAATGCGCTCCATGCAATGAATTTTCTTCTTAGTACCACTTTCATAGTGTCCCAGAGATTTTGATATGTTGTATCTTCGTTCTCATTGACCTCTAACAATTTTTTAATCTCCTCCCTGATGTTTTTTGTTATCCATGTTTCATTCAATAGTATATTATTTAGTCTCCAAATGTTGGAGTAATTTCCTTTTTTTATTCTGTCATTGATTTCTACTCTCAGTCCATTATGATCTGATAGAACTCAAGGTAGTATCTCTATTTTTTTGCATCTCCTAAGGGCTGCTTTGTGGCATAACACATGGTCTATTTTCGAGAAGGTTCCATGTGCTGCTGAGAAGAAAGTGTATCAGCTCGTTGATGGATGGAATATTCTATATATGTCTATTAAGTCTAGGTTATTGATTGTGTTATTGAGTTCTACAGTTTCTTTGGTTGGATTTTGTTTGGAAGATCTATCTAGTGGTGAGAGTGGTGCATTAAAGTCGCCCAGAATTATTGTGTTGTGGTCTATGTGATTCTTGAAATTGAGAAAGATTTGTTTGATGTACAGGGATGCACCATTGTTTGGGGCATAAATATTTACTATCCTTATGTCTTCCTGATTTATGTTTCCATTAAGCAGTATGAAATGTCTTTCTTTATCCTTCTGATTAACTTTGGCTTGAAGTCCACTTTATCTGATATAAGGATGGAAACCCCCACTTTTTTACTGAGTCCATGTGAGTGGTAGGTTTTTTCCCATCCTTTCACCTTTAGTCTGTGGATGTCTTTTTCCATGAGATGAGTCTCTTGCAGGCAGCATATTTTTGGGTCTTTCTTTTTAATCCATTCTGCCAGTCTATGTCTTTTGATTGAGGAGTTTAGGCCATTAACATTCAGGGTTATTATTGAGAAATGATTTGTATTCCCAGTCATTTGGCTTATTTTTGGTTTTTAAGTTGGCTTGGTTCTCCTTGGAGTGGGTTTTCTCTAAGGTAGTCCCTCCCTTTGCTGACCTCCATTGTTGTTTTTCATTTCCTTCTCATGGAATATTTTGTTGAGAACATTCTGTAGCACAGGCTTTCTATTTGTAAATGCTTTTAACTTTTGTTTATCATGGAAGGATTTTATTTCATCTTCAAATCTGAAGGTTAGTTTTGCTGGGTATAGGATTCTTGGTTGGCAACCATGTTCTTTCAGAGCTTGAAATATGTTGTTCCAGGCTCTTCTAGCTTTTAGAGTCTGGGTTGAGAAGTCAGCTGCTATCCGTATTGGTCTCCCCCTATATGTAATCTGATGCTTTTCTCTCACAGCCTTCAAAATCCTATCTTTATTTTGAATGTTAGGCATTTTCATTATAATGTGCCTTGGTGTGGATCTGTTGTGATTCTGTGCATTTGGAGTTCTGTAAGTCTCTTGTGTTTGATTTTCCATTTCACTCTTCAGGTTTGGGAAATTTTCTGATATTATTTCATTGAATAGGTTGTTCATTCCTTTGGTTTGTTTCTCTAGGCCTTCCTCAATCCCAATAATTCTTAAATTTGGTCTTTTCATGATGTCCCATAGTTTTTGGAGATTCTGTTCATGATTTCTTACCATCTTCTCTGTTTGGGTGACTTTATTTTCAAGATTAAATATTTTGTCTTTATTGTCTGAGGTTCTGTCTTCCAAGTGGTCTAGTCTGTTGGTGATGCTTTCTATTGAGTTTTTTATTTGGTTTATTGTCTCCTTCATTTCAAGGATTTCTGTTTGTTTGTTTTTTTGAGAATCTATCTCTTTGTTGAAATGACTTTTGCTTCCTGCAGGTGCTCTTTCAGCTTATTGGTATTATCATTCATTGCCTGCATTTGCTCTCTTATCTCATCCTTTGCTTTGCGGATCATCTTAATCATGTATAATCTGAAGTCCTTTTCTGACATTTCTTCTAACATACTGTCATTGGATTCTATTACTATAGAATCTAGATTTGTTTGGATCATTTTCTTCCCTTGTTTTTTCATGTTGTTCATGTATCTTCCCCTCTAGCAGTGCAGATCTGGGGTATTGCAGATTTCCCCCTATAGGCTTATAGTGGCCCTATAGGTTTCCAAAACCCTTTCTTTAAGGGGAGATCAATATTAGCAATGCCCAAATCAGACACTATGCAATCCTAGACCAATTAGCCCCTATGGGGACAATAACAAAATTGTCATAGTAAACAAAATGAGTTCAAATGTTATCTTCAGTAAAACAAACAGGTTTGCAATAAGGCCTGTAGTTTCTAATGGAGGACAAAGAGGATGCAGAGGGATGTAGAATGTGGCTGTTAATGGGATAAGAAAAGAATATACAGAAGTTCTAGAAAATAGAAAGGGTGAGAGTGTAATCAAAACAAATCGGATGTTAGCATGCAAAAAAGGGAGAAAGAGACTCTGAGGGAACAAGTAAACAAAAGGAAAAGAAAGGAAGAAAAGTAAAGAAATAAAAACTTAATTTTTTTTAAAAAAGGAGAAAAAAGAAAATCTACTGTATAACAGTCGTATACTAAAGAAACCTCCCAGTGTTCAGTAGCCTGATGCATGAGAGGTACCTGACAATGAGCTTCAAGCCTCCAGCTGGCATCTCAGGATGGGATTTGCCCCACCCAAAGATCGGAGCTCCGGCTTCCAGGATTATCCAAGATGGCCACTCTGGTTTCAAAATGTGTTGGCAAATAGGGAGCTGAAGCTCAGGGGTGGACGTGGTCAGCTGGAGGTCCTGGAGACGGGGTGCAGTTGGTCTGGCAGGGGTCCTGGAGGTCCACTGTGTTTGGTGTAGTTGTGGGATCCTGGAGGCCGGGTGCAATCAGTCAGTCTGGGTTCCCGGTGATAGGGCGCAGTTGGTCTGGGGGTCCTGGTGGCAGGGAGCAGTCAGTTGATGTGAGGGCCCCAGAAGCAGAGAGTGATCAGTGGAGCTGAGGGATCCTGGAGATGGGGCTCAGTCAGTCCGGCCAGGGATCCTTTGGGGCCTGGCTGTTGTATCAAAATGGCGGCAGCCACGTGTAATCAAACCTGCAGGTACTGTAACAGTGAACTTCCAGGCAACAGCAGGCAGCTGGTTCTCCACTGGTGGTCTGTGGTCAATCTGCTGGCAGCTGTCGGACGATCGGGAGGTGAACCTCGAGCGTTGGGTGATGGATAGGGGTAAGGCAGGTGATGGACAGGCAAGAGGCAGGCAAATGGCGGATGTAGACATCTGACAGTGAGCCAGGAAGCTGAATCTTAAAGAGGAAATGAGAAGTGCCAAGGGTACCCAGGGTCCTGACCAAGCACAGAGGTTGTCAGTCCTGGAACTGGGCAGCCACTTATCTCTAGAGACCTGCCTCTCCTCACTGTAACGATGGCATCCACACGGAGCAAGGAACTGAGGCAAGCAGCAGTTGAATCACTTGCCTAATGTCACACCTTATTCAGTTTTTTCACTGCTATGACCAAATGACCTGACCAGTACAATTGTAGAGGAGGAAAAGTTTGAGGGCTCACAGTTTCAGAGGTCTTAGACCATAGAAAGCCAGCCCCATTCCTTGGGGCTCAAGGTGAGGCAGAACATCATGACAGAAGAGTGTAGCAGAGGGAAGCAGCTAACATGGTAATTAGGAAGCAGAGAGATTCCACTCTCCAGATAGAAATATATACCCAAAGCCACACCCCAATTCCCATCTCCTCCAGCCACACCCTACACTTCAGTTACCATTCAGTTAATCCCTCTCAGGAAATTAAATCACTGATTGGGTTAAGACCTTTACAACCCAATTATTTCTCCTCTGAACCTTCTTGCATTGTCTCACAAGTGAGCTCTTGGAGGACCCCTCACATCCAAACCATAACACCAAGCCAGGGTTGGATTTCAGGCACAACCTGTTCAACAGGAGGGCTCAGCCGGATAAATACCACCTCAGTCATTCTGCTGAGAGTGAGGAAACTAGGCTGACATTCCAGAGTTGGTTGAGAGCCTCTAGAGGCTTGTAACTTTCCAGCACTTGTAAAACAACCATTTGTTGAAGAAGAGTCACAGGGGCAGGGCGCTAGAGGCAAGAGAAGTCTATACCTAGGGGAGAGACAGAAACTACAGAGAGGGTCCATCCCAGGGAGGCCTGGGAAGGGCACCAGTACAGGTAGAATAACATACACATAAACAGAAAAGAAGGGGCTCAAACTCCTGCCTTCACCTGAGCCCTTCTGACCGTAATCTCATTTATTCCTGACAGTGATGTTGGAAGAAAAGCAGGACAAGTATGAGTTACTTTCACTTTTTAACAGATAGGAAAAATGATGCACAGATTAAATAAGGAACCCAAGGTCATGGAGCTGGTGTACCATCCAACACACACCTGCCAATTCCCTGAGTGCAAATCAATCAAGAGCTATTCTCTCTCTCCCTCCCACCCTCATCTATGATTCTGGGATTAAATCCAGGGCCCTGCACATCTTAGGCAGGTAGGCAGGTGCCCTACCGCTGACCTACACCCTTTGTCCCAAACCTCTTCTCTTTTCATCATACCATGTGGCTTTCTGGAACAAAGCAGAAAGGTGAAGTTGCACAAGGGGTACTTGAAGTCATCCTTGCTACCAAACATTTCCTCCTGGGGTGCTTATGAGTTCACAATTAGAAATGTATCTTTTTAGGTTAAACACTGAATCTCTGTGGGCCTCTGTTGGCATGCCTTTTCTGCACTATGGACATTTCCTGAACATGCACATTATGCCTGGGAAGATGCAGTCAGGAATGAAA
This sequence comes from Sciurus vulgaris, assembly GCF_902686455.1. Lineage (NCBI taxonomy): Eukaryota > Metazoa > Chordata > Mammalia > Rodentia > Sciuridae > Sciurus > Sciurus vulgaris. Next base: position 79,793,521 of record NC_136472.1, read on the forward strand.
TGTGCTAGAGGAATCCACAGACCCTGAAGGAGCCACCTTATGTTTTTACAGCTGTGACCATCACCAAGGCTCTTGAGACCTTTCTTTGATCCTAAAAGTAGCCATATGCAGCAGCTGGGCAAGGAATATTTACCTCACTCTACAGTTGAAAAAAAATGAGTTTGAAAAAAGTTTATACAATAAAGAGTAGAAGACCTAGGAGAAAAAACCCTCCATTGTCTTACCCACCTTGAAGACTGTGGATCTATGAAACTTCAAGTACACTATTACCTCAGAATTCTCTGTTCGTCTCTTGAGAATAGCACCTAATTTCTCTTTGAAGAACACTCATCCATTACATACAATTTTGATCTACAATTTATAGAGGATGCCCTTCCACCACTATAGCATTGGGCTTCTGACCCTGCTGTGAGACCAGAGTGTGCTGTTGAAGCTAGATTTGTTCACAGAAGAACACATGACCAAGAAGGACCAATCAGCATTTATGAACTTCTAATCAAGTCAAGGTTGAAGGCAATGCTAACCACCTTAAACTTCACACTTACATAAGACATTACATTCTCCTAAGTTTAACTCAGGTACTTCCAATTTCTACGAAAGGAATTCTTATAAATACTATTCTGCATAATTTTCAGACATATACAGGTATATTTATGCATTTATTTGTGGCCATACCAACAATATAGTAATAGATTCTAATAAATGTGAAAAAAAAGTTTTTTAGAAAACTATTCCTTTGAGCTACATGGTAAAAAAACAGACTCTGAGAAACTACTGACTCAATGCAATGGTGAAAAGTGTTAGACATGGACTCCAAAGGCATGATTCCAACCTCAATTCCATAAGCAGAGAACATGGTACAAGAGCCAACGCCATCATTCACCAACTCTGCTACACTGGAAATCTCCTAATTGCTCTGAGGAACAATCTCCTTTGCAAAAAAACAGTCATCTGTTTGCCTCTCTCACACACTAGTTGTAAGAATTACTAGGGAAAATATGCAAAGGTGCTACATGCACTTTAAAATGCTGTACAAATATGAGGGGTTCATTATCGAGGTCACAGATCTTGCAGAACTACCCTTTGCTGTGCGTATGTGCTTGAATGTGTGTTGTGTGGGCGTAAGCACAGAATGAAATAGCATTTCAATGGTTGTGCTGTCTTGTAGCTCTTTATCTTTAGTGGGTAAGTACTTTAAGGTATTCGTTGATTCGCACCATACTTCCTGGGTGACTTCCCTCACAAAGCATCATACCAAGAAAACAGTAATAGGCTTTGACAGACTCTGAGTTAAAGCTGTCTAGACTGCTTAATACAAAACTCAGTTCTATATGTACTTTTTCATCCCCAAATGCAAATGCTCCTGACAGCATGTCCTAGTGGCTTTTAAAGGTTCTGCAAAATGCATGAGATCTGTTAGACTCTGTCTCTTTGAAATCCAGGTTACTGAAATCAGTAACCAGGAAGTCATCATCTCTCCCTCAACCGTATATCACATCAATCTGTCAGCCTTGCCATTTCCGCTTCATCCTTCCTGTCCCTTGCCATTTCCTCAACTCGGTCCTTTATCACGTCACAGTGCCAACACTAGAATGATTATTTTCTAAAGCAAATATCTGACCACAATACTCCCTAGATAAAAACCCTTTAATAACTCCTTGTGAAGTATGAAATCAAGCGTTAGTCCCCTAGCATGCAAACCCTAGTTTGCCCTCACCTTTATCTCTTCAGCCTTTTCTCTCACTTCTTCTTCCCCATGTGCACCTTACTTACTAGCAACACCAAAATATAACTTCCAACTTCCAAAACTGCCAAGTTCTTTCATAGATCTATGCCCTTACACTTGCCTTTTCTTCAGCATGGGATTCCTCACACCCTTTTCAACCTTCCCTTCTTTGCCAGGAAATTTTTAAATCTACTGAAGAGAATGAACTCAAGCATCAGCCTCCTTGTAAAGCTTGTCCTGTGCACACAATTCTCCACTCCAGCCCTTTGGAGCTCAGCTCTCTACATCAAAGTCACCACAGCTATTTAGAGGATGTCACCATGCTCCAGCTGTAGCGCTAAGCACTTCACGTAAGCTAACCTCATTTAATGTGCTCAACAGCACTATGACGTATAAATTGTTTTTATTCCCATTTCATAAAGGTGGAAAATAATATTCGTGAACAGTTTAATTACCCAACATTACAGAAGTAATTAGTTAAAATTAATCACTAGTATGGCTGTTTTACTTGAAAGGAGACTTGGGATGATTGAATCTTTAAGGTCAAGATGTGTCTTCATTTAGTTTATCACCAAGTTAGCAAGGGTGAAACCTGAAAATAAGAATTACAATACCAAGTGGTAAGCATGATGAGATGGGGGTGCGGGTCAGGACAAGATGTCATAATGATGCAAGAAAAGCAGGATATTAGAAGTAAGGAAGAGAGGAAAGGCAATTCAGGAAAAAGGGGGAAAAAATCATTACCAAAGGCAGTGTCTGAGAAGTTACAGAAAGTTCAGAAATGCTTTCCTGAATTTGTCCTGCAGTTTAGCTGGTAGCCTGCTGTTCCCAGGAAAGGGAGTCACACCCTCCAGTGGAAGAGAAGAAATGCAGGTATGGAAGGCAGTCTGCTCTCCCAGTTACTCCCCCAGCCCAGACTGTGCTTCCCAGTGTGTCCTTACTAGCTACACAACATGCACAGATCACTTAACTTCCCTGAATCTGTCTCACTTGAAATTGGGATAGTATTGAATGACTTATATTCATGGACCAACAGTTAAAAACTAAGGAGGTACCTGATATGTCACAACCTGTATGCCATTGATCAGTTCCCCAGACACTGACTGTGAAAAGACTGGAAATAAGACAAACACACAAATAGAGAAAGTGGGACTTGGTAGAAAAGCCAGCCCTGATGAAGATGTGACTGATGTAACAAGCTCTGCATATTTATTATATATTTTTAAACATCAAAAGGATTTCTTGTGAGAAAGCTTCTTCAAGAGAAACAAAAAACAAGGTTTGTGAGGGCAACAGCCCAATTAAAGCTTATCAGCTTATACACATATCTTTTCTGCCTCCAGGCAGCAGGGACCTCAAGGCTATTGAACGTGCCCATATTTCTTCTACCCCCCTGGACAGCTAGTGTTTGAATCCTAATCAATTGAACTAATAAATTCTGTGAGGTACAGAATTTTTCATCTTAACAGGGTTCATCCCAAATGGGCAGTTTTCTCAGTACCTTCACACCAGAAATTCCCAAGGGAAGTGTCCACTGTCCAGGACAGTCAAAGCAACGATCCATTCGCCACTTCCAACACTGATAAGACTGGCTTAGTAAGAAGTTTAACTCTTTATCTATTGATTGCTTGATACATTCATTCAAACATACAACGAGTACTTTCAATTTTCAAAAGTTGTGCTAGATCCTGGGCACACATCAGAATCAGACTCTGGTGTGCCTTAAAAGATAGTGAAAAGACATTTAACAAACAATTGGCATTGAAGTATAGTACGTTTCATAGGGGACTTGTAGAGTACCTTAGAGTATAGAGAAGGTGGATCTGACCTGCCTCCAGGAAATCAAAGATAGTCACCTTAATGAAGCCAAGGTGGTCATATTTAACTGGAACTGGGAGGATGAGAGGATCAGCCAAGTAAAGCCTGGAACAGGAGGAGCATTCCATGTAGAGGGAGTGGCCTGTAAAAACCCAAGTATGAACTAGGCGTAGTGATGCATGCCTGAAATCCCAGTGCCTCAGGAGGCTGAGGCAGGAGGCTTGCAAGTTCAAAGTCAGCCTCAACAAAAGTGAGGCATTAAGCAACTCAGTGAGACCCTGTCTCTAAATAAAATAAAAAATAGGACTGGGGATGTGGCTCAGTGGTCAAATGCCCCTGAGTTCAATCCCTAGTACCAAAAAAAAAAAAAAAAAAAAGAAAGTATGAACCGAGTAAGACCATTTTTCAGAACAGAAGAAGCCAGCCAATACATCTGAGAGTAGCATAGATTAGACTAAAAGAAATAACAAGAATTGGATTTAGAAGACCTATAAACCAAGTTGAGTAATTTAGGCTTTAACAGAAGGACAATGGATGGAGAGCCATTGCAAGATATCAGTTAGGGAAGAGACATGATTCGTTTTCACCCAAAGGAAAATTTGGGTTTTATTTAACAAAATAATTTCCAGGTCCTTTGAGTTTGTTCCCAAAGAGATTTCCAGAAGGGTAGGGAAATTTTCAAAATGCCTCTCTTATATCAATCTACCAACTCACTCCTACCTTCTCAATCTCTCTACTAGCAACTCCCATCACCTGCTGGACTCATAGGGTACTGCTTTCTACTTAATGCATCAACCCAACTGGGAATTGGAGGGATACTGAAGCAGCAATTTACTAACGGTGACTGGTAATAAAAGAAACATGAATATCTACACAGTCATCCTCTGTGGCGACCCTTGGGTTCTGTCAGGAATGAGCCCCCTGTTCTTCCCTGTCTCGTTTATACTCTACTCAGGTCCATGACTTTAAGGTGGGTCACATGCAGATGACTCCAAATCCCTAATTTCTCCCCAGAATTCCAGACTTTTTGTATCCTACTGACTACTTGACATCTCACTTTCCTAGCTGACACCTTCAATTGGAGGATCCTAAACTCCTTGTGGCTAAGAGAAAATTTTTCATTCTATGCCTTCCCTAAAATCTGTACCCCCCATCACCACCATCTTTCCTATCTCTATAAAAAGCACTTGCTATTACAAGGTATTTTTCTTGTTTATGTTCTACCTCCCAAAATAAATTTAAGTTCAATGAATTCTGGGTCTTTGCTTGTTGATTCTTCACTCTGTGTTCAGTATAACTCTAGCTGTATAGCTGGCACACAATAGAAGTTCATGAGTAATTGTAAAATGAATTCATGAATCTTTAAAACAGACTTTCATATGAGAATCTTCTGCTAGCTCCTGACAGCTTCCAAGTGACCAAGATTTCTTTCACTCCCACAGTGACCTGTTTTGGCTGCTTTGACCAGATGTGCCTACAGACAGTCATCAGGGGCTCAGTATCTCGCCTTCCACTCAGGGGTTAATGTGATGCACACTGAGAAAAATTTTGCCTTTGTTTTGTTTATTTCAGTACTGGACATTGAAATTAGGGCACCTCACTCATGATAGGAAAGGGCTCTACCCTGAGTCACATCTGCAGCCCAAGATTTGCATTTGATTCTAATTATTTCAATAATGATGGAAGGAGCTACCCTCATATCCAGAAGCTCTCATTCAATTTAGGGACATGAAACCTAGGGAAAGTGTGTTGCATGCCCTAACAAGAAAAAACAGACTTCATATGGGGTAGAGAGCAAATATGGGACTATGAAAAGAAAGTGGCATTGAGGTAGGCACACCGTGGTAGTGAGGATAGCACTTCAAGCAGAGTTACAAATTAAACAAAGCCACATTGGTGAGGGAATATCAGGAAACTTCAAGGGTGGGGACCAATGGCCTATGTCTAAAGCTCAGAGAACCTACTGGAAGAGAGAAAAGCAACACTGGGATTAGAGAAGGAGCACACTTCCTGAACCCTAAGTCAAGATACATGGGAACTGATAAAACACAGTGGTCCAGAGCATGAACTTTGCCATCAGAAAACGTGTTTCCATTCAACTCTCATGTCCCATCCTTGGGACATTGAAAAAGTAAATTATCCTCTCCAAATTGTATCCAAAATAGAAATAGTACCTGTCTCAAAAAAACATTGCAAGAGTTAAAAATGAAATAGTAAATATAAAGTTTCTGGAACATATACAGTATTTTTTTAATAGGTTACATATTTTCAATATTATTATTTTCTAAAAACTGCTTTTCCTGGTTTAAAATTTGCTTTGTACCCATAATGGAGTATAGATATTAATTCTTCCTATGGTTTATTTAGTAAATCATCTTTATTAAAGGTATAAAATAAAATTTAATCCAGATTCATATAGAAAATAGTGTTTAGTATAGAAGAAAGGAGAGCTAAGCACATTGAAAGATAAGGTAAGAGAAATGATAGCAGTAACTAAAACTTACTGAACACTTAGGAAGCCTTGAATCGTAGCCAAGCACAGAACAACCCTAGTTCTTCATTACCTCCACATCAAGAACCGAGCTGAATGAATGGGATCATAGAGGTTTCCAGGACATAAAGAAAATAACACTTTCACTTAATTATTCAGCTTGGTTCTTGTTTTTAATTTAGCTTTTAATTTTTTACAGACTGCATTTTGATTCATTGTACACAAATGGGGTACATCATTTCATTTCTATGGTTGTACACGATGTAGATTCATACCATTTGTGTAATTATACATGTACATAGGGTAATGATGTCTGTCTCATCCACCATTTTTCATACCCCCTCCCTCTCCTTTCCTTCTACATATTCTAAAGTTCCCCCATTATTCTCTCATTTCCCACCCCCCCTTCCCCATTATATATCATTCTCCACTTATCAGGTAAAACACTGGGCCTTTGGTTTTTTGGGCTTGGCTTATTTCACTTAGTATAATAGTCTCCAATTCCACCCATTTGTTTGCAAATGCCATAATATTATTCTTCTTTATGGCTGAATAGTATTCCATTGTGTATATATAACACAGTTTCTTTATCCATTCATCTGTTGAAGGGCATCTAGGTTGGTTCAACAATCTAGCTATTCTGAACTGAGCTGCTATAACATTGATGTGGCTGTGTTACTGTAGTTTGCTGATTTTAAGTCCTTTGAGTAAAAATCGAGGAATGGGATAACTGGGTCAAATGTGGGTCCATTCCAAGTTTTCTGAGGATTCTCCATACTGCTTTCCAGAGTGGCTACACCAATTTGCAACTCCACCAGCAATGTAAAGTGTGCCTTTTTCCCCACATCCACACCAACATCTATTGTTTGTGTTCTTGATAATAGTCGTTCTAATTAGAGTAAGATGAGATCTTAGAGTTGTTTTAATTTGCATTTCTCTAATTTCTAAAGATGTTGAACTCTTTTTCATATATTTATTAATTGCCTGTGTGTCTTCTTCTATAAAGTGTCTGTCCAGGTCCTTGGCCCATTTGTTGATTGGGTTCTTTGTATTTTTGGTGTAAAGTTTTGTAAGTTCTTTACAAATTTAAGAAATTAGTGCTCTATCTGAAGTGCATGTGGAAAAGATTTTCTCCCACTCTGTAGGCTCTCTTTTCACATTATTGATTGTATCCTTTCTGAGAAAAAGCTTTTTAGTTTGAGTCCATCTCATTTATTGATTCTTGCTTTGATTTCTTGTGCTTTTGGAGTCTTGTTGAGGAAGTCTGATCCTAAGCCAACTTGATGAAGATTCAAGCCCACTTTGTCTTCTGTTAGGTACAGGGTCTCTGGTCTAATTCCTATGTCTTTGATCCATTTTGAGTTAAGTTTTGTGCAGGGTGAGAGATAGGGGTTTAATTTCACTTTACTGCACGTGGATTTCCAGTTTTGCCAGCACTATTTGTTGAATAGGCTATATTTTCTCCATTGTATGTTTGTGGCTCCTTTGTCTAGTATAAGGTGACTGTATTTATGTGGGTTTGTCTCTGTGTCTTCTATTCTGTACCATTGGTCTGCTTGTCTATTTTGGTGCTAATACCATGCTGTTTTTGTTACTATTGCTCTGTAGTATAGTTTAATGTCTGGTATTGTGATATCTCCTGCTTCACTTTTCCTGCTCAGGATTGTTTTGGCTATTTGAGGTCTCTTGTTCTTCCAGATGAAGTTCATGATTGCATTCTCTATTTATATGAGGAATGTCATTGGGATTTTAATTGGAATTGCATTGAATCTGTATAGCACCTTTGGTAGAATGGCCATTTTGACAATATTAATTCTTCCTATCCAAGAACATGGGAGATCTTTCCATCTTCTAAGGTTTTCTTCAATTTCTTTCCTTAGTGTTCTGTAGTTTTCAATGTAGAGGTCTTTAACCTCTTTTGTTAGATTGATCCCAATAATTTTTTTTTTTTTGAGGCTACTGTGAATGGAGTGGTTTTCCTAATTTCTCTTTCAGAGGATTCATCACTTATGAATAGAAATGCATTAGATTTATGGGTATTGATTTTATATCCTGCTACTTTGCTGAATTCATTTATTAGTACTAGAAGTTTTCTAGTGGAGTTTTTTGGATCTTCTAAATATAGAATCTTGTCATCAGCAAATAGTGACAGCTTTAGTTCTTCTTTTCCTATTTGTATCCCTTTAATTTCTTTCATCTGTCTAGTTGCTCTGGCAAGTGTTTCAAGGACAATGTTGAATAGAAGTGGTAAATCCCTGTCTTGCTCCAGTTTTTAGAGAGAATCCTTCCGTTTTTCTCCATTAAGAATGATGTTGGCTGTGGACTTAGCATTAGATAACCTTTACAATTTTTAGGTATGTTCCTACTCTCCGTATTTTTTCTAGTGTTTTAAGCATGAGGGGGAGCTGTATTTTATCAAGTGCTTTCTCAGCATCAATTAACATAATCATCTGATTCTTAACTTTAAGTCTATTGATGTGGTGAATTACATTTATTGATTTCCAGATGTTGAACCAACCTTGCATTCCTGGGATAAACCCCACTAGATCATGGTGCACTATCTTTTTAATATATTTTTGTATGGGATTTGCCAGTATTTTGTTAAAGATTTTTGCATCTATGTTCATCACAAATATTGGTCCAAAGTTTTCCTTCCTTGATGTGTCTTTGTCTAGTTTTGGTATCAGAGTGATACCAGCATCATAGAATGAATTTATAAGGGTTCCCTCCTTTACTATTTCCTGAAATACTTTGAGTATTGGTATCAGTACCTTTTTAAAGGTCTTGTAGAATTCAGCTGAGAATCCATCTGGTCCTGGGCTTTTCTTGGTTGGTAGGGTTTTGATGGCTTCTTCTATTTCAGTGCTTGAAATTCATCTGTTTAGATTGTGTATGTCTTCCTGATTCAGTTTGGGAGGATCATATGTCTCTAAAAATTTGTTGATGTCTTTGATTTTTTCTATTTTGTTGGAGTTTAGATTTTCAAAGTAGATTCTAATTATGTTATGTATTTCAATGGTGTCTGTCATGATCTATCCTTTTTCATCACGAATTCTAGTCATTTGAGTTTTCTCTCTCCTTCTCGTCATTAGTGTGGCTAGAGGTTTGTCAACTTTGTTTACTTTTCCAAAGAACCAACTTTTTGTTTTGTCAATTTTTTAAATTGTTTCGCTTTTCAATTGCATTGATTTCAGCTCTGATTTTAAGTATTTCCTGTCTTCTACTATTTTTGGTGTTGATCTGTTCTTCTTTTTCTAAGGTTTTGAGATGTAATATTGGGTCATTTAGTTGTTGACTTTTTATTTTTTTAATATATGAGCTCAATGCAACGAACTTTCCTCTTTGTTCTGCTTTCATAGTGTCCCAGAGATTTTGATATGTTGTGTCATTGTTCTCATTTACTTCTAATAATTTTTTTATTTCTTCCCTGATATCTTCTGTTATCTTTTCATGATTCAATAGCATATTATTTAGTATCCAGGTGTATGAGTAGTTTTTGTTTGTTATTTTATCATTCATTTCTAATGCATTCCATTATGGTCTGATAGGATACAGGGTAGGATCTCTATTTTTTTTGTATTTACTAATGGCTTCTTTGTGGCATAGCATATGGTCTATTTTGGAGAACAATCCATGAGCTGCTGAGAAGAAAGTATATTCGCTCAATGGTGGATGAAATACTCTGTAAATATCCATTAAGTCTATATCATTGATTGTATTATTTAGTTTTATAGTTTCTTTGTTTAGTTTTTGTTTGGAGGATCTATCCAGTGGTGAGAGTTGTGTGTTAAGTCCCCCACTATTAATGTGTTTTGGTCTATTTGATTCTTAAAATTGAGAAGGGTTTGTTTGATACACATAGATGCTCCATTCTTTGGGGCATAAATATCTTGCTGTTTTATGCTTCCCTTAAGCAGTATGAAATGTCCTAATTTATCCCTTCTGACTAACTTAGGTTTGAAATCCACTTTATAGGATATGAGGATGGAGACCCCTGCTGTTTTACTGGGTCCATGTGCATGGTATGTTTTTCCCCATCCTTTCACCTTTGGTCTGTGGATGTCTTTTTCTATGAGATGATTCTCTTGAAGGCAGCATATTGTTGGGTCTTTCTTTTTAATCCAATCTGCCAGTGTAAGTCTTTTGATTATTGAATTTAGGCCATTGACATTCAGGGTTATTATTGTGATATGATTTGTATTCCTGGTCATCTTGGCTTATTTTTGGTTTTTAACTTGACTTGGTTTCTCCTTTGATTGGCTTTTCCTTTAGGGTAGTTCCTCCCTATGCTGACTTGTATTGTTGCTTTTCACTTCCTCCTCAGGAAATATTTTGGTGAGAATATTTTGTATAGTACATTCTGTTCTGTAGTGCAGGCTTTCTATTTATAAATTCTTTTAACTTTTGTTTATCATGGAAAGATTATATTTCATTTTCAAATCTGAAGGTTAGTTTTGCTGGATATAGATTCTTGGTTGGCATCCGTGTTATTTCAGAGCTTGACATATATTGTTCCAGGCCCTTCTTGCTTTTAGAGACTGGGCTGAGAAATCTGCTGATATCTGTATTGGTTTCCCCTTATATGTAATCTGACACTTTTCTCTCGAAGCCTTTAAAATCCTATCTTTATTTTGTATGTGAGGTATTTTCATTATCATGTGTCTTGGTGTGGCTCTGTTGTAGTTTTGTGCACCTGGTGTTCTGTAAGCCTCTTGTATTTGATTTTCCATTTCATTTTTCAGGTTTGGGAAATTTCCTGATATTATTTCAATGGATAGGTTGTTCATGCCTTTGGTTTGTATCTCTGTGCCTTCCTCAATCCCAATAATTTTTAAATTCATTTTTTTCATGGTATCCCATAATTCTTGGAGGTTCTGTTCATGACCTCTTAACATCTTTTCAGTTTGTTCAACTTTATTTTCAAGATTAAATATTTTGTCTTCTTAGTCTAAGATTCTGTCTTCCACAAGGTCTATTCTCTTGGTGATGCTTTCTATTGAGTTTTTAATTTGGTTTATTGTTTCTTTCATTTCAAGTATTTCTGTTTGTTTGTTCTTTTCAGAATCTCTTTCTCTTTATTGAAGTGTTCTTTTGCTTCTTGCATTTGCTCTTTTAACTGTCTACTGGAATGGCCTCGCATTGCCTGCATTTGCTCTCTTATCTCGTCTTCTGCTTCACAGATCATTTTAATCATGCAGATTCTAAATTCTTTTTCTGTCATTTCTACTGCCATGCTGTCACTAGAGTCTATCACAATAGCGTCTTGATTTGTTAGGGACACCTTCCCCTTTTTTTGCATACTGTTTCTATATATTCCCCTCTAGCAGTAAAGATCAGAGATACTAAAATTTCCCCCCTGCAGGCTTATTGTGACCAATGCAGTTTTCCACTACCTCTACTCTGAAGGGAAGATCAATACAAATAGTACCCAATACAAAGAAAATGTAGCCCCATACCAGACAGCCCCCTATAAAGACATTAACATTTTTAAGATAAACAGGATCAGTTCAATTACTATTTACAATATTTCTAGTTGTGAACAAGAGGATGGAGAAGGGTGTAGGATGTACATGAGTAAATAGAGGTACCTGTCAAAGAGCCTCCAGTCTCCTGTAGGTGTCTCAGGAAGGGACCTGCCCCTCCAATGATGATGGCCTCGCCCTCAGGAATAATTCACAATTCCTGCACCAGCCTCCAAAGAAGCTGGGAAGCCCCAGCGAGGGTGCACTGATTCAACACGAAGGCACGTGCATTGTCCCTCAGCAGTATGGGGGCAGGCAGGCAGGCAGGCTCAGCAATAGTGTCTGACAAACATGCAGACACCATGTCAAAACCCAAACTCTCAGGGACAAGAAATGCACATTGTTCTCTGCTATCCATTTTGAACTTGAGGATGGCAGTAAGAGGCAAAGACTTGGTAGTCCTTTAGCAGCCTGGGTGAGAACCATCACACCACCAGTTTAGGTAGCGAGCCTGACGTGGCATTTCCAGAGACAATGGTTCTCACTTTGCGCCATGGGACATCCTGTGACCTGAGTAAAACAACCTATAGAAGAGGGCTACCAGAAGGACTGACTACACAGCGTAAATCAGGACCACCCTCAGCGATAGTGAAAAGGGGATGGAGTTAATGGGGAGGTGGCAGGAGAGCCACCAGAGCCTTGGAGTCACCAGAGCCTGAGGATAGACTGAGTTTACCTGACCTAAACTTTGGCCTCTATGCCAATGTCAGGCAAAAATAGCATTGCCGTGGAAATAAGGACAGCCAGAGGTCAGTAAAAGAACTCCCGTGTGGTGAGCCAGGCTCCTTCTGCCTGCTGCCATAGGCAGCCTCAACCCCAATTTCACACTTAGAGAAGAGCAGGGCAGAAGCAGGTTTAATAGAGGAGCATTATCAGAAGAGATTGCCCCATCCAGAAGCTATTTTGTATACCAGAGAGGACTAGTTAAATTCCAATAATTCCCAGTAATTAGCAGTTCTGAGACCCCTCTGTTACTCCTCTTTTCAACTTTTCAACGGCAAGGGGCTTTTGAGAAATAATAAATCAGCAATAAACAATAAAGTCACCTATCCTTTGAGTAAAATGTTGACCCCAAAACATATGCAATACCTCATCTCTTCTTTGCTCTGGGTCTGGGGGCTGCACGCTATTACTACCCATTTCGTAGTCGAGGAAACTGAAGCATAATGAAGTTAAGCTCCCCAAAGTCAACTGCCAGAACTCCAGCGTGTATCTGACCGATGCCAAAGCCACTTTTTGAACTGTTCAGACTAAATTAAAGTTGAACTGTGGAAGCTATAGAATGTCACTCTGAACTCTAGGGTTCACTTTACAGACATGGCAATAAATAAAATGTTTTCAACAAGAAGGAAGATTATTGTATGGGAGGTGTAGAAGAATCACTGTCATGGTGATGTATGGAAGAGACTGACCAGTAGAGAATGATGCATGGAGTCCAGATAAAAGGTTTGCACAAGGTAGTGAAGATTAAAATTCAAGATGTAAAAGTCAGTGAGTTTTCCTCTGGGCCAATCTGTCTCCTAAGTATGACCTCCAAATTTGGAGACAGAAGGAAGGCAATTTGTTGTCTACCACCTATTGAGTTATGGAAGATATGTCAGTATAGAAAAATATTAAAATTGGCTGGGTCCATGCCTCCTCTAAATATGAACATCCTTTTAAATAAATGGGAGTCCACAAAATTCCAAGACACAATCTCTAAAATTCCTGAAACTAAAAAAACAGCATTTTCATTATTATTATAATATGTTTCAGTTAATATTTCTCTGAATGATGTAGTATTGGCATTTCCTCAATTTCTTTTAATCTTTAAAACACCAAAGTCCTATTTAAAGTCCTCATGAATTTTAAAAATTTATAAAATTCTTATGATCACTTTAGAAAGGTAGAAAAATATTTCCCACAACATATGACCTAATTCCAGATATGTCAGGGGAAATGAGTATTGATAGTTATTAATGAACCAAACCATACACATCTAGAATTATAAATAGGAAATCAAAGAATAGTGATGCAATAGTCATTTGGTTCAATTTGAACCAATTGAATAAACCAATATTGAACACTTACTTTATCCATGGCATTTTTCCAGGAATGGAATTACAAGAAGGCTTGAAATAAAGTTGCTATCCATTACAATTCAGAAATCCATGTTACTATAGAAAAGAACATGGCTTTTACATCCATATTAACCTGGTTTTGGACCTGGGCTCTGTTTTCTAGTGGTGAATGTCCTGGAGCAGATCATTCAAGTACTCCAAGCCCACACTTCTCCCCCTGTAAAGCAGCCAAAGTAATATACTGTACCTAACCTGAAAGGTTGCTTTGAAAATTAGTATCAATGTACATAAAACAATAAATGTTAACCAGCAGTCTTAACACATTAGACTCAGAAGCATCTAAAAAATAATACTCTAATGGGAAAGTTATATTATACAGCAGTAGAATCATGCTACTCTTATTCTAAGAGCTTCAGGGGGATTTTTAAGATAGGCATTTTCAAGAGAAGAAAGTGGGCAGAAATAAAAAAGATTTTTTTCAGTTCTTATAATAAATATTAGATAGCAGCCAGTCCAACTAGGAAGAGAAACTAACCACTTATCAAACCAACCACATTCTCAAATGTTGTATTATTTAATCCTAACCATAACTCCATGGGGGTGTATTTTATTTATTTTACAGACAAGGAAACAGATTCTTGTGAAGATGAGATCATCTCTAAGATCACATAGCTAATAGAACCAGAATCAAACACTCTCTGTACCCCTGTGTTTTACTTCCCTTTTCCACCTCCCTGACCATCTGGAGATGCCTAAACAAAGTATCTTGAAGAAGGCGCTCCAGGAGCATTTGCTAACTTGAGTGGATTTGAAGGACCAAGCTGGATGTCATGGGAGGACAGAGAACTCAGCAGGAGTTAGAGGGCTTTGGGATAAGTAGGGCAGGGAGTTGTAAGGAACCTGGATGGGTATGAATGGGACCTGCCTGCCTCCCAATTATTTCTGGACTATTGGTAAATGAATGCTTCCGTAAAACCTCTTTCAAAAGCAGAAAAAAGAGTAAGTTTGTTTTTTGTTTGTTTTGTTTTAGTATACAAGCCTAGTTTCTCTAAGTGTTTCCAAGATGCCACCTTCTGAGCCCTCCCATCATCCCGATCTATCTCTGAACATTCTCCTTCAAAAGTATGCTGTATTCTTCTTAAAATCATAGCTCCCGGAAATTGATGCAATGATCTCAGTTGTGGCCAGAATGTAAAATGAGCTAAAAGCAATATCACCTTCTTCACTCTGAAAATCAAAATTAATGCAGCCTAAGATGACATAGGCATTCTGCTTTGTTTTTACTAGTCATGCATATTCACCAACCTATGGAGTCCACATGTTTTATTTAAGAAATATGATTTTAATTGACCAAAAATTTCTGAGGTTCTGGTGTTTTCCAAAATCTTTCAGAGATACTCAATAAGAAGGCTTTATATTTCAGGCTGTGACCAGGGTTGAAGAGGTTTCAGAATCACATCATTGTTTCCTAAATAGAGATGACAGCTAAAATGTTTTCTTTTCAATGATTCATAAGGAATTGAAGAGCAAATCCATCTTTAGTGTAGCTGCTCTTTTCTTCATTTGTTTTCATATGTTTCATTCACAAATTGAACAGAACTTTAAGAGGCAAGTTCTCAAGGAAAGAAAACTAAAATGGACAGATATCCCAAGAAATACTCATATTGGGATCATAATTTTTAAAAAAGAAATGAATTAATCACTCCATGGATCTATGTTGCTAGCTCTGTATTTCTGAATTGAGGCTTTATGATAAGATTGTGTCAAAGTTTGAAATATTGGGAATATCCAGTCAACAGGAACTGTGGCTCCTCTTAGGGTAATGCCTTACTAATAGAGTGAAGAAAATGCTCTTTGTCTCTTACTGGGAATTCTATAAAAATGCACCAAGAACCTGCATTTCACAGAAAATTAGATTCATGATCTGTAAGACAAGGACAAATGAGGTGTAGGAATGGGTATATAACATAATTAATTGTAAATCCTCAATAGTAGGAAAGGTTCTGAATAAATAGGGGGTGAATAAGGTTACTAAATTAAAGTACTTAGAACGAAAAAAGCCATTTTCCCAATTATATTTAGAATTAAAATAAATATAAGAAACATTCCTTAATCAGACCAATCATGCACTAATTTTCTGTCAAGCCCAATTTTCAAAAATTGAACATTTATGGAGCACCTACTCATGTCTAGGAGATAGCAAGTACTGGTAATATCAGAAAAAATGAAGCCAGTTTCTTGACCTCTGGTAGCCCCTATTTGAGAGTGACATAAATTGACAAATTATGATATATATAAGAGCAATGGCAAGGGAACAGGGGCATCACTCAGTGGTAAAGAATATGCTTAGCATTCATAAGGCCCTGGGTTCAGTGTCCCCCAAGAGTAAACAAATACACTGGCAGGCAAATAAGCCCAGTACTCTGTGAAGGTTTAAGCAGAGGTAGGTGATCAGCAAGTAATACCCACCTCATTCACACTTTAGACCAGCTTGCCTCTCAGCTGGGTCAAACCACATACCTTTTCTAATCCTTTCCTAAAACTCTTCTAAGTTGCGCCCTCCATAACCATATCCCTAAAGTCTATGCTCTGCAGTACCCAGGAGAATTCATTCTGCACTTGCTAAGCATTTCTGCATGGGCTGCTTCCCAAGCAAGACAGCCAAAAGCTGCAGCACAAGCTCCAAAGAAACTCTGCAGCTCCTGAATTATTCAGGACACTATTAAAATGAAACTCATGACTCACAGGGCAAATTAATTTTAATTTTTAAACAGGCAACATTTTAAACTGTTCATTTACTTGAAATGTATCCATCCTGGCATTTTTATCATCAGAAGAGTAAGTAAAGCTCACAGTGGAAAGAGAAAAACGAGCTGGCATGTTCCTAAACTGGCCCACTCTAATGTCCAGGAAGGAGCCCTGCAGAATGAACAAGTCCATATTGCCTATTCTTAGAAAGTATGTATCTTAAAACTCCAGAGTGAGTCTAAAAAGTTCGTTGCTGGAAAATTCACTCTTCCACTGCTTTTGTCATAGTGACACGTGGTCAGGAACCTGAAGTTCTAGCATCATCAACAAGAGCACTTTCATTCTGCAGCCTATTTCTAAACAAAAGCAAGAGGAAAGCAGACCCAGTGACCTAAGCTACTGAGCCCTAAGCATACTCCTCAGAACCATAAACATCTCTCCAGCACAGGGACTGTGGTATTGCTGCCCTCTGTGTTCTGGCACCTGAAACCCACGTTTGCTCAAATAAGCCTTACTGTGCTGAACTGAATGTCACATGGAAACCCCTTTCCAAACAGGGAATTTCTTTTGTTTTTCCTTTTCCTCTAGACTATTTCTTCCCTTAATGGCTAGGGATTGAAATGACCTAGAAATGAACAGTGGTCCCAGGGACAAAATAAAACCACCACTGCTGCCTAAACTTTGCCTTGACAATGACTCCAAATTTCAACTCTCATCTTTCAGAACTTGCAGCAGGACAGCTGCCAGGTATGAACTAAAATGAGAATGCCAAGGTGGAGTCGGGCGAGACTGGCACCAGGCTTTCTCCAACCCAGGGCTTCAACTACTACACCCCATGGCCTGGCAGAATCCAAAGGGCCCTCAGATGCTCATATAACCTCCCTTCCTACTCTTGGCCTTCCTAATTGCTGAAAATCACAGGGAAAAAACAAAAAAGAAAATAAAAATGTTTTTGAGGTCCCTGGCTGTGGCCCCACCATTCCAGTGTCAACTTATATATGTTATATGATTTAATTATTTCAATAAATTTATTTAGAAAAATTTGTGTAGCTATTTAATATCTGAGAAAAATTGAGGTTGAACAGGATTCATTAGTAAACTCAAGCTCACATGGAAAATCCATGGCACTACTCAGATTTTAATCCATGACTGTCTGACTCCAAAGTTCTTGTTCATTCTATTTACTGAGAAGAATATGGGCAGATTGGGGTAGACTCTGAATGAGAAAGGAATATTCTGCCCCACAACTCTAGGGTGGTTCTCAGCCCATGTGATGGTCTTTCATGACTCTGGTGTCCCTAGACCCTGTGTGAACTGCAGTTCTCAGTTCCTACCCATCTGTCTGATCACAGGTTCTATTACTCACCAAGAGTCTTCCCTGTGTTACAATAAGGCTGATGGATATTCCTACCATTTTGGAAGGAGCCCCAGGGGTCAGAAAGATAGTTCTGTTCCATTCTATTCTGCCACTCACAGCTATGTCTCCATTCCAGAACCCTGACACAGTCTGAAGTCCGGTCCATCACCTCTCTTACTCCACACTTTCCTAGTTGGTCTCTCAGCCTCCTGACTTTCCCTCTTCCGATCTATACTCTACACTGATTTCAGACATCTGGCTCATTATTTGCACATTATTAAACCCCTTCCCTAGTAAGCAGGGTGTTAATTTCCTCCACATTCGGCTCTCTGACTCCATCCTTATTCTTGGCAGCTCTTTGCATCTCACCTCCAAACATACCCCAAATACTGCCATTTCCCAGAATGTAGGCGTAGGCACTGAAGTTTTCCAAATGCTGCATTTATATATGCTCAGGCACACACACACACACACACACACACACACACACACACACACCCCTCCAATTAGTGAACCACTAATCAGTTTTTAAAACCTAGAGCAAGTGCATTTCTTTCATGAGCCTTCCCAGAGTTTTTGTAGAAAAGTTTATCACTCATCTTTGGAATCCTACTGGGTTTTTATTTTTTTATGATACTTAAATCATAAAATCTATCATATATCAATCTTTCACCTTTTCATATTATACTATTTTCCTTTAGGAAAGAGACCATATGAAATTTATCTTTCAGTCCCAGTTTGCATATACCAAATATTCAGCAAACTCTGGAGAAATAAATTGGTTGAAAATAAATAGTTTTAATAATTAATTTATCAAGTAATAAAATCAGAGTAGCTTGAATTTTACTCTCCATCCTCTCAGTAGTTTTCTTCTGTCATGAGTTAATCAGTCTTCTGAATATTATTTTCACATCTCATCTAAACTGTTTCCTGCTGGGAGAAACAAGGTGACCAACTAATGCTCATCTCAACCATGAGGCATTATAGTTCATATAAATTAATAAATGGCCATTCTTATTTCTACATCAGTCATCTATGAATGTGGTTAGTTTAAGTCAGTCCTCATGCAGTTTATAACCTCTATTATATTGGGAAAACTGACTTTCAAATCTAATCATAATAATCAAAGAACAAGTTTTTATTCTGTGTTAAAGCACCAGTCAACTTTTAGTTTTATGGAACTGCTCTTTAATTGAAATTTAAATTGTTGTGAAACCTTAACCACTGAATATTAAAATTTTTAATTGTATAATAAAGGGTAGAATTAGATCCTGAGTCACAAATTCAAATGCATATTGTTAACATAAAGAGTGAACTCAACTGGGTGTTAGACCAATGGAATGTGTATGACTATCAAAATCGATCATGGTGTCTACCTATCACATTGCCCATTAAAGCATGAGACATCAAGAAAACATAAAGTCCTCAGATACCCATCAGTCACCTGGTGGAGAAGTTCTTTTGTTATTCCCTATGCTTTAAGACTTCTTGTGGCTGCCTTTTCCACAACATTTGTTCTTTCTTCTGCTTATTCACTCAGTAGTATTTCAAGCACTAAGTATTTCAAGTACCTACTAAAATTAAAACTTTAGACAAATCAAATTTGACAGTTTATTTGAATAAAGAACATTCATGAGTCAGGCACCACTCAGAACCAAGAGATGTTCACGGAGGTCTGCCAAGCAATGTGAGCAGTGAGCTTCTTAGACTGAACCTGGAAGAAAGTAGAGAAGCCTCCTGATTGACTACAATGTTTTGGACATGGTATGATGCAGCATTTACTCCATTTGTGCATGACATAATCAATGGACTGTGGTTGGCTGAAGCTCAGCACTTGATTGGCTGGAACATGGATATTTGTTACAAAAAAATACACTCCTATGTTAGATTTCAAATTTTTGTAGGCTAAGTAAAGTTGTACTTTGTTACACAAAAACTCATGGTACAGAGAAGTCTCAGGCTAATGGCTCCTGCTTATTTAGCATGGATAGGAGTACTGGTATGAATAAATATGACCCTGCCTTCAAAGAACACCAAGGTCTGCTGGAAGAGATAGACACTTAAATAATTAAAGACAGTAAGTGGTGCTCATCACTGGCATCTCCTTGTAGAAGTCTGAGAAGAGCAAATAACACATCACAATCATCCCTTGCCATAGGGCATAATGACTTCATCAAGAACAGGACCACAGGCATTTTCCAGTTCATGCCCAAGGGGACTTCCTTCAGAGGAGGAGGCTCAGGCTTTATTTCTGAGGCTTGGGGAAAGAAATATGTAACATAAGACTTGGGAGGAATTTCCTCATCTGTGTTAGTCATCAATCCCAAAAGAATTAGGAAGGAAAGAACCAAACGTCTAATCATTCTAAGTTCAGAGATACTGTTGCCCTTTAGGGCTTGTGCAAGGACCGGGTTTTCTGATACCTAGACAAGTACATTGCTTGGGGACCAGGGGGAAGGAACTAAAGATTCATTTATGAAACTGGATACGAGATTAATGGGCTATCAGGGTCCCTGTGCACCACTGCAACCAGAAGGTACTTGAATTCTCTTTGAGTTTCTCAGGAGCATCCCTCAGGTTTACAACTTTACAAAGGGATCTGGGACAGCTCAAAGCTCTAGCTGGTTTCATAGAGCATCTGATGCTTCCTGCCCAATCTCCTGGGTTCCACTGTGCCCACAGTGCAGGCAAACTGTACTGTGCTCATCCTGGCCAGAGATGTGGAAGTGCCCAAGTTCAAGGCTGGTATCTTCAAGAATTAGCAGACCTGCAGGTATGTGCTGCTGGCCTACATGTTGGATGTGCTGCAGCTCATTCTGGCAGTCAGCAGGATGGATTCTACCAAGCACTTCTACAGTGCTGTGCTTTCAGGAGATCACCAAGGATGTGAGCACCCATCCACCTCAAGAGGATCGACAACTACCCTGCCATCCTGGCCTTCACATCCATCTTGGGTTGGCATGATGACAACATGCTAGGGCCAAGTATCAACATGAGTGTGGGGTGGGTAGGGTGGGCTGACAGCCCTGAGTTGTGGTACTGGGCATTGCAGCCCTAGACTGAGCTCCATTTTACATCCACAGATGCCCATGGGGGTGACTCTTCTAGAGACTTTGAACTCCATCCTCTCATTCACTGGGACCATCAATAAGCTGGAGGCTGTCCCTGCAGGACATGTACAAGATCAGAGGTGATGAAAGCTGGGTGATGCCAATGGCAGCTTGTACATTTAGGAATTAAGAATTTAATAAACTGAAGTCTGACTGCTGGGCTTCAAGTCCTGACTCCCTCTTGGAGTTAAGGTAAAGTACAAAAGCACCCAGCATTTCCATCCACCTAATACAAAGTTTACACAGCAATCTACCTGATTCTATCTACTAGTACTAGGTAGCCCTTTGTAGAAAAATAGTCCTGATTTAGATTGACCCTTGTAAATATTTTGCTGCCATCAGTCTCTAATTCCATCCTGCTCCTCTGCCACGTGATTTTCCTGAATATACTCTGGGCAGATCCACACTGACTTCTCCCCACTTGTCTGATATCTTGGTTTCTACAGTTAAAAATGAGTAAGTCACATTTAACATCAATGGGATTAATCATAAACATGTTTGTTAGAAGAAATATCTGATCCATTAGCAAAGTTAAAGTGCTAAAATATAAACTAAATACAAAATCAAGTACTCTTCTTAAATTCCATAAGGTAATATATTTAAACATTAAATGTGTTTTCATAAATTGGTCAATGCAAAGAGTTTAAGAATACTTTGTTTCTGTGTCCTCACTAAAAATAAGATTACTAAGAGTTAAGATGCAATCAGGTTTAATTGTAATATGAAGAGTACAAAAGATTTCAGTTGAGTTTCAATTAAAGTACTATAAAAAGCATAAAGTATTTCATCTTATTAAAGTGGAGTAATTTGTCTAAATTCAGAAACATTGTAAGGGTTATTTTAATTTGTGGATTTTAAGAGGGATCAATATCCAGGAAAGAAGTATAAGAAGGTTCTAGGTATGTAAATATATTTCAGTATGAAAGGAGAAGAAAAACAGAGTGTTTCTGGATGAGAAAGTATTTTCTGTGATGAAGTAAAAAGTTGTAGAATGTCTTCCTAAGTTATAGAAGGTTTGTGGAGGGTAAATCTCAAAAAGTTTGTGTGAAACTAAGTTGACTATAATTGGTACAATCAGATAAAGCTATTCAAGATTTTTCCTAAGGTCAAATATTAATATACAGATATAAACCAAAGTTTAATCCTCTGTGTGTTAAAGCAACAAAAATTTCTTAAGATATTAATCTGTTCTTATCCAACAAGACAATTTCTTGCGTCTGTTAAATTTTATTCTAGAGAAATTATTCTTAAAGGAATTAAGATTTGTACAACTCTGGTTAAACAACAACTGCTACTTAATATTACACTAAAGATTCTGAATGTCTCCTTGAAAACTAAACTTGGTTAATATAAAAAGTGTAACTGTGGTACTGTTACTGGCTTCTTTTTATATTAGACATTTTCATATCTTCCAAGTATAAAATTTAGAAGAGAATTTACTATGCTGGCGTTCTTCAAACTAAAGTTTGAAGTAAAGATTTGGTATTATAAAAATTGTGTTTCTTGGTTCACAGCTATTATACAAACTCAATGTTTTTACTCTTGTTAAAAATTCATTTTATATTGTTTTGTAAACTTCATAACTATGGTCCTTTAGTGCCTTACAAAGTACAACTTCTAATATAACAACCAGAGTTAATTTGAGATAACATGCCATCACCCAAAAGACAAAATATGAAGCTGACTTCTGGTACTAATACTGACCACAACTAAAAGAAAGGGGTAAATAACTATAAAATTATAGACATTAAAGTTAAAACCCCATACTCCTACTTTAAGACTGGTGAAAATGTCTTGCTGGATGTTTAAGACCGAAACTTAGAGACTAAAGTAAGGATGTAAAAGGGCTCTTGCTCCCTGAGGTCAGCTTGAACCAAGGAAATGAGGGAACTTCTCTAAGGGCTTTGCAATTCTGGGTCACATGACCTCAACCAATGTGCATGCTGCAAAGAGGAGAGTCAACGGAGAGGAAAGTGACTCTTAATGCTTCCAAAGGAAGTCACAGGGTCAATAAGACCCTGATTTACCCTGGCAGATGGCATCAGAGGAACTAAGAGCCTTCTGCCAAGTTCCCAAGAGTGAGAGTGACCCCATGAGGAAACTCAGCTCACTCTTAACAGTAGACAGGAACAAGATTAATTTGATTTTAAACACTTGATAAGGGAGTTATAACCAAAACACAGCCCTGCCTGAGCATTTAAAAGGAAAGACAATAGTTATTCAAATGTGACTTAAGATGTGCACTTGTGTCAGTCCCACCAAGAGTAAGACTAGAGGTTATGAAAGAAAGAGTCTTAGACAGGAGTGCCTAATAACTATCAAAAGAGACTTGTCATAGAAGCTTTTTTTAGTTAACTTAAGACCTACAAATTTTCCTCACCTCTTACACAGGTAGGCTTGATAAATGTTTGCTAGTATGATTATCTAACCCTAAGTGACAAAAAATAAAGGGTCTCTAC
Organism: Sciurus vulgaris; assembly: GCF_902686455.1. Lineage (NCBI taxonomy): Eukaryota > Metazoa > Chordata > Mammalia > Rodentia > Sciuridae > Sciurus > Sciurus vulgaris. The sequence goes on from NC_136472.1 coordinate 79,816,812, forward strand.
TAAACACAGAGGTTATGCCAATAAAAAGATATTTTGCAAAAACCAAAGGACATTAGATAACTACCTCTTATGGGGACATCTATGACACTATAACAACTATGTTTTGTGTTTACATTCCTGATAACTCTGGCAATGCATTTAATATGCTTAAAGATTTATATTTCCAAATAGAGGCTATGTCCTCACTGATTTTGTCATGGGACAATGTCTTCACTCTTGCATCTCCTGGTGAGAGATTTCTGGTTTCTATCATCAGGATATTCATGGACATGTTCCAGATGCCATGGTATTTATTTCACATTAATCTCATTCCAGTACTCATGGCTTCTTGTTTCTCTCATAGAAGCACCCCAACTCTGAGATAAATTTACAGCCTTTTCTTTCTGAACCAAACTTCTACCACAGACCCCTTGATTGACCCAAAGCATTCCCTTAAAAGGAAACCCAAACTGTTTGCCCCATATTGCCCCCTCTCAGTCTTAAGTAGTCATAGTGGTCATTGCCCATTTCCCTTAAAAAGGAGGGGGGAATGATACCAGAACAAAGGACAGATAACTGATTATTAAAGAAAATGAAATAAACAGCACTTCCCCATCCACCCTTTGCTAACACCTCTCAGAGAGGGGAAAGAATGAACTTTACAACTTAAAATAATTCACAAGCAATCACCCCTTGGATGACTCCTTTCTAGCCTTTTGGTCATTTTGGGTAATACAGACATGAGAACAAAGGAAACATAAAACCAATAAAAGGCAACACACCCCTACTGCCATGAGCACCAGCTCTGGGTCCCCTACTGTCTGGAAGAGTCACTTTCTCTCTCTCTCTCTCTCTCTCTCTCTCTCTCTCTCTCTCTCTCTCTCTCTCTCTCTCTCTCTCTCCCCCCCCCCCCTCATTCTCTTAAATAAAATTTAGTTTTTACTTTTGCCTCAGCATTTCTTGGGTGTTTAGTCTTCATCAGGGGAATGAGGACCCAATGCTGAATTTCAGGACTGGTATCACCACCATACATCTAACTATTCATCCTTCCTTCTTTCTATTCAACCATGCCTCCAGCTATTCATTTATCTTTCCATCCATCTATTTGTCCATCCATCCACCCACCCAACCAATTGGCAAAAACCCCCACTAACCATAATAAGTGAAAAACTCCTAGGTGTTAAGTTCTGTAATAGGTGCTGGGCTTCAAAAATTAAATAAGATCCAGTCTCTGTGTTCTCACTTAAGATAGTCCATAGGCTAGGAGAAGTGCTTATAGCATAGAAGTTTTGACTTGTGTGGGATATTGATGTTTATCATGATCCTTGGTTCAGTATGGTTTGTGTCCTTCTGAGGAAATCAGGTTGGGGCCCTGGTTGAACTTGGCTTTTGTCTCTATAAAGAGATAAGTGTGATTTTTGTCCTATTAAGGAGAGAAGGGTGGGCTTGGTTTGCCATGGTCATTGTGAGGGAATTTCAAACAGCAGGTATATAAGAGAGTGGCTGCAAGTGGGTTTTTTTTTTTTCTGTAAAATATTCTTTTATTTTTTTATTTATTTTAATTAATTTATTTTTTTATTGTAAACAAAAGGGATACATGTTGTTTGTTTGTGCATGGGTTAAAGGCATACTATTTGTATAATCATAAATTTACATATGGTAATGTTGTTTGATTCATTCTATTTTTCCCTTCCCCCCACCCCTCCCACCCTTCTTTTCCCTCTATACAGTCCTTTCTTCCTCCATTCTTGCCCCCCTCCCTAACCCTAACCCTAACCCTAACACTAACCCCCCCCCCTTATGTGTCATCATCCACTTATCAGCGAGATAATTTGTCCTTTAGTTTTTTGAGACTGGCTTATCTCACTTAGCATAATAGTCTCCAATTTCATCCATTGGCCTGCAAATGCCATAATTTTATCATTATTTATGGCAGAGTAATATTCCATTGTATATATATATACCACGGTTTCTTTATCCACTCATCAATTGAAGGACATCTAGGTTGGTTCCACAATCTGGCTATTGTGAATTGAGCAGCTGTGAACATTGATGTGGCTGTATCTCTGTAGTATGCTGATTTTAAGTCATTTGGGTATAGACCAAGGAATGGGATAGCTGGGTCAAATGGTGGTTCCATTCCAAGTTTTCTAAGGAATCTCCACACTGCTTTCCAGAGTGGCTGCACTAATTTGCAGCCCCACCAGCAATGTATGAGTGTACCTTTCTCCCCACATCCTCGCCAACACCTGTTGTTGCTTGTATTTTTGATAATCACCATTCTAATTGGGGTGAGATGGAATCTTAGGGTGGTTTTGATTTGCATTTCTCTCATTACTGGAGATGTTGAACATTTTTTCATATGTTTGTTGATGGCTTGTACATCTTCTGTGAAGTGTCTGTTCATTTCCTTAGCCCATTTGTCGATTAGATTATTTGTATTCTTGGTGTAGAGTTTTTTGAGTTCTTTATAGATTCTGGAGATTAGTGCTCTATCTGAAGTATGATTGGCAAAGATATTCTCCCACTCTGTAGGCTCTTTCTTCACATTACTGATAGTTTCCTTTGCTGAGAGAAAGCTTTTTAGTTTGAATCTATCCCAGATATTGATTCTTGCTTTTATTTCTTGTGCTATGGGAGTCCTGTTGAGGAAGTCCGGTCCTAGGTCGACATGTTGAAGATCTGGACCTACTTTTTCTTCTATAATCTGCAGGGTCTGTGGTCTTTAACCCATTTTCAGTTGAGTTTTGTGCAGGGTGAGAGATATGGGTTTAGTTTCATTCTGTTGCATATGGATTTTAAATTCTACCAGCACCATTTGTTGAAGAGGCTATCTTTTCACCATTGCATATTTTTGGCCCCTTTGTCTAGTATGAGAAAATTGTATTTATTTGGGTTTGTGTCCGTGTCCTCTATTCTGTACCATTGATCTACCTGTCTATTTTGGTACCAATACCATGCTGTTTTTGTTACTATTGCTTTGTAGTAGAGTTGAAGATCTGGTATTGTGATACCCCCTGCTTCGCTTTTTCTACTGAGGATTGCTTTAGCTATTCTGGGTTTCTTATTCTTCCAGATGAATTTCATAATTGCTTGCTCTATTTCTGTAAGGTACATCATTGGGATTTTAATAGGAATTGCATTGAATCTGTATAGCACTTTAGGTAGTATGGCCATTTTGACAATATTAATTCTGCCTATCCAAGAACATGAGAGATCTTTCCATCTTCTAAGGTTTTCTTTAATTTCTTTCTTTAGTGTCCTGTAGTTCTCATTGTAGAGGGCTTTCACCTCTTTTGTGAGATTGATTCCCAAGTATTTTATTTTTTTCGAGGCTATTGTGAATGGGGTAGTTTTCATAATTTCTCTTTCTGAGGATTCATCACTTATGTATAAAAATGCATTGGATTTATGAGCATTGATCTTGTAACCTGCTACTTTACTGAATTCACTTATGAGTTCTAAAATTTTCTGGTCGAATTTCCTGGTTCCTCTAAGTATATAATCAAATCATCAGCAAATAGGGATAGTTTGAGTTCTTCTTTTCCTATTCAAATTCCTTTAATTTCTGTGGTCTGTCTAATTGCTCTGGCTAGCGTTTCAAGGACGATGTTGAATAGAAGTGGTGAAAGGGGGCAACCCTGTCTTGTTCCAGTTTTTAGGGGGAATGCTTTCAGTTTTTCACCATTTAGAATGATATTGGCCATGGGCTTAGCATAAATGGCCTTTACAATGTTAAGGAATGTTCCCACTATCCCTATTTTTTCTAGTGTTTTGAGCATGAAGGGGTGCTGTATTTTATCAAATGCTTTTTCTGCATCTATTGAAATAATCATGTGATTTTTGACTTTAAGTCTATTGATATGGTGAATTACATTTATTGATTTCCTGATGTTGAACCAACCTTGCATCCCTGGGACAAAACCCACTTGATCATGGTGCACTATCTTTTTAATATGTTTTTGTATGTGATTTGCTAAAATTTTGTTGACAATTTTTGCGTCAGTTTTCATTAATGATATTGGTCTGAAATTTTCTTTCCTCGATGTGTCTCTGTCTGGTTTGGGTATCAGGGTAATATTGGCATCATAGAATGAGTTTGGGAGGGTTCCCTCCTCTTCTATTTTATGGAATACTTTGAGAAGTATTGGAATGAACTCTTCTTTAAAGGTTTTGTAGAACTCGGCTGAGAACCCATCTGGTCCTGGACTTTTCTTTGTTGGTAGGCTTTTGATGACCTCTTCTACTTCATTACTTGAAATTGGTCTATTTAAATTGTGTATGTCCTCCTCGTTCAGTTTTGGTAATTCATATGTCTCTAGAAACCTGTTGATGTCTTCGAAATTTTCTATTTTTTTGGAATATATATTTTCAAAATAGCTTCTAATTATGTTTTGTATTTCAATAGTGTCTGTTGTGATATTTCCTTGTTCATTCCGAATTTTAGTGATTTAGGTTTTCTCTCATCTTCTCTTTGTTAGAGTGCCTAAGGGTTTGTTGGGGTCTTAAGCCCCCTTGCTCTTCTCGACCAGCAGCAAGGGAAGGGGACACTCCCCAACAAGGTCAGACCGGGATAGGTAAGGCCAACTGACCACCCGCTCCCAGCCCTCCAGGCGGAGGACAATCAGACGCGTCAGGGAGACCCGTCACAGCAGGAACTCGTTTATTGAGGAAAACACAGCTTTTATGTAGGGTGGGGGCTAGGCAGGAACCAATCAGCTTAAAGGTCAGCAAGGCATGGGGTGTTCATGCAGGCAAGAGTCCCATAAGACTATATGGCAAGCACAAGCTGATCATGTTCGCGGAACTATTGTTAACCAATCCCTGACGGTGGTCCAATTCATGGTCATTAACTATTGAAACCGCCTTTGAGGCCTTGATCTTGCTCACTCACCAGGAAGTAAGGAGTCAGCCTGAGTTAGTTAACGTGTCATTAGTCCCAACAAGGGTTTATCAATTTTGTTTATTTTTTCAAAGAACCAACTATTTATTTTGTCAATTTTTTGTATTGTTTCTTTTGTTTCAATTTCGTTGATTTCAGCTCTGAGTTTAACTATTTCCTGTCTTCTACTGCTTTTGGTGCTGGTCTGTTCTTCTTTTTATAGGGCTTTGAGCTGTAGTGTTAGGTCGTTTATTTGTTGATTTTTACTTCTTTTATTGAATGCGCTCCATGAAACAAATTTTCCTCTAAGTACTGCTTTCATAGTGTCCCAGAGATTTTGATATGATGTTTCTTTGTTCTCATTTACCTCTAAGAATTTTTTAATTTCCTTCCTAATATCTTCTGTTATCCATTCATCATGTAATAGCATATTGTTTAATCTCCAGGTGTTGGAGTAGCTTCTGTGTTTTACTCTTTCATTTATTTCTAATTTCAATCCATTATGATCTGATAGAATACAAGGTACTGTCTCTATCTTCTTGTATTTGCTTACATTACCTTTGTGGCATAATATATGGTCTATTTTAGAGAAGGATCCATGTGCTGCTGAGAAGAAAGTGTATTCGCTCTTGGTTGAATGGTATATTCTATAAATGTCCGTTAAGTCTAAATTATTGATTGTGTTATTGAGGTCTATGGTTTCTTTGTTCAATTTTTGTTTGGAAGATCTGTCCAGTGGTGAGAGAGGCGTGTTAAAATTATTGTGCTGTGGTCTATTTGGTTACTGAAATTGAGAAGGATTTGTTTGACATACATGGATGAGCCACTGTTTGGGGCATAGATGTTTATGATTGTTATATCTTGCTGATTTATGCTTCCTTTAAGCAGTATGAAATGTCCTTCTTTATCCCTTCTGACTAGTTTTGGCTTGAAGTCCACATTATCTGAAATGAGGATGGATACTCCAGCTTTTTGCTGAGTCCATGTGCATGGTATGTTTTTCCCCATCCTTTCACCTTTAGTCTATGAGTATCTTTTTCTATGAGGTGAGTCTCTTGTAGGCAACATATTGTTGGATCTTTCTTTTTAATCCAATTTGCCAGTCTATGTCTTTTGATTGATGAATTCAGGCCATTAACATTCAGGGTTATTATTGAGATATGATTTGGTTTCCCGGTCATTTGGTTCGTTTTTAAAATTTTATTTATTTATTTATTTATTTGACACGACTTGGTTCTCCTTTATTTGACAATTCCTTTAGGATAATTCCTCCCTTTGCTGATTTGCTTCTTTGTTTTTCATCTCTTCCTCATGGAATATTTTGCTGAGAATGTTCTGCAATGCTGACTTTCTTTTTGCAAATTCTTTTAGCTTTTGTTTATCATGGAAGGATTTTATTTCATTGTCAAATTTGAAGGTAAGTTTTGCTGGGTATAAGATTCTTGGTTGGCATCTATTTTCTTTCAGGGCTTGAAAAATGTTGTTCCAGGTCCTTCTAGCTTTTAGGGTCTGGATTGAAAAATCTGCTGATATCCATATTGGTTTCCCCCTGAATGTAATTTGGTTCTTTTCTCTCACAGCCTTTAAAATTCTGTCTTTATTTTGTATGTTAGGTATTTTCATTATAATGTGCCTTGGTGTTGGTCTGTTGTAATTTTGTATATTTGGAGTCCTATAAGCCTCTTGTACTTGATCTTCCATTTCATTCTTCAGATTTGGGAAATTTTCTGATAGTATTTTATTGAATAGATTGTTCATTCCTTTGGTCTGTTTCTCTAAGCCTTCCTCAATCCCAATAATTCTTAAATTTGGCCTTTTCATGATATCCCATAGTTCTTGTAGATTCTGTTCATGATTTCTTACCATCTTCTGTTTGGTCCACTTTGTTTTCAAGGTTAAATATTTTGTCTTCAATATCTGAGGTTCTGTCTTCCAGGTGTTCTATCCTATTGGTTATGCTTTCTATGGAGTTCTTAATTTGGTTTATTGTTTCCTTCATTTCAAGGATTTCTGTTTGGTTTTTTTTTCAATATCTCTAACTCTTTATTGAAATGATCTTTTGCTTCCTGCATTTGCTCTTTTAACTGTCGATTGGTGCGATCATTCAGTGCCTGCATTTGCTCTTTCATCTCATTGTTTGCGTCCCTGATCATTTTAATTATGTACATTCTGAACTCCCTTTCTGTCATTTCTTCTGCCATGCTGTCATTGGATTTTATTGATGTAACATCTAGATTTGTTTGGAACATTTTCTTTCCTTGTTTCCTCATACTGTTCAGGTATCACTGGACTGCTGAGATATTTCAGATTTCCTCTATTGACTTATAATGTCCCTGAAGATTTCTAGTATATCCCCCCTTAGCCTTCAGTAGCCTGAAGTCTTGGAGGAAGTTGATAGTGCAGTGCTCCACAAGGAAGCTGCCTCTCTACGGGTGGTGGCCTTCCGGTGGGGTATATTCCCTGCTAGTGGGCAGAGGTACCTTCACTTGATGACGAATGGTCATCCAAAGGGGAAGTAGGATGTGGGCTGATGCAAGGTCAGTTTGGGCCTGTGCCTCTGGTTTTACTGTCCTTGTGGGAGAACCTCACCCAGCAGGGAAGACTCACCCGGTGGGGAAGTCCCGCTGGTCAGTTCCCCTCCTAGAGGTTCCGTTCAATTCACAACTGCCGCCTGGGCTGGGCAGCCTTCTTCTGCAATGTTCCCAGGGGCCCGGACCTACCTCCTGGGCCTGGGAGCCTCACCCTTCGCAGAGGAGTTTCCTTAGGCTGCCCCTCCTCAGAGAAGCTGCCTGCAGTCCTGGAGCCTTCGCTCCGCCCCTCAGTTTGTCTGTGCGGCTCTTCCACCAAGAAGCCTCCTAGGTCCTGGGACCCTGCTCTGCACCTAATCGCCTGGCTATGCGGCCCCTCCTCTGAGCAGCCACCTGGAGCCCCTTACAGTTGCTCTTCCTCTGGCAGCCGCCTGGTGTTTTATGCGGTCGCTTTGAGTCCAAGTGACCCACCATGCACCTCCTTCTCCTCCAGGCAGTCACCCAGAGATCTGGTGCGTTCGTCACGAGTCCCAGGAACTCACTGTGCACCTCCTCGTCCCAACTGCCACTCGTAGCCCTGGTGCAGTCACTCCGAGCCCAAGCACCCCGCCGCGCTCCTCCTCCTCCTCCAGGCAACCCCCCTGTGTTCAGGAGCGGTTGCTCTGAGTCCAAACCACTCACCACGCTGCTCCTCCGGAATTCCGCCTGGAGCCCTGGTGCAGTTGCTCCAAGTCCAAGCGACATGCTGAGCCCGTGCTTCTCCTTCTCCTCTGGGCAGCCCCCGGTGTTCAGGAGTGGTCGCTTTCAGTCCAAACAGCTCACCGCACACCCCCTCCTTTGGGCAGCCTCCCAAAGCCTGGGTGGTTGCTCCGAGTCCAAGCGCTGTGCTAGCGGCCTCCTCTCTGATGCTCCCAGTTGTCCACATTCACTGCTCCAGCGGGGGAGGGGTGTCTTCGTCGGACAAATCTACTTCACAAAGTTCCCTGCATTCAGGGCTACCACCCCATCTGGGACGCCTCCCCAATGGGCGAGACTCACCTGGCGGCTTTGAGTTGGTCCCAAGTCTCTCTATATCTCCTCTTCTTGAGTCCTGAGTCCTGGAGCAACATGAAACACATCCACCCTCTAGTCCGTCATCTTGAATCCTCTCTCCGCAAGTGGGTTTTTGTCCATAAGTACAGGAAGCTCTTGGTGGTGACCTGTCAGGCTCCCAGATAGTTAGCACCTTTGGTGGTGATTGGTGTTTGGTGGCTGGTGGTTGTGGTCTTTGGATATTGTTTTTTTGATTTGGGTTTTATTTTCTTTGTTTTTTTGATCGCTTTTGTTTTTGGTTTTTTTATTTTGGTTATTTGTTTTGGTTTATTTATTTATTATTTTTAGCTAGCATCCTAAGATAATGTTCTGTTTTAGGATAAGCAGCGAGAGTAGTGAGAGCAAAGTAGAGTTTCAGGGGCTGGGCTCCTATAAGCCAGCCTTGATCTACCATTACGAAGTTCTGCAGAGCATTGGGGAAGGGGTCTTTGCCAAGGTGAAGCCCTCCGACCATCTCCTCACAGGGGCAGAGATTGTGGTGAAGGTCGTGACAAAAATAGCATGGACCCTCCCCTTCATATGTGAACCTGATCTGATGGCAGGTTTGGACCAACCAAATGTGATCCAGCTCTTGCAGGTCATTGACACCATCAAATATATGTATATGATCATGGAACATGCAGGTGGGGGCATCTACTGAGCCTCATCGCAGAACCTGGTGGCATGCTGGAGGAGGAGGCCCACGGGCTGCTCAGACAGATCATGGGAGCCGTGCAGTACTGCCAGGAGAAGGGTATGGTGCACCTGGACCTCAAACCCGAGAAGGTGGTGCTGGATGCCAGAGGTTAGGCGAAACTCATCGACTTTGGCCTGAGCACCAGATGCACAGCTGGGCAGAAGCTGAGCAGATTCTGGGGCACTCTTCTCTACTCTGCCCCTGAAGTCGCCCAGCAGGAGGAATACGAGGGCCGCCCGGAGCTTGCGCGTGGTCCTCTAGTTCATGCTCACCGGGAACCTCCTGTTTCTGGCCAACACCATTCCGGAGGTGAGGAAGCTGATCACAGAGGGAACATACGACATTACCCCGCAGGTTTCCCAGGGAGCCCAGAGTCCCTCATTCATGAGATCCTGACGGTGGACCCTACTCAGAGGCCCACCCTAGAGCAGGTACTGGGGTACCCGTGGCTGAGCCAAGGCAAGGAAGCTTCACCCAATCCTGGCGAGGTGCTCCCCAATCTCCTGGATCCCGTTTTTTTTTTTTTTTTTTTTTTTTTTTGGCTTTTGTTTTTGGTTTTTTTTTTTTTATTTTGGTTATTTGTTTTGGTTTATTTATTATTTTTAGCTAGCATCCTAAGATAATGTTCTGTTTTAGGATAAGCAGCGAGAGTAGTGAGAGCAATGTAGAGTTCCAGGGACTGGGCTCCTATAAGCCAGGCTCTATGGTTCCTCCCAGCATCCTCCCAAGAGGTGTTCCAGTGAGACTGCCCTTCCCTTGTCCTGTGACCAGCAGCAGCCTGAGGAGGCCAAGCAGACCTGGCAGAAGTGTGGTGGCAGTGTGATTGTGCCTGCCATTCCCCTTTGCTTTTTTCCATGTGGACCCACCTGCTCCCATCCTAGCCTCCAGCATGAGCCTGTGCTCAGCAGCCCTGACTTCTCCATGAGCCTCAGTAAGGGGGTCCCAGAAGATGGCAGCTCATCCTCCCCAGGTACCTCCACAGAACAATCACAGGACCACATGGGGCCTTGGAAGAGGGTGAGGAGGAGGATCACTAGCTGCCTTAGAAAGCTGTGCTGTGTACCTGCTTAGGTAGGTCAGTGTTCAAGAACAGAGTGACTCCAGAGGAAATGCCCAGCCAAGACCAATGGGACCAACGGACAGCCAGAAGACCCTGAGGTGTGCCAACTGGCTCAGGTGTCTGCCCCCGGATTCCAGGCAGGAGCACATCTGGATCCGCCCGGAGCCTCCTCTGCTCCCACCTGTGAAGTCGCCTCATAAAGATGTTTCCCTGGGACACTTTCCCCTGCTCTGCTTTTGGTCCTTTCTCTCATGCTTTCTTAATTTCTTTTCTTTATTTCCCACAAATTGTATAATAAAATTGATAGTTCAAAGATTTTTTAAAATGGCAGTTTTGGGTTTTTGTTTGTTTGTTTTGTTTTTGTTTGTTTGTTTTTTGTGGTGCCAGGGCATTGTGCTTTGAGGCAAGCACTCTACCAACTGAGCTACATCCCCAGCCCTCTTTTTTTTTTTTTTTTTTTTTTTTAAGAGGCAGTCCTCAGGGCAAAGGCCCAGGCCCAGCAGCTGTCCTCTCCATTACCTGGACCACTGTGCCTCCCTTTCCCAGTCAATATAGATATTTGCTCACCTTGAGCCAGTGTAGATGGGGACTCATTTGCCTTGGGCCAATGTAGATGGGGTCTTGTTCCCTTTGACCTAGGGTAGATGGAGTTTCTCCCCTTCAGCCAGTGTAGACTTTATTCACTTTGAGTTGATCATCTTGGCCAGAAGGAATCCTTTTCCTGGTCTTCAGGCTTCTCCCTGAAGTGTGTGGGGAAGGTGAGTTGCAGCTGTTGAAGACACCTATGCCAAGGCATTGGAGACTCCGGAGTGTTCTATGGATTCATCTCCATGATCCCATGTGCAGGGAAGGCAGAGGTGGGCAGGTGGGCAGGTGAGTAGGGCTGGGTCTGCCTGTAGCAGTGGCTGGTGCTTCACCACATGCCATGCAGACTACCAACCCAAAAGCTCCTCCTAATCAAAGCTAAAGGTCGTGGAGAGAGAACACATGGGATTTGGGGAGAAGAGATGGGAAATCTCAGCATGCTACTTACATAAAAGCATAGAGCACCCACGTGGAATTGCTCTTATCTTTGGGTTCTGTTGATAGTGAACTTTGTAAAGTGAAGTGCACACAAATGAAAAGAAACTCAGTAGAGGAGGCTTCGTGCACCGTCCAGTCCTGGCATCTCGGCAGCTCTGGGACTCCAAGAGAAAAGTTTTTGAATAAAAATACTCCATCATATTGTTTTAAACATATGTGTTATTTGTAAGAGTCAGGAGATGAAAGAATTAGTATTATCATGTTCTTATAATATAAGGTTTTTTTCCGTTAAATTTATCCAGAAAATTACTCTCAATCTGTAAAATATAGCTGTGAGAATTCTAGCTTTTGTAGCATGTTGATAATGTCTTGGGTTGAAAGCATTTTAAATAATTCCAAGTTTTATAGTTCAACTATTCAAAACTTTAGTCTTATAAAAACATGGCTCCATTAAAAATTTTGTCCATATCAAAATGTTTCCAAGGATCGCCTGAGGAGTTGGTAAAAAGGCAGCCCTCTAATGGGCCTTGTGCTATTTCAGTAGAAAATGCTGTGTGCTTATCAAGCTCATGATCATAGAAATAGCAATTGATCCCTCAAAATGGCAAAATGTTTTCTTTTTTTGAGAATTTGTTTTTAATACTGAAGACGCTGGACTTTAAGCCATCTAAGCTGAAATACCTGCTTTAACCTCCATGTGCTTCATTTTCACAAATGTGAAATGTGGGCAGTAGTTGGTCCCTCAGATGGACTAAAGATTCAATTTAAGTTATAAGTTGGACATTGCCCTAGACCCATGCTTGCCATCATCCCACAAATGTTCATGTATATATAATTTAATGAATAAACTAACTTACATGATTACACCATTTTCAAAGTAAGGCCTGGTTTTGGGAAAGTGTTGCATTTAACTAAGGCTAACTTTGCTTTATGTGATATAAAATTTCATACCGGAACTGTCAAAAGTCCTAAACATATGGCCATTCTAATCTGATCAGAATCACTGGAGAGTTAAGATGACATGAAATATTTTAATCACAAATGGGAGTTCTTCCAAGGCATTTGGTGGAATGAATATGAAGTCATATAACAGATGTATAAATGCTGCAAAAGCAGACTGAAATATTTTGATGATATCAGAAGAGAAGGAAAGAAGGGTGTGTTTAGGATGCATGTTTAGAAAAACTGAGAGTTAGATTGCAGCTTCTTTGGGTCCTAGGATGTCAATAATCTAGTGGCTTTGGTCCTGGGCTCCATGTAGTGCTGCACTCAGGAGAAGGTGGACACAGCAGAGGGGCAGACTAGGAACATCTCAGTGGCTCAGCATCTTTCTACCTTGTGCATGAGACTGGGAGTGAGAAGCAGATGAAGCTCCTTGTTCCTGTGATATCATCACAGTCTTGTCTGGAGAGTTTTAAAGTAGATGCTACACTTCTAAGAATAAACCATAGCTACCTTCAGGAGTCACTGGTAAACACATATATATCATGAGTATTCATTTTCAAAGACATTGGGATGAGTTTCATGATGGCTTAAACTCTATTTCCAAATGCTTCCTAGACCACTCCTCATAGGACACCATATTTTGTGTTAATTCACTTCTATACCATCTGCTCAAGCTTCAAATTTATGTTCTTAAAATACCCAGCTACTCCAAGTTGCTCTGTGACTAAGATATATCAGAAAATTCTACATAGATTCCTTTCTTGGAGAATTACCATTTATATCACTGTTTAGATGATCAACATTTTCCAGACTCATCAGTCACCATGAATAAACAATGAATATTTAGTAGTACTCATGTTTGGGGTACTTGATACTTAAGTTCAGAATTGTTATGTTGATTGAAGCAGAGAATGCACATAGTTTCTAATGCATAAAACATTATCATAAAACATTATTTAATAAAGGTAGAGTGATTATTGTCAAGCTTAGATAAAGGTCCTGCTCTATCCTGTGCAATGCACACAAATATAGACTACAACTAGATCTGCCAACTGCTCCTGGGTGACACTGTGGAAGTGGAAATGGTTGTCACATCCTTTTTCTCTTACATGGTAATTCATTTGGGGTCACTGGATGAGATGATGTGACTCCAGGTAAGTATAGGGTTACTGGCCATAGGTCATAGCCTACAGGACACTCAGGCACATCAGTTTCTGATGGAGTGGGCAGGATGCCCCACCTCTGGCACTCAGTCCCAGGGTATACCAGCTCAACCAGGACACACCTCTGATTCTCATGGTTCATTCTGAATTGCTTTGATGTCCTGCTGGATAGGTTGTAGCATGTGTAGGGTGACATCAGAGTTCTAGAATTCCACATTGTGACCTCTTCAACACCCCAGTGTCAGTGAGTCTCAAGTCCCAAGATCTCTGGGCCTGAGCCAAGGTCCTGGCACCCACCCTCCTTATTTTCTAAAGACCCTTGATGAGGCTAGGAAAGAGTCTCTCACAGGAGTCCTTTAGCCTCAAACACCATGTCCCAAACAATCTGCATCCTCAGGAACCTGCCTGGATTCCCCTGGCTCTGAGTCTTTGCAGAAAGGCCACTGGATGAGATCTTAAGAAGGAGTGCTGTGGGGTAGATGGAAGTTTGGTGTGGGTCACAGCTTGGCATGCTTGCCCAGTTGTGGCCTATTATTCTGTGCCCAACTGCTTGGCCTGAACAGAACATGCATCTGTCAATGCTCAGCACTTTAGGAAGGTTCTCTGCCATGAGTTCAGCCAGTGCCAAGGGTTCCTCTCTCAAACTGGCACAATCCATGATAAGCACTGAATTCAGGAAAGGAGGTAGAATTTTCTGGCCACCATGTTGCCAGAATGGGGAGGCTAGAGATCTGACATCTCACAAAAAGTCAATGATACACATCAATGAGAATGAGGCCCAAATGGGATGAAGTTAATTAAGGGAAGATTGCCTTCCATAGTGATTCTAGCCTTCAGTTTCCAACACTTAGGGGTCCAGGATTTTTAAAATGGCTATAAAACCCCAATGCATGCCTCCCGTCAAGGTGTGAGGTTTATGTCTCCCACCTGGAATCCTGGATAGCCTGGTTACTACTTGAAACAATAAAATATGACCTCCAAGGCTGGGTGATAACAGGCAATGGGGCTTCTGCGTTGCCCACTGGAACCCTTGCACTGGAACCACAAGCTGCCAAGTTATATGTTCAGCTAGAGGCTGCAACATATGGGGGAAGCACAACTGCATGGACAGGACTCACAGATGTACTCTGACGGTGCTGCTGAGCACAGTGTGCAAGACATCTCAGCCCAGGTGCCATGCATGTGAATGGAGACTCCCACTGATTCCAGCAACCTGTTGTCAAGTCTTCCTAGACGAGATACCAGAGAACATGAAGCAGAGGCAACTCATCCCCCCTGTACTCTGTCCTAATTTCTGACCCAACAAAACCCATAACCATAATTCCATAAGTGTTTTTCGGTATCAAGTTTTGAGGCATTTTGTAATTCAGCAATAATATCCAAAACAGATTTTGATGATAGTGGAAGCCCCTTCCACTCCCATACGGGAAAAGCTAATATCCTTGAGGAAAAAAGTAGACCTGTTTATTCCAGTTGGTGGACAAACAAAACACATGTGAAACAATGTATATATTCTTTTTAAATCATGAGAAAAACAGTATTCCATGTATAGTATAAAAATAGGTTAAATGAGTGGAAATTTTTAGACACAAGTGTTTCAGTGTATGAAAATAATGTATTTATATGATGTAAGAAAACAAATATATAGTTACCATTTATTATATGTATCAGGCACTGCTCCAGAAACCTCCAATCCACCCAGTCAACCAGCCTACCAACCAAATGAGACAGGGGAAAAAGACAGATATGTGATTTTCAAAGGAAAAAAAATAACCAGCTGAAACTTCCCCATCAACAGGCTGCAGTAGTGGCAGTAGTAGCTACCATTCCCCAGACATTGTCTAAGGGCTTCACATGTCGTTTCCTGCTCAGTCCTCACCCCCACTCTACCAGGTAGTTTTTATTATCATCTCCAAGTTTCCACGGGTAAGGGTAGAACGTATCTGTAAGAATCCTTTTTCTTCTTTCCCAGCATTTTGGCTCCACACACTATTTAAATTAGTGGCTCTTAACCTGAGATACCTGGAACAGCAATGGCACCATTACCTGGGAACTCACTAGACATGAAAATTTTCTTGCCCCATCCCAGACCCACTGAGTCAGAAATGAGGCTAAACAAGCATTGTGGGTGATTCTGATGCAGGCTAGAGTTGGAGGTCTATTGCTCTAAAGTTCCTATTGGGTCTTTTTGCTTTTTTTTTTTTTTTTTAGACTTCGTTTCCCCAAAGAAAATCTCTCATGAGCAGAACTCTGTTAATAAGACCCAAAATAAGATTAGCTGTTGAGCAAGTTATTTATTAGTAAGGTGTTTGTAAATTTTGAACTATAGACACACTGTGAATATTTACACTAAAAGGCAATTTAAAAAAGGCTCTGAGTTCATATTTTGTGGTAAGGCTTGAAGTTGTTGTTTCATTCATTTTATTAAGGATACATGCTTTGAATTTCCTCATTATAAAAGAAATCTTCATATAAAATTTTCTCTGAGTTTATATTTCTCAAATTTCTCTTCCTTATATGAGGCCTCCTACCCAAAATAAATTTTAAAATTGTTTTACAAGGTTTGGGGATGTAGCCCAGTGGTAGAGCACTTTCCCAGCATGAGGACAACTCTCACTTGAGAGTCAGTTGCACTGACTTCTGACAAATTATGTGAAACTATGATTTTCTAAAATGTGACTTGGAAAATGTGTGTTCCAAGGAAATTAGTTGAAAGAGAAAGGTTTGCATTTGTAATATGAAAAACTACCAGGTGAACTGGAGAGTTTCTTTACCTAGAGGTTACGTGTAAATAACATTGAGAGAGCAAAGGAGAAAGACAGCAAAATTTCTCCAACAACATATTGATAAACCTCAACAAAATTTTTCTAGTTCCTCAAGTTGAAACAAGTCAGAATACTCCAGTAAGTTGACCTTAACTCATGCATGATATTATTAGGTGCTGAAGTGAATTGATGACTTGGTTTTCTTGATCTGATCAAAATTAAAACCTGCCTCACTTAAAAATAAAGCATTCCCTTGTCTGTTGCTTTGCTCTTTAAATCCAGGTCTCAGCTTCAAGTTTTGTTTCTTGAGTACCAGTAGCTGACATTTCTTGAACCTTGTTCTGTGCCAGGTACTATGCAAAGGACTTCCCTGGCATTTCATCCAACTCTCACAACACCCCTAAGAAGTGGGAGATGATAACCCCTTTGCATGGGAGGCAAACAAAAATAGATAGAAAGCCTACCCAAGATCACACTATGATAACTAGTTTACCATTGTCAAGAAGCAAAAAAGAAAAGAAAAAAAGAAAAAAAAAAAAACATGAGTACTCTAGACCAGAGATGAACTGTCTGGGAAGCATCTGCAGAGATGAAGTAAAGTGTTAAGTGGAGTCTTTAATTTAGTTCAAGAGACAAAGTTGTTTATAAAGAACACAACAGTTTCCAGGAAATTGTGGGAAGGCTGTATTCCTCACTGAAAAAGAAAGAAGGCAAGAGGATTCTCTTTACTCCATATAATTTACAT
Organism: Sciurus vulgaris; assembly: GCF_902686455.1. NCBI lineage: Eukaryota > Metazoa > Chordata > Mammalia > Rodentia > Sciuridae > Sciurus > Sciurus vulgaris. The sequence continues at coordinate 79,833,670 of NC_136472.1, forward strand.
GAACTCCCCAGATCTGAAGGCCAGATTTCAAAATGTTGTCCATGGAACAACAGCAGGGGTAGCTTCTGAAAGCTCCTTATAAAGGAAAAATCTAAGGCCCTCTAGAGCTGTTGAATTTCAGACTCTGGAGTGAGGCCCAGCAATCCACATGGTACAGAACCCTGCACATGGTCACGGTACACACTCAAGTTTGAGAACCACAGCTTTGGAGTTTATTTTGTGAACTAGTAGGAAAACTGATCAGCACAACTTACTCAGAATAGCATTTGCATGTTTAAATCTTGGACCTGCTTACCCTGGACACTATTATTAACAAGCTTAAGAATATTAATCCCATTCAGCTAAGAGTTCTGCCACCAATACCTAACCATTGCTTTGATCCCCTGCTTTCAAAAGAGAAATAGCAAACACTTTTCAAAGATTTATGATGTGCCAGGGGCTATTCTAAGTGTTTCACATTGATTTGCTCACTTAATCTTCAGAACAACCTATGAACTAAGTCTTCTTTTATTCTCTTCTTATAAATGAAGACACTGGCACCAAAAGAAATCAAGGAACTTGCCCAAGTCACAGAGTAAGTGAATGATAGTTGGGATTTGAAGGCAGCCACATGATTCCAGAGTCCCTGTTCCTAATTTTCTAACTGCTGGAGTAACTTAGGGCCAAAAACTTTAAATAAATAAACAAACAAACAAACAAACCTACCTAAGGGAAATATATGTAGGCAAAAGAAAGAAAAAGGAAAAGATTTACAAATTACCTAAGAAATTTGAATTTTGAAAAATTTTAATCCTCTTTGTCAAACTAGTGAGCATATTTAAAGCAATAGTTAGGGTCCTCCCAAATATGTTTTTGTGACACTCAAAGGAGTCTTCACATTAGTGCCTTGGGACATTTGGAAGAAATGATAGGCTTGGTGATTCTGTGGATCTACTGATTTTAGGATTCTATGTTTCTGAAACAATTTCTTTCCCTGCTTCTATTATACTATCAACTTCATCCTATAGCAGGGCATTTATCCCCAAGTAGAATAAAGAATCACATCAGAAAGCAAATCATATTGGAAAGATGAAGTATCCATTTCATTTGCCATATTTTGTCCTAGTCAAGGAGCATAACAAGTAGAGAGATTCTACTTCCAGCCCCACCATTTCTGTTCTCAGTGTGTAATTATCGGTACTTTCAGGCCCTTCCTGGGTATCTAGCTTCCTGGCTCTGTATCAATATTAATTTTTGCTTTCTTAATATATATGTAGTTAACCAAAACTATGAAACCAGAGGCAGTGAACTAAAAAAGTGTGAAAAGCCCTGCCTTCCTGCCTCCTCTGTGGATTCCAGTGGCTCTGCTTAATTCAAGGGTCAAAGTTGGGTGTCCTCACCCCAGGAAACCTGGAAGTTTTCTTCACTACTATTTTCCAAAACAGTTCAACTTTCTGGTGACTAAGGAAGAGAGGAAAGGCTGGGATAGAAAGCAGGAGCCACATAGGGTGGTATGCAGTTAATTCCAGGGGAATAGTGTCTCCACATCAAAAAATGCTAAAATTTTGTTCACTGATGAATGGAAAAGTATCCCAAGAACACATTTACTTAACACGTGGGTTTTCTTTTTACATGACATGAGGGCTGGCTTTGCAAAATCATCATCACCTGCTCCTTTGAAGACTTCTTGAGACATATGTAACGAAGGCATATAAGACCATGTAGGAAGGAAAGTAGTCAGAATACACTCTTCCTCAGGACTAGACAGTAAAGGGGCCTTTGAAGGTGCTTGTCTCAGCTGTTCCCTTTAGCAGGTCCTCAATCTTGTGTCTACCTCAGTGTGCTGCTTTCCCAGGTCCTTTGTCAAGTCTTTGGAGTCTTCTGGTTGTAAATGAGGGAAGCAGTTTTCTTCCCACACATCGGTGACTGTGGATGACTTGCTCTGATCTCACCCAGAAGGCATTCTGAGCATGTCATTGTCATATCCAAAAAATCACCACAAATCCATCTCCCAAAGTACAACCAAAGGGCAGTGATCTTTCTGAAGAGTTCCAGGAGAAAGAAAATGGAATTTCAAGGCACACCCTTGGCTAGGGTCGGTTCAGGAAGCTCTTTTTTAAGTTAGAGGATTTAAACTAAAACAAACCTAAACATTGAGAAGGATTCAGGATGAGACAATCTGGAGCACAAGAAATGCAGGGAAAAGAAACATGAGGGCAAAGCCAAGAGATGGAGACCAGGTTGGCATGTTTGAGAATCAGAAAGGTGAAGTGGCCGAAGCAGGACTGCTGAGCGGGGTTCACCTGCAAGGAGGGAAGGAATTTGCTCCAGGATGTAGGTCAGTGCACAGCTCCTTCAGCAAGAAAGCCTTGCCCTCCACCATGAAATCTGCTGAACCAGAAGTTATACTTAGTTGACATAATTTATTTTTATGGTACAGACTTCAAAATTTGGGAAATATGTGAAGAAGAGTGTAGTTTAGGATTATAGAAATTTGACATAATTTTTGTGATTTAGTAATTTAAAGATATCTTTAATTCTTAAATCTAAGATATTTTATAATTAAAAAGAAAACATTGGGGTATGGAGGAAGGAATGATAGTAGAGTGAAACAAACATTATCACCTCATGTACATATATGACTGAATGACTGATGTAATCCTACAATATGTACAATCAGAAAAATGAGAAATACACTCCATTTATATATGATTTATCAAAGTGTATGAGTGTATTCTACTGTCATGTACAACTAATTAGAACAAAAAATTAAAAATTAGAAAACATTGTATAAGCAATAATTTAATATTATAAAAATCTATAATCTGATTACCACCACACTTTTATTTTTAATAACATTTCAATGTTTCTTTCTGTACAAATATGTCCTTGGCAGACCGCGCCCACCCACCCCCCGCTGCAGCTGGACCTTGGTGCTCGCGAGCCCCCTACACAGACTCAGTGCCCACGCACTGCAGCTCCCCAGCTTCTTTGGAGGCTGGTGCAGACATTTTGAATTATCCCTGAGGGTGTGGCCACCATCACTGGAGGGGCAGCTCCTTTCCTGACACACCAACAAAAGATTGGAGGCCTGTTGACAGGTACCACATTCACATGGAGATACTGAGGACTGGAAGGTTTGAGTGCTGGATGACTGTAAACCATAGATTTTTTTTTTATTATTTTTTATTTCTTCTTTTTCTCTTCACTCTATTTTCCTTATATTTACCCATTCCCTTGGAGTGTCTTTCTCCCTTTTCTCATGCTAAAGATAAACTTCTTTTGATCCCACACTCACACTTCCCTTGATCAGGTACCTCTATTTACTCACTTCTTTTCCCATTAACAGTTACATCCTAACCCGTTCCCATCCTCTTTGTCCACCACTAGAAGTTGTAGAGCTCCTTGAAATCCTCTTGGCTGTACTGTAGATAATAACTGAACTCATCCTGTTTATTACAATACTGTTAAAGTCTTTATAGGGGCTATCTGCTTTAGGGCTGCATATGGTTTGTATTGCATGCTGCTAATATTGACCTCCCCCTCAAAGGAGAAGTACTGGAAACTTGCAGAGTCACAATAAGCCTATAGAGGGAAGTTGCAGTACCTCAGATATTCACTGCTAGAGGGGAATATACAAAAACAACATGAAAAAAACAGGGGAAGAAAGTATTCCTAACAAACCAAGGTGCTATTTTGATAGAATCAAATGACAGCATGGCAGTAGAAAGAGCAGAAAAAGAGTTTAGAATGTGCATAATTAAAAAGATCCACAAAGCAAAAGATGAGATAAGAGAGCAAATGCAGGCAATGCAGGATCACTCCAATAAAGAGTTAAAAGAGAAAATGCAGGAAGCAAAAGAGCACTTCAATAAAGAGATAAAGATTCTGGGGGAAAAAAGCAAATACTTGAAGGAAACAATAAACCAAATTTAAAAATCAATAGAAAGCATCACCAACAGAATAGATCTCATGGAAGACAGAATCTCAGACAATGAAGACAAAACATTTAACCTCGAAAATAAAGTTGACCAAACTGAGAAAATGGTAAGAAATAGTGAATGGAACCTACAAAAATTATGAGATATCATGAAAAGACCAAATTTAGGAATTGTTGGGATTGAGAAAGGCACAGAAATACAAACCAAAGAAATGAACAACCTGTTCAATGAAATAATATCAGAAAATTTCCCAAACCTGAAAAATGAAGTGGAAAATCAATATAAGAGGCTTAAAGAACACTAAATACACAAAATTACAACAGATCCACACCAGATACATTATAATGAAAATACCTCACATACAAAATAAAGATAGGATTTTAAAGTCTATGAGAGAAAAGTGTCAGATTACATATAAGGGGAAACCAATACGGATATCAGTAGATTTCTCTGCCCAGACCCTAAAAGCAAGAAGGGCCTGGAACAATATATGTCAAGCTCTAAAAGAACACGGATGCCAACCAAGAATCCTATACCCAGCAAAACTAACCTTCAGATTTGATGATGAAATAAAATTTTTCCACAAAAAATAAAAGTTGAAAGAATTTACAAATAGAAAGCCTGCACTACAGAATATTCTCAGCAAAATATTTCATGAGGAGGAAGTGAAAAACAACAATACAAGTCAGCAAAAGGAGGAACTACCCTAAAGGAAAAGCCAATCAAAGGAGAAATCAAGTCAAGTTAAAAACCAAAAATAAGCCAAAATGACCAGGAATACAAATCATATCACAATAATAACCTGAATGTGAATGACCCAAACTTATTAATCAAAAGATATAGACTGGCAGATTGGATTAAAAAGAAAGATCCAACAATACACTACCTTCAAGAGACTCATCTCATAGAAAAAGACATCCACAGAGTAAAGGTGAAAGGATGGGGAAAACCATACTATACACATGGACTCAGTAAAAAACCAAGGGTCTCCATCCTTATATCAGATAAAGTGGACTTCAAAATGAAGTTAGTCAGAAGGGACAAAGAAGGCCATTTCATACTGCTCCAGAGAACCATAAACCAGCAAGATATAACAATTTTAAATATTTATGCCCCCCAATGGAGAACCTATGTACTTCAAACAAACCCTTCTCAATTTTAAGAAACAAATAGACCAAAACACAATAATGTTAGGTGACTTTAACACACAACTCTCACCACTGGATAGATCCTTCAAACAAAAACTGAACAAAGAAACTATATAAATAATACAATCGATGATATAGATATAACAGACAAGTATAGAGTATTTCATCCATCATCTAACAAATACACTTTCTTTTCAGTAGTTCATATGCGATGCCACAAAGAAGACATTAATAAATACAAAAAAATAGAAACACTCCCTTGTGTTTGATCAGACCATAATGGAATCCAAATGGAAATCATTGATACAATAAAAAACAAAAACTGCTCCTACACCTAGAGATGAAATAATATGCTATTGACTGATGCAATGATAACAGAAGACTTCAGGGAGGAAATAAAAAGTTCTTAGAGGTAAATGAAAATGACACAACATATCAAAATCTCTGGTACATTCTGAAAGCAGTACTAAGAGGAAAGTTCATTGCATTGAGCTTATACATTAAAATATAAAAAGTCAACACCTAAATCACATCACAAAGCCATAGAAAAAGAAAAACAGATCAACACCAAAAATAGAAGAAAACAGGAAATAATTAAAATCAGAGATTAAATCAATGAAATTGAAACGAGAAACAATTCAAAAAAATTGGCAAAACAAAAAGTGGGTTCTTTGAAAAAGAAAACAAAATTGATAAACCCTTAGCCACACTAATGAAGAGAAGGAGAGAGAAAACTCAAATTACTAGAATTTGTAATGACAAAGGAAGGTCACAACAGACACCACTGAAATACATAATGTAATATGAAGCTACTTTGAAAACCTATACTCCAACAAAATAGAAAACATTGACAAATTTTTGGAAACATAAGATCCACCCAAACTGAATCAGGAAGACTTACACAATTTAAACAGATCAACTTTAAGTAATGAAACAGAAGAAGCCATAAAAAGCCTACCAACCAAGAAAAGCCCAGGACCAGATGGATTCTCAGCCAAATTCTATAAGAACTTTAAAGAAATAATACCAATACTCCTCAAAGTATTCCAGGAAATAGAAAAGGAGGGAACCCTTCCAAACTCATTCTATAAAGCTAGTATCACTCTAATGCCAAAACCAGACAAAGACACATCAAGGAAAGAAAACTTTAGACCAATATCCCTGAGCATCATAGAGGAGGCCGCTCAGCACAGCGCTGGGACTCGGAGCAACCACTGGGGCTCCAGGCGCTGCCCAGAGGAGGAGGCAATTGGTGAGTTCTTTGGACTCAAAGCGACCGCTCCTGAACACCCGGGGGGTTACCTGGAGGAGGAGGAGGAACAGGGTGGGTCACTTCGACTCGGAGTGACTGCCCAGGGCTACGGGTGGTTGGTGGGAGGAGGAGGCGCGCAGTAAGTTGCTTGGACTCCTAGTGACCGCACTGGAACACCAGGTGGCTGTCTGGAGGAAGAGACATGCCGCGGGTCTCTGGGACTCAGAGCGGTTGTACGGGGCTTCACATGGCTGCTCACAGGAGGGGCCACATAGCCAGGAAATTAAGTGCAGAGCAGGGTCCCATAACCTAGGAGGCTTCTTTGTAGAAGAGCCACACAGAGACACGCGTAGGGGCGGAGCAAAGGTTCCAAATTCTTGAAGCAGGGGCAGCTTAAGGAGACTCATCTGCGAAGGGTGAGGCTCCCAGGCCCAGGAGGTAGGGCCGGGCCCCTGGGAACTTTGCACAGGAAGGCAGCCCAGCCCAGGTGATAGCTGTAAATTGAGGGGAACCTCTAGGAGGGGAACTGACCTGCGAGACCTCCCTACCGGGTGAGTCGTCCCTGCTGGGTGAGGTTTCCCCACAAGGATGGTAAAACCAGAGACACAGGCGCAAATTGGCCTTGCCTCGGCCCTCAGCCTAGTTCCCCTTTGGATGACCATTGGTCAACAAGTGGAGGCACCTATGCCCACTAGCAGGGAATATACCCCACCTGAAGGCCACCACTCCTAGAGAGGCAGCTTCCTTGTGGAGCGCCGCATTATCAACTTCCTCCAAGACTTCAGCCTACTGAAGGCTAAGAGAAATCTTCAGGGACATTGTAATTCGGTGGAGGAAATCTGCAATATCTCAGCGGTCCACTGATACCTGAACAATATGAGAAAACAAGGAAAAAAATGCCCCAAAACAAATCTAGATGTTATATCAATAAAACCCAATGACAGCATGGCAGAAGAAATGACAGAAAAGGAGTTCAGAATATACATAATTAAAATGATGAGGGAAGCAAATGATCAGATGAAAGAGCAAATGCACGCACTGAATGATGAGATGAAAGAGCAAATGCAGGCATTGAATGACCGCACCAATCGACAGTTAAAAGAGCAAATACAGGAAGCAAAAGATCATTTCAATAAAGAGTTAGAGATATTGAAAAAAAACCAAACAGAAATCCTTGACATGAAGGAAACAATAAACCAAATTAAGAACTCCATAGAAAGCATATCCAGTAGGATAGAACACCTGGAAGACAGAACCTCAGACATTGAAGACAAAATATTGAACTTTGAACACCACATTATCAACTTCCTCCAAGACTTCAGGCTACTGAAGGCTAAGAGGGGATATACTAGAAATCTTCAGGGACATTATAAGTCAACAGAGGAAATCTCAAATATCTCAGCAGTCCAGTGATACCTGAACAGTATGAGAAAACAAGGGAAGAAAATGTTTCAAACAAATCTAGATGTTACATCAATAAAATCCAATGACAGCATGGCAGAAGAAATGACAGAAAGGGAGTTCAGAATGTACATAATTAAAATGATCAGGGAAGCAAACAATGAGATGAAAGAGCAAATGCAGGCATTGAATGATCCCACTAATCGACAGTTAAAAGAGCAAATAAAGGAAGCAAAAGATCATTTCAATAAAGAGTTAGAGATATTGAAAAAAAAACCAAACAGAAATCCTTGAAATGAAGGAAACAATAAACCAAATTAAGAACTCCATAGAAAGCATATCCAATAGGATAGAACACCTGGAAGACAGAACCTCAGATATTGAAGACAAAATATTTAACCTTGAAAACAAAGTGGACCAAACAGAGAAGATGGTAAGAAATCATGAACAGAATCTACAAGAACTATGGGATATCATGAAAAGGCCAAATTTAAGAATTATTGGGATTGAGGAAGGCTTAGAGAAACAGACCAAAGGAATGAACAATCTATTCAATAAAATACTATCAGAAAATTTCCCAAATCTGAAGAATGAAATGGAAGATCAAGTACAAGAGGCTTATAGGACTCCAAATATACAAAATTACAACAGACCCACACCAAGGCACATTATAAGGAAAATACCTAACATACAAAATAAAGACAGAATTTTAAAGGCTGTGAGAGAAAAGAACCAAATTACATTCAGGGGGAAACCAATACAGATATCAGCAGATTTTTCAATCCAGACCCTAAAAGCTAGAAGGGCCTGGAACAAAATTTTCAAGCCCTGAAAGAAAATGGAAGCCAACCAAGAATCTTATACCCAGCAAAACTTACCTTCAAATTTGACGATGAAATAAAATCCTTCCATGATAAACAAAAGCTAAAAGAATTTACAAAAAGAAAGCCAGCATTACAGATCATTCTCAGCAAAATATTCCATGAGGAAGAGATGAAAAACAAAGAAGCAAATCAGCAAAGGGAGGAATTATCCTAAAGGAATTGTCAAATAAAGGAGGAAACAAGTTGTGTCAAACAAATAAATAAAATTTAAAAAATGAAACAAATGACCAGGAGCCCAAATCATATCTCAATAATAACCCTGAATGTTAATGTCCTGAATTCATCAATCAAAAGATATAGACTGGCAGATTGGATTAAAAAGAAAGATCCAACAATATGTAGCCTGCAAGAGACTCACCTCATAGAAAAAGATACTCATAGACTAGAGGTGGAAGGATGGGGAAAAACATACCATGCACATGGACTCAGCAAAAAGCTGGAGTATCCATCCTCATTTCAGATAATGTGGACTTCAAGCCAAAACTAGTCAGAAGGGATAAAGAAGGACATTTCATACTGCTTAAGGGAAGCATAAATCAGCAAGATATAACAATCATAAACATCTATGCCCCAAACGTGGCTCATCCATGTATGTCAAACAAATCCTTCCCAATTTCAGAAACCAAATACACCATAACACAATAATACTAGGTGATTTTAACACGCCTCTCTCACTTCTGGACAGAACTTCCAAACAAAAATTGAACTAAGAAACCATAGATCTCAATAACACAATCAATAATTTAGACTTAACGGACATTTATAGAATATACCATCCAACCAAGAGCGAATACACTTTCTTCTCAGCAGCACATGGATCCTTCTCTAAAATAGACCATATATTATGTCACAAAACTAATGTTAGCAAATACAAGAAGATAGAGACACTACCTTGTATTCTATCAGATCATAATGGATTGAAGTTAGAAATAAATGAAAGAGTAAAAAACAGAAATGATTCCAACATCTGGAGATTAAACAATATGCTATTATATGATGAATGGATAACAGAAGATATTAGGAAGGAAATTAAAAAATTCTTAGAGGTAAATGAGAAAAAAGAAACATCATATCAAAATCTCTGGGACACTATGAAAGCAGTACTTAGAGGAAGATTTATTTCATGGAGCGCATTTAATAAGAGAAGTAAAACTCAACAAATAAACGACCTAACACTACAGCTCAAAGCCCTAGAAAAAGAAGAACAGAACAGCACCAAAAGTAGTAGAAGACTGGAAATAGTTAAACGCAGAGCTGAAATCAACGAAATTGAATCAAAAGAAACAATACAAAAAATTGACAAAATAAATAGTTGGTTCTTCGAAAAAATAAACAAAATTGATAAACCTTTAGTCACTCTAACAAAGAGAAGACAAGAGAAAACCCAAATCACTAAAATTCGGAATAAACAAGGAAATATCACAACAGACACGACTGAAATACAAAACATAATTAGAAGCTATTTTGAAAATCTATACTCCAACAAAATAGAAAATTTCGAAGACATCAACAGGTTTCTAGAGACATATGAATTGCCTAAACTGAACGAGAAAGACATACACAATTTAAATAGACCAAATTCAAGTACTGAAATAGAAGAAATCATCAAAACCCTACCAACAAAGAAAAGTCCGGGACCAGATGGGTTCTCAGCCGAGTTCTACAAAACCTTTAAAGAAGAGCTCATTCCAATACTTCTCAAAGTATTCCATAAAATAGAAGAGGAGGGAACCCTCCCAAACTCATTCTATGAAGCCAATATCACCCTGATACCTAAACCAGACAGAGAAACATGGAGGAAAGAAAATTTCAGACCCATATCTTTAATGAACATCGATGCAAAAATTCTCAACAAAATTTTAGCAAATCGCATACAAAAACATATTAAAAAGATAGTGCACCATGATCAAGTGGGTTTCATCCCAGGGATGCAAGGTTGGTTCAACATCAGGAAATCAATAAACGTAATTCACCATATCAATAGACTTAAAGTCAAGAATCACATGATTATTTCAATAGATGCAGAAAAAGCATTTGATAAAATACAGCACCCCTTCATGCTCAAAACACTAGAAAAAATAGGGATAGTGGGAACATTCCTTAACATTGTAAAGGCCATTTATGCTAAGCCCATGGCTAATATCATTCTAAATGGTGAAAAACTGAAAGCATTCCCCCTAAAAACTGGAACAAGGCAGGGATGCCCTCTTTCACCATTTCTATTTAACATTGTTCTTGAGACTCTAGCCAGAGCAATTAGACAAATCAAAGAAATTAAAGGGATACGAATAGGAAAAGAAGAACTCAAACTATCCCTGTTCGCTGATGACATGATTATATATTTAGAGGAACCTGGAAATTCCACAGAAAACTCTTAGGTCCACATCTTCAACATGTCAGCTTAGGACCAGACTTCCTTAACAGGACTCCCATAGCGCAAGAAATAAAAGCAAGAATCAATAACTGGGATAGATTCAAACTAAAAAGCTTTCTCTCAGCAAAGGAAAGTATCAGCAATGCGAAGAAAGAGCCTACAGAGTGGGAGAATATCTTTGCCAATCATACTTCAGATAGAGCACTAATTTCCAGAATTTATAAAGAACTCAGAAAACTCTACACCAAGAATACAAATAATCCAGTCGAAAAATGGGGTAAGGAAATGAATAGACACTTCACAGAAGAAGATCTACAAGCAATCAACAAACATATGGAAAAATGTTCAACATCTCTAGTAATAAGACAAATGCAAATCAAAACCACCCTAAGATTCCATCTCACCCCAATTAGAATGGCGATTATCAAGAATACAAGCAACAACAGGTATTGGCGAGGATGTGGGGGAGAAAGGTACACTCATACATTGCTGGTGGGGCTGCAAATTAGTGCAGCCCCTCTGGAAAGCAGTGTGAAGATTCCTTAGAAAACTTCGAATGGAACCACCATTTGACCCAGCTATCCCACTCCTTGGTCTATACCCAAATGACTTAAAGTCAGCATACTACAGAGATACAGCCACATCAATGTTCACAGCTGCTCAATTCACAATAGCCAGACTGTGGAACCTACCTAGATGTCCTTCAATTGATGAATGGATAAAGATACTGTGGTATATATATACAATGGAATATTACTTAGCCATAAAGAATGATAAAATTAGGCATTTGCAGGTTAATGGATGAAACTGGAGAATGTCATGCTAAGTAAGATAAGCCAATCTCAAAAAGCTAAAGGACGAATTATATCGCTATTAAGTGGATGATGACACATAATGGGGGGAGGGAAGGTTTAGTGTTAGGGTTAGAGTTAGGGCTATGGAGGGGGGCAAGAATGGAGGAAGGAAGGACTGTATAGAGGGAAAAGAGGGGTGGGAGGGGTGGGAGGAAGGGAAAAAATAACAGAATGAATCAAACAACATTACCCTATGTAAATTTATGATTACACAAATGGTATGCCTTTATGCCATGTACAAACAGAGAAACAACATATATCCCATTTGTTTACAATAAAAAAAAATTTTAAAAAAATAAAATGAGAATAAGGCTGGTAGTGCCGCTCAGTGGTGAAGCACTTGCCTAGCATGTACCAGGCTCTGTGTTCAGTCTCCGGCACCACAAACAAAATAAAATGAGAAAGAAAAAAAAAAAAAAATACAACACCCCTTCATACTTAAAACACTAGAAAAAATAGGGAGAGTAGGAACATACCTCAACATTATGAAGGCTATTGATGCTAAGCCCATGGCTGACATCATTCTTAATGGAGAAAATTGAAAGCATTACCTCTAACAACTGGAACAAGATAGGGATGCCTCCTTTTACATCTTCTATTCAACATCGTCCTTGAAACACTAGCCAGAGCAATTAGACAGACCAAAGAAATTAAAGGGATGCAAATAGGAAAAGAAGAACTAAAGCTGTCACTATTTGCTGATGACATGATTCTATATTTAGAAGATCCAAAAATCTCCACTAGAAAACTTCTAGAACTAATAAATAAATTCAGCAAAGTAGCAGGATATAAAATCAATACCCATAAATCTAATGCATTTCTATTCATAAGTGTGAATCCTCTGAAAGAGAAATGAGGAAAACCACTCCACTCACAATAGCCTCAAAAAAAAAAAAATTAAATACTTGGGAATCAATCTAACAAAAGTAGTGAAAGACCTGTACAATGAAAACTACAGAACACTAAAGAAAGAAATTGAAGAAAACCTTAGAAGATGGAAAGAACTCCCATGTTCTTGGATAGAGATAATTAATATTGTCAAAATGGCCATTCTACCAAAGGTGCTATACAGATTCAATGCAATTCCAATTAAAATCCCAATGACATTCCTCATATAAATAGAGAAAGCAATCATGAAATTCATCTGGAAGAACAAGAGACCCTGAATAGCCAAAACAATCCTGAGCAGGAAAAGTGAAGCAGGGGATATCACAATACCAGACATTAAACTATACTACAGAGCAATAGTAACAAAAATAGCATGGTATTGGCACCAAAATAAACAGGCAGACCAATGCTACAGAATAGAAGACACAGAGACAAACCACATAAATACAGTCACCTCATGCTAGACAAAGTAGTCAAAAACATACAATGGAGAAAAGAGAGCTTGGTTCAACAAATAGTGCTGGCAAAACTGGAAATCCATATGCAGTAAAATGCAATTAAACCCCTATCTCTCACTCTGCACAAAACTCAACTCAAAATGGATCAAGGACTTAGGAATTAGATTAGAGAACCTGCACCAAATAGAAGGCAAAGTAAGCAGGAATCTTCATCAAGTTGGCTTAGGATCAGACTTCCTTCACAAGACTCCCAAAGTACAAGAAATCAAAGCAAGAATCAATAAATGGGATGGACTCAAACTAAAAAGCTTTTTCTCAGCAAAGGATACAATCAAGAATGTGAAAAGAGAGCCTACAGAGTGGGAGAAAATCTCTTCCACGTGTACTTCAGATAGAGCACTTATCTCCGAAAATTATAAAGAACTTACAAAACTTTACACCAAAAATACAAAGAACCCAATCAATAAATGGGCCAAAGAACTGGACAGACACTTTATAGAAGAAGAACCACAGGCAATTAATAAATATATGAAAAAGTGTTCAACATCCCTAGTAATTAGAGAAATGCAAAATAAAACAACTCTAAGATTTCATTTTACTCCAATTAGAATTGCTGTTATCAAGAACGCAAACAGGTCGGGGGTTTCAAGATGGCGGCCTAGAGAGTGGCTGCATTTCATGTTGCTCCAGGACTCAGGATTCAAAAGAGGAGATATTGAGAGCTTGGGACCAACTCAAAGCAGCCGGGTGACTCTCACCCCCTGGGGAGGCATCCCGGATGGGACGGTGGTCCCGGAACGCAGGAAACTTTGTGAAGTAGAACTGCCGGCGAGACGCCCCTCCCCCCGCTGGAGCAGTGAACTCAGACAGCTGGGAGCGCCGTAAAGGAGGCCGCTAGGCACAGCGCTGGGACTGGGAGCAACCACTGGGGCTCCGGTGGCTGCCCAGGGGAGGAGTGGCGAGGAGAGCTGTGTGGACTCAGGACACCGGGGCCTGCCCTGAGGAGGAGGAGGAGGAGCGTGGTCACTTGGATTCGGAGTGACTGCACCAGAGCTACAGGCGGTTGCCAGAGGAGAAGCCGCGCGGCTAGCTGTTTGGAATCAGAACGACGCTTCTGAACACCGGGGCCTGCCCTGAGGACGAGGAGGAGGAAGAGGAGCGCGGCCGCTCAGATTCGGGTGACTACACCAGAGCTACAGGCAGTTGCCAGAGAAGGGGCTGCGTGGCGAGCTGTTTGGACTCTGACCACTTCTGAACCCCGGGGCCTGCCCGGAGGAGGAGGAGGAGGAGAAGCGCGGCGGGTTTGGACTCGCAGTGACTGCATTAGCGCTCCAGGCGGCTGCTCAGAGGAGAAGGCGAGTGGTGAGTTGTTTGGTCTTAAAGTGACAGCTCCTGAACACAGGGGGGCTGCCTGGAGGAGAAGCGTGGTGGGACACTTGGTCTTGAGTGGCCGCACCAGAGCTCCAGGCGGTTGCCCAGAGGACCCGTGCAGCGGGTCACGTGGATTCAGAGCCACTCAGAGGGACTGCTCCTGAACACTCAGGGGGTTATCTGGAGAAGGAGGAGGAAAGGGGAGGGTCACTTCGACTCGGAGTGATTGATTGCCCCGGGCTACGGGTGGTTGGTGGGAGGAGGAGGCACGAAGTGAGTTTCTTGGACTCCTAGTGACCGCACTGGAATACTGGGCGGCTGTCTGGAGGAAGAGGCGTGTGGCGGGTCTCTGGGACTCAGAGCGATTGTTCGGGGCCACAGGTGGCTGCTCAGAGGAGGGGCCACGCAGCCAGGCGATTAGGTGCAGAACAGGGTCCCAGGATCTAGGAGGCTTCTGGGTGGAAGAGCCGCACAGAGACAGGCTTAGGGCGGAGCGAAGGTTCCAGGCCTGTGGGCAAATTCTCTGAGGAGGGGCAGCCTAAGGAGATTCATCTGCGAAGGGTGAGGCTCCCAGGCCCAGGAGGTAGGGCCGGGCCCCTGGGAACTTTGCAGAGGAAGGCAGCCCAGCCCAGGCAGTAGCTGTAAATTGAGGGGAACCTCTAGGAGGGAACTGACCAGCGAGACCTCCCCACCGGGTGAGTCTTCCCTGCTGGGTGAGGTTTCCCCACAAGGACGGTAAAACCAGAGACTCAGGCCCAAACAGGCCTTGCCTCAGCCCGCAGCCTAGGTCCCCTTTGGATGACCATTGGTCAACAAGTGGAGGCACCTCTGCCCACTAGCAGGGATTATACCCCACCTGAAGGCCACCACTCCTAGAGAGGCAGCTTCCTTGTGGAGCACCGCATTATCAACTTCCTCCATGACTACAGCCTACTGAAGGCTAAGGGGGGATATATATAGAAATCTTCAGGGACATTGTAAGTCAATAGAGGAAATCTGCAATATCTCAGCGGTCCACTGATACCTGAACAACATGAGAAAACAAGGAAAGAAAATGCTGCAAACAAATCTAGATGTTACATCAATAAAACCCAATGACAGCATGGCAGAAGAAATGACAGAAAAGGAGTTCAGAATGTACATAATTAAAATGATCAGAGAAGCAAACGATGAGATGAAAGAGCAAATGCAAGCATTGAATGATTGCACCGATCGACAGTTAAAAGAGCAAATACAGGAAGCAAAAGATCATTTCAATAAAGAGTTAGAGATATTGAAAAAAAACCAAACAGAAATCCTTGACATGAAGGAAACAATAAACCAAATTAAGAACTCCATAGAAAGCATATCCAATAGGATAGAACACCTGGAAGACAGAACCTCAGACATTGAAGACAAAATATTTAACCTTGAAAACAAAGTTGAACAAACAGAGAAGATGGTAAGAAATCATGAACAGAATCTACAAGAACTATGGGATATCATGAAAAGGCCAAATTTAAGAATTATTGGGATTGAGGAAGGTCTAGAGAAACAAGCCAAAGGAATGAACAATTTATTCAATGAAATAATATCAGAAAATTACCCAAATCTGAAGAATGAAATGGAAAATCAAGTTCAAGAGGCTTATAGGACTCCAAATACACAAAATTACAACAGACCCACACCACGGCACATTATAATGAAAATACCTAACATACAAAATAAAGACAGAATTTTAAAGGCTGTGAGAGAAAAGAACCAAATTACATTCAGGGGGAAACCAATACGCATATCAGCAGATTTTTCAATCCAGACCCTAAAAGCTAGAAGGGCCTGGAACAACATTTTTCAAGCCCTGAAAGAAAATGGATGCCAACCAAGAATCTTATACCCAGCAAAACTTACCTTCAAATTTGACGATGAAATAAAATCCTTCCATGATAAACAAAAGCTAAAAGAATTTACAAAAAGAAAGCCAGCATTACAGAACATTCTCAACAAAATATTCCATGAGGAAGAGATGAAAAACAAAGAAGCAAATCAGCAAAGGGAGGAATTATCCTAAAGGAATTGTCAAATAAAGGAGGAAACAAGTTGTGTCAAACAAATAAATGAACAAAATTTTAAAAATGAACCAAATGACCGGGAAACCAAATCATTTCTCTATAGTAACCCTGAATGTTAATGGCCTGAATTCATCAATCAAAAGACATAGACTGGCAGACTGGATTAAAAAGAAAGATCCAACAATATGTTGCCTGCAAGAGACTCACCTCATAGAAAAAGATACCCAGAGACTAAAGGTGAAAAGATGGGGAAAAACATACCATGCACATGGACTCAGCAAAAAAGCTGGAGTATCCATCCTCATTTCCGATAATGTGGACTTCAAGCCAAAGTTAGTCAGAAGGGATAAAGAAGGTCATTTCATACTGCTTAAGGGAAGCATAAATCAGCAAGATATAACAATCATTAACATCTATGCCCCAAACAGTGGCTCATCTATGTATGTCAAACAAATCCTTCTCAATTTCAGAAACCAAATAGACCACAACACAATAATACTAGGTGATTTTAACACGCCTCTCTCACCACTGGACAGATCTTCCAGACAAAAATTGAAGAAAGAAACCATAGATCTCAATAACACAATCAATAATTTAGACTTAACGGACATTTATAGAATATACCATTCAACCAAGAGTGAATACACTTTCTTCTCAGCAGCACATGGATCCTTCTCTAAAATAGACCATATATTATGCCACAAAGCTAATGTTAGCAAATACAAGAAGATAGAGACACTAGCATGTATTCTATCAGATCATAATGGATTGAATTTAGAAATAAATGAAAGAGTAAAACACAGAAACTATTCCAACATCTGGAGATTAAACAATATGCTATTATATGATGAATGGATAACAGAAGATATTAGGAAGGAAATTAAAAAATTCTTAGAGGTAAATGAGAACAAAGAAACATCATATCAAAATCTCTGGGACACTATGAAAGCAGTACTTAGAGGGAAATTTATTTCATGGAGCGCATTTAATAAAAGAAGTGAAACTCAACAAATAAACAACCTAACACTACAGCTCAAAGCCCTAGAAAAAGAAGAACAGAACAGCACCAAAAGTAGTAGAAGACAGGAAATAGTTAAACTCAGAGCTGAAATCAATGAAATTGAAACAAAAGAAACAATACAAAAAATTGACAAAATAAATAGTTGGTTCTTCGAAAAAATAAACAAAATTGATAAACCTTTAGCCACACTAACAAAGAGAAGACGAGAGAAAACCCAAATCACTAAAATTCGGAATGAACAAGGAAATATCACAACAGACAGGATTGAAATACAAAACATAATTAGAAGCTATTTTGAAAATCTATACTCCAACAAAATAGAAAATTTCGAAGACATCAACAGGTTTCTAGAGACATATGAATTGCCTAAACTGAACGAGGAGGACATACACAATTTAAATAGACCAATTTCAAGTACTGAAATAGAGGAAGTCATCAAAAGCCTACCAACAAAGAAAAGTCCGGGACCAGATGGGTTCTCAGCCGAGTTCTACAAAACCTTTAAAGAAGAGCTCATTCCAATACTTCTCAAAGTATTCCATAAAATAGAAGAGGAGGGAACCCTCCCAAACTCATTCTATGAAGCCAATATCACACTGATACCTAAACCAGACAGAGACTCATCAAGGAAAGAAAATTTCAGACCAATATCCTTAATGAACATCGACGCAAAAATTCTCAACAAAATTTTAGCAAATCGCATACAAAAACATATTAAAAAGATAGTGCACCATGATCAAGTGGGTTTCATCCCAGGGATGCAAGGTTGGTTCAACATCAGGAAATCAATAAACGTAATTCACCATATTAATAGACTTAAAGTCAAGAATCACATGATTATTTCAATAGATGCAGAAAAAGCATTTGATAAAATACAGCACCCCTTCATGCTCAAAACACTAGAAAAAATAGGGATAGTGGAAACATTCCTTAACATTGTAAAGGCCATTTATGCTAAGCCCATGGCTAATATCATTCTAAATGGTGAAAAACTGAAAGCATTCCCCCTAAAAACTGGAACAAGGCAGGGATGCCCTCTTTCACCACTTCTATTCAACATCGTTCTTGAGACTCTGGCCCGAGCAATTAGACAAACCAAAGAAATTAAAGGGATACGAATTGGAAAAGAAGAACTCAAACTATCCCTGTTCGCTGATGACATGATTATATATTTAGAGGAACCTGGAAATTCCACCAGAAAACTCTTAGAACTCATAAGTGATTTCAGTAAAGTAGCAGGTTACAAGATCAATGCCCATAAATCCAACGCATTTTTATACATAAGTGATGAATTTTCAGAAAGAGAAATTAGGAAAACTACCCCATTCACAATAGCCTCAAAAAAAATAAAATACTTGGGAATCAATCTCACAAAAGACGTGAAAGACCTCTACAATGAGAACTATACAACACTAAAGAAAGAAATTAAAGAACACCTTAGAAGATGGAAAGATCTTCCATGTTCTTGGATAGGAAGAATTAATATTGTCAAAATGGCCATACTACCTAAAGTGCTATACAGATTCAATGCAATTCCAATTAAAATCCCAATGACGTACCTTACAGAAATAGAGCAAGCAATTATGAAATTCATCTGGAAGAATAAGAAACCCAGAATAGCTAAAGCAATCCTTGGCAGGAAGAGTGAAACAGGGGGTATTGCAATACCAGATCTTCAACTCTACTACAAAGCAATAGTAACAAAAACGGCATGGTATTGGTACCAAAATAGAAAGGTAGATCAATGGTACAGAATAGAGGACACGGACACAAACCCATATAAATACAATTTTCTCATACTAGACAAAGGGGCCAAAAATATGCAATGGAGAAAAGATAGCCTCTTCAACAAATGGTGCTGGGAGAATTGGAAATCCATATGCAACAGAATGAAACTAAACCCATATCTCTCACCATGCACGAAACTAAACTCAAAATGGATTAAGGACCTCGGAATCAGACCCAGAGACCCTGCAGATTATAGAAGAAAAAGTAGGTCCAAATCTTCACCTTGTTGGTCTAGGACCAGACTTCCTTAACAGGACTCCCATAGCACAAGAAATAAAAGCTAGAATCAACCACTGGGATAGATTCAAACTAAAAAGCTTTCTCTCAGCAAAGGAAAGTGTCAGCAATGCGAAGAAAGAGCCTACAGAGTGGGAGAATATCTTTGCCAATCATACTTCAGATAGAGCACTAATCTCCAGAATCTATAAAGAACTCAAAAAACTCTACACCAAGAATACAAATAATCCAGTCGACAAATGGGCTAAGGAAATGAATAGACACTTCACAGAAGAAGATCTACAAGCAATCAACAAACATATGGAAAAATGTTCAACATCTCTAGTAATAAGAGAAATGCAAATCAAAACCACCCTAAGATTCCATCTCACCCCAATTAGAATGGCGATTATCAAGAATACGAGCAACAACAGGTGTTGGCGAGGATGTGGGGAGAAAGGTACACTCATACTCTGCAGGTGGGGCTGCAAATTAGTGCAGCCACTCTGGAAAGCAGTGTGGAGATTCCTTAGAAAACTTGGAATGGCCCCTCCATTTGACCCAGCTATCCCACTCCTTGGCCTATACCCAAAGGACTTAAAATCTGCATACTACAGAGATACAGCCACATCAATGTTCATAGCTGCTCAATTCACAATAGCCAGACTGTGGAACCAACCTAGATGCCCTTCAATTGATGAGTGGATAAAGAAACCGTGGTATATATATACAATGGAATATTACTCAGCCATAAAGAATGATAAAATTATGGCATTTGCAGGCAAATGGATGAAATTGGAGAATATCATGCTAAGTGAGATAAGCCAATCTCAAAAAGCCAAAGGACGAATGATATCACTAATAAGTGGAGGATGACACATAATGGGGGGGAGGGAAGGGTTAGTGTTAGGGTTAGAGTTAGGGTTAGTGAGGGGGACAAGTATGGAGGAAGGAACTACTGTATAGAGGGTAAAGAGGGGTGGGAGGGGTGGGGGGAAGGGAAAAAATAACAGAATGAATCAAACAACATTACTCTATGTAAATTTATGATTACACAAATGGTATGCCTTTATGCCATGTACAAACAGAGAAACAACATGTATCCCATTTGTTTACAATAAAAAAAAAAAAAGAACGCAAACAATCACAGATGTTGGCATGGATGTGGGGGAAAAGGCACACTTTTACATTGCTGGTGGAGTTGCAAATTGGTGCAGACACTCTGGAAAGTAGTGTGGAGAATCCTCAGAAAACTTGGAATAGACCCACCTTTTGACCCAGTTACCCCACTCCTCAGTTTATACCCAAAGAACTTAAAATCAGCAAAATACAGTAACACAACCACATCAATGTTTATAGCAGCTCAATTCACAATAACTAGATTGTGGAAACAACCTAGATGCCCTTCAACAGATGAATGGATAAAGACACTGTGATATATATACACAATGGAATATTATTCAACCATAAAGAAGAATAATAATATGGCATTTGCAGATAAATGGACGGAATTGTGAATATCATGCTAAGTGAAATAAGCCAATCCCAAAAAAACAAAGGCCAAATGCTTTTCCTGTTAAGTGGATATGATATATAATGGGGGGGGGGGGGTGAGAGAAGAATGGAGGAACTTAGATTATGTAGAGGGAAATGAGAGTGGGGTTATGAAAAATGGAACAAGACAGACATCATCACCCTATGTACATGTACGATTACATGAATGGTATGAATCTACATTGTGTACAACCATAGAAATGAAATGATGTATACCATTTGAGTACAATGAATCAAAAAGCAGTCTGTAAAAATAAAAATCTCATGGTACAGAGAAGTCTCAGGCTAATGGTTTCTGCTTAGTTAGCATGGGTAGGAGTACTGGTATGAATAAACATGACCCTGCCTTCAAAGAACACCAAGGTCTGGTGGAAGAGATAGACATTTAAATAATTAAAGACAGAAGTGGTGCTCAAGAGGTTTGACAAAGAGCTGTGGGAACACAGAAAGATACTGTCTGTGCACACAGCAGTTGCTCTAGGAATGTCAAGAAGACTTTACAAAAGAGGTGATGTGTGAGCTGAGTCTCAAAGGATAAATAAGAATGTTTCAGACAGGGAAGGGTATTCCAGAAAGATGAACAGCCGGGGGAAAGGTGCTAAATAGTGAAAGAGCTTAGAGTTGAGGGGGGAGGGTATAAGTAGTTCTAAGCTGTGGAGGTGAGGGCATGCAAATGAAAGCAGAAGTACTACCAGATTCCACTGAAGCTTGTCCCAGACACTTAAAGGGCCCAGAGACTTCTACAAAGCACCAAGTCACTCATCATCTGCTCTGTAGGTTTGCTGGGCAAAGAAAAAGTGAGCAAAACATCTCTCATTTCTAATGCACCATATTCATGCAGTTGACTTATTTTCTTGTGGGGAACCACTCATTCTAGTAAATAAAAACCTCCTCCTCTACAACCTACTGCCCAGAGGGAGTTTCCCCTTAAAATCAATATGATTCATGTTAATTCTTTGTACTGATGGATAGACACAAAACATTTGGCTTATCATATTCCTTAAATTGCCTCTAAACAAGATAAAGGTTGATAAACTCTTGACTAATGTTTCATATAACTTTCTACGCCCTTCGGTTGACATCTCAAGTTGATAACAAAGAAAAAATAAACAAAAATAAAAGCTGCTGCTTGCATAGCATAGCACTAACCACGCTCTGGTTATAATCCAACTGTCTCACAAATGTTAATTCACATAACCTTTCCTGTGAGGAAAACCCTATTGTTGTCTTATTTTACAAATGAAGAAGCTGAGGCTCAAGAGCTTGCTAATAAATGTTGAAACTAACTCAGGCAGAAGACGCCAGACTTTGCTCTTAAGCACTGTGATATACTACCTCATGATTCAGTAGAGAGAATTCTGTCATTCTGTGTGCTCAATGCTTTGGATAACTTGTGTCATTTAATCTTCATGACAGCCTATATTATGAATTAAAAGCTGAGGCTGGAAGAGGGTAATTTACCCGATGTTGCACAACTGTTCAGTGAAAGAAGTTGAATTAGATTTCAAGTCTATCGGACTTAAAATTTATGCCACAGTGTCTGAATCTATAAGTGCTAGGGATTTACCCAGAAGGAAGAGAACTAGTTAACAAGGCAGAAGGCCTAGCTTCCCTGATGACATTACTTGAATTTTAATGGCCATGTCTTATACATTTGAAAATACCTGAAACTGAGACTCTTTATCAAATACTGAGTTTTGCCTTTATCCATGGTTTTCAAGTGCTCTTTGAAGGCCCCAAGACTTCTGCAATGGGAGGAAGTTCAAATTCTCCACATAATTCTTTAAAACAAGGAACTTTTGTTACAATGACAAACCACCTAGATCTCTGGGTTTTGCAACAAGAAGGTTTTACATCCCATTCATCTTACATGTGGTTTACCACCATTACATTGCCAGAAGCAGCATCTCCTCCATAATCAGTAATTTGATAGCTTAGTAATCAATCAAAAACCCCTACTCTGATAGCTCTTTTGCTCTAGTACCCCTGTATTCAACCTCATTGGGATCATCAATGCACTGACCCTTCTGCTTTCTCTCTAACCAGCAGCATTCTACCATGAAGACCCCAAACCAGATTCATAACCCTTGGTATTGCCAAAGCTCTTAGTCATAATCCCTAACTCTCTGACCTCAGTGACCCTCAGCTGTCCTCATTCCAACCCTGGAGGAAGTTAACCATCTACCTTCTCATCTCATTCATGCGGTTGAATTTGCTGAAGAGCATCACACAACTGAGAAAAATGTTTTCATCACATATTCACGATTACCAACACCAAACTCAACATTGCTTCACGATGTAATTTCATTCTTATAAGAAGCTCAGCTTCCTACTGTACAAAATTCCTATAGTTTCTCAAAGACATAACACATTACCCTTATTTATAGTAATTGGCCTTACCTCATATTTTATTTGAGAGAGAGAGAGAAAAGCAACCACCTGAGTAGTTCCCAATCCCTCTCTCCTTCAACCCTACAAATCTGTAGCCATGTCTTCCCCTCTTATTATAACCATGAAGCATGACTTCTGTTAGCAATGCTCTGCACATCTAAATTCCATTCTCTGTCATGTCCTCATTCCATCCTACTCTTGCATCTTCTTTCTCCTCCTCTAGTGGATTTTTAAATCATTATTTATATGTTATGATAGCTCCTGTTTTTTTTTTTTTTAAGAAAACTTTCTTTGTTCTCATATTACCCTATGAGATATTATTAAAAATAATATCTACCTTATCTAAATGGACATGAACCAACAAATATTAAGCACCTTTCACCAGATCTTATTTATGTCAAGTGCTCAATAAATGATTGCATTGGTAACAAAAACAGGAATAAAATAATAATTGCTACCAACATAGAAATTTTCTTACATGCCATCACAGTGCTTGGCATTATAAAGAGAGTCTCTATTTTCCCCTATGACAATGCTATGTAGTTGATAATCATTTTATTCAAAATTTAAAGATAGTGCATTTGAAGTATTAAAAGTTTAATTTGCCCAAGGTCACAGAACTAATAGAGGACATGACTAGGATTTCCTTATCAATCTATCTAGCTCCACAGTCAAAGATTATAGCCCTGAAACTCACCCCATCTTCTATTGCTTTAGCACCCTCTACATACATCTATCTCATAAGAGCTTTTACAAGAGGTAGAGGAACACCAGGAAGCATTTCTGTGAAGTTGGATAATCCTGGCACCATCTCCAGCTTCCCCAGGATATCAGTCCATTAGGAAAATTCCAAGGAAAAAAATATTTTTATGGGGAAAACCAGATATAAGTCACAGCAAATAATGGAGAAGACCTCATGTGGAGGGTTAAAGATGATAGAAGAAGCTGTAGTGAGAGGGAGGCTAGCTCTGAGAGTTTGGGTTGGGGAGAGAATGAAGTAGACAGATGGTTACCTTTGCGTGGCTGTGCCAAATACCCACTATGTATGCACCTTTTGGGAGGGGATAAATTGTGGGAATCATTGACACAAATTCTTAAGAGGACCTGAGATGACGAACTATAAGTACTCAGCCCACTGTGACCTTGGTGCAGAGTTTTAAAGAGCTCCCATGAGTTCACTTAGGAAAAGCACTCAGCACAGTCCCCAGTACTAATCAGAGATCAGCAACAGTGGCTCTTACTACTCTTATTCAGTATTCATCACATAGTGGTTATTGAATAAATGAAAATTGCCCTTCTATAGTAAATTTTTACAATTATGTGTTAGTAGAACCCCCTGGCACCATCATGCATCAGAGCTGAATAGAAATAGCTAATGATTTTTTTCATTCTTACATATATTTGTATTTATTCAATTTAGTTATGTGCAGCACTAGGATGTAACCTGACATTATCACAAAAGCACGGAAGAGAACCCACTCCAGTTGGGTCCCCAGCACTTCCCTCTTCTCCTGTCCCCATTTCCTCTCCTTCCACTACACTAATCCCTCTTTAATCCATTTATGATTTACCATTTTTTTTTTATCAGCGTCTTGTGGATACACCCAATGTGGGGACCCACCATCACATCCACGCATCCATACATCAAAGTTTAGTCAGACAGTAGAATAATTTTCCTATGTTCAATATAAGTACACCATCATTGTAACTCCACATCATGTTCAACCACAAGAATGGGATCCTAATTAGAATAAATTATACCCCATGTATGTATAATATGTCAAAATATGTTCTACTGTCATGTATATCTAAAAAGAACTAAAATTTTAAAAAGAAAGTTCAGTCAGATTCATTCCACCGTTTTTCCCTTTTCCTATCCCTTCTCTCTCCTACACAATCCCCTTCATCTACTTCACTAATATTTATTTTGATGAAATTCCTTCCCTTTTGTTTTCTTTCTCTCTCTGTTTTTAATCCTCCATCTCCCCACTTTATTTTGAGTTGGTTTCCATTAGATCTTTGACTGGCTTGTTTCATTTAGCATGATAGTCTCTAGTTCCATCTATTTTCCAGCAATTTCTATAAAGTTATTCTTTTCTTTTTTAAAATATTTTTAGTTGTAGATGAATGCAATGACTTTATTTTGTTTATTTAGATTTTATGGGGTGCTGAGGATTACACCCAGTGCCTCACACATGTAAGGCAAGTGCTCTACTATGGAGCCACAACCCCAACCCTAAAGTCATTCTTTATGGTTGGACAATATTCCATTGTGTTTGTACACCACATTTTCTTATGCAATCATCTGTTGAAAGGTACCTAGATTGGCTGCATAGCTTGACTATTGTGAATTGTGCTGCTATAAACATTGATGTGGCTAGATCACTGTAGTATGCTGATTTTAAAGCTTTTGGACATATGTCAAAGAGTGAGATAAAGGGCTGGGGTTGTGGCTCAGTGGTAGAGTGCTTGCCTAGCATGTGTTAAGATGCTGGGTTTGATTCTTGGCACCACATATAAATAAATGAATAAAATAAAGGTCTATCAACATCTTAAAATGTATTTTTAAAAAAGAGTGAGATAAAGCATTTACTCTATGAGGCTATTAAATTACTCATTTAGTTTTCTCAGAAACTCCTTAGAGAAGACACAAATAGAATCCACATTTTCTGTAAAGCTAAGTAGCTTAAATAAGATCAGGCAGTAAATAGGTGTTAGAGGCAGGACTGAACTCATCTTTTAATCATCATCCCATTATGATCAATAAAAATATTGGATATAATGCAATCTATTTCTCTGGTGCATATAATACTGGTTTAGAAACGTTACAAAGTTGGGGGGTAGGAAGAAAAGAAGGAGAGAGGAAGGGAGGAAAAGCATGCCAACAAAAACTGCATTAACTCTAGCTCAAAATAAACGGAGGAGACAATGGATAAGAAACAGAAGGCATTCAGTGAATCAGGCAATGAACCCACTCTCCATATTAAACCTGACAGGATGACTGGCAGCATTGGAACATCCTCCAAGACATTCTCAATCAATGGGGAAATGTCAGGACCAGAGGGAGAGCTGAATGTGAAAGAAAGCCTCAGAAGTGCTTCCCATTAGATAACAAAAAGTCAAGTGGGAAAGACTGCAAGTTAAAATACACTGACTGCAAAATCAGTAACAATATGGAAAGTGTAGTTTGAATGCCTTAGAGGTCAAACCAAAAAAGAAAACCGAGGAAAGTGGGAAGACTAAGTACATCTAGCAAAGGCAGGAGAAAAAATAAATATCAAAGGTGGGGAGGGGTTGCCTATCCTACTGTGTATCAAACATTTAATTCGATATCCACTCTTCAAGATATGTTAAATAATCCCATTTGATACAAGAACACTGAAGCTGAGAAAGGCAAAGTAAATTTTCCAAGGTCATTCAGCTATTATGGTGAGTTGCAAGCACAGCTGCTAAGAATGAGAACATGAGAAATCTTGGCTTATAAACCCATGATCTTTTCATTCCCAGGGATGAAAAAAAAAAAAAAAAAAAAAAAGGCAGAGGGACCTGGAAAGCATGCCCAAGAGGTTTAACAAGGAGAAGAAAATGGCATGGAGTCTCAATCCTTTTCTTTCCTGCCAGGTGGTGTGAGTTCTTATACCTCAGAATCAGAGTTTCATTTTTTTATATCACTGCATGTGGGATATTGGGCCTATCATGGATCTGCA
Organism: Sciurus vulgaris; assembly: GCF_902686455.1. Classification (NCBI taxonomy): domain Eukaryota; kingdom Metazoa; phylum Chordata; class Mammalia; order Rodentia; family Sciuridae; genus Sciurus; species Sciurus vulgaris. The sequence continues at coordinate 79,860,945 of NC_136472.1, forward strand.
TCAGGTACTGGGGATTCTTCTCAGGTTCCTTGAATCTTTTTCCATTTTTGTATTTTTCAAGGAACCAAACACAAGGTAGATAAGTTAGGGACTGGGTCCAGTAGAAAACACACACATGGAAATACATTTCCTTTTCTTATTTAAAAGAATGCTAAAAGAAGGCCTCACAGAGGAGAAGTAGCTAGAGCTTTCTCACCACAGCTTTACCAACAGGTGTCTACCGGTGCCAGTTTTATTACTCATGCAAGGCAGAAATTTTCTGTATCTAAAAAAACTTCTTTTGGTTGTACCACATCTTCTTAGAGTTATATGACTATTCTGGAAGAACTTAATCCTCTTAGGGGATATTTACAGACATCATCAACATCATGATTCTCTATCTCTCTCTCTAACTCTCTCTCCAAGACTTTAGGGCCTGTTCTAGCAATATTTCCTTTTTGGTACCAAATTCTTTTTTTTTGATAAGGCTCTGGGTAGAAAGTAATAGAATATCCAACTCAACAGACTTAAGCAATAAGAAAAATTTATTATTTCATGAAACCATTCATATAAATCTTAAATAAGGTGGTTCCAGGGTTGGTTAATTCAGTTACTCAATGCTATTAAAGACAGGTTTTATCCATCCTCACCACATCAGCCTTGATCTCAAGGTAACTCCTGCTATAATTTATAGATGCTGCTGTATTTTTCTAGGTTCCCAAATAAGCACAATAATGTATTCTTTTTAGAAAGAAGGAAAACCTTCCTAGAGTTTTGCCACTGGACTTCTTGCCTTGTCTTAGTGACCAGTATCGGCTTGCAAGAAATTTGGAAAAAAAGTAAGCTCAGTGAGGGAATATTGTGTCATGGATTCACTTCTGCATGCACAGAATTCACAATATCTATTGTGAATTATATTTAAACAACCTATTTAATTTTATAATATTGTAATAAGAAGAAGAAGAAAAGTGATGATAATATAGCACATCTGTTAAGACCTACTTTCAAATGCCCTGGGGTTATTTTTTATCCCCTCTTTTGGATCCTCATGGGAACAAAATAGAAATAATAATAAGTCTACATTCATAACACACTTTTGTCATTGCTCCATATTGAGTTGTTTACTCACTTATTCATTAATGATGTAGTAGAAACCCATTGGACTCACCACTGAAAACAAAAGTTAGGATCATGATGATAACCTACAGCTACCCTAGGGTCACTCCCCATAATCATTTCTATTTTCTGTTTAACTTTGTCCCTCATATGTTTAATCCAATCCCTTTATAATTTGTCCCTGTACCTGAATAAGTAACTTAATACATTTGTTCCTTAATTTTTCACTATAAAATAAGGTAAAATATAGTTATTACCTCATAGAGTTGTTTTGAGTAATAAATGAGTTAATATAGAGAGGAGTTATTCTTGCAGAAAAGGAAGACAATTAATGAGAATGAGTCTGGACCAGAATGTACAAGTAAGTATTATCTCAAAAGGCACTGGCTTTCTTTCTTTATGCTGGTAATCAGGACAAGTTAATGTTATCTGTAGAAAGCTGCTTTTTTGCATGCATGCATTCCAAGTTCCTTGAGATGCTAGTCATGCAATGGGACAAAGCAACAGAGTTGATGCTGCTTCATAATTTCACCTATAAAACACCCTCCTGGTGTGGATCAGAGAACTGTGGACAGGGAAGGGCTCATTCAGCTGCCTACCACTGGAAAAAGCCTGGTGGGGTAATAAAGGCACTATTTTCTGGCAAACCACCATGTGAAACAGGTGCACCTGTTCACCAGAAAGTCCAAAGCTACTGGACTTTCTGGCAAAGCACCTGCCTAGCCTGTCACTACTGGATCCTCTTTTGTAATTTCTCAATAAATCTATGTCTTACATCCCAACTCTGGGTCTTCTCCCATATTTGAAAGGCTTTGGGTTGAAAGATGAATTAGATTTGCTCTGTATGGCTCCAGAGAAGAGATCAATGTATGGGGCAATACTGTTATTAACAATAAACTAACATTTATTAAGCAATTATTATCCATCAGGCACTGTGCTAAGTACTTTATGTAAATCATCTCTTTAATCCTGACAATGATGCAAGTGGTAGATTTCATTCTGTGGGTGAAAAAACAGAGGCTTAGAGGGATTAAATAATTTGTTAGTAATTTATGACTGATAAGGAGTGGATACTAACTCAGGATTGATGGAAGTCCAAAAATGCATATTCTCTACCACAATGGTATATGTTTAAAAGGAAGAAAAGCTTTGAAACATAGCAGTTTAAACAGTGTCATGTCTCCATCACCAGAGGTATAAAAGAAATGGCTGAGAAACCATTTGACTGGATCCTAATGAAGTGATTTGAATATTTAATAATTCACCCCATATCTATTAAGTGCATATTATATAGAAGTCACTATCTTACAAGTTAAGGATTAAATTAAAAGCAAGATTCTTTTCCAGAAAGTAGATTTAAATGCAATTAAATACGAAACTGACTGATTCTTTAGTTTCTCTAACCATGTAATTCTGTGATTCTTTATTTCCTTTATTTCAAATAATGCTAGCAGTTCCTAAAACAATGAAAACAGAAGGAACTTGTCAATCCAGTTAACTGATTAGTCTCTTTCCCAATATTTTACTCACTCTCCTAGGTGATATGCTGATTTTCATTATCTTCAATGCCACTCAGAATTGAGAAGTGAAATCCAGGCTTCTCTGCAATTTTAAAACTTATGCTGAAATCTCACACTGTGATATAGAGTAAACTGCCCATCTCCTAAGCATGTGGTTATGTTCTCATTGCCATTTCATCAGGAATGGGAAATTATCCATTTTCTGCTTGAAATCATCATTTCATTTCTTGTCTTCAGGCTCAGTAGCTTATATATTTTGATAATAAGAGATAGGTATCAGTTTTGTTTCCTCCATTTACCAAATATGAGACATTTCCCCTCTAATGATTGAACACACCGAAAGGAGTAAGACAAGTGCCAACTTCCCTAACTCTTTCATAAAAAGTCTATTGAATTTTTCAATTATATATTTGGGAAAGATTCCATAACTAAAGTGATTTTTTAATATTTTTTATTATTATTTTTATTTAGCTTTTAATTTTTACAGACTGCATTTTGATTCATTGTACACAAATGGGGTACATAATTTCGTTTCTAAGGTTGTACACAATGTAGAAAAAATCATTCATGGTCATTTTTACATTCTGCAGTTTCTGGCAAGGATATGTCCACAAAGAAGGATGTTTCCAGAGTCATCAGATTTTATTGATTCTGTGCATCTGATAGGAGAGTGCAATTGATTACTACAAAGTTGGGCAGTAAACCTTATGATCCAATTTGCATTTTGTGACTTAGGTGTATGTCACACCACAATAACAGAACAACAGATCACTTTAAGAGGCCTTGAAAAAAGGCTTAAAATCTTCTATGATTCCACTATTGCCCACAGTGACTCTGTACCAGATTGGTCCATAGACTTTGAATATGATATTCATGGGAGTCTCACCTTTCAACTTTTTAACTCAGGAGGCCTGGGGTGATCCCTGACATCAGAAATGCATTTGAAATCTTCAAATAAATCTGATGCACTCTCCCAGAGGAGAACTACTGATTTTTATGGTCAGTAGAATCATGATGTTTAAGAATCACATTCCACCCTCATCTCCCAGCTACCTAAAGACAATGCTTGAATTATACTGAACTATTTGTGGTTTCTTGAAAGAATCATGATTTTGCTTGTGATGTCCTCTTCGCTGGAGTGAACTTTTCCCTTGTATATTTGGAGCATTATGTCTTCCCTGCTAGGCTGTGAGCTCCTAGAAGTCAAAGTCCACAGCCTATTCATCTTTTATCCATAATGCTTAGACAATAAGCTACTGATGGTGGGTGCTAAATTACTGTTTACCAAATGAAAAATCAAGTGAACGGATGAGCAAATGGAATCATGATTTATGCAGTCTTCTAAGCCAAAACATTCAGTTGCCATAGTCATAGGGTTACCTACAGATTCCACAGCTTTAGGATTTGTTTAGATACTTTACTCCTCTCCTTTCCCACTTCAAATACATAAAATTTTGTCCATGGACTAGTATCAACTCTCTGCCCATTTATGGCACCACATGATCTTCAGTCAAGTCTAACCACCCTATGATGCTCTACAAGGCCTCTTATGCTCTGTTTCTTCCTGCCTCAAGACCCTACTTTCATGATTATCATGACCATAACTCATCATCCACCTACATGGACCACTCAGAACTTCAAGATAAGCCACTCACGCTCTCTCACACTGTTTTTTTTGTTTGTTTGTTTGTTGGTTGGTTGGTTTTGGGGGGTTTTTTTTGTTGTTTTTTTGTTTTTTTTTTTTTTTTGTATATTTTGTGTATATTTTTTTCCTTCTTAAAACCTTCTCAGCCTGAATAGATTCCACCCACCATAAAAACATCAGCTTAGCTGTTCAGCTTTCCAGGAAATTTTCCTCAGCAAATCCTCATCCTCCTTAGTTGATGTGTTAGCTTTGCCTCACTGTGACCAAAAGACCTGAAAAAAAAAAAAAAAAAAAAAAAACTTAGAAAATAAAAGTTTATTTTGGCTCATGGTTTCAGAGGTTCAGTCTATGTTTGAACAACTCCATAGCTCTGGACCCAAGGTGAGGCAGAATATCATAGTGGAAGGACATGGGAAAGGAAAGCTGCTGAGTTCATGACAGCCAGGAATAAGAAGGAGAAGAGAAGGAGAAGGAGAAGGAGAGAGAGAGCATGCCAGGTGCCAGGGACAAAATATAAACTCCAAAGATATGACTCCAGTGATCTACTTTCTCCAGCTACACCAAAAATTACCACTCAATTAATTCATTCAAGTGAATCAATCTACTGATACAGTAAAATCTCTCATAATCTAATTATTTCACGTCTGAACACTCTTGCTTTGGGTGACACCTCATAACCAAATCATAACAGTCTTACTACTTGCACATCCTCCTCCAGCTTCCCATGACTCTCAGTGCATACTTCTAGGCTCAGGTGATTGCATGGCTGACTGTCTTATCTGTCTTTCCCAGTAGTCTAAGGAATTTGCAAGGAAGAGATTCTGGCACACAGTGCAGGCATATTTCATGTGATTCTGACAACTCTACAAGATGCATCTGCAATGTAACTCAAGACTTTCCTATCAAATTGTTTAAAATGAACTTAGTTTGATGATGTAAACACAGTTTTCCTTAAAATAATAATGGAAACATTTTGGTGAGAGATATAATGAGAGATGAAGTTTGAGAATGAAAAGTCAAGAGATAATTTATCAGGAAAATGTCTTCCAAGAGGAGTTTTGGAGAAGGCACCTGAGGAATTGAAGGTCTTTCCTAACCTAAGCACTGTGCTAGACACAGAGTACAAAAGGCAATTCCTACCCTCAAAGAGTTAGCAGCTGAATTTAATTATTAAATATGAACCGAAGTATCAGTATTGACCAATACTGCTTATGCACAAATGTGCTCAGAGGCAATTATGCATGGAGTCATAGAAGTTTAAACAAATGCATGTTCTGTTTCCTCTTTTTCTGATTGTAAATCCCACTTGATTAAAAAAGATGACTTCATAATTGCCTTTTACTCACTTATTAATTCATTTAATAAATATTTACTGATCATGTCTCACATTAAGCACTTTGCCAAGCACAGACAGTTCAAAAACCACAATAAGATAAATACTCTTCCTTAGGGTATTTATAATAAAAAGAATTAAATATAATAAACACAGTAAATCTAAAAACAAAGTAAAGCTAACTCTATGTAAGGTTCATGAACAACTGCAAAGAAAAGAGAAGATTTAACATGGATGTGTATGACCTCACATACTTATCCATGTTTTATAAAAACACATAAAATCTATTCTCTTAGGAACTTGAGAATAGAGTACCTTGTCATCCACTATGTCACCATGCTGTACAATGGGTATCTTTTTTTTAAATTTTATTGTAAACAAATGGTACACATGTTGTTTCTGTTTGTACATGGAGTAACAGCATCCCATTTGCGTAATCATAAATTTACATAGGGTAATGATGTTTGATTCATTCTGTTATTTTTTCCTTCCCTCCATCCCTCCCACCCCTCTTTTCCCTCTATACAGTCCCTCCTTCCTCCATTCTTGCCCCCATCCCACCCCCCATTATGTGTCATCATCCACTTATCACTGAGATCATTCACCCTTTGAATTTTTGAGATTGGCTTATCTCACTTAGCATGATATTCTCCAATTTCATCCATTTGCCTGAAAATGCCATAATTTTATTATTCTTAATAGCTGAGTAATACTCCATTGTATATATACCACAGTTTCTTTATCCAAAAATAGGTATCTTGAATTCACTCTTCTAATTAAAATTCTGTATCCTTTGACCAACATCTCTCTCAACCCTGCCAACCCCACCCCAGCACATTGTACCCACCAATTTACTCTTTTCTTCTCTTAGGTCAATTATTTTAGATTACACATATAAGTGAGATGATTTGGTATTTTTCTTTCTTCAAGACATTTAAATTTTTTAAAAAGTGTTCTTCTAAGATAGATTTCTAAGGAGGGCCAAATAACAAACTATTTATTTTCTATATTTTATTCATATTGACTAAAGAATTTTCAACAAACCTTTATATATGTGTGGGAAACACTCAACAGATAATCTTAACTATATTTTTTCCCATGATATAAAGCCTCTGACTTGAGAACCACCTTACTTTTTCCACATTTTGCAAACAGGGGTTGTCCAAAGCCCTTCCAAACATTAAAAAGTGGGAGTTATAGAAGAGAGTCTCACAAAACTTCCTAAACATAGACAGCATCTCAGTAAACAGTTGGTCCACATATTTTAAATTCTTAACTGAGACAAGTAAGGAAAAAGACTTGCACAATGTACCAATTTGGAATATTTTTCTTTTAAATTTAATCTTTCTAACCACAAATGTGATATATTCACATAGTTAAAAACAAAGGAACAATACAAAAAAAATAATAATAATCACAATGACTGTCCTTCAGTGAACACTTTCTTTGGGTCCTCCATTGTGTTGTACATGTATTAGCTCATATAATCTTCATCACAACCTAGTGAGGTATGCATCATAATTACTTTCATTTTACAGTAGAGGAAAAGGGGCTAGAATGACTTACAGACAGCAGCAAAGAGTAGTGCCAGATTACAAACTCAGGAGGTCTGACTGCAAATCTCACACTCATCTTCCACAAAACCAGCACCACTTCATCTAATTGCTTTTTTTTTTTTTACTTAATTACTCACTTAAATATTTCTTTACATTTAGTGCCAGGCACTCTGCCAGGTAAGATAGTCTCTGCCCTCACAGAATCTGCATTCTAGTGGAAACAGTAGACATTGCACAACTAACCATGAATGTAATGGTAAACAAAGGAAAAAGGTGTGGAACGGTTTAGGACTTTATAACCAAGGGACCAAACCTAATCTGGTGGATCACAGGCTTTCCCAAACCATCTATGTCAGCATTATTTATACACAGTTGAGTAATGCTATTTTGTTGTTGTTGTTGTTGTTTGCTTTTTTTATTTTTACAGACTGCATTTTGATTCATTGTACACAAATGGGGTACAACTTTTTGTTTCTATGGTTGTACACAATGTAAATTCACACCATTCATGTAATCCTACATGTACATAGGGTAATTATGTCTGTCTCATTCCACCATCTTTCATACCCCTACCCCCTCCTCCCTCTCATTTTCCTCCATGTAATCCAAAGTTCCTCCATTCTTCTCTCACCGCCCCCCTTCATTATGTATCATATCCACTTAACAGGAAAAGCATTTGGCCTTTGGTTTTTTGGGATTGACTTATTTCACTTAGCATGATATTCCCCAATTCCATCCATTTATCTGAAAATGCCATAACATTATTCTTCTTTATGGCTGAATAATATTTTGTGTATATATACCACAGTTTCTTTATCCATTCACCTGGCATCTAGGTTTGTTCCACAATCTAGCTATTATGAATTGAGCTGCTATAAACATTGATGTGGCTGTGTTACTATAGTATGCTGATTTTAAGTCCTTTGGGTATAAACCGAGGAGTGGGATAACTGAATCAAAAGGTGAGTCCAAGTTTTCTGAGACATCTCCATACTGCTTTCTAGAGTGGCTGCTCCTTTTGAGTGGTGGATGACTATTACATGATAGATTATTTTAAATTTTTTTCTGCATTTTTTTCTCACTCTATTTTTCTTTTATACCTGTTTCCTCAGAATCTTTCTCCCTTTTCTTATGCTAACAATCAACTTATTTTGATCTCACTCTCACTCTTCCCATGATCTAGTACCTCTATTTTCTTACTTCTTATCCCATTAACAGTTACATCCAACACCCCTCCCCATCCTTTTTGAATAATACTGTTTCTGACATTAAATGTTACTTTAGGTCATTTACTACTATATCCTGAGTATTCCCTGAGTAATAAAATATGTGTTTTAACTGCCTACATAATATTTAGACATAGGACTGCATTCATTTACATAATTATTTCCTATTATTGTGGACTTTATTAGTTTCTTATTTTTCTTTGTTATAAACAATAATATATAACTTCGTTGCAAAAAAGTCTTTCTATATGTCAGAAAATTTCCTTGGACAAAATTTTCTAAAATTGGAAAGCTGCAAGATATCTAGTATTGTAGGATTTTGAAAGCATATTTGCTAAATGCATGAATATATAAATGAATAATAAAAAAGAAAATTGTCACCATTTCAATTTGAAAGATGTGTAGGGCTGTTCTAAGAGAAAAGAAAGTGTGTCTAGACAGTTCTTATTGACTCAAAGTCCAAATTTTCATTGCTGACCAAAGAGAAAAATGTTTAGAATCTTCATTAATTATACCTCTATGTGCACTTTTGTGCAGAACTACATTCCTTCATTAGCATACAAGAGCTTCCTTCTCAATCATCACTGCCTGGAGTCAAAATTCTGCATGTCATACAATCACCAATAGGAAATGTCAGCTGTGAATTTCATGCACATTCCCTGTCTCCCCCACCACGGGAGAAAAGCTATCAAGACCACTCACACCTTTCCTGACTCCTTAGGTTCCAATTTTCTTATCTTAAAACTGAGGAATAACCCCTCTGGCTTTGGGGCTGTTAGAATATTTGAAAGATTGAAAATGGAGAACATTCACATGCTGCAGCCAATGGTGCATCTGGCACCGAAGGTCCTTCATCTGCTGGATATAATGTCCACAGTGGTGGCGTGGGTAGCATTCAGTTCATTTGTCAAGAAAAAAATTCGTGAGGAAAGGGGACAAAGAATAAGGGCATGATAGCTAAAGGGCACAGGGTTTCTTCTCAAGGTTATAAAAATGCTCTAAATTTGGCTACAGTGATGGTTCCACACATCTGTCAATACACAAAATATTATTATTAAACTGTGCTCTTTTAAATGAGTTACAAAGCTAAAATATCACTCTGGTCGGATAGGTTCTGGCCTATGTAAGACTATATTTTAATTATTGAATAAATATTTACTAAGCACCTGCTACATGACTGGAACTATACTGAACAGCAAGGATATAGCAATGTATATGCCAAATAAATCCCCGCCTTTATGGAGCCATGACAGGCCAGAAACATATGAATATAAAATAAAGGAATGCCAGGCATAAGTGCCATAAGAAAAAGAGGAGAAGCTCAAAGGCTATTTTAAGTAAGGGGAAGGGAAGACAGCTCTGTGGAGGCAACATACACACAAACACTGAATGACACAAAGTAGCAGCTGATGGAGAGGGAATGGCAAATACAGTGGGCCTAAAAAAAAATAACTGTCACATTCAGAAATAGGAAAAATTGTCAAAAGGGATAGAGCTTATTGAAATCTACCCTCTCAAAATTTGTGCTACTTCCAGATTTAATATTTGCCTCTTATCAATATTTTCATTACAATCCAAGTTCTTTGCCTATCTCACAAAATGGCACAATTCTTTTTTATAAAAACTTCTAGCTATTTTTTAATTAACTTTTTTTGACAGTGATAAATGTTTTTTAAAATTATTTTTATACATGTATATAGGGTAATAATGTCTGTCTCAATCTACCATCTTTCCCATACCTACCCGCCAATCCTCCCCTCATTCCCCTCTGTACAATCCAAAGTTCCTTCACTATCCTCTACCCACCCACCACTATGGATCAGCATCTGCTTATCAGAGAAAACAATTGCCCTTTGGTTTTTTGGGATTGGCTTATTTCACTTAGCCTGATATTCTCTAGTTCCATCATTTACTTGCAAATGCCATAATTTCATACTTCTTTAAGGCTGAATAATATTCCACTGTGTATACATACCATATTTTCTTTATCCATTCATTTGTTGAAGGGCATCTAGGTGGGTTCCAGAGTTTCACTGTTGTGAATTGAGCTGCTATAAACATTGATGTGGCTGCATCTCTGTAGTATGCTGATTTTAAGTCCTTTGGATATAGGCCAAGGAATGGCATAGCTGGATCAAATGGTGGTTCCATTCCATATTTTCTTAGGAATTTCCATACTGCTTTCCAAACTGGTTGTACCAATCTGCAGTCCCACCAAAAATGTATGAGTGTACCTTTTTCCCCACATCCTCACTAACACTCATTATTGCTTGTATCTGATTGCCAGTCTGAATTGCCATTCTGACTGGAGTGAGATGTAATCTTAGAGCAGTTTGATTTGCATTTCTTTAATTGTAAGAGATGATGAACATTTTCTCATGTTTGTTGATCAGTTGTATATCTTCTTCTGTGAAGTATCTGTTCAGTTCCTTAGCTATTTATTGATTGGGTTATTTGTTTTTTGGTGTTTTTGAGTTCTTTATATATCTTAAAAATTAGTGCTCTATCTGAGGTGCATGTGGTAAAGAATTTTTCCCATTCTGTAGGTTCTCTCTTCACATTATTGATTGTTTCCTTTGCTGAGAAGAAACTTTTTAGTTTGAATCCATCCCATTTATTGATTCTTAATTTTACTTCTTTTTTATTATTTTTTTTAATTTTTACAGACTGCGTTTTGATTCATTGTACACAAACGGGGTACATCTTTCCATTCCTATGGTTATGCACAATATAGATTCATACAATTTGTGTAAGCATACATGTACATAGGGTAATGATGTCTGTCTCATTCCACCAGTTTTCATACCCCACTCCCTTCTTATTTCCCTCTTTGTAATCTAAAGTTCCTCCATTCTTCTTTCACCCTCCCACCCCTCCACCCACATTATATATCATCATCCACTTATCAGGGAAAACATTAGGCCTTTGGCTTTTTTGGGATTGACTTATTTCACTTAGCATAATAGTCTCCAATTTCATCATTTATCTGCAAATCCCATAATATTATTCTTATTTATGGCTGAACAATATTTCATTGTGTATATATACCACAGTTTCTTTATCCATTCACCTGTTGAAGGGCATCTAGTTTGTTCCACAATCTAGCTATTCTGAACTGAGCTGCTGTAAACATTGATGTGGCTGCGTTACTGTAGTATGCTGATTTTAGGTCCTTTGGGTTTAAACCGAGGAGTGGGATAACTGGTTCAAAAGGTGGGTCCATTTCAAGTTTTCTGAGGATTCTCCACACTGCTTTCCAGAGTATCTGCACCAATTTGCAACTCCACCAGCAATGTAAAAGTGTGCCTTTTCCCCCACATCCACACCAACATTAATTATAGTTTGTGTTCTTGATAATAACTATTCTAATTGGAATAAGATAAATTTTTAATTTTTTAATTTTTATAGACTACATTTTGATTCATTGTACACAAATGGGGTACATCATTTTGTTTCCATGATTGTACACAATGCAGATTCATACCATTTGTGTAATCATACATGTACATAGGGTAATGATGTCTATCTCATTCCACCATTTTTAATACCCCCTCCCTCTCATTTCCTTCTACATAATTGAAAGATCCACCATTCTTCTCTCACTCCCCACACCCCCATCCCCATTATATATCATTCTACACTTATCAGGGAAAATATTGAACTTTAGGAGTCTTGTTAAGGAAGTCAGATCCAAGGCTGACATGATGAAAATTTGGGCTTACTTTTCCTTCTATTAGGCACATGGTCTCTGTTTTAGTGCCTAAGTCTTTGATCCACTTTGAGTTGATTTTTGTACAGGGTGAGAGATAGAGGTTTAATTTCATTTTGTCACATATGGATTTCCAGTTTTCCCAGCACCATTTGTTAAAGAATTTATCTTTTCTCCATTGTATATTTTTGGCACCTCTATCTAGTATGAGATAACTTTATGTAGGTTCGTCTGTGTGTCTTCTGTTTTGTACCATTGGTCAACACGTCTTTTTTGGTGCCAGTGCCATGCCATTTTTGTTACTATTGCTCTGTAGCATAATTTAAGGTCTGGTAGTGTGATACCTCCTGCTTCACTCTTCTTGATAAGGATTGTCTTGGCTATTCTGGGTCTCTTATTTTTCCAAATGAATTTCATGATTGCTTTTTGTAGATCCATGAAGAATGTCATTGAGATTTTAATTGGAATTGCATTGAATCTGTATAGCATTTTGGGTAGTATGGCCATATTGACAATATTAACTCTGCCTATCCAAGAGCATGGGAGATTTTTCCATCTTCTAAGTTCTTCTTTAATTTCTTTCTTTAGTGCTCTGTAGTTTTCATTGTAGAGGTCTTTCACCTCTTTTGTGAGATTGATTCCCAAGGTTTTTTTTGTTTGTTTGTTTTTGAGGTTATTGTGAATGGGGTAGTTTTCCTAATTTCTCTTGCAGTGGATTCGTTGCTTATGAATAGAAATGCTTTTGATTTATGGGTATTGATTTTATGTCCTGCTACTTTGCTGAATTCATTTATAAGTTCTAGAAGTTTTCTGGTGGAATTTTTTGGATTTTCTAAATATAGCTCATGTCATCAGCAAATAGTGATAGTTTCAGTTCTTCTTTTCCTATTTGTATTCCTTTAACTTCTTTTGTCTTTCTTTTATAGTATATGTGCTGTCGAAGCGAGCACTCTTTTGTCTTTCTGATTGCTCTTGCTAGGGTTTCACTATGTTGAATAGAAGTGGTGAACAGGGCATACCTGTCTTGTTCCAGTTTTTAGGGGGAATGCTTTCAGTTTTTCTCCATTTAGAATGATGTTGGCCATGGGCTTAGCATAGATTGCCTTTAAAATATTAAGGTATGTTCCTACTATTCCTATTTTTCCTAGTGTTTTGAACATAAAGAGGTGCTGTATTTTGTCAAATGCTTTCTCTTCATCTATTACTATAATTATATGATTCTTGTCTTTAAGTCTATTGATGTGATATATTACAGTTATTGATTTCCATATCTTGAACTAAGTTTGCATTCCAGGGATGAATGCCACTTAATCATGGTGTACTATCATTTTACTATACTTTTGTATGTGATTTGCCAGAAATTTATTGAGAAATTTTGCATCTATATTTATAAAGGATACTGATCTGAAGTTTTCTTTCCTTGATATGTCTTTGTCTGGTTTTAGTATAATTCTAGCCTCATAGAATGAGTTTGGAAGGGTTCCGTCTTTTCCTATTTTATGAAATAATTTGAAGAGTATTGATATTAATTCTTCTTTGATGGACTTTAGAGCTTGCCTGATAATCCACCTGGTTCTGGGTTTTTCTTGGTTGTTAGGCTTCTATTTCTTTGCTTGAAATTGATCTGTTTAAATTGTGTTTGTCCTCCAGTATCAGTTTGTGTAGATCATATGTCTCTAAAAATTTGTCTATGTCTTCATGTTTCTCTATTTTATTTCAGTATAAATTTTCAAAACAGTTTCTAATTATCCTCTGTATATCAGTAGTATCCATCATGATATTTCCTTTCTCATCACAGATTTTTAGTAACTTGAGTTTTCTCTCTCTTTCTCTTTGATAGTGTAGCTAAGGGTTTATCAATTTTATTTATTTTTTCAAAGAACTAACTTTTTGTTTTGTCAATTTTTTCAATTGTTTCTTTTATTTCAATTCCTTGATTTCCGCTCTAATTTTAATTATTTCCTGTCTTCTGCTGCTTTTGGTGTTGATTTGTTCTTTTTCTAGGTCTCTGAGATGTATGTTAGGTCATTTATTTGTTGGCTTTTTATTCTTTGAATGAATGAGCTCAAGGCAATGAACTTTCCTCTTAGCACTGCCTTCATAGCATCCCAGAGATTTTGATATGTTGTATTGGTGTTCTCATTTACCTCTAAGTATTTTTTTTATGTCCTCACTGATTTCTTCTTTTATCCATTCATCATTCAATAGCATGCTATTTAGTCTCCAAATATTGAAGTAGCTTCTAGTTTTTATTTTATCGTTGATTTCCAGTTTTATTCTGTTATGATCTGATAGGATACAATGTATTTTTTCTGTTTTTTTTGTATTTGCTATGAGTTCCTTTGTGGCATAACATATGGTCTATTTTAGAGAAGGGTCCATGTGCTCCTGAAAAGAAAGTGCCTTTGCTCAATGATGGGTGAAATACTCTATATATGACTGTTAACTCTGAATCATCAATCGTATCATTTAATTCTATAGTTTCTTTGTTTAGTTTTTGTTTAGGAGATCTATCCAGTGGTGAGAGAGGTGTGTTAATGTCATCCAGTATTATTGAATTGTGGTCTATTTGATTCTTGAAATTAAGAAGGATTTGTTTGATGTACATAAATGCTCCGTTCTTTGGGGCACAATTGTTATGTCTTGTTGGTGTATGATTCCTTTTTTTTTTTTTATTGTAAACAAATGGGATACATGTTGTTTCTCTGTTTGTACATGGTGTAAAGGCATACCATTTGTGTCATCATAAATTTACATAGGGTAATGTTGTTTGATTCATTGTTATTTTTTCCTTTCCCCCCACCCCTCCCACCCCTCTTTACCCTCTATACAGTGCTTCCTTCCTCCATACTTGCCCCCCTCCCTAACCCTAACTCTAACCCTAACACTAACCCTTCCCTCCCCCCATTATGTGTCATCACCCACTTATTAGCGATATCATTCGTCCTTTGGCTTTTTGAGATTGGCTTATCTCACTTAGCATGATATTCTCCAATTTCATCCATTTGCCTGCAAATGCCATAATTTTATCATTCTTTATGGCTGAGTAATATTCCATTGTATATATATAGCACAGTTTCTTTATCCACTCATCAGTTGAAGGGCATCTAGGTTGGTTCCACAGTCTGGCTATTGTGAATTGAGCAGCTGTGAACATTGATGTAGCTGTATCTCTGTAGTATGCTGATTTTAAGTCCTTTGGGTATAGGCCAAGGAGTGGGATAGCTGGGTCAAATGGAGGGTCCATTCCAAGTTTTCTAAGGAATCTCCACACTGCTTTCCAGAGTGGCTGCACTAATTTGCAGCCCCACCAGCAATGTATGAGTGTTCCTTTCTCCCCACATCCTCGCCAACACCTGTTGTTGCTCGTATTCTTGATAATCGCCATTCTAATTGGGGTGAGATGGAATCTTAGGGTGGTTTTGATTTGCATTTCTCTTATTACTAGAGATGTTGAACATTTTTCCATATGTTTGTTGATTGCTTGTAGATCTTCTTCTTTGAAGTGTCTATTCATTTCCTTAGCCCATTTGTCGACTGGATTATTTGAATTCTTGGAGTAGAGTTTTTTGAGTTCTTTATAGATTCTGGAGATTAGTGCTCTATCTGAAATATGATTGGCAAAGATATTCTCCCACTCTGTAGGCTCTTTCTTCACATTGCTGATAGTTTCCTTTGCTGAGAGAAAGCTTTTTAGTTTGAATCTATCCCAGTGGTTGATTCTAGCTTTTATTTCTTGTGCTATGGGAGTCCTGTTAAGGAAGTCTGATCCTAGACCAACAAGGTGAAGATTTGGACCTACTTTTTCTTCTATAATCTGCAGGGTCTCTGGTCTGATTCCGAGCTCCTTAATCCATTTTGAGTTTAGTTTCATGCATGGTGAGAGATATGGGTTTAGTTTCATTCTGTTGCATATGGATTTCCAATTCTCCCAGCACCATTTGTTGAAGAGGCTATCTTTTCTCCATTGCATATTTTTGGCACCTTTGTCTAGTATGAGAAAATTGTATTTATTTGGGTTTGTGTCCATGTCCTCTATTCTGTACCATTGATCTACCTTTCTATTTTGGTACCAATACCATGCCGCTTTTGTTACTATTGCTTTGTAGTAGAGTTGAAGATCTGGTATTGCAATATCCCCTGTTTCACTCTTCCTGCTAAGGATTGCTTTAGCTATTCCGGGTTTCTTATTCTTCCAGATGAATTTCATAATTGCTTGCTCTATTTCTGTAAGGTACACAATTGGGATTTTAATTGGAATTGCATTGAATTTGTATAGCACTTTAGGTAGTATGGCCATTTTGACAATATTAATTCTTCCTATCCAAGAACATGGAAGATCTTTCCATCTTCTAAGGTGTTCTTTAATTTCTTTCTTTAATGTTGTATAGTTCTCATTGTAGAGGTCTTTCACCTCTTTTGTGAGATTGATTCCTTTAAGTAGTATGAAATGTCCTTCTTTATCCCTTCTGACTAACCTTGGTTTGAACTCCACTTTGTCTAACATAAAGATAGAAACCCCTGCTTGTTTATGCAGTCCATGTGAATGATATAATTTTTCCCAACCTTTCATTTTCAGTCTGTGTATGTCTCTTGAATACAGCATATTGTTGGGTCTTCTTTTTTTAAAACCAATCTGTCAGTCTATGTGTTTTTATTGATGAGTTTAGGCCATTAACATTCAGGGTTATTATTGAGATATGATTTGTTTTCCTGGCCATTTGGGGTTTGTTTGTTTGTTTGTTTTGGTTTTAATTTGACTTAGTTTCTCCTTTGATCGACCTTTCCTTTAGTGTATTTCCTCCCTTTGCTGGTTTTCATTGTTTGTTTGTTTTTATTTCCTCCTCATGGAATATTTTGCTGGGAATGTTCTGTAGTGTAGACTTTCTAGTTGTGAATTCTTTTAACTTTTCTTTATCATGGAAGGTTTGCTGTATATAAAATTCTTGGTTGGCATCCATTTTCTTTCAGAGCTTGATACGTTATTCCAGGACCTCCTGGTGTTGAGGGTCTGGGTTGGGAAATCAGCTGAGATCTAAATTGGTTTCCCCCATATGTAATTATATTTTTTTCTCTCTCTCAGCCTTTAAAGTTCTATCCTCATTCTTATATAATGTGCCTTGGTACATTTGGGGTTCTATAAGCCTCTTGTACTGAATTTTCCATTTCATTCTTAAGATTTGGGAAGTTTTCTAATATCATGTCATTTAAAAAATTGTACATTCCTTTAGTTTTTTATCTCCACACCTTAATCTATTCCAATAAATCTTAAATTTGTCCCATATTTCTTGGAAGTTTTGTTCATGGTTTCTTACCATCTTCTCTGTGGAGTTGACTTTATTTTCAAGACTAAATATTTTGTCTTCATTGTCTGAGGTACTGTTTTCCAAGTGATCTAGTCTGTTGGTAACGCTTTCCATTGAGTATTTTTATTTGGTTTATTGTTTCCTTCATTTCAAGGATTTCTGTTTGTTTGGTTTTTTGACAGAACCTCTCTTGGTCAAAATAATCTTTTGCTTCCTATAATTGCTCTTTCAAATTTATTGGAATGATCATCCATTGCCTGCATTTGCTCTCTTATCTCATCCTTTGCTTCATGAATCATTTTAATTATGTATATTCTGAACTCCTTTTCTGACATTTCTTCTACATGCTGTCATTGAATTCTATTAATAAAGAATCTTGGTTTGTTAGGAACACTTTCTTTCCTTGTTTTTTTTTCATGTTGTTCATGTGTCTTCCCCTCTAATAGTGTAGATCTGGGGTATTGCAGTTTCCCCCCTATAGGTTTATAGTGGCCCTGCAGGTTTCCAAAACCTCTTCTTTAAGGGGGAGATCAATATTAGCATCACCTAGTAGAGGCAATATGCAGCCCTAAACCAAATAGCCCCATGAAAATGTTAACAGTATTGTCAAAATAAACAGAGGATGAGTTTTGATCATTATCTACAATATAATCAATAGATTTGCAATGAGGTCTACAGTTTCTAATGGTGGACAAAGAGGATGGGGAGGGGTGTAGGATTTAACTGTTAATGGGATAAGAAAAGAGTATATAGAAGTACTAGATCATAAGAAGAGGGAAAGCAGAATCAAAAGAAGTTGGTTGTTAGCTTGAGAAAAGGGAGAAAGAGACTCTGAGGAAACAGGTAAACAGAAGGAAAATAGAGACAGTGAGAAAAATAAAGAAATAAAAGCTTAAAAATTCTCAAAAAGGAGAAAAACAACTACACTATAACAGTAATATACTATTCAAACCTCCCAGTCTTCAGTAACCTGATGCATGAGAGGTACCTGACAGTAAACTTCCAGTCACCAGCAGGCATCTCAAGATCGGATTGGATTGGCCCCACCTAAAGATGGCAGCTTCCGTTTCCAGGATAATCCAAAATGTCAGCACTGGCTTCCAGATGTGTTGGCAAATGGGGAGCTGCAGCAAGGGATGTGGGTACCAAGTCCATGTGGGGTGTGTTTGGTCAACTGAAGGTCCTGGAAGTGAGGCACAGTTGGGCAGGCTGAAGAGTCCTGGAGGCAGGTGCGGTCTGTTGGACCAAGAGTCCTGCAGGTCCTGGCTATTGTCCCAAAATGGTGGCAGCCAAATGTATCCAAACCTGTGGGTACTGTGACAATGGACTTCCAGGCAACAGCAGGCAGCTGGCAACCCACTAGGCCATCTACAGGCTACCAGCAGATGATCAGCAGGTGGAACTCGGACAGGGGGTGATGGTAGGTGAAAGGCAGGCAATGGGCGGACAAGAGGCAGGCAAACGGGCAAATGCCACATGATAGTGTTTCCCTTATGTTTTCTTCTAGTATTTTTATAGCTTCATGTCTTACAATCAAAAATCTTGTTTCTCTAGTCATTGCCTATATCCCACAGTACATTTTTCTCCTTTCAATAACCCTCCTACCATTCCTTTAGATCATCTTCCCCTTTCTCCCAAATCTCCTAATATAAAACCCACCCCAACTCCCATTTCCATGCTAAAAGTGACAATTTCCTTTAAAGATCACCAAAACAGGAATATATACATTGAAGGCAGGTTTAATGTCTGGATTCAGTTTTACTTACAGCAAAACATCACATTTCCTCAATCTCTAAGAGAAAAGACAGAAATATACTACAGAACTTCAATAATATTATGAATTTACTCTTCTAGCTTCCCTGATATATGATAACTAATACTTGTGTTAGTGGGCACATTATATTATTCAGACATAAAGAAGAATAATATTATGGCATTTGCAAATAAATGAATGGAATTGGAAGATATCATGCTAAGTGAAATAAGCCAAAAAACCAAAAGGTCAAATGTTTTGCCTGACAAGTGGATGATGATATATAATGGGGGAGGGGGGGGGAATGAGAGAAGAATGGAGGAACTTTAGATTACATAGAGGGAAATGAGAGGGAGGAGGGGGTTATGAAAAATGGTGGAATGAGACAGACATCATTACCCTATGGACATGTATGATTACACGAATGGTATGAATCTACATCTTGTACAACCATGGAAACAAAATGATGTACTCCATCTGTATATAATGAATCAAAATGCAGTCCGTAAAATATAAAAAAAATTTTTAAAAGATTCAATGCTGGAAAACACACACACACACCCACACACAACTACCATACACAAACACTTTATTGGAAATACCTGAAAATGTGAAGTTATTCCTGAGGTCCATCAAAGGGAGCAGAGATGTAAAATAGCATAAAATGTGGGACAGCCCTTGCTGAGGATTACACTTGTTATATTTCCAGCAAAGAATTACCTGATATTAATCTAGGCTACCAAGCAAAGAAAAGGCAAATCCAACATAGGTTTTATAATCATCTTTTCAATGATTTCAAGCAACCCTCAGAGATAGAGCCACCAGCAGATGCTTCTGCTAAACTATGTTCATTTTTTATGAGTAGCCCTAAGGTAGAAATACAGAACTTGGTATGAAAACAAATACTAGAATGGGGAATAATTCTCCTAACAGGCCTTTACAATTGCCCAAATATACCTACGGGGTCTTGGAACAAAATAGAGGAAGATCCAAATACAAATCAATGACTTTGCAAAATAAAACATTTGAATGGCCATACACGATCTTGGATTCACCCAGAGAGAAGGATAGATTTTTGGAATGATTCGTGTCTTAAGGTGCTTTGTAAAGGGTAATTATCTCTGAATACAAAATGGAGCCCCATCAAAATGATTAAGCACTCAAGGAATCTCTAGATGACAAAGGAAGTAACATCTAAAGGCAGATACTCTTTTAAGAATAGATGATCTAGAAACTAAAAGTGACTCTGGTTCATTACTGAGTCAAGCAGATGATCCTTAAAATGACACTTGCCACTGTGATATTCTTCAAATACCTAGATCTTTAAAGTGTTCAAATAAACCATTATAAAAGACAAAATTCACCCCCAACAGCAAATAACAAGTACTACCAACTATATGGGTGTATGTTATAAGAAGATAATTTGTAGTATCCCCAAAGACAACTGGCTGTTACCACTAGATAATCTCAAGCGGAACCTTGCTAAGATCCTGCACAAAACCAACACCAAAGAAAGGACAAAGTGCCCATTACAAACCAATGCTGTTGGGGAAATTTTAGAAAAATTCTCTCTCTTACATGCTTTTCCTGCTAAAACATAATCTCAGCACTATAAAGGTAAGGCAAGAATGGCAATAAAACTCCAGGATTAATTTGACCCTTCTTATTCTGATTGTTGTATACTTCTTTTCAGGATTGTAAAAGTTTTTTCCTGCCAAAAAGCAACACCTTCAAAGGCCTCAAATAACTATTTAATTTTGTGTTTCTTCCTTAGAGAATCTCAACTACCTTTCCAGTACTCCCTATATTAGAACAGTCATTAAAAAGCTTTGCAAGCAATTTTACTACTTGAGACATTGCCCTGAATTTTCAGGCAAAACTTAAAAAATGAAAATTTCAAATTAAAGTTAGTCAACCTTTTAGAAACCTTTGAACTTTATTGGCCAAGGTCCCCCTTTTAGCTAATGACAATAATATCTACTCTCTTTGAAATTTATCAATCTCTTTTTTGTGATTTAATAAAAAGTCAACCATGCATCTAGGAAAATAACATGTAATCTTGGATTCTATTCAGATGCAAGCAAATATAGTCAAAATACTGCAAGTATACATGCAGTACAACCAACAGATATAGGCAGCCCTCCTCAAAGTCTGTGTAAAATCCTGGCATGATCTGAAATGTAAGGATCATAAGTTTGAAGCCAGCCTCAGCAAAAGTGAAGTGCTAAGCAACTCAGTGAAACCCTGCCTCTAAATAAAATACAAAATAGGGCAGGGGATGTGTCTCAGTGGCTGAGTGCCCCTGAGTTCAATCTCTAGAAGAAGAAGAAGAAGTAGAAGAAGAAGAAAAGAACAAGAAGAAGAAAAAGAAGATAATCTAAAAATGATATCAGAGAAAAACATCCTTTGAGTCCAATAAAGGACTTTATCAGGTGTATTAACAAATAACAAGCTAGAAAAATTTCAAAGGATGAGTCCTTGAATCCATTCATGTAAAATAATGAAAGAGTCACAAATTATCCTCAGAATTAAGGTAAACGATTCCACTTGGAAACAGCAAGTTAAGAATTCTTAAAAATCCTTTGGAAGCAGATTATCTTCAGAAAAGTGAAAACCCAGAGTATTTAGATCAAACTGACAACAACATAATATTAGACAGCTTCCACCCAAGGTCTTTGGAACTAATATTTTCTTCCATAGCCCTCTTCTCCTCAGAGACTCTCCAGCATGGTTACAGAAATTATATAAGTCCACCTAGAGAACCTATCTTTCCAAAGGAACAGATAATGGTTATATTCTATTTTTAAACATTTACTCCCCCCCAAGAAAAAGTAATGTACACTCCAATTGGGTACTATCTTTTATTTGAACATCAAATGTTCCTTTTTATAATAAATAAATTGTTTTTATTGATATTGGATAATTGGTAGAGATTTTCAAACACTCATGATCACTATACCTCTCATATTTCACATCTCATTAAAAGGCATTCCCATGAATTTCAAAATGAGGCCATTACAGGCCACTCTAAGGAACTGCTCAAAGCAATTACCCATTCACTTCCTATATGCACCATCTAGAAATTATACAATGAAGGTTATGCAAATAGAAAATGTGGCAAGAAACTTATCATTAAATTTATCCAAAGTTATATATTCACTGAGTGCTTAAGCTATAGTAGGTAAGTCAAAACACTTTATCTTAAATAAAAATAAACAAATAGCTTTCACTTTCTATTAGCTAGCCATGATTATACCTGTGCCACTTACAATATTTCACATTTAATTAGGATGAGCACAATTGTCCAAGAACAGGTCATCTCTTAGGCCACAAAGAAACTCTTAGCAAATACAAAAAAAAAAAAAAAAATGATATGATTCTCTGCATCTTATCAAATCATAATGGAATAAAATTGGAAATCAACATGACAAAACCCTGAAGAAACTATATAAATACATAGAGATTGAACAACACACTTTTGAATGATGAATGGATGGTAGAAGAAGTCAAGGGAGAAATTTAAAAATTAATAGAATCAAATGAGAATAGTCAATACAACATACCAGAACCTCAGGGACACTATGAAGGCAGTTCTAAGAGGAAAGTTTATCCACTATAAGTGCCTACATAAGAAAATTTTAAAAGATACCAAAAAAATCCTTATGATGCATCTCAAGTCTCTTAAAAAAGAACAAACAAATGTTAAAACCTATAGAAGGAAGGACATAATTAAGATCAGAGTTGAAATCAATGAAATTAAAAATAGAAAAAATATACAAAGGATCAATGTAACAAAGAATTGGTTCTTTGAAAAATAAACAAGGTTGACAATCCCTTAGCCAAACTAACCAAAAGAAAATGAAAGAAAACCCAAATTGATAAAATTGGAGATAAAAAAGAAGTAATCACCACAGACATCTTAGCAATTCAGCAGATCATTAAGGACTATTTTGAAAACTTAAACTCCAATGAATTGGAAAGCCCAAAAGAAATGGGTACATTTCTAGATAAATACAATCTGCCAAAACTAAATAAGGACATAGCAAATGTAAAGAGACCAATAATTTGTAATGAGTTACAAGCAGTAACAAAAGGCCTTCCAACAAAGAAAAACCCAGGACCAGAAGGACTCTTGGACAAATTCTACAAAACCTTTAAATAAAAACTAATGCCAATATTCCTCAAATTATTCCATTAAATAGAAAGGGATGGAACATTTTCAAGTTCATTCTATGAAGCCAGTATCACAGTCAGACCAAAACCAGATAAGGGCACATAAAGGAATGAAAACTATAGACCAATATCCCTAATGACCTTAGATGCCAAAATTATTAGCAAATCTTATTCAATAATATATTAAGAAGATTTTACACCACAACCAAGTTGGTTTTATGCCAGAGATGCAAGGATGGTTTAATATACCAAGTCAATAAATGTGATTCATCACATTAATAGAATTAAGGACAAAAATCGCTTAGTAATCTCAATAGATGCAGAGAAAGCCTTTAACAGAATTCACCACCCATTATGATAAAAACACTGAAGAAACTAGGAATAGAAAGAACCTGGCTCAACATCATAAAAGCTATATATGAAAAACCCAAAGCCAACCTCATAGTAAATAGGGAAAACTGAAAGCATTTACTTTAAAATCTGGAACAAAACAAGAACATCCACTCTCACCACTCCTATTTAATATATTACTAGAAATTCTAACTAGAGCAATTAGGCAAAAGAAGGAAGTAATATGGATAAAAATAGGAAGGGGAGAAGTTAAATTATCACTGTATATGATATGATCCTATACCTAGAAGATCCAAAAATAAAAAACTCCACCAAAAGACTGCTAGCACTAATAAATTTGGCAAAGTAGCAGGTTACAAAATCAACATGAAAAATCAGTTGCTTTCCTATATACCAACAATGAGTGCTCTGAGAAAGAAATCAGGAAAACAATTCCTTTCATAATAGCCTCAAAATAAAATACCTAGGAATGAATTTAACCAAGGAGATGAAAGATCTCTAAAATGAAGACTATAGAATTGAAGAAAGAAATTTTAAAAGATCTCAGAAGATGTAAAGACCTACTGTGTTCACAGATAGGCAGAATTAATATTGTTAATATGGCCATACTACCAAAAGCAATATGTAGATTCAATGCAATCCCCATCGAAATCCCAATGACATTCTTCACAGGGAAATAATAACTTCTGTTTGAGCTCCAGCAAAGATGGACCAACTGACACCTGACCCCAACACTGTGATGTGTAAAAACCAAGTGATCTGCAGCATCCAGGATAAAAGTTTTTGTGCCACAGAGAGCCAAAACCCCCAGACCCCACAGTTTCAGGCAGTTACCAACTGCTTAGATAGAGCACTATATGGAAGCCCTAGCAGAGGGGAGCAAGTGTGCAGCAATTCACAGGCATTGGCCTTTGGAATTCAGACAAAGGTGGTCCAACTGACAACCTACCGCACTCATGAGGATGGTAACCTGGTGATCTTAGCAGCCAGGGCGGAGCCTTTTGTGCCAGATATTACCCAGAGAGAGCCTGCAAGAACAGGCTCCACAGTTGCAGACAGCCACCAAAATCTTTGTGCTATAAAGAAGCCCCTGCATTAGGGAGTTGGCATTCAGCATTCCATAGCACTTAGCAACAGCCCTGAGCCCTGCACCCTAGGAACCCCCCAAAAAAAACAGTAAATGAAACACCCTTTAAGCATGTAGACTCAGGTCTGACAAACAAGCACCAGCTGTTGAGGAAACCATAGCGATCAGTGGAAGTAATTCCCATACCTCAGCACTTCTAGGGGAATCCACACTTGTTGAGTAGCAGAGTTGCCAGTTGACTCAATTCTCATTCAGATGCACTGACCCACAGAAGGAAATTCCTGAGGATAACCCCTAAACAGTCAATAGAGACCCTCACACATATGCAATGGCACTACATTCTTAGGGGCTTACAAAGGAATATCCAACAGACATCCATCACCACCCAGTGCACTCAGATATAAGCCCACTGGCCTGCAACCTGAGAAATCCAGAGGGGCAGCAGAGCCACATGACACCCCTGAGGCCCACATCACACAGTATCAAACAGACTACAGTTCTCTACCTTAGGTCATCACACCCACATATTCTGAAATATATACAGGGGAGCCCAGCTTTTCTCCAGTAAGGCATACAACACTGCACCTGCTGATAGAATGACCTGACTACTAAGTAACAGACAATTAGGAACCATCTCCTCTGACCCAACAGAAAACTAGTAAGTACCTGAACACACCACAGATTGGATGGGGACTCCTAGAATTGTATCGGAGATAAGCATATGTGCCCGTAACCTGAATACCCAGGGATTTTGGAGGTAAACTGTGGAGTGATGAGTATCTTCCAAATCCTTTTGAAATCCAAATCAGGAAGACACAATAAGAAATTTCCCACTTTGGCATGGATTATCATAAATAGTTCTAATGCTAATTTTGATTCTTACAGATATTACTTTTCATACTGAATAGACAGATACTCCCCCTACTATTTAATATTTCTACTCTCAACACATTTGATTGTATCCATCTAATTTTTTAAAGCATTAACTGGAATCATTCTTTATATATTTTCCTATCTCAGGTTTATATTTGCTCTTCTTAATCTTTTTCATCTTGCATTACCTGTTCCTGCTTCAAATCTCCCCACATTATTACTTCGTTTTATCATACTTTGTACTTTTCCTTTCTATCTTTTCTGGTTTTTTTTTTTTTTTTCCCATTGCCCATTTTTCTCTCTTCCCCTTTCAAACCCCTAATTTATGTAACAGTAATTTCACTAACTTTCTAATAACTAACTTCTCAACTTATTCCAGAATATGACTATAATTTTATACTTAGAGGAAGAACTGTGGAGAACATTTTCAATAAGTATTTTTTACCTAAGTTTTATTAGTATATGGCTTCACTCTGAAGTGATTATAGTTATAGAGTTTAGCATCTTCACCTCAAAGTGGTAGCATAGCGGAGTATAAATGTTGAGTGGAAATATCAGATATTCACCCAGCCTGGGCTCCTACTATGATTTGAATGTAAGGTGTCCTCCAAAACTCACTCATGTGTGAGATCATGGGAGAAGGTTTTGAGGTGAAATAATTGTGTTTTGAGAGCCTTAATCCAATCAGTGAATTAATCCCCTTTTTGGGATTATCTGAGTGATGTTTATAGGCTAGAAGGGTATGACTGGAAGAGGTTGGTGTCTGGGGGCATGCCTTTTGGGTTTTGTCCTGGGCAAGTGGAACTCTCTCTGCTTCTGGATAATATCCTAAGCTATTTTCCTCCAACACACACTTCCACCATGATATTGTGCCTCGCCTTGAGCTCCAAGGAATGGAGTCAACAATCTATGGACTAAGACCTCTGAAACTATGAGCCCCCAAATAAACTTTTCCTCCTTTAATTGTTCTTATGAGATCTTTTGATCACAGTGGCAAAAAATCTGATTAAAACAGAAATTGGTACCAAGAGTGGGGTCATTGCCGTGACTAACCTGACCATGTAGTTCAGGAGATTTTTGAGCTTTTTAGAATTTGTGGGAGAAATTTTGGAAAGTTTAGATAAGAAAACTGGGAAATCTTTAGACTATTGTAAGTGGATTTTAATAGGAAATTCTGGTGAAAGCTCAGAAGATCATAATGCTGATATAACTACGGACTGTAAAGACAGGACTCAAGAGGATTCAGAAGAAAAGGAAGACATAATTGGTAATTGTACGAGAAGCCAGTTGCATCACATTCTGGCTAAGAATTTGTCTACATTTTGCCTATGACCTGAGACTTTCTTTGAGAGTGATTATGAAAATAATGAACTACTTAATCTGATGGAAGCAATTTCTAGGAAGCAAAATATTCAGATAATAGCATGGGTCTTGCTGGTGGATTTTAGTCAAGTTTATTGTGATATTCAGGAACTGAAAGCAGAGCAGAAAGACTTTAAAAACTTGGACTTGAAAGTTTTGAGTAAAATGGGCTAAGAAAGTTACAGTTGTTAAAGACATTAGTGCCACTAAAGATATGCTAGAGACTATGCCCAGAAGAAAAAATAGAAAAGATGGCTTGAGGGCATCTTAGGAATTGACCCATCTCAGGCTCAAGGGAGCAAAAGTAAAAATTCCTTGGAGAAGAGATCAAGGGGCACCCTACTTGCATAGGGTTGCCTAGGAAGTTGTT
This sequence comes from Sciurus vulgaris, assembly GCF_902686455.1. Classification (NCBI taxonomy): domain Eukaryota; kingdom Metazoa; phylum Chordata; class Mammalia; order Rodentia; family Sciuridae; genus Sciurus; species Sciurus vulgaris. The sequence goes on from NC_136472.1 coordinate 79,888,304, forward strand.
TTACCATGTTCAGCCACCCAGGTACTCAAAGGTTGCAACAATTGTGGTTCCTGGAAACTTGGCTACTGCTTGAGATAATGGCAAATCTTGGTGATAACCACACGGTGCTGATTCTGCATGATTGTAGGATACTGGACCTAGGGGTAATGGAGATTCCCATCAAGACTTTAAAGGAAGGCCTGAGAGAACAGACAAAGTGCAGCAGAGTCAGAGTCCCTACAGGCTTCCCCCAATAGGGCAATGCGTGAAGATGTGAGGAGAAAGCCAAAGCTTCAGTGGACATCCCAGAGATTAAGAAATGCCAGTAAAGTAGAACTTCTGCTGAGGAAAGCTGCTCCAAAAATTGAGCAGAGACAAGTCAAAAGAGAGGCCATGTGGGCTGCAACCAGCAAATACATAGGAGCAGAGATCCAGAAGACTTGTAGAGAAAATATGATGCTATGTGCTCCAGACACCAGACATGGAACTACAGGACTTGTGTGCCCAACTGGATTTCTGTCCTGCTTTGGTTCTATCTCTTCTTTCTGTGCCCCTATTTTCCTATATTAAAATGTTTATTCTGTACCTTTATACAGTGGATACATGTAACTTGCTTTTGACTTTTGTAGGAGTTCACACTGAGATTTTGCCTTGAGCCTCAGAGAAGACTTTGGACTTGGACTTTTGGGCAATCCTGGAACTGTTCATACTATGGTGACTCTTGGAAATGGACTAAATATATTTTGCACTGTGAGGTGAACATGAGCTTCTGGGGGCCGGGGGTGGAATGTCATAGTTTGAATGTGAGGTTTTCTCCAAAAGCTAGGGTGTGAGATGATACAAAAGGTTTAGAGTTGAAATGATTGGGTTATAAGAACTTTAACCCAACCAGTGCACTAATTCTTTTTCAGGGATAAACTAAGTGGTGATTATAGGCAGGTAGGGTGAGGCTGGAGGTGGGTACCTGGGGGCATGCCTTTGGGGTTTGTCCTGAGTGGAACCATGAGCCCCCAAATAATATTCTCCTCCTATAATTGTTCTTGCTGGTCTTTTGGTCACAGCAGTGAAAAAGCTGACTAAAACAGCTACTAAGAGAAAGAAGCTCACAAAATAATCTCTTTCATAAAAGTAGAATTGATAATCATTCCAGCAAATGGATAGACATACAAACAATGTGAAAAGGCAAGGGATCAAACCACTACAAACAGCCTACAACACTTCAACAACTAGTCCCTTGACTTCACAGGGAGGAAATGTTGATGAAAGAATTTAGAAATTTCATAGTTCAAGTGTTCAATGAAGTAAAAAAAGATGTAAGGAACTAATTAAGAGAGGAAATATAGGAAATAAAAGATCATTTAAACAAAAATATAGAGATTCTGAAAAAGAACCAAAGAAAAACCTTGGAAATGAAAGACTCAATGATCAAAAAATTCAGTTGAAAGCATGATCAATAGATTAGACCACTTAGAAGACAAAATCTCAGGAAGTCAAGGATAAAGAAAAATGTTAAGAAACCATGATCAGAATATACAAGAAATTTGGAGTAACATTAAGAGATCAAATATAAGAAATATTTGTGTAGAAGAAGGCACCAAAATAAAACAAAGGAATGCACAAGCTTTTCAGTGAAAAACTATCAGAAAATTTTCAAACCTTAGGAATGCAATGGAAATACAAATACAAGGGCGTTTGGAATCCCCAAACAGGTAACATCAAAAAGATTCTAACACATTATTATTAAAATGCCTAACACAGAAAATAAGATAGAACTTTAAAAGCCAAATGACAAAAATGGCAGGTCACATTTAGATGTAGGTCAATTTGGATTTCAACTGATTTCTCAGCCCAGACCCTAAAAGACAGAAGGTCTTGGAATAATATCTACTAAGCCCTGAAGGATAACAGATATAAACCAAGATTACTACATTCAGTAAAACTGTCCTTCAGAATTAAATATGAAATAAAAAACAATCTACGATTAAGCAGAAACTACAATTCTTAATCACAAATCCAGTACTACAAACTTACTCAAAGATACATTTTATACAAAAGAAATGAAAAATAAAATATCACACCCAGCATATGGAAAAATCTCACTAGAAGAACAGTCAACTAAAGGAGAATCAAGTCTGAAGTAAGCATTAAAAACAAGTCAAACTAGCAGAAAATAAAAATCATCTGTCTGTAATAACATGGAATATAAATGGTCTAAACTATTCAGTCAAAAGATATAGTTTGGCATAATGGATTGAAAAACAAGACTCAACCACACACTGTTTAAAAGACAGTCACAAACAAAGATATCTACAAGCCACAGGTAAAAGGATTGGGAGAAAAAGATAATGCCACATAAATGGAGAGCGAAAGCAAGAAAAAGCAGCTACTCTCATTTCTGACAAATAGACTTCAAGACAACATTAATCAGAAGAGTGAAAGAAGGTCAATCTATGTTGGCTAAAGGAATCATCCAACAAGAAGTTGTAATGATTTTAAATATTTATGTCCTAAATTTTGGTATATCTACATAGTAACACAAACCCTACTCAATATAAATAATCAAATGCACCCCAGTACAATAATATTGGGTGATTCTGAACACCAATATATAGATCACCCAGACATAAACAAAGTAAAATCTCTCCAGACTTAAAAATACTATTGATCAAATGAACCTAGACAACATCTACAGAATATTTCATCCATCCACTGAATAAACATTCTTCTCAATGGCACTTGCAAACGTCTCTAAAATAGACCATATCTTAGAACACAAATAAAGTCTTAGCAAGTACAAAAAATAAAAATGTTTCTTTCCATCCTATTAGATCATAATGTAAGGAAATTAGAAATCAATAACAAGATTTTTAAAAAATCATTTTAATACCTGAGGATGAAATAACATACTTTTGCATGAGTAATCAATCATAGAAGAAATCCAGGAAGTTAAAAAAAAGTTCAAAATAAATAAAAGCAGAAATATGACATATCAAAATCTCTGGGACAGTCCAAAGGCAGTTCTAAAAGAAAGGTTTATATCACTGAGTGCCTACATTTAAAAAAATAAAAATCAACCTAGCATGGTGGTTCATGCCTGGAATTCCAGCAGCCCAGGAAGGCTGAAGCAGGAGGCATTAATCTTCTTCTCAGCAAACTAAACAACCAATAATGTGAAGAGAGAGCCTACAGATAGAGAGATAATCATTCCCACTTGCACCTCAGATAAAGCATTAATCTCTAGGATATACAAAAAACTCAACACCAGAAAAACAAATGACCTAGTCAATAAATGGGCTAAGGAACTGAACAGACACTTCTCAGAAGATATACAATCCATCAACAAATACATGAAAAAATGTTCAACATCTCTAGCAATTAGTGAAATGCAAGTCAAAAGTACTCCAAGATCTCATCTCACTCCAATCAGAATGGCAATTATCAAGAATACAAGCAAAAATAAATTTTGGCGAGGTGTGGGGAAAAAGGTACACTCATACATTATTGGTGGGAATGCAAAATGGTGCAGCCATAATGGAAAGCAGTATGGAGATTCCTAAGAAAACTTGGAATGGAACCACCATTTGACTTAGCGATTCCACTCTTCAAATGATTTAAACCAAATGATTTTAAATCAGCATACTGAATGAATCAAACAACATTACTGTATGTAAATTTATGATTACACAAATGGTATGCCTTTACGCCATGTACAAACAGAGAAACAACATGTATCCCATTTGTTTACAATAAAAAAAAATCAGCATACTACAGTGACACAACCACATCAACAGATTAGGAGAAAATCAATAGCTAAACTATAGAACCAACCTAGGTGCCCTTCAACAGATGAATGGGTAAAGAAAATGTAGTATATATGTGCCATGGAATATCACTCAGTGTTAAAGAATGAAATCATGACATTTGCTGGTAAATGGATGGAGTTGAAGAATATCATGCTAAGCAAAATAAGTCAAACCCAAAACACCAAAGGCTGAATGTTTTCTCTGATATGCAGATGCTAATTCTCAATAAGGGGTGTGGGTGCTAGGGAAGAATAGAATTAGTTTACATTAGATGGAGGGCAGTGAAGGGAGGAGAATAGATATGGGAGCAGGAATGACAGTAGAATGAAACAGACCTTATTACCTCACGTACATATATGACTGCATGACTGATGTGATCCCACAATATGTATAATCAGAAAAATAAGAAATTACACTTCATGTGTGTATGATTTATCAAAATATGTAAATGTATTCTACTGTCATGTACAACTAATTAAAACAAATAAAAAAGAAATTAAATTAAATTATGGCATTCGTTGGTGAAATAAGCCATATTCAGAAAGTGAAGGGTTGAATGTTTTCTTTCAAATGCAAAAACTATAGCAAAGTAAGGGAAAGTGTTTATGGGGTGGGGAGTCCCATGAAGATTTGAAGGGCAATCAGTGGAGTAGAGCAAGGGAATGGAGGGGGAGGAAGCGGGGTTGGGAAAAGGCTAGAACTGTCAATAAAACTGACCAAACTATGCTACACACATATATACATATACCACAGTGAATTCCATCTTTATGTAGATCTATAAAGCAACCATTTAAAAACAATAAATATGTAGAAAGAAGAACAGTAGAGTAGAGGAAGAACAGGGAAAAGGAGGAGGAGAGAGGAAGTGTAAGTACTTGGAACTAAAATGGATCAAAATATATTCCATGCTTGTAAGATTATGTCAAAATGAACTCCAACATTATAGTATAACTATGACGCACTAAGAAAAATATTTTAATAAACAAAAAATAAATATTGTATTGTGACATTCTCCCTGACTGCAGTATCAATAAAATTGTTTGTTTATGTTTTCATTTGAGAACAGAGCTTTCTGTTCTTCATATAAGAAAAAGAGGATGAAATCTAGTTGGACAAATGAAGGCTTTGTTTCTCCAGATAGAGGCTCCTTCAATTGCAGGAGGAAGAAAGGGAGATAATATGGTACAGACACAGTACCAGGCCATTCCATGATTTGGCCTCAAGAAGATTGGCATACACTCCACAGCAGTTTGCCCCTTCCCCTTCCCATCTCTGACTCAGCTGAGCTTAGAGTCGCCTAGTATGGAATCAATTTTAAAAGGTAGCTATGTATAAAGATGTGGATCAAAACATCTGAGGGGGGAGAGAGGTCTATATTTCCCCTTGATTTTTTTTTTTTAAAAAGATGCTTTTATTTCAGATTTTTTTATTTTTTATTGTTTTATTTATATTTTACTGGTTCTTCTTAGTTATACGTGACAGTAGAATCTTTTCAATAAATTTTTACAAGCATGGAATATATCTTATTCTAATTAGGACCCTACTCTTGTGGGTGAGAATGATAGTGAAATTCACTTATGTATTTTCATGTGAACATAGGAAAATTATGTTAGATTTATTCTACTATTTTTCCTATTCCTATCCCTTTTCCTTCCTTTCATTCTGCTTCTGCTTTGTCTAATCTATTGAACTTCTCTTCTTCCCCTTCCCCCTGCCTTTATTGTGGTTTAGCTTCCGCATATCATTGAAAAACTGGTTTTGGAGAGGATTGGCTTGTTTTACTTAGCACGATAGTCTCCAGATTCACCCATTTACTGGCAAATGTCATATAGTCACTCTTTTTTGTACTGAGTAATATTCCATTGTGTATATATACCACAATTTCTTTATCTATTCATCTGTTGAAAAGCACGTAGGAGGGCTCCATAGCTTAGCTATTGTGAATTGTGCTGCTATAAACATTGATGTGCTGAGTCACTGTACTATGCTGATTTTAAATCCTTTGAATAGATGCCAAGGAGTTAGATAACTGGGTCAAATGATGGTTCATTTCTAGTTTTCTAAAGAATCACCGCACTTTCCATAGGGGTTACACCAACTTGCAGTCCCATCAATGTATGAGCATGCCCTTTTCCCCACATTCTCACTGACATTTGTTGTTTCTTGTATTCTTTTATTGTTGCTCTTTTTAGATATACATGACAGTAAAGTGTTTTTTGACATATTATACATACATGGAGTATAACTTATCCTAATTAGGATCCCATTCTTGTGTTCTTATAATTGCCATTCTGACTAGAGTGAGATGAAATCTCAGTGTAGTTCTAATTTGCATTTCTCTAACACTAGGATAATGAACATAATTTCATATATTTTTGACTATTCACATTTCTTCTTTTGAAAAGGTTCTGTTCAGTTCCTTTGCTCGTTTATTGATTGGGTTATTCGTTTCTTTGCTGTTAAGCTTTTTGAATTCTTTGTATAGTCTGGAAATGAATGCCCTATCTGAGCTGCAGGGGGCAAAGATTTTCTCCCATTCTGTAGGCTCTTTCCTCAGGCTCTTGATTGTTTCCTTTACTGTGAAAAAGCTTTTAGTTTGATGCCATTTCATTTACTGATTTTTATTTTATTTTCTGTACTTTAGGAGTCTTGTTAAGGAAGTCAGTTCCTGAACCAACATGTTGAAGTGATGGGCCTACGTTTTCTTCTAGTATATACAGGGTTTCTGGTCTGCTTCCTAGGTCTTTGATACACTTAGAGTTGATGTTTGGGCAGGGTGAAAGGGGTTAGCCTTCATTCTATTACATGTGAATTTTCAGTTTTCTCAGAGCAATTTGTTGAAGAGGCTATCTTCTTTGTGTTTTGGCACCCTTATCTAGTGTGAGGTAGCTATATTTCTGTGGGTTTGTGCTTGTGTCTTCCATTTTGTTCCATCTGTCTTCTTGCCTATTTTTGTGCCAATACCACACTATTTTTGTTATTATAGATCTGTAATATAATTTAAGGTCTGGTATTGTGATGCCTCCTGTTTGGTTTTTTCTAAGGATTGCTTAAACTATTCTTGGCCTCTTATTTTTCCAAATGAATTTCATGACTGCTTTTTCTATTTCTATGAAGAAGGTCATTGAAATTTTGATGGGAATTGCATTGAATCTGTATAGCACTTTTGGTAGTATGGCCATTTTGACAATATTAATTCTGCCTACATCCAAGAACATGGGAGGTGGGAGGTCCTTCCATCTTCTAAGGTCATCTTCAAGTTCTTTCTTTAGTGTTCTGTAGTTTTCATTGTAGAGATCCTGTACCTCTTTGTTAGATTGAGTACTAAGTATTTTATTTTCTTGAAAGATTTTATGAATGAGATGGTTTTCCTAATTTCTTTTTCAGCAGATTCATCATTGGAGTATAGGAATTCAAATGACTTATGGGTGTTAATTTTATATCCTGCTACTCTACTAAATTCATCTATGAGTTCTAAAAGTTTCCTGGTGGAGTTTTTGGGGTCTTCTAAATGTAGAATCATTTCACTGGCAAACAGATAAGTTTGAGCTCTTCTTTTTCTATTTGTGTCCCTTTAATTTCTTTCTTTTGTCTAATTGCTCTGGCTAGAGCTCCAAGGACTAGGTCGAATCCAAGTGTAAAAGTGGGTATCCTTGTCTTGTTTCTGTTTTTAGAGGGAATGTTTTCAGTTTTCCTCCATTTGGGATGATGTTGGCCTTGGGTTTGTCATATACAGCTTTTAAAATGTTCATGTATGTTCCTTCTATCCCTAGTTTTTCCAGTGTTCTAAACATGAATGGATACTGTATTTTGTCAAATGCTTTTTCTGCATCTACTGAGATAATCATGTGATTCTTGTCTTTAATGTGATGAAATACACTTATTGATTTCTGTATGTTGAACCAAACTTGCATCCCTGGGAAGAAATACATTTCATCATGGTGCACTTCTTTTTAATGTGTTTTTATGTGTGATTTGCCAGTATTTTATTAAGAATTTTTGCACTTGTGTTCATCTCATCAGGGATATGGTCCAAAGTTTTCTTTTCTTCATGCGACTTTGTCTGGTTTTGATATCAGGTTGATGTGAGCTTCATAGAATGAGTTTGGAGGAGTTCCCTCCTTTTCTATTTAGTGAAATAATTTGAGGAGGATTAGTGTTAGTTCTTCAAAAATCTGGTAGAACTCAGCTGAAAATCCATTCAGTCCTGGGCTTTTCTTTTTTGTTGTTGTTGTTGTTGACAGTAAGCTTTTGATGGCTTCTTTGATTTCATTACGAAATTGCTCTGTTTAAATTTTCTATATCCTCCTGGATAAATTTGGGCAGAATTTCTCAATGCCTTCAAGATTTTCTAGCTTATTGGAGTACAAATTTTCAAAGTAGTTTCCAATTATCTTGATAGTCTCAGTTAGATATCTGGCTCAGAATAACAGAAGACAAGGAACTGCGAGGCTACACATCCCTCTGTTCAGGTGCCTTATCAAAATTACTAACTTGACAAAGTGGTCCTAGAGTTTATGTCAAAGGAAAAATAAGAGGAATAACCTAAAAAGTTTTGGTACAAATTTAATGGGTAATAAACACATAGATTTTTTTTTAAAAAGAGACTGCCTAAATATAACCCTATTGTTCACATTATAAGGGGTATCGTAAATGAAGAAATCAAAAAATACTCAACACAAAGAACCAGGACAACAAATTTAAAGCTCATTGAAGTTAGATCTTAATCTCCTACCACACTACAAAAGAAATCCTTAGTGTTTTAAAAAGCCAAGTGTAGTTTTATTCAGCCATAACAATAAATAAAATTATGTCATTTGAAGGAAAATGGGTGGAACGTGAGACCATTATATTGAATAAAATAAGCCAAGCTCAGAAGGTCAGGGATCATGTTTTCTCTCATATGTGAAAGCAAGAGAGGGAAAAGAAAGAAAACTAGGAGGGCATCTTGTATGAAATTAAAGGGAGGTCAGAAGGACAGAGGAAATGTATCAGGGAGTGGGCGGAGTTGGGAGGAGGAATAGAGAGCGGAGAAGTGCAGGGTAGTGGTATTGGCTAAATTATATTGTTAAGCTGAGTCCATGTATGAATGTGTAACAACAAATTCCACCATTTTGTTTAACTATAAAGCACCATTAAAAATTTCAGGGGGGAAAAAAAAGCCAAATGGTACATGTACCCATAATCCTAGACACTCAGTAGGCTAAAACAGAGGATCATGGATTAGAAACCAACCTGTGTAACTTAATCAGACCCTATCTCAAAAAAAAAAGCCACACGTAAAGTTAAAACTCATTAATATTTTAAAACAGACATTTTAAGATGTATCTTAAAATTTCGAAAAAGAAATATAAAATCAAAGAAACCACAATGTCAATTAGCAATAGTATTAACTGCATATAAATCAGACTTCATATCAGACTTCAACTACATATCAGACTTTTCACATCACAAGTTGTAACCAAAATGAAGGAAACAATCAGAAAATAACATTTGAAATATTTACTATAAATTTTTATAATCTTGAAATATAGAAGCTTACACAAATAAATATGAAGAAAACCAAAACTCCAATAAAAATATAAATGAGGTATAGAAACATAATTCACACAGAATATAAATATTTAAAGAATAAAACTGACCAATATTCAGACAAGAATGTCATTATTTCTAGTCATCATGAAAATAGAAGACAATTATGAAAGTGACACACTCTAAAAGCATTTTAACTGATAATGCTCAGGATTGTAGTGAATCAAACATTTAAAGATACCATTGGTGGGTCAGTCACGGAGGCGCAAGCCTATAATCTCAGCAGCTTGGGAGGTCAATTCAAGAGGATTAAAGCTAGCCTCAGCAACTTATCAAGGTCCAAGCAACTCAGTAAGACCTTATCTCTAAATAAAATATTAAAAAGGGCTGGGGATGTGGTTTAGAGGTTAAGCACCCCTAGGTTCTATCCCCAATGCCAAAAATATTTTAAAATACCACTGGTGGGAATATTACCAAAATCTTGGTATATATAGAAATATCCTACCTGTGCTAAGAATCACACTGATGTTTTTCATAGCTATGCCTCAACAATCCTCTTTGTAGAAATATACTCCAAAGGGATGTCTTAAAAATCAATTTATAAACAATATTCAACACAGCATTATTTAAAAGTGCAAAGATTCAGAGACAACTTTAGTACCTAGTTATAGGGAAATAATTACATTACTCATGGAAGATTAAACATAAGTCAGAATATGCTTTGAATACTCTCCTAAATTTTGGCAAGTTTTTACATTAGGAGTGCTACCTCCTAATATAGAAGCAAAAACTAGCATTCCCAGACACCCTGTCACTTAGATGCAGGTGTGGGACTCATATCAAGAAATGGAGGAAATGAGCAGCATTCGTAGGCCCCAAGACATGAGAAAAACAATCTTCAGCAAGCTCAGTAAAGAATATGCTCAGTTCTTCAGTGATGGTAGCAGTGGAACACAGTAAGTGACTTTGAAGTTAAAAGTTTAATTTAGCTAGACTTTCCTAAACATCAGATTACAGATAAAAGTGATTACAGACCAGCTATAAAGAGACCCTGAATGGCTTTGGAATAATTATAACTATTTAGCATTAATTCTAAAATTGGCCCATTCACTTCCTTTTAATCTCTTTCAATTATCATGACAATTCTTACTTATTCAAATGCATTGTTCCCTACATAAGCAAATGGAATATTTCCATAAGTTCTTACACTGATGACAACTGAACAATTTCAACTTAGGTCAGTAATGAGAGATTCAGGTGTCTGAGCATCTCCTATTTAGAATTAAGAAGCATGGGATCCATTAACCTGAATTTTCTTCTTAAATTCTCATAATTACCCAGAAAATTGGATACTAACATCCCCATTTTACAAACAAGGAAGCTAAAGATGCCTGAAGAATCAGCTAAGTCATTCTTCTAGTTGAAAAGAGAGTTGACCTTCATAAGAACAGTTATGTCCATTTTCCAGATGAGGAAAAAGAGCCAAAACCACAAGCTGGGATATGGTCGATCCAGGTTCAATCCCAGATCAATTGCTATTTTATCATCATTTAGTATAGTGATATATACACAGTGAGCTGTCAATTCCTGATAGTTTTCATTATTATTAAGATTTGAACTAATATCTGTCTCTAAAATTCACCTGCATCAGAACCTATCACACTGCCTCCTAAATTTCACTGGGGTTGGTAGAAACACATATGTACTCAGTAATAAAAAAATATTCCATAGATTTGAAGCCCCTTGGGCATTGATATAGGCTCAATTCCAGATTGAAGTCATATTTATTCAGAGTTAGATTGAAATTGCACAGGGTTGATAATACATTACACAGGAACTACTCCAAACAACTCTTCACCTTCCATGGTAAGTGAAATGAAAATGATTTCTAGTTGGTAATTTATGATTGTTAATTTACCTTACCAATATTTTATGAATATGTATTGAATAATTCTATGTCAACAATTTGTTGTAAATAAAAGGATGATTGATATTCAGCAAAGCCACACAATCAATTTTTGATCTCCTGCCTGAAACACAATGTCACTTTGTGATTGTTTGATTTGCATTGACATTTAATGTCTGTTTTGTGACGTTCCAGTGATGATGGAGGGCTGGTACTGCTCCAACAGCCCACGCCTCCATTATACCAACAGAACCAGGCACACTCAGGCACATTGGAGAAAGTAAACAAAACAAAAAAAAAAAAAAAAAAAAACAGGGCTTCCAGACTTTTAGTGCCAGACTGCATGGGTTCTAATCTCAGTACTATAATATTACTAGTTGGGTGACCTTGGACAAGCTATATCACCCTGCAACTCTAAAGTAGGGTAATAATAGTACATTCTGCATCAGTTTATGAAATCTGAAGAGCTAAAATTTCTAAAGCATTTAGGAAAGGGCCCGGCTTGTAGAAATTGCTATGCAAATATTACCTAATATAGCAATCATTCACCATCAGAGTACTTTGGAAAGGTGAAATTTATACTGCTGCACAGGCATATGTCTGATATTATGTTAGAATGTGTGTTAGAATTATTTTCACTGGTATGAACCTTAGCTAGGAAAGGTGGTGATTATTAGTGCATACCTGGGTTTGAATCAGCATTCCTTTTGTATGTGACCTAGCGAAAGTTATTTACCTTCCCCAAGTCTCAATTTTCCTATATGTAAAATATGGATGATAATATTAAAGATTCAAAGTAGTGATTATTATAGGACATATACATCGGTTAACCCAAAATAAAGTATGCATTCCATAAATGCTGATTTTTCTGGATTATTCATTTAACAATTAAATGTCTTTTCAAAGCTTTCTATATGCCATATGCTTGAAATAGGGAAGAAAAATTTATTACTTTCCTTATGAAGTCTACAGTGTATTGAGAAAGAAAGCTGGTCTGGTAAGTGCTATACCTCACATAAGAGCATGATGCTATGGGATCACAGCAAAAGGGCACCCAAATCAGCCGCAGTGCAGGTAAGGTGGGGCTGGACAAGGAAGAGGATGGGAAATTTGAGTTATGAGGGGTTGAATTATAAATAATTATCAGATTGACAAGGTGGAATTACAAGGAAAGAATGACCAAAATCAATAAGTAGTCAGAAAACAGTTTGAGAATCTATAAACAAAATTAACAGATAGAAGGAAAGGGTTTGTAAGTGTTATTTCCTGGTCTCCTCCAGTAAGACTGCCTTTGTTCACTATTATATCCAGGTGCGTAGCAAGAGCCTGGAACATATACAGTAGTCCACAAATGGTGATTAAATGGTCTTTATCTTTCTTTGCCTTGTTCTAACTAAAGTTACACATATCTTTATTTCTCCATCTTTAACTTTTAATTCTAACCTCAGCCTTTTATTTCCCTAAATCTATGATTTAGATGTTTATTTTAGCTCCCCAATCATCATTTAGGTGGTTCAAATTCACCAAGCTTGTTCTTACAGTCAGTCCTGTGTTCCAACTGTTTCCACTGCCTGGAAGGCCCTTCCCTTGATTTTAGATGGTTAATTCCATCTTTTTATTTAGATCTTGGCTTAAATTCTCATTCATAATAGACTGTTTGTTACTTGGTAGTATTTTTGTTGCTATTAGCATTGTTGTTTTGCATCTCTTACTATGCCTCATAATGATGCATTTGTTTATTTTGTACATTATTTAATTCCTGTCTTCATACTGGACTGCAAGTCTCACAGGGGAAGAAAACATGCCTTTTTTGTCACTAATTTTCACCTAGAAGAAGGTCATAAATAAACCAAATACTCAATAACTATTATCAAAAGACTAAATTTGTAACCTCATTGACTACATATGCTTGCCTCTGCAATTTTATTTCTTGTTCAAGATTTTTTTCACTTTTTTTAAACATTATTAACATTTAAGTATAATGAACTTTTATGTCATTATTTTTATTCTGTTACTATACGGTGCTCATTATTTAATTCATTCATTTCATTAAATAAATATGGTGAATTTCCCTGCCCCTTTATTATTTCTCAGAGAATCTTCCCATAATTCTGCTTAATATAAGTGGGGCTATAGTGAACTCCTCCCCACTGGGCTACAGTTGATTGAACCCATGTGACACCTGGCTCGAGGCTAGGCAACCCATTTGACTAACCAGCAACCTAGTCAGCATACCCTTTCCCTCTTGGAAATCTCCACCAAGCTGCTGCAAGGGGATGAGATCATGGAAGATTAGCATCAGCAGCCAGACTCTCCTTGTATGTGTCAACTAGGAAGAAGCATGAGCTCCTATTCAGAAACAAGCATGGGAGCAGGATGGGTATACAAAGAGAGGTAGAGACTAAGACGCAGGGAGTTCCCCAGTTGTGTCTACAGAGATTTCTGTGAGGTTTCTCTGGGTCCTTCCAACAGCTCTCTTTTTTATATCTACTTAGAGTAAGTTTGGATTCCATGAATCCCAAAGATCCCCAACTAAGACGATCACCCTGTAGAAGGCAGATGGAAAAGGAGAGATCAGAGAGGACCATAAAGGAAGCCCTGGTCTGAACCCAGTGAGGACAGGCTCACCCACTGTCCTTGGTCCTTCCACCACCTAGAACCCACGTTTTCCTCAGCAGTAATAACATTATCCTGGGTTACTAAAGGAAGTTCCTAGGCTCTGCTGATACATAGATATGAGGAGAACATGAGACAGGAGATTGAGCTGACATGTGCATTGATGTTTTTATTAGTAACTAACTGACGGTTAGAAGAAAGTGAAAAGTTATATTCACATTTATTCAGGCTTTTGGAATATGGAGGGATGGTTAGAAAATATATTAGATGTGACCTTTATCCTTCCAGAAAGGGTAAAAGCCATAGTAAGTTAATCTCCCAGGTACCAAAGAAGTAATGAATTTCAAAAGTCCATGGATCTTTGTCTATTCAAAGACATCTTCTGGGGATTATTTTTTTTTTTTTCTTATTTCTTGAGGTCTTTTCCTCAGTATCAAGATTTTCTAACTATATTGAAGGAACTTTCTTTTCAACTGTACGTGTTTAAAATCAGTTTCTCCCTGCCACATTTTCTCTGGGCTTCCTTGATTTTTTGGGGGGGAGGAGGAGGAGAAATAGAAGAGGAAACAGGAGAAAGTAGTGACAAGGGAGCACTTCAGTAGTGTTACCACACCCTCCCCATTACATAATGCAATTCTGAATGTGAGCTCTAGCAGAGCAAGGGTTTGTCTATTTGTATGGCCAGCTCCTGGAAGAGTACAAAGTATATCCTAGGCTTTTGATACATTTCGATTGTTATTAATGTTACTGTTAAAAACGATTATGAAACAGCCCTCTGACCACTAAAGCATAAAAGTACAACAGAACTTTCATGTTTTGCAACCAGACAAAGAGCATAGTTGTGTTTCCCTAACTATTGTGAAGAGTTGCAATAACATACATGGTTACAGTTTATAAATCACAACTATCTTTTAAAACATTTTTATATAAAAAACTCTTGAATTATGCACTGAATTTTTCCCATTGTTTTGGAGATTTAATTGTGCTTTCTGCACTACGATTTACTATAAAATTTATTTCCTAAGAAACTATGCTCTGAAGGCTGGGAACATGACTCGGTGGTAGAATGCATATCTAGCATGCATCAGGCCTCAGTTCAATCCCCAGAACCATAAAAAAATGAAGAAGAAATTATGCTCTGAAATATGGATGCAAATGTAGGTTATACTAAAACACCATCTAAAAGCATAAGGAAAAAACGTACAAGCTGATTATGACAAAATTGTAAATAAACCCATGAGTTTTAGATGCAGCTCAGTAGTGGAGAATTTGTCTAACATGCTCTAGACTTTAGGTTTCTTCCCCAGCAGTTAACAAAAGGAAAAAGAAAAAAAAGAAAAAAGAAACATAGAAACAAAGAAAAACGTCATAAACCCCAAATCAAAAGGCTGGAAGTGAGGACATTTACTCCAATCTTCTAGCTTCTAACATATGAAAAAGGATCCATAGAGTTGATGATATGAAGATTTTAAATTTCTTAAGTTTCAATAACAAATTTTTAAAATATAATTAAAGGAAGAATAAAATGGTGTGGAATGTTTACAAGAAACATTATTTATGGAAATAACTATTAGATCTAAAGAACTTATAAAGTAAAAAAACCACTGGAGTCATAATAGATTGAAGAACAAAAGATACAAATGAAACAAGTCACAAAAGAGGAAAAACAACTAACAAACTTCAGTAAAATAATTCAGTTATAGCAATATAGTGATTAATCATATCGACGTGAGGTAACATCTTTCATATTATATATTTCTTTAGTGAATTTACACATTGCTAACTGGAAAGGAATAAAGCATAACTCTTCTATATGGTTTGTACTCTTTTATACTGTTTCCTGTCTTTGGAAAAACACTAGAAATCAAGGGCATGAAAACAATCTTATTGACACTAATCATATCTCTAGAATTCAAAATATAGAAAAAGTCCAATCCAAGAAGAAGTTAATCATAGAATTACTTATACTGATGACAAAAATGGAAATAAGCATCATAATTATTCAACCCTAGGAGATGATGAAGTAAATTCTGATATGGGTTTACTGAAATATTATTCAGTCATTAAAAATTCAGGATTTGAATACTGCTCAAAATGCAAACCAACCATTAACTGAACAAAGTCAGATATAAAAATATCATGTGGGTTTTTAACAGTTCTCCAACATAAATTAAAACAAATATTCACAACAATTTCTGAGATGTGACACACCAAATAGTAACAGCAGAAATAATAGCATAAAAATCAAGCTAGGAACAGAGATCAATTCCATTCAAACTGACACAAGCCCACATCCAAAGAGCCAGGAAATTATTAGCTATCAGAAACAAATGAACAACTGGATAAGCAAATAAATATAGTTTAAACGTAAAAATTCAAAAATATAATGAAATGATGGCTCAATACTTCCACAGGCCACAGAAAATTTCTGTGATGGGATCCTAATTAGAATAAGTTATACTCCATGTATGTACAATATGTCAAAATATACTCTACTGTCCTGTATATTTAAAAAGAACAAATTTTTTAAAATTACAAAAAAAATTTTTTAAAGACAAGAAACGGCAAGGATGGGAAAGCAAATTTTCATCTCTGTATTTTGAAGCCTCAAGCAAAATTGACAGTTCAGTCTTCCTTATTCTTTCATATGCTGTTAATTTATCCTGACATGAGTGGCGATCCACAATATTTTTGCAAAACTATAAGCCAGTAAGAAAGTCCCAGAGGGCAGGTCACAGCAGCCTACTAAAAAGGAAAAGGAGAAAAGACAGCTGACAGGAAGCCCTAAGGCAGAGTCCACAAAACATTAACAGAACTATAAAGAGATTTCCGGGGTCCAAGAACCAAAATGAGCTAGGCACAGTGACACATGCTTGTAGTCTCAGCAGCTCAGGAAACTAAGGTAGGAGGATTACAAATTCTAAGTCAGCCTCAGCAATTGAATGAAGTCCTAAGCAACTCAGTAAGACCCTGTCTCTAAATAAAATATAAAAAAAGAGCTAGGGATGTGGCTCAGTGATTAAACACCCCTGAGTTCAATCCCCAGTGTAAAAGAAAAAAAAAACTAGAATGGGTAAAAAATTTGATCTTATTTTTACATATAATTAATTGAAATTCAGCATTTTCATAAACTATAAGTAACAAAGCAGATAACTGCAATAAATGTTGCTCTATCATCAGGAGAAAGGATAAATATTTTCATGTAGCATAGTCACTTACCCTAATAACGAGTCACTCATACTAATCATTAATTTGAATTTTCAATAATATTTAGACTTGTCCCTCATCACTCTGAATCACAATCTTCCTGTCTAGAGACGTTGACCGGCTCTGCCTCAGTCATTCAAGTCCCAACAGTATAGCCACATGTCCTCATGTCAGTAGCCAAAATACTGCCATCCTCTCCATTACACTCTAAAACTCTTTATTGATTAATCATAGGATGGTATAAGTTCTTTCAGTATTCAGACTACTTTCTTTTCATAAAACTGTCATCTTCTGTAATGTTATATATTGTTTTACGTTTAACACCATTATGATAAGTGCTCTATAAGCTTTATTAGACTGTCAAAAAAAAGCACCCCCACCCCCAAAGGATCTCTTGACCTAATGTAAATTATCTTCTAGAAATTAGAAGATACAAATCCTATCTACTTTTTTCCATTATTCAACTTTGTGTCTTTAAAAGGTAGGTAAGAGGGAAAGGGGGAAGGTTGGTGGTCCCCACTAATTAGAATG
Organism: Sciurus vulgaris; assembly: GCF_902686455.1. NCBI lineage: Eukaryota > Metazoa > Chordata > Mammalia > Rodentia > Sciuridae > Sciurus > Sciurus vulgaris. The sequence goes on from NC_136472.1 coordinate 79,905,878, forward strand.
AAAGCAACAGGACTTTTAGTTTTCATGTCAGATAGGAGTCAGGTCTGGAAGCTCAACTCTCTAAAATTCTATAAATTTGTTACTTAGTTTACATTCATTACATTCCATTGAAATTTCATCTCACTCCAGTTAGAATGGCAATTATCAATAATAGAAATTAAATGCTGGCAAGGATGTAAAGGAAAAGATCCACTCAAACATTGTTGGCAGGCCTGCAAATTAGTACAACCACTTGGAAAGTAGTATAGAGATTCCTCAAAGGTCTAGGAAAGGAGCCAACATAAAACCAGCTATCCCCCTCCCTGGTATTCATATAAAAGATCTAAAATCATCATACTATAATAAGACAGTCACATCGATGTAAAGAAAATGTTGTATTTGTATAAAGTGTTACTCAGTATAAAGAATGAAATTATGGCATTTGCTGGTAACTGGATGAAACTAGAGAACATCATGCGAAGTGAAATAAACCAGACTCAAAACATGGAAGGTCAAATGTTACCTGCCATATGCAGAAACTAAAGCAAAATAAGGAGGGAGAAAGCAGGGGAGACTGATTCCATGAAAACAGAAAGATCAGTGAATTAAAGGAAGGGGATTGAGGGGGAGAGAGGGAGGACAGGAAAAGGGAAGAACTGCAGAATGAAATTAACAGAATTATGTTATGTACATATATGCACACACCACAATGAATTCCACCTGTATGCATATCTATAAAGCACCAATTTAAAAAACAATAAATAAATAGAAAAAAGACCAGTAGAGTAGAGGAAAGGAAACCGGGGGAAAGAAGAAGGAAGGGAAAGATGTACTGGGGATTTAATTGGAGCAAATTATATTCCATGTATGTATGAATATGTCAAAATGAATCCCAGTGCCCTGGACACATTTATCTAACTACCATTCCAAGAAAGAAGGGAGGGGAAGTGGGAAGTGTGAAGAGAGTAGAAGAGAAAGATGAAAGAGATGGAGCAAATAAGAAGGGAGAGGATCTACAAGCAGAGGGTTGTGTTATGTCAGAGGCAAGCAAAATTAACTGAATGGGGAGGTCATGGCGTTTGACATATATGAGGTATTTTCAGGGATAGATAAGTTAGTATTTAGTCATTCATTATGCCTGATGCATAAGAGGACTCAATAAGTGTGTGTGGATTGAATGAGTGAATGAATTAATAGCACAGGGTCTGAGCTTGAGAAATCACTGTAACACTCTGGGCATGCCATCTTTCCAGAACAGAATTTGCTCTCCAGACAAAAGAAATCACGAGCCCATGCCTTTTAATGTCTCCTACTAACATTTTCATTCCCAAATTAATTTTGTCAGTTTATTATCTGAAAAAATATAAAATAGAGCAACTTTACACTCTGCTAGACAATAACCAATCCACACTTTATAATCCTATACTACCCTCTGGTTCCTTGTAGATAATTTGCCAATACTAGGTGCATAAGAATTGTAGGCTCCACAACTTTTTACAATGGCTGAGATTTGTTAAACATGCTAAACCAGAAAAAAAAATGTATCTAATGCCTTTTAAATGACACATTTTTTTATGTCCCAGAGAAGTAGGAAGGTCTGTATAGTAAAAATCAAGAAGCTGACAATTTACATGAGCAACCTTCTTTGATATCTTTCCTGGACTAGCAGCTTCAATGTTCTGCCTCATTAAGTAAAACTGCTTTCTATTCCCTGTACTATTGAAAAGACAGGTCATAACACCTTAGAACTGAAACGACATTTAGAGATCATTCTCTCCCCTACAGATGTTCAGCAGTGGGAGCACAGTCTGAAACAAAGACAGTGAGCAAGGGGAGAGGACAAGATAAGATTCCCATCTCATATTAGTTGTTTAAATGCATCCTAGGCAGAGACTATTAAGGTCATCTTACAATGTTATGACTCCTTGGGAAAAAAGGTGGGTGGGAGAAAGGAAGGGAAAAGAAGGAAATAATATGGTAGGCAGCAGCTTGCAATTTTCAAAAAGGGAATGTTTGCATTTATTGAAATGTATTCTGTGTGAAACCCTGAGAAAGGCATCACAGATACTGAGATGAATGAGCCACAGTCCCTGTCTGCGAGCACCTCACAATACAACGTGAAGATGGGTTTGTAAGCAGATGTCTTTGTTGTAATACAAGGGCCATATTAGAGGCTTATCCACCATGTGTAAAGACTCGGAACTTTCGGTGAACCAGTAACACGAGGAAGAACAAAACTCATGTGAATTCTAGCACTGTCATTTACCATCTTAGGATTTTTTTGCACAAATTACATAATTTCATTCAGCTTTTTCTTCCTATTTTAGTAGTATCTAACCTCTAAGGACTTTGAAAGAAAGTACTTTGTAAAATATAGGTAGAATTCACAAGATGTTAAGTATCAATAGTAATTTAGAAACTCAAAAAACAGGTTCAAAATGAATAGAACACACAGAATGTAAGAGAAAATAAACAAATCTGCTATTAATAAATAAAAAGGAGTGCAAAGGCAAATTAGTAAGAGGATTATGCCACCTCTAGACTGACAACTATGTTATCCAAAATTCAGTTATCCAGGATGTGTTCATTACATCCCAGTGTATCCTCTATCCAAGAACCATAAAACCTGTAATCACTCATAGGCTAATTAGTAAGTTAGAGCTAAACCCAGTATACTTGCTCCTATATGTCTATAAAAGACCAGTTTTTCATTTGGTACCTTCTGGTTTTTGGTACCTGGGGCTCTTTTATTCAAATTTCAATTCTGGTCCTTGTATACAGAACATCAGGGAGGAAGGCTGAGAGAGTGGACAGAGACAGAGAGAGAGAAAGAGAGAGAGAGAGAGAGAGAGAGAGAGAGAGAGAGAGATCAACAAAAAATATATACATAGTATAATTTGGATAGTGTGGTCTGTACATATCAATTGCATCTTAGACTAAGTCTATTAATTCACCTGATCTCTGTCCCCTAGCTTCCATTTTACTTGCTCTCACCGTTTTGAATTGATTTGATCAGCTATGCCATTCAAGCATCTCCATTTAGTCTGTGAACCTTTCCATTCCATGACCTCTGAGATTGCCTGGATGCTACCATTGCTTCAAGGTAATTCCCTCATGTCAAAAGTCATGCATATTAGTTCCTTCCCTTCTTCTATCTTACCAAAATAGAAGAATGAATCACAGCACATTTTGAAATTGGTATGGGTTGATTACATTTTTTTTCTATCTGCTTCTACTTGTAAAACATAATCCTATCTTTGCATGTCCCACTCTCAGCTCATGCTGCAGAAGCATCCACCTGCACAATGCCATCCCTCCGACTGCAGTACATGTATCAGGGAGAGCTTGATCCAACATCAGCTAGTTGACTGGTGACTGAGATCAATGAGATCCAGCTCAGAAAGTTTAACTGGACCAGTCATATAGAATGTTAACAGTATGAACCTAAGAAACTGGTGTCAGTTATAAAGATGAATTAATTGAAGTGGGTAGAATACACTATGGCTAAAGGCTGGTGTGGAATACAGGTTAAGAGATGGATCATTTTCAGTATGATGAGAAAGGAAGAGAATGCTGGTCAATAGAATGATAAAAGGAAGATGATTCACAGAAAGAAGCAAGAGTAACCACAGATTCCCCTTGGATCAGAAGAGATGAGAAATTTTGCCTTAATCGCGACTTTCCATTTCTAGCTTTAGTGAGGTCTAGACATTCAGAAGTTCCCATTCTAGACTCCCATTCCATCAGAGTTTATAGGAAACTCCCATTTATGTTGTAGTAGGTTTTTATTTGGTGTTTCTCTTTTTGCTTCTAATAAACAACACAAGCTTGTCTTAAAATAGTAGTCATTGATTTTAATGTTCCCAAATAGTTTCACTCAGAACCATTTTAAGAGTGCATGTTGATGATAGAAATATATGACTCAATTGGCACAGTGTTGCTTATATATTTTAGTGTTGCACTAAGTTGGTATGTCATAAAAGACACTGGCAATGCAGACCTTGGTGAGTTAGAAGTGTTTGCTGACAACAATGAAGCAGCCAGGAAAACCTTGGAGCTCTTACACTTCTGCCAACTACAAAATTCCACCCCAATGGCCTTCAGAAGGCAGTCTCATGCTACTGGACAAGTCAATGAAAGGGGCAAAGTAGCATGTTCCAAACTTGCCCAGTTTATAGAAATGCCAAGAAAAATTGTCATCAGTTAGCAAACAGCATGAGAGACAAGGAATGTTGCAACTCCAGAAAACTTACTCCTTTTGGCACTGGGAGCACATTTGACCCAGTTCTGATTTCTTTAAAAAATTAATTATCTCATAAAGAACACACAGTGAAAGAAGGAAAGAACACTCATGTTGTAGAAAACTATTAGTTTTACATTTATCTCAAAAAAGCTTGCATAGAGGAGACTTGTGTGTGTGTGTGTGTGTATTCCTGCAAACCAAAATAAGAATAATAATGATCAATAATAAATTGCCAACCTACAAAAAAATTATCAAAAAGACCTAATCTACTTAACTCCTGACTTTACAGGAAATGGACTATTAGCATTTGACAAGATCACATAAAAATCTTTGTAAGCATGTCACAGAGAACCTAAGTTTTATTATACATGTTTTTAACATTGAATTGATTTCTAGCACTAAAAATTATTTCTAACTAAAAAAACTTTAAATCGGAGTTAATGTTGCTTTAACCTCTTTGCACCTCTAATACATTCCCAGCACTGCTTTTAGGGACTTTTGACATATAAAGTATTATCCTCATGTATAAAATCATAAAATGAAATTCAGAGAAATTATATTACTTGTATTACTTGCCCAAGGACACACAGCAAGTAAATTACAGAGCTCATATCCTAATTAAATTGTGTCTGGCTCCAAATATAGTTTTTTTCCTTTTCATCATGCTACTTCAATATGATATGTTAAACTGATGCTATTAAAGCAATAAAATGTGTTTGAGTTTAATCATTTTTATGGAAACATGTTTGACTGGTTCTAGCCTTACTCAAACACAATGAACTGTTTAGACTTTTTCATTGACTCAGAGAGATCATCAAGATCACAGATACTAGCTAAAATATAAAAAAAAACTGTTGGTCCGGGACTCTCGAAATAGATAGAACGTATTGCCCTTAAAATAAATAGCCTTCTATCACTGCAGAAATGTCCCATCAAAGGTCTACTAAGTGAGCAAGGAAGAGTCACTCAGGCATCTGAAACTCAGCATCTCCAAAACCAAATTCACTTTCTCCAAACTTTCCATTTCCAAAAATACAATGATAAACTAATCTGCCTCACACTTTCCTGTATTAATTAATGGGATCACCCTCTGCTCTGTGTCCCACACTGGAATTCTGGAAATCATCCTCACTCCTGCTTATGATCCCCAACAACCAATGTGTTCCTGAGCTGGATAACTCTTGCTATTTCTCCAGATCTACTCTTCTTATCTCTGCCTTGCTCTGCATCCTTAGAAACTGGCTCAATATGACGGGCATCAGTGAACATATGTGCAAAGTTCCAGAAAGTCATCAAGGAGAAGGAAGAAAGTGAAATCACATAGTTTTGCCCAAGACCCCACCTGTTCTAGTACCCTGTGAACTGGACCCTATCACAGAGCCTATCAGTTTTTCCATTCAGCACTTCCTAACCAGGTTCCAGTGATTATTCTCTCTACTTGCTATTTAAGTCTACGGATAGAAATAACTTCTCATTGTGTCTGTCTCCTTTATGGATCATCAACATTCTGCCCTCACCTTTGTAAACACTTTCTTTAATAAAGTGTATCTCAAAGTAACTAGTTTGAATGTGTACTAGATTTCTTATATTCTGATTAATACATAATTTAAACCTATGCATTTTTATTCTATACATTTTTCAAATTTGTCCACTTCTCTTCAATCCCAATGCCTTTGCTTTTGTTTGGAACTTCCTCTTTTATTTTCTGGATTTTAGAAATGGCCTCTTGACCAGGCTCTAATCCAGTATCCATTTTCTAAATAGTAATGTCTTTCTAAAATATAAATTTAGGAGCTAGAGTTTTAGCTCAATGGTAGAGCATTTACCTAGCATGTGCAAGGCCCTGGGTTCAACTCCCAGCACAAAAAATAACAAAATAAAAAACAAATCTCATCAACTCATCATATCATGGTCCTTTCTAAGATCCCTAACTTATTCCTCATTATGTTATGGTCACACCAAACTCCTCAGGATGTGCTACAATTTCCATGTATCATCTGGACCGTATTCATGCATGAGGTCTGTTGCTCAACAGCCCTCCTGCCTACATCCTTGAGTGCTGCTTCAGTCATGCTTCTTAGTAGTTCAGCAGACCTCTACAATGCTTCATCCTCCAACCCAATTTAGTCATACCTAATTCATTTACTCTGTCCAGATCAACCTCCCGACTCAACCTCAATTGCCCATATGCTACTCCTACTTCAGGATGGACTTTGGCTTCATTGGTTTGGGGGAGCTGCTGAGACCTCCTTCCGTTCAGTAATAATGTTTTTTTCTCTCTGTGTGTGGTCCCAGATGCTTATCTTTGTCATAACACTGATCACACCACTCACCCCCCACTAGACAACAGTTTCCCTGAAGGCAATAAAGAAGTCTAGTATCTCTACACCCATAGTTTCAGAAAAGTACTTGACAAAGAATGCATATCCAATAAAGATTTGTTGGATAAATTGAATTAATTGCCCAGCAAATCACACACCTTACATTTTTCCTATATTCTCTTTATCAGAGTATCTTTGGTACAGCAGTGCTTGTGCTCCATGTGTTTATCTGAAATATGAAGTGATGCTGATTTGTATGCATATTTATATTTCAGGCAGTCACATTGTGCTATGCTTTAGTAATAGCTGTGTGATTCTCACTGGGACAGCAGTTTCTATAATCACAGTTGCTGATTTCTTTTCATAGATTTTATATTTTATGTGCTGAAATCAAATTAAGAAAGAGAATTCTTCTGAAATGAGAATTCTGGCCCTGAAAACAATAAATCCAAAGGTAGGAACTTCTCTATTCCAGGGAAACACCAGGTAAATTACAATCAGAGATTGCAAACTTCCTGAGAAAACACAACTTTTAATTCACCAACATAGAACAGGATGTAAAGTTAGAACAAAGATGATTTGGAGAAGTCTCGCAGAAGCTAGGATTTTGAACTTGGTGGATTTAGTGGCTGAGATAACTACACAGAAATAGCACCATCATCTGTAGTGAATATCAGTGTCTTTTTCCTTCTCAGCTCTTCTTGCCCATTGGCAGGCTCCATGGTTGCAGCTTGCAGGAGGTATGGTATAGGCTTGCCTTTCTTTATCTAAAATGTTATTTGTTGTAGGATCTCCGACAAACACATTGCTCCTCTTCCATCAGAAACCATAAACCTCCTGTGTTGTGGAAATCTTTCCCATTTGTCAGGCACCTATGGCTGCCTACCATATTGCTACTGTTAAGTGACTTATATGCATCATTTATTTATATCACAATTCTCTGGTTTTGTAAAGTGGGCTAAGCTCAGCTGGGGGATATTTTTGCTGTTCTACTCCCATGATGCCCATGATGTCTGTGGTCAGCTGGTGGTTTCGTCTGAGGCAGCTGGGATGACTAGGGTCTCTCTCCACATAGGTCTTGCTCTCCAAGATGCAGGATTCATGGCCTAGGTGACTCCTAATCACCTGTCCTATGGGTCAGGCATATTGGGTTCTGCAAAGCCATTTCTCACTATCCTCTTCAGGATCATAGTGCATTTGATGTGAGTACACCATGTCTCTAATCCTCGTCTGCCTTTGGATGCATGGAGATGGACAAAGGGTTGGAACAACTGCAAGATTCTGGCTGGGCCACTTCCCAGCGAACCTCAAAGGTTTGTTCCCCAACTCCTCTCTGCCCACCTTTATGGGGTATCCTGTGGCAACTGGTACATCAAGCAGCATTGATTGAAAGTCCCAATAACACATGCAACTCCTAATGAGCAGTGCTGCACTCTCATGCGCTTACTCCTCCAGAGCCAAACAGACTCTAGGGTTGAGAAAGGAACATGGAGTGGTTCATAAGGAAATGCCTGGGTTCCCTCTGTTTGCATATATGCCTTTACAAACCTGTAGGGATTCTCTCCATTATTGTTTCTGTACTCCTGTGTGCTCTGAAAGCTTCTTTGACTGCAAAAAGAGAGATTTATATCCACAGCCCTCTGAAGATTCCTTCGACCTGCAGCAAGTGTAAACTCCTTATTCCAGCCTTTACCCCTAGTGTTCTTCTGCTGCCAAACATGGTCTCAATACCAACTATAGCTATCTGATAGAGACTCATGGCCATCAGAGGGAAATATAAATTTTAATAGCATTCTATCATTCAGCCTGTTCTGTGAAAAGGAAGGAAATAGTCTGAGGTTCCTTTGTACAGGCGTAAGAACTTTTCAGACCTTGTTTAAAAAACTCAAATTGTGCCAAAAATGTAAATTAGACTCAGCTATGCTCCTCTATTCTAAGTGAGGCCAAATTGCATCTCCCAAAGTTCATTAACTAATGTGAGGCTCAACACAGACAGATCAAAATTCATTACCAAAATTCATTACCATGATTTCCCAGGGATTACAAGTCACACCTAAGGGTAGATAATCCAGAGGCTTGCGTCTTTTTTATGGCCACCCATGAAAAAGCACATGGGTTTTGACCACACTGATAAGGCAGCAGTTAAATCCAGAGGTCATGGATGGAAGGAGGAGTAGAAATGGCTGGTGACTAAAGGCTCCAGGAGTTAGAGGCTGCAGCATTGGGGGAAACGTCCCCTAGCCAGAGGGAGTTCCTCAATGAAGGCACCTGTGGATTCTGAACTCTTTTATTCATTTTTTTCTTGTTGTTCAGAGGGGAGCCTAATCCTCAAAATTAATGGGAGATGATGTCTCATGATTGTCTGCATCCACACTTGGCCTGATTACCAACTGGGGAAAGGAAAAAAACAAAAAGGTTAAAATGGCCCATGTATGAGGATTTGCTCAAAAGAGCAACTTCCCTTACTTAGCTTCTGCTGGATCTCTATCTCTCCAAGGCCTGCATTTAAAATATAAATTGTAGAGGCATACAGGCCTTGCAGAACTTGCAAGACTTACAAGACGTTTTCACAAAGAAAAAAAAGTATCACTTTTAAATTCAAGCCACTGTGGGACCTAAATGACTGGCTATCTTATCTGCTCTCACACTCTAGTACCCTGTTTTCTTAGACCCCTGGGCCACACTACCACATATATACACCCTGCTTTCTTAACAAGTTCTTCCCTAAACACCACAGCACAGGGAGGGAAGATGGAATGATCTCATATACAACTCTTCTTTACCTTGAGAAGCTTTACCTAAGGACTTCAAGCCTCCCTCATTCTTTGAATATCTGAACTGGCTCTTACCTGAGCCAAAAAAGTGAACTCTGATCTGATAAAGATGTTCTGCATGCTCCTTTACTAGAGTTACTATGGCCATGTCACTCTTTTAAGTTCTATATTTTTGAGTTCATGGTTTTTATGTTGAATTCACATTTGATCTTGTGTGCCTAAATTAATATATTTTTCTCATCAGTCTTATTTTATCTAACTGTACAGATTTGGGGTTTTTTGTTTTGGTTTTTTTTTTTTTCTTTTTTTTTTGGTACTGGAGATCGAACTCAGTGGGTATGTCCCACTGAGTGACATACCCAGCCCTATTTTGTATTTTATTAGAGACAGGGTTTCACTGAGTTGCTCAGCACCTCTCTTTTTCTGAGTCTGACTTTGAACTCTCGATTTTCCCAAGTCACTGGAATTACAGGCACGCACCACCTCTTTGTTCAGAAGCCAATTTTTCAAGGATTAGCTCTCAAATACATTGAAAAATCTTCTTTTACAAAAGTCTAAGGACATAGACATGGTGGTATTGGGAATAAACCTGATAACCATCAGGGACAAGTGGCCACCTGAACCTTTGATTTCAGTGTCTACCATGACTGTAAAACTTCACAAAGAGTAAAAGAGGTTTCAGTTGGGTTTCAATTAAAGTACTATAAAAACATAAAAGTATTTCATCTTATTAAAATGGAGCAATTTGTCTAAATTCAGAAATTTTATAAAGGTTATTTCATAATGTAAATTTAAAAAGGAGTCAATAGCTAGGAAAGAGATATAAGAAGGTTTTAGGTATGGAAATGTGTTTTAGTATGAAAGTAGAAGGAAAAAGAAATGTTTCGAGCTGAGAAAGTCTTTATGTGGTAAAGTAAAAAGTTGTACAATGTCTAAGTTGCAGAAGGTTTGTGGAGGGTAAATTCAAAAAAAATACGTGTAACTAAGTTGTATATAATTAGCACGAAGTTATTCAAAGTTTTTTTCCCTAAGATCAAATATTAATATACTGATATAAACCAAAGTTTAATCCTCTGTGTGTTGAAATAACAAAGATTTATTAAAACATTAATCTGCTCTTATTGATCAAAATAATTTCTTGTGTCTATTAAATTTTATTTTTTAGAGGAACTGGTCTAAAGGAATTAGACTTGTACAACTCTGGTTAAACAACAACTTTTATTTTAGAGTATTGCACTACAGTAGAGTCAAAATTTGTCTTTAAAAGTTAAACTTGGTTAATATAAGAACATCAGTGTAATTGTGGTGTTGTTACTGGATTCTTGGTATAATAGATGTATTCATATCTTCCAAGCATACAAGTCTTTAATGAATAAGGTTCAGAAGAACATTTTACCAAGTTGGTGTTCTTCAAACTGAAATTTTAAGTAAAAGTTGGGGATATAAAATTATGTTTCTTTTTTTTTTTTTTTTTGAGAGGTTCACACTTAAACCTCTCAATTACACCATCCACACAGTTTACTGTTGCTTCACCAACATCCCAGTAACATTCTCTTTGTAGCAAAAGAAAATAGAAAGACACACATTGCATTTTCCCATCATATGTAAACCATGGATTCCCTTCATGTGAAACCATTCCTGAGTCTTTATATTTTTCTGGATCAAAATGACTTTAAGTTGTTTTTCAGGGAGTGCCTCCAGAGTCTTTTTTTTTTTTTTTTTTTCTTGTGTGATAAGCTCAAAATCCCCCCCAGGGTTCATGATAAAACCCCCACCTTGAAAAGTATGCAACCTATGAAGAGCCACCTAAAAATTATGTTTCTTGGTTCACAGTTATTATACAAACTAAATATGTTTTTACTCTTCTTAATTTCATTTTGTATTTTCCTTGTAAACTTTATAACTTTTATCTGTTAGTGCCTTACAGAAGAATAACTTCTAATATAACAATCTGAGTTAATTTGAAATAATAGGCCATCACCTATAGGACAGATAAAATGTAAGGCTTGCTTCCAGTACTAATACTGACTCTATTTAAATGGAAGGGATAAATAACTGTAAAGTTAGAGACATTAAAATTAAAACCTAGTACTCTTATGTTAAGACTGGTGAAACTGGCTTGCTGGATGTTTCAGACCAAAACCTGGAGACTAAAGTTAAGGCCAAAAAAGAATATTTGGCTCTTACCCTCTGAGTCAGCTTAAACCCAGGGAACAAGGGGACTTCTTTGCAACTCTGGGCCACATGACCTCCTGATCAGGGGGATCACTGAGACTCTGAAGAACAGAAAGCCAACAAGTGCATATGCTGCAAAGAGGAGGTTCGTTGGAGATGGAGATGTCCCTGATGCTTCCAAAGGAAGACACAGTCAAGGAGACTTGACCCATCCTGACAGATGGCACTAGAGGAGCTAAAAGGCTTCTCTCAAGTTCCCAAGAGTGACCCCCTGAGGGAACTTGGCTGACTATTAACAATAGAGAGAAAAAAGTTGAATTTGACCAGCTTGGTTTTAAACACCTATTAAAAATAGTTATAACCAAAGTATAGTCACCTGGGCACTTTAAAAAAGATAGCCTCTTCAACATATGGTGCTGGGAGAATTGGAAATCCATATGCAACAGAATGAAACTAAACCCATATCTCTCACCATGCACGAAACTGAACTCAAAATGGATTAAGGACCTCGGAATCAGACCAGAGATCCTGCAGATTATAGAAGAAAAAGGAGGTCCAAATCTTCACCTTGTTGGTCTAGGATCAGACTTCCTTAACAGGACTCCCATAGCACAAGAAATAAAGGCTAGAATCAACCACTGGGATAGATTCAAACTAAAAAGCTTTCTCTCGGCAAAGGAAACTATCAGCAATGCGAAGAAAGAGCCTACAGAATGGGAGAATATCTTTGCCAATCATACTTCAGATAGAGCACTAATCTCCAGAATCTATAAAGAACTCAAAAAACTCTACTCCAAGAATTCAAATAATCCAGTTAACAAATGGGCCAAGGAAATGAATAGACCCTTCACAGAAGAAGATCTACAAGCAATCAACAAACATATGGAAAAATGTTCAACATCTCTAGTAATAAGAGAAATGCAAATCAAAACCACCCTAAGATTCCATCTCACCCCAATTAGAATGGCGATTATCAAGAATACGAGCAACAACAGGTGTTGGCGAGGATGTGGGGAGAAAGGTACACTCATACATTGCTGGTGGGGCTGCAAATTAGTGCAGCCACTCTGGAAAGCAGTGTGGAGATTCCTTAGAAAACTTGGAATGGACCCTCCATTTGACCCAGCTATCCCACTCCTTGGCCTATACCCAAAGGACTTAAAATCAGCATACTACAGAGATACAGCCACATCAATGTTCATAGCTGCTCAATTCACAATAGCCAGACTGTGGAACCAACCTAGATGCCCTTCAATTGATGAGTGGATAAAGAAACTGTGGTATATATATACAATGGAATATTACTCAGCCATAAAGAATGATAAAATTATGGCATTTGCAGGCAAATGGATGAAATTGGAGAATACCATGCTAAGTGAGAGAAGCCAATCTCAAAAATCCAAAGGACGAATGATATCACTAATAAGTGGATGATGACTCATAATGGGGGGAGGGAAGGGTTAGTGTTAGGGTTAGAGTTAGGGTTAGGGAGGGGGGCAAGTATGGAGGAAGGAAGCACTGTATAGAGGGAAAAGAGGGGTGGGAGGGGAGGAGGGAAGGGAAAAAATAACAGAATGAATCAAACAACATTACTCTATGTAAATTTATGATTACACAAATGGTATGCCTTTACGCCATGTACAAACAGAGAAACAGCATGTATCCCATTTGTTTACAATAAAAAAAAATGACAATAGTTCTTTTAATCTAAGATGTACATTGTGTTTCACCCCACCAAGAGTAAGACCGGAGGCTACTAAAGAGGGATTTTTAGGCAAGAGTGCCTAATAACCTTCAAAAGCATGGGAGTAGGAATGATAGTAGAGTGAAACAGACATTATTGCCTCATGTATACACATGACTGCATGACCATTGTGATCCTACAATATGTACAATCAGAAAAATAAGAAATTATACTCCATTTGTGTGTGATTTACCAAAATGCATAAATACATTCTATTCATGTATAACTAATTAGAGCAAATTTTTTAAATTAATTTTTAAAAAAAGACTATTGGAGTCAGAAGGCTTTTTTTGGTGTTTTTGTTGTCGTTGTTGTTTTGTTTTGTTTTTTGTTTTATTGTTTTAGTCAATTTAAGGTTCCAAATCTTTCTAACCTCCTACACAGGTAGGCTTGGTTGGTGTTTGCTAGTACGATTATCTAACCCTAAGTGACAGAAATAAAGGGATCTCCACTAAACACAGAGGTTATGCAGATATCTTAACCATATCTTATGGGGGTACCTATGACGTTATAAAAACTAAACGTTATGTTTACATTTCTGCTAACTCTGACAATTTAACTAATATCATTGAAGATTTATATTCCCAAATAGAGGCCATGTCCTTACTGGCCTTGTTATGGGAACAACTTCTTAGCTCTTGCACCTCCTGGTGAGAGATTACTGGTTTGTATCATGATCATGATATTCATGGACATGTTTCAGATGCTATGATATTTATTTTGTATTAATCTCATTCCAGTACTCATGTCTTTATGTTTTTCTCATAGAAATACCCACCTCCCAGATGAATTTACAGCCCATTGCTGACAAACCAGACTTTTGCCACAGACCCCTTGAATGATCCGAAACAGTCATAAAATGGAAATACAAACCACTTGCCCCACATGGCCCCCTCTCAGCCTGAAGCAGCCAGAGTGGTCATTATCCATTTCCCCTCCAGCAGTAAGTGTCCTGTTATCAGAGGGGGGATTGAGGCTGGGGCAAAAGGACAATCAGTGTATGTAATGAATGAGTGGGTCAGGAAGATAGGGGCTGATTCAAGGAAATAAAATGCTAACACCTCCAGAGTACTTTCCCCCTCCAACCTGTTGCCAATGTTACCTGCCTCCAGGGAATTGTTCCTCCCTGCAAGGAGTTGTTAATGAGTAGCCCCTGGGTGATTCCTTCCTGCCTGTACACCTAGACTGCTCCTTTCCTGTTCTTGGATCACTCCACCTTTTGGGTTACATAGGCAAGATGGGAGGAGGGTGTATGAGAGCAAAGGAAATCTAAAAACTATAAAAGGGGCAGGATACCCCTTCTCCCTCAAGTACCAGCTTTGGACCCCCTTCTCTGCTGAGAAATCTCTCTCTCTCTCTCTCTCTCTCTCTCTCTCTCTCTCTCTCTCTCTCTCTCTCTCCCTTTCTCTCTCTCCTATCCTTTAAAACTTTTTGCTCTTGCCTTGGCATTTCTCAGGTGTTTTATCTTCAACACCAGGAGAATGAAACTCAGAAAACTGGTATCATCTCTGGTCTCACTACCTGCTCTTGTTCACATGGAATCAAAGTTCCAGAAGCAGAAAGAAAGGACAAGCTACAAGCAAAAGTACTTCTCAAACCTTACTTCAGGTATTTACTATTTTCCCATAACTTGAATAAAGGCATACAGCCAAACCCAGAGTCAGTGTGAAAAGACATTAGCAAAAGTTATGAACATGGAAGGTATGAGCAAATTGTGAAATGTTACTACAATAATCAACCATGCCTTTTCTAATATTTCCTTCTATGTAGTAGAAGCTATATCATGTAATACTCTTGGCCTCTCTTTACTTTCTGCTCCTCACTGTAAAGTAGGAATGATTTTTTTGTCTTGGAAAATTGAGAGAAAATAAAGCAAACATGCTCAGCTAGTTTTCTTTTTCCCTTTTGGAATGGGTCTGCCTACAGAAAGCTCACATTTTCCCTGCACCTTAAGAGTTGCCTGTGTCAGATGAATTCACAGGGTCAGTAATAGAGGTTCCATTTTTCTGCAAATAAAAGCCACAATCTCCAATACATAGATTTTGTCAATTAAAAGGCAAACCTTACTTACTTAGTCTTCTTATCTTTCAGTTGGTTCAGAAATCAAAGAAGACTCTAAACTTCCATCCTAACCCTCCCAAACACAAAAGCATACCAGAATTTGAATGAGAAACATCAACTATTATACCAAAATGGCAGCTCCTTTGACTTAAAAAAAAAAAAAAAAAGAAAGAAAGAAAATCAATAAGAGAATTCCCTGGAATGAAAATAGAAACTCCGTTTGGATAATGGAGACCTTGATGTGGCAAAGTCTTTGAGAAAACACTTCAGCTTGAATCCTGGAGAGAATAGAACAAAACTTGAAGAGGTCTAATGTCATTACAGAACCCAGATAAAGATAATGAACCAGGGCAGTGAAGCAGGAAAAAGCCAAACCCAAGACAGTTGGTGACAGTGACTAGGGCTGTGTCATTCAAATGAATTAGAGTTGAGAACAAACACGAAATTACCAATACTGGACTGGCAGAACCTACATGTATATACAGTTGTTCCTTCATATCCAAGGCAGATTGGTTCCAGGATCTCCACAGATACCAAAATCCCTAGATGTTCAAGTCCCCTAAATAAAAAGCATAGTAGTTGTATATAAGCTACTGATATCCTCCACATACCTTAAATCATCTCTAGATAACTTACAATATCTAATACAACATAATACTATTTAAACTGCTATTGTATGATATCTTTTAGAAAATAAAAACATTTATTGCTCGGGTTATTTGTATTCTTGGTATAAAATTTTTTGAGTTCTTTATAGATTCTGGAGATCAGTGCTCTATCTGAAGTGTGTTTGTGGCAAAGATTTTCTCCTACTCTGTAGGCTCTCTCTTCACATTGTTGATTGTTTCCTTTGCTGAGAAAAAGCTTTTTAGTTTGAATCTATCCCAATTATTGATTCCTGCTTTTATTTCTTATGCTTTGGGAGTCATGTTAAGGAAGTCTGGTCCTAAGCCAACATGATGAAGATTTGGGCCTACTTTTTCTTCTATAAGATGCAGGGTCTCTGTTGTAATTCTTAGGTCCTTGATCCATTTTGAGTTCAGTTTTGTGCAGGGTGAGAGATAGGGATTTAGTTTCATTTCGCTGCATATGGATTTCCAGTTTTCCCAGCACCTTTTGTTGAAGAAGCTATCTTTTCTCCATTGTATAAATGGGCTAAAAATATGAGCAGTCACTTCACAGAAAATGATCTACAAGCAATCAACAGATATATGGAAAAATGTCCAACATCTCTAGTAATAATAGAAATGCAAATCAAAACTACCCTAAGATTCCATCTCACCCCAATTAGAATGTCTATTACCATGAATACAAGCAACAATAGGTGTTGGTGAGGATGTAGGGAAAAAGGTACATTCATACATTGCTGGTGGGGCTGCAAATTGATGCAGCCACTCTGGAAAGTAGTGTGGAGATTCCTTAGAAAACTTGGAATGGAACCACCATTTGACCCAGTTGTCCCACTTCTTGTCCTATACTCAGAGGACTTAAAATCAGCACACTACAGTGACACAGCTACATTAAAGTTTATAGCAGCTCAATTCACAATAGCTTGATTGTAGAACCAACCTAGATGCCCTTCAATTAATGAATAGATAAAGAAACTGTGCTATATGTACACAATGGAATATTATTCAGTCATAAAGAAGAATAAAATTATGGCATTTGCAGGTAAATTGATGGAGTTGGAGAATATCATGCTCAGTGAAATAAGCTAATCCCAAAAACCAAAGGTCAAAAGATTTCTCTGATAAGTGGATAATGATACATAACGAGGGGTTGGAGGGTGGAAAGAATGGAGGAAGGATGGATTGTATACAGCAAAATGAGGGTTGGGGAGGGGAGGAAGGAAAATGATAAAAAGAGACAAACAGCATTACCCTATGTACATGTATGATTACACAAATGGTTGGCTCTACTTCAAGCACAACCAGAGAACCAAAAGTTGTACCCCATTTGTGTACAATGAGTCAAAATAAAAAAAGAAAAAAGAAAAGAAAGACAAAAAAATCCTGTACATATTCAGTACAGATTAATTCTTTCTTTTTCAAATATTTTCAATCTACTGTTGGTTGAATCCATGGATGCAGAACCTGCCAATCAATACACAACCCATTGATACAGAGAGCTGACTATACATGAAAAGTGTGGTTCACTTAAGAAAGAATACTGACACAGTTTGCATTTTCCAATCCTATACTTACTATATAGTTTACATACATCAGAATTAGCCAATTATACAAAACTAACAATCATGTATTACATTTCATAAATAAGAACAGAGATTAAAGGACATTATGGGGTTCTTTTCTCAAATGTGTAGTAAATAATTTAGTCTTTCCCAAAAAGGATATCTAGCATTTTTCCTCACCTTCTGGCACAAAAAGTGTTCATGTTTGCCTGGGTCTCCAGAGCTACCCAGAATAGTATCAATGTGATTTACAATAGATGCTTTGACCCACAACAACCCTGTGATTGGACTTTGGGGCACAACTGGATATTAGAAACCAGATCTCCCTCATGAGCAGTCAATCAATCATGCCAACATAATGATGTCCCAATCTAAATATCAAGGCATATGAAAGCTTCCTGGGTAGGTAACTCTCCAAATATCTCAATCATACATTGATGCCAAGAGAAAAAGCACACCCTGATTTCAAAAGGAGAGGACAATACAAGCTTCACACCTGTCACCCTCTGGACTCTATTCTATATATCTCTTCTGCTCACTGACCTTAATCCCATAATAAATCATGAACACTGATGATAAAAGTTTTCAATTAATTTTTTGAATCTTTCTAGCAACTATCTAACTTGAGGCATATTTTGGGATCCCTTCCATCAAACTTGTAGTTGGTGTTAGAAGTATGGGAAGCCTATGGAAGACTGTTTGCCTTCTAATACATAGTTGACCCTAATCTCTCACACCAGGGTAACCAAGAGCCACTACTACGGCTCTGCAATTGGTGCACTGTATATCTCCAAGGTGTACTGTTTACACAGAGCATAAAAAACATCACCAAGTGAGATGAGTAGAAGAAGTACTATTCAATAGCCCTCTTAACACACATATCTTTCTTATTCTCCCTCTTTGTTCTCCAACTTTTGGTAACCAGTTCTTTCCCCATGGGGGAATGGAATGGAATAGAATAAAAGTGATACTAATCTCTAATATACAGTGATTCTGGTTTTCTGTCCTCTGCAGTTAATGCTACAAAGTAAAAAGGATAGAAAATATGTGAAATAGATCTCTCAATAACGAGTACTTAGATCCTCATTATTTTCTTTATAGATAATGATGAGGCACAACAATGATAAAATATAAGTTTTTAAAACATCTTGGCTATTCAATATCAAAATCCAATATTAGTTGTTCTGATCATATAATACTATTATTGGTAATAAGCAATAAATCAAATACAATCCAGAATGAGGCAAAGCAAAAAAAAAAAAAAGTACCCCATGATCAAGCCTCTTGAGGTGACTGTGCAAAACTTGACATTTAATTTAAAAAGCATGGAAGCATGATGGAAAAGCATCTCTATGTGGAGAGTAGAGAGCAGTGGTGCATTTTATTTGACATGGTGGATTTGCTTTCCTTTATTTTCATATTTTAATAAGTTCAACTCATGAAAGCATAATGAAAATAGAAAGATCAGCTATAATCAGGATGCACGGACATTTGGGGATCTTGATTTAAAAAGCAGTTGCCTTCCTAAGTCTTTCAACAAATGTAAATTAAACAGATGAAATTGCCTAAAACATCACTGATTCCCAAGAGAATGTAATCATGCTTAAATGCCAACACTAAATTAATCAGAGAAACAGAATGTGGAGATGAGAAATTTCATTTTAAGCAGCTTCATGTTTCATTAAAGTAAGTGGACATGGCAGGTCAGGTTAATACTCTGCAAAGAATGATTTGAAAAGCAAAAGGCAAAGGTTTTCATCTCAAACCTACGCAGTTACAAAACCTATTGAAATAGAGCTGAGTAGTAATTCATGTGCATAGTATGTTCCATAGTTGATCATTTTCCCAAGACATATCTTTTTTCTCAGTGCAAGAGTCTGTAAATGTATATTAATGTTTGTATAACTATGTTCTTTTTTCAAAATAGTTTAGTTTTAGTTTTATATATTGTACTTGTATTGCTTGTAAACAATCATGTTCTTCAAAAAACTAAACTGGTCTATGAAAATAAATTGAGTTGCCAATTGAAACATGGTATGTATTTAACTTAGAACAAGGGGAGAGAAGAATTTAGACAGGATGGCAAATGGACAGAAATTTTTGTCAGAATTCATTTATTTCTTCAACAAATGTTGCTCAACTGTTTTTTTTTTTTTTTTTTTTTCTGTACCACACAGTTTTAGATGCTTGGCATATTCAGGAAACCCATACACACAGAGAGAGAAGACCCCTAGATTTAAAAAGGAAATTAAGTCGTTTACCATAATATAATAACTGTAATGGAATAAAGTAAACTGGGATAAGAAGGAAAGGAAGTACTTTGTGGAGAAGAGACAAGTCATGGTATGAAAAAGGGTTATCAGAGTAGGCCTCATGTGAATGGGACTTAAAGATGAGTTACCCTTGGAGATGCCTGTGAGATATTCCAGCTAGAGGGAATATTCACTATGCCTAAGGCATACTTTGTAAAGTTGAGAAGGCATAAGATCAGGGTGAGCAAAGAGAAGGGCAGAGTAGCAGGAGATGAGGTCAGAAAGGTAGTACAAGGCCAGAAGACATAGGGTCTCATAGGCCATTGTAAGGATTTTAGTTCTTACTCTGGATGAAGTATTCGTGGAAAATATTGATTTTGAGCAGAAGGGGAAACAAGCTAACTTATCTGGCTACTGTGATGAAAATTGACTAAGTAGGACTAGTCAAGGGTAGAAGCAGGCAAACTCTTTAGTAGACCTGTAGGAAATCTGGATAGAAGAAGGGAGACTTGCAGTAATCCAGGTACAAGTTACTGGTAAAGAATGAAGCTGGTATGGATTGATTGTGCTCTATATCTATTTTGGAGACAGAACCAAAAGTATTTCTTATTGGATTGAGTAGGGAATATTTAAAAAAAAGACAACTGAAAGATGATTTCAAGGTGTTTGGCATGAGCTACTGAAAGGAAGACATTATCATCAACCAAGATGAGGAAGCTTGTGTATATGAAAAGTTTGGGGTTAGGGAAGACAAATTCAAGTTTTGACACACTGAGTCAGGAATGAGTTTGAGAAAATAACTATATACACCATTTTAAAATAGAAGACAGAGATCTAGTCTGGAGATATAAATCTGGCAGCTTTTAACAATCAGATGATAGAGTTAGGATAATGGAAAAGAACTCCAAGAATACAACTCACTCAGACTTAGTAAGAAGTATACATCTTCCTAATTTTCATCCCTGCCTTTGGCCTTTCTCTGTTGGCCTGCTATATCATAGCCCCTGTTTAAGCCAACTAACAATCGGCCCTCTATTTGTCGGGCCCTCTATTCCCATTTGTGTCATAGACTATCTTATAGTACAACCCTCTTGTTCACATCTCCCCTCCTTGAGTGAGAAACTTGGGGGCAAAGATTTATTTTAATCATTTTGTTTTGTTTCCACCAAGTGCCTAGTAACTAACACAAGGCCCAATGTAGAAGGTATGTTAATTGAATGTATTGGGGGCAAATTGAATTTACTAAATCTTTAGATTAAGGGAAAATCCATTTAAGTGATGAAAGGAAAGAAAAGCCATATTTCATATAGTTTTGTGCAGCCTGAGTTGGAATTAGAGGATAATAGAAAAAATTCAATCACATGTGAATGCATCCTTCAATTGGGGAACATACGAAATTACTTAGCACTTAACTCTGTGTGAAGTGCTTTAAATATGTTATCTCATTTTATTTATTCAATAAAATTATGGAGTTGGCTATAATTGGCCTCATTTTACAAATGAACAGACTGAGCAGGAAATGAAAAATCAGGAATTTATGCCCAGATGAGTCTGACTCAAGAATTCATCCTTCCTTCCACTTCCCCATTAATGTGCCTAATGTTATCAGGGCCATAAGAATTACAGAAAAAGTCCACAGGCACTAAGTGACATTTTTAAACTTCTGGTGTTTTGGTTTCAGTATGAAACCAAAGCAGTGTTTTCAACTGTTTTCAAGTTGACATATGACCAGCCTCTCCCCATCCCACCCTCTCTCTCTCTCTCTGTTTTGAACATGTCATAGTTTAGGAAGCCCACAGAAAATTAAAGTCAAAAAAGGATGAGAGCAACACTCAGAGCACCAGACTAGCCTTTGGATATCCCTGCAGTTAAATCTGCCCCTCGTTCAGTACTCTAGGCCACCATCCTCCCTTCTCACCTAGGGTCTAAAGTTCTAGTTGGAGAAATACTCTACTGGATTACTTA
Organism: Sciurus vulgaris; assembly: GCF_902686455.1. Classification (NCBI taxonomy): domain Eukaryota; kingdom Metazoa; phylum Chordata; class Mammalia; order Rodentia; family Sciuridae; genus Sciurus; species Sciurus vulgaris. The sequence continues at coordinate 79,927,583 of NC_136472.1, forward strand.
TGTCCAATAGGGAATGACAATCTGGTCTAAAATCAGCCTGAAGAGAGCCAGCCTTTAGGGACAACATGAACAGTGAATCAAGAATGGGCTTAACCCATGTGCAAACACTGCCTCTAGGAGAGGGGGCTAGGGATGTAAGCTAGTGCAGAGCATTTTCCTAGAATGCATGAAGCCCTGGGCTCAATCCCCAGCACCAAGGGAAGAAGAAAGAAAGAAGGAGAGAGAGAGAGAGAGAGCAAGCTGGTGATTCACAGAAATCATCTAAACTCTCTGAGCCTCAGTTTCTGAATCAGGAGAAAAAGAAAAGTAATATCTTTACTGCTTAGAACAGTGGACTGCTATGAGAGGTAGTAAATGACGAGGTACCTCGGAATCTAGGGATATTATCTTAACTGAACATATCTACCTTGGTTCATAGTGACTATTTCTGAGGTTCCATTTGTGTACCCTCTCTGCATTGTGTGTGATAGGTATAAGGAAGGATCAGAGTTTGTGCCAAGTTATCTAAGTATTTTGTGATAAGACCCAGGAATGATTGAGGAAGGAAAAGAGAATTAATGAAATAACTCCATAGGAGAGTTCCTGTAAGCACAAAATGATCTGATGAACTTCACATGAATAGACATAAATCCTTAAAGCAAATAAAACCACAAAGAACAACTATGGTAGGTTATAAAAATTGCTACAATTATTTTCAGTTTTTTCTTTCAAGGGATGGCATATATTTCTCCACCCATAAATCTGGGTTAATGATATCCTTTGGATAATTTTACACCACGAATGTGATATTATGTGAGTTCTGAGTCTGGGTCTCAAGAGACTCTTTACACTTCCACTTTCTCTCTTCGTTCCTTGCCACAGGCACCATGCATAAGTATAGGCCTGTCTTATAATAAAGACTACATGGAGCTAAGATACCTTGTCCCACTGAGCCATCTTGGAACAGCCAGTTCCCAGACAGCCCTGCTGACCACATACACATCAGAGTCCAGCCAAGATCAGTAAGGTCTAACGGTATTCAACCAATCCCAGCCCAAATTGCTGACCCAAATTCATGAGTTCAAGAAATAGTTATTTTTAAGCTACTTTAGGGAGAAATGTTTCACATAGCATTACTGACTGATCCAACAACTAAGTATATGGAAATAGGAACTTGCAGTAGCATCTGAATTGCTTCCCTACCTATTGTGTCCTGTCTTCAGAAAGTTTTCCATTTGCTAGTCATGGAAGTAGCCTGGGGATGGACAAAGAAGCAGAGTTCTCTTTTGCCTCTGAACAAGTAAGCTTGGCTTGGTAGTGTGAGGGAATTTAAAATGTCTGGTGTACTTGCTCACAACTGAATCGCTAACAAGGAGAAGAAATAAACCAGTGGGGCAAGGAAGAGGAAGGGTGAACTGTAGACTCCATATGAGCTGAAACCTTCCTGGAAAGGACCCTAATAATTCAGCCTTCAATGAGTCACTTAGTTCACTCGGATGGGGATCCAACACAAACACTAATCTCACAATGTAATGAGGCAGAGACCATTTTCTGCCTACCCAGTGGAAAGTGAAATTGCAATCCGCCTCCACTGTAAATCAAAACACCTTCCTAACCTCAGTTGTTAATAACAGATGTATATTTCCCATTTTACCACCATCTCTTTAGAATTCACACATTAAAAGACTTATTTATATAATATTCTGTTTTGCTCAAATTCATCTTCAAGACTTTCCCATAGGGCACTGAGCCTCTTGTCTAAATAGATTTTTTTATAAGTAATGACGTTTAGATTATTAAAAAACAATCCAGAAATCTGATCCTTAAAGTACCTGACAAATCCATTTTACTTTTTAAATATATAACATTAATTCAAAGAATGAATTCCTAGCTCTTATTTTCTAGTAACAGCATTTGTTTGGGGGCAGAAAAAAGGAGTAGAAAAGAAAGTCAAGATAGCAAGTGAAAACATCTATAGCATCATCTTATTTTGGAAATTTAGACATGTCAACATTGTGACTTCCTCTGTTTGTTGAACTTGAGGCTTAACATAATTAACCTTCAGCCTGGAAAACCAGTCCATCTTCCCCCCAGAGTTTGTTCGAACTAACTTGCTCTGCCAGCAAGAGCACCTCCACTATCATTCTCACTGCCAGGGATTTTCCTGGGATTCAGAAAAGAAAAAATTAATTAAAGTTTCTCATAAAAGTATGGATTCCACCATCGTAGCCCTGGTAAGTATTGTTGGAAATACATAAGGAGATAAGGTTTCTTCTGTCCTCGAGGAGCTTGTCATCAAGGACAAACACACATGAACCTTGATCAATGATTAAGGGCTAAACTGAAAGCTCTGGTGAGAGAAGTGCCCCTCTGGGGTAAAAAGCCTTGTACTAGTCTTATCCTCTGGGGAAATGTGTTGCAAATATCATCTCATCTGATCATTCCAGAGGTCCAAAACAGAAAGTACTCTGATCATTTAGTAATAGGAAAGTTGAGGAGGAGAAAACGTAGGACACTTCTCCAAGGTGACTCAACTAATAAGAAACAAATCAGAATTCAAGCTCAAATTTGTCCAAAGAACCTGTGTGTTTCTTTCTACACCACATGGCCCCTCCGAAAGCCAGAGCAGACAGGAAGTTGTTGTACGGCTCCTCTAGTCTCCCCTTAACACTATATCTATATGCCTCTTATGATGTCTTACACTTTCTGCTGTGTTTATGACAGCTATGGATGAAAAACATAAGCTTTGGAGTCAGAAAGATCGGATTTCAAAATCTCTGCTCTGCCTCTGATTAGTTGAAAGAGGGTAGGCAAGTCATTTAAAATTAAATAATACCTACCTCACAGCACTGATAGAGCAGGAAAGAAAATTAATTCATCTGCTCATTAAGTTTTGAGGACCTACTGTGTTACAAGAATTATTCTAGACTTTGTCACAACATTGGGAAAAAGAAACAAAAATCTTTTCCACCGTGATGCTCACATTGTTAGTAAGGGCAACAGATGGTAAGTTAACGGACAGTATAAATTTCAGCAGGGGAAGTTCTATGATGAACACAGAGCAAGGTGAGCCGATAGAGAGTACAACAAAACCATTCATCAAGCACACAGTGGGCACTAGCCACGGAACTAAACAGTGGGAAGCTAACACAAATCCAGGTCCCACTTAGGGTGCCTGTGGTCTGGGAGGGGTGCCCACTATAACCACCTGGTGAGCCTGCCAAAAGAGGTTTGTACTCTGGGTAAACAGAGGGGCCAGGGTTCAGTTCTGCCAGGTGGAGAGAAAATCCAAACACTAGTGATAACAATAAAAAGAACTAATTAACAAAATAAGCTACCACTTTGTACCAGGAGTTTTACAAACACTCTCCTTTTAATTCTTTCAATATCTTAGGGGTATAGACATAGTAACTCTTTTAACATAGGTTAAATGACTCTCAGGATTAGGTGACTTGCTAGTCATCACATAGCTTCGGAATTGATATTCAAACTCAAGTCTTAAGAGCAAAAACCTTAATTATCACTCCCTCAAGACAATTTGGTTTGCCCTACACACAAATTAGCACGTGAATGGCCAGAAGATTTGGGGGCTGGGGATATGACTCAGGAGTAGAGCACTTGCCCAGCATGTGCAAGACCCTGGGTTCAATCCCACTACAAAAAAAAAAAAAAAAAAAAAAAGTGAAATAAAATCCGGCAGTTTCTCTGTGAATTCTCTGAAGGATAGAGTTACCTCTTGTCTGGTCTTCCCAGGCAGTCCTTTACTATTCCTGATGTCTGAGGACATGGTACTCTGCAGTCTTTTCCTAAGACACTATTCACACCTTCTGGGACAGCAGTGTTTTCAAATCTACAAGTTATTTTCATACACATGTGTGAGACAATGCAAGAATGTTTAGAGGTGAAATGATTGGATTATTGGTCTTAACCTAATGAGTCCATAATCCCCTGATAGGAATTAACTAGTTGTTAACTGTAGACAGCTTAACTGTGACTGAAGGAGGTGGGTCCCTGGGGGCATGTCTGTGGGGTTCAATGGGGTTTATATTTTGCCCATGATGAGAGCCAGCTCTTGCACTTGCTGCCCCCCCTTTCTCTATTTCTCTCTCTCTCCCTTTCTCTACTTCTTTGTGGCCTTGTCCTGACCTGCTTTCCTCCACTACACTCTTCAGCCATGATGTTGTGCCTCACCTCGGGCTCCAGAGAACGGAGTCAGTCATCTATGCAGTAATATCTCTAAAAGCATAAGCACCAAAATAAACTTTTCCTCCTTAAAATTGTTCTTCTCAAGTCTTTTGGTCAGGGTATCAAAAAACTGACGAAAACACATACCCTTTACACTCTAAAGGTGTAGAGTGTAAGGTATTTTCTATTAAATATTTATTTAATAGAAAAGAAAAGAGAGGCTCTGGTATTTAGTGGTTGTTTGAAAACTCACAGGCAGTAAGTGGGCTTAACGAGGCTACAAATATAGCCTATTTGATTCTACATTCCTTGCTTTTTCCACTGCACTTCACTTGCATGAGGAAAAGACAAAGAGGCCAAATTCAGGTAAAGGCAATTTCTGATGCTCTCTCTAATTTCCAGTTGGAAAAGAAAGAAAATATTCACACACATACACACACACACACACACACACACACACACACACACACACACACATAAAATGAGACAGGGTAGGGAGAGAATTTGCTGAGAGACTTCTCTCAAGATCTTTCTGCTTGGTTTTCAGGCCCAATTTTCCTTTTACTACTCATTGACACAGGCTAGTCCCAGTATCCTGGAACTGGAGGAAGCATTTACTTGGGCAGGGATTCCATCTAATACAGAATAAACCTAGAGGCAAGAGTAGAATAACCATCCTAGCCTGTGAAAATCCTGACATAGAGCAGTCTTCCTATACTAGACACTGTGCTGGGCTTTGGGAACAAAGATAAGATTCAGAGAGTCTCTTCCTAAAGTGAATGACCACATTGGAGAAAGGAAAATGAGCACTCTATCAGGAATAATACAAGAAAGAATGAGGTTGGGTCTCTAAGAAGACACCATCCAAGGTCTTCAGCATGCAAAAACTGGAGCCACCCATTCTGCTAAGTAGGACCTAAGAAAGTTTGATTCCTAAGAACTTAATGTGGAGGAACCTGATATGCACACCCATTTAGCATGATATTAATGGTTAAAAATCCATTTGGCACCCAACCCTGCTGCCTTATAATTATGTGAACTTAAGCAAGTTACTCTAAGTCCTCTTTTCTCAAAATTTCATTCATAAAATGGGTACAATAATCCTTATTACATACAGATGCTTAAAAACAAATATAAATGATATCATGTTTAAATAAAGTGCTTAAGCATGGTGTCTGGCTACATTATGCACTTGATAAATAAGGGCCTCTTTTTTCCTTTAAGATTACTCATTAAACAATGGAGAGTTTTACTGAAACAGCCTGATAGTCTAAAGTTTACTGGAAAGTTGAAGAAAGAAATCCAATAGAAAATGGCAGAAAACTCAGCAAGATGGTGACTATTTCCCAAAGAGCTCCCCATGGAGACTTAAGTATCTATAAATACAGTGTATGCCAGCATGCATTATCTCACCCTCCAACCCTGAATTCTCTCCTGAAACCTTACCTTGGTGAATGCCACTTCCATCCCCCAGTCACCTAAACCACAAACCATAAGTCAACTCAGTCATACTCCTTACCTTCCAGTCACCAAATCCCATAGAATCCACCTGGTCACCATCTCGCCTTCCCTTCTATTACAGTCAGTGAGAATGTTACTGCCATGGGGGCTGAGCCTCCAACAGCTCTCATCTGCATTAAGGCAAGAGTGGACAAACTGGTCATCTTGACTTCCTCCAGTTCTCAGTCCTTCAAATAGCATCTCCATACCAAACCCAGAGTAATCTTTCTAAAGTGTAAAATATGATCATTCACCTTTCTTAAATATTTCAAGTTCTTTCAATGTCTAGGATAAGGGCAAAACTATTAACAATTGTCTGTTACCTGGACCCTGCCTTATCCTGTCCACAAGCCACAACCATGGGTGAATGCTGACTAGTCCCCAGGCACGCCAGGCTATTTTATGTGTTTTTGCCAGTGTTCTTTCCTCCACACTTCCCAAAGGGAGTTTTGTGAAATATCTGTTCCCCAAGAGGCTCTGTAAAACAAGTGACCATTAGTCAAATAAGCTTTAGAAAAACTGCACATCTTTTTCTCCTGGATATTGTTTAGTTTGTAAGATTTCCCATATTCGGGAAGTCTAATTTTGTTTAATCCTTCATTAAGATATTTGTGAAACACATCTTGGGAAATTATTTATGAGTTTACATGTATGATATTTACTCAGTCTTTCATCTTGTTGAATTCTGAGCCTGAAAAATGTTTAATAGTATAATATCCAGGCTATAATCATGGGGTTGGTCTTTGTTTGTTTGTTTGTTTTCACTGTACTGAGGATCAAACCCTGGGCCTCACACATGCCAGGCAAATGCTCTATAACTAAGTAACATCCCCAGCCTTTTGTTCAAATTTTATTGATTCCCCTTTGCAAAGTTGGATAGACTTTGGAAAGTTTAACCAAGATAAAATATTTCAGGCACAAGTATTACTAACCATAACAGTATGATGTTAAGATTGATGCATTGATAATTCTTCACATAAGAGTAGTGAGATGTGCAGAAATATCCTTTACTAAGTGTGCACTTAAATCCTCTACGCCAAGCTGAGAATTTACATACTGTGTCATTTGTTTTGGTAATGCCATTAACTTTAATAAGACATTCAATCCCAAATCAAATTAGCAATTACCTGCTGGTGTTCTTTCTAACCATTTTATCTTCTCCTTTGGAGAATGGACAAGACTATATGAAGTATCAATAGGGGAAAAACAATGAAAAGGCAAGTGCTGAATATTATCACTAAATTTGAGTACGAAAAGAGGGGAGAGGGGACTGAGATATAGAGAGTCTCTCCAATTCAGCCTAGTTCACACAAACTGAGCATCTTATTATTATGGGGACTCAGAAGCAGCAAATACAGAACAAATAAGACATCACTCCAGCATATAAGAGTGGGTACCTAGAATTAGAGAGACTTGGGTTTAAAACCTAACTTATTAGTGTGTGAACCTAAATTTCTTAATCTCTCAAGGCAGTTTCCTCAACTGTGAAATTTAGGGCAATAATACAAATCCTATAGTGTTATTTCAAGGTCTGAATAATAAAATATGAATAATAAAATAGCAATAAAATAAAGAGGTACCTATAGCATTATAAAATAAAGAGGTACCTATAGCATAATAGATGCTTAATAAATACTAGTTTTGTTCCATTTTTCTTTTCCATTTTACTTATAAAATTCCCACTGATATGTGTCCTAACATGTATTCCACTATCAGGGGCATCCTTATCTTAATCTACAAATAAAGTTAAATTTGTCCTAAATCATAAACCAGGTTGGCAAACTATATTCCACAGGCCAAATTTGACTGACCATCTGTGTTTATAAATAGTTTCATTTGAACACAAACAATCCCATATCTTTATACATTGTCTATCACCCAACAGCAACAGATTCCAGCAGTTAAAACAGAGACCTTATGTATTAGAAGTCTGTTGCCACTATAAAAGATTACAACAACTTAATGACATAAAACACATTTACCGTCTTATAATTTTGCAGGTTAAATATCCAACACAGTTCTCACTGGGCTGAAATCAAGGCATCAGCAGGCCCACATTAGTTTTTAGAGGCTCCAGTGGAGATTCAAATTTCCTTGCCCTCTCCTCCTTCCAGAGGTTGGCAGGCATTGGCTCATGGCCTGCTTACTCCATCTTCAAAACCAGCAACAGCCAACCAGGACTGTCTCACATCCCATCACCCTTCTCTTCTACCACTATTTTCTACTTCTAAAGACTCTTGTGATTGCGCTGGGCTACCCAGATAATCCTGGATAACCTCCCTGAAGTAAAGTCAACTAACAACCTTAATTTCCCTTTGCCAGGTAACATGATACGCTAAGGTTCTAGAGATTAGAACATGGAAATCTTTGGGAAGTTGTTATTCTGCATACCACACCACATAGTCCAGAAAGTATAAAATACTTTCTCTTAGTCCTTTAGACTAAGAGTTTTCCAACCCATGTCCTAAATCTTGGCTCAAGTTTATGGAATATATACAGGGCAGATAAAACATGTACAAACCTACCTAGGAGATAATACAAATTCAGTGTCAAGAAACTGCAAAAAAATGAATATTGCAATAAAGTGAGTCATATGAAAATTTTGGTTTCTCATTGTATATAAAAGTTATGTTTATACTATACTGTAGTCTATTAAATGTGAAATAGTGTTATTTCTAAAAGACAACCTACATACCTTAATTTAGAAATACTTTATTACTAAAAATGCTAATGATCACCTAAGCTATTAGGGGGAAATGGCACCAAAAGATTCATTCAATGCAGGATTGCCATGAATCTTCAATTTGTTAAAAAAAAAAAAAAAAAAAAAAAAAAGCATTATCTATGACACTAAATAAAGTGAACTGCAATAAAATGAAGTATGCCTATATTATTCAGCTGCCTGAAATAAAAAGATGAGCAAGATACTGCTCCCAACTCCACTAGTAGATAAATACACATGAGCCTCCCATAGAGGCAATCATGCAGAAAGGTTAAAGACAAGGGCTTGGGATAGGATATTTTAATCACTGCTCTTCCACTTACTTACTGGTGGCCTTTCACAAATTAACTTCTCTGTGCCTCAGTTTCTTAAGCTCTTCAAATATGCCTACTTGACTTGGTTGCTGTGAAAATAAATGCAGACAGTAGACTTAATATAGTCTCTGATGCATAGTAATTTCTCAATAAGTGTTAGTTTGTAAGTGTGATAAATTCCAAGTGAAATAAGGGAAATTACTCTGTTGCTCATCTTCAAAAAGTATTTGAAGAGATATCTCAGCGAGATCAAAGAATATGGAAGAACAGTCTTCCTTAGCCTAGTACTATTAACTCCTTATTGGAGATGTTGACAATGTTGCCAATGGCAACAAGTTCCCCTTCTCCTGGCTGCCTGAAGTCCAGCCAGCAGCTGGTTTCACCATCCCACCTATGGCTGCTTACATAAAGGGACCTTGGTGTCACTTGTTTAGACTGACGAATAAATAAGGGACTGAAGTTTTTTTGAGGATACAGTCTTCCAGTTTTTCAAACATTCTGAACTGAAGCCACTGATGGGGGCAGGTCAAAACCTAGACATCCCCACATGTAACTCCAGGTAAGAGGAGGCCTTCCTCTGGAACCCAGGTGACAACTATTTGTTTGTTTTTTTTTTCTCTCATAAGAAATATTTTTCTCCACATTTTAGTAACCCTTTGAGCAAAGGAATTGCAGAAGAGGATTGTGCAAGCCACATCCCTTCTATATGCCTCTCCAAGACTGACAGATGTAGGACTGGGAATCATATTCAGAAGAAAGAGAAAATCACATCTTTTGACTGGAAAATCAAAGAAATACTGCTTCTGTTTAAATTCATCTATCCCAAATTCACCCAAAGTGGCATATTCCAGAATCCAAGCAGCCCAGAGGTACTTGCTAACTAACTGCTCCACCTCATCCCTCCTGCTCGATGGTATAGTATGAGAAAGTGTTCACAACTGCCTGTAATCCCCAAATTGAAAAAGTGTTATGCTCAGGAGAAACACTCAACTCAAACCCTGGAGAGTTTGACCAGGTCAGTCCCCATCCTTGCTTCAGGATTATCCAATATGAATATTGTTTTGAATCAGGGTTTTGCTAAGTTGCTGAGGCTGGCCTTGAACTTAAGATCTTCCTGCTTCAGCCTCCAGAGTGCCTGGTATTACGGGTGTGTGCCACCATGCTTGGCATCCAATTGAGACATAAGAGAAGGGCCAAGAACTCCCCAAGAAGCTATTTTTATTTTTATTTTCCTTCTTTGAAAGCCAAGGCTACCTCAAACACCCCACAGCCAGTTGTAGCCAGCTCAGATTTTGCTTTGGCTGTGGCAAGCATCTCTCTGGGTCTATCTCAGTTAACTCCATCCCTCTGCAGCCATTTCAGCTGTCCCCAATCTGGTCTTTGAGGAGTCTCTCCCCTACCCATAACTGAATGAAAGCCCATGATCAGCCTGCAGGACACTGTGCATGCATGAGACAGCCTTTTCTTCTATATAAGCAGTCTTCCCTTTGTGTTTATTGAAAGTTTATTACTGCTTCCCCTTATGTGGCAGCCTAAGTCCTAATAAAACCTCTTTCAGATGAGTTTTTTAGTTCATTTTAATTACCCAGTGGATTACAATAGTGGATTTCATTGCACCATATTCACACATGTATATAACATACTCTGATCGTAGCCACCCCCCCTCTGCCCTCCCTACCCACCCTTCCCTCTGATTCTCTTCTTCCATTCTAATAGTTTCCCTTCTACTTTCAGGTGGATTTTATTTTGCCTGATCATTATTTCTGTGAGTAGAGCAGGCTGAGCTGGTAACACTGCAAGCAGTTACCCGCCAGAGAGTGCTGAAGGGTGAAGGAGAGCAAGAGAGAGTTTCTAGGAGCTGCTAGCTCCAGCTGCTGGAAGAGTTCCAGAATGCTCCTGGTAGCTGCAGGCTCTGGTTGCCAGCAGAACATCAAGGAGGCCATGGGGCATTTCAAAGCTGCTAACACTAAGGGAGCTGCACTTTGCCAGTTCATGATTTCTATCCAAACTAAGCAAATGAACCCTTAGCTGACTGGTAACATAATCACTGCCCAGGAGTCCTGAGCTCTGGCCCATGTTCCACCTTCCTTCTCTCATTTATCTTGGGCTTATGGAAGACAGGGCTCATTTGGGGGAAAGTACAGCATTGTTTTTTATCTACGTGAACACTACTCAGACACATGCTACAGAACTGAGGGTAAAAACCTGAGTCAGGTTGCAAGCATAAATTAGTTTATATCTTTTAAATATTTATATATGTGGCATGTGGACTTTCATTTATACCCTTGCCCTGAAAATGTTAAAGAAAGCTCTGCTCACTTATCACCTCCTGGTCAGAGCACCCACTCTGCCCTCCTTTTCTTGTATACTCCTGGGGATGAATTCTGGACCACCAATGACTACATCTCTAAAGCAAGGAAGAAGCAAAGTCTGTGAGATGCTGGTACTTTTCCCAGACCAACATGAGCCATCTTTGCTGACATATGTACCCTTTGTGACAAGCAGCCTATTGTTTAATAACAGTAAATCTTCTCGTGGCTAGGGGACTGTTACGGTTTGAATATGAGGTGTCCCATGAAAAGTTCATGTGATAGACAATGCAGGAATGATCAGAGGTGAAATTAATAGATTATGAGAGCTGTAACCTCATCAGTGGATTAATTCATTGATGGATTAATAATTTGAAGGGACTACTGGGTGGTAACTATAGGCAGGTTGGGTAGGGCTGGAGGATATAGATCTTGGGATGTGCCCTTAGAAATTATGCTTCATCCCTGGCATACACCCCCTACCCCCATGCTTTCTGGTTGCTATGAGTTGAACTGCTTTCCTCCACAAAGTCCTTCTGTTTTAGTCAGTCATTTTTGTCACTGTGACCTAAAGACCTGACATGAACAATTTTAGAGTATGAAAAATTTATTTGGTGCCCATAATTTCAGAGATCTCAGTCCATGGATGGCCAACTCCATCTAAGCCAGAACATCATGGTGGAAGGGCATTGAGAAGGAAAGCAGCTCAGGACATGGCAATCAGAGAGAAGAGAGAGCTCCATTCACTGAAGACAAAATATAAACCCCAAAGACATGCCCCCAGCAACCTATTTCCTCCAACCATTCCCTGCCTGCCAAATTAATCCATGTGAGTAGATTAATCCACTCATTAGTTTAAGGCTCTCATAACCCAATCATTTCACCTCTAAATTTTCTTGCATTGTCTCACACATGATCTTCTGAGGGATACTTCATAACTAAACCATAACACCTTCCACCATGACATTCTGCCTCACCTTGGGCCCAGAGCAAAGGAATTTGCTAACTATGGACTAAACCTCTGAAGCTGTGAACATGAAAATAAATTTTTCCTCTTCTAAGTTGTTCTTGTCGGATATTTTGGTCACAGAGATGAAAAGATTAAGGTTTTTACCTTTGCTTTTAGCAAACCTATTTGGGGACATATAAATTCATATAATCTGGAGAGAAAATAAGTCAAATAGTAGAAAAAAATTGATAGAGCCAGGCCACAAATGTGTACTAAAAAAAACATGAAGAGCTGTATTTATATGATCAGAACTATGTTATTTTCTGAGTCCAAATAAGTTGCAGGAGAAAGACCAAAGGATATTCATATACCAAGCAGAAAAGTAAATGTTTATCCATATGAAGGAGGGCACTGGGAGAAAAGGAGAACAAAAATCAATATGTTTAAAATAAAAAGCTGCCTTGCAGTTTCAGGTAAGTCTTCAACTGTCAATTTAATTGCTTGATCAATGCAGCAAGATCCAGGCAGTTTAATTGAAGAAAATTAGTCCTTAAAAAGCTCATCCCTGCAAAGGGATACTGCAGATGGTGAATTTAACAATCCCTCCTGCTGCAGTTATTTCATTTTTAGAAAAGAGAGTGGAACCTTATATGAGGATGTCATAGAAAACTGACATACACAAGATTCAGAATGAATGAAATGACTCACTCCCTGGTACTAATGGTGGGTCTGCCAATAGAGATAGAGTATTTTTAGGAGGCAGTGGACATGTGAGCATTTTTTTCCATTATTATTTCCCTGGTAAACAGAATTTTTAAGATTATTTTTAATTATGCTATCTATTTTTCTTTGGTTTTGTTCAATTCAGAAAACTATTTTTTTAATACCAAATGGCTAGTGTAGGTGCTGGACTCTGTAATTTCCAACATAATTAACATGAGTTCCTGCCTGTAAGGAAGTGATAGTCTAATCAAAAGTGGAAGTAGAAAAGTCTATGGGGAGTTAGAGAGAGGACATTTTCTTACTCCAAAGTAAAGTCATTTAACCTAGTCTGGATTCTTGTCATATAAATTAAAACGAGTCCAGGGTGGAACTTGATATTGTTTGTCTGGCAGGATAACCTGGCCAGTCCTCCTATCTTCATCTCATCCAACAGCTTTTATCAGAAGAAGACTCAAAATCAAAATTTCAATCAGACACAGCAAATTAAAAATGACACTATAGCCCCTCTCTATCAAGGTAGGAAAGAGGATGTCCCCTAGCCATCAGTAAGGAGGAACAAGTAAAAACAAGTGATTCTCAGCTTAGTAGCCAGGGAATCTAATTCATAAGATCAAAGATCAAACCCTTGCAACAGGAGAAATATCTTTTCTTCAATATGGGATTATACTGCAAAATTTGTGAAAGAATAATGTTTAAAGGCATGTTTATAGGTGACTTCATAAACAGGTATTATCTTCACTGAGAACAGCAAACCCCACCTCCTTTCTGAAGTCCTTTTCCAACCACAAGCATCACAAAATGCACCCATCTGTAGCCCTTGTTGTTGCTCGAATCTCTAAACAAGAAAATACAGATTTGCCAAGGGGTTATAGCTCATCTTTATTTGGTATAAGGGTATAATTAGAGTTTTCTGAGGACAGTTCATGAGAAACTGTGTTGCATAAAACAAGGTTCCCTGAGAGGGGAATCACTTCAGAGGTATCCAGTGGGAACATGCTCACAGACTCACACCTAGAAGGAATTCCCTTGGGCAGCAGGAAGGATGACTATGATCTCTGGAATTTCAGTCTTTATCTCCTCCCCACTACAATGCATTTCTGACTATGGCACTTTCTACAAAGATGCTGCCAATTCCTGTTAGTGCTCAGGATCCACAGCTATTTTTGCCCAAGTGCCTTCATAACTAATCTACAACAAATGTCCTGCTGTCCACAACAGCTGATCCATTTCCAACACCTGGAAGAATTAATGTCCTGTCCTCTCAGAGCTGAAACTATGAGCTACTTGAGGGCAAGTATTGCTTTTTATCTTTCTATCCCTATAATTTAACAAATAGTGGAGATTCAGTAAACGGTTATTGATAGAATAGCACATTTGATGATGTTCTTATTTATTTTAGTTATATTTCTATATCTATTGTGAAACTTATCATTTTAGAGAAGTAAACTAACTTACCTTTGGTCATTCAGCCAGCATGTTGCACCATAGGAATATAATTCTACGCCTCAGTGAGCCAGAGACCCTGCTTTCTCTGCTGACCCACATTGCTTCTCACATAAAACATTAACCAGAACTTTGCACCCTTGATCACAAAGGAATTACTTAAAAAGTTGGAATTTCAGGAAATAAAACAAGGAAGTGAAGAAGAAATTTTTTATTATAAGAACTTTCCCTAGTATTCCTCCCACAATAATAATAGGCTTTCTACTTCTCATAGTAGTCTACTCTAGTGCAGACACTATGCTGAGTATTCTATGCACTGTAGTATGCCAGTCTTAAGTTCTTTGGGTATAAACTGAGGAGTGGGATAGCTGAGTCAAATGGTAGTTTCATTCCAAGTTTTCTGAGGAATCTCCATACTGCTTTCCAGAGTGGTTGCACTACTTTGCAATCTCACCAGCAATGTATGAGTGTACCTTTTTTCCCACATCCTCGCCAACATTTATTGTTGCTTGTATTCTTGATAATTGCCATTCTGACTAGAGCAAGAGGAAATTCCAGTGTAGTTTTGATTTGCATTTCTCTAATTGCTAGAGATGTTGAACATTTTTTCCTATATTTGTTCATCAATTGCTCAAGTCACGATAGCTAAACTATGGAACCAACCCTAGGTGCCCTTCAACAGAGGAATGAATAAAACAAAATGTGTTAGATATACACAATGGAATATTACTCAACCTTAAAGAAGAATAAAATTATGGCATTTGCTGGTAAATGGATGGAGCTGGAGAATATCATGGTAAGCAAAGTAAGCCAATCCCTAAAAACAAATGACCAAATATTTTCTCTGACATGTGGATGCTAATTCACAATAGGGATGGAGGTGGGGCTAGGGAAGAATAAAGATACTCTGGATTAGACAGAGGGGAGTGTAGGGAGGGTAGAAGGTAAGGGGGTAGAAAGGGTAGATGAATGAATTGGACATTATTACCTTATTGTGCATAAATGATTACACAACCAGCGTAACTCTACATCATGTACAACCAGAAGAATGAGAAGTTATACTCCATTTACATATGATGTGTCAAAATGTAGTCTAATGTCATGCATAACTAATTGAACAAAATAAAAAAATATTAGCTTTGTCCTAGCTGATAAAATGCCAACAGACTCACCATCATTTTAATAACTGAACTTTTTAGAGTTTAAAGGTATGGCAGGCAAAGGGGGAAACAAAATGATCTTCACTTCAAAAATACCTGTATTGCCCTGGATATTTCATGGAGAATGACTTAGAGGCAGGGATGAATGCAGGTAGCCCTAGTAGAAGATCAATGCAGTAATCTTGGTCAAAGTTGACAGCATTTTAGGTCTAGGGCATTAATTTTTGATTTGGTGGTTTAGCCTGTGTATTTTACAATCCATTCCTGCCCCATCCTAGGCAATGGATGAGAAAAGACCCCATGTTACAAACAAATTTTTTCCAATTTTCTCAAAAAAAAATAATTGATGAAACGGATCAAGTCATTCAAGGGTCTATAGCACCTGGGTGTGTTGGGGAATTCCATTTAGGGAGAAGCACCTCTAACATCAGTTCGTGGCAGCACAGACGTTTTTGGAAAATAAATTCACTGGGGAGGCCCTAAAGGGACAATGGAAGGCTACAGGAGTTATCTGGAGCAGCAACATGCTGCACATAGAGCTAAATCTGAGGACCACGGGAAGTACTGCAAGACTTCACCATGCAAAAAAGTGTCAGGTCCCTGCCAACAGCATGTGTGAGAGCAAAGCCAATGAAACCACACACCTGGGAGCAATTTAGAGTCAATGAAAATGAGCCTGGACAAGTGAAAACAAATAAAGTTAATGAAGAGAAGGAGAAATAATGTACTTCAAGTTCCATTTTTTTTCAATTAATAGTGAAGGAGAAGTAGCCATCCATCACATTCATCTTATCCCAAGTATTTTCTCCATAAAATAATGAGAGGATACTTAAGAAGAATTCCAGTCTTAAAGTTTGTTTTAAATTTAAAGAAATTAAGAATCCACTATGTGCTAGCAAACAAAGACCTAAAAATGAGTAATATGTGTTTTGGTCCTCCAAGTACTCACAATAGAAAGGGAAAATAGGAACTTAAACTGGCAGGTATGAAAACAGCAACTATAATTTTTATCCAGCTAATAGATGTCATACAGTGTGTGCCAAGAGCACCCATATATTATTAACTCCTCTAATTCTTAGGCAACTCTGAGAGGCAGATATAATTGTTGATACTTTAATGATTAAAGAAATTTTACTCAAAGAGGTTATATAGATTGCCCAAGATAATCCACTCAGATAACAAAAGAGTCTCACTGACTATAAAGCTTATGTTCTTTCCATTCTACCACAAAGTCTTTCAAAAATATAGGTTAAGGAGTGATACAGGCTATCCACAGGAACAAGATTTCCAATGATACCATTATGACATCTAGAACACCATCTAGATTGACCAAAGAATATAGGTAGATAACTGCTACTCCACAGTCAGCAGAAGAATAATAAAAGCGTAGGTGTTGGTCAACAGATGAACAGATAAATAAAATGGGACACACATACATGCACAATGGAGTTTTTTTCAGTCATAAAGAAAAATGAAATTATGTCATTTATTTCATTTGCAGGAATGCAGATGAAACTGGAGAACATCATACTAAGTGAAATAAACCAGATTCAGAAAGTCATGAGCTATATTTTTCTCTCATATGTAGAAGCTAGAGAGAAAAGGGGTGAGGGAAGATTTCATGAAAATAGAAGGGAGACCAGTAGATTCAGGGAAGGTGGAGAGAGAAAAGGAAGGAATGGAATTATAAATAAAACCAAATAATGCTAAGGGCAGGTATGAATGTATCACAATGATGCCTACTAGTATGTATACTTATAATTCACCAATAAAATTTTAAAGAAACAGCTTTTTCATTGCCTGATGAATACAAATAGGTATTTTGTTTTCTTACATATTATATGAACTGTCCTATTCATAGGTGGGTTTGTTTTCCTTGTTTTGTTTTTTGGTTCATTGGTTTTGTTTTTATTTTTATTTCTGCATTATGAGAATCTGTCACTTTATTTTTATTTATGTAATTATCAATGAGATTGAAAATAATTTATATTTATTAATTGGACATTGGAATTATTCTTTTATAAATTAATTTTACATATCCTTTGCCCAGTATGTATTCTTTTTTCCTAATACCCTTAAGAGTTTTCTTTTTTCTTGCTTGCTTATTTGTGCAAGCCTAATTAAATTCTGACAAATAAAATTATATGTAAGTTTAAGACGTACAGCATGACTTGATATATACATAAACTATTAAATGCTTTCCAAAAGTTAGTTGTGTGAGTATAGCACTACACAAATTTCAAGTATGCAATGTGGTTTTCTTGTTTTGTAGGGCTAGAGATCAAACCAGAGCCTCATGCATGCTACCCACGAAGCTACATTCCCAGTCCTAGTATCGTTAACTGCTGTCACCATACTATACATTGGATCCCCAGAACTTACAACTTAAAATTCACCACCATTGATAGTGGGTAATTTTTTTATTGTAAACAAATGGGATACATGTTGTTTCTGTTTGTACATGGAGTAAGGCATACCATTTATGTAATCATACATTTACATAGGGTAATGTTGTTTGATTCATTCTGTTATTTTTTCCTTTCCCCCCCACCCCTTCCACCCCTCTTTTTCCTCTATACAGTCCTTCCTTCCTCCATTCTTGCCCCCCTCCCACCCCCCATTATGTGTCATCATCTGCTTATCAGTGAGATCATTTGTCCTTTGGTTTTTTGAGCTTGGCTTATCTCACTTAGCATGATATTCTCCAATTTCATCCATTTGCCTGCAAATGCCATAATTTTATCATTCTTTATGGCAGAGTAATATTCCATTGTGTGTGTGTGTGTGTGTGTGTGTGTGTGTGTGTGTGTATGTATATATATCACAGTTTCTTTATCCATTCATCAATTGAAGGACATCTAGGTTGGTTCCACAATCTTGCTATTGTGAATTGAGCAGCTATGAACATTGATGAGGCTGTATCTCTGTAGTATGCTGATTTTAAGTCCTTTGGGTATAGGCCGAGGAGTGGTATAGCTGAGTCAAATAGTGGTTCCATTCCGAGCTTTCTGAGGAATCTCCATACTGCTTTCCAGAGTGGCTGCACTAATTTGCAACCACTATGGGTATTTTTTAAATATGAATCATCTTTTCATCATCAATAAGATAAAGGTCTTCAGTGGTTAGTGTGACATGGTACATGCTATAGTCACTGGATGGGGAAATTAGTGCAACAGAAATAAAGATAATTTCGAAAATGAAGTGAAAAAAATAAAAGGTGGAGTCATAAGGCTGGGTCCCAGACCTCAAATCTAAAAGGTAATCATGGCACCAAGATTGGAAAACACAGCAAAAATTAGAAGTATCTGCTAGATGGCAAGAAACAGGGAGACAAATCATTGATTATTTTCTATGCTTATATTCCTTATTTGTAAAATGGAGATGACATTTCCTAATGAAGTTATTATAAGAATCAAATTAATGAATGACAACAGCCACAATAAGTAGTAAACTTGTAAATAAAATTAGAAATGCTTTCTGAAGATTCATCACTTATGTATAAAAATGCGTTGGATTTATGGGCATTGATCTTGTAACCTGCTACTTTACTGAATTCACTTATGAGTTCTAAGAGTTTTCTGGTGGAATTTCCAGGTTCCTCTAAATATATAATCATGTCATCAGAGAACAGGGATAGTTTGAGTTCTTCTTTCCCAATTCGTATCCCTTTAATTTCTTTGGTTTGTCTAATTGCTCTGGCCAGAGTCTCAAGAACGATGTTGAATAGAAGTGGTGAAAGAGGGCATCCCTGCCTTGTTCCAGTTTTTAGGGGGAATGCTTTCAGTTTTTCACCATTTAGAATGATATTAGCAATGGGCTTAGCATAAATGGCCTTTACAATGTTAAGGAATGTTCCCACTATCCCTATTTTTTCTAGTGTTTTGAGCATGAAGGGGTGCTGTATTTTATCAAATGCTTTTTCTGCGTCTATTGAAATAATCATGTGATTCTTGACTTTAAGTCTATTAATATGGTGAATTACGTTTATTGATTTCCTGATGTTGAACCAACCTTGCATTCCTGGGATGAAACCAACTTGATCATGGTGCACTATCTTTTTAATATGAGAAATTAGGAAAACTACCCCATTCACAATAGCCTCGAAAAAAATAAAATACTTGGGAATCAATCTCACAAAAGAGGTGAAAGACCTCTACAACGAGAACTATACAACACTAAGGAAAGAAATTAAAGAAAACCTTAGAAGACGGAAAGATCTTCCATGTTCTTGGATAGGAAGAATTAATATTGTCAAAATGGCCATACTACCTAAAGTGCTATACAAATTCAATGCAATTCCAATTAAAATCCCAATGACGTACCTTACAGAAATAGAGCAAGCAATTATGAAATTCATCTGGAAGAATAAGAAACCCAGAATAGCTAAAGCAATCCTTAGCAGGAAGAGTGAAACAGGGGGTATTGCAATACCAGATCTTCAACTCTACTACAAAGCAATAGTAACAAAAACGGCATGGTATTGGTACCAAAATAGAAAGGTAGATCAATGGTACAGAATAGAGGACACGGACACAAACCCAAATAAATACAATTTTCTCATACTAGACAAAGGTGCCAAAATTATGCAATGGAGAAAAGATAGCCTCTTCAACAAATGGTGCTGGGAGAATTGGAAATCCATATGCAACAGAATGAAACTAAACCCATATCTCTCACCATGCACGAAACTAAACTCAAAATGGATTAAGGACCTCGGAATCAGACCGGAGACCCTGCAGATTATAGAAGAAAAAGGAGGTCCAAATCTTCATCTTGTTGGTCTAGGATCAGATTTCCTTAACAGGACTCCCATAGCACAAGAAATAAAAGCTAGAATCAACCACTGGGATAGATTCAAACTAAAAAGCTTTCTCTCAGCAAAGGAAACTATCAGCAATGGGAAGAAAGAGCCTACAGAGTGGGAGAATATCTTTGCCAATCATACTTCAGATAGAGCACTAATCTCCAGAATCTATAAAGAACTCAAAAAACTTTACTCCAAGAATTCAAATAATCCAGTCGACAAATGGGCTAAGGAAATGAATAGACACTTCATAGAAGAAGATCTACAAGCAATCAACAAACATATGGAAAAATGTTCAACATCTCTAGTAATAAGAGAAATGCAAATCAAAACCACCCTAAGATTCCATCTCACCCCAATTAGAATGGCGATTATCAAGAATACAAGCAACAACAGATGTTGGCGAGGATGTGGGGAGAAAGGTACACTCATACATTGCTGGTGGGGCTGCAAATTAGTGCAGCCACTATGGAAAGCAGTGTGGAGATTCCTTAGAAAACTTGAATGGACCCTCCATTTGACCCAGCTATCCCACTCCTTGGCCTATACCCAAAGGACTTAAAATCAGCATACTACAGAGATACAGCCACATCAATGTTCATAGCTGCTCAATTCACAATAGCCAGACTGTGGAACCAACCTAGATGCCCTTCAATTGATGAGTGGATAAAGAAACTGTGGTATATATATACAATGGAATATTACTCAGCCATAAAGAATGATAAAATTATGACATTTGCAGGCAAATGGATGAAATAGGAGAATTTCATGCTAAGTGAGAGAAGCCAATCTCAAAAAGCCAAAGGACGAATGATATCGCTAATAAGTGGAGGATGACACATAATGGGGGGGAGGGAAGGGTTAGTGTTATGGTTAGAGTTAGGGTTAGGGAGGGGGGCAAGTATGGAGGAAGGAAGTACTGTATAGAGGGTAAAGAGGGGTGGGAGGGGTGGGGGGAAGGGAAAAAATAACAGAATGAATCAAACAACATTACTCTATGTAAATTTATGATTACACAAATGGTATGCCTTTACGCCATGTACAAACAGAGAAACAACATGTATCCCATTTGTTTACAATAAAAAAAAAATTAGAAATGCTTATTATCATCAGGCAGTTTGTGGTAGGCAGAACTTTAAAGGTGTCCTATCACCACCAATCACCTCTGATGATTTAATCAGACACTAATCTAGGTATTGCTATGAAGGAACTTTGAAAATGGAATTAAGGTTACTAATCAGCAGACATTAATAATCAGGAACATTACCCCCATCATCCAGGTAGGCCCAAAGTAATCACGTGGACACTTAAAGCAGAAGAGGACGGCAGAAGAGTGAATTGCAAAGATTCTGTGGAAGAAGCCAAAAAGACAAGGCAAAAGAAGAGGTCAGAGAGATTCAAAGTTTGAGACACACTTAATGTACAATTGCTGACTTTGAAAATGATGTAAAAGAGCCACCAGTCAAGGAACCTAGGTAGCCTCTAGAAGTGTGGAAAACCCTGGCAAACAACCACCAAGGACATGGGGAACTGTCTCGGTCCCTAGAAGATTGCGTAGAATTTAATTCTACCAATAATCCAAACAAACTTGAAAGCAAATTCATCTGCAGAGCCTCCAAAATGAAGAGCAATTTTGCTGACACCTAAGATTAGGGCCTCGTGAGACTCTAAATACAGAAGCAGCTGAGTTTCGTGCCTGTACGTCTGACCTACAGAAACTGAGAGAGAAGGTTGTGTTGTTATGATTGTGATAATTTGTCACAGCATCAACAGAAAACTAATGTATACTTTTGATTATTATTTATCCATCTATCTAACTCCTTATCCAAACAATGTCCTCTGATCATTTTTACCCAAATTTTTTCCTAAATCTATTCTGCCTTCAGAAGTCTTGATTGGCCCCTGTAGACTCTCAAAATTTCACCAGCTAATTTAAAATTTCGCCAGCTAATTTAAAATTTCACCAGCTAATTTGGACAGATGCAGGGTTAAACATAAACTATCAAAATGTAAGACTGGTTCTTCACACTGGCAAATGGGGAACATTGAACACTAGAATTGCGAATAGTGCTATTTTATTAAAATATTAATAACAACTACATTTTTGAAGTTAAAATAAAATTTTCACTTTCACTTTAGCAACTTTAATATCCCCAAATATTGCTCAACATCTGTTTACAGCTCTTGGGAATATCATGTTATTCTTGAGAACCTTTGGCACCACATATTATAAACAAAAGGTGACAGTTCCTAATGGGTGCTGGGCAATCTTATAAAATGGTATGTTTTAGGCAAAAATCTGTTATACTCAACCTACATATGAGGAAAAATTTGATAAGGTAGTTATTTTCCTTTTCTTATTACCTAAAGTTTCTGCTACTCAAATCCTCCCCACATTCATCTCTGAATCAGCTATCCATCTCTGACATGAATTGAGAAAGACCCAAGAAACCTCATCTTCAAATGCATGTGGTTTCCTTTTATTTAGAGAACATAGGGCAAGAGATACAGAAGAGCTTCCCTTGGGGCTTCAATGGCAGAATCTCAAGAACTGATTTTCAGGATAATGAGTTGCAATGTGCCCATGCTGAGCATGAGATTGTAGGTGAAAGAGGTCTCTGTGTCTTCTTCAATACATTTCATTTTCTTGTGTTTGTTATTTGCAGGGCTAACTAAAGCACAGGGACCTTTATAGGGACTCCTCTACAGAACTTAAGGGTGATAATCTCCCTGAGGATGTTAGTCTGATACCAAAGATGCACTTCCCTTTAATTATCTTCGTGAGTATCACACAACTATCAAGGTTAGGGTAGTCTCTCTGTAATAATTAACAGTAGAAATTTAAAATTTTATCTTTAAACCGTAGACACCACATGCATAAAACACAACACACACACACACACACACCACAAACAAACGCACACACAGAGGGTTCTATGCACTGTGAAATCTGTAACCAGCTTTCTTTTTTTTATTTTTTTTTTTTTGTTTTATTTGTAGGTGGACACAATACCTTTATTTTATTTTTATGTGGTACCGAGGATCAAACCCAGGGCCTCCCACATACTAGGGGAGTGCTCTACCACTGAGCCACAACCCCAGCCCATGTAAACAGCTTTCTTAAAATCAAAGTATGTTAATTGATTTTCTCCTAAATTAATCACAGTTTACATTATTTAGTGGGGTCAAGAGGTGGATGCTCTATTGATCAATAAAGGCCAAATGCATTATTACTTTTGAAAGTGTCACCACTATGTTGTTGGGGTCATCCTAATTACAAATACAAGTAGAAAGCACTACGTGCCTGGGAAAAATCTTGAATTCACAACAGAAACATAAAACTTGAATAAAGGATCCATTAGAAAAATGTGCTTTCAGATTGATGATGAATGCTTCACTCTTCACTTTTATTGCCAGATTTAAGTGATTAGCAGATGGTTTTAGCAATTAATTTGCATTCAGCACCCAAGTGTTAAACAGTTAACATGCATGCAGTGCATTTTTCTTTGGTAATTTCTCAATAAAACAAATGTGGATTTAAATAATCTATGCTCTGTTATTCTTTACAAAGATCTACTCTGTAAGTTAATATTTCTCTTCATCATATCATTCTTCTCCTTCTTCATCTCCTCTTCCTCTTTCTTCTTAGGTTTCCATTCAAAATTTCTTTGGCCTCTCTTGCAGCATGGAAGGGTGAGGAATGAATAATTGTAGTGTGATGTTTTATACATGACACATAAAGGCCTACATATACACATATACATGTAATAGTAATGTTCCCCGAACATTCAGGTTCACACTCAAGTTTAAACAGAAGGAAGCGTATTCCTAGGTAATGAACATGAACTTCAGATCCAAATAGCCATGGATGCAACAATAGTTCTTCCACTTGCTAGTCATGCAATATTGAACTGTTTAAATAAATTCTCAGAAACTTAGGACTGACTGAGCTGATAATATGTGCATAATTAATGTGTGTTTTAGGCTATTTTAAGCATTAAAAATTGATCAAGGATATAAATCATATAGCACAATATCTTACCCACTGAAATGACTAATTTTATGCTTCAATTTGACTGGGCTATGGAGTGCCCAGATAGCTGATAAAGCATTGTCTGTGAGTCTTTGAAGAGATTTAAATCAGTAGAATGAGTTCAGAAGATTCACCCTCCCCAGGGCAGGTGGACATTGTCCAATCAATTGAGTTCCAAATAGAACAAAATGTTGAAGGCAGGACACTCTTCTTGAGGTGTAACATCCATCTTCTACCCTCAGTCATCAGAGCTGCTGGTGTTCAGGCTTCAGCCTCAGTCTGAACTACACTACTGACTCTCCTGGTTCTTCAGTTTGCAGGTGGCATACTGTGAGACTTCTTAGCCTCCATAATGATATGAGCCACTCCCTAGAATAAATCTCATCTATTTATCCATCCTACTGTTCCGTTTCTCTGGACTAATATACACATGAACAATATTTAAAATCCATTGGTTCCTTTCCCTATTAGTTATTAAACTGCTGTCACATATCAGATACTCTGCTTCTCCCCCACATTGGGGAGGGTGAATCTTCTATACTCATTCTACTGATTTAAATCCTAATTTCTTCCAAAACCCCAGAGGCACTCAAGCACTGAGCCACATCCTCAGACCTTTTTTATGTTTTATTTAGAAACAGGGTCTCGCTGAGTTGCTTAGGACCTCACTAAGTTGCTGAGACTGGCTCTCAACTCATGATCCTCTTGCCTCAGCCTCCCAAGCCACTGGGATTACAGGTGTGTGCCACCATGCCAGGCTCCTATATATTTTACATCATCTCTAGAATGCTTATAATATCTAACACAACATAAATGCTATATCTTAGTTGTTATACTATATTACTTAGGGAATAATGACAAGAAGAAAAAAGTCTATACATGGCCAATACAGATGCAATTTTTTAACATTTTTAATCTGCAGTTGATTAGATCCATAAATGTAGAAGTCTCACATACAAAGGTCAACTATGCCTTCAGTGACAGATTAACATGTAGGGGTAAAGTCTGAGATTGTCATCACAATTGAGACAAGTTAGAAAGAACCATTCCAGTTTCAGAGCTCCTAGAGGGTTAGCAAAGACCTTCACCGAAAATTCTTCGAAGTCTAAATTCTTTTTCTCCAATCCTGCTTCTTTCCCTTCCCTTTCATTAGTGATATCCAAAAGTTTCCCTAACAAATTTCTTACATAATAATCTTTAATTTCCAGGGAACCTATTCCATAATAAGTCTTTCTCATGTAACAGATAGAAAGATTCTCTTTGGGGGCATATGACCCATCTAAGAACAAAGACTTAAAGATAGTGATATGAGGGGCTTCCTAAGAAAACTGTTGAGCCCAACCTCCAATGGTAAAGCTGCCCATGTACACAGGTTAACTTATATCTCACTCTTAAATATGAGCAGTTACCAATAATCACCTGTCATTTGAGAAAAACACTTGAAAATAAAATACAAAGGCCAAAGTAAACAAATATTAACAACTTACTAACTATAAAGAGAGACAAAACTAGAAAAATAAGAAAGCAACATTTTTGAAAAAACGAGGCACTGAAACCATAAAATAAAAATAAAAGATTATTTAAAAATAAAAAAGAAAGTTCAGAGACCATACAATTAAAAATTTCAAGATATGCAAATAGCAATGAAAAATTTAATATAGAGGGTTGGAACATAAAGTTGAGGATCTATCCCAAAAGTCAGAATAAAAAAGGGAGAGAGAGAGAGAGTAAAAGAGAGGGAAGGGACAGAAAAGAAATTAAAAGACTGGTTCTTTATACCAAATATTGGAAGTTCTAGAAATAGAGAATAAAGAAAACAAAAAGAAATCATTCTGGAAATATAAAATATTGTCAAGAAAAATTGAAGTTTTTATATTTTTAAAGATTCACTATCAAAAATGATGGATAAAAATAGACCTATAACAAGGTCTAACAACAAGAAATTTCAGAGCTGTGAGAACAAAGAATAATGATAAATGTTCTCTACACGTTTCATATAAGAATATTTTAAGACCAGGTGCCTGTAATTTCATGCCTGTAATCCCAGCAATTAGGGAGGCTGAGGCAGGAGGATTACAAGTTCAAAACCAACCTCAGAAACTTAACAAGGTTCTAAGCAACTTAGCAAGACCCTGTCTCTAAACAAAATATAAAATGGACTGGGGATGTGACTCAGAGTTTAAGTGCCCCTGAGTTTAAAAAAATATATACCCCAAAAGATACATAGATACATGGAAACATGCAGGCTTAATACAAGGAAAGTCAGAAAGACATTGGACCTCTTAATGGAAACTAAAACAGAGCACCAGGTTAGAAATCTAATGGAAAATTTATTTACAATATGGAATTTTATATACTATGTGCTATACTCTGCCTACCATTAGATATGGTTCTATATCCTAGTCATTGTCAATTAAGTGAAAGAATAGAATAAAGAGACTGACATGCAAGAATTCAGAATACTTACCTCAATGCAACTTTCTTTATGAAGTTTCTGACAGAATACATGAGTTTTAAATGACAAAAGAACAAGAAATGTGATCAATAAATACTAATGTGCCTCCCAAATCAGGGAGAGAAAACATCTGTGCACAGAGATGGCAATCCCACAATAACAGTACCAAACAAACATGAGCGTTCTGAGAGAAGACTCTGAGCTAAACTTCCTTAAGGAGATAAAATTAATAAAACTACCAAATATGTTTTAATGTATTGTGAGGATATTTATTCAACTTGGGGTGAGATAAGAGATAAGTTAATTATCTAAGCAAATAAAATCTAAGCAAATAAAAATCAAGATCTTTATTAGCTACAATACACACACACACACACACACACACACACACACACATACAAATCAGTTGAGCAAGAAAGGAAATTTTATCATATAACTTAGCTCTAAAGGAAAATTGACCTAGTCATAATAATGTAAAACTTGATTATTTACCTAACTAAAATTGTGATATATTTTGGGAAATAGGAGGATGATCTAAGTGAATATCAGTATGGTGGGGCCAGAGGGAGACAAAAAGGGAAAGAGAACTAAGTTCTTATCTTATGAGAAGACCCACAACAGATAGTCTGCAGACTGGAAATGCTGGGGTGCTGATAGTATAGCTCCATCCAAGTCCAAGGCCTTAGAACCACAGAGGACAAGGAGGTAATTCTTGGTTCAAGGCAGAAAGCAGAAGATCTCAGGTTGAAAGTCACTGGCATAAGTCCTGGACACCCAAGGCTGGTAAGTTCCTGAGTTCAAAGGCTGGCAAGCTGTAGTTCTAATGTCCAAAGAAAGAGATGAGCATGTCCCAACCATCAGGCAAAGTTATCAATGGTCTTCTGTATTTGTTCTCTCTAGGACCTCCAGCCAATGAAATGATGCCCACCCACACTGAGGGTGTCTTCCCCAAGAAGTCCTCTCAGATCTCAGAATCACATGCTAACCTCTAAAGTGGGCTCACAGACACAGCTGAAATGTTTTTCCAGGTTTCAAGTTATTCTTTAATCCAGGCAGATTGACACCTAAATTTAATCATCACAGGTGGTTCTCACCTAAATCTAGTCTTGCTTTGTTTTTTCAGGGTCAACATCTCAGGGGATGTAACCATCAAGCACCCAACAGTTGAAGTCAAAAACCTGTGACATCCTTGATACTTCCCCTTCCCTTCCTACCTGCACCTCGTCAGTTGCCAAGTCCTTCTGACTTGGACATTAACATTTCCTCAGTTTATTTCTCTACGTGTCTCTTAGTATGATTCTAGCTCAAGCCACGTTCATCTCACATTTTAACTATTACAAGTAGTTTCTTTTGCCCTCCTCAGTTGTTTGTCCAGAGATATGTATCCAGAGTGATTTTTCTACAATCAAATCTGACCATATTACTAGCTCCTGCATAACAACAGTCAACATCTACCTTTTGCTTCTGAAATAACGATCAATATCCCAAACATGGACTCCCATTCATGTATGATCTCAACTCCTAAAGAGTTCTCTGGCTCCCTCTTGGCCATTGTCTTTCTCCATTCCCCAATCACACTTATCTCCCCAGGTGATACCCTTCTTCCCACAGAGCTTTTTCCTGGGCCTGGAATGTTCTTTTCCAGCCTCCCCTTACTCCCTTTTGCTTATTCCTCATTGTCCTTCAAATCTCAGATTATCCATCAATTCAGCAAGTCATCTTTGGCCAGGGAAATGTAAATCAAAATCACAATGTGGTGTCACCTCAAACCCACTAGAATATCTATTTATCAAAAAGACAAAAAGTGACAAATTCTAGGGAGGATGTGGAAAAAAGGGAATGCTTATACACTGTCGGTGGGAATATAAATTAGTATGGCCATTATGGTTCAAAATATTTAAAACAGAACTACCCTATGATACAACAATTCCACTACTGGGTATATATCACAGGAAATGAAATCAATATGTCACAGAGACATCTGTTCTCCCCATGTTCGTTTTAGCATTATTCACAATAGCCAAGAAAGGGAATCAATCTAAATGTCCATCAATGGATGAATAAAATGTGGCCTAGTTACACTATGGAATAGTATTCGGCCATAAAAATGAAGGAAATTCTGTCATTAGTAACAACATAGATGAACCTGAAGAACATTAGGTTAGATAAAATAAGCCAGGTATAGAAAGAAAATACCACATGGTTCCACTCAGGTGGTGTTTTAATCAGCCTTTTCACTGCTGCGACTAAAAGACCTGACAAGAACAATTTTAAAGAGGAAAAGTTTATTTGGAGGCTCACAGTTTCAGAGAAACAACCAGCTCCATTCCTCAGGACGGGAGGTGAGGCAGAACATTAGAGTGGAAGAGTGTGGCAGAGGGAAGCAGTTCAAGACATCACTCCAGCCAGCAGAGAGAGACACCACTCGATGGATACAAAGTTTACCCCAAAGGCACTCCCCCAACGCCCACATCCTCCAGCCTCACCCTGCCTGCCTTCCATTACCACTCAATTAATTCCCATCAGGTGATTAATTCACTGATTGGGTTAAGTTTCTCATAACCCAATCATTTCACCTCTATATGTGCTTGCATTTTATCACACGTGAGCTTTTGGAGGAAACCTAATATCTAAATCATAACAGGTAGAATCTTGAAAAGTTGATCTCATAGAAGTAGAAAGTAGAAGAGTAGTTGCAGGGGTAGGAAAAGGGGTTTGGGGTTGATCAAAGGGTACGTGTGACATTTAAGTTAGGAGGAATAAAGTCAAGAGGTCTATGGTGCAACACAGTGACTATAGTTAATAACATGTTGTGTTCTTAAAAAATGCCAAGACTAGATGTAAAATGTTCTCAGCACAAAAATGATAACCACAGTGGTGCACACCTATAATACCAACTGCTTGGGAGACTGAGGCAGGAGGTCATGAGTTCAAAGCCAGCTTCAGCAACTTAGTGAGTATCTAAACAACTCAGTGAGAGCCTCTCTAAAGAAAGAATTTTAAAAAGGACTGGGGATGTGGCTCAGTGCTTGAGCGCCTCTGGGTTCAGTCCTCGTACCAAAAAAATGATAGCTATGTGAGGTAATATGTGTGTTAATTGTCTAGATTTAATCATTCTACAGGGCTACAATACATACACACTTGAAAACATCATGAACATATACACAGTGAATACATACAATTTTATCTGTAAATTATAAAACTAAAATAATTTTTAAAAGCCAATACAATAAAAACATTATATGTTGGTAATGAAAATCAATATTGGTAAAACATCTTTAAAAATATCAACAAAAAAGAGCTTCTTTGTTCTATTCCAGGCTGGGTTAGTTCCTTCATTATTCATTTTTAGAATACTCTAGAATATTTTTATTACAGCAATTGCCACCATTATGATTAAATATTAATTGTTGTATTATTAGCTGTGTTATAACTAGCTCCCAAATGAAAATATGAGTCTCCGAAGGAAGTGAATGAAATATTTTATTTAACACTATAGCTACACAGTCTAACAAAACAAATATTTGTTAAATGAATAAATTAGCAAATGAAAAAAGGAATGTGGAGTTCTCAGTTCTCTCAAAACCCAAGTTATTTTTCATTTCAGTCAAGTATGGAAAGGGTCTTTTAACATAATAATACAACAAAGCTGTTTATGAGATGGTGACAACTTTAGGAAGAAAAAGATCAGTCTATTATAGTGAATCTGGACTCTGAAAAAAAAGTGAAAATCCAGGACAAAAGAGATGAACCATTTTAGTAAGCTCAATAAGAATCTTAAAAATGTAGAGAGATGATAAAGAATTTCCAGGGAACCATGGAGTACTGAAATGGACACAAAGAGGAACAAGAGGTGAATATTTGATAGCATCCTCTGGACTCAGAGTCAGTTTTATGATGAGCTACAAATAAGATTGTGTTCTTCAAGGTAATGAACTATACCTAAGCCTTTCCAAACTTCATGTGCATGATCTCAGAAATTGATTCTTTTAAAGCCTCCTTACTTGGACCTTGAAAATTTTGTTGACTGGTTCTAATTCTTTTTTCCAGCTTCCTCATCTCATAGTTCCAGAAGCATAAAAGAGCTCATTTCCCTTGCCCCATGCAAAAGTCAACACCCCCTTGGGCTGCAATGCCCACCTCCACAGTTAGAATCTGAATTCAAAGTGTTCTGCAAAACCCAGCTCAAGTGCTGGATCTCTACTGAAGATCTCCCCAAGTCCTCCAGCCAGAAGCCATCTGCTCTCTTTCTAGGGAACCCCCATAGTCTTTTGTTGTCAACATCCTTAGATAAAACATCAATCTGGTCCTCTTTTGCCAGTGATAGACACCAGTTTATGCTTGTTATCCCAGTATATTTATTAATAGCAGATATTTTTCCTTCAAAAAAGATACAGGTTTTGATGATAACTAGGAGCCATCCTAGTTATACATACTCAAAGGAGGCCCATCTGACAAGCCAGCTGCTCTTCCCTTATCCTCCAACTTATGCTCCAGTGGAATGCATGGTCAATCCTGATTAACTGAAATCAATTTGACTGTTTAATGCTTCTGA
Organism: Sciurus vulgaris; assembly: GCF_902686455.1. Taxonomy (NCBI): domain Eukaryota; kingdom Metazoa; phylum Chordata; class Mammalia; order Rodentia; family Sciuridae; genus Sciurus; species Sciurus vulgaris. The sequence continues at coordinate 79,958,714 of NC_136472.1, forward strand.
TCTTAAAATACTTGGAAATTTTCAGTAAATATACGATTTAATAAGATAGGTGGTACCAGCATAGAGGTGAAAGAAAAGCTAGGAAAGAGCCATTCATTCTTTCTACAGTTACTTGTTGAACACATACATTGAGCTAGGTGTTAAATAGCTGTTAATTCTTGTTCCTCTCCCTCCTCAAGGAACGTGATATCTAGCAGAAATCTAGATTCTATAATGAAGATGACTCATATGCAGTGATCATCTACATGCCTTTGTACTTTATGGCTTTGCCTCCATCTGTCTGGAATTACTTTACTCCAAAACCTACCTACCTGATGAATTACCAATTATCTTTAGGAATTTACTTGGACTCCAGGGAGTAACATCAGCAAGACATAAGATTTCCACCATTATCCCTCCATAAAAGCATTGATACAGACAACTATCAACAAATGAGAATACTTTTATAGGAATGCAGAGATCCAGGAGACAAATTCTAATATACCAAAGGATAATAAATTCTGAGAATAAATGCACTGAAGAGGACAGGAAGAAGAGTTTCACATGACCCATGTCACCCCTTCCCCAAGGCAAAAAGGTCACTGCCAAGAGCAGTCCCCAGGCCATAATTTCTCCCATGGAGGAAAAAAAGGAAGTATCAGTGAGTGCCCAGCTGCCTCGCTCTCCAGGCTATGAGGTATACTTCCCAAGAGATTCATTTCTTTCTTCTTCCATCTAAATACTGAGGTGATCAGCAAAGCTGGGTGGTGAAGAAAGACTGAGAACAGGGAAGAGAAGCTGCAGTGCCTACTAACCAGACCACAGACTCCATCTGGAAGCTCAGAACAAGCCTTGTGGGATGACTTGCCAATACAGTGCTGCCACTGGCCCATGGACTCTCCAAACATTCCTTGTACCTCACTCCTCCATACCAGCAGCTGACCATGTCCCTGGGGACAGGAATTCAAGCATCTCACAGTCAACCAGTCAACTCTCTGTCTCACTCACTGGACATTAGGCTCCTTGATAAGCTCCATAACTTATATTAGAACATTTTATACACCTAAGAAATTTCTATGTTGAACTGAACTAAGCAGAAGACTAAATGTTTCTCAAAAGTTACCAGTGTGGACTGACACCCACATCTAGAGTGGAACCTTCTAAACTCGCTTTCAACCTGCAAATTTTAGAAATATGAAGATTGATTGACCTAGAACTTTCATCTCACAAGCCAGTTCTGATTACTTAGAAGTAACTACTTGGTGTGCCATCTTGAGAAGGATACTGGAGCAGGATCCAAGCTTAATAAGAAACCAAGTTGTAGTTGATTAACTATGTTTGATAAAATAGGAAGAGCAAAAAGTAAGAGACAGTACATTTGTATTCACCATCCCCGACAGAGTTATCTCCTATTACAACTTTGCAAAAGAGTTAGTAGTTTCCACTAAGGCACAAACATGTATGCACATGCACACATACACACAGAAACAAAGGGAACACACCTGCTTTCCCAGAATCCTCAAACCAAAACTTTCAGAAATGTTATGAATAGCATTCAAAAGCCCTTAAGCATAAAAAGGGATTTTTGTCAATTTTGTTCAGCTGTACACCAGTCAGCCATGCCAGGTACTCAATACATACTTTTTAAATGAAAGAAGGCAGCTGAAAGTTTACTGTTAGCTGGGTGCAGTTGTTCATGCCTGTAATGCCAGCTACTCAGGAGGCTGATGCAGAAGAATCACAAGTTTGAGGCCAGCCTCAGCAACTAAGTGAGACCCTGTCTCAAATTTAAAAGTAAAAAGGGCTGTGAATGTAGCTCAGAGATAAAGTGCCTATGGGTTCAATTCCCAGTACCACAAAAAAATTGTATTGTTAATTTGATATTTTAGGTATATAATCTAAATTTAAATGTTTAAGGTGCATGATATTGGTTACTCTGAGGTAACCAGCATTTGCCATCCTGACTCCAAGGGAAAAAGCAGTGCGAGCACTTACAAAAACTAAAATTTTTTTTAGTTTTTAGAAATTTGGGGGAATGCTTTTGTACCTTTGCACATACTTTTTCCCTTATTTTGGAAGTCCTTTATCCTTTTTCATCTTGAAAACTTCTATCCATCCTGTAAGGACCAGATTAAAACTCAGCCAGCCCTCTATGAAACCTCAGCTCCCAAGCAGAGAATACTGTGATCCTGTAACAGTGTTGACTTGAATCCTTCATATGGAGCCTGTGTCTTCAACTCCAGTAAGATAAAATCTTTTCAAATGAAGGCAATTCTTCTTTAAAATGGCTCTCCTTTTTTCTCTCAAAAGCACAAAATGCATTAGATACATTCCCGAACATGATTAGGAGAAAAGAAAACTAACTAAAAGCTTTTACAAGATGCCTTTTCATCACTGCATGGCAGAGAATAAAATCAGTTCTTGTTATTCCTTAGACAGACAACCCGTTTTTGCCCCTTGGGTTCTGTAGTTCTCAGTTCTTCCCATTGTTAGAAACTATGACACAGCATGTTACTCACAAAAGAAAATTACTTTTTCAAAGGAGACACCTAAAATGTCCTTGCATCTGTGGTGGCTCCAGTTTGTGAAGGTCAGCTTGCTGAGGACAAAGTCATAAGGCAATCCTCTCAAGCATTCCAGGGAACATCTATTACCTCTGTGTTCAGACCACGCATGAAACCTGCCTTATAGCTAATATGCTGAAGGACCTGCATCTGACCAGAGCCCCATCAGTAACAAGGAAACGGGAGGAAATGACTGAGGTCTGATTAAAGGTAGTCCAGTGAATGGTGAGTTCTCGGTGTTCTAAAGTTCCCATAAGAAGGCACAACCCTGTAGCTGTCCAAAAGAAGAATGAGAATGGCTGACCTTCTCAAAAGTAATGTGCATCGCAATATCTTGAATGGCTCAATTTCTTCCTCGCTATTGTGTTGACATATCTGTCTCCCTAAAGACTATGAAGCATTACACTTAAGATCAGAATAGTTCTCTGCTCCTTTGTTTTCACCCAGATGGAGTTGTTTAAGTTGTAGACACTTAACGGAGAGTCTCTTCAACCCTCCCTTGTTCCTCTGTCATAACCAAAAGACTTTGGTAATGAGACACGCTTGACCTTAATGCAATTCAAAAAGAAGAATAAAGCAAGCCTTAAATAAAGTCCCTATTCAAAAGTGGCTTGGAAAACTCAAGACTGATCCAGGCTAGCATCAATAGGCAAAGGGTCTGATACCATGGATAAGACACAGCAGCAGGACCCTGTCTGTGATCATCAAATATTGTTGTCTCTATTCATCTGGCATATAGTCAATTGTTGACAGGCAGCAATCAGTTTTATGTGCTGAGAATCTGAATTCAATTTGAGGCCATAGAGTTGCCAAGGATTGGAGACCCATGGATTTACTTTCTTGAGGATTCAAGGAACTGCTTGGGGAATAGCCATCCCTAAGAAAGGTAAGCTTCATAGCATGGCTGGTCATTAAGCCTAAGCACATGAACAATATGGAGGAAAAAGCAAATGCCCAGTAGACATGTTCAATCTCAAGCCTTATTCTAAGCACACATAGCAGGATAAGGACAAGAAAATAAATTCAAAGTAAAATTAAAAAAAAAAAAAAAAAAAAAAAAAAACTGAGTTCAAAGCCCCCTGACATTTAGGGAAATTCCAGCATTCCACCAAACTTTGGGCTCATCAATTGACACACAAGAGGGACTGAATCTGGAAATCGAATACTTTCAGTACATGAGAATCCTAGCTGTGCTAGAAAAGTAAGAGCCTGCCCTTCTCAGCCTACCCTCATCTCAGTCCCCTCTGGCTGGTGAACACAGGCTGTTGAGCTTGTCAAAATGGCGTCATAAGTTGAGTTAAGTGGATATGTGTCAGCATTTTTCATTCAGTATTTACTGGGTACTTACAAAATGAAAGCCACTCCACTGAGCTCTCAAGTTACAAAGGCAGCATCCTTCCTTGAAAGAGTTCACAGTTGATCTGGAAACAGAGAATAAAGAACAAAATGTAACGTGATAAATGCAACATGGGGTAAGCAGACTGTGAGAGTTGTTTATTAAAGAAGTCTTTAACCCAAATTGAAGACCTCAAGGAGGTACAGGAATAAAGTAATTCAATGACACACTTGTATTTTATTTGAGGATGTTGCCTGAGCACAATGCAGTGAGAAGGAATTAGTGAGAAGTGTGGGGAATGGGCATTCTAGACACAGAGATTGGTAGGAGAAGAGAAGACAAGGAAAAAGCTCTGCATCGTAGGAACTGTAAGCAGTTCCGTGCTGCTTGACAGTGTATGAAATGGGGAGAGAAGGACATGAGGCCAGAGAGGCAGATGGAAGCCACGTGGAGGCCTTGCAGGCCAGGTCAGTGGTCTTAGAGAATGGGGGCTGGGGGGAGGGCATGAGATCCCTAATATTAGCATAGCAAGTCAGACTGATAAGCAAGTTAAACAACTAAGAATATGTAGCCTTATTTCTCTAGAATCAGAGTTGTTGTTTTTTTTTTTTTAATATATTTTTGGACTGATTTGGTACTAAGGTACTGAACCGAGAGGCACTTTACCATTAAGCCATGTTCCCAACCCTTTTTATATTTAATTTTGAGACAGGGTCTTGCTAAGTTGCTGAGGACCTCACTAAGTTGCTGAGGCTGGCCTTGAACTTGGGATCCTCCTGCCTCAGCCTCCCAAGGTGCTGGGATTATAGGTGTGTGCCATTGTGCCTGACTGGAATCAGTTTTTGATACTAAATAAATCCACCATTTAGTGTGTGATGTTAGAAAGTCAATTAACTTTTCTAAGACTTTTTTCCCATCTCTAGAATGGGAAATTCCAATATCTTACTAAGTTCTTTGTGAGGATTAAATGAAATAAGACATTTAAATGTGGTAGCATCATAACTCAAACCCAGTCCATAATCAGGGCTCTTGATAATTGTAATGACTGCTTACTTTATGAGTTTTGTTACATAATGAAACAGTCATAGAAATGAATATAAAGGTATATTCATCATTGAATTAAATAGAATAAAATGAGATCACCCTTCCTTATAGTTTTCTCTGTAGGTCATTACTCCCTCCAGAAGAGTATCAATAACTTGTAGTATATAGGAACTGACTGAACGAGAAGTCATATTTAATTGGAAAATCAATGAATAGGAAGAGGGCACCAAGATCACAGAGACTATATCACCCAGACCAATCCTGCTCCCTTGCCCTTTCTCCAAGTCTTCCATCATCAGATCAAACTTGCCAATTCCTTGGCAGTCTTAATTATGGACACAGTCATTTGTCTTCAAATATCACAGCTCTGTAAAATCTATGCATCAATAAATACAGCTCAAAAGCTGTTTTCCACACTGCTGGAGAGTTAATTGCTTTTGTGGTTAAAGCAAATGTGGTCATTCTTTGCCTTTAAGGGGAATTTTCAAGGTCCCCAAGTGGCTAGAGGATTCCCATAAAGTCAAAGTTAAAAACACCATAGTTTTGGAACTTGGAATGGTGCCTCAAAGAAAAAAACTTTGATTAGCTCTCCACAGCCAAAGAATAACAAATGAAGCTTTCAGGGTTAGACAGAGTCAATTAATTCTCTATTTTGAAATAGAGTTCTTTTTTTGTACCAACCATCATTCCTTTATCTATCTCTCCTTTTAGAAAGCACTTACTGGGTTTGAGACATGGGGTGAAATGAAATAGAGGAAAGTAAGAAATAGCATCTATTCTTTTTTTTTTTTAATTTTTTTTATTGTAAACAAATGGGATACATGTTGTTTCTCTGTTTGTACATGGCATAACCAAAGAGGTAAATATGCTCAAAGATTTAGACACAAGCTAAAGGGCATTATGACAGGTCTGATTCAGTGCACAGGGTCCCAAAGAGTGGTGGGCGATCCTGCCACAAGGTGAGGGTCACAAGGAGCACCATAAAGAAGTGAAGCTTGAACTGAATCTCAAGGTGAATATATATTTGTCCAGTAAATAAGGAAGAAAATCTTGTCATACAAATTCAGTAGAATAACTAAAAGGACAGAAATATGTTGAAGGCATATGACCACTCCAGGGACATTTGATGTGGATGACACAGAGGGTAGGAGTAGAGACAGAAGGAGAGGGGAGTCTGGGGAGGCAGGGAGGAGCCCAATCATAAAGTGTCTTGAATAGTTCAGGCAAGCTGGAGGGTCATCGATGGACTGCAAACAGGAAATGACACATTAAAACACATTTTGTATTTAGGGTTAGGGATAAGAAGGGTGGTAAGAATGGAGGAAGGAAGGACTGTATAGAGAGAAAAGAGGGGTGGGAGGGTGGGGAGAAGGAAAAAAATAACAGAATGAATCAAACAACATTGCCCTATGTAAATTTATGATTACACAAATGGTATGCCTTGACTCCATGTACAAACAGAGAAACAACATGTATCCCATTTGTTTAAATAATAATAAAAAAAACACACATTTTGTAAAACTCTTCCTGACTATCAGTGTAGAAAATGGATTTGAGGAAAAGAAACTCAAGCAGGGAAGATCAGTTAGGGGGAATTGTCACCGTTGACCAGACCATGAGGACAAAACTGAGGTGGTAGCATGAAGACGTAGGTAAACGGACTGGCACAAAGCAAGAATGGCCCTTCCAAAGGCAGGGTGGTGGGCAGACAGTACTTCTTTACTGACATGAGGATGTGAGGGTGAGGCAGTTACATCTGTCACCCCATTGATCTCCAGGGGTGATTCAGTTAATATGGCTAGCTAGGTGTGTGTCTCCTTCCTTCCTCCCTGCTCCATGTGTGTACCTCCAGAAGATGTACCCTTGATCAAAGAGGACAACTTTCCCCAACAGAGGACAACTGTTCTTCAGTCAAGGGTGTACAAGTATATATGTACCTGTCTGCTAGAACTTCCAAACAAGCTCTCAAGGTCCCAGAAGACATGAGTACCGTCTTAAAAATCAATGAACTAGAATTAGGGAAATGCTATTCAAAACTACATTGAGATTTCATCTTGCTCTAGTCAGAATGGCAATTATCCAAAAATATAAATAATAATAAGAGTTGGCAAGGATGTAGGGAAAAGGTACTCTCATATATTGTTGTGGGACTGCACATTTGTGCATTCACTCTAGAAAACAGTATGTAGATTCCTCAGAAAACAAGGAATGGAACCACTATATGATCCAGCTATCCCACTCCTTGTTATATATCCAAAAAATCTAAACAGCATACTCTAGGGATACAGCCACATTTATAGCAGCTCAATTCACAGTAGTCAAGCAGTGGAACCAACTTAGGAGCCCTCAACCAATGACTATATACAAAAAATGTACTATAGATACACAATGAAGTATTACTCAGTATAAAAATGAATAAAAGTATAGCATTTGCCTCTAAATGAATGGAACTGGAGACTATTATGCTAAGTGAAATAAACCAGACCCAGAAATTCAAAGTTCTAATGTTTTCTCTAGTATGCAGAAACTAGTTCAAAATAAGAAAAAGAAAATAAAAGGGGATAGTCTATCAAAATAGAAGAAAGATTAGTGAAGTAGATGAAGAGGATTTGAGTAGAAGGGAGGAGGAATGGGATGAGGGAAGAACAGTGGAATGAATCTTACCTAACTATGTACGTACATGAATATACCACAAAAAATCTCACCATTATCTATATCCACAAGACACTAATTTGAAAAAAAAAAGTAAGTAAATAGCAGAAAGATCAGTAGAGTAGAGGGAAGGGAAGGGGAGGAGCATGAGGGAAGGGAAGAGGAAGTACTGGGGATTGAATTAGAGCAAGTTATATTCCATGATTTTATAACTATGTCAAAATAGATTCTAATGCTATGTAAATTAAAATAGATAAAAACAAAGGATAGTGAGTGAAACAGACATTATTATCTCATATACATATATGACTGCATGACTGATGTGATCCTACAACATGTATAATCAGTAAAATGAGAAATTGTACTCCATGTATGTATGATCTATCAATATGTATTACTGTCATGTACAACTAATTAGAACAAATAATAAAAAAAGATGGTGGAACCTTTAAGAGATGGAGCCTAGTGGAAGTTGATTAGGACATGGGGTGTCCACCATCATGAATATATATATATATACATATATATATGTATATATAAATGTATACATGTGTTCATATATATATACATATACATACATATATTCACATATATATATTCTTAGTTTGAGTCATGGAAACAAATATTTCCTATATCATTTTTTATGTTATAGTTCATAACAATTTTTCACTCTCTTAAAGATATCTTTTAGTGAATAAAAGTCTTAATTTTAATTTTTAAAAAATTAAAAATAAATTGATAAGCTAGAGAATAAACTGAGTATAAATTTAATACTGATAAGATGATGGGGAAAATAAATTCTAATTAATTCTTCTGATCATTATGGGACATGTAGGTTGACTGGAAATACGATGTGAAGTTAAACAAGAGCAGATCTCTGGCCTGAGTCACAGCAAGAACACATAAATAGAGTGGCTGGATACTGCACAGAGGCAGGTGGCCAGGAACACTTCTCCTACTTCCCTGCTTTACTTTTCTGGTCTCTTTTGTTAATCATCAATGTCTCCCCACCCTCAACTAGCATGTAAGCTCCTTGAGGTCAAAGGTTTTCATCTGCTGGATGTGGTGGCACATGCCTATAATCCCAGCAACTGGCTAGGCTTACAAGTTTGAGGACAGCCTCAGCAACTTAGCATGGTTCTAATAATTAGCATGACCTGTATTGAAATAAAAAATAAAATGGGGTGGGGAGTGGCTCAGTGATAAACCCTCCCTGGGTTCAATCCCCAGTACTGAAACAAACAAAAAGTATTCATTTAATTGGTTGATCATCACTATTTGGCATATAATGAGCATTTATTGAGTATTTACTAAATCTATCATCTATCTATCTTTCCACTCAACCAACCATATATTCTGATCAGGACTTGTGTGCTCTTCAGTTCTTAGATTCTTGTATTTAATTCTGGAAAGTTCTCAGCCATTATTTCTTTCCAAATTTCCTCTATCCTATTCTCTCCATTATCTCCATCTGTTATTTCTATTACGCTGGAATCTCCAGTTTCCATTTTTTTAATCTTTTTTATATTTTTAATATTTTTGACTCTTTGTGCTTTGGTTTGGATAATTCCCTCAAATCCATCTTTCAAATCATTATTTCTCTCTCCATTTGTTAACCAAGTACCTTATTGGAATGACCATTATGGCTTATTTTTTAAATTTCTAATCCTATTTCAAATCTACCTGTGATTTTTCAAATTATCCTATTTGTACTTCAGTTCCTAGTCCTCTTTAACTTTTATCTCTTTGATCATTTTTAATTTTTTGCAGCATCTTTTTAGGTTGTTATTCCTATTTCTTGAGGTAATATTTGATTCATTTGCTGATGTTTGTTTCACCTTCCGATTTCCCTCACAGAATTTATTTCTTTGTGTGATTTTTAATATTTGACCATGAAGTCACCTTCAACAGCACTTTTGGAGTCCTGCTGCTCTATAAGGGTTCACAGGACATATTATATCTGCTCTGTTGGCCTCTGGTCTTCACTGACTCTAGACTAGTTTTTATGTTAAACTTTTGTTTTAGTGTTTATACTGCAGGGATACTGTGAGGTCATATTTTGTAAGAGTGTGTGGTGCAGATCTGGGTCCTGATTTCTCAGTGGTAATTCTATTTATCAGACACAACCTCAGGTGGATTGCAAACTCCCTTGCTGCCTCACAGGAGGGGCCAACCAGGATTTTCCTTTCTTTATCCCAGAAATGGACAGATGATGGCTCCTGTTGCTAATCTGAGGTCTTAAATAGCCTCTTGATGCCAATATCAAAGAATCCTATCCCTAGTTGCCAAACTTCAACTTCTGTCTGATGTTCTAGTAACCATGAGAACTCTTTTAACTTCAGATATACTAATTAATCTGACTTTCAACATCCTCGGAATTTTCTGTTCTTCTTAGTTTCTTCTTCAGTTGTGTGTGCGAAAAAAATTGTTATATTTTATCCAATATTTTCATAAGTTTGAAGCAGAAAGAGCAGCCATTCCTTTTCATCTCCATTTGCCATATTCATAATTCCATCATCCTAAAACCAGTTATTAAAATTTGAAATTTTCTTCGTACCCTTTAACAGAAGCTATGACACATTTACAAAATACAATCTGAATTGTGAAAGTTGCAAGAACACATGCACTCTCCTTGATTAGCTCATTTTCTGATATAACCCAGGGTGATACCTTCATTTCAGGATGTTTAAGAGAGGAACAGACAATATGATGGACTTGTGTAAAACACCATACTTTGGAAGAGTCTAGAGACTCTGCCATGGTGGGACTTCTTGAACAATGCTTTGCTGCGTAGCCTGAAGAAGAGACTCAGGGAATAGGAGTCTCATCACCAAACATCCAATGGATTGTCACATGGAAGGAGAATCAGTGTTTCCTCAAGTAGCAGCAGAGGACAGAGCCAAGACTGTGCTACAAAGAGCTAGAACTCAGATAGATAAACTGTGATTCATGGCATAACACCCTTGAATAAACAACTTCCCCTTGTGGACTTCAGGGTTCCCATTCAGGAAATGGGTGGTTGACTCACATAATTGATCCACACAGATTTTGATTCCTTTCTTCCTAAATGTAATGAGGAAAAATTTTCCAGCAATTCAACAGTGGGCATACCTGAGAAATAATTTTGACCACCTTTATTTCATCTCCACTCAAAATAATGTATTTCTTGCTTAGCTCCACCAAGATACAGACCTCATGCCAAGTGTCCATAACCTCCTTTTGAACCAGAAATCATGTAATAGAAATGCTTAAATGACAAATGGTATGGAGAAAGAGTGAATTTGGTGGTCATATCAGGTGCAAGTTTCACCTTCCTCACTCTATCTTTGAGTGTCATTTAATTTCTCTGAATATCAGTTCACTTATCTATAGAATGAAATAATAATATGTACCTTAATGGGGTTTATGATTATTAGGATTTTTAAAACCAATATAAACATACCTGACATATGGCAGGCATTCAATAAATGTTACTTATATCCAAAATCAAAAACACGTCCTATATTGACAAAGGATGCAATGGTGTCAATGACAACAGGGTATATTTTAGTCCTTCCAACATGTTATACTGTTATGCCTTAACACTGCAAAACATCTTCTATTCCCATTACAATTTGCATGCATTCCAAATTCTACTAATTAATTATTTTTATACAAGGTACAGTTATCTAAGTTACTCCAACACCTTGGGCATCCCTTAAAAATTATTTTTCCCTTGAATTGTTAAACCATGGGTTATCAAATCCCAGTCTCATAAATATTTGATTTAACAAAAAACAATTGCTATCCCCCTTGGTAGCCAGTGTTTCTTCTAACTTATCTCCGACCTCCTTCATTATCTCTTAGCACAGAGGGATTCCAGCCTCTCATATTTCTACAATCACTCCAGAGCTGTATTTTATGAGCTGACATCTAGGCATCTATCTCCTGACATCTAAGAAGATCTTAACTTGGTAAACAATACAACTGGATTCATTAAAAGTTTCTGACTCATAGCAACTCCATGAAAACTTCCTCTATTTTTCTGGTGAGTTTTGCTTTCTGGGCTTCTTTGTCATGAATGTGTTTCAATCTGATAAACAGGAAATTAAAATCCTCTATCATCCCTAGATATATCCGAGTGACCATTGATAAAATTATGAAGAATGGAATGGAAGTCCCAATAGAAGCCAATTAAGTTAATGTAGTACAAGTGATTAAATATTGGGTTTGAATGTGGGTTCTAAAAGCAATCAATTCAATTCCACTAGTAGTGTAACTTTCAACAGGTTGAGAACACACTTAACCTTCAATTTGAATATTTCTAAATGGTCAGAAAACACTATCTTCAAATATACAGCAGAGGGGAAGAAAAGGAAATGCTAGCCCACCCCACTTCGGTTTCAAAAACTAAATAAAAGTCTGCCCATGGAGACATTAGAACATCCTGGAAGAAATAAAAGGGACAAAGCTGGAAGTCCCTTAATCATGGATGGAGTGAATCCAAACAACTCTGTTTTATTGTTGTTTAACCTTATTATGCTAAAATGACCTAAAAACAAAAAGCACATTACTATATTAAAATACAGCTTATGATCTCACAATACAAGATGTGTGATGTAGACACCAGAACTGATGTGGCAAGCCCATGGACAGAAGCACTCCTTAAGCACTGACTCAGTGCTAAGGCCCACACTGTGTGCTTTGCATACACACTTAAGTGCATATCCTGTTGCGTCTTCACCCCATCATGATCACATGCACCTCATTTAACAACCTACAAGGAAGGTACTATTCTAGGACCCAGACTTAAGAGATGCCACCTCAGTCTGACTTCCACCTGATAGAAAACCCTGAGACAATGACTTACAGAACCATTTACAGTAGCGGGAACTGGAACAGAGAAGAGGCCAAGAGAATGCGAAGCAATGAGAACACAAGAGGGAGCCCGTAAACATGAAGTCAATAAGAGTTACAGAGATTGTCTTGCCCAAGATGACATAATGGAAAAGAGATGGAGACAATATTCACACCTAGTCCTCCGTCCTAGATCTTCTTCTCTTTCTATTTGCCAAATAAAACAGTAGTTGAAGATGCAAAAGGCTGATTATCCATAAGCACATTCATGGATAAAACCCCTCCATGGCATACTTCTTGCTTGCCTCTTCAGTGTCACTTGACACCACAGTTCTCCTCTTCTCTTATCCTCCAGTTGTACCCAATACTTGCTTGTTCTCGAAACAGTTAGGAGCTTGCTTGCCCAAATTCACCAGCAGGTAACCTGGCTGACTCCAAGGCCAAGGTTACCATCAACATTCCACACTGTATTTCTGCTACTTCCTTTAAAGCAATAGACACTTGCATCAGTCAACTCCAGCTTTGTGTGTTCATTGGTTAGCGTGAAACCTAAACTAAGAATTGCTCCAAGTTTGCAGTTATTGGTAGTAAGTGTTTTTGGCCTAAGAACCAGGATCCCTGGATTCTAATTCTAAGTGCCTCACGTTCACTGTGAGTTTTGGGTTTTCCTATATCTACTTCCTCACATTTTTAATTACTGAGTCGAAACAAATCCTCTCCAAGGTGCCTTCTAAAAGTAATGGCCTCTGCATTTGAGGCTATTATACAAAAAGACTGCAATGTTCCTTTCCATTTTATCTTCTCATCATTCTCATGTAGGATGGAAAAAAGAAAGGCAGAATGTGCCTGTGTTAAACTTCAAGCTTTGGCTTGATCAAAACTGGTTTACCTTGGGCAGGTGTTCCGCAAGCATAAAAAGAAAAGATTGCTGGGATGAGGCCTGTAGACCAAGGTAACCAGATCATCCCAAACCTGAAACTCATAAATGTCTTTCCACACCTGGACAGCTGTCCAATGGAAGAAAATATTCAGTATCCCCATTATAGGGACATTATCCATAGGCACATGGATTTTCAGAACAGAGAGAAACCAAAGAAGTCATCATTCTAAGCTCCTCTATGTACAAAAGACATCCATGAGGCTCAGAGCAGGACATGGCTTCACCCAAGTCCCCACCTTGAGCCACTCACTGAGATTAGCATCATGGTTCTCCCATGAGATCATTCTACAGCATTACACCACCTCCTGGAGGAAAAAGATTACAGAAAAAAAAAAAAAAGGGCACTGAACTGGGAATTCAGGACCTGGGTTTGAGAGTCGGCTACTCTGTTTTCCAATTACCTTTTCTTCATCAGTATTGAAAGTGAAGAATACATGAGAACATTATAAAGACTGCCTCAAAACCAAAACTGCAATACAGTGGGTCTTTAATGTTAATGTTTTTTTTTTTTTTCAAATCTGAATCCCTCAGGGGAGTGAAGTTAAAATTTGGTTAAGTAATTCATGTTATTATATTATTTAAGATGTGAGGGATAAATAGAATTGTTATATATCGATACTAAAACAAAGACTTTTGTAGATAAGATTGTAACAGATGAAAGAAGTTATTATTTTCCATCTCATGGATAATTTGTGGTCACATTTATGCTCTTAAACTACTAATGCATGCACCTCTGCACCCAGACTGGGAGCCCTGTATACAAGCATTCGTCTTGACTTGCTAATAAATCCATTCTATCTGGATCAACCAGAAAGACAAGATACACAACAATAAATAGCACAAGTGTTGGTTATCACTTGCTAATACAACCAACTGAGTCAGCTCATCTCCAGAAATAATTTAAGGTGCCCTTGACATAAGGAAATCCTGTTTATAATATTGCTAAATATTTTAAGGAAACCAAACTAAAATACACTGATGCTATAGTAGAGTCTTAGCCCCTTGAAGCTTCTGAGGGAAAAAAATAAATCTGTGACAATACTCATTAACCTCTCATGGGGTATTGAGTTTGGGTGGAAGGAAAACTAACGCTACTGATGCCTGTATGCCAAGCTCTGTACTAGACATTTGATGTATATTATCTTGTCTAACTTCCCGTTTCCCCTACTATATCCCCATTTTGGAGAGATTATCAAATTTCCCCAGTGGTCACTAGCCTGTAAATAAAGGAGATGGAGTGAAATTGTTTCATCTTTCTATTGCATACAATCAAACCACTAGAAAACAATCTCACATGCACCACAGGATATACCTTGCTAATAAGTCAAGTCTGAAAGTCAAAGCAGAGATCTAAACTCTCAGAACATCCTTTGGAAATTTAGGAGTCTATTTTAGATCATTGGAATCTTTTTCTTTCTCCACAGCAAAAAGATTACAGCACCTTGGTGTGTAAAGAACTATACAAATCATTTATTTCTCATGGTACTGGAGACTTGGGAGTCCAAGAACACAGCACAGAGAGATTCAGTGTTGGATGAGGATTGCTTTCTATTTCATAGACGATGGTGCCTTGACTAGCTCTCTGAGGATTCTTTCACAAGGGGACCAATTCCATTTATGAGGGCTCCTGCCTCATGATACAGATCAGCTGTCAAAGACCCCATACTACCATTACCTTGGAAGTTGGGATTCCAACATATAAATTTTGGATAGGCACAAATATTCAGACCATAGTGAAGGATACGGAAATGACAACCCCCAAAACAGTGTGGCCTGGGAAGAGGGAGGGAGGAAGAAGGCAAAACATTGATAACATTGATCCTTTCCCAATACATCCTTTTCCAGTGATAAGACAATCTGTGGGAAGGAAGCAAACATCACCCAGTGACAAGATAATTCCTGGGAAAAGGGCAAGCATTGATCCTTTCACAATAAATCCTTTCTCGGTGACAGTACAATGGACCCTGGAGGGAAGGAGATGTGTAAGCACTGAATTCTGAATTCTGGACCCTCTGTTCTTGCCCAGTATAAACATTTACCCAGTAAAAACAAATTTCTAATTTTTGCAAACTTTTTCCTGAATGTCCATGTCCTGTTAAAGTCTTTAATAGCTAAGTCATCTCCCCGTGTGTACCTATATAAACCCAGACCCTTCCTGAAATCGGGGGCCATTTTCTACTTAGAAAGTGAGTCCCTCTGATGCCTGACTCTGCTGGTGAATAGAAGGCAGTGCTGACCCATGAAGTCTGCTCCCGTCCCCATTATTTGTAATTTTATTGTGGTACCAAAACCGTTTTGGTTATTTTTGCTTACACACAGTACCTCTGAAAACAGATACCTTCTTATTGAACGAGAAAATTCCCAGAAAATAAAACAATTCAACAACATCATTCCCAAAATGGGGCCAATATAGAAATCAATGTCGTGATGAAAAAATTAACAAGCAAGAAGTAACGATCAATTGTTTTACAATTTTCCATCTATAAAATATGTATTAGCCACTTGATGAAGTCATTCCAAGCTATAAATAGAAGCAAAAAAAAGAATGATGTTTGTTGAATGATTACAGTTTTTTATTTTAACCTAGTAGTAACACTCTTGAGAATTGATATAAAAAAGAAAAGCTGCATGTGGAAAGATATTCATTACAATGCCATTTAAACAGTGAAACATTAAAAATAACCCACAAACATAACAGGAGGAGAATGGTTAAATGAACCAGATTTTATTTAACTTATAAAGTATAAGCCAAACTATATTCTTATATTGTGTGCATGCATAAACATGTAACAACAAATCCCACCATTGTGTATGCTTCTAATGCACCAATTAAGAATATGGAAAAAAAAAGACAGAAAAAAGTATATTTCTAAATACTACTTAGTTGAAACTAAAAAGTTCAGACAATACTAAATTTAAAGAGGAAAAAATACTGTGCCATGAAAAGTAGTATTTAAGCAAAAATGTGGTAAAATACATTAAAACAGCAACTATTGTTGTATAATGGAGACAGGATTACAGACAAGTTGTCTTCTTTTATTAATTTATAAGCTATTTATTGTAATATAAATTATTTTAAGTAGAACTTAGCATTACTCCTAACTGACTTTCTTTTATCCAAATATCAGAGAAAGACAAGACATTTAAAATCTCTTTGGGGAAATCAGTATTTTTTTTTTTAAATCTACCATGTGAAAGTTCTTGCAATTGATCTTTGTCATTCAATTCAATGTTGCCTAAATTTATAGACCTCCTTTTTTTCAAGGTAATGTAGATAAATGAGGTTCAAGTTAGACTATTGACATTATCTTGGCACCTGTGCACATCAGCACTTTGGGTGTTTGATTAACACATAGACTGGGTTTGGGAAAGCTAAGAACTTGGTATAAAAAGTCATCTCTCCTTTTTTTCTAATTTCCATGAAAGCATACAAAGAGCACGGTACTCAGAATCGAGAGCCCAGGCATTCTTCAGTCCTGATTCTATGATGCACTAGTTGGATGGATCGCCAGGCCCCTATGAGCCTCGTTGCTCTTCTTTGACACAGTGAGGGGGAGGTCCAGCCTCACTCTTCCTGGGGTTACAGTAAGGCTTAGGTTTGCTGAGAAGGAAACAAGTGCCATGCAGAGGTTTAGGTGGGAGCACTCAAGATGGAAATAACTTTTCCATCTTGTTTCAAAAATGATAAAATCCACCATTTACTCAATATCAATATTATCTATGTGCCAAGCACTTTCATTAGCATTTTACATGTATCATTCATTTAAAAAAAATACATATTGGCCATCCACTGTGTAACAAATGCTGGAACATTCTAAGCACATGGACTACATCAGAAGATAAAACGATTCTCTGACCTTAGGAGCTGAGATCCCTGTGGTATCAGACAGACAAGGAACAGAAAACAAAATGTAGTATGGTAGAAAATAATAGTAAATATGAAAGTAGAATTGCATAAAGGTGTCCAGGGATAGGGACAGGAGGTTTTAAAGGGGGAGATCTGGGCAGGCATCCCTGGACCTTTGAGCAAAGTCTTCGTACTACCTGGGGTAAGCACCTCACCCAGAGGGCAAAAAACTGAAGGTGAATCTGTTCAGAGGATCTGGTGAGGAATGGTTGGATTCTGTGCTTATTTTGAAAATGAAGCTAATAGAATTTAGCTTCAGTAAATGTGGAATGTAAAAGGAAGAAAGAAGTTAAGAATGATTGATTGTAAGGCTCTATCCAGAGAAGCTGGAAAGACTGAGTTGCCATCCCTGGATGTGGGAAAGGCTAAGAATGGAATCTTTTATGTTGATAATTCTCACTGTAAACTAATGAAATAGACAATTGCATCTGCATTTGCTTACATGGTTAAGCGACTTATCCAGAGTCATGCAACTTTCAACTGTTGAACCAGGTTTAACCAAGGTCTTTCTGGCCCCAAAGTCTCAGCACTTAAACACTGCATATTTCTGCTTTGCAAAATGAAAGCCAGGAGAATCTAAGTTTTCCTGTTCAAGGCTGCATAGTCAGAATTCCACAAATGTGCAGGTATCTGAATGTTTTATTAATAGTATTAGTAAATGAATAGGGTTTTCTAACACCAGTTGTGTGTGAATCGAATACCCAAAAGGAGACTTGACTCTTGTTTATCATTTTGGCAACAAGCCTCCGTGGTGCCGTTTCATGGTATAACATTCAGGATTACATGAAAGTCATGATCGGCTTCAGTTATAATGACTAGTGGATCTTAACATGATACAGCGGTCATTACATAGGTTTTTCTTCCCCATCAGGGTCATCTAGGATTTCTTTTTAAAATACAGATTCCAGATGAATAGTTGCCAAATAGCTTCTCTTATTATATAGGTTGTCTCTTCACTCTGCTGATTGTTTCCTTTCCTATGCAGAAACCTTGTAGTTTGCTGTAATCTCATGTCTCTATTTTTCCCTTTGTTTTCATTGGGGATAACATCCAATAAAAATAATAATAATAATAATAATAATAATAATTGCCTATACCATTGTCTTGAAGTGTTTCCCCTATGTTCTCTTCTAGTAGTGTCATGTTGGGGTCTTTAGCTCCCTTGCTCTTCTCAACCAGCGACAAGGGAAGGGAGCACTCTCTAACAAGGCCAGACTGGGAACAGTAGGGCCGACTGACCACCCACACCCAGCCCTCCAGGCAGAGGACAATCAGACATGTCAGGGAGACCAGTCACAGCAGGAACTCATTTACTGAGGAAGTCACACAGCTTTTATGTAGGGTGAAGGCTAGACGGGAACCAATCAGCTTAAAGGTCAGCAACGCCCGGGGGTTCATGCCGGCGATAGTCCCATAGGACTATATGGCAAGCACGAGCAGATCACCTTCACGGAACTGTTATTAACCAATCCCTGACGGTGGTCCGATTTATCGTCATTAACTTTTGAAACTGCCTTTGAGGACTTGATCTTGCTCACCCGCCAGGAAGTAAGGAGTCAGCCTGAGTTAGTTAACGTGTCATTAGTCCCAACATTTCCCACTTTTTTGTTTTATATTAAGGGTGTGTCTGTCTTAGGTTCCCCTGGGAGGGTCTTACCCATCATGGAATATCACCCTAGCAGTTTGGGAGTCCGCAAAGTCCACTCAAAGGTGGGCCTGTCTTAGGTTGTCCTCCTCTGAGGATCTTACCCATCATTGTCTCCCACCTTAGCACTTCAGGCAGGCCCCTCAGGAGGAGCAGGGCTTAAGGGAGAGACACTTAGACCCCAGTGTCCTGATAGGAGTGATCCATGATCCTATAGGGCTCCCAATCATCATTATGAAGGGTGGTATAATGCTGTCGGACCACCATTAGCTGCACAGACTTAGCCTGGCTTTTCAGTAAATGGATAAGCCTATTGATTATTCAAGGCCCAAAGGTGAACACAAGGATAATGGTGATTAGTTGTCCCCTAAGTGGCAGGAGGTAGGGGAGCCACCCGTGTTACCCAGTCCGGAGGAAATTAGAGTGGAGCTCGCTCCTGCAACGTTCCAGATCTTCTTGTAGGTTTTTGATTTTATCTTGTACAATGCCAGAGCAGTTGGAGTAGAAACAGCACTCTCCCCCAAGGAAGAGGCAAAGCCCTCCTTCCTTTGCCGTTAGCAGATGCAGACCACAATGATTTTGCAGGATGACAGTGGCCAAGGAATCAAGTTGAGCCTGTAGATCTAAGATGGTACTGGCAACATATTGCATATCGTCAATTATCTGTTGAGCAAGCTTATTATAGAGAGCAAGAGATGTGCTTATGCCTGAAATTCCTGTCCCTACTCCTGTGGCCACTCCTATCCCTAATAGGAAAGGTATAATGTTTATTGCCCTTTTTGCTCGTGGACTGGAGTGCTCCACAGATGGTGTGAGTAGGGACTGATTATTTGGGAGGATTGTGACCTCTGGGAATAAGAGGGCAAGAGCACATGTTCCTGTCCAGTTACCAGGGAGCACATTGGATGCTGGTCCTCCACAATAAAAGACTGTACCATTTGGGTGCATAGAGTGCATTTGCAGCAGGAATAGTGACGTTTTTCCCACATATATTAGGGTTCAAAGACCCCATGTCCTCAGTTTGATTAGAGGTTGAGCTAGGAAGAAAACGGGTCACATTGGGGGAGCCAATGGGGGTATGTATATTTCACCATAGGGGGGCAGTATAGGGCAACTGGAGGAGAACATTATGGTTTCATTAGGGGTTAGCAGAAGACCCATGACCCTAAGAGGTCCATTGTGAAACAAAGCCACCAGTCTTCTGCAAGAGGGGGGTTAGTGAGATTTAAAAGCTGAAACAGAATAATGTTTAGGGGTTTTTCAAGATGGCGGACTAGAGGGTCGCTGCATTTCATGTTGCTCCAGGACTCAGGATTCAAGAAGAGGAGATATTGAGAGACTTGGGACCAACTCAAAGCCACCAGGTGAGTCTCTCCCGTTGGGGAGACGTCCCGGATGGGGCGGTAGTCCTAGAATGCAGGGAACATTGTGAAGTAGACTTACGCAACGAGACACCCCTCCACCTGCTGGAGCAGTGAACTCGGACAACTGGGGGCATTGAGAGGAGGTTGCTCAGCATGACGCTGGACACTCAGACACTCGGAGTGACTGCACCAGGGCTCCAGGTGGCAGCCCAGAGGAGGAGGTGCATGGTGAGCTGTTTGGACTCAGAGTGCCTGCTCCTGAAAACGGGGGGCTGCCTGGAGGAGGAGGAGGAGCGCGGCAGGTCGCTTGGACTCAGAGTGACTGCACCAGGGCTACGGGTGACTGTCAGGAGGAGGAGATACGCAGTGAGTTGCTTGGACTCCTAGCGACCGCACCGGAACACCGGGTGGCTGCCTGGAGGAAGAGGCGTGCGGCGGGTCACTGGATCTCAGAGCAACAGTACCAGGCTCCAGGTGGCTACTCAGAGGAGGGGCCGCATAGCCAGGCGAATAGGTGCAGAGCAGGGTCCAGGACCTAGGCAGCTTCTTGGTGAAAGAGCTGCACAGAGACAAGTGGAGCGAAGGTTCCAGGACTGCGGACAGCTTCTCTGAGGAGGGGCAGCCTAAGGACACTCTTCTGCGCCGGGTGACGCTCCCAAGCCCAGGAGGGTGGTCCAGTCCACTGGGAATGTTGCAAAGGAAGGCAGCCCAGCCCAGGTGGTAGTCATGGATTGAGAAAAACCTCTAGGAGGGGAACTGACCAGCGAGACCTCCCCACCAGGTGAGTCTTCCCTGCCGGGTTAGGTTTTACCACAAGGATGGTAAAATCAGAGACACAGGCCCAAACAGGCCTTGCCTAAGCCCATGGCCTAGTTCCCCTTTGGATGACCGCTGGTCAACAGGTGGAGGCACCTCTGCCCAATAGGAGGGAATATACCCTACCTGAAGGCCACCACCCCTAGAGAGGCAGCTTCCTTGTGGAGCACCACATTATCAACTTCCTCCAAGACTTCAGGCTACTGAAGGCTAAGAGGGGATATACTCGAAATCTTCAGGGACATTATAAGTCAATAGAGGAAACCTACAATATCTCAGTGGTCCACTGACACCTGAACAATATGAGAAAACAAGGGAAGAAAATGCCCCAAACAAATCTAGATGTTACATCAATAAAATCCAATGACAGCATGGCAGAAGAAATGTCAGAAAGGGAGTTCAGAATGTACATAATTAAAATGATCAGGGAAGCAAATGATGAGATGAAAGAGCAAATGCAGGCATTGAATGATCACACCAATCGACAGTTAAAAGAGCAAATACAGGAAGCAAAAGATCATTTCAATAAAGAGTTAGAGATATTGAAAAAAAAACAAACAGAAATCCTTGAAATGAGAGAAACAATAAACTAAATTAAGAACTCCATAGAAAGCATAACCAATAGGACAGAACACCTGGAAGACAGAACCTCAGATATTGAAGACAAAACATTTAACCTTGAAAACAAAGTTGACCACACAGAGAAGATGGTAAGAAATCATGAACACAATCTGCAAGAACTATGGGATATCATGAAAAGGCCAAATTTAAGAATTATTGGGATTGAGGAAGGCTTAGAGAAACAAACCAAAGGAATGAACAATCTATTCAATAAAATAATATCAGAAAATTATCCAAATCTGAAGAATGAAGTGGAAAATCAAGTTCAAGAGGCTTATAGGACTCCAAATACACAAAATTACAACAGACCCACACCAAGGCACATTATAATGAAAATACCTAACATACAAAATAAAGACAGAATTTTAAAGGCTGTGAGAGAAAAGAACCAAATTACATTCAGGGGGAAACCAATACAGATATCAACAGATTTTTCAATCCAGACCCTAAAAGCTAGAAGGGCCTGCATTTTTCAAGCACTGAAAGAAAATGGATGCCAACCAAGATTCTTATACCCACCAAACTTACCTTCAAATTTGATGATGAAATAAAATCCTTCCATGATAAACAAAAGCTAAAAGAATTTACAAAAAGAAAGCCAGCATTACAGAACATTCTCAGCAAAATATTCCATGAGGAAGAGATGAAAACCTATGATGTAAATCAGCAAAGGGAGGAACTACCCTAAAGGAATAGCCAAATAAAGGAGAAACCAAGTGCTGTCAAAAAACAAAAATGAGCCAAATGACTGGGAATACAAATCATATCTCAATAATAACCCTGAATGTTAATGGCATGAACTCATCAATCAAAAGATATAGACTGGTAGATTGGATTAAAAAGAAAGATCCAACAATATGCTGCCTGCAAGAGACTTGTCTCATAGAAAAGGATACCCACAGATTAAGGTGAAAGGATGGGAAAAAACATACCATGCACATGGACTTAGCAAAAAAGCTGGAGTATCCATCCTCATATAAGAAAATGAAGACTTCAAGCCAAAGTTAGTCAGAAGGGATAAAGAAGGACATTTCATGCTGCTTAAGGGAAGCATAAATCAGCAAGACATAACAATCATAAATATATATGCCCCAAACAGTGGCTCATCCATGTATGTCAAACAAATCCTTCTCAGTTTCAAAAATCAAATTCGCCATAACACAATAATACTAGGTGATTTTAACACACCTCTCTCACCACTAGACAGATCCTCCAAACAAAAATAGAACAAAGAAACCATAGATCTCAATAACACAATCAACAATTTAGACTTAACAGACATTTATAGAATATACCATCCAACCACGAGCAAATACACTTTCTTCTCAGCAGCACATGGATCCTTCTCTAAAATAGACCATGTCTTATGCCACAAAGCTAATGTTAGCAAATACAAGAAGGGAGAGACACTACCTTCTATTCTATCAGATCATAATGGATTGAAATTAGATATAAATGAGAGTAAAAAACAGACACTACTCCAACACCTGGAGATTAAACAATATGCTATTATATGATGAATGGATAACTGAAGATATTAGGAAGGAAATTTAAAAAATTCTTAGAGGTAAATGAGAACAAAGAAACATCATATCAAAATCTCTGGGACACTATGAAAGCAGTATTTAAAGGACAATTTATTTCATGGAGCACATTCAATAAAAGAAGTAAAAATCAACAAATAAACAACCTAACACTACAGCTCAAAGCCCTAGAAAAAAAGAACAGAGCAACACCAAAAGTCATAGAAGACAGGAAATAGTTAAAATCAGAGCTGAAATCAACGAAATTGAAACAAAAGAAACAATACAAAAAATTGACAAAATAAATAGTTGGTTCTTCGAAAAAATAAACAAAATTGATAAACTCTTAGCCACACTAACAAAGAAAAGACGAGAGAAAACCCAAATCACTAAAATTCGGAATAAACAAGGAAATATCACAACAGACAGGATTGAAATACAAAACATAATTAGAAGCTATTTTGAAAATATATACTCCAAAAAAATAGAAAATCTCAAAGACATCAACAGGTTTCTAGAGACATATGAATTGCCTAAACTGAACAAGGAGGACATACACAATTTAAATAGACCAATTTCAAGTTCTGAAATAGAAAAAGTCATCAAAAGCCTACCAACAAAGAAAAGTCTGGGACCAGATGGGTTCTCAGCCGAATTCTACAAAACCTTTACAGAAGAGCTCATTCCAATACTTCTCAAAGTATTCCATGAAAAAAAAGAGGAGGGAACCCTCCCAAACTCATTCTATGAAGCCAATATCACACTGATACCTAAACCAGACAGAGACACATTGAGGAAAGAAAATTTCAGACCAATATCCTTAATGAACATCGATACAAAAATTCTCAAAAAAATTTTAGCAAATCACATACAAAAACATATTAAAAAGATAGTGCACCATGATCAAGTGGGTTTTATCCCAGGGATGCAAGGTTGGTTCAACATCAGGTAATCAATAAATGTAATTCACCATATCAATAGACTTAAAGTCAAGAATCACATGATTATTTCAATAGATGCAGAAAAAGCATTTGATAAAATACAACACCCCTTCATGCTCAAAACACTAGAAAAAATAGGGATAGTGGGAACATTCCTTAACATTATAAAGGCCATCTATGCTAAGCCCATGGCTAATATCTTTTATAATGGTGAAAAACTGAAAGCATTCCCCCTAAAAACCTCAATAAGGCAGGGATGCCCTCTTTCACCACTTCTATTCAATATCGTCCTTGAAATTCTAGCCAGAGCAATTAGACAGACCAAAGAAATTACAGGGATACGAATAGGAAAAGAAGAACTCAAACTATCCCTATTTGCTGATGATATGATTATATACTTAGATGAACCTGGAAATTCCATCAGAAAACTTTTAGAACTCATAAGTGAATTCAGTAAAGTAGCGGGATATAAGATCAATGCACATAAATCTAATGCATTTTTATACATAAGTGATGAATCTTTGGAAAGAATAATTAGGAAAACTACCCCATTCACAATGGCCTCAAAAAAAATAAAATACTTGGGAATCAATCTCACAAAAGAGGTGAAATCCTCTATAATGAGAACTACAGAACACTAAAGAAAGAAATTAAAGAAAACCTTAGAAGATGGAAAGATCTCCCATGTTCTTGGATAGGAAGAATTAATATTGTCAAAATGGCCATACTACCAAAAGTGCTATACAGATTCAGTGCAATTCCAATTAAAATCCCAATGATGTACCTTACAGAAATAGAGCAAGCAATTATGAAATTCATCTGGAAGAATAAGAAACCCAGAATAGCTAAAGCAATCCTTAGCAGAAAGAGCGAAGCAGGGGTATTGCAATACCAGATCTTCAACTCTACTACAAAGCAATAGTAACAAAAACAGCAGGATATTGGTACCAAAATAGAAAGGTAGATCAATGGTACAGAATAGAGGACATGGACACAAACCCAAATAAATACAATTTTCTCATACTAGACAAAGGGACCAAAATATGCAATGTGCAATGGAGAAAAGATAGTGCTGGGAGAATTGGAAATCCATTTGCAACAGAATGAAACTAAACCCATATCTCTCACCCTGCACGAAACTAAACTCAAAATGGATTAAGGACCTCGGAATCAGACCAGAGACTCTGCATCTTATAGAAGAAAAAGTAGGTCCAAATCTTCAACATGTCGGCTTAGGACCAGACTTCCTTTACAGGACTCCCATAGCACAAGAAATAATAGCAAGAATGAATAACTGGGATAGATTCAAACTAAAAAGCTTTCTCTCAGCAAAGGAAACTATCAGCAATGGGAAGAAAGAGCCTACAGAGTGGGAGAATATCTTTGCCAATCATACTTCAGATAGAGCACTAATCTCCAGAATCTATAAAGAACTCAAAAAACTCTACTCCAAGAATACAAATAATCCAGTCGACAAATGGGCTAAGGAAATGAATAGACACTTCACAGAAGAAGATCTACAAGCAATCAACAAACATATGGAAAAATGTTCAACATCTCTAGTAATAAGAGAAATGCAAATCAAAACTACCCTAAGATTCCATCTCACCCCAATTAGAATGGCGATTATCAAGAATACAAGCAACAACAGGTGTTGGCGAGGATGTGGGGAGAAAGGTACACTCATACATTGCTGGTGGGGCTGCAAATTAGTGCAGCTGCTCTGGAAAGCAGTGTGGAGATTCCTTAGAAAACTTGGAATGGAACCACCATTTGACCCAGCTATCCCACTCCTTGGCCTATACCCAAAGGACTTAAAATCAGCATACTACAGAGATACAGCCACATCAATGTTCATAGCTGCTCAATTCACAATAGCCAGGCTGTGGAACCAACCTAGATGTCCTTCAATTGATGAATGGATAAAGAAACTGTGGTATATATATACAATGGAATATTACTCAGCCATAAAGAATGATAAAATTATGGCATTTGCAGGCAAATGGATGAAATTGGAGAATATCATGCTAAGTGAGATAAGCCAATCTCAAAAAGTCAAAGGACGAATGATATCACTAATAAATGGATGATGACTCATAATGGGGGAGGGGAGGGTTACTGTTAGGGTTAGAGTTAGGGTTAGGGAGGGGGGCAAGTATGGAGGAAGGAAGCACTGTATAGAGGTAATAGAGGGGTGGGAGGGGTGGTAGGGGTGGGGGGGAGGGAAAAAATAACAGAATGAATCAAACAACATTACTCTATGTAAATTTATGATTACACAAATGGTATGCCTTTACGCCATGTACAAACAGAGAAACAGCATGTATCCCATTTGTTTGACTTCTTCTTTCCCTATTTGTATCCCTTTGAATTCCTTTTCTTGCTTGATTGCTCTGGCTAATGTTTTGAAGACTATATTGAATAGGAGTGATGAGAGTAGACATCTCTGACTTATTCCTGAATTTGATTGAAATGCTTTTAGTTTTTCTTCATTTAGTGTGATGTTGGTTTTGGGTTTGTCATAAATGACCTTTAAAATATCAAGATACATTCCTTCAATCCCTAGGTTCTACAGCATTTTTAACATGAGTGGATGTTGGATTTTATCAAGGGCCTTTTCTGGATCTATTGAGATGATCATGTGATTTTTGTTCTTAATTCTAAGTGATGAATCACATTTGCATATGTTGAACCAACCTTGCATCCCTAAAATGAAATCCACTTGATCACGGCGTATTATCTTCTTGATTTGTTTATGAATGCAGTTGCTAATATTCTATTAGGGATATTGGTCTATAGTTTTATTTCCTTGATGCATGTTTGACTGGTTTTAGTATCAGGGTTATACTAGCTTCATAAAAAGTATTTGGGAGTGTTCCCTCTCTTTAAATTTTGTGGAATAATTGGAGAAAGACTGCTGTTAGTTCTTCTGTAAAGGTCTGGTAAAACCCAGCTCAGAATTCATCAGGTCCAGGGCTTTTCTTTTTTGGAGCTCTTAATTTCTATTTTCAATTTCATTACTTGTTATTAGTATCTTTAGGATTTCTGTATCTCCTGCTTCAATTTTGGCAGGCCAGATGTGTCTAAAAATTTGTCCATGCCTTCCAAATTTTCCAGTTTGTTGAAGTATACATTTTCAAAATAGGATCTGATACTCTCTGGATTTCAGAGGGGTCTGTGGTGATATCTCCTTCTTTTAATCTCCGATCCTATCGATTTGCTTCTCTCACTTTTTTTCAGTTAGTTTGGCTAAAGATTTTTCAATTTTATCTTATCAAAGAACCAACTCTTCATTACACTGATCCTGTGTATTATTTTCTTGTTCTCAATTTCATTGATTTTAGTCTGATCTGAATTATTTTCAGTCTTCTGCTGGCTTGGAAGTTAGTTTGTTCTTCTTTTTCTAAGGCCTTGAGGTGTAACATAAGCTTATTTATTTGGGATCTCTCTATTTAATAGAGACACTCAGTGCTATCAATTTGCCTCTTAGAATTGCTTCCATACTGTCCCATAGATTTTGATATATTGTGTCTTTGTTCTCAGTCATTTCTAATAATTTCTTGATCTCTGTTCTTATTTCCCGTTTGACCTACTCTTCATTTAAGAGAGTATTGTTCAATCTCCATGAGTTCATGTGGTTTCTATTATTTTTCTTGCTGTTGATTTCTAGTTTCATTATGATCTGATAGGATACATAGGATAATACCATTTTTTTTATTTGCTGAGATTTGCTTTGTGGCCTAGAATATGTTTTATTTTGAAAAAAGTTCTATGTCCAGCTAATAAGAAGGTAATTAGGTGTTTGGGGTGAAATATTCTGTAGATGCACATTAGGTCCATTTGATTTATGGTATTATCTAATTTGGAAACATTTTTTGTTGATTTTTTTGTTTTGATGATCTGTCTATTGGTGATAAAGATGTATTGAAATTTCCCATATTCATGTGTTGGGGTCTATGTGGAATTTAATTGCATGGAATATTTTTTCCATGTTATTGGGTGTGTTGACATCTGGGGCATAAATGTTTACTATAGTTATATCTTCTTGTTGGATTGTTCCATTTACTAGGATATAATGTCCTTCTTTGTCTCTTCTGATCAACTTTTGCTTGAAATCCACATTGTCAGATATGAGAATGACTAATCTTGATTGTTTTCTTGGACCATATACTTGAAATATTTTTTGCCGTCCTTTTACCTTTAGTTTGTGGGGGTCTTTGCCCATCAACAGGTCTCTTATAAACAGCATAGAGTTGGATTTTGGTTTTTGATCTATTATGCTAATGTTTGTCTTTTAATTGGGAAGCTAAAACCATTAAAATTCATTGTTGGTATGGATATGTGTTTGTGGTTTCCTGTCATTGTTTTTGGCTATATTTTATCCTGTCTTGATTATCATTTAGTGGATTATTCTTCTATTGAACTTCCTCTCTTAGTGGGCTTTGGGAATTGTTTTTTGTTTTGTTTTGTTTTTTATTCTTCTGTATGAAGTTCACCTGTAAGTATTCTTTGTAGTGCTGGTTTGGTTCTCATAAATTCTTTTAGATTTTTCTTTCTGTGGAATGTTTTATTTCCCCCTCAATTTGAAACTGAGCTTTGTGTGCTATAATAACCTTGGCTGACAGTTGTTTTATTTTAGGGTTTGGATTATCTCATTTCAAGACCTCTTGGGATTTTAGGGTCTGAACAGAAAAATCAGAAGTGAATCTTATTTATTTGCCTCTACTTGTGACCTTTTGTTTCTCTCTTGTAACTTTCCATGTTCTTTTCTTATTTTCTATGTTAAGCATTTTGATTATTATATGTCTCAGTGAGCTTCTCATTTGTCTTTGTCTATCTGGGGTCCTTAAGTCTCTTGTATGTGGATATCTATCTTATTTCTGATATGGGAAAGGTTTTCTGTAATTATCTTACTGAAAATATTCTTTTCTATTTTTACAGACTGCATTTTGATTCATTGTAACAACAAATTAAAGTTGGGGTATAACTTTTCATTTCTATGGTTGTGCATGATGTAGATTCATACCATTCATGTAATCATACATGTACATAGGGTAATGATGTCTGTCTCATTCCACCATCTTTCATACCCCTGCTCCCTCCTCCCTCTCATTTCCCTCTACATAATCTAAAGTTCCTCCATTCTTCTCTCACCCCCCACCTTTCCACCTCCATTATGTATCATACATTTATCAGGGAAAACATTTGGTCTTTGTTTTTTGGGAATTGGTTTATTTCACTTAGCATGATATTCTCCAATTTCATCTATTTATAGGCAAATACCTTATTATTCTTCTTTATGGTTTAATAGTATTCCATTGTGAATATATACCACAGTTTCTTTATTCATTCATCACTTGAAGGGCATTTAGGTTGGTTCCACAATCTAGCTATTGTGAATTGAGCTGCTATAAACATTAATGCGGCCACATTACTGTAGTATGCTAATTTTAAGTCTTTTAGGTATAAACCAAGGATAAGGCCTTTAGGTCATATCTCCATTTCTCTTATATCTCAATTATTTTCAGTTTTGGTCTTTTATCCCAGAGTTCTTGTATATTCTGGTCATGTTCTATAATTTTTTCCCTTTACTGCTTTCTGTGTATTCGAAATCATATAGCTTGTCTTCAGTGCCTAAAGTACTGTCTTCAAGGACTGAGATTCTGTTTTCTATACCCTCTAGTCTGTTATTGATACCCTCAAGTGAGTTTGTAATTTGAGCAATCTTTTCTTTCATTTCTAGAAGTTATGTTTGGTTTCTTTGAACCATTTCTATTTCTTTATTAAAATTGTCTTTCATGTTTGCAATTGTTCTCTTAATTCCTTCATTATTTCTTTTTTTTAGTTCATTTAGCATTTTGATCATCAGTTTTTTACAATATTTCTCTGGGTTTTCGTCTGCCTTGCTATCGGTGGGTTTCTTTATTGGGGGGGATTGTGAATTTGGGGAAGGATATTTGTTTGCCTGTTTTCTTGTGTTTTCAGAGGTCTTGATCTTGTGCACCGATTGAAGTGAATTCCTTTACCTCCTTTTCTAGGGCAGAGTCTTCAGTTGCTAAAGTGTCCTGGAATGATCTGGATTGAGATCTCCTTGTAGGGGGGGTGTTCGGAAACTTTGTGTTATTTCACTCTGTTTCTGCTGTGACATTGGATGTCCATAGTCAGGACCTGGGGGCCCACCCCTAGCTGTTTCTATTTGGGACTTGGTCATTAGTTTGGGTTTTTGTCTCTTCTATTCTTTGTACTAAAGCATAATTGAAGCTCAAGTGTCATTAATTTGTGTGTTAAGCAAAGTGTGCTGCCTTCTGGTTGAGTTTAGTTCAGGAGCAGTTTCTACCCTGTGAACTTGTAGTGTCCCTGTATGTTTTCAGTAACTCACAGATTAGGGGGAAACAAATAATAGCAACAATCCTAAACTAAATACTTGGTTCCTATTATAACATCTACAATGTTAATTGCCACAAAAAAAAAAAAAATACAGAAATGGTAGGGTCAGTAATTGCCATCAGCAAAAACAATAAGTAACCACATATTAGATCTGGTGTTAAATCAAACAACTGGTGTCAACTGTGGCATCCACAGTAGTAATAATGGTGGCAGCATTAATGGTGGGTGCAGACATTATATGAATCAATTAATGCTAAAAGATGGTAAGAATACAGTTAAGTAAGAGAAAAGAAAATGTGGATCCCCAGTACTGCAAAAAAAAAAAAAAAAAAAAAAAAAGAAAATGTGATAGGAAGGTAGAAAAGGATGTCCAATTTCAAAAAGTAATGAACAGAGAGAATGTAGAGATGTGATGGTTTTAAGGAAGGAGGAGAAAAATAGAAGTAAAAAATTAAAAAGTGAAAAAGAGAATGGAATGTGTCTGTTAGCAGAAGAAAGATATAAATGAAAAATAATACAAAACCAAACCAAACTCTACTAATCAACACTAATCTTCAAAATACAAAGCAAGGAAAAATGGCTACCTTTTTTTAAATGCTACAAATGAGAAAAACAGAAATAAATATGTATATGGATATATGTCCATGAACCAAACCAATCAGCACAAAACACACACACACACACACACACACACACACACACACACACACACAAATTAAAAACAAAAGGAAAAAAAGATTTTAATGAAAAATTAAGGAATCATTTCCACTGAGGTGGGCAAAATAGTCAATGAGAATATATGTCCACTGTCTATGCCACCTGTCCTTCCCTTTCTTCTTGAGCTATGTATTGAGCATGACAGTAAGGGATAAGGGTTATTAAACCCTTCCTCTTTTTGTACTGCTTACCAAGTTGCCAGTTGGAGTTCAAAAATTCTTACCTTCCCTTCTCACCAGGTAGGATGGGATGGGAAGTACTGTCAGCTGAACTTTTGTCTGCACAGAACAGGTTGATACTCTCCCAAGGTGTGACAACTACAGAATTCCTTAAGTGGACTTCCTGCAGGTGGGACTTGGATCTAATCAGACCTGGGGACTTTGCTGGGTGGTGACTGCTCTGGAAAGATTAGATCAACACACCCCTAGGGATTGACTGTTGCCTAACTCTGTCGGGAGTCCAGATCTCAGGAGTCTCCCTAGAATTCTACTCGTGTAGAGAGGGAGCTAATCTTTCACCTGCTCTGCTGCCCTGAACACAGTCCTTCCAGGCTTCCCAGACTTAGTCCCTGAGTGTATTCCCTCCTGTTCAGATTCCTGACCCAATTCAGCTGATCTTGTGAGACACCACACTCAAAGGAGGAAGCGAGTTTGGTTCCTTTCACTTTTCCAATTTCAATCCCCCCTAGGTAAAATTTTCTCTGTGCCTCTTTTGCTCTACTCTGCTAGGTACAGCCTAGGTCATGCAGCAGGCACTTGCCAGGCCCTTGAAGCTGTCTTTGCTCAGATCTTCCAGTCTTCCAGCTCCGTCAGCAGCAGCTGCAGCATGGCTGCCCAAGATGGCTCCTACCTCAGCTCTCCATGGCCAGTTGGAAAACATGGGGCACTTTTCATGCAACCAGTGTACAGTGCAGCCGCTGGATTAGCTAAAGAAAGGCTGCTTTTGTGATCTCAGGGTTTTTCTGTACAAAATCTGTCCATTGTGTTTCTCTGCGTTCTCCTTCCCACTATGCTGAACCAGCACCGCTGCCAGTACTGCCTCTACTGCTGCTACCATCTTGGCTCTAATATACTTTTCCTTTGTTTAATGTACCCAAATTTCTGAGTCTCTAAGATACTCTGACTGTCCAATATTGGGTTTTAGTGAAATCCCTCTTTCACCCACCTTGCAGAGAAACAGTATTTCCACTGCTTGAATCCCAGGTCATGGAGTGACAAGGAAAGCAGCCTCCCTCTAGCCCACCATCTTGAATCTCCCTTCTATAATATATTCTAAGATTAACTTGAAGAAAGGACCAAACACAAAGTAATGGTAAGAAGATGGAAATGTTAATTACTCTGATTCAATCTGTACATACTATATAATGTATCAAAATATCCCACCATATGTATAAATATGTACAATTATTATATATTAGCCACACTTTAAAAATAATGTTTAAGGAAATGAAAATGTTACCTACCCCAATTTGATCATTTTACCTCGTACGTACTACCAAATGATCACATTGTTACCCATACATATGTACAATTAAAATAATTAATTTTAAAAGCACTACTTCGTAGGTAAGAAAACCAAGGCTCAGAGAATTAACTCACACAAAGCCAGTTTTTAAGAAGCAGAGCTAAGATTTAAACCCAAATTGTCTCTCCAAAGCACGTTCATTCTACTATGCTATATTGCTTTAAATGAAGAGCAAATCAAAGACTCAGCCAAATCTGAGAAAACTCATATGGGCAATCAGGTGAAAAACGGACTTTGCTGTCCAAGAATGTCTGTAGTGGGATTCAGAACATCATGTCCCAGAATCAGGCTTGCACACGCAGAGCCTTAATCACATTAGATACCTGCCATTACGATTTTGCAAGACAGCAGGCCCTGCTCCTCTCTGCTGCACACACAGTGTGGCATCTGGCATCCGGCTGGCTCTCGGGATGGCGTAGACTGTGTTCTACATTAGGTGGGAGGCACCCTGTGCTATTTGTAGCAGTTACAACTCTGTAATGAGTAAACTATTCCCTCAGAGTAAACTGTTCACCCATGTGCGATAAACAGAACCAGAACATCTGCTGCAGGGTGAGTCAGACAATGCCATTTATGTGCCATCAGATTCCCTAGAAGTTTACAGGAAGCAGTAATGATCATAGAAAACTCTAGCTGAAGGCCTTGAAGTCTGCGAAGACCATTGACATTTGTTAGACTCTCAGAGAAGCCCCAAAAGTTATGTGTTTTACTGATGAGAAAACAGAGTCAGAAAGATCAATAGCTTATCCAGTACCACACAGCTAACAAATGGCTAGGCCTGTACTTAAACCTGTCTTCTGGTTTTAAACCCTTTGTTGTATAGCCTAAGACTGTGAGAGTGAGTAGTTTAAGTGTTGAGCTTCAAAGCAGCAAGAAGCTGGGAGGATCTCTAGCCCACCAGGGGAAATTTACTACCACCAAACCAGACTCTAGACATGACAAACCAGACTCTAGAGAGGACAAACCTTTGGGTTACAGTAACCAGGGACATCCTTTTTTTCCTTATTTCCTAAGGCCCCTGCAAGAGCTAATCAGCTAGAAATAAGGACACTGGCAGCAAGGTTGGTTCACAAACTCTCCTAAAGTCAGGAGGCTTCTCAGACTTATTTCTTGGACCAAAAACTCCTTTGTCAAATGAAACACCAGGTGTCCCCCCACTCTCTGGCCTTGCCTATAATATGTAAAGCAGTTATTAATGACATCCTTCTACCAGAATGCTTTTCACGACATTGCCTAGCCCTGTAGCCCAAACATACTTTACTGTACAACTCAGATCCTGTGCAACGCTCTTCCTCTGCTCATATCATTTCCTCTAAAGTGTTTTCTAGTTAATAGCATGTGTCATTAATGGCTTACATTACTGTGCACCATGCACAGAGTGGCAGCCAAAGTGAATTCACTCATTCCAGCATCTCTTAATCCCATTTGGGCTGCCATAACAGAATATCTGAGAATAGAGTTTCATGTTTCCATCTTCCACCTCCTACTAGTATGCGACGCATAGTTCCCTGCGCTTACCTTAGATTTTAGCATAGCTTCATATTTTAGTTTAGAGTCTAATTTTGGCAACTAGCTGGGTGGTGTGGCCAAAATTAGATAAATAATAAAAGAATAAAATGGCAGGCACTCGACATGTTCTGGGCATATTGAATCCAATTGAATAGTTTCGACAATTTGGTTTCAGGAGACTTGGAAAGGGAAGTCCAAAGAGCTGGACTCCAGCTGTATCTAATCAATTTGATTCAATTCCATCCCATTCAATAAGCCTTTACTGACTGGCTCTGATGGCAGGGCACAGTACTAGGATGGGTAGGACAAGGATGAACCTGGAGAACAATGGAATAGTTAGATAGTTAATCTTAAGTGAAAGTAGCTGCTATAAATTCTGCTTAGATCCTGCCTGGTCAATGTTTTTTGAGTGATTAAATGAATAAATATTCACATTCTTCTTATATTTGCATTTGTAAAAAAATAAAAATATATTTTGAGTTATATAGATTTTTATTTGAATCCTCACCATTGGGTATGACCTTGAACAAGTAGTATACTCCTAAGTCTCAGTTTTCTCATCCATAATAGGGTGATGATACTACCTACCTCTTTTTTTATAGTCTTGAACATTTACAGGAACCAAACTTCTGAGGAGGTAAGAGAAAAATTGGTGCTGGCTATGTTACTAAATGACAGATTTTCAATCTGCTCATCTTATCCCTTCTCCCCAGTTTTTTGGGGTCTGGTTCTGGGAGATTAGTCAGGGACAGTGTCCTGCTTTGTGATTTCGAGAAAGTCCCTTCATCTCCCCAGGGCTTAGTTTCTTCATCTATAACATTTAGAAAGTAAAAGAAGCTAATTCACAGGATTAATGTGAGGACTAAATAAGAAAATGTAGAGAATGCTTCCTTCCCAGTGCCAGGGACAAGGTAGGCTTCAATGATGGGGATTTTCACTTCCCTTATACTGATTCTTCCTTATGCTCAACCTAGCTCAACACGGTCACGTGGTTTAAAAGCTCATCCAAAGGCTGGGGATATAGCTCAGTGGTGGAGTGTTTGCCTTGCTAGCACAAGTCCTGGGTTCAATCCCCAGTACCACCAAATTTTTTTTTAAAAAAGGAAAAAAAATAGCTAAATTTGGCCCTTCCAGCAAGATCTTCCAACCACATTCACTAAAAGCTTTTGCCTACACCCTAGCAAAAGCAGTGGCAAAGGATGCCCCCACCACCAGCTCCCAAGTCCATCCAGTTGCCAAGGAGACAGACCTATACTCAGCTCCATCTCCTGAGACCATCTTTAACCCAAAAGAGAATCAACTTGGCTGTACCCTGTCTGAAAGAGTTCAGAGTAAACACACAGGGAAATTCCATCAGCAGGGAGATAACTGAATCTGTGCCCAGGTCTCCAGAGGCACCTGTGGACTCCAGCTGACTTCTGCCTAAGGCTGACTCCATTGCTAAGCTTACAGTGCCACCTAATGGGGATTCCATGACAGCACAACTTCTTAAATCCCAGGGCCAAAGACCAGGTTTCAGAGCCCAGAAACTTGACAAGGGACAACTTTTACAGAATTGTACCACCACGGGTGGGAAAAAGGAACACAGGTCTTGGGGAGCCGCGGGCTCGCGGTGCTGGGAGAAATGACAAGAGGAAAAACTAGCAAACGCACAAGAGGCATAAGCACGCGGTCCAGAGGAAGGAGAGTTTTACGGGGAATGTGGCTCCAGTGGACCCAGCAAAGAATCCCCTGAGCCCACCATGGCAGCGAAGTTCCCACGCTCACCATTGGCCACGAAGAGCAGCAGCAGGTGTAGCAGCAAAGGCGGCAGGATCTGTTGCATACCCACCTACTGTGTACCCATTCACAGTTGAAGACATTCACCTTGTTCACCTTGTTTCCAGTTTTTTGGTGATTATATAATAGAGTTGCTATGAACATTTGTGTTTGGAATTTCTTGTAAAAGGGAGTGTCTGAGCTTCTAGAGTCAGCACTTTTCAACATCTGCTGCCCAAGAGGTGTTGGACTTGGACTTTGCTTGCTGCAGAGATGAAGGAAATCACAGTTTGAGGGGAGAGAAACTGCTGAGGACTCTTCAGAAGGGGTGTATCTGCATCCCCTAGAACAGTGCCCTGTCCCACAGACCATTTGTTACATGGATGAATTCCTAAGAAGAAATATGGCTGCAGCTTCCAGAAACTCCATCTGGAATTCACAGTCTACATTCTGTCTGGCAACCCTACACAGGACACCCTTATTTGAGGACTACTTCAAGGGGTTTACATTGGAAAATGCTGGATTTTAAATTCTGGAGGCTGGGAGTCTCAAACACAGGCCTTGGCACCCCTCGAGGACCACACTGCATCATAACATGACAGAAGCACCTGTAGGGAGAGACACAGCAAGCAACTAATGCTGTGACTGGACAGCAGGCAGCTTCTCAGAGGAGGGCCACCCAGTGAGAAACTCATTCACAGGGCGAGGCTCCCTGGCCCAGGAGGTAGGTCCGGACCCCAGGGAACGTCCCAGAGGAGGACCACCCAGCCCAGGAGGTAGTTCTGGAACGAAGGGAACTTCTCAGAGGAGAGCTGCCCAGCAAGACTTCCCCACCAGGTGAGTCTTCCCTGCTGGGCAAGGCTTTCCCACCAGAGCAGTAGAACCAGAGACCCAGGCCCAGACCAGCCGTATCCCAGCCGGCAGACTAGTCCCTCTTTGGCTCACCATCAGTCAACAAGTGAAGGCACCTCTGCCCACTAGCAGGGAATATACCCCACCTGAAGACCATCACCTTTAGAGGGGCAGCTTCCTTGTGTATCACTGCATTATCAAGTTCCTCCAAGACTTCAGGCTACTGAAGGCTAAGAGGTGAGTTGTTGGGAATCTACAGGGACACTATAAGTCAATAGGGAAAATCTGCAATTTCTCAGAGTTTCACTACTAGAGGGGACGATACCTGAGCAATATGAGAAAACAAGAAAAGAAAATGTCCCAAACAAACCTAGATGCTACATCAATAAAATCCAATGACAGCATGGCAGAAGAAATGTCAGAAAGGGAGTTCAGAATGTACATAATTAAAATGATCAGAGAAGCAAATGATGAGATGAAAGAGCAAATGCAGGCATTGAATGATTGCACCAATCAACAGTTAAAAGAGCAAATGTGGAAAGCAAAAGATCATTTCAATAAAGAGTAAGAGATACTGAAAAAAAAAAAAAAACCAAACAGAAATCTTTGAAATGAAGGAAACAATAAACCAAATTAAGAACTCCATAGAAAGCATAACTAATAGGACAGAACACCTGGAAGACAGAACCTCAGACATTGAAGACAAAATATTTAACCTTGAAAACAAAGTTGACCAAAAGGAGAAGATGGTAAGAAATCATGAACAGAATCTCCAAGAATTATTGGATATCATGAAAAGACCAAATTTAAGAATTATTGAGATTGAGGAAGGCACAGAGAAACAAACCAAAGGAATGAACAATCTATTCAATGAAATAATATCAGAAAATTTCCCAAATCTGAAGAATGAAATGGAAAATCAAGTACAAGAGGCTTATAGGACTCCAAATACACAAAATTACAACAGACCCACACCAAGGCATATTATAATGAAAATACCTAACATACAAAATAAAGACAGAATTTTAAAGGCTGCGAGAGAAAAAAATCAAATTACATTCAGGGGAAAACCAATACAGATGTCAGCGGATTTTTCAACCCAGACCCTAAAAGCTAGAAGGGCCTGGAACAACATTTACCAAACTCTGAAAGAACACAGATGCCAACCAAGATTCTTATACCCAGCAAAACTTACCTTCAGATTTTCAATGAAATAAAATCCTTCCATGATAAACAAAAGCTAAAAGAATTTACAAAAAGAAAGCCGGCAATACAGAACATTCTCAGCAAAATATTCCATGAGGAAGAGATGAAAACCAATGATGTAAATCAGCAAAGGGAGGAACTACCCTAAAGGAATAGCCAAATAAAGGAGAAAAAAAGTCCTGTCAAAAAACAAAAATGAGCCAAATGACTGGGAATACAAATCATATCTCAATAATAACCCTGAATGTTAATGGCCTGAACTCATCAATCAAAAGACATAGACTGGCAGATTGGATTAAAAAGAAAGATCCAACAATATGCTGCCTGCAGGAGACTCATCTCATAGAAAAGGATACCCACAGACTAAAGGTGAAAGGATGGGAAAAAACATACCATGCACATGGACTCAGCAACAGAGCTGGAGTATCCATCCTCATATCAGATAATGAGGACTTCAAGCCAAAGTTAGTCAGAAGGGATAAAGAAGGACATTTCATACTGTTTAAAGGAAGCATAAATCAGCAAGATATAACAATCATAAATATATATGTCCCAAACAGTGGCTTATCCATGTATGTCAAACAAATCCTTCTCAATGCCAGGAATCAAATAGACCACAACACAATAATACTAGGTGACATTAACATGCTTCTCTCCCCACTGGACAGATCTTCCAAACAAAAACTGAATAAAGAAACCATAGATCTTAATAACACAATCAATAATTTAGACTTAATGGACATATATAGAATATTCCATCCAAAGAGCGAATACACTTTCTTCTCAGCAGCACATGGATCCTTCTCTAAAATAGACCATATTTTATGCCACAAAGCTACTGTTAGCAAATACAAGAAGATAAAGATACTACCTTGTATTCTATCAGATCATAATGGATTGAAATTAGAAATAAATGACAGAGTAAAAAACAAACTACTCCAACACCTGGAGATTAAATAATACTCTGCTGAATGATAAATGGATAAAAGAAGACATTGGGGGGGAATAAAAAAATTCTTAAGGTAAAAGAGAACAAAGATACATCATATCAAAATATCTGGGACACTATGAAAGCAGTACTTAGAGGAAGATTTAATTCATGGAGCACATTCAATAAAAGAAGAAAAGAATCAACCAATAAACTAACTAACACTACAGCTCAAAGCCCTAGAAAAAGAACAGAGCAACACCAAAAGTAGTAGAAGACAGGAAATAGTTAAAATCACAGCTGAAATAAATGAAATTGAAACAAAAGAAACAACTGAAAAAATTGATAAAATAGTTGGTTCTTTGAAAAAATAAACAAAATTGATAAACCCTTAGCCACACTAACAAAGAGAAGGAGAGAGAAAACCCAAATTACTAAAATTTGGAATGAACAAGGAAATATCACAACAGACATGATTGAAATACAAAACATAATTAGAAGCTCTTTTGAAAATCTATATTCCAACAAAATAGAAAATCGTGAAGACATGAACAGGTTTCCAGACACATATGAATTATCTAAACTGAACCAGGAGGACAAACACAATTTTTTTGGGGGGGTGCTAGGGATCGAACCCAGGGCCTTGTGCTTACAAGGCAAGCACTCTACTGACTGAGCTATTTCCCCAGCCCTAAACACAAGTTAAATAGATCAATTTCAAGTAATGAAATAGAAAAAGTCATCAAAAGCCTACCAACAAAGAAAAGTCTGGTACCAGATGGGTGCTCAACCGAGTTCTACAAAACCTTTAAAAAAGAGTTCATTCCACTATTCCTCTAAGTATCCTATGAAATAGAAGAGGAGGGAACCCTTCCAAACTCATTCTATGAAGCCAATATCACCCTGATACCTAAACCAGACAGAGACACATTGAGGAAAGAAAATTTCAGACCAATATCCTTAATGAACATCGACACAAAAATTCTCAACAAAATTTTAGCAAATCACATACAAAAATATATTGAAAAGATAGTGCACCACAATCAAGTGGGTTTTATCCTAGGATTGCAAGGTTGGTTCAACATCTGGAAATCAATAAATGTAATTAACCATATCAACAGATTTAAAGTCAAGAATCACATGATTATTTTGATAGATGCAGAAAAGGCATTTGATAAAATACAGCACCCCTTCATGCTCAAAACACTAGAAAAAAATAGGGATATTAGGAACATTCCTTAACATTGTAAAGGCCATCTATGCTAAGCCCATGGCTAATATCATTCTAAATGGTGAAAAACTGAAAGCATTCCCCCTAAAAACTGGAACAAGGCAGGGATGCCCTCTTTCACCACTTCTATTTAACATTGTCCTTGAAACTCTAACCAGAGCAATTAGACAGACCAAGGAAATTAAAGGGATACGAATAGGAAAAGTAGAACTCAAACTATCCCTATTTGCTGATGACATGATTCTATATTTAGAGGAACCAAGAAATTCCATCAGAAAACTTTTAGAACTCATAAGTGAATTCAATAAAGTAGCAGGTTACAAGACCAATGCTCATATATCCAATGCATTTTTATACATAAGTGATTAATCCTTCAGAAAGAGAAGTTAGGAAAACACCCCAATTCACAATAGCCTCAAAAAAAATAAAATACTTGGGACTCAATCTAACCAAAAGAGGTGAAAGACCTCTACAATGAGAACTACAGAACACTAAAGGAAGAAATTAAAGAAAACCTTAGAAGATGGAAAGATCTCCCATGTTCTTCGATAGGAAGAATTAATATTGTCAAAATGGCCATACTACCAAAAGTGCTATACAGATTCAACGCAATTCCAATTAAAATCCCAATGATGTACCTTACAGAAATAGGGCAAGCAATTATGAAATTCATCTGGAAGAATAAGAAACCCAGAATAGCTAAAGCAATCCTTAGCAGAAAGAGCAAAGCAGGGGGTATCGCAATACCAGAACTTCAACTATACTACAAAGCAATAGTAACGAAAACAGCATGGTATTGGCACCAAAATTGACAATTGATCAATGGTACAGAATAGAGAACACAGACACAAACCCAAATAAATGCAATTTTCTCATACTAGACAAAGGTGCCAAAAACATGCTATGGAAAAAAGATAGCCTCTTCAATAAATGGTGCTGGGAAAACTGGAAATTCATATGCAACAGAATGAAACTAAACCCCTGTCTCTCAGCCTGCACAAAACTCAACTCAAAATGGATCAAGGACTTTGAAATCAGACCAGAGACCCTGCATCTTATAGAAGAAAAAGTAGGTCCAAATCTTCAACATGTCAGCTTAGGATCAGACTTCCTTAACAGGACTCCCATAGCACAAGAAACAAAAACAAGAATCAATAACTGGGATAGATTCAAACTAAAAAGCTTTCTCTCAGCAAAGGAAACTATCAGCAATGTGAAGAGAGAACCTACAGAGTGGGAGAATATCTTTGCCACTCATACTTCAGATAGAGCACTAATTTCCAGAATATATAAAGAACTCAAAAAACTTTACACCAAGAATACAAATAACCCAATCAACACATGGGCTAAGGAAATGAACAGACACTTCACAGAAGAGGACTACAAGCAATCAACAGATATATGAAAAAATGTTCAACATCTCTAATAATAAGAGAAATGCAAATCCCAATTAGAATGGTGATTATCAAGAATACAAGCAACAATAGGTGTTGGAGAGGATGTGGGGAAAAAGGTACACTCATACATTGCTGGTGGGGTTGCAAATTAGTGCAGCCACACTGGAAAGCAGTGTGGAGATTCCTTAGAAAACTTGGAATGGAACCACCATTTGACCCAGCTATCCCACTCTTTGGCCTATACCCAAAGGACTTAAAATCAGCATACTACAGGGATGCAGCCACATCAATGTTCATAGCTACTCAATAGCCAGATTGTGGAACCAACCTAGATGCCCTTCAATGGATGAATGGATAAAGAAATTGTGATATATATATATATATATATATATATATATATATAATGGAATATTACTCAGTCATAAGAATAATAAAATTATGGTATTTGCAGGCAAATGGATGAAATTGGAGAATATCATGCTAAGTGAGATAAGCCAATCTCAAAAAACCAAAGGATGAACGATCTCACTCATAAGCAAATGATGATACATAATGGGGGGTGGGAGGGAGGAAAGAATGGAAGAAGGAGGGACTGTATAGAGGGAAAAGAGGGGTGGGAGGGGTGGGGGGAAGGAAAAATAACATAACAAATCAAACAACATACCCTATGTAAATGTATGATTATACAAATGGTATGCCTCTTCTTCATGTCCAACCAGAGAAACAAGTTGTACCCCATTTGTTTACAATAAAAAAAAAAAAAAAGAATTGTACCACGATGGTCTACCATGATGATCTACTGAGGGGAGTAAATTCGTTACCCCTTTTTAAATTAATCAAGAATATATTAACTACCAATCATAACCCTACTAGGGACTGGAGTATGGCAAGTACAGGTCAAGTTTTGCTGTGTAGATGTGAATTTGAATCCTAGAATTTTCTTTATGTATGCACAAATTGCTACAATGAAACCCACCCACCATTCTGTATAAATGATGTGCACTAGTTAAAAAATGACCTCATGGGTTAATTTTTTTTTCTAACTTTGTTGTTGTTAATGATGATGATGTTTGGTTTTTTTTTTTTTTTTTCTTTTTGTTATTATTTGCAGTGCTGGGGATTGAACCCAGCACCTCACACGTGCTAGGCAAGCATTCTACCACAGAGCTACAGCACCAGCTCAACCTTGTGCATATTTTTAAAATTTTCCCCTATAGTATGATTTAAAGGAAAGTTAACAGGGGAAAAAAAGACAGCTGGGGGAGATTAGATTTTACAAATTTCCACCAAATAGCTATTGTTAACATAATTAATTAAAATGAAACTTGGATTGTAGTACAGTAGGCTAAATAAAATACTTGAAAAGCAAATATTTGCCTAGATTGCCACTCTGATAAATGGGTAAACTATGAAAGCATATGGCAGAATGTGGCATATGTCAGATCTGTTAAATAAATCTGCTCAATGAAAAATAATTAAAACCTACTGACCTTCTGGGTGGCCGAGGGCAAGTGATTGCTTACATCTTGAAAACAGAGTAATTGTGCTGAACTGACAATGTTTTGGAGAGAACCAAATGAGTAACTATTTGCAGAACATCTGAACTTGACCAACGTTTGTTCCCGTCTCCTCTGACCACCATGAACTCGTGTGCACTAACTGTAGCTGAGCTTCATACCCAAAGCCAGGAAAGCCAGTGTTGACATGTTCTGTTTTTTTTTTTTTTTTTTTTACATTTTTTTTTTTTTATTTTTACAGACTGCATTTTGATTCATTGTACTCAAATGGGGTACAACTTTTCATTTCTATGGTTGTACATGATGTAGATTCACACCATTCATGCAATCATACATAAACATAGGGTAATACTGTCTTGTTTCATTCTACCATCTTTCCATCCCCCACCCCCTCCCTCCCTATTTTCCTCTACAACATCCAAAGTTCCTTCATTCTTCTCTTCCCCCATGCCACCCCCCCTCCTTATGTATGGTCATCCACTTATCAGAAAAAACATTCAGCTTTAGGTTTTTTGGGCTTGGCCTGTTTCACTTAGCATGATATTTTCCAACTTCATCCATTTACCAGCAAATGCCATAATTTTATTCTTCTTTATGTCTGAGTAATAATCCATTGTGTATATACACCACAGTTTTGTTATCCACTCATCAATTGAAAGGCATCTCAGTTGGTTCCACAATCTATCTATTGTGAATTGAGCTGCTATGAACATTGATGAGGCTGCATCACTGTAGTATGCTGATTTTAAGTCCTTTGGGTATAAGCTGAGGAGTGGGATAGCTGGGTCAAATGGTGGTTCCATTTCAAGCTTTCTGAGGAATCTTCATACTGCTTTCCAGAGCGGTTGGGTTCTGATTTTTATAAAGTTTTCACGAAGTGTTTGAAGAGCACCTTCCCTTACTATCTTCATTATCCTTGGTCCCCTCAGAGGTGCCAGAGATGCAAGTTAAGGACCACTTCTCAAGACTCTCTTATTTCCGTCCGTAACAGGACACACAGGAAATGAAAAGAAGGAGCTTGAGCTTTGGAAGTCTCCACACAATGATTCTGTGATGGAAAAGGTAAGGAAGAAGTGATAACTCTCTAGAAACAGACCCTGGGCACCGAGTGATGGGGGGCTCATCCCCAGAGCAGTTGAAAAAGGCCCAAAAAGGAGGATCTGATCTCACTATGGAATTGTAGCATCCACACAGTGTTAAAGCAAAAGAAAACTGAGGAGCCTCTCTCTCGAGTCTTCATTTCACACAGCAGTAAACTGAGGCTTTTCAAAGGTCACATGAGAATCAGTGACTGAGATGGAGACAAAACCCAGGTCTTCTAAGCAGAGAGAGTGAGACCTTTAATACACGAAAAAGTAGGCATTCCAAATCATCAGGGGAAGGTGGACTGATCAACAAATAGCCCCGGGATCACTGGTCAGCATTTTAGAGAAAGAAATCAAGCTGGATTTCTGCCTTACCTCCTATACTAAAACAAATTCCAGAGAGATCTTTAAACTATATTCTTTTCCGTTGTATTTTTAAGGACTGATTAAGCGTAACAGCATAATTTATACGTCTTCAAAGGATTTATATATGCCATACATGAGTTTTTTCTTTGAAATGATGTAATAAATTGGTAGT
The DNA here is from genome assembly GCF_902686455.1 of Sciurus vulgaris. Taxonomy (NCBI): domain Eukaryota; kingdom Metazoa; phylum Chordata; class Mammalia; order Rodentia; family Sciuridae; genus Sciurus; species Sciurus vulgaris. Next base: position 80,003,531 of record NC_136472.1, read on the forward strand.
AGGTAAACCTTGTGGGAGAGGCATGGGTAAGAAAGAGAAATAGTGTTTAATATTTACATTCTGTACTATTAATTTTTAAAAATCTTATGTATGTATAATTTTTTCTTAAGTTAATCTCTGTTAACATAGAGGTTCTCTGGGTATCAGGAAAATGGATAGGTTTTTTTATTTGCTTTCTTCAATATTCTCTTCTATTTTAAGCAAAAAATTATTTCAGAAATTTTTTAATTTACTTTAAAATTAAAGATATAAAATCATAGAAATAATAGAAAAGAATGAGTTAATACAGACAGGTAGGACTCTCCCTTATAACAGTAATGTGATTTGTAGGAATTTGCCTTACAAAATACTTGAACAAGTGCACAAAGATAGCCACCAGAGCATGATTCCTAAGAGTGAAAAATGGAAACAACCTACATGTTCATAAATATGAGAATTTTTAAATAAATTACAGTATATGCATACCTTATGGTGTTGTGCAGCATTACAAGCAGTGATGTGGATTGATGTTTACAGATATGAAAAGATGTGTGAGGTCCTTTAGTAAGAAAAAGCATACTGTAAAGTAATATTAAAATATGTTCCTACCAGCAATGTATGAGTGTACCTTTTTCCCCACATCCTTGTCAACATTTACTGTTGCTTATATTCTTGACAATTGTCATTCTGATTGGAGTGAGATGAAATCTTAGTTTTGATTTGCATTTCTCTAATTGCTATAAATGTTGAACATTTTTTCATATAATTGTTGACTGATATATGTGTATCTTCTTCTCTGAAGTGTCTATTCAGTTCCTTAGCCCATTTATTGAATGGGTTATTTGGGCTTTTTTGGTGTTAAGTTTTTGAGTTCTTTGTATATCAAAGAGATTAACGTTTTATCTGAGGTGTATGTGGTAAAGATTTTCTCCCATTCTCTAGGCACTCTCTTCATATTATTGTTTCCTTTGCTGAGAAGAAACTTTTTAGTTTTAATCCATCCCATTTATTGATTTTTTATTTTACTAGGTGCACTTTAGGTGTCTGGTTGAGGAACTCAGATGCTAGGTCGACGTGGTAAAGATTTGGGGCTACTTTTTCTTCTATTAGGCGCAGGGTCTTTGTTCTAGTGTCTATGTCTTTGATCCACTTTGAGCTGAGTTTCGTGCAGGATGAGAGATAAAGGTTTAATTTCATTTTGTTACATGTGGCTTTTCATTTTTTCCCAGCACCATTTGTTGAATAGGTTATCTTTTCTCCAATTAATGTTTTTGGCACCTTTGAGATAACTCTATTTATCTGGGTTTGTCTCTGTGTCTTCTGTTCTATATGATTGTTCTACGTGTCTGTTTTGGTATAGTTTAAGGTCTGGGATTTTGATGCCTCTCGCTTCACTTTTCTTGCTAAGAATTGCTTTCGTTATTTTGGGTTTCTTATTCTTCCAGATGAATTTCATGACTACTCTATTTCTGTGAGGTATGTCATTAGAATTTTAATTGGAATTGCATTGAATCTGTATAGCACTTTTGGTAGTATGGCCATTTTGACAACATTAATTCTGCCTATCCAAGAACATGGGAGATCTTTCCATCTTCTAAGGTTTTCTTTAATTTATTTCTTTAGTGTTCCATAGTTCTCATTGTAGAGGTCTTTCACCTCTTTTGTTAGATTGGTTCCCAAGTATTTTATTTTATTTTTTTCGAGGTTATTGTGAATGGGATAGTTTCCCTAATTTCTCTTTCAGAGGATTCATCACTTATGAATAAAAATACATTCGATTTGTGAGTGTTGATTTTATATCCTGCTACTTTGCTGAATTCATTTATTAGTTCTAGAAGTTTTTTGGTGGAATATTTTGGATCTTCTAAATGTAGAATCATGTCATCAGCAAATAGTGATAATTTGAGTTCTTCTTTACCTATTTGGATACCTTTAATTTCTTTCTTCTGTTTAATTGCTCTGGCTAGAGTTTCAAGGACAATGTTGAATAAAAGTGGTGAAAGAGGGCCTCCTCATCTTCTTCCAGTTTTTAGAGGGAATGCTTTCAATTTCTCTTAGAATTATGTTGGCCTTCAGTTTAGCATATATGAAGATTCCTCACAAAACTTGGAATGGAACCACCATTTGACCCAGCTATCCCTCTTTTTGGTTTATACCCAAAGGACTTACAATCAGCATACTACAGTGACACAGCTACCTCAATGTTTATAGCAGCTCAACTCACAATAGCCACACTATGGAACCAACCTAAGTGCCCTTCAACAGATGAATGAATAAAGAAAATGTCATATATATATATATATACATATATATATATATATATGCAATAGAATACTACTCAGTTTTAAAGAAGAATGAAATTATGGCATTTGCTGGCAAATGGGTGGAGTTGGAGAATACCATGCTATGCAAAATAAACCAAACCCAAAAAACTAAAGACCATATGTTTTCTCTGATATGTGGATGCTAATTCACAATAACAGGGGCGTAGATAGGGAAGAATAGAATTAATTTATATTAGGTAGAGGGGAGTAAATAGAGGGGAAGGGATATGGGGGTGGGAGGGATAATAGCATGAAACAGACATTGTTACCTCATGTAAGTGTATGACTGCATGACCGATGTGATCCTACAATATGTGCAGTCAGAGGAATGAGAAGGTACACTCCATTTATGTATGATCTATCAAAATGTACAAGTGCATTCTGCTGTCGTGTACAACTAATTAGAATGAATAAAAAAATTTTAAAAATATGTTCCCATACCATTTTTAAGAGATTATTATCTATAAAAAATATCAAATACTATATGCCATTACTGTAAGTACTTTATGTATAATAACTCATTTAATCTCCATAACAAGAAGAGAAGGTGTCCAATTTACAAGTAGGAAAACCAAGGCATAGGGAGGTCATACTATCAGGGTAAGTTCGTAAAGCTAGCAGGAACTAAGCACTATCATTGGAACCCAGGCAGGATGGCTTCAGAGTCCAGCGTCTAAGCAGCACACCATTGGGTATGCCTTCACTTGTCTGGAAAGAATCCCGAGAAAATTCTCATTACCTCCAAGGATCAGAATTAGAAAACTGAAGAAATGGAAGGAGAATGTTTACCTTTTCACTACATGGCTTTCTGCATTTCTTGGTAATTTTCATAATAAGCACATTACCTTCACAATACACACACACACACACACACACACACACACACTCACACACACTCACATTTGTGGTTAGTTTAGAGTAAGTCACTAGACTCGGGATGTTATACATTACAACTAATCCCACTTACACCCCCTTCAATGATATGTGAAAGTCCTACACCGCTTTTACTCCTTCATCCATTAACATTTAAGCCCCTCTGTAGGCACGATCTGCAGTTGTGATCATAGGCTGTGCAGCTCAGTGGAAGACCTTCAGTGACTTCCTTTAACCATGACAAAGTGTGAGATCCCAGCCCACCCAACCACTGCCACTTTATACCTTTGCCACTTCGCACTCAAACTTTTTGCTCTGGCAACATAAACAGTCATTCCCTACTCAAAGCCATCTTGCATTTGCTTCCCTTCTGTGGCCTCATATGGGATTGCTCTCACCCAGTCATGCATGCTCACCCTCACATCGTGAACTCTTACTCCTTTTAGTGACTCAGTTTAAGAAGAACCTTAGTCAGGAAGTTTTCCCCAAGGTTTTCACTGATACCCCTCTCCAAAAGGTGAGTTTAGTGCACCTCTTCCTGCTCCATAATCCCAGGCTATATTTCAGTCCTAGGAGTTCACACTTTGATTTCCTTTGTCTGGTGTGTCTGTCTTCTGGGAACTTCATCTTTACTTTTCAAGCAACTATCATAGGACCTAGAACAGTGCAAATACTCAAATACCCTTGGAAACTAACTGAGAACATTAAAAATAGTAGCTAGCATTTATTTAGCCCTGTTAAATGCCATAAACTAACAACCCTTTGCACTTGTTAGCTCTCAGTTAATCATCAAGCAGCCATATGAATTAGGAGCTATAACTATCCCCTTGTTCAGCCAAGAGGCTATTTTAAGGCAAAGAGTGATCAAGTCATTTAAGTTCACACAGCTGGAAGGCAGTGGAGGTCAGATACAGGATACATGTAATCCCGGAACAATGGGCTTGCCCCTGTGCTACAGTTGCCTCCGGAATGAAAAGTTGTGCCACAATTTGGGGCTTGGCTCCAACTCGTCTCCAATCTCCCCAGTCACTCCTGAACCTCTGACTTAGAAGTGTAGCACCAATAATGTTACATTTTATGAGTACATAGAGGTACTGTTTCACTGTTTCATCAAAGATCCCCAAAGGGGAGGTAAGATATTGTTCCTTCCTCTTGCTCTAGTGTTCAATCTAGAACCCAAAACCCAGGAGCTAGTCTTCAGATATTTTCAGCCTGGAGCAAAGGGGAAAAGGAAGGGATAAACAAAAGAAAGGAGAGGGAAAGGAATGGGTGGCTCTGCCCTCTCCTACCTCCCTGTCACTGCCAACTCACACACATCTTGAAAGTATTTCAGTTGTCAGGGGAATAAACAAACTGAGAATAGCATATGATCCTCTTCCCTGTGCTTTTTCTTTACAAAGACCAGAGGATGGTCCTACTTTCTTTCTGCCAAAACTCCTAGCTGCATCAAGTACTTCAAAACCAACACCGTAGTGTCATCTTTTGTTCAAAGGCCACAATGCCACCAAAATTGAACCATGCAAATAGGATGGAAATAAGTCTCCTTTTTCCAGTATAATGAGAGTTAACAGTCACACACACACACACACACACACACACACACACACACACACACACACACAGAGTCACATGAACCTTCCCTATGGAAGAAGGGATTTGTCCCAGTTATTGGAAGTGTACAACTAGAGAGAGATTCCAGCTGTCAGTGAGTTGCCTTCCCTACAGAAAACTGCCTCACCCAAGGTCATGCCCTTCCCAGAGCAACCTACTTATAATGACTGACTGATGCAGTACAGTAAGAACCTGACCATTCCCACCCCAATAAAGACACCTTTTAATGGCCGTTGTCACTCCAGAGTTCCCCACAGGCTAGCCCAGGGGCTGTCATCAATTGGATCTGTGTTGAGGCTCAGCTTCTCCTCTGCCTAATCCTACTTCTAATCCCTCTCTTCTGCAGGTGCCAATCCTAAGGGTGTACACTGGTACCATCCTGTACACTGCTCTCCTCCTCAGAATCTGCTTCCGTAACGCTGACTCTGATGTGTGGAAGGTGCCTGTTTATTCCAGGAGCATTTATTGAACCTGCATTATTAAAGGAACAAATTAAACAGAAGATCTAATTCTCTTTGTCTGTTATCTGAAGCTCAAACTAGCTAACTATAACTCTTGATCCTGTCAACATGTTGATAGGCAGAAAAGCTACAAATAAAGCAGGTAAATCACTTAATTGTTCCTAATCACTTTTCAAAGTCCTAGGGCAACTTTAAAAAATAGAGCAAACATTTTGATCACATAATCTTATATTGTCTCAATGCCATGTGATGTGCCATTCATGGGGAAAGGGCACAGATATTCCCCAGGTGGATTCAGAGAAAACACCTTCAACATGTTCCTTTAAGTTAAAGGGGTAAAACCCTTTCCCATGGCAACATTTCATAACCCCTTCTTGATTTTAGCTCCTTTTTATCACCACAGCAATTAGGGGTATTTGGGGGTTAACAAAAAAAAAAATACAGCAACCACCAAAACTTCAATGTCTAATTCGGAGATGCAGATGATGATACGAGAATTTCTCCATCTATCTTTCTGAATGTGACCTCTTTGCATCCTGCATTATAAATTGCAACATTGTTTCAACATTCAACATTACAGCCCCAGTACCTCTTCAACCATGGCCAGACTGACAAATACCAATATTGTAGAGTCTCCACATATCACCTAGGTGAGGCTAGGAAGCAGGTCAGGCACTCTAAGGGCATGCATGTTGTCACCAGTAGCTTTGAACAGCTCACAAAAATTCAGACCACAAAGTGGACACCTGTACTTCCAGCACCCCCTTGCCTTCCTTATCCAGGCTGTATCAGTTCCTTCAATAGGGAATATTCTCCTGCCATTCAGAAATGTCTGAACTTAAATTCCATCACCTCCATCAGCACAACCATTTGAGATACTCTACCTAACAAAAGGAGCATGGTTTTGCCAACCCCAGTAGGAGAACCATAGAAGAGGGTACCCTAATAAAAAAAAAATAGGTAGGTAAAGTAGTATGGGCTGGGTTTTCTCCACCCTAACCAGATCATTCACGATGTGGCCTTCTTCATCTGCAATGTTCATTTGCAACATTCATTTGATGGTTGTGCCTACTTACGCTTTACCTTACTTCTCTCAACTACTCAACAATGTGGTTATTATTTATATCCATTTTTATACCTGAGAAAGTGGAGTCTCAGAGAAGTTGGGCAATTTGTCCAAAGTTACCCCACTGAGAAATAACAGAGTTTATATTTGAATGTAGGTTCATGGAATTCCGAAGCCCTGCCTCTTTACACGGCACATTGCCACCTTTTGATTCCACCTCATAAGTTTCTTGAAAGCACATAGTGAAACCCACTCCTAGTTCAGTGCCTGCACATCATTGACTTCCAATAAATGCTAGAAGAGAATGAGGCTGGAATGGATGATAATTTTATTTTATTTTTATTATTATTATTATTATTTATTATTGATTCATTGTACACAAATGGGGTACAACATGATTTCTCTGGTTGTACACAAAGGAGAGTCACACTGTGTAATCCTACATATACATAGGGTAATACGTTTGTCTCATTCCATTATCTTTCCTTCCCCCCTCCCCCACCCCTCTTTTCCCTCTACACAATCCATGCTTCCTCCATTCTTCCCTTACCCCTTCCCCGCATTATGCATCATCATCCACTTATCAGAGCGATAGCTGTAAACTTTGCACAACAAATTGCACAACCCAGCTCGCTGCCATCACATATTCAAGTAATCAGTAGAAACGGTTAAACTAAAATAAATAGGAGGAAGTGCTGCATGCTCCTTACCCAGAACACCTCTCAGAAAGATTCGGTCCTACCTGGAAAGTGGCAGGTACTCCCTAGACCCACGCATGACCAGGAAGGTTTCGCTCTCACTCCAGCTTTTCAACTCAGTGAGCACCCTGATTTCCTTCTCCTCAGACAAGAGGTCCATAGGCCTTCATGATCTCAGCACTTCCCTCCACTCCCATGACTGAGACTTTTAGAACAAATGTTCCGTCCCTCTGTCACTAACGTCTGAGTTTCCAGAAACTCTTATGTGGTAGCAGGAAACTCAATGAGATACCCCTCACACCCACCTCAATCTTTTTCCAAGACAAAACTAAAGCAGTGAGGCCCAGAGCAACAGAATTTTATTGACAAGTTTAAGTAATTACAACAATGAAATGTCTTTTGACTGATCAAAGAGACAAGGTATATGAATAGGATAATATTAATGGTCCATAATTTGCACATTTGATACCTGGTATAAATCATTTTAACACCTTCCTTTGCCATAAAATAAATTTATTTTCAGTATTAATCATGAAATAAAACAAAAAGCATATTAGATTTCAGAAGATATTTCACGGATAATCAGTCAAGGAATACAAGCACTGAAGCACTTCGCATTTTCTTTTTTGTAGTATGCATATATATTCGTGACAATGATAATAAAAACTGAAATCAATGTTGAAGAAGAAAGGTAGAAAGTAATAGATTAACACTTTATAAGTACATTTATTGCTTTAAAAAGAGAGAGAGAGGGGCTGGGGTTGTGGCTTGGTGGTAGAGTGCTTGCCTAGTATGCGTGAGGCACTGGGTTTGATTCTCAGCACCACATATAAATAAATGAATAAAATAAAGGTCTATCAACATCTAAAATAATATTTTTAAAAAGAGAGAGAGAGAGACTGGTAAACACAAGGAAAAAAAATACTTTCAAAAAAATGAGCCAATGTTCCAAGGATGATTTGCACAAAGAATGACAGGATTGAAGTAACCAGATTCTGTTTCTTCATCTTGGGACCACGGTGCTATCAATTTTTATTTTCCTCTACTGCCTAAATGCAGAAATATGTAGTTCCACAGGAACTGTGAACACAGGGAACTGTGCCCAAAAAGAACTAGAGCAATTTCACAGTGTTGTGAATGAACTCTGCAAACACAAATGTAGCTGGCTGCATCCACCTGTGTCTAGGGCTCGCTGAGTAGCTGGAAGGCCTTCATATTACCTTCCACATAATTACAAATTTTAATAAAGTGTAGCTAACAAAAAATGTTTCTGTTCTGGGGGAGCCTGGGCTGCTTCGGCCAGTCTCCTCGTCTCAGGAGGTTGCACTTCCAGCACATGTATGGTTACTCTCCCTGCATGACAGCAGGAAGAGAGGGTTGATTCAAGGCCACTGGGAGAACTGCCCTGCAAGCATCATCATCCTCAAACCCACTTAATCCTTTGAAACTGAGACACAGGAAGGTTAAGTAACTTATTCAGTATAACCCAGCTAGGAAGAAGCAGAACCAGATTTAAATCCTAATCAACATGATTTCAAAAGGGACTTCCATCCATAATACCATTTAGCTAAACATGTGCACACTAGATATCAGGCAGCAAAAAGAGAAGTTGCCTATCTGGGAGTGGTTGAGTAAGTCCCAAAAGTTCTGCCTGAAATTAATTTTCTCTCACACAAATCTTTCATAATGCTTGAAATTCAGTCATTCATCCTCTCAGTTTTAAGTAATATTCATAGCATTTATTGAAGTTTAAAATTAAACATTCCTAAAATCATTGATTAATATATGTGTCTCCCATAGATTAACAGCTATGTGGTTGCAGGAAGGAGACCATAGAGTGTCCCCACACCTAGCACAGGTCCTAGAACATTGTAGACATCAACAAAGCACATGTTGTGTGAATAAAGGAATGGTGATGGGAGGAGATATCCAGCTGCCTGCCTCCTTGGCCCTTCTGTCACCTTGTCAGAGTTCCCATATAGACTATGCTCTTAAGGATGGAAACTCGCCTTTCCAACTGTTGGGTCCCCACAACATTGTAAGTATATAGTAATTACTCAGATAATAAGTGCAGTATAGGTACTATAAATAAGGAAATAGGTAAAATTGAGTCTCAAATCTTTCTCCTCTGTGGCTTGGACAAATCACTTACACTCAATGAGTTTACATATAATGGTGATAGTGATGCCTTATTGTAAAGTAGCTATAAGAATTCACAGTCCTAGAATTTCTACAGCAAAACCTAACCCAACAGATAATGAATGTTTGTTTTCCCTGCCTGTGCAGCTGCAGGAACAGAGGACTGGGACATACCGCCTGTGACTGAGCAGAAGCGGAGATCCTTGGCAGAGTGTGGAATAACACCGCCACCAGCTGGTGGGCTCTGGGATGACTTTCTTCCTTGTACTTGGCACCCAGCGTGCAGTGTCCTGGACACAGGTCACTAGAGTGACAGTCACCCTATATCATACCTCCAATCCAATTTTGTCCTGTTTGATTGCCCTGCTGATTCCTAGTTTCTGCTGATTCTGACATGGGTTTCTGTGTCTCCCGACACACACACTACAACAGGAATCCACTAAACAGACCTTGTGCTAGTTTCCAGAGCTAAATAGGAAAGTGAATAAAGCATAAGCCTGTCTTTGAGGAACCTATAATCTAGCGTGGAGACCCATAGAAAAATTCCAGTTCAAAAATGGTAAGTACTATGGCACAGGAACACAAAGCTCAGCACTGGTCAGAGATCCAAACCTGGACACATTCTCCTCTAAGGAGACACATTCACTGGGATCACCAGTCTTGCAGATCTAAAGAGGACAAACTCCATGCCAAGAACTGTTGACAGCACAAATCCCTTGCGTTGTGGGAAAGAGATCTAGGAGTTTTGTCTCCTCATCTTTTCTGCCTCCTAGATACCAATGTGCCTTTCCATACTTCTCTCTGGTATACACCATTTTCCCCAGATATGACCCTATCCTCTTTTTTGAGCGCCACAATAATGCCTTCCTTCACATGCATGTGGGTATCTCGTTGCCTTGGTGGAAGATTCCCTGAGACTGTGGAAGTAACACCACTTCACATGCAGCAGCAGCTTCCAGTGGAACAATGGGAATCATCTCTCACCCTTTTTTTCCATCCCTGCACCAGAGCCAGCCCACCCTTCAGCCCCTCTGCTCCCATTCTCTTGTTCACCTCTGCCTGTTGCTTCTTTCCCCTTACTTCATCCTACCAGGTGTCCCCAGATCATCCCCAGGAACTTCCCCCTGCTGTGGAACCAAAACCATCAAGTCACTAAAAGGACGTGCCATTTAATATTACCTGCCTTCCTTAGAGGTATATATAAATATGTAAGCGGCAAACTTTCTTCTAGCACCTTTAGTAAGTTGCACATCCCCCTGTTTTGCAGCAGCTCCTCTGGGATTCTATCTTGACCCATTTAGCATCACTAGCCTCAAGACTATTGTAGCTACCTCTCCTTCTTGGTAATGAACAAACAGTGCAAGTTTCCATTACTGATGTATCTCTCATTCGGGGAGATGAGAGTCTCATGCGATTTCAATTTAGCATTTATAAAGTATCAGGTAAAAGGAAAAGCAGGAAATAGTAAGCAGATCCCTGCTCTCAAAGAATCTGCATTCTTGCAAAGAGAGGGGTAAACATCCACTGGGGCTGGATGTGATTTACTTTCATTCAGTTTTATGTGTCATTAAGGTAGATGGGGGGGGGGAAGGTAGATAGGCGCCTTTGAAGCCATCTGGACAAAAAGGTTTGGGAAAGTAACATTATTATTTTGACTTTTGCTTAAAAGTCTTTTGTTTATTGAAGAAATCTTATGTGCCATAGTCCAAACCTTCTCAGTCCTATCTTCCTCTGTTGCTTAGAACAGATTCTCTTCCATGGACCTCTATATATTGTGTTGGACCATTACATGCATGAGGGCTTTGTTACCAGAACCTAGCCCACACAAATTCATTTCAAAACTGACTATAATACAAGGAAGAATGGAGTCAATGCCAGGTACAGGTCTAAGTCCTATGCCTGGAAAAGCACATATGAAGAAATGGTGTGTTCTACTTAACATGTATTGTCTAGCACATCAGAATTCATCCTCACAATAACACTGCTAAATAAATTTCATCTCTTGTGTACCTCAGAAGACTGAGGTTCAGAAAAGTTAAGGAACTTGTACAACTCAAAGTTAACTATTAATGGAAATGAAATACAAATTTAAGTGCCACTTCAAAATCCAAACTCTTCCCAGGACACCACATTACCCCTTGAGGAATTGGTTTGACAGGGAGCTAGTATTTGAACAGACCCTGAAGCTACAAGTAAGAGCTACAAACCAAGCATCATCGGAGGCAGCCTTAATTGTCCCACAAATATCACACTCATGCAAATTAAGCTCTGCATTAGTGACCCCAAGTTATATCATGGTGCCTACAAAATTGGAAACAAAATTTGTTTAATTCTTTCTTTTTTACAATCATGTATTTTATTTATTATTTTGTATTTCACTGATTTTTACATGTTTTTATGTATGTATCTTTTATTATTTTTTATTTTTGCAGGCTGAATTTTTCTGGAGAGTAATTAATATTCTTGTTGTGAGCATGCATTTTCCCTCCTCTTCCTAGTATGCAAGTCATTGGGATGATGGGCCCATCCACCATCTGTCTGGGTAAATAATAACTGCCAAGAACCAAGGACTGAAGCTCTTAGCAGAGTAAGAACTTTTTAGTAGCAACAGTTGGCTTGAGCTTTCTCATACAGAACACACCAGTAAAGGGACTAATTAGGCTTCTGTTAGAGCCCAGTGGGATTTATTAAAGGAAGTTTTTGTAAAACATTTCATCCCAGAACATGTATTTTGATAATCCAGAAGAATGATTTAATTAGAGGATTAAACGTCCATTGAAGTATATTCCAAAATGGAGTTGTTTCTGTAAAAACTACAAAGAGATCACATTCCTGAGGCAAGAGGAAAAAAAGACATGCCAAACATCCTCAGCCCTCCACCCTCCTTTTTAATGGGCGGATGGCTATAGTGATCTATTTCATCAGTTTAGTCTTAAACACATAGAGTAAGTTTCACTGGTTCTTTCCTGCCGTGATTAAGACACACCAATACTTATACCTCTCAGTTTTTTTCTCCCAGTGTTATAAAAATGTGCTCTGTGTGGGCCTGGACCCCCTAACAAAATCCATGTCACTTCACTTTCCAAGCAACACAGACCAGAGCCATTGTAGACTGGATGAGGAGACAACCTGAAATAGGAGATACCACAAAGACCTCCCTGCTGGTTCAAGTTTCTGTAACCTAGCTCCTTTTTCTTTCCGGGTAAAGTGTCTCCTCAGACTACTGAGCAAATACATTTCTGTTGAGGCAAGGCCTAGGTCTGCAGACAGCTGTGGTTCTAAGGCCAGTTCAGCCTGGCTCAGGATGGAACTTCACCAATCTGCGTGTCCACCAGGTAAAATATGGTGGATGCCCACCCTGCAGTTGAGCAGTTAGAAGTAACTGACAAGATGAATACAGAGCAACCAAAATGGGCCTTTGAAATACAGTGTAAGTGGAAAAATTGGATAAAACAAGATAAGTAACACAATGCCACTCATGTGAATAAAAATGTGCTTACACAAAACAATATACATCTTACACAAATACACAACAAAGGATGCATGTTAAACACACATGACAAGAAGAATAAGGAATGAAAATGGAGGAATACAAACATACGCTCACACATTCAAGAGAGGAGAAGTTCAGAGACAAATGATGATAAAGTACCATAATCTGAGAAATAAGATTACTTCAACCCTACACTTTGAAAGTCCAATCTAAAAGAAAAGATGTTTTTGAGGATTAAGCATTTAAAGGAGAATGTAAGAGTGACCAGAGAGATGAAAGACACCGGTCATAGCATTTGATTTTTCCTAAGTGCAAAACTGGAGTAAATGAAGCAAGGCTCCATTCTGTCGATGCAATGGTTCAAAAGTTCTGGGTACATTTGCATTACCTGGAGGGTTTTTTAAAACATGGATTGATAGGTCTCACACTCAAATTATCTAATTCATTAGATATTGGGATGGGTTCCAAACTTTTCATGTTTAACAAGTTCCTTGGTGATACTGATGCTGCTGATCAGGAACCAAATGCCAAGAACCATGATCGTAAAGCCTGAAGAATTGCAAAGCTACTTAGTAGGAACTATCCTCATGGAGAGGAAGTGTCCCTGAATCATAAACTAGGAAGTGTAAGTGAGGCAGGAGCTTCCTTCATAATCTTTGAGAATTTTCTCTTCTACCATGATTTATTTTAAATGAATGTCGCATAGAATTGAAGCAGACAAGTGTTTCTATATCATCAAAAGTAACACACACCAAAAACAAACAAAAAAGAAAAGGAAAAACAGGGAATGAAATAAATACAAACTGTCCCTTTGTTAAGGTGGGGTTGCCTTCTGGGATTTCAGTCCCTGGATAGCAAGATCAAAATGCACTAAGAGCAGGAACGAATGGGAACAAACAGCATAGAAATGCAACAGACTGAAGCAAGCAAACTGTTGTCTTAACCAAGCCTGATTCTGGAAAATCAGGGAGAACAATGCTACATCAAGGCAGCCCTCAATATTGAACAGCAACACCACCAACCAAGTGCTTCCCTGTGCCAGTCACCGTGAAATGCTTGCCTGAGTTAACTCATTTACTCCTCCCAACCATGGAGCTATTCTTAGTATCCCCATTTTTCAGATGAGGAAACTGAAACTTAGGTTAAAGAATTCACACAGTTGGTAAATGAAGACATCATGTGTGAACATTAAGAAGTCTCAGCCCATTCTCCACATTGATACAATTACCAGAATCCATCCAGGGCCGTTAGAGGATAATATATTCTCACTCACAAGACAGGACTGCAAAATGCCTTCTTTCCCTTGTGTGTGCCTGAAGCCTAAGATCCAGTATCTTCTCTTAGTACAAAGAGAACATAAAAATCGTGGCTTTTCACCAGATTTTTTTTTTCTCAAGTCAGTCTCAGCAAAAAACAGAAGACATGCTCAAAGACAGAAACGGAAGAGAGTTTTATAGAAATACTAGTTAGAATATGTGGGCAGAGGGAACCAACCGTGAAGGTGAAGACCCAGGCACTAGTAATAGCAGGCAGCATTTCCACCCCTAGGCATGAGAAGGCTGGGGGAAAATGCTGTTAGCAGGACCTGGACAGAACAGGAGCCATGTAGAACCACCAGAGAGCAAACGCAGCTTGAGGTAGGCAGGATTCTAGAACTAGTCTCAGGAGTCCACACCCTAATCCCCAAAACTTTATAATGTGATAAGCTATTGCTACTATGATTGGGTTATGTCACACCAAGGACCTTTAGAAAGGGAGATTACCCAGTGTGTCCACTATAATCACAAGAGCATTTAATACTAAAGAACTGCGAGCTGTTTGGACTCAGAGCAACCACTCCTGAATGCCGGGGGGCTGCCCGGAGGAGGAGGAGGAGCGCGGTGGGTCACTTGGACTCAGAGTGACTGCCCAAGGCTACGGGCAGTTGGCAGGAGGAGGAGGCGCGCAGTGAGTTGCTTGGACTCCTAGCAACCACACTGGAACACCGGGCGGCTGTCCGGAGGAAGAGGCATGCGGTGGGTCGCTGGGACTCGGAGCGACTGTACAGGTCTCTAGGTGGCTGCTCAGAGGAGGGGCCGCATAGCCAGGCGATTAGGTGCAGAGCAGGATCCCAGGACCTAGGCGGCTTTTTGGTGGAAGAGCCGCACAGAGACACACACATAGGGGCAGAGCAAAGGTTCCAGGACTGCGGGGAGATTCTCTGAGGAGAGGCAGCCTAAGGACACTCGTCTGCAAAGGGTGAGGCTCCCAGGCCCAGGAGGTCGGTCCAGGCCCCTGGGAACTTTGCAGAGGAAGGCAGCCCAGCCCAGGCAGTAGTTGTAGATTGAGGGGAACCTCTAGGAGGGGAACTGACCTGCGAGACCTCCCCACTGGGTGAGTCTTCCTTGCTGGGTGAGGTTTTCCCACAAGGATGGTAAAACCAGAGACACAGGCCCAAACAGGCCATGCCTCAACCCGCAGACCAGTTCCCCTTTGGATGACCATTGGTCAACAAGTGGAGGCACCTCTGCCCACTACCAGGGAATATATCCCACCAAAGGGCACCACCCCTAGAGAGGCAGCTTCCTTGTGGAGCACCACATTATCAACTTCCTCCAAGACTTCAGGCTACTGAAGGCTAAGAGGGGATATACTAGAAATCTTCAGGGACATTATAAGTCAATAGAGGAAATCTGCAATATCTCAGTGGTCCACTGATACCTGAACAATATGAGAAAACAAGGAAAGAAAACGCTGCAAATAAATCTAGATGTTACATCAATAAAATCCAATGACAATATGGCAGAAGAAATGTTAGAAAACGAGTTCAGAATGTACATAATTAAAATGATTAGGGAAGCAAACAATGAGATGAAAGAGCAAATGCAGGCAATGAATGGTGAGATGAAAGAGCAAATGCAGGCATTGAATGATCGCACCAATCAACAGTTAAAAGAGCAAATACAAGAAGCAAAACATCATTTCAATAAAGAGTTAGAGATATTGAAAAAAAAAACAGAAATCCTTGAAAGGAAGGAAACATAAACCAAATTAAGAACTCCATAGAAAGCATATCCAGTAGGATAGAACACCTGGAAGACAGAACCTCAGACATTGAAGACAAAATATTTAACCTTGAAAACAAAGTTGACCACACAGAGAAGATGGTAAGAAATCATGAACAGAATCACCAAGAACTATGGGATATCACGAAAAGGCCAAATTTAAGAATTATTGGGATTGAGGAAGGCTTAGAGAAACAAACCAAAGGAATGAACAATCTATTCAATGAAATAATATCAGAAAATTTCCCAAATCTGAAGAATGAAATGGAAAATCAAGTTCAAGAGGCTTATAGGACTCCAAATATACAAAATTACAACAGACCCACACCAAGGCACATTATAATGAAAATACCGAATATACAAAATAAAGACAGAATTTTAAAGGCTGTGAGAGAAAAAAACCAAATTACATTCAGGAAACCAATACGGATATCAGCAGATTTTTCAATCCAGACCCTAAAAGCTAGAAGGACCTGGAACAACATTTCAAGCCCTGAAAGAAAATGGATACCAACCAAGAATCTTATACCCAGCAAAACTTACCTTCAAATTTGACAATGAAATAAAATCCTTCCATGATAAACAAAAGCTAAAAGAATTTACAAAAAGAAAGCCAGCATTACAGAACATTTTCAGCAAAATATTCCATGAGGAAGAGATGAAAAACAAAGAAGCAAATCAGCAAAGGGAGGAATTATCCTAAAGGAATTGCCAAATAAAGGAGAAACCAAGTCGTGTCAAATAAATAAATAAATAAATAAAATTTAAAAAATGAATCAAATGACTGGGAAACCAAATCATATCTCAATAATAACCCTGAATGTTAATGTCCTGAATTCATCAATCAAAAGACATAGACTGGCAGATGGGATTAAAAAGAAAGATCCAACAATATGCTGCCTGCAAGAGACTCACCTCATAGAGAAAGATACCCATAGACTAAAGGTGAAAGGATGGGGAAAAACATACCATGCACATGGACTCAGCAAAAAAAGCTGGAGTATCCATCCTCATTTCAGATAATGTGGACTTCAAGCCAAAGTTAGTCAGAAGGGATAAAGAAGATCATTTCATATTGCTTAAGGGAAGAATAAATCAGCAAGACATAACAATCATAAACATCTATGCCCCAAACAGTGGCTCATCCATGTATGTCAAACAAATACTTCTCAATTTCAGAAATCAAATAGACCATAACACAATAATACTAGGTGATTTTAATACGCCTCTCTCACCACTGGACAGATCTTCCAGACAAAAATTGAACAAAGAAACCATAGATCTCAATAACACAATCAATAATTTAGACTTAACAGACATTTATAAAATATACCATCCAACCAAGAGTGAATACACTTTCTTCTCAGCAGCACGTGGATTCTTCTCTAAAATATACCATATTTTATGCCACAAAGCTAATGTTAGCAAATACAAGAAGATAGAGATTCTACCTTGTATTCTATCAGATCATAATGGATTGAAATTAGAAATAAACGAAAGAGTAAAAAACAGAAACTACTCCAACACCTGGAGATTAAACAATATGCTATTATATGATGAATGGATAACAGAAGATATTAGGAAGGAAATTAAAAAATTCTTAGAGGTAAATGAGAACAAAGAAACATCATATCAAAATCTCTGGGACACTAGGAAAGCAATACTTAGAGGACAATTTATTTCATGGAGCGCATTTAATAAAAGAAGTAAAACTCAACAAATAAACGACCTAACACTACAGCTCAAAGCCCTCGAAAAAGAAGAGCAGACCAACACCAAAAGTAGTAGAAGACAGGAAATAGTTAAACTCAGAGCTGAAATCAACAAAATTGAATCAAAAGAAACAATACAAAAAATTGACAAAATAAATAGTTGGTTCTTTGAAAAAATAAACAAAATTGATAAACTCTTAGCCACACTAACAAAGAGAAGACGAGAGAAAACCCAAATCGCTAAAATTCAGAATGAACAAGGAAATATCACAACAGACACGATTGAAATACAAAACATAATTAGAAGCTATTTTGAAAATCTATACTCCAAAAAAATAGAAAATCTCAAAGACATCAACAGGTTTCAAGAGACATATGAATTGCCTAAACTGAACAAGGAGGACATACACAATTTAAATAGACCAGTTTCAAGTACTGAAATAGAAAAAGTCATCAAAAGCCTACCAACAAAGAAAAGTCCGGGACCAGATGGGTTCTCAGCTGAGTTCTACAAAACCTTTAAAGAAGAGCGCATTCCAATACTTCTCAAAGTATTCCATGAAATAGAAGAGGAGGGAACCCTCCCAAACTCATTCTATGAAGCCAATATCACCCTGACAACTAAACCAGACAGAGACACATCGAGGAAAGAAAATTTCAGACCAATATACTTAATGAACATCGACACAAAAATTCTCAAAAAAATTTTAGCAAATCGCATACAAAAACATATTAAAAAGATAGTGCACCATGATCAAGTGGGTTTTATCCCAGGGATGCAAGGATGGTTCAACATCAGGAAATCAATAAATGTAATTCACCATATCAATAGACTTAAAGTCAAGAATCACATGATTATTTCAATAGATGCAGAAAAAGCATTTGATAAAATACAGCATCCCTTCATGCTCAAAACACTAGAAAAAATAGGGATAGTGGGAACATTCCTTAACATTCTGAAGGCCATCTATGCTAAGCCCATGGCTAATATCATTCTAGATGGTGAAAAACTGAAAGCATTTCCCCTAAAACCTGGAACAAGGCAGGGATGCCCTCTTTCACCACTTCTATTCAATATCGTCCTTGAAACTCTAGCCAGAGCAATTAGACAGACCAAAGAAATTAAAGGGATATGAATAGGAAAAGAAGAACTCAAAGTATCCCTATTTGCTGATGATATGATTATATACTTAGAGGAACCTGGAAGTTCCACCAGAAAACCTTTAGAACTCATAAGTGAATTCAGTAAAGTAGTGGGATATAAGATCAATGCACATAAATCTAATGCATTTTTATACATAAGTGATGAATCTTTGGAAAGAATAATTAGGAAAACTACCCCATTCACAATAGCCTCGAAATATTGGTACCAAAATAGAAAGGTAGATCAATGGTACAGAATAGAGGACACGGACACAAACCCAAATAAATACAATTTTCTCATACTAGACAAAGGGGCCAAAAATATGCAATGGAGAAAAGATAGCCTCTTCAACAAATGGTGCTGGGAGAATTGGAAATCCATTTGCAACAGAATGAAACTAAACCCATATCTCTCACCATGCATGAAACTAAACTCAAAATGAATTAAGGACCTCGGAATCAGACCAGAGACCCTGCAGATTATAGAAGAAAAAGTAGGTCCAAATCTTCAACATGTCGGCTTAGGACCAGACTTCCTCAACAGGACTCCCATAGAACAAGAAATAAAAGCAAGAATCAATAACTGGGATAGATTCAAACTAAAAAGCTTTCTCTCAGCAAAGGAAAGTATCAGCAATGCGAAGAAAGAGCCTACAGAGTGGGAGAATATCTTTGCCAATCATACTTCAGATAGAGCACTAATCTCCAGAATCTATAAAGAACTCAAAAAACTCTACACCAAGAATGCAAATAATCCAATTGACAAATGGGCTAAGGAAATGAACAGACACTTCATAGAAGAAGATCTGCAAGCAATCAACAAACATATGGAAAAATGTTCAACATCTCTAGTAATAAGAGAAATGCAAATCAAAACTACACTAAGATTCCATCTCACCCCAATTAGAATGGCGATTATCAAAAATACAAGCAACAACAGGTGTTGGCGAGGATGTGGGGAGAAAGGTACACTCATACATTGCTGGTGGGGCTGCAAATTAGTGCAGCTGCTCTGGAAAGCAGTGTGGAGATTCCTTAGAAAACTTGGAATGGAACCACCATTTGACCCAGCTATCCCACTCCTTGGCCTATACCCAAAGGACTTAAAATCAGCATACTACAGAGATACAGCCACATCAATGTTCACAGCTGCTCAATTCACAATAGCCAGACTGTGGAACCAACCTAGATGTCCTTCAATTGATGAATGGATAAAGAAACCATGGTATATATATATACAATGGAATATTACTCAGCCATAAAGAATGATAAAATTATGACATTTGCAGGCAAATGGATGAAATTGGAGAATATCATGCTAAGTGAGATAAGCCAATCTCAAAAAGCCAAAGGACGAATGATATCACTAATAAGTGGATGATGACTCATAATGGGGGAGGGGAGGGTTACTGTTAGGGTTTGAGTTAGGGTTAGGGAGGGGGGCAAGTATGGAGGAAGGAAGCACTGTATAGAGGGAAAAGAGGGGTGGGAGGGGTGGGGGGAAGGGAAAAAATAACAGAATGAATCAAACAACATTACCCTATGTAAATTTATGATTACACAAATGGTATGCCTTTACTCCATGTACAAACAGAGAAACAACATGTATCCTATTTGTTTACAATAAAAAAAGAAAAGAAAAGAAATAAAAATACTGAAGAACTATCTCCAGCTGGGAAGAGGAAAATGGGAGGGGAAACCAGAATGATTCAAATTTGAAAACAGGCTTGTGTGACATTGCTGGTCTTTAGAAGGTGGAGGGGGTCACTTGAGAAGGAATACAGCAGTTTCCAGGAGTAGAAAGCTGCAGCTCTCTGCCAAAAGTCAGCAGGAAATGCATGTCTCATTCCTACAACCACAGGAACCGGCTTTCACCAGCCTGAATGCACTTAGAAGTGGATCCCCCCACCCATCGGCCTCCAGGTAAGAATCCAGCTCAATTTATACTTGGATTTCAGGTTTCTGAGACCCAACAGGCAAACCCAGTTGAACTCACCAGTGCTTCTGACTTACAGAACTATGAACTAATGAGTATTATTTTAGGCCAATAAATAGGGTGATTTGTTTGGGCAGCAGTAGAAAACTACATACAGTTAATGAGCACCCAACCATTGCCAGAGCTAGAGACCAGCATGGGGAATGCAAGGAAACAAGCCCCTCTATGGTCCCCTACCCTCCGCTCTTCTCCAGGGCCACCCACCGGCCATGCCATTATCAGCCACTGAAGTCAGTCTCTTAGGACATTTCAGCCTCTTTGAAGGCCCTGGATATGTTTCAAGCCCAAAAGTGAACTTGGATTTTGTGGGCATGTATCTTCAATGTTAGGGGCCCTCTCAAGAAAGAGTACAAAATTAATTAGAAAAGCAAATATTTATTTAAAGTGAAAAGAGAAATCACAACAAATTACAAAATCTATTGGATGCCACAAACATCACAGAATTCTGAAAAGCAAACCAATATTTTTATTACATTTTCTTAATATGTTTTATTTCACCTATGTTGCCAAAACCACCCCTCCATATAACAATGATTTTTTGTTGTTGCTTTCTACAGAAAGAACAGAAAATTAATTCAGTCTTTCCTCCAGCATGGGTGATTGATTTCTTTCCTTCATGATCTAAGAAAGTTTTTTTACCTTTGCAACTTATTATTGATCATGCCTTATAAGTTTTTAGAACTGCTGTTAAGTTTGAGAAAACTTCTATCAATTTTCTTTCATTTTGGACTGTAAGATTTCAGGGTATCCCATGTGTAATGTCTAGTCTTAAACCATTCTCAAATTGATTGTACTCATTAATTGATCTGATGTCAGTGTTCTTTCCATAGTGATGTACTGCAAATTCTATATTACCTTTTCCATATCAGAATTTTATGTCCAGTCAGCAAGAAGTCCAAGTCATTTCTTATGGGTTCATATGATCCACTCTTCTTCAGTAAGTGGAGTACCAAATAATCCAAGAGCCTACTTATTAAAACTTATCTCTTTCTCTTATGAGTTACTGCCCTGGGTACCATCTGAAGAATTTTCCACTATGACTCACTTCTTGAAGTCAGAGTATTTTTTCTTATTTTTCTCTCCTTATTCATTATTTTTCTTTGACGTTCCATAACGTTTATCTGCTCCTAGTTCTTCAATACCTAAATTTGAAGTTATCAAAATAAGTTCCAAATCAAAAGTCTGTGATTTCCCCTTTAATTTATTGAAATGTCTCAACGCATGTTTTGGAAATGCAGTTTAAATTATGTATTCAAGCTTTATCATCTAAACTATTTCTATCAAAACAAGAGGGAAGCTGTAGGGCTGGGGTTGTGGTTCAGCGGTAAAATGCTTGCTTAGCACAGGTGAGACACTGGGTTCAATCCTTAGCCCCACATTAAATAAATAAATAAATAAATAAATAAATAAATAAATAAATAAAGGTTAGATTCTAAAAAAAAGCCACTCTGTATGTAGTTTTAAAAAAAAAGAGGGAAGTTGTAAAGTGTATTTAGAAATGAATATGCTTTTTTAAAAAATTACCAAGTATATTTCTGGCAGGAGAGAAATTCAATTTTGACAAAGCACCAGTGAGAACTGAATTTGATGCTTATAATTTTACACATCTAAAGGACTAGAAGAAATTTCTACAGTCTAACTTCTGACTCCAGGCATTTCGAACATTATTTCTCTTCTGCAGACATTGTCCCTGGACCAGACGCTATGGACAAATCTTACTGCAATATGATCTCTGGCCCTGCATTATCTTTTCACAATCACAGAGTACGGGCAGGAATGCTCGTACTCATTCCTACACCAAGACAGCTAGCAAAACTTAACTGCACATGGAAGAGACAAAAAAAAAAAACCCACACAAATACAACTAAACTTAAACTAAATGTATCCCTACTCAACTTCCCTTTAACTGGATCCCCAAAACTCCCAGGGCCTCTCCAACACCATCCAACACAAAGTCTGATGAAGAAGAAGTTGTACAGAAAGGAGAAAGCAGTAATAATCAATTGTACACAGTTTTAAAATGTCACTTTCATATATTTTGCAAAACCATAACCATATGAACACATTGCTAGGGAAATGCACACACATGCTGCTCACACACACACACACACACACACACATGCATTCCTCAGGCCCTTAAAGGGGCTGTGGAAGTGAAGGTCCCTGAAGATGAAGCTTTATTGCTTCATGGTAAATCTGTCCTTGATTCCCATTTTTTACTTGAGTAGCACTCACCTGTGTTAATTAAGACAACTTTAACTAATCTAACAAATATACACAAAAGATGCATGTCAAAAACAATGGAGATTTGTTTCTTGCTACATAAATCCAAAAGAGGTATTCTTCACTAACTGGCAGCTCTCCTTCAAGTGGAAATGTGGAGAACCAGATTTCTTCCATTTTATGGCTTCACCTTCAACACATGAATTCCAAGACCACTGTGCTCATCTGTATCAAGAATCAAAAGGAGAAAGAGCTTGGAGAATTCCATGTGGAAAGATACATTAGTCAGCCCTACAAGGGCACTACCATGGCCTCAATTCAGTCATAAGAACATGTCTCCACCAGGAGTTGAGGGTGGAAACCAGGGCTTTGCAGCAGCTCGGGTCTGCAGAGCTTCCCAGGTTTCCTCCAGCATCACTCTACTTTCCAGGATTATAAACAGAGAATGTGTAAAGGTACATCAACCCCTGCTTCATAGTTGTCAGGGAAGATGCAAATGTAGAAGCAGAAGAAAAAAATTGATGGTGATTACTTCTATGCAGTGAAGCCAGAAACGAGATGAAGTCATTTTCATTTGTGACCACTAGATGGCTCTCTAGGGCCTTGGATTCCCCAAGTTTTGCTCTGAGATGCTTTGCAGTGAAGCAGGATAAAAGGATTTTCCAGTCATCTGAGCAAAAATATAAATGGCCCTATTCTTCCTGGCCTCACCCAAAGAATGAGTCTGGGCCTGTCTCCACCTCAGAAAGATTGGCAACTGAGAGAAAAGAGAAGTCAGCACTGTTAAACAGGGCATGGGGGTGTCCTTTGGAAGCAGAGACACTGAGCTCGGAAGGCTTGGCTGGAGCCCCAGCTCTGCCAGGAATGTTTATTGGGTGTCACCTCACACTACCTCTGCTCTATCTTCTGAATAGTAGATACTGTAATACTACTTAAACTTAATTCAGGTTTCCTGCTTTCCCAAGGGCTTTCGCTAACTCTACTTTGGCCCCTGTGACAATGGGGTCTGCATTAAGCATTATGTGCCTCATTGTAGGTGGGGGAACTAAGGGACTAAAATTCAAATAACTTTCTGAGGTCCCAAGGTGAATTGTTTCTTCACATTGTTTGGCACTTTGCATTTTATAAAACATTGCCAGTATTTGACTTCCTCATTCCTCATCACAGCAAATATAAACTAGACAAGTATTGCTAATTCTGCTTCTAAATTCACATTCATTTTATAGAGGGAAAAAAATGATCTGAGATTCAGGGAGGTTTAAGCAACCTGCTCATTTTGGCAGCATTAAGGCCATAATTCACATTTCCAGATTTCCTCTTAAAATTAGCTTTTAATCTTAACACCAACCACTTTTATGGAACAGAAGCACTCATTTCCCCCACTTACTGTCACAAAGTATAAATATTTAAACTCTTTTCAGATGCTTACAAGAAGATATTTTTCCTTTCTCTCTTTAAACATGAGCCAATAGATTGGGTCAATATCAAGATCAGCTCTTTCACATGCTTTAGTTGAATATTTTGTCAATTATGTGAATTAAGAAAATCAAAACACCAAGGCAATAAAAGAGGCTGAGAAAGGGGAGGGTAAGAGAATGTGCTGACCCTCCCCCACCCCTCTGTAGTAAGCATCTGGCAAGAGCTATGATGCTCAAACAGGGCTCTGCCTGTGGCCCAGCTGCATGGGGCTGTCCTGGGGCTGGGGCTGCCCCTCAAGCCCTCTCCTCACCCTGGGAGACACAGTCAGGACTGAGAACCTTTCTGCTCTCCAAGGCAAGATCCAGCCCTAAGGATTCTGTGTTTCTCCTGTGTTTGAAACATCACTCAGAAGAAGCATCAAAACAACTTAAAATATTAGCATAGAGTCAGATATGGTTAATTAGACAACAGCACGTGGTTCTTCCTCGGATGCCAATTGAAATGAAATCAATGACAGCTAAAAGGGGAATTGTCCCCAAGGATGTGATCTTCAGGTCCTGCTGGCATTTGCTATGCCTTGCACGTGGAGGCTGTATATTTCAGGGCACACCACAACCACCGCACGGAGTATTCAGGTATCCCCATGTGTAGATTAGAAGATTGACGCTCAGAAATGCCAAGTGACTGACCCACCTAGTGCTAGTGAGTAGCAGAATAGGTTACATCCAGATCTTAGAAATAAGAACAACCCCCAGTGTCTGAGAGCCTGCTCTATGCCTGGCCCTCAGCAGCAGTTACAGACATGATTTCTACTCCTCGCACCAACTCCGAAAAGCAGTAAATACTGTTATTTCCACTTTCCATATGAGAAAACTGATGCTTAGAAAGGTTCAGGAACTCTACCAAGTGGCAGCAGTAGGGAAGGACAGAAGCAGAATCCAAGCCCCATGCATCTCGGTCCCTGTCCCTGCTGAGCAACCATCCCAGGTCCAGGCTGCTGCTGCTTCGCTTTCCACCGTTGTCCACTGGTCTCAACAGTTGGTGTGTGGCAACCCACAGGAGCAAAGATGAATCGTGGCTCTGCTCAGACTCACAGGATAATAATTGAAGTCATGCTGCAGTGCTTCCTGTTTCCTCACGCCATTGTGTGGACAAGAATGGCTTTTCTTACAATGTTCTGGCAGCAACCCATGACCCGAGCCTGTGCCAATGTGATTCAGATTCTGTCCGAGTTCTGGGCTACTGTTCAAATGTGTCCTGAGTTTCTCTGGGCCACTTTATCCCCTGCCATGCATTGAAATCCTGTTGTTAGGGGCAGAATTGATTAAGAAATGGGATTCTGAGCAGTACAGAGCACCCAGAACTCTGGGGTCCTGGGACATGCTGAGCACAGAGCTGACCACCCACCATCAGCCCTCAGAGGGAGGCCTGCTCCCCTGCAGAAGGCCCAGACCCTCTGAGTATGCTAGGAAGATGCACCGTTTCTGCCCGTCTGCTGCGGCCTTTTGTGTGGGGTTCGTTTTGTCTCCTGGGGTAAAGGCTCACTCCGCCATTACTTCTTTTCGAACCAGCTCATTTGAAGGAGCGAGTTAGTCACGGATTCCAAGTCATTGTGGAGGAATGGGGTGTTTTCAGTGTCGGAGCTTGCAGTGACCCTTTAAATCCTGAGAAGAAAACACTGTGACAATCTAGAGCTCTTCCTCTCTGGATGCAGAGGGGAGGGACAGGGAAGTTCAAGGCTCTTCAGCTCTCTGATGAAACCTCTTTGGGCACCAATAATAGTTACCATTTAAAGGGCCTTTATATAGTGCTGGGGGCTTTATCTATGTCACCTAATATAGCCACAGCCCTGTGTGATATCATTATTGCCATTTGACAGAAAAGGAAATTGAAGCTCTGATTTAATAATCTGCCCAAAGGCATACAGCCAAAAAAGGGAAAACAGGAATTAACATTCCACTCTGTCAACTCCAGTCACTCCAAAGATGCCCCTCAGCATTCAGACCACATTACCAAGGAAGCCAGGGTGAAGTCAGCCACCACCAAAAGTTACTAAGAAAAGTTGCCACCCAGACTCAAGTTGGCAAAAACAGAAAATAAACTAATCCCTTAGGATCAAGGAGCCCCACAGGCCAGGGAAAGAGTTTAAAAGGAAAAGCTGATAACTCAAGGAGATCACAAAAAAAGAAGAAAAAGGGATTATGGTGCTGGGTCCCACAGGTGTCAAGCACCAGAACCAGGCTTGATCCAGTGCTACAGAGGCCTAGTCCCAAAGGAGGAGACCATCTTCCTACAAGGCACATGGGGCCTCTGCAGTAAACTGGAGATTGCTGCACTAGAAGGTCTATTTTTCCAGGAAGGACTAGTTTTCAGTGGTGACCCCCTGCTGAGGGCCATTGCTAGCTATACAGTGTCTTTGAGCAAATAAAACTAAACATACAAAGGCACTCCCTTCCTTGGATACACAGCTGGTGTTAACTAGAGTAAGCATGGGCTGGAGTTTAGTTTCCACCCGTATAATTGGCTATGCAGGCTCAAACAATATACGATCTGTGCTGCATGACAATGTCGGTAGTTTACTTATCACAACCCAATTCTAGACTCACTCGAATGTCAAAGCCAGCCTGAGTCCCCTTTTTTGGACTATTTAAGTATTTTGGACTTTATTAGTTTCCAGGGTTCTGGCACACTCTGGGGAGAGGGGAAGAATATAGAAGAGAGATACGGAGGCTTTATAAAAATTAAGGAAAGGAGGTTCTTGAGCAATTAATTGAATATAAAATAAACCTAATCATGAGGGTCTCCAACTTGTGGAGTTGTTCACACAAGCTTTACCACATTTCCTGCTCCAAATCCCTGCTCACCACATCCTATTCTGATTTGCACTGTCTTCTGTGTAGGCAGATCATAGGGATTCTCCTGATCAGGTATGAACTGATTTATGTTATATTTCTCACTATATATTAGCAAGATTATTTGTGGTTTATAAATTGGAATCTCTTGTGAATTTGCATAGTGCAAGTCCTCCAGCACTGGATCAGCTCTGTGGCACTAAATAACGGCCAGATTAAAAATGGGTGGTCACCTGGGCAGATGATGGTATGTGAAACTAAATTCATGCTCAGAGGGCAGAAATATCCTGTTGAATTAGCAGTGCCTATAGCTAGTTCCTGCCTCACATTTGCTAAACCTCAACTATATCAAATTTCTGCAAATGCCTATTATGCCCTTCCCCCTCTTCTTTGTGGCACACATACCCAATCTTTTACACTTTCTTCACACACCCTGAATATTTCCTTTCTCATCTTTCCCACTATCATATCCACAGCATTCAACACATTGCCTGCCCGCAGGAAGTGACTTGATAAAAATGTGTGAAATGAAGGAGGAATGAAGCAGCTCACTAGAATCTTCCTCTTTGTTCCCATTGGACCTCACTTCTGCCCTCATTCTAGTACCTATCACACAGTGCTCTTTATAACAATGAGTTGGATGTCTATCTGTCCTAGCTGAACTTGAGTGGAAGCCAGGGCAGAAGCAGGCCAAGCAGATCAAGTACACATCAAGGGAGGCCAGGGAAAGTCTTCACCATCTCAAGCCACAGATACCTGTCAGCTTCCCCTCCACAGATGGACACCAAATTACTATTAGACCCACCTCTGGATGAGAAGCATTTTCCCTGTGCACTATCCTGAGAGGTTTTTATTGACCAGATGCTGAGTATTTACAGCTGAGTGGAGCTAGATGCATTACGGTTCAACAATAGCCTCAGAGTGCTTGAAAAGTAACCGGCATCAAACTGCCAGATGCAGCTCATCGTAACAAGAGTAGCATCCATCTGAGGTTGAACACACAGTTGCTGGGCAGATGTCCTTGTAAAAGCACTTTTTGTATAAGGTTGCAGCGGCTTCTGTGTGAGCTTGTGGTTCTGATAGTCTTTTTATGATGGATACTATCAGCAATTATGGCTAAGAGTCCTTCCTCATGACCTCTGGGCTTTATTACTATTTTTTGATGGGGCTGACTCAAAAGACTCCATTTTGATGCTGACAACTTTTAGACGTCTTTCACACATAGCGTTGCATAAGAATAGATGAGAATAGAATAGACATGGTATGGTTACATAAGTCTTTTTAAGCACAAGGAACTTTGTGTGGCATGCTAAATAGGATTCATTTTTACTGCTATTTTCTTCATTAATGGCTGTGTTTTTAGTTTCCTACTGGATCAACAGGCTGCCGTATCAACACACCTAAAACCAGGTTGCTCAACACAAGAGAAATTTATTGCTTTATAGTTCTGGAGGCTTGAAGTCTGAAATTAAGGCGTTGGCAGTGCTGTGCTCTCTCTGATGCCCTGAAGAAGACCCCTACCTGCCTTTGTCCTAGCGTCTGGTGTTCGTTAGCAATCCTTGGTGTTCCCTGGTTTGCAGATGCATCACTCCAGACACAGGGCTGCTTTCTCCCTTAACCTGACCCTATTTCCAATGAAGGTCACATTCTGAGGTACTGAGGTTTAGTCTTCAACATGTCTTTTGGGGGGACACAATTCAACCCATAACATTTATTATAGGTAATAAAAAGGAATTCAGAATAAATGGATTCCCTTTGCCAGGAATCTAGCCACCTATTTATTCTTTTTCCCTCTCTTTCCCTTTTCCTTCCTTTCCTCGTTTCACTTGATATTCATCCCATGAAAAAGTGAATATGATTTCTTTTAACTTGGAATATATTTCTAGGAACATCATCTATTGAAAATGAAATGAACTTCCTTTACCACTCATTTATCAACTAAATGCTCTAGTTCTTTGTGACATCTTTATCATTATTTTCTTATATGTTCTTCACTCCCTTATTGACAGTGAACAAAACATATTGTATACCTGTGTCTTCAGTGTCTAACTCAACTTTAAACTCATTAAAGAAAGGGCTTCTATTTGCTGCTGATCTCACAGAGGGAAGTTTTGGTCACACTCTCCAGGCAACACAAATGACTGAAATATGTCACCAGTATCATCTCTGCCTGCCACTAAATGTGCTGCCCCAGGTAAAATAACTTTGCCTTTTGGTTCTGTAAGATTAACATGGTTGTTATTGCCATATACATAATTCCTGCTACAAGTAAAGTATCTATAGAAGTATAGAAAAGTATTAAAAAGGGGGTTCTTTTTGCACAATAGGTACTCAACAAATGATATAATATGGTTATATAGCCATTTGACAAGTTTGGGTGAAACTCAAATGAGAGAATGAGTGTAAAGTCCCCTTTTTAACTATAAACCTTCATACAATTCATTCAGAAATCACAAATTATGCATTATTCTTGCCAGATTCCAGAAAGTGTTCGGAATGCACAGGCAAGTTCTTGCTCCCAATAAAAGAGGCAGATGAATAACAACTATTATAACTGTGTAATTAACTGCCTACAAGATGAACGTAGGGTATTAGAGTATCATAGAAGATTTCAGAACAGAGGTATTTATTTGATCCAGGAAGCTTTAAAAAGAGGGTGACACTTAAGCTTTCAGAAGGACAAGTTTAGTAGAAATTAGCAGCAGAGAAAATGTGAGAATGAATTCTAGGCATAGGCATACCCGGAATAAATTCAAAGCAGGTATGTGGATATCAGCCAGCATTGCAACTAAAATTATTAAACATAAGTACTCTTAGAGGAGTGGAAGGTAGGATGCTGGCAGGAGCACATCTATAACAAAAGACTTTAAACTTTACCCTAGGAATAACAGGAGCCACTGGAGAATTTGAAACAAAGAAACGACAACCTCAGGGTTGCTTTTTAGAACTATCACCTCAGCAAGCAATGGTTTAGATGATCGTGAGTCCAGAGACAAGGAGGTCATTAGGAGATTATCGGAGTAGGTTAGGTGAGAGGTAGTGAGGGCTCTAATTAAGGAAATGGCCCTGCCTGAGGAGTGGGGGAGACAGAGACACTCAAGAATTGCTTAGAGAAGTGTCTTTCGAATTCCACACCCCACTAGTTAACGAGCCATAAAATCAACTTAATGGAAAATAGTCAAGAAAAAAAAATCAGTATATTACATAGCTCCTTAGCAAGAACCTAGGCTTTGTTTTTTAAAAATCTATTGAATACAGAATTAAATATTAATATAGATGATAATCTAATAATATTTTAATTCTTAAACACAAGGATATTTATACAAATGCAGATTTATATAAATGTGGATATGAATATATTGGGACATGATGTCAAGTGAATATCTTCTGAAAATCATGAATAAAAATGTTTGAAACATGCTGACTTAGAAAGTAGTATGGAATAAGGCTTGGTAACCACTTGGACAGGATGGGAAAGGCTACAAGAAACCTAGGCTACCTTGACTGTGGTTAGTCTGTGTGGGTGTGGATGTTACATTTTAGACATGAATAGCTTAGGAACCACCCAGGAGACACTACCTAGGGAAAATGTTGGTAATGGATCTAAGATGGTAGAAAGAAGCCAAGGCTGCAGGTATAGAACTGGGAGAATATCAGCACATTAAGAATAGCTGAAGCCTTAGGAAAAACCACCACCTCCCAGAATGAATGTGAAGAGTGTGAAGAGCTAAGAGCAGACAGAAGGGACCCTTCAGGCACACCAATACACAAGTGTTCCTATGGGGAGCCATCTTATCTAGCAAAATCAGACAAGGTTGACCCATGGGACACAGAAGCCTGACTTCTAGGAACTGGCTACCACGGAGGACTATTCCAGATCGCAGGGGAGTATGTGGCTCTGTGTGGGAGTGGTCCCCTGTCTGGTTCTACGATAATTTCCCTAAGCAAATGGCTCCCCTCACTCCACCCCATCCTGTTCGTCACAGAAGAAGTCCCTCCGGGTCTGGGCCCCTTTAACTGTGTGACCTTAAAAGAGAATTGGGCTATGCCACGTTGTTAGAGGCCAGATCTGGTTTGGTGGATTCATCACGCCCCCACCCCTTCTCATTTAAAAAGAGTATTTACTCTGTGTGTTTATCAATTAGATAAGTTTATGGGTAATTGATTGATTGATAGCCAACATCATCCTCCTACAGTTAACCCTTTTCTCACCCATCCGGATGTGGCAGAAACCCCCACAAGTTTCAGCAAGAAAAAAAAGAAGACTTGGCCAGAAAGTTAGGAACAAAACCGAAAGAAAATGAAGTCCACAAATCCAAGGAAGAGTTTAAAAAAAAAAAAAAAAAAATGGAGCCCAAATGCTCAACTGCAGCATGGGATCAAGAAAACTGAAATTTCAAGTTACTGTGTTTGTCAGTTGGGACTCCTGCAAGAGCAATTTCTGAAAAATAGTGAGACAGAAGTAGAGTTTAGTGGAAACTGGGCTATTTCTTGGTATGTGCAACTTTCAGTGCTAAAACTGGGGCAGTTCCAGAAAACTGGAATGACTGGTCACCCTAGAATTTAGAATAGTTAATGTTTAAATAGAATGTGAGGTAAAGACAAAAATTGTATATTCTTTTTCTGAAAGACTTGCTGTGGGAGGAGACAGTAAGTAATACCTAGAGAGGGAAACAGAATTGAGAAAGTTTTCTTTTTCTCCTATTTGCCATTGTTCTTGTTTGTTAAAATCATGCTAAAGATTTTTCTCTATAATGTGAGGGGGAAATGGGAAGAGAGAGTGAAGCTAAAGGTAAAGAGAAATAAGAATAATTGATGGAGCAACACCTTGTCCTCATGGAGAAGAAGGGAAAGAATTCTGAGCCATACGGGCAGGAGAAGTTCTTGCCAGGTGTGAAGAGGAACTCAGACCAGTGTAGAGAAGGATAGGGGGTTACAGTAGATGGTCTCTATCTCCTCAGGACCTGATAATGAGGGGTAGAGGAAGGTGGAGGCTTAGAAAGAGATGGGCAAAGGTTTGGGAAATTTAAAAGTTGTAGGAAGACACTAAAACACATTCCAGGCAAGGAATTTCCAGCTGATAAGGGAATCATAAATATGTGTCCCATGAATATGACAATTATTACCAACCAGACTAGGATCTGCAGCCTGTCCAAAGTCATTCAATCAGAAGCATACTATGATCTATTTCTGGTCTTGAAAAATATCTGCCATTGTGCTTAAAAATAATTCTTTATGGGCAATTGTGTGGCTAAAGAAGATATCAGAAATACTTTCTAACAGGTAGAAAATTACATAGGAGAGGAAGCAACAGTGTGTTCAGCCCTTGGCAGGCATATTATTAACGGGCACTATAGCACTTAGCATGGTCAGACACAAATATGTTCAGACTAGAAAAGAGAAGGAGTTGGTGGTGGAGAAATCTGGAGGCTCCATAGGGCCTAGCACACATTTGTAGCATTCTGGGTAACAAGATGGTTTGGAACCTTGAGATAATGCCAAGCCCTCGCTAACTTGTAGGTACTGCATATTATTGTCACCTCCCTCTTGCTGGGCACTTATATACAGCCCATGCCAAATCCATACAATCACCCTTTGTGATAGATTGCTATCCAGTTTGCCAGTAGGAAAACTATATTTCAATTTAGCAAGTAACTGGTCCATGTTTGGTAAATTAAGAGATAAGATGTACCTAAGTTAATTGATTTAGCCCTTCCCTTCAGTCTTATTTTTTTACCTATAGCAATTAGGGTAATCAGAACACCTAAACACAGGCCTTTATAAGAATTAAATGAGACAATGTATCTGAAAGTGCCAGGTACACCACAGATCCTTCAGAGATATTTGTCCAACACAGTGGTTCTTAGCTGGTAGCAATTTTGCCTCCCAGGAGACATGTAGCAATGAGGATATTTTTTTATCACAACTAGGGAACTGCTACTGGCATATAACAGGAAGAGGCTATGAATACTCTTAAACATTCTATCATGCACAAGACAGCCTCACAGCAAAGAATTATAGTAACTGAAATGTCAATAGTGCTGAGGTTAAAAAACTCTGCTAGTATCACAATGCAGGGGACTGGAACCCAGACCCACTTACAAAGCACAGCAAAACCTAGCAAACAGGCAGCTATTGGAATTGGGACACAGGTAGAGCTCAATCTTAGATCCACTATCGCTGTCAGTGAGGTTTTTAAACAGTTTGAACCTCAATTTTCAAAGGGGAATAATAATACCTTCCCCTTCCTCATGGCACTGATAATAGGGTCAGTGAGTTGGAGCTCAGCTCAATGCCTGGCATGCAGAAACACTCAGTCTGGGTATTATTTTAAGGAAATGCACAGCAAGCAAGATACTGGGAAAGAGACCTTGTTTTCCTAAGCCAGGTAAGAAAAATGAGAAAAATTAAGAAAGAAACATTTCAATACTAATAGTCACAGGGTTATTCATGTCCTCCTACTGTGAAATTTTACCCTAGATTGTACTAATCATCATAATACAATATGCATATATTATATGAGT
The DNA here is from genome assembly GCF_902686455.1 of Sciurus vulgaris. Taxonomy (NCBI): domain Eukaryota; kingdom Metazoa; phylum Chordata; class Mammalia; order Rodentia; family Sciuridae; genus Sciurus; species Sciurus vulgaris. The sequence goes on from NC_136472.1 coordinate 80,037,088, forward strand.
ATTGAGTAGTATTCTGTTAGCATATTGGAATTAATGTCTTTTTACCACTTGGAAAGAAATTCACACACAAAGGTTTCTGGAGTTTCAAAGGTTCTTTTCATCATTACCAAGACTGATCACTATAGTTCTTTTGTTGCTTTCTTGAGAAAAGTTATATTCAGAAGAAAGTGACTTAGTGATAGCATTTACAGTTGTGTCTACTATTGCTCAACACCCATTTGCTTTTTTCACAAATTCCTTTCTGAAAATATCACAGTACTTCTGATGTGTACAAATATTGACCTAGATTTTTTAAATCTATCAAAGCAACACTGGAGTTCCAACTGTCTCATATCTAGATATTCTTCCAATCTACTTTGCTGCCTTGAAAAGAAGCAGCTTTCCTTTGCAACATAATCAACCAATAGACAATAGCTCCCTTGTATTCTCTGAATGTTGGTCTCTTTTTGTATTTTCACCTGTAGATCTGTACTGAGGGACCTCCTCTTTTCCCTCTGGCCACTCAATTCCCACCCAATCTTTCCTCGTCTACCCCTCAACCATCCTAATGGTGCTGTGTCACCTATCTGCCATATCCAAGGCAATTTTTTTTTTTTTTTTTTTTTTTTTTTTTGGTCCAAAACTTCCTATGACAACAGATCATACTCTTCCCTCCAGGGGCCCTTCAGATTCCATTCATCAAACCTGCTATTTAGGAAATAGAGCAACTCCTTTGGAAACTTCACACCCTTTGCTATTCCCTAGAATGGGGAGGGAGAGTATGGGTATGAAGAGTGAGGAAGAAGAGGGGGCCCAAACCAGGAGGAGGGTGGGGTGATGGAGCAGCAGAAGGAGGCAAACAACATATTAGGGAAAGTGCACTCTCAGGGCAAATAGATGACCCAAAAGAGCATGAGAATCACATTTCAGTTGCTCTGTTTATAAAAACCATTTAAATGCATATATATATACATACACACACATACATACATGCGCGTGCACACACACCCACACCCACCCACCCACCCACCCACCCACACACACACACACACACACAGAACCAATCGAGTACTGCAGCAACCTCAGGCATTGTGTATATTTTATTTCTGAGCTACCCATCAAGCTATGAAGAAGTGAGGAGTGGAGGAATGTTGTTATCCCCACCTTCTCAGATAAGGAAACTTCAGTGCAAAGACTTTACACTTGTCTCCCCTCCCCAAAATGGTTGGAAAATAAAAAAAGGGAAAGAAGAGAAAGGAACCAGAGGCTTGCCAATTTTGTTTCCTACCTCAGATACTGGTGAGAAAAGGAAACGAAAAAGAAATACGAGAGCATGGTGCGCAATGAAAGGCCAGCAAAATAGAAGGAAAATAAGAAAAAGCACAGATAAGAGCGGGAAGATGGAAGAAGAAAGGAAGCAGGGGAAATTTCTGAGAGGAAGAGCAGCAGATAAGAGACAAGAGAACCACACCCAAGCACGGCAATCTGGAGGCCAGTGGCAGACCACCGCCGGGCCTCAGCCGCACTCCCACATAGCAAGGGCTGAGAGACCCCACGGAAATTTGCCCTCTACGAAAATACTCAAATCAGTAATAACATAGCTTTGCTCCATTCTTTTCAATATAATTTCTAACTCATAATGCACTCAATGGAAGGGACCCAGCAACATTTAAAAGAATTTACACTAAATACACTAACCTTTGATGAAAAGTTGGAGAACGGTCAAGTTCTACAGAGGCCACCTCTTGCCCCTTCTGCCAACCCCACCCCATCCATTATTCCCCAAACCATGTCTTGGTTTGTTTTGTTTGTTGTTTGTTGTTTGGTTGGTTCGTCTGGTCCAGTAAGAACTTTGAGACAGCTTAAAGACAAGGACACACACACACACACACACTCACACACGCGACTATGATTAAAACAATTCCCAACTCCTCTTCATCTCTTTTTTCTTGTTTTCTTTATTAATTGATTTTTTTTTTTTTAATCCCGTTTTGTCTCCACGTGCGTTTTACCACCGTTCTCCAGGCTTTGGAGAGACCCTGAGGAGGGCGCTCCCCACAGCAGTCTCTAATGGGAGGGAAGGATGCCTCAGTCAGTCCCGGTGCGCCCCCTCCTCCCCGGGAGCCCCTTCCCAAACCCCATCCGGTCTCCAAAGGCTGGAGTAAGCCGTGCGGCTGTAACCTGCGCTATAATCATAGGACACCTGATGCGGCGGCGGCGGTAGGGCGCAGTCCGGGAAGAAGGGGGCGAAAGAGGCCAAATGGCCGGTCCCGTCCTCCCCGCCGGAAGAGTCCGCGGCGGCGGGGTACAGGGGGCGCAGGGACTCGTTCAAGGTCAAGCCGCCGCGGGTGGCAGGCAGGGGCGACTTCTTGGTCGGGGCACAGCTCGGAGAGCTCCAGGGCTCGGGGTACAGTAGGTTCCCCACCATCGCCGGCGGTGGCTCAAAGAGGCCAGGCTCCAGCTCCAAGGGTCCGCGCAGGACAGCGGCTCCGGTGGGGAACACGTCGAGAGGCTCCGCAGCGAGCAAGACGCCCGCCTCGGTGCCGGCGCCGTAGTCGGGCCCCAGCAACTCGAAGAACTCCACGGCCTCCGCCCCTTTCTCCAGGTCGCCCAAACTCACGCCCGGCCCCGACGGGTCGCACCCGCCACCGCCGCCCGCCCGCGACGGCTCAGTGAAGAAGGACGGGGGCAGATTTCGGGCCCGCAGTGGGACCTTCCTTGCGCCCGGGACCGCTGTACCCCCGGAGGGGCCGGACGCTTCCCCTCCTGCGCCCCCAGAGCTCGCTCCGCTGAGCCCGGCCACTGGCACTGCCACCGCACCCCCCACTGCCTCGGAGCCCCCGGAGACATGGCGCAGCGAGTCGAAAAGTGCTGCCAGACTTCGGCTTTGTAGGCTGGCTGCCGCCGCGGCCTGCGACGCCTCCCGCCGGGGGGCGGCCTTGCCGTGGACCGGCGCCGCGACGGTCGAAGCGCTGGGGGCTGCAAGCGGCCGCTTAGCCGGCGCGTCGGCCGCGCTGGGGGAGGGTGGGCCCGGGGGCGCGGCGCCCATGAGGCCATTGCAGCGTTTGATCTGCTTCTGCAGGTACTTGCGGTGGTTCACCTTCCTCTTCGACTTGCCCGGCTTGTCCAGCGCCAGCTTGATGTTGCTGGACGCGGAGTCGATAAAGCTGAGTAGATCGCGGGTGGCCTCGCGCATGTCCCCGCCCTCTGCTCCCGACAGCAGCGCGCCAGCCGGCGCCCCGGTCTCATCATCCTCGAAACAGCAGCCCTTGTCCAGGGCTCCGAAGGGGCTCCCCAGCCCGTCCGGGGAGCCTCCGAAGCCGAAGGGCACGAAGGGGTGCGTGCTGAGGAGCGCCGCCTGTACCGCCATCGCCGCGGACCCCGGGCAGTCCGCAGAGTGGATGGTGCGCCCCAGTCCGACTCTTGATCGCCGCCAAGGCCCGGTTTTGGTCCCGCGCTGCGCGCGCGGCGTTGCCTTCTTACTCTGGGACCGGCTCTCTGCTCAGCCTCCCGGGGGAGCTCATTAGATCTTGTAAGCGAGAGGCGGAGGGAGGGAGCGCACGGCGACCGCCCCGGTGGCGGTGGCGGAGGGGAGGGGCTTACTTAGCCTAGCTTGGTAGGGCGCAGGGCGCCGGCGGCGGTCTGGGGCGGGGGCTTGTCCCTTTTTCCAGTTTTCTAGGCTTTCTCATTCCTTAACCCCTTACTCTCCCTTTGCCCCGGGACGTTTCCTTGGTCAAGTTCCAACCGCCAGGGGCAAGAAGAAGATGGCCTGTCCTCAAACTCCAGCAGGAGACTGTCCCTGAGGTAAGGAAGGCGGTGGTCCAAAGCAGGGTTTCTGTTCCAAGTCTTGTAATAATGATAGCCACCAGCTACTGGGTGCTTGCCCGTGCCAGATGTTGTCCGTGCATTAGCTCATTTAATGTCTAAAAAACAGGTTTGTGAATTATACTTACTACCACCATTCAACCAAGGGGAAAACTGAACATCAAAGAAGTTGCGGGAGTTGGCCAAAGCCATATCTATTCCAGTCTACTCATAAAGCCATTCCCGAGCACTTAACAAAACTAGTATTCTCCCTTGGCTTTGTTTTTTTTTTCTCATCAGGGAAGAAAACTAATTTCTTTGACTCTAGCCTTGGTCCAAGATTAACCCAAGCGTCCCCAGGACTCTCAAGTCCAATGCTGTTTCTCCTACCCTTTGATTGTTAGAAGTAACAACTAGATTATAGTAAACTGAAGCCAGCCCTTGGCCCATCATTTATTAGAACAAAGATAGCAAGAGGCAAGTGAGAAAGGAATCACTCTCACTAAACCAGCTTTTGCTTCAGACCTGCTAGGACAAAAGATGAATTGGAACCTGTCCCCTACCTGCCTGCCACTTAGGTTGTTCTTTTGAAACTCTTGTGTTTTGAGGATCACCTTGGCTTTCCACCCACTTTCACCTGGATGTTCCTCATGGAATGGAGAAAATAAACAATATGGTAGAACATGGAAGGTGATTTACAAAAGACCTGGATTCTGGTTTTAGCCTCACCATTCAATACCCTTGTGACTTGAGTTTAAATCCTTGCCTGGCTGAGCACATGCCTTTGGGCAAACTAGTCAGTCTTGCTTTGCATAGCTTACTCATGTTAAACGCAGGTAAGATTGCCCACCTCACATGGCATTTATGAGGCAGTACTGGGGATTGAACCCAGGGCCTCATGCATGCTAGACAAGCACTCTACCACTGAGCTACATTCCCAGCCCACTTATGGTATTTAAATGAGAATTTCTGTAAAGATCTGTTGACTGTCCCGTAACCTGAATGAGCATTCACTCTTACCTCTCTGAAACACACACAAAAAATGACTGTATTCCCTTACACATTTCTTTGTCCTAAGGTGTTTATGAAGATTAAATGAGATTACATATATGAAGACACCGCGTATGCTAAAATGTTCTCTAAGTTGTTGTAGTATAGGTGCAGAGTCTGCAGGTGAGATGTGAGACACACAGACCATCTCTTTTCTATAAGTCCTATCTTTCAGGGCTAGCAGAAACATCTTTGATCACCCTTAGCACATATTCTTATTAAAAAAGAAAGAAGATGATGTGAACCATCATCAAGAGGTAAAGTAGCCACTTTTCAAGCCCATGTATCTTTTTACTTTTTAATTCAGTTGTTTCAATTATCATGTACCTTTCATTTGAATTCAATCAAAGATGCCCAAGATCAAAGATGGCTCAAAGTTTAGTCAGAAATGCCCAGAGAAATACTGTACAGGACCTTACCTTTGATACTTTTAGTCTGAGAAATCTCTTAATTTCCAGAAAGTTACCTAAATCCTAATGTAATCATGTTCAAAACAAATGTAACATGGAACGATTCATATGTAAAATCTGTCTTTGTTTCCACACCACCTGAGAGCTGAGCATCAAAGTTGATTTGAAGTGAGATGATGTCAGGTTACAAATCTGGTCCTGCCTCTTGCTAGGTGTCCTAGGATGAGTCAGTTGATCTTCCTACAGCTCAGATTTCCCAATGGGAATAGTCATAACTGTTCTCAGGATTTTTGTGAGCGTTACATGACACAACAGACAAATAATACCTTCAAGTCTTACTTTTCTCATTCATTCACGATATCATCTCAGCTCCTCGAGGTTGCTGTGAGACTGTGTACGAAAATTCTTGGTGCAAAATAGCAGCTCAACAAATGTCCATGTTCCTGACTTCTTAGGCCCCACCCATTCTTTATCAGTAGATGGAACTATAAAATCAGCATCAGTTGTCCTTTCTCTCCAACAAAGTGAGTGCCTATTTTCAAATGAAAGAGAGTAGCTATATCTGTGGGTTATAGGAATTTAGAAATAAGACAGTGTAACAGTGGAGACAATGCTGAAACTGTAGCCAGAGGCTGAAGTTCAATCCTGCCTTTATTATCTGACTGACAATAGAAAACTCATTTACTCTCTGGATTTCAATGTTCCCATCTATAAAATGAGAATAGTAATAATAATATGAGCCTATTTGCTAGAACATCAGTAAGATAATAGAAATCAAAGTCTTTTGTCAACCATAAAGCTGTATGTACAAAAATAAGATATTCATGGTTTAGCCGGAGTCACAAAACTGATTCTTGCACATAATTATCTATCTGGTCACTCATTTCACACAAAGATAATCACATACAACATGTTCAGTACTGTGCTAGTACAGAGGATGCAGAGACAAGAAACAGTGATTCCCACCCTTTCTGGTAGAAAGACAGGCATATAAACAAGCCATTGTAATATATAATACAACATATGCCTCAATGGAAGTATTATGGTTTCAATATGAGATGTCCCCCAAAAGCTCATATATGAGACCATGGAAGAAAGTTTAGATGTGAAATGATTGCGTTATGAAAGTCCTAACCTAATAAGTGCATTAGTTCTCTGATAGGAATTAATTGGATGGTAACTGTAGTCAGGGTGTGACTGTAGGAGGTGGGTCCTTGGGGGTATATATTTTGTCTCTCCATGTGAGAAGCCTGTAAGAAGCCATCCTTAATTAGCAGAATCAGACTAGGTTGGGCCTGTGATGCAGAGGCCTGACTTCTAGGAATTGCCAGGAAGTTTGTGGCACTGCGTGGGAGTGGTTCCCTCTTTCTGGAATTTTCCCCCTAAGAGGATGGCTCCCCTAACTCCACCCTATCCTGTCCATCACAGAAGAAGCTCCTCCCAGTTATGTTATAAATAAAGGAGAGTTGGGCAACTCCATGTTGTTGTAAGAGGCCAGAGCTGGTATGGCCAGACCAGTCATGCCCTCTCTCTCATAAAAAGAGTATTGGCTTTTGTGTGTTCATTTGAGCAGATAAGTTTTTTGGGTAATATGTAGAAAATCCACCAACATCCTCCTCTGGCAGTTAACCCTTTTCTCCTGCACGCAGGACGTGGCAGAGAGGACCCCCACATTTGAGAGTGCAGCTTTCTCCCTCTCTACTTCCTGGCACCATGTTCCTAGATGTTTTCCTCTACCATACTGTTCCTCCATTATGTCCTGCCTCACCTCCAGCCCTAAGAAATGGAGCCAGCAATCTATGGGCTGAGACCTCTGAAACTGAGAGCCCCCAAATAAACATTTCCTCCTCTCAATTGTTCTTGTCAGGTCTTTTGGTCACAGCAACAAAAAAGCTGATTAAAACAGTAAGTAAATTAAGGTACTATATTTGATGCAATAAAAGGGCTTCAAGCCTGCCCAAAGAAGTCAGGGCATTTATGTAGACAACATTTTACCTTAAATGATGGTAGACAACAAATGATAGACAACAAGACTTAAATGATGCATTTGAGTGTGTCAAGCAAATAATACCTCTGTCAGAACAATCTGGGGAGACATGTGGCTACATGAAAGTGAGAGCATTTGTGGGAAAAAAAAAAAAATGGCACCAATTAAGGCAACAAAGAACATTTTGTAAAAATAATTCCATACCAGAAACCAACATAAGTCATCATAAAGCTTCTACTATCCAACTAAATTGTCCATATATACTCCGCCTCATGGACTCAGTTGCTTTTTCTGCTTGATCTCCTTTCCTTTGGAAAAGAGTTGTATCTGGGATGAAACTGGTTTCAGTAAAGTCAGTGGTCAGCTCCTGCCTGGCCCTTCGGCCCCTCCTCCTACCCCCTGAGTGAGCATGTTCACTTGAGAGCCTTTGACATCAATACATTTCACTTCCTATTGAGCAGAGGGACCCTGCTCCAGCCTGCACTGGAGGCTCTGCAGAACTCCAAAGTAGAGCTCTTTCGTCCCAGTGATGCCTAATGCTGAGCAAGTGGGATTAGTCTCCTTGGGAACCAAGCCCCCCAGGGGCTCAAGGGCTGAACTGCCCCAAACCGTTTGGGAGAATTGAGATTTCATATTGTTCTTTTACACTTGGATTTCAGGACATTACTTAGACAAAAGCCCACCTGAGAGCTGCCTCCTTTTTGTGGGTAAATATAGCAGCAGGATCAAAAGCTGACTTACTTATTTTGTTTTCCTCTTTGTAACTTTAATCATAGTCCCTGCAGGACAATCTTAGTCCTCAGAGATGTCAGGAATGCACATTCATAATGAAAGAAATAATCATGCATCTTTTTTTCTTTCTCTCTTCACAAACCAATTTCCTTTCACTCACTAGTTTTGAAATCTCAAATAAAGCAAATGAATTCCTCACATGGTATATAAAGTATCATTATTAGCATAAAATGATGTTATCTTACAAATTAAATGCCCACCAAAAAATATGTTCTTCTTGTTTTCCTTCTCATCTTTTCCCCCTGCAAACCATATTCTAGTAACACTAGATCTGAATTTCCATCTAACTGGATGCTATTCTGGCTATCTATAGTTATATAACAAATCACTCCAAAATTGAAAGACTTAAAACCACAACCATTTTACCATATCTCACAATATTGTAGGTCAGTAATTTGAGCATGGCTGACCCGGTAATCCTTCTGGTCCATATGACATTGGTGATGGCTGGTCTGGAGGATCCAAGATGGATTCACAGTCTGCATCTGTGTCTACACACGCTGGTCTTTCCAGCATGCTGGTCAAAAAGTACTCAGACTTCTTACATGGGACCTCAGGAATCCCAAAGACTGAGGTAAGAGGCGCGAGCACATTTGCCAGGCTTAATACCTAGCCCCCAGATCCCCAGAACATCACAGTCACTGCATTCTAATATTGGCCAAGTTAGTCATTAAAGCCAGCTCAGATTTAAGGGAGAGACATTAGAATCCACCCCTCAGTGAAAGAAATAATGAAGAACGTATTTGATATGACCCTTCAATCTTTTGTAATCTATAGCTTATCCTGCCCCTATTTTGTTTCCTTGCAATTCACTTGTTGGAGAAACTCAATCATTGCCTTGTTAACATTTCACATTCTGTACTTGTAGCTCCATCTTCATGTCATTTATATGTTCCTCTGATCCCTGCGTTTCATGTAAATGGGGAACACATATAAAGATTTTATCAGATTTTTCTTCTTTTTATGCTCTCTCTCCATCTCTCATATGTCACTTAAAGTATGTGTATTGCATAAATGCATGCATATGCTACAGCATGTATGATAGTTTTAGAATAAGAATTCCAATATTCTTAATAATATAATTATAATGTGATTTCGTTTTTCTTTTCTTTTTTTTTTTTTTTTTTTTTTTTTTTTTTTTTGCCATTCTTCTGTTCTCAAAACATTCCTCCATTGTCCTTCTCTGCTTTAAATCTTTTTTCTGTACATTGAGTAGTATTCCACTGAATGGCCCTCCCACTTTTTCCACCAGTCACATTATGATTAGCTTACTTAGAGTTCCCCAGACCTTTTGTATTACAAATTATACTGCAACAAATGGCTTCTATATCTTTTGTTGTTGTTGCTCTAATTGGTTATACATGAGAGTATCATGCATTTTGACACATTGTACACAAATGCTGTACATGATACAAATGTCTTCTATATAAAACCAAGATTTAACCAACTCTAGTCTTGTGTTCCTTTCATGTTATCAGCATAATTATGAAAACAAGGCATATATTCATTTCTTTTTTCTCACTTATTATGTGGTTTGATTTGGGGGGGAATATAGAGTCCATAATCCATAATGCAGGGACCTACCTTCACACAAGTCATGATGTATTAGACAATGCAGACACACATTCAATAGAATGCAAAGTCTTATAAAATAAGATGTGGATGAATCACTGAGGGTTCTTTAAAAGGCAAAATCCATTCTGATAAAGGAAATTGGGAATGAGGCATAGATAATGTGATATTTGAGTAGAACTTTAAAGGAAGCAAAGAATTCCCCAAATACATATACACAAAAACAAGATAAGCAAGAGAGGCCACATGGTGACTTAGCTATAATATTTGTACTTAGCTATAGGATGTTTTAATTTTTTATAATGAGAACATATTCATGTATAACTATTTAAGTATATTGCATGTTTAGTTGAAATATTAATTTTTCAAATGAGTATAGGTGGCATTCCTGCCTGTGTTTAGGAAAGTAGTAAAAGACAATAGTAACTAGTCTGAGATTATTAAAGATAACTAAATGTCAAACTGAGAGATGATGTATAATTAACACTTAGCTCTGTAGTATGTCTCTGCCCTTCTGTATGTCTTGAGATATGTCGATGTTAAGGTTTGGATATGAGGTGTCTGCCCAAAAAACTCCTGTTAATGCAGGAATATTTCAAGGTGAAATGGTTGGTTTATGAGAGCTGTAACCTCATCAGTCCATCCTAGTTTGAATGGGTTGACTGGGTAGTAACTGTAGGTAGTGGGGTATAGCTGTAGGAGATGGGTCACTGGGGGTGTTCCCTGGAAGGGTTCATCTTCCCTGGTGTCCCTTCCCCCTTCTTTCTCTGCTTCCTGGCTGCCTTGGATAGAGCAGTGCTCCTCCACCACACCCTTCTGCCATGATGTTCTGCCTCACCTTGGGCCCAGAGCAATGGACTCCATGACCATGGACTACCCCTCTGGAGCTGTGAGCCAAAATGAACTTTTTCTCCTCTAAGTTGCCCTTGTTGGCTATGTTTATCACAGCAGTGAAAATCTGACTAGCCCATTTGGGTCTGGTTTATGCTAAAGGAAAATAAGACTTGGAGATAAAAGATGTGGATTTAATTTTTGGATCTACTTTTTAAAATGTATTTTGCTTATTTATTCAATTTGCTTTATTTCAGAATGAATTTTAGGTCATTATAAGAGTGCATAAAACAAAATAAGTTAATATAAATAAAAGGATTACAACCCAGTGTCCAAATACTGGTTCCTAACACCATTCTCCACTAAAAAGACTAAAGCTCCTTGAAGGACCAGCTGATCTAGGGCTGGGGAAAGATACATACTTGTAGTGTTTGAAAGGAAGTGCTGAAAACACAGAACAGTGGAGTAGTCAAAATGATAGGAGTCAACTGGAAAGATGACTAAAGCTGGAACAATTTGAGCAACAAAATAAATAATGGATCATCAAATTATAAGCCAAAGATAAAATAAACATCCATTAGGCTAATATGAACAAATAATTCAATAAATAAATGTGGGCGAAGAAACAAGTTTCTTATGCAGATGAATTCCAAATTGTTTATGTAGATACCCTGCTCTCGTGAAAGTGAAGAATAACTCCCTACTCCTTAAGAGTGGGCTCTGTATAGTGACTTCTGTGAGTACTATAGAAGTCTTTAAAAAGGGAGAAAAAGAGTAATTTTACAGTAGAGAAATCTAACAAGCACTACCTCAACTGGGTGATCAAAGCCAACATCGACAGCAATGTTATGTTGATAGACTACTGTACCCTTGATAGGACGAGATGAGCCTGGCACTTTGCTTCACGGTCTTCCCAAAAATCTATTGCCTCTGTCTAGTCATAAGAAAAATATCAAACAAATCCTCATTGAGGAACATTGGTTAGAACACTTTACTGTCTTCAATACTGCTGAGATTGTCAAAAATGAAGTCTGAATAACTGTCACCACCAGAAGGAGTCTAAGAAAACATGATGACCAAATGTTATATGGTATCCTGGAAGGGAACCTGCAGAAGGAAAGGTATGTATCAATGTATCAATACAGGTTCACTAGTTATGACATATGTACCACATTAATACATGACATAAACAATACCGAAACTGAGTGCAGGATATATAGGAACTCTGCACCACCTATGCAATATCTCTGTAAAAATAAAACTATTCTAAAATTAAAAGTTTATTTAAGAAGAAAAAAGTCGAATTTCATGAAGAAATTTGAAATGTTAAGGTATAGCATAAAATGGGTCCTGGAATCTGGAATGAGATTAAATATAACAAACATGATATAACCTTGTGACATAATCACAAATTGAGCTCTTATCTTCCCCAGAGCATGTGCAATGGGCATGTGAAATCTGACCAGTTATCATAATAAACACTACTCAACAGGTAAAAGGAGAACAGTCACCCAGGATAAAATCGAGGATCTTGGGTAATGCAACCAGGTTTCTCTCAAGGGTTCTCATGAAAAGGAAAATGTAAAATAGTGTGAACACCCTTCATATGTGATGGCTGTGGTACCTTTTTGTAATAATGACCCCAGTGAATCAATCACTGCTCACTGTCTCCATGCCCCTTTACAATATGGCATTGCTGCTCCTTCCATAAAGAGCTGGAGTCTATTTCTCTATACCTTTGAACCTGTGCTGGCAACAGTGCAACAGTTTCAAACCTTTGCAAATTTGCAACAAGAGAGAATTTGCAGTTTCCCTTTTCACAGTCTTTCAGCATTAGAAGTAGTCTAGCCTTCTGGGGACTGTGAGGCTGTATGGGAAGTGGACATGAGGTGCCTGTACTGACAGCTGCCAGGAAGGCTGTTTTGGATCCTCCAATCCCGTCAAATCATCACAGGGGTAGAAAACCAACAGAAGATCCACTCAAACTGGTGACTCACTGAATCATGTGAAATAATATTTTGGCTTTAAGCCAGTAACTTTTCATGGTTTGTTATGCAACAAGTTTTACAGGGCTTTTTTTAAAATCATTGTCTTTGCTGTATGAAAGAATAGCCCTATATGCCATTAAATCCATCAAAAGTAAATGAACAGAGATCTTCCTTGAACACCTCTGAACATCTTGGAAATACCTCTCAAGCCTGATACTTCCTGCCCTTCCCACTTCCTATGTTTGTAAAGTTAACATCTGATAGGATGTTGAGTTAGAAATATTTTTATAATTTCTGGGTCTATAATTTGGCTGGTGATAATTTTAAAAAAAAGGTAGAGGGGTGGGAAGAGAGAAGATCAAGATACTAATATGAGCAAATTCTAGCATTGGTTCAGCTGCTCAGAGATATCACCATAACCCAGACTCTGTTTTTCTACTCCATCTTCCTTAATATGATAGTTTTCTTCCTTATCTGGATGCCTTATGGCAATGAGACTTTTCCTCAGGAGGTTTTGTGATTTTATGCATAGAGGGATGTCTTTCCTAGAAAAACATTTCATTAGACAAACCTGGGTTACAGGCTTACCTTTACACCATTCGATGACTATGGCAGATGAGATGGCCATGATTTGTTAGACTAATAATAATTTATTCCTTGAAACTGGGTAGGCATCAACACTTACTGAGGTGGAGGGATCTCTTTCTAATACTTAGATAGATCAGTAGTCTGTTCACTGTTTTGTGGAAGCAACAGGAAGGCTGAGTGTGAAGTGTCCTATATAATGGGCAAGATGCCTTGTTTGATCTAAAATTCAAAACTCTAACAGAACTACCAATTATTTGCTGTCATTCTCAACCACACGTAAGAGTGGAGAGTAGGAACTTCCAATTTAGTATAAATAAGGATATGTTACTTGACTTTGAATCACTTATGACAAAATATGTGAGAAAGCCAACTTGAGGAAGTTTATTTTTGCTCATAGTTTCAGAGGGTTCAGTCCATGGTCACTTGGTCCCATCACTATGGACCTGTGGCAAGGTAGAACATCTTGGTGGGAAGCATGTCCAAAGCAGAACTGCTCACCTATGGTGACTGGGAAGCAAAGGGGAGGGGAGGGAGAGAGATAGCACTTGCTGTCATAACAAAGTTGCTTCCTCAAGACTTATTAAACTACAAAACCATAAATGGATTAATCCACTCATGAGGTTAGAGCCACTGTGCTCCAATCATCTCCCAAAGGCCCCACCTCTGAACACGGCAGCATTGAGGACCAAGCCTTTGACACATGTGCTTTTGGGGGATACGAACCAAAACATAACTCAGGAGAATTCAGAGGAAGAAAAACTATCTCACTATGGAATCTGAGGTAAGTTGAAGCAATCTGTTACTTATCTGTATATAGTCACCTTAGTAGAAGATTGCATATGATTTCATCTCCCTGATGTGAAATGTTTTTATCATTTTTAAACCTGTATTCTCTTGCTAAACAGTATTCTGTGATTAAAGTTTTTCAATTTTTTTTTTCATTTCACTAAAATTGGAGGCCTTTATTAATGGGTATAAGGTTTCTTTTTAGGTTGATGAAAACGTTATGAAATTAGTGTGAATAATTGCACAATGTTTTGACTGTAGTTTTTTAAAAAGAGAGCACTGAACAAACATGCCCTTCAAAAGGGTGGTCTTTAGCAAAGTCAACAACGGAATATACACAAAACCTTTGTGTACTGGGAAAAATATTTGCAAACCAAACATCTTAAGAAAAAGGATTAATATCTAAAGTATACAAGGAACTCAGAACAAATCAATAGCAAGAAAACAATGACCCAATTAAAAAATGGGCAAGGGACCTGAACAGACATTTCTCAAAAGAAGACATACAAATGAAATATTTGGAGAAATGCTCAACATCAGTAATCATCAGGGAACTGTAAATTCAAATCACAATGAGATATCACCTGAATGGATGTTATCAAAAAAGGAAGGGGAGGTAATGAAAAGGGAACACTTGCATACTGATGATGAAATTAGTACAACCATTATGGAAAATAGTAGGGAGTCTCCTCAAAAAATTAAAATTATAACAACCAGCAACACCACTGCTGGGTATATATCCACAGGAAATGAAATATTTGTGCCAAAAAGATATCTGCATGCATATTCATTGCAGCCTTATTCACAACAGCCAAGAAATGAAATCAACCTAAGCATCCTTGGACAGATGACTGGATAAAGAATACAATAGAATACCATTCAGGCTTTTAAAAGAACATCCTGACACTTAAAACAACATGGATGAACCTGGAAGACCTTACACTTAGTGAAATAAGCCAAGCTGATGAGATACCTTATAATTTCATCTGTATGTGGAATATATTTTAAAAAATCAAACTCATCGAAGCAGAGAATAGAATGGTAGTTAGCAGAGAATACAGGGTGAATGTGTTGAGGAGTAGGAGAAACTGATCTAAGTGTCAGGTGGGAAGAATACATTTTTGAGATGTATTTCACAGCCTGGTGACTACAGTCAATAATAATGAGATGTATATTTCAAAATAACTAAGAGGAAATTTCAAATAGTCTCATCGCACACAAAAAGTATGAAAGTGATGCTAATTAGCTTAATTTAATCATTCTACAATGTCTATATATCAAAACATAATATAAGCACCCCATGATTATATACAGCTTTTCAATTAAATTTTAAATTATTTTTTAAAATAATTATATCATAGAAATGTTTTATAAAGAATGAAATTTGTTTTATGTGACCTACATATTTCCCCCCAAAACTGGTGGTCTGCATATGTTCAGAGTTCACAATAAGATGTTCCCAGTTTCTCAAAAGCTTGTTTAGAGATGGACACTAGATCTCTTAGAAGATGAATTCAGAAGTGCAGAAGTAACCCTGAGCTACTCTCACTTTCTTCCAGGAAGTGTGACTAAATGTGAGGAGACCCTGATTCATGTGGATTGTTAATATTATCTTGGAAAAGCTAAACACCCAGAAGTTTAATCCTCCAACAACATTATCAATTTGCCATCTTAAAATCCTCCATCCACAGAGTGCAGCTCTGTTCTGATGCAAGGATGGCCAAGGATACTTAGGCATTATCCCATTCCCAAAACCACAATGTCTGGTCTATAACTGAGGGAAGTGTTAAGTTGTTGCTGACAGGTGAAGGAAGGCTTCACACAGGCCTGAAGCCTGGGGAAATGCCTTCCATGGGAGGAAGAAGCAAAGAAAGTTCTTTACCAGATCTGAATAGTGGAACAATGAAATGTTTATATGGAAAGTGGTTTGCATGGGTAAGAGTAGCAGGAGAGGAGGCTATGGACAGATGAAAGCCATACTAACAATTCTTCATTAAATAATGGGGGGTAATGGTAAGGATTTTAAACACAAAGAATGATCATTTTCCTGTCTTAGATTATTATGTGTGGCTGGTATATGCAATGGAACACTATTCAATAAAAAGGTACAACTACTGATGTAACAACATGCATAAATCTCAAAAATATTAAACTAGACCAAATGAGTCAGACTTAAAAGAATGCATACTGTATGATTCCATTTATATGAACTTCTGGAACAGAAAAACTAATTTTGGGCACTGAAAATCAGAATAGTGGTTGCCTATGGGATGGGATTAAATGAAAGGGAGCATGAAGAAACCTTATGTGGGGATGGAAAAGTTGTATATCTTCCTTGGGGTGATGGGTGTATATTAGTCCATTTTGTTACTATTACAAAATACCAGGTGCAGGTTACTTTGTGCAGAAAAGAGGCTTATTTTGGTGCACAGTTTTGGAGGTTCAAAGTCTAGGTGCCTGTTCTGGTGATGGCTTTCTTGCTGGCAGAATTCCAAAATGATGCAGGGCATCCCATGATAAGAGACAATAGATAGAAAGATAGATAGATAGATAGATAGATAGATAGATAGATAGACAGACAGATAAATAGGTAGATGAGAGAGATATATATCTCATCTGTATGTTAGACATAGATATATGTCTGTCTTCTGTTCTCCCTCCTTCTTATAAAGCCACCAGAATTCAATTATAAATCTCCACCCTAATGATCTTATATAATCCTAATCACCTTTCAAAGGCCCCACCTCTAAATACCACAGTCAGATTGTTTCCATCTCATAATGGGTATTAAATTTCAACACATGAAACCTTAAGGGATCCTCCAACCACAGCCAAGCCATTTCAGGGTGTATTTGCCCAGTCAATAAATGGGCTAAGGAACTGAACAGACACTTCACAGAAGACAGACAATCAATCAATAAATGTGTGAAAAAATGTTCAGCATCTCTAGCAATTAGAGAAATGCAAATCAAAACTAAGATTTCATCTCACTCTAACCAGAGTGGCAATTATAAAGAACTCTAGCAACAATAAATGTTGGGAGGATGTGGGGGGAAATTACACTCATATATCATTGGTAGGAATGCAAGTTGGTGCAATCACTATGGAAAGCAATATAGAAATTCCAGAAAGCTTGGAATGGAACCACCATTTGACCCAGCTATCCCACTCCTCAGTTTATACCCAAAGGACTTAAAATCAGCCTACTACAGTGACGCAGCCACATCAATGTTTATAGCAGCTCAATTCACAATAGCTAAACTATGGAACCAACCTAGACGTCCTTCAACAGATGAACGGATAAAGAAAATGGAATATTACTCAGCCTTTCAAGAATAATGAAATTATAGCATTTGCTGGTAAATGGGTGGAGTTAGAGAATATCATGCTAAGTGAAATAAGCCAAACCCCCAAAACCAAAGGCTGAATGTTTTCTCTGATATTCAGAAGTTAATTCACAAAATGGGATAAGGAAAAATAGAGTTACTTTAGATCAGGTAGAGGGGAGTGAAGGGAGGGGAAAGGGATATGGGGGCAGGAAGAATAGTAGAGTGAAACATACATTATTACTTCATGTATATATATGACTGCCTGACTAATGTGATCCTACAATACATATATAATCAGAAAAATGAGAGATTATACTCTATTTATGTATGATCTATCAAAATGTATAAATGCATTCTACTGTCATGTACAATTAATTAGAACAAATAAAATAATTTTTAAAAACCTCTTTACTGTTCACTTAAGCTCTGTCATGTTTGTGTTTGCAAATTTCACATTTAAAAAAAAAATAAGTCTCACTTGGGCATCAGTATGAAGGTTGAATTGACAGCAAGTACAGCTGAAGAAGATCCACCTGTCTTTCAGTGTTCTTCCTCTCCCCTTCCAACTCATTCAAGGCCCACCCTATCATGTGGCCACTCTGCGGCAGGCCCAAGAAGATGAGGCCAAGATGGAGCTGAAGGACTCAATTTCCAAAGAGTGAAAATCCCCTCCTTTCCTGAAAATGAGGAAAATCACATCAGTCCCTCTGCATGCAGTCTTTTGTACTCAGACTTCATTTAAACACTTGATAACTTACCCCTCTAAGAGCATGAAACTCTTAGCATGAATCCATCAGAGTAGAACACAAGGCTGTTCACAGAGATCTGCAGCAGATTCTGGACACCAGAAAGCCCCGGGTCCATGGTAAGTCTGGGTAACTTGAGCAGCCCAACAGCCCAATATCCAGTGCACCAGACAGAAATGCTTAAAAACCTAGATCCTATTATATGAGGTTGAATTCATTCAATTAAACAGCTTAAGCAGCTCCGATCAGCCACTGAAACACTTCTGTGCAGAGTGCTAAAACAATGGCCCAGGGGGCAGCTGAATTTTGCTCTCTCTTCTGTGAGGCCAGCTGGAGCTGCCCAGCACATCACCAAGCTGGGAGAGCTAATACTGCATAATTGCATTAAACCTGCCTGTTCTTTCCGGAAAGCACTTCCTGACTGCTCCTAAAGTGGAAATGAGTTAAGGGGACACTTTCAAGTCTCAGGCTACCAGACCTATCACCAGCCCC
The DNA here is from genome assembly GCF_902686455.1 of Sciurus vulgaris. Classification (NCBI taxonomy): domain Eukaryota; kingdom Metazoa; phylum Chordata; class Mammalia; order Rodentia; family Sciuridae; genus Sciurus; species Sciurus vulgaris. The sequence goes on from NC_136472.1 coordinate 80,055,442, forward strand.
TCAAAATCACTTTTATGAAAAGGGAATCTGAATTTAGACATCCTAGCCAATGGCACTTTTGCTATTCTATACTTGGTCTTTTCTCATTGTTATTAAAATGACTTTCATTGAGCTTAACATTTAAGACAGTAGAAAATGTACTAGATTACATTTCCATAAGGTTGCACTAGGGAATCACAACACTACTCTTTCTGAAGATTCTATCCTGCTTTTAAAATCAGTATTAAATGTCAGGCTCTTTCAGAAATCCTCCCAAGTTCTCATTGCCACCAACCCAGGCTGTCATATCTTCTTCCCTTAAACTTCCTTAATATTTCACCTTCATCTCTTTTATAACACTTCTTTATTCACCCATCCACTCACTCAACAAGCATTTTTGGACCTCCCACCTTAACTTCAAAGCAGTGCTTGCACATATTATCCACATAATTCTCAAAATAACCCTTTCAGGTAGGTAATAGCATCTCTAGTTTACTGAAGAAACCTAAACATAAACATAAACATAAACTTAAGCAATGGTCCTGGGCCAAATAGCTGGTAGCAAGTATTTAGCTTCAAACTCAAAGCCCCAATCCTCAGACCCAGAACGCCTTCCTTCAAGCAATTTATCTACATGTTTATCTTCTTCACCTACTAAGTATCTTTTGAGGGCCTGCTCTGTGCTAGGCACCAACCCAACCACCAAGAATACACACATAATTAAGTCCTTGTCTGAATAAGATATATATAATCTCTGACGACCTATTTGTCATGTCCTTTATTTATTTGTTCAGCAGACATTTACTGAACACCTACTACATCCTAGGTACACCATGCACTAGACATGAACAAATGGCATAGACATACTTCCTATCCTCAGAATAGTGTTTTATAGACATACAAGCAAATTGTCATTGAAGTGCTCAAGAGAGTACTTCTCTATGTTGGAACTTTGGAGGAGGCTTGGCAAAGAGGTGTCATTAAGTTGGGCCGTAAAAGATAATGAGAGATTCGATGGATATTTTTTTAAGGGGGAAGAGGGATAGCATCAGAGAGAGCATCCTCATGAGCCTGGACATGGAGATTTTAAATTTACAGGGTAGCAACACAAATACTGAAGAAGAACAAAACTGGAAAGCTGACGCAACTTTAATACCTACTATGAAGTTTAGTAATCAAGATTGTGTGGTATTCGTGAAATCATAGATGAGTAGATCAATGGAACACAATAGGGAGACCAGGCAGTTAATTGGTCTTTGACAAAGGAGTGAAGGCAATACAATGAAGCAAAGATAGTCTTTTCAACAAATGATGCTAGAACAATTAAACATCTATATGCAGAAAATGAGTTGAGACAGAAATTAACTCAAAATGGATCACAGACCTAAATGCAAAATGAAAAATCCTAAGAATCTTAGAAGTTAACTTGGGCAAAAACCTAGATGACCTTGGGTACAGAGATGACTTTTTAAATACAAAACAAAGCCAAGATCCATGAATACTTAACTGATAAGCTGGCCTTCAGTAAAACTGGAAACTTCTGCTGGGCACAACTATGCATTCCTGTAAACCCAGCAGCTTGGGAGGCTGAGGCGGGAGGATTGAAAATTCAAAGTCAGCCTCAGAAAGTTGGTGAGGCCCTAAACAACTTAGTGAGTCCCTTTCTCTAAATAAATAATATTTAAAGGGCCAGGGGTTGTTGCTCAATGGTTATGCTCCCTGGGTTCAATTTCCAGTTAAAAAAAGAATGGAAACTTCTGCTCTGTGAGAGATTATGTAAAAAGAATTAGAATACAAGCCATATTCATAAAAGATATATCTGTGAAAAAATTCATGAAAGATACATCTGATAAAGGATGTTATCTAAAATATACAAAGAGCATGTAAAATTCAATGATAAGAAAATGAACAATCCATTTTAAAAAGAAAAATACCTGAATAGCTGCCTCACCAAAGGAGATATACAAGATGGTAAATAAGCACATGGAAAGATGCTTAACATCAAGGAAATGCAAATCATAACACACAAATAGAATGGCCAAATTCCAGAATTCTGACAATATCAAATGCTGCCAAGAAAGTGGAGCAGCAGGAACTCATTCATTTCTAGAGCAAAAGAAAAATGATAGGCTGGGAGATAGTTTGGACATTTCTTACAAAACTAAATGTACTCTTACTATACAATCCAGCAATTGCATTCCTGGGTATTTAGCCAAAGGAATTGAAAAGTTATGTTCCACACAGAAACCTGCACATGGATGTTTATAGAAACTTTATTCATAATTGTCAAAACTGGGAAGCAACTGAGTTGTCCTTCATTTGTTGAGTTGATAAACAGTGGTACATCCGGGCAGTGGAATATTATTCAGGGCAATGGAATACTATTCAGCACTAAAAAGAAATGAGCTATCCAATCTCAAAAAACCAAAGGGTGAATGATTTCGCTAATAAGTGGATGATGACACATAATGGGGGGAGGGAGGGGTTAGTGTTAGGGTTAGAGTTAGGGTTAGGGAGGGGGGCAAGAATGGAGGAAGGAAGGACTGTATAGAGGGAAAAGAGGGGTGGGAGGGGTGGGGGGAAGGGAAAAAATAACAGAATGAATCAAACAACATTACTCTATGTAAATTTATGATTACACAAATGGTATGCCTTTATGCCGTGTACAAACAGAGAAACAACATGTATCCCATTTGTTTACAATAAAAAAAAAGAAATGAGCTATCAAGCCATAAGAAGACATAAAGGAATCTTAAATGTATATTTCTAGGTAAAATAGAATAATATGAAAAGGTTACATACCATACATATGATTCCAACCATATGATATTCTGAAAAAAGCAAACTTTTAGAGACAGCAGAAATATCAGTGATTGCCAATAATGTTGGAAGGGAGAGAGAGATAAAAAGGTGAAGAACAGAGGATTTTTAAGGAAATGATGGATGATATTTTAATGATGGAAATATGTCCTTGTACATTTTTCCAAACCCATAGAAGGTACTACACAAAAAGCGAACCCTAATGTAAACTGTGGACTTTGGGTGATAATAGTATGTCAATAGAAATTCATCAGCTGTAACAAGTGTACCACCCTGGTAGGGAATGTGGATAATGAGGGAAACTATGCATGTGTAAGAGTAGGGGATAAAGGGAAATCTGTACCTTCCCCTTAATTGTGCTAAAAACATAAAACTGCTCTCAAAAATAAATCCTCTTTTTAATAAATCAGCAGGGTAGCATCAATTAAACAATACAATGTGACTGGACTGGTCTGAGGTAGGGTTTGGAGGGAGATAAAACTAGCAAGTGTCCCCTGAAGGCTATGCAAAGGAGCTTAGACTTGATCTTATGAAATTGAAGAGCCAGTGGAAATTTCTGAGCAGAAGAGCTTATTTATCTTTTGTATTCCATGGCGTGTGGCACACTGCCTTGCTCTTGGTAGCACTTTTTAGTATTTGTCACTTTCCTGGCACAAGAGAGGATTCTGGACCCAACCTGATGCCATGCTCTGTTTACACAGGAAAAAAAATAATTCCCCATGCTCTTGCACATAGCAATTTTCTTTCCAGCCTTTGTGCCAAGTCATCCCAGGTCTGTGAGCAATCTTTCCCTTTTAACTGAAGCCAAATTGCTGCTGCCATGATGTTGTCACTGCTATGGATACTGCTAATTTCTCTTTGGAGAAGTCAAACAAGGCCTGCTCCAGTGGAAGAAGTACTGTCTTGAGAGGCTTCAAGATCCAGGGGGTTCGCTCCTGGTCTACAAGCATCCTGAGTGTGAACCCAGCTCAAGTCTCACTACAAAATGGACAAGTGATCTCTACATTCTCTTCTAGCCTTAAGAGTCTCTGATTTTAAATGCAGGGTCAACATGACTCCAGCCAGGCCAGAAGATATCTATATCTGCCAAATTCTGCTCTACCATGAAGCAGAGTAATCCTTTGTGGTGGTTACCTATGTACTTTGCCTCACATTCTACCTCCTCCTAGCCCATTCTAGGACAGTTTCCAGGAAGTTTGCACCTCTGTCTCCAGAAAGTTTTGTGTTGCTAAGCAAAAGCAAAAATTGCTAATGCAAATGCTTTCTGCCAGTCTTCTTTGAAATCCTAAATACACTGAAGATACTAGGCTACTTTTCTCAACTGGGGTTTGGAGAGAAAGGACGTTTCCTCAGAAGACAGAGACAGGAATAGCAAGACTGTGCAGAATTTCCTACTTAGATGACCATAAAATTAGTCTTCAGAAGAAGGATATTTTAAAGCATAAAAATGTAACATTATTAATAATCACCCTAGACACACAGACATAAATGATGATGGTCCATGGCAAATTGTGGTGTAGTCACCCAACACCACCATAAAATCCAAGAAGGAATGTGGCCTCACACCCTACTCTCTTGTCCAGACATCACTTCTCAATCTCCACACTCTTTCCACCAAGCCCCAATGAGCCTAGAACCCAGGTCTCCAGAGTGTTCCTGACACTCACTAGTAGTCCATCAGTGTTGACCCTTGAGTTGGAATCTTTCTGTTTTACTTAGCCTTGTAATAAAACCCAGATGTAGTAAATACTATGGCGTGCTGTGCAGATCCTTCTGGGAGACCATGAGGCCATCCTCTAGCGGCTGAGTCTGCTGGTTACTGACAGCTCATAATCATACCCCTTACCAAGCATTGACCTCAGCTGAAGAAAATAGTCCTGCCCAAAGTCACTTGCCCTCCCATATGCACCAAAGCCAGATACTCCTTGCCTCAACTTGAGTCAAATCTGAAAGGCCATCCCAGCTCCAGAACTGGATTAGCTGAAACAGATGAAAGGTCAACTTCTCTTTCCATCCAATCCTCACTTCTTCATTTTCCTACAAATGTATCTCCCAAGACTCATCCTCAATCTTCTGCACACAACTCTCCATCTCTGGGTCTGTTTCTAGGAAATCCCATCTAAGGAACCAAATCAACTCTGCTATTAGCAGGAAGTAAACTCTGAAGTTAGTGTCCCTAATTTCTACCTTAGCAACATGGGTTAATTTGTACATATTTCTTGATGCTACCCGAAATAGAAATGAATTGAAAACTGCCCTGAAAAATGTATGCCCCTTCACTCCATAATCACGAAAGTCCAAGTTCTCTTCCTCCTCTGGGCACTAGTGGAAACACTAGGTTAAGGAATCAGGATTGCCAAATCAGGAAACAGAGCAAGCACTGTTAGGAAGCTAAGCAGACCTGAGTTTTAGTTCTGCTTCTGCCACTGACTCACTCTGATGTAGACAAACCATTTTCTTTCTTTAGGTGGGTCCAAATTATCAAAAACCATATTCAAAACTTGGAATAAGGCAAAAAAGTGAGTCCTGCATTCTTTCAATGTGTACAGAGAAAAAAACTATGTAGAGACAAAAGAATGTAGTTTAATTCTTTTCACTATTTGTTATTGATTAGAGGCAATCAGATTGATCAGATTTGGTAAAATTACTTGTTATCTGATAGAGTTTTTTCCAGTAGATATTTTTGTCCATGGAATAGGTAACAACAAAAAAAGTATAGACCAATTTTTATATAACCTAATAAGTGTACCCTAAGCATATTTTTTAACATTGCTTTTACTGCTAAGGTATTACTAACATTGCATATGTATATATAAGAATATACACATATAGGTATGTATATTGTATATAGATGTATGTGTATCTATATATATTTATGAAGATTTAGAATTGTACATATATTTACATATATATTAGAATCATATAAATATTACATATGTATATGTACACACATATATACATATAATTCTAATGTTCTTTGAGCCAGTCCTAACATTTACTGGTTGTTACTAATTAACGAGTTAAATAGTCTATTTTACACGTGGTTCATATTATATTTACCTAAGAGTTGTGATTTTACTTTTTTGAAAATTATATTCCAACCAGCTTTATCTGTTCCATGGTGGTGGAAGAAAACAAATCTACAATCCCATCTTGAGAACACAGGATCTCAGGGTACTTATGTACCACCAAAGCTTCTAGAACTCCTTTCTATAGAAATTCTTTGTACTATTTTCACCATTAGCACAGCCAAGACTTAGTAAGAGGGTCTTTCCCAAGGTTTCCTAAGGTTTGAAAAATATGAGCATTATATATTGTCAGAGCTGCCAGGCAGTAAAAGCAGGCCCTCACTACCCCTCCTCATACATCAAGCTATGTCTCATCTGACTGTATTTTCAGCAACATTACATGTGTCCAGCATAAAAACATTCAATATATACCCCATGTAATTAAAACTTTGCAAATATTTCCAAGGACTAGAGTTTGGATATTTCCAAAGGACCAGACCTATTTGATGAACCTTACTCCAGAGCACTAGAAAAGACAGACATCCCACAGCTAGGTGGGCCAGTTAGCAGTGTAACCTGGAACCAGAAATGATACTGAACTCCAGTTTCCTCCCCTGTCTTATGGGAATAATCTTCATGGGCTCATTGTAAAGATTAAAGTAGTAAAAGTGTGTGAAGACACATAGTACAGGGCCTCGCCCAAAGATGCCCCACCACAAAGTCGTTCCTTCTGCTCCCAGAGAACCTGCAGGGCTTTGAGGCCTTGGCTGTGCTGCAGCTTCTCCCAGCCCCCACTCCAGCCACACAGTGATCAAGGGATGGGAAAATCACTCTGTTCAAACAGGTGTCACTGTTCTAAACCTACAGTCTCATTTCCTGATCGTGTCTTAATCTGCTCGTCGGTGGTGAAAGTTGATTTCTTGCACATTCTTATATCAGTGGGAATTTCTGCCCTTGGCTGACAGGCATTATGGGCTGGCTTTGACATACAGCCCTACAGGGCCTGAACAGCCCCTATTCTTTTCCAGTCCTGAAAGGGAGCTTTGTGCCAAGGATTCATTAAACTGCACTGCACAGCCCCTTCATAAATGGGGCTCAATAATGAACAGTCGATTTAACTGGAAAAGCTGCTGGAGCTGTTAAATTAAAGGGAAATAAAGTGCACTTTAGGCTCAGTCTGCCAGAAGAAATGGCGACCTAAAAGGAAAATCTTCATTTTTATTGAATTGCAGTTTTTTAAAAAGTCTAAAATGTCCAGGAAGCTTCCTTGTGACAGGCAGCGAGACATAAAAGCTCAGAATGCAGGCTTGGGATAGTGGCTTGCTTTTTGTTCACTAGAGTCATCTCAAAGTGAGTCGTGGTCTCTTAGAGGTTGTGGAGGAATGATCTAATTTTGAGAAGGAAATATGAGGGACTCTGCAATATGCCACAAGGAGGGTGTATAAAAGAAACAATTAAACAATTGTCTCGAACAATTTTGTTTAAGATTGGGGTTTCTCCTTCATTCTTTAAACATTTGAAGGACCAAAAGCCACTCTTTTCAGTTTTTTTCCACTACTTCAGGGATAAGGAATCTCTCTCGGAGGAAATCCAATTGTTTTTTTCTCACACTACAACTCAGAACCATATTCAATTTGAGTATTTTGCTCCAAAATCTGACTTAGTGAATTCACTTTTAGACTTGAGAATTTCAAAAGTGTACACAATTACTCCAAACGATGTTCTCTTCAACTTTGAGTTTCATCATGGCGAGACAGAACTTCTACTAGCACATGCTGAAAGGTTGAGGTTTCCAACAGCTCCCATGTGCAAGGAGCAAAAGCCACCATGCTTTGGCAGATGAAACAGTCATGGTGTGATCTTAGTTCTTCTCGCTTAAGCTGCCACAAGCTGCACTTCTTCTTCACATGCACCTCTCTCCTTGTCTGTTTCCAAATAATTTTCCATAGAGTCAGATCGAGGGTGTGTTACAGCTTTTATTCCCCCAGTCAAGGCCTTTTCATGTTTTCCTCATTATGAATCTTTTTATCATCAAAAATGACAGACACATCATGGAGAATTTAAAGAGAAATCTGAAAATCTGTGTGAAAAAAATAAAGTCCCCCTTCTACTCTCGTTATGTAGGGTCACTTGAACCCAAACACAAATTTTCATTTGCAAAGGTATACAGAAATGGTAAAACATTTATGCTTTCTTTATACAAATTGCTCTTTTTTTTTTTTTTTTTTTCACTTTGAATTCTAAGCCATTGATTTAAGTTTTAAGATGTGGCATCAGGTAATTCAAAGTCATCTTGAAAATACTCTGAAGTTGAAAAAAGTTGTCCACATCTTCCTTTTTAATAGTAAGTATGGCAACTCACTAAATTGCATTATCTTATCCTTCATCCATTTACCATTAATGAGGCATGGTTGATCAGTGGAAATCATGGGCTCTCTACATCATGAAATTATGGGTTCATAATAAAACTGCTGCCCGTGACAACTTCTAGGAGGGATCTTGCCCAGTGCCAGCCCTCAGAGTTACCAGGCTCTTCACCTGCACCAGAGCAACTCAGATTGTTATATTCACTGTCCATTGAAAATTGCCAGAGTCCATCCCATTGCACAAGAAATAAAAGCAAGAATCAATAACTGGGATAGATTCAAACTAAATAGCTTTCTCTCAGCAAAGGAAACTATCAACAATGCGAAGAGAGAGCCTACAGAGTGGGAGAAAATCTTTGCCACTCATACTTCAGATAGAGCACTAATCTCCAGAATACATAAAGAACTCAAAAAACTCTACACCAAGAATACAAATAACCCAATCAACAAATGGGCTAAGGAAATGAACAGACACTCCACAGAAGAAGATCTACAAGCAGTCAACAGATGTATGAAAAAATGTTCACCACCTTTAGTAATAAGAGAAATGCAAATCAAAATTACACTAAGATTCCATCTCACCCCAATTAGAATGGCGATTATCAAGAATACAAGCAACAATAGGTGTTGCAGAGGATGTGGGGAAAAAGGTACACTCATACATTGCTCGTGGGGCTGCAAATTAGTGCAGCCACTCTGGAGAGCAGTGTGGAGATTCCTTAGAAAACTTGGAATGAAACCACCATTTGACCCAGTTATCCCACTCCTTGGCCTATACCCAAAGGACTTAAAATCAGCATACTACAGAGATACAGCCACATCAATGTTCATAGCTGCTCAATTCACAATAGCCAGATTGTGGAACCAACCTAGATGCCCTTGAATTGATGAGTGGATAAAGACACTGTGATATACACACACACACACACACACACACACAATGGAATGTTACTCAGCTATAAAGAATAATAAAATTATGGCATTTGCAGGCAAATGCATGAAATTGGAGAATATCATGCTAAGTGAGATAAGCCAATCTCAAAAAAACAAAGGACGAATGATCTCACTGATAAGCGGATGATGACACATAATGGGGGGTAGGAGGGGGGAAAGAATGGAGGAAGGAGGGACTGTATAGAGGGAAAAGAGGGGTGGGAGGGGTGGGGGAAAGAAAAAAATAACAATGAATCAAACATCATTACCCTATGTAAATGTATGATTACCCAAATGGTATGCTGTTACTCCATGTACAAACAGAAACAACATGTATTCCATTTGTTTACAATAAAAATAAATTAAAATTTTAAAAAAAAATTGCCAGAGTCCAGAATGGCTATGTCACCCTTTGTGACTTTGTGTACCTAATTAGAGCTTTTGACATTTAGCTATGGGGTGAATATTCATTAGGAAATACGCATATGACCAGTTTAAATTTTACATATGGCATCCACCATTCAAAAGCACTTTTCCAGTCATGACTTACCCCTAAACAAACTATCACTAGCCTACTCAACAAACAATTAACCTTATGAGAGGATAAGAGCATTTTCCAGATCTGCACTGATGAGCCACAGTCAGAACACAAGTTAGAGAATGATGATAATGTTACAGCTGATATGGAGCAAAATGCCTGGGAGGGTGATGGTGATCAGAATCCACCCACAGGCAGAAGGAGCATCTGGATTATAGCACTGAATGGAGAAAAATGTGCCTTTTGTCCTTTCTGAGAAAAGACAAAAAAAAAAGGTATCTCAGTGCCTCACACAGAGTAGGACAGATAGAGATTTAATAAATATTTGAAAATGGAGTAAATGAAAGGGAAGAAGAAAGAAAAGATAAAGAAAGGTGGGGGAAAAGGAATGTGAGACAAGGGAGGTATAACGCAAACCCAGGGAAAATTGGAAACAATACAATAACTTTCTTCAAGTAATCAAAGTCCATCATTTGAGAAAGAGAAATTTGTTCTTTTAGGTCAATTCCTTAACTGAGAAAGATGAATAAAAAGGTATGAGAGAGTATCCCTTTTTCCTCACATCCTGGCCAAAATTTATTGTTGCTTGTCTTCTTGATAATTGCCATTCTGTCTGTAGCAAGATGAAATCTCAGTGTAGATTTGATTTGTATTTCTCTAATTGCTAGTGTTATGGTTTAGATGTTAGATGTCCCCCAAAAACTCACACATGGAAAATGCAGGGAGGCTCAGAGGAGAAATGATTGTGTTGTAAGAGTCTTAACCCAATCAGTGAATGAATCCCTGATGGGATTAATTGAAGTGGTAGGGTGTGGCTGGAGGAGGAGGTGGAAATTGAGGCGTGGCTACAGGGTATATATTTTGTATCTGGAGAGTGGAGGCTCTCTCTCTCTCTCTCTCTCTCTCTCTCTCTCTCTCGCTCGCTCTCCTTCCTGAGCCGCTTCCCTCTGCCAATCTCTCCTGCCATGATGTTCAGCCTCACCTCAAGCCCCAAGGAATGGAACTGGGCTTCTATGGACTAAGACCTCTGAAACAGTGAGCCTTCAAATAAACCTTTTCTCCTCTATAATTGTGCTGGTCAGATCATTTAGTCACAGCAGTGAAAAAGCTGACTAAAACACTAGAGATGTTGAACATTTTTTTTTTATATATTCATTGATCAATTGTATTTATTCTTTTGTGAAGTGTCTGTTCAGTTCCTTAGCCCATTTATTGACTGGATTATTTGGTTTTTTTGGTGTTAAGTTTTTTGAGTTCTTTACGTATCCTGGAGATTGGAGATTAGTGCTCTATCTGAGGTACATGTGGTAAAAATTTTCTCCCATTCTGTAGGCCCTCTTTTCATGTTCTTGATTGTTTCCTTTTCTGAGAAGACACTTTTCAGTTTGAAACTATCCCATTTATTGATTTTTTAATTTTACTTCTTGCACTTTAGGAGTCTTGTTAAGAAATCAGATCTCAGGTCGACATGGTGAAGATTTGGGTCTACTTTTTCTTCTAGTATTCCAGGGTCTCTGTTCTAATGCCTACCTCTTTGATCCACTTTGAGTTGATTTTTGTGCAGGATGAGAGATAGGAGTCTTACTTCATTTTATTACATGGGGATTTCCAATTTCCCCAGCACCTTGTGTTGAATAGAGCATCTTTTTTTCAGTGAATGTTTTGGTATCTTTGTCTAATATGAGATAACTAACTGTATTTATGGGGTTTGTCTCTGTGTCTTCTATTCATTGGTCTACATGTCTGTTTTGGTGCCAATACCATGCTGCTTTTGTTACTATAACTCTGTAGTATAGTCCAGTATTGTGATGCCTCCTGCTTCTGGTGGGATTGCTAATTGGTGCAACCATTATGGAAAGCAGTATGGAGAGTCCACAGGAAACTTGGAATGGAACCACCATTTTACCCAGCTATCCCACTCCTCAGTTTATAGCCAAAGGACTTAAAATCAGCATACTACAGTGATGCAGGCACAATGTTTATAACAGTTCAACTCAAAATAACTAAACTATGGAACCAAGCTAAGTGCCCTTCAACAGATGAATGGATAAAGAAAACGTGGCATATATACACAATGAAATATTACTCAGCCTTAAAGAAGAATGAAATTATGGCATTTGCCAGTAAATGGATGGAGCTAAAGAATATCATGCTAAGCAAAACAAGTCAATCCCCAAAAAACCAAAGGCCAACTCTTTTCTCTGATAGGTTCATGCTAATTCACAATAAGGGGGAGGTCTAGGGAAAAATAGGGTTACTTTAGATTAGGTACAGGGAAGTGAAGGGAGGGGAGGGAGTTTGGGGGAGGAAGGATAATAGAATGAATCAGACATCATTAGTCTTTGTAAATATATGACTACAGGACTGGTATGATTCTACATCATGTACAACCAGAACGACAAGTTGTACTCCATTTATATATGATGTGTCAAAATGCATTCTACTGTCATGTGTAACTAATTAGAACAAATTAAAAAGTCACTTCTTCCATATTCTTACAACTAACAGTAATCACTCCTTCCTCTCTAAACTCTTCCAATCCCTTTTCATTATCTCTTTACCATCATTAACTTTCTGCCTCTTTGTTTCCATATTTAATCCCCCACATAATCATAAAGGTCAAAGGGGCAAGGTCCACACCTTATTCATCTCTATCGAAAGTGCTTAACAAAATGTCTTTCACATACTAAGCACTCCAGCTGAATTAAAGGAATGTTTGAGTTAGGAAAGGAGAGAAACTCACTAGAGACAACTCCAGGAGTCCAGAGCCCTAGTTTACTAATAACTAACTATATGACCTTGGACTTAAGGTTGTCAGTATGTTCATTTGCAAAGTTAGAAGAATGGGTTGAACCAGTTCTTTGTTGTTGTTGTTGTTGTTGTTTTAAATAGACTGTTACTCATTAGTTGGGTGTAAAATTAATTTGGAGGTTAGCATTTTTTGTAAATCAAATAAAAAATAATATATCAAAAAAAGCTATGAGAAAAATTTTAAACCAATACCATGAAGAAATCCCTCACAGAACTATGTAGAAGGAGATCAGTCATCTCAGAAGTCTGGGATTTTCCTGAATTAAAGGTAATCCAACATTAGTTCAAGGACAACATCCCAGGTATTTTGTGGAATTGATACAAATAAGAGATATTTCTTTGACATCTAATACTGATAAATATTTTGCAAACACATTGTTCTCTCTGCTTCTCCCCTTTCATTGATTCTGCATAACAGTGCCTACTACCCCTACCTTTGCACGGATGAGACAAGAGCACACAAGAAGGCCCACTAATCAAATGTTCTATGTCACGCTGACAAGCTGTAAAATAAAATACGTTCTAAGGTTCTGGTTCCAGGTGTGCTAGAGAAAATGCACACCACTCTGTGTCCCACTGAATACAACTATCCAACCTGGAGAGCACCCATGGGGTAGCTTACAAGGACTCTGAGGAGCAAACAGCAGCAGGTGGGTTGGGGAAGACCAGACTCAGAATTGCCACCGAATCAGCAGGAAGCCTACCATTTTCTTGCTTCAACTCTTGCCAGCCTGGGCTCATAGCCTGAACCAGAAAGTGAACAGTGGCATGGACAGAGAGAGCACAAGAAAATGCCTCTTGTGAGCATCTCATTCAAAGAGAGTGGAGGAAATCCCACTTTTCTTTTTTTCTTTTCTTCATTCTTCCATGCCCAAACCTCCAAAAAATCTTTCAGTGGTGATAGTAGCACCAAGAGCTGTCAGAGCAGCAATAGGGAACCTGTAGACATATGAAATTTTGAAAGAAGCAATTTTTCCTCCTAATCTAAGAAAACATGTTGTTTAAAGGATAGAATGAACCCTATTGCTTTCTTTATCTCTGCCCTTCCACCTGATCCTGAAAGTGGGTACAACCACAGCAGAGTAGCATTAAGTAAAACCCACCTTTGGGCCAAAGGAATGAAAATAGAAAAGTGCCAGAAAGATTATGGAGAGGAGGAAACTGTAAATAACTTATACTAAAAAACAAGAAAGTTCTCAAATCATTAATATACTTTCACTTTTAAAAAGCTAAAAATAAATAAGAGCAAAATAAGCCCAAAGCAAGCACAACGAATTAAACAAAAATTAAAACAAAAATCAATGAAATTGAAAAGAGAAAAACAATAGAGAATATCACTGAAACCAAAAGATAGTCCTTTAAAAGTTGTAAAAACTTGGCAAAGCTCTAGCAAAAAAAGTAGATAGTATAAGAAAAAAATAGACCAATACTCTCCAAGAACACAGACACACAAAAAAAATCATTTATAAAATATTAGGGAATTGAATTCAGTAATGTTCGACAAATAATAAGTATCATGACCAAATGGGATCTCAGAAGAAAAAAACACATTGTCAGTGAGTTGATAAATAAAATGCATTTGATGGTACTTTACATCAATTCATGGTAAGAACTGATGAATGATATCTATGAAAAAACTACAGGTGTCATCATCCTTATCATAAAGATGAAAGGCTGAGATTGCAAAGGAAGTGAAGAAATGCACTGAGGCACCATTTCCACTCAACATTGCACTGGAAACACTCTCCAGTGCATTAAAGCATGAAAATGACACAGAACCCATGTTAATTGGGAAGGTTCTGATTTGACTACAAAAAAAAAATAATAGTCTACATAGGAAATTCCAGTGAATCTTAAGATTCCAGGCCATCTTTGGGACCTGGTGGGCTCCCGAGGTTGCGCTTCCTGTTTGGCCTTGTGACCTCCGCTGACTCCGGGAGCCGCCAGGCGGACACCGGGACACACCAGAAGCAGGGAGATGGAGTTGGTGACCTTTGAGGATGTGGCTGTGAACTTCACCCTGGATGAGTGGGCTTTGCTGGATTCCTCCCAGAAGAAGCTCTACCAAGATGTGATGCAGGAAACCTTTAGGAGCCTGGTCTCTCTAGGAGAAGAAAGAAGCAACCAGACCAATGAAGATGCATACAAAAATCCTGGGAGATATCTAAGAAATCAAGTGTTGGGGAGACTCTGTGAAGGTAGTGTACACGGAGACATCTTCAGTCAAACTCCAGATTATATTGAGAACAATACAAGTCTCTCTGGTGTAAAACCATATGAAAGCTTTCTGTGTGGAGAAGTCCTCATTGGTGATTCATCACCAAATGTGCTCCTCAGGACTCACACTGAACATATACCATATGAATATCAGCAACATGAGAAGGCCGTTATTTATTACCAATGCTTGCAGAAGCATGGAAAGACCCATACTGGAGTGGAACACCATGAATATAAGCAATGTGGGACAATTTTAACTTGTCCCAGTTCCCTTCCAATACATGAAAGGATTGACACTGGAGAGAAACCATATATATGTACACCATGTGGTATAGCCTTCACTAATCACAGTACTCTTCGATACCATGAAAGGGTTCACAGTAGCAGAAAACCCTATGGATGTCAGCAATGTGGGAAAACCTTTAGTTGTTTCAGTAGCTTGGAAAGACATGAGCAAAATCACAATGGAAAGAAACCCTATGGATGTAAGCAATGTGAAAAAGCCTTTTTTTCTTTGAGTCACTTGCGAAGACATGAACAAACTCACAACAGACAGAAACCTTATGTATGTGAGCAATGTGGCAAAGCCTTTCATTTTCCCTGTTCCCTCAGAAAACATGGAAGAACTCACACTGGAGAGAAACCCTATGTATGTATAGATTGTGGGAAAGCCTTCAGTGACTCTAGTTCTTTTTACAGACATAAAAGAACTCACACTGGAGAGAAACCCTATGTTTGTGAACTATGTGGAAAAGCATTCAGTTGTTTCAGTACCCTTAAAGTACATGAAAGAAGTCACACTGGAGAGAAGCCCTATGTATGTGAACACTGTGGAAAATCACTCAGTTGTCTCAGTTCCCTTAAATTACATGAAACAATTCACACTGGAGAGAAACCCTACGTATGTAAGCAATGTGGAAAGGGCTTTAGTTATTCCAGTTCCTTCCGAACCCATGGAAGAACTCACAATGGAGAGAAACCATATGTATGTATGCATTGTGGCAAAACCTTTAGTTATTCTTTTTCCCTTAAATATCATGAAAAAACTCACACTAGAGAGAAACCCTCTATCTGCAAGGAGTTTGGAAGAACCTTTAGTTCCTTCTGTTATATTAAAATATGTGAAGGAATAAACAATGGAGAGAAATCCTATGTGTGTAAGGAATGTGGAAAAGCATTCAGTCAAACCAGTCATATCATCAGACATCAAAGAACTCACACTGGCGAGAAACCCTACGTGTGTAAGGACTGTGGGAAAGCCTTCAGTGACTCTAGTTCCTGTCACAGGCATAAAAGAACTCACACTGGAGAGAAACCCTTCATATGTGAACAATGTGGAAAAGCATTCACTTGTTTCAGTTCCCTTAAATTACATGAAAGAATTCACACTGGAGAGAAACCTTATGCCTGTGAACAATGTGGAAAAGCATTCAGTTGTTTCAGTTCCCTTAAATTACATGAAAGAACTCACACTGGAGAGAAACCCTATGTATGTCAACAGTGTGGAAAATCCTTTGGTTATTCTGGTTCCTTTCGAGACCATGCAAAAATTCACAGTGGAATAAAACCCTATGTCTGTAAACAGTGTGGGAAAGCCTTTAGTTACTCTAGTTCTTTTCGAAAACATGAAAGAACTCACACTGGAGAGAAGCCCTATGTATGTATGCAGTGTGGGAAAGCCTTTAGTTCTTCCTTTTCTCTTCAAAATCACGAAAGAACTCACACTAGAGAGAAACCCTCTATACGCAAGGAGTATAGAAAAGCCTTTAGTTCTTCCCGTTACATTAAAAGACGTGAAAGAACACGTACTGGAGAGAAACCTTACATATGTAAGGAGTGTGGAAAAGCATTCAGTCGGTCCAGTCATGTTCTCAGACATCAAAGAACTCACACTGGAGAGAAACCCTATGTTTGTAAGCAGTGTGGAAAAGGCTTTAGTTCTTCCAGTTATATTAAAATACATGAAAAAATACATGAAAAAACACATACTGGAGAAAAATCCCATGCATATAAGCACTGTGGGAAAGCTTTCATTCAGTCCAGCTATGTTCTCATAGATGAAAGAACTCATGAGAAAGTAACCCTGACCAAAGACTGTGATAAGACTTCTTTCTTAAATTTTTTATCAGACATGAACAGTGGAGAGAACTTGTATTAATGAAAAGCATTTGAGGATGCCTGCAGTCATTTTGTTTAGTATATACATATAAATGAACATAGCACGGAGAGAAACATGGGACAGAAGAGATGTGCAAAGGCCTTTAGTTGACCCATGTAAAAGTATTTGCACTGAACAAAAAGGCTGGGAATGTGAAAAGTACAAGAAAGTTGTCCTTTAAAAGGAACAGATTGTGTCCTCTGAAAAAGCCTTTTTGGACTGGAATTCTAAAGGTGTGATTTACTATGAAGACCTTGATGCAAAATAATTTTGAGTAGAATGCTCCAGAAAATGCACTACCTGAAGGAAATGTACTAGTCATGAATTGATTGTGCTCATCAGTGACTTTTTTTTTTCCTTTTGGCATCTTTTTTTACATATAGTGTTTATTTTCCCAAGTGAATGCAAGCTCTGAAGGGCATGGGCATGTTTTATAAATATTTCTGCCTCCTAAGTTCCAAATCCTCAGGGGAGTGCTCACTTCTGGAGGGATGAGAGTGAACAGCTCTGAGCCAGGCCCTGGGGACTCGGGTCTGAGTCATCTCTGCCTCTGATGACTGCCAGCACCCAGTAAGTCTCTTAACTACCTTGGGCCTCACATGAAATAGAGGCGAGGCTTTGTTCTACCAAACTCTTAAACAGCAGGATGGATAAGAAAAAGCTTTAGTGAGGCAAGATGCAAAATGAGAGGAATTGATATTGTTCTTTTTCATCAGGCAGAAGTGGTTATACAGAGTTGGAATGTTCTTGGTAGAAAATGAGTGACACAGGAATTCAGGTACTTCAAGTAGACATTGAGATTTCAACCAAAGAGATTCAAGTTTAGAAAATACCCTGAATTTCTTATTTTGTTTTAGTCGTCTGCCCACTTAGGCTTGGCTCCACTTTGGCCTGATGTAAATTTACTTTTTAAATCTTTGGTTTGGTTTACAAGTGAGTAAAGTACTCTAGTTTGAACCATAATGGAACCTAAACACTCAGAGTCTCTCTCCATCAGTGAGGGTGAACTTCTTCAGGGACCAACTGGAGATTGGGTAGAAGAGGCCTGCATCCTGAGTGTCAGTGACCACAGGTGGTTGAAGTCTCCCTTGGCCCAGGTGATGAAGGTCAGGAAAGTGGGAGGATCCTGTGCTACTTCCCTCTTACTATAGCTTTAGCTTGGGCTCCAACTAACCTGGGTAAAGTTGACTGCTGTCCACTCTAGGGAGGGTGCTACAAATGGAGATGATCTCAGTAACAAACCAGTCTGCCCTTTTCACTGACTGCAAGTCTCTGCTTAGGGTGGCTCCATTGAGATGTTTCTGCCTGACTTGAATTGTGGGACTGGCATGGTGGAGCCATGGCTGAGTTCCCCGGAGTGACTACTACCATGGTGTTGTAGCTCTTGTCTAGTGTGACTGTCTTAGGGATCTGGCAGACCGAGAATGGGGTGGCCAGGATATCCAGATTATCCACTAGGAAATCCTTAATATCCCAACACATGGCATTGCTGGATATCTTGAAAGTGTGTTCATCCTCATTATCTGGGTAATCTGTGAGGCTGCCCTTGGTGTGGCCCTAGACGGCCAGGATCCGGGGTGATCATAGCGGCCATCTTTGCACTCTTGTACCATTATGGCAAGAGGAAGCTGCAGAATCCTCAGGTTTGACGCAGTCCCCACTGGCACAGTGTCTACTGCCCCTGGAAACCTGTGTGGCCATGTTGCTCCTCATGAAGAACAAGAGCCTGCAGCCCTGAGAGAAACTGGCACTCCTGCAATTTCTTCTCTCCAACTCATGCACTGGTGCGAGTGGAGGTGCTTCAGTGGCACTCTGCCTCCTGCTGAACTGCGCATCTTTCCACAGGGGGATCGATCATGTGTGAACCAAGTGGGCTGATTGCAGTGTGATGAGGCAGAGCATTTCCTGTCTTGAAGGAGATGGTGACTGGAGCTGCTGGGCTCAGCTGAAGAAGAGTAGACAGTCCTGAATGACTGAGGAAATGTTTCTCGGGGAGTTAAGCACCTTACATACTTCTTAGACGGTGATTTCTTCAGAGAGCTGGGAACATCGCATGCCCAGAGTTCATGCTTCCATTGGCGAACACATTGCTTGAGGGTCTAGGCCAGGAGGTTGTGTCCTACTTTATGACCCAGGCCGCCTGACCCAGTCCGCACTCTCAAACACACAGTCCTTAACTCCCAGGCTGCTACACAAAATGCCCACTCTGCCTGTCTTTGTAAACCCCAGGCAATGGGAAGACCACAGAAGGCCCCGGCCCTCTGCAGTGTGGTACAGGTAAAAGGAAAGGGCTCCAGTGACTCATTCTTAATGGAGATCTCTACCCTGCGTTTGTCTAGTTTTTACTTATGAAAGTAAAGTTGTGGGCTGGGGTTGTGGCCCAGCAGTAGAGCGCTCGCCTAGCGTGCGTGAGGCCCTGGGTTCGATCCTTAGCACCACATAAAAATAAAATAAAGGTATCGTGTCCACCTACCAAAAAAAAAAAAAAAAAAAGATTCCAAAACCAATAAAGGAGTTTAACAGCTTTGGATGGGTAAATGGATAAATGAAATGTGTACATCAACACAGTGGAATACACCTCAGCAATAAAAAGAGCATACTGTTGATATACACAGCAGCCAGGATGAATCTCAAGGCACTGTGCTCAGTGAAGGAAGCTAATCTCAAAAGTTCACATATTTTATGGTTCCACTTCTATGTTGTCACCAAAGACAAAGCTGGGGTGATAAAGAAAGGATCGGCAGTTGCCATAGGATAGAGGAGTATTTTCGTCAGCTTTTTCACTGCACTGACTAAAAGACCCAAACAGAACAATTGTAGAGGAGGAAAAGTTTACTGGAGGGCTCACAGTTTCAGAGGTCTCAGTCCACAGTCAGCCAGCTCTATTCCTCCCAGCTGGAGGTGAGGCAGAGAACATTGTGGCAGAAGAGTGTGGCAGAGGGGAGCAGCTCACATGATGATCAGGAAGCAGAGAGAGAAACCGCACTCACCAGATACAAACATAGACCCCAAAGCCACACCCCAAGGCCCCACCTCCCCCAGTTATCACTGGGTTAATCCCATCAGGGAATTAACTCTGATTGGGTTAAGATTCTCACAACCCAATAGTTTCTTTTCTAATCTTTCTTGCATTGTCTCACATGGGAGTTTCTGGGGGACACCTCACATCCAAACCACAACAAGGGGCATAAGGCAAAAGCAGTTTAGGGGGCGATGGAACCATTCCGTATGCTGATTTTTATCATTACATTCATCTATACATGTGTTAAAATTCAGAGAACTAAGGACTTTCGTCCAAAATATACAAAGACCTCTTGAAACTCAACAATAAGAACATGAATAACGTGATTTTAAAATGCATGAAAGACTTGCGCAAACACCTCGGAAGGAAGACATACAGATGGCACATAAGCATATAAAGAATTCAACAATATATGCCATTACAGGACTGTAAATTAAAATAGCAATAAACTACCACTACAAAACTATTAGAATTTTATACTATGTCAATTTAATTTAATTTAATTTGGGGATTGAATTAAGGGGCACTTAACCATTGAGCCACATCCCCACATCATATTTTAATTAAAGACAGGGTCTCACTGAGCTGCTTAGTACCATGCAGTTGCTGAGGCTGCCTTTGAACTGAATTTAAATTGTATGTATTACTTTCTATCATTATATCCCACATATTATGTAAAATTATACTTACAAAATAAATTATATTATATATTCTAGCTTCCCATCTTCAGAAATATACCTATATAATTATGAAATTAAAAATATGTGGTTTTTTTGTGGTTTTATTTTTTTGTTTGTTTTATTTTGGTTTTTTTTGTTGGTACCAGGGCTTAAACCCAGGGGTGCTTAACCACTGAGCCACATCCCCAGTGATGTGGGAAGTTTTGCTATGACTGAAATTCAGTAAAAATAGGAAAGACCAATGAATCTTAATTACCATTGCTCATGTCTTGATGTTCTGTTAATGACCCAAAAATATTTAAATGATTAATCAAACAAATATGCAATCATTGATTATTTATTATGCATCTATCCCATAAAAGTTATTTTTCTTGTCTTTGGTTATTAGAATCAATATTTTTCATATTTTTCATATAATTTTTGTACCATATTTTATAGTAATTATGTAAGTATATAAAATACAACTGTATTCTAAGTATTCAAGTCCTTCAACCAAAAGAAGGAACACTCCTGTAGGTAAAAACCTGAATTAATTATGAGTTCCATAGAGGGCAAATGTACCCCATGGAGACACATGGGCATCTCAGTAAGATGGTGTTGGTAAGAATTTATTATGGAATCGGCATGTGTTAAAAACTTTGGGGAAATTTAAGGAAACAGGGCTTTGCTGTGATTGAACCTGTAAGGAAGTAAGAACAAGTCAATGATTGAGTATTTTAATAAATCTCATCTAGAAAGAAAGAAAACTAACTTTTGCTAAAGTAATATTATTGAAGACATAGCAGTCTTGCACATTATCCAAGGAAGTAGATGTGTGTTCATTCTTGTAGTTTGGGCAATGTTCAGGTTTTATCTGTATTCAGACACAACTATGGTGTTGTCTGATTTATGTCTTGATCCATCATGATCACAGAGTAGCCTTGCTTGATACTGAAGTTCTGCTAACGTGTTTATGTTTAACAGGAGAGCACCAAGGCCTCACTGTGGAGTACCAGGCCTCTCCTGGTGACTGTAAATCCTCATTGATGGAACCAAGTCAGCTCATGGATAGCAGGTACTGCTTTTCTCTTTCTCATAGATTTATGAAATTTAAATCTAATTTCACTAAAATGTATTTTTTTTAATTTTAAATAAAAAATAGTTGTTACTATATATTAAAAGAAGTTCTTTGGAGGATCTAAAATATTTATGTAATAAAATCAAGTAGCAAAACCCAAATTACAATTAGTATATGTCAAAAAATTAAATCAAAATTATTTAAGCAAAGCTAAATCTCTATTCAATTTTTAACAATATAACATCTTAGTAAACATTCTTGGTGAAATAATTCAAAATTCTAATGTTCAAAAACTTATACTCCTTTCAAAATGGCTATTATTGAGGATACAAGCAATAAATGTTGGCGAGGATGTGGGGAAAAAGAACACTCATATATTGTTAGTGGGACTGCAAATTGGTGCAACCACTATGGAAAGCAATATGGAAAACTGCTCAGAAAACTTCGAATAGAACCACCATTTGACCCAGCTATCCCACTCCTTGGTTTATACCCAAAGGACTTAAAATCAGCCTACTACAGTGACGCAGCCACATCAATGTTTATAGCAGCTCCATTCACAATAGCTAAACTATGAAACAACCTAGGTGCCCTTCAACAGATGAAGGGATAAAGAAAATGTGGTACATATACACAATGGAATATTACTCAAACTTAAGAATGAAATGATGGGGTTTTCAAGATGGCGGCCTAGAGGGTGGCTGCATTTCATGTTGCTCCAGGACTCAGGATTCAAAAGAGGAGATATTGAGAGACTTGGGACCAACTCAAAGCAGCCGGGTGAGTCTCTCCCATTGGGAGGCGTCCTGGATGGGATGGTAGTCCCGGAACGCAGGGAACTTTGTGAAATAGAGCTGCCGGCGAGACACACCTCCCCCTGCTGGAGCAGTGAACTCAGACAACTGGGAGCGTCGTAGAGGAGGCCACTCAGCACAGCGCTGGGACTCGGAGCAACCACTGGGGCTCCGGTGGCTGCCCAGGAAAGGAGCAGCGAGGAGAGCTGTGTGGACTCAGAACACCGGGGCCTGCCCTGAGGAGGAGGAGGAGGAGCGTGGCCGCTTGGATTTGGAGTGACTGCACCAGAGCTACAGGGGGTTGCCAGAGGAGGAGCGCTGCGGCGAGCTGTTTGGACTCAGAGCGACCGCTTCTGAACACCGGGGCCTGCACTGAGAACGAGGAGGAGGAGGAGTGTGGCCCCTTGGATTCGGAGTGGCTATACCAGAGCTACAGGCGGTTGCCAGAGGAGGAGCTGCGTGGCGAGCTGTTTGAACTCAGACCACTTCTGAACACTGGGGTCTGCCCGGGGGAGTAGGAGGAGTAGGAGGAGGAGCACAGCGGGTCGTTTGGACTCGCAGTGACTGCATTAGAGCTCCAGGCGGCTGCTCAGAGGAGGAGGTGATTGGTGAGTTGATTGGACTTAAAGCGACCACTCCTGAACACAGGGGGGCTGCCTGAAGGAGAAGCGCAGTGGGTCGCTTGGTCTCAAGTGGCCGCACCAGAGCTCCAGGTGGCTGCCTGGAGGAGGCGTGCAGCGGTTCACGTGGATTCAGAGTCAATCAGAGTGACCGCTCCTGAACACCCAGGGGGTTACCTGGAGGAGGAGGAGGAACGGGGAGGATCACTTCGACTTGGAGTGATTGATTGCTCAGGGCTACGGGTGGTTGGTGGGAGGAGGAGGCACGCAGTGAGTTTCTTGGATGCCTAGTGACCGCACTGGAATACTGGGCGGCTGTCTGGTGGAAGAGGCGAGTGGTGGGTCTCTGGGACTCAGAGCGATTGTACGGGGCCCCAGGTGGCTGCTCAGAGGAGGGGCCGCATAGCCAGGTGATTAGGTGCACAGCAGGGTCCCAGGATCTAGGAGGCTTCTTGGTAGAAGAGCTGCATAGAGACACACTTAGGGGTGGACCGAAGGTTCCAGGACTGCGGGCAGATTCTCTGAGGAGGGGCAGCCTAAGGAGATTCATCTGCGAAGGGTGAGGCTCCCAGGCCCAGGAGGTAGGGCCGGGCCCCTGGGAACGTTGCAGAGGAAGGCAGCCCAGCCCAGGCGGTAGCTGTAAATTGAGGGGAACCTCTAGGATGGAACTGACCAGCGAGAATTCCCCACCGGGTGAGTCTTCCCTGCTGGGTGAGGTTTCAACACAAGGACGATAAAACCAGAGACTCAGGCCCAAACAGGCCTTGTCTCAGCCCGCAGCCTAGTTCCCCTTTGGATGACCATTGGGCAACAAGTGGAGGCACCTCTGCCCACTAGCAGGAAATATACCCCACCTGAAGGCCACCACTCCTAGAGAGGCAGCTTCCTTGTGGAGTACCGCATAATCAACTTCCTCCAAGACTTCAGCCTACTGAAGGCTAAGAGGGGATATATATAGAAATCTTCAGGGACATTGTAAGTCAATAGAGGAAATCTGCAATATCTCAGCAGTCCACTGATACCTGAACAATATGAGAAAACAAGGAAAGAAAATGCTGCAAACAAATCTAGATGTTGCATCAATAAAACCCAATGACAGCATGGCAGAAGAAATGACAGAAACGGAGTTCAGAATGTACATAATTAAAATGATCAGGGAAGCAAACGATGAGATGAAAGAGCAAATGCACACACTGAATGATGAGATGAAAGAGCAAATGCAAGCATTGAATGATCGCACCAATCGACAGTTAAAAGAGCAAATACAGGAAGCAAAAGATCATTTCAATAAAGAGTTAGAGATATTGAAAAAAAAAACCAAACAGAAACCCTTGACATGAAGGAAGCAATAAACCAAGTTAAGAACTCCATAGAAAGCATATCCAATAGGATAGAACACCTGGAAGACAGAACCTCAGACATTGAAGACAAAATATTTAAGCTTCAAAGCAAAGTTGAACAAACAGAGAAGATGGTAAGAAATCATGAGCAGAATCTACAAGAACTATGGGATATCATGAAAAGGCCAAATTTAAGAATTATTGGGATTGAGGAAGGCCTAGAGACACAAACCAAAGGAATGAACAATCTATTCAATGAAATAATATCAGAAAATTTCCCAAATCTGAAGAATGAAATGGAAATTCAGGTTGAAGAGGCTTATAGGACTCCAAATACACAAAATTACAACAGACCCACACCAACGCACATTATAATGAAAATACCTAACATACAAAATAAAGACAGATTTTTAAAGGCTGTGAGAGAAAAGAACCAAATTACATTCAGGGGAAAACCAATACAGATATCAGCAGATTTTTCAATCCAGACCCTAAAAGCTAGAAGGGACTGGAACAACATTTCTCAAGCCCTGAAAAAAATGGATGCCAACCAAGAATCTTATACCCAGCAAAACTTACCTTCAAATTTGATGATGAAATAAAATCCTTCCATGATAAACAAAAGCTAAAAGAATTTCCAAAAAGAAAGCCACCATAACAGAATATTCTCAGCAAAATATTCCATGAGGAAGAGATGAAAAACAAAGAAGCAAATCAGCAAAGGGAGGAATTATCCTAAAGGAATTGTCAAATAAAGGAGAAACCAAGTCGTGTCAAATAAATAAATAAATAAATAAAATTTAAAAAATGAACCAAATGACTGGGAAACCAAATCATATCTCAATAATAACCCTGAATGTTAATGGCCTGAATTCATCAATCAAAAGACATAGACTGGCAGATGGGATTAAAAAGAAGTATCCAACAATATGTTGCCTGCAAGAGACTCACCTCATAGAAAAAGATACCCATAGACTAAAGGTGAAAGGATGGGGAAAAACATACCATGCACATGGACACAGCAAAAAAGCGGGAGTATCCATCCTCATATCAGATAATGTGGACTTCAAGCCAAAGTTAGTCAGAAGGGATAAAGAAGGACATTTCATACTGCTTAAGGGAAGCATAAATCAGCAAGATATAACAATCATAAACATCTATGCTCCAAACAGTGGCTCATCTATGTATGTCAAACAAATCCTTCTCAATTTCAGAAACCAAATACACCATAACACAATAATACTAGGTGATTTTAACACGCCTCTTTCATCACTGGACAGATCTTCCAGACAAAAATTGAACAAAGAAACCATAGATCTCAATAACACAATCAATAATGTAGACTTAACGGACATTTATAGAATATACCATCCAACCAAGAGCGAATACACTTTCTTCTCAGCAGCACATGGATCCTTCTCTAAAATAGACCATATATTATGCCACAAAGCTAATGTTAGCAAATACAAAAAGATAGAGACACTACCATGTATTCTATCAGATCATAATGGATTAAACTTAGAAATAAATGAAAGAGTAAAACACAGAAACAAATCCAACATCTGGAGATTACACAATATGCTATTATATGATGAATGGATAACAGAAGATATTAGGAAGGAAATTAAAAAATTCTTAGAGGTAAATGAGAACAAAGAAACATCATATCAAAATCTCTGGGACACTATGAAAGCAGTACTTAGAGGGAAATTTATTTCATGGAGTGCATTTAATAAAAGAAGTAAAACTCAACAAATAAACAACCTAACACTACAGCTCAAAGCCCTCGAAAAAGAAGAACAGACCAGCACCAAAAGTAGTAGAAGACAGGAAATAGTTAAACTCAGAGCTGAAATCAATGAAATTGAAACAAAAGAAACAATACAAAAAATTGACAAAATAAATAGTTGGTTCTTCAAAAAAATAAACAAAATTGATAAACCTTTAGCCACACTAACAAAGAGAAGACGAGAGAAAACCCAAATCACTAAAATTCGGAATAAACAAGGAAATATCACAACAGACACGATTGAAATACAAAACATAATTACAAGCTATTTTGAAAATCTATACTCCAACAAAATAGAAAATTTCGAAGACATCAACAGGTTTCTAGAGACATATGAATTGCCTAAACTGAACAAGGAGGACATACACAATTTAAATAGACCAATTTCAAGTACTGAAATAGAAGAAGTCATCAAAAGCCTACCAACAAAGAAAAGTCTGGGACCAGATGGGTTCTCAGCCAAGTTCTACAAAACCTTTAAAGAAGAGCTCATTCCAATACTTCTCAAAGTATTCCGTAAAATAGAAGAGGAGGGAACCCTCCCAAACTCATTCTATGAAGCCAATAACACACTGATACCTAAACCAGACAGAGAATCATCAAGGAAAGAAAATTTCAGACCAATATCCTTAATGAACATCGACGCAAAAATTCTCAACAAAATTTTAGCAAATCACATACAAAAACATATTAAAAAGATAGTGCACCATGATCAAGTGGGTTTCATCCCAGGGATGCAATGTTGGTTCAACATCAGGAAATCAATAAATGTAATTCACCATATCAATAGACTTAAAGTCAAGAATCACATGATTATTTCAATAGGTGCAGAGAAATCATTTGATAAAATACACCACCCCTTCATGCTCAAAATACTAGAAAAAATAGGGATAGTGGGAACATTCCTTAACATTGTAAAGGCCTTTTATGCTAAGCCCATGGCTAATATCATTCTGAATGGTGAAAAACTGAAAACATTCCCCCTAAAAACTGGAACAAGGCAAGGATGCCCTCTTTCACCACTTCTATTCAACATCGTTCTTGAGACTCTAGCCAGAGCAATTAGACAAAGCAAAGAAATTAAAGAAATACAAAATGGAAAAGAAGAACTCAAAATATCCCTGTTCGCTGATGACATGATTATATATTTAGAGGAACCTGGAAATTCCACCAGAAAACTCTTAGAACTCATAAGTGAATTCAGTAAAGTAGCAGGTTACAAGATCAATGCTCATAAATCCAATGCATTTTTATACATAAGTGATGAATCTTCAGAAAGAGAAATTAGGAAAACTATCCCATTCACAATAGCCTCAAAAAAAATAAAATACTTGGGAATCAATCTCACAAAAGACGTGAAAGACCTCTAAAATGAGAACTACAGTACACTAAAGAAAGAAATTAAAGAAAACCTTAGAAGATGGAAAGATCTTCCATGTTCTTGGATAGGAAGAATTAATATTGTCAAAATGGCCATACTACCTAAAGTGCTATACAAATTCAATGCAATTCCAATTAAAATCCCAATGATGTACCTCACAGAAATAGAGCAAGCAATTATGAAATTCATCTGGAAGAATAAGAAACCCAGAATAGCTAAAGCAATCCTTAGCAGGAAGAGTGAAACAGGGGGTATTGCAATACCAGATCTTCAACTCTACTACAAAGCAATAGTAACAAAAACGGCATGGTATTGGTACCAAAATAGAAAGGTAGATCAATGGTACAGAATAGAGGACATGGACACAAACCCAAATAAATACAATTTTCTCATACTAGACAAAGGGGCCAAAAATATGCAATGGAGAAAAGATAGCCTCTTCAACAAATGGTGCTGGGAGAATTGGAACTCCATATGCAACAGAATGAAACTAAACCCATATCTCTCACCATGCACAAAACTAAACTCAAAATGGATCAAGGACCTTGGAATCAGACCAGAGACCCTGCAGATTATAGAAGAAAAAGTAGGTCCACATCTTCAACATGTCAGCTTAGGACCAGACTTCCTTAACAGGACTCCCATAGCGCAAGAAATAAAAGCAAGAATCAATAACTGGGATAGATTCAAACTAAAAAGCTTTCTCTCAGCAAAGGAAAGTATCAGCAATGCGAAGAAAGAGCCTACAGAGTGGGAGAATATCTTTGCCAATCACACTTCAGATAGAGCACTAATCTCCAGAATCTATAAAGAACTCAGAAAACTCTACACCAAGAATTCAAATAATCCAGTCGACAAATGGGCTAAGGAAATGAATAGACACTTCACAGAAGAAGATCTACAAGCAATCAACAAACATATGGAAAAATGTTCAACATCTCTAGTAATAAGACAAATGCAAATCAAAGCCACTCTAAGATTCCATCTCACCCCAATTAGAATGGTGATTATCAAGAATATGAGCAACAACAGGTGTTGGCGAGGATGTGGGGAGAAAGGTACACTCATACATTGCTGGTGGGGCTGCAAATTAGTGCAGCCACTCTGGAAAGCAGTGTGGAGATTCCTTAGAAAACTTGGAATGGGCCCTCCATCTGACCCAGCTATCCCACTCCTTGGCCTATACCCAAAGGACTTAAAATCAGCATACTACAGAGATACAGCCACATCAATGTTCATAGCTGCTCAATTCACAATAGCCAGACTGTGGAACCAACCTAGATGCCCTTCAATTGATGAGTGGATAAAGAAACTGTGCTATATATATACAATGGAATATTACTCAGCCATAAAGAATGATAAAATTATGGCATTTGCAGGCAAATGGATGAAATTGGAGAATATCGTGTTAAGTGAGATAAGCCAATCTCAAAAAGCCAAAGGACGAATGATATCGCTAATAAGTGGATGATGACACATAATGGGGGGGAGGGAAGGGTTAGTGTTTGGGTTAGAGTTAGGGTTAGGGAGGGGGACAAGAATGGAGGAAGAAAGCACTCTATAGAGGGAAAAGAGGGGTGGGAGGGGTTGGGGGAAGGGAAAAAATAACAGAATGAATCAAACAACATTGCTCTATGTAAATTTATGATTACACAAATGGTATGCCTTTACTCCATGTACAAACAGAGAAACAACATGTATCCCATTGGTTTACAATAAAATAAAAAAAAGAATGAAATGATGGCATTTATCAGTAAATGGATGGAGCTGGAGAATATCATGCTAAGCAAAATAAGTCAGTCTCAAAAAACGAAAGGCTAAATGTTTTCTTTGATATGCAGAAGCTAATTCACAATAAGGGGGTGGGGGCTAAAGAAGAATAGATGTACTTGGGGTTAGATAGAGGGGAGTGAAGGGAGAGAAAGGGATGTGGGTGTAAGAAGGATGGTAGGATTAATCAGACATTATTACCCCATATGCACATGACCTGAGTGATTCTACATTGTGCACAACCAAAACAGTGAGAAGTTATATTCCATTTATATGTGATATGTCAAAATGTATTCTTCTGTCATGTGTAACTGATTGGAACAAATTTAAAAAAGAAAAAACTCAACAGGGTGATAATGTGTGACCATTATTGCAAACCATTGCACTCGATGAACAACTGCTATTTATTGGAAAATGAGGAATAAGATAATAGCAGCTATGTCTACTGTCCAGCTATATACTGAGGGAATAAAACTAATAGCTCCCACACCTTTGTGATTTTTTTAAAATGTTAGAACATATTTACAATATATGTGTGAATTCTGTGCATATATATACACATACAAAAACATCTTCAACGGGGCAATCCAAGATGGCAGACTAGAGGGTGACTGCATCTCCAGTCACTCCAGAACACAGGATTCAGGAGAGAAGGCATTGAGAGACTCAGACTAAAATAGAGCCACAAGGTGAGTCTCCCCCACTGGGTGAAACTCGGCCTGGGTGGCAGGCCCAGATAGGGACGGCTTATCACAGCAGGGCAGGGCAGCTAGAGTCTTCCCCAGGTAGCCCTGTGCACTCCAGCAGGGGGCCCCTCCCACATGGCCAGCTTCTCTGAGCAGGCCACCCAGTGAGAGCCTTTACGCACAGAGTCAGCTCCAAGCCCTGGAACCAGTAGCGGTCTAGGGGCAGCTTTCATCAGAAGCACTGCATTATCAAGCTCCTCCAAGACTTCAGGCTACTGAAGGCTGGGCAGTGATACACTGCAAATCTACAGGGACACTATAAGCCAGTAGAGGAAATCTGCAATATCTCAGAGTCCCACTGACATCTGACCAATATGAGAAAACAAGGGAAAAAAATGTCCCAAACAAACCTAGACACTCTATCAATAAAACCCAATGACAGCACAGCAGAAGAAATGCCAGAAAGGGAGTTCAGAATGTACATAATTAAAACATTCAGGGAAGCAAATGAGAAGATGAAAGAGCAAATGCAGGCATTAAATGATCGCTCCAATCAGCAGTTAAAGAGCAAATATGGGAAGCAAGAGATAATTTCAATAAAGAGAGAGATACTGAAAAAAAAAAAAACAGAAATCCTTGAAATGAAGGAAACAATAAACCAAGTTAAAAACTCCATAGAAAGCATAACCAATAGGATAGAACACCTGGAAGACAGAACCTCAGATATTGAAGACAAAATATTTAATCTTGAAAAAAAAGTTGACCAAAAAGAGAAGATGGTAAGAAATTATGAACAGAATCTACAAGAATTATGGGATATGATGAAAAGGCCAAATTTAAGAATTACTGGGATTGAGGAAGGCTTAGAGAAACAAACCAAAGGAATGAACAATCTATTCAATGAAATAATATCAGAAAATTTCCCAGATCTGAAGAATGAAATGGAAAATCAAGTACAAGAGGCTTATAGGACTCCAAATAAACAAAATTACAACAGACCCACACCAAGGAACATTATTGTGAAAATACCTAACATACAAAATAAAGACAGAATTTTAAAGGCCGCAAGAGAAAAGAATCAAATTAATTCAGGGGGAAACCAATAAGAATATCAGCAGATTTTTCAATCCAGACCCTAAAAGCTAGAAGGGCCTAGAACAACATTTACCAAGCCCTGAAAGAAAATGGATGCCAACCAAGAATCTTATACCCAGCAAAACTTACTTTCAGATTTGATGATGAGATAAGATCCTTCCATGATAAACAAAAGCTAAAGGAATTTACAAAAAGAAAGCCGGCATTACAGAACATTCTCAGCAAAATATTCCATGAGGAAGAAATGAAAAACAACGAATCAAATCAGCAATGGGAGGAACTAGCCTAAAGGAATAGCCAAATAAATGGGAAACCAAATCATGTCAAAAAACAAAAATGAGTCAAATGACTGGGAATACAAATCAAAGCACAATAATAAACCTGAATGTTAATGGCCTGCACTCATCGATCAAAAGACATAGACTGGTAGATTGGATTAAAAAGAAAAAACCAACAATATGCTGCCTGCAAGAGACTCATCTCATAGAAAGAGATACCCATAGACTAAAGGTGAAAGGATGGGAAAAAAACATACCATGCACACAGACACAGCAAAAAAGCTGGAGTATCCATCCTCATTTCAGATAATGTGGACTTCAAGCCAAAACTAGTCAGAAGGGATAAAGAAGGACATTTCATACTGCTTAAGGGAAGCATAAATCAGCAACATATAACAATCATAAATATCTATGCCCCAAACATTGGCTCATCCATGTATGTCAAACAAATCCTTCTCAGTTCCAGGAACCAAATAGACCACAACACAATAATACTAGGCGATTTTAACATACCTCTCTCACCACTGGGTAGATCTTCCAAACACAAATTGAATAAAGAAACCATACATCTCAATAACACAATCAACAATTTAGACTTAACGGACATTTATAGAATATACCATCCAACCAAGAGTGAATACACTTTCTTCTCAGCAGCACATGGATCCTTCTCTAAAATAGACCATATTTTATGCCACAAAGCTACTGTTAGCAAATACAAGAAGATAGAGATACTACCTTGTACTCTATCAGATCATAATGGATTGAGATTAGAAATAAATGACAGAATAAAAAACAGAAACTACTCCAATACCTGGAGATTAAATAATACACTATTATATGATGAATGGATAACAGAAGACATCGGGAAAGAAATAAAAAAATTCTTAGATGTAAAGGAGAACAAAAACACATCATATCAAAAACTCTGGGACACTATGAAAGCAGTACTTAGAGGAAGATTTATTTCATGGGGCACATTCAACAAAAGAAGTAGAAATCAACAAATAAATGACTAACACTACAGCTCAAAGCCCTAGAAAAAGAAGAGCAGACCAACACCAAAAGTAGTAGAAGACAGGAAATAGTTAAAATCAGAGCCGAAATCTATGAAATTGAAACAAAAGAAACAATCGGAAAAATTAACACAATAAATAGTTGGTTCTTTGAAAAAATAACCAAAATTGATAGACCCTTAGCCACACTAAACAAAGAGAAAGAGGGAGAAAACTCAAATTACTAAAATTCGGAATGAACAAGGATATATCACAACAGACACAAGTGAAATACAAGACATAATTACAAGCTATTTTGAAAATCTATACTCCAACAAAACAGAAAACCTTGAAGACATCAACAAGTTTCTAGAAACATATGAATTACCTAAACAAACAAGGAGGACATACACAACTTAAATAAATCAATTTCAAGCAATGAAATAGAAGAGGTCATCAAAAGCCTACCAACAAAGAAAAGTCTGGGACCTGATGGGTTCTCAGCCGAATTCTACAAAACCTTTAAAGAAGAGCTCATTCCAATACTTCTCAAAGTATTCCATGAAATAGAAGAGGAGGGAACCCTCCCAAACTCATTCTATGAAGCCAATATCACCCTGATACCTAAAACAGACAGAGACACATCAAGGAAAGAAAATTTCAGACCAATATCCTTAATGAACATTGACGCAAAAATTCTCAACAAAATTTAAGCAAATTGCATACAAAAATATATTAAAAAGATAATGCACCATGATCGAATGGGTTTTATCCCAGGGATGCAAGGTTGGTTCAACATCTGGAAATCAATAAATGTAATTCATCATATCAATAGACTTAAAGGTAAAAATCACATGATTATTTCAATAGATGCAGAAAAAGCATTTGATAAAATACAGCACCCCTTCATGCTCAAAATACTAGAAAAAATAGGGACAGTGGGAACATTCCTTAACATTGTAAAGGCCTTTTATGCTAAGCCCATGGCTAATATCATTCTGAATGGTGAAAAACTGAAAGCATTCCCCCTAAAAACTGGAACAAGGCAGGGATGCCCTCTTTCACCACTTCTATTCAACATCGTTCTTGAGACTCTAGCCAGAGCAATTAGACAAACCAAAGAAATTAAAGGGGTATGAATTGGAAAAGAGGAACTCAAACTATCCCTGTTCGCTGATGACATGATTATATATTTAGAGGAACCTGGAAATTCCACCAGAAAACTCTTAGAACTCATAAGTGAATTCAGTAAAGTAGCAGGTTACAAGATCAATGCTCATAAATCCAATGCATTTTTATACATAAGTGATGAATCTTCAGAAAGAGAAGTTAAGAACACTACCCCATTCACAATAGCATCGAAAAAAATAAAATACTTGGGAATCAATCTCACAAAAGACGTGAAAGACCTCTACAATGAGAACTACAGAACACTAAAGAAAGAAATTAAAGAAAACCTTAGAAGATGGAAAGATCTCCCATGTTCTTGGATAGGCAGAATTAATAATGTCAAAATGGCCATACTACCAAAAGTGCTATACAGATTCAATGCAATTCCTATTAAAATCCCAATGATGTACCTTACAGAAATAGAGCAAGCAATTATGAAATTCATCTGGAAGAATAAGAAGCCAAGAATTGCTAAAGGAATCCTCAGTAGAAAGAGCGAAGCAGGGGGTATCGCAATACCAGATCTTCAACTCTATTACAAAGCAATAGTAACAAAAATGGCATGGTATTGACACCAAAATAGACAGAAAGGTAGATCAATGGTACAGAATAGAGGACATGGACACAAAACAAATAAATACAATTTTCTTATACTAGACAAAGGGGCCAAAAATGTGCAATGGAGAAAAAATAGCCTCTTCAACAAATGGTGCTGGGAAAACTGGAAAACCATATGCAACAGAGTGAAATTAAACCCCTATCTCTCACCCTGCACAAAACTCAACTCAAAATGGATCAAGGACCTCGGAATCAGACCAGAGACCCTGCATCTTATAGAAGAAAATGTAGGTCCAAACCTTCAACTTGGTGGCTTAGGATCAGACTTCCTTAACAGGACTCCTATGGCCCAAGAAATAAAAGCAAGCATCAACAACAACTGGGATAGATTCAAACTAAAAAGCTTTCTCTCAGCAAAGGAAACTATCAGTAATGTGAAGAGAGAGCCTAGAGAGTGGGAGAATATCTTTGCCACTCATACTTCAGATAGAGCACTAATTTCCAGAATCTATAAAGAACTCAAAAAACTCTACACCAAGAATATAAATAATCCAATCAACAAATGGGCTAAGGAAATGAACAGACACTTCACAGAAGAAGATGTACAAGCAATCAACAGATATATGAAAAAATGTTCAACATCTCTAGTAATAGGAGGAATGCAAGTCAAAACTACCCTCAGATTTCATCTCACCCCAATTAGAAATGGCAATTATCAAGAATACGAGCAACAACAGGTGTTGGCGAGGATGTGGGGAGAAAGGTACACTCATACACTGCTGGTGGGGTTGCAAATTAGTGCAGCCCCTCTGGAAAGCAGTGTGGAGATTCCTCAGAAAGCTTGGAATGGAACCACCATTTGACCCAGCTATCCCACTCCTTGGCCTATACCCAAAGGACTTAAAATCAGCATACTACAGAGATATAGCCACATCAATGTTCATAGCTGCTCAATTCACAATAGCCAGACTGTGGAACCAACCTAGATGCCCTTCAATTGATGAGTGGATAAAGAAACTGTGGCATATATATATACAATGGAATATTACTCCGCCATGAAGAATGATAAAATTATGGCATTTGTAGGCAAATGGATGAAATTGGAGAATATCATGCTAAGTGAGATAAGCCAATCTCAAAAAACTAAAGGACGAATGATCTTGCTGATAAGCATTGAGGACATATAATGGGGGGTAGGAGGGGTTAGCGTTAGGGTTAGGGTTAGGTTTAGGGTTAGGCATAAGGCGGGTGGTAAGAATGGAGGAAGGAAGGACTGTATAGAGGGAAAAGAGGGGTGGGAGGGGTTGGGGGAAGGGAAAAAATAACAGAATGAATCAAACAACATTACTCTATATAAATTTATGATTACACAAATGGTATGCCTTTACTCCATGTACAAATAGAGAAACAACATGTATCCCATTGTTTACAATAAAAAAAAGAAAGAAAAAAAACACCTTCAAAGAAAAACACAAGATAAAAAATGTAATTGTAAATATAGGACTTTTCTGATTCTGTGAGCCATTCTAAAAATTATCAAACTTGTAGGGTCTGCAGAGACTCCTAAATTTGAAGCTATCTAGTCTTGTGCAGGTGTGAACCTGGGGACTTTCAACCCCGTCTCTGGTATCAGAAGTCTTGGGCAGACTTGGCAATCTTGCAAGAGGACCCTTAACCTAGAGTTTGTCTAACTTAAAGTAGTTACTAAGAAATTTTGCCATTCCGTTTATTCCAAAATAAATTAATTACAATATGCACATTTTAGCCAATGACAGACTTCATGTCATGGTTGTTCCATATGTATCATAAAGGAGCTGAAATATTCATATTGCCTCATGACATCATAACCATCAACATTTGTTATGGTTTGGATGTGAGATGTCCCTCAAAAGCTCACATGTGAGACAATGCAGGAAGGAAGGTTCAGAGCAGAAATGATTGGGTTGTAAGAGTCTTAACCCAATCAGTGAATTAATCCCTAATGGGATTAATTGAAGTGGTAGGGTGTGGCTGGAGGAGATTGGAATTGGGGTGTGGCTATGGGGTACATATTTTGTATCTGGAGAGTGGAGACTCTTTCTGCTTCCTGACAATGTGAGCTGCTTCCCTCTGCCACACTCCCCACCATGTTGTTCAGCCTCACCTTGAGCCCTGAGGAATGGAGCTGGCCTTCTATGGACTAAGACCTCTGAAACTGTGAGCCCTCAAATAAACCTTTTCACCTCTGTTATTGTGCTGGTCAGGTCATTTAGTCACAGCAGAGAAAAAGCTGACTAAATTCTGGTGTAAACAACCCTACTACACTACCATTCGTATAAAACTTTAGTGCAGACAATTATGTACAATACATAATATTTGATAATGATAATAAATGACTAAGTTATTGGTTTATGAAAAAAAATAAAAACTTATGCTCTTCTGATTTTCCCTGGAATGCTAGCTGTAACCATAAACAATCTTTTCTTCCTTGCTTAACATACTGACTTTTTCATACCTTGTACTGTTACTGTTATATTGTTATGTCTAGGGTTACACCGTTACTTCTACTCTTACTTATACCTTATAACATATATTGTTACTGAGAAAAAAAAATCTAAATAAATCCTCTAGCTCCAATTGTTTCTTAATGAACTTTAAAAAGTCACTAATTTTGCAGGTCACACAGCTGGGCAATACATTTTTGGTCTCCTACTAGCTTAGCAATAGATTACACCTCCAGTGTGTTGGTTATAATGTTACTATTGTCTAGGTTTCTCTTTAGGGAACTGAAGGTCACTGTTTCTAAGAACACTGACGTTTTGCTTGGTCTCACTGATGTCCAATGAATGACAGGAATGAGTTGAAGATGCTTGTCATCTCTGTCTTCATATTGTATCTGTCTCCTTTTTTGCCTTAACCTTTTTTTAATTACTTTTTATTTTTACAGACTGCATTTTGATTCATTGTACAAATGGGGTACATCTTTTCATTTCTTTGGTTGTGCACGATGTAGATTCATACTATTTGTGTAATCATACATGTACATAGGGTAATGATGTATGTCTCATTCCATCAATCTAAAGTTTCTTCATTCTTCTCTCACTCACCACCCCCACCCCCACTCCCATCGTATAATCATCAGCCACTTATCAGGGAAAACATTCGGCCTTTGATTTTTTGGGATTGACTTATTTCACTAGCATAATAGTCTTTAATTCATCCATTTAACTGCAAATGCCATAATATTATTCTTCTTTATGACTGAGTAATATTCCATTGTGTATATATACCACAGTTTCTTTTTTTTTTATTGTAAACAATTGGGATACATGTTGTTTCTCTGTTTGTACATGGAGTAAAGGCATACCATTTGTGTAATCATAAATTTACATAGAGTAATGTTGTTTGATTCATTCTGTTATTTTTCCCTTCCCCCCACCCCTCCCACCCCTCTTTTCCCTCTATACAGTCCTTCCTTCCTCCATACTTGCCCCCTCCTAACCTTAACCCTAACCCTAATGCTTCCCTCCCCCCATTATGTGTCATCATCCACTTATTAGCGATATCATTCGTCCTTTGGCTTTTTGAGATTGGCTTATCTCACTTAGCATGATATTCTCCAATTTCATCCATTTACCTGCAAATGCCATAATTTTATCATTCTTTATGGCTGAGTAATATTCCATTGTATATATATACCACAGCTTCTTTATCCACTCATCAATTGAAGGACATCTAGGTTGGCTATTGTAAATTGAGCAGCCATGAACATTGATGTGGCTGTATCTCTGTAGTATGCTGATTTTAAGTCCTTCGGGTATAGGCCAAGGAGTGGGATAGCTGGATCAAATGGTGGTTTCATTCCAAGTTTTCTAAGGAATCGCCACACTGCTTTCCAGAGTGGCTGCACTAATTTGCAGCCCCACCAGCAATGTATGAGTGTACCTTTCTCCCCACATCCTCGCCAACACCTGTTGTTGCTCGTATTCTTGATAATCACCATTCTAATTGGGGTGAGATGGAATCTTAGGGTGGCTTTGATTTGCATTTGTCTTATTACTAGAGATGTTGAACATTTTTCCATATGTTTGTTGACTGCTTGTAGATCTTCTTCTGTGAAGTGTCTGTTCATTTCCTTAGCCCATTTGTCGATTGGATTATTTGTATTCTTGGTGTAGAGTTTTCTGAGTTCTTTATAAATTCTGGAAATTAGTGCTCTATCTGAAGTATGAGTGGCAAAGATATTCTCCCACTCTGTAGGCTCTTTCTTTTATTACTGATAGTTTCCTTTGATGAGAGAAACTTTTTAGTTCGAATCTATCCCAGTTATTGATTCTTGCTATTATTTCTTATTCTATGGGAGTCCTGTTGAGGAAGTCTGGTCCAAAGCCAACATGTTGAAGATCTGGACCTACTTTTTCTTCTATAAGATGCAGGATCTCTTGATGAGTCTCTGTCTGGTTTAGGTATCAGTGTGATATTGGCTTCATAGAATGAGTTTGGGAGGGTTCCCTCCTCTTCTATTTCATGGAATACTTTGAGAAGTATTGGAATGAGCTCTTCTTTAAAGGTTTTGTAGAATTCGGCTGAGAACCCATCTGGTCCCAGACTTTTCTTTGTTGGTAGGCTTTTGATGACCTCTTCTATTTCATTGCTTGAAATTGATTTATTTAAGTTGTGTATGTCCTCCTTGTTTGTTTAGGTAATTCATATGTTTCTAGAAACTTGTTGATGTCTTCAAGGTTTTCTGTTTTGTTGGAGTATAGATTTTCAAAATAGCTTATAATTATGTCTTGTATTTCACTCGTGTCTGTTGTAATATTTCCTTGTTCATTCCGAATTTTAGTGATTTGGATTTTCTCTCGTCTTCTCTTTGTTAGTGTGGCTAAAGGTTTATCAATTTTGTTTATTTTTTTGAAGAACCAACTATTTATTTTGTCAATTTTTTGTATTGTTTCTTTTGTTTCAATTTCATTGATTTCAGCTCTGAGTTTAACTATTTCCTGTCTTCTACTACTTTTGGTGTTTGTCTGTTCTTCTTTTTCTAGGGCTTTGAGCTGTAGTGTTAGGTTGTTTATTTGTTGAGTTTTACTTCTTTTATTAAATGCACTCCATGAAATAAATTTCCCTCTATGTACTGCTTTCATAGTGTCTCAGAGATTTTTATATGATGTTTCTTTGTTCTCATTTACCTCTAAGAATTTTTTAATTTCCTTCCTAATATCTTCTGTTATCCATTCATCATATAATAGCATATTGTTTAATCTCCAGATGTTGGAATAGTTTCTGTTTTTTACTCTTTCATTTATTTCTAACTTCAATCTATTATGATCTGATAGAATACAAGGTAGTGTCTCTATCTTCTTGTATTTGATAACATTAGCTTTGTGACATAATATATGGTCTATTTTAGAGAAGGATCCATGTGCTGCTGAGAAGAAAGTGTATTCATTCTTTGTTGGTTGGTATATTCTATAAATGTCCGTTAAGTCTAAATTATTGATTGTGTTATCGAGATCTATGGTTTCTTTGTTCAATTTTTGTTTGGAATATCTGTTCAGTGGGGAGAGAGGTGTGTTAAAG
This sequence comes from Sciurus vulgaris, assembly GCF_902686455.1. Classification (NCBI taxonomy): domain Eukaryota; kingdom Metazoa; phylum Chordata; class Mammalia; order Rodentia; family Sciuridae; genus Sciurus; species Sciurus vulgaris. The sequence continues at coordinate 80,095,069 of NC_136472.1, forward strand.
TCACCTACTATTATTGTGTTGTGGTCTATTTTGTTCCTGGAATTGAGAAGAATTTGTTTGGCATACATGGATGAGCCACTGTTTGGAGCATAGATATTTATGATTGTTATGTCTTGCTGATTTATGCTTCCCTTAAGCAGTATGTAATGTCCTTCTTTATCCCTCCTGACTAACTTTGGCTTGAAGTCCACATTATCTGATATGAGGATGAATACTCCAGCTCTTTTGCTGTGTCCATGTGCATGGTATGTTTTTCCCCATCCTTTCACCTTTAGTCTGTGGGTATCTCTTTCTATGAGATGAGTCTCTTGCAGGCAGCATATTGTTGGATCTTTCTTTTTAATCCAATCTGCTAGTCTATGTCTTTTGATTGATGAGTTCAGGCCATTAACATTCAGGGTTATTATTGAGATATGATTTGTATTCCTGGTCATTTGGCTTTTTTTTTTTTTTTTTGACACAACTTGGTTTCCCCTTTATTTGGCTATTCCTTTAGGGTAGTTCCTCCCTTTGCTGATTTACAACATTGTTTTTCATTGCTTCCTCATGGAATATTTTGCTGAGAATGTTTTGTAGTGCCAGCTTTCTTTTTGTAAATTCTTTTAGCTTTTGTTTATCATGGAAGGATTTTATTTCGTCATCAAATCTGAAAGTAAGTTTTGCTAGGTATAAGATTCTTGGTTGGCATTTGTTTTCTTTCAGAGTTTGAAAAATGTTGTTCTAGGCCTTTCTAGCTTTTAGGGTCTGGGTTGAAAAATCTGCTGATATCTGTATTGGTTTTCCCCTGAATGTAATTTGATTTTTTTTCTCTCATAGCCTTTAAATTCTGTCTTTATTTTGTATGTTAGGTATTTTTATAATAATGTGCCTTGGTGTGGGTCTTTTGTAATTTTGTATATTTGGAGTTCTATAAACCTCTTGTACTTGATTTTCCATTTCATTCTTCAGATTTGGGAAATTTTCTGATTTTATTTCATTGAATAGATTGTTCATGCCTTTGGTTTGTTTCTCTGTGCCTTCCTTAATCCCAATAATTCTTAAATTTGGGGGTTTTTTCAAGATGGCGGCCTAGAGGGTGGCTGCATTTCATGTTGCTCCAGGACTCAGGATTCAAAAGAGGAGATATTGAGACGCTTGGGACCAACTCAAAGCAGCCGGGTGACTCTCACCCCCTGGGGGGGCATCCCAGATGGGACGGGGGTCCCGGAACGCAGGAAACTTTGTGAAGTAGAACTGCTGGCGAGACGCCCCTCCCCCCGCTGGAGCAGTGAACTCGGATAGCTGGGAGCGCCGTAAAGGAGGCCGCTCGGCACAGCGCTGGGACTCGGAGCAGCCACTGGGGCTCCGGCGGCTGCCCAGGGGAAGAGTGGCGAGGAGAACTGTGTGGACTCAGGACACCGGGGCCTGCCCTGAGGAGGAGGAGAGGAGCATGGCCACTTGGATTCGGAGAGACTGCACCAGAGCTACAGGCGGTTGCCAGAGGAGAAGCTGCGCGGCGAGCTGTTTGGAATCAGAACAACGCTTCTGAACCCCGGGGCCTGCCCTGAGGACGAGGAGGAAGAGGAGCGGCCGCTTGGATTCGGGTGACTACACCAGAGCTACAGGCGGTTGCCAGAGAAGGGGCTGCATGGCGAGCTGTTTGGACTCTGACCACTTCTGAACCCCGGGGCCTGCCCGGAGGAGTAGGAGAAGGAGGAGAAGGAGCGCGGTGGGTCCTTTGGACTCGCAGTGACTGCATTAGCGCTCCAGGCGGCTGCTCAGAGGAGAAGGCGAGTGGTGAGTTGTTTGGTCTTAAAGTGACAGCTCCTGAACACAGGGGGGCTGCCTGGAGGAGAAGTGTGGTGGGACGCTTGGTCTTGAGTGGCCGCACTTGAGCTCCGGGCAGTGCCCAGAGGACCTGTGCAGCGGGTCACGTGGATTCAGAGCCACTCAGAGGGACTGCTCCTGAACACCCGGGGGGTTATCTGGAGAAGGAGGAGGAACGGGGAGGGTCACTTCGACTCGGAGTGATTGATTGCCCCGGGCTACGAGTGGTTGGTGGGAGGAGGAGGCACGAAGTGAGTTTCTTGGACTCCTAGTGACCGCACCGGCATACTGGGCGGCTGTCTGGAGGAAGAGGCCTGTGGAGGGTCTCTGGGACTCAGAGCGATTGTTCGGGGCCACAGTGGCTGCTCAGAGGAAGGGCCACACAGCCAGGCAATTAGGTGCAGAACAGGGTCCCAGGATCTAGGAGGCTTCTGGGTGGAAGAGCCGCACAGAGACAGGCTTAGGGCGGAGCGAAGGTTCCAGGCCTGTGGGCAAATTCTCTGAGGAGGGGCAGCCTAAGGAGATTCATCTGCGAAGGGTGAGGCTCCCAGGCCCAGGAGGTAGGGCCGGGCCCCTGGAAACTTTGCAGAGGAAGGCAGCCCAGCCCAGGCAGTAGCTGTAAATTGAGGGGAACCTCTAGGAGGAAACTGACCAGCGAGACCTCCCCACTGGGTGAGTCTTCCCTGCCTGGTGAGGTTTCCCCACAAGGACGGTAAAACCAGAGACACAGGCCCAAACAGGCCTTGCCTCAGCCCACAGCCTAGGTCCGCTTTGGATGACCATTGGTCAACAAGTGGAGGCACCTCTGTCCACTAGCAGGGAATATACCCCACCTGAAGGCCACCACTCCTAGAGAGGCAGCTTCCTTGTGGAGCACCGCATTATCAACTTCCTCCAAGACTTCAGCCTACTGAAGGCTAAGAGGGGATATATATAGAAATCTTCAGGGACATTGTAAATCAACAGAGGAAATCTGCAATATCTCAGCGGTCCACTGATATCTGAACAATATGAGAAAACAAGGAAAGAAAATGCTGCAAACAAATCTAGATGTTACATCAATAAAACCCAATGACAGCATGGCAGAAGAAATGACAGAAAAGGAGTTCAGAATGTACATAATTAAAATGATCAGAGAAGCAAACGATGAGATGAAAGAGCAAATGCAAGCATTGAATGATCGCACCAATCGACAGTTAAAAGAGCAAATACAGGAAGCAAAAGATCATTTCAATAAAGAGTTAGAGATATTGAAAAAAAACCAAACAGAAATTCTTGACATGAAGGAAACAATAAACCAAATTAAGAACTCCATAGAAAGCATATCCAGTAGGATAGAACACCTGGAAGACAGAACCTCAGACATTGAAGACAAAATATTTAACCTTGAAAACAAAGTTGAACAAACAGAGAAGATGGTAAGAAATCATGAACAGAATCTACAAGAACTATGGGATATCATGAAAAGGCCAAATTTAAGAATTATTGGGATTGAGGAAGGTCTAGAGAAACAAGCCAAAGGAATGAACAACCTATTCAATGAAATAATATCAGAAAATTTCCCAAATCTGAAGAATGAAATGGAAAATCAAGTTCAAGAGGCTTACAGGACTCCAAATACACAAAATTACAACAGACCCACACCAAGGCACATTATAATGAAAATACCTAACATACAAAATAAAGACAGAATTTTAAAGGCTGTGAGAGAAAAGAACCAAATTACATTCAGGGGGAAACCAATACGCATATCAGCAGATTTTTCAATCCAGACCCTAAAAGCTAGAAGGGCCTGAAACAACATTTTCCAAGCCCTGAAAGAAAATGGATGCCAACCAAGAATCTTATACCCAGCAAAACTTACCTTCAAATTTGACGATGAAATAAAATCCTTCCATGATAAACAAAAGCTAAAAGAATTTACAAAAAGAAAGCCAGCATTACAGAACATTCTCAACAAAATATTCCATGAGGAAGAGATGAAAAACAAAGAAGCAAATCAGCAAAGGGAGGAATTATCCTAAAGGAATTGTCAAATAAAGGAGGAAACAAGTTGTGTCAAACAAATAAATAAACAAAATTTTAAAAATGAACCAAATGACCGGGAAACCAAATCATTTCTCTATAATAACCCTGAATGTTAATGGCCTGAATTCATCAGTCAAAAGACATAGACTGGCAGACTGGATTAAAAAGAAAGATCCAACAATATGTTCCCTGCAAGAGACTCACCTCATAGAAAAAGATACCCATAGATTAAAGGTGAAAGGATGGGGAAAAACATACCATGCACATGGACTCAGCAAAAAAGCTGGAGTATCCATCCTCATTTCCGATAATGTGGACTTCAAGCCAAAGTTAGTCAGAAGGGATAAAGAAGGACATTTCATACTGCTTAAGGGAAGCATAAATCAGCAAGATATAACAATCATAAACATTTATGCCCCAAACAGTGGCTCATCCATGTATGTCAAACAAATCCTTCTCAATTTCAGAAACCAAATAGACCACAACACAATAATACTAGGTGATTTTAACACGCCGCTCTCACCACTGGACAGATCTTCCAGACAAAAATTGAACAAAGAAACCATAGATCTCGATAACACAATCAATAATTTAGACTTAACGGACATTTATAGAATATACCATCCAACCAAGAGTGAATACACTTTCTTCTCAGCAGCACATGGATCCTTCTCTAAAATAGACCATATATTATGCCACAAAGCTAATGTTAGCAAATACAAGAAGATAGAGACACTAGCATGTATTCTATCAGATCATAATGGATTGAAGTTAGAAATAAATGAAAGAGTAAAACACAGAAACTATTCCAACATCTGGAGATTAAACAATATGCTATTATATGATGAATGGATAACAGAAGATATTAGGAAGGAAATTAAAAAATTCTTAGAGGTAAATGAGAACAAAGAAACATCATATCAAAATCTCTGGGACACTATGAAAGCAGTACTTAGAGGGAAATTTATTTCATGGAGCGCATTTAATAAAAGAAGTAAAACTCAACAAATAAACGACCTAACACTACAGCTCAAAGCCCTAGAAAAAGAAAAACAGACCAGCACCAAAAGTAGTAGAAGACAGGAAATAGTTAAACTCAGAGCTGAAATCAATGAAATTGAAACAAAAGAAACAATACAAAAAATTGACAAAATAAATAGTTGGTTCTTCGAAAAAATAAACAAAATTGATAAACCTTTAGCCACACTAACAAAGAGAAGACCAGAGAAAACCCAAATCACTAAAATTCGGAATGAACAAGGAAATATCACAACAGACAGGATGGAAATACAAAACATAATTAGAAGCTATTTTGAAAATCTATACTCCAACAAAATAGAAAATTTCGAAGACATCAACAGGTTTCTAGAGACATATGAATTGCCTAAACTGAATGAGGAGGACATAAACAATTTAAATAGACCAATTTCAAGTACTGAAATAGAAGTCATCAAAAGCCTACCAACAAAGAAAAGTCCGGGACCAGACGGGTTCTCAGCCGAGTTCTACAAAACCTTTAAGGAAGAGTTCATTCCAATACTTCTCAAAGTATTCCATAAAATAGAAGAGGAGGGAACCCTCCCAAACTCATTCTATGAAGCCAATATCACACTGATACCTAAACCAGACAGAGACTCATCAAGGAAAGAAAATTTCAGACCAATATCCTTAATGAACATCGACGCAAAAATTCTCAACAAAATTTTAGCAAATCGCATACAAAAACATATTAAAAAGATAGTGCACCATGATCAAGTGGGTTTCATCCCAGGGATGCAAGGTTGGTTCAACATCAGGAAATCAATAAACGTAATTCACCATATTAATAGACTTAAAGTCAAGAATCACATGATTATTTCAATAGATGCAGAAAAAGCATTTGATAAAATACAGCACCCCTTCATGCTCAAAACACTAGAAAAAATAGGGATAGTGGGAACATTCCTTAATATTGTAAAGGCCATTTATGCTAAGCCCATGGCTAATATCATTCTAAATGGTGAAAAACTGAAAGCATTCCCCCTAAAAACTGGAACAAGGCAGGGATGCCCTCTTTCACCACTTCTATTCAACATCGTTCTTGAGACTCTGGCCAGAGCAATTAGACAAACCAAAGAAATTAAAGGGATACGAATTGGAAAAGAAGAACTCAAACTATCCCTGTTCGCTGATGACATGATTATATATTTAGAGGAACCTGGAAATTCCACCAGAAAACTCTTAGAACTCATAAGTGATTTCAGTAAAGTAGCAGGTTACAAGATCAATGCCCATAAATCCAACGCATTTTTATACATAAGTGATGAATCTTCAGAAAGAGAAATTAGGAAAACTACCCCATTCACAATAGCCTCGAAAAAAATAAAATACTTGGGAATCAATCTCACAAAAGAGGTGAAAGACCTCTACAATGAGAACTATACAACACTAAAGAAAGAAATTAAAGAACACCTTAGAAGATGGAACGATCTTCCATGTTCTTGGATAGGAAGAATTAATATTGTCAAAATGGCCATACTACCTAAAGTGCTATACAAATTCAATGCAATTCCAATTAAAATCCCAATGACGTACCTTACAGAAATAGAGCAAGCAATTATGAAATTCATCTGGAAGAATAAGAAACCCAGAATAGCTAAAGCAATCCTTAGCAGGAAGAGTGAAACAGGGGGTATTGCAATACCAGATCTTCAACTCTACTACAAAGCAATAGTAACAAAAACGGCATGGTATTGGTACCAAAATAGAAAGGTAGATCAATGGTACAGAATAGAGGACACGGACACAAACCCAAATAAATACAATTTTCTCATACTAGACAAAGGGGCCAAAAATATGCAATGGAGAAAAGATAGCCTCTTCAACAAATGGTGCTGGGAGAATTGGAACTCCATATGCAACAGAATGAAACTAAACCCATATCTCTCACCATGCACGAAACTAAACTCAAAATGGATTAAGGACCTCGGAATCAGACCAGAGACCCTGCAGATTATAGAAGAAAAAGTAGGTCCAAATCTTCACCTTGTTGGTCTAGGACCAGACTTCCTTAACAGGACTCCCATAGCACAAGAAATAAAAGCTAGAATCAACCACTGGGATAGATTCAAACTAAAAAGCTTTCTCTCAGCAAAGGAAACTATCAGCAATGCGAAGAAAGAGCCTACAGAGTGGGAGAATATCTTTGCCAATCATACTTCAGATAGAGCACTAATCTCCAGAATCTATAAAGAACTCAAAAAACTCTACTCCAAGAATTCAAATAGTCCAGTCAACAAATGGGCTAAGGAAATGAATAGACACTTCACAGAAGAAGATCTACAAGCAATCAACAAACATATGGAAAAATGTTCAACATCTCTAGCAATAAGAGAAATGCAAATCAAAACCACCCTAAGATTCCATCTCACCCCAATTAGAATGGCGATTATCAAGAATACGAGCAACAACAGGTGTTGGCGAGGATGTGGGGAGAAAGGTACACTCATACACTGCTGGTGGGGCTGCAAATTAGTGCAGCCACTATGGAAAGCAGTGTGGAGATTCCTTAGAAAACTTGGAATGGAACCACCATTTGACCCAGCTATCCCACTCCTTGGCCTATACTCAAAGGACTTAAAATCTGCATACTACAGAAATACAGCCACATCAATGTTCATAGCTGCTCAATTCACAATAGCCAGACTGTGGAACCAACCTAGATGCCCTTCAATTGATGAGTGGATAAAGAAACTGTGGTATATATATATACAATGGAATATTACTCAGCCATAAAGAATGATAAAATTATGACATTTGCAGGCAAATGGATGAAATTGGAGAATATCATGCTAAGTGAGATAGGCCGATCTCAAAAAGCCAAAGGACGAATGATATCGCTGATAAGTGGAGGATGACACATAATGGGGGGGAGGGAAGGGTTAGTGTTAGGGTTAGGGAGGGGGGCAAGTATGGAGGAAGGAACTACTGTATAGAGGGTAAAGAGGGGTGGGAGGGGTTGGGGGAAGGGAAAAAATAACAGAATGAATCAAACAACATTGCTCTATGTAATTTTATGATTACACAAATGGTATGCCTTTACGCCATGTACAAACAGAGAAACAACATGTATCCCATTTGTTTACAATAAAAAAAAATAAAAAAAAATAAAAGAGAATGAATGGAAAAAAATAAAATAAAATAAAAAAATAAAAAATAAAAAAAAATTCTTAAATTTGGCCTTTTCATGATATCCAATAATTCTTGGAGATTCTGTTCATGATTTCTTACCATCTTCTCTGTTTGGTCAACTTTGTTTTCAAGGTTAAATATTTTGTCCTCAATGTCTGAGGTTCTGTCTTCCAGGTGTTCTATCCTATTGGTTATGCTTTCTATGGAGTTTTTAATTTGGTTTATTGTTTCCTTCATTTCAAGGAATAATTCATTTCAAGGATTTTCTGTCTGGTATTTTTTCAGTATCTCTAACTCTTTATTGAAATGATCTTTTGCTTCCCACATTTGCTCTTTTAACTGTTGAGTGGTGCGATCATTCAAAGACTGCATTTGCTCTTTCATCCCATCGTTTGCTTCTCTGATCATTTTAATTATGTAAATTCTGAACTCCCTTTCTGACATTTCTTCTGCCATGCTGTCATTGGATTTTATTGATGTAGTATCTAGGTTTGTTTGGGACATTTTCTTCCCCTATTTTCTCATATTGCTCAGGTAGCTTCCCCTCTAGTAGTGAAACTCTGAAATATTGCAGATTTCCTCTATTGATTATAGTGTCCCTGTAGATTTCCAATATCTCACCTCCTAGTCTTCAGTAGCCTGAAATCTTGGAGGAACTTGATAATGCAGTGCTCCACAAGGAAGCTGCCCCTCTAGGAGTGGTGGCCTTCAGGTGGGGTATATTCCCTGTCAGTGGACAGAGGTGCCTCCACTTGTTGACTGATGGTCAGCCAAAGGGGGATTAGGCTGCAGACTGGGGCACCTCTGATCTGGGCCTGTGTCTATGGTTCTACTGCTCTGGTGGGAAAGCCTCGCCCAGTGGGGAAGACTCACCCAGTGGGGAAGTTTTGCTGGGCAGTTCACCTCCAAGAAGTTCTGTTCGGTCCAGAACTACCACCTGGACTGGGTAGCCCTCCTCTGCAATGTTCCCAGGGGTCCTGACCTACTGCCTGGGCTGGGGAGCCTGGCCCTGCAAGGAACTCCAACACTGAGCGGCCCTCCTCTGCTGCATTCCCTGAGGACCAGAGCTACATCCTGGGCCCTAGACCCTCACTCTGCGTTGATGCCTCTCACTGTGCAGCCCTCCTCTGCAATACTCCCGGTTGACTGGGTTCATGGCTCCAGCGGGGGAGTCTTGCTGGGCCACTCTACTCCATGAAGTTCCCTGCATTTCAGGACTACTGCCCCATCCGGGGAGCCCAACCAATGGGAGAGACTCACCAGGTGGCTCTGAGTTGGTCCCAAGTCTCTCAATAGCTCTTCTTCTTGACTCCTGGGTCCTGTCAAAGGGCCTCCAGTCTCCTGTAGGTGTCTCAGGAAAGGAGCTGCCCTTTCAATGATGATGGCCACACCCTCAGGAATAATTCAAAATGCCTGCACCAGCCTTTAAAGAAGCTGGAGAGCCCCAGCAAGGGTGTGCTGAGTCAGCACAGAGGCAATCGCAGTGTCCCTCAGCAGTAGGGGGAGCAGGCAGGCAGGCTCAGCAATGGCGCACCATCTTGGTGTGGGGGTCAGGCTGGCTGGCTCACCCTCTGGCTAGCTTGGCAATGCAGGTGGGCTGGCTCATCTGCCAGCTTGCTCCACGTTGGTGACCAACCTTGGCGTGATGGTAGGGCAGGGTCGCTCAGTGATGGTGTCTGACACGGGCCTGATAATTGGGCGGGCTAGCTGCCCAAGGGCTAGCTCTGCAATGCAGGCAGGTTGGGTGCCCACAGGCTAGCTCCTGGACTGCGACCGACCAGTGATGGCGCCCGACCTCAGTGCTAGACATGTTGATAATCTGAGAAATGTTTTGTCCAAAGCTATAATATAGGGTTAACTTGACTTAGACTTGCTTAGTGTCTTCAAAGCTAAGAACACTACCAGCCACCATGACCAGAAACACCAGACCTTGAAATGAATTGTTATGGTTTAAATAGGAGGTATCTTCCGAAACTCTGATGTGAGACAATGCAAGAATGTTTAGAGGTGAAATGATAAGATTATGAGAGCTATAACCTAATAGTGGATGAATCCACTGATATGGATGAACTAGGTGGTAACCGTAGGCAGGTAAGGTATGGCTAGAGAAAGCAGATCACTGGGGTGTGCCCTTGGGGTTTATATTTTGTCCCTGATAAGTGGAACTCGCTCTCTCTTTTTGCTTCCTCCATGCCCTGTACTGAGCCCTTTCCTCCACCATGCCCTCCTGCCATGATGTCCTGCCTCACCTCAGACCCTGAGCAATGGAGTCAGCCAGCCATGGACTAGACCTCTGAATGATGAGCCAAAAGAAACCTTTCCTACCCTACATTGATTTTGGTCAGGTCTTTGGGTCACGGCGATGGAAAAACCAATTCAAACAGAAAGAGGTGGCACCTGAATTCCTGGAAGACATCCACCTATCCCCAGAAAAGACATAAACTTCCCTTCTCTTTATTAGCCTACCTTTCTCCCTCATTACTTCTACCCTTTACCTGTAATCCTTCAATCGCCTGGAGATGAAAAGCTAATTTGTGAACTCTCTCTTCTCCTTTGATGGCCATTTGAATAAAGACTTTCTTTCTCTCCAACTGCTTTTTCTTCGTCTTCTTTTTTTAAATTTTACTTTAATTTTTTTTTTATATTGGGGACTTAACTCAGGGGCACTCAACCACTGAGTCACATCGCCAGCCCTGTTTTTGTAGCCCTAACTACAGGGTCTCACTGAGTTGCTTAGCATTCGATTTTGCTGAGGCTGGCTTTGAACTCATGATCCTCCTGCCTCAGCCTCCTGAGCCACTGGGTTTACAGGTGTGCACCTCTGTTCCTAGCTCCAGCTGCTTTTTCTATGGCATGACCCTCTGAACCTGAGTATGGAGAAAATACTAGTGCTATAAGGAAGCCTCCTACACTTCCATTCCAAGGCCTCCTAGTTTGTGGACTACTTTGGGTTTTGTCCTACTTTGTGTATGTAAAATAAACTTTGAGCAAATTTCTGCTGTGATCTAAATTGTATTTTTGACAAAAGGGAGAAAAAGATGTGCAAGGCCTTTACAGAAAGTGGGTGAAGGAAGATATTAGAGAAACCTAGTATAATGACCATGGAGTGTTTCAGGCTCTGCTGACGTTGTAAATCATTAGTTTATATGAAATCATCTGTCTGATCTATGCTCTTTGATTTTTTTACCTTTGTTGGTATTTCTCTAATTTTCACTTTTGTTCTCTCCAATGGTGATTATAAAACTTATCCAATAATGTTACTTTGTTGAACTTAGTACTGCCAGTGAATTTCTTTCCCAGATAATCTGACTTGGTTCCAGCCCAAGGCTCCTTCCAACTTCTTTTTGTTGTCTCCTTTAACTCAGACCACCTCACTGCTCCCAGTCCCGAGTCCCTGAGAGAAAAATTTCCAAACAGAGATAGCCTGAATAATTAGAAACCTATAGAGTGAAGGTAAGTCCTTCCTGAGGTCCCCATCCATAAAGGGGGTTCTTCCCAAAGTTGAGGAAAGGGTGAGCTTAAAACAAGGGCCACCACGTCCTTGTCCCATGCAAGGTTCTAGTGCACAGAGGTGAGGACAGACAGTGCTGTGCTTCTGGGCAGGAAAGCAGGATGAAAAGATAAAAGGAGAGAAGTGGGTAGAACAGCAGAGCCTCTGATACAAGAATGATGTCAACTAAGAAACTCGAGATCTGCTTGCCAGAGTTCTGAGGTGGGAAGGGCCTTTTAGGTATTTCCATTGCATTTACTTAGTGATGCCTACATCCATGGTCTTCAACCTAGACGACCATGTGCCTGAGGGCATGAAAGGCTCTCTAAGCGATCCCAGAAGGGGGTAAGATTGATCAGGAGGTTCCTTTCCCAACGAGGCCCTCACAATTTCTTTTATACAGAAAAGTAACACATAGCTTTTCCCTTCCCCTTTCCCCTCCTCTTCCTTTCCCTCCCATCCTGAACATCACAAACCTAAAGCATTTAGGTAGGTGGAGCAAAGTAGTTATTTGTGCTGGCAGGGTAGGAGGCTGGGTGTAGAGGGAATGCTGCAGTCCTCCTCGTGGAGGGTGTCAGAGTCAAGTAGGTGAGGGTGTCACTCATGGAGACAGGCTGACATAGTGGGGAGGAAGTTTACGAGGGCAGAGCACTGAGGAACTGGGTGTAACCGGAATCATCAGACCCAAGCAAGGTCAGGAGGGCATCATCCCACACAGAATGCTCAGCCCTGAGTACTGGAGTTGGGGGACGAGATCATTCACACAGAAGGAGTAACCACAGAGATGAGAAATCAGCTTTATGTAGGAGCACTGATCAGAAATGGAATATAGTAATGATAACAAGAGTCAAGATTCTCACTTTCAGAGAAGAGAGTTACAGATATTGAAGGGAAAGGGAATGAGCATAAGCCCTGAGGTACTGGATTAGAATTGAAGTCTCCAACGTCAACACATGTTGTTTAATATATGAAGATAGACGTAGAAATAGATATAGTTGTAAAGGTGGGTTCCCTAGTTCTGTGCACTTAGAGGATCTGTGATCAATTGTCCTGTACCAATGGGCACATCTGGCACTTAGACCTTGCCTCATGGCATAACTGGCTGATTCCAGGACTTACAAGGTAAAGTACAATTTGGGTCTGGGATATATTTTTGAACCAGAAAATAAGGAAATGTTCAAAGAAAGAGACATGCCAAAAGGACTCAAATTGTATGACATAATCTCTGCTGCTTCCGCAGTTCAATGAAACCTTTCCTTCAAGCTGATGACACATTCCTAGATATTGGTTTCTAGAACAATTGAAAATAATTTCTTATATTTAAATGCATTTTGTTAAAAAGTTTTATTTGACATTTACTATTTCTTACCAGTCTATCCCTTTGCTTGGCTTTTATAGATTCCCCTCAGAGACATTTACTTTCCAATACCCAGATAAAAGTTATCTTTAAACAAACTCATTGTTCCCACTACCTCATTCTATGGCAAAGAAAGATTCAGAGACAAATTCGAATGCTGAGAAAAGTTGCTTGCAAAGAGACCAGCATCTAAAAGAACTCATATAACTCAGTAAAAACTATAGTAAGGTTTAAAGAAAAAAAGCACAAAGTTAGAATTGTTCATTTATTATTCTCACAGATAGAAAGACAGTAACTCCTCCTCATCATAATAATATATGTACTACACATCTGCAAAAGTCAGCATTGCAAGAGTTAACCACGTACCTAAGTTTTGGGTTTGGTTTTGTTTGGTTTTTATTACCCTTTTCTTTGTTGGTCTTGTGCTAGGTTTGTTTACAAAAGATGTATTTTGTTTAACAAAATATTAAAAATTCTATACATTTAAAAAGTTAGCCATACAGTTGTATTCCAAAGAGACTTAGTAACTTAACTTACAAGGGACCCAAAGTTATAGCTATTATAGGGACTGTGGCTAAGCAGAACTATTAATCAAATTAATGGTTTTTCTCAAGCTGCAAAGTTTGTTTGTTTTCTTGACTGGATATATAAAGAATTTTTATACTTCAATGATTAAAAAGATAAAAACCCAATTTTTACATGGGCAAGTGATCTGAATTGTCATTTTGCCACGGAAGATAAGCAAACAACCAATAAACACATGACAAAACAGTCAGCATCATTAGTGCAAACTAAAACAACAATCGGATAACAATCTTCATATTGCCTAGGAGAGTGTCTTAGTCTCTTTTTTTAAAAACTTATTTTAGCTGATATGTAAAGCATAAAGATTCTATGTATTAAAGGGGTAGCCTATAATGATTCAATACAAGTACACATGGTATAATGTTTAAATAAGACTAAACATTTCTATCTCCTCAAACATTGATCATTTCTTTATAGTAAAATCATTCAAAATCTTTTTTTCTAGCTATTTGAAATGCACAATACATTGCTTTTATGCAGAGTCACCCTACTGTGTATTGGTACACCAGAACTTGTTGCTCTTATTTAACTACAACTTAGTACTCATTGATTAACCTTTTCCATTCTCCCCTGCCCTACTGTCCCCAGCCTCTGGTAATCACTATTCTACTCAGCTTTTGAGATCAATTGTTTTATATTCTACATATGAGTGAGATTATGTGATATTTGTATTTCTGTGCCTGGCTTATTTCACTTAATGATCTACAATTCTATCCATGTTAAAAATGATAGGATTTCACTCTTTTTTGTGGATAAATAGTATTCCATGCTGTACATGTGCCACATTTTCATTATCCATTCATCAGTTGATGGAAAGATAGGTTGTTTCAACTCCTTGACTGTTATGAATAGTGCTACAGTGAACAAAGACATCTCCTCTAGTCCCTCTTCTGTTGCTATAACAGAAAACCACAGACTGGCAGATGCATAAAATGAAGAATCAACTCATTGTTCTGGGGGCTAAAAAGTGCAAGAACATGACACCAGTATCTGGTGAGGGTCTTCATACATGCAGCATCATCTCATGGAAAAGGTGGAAGGGCAACAGAGAGTGCAAGAGATTGACAGCAGAGGGGGCCAAATGTTATCCCTCTATCAGGAACCTGCTCCAATGATAACTAACCCCTCTCATGATAGTGACATCACTTCGTTCATGAGGGTAGATTCCTCTCCTGGCCTACTGGTCCCTTAATAGTAACACCTCTTAAAGGCATCATAATGGCAATTAAATTTCAGTGTCAGTTTTGGAAGAGACAAATATTTAAACCATAGACATAATTAAAAATAAAAAGAGGAAAGACAATAAGAAGTGCTGCCAAGAATATGGAGAACTTGGCACGGTGGCTCACACCGGTGATCCCAGCAACTCAGGATGCTGAAGCAGGAGGATTCCAAGTTCAAGACCAGTCTGGGCAAGTAAGCAAGACTTAGTCTCAAAATTAAAATAAATAAATAAATAAAAAGAGCTGGGGATGTAGCTCAGTAGTAGCACAACCCTAGGTTCAGTCCCTTGTATCAGAAAAAGACAATGAAACAAGAATGTTGAAAGATTGGAACCCCCATACATTGCTGATGCAAGTGCAAACTGGAGCAGCCACTCTGGAAAACAGTTTGACAGTTCTCAAAATATTAAACATAGAGCTACCATCTGACCCAGCAATTCCTCACCTGGGAGAATCAAAAAGTTCTATCCATACAAAAACTTGTATTAGTCTATGCAAAAAAAAAAAAAAAAAAGAAACCACATTTCTCATAATAGCTTTAAAAAGGAAATAACTCAAATGTCCACCAACTTATAAATAAACAAAATGTGATATGACCACATAATGGAATTTAAGGGAATGAAGTGCTAATACATGCTACAACATGGATGGACCTTCAATGAATCATGCTAAGTGAAAGAAGCCAAATACAAAAAGCTACACATTGTGATCCCATTTATATGACATATTTAGGATAGGCAAATCCACAGGGAAAGAAGATTGTATGCTTTTAAAGTGTGAGTTATATGACATGTGGCTTGTATCTCAGCTACTGTTGTGAATAAAAATTCAGTCATATCTAGTGGTACACCTTTTAAAAACATGTTCAAGGCAGAGGTTCACGTAAGTATGGCTATTTTGAAGTGAAAGTGCTGTGGAAAATCTTTCTGTTTCTTTCTTCAACTGACTGGTGATTTAGATGGAGCCCTGCAAAGTAGCCAAGAAGAGATCACTAAATATCCTAAAGAGATTGTTCAAGAATGCAAAGAAAATCGTGGTTGGGAGACAGCAATCCAATTGTTCTAAATTTGAGTTTTTAAAAGGTAAGACTTCTAATGGCAAGTGTGATGCGCCATTACAAGAGAATTGTTTTAGAGAATTCCAAACTCCATCCTTCATCAACTCCTGAACTTTACAGAACAATAAGGTTTATTCCTGTTTCCCTTTTTCAAACATTTCCTTTGAATTCCATCATAAATATGTGTGGTATGGGAGGACAAAAGAACTATTGGAGAAATTGCATCAGATATTTTAATCTTGCAGTGAGTTTGTATAAAGAAATTTTGGCATAAAGACATTTATTTGAAGAACACTGAGACTCTTTGTTAAGAGTCTCTACAACAGCTTCTCAGATGATTTCCACAAACAGTCCCTTCCCTGCTGCTAATGGGGAGCTGGCTTTATCAGCTGGAAAGAATCCAGCTGAGTTTCTTTTGCCCTAGTGAGATAGTTGCCAGAAAACTTTTTTGGTAACCTGTCCTTTCCTAAACTTTCAAGAGTCTTGGATTCAGACAACAACCCCAAGGTAAAACATACCAGTCAAACTTCATTTCTTTCAGCCTTCAGAATGTCTTAGGCTGGTCTTTCACCAGATTGGTCACTTATATGGTGGTACAAGATGAGCAGCAAAAAGTGAATATCTGTTATTCTTTAATCAACTATAGGAACTGTACATTCTGCTTGACCAGGAAATGCTCAACTACCCAGACAGCATCTCCACCAGCCAACTGCACTTTGAAAGCTTGTACCTACCATAAAGAAGATCATAGAACTCCTGGAGGAGTTCAAGGTACAAGCATCTAAAGAGTGCAAATTTGACCCTATCTTTAATTCAATGACGATAAGGGGACCAACAAAGCCAGGATAGGGTTCCTAACTAGAGTTCAAAGTAACAGCCTATAAATTTTGGCCCTACTCCGATATTTCTGTCAATTTGTAAATGGTATGTCAAACTAATTGCAAAGCAATTATTTTAAGATGGTATATACTTCCTGCAAACTAAAGCTTGATTGTTTTGTTGTTGTGTCTGTTGTTGTTGTGTTTGTTGTTGTTTTAATGAATTCTACTTATCAGTTATTTCTTTTATGGGTCATGTCTTTGATGTATCTAAAAAGCCAGCATCAAAACCAAGGTCATCTATATTCTTTTCCTATGTTATCTTCAGGATTTTATTGTTTTGTTTTTACATTTGGGTCTTCCTCCACTCTGAGTTTATTTTTGTGAAGGATGTAATGTCTATATCTAGATTCGGTTTTCCACATGTGAATGTCTGATTGTTTCAGCACCATTTGTTGAAAATACTGTCTTTGCTCCATTATATTGCTTTTATTCCTTTATCAAAGATCAATTGACTATATCACTATGCATCTATTTCTGGGCCCTCCATTCTATTTCAATGGTCTGTCAGTTTATTCTTTCAAAAATACCAAACTGTGTTGATTTCTATAGCTTTATTGTAAGCTTGAAGTCAGGTAATGTCAATCCTCCAATTTTATTCTTCTCATTCAGTATTATACTGGCTACTTGGTCTTTTGCCTTTCTGTATAATGCTTCAGAATACTTTGTCAATATCCACAAAATAACTTGCTGGCATCATTATTATTTTGAATCAATAAGAAAAAAGTTGATTGGATTTCAAAGTCATTTAAACTGTCAAAAAAAGTTCAATATTATATTGTAAAGAAAAGAAGAACTATTAAATTTGATTTGAAAAATGAGAATAAAAATATTTTAAAATTTTTATCAACTTGAGAAAATAAAATATCTTACCAATATAATATCGTTAAGTTGAAAAGATAATGATTAATAATTATAATTGCTTATTATCAACTGTTAAATGGGAAACAAAGGTATTTACTGAAGCAATTTCAAATGTTATAAAAATTTAGGATTTTTATACTTATACCTTTGAAATTTAATATTTAACATGTTTTCTAATAAATTCTACCTCATTTTCTTATCATAATGGTAGTATATTTTAAAATATAATCTTTAATGAAGCCTATGTAAACATCTACAAATCTCCTTCCAGTTTACTACAGTGTGAACAAGTGATATCATTTTTTTCCATGTGTCATTATGTCAAAAAGGTCAGAATGTACTTCCTAACTCCTTAAAAAAATTACATGCTCTGCCTTTACAGTTGCTGCCACAGTCCTCTAAGACCCTGCAGAGTCATACCACATGCTTTCATTGCTCAAGATCCATTCACCCACACATAAAGAATATATCTTTCCATGTGAAGAGAGGCTGACCTTTGGAATTCTCTTCCTCTCTGTTCTTTGGGCCAACCCGTTCCTAGATACTCTCTGAGCAACAACATCTCTGGGCCCTGGGCCCAGAAAAGCAAACTTCATAGCTATGACCACCAAATTCCACATGGTAGTGGTTTCTGAGTGTGCTACAGTCCCTTCTTCACTGCTAGCAAAAATATTTTTCATGTCCTGTTAGGAGACATCAGAATCTATCTATGGGCAAACAAAGGGAGGGAAGCAGGCAGGTACTGATAGAACCCACCTGCTTTTCCTCCAGATCCAAGGAGGAGGGGGTCCCCAAGCTCCTGGACCCTCTAGAAGCAATTTCATGCTACTGGATCCCCAGATATTATGAACAGAATGTGCATTTAGAAGTGAGTCACCAGCATGTAAAAGATAGCTGGAGCCATACATTAGTCAGCCCTTGGCTGCTGTAACAAAATACTAAAACTAAAAAACTTATAAGGATGAAAGACTTATTTTGGCTCAGAGTTTCAGACATTTCAGTCCATGGTCACTTGGCTTTGGTGCTTTGGGCCTGTGGAGGCACAGTATATCATGGTGTGGAGTGCGTGGCAGAGAAGACTGCTCCCCTCATGGTGGCTGGGAAACAGAGAGAGGAGGGGCTGTGTTCTCAATTCAAGGGCATGCCTTCAATGACCTAGCTTCCTCCCACTAGGTCCCATCTCTTAAAGGTGCCACCACCTCCCAATATCGCCACAGAGAGGGAACTAAGCCTCCAGCACCTGGGCCTTTGGAGGACATTCAAGATCCAGACTGTAGCAACCCTTGAGATTGTGAGAAATCACCAAGAGAGACTAAGCCGCAGGGCGAGAAAGAGGAAAGAGTGAGGGAAAACGAGTAGAAGCAGTCAGATACGTGATGAGGAATAGCAAGACTGTGGAAGTGTGGTTGTCCCCGAGCGATCCTGAAAACCAGAGTCCAGAAATTTGTGGGAAATGGAACAGGAAGCTCACTCTGTTCCTAACACTGGCACCACAGATAATGTGTCCCTCCGACATGGGAATGAGATTTCTGTGTTCTCTTCTATTCTGCCCCTTGCTTATATCTCAGAGTTCACTTTTTTTCTTTTTAATCTCTCCTTATTACAGCCTCTTCTTTAGCAGCACAAGCACATATCCTTGGGGTTGCCCTTCCTCAGTAACCAAAGAAGAAGCAAGTCTCTCCAACTTATCACAGCAGCCTCCTCTCACTCCATCTCTGTCTCCAGAGCCCACACTGGTTGCAGGTAGGAACTCCAGTTTCTCTTTCCTATTCTAAGTCTCTGGTTCTATGATTTAAAAAAAAAAAAAAAGAAAAATGGAGAGTGAAAAGAAAAAAGAAGAAAACTCAGAAAGAAAGAAGACAGAAGTACAAATAAATTCTTCAAGAGCCTGGGAAAAGTAAACAAATTAGCTTTTCAACTTACTAAGTATCAGGCTCTGTACTTAGCACTATTCTTGCATCTCTTTCTCTTGGTCCAAGTCTATTGGTTAGTGCATGTGGTGTGTGTGTGTGAGCTCATGAACGTGAGCATGCACATAAGTGCAAGTGTGCAAGGATTGAGAGAAAGTGAAGAAGCCCCAGATGGTAATTAAGAAGCACATGTTCTTAGAACTCATGAAATGGCAGTAAGACCTTGCAAACATAGGTTCGCATGCCCCATTTTCTCATCCCTTGCTCGTGGCAAACATTACTAGTCATTCTCAGACATGTTTCCCACTGGTCTGCTTTGGATTCTTTCTCGACATAGTTGTCCATTTATTCACTCCTAAGCTGTGTGAACCCTCCTTCCTACAGGTGATGACAGACTCTAAACTGAAGAAGTTATTGCATCTATTCCTCAAATCCAACAGTCAAACTTTTTAGGTCCTTCCCAACCTCCCTCTCCCACAAGGAGCTAGGTGAGTTAAGTAACATTTCCAAGGCACAAAATGTAAAGAAGCACTCACTCTTAGGGGCTTGTTGCCCCTGCAATTGCACAGCCCTGAGAGTGAGGACCTTCTTAAATCTTGTTCCCTAAGTGCCTTGTTAGCTTCACTCTAGTCTAGGCCCACTGTTCCTACTTTCAACATCCCTAGCCCCTTTCTTGCCCTCAGCCCTCCCTGACTCCATCTTTGTTTCTCTTTTTTCAGAAGCATTCCAAATCCAGGGCCCCATAAGCCTGTGGTGGCTGTGCTGGGTGATGAAGCAGAGCTGCCTTGCTTTCTCTCACCCCATCAGAGAGCTGAGTATATGCAGATGAGCTGGTCCCACTCCCTGTCCTCCCAGATGTACACCTCTACAAGGATGGGCGTGACTAGCCCTGGAAAGTCATGGAGGAGTACTCAGGGAGGACAAAGCTTATGAGAGATGCTCTCAGTAAAGGGTTAGTGGTTCTGAGAATCCTCAACATCCAAACCTCCGATGATGGGCACTATCATTGTGGGTTCCAGCATGGTTCCTTCTACAATGATACATTGAACAGAAAGTGGCAGGTAATGGCCCAGGTTTCTGCCCTTGACGCCCCTCAGGGTGGGCTTACTCTGGAATGGATTTCCTACTCTAATCCATGTTCCTTGGAAAAATAAAGAAGAGCTAAGAGAAATGGAGGTGGCTAATACCTCAGCCTGTCTCATAATTCTACATACCACTGCTAGGATCAGGCTACCTTCAGGGTTTAGGGATAAATAGAAGATAATAGAGTCATGGTGGGAGTCAAGAAATGGGAAGAGCCAGGCATGGTGGCACACACCTGTAATTCTAGCAGCTTGAGAAGCTGAGGCAGGAGGATCATGAGATCAAAGCCAACTTAGCAAGGCCCAGTCCCAAAATAAAAAATAAATAAATAAAAAGATCTGGGAATGTAGCTGATAGGTGGATGGTTAGTGCCCCTGCGTTCAACCCCTGGTACCAAAAGGAAAGGAAGAAAGAAAGAAAGAAAGAAAGAAAGAAAGAAAGAAAGAAAGAAAGAAAGAAAGAAAGAAAGAAAGGCAAGCAGAGGAAGAAGCTCATGTACAGCACTAATCTCCAGAATTCATAAAGAACTAAAAAATCTTAACACCAAAAATACAAATAACCCAATCAATAAATGGGCTAAGGAACTGAGCAGACAATTCATAGAAGATACATAATCAATCAATAAATACATGAAAAAATGTTCAACATCTCCAGCAATTACAGAAATGCTAATTAAAAATACTCTAAAATTTCATCTTACTCTAATCAGAATGGCAATTATCAAGAATACAAGCAACAATAGGTGTTGGCGAGGATGTGGGAAAAAAGGCACACTCATACATTGCTGGTGGGATTACAAATTGGTGCAGCCACTCTAGCAAACAGTATGGAGATTCCTTAGAAAACTTGGAATGGAACCACCATTTGACCCAGCTATCTCACTCCTTGGCCTATACCCAAAGGACTTAAAATCAGCATACTACAGTGACACAGCCACATCAATGTTTACAATAGCTCAACTCCCAATACCTAGATTGTGGAACCAACCTAGATTCCCTTCAATAAATGAATGGATAAAGAAACTGGTATATATACAAAATGAAATATTACTCAATCATAAAGAAGAATAAAATTATAGCATTTGAAGATAAATGGATGGAGTTGGAGAATATTGTGCTAAGTGAGGTAAGCCAATCCCAAAAAAACCAAAGGCAGAATGTTTTCCCTGATAAGTGGATAATGGTACATAATGGGATTGGGAGGTGCAGGGGTAAGAGAAGAATGGAGGAACTTTTGTTTGTGTAGAGGGAAATGAGGGGATGGAAGGAGGAAGGGGTTGAGAAAGATGATGGAATGAGACAGACATCATTACCCTATGTACATGTATGATTGCACAAATGGTGTGACTCTGCATTGTGTACAACCAAAGAAATGAAAAGTTGTACTCCATTCATGTACAATGAATCAAAATGCATTCTGCTGTCATGTATAACTAAAGAGAACAAACAATTTTAAAAGATGAATAAAGATTTAGGAAGCAAAAGATTCACAAAATAAAAAAGAAAAAATGGACAGAGACCATTTATACTGAATGGTGTTTGACTCGTCTCTTGTGTAGATCCCCATCAGTTGTTGCCAAGGTTATTTTCAGAGTCCTGGTTTCTGCTCTATGCACTACAATCTAGTTAGCAGCCCCAATGCTTTAGAAGGAGCACAGGGATGTGTGTGTATTGCAAAATGAGCTTAGTCCTGGCATGTCTTCTTC
Source organism: Sciurus vulgaris (assembly GCF_902686455.1). Lineage (NCBI taxonomy): Eukaryota > Metazoa > Chordata > Mammalia > Rodentia > Sciuridae > Sciurus > Sciurus vulgaris. The sequence continues at coordinate 80,117,225 of NC_136472.1, forward strand.
TCAGTTCTAGGCTCAGCTCCTCACTTCCATGTGAAGGTTACTGAGTCCAGAGAAACCCAACTGGAGTGCAAGTCAGAAAGCTGGTTCCCTCAACCAAAGATCCAGTGGATAAGCTCTCATTAAAGGAAATTCCATCTGTGTTTGAGTTCCACACCCAGGACCAAAGTGGCCTGTTCCAGGTAACCACATTGCTGCTATTCAGAGATCCAGCAGAGATGAATGTGACATGTTCCATCTGGAACCAATCAGAAAAATGGAAAAGCAACTGTCCATAGCAGGTCTGGTTTCTTTCTTCCCTTACTCACCCTGGAACCATGGAAGATAGGCTCTCTTCCAGGTGTACTCCAGGTGTACTGCTTCTGCTCTCTTCCATCACACCAATAGCAGCCATGCTGATAGGACCCAATTTCTCTCTCTCTTTCTACTTACTACCTTCCTTTCCTCACCAGGCCTTTCCAATCCCCATCCTACTACACATTTCCATGAAATTGAGACCTGTTCATCAAAAACTACTATCAAATCTCATCTCTAGATCTCCAATTCACCAGTCTCCCTGCATTACCTTTTCAAGGTTCCTCCTCCGATAGTTTGTTAGATCTTCCCTCTGCCTAAATGTCTTGTTGAAATAATTCTTTTAAGCTTAAACACAGATGAGAATTCCCTATAGATAGGCAGTCATGATTTTGACATATATGGTTCCCTACGTTCTACCGTCTTTCCTGATTTCTGCCAGATCCAGTTGTATTTTTTAATTATTTTCTCTATTCTCCATCTGGATAATGCCTTCATCTGGATTACTCTTCTAATCTTTGCTAAAATATTACTTCCTCAGAGAAGTTTCCTTCCCTCTAGCTGAATTAGGTTTCAGCACTATTCTCTGTCATAGAATCTTGTTGTTTTCATAACCTTGGTGCTAAACCAAATAGAAATATGTATTTCCTTGGCATTTATTTATTTAATGTCAGTGTCACTTATTATAGAGTAAGTTTTATGAAGATGGGAGGCATGACTTTTTTTCTAACCATTCTAAACCCACTGCCTAATATGGTAAACGAAACAAAGAAATCACTTGATAAATATTTATTGACAAAGAGTTCAGTGAAGACCAGAGTTTTGGATGGTGTGTCCATGTGGACTCTGAGGTCACCAAGAACAGTGGCAGAACTAGCCCGGACAGTGGTATGGGAGTCAGGACCTGGTGCCATCAATGAGAGGGAGAATGACCCTGAGACCAGGCAGGGGGGAAAAGGAGACGTACTTAAAGGAGAGGGGTTTATATGATCAAGTTTTAAGTTGTAATACAGGTTACTTATCCCAGTTTTTTCTCTAATTTGAATGAACCTCCCACTGTTCCCAATTCCCCCAACTCAAACTTTTCCTCTGAAATTCCTCAATATCTTCCATCTCTTCCCTAAATCTCCATCTACTTTCTTGTCTTAATTAAAACCTGAATTTCCCTGAAAGATCCCCCACTTCCCTTGCACTGCATGCAATTCCCAGTGCTATTTACAGGTCTCTGTCCTTTTCCAGTCATGTAAATTCTTCCTGTTGGTTAAGATCAGACTTCGGCACCTGGGTTATGTTGGGCCTCGCCACTCTGAGACCAGTTAGCGCCTTAGATTGCTTCAATGACCAAGGAGGCAATTCCTCCAACATTCTAGAATCTCAGATGTATCCTCCATTACACATTCATTTACATATTTGTTCAACAAATGTCTATTCATCAACTTCTATGAGTCAGCACATGCTAATTACTAAGAATGCCGTAATGGTGGGACTATAACATCTATACTTGCAGAACATGAAGAGAGATTAGGAAGAAAAGGAATAAAAGTATGACTTTTTAAATGTTAAAAATATAATTCTCACATAAGTACATAAAAATCAGGTATTATAATTTTAATTAGTGCATAAATGAGAGAAAGAATAGGCTATCAAAAATGGTTCAAAATCAGTGAAAAAAGGAAACCTAAAGTATTACTAATTTAATGTCCAATGGAGCAATAAAACCATAAAGAAATTTTATTCTTTTAAATCTGATGATCCTTAGATAGGTTTACTATTAGATAAATTTTAATATAACATTGAAAAGATTTGTAGTTTTTCACATTTTTGCCTTGTTTCCACATTTTAGATAGTTTTTCTTGACAAAGGCATCTTTTTTTTTTTAAAGGCATCTTTTTTTAATCAGTGAAATCCCTAATTTAACCATAGATTTTACTTCAGACATACACATATCTTTAAACTTCTTTAAAAACACTAATCAAAAATTAAAAACAAGCAAGCATAGTGGAACACACTTGTAATCCCAGAAACTGGGAGACTGAGGCAGGAGGATCCCAAGTTCAAGGCCAGCCTCAGCAACTTAGTAAGATCCTGTCTCAAAATAAAAATAAACAGGGCTGAGGATGTAACTTAGTAGTTAATCACCTCTGTATTCAATCACTAGTACAAAAAAAAAGAGATAAAGTTCATAATTTTGAGAATGATGAAAATTCAATTTTAAAATATTACCCTTTTAGACTCAAATTAGAAGCATCAGATATGCCAAATGAGATAGATGCCTTGTTCCTAAAGCACAGCCTTTCAGAAGGTACATGACCTCTGACAACTTCAGTCACATTCCTATGTAACCAAAAATGAGAACTACACACAGTTGTTCACCTTTGCATGGAAAAAAGATGCAACAGAAAAGCAGAACCAAATCTCAATCTTTCTGGGAGAAAGTAAAAAGAGTTGAGGGTTAGTAATCAGGTACCATTATGCTGGTTAATGCTGATACCTAATAAAGATACACCTATGCCTTTCTTCATTAGAGCTACATTAAAATCATCCTAGCATTTATTTTTTAAAAGTTTTTTTTTTTTTCTTGATGTTATAAAAAAGACTTGCATCAGGAAAGTACTGATATGTTGTATGGTGCTCACTGAAAATGCTTTTTTCCACAACAGCATCATTAATTCTTTGGAAATATTTGTATTAAATAGAAAATTCAAAATAGCATGTTCATTTTTTGTTTACTTCACTTGGAAGCATAAATTTTCCCAGAATTCAGTAGAAAAATGTTGATTTATGTTGACATGTGTTTTATTCCCATTACATGAATGATTGCAAGATTTTAATTAGGGAGGAGATTTTATCTCACTTTTTGACGGACAACTTCCAATTCTTTCAATTTTTATACTTTAGTTCTGTTTGCATAGGCTTTTCAGACTGCTGTTCCCTGGATTCCTCCAGGCTATCCAGGCTAACAGGCTCAGCATGATCAAACTTCCATGGACTGACTCCCCCACCTACTCTTTCATTGATACTCTCAATTCCATTACACTCAGTTGCACTGCTATTATTCCACTTCAGAAATGAATTTATTTGCTGAACAAATAAACTAAGTATGAGAATAGTTAAAAGGAGGCATGCACTTACTGACCAACCATAAGTCAGGAGTGAAACAAAGATAGACAGCACATCCCCAGAATACAATTGTTGGAGGGAAGGACTGGGGAGTCACTAAGCAAGAAGGAAGTGTGGGAACACCCTCTCCACTGAAACTGACCGGGAACACATCTGAATTCCAGTTGCTGAGTCCTACAGTTCCCTTGGAGTCATAACATTCTTCACCTTGGTACTTTCTTTGGTATTGGTTCTCATAATCTTTGGATTTCATTTATATAAAAAGAGACAAGGAGCAAGAAAAGGTAAATATATTCCTCTTTTCAATACATAAATACTCTTTTAGGAGTTATCAAAATCAGCAAAGACAGTGCTAAAGGAAATATTACTTCATATCTATGAGACTCTGATCTCTCAACTTTAAAATATAGAAAATAAGATGTCTTTACAGAACTTCTATATGGATTACAGCAAATAATTTACAGTAAGTATCTTACATTGCACCAGTACAACAGGCATGAAAGGTTGTTGTTATGATTATCATTATGACTGTCAATAATTTTGTGGGAGAAAGAGGAGGAAGATTTTTAAAAGGGGAAGGAAAAGAGATGGACCAAACATTCATAATACAGTAAATATCCATGAGGTCCTACCTATGACACTGTGCACTTCATCTGCCCAAGAAATACCAATAAAACCACAACTGCTCCCTAGGTCAATCAAAGAGCTACAGCTATGCTAAGTATACTTGACTCTGCAAGTGTGTGTGTCAGCTGCAGGCTACACCTCACTAACTCACATCCCTTTCAGCATCACTTCCAGTCCATGTTACCAGACCATCAGCAAAGAGGATAGTTGAGACAGAGAAAAACAAAGCATATGAATGTATGTAAGTACATGCGTAAACATTATATAAATACAGGATTCATGCAGTGTGCTTGCAAACTACCCCAAGTGTGTTAATCTAAATCATCTCTTTCTCTTTGTTTCTCGCTGTATATCATACGTTGATTTAATAAACTGCAATTTGAAGTCTGGCTTCCATGGAGAGTAAATGACAAAGTTGAGGCCTTAGTCAAAAAATGAACACATCTGTGGAATCTAGATGCTCCCTGATCACTTGGTGACTTCACAAGACTAAAAGTGGTGGCCTCTGAGAATCAACTCCTTCCCCATTCACCTCAGCTGTTGCCTTCCTACTCACAATCCACAGGAGAGATGTTTTCCTAGAATCCATTGCTGAATGTCAGAACTTTTCAATTATTTTACCCCAAGTTGCTGGATTGAAACCACATCTGCTCCTCTGTATGGAATTTTCTTAAATGAATAATCAATTTAAAATAATGATTTTGTTTTCTGATTTCTCTGTTTTTATAAGTAACCTAGGAATAACTATTAAAAATAAATTAGGGCCGGGCATGGTGTCATACGCCTGTAATTTCAATGCCTAAGGAGGCTGAGGCAGGAGGATCATGAGTTCAAAGCCAGCCTCAGCTAAAGCAAGGTGCTAAGCAACTCAGTGAGACCCTGTCTCCAAATAAAATACTAAATAGGGCTGGGAATGTGGCTCAGTGGCTGATGTCCCTGATTTCAACCCCTGGTACCCTGCAAGAAACATACGTAAATTAAATTAAATAAATTAGTGGTCCAGAGGCTTCAAAATTGCAGAAAAGGATTGGTGTTGTGGCTCAGTGATAGAGTGCTTGCCCAGCATGTGTGAGGCACTGGATTTGATTCTCAGCACCATGTATAAATAAATGAATAAAATAAAGGTCTATTGACATCTAAAATAAAAATATATTAGCAATTTTTTTAAAATGTTTTTAAAAATTGCAGAATAGGGAAGTTTACTGTCCTGACTGCTCTGTGGTGTGAAACCAAGAAAGCAGATAGTCAGGTTCTCAGCAAGGTGGGTGGGGGAAAAAAGGGTGGAGGACTTTACTGGGATTTAATATTGAACATTCAAAGCATGTCAGGACTAAGGAGGTTGGATATAATTAAATAAGGAAGAAATTCCCAGCACCACTGCCACCACCACTGCCACAGCTGGAGGCACCAGCCAGAAAGGTTCCTCTGCGATAAAAGTGGAGGAAGAAGGGAATTAAAGGAACTCACATTTTTAGGAGACTGAGGCATATCTGGGTACAGAGAGATCAGAGATTGAAGACACTGCCAAAAACTCTGAAAGGTTTTCTGCACAATATCCTTGTGCAGGGGGAATATTTGGTTTAATGCTGTATATCAATTGCATTCATTGTTGTTATTATTTGTCTCCCACTAAACAGTAAGGTACTGAAAACCTTCAGGGACCCTATAAATCCACAGGGTAGAAATTCAACTGCCTCATATCCATACTGTTAGATGAGTAGACACAAAAACAACATGAAAAGGTAAGAAAACATTTTTCCCCAAACAAAACAAGATAGTCCATTAACAGAATCCACTGATACAAATGGCAGATAAGGAGATTAGAATGTACATAGTTAAACTGGTCTGCAATGTAAAGGATGATCTAAGGAGTAAAATCAGAAGAAAATACAGGAAGTAAAAATTCACTGCAATATAGAGATAGAGATTCTGAAAAATGATCAAGGAGAAATCCTCAAAATTAAGGAATCAAGAGCCCAAATTAAAAATTCAATGGAAAGCATAACCAACAGACTAGATCACTTGGAAGACAGAATTTCAGGCAATGAAGACAAAATATATAATCTTGAAAATAAAGTTTACCATGGAGAAAATATGTTAGGAGACTATAAACAGAACTCCCAAGAAATATGGATAAAATGAAAAAAAAAAAAACAAGATTGATCAGGATAGATGAAAGTTTGCATATACAAACCAAAGGAATTCACAATACTTTCAATGAAATAATTACAGAAAATTCCCCAAACTTAAAGAATGAAATGGAAAATCAAATGCAGGAGGCCCACAGGACCCCAAATATGCAAAATTGTAACAGACTCACACCAAGGCACATTATTATGAAAATGCCTAACATACAGAATGATAGAATATTAAAGATTGCTATAAAAAAACAACAGGTCATAATTAGAGGAAAACCAATCTGAATTGCAGATGATTTCTCAACCCAGACCCTCAAATCTAGGAGGTCTTGGAATAATATATATGAAGCTATGAAAGAATGTTGCTCCCTGACAGGCAACAAGGTCCGATGTACCTCCTCAGGGCCCGCCTGAGGAGAATACGGGGCTGAGCAGGATGATGAGTGTCGGTGGCAAAGGAAACACACCAAAGCCGGGAGGTCTGTCAGCACACGAGGCACAGCAGGAACCTCGTTTATTGAGGAAATCACAGAGCTTTTATGTAGGGTGGAGGCTAAGCAGGAACCAATCAGTTTAAAGGTCAGCAAGACACAGGGGATTCACGCAGGTGAGAGTCCCATAGGACTATATGGCAAGCATGAGCTGATCACGTTTGCGGAACTGTTGTTAACCAATCCCTGACAGTGGTCCGATTTATCGTCATTAACCTTTGAAACCACCTGAGGCCTTGATCTTGCTCACTCACCAGGGAGTAAGAAGTCAGCCTGAGTTAGTTAACGCGTCATTAGTCCCAATAAAAGAAAATGGATGTCAGTCAATAATACCACACCCATCAAAATTAAGCTTCAGAATTGATGATGAAATAAAAACTTTCCATAATAAAGAAAAGTTTAAAAAATTCACAACTAGAAAGTCTGCACTATAGAATATTCTCAACAAAATATTCCATGAGGATGAAATAAAAACAAAAGTGAAATCCAGCAAAGGGAGGAACTACACTAGAAGAATAGACAATCAAAGAATCAACTAATTCAAATTAAAAACCAGAAATAAATCAAGGTTACAGGGAAAAAAAATCATTTCTCAATAATAACATTGAATATAAATGGCCTAAACTCATCAATCAAAAGACATAGATTAGATTAAAAACAAGACTAACAATATGGTGTCTCCGAGAGACTCATCTCATAGGCAAAAATCCACAGACTGAATGTTGAAGGATGAGAAAAACATATCACTCACATGAATCTCATAAACAAGCAGGGGTTTCTAACCTCATATTAGATAAAGTGGATGTCAAGCCAGTTAATCAGAAGGGAGAAAGAAGGACATTTCATACTGCTTAATGGAATTATACATTAACAAGACATAACAATTGTAAAAATTTATGCCCCAAACAATGAATCATCCACCAACATCAAACAAACCCTTCTCAATTTCAAGAATCAAATAGACCACAACACAATAATACTGTTGACTTTAATACACCTCTCTCACAACTAGATAGAGCCTGCAAGCAAAAACTAAATAAAGAAGTTATAGAACTAACATACAGTTAATAATTTAGACTTAGACATATATAGAATATTTCATCCATCAAGGCTGAATACTTTCCTCTCAGCACCACACAGCTCTTTCTCTAAAATAGGCCATATCTTAGACCTTAAAGCAATACTTAGCAAATACAAAAAAATGGAGATAATACCTTGCTCCTATCAGATCATAAGGGAATAAATTAGAAATCAATGATAAAATAAAAATAGAAGCTACTATAATACCTGGAGACTAAATGAATCATTAATGAATAGCAGAAGAAATCAGGAATGAAATTTTAAAAATACTTAAAGGTAAATGAGAATAGCATCTCAAAATCTCTTGGACAGTATGAAGGTAGTCCTAAGAGGAAAGTTCATTACATTGAGGCCAGGTGCAATCAGTTGGTCTGGGTTCCCAGTGATAGGGCACAGTCAGTTGGTCTGGGGATCCTGGTGGCAGGGAGCAGTCAGTCGATGTGAGGGCCCCAGAGGCAGGGAGTGATCGGTTGGGCTGAGGTATCCTGGAGACGGGGCTCAATCAGTCTGGCCAGGGGTCCTACGGGGCCTGGCTGTTGTCTCAAAATGGCGGCAGCCACATGTAATCAAACCTGCAGGTACTGTAACAGTTAACCTCAAGGCAACAGCAGGCAGCTGGTGCCCCACTGGTGGTCGGCGATCAGTTTGCTGACTGTTGTTGGACGATCGGGAGGTGAACCTCATGCGTTGGGTGATGGATAGGTGTAAGGCAGGCAATGGACAGGTGAGAGGCAGGCAAATGGCGGATGATAGACCAACTATGTACATTTCTAAACTCCTCGAACATTTCCTCTACTTTGTTGTCAGTGGATTCTCTTATTGGGGCATCTTGGTTTGTTTGGGGCACTTTGTTCCTTTGTTTTTTCATGTTGCTTGTGTGTTTTCCTATCTAGTTGTATGGATCTGAGGCAGTACAGATTCTACCCTGTAGACCTATATTGTCCCTGAAGATTTCCAGTGTTCCATCTTTAAGAGGGAAACCAATATCAACAGCACCCAGTGTAAATAATATACAGCCTCAAATCTAATAGTTTCCACCAAGGCATCCACTGCCCTCTCACTATAAACAGCAATGATGAGTTCAATCATAGTCTACAGTATAAACAGAAAATTTGCCAAAAGGATTTATAATCTCAAATAGTGGACCAAGAGAGAACAGAAATAGTGCAGGACATGATGTTCATGAGGGAGAAAGAGAGCAGTCAGAAGCAAAAATTCGTAAGAAATATGGAAGAGAAACCAACAGAGATTGGCTGTAAGGTGGAGAAAGTTAGAAAGGGAATCCAGGAAAACAGACAAGTGAGAGGAAGAATACATATAAAGAGAAAAAATTAAAAACGTAAGAATATACTGTAGAACTGCAAAACACCATGCATACCTCACCATCCTCAACAAACTGATGCACAAAAAGCACCCTGCTCCAAATATGGTGGAGAGAGATGCCAGAAAAGAAAAAAATGAAAATAAAATAAATCTAGTGGAAAATGGAACAACTGTCTCTGTCAACGTATAAAAGCTTCTCAGTCCTGTCTCTGACTTCCCACAAGACTGTGTGGCCCAGACCAACCCTGGCAGACCCAATCTATCCCACCAATCTGGGCCTCGGCTGTCCTGGGTTCAGCCATATTGTAGTCCAAGATCTGAAAGCCACTGGAATTTGGAGAGAGACCACCAGGGATAAGCAGTCCTGAGAGATAGTAACTAGATGGCGGGAACCAGCACTCCCAGGAGGAAGACCCCAGGCGCAGCCAAACCCGCAGGCACCCTGACACTGAACCTCCAGGTCCTGGCCAGTCCCCAGACAGGGGCAGCTGCTCCCTATGATGGCAGTGGTAGTAAACCCACCGGCACCCCAAACCCCAGGCCTAGCCAGTGTCTCAAAGTTGATATGGTCACATGCAACCAAACCTGGAGTCTCCCTGGCAGTGAACCTCTGGGTGGTGGTGGAAGCAGTAGTGGTGGGGGTCAGAGGCAGCAGGCAGGGGGTCTGCAGCAGCTGCAGTCGTAGGTGGTGTTGATAGCAGGTGGTGGTGGCAGCTGTGTAGACGGCAGCAGTGCCTGGAGAAAAGACCTCCAGGAGCCTGCAGTGGTATCAGGGGCAGCTGTGCCCCAAGAGGACAGCTCTGAGCAGTGGCATGGACACATGTGACAGCGATGCCCAGAGAAAACACCTCTGGGTGTCTACGGCAGCGACCTCAGGAGCAGCTGCACCTGCCCAGAGAGAAGACCTCTGGGGGACGACAGCGGTGTCTTCTTGACTTGCCTTTTATTTTTTTATTTAATAGTGTCTTTCCTGGAGCAGAAGTTCTTAATTTTAATGAAGCCCAAATTATCAATTTTTTTCTTTCACAGATCATGCTTTTAGTGTTGTATTTTAAAAGTCCTTACCAGACCCAGGTTCACCTACATTGTCTCACATGTTATCTTTGAGAAGTTCTATAGTTTTATCTAGCAGATTTAGGCCCATGATCCATCCTGGGTTAATTTTCATGAAAGGTTTCAGGTCTATGTCTAGATTTTTTTTTTTTTTTTTTTTTTTTTTTTTTTTTTTTGCAGTACTGGGAATTTGAATCCAGGGCCTTGTGCTTGCGAGGCAAGCACTCAACCAACTGAGCTATATTCCCATGCCTTAGATTTATTTTTTTTAACATAGTTGTCCAAATGTTTCAGCACTATTTCTTGAAAAAATAATCTTTTCTCTACTAAATTACAAATACAGTCATACTGTGGTTCCAGGTTCCCCCCCATCAACTCAAAATACAAAAATCAATGGATTCTCAAGTCCCTTACATAAAATAGCATAGTATTTGCATATAACTTATATTCTCCCATATACTTTTTTTTTTTAGTTGGGTGGAGCACCAGGGATTGAACTCATGGACTATTGACCAATAAACCACATCCTCAGCCCTATTTTGTATTTTATTTAGAGACAGGTTCTCACTGAGTTGCTTAGCATTCACTTTTGCTGAGGCTGGCTTCGAACTCCTGCCTCAGCCTCCTGAACCACTGGGATCAGAGGGGTGTGCCACTGTGCTTGGCTCCCATACACTTTAAATCATCTCTAGGTTACTTATAATATCAAATACAATTTAAATGCTATATAAATTATTGTTATACTGTATTGTTTAAGGAATAAAGACAAGAAAAATGTCTTCTTGTATGTGTGTACAGATGCATATGTTTATTAACATCAGAATAAATTTCACTACTGAATCCAGGCCCTTTGAAAGCTGCATCCTAGACGAAGGTCTTCTATATCATAAGGGAATATTTTTGAAAGACCAAAAGGTAAGTGAATGGTTTGGCTAAACATGTGGGTCTTGCAAGTGCCTCAGGAAGGGTCACTCACATATTGACCCCAAAGCCTCTATATGTGATGGCTCTCTAAGTTATATCCCAGGAATAAGTTGAGTCCTATTTTATTCATTCATTTACTTATTTATTTTTAGTATCAGGGATTGAACCCAGTGGTGATTTACCACTGAGCTAATCCCAAGTTATTTTTATTTTTATATAATTTTGAGAAAAGGTCTTGCTAAGTTGCTGAGGCTGGCCTTAAACTTGCAATTCTCCTGCCTCAGCCTCCAGAGTGGCTGGGATTACAGGTGTGTACACTGTGCCTGGAAAGTCGAATTTTATTAATGGGAAAGGAATATCACTCACTTCTATTTTTATGTAAATGGCCCCAGCAGAATAAAAGGGGAATGGCGAAAGTGACGACACTGATCTAATTATCTTCAGACTATCACCAAGTTCCTGAAAGAACCCACAGAAGGGCCGGACAAAGACACAGACATAGTCAGGAGACAATTGGGATCTGTAGCAACAAGGCAAAAACTGACTCCTCTGTTTGAAAAGCATTTCTTGTCATTTTCCCTCGGGCCCCAGTATTCCCTCCAAGGATTTCAAACTATTTTAATCTGCAACCCTTTGCCCTACAATCATTGACATGTACCCTCTGATCAGCCTCTGGCTTTCTAGGCCACTATTCACTCACAGTTTCAAGTCCTGGTTCTTTTGAAGATATAGCACCTAAGAATAAGACTTAAGGGGCTGGAGTTGTAGCTCAGTGGTAGAGTGTTTGCCTAGCATGTGTGAGGCACTGGGTTTGAATTTCAGCACTGCACATAAGTAAATAAATGAATGAATAAAAAAGGTCCATTAACCACTAAATAAATAAATATATATATATATATATATATATATATATATATATATATATGGCTAAGACTTCAGTGGTTGGAGCCTTGGCATTCAGTGTGGCAATCCACAAACTCTCTCTTCTCCAATCCTCTTAAACCCCTGAGTGAGGCAACTGCTAAAAAATCTCAATTTTAACATGAAAAAATGATACATATGTGCAATTATTATGTCTCAATTAAAAATGAAAATATAAATTAAAAATTTAAAAGATAAGGAAAGTAAATCCAGAGAGATAAGGCACTTGATGAAAAATTTAAAACTAGCAAGTAGGGAAAAAGAAGTCAAAAATTCCTTTGATTCCCAAGTCAAAGATGTTTATACTACACCTTCCACTGTGTTCACATATCAGCAAAAGAATGAACTGAGAGATGTGCTTATGATGTAACGTTCAATGTAATTCAAGATTTTCCTGGTTTATGCCTTAGCTCTTGACCTGGGTTCCATGGCCCTTCCAACCTTTGCTGGGGAGCTTACTCCCTCAGTGAAATGGGACCCTTTCCATCTCTCTCACCACTACTTCCCAATCTGCTGCTAGCTCTAGTCCTGCTTCAAATTCTGTTCTTGCCTGACCCCACTCCTATTGTCTAAGTATCATCGCTGCAGGGACCCTTGCTGCTATGTCATGCCCTGCCCTGTTTTCCAGATAAAAACCCTGGACCACCTGACATCAGCCTGGACCAAATGGAGCTCCTGGTCATCCCCTTCAGGAAACAGACCTACAGCCAGCTTAGTTCCTCTACCATAGGCCCTCCCTGGGAACCCCAGCTCCCTTTACTTCCCCAGGGCCACACCCTCCCGCAGAGGCAATATGGGCTGGAGAACGGTCAGAGACTTCCAAGTCAGGCGGGCTTCATGCAAATTCTATTACATGAGCTAGGCAAGTCATTTCAGCTCCATAAACTTCTCTTTTCTGTCTGCCTAAGAAAGAGAAAACGACTTCTCTTATAAGGAAGCTGGCACATTCTGGTTGTGCAATAAAGGGTAGATATTCTCAATATTTTCTAGCTATCCTTCAAGGTCTGCTCAAGGTCATAACTCTTGAATTTAATCAAAATTTACCCTGCTATTACTTAAGAATAACTTTGCATTTAAATTATTCAAATTAAATGATGATAAATTTCTACTATGAATAAATAGTCAACACTCTTTAGGGACTGAATAAATGATTAAATAAATAAATGAGTAATTAAGTAAATAAGTCAAAGAATTGGATACACCTGTAATAAATGAATCAATTCAATTGAACAAACATCTTATGTTCCAGGCACTCTGCTAAGTTCTAGGTAAATGGCATGATAGGATTGTTGCCTTCGTGGAGCTCATAGTCCAGCAATTACTTCTTCTTAAGGATTTTGATATGCAATCTGTTATAACACTGAGCAAACTGTTGAAACCACAGTGCATCAATTATGCAGCTATTGTTATATACTCCCAGCATGGGTGGGAGTGAGTGGACTCATGTTAGTTAAAAGAACCCAAGTGCATAAAGACTTTTGAACTGTGGAACCTCAAACCTTCCTCAGCGTCCAAACAAACTTTGGTCCTGAGTAAACTTCAAGGTGGCACTCCTTCTGCAACAGGAAAATTTGGGGACCTCCAGAAACTTGGGGCTGATAAAGAAAAGGTAGCCAATCAGGTCTTGGACACCTGTACAAACAGCATGTGCCAGGATTTCTTTTTCTTCCTTCCAGTATCATAGTTGAGGGGGAAGACCAGATGATAAGCACCAACAATTATGTGCTTACTTATGCAATGAGTAGAGAACAGGAAGCCTGAATCCACCCACCTCACCTTCCTACCCTCTGTCTGCTTTTGTAACTGGGGGTGGCGAACATTGGTAGTCTATGGTTTTCAATTTTTTCCAGAGAAACTCTTCAGAGTAAATAGTGTTCAGCAGGCAATTTCATAGATTTCACAAAGCAGATGGAAGCAGAGCTCCTCTGGTTGAAGTGAAAATATGAGGCCTATGCTCAGCTTCTTCCTTGTCTCTTATAATTATTAAGGGTGGGTCATGTGGGCCCTTAGGGAGAGAAAACTGGGAAGAGGATGGGGAGGTCATGGTTTATAATCAGAAGCCACAATGCTGAGATGCACTGGGGATTTGGTGTTCTTTCAGGGTTTTATATGCCAGAACAACAGTAGGAGAGAATAGTCAGGAAGGAATAATATCTGGCTGCCAGGATCCTTGTTAACCATGGTGATTATCTCCCAGCCAAAGCTGGGAAACCGATAAGAAACACATCAATTCTTCTGTTTGTGATTCATTTAAAGTGCTTTCTTTTCTTTTTTGTGGAAATCTGCTTATTCAGGTTTCCAAGCTAGGTCTCTGGTCCCTTATCCCTTAACCCTCTCTTGATTCTTCAAAACCAGAGAGGAAAAGGTGCCCAACCAGATGGTCTGAGTTTGTGCAGGACTTTCTTTCAAAGGCTGTGGAAGCCAGAGCCTGTGTTACTGCTAAAGCGCATGACCAACCATCTTCAGGAAACACTTCTCCCACCTCATCCCGCCCTGGGCAGCTGCTTCCCAGTTGCTGTGGTTGCCAACCCTCCCACTGGAGGAAAGAAAAGAAACTATGGCCATTGTCTCTTGTCAAATATTCAGACTCCACTAGTCCTGAACAGCACAGTCAGACCTGTGTCCTTTATATGTAACATGGGGTAATAAAGAGCACATGCCTCCTGAGTCAGGATAATGTATAAGCTTACCTAAAGTTTACAGTTGCTAGGTTAAAAAAATAATAAGAAGAATGACTTTGCTTTCTAAGTCATCAAAACAAAACATTTGGAAATCAGTACTGTTGGAATAGGATGCAGATTTAACATCATCATTTCAAATTTTCTTGATTGCTGAAATGTTCCTCAGAAGTTGCAGGAGGAGACAACTAAACTTTTTCAAATTAATAGTATCTCTTTTCTGGTTTAATGGTATCTTCTGTGCACCTTGATCTCTTTGAGGTACATGCTCAGGTCTTTGATCCACCCAGGAAAGACGTTTGAGTCAGGCTTACGTGGATTGTGGCAAAGCTAAGGGGCCTGTATTCCACTTACAGGGGGACTAGCTGGAAAGATGAGCCTCCACAATTCTTTAGGAAATTACTTAGGTTACATTCTCATGTCTGACCTCTGAACTGGGATCTGCTGATTCCATCATATCTTTTGCAGATATCACGCCCTATATATCGCTGTTAAAATTCATGTCACTTGTAATTTGCCCACTTTGCAACATTGCTACTCCTACATGGTCTATTATTTATCTCAGTCCCAGCTCTGCTAGTCCACCTACCTCCTCAAAACATCTAAGCCCCATCATCAAAGACAGTAGAAATTTAAGAATTCCCTGTTTCCTTTGCAAGCCACCAGCAGTGCTGTCTTACAATATCGAGACCTCTTCTCAGTCACTGCTTCTCTGTGCCACTCTGGCTTCTGATTATCAGTGCTACCTCCAAGAATACAACTTCTAGAAGCCTGCAGCACCCCTGGACCTGGACTGAGACCATAAACTCCAAAACTCTTGATTCCCTCATATGTATGCTGGAAGCACACATGCAAGTTCAACCCTCTCCCAGAGTTGCTGCTTTATTTCCAAACACCTTGTGCCTCAAGCCTGGGTGGAGTAAAGGTTCTCCTTGCCTAAGATGGTGTCTTGAACACTCTCACCTCTTCCCTAGATTTCTCAGCTTTCAATCACATCATACAACTTCTATCCACTACCCTCTCTTGGCTTCTGTCATCAACCAATCTCTGACCTTTATTTCATGAGGTCATATCTCATTTTATTCATTTAGTTATAATTCAGTTGCTTTACTGAGACATGATTTTAACAACCGCATAGGCAGCCCTCCCTGTACAGTGGCTTCTGTGTTCCTTGACCTCTTCTCCACCAATGGTTCTGCCCCACACCCCAGCCTGGTTACCCATTCCATGGTCAAATGTTACGACTTATTGTTGCCAAGAATTGACACTTTAACCTAATATTGGTCTTAAACATCCCACTTTCTGATCACCACTACCTCTTACCTTTCCAATTTTAGTATTCCGATTTCAACAAGTTTAACCCCATAGAGAACTACAATCTTAGATCCCGTTCCTATTCACTATCCCTCGCTATGAGCATTGCTGTTTCTTCTTGCCCTTCTTTCTCAGCTTAGATTCTATAATCTACCATTATAATTTCTCACTTACATGTACCTTCAACTATTTTTTCCCTTTCTCACCTCATACTCTTCTTGAAAAAAATCTCCTCAAGATTCACTCTTTGCTTCTCCCAGGCTGCACCCGAGCTACTGAACCTGGCTATAGATCAATACACAAGATGCTAACTGGTCTAAGTTTATGGCTCCTGTACTTGAGAAGGCCCTTGGAGCTGCTCAGGACCCACCTCCCTAATCCTGACTCAATTTCCCTCTTTCTTAGATGAGCATTCCCTTCACTTTCAACTCATTAAACCTCCATTGTCTTTTCCGTGATTGCTTCCTCTTTCACTGAGGAGACAGAAAGTCATACAAAATTTCTGGAAGCTGCACTGCAGATTGAGTTCAGGCCTGTGTCTCTGCCCACATTTCTGCTTTCCCCAAAGTTACTATGAATGGACTATGTTCACTCTTACCCAAGTCCAACTCGTCTGCTTGTCCACTAGATTCCTTCCCCTCTCCATAAACTCTCTTCCCCCTCCTTTGCTTCCAAAGCAGTTACAACATTTTACATTCCCTCCAGAATATATGAAAGTTTCAATTTTCCTAGCTCTCATTACTTGTTCTTGTTGATAACAGTCATCCTAGTGTATGTGAAATGATATCTTCATGATTTTGGTCTTATATTTCCCTAATGATAAATGAATGAATGATGTTGAACATCTTTTCATATGCTTATCAGCCATTTCTCTCTCTCTCTCTCTCTCTCTCTATATATATATTTTTTTGTAGAAAACTATGTTCAAGTAGTTTCCCCATTTTCTTTTATGCTTTTTATTCTTTTCTAACACTTTATAGCAACAAACATATAGAAGAAAGTCACCCCATAACTTTGCTACCTCAATAATGTAGCAAACAGATATTTTATTTCCCAGTTTTTTTCTCTATACACATACTTTTTAAAAATCCTATTTTTAAAATTGTGATAAACTATATAACATGAAACTTGTCCAGTACATAGTGGCTACCAGGTATAAATTTCTATTGAATACATGAGTAATGAGTGGATAAATGGACAAATGAACAAATAATGAAATAGGAGTCCCCACACTTCAGGCTGACTGCCCCCAGATGCCACCCCCATCTCCAAACCAGCTCCCTGTACTTTTCTGAGTGAAGGCTGGAGCTGACTTCTTTCAACAGTGCCGAGTTGGCAGAGAGGAATTGCTAGCCTTGTTTCCTGGGCTCAATTGGCTGGGCTCCGAGCTCCATGGCTGCCCTGTGGTGGGGGAGAAAGGGAAGGGCAGACATAGATCACAGCTTGTGTGAAATGAGCAACACTTGCTTCCGCAAAGAAAATGTCTTCTTTATTCACCTTCACCACAACCCAGAAGATCTCCAGACTAGCCAGCTTTGTCCTCAGACTCTTTCTGCTCAATATCAGGAAGCCAGGAGCCAGAGCCCACTCCCTCTCCTCTGGTGTGTGGTCTGAGTCTCAATTCTGTCTGGCAGACAGTATGGAGGACCCAGGTCAGTGGGGTCATCAGAATGCTAAGAGGAAATCTGATTGATGAGCAAGTGTCAGCAGGAATGAATGGGAGCCTTAATTAATGACTTCTGCCCTGTTTTCAAAGAAAGGTTCCCTTACACCCAGTTCTCTCTTTTCTCTGGAAAAAAAAAAATTGGGGTGGGGTGGGGTGAGGAACTAAGGAAAAAAAAGGAGGAAAAAACACCCCTATAATCCAAACTTGTCTAAATGACATAAAGGAGACTTCAAAGACAGACATTCTGGTCAGTTTTTTATGTGCGAGACTGGTTCAGTGATTCTCTCTCTCTTTGTTTCCAGGGACAGCTAGGCTCCATTCCAAAGCTAAAAAATAAAAGGCCACATTGTTCTGAGGGGAGCTAGCTTTTACAAGAAATTTCCTCCTCACCACTGGGGCAAATTAACTGCCTCAGCCCTGGGTACTCTGGAAGCACTTCTTCCAGAGCTGGTTCCACTGTCCTGCTTCCCACTTCTTCCTGTTTGCTCCCCAAGAAGTGCATTCATAGTCCACATAGTGCACTCAGCAGGCTGAGACACACTGACCTGGTGCAGGTCGATGTGAAAGTGTGGGAACAAAGGTCTATTGCAGGTATGTGTTCACGAAAGAGAGGTGGCACAGACAGAGAGAGGCTATGGAAGGAATCCTAGAATAGGTAGAGTCTACACTGAGGCCCACATTTAATAATTTTGTTAGTAACTCAGTTTTGAACATCTGCCATGTGTCCAGTACTGAAGCTAGGAGCGGAGCTATGGCAGAATAAAGAGAGAAGGTTCAAATCACAGATCAGCAAGTCACTTAAATTCTCTGCTTTTTCAATCCTCACTGTAAAAAGGAGATAATGATACCTATTTCCAGGGCTTGCTGAGGAATGGATGGAATTAGTTAGCATAAGTAAACTTCTTATGCAGCACCTGGTACAAAGAAGGCAATCAGTAAAGGATAATTTAGAAAAGGGCCAACTTTGGCCTAGTGGCTTTGAATTGTTGCAAACCCCATTTTTGCAATTCTATCAACGTTATGAGTTACTGTTGAAACCCTTGTCAGATATCCCTCTGACAATCCTGTGAGCACATTCATTATCAGTTTAAAGATGAGAAAGCAATGAGTACTGTTGCTAAAACAGTACAGCTCTGTTCGTTAACTTAATTGACTTAACTGAATGTGTTTGAGTTAAAATCTAGGAATTCAGTATGCTGAATTTTGCAAAAATACCTGAAACTTTGTAAGTCAAATAATTTTCCAAAAACAAATCAAGTCTATAAAAACTTAAGCTTCTTTTTACAAGTAGTTTTTAAAAATCAATTGTACTGTTTTTCCACTAGAAAACACATACTCATGGTTAAACATTTTAAGGGCATGAACAGTTACAATGGAAAGGAACTCTAACTATCCCTCTGCCCTCCCCTATAAAGGTAAGTACAAGTTTCCTGGGTAGCTTTACTCAAGAATATACTTGTAAAATATATCTATATCCATATAGATAGACCTGTTTGTTTTATCACTTTCTTTTTTAATCATTTTACCATTACAAAAAATACTTTATTAAATATCCTGGTACATAGATCACTTTATAGTTTTTGGAATAAAATTTGAGAAGCGAAATTTCAGGGAGAAAAAATATGTACATTTTCACATATTTTATAGTTATTTCCAAATTATTCCCTGGTTAATAATCCCATCAGCACTTCATAAAAGTGTCTAATTTCCCTCACTCTCACCAATGCAATGTATTATCAAACATTTTCCTCTTTCCCAATCTGATAGATAAAAGTCATTCTTATTATGGGTAAAGTTCATCACTTTTATATACTTAAGAACAGCCTGTATTTCCTTTCCTATAAATTATATATCCTTATTGTTTATATTTTTCCTAGTGAATTGTCCACCTTTTTATACTTATGTGCCAAGCATTGCTCCACATGTTATATAACATAAGTAGTTATATAAACTACTTATTTTTATCCTTCATAGTAGCACAACAAGGGATACTCTAGTATCCCCATTTTCTTAAATGAGCAATGCAGACTTCTTTGCCCAATGTCACAGTCACAAAGTGGCAGAGCTTGCATTTGAACACAGGCAATGTGGCTTCAGAACCCAAGAATTAGATAACCATTATGTAATAACTTTCCTAGCATTGTGCCTCTCTTCTTTATCTCATATTCTCCATGTACTATGTGGACTTGATGAAGGAAGGAACAAATTAATATTTGACCCAGTGAGGAGAATAAAAGGGAGAGGACAAGGCCACAGAGAATGAGAAAGATGCTCCCTTTTGTGCTCAAAAAAGGAGGACAGAAATTGGGGAAATTGATTTAGAGGGGATCATCTCTCCAAATCAGTGAATTCTTAGGCCTTAAATAATTTGCATGTGTCTTTAAGTTCCTTGGGGAACATTCATCTAACCATCATCACAGTAATCACAAGAGAAAGGGAACATGTTAGTTCACATCGAAGAAATTTGAACACCAAAATCTGGAGTATGGAACACTGAAAAAAATTCATATTTCTTCAACAAATACTCTTTTAAAAAAGAAAAAGAGGTACTGGTATATTTATTAAATTAAAGTATACTTGAAAGACTTTGCAATCAAATCAATGTAAAGAACTTGTTTGAAATCTGATTCAAATAAACTAATTTCTAAAATTTAGAAGATGATTGGAGAAATGTGGATAAAAATGTATGTTTATAAATGTTTGACAATATTGAGAAGTTATGTTTAGTTGTTTATACATAACAACACTGTAGTGTGTTTTTTTTAAATAATCCTATCCTTAGAGATAGGTTCTGAAATAATCATAGATGAAACAACATGATATCAGGAATTTTCTTACAAATAATCCAGTATGGGATAGGGAAATTGGATGAAGACGATGTCAAAAAATATGGGCTATGATAATCATTAAAGCAGAGTGATGGATCCTTCAGGATTTATAAAACTATTTTTTGGATATGTTTGAATTTTTTCACAGTAAAGTATTTTACATGGAAAAATTAAACTGAAGTTCCACTTCACACCAAGTAAAATAGTAATTCAATTTGTATGCAATGTATTATCAAACATATTCATCTTTTCCAAATTGATAGGTAAAAATCATATCTTATTATGGGTGAAGTGCATCAATTTTGTATACTTAAGAACAGTCAAAACTATGAAAGCTAAAATTATGAAGGTCCTAGAAGAAATCATGGAAGAGTACTTTATGCCCTTGGGGCAAGCAAAAGGTTTTAATTAAGCTACAAAAGGCACTACTCATAAAAGAAAAAAATGACAAATTAAACTTTATCAAAATTTAAACCATCTGCTTTTTGTAAAACACGATTAAGAAAGTAAAAAGGAAAGGCACAGGTTAAGTAAAAATATTTGCAACATTTATATCTCGTATAAAGAACTTCTATAATCAACAACATAAATATAAAAGTAAACAAAAAGAAAAGAAAACACAGGAAAAATCTTAAATAGGCATTTAACAAAGATAGGTATACCCAGTTGTCCAAAGAATATGAAAAAATGTTAAATATCATTAGTCATCAGAAAACTGCAAAATAAGACCAAAATGAGATACCATTGCACACCTATCAAAATGACTACAATTAAAAAAACCGACTATATAAAGTAAGCAAGGAGATGGGGAAATTGGAACTCTCACACATTGCTGGTGAAACTCTATAATGTTAAAACCATTTTAGAAATTGGTCTACCAACTTATTATAAAGTTAAACTTGTCTACCAAGCAATTCCCTTCCTAGGTATATGCCTAAAAGACACAAATACAAATATTCATGGAATTTTTGTATAATGATATTCATAGGAGATTTATTCATAAAAGCCCAAATTCAAAATAACCCAAGTGTCTAACTGTAGAAGACTAGACAAAGACAAAATTGGTTTGTGTTTATGCAATGAAACAAACCTATACAATAATATAAAGAAATGAACTACTAACATATGCAAAAACTTGGATGGATCTCAAAACTTATATTGAGAAAAATAACTAGAAACAAAAGTGTATTCTATATAATTCCATTTATGTAAAGGTCAATAATAGGGTTAAACAAATCTGAGGCAATATAAGTTAGCATAGTAGTTACCTCTGGAGGGGGGTTGGAATCAACTGGAAAGAGACATGAGGAATCTTCTGGGGTTATAAAGATGTTCCAGTCCTTTTCTGGGTGGTAGTCAATGAGTTTATAGAGACCTAATAAGTTAACTAATTGATGAACTTGAGATTTATACATTTTACTGAATGCAATTTTTACATAAATGGAGCAGTATTTTAAAAGCACAAGGAATAAAAGCACAGACATCAATTACTGATGGTATGATAGAGTAGGTACTTTTAAAAACATGTAGATGCTGGATAAACAGCAATTATATGTTTAAATGCAATCACATTAGAAAGGATAGAGTCAAAGTGAAGAGGAAGGTGAGAGCCAGGGGGTTAGAAGGGTTTGAGGAGAAACTAAATGCAAGGAAACATGGCAGAAAGCTGGAAAATATTTCGCAAGAAATCCCTCAAAAAAGGAGTGGTTAGCAGTGTTTAGATTAGTGATAGCTGTAAATTGTTACATGAACTAACTATTCTGAGCTATAACTCCTTTTACTATGCCAAATCTTTATTGAAATGTGTTAGACACAACTTTCTGTAATGGTGGTTTGAGGAAAATTATGAAAAAAGAGTGACATGTAGCATGCTGGGGATGATCTAGGCAAGAAAAAGGATAACAGTCATCAGGTCCATGTGATAAAGGAAAATAGGAAAATAATGTCCTATCCCCACCAATACATACACGAGTATTCTCCAGGTGCTAGAATTGTGTCTTGTTTCAGTAGCCATTCACATTTTATAAATGAGAAATTAACTGCTCAAATTTGATAAAGTAACTCACACCAAAAGTATGGCCCATTAAACAGAGAAATATTAGAAGCATTTCCATTATAATCAAGAATGAAAAAAAAAAGATTGACTGCTATAACTCAGTATTGTTTTGGAAGACTTTGGGTTGACACAAGGAGACAAAATTTGTATAATGTTGAAAAGGAGAGAATGTTATTATTTATAAGTGACACAGTCTTAGAAAACCTAAGTGACTTTTAAAAATATATTATTAGTATTTGTCAAGATAGTGAAATACAAGATACCATTCATGCAACAATTATTTAATGAGTACCTACCATATACTGGGAATTTTTTTAGATGTTAAAGATAGAGACACAAATAAAACTGTATATCCCTACCTTAATAAATTTTTTTTCTTTTTTTTTGTTTTCTTTTTTTTTCTTTTTTTTATTGTAAACAAATGGGATACATGTTGTTTCTCTGTTTGTACATGGCATAGAGGCATTCCATTTGTGTAATCATAAATTTACATAGAGTAATGTTGTTTGATTCATTCTGTTATTTTTTCCCTTCCCCCCACCCCTCCCACCCCTCTTTACCCTCTATACAGTACTTCCTTCCTCCATACTTGCCCCCCTCCCTAACCCTAACTCTAACCCTAACACTAACCCTTCCCTCCCCCCCATTATGTGTCATCCTCCACTTATTAGCGATATCATTCGTCCTTTGGCTTTTTGAGATTGGCTTATCTCACTTAGCATGATATTCTCCAATTTCATCCATTTGCCTGCAAATGCCATAATTTTATCATTCTTTATGGCTGAGTAATATTCCATTATATATATATACCACAGTTTCTTTATCCACTCATCAATTGAAGGGCATCTAGGTTGGTTCCACAGTCTGGCTATTGTGAATTGAGCAGCTATGAACATTGATGTGGCTGTATCTCTGTAGTATGCTGATTTTAAGTCCTTTGGGTATAGGCCAAGGAGTGGGATAGCTGGGTCAAATGGAGGGTCCATTCCAAGTTTTCTAAGGAATCTCCACACTGCTTTCCAGAGTGGCTGCACTAATTTGCAGCCCCACCAGCAATGTATGAGTGTACCTTTCTCCCCACATCCTCACCAACACCTGTTGTTGCTCGTATTCTTGATAATCGCCATTCTAATTGGGGTGAGATGGAATCTTAGGGTGGTTTTGATTTGCATTTCTCTTATTACTAGAGATGTTGAACAAATATCCCTACCTTAATATATCCATTGTTAGCTGATAAACCTGGGAAAAAATAGAGAAAAGTAACAGCAGAGAAAGCTGTGAGATACAGTTGAAGACAGAACTGCAGGATCCTGATAAACTAGATAGAGAATGGAATTGAAGGAATTCAAGGATGATTCCCAGGCTTCAGCCTAGCCACCTAAAAGGACAGAACTGTCATTTATTGATACAGAGAAGACACCAAATGGAGCAGGTTTAGAGAAACAGATCCAGAATTCCAGTTTGGACATTCCCTAACCTGTCTATTAGACATTCGGCTGGAGACAAAAGACATTTTGATATGTGTGTCCAAAATTCAGGGACAAGGTTGAGACTTTAGATATAAATTAGGGAGTCATCAGTACATATATATATTAAGACCAGGAGATTGATGAATAATACAGGAAGTAAGTACAGACTAAAAAAGTGTAAGAAGACCAAGTCCTGTGCACACCAGGATTAAAGGTCAAGATGATCAGGAAACTCCTGGTGAAGAAAAGGGAAGCATAGTTACCAAAATCATTAGCTTCTCTCCTATGACAATAATCCATTCAAAAGGGAAATAGAAGAACATTCCCACTTACATACATTAACTAAGAATAAATTTAAGATGAAATGTATAAAATCTATATAAAAACAATAAGATCCCATGGCAAAAAATAAGACAAGACCTAAACAAGTAAAGAAATTTACCAAGCTCCCTCACAGAAAAATTGCATTCACAATATAATTATTTCAATCCTTCCCAATACAATTTCAACTAAAATTCTAATAGGTTTTTTTACCTCTACAAATTGCTTTAAAATATATACAAAAAAATTGAAAACTGCCCTCCAAATTTTTATAAGTATGAATAGTGAGAGGAACTTACTTTACAGGTATAGCCCTCTTCCTTTTTTCCTTTCCTCCCCTTTCCTCACAATTGATGGAGCTAAAGCAGTGCCTGCAATGAGAGAGGGGAATAATGGAAACACACAGTGGGTATGGGAGGCCATGCAGCGGGAGGAGGTGTTTGCACAGCAGATAGGCCAGCATGGAAAATCCAAGCCCCTGCAGGACCAGGAGGTCATCCACATGTGGGAGCAGCTTGGTGTGAGTTGTTGGGGTCAGAACAGGGAGAGGAGGACATCTCTGCAGAGAAATAGATTCAGAATTCCAGTTTGGACACCCCCTAACCTGTCTATTAGACATTCAGCTGGAGACAAAAGACATTTCGATGTGTCCATTTGGAGTACAGATGAGTGGAATTCAGGCAGAACAAGGGCTTCCACAAGAGGGATGGGCCAGCACCGAGTGTAGGGCTCAAACAGGGTGAGAAAGGGGTCTGTTGCATAGGAAGACTGCTTGCTACAGAGGATTGAAGACTAAGGAAAGTGAGTATGGCAACTGCAAGCTGGCCTCGGCTCTTGGAGCCTGATGAGAGTGAAAAGGGCATCCATGTGGTGTGCGGAGCACAAGTTGTCAGAGCCCAGCATGGTGAAAAGAGACTCTGTGGGTAGAGGAGATGCTATGGTCTGATCATCTGTGCACCCTAAAAAGGCATATATTCAAATCCTAATCCCAGGTCATGGCATCAGGAGGTGAGGTCTTGGGGAAGTGATTAAGTCCTGAAGACAGGGATTAGTCAATGCGTATGTGACAATGTGTTATAAATTGCTTCTTTTTATTGGTAAGAAAGAGACAAAATATTTTTAGATGGACAAAAGTTATGAACGAGAGGAATACAGGTGGCCAACATAAATAAAAGTCTCAACTTCATTAGTTGTCAATAAAATACAAATTAAGGCAACAATTATATACTACCAGTTTGAACAAATTACATGGAGCAAATAAAATCCGGGGCTGGTGAGGAAGTAAAAGCACAGGCCTCCTACTATTTCTAGATTCAATGGAGAGAAGTTTATCCATTACACTTAATGGATAATTTATACCATTGGTGTGTAATTCCTTCTCAGAGTACATAAGGGCCTGAATAGAGAGCCTGAGAAAGAAGAAAGGGTCAAGAAGAAATCCTGGGTTCCTGGCTTGGGACTTGAAAAGTTAGTTCTGTTTACTGAGATAAAAAAAATACATATTCCCTTTCTTAATGTAGAAAGTTCTCTCATCTCCTGCAACAAAGAATTGTCCTGCCAAGTATCAATAGTTCCAAGGTTGAGAAATCCTTTTTCTAGGAGAGTTTGCACACTGAAATCAAGTAATGCTTTCAAATACAAATATTAACTTGCTTGCTTTAAAAAACAAAAGTCCAAATTGTTGAGTGTTTATACATTCCTAATTATTCACTCAATTTGTATGGAGCACCTGCTCTCTGGCAGTGCTGAGTTGGGGTACAAGATTGCAGGGATACCTCTACACACTACATCTTGACGATGCAGAAGTGATTGTGAAACACTGTCCTCCTGTCATCTCTAGGGTCAAGTTCAAAAATTTATTTTTTAGCCAAAAATAAAGTGAGGGTGTAGGGGGGTGAAAAACTAGAGCTTAGTTTTAGGACATGCCACTGGGACATCTAGGTACATTGGGCCAGAAAAGATAAGAAAAAGATCTCAAATGATTAAATCCTAAAATACACACCTCCATTTTCCCCAACCTTAGTTGAAGGCAATAAATTCTAATTTCCACACCTCATCAAAGTCGAGTGTCTGACATTGCTTTGGGGATATTAATTTAAGTTATTTGGGGAGACCTCAAAATCACTTTCCAGTTAGCCCCAAAGAGGAACAAGGCAGTGTTCTTTCATACAAGTTGGTCAAACTCCAGAATTTGGATCTGTTGCTTTTACCAAGCCCTTGGCCATCCTTAGGAGCCTCTCCCCAGGGCCATGCAATAGCTGTGCTGAGCTGAATACTGGAGCTAGTGGGTTTTCCTGGTGAGATCTGGCTCAGAGGGCCCCGGCAGGTGCCTCTGCCTTCACTTAGCAGCCTGGGGACTAGGTTGCTCTTCTCTGCTCCCACCAACGCCCGCTGGTTGCTGCCGGAATTAATAACATGAGCAGCAGGAGGCTTCACATCAGAATGGGGGCTGTCTGGATAATTATCCAGGGGTCTAGGACCAGTCAGTAAATTACTCCGTGACCTGGGAATTCAGCAGGTTACCACCATCACTCAGGCCTGCTCACTTTATTGCTCTCCCCTCCTGCTGCACTGATATTTATCTGTCTAGTTTACATTCAGAGCGTTGATTTCATGCCTTTTTGTTTTCCATCTAAGAGGTGAGAAGTAGCCCTTTTGGGGAGACTGGTTCTCAGGTCAGTGGGATGGCTATAGTGACACGGGGAGGGGAAATACTGGAGTTTTTGTTTCATGCAATCTTTGAGTGTGCCCAGGCATGTCAGCATCTGCTCTCTGGGGTGCTCTCAAACATATTTCAGTTGTTTTTGTCAGAGTTGTGACACTTCTAGTAAATTGCTTTGCATGCTCAGGAAGCAAAAGGCAGAGAAAAAACTCTCACATCATTCCCAACTCATCGCCTACATTTTTGCTATCCCAAATGAGAGTAGTATGTGCAAGCTAATTTCCCCCAAATGTGGGGTGGTCTTTCCTTTTGGGGCATTTGAAGGAACAGTTCCCTTTACCTAATCTTTACCTTCCCCTTTACCACATTCTTGTCTTTCAGGTCTTCCTGTAGCTGTCACTCTCCCCAGGAAGCTTTTCCTAACCTATCCAAAACAGTATTGGACTCTCATCCCTCCCTGGATTGCCATAATATCCTATTCCATATTATAAGATTAATCCAGTTTGTTGTGATCACCTGTTTTATTTTCTGCTCTATCTTTCAGACTGCGGGCCTGGTGAGAACAAGAACCAGTCCCTATCCTTACCAGGTCTCCATTTAAAGTAGCCAGTGAAAAGTAATAAATAGGCATTGAAAGATTTCTCCACTCTACCTTCCAGTCAAACCTGATTCCCAGCTTTAGCTGAGTCAAAGTACCCACTTTCAACAAAGAGAATGTCTTGGGAGCTCCCAGGAAGGAATCCATAGCTTCACTGCCATTCCCTGGAATTGCCAACTGCATCTCTCCCTCTTTTCAACTAATTTCTCTAAGAGCATCTGAAAATAATCCTGCAATTCTCATATAATGTTCTCTTTGACTCCATAATTTGTCTGAAAAGCACAAGTATTCCTGATTTGACAGGTTAAACTGTATTATAATCTTGATTAAGACACTTACATGCAT
Source organism: Sciurus vulgaris (assembly GCF_902686455.1). Classification (NCBI taxonomy): domain Eukaryota; kingdom Metazoa; phylum Chordata; class Mammalia; order Rodentia; family Sciuridae; genus Sciurus; species Sciurus vulgaris. The sequence continues at coordinate 80,145,130 of NC_136472.1, forward strand.
TCAGCCTGGATTTCCTCTTGCAAAGAATGAGTTCATCATCTCTGAAGGACCTTCAATCCTCAGATGTGTTTGATTCTGAAATCTAGAGTATATTTTGTGATTCTGCACTATAAAGACAGCAACAGTTCCCACTTCACTGCAAAATTCTTTTTGACAAATAAAATAGAAACAAAGTAATTAATAAAAAGAAATAACTTGCCTACTTTTTTATTCCCACAAAGATACAGCAAAGGAGATCATAATCAGGCCCCTGCTTACTCTCTAATGTACGCCCCTCCACACTAATTGAAAACTGCTTCTAGTTCCTCTTGCACAAAAATTTTCGGGTCAATGTGATTCTACCTGTCCACTCTGCTTAGAATGTCCTTTCTCTTCTACACACCTGGCATATTTTCAATTCTGGGTCAGAACTCCCCTAGGGTTACCTGCTCTAGGAAGTCTTTCTTAACTTGAGATGTAGCACAGTACAATGGGTAAGAGTTTAGACTACAAAATCAAACAGACCCAGAACTGTTTTAGTTCACCAGTTACTATCTGTGACACTGTGGGAAACTGACTTCTTTGCTCTGACTGAGCTTCAGCCTCAGTTGTGAAATGGGATTTCTATTAATTTCTACTTCCCAGGTAACTCAAGTCAAACATGCAGTCAGTGCCTGGAAAATAATAAACGCTACATAAGGTTTAGCTGATGCTCCCAACTTGTAATTAATCACTTGCCATGTACATTTCTGAGGATGCATTTCACATAACTGCATCTCTGCAAGATTGCAACTTCCCTGAAGGTCAGTGATTTTTTCATATCTGTACTCCAGCACATCAGAGGTGAGCAAATGCTTTCTTGAGTTAAATTATACACCTAGAAGAGTATTCTTAAAAGAAAAAGAATTTAAATTTTTAAATAAAGTAAAATTTTAAAAAAGTAAGTTTTGTGCTCACATTGCAGATTGGCTGTGACACTTTTATGTTCGTGCACCAATTTTACTTTGATTTTCACAATGAACTTACATGGAGGTTTTATTATCTCTGGTTCGCAAATGAGAGAATAGATACTCAGAGGAATATAATTTTGTCCAAAATCACAGAGCAGCTCAAACTATATCACTTTTCTCCCCTCTTATGCTTCCCTTGCCACCCACTCACCCCACCTAACACACACAAACAAACCAGAGTAGCTTAACCACTCTTACAACTCAGAGGTAAGATTTTAAATAACATTCACAAGTTTCTGTCACCCAGCACCACCAGAAACAGACCCCTTCTCCAAAATGCCATTCCCAACAGTGACCACAGTTCTTGCAGCTTGGGATGCCCTGGAGAAAGCATGCCTTGTGGTGTGTGTCTTGCTGTCAGTGTTCAGAGGAGACATTGCTTTCTGTCAGTGCTTTGGGCTCCTCCAGGCTTTTCCTGTGCTTTTGTGCAGCTGAGAAGGTGAAGCGTAAGGCTATCAAAAGCTGTGAACAGTCCTTACCTCTAGGGACAGGCATTTACTAGAAGAAAGAAGGACCAACGGCTTCCCAGAGCATTGTTCAGCCACATTAGAGAAAGGATTAAGCAGATACATTCAGCTATTCTAACAGATTTTCTTTAAGCCTTGAATACGCCTCTCACACTCACTCAGATAATCACATTAGTTTTGTCATTAAAAGATCCCTTTTATAGAAAGTACCTAAACCGCTTAAACCACCCAGAGAGGTTGCATACATTATCAAACACCAAGACAAAAAAAAAGGGATTTTCAATCCCACATCTCAGTTCTCCTTATTAAAAAAGAAAAAAGGGAAATCAAGGTAGAAATGATCTTGCAAATGGTGAGAGAATGGACAGCAGCTCTCACTTCCTTCCCTTGGCAGTCCCCCTTCAATCAGAGCTGGGAAGACTGGAAAACTCCTTCAGCACTGAGGCCAGCCAAAAACACAGGCTAAGACTAGATGAAGACAGCAGGGCAAGGAGTGGGTAGAAAAAGGCGTGCTTGCCTCTCTGCCATAGGAAATTGCATTTGAAACCAAAGAGGAGAAAAGCACAGCTTTTGCCATTTGTAGACCTGTGGCCATGGTTAGGGCTGTCAGGGAGTCATTTCATTTCTCTTGGCTTCAGCTCTTCCTTTATAAGATTGGAGATAGTGTCTATCTTCCCTCCCATCCAGGACTGTTGAGGGGCTCAAAGAGAAAAAAGGCAGGCAGCAGTTCTGAGGTCTCTAAAGCATGATCTAAGCATTAAAGGGGAGGTTCTCTTTAGTTCTCTTTTTATAGCCCCATAATGATAGGAGCTATCTGTTTTGCTGTTTTTCACAATGTGATTAGTGCCTAACTACTGGCACATAATGAGTGTTTAATCGTTTTTCTCAATGAAGAATGCTTCCACTGCCTTTCTTCTCATTCCCCAATCAACGAGCAAACTCCCATCCCTGAAGTCCCAGTTTGGATGTTACTTCCCTTTTAAAACCTTCCTCCAACCTTCACGATGAATTCTACACTGTTGCTTCCATGTTCCACAGCATCCTGAATGCAGTACGCATTCTGAGCACAATGTCCTCAATAATCTGACATTGTGACAGTCTCTTCCCATTACCCTTGAGTTCCCTGAGAACACTGGGCTTTACCTTTTAACTCTTCCATCTTAGCACTCTACATGCACAGGGTTGTTGTTAAATTAACATTTGAAGTAACAAATCAGAAGTAAACAAACAAGGGACTGAGGATATAGCTCAGTTGGTAGAGTGCTTGCCTTGCATGCACAAGGCCCTGGATTCAATCCCCAGCACCACACACACACACACACACACACACACACACACACACACACTCACACACAAGAAGTAAACAAATGATCCAAAGACTTGGCATTATTTGGACCAGAGAAGAATAACCAAAGAATCAGTCTCAAAAATAAAGTTTATTGAATTTCAGAGAAGGTGTTCACATTAAACATTTATCATTCTGATTGGAGGGGAAAGTGTAAGGCTATTTAATAAATCTAATCAAAAATTCTATTTTCATTTTTCATCTCCTTTGCAGGATAAAACCTGAGGAAAGTTTCTTAAATTATATGGAGAAGATTTAGGTTAGACTCAATTAACATCAACACTGCTACCATCTGGGAACAGATAATTCTGTTATGAAAGGTTGTCCTTTGCATTGTAAGACGTTTAGCAGCATCTCCGGTCTGGATCAGGAAAGCCAGCAGCATCTTCCCTAACCAGTTGTGACAACCAAAAAGGACTCCATCATTTGGGGAGCAAGATTGCCACCAGTTGAGTATGGCAGCAGAAAAGGAGACCAAAAAAAAAAAAAAAAAAAAAAAAAAAAGATAGAAAGAGAAAAAGTATGTAAACCAGTAAAATATGTTTACCTGCTTTAAGAAATGTAGTTCTACCATTTTTATTCTTTCTTTCTTTCTTTCTTTCTTTCTTTCTTTCTTTCTTTCTTTCTTTCTTTCTTTCTTTCTTTCTTTCTTTCTGTACTGGGTATTGAATCCAGTTGTGCTTTGTCACTGAACTACAGCCCCAACACTTTTTATTTATTTTTATCTTGAAACAGGGTCTCCCTAAGTTGCCCAGACTGGCTTCCAAATTGTGTTCCTCCTTCCTCAGCCTTCTGAGTAACTGGGGTTAAGGTGTGCACCACTATACCTTCCATTATGAAGACAGGTAGATTGACCAAATGAACTGACATTATGGTACCATATGAAATGTCTTCTGTCAATTTTCTGGAGGGTTTCTGAAACAGAAACAATCTGACAACCTTTGATGATAAGAGATGAAAGTCATTTTTCAAATTATTTGGCCGTCTACCATGTTAGTAAGCTTATCTAAGTACACTTACTGTTGAGCCTTAGTGTCACTGCACTTTGTATCACACCATAGCACAAAGTTTCATTTAGAGTTTAAAAACCTGGACTTATCGATTGACTGATACAAACTTTCCTTTAGCTTTGAATCTCCACATTTCAGGAACTACAAAACAAATAGAAACTGTTAAACTGCTCCCCAAAACTCACAGATAAAATTTGGTGACAGATGGTGACATCTGTGTGGTTCCTTGTCTCAGTTCTTTCTGCACATAACTGTGAGCCCCCTAGTTTACCTGTGAGACAAGGAGGGTAATGCAATATCCAGATGTCTGACCTCATTTTATTAAAACTACTTCATTTTTACTATAAAACATCACCCCTCCCCCAACCATCTACTAAGGCATTTAAACAGGCCCAGAAACATTTATCCAGCAAAATTTTGTCTGAAAATTATACTTTCATATATTATAAAATCTATTTCTAGATTAAGCCAGATCAGCAAAATATTTACCTATAGTATATTTCATTATAGAATAATTTTTAAACTTGGTATTATGGCTTTCGTGTGTATTGAGGGATTATACAAGGATGAGTGCAATGAAACTTAGCAATACATGCAGGGAAATTGAGGATTTCGTTCATTATGATACCATCGGTTATTGGTTACCTTGACAAGTCCTGCTTCCTCAAATGTTGAAGTATAACACCAGAGTAGCATGCCAAGGCAAGCATAGAGTAAAAAGCAAGAAGCTTTATTAAAGGATAGTAAAACAGACTTCTCCCAGGTGGAAGAAGGGAACCCAAAGGCAGAATACATGGGATGAGGAAGTCCTGTCCCTTTTATACATCTACAGTTTCCTTTCTTCTCCTGCATTTTTCTAATTTATCTTGTTCAAATCCTGCATAGTGACTGGGAGATGTGGGTGGAATAGCCCCAGTGTGAGCAGGTGGGCAGAAAGAGACAAGCTGGAGTACTAGGCAGTACTAGGCAGGAAGGGAGTGGCAGCCCCGGGCCATCAATTAGCAGCTCTCTGTTTGCCCAAGAGTTGCTTCACTAACAACCTTTTCTGGAGGGGTGGCATCCAAGGGCTCTGGAGACATGAACATTCCAATCTCCCAGAGGCAGTTTCCAACTTCCTGGACTCAAATTGGCCTCCATTTTCTCCATCGGCCCAATTACCTATTCTACACTGACTGCCTGTCTCTAATTCTGGTTTCATTTACATCACACTTTCCCATTTCTGAGGCTCTTCCAGGGAGTTCCTGCATGAACTCAAGATCAATTGATCTGTTTTTATCTTATGTACAGTGTGAATTGTTTAACTACCTCAGTTTTTGTTTTCTTTTGGTTTTCATTTTAGTTTGACTTGGTATTGAGGATTTAACCCAGAGGTGCTTAACTACTGAGCTATATCCCCACTCTGTATTAATTTTTATTTCAAGACAGGGTTTGGCTCAGTCGGTTAAGGCCTAAATTGCTAAGACTGGCCTCGAACTCCTGATTCTCCAGCCTCAGCCTCCTTAGTTGCTGGGATTACAGGTGTGTGCCACCATACACACTAACTGACTGACTGCTTTCCTCAGTTTCCTGCTAGAAAACTCAGCATTGAATTTTCTTAGCCTTCAACTTCAGAAAATATGTAGAATTTCAAGGCAGTGATTCCCAACAGGTATTTGTCAGACCACTAATTTCTCAAATACAGCATTAAAAAAAGAGAGATCCAGATCAGATAAACTTAGGATATGTCACATTTTTGTTGATTCATAGAACAAAATTAAAGGTTTGAGAGATTCTGTGGTAATCTGTTTAAATTTGTCTCAACCACATTGAAACATTTCTGTTAAGAAACCTTTTTTTTTTTTTTTTTATGTGACACCTACTAACATCTGGTCATAAAAGCATTTTGTGGAACCTATTTAATAAATTCTGCCTTGTAGTTTGCATTCTTAGATACCTTTTGCATCTTTATCCCTTTTAATTCTCTTCTGTCCCTTGTGTCATGTTAAACTATATCTTTGGATCACCTGAAACCCTTTCAAAACCGGGTATGAATGGGCTAAGGAAATGAACAGACACTTCACCGAAGAAGATCTACAAGCAATCAACAAACATATGAAAAAAATGTTCCACATCTCTAGTAATAAGAGAAATGCAAATCAAAACCACCCTAAGACTCCATCTCACCCCAATTAGAATGGCGATTATCAAGAATACAAGCAACAATAGGTGTTGCAGAGGATGTGGGGAAAAAGGTACACTCATTCATTGCTGGTGGGGCTGCAAATTAGTGCAGCCACTCTGGAAAGCAGTATGGAGATTCCTTAGAAAACTTGGAATGGAACCACCATCTGACCCAGCTATCCCACTCCTTGGCCTATACCCAAAGGACTTAAAATCAGCATACTACAGAGATACAGCCACATCAATGTTCATAGCTGCTCAATTCACAATAGCCAGACTGTGGAACCAACCTAGATGCTCTTCAATTGATGAGTGGATAAAGAAGCTGTGGTATATATATACAATGGAATATTACTCCGCCATAAAGAATGATAAAATTATGGCATTTGCAGGCAAATGGATGAAATTGGAGAATATCATGCTAAGTGAGATAAGCCAATCTCAAAAAGCCAAAGGAAGAATGATATCGCTAATAAGTGGATGAGGACCCATAATGGGGGGGTGGAAGGGGTTAGTGTTAGGGTTAGGGTTAGGGAGGGGGGGCAAGAATGGAGGAAGGAAGGACTGTATAGAGGGAAAAGAGGGGTGGGAGGGGAGGGGGAAGGGAAAAATGGCAGAATGAATCAAACAACATTACCCTATGTAAATTTATGATTACACAAATGGTATGCCTTTACTCCATGTACAAACAGAGAAACAACATGTATCCCATTTGTTTACAATAAAAAAAAAATGGGTATGGCAAAAATAAATAAATGAATACTAAATAAACATTGAGCTGTAAGATCTTGAGCAGGTAACATTCACATTCCAGGCCCTGTTTCTTGCTTAAGGCACCAGTCATGTTAAACACACACATAGAGCTATACCATCTCAAGATTTTTTTTCCAACTCTTCTGTTGTAAGCTTCTGTCTTCCCTTGCTGAATGTTAAAGTTAACAAAATATACTGGAACCAGCTCTTCCTCTGTTCTGTTCCTTTAGAACAGAGCCTCATGAATGGCTAGCTGTTTCTGGTGAGTGTTCTTTTTCAACATGACATCAACCTTTCTTCACCAAAAGCACCAAGATGACAGAGTGGGAAAGGGAACCAGAGACATCCACAGGTGAAGTGAGGGTCAACCAGGAAACCTAAGTTCCAGAAGTCCTGAGGATGAGGAGATTCCCTTTCAAAACCCAGGCAGGCCAAGGAAGAGGTCACGTAAACACATCACAGCTGTGAAAGGTGCTCGGCTATAGAAAGAGATTAATAGAAAGCTTCATCTTTCTTCCCTGAAATTTGTTCATTAAACATAAATTTATGGAGGGGTTTACTGAGACCTGGCTGCCAGATGCCAGATGATCAAAAGGGATAAGACATGATCTTTGCCCACTGAGAATTTGGTTTTCCTAAAAAGAGGGTAAGGACACTGAGAAAAATACTATTATTTAGAGTATATATCCATATATATATATATATATATTTTTTTTTTTTAAGGTGATTAGGTACTGTTGAAGGTGATGGAGATAAAGATGGAGTTCGCATTATAGCTGACACTAGGTGTGAACCTGGTTTGTGAGAGCATAGATAAGGAATGACTTCCTTTAGATAAGTTGGGGAAGACTTTGCAGATGAGGTAACCAGGTGGCTCTGGGTTTTACAAGATGCACAGAACTTGTCTGTAAAACACACACACACACACAACCACTGGAGGGTGGTGCTAAGAAAGAAATTTTAGAAAGAAGAGCAATATTTTAGACTAATGAGAAATTTGGTACCACTGAAGTACAAGGTTTTTGGAAAGTGAAGAGTGACAGAATGGTATGGTAAGCAAAAGCTACACAAGAGCTCTAATGACCTAAGGCCAGAGTGATCCTTTTAAATGAAAATCTGTTCAGCCACTTCTCAATTAAGGCCCATCAGTGGTTTACCATTTCTTAGAAAGATTCTTTATCATGATCTACTTGAATGAGGATTTCTCCTGTTCATGCTTCCAGACTCATCTCATGTCATTTTCTCTGTGGTTGTCTGCTGTCCTGTTGTAGTGACCTTTCAATTCTTTTGAATATGCTACACTCAGAGTTTTTGCACATGCCATTTTCTCCACTTTTCTTCCTAGTATAGCTTCTGTTCATCTTTTATATCATAGCTGTAATGTAGCATCTCAAAAAATCATTGTTTATTCCCTCAGACATTGTCTCTGCTAAGTGTCCTAACCCAACAGCCTATTAAGTGCTCTTGATAGAAATAGTCTTCATATAATGTATCAATACATTGTCTTATGTATCACATTGCATTACATATTGTGGTGTAACTGTAACAGTGTAATGTGGTGTGTCACGATGTATGGCAGTGCATACATTGTATCAGTGTTACATTGCATTGCTTTCTATCATGGTATATCCTGGGTTACAATGTATCACATTGTATTTCAGTGTATCACTAGGTCACAGTTCATCACATTGTATTACAAAGTATCACATTGTATTGATATATCATGTTGTACTACATTGTATTGCATTTCATGTCTTTCTCCCACTGGAATGTAAAATTCAAACTGTATTTCTTTTGTCTCCATTGTATTTTCCAGGTTCTAGAATAAAGTCTTATGCTTAGTGGATGCTCTGTGAAGTACAAGTAGGAAATGTTGCATTCTTGGTTACTATGTTGGACAGTCACAATGCATAGTTACAGATTGCAAACAAAACAACTATTTAAATTGGTTTAATCTCACAATTATCCAAACATGCTCAACTATGGGTCTTTCTATTGTATAAGTCACTGGCATTTTGTGGGACACCTGGGTGTTCCAAGAAACATCATATGATAGATACCATATGATTGAGTTGCCTGAACTGCTCCCACACTATGCTAAGAAATGCATGTCTGTAACCATGTTTTCATGGCCCTGCCCTTCCCTAACCACCTGAGAGCTGTGGACTTATAAGGCAATGAGGATACCATTCTTGGAAGTCATCATGGGACTTGTGTGAGTAGAGAAGAAGTTGATCTGCAGAGAAAGAATGGAGCAATCACAGGGCAGGGTCCCATACTCAGACAGGTCAGGAAGTACAACAGGAATAAGAAGAACTGAAGAGTCATGCTTTGTTTAAAGAAATTCAAATTCAGAATTCTTTTAGCTAGTGGTTCTCAAACTGTTCTGTGAGCATCACCTGAGAACTTGCTAGAAATGCAACTTCTCAAGACTCACCCCAAGATATAGAAACTCTGGGGTGGGACTCAGTGTTTTTATAGTCCTTTGAATAATTCATACATACACTTCAGATTGCTGGCCAGACTGTAAACACCTAAGCAACACACAAATTGAAAACTGGTAACCTCTGTGTAAAGCCAGAGAAAAAACAGCAGTCTCAACTTACTAGACTGGCTTGCATTCCCTCATGAGGCCTAGCAATCCAAGACCTGGAGCAATTCTTGCATGGTCGCAGTGAATTCCCCTTTTTGATTAAGGTGGGTTGGTGAGATTTTGTTGCTCGAACCCACACAAAGATTAAACCACACAAATAAAATAAAACAAAGAAACAAAAAAATCTGAAGCTAAGATCTGGTTTAAAAAAAAAAAATGAGCTGAGTTTTTAAACAAGCCCTTTCTTTCTAGGTCACAAAATGATGGGTCTGAACTGGTATCTGAGGTATGTTCACTCTCTGATCTGCTGACCTGGACATTGGCTCCTCTGGAAAATCTCATGGCTATGCACATCCCCTGAGGAAGTTCCTTAAATTTCATTAGTTTTACCCATTGAGTTAAAGTAACTAACATAGAAAATTTAAAAAGAACTCCAATTCTGTATGTCTTTCTTTCCCTATCTGTTCAAAGCACATTCTATTAATTTAAGAGAGGCTTCAAATGAGATAATGAGATTTCTTTTCTTTTTCCTTCTCCTTCTCTTCCCCTTCCTTCCCTCCACCCAACCCCTGAGATAGGGTCTTGCTGTGTTGCCCAGGTTGGCCTCAAACTCCTAGGCTCAAGCTTATTGAGCTTATTGCCCGGTGTGCACTACCATGCCTGGGAACAAGCTTTTAATAAGGCTTTTATGATGTTCCAATTCTTTTGCAACTTAAATTTTAGCACATTAAAATTAGACTATCTTTAGTTAAGGCTATTGTGCACGTAAATCAAATGTATATAGTAATAGGATCAAATTCTATTTGTTAAAAAATACAGTACTTTTTTTTGCAATTTGTTTCTTCAGAAAAATGCAGTTCATTCAAACAACTAATCTTAAATGAAATGGCAAAGTATTTTAAGGATTCTAAACAAGTAAAGGTTTCAAGGAAAGCAGCCTAAAATCCTTGAGTAAATGGTAAGAACATCCTCTATTAAGACCCAAAATTGTACATCATAACTTCTTAATGGACAAAGAATTAAAAGCAAGTATTGTTTTTACCTTTAAATTCCCACCCCAGTAGACTGTTCTCTGATGCTGAAATGAAAATAGTGACCAAATGCTTTGATGAACAACTCGTTACAATGAGAACTGACGGTTTCCAAAACAAGACAAAGATTTTTCTGTAACTCTCAGATGCCAGAAAAAGCAAAGGAAATATCGCAGTCTAACACCCAAGAACGAACTATATGTCTGCGTAGTAACTGCTTTTGAAACAATCAAGTTCAAGTACAGTTTTTAAAAAACAAAAAATATCCCCAAGGCAAAGAAAAGGGGGAAAATACTATGGAGAGGAGGTGGGGGGGAAGGAGGAAGAAATATTTCAACAAAGTAGAAACTGTGAGTCTCTCTGTGTCCCTGAAAGATTTTGATCCAAACTATTTGTTATCCTAGAAAAGCTCCTCTGAAGAAAGGTCTCAGTGTAAGAATTGCTTGAAAGAAGCCAACCCCTTGGAAGTAGGAACGGCTTGGCCATTTATTAATGTCAAATATGCTGCCTGCATGAATTAGTCAGCTTGTCATTTGGAAGCCATACAGAAAAGTCCTCATGCACCTGCCTCTCAGTGTCCCAACACTTCTGGCTTTAATGACAGCAGTAAAACCACCAGGAAAAAAGAAAAATAAATTTTTAAAACTGAACATAACTACATTCTTATTTCTGAATAGTTGATTTGTCTGTTTTCTCTAAGGCTTTTTACTAAAGTATCATCAGTGACCCAATACAGAGATTGTTCAGATTTAAAGTGAAAGGCAAAACAGTCATTTTCCTAAACTGGCATGATTTGGTCAAATTACCACAAAACTGACATTAGAAACAAAGAGAAATGGAACTGGAAAAGGCCAGATTTCTTACTGGCAGTACCACAGTGGCAAATATCCCAGAACTTAAAAAAGCTGCCAAGTAGAAGAGAGAATATTAAAGGACTTTCCAAAAACAGCCAAGCCCAGGGCATTCTATATATTCCCAACAGCTGGAGTGAGCTTCAGAAGCAACACACAGGTATAAGGTCCAGCCTTATCCTTTATTTACAGCACAGTTTAAAGTCATTAAATCAAGTACAAAAGAAATTACCCCCATTTCCTGGATTGGCATCAGACATCCTTCCTACCAGCTGCACTTACGTCATTTTTATCTATCTTCTGCTTTTCCTTTTTGGTGGGTAGGAATGGGGACTTGCATATGGCAAAAGAGATTTCAACCTCAGAACTAAGAATTCAAATGCCTGCTTGCAAAGAAACAAAGGAAGTGACTCTCCTCTTGTGAAAGGCAGTGGGGAACTTTGCTTGAGTCATGAGGGCCACTGATGGTGTGGGAGGCATCATGATGAGATTTCTTCCTGTAGGTGGTGCATGCAGGTTCAATACCCAGGCAATGATACTTTTTGGATGGCAACACCTCCATCGCCCTCTCTTCTATCTCAACCTGGGCACCCAAATCTAACGACAAATGAGGGGAAGTTATTACACATAGAAAACCAAAGTGAATGGGAATGTGGGTGTAGTGAACATAAAAGAAGAAACTGAAAATGATCAAAAGTTGCTCAGGGCTGCCTTTTGACATTGTCATGGAAATCTTTGATCCATCGTCTCATGTGCTCAACTTCCAAGGAACGGGCTAACAGCACAGATGTAGGATCCAAGGCATTATTGGCTCGAAGATCTAAATGATGGGCCCCATCCTTGATGGTGACTGCAACCAGGGTGTCTGTGATGTCTTTGGTTACTCCACCTCCTGACCAGGGGTCTAGATCACCATTGCTACAAGTAAGGAAAAGAAAAAATAAGGCTGTTAGCTACACTTAAATAAAATAGGAGAAACCTATTATATGCAAAAATTATAAACTTTAAACTTGGGGGATTTGATCTGAGGATATAATCTGTCTAATATTTCGTTAAAAAAAAAAAAAAAAAGACCAAAGAAAACTTAATTGGGTGCCTCCATGGATCAACCTAGACTGTACTAGGACTTGGCATTTAGAAGACTGAATTCGAATCCCAACTCCATCATTCAAAAGCTGTGTGACTGTAGTTACCTGACTTAGTTTCCTTATCTGTAAAATGGAGATAACAAAGTCTACCTTAGAATGTTATAAGTATTAAACATGACAGTATATATGGAAGTCTTTGTAAGCTCAAGGGTCAGGCACATATGAGTCCCTCAATTAAACCTGACTTTCTTTTCTCCTAGGATCAAACTACCAAAATGATAAAACAACAAAATACCCATAATTAAAAAATGTAAATTATCTCAGTTCAAAGAAAAACAAAAAGGTGTAATTTATTTATTTATTTTTTTTTTTATATATTTTTACTTTTTTGTTCAACACAGCACAGTACTTTGGGAAATAAGTTGGTAGAACTGAAAAAAAGTCCCCAGAATCTGGAATCAGAAGATCTGGTCATTACTTCAAGATCTTCATTTTGCATTAACTTTAAAGTTTAAAAAAAAATGCTACAAGGTTATTATAACTCACAAAACACATTTCTAAATAATGTAAATAGGATAAGTCATTGAAACAGATTGTTTAGCTGAATTTTAAAAAGAAGGTACAACCACAGATGGCATCCCTAATAATATTTTTGCATAGCTTTGTTGAGACTTAATTCATATACCATAGAATTCACCCATTCAAAAATGTAGAGTTCGAAGCTTCTTAGTATAGTGAGAATTATGCAACAATCACCAATGTCAATTTCAGAACATTTTCATCACCTCAAAAAGAAACTCATACACACTAGCAGTCACTCCCCATTACCCCAACCATATCTTGTCACTCTTTTTTTTTTTTAATTTATTTTTATTGTAAACAATATCTTGTCACTCTTAATCACTGGCAACACTAATCTATTTTCTGTTTCTATAGATTTACCTTCTGGATATTTCATCTAAATGAAATCGTATAATAGGTAGTCTTTTGTGACTTTTTTCTTTCACTTGGTCTAATGTACTCCAATTTCATCCATATTGTAGCATAGATTGGTATATTGTTTCTTTTTAGTGTCAAATAACATTCTATTGCATAAATATCCACCTTTTATCATATTTATCATATTTTATATTTTATCATTAATCAGTTTATGCATAGTTGGGTTATTTTAAGAATATTGCTCCTATGAACATTCTCAAAGACATGTTTTTGTGTGGATACATAGTTTCATTTCTCTTGAGTATATATACCTAGAAATGGAATTTCTGGGACACTTGGTAACTTAATCATTTGTGTGTGTGTGTGTGTGTGTGTGTGTGTGTGTGTGTGTGTGTGTTGCTGTGGATCAAGCCAAGGGCCTTATTCATGCTAGGCAAGTACTCTACCACTGGGATACATCCCCAGGACCGTTTCGATGAACTGCTAGACTGCTTTCCAAAGTGGCTGTACCATTTTACATTCCTACTAGTAACATAAGAGGTTTTCAGTTTCTCTATATCCTCACCAGCACTTAATATTATCTATCTTTTTTTAAATACAGCCATGTTATTGGATATGAAACATTATCTCATTGTGAGTTTGATTTTGATGCTATAGATTGAATCCAGGGGCCTATGCATGCTAAACACATGCTCTACCACTGAGCTACATCCTCAGTCGTCAATGTGGTTTTGATTTGCATTTGCCAAAAAGCTGATGACATTGAACACCTTTTCATGTGCTAATAGGCCATTTGTATGTATTATTCAAGAAAATGTCTATTCAGATCCTTGCCTGTTTTTTAACTGGGTTATCCATCTTCTTATTTTTTGTGGTTTAGGAGTTCACAACTCCTAATTGATATTCTGGATACAAGTCCTTTATATGATTTGCAAATATTTTCTCCCATTCTGTAGACTGTCTAATAAGTTTCTTAATCATAACATTTGCAGCAAGGTTTTTCATCTTGATGAAATTCAATTTATCTTTTTTCTTTTGTTATTTGTGTTTGGCTATTTATTTATTTAAGAATATTGTTTAGTTCATGATCATGAAAATTTATTTCCAAGTTCTTCTATGGGTTTTGCAATTTTAGCTCTTGTATCTTGTATCCTTGTATCTTGTGCCTTGTATCCTTGATCTGTATTGAGTGAATTTTTTAGTATGGTATAAAAAAGGATCCAACCTCATTCTTTTGTATGTGGATGCCCAGTTTTCCCAGGATCATTTGTTGAAAAAAATAATAATAAAGTATTCTTTGCTCAATGAATTATCTTGGCACTCTCGTTGCAAATCAATTGACAATACATTTAAGAGTTGATTTCTGGACTCTCAGTTCTCTTCCATTGATCTATACATTTATCCTTATGCCAGTATCATACTGTATTGATTAATGTCACTTTGTAATAAGTTTGAAATCAGTAAGTTTAAGTTCTTCAGATTTGGTTTTTCCTTTTCAAGACTGTTTTGCATAATATGGGTGTCCCATTTCTAAATGAACTTTAAAGTCAGCTTCTCAATTTCTATTAAAAATGCTAGCTGGGATTTTGATAGTGGTTACATTGGATCTGTAGGTCAATTAATTTGAAGAGTACTGCCATCTGCAGTGCATGCTTATAATTTCATTTTGCCTTGGGATCCATTTTAAATACAGGTTGGAATTTGTCATATGAGAAGCAGGGCTGTCATCTTTGATATCAGTTTCCAGTTATACACACACCCCCAAACCACAGTACCCCAGTTCTTTATAGAACTCCTCCCTGCTAATCACTTCCCCATGAGACAGAGAGATGCAGCCTGCTTGACTGCCCATTGGTCCTCTACACCCTGTGTGGATCGTTAAGGCGTGCTCCAACGACTACTTCGACTACTTAGACTACTTCGCAGTCACCCTGTGACCTCCTTTAAACCTACCAATGGAAAACCTGTTTGGATAAGGCCCTGGATCCAATAAAGGCATTAGACCACAAGTCCCTTTTCTCTCTCTCTCCCTGCCTAAACTCTCTGACTTCCATGTGTGTGGCCTCCATTTATTCCATGTAAACCTCAGTTTTTATAAGTACAAAAACTCTTAAACTTTCATTTCGTGGGTTGTGTTATTTTATGGACAGGCCACACAATGGGACCCATGTAGGTGGATCCCTTGGGGGTACTCTCCTGTCCAACCTCTGGCGACTGCTAGGGACAGTAGCTACCAGGTAAGCTGAAAGAGACTAAAAAACTAAAAATGAAAATGAAACTAAAAAAGTTTCATTCAAAACAGTATTACTTCTTTCAATGCATGAACAGGAAATGTCCTTATATTTAAGAAATATATTTTTAATTTCTTTGAATTTTGTAGGTTTTAGTGCATATGTCTTATACTTCTTTTGTTAAACTTATTCCTACATATTTCATTCCTGATGCTATTTTAAGTAAAATGTTTCCTAGTATTACTAACTCTATACATGCATAAAGTGGTTTGGAGTTTACAAAGCCTTTCACATTTGACTATTATAAAAAGCCTACAAGTAGGTTTAATAACAAATGAATGCCCAGAGAAGTTAAAAGCCTTGTTAAATCAGAGACTCAAAATCAGATCTTATAACCCTAGTCCATCGCTCAATTTTATATTATGTTGCAATTCATAGACATATGACTGGTTCTGAAAGTCAACAGCACCCATCCTCTGAACTTTTGTGGTCAGAGCAAGAACTTGATCTTTGGGATCATATACACCTAGGTTCCTATTCCAGGTCTTTCTCTAACCTACCTAATTTTATGGAAACTTAGATTCCTTAGAATAAATATGGCACTAAAATACCCAGATCTAAGTACCCTGCCCATCCATGGCAAGCTCCCTTTCATGGCACCTTCACATATCACTTGAGATCACATAAATAACATTGTTTGTGTTTTGACATCTATTTAATGCATGTTCTCCTTTTCTTGTATTATTTGCAAAGCCTGAAATTTTAAAAAAAGTTTGTCAAGGCCACATTACCAAATACATTAAATGATTCCCATAATGTACATAATCATTAAAAAAAATCCCTTGGAAAAAGGAACACTTTTACACTGTTGGTGGGACTGTAAATTAGTATAACCACTCCATTACATGGAGGTTCTTCAAAAGACCAGGTATGGAACCACCCTATAACCCACAGCTATACCAACTCCTCTGTGTTTATCCTAAAGAACTAAAGTCATCATATAATGATATATACATACCCATGTTTACAGCAGCACAATTCACAATAGCCGAACTGTAGAACCAGCCTAGGTGCTCATCAACAGAAGAATGGATAAAGAAAATGTGGTATATATACACAATAGGATTTTATTTAACCATAAAGAAAAATGAAATTATGTCATTCGCAGGAAAATGGATAGAACTAGAAACCATTATATTAAGTGAAATAAGCCAAATCAGAAGGTCAAGGGTCACATATTTTCACTTAAATGTGGAAGCCAGAGAGGAAAAGAAAAAAGAGAGGTGCTGGGGGGAGGGGCAGGGAATCTCATGAAAATCAGAGGAAAGTGACCAAGGGGAAGCAGGTGAGGAGGCATGGGGGAAGTGCTGGAGAGTGATATAGGGCCAAATTATATGTTATATTGTATGCATGTATGAATAAGTAACAATAAATCCCATCATTATGTACAACTATAATGCACCAATAAAAAATGTTGAACCCCCCTCAAAACAAAACTCTTGGCTGTAAGTACAACCTAAACGCAGATGACAACTGCTATAGCTTAGATCTTAAAGGTCCCTCCAAGGCCTACGTGTTAAGGTTTCGTTCCTAGCTTGACACTACGGGGAGGTGGAGGAAACCTAAAAGGTGGGGTCGATGAGGTTTTTAGGCCACTGACGCTGTGTCCTCAGAGGGGATTATGGAAGCTGGCCTCTTCCTCTTTCTTTTTCACTTCAGTGACCATTCAGTGAGCAGCTTGCTCAGTCATTCACCACAGGCCCAAAAGCAATAGGGTCAACTGAACATGGACTGAAGTCTCCAAAACTGTGAGTCAAAATAAACCTTTCTTTTTTAGTTGATTATCTGTTATTTTGTTATAGTGATGGAAAATTACACAATTACCAAATACTATCTCTGCCCAAGACCATTCCTGTATACTTCAAAACCAAAATTCAATTGCCTACTGGACACTTTTACTTGGAAGTCTAATCAG
Organism: Sciurus vulgaris; assembly: GCF_902686455.1. NCBI lineage: Eukaryota > Metazoa > Chordata > Mammalia > Rodentia > Sciuridae > Sciurus > Sciurus vulgaris. The sequence continues at coordinate 80,162,562 of NC_136472.1, forward strand.
AATCTCAAACATACCTAGTCTAAAAGTGAGGTCCTGATGCTCTCCAACTCTCAACCTGCCCCTCTCACCATCTTCCTAATCTGTTAGTGGAAACTCTATCCTTTTAGTTGCTTGGGTCAAACCATTCATTTAATCTAATCTTTAACTCCCAATCTGTCAATAAATCCTGTCAGCTATATCCTCAAAAATATCTAGCACCTCTACCTTAACCATCTTGATCCAAGTCACTATTATTATCTCTAGTCTGAATTACTTCAACAGCCTTTTAACTGATCTTCTTGCTTCCACTTGAATCCCCCTAAAATCTAATATCAATAATGCAACCAACTTGATCCTATAAATTGGAATCAGATTGTGTCACTCAAAAGAGTCCATGCTTTCCCATCTCATTCAGCATAAAAACCAAAGTTTATAATAGAACTTGCAAGTCTCTACATGATCCAGGTCCTCTGTGCCTCTGATTTCATCTCCTATTACCCCCTCTCTTATTGACTTCATTCACGTCAGACACACTGACCTCCTTACTCCATCCAAAGGAGAGAATACAGGGATGCTCACCTCTCAAGGGCTCTGCTAGCACTCTTACACCAGCAACCTTGTGGCTAGCTCCTGCACTTCCTTCAGATCATTTTTGCAAAAGCCACCTCTTGGTGAGGTCTTCTTCATCACTCTTAAAAAAATTTCAACTCTTTTTCCTCCTCCTGACATTTCATTGCTCTTCCCTGACTTATTTTTCTCCTTAGCACTTATATCCTTCTAGCATGTTTATAGATGCTACCTTGTTTCATTACCTGTCAAACTAGGACTCTGCAAGGGCAGGGATTTCATCTGTTTTGTTTATTACTATATTGTCAGTTCATAGAACTGGCTCACAGTAGAAGCCAAGCAAATATTTATTGAATGAACAAAAAAAGAATTTAAATGTCTAATTACTTGTGGTCTACAAAGAGAGCTATAAATACATGTGGGCAAGTTCATGAGCATGTAAGTCTCCCTGGTACTTTCTAAGTTAGCAGATCAAAGTTTTTTATCTTGTCTGACTTTGGGTAAGTTACCTCACCTCTGTGAACATCAATTCCCATGTGTACTATAGAAAAGAAAAATTTTTAAAGAAACGTAATGCCTCTCACAGAACCATCATGAGGCCCAAATTAAGCAATATATGTAGAAATAAGATATAAACTATAAAATACTACACAAATATGCAATAATGTTATAATTATTATCATATTCTATATGAGAAGTATTAACACCTCTAGAAGTAAATGAATCATGAAAATGGATGTGAGAGTGTTTATTTTAAAAATTTAGCTAGAATACTAACTTTATCAACTTTTTCAAGGTAAATGTACAAATTAAATGAGAAAATAAACAGGTACATTAAGAACATATGTGTTTGAAATACAACTTTAAATTCCTTGTTCCATTATCACATACTTCTCTTTTTAAAATAACAATAATAATAATTGCAACCGTAGTACCATTTTTAAAAAGAAATACCCCCAAAATACCCTTTTTTTGTTCTATTAAAAACAAGTGGGAAAACCCCTATGCAAAATAGAAGTCATAGTTTTCAACTATCAGATAAATATTTAAAATAAACTAAACAGAGGTTGAATTCTCTTAAATGAACAAATAGCCTTCATCATTATTCCAATTGACAGGCCCAACCCAGATAGGAAACACTCCATTATTTGCAAAACAAAAAAGCTATCCCAACAGCTGCATAATAAGCAAACTGCATTTGATTTAAAAGGTCATCTGAAACAGCCTAGTGGCTTAGCAACAGTGTTTGGAGTTGCTGAGAGACCTAAGATGCACATGGACTTGAATTTCTTGGTCCTAGACATGTGAAAGCTAACTAATCATTGGGAAATCTACAAAAAAATTGGCTTTGGCTTTCAAGAGAGAATCTAGATGCCTGGGTAAAATTCCCAAAAAGTGACCTCATTTAATCACTGGCAACATTGTCTGAGAAATGATGCTAAACTAACCAGCTTATCAGGGACTCCCTTCTTAACTTACATTAATAACTTAATAACTAAGAATGAGCATTGGTAAAACAATCTACAAATTGTGGGGGTAGGAAATCCTCCTGACAAAACCACTGTGCAATTTTAAAAGTGCTGAAATGAGATTATTAACAGGTATTCTTTATTAAGGCCTCATTCATCTAACAAGTGTTTATTGAGTGCCTACTGTGTGTTGTGCACTCAAGGTATGGGTTCACCAGAGAACAAAACAGACGAAATCTTTGCCTTCATGGTGTTTACTTCTATGACAATCTATTTATTCCTTAAATAACTGTTAGGTAGGCTTTATTATTTCTAAATTATATAAACTGGCAATTTGCCAAAGGCCATGCAGCTAATTCAAGGAAGAAACAGAAAGACACCAAGGTCTACCTGACTTCAAAGCCTTAACTGGCAAGTCTCCAAATCAATAATTACAGATTGAACTTTTCAATCAAAATAGTAGTCATTCTTGGATTTGTCTGAGGCAAGTTGAGAAGGGGCTCCTGAACACAAAGATAACTTTTCACATTGTCCCTTGGACATTGTCTTACTCAAAGTACACAGAACACAGACACCAAGACTGCTCTTTTACTTAGAGAATGTGCTTTCTTCAGAATAGCAGAAAATATTTCCATTTTTTAATGTTATTATAATTATTATGTACCACTAAAAATATGGGGAAAATATCTTTAAATTTTTACATTGGATTTTTCATATCTAGTAGCCTACAGTAAGCAATTTCTCTGCAAAAGCAGACTTGCTACTGCAGAAAGATAAGCTAGCATCTTCACTCAGCCCTGGCTTTAAACTTTTACTTGCTTCCAAAGACTTCCCACATCGTGTTACTGCATTCCTCATTTGTATCAACACACATTTTACTGGTCATCCAGTGTGTGCAAGTCAGGTGGGAGGTGCCAAAAAGCACAGAGATGATTAAGATGAAGTTCCTGCCTCTGAGAAGTTCACAATCTCCTAGGGCAGATAGGAACACAGGCAGATAATCTCAACACCAAAGGGTAGGCGGTATTCACAGGTCCTAAAGGAGCTCTGGGGGTGATGGAAACCTATTCTTCCTAGAGAGGCTGGGAAGATTTCTTGGAGGAGGCCTGAGTCTTAATAAAAAGGAGGGAAAAAGAAGAAAAAGAATAAAGGCAAATATACTGATTTCTGTGGCTAAAACCGTAAAGTGCAAGGCAGAAATTATACTTCCACTTCAACAAATATGTTTTGAGCACATATATTTGCCAGATCTGAGTCAAGTGCTTTGCTGGGCTAACTCTTTAAAGCATTCCAACAACACTATAAGTGATATTATAATTCTCATTTTTACAGAAGATGGAAGTAAGGATCAAAGAGTGTTGATTTATTTAAGATAGCTCATTCTATCTTGTCCAACCCTCTTAGAAAGAAGTCCTTTCTTACACTGAGCTATAATTTCCACCTTCTGATCTCTTTCTATTCCCAAGACTTTTCTCACAAAATCTGCTGTTTCCTCCAGTGAAGCCCATGATAATTATCATGATGATGATTTGACAACCTATGAAAAACACTATAAAAGGCAAACAGATAAGTAATGTACTTAACTGAAATGGCTGAATCAATAAGAAAAGAGATTGTATTTGACCAACCTCAAACAAAAATAAAAGATTCTACTTAATTCAACTTGAACTTCAGCTTTAACTGTACAGTCAGAGAAAGGCAGCATAAGTTCAAAAGTTCAGAACATTAGAAAAATCCAAATAAATGCTCCATGGATACACGTTCCTAAAGAAAAACAACAAATGTCCAAGTACTTCCTCCTCTGGTAGAACTAAGATACGCCTAGAGATGGCTGTGGTCTGTACCCTCAAGTTCATGTTGAAACTTAATCCCCACTGTGGTATTAATAAGAGGTGGGACCTTTGGGCAATGACTAACTTATGAGGGCTCCACCTTATGAAAGGATTAGTACCTTGTGAAAGTGCTAGAAGAAACTAGTTTAGGCCCTTCTTTGCTCTTCTACCTTCTGCCACATGAGGATGCCACCTTCAAGGTACCATCCTAGAAGCAAGGCCATGCCTTCCCAGTCACCGAAGCTGCCAGCACCTTGATCCCACCTCCACAACTATGACAAATACAAATTACTCAGGCTCAGATTTTGGCGATAATAGCACTATCAGAGCCAGGGCTCACACAGAAGTCTTTTTCAGTTTCCTCAGTCCTTAAAGTTTTCCTGGCTTCAAACACCTCTGAATTGCCACAGTTTCCTTAAACACCCTAAATAGATTTCTTTGCTCAACTGTCACTTTGTGAGAAATCTGAAGAGTATACTTTGGAAGAATCCTATTGAGGACAAGGGAGATAATTTAAGATAATTGAACAAAGAAAACCTTTCACTTTTCCATTAAAGTGTCTTACCTTTCATTTGGAAACAAGTATCTGCCAGGTTTGATAATAACATGATCCAGTAAGTCAGAGGGTTTTTGCAAAGTGGGCAGCACCACCAGCCTACACTCAGAGACCATCAGCAAAACAAGAGTCCTCACTCCTAAAAGCTATTAGACACTTACAAAAGGCCAAATTTGACTCCCGTTTAAGAGAACATGTGAAAGAATGACATTTACAATTTAAATAATGCTCCTGGTTAAGAGGTATGTACTTGTAACTATCCTATTTCCATATATTTGGGTAATTTTTTTATTAACTGCCATTAGCCGACAACATAATGTTCAAGCCAAAACATGAAAAATCTGAAGTCCCAGTCAGACACCCATAGAATCAGTATAATTAACTCTGACATGAACTAATATCATGTATGTCACTTCTTCAAGGAGTAGCGTGATGCAGAAAAACAAACATGGCTTTTGTAGTCAGACAGGTGAAGGTAGAAATCTGTGTTTATCACCTACCTGGGTGGGCTTTGGCAAGTGACTGAATGCTGTGACCTTAGGTTTCCTCTTCAGGAAAAAAAAAAGTGGGGGGACTACAACTACTCCAAGGGCAGCTGTGGGAATTCAACAGGTAATTTGTCTGAAGAGCCTCATCCAGTACTTTCAACAGAATGGAGTGGGCACTTGTAAGTATTGAGTAAAATGCTGAATTTTTTTTCTTATCAACAATAATAGTAACAAAAACAACATAAACTGAGATAACAGATGATACTTCATTTTGGCTATACAGTATTTTTCCCCCCAATGTTTTAATTTTGCTGCCATTGTGCACATTGGTAATACAAAACTGTATCTCTTCTCAGCCTCCTCTTTCAAGGAGTAGAAACACCTGCTAGTTACTGCTGTTGTAGTCTCTTGTTTTATTGTCCAGCATTTTCTTTGTCCTACTTTCTCAGCTATCCTCTAAGTATCTTAGTCAACTAAAGTTTCTCTCTGAATTAGCAAAGCTCACCTGAAAATGATGTTGGAGTGTGATTTGATGTTTTTCCCTCCATACATGGTAATGATCCAGGAGGGCCTTGGTCTCACACCCCACTGTTTAAAGCACTCATCAGAATATTTCTTTGGGTTCCACTGATGAGGTTCAAACATGTCATCGATACCATTAGTACAAAAGGGCATGACCATTTCCGTGCAGGCCTAAAAGGCAAACCAGGAGAGGATCCAAAGAGAAAATGAGGCAAAAAAGATGAAATGAATTATCCAAGGTCATTCAGCTAGAAAGCAGCAAAACCAGGGTTTGAACTCAGGCAATCAGCTTCAGGGCCACTGCTCTTTACTCTTATGCCCTTACTATTCTGGAAAGGCTTGGCTGAGAAGCCACAGAGATTACAGAGCATACAGGGCTGTATGCTCCTCTGCAAACTGCCTTCTTTCACATCTATTGTCATATTTAACCCTGAAGACAGCTCTGGAAAGAAAGCATTATTATCACTATTGGTCTTCATGTGAAGATAAAGGGATGGAGTCTCAGGGTCAAATTAGATTCCCATTCTTTTATGTGTCCATAAAATGCTTACTCTATAGAACTTATAGAGATCTATGATAACATTAGATCATCTATCTTTCTTGCAAGGCTATATTTGATGGTGAGATCATGTGTTACTTATCTTTTTGGTCTTTGCAGACTAGAGCAATGCCTGACACATGGTTAGCACTCGCTATGTAATGATTAAATACATGAATGACTGGATGAATGAGTGGATAAGGAAACTGGACTCACAGAGTAAAGTAACAGTCCAGATTTAGATTCAGGTTGGGTGATAAAATCTTGTGTAGTCTCTATTACAGCACGACTATATCAGTGAAAGGTAGATTCTGCTTGGGGATATCATATACACTTACCTGATAGCTCCAACCCTGGGATCCCAGATTGCTAGTTGCTGTTTCTGAAATATTCAGGCATTTTGCCTGGCCCGAATAATTATAATATACATTCAGAGCTTGGAAAATATTCTGTATCATCTGTGAATCCGGTACACTAGGATTTATCAAATACTGGCACACTACCTGTCATTGTAAATAAATTATAAAGAAGAGTCAGAATATGAATGTAAAATTATACTTTTTTGTTTTTTTTGGTACCAGGGGTGCTTAACCACTGAACCATATCCCCACCCCTTTTTATTTCTGATTTAGAGACAGGGTCTCACTAAGTTGCTTAGGGCCTCACCAAGTTGCCAAGGTTGGCTTTAAACTTTCGATCCTCCTGCCTCAGCCTCCCAAGTCACTGGAATTACAGGCGTGCACCACCATGCCCGGCTAAAACTATAGTTTGATAATACAAAGAAGAAATAAATTCTGGTTTGATCATAAAGTATTCTTAAACATTGAACTGAATTGCCTGAAAATTTCTCTCTCTTGAGTATAATCCCTTCAAACAAAAAATAATAAACCTTTTAAATTTTCCCCATGGGGAATGATACTGACCAAATTATATTGTTATACTGTGTGCATGTATAAATATATAATAATGAATCCCACTATTGTGCATAATTATAATGAACCAATAAAAATAAATATAGAAAGATAAATTTTCCCCAGACTACAGAAATAAACCAAAGTCATTTGCACAGCATGCAAACTTCTCTGCACCTGCCTCCAGCTTCAACTTTGCAGCCTTCACTCCAGCTTAATAAAACTATTCTCCACTCCAACAAGCTCTTTCCTTCCTCTTTGCCCCTGCTTATCCTGAAACCTCCTTCCCCCTCTCTCACTCCACTTATGCCTGGTCAACTCATGTTTTACAATACTCAGCTCAAATATCAACGCTCTCTGAAGCCATCCTTACCTCTGTTTCTAGGTCAAGAAGAAATCAACCATTCCCTTCTTGGTGCTTCCACTACCCCCTGTACCTATTTCTATCAGCGCCTCTGTAATGCACAACTCCCCTCATTTAGTTCCAGAATGTCTCCCTCAGCACTTAGCAAGGTCTCTGCTATCTAAATATATGCTGAATGAGTGACTATGTTTTTACAAAAATGACTATATTTTTTGATTCATAAAATTTTTTATGAAAAAACTACATCAAGTTCCAACATTCATGTTATGATAAAAAGCATATTCTGCCACTACCCAGCTTCCAGATATTCCTGTCACTGGCCTGTGCCTGAAATTCTACCTCTGAAAACCTAGGCAATTCTCAGGAGTGTAGAGACTAACCAGAAAAGGCATGGGAAGCTTTCTGGGGTACAGAAATATTTTATGTCTTCATAGGGGTTTGGGTTACACAACAAACAGTACACATATCTTATGCATTTCACTCTATGTAGATTTTATTCCCCCAAAACAAAAGACTCATAAACTAATATTGAATTCTAGTTAATGATATTAAAGCTTAATTATTTAGGGAGAAAATATCTTTACTTGGAAATGCATTAAAAATAAGATATAAAAAGAGATAGATGGAAAGGTGAATATTTACATGTGATATATAGAACACGACAAAAAATACTCATAAAATTTAGATGGTAAAGGTATGGATGTGGACTTCTCAATTATTTCTGTTTTTCCTGTATGTTTGAAATTTTTCACAATAAAATGTGAGGGGGAAAAATCACAGGCAATATAATCATAGCTGTAGAATAGCAACAATAGTCACTGATTATTAAGGCCTGAGCCTACAACCATTACACCATTTAATACTCAGAAAGACCTATCAGATGGATTATTGTCCAGTATTTTACAAGAAGAAACTGATTCTTCACTTTAATGATGGCTACCAAAGTAGTAAACGGTAGGAACTAGATATTTCCCCAGTAGTCTCTGCTTACGAAATCCATATCTTATCCATTAGCTTTGAAAGTTGACCTTTGTAAAACTGCAAACAGCCCAGCAGCAAAGAAAACACATAAAGTTTGCACTATGTATCAACACTTTAACATGAATTCAGTGATCTGATCTTTTCCCATTTTGTATGGAAAAAATATAATACATAGGCAGTTTCTAACAAAAAGGAGACAAGTCCAAAGAAGGAACCAGAAAGAGAGGAGCCCACCTCACAGATTGAGAGCAGCAGGAGTGATAGCAAGGTCTGGGCTGAGTACATACTCCCAGTCAGGGAAGGAAGGCACTGAGAAAGGAAGCAGAAATAAGAAGCCACAAGCAAACCCAGCCCCTCATCACATTCTGTCCAGGACCAGCTCCCAGCAACACTTCCCAGAAAAAAAAAAAAGAAACTTGAAAAGACTGAGAAAATGAGTTGTACAGAAAATATGATGCCTCTCCTCAAATGTATCTACACAGCCATATTTCCACGAATTGTTAACTGGTACTCTGTGAAAAAAAAAAAACAAAAAAACTTCTTAGTCAAATAATTTTAAGGAATATTTTGTATTAGCAAATGTGAACAGTTTTCTTGACTGCAGGATTCAGAGCATTTAACATCAACTGCAACGTGATTTTCCAAAAGGAAGATAGTGTGCATCAATCCCAATAAGGTTTTGAAAATGCCAAATGTGAGAAAAGACAGAAAATAAGCTGCCCAAACAACAGGATATACTTTTTAAGAGTCAAAAGCATAAGGTACACCAGTGTTCAAGATGCACATGAAGAAACAGAACTGAGCTAAACTGAGAGCTTCATACACCTAGAGCAATAAGGAAATGCTAGTTGAAGAATAATAGTAAAACAGTGTTTTACTATTTTGACAGCTCTTGATTTTCCATGGCAAGTTAAAAATTACCCAACACTTGTATAGCAATTGCCAGAATGTTCCTCAGAAATAAGGCAATATTTCTCAGCACTCAAGACAGAAATACTCAAGCCAATATAGATATTATTCAAGAACCAATCACAGGTTGCATTAAACTAGCTATTGTCAATAGAAAATCAGCAGTCTTTCCTCCATCTGGATACCAGCAGCAGACTGCTTTTTCAAGATGCAGCACAATACCACAGAGTAGGTACATGGAATGTGGAGAAGAACATTATATTCAAGCACATCATGGTAGATAAGGCATGGTGACAGTGCAAGCTGGGCAAAGGGAAAGAGATACTGATGCACAAAGGCTGGCCTGAAACTCTGGAAAGATCAGGAGCAAGTGAGTGTGACTCACATGCTGGCATTAGAGTTCGACTTAGAGCTAGAACACTGGGCCTCTGTTGGGCAAAGAAAAGGAGTCCCCATGAATAGCCATCTTTGCAAAGAACAGTTACTGTCACTCCTTAAAAGACACAAGTGTGGCTGAAGACCAGCACCAGCTGACAATAGTTGGGTTTTGTCAGCCCCAGAACATCGTGGTCAGAAACTTGGCCTCTACTGATAGGAATTCCATGCTCAGATTCAGGGCAATCCTGGGCCCACTTTTCTCTGTGAAGTCAGATTCCCCTTGGACAACTTGGTCCAGTTCTGAGCACCCCACGTTAAGTAGGACACCAACCAAATAAGAGAAAATTCAGAGGGGAACAGGTGGGATGGGGAGCAAAGGAATTGTTGAAGCAACTCTAAAATTGGTCATTTGGATCATTCCCAACCTTTCATATTACAAATAAGGCTTTAAAAATATACCCAGGGCTAAATTTATATATATAAGGCCTTGTGTACATTCCATTAAACTGCCCTATACAGAGGAAGTACCAATTTATAATCTACTGGTATATTATTTTACAAGGTCTGAAAATATCACTGAATTTTTTTTCAAAATGTATGTGGGAACTTTATTTTAGGCAGTTCTAAAGTTCCTTTCTAATGCAAAGATCCTGTGAGTCTGAACATCATTCTCTAGCATAAAAAAACACAATCTCCATTTACTTCCATAACAATTTTGGTAGTGAAGTAAATGAAGTTCCAAAAAATACCAAAGTTATACTGATGAGACCTCATCACTATTCCCATGCTTATTCAAAGCTATAATAATTTAAAAGGAGATATTCACATATTCACTTTTATCAAAGATTTATAGGATGCATAAAACATAAATATTAAGTTGAACCATATGAAATTGCCACATTTATAGGTGAAATGTAGTAAAATATTGGCAAGTTTGGTACAACCTTATATAAACTTCAACTTAATTCTGATAATTTACATATATTACCCACTTGATAAGGGCAAGCACTTGATCTGCTGATTGTTTACTGAGAGACTACAATCTGATCAGGTAGCAAGAAACGAGTCCCTGACAAACACCTCCACAACACTTAACACCCATGTGTAGCCCCTGTATTATACTATATAGTTTGTATTTCTTGTGAACGAACTCAAAGCCATAAATGCACTAAAATAGGACCATGTGAAGCTGGGGTTGCTGGAATGATTACTGAAATTCCTTGAAACTAGGCACTTTCCCCAAAATGATGTACGAAGCAACATATAATGACCATCCCCATTTCACAGAGGAAAAAATAAGCTCACAGAGATATGGCTCCAGATACACAATTGAGAAACTATGACTATATAGGTTCTGAACTCAGACTACAACGATGAAGTTCTTGCATAATAATCTGCCTTCCTGACATTATATAATAACTACTGCTGTTATTATTATTAACTAGCATCAATTTAGTGCTTACTACACAACAGATCCTATGAAATACAACAACCCAAATAAGCATGGCAATTGTGATTATCCCCGCTTGCAAGTGAGGAAACTGAGGAAACTAAAACAGAGAGGTTAAGAAAGTTGCTTAAAGCTACACAGGAAGGAAGTATCAGAGATGAGATTCAAACACAGACTCACTCTGGAGCCTCCATTTGTCAAAGGATGGCCTGAACCACACATCCTTTCACCTTTGAAAGTTACACTATAAGAGAAATCACACCAGTGCCTAAATATACCCATAGTCTCTTCATAGTCTCTTGGTGACTTTTTTTAAACAGTTTTTTTTTTTTTTCTTTTTAATTCTTGGATTGTCTTTATATGTTTCTATGTTTCTTTGTTTTAAGTAAAACCTTAAAAGGAATTTTGTGGCAATATAAAATCACAAAATTCTAAAAATATGCAGGAGTAAAAAGGAACTGCAAGATAAGAAAGCAATATGAAGCTCAAGAATCAACACTCAAAACAGACTTAATTCACCTTCTATTTCCTCACATAAAAGTGAGCATTTGTGGAAACACTTAAAAAAATTAGAGGTCTATTTTCATAATTCTAGCTTTAAGGACTGCAGAAATAGTATAAGAAATAGAACATTCATGCAACATTGGAACCAAGCTGATCAGATATGCACCCAAATATTTAGGTTCTGCCCTTTGACCTTACCATATACCAGAGAAAGGGAAGATAATGATTTGTTTAAAAGCTCTAAGTGTCCCTACCTATGAGAATAAGTATTCGAATAAAAGAAAGAAAAGGGGTGGGGGGGCAAAGAGAATTTTTTAAAAGAGGAAGGACAGAAGATAGGTTTAAAAAAAAAAGACCAATCTCCTCTCAGAGAGCATGGTCCATCCACATTATAAAAAGGATTAAGCAGATACATTCAGCTTTTCTAACAGATTTTCTTTCTCTAAGGCTTCAATACCCCTCTCACACTCACTTGGATAATCACATTAGTTTTGTCATTAAAAGCTCCCTTTTCATAGAATGCACCTAAACCGCTTAAACCACCCAGAGAGGTCGCATACATTATCAAACACCAAGACAAACGGAAGAGGTTTTCCATCTTATGTCTTATTACTTCACTGTATCCTTCTGCATGCTCAGGAGTCTAAGCCTGATTAGTTATCAGGTTAAAAAAATGAGTCCAAAATTAACAAGTTATACAGTATCCTTCAAAACTGTTCTTTAAATTAAAAGACCTAGTAGTCTTTATGTGGACCGAACAGTCAAATGACAGAGGGGTTTTCTATTTCCCTTTTCTCTTCTTCCTTGTGTTCTACTGGCCAAGTCTGTGATTATCTCTGCATGAATGTTGCAGCTTCTGTTAACAGTAAACAAAAGTAAATGGAGTCTGAGCCTGCAGAGCCCAAAGACAAATTAAAAAGAACGATCCTTGAATTGACATGGAAAATGGCCTTCAGTTGCTGCCCATGGATCCTTCAGAACTGTACAAGGTCCAGCCTGAATTGGAAATCATCTGCTTTTCTCCATAACCCAATTGCTGCAATATTATCTCACCATCCTAAGCCTGAGTCACAGACTCAGAAAAGGACGACTGTTTGTCAGCCCTTTAAAAAGGAGGAAGTGTATCAGAGGGAGGAGGAGTTCTGGCTAAATGGAACTATCCAAGTGAAAGAGCGGTCCCCAACTGGGTAGTGTTCAGGGATTAGTGGGTTGGGAGAACAGAAGGGGTCAAGAAAGGAGAAATAGAATGGACGGTGAAAGAAAGTGATCTGAAGCTAAAAGTTTGGGAGGAGATGCAGTGGAAAAATTCTGAAAATCAGATGGGTAACTAACTATAGGAGGAAAAGGAAATGCAAAAAAAAAAAAAGGCAATGCAAGTTTCTCAAGGAAGAGGCAATAGAGATTATTTTTGATGGGGTACAGGCAAGGAAACAATCATAAATGTATTTATTATAAGCAATCAAGGATTCCATAATATCAGGTTAGGAGCACAGTTGGGTGGTAAAGTGCCTGCCTAGCACATATGAGGCCCTGGGTTCTGCTCCCTCCAAATGATTCTTTAATGTGTCAAGGGAAAGGATAACATTGGTAAGAAATAACTAAAGAGAATGACATGAACTAATCCTGGAGAAAAGAAGCAAAGGTGATTATGGGGGAAAGACATAAAGTTATCTTGCCCCCCCCTCAAAAAAAAGGCTCTATCATGTATACAAAAGATAAAAGAACTGCACTAAATTAAAAATAAAATAGACAACAAAATATTTGAAGTAGACCCTACTGGTTTCAAGTAATTATTTAGGAGAGTGATGGGAAAAAAATATATATTTATTTCCATTTTAGACTCAACAGGAGAATGTCTGAAGGAACATTAAAAAAGTGGAAAGAATACCAAAGTTAGACTGCTTACCACCCCAAATCATGATGAACAACTAACTCTAAAGCTGTATTCCTCTGGCTCTTTTCAGATTAGGGGTCAGCAAACTACAAACTCCAGGCTAATTGCCATCCAACTGCCTATTTTTATAAAATATTATTGGCTATCCTTCTGCATTTGGATTACCTATGGCTGCTTTCATGCTATAGCCGCAGAGTTGAATAATTGTGACACAAAGACTAAAGTGTAGCCCTTTATAAAGGATAAAGTTTGCCTATCCCTATTCTAATCGATGAGGGAATTCCTTTTTGGTTTTATCATCTGACAATTCATTTGTTCTCCAAGGGGAGATAAAGATGCAAAAGTAATTCTCACTTTGTATACTAATAGCGTTAAATTTGATGTTTAATCCATGTTTTCTTAACATGGAAGAGATCTCTTTCTAATAACTTTTCATTAAATTTAATTCAATGCACATTTACCTCCAGCCTGCTATGTGCAAAACACTTACTTTGCACACGAAAAAAGGAAGGAAAAAAAAAAAAACTAATTGCAAATAAATTTGTTTCATTTTAGTTACAAAGTTATAAGCAAGGTATATGTCTACCACTTCAAAGGCACAGTAAATTAAAAGTGTCTTTGAAACCCAGCTCTCATATTATCAATTCTCCTTTTATTTCCAGCACCCATTCTAGCTGTAGAGTCAATTATATTCTCAAAACTTAACCATCAAGTTGGCCAGCCTTTATTTTTAAAAGAGGAAAAGTTCCTTACAAAGATATGCTTTAAAACATGTATAAATGATAAATAATTTGACATAAAAAAAAAACAAAACTTAAAGTTCTAAAAGAACCTAAAATTGATGTAATAAGTCTTTACACTTCTCAGGGTGTTTTCACATCCAATATTTTATGTGGTCCTCAACACAACCCTATGTAACTACTGTTATCCTGATTTGCAGAGGAAGATGGAGACTCAGGGAGGAAGAGTACTGTGAACAAGATCATACAACTGGTGAGTGATAGTTTCAGGCCAGATCCTCAACCTTCAGGCCCCAAGTCAGAGATTTTTCCATTCTGCCATGCTGCATGGGAATCATCCTTCACACAAGTGTAGCACTTAGAAAGCTTTAGAAGCTGACTGAATCATAATACTATGATAACAACTGCAATTTATTAAGCACCAACCACATATGACATAGACCTAGGCATTATACATACATCACAGATTAAATATAGTATATATGCAAAGTGTATAGTCCAGGATTTGGCACATAGTAAATACTCCACTGACTGCAACTATTGTTATTATTTCTACTCCATACAGCTCTATCACTGATGTCTTACCCCAATTTTTCATGGGAAAAACAGGTTCAGAAATTATACAACATGTCCAAAGTCACATAATTACAAAAGTGGTTGAACCCAGGATTCCCACCCAGATTTGAGTAACTCCACAGAGCCCACAGAATCCTAGTCACTGGGATTTCCTCTGATGATGAAAGTCAGAGAATGTATGAGGAAAATGAATAGTATGTCATTAAGTAAAATGAGAGGGGAATCCAAGATGGCAAACTAGAGGGAGTCTGCATTCCTTGTTGCTCTGTGACTTGGGATTGAAGCAGAGGAAATACTGTTTCTCCAATCCCCTGCTGCTTACCCATCATTTGTCTGCTTCAATCCCCTGCTGTCTGCCAGGATATTGCCTGCCTTTTGAGCACAGATCGCTCATTGACTGCCACCTATCAACCACCATTTGCCTGTCTGCCGCCTCTTGCGGCCCATACCCCACCTTTCACCTATCCACTGCCCACCGCCCAATGTTAACCTGCCGATCACCCCCCATTAGCCTGCAGACTGCCAAAAGACCACCAGCAGATCACCCATTGTCTACTGTTGCCTGGAAGTCCATTGTCACAGTAACCGCAGGTTTGGTTATACGCAGTCGCCACCATTTTGGGAAACTGGCCAGAGCCTGCAGGTTTGCCACCACCAATGCTGCCATGTTGGGGGGTGGCCACCTCAGTCTTGGGATACCAGCAAGGGCCTAGAGATATAGTATCAGGGTACTGCAGGTCTGGTTGCACCTGAGGTCTTTCTGTTGGGTGTCCTAGTGGCCTCCATTAGGCTGCCTCTTTGCAGGGTGGCTCCTTTGTGTGAGTGCCATGATAATCTCTCTACAAGTTGAAAGGGTATTGAGATCTTGGGACTGCAGCAAGGCAGAGCCTGGGGAAGCTGAAGCCCAGGTCCATCAGATTGCAGCTGGGTTTGCATGGGTTAGTCTGGGTCTGGGTCCTGTGCAAAGCTGGAGATTAGGGGCAGCTGGGGGTGAGCACAGATTGGAAAAACTGGAGAAAACAAGCTCTCTCCAGCTCAGTGAGTCCTGAAGTGTGTGGGTAGCAAAGGGGATGGCTAAAATGGGTGGGAAGACTGCAAGAGGGTATGAGGGCATCTTACTATCAGCTCACCCAACCAACAAGTCCAGCAGCCACCAGACTGGAGCTAACATCAACTTCAGATAACCCTACCTGTCAGCAGAGAAGGGAAGCTGAGAACATTTCTGAAAGCCAATGGAAGCAATCATTCAATTTTCCACTGAGACTAATTTTTTTTTGTCCTCTCTCTCATACCTCTACCATCTTTGAATCCAAATATTTTTCATGCATCAATTATTGAGGAATGGGATGTCTAGGTTCTCTGAATAGTATATATTCTAGTTATATTGTGTATTCTTATATTTTTACTTTTTTAAAAATTTGTATATACTTTTTCTCTATCTGTCTCCCTGGGTTCTCCTTCTCTTTTATACTAACCTCTATGAATTCCTCCCTTCCTCTTACTATAAATTTTTACCTCTATCTTCTCTCCTTTCCCCTCTTAAACATCACATCTTACACTACTCATTTCCTTCATTGTCCATCACTTGAAGCAGTAAACCATTTTAGCAAACTTACTGTTTATATTGTAGACAATAATTGAGTACTTCATTTCTGTTTATTGAGACAAAACTGGACATGCCTTAATAGGACTTATTTGGCTTAAGGTTGTATATTGTTTGCATTGGGTTTTGTTAATATTGGTCTCCTCCTTAAAGGTAAGGTATTAAAGCCTTCAGGAACACTCTAAGAATACAGGGAAGAAATTGCACTGCCTCAGATCCATACTGCTAGATGAGAAGACAACATGAAAAAAGGACCTTAAACAAACCAAGATGTTCCCACAGTAGAATCCATAGACAACATAGTAGAAGAAATGTCAGAGAAGGAGTTTAGAAGGTACATATTTAGACTAATCATCAAAATAAAGATGGTGTCAGACAGAAAATGCAAGATGATGAAAAAGGAAAGATCACAACAGACACCATTGAAATATGTAAAATTAGAAGCAACTTTGAAAATCTATACTTCAACAAAATGGAAAATATCAAAGACATTGACAAATTTTTAGAGAGATCCTCCCAAACTGAATCAGGAAGATGTATACAATCTAAATAGGTCAATTTCAAGCACTGAAATAGAAGAAGCCATCAAAAGCCTACCAACCTAGAGTGCTTCCTTATAAGCACAAGGCCCTGGGTTCAAATCCCCAGCACTGCAAAAAAAAAAAAAAAAAAAAAAAAAAAAAAAAAAAAAGCCTACCAACCAAGAAAACCCCAGGACCAGACAGATTCTCAGCCAAGTTCTACAAGACCTTCAAATAATAATTAACACCAATACTCCTCAAATTATTCCAAGAAGTAGAAAAGAAGGGAACTCTTCCAAACTCATTCTATGAGGCTAGTACCACTGATACCAAAACCAGACAAAGACACTTTAAGGAAAAAAAATTCAGACCAATATCCCTGATGAACATAGATGCAAAAATTCTCAATAAAATTCTGGCAAATTGCATACAAAAACATATTTAAAAGATAACGCACCACAATCAAGCAGGGTTCATCCAAGGGAAGGAAGGTTGGTTCAACATATGGAAATCAATAAATGTAATACATCACATCAACAGACTTAAAGACAAGAACCATATGATTATCACAATAGATGCAGAAAAAGCATTTGACAAAATACAGCACCCCTTCATGTTCAAAACACTAGAAAAACTAGGGATAGTAGGAACATACCTCAACATTATAAAAGCTATCTATGCTAAGCCCAAGGCCAATATCATTTTAAATGGAGAAAAATTGAAAGCATTCCCTCTAAAAACTGGAACAAGACAGGGATGCCTTCTTTTACCACTCCTATTCAACATCATCCTTGAAACTCTAGCCAGAGCAATCAGACGAAAGGGATACAAATAGGAACAGAAGAACTCAAACTATCACTATTTGCTGATGACATGATTCTATATTTAGAAGATCCAAAAAATTCCACCAGAAAACTTCTAGAACTTATAAATGAATTCAACAATGTAGCAGGATATAAAATCAATACCCATAAATCAAATGCATTTCTATACATAAGCAATGAATCCACTGCAAGAAAAATTAGGAAAACTATCCCATTTACAAAAGCCTCAAAAAAAAAAAAAAATTGGGAATCAATCCAATGAAAGAAGTGAAAGTCCTCTATAATAAAAACTACAGAACACTGAAGAGAGAATTTGAAGAAGACCTTAGAGGATGGAATCCATGCTTTTGGATAGGCAGAATTAATATTGTCAAAATGTCCACACTACCAAAAGTGTTATATAGATTTAATGCAATTCCTATTAAAATCCCAATGACATTCTTCATAAAACTAGAAAAAGCAATCATGAAATTCATTTAGAAAAATAAGAGACCCAGAATAGCCAAAGCAATCCTTAGCAAGAAGAATGAAGCAAGAGGCATCACCAATACCAGACCTTAAACTATATTATAGAGCAATAGTAACAAAAATGGCATGCTATTGTAGACCAATGGTACAGAATAGAAGACACAGAAACAAACCCACATAAATACAGTTATCTCATACTAGACAAGGGTGCCAAAAACATACATTGAAGAACAGATAGCCTCCTCAACAAATGCTGCTGGGCAAAATGGAAATTAATATGTAACAAAATGAAATTAAACCTCTATCTCTTATCCTGCATGAAAATCAACTGAAAGTGTATGAAAGACTGAGGCGCTAGCACAGAGACCCAAACTCTAATAGAAGAAAAAGTAGGCCCAAATCTTCATCATGTTGGCCATTAGGATCAGACTTCTTTAACAAGACTCCCAAAGCACAAGAAATCAAAGTAATAATCAATAAATGGGATGAATTCAAACTAAAAAGCTTCTTCTCAGCAAAAGAAACAATAACATGAAAAGAGAACTGACAGAATGAGAGAAAATCTTTACCACATGCACCTCAGATAGAGCACTAATCTCCAGGATATATAAAGAACTCAAAACCCTTAACACCAAAAAAATTAATAACCCAATCACTAAATGAGCTAAGGAACTAAATGGGCACTTCACAGAAGAAATACAATCAATCAACAAACATGAAAAAATGTTCATCGACTCTAGCAATTAGAGAAATGCAACTCAAAACTACTCTGAGATTTTATCTCACTCCAGTCAGAATGGCAATTATCAAGAATACAAGAAATAATATATGTTGGTGAGGATGTGGGGAAAAGAGGTACACTCATACATTGCTGGTGGGACTGCAAATTAGTGCAACCACTATGGAAAGCAGTATGGAGATTCCTCAGAAAACCTGGAATGGAACCATCATTTGACCCAGCTATCCCACTCCTCAGTTTATACCCAAAGGACTTAAAATCAGCATACTACAGTGACGCAGCCACATCAATGTTTTAAGCAGCTCAATTCACAATAGCTAAACTATGGAACGAACCTAGATGCTCTTCAACAGACGAATGAATAAATAAAATGTGGTACATAAACACAATGGAATATTACTCAGCCTTAAAAAAGAATGAAATTCTGGCATTTGCAGGTAAATGGATGGAACTAGAGAATATCATGCTAAGTGAAATAAGCCAATACCAAACAACCAAAGGCAGAATGTTTTCTCTGATAAGCAGATGCTGATCCATAGTTGAGGGGTGGGGGGCATTAGGGAAGAATGAAGGAACTTTGGATTGTGCAGAAGGGAGTGAGGGGAGGGGTGGGGCAGTGGGGATGGGAAGGACAGTAGAATGAGACAGACATTATTACCCTATATACATGTATGATTACCATACTGGTGTGACTCAGCACCATGTACAGCCAGAGGAATGAGAAGTTGTGCTCCATTTGTGTCAAAATGCATTCTACTGTCATGTATAACTAGTTAGAACAAATTTTAAAATGAAAATAAAAATAAAATAAAAACGAGAGGAAATTTTCCTGTTACCTTGAGAGGCCAAGCAGGCAAAGGCTGTAAAAAGTTAGACGCATAAGGGTAGTTCACCATTGCCAGATTCACCCAAGTTTCCATGATCCATTCTTTCAAATTTGGGATGTCCTCAAATGTCAATGGGCTACATAAGTGAAGGGCTTGAGCAAGCCACTGTAGACCACTTCCTGAGAATAGAATCACAATGCTGGAGTCTAAAAAGTTTTAGTCAAAAGAAGTCTTTACAGATCATTCATTCTTCACTTAGTATTACAGAAAACTCAATTTTCTATACCAATTTTCCACAGACTTTTTTCAACATTCAGTAAAATATTCAGTAGAGTTACAGGATATTTCTGTGATAGACAAGTTACCTATCTTTATGGAGATTACTAGAATTAGTAGTCTGAATTATTTCCTCTTATTAAAATACTATTGAAACAAATAAATAAAAATACTATACAGGAATGAGAATGTATAAATTAGAACTAATAAAACAAATAGATACATATAACAGACATACTATTGAGCAAAAGCCAACAGACAAAAAATATATAATATACAATTTCAATTACTTAAAAGTTCAAGAACGAGCAAAATTAATCTATGGCTCATGGAATGAGGATAGTAAGTAGCTGGGTAGGTATGGAGGTAGAGCCTGAGAAAGGCACCAGGGAATTTCTGAGATGTTGATAATGTTCTTGATCAGGATGCTAGTTACACTAAGTACTCAGTTTGTGAAAATTCATCAAGTTATGCATTTTGATTTGTGCAGTTTTCTGTACAAACATACATTTTACTTTAATAAACATTTTCTTAAAATTGGAAGAACTGCTGGACATAGTGGTGCAGGCCTATAGCCCCAGCTACCTAGGAGGCTAAGGTAGGATGCTCATTTAAACCCATGAGTTTGAGACCAGCCTGGGTAACACAGTGAGACCATCTAAAAAAAAAGAAAAGAAGAAGTAAGAGGAGGAGGAAGAGGAGGAAGGGAATGAGGGGAAGAAAGAGATGAAGAGAGGAAGAAGAAGAGAAGGAGGAGAGGCAGCCTCCACAAAGAATAAGGGGGGGGGGGGGAGAGAAAGAGAGAGAGAAGAAAAAGGGAAAGTGTTGAATTTAACCAAAATCTCAAATCAATTCCCTTGAATAAAGCTTACCTGTACTTGCGAGTCGGTTAATGGCATCCCAGGACCTGAGGATGCTCACTGAACAATTTGAACCACTTTTTCTAAAATCTGTAGTTACAATCTTCATAAATGAATCACAAGGAACAAAGTCTTCAAACTGCCAGATAGGGGCAGAAGCTGCAAGGGCTCTAAAGAGTAAGGCAAACAAGGGAGAAAAGAAATACAAAACTCGCTTAACTCAAGTTTTAAAATTAAAGCTGAGACTGAACAAAAATGATGAGAAAAATAACACCATTTTAAAGAGATGGAAACTAGAAATCTCAATAATAGAATGGGACATGTTTTACTCAAAACAGATCTCTAAGTTTGCCTTGACAATTACTGAGAAGTTCTCATACCCAACATATGTACACTTACCCAACTACTATGTGAGGATATTTCATCCTAAACCAGGCTGCAAGCATGCCACCATAAGAGCCCCCTATGGCAATGACAGGTTGATCTTCAGCTCCTGGGATTGTTCTTTTCAAGTGTTTGATTAACTCAGCAAAATCAGCTAGAGCTTGTTCTGATGTCAGAAAATTCAAGTGTTTGATATCCTAAAGAAAAATAATAAAGAGCATGGGTATAAATGTGTACATAATAGCAGTTTAGGCATAGCATAGATCTAGAAAAAAGTCAGAGACAAATAAGCTTTTCTCCAAATAGAATTTCTAGGCAATTGAGTTAAAATGCCCAGTCAAATCAATAGCTGTGCTGATTTAAATAACTCATGAAATGTGTTTTTAAGATTGTGGAAGAACATAATGTACTTTGCATTTAGTTGGAATTTCTACTAAATGCTATTGACTGAAGACCTTGTTGAGGCAATAGAAATAAGAAACAACAAACTGTAAATAACATTTAAGAGCAAATGTGATAAAATATAAAACTAAGCCTAATAGACAACTGTTATAACTTGTATTTCTAATCTTGACACATTTAAAATGTCTGTCATGTAGGAAATGATAAAATGAATCCTATGGACAAATGAGGTAAAGATCACCAATAAAAATAAAACTTGTTTTTCTCCATCAGAAGGATTATATATTGTGAGTAAACTAAGCTGCAAAATTGGAAGAGAAAAAATATTTTGGCTGCAGGGAGTGGGGCATCAAGGATTGAACTCAGGGGCACTTGACCACTGAGCCACATCTCCAGCCCTATTTTGTATTTTATTTAGAGACAGGATCTCATTGAGTTACTTAACACCTCACTTTTGCTGAGGCTGGCTTTAAACTTGCAACCCTCCTGCCTCAGCCACCTGAGCTGCTGGGATTAGAGGCATGTGCCACCATACCCATTGAGAAAAATATTTTTTCAGGCACCAACAATACAAGACATCAATCCCAGACAGAAGGGAAACTCGTAAAGTATGTTTCAAAGTTGTCTAGATCTCTGCATGGGGACAATTTCCCTCTGCAGTATAAGAAACTGAGCCTTAAATGGTGTCTGGCTGAACTGAGGAGGCTAACAGTGTTTTTAAAATGTCTCAATAATTCCTGATATCCCTTACTTTAAAAGCTGAAGCCTAATCTCACTCCCTTTGAACATGGCTGGACTTAGTGTCTTGGTTTTAATGAAAAAATGTGGCAGAAGTACCAAGGTTAGATTAAAAAAAAAAAAAAAAAGCATGGTAGCTTCTACATTGCTTTCTTGATTTGTCAATTTTGAGGGCAGTTAGCTGCCATGTCATGAATACACTCAAGTAGGCCCTTCGGGAAGCCTAGGAGGAGAAGAACCAAAGTCTCTTGCCAATCTCCGGGTCAGTTTATCACTCATGTGTTCACCTCCATAAGTGGAGTCAAGCCTTTATCTGACTCAGGCAGATGCTGACCTCTTAGCTTCATGAGACCCCTGAAACAGAACCACCCAGATAAACCACTCCCAATTCCTTACCTGAAACTGTGAGCTAATAAAGGCTTATTGCTGTTTTAAGCCACAAAGTTTTGATAAGATAGCAGCAGATAACAAACATAGCTACATAGCTACACCCAGCTATCCTGTTGGACCTTCATGTGTGGGTCTCAACACTCTGTTGACTCCTTCCATTATTTGACACATTACTGAGCCACAGAGCACCCACCTCTCCTCTTCCTATAGATGCCACCTACTCCTTTAGCCTTCCCCCTCATCCATGATGTATGCTTTCTGACTTCTTACCTCCTATCTGTCACTATTCTTTACTTCCTGTTTTTATGGCACTATGTATAGTTGAATGCAATTCTTTTCCAATCCTTGAAAAATATCTGTAACATCCATCATGCTACTGACAAATTCTGTGAGCACAGAAAGGGAAAGAAGCATATGAAAAAGAGCCCTTGGCTCCATTTTGTTGACAGAGCATCAATTATAGTGACCTCGGCAAGGGAATTATGTTTCTATCTGCATCAGGCTGACTGCTTTCTATTGGTTTCAGGACCTGTCAACTTTTCTAATCAATTATGTATGAAAAACACTAAGTTAGATATCCCAACAACTGTCAGCTTTCTGTTTATAACAAAGAACATATTTACTTATTTTTATTTATTTTATTTATAACAAAAATAATAAAACCTGAGGATAAAAATTAAAAATTCCTTGCAAAACAGACTAAAAAACTATGGACCCCAAGTTCTTCTAGCTGAGATCTCCTCAAAAGCATGATATGTATATATATATATATATATATATATATATATACATATATATATCAGTATATATATATATATACTGATGGTATGCAAGATGATCTCAGGTAGTACACAAATTTTTTAAAAAATATTTTTAGTTGTAGATGGACACAAATACTTTTATTTATTTTTATGTGGTGCTGAGGATCAAACCCAGTGCCTCACACGTGCAAGGCAAGTGCTCTACCACGGAGCCACAACCCCAGCCCATAAATGTTTTTTAATGTAACATTGATTATCTTATTTTAATGTAACATGGAAAAAATAACTAGTACATGAAGCCCCTGGTTAAGATAATGCTAACTTTAAAAAGTGAGTTCCTTGAAGAAAAATATTAAGAAAATAATACCACAGATTGAAAATTAAAATAAGCAGAATCACAAGGGTAGTGACTCAGTTGAGGAAAAAGCATCCAGGTTTAATTAGGTGTAGAGCCGGTGGTCAAGGCCAGAGCTTTTTGTACAAAGAGGAAAAGCTGAAGGGAATCCCAGGGGCAGTTAGTCTTTCTGAATCATATAGCTTATTTCTCTTATTTTATTGACTAGATTGGATTGAAAAACACCTTATTAGACAAATATTTATGTGCTCATTATATATTTTCAGTGACTGGATTGACAAAGCATATAATTTATAAAGTAGGATTGTTGACTTATACTTTTGAAATAATGAAAAGTCCCCTGCACTGTCTCTGAAGCCATAGAGTAAGACTGAGCTGGCCAAAACTGGCCTGACACACTGAACTAAAAACTGACTAACATCAGACAGATAATAATATGGCTTTTAAAGCCTCAGCTCATTCAAATTGTACCAAAAAAAGAAAAGATTAAGCACAAATTCTTAATATTTCAGGCAGCTCACATCAAAACTATCTCACCGTAGGACTTGTAAGTAGAAAATGTTCCCAACTTTAAACTTCAGAGCAAAACATATACTTACCTGGAATGAGTTGTTGCCAAAGGGTAGGGACTCTCCATAATATCGATGTTCAGCAAACACTAACATAGCTTTCAGTTCCTCAGCCACATCCCACATGAACCCCTAGGAAGAGTTCACAAATCACAAGATAAAATCGGGAGTCACTGAAAACTTTTACAAACCACATGAAATAGACGTTAAACCAGATCAGAAGGAGTTCTCTGAAAAGTTGCATAATTTGTGTTTCTTCTACAGATAAATGACATAATTGTTGTTTCACTATTGAATGTTGTATTAGAGTGAAACAATTAAAAAAAAGTTCAAGTTGCTCATAAGAAAAGTCATTCCAACTTTCTTATCCTGACCCTCTTATCCTAGAATCAATATTAGGTCTCAAACAATCTTCAAATTGCACTAGGCACCAAATAATCTGGGAAAGAACTTATGGTATCAAAGTCAGACTCTCATCACAGGCATTTATACCATACCAGAGAAAACAGGACAAATAAGAATACTAAACCCCAGGGGGTGGTTATATTAATTTTATTTATTGGAAAATAAATAGTAGCTGACAATAGCTAATATTAACTGAGTACTTTTATAAGTCAGGCACTGTTCTAAACATTTCCTATGTATTAATTCACTTAATTATCAAAACAAACAAGAAACAATTTGATTTTACAGACAAGGACACAGAGACACAAGACGAAACAATCCTTGATACTGACACAGCGAGTAACTGTCAGAAACCAGATTCAAACCTAGGCTACATGGCTGCAGAACACCATCATCAGGTGCTGTTAAACTTCCTACCTCAACACTTATGGTTGCTCATTTATTCCTCACTGCCTTTGTTCACCACGCTCAGTGGTGACCTCAGAATTCTTCTCGACAAAGCATTCCAGACAGGCATAGATGGATTACATTAAAAATGATCAAAATGAATTGTCATTCCTAATGCACAGTGTTACTTTTTAATGAGTTCCCACTCCCTAATAAGGACTAAGAACCTCAAAGTGTTTTTGATGGTTTTGATCAATAAGCAAATAATTAGAAGAGCTGCATGCATGTGAGGATGGGGAATTTAATCCAACACCTGTGATGGTGTCAATAGTCCCACCGTTCTCCTTCAAGGACCCACTCGTTCTATGCCACATAGCTACAGATCCTGCCCACACAAAACTCACACTTGCCCTCCCCTGCCTGCCCCACGGTAGTAGTAATCCCCTTCTGCACTGCTGGGCTAGGCCTAGATCTCTATTTCTGTGCTGTGAGATTGGCTTACGTGTGTCTTACCCTACAAGACTGTGTCTTAAGAGTAAAAACTATCCATCAAATTATCCAGGACTCTGTGAAGTTGTCCTCAGACCTCAAGAGAAAACAATTTAATTGAACTGATTCACAATGTAATAAGCCTTTGTCTGCATCTATATATCAGATATATTTTTCAAAAGAGGTGCATGTACTTTATTAACATTATGAAGTAGATTTTTTTTATCTTATTTAGTCTTCATAACTCTATGCACTGGATATTTTTATTACATCCATTTAACAGTGAAAAAACTGGGGCACAAAATAAAAAACTTTCCCAAAACAAAACAGTACAGTGGCAAAACCAGAATTCCAATCTTGACAGTCTGGTTGAAGTTTTCACTATTTCTATACTACACTGCTTCTTGAAAAGGAACATCTGAAAGTGAACATGTAATTGTAATATTTTAGTAAGTAGAGGAAGATGTCTGGGACTAGGAAGGTCAGGATCTGTCCTTCCAAGAGCTACCTCTAGTCAGTTTTCCAGAACTGTTCTCGCCACTTTTGAGGACAGGAATTCCCAGGCAAACCTAAGGTTCTGCTCCAGTGTTTAACAAGTAGTAGGGTCGGGGGGAGGCAGCAACAGCTACCTGCCTACAAAACAAGAGAACAGGAGCTGGGAAAATCTGAATGGAAGTTGCCCTGTAGCCTTGGCATAAAAGGGCAGTCACAGGGCTGGGGATATAGCTCAGTTGGTAGAGTGCAAGCACAAGGCCCTGGGTTCAATCCCCAGCACTGCCCCCCAAAAACGCAAAAGGGTAAGGAAAAGAGACAAGGCAGCAACCATTGTTCCACAGAATCTGATGGAAAGGAAGTTCTGCTCTCATTGGTCATTCATCTGAAAAAAAGAGAGTCATCCTTGGATCTCCTTTCTCAGGGAATCATTTTATTTTCAACTAACATATTTAGATTCTTATTCCTAAGGAAATAGCCACCAATGAGGAATGTGATATCAGTATAATTGGTTCTATGTCTTTACTTTCCATTTAGTTCAACAAACATTTACTGGGACCTTCTGAGAACCAGGCACCATGCCAAATACTGGCAGTGGAGATGATAATGATTATTCTACCACTTTATAATAAAAAATGTATTTAATTCTTTTCATGTGTAATTCTTTAAAACTGAACATGCAGGCTTCTTGGTATCTATATTCTTTTGTGAACTCCTATCCATGTATTTTTGCTATTTTTCCATTGTTAATGAGTTTATCTTTATATCATTGTTAAAAAGAACTTTACAGTTTAGAATGGTAGTGCTTGGTCATCTATATTGAAAACATTTTTTTTGTATTTTCTCATAAGAGGCAAATTGTTTGAGCAGAGGAAGTTCACTAATCTGCACATACCGTGTTATTGCAAAACCAAACAATGTCCCCTTCGTTACCAGTGTAGAAAAGTATTGATCCACCATCTTTGTCCCAGTGTTTGTCAGATAGCAGGTACCGCTGTTTAAAAGTTTTCATGTTACTAAATCCAAAATGATCAACCTGTGATAAAAACAAAACAGACAAGATATATTTCAAAGGAAGGTAATTAAATGATATCAATATAACAATAATTCATTCTTCCATTTAAACCAACCTATGCTACAAAAATAATAAAACCTTAAACTTTATTTGGTTTATTATTAATGGTAATATTGATGCTGTTGTTTTGAAATTGTTTTCTCTATATGGTAAGATAAAACAATGTTTAATATCCGTGGTCAAGATTTCCAGTGTAAAAGAAAAGACAGAATTATCAAACCAAGTAGTACTTTAAAAACAAAATGATGTTGAGCTGGGGCTGTAGCTCAGTAGCAAAACACTTGCCTAGCATGCACAAGGTCCTGAGTTCAGTCCCCAGCACCACAAAATAATAATATCAAAATTGAAATAGAAACATGAGGCCATTATTTTTTCTTTTTCTTTTACTTGATTTTTAATTGACAAGATATAATTATGGTGTACAACATGATGTTTTGAAATATGTGTACATTGTGGAATGACTAGACTTGAGATAATTAACATAAGCACTATATCACATACTTATTTTTTGTGGTGAGAATACTCAAAATCTACTCTCTGAGCATTTTTCAAGCATACAATACATATCATTATTTTTCAAAATGTACATATCCCTTACTATGTGATTTTTCATTATTCAAACTTCAGTATCAAAATTCAAGCACTAAATAGACACTATTACACTAGTATTAATAGACATTCCAAGTGCCAAGACTTTGGTGTCTAATACCATTCTCAGTAAAAAGAACTAGAGCTTGTTAGTACTGTGACTGACTGACATCTAGACCAGGAATTCACAAGATAAGCCTATACATCTTGCTGTGCAAATAAACAAAGAAGTGCTCAAAAAGTAATAGAGTTACATTAACAGATAAGGAGCTAATTGCAAGAGACTATCACCAGCTAACATTTTAATAAACTGAACATGAAACAAATCAAACATTAAAAAGTTGATTGAAACATTTAATTCAAGAAAATCCTTTAGTATATACAGATTTTTTTTTTAAAAAAAAGCAAGGAAAAAATTCATTTGCCACCATTTAAAGTATTCATTAAATGAATCCTTTACTTTGAAACAGGGAATTAAAAAATAAAAATTTCAACATTTAACCTGCCTTTGCAAAATAATTATATTTTAGGGTATCAAATAATCCTGATTGGTGAAGAAAAGCTGTTTAATCAAATGTCATTTAATGCAGAAGGAATGACAGAATTAGAAAACCTTCTGCAAAGTTACTGATTCAGGCAAGAATTATCAATTGGTGTTAAAAACATTAGGAGAATGGATAATAGGAAAACGAATATTCATACAGTGTCAAAGTAATACCATAGCAAAACTCTCTTGTTAAGAGGGGGAAATGTAACTTTATAAGGATCAGGTTGTCACCTCAATCTGGCAATGGATGTTGGCAGCACTAATGGTGGGCAGGCAGGGGTTAAGTACCACCTCGTGTACACAACACGAAACACGTATTACCCATGATACATTTTTTTGGAAGGGGTGAGGGTTGGGGGATTGAACTTGGGGCACTCAACCACTGAGCCACATCCCCAGTCCTATGTTGTATTTTCTTTAAAGACAGGGTCTCACTGAGTTGTTTAGCACCTCGCAGTTGCTGAGGTTGGCTTTGACCTTGTGATCTTCCTGCCTCAGCCTCCCAAGCCACTGGGATACAGGTGTGCACCAATTCTTGCCAAAAATATTCAGTTTTTTTTTTAAATCCAAACTTGGGATCTACTGACCAGGTTCTAGGAAATGCAGAGGATAGGAGAAAGTTTTAGATTAAGTGAATTTTACGAAGAATAATAACCAGATGCAATGCATTATCCTGAATGGATCCTAATTTGAATAAATAAGAGACAAATAACAATCTAAAGAAAACTGGGTTGATTTTTATATGGACAAGGTATTAGACAATTCTAAAGACTGTTTAGGAGTGATCATATTGTTTTGGATACATCAGAAAATGTCTGGCTTTTTACAGTTGTACACTGAAAGATTTAAAGGTAGAACATCAAACTTTTAATACCTGAAAATACTTCAACATAAAAAAGTAAAGTGAACTTAAAGGAATTAAAGTTTATGCCAAAAAAGAGAAAAAAACATACAGGATAGTGAGACTTTATAAGACAGATTATAAAAAATGTGTTGAAAAATAAGAATGATAAAATGATTTTAAACTCAAGTTGAACTTCGGATATATTCTGTGAAGTTTTTCTTACCCTTTGAGATTTTTATGAACTGGCTATTTTACATCTAAATGTCAAATCCTATGACCTGGTAAGATTGGGGTGCAGCTATTTGAATTTACAGAGTTACCCTGAGCCACTGAGCCTTAGGATCTTGGCAACAGCTGTGAAGGGACAGCAGTGGGACCGCAGGGCCTGGTCTGGAGCCTGTGCAGGCTGCTCTTGCAGCACTGCCCCAGGCTCCCTGGAGCAGAGACTGGTGCTGACCTACACTAGACCCTGCAAGACTTGTCTAGGTCATTTTAAAATCGATGAGACTCCCTGCACACGTGCGCATACACACACACACACACACACACACACACACACACACACACACACTCTTCACATATGATAGGTCCCAAAATGCAAGTGTTTCAAATCTGCATCAAATTCTAACTGCATACTTACTGATCTCTATAATCGTCACCATACACAGGTCTAAAGTACAAGCTATTCTAGTCTTGAGATGCCTACTATTAAAATCAAGAATCAATAAATGGGATGGTGTCAAACCAAAAAAGCTTCTTCACAGCAAAGGAAACAATCAAGAACATGAAGAGAGAGCCTACAGTATGGGAGGAAATCTATGCCACCTGCACCTCAGATAGAGCATTAATCTCCAGGATATAAAGACCTCAAAAAACAATACCAAAATCAAACAAACAAACAAATAATGCAATCAATAAATGGGCAAAATAACTGAACAGACAATTCACAGAAGAAATATGAATGGTCACAAATATATTTAAAAATGTTCAACATCTCTAGTAATTACAGAAATGCAAATTAAAACAACTCTAAGATTTCATCTCACTCCAATCAAAATGACAATTATCAAGAATACAAGCAACAATAAATGTTGTGAGGATGAGGGAAAAAGGTATACTTATACATTGCTATGTGAATGCAAATAGGTGCAATCATTATGGAAAGCAATATGGAGATTCCTCAGTAAACTTGGAATGGAACTATCATTTGACTCAGTTATCCCACTCACCAGTATATACACAAAGGACTTAAAATCAGCATACTACAGTGACACAGTCACATCAATGTGTATAGCAGCTCAATTCATAATAGTTAAGTCCTGGATGGATGAAGAAAATGAACTATATATATACAATGGAATATTACTCAACCGTAAAGAAGAATGAAATTCTGGCATTTGCTGGTAAATGGATGGAACTGGAGACTGTCATGCTAAGTGAAATAAGCCAATCCCCAAAACCCAAAGGCAGAATGTTCTCTCTGATATGCAGATGCTAATGCACAACAGAGGGTGGGAAAGAATAGAAGTTCATTGGATTAGACAAAGGGGAATGAAGGGAAGAGAGGAGGGATAGGAATGGGAAAGATGGTAGAATGAATTGAACATAACTTTCCTATGTTCATGTATGAATACACAACCAGTGTAATTCCACATCGTGTACAACCACAAGAATGGGAATTTTTCTGAGGAATCTCCAGACTGCTTTCCAGAGTGGCTGTACCAATTTGCAACCCCACCAGCAATGTATGAGTGTGCCTTTTTCCTCACATCCATGCCAAAACTTATTATTGCTTGTGTTATTGATAATAGCCATTCTAATTGGAGTTAGATGAAATCTTAGAGTGGTTTTGATTTGCATTTCTCTAATTACTAGAGATGATGAGCACTTTTTCACTTATGTGTTGATCATCTGTATATCTAGGACTAGGTATAAAACAATGGTGTCCTATATATCCCTCCCATTACATCCTTTAATTTACTTCATCACTCATTCAACAAGCATGTATTGAATTCCTATTCTGCGACAAGTGCTGAACTAAACAATGGGGCAAAAAATAGGCTGAGCCACAATCCCTGCATTTCACTTAAACTAATTCAACTACACCCACTCAGTCTAAAAATAAAAGAGAAAAAGAGAAACAAACAGTGAAGGGAAGGTATGCAAGTGATTCCAGGGCCTCCACTTAAGTAGCGTAGTGGTTCTCACCGTGAGGTCCTAGGGCCAGCAGTATCTGCATCACTGGGAATTTGCTAGAACTGCAACCTCTCTGGCTGAATCCCAGACCTACTGAATCTGAAACTGTAATTGTAGAATCTAGTGAGCTGTACTTTAACAAGCTCTGCGAATGTTCTGATATACAGTTGAAGTTTTAAAAACTACCAGATTAGAGGAAGAATCAAAAAAAGACATGAATCTGCTATCCCTTCCCTTGATCAGGATAACTCTAATGCTATAAGCATTTCACTATGCTGACTAAGTCTCTGGTGTTTATAGATTTCAATTACCCCTCAACATACTCCCAATATAAGCCAAATGCATCAAAAGAACCTCAACAACAACCAACACACACACAATCTATTTCAGTGAAGAAGGAAAGAGTTGCTGTGTTAGATGTAAAGAAGAGAGGTACAAGGCTCTCTAGAACAAGAGGATATCCCACAGGCTATCCAAAGGTGATTTTGCCATAGTGATTTTCAAACCCAGCCTTCTTATAAAATGAGATATTGTTATAACCTTTAAAAGCAGCCTACAAAGAATAACATTTCAATATCCAGTAGGAAGATTTCAAATTTGAAAATGTGGTATGTGTTTATATATGTCATGTTTAATATAAATAGTAGAAAGTTCTTGCCAGAGAAAAACCTTCCACCTAGAATTACAAGGGCCACAGGAACTTCAGAACCAGAGTAAGCCAAGTTCTTTTGTATGACTATATCTAGGCACTTCTGCTCCTAGAAATCAGTCTTAATTTTTAAGATTGGAAGAAAAAAGGGAGGAATCTTCCAATGGTAGAAAGAAAGCAAGTTTGGGAGTTAACAGACCCAATCCCAAATCTTTACCAGCTATAAGGCCAGGTAAGTCACTTAATCCTCCAAGCCCTGATATCTTCCTAGATAAACTAAAGATAATAACCCATTGCTCAAAGAATTGCTGTAAGGATAGAGAAAATGCACCTCAAGTACCAGGTATAATTCCTGAAAAATAATAATTTCTCAATAAATATTAATTATCCTCTCTGATGCATTTGCACACCAGTCCTAACATGAATTACTTAGTTGGTAAAAGGTAGTGATATTCTTAGGAGAATTACAGATAGTATTTTTAGAATGTCAAAATCTCCTATTTTCTGTTTCACCTAAATATTAAACAACTGGAAACATACAGTGAAATGTCCTTTACACAATATGAATTTATGGAATTTTCTTGGCTCCCTCCCACCATCCAGGATACCAACTTCCAGGTATTATGAACTCTAGTTTTCAGTACTTAATGGTCAGGCACACAAGGGGCAGTGTGCCCTCTGCTGTTCAGAACTGAGACACTTCCAGTTCTGGGCTCCTGAATAGAGATTGTATAAATCACAACATAAAAGGGACTTAAACGCTGTTTGATCTGTTGCGCAACTGAGGAAACAGAGCTCAAAGCGGTCAGATGACTTAGCCAAGGTCAGAGCAGAGCTGGAATTTTAAATTATTTTTGTAATTTGATTTACTGAAATATCCAAAATAAATAATAGTGCTATCAAAGCAATACAAACATGACCTCAGAAAGGAAACACTAGTTATACACAGCAGTTCTTTCTAGAATATGGTACAAGAAATTTTAAATTTTAAAAGATACTTCCCTCCTTCACCATGTGGAGGAGAAAAGGATCTGAGAGAATGGGTAGGGAAGAAAGAACAAAGAGAACATCCTTTAAATACAATGTAATGTGGCAAAAATAATTTGGATTTTTAAACTGCACAAAAATAAATATTATACCCAGAAAAACTTGTAATAATATTATACCTATCAGTCATCTGGGGGCAGTGAGGGTAGGAGAGAATAACACAGAGTACCCTCTGCATGCTGGCACTGTGTTGCTTGATGCAGATCACCTGGCCAGCCCATCACCTGGGGCACTTTCATAACATCAGTGTTAAAACAAGGATGGTGACCCTCAGAGAGGTCAGATAATTTGCCCAAAATAACATAGTTAATAAACAGAAATAAAATACAATCCTTTTTACATGCTCTTCATACCAACCCGCTCCTGCTTCTGACAAAACTCAAATCTGAAGCCAGGGGCACAATGGGGCATGCCTGTAATCCCAGCTGCTTGGGAGACTGAGTCAGAAGGAGCACAAATTCAAGGCCAGCCTGGGCAACCTAGTGAGACTTTGACCCAAAATAAAATAAAAAGGATTGAGGATGTAGCTCAGTGGTATAGCTCCTCTGGTTTCAATCCCAGTATGGGGAAAAAGAGAAAGAAAGAAAAAACCTGCTCTTCACTACAACATGCTGTTGCAGAGAGCTGACAACCAACTTCAGCCTTCAGCAGGGGACACAAATATCTTTCTCCTAAGTTTGCAATGATGGTCACAACCTTAGCCACTTACTAACAGTTACACAACAAACTATGTAGCATGCTGGTCTTTTCACTGACCTGACTCAATAATCACTACTATACTACTATTTTTAACTCATTTACTTAGACCGCTGATAAAAAACTAAACCACATTGAGGTGGCGCATGCCTATAATCCCAGCAGCTTGATAGGCTGAGGCAGGAAGATCACAAGTTCAAGGCCAGCCTCAGCAATTGAGACCCCCAAGCAACGTAATGAGACCCTGTCTCAAATAAAAAATAAAAGGGCCTGGGGATGTGTGGCTCAGTGGTTAAGTGCCCCTGGGTTTTAATCCCTGGTCCAACAACAACAACAACAACAAAAAAAAAACCTCACTCTACAGTTGGTTATTTAGGCACCCAGAAAAATAATAATAGAATAATAATAACTAACATAAATTTGATAAATATATGAAAAGTATACTTATAAGATATAGAGGAAAAAAAAAAAAAAAACCTCATCCCGAGAGGCCGAACAAACAAGAGCCTCTCACACCCATTTGATGTGTGGGTCCTGTTTTAGGTCGGAGACTCACAGTCCAACAGTCTGTTAGAGTTCCCAAAGAGAGAGCAATAACGCTTCTGGACAAGTTCCATCTCTGCCCTGAAGGGGAGAACACATTCATGTTGGAAGGATACAAGTTCTCAAAGAAGGAATCAAAACCTGGAAGGAGGAGGCCCTTGGGCTACGTGTGGAGAATGGTGGGAGTGGAGAAGTGGGTCTTGCTAGGTTCTCCCTTACACAAGGCAGCACCCCAGCTAAAACAAGATCAAAGAGAAATGCCATATTTTATGAGTCAAATCCTTGGCTGCTGGGTGACCCCTTGTTATTTCCATTTTATTATATCAAAAACCTGCCCAAATATTTTACCTTTATTCATCTGTACAATGAGGATACAGGAAGCATTGGAGACTAAACTAGAATTAGAGAGGAAACTGTATCCCTTGATGATAGTCTAGTGGTGGCAAGGAAAATGATTACAAGTCTCTCCAAGAGGAAGATGAGTCCAAAAAACAGGAATTGTCCTTCCCTTCTCTTCATTGCCAGCCCTACAGGTTTAGTTTTTGTTTGTTTGTTTTGGTGCTGAAGATTGAACCCAAGGCCTCATGAATACTAAGCACATGCTCTACCACTGAACCACACCCCCAGCCCTGGTTTCCCCTTTAAAAGTAAGGTAGAAGTTTCCTCAGAAATGTTCTTCCAATGAAACCATTTTTCTATGTAATGAGACACTACTCTTCTTATATTCCCTTCCTTCTATCCTATATCCTAGTGACATGCCCACATTTTGAAAAGGAATAGAAATAAAATATTTATTCAAAGAGGAAATGGCAAAAGTGGGGGGAGAAGTGATATGGGAGAGTTCATCATTGAAAAATCCAGCAATCCAGCCTCCTATACTTGTAAATGGATAGTTCAAAAGGCAAGATGACAAGAGCTACCACAATGCCCTTGTACATGACAGATGTCATGAATAATCATCGAAAGAATAAAGTTCTAAATCAATGG
Organism: Sciurus vulgaris; assembly: GCF_902686455.1. Taxonomy (NCBI): domain Eukaryota; kingdom Metazoa; phylum Chordata; class Mammalia; order Rodentia; family Sciuridae; genus Sciurus; species Sciurus vulgaris. The sequence continues at coordinate 80,197,882 of NC_136472.1, forward strand.
CTCCCAGTGTTTCTGAGTATGAGGTCCCCCTTTTAATGTTGAAATTTCATTTTAACATAGGCATGTTATATTTTAGAAGTTTATGCTTGAGAAAATATGAGAAGCCATTATAAACGATACTGTGGTATAAATAGCATATGATTACATTTTTAAAACAGTATCTGCTTGGAAGGGAAATGGATTCAAATACCCCCTCCAATAACTGCAGTGCTTAGTAACTCCCTTTGATCAATGACTGTAGGCCCCAGATGGGGAATCACATTATAAATTTTCAAAATGCTGTGAGTTCAAAATACTCTCTGCTCTACTGCTAAAACAGAGAGTCCCTTGGAGATGCCTAAAACATTCCAGTAAGCTAAGAAATAACAAGTTTCATCAAACAACAGTTAAAATTTCATCAGAAGATTCTGATATCACCTGCTGGCTGAATACTCTACGAACACTATGTGGTCAATAACAGCCCTTAGTTCAGGAAGCTTTGCAGCACTAGAATTACCTGACCACAGCTTACCATAAGCTCTGGCCTTAAAGTGCTGCTGAAATGATAAAATACATCGATTTTAGGAAATACGATGCCATCAGAGGGCGCTGTTGTATAAGTAAGTGGTGAAGTGGGTGCACCCATTAAGTTTTAAATTAGATTCATGAAATTTAGGACAGAGTGGAAACGTAGACGGCAGGGTCAAACTCTTGGATAAAAGATAGGAACACAGGAATGCCAATTGTTTTAAGTATTTCCTAAATAAAGATACATTCCCATCACTGAAATATGCTGAAATATGGCAGTCATTTCCCTTCTTTTTAAATTCAAGGTTCAAGATGTATTATGTAAAGATTAGAAGTCAGAACACTGGTTACCACTGTGGCAGGGAAGTGATTCTAAAAGAGAAGGAGAGGATTCAGGAGTTAGGATGGAACATTTCTCTATATTACAATAAAATAGTTCACAAAGAGATTCATGAACATTCAAAATTTCATTTAAGAGACTTTTATAATACACATTTATATTTCTATCTAACTACACAGTCACATGTAAATTACATTGTACTGAAGCACAACAGTATTTTTTTAATTAAAAAAATTTTTAGCACTCACTAAATAGTGGGCATCGAGAACTGAATTTAGTAAGGCACAGTTCCATGAAGTTCTGAAAAAAAAAAAATCACACAAAGGGGAAGTCGGGTTTTGTGCACAATGTGCTGTGGGAGAGCAGAAGAAAGCTACCATCAAGAAAGCTCACCAGGGAAGTGGCTCCTGGGCTGAATCTTGAAGCATGGCAAGAATTTCCCGGTACAGAAGAGTGTTTCAAGCAAAAGGAGCTAGAATAGCAAAGTTATAGTGCACTGTTGAGAACAAACACAAACTTAAAACCTGCTCTTGGCTAGGCACAGTGGAGCATGCCTGTTGTCCCAGAGACTGAGGAGGCTGAGGCAGGAGGATTGCAAGTTCAAAATCAGTCTCAGCAACTTAGTAAAAACTACTAAAATTACTAAAATAACTAAAAAACTTAGTAAGACCCTGTCTCAAAATAAAAAATAAAAATGGCTGAGTAATACAGTTCAGTTGTTAAGTGCCCCTGGGTTCTATTCCTGGTGCCAAAAAGAAAAAAAGAAAGAAAAGAAAAGAAAACTTGTTCTTTCTTTGTAGAAGGTATATGGTTTATGAGGGAAAGAGATGGGAGATAAAATTATTCATCAGGCTGCCAGCAGACTTACATGAAAATCTTCCTGCAAAGAGAAACCTAACTGAAGCTGAAATTGTTTCTCTAAACCAATAGTGAATGTAATAGGACCACAAGAAATAGATTTAACAAGGCAAGGACTTTTGTTTGTTTGTCCGCTGCTAAGTCACCAGTGACTAGAACAATGCCAGAAATATAGAAGAACAATGAACAGGTAGCAAATGATTGCATGCATTCTGGCTGCACAACTGAGAAAAACACCCAACACAGCTTCAGGGCCCATCATGACCAGAAACAATGAGAAGAGAGAGCCAAGTTCCCAGGATCAAGTTTGTGTAGGCTGGTTTATTCTGTGGGTCTGTTACTGGCTTTGGAAGAGTTGCAGAACACTAATTGGATATGTCTTTTGCATACTAGTAAATCACATGCCTTAGGGAAAAACCAAACCTAAAATCTAAGGCTGTTAGTCAGTCTTCCCAGACTGCTGAAGAAGCAGAAATTGCATGCTCTGTGCTGCAAGGGGAAACAGGGAAATGAATAAATAACTACAAATAATACAGGCAGAAGGCCAGCTTGTGGGTAGAGGACTAATCAGAACTCTACCAAAGTGTGCTACCCAAAATATACCTGACCTTGTGACAGGGTTAAAGTCAAAGATTTTTAAGGCTGGAAATTATTTAAACTGCTCTCAGCCAGAGCAGAGTAATTTTACCTGAAGAACAGTGTCCTTTAACATGTATATCATAATGGTTCATTCAGCAGCTTAATAGTGTTTAGTGAACCCAAATATGCTGCAAATGCTGATTTGATCAATGTATATATATAAAATACATTTTCCAACTCTAGATTTTTATCAAGAAACAAGGGAGAGGTATAATGACTGAAAACAGAAATGTAATCAGAGGGAACAGTTGAGAACATAGAAGAAAGGGGAAGACCTAAAGCAGTGGGATCTTGAAGAAGCAGGAGGGAGGGGTCCACAGCACAGATGAGGGATCTGACTTGGCAGGCTGAGGAACTCCTTCTCTGTTGAGAAACAGATGGATCCAGAAGGAATTGCTTTTTCAGTTGGAATGAGAGGGAACTGAAATGGGCCCTATCTAAAATGCCCCTCATACAACACCTTAGCTTTTTAATCAGTGAATTAGGGGGGAAGGTTATTAGAAGAGAGAATAAATGAGAGCTAGTGAAGTAGTGGTTGATGACAGAGGTAAAAGTACAGCATGGAAGAAGGAACTAGTGTCTGGGTCTCTGCACACTTCGGAAGTTGCAGACTGACTCTGCAGGAACAGTCTCTGCCTGGCTGTGAGTGTGCTTCAGCAGAGGCCCACGTCCCAGGGAGTCAGGAGGCAGAGAAGTTCAATGGCTGAATAAAACTATTATGGGAATTTCATCAAGTGGCTGTGGCAGAAGTCCGGGGTGAGAGAGCTGAGGTCACTCCTGAGCTCCATGCAGATGGGAATATGGAGCAATGAGGTCTTCTCCACCAAGATGAATGCTGCCATGATCTGTCTCAAGACATCCCAAACTATGTTGGATGTACTCCAATTTAAGGAGTAAACGTGTGTGTGTGTGTGTGTGTGTTACTAGGGATGGAACCCAGGGGCACTCTACCACTGACCACATTCCCAGTCCTTTCATTGTTTATTTTGAGATAATGTCTCACTATGTTGCCCAGAGTGGCCTCAAATTCATGCTCCTCCTGCCTCAGCCTCTCAAGTCAGTAGGAGTGCAGGTGTGCACCAAGGTATCCAGTTTACGGAATAAAAACTCTTGCCAGAACTCATACTTCCAATATAGAAGCATGTCAAAGATAATCTTATAAAAAGTGTGTAATGCTGCATATTTTTAAACAAAACCTTACAAGTTTCTATTCCATTTTATTAAATATGAATATTACCGATGATTTTATGATCAATTGCTCTGAATGTTTCTATATATGCAAAGTATCCTAGATACCACTGCTATAATATATACCATACCACATCTTCTGAGAGACAAAGGCTGGTATGTGTTATAATGAAAAGAGATAAAGACACCTCCACACACACCCCAAAGTCTACACCATGTTTTTCACATATAGGAGCTCAGACCTGTGATCCACGTAACTTCCAATCCAACCTTGCATAGGTATCTTCCTTCTCTGCAGAGAGCTGTGATGACTTCCCCAAACTTCTCTTTTCCATCTGAGCAATCCCATCTAACACTGTTTTCTATTTAAAACTAAGATCCTCATAACCCTGCACATGCCCTGATTCAATTCCCTCTTATGGATGGTGTGTTCAGAGTTGAGTACAACATATGACATATGGTCTGATGAATTGTCCTTGTTCACGCTTTACCAGGATTAAAAAGGTAGTAAATATATTTATAGATAAAGTTGCACTATAGAAACCTCCTTTATATTGAGAGTCAGAGAAGGTGGACTGGGTTGAAGAGCATCCCCCTCAAAATTCGTATCTTTCCTGGATGGCCAAATGGTACCTTATTTAGAAATAGGGTCACTGCAGATGTAATTAGTTAATATGGGGTCATGCTAGAGTAGGGCCCTTAAGCCAATAAGACTGGTATTCTTATAAAAGAAAAGAAGAGACACAGAGACAAGCACAGAGAGGAAAATGTCATGTGTGAAGACACAATGAGCAAAAGAGAGATGTCCATGTGACAATGGAAGTTAAAGGTTAGAGTCATGCAAATACTCCAGAAACGACAAGGATTACCAGTGACCACCAGAAGCTTAGAGAGAGGCATGAAACAGATTCTCCCTCCAAATTCCCAAGAAGGAAACAATCCTGCTGACACCTTGATTTTGGGCTTGTGGCCCTCAGAACTGAAAGAATAAATTTCTGTTATCTTAAATGACACAGCTCATAGTTCTTTGTAGAGGCCTAGGAAACTAATGTAGAAGTCCTCTCCATGGAGGTGGCATCGGAGCCTGAAGGAGCCATCCAAGGAAAGAAGTCTGAAATGAAGAAAATGAAAACTTTAAAGTCCAAGCGAGGCGTGGTGATGCATGTCCATAATCCTAGAGACTTGGGAGGCTGAGGCAGGAGGATGGCAAGTTTGAGGCCAGCCTAAGCAAGACTCTGTCTCAAAACAAAAAGAGCTGAGAGTATAGCTCAGTGGTAGAGTGCTCCCGTGTTCAATCCCCAATACTAAAGGAAGAAAGAAAAGGCGGAGCTGGGGAGATAGCTCAGTCAGTAGAGTGCTTGCCTTGTAAGCACACGGCCCAGGGTTCGATCCCCAGCACCCCAAAAAAAAAAAAAAAGGAGAGAGAGAGAAGAGAGAAAGAAAAGAGGAAGAAAGAAAATAAATATAAAAACTCAGAGGCTAGAAAGGGCTTGGCATGCTATGTTTCAGGAACAGAAATGAGACCAGAGTGTCTAGAACATGGTAAACAAGAAGAATGATATGGAATGAGGTTGAGAGCTAAGCAGTATATAATAGGGAATTTGGATTTAACTTTAATGGGAATAAGAGTTTTAAGACTTATTCTGATCAGTTTCAAGAAGATCCCTTTGGCAATTTCTGTGGAAGATGACTTAGAGGAATTTAAAAAGACAGAAAGAAAGAAAAAAGAAAGGAAGAAGAGTAAATTCAAGACTATAGAAAAGCTCAGGTGGAAAATTATTACAAGACTAACAAGCCAGCTGAGTGTGATGGCACATACCTGTAATCCCAGCAGCTCAGGAGGCTGAGGCAGGAGAATCACAAGTTCAAAGCCAGCCTCAGCAACTGAGGCCCTAAGCAGCTTAGCAAGACCCTATCTCTAAATAAAAATAAAATAAAATTAAAAAGGGCTGGAGATATGGCTTGGTGGTAAAGCACCTCTGGGTTCAATTCCAGATATCAAAAAAAAAAAAAAAAAGAAGAAGAAGAAGAGAAGCAGCAGCCAGATTTCAAACCAAGGCTTCCTCAATTTCTATATATAGAACAATATTTATTATTTCAAATCATAATACGCCCAAGAAAGAGCACAATGAAAAAGGATCCAGTGTATGACGACAACAGTATTCATTTAACAGCAATCAACAGAAGGATGTCTTCTGAGCAGTGGCTGCCAACACTATCGCCCATTCACAAGGCCCTGACTGTGGGCACTCTAAACAGTCAAGGTCAAGGCCTTCAGGCCTTCAGCTCCAAGGCCTTCAGGCTTCCCCTTGAATTTCAGTTTTGTTTTTGTTTTTGCTTGGTTTTGGCAGTACTAGAGATTGAACCCAGAGATGCTTTACCACTGAGCTACATCCCCAACCCTTTATATTTTCTGTTTTGAGACAGGGTCTTGTTAACTTTCCTAGGCTGGCTTCAAATTTGCAATTCCCCTATCTCAGACTCTAGAATAGCTGGGATTACAGGCATGCTCCATGGCATCCAGCTAGGTAGACATTAACAAAGTATATTCTACTTCCATTCTTTTTCTCCAAAACTATTTTAAAAAATTGATAGAAAGTGATAATCTAATTGTTCTTAACTTTTTGGTCCCTGTTTCATTCTGGTGAGATAAAGGATACCAGGGACCACAATCTTCACCTAGTTTCTTCTGATGACTTAATAAGCTACTTTAAAAAAGAGAGTAGCAGGCTGGGGAGATAGCTCAGTTGGTAGAGTGCTTATCTTGCAAGCACAAAGCCCTGGGTTCTCCGCCAAAAAAAAGAGAGTAGCATATCTGTTTTAGTTAGCTTTTTCACCACTGTGATCAAAAGACCTGACAAGAACAATTTTAGAGGAGAGGAAGTTTATTTGGGGCTCAGAGTTTCAGAGGTCTCAGTCCATAGACAACCAACTCTATTACTGTGTGCCTGAGTACAGAACATCATGGTGGATGGGTGTGGAAGAAAACAGTTCAGAACATGGCACCAGGAAGCAGAGAAAGACTTCTCCTTTCACCAAAGACAAAATATACACTTCTAAGGCATATCCCCAATGACCCACTTCCTCCAGCCATACCCTACCTGCCTACAGTTACCACCCAGTTAATCTGTATCACAGGATTAATACACTGATTAGGTTAAGACTCTCATAAACCAATCATTTCACCTCTAAGCTTTCTTGCATTGTCTTACACGTGAGCTTTTGGGGGACACTTCACATCTAAACCATAACAATATCCAATCATAAGACTAAATCATAATGTAAAACACAACTCAGCCTCCTCCAGAGAGGACCTTCTGTCAGTCGCACCACAAAAATCACTGAAATGGACTATAATGTTCTCTTTTTAAAAGACTACTTTAAAATGGTTTTTATTATGTTGAAAAATACATGATTTTAAAGCACTTCTGAAAAAGTAAACTTTACAAAATCCGCATATGAATAGCATCTACAAAAGGAAGCAACTGAAGAAAGTAATGCCTAAGCTTTTCCTCCTGGGAAACTCCAACATGAAATTTTCAATTCTGATTTCACTATAAAATGGCCTCTGGGGATTTTTTATCATCATCTTAAAAACACAAACTACTCATTGTTTCGAGCACTGTAAAAAAGATAAAGGAAGGGAAAAGGATATCCTCAGCTGAAACCAAAAAGCTCAGAACAATAACAGCAAGTTCAAACGAGACCAAGTTGCTTCCTTTGATTACTTTCAGGTGCTGTTGCCACCGCATTGCTATATCTCACCAGAGCTAATGGGATGTGCAAACAAGTGAGTCAGTGGTTACATGCATTCAGTGAACAAATACTTCTTGAGTGTCCACCATGGACTGCAGTGCTAGAGATACGGCAGTGAGCAAGCCCTCAGTGCATACAGTCTAGTGATGGAACACAAGGAATGGACAAAAAAGAAGCAAACACACAAATACTTAGGAACTATAATTGAACACGTTTTATTCTGATAAAAAATAACAGAGGCAGACCTAATTTTAACAGGGTGGTAAGAGAAGGGACCTTGGAGCAAGCAAGAGTTATTTAAGCTTTTAATCCTTCCAGCCCTCAGTGTAAAAAGCACCTGGGAAAGTTCTGTTCAATGTCACTTCCTACCTGAACCATCCCTGACTTTTTTATGTCCCAAAGTTATTTGAGTTCTACTATAAAGCTTTTCAAACAGCCTTGCACTGTAGTTATTTATATATGCACATCTTGTGTTTGCTATACTGTTATAAGATTCAAGACAGAAAGAACCCTATATACAATAAAAGTTAGATTCTACTGATCACTCCATGTGCATTATTCCCATCTGCCCCTGGATTAGTCTAAGGACTGCGCTAGGGTCTATGCATATTATCTCATCTATTCTTCACAGGAACTTTATGGAGCAGATGGGCTGTTTTTGCTCACCACGCCACATTGCCTCCCCCTGTCCTTGTTCATCTCTGTACCCCACAACACAAATTGCCACATACCCAGACTTTGCTCCAAAACCAGTGACTATTGATTTTCATTGGGGAGAAATGGTAAGTTCAATGTGATACCAGAAAACCAAGCAACCCAGGCTAGACACTGGCTACACAGCCTGATTCTGCTCCAGACCACTGGGGCCACCAGCGGGATTCTGTCACGATCTTTCCATCAGAGACGTATGTCAGATTTGGGATATGTGAATAGATCCTGAAATTATCAAGTTAAAATTCAACTCAACCTTGAAAGGGCAGAAGAGTCATAAAATTAAGACTAAAACCCGTCCTCCTCAGCAAGGACAGGGCCCTTTCCTCCTCCCAGCGTGTCCTCAGTGCCTACTGTGTGCCTAGCGATATTGGAAACAAGGATTAAACAAGGATCTTTCAGATACTTTGTTATTTTTAGATATACATGACAGTATATTTTGACATATTTATGCAAACAGGGAGTATATCTTATTCTAATTGGTATCCCTGCCTTGTGTTTGTACTTGATGTGGAGATTCACTGTGGTATATTCATATATGTACGTAGGAAAGTTCTGTCAGATTCATTCCACTGTCTTTCCTATTCCTGTCCCACCTCCCTTCCCTTCATTCCCCTTTGTCTAAAGGTAGATTCTTTATTCTCAAGGAGACTGTAGTCTTGTGGAGGAGACAAGTAAGCAAAGAAATTCCTCTGTATCAGGAATGCACATTATGAATGTGAGAACAAGGTATTTGTTAAGGCAGGGTTTGTTAGGAGACATAAGCCAAGCAACTGGTGGTACAGGACTGTAATGCCTGTCCTGGGACCCGACCCACCTCCTTCCCAACCTTATCTACAACTCGCCCCTCTCCCACTTTGTATTTCAGAAATCCTCTGCAATTATGTGCTTTCTCCAGGCTTCCTTTCATGAATTTCCTCCAGTCTGGAATGCCTCCTCAGTCTCCTCCTGCATCATTCTCCAAAAGTTTGCTCAAGTGCTGACCCCTCTGGGAAAACTTCCTAGAACAACCCCAGGCCCAAAGTAGATTGCTCCTTCTCCTCTGATCCCATCACAGCTCCCAGCACATAGCCATCACCTGTGTTACCACTGGTTTTAAAGTTGGTTTGGTACACCGGAAAAAGTCCAGCTTTGTAGCCTGAAAGTCCAATGCCATAATGCTGATCGTGCCATTTTTCTACTAGATGAGTTCCAGAAGCTTTCTCACATCCCTCAACTGCCAGAACTGCATGGGCGTTAGTTCAGAAACTGGTGAGGGGCAATGGGAGATTAGAAAAGACAATCAGACACAGAGACAAGCTGAGCCCAGGTGGGACATTACTTTCTGATGGAAAGTAAGTTAGTCACAGAGCTAGCTCAGCACATTTATTATACAGGTTTTAACATCAAAAGGATTTTTTTGTAAAAGTTTCTTCAAAGCATGCAGGCTGAAGGACAAAGTTCTGGGCAGCCCAATTATAATTATCAACTTGCACTCATAATTCTTTATACCCACCATCTGGTGTCTGAACTCAGGGTCAAGACTGATAGTCTGGTGGCAAGCACAGAACCTCCTTTGAGTAGGGTATCCCCATAACAACTGGGCAGTCTCAACTGGCACCTGTGTACTAGGAGTTCCTAACGCAGGTGCTTTCCTGTCATCTGACAGTCAGAGACCTTTATTTGAATCAAGGCTCCGAACACTCAACCTCAGTCTCTGCATCTACAAAAGGGGTTATTAATGCCTTCCTTACCAGATTCAAGTTAGTATATGTATAAGTCCTCATCATAGAAAAGGTTCAAAATTTGTTGAATTATAGTCAATAACGTAATGATTGATAGCTATCAATAATTTCATATTTTGGTAATAATAAAACATGCACACAAAAGTACATTACAATCAGATGTTTATTTTCACATTTGGCATGTGAGCCTGGAGAACCTAAAAAACACTTTGATAAGACGTTTTCCTCAGGTACAATTTTGTCATCATTAAGGCAATAAAAATAAATCAAGGTAACCTTTAAATACAAGAGAAAAGCATTGCCACAAAGAATACAACCAAGCTAGACGTGGTGGTGCACTCCTGTAATCCCAAAGAAATCCCAGCAACTTAGGAGGTAGGAGGATCGAAAGTTCAAGGTAACTTGGCAGCCTGAGGAACTTAGCAAGACCCTAAACAACTTAGCAGGACCCTGTCTCAAAATTAAAAAAAATAAAATGGATGGGATGTAGCTCAGTGGTAAAGCACCCCTGGGTTCAAACCCCAGTACCAAAACAATAATAAATAAATACAACCAAGAAAACAAGAACAGCTTTACCACAAAGACTTACTTCACTTAAAAAAAAATCAATGAAAAACAAAAAAGAACTTTCTTATGACTCAGGGACAATACTTACAGTTTGCCACCACTACTTCCTACAGGACACTCCCTTCCTTTAAAGCTAATTCTACTAGCCAACAAAGAGACAATAATTATAACCACTTGAAGTGGTGGTATTTTCATCCCATAAGCCTCAGACCTCAGAGTTTCCATTTTTAAAGTGGTCTTTTTTAGTCATATACAAAATAGATGAGTATTAAACAAGAGATATATCTTTCGGTGGCATCCTGCTTTGCTCTTAAAAACACAGCTGGGCACAGTGGTACACAAGACAGGAGGTTGAAGCAGGAGGATCACAAATTCAAGGCCAGCCTCAGAAACTTAGCTTTTTCATCATGCTTCTCTCAAAATAAACAATAAAACGGACTGGGGATGTGGCCCAGTGGCAGACCACACCTAGGTTCAATTCCTAGTACTGGTGGGGAAAAAAACAGAAATGAAAAAGAGAAGAGGAACAAACAAAACAAAACAAAACCAACAAAAAAAAAAACCAGAACAAGTCAGAAAACTCAAACAAGTCCTGCAATTGTGAAAGCACATAAACACTAGGAGGGAAAACAAGATGGAGAAGAGATAAAAAGAACTGAATGTGTATCACACCTGCTCCTGGAGGTAGTGGCGGAGAGCGGTGGCTTTCAAGGAAAAATCTGTAAACTGCTAGGATATACTCAGGTCCTTTCTCCCCAAAATCATCTTCTACAATAGGAAGTCATTTTCACCATGGCATTTCCTCTCCTCTGAACTCCTTAGGTATGCACCTTCTTTGCAATACTATATATTCATCCTACAGTAAAAACCCCTTCCGGGCCTGGTTTTCCATTGTGAGAGAAACAGTCATCTTTGTGAGGTCTGTATAATCCAGATTGGTGTTTCATAAAATGAAGATTGTGATCCACTGGCAGTTTATAAACTCTATTAAGTGGGTCATAGCATTTTTTAACAAAATTGCATATTGCTGAGCAATCAAGTTATAGAATTTGAAATTATTCCTACCAAAAAAAAATCTAAGTAGCCTAAACCATTACACCCCTGTGAGTATAAATAATAAGACCTGAAGAACTACTACCTATGAAATCACATTCCAAGATATCATTATCATTGATGCCCTCTCACAGAGTAAAGCATGGTTGACAGCTAAATAAATGCTTCAGCCAGTAAGTACTGGGGGAGCCAGCAGAAGGACAGCTCATACCAGGCTGAGTGGTTGGAGGTTTCCCTGAAGAAGTGAGGTTTAAGTACAGACCAGGAAGGCTGGATTGGAAGAGAGGAGAACAGGAAAAAAAAAAACAAAACCACAGTTGGCCTGGACAGAAGCTTAAAGAACAGCAAGACTGAAGAGGCTATTGTAATAATGTAGCCTGGAATCAAAGCACAGGGCAGTAACACTGGGGAATGAAAGAAAGGACCAAAACTAGGAAGGAATTGTGGAAAGGTCTTAATAACTGACTGAATTTTAGTGTGGATTTGAAGACAAAGGAATAAATGATTATAAGTTTTCTATCCTGGGTGACTAGGTGTTATGGTTTGGAATGTGAGGGGGTCCCTCAAAAGCTCACATGTGAGACAATGCAAGGTAGGTGTAGAGGAGAAATGATTGGATTATGAGACCCTTAACCCAATCAGTGTATTAAACCCCTGATGGGATTAATTGAGTGGTAACTAAAGGCAGGTAGGGTGTGGTTGGAGGAGGAGGGTCATTGGGTTATGCCTTGGGGGTATATAATTTGTATCTGGCAAGTGGAGTCCTTTCTCTCTGCTTCCTGATCATCCTTATGCTAACTCTTCTGCTATGATGTTATGCTTCACCTCAAGCCCCAAGGAATGGAGCTGGCCTTCTATAGACTGAGACTTCTGAAACCAAGAGCCCCTAAGTAAATTCTTTCTCCTCTACAGTTGTTCTCATTAGGTTAGTCACAGCAGTGAAAAGGCTAGCTAAAACTATAGGAGATTAGAACAATTAATAGTAATATGAAAAGAGGAGTTTTAGAAAGGAGTGTTCTATAATACATTATTATTTGTTATAATTTTAACCTGTTTTGGATACTTATATCTCTTTTTTTGGGGGGGGCGGGGTGGTGCTGGGGATTGAACCCAGGGTCTTATGCTTGCAAGGCAAGCACTGTACTAACGGAGCTATCTCCCCAATCCCCTTATATCTCTTAAGTTGTACTGAGTTATTCTTAGGAAGGATGTTAAAGCAGTATCAGTAGCATTCCATTCTTAAGGCACTCACCTGGTAGAACCAAAGTTAATCACCTGGTAGAACCAAAGTTAATCCTCAGCCAGTTCTTAAATATTGAAATACTATTACAAAAACAAAATACTTTGTAAATAAATCAGTGGCCTCTGTGAACATATTTAAAAGATTGTATACCACTATCAAGTGGGGTTCACTCCAGGGATGCAAGGTTCGTTCAACATATGGAAATCAATAAATGAAATTCATCATATCAATAGACTTTAAAACAAGAATCATATGATCATCTCAACAGAAGCAAAAAAAGCATTAAAAAAAAAAAAAAACAGCACCCCTTCATGTTCAAAACACTAAAAAAACTAGGGATGGTAGGAACCTCTCTCAACATCATAAAAGCCATATATGCTAAACCCAAGGCCAACATAATTCTAAATGGAGAAAAATTGAAAGCATTCGTCTAAAAACTGTAACAACACAAGGATGCCCTCTTTCACCACTTCTATTCAACATTGTCCTTGGAACTCTAGCCAGAGTAATTAGACAGAAGAAAGAAATTAAGGTATACAAATAGGTAAAGAAGAACTCAAACTATCACTGTCAATGATACCATTCTATATCTGGAAGATCCAAAAAAATTCTACCAAAACTCTTCTAGAACTAATAAATGAATTCAGCAAAGTAGCAGGATATAAAACCAATACCCATAAATCAAACACATTTCTATATATCAGTAATGAATCCAGAAAGAGAAATAAAGAACACTACCCGTTCACAATTGCCACAAAAAAAAATAAAATAAAATACTTGGGAATCAATCTAACAAAAGAGTTGAAAATCCTCTACCATGAAAACTACAGAATACTAAAAAAAAGAAATTGAAGATCTTAGAAGACAGAAAGATCTCCCATGCTCCTGGATAGGCAGAATTAATATTGTCAAAATGGTCATACTACCAAAAGTGTTATACAAATTAAACGCAATTTCTATTAAAATTCCAATGACATCCTTCAGAGAACTAGAAAAAGCAATCATGAAATTCATTTGGAAAAATAAGAGACCTGGAATAGCCAAAGCAATCCTTAGCAAGAAAACTGAAGCAGGAGACATCACAACACCAACTTTATACTACACAGCTTCAGTAATAAAAACAGTGTGGTAGTGGCACCAAAACAGACATGTAGAACAATGGTACAGAATAAAAGACACAGAGACAAACCCACATATATACAGGTATTTCATACCAGACAAAGGTGCCAAAAACATTCACTGGAGAAAAGATAGTTTATTCAACAAATGGTGCTTAGAAATGGAAAGCCACATGTAACAAAATGAAATTAAACCCTTATCTCTCACCCTGCACAAAACTCAACTCACTGTGGATCAAAGACTTAGGCACTAGAACAGAGACCCTACGACTACTCGAAGAAAAAGTAGGCCCAAATCTTCACCATGTTGGCCTGAGACCTGACTTCCTTAACAAGACCCCTAAAGCACAAGAAGTTAAATCAAGAATCAATGAATGGGATGGACTCAAACTAAAAAGCTTCTTCTCAGCAAAAGAAATGATCAATAATGTGGAGAGCCTATAGATTTGGAAAAAATCTTTACCACATGCACCCTAGATAAAGCATTTATCTCTATGATATATAAAAAACTCAAAAAACTTAACACCAAAAATCAAATAACCCAATCAATAATTGGCTAAGGAACTGAACAAACACTTCACAGAAGAAGATATAGAATCGATCAATAAATATATGAAAAATGTTTAACATCTCTAGCAATTACAGAAATACAAGTCAAAACTACTCTAAGATCTCATCTCACTCTAATCAGAATGGCAATTATCAAGGATACAATTATCAACAATAAATGTTGGCAAGAATGTGGGGGAAAAGGTACACTCATATGTTGCTGGTGGGAATGCAAATTAGTGCAGCTATTATGGAAAGCAGTATGGAGATTCCTCAGAAAATTTGGAATGGAACCATCATTTGACCCAGTTATCTTACTCCTTGGTTTATACCCAAAGGTCTTAAAATCAACATACTACAGTGATGCAGTCATATCAATGTTTATAGCAGCTCAATTCACACTAGTTAAAACTATGGAACTAACCTAGATGTCCTTCGACAGATGATGGATCAAGCAAATATGGTATATGTTCAATGGATTAATACTCAGTTTTACAGAAGAATGAAATTCTGGCATTTTCTGGTAAATGGATGGAGTTAGAGAATATCACGCTGAGTGAAATAAGCCAATCCCAAAAAACCAAAGGCCAAATGTTTTCTCTGATATGCAGAAGCTAATTCACAATAAAGGGTGGGCAATAGGGAAGAATGGAGTTACTTTATATTAGGTAGATGGGAGTGAAGGAGGGGAAGGGGTGTGGGGGAAGGAATGATAGTAGAGTGAAACATTACTACCTCATGTACATGTTTGACTGCGTGTCTGATGTGATCCTGCAATATGTATAATCAGAAAAATGAGAGATTATACTCTATTTATACATGATCTATTAAATGTATAAATGCATTCTACTGTCATGTACAACTAAATGGAACAAATAAAATTTAAAAAGTTGATCACAAAAATGTAACATTTTAAATACAAAAATATTTGGACTCATGAATGTAAAAAAGAAATACTGAAACACTTTCACACCAGTTACCTGAGTACCTTGAGTATTCTGCATCCCCCCATCCTCACATACACACACACAAAGGTTTGCATGCACACACAGCTGGCCTACTGCCCCATTCGTTTTCAGAGCTCAGACATCTGAAACTAATTCACAACAATGCAAAAGACCAGCTTCTGACAGGGCAGTGTCAGTGCCATGTTGGTAGAACTAGGCAAAATATGATAAAATCATGTCTAATAGCTTTCAGAAGAAGGAGTATTCACTTCAGCTTGAGCTAGTTATTTATTCAAACAGCTGTGAGTTTGACACTGACAATGATGAATATGGTCCCGGCACTCGATGTACTCAGTCTATGGTAACTCCAACCCATATACGAAACATTTCAATCCAGGATAGGAGCACAGAAGTATCTATAAAGTACAGTGAGAGGCACAATGCAGACAGCAGTCCATTACTCAACCTTCAGGATGAAGCAAAGCAGTTCCATAGTTCAGAGAGGTGTTACCAGACCTCTCTGAAGACCTCTCTGTGGCAGCTGGGTGCAGTGATGCATACCTGCAATCCCAGCACCTTGGAAAGCTGAGGGAAGAAAGAAGATCACTAGTTTGAGGCCAGCTTGGGCAACTTAGTGAGACCCTATCTCAAAATAAAAATAAAACAGGGCTATAGGAATAGTTCAGTGATAGAGTGCTTGCGTACTATGCATGGAAGCCTAAGTTTGATCCCCAGAACCAAAGTGGGGTAAGACCTGAGCAGTGAAGAATGAATTTGCCAGGCAGAGAAACGAGGACAAGCCATTTCAAACAGAGGGGTACCAGCATCATATAAGCCACATCCCAGAACAGTGTGTACATTAACAATGAGATAACCAATGAGTAATGCCTGGCACATGGTATTAATAATGAATAATAATAAATTTTGGACTTTTTTCTTCTCTAATTATGATTTTAAAGGCTGATCTTAGGGCTAGGTCATTGGAAAGTTGTGCCAAATGCCTTACCATGTACCTAAGTTCTATTGCAGGGTTACAAAAAGCAGGACTGGATTAGAAACTGCGTAAGCTTCCTTAAAACATGACCTGCTTGTCTTGAGGCATCTGACCCACAAACTTCTATACCAGAATAAACCCTTGACTGGTGATTCTCCACAGTCTGTCACTAATCAACAAAATAGTGGAATGTTTCCATCCATTTTTAAATTAGAAATTATGGCTAATACTCATTTAAAACTACGTTTTCTTGGCTCTACCTCTGGGAGAAAAAAAGGAAAATATTTTGCAGAAGAGGTTTAAACTTGGTTTTCCTTAAGGTTCAGTCTTAGCGTGACTTTGAATGAAAATGGATTAAGCTGGAAGGTGTTCACTTCTTAAATAGACCATCCCAAGAGATTTTTTTTTAAGTCACCAAAAATAAAACATAAATAAAGGTTGACCTTAAAATTCATTTGCATTATCTAAACCTATACTAGCTGAGCAAGAGATGGGTAGTCAAGATTTCTTGGGAGGCAAGGGTCAGTCTGTGTGGAACTTAAAATTGAAGCTCCTGGAATCCTTGACATCAGCTAGAGTTGCCTGCACTTGAGGCATGTGGAAGCAAACATGATGCTTGGTGCTACCGCAGGCCTTCGAGATTCTCAGACCAGCACAATCCAAGTTGCCCCTGAGATCATGGAGAAGGGGAAGTAGGCATGAATGCCCTTCCCTTTTAAAGGGTACTTGTTTTTTAGAAATGAAACCACACAAAAAGGCAAACAAAAGCTGGTTTTAGTCTCCACTGGCTGCATTGGTCATTGTCATTTGAAGTCAGTTGTTCAAGGGAAAGGGTTCGTTCAGTGCCAAGGAAAAGAGAGCCATCACCACTGCTCTTCAGTATTGTTGTATGAGCTGCTTCCTCAAAGGAAGAGGCCATCAGTGCTCAGGACGTGGCAGAGGTTTCCGACAGTTTTAAAGAACAGTGTCTGCAGCATGACCCATGGTTCAAACTGCATAAAAATAAAAAGTCACTAACAAAAGAGAACAAGTACTTCCTTACTTTCCTATATGATGAATCAGAGCCATTGTTTGGTTTGTAGTTCCTTGTTTAAATTGGGTTATTAAATCACAATGATGTTAGCAAAACATACTAGTCATATGCTACCAGGAGAACTTTCCAAACATGCCAGTTTGTTTGAGGGTTAAATACACACAGAGAGAGCACCAATGGTAGTTTTTAAAACTTAATAGTGCCTTTAAATTTTTTAAAAAAATTTTGAATCTTTTTCTCCTTTTTAAGACCACAAATTTTCTGTGACCTAATGGGAAGAGAAGGGAAATAGAAGACAGAAATAAATTTGAGTGCCAACTCTGCCATATATTAGCTGTTTACTACTTATTAACTTGAATAAGGTACTTCTTGTCTTTGGGCTTGTTTTCTCATGTGTAAAACAAAAATATTGTGCCAATCTGTAATGACTAAAGGGTCTTCTGATCATTAAATTGGATAAGTGTCCAAGTGCCCAGCAAGTGGAAGTTAGATGGATTACTAGTATATTTTGTAAAAATATCACTAGCATACACTTCCCAAGTCTAAAATTATAACAAAACACATGCATGAACATACACAATATATATTATCAGTGTCCAATATTGCCTCAATAGTGAGGCATTTTGATATAAAACTTGAGCAATCACATCTAAAATATGACTTGAAAAGTAAATTGTTTAAAAGCAATTGCAGCTATCTTGAAACTGACTGTCATCACCAAGGTAGTGACTCTGTGGCAGTGAAAGCTTCTTACATATCAAATATGATGTGGCCTGGCATGTGAAATGTTTTTTCTTCTGATTTTCCGTCCTGGTACCAGTCACCAATGCTATGCCAGCTCTAATATACTTCAGTACACATTCATCAGTGTACATACTAATGGATCGCTCAGGAATGACACAAATTGCAGAAATAAAACATGAGTGCTTTTCCAAACAATTTGTGACACATTTTCATCACTTCATATGCTAAAGATTACAAATCTACATCTCAAGAAACTATTTCCTCTTAGGTGGCAGAAAAGCATAATTACAACCATGGTCCAAATAGTCAGGTTTCTCAAAAAGGTGATTAAGGAGACTAGGTAAATTTTTTTGTCTAACATCCTTTTAATTATAACATTTTATTAAAGAGAAAAATAGTGCAATTATTCTAAAAATCATATTTAATGATGAGAGCCAATCTCCAGACTACTGAAAAACACAAAATGTCTATGTACAGTTCATTGAACTTGACTCCCTAAACTTGTGGCTGGTAGACTTCCAAAAGCAGAATGCAAAAAGGGACATGCAAGGACCTCTCCAAGCAGAGTGGAGGATGAAAACATGGCAATGAATAATCCACACAGCACAAATTAAGGACACTTACATGAATTTCTATTAACTTATTCCAAGTCTTTTTTTTTTTTTTTTTAACAGAAACTGTTAAGAAAGCAAGCTTAAAATGGAGGATTCATTAATGGAATTAAGGTATACTACCCTGAGCACCAATCTTAAGATAAAATTCTGTTAAGAATGACCATACTTCTGCCTTACCAATTTAGTCTCTATTATTCTCTTGCATAGTACCTTTTTGTGATCATCACTGGAAGTCTCTTAACATCTTTTACTCTGCAAGTGTACAGAGCTATTCAAAATACTTCATAGTCAGGCTTATCTTAGAAGGTTTCATAGTCACCTTCTACTACTAACAGTTTCCATTAATTTAAATTTCTTCTTTCTGTAACACAAAGCCAAACCAAAGGAAAAAAAAAGTTTTGTATTATTGAAACCTCTATTATGATTTCCTTTCTTCTATCTTCCTTCCTCCTTTCTTCTATCCAAACTTATTCAATGTGTTAGTTAGCTATTTGTCACTGTGCCCAAAATACCCGACAAGAACAACAAAGAGGAGAAAAGTTTATTTTGGCTCATGGTTTTGGAGGTCTCAGCCTATAGTCAGCCAAATCCATCACTCTGGACCCAAGGTGATGGCAGAACATCATGGCAGAAGGGCAAGGCAGAGGAAAGCTCCTCACCGCATGGTAGTCAGAGAGCAGAAAGAAAGAGGTACCAGGTACAAAATATAAACCCCAAAGGCATACCCCCAGGGGCCTACTCCCTCCAGTCACACCCACCTACCTGCAGTTATCACTCAGTGAGTGTGGTAGTTCTTTCAAATTATTAACCCATCAAATGGATCAATTCACTGATTAGGTTATGGCTCTCATAATTGAATCATGAGCTTTTCAGGGATAGCTCATATCTACACCACAACATTCCACCCTGGTCCCCAAAAGTTCATGCCCATCTCACAATGCAGAATACATTTAATCCATTCCCAAGGGTCCCTATAGTCTTGGTTCCAGCATTGCCCAGATATCCCAGTTCCAAGACTCCTCTGAGATTCAAAGCAAATTCTTGCCCTGTAAAAATCAAAAAATTACATGTCTAATATATAATGATCCAGAATAAATATTCCAAATCTAAAGGGGAGGAATAAGGACATAGAACAAAAGGATGGAATCGAGATGAAATGGAAATCCAGCTGGGCAAACAAATCCAATAGTTTCATATCCAGCATCGGGGGTACATGGTGAAGAAAGCTGATCTCCAAAAGATTTGTGTGGCATTGCCCCTATGGCCTTGCTAGTTGCAGTCCATGTGGCCTCTCTCTTAGGCTGGCTCTGTTCTCAGCCAGCAGTTTTCCTCAGCAGACTATCCACCTTGCTGGCAACTCTTAATCCTGTGGTCTTCATTCCAATTTTGGCCTCCTCTTCACAGCTTCATGCATCATCCTCTCAGGAGTTTCCCCTTACACTTTGCCTGGCCTCCCAGGCCTTCCTTTAAAATCTTAGTGAAAACCTCAATTACCCCTTAACTTCAGCATCCTGCATTCTTGCAGAACCAACACCATGTGGATATTACAGTCTGCTACTAGCTTGAGCAGTAGCTGGGCCCCATTGGACCACGGGGTCGGTGGCCCCTGAGTGCCTGAGCAGCTAGGCGTAGTGAAATGAATTCTAGGGAAACAACTTCTTAGGCTCCCTTGTGCAAGTACTGTGCCCCACAGTCTCTTCTCAAAGGAGTTTTCACTTTCACACCCGAATCTGCAGTGGGTGTGGTCTTTCTGATTCCTGAGAGGCCCTCAAGGTATCTTTCTTATTGTCCCTGTGCAAAGTATGTAGCTTTCTTTGGTGGTAGCAATCTTTTCAGCAATCATACTTTCCATGACCCAAATTTTGCATGCATTTTTCTGGTCAAAATGCAAGTTTTTAAACTTTCACTCTGCTTTCTGCTCCTGGTTATCACAGTAAACTTGGCCAAAAGCCACCAGGAACATCCATGTTACCATCTGAATACTGTGCTGACTTAAAATTTCCTCCATCTAATTAATCAGTCCATAGCTTTTAAATTCAGCCTCATAGAAAGTCTCAGGATATGGGGGAAATGTAGACAAGTTCTTTACCAGAATGGAACAAGAATGCCCTCATACCCAATCCCATTCCCCCTGAAACCTCACGAGCACAGTCTTTTTGACTGTTCTCAGCCTTGTCAGCATTCTAGTCTTCTGGGCTCCCATAAGAATTGCCCATAAAGTTCTGCTTACAACTTTCTATGGTTTTCCCATCCTGCACCTTGGAACTTTTCTAAACTCCTATAAACCAGATTCAAAGGGTTCTGAAACACATGATCAGGTTAGTCACAGAAATGACCCCACTCCTGAGACCAACTTTTGTGCTAGTCAGTTGTGTGTTACAGTGACCAAAATAACCAACAAAAACAACTTAGAGGAGGAATAGTTTATTTTGGCTTATCATTTCAGAGATGCAGTCCATGGTTGGCTGATTATCACTCCAGGACCAAGCCAATAGCAGAACATCATGGTGGAGGGGTGTGGCATAAAAAAGCTGGTCAATGCACGGCAGCCAGGAAGCAGAAATAGAGAGGCAAGAGAACAAAATATAAACCCTGAAAACATGACCCCCAGTGGCCTACTTCCTCCAGCACATCCTCTCACCTACATATATCACTCAATATGGTAGTCCTTGCATATTATTAATCTACCACATGGATCAATCCATTGATTAGGTTATATCTCTCATAGTCTAATCACTAGCTTTTGGAGGATACCTCATATCCAAACCATAATGCCCAACCTGGTTTTAAAAGCAGAATTAAAATTTCTCTTATTTTTCAACTTTGTTACTGTCTAATTTAGATTATTGCCTTTAAGTTAGCCATGTACTGTATAAATAACATGTAAGGTCTGAATTACAAAACCTGTCCATTTGAGAAATATAGTCAGGCCAGTTGGGAGCAGTGACACACACCTGTAATCCCAGCAACTCAGGAGACTGAAGAAGGAGTACCTCAAATTCATTGCCTGCTTAAACAACTTCGCAAGACTGTCAGCCACTTTGTGAAACACTGTCTTTAAACAAAAAGTAAAAAGAACTGGATGCTCACTGGTAAAACACCCCTGAATTCAATGCCCAGTACAAAAAAAAAAAAAAAAAAAAAAGAAAAGAAAGTGGGGGGGAGAAAAGAAATACAAACAGTCTATAAACAACATAATATACTGGTTCTGATGCCAACAGAGCTGGGTTAAATCCAAAGTCTACCATTTATCAGTTATATGATCATGCATAAATTACTTCACCTTTGAAACCTTAATTCCTCTACAAAATATAAGTAGTACCTCCCTGCAGGGTGAAAGATAAATATATTAAGAACAATTATGAATGTCTGTTATAAGATAAATGAAAAACCACCACACTCTGATTATGCAACATCACATTCTTATAGTCAATGGAGTCCACTGGCCTCATCATCTCTGATCCCTCTCCCAGTCTCACTGCTTTCTTTTCAGTTCCTCCAATAAGATTTGCTCTTTCCTAACTTAGGATCTTGAACATGATATACCTTCTGCTGGACAGAAATCTCTCTTACTTCCCTTCTCCTAGCTCTTATTCATCCTTCAGTGTCTGCTTTAACATCATCACTGGGAAAGTTAGGGCTACCACAGGGTCAAAGCGTAGATCCCCTGAAGCAATGCCTAGAAGTCTACAGTCATTACCCTAAACCTACAGTCAGCCTGTATTCTAGAAAGAGTAGTTACACAGACAGATCAACCCATGATGAGATCACCCTATCCCCCTAAATGTGAGCAACTATCCCATGATAGGACATGAGGATGCCTCCCACAAGCAGGAGTAATCATTTCATGGGAGCCAGATTGCCTCCTCAAGTAACAAGGAATTCTCCAGACACTTTGAAAACCAAAACCAGTCACCAAAATCATCATAACAGTCAACCAGACTCTATCCCAGCCCAGAAATCTGATAAAAGGCTTGTCCCTTCCTTTGTTTAGGGAACAACCTGATATAGTACTCTCTCTCTCTCTCTCTCTCTCTCTCTCTCTCTCTCTCTCTCTCTCTCTCTGTGCTGTCTGCCTGCTCCTTGAGGTAACCCCCACTAAGCAAAACTTTGCCTGTGTTAGAACTCTGACCTAATTTTATTTTTATGGTCATTGGATCAAAAGTTCCTGTCTCTGGAATCATTACCCCCTAGAAGATTCTCTAATATGATTCTCTAATATTCCAGGCTAAGGACCTCATTGTGGATCCTTTACCATCCTGTACTTCCTTAAAGCATGTTACACTTCTAATCATTTATCATTTATCATTATCTTCTTTCCCACTAATCTGTGAAGTTCAGGAGGTCTAGCTTTGCTTTCCATTTACCCTCAACTATTAACAATATATGGCACATCAGAAGAGCTCAATGTCTGTGGGGATATATGATTGCGCTGTTTTACAATATAATAATTAGATTCTATAGTTTCTATACTTCACTGTATCTGAAGAAGCCCAAGGAATTTTGCCTCAAAATATAGCACCTTGATATGCGGATTATTTGAAACTAGAGGCCCTTAAAGAAGGCTTTACTCTGACATTTCTTTAACTGCTAAGACAAGATTCTCCAAAGAAAATACAATTGCCTTCCATCCCCACCTTGAATTCTCATTATCTATCACAGAAGACAACTGAGGAATGTAAACACTTCTGGACAGACTTTGTCACAAGATACTGGGCTCACTCCAATTCCAAAGATAATAATTTTACAAGTGAATTTCTCTCTCTTGGTCAATTGATTCCCCTAATAACCATTTAGGACTCCTCCAAATTTCCTACATTACCTTCTTCTCTTTTTCCCAAGGAGGAAGGATATGTAAGATTCTGAAAGTCATTGGATTATTAGGAAATCACACTCAGGATTCTTCCCTATGCATATTGATTAAGAAGACATTTTTTATTGATGTCTTCATTCTTCACCCTTTCCCCAGCCCTCACCTATACACAAAACAAAGAAAAAACAGGGATTGCATCATTCCCTTCCATAATACTTATCCATAGATATGCTGGGAGAAGGGTCAGCACCACTTCTATGCACAGCTTCCAGACCACCAAAACAAGAACATAAAAACAAATAGGTTTTCTTGTCTTATATTCTACCTTGCTGTCTAAAGAGTATGAAACAGTTGAATTATAAGTTTCCACACTATCCCAGTGCCACCCCACATACATACACCTTCCTTACCTCAATGTGTAGAAAAATGGACCTGAGGGAGGGAAAAAGATACAGATTCATCGAACTTGTGAAGTAATATTCTATCTAAAACAATGTACAAGTCTGCTGTGGAAAATATGGCTGTTTGCAAGGCAAGCTTCTTTCTTCACAAGGGAATAACTGAAGGGTATAAAAAATGATAACACAGGCTAGAATAAGACAGAGCCATAAGAAGTATAAAGAGCGATCTGACCACTCACTCTCTCCAGATTAGGAAACTGCTCTTAGGAGGTGGCAGAGAATAGGATGCAGCTTAAGAGATGGTTGCAACTGATAAAAAGGGAAGGACCAACAGAGACATTCCAGATAAAGGGAACAATGTGGGATAAGGATAAAGCCAGGAAAGAAAGAAACGTGTGGAGAATAGATTAGCAAAAGGGATTGGTGGGTTGAGTCCATAGAGTGAATACAATAGGATTTTATTCTTAATAAAGCAAATAATAAGGAATTGTTACAGGTTCTAAGCAAGAGAGTATGTGAATGGAGGAGAGGTGATTAATGTGACAGCCCAATGGTGGCTGCAGCAGAGGGGGAAACTGGAGGAAGCTGGGAGGACACACTGGTATACTCCTTCCCTACTGGGGGTGTGTACAGCAACAGGGGCTGCGACAGGGGCCGCAACAGGGGTGAGGGATGTGGGAGTAAAAATAGGATAGAATCAACCTAACTCAGAATAGGAAATAACTGCCATTTCAAGCTTCAGGGACTTTGTCTTCCTGCTTCCTCTCAAGTACAAAATCCCTTCCTCAGAGAAACAGACTTTTCCATCCTCTACACCATATTTAGCACAGATGACCCTGCTTATTTCTTTCAAGGCAGCTATTACAATTTGTAATCTCATTTATTTAATATTTATTTGCTTACTAACTTTTTATTTCCCAGCTCTGTGGAAAATGGAAGTAAGTGTATGAGCTCCATTCCACTACAGGCAGCAGAAGGGATTCAAAGAGATAGATAGGAGGGGATACAGAGTTGACAAAATACATGCTCTGGTCCTATTTGGGAACTTTCGTTATTTTCCCTCATCTTCACACACAAAAAAAATCCTCTTGGCAACCTTTCTTTTCTATCCTTCTCTTAAATTCAGTAAAACTAGGTTAAAATGTGGTAGAAAAGGACATTGTTCCTTTTTCCTTCCCCCACTCATATGAGTTCTTCATCCTTGTCCAAGGTATATATACAAGACAAAGATACAAGATTCGGTGAAGAAAAGATGCCAAAGCAGTTGCAGCTAAGCAGTGAAGGAGAACTAGAATAGTCCACATCTACCCAGAGAAATGATGTTAGTGGGGCGGAGTCCCAAGGTCTGAGCTCTGATACTGTCTCATATGGCCTATGTCAGCCAAGAGAGGTCAACAGCTTTTTTTCTCTTCAGTAACATTTGGTTTAACAGATTATGAAATGATACAGGCTCATGAAAAATAATTTGAAAAACCAAGAAAAAGAGTAGAAAATGAAACATCACTCATACCTTTCACCACTGTTACTATTTTAGTTTATGTTCTTCCCCTCTTTCTCTAGGCAGCTATAAACATACTTGTAAACTTACCTGACTCTCTCAACTGGTGGTTGATCTTTCCCAAATCCTTCTCAACACTGGGCCTGGAGGAGCAGTAGGAATTCTCCTTGGTCTGAATTCTCCCTCCCTACTCCTTAATCCCTTGCCTTAAACTATCACCAACAGGGCTTGGGGTGTAGCTCACTGATGGAGTGTGTGCTAACACGTGCAAGGCCCTGGATTGAATCCTCAGTGCCAAAAACAAAACAAAACAAAAAAACTGCCATCAAAGTAAACTACCTAACACCTCTCTTGCTACAATCATTAACTGACCTACAAACCCATTTCTTGACAATTTTTGCTTCTTACTCAACTATCACTTCAACATAACTCCTTTCAGAATCCTTGGTGACTTCATTATCCTGGTCCCTTGGTTCCTTATTTTCCTTTGCTCCAATGAGTTTATCCTCCACCTACCTTACCTAGTCATTAGCACACGGTCAAACCTTAGATCTTGGCATTCTAGTTACTTATTCCCACCATACTCCCAATGTCAAGTGCTCCATGTCCTCTATCCTTCTAGTTCACTCCCTCTATTTTGATTCCCCAAATCCTTCAACCTTCCTGTGACTTATAATCTACCCTTTCACTGTTCCTTCTCTCCTCACATCCTCACTTCCTTCTTCCTTCATTTACATTCCCTGGTCAATGAGTACAATCACTCCCTTACAATATCCCTTACTCCCTAGGTCTCTCTTTCACTTTGTAGTACTCATTTCATTAAAGGGAAGTCATGGTTGAAAAGAACCCTCCACCAACTCTACAGTCATACCCAAGAAACCAAACAGTCAGAGAAACATACAACCATGCCAACTGGTCTTAGCAAGTTGAATGAGACTTCAAAACTTTCTGCACCCAAATTCTTTTTCCCTAGTCCATTTACTTTTCCCTCTCTACTAGAGGAGCATTTATGTTCTTTCTCTTGCTCACTCTTGCCTAATGACTTTCCATCTTATTTCACTGTTTCTGAAAAACAGTGCCCAAACTCCACCTTCTTACCTTCATCTGGGCCTATATAATGTAACTTTTCCCTACATTGCTATAATCAAATTGTTCATTCTTGTTTTTTCACTAGATCCTGTTTCCTCTTGCCTACTTAAGGATATTCCACCAGCAGTTCTATTTCTTTTTTGCACAATTACTGTATCATTTTCTGAGGGCTCATTTCTTTTAGCATACATTCTTTCTCCCATCTTAAAAATGGCACCCCACGTCCCCTTCCATCTGTCACATCGTATCTCTAAATCACTTTTACAGCAGAATTCCTTAAAACGTCACCTATCCTCATAGCCTCAATTCATCTCCCCCCATTCTCCCATCTACTTCAATTAGGCTTTTCGCCACCCATGACTCCCCAGAAACTGCTTCTGTCATCATCCCCACCTCCATATTGCTAAATCCAGTCTCCTCCATGAAATGCCTTCTTGCAGAGCATCACAGTCTCCTGGATTTCCTCCTCCAACTATTCCTTCTCAGTTCCCTTAACTGGCTCATTTTCCTGACTTCTAAATACCACAATGTTGAGAAGATCAGAAAAGACAATCTTTACCAACACTTTTGACCTCTTTCGCGGTTTTACAAACAGCAGTTTGCAGATGGTCTGTTTATTTCCTGTTCCACCTTTCTTCTAAACTCCTGATTCAAATACATCTGGAAGTAAGTTCCTCATCTCCCTCCTTCCCCAAACTAACTCCTCCTGCAGCCTTCCCAATCTTGGTAAATGACAACTCCACCCTTCCAGGTGTTCAGGACAAAAACCTTGAAGTCATCTTCATCTTCTCCTTATCTTACACCACAGATCTAATTCACCAACTACATCTCTCAGGTTTATCTTCAATAGTATCCAAACTCACACTTCCATTGCTACTACACTAATCCCAGTCACCATCCCACCATGGTCTCTAATTTGAATTTTTGCAATAGCCTAGTCTTCCCATACCTATCCCACTACATCTAGTGTCAAACACAAAAATTAGAGAATGTCTATTAAAACATTAGTCAGATGCCACTCTTCTGCCCCTGATGCTCCAAATGCTTCTTATCTAATTCTAAATAAAGGCTAAATTCCTAACAATAGCCCCCATGTCCCCACACAATATGGTCCCTTTATCTTCTCTCTGCCCTCCTCCCCTACTCCCTCCTTGGACATTTCCTACCAGCCACACACCTTATAGTTGCTCCTGCTAGGCACACACTTACCTCAGGGTTTTTAGTACTTGATTTTCTCTGTGTTTACAATGTTCTTCCTCATGCCTGGAATAGTGCCTAGCACATGCTAGGCCCTTAATTAAAATATTTTTTCTTTTTTTTTTTTTTTTTTAAGTGAACCAGACTTGTTAGTGCACATCTGTAATCCCAGCTACTAAAGAGGCTAGGATTGGAGGATCCCAAGTTTGAGGCCAGCCTGGGCAACTTAGCATGACCCTGTCTCAAAATAAAATGAAAAGGCCGGGGCTGTAACTCAATGATAAGAGTACTTGCCTAGCATGCACAAGGCCCTGGGTTCAATTCCCTGTTCCATGATACAGGAAAATTGACTTCAGTAAATTTGGAGACATTTGCTATGGTTTGGATGCAGTTCATCACTCAAGGGAAACTTGGTTCTCATCAGAGGTGGTAGAAACTTTAAGAAGTAGAGCCCAGTGGGAACCAATTCGGTTATCTGGGGGCACTGTCCCCAGGGATTAATTCATGGAATGAAAAGTCCTGGAGTGGGTTTTCATGACAGTGGGCTGTTACAGAAGAGAAAGATTGGCTGCTCTTGCTCTCTGCTTCCTGTTTCACCATGGGATCTCTCCCTCTCACACATGCTGCTCCAGTGATGTGATTTAGCCAGGGGTGACCTTGCTAGAGCCAGCACCATGCTGTTTGAACTTTCATCCTTCAATGCTGTGAGAAAAATAAACCTCTTCTCTTTATCAAATACTTAGCCTCGGGTATTTTGTTATAGCAACCAAAAATGGAAAAATACCACAATATTGTACATTCAGATTTCTATTTTTTTTTTTTTGCTTATCATTAATGAATGAAAAATTTCCTACATGATCAAATATACTTAAAGACAATAATTTTAAGGGCCAGTAATATCTCATTTTATAGATAAACCATGAATTAAATTTTGGATTGAAAAACCAGGAGATTTTACAAATAGTATTCTTAGATGTTTTCTCCTTTTGACCTTTCTGAATTTTAGTAGTTTCACCTCTAAAAATTATGATATCTATCCTACAAGATTGTTGTAAAGACAATGTGGAAGAGAAATAGAGATATGAATTTTGCTACTACTTCTTAGAACAAAGAGGTATTGTGATGTCAATGAAAAATCATGGATCTCAGAAGCAACAGATTAAAGTGTGACAAAACTGCCCCTTAAAAACCTCCATAAACCTCAGTTATATCATTTTTTTTAGTTATATCACTTTTAATAATTTATTTCAAAAAAACAGAAATGCAAAAGAGTTTAGTAAAATACTTTACCCAGAGTACATAATCAATAAACATTCATTCACTAATTGTTAATAAAACAAAAATAAAAACAGAAACTAAAACAAAACCTGGGAATTAAAAAAAAAAAAAAAAAAGAAGAACCTAGGGGCACTCTATCATTGAGTTACATCCTCATCCCTCGTTATTTTTTCATTTTGAGACAAGGTCTCACTAAACTGCCCAGACTGGTCTTGAATTTAAAATTGTCCTGCCTTAGCCTCCTAAGTAGTTGGGATTACAGGCATGTAATACTATACCCAGCTTAACTAGGTTTTTTCTATTACAACTTAAAAAAAAAAAAAAAAAAAAAAAAAAAAAAGGCAGGTCTTGCTATGTAGATCAAGTTGGTCTCAAAGACATGGGATCAAGTTATTTTCTCATCTCAGCCTCCTAAGTGCTGGGATTACAGGCTCATGCCACCATGCCCAGCTTAATAACTAGGATTTTTAATTTGTGAATAAAAATGAAAAAAAGATTTTAATATTCTCCAATCACATATTTTCTAAATACATAATAAAATATACCAATGAAGACTATTCCTTTTCAATGAAAAATTTCCCAACACTTAACAAAGCATACTTAAGACTTATACAAATCTCTAAATCAATTTTCTTTCATTACAAAAAGGCAAATCAATTATTTTTAATTATTGAATGAATAAATTCCTTTTTATCATGTGTGTGTGTGTATACATGTATGTATCAGATGGGAAACCATTATGACAATGACAAGTTTAATAAGAAAATACTAAACAGATTGCCTCACTTCGAGAACATTTTTTGAAGTAATTTGGGTTGTAGTCATATGAATACTAAGAAATAACAAAAGTTTCAGCATTTTTCCAGGTTTTTCAGAGGTAAGTGTGAGTATGCACAATTGAAATGGTCAACAAGTATAATTTAAGGTCCTTCTGAACATAATCTCTATGTTCCCAGGACTTAGCCCGGTGCCTGACATAAATGGTATTAGATAAGTACTGAGGTGGAAGGTAGGTAGTTGGTTAAGTGACTGAACAATGTTCCAAAAACCAAAAAAGATATTCATTGCCACATTTTCCCTTCATACTTTACCAGAACTCAAATAGCATAAAAGTAACACATATAGTTTGATATGTTTCTTTTTACATGTCAGAGTGTATATGACAGAAAACTATTTCAAGCAAGGAAAATGCTAATTCCTGTGCCATTAGTCTTTTAAATTACCTCCCACTGATAAAGTCATGTATGTAGTATTTATGTAAAAGAATAGTTCTCACAGATTTTCATATTTTCCAGAGTATAATATTTATATTAACACGTATCATTTTTATTTAGCTATAAGAAATGATTTAAATATTTTGAGTGAAGAGGGGTTAAAGTATTAAGAAACTGCAAGATAAAAAATAAACACTCTATTGTTTACTAAGTGATATGCACTGTGCTAAATAAGCACTTTAAACCTACTACCTCATTTCACAACATACCTGTGAGATAGCAGTATAATTATGCCCATTTTGCTGATTATGAAAATACAGGCTGCCTCAGAGAAACATCAAGTTCACTGAGGAAGTGGCAAAAACAGAACTCATTCTCAAACCTGTTCGAGATCTCTAAAGGCAGTACTCTTAACTACTACCATATTCAAACTTATCAAGTTCCTCACCCTCCAAAATTTAGATCCAGATCAATTCATCATATTTAAGAGGTAGTTTACACAATCTCTAAGACCCTTCCAAAAATGATTCAGTATCACCAAACACAGAAATCAATTCAGAATTCACCCAATATTTGTGATAGTATACTTCAGGCTTCAGAGAAAGGTCATCAGAAGCCAAAAATGAAAGGATGTACAGTTTGGATCTAGAATGTCCCCTAAAGGCTTGTGTGCTGAAGACTTGGTCTCTAGCTGATGGCACTATTGGAAGCTGATGGAAACTTTAGAAGGGGGCATTAGTTGGAGGAAGAATGTCACTGGGGGTATGCCCTTGAAGGGTATATTGGTACCTGGGTCCTCCCCAGCCCTGTTTCTCAGCTACTGTGAGGTGAGCAGCTTTGCTCCACCATACACTCCCCACCATGATATTTTGACTTGTCCAAAAGCAGTGGAGCCAGACAACCATGAATTAAAACCTCTGAAACCATGAGCCAAAATTAATTTTTCCTCCTCTAAGTTATTCATCTCAGATATTCTGTCAGTGACAGAAAGCTGACTAACACAGAAGGAGAAAAAATAAAGAGATAGTGAGGATAAGGAAAAAGATCAGTATTGATGTCTTTCCAAGGACCCAATACAACTACATTTTACTAGACATTGGGGCCATTATGGCAACAGTGGGAAAGCAGAACCTAGAACAGGAACTGAAAACAAAACCACAAGGGATGTGCATAAATCAAAAGTTTAGCCCACTGATATGATCACTTCACCAACACCTAAGAAATGAGCTACGGAAGACCCTGCAAGAGTTAGTGGCCATGGGTTTAATGCTAGGCCAAAACAGAATTCTAAGAGACCATGATCACTAATTAAATAGGAATGGATGGGTACCACTGGCTGACCACCAGTTTCAAGATGAAGCATTACCACAGTGGTCTTACTTTTGGATCAGTCTAAAATGTATAAAACTAAGAAGAATTCCTTAAACTCCTATGTTCCTAGCATTATGCATGTGCCTTTCATATTTTACCACATTTAACCCTGACAACAACTTTAGTAGATGTGATTGGTTAATTTTGTATGTCAGCTTGGCCACGCCACAGTGCTCAGATACATGAGCAAAGATTATTCTGGATGTTTCTGTGGAGGTGTTTTTATGGATAAGATTAATATTCGAATTATTCAAGCTGATTACCCTCCCCAACTTGGGTAGCCTTAATCAGTTTAAGGCCGAATGGAAAAAGATAGACATTTCCTCAGCAAGAATGAATTTTTGCTTCTGTCAACAGGCTATCTGTGAATTCAAACTAAAACTCTTCCCTGGGTCACCAGCCTGACAACCTACCAGCCTGCCCAGCAGATTTTGGATTTACTCATCCTCCACAATTGCATGAGCCAATTCCTTAGTAGAAGTCTCTCAAGATCAGTATCTCTGTCTTTCTCTCTTTCTGAGACAGACACACACACAGACACACACACACACACACACACACACACACACACACACACACACACAGAGATTCTAAAAAACCCCAACTAGTACAGTAAATTTTGTTCCCTATTTTGCAAATGAGGAAAAAGACAGCCTGACAGAACCATTCCTCCTCCCCACTACATTACACAGTGAAATGACCTCAGAACTTACATTCTAGCCTGAGGGGGTTGGGTGGGAGGGGAAATCAATAAGTGGTAAAAATTGTAATCACAGGTCAAGAATCCCAGAGTCCTTCATGACACTGGCATTACACACATACCCAGAGCCATTGTGTATCCAAGTGATGTGGGCACTTCCTTCCTCTGATCTCCTGATTCAGTTATTTCAGGTAAAAGAAATTAAATATTCTTACTAAATCAACATTTGAAGACTTTGGAAAAGAAGGAAAAATAATTGACAAAAAACAGAAGAGTAAGTAATAAAAAATTATTTGTAGCTATACATTTGTTTATGCTCTTTAGTCAGTCATTTACTACCTTAATTATTACTATGTAATTTAGTAATTAATAATTAACTATGTTAATTATTTTGTGCTGTATAAATATATATGTACTTTTTTAATCAAAAGGTTTTGTTTTGTTTTGTTTTGTTTTTCAGTACTGGGAACTGAACTCAGGGGTGCTCTACCACTGAGCTCAATATCGCCAGATCTTTTTATTTTTTATTTTGAGACAGGGTCTAAGTTGCCCAGGTTGGCCTCAAATTTGCACCTCCTGCCTCAGCCTCCTGACTCTCTGGGATTACAGGCATGTACCACTTTCAACACAAAAGTTTACTCTTAAATGTACAACAAAACTCCAAAAAAATACTTCATTTTAGCCATAGGTGGCAAAATGATGCTGTAGCAAACAAAGAATTCAGATGTTCAGGAATGGATTCCAGTGTCATGGTCATCTTGCTAGGTTTACTGATTCCACCTATGGTCAGATTCCCTCCCCACTGCACACCCCAGCTTCCAAAGGTTTTTATCTCCTCAAATTTCTTCGTCTCCTCTTTTTATTTCTGCTTGAAAGCCTTCTCACCTATCTCCTTGGCCTGCTACTTGGGCTGTTTAAAGGATTCTTTTTACATCTTTGTGGCTAAACATGGCATCTAAATATGGTATCCCTGCCCCTTCCCCAAACCCTCCTTCTAAACCAGAAACAGAAAACCCTTATACTTGTTATAGGCTCTTGTAGGTCCTGCAGAGTACCATCTAGCTAGAACATGTATAAAATAATAAGTATGCAGGATTAAAACTGCAAGATGAACTCAATTGCCCTAAAGAAGTCGAGGTTTGACAGAAAAGGTAACACTTTGGGATAAAAGGATAAGTTTAACTAGTGGAAAGAAGTATGGCATTCCAGACAGAATTTCTAAACAGTAAAATTCACTGGAGTCTATACTCTATGTTACTGAAAGAGTAGATGTGTTGGAAAGTGGAGGCAGGAGACTACAGCAGGATATAAAGCTGGAAAAGCCAGATGAGGTTATGTGGTGAGAAACAATGGAATTTATACCAAGGAATTTGGCCTTTACCCTGTAAGCAATCAAAGATATGAAGGATTTCTAAGCAGGAGAGGGACAAAGCCATTGGCTAAGCCTTTTTAGAGACCACTCCATAAAACCACAACCTTTATGTGCATATAAGGACTTCTGGGACTAGCCTGGTCACCTAGATAATTATAGAAAAAGGAAACATTATAAAGTTGAAAAAATTAAACGCTAAATAAAAACTGAGGATTATACATTTATTATTGAAAGGCATAAAAGTATTTCATGTGCTCTACTAAAAAAAAACTGAAGTTGAGTTTACATAGTCCCAAATAAAAATCTATGATCCTGAAATTGACAACGACTAATAACTACAATTATGCAATAAATACATATGGAAAATTTTTCTCAAAAAATTGCTCAATTGGAGTTGATATAAGGAAAATTATTATTATGGTAATAAATACATATGTGAGTATGTGCCCTAATGTATTAATTAAATATAAACTAGTGGGCAAAGGATGGCTGAGTAAAGAGTCCTGAGCTGGTTTCTAACTAGTGAGTGACATGAATCAATGGCCAGGTGCTCAAAATGTGGGATATTGAGCCAAATGAAGATTCCATAAAGATTATCATGAGGGGCTGGGGAAATAGCTCAGTCGGTAGAGTGCTTGCTTGCCTTATAAGCACAAGGCCCTGGGTTCAATCCCCAGCACCCAAAAAAAAAAAAAAAAAAAAAAAAAAAAAATATATATATATATATATATATATATTATCATGAGTGAAGACTCTGAGGGTCATGATGAAATACAACAACTTCAAGACTTGGTTGCCCACAAGTTTCCCGGCAGTGGGATACTGAAGAGTTAAAAGACCAGCTTGAGTCTGGAGTTCTACTTTAGACCAAGATCTATGTAACCAGCAAAACTGTCTTCATCAGTGATTACTGGTCCACTGAGTTGAGAAAACACCACGAGAAGGAAAAGACAGGCAAAAAGGCAACAAGTTATTTTAGATGAAAATAGTAAGCTTTGGTGGCAATTTTTCTTCTAAGGCTGTATCTTATATACATCTGTGAGTACAGGTGAACAAAAAAACTTTGGAGGTGGGCAAGGTAGCACATGCCTGTAATCCCAGTGGCTTAGGTTAAGGCAGGAGGAATGTGAGTTCAAAGTCAGCCTCAGCAAAAGCGAGGCGCTAAGCACTCCTTCCATTCCCTCTCTTTAGGCTCCCAGAAATGTAAAATCATTAGAAATCTCTGTCATTTCACATAGGATGTACTTCTCCATCCAGACTTGTGAGGTAAGGCCTAAAGCTGTAGCCAAGCACAAAAGCACCCATAAATCCTGTCTTAGAACTCTAAACTCAAGTCACGGTTCAGAGACAGTGACCCCAACACCCACCTCAAATTCTGCCATATGTCTATAACTTCTTTTACAGGCACAGGCCATATGTTCAGTCTTATAGGGAACAGGGACAAAAATTCTTAAAGGCCCACAAAATCATTTTTGAGCTGATCCTGAAATGACAAGTTGTCATTTTAGACTGAATTAATATTCTATATTGTCTAATAGATAAAGACATTAGAATTTGTATTTAGTGACTGCCTTGGGGCAAAAGACGACTGTCACCAAAGCCTAGGGACCAGGGTTGGCATTCAATAATTTGAATTTAAAGGTCAAAGGAGTTTAGATTGAGGGACCCTCTGAGAGCTGGGAGAATTTCAGTGACTGCCAGGGCCAATTGCAGAGACTGAATCAAAAGGATGGTGCTCTGGGACTTGAGAACTCTGAGAGAATAAATTTCCGTTGTTTAAGGAGAGAGAAAAAAGGATGCCAGGAATGGTATTAAATTATTGGTAATGAGAGGAGAAATTTTAAATTTGAGGACTTAAAGCTACACTCTGGAGTGTGTAAACCAAAGAACTGGCCAGTCCCAGGCATCAGGGAGTCTGAAGTCAGAGTGAGCTCCAATGCCCAGTCCCTACAGGTCCCAGCGGTTGGGACCTGGGAACTCGAAGCTTCCCCGCCCCCTCCCTCCCCCTTACCTTCTGTTGGAAATAAAAAACTGAGTACTTCTTGGCTACAGAGGAGTGGGATGCGGGGCTGGTTGGCAAGTGCAGACTGCTGAGGGTCCTTAATACCCGCCGGGGGACTACAGAGGTCCCGGGTGCCAGGAAAGCCAGGAGCAAGAGCAGGAGGGCTGGGCGACCCATGGCTCAGGTTGGCGGCAGCAGCGCGGGTGTGAAGGCGGGAGAGACAAGGGCAGCTGCGCGCCGCCTAAGCCCGGCCCCAGCCCGCAGCTCCACCCGCTGCAGACCGGCTCCTCCCCCGGGAAACCCAAAGCCAGCCAGCTCCTCAGCCTCGCCACCCCTTGTCCCCGAGGGCGCCGCCTCCACCCCACTTTCCTCTCGTGCCATCCCCTCCTTAAAGCCCACCTTCACGGCGGTCACACCACCAGTCGGCCCTTATCAGGCCAGGGTCCGTAGCCCATCTCTATCTACAGTGTCCCCGAAGCCCAACTCTTCTCCAGGTCACGCTGTATCGTCCGCCTTTACTGTCACCGCCAAACCCTGCCCGGTCATTTCAGTTCCACTGCAACACTCCCTGCCCTCCGCAAATCCCACTTAATGGTTAAGACAGCCACCGTGACAACTTACTGAAGGCTCGCTGCATGCCAGTACATCACTAGACGAGATGGCACACATCTAACTCAACCACCACAGCAATCTCTTGCCTGGTGTACGACTGTCATTCCCACTCATAGATGAAGAAACTGGGTCACTCGGGTAGCAGGAAGTGAAGCACTGCTTCGGACCGCTCGGTCCTCCAAAGACTGCGCTCCTTGCATCTCGCCTTCATTATGCCAGCCTAAACAGACCCTCTGTTCTTGTCTCCCCTAACCTGCCCGCACAACCCCCTTACTGAGCCAGGTCTCTTGCTAGTCGCGCCCCATTTCTTCTCCCGCGCTCTGGAAACCCACTCCAGGCTCCGCCTGCCCCCGGCTCCTCCCGTAGTCGCCTCCCTTCCTCCGCCGCAGATCGTGCTATACTCCGGAACAGCGCCCTCTCCTGTCTTCCCGGCTGAGCCAAACCCCTCCACTCGGCTTCCACTCCCTCTGCCCTCTTCCTCATCCCGCCAGACCCCAGTCCGAGGGCGCTCCCACCCCCTCCCACCCCTTCCCGGCATCCCTTCGCCAAGCTGGCTCAGCGCCCCCGGAAGCTAACTTTGCAGGCTGTACTACTATTTTTCCAGTCGGGATAAAGCATCCCTCAAACCCTATCTCTACCCGCAGTTTCACAAAAATGGTCACTTCCAAAAGCTCGCAGGATTTCGCGGCTAATCGCGACCCTTTGCGGAACCTTTTCTGATTGGCTCTAAGGAACTACCTCTCAAACGTCACTTCCGGCGGAAGAGGACGCGGGAGATTCGATTAGACGGTGTTTGGAGAGGTGCTGCGTCTACCTGGTCTGCGGCCATTGAGCGTCGCCCCAGCTGTCTCCCAGTCCTTTGATCTAGGTGAGGAGCTGGAGAAAGAGGTTCTTGGGAAGCATTAGGGTGGGAGACGCCTTACGAAGTCCTTAAAGTCATTATCTATGAGACCTGGAGGCTTGCATTTTACGTTTTTTTGTTTGTTTTGGTTTTTTTGTTTTTTTTTTTTTTTTTTTTTTTAAAGTCGTTTCTGTAAAGGGAAGCTTTGATAATACGAGAGTAAAAGGGTCAGTCACTTTAGACCGTGCCGTTGGAATCACTAAGTGAACGTTTGTTGAGCACTTAGGCTGTCGAGCTAGACACGAGGTGAACTCAAACTGGGAATAACCGAGAAAAAGGCTGGACTATTTAAAGCTTTCTAAATTCCTTCCTATCTCTCACAGCCAGCTAATGATAACAGCCTCGTGAATATTTCGAACCTCTGTACTTCTCTCCACATTCACTGGTGTTTGGGTCGACCCCTGTGCTACGTAGCTGTAACAGTAACCTCCCAGCTATTTCTTCTGCGTTGTCTAATTCAGTCTCCACACTGCCAGACTTTTGTACCCCTCGGAGGGCTACAGAGGTCGCTAGTGCCAGGAGAACCAGGAGCAGGAGGGCTGCAAGTTTGACCATTTAAAACCTTTCAGCCCCTCCTATTTGCCTGCAGGTTTACATCCAAACTCCTTAACAAAGGTAGCAAGAACCTCCAACTCCAGTGACTTTCAACTCTAGCCCTGGGCACCAACCAAACAAAATGATTTTATATATTTATTTTTAATGGTATTGGATGTCAAACCCAGGGCTTCATCCAGCCTAAGCAAGCGCTCTGCCAGTGAGCTATCCCTTATTCCTAGAGTGTCATATGTTCATCAGAGGCACAGCCCTCCCTCTTATTTCCAGACCTCTTCTAACCCCATCCCCAACTGGCTTGTTCTTACTCATTCCTTATTTCTGGTTGGCAAGGCCTTTTGTGTGTGTGTGTGTGTGTGTGTGTCAGACAGCCTTTCTTAACCCTGCAAAACTGAATTCCCAGAGTGCCCAGTAATTATTTACTCATTCTGCAGATAGATTTATGTATCTCCCTCTGCCAAGGACTGCTAGATATTGGGTTACAATGGTGAACAAGATGGATTCCTTTCCCAATGGAATTTACCTTTTTTCCATGGACTTAAGAAAGGAAATAACAGGGGAACTATGGGTTTTAAAAGAATCTAGGAAGTCCTTTCCAAGGAGTTGATATTTCAGTGGAGGCCTTAAAGATAAGAATGATTTAGCCTTGCAAGAGAAGAGGATTACAAACAGAATGAATAGGATACATAACAGCCTGAGGCTGATGACATGAGCTTGACATTTTTGTGTTTAGGAACCTAAGAAAAGATCAGTGTAACTGGAACTTATTCAGGAAGGCCTCTTGAATGAGGTGAGTCTGGAAGGATGGGTAGAAAGCAGATCATGCAGTTAGACGACTAATTCAGCAGCATAAGCAGGAGTTGATGGCGGTTTGGATTATGGCGGTGGCGGAATATATGAAGGAAATGAATGATGGTTTCTAATATGGAAATAGACTCAAAAAGTACTGATGGTGTGATGTGGCACATGAGGAAAAAGAGGAATGAAAGACTTCTAGCTATCTGACCTTACTGACTGGTTAGAAAGTAGTACCATTTACTGAGATTGAGAAAATTTCATGGAAAGAGGTTTGAGAAGAAACTTAAAAATTCAGATTGTTCCCTGTTAATCCTCAAGATGTCTGTGAGATATCCAAATACAGTGAGCACTCAGGTAAGCAGTTGCAGTATGGAAATCTGAAGCTTGCATGTATTTTTTACCTTAGTATCATTTCATTGATAGTTATTCATTGAGCCAACAGATTATAAATTCCTTGAAAAAAAGAGCCTGTGTTTTCTGTCTCCAACTCTGTCCCCTCTCCATCCCGGTCATAAATGCCCCCTTAAATGGTGGAATGAATGGACACTGTGTTGTACTCCTTAAGATTTTATTGGTTAGTGTTTTTAAAAATATTTCACCTTTCACTGGAGGTTTTGCTTTTTGTGCATTTTATTTTTGATCTCCTACCTGCCTCTGCCTTCCCTTTCTAGAATGTTCATGTTAATGTCCATAAAGTATTTCCTAGAGAGTTGTTACCACTTCTTTTAGAAAAATTTTAGACAAAATATGTGC
Organism: Sciurus vulgaris; assembly: GCF_902686455.1. Taxonomy (NCBI): domain Eukaryota; kingdom Metazoa; phylum Chordata; class Mammalia; order Rodentia; family Sciuridae; genus Sciurus; species Sciurus vulgaris. Next base: position 80,237,018 of record NC_136472.1, read on the forward strand.
CCTTGAAGGAGACCATTAGATGGTGTTAAGAAAAATATTCAAAGTAGCTACCCTTCCCATAGTAAGGCTTCTTGACTTGTAATATGGGAATTCTAAGAGCAACAAGGTGACATAGGACATAGGTTTTCTTGAAAGGCGTGAACAGTTTCTGATTTGTTCTGTTTGATTTGTTTTCTTTTATAGTGCTAGGGATCAAACTCAAGGGCTTCATGCACTCTAAGCAAATGATCTACACGGAGCCACACCCATTGCCAGTGTGAACTATTTGGGGAGAAATGAAGGGAAGAAAAATTAGTCATACCTCCTTTTCCTTGTGTCTTTAGAACTGGGGACAAGTTTACTAAAGAGGTAATTTTATCTTTGGGACAGCCTTAAAACAAATAGTTAAGTATGATACTTGAGCAAACAGTACAGTGAACTAGAAATACCGGTGCATTGTCAGAAGGCCTGAGTTTCAGACCTGATAACCACCTGCATCTTGACCTTTAATTAGCCACTTAATTTAAATTCTCTGAGTGGATCAGATGATGAGGTAAAAGCACTGTGTACACTATAAAACAGTCAAAAGAATTTATGAATCCCACTAGATTATAAATTTGAAGATAGTATTCATCACATCTTAACACTTCTTTACCTTCAGTACCATCCCTACATAACAGTTCATATTACTTAATTGAACTTTTTCCTCCAGGATCTAACACTTAATAAGAATTATTCCATATTGTCTAATCTAACCTATTTTAGATTTTCTAATTTAGCCCAAAGGAGGAAAAAAAATAGTTAAGGTTCATTCTAATAATTTAGTAATGAGGGTGTTAAACTGAAAGTTCACACAATAATGGATCACGGCATTAGGGAGAGGGGCAAGAATGGAGGGAGGACTGTATAGAGGGAAAAGAGGAGTGGGAGGGGTGGGGAGAAGGGAAAAAATAACAGAATGAATCAAACAACATTACCCTATGTAAATTTATGATTACACAAATGGTATGCCTTGACTCCATGTTCAAACAGAGAAACAACATGTATCCCATTTGTTTACAATAAAATAAATAAATAAATAATGGATCACAGCCAAGAATTGCAAAGTTAACTGAAGGGAACTGAACTGATAACAAGGCTTGGGATATGACTATTACCATGTTAATCCCAAGTGTTTTCACTCTCAGACAGTCTCAATGGCTAGACAGTGATTTTTAAACATGTGCAATTAAGTGGCCATTATCTGGGAACTTGTCAAAAATTTGAATTCTTGGCTCTAATCCCAGACTTCAAGTTGGAACCCAGCAGCATGTGTTTTGTCCAGCATGATTTTGATGCATGCTAGAGTTTTAAGAACTATTTGTCTAGCATGAAAATGGGATGTAGGGATTTTAATCAATTTGTTTATATATCTGGTCCCATTGACAAACACCATCTTTAGAGTGAAAGGATGTATCAGGCATCAAACTAATTCTGTTAAATAAAGCCTAGTTTATCATTGGACTCAGTGTAGTTATACTCCTCAGAAAAAATACAAATTTTTGATATGTCCCTTCCTTGTGACAGTAATTTTTCATGATAAATTAGTGGGGCATTTTTTGAATTACTGTACCTCCTCATGTAGTCTCACCAAAAAGAGAGAAAATAAGTATTCATTAGAAATGCACCATAGTGTGTCCATCTGGTCCCCACATATTTTAATAAGATCATAGTCTTCATTCTTGGACAATGACCTGCAGAATATGTAGGCCTTCAAAACAAAGGCCAAATGAGACCTAATTAGTTCCTACGAATCTGCCCTAACACTTGTGCTTTTCTCCCTCTTTCCCTCTTAACCTTATTTCTAATTTTATGTGTGAGAGATTAAGAACTGATGTTTTCTTTGTATGTTTTAGTTCCCTACCTAATATTTTATTATATTGATTTTTCTAATTATAAAAGTGATACATTTAGAAAATACTTTAAATGTTTAAAGGAGATTAAAAGTACCTTTAATAGCTCCACAGTGAGAGAAAGTAGTTTTTCTTAAAAAGATCTATATTTTCCTAATCTCTCTCCCCATCCCCTTGAAGCAAAAACTTGATCAATCCCCTTGTTATTTTTCTCATAGTACTATATACATTTCTTTTATGTAATTTCCACGATTGCAGTTAATTTTTTTTGTTTGTGATTGTCTTTTAATGTTTGTCTCTTGCCCTAGACTGTAACTAACTAGTAACTAGGAAAGCTGTCTGTTGTCCCTACTTATGCTATCAGCAATTGGCGTTTACCAGCGGCACAACAAATAACTGATAAATATAGTGAGCTTACTAAATTGGAATATGGTTTGCTAACTGAGGTGGAGCTGAAAGAAATGTAATACTATATCTCCATCCTTCACAATAAAATTGAGGAAAAAGATAAATTATAGGATATACCACATATAAAATTGTCCCCAAGTCTGTCATACTAAGGTACTATATTGTAAAACTACTGTATATATCCCACATACAAATAGGGTATTTGAAAACTATATGTAGGATTTTTTAATATTTGGGAAAATGTGTTTTATATTAATGGCATATGGCAAAACTGTGGTTGAAGACTAGGAAAACTGAAAATTATAAAGAATGTTAATAACTAAAATTCATATTGATAGTTTTTGAACTTGGTACTGGAGATTTAAAAAAAATGATCCTCTGGTCCTGGAAAAGAACATATGAAACAGATCAATTTACTGTGATGTGGTAAGTGATAAAGTAGAATCACTTAATTTGGGAAAGCTTCCTGGAGAAGAAAACCGCTAAGAATCTTAAAAATAGCATTAACTAGGAGAATGAAAAAGCATTTTAGGCAGAGAAAAGAGTGAAAAACAGCAAAGGCAAAGAAATAGGAAACATTCCACTGGGGCAAGAAGCAAGGAACACTACTCAGGTGACTTTTGTGTTCCCTTTAGTATAAATTACTAGCACATAAATATCAAGGAAGAGAGTCAAGAAAAAAGGCATTAGGGAGATTAGGTGCCTGTCTTTATGAAACTTTCAGATTAGTGGGAGGTAGCACAAAAGTAAGTAAATGCATATTTAGGAAGATTATAGAACATGACTGGTACTATGAAGGATAAAGCAGGCGATGTCATCTAAAGCAAAGGAGGCAGTGCCTACTTGATGTAAGGTGGAGCTCTCAGAGGGAATCACATTAAAGTTGAAGCAAAGGAGCTATGCTCAGTACTGTGGAAAAACATTCTAGACAAAAAAACAATAAGCATAAAAGCTTGAAAAGGCAAATTGTTTGGTATATATGAGGAAAAGAAAGCAGGCCAGCATGGCTTGAAATGCAGTGATGAACAAGGAGACTGACAAAGTCACTGAGCTCAGGGAGTTGGGCAAGGGCTGAATGATCCAGAACCTCACCAGCTATTGTAAAGATTTGAGGCTTGGTTCTAAGTAGCAGGTTTTTAAGCCACATTTTCAGAATAGACATTTGCTCTATTTTATTTGCCATAGCCCACTGATGGATACTATGTTATATACCCTCTGGATCTGGATTTTGGAGGAGATAGAAAGGAAATGCCTTTGTTGATATATATTCCATCATTTGTTGCATTTTAAGGAATCTGAGGTTTTAATAATAATGGCATTTTTGTGACTTTTTTCTTCCATTTCCTTTTATCAATATCACATATTACTACTTTATTCTTAGAAATTGCCATGTGACCTAAAAAAATAACAAAACCCAGGGAATACCTGCCTGCTTTTGGTAGAATTTTATATCCTAGTTGTGTATACCAAATCATTAATATATAAATGTTAGGTCGGTTTCAGGCGGCTGGAGGAGGGGGCAGGGCATCAGGCAGCCCCACTCGCCAAAGAATAACCCATCAGACGTCAACAGATAAACCCTAACATTATCTGCAACCGCCTGTCAGTCAGCAGAGCCCCCAGCCAGTCCCAGAAGGGCACAAGTCCCAGAAGGGCACAAGCCCCTGCAGGGCCTCCAACCAACCCCAGGAGGACACTAAACCCTCAAGCCTTCCCCCTACTATCCCAGTCTTTAAAACACTGCCCAGCTGATTTGTGCCCGGCTTCCCGGCCCTTTACTCTGGCGGCAGGTGAACCTCTTTCCAGTGCTGATCCCAAAAAAGCTTTTGTTCAGCCGCTCACGGTCTGACTCCTTTTTGTCCACCCGCATCAGACATCACAATAAGCCGGGAGGGGGGATTTTTAACTCTTTTTAATAACAGATCATCGATTTACGTGGGATTTTTTGTTGTTTTTATTTTTGCAAGTTTCCATCTATTTGCCTTGGGTGGCAATACTTTATTTTCACAAAAATACTGTTTTTACTGATGACAGTATTAATATCAGTGTAAGATCTCTTTCACATTTGACGTGGTGGTGCACATCTGTAATCCCCATAACTTAGGAGTCTGAGGCAGGAAAATTGTAAAGTTTGAGGCCAGCCTTGGCAACTTATTGAGACCCTCTGCGGCTTAGCAAGGCCCTGTCTTCAAAAAATTAATAAATAAGGAAAAAGAATTAGGGATGTAGCTGGTGGTAAAGAGCTCCTGGATTCAATCCCTATTCCCTGCACCCTCTCCCTTCCAAAGTTGCCACATTTATTTGTAATCATCTTATGAAGAGCTGTACCTGAAGGATTCCATTATGATTTTTAAACTGATGATTTCTACTTTGTCAGAATTTGCTGATGCAGTCTCAGAAACGGTTCCACTCATTTTCAGAACTGAAAGCTTTTACCATGTGTTGAATGAAGTTTATTATAGTTTTATCTCAAACATGTACAGAGACCTTTATTTCAGAGCATTTTTATACTGTAAATAAGCTAATCATGAAAAAATTGGTAAGCAAACTAACATTTGGATTTTAAAAGAAAAGGATCTTGCTATTTTATTATTTGCTTCTTCGATGTATTTTATACAAGGAATTTTAAAAAGTCACCTTGAGCTCTCCTTTGACCATGTAACAATTTGTTTTCTATTTACTAAGGCTAAGGTCCCTTTTTTCTCTTAAAACTGTATAAAACTATACACATTGAAATCTAATAAAGCAATTTTTCAACTGAAAAGAACCATTTTACACCAAATTAAGTTTCTTTAAAAGATTCATGTAGGGCAAGGTATGATAACACATGCCTTCCAAGCTACTTGAGAGGCCGAGACAGTAATTATTTGAACCCATGAGTTTGAGACCAGCCTGGGCAACAATAGGGAGACCCCATCTCAGGGAAAGAAAAAAAAAAAATCATGTAGTATACTTCCTATTAAAATGATAAACACAAGTTCTGTATCTTGTAAGGTGTGAAAGAGCTAAATGCATCTTTCTTAAATTTATTCAAGAATAATATTTGCTTAAGTCACTTTTAAATCTATTTTCTATTAATACTTTAAAATAGAAGAAAATATTTTTCCAATACATTGAGATTTTATCTTATTTTCAAAAGTATAACAGATGATAACTCTTGGCTAAGATTAGTTAAGTGATTTTCCTAAGAAATTAGCGTGGATAGATGATAAAAGGTTTACCATTCATTCCTGTGGCTATTTTGTTTTGTAGGCTACAGTGTGAACGCATGAATAGAAGAAAATTTCTTCTTGCCTCAGTAATTGCTCTTCAGAATTCAAGTTTTATATATCCATCGTGTCAAAGGTGCTTCTCTCGGATAATTTTTGTCTCCAAAAGGTAAAAATAAAGCCTATGAGCATGAGAGAGGAAATATAAGTATACACTGTAAACTTAACTTCTATGGCACAAGGGCAAATAAAGACTAAATTCATCATATGAGGACATTAGAGTCTCTCAGGGATTCTCAGGGCTTGGTTCTCATGTAAATCTCAGAACAGAAGTGGCCAGTAATCCAATTTTTAGAGAGAAGTTTCAAGTTACTGTGAAGTATACTAAGTACCTACCTCTGAAAAAAATAATAATAATAACTTCTCAGAGAGCAAGTCACAATCCTGGTGTAAAATCTTAGCCTACTTCTAGAATATCTCTGGGAATTAAGTAGGGTTTTTTTGTTTTTGCATGACCCCCAAATTATTTTTTAATACAAATAAGTAAATTCCTTGAAAATAGGCTCATACATGTTAAGTTTAGATTTGGGGATACTTGCATAGACTTTACTGGTTAAGTATTCCTAATCCAAAAGTCTGAAATCCATAATGCTCCAAAATCCAAAAGTTTTTGAATGCCATGTCAGTACTCAAAAATTTCAGCTTTTGGAGCATTTTTGGATTTTAGATTTTCTGATTAGGAATGCTCAACCTGTAGTAATTTTTATTGTTTAGCACTAGAATGGTGTTTGGCACAGAAGTCTTTATCATGTTAAATGCAGGCCAAGTATAGCTGGGAGCCTAAGATCCTTCTCTGATCTTTATTAAGTAGAATTGAGAAGTTAGATTTGAAGTTCTTCAAAAATACTTTCTGATGGCGATAAGATAAATATATCCAGTAAGTATCTAATAGTATATAAGTGAGAGTAGTGTGCCAGTAATATTATTTTTTAATTAATTTTTATTGGTTCATATTAGCTATATATAACACTAGAATTCATTTTGACATAATTACAATACATGGAATCTGATTTGCTTCAGTTCAGTCCCCGGTATTTACCCTTACCACCCCACCTCATTTTTATCAGATTTTTCGCTGCCATGACCAAAGGACCTAACAAGAACAATTAGAGGAGGAAAAGTTTATATGAGTTGCAGAGGCTGACTCCATTCTTTCGGGCTTTCACTGAGGCAGACTACCATGGTAGAAGAGTGTGGTGGAGGAAAGCAACTCAAAACATTGTTCCATTGAAAGCAGAGTGAGAAAGTTCTCTTCACCACAACAAAATATAAACATAAAGGCGCGTCCCCAGTGACATACCTCCTCAAGCCACACCCTACCTGCTTTCAGTTACCAGTTAATCCCTATGAGGGAATTAATTCACTGATTGTATTAAGGTTCTCACAACCTGATGATTTTACTTCTAGACCTTCTTGCATTGTTTCACACATGGGCCTTTGGAAGACACTTGCTGCAACCTGCCCAGCCACACCCTAGAAACCTGTAAGGGGCAATGGGGGTTTAAGAAAGACCCAATCACTTACAAAGAGAAAGCTGGGACCAGGTGGGACACAGACCTCTGATGGAGGAACAGTGACCCAGACCTAGCTCAGCACGTTTATTATATAGGGTCTCACAGTCAGGAAGTTAAAAGTATAGGGACATTGTTCTTTGTGCACTAAAAAGTTACAGAACTAGAAACATTTTTGTAGCTATTCTACTGTTACAATGCTAGGAACTTCCTGTCATTTCCTGCTGCACCCAAGAAGCCAACTGTCCAGAGTTTCTGCAAAGCAGACAGGCTTAAAGGTTGCAGCACTTGCAATATAATTGCAATTATCTTATTATACTCAGAATTCTCTATTGCCAGCAAGTGTCTGAGCTCAAGGTCAAGATTGTTATTGTTCCCTAGCTTGGCACGGAACTTCCTCATGCAGAGCTTTACCATAGCTCCTGAGCAATCTTGTCCTGCACCTTTGCACAGAATGTTCCCAGAGCAAAACGCAACCACAGTTCCAAAGCAGTCAAAGACCATGATCCAAGTCACTGCTCTCGACAGATACCTAATAGCTAAACCATAAAGCCTTCCAACCTCTCTTCCCCTTCCTCTACTGATCTTTTTTTTTTTTTTTTAATATTTTTTTAGTTGTTGATAGATCTTTAGTGTACTCATTTATATGCAGTGCTGAGAATTGAACCCAGTGCCTCACACATGCTAAACAAGCACTCTATCACTGAGCCACAACCCCAGCCCCATACTTTACTGATTTTTCTGCCAGGAATATTCTCAACTAGTCTTTTTCTCTAGTTAACATCAAATAGGGAGGTGGAGAAAGATTAGCAGTTCTAATTCACATCTAGGATCGAGGTCATCCTTGCAGTAGTTATCACTATTCCTTTATTTACCACTCAAGTTCTCATTTGTAAGCTCTGAGAGGAAGACCCTGTTTGTGTGATTCTTCATTAAATCCTTGGCATCCAGCCTAGGACTTAGTTCATAGAAAATGCTCAACAAATGTTTGTTAAATAAATGAATAAATGGCAGCATGATATTGTCTAGGTTGTCTTAGGGTCACCCATTTTCAGGCTTCTAACTATCATTTGAAGCAACTAAAAGCCACAGACTATTTGTCTTATTGAAATGTATTCTTAGAAGCAGCATGGTATAATGGAATGATTTCAGGCTTCTGATTTGTATGACTTTGGGCAAGATATTTAACTTCCGTGAGTCTATTTAGTAGAGGTAATGCACAGCAATCTCCTAATACATTTTATGACATAAGGATTTCCAAAATATTAATCATTGTTGTAAAAAAATCTCTAAGTATACTTTACCTATTGCAGTATATCATGATGATTAAAAGCATAATTCTCTATAAAGTCCCGGAGCCAGCGGTGAGCTCCGGCCCGCAGGCAGCTTCGGGGACCAGGACAGGGCAGCCAGGGACTTCCCCAAGCAGCCCTGCTCCCTCCAGCGGCAGGCACCTTTCAAGGCTAGCTTCTCAGAGCAGACTGCCCAATGAGAGCCTTTCCGCACAGAGCCAGCTCCAAGCCCTGGAACCAGTAGCGGGCTAGGGGCAGCTTTCTTTGGAAGCACTGCATTATCAAGTTCCTCCAAGACTTCAGGCTACTGAAGGCTGGGAGGTGATATACTGGAAATCTCCAGGGACACTATAAGCCAATAGAGGAAATCTGCAATATCTCAGAGTCCCACTGACATCTGACCAATATGAGAAAACTAGGGAAGAAAATGTCCCAAACAAACCTAGATACTATATCAATAAAATCCAATGACAGCACAGCAGAAGAAATGTCAGAAAGGGAGTTCAGAATGTACATAATTAAAACAATCATGGAAGCAAACAAGGAGATGAAAAAGCAAATGCAGGCATTGAAGGAGGAGATGAAAGAACAAAAGCAGGCATTAAATGATTGCACCAATCAACAGTTAGAAGAGCAAATACGGAAAGCAAGAGATCATTTCAATAAAGAGTTAGAGATACTGAAAAAAAAAAACACCAGAAATCCTTGAAATGAAGGAAACAATAAACCAAGTTAAAAACTCCATAGAAAGCATAACCAATAGGATAGAACACCTGGAAGACAGAATCTCAGACAACAAAGTTGACCAAACAGAGAAGATGGTAAGAAATCATGAACAGAATCTACAAGAATTATGGGATATCATGAAAAGGCCAAATTTAAGAATTATTGGGATTGAGGAAGGCACAGAGAAACAAACCAAAGGCATGAACAATCTATTCAATGAAATAATATCAGAAATTTTCCCAAATCTGAAGAATGAAATGGAAAATCAAGTTCAAGAGGCTTATAGGACTCCAAATATACAAAATTACAACAGACCCACACCAAGGCACATTACTATGAAAACACCTAACATACAAAATAAAGACAGAATTTTAAAGGCCACGAGAGAAAAGAATCAAATTACATTCAGGGGGAAACCAATAAGAATATCAGCAGATTTTTCAATCCAGACCCTAAAAGCTAGAAGGGCCTGGAACAACATTTACCAAGCCCTGAAAGAAAACGGATGCCAACCAAGAATTTTATACCCAGCAAAATTTACTTTCAGATTTGACAACGAAATAAGATCCTTCCATGATAAACAAAAGCTAAAGGAATTTACAAAAAGAAAGCCGGCATTACAGAACATTCTCAGCAAAATATTCCATGAGGAAGAGATGAAAAACAACGATGCAAATGAGCCACGGGAGGAACTAGCCTAAAGGAGTAACCAAATAAAGGAGAAACCAAATCATGTCAAAAAACAAAAATGAGTCCAATGACTAGGAATACAAATCATATCACAATAATAACCCTGAATGTTAATGGCCTGAACTCATCAATCAAAAGACATAGACTGGCAGATTGGATTAAAAAGAAAAATCCAACAATATGCTGCCTGCAAGAGACTCATGTCATAGAGATATCCATAGACTAAAGGTGAAAGGATGGGAAAAAACATACCATGCACATGGACACAGCAAAAAAGTTGGAGTATCCATCCTCATTTCAGATAATGTGGACTTCAAGCCAAAACTAGTCAGAAGGGATAAAGGAGGACATTTCATACTGCTTAAGGGAAGCATAAATCAGCAAGACATAACAATCATAAATATCTATGCCCCGAACATTGGCTCAGCCACATATGTCAAACAAATCCTTCTCAATTCCAGAAATCAAATAGACCACAACACAATAATACTAGGCGATTTTAACATACCTCTCTCACCACTGGATAGATCTTCCAAACACAAATTGAATAAAGAAACCATAGATCTCAATAACACAATCAACAATTTAGACTTAACGGACATATATAGAATATACCATCTAACAAAGAACGAATACACTTTCTTCTCAGCAGCACATGGATCCTTCTCTAAAATAGACCATATTTTATGCCACAAAGCTACTGTTAGCAAATACAAGAAGATAGAGATACTACCTTGTTCTCTATCAGATCATCAGTTATGTTTTATAAAAATGTGTTCTAGTTAACCATGTAGTGGGTTTATTATTTTTTAATGTATTAATGAAAAGATAAAATATGAACAATAAGAAATATAGATACTATGCATTATAGTGCAAAACACTTTTATGTTAATTATTTTAAGATTTACTAGGAATTTTACATTAGACCTCAATGCATTATTAATGCATAACCTTTAAAAAATTCTAATGCATATTTAAAACAATTTATTTCACTAGAGGTTGGTACTAATGAGAAGTGGTTTTATCCTCCTAGTGAGTCAGTTCCCTTTATTCTTTGACCAGCCTACAGCACAGACTCCAGAATATTTCAGTTCAGTTACATTAATTGATTAGTACAGATTCATCCTCAGTGTGACAAAAAAATAATTAGCGCCAATCTATGATGGTGAATCCAAAATACCTTATGTTAAGGCTTTGTTGGATAAGTTACTGGAGAGATAAGAATTTTATACTCCCTCTAGTGGCTGTCTGACAGCAGTCAAATTTATACAGCTATCTGTAATATTACTTTCTTTTTGTACTTTGTCTGTTTTAAACCAGATCACTAACAACATGAAGAAAAAACAAAGCTGTAGTATATTACCCATTACCATAATGTGTTGTAAAGGGTCAGTTTCCCAAACTTAGAACATAAAAAATGGAAATCAGAGTTATATTATTGCAAACTAGAAAAGAGGGAAATACTAAATAGAAGTATAATCACCACAATGTTGTTATTATTTTTTAATGTATTAATGAAAAGATATAATATGTTTAATACGAATCATAATATTATGAGGGAAAAAGCAGACCAGTACATTCGCTTGGCAAGACTTATTCTGTACTCTTCATTTAATTTTTCTCATTTTATCCTTCCTCAGGCCTTTACAGATAAGGTACTCCAGATTTCAGGAATATAGTAACTATCCCAAGAACAGACAGCAACAGTTACACTTTATGTATACTTTTTGACTAGAAAGCCTTAGACCACAATTGCACATTGTCATGAAAATGAGTTAAATCCCCTGGGTTTTCCTATATCTAATTTTTGTAATCTGATCAGTTTTAATATATTCCAGTGGATTAAAGACAGTAAGATGAATGCAATTAGTTAAGTACTTTAGGTATATATATTTAAAGATTACGTGTTAGTCGTATCCTCTCTCATGTGTACACACACAGTTATCATTAGTTTCCTATCAGTTTGGTATGCATTTCTGTCAGTTTGGTACTGCTTAATTTGAATCACCAAAGCTAGCTATTAGGAACAGAGATTCAAAACAAGTTGATCATAAGTAGTTAAAGAAGAATGAATGTAAATTACTAGTAGTACTTCTGTGAGAACTATTATTTAAAATTTTTACTTTTCTTGGTTTTTGTCATATGAAAAAAATATTTAATGAAAATTTCTATACTCCTTTTTTCCCCCACTCTTTAGGTCTAGTTGTCCAAAATGTGGCTGTACTAGTGAAGCTGAAAATGCCAATTATAGGTATAAACTCTCCTTGAAAGTTGCAGAATCAAACAAATTATATGCTATTACTGTATTTGGAAGCTGCTTAGATACATTTTTTGGTCTGACTGCCACTGGTTTGCACAGGTAAGAATATTTAAAGCATTTTTCTGACTGCTCCTTTAGTCTGCCAATAGAATATGAAGATAAGTGTTTTAAGGTAAGGTAGTATACTTAATAAAAAGATAATTTTTTAACCTCAGATCATCATTTTCCTTAAAAGATACTCAAGTGAGAAAAGGAAGATACTTATCCCAGAAGTCTATATACCATATTAATGTTATACCAGGTTTCTTTCATTCAGGATAACTAAGCTATTAATTAAAGTATTAAATTATAAAACTAATCCAAGATAGAGAAACTTAGATAAGAAAATAAATTAATTTCAAACTGAAGGATGATCCATATTGAGGTTAATATTCAGGTGTTAAAGGACCTATGAGGCAGGAGAAACTATTTGAGGGAATATTTGCATATCAGAAGTTGAAATTTTGTCATTTCTTTCATTTGCTTTATAACTTCATCTGCATAGACCTACAAAAACATAATTCTGAAAAAGGAAGATTTGTGTAAGCAACTGAACATTTGCCCTTTGCTTACCCCTACCCCCAATCACTTGTCAGAAGAAATCTATTCCATGTTTTATAATTGAGGGCAAACTGATTTAGAAAAAGGGGCACTAGAGGGACCATAGCCAGAATTGTCAGGGAAGAGGAAAGGCTGGTACCCCCCACTGTTGCCTCTGTCTTTCCCTAGTATAATTACTGGACCTGGTGATTAGACAAATACATGCTTTATTCACACTGGATACATTGGAGTTTTGTAGGGTTTTTACTTTGTCTTTCTATATTATGGGAAAACTATAGAGAACAAAATGCTTAGGTCATAAAGCTACTGGTTTTTTCAGTATGTAACTGTAGTTTCCAGCCACGTTTTCAGACCAATTGTGTCTTCTAATGTTATTGCAAATTATAATCTCCAAGTTCTTTTCTTTACATTTTTTATTTTCTTTCTAGGTACATTCAGGATCATAATAAGATCCCGGAAACACTGGGGAGTGATATAACTCAGAGCCTGTTAACTGAAGCTGTGGAAACTTGTTTTGTTGGACAAAGCTTTATTTTTGGAGTGACGGTAATTGATACTTTCTTTTCTTTTTAGAATTTTGTTGTAGTGAAATGCTTTGAATTTTCTAAATAGTTTTTAGGAGTTATATAAATTTGAAGGCCTGTAGAAGCACTTTATACTGTATAAATATAGCCTATAGAAGATCTGTTTAAACATCATATGTTACAACTTCCTCTTTCAAATGACAGTAAAGCACAGTTCAAATGCTTTCAGAAGTTTAGAAATTTATTATGAATTCAGAAAACTCTTAGGTGTTTTGTATTTATTTCACTCTCAAAATTTTCTCAAATTATATGGTAAGACTTTCATCAGTGTTCTAGTTTTAAATTCTATCATATGTATAAGGAGAAGGAGGGAACAACATTAAAGGCAAAGTATCTCAGTGTTGATAAGACCATTAAAAAGAATGGTCTTAAATAATTATAAAAGAACCTGTAGAAGGAGTAAAAGAATGAACGGACTCAGAAGGAGTAATGTACTGTCTTAACTACAACCGAAGGGAACAAAGAGAAATTTTGTCAACACTGGAATCAGGAGTTTAAAAGAAGGAATAGAGCACTCTACAACTGAGCAGTGAGAAATACCCAGAAAAAATAAAACCAAGAGATACAGAGCTTTACTTTGTTAAAATCTTGGGTTTGACTCTTCTCTTTTCTTCCTCTTTTTTTCTCTCCCAAATAGAGTGGTAGCTAACATTTATTAAACAACTCATGCTAAACAGTAATTCTCTGTTTTATTCTTGTTTAATAAATGAGAAAACTAAGGCTTAGGGAGGTTAAATAAGTTGCTCAAAGCTCTAACACTGCTAGTAAATCCTGGAACTAGGATTTGAAGAAAAATCTTTCTATTCCAAAGTTTATTCCTTTTGTATGTTCTATTCTGATTGGAACACTATAGGAAGTGAAAATAGAGGGGGTAAGGGTTATATTTGTATCTGCTTTAACCTTTTAAGTCCCTGTTTATTATTTGAGCCAAAGGAGGAACACTTTATTTTCATTTTAATTTATTTACTTCTTTCACAGAATTTTGAAAAACAATATGGAAATGGTTCAGATTCTAGTAACTTTTTACCACAGTGCCATGGCTACAAAGGAGAAGTCAGAGCACTAGTAGCTTGCCAGATTCTTCTACCAGACCCCCATGTTGCAGGCTTCACTGTCATCGACTACTTTCATCAGCTTTTGCAGACTTCCAATTTCAGGAAACTTCAGTGTGCCTTCCAGGAACCTAATAGTCACTTACTTGCTTTAGATCATTCAAATAGTGATCTCAGCAGCATAAATGGCTCTGACAGCACTACATATTTTTCAGAGCCCCACAGCCGAGATAATTTTACAAGATTCTGGCAGCCATCACTTGAACTTACTTCCATTGTTTCACCACTAACAGATAATGATGATTTCTCAGCTTCAGAACAAAGCGTAACCATTGGTACTCTTCATCAAAACCGGAAGTGCCGCTCCTTTGCAAAGATTTCTGGTTCTAGCAATTGCTGTGATCCCATTCAGGGTTCATGGAGCCTCATTTCATATATGGATAAAAAGAGTACAGCAGAAAAGTCGAATGAAGAACTTGACTTTCAGGCTAATCAACTGAGTGCAGTTCATAGCAATTGTGAAATTGGAGTCACTGATTTTAATTTAGTCCCTTTGAAAATACAAGAACTCCATGAGTCAAGTAATGCAGAATCCTTCCACAGTGCAGTGAAAATTAAAAATAGTTATTCTCAGAGTGAGCTATACTGTTATCCACATAATAATGTAAATACCACCACTAGCCTTCAAGATATACCAGCATATTGTCCATCTTCATCATTTAGACCTGGGGAGAGAGCTAGCAATTCCCATGATTGTGACCCTATGATTTGGGATGATCTGCCATTCTCTGAAAGCCTGAACAAATTTCTAGCAGTTGTTGAAAGTGAGATTACTATTACCCAAACAGACACCAGGAATAAGAAACATGATGTAGATAATAACACCAGTAAATTCTATACAGACCACAGCAGGTTATATGTGACCCCCCAGAGAACTGCTGGAACCCTGCATACACCACCTATAGTTTTAAGATCAAAACACGCAGTCAAAACACACTGTAGCAAAGATAACTTCTTTTCCAACTGTGAAGCAAATCTAAGTCCTGTTATTCAAAAGGAGACAGAATCAAATAACTCAGCAGAGGTTGTCTCTAGAAGCAGTAATAGAAGAGATACTTCAGAATATTTTCTCCTGGACCCTTATCTTTCAACTCTGCTTCCATCTTCAAAAGATTTAGAAACAACAGTTAAAAAGACTATCAGAATTCTACCACAGAAGGATGAAATTTCACTTAGGCCCGATACTTTAGAGAATGACCATTTTTATCTCAGTATCAAATATTTTAGTGGAGAAAAGTCACTTTCAGAAGTGAATGAAAAGTTGACAGCTTCATGTTCTAAAAAATACAATGATGTTTCTGATGTTTGCAAATTAGAAAACAAACGACTTTATAGGTGGCCAAAGAACCAAGGTGACAGTTTTACAGTTTGTAAGAAACTTACATATCCTTTAGAAACTCTTTGTAATAGTACAGATACATTGAAAGAAACGCCTTTTGGACATATTGATAATAACTTAACACAAATCTATTCTCCTGATCATGAAGGTAGCTACAATGCGTCTGCTGATCTCTTTGATGATATTGCTAAAGATGTGGCCATTGCAACAGAAATTATCCAAAAACCACAGGATATTTTGTTACAGTGTGAAACATCTTTGACAGAAAATCATCTTGCAGAGCCTGATTTTTCAGGAAGATCACTTTCTGAAAATTCTAGCCAGACTTCACAAAAATTACCCTTACAAAGCACATCTACCTCTAAGTATCTGAGAACATACTCTCCTCTGCCTCATTTTCAGTCAGATTCAGAATGTGACCTTGAAGATAGCCAAGACTTTGTTCCATGTTCACAGTCAACTCCAGTTATAGGATTCCACCAAAGAATTCATGGGAGAAATGAAGCTTTCCACAAATTGCCTGCCTTGTATTCAGATCTTGATGCTAACCATGAAAAAATAAGGATTTCTCCTGAAAATGACAAACAGCAAGCCATCCCAAGCTGTTCAAAACACATGAAAATACGTAGCAAAAAATTCAGAAGCCCTATTATATCTAGTATTACACAGTCAGAGATGTTCAACAACTGTAATATTGCTGAGTGTCTTGAAACTGATATTGATGAATGGGTCCCTCCTACCCCAAAAAATGATTCGCTTGGATTCCAAGTCATGGGTCTAAGAAAGTGCTTTACTGCCCATAATTCTCCTGACCAAAAAGAGTTACCAAGAAAGAAATTAAAACATGTCAAGCAAAGAACTGATATATTTTTAGTTAAGAAAAAGTCAAAGAATATGTTTACAGAAATAGTTGCAAAACAGAAAACTCCTGAATATAACTGTAAACAGCCAGGCTGGATTTCCAAAGAGTCAATTCTCGGACATGATTTTTTTTCGGAAATCAAATGTTGCCTTCCATCTGAAGTGTCTGAAACTAAAAGTACTTGGTCACCTGAATTGTTTTCATAAAAAGTCACCTGAACTCAATTCTTCAACTGTTAAATAAAGGTAAATCTGTTTGGAAACTTTTTCCTCCAGTGGCATGGAAAGCATTCTTTACAGTTTGACCACTCTGAGAAAAGTAAATAAAGGAACTGTACTGGGTCTTTTAAAATGTAAAGGCATATTTTCCCCAGTGTTTTATTGGGCACTTTATCTTGTGCTGATAATAGCATGGAATATTGTTAATTTTGCTTTTTAAAAGTATTTGTTACAATCACATGTACAGCCAGAAATAAAACCTTTGCAAACCAAACAAAATCTTAATTGTTCAGCTGAGATCAGGTATTTTCTGATCTGAGATTTGTAATGGGTATTACACACATAGATGTTGTGTTGGGAGCATGAAATAGAAGTGGTTAACCTAGCAAACGTTTGAGAGCCTTAACCTAATCAATGCATTAGTCACTTGAATGGATTAACTGGGTGGTAACTACAGGCAGGTATTGTGTGGCTGGAGGAGGTAAGTCACTGGAGGCATCCCTTTGGAATATAGATTTTGTCTGTGGTGAGCAGAGCTCTCTACTTCCTGGTGCCATGTCCTGAGCCACTTTTTTCTACCATGCTTTTCCACCATGATGTTCTGCCTCACCTTGAACCCAGAGCAATGGAGCCCACTACCTATGGACTGAGACCTCTTAAACTGTGAGCCCTAAATAAACTTTTTCTCCTCTGAAACTGTTCTTGTTAGGTCTTTTGATCACAGTGGCAGAAAAGCTGACTAAAACAGTTTCCTTTGTCATTTCTCACAGAAAATGATTCCAAACCTTCACACTCTTTATGCCACCAAGCTATTGCTAGTCTTTTCTCACTTCATGACGGGTATTGAGATCACTTGGTATTCTCTCAACTTCCCACACCATACCTACAATTTTCTATATCTGTAGTCTCCCATAAGTTCTTTCCTGTAGTGTAAGAAAATGATGAGCACCATCTTGGTACTAATCTTTTTGTACTGTTATACAATTACATTCATCTTTCTTGGGATCTTATACCAGATATTCCCTCCTTGCTCACCTACCCCCTAGCTTTTTATTTTGATAATTTGAAATAGAACAGCTAAAAGAATACTACAATGATACAGCATTAGATAATCATACCATCTATTCAATTATTTTAAAATCTGCCTTTTCTATATGCATATTTCCTTTCTCTGTATATATATGTATACATGTGCATATGTATAAAATTATATATATATATATATATACACAAGTATATATGTTTTTGGTGGACTGTTTAAAGATAAGCTGCAGATAGGACTTTTTATCCCCAAATAGTTCTGCATTAATTTTCTTAGAAAGGCTTCTCTCTTTAGCCACAGAATTATCACATTCCTTATTTTAATTTGATCTCTGAACTTCCTCTATTTCTAAGATATGTTTTCATGGTTTCTGATTTCTCTTAATTTCTGCTCTTTAATCAGGTATCACCATAGGACAATTTTTTTTCAAAGCCTTTGTCTCATTTAATTAAAAATATTTTAAAAATTTATGAGCCCAAGTAGAGTGGTTTATCAGTGAAGATTTAGAGTAATGAGTAGAAAAGAGGTGCTTTTTTTATTTGTAGATGACCCAATGCCTTTATTTTATTTATTCATTTTATGTGGTGGTGAGGGTCAAACCAGGTACCTCACCTGTGCTAGGCAAATGCTCTACCACTGAACCACAACCCCAGCCCAAAAAGAGGTACATGTTTATTGTCTAATCTGTGTGTGCAATAATTCTTAATAAACAGACATCTCCAGAACTAGGAACTATTTTGTTCTTTTTGTTACATGCAAATTTCATATCTCCCTCTGCAATAAGAGTAGTAATACTGTTAGGATTCACAATGCCATTACTCTTCAGAACCTGTTGGTATTGAACTGTATAGTTCTGCAGTTCCCCAATACCATTATTTAATGCTGATTACATTGTTTATGATGGTGCATTCATTGTACAACTGATAATACTGTCTTGCAATGAATCTCTCAAAGTGAATTAACTATATGTCACTAATGATTACAGAAAATGCAAGTTGTACCCAGAGTATGCAGGAAAGTGAGTATTTCATCTTCTGGTCATATATTTATTATTTGGGCTTTTGTAACATAAGCACTGGACACATTCCAGCTATTCCTTCTCAAACTTTTTAAGCTATAATCTGCGTTCCTAGACTGATCTCTTTCAGTGTTTGCAAGAGGCCTGTGGGTGGAGCAAGAAGAATGGTTTCCTTTGTGCAAGGAATGTCCATTCCTCCGTCAGGATGGCTTAAGCCCAGACCCAACACAATATTATCAGTTGAAAACAAGAAAGGACATTGGAAACCCACTAGCATTATGGAATAACAGTTTCAAAGGGTCAGGCTGTGATATGGAGTCCTCAGACCTAGGAAACAGATTCAGGAACTCTGTGGCTCAGTTCACATTTCATTCTGCCTGGTCCATGTTCACCACAGGGCAATCAGAAATCCTCTATGCTCACAGGGAACCCATTCACCATATCCCAACTCTATACAGGAGTACATGCTAATAGGACCTTCTCAACCAAGTGTGCATGATGCTCTGTGACCACAAATCCCTGTCTGACAAGGCTGAGGCATCTCTCACCTTGCAGAACATCGTGACAACTCCACCAGTATCACGCAGGGCACTCAGATTTTGAGCCTGGCAGGTGGAAGAAGATGCAAGATGCAGTAGGATAAAGACATGCTTTATTTAGTCCACAGTGGTAACAATTTGCAGCTTCAGATCTAGCCCCCAGCCAGTTCCATTTTTGTCCCCTTTTTAACCCCTAGTCTTTTCCATAGGCCCTTTTTATGTGCAGGCCAAAGAAGGCATACTGCCAACAGGTTGCATGAGGGGACTCAAGCTCACAAGTTAATGTTTATGACCTTGAGTATATATGCTGAATCAATGTTTCTGTTTTTGACTTACCATAATATAGCCAGTTCTCAGCCCTGACTACACTAAAAACGGCCCACCAGAAGCCTCAGGAAGGGAGCCTAACTATAGCCCTTTTCAGCCTGCCCCAACAGGTGAAGTGACGCCCTCCTGAAATCCTAACTATAGAAGCTGAAGAAGAAGGGTTGCAAATTTAAGGGCAGCTTTGACAACTCGGCAAGTCTCAAAATAAAAATCAAAAGGGCTAGAGACACAGCTCAATGATATAGTACTTGTATAGTATATGCAAGGCCCTGGTTTCAATTCTTAGTACCAAAAAAAAAACAGTCCTCAAAGGACACAAGCACGGTTTGACACAAGATATAAAATCTACAGGAAATAGTATAAGGAGCTGCCACGACCCTCACAGATCAGAATCCATGCACAGGCCCCCCACAACTCAATTCCATCCATCAACATTACCTTGAATACACATTGTGCCCAACATGAGAAGTCACCTAAATGTGTCAACTCCATCCTGGCAACCCAATTGTATGCCATATTGTGAAAGAAATAGTGCATCAGCCGGTGGGAGAGATCTACTCTTCAGACCTAAGATAATTTCATAGGCACAAGTCCCACACCTTCTAAGGGTTTTTGATACATAACCAACATGATGCAGTATGTTGGCAGTTTCTCAAATGGGAGAAATTATACTGTCCCAGGCACAATACTGAGACTTGGAAAATTTCAAGGGAGGTACTTAAGGTAACCAGATTCTATATGGGACCATGTCTGGCCTTAGTTAAAGAGGAAAATTTAGAAAACATTGAGAAAAGCACTCCAAAGCACAAGCCTCCTGAAGAATGGAGTCCTTGACAGTGTCCCTGCTTACCCAAGTCTCCAGGGTACTTTCTGATCATTCCTCCTTATTGCCCTGGACAACCTCCTTTATGCCTGTTTTAAAAGATGACACCTCTTAGTGTTCTATTATTGGTTTTTTTCTACATTTAATCCCTGGTTGAATTCATCCATTTATCTACAGTTACCAGTCATTGGCTATTTAATTCAAATTCTGTCTTCTATCTAGACTTTCTCTGGAGACCAAACTTGTATGTTAGGTTTCTTTAGTCTTCATTTAGGTGAAAAATTTTGTAATTTCTATGTGGTTTCTTTGATTTGTGAATGATTTACAAACTCACTCTCTCTCACTCTCTCTATCTCTCTCCCTCTCCCTCTCCCTCTCCCTCTCTCTCTCTCTCTCTCTCTCTCTCTCTCTCTCTCTCTCTCTCGTGTATGTGTGTGTGTGCACACATGCACAGAGTGGTTTACTGGAGATTGAACCTAGGGCCTCACACATGCTAGTCAAGCACTCTGAGCTATGTCCCCACCCCTTTTTATTTTATTGGAAACAAGGTCTTGCTAATTGCCCAGACTGGCCTTGAACTTACAGACTTAATGCCTCAGCCTCCAGAGTAACCAGGATTATAGGTGTGTGTACCACTGTGCCCACTTGGCCTGAAATTTTCAATTCTCCTGCCTCAGCCTCCCAGGTAGCTGAGATTATAGGCATCTACCACACCTGACTACAAATATGCTTCTTAATTTCCAGCACAATGGATTTATTCTAGTTATCTCTTTGTGATAACTAGATCTCTTTGTTATGATTTCTCCCTACTTCTCTGCCAATTACTGAAAAGGATGTTAAAATCTCTCTCTGACTATAAATGTGTTTCTCCTTTTGGTTCTTTCAATTTTGTCTTTCTTGGTGCTGTGTTATTAGGCACAAATTAAATCTTATATCTCCCACATGTATCTTGCTTATTTCATCATGAAAGTCCCTTTTCATCACAGTGTTTTTTGCTCTAACAGCTAATTGTTATTACTATACTACATTAGCTTAGTTTGGATCTGTATTTGCAATAGGTTATTTTTTGTCTCTCTATGTCTTCTTGTCTTAGGTGTGTTAAAAACTCTTATAGTTGGGTTTGGATTTCTTTTCCAGTTTGACAATCTCTGTCCTTTAACTGGAGCATTTAGTCTATTAACATTATAATCATTAAAATAGGTTTGGGTTTATAGCTACCATCTTCATACTTCAGATTTTATATACTTTCTTTTTCAGTTGATTATTTTTTGTATTCCTGGGGGGGGGGGGGGGGCGGGGAGTTTTTCCTTCTTAGTTTGAGAGTTAAATGCTATTTCTTTTGTTTTTATCCTAGGAATTACAACTTATAAACTTATCAAAGTATAAAGCTTCTAGTCAATACTTATAACCCTTTCCCAAAGACCTCATGCCTTTTTTATTCCATTGACCCTTCTCTCGAATCATTTTTCATGAAATTTAATTCTACATTTTTAACTCTACAAGGTATTAGTTTCTGTGGTCACTTTTTTTGGGATTTTTGTTTGTTTTTAGAATTGCTCTCATTTTTATGATTTTCTTTGTTCTTCATTCAATTTATTTCACATTCCAGACCCTCTATCACTTTACTTTGGCCTGAAATATATCCTTTAGAATTTCTTTTGTCATGGTTCTCTTAATGCCATATTTCTTGATTATTATGCCAGTTCTTGATTATTTACTTGATTGTGCTACTCATTCATCTAAAACTGTTTCTATTTTGCCCTGTTTAATCAGCTTTTTCACCGCTGTGACTTAAAGACCCAAGGAAAACAACCGTAGAGGAGAAAGAGTTTATTTGGGAGCTCACAGTTTCAGAGATCTCAATCTATAGCTGGCAGGATCCATTCCTCAGGGCTCAAGGTAAGGCTGAACATCATGGCAGAAGAGTGTGGCAGAGGGAAGCAGCTCACATGATCAGGAAACAGTAACTCCACTCACCGGATACAAAATATATACCCCAAAGCCATGCCCCCCGGTGACCCACTTCCTTCCATACTCTACCCACTCAGTTAATCCCTATCAGAAGATTAATTCACTAATTGGGTTAAGACTTTCACAACCCAATAGTTTCCTCTAAACCTTCTTGCATTGTCTCCCACAAAGCAAGAGCTTTAGAGGGACACCTCACTTCAAGCCATGTCATTGTCCTCAATCTTATAACTGTTTCTCCAGGTGTAGAAGTCTAGGCTGGAAGTCATTTTCTTTCATTTCACAATATCATTCCATTGTCTTCTGGCTGTCATTGCTGTTGGGACATCAGCTTTCTATCTAATTGCATTTTCTCTGAAAGTAATCTGAAATTTTTCTTTTTTGGATGTTTTTATTCTCCTTGTCTTTAGTGTTTCTTAGTTCTACTAGTGATGTATTGAGATAGAAATATCTTTTATTAATTGTTCTTGATTTATTAAGCTTACTGAGTCTGTAGATGAATACATTTTATCAATCATGGCAAAATGCTTAAGCATCTTTTCAAATATTGCCTCTATCCCATTATGTTCCTCTTCTGGTTCTAGAATTCCAATTAAACAGTAAATTATAGGTTCTTCAATATCTATCTTAATATTTTCCTTATATTTCATCTTTACATCTGTTTGCTTTGTTCTTCAGTTCTTCTTTGACCTGTTCAACTGTGTCGAAACTACTTTTCCACCTATTGATTATTTCAAAAATTATATATTTCATTTCTAAAGCTAAAATTGTATCTTTTCAAATCCGCATCACATTTGAAGGTTTACTTCTACCTGTATATATTTTTCAAGTCTGTCTATTAATGCTTTAAACACAGTAACATTGCTAGTCTATATTCATTCTTAATAGGCCTATATGTCATATTATTTTTCTCCTAGATTTAGTCTAACTGTACTATTTTTCTTTGGGAAATATTTACAAGAAGTCTTTGAGGACTCAGAAGGTGTTTTCTGTGGAGGATTTCCATTTGTTTCTGCCAAGTGCCTGGAAACACTATCAGTCTGTAATTACCTTAAATTAAGTTCACAACTTGAGGGGTTTTCAAATCCACCAACAAGTGAATTTGTATTGCTAAACTATACAGGGATCTTCTCCTACTTTGGGTTTACATCTGATTCACCCTAACTGAGAATTTCCTAAAGTTATTAAATTCCTTACCAAGAGCGAGTTCTGGGCTTTAATCTTCTGTCCCTCATACCTCACAATATGATTGGGTTAAGATTATTACCTGAACATTTTGTTCGTATTTTATGACTGAATCATTTGTAAATATATCACAGTGTATGGCCTGCCATGAATTATCATTAAGTTAATAAATATCCCAGGATTTGCACTCTTTTGGGGATGATTAAAAAAAAAAAAAAATCCACCCCCAAAATTTCTAGCTTCTTTTATTAACCTGTTGAAATAATTGCTGAATTTGTAAATATTGTACCTCATCAATTCCTTAGCATTTTAGAACTGGAGAGAACCTTGGAAATATTTGTGAAGCAGTGAATCTTATCTATGGACTGTTCATTTAAATCACCAGGGGATCTTTTATTTTGGTTTTTTTGTTTGTGTACAGAATATTGCTGGAAAAATATGCAAAAAATGAGAAAAAAGTCAAGTTGACACTTTAATAAATATATACAAGTGGTTCATGATATTTTTTCATTGTAGTACCTTAAAAACTAGTACCTTCAGATGATGTTAGAAAACCAATTGTTGGCCAGTGGCTTCAACTATGTGATTAATTAAGGTCAAACATAGACTAGGTGGGACTGCAGTGTTTTTCTCTATCACTTGCTTCTCAGCCTGAAGTAATTTGTGATGTGATTAGAGAAAATTACTCCCAGGGAGAGAAATTCACCTGTAAAATACTTCACCTTTCCTCTTAAGAGAATCCAGTCTGTTTGCTGCAGTTCCCTTTAGGTGCTAAGTTGAAGTGCATGACCACTTGGCCCTGCTTCCTTCACAGACTGAAGCACTTTCTGCTAACTAGAGTCACTAGCTCTGCCAAGAAAATTCATGATATGCAAAAACCCAGGCTTTACCAGCAGTCTTTTGTGTTAAGTAACTCTAAGGGCTAAGCCAGGTTGGTAGATACAGTGGTACTCATAATCAGATCTGGGGTGTACATATACTGGCTATTGATTATGACCCCAGTAATTAAAAATCAGCCAAACTCTGGGGATGTAGCTCAGTAGTGGAGTACTTGCACAAGGCCCTGGGTTTAATCCCTAGTACCAAAAAAAAAAGAAGAAGAAGAAAGGAAGAAAAATCATGAAAATGGATGTTATCCAAGATGATTAAAACAAAGCCTTCAAACTAGCAGTGGCTGGAGAAGAATTTATCCATGCTTAAAAACTTAAGGTATGTATTCCATTGAACCTTAAAACCGATTTCCTTTTTCAGGGCATTCAGTTTGGCTGCCAGCAGATTAGGAAAGTGATTGAAGGCAATTTGAACAAATATTAATTTGAACAACTGAGTAGAGTAAATGTTTAGGTTACCTGTAGTCAAAATGCCTTTGATACTATGACTCTTCTTCCTTCATCTTGGAGTACTTATTTCTTTTTTTTTTTTTTTTTGGAGTATTTATTTCTTATAAAACATAGGGCAAGTGAAATGGTGACACTGATATTAAACCTAAAACTGAGTAGCCCAGTTAGCCTAATTAACTAGATGCCATCCCTCAGTTGCCTGCCAAAAGACTAATTTTTATTTTATGCATGTAATATTACTTTTGATTGCCTATCATATGACAGACACAATGGCACTTTACCTATATTATTTCATATCCTGTTATTAACCTCAATTTAGAAAAGAAAAACTATGAGGCACAAAAGTAAAGTAATTTGTTCAAGGTCACAATCAATATAACGTAGAGCTAGTGTTGTAATCACTTGTGTAATAAATATTAACTGCCTACTGTAATGTCCATTATGATTCCTTGTAATAAAACCTGATTGTATTCAGGGTGACAATAAGACTTGTCAAAAGACTATATTTCCCAGCCTCCATTGCAGGCAAAGTTCTAGCAAGAGAGAGATAATTGGAAATGTTGCATGAAACTTCTAAGTTAAAATGAAAGGGTTAGACTCTTCTTCCCTAATGCGGGACTGGAACAGGGACATAGACAGGATGACTAGAACTCTAGCTGCCATCTCAGACTCCAAGGTGACCTTAAAAGAGAGGTCAGAGTGAGAGAGAGCCTGAGGACAATGACAAAACCATGAAACCATAGTACTAGTCTCAGGCTACCAACCTCTCAACTTCTTTCACAAGAAAAAAAAAAAAAAAGAACCCCCTTCTTGTTTTCTGAGGCATTTTGTTTTGTTTTATTCTAGGATCGAACTCAAGTGTACAGCTATGTTTAACCACTGAGCCACATCCCTAGCCCCTTTTTTAATTTTATTTTTTATTTTGAGACAGGGCCTGGCTAAGTTGCTGAGGCTGGCTTTTGAACCTGCAATCCTCCTGCCTCAGCCTCCCAAGCCACTGGGATTATAGGTGTACACCACAGTACCAGTGTTTTCTGAGGTTTTAAAAATATATATAGTATTTTGCCAAATATGGCCAAAATGCCACACGTCAGTGTTCTACCTACATTTTGTCCAGCACAGTTTCTAAATCAATTAATCCTGGTTTAATGATACACTGATTAGTAAAACAGCTATCTATACCTCCAGATTTTTAGTATTTAAAAAGGGTAAGGGACCAAGGGTATAGCTCGGTGGTATACTGAGCCTAACCTGCATGAGGCCCTGGGTTCAATCGCCAGCACAACACACAAAAAAGTTCCCCTCCCCACCACAGACAGAACCAGCTTTGTTGCATGCCTTCTATATGTCAGGATATCATCACTTTCTCACTAATTCCTCATACATCTAGATGCCCATAGACTCTTTGTTCCCTTCTACTAAGGTGTACTAAGCATCTTGTAACACTTAAAAGTTCTCCTCATGAGTACTTGAGGATACCAGGCCAGATATTGACTTCTTCTGATCATGACTCATTTCATAGTCACTATCATCAGTGCTAATATATCCTGCTTTTAAAAATAAAAGTTTTTTGGCCTTACATCAGTTTATTCTGTAATCAGTTTATTCTATAATCACTGTCTCCATTTCCTATCTTCCAACTGTTCTGAACTTTCACAAAGCACTCTCTCATCTCCATTACTCCACTAAAACAGCTCTTTCAGGGTCACCAATAATCTTTGTGTTGTTAAATCCACTATTATCTTAGTCCTCATCTTTTTCAATAGATTAGTATTATTTGATTTGGTTGATCACAACCTCCTTTAAAAACGTTTTTGTTTACCCCATTTGTTTACAATAAAAAAAAATAAAAATTTTTTGTTGCTGCATTCTAATTATCAAAATAGTGGAATTCATTTAATATATTTAACATGCACATAACATAATTTGGTCAGTTTGCATTGTCCAGTGCTCCACTTTCCCTTCCCTCTTTCCTCCTCCATCCCCATCACCTACTTCCATTTCATGAAATTCCCACCCCCCCCCCTTTTTTTTTTTTTCTCTAGCTTCCACATATGAGAGACAACATATGACCTTAACTTCCTGAGTCTGGTTTATTTCACTTAACATGATCTCCAGTTTTATCCATTTTCCAAACTGATATTTTTTGTAGTTGTAAAACTACTTTATGTATATATACTACTTTTTTTTAACCCTTTCATCATTGACAGGCACCTAGGCTGGTTCCTATAATTTGGCTATTGTCAATTGTGCTGCTGTAAAGCTGGGTATGCATATTGGCTATAGTACACTGACTTTAGTTCTTTTCAATAAATATGAGTGGCATAGTTAGGTCATAGAGTGGTTCCATTCCTTGTGTTTTATTTTGTTTTTGCTTTTTTACTGGGAATTAAACCCAGAGGCACTTTACCACTGAGCTATATCTCCAGGCTGTTTTAATTTTGAGACCAGGTCTTGCTAAGTTGCTGGCACTAGCCTCAAACTTGTTGATCCTCCTAAGACACTGGGATTACGGGCATGCACCACTGTGCCCAATCTGTTCCTAGTCTTCTGAGGAAACTCCATACTGATTTCTGTAGTGGTTGTACTAATTTATAACCCCAATAACAGGGTACAAGTTTTCCTTTTTTCCTGTTTCCTTGCTAATATTTATTACTAATTGTATTCTTGTTTGCTATTCTTACTGAATAAGAGTGAGATGAAATCTGAGTGCAGTTTTAATTTGCATTTCGCTAGTTGCTAAAGATGTTCAGTATTTTTTTTCATGTTTATTAGCCATTTGTATTTCTTTTGAGAAATGTTTGTTTAGTTCATTTGCCCATTTGTTTGGGTTGTTTTTCTGGGTTGCATGTTTGTAAGTTTGAATTCTTTTGTATATTCTGGATATTGATCCTCTGTAAGAAGAGTAGCTGGCAAAGATTATTCTATACATTCTCTCTTCGTTCCTTTGTTGCTGTGCAGAAGCTTTTTAATTTGCTATTATTTATTTATTATTTATTTCTCAGTACTCGGATTGAACCCAGGGGTGCTCTACCACTGAGCTAATCCCCAGCCCCTTTTTTTTCTTTTTTATTTATTTTTATTGTAACACAAATGGGATACATGTTGTTTCTGTTTGTACATGGAATAACAGCATACCACTTGCGTAATCATACATTTACATAGGGTAATGATGTTTGATTCATTCTGTTATTTTTTCCTTCCCCCCTCCCCCCCCCCCCCCCCTTTTCCCTCTGTACAGTCTCTCCTTCCTCCTTCTTCCCCCCTCCAGTCCCCATTATGTGTCATCATCCGCTTATCAGCGAGATCATTTGTCCTTTGGTTTTTTGAGATTGGTTATTTCACTTAGCAAATATTCTCCAATTTCATCCATTTACCTGTAAATGCCATAATTTTATATTCTTTATAGCTAAGTAATATTCCATTGTATATATATATACACCACAGTTTCTTTATCCATTCATCAATTGAAGGACATCTAGGTTGGTTCCACAGTCTGGCTATTGTGAATTGAGCAGCAATGAACATTGATGTGGCTGTATCTCTGTAGTATCTGATTTTAAGTCCTTTGGGTATAGGCAAGGACTGGGATAGCTGGGTCAAATGGTGGGTCCATTCCAAGTTTTCTAAGGAATCTCCATACTGCTTTCCAGAGTGGCTGCACTAATTTGCAGCCCCACCAGCAATGTATGAGTGTACCTTTTTCTTCACATCCTCTCCAACACCTATTGTTGCTTCTATTCTTGATAATCGCCATTCTAATTGGGGTGAGATGGAATCTTAGGGTTAGTTTTTGGTTTGCATTTCTCTTATTACTAAGATGGTGAACATTTTTTCATATGTTGTTGATTGCTTGTAGATCTTCTGTGAAGTGTCTGTTCACATCCTTAGCTCATTTATTGATTGCATTATTTGTATTCTTGGTGTAGAGTTTTTTGAGTTTCTTTATATATTCTGGAAATTAGTCCTCTATCTGAAGTATGAGTGGCAAAGATAGTCTCCCACTCTGTAGGCTCTCCCTTCGCATTGCTGATAGTTTCCTTTGCTGAGAGAAAGCTACTTAGTTTGAATCTATCCCAGTTATTGATTCTTGCTTTTATTTCTTGTGCTATGGGAGTCCTTTATAGGAAGTCTGATCCTAAGCCAACAAGGTGAAGATTTGGACCTACTTTTCTTCTATAAGATGCAGGGTCTCTGGTCTGATTTCAAGGTCCTTGATCCATTGTAAGTTGATTTTTGTGCAGGGTGAGAGATAGGGGTTTAGTTTCATTCTGTTGCATATGGATTTCCAGTTTTCCCAGCACCATTTGTTGAAGAGGCTATCTATTCTCCATTGCATATTTTGGCACCTTTGTCTAGTATGAGAAAACTGTATTTATTTGGGTTTGTGTCCGTGTCCTCTATTCTGTACCATTGATCTACCTGTCTATTTTGGTGCCAATACCATGCCGTTTTGTTACTATTGCTCTGTAGTATAGTTGAACTTCTGGTATTGCGATACCCCGTTTTCATTCTTCCTGCTAAGGATTGCTTTAGCTATTCTGGGTTTCTTATTCTTCCAGATGAATTTCATAATTGCTTGCTCTATTTCTGTAAGGTGCATCATTGGGATTTAATTGGAATTTTATTGAATCTGTATAGCACTTTTGGTAGTATGGCCATTTTGAGAATATTAATTCTGCCTATCCAAGAACATGAGAGATCTTTCCATCTTCTAAGGTCTTCCTCAATTTCCTTCTTCAATGTTTTGTAGTTTCATTGTAGAGATATTTACCTCTGGTTAGATTGATTCCCAAGTATTTTATTTTTCTTGAGGCTATTGCAAATGGAGTTGTTTTTCTTATTTCCCTTTCAGGTGTTTCATCGCTTATGTATAAAAAATGCTTTAGATTTATGCATGTTGATTTTATAGCCTGCTATTTTGCTGAATTCATTGATGAGGTCTAGAAGTTTTCTGGAGGAGTTTTTTGGATCCTTAAATATAGAATCATGTCCATCAGCAAATAGTGACAGCTTAAGTTCCTCTTTCCTATTCATATCCCTTTAATTTCTTTAGTCACCCTAATTGCTCTGGCTAGAGCTTCAAGGACAATGTTGAATAGAAGTGGTGAAAGAGACATCCCTGTCTTGTTCCCGTTTTTAAAGGGAATGGTTTTAGTTTTTCTCATTAAGAATGATGTTGGCCATGGGCTTAGCATAATTGCCTTTACAATGTTCAGGTATGTTCCTACTATCCATATTTTTTCTAGTATTTTGAGCATGAGGGGTGTTGTATTTTGTTGAATGCTTTTTCTGCGTCAATTGAAATAACCATATGATTCTTATCCTTAAGTCTATTGACCTGATGGATTATGTTTATTGATTTATGGATGTAAATCATCCTTGCATTCCAGGGATGAACCCCACTTGATCGTGGTGCACAATTTTCTTCCTATGTTTTTGGATACGTTTTGCCAGTATTTGTGTAAGGATCTTTGCATCTATATTCCTCAAGGATATTGGTCTAAATTTTCTTTTCCTTGATGTGTCTTTGCTGGTTTGGTATGAGGATGGTATTAGCTTCATCAAATGAGTTTGGTAGGGCACCCTCCTTTTTCTATATTCCTGGAATACTTTGAGACGTATTGGAATGAGTTCTTCTTTGAAGATCTTGTAGAACTCGGCTGAGAATCTGTCTGGTCCTGGTCTTTCTTGGATAGTAGGTTTTTAATGGTTCTTCTATTTCATTGCTTGATATTGATCTGTTTAAATTGTGTATGTCCTCCTGGTTCAGTTTGGGAGGAGCATATGTCTCTTGAAATTTGTCAATGTCTTCGGTAGTTTCTATTTTGTTGGAATACAGATTTTCAAGTAGCTTCTCATTATGTTTATGTATCTCAGTGGTGTCTGTCATGATGTTTCCTTTTTCATCCCAAATTTTAGTAATTTGAGTGTTTCTCTCTCCTTTCTCTTTGTTAGTGTGGCTAGGGTTTGTCTATTTTGTTTACTTTTTCAAAGAACCAACATTTTGTTTTGTCAATTTTTTGAATTGTTTCTTTGTTCATTTCATTGATTTCAGCTCTGATTTAATTATTTCCTGTCTTCTACTACTTTTGCTGTTATTCTGTTTCTTTTCTAGGGCTTTGAGCTGTAATGGTTAGGGTCATTTAGTTGTTGACTTTTCATTCTTTTCTGGAATGCGCTCCATGCAATGAATTTTCCTCTAGTACCCGACTTTCATAGTGTCCCAAGGAGATTTTTGATATGTTGTATCAGTTTGTTCTCATTGACCCTCTAAGAATTTTTTATCTCCGCCCTGATGTTTATCTGTTATCCATGTTTCCAGTGTCAATAGCATATTCATTTAGTCTCCAGGTGTTGGAGAGTAGTTTCTGTTTTTTTTATTTGTCATTGATTTCTACTCTCATGTACCATTGCTGATCTGATAGACACAAGGCAGTATGCTCCTGGTGTTTTGCTTTCCTAAGGACTGCTTTGTGGCATAACATATGGTCTATTTTCGAGAAGTTCCATGTGCTGCTGAGGAAGAAAGTGAATCCGCTTGTTGATGTATGGAATGTTCTATATAGGTCCTATTAAGTCTAGGTTATGATTGTGTTATGAGTTCGATGGTGTTCTGTGTTTGGGTTTGACGTGTGGAATATCATCTAGTGGGTGACAGCAGTGCGTTAAAAGTCACCCCAGAATTATTGTGTTTGTGGTCTATGTGATTCCTGAAATTGAGAAGGATTTGTTTGATGTACAGGGATGCACCGTTGTTTGGGGCATAATATTTACTATCGTTATGTTTTCCTGATTTAAGCGTATGAATGTCCTTCTTTATCCCTTCTGACTAACTTTGGCTTCAAGTCCACTTTATCTGATACAAGGATGGAACCCCCACTTTTTTCCTGAGTGCATGTGCATGGTAGGTTTTTTTCCCATCCTTTCACCTTTAGTCTGTGGAGTCTTTTCTATGAGCTGTGTCTCTTACAGGCAGCAATATGTTGGGTCTTTCTTTTTAATCCATTCTGCTGTCTATGTCTTTTGACTGAGGAGTTTAGGCCATTACCGTTCAGGGTTATTATTGAGATAGATTGGTATTCCAGTCATTTGGGCTTATTTTTGGTTTTTAACTTGGCTTGGTTTCTCCTTTGAGTGGTTTTTGTCTAAGGTAATTCCTCCCTTTCTGACCTCCATTGTTGTTTTTCATTTTCTCCTCATGGAATATTTGTTGAGAACATTCTGTAGCACAGGCTTCTATTTGTAAATGTTTTTAACTTTTGTTTATCATGGAAGGGATTTTATTTCATCTTCAAATCTGAAGGTAGTTTTGCTGGGTATAGGATTCTTGGTTGGCAACCATGTTCTTTCAGAGCTTGAAATACATTGTTCCAGGCCCTTCTAGCTTTTAGAGTCTGGGTTGAGAAGTCTGCTGCTATCTGTATTGGTTTCCCCCTGTATGTAATCTGTGATGCCTTTCTCTTGCGGCCCTCAAAATCCTATCTTTATTTTGAATGTGAGGCATTTTCATTATAATGTGCCTTGGTGTGGATCTGTTGTGATTTTGCGCATTTGGTGTTCTGCAAGCCTCTTGTATTTGATTTTTCCATTTCATTCTGAGGCTTGGGAAATTTTTCTGATATTATTTCATTGAATAGGTTGTTCATTCCTTGTGTTTGTATTTCGTGCCTTCCTCAAT
Organism: Sciurus vulgaris; assembly: GCF_902686455.1. Classification (NCBI taxonomy): domain Eukaryota; kingdom Metazoa; phylum Chordata; class Mammalia; order Rodentia; family Sciuridae; genus Sciurus; species Sciurus vulgaris. The sequence continues at coordinate 80,269,683 of NC_136472.1, forward strand.
TCCCAATAATTCTTCAATTTGGTCTTTTCATGATGTCCCATAGTTCTTGGAGAGTTCTGCTGTATTCTTACCATCTTCTCTAGTTTGGGCAACTTTATTTTTCAAGATTAAATATTTTGTCTTCATTGTCTGAGATTCTGTCTTTCAAGTGGTCTAGTCTTTGGTGATGCTTTCTATTGAGTGTTTTATTTGGTTTATTGTCTTCTTCATTTCAAGGATTTCCGTTTGTTTTTTTTTAACATCTCTATCTCTTTGTGAAATGATCTTTTTGCTTCCTGCAGGTGCTCTTTCAGTTTATGGTATATCATTCATTGCCTACATTGCTCTTATCTCATCCTTTCTTCTTGGATATCTTACATGATATCTGAAGTCCTTTTCTGACATTTCTTCTAACATACTGTCATTGGATTCTATTAATATAGAATCTAGATTTGTTTGGATCATTTTCTTCCTTGTTTTTTCATGTTGTTCATGTATCTTCCCCTCTAGCAGGCAGATCTGGGTAGTTGTAGATTTCCCCCTATAGGGTTTATAGTTGCCATATAGGTTTCCAAAACCTTTTCTTTAAGGGGATATGAATATTAGCAGTGCCCAATTCAGACACTATGCAATCCTAGACCAAATAGCCCCTATGGGGACAATAACAAAATTGTCATAATAACAGAATGAGTTCACATATTATCTTCGGTAAAACAACAGGTTTGCAATAAGGTCTGCAGTTCCTAATGGAGGACAGAGAGGATGCAGAGGGATGTAGAATGGGCTGTTAATGGGATAAGAAAAGAATATACAGAAGTTCTAGATAATAGAAATAGAGTGTAATCAAAAGAAATTGGATGTTAGCATGCAAAAAAGGGAGAAAGAGCCTCTGAGGGAACAGGTAAACAAAGGGAAAAGAAAGCAAGAAAGTAAAGAAATAAAACTTAATTTTTTTTTTAAAAGAAAAGAAAAATCTACTGTATAAAAGTCATATACTAATGAAACCTCACAGTGTTTCAGTAGCCTGATGCATGAGAGGTACCTGACAATGAGCTTCAAGCCTCCAGCAGGCGTCTCAGGATAGGATTTGCCCACACCTAAAGATCGGAGCTATGACTTCCAGGATTACCCAAGATGGCCGCTCTGGCTTCCAAATGTGTTGGCAGATGGGGAGCTGCAGTTCAGGGTGTGGCCGTGGTTCAGCTGGAGGTCCGGAGGCAGGGTGTGGTTGGTCAGTCAGGGGTCTGGAGGTCAGGTGTGTTGTGGTGTGGTTGCAGGATCCTGCAGGCCAGGGTGTAATCAGTTGGTCTGGGGTCCCGGTGATAGGGCGCAGTCAGTTGGTCTGGGGGTCTGGCGGCAGGGAGCAGTCAGTCGATGTGAGGGCCCCAGAGGCAGGGAAGTGATCAGTGCGGCTGAGGGATCCTGGAGACGGGGCTGCGTCAGTCTGGCCAGGGATCCTAAGGGGCCTGGCTGTTGTCTCAAAATGGTGGCAGCCATGTGTATTAAACCTGCAGGTACTGTAACAGTTAACCTCCAGGCAACAGCAGGCAGCTGGTGCTCACTGGCGGTTGGCGATCAGTTTGCTGACTGTTTGTCGGACGATCGGGAGGTGAACACGCTTGAGTTGGGCGATGGATAGGTATAAGGCAGCCGATGGACAGGCAAGAGGCAGGCAAATGGCGGTTGATAGGCGCCCTGACAGTGAGCAGTCTGCACTCAAAAAGGCGTCAATGTTGCTGGCAGACTGCAAGTGATCACAGTAGACAAATGGGTAAACAACAGGGGATCAATAAGCAGCAAAAAACTGGCCTCACCAAGAAACAAATATCCTCTGCTTAAACCCGAGTTACAGAGCGACAAGGAACGCAGCCTCCTCTAGTCCACCATTTTGGATCTCCTCCCCCAGCCCTTTTTATGTTTTATTTTGACTACAGAATCTTACTAAAATTCATAGGCAGACCTCAAACTTGAGATTCTTTCTGCCTCAGCCACCCAAGTCTCTGGGTTCTATATGTTAGAGTATTGACCCTACATTTTCTTCCAGGAGTTACATAGTCTCTGTTCTAATTCCTAGGTCTTCAATTGAGTTGACTTTTGCAAGATTTGTGTTCTCCATCAAAGTTCAAGCTGTAATGCAACACAGGCATGTTTACTGTAACTTAAGTTTCACATGTATAATGGAGCCATATTACCTTAGGAAACCATTGTGGTTAGAATGGAGCTATTTTTTTAAAAATTCCCTAATAGTATCCAATCACAACTGTAACCCTTTTCTGTGCCACCCAAGTTTTAAATTAGCTAATCGTTGCATAAATTTTTTTACCCCCAAACTCTTCTTGTCAGATCAAGGGGCAGTGCTTCATTATGGATAGATATTGGCAGACTGCCCACCCAGGTGGTGTTTGGCTCGCTGGATTCCCTTTAGGAGTGCACCCTGCTGCAGAAGTACTTTTGCCCTTGCTAACCCAGTTCTGAACATGTGCTTGATTTATTGCATCACCTTAATATTTCTAACACTTTGTGTAGGATCAGAGATAGAGATCTAGTTTCCTTCTTCTACATATGGATACCAAATTTTCCCGGCAACTGCTAGGCTTCATACAGTTAGTTCTTGTGGATTCCTAAAATCAAAGTCAGAAAGACTCTTGTTTCTCCAAGCTTACTTTTATCTAGATGTGGAAATATAGCTATTCTCTGGAAGTTTGAATAAATTCCAGGTATGAAGATTTAGATAGTATATCTTATATTATTATTGTAGTTTCGTGCAAGTAATGGGAATAAAATATTTTAGTTCAGGAAATATATGTTCCTGAAATATTCAGATGTGAAAAACTGACCTTAAGCATACCCATAAGATAATGGTTTAAATATAATTCCAGGTTCATCTCTCTGTGGCAGATATGTCTGAGGATACGTAAATATGTCTGTTGTTATGTTTGAATGTGAGGTGTCCCCCCAAAAGCTCCTGTGTTAATGTAGGAATATTCAGAGGTGGAATGATTAGATGGCAGCTGCAACCTAATCAGTCCATCCTAGTTTGAATGGAGAATTGGGTTGTAACTGTAGGCAGGTGGGACATGACTAGAGAAGGTGAGTCACTGGGTTCCTGCCCTGGAAGTGTTCATCTTCCCTGAGGCCCCATCCCCGCCTATTTTCTGGCTACCATGAGCTGAGCAGTGCTTCTCCACCATGATGTTCCACCTCACCTCAGGCCCAAAGTGATGGAGTGGACATACCACAGACTAAATCTGAAACCATGAACTACAATAAGCTTTCCCTTCTTGAAGTGTTCTCAGTTATTTAGGTCACAGGCAAAAAGTTGACTAACACATCAGATATAGTCTGCAAGTTAGCAGATACTGAATAATTGATCAATTAATGATAGAATCTTCAAGGTTTTTCATAATAGTTTTCCAATTTGCCAAAAAAAAAAAAATATATATATAATATATATGTTTTTGGAGCATTACATTACCCAAATGAAAAACATAATGATCTGAACATTTAGATATTTGGAGGATAATCCATGTTTATACCTTCCTTCCAGTGATCTGTAATGATTTACATATGAAGGAGCATGTTAAAATTTGAGGGAAGTTTGCAATTTGCTCTAGTTAGCAATGGAAAAACCAGTGTGCTAGGTGAACTAACCTGCCTAAATTCCCATAGGGACAAGAATGAAAAAAAAGCTTTTGAGTCAGTTTCTCCTCCAAGTAGTAGTAGTTCCCTACAAGTGTTTGCTACTTATAACTTAGTAGATGGTATCAGAATAATATGAGATTGCCAATATCTGACTGGTTTTAACCTATAGAAATAGCAATTTCATGTGGTTCAAATATTGACAAGAGAACACTTTAAAACCACAATGTGCAAAATCGGAACAGAAATTTCTGCAAAACATCTTTAAAAAAAAAAAAAACTTATTAGCAATGGGTATTGAACCCATGAACTTTTACATTCTAAGCACACAGTCTACCACAGTTACACCCCCGATATCCTTTTAATGAAGGCAGTGAGATAGCAAAATTTAAGAGCCTTGTGTCAACTATAGAGAAGGTATCATTGAATAATACATAATTATAGCAAATGATTTTTACAAAACCTAATACTTCATAAATGCTAAATGATGACAGATACGATTCCAAATTGCCCATATGCCAATTATATAAAAACAAAAATGCCTAGGGCGTGCAAGATCATATTTGTCCCTTCATCCACCCTGTTACTATGCTCCATACCTATCATACTTTAAATTAACACATTAGTGTTAGCTATTAATGGTATTCTTTTGTAGTATTTTCATACATGTAGATGTATCCATTGAGCATACATAACCATCCTTCTACCACCCACATACCATCATCTGTTCCCAGTCTCAGGTAATCACTTGTTCTACTTTTAGGTTGACTCTTTTTTAAATTTTCACATATGAGACAACATGTGGTACCTGTCTTTCTATCTGATTTACTTGGTTTAAGATAATATCCTCCAGTTTATTTTGCTGCAATGAAAGGATTTCACATTTTCTTTATTCTCTATATATACCCACACCGTATTGTATAATGATCTGTGTGTGTATATTTATATACTCACACATACCCACACTGCATATATTTTTTCATCATTTGTTGATGGGCACCTAGATTTAGCTGTTGTGAATATTGCTATGATAAACATAGTCAAGCAGGTATCTCTTTTGTATGCTGACTTTGTATCTTTGGATATAACCCAGGAGTGGGAGAAACTGGGTCATATAGTAGTTTTATGAGGAACATCCATACTGTTCTACATAGTGGCTATGCTAATTTACATTCCTAGAAACAGTATATGAGTTCCTTTTTCTCCACATCCTCATCTGCATTGTTATTTTTTGTTGTTGTTTTTTGATAATGGCCATTCTAACTGGTATCTTATAATTTTGATTTGAATTTCCTCATGGCTAATGATATAGAGCATTTTTTCATATACTGTCATTTTTATTTCTTTTGAGGAGTGTCTATTGAGATCATTTTCCCATTTTGATTTTTTTATTAATTTTGAGTTTTTTATACTTTCTGGATTTTAACCCTCTCAGATGATAGCTGGCAAATATTTTCTCACAATCTGTAGATTGTCTCTTAACTCTGTTGATTGCTTCTTTTGCTGTGCAGATGCTTTGGGGTGATGTTATCCCATTTGTCAATTTTGCTTTTCCCTGTGCCTTTGGAGCCCTATCAAGAAATTCATTGCCTGGACCAGTATCTTGAAGTGTTTCTCTTATGTTTTCCTCTAGTAGTTTCAGAATTTCAGGTTTTATGTTAAGATCTTTGATACATTTTGAGTTGATTTTTATCAGTTCAAGATAAGAGATAGTTGTTAAGTTTCAATATTTTGCATGCAGATACCAAGTTTTCCCAACACCTTTTGTTAAAGAGGTTTTCTCTCTCCAATGTATGTTTTTGGTACCTTTGTCAAGAATCAGTTGGCTATAGATGTGTGGTTTCCTTTCTGGGTTCTCTATTTGTTCTGTTGTCTATATCTATTTTTATGTGATACCATGCTTTTTTGGTTATGATAGCTCTTGTAGTATGTCCTAAGATCAGCTTCATTCTTTTCTTTTTAAGATTGATTTGGCCATTTGGGGGGCTTTTGTGCTTACATATGAATTTTAGAAATTTCCCTAGTTTTTCCAAGAATACCATTAGCATTGTGATGGGGATTGCATTGAATCTGTAGATCACTTTTGATAGTATGGACAGTTTAACAATATTTCTCCAATCCATGAACATGGGAGGTCTTTCCATCTTGTAGTATCTTCTTCTGTTTCATTTATCTGTTTTACAATTTTCATTGTCCTTAGTTGAGTTTATTCCTGAAGTATGTTTGTTTTGTGGTTATTGTAAATGGAATTGCTTAAATTACTTCTTTCTCGACAAATGGGTTATTGGTGTGTAGAACAGCTACTGATTTTTATATTTTGATTTTTGTATCCTGCTCCTTTACCAAATTCATTTTATCAGTTCTACTAGCCTTCTGGTAGATTCTTTAGGCTCTTCTATGTAAGAATCAATCCGAAAACAGAATGACTTTCTTCTTTCCTACTTCATGTCTTTTTTTTTTTCTCTTATCTAATTGCACTACAGCTTCTAGTACTGTACTGAGTAAGAATGGTGAGAGTAGTCTTGCTCCTGATCTTAGAAGAAATATTTTCAGTTTTGCCTCATTTTAGTACAATACTGACTGGGTTTGTCATATATTTTATGACAGGCTTTTATCATGAACTAATGTGGAATTTCATCAAATACTTTCTCTTTATCTCTTGAAATAATCATGTGATTTTTATCTTCATTCTGTTCATATAATATATTACATTTATTGATCTGGATATGTTGAAACATCCATGTATCCCTGTAGTGAAACCAACTCAATCATGATGGGTTTTTTGTTGTTGTTGTTGTTGTTGTTTTTTGTACTGGAGAGGGAATCCAAGGGTGCTTAACCACTGAGCCATACCCCCAGCCCTTTTTATTTATTTATTTATTTTAAATTTTTTGTATTTTGAGATAGGTTCTCACTAAGCTGCTTAGGGCCTCACTAAGTTGCTGAGGCTGACTTTGAACTTGCAATCCTCCTGCCTCAGTCTCTAGGATTACAGGCAAACACCATTGCACCTGGCTGATATATGATCTTTTTTATGTGCTCTTAAACTTGAGTCACTGGTACTTTGTTGAGGATTTTTGCATCAATGTTCATCAAGGTTATTGGTCTGTGTGTTTCCTTCTTGTGTTTTCCATGGATAATGCCAGTCTCACAGAATGAGTTGGAAGGGTTCTCTCCATTTCAATCCATGGAATATTTGGTAAGAAAGACTTAAGTTCTTCTTTAATAGTTTGGTAATATTATCAATGAAGGACATCTCTGTGGGAAGTTCTTTTTTATAGACTTTTATGATTCAGTATCATTACTTATTGGTCTATTTAGGCTTTTATATCCTATATTCAATTTTACTAGGTCATATGTGTTCAAGAAATTGTCCATTCCTTCTAGATTTTCCAGTTTATTAGCATATAGTTTTAACATAATCCCTAATTATCCTTTATATTTCTGTTTTCAGTTATGATGTATCACAACCCACAAGATCTTTACAGTTTTTCTGAACCAGGGTGGTGAGTCAGATTAGAAATATTAAAGGTATGAGAAATTAAGAAATAAAGACAAAACACAGAAATAAGTGAAAAGTCAAGGCACAGTGGGATGATCCAGCTCTGAGACTGGATCTAGCCACAAAATGGAGCCCATGCTTTATTTATATGGGTAGGAACACCAGTGGGATTTAATATGAAGAACTTCCTGAGGAAAACAGGATGAAGATGGCAAAAACAAGTTGGTTGGGACTTAGCAGGTTACACCCACCTCCTCTACTTCTAGGCTGCTGCATTTGAACCTAGGGCTGTCTGAGGCCAATGGGCAGGTGTCAGCATAAACTGAGCAGTCTCAAATTGATAGGATTTCACCAAGAATTCTCAGAAAAACAATGCCCCTACCTTGAGATGGCCCATAATTCATTCCACTGCTCCCAATATCTGTGTCTCCTCTTCATCTCTAATTTTATTTATTTGGGTCTTTTCTTTTTGTCTTGGCTAGTCTAGCTAAAGGTTATCAATTTGTTTATCTTTCCAAAGAACCAACTCTTTTGTTTCCATAGGTTTATTTTTCCCGCATTTATTTCTGCTCTGGTTCTTGCTATTTTCTTTCCATCCCAAGTTTTGGTATGTTTTGTTTATATTTTTATTGTTTAGATTTTTTTAAATTCACTTCTGAATTCCTTAATGACCCACTATTTGTTCAAAAGTGTGTTGTTTAGTTTCTATGTATTTGTATAATTTCTTATGTTTCTCTTATTGTTGACTTATAGTTTTATTCCATTGTGATCAGAAAAGATATAGAATATGACTCAGTTTTATCAAGACTTGTTAAGACTTATTTTGTGATCTACTTCATGGTCTACTCTAGAGAAAGTTGCATGCACTGATAGAAAGCATGCATAATCTGCCGTTTGGAATGTTGTTTAAAATTTTGTTAAATTCATTTGGTGTATAGTTTAACTGTGATACTTCTTATTTGACAGGGAGTGGGGTTGGATGATGTGAACATTGATGAGGGTAAACTGTTATTGGTGCCTATCTCTCCCTTTAAGTTTAGTATTAATAGCCTTTGTTTTAAAAAATTGGATATTTCAACATAAGTGCATGTTCATTTACAATCATTATATCCTCTTTATGAATAGATCCTTTAATCATTATATAATGACTTTGTCTCTTTTTAAAGTTTGTCTTAAAGTCTATTTTTGTTGGTGCATTTTAATTATACTTAATACTAGAATTTGTTGATATATATTTGTACATACAATATAGTTTAGTCAGTTTTGTTCTCCAGTATCTCCAATTTCCAACTCTCCTCCTTCCTCCCCCTTGTCCTCTTTATCTGTTCCAGTGGTTATCCTTCTGTTTTCATGAGACCATCCTCCACCTTCCCCCCCCACCTTTTTTTCTCCTCTGTAGTTTCCATATATGAGGAAAAAAACACATGACCCTTGACTTTCTGAGTTTGGCTTATTTTTCTTCACATAATGCCCTCAAGTTCCATTCGTTTTACTGCAGACAACTTATTCTTCCTTATGGCTATAGAACTTCATTTTGCATATATACAACATTTTCTTTATCTAGTCATCCATTAATAGACACCCAAACTGGTTCCATAACTTGGTTATTGTGAATTGTGCTACAGTAAACATGTGGCACAGTAATATAACATGTATCACTGTAGTATGCTGACCTTAATTCTTTAGGATAAGTTCAGAGATGTGATATAGCTGGGTCATATGGTAGTTCCTAGTCTTTTGAGGAACTTCCATTCTGATTCCAAATGGCTACACTAATGTCTTAAGATCTGTTTTGTCAAATACAACTATTTTGACTTGCTTTAGGATTCCATTTGCTTGAAATATAATTTTAGATCCCTTCATTTTCATTGTGTATATCTTTACAGGTAAAGTGAGTTTCTTGTAGGTAGCATATTGTTGGGTCTTGGGTTTTTTACCCAGTTTGCCAGTCTATCAGAGAATTTTATTTATTTATATTCAGGGTTATTATTGAAAGGTATAGATATATGCCTGTCATTTTGTTGATTTCCTTCTCTTGATTTTGATATTCTTTGTTCTTTTCTTCCTTTCTTATTCATCTTTATGCTTCCATGGTTTACTGTAATAACATTTGATTCTTTTTTCTCTTTTGTGTACTTACTCTTCTAGTGGGGTTTATACTCGCATACACTATCATGATTCTATTGTTTTTCTTTCACTTTTGAGTGCAGGATTGCATAAAGTGTCTTTTGTTAAGGCTGGTCAGGTAGTCATGAATTCCCTTAGTTTTTCTTTGTGTTAGGAGATGTTCATTTCTGAAGAATAGTCTTGTTATAATCTTGGTTGGCATTTTTGTTTCTTTCAGCATTTGCAATATGTCATCCCATTCCCTCTTGGGCTGATGGTTTCTGCTGAAAACTTTGCTGTTAGTCTAATGGGGTTGCCCTTAAATGTAACATGGTGCTTTTCTCCTACAAATTTAGAAATTCTTCCTTTGATCTGCTTTTGACAGTTTTATAATATGTCATGGTTAAGATCTTTTCTGATCATATCTATTTAGGGTTCTCTGTGCCTCCATATATAGTTGTCCATGGCATTCCCAAGATTAGGGAAGTTTTCTGCTATTATTTCATTGAATAAGTTTTCTGTGCCCTTAACCTTTATCTCCTCACCTTTGGATGTTGCAACAATGCAGATTTTTTGTTGTTGTTGTTTAATAGTTTCCCAAAGATCTTTAATACTTTTTTTCTTTTTCTTTTCTTTTTCTTTTTTTTTTTTTTTTTTTTGTCTGAATAGGATATTTCCAAAGACCTCTTTTCAAGCTCAGATATTTTCTTCCACTATTATTAAGACTTTCAATTTTTAAATTTGACTTATTGAGCTCTTTTCCAAAATTTATGTGCAGTTCTTTTGCAGAACCTCCCTTTGCTTAATATCTTATTACTTTCTTGTGTATCTTCCTAATTTTATTTATTTATCCATATTTACTTGGATCTTATTGAGCTTTTTAAAAATCATTATTTTGAATTTTTTGTCAGTTCATCCATTTTGATTTCTTTGGAATCTGTTACTACAGAATTATATTTTGAAGGTGTCATATTGAACTTGTTTTTCCACATTTCTTGTGTTCCTCCATTAAGATTGGAACATCTGGTGCACATCTCTACCACTTATGGGATGGCCTTTAGAAGCTTTTTCCTGAAAATGTGTCTTGGGTTATCACTTGTTTGCAATGTTAGCTTTATTTCCAGCTGGGCACCATAGTGTGGTCTCCCTGAAGCTTCTTTATCTGTAATTAATGAATGAGGGCACAACGTGTACTATGTCAGAGCTGGTGAAGTCCACTATCTCTCTATGCTTTGCAAGAGCAAGGACACTCAAGCAGTTCAGGCAGTTGTGGTGTAGACCACAGAGAATGTGAAGTGCACACTGTGTAGCTTCTCCTACAATGGGAATGGTGGTTCCTAGCAGGTGATGGGGGTTTCCTCTGGCACTCTTGGTGTTGGTTTTGTTTCTAATAAGACTATGCAGCACTGGCTACACCAATAGTGGAAACAGCCTGAAGCTATTATCCTCTGACCAGATAGTAGTTACAGGTACCAGAGCTTCATGGGGAGAGATAATGGCAGGAACCACAGCACCTTCACTGTGGTGCTCACACAGAACCCTAACAGCAGTGTGTAGTTGGAAAAGGTGCAGGGGCAGCCTGTAGAGGGAACTGCATAGGTGAGATGGTAGCAGAAATTGCAGTGTCCCTATGTGCTGTTATTGTGGGATTATATTGTAGGAGTACCCACCCAGGAGCAGGATCTCAATCTCCACTACCCCCTCCTACTCCCAGCTATATGTATCTGGGGATACCGTGACAAATGGGGCTTTTCTCCCTTGACTCCTTTAGTTAAAGTGCCTACCGTAAAGCTAGTAGGAGCAAAATGTGGCTGAAGCCAGGCAAAATTCCTCTTAGGCCTCCCTTGACGGTTCATGCCCATGGGCAGGGAGGACAGTAGGGGAATATTCCTCCAGCTGAAGTGCCTGCGGGAGCAAGTGGAGGAGAGGGATTACAGCAGGCACTAAGCCAAGTTTCTCTTCTGACCTTAAGCCAAGCAGAGTAGGGGGGCAGTATGACAGCCCCAAACCCCAGAACCCAGCCTTACTCAAAGCCACCCCAGCGCACCTCTGTGTTCAGGGCAGCAGTAAAACTACAGAGCTCTTTCTTTTCCCTTCTAGTGACAGGCACCCATGTATGCTGTGCTGAAGGGAAGGGCAGTAAGAACCACATGAGTGGCTGCCTTCAGACCAGGTACCAGCATGAATTCATCTACAACCTGCCATGCCCTCGATCTCAGAGGGCAAGCTTCCCAGTTAAGTGTGACACTCTTTATTCTCCTCAGTGTCACAACTGTCCCTTACAATGCAGACCGCTTGGTGGATTTGAGTCAGTTACTCTGCTTTGCCATGTTTTTTTCACAAGGCAGATACCTACTTAGGCAGTGGAATGTATGTGGGATCCCAGAGGTGGTATATGCAAGGGTTTCTGACCCTAGAGCAGCCCAAATTCAGGCAATAGCTCCCTTCTCAACTGCCTATAGCTTCCTGGGGGTTTTCTGGGAGATGTTGTGAAATCCGTTCCTAAAACAAAACTACCTTGCAGGTTTCCAGTTACTTATCTATTGGGCTGCAAGCCTGTGAGGGTTGTTAAACTTTCCAGGAGCTGGGATTGCCAGCATCGATGCTGATAGTTTGTTGGGACTGTCTCTTTCACACTTACGTCTGCAAGGATATTTTGTCTCTCTTACTATGCTTTTATAAGAGGCATTCTCTCAAATGAATGTCCGAAGGCAAAGAGTATGAGAGGCAAGGATTGGACTGGAGATGAATTTCAAGAAAAGGGAACTCCAGCCATGAAGGTGGGGACATCTGAAAGGCAGATTCTTGAACTTGCCTTATCCTCAATAAATGGTGAATAAATGAATGGATGAATGAATAAATGTCTTATTAGTGAGGAGTAGGTAGTCTCTTTCTCTTGTGAAGGATAACATTTTAGGTGATATCTCTAAAGAACATAGAACCATATAATACATTTTAGCTGGAAGGATATCTGGTGCCCATATATTGAACTTGTAAAAATTAAGGCTTGAAATAAAATTTTTACCCTAATATCTAATGGTACTAGAATTTTTAGCTTCTCAGAGTCAGGATTAAGACATTGGTTCCCAGTGTAATACTCCTTCAGCCTTATCATAAGTTAAAGCATCTTTCCTATCACTATAAATAATTTTCACATCCTAAATATAGCAGAATAGTCTCATTTAGTGTTGAATAATTGGAAGAGACCTTAAAAGTGATCTAGATTATCCTCTCTATAGAGGAGAAAACCATGGTATAAAACATTAAATGACTTGTTCAAGACAAGTTAGAGAATCAACATTCAAATCATGTATCCAGATTCCCAAATCCAGGGCACATTCCACGTTATGCTAAAGGATATTAGTATACTTAAACTTATTTGCTTTTTGCATGTTGACATGGCATATGACCCTCTCAATGTGGGCAACAGGAAATGTTTATTTATGTACAAGTACATGGGAAAGCAATTTCCATTCAACTTTTTAAAAAATTATTACAAATAAAAAGGTTTTGTTAATACATTCATTCTTTGCACACAAAATACATTCTTTTTCCTTTTTCTCTCAGTATGAATTATTTCTTAATAAAAACTTAAGCCACAATGAACAGTCAGGTGGTTTGGCAATTTAACAATCTTTTTTCAAGAAGGAAAAATTTTAAAGACAACATATAAAAGAAATTGTACCTCAAAAATGTTTCACTGACTCCTAAAAGACTGAATGAATATTCCATTCCACCATCATTGTAGCTATCCTTAAAAACAATGCAAAAGACTTTAGAAATTCTGTGATGACAATGCAATTTCTACAAGACCAAAGCAGTCTTCAAGAAATTGATTATCATATCTACATGACAGACTCATAGAAAAAAATTTTATGGACATATTGGAGAGTTAGCCATTATTCAAGAGTCTCCTAATTGATCAAGGGAACTAAGATCATAAGTTGCATTCCCCAAGTAGTAATTTAAGAGTTATGTTTAAATACAGACAAATGACATGATTTGTTAGGCTAATTGCTTTTAAGAGATGTAAAAACATATGCCCACACACACACACACAAAAAAAAAATTACATAAATGTTCATAGCAGCATTACTTATAATAGCCAAAAAATGGAAACAACCCAAATGTCCATCAGCCGACGGACAAATAAAATGGAATATTACTTAACCATAGAAACAAAGTATTGATTCATGCTACAACATAGATGAACCTTGAAAATATAAAGTGAGAAGCCAGACACAAAGGCCACATATTTTAGGACTATATTTATATGAAATGTCCAATATAAGAAAATCCATAGAAATAATCCATAGTTGCTGCCAGATGCTGGGGAGGATGAAGAAGAAGTGACTACTAATGGATACAGGGTTTCTTTTGGGGATGACACATGTTCTACAATTAGTGATGATATTGCACAACAACATAGTAAATACACTAAAAACATCGAATTTTATACTTTGAAAATGGTGAAGTATATGGTGTGTGTATTATATCTTAATTTTAAAACAAGGGACACTTCATTTTAAAATATTTTATTCAGGTTCCTTTTTCCTCCCTGTCCCCCTTTTAAAATGTTGAGTGAATTTTCAGTAAATCATCTTTCTACAGAATGTTTTTCAGCTAACTGCACTCAGGTCATCAGTGGCTTATATTTCTAATAGGCTTTTTGTTAAGTAAAAAGAAATTAATACATGGACACAAAATATACATTGTATCATTAATATTTGCATATTAGCATTTAGAAACAAGTACTATGCTTATATTGAAGCTGATTAGATTTTATATGCTAATGTATAAGATTTTACTGAGATCCTACATATAAAACCAGTAGCCAAATATTAAGAATTGAATTCATAAAACTCAATGAATAACCTGTTTGTTAAAATGTGTATATTAAAGATCCATGTTTTTTAATGGAAAGATAGAAGGGGAAAATCAAGGAATCTCTTAAGTCTTCATAAAGCAGCTTCTCTAAATATTTTAACTAGCTGCTGAGATCTCCAGAATTATATTTTGAATTTTATTTCATCCTATACTAAAAATCATGCATTAAAGTGTGTGTCACAATATATAGGGCACACTTTTTCCCTTTAGATTATCAAAACTCTTCTTAATTCTTTATTAGCTGAATTTTTTAGCAGAGTAGGTTTTTTTAAAGCTGAAAACAAATTTTACTCATGCATTAGTACAAATACATTTATGCAGCTCCTTTATATACCATCAAGAGCTCCAATGATGTGGTATGTCTAGAGGACACTTCAGTGAGTAGAAATTAGAAGCCAGCATTCCAGTCATTTGGATTTTTTTTTACAACAGAGGCATGAAAACCCCAAAAGAGTTAAGGGGATAAAATTTGTTTTAATTGTTTAAGGAAATCATTTGACAGTCATTTGTCAAATAACCTACAAGAAATTTCCACTAGCATTCTGTAATTACATAGGACAAGAGAATAGTTATTCCTAATGATTACATTCCAGAATGCAATACAATTAGCAGCTGTTTTTCAGAGGGCTTATCAAACTTAGTATTGTTATTGAATCCAGGCATAACAGTGTAACCTTAAAAGCTGTGCACCATTTAGCCAACTAGTAAATTATGCTATCTGATCAGATTTTTACCTTGTTTTTTTCTCTATATGAATTTTTGCTTTATTAGGCATTTGGTACTCCAAGTTTTATTTCAGAACATAGTGCACACGTAGAAAGTGGGGGGGGGGCTTTTTGGGTGTTGGTAATTACATTCATCAAATATTGTCACATATGAAATTAACTCTTAAAGCAGATCCCAAAACTGGTATTCATAACTTCATTTTTACCAAGGGATGGAAACAAGCCACACAACCAGAATTATTCTTCAGAAGCATACTTTGTTATCAATTATATGTTACAAATAAAGAAGAAAAATACATGTATAATTGAAGAACTCTTCAATTTAATAAACATTAAGATCTAAATCTGATATCAATAAGAAGCTAAGAGTTCTGTGGGCAGGGGATATAGCTCAATGTAATGTGCTTGACTACCAGGCATGAAGCCCTGGGTTCAATCCCCAATACTGCAGGAGGGGGAAGAAGTAGCCAAGAATTAACAAAGACTATCCTGACATTGAGAGAAGAATGATTATCACTTTAATGAGATTTTTCCATTATTTAAACCAAGTTAAGCAAAAAAGAACAATAATAAGTGGCAAATGTGGCTCCTTAAAAAGAAAGGGATCAACCCATTTTTCTTACCATAGAGAATGGGATCAAAGAGGTTTAAATTGCACTGTGAGGTATTTCAGTTCTAAGATTAAGTTTCCTGATGAGGAGTTTACAACCCTGGAATTGCCTATTGAAAGAAAATATCTTTGCATAAATACATAAAGAAACAGTGACAGTAATGCCCAAAAGCAGATCAAATAAGTGATTTTCTTTTAAGGAACACATCAGGAATGGAATTGTTTTCTTTTAAGCCAAAAAGAAAACAATTGGTTTTGTCCCTGAAGGATCTATACTTGTATCATACTATCCAAATTTTTTGTGTTACCCCAGATGATCTTAAAGTGAACATCCTGCCTCAGCCTTCCATGTAGCTGGAATCACAGACACATGCCACCATGCCCAGTGCCAAAATCTTCTATTAATTAAGGAGGAAAGAACTAATAATTTGAGTGGTTACTATTTACTGAGCACTCTACTTTTAACTTTCTCATCTAACGTTCACAATAATGCTGATAAGTCTGGCATATTTATAAAGATGCTCTTTGCCTAAAGTCTCAGCTAACTTATGCATCTTAAGGCCCCTTACACTTGAATTAGTGTTTCCCTTCTATACATCTTTCTACCTCGCTCTTTAAAATGTCAAAATCATCACCTACCAAGGAGTCAACAGGAACTAGAACACAGCATCTCCAAAATTCTGCTTTAAGCTAGTGGCAATGTAACATTTTGACTTGTACATCTCAGTAAGTCAAATTAGTGGGGGCTAGCCTTTGTGTTCTGACCTCTTATCCAAAGGAGTCAGAGAAAGGCTTACCCAAACTACGGTATATTTCTCCCATACTGATTCAAGACCAGTGACTTTGTTTTTTAAACCAATGAAAATCTATAATTCAGCCTAGAAAGAGTGCAAATTATTTTGCAGGTGGAATCATTTGGGTGATAGGCTTTATAAGCAAAAATTGCTTATAGTTATCTCATTTTAAAAATCAAAAGCCTGTGCTTTGTTACATTCTACATGGAGCAATTTGGCCTCAGCTTTTTAAAACTCACTTTCCAAAGAATCAAGGAAACCCACCAATTTTTTAGACTTTTCTAAAGTAGATCCCAAGGACTGTGTTATGCCAGTGACCCACCAGTCCATCTCATGGGAGCTGAAAAACTTCATGTTGGTCTATTTTGTGAGGTCTTGAATGGAAGAGTCTGCTCTGTTCAAAAGGCCTACCCTAAAATCCTGAAGAGATCATTATGCATTACAATGATATAATTTCCATGACTCATATAACTTACAAAAACAATATCGTTTTATTTTTAACTCAACAACTAGTTTGTGGTTTCAACAGGACATTGGTGAATGGACTGGCAAGATAATCCCAGCTTGGAGTAAGACAGCAGACCAGCCTCTTGGCTTAACAAGTAACCAACCTCTTCCCTGAGAGGTGAATATATTTGTGGCAGATGAACAAAGCCTTTTTAAGAAAAGCATTAGTTATGGGTCAAAAGGTACTTAATTAAACATGTTATGAGAAGAAAAGCACTGCAATGTAGAATTTTAAGTTAATAGGTCATTTAGTCAAATCCCCAACCAATGCTTGAATCTTCTCCACATTCTCTTTGCTCAGTTCCTGTCTATCCTCTCTTGACAGAGGATATTACTTGAGGTGGCCCCTTTCATTGAAAGTCAACTTTGAGAAAGTTTTCCCTAACAAAGCCCAAACTTGGCCTCTGTAACTTCTATTCAGTGGGCCTTATTCTACCTCTTTGAACTACAGAGCATCTTGCTATAATAGACTAGTTGTGTTCACCTCCCCCCAATCCTTCAAGTATTCTTCAAACATCTTAAATTTTAAATTCCTTCAGCAGGCTGGTTATGCCTCAATTTGTTTTTAATTTCAAAGTATGGCTCCTAGGAATGATGGGACTTCAGAAAGAAGTACCATTTCTCTTCTTCTAACACGACTATTTTAGTTAGTGGTTTGAAGGGATACTTCTTAACTCAGTATGAATAAATGATCAGCATGTACAATGTAGGAGAAGGCAGCTTTCCTTTCAAATTCAAAAAGGCTCTTGTCGGAAATGAAATCTAAAAGGAAGAAAATACATCCTAATTCCTTGCTGTTAAAATTAGTGTTTAACAATACTGCTTAGGTGGAATACATTTGTCAGAAGAATGAGATGCAAATTTTTTTTCAGTGCTTTTCTCTGACTCTAAAGTATTATAGTTACATCAAAACACACCTGTCAGAACCATGACTGAGGAAAGTAACCAGATGCAGTTAAAACAAAAATTCTAGAGAAAAAATGAAATGACAAATCCTAAAAAAAAAAAAAAAAAAACCTCTTACAGGAACAAATGAGGAAGTGATCCCTAGGTATTTATGACTGAAATATACAAAATTCTATAAGGTTCAGAAATAGAACATGTCTATCTTTAAGGCCATTGATATGATATATGGGGGAAAAGAAGTGTTTTTCTGAGTATGAGATGAATTCTCATTCTGTGGCTCCATTTACAAAAAAATCAGAAGACCAGTTCAAAATAATTTGCAACTGGTATTTATTCAGAGTGAGTTGTTAACTGAAATTTGATGCTGGATCTGGAGGAACTATGGGACAGCTTAAAGGGTAGATGAGGCAAATAATTGACCTAACACTGTGGCGATCACCAGTGTCCTCCCAAGGCATGCATTCATTAACAGAAGAATAATAAGAGTCTAGTCCTGTGTTGAATTTGTTCCTTCCTCCAATAACTCTAAAATAATCCTAATCCAAATACCTTCTTTTGGTCAGTGGCTTCTACCTTTCTTACCAAATTCTAAATCAGAACTTGACATTTTGTCAAAACAATCAAATTGTTTCATTTTCAGTTATTTTCTTGCCACTTTACATAGGGAGAGATGCTAACGAAAATGACTAAAAGATGGGAAAAAGAAAATCCAGGAAAAACCACTGACTTAACCCAAGTAATCTACAGAGAACATATTTGGCCCTATATAATCACAAGTTAATATTAATATAATTCAACAGATCTAATGAAAGTATACAAAGGATCAAAAAGTCTTGCACAGGCAAAGGAAAAAGCATGAAATCCTTTGAAGATTTAATTTATACAAAGCCATGTCATTGATAACAGCAAATTATGATTTCATAGATTTTCCCAAGCTTAACTCTAACATGAAGGTATTTTCACTGGAAACTGAAAAAAGTTTTGCTATATATTTAATAACTTTATTAAAAGAAGGAAAAGATCACACCAAAAATAGAAGGCATGGACTCTGGTCTTATTTGTCAGAGTCAAGCCAAACTAAACTATAATAAAGCAACTCTTTTTTTCTTTTCATCTGCCATTAAATAAGAATTTGTTTTTTTTTCTCCCTAAGGAAGGCTCATCTCAGCAAATATTGCCCTTAAAATAAGAACAATTAGGCAAACCTGTAAATTTAGGTTCTGGCCTAGGTTAAGATGACTTCATTTGTTTGCATTCTTCTCAACTTCTACTTGAAGGAATTACTATTTAACAACAAAGAAGTCCCTTTTAGCACTAAATCATTTATTTGATATTTATTGCACCTTCAGAGTTTGTTCTCAAATTCCAGATACATCAGTGGAAAAATGCCCATAAGGCCTAATCTGAAATTCACAGAACTAAGAAAAACAAAGCCCCAATTCTCATGTGTCCCTGCTGACAGGCCATGGATAGGCAACTGTTAGCTACAGAAGACTAGAGGGAGTACCAAGGAAGAAAAAGGAACATCTCTCTAATCCCATTCTGAGTCTGGCCAATGGTAGACAGGGGATTAAACCCTAGGGAATAAGAATTCCATAGCATAAATGTGGACCAAGAAGGCATTATTTTGGAACTAAGTTAGTCCAATTCAACAAAGCCTTCCAAGTTCCCAAAGCAACTTATTTTTAACACACTTGCTGCTGTGAGATGAAGTTGGGTCATCATATGCTGGAGACATTGGAATTTTGCCAACAGAAAGGTAATAAATCTAAATTTAGGGACATTATCTCACAGTTTAAAAAGTTAACTTCTGCCCACCTTGATTAACTTATTTTTTGATATTATAGTTGCTGACTCAGTGGAGAAGATGAGGGAAAGACAATAATTATAAATTATTTTGGTTTTTATTAAAGTGATTTTTTTCTATAGAGACAGATTCTACAAGAAAGTCCAAACTTCCGAGATCTGTTTTTCTTTCCCATAAATCAGGAAAAACACAGTGAGGCCAATCAGAAAGTACCAGTCTCTTAATTATAAGTAATAATTCCATGTGCAAGAGATTGGTCATGCTGAAACCTGATAGAGAGATGCTAGAAATGCCTTATCAATACTGTGTTCTACATGACTCATTTCCTTATAATTAAATAGCTTTCTAACATCAACATATCAGGACCAAGATTGTCACCATCTACAGCAACAGCAGAATTACATATCATATCCTTATTCCATTACTCATCCATCAGTTATGCTAAGCAGCAATCTACAGAAACATCTGACAGCATCAACAGTATACAGGTTTAATTACTTTCCCAATTTGCATTTGTATCAGTGAACAAATTGGAAGGTATCAAAAGTATGGCACTGAAGAAACAGCAACACAGATTCAGCAGCATGTCTTCCATTTTGAGTCCTCTTTTAAAACTGGCTAAGTAAAGGCATATATACCTCCTTTGAATTGGAGATTTGCAGTAACACATGCATATCAGGAAGGGAGAAAAAGAGGACCAAAAGGGGAGACCAGGAAAGAGAGGAAAAGAGAAAGAAACAGGAAAGAACATATGGTCATGAGTCTGAGAGTGACATTATTATAAGGAGATGATAAATTACAGCTCAACCTGCTTCCACAGCAGAATTTTTCTAAGGTTATTGAAGATACAAAAATGGTTTGTGAGGCTTTTCATCTGTTGCTACTCTTACTTATACTAAAAATATCTACAAAATCCTAATCCTTGGTTTGTCCAAGAAGGATAGTACCAGAAAGTAAAGGATGTGACCTATTATCAAGGACTGTGCTCTGCTTGAATCCTGCTCTGCAGTCCATTAATCCACAGTATTTTGGTCATATCTGGTCTGTTTTCTCACACTACTTGTAAGGTCTAAGAATTAACCTTTTATATTAGAATATCATCAGTCAATTTTTTTTTCATTTTCAAACTTTTATAAAGGGCAGGAAAGATTTAGACAATAGAAGAAAATTCAGAGATTTAAAGGGGAACATGAAAGAAAAAGTATTCTCTACCTAGAAATTCATTCTAGAAAAGGTAGTAATGAGATTTTGAAAAAGAGTGCCAATTCATGGATTTCCCCCATTTTTAAAATTTCTGTGTAATACATGGAAGGACATTAATGTACTAAAATGTTTGGTCTGTGAAATAGAATCATTAGCACCAAAAGGAGTCATGGAGCTTATATATAATTAAAACAATGATTGTTTTGTTGGTCATGGGTAAAGATTTCATATAATTTTTACATCCCAAAGTTCTTGAAAGTGCCTGTGGACAAAAGAAATAACACTTTTCAGAATCTCCATGGGGTCATCATTACACACCACAGAGAGTACTTGGTGTTCCCAGTTTTGGTTTACCTGGTAGACAAGAAAACCAGGGCCACCAGAATGTCACCATTGAAGCCCTAAAGAACAGCCCCCACATGCGCCCACTGATGTACAGTAGGGATCCCTACAGTACACTTCCCCCTGGACTGTGTTCAGGAATGCACTTTTACTTGCATTTTTGGAGGGGGGGGGGAAAAAAAAAAAAGCAACATGCTCTGCAGATCATGGAGCGCCTAGTGCAATTTTCTTCTCACTCCAACTCCAGACTGCAAAAGGATGAAACCGTTATGTGTTCTGCTAATGCTGGCCTGTGGACGAGGCCCTTGGCCTGCCATGCTTTGTAAGCTCAGGAGCCCACAGGAGTCAGAAGGTCCCAGAGCAGGAGCCACAGTTATCATCTGATCTCCCCAGCAACTCGTGGCCCATTGGGGCAGCTGCTGATGCCTTTTGCTTCTCCTTGCCTCAGCCGTTAGTTAAAATTACAACAAGTCAAATAACTGATGCTTTTCCCTTCTCCAGGGAGGGGTGAGGATACATTGTTCACCAGTGTGTTCTGTCTGGCTTCACTGATGAGTCGGCATGCTAAGTCAAGGAAGAGTTTCTCCACATTATCAGATTCCTTGGCTGAAGTCTCCAGATAATACATGTCCTGAGCTTCTGAGAATTCTTCTGCTCTCTGCTGGGAGACCTCTCTCCTTTCAGCCAGGTCAATCTTGTTTCCTGTAACAGTGGTATGATCAAAGAAAGAATCAACAGTTGACTTTTTGCCAGCTCAGAAGCATAAAAACTAAGTTCCAGGTCTGAAGTCAACCAGACAGATGGGCTAGTGAAGCAAAGCAAATGTGACTGTGATTACTGGGATTTTTATTTTAAAATATTAGCACTATGTATAATGGCAAAGAACTGGAAACAACTCAAATGTCCATCGGTAGGGTACTGGCTAAGCAAGATAGTACATCCACACAATGGAGTATTTGCCCCTATGAAAGCTATGAGGAATATTTCTATATACCACCATGAAATGAGGACACTAGGATATATTGAGCAAAAAAGGCAAAGCAGGAAAACATAACTTACAACTAAGAAAAAGGAAAATATGAATATATAAAACACATTGCTTAATTTTAAAGGGAAGAATAAACCAAAATCTTAATTTAAAAGATAATGGTTACCTATAAAAAACAACAACAACAACAACCAGGGTTGATGGGATAGGAATAGAAGCCAGACCTCTCTGAATATACTTTATTTTATAGTTTTGACTTCAGAAACTTACAAATGTTTTTCATAATTACACAATTAATACAAAACACAATCCCTAAAAGTTGAAAGCAAAATAACCACACACAACTATTTCAAGTAAGTAAGTTTAAGAATATGGTAATTTAACCATACATCCTTAGGTATATATACTAAAAATAAAGAATTGAAGAAAAAACACTCAAATGGTTTCAGTAAGCATCTTGTCAGTGGCAGTGCTGCTACTCTTACTGTGAGGTGCTATGTGTATATTATGGGATAAAGCAAATAAGTAATTATTCTGGTTATCACTGGGAACTGGAAATTTTGTCATGAGAAGGAAGAAATAGAGATATAAGATTAATGAAGTTCAGTAAAATTTCTGCAATCCTGAATTATAAGTGGAAGTTTCACTATGAATAATTCATGATGTATTTGATCTTTTAAAAGTTTTCAACATCTATTCTCCAAGAAACCTGACAAAGATGATATCAACTATTTTACCTGGCAACATCTCTTAAATGACCCAATTGATAAATCACTCTGACCTGGGAATTCTGTGTATGAATTATAAATACTGAATGGAATGCCATAACTTTGGGCTTCCCCGGTGTGCTGATTCTTCACTTGAAGAGATCCTAAAAGTCAAACTTGTATAGTGGTTATACAACAATGCTCCTAGGGGCATTGAGACTTTTAGGCCAGGGCAGATCCCTCACTTGCCTGAATTGAGCCTTGTTTCCTGACACCTGAATTTTCCAGGGGCAGGGAGAGTCCTGGCAAGCTGCTATGAGGACTTCTTTCACTGAAGAGGTATGCCTGATGCCAACCTGCCCTTAAGCCATGTTTGCTGCCCTGATGTAAGTGAATGTAATGCCAAGTGTAACTTATGGTAGTCTTGTGAGAACATTTAGTAGAGCCTACTAAGACAACCCTCTTGTGTATGCTATAGAATCCAACATATGCACACATACATATCAGCCCTGTCCACTGAAAAGCCTAAAAACAATGGCCAGCCTACCAGTAAGGAGGATTCCTAACACCTAGACTGTGGCCTCTAAATAGAAACTTCCCATTAAAAAGGAACAGTGTTTCTTGAACAAATGGTTAAGTCCAGGTCTGGGACAGAAAATGCATGGATTTACCTGGAACACTCATGCCAGAAGGCAAAAAATTACCAAAGAATAATCATCAAAAGATCTCAGAAGTTCATCTGAAGCAGTTTCCACTATCAAAACTGGAGCAATCAGCAATAATTGGAGAATCAGTAATAATTGCAAGGTAATATAATACACTAAATACATTTAAGTCCATAAGTTCATATATTAAAAATATAAAAAATTTCAATAGTTAATTTACAAAGATCCTAGGGAACCAACTTACTACCTTGAAAAACAGTGAATTACAAAAGAAATCAAGTGGTGTTCTTGCTTGTCCTAGGATAACTATACCTGAAATACCATATATGGGGTATTTTTGCTTTAAAAACTTCCCTAAAATGAATCTCTTCACACCTATAGATTTATTTATAGATTTGTGAGAAATGTGTGTGATGGAGGGACATGTCAAATGATACCACAAAGAAAACAATTGATATTTATTAACTCTAGAGGGCAAATGCTTTAATAATAAATTCCAAAAGAAAAAGAAATAGTGGAACTTATAAAGGGAGAATTAAAAGACAACAATCAAGTATGACATAGGGACCATATTTGGAGGTGATTTGAACAAATTTACCAAAAAAGGTATAAATTAGGAAAATTTGAACATTGAATTGTTGAGGCTAGTAAGGGATTCTTAATTATTTTAGGTGTGAGAGTGACATTGTAGCTCACTTTTTTTAATCTTATCAAAGACACACTCATATTGTAAGGTAATTCAAAAATTTGGGACATTTCAAAATAATCTGGGTGGGGAGAGTGGACAGAATAGATGGGAAACAGATAAAATAAGATTGGCCATGAGTTATCTGATGCTTTCTGAAGTTGAGAGATGTACACATGGGGATTCTCTATACTGTTTTCTCTGCTTTGCTTATGTTTGAAATTTTCCATACCAAATTTTTTAAAGCCAATCCCTCTTTCATACTGAACTAACTGATTATCTCTCCTCAAATCTCCATTTAACGTTTTTGGATAAAATCCCAAGAAGTAATGCTATAACTTGAGTTTGCAAGGGCTTTTTGTGGAACACAGAAAAAGCACAGATTCTGAGCTGTGGGCTTTCAAAGGCTTCATGGGAAGGGCTCACCACTGTACACAAGGGTTTTCAGTAGTGGGCCTAGAGCACTAGCTCATAAAGAGGCAGGTACTTAACTAGCAGCCTAACCCAGGAAAAATCCAGCAACTTGTTACAAAGCAATGTATTACTAGTTGATCCTACACGCAATGTGACCTTGAAGAAAGAATTTCACGTCACTAGCCTTTGCTTCCTAACCTGTAAATTTGGGATCATGACATACAAAGCTCCTAATATGATTCCTGGCATATATTTACCAGTTATAATGCTTGTTACAAAAGCTTACTGTTAGCTATAACTTCTGACTTAATGCTTCTGAGGTTCCCTACCCATTTTTCCAAAATTCAGATCTTGTTACACTATACAGCAAATTCCTTCCCAAAAGGAAAACATTTATAACCATACAATTATTAACACTTTTCCATCACCACTAGGAGTTTTTAGTGATTCGTTCCATTTTTACTGTAATTCCATTTTTAATGAATATGTTTGTCACCACAGAAAAGCCAGGGTTGGTTACTGTTTTTCCCCATACTAGACAGAGGTTCTTTCTTCCTACAAAATGAAACAAACTGCAGCATTTTTCCCTTAGTTAACTGTTTCTGAAGTAGAATTTCTCAAATCGGCAAAAATGTAAGAAGGGAAAAAATTAATGAAAGTCTATTTTATAAATAAACAATTGATCCAATAATGAATTTCTTGTACCTTTAAAGATATTTTAGCTGGGCATTATGACACACACCTGTAATCGCAGCAGCTCAGGAAGCTGAGACAGGAGGATCACCAGTTCAAAGCCAGCCTCAGAAATTTAGCAAGGCCCTAAGCAACTCAATGAGATCCTGTTTCTAAATAAAAAATTTTAAAAAGGGCTGGGGATGTAGCTCAGTGGTTAAGCGCCCTTGAGTTCAACCCCCAGTACTAAAAAAAACAAAAGATTTTACTTTTTATACTAGCAGTTTCTACCATCTTGTAACTAGGTTTTTAAAAAATGTATAGCAGCCCACATAACTTTTGTAACCATCCAGTTTCTCCCCTAGAGCCTAGAGAAAACAGCAATGTTTTCTACCTTATTTTCCATCATGATGGGATAGAACTGATTTTGTTTTCTATGCAATTACAGAAGAACTAATGCTATAGCGTGACTTGCTAGAAAATACTTTCTTGGAAAACAGAAAGTCGCAAGTGTTACAGGATTATCAATTTTCTGATACCGACAAATCAGCTTCCCTCTTCACTTGTCCTTACTTACCCACTAACACAGTGATGACCTTGTTGCTGGCATATTGTTCTATCTCCCGCAGCCACTCAGGAAGGCAGCGGAAGGATTCCTCACAGGTAATGTCATAGGTAAGGATCAAGGCATTGGCGCTTCGGTAATAACTCTGGGTAATGGAACGAAATCTTTCTTGACCTGCAGTGTCCCAGATCTGGAGCTATAAAGGCATAAAAGAAGCAGCAGGTTGGAGAAAGAGAAAATAAGAGAGCATTAGCTTACTTTAGCTTGGAAATGGAAATAACTTCCCCCAGAAAATTTCATAGTCATTTTCTATTCTAAAGAAAGCACTTAAAATTTGTTCTTATTAATGTGGTTAGGTGTTTTTGGTTAGAAAAAGGGGCTTATTTTGTTTGTTTTGTTGTTGTTTTGCTATTAAGAGTTCCCTCTTTGTTAAAAAAATTTTTATTCATTATGTTCCAAGCTCTATTTTAAGCACTTTATATGTAGTAACTCAATTTTCACAATAATCCTATAAGGTAGGATATGCTTTCTCACAGTAGGAAACATGCACAGAGAGATTAATCAACTTGCTTGGTGTCTCACAGTTCAACAAGGCATTATGGTCCCAACTTGTAATACCATCCTGGTATTACAAGTTGCTACACAGAGCAAGCTGTCACTCTGTGGCCACTGGTATTTCAGTCAGCAATCAGAAAGGAAAAGTAAATCCAACTTCACCACTCTTTGCAGTTCAAAATTCTAATGAATATATTAATGTATTATCTTTGTTAATGAAAATAGAACCATGCCATGGCAGACAAAAATTTTCCTTCTACCACTTTTAAGCTCCATGACCTCTGGCAAGTCACTTAATCTCTTTTGGCATCTGTTGTTTCTTTATACAAAGGAGATGAAAATATGCAACCTGCTAGAAGTTCACATTTTCTAAACTCATCCACTAGTTCTAAAACCTAATAGTGTATGGTTTTAATTTAAAAAAAAAAAAAGGCCAAACACTTCCCACATTGCCTCTCTCAATTCTCTACATAAAGCAGGCAAGGATTGAAAGCAACTTGTTCTCCAGAGAGACTGCTGAATATAGGGCAAATCACAGGGCCTTGAGAAATAATGTCAACAGTAAGTAATCCCTTCTACTGTATATATTTCACAGGCCGAAAGTGTATTTACCACCTTAGACACAACACCACTTCCTCAGGGAAGGCCTTCTCAAATCTATAGAGGAGGCCAGATTCCCCTTCCCCCACTCCTGTTGCCCAGTGCATCTGACACACTTGGATCATCTAATTATTTAGTAGCTATGTTCCCCACTTGACTCAAAGCTTCCTGACAGGAACCATGCTACCTTTGTTACTGTACATCTGAATCCAAAGAGGATGAGTTGGTTATTGTCACCCTCTGCTCATATCAGTTTAGCTGAAGAGATCGATGGGTGACTAGTAGTCCCTGACTTGAATCTTTAGCACAGAGACTCTCCTTTAAGTTAAAGTGACAGCTACTATTTGATATACATGAAAGTCTGTGTATGCTAAAGGTAAGTATATATAGATGTTGTTAGTTTTTGTTGGAACAAAAGTTATTTCTCTTCTCTGCCTCAAACCTTTCTACTAGGATGTACTTAAAATAGCAGACAATTGTTTTTAAAGCCCCATTGAGCCTCTAAAAAACTTGTGTTTGGATTTAGATGATGTCAATCTTAAGAAATCAGTATGTTCTCATGACTGGCACATCTTGGGAACAGTTTGGAGCATTTTCTAGAATAATGATTGTATGAGTTTGCCAAGATATATACAATTTTCTCAAAGGGGACTCCCAACTTCTAGCCTGATAGTTGATTATTCAGGGTGTTCATACTCCACTGTCTTTATCACTCAACTTGGTTTCACCATGCTCTGCAATCCATTTGCCTTATTTTAGCATTTATATGACATTAACATAGGAAGGGCACTGCATTCGGCACAGGGAGGATACAAGATAAAACAACCCCTGATCCCAAAGAGTTCAGTCTTCAAAGAGGCCAAACCCATAGTTAATTAACTAAAGTACAATACAAGATGTTCCATTAAAAAGGCACCAGAAAGACAGTTTTTCCTAATGTTAGTCTCATGCCCATTAATATATTTTCAATATTGCAGTCATGGATTTTTTTTTAACCACTCATCTCCAGCATGGTTCTGCTACACTCTTTGTCTATTCTTCTTTGCATGCTACTTAACTTCTACTGCCTCACTGTCACAATAATGCAGTGTTATCCTTGGTTCACTAGTCTGTCTCCTTACTGGACTGAGTTTGTTGAGGACCAAGGGTATTTCCCATTTGACATCATACCCCTCAGTGTCTTCCTAAAACAGTAGAGGGGGACACATTTAAATGAAGATTAACTAAATGAACAAAGGATTGTGGAATCACAAAAGAGGGATTCACTAATTCTCCTTAAAAGATTGGTGGGATATAAAAGAAGATTCCACAGATAAAATGTTGTCAGAGCCAGATGATATTAAGTTTTTAGGGGGCAAAGATTTACCTAACACAGTGCTAGGTACAAAGTATGTACTATAACATAGATGGATGGACAGATAGCTGAAGGAATGAGGAATGTACCTACTTTTATGAGTCTCCTATCTAGGCAACATAAATCTGAATAAAGAGAAATACAGCAAATCTTCTACTATAAGGTTTAAATGTTTTAAAGCTTAGAGTTTTGCTTATTACTCATTAATTTATGATAAACCAAAAAATTCAATGTATAAGAGAAAACTCTATTCTGATTTTTTATCATGCTTAAATATACAAAGCAAAATTTATCATTTTAGTCAGTGGGCTACATATGTTTTAATTCTATTTTCTGCCTAAAGTCACTTTAGTGATGTATGCTACTTTAAGAGAAGGCCTCTTCCTTAACTTTGCCTCCAATGATTTGGCATGTATTCTCAGTAGCTACAAGAATCTAATACCTTCTATTCCCCACTTTCAGTCTGGAAGCCATTCCAGAAAGAATGATACTAATAGGGAAGGACAAGGGAACTGAAGTCAAGAAAGAGAATATGACTGAAGGATCACTGAGTGGGTGATGCTACACCAACTGCTAATGAATTTTTTTTTCCACTAATTTTACAGGGTTCTGAGAAAGCTTGCAAATACTAGCAAAAAGACATTTAAAC
This sequence comes from Sciurus vulgaris, assembly GCF_902686455.1. NCBI lineage: Eukaryota > Metazoa > Chordata > Mammalia > Rodentia > Sciuridae > Sciurus > Sciurus vulgaris. Next base: position 80,298,544 of record NC_136472.1, read on the forward strand.
ATCACCAAGAATAGGTATTCAGTAAATGACAACAAGTATGACAATAAGATAGACACTGTTTCCTTAGTGATACCTGGTCCTATTCTAATAACAGGCTAAAGAAATTTCTCCCATGTTCACACATTAATGAGGCCCATAGATTAAGATGGATGAATGCAGTCACTCCATATCTAGAGTCAATACACTGGGTTAGAAAAAAAATTCCAGGAAGATTGATTTGATCTAGATTTCAAGGATTAGCCTACTCCCGTTTTTTTTATAAAGTTACAGAACCCTGAAAGAAGTATTAGGGATAGGAACTGCACTGCAAATACAAAGATGAGTAAGATACAAACCTTGTTCTTAGGGAGCCTGTGGTCTTGTGTTGCAGTTAGACACCATAAAATCATGAATTCTAATAATGTAGTAAGCTCTTAAAAATGAGGCTATGGTTTTCAGAAGGTAGAATAAATGGAATACCTAAGCCTAGTGATTCAGGAAAGAAGAGTAAGCCTGTTCTTTAACCATAGGGATCATTTCTTATTCACCCTTATTTCCAGCCAATGTTTGCCATATGGTAGGCAGTAACATTTCTGGTCCAACAAATGAACTCACGTATTCATATATAAATGAGAAACTCAGATATCTGGAAGTAAAATGTGTGAAAGAGTAGTTATCCTTACCTGACTCCAGTTGGCAACTACCCCACCTCTGCTGGAACCATAGAAATCAACAAAAGGTTCTTTCCACCAACGCCTCTATAGCACATTCCAATCTCTTTCCTGTCCCCACACCCTAGTTCTTTCTCCTCAATCCAAACACTATTTTCCTGACTTTCTGGTTGGCATTTACATAGATTTCACACCAAGAGCTCTCCATTCACTATTGTATTTGGTATAGATGTCTTTGCAGTAAAGAACCATTTTGAGTTAGGAAAGCTTCTGTTATCCATTCAGAAGCCTCATCCTATAACTTCTTTGTGATAGCAAATATCTATGAAGTGCTACAAAAACATTATGGAGCTTCTCTGCCCTTCCTAAGGAACTCAAAAGAAGGAGTACATATGGGAGGTGGATGCAAATAACATGGACTCAAATTTGGAATGCTTAGGTTGTGATCTTGCTAGAATTCTGATGTCAGCTTTCACTGAGCTGCTTATGGCTGGATTTATTACTTCCTTCCACGGTACTCACCTCTAAGAGACCCAACAATGGAATTTCAATAAATGAGTGGCAGGTAGAACACAGTGCCTAAGATCAATATCTTTACCCTCTTTCCATGTAATTTAGTTTCACTTCACATTTCTTTCCATCACCTTCCTTGCCTTGCTCCACGGTGATGGACCTTTTGTGCCTTCATTCCCCTCTTATCCCACAGAAGGGGAGGTGGCAGGGAGGCAGAACAGGTTCAAATCCTCCGTCTCCCTTCCTGACTATATAGCCATGAATAAGTAAGTCACCTGTCTTTTCTGAAGTCTGTAAAACAAAAATAATACCACTTACCTCCAAGAGTTTATAGTAAAAATTAAGGTAACTATAAAAGCACCTAGTAGAAGCATTGACTATAGTAGGTACTCAGTGAACACAATCTCCCTTCTCCTGTTACTGGACATACCATACTTCTTCCTGGTACCAAGCTATCCAGAAGCCACCAAATGTGGGAAAGGGTAGAGACCATGGATTCTTTCTTGAACCCCTCATTTATTATCTATTACTAGGGACAAAGGTATGTGGGAGATAGGATAATTTTAATAAGTGATTAATATGGCTTAATTACCGAAAATGAAATGTGGAAATCAGGAGGCTTTTTCACAGACCTGCTGTTATAGGAGGCAGCACAGTTTATTGGCCCAACTCATGAAATCCAAAAAGAAATTTCTTCCTTGTTTTTACATCACCTCTGATGTGACAGAAGACAAGACAAACTTGCTTTAGCCCTTTTTTCTCTGTTCTAATTTTTGAACATATTATCTAAAATCCCTTCCTGCTCTCAAAAAGGGACTAGAAATAAGTGTCACAGCTGAATATATTGTTTTCAATGTGGGTTTCAATCAGATTTTTCCCCCACTGAGGATTAAATCCACAGGTACTTTACCACTGAGCTATATCCCCAGCCCTTTTTCAAATTTGAAACAGGATTTTGCTAAGTTGCTGATCCTCCTACCTCAACCTCCCAAGTAATTAGAATTACAGGCATGTACCACCACAACTGGCTTTTGGGAGATTTAATAAATGTTATGAAAATGTGACTACACAACTTCCCCTAAGCTTAGAGCGCATAAAAGACACGTTATACATTTAACCTCTTACCTTTACTTTTTCACCATTAATCTCCACTGTCTTAATCATAAAATCAACTCCAATTGTGGCTCCTTGACCTGGGGGGAAAAGACCCTAAGGAACAAACAATGGAAAAAATTATGCCCATCCTTCAGGTAAATGAGATACTTCCCACATTTCCCATTACTAATTAATACCAGGCCCTTTCTTTGGCTGAGCTAATTGGTAGAAAAAAGAACACTGACTGGTCTCATGGAAGCCCAGTTTAATTTAACATTGTATGTATGTTTTAAGGGGAAGGAGGGGGAAGTGGGAGAGAGAAATCCTGACAGAAGCAGAAACAGAAGGTGGATCAAAGGGATGAGAGAGGGTGAAGGGGGAGATTCAGGAAAAAACAGTGGGGGAACCTGATTTCTAATAATATAAAAATCAGATACACAGAACCACTGGAATGAGACTAGGGAGAAATGAGTAGACACTAAAGAGGCAAAAGCAAGGAAGTTCAAAACTGGTTATCACGATCAGTCAACAAATACATGAAAAAATGTTCAACATCTCTAGCAATTAGAGAAACGCAAATTAAAACTACACTCGGGCTAGGGCTGTGGCTCAGTGGCAGAGCATTTGCCTAGCATATGTAAGACACTGGATTTGATCCTTAACACCACATAAAAATAAACAAAATAAAGGCATTCTTTCCATCTACAACTATAGAACAATTTTTTAAAAAACACCACACTGAGGTTTCACCTCACTCCAATCAGAATGGCAGTTACCAAGAACACAAGTAACAATAAATGTTGGCGAGGATGTGGGGAAAACGTACACTCATACATTGCTGGTGGAACTGCAAACTGGTGCAATACTCTGAAAAGCAGTGTGGAGATTCCTCCAAAAACTTGGAATGGAACCACCATTTAATCCAGTTATTCCACTCCTCAGTATATACCCAAAGGACTTAAGACAGCATACTGCAGTATAGCAATGCAGTCACATAAATGTTCATAGTAGCTCAATTCACAGTAGCTAAGCTATGAAACCAACCTATATACCCTTCAACAGATCAATGGATAAAGAAAATGTGGTGTATATACACACACTGAAATATTACTTGGCCATAAAGAAGAATGAAATTATGGCAAATAGATGGAACTGGAGACTATCATCCTAAGTGAAATAAGCTAATCCCAAAAACCCAAAGGCCAAATGTTCTCGCTGATATGCAGACGCTTATACACAATAATGGGGAGAGGGAAGAGAGGAATAGAAGTTTATTGTATTAGACAAAGGGGAATGAAGGGAAGCGGGGATAGGAATAGGGAAAAAGGTAGAATGAATCAGACATAACTTTCCTATGTACATATATGAATACATAACCAGCAACTTCACATCATCTACATCCACAAGAATGGAAAGTTATACTCCATATATGTATAATATGTCAAAATATACTCTACTCTTATGTATATCTGAAAAGAACAAATTACAAAAAAAGAACAACTGGTTATCATGTCCACACCCTGAACAGAGACTGTCATGGGGGTGGACAACCAAGATGAAAAAGAACTTAGCATAAGAAACCCTAAAGAGACAGTGGCACTTCCTTGAGGTTTCCTCTAACCTGAGAGTGATCACTACCTTCTGCAGTACAGTGTACCAAACATAATTACATGAACTTGGGGCCAATGACACCAGAAAGACACCTAAAAATTTTGAGTAGAAACCATTAAACCAGTAGGTAGCAGATTTAGGATCTCTAGGTGACCTCAGACCAACCACCCTCTCTTTCTGGGCCTTGAATCTGATGAACTTTACTTAAAAATGGAAATATAGCCATTTCCAAAGGATAGGATATTAGCAAAATTACATGCATAATATGATTTACTATTGTATAACATTTCCTGTAAGCTTAGGGAGGAAGTTGTGGGTAGCAAGGAATTCTATCAGGAAAGAGCTCTACACCAAGTCTCTCTCCCCTTTTCATCCATATTCCAGAATTTCCAGAAATTAAAGCAAAATGGACTTTACTAGCTCTGACATCTAAGGTTAGGGCATCTGTAGTTAAGTCCATTTCCTAACCAGAGCTCCTTAATTAAAGTTTGAACTTAAAAGGCTGAGCTTCAAACCAAAAGAAATGTTCATTGCGTTTCAGCAAAAGATGGAAATATAAACATTCATAACTTTACTTACAAATATTGAATCAATTTTCTTCTATTTTGGCTTGGCTCAGATACAAGGCTGTCAAGCTTCAAGTTTATAGCTCCAGCTGTTTTGCAGCCTAACAAATGCCAAAATAATAAAACAAATCCTTCCCAATGTTTTCCCCACCATTTTGTTTCCTAACCCTTCATGCCTCAAAAACAGCTGAATCCAATTCATTTTAACTGCTTACTAAATAACAAACAAACAAGCCTGTCTATGAAATATGAACTTTGGGGGTTGTTGAGGGACTGGGGAGGATAATAAGTAGACAGAAAAGAAAAATAAGAAAAATGTGCTTGGTGGTAAAAATTATTGTTCAAGAAGGAAAACATTTTCACCTTCAATGATAGGGTTTGTGTTTTTAAAACAGAATGATCTCAGAGGTTAGAATCTTCAGAACATAGAAATTATCAAACTGAGCACTAGGAGACCCAGATTCTAATCCCATTCTTGTCACTAGCATGATGTGAGTTCATAAGCATGTCATTCAGTCCCTCTAGTTTTATGATTTTCATCTATAAAATGAGAGAACTAGAGTGATTCTCTGACCTTTCAGTAATGAAACAGGTCAAGGGAACTTTCGATAAAGGGGCTGAAAATTTATCTGTATCTTTGTAGTTCCACAGTTTTGTCCTTCTGTTAAAAGCAGAAAAGATTACTAATGTTAGATAGATACCAGTTGGAGTTTCACTGTATCTCCAGGGTGGTTAACTGAGCCCCAGATGCCTGTTAGCTTTTTGCTTTTGATTTCACCAGGCCAAGGCTTAGTAAAAAGCATTGAGTTATTTTCTGTGTTCTCTTATCATGGGAAAAACCCTGACATTTCCAAAGTGACTTGAGCCATAAAGCTGTTTGTGTTATCCAATCTGCCTCTCCAGTTTTCCACAGACTGTCAGAGCTGAAAGGGGCCTTGGATTCATTAGGCCCCACATGTATAGCTGGGAGCCCTGGCAAGGGGAGGAAACACCTAGGCTCTCAGAGCAAGCCTGGGGCAGAACTAGGTCAAGGACCTGTGTCTTGACTGGAGCCAGCACCCTTTCCATGGCACCAGGTTGCCCCACACCTTAGAAGAGCTAGTCTTAACTTTCCCAATGAGCACTTTAGGAAAACACAAGCTGAATGCATTATAGCCCCAAAAAGGCATCATTCTACTTTTCACAGGAAAACACAGAAAATGGCCAACTTCAGAATGATTTCTGATTTCCAAATTTAAAACAGGATGTAATCTTAGCCAGTGAGTCTCAAGAGGGCAGCCCCAAAGGAAACTTGTACTTAGGTCCTATGATAAGGATTCAAACCAGGAAGGACATTCAGTTCAGAGAGTTCTTCACTGTTCTTATCTCATTCCCATTTATGAGGTTTAGAAAAATCAGCATATTTGGTTCTAAACCAAAATGATTCACTCAGTTTCTTGGGAGGAAATGGGGAGGCACAGGCAGGGAGTTTGAGGTTTAATTTGCATTAATTTGTTTCCACCTTTGAATTATTAACTAATCTATTTTTATCTAATTTTTGATACTTCGTACTGAAATCAAAACCACTTGTTCCTTTGATAAATGGAAGAAGAAGTGTGGGAGGGCTCCCTTGAGGGGGTCTAGAAAAAGCCTAGGTTACAAAGCTGATGGCACTTTCAAAGGGTGTGTTAAGAATGCACAGCCAAGAGGCTGGCACTGGGACCAAGCACCCACCCCATAAGACTCCTCTAATGTAGGCAAGACTGACAAAACCCACCATGGGCCTCTGAGTGCCCTTACCTGAGTGAACCGTCGGACTAGGCACGTCTTCCCCACACCAGCGTTGCCAATTAAAACAATTTTGAACAGGAAATCATAATCTTCCATACTCATTTACACAGCTGCAAGGCAAACACAGGCAAGAGTGAGAGCAGCCCAGAGAACTCAAGCTGCACCAGCCCCATCTCCTCAGGAACAAGAGACTGGACTCATTTGAAGAGCAATTTAATGCTCCCCTCTGGTGACCCTGCCAATGAGGGAGGAACACAGGTGTTTGGTCATAGACGGACTTCATTCCTCCCAGCTACATCATGCCACAGAAAGTAAATGACACAGATGTCCTTTCACCTGGTAACCTTTATTCCTCCAAGCAGTCAGTCACAAATCCTCAGATGATAAGATCCATTTTCATTCATTATAAGAAAAACATCATGGGTTGGGGCCGTAGCTCAGTAGCAGACCACTTACCTAGCATGTGGGAGTCCCTGGGTTCAATCCTTAGCACCACATAAAAATAAATAAATAAATAAAATAAAGGCATACTGTCCACCTACAACGGAAGGAAGGAAGGAAGGAAGGAAGGAAGGAAGGAAGGGAGGGAGGGAGGGAGGGGAAGGAAGGAAAACATCACCAGGCAAGAAGGGCAGAGAAAGAGGGTCAAGAGAGAGCCCATCCAGAGCTTAAGGATGTTTATGGGCTGTGCATGGCTCTGGAAAGAAGTACTAGCAACTAGGAGACTGAAGGGAACTATGAAGGACTCTTTTGGTCTCCTTCAAGCCCTAGGGGTCTTACCAGTGGAAGTTACAGTCATCTTGTCCTACTACCCCCACCTCCTTCCTATACACGTTCTGCTAACCTCATAGATGCTACAGGGACCCTTAGGTGCCTATCTTTTCATTCTTCTGAGCTTTGGCATTTATCAGTTTCCTCTGCCTGGGATGTCCTCCCTCCAACATTATGAAGCCCTTCAAGGCCCAATGCAAACAGCTATTTCTTTCTGAATCTTTCACTAATCTTACTTAAGGCAAATCACTTCTACCATTCCTCTGTCCTAAAACTTCACTTCCTATGTAGTTATTCAAATATCTGCCTCATCCTTGAGGGAGATGATTATGTCTTTCAACTCCATGTTCCCACCCTCTGGGACAGAGTTACCCTTAGTAACTATGGAGTATGTCTACTCCATAGAAGGAAAGAATTAATGGGCATATTGCTTAAGTATAGGTCTTAGTTTCTCCAAATATGCTGAAAAGAATACGATAAGCTGTCTACTTTAGAGGACTTTTTTTTTTTTTTTTTTTGAAGATTTTAAAAACAACCTCTCATGGAGCCTTGGTACCCTTTCCTGGCGAAAGCAAGTTACCTATTGAGTGTTACTAACTGTATTCTATCACCTGGAAGGCGAGCCAGTGTGTGCCCTCAAAACCCACTAAGCATAGTTAACAACAAAAAAGTTAAATATGTCATAGGTAGAATGGACCCTGTAGACTCTAGAGGGAGAGGAAAAGGACAGGGTGCTTGAGAGTTAGAGAAGCCTGAAGGTCACTCCTACCAGCAGAAGTGAAGCTCAAATGGCTGCAGGCAGAAAGAAGAGCCCCATGGATTAAACCTATCAAATAGCTAGGGGATTAAATCCCCCACATACAAACATGCTATCCATGTGGACTTCGACTTGCTCTGGGTAAGATGACTGGCAACCAAGCCAACACCTAGGTTCTCAGTTCACTATGACTGTGGAGGAAAACATTTCTTTGTGTAAGAATCTGGGTCCATAAGCAGTGGTTGTGTTGTCCATATGTCTGGCACTATGTGGCCCTTTATGTATATTTCCATTTGTTTCTGCAAGTCCATAGGCTGAATTCTCAGGTAATATACAGTATTCAGATATATTACATGAGCAGGTAATATACAAGTATTCAGATATATTACATGAGCAAACAGAATAAAGAAAACTAAAGGTGGCCTAAAATCATATAACAGCCAGACTTCAAGTTCCAAGGGCTATGTGTCATCAAAAGAACTCTAACTTTGGAGCCACGAGCGATCCAGGTTCAAATCCTACCTGTGCTGCCTTCTGTGCCTTTGGGCAAGTGACAGTTTTCCAGAACTTCAACCTCCCCATTAACAAAATGAAGCTAGTATTACTTATAACATAATGCTGATGCTTGAAGAAATGAATGGAAACCTCAAGAACAGGACCTGGCCCTTAGTCATCCAAACTCCTTCATATGACTCACAAGTTTTCCATCGGCTGATTTCCACCTTCATTGCTGGCCTCATCTCTCACTACCCTCCTTATAACCCACACTTGGGCTCACTGGATTTCTTCTCTTCCTTAAACACTGTGGGATTGCTTTTCTCTTCAGACCTTCACACATATATCTTTCTGCCCAGAACACATGACCTAACCCCCACATACACTCACCCAGTCCAGCTAACTCTTACTTCTCCTTTAGATCTCAGCTGAAACATCCCTTTCTCTGGTTACTTCTCTAACCTGACAGAGAGCAGCTTGGGCACCCCCTGCTGAATTACACCCTCCTCATCTCCTATGGTAATACCCACCACACTTTACTGTAACTACCTGTCTCATATTTCATCCCCATCCATAAGCACCTCAGCATTACTGACACACTCATGACAGTGCAGCATGAGGGTAATAAAGTGTGTAACTGAGCCCTGATCCCAACCTCTCCCCATCATTATCATCATCTCAAAAAAGTCATCTAATATCACAACAACTATGGGATGGCACTTGGCATTCCTGAATGACAGATGGGCACAGAGAAGTGAAATAAGAAGGCACTGAGGTCCAACAGGTGCTAACTAGTGGGGTTAAGATTCAAATCCAGAAACCTGGCTCTAGCACCCACATCTTTGAGCCACGAGATGGTGCCTCTCACCATACCCAGCTCACAGTAAGACCTCAAGAAAGATGTGGTGAATTGAATGAGGAAGGGCAAGCATTGTTATAAATATGATTTCCCTTTTCTCTTCCCCTCTAGCTTCATACTCACCACATTAAAGTAGTTCAAATAAGAAACTAAGTCAAACTCCTGATAAATTTCAGGGATGTGATATGTCAGTTAAAACTCACTGTTAAAAGTGAAAAGAAAAGAAAACTCAAGGATATGCAAGGTTAGCAGGAAGATCCAAAGCTGTGTGGACCAGGATTCACTGCTCTCATAAGCCAATGAGAAACAGGAAACACAGGACTGGGCTGCATTCTTCTCCTGTGATTAGCTTATTTGACACACATTTATTTTTCCATCTTTGCCTGATGTCAAAGGAACAAAGTAAGAAATCCAGAGAATTCCAAAAATAAAGAACTCAGAAACAGTGCTCCGAAAAGAAAGTTATCAGTGCCCAAATTATGTATCCTTATGAAGAGAAGAAAGAGGGGCTCTGTCAATGCTGTGTCACGTGGTTACCATCTGGAGCAAGCCACAGAAAAAAGACACTTCCCCTTTCTGTAAGAAACTTACTTTCATGCTTTGTCGAATAAGTTTCAGTTTGGGTTTTTTTTGTTCTTGTTGTTTTTGGAGCTGGGGACTGAACCCAGAGGATCATGCATGCTAATCATGTACTCTACCACTGAGCTATACTCCTAGCCCCAAGTATTTTTTAAATGAACCTCTGGGGAAAATGAGTTGGTCAGTTTAAAACTGCAGGCTTTCTGCAGCTTAAGGCTGGACTATAAACTCAAGATTACTTGCTTTGATTAATGTTCTGTTTCTAATAGAAAACACATGACTGAATGAAAGGGTTCACAGATTTTTTGGAAAAACCGTGCTTTGAGTAAGCCCTTCTGTTTGGTCCATAACATAACAGCCCAGGCATCACCAATCACATTGTGATGAGAAAGTATTCAAGGGGTGGGGAGAGACCCATTCAGAAGAAAATCAGTTACAACCAACCCTAAACTGACAAAAATCACACCTTGTCTCATTTAGACATTCCAAGTGCAGGCAGAAAGAAGAGCCCCAAAGTGAGTTGGATGAAGCACATTAGAAGCTGGTCTTCTGGGGCTGGGGAGATAGCTCAGCTAGTAGAGTGCTTGCCTCCTAATCACAAGGCCCTGAGTTCGATCCCCAGTACCACAAAAAAAAAAAAAATAAACACTTTAAGCTGGTCTTCTGCCACGCACTGTTCTGGGTATTTCCCATTCTGTTACTGTCAATAATAGCAATAATAATAGCTTACACTTATTCAAAGCTTATTATGTACCAGGTACTCTGTCACATATATTTACATATTTAATCCTCACAACCCTATGATGTAGGTACTCTTTTATTATCATCACTAACTTACTAAAGAGAAAACTTGTGTTTCCTCTGCTGTTATCCTAGAGACACATAGTTAATTAGTGTTAGGACAGATACAAACCCAAGTCCAATGGACTCCAGGCTTTACTGCTTCTCCAACAGATTGCTGCTGTCTCCTGTCTTGTGACTGACAACATCACTGTATTTGTTACTAGGGCTGGAGTCTCAGTTGAATGGATTCCCAGGTTCCTTCAAATTGCAGTATTCTAGAAACCCCAGCTCTGAAGGCATCACCCACATTGATGGGGCCACACACTGGTTTTAGATCATAAGCTGCTCCTCACTGTGCCCCCACATCCAGGTCTCTCATAGGAACTAGACTTAGACTTCCCTTGAATGCCACTCCCACGATTTAGCCACCATTCATCCATGTAACTAGAGGAATAAACAGGAGCACTGCTCAGATGAACAGGTAAAATCTCAAATATAATCACCATCATAGTTCTAAATAAATGGATATATGTATAAGATTCAAAAAGGAAAAAAAAATGAAGGAAAGAAAAAAATCAACTTCAAAAAGATAATAGGAAAAAGCCAGGCGTGGTGGCGCATGCCTGTGATCCCAGTGGCTTGGGAGGCAGATGCAGGAGGATCATGAGTTCAATGTCAGCCTCAGCAACAGTGAGGTGCTAAGCAACTCAGTGAGACCCTTTCTCTAAATTAAAAAACACAGACACACACAAAAAAGGGCTGGGGATTGTGACAGTGGTTGAGTACCCCTGAGTTCAATTCCTGGTACCAAAAAAAAAAAAAAGATAACAGGAAATGAAAACTAGTATGAAAAGCTTAAAAGAAAACCATTCTAAGCAACGTAAATTTGGTAACATAAACCAAATTTTAAAAGTGGGCTTAAGAAAACAACTGCATTCACTGTTGCACATCTGTGTATTTCCCCCCTTGTCCTCTGGGACTCAGCATAACAAGGTCAGCACCAGGTCCTCTCCTTCCACCTCTAACCCCAGACTCTAACCCACAATGTTTTGGGGACACTTGTCCCTGTTCAAAAACCATGTGTCTCAGGCAGGTTCTTTTCCCCTCCCAGGGCCTCAACTTGGTCTATAAATGGAGGTTGTTGGTGAACAGGTACCATGGGCCCTTCCCATGACAGCATGTGGCACTGTTCTCACACACCACTGAGCTGCAGTGAGGAAACCAGGAGGCCTGCATCTGCTGGAAAGAAGAATGAAGTTTCCTTAGCCATAAAATGGGGGCAATAAACATTAGAACCTGTATTACTGAGTTGAGAGGAAAATAAGATAATATTTTAAAAATTTTTAATTCTTCTGTCAAGTCATTTTTACCAACTGCAGAAAATACAGACAAACACAAAGAAAAAGAAAGCCATTTGTAACCTTTCCCTACCCATAACTCCTCCTGGTGTAATTACAATTAACATTTTGTTGTACATCCTTCTAGTCTATTTACATACACTTATGTCTATATATATTTTATTATAAAGGTTTGGATTTAAAAAACAAAACCAGCATTATAGCACCATCTAAATTTTTTTTATTGTTTACAGTGGTGTTTTCCAAAACCCCAAACAGAACGTAGAGTCTACAAAATAAAACTCATTACCAGACAATTCATCATTCATTCAACATTTGCTTCTACCATAACTACTCAAGGAGGGTTTGAGGAGGATGACTTCACAGTGACATAACTTTGAGAAATGCTAAATACTATAATCCAATCCTGGAGATTTAAAATGTTCTGAATCCCAATAAGAATAAGTTATACTCCATTATATATTCAAAATACACTCTACTATCATGTATATCTAAAAAGAATTTTTTTAAAAACAAATTTTCAACAAAAAATAAAATGTGAAAATTCCCGTGGTAAAGGAAACTGGCTAGCTTTGTTTAGTCCAGAATTTATCCAACATGATTTTAGCTGAAAATTCTTTTCTCATATAACACCTTTCAATATCCCCTGCTACAGGGTTCCATGATACTTGAGTGTGGTATTTAAGAATTCTGTATTACTTAAAATACTTAAATACTTAAAATTATTTAAAATCAGGGCTGCCTAGGTAGGATTGCCAAAGAAAGCTAAGATACCACTTAAGTTTCAGTTTCAGATAGCAACAAGTACATTTGAATATGTTTGTTCCAAATGTTAAATGAGATAAACAAATAACTTTTTAAGATATAAGTGTAGCCAGGCATGGTGGTGCACACCTATAATCCCAACGGCTTGAGAGGTTGAGGCAGGAGGATCACAAGTTCAAAACCAGCCTCAGCAATTTAGTGAGGCCCTAAGCAACTCGGCAAGACCCTGTCTCTAAATAAAATATTTAAAAGGGCTGGAGATGTGGCTCAGTGGTTAAGAGCCCCTAGGTTCAATTCCTGGTACAAAAAAAAAAAGATGTTGTTTATTTGAAATTCAAAATTGACTAGGCAGTCTGTATTTTATTTACAACCCTACCCAGGGAAATTGAGTAGCCAGGTCATAGCAGAAACAGAGGCCATAAATACACACCACTCCCACTCAGAACTGTGAAGAAAGATGGGCAGCACATGAGAAACAAGGTATCTCCACCAATCCAAAAGAGAAGCAAACAGGAATAACAAAGGACAATAAGCAAAATTTCTAGAAGGCATTACTAGGCTGGGTTTCTTTAGAAGCAGCCAGACTCCAGGGTCTGGGTTTAGACCAGTATACGGGGTCTCTGGGTAAGATGCTTCCTCCTTGACAATTCTAGAGCACTCTGACCTTCCTCAGACTACATTCAGCCTGTGTGTCTGCCTGGTTAAGGGGACTGTCCTCTGCATGTCTATCCTCCCCTTACTGTCCTTAACCTTCTACTCATCTTAAAGATAAGGACTGTACTCCAACAAGACAATCATCTCTGCGTACCCCATTGCTGTCTTCAATTAGTATACATTGAATTGAAAGCCTCTGATCCATCTTTCAATCTAACAAGGTTCTGTCCCAGGAAACTCATTATTGCTTAATTGCAAGGAGGCAATTACTAACCATTACTATAATCAACAGCTGCAAGCTCACTTGCTTTACATCAGCTGCTAATTTCATGTTATTGCAAGTTAATTATTCTCCTTGGTCGTGGATGTCAAATGCCCACCTGTGCCATGGCTGCTCCTCATTCATCAGGCCATAAACTCCCAACATTTTGTTATATGACTCTTTACAGTTTACAAATGCTTTCACATGCTTGCTTTAATATGAACCTCCCAACAACTTCTTGACCTAGTTTTTATTCATTATACAGGTAAGGAAACAGGGTTTAGGTAATGAAATGTCCCACCCTAAGTTACACAGGAGTGAGTCACAAGGTGACAATCCTGACCACCCAGAACTTCTCGTTGCCAGAACACACTGCTTTCCCAGGTTCCTGGGTACTTGGACCATGATTTGAACATACAGAGTGCCAAGAACAGTGCTAAATCTTTTTCATACATCATCTTATGTAATCTTTGCACTAGCCCATTAGATGGGAATTATTATTCATATTATATAAATAAATTGAGGTGCAAAGAGGTTGATTTATTCAGAATCATACAGCTAATAAGTAAAAAGTGCCTTGCCTTGATTCAAAATCTTTAAAAAATGAAAGCATGAAAATACTAGAATATTATGTGTGTGCACAAAATCTTAAAGTGTGGAATTATTCAAAATCAAGTCTAAATCGCAAAACAAAATGATTAATTTTACTAATTTTAAAAAATTTTGCAAAACAGTAAAAATGAACTGACTGCAATATCTGTAATACACATGTATTGAGCCTCATTCCATTAATTGCATAAAGAATTCCTGTAAATAAAAAATCAATAACCCAATAGAAAAATGGGCTAAGGACATGAGTAGAGAGTTCACAAAAAAGGAAATAAAATAGCACTTTAAAAAAAAAAAAAAAAGATCAGCCTCACTCATCAGTAAGTGCAAACTAATTTTGGAGCTAAAATTATAATTAAAACAATCAATTTATAATGAAAGGTCATTTTTCATCTCAAACTGGCAGACTTCATTCTATAATGGAATACAGAGAAATGAGGCATTTGTGTACTACTGGTGGAAGACAACTTAAATATGGTGTAACAAACCCTTGCTCCAGCAACAGCATTCTAGGAATCCAGTATACATCCATACTCATTGACACATTGATACTCATGCCTACATATGAACAAAGGAACATGTAATAAGATGTTCACTATGGCTGTACTGCATTTCTAATAACAGTTATAAAAACAACCTAGAAGTCCCTCAGCAGAAAAAAAAACTGGATCATGGTAACTATAGATGGCAACTGTATGTCAGTGGGCCACACAGCCTGCTTTGGATGTATGCAAGGTGTATTAAGTGAAAGAAACAAGGTGTGTATAACATGGAAAAAAGATAAGGACATACAATTCTATATCTGTTGATTTATAAGATATTTTTGGAATGAAACAAAAGAAACTGGCAACAGTGGTTTCCCCTGGGAAGGCTGTAAGAGTTAGGTTTTTCTAGGAAAAAACAACCTCCAACTCTTGAATTATACTCTACCCTTTCATTCAGTCTCCTGTAATGCTTGAAAGGCAAGACAGTTTTCCTAATATAGTAAGAGAGGCCCTTAAAAAAATCTGTTTGGGGTTCTCTATTTCTGTCTTTCTCTTTGTCTGCCCTCTTGGGTCCCAGATCCAAGGAAGAAATGCTTCACCAAAACTCTGGAGTTGCCTTTTCTAGTTCATTGTGTATATCATTGTTTTCTCTGTTAAAGCATGTCTCAGTTCAGCAACACCCTAAAAGGAAGATGCATTCTTTGAGAAAAACATCCCTCAAAACCAAGTATCCATCATATAAAAACCAAAACCAATGGATCAAACAGTAGTTTGTGACATTAATAAAAAAAAAAATACATTTGTACATCTTGGAAATTGCTCTCACTGCACTTGACACAAAATCTTCCTGAGTAAACATGAGGAGTCCATCTTTTTCTCCCATTTTACAGAGATGGCATTTGAAACCAAGAAAGTAACTTGCCTAGACCAGTGGCAATAAGCAATGAACTACATGGTCCCCTGACTCCAAAGCAGGGCTGCTGCCAGGACAAACAAGGTCTGCAAACAAAAATCCCTACTGGGAAAGACCACAGGCATAACTACCGTGGGTGGTTGGCATGGATTCATGCCATGATTAGGGGTGGAATAAGGACAAGGGAGTTCAAAAGCAGGCCTTACAATATTTTTAAGATGTGCAAAGAAATAAAAATGAAAAAAAAAAAAGCAGATCTCTATAATATTATTTTCAAAAATTAAGACAATAAAATATTTTATTTTATTCTTGGTATATATTATCTTTAATATTCTCATATTTCCTATAAATACAAAATAGATTTGGGATTCCAAACATGAAAGAAAGAAGAAAATTAACCTACAAAATAGCATTTCATTAGAATTAACCAAAGCAAACATCTGAATTATCTTTCAGTGTTTTCACTTGTTATAATGAAAACTACACAGATTTGGTTTTCCATAGACAGGTGGGAGGGGAAGGAGGGGTCACTGCTTAGAACCCACTTGGGCTCCCACTCAGTTCCCTGGGTGGAACCAATTTGTTTTGCATGATAGCACCTGGGAGCAGGTGCTTGTCAGAGAGACTTGCATGCACCTGAAAATACTGGCATTTTGTTTCCTGGGAGAAGAAAAAGGATACCCTTCCCACTCACTAATCCCTCTCCAAGTTGGGGAGTTTCTGTCTGCAAAACACATTTGTTGAACAGATCTAAAAATGGTACTTCCAAATCTAACCTGCTGTTTCCATCTTTTGCACAAGCAAGCAAGGTTCCCTCTGTGGTCCTCCTTCAACAATAAACAATACCACTGCAAAGAGCTCTGGGGGTTTTGCCCCACTGCCCTCCCATTTGTGTTTTCTAAATCAGGGCCTGTGTCTAATCTTTCTTCTGCAGAAGCTTTTCTGTGCCTGTTTGGCTGGACCGGAAGGGTCCCCTTATCAGCTTCCTCAGTCTCCTCCCTCAGGCTGTGCACACAATGCAGCCAGGCCAGGGCCAAGGCCCAGAACTGGACTCAAGCATTTCCCCTGATAGTCCTCCGCCCCAGCAACCAGAGGCCTACCAAGGACAGAAGTGTCTCCTCCACAGCAAGAAGACTGTCAAGTAAGACTGGACACTTCCCTCCTCTGTTCAAATACATTCCCTCCTCACGGGAAGCAGGAGAAAAAATAAAAGCAACCTAAGTGTCTACATGATCTGACACCCAAGTGGATGAAGATAAAATACAGAAATTCTCCCAAGTTTGTGACAGTTCCTTTGGCATGCAAAAAAAAAAAAAAAAAAAAAAACTATCTCTCTAAAGTCCAGACACTTTACACACACTGGCTCATTTCATCCTTAAAACAGTCCTGATAGGCAGGGTTCCGTAGGTACTGTCACTATAAGTAAGTTTTTACATCTACAGAGCACTTCTAGTTTGCTAGGTGCTTTCCTGTGCATTATCTTGTCTGTATCCTGGCAAATTCCTGTGGAGAAGACATGATACAAATTCTTCCTCAAGGTGGCCTGCAATACACATACACATACACACACACACACACACACACACAGCACATGCCCTAAGCCACCTGCTTCCAAGGCCTGCAGATTTTTTGTCAGAAATGTTGCTTGAATGCCCTATGGCACCACCCTGGTTCCTGCTGCACCAACATGGCTCAGGCCTGGTTAAAGACTTCTAAACCAGGTTCTCTGTGGCCAAATGTTTTCCCAAAAGTGCCTACCAATTCTCAGTCTTGAGAATGAAGTTTAATAAATTCCTTAGGTTAATATGATAAGGCCTTTTATAATCTGACACAATTTAACTCTCTCCAATCCCCATGTCCTTTCTATGTAATAGAAAAATCTATTACATAGATTTTTCTCTTTTCTCCAAATACTCCATGTCCTTTCTGGCTTTCATAGCTCTGCTCATGCTCTTCCCCTCCCTACCTACCTTTTCTCCTGTTGAAGAATTCCATCTTCCCTTTTAAGAAGCTCAGATGCCCCCTCCTCTGTAATTTTTTTTCCAAATCCTACATGCAGAATGAATGTCTTCTGTTTCCAACTACCCTCTGTAAATAAAATAACCCCAGCACCCATCACACTGTATTGTAGTTATCCATCTTCTTTCAACCCCAAATTCCTCAAACTAGAATCCAACAAGTTTTTATTGAAGAAATAAGTTAAAATGGGGAAATGTTTAAGCAAAAATAAGAAATGTTTTTCAAAGAGTTCTTGATTTCAAAAAGTCTAAGAAATCCAGAATTCAGGTAAACATGTGCAGGCCAAAATTTAAGGACGAGGTAGAAAATACAGATGGGTTAAATTCACCAACAGATGGAATCTGAGAGGGATCCGCAATAAAAATAAATAAACTTTAGGATTTTTATCCTACGAACAACATGACCAGGGACCAAAAAAAGCAGAGGTCCAAACCTCATTTAAGATAAATAAATGATAAATGGCCACTAGGGTTAACCTAGTGAAGGCAGGAATGACATTAACAAGTGAAACATAAAGAGCACAACTTACCTCAATGGCAAGCTTTTAAAATTCATCAGAAGCCTGACCAAGTGGGTTGGGGGTGTGGCTCAGTGGTAGAGTGTTTGCCTAGCATGCACAAAGTCCTAGGTTCAATCCCCAATACCACATAAATAAATACATAATCCCGGGGCAATTCTTGAAGAAAAAATTTAAAAACCTTAACAAAGTCCATATCCTGTGACCCAGCAATTCTGCTTCCAGGAATTTTCCCAAAAATGATTCCAAAATGTACATAAGGATTTACTCACAAAAAAGTTCATTCTGATAAATCTCAGACTAGACCCCCAAGGAGGAGGAAGGAATAAAGCCTCCATCTAAATGTAGAGAAGCGATTATGCCTTTCACTGAGTCATGTGATGTAACATCATGAAATACATGCTTGGAAGAAATACATTTTTAAAATCCTTACCTCTGGATGGTGGGGTTGTGAATAGCTTATTGTCTCACTTATATATTTCTATATTTTCTAAATTTTCAACAGCATGAATTATTCATTAAACTTCATTTATTAGAAATAAAGCGCATTATTAAAATATCATAGGGACTCAACAGCAGTGAAAGAAACATAGGGCAGATAAACAGGTACCATGCTAGTGACCATCAACATTCAAACAGCTCTTCCAAAATCCATAACTGGGTTCAGACTTTTCATACAGTGAATTCACTGCTGAGAAGTCACTTGAAAGAAAGAAATGAAGGAACTCAAAATGCTAAATGAACAAAAAGTCTTATTACATCTTATCTAAAAGAGTTAAAGAATTGAAAGCAATTCCAATGTCTAAAGAAGGAAAGGAGAGTTCAGCATGGAATATACACACCATGGAATGCAGGGCAGCCATCAGAAATGCCAATTATGACAACTATGCAGAACTATGAAATAATGTTGATAATAGGTTGTAAAATGAAAAGAATACACAAAACTGCATTTGTTAGGGCTGCAGCTATGGAAAATCAGCATGTATATGAACAAGGGAATTTCAATAGTAAAAACATATGCTGTGTTAGGATTATGGGATTCCAGGGAGCTTTTTATGTTTTAAGTTTTGTCCTACATTTTCTTTAACAAATGTTTAACATTTTGAATGTACCACACTTTTTTTTTTTTTTTTTTAATTTGGAAAGAGGAAAATAGATTTCCAGTAGGAACACAATCACTGTCAACATTTTGATGTGTTCCTCCCAATGTCTTTTTCCTATGTACTGGGTGGTCTGGCTTCATTTTTATCATCATTGTAATTATATCAACATTTTTTAAAGTTGTTTCACAATCATTTCTATCTTTTAAAACGACGGAACTTGGCCTGAGGATGTAGCTGAGTGTACAGCACTTGCCTAGCATGCACAGGGCCCTGCGTTCAATCTCCAGCACCTGCAAACAAAACGAAACAACTGTAGAACTTAACATCAGCCCTATATGAGGAAACAGTGGTGGTTTGTTTTCAGGGCTATCAAAAGAACTCACATAATGTCTCTTTTTAAGCAAAGAACAATAATATGCTATCATGATCAAAGTTCCTAACATTATAGATGATCCTTAGGTTTTATCAGTAGGCATAAGCCAAGCCCTTGGAGAGTACCTTGTCATTAAAGTTGATGTAGCTGGAAATCAGAAGGATTTTTACTAGACATTGTGGTCCTGCAATATGTACAATCAGAAAAATGAGAGATTATACTCTATTTATGTATGATCTATCAAAATGTATAAATGCATTCTACTGCCATGTACAATTAATTAGAACAAATAGAATAATTTTTAAAAAGAAAACAGAAAGATAAAATGATGCAATGAGTTTTCAGATCAGAAAAATGTTAAAGGGAACAAATCCAACTGGTCATTAGTCCAGAATATTCAACCTCCTTTCCATCTCTCATGTTCACTGCTCTGGTTCACCTGCCCCAGCCTTCCCTGAGGTCAAACTCTCATAGCAGGCAGTAGCTGCTATGCTCAGCCTGCTTCCCTTGCCTCTTCAGGCTCCCTGCTGGCAGTCCTTCCTCCACGCTGTGGCCCAGTACACTGCAGATCACCACACACAGACCTAAGCTGCATCTGTGCCACCATGGACTCCTAGAGAAACAAGGGTCAGGGAAAGGAGGGGGAACACTACCTCAGCAATGCACAGACTCTGCTGCCTGTGAAATGAATGTGGCCTGGAGAAAGTGAGGACAAGCTGAGTAATGCCTCCAAGGAGGGGCTCCGTGGCTGCAGAAATGTGAATCTGTAGTGCTTTCAAACAACAGGGCCCCTCAACACAAACCAACTATTCATCTATTACGTGCCTGTCTGCCAAGGACTCTGCCTTCTGTTCCTAGAACAGAGGAAAAGCTGTTGTGTTGGACCAGCTATGACACGGTATGCCTCCACTAAGGGAGCAAACCTCCTTAGAAGTCCAAGAGTAATGGAACTTGACGTTTGTTGCTTTAGATGCTTTTAATGTGACTCCACTGCAACTTTTGGAAGAACAAATCTGATCATGTCATTCCCACACTTAAATCTGTTCAGTGGCTCCCAGCTGCTTCCACACTCATCTGTAAGAGGAAGCACAGTGCCCTGGTTCAGACAGTGAACTTTGGAGTTAAACTGTCTGAGTCAGAATCCTACCTCTGCCCTTTATGAACTGGGTGAGACCTTGGGCAAGTGTTATCCTCTTGGAGCCTACCTTTCTTTATTTCCAAACAGAGATTTTAACCGTATATACCTCATAGGGTGGATATGTGGATTAAAGGAATACAATGAAGCACAAAAAAAAAGGAGAGCCAGGCATACAAGAAGCACTCAGTGTTAGATGCTGCTGCTGTGATTGTTACTGTTAGAGAAAGTTCAAATCCCCTGGCAGGGCACATCAAGCACCTGTGACCAGGCCCTTGCATCCTCTCCAGTTTTGCTTCTCATGACATTGTGCCAACATCTCAGTTGAGATCACAGGCTGTGTCAAACTCCAGAGGGAAGACCAAGACAGGTTGGTCCCATCATACATTTACTCACAGGGCTCTCCCTGACTGGTGTGCAGTGGGTCTCTGAAGACTCTCGCTATATGAGTCAGTCACTCCCCACTTTGTGCCTCTTATGTTCCTCAGGGGACTCTTCATAGAAGCTTTATTATGCTCCTTGGTTTATGTATCCTGTTTCCTCCACAGGTCTTAAGGACAGAGTCCCTGTGAATTCCTGTCTGTATCTCCACTGCCTGGCACTTCAGTAGACTCTAAATAAATGTTTATTAAATAAATGCAAAAGAAAAACTGACCAATACACATAAAACTGGGGATGCTTTTCAGAGAAACTCAACACTAGGAAATCAAATCCAAAAACTGTCACCAAAGGAGAGTTAATTGGCAAAGATCATATAACCAAAGAGAAGAAAAAAGTGATAATTTCCCAAGAGAAAGCTGTCTTGTTACAATGCAGTGACTTTGTACTGGGAGAGGGGAAATCAAAGTGACATTATAAATGGTTCTAACCTAGCTGATATTGACTATTCATTAAACAGTGCTTTTTAAAATCCTTCTTTGGAAAAAAAAATCTAGAATCATAGTTGACTGGGGAAAAAGGCAAAGAGTGCTGGTTATTTAAATATAAAATACTATAGAGGACCCAGACTACAAGAAAGAAAGAGAACAAATCTTTGTTGAATGTCTACAATAGCCAGATACTTAAAAATAAATATAGTTTTTTTCTTATTAAACAATATGTGCTAGACACAGATGTATTTACTTTACATGCACTTATCGAATTAGACAATGTAATGATTTGGCTTCATTTTTATCATCATTATATCTGTATACACAACTCTGAGACATAAGAATTAGCCTCTCCATATTGCAGATGAGAAGAACATATTCAGTCATGCTATAACTTTATACTAAGCATCTACTTACTCTGTGCAAGTCACAAATCCAGGAGCAGGGACAGGATGATGAACATGCAGACAAAATCCCCCCTCCCATTCAGCATAATAAAGCAGCACTGAATGCCTCGGAAAATGAAAGCATATATAAGTGAACAAGAGAACTATCAGATAGTGACAGGTGCTGTAGAGAATGAAAATAGGACGCAGGGATTATTTTAGTCTGAGTTGTCAGAGAAGGCCTTTCTGAAGTGGCTATATTTAAGATGAGATTTGAATAAGAAAGCCACACATGCAAAGACTGGAAAAACATTTCAGGCTCAAAGATCAGCTAGTGCAAAGACCCTACAGTGAGAATGAACTTGGCAGAGTCAAAGAACCAAAAGGAGAGACCAGGCTGAGTGCATCATCAAGGAAGTGAGGGCAGAAAGACAGATGTGGGGCAGGTCACATATATCGGGGAAAGCCAGCTTGAGGAGTTTAGATTTCATTCTGAGTGCAGTAAGAAGCCATGGGGTGGTATGGGGTGGGGGGGATATTAAGAAATGTGACACAAACCAATTAACATTTAAAAAAGATTTCTCAGGTCTCTACAAAGGAGGGTGTTGTGGAATGAGTACAAGTATAAGCAAGGAGACTAGTTAGGAGGCTACTGCATGTAGTCTAGTTGAGAAACAGTGTGGCCCAGACCAGGGTGCTGGCAGTAATGAGGAGAAAAGAGAGAAATTGGAAAAAGTTTTTGAAGACAGGACAGAACTTGCTGAAGGACTGCCTGAGGATGGGGAAGAAAGAAGAAAATGAAAAGCAATGTCCCTGTGTTCTGGCTCGAGTATGTTGAGGTTGATGGCACTACTTACTGGGGTGGAATCAGAACAGAAGTCTAAAGTGGAGGCTACTTTCAAACGTCCTCTTTTGGCTGTGTGAAGCTTGAAATGCCTCCTTAGACATCTATGTGCACATGAGTCCGAGGTTCCAGAAAGGGTTTGAATCATTAGCAAATGGATGTTATTTAAGGCCACTGAATTAAGAAAGGATATCTATGGAGAGTGAATAAATAGAGGAGAGGGGCCCATTTCAGAACCTGGTGCACCCCATCTGTTAGAGGCTGAGCAGAGCCCAGAGATGTGGAGGGGACCCAGGAAAGTAGAGTGTCGCCAAAAATAGTGATCGGTTTCGTCAAATGCTGCTGAGAGGATAAGTAACAGAAATAAGTGACCTTAGATTCTACAACTGAAGGTCACTGGTTGGCACAGACAAGGACAGTCCTGATAGAATAATGGGAAATTTAAAGTCAAAGTCAAAGCTATAGGCAATTTATAAGTTTTATCAGAAAAGGAACAGAGAAAGGAGCAGCTAGTGTTAGGTAGATACAATGTCGACAGATTTTTAAATTAAAAAATGATTTTATTTGTAATATATAAGAGATGAAATCAAAAAAGATTTGTGAATTGGGGGAGTTGGTTTGTCTTGGTAAGAAATACTAGTGCACGAGTATTTGCTACCGAGGATTATCCAGTAGTGAGGGTAAATTTAATGTTGGCAGAGAGATGGGGGTATAACTACAAATTACAAAGACCTACAAGACTTAACAAAGTTAATGCCTGAGGTGTTAAGAAAAAATAAAATAAAAAACTAGTAGGCAAGTTGCTGGAATACTAATCCAGGTCTGTTGTGACTCCTAAGTGTATCCTCTTTCTGTCACATCATTAACTTTAATATATACAGCAGCATTTGCAAAAGATCCCCACTCCAGGCTCTGAAGATAATCAGAACAGAGTTGGAAGGAATCTTCAGAGAACTTGAGAGAGCCAACGCAAACACACACCCCCTTCTCACTTCTATGTGAGCAAGCTCTGTTCCTCATACAGACTTCTATTATTGCATTTTCTCTCAAATGTCACTTATGTTTGCACATCTGGCAGGGGTCCTACAGTTAGTAACTACTTAGCTGTAGGACCCTCAATGGTTGCCCTTTTTTGTTCAGAGTGGGTTTGAAGAGGGAAGGGGCACTAAGAAAAACCGAGGTGCAGTATAAATGAGAAAACTTCAGGGAATAAACTCTCCAGTACTTAATAAAGCACTAAAATGATTTTTTTAAATACCATTTATGTACTTATATTCAGCAAAGCTGAAGATGAAAATTATAGTACATGATCATTTTGCTTCTTTCCTCTGTGCCTGGCTATCTCAGGTAGTAAGTGGCTGGGAATGTCCTAGGAAGTGGCCTTTTGTCACCTCGTCCCCATGCCTCCTCTGTTCTGCCACATGGCAGCACAACCCCACCCGGCCCCCAGCCATTCTTTTCCTATCTTCCCACTGCCTGTCCTACATTGCTTCTTCCTTCAGGGCAACAGAGATACCATCCCCCCCACAACATTCTTCCTGGCTTCTCCTCTGAAAATTTATAACATGGGGTTCCAAGTATCACTTAAATTCAGCTTTTGATCATATTAGGTTATAAAACCTTTCTGGGGCTGGGGAGATAGCTCAGTAGGTAGAGTGCTTGCCTTGCAAGCACAAAGCCCTGGGTTCCATCTCCAACACCGCAAAAAAAAAAAAAAAACCTTTCTGGTTCAAATATCAGAGCAGGGGTAAGAATACTTTTCAGTAGGCAATTCAATGCAGTGTTGGCCACTATCACTTTGAGAGGTAACCTTGTAGTGGAAAGATTCAGATGGATTTGATTTGAAATTATGACTGTGTTCCATCTCTTACAAACGGAATGACCTTAGGCAAGTCACTCTCTGATCCTTGGTTCCCCCATCAAGAAAATGGGAATAACATTACCTACCTCAAGGACTACTTACTATGAGATTTAAATATTTTTGTAAATCATCTGCCACACGGTACCTAACACACTGTAAGTGCTCCATAAATATTAATTCCCTTCCTCCTAATGACTTTGTAACATGTCAGTTTTATCTCGTCAACAAGAAGTTCTTGGAGACAGATAACAATTTACATATTAAATTGTCCACATTCCCTATCACATGCTCAACACATGTCGGCACACTTCTTTTTTTGATTTCATGTAAATATGATGGTTGTAGTTATACCTCACAGCAGACCAGGATTTCCCCAATGCTGGTGCTTGGTAAATTACATAAAACTCACCCAAAGAGTTTCTTAAAAAATAAAATTGCTACTTTTTTTTTTTTTTTTTTTTTTTTTTTTTTTTGGGTGGTGCTGGGGATTGAACGCAGGGCCTTGTGCTTGCAAGGCAAGGACTATACCAACTGAGCTATATCCCCAGCCTGGAAGTCTGTTTTGTTAATCTTCAATATGTGAGAAAAGGCTTTCTATTTTTTTTTTTATTGTAAACAAATGGGATACATGTTGTTTCTCTGTTTGTACATGGCATAAAGGCATACCATTTGTGTAATCATAAATTTACATAGAGTAATGTTGTTTGATTCATTCTGTTATTTTTTCCCTTCCCCCCACCCCTCCCACCCCTCTTTACCCTCTATACAGTACTTCCTTCCTCCATACTTGCCCCCCTCCCTAACCCTAACTCTAACCCTAACACTAACCCTTCCCTCCCCCCCATTATGTGTCATCCTCCACTTATTAGCGATATCATTCGTCCTTTGGCTTTTTGAGATTGGCTTATCTCACTTAGCATGATATTCTCCAATTTCATCCATTTGCCTGCAAATGCCATAATTTTATCATTCTTTATGGCTGAATAATATTCCATTGTATATATATACCACAGTTTCTTTATCCACTCATCAATTGAAGGGCATCTAGGTTGGTTCCACAGTCTGGCTATTGTGAATTGAGCAGCTATGAACATTGATGTGGCTGTGTCTCTGTAGTGTGCTGATTTTAAGTCCTTTGGGTATAGGCCAAGGACTGGGATAGCTGGGTCAAATGGTGGGTCCATTCCAAGTTTTCTAAGGAATCTCCACACTGCTTTCCAGAGTGGCTGCACTAATTTGCAGCCCCACCAGCAATGTATGAGTGTACCTTTCTCCCCACATCCTCGCCAACACCTGTTGTTGCTCGTATTCTTGATAATCGCCATTCTAATTGGGGTGAGATGGAATCTTAGGGTGGTTTTGATTTGCATTTCTCTTCTTACTAGAGATGTTGAACATTTTTCCATATGTTTGTTGATTGCTTGTAGATCTTCTTCTGTGAAGTGTCTATTCATTTCCTTAGCCCATTTGTCGACTGGATTATTTGAATTCTTGGAGTAGAGTTTTTTGAGTTCTTTATAGATTCTGGAGATTAGTGCTCTATCTGAAGTATGATTGGCAAAGATATTCTCCCACTCTGTAGGCTCTTTCTTCGCATTGCTGATAGTTTCCTTTGCTGAGAGAAAGCTTTTTAGTTTGAATCTATCCCAGTGGTTGATTCTAGCTTTTATTTCTTGTGCTATGGGAGTCCTGTTAAGGAAGTCTGATCCTAGACCAACAAGGTGAAGATTTGGACCTACTTTTTCTTCTATAATCTGCAGGGTCTCTGGTCTGATTCCGAGGTCCTTAATCCATTTTGAGTTTAGTTTCGTGCATGGTGAGAGATAGGGGTTTAGTTTCATTCTGTTGCATATAAGGCTTTCTATTTTAATTTAGATATTTTTTATTCTCTCTCTCATTGTGCACTATTTAAACTTTTTACATGTATGCTTTATTTTTTAATTTGTAAGGGAAAAAGAAAAACCAGAATCAGAAGTGGAACCTAGACAATTGCAAAGAGGTTCTTCCATTAGTAACCAATATTCAAAAATATAAACTAAAAGCATTCCCTGGTCACAACTGGAGAAATATAGTCTTATAGTAGATGATCATTTTGATTTTTGTAACTGACACAATAATTTTGTTGTCTCAAACATTTTTATTCTTAAAGATAGAGCGATGCTGAAATGAGCATTTGGAATGAAGTGTTATAATGTCTGCAACTTACTTTCAAATGGTTCAGCATATATGAACACACACACACATATATACGTACACATATATTTGAGAAATAAGGCCAAAATGTTAAAACTCATTTAATGTAGTTGTTGAATAGTTGGATGTTCATTTTATTACTCAATTTTTCAGTATGAATGAAATTTTTTTTCATTTACTTTTTGAGGTTTAGGGGCTCAAACCCAGAGCCTCATGCATAGAAGTTAAGTGCTCTGCCACTTACCTACACCCCCAGCCCTGGAAATTTCATAATTACAAGTTGGGGGATAAATATTTTCAGGTGATCTGTAACAACCTGATTTACGAACCAGCGCTTTCACTTACAAGATTTATTCCTAGAGTTATGAAAATAAGAATTCAGATATGTATGACATTTTACAATTGCTCTAAAGTCAACAATATTTAAAGGAATCTTATGTCACTACCTCTCCATAAAACAGTCTCCCAATTAATGTTCATAAACCTATAAGAGCAGACTTAAAATGTCAGTTAATGAAAGAAGGGGGGCACATAAACACAAAGCCTGAGACTTGAACTTGACTCCTCTCTGCTTCCTAATACCTGCTGAATACTTATCAAACCAGTCCCCTCCTCCTCTCTTGTCCTGCCACAGCCCTGGGACAGACTCCATCCTATCTCACCTACAGAACTGATGAGACCTGCAGCTGATCGCCCCATCTCTGGCCCTACCTAGCTCAGATTTTTAAAGCCCCAGTAATGCTGAATTCCTTGTAGTATTTCTTACCCTTACGCTTTAGTTTTCCGTTGATGTTTGTGTTTGTTTCAGTTCCTTCTGCCCCAGTATGTTTACTCAACCTTGCTTATTCACCTCTTTCCTCCTTTCCTGGATTTGCCACCTTCTACCTCTCCCTTCCCACCTGCCACACATAGCTCTCCTATCTGATTCTCCCATAAGACCTTGAACATAGTTTCATTACTACAGTTATTCCAGTGTTCATAATTATTTATTTACAGAATTTTCTACTCTATAAAATGGGGGCTCTTTGGGAAAATGGCTGAATTTAGTTGATTGATTGATTGATTAGAGCCCCACTACTTCCTTCTACTTTGTTTTTCGATGCTCTATTTCTTCATCCATGAAATGGGAAGAATATCATCTACTTGAAGGTTAGGATTAAGTTTCACCATAGAAGGCTTACCACAGGCACACAACAGACCTTAAACACATTTGATTCACAGTCTCAGCATCTCCTGTTTTTGGTTTCCAGTTCTACCCTTCAGGAGCAGCCTCTTACATTGGTCCTACATACTCACTAGGAGCCAGCCATCTGTTCACAAGCCTGAGCTGTCAGGGTCTCAGTCTCGGGCTCCCTGACTGCCAGAGGCTCAACTCTAGGATGGCTCCACCAAGGGAACAGTGCAGGTCTGCAAAACATTTCTTGAGCACTTTTTGTGCAGGGCACAAAAGGGAGGGGGTGGGAAATAACAAAACATATCCAAGGAACTGGGGAGAGGCAGGGACGCAATTAGATGATGCAGGAAGTACAGTTCAAAGAAGGAAAAGGTTCTGTATCTCTGTAAGTAGATAGGAAAGCATTGGAGGAAGCACCACATGAATAGGACCACAAAGGATGGATTCCACCTAAAGAGCTGTTTCCCAAGTTAATCTTGATCCTCAGATAAAAAGAAAAATCAATTTAGGAAATGCTGCCTAACATCCAGTCCTCTAGGAGGTTCACAGTGCATAGTAACAAGGCTCTAGGAAGTCTTGAAGCAAGAAAACCCTATTTAACTGTGTTCATCCAATATGCCAAGTTTGACCACTACTTTCCCTATTTCTTTCCTCCTGAAGGATATGGTTAACATCTTGGGGAACATACTTGAAGAAACAACAGGTTAAGCGCTATCCTTTCAATGTTATATATTTGCATTTTTACCAGGATCTCACATGGGATAATACCTTATCATAAGACTTTTCAAGAACATAATTGGTCATTTCTAAAACTCTCCTGACATTTTGTCCAAAGGGGAAGAACAGTGTAACACACTGCAGAACTAAGTAGCTGTCTGGACAGAACACATTCTCTCTTTCTCTAGTGTGAAGCAGAGTATAGAACACGGGCCTTTCTCTTGGGGAGGGGAACAACACATGTCCACTGGGTCCATTCCTTCTTTGTTAGGATGTTTACACTCAGAGAGCTACCCTCCCTCCCTCCCTAACCTGCTGACTGGGTAAAAAACACCAGCAAAGGGGACAATTTGTATAACAAGCCGACAAGGCATATTTTGCTCTAATTTTACCAAATAGTCCTGCTTGAAAAAAGACAAGAAGGAAAGGGGCATTGTATGCTTATCTGTCTCCACCCCCAGAAGCACAATGCTCAATTATCCTTTCAGTGAGGTTACAAATGTCCACTGGCAGTGAGGCCCTGTGCTCATGACACAGTGACAAATAAGTATTCCCAAAGCCCTACTTCACAAGCCAACAGGGCAGAGAGAGGTAAAGAGACCGCAATGCAGCAAGCAGTGTGCAAGTGAACAATGCTGTAAGAGGTGAGGAGAAATGCCAAGGAGGCACAAAAGCAGGACTCCTTAACTTTGCTCGGACTTAAAGTCAGAAGAGGCATGCTGAACCCAGAAGACTTCTCCTAGTTCTTAGAAGATTAAAAGGGAGACTCCCAGGAAATACATACATACCCACATAAAATAGGGTTAGAGAGTGGAGTAGAATAGAATAGGCTAGGGCAAGAATGAAAAGATAAGTAGCCAATTTCTGGAGAAGGTGGCACATAGAACAACTGCATCTAATTTCACTTATTCCCCAAGCCACATGAAAACTCAGTGAAGTGTTTCTTTTATTCCTTACTAACAAAACCTTGCAAACACAAAGACAGATGAGAAAACAGAACCGTGTCAAATTCTGGAAGTTTGGGAAGCAGATGAACAGGTAGTAAATGACTTAAGAGATTCAAGAAATCTGTATTCTAGGACTGGGGTTGTATCTCAGTGGTACAGTGCTTGCCTAACACATGTGAGACACTGGGTTAGATCCTCAGCGCCACATAAAAATAAAATACAGGTATTGGGTCTACCTACAACTAAAAATATATTAGAAAAAGAACCTGTATCCTAAACCAAATTCAGGGGAAGCCGAGAATTCAGCTGACTGAAACCACGGAATCCTTAAAAAAGCACAGGAACTGGCAGTACCTTGTACTCCTAGGTCAGGAAGAAAGAAGGGTAGGATAAAGAACACAAGAAGGAAAGCTGCTCAAGAAGTTAGATCCATAGATGCCGCCTCCTCACAGAATTTTGCAGGCTCTGTCTCTGGAGAGCATAATACAGAAATGTCTAGTATTTGCTTGAAAGAATCTAGGGAAGGGGATTTGTGGATTCAGATGAAACACAAACGTCTATCCACCGACACTTGGCACACATGGATGTTGAATACAAGGTAGTTCGTTGTACCATCCTCTCTACTTTTGTAAATCTCCAGGATTTTCCACAATAGAAAATCAGAATGTCTCTGGTCTGGGTGTACCCAACAGAATTGAAGAGGAAATAAAACGCATTCATTAATGTGTACTGAAGTTACAGGGCAAAGATAGCCCTATTCCTTCTCCTCTTGACCACCTGAACATCATCAGGTAGAATCTACCTCTGCAAGGAAACAGGATGCCAGCAAGGGAAAACTTGAAGGTGCAGACCCAGGGCCCACAGAGACCGCCCTGCAGCAAGACCAAACTAATCATCTACATCCTGCATTCAAAGTTTCCTGACAGCATTTTTAAACAGCTCTACTAAAATATAATTCACAAAGTACACAATTACCCTTTTAAAGTACACAATTCAATGTTTTGTAGTACAGAATAAACATCACCACAATCAATTTTAGAACATTATCCTCTCCCTATCCCCATTAGCAGTCACTTTGTATTCCCCCCTCTCCCCAGCCCCAGCCAACTACTAATCAATCTACTGCCTGTCTGCAGATTTGCCTATTCTGGACATTTCATATAAATGAAGTCATATTCTATGTGGTCTTTACTGAGTGACTTCTTTCACTTACCATAATGTCAAGGTCTTAACAGCCCTTTTCCTCCCTTTCTTAATCAGGAGCAAAACAGCGAAGGATCACATTCGGAGTGTCATTTTGTGAAAACCACTAATGAAGATACAACCACAGAAAGTGCAGAAAAGCAACTTGAAGGAAACAGATACCATTGCGGGGAGGGAAGAAGTAATGTTCTTACAAAAATGAAATAAAACTACATTCATGAAACAAAAATAGGATACTATTAAAAGGAAATACTCAGGAACCAAAAAGAGCTCTTAGAAAATGACAACATGATAGCAGATTTTTTAGAACTCAATTAAAGAATGGCAAGATAAATTTGAGGACATCTTCTAGAGAGCAAAATCAAAAGACAAAGATATGCAAGACAGAAGACAGAAGTTAAGAATATTCTAGGGGACCAATATCTGAATAGTTCTCGAGAAAGAACAGAAAAATAAAAGAAAAATCATAACAACATAATTTAATAAAAATTTGAACTTAAGTATGCAGGTTGCAGCCAGGCACGGTGTCGCACACCTGTAATCCTAGCAGCTCAGGAGGCTGAGGCAGGAGGATAGAGAGTTCAAAGCCAGCCTCAGCAATGGTGAGGTACTAAGCAACTCACTGAGACCGTGTCTCTAAATAAAATACAAAATAGGACTGGGGATGTGGCTCAGTGGTTGAGTGCCCCCAAGTTCAATCCCCAGGACACCCCCCCCCCCAAAAAAAAAGAATGCAGGTATCCAGGTTGAAATGGCCCTGTACACCAACACCAAGCACAATGTAAAATTTTCATGAAATTCCAGAAAACTGAAAAAGAAACATTCCATCAGCTGTGAGGGAAAAAAAAAAAACAGTCTATATACAAAGAAACAGCAATCAGAACCCTTCCAGTTTGTCTATAGTGAAATGAAGCAATGCCATTAAAAGGTAAAGAAGAAAAGTAATGTCCAACTAGAGTGCAATACCCAGGTAAAGCAGATCAAAAGTGAGGTCAGAACAAAGGCAAGTACACGAGCACTCAGAAAGTCGCATCCCAAGCACATGTTTTAAGATGCTCCTAGAGAATGTCCTTCTTTGGGCGGCATACAAGGAGCAGGGATCTAGGGCAGACAGGTCAAGGACCACAACATGACTGCCACATGAAGAAGCCAAGCAGACTGGACTGCATAATTCATATGCTGAAGACAGTCATTACTAACAGCCCTACTGCCTTAAACACTCCCTTGTGTTGTACTTTTAAATCTTTTAAATATATAACATTTTCAAACATGCAAATATGGACCTCCATACCCATTACCCAGATTCAACAATTGTCAAGAACTTGGCATATTTACTTACCTTTCCCCCCTACTTTTCTGTTTAAATGTTTTAAAACAAATTCCACTTCCATACTATTTCATCTTTATATACTTTAGAACCCCTCTCTATATTACCCATCTTATAATACTACTATCACACCTAAAAGTAGTGACAGTAGTTTCTTTAATCACTTCATATTCAGTCCGTAATAAAATCTTCACGAAATCTAAAACATGTCTTTTTACAATTAGACTGTTATGGGCTAAGTTGTGTTCCCCCCTAAATTCCTATACTGAAGCCCTAACCAATTCCTAATAACCCAGAATATGACACTGGTGTCTTAAAGATGAGACTAGGATGCACACAACACAGACATCACGGGTATGCATGCACAAAGGAACAACCGGGCAAGGGGACAGCAAAAGGGCAGCCAACTGTGAGCTCAGAAGAGAGGCCTCAGAGGAAAGCAAAATGCTGGCATGTAGATTTGGGAATTCCTGCCTCCAGAACCCTGAGAAAAACTATGTTGAAGCTGCTCAGGAATTTTGTTATGGCAGATCTAGCAAACTAATAAAACACAGATTATCCAAATCAAAACAAGGTTCAGATAGTACATTTGATTATAATTCTCCCCCCACCCCCCACTTAAAACTGGGTCTATGTTGCTCAGACTGGCCTTGAACTTCCTAGGCGAAAGCCATCCTCTTATCCCAGGCTTTTGAGTAGCTGGGACGACAAGAGTGCACCACCATGCCCAATTCTGACTATAATTCTTAAGTTGCTCTATTATTTTTTTCATGCCATTGACTTGTTGCAGAAGCCAAGTCAGTGTCCAACAGAATGTTCTACATTCTGAACTTACCTGTTTGCTTCCTTGGTGTATAATTCAACTTGCTGTTCCTTCCCCCATCTTTCCAATAAATCAAAGTTAACTCTCAAGGTTTGATTGTACTTAGGGGTCAATTTCTAGTTAGAACATTCCATAGGTGGTAATGTGTACTCTCTTTTTAAACTGACAAAGAATACACAGGTACTTGGTCCAGAGGCTGCTCTGAATATCTGTCTTGACCACGTATGACTCACTTCTTCTTGCTGCCTATCTGGATTGGCTGATACATTCACTTTACCCTATCAGAGTTTTGCTTTGACCTTCTTCCTGAGAGCTGGAGGTGGGCCACTCTCTGTGACCACATTCCAACCAGAGGTCGAGCTGAAGCCCTATCAGATATCCCAAGAGTGGTAAGCCTTATATTTCCTTGGATTTGCTCACAATCTGCCCACTCACATCCTCTTTAGGGTCTTTTGTAACTCCCAGGAAGCAAAAGTCAGAGAAGGCCCATAGTTTACATCTAATAGCGGCAAGGTTGCCCTTTCCTTACAAAGCTTGCTAGGTTTGTGCTTGCTTCTGTTGTTAAAAAATTAAACAACATTTGTTTTAGTAATATAAACATGGGTAGCTAAATCACAAAGAAAATAAGGAAATGACCAACACAAAGGTCAAAATAATCATTGCCCCTAGTGAGGAGGGTACACGAGCTGCTTCTAGGTATTCATAATGTTCAGTTTAATAAACTGGATAGTAGATTACTAATTTTCATTTTGATCTTCCTTAAACTGTAAATGTATATTTTAAACACTCTTGGGTATGTATTGTATGTTTCAGGTTAATTATTTTTGTGTCAGTAGTCTGCAGTGGCTAGGACACAGGACTTGAAGAAAGAGTGAGAGCAGAAAAGATTGGAAATGGAGTTTACTCTGAGGGCAAATGGGCACCATCAGGGGACATTCATACCCAAGATCAAATGGCTTCTTCACAATCTATCCATCAGGAATGACAGGAAAAAATCCTTTTTTCTACTAAGTTAACTAGTTATGAAATAGCTGACGAATTAAGCCTCTCACTTGGAAACATAATAATATGGTTTAGATGTATTTTTCCAGGGAGGGGAATTCCAGCTTGCCCTAGGGAACATATTTGCCTCAAATTCACAAATGACACAAAGCTGGGAGGGATGCAGAACAAATGTTTTAGATGACAGAATAGGGATATATCTTGGTAAGTTAGAATGCCCAATTTGTAATAACATCTCCCATTTGTTGAGACCATATGATATGTCAAGAGCTTTACATAATTTATCTCATCTAATCCTCACAATCACACTGTGAAGCTGAGACCCAGGAACATCACTGCCCAAGGTCATAAAGTTAATAGCAGAATCATGACTGAACCTAGGTTTTTAGACTCAAGTTTCAATCTCAAGAAAGATTCCTTCAGCAACCAGAAAATAACATTTAAAACTGAGTCTTCTTTAATTCAGTTTGCCATCCTCAAAATTGCCCTCAAACCCAACCCTCTTGGGTAGATGAGGGTATCAGCACCTCTGAAGAATGATCAGATCAGGATGATTTCATTAATATAACACTTGGGAACCCTGAGCCTCCATCTGCCCTTGAGAGCAAGCTGTAACAGGATTTTCTCTGCTACCCATCCCCAGCTTAGCTATGTCTGCCTCCTCATCTGTATTTAAGATTTTTACACATCTCATGCTCTGTACTTTATAAACGGGGGTCCCTCATTGCAAAAATTGCTGAGCAAAAACCCTCAGTCAGGCTGTTCCCCACCTTCAGTTTTCTCTCGTCCCAGATTTGATGGGTGTGTGTAGCTGAGAGAACAGCATAAACAGCTCCCATGCACAGTCATATCCAATGGAGCAATCTCGAAAGACAGCCAGAGAATTTTAATGAAAACCAGAAAACCCCTGGCTGCTAAGTCCAACTGTGATCCAGTCCTGCCAGCCCCTCCCTCTGCAGCTCAGAATCCCTGAGCCAGATTCCTCCCCAAGAGCAGGGAAGAAAATCCATTTTGCATTCAGTAACGCCTTTCATAGAAGCCACTTTCCAGGGTTATTTAGGTTAAAGCAAGCTACATGTTAACTGCAACAAGACCAAGGGACCCTGAGAAGCACAGGGTGTGGCTGCAGCAGATCTGCACCAGCAGATTATGAAACAGTCATTTAAAAAAAAAGGGGGTGGGGGGAGGGGGTTCTTTCCTTCTGCCAAAGCTGTCTGCCCACAGCTGCATACAAGGCTAGTGGGGAATCTTAACAAGTTTAAAGGGGCCGTATTTCAAATACTTGAGAACCAAAGGGGAAGAAATGAGTATTTTGAGCACTTAAACTGTGTATCAGGTGCTCTGGTCTCATCTCACCTTCACTGAGACTGGAATTCTAAACTGTGTGTGACAGATAAGAACCCTAGCTCAGAAAGGTTAGAAAACCTGTCCAAGACACAGCTGGTAAGTGAGGAAACAAGACTCAAAGTTCAGTATGGGTAAGGCTTATCAAAAATACCAAACTCAAAATTTTGATTTGCCTTGCCCAATAAAAAGAATGATCCTTTACTGAAGACTGGCTATGTGCCCAGCACTAAGATTTTTACATGCATTATATCATTTAATCCTCAGTAATCAGATAAGATAAGGGTCATTATTATTCAGATTTTATAATACACAAACTAAGCCTTACATGTTAAGCTTAGCCATGGACACAGCATCACCAGATTTGAACCCCTGGTTATTTGATTCTAGAGCCTCTACCTTAAAACATCAAACAGCCTACAGTGGGAAACCATTTAAGCCATCCCTCCAAGCAAGTCAGGTCACCTTGAGATTTCTGCTTTCCCTCTTAGCAGGAAATCCATGTTCCAGGCTTTCAATTCCTCCTAGCGCTCCTCGGTGGAGGCAAAGAATCTCTGGGACAACTGATTGCTATGTGTGTAAAGGAGAAGGTTACTACCATGATGCTGGCTCCCCTGAGCAGAGGCAGAGACAGCTCCTTTGCAGGTTCTACTCATAGGCCCTACAACCTCCAAGCAGCCCCCACCCCAACAGCTCACAGGCCATTTTGTATTCTTAAGAGGAGACCGCATACCTCCACTGGAGCAACTGTGATTTCCCAAGGGAAATGACTGTCTAGACAGAGCATCCCAATCCATCTTGAGAAGAAATGGGCCATACAATGTCAGGTTTGATCACTTAAATTTTGGAGTGTGTGTTTAGCACCCCAGTGAAGGCTCTGCGCTTAGTGCCTCTGGGTTATCCAACTGAGCACCACAAAGCGCATAGGGTATCATGTGCATACCCTAGTTTAGAACTGTCTTTCCAGTCAGGCAAGTGTGACCTGAAGGGCATCTAACACTCAGGCTTATGGCCATACACACACAGGCATACCAAACAGTTCCATTAATCAAGATGAAACTTGACAGACCACTTCTATGCATGTTCAGAATTAAACACTAGGCTTTGAGGTGGACTAAGCACCTAATATGTGCCAGATACTGTAGCATTCACAGCTGATGTCTTAATCATGTCTTCACAACATTCTGTGAGGTAAATAAGATAGATATTAGGCAAATGAGGAACTGAAATCCAGAAAGGTAATGTAATTTGCTTGAAGTCACACAGGAAGTGGCAAAGCTCAAATTCAAATGTTTTTATTATGACTCCACATACTTGCATTCAGTTAATAATGAGTCCATTCATTTATTCCTCAGATGTTTATTGAGCACTCTCTATGAACCAGCTATTGTGCCAATCATAGAGAATGTAACTGTTCACATGACATAGTTCCAGTTACTAAAAATCTTGTTTTCTCATGAGGAGCGATGACCATGCAGATTGGAAAGAGCTATAGAATGTTGAGATTGGGGCCTAACATGACTGATAAGGACAGGTCTTTCTGAAGAAGTGGGATCTGAGCTGAGACCTGAGAGATGAGAATGAGTCAGTCATTTGTAAGCCAGGAAAAGAAAAGTGTAGATAGAAGGTACTAGAAGTGCAAGGGCCAGCTACAGGAAAAGGTCTGGCACATCCCAGAAGCATAAAGGAGACTATTTGCCAAGGATGAGTGATCAACAGGGAAGATGGAATGGTTCAGATGAGGCAGGGCCTTGACCATGGAAAAGAGTCTAAATTTTGCTCGAAGAGCAATAAGAAATCAAAGGAGAGTTTTAAGCAGGACATGGTGGAGCACGCCTGTGGTCCCAGCTACTCCAGAGACCGAAGCAAGAGCATTGCTTGAGCCCAGGAGTTTGAGACTAGCCTGGACAACATAGCAAGACCGACTCCATCTCAAAAACAAAACAAAGGGCTGGTGTTGTAGCTCAGTGGTATAGGGTTTACCTAGCATGTGTTTGATTGTCAGCACAGCATATATATGCAAACAAACATACATACATACATACATACATAAAAATAAAGGTCCATGGACAACTAAATACTTCAAAAAAAATTTTTAATCAGAAAAGCAACATGATATGATTTGTGCTTTAAATAGGGATAAAATTGGTTGCTATGTGAAGGAGGCATTATAGGGAGGAGGCAAGAGTTGGAATCAGGGAGAGAAGATGGTGGCTTGGACCAGGGCAATGGTAGTAGAGATGGACTTTAGATTTGGAGATAATACTGGAAAAGGCTTGCTGCTGGATTGTATATGTATGGTGAAGGGAACAAACTCCTAGGTTTCTAACTGAGCCAACTGGGCCAATGGTAGTACCATTTATTAAGAGAGAGAAGTTATGAATTTAAAGGCATGAAGCTGCTTAGCCTAATGAAGAGAATGTGGTTGGGGGTTAAAACAGAGAATAAATTGCAAGGATCTGAAAGTTGCCTCAGGAAACAGGTTCTACTTACTTCATTTGGCTATCACTGACAAATGGTGACTGACGTGCAAAAGGCAGAAAGAAGAAAGGAACTCAGGTTGATGTGGGAAGTGTCATCTTATAGTCAGAGCTATGCAGAGGAAGGAGTGAGCTGCCTTGGGAGTCTGGTGGAGGGAGATGAGGACTTAACCTTTACTGGGAGTATTAAGGAACAAAGCAGATGACTCCTTGGCTAGTTGATTAAAGTTCAGCAATTGGGTGGGCAGAACACTGCCTAAAATCCTCTAAACCCTGAAATTCTGTAGTTTTACAGTAAAATTAATCTTGTCTTTTGGACTGGAGTTTCTCTAATAGCACAGAACTTCTTTGGTATCTCTTACCTCTCAGAAGGCAAACGAAAACAAGTTCGGCTAATCTCAGGCACTATAAAGTGACTCCTAGTTCACTTCTAAGTGTCATGCAAGATGTTCAAAGGCTTTATGGTGTAGGGGAAAGGCACAGTTACGGAATTGGACATTACATATCTGTAATTTGTTAGCTCCGTATCCTCTGGCAAGTTATTTAAATCCTCTGAGTCTCAGTTTCTCTTTCAAATAAAGGGAAAAATCACGCCTCATTCAGGATGTTTGCTGTGAGGCCCAAACAGCAATGTCTAATGCACGATGGTGGTAATCATCATCATCGTCATCATCATCATAGCTAACATCTATTACTACAGACACATAACTATATGATAGGCATATATCACAGGCATATTTTTCATCAAATCCTTAAATAACCCACAAAGTAATAATCACTATTATTACACCTGTTTTAAAAATTACAGAACTGATTTCCAGAGGCTACACAATAAGTCATATAACTAGCAATTATCAAAACTAGGAAAAAATAAATAAACTTCAATAAAGGTTAAAAGAAAAAGAGAAAACCATATTCAGGTAATTTGAACAAAAGTAAGTTACTATTGAATTTAACAAACAATTCAATTCACTGACTAGATACTTGATAAATACTTACTGAGCATATGAATGAAAAATAAAATGAATGATTCCAACAAACAGTTGTTGAGTTTCTATCAAGCACAGCATCAAGAAACTGGTGTTACAGAACATTTACATCAGTTTGAGAGTTGCCATTAAAACCAAATCTTCAAAAGGCAGATACACTGCCAACATAAAAACATCCTAAGAAATGCCATTCTCATACGTAGCCCAGAAGAAGTCAGAATTACTACTCTTCTTTCTCACGGAAGTCTTTCTATTAGAAGACCATTCCAAGCAGTAGGTGGGAAATCAAGAGCACTCAGTAAATGAAAGCCAAGGGAACAGATATTCCAAAGATCTTTGAGATATCTTTGGACTTAAATGTCTCCCCACAGTCCCATGTGTCGAGATTTAGTGTAACTGGGAAATGGTAGACCTTTTAAGACGCAGGGCCTAGGGAAAGGTCTTTAGGTCACTGGGGCATACCCTTGAGGGATACTGTAGGCCCCAGGTCCCACTCTTTTTTGCTCTGTGGCCATGAAGTAATGAGTTCTGCTCCCACACATACTCCCTCCATGATGCGCTGGTTTGCCACAGACCCAAAAGCAATGAGGTCAATCGATCATGAACAGAATGTCCAAAAGGGTGAACCAAAATAAATCTTCTTTTTTTTTTTTTTTTTTTCCTTTGCGGTGCTGGGGATTAGAACCCAGAGCCTTGTGCTTGTGAGGCAAACACTCTACCAACTGAGCTATATCCCCAGCCCAAACCTTCTGATTTTGTTAAGCAATAAAGTATTCTGTTACAGTGGTAAAAAGCTAACCAACACAGTAAGATATCCAAAGGGAATGGAACTCTAAGATGACAAAGGCTGAAAAATGAGTCTTGGTAATTAGGAGTTTGCTAATGACTGTCACTAGAATTGGGAAGGAAAGAAACCAAGTTTCAAGGGACAATTAGACGAATGGATTAAAGAGGAAAATGAGGCCATCTTTTAAGTTTGGTAATAAAAGGAAGAAGAGGGGAAAAAACAGTAGTCTGATGAGAAGCAAAAGGACAGGATAAATGTATAAGATAAGGAGCAGGAGCCAAAAGAAAAGGAAAAGCTTAAGATAGAAGATAGTAGAGAAGATACCAGAAAGAAACAGGAAGCCAGACTCCAGAAAGGCAGAAGGACACAAGACAGAATGCATAAGGAAGGTAGAGGTCACCTTCTGCTCTGAGACAGCAATAAAAAAGGAAAGATTCTGATACATGGACATTATAAAAAGTCACTCTGAACCAAGCTTGGTAAATACAAAGAGCAATCAAGTTGGATAACACCATTTTTAGCTTAAAATGATACTGCTACTCTTGAATCATTCATAAATTGGCACTGAAAAGGACAACAGTTATTTGAATTTAAGTTCTGTACAGTTCAAAACCAGGCTTACTGAGATGTTAGGTATTCAGTTTCTTAATCTGCTGCTGGTTATATTGATAATGTTATTTGAAAAGTTCACCCAGCTATATACATGATATGTGCAGTTTTCTGTATGTACATGATATTTCAATGAAAAAGTATTTAAAAATCAATCATTAACTTAGAACTACCATTTTTTGACTATTTTAGCATTTAAAAGAATAACTCAAGAAAACTATATTCTTTCAGACAGGCAACATTCTTTATCATTCTTGCAGATTTCCCATAATACTAAACTAGATAGACTAGATATGCAGCAGGTATCTAATGAATATACATTCATGTGATTATAAAAATATTAACATCAAATGTCCAGACTTAACTCTATCTCCAGGAAATAGTACCTTTGTGATTGTGAAATCTGGCAGGCCTCACTTCAGTCAAATGATTACACTTAGCATCACCAGTAATCTAGACTAGCTACTCTTATATGCTCCTTCTTGTGATGCAATGGGAAATATACATTTTTGCCCAAAAAGTTCAACCTATATATAAATCATGGAGACATAAATTCAGATTTGAAATTAAGAAAAAATTAAGACAATGGGCCTGAAATTTTTAAAATATCATAAAACACATACATGTGTGCACGTGCGCACGCACACACACACACACACAAAACCTCTTTATAGACACTTATAGATTTAAAGAGACTAAAGAAAAAAATTAAAGATAGATAATAACTAGATTTAATGTATAATCCTTAATTGCATCCTGGGAGTAAAACAAACCAACAGTTATATTATTAATATTATTATTATTTGGATAATAGGGATGTGACAGATCATTTGCAAAAATGGCTTCAGTTACTCCTGCTCTGTTATCCATGCCCCTGAGTAATATGAATTTTTAGCTCCTCCCATCAAGAGGAACTTGTGACTTGCTTTGGCCAGACAACTACAACATAAGTGATGCTGTGCCAGTTCCAATCTAGACCTCAAAAGGCTTTGCACACTTCTACTCACTCTCTCTTGGAACCTGCATATGAGCCATGGGAATAAGTCTGGTCCAGCCTGCTAGAGATGCCAGACCTCTGGAGCAGATGCGAGACCTCTAAGCAAACTTCAGCCATCTGAACTGAGGCCAACAGACACCAGCCAACCCCTATTTGATCCAGCAGCTGACTGTAGATGTATGAGGAACTCTAGCCAATCAGTTGATCCTGAGCCACCTTAAAAGAACCACCCAAATGACCCATTGAACTATGAGCATTAAAAAGTGGAGGCTGTTTTAAGCTACTAAATTTGGGTATGGTTTTTTACACAGTAAAAGTTAGATGATCAAGGTAAAATTTGAAATACAGACTGTGTATTTGACAATATCATGGAATCAATGTTAAATTCCTAGAGCATGATAATGGTATTGTGGTGATGTAGAAGAAAAAAAAAATAGAATACCATGATATGTCCCCCTCCAAAATGTAAATATGCATTTATCTTTCTCTAGAGATAAAGCAAATGTGGTGAAATGCTGACAACTGTAAATCTAAGTGAAGGGTTTTGAATGTCCTTTGTACTCATCTGTTGGAAATTTTTCAAAATAAAAAGTTAGGTACAGAATATTTACCTGATAATAGGAAGTTACCAGGTCATAAACAAAGCCTTCTCATCCTTTGCCCCCACCTTCTTACTGGAGGCAATGGACTATTGCTACTGAAGGGGAAGGGGAGCAAATAAAAACTGCAGTAAACCAGGGGTATACCCTGATAGAGTTATGAGAAAAACCCATTAATAATTAAGGAGTTTTTAAAGGTAGGTATTAATAGCAAGCAATCGCTAAGTGAGGTTTTTCTTCCTGACATAATCAGAAAAAAAAATTGTGTTAAGTTGAATGAGACATGAAAAGAAAAAAGCTTTGGCAAGAAACACGGGTCGGTCTTTGAACTATTCTGTTAGAAAACAAATATTCATATGTTTCTCTATTTAAGGGAGTTCTCAATGGCCTGCAAATAAGAAGAGTATCTTGTATTACACTATTCCCTCTGAAAATCCCTAAAGAATCTTACCAATGGAAACTAAAACTGTTTTTTTCACAGTCTAATGAAAGCCTCCTTCATTTAATTTGGATTTCCCCCCAAGTGATATGCAGCAATTATCAATGCTGTGTATTGACTTATATGAACAAACCCAGGGACCTAGGTTCAAAGGATACAACTTTCTGAACTAAAATTCAAGCATCTTGGCTTTATTATATGCCATATAGAGAAACTCTGCTTACTATGAATGGCAAACAAAGCCCATACCATTCTTTAAATAAAAAGTAATATAGGTACAGATTCTTTT
Organism: Sciurus vulgaris; assembly: GCF_902686455.1. Taxonomy (NCBI): domain Eukaryota; kingdom Metazoa; phylum Chordata; class Mammalia; order Rodentia; family Sciuridae; genus Sciurus; species Sciurus vulgaris. The sequence continues at coordinate 80,341,065 of NC_136472.1, forward strand.
TTTAAAAAACAATCTCTATAAATCTTTTTCAAAGTGTTTTACTTCAAAAATCTCCAGTGGAGCAATACTATGCATTACCATTGTCAAGTGAGAAAATCATTAAACTTACAAAAGAAAGGGAAGAAAATATGGCAAGATACTATATATTTAATGAGTTGCTTGTTCTCATTTGTCAGAACTAAAACATGAATGCAGCAGGATATTGTTTTAGGCATTATTTGGCTTGAAGCTAAATCCATGCCTGATTTCTCTTACAGAGTTCCTCAATTCTCTGCCCCACAAACCCCAGGATGCATCAGAATATAGTTTGAAACCAAAATCTTAAAGTGGCCATGCAAAAGGAAGAAGGTATCCCACACAGAGAGAAACTTCCAGTTGCCTACACCAACTTCAACAAATTCAGACAAAACAACCAGGCTGTCATGTCTTCAAGAAAACTTTGATGTTCAAAGAGAATTCTACTGTACATATTAAGTCTCAAAGTATTGATGGATGTGGTAAAAAAATAAAAACATCTGCAGAGCAGACAGCTTTCCTGGCCCATATCTGCACATTAGCCTCTCTGTCTTATAAAAGGACTAGATATCAGTGAACTTGAATACGGGTCTGGCTCAGCCACTGAGTTCCCAGGCACTGGGCATCAGGAGTGTCAACTGTTTAGAGAAGTATACACTTATTCTTTCATTTTTTTCATTTACAAACATTTATGGGCAAATTTTACAATGCTAGGCCCAGAGCGAGGAAACACAGGTAAAGGGGACATGTCCTTAGCCCACAAGCTGCTCACAAACAAATGGAAAAGCACAGTCCAAGCACTCAGCCAAGTTGGAATAAAGGGTTACAAGCAGGTACACGGTTAAGCACTTGAGCCTGGGCCTGAATCCTGACTCTACCACTAACTGCCTGAATGACATTGGGCAAATTTTACTTAATCTCTCCAAGCTTAGTTTCCCCAGCTATAAAATGGAGATACATGGAATTATCGTCAGACTTAAATAATATGTTACTATAGATATCATACTAAACTTTAGATAAATATTGGCTATAATTATTTATCTTTATTATTATCTGAATTGTTATACTATGTACCTTTTTTTTGGGGGGTGGGTACCAGGCATTGAACTCGGGGGCATTCAATCACTGAGTCACATCCCCAGCCCTATTTTGTATTTTATTTAGAGACAGTCTCACTGAGTTGCTTAGTGCCTTACCATTGCTGAGGCTGGCTTTGAACTCCCCATCCTCCTGCCTCAGGCTCCTGAGCTACTAGGATTACAGGTGTGCACCACCACACCCAGCTACTACTATGTACCTTTTTAAAATCTAGAATCAACCCCAAGATTTTATGAATTGGCTGCATAACCCAGAGTAAATAACTTAACATCTCTAGGTCTCATACTCTTTATCTATTTAATCGCAGGTTATAGCTTAATCATCCTAAAATTCTCTCAAGCACTACAATATTAAAAGGCTCAATTTTGTCTGGTTTCATATGTGTCTCAATGTCACTGCTCAGATAAACCTATGCTGCAAAGCTATTGCTAAATAAACCATCTTTCTCTGGTGGCTGCCTGAATCTTTTCTCATTTTGGTTCCTTTAACCTTATTACCTACCCCTGTATATATGGGATGTATGTAAGCCATTAGTACCCCAGGAAAGAAACAAGCAACTTCAGGTGAAGCTGGGCACCTTTTCCTCTACTTTAGGTTGGGTAGTGGCTTCCAAAACATAAGTGAGAGAGATGCAATGAATGAATGGATTCCTTCATGTGCCCACTAGAAGGGTCCACATCCTGAGGCAGCAGTGCCTTCCTGTGCTTTTACCTATGCACTACTCGTCTCTACAAGCCACCTTCCACATTGCCATCTTATCTGCCTCCACCAAAGCTGAATGAGAACTGGACACTGTTGTACTGAATTTTGCATTCTCAGTCCTAAATATAGTACCTGGAATGAGGTAGATACCAATAATGTAACAATTAACTAAGAGTCATATCCCTGGGGACCAAAACTATACATTTGCAAAGTGCCTATGTATTTTGAGCTATCGGTCTGACTTCAAGATCTTTTACTAAGGGTCATCAATCCAGCTGTGTCAAGGACTGACTATATATATGACCTGGGGGGAGGGGGTCATCCCCCCAACCCGCAGCCTTCAGTTTTCTCATTGGTAAAATGAGAGGAATCTAATAAACCAGGGGTTGGCAAACTATGGCTCATGGCCAAATTCAGTCTATGCCTCCACCCCTGCTTACATTTGTAAATGATTGTAAAGACAAAACATAGTACCTATCAGAGAACATATGTAGCCTCCAAAGCCTACTATATTTACTTTCTGGCCTTTCACAGAAAAGTTTTATGAACTCTGGCTTTGATTATCTCTATGGTCCCTTCAAACCCTGACATTTTAGCATTCTAATTCTGCTGGGTTTCCCTGAATCACAATCTGATTCTACCTCTCCACACACAGTATTTCCAAGTTGAAAACAATACCCCAGACACACCAGGAGCTCAGCTGCTATTTGTTTAATTGAATAAATGGATTCTGCAGCAGCAACCCTAAGAACTAAATCCTGCACCAAGAAAGTAAGTTGAGTCAATAGTTATCAAATGCTCACCTAATAAATGCCCTCAGGATGGATGCCCCAGTGATGGTATATTGGGCCTCTGGATGACATGACCTGGAGTTTAGATAACCAAAATCAGGACACACCTTGTTTCACCAAATAAAAACATCCCTGTAGCCATCCCCTGAACAACCCTCTTTGGCAAATTATAAAGCTATCTAGTAGAAGCTATCAGAAACAGATCATCAGAACAGATAATCTTAAAAGTCATGGACATGAGAAAGAAATCCTATCCACAATAAAGTACATAGGATAATTTAGCTCATAACATTGTTTCTCTTTCTCTCTGTTGTTAAGAATATATAACACCAAAACAAGAAATCCAAACATTTATGTCAGGGCAATAAGCCAAGAAAAGTCTAGAATATACGATCCTATTAACACTAATGGAAGTGAGAGCAAGGTAAAAGAGAAAATAAAGCTCCCTGCCTTGACTCACACTACACATACTTTTCCAAAATAAATAGCCAGTGATTATTCTTTTAATGTTCCTCCTCAGTACACTGATAAATCATTGCTGAGTACAAACCTTTTGCTGATTTCAAAGGATGCTTTTCTCTCCTTTTCCTTTGCTCCTCCTCTTTTTATATGCTCACAAGGAGTCCTGAAGAGGGCTGAGGGTGCTTTCCCCATGCTTCCATCAAGCTTCACCTTGTACAACTGCAGTGACCTCCAACCACATACTCCACTCAGGCTGTTACCTAGAAATCACAAAGTTGATCTACAGATTCTACCCTTTCTCCTTTTCCCTAAAGAAGCTCCTGGGAGCTCTCTTTCTCAGGATACCAGAGAGAAACCTGCCCCTTTCCATAAGGACCCTACGCCCAATGATAAGGTAGATACACATGCCTTACCCACATCCCAACTGACACCATTGCCAAGTACCCTGCTCTGGACATACTGGCTTGGAAAGTTAAAAAAAAAAAAAAAAAAAAAAAATCTTCAATATCTCAGAGTTCACTTCCAGGCTCTTCAATAAACCAGAAGAGAGGAGGATAGTTTAATTTTGGATCTTTTCCCTGCCTCATTAAGCTTTTTCTCATTGCCAGAATAGACAGACAGATATTGGCTCTCTCCACTGGCCTTTCTATGAACCTCAAACAAATCTCTTTGCTTCCCAGAGTCTTGTTGTTTACTTTGAGTTTAACCAATAAAAATGGGTTCAACCTTAGTTGGTATCCTTGCTAAGAGATGATAATTTCACACTAACTGAGCTCTGGGACCCTCTGAGGCAAGGTCCTGCCATACTGTTCTCTGATCCCAGGCCCAAACAGCATCACCCACATTTTCTCCAGATTCCATTCCTGTAACGTCTGCTGCTGGGACCCAGCATGATCCTGAGTCACCACATGGCCCTTCTTGGCTGCCCCTGCCCTTTTGCCTGCTGGAGCACGTGACCCAGCATACCCACTGGGCCTGAAAATCAATCGCATGGTTAAAAAGAATCCTTTTCAAGATAGATGTATTTAAGATACAGAATGCTTCCACAATAAAATAAATCTGATTATCTCCTCACTTTGTTTCTATAAAAGTCATCTGACTACTCATTAATGTTTGTACTAAGAAAGGAGACCCACATGTGCCTTTTGAAGGCAAAATTTAATAGGAAGTTTGAGGTGATTCAAAACACAGTGGCCTACCTGATTGTTGTCAGGTATCTTTCAAAATAATTACACATTGATATTCAAAACATGACTATGTTGCTGTAGTAGGGTACAACATCTTAACTGAAAGTATGCACACTCATTCTCACTCTTCAAGGTAGAATTGACCATTCCCCTATTTCAGGAGCCTATGGTGCCTTGTAGACTTTGACAAGACGACCTGTAACTCTTCATTTACTCACTTGTTTGTATGATTGTCTTCCCACACCCCAATCCCCTTACTATTCCATGCCAGAAGTCCCTTGGGCGCAAGAATCCCATCATATTCTTTTTTGAACTCTCAGTGTCCAGCACACTGTCTGTCACACAGCTGGCACTTCATAATATAAGCAAGAGAGAGGAAAAGAAAGGATAGTGAGTGCCGTGGTTTGAATATTCTCTGCCTCCCCAAAGGTCTGTGTGTTGGAAGCTCAGTCCTGGGTGATGGCCTTGGGAGATGGTTTGGATCTTTAAGAGGTGGGGCCTAGTGGGAGGACCTAGAAGGGTGCTGTCCCACAAAGGGATCCCTGGTCTCCCAGAGTGAGTTCTCATGAGAGTGAGTTGCTCTCTGACTCCACAAGCACTCCCACCATTGCCATCAGCCACAGGGCCCTCACCAGAGCCTGAGTCATGCTGTTTGGACTTTTAGCCTCCAAGGCTGTGAGCTACATAAACTTCTTTTTCTTCATAAGTAAGCTGCTTCATTAAGTGTTCATTAATGAAAATCATACTAACACAGGCCATAAAGGGGACAGACAGTAAGAGCTAAGAAGCAGAACCTGAATCTTTCTTAGTCATTGTTCCCTGGCCTATGAATGGTTTTTTAAATTAATGAATTAACTGAAGAAACAAATTGAGCAGTAGTACCAAAGCATGAAAGCTGAGATCTTTGTTGTGGAGTAATAAATGTCATCTTTCATCAGTTCTAAAAACATTTTTTTTCCTTATATTTTGGCAGCTTGGAAATTAGGATGTATTTTACAATGGATGGCACCTTAGCATTGTGTTATAGTTTATATGGAAACTGAGTTTCTCTTTCTTTGTCAGTGGTGCGTCAAATAGTAGCACATGTTAAAAAGAATGGTATCCCAGATGCAATGAAATACAATCATTTGCTGTGCCTATGGCAAGGAACATTGGAAAGTTCACTATAAAACTGCAAAATTTTCCCTAAGAGGAAAAGGGAAGGTGACCTGTTTAAAGAGTGGCAAAAAGGGATGACTGTATCTCACAATGCCTCTCCTTTGCCCATAAACAGTCCAAGAGAGGCTCTCAGGGATACATCTATGCTAAATCGCTCAGCTCTCTGGTCTCTAGTGATTGGCTCACACTGGTCACATGATCTGAACGGAGCCAAACATTATTCTTTGTGATTCTCTACTTAGGTCAGTTCTTCTTCAGTGTTAACAAGAGTGAGATTTAGAATTCAGGAGTAAATTGGCAGCCATGATCCCTGCCATGGTAGCAGAGAAGCAATGATAAGAGACAGACTCTTGACAGTTTTCTGAGATCCTCTGTAGTTCAACCTGGTTTGATACTCACCAAACCTTTTCTTTTAATTTCTGGGCAAACAGGCCATATTTTTCAGCATCCTTTACTATTAGGTGGAGCCACACACTGATTATAGTGGATGGAATGAGGACAGAAGTGAGATAAGCCACTTCCAGACCTGGCCCATGGAAACCTCCTACATGAGATCCTCCAATCTCCTCCAATTGCAGATTAAAAGAAGAAAACTCAGAATGGAGGAAGAACTACAAGATAGAAGGTTCCTGAAACATTAAAACAGCCTAATCAGGAAGAGCCATGTTTATTAAAAGAAATAAACTTCATCTGTATTAAGTCTGTTTAGGCAGTTTTCTACTCTAATACCTCCTGGTTTCAGCTGATTCATTCCATAGTTACATAAAATATCTCAACATCCATCCCACAAATTCCCTCTTTATCAGTGAGAATTAGTTTTCTTTCATTTATAAGTTTTAACTAATATCCAGGAAGAATGAACAGCAATCATGTGAAGCAAAAAGAGTTGGAAGTTTGTAACAAGCATTTAAGGAAGACCTAAAAATATCTCAGAACACGGTAACAATTTCAACAATCTGATGACAATACACAAAAACCCTTTTCAGTTTCCAAGGGCTTCTAGCTTTGAGCTCATAATACTATGGTAAGGTACTCTCTTCCCCATTCTCTGCATTCCCAGAAGCCTGCAGGAAGTCCTAACAGCCCTGCTTTACTTACTAAGATGCCCTCAGGAGTTCTCAGTCATTCAGAATTCCAGCAAGCAAGATCCTCACCTATCATAAACAGCCAGCTGTTCCATAAATAGCTGTCCCAGAATTTATTGGGAAATGGATCCACATACAGCTCCAAGAATTCAAATCATTACTCTGGGGTAAATATAAATAGTTCTGGGAGTGAGTGTACAAGCTTGAACAGAGTTTTCAAAGATGAATATTCAAGAATCATCAAAGCTTCTTAGTAGCATTTACAAGGTTATAAATGAGAAGATTACAGAAATAAACAAGAGAATGATGCTATGAAAGTCTCCTTGGGCAATGATCAGATTTGGCAGGAACTGGGGCCAGTCATGACAGAGTGTGTGTCCTGCACAGTATCCAGAGAGGTTTCTCATGGAGCCAATTTGGTCTATCACAACAAACACTGACATTTGTGACACATTCTACAGGCTTGTTATAAAGCCCTTTTACACTACACATTCAATATTTGACACTCAGAATAAGAGAAGGAAGTTGGGATCATCATCAGTCCTTCATTTATAGCTGGGAAAACAGGCTCAATCAACTCAATGCTCATAGCTCCAGAATGTGTGACTTAGGCCAAGACTCAAGCTCCCAACTCCTGAACTCAGACCCTCTGTCCATTTCACTGTGGCTCAAACTCTGGAACACCAGGAGAGAGAAACAACCTGGATAGAGGAGACTTTTCCTCATTTTTGCAATTCATCAACCTATGTTAGAGGTTGGTTTTTCATGTTTCATGCATGATATATGGGAACTCCTTAGAGAGTTTAAAGGCCTGGGACAGATGCATGGCCTAACTCCAAAGTCAGCCAGAAAAACATGCCCACCAGGGACCTTGAGAGGGAAGGAAAGACCCTGAGGCAGATGATTAGAAGTGCTCAGACCCCCATGTGGTCCTGTGAGAATTTTGTAGGTGAAGGCCTCTGAGAACCACGTGACAAGGTTTCTCAGGACCCCAAAGATAGAATCTGGAGAAATAAGTTGAAACTATCCTTCATTAGGGAGGAAGATGGGATCGAACACATATACCTAGCTGTCCTTGATCAGCATTCTCTCAGATACTGATGAGTCACTTCTGAGAGACAAATTACCAAGACCAAATACTCATATACTACCTGGGGAAGAAAAGGGTGGGGGCAGTTAATGCTTTAGTAAGAGCCATTTATCCCTGACACTTGGTGCTGTACTACCTCAGAAGGATGACCCAGGAAGCTGGAGGAGCTATCTTTCCTGTAGTGTGTTAGAAAAATTTGAAGAACTGTTCTTCAAGATTAGTGTGACCCTGACCAGTGTGACCCTTCTGCATGGACCAGGGATGGGGAGACCTCATGCTTTGGCACAGTTCCTCCAGAAATACAAATGTGTAGGATCCTGGAAAAGCATGGGGTAGAGGAAGAGGCAAAGGCCTTGACTTTGACACACCTGATTTTGAACCATCATGCAGTCTTGCTAGCTGTGACCTTAAGCAAGACCCAATATCTTTGAGCTCAGTTCCCATATCTGAAAAGCAAGACTAAGAACATCTACCCTACAGAATTATGGAAAAGATCAAATAATAGCACAGTGCCTGACTTACTAGTTACTCAATTCCTTAGTATTTGAATTCTAATACTCAGTAATTCTAATTCCTAGTAATTCACTAGTCCTTAGTAATTTGAGAAAATCATACATCTCACCCAGAATCTTGGCCATTTCACTCCCTTCTTTAAAGCATAACCATCTGTGACTTTAATTGTAAACATCTTAAATAACTCTTGGTCCTTGGGTCTCTTACTAGTATGCTCCAGGCTTCCTAAATCCCCTTAAAAATAATGTAACCAACTTTATAAATTAACTTAAATTAACTTTATAATCTTTCTCCAGTCTGAAAGGAAATCCCAGGCTGGGGTTGTAGCTCAGTGGCAGAGTACTTGCCTAGCATGTGTGAGGCACTGGGTTCAATTCTCAGCAGCATCACATAAAAAATAAATAAAAATATTGTGTCCACCTACAACTAAAAATATTTTGAAAACCTCATATTCAGTACATAACTGCACTTAACTGTCAAATCCAATTAAACTTTTCACAAAAATGAAAAGGAGTTCTGAGTTCAAAAAAATTTACTATTACAATTATGTAGTATGTTCATGACCATAGGAACGACAGGAAGGATGAGGTTCTTGTGGTCTTCTATAGTATCTTCTGGGCTTTAGGATCATTTTCTTATAACATCCTCTTATCAAAGACATGGTTAGGTGCTCCTTCTCTATGCTCCAGTGTCCTCTGTACATACCATTACCAGTGTTATGACCGTAATGTTTCTGCTCCCCTCACTAGCCTATAATCTCTGTACAGGCAAGAAGAGTACCGCCAAATCTCAACTGCCAGTATCCACCAGCAGAATATGTGGTATATAGTAGACACTAAATTAGTGCTTGATGAATGAATGGAATTTTTAGATCTGGGAGAAACTTTAGCAATAATCTGGTTTAATACAAATCTTCATTCACAGATGAGGAAACTGAGCCCTGGGGACGTCAGATAACTCAGCCAAAAGACCCTCAAAGCAGCAAGATGACAAGGGGTGGCAGTCATCTGCCAACTGGACTTTGAGTTCGAAAGCAGATGTCACTCCACACTCACCCACAAAGGGAGGCAGTGTAGCTAAGTGGACATAGCATGGGCTCCAGGCCAAGTCTTCCTTTTCTGCCACCTACCAGTCATGTGATTCGGGGCAGGTTTCATCTGAGTCACAACTGCCACATCTGTTAATTGAGCTATTAATAACTCCAGAGTTGCTGGGGGTATTAAATCTGCTGACATACATAAAGTGCCTAGCATAGAACCTGGAAGAATGTGTTAAATAAATGTTTACCAAATGAATCATGAGTGAGTCCCTGTCCAGAGTACTACAATTTCATGAACTTGGTTTAGACTTTGCTCTTAAGACTGCTGACGTATGAGTTACCTATGATTATAGAGCCATGCCCTTGGAGAGGCATTACTTGTGAAGGTTGGACCTCAAAGTTGCTCTACAACTTTGCTCTCTATTCCCTTCACCTGACTTGCCCTTCCTACCTTCCTCCTTGCCACACAAATCTTACCGTCTTTTATTTTCTGGCCATAGTTACCCTGTCTAGGAAGTCATCTCTAATCCCTATGACACTGGTCCTTCCTTGCCTCACTGATCACATTCCAACACATAGTAAAGTGTGCTATGGTTTGAATGTCTGTGTCCCCCTCCAAAATTCATATTGAAACTTAATACTCAATCCTACAACAGTAAGAGGTGAGATCTTTAGTAGGTGATTAGGCTATGAGGCTTCTGCTCTCATGAATGAATTGGTGCCTTATAAAAGGCACTTGAGGGAGCAAGTACGCCCTTCCAGCATGGGAGGACACAGCAGCAAGGCACTATCTTGGAGGCAGAGAGCAGCCCTCACCAGACGCAAAACCTGCTGGTGCCTTGATTTTGGCCTTCGCACCATTCAGAACTGTAAGAAATAAATTTGCATTATTTATAAATTACCAAGACTCAGGTATTTTATGGTAGCACAAATGGACTAAGACAGGGGGTATATCTGTTTGGCTTTTTATATTTGTGCAACTAATCTCCAGGATTTTTTCTTTTTTTTTTTTTTTTTTTTCAGGATTTTTTCATTTTGCAAAAATAAAACTCTATACTCATTAAAAACTTCCCATTTCTTTCTCATCACGAGCCCTATTCTACTTTGTTTCTATGAGTCTGAATACTCGAGATACCTCATATAAGTGAAATCACACAGTATTTGTCCATTTGTGATTGACTTATTTCATTTGGCATAATGTTCATCCATGTTAGAACATGTGACAGAATTTCTCTCCTTTTTAAGGCTGAATGATATTCTATTGTATGTATATATCACATGCTGTTTATTCACACATCAATCAGTGGACACTTGAGTTGCTTCTATCTTTGGCTATGGTGGGATAATGTTGCTATGAGCATGGGGGTATGGGGTGTATCTATTTTACCTCTAATTGAGTATGAGCTCCTTAATGATAAAAACTAAGTCTCAGTCATCTCTACAGTATCAAGGTGCAAGACATGTACTGGGAACTCAGTGAATACCTTTCAGGTAAATGAGATTGGACTCAGTTCTAAAGGTAAAGTGAAAAAATAATCATCTTCCACACAAAATTTCAAAATGCATAGCAGAAAACTCAGTCCAGCAAGACAGTCTTGCTTTCTGGTCCTGGATCTGCCTCCTAATAATCAAATGATCTAAGACATGTTACTTTAGCTGTCAGAGATTCCATTTCCTCATGTGGTTTCTGTCACAATTAAATGATATAATTTATGTAAAGCCGTCAGCACACTGCTTGGTACATCATAAAATTGTTTAAAATATTTGCAGGATTATTATTATAAAGTTATATAATAAAAATGACTTATTATACAGTCATTTCACTTACTGGCCATAACTTCAAAAGCAAAAAGTGTACAGAATCCTAAAACCAAACAAATTTATAATAGTCAAAAAGAAGGATAGTCCTTCAGTAATAACAGTAAATCCAGATGGGTGTCACTGAATTTGGAATCTTAAGTTACAGTTGCAGCTCCAGGAGCTGGAAATTTTTGGTACTTCAAAGAGACAAGGTAAAATGTCACACTGAGGATCATCTCACCAAAGTAGCCTGTCCAAGATCTGATAAATGATTTAAATCAAGATTGAGGTTATTCATTTTTGCACTTGGATTAAATCTATTTAGAATTTAATCATTCACATATTGAGGCTTTCAGCAGAAAGATGAAAAATAAATAGGTCTTTATTACTATTTCAGACAGAAGTATTTCTTTCAGCCTCTCTCAAAAGAAATAGAGCTCTCTATCCCCTTCACAGTTCCTCTAGGACATGAATTCCTTTTGAGGTTACTACATGAATTTTCCAGACTAGTACCATTTCTTTTCCAAAATTGCTCTTAGAAAGCAAAATTCTTGAGTATTGAAAGGAAAAGCTTATTCAAGTTCCCTTTGTCTGCCAAAACAATTAAAATTTGGCACAGCTAATTAAAATGCCTAGGGCAAAATCAGAAATGTGTGTGGGGATGGGAGACAGGGAGAGGAAGAACAGGAGAAAGTACGAAGCAGTTACACAAATGCTAGAACCGACCCATATATGGCCCACATGGAAAGTGACCATAACCCCTAGCTTTCCAAGTACTATCACAACTTCATGTAAATTTCACACTATTCTGAGATGATTTCTTAAATGGATAAGTAACTGTGATTTGATGCATGTGCTTTTGTAAGACTTTGCAATTGAATGAATTTACAAGTAAGGGCGAAAACTCTTTGTCAGACCTTGAGTCCTGGTTATGGATTCAGAATAGTATTGCCATCACAGTGGGTCAACTTTATTTTGCCTCTCACATAATAACTAAGCATTATTGTCAGCCTCGCCCATCCTGGGATGCCCACCTGTACCTTCAAGGAAACTGGTACTATGCTGAGACCTGAGCCTCATTTAATCCTCACAACCACCCTATTCCCTAAGTATTGGCATCTCCCCTTCCTCTATTTTTATCTTTTTGTTTTTAATTAATTTCAGACATGAAAAAAGTTGCAAGAAATTTACTAAGGATTTATATATACCCTTCACCCATATTACTCAAATGTTAAAATTTCAGATTTCTCTTACGGTCTCTCTCTGTGTACATAGATATTGCTTACCCCTAACTAAATACTTAGTATTTCCTAAAACACAAGGACATTCCCTTATATTTTTCACAGCACAACTATCAGAATCAGGAAATTAATATTTATCCTAAATTATTCTCTAATTTCAATCCTTATTCAAATCTTAACAACTGAGCAAACAGTATTCTTTATGTCCAAAGAACTATAAGTTTTCTCTTGTCCAAGAATCAATCCAGGGGCTGGAGCATGGCTCAGTGGCAGAGTACTTGCCTAGCATGTGTGAGGCCCTGCGTTTGATCCTCAGCACTGCATATAAATAAATAAAGTAAAAGATCCATTGACAACTAAAACAAAATATTTAAAAAAAGAATCAATCCAGGACCATGTGTTATATCTAAGTCTTTAACTGTCTTTTAGTCTCCTTTAATCCAGAAGCAGTCTTTCATATGACCTTGACACTTAAAAAATAACAGAAAAAAAATTTTGTAGACGGTTTCTCAATTTGAGTTTGTGAGGTATTTCCTGTGATGAGATTCAGGTTTTACATTTTTGGCATACAAACTAATGTGTTCTTCTCAGATGTTCATTTGCCCATTATTGATATTAACTTGGATCACTTAGTGAAAGTGGTTCTTCCTGCTTCTCCCCTATAAAGTTATTACTTTCCCTTTGTAACTAATAAGCATCTTATGAGGTGATACTGTAAGACTAGACATCCCCTCTTATAGATAAGGAATTGGATCCTTCAGAAATCGTGACTTGTTCAATGTCACACAGCTTGAATATGAGAGAACACAAATTCAAATTCCAGTTTATGGGCTCCCATACTCGGGCTTCTCAAAGCATCCCTCTACCTTCTAGAGCAGCCACCAATGGCTGAAGCAGACTTGTCTAATGTCCTCACCATGCTTAATGAAGAGACCAACATAAAGACATCATGGTCCACAGAATTCTGGTCCTAAGAACAAATGTGGGGCTGCTGCAGACACTACTGCCCCCACCCAGAGGTCCTCTCTAGGGGCACAGCTGCTCCTGACACCACTGCCACAGGCACCTAGAGGTCTTTTCTCTGGGCACGCCTGCAATCTGCACTGCTGCCACCAACACCGCTGCCCCCAATGCCACTGGTGCCCCCCCCCCCAGATCTTCTGGGTATCACTGCAGCTACAGCTGAAGTCACCACCGCTGCTGGGCCAGACCCCCCACTTGCTCTCAATACCACCAGACCACTTCAGCTCCCGCTGACTGCAATGTGGCCAAACCTGGATATCTGAAGGCCAGATTGGTGGGATAGTGACTGGGTTTGCCAGTCTGGGCCAGGCAATCCCATGAGAAGCCAGAGACAGGACTGAGAAATTTTTGAACATGGACAGAGACAGTTCAGTTTTCCATCAAGATTTATTTTATTTTTTTTCTTCTCTAACATCTCTACCACCATATTTGGAGTAAGGTATTTTTCATGCATCAGTTTGTTGAGGACAGTGATACATGCATGGTGTTTTGCAGTTCTGTTGTATATTCTTATATTTTTAATTTTTTTCTCTTTATATGTATTCTTCCTCTCACTTGCTGTTTTCCTGCATTTCCTTTCTATCTTTTCTCCATATAAGAGCCAGTCTCTGTTGGTTCCTCCTCTACTCTTCTCATGGATTTTTACTTCGAGTTTCTCTTTTTCTTCCTCATGAACAGCATGTCCTACACTATTTCTGTTCTCTCTTTGTCCACCATTTGAAATTATAAGCCCTTTTGGCAAATTTTCTGTTTATATTGTAGACTGTGATTGAACTCATCATTTCTGTTTATAGCAAGAAAGCAGTGGACACCTTGGTGGGAGCTATTAGATTTAAGGCTGTGTATTGTTTACACTGGGTGCTGTTGATATTGGTATCCCTTTTAAAGTGGGGTACTAGAAAGCTTCAGGGATAGTAGAGATCTACAGGGTAGAATCTGTACTGCCTCAGATCTATACACCTAGATGGGAAAACACACAAGCAACATGAAAAAAACAAGGGAACACACCAAAATGCCCCCATAAGAGAATCTACTAACAACACAACAAAAGAAATGTCTGAGAAGGAGTTTAGAATGTACATAGTTAAAGTGATCTGCAAAGTAAAGGATGGTAAAAAGAGTGAAATCAAAGAGAAAATATAGGAAGTGAAAGATCATTTCCATAATGAGTTAGAGATTCTGAAAACAAAACAAAGCAGAAATCCTCAAAATGAAGGAGTCAATAAACCAAATTAAAAATCCAATGGAACGCATCACCAACAGACTAGACCATTTGGAAGACAGAACCTCAGGCAATGAAGACAAAATATTTAATATTGAAAATAAAGTTGACCATGCAGAGAAAATAGTAAGAATCCATGAACAAAACTTCCAAGAATTATGGGATAACATGAAAAGCCCAAATTTAAGAGTTATAGGGATAGTTGAAGGAACAGAGAAACAAACCAAAAGAATGCACAATCTTTTCAATGACATATCAGAAAATTTCCCAAACCAAAAGAATGAAATGGAAAATCAAATACAAGAAGCTTACAAGACACCAAATGTACAAAATTACAGCAGACCCACACCAAGATACATTATACTAAGAATGACTAAAATACAGAATAAGGATAAAATCTTAAAGGCTGTGAGAGGAAAAAAGCAAATTATGTATAGGGGAAAACCAATTCAGATCTCAAATGATTTCTCAACACAGATCCTCAAAGCTAGGAGGTCATCAAACAACATAATTCAAGCTCTGAAAGAAAATGGATGCCAACCAAGAACTTTATATCCATCAAAATTATTTCAGATTTGAAGATGAAACAAAAACTTCCATGATAAACAAAAGTTAAAAGAATTCACAAATAGAAAGCTGCACTACAGATCATTCTCAACAAAATACTCCATGAGAATGAAGTGAAAATTTTTAAAAAAGAGTGAAAACCATCAAAGGGAGGAATTACACTAAAGGAACAGTCAATCAAAGGCAAAACTAAATCGAATTAAAACCCAGAAATAAGCCAAAATGACAGGGAATACAAATCATATCTCAAAAATAACCTTGAATGTTAATGGCCTAAACTCATCAATCAAAAGACATAGACTGGCAGATTGGATTAAAACACAAGACCTAACAATATGCTGTCTCCAAGAGACTCACCTTATGGGCAAAGACATCCACACAATGAAGGTGAAAGGATGGGAAAAAACATATCACTCATATGGATTGAATAAATAAGCAGGGGTTTCCACTCTCATTTCAGATAAGTGGACTTCAAGCCAAAGTTAATCAAAAGGGAGAAAGAAGGACATTTCATACTACTTAAGGGAATTAAACATCAGCAAGACAAAACAATTATAAATATCTATGCCCCAAAGAATGGAGCATCTATGTACATCAAACAAACCCTTCTCAATTTCAAGAATCAAATAGACCACAACACAATAATACTGGGTGACTTTGACACTCCCCTCTCACTACTGGACAGATCCTCCAAACAAAAACTAAAGAAATTATAGAACTAAATAATACAACCAATAATTTAGACTTAACAGACATATATAGAATATTTCCTCCACCAACGAGCAAATACACCTTTTTCTCAGCAGCACATGAATCCTTCTCTAAAATAGACCATATTTTATGCCACCAAGCAACTCTTAGTAAATACAAAAAAAATGGAGATATTACCCTGCATTCTATCAGATCATAAGACTAAAATTACAAATCAATGATAAAATAAAAAATAGAAACTAATATATAGAGATTAATACATAATTGAATGATGAATGGATAGAAGAAATCAAGGATAAAATTTAAAAATACTTAGAGGTAAATGAGAATACCTGTACAACAAACCAAGATCTCTGGGACACTATGAAGGCAGTACTAAGAGGAAAGTTCACTGCATTGAGCTCATTTACTAAAAGATAAAAAGTCAACAAATAAATGACCTAACATTACATCTCAAAGACTTAGAAAAAGAAGAACAAATCAATACCAAAAACAGTAAAAGACTGGAAATAATTAAAATCAGAGCTGAAATCAATGAAACTGAAACAAAAGAAACTGAAAAAATTGATAAAACAAGAAGTGGGTTCTTTGAAAAAAATAAATAAAATTGATAATCCCCTAGCCACACTAAAGAAGAGAAAAAGAGAGAAAACCGAAATTACTAAAATACATGATGAAAAAGGAAATATCATAAAGGACACAACAAAAATACAGATGATAATTAGAAACTATTTTGAAAATTTATACTCCAGTAAAATAGAAAATATTAAAGACATTGACAAATTTCTAGAGACATATGACCTACCCAAACTGAATGAGGAGGTCAAACATGATTTAAACAGAACAATTTCAAGTAATGAAATAGAAGTTGCCATCAAAAGCCTACCAATTAATAAAGCCCAGGATCAGACAGATTCTCAGCCAAGCTCTACCAAACCTTCAAAGAATTAACTCCAAAACTCCACAAATTATTCCATGAAATAGAAAAGGAGGGAACCTTTCCAAACTCATTCTATGAGGCTAATATTACCCTGATACCAAAACCAGACAAACATACGTCAAGGAAAGAAAACTTCAGACCAATATCCCTCACAAACATTAATGCAAAAATTCTCAATTAAATTTGGAAAAATCACATACAAAAACATATTAAAAAGATAGTGCACTGAGATCAAGTGGGGTTCATCCCAGGGATGCAGGGTTGGTTCAACATACAGAAATCAATAAACATAATGCATCATATCAATAGACTTAAAAACAAGAATCATATGATCATCTCAATAGATGCAGAAAAAGCATTTGGCAAAATACAGCAATCCTTCATGTTCAAAACACTAGAAAAACTAGGGATAGTAGGAACATACCTCAACATCATAAAAGCCATATATGCTAAACCCAAGGCCAACATAATTTTAAAAAGAGAAAAATTTAAAGCATTCCCTCTAAAAACTGGAATAAGACAAGGATGCCCTCTTTCACCACTTTTATTCAACAACATTGTCCTTGAAACTCTAGCTAGAGCAATTAGAAGAAAGAAATTAAAGGTATACAAATAGTAAAGAAGAATTCAAACTGTCACTATTTGCCAATGACAATATTCTATATTTAGAAGATCAAAAAACTTCTAGAATTAATAAATGAATTCAGCAAAGTAGTAGGATATAAAATCAATACCCATAAATCAAATGCATTCCTATACATCAGTCTTGAATCTACTGAAAGAGAATTTAAGAAAACTACCCCATTCACAGTAGCCTCAAAAAAATAAATAAATATTTGGGAATCGATCTAGCAAAAGAGGTGAAAGACCTCTACAATGAAAATACAAAACACTAAGGAAAGAAATTGAAGAAGACCTTAGAAGATGGAAAGACCTCCCATGCTCCTGGATAGGCAGAATTAATATTGTCAAAATGGCCATAGTACCAAAAGTGTTACACAGATTTAATGCAATTCCTACTAAAATTCCAATGACGTTCTTCATAGAACTAGAAAAAGCAATCATGAAATTCATTTGGAAAAATAAGAGGCCCAGAATAGTCGAAGCAATCCTTAGCATGAAAAGTGAAGCAGGAGGCACCACAATACCAAACCTCAAACTATACTACACAGCTTTAGTAATAAAAACAGCATGGTATTGGCACCAAAACAGACATGTAGACCAATGGTACAGAATAAAAGACACAGAAACAAACCCACATAAATTACAATCATCTCATACTAGACAAAGGTGCCAAAAGCATACAATGGAGAAAAGATAGCCTATTCAACAAATGGTGCTTGGAAAAATGGAAAGCCACATGTAACAAAATTAAATTAAACCTTTATCTCTGACCCTGCATGAAACTCTACTCAAAGTGGATCAAAGACATAGGCACTAGAACAGAAACCCTGCAACCACTAGAAGAAATAGTAGACCCAAATCTTCACCATGTTGACCTAAGATCTAACTTCCTTAATAAGACCCCTAAAGCACAAGAAGTTAAATCAAGAATCAATAAATGAGATGGACTCAAACTAAAAGACTTCTTCTCAGCAACAATCAATAATGTGAAGAGAAAGGCTATAGATAGGGAGAAAATCTTTACCACACGCATAAGCATATAAGATAATAAATCATTAATCTCTAGGATATATAAAGAACTCAAAAAACTTAACACCAGTAAAATAAATAACCCAATCAATAAATGGGTTAAGGAACCGAAGAGATACTTCACAGAAGACATAAAATCAATCAACAAATATATGAAAAAATGTTCAACATCTCTAGCAATTAAAGAAATGCAAATCAAAACTAAAATTTCATCTCACTCTAATCAGAATGGCAATTATCAAGAATATAAGCAACAATAAATGTTGAGGATGTGGGGGAAAAGGGACACTCATACATTGCTGGTGGGAATGCAAACTGGTGCGACCTTACGGAAAGCAGGATGGATTCCTCAGAAAACTTGGAATGGAACCACCGTTTGACCCAGCTATCCCACTCCTCAGTTTATACCCAAAGGACTTAAAATCATCATATTACTGTGATACAGCCACATCAATGTTTATAGCAGCTCAATTCAAGATAGCTAAACTATGGCTACAACCTAGGTGTCCTTCAACAAATGAATGGATAAAGAAAATGTGAGATATATATATGTATACATATATATACACACCACACACACACACGTACCATGGAATATTTCTCAGCCTTAAAGAAGAATGAAATTATGGCATTTGCTGGTAAATGGATGGAGTTGGAGAAATTATGCTAAGCAAAATAAGTCAAACATAAACAACAAAGCCCAAATGTTTTCTCTGATATAGGGATGCTAATTCACAATGGAGGGTGGGGGTGCTAGGGAAGAATAGAGTTATTTTAAATTAGCTAGAGGAGAGTGAAGGGAGGGGAAGAGATATAGGGGTAGGAAGAACAGAAGATAAGAGTGAAACAGACATTATTACGTCACGTACATATTATTACTGCATGACGGATGTGATCCTACAATACATACCAAGAGAAAAATGAGAAATTTACTGCATTTATGTATGATTTATCAAAATGTATAAATGCATTCTACTGTCACGTATAACTAATTAGAAAAAATAAAAAATTAAAATAAAAAAAAAAGAACAAATGTGATCCTAGTTACTGTCTCTAGAGCTGCTATTAAAGTGCAAGAAGTCTTGAGGCCAGCACTTACATCCAAACTCTCTACCCTCTGGGCAATGAAGCTGAGAGCATACTGGAGGAGAAAAAGTCAGGTCGTACTTAAAAACCTACAATGACTGTGTGTCCTTCAGGACACCAGGCTGAAAGTGGAAAACCTGGAATTTGTCTCTACCCTTGGACCATCTCTCTGTATTCTGACCCTTCAGCTGGCCACCTGAAAATGTCTTTCTGAGCTCCCATTTCTAATTTTTAAATTTACTATTATTTTGGAAGAGATATTATATTGTTAATACACTGATATGGTGCTGGGGTTGTGGCTCAGTGATAGAGTACTTGCCTATGTGTAAGGCAATAGGTTTGGTTGTCAGCACCACATAAAAATATAAATAAAATAAAGATACTGGGGCCCATCTACAGCTATATATATATATATATATAACTACACTGATATGGTTAAAAAATTTATGTGACACATTACTAGGATGGTCATAATCATAAACGCAACAGATAATCACAAGTGTTGTCAAGGAGGTGAAAAAATTTGGAACTCTTACATATTGCTGGTGGGAATGTAAATGGAATAGCTGCTTTGTAGGTGGACAGAATACTTTTATTTTTATGTGAGGCTGAGGATCGAACCCAGGGCCTCACGCATGATAGGCAAGCGCGCTACCACTCAGCCACAACTCCACCCTGGAATAGCTGCTTTGTAAAACAATTTGGCAATATCTCAAAAGGTCAGAGTTACCAGTTGATCCAGTAAGTCCACCCAATAATTAATTATATGTCCACTAAGAAATGTGTATAAAACATTTACAGCAACATTGTTCCTAACAGTAGAAAAGTAGGAATAATCCAAACGTCCACCAAATGCTAAAAGGGCACATAAAATATGGCATGTCTATGCAATGGAATATTATTTGGTAATAAAATGTTAGGGAGCACTGATACATGCTATGTCATGTATGAACTTTGAAAACATTATGCTAAATGAAAGAAATTTACAGAAGACCATACATGGCATTATTCAAGTCATATGAAATATACAGAATAGGCAAATTTACAGAGATAGGAAGTAAATTACTGATTACCTTGGGCTGGAAGGGTGGGAGTAAGGAAAATGGCCACTGATGATAGTGGGTCAAAGTTTTCTTTTGGTGATGAAGAAAATGTTCTAAAGTTGATTGTGGGGAAGATTGCACAACTCCATGAACACATTAAAAGGCATTAAATTGCATACTTTCAATGGGTGACTTGTGTGGTATATGTGAATTATATCTCAATAAGATTATTTAAAAACCAACACTACATAAAATAAAATTTCCCATTTCTGTACACACATATACATATACACATACATTATCCACCTCTTACACTCTGTGATGTAAACCAATTTTTATATCCTTCCATGGTTTCTTTGTGCAAATTCAAATATATTTATCTATCCTCTACTTCTTTCACAAAGTGTGCACTGTTCTGCACTTCCTTCTTTCACTTAATATATCCTTGGAGACTGTATTCCATATCAGCACCTAGAGAACACCCTGATTCTTTTTTATAGTTTCAGAGCTTTCCCTTATGTAAACATATCCACTTAGTTGACTAGTCCCCTACAGTTGCACACTTAGGGTTGTTTGCAATTATTGCTATTAGCAACAATGATGCAATGATTGTGCTTTCTTTTAACTTCCTTTCAGCAGGTGGCATTCTGTTCCCGGACACCAGGAGGCAGTGTGGAGTAGAAGGAACCACTTCACAGAGTCAGAACTGGGTTTGCAAATGGTCTCTTCTGCTAACTAGTTGTTTAACCCCTCACATAGCTAGTTATTTGTGCTTTCTGGGACTTAAGTTTCCTCATTTGTATGGGTAACATATCTTTACTTTATCAGAAAGCTTTAAGATAGGCTCCCCTAGCTAAATTTGAGAGAATCTAAATATCAAAAAAAGTAAGGGGGCTGGGGATATAGTTCATTTGGTAGAGTGCTTGCACAAGGCCCTGGGTTCAATCCCCAGCACTGCGAAGAAAAATAAATAAATAAAATAAAATAAAATAAGGGGTGGGAGGATTGATAATGGATTTATGTAACACATTTAATTATAAAGAATACATGAGTCCAAGTGACAGTTTTTTAAATTGTGGGGAATGGGGAGGGTAAAGTGTGGTGGCACATACTTGTAGTCCTGGCAACTCACAAGGCTGAGGCAGGATTGCAAGTTTGAAGCCAGCCTCAGCAACTTAGCAAGACACTCTCACAAAATTAAAAAGAAAAAAGTCTGGGGATGTAGTTCATTGGTAAAGGAACCTGGGTTCAATCCCCAGTATGGGATGGGGAGGGGTCGGGGAAAGAGCTCAATGATCAGATTATAAATACAGAATAAAAAATTAGAAAAATTTTCTCTTATAAATACCAATAGACCTAAGCTAGGATTATTAATAGATATTACAACCATTGAATGAAAGTTTTGAGGAATAGTCCATTCAAATAACCTCAAGATATCACCTAACAGATAATTTTATTAATTACAAAGGGAAAAGGGTGCCTTTTCAATAGAGATATAGCCATAATTCCTCAACCAAATGCTCAAACCTCATATCACCAGTGGTGTTACAAACTAACATCATGTGTCACCTATCATGCAAAAGGAGGGATACAACATTGTCTAGGGGAATTGTTACCACAAGTGGTTAATCTGAGTCTGATAATGAAGAAAACAACTGGACAATTTCAATTTCTATCCACAAAACAACAAACTTATTTTTATCAACTTTTAGCTATATTATTAATATTATTATTATTATTATTATATGTGTGTACTGCTGGGGATTGAACCCAGGATTTGATGCCTGTGAGGAAAGCACTCTACCAACTGAGCTATATCCCCAGTCCATCTTCTGTATTTCATATATTTCTGCTCCTATTCTTATTTTTTCCTTCCTAATTTGAAAATAATTTGTTAATCTAGCTTCTTTCTGATATAAGTACTTTAAGTTATAAATGTTCACCTGAGTACTGCTTATCCCAGAGATTCTGATATTTTAAACTTTTATTATCACTTAGTTCAAAGCACTTCTTATTTACTTTTCCTGTACTTTCTTCCTTGACCTATGAGATATTTGTAAGTGTGCCATTTAATTTTGAAGCAATTGGCATGTGGAAGAGGGCTTCTATATATCTTAAGGTGACTGATTTCTAATGGAATAAATCGTGCAGGAAACACAGTCTACATGATTTCAAATTAAAAAAATAAATGGAAATGGTTTTTATATTGACTGTATTGGTTACATGTGTCAAAACTGATCAAATTGCATACTTCAAATATGTACATTTTACTGTACTTCCATTTTACCTCAATAAAGCTATGGAAAAAAACTACTTTAGGTGTTCAAAATTTTCAAGATCATAAGACAAACAAACAAAAAAAAAAAAAAAAAACGAGGTACAGGTCTGGAGTTGTAGCTCAGTGGTAGATCACCTGCCTAGCATGTGTGAGGCATTAGGTTCGATCCTCAGCACCACACAAAAATAAAAAAAGGCATTCTGTCCATCTACAACTACAAAAATAACAGAAAAAAAGCAGAGGTACTATGCTATAGTAGAGAAAACTAAAGATCACAACTTGTTTTATTTTTAAAACTTGTAAAGATTATAAAGGATATTAGGGGGAAATCTGAAAAATATTGTTTCAATGTAACAACGAATAGTTACATGGAAGAAATTCCTTATTCTTAGGGAATATAGGATTAAGTGCTCAGAGATAAAGTGTGGGGATGTCTGCAACTTATTTCCAAGTGCTTTATTTAAAAAAAAAAAAAAAGTGTGTGTGTACTGATGTACAGAAAGAGAAAGCAAATGAATTTAGAAAAAAAAAGCAGGGGTGTTCACTGTACTACTTTTGCAATTTTTCTATAGGTTTAAAAGTTTTCCAAAATAAGTTGGGGGGAAAAAATCAAATAAAATGTGAAAGCTATATCACATAGTTAATGCTACAGCAGTGCAGGTAATACTTCAGTTAACTCAGCAGGTCAAAAGAAAACTCCCTTGGTACCTGAGATAACATGGAAACAGACCCCCAGTCAGTCCTGACTTCATGAAGCTTATAGTTTCAGTTGGAAGGCAAAGCAAAAACAGGAAACATCTAGAGAAGCAGAATAGTTTTGGGTTCCAAAAAACTTACCTAAGGTCTGCATCTGCATTTACTTCTTTATTTATTTACTGCTAGGTAACTTCAAAACAAACCCAAGTTATTTAGCCTCAGAACTGTTTCGTAATTTGCATGTAAAAACACAGCTAAGATCTACAGCCTACCATTGAGAGAATGAGACAGCAAACACAATATACCTCCATAGAGCATCTTTTAGTGACGACCCTCAAGGCCTTGCATTTAGCTTATCATTAATGACTCATGAGCCTCAAAATTTCTTCCCCAAGTCCTCTATTAGGGCAGAGTGAGTAGCTGATAGCCACTCCTAAGCTCACACCTAATGTTCCAGGAAAAAAAATGCCAAAATATCTGCCTTATTATTGCTTCTACTAAAATTCACAAAGATGAAAATTCAGCCTTTAACCGCCTATCAGTTTTTAAATGGAGCTTAAATTCCCCCTTTCCATTGTGGCTATGTGACTGAATTGCAGAGGAAGTAAGCAGAGCAGGTTATTTTCATCTCAGGTTTGAAGATGTCCTCATTTTAGTGAAGTTAACCATAACTGAAAAATAAAATTTTTCTTCAAATTTTTCTGGGGAAACCCCTTGACTGCTTCATTGTTTCAGTTTACTTTTTAAACAACAGGCTATGTTGTAGGCAAGGATGATGAATTCAATTTCTCTCTCCAGATTTCTAACTTATTTACACATCAACCTTTATTACATCCTCACAAAAGACAACAGAAACTCTGTGATTCCATTTTAGGTCATTCTGTCTACCCTTCACAAGTTTCTTCCCTTAGAGAGTACAGCCAAAGTGACTTATAGACTTGGCAAAGGTATAAAGAAATAGAACTCCCAAACATTGCTAATAAAAATTTACATCAGGGGGCAATTTAAGGGAAACATTGTGCCCTTTGACTCAGCACTGATGCCTCTAGAAAAGTATCCCATGGAAATACCTCTACAAGTTCATAACAAAATGATGTTCACTCAAAGATTCACTGTGGTACAATTTCCAACAGTTGTTAAACAGCTAAGTTATAGTAATACCTGGGGGAAATGCCCAAAGCACACCAGGCAAAAGAGAACAAGTAAAATGATACATATTACAATATTATTGGCCTATGTATAGGGGAAATGATACAACAAAACCTGACAGTTGATTATTTTTGGTGTACAATTATAGAGCACTTTCCCAACGTAGTTTCTTGAATATTTCTGCAATAAATTTTAATTAGTCTTGTGTTATTTCTAGAATTAAAAAACAAATTTAAATATATATTTAGATATAGATGTGTGACCATTCCCATCCTTTCCTCCTCATTTTGGAAATAGCTAATGTCCCACCTGCATTACTACTTCTAGTAATATCAAGGTCAAGATGCCAGTCGTAGACGTTTGCAATTTCAGAAGGACTAGCTTGTGTCTAGAATGGACATAAAAAGGACATACAATATCCCAACAAAAGGTGTCCTAGCTCATAGGCTGATTAAATACTTGCTATGACCAAGAGGATCACTGTCTTCTGAAGCAGCTTTAGCTGTCTTCTGGCTTTGCTCTGATGTTCCTGAAGACCATTCAGAAACACAACTGATGGACACACTAATATCCACACGTCAGACTAAAGTGTGAAACTGTCATCACCTCCAGGAAACCTACCATTGTAACTGACTGCCTCATGTGCAGCTCCCATGCCCATTCCTCAGCCATCCTCAAACACCCTTTATAACAAGGCTTTCTTTTTTTTTTTTTTTTAATATTTTTTTAGATGTTGATAGATCTTTATTTTATTCTTTTATTTATATGTGGTGCTGAGAATCGAACCCAGTGCCTCACACATGCTAGGCAAGCGCTGTACCACTGAGCCACAACTCCAGCCAGCCCCTAATAAGGTTTTCTTAAGAGTTTAGGATCCAATGAAGTTTTACCTGTTGCACTTAGTTGTGTTACTTTAATGTCAATCAGTCCCCCATATCTTTTTTGTATGTCTTTCATAACATTGACATTTTTTAAGATTCCAGGCCAGCTGTTTTGCAGTATGTCCCACAATCAGCATTTGTCCAATTATTTCCTCATGATTAGATGTAAGCTAAACATTTCAGGAAAAATTCCACATTGGTGATGTGTACTCCCCTTGCTTTACACTGTCTCATTACACTGTTATTTCTTTCCTCATTTCTCACTATGGGTTCTAAACAAGCATCACCCAATAAATAAAATGTTAAAAACCATCAATATATATGATGTCAAAAACAGCTGCCATGGGCAGCACCAGCTATACCAGGCAAAGTGTCAGACATTTAAAATACATTCTCATTTAATTCTCACAATTTTACAAAGCAATGAGGTTCAAAGAGGACAAGTAATTTGCCCAAAGACACACATATAGTGATAGAAAAATGCAAGAATGTACATGTGAATTTCAGCACATGAACACACACACACACCTATGTTAGACTAGTCTTGAGGAAGCCTACCTAGTTTTCAAGGTTTGGTGTCCTATAAAGAAGACTGAAAATAAAGTATCTGTAACCAGGTGTGGTGGCACACAACTGTAATCCCAGCAACTTAAGAGGCTGAGGCAGGAGGACTGCAAATTTGAGGTGAACCTCAGCAACTTAGCAAGGCCTTGTCTCAAAATAGTTAAAAAAAAAAAAAAAAAAAAAAAAAAGAAAGAAAAGAAAAGAAAAAAGGGACTGGGGATAAAGCTCAGGGGTAAAGCACCCCCCTCTGTGTATAAAATAAAGCTCTATACTTGGAAATATTCTTATTTAATAATGAGTCACATTTCTACCACAGTCAAGAAAATAGGGCAATGGTTCCCTAAATTATTATTACATTGTGATGTTTTGTTTGTTTGTCTTGTTTTTTCCTACTTTGCAAGAAAACAAGAAAAACGAAGACAAGATAGGGAATTTTTCACAATGCTAAATACATTTTTATGAGATGAAATTGAGACGAGGCATTTTTAAGAATTTCTTTTTTTTAATTTATTTTTATTGTAAACAAATGGGATACATGTTGTTTCTGTTTGTACATGGAGTAACAGCATACCATTTGCATAATCATACATTTACATAGGGTAATGATAGAATTTCTTTACTACAAGAAAAATAACTTAACAGCCCACCCAATTTTATTGTATTGTGTGTGATTTTACTTATCAAAAATCTGACTTAGTGGGTTCAATCCCCAGCACCACAAAAAAATAAAATAAAAAATAAATAAAATCTGACTTAGGAAACTATGCAATTAGAATGATTTTCGAGAAATTAACTTGAATCAAGGAAGTTAAGCCCACAAAGAAACCAGAACTGAAATATTTCTGAATTTCCCCTAAAAGTAATCCACAAAACATCTCAAAGGTTGCAAGTCCCTAGGATGGATTTGTTAAAAGCACTTTCCATTTGACATTTGCATTATTACTAATTGCCCTCTTCTCATGTGTTGATATTTCCTGCTTTTGAATAGGTCCTTAGAGACTTGGTCGACAAACATTCACAGTTCCTAATTTGTAGGAGACACTCTCTTAGGTGCTGGAACCACACTCTGGAGAGCTGTTTCTTGCCTTCATGTCTAAGGTCAAAAGCCACCTGCCAATTTGTGGACATCGCCATCCACAAGAAAGGACACCTGCTGTAGGGCTGCACTCTCCTAGCATTGCCTAAATACCTCTCCATGTGTGATTATTTGTTTATGTTTGTCTTCCTCACTTCAGTAAAGTCCTCCAAAGCAAACACTATCTTATTCAATGCCATATTCCTAGCATGGAGCACATATACCTGGGGATCAGTATAACTTAGTAGAATAAATACATTTAAAAGATAGGTGTTTCTACATACTCACTCCAACCAATCCTTTCCCCTAATCTCTTCTTAATGGTCAGGATAACTTTTTTTTTTTTTTTTTAACTATTCCATGTCATTCATCTAGCTAATTAAAGCCCTCCCTAGGTTCCCATTGCCCTTAAGAAAAAGACAAAAATTTACCTGTAGCTCAGAAAACTGCCACTCTACAGCCTCTGCCCACCTCTCCAGTCTCAATTTCTCATTTTGGTCTCTGTTCCCTTGCTCTTTCCTTTGTACCTTGACCATGCAGTTCCCTCTGCAAGAAACTCTCTTCATTCCATTCTAAGCACCTGCCATAGTCATCCTGAATTACTTCCACTCACTTTTCAAGTGTTTGAAAGTGTCAATCCAACAGGAAACCTTCCCTGGTTGCCCCAGACAAGAGGAAGCACCACATTGTGGACTTTCCTCCTTCTATCACACATTCCCCTTTGGAAGTAACATTTATCACACCTACAATTGTTCAAGGATTGTCTCTCTTGTTAGAATATAAGCTCTATAAGGACAAGGGAAGCATTTCTTTTCACATTTCATTTCACATTTTGTTTATACACAATGGCTGCTATGCTCAGAATAGGTTGGGACCAGATCATAGAGGACTATCACATCAGGACAAATAAACCAAGGGGCAATATATAAACCTAAAAGAAATGTGTAGTTACTTATGGGCAAGAGAGGTCCCAAATGACAGCTTGAATCTGCCTATCACAATAGTTGCCCTCGAAGGTACAACATTTAGACTTGCCAAGCCTTGAAGAAACACTACTATTAAGAAACACAAGTGGGCGAATAGCTCACCCCATAGAGTGCTTGCCCAGCTTGTGCACGGGCCAGGGTTCGAATCCCCATGCACCTTGGAGAAGAAACACAACTACAACCTTTCTCCCTACAAAAGGGCTGTAAAATAACAAACTTCTTTTCTCCAAGATGAGAAGAAAAAACAGGAAGAAATCTTTTGCCCCTCCAAGTACCTTCAAAAACCAAATGGGCAGTTTGATCCCCTGATTGCTCCTTAACAATTAACAAGGAACAGCAAGCAAGGGGAAAAACAGTCTTCCCGTTCCCACCACTCACTGAAGCAGGGATAAGAAAATTTAAAAATGTATTCAATAAGGCAGAAACTATTTGAAGACTATATAAAAATGTTGCTAACCCACTGGCAGTTTTTGTTTTTTGTTTCTTGGTACTGGGGACTGAACCCAGGGGCACAGTACTGCTAAGCCACACCCCCAGTCCCTTTAATTTTATTTATTTATTTATTTTTGAAATGGGGTCTGGCTAAATTGCCCAGGATGGTCTCAAATTTGTAATCCTCCTGCCTCAGCATCCCAAGTTGTTGGGATTATATGTGTGTCCCACCACACCAGCACATTTGGCAGTTCTTAACAGGTGCCAACAAAAGAAAAAGTGGCAGGAGCTCAACTGCAATATTTCATTGTCCACAAGCTGCTGGGGCCAGATCATGTCTATTACAGAAACCACAAACCAGGCCAAGGGTCAGGTTCGTTGCTGCTCATCCTGCCAAGCACAGAGTGCAAGAAAAAAGAAAAGCCAAAGCCTCTTCATAAAAGGACTCAATAACTATCCACACAGTCTACATCCGCCCTGGGGTTCCTGAGGGGAAGGAGGAGAGGGGAGGGTATTCTGAGGTTGGAAAGAGACTTAGAGAAAGAGATGTGACATATTGGGAATAAAGGGGAGATCCTAAAGTAGGGAAAATATGAACTGCAAATAGGGAAAAACAATTTCAAGAGATGTGGGTGGGGTAGGGTAAGAAAGGAAGGTGTAGAAGAAAAGGGTAGGTTGTCTGCAAGAGCAGAGTAAGCAACAGAGATGTAGGGAGAGGCAGACTGTTGGATCTTTTCCCTATTCCAAAAGCTGCTCATTGCATCCCAATAAATCATTCTACTACAAAGCCTATACAAAGGATTGTCTTTGCATTCAGTAACAAGCAACATTTAAGGAAGTATCACCCATCTGCAACTTTGGGGATCTAAGGGTCTGAATTAAAAATGAACAAAATTGGTTCACTGCAGCTGAAGGCAGCTAGTAATGACGTTCGCAATCCCAGACTCAGCTGTGAAAGGTTTAGCATTTTAGAGTTAAGCAAATACTCTGGCATTTCTCCTTCTTTTGACATTCCAAAAGGGGGTGTGGTTGACCCCAGGTCCATTCATTTCCAGGGTTGTAAATCTCTCAGCTAAGACTGGCCCCTTCTGTTCTAGAGTCTGCCAGCTGTTTATCTCAAAGTAACATATTTACTGCACTGATCATCTCTTTACCTCCTAAAAGAAAGTCAACATCATACAAGGCAGAATGCTTTTTTCCCTGTTAGTGTCAGTTTGTTTAAAAACAATCACTACCACCAAACTGAGCACACCAGTATGCTCCCTGGTTTCCCTGGCCAGGATTACTAACAGCAATGGCAAATGAAGGTTGATAACACTAACTTTTCCTTTCCCTAACGTGCTAAAATAAACCCAGGTTTCCCTAATGGATCCCGACTGCAAACCGTTACTTGTGAGTGGTGACTGTGCCTCGGGAAACAGCAGCTCGTTATGGTACCATTGTCAGTGGCGAGGAGCCTATTGCAATGTAATTTAAAACACTCACACAAGCACAAATCTGTCGGCTCCACTTCCAAACAATCCTGAATCCTGCAGTCGGGAGAACGGAAAACACTTTAAAATGCTGCTTCCAGCAGCCTAACAGAACCTTCCCCAGACACGTGAAATGTTTCTGACTGGCACGGAGTGCACCATTAAAGGACACTGTCACCTCAAATCAGCAGAAAAGGCGAGACAAACGGCATAGGCATACACACATAAAATAAAGCCCTACGAAACTTAAGCTGCTCAGAAGAAGCATGCACCTCTTAAAAATGAATAGTGTGTGCTCGTCCAAGCGACACAGAAATGTTCTAAAGTAGTGCGACCACATTAAATCACTGTCTCCATTTCTCCCCACGCATCACCCCTTCCCACTCAAACCTCAGCACTCGGGCTGTGACAGGACTGCAGTCCCCTACCTCTGCCCTCCTCTGATTTTCCAAGAGCACTTCCCAACATCCTTCCCAGCCCAGCCCCCTCTACCAGCCTCAAAAGGTTGAGAGGAGTTGCGACTAGGGAATTGGCAGGCACCGGTCCTCTGGTGGGTGCATGTGCCGGAGTTCTTTGCAGTGACCCAAATTTGCACAGAGCTTTTCCCTTAGCAGCGCCTGTGAGAACCGCCAATCCCCCCCGCCCCCATCTTCCCAAAAGAAAAGCCTTGAGAACTAAGCGGGAGGAATAACTTGGGAGAACCATTTGAATAAATCACTTCAACTCACCTGGTTTGGGATTTTTCTCCCCACCCCAGGCATAAACAGAAATGATGTGCGAAAGAGTCACGCACGCAAGGGAAGGTACTGCGATGTCCTAAGTCCAAGGGCTAGAGTCGGTCCCTGCCCTGGAGCTGCTGCTACTCTTAGCTCAGCTGGAGCGAGCGGCAATCGCAAGCCCAGCAGCAGCAGGGGGGTGGATAGACCGTAGCACAATGAATGCAGTGGGGTTTTTACAATGACATCATCTCTCTGTCCAAGGGGCCCCAATAGCCATGCTCCGGAGAGATGCATTCTGGGAATGGTAGTCTTCTTGCGTCCCGGCGAGACACCGAGGCTACCGCCGGAACTACAATGCCCAAAATGCGCCAAGGTCGGACGCGCCCGAGCGAGGGAGCGGAGGGAATTCGGCAGCCATGTTAGGAGTGCCGGGACGACTCCGCTGATCCGCGCGGAGAATCTGGGGACAGCGGGAATCGAGTGTTGGTGCGGTGGGGACGGTGAGGTGCAGGGTGAGCCTTTCGGGGAGCCTTGGGCCCCAACCCGGTTGGGAACCGGGTGGAGACCGCACTGGGGACTGATGTCCGGCGGGTCCGACTGGGTGGCATCTGGATCGAGGCCGAGTAAGCCTCCGCCTCACGGTCCTGCTGTGTTGCACGGCGCCCCACGCCTCTCGCCCCATTTTCTAAGGGATTGAGGGAGGCGTTTTATTTCTGGGCATGGAGGCTCCCTTAGACTGGCTAGCTGGAGCGTCGCTGTAGGTGCCTCTGTTGAGGTGCGAGCGACGACCCGCGCGCCTTTAGATGGAGAAGCCGACTTTCACCCAAGGAGCCGTGCGAAACTTCGACCTTATGTGTATCTTCTTGCTATTTATTTTGCAACCATCATGCCCCCTCTACCAGGTATGGGCCTAAACTTATTTTTCATACAGAAATCGTTGACTTCAAAGAAATCGTTGCTGGAAGGTACGGGCTAGAAAGGGACATCACTTTGGCCTTGCAGATGAGAA
Source organism: Sciurus vulgaris (assembly GCF_902686455.1). Taxonomy (NCBI): domain Eukaryota; kingdom Metazoa; phylum Chordata; class Mammalia; order Rodentia; family Sciuridae; genus Sciurus; species Sciurus vulgaris. The sequence continues at coordinate 80,372,752 of NC_136472.1, forward strand.
AAAATAGGGAGCATCCTAAAGGAGAAACACCCAGTCGACCAACTCACTGACCAGCGAGAGCAGGGAGGTTGAAAGGGCATATTATTGATGATAAGCTTACTGAAGACCGGCGAACTGATCCCTAGTAACACTGGTTCTTGGGTAAACGAAGTGTTTACTAAGTTGATCAACATGGATCACCCGTTTATTTTTAAAATTCATCTAGTGTTTAGTTTGTGGTACTCCATGTGTATGAGTGCTTGAAGAACTTTTAAGTCATTTTGCCCAGTATCTTAAATGAACTGTATTTTTTCCCCAATTTACTAAAACAGTATTGTATGTTTGTTCTTTTTCAGAATCTGACTACACAATGGAAAGATGGGAAATTTCGTTTCCTATTGAGGGTGCCTCAGGGGTTAAAGAAAATGCTGATATGTGTGTTTTGTGCTTTTTTCCTCTCTCTCCCTTCTACACTTTATTTTGAAAACAGAATTAACTGTGGTCTGGGGGTGAGTGAAGGTATACACTATATCTCTATTAGGACTTAATAAAACTAGAGCAGATAGTTTCTCCTACTTGGAAAAAAAAAAAAGGCTAGTCAGAATGATTTAAAATGACCAAAACATGCAGAAACAGTCTTTCAGATGTATGCAGATGATAATTATAAAAACAATTTGACAGACCCAACATATGTCATGTTTCTGGGAACAAGCTGCAAGATGAGTCACTTTGTGTCATTCTTACACAAAGGTAAATTGTTGGTGTCCCTTATCCATGAATAGGACAACGAACAAGGCTCATACAAATAGTATGTTATTCAGAAACATTTTTGCAAATACCAGTGGTAAGTAATGGGAAAGAAGCAAATGTTTATTTTTTTTTTTCCTGACTCTGATTTAACTACAGAAGTGTTTTAAGCTAATAAATCTTGTTCATTTTATAAGACAGTTATATAAGCAACAACCTTAGTTCGATTTACTGTGGAAGGCTAGTTTATAGGAAGAAAAAGGAAAGGACTGCTCAAAAATCTTATGTGTGAAAAATGAGATCTGTATAATGCAGTGATATGTTTTCAGTTTAAAGTTTTTCTAAGCGTACATCTGGATATCTAACCATATGTGAAACAGACCTATTCAGTATCCTTAAAAGACTCCATGATTTAATTCTTTCTTTGAGGAGAAAAAAAAAAAATCCTTCACACCTCTTTAGAAATATGATTAACAGATTAGTATTTGTGGTGTTGGTGATACTAACTTCTGAAAGAATAACCTGTGACCCAGAGAAAACACTATGAATTAGGAAAACATTTTAAAAGTGGAATTAGGAATATCTTAAAGAGATAAACTACATTCTTTAAATCTGTCAAAAGATGGAGTATCGTAGGTATCACCTTTAAGAGTACAAAGCCAGTTGCTTTTAGAGCAAAGTTTTGTTTTGTTTTTCAAGAAATATGTCAGGATTGCTTATAAAGTCTAAAAATGTATAACTACTGCCCACCCATCCATGTTGAATTCTCCAGAATTGGAACAAAGTATTAAGTGTTTTTAAAACTTTATAGGTGTGTCTACAGAGCTTGGGTGGAGTAGTCTTCTACATCCTGTATTTGTGTTTTTGTTATGTGTAATGCAAGGAATAACAAAAGGTTTGGCAAAAACTTCAGTTCACTGCTGATTTTACCCATGTGAATTCTAAAAATGTGTAGATGAAGAATTCACCTGGTGATCAACTTGAACATGGCATGTGGGGAGCAAAGGCATTTGAAAGTGGGGAGAAGAAATCAATGTTAACCTTAAAAGTACCACCATATCCTCACTTAACTAGATATTTCTGAGAGCATGGGTTTAGCCTAACACTTAAGAAAGACTAATGATAAGAGAACCCAGTAACAACACAATGCCAGTAAGAACTCATTGCTATGATGAAATTAACATAGTTATTCAGAAATTTAGAAGAAATAGAATTACCTAGAAAGAGGCAACATGATACTTTGGTTTTTGGAATTTTCTGGCAATATCAACTCTGCCCTAAATCTTGAATTTTTTATATTATTGATATCTTAACATTCTTGATGTTTGAGTAAACATAGTAGAGTATCTAAAGTCATATAGGATCTTTTTTAGAACTGAGAAATCTTACATGAATTAGATCATCTCATACATGTACCACAGAAGAGGAAATGGACACAGTAAATTTAAAAATTACTAGTGATCACACTGCACACTAGTGGTAAGAGGCAGAGCTAAATTTTAGCTGAAATCCAGTAAAGTGTCCTCACCTGTTAAGTGTCTTTAGTGCTTTCGTGCTTAGCTCCAGATTTGTTTTTTTCCCTATGATGCTCTGGAGTTTTAATGCCTTGTATAATTCATTTCAGTATATATTTGATTTCTGTTTTTTTAAATATTATTTTTAGAAGTTGATAGACCTTTATTTTATTTATTTATATGTGGTGCTGAGAATAGAACCCAGTGCCTCGCACATGCTAGGCAAGTGCTCGATCACTGAGCCACAACCACAGCCCTATATTTGATTTTAATGTTGGCATCTCAGACAATTTTTAAAATAGTAATATACAAGAAATGTTTATATTTTGGGTTTGTTTTGTTGTGATTGGGTCTTGTTATGTTCCAGGCTGACCTGGAACTTCTGGGTTCCAGCCGAGCCATCCTCCCACTTCTGCCTCCTAGAATCACTGAAACTATAGGCATGTGCCACTGTGCTTGACTTCTACAAATTTTTTGGTTCATTGAATTTGTTTACCATCTTCACATTCAAAGTCCTATTACATTTTTTCATCTGTATTTGCTGAAGAATAAGATAAGACCTAAGAAATCATTAAATCAATCTCAAACTTCAAACACAAACTTGAGGTCATCTTTAGAGGAGGGAGGTCCATTTGGAGATGTTATATGTAGACATTTATTAGTGTTTTTGAGAATAATTAACACCATTAGCCTGAATCCCTACTGTTTTAGTTTGAAGTCCATTTTGAATGGTTTGCTTTTATCACAAAAATGTATAACATTCTAAGCCTTGATGATAATAGTAAACTTCTAGGAGTGTTGGTAAAGTTCAGTGAAATAGGACTGGCATTGTAGCTAAGTGGTAAGAATGCTTACCTAGCATGTGTAAGGCACTGGGTTCCATTCTCAGTACCACATATAAATAAATAAAGGTCCATCAACAACTGAAAAAAACATTAAACATTCAGTGAAATAATCTACAGAAATTCAGAACATTGTAAAGTTTATTGTGGATTTTAAGTTATTAAAAAATACTTTGGACACCAAAGATAAGGATTATCTTCAAAGGTATTCTTTTAGCATAAGGGAAATTTGTATGACAAGTTCACATTAAAATATAGCTTCATTTCTTCCTATTATATAATGATAATATAGGGCACAATCTTTCAGCCCATAGCATAAGAAATGTGGTGTGCCCATTGCTGAGTTGTGTAACTACACAATTATGATTATGCCTGGAATGGCTGAACTATAAGAAAATTACATAATGATTTTACCAGTGTACCTGGACAGTTTGAACAATCCCCACAGTTGATTATGAAAATCAGGCCCTATCTTTACTGAGAATTAGTAGTTAATTCCCTAAAACAATAGTAAGGATGCCTAAGTTTATTTTTTTTTAATTAGAATTATTTCATACCCTACACAGTTCTGAAATAATCCTTTTTGTATCTGACCTATGAAGTTCGGAACACCTGCCGTCTGTTATGATGCCTACCCATCTGTTTCTTTTCTAAAATAAAAGCAATTTTCTTATCAATCCAGAAATGAAGTGCCAATAACCCAAAGGTGTTATAGGCCTAACAATTATATTAAAACAATCCAATAATCAAGACAATAAGCAAACATAGAGAAAAGAAAAACATTAGAAAAATGTCTTTTCAGAACGCCCCATAGATAAATGTTTTCAGTCTGTGTTTCCATAGGTAGATACAGATAAACCTGCCATTTGAGTTTAGCAATTGGAGTTTCTCTAGGGAAGATCTTTAATTCTGAATAGTAAGAAAGAATTTGCTCCCTTGGTATGGGGGATTGAACCTGAGGTGCTTTACTACTGAGCTTCATCCCTATCCCTTTCTTAAATTTTTTATTTTGAGGCAGGGCCTCACTAAATTGCCCAGGCTGACCTTGAACCTGCAGTTCTCTTACCTCAATCTATGTTGAAACTTAGAGGAATAGACCACCATACCCAACAATTTTTTTTTTTTTTTTTACTTTTGAGTCAATAATATTAAGAAAAAGTATGTTTTCTACTCTTGGTAACCCATCCATTATGTATATGATGGATTGATAACATTCAGCTGCTGAGTTTAATGTACCACTGAAGATAAATGTTCCAATGCCAAGACTTGAGATCTACATATCCATAGTTACTGATTAACTAGAAACTGAGCCGTCTTTATCCTATGATTTCAGTTCTCAGTAACAGATTTGGATAATTAAGGGAACACCAGAAAACATTTCTTTGCAAGAATATATACAGTTGAAATTAGCAATTTAAGTATGTTTATGAACAACCATTTTAGGAAATTCAAAATGCAAAGATGCTCAACTGCAAGCAGTTAGGTACGTGGTCATAAATCAGATTGTTAGCAATTCTTTGAAGTTGCTCTCTGAACTTGCTTTGAATCCTCTAAGTTGTAGCTTAAAATTTTTTATAAACAGCTTTCTTGAGGTGAAATTGCTGCTGTCCAGCTATTTAATATGTGCAGTACAGTGGTGTTAGTTTGTTCAGAGTTTCACAGCCATTACCACAAACAAGAAATAGCAAATGTTTTTTTAACATGCTGAAGTAAAAGTTACCCAAAGATTTTGTTTTTGCCTTAAGGATATTGTTGCAGGTAATTTGACATACTTGCATTTTAACTGCAATACTGTAAACAGGATGTTCCATATATGTAAGGTATGGTCACTGGTCACATACTATTTGATGCAATACTAACAATTGTGCAACTTTTACTTGTTTACATTTGACAGTCTACATACAAGAGAATCTCCATTTCAGTTCTGTTTACTCTGCACATCTTTAATGTTGTACATGTGTCTTTCTTGCCTTTCAGTCCATGGACTTCTCTATTCAGTGTTCATGTTTGGGTGTCTTTTCTAAAGTTGTTTTTCTTGTGGGGTCTTCACAACCACTATTGGAGAAAATAGTTGGTGTTCAGTTGAAATAGGAGGTTAGACTTGAAACCCAGAGGTGGTTAACCACTAAGCCATATCCTCAGCCCTTTCTCTATTTTATTTAGACAGGGCCTCACTAAATTACCGAACTCCTGATCCTCCTTCCTCAGCTTCTGAGCCACTGGGATTACAGGCAAGTGCTGTCATGCCTGGCTCAGCTACACTTACTAACCCTATTACCTAGAGGAGTAGATATCTAATATAGGTGAAGAGAAATGCATAGTGTTCTAATAAAAGTTCATAAGGATAAAAGCAACTGACAAGGTAACAGCTCTCCACAAAAAGTAGGGAATCAATTCTAACATAATTAAGAATTAACTTTCCTATTACTTGAAGGCAGTCTCACCCCATTTCTTTCTTTAGAGATTTAACTGATAGAATAAACAAGTCAGCAAAAGAAAGGAGCAGCTTAGACAAGTTCAATATAATTTTTTAAATGTTTTAAAGAATTGCTTATTATCAGATCCTGGCAGTGTAACCCAGTGTGTTCAAAGTGATTTCTCATGAGATGCACACTAGAAGGAATACCCTGGAGATTTGAAACGAAAAAATGTTTGCCAATAGAATTGCTCTCTGCTGTAAAATAAAGCATTTTGAACTATAACGAACACTGCAAGGTCTCATACATCCAGAGTGAATTACAGGATCTCAAAAATTTAAGCTAAAACCTAACTGTCCAGGCTAGTACTCCTGCAAATGTAAGACTGAATCCAGCAGTCGACCATGAAAATAATAAATGTAACTGCTTGTTGCCATGTGCCTAAACATACCCAGGTTTAGAGAACTATTTAGTGCCACTATTCCTACGTTGATTTTATGGTAATTAGTTTTGGTGGTTTTTTTTTTTTTTTTTTTTTTTTTTGTGGTTCGAACCTAGGGCCTTGAGCTTGCAAGGCAAGCACTCTACCGACTGAGCTATCTCCCCAACCCCGGTAATTGGTTGTTAATGTTAATTATTAACTTAATACCTCCTCAGTAATTTGAGATAAGAAACTTCATAAAGATTTTTCTGAATCTAAGTAGAAGCCTAAAAGTTTCGTATGGTCCACTGTAGCCTGAGGTAACCCTTAATTTTTAGAGTATATCTCAAGAGCTATGGTACAGTTTACTTAAAATGTTTAACAGTTTATAAGGCCTGGGAATGTCTTTATAGATAACTGGAAAATAGTTCCTCTGATAATACTGGCAGAGACATGTTATTAAATATGTACCAGTTCAGGTCGAAATAGAACTACTGCCTATATATCATACTGTATTTTTTCTACTATTACACATTATAATGGATAAACCCTAAGATCATCCCCCATGTGGTCATGGGAAGTTGGTTTAGTCATTGAATGTGGGCTTTAGCAATAGGAAGTATTTGAATCTCATTATTATATGACGAGCATATTCATTCTGAGACTTGAAATCCTATAAACAGAATATATGCCTACTTCACTGAGCTTTCTGAGAACTAAGGAAATGAGAAATGCTTAATTCTCAAAGGCTGTATGGTACAGTACCTTAGAACATAGCAGAGCCAGTTGGCCTGAATTGAAATATTTCTGTCACTGTTGACTTTCAGCAAGTTCTTTATTCCTTAATCATCTGTAAGTGGGAATAAAACTTCACTAGATTGCTGTTGAATAAATGAACCTTTGTCACATGTGAGACCCTTCTATTTGAGACAATAACTTTTCATAAGACTTCACTGGAAATATATTTTTTATAAATTCTTTTTTCATCATGACACTAATTTTCTCTGCCTTCGGTGCTATAAAGCAGTGTCCCCTCAGTTTTAACTGTCAGCCAAAATGCCTTGCTTCAGAGATTACGCTTTTATGTTTTATGAAGTGTATATATGTATATAAATGTGATTTAACTGAAGGATTATACAATTTAAAGACTGAGATAAGGTAAGTATTGCCTGAGTAATATAACCATTTTCAGGATTTGATCTGCAGATGCCTAAAGTGAATTCCAGCTCTGTGGCCTACTTGAAGAATGTTAGAAGTTCACAGACACAGCTAAATGAGAAGAACTGCTTTAGAGTCAAGCCTGGGTTCTCCCTACTCAAATAGTTAGCAATTATGGTGTCATCTTATGCAAATTAACTTTTTGAATCAACGTCTTTAACTTTAAAATATGGTAGTTAGTAGAATACCAAATATATAGTTTTCTGTCATGGTTTATATCATGATCTACAGGCTTATAGCATTAGAATCTCCTGGGATACATGCTTAAAATGTAGATTTTGTTCTTCCAACTTACATATGCTGCTTAGATATCTGAGAGGGAGGTATGGGAATCTGCATTTTTAATAATCTTACCAGGTGATTCTTCTAACTCATTTCCTAATTTTACTTGAACACTCCAAGATAAAAAGCTTGCCAAAGTTAGACATCTCAATATAGGCACCATTCTTTTGTGTGTTCCTAATTCACTCGTATTTTTACTGTGCTCCAGTACCTCTTATCCTTGCTGCAATGCCAAGATATAAGTGCAAAAATTTTAAATGTTTCCAAATACACAAACATTCCATGAAGAATATTCCAACATTATGAGTGTACAGAAAGGTATAAAATGACGTTCTTTTAGGGAAATTATAAATTCTATGGTTGATTGCATACTTCATCTAAAGCATTAAAATTTTTTTGGATAAGCAGCAACCCTGCAGTATTCTATTATAGACTTCCAAAGTATCAATATTTTGGGAGCACAGTTTCAACCAGTTCTAAATTTGTTTGATTCTGTAGCTAAGTACCAAGTATAAGACCCTGGAAGTACAAAGATGATTGTGGCCCTCTAAAACATTAGGCTTGAAACTGGAGTTATGGCTCATGGCAGGGCACTTGCCTAGCATGTGTGAGGCAGAGTTTGATTCTCAGCACCACATATAAATAATAAAGGTCCATCAACATCTAAAAAAATATTTAAAGAAAACATTAGTCTTAACCTTTTTGGTGTCTTAGACCTCTGCCAATCTAGTGAAATTTGGATATTTTTAAAACAAAGTTCTTGGGCTGAGGATATAGCTCAGAGGTAGAATGCTTGCAAGTGTGAGGCTGAGTTTAATCCCTAGCACCACACAAAAAAATAGTTTTTAAATGCAGAAAATAACTGTATTAGATTACAAATGGAACCAGTAACATCGAAATAGTTACCAAAAATAAATATATGCTTTATTAACTCCTTAATTAAAATCTAGCAGTGGCTCAACTATAATTTTGATAGTGGTGAGCACAGTTCAAGTTCTAACAATCACGATATGAAAATAATCAGTGCAATTGTGACAAAATTACACTACTATAAATTGCCTACATTCAAATTTTACTAGAAATTGTAAATAGAATTATAACTTTCCCCCCTGTAAGTTCAAAAAGGTTGGGCATGGTGGCACACACCTATAATCCCAGTGGCTTGGGAGTCTCTGATAGAAGGATTTCAAGTTCAAAGCCGCCTTGGCAATTTAGCCAGGTCTTAAGCAACTAAATGAGATCCAGTCTCAAAGTTTTAAATTAACAAAAAGACCTGGGGATGTGGCTCAGTGCTCAAGCACCCCTGGGTTCAATCCCTGGTACCCAAAAAAAAAAAAAAAAAAAAAAAAAAAAAAAAATTGCAGTGACCTTTTTTTCACAGTTATCTCCAAGGCCCAAGTAAGATCTTAGCACTGAAAACTTGTGGTGCCTTAACCCATATAATTCAAAATTAAAATCATAAAGTGAATTTAAGGAAGTTCTTACTGTCTCATGGTGAAGACTAAGATGTTTTTAGAAGATGCTAAATTATATCTTTGTTTCTTGGAAAGGGAAATACAGCTGCTTTGCTGTGTCTGAAAGTGTGGGTTTAGAATCCAGGCTTATCTGTGTCCACTGCACTTGGTACATAGTAAGAGCTTAATAACAGAATGAGTGAATAACAGTGATTTTAGAGAACATGAAATTCATCAAGGGACCACATGAAAAATAGAATGCTATAGTAGGTGTTATATACCCTTTTGCTCAATTAATGAAATAGAGGGGTTGTTTGTAATCCATTGCAGACAGAATTAAAGAGTAAGGATATACCATCCTCAAAAGATCCACTAATGTGTAAGTTCTTGGAAAAAGATATTTGTGTTTTCTTGTGTCTGATGTCTCCAAAAGCCTAGGAGAGTGCCATAGCACCCAAGTAATTTATCCTTCCCAATTTCTAGGGTATCTCTCTGAGCTCTGCTCAAACAGTTTAGCATTAATCTATCTCCAACTATGAAAATTTAAAATGCCTCTTATAATTTAGTAGGCATTCAATAAGGACAAATTATTTCTCAGCAGCCAATAATTACCATAGTATTGTTTATCTACGATTTTTAGTTACTTTAGGGTAGGAATTTCCTCCATTTTAAAATTAAAGCACAAATCTGTCCACTGTTCCTTTGTTAACAAGCAAAAGGCATTTAGCATAGAACCTAGGTTTGTTCAGCATTACACAGGAACTACTACTAGTATCTTTCCTTTAAAGGAAATATAAGACAGTTTTTGTACCAGGAATTGAACCAGAGGCACTTAACCACTGAGGCCCCTACCCCCCCCCCTTTTTTTTTAAATGGGTCCTCACTGAGTTTCTTGGAGCCTCATTAAATTGCTGAAACTGACTTGGAACTTGTGATCTTCCTGCCTCAATCTCCTGAGCCACTGGGATTACACAATCTCCTGAGCCACTAGGATTACAGGTGTGCACCACCACATCTGGCAAAAACAGCATCACCCCCACCCCCACCCTATCCTGGAGATTGAACTAAAGGGTGCTTAATCCCTGAACCACATCCCGTTCATTTTTATTATTTACTTTGAGACAGGATCTTGCTAAATTGCTAAGGCTGGCCTCGAAATTGTGATCCTCCTGCCTCAGTCTCATTAGCCACTGGGATCACAGGCATGCACCACCATACCCAGCCAAAAAAACAGCATTTTTGACCTAAGTATTTTATTTACACAAAATAAAGTTATCACTTAGCCATGACTGCAAATGTGGTCTTTTTTTTTTTTTTTCCATGTTCCCCAAAGAGATGCAACAACCATTGCAAAACTAAGACCCGATGACAAATGTTCTGTAACTATTTAAAATATCTTTTAAAGCTTTTTAAATTTAAAATGCATAAGATTTTAAAAACTTTATATGAAATGCATGCTGCAATATTATGCATTCATAGTGTAAATAACAGCTCTTTCTAGTCTATGCTCTAAGATAAACAGTTCAAAACTGGGTGTGGTGGCACACACCTGTAATCCCTGGAACTGAGGAGCCTGAGAGGATGGCAAGTTGGAGGCCAGCCTCGGCAACCTAATGAGACCCTTTCTCAAAATAAAATATAAAAAGGACTGGGGATATAGCTCAGTGGTAGAATGCCCCTGGGTTCAATCCTCAGTACAAAAAAAAAAAAAAAAAAAAAAAAAAAGCAAGATTTCTGGGGTATGTAATTATGTTGGTAATTTACACTATTCAGGTTTTGTAAGCCCTCCCCTGAATAAATATGTTTTCACATAGCTTGTTTAGAAGGAAGTAAAACAGTTTATACGAAAGCATCATTGTTTGGACTGAGAAAATGCTAATGGAAGTGAAGAGTGATTTCTAGCCCATCTGATCTGCCTCAGGAGCACGAGACCATTATCTCTAAATTAGTGCATGATTTAGATTGTTTCGGTTCTGACTCAGAAGCTCTTGTGTTGGTCAACACATAGCCTGAAGAAAAATACAACTTGACTTTACAGATGAGGAAATTAGGTACCTGGAATGTAAAACCTGGCCTGATCTGAAATGATAGGAAGGAATATGCAGGCTTTACTCACCCCGTGTGAGCATTCATTCACTCCCCAGCAGAAACACTGATCACAGTATGTTGCACAGATCCTTCTGGGTACATTTCATGATACAGAGTTTGGACCTCATTGCCATTCAAAACTCCAAGGACTCATGAATTCTGGATTACACTGGTCCTAAGGATTTTGGAAAAGAGATTGTTGATCTATAGCTATTTTCTTTCCAGAACAGTCATCTAGGCCATATGGTGTTTAAAAGCATATACAGTGACAATATAGCACAGACTTTAAAGAACAATTTCAACTCCAAATATTCTTTTTTAACTTCCAATCTTCATGCAGTTCACATGACCCTAGTAGGACATTAAGACAACTGGGTTCCACATCAGACTATGCTCAATCTTTCCCTTCCTCTGTTCTCCAATTAACTTACCTATGCTTGTACTCTAGTTACTATAATGACAGTACATGACCACTAAGTCACAGGCTCCTTTGAGAGCAGGAGCTATAATATTACTTATTTTCACATTTTCTTCTGTGCTTAAAACAGGGCTTTTGGGGTTGGGGAGATAGCTCAGCTGGTAGAGTGCTTTCCTCGCAAGCCCAAGGCCCTGAGTTCGATCCCCAGCACCACAAAAAAAAAAAAAAAAAAAAAAAACAGGGTTTTTGTTTCTTCAGCAAATATTCTTTGGGTATCCACTAGGTGTCAGATAATATACTAGGTAGATTCTGGGGATATGAAGATAAACACAAATGTGTCCGTACACTTTGACAGTCTTATGGGGAAAGGTAGAAAAATAGATATGCAAGTCAAAAATATTGCAGTGTAATGTAAAGGTTATAATGGCAATAAAATGACAACTATTTTTTTAAAATTTTTTTTAGTTGTAAATGGACACAATAACTTTATTTTTATGTGGTACTCAGGATTGAACCTAGTGCCTCATGCATGCTAGGCAAGTACTCTACCACTGAGCCACAATCACAACCCCAAAGGACAGAACTACTCATTTTAGATTTAGTAATCATTCAGTAACAATTAAATGAGTCAAATGGGTATGTTGGCATGAGTGATGTATCAAAACATTGAGTATGAGCTGTGTAGAAATGAAATGACCAACCAACAATGCATTGGAAGGGGGAATTTGATCCCAAGTAAATTCTCAAGCAGAATGATTTTCTCTTGGAGTTCTGAAGTAAAATCTTTAAACTTGGAAACTAATCACTCATCCAATCCAGTTTTTTGCTTTTGTTTGGAACTTTTTTGACTTTACCCTTTCTAGATGTCAAAATTCCAGTTTGTCTTAATTCTCACCTACCTTCTCTAATTGTCCTATTTATTTATTTTTATTTTTACGAACTGCATAAAGGTCCCATTTTCATTTGCCCTAATCAATGCCAACCCTAATCTTGAGTAGGATAGGGGATTTTCTGCTTTAAGAGAACTAGAAAGTAATTTCCAAACACAGTTCCTCAATAAACCTGCCTAGTATTGCATTGAAAAGTCTAGTTTCTGCTGTCAGGAAGACTAAGGAGCATCAATAGGCCATGAAATTGCATTTTTTCCCTCTTTTTAAATTTTTAGTTAATCTCTAAGTGTACATACAGTAAGTTCTCTCTTTTCAGGTGTATAATTCCAAGTTTTAACAAATACAGGGTCAGATAACCACCACCATAATCAAGACGCAGAGCAGATCCATTGCCCCCAGAGAATTCTCTTGTGCCACCCCATTTATAATATTCCAGGCTAAAATGACTTATTTTTCCAAAAGTAATGTTTGAATGTTCTATGTCAAAAAGAATATCTTTGGGGGTTTAGACAGTATCTTTTCTAATAAGCTTCTATGGAAACATATATGAAGAAAAGGTAAATCATTACACTATTATTAGTCATTAACAATTTTATAATTTAAAATATTGAAAAGATTTAAGACCAAGAAAAGGTGAAGGGAGTATGCATTAGGTTAGATATAGGATGGGAATCAAGGATTAGTGGAGGTGATTAGGGCCTAACTGTGGAGCAGTGTGCATGGAAGGATAGATAAGGGTGGTGTGTTTTGAGTAATAGAAGGGGGCAATCAAGAAAGATACAGGGGACACTAAAGAAAGAGATGAGTCCTGAAGAGCCATAACCTTCATATAAAAATTCATTTTTTAATCTGAAGGAATAGTCCTGGAATTCTAGTACTGATTCTGCCAATAGCTTATTCTTGAGAATAAATTTCTGGGCCCCAATTTCATTATCTCTAAGATATTAAGTTTGAACTAAGTATATTCTTTTCTCCACACACACACACTTTAAAAACTTTATATTTTTTTTTAAAATTACTTGTTTTTGAAAGAATTAATGAGAAAAAGAATAAAAGGTATGGAGCAGATGAACTAAATATATTCTAAGGTCCATTTCAGTGTTCTCCAACTAGACACAAAACCCTTAACTACGTGTGTAGTTTCTTCTCTAATATTTTTGTCCTCTAATTTTAACTGAAGAGACACACATCTATAGATATAATAAACCAAATTCTAGCATGCAATATGATTTATTCAAGTTGAATGCAGTTTGATATCAGAAGCTGCTTAGCAGACTTAATTCTGATCTGAATTGGTTTTGAATGAATGTAACTCTCAGTCTTCTCATTAATAGAATGACTGTATGTACTCTAAGGTTCCATATAACTTGTTAGACTTGCCAATGTTCCTTCTGGTCTCAATTCCTTTGGGTCTGAAACTGTTATTCTTCTACTTTGATGTTTTGTTGTTTATTTTTATGAGCCACTATTCACTCAGTGCCATATGTGCCAGAACCTTTGGCATTTAACTATATTATTGAAAGACTTCTATAGCACTGCCACACTTTATGAGCATAAAAATATGGGGAAAGTTGCACCATACCTTCTACTTCCACTTGGGTAACATTCCAACAGATCTCATTTCAACTAATAATACAAGAAGACCTAGATAAGGGAAAGATGGAATATATATGTGTCATTAAACTGATAAGTGAATCTAAAGGAGCTAACATTTGAGGACCCTCCATGTGCTAGGTGCTTTATAGAAGGAATCTTCTTAGGTCATTGAGATGAAAAGGCAGAGAGACTTCACAAGGCGAGCCTGCTTGTCTTGATAACAAAAAGTAAAAACTGTTTAAAGAAAAATTTTAGGCCACAAATCATTAAAATTATTCAGAATACTTATTTTTCATGTCATTCTCCATCGTGAGGGCAGAGACAATATGATGCCTCTACATAGCGTTTGATGGATATTTGTTGAATAAGGATTATTCTTATATCCTATAGTAGTGTTAGTGTTTTGGGTCCATGGACCTCTAAGAATTTTATAAAAACTATGGAGTAGTCTGGGATGTTACCTCCCCCACCTCACACAGGAAGAAACAGCCAAGATCCTCTCCTGGCCCTAACCACTGAACATCTATATTTGTATAAGACCCGTTATTTTAGAATGCTTGAAGCTGCTCTGGGATCCATTCGTGTACTCCAGGTTAAGGACATAGCCTTGGAAATATGTGGACTTCTATGCAGTCTAGAAACCTAGTTCATTCCTTAATGGTGCTGCATAGTGTAGTACAGAGTTGCCATGTTTTATTGGTCCCTTACAAATGAGAAAATTGCACCATGTATCCTGACTGTTAACTAATGGGCAAGTTCAGCTTTCTTTTTATGAGTAGAAATTGTATCCTCAATAGATTTAGATTCATGAATGTGTGCTATAACCCAAATGTCAGTATTACATACTTTATCTTTTTTATTTTTTTTTGAAATGCAAATTATGCAGTATTTCAGATAAAGAAATCAATATCTGTCCCAAAGTTTATCTCACATGGGTAACATATTACTAGCTTTCTAAATGGAATGATTCCTATTTCCTTTTCCTATACTCCCTATTCAGAAATTCACTTGGAACTCTCTTAGGACAGTGTCCTTATCTGTAAAATCTTATCTGAGTAAAGAAAGATGACAAAAATCTTGTTTCACAGTGGAGGAGAAGGACATGTAAAACAAGTATTTTAAATATTTCCAAACATGATATGAGAACTATTCCATGGAGTTCAAGGGTCAAACTTGTTAAACAAAAACAGTGCTGTGTAGCACTGTTTTCTACCTGCCTCTCTGGCCTTTGTCTTGCTGCAGAATCTTCAAAGCCTAGTAGAGTCTAACCAGAGCTGCTATTTGATTGCTTACCTGATCTCCAAAAGCATTTTCCCTTTTGTACATGACAGTAAGGCTTGTACACCTAGGCTACACCTAGGCTTGTTATGGAAGAAATTCAAGTTGTATACTTTATTATTATTAAAGTAGAACTAATAGAGCAGAGGAAGAGAGTTAGGGGGAGGGAGGAGGAGAGAGAAAGGGGAAGTATTGGGGATTGAAATGGAGCAAATTATGTTATATGCATTTATGAATATGTCAAATGAGTCCAACTATTATGTATGACCATAATGCACTAATAACAAATAAATAAATAAATGTAGGTAACAGGGAGTTTTGTTGATCAAATGGATTAATGTTATGAGCATTCAATATGTGCCGGGGTTTTTTGATTTTCACATAAACTCTCTGGTTGAAGAGTGATAGAATCTTTGAAGTTCACTCGCCCCAGGCCACACAGTTATGACTAACATTTGAATGCTTACTGTAAGCAAAGGCACTATTCCAAGGGCATTGCAAGCATTTCATTCATGTTTCTCATTTAATCTGACAACTCTGTAAAATTCTGTTAATCTTGTCATCCTCAATTTGTTAATAAGAAAGCCGAAACTTAAAGAATTTAGAAGATTTTCACAAAATATTGCAAAACTGAGACTCTGAACCCTGGCTGTTCTGACTCCAAAGTCTGTACTCCATTCCACTAAATTGCCAAATCTTCTGTCATTATCATTTACCATCACTGTAATTTATAAAGTAAGTATCCCTGTCTGTCGCTGGTAATAAGTGAGGGAGCCTTTGATAGGGAGTCACTGTGCCACTTTTGAGAGATGGTACCTCCCCTCACAAACAGGTTTCCTGTGGTGAAATCAGGTTGGAAGGATACAATAGCTGAAGGAGGCGGAGGTAGTGTGGATGAACCTGTTTAGGAACTGATTACATCTGAGCCTCTGGCTCTTTTGCCTACCAGCTGACTCAGAGCTGGCAGATGGGCCAAAGCCCAGGCAGGTTGATTTCAGGGGCTGAATACTTCAAAGGATCTGATTCCTGGCACTGCTATGTACATTGCTTTTCAGAGGGCACAGCCTCGTGAGGGAGGGAACAGGATGGTCCCTATGAGTTATTTGCAAAAGCCCTAGGCAGTGTTTGCTCTGAATCCAAATATATACAGCTTGTTCTGGGTTTGGCAATAAAAACCACAGAACCAGCTCTAAGCAGGGCTGAAAATTAGATATTTAAGTTTTAAGCATTCTACTGTACAACAATCCTCAAGTCCTGGATTCCAACAATCCTCAAGTCCTGGATTCCAATCTTGGCTTCATCATTTAACTGTAGATAGTTACTAGGCCTCAGTTTTCTTATGTGTGAAATTGGGATTTCAGCAGTACTTACTTCAAATGGTCGTTGTGAGAATTAAACAAAAATGAGTAGAAGGCATATACCACAATTCCTGACACAGAAAACATTCTCAAACCATTAGTTATTATTCAATGAAAATTCCAATTTTATAAGAGATCTCAGACCATAGATACAATAAATTTATTCCTCATTCATTCAGTTAAGATAAATTCAAAAAGGCATTAATTGTATTGTGTGGGAGGGACAAAAAAAAGTAGCAATAACTTTCATTAAATATCTAAAATGAGCTAAATATTTTAAAACTATATATTGTCTCATTTAGTGCTCTCAACAGTTCTAAGAAGTATTTTCCCACTTCATAGATGAGATTGCAGACTGAGAGGCACTTAGTAACATATCAGAGCTCATACAGTCTGCACTAGTTTCAAAGCCTATGAATTAAGTAGCCCTTTATCCTCACTGGAGCATGTTATTCAGCAGGTAGGCAGATTATAAATAAATGTCTACATTCATAATGTTGAAGTTTATCCTAGATGCTTGGGAGCAAAGAACTGGAAAGGTCAGCCCTCAGGGATAGAGTGAGGGCAGTCTCCTTCACAGAAATCAGTACTCATAGTGGGACTTTAGGTGGGAATGGGTTAGGGGCTTTTGCTGGTGGATGAGTTAAGGGAAGTCTTTCTGGTTTTCCTCAAGTCATACTTAAAGAGAAGGTTTAGAGCGAGAGCTTTCTAGGATTCCTTAAGTCAATACGACTGACTTTTATATCTAGCATTATAATCACAGACAAACTGTCTCCAGAGGGACCAGATCATGTTGTTTACTTGAGGTGAAATGGTGCGAGTTACATTTAAATGGTATCTGTCTGCATCAGAATCATCTGTACTTCCTCAGGCTTTGAGACTAAACCCAATATTAATCGTATTAGTAATTCTGACTGCATGATTATTCAGTACTAATCACCACTGTGTTCATAGGTTAAAACTCTCTACTGGTGAAAGACTTTGTCTAAGTCAGTGCACTTAATTTGATCATGTACTATATTTACATACATATATTCACAAGTTATACATACATATTTACTATTATACTAGTACGTGATATGCATTATGAAAAGCATACAAAATTTGAAGGAATAGAATGAAGTTGAAATTAGTTTATTTCAGGGTAAAATATACTTCTTTGTTGTAGTTCTTTTTAGATATATATACTTAGATTTCTATACCTTGTGAATGGTCAATATAAATTATTGTTTCTGAAAAACTTCTTAATAGTTTTGGATATTTTTTGTCAACTTGTCATATTTTATTACATAATCACAAAGTTTAACTTCACAATGTGACTGATGAGCTTATACTAAGTAGAAGTGTCAGTTCTGTCTTTTTTCCCTTATTTTGAGCTATATTCAATTTATAGGAGTTTTTTCCAGCAATTTTTAAAAACATTAGTTCACTGTGTGATTTAATTTAATTAAAATTATATTTAAAAATCCAGAAGTATCAAGTTCAAAACCAGTCTCAGCGATTTAGCAATGCCCTAAGACACTGTCTCAAAAAAACAAAATGCGCTGGAGATGTGGCTCAGTGGTTAAGTGCCCTGGGTTCAATCCCTGATACTGAAAAAAGAAAGAAAGAAAGAAAGAAAGGTAGGAAGAAAAAGAAAAAGGAAAGAAAAGAAAATGAAACATTCTGGTTTTCAAAAGAGTTGACCTAGATTTAATCCCAGCTGTACTATTTACTAGCCACGCAACTTTGGGAAAGCAACAACTTCTTGGAGCATGTTTTTCATCTCTAAAATGAGAATGATTACTATTATATCTACCTTACTGAGGAGAATATATGTGATAATATTAAATCCTCACTATGGGCACAAAGATGCCAAGCTAAAATCTTTATAAGTTTTTATTTAATCTTCAATATGCTAGTGAGTAGAGGCTAACAAGTTCACCACAGGATTTTCCTTTTCCTCCTGACCACACAGAGAGTCTGCATTTCCTGTCCTCCCTTTTAGTTAGTGTGTTCACATTGCCATGTTCTAGTTATTAAAATATGGGCAGAAGTGATTAGCACTACCTCTAGACCTGACCGGTAAGGCCTTGCAATTCTCCTTGCTCTCTTCCCTAATCTGTGGGAGGGCTCAGCAGAACCTTTAGGTGCAAGGAACTCTTTGCATATCTCTCTACTTCCATCCTGCACTGGACTGTGACATGAGCCAGATATAACTTTTGTTTTGTTACATCATTGAGAGGTGGGGGTTGTTTGTTCAGCAGTTAGTATACCCTAAGACAATATTTGCCACAAACCTAGAGAAGTGAGAGAAATTGTTTACAGTGTCTGTCATATAATCTACAGTAAAAAGGATGGTTGGCCTCATTAATTTAAGACAGATGAAGACTGATTATATAAAATAACTAATGAGCAAGAATCTGTAAATAAAGTGTGAGAAATTGTTGAGAATCACAGATTTCTGATTTCCAAAGCTTTTCACAGATATCACTGTGAACACATCAAAAAACAAAGATATCACCCCTTCAAAATTTCATGCCCTATAGCCTACAAAATCAGTTCAACACATTACTCTAAATTTTATAAAAATGAGTAGCAAGTAAGAGTACATATTTTATATGACATCAAGAATCCTCCCTCGATTCCTTAGAAAACTTGGAATGGAACCACCACTTGACCCAGCTATCCCACTCCTCGGCCTATACCCAAAGGACTTAAAATCAACACACTACAGAGATACAGCCACATCAATGTTCATAGCGGCTCAATTCACAATAGCCAGACTATGGAACCAACCTAGATGCCCTTCAATTGATGAATGGATAAAGAAACTGTGGTATATATATATTACTCAGCTATAAAGAATAATAAAATTATGGCATTTGCAGGCAAATGGATGAAATTGGAGAATATCATGTTAAGTGAGATAAGCCAATCTCAAAAATCCAAAAGAGGAATGATCTCACTGATAAGTGGATGATGACACTTAATGGGGGGTGGGAGGGGGACAAGAATGGAGGAAGGAAGGACTGTATAGAGGGAAAAGAGAGGTGGGAGGGGTTGGGGGAAGGAAAAAAATAACGGAATGAATCAAACATCATTACTCTATGTAAATATATGAATATGCAAATGGTATGCTGTTACTCCATGTACAAACTGAACCAACATGTATCCCATTTGTTTACAATAAAAATAAATTAAAAAAAAAGAATCCTCCCTCTATGTTGATGAAGTGCTTCACCTATTCAAATCGAAGAGCTGAATTGTGTTTAGAATTTTTTTCCTCAAGTTAACCATATATAATCAATAGTTTCCTTCACCCTAACAATTTTTCTGGATGCTAAATTATGGTACCCATCTGGACTCATATTTTAGCTGGAGTAATTGAATTACTGTCATTTGAATTACCCTTGATCACTGATTTCATGTCTTTTTTTGGGGGGGCGGGGAGTACCAGGGATTGAATTCAGGGTCCCTCTACCACTGAGCCACATCCCCAGTTCTATTTTGTATTTTATTTAAAGAGTGGGTCTCACTGAGTTGCTTATTGCCTCACTGTTGCTGAGTCTGGCTTTGAACTGCCTCAGCCTCCCGAGCTGCTGGGATTACAGGAGTGTGCCACTTTGCTGGCTCATGTCATATTTTTAAACTAAAACAATATTATTGCACTTTCCCCTTTTTCATGCTTTTTTACAAAATTGACTCCTATGGAATTGCATAGATAACTAATTGGACTCTTCATATTTTTCTTCTTAGATGCAGATGAATGATTTGTTATTGACGTTGGTGAATGAAAATATCAGCATAGCCTCCTAAGATTATTTGATGCTATCACCCTTATCATAATCTTCACTTCAATCCTATGTTTTAGAAGCATTTGGGAGCTGGGCATAGGTTTATGGGCCTTAATAAATATTCATGAAATCTACGTGACCTGAGGAAACAAACGTGTTTTGTGTTCAAACAGACCTAACTTCCAGTCCTGACAAGTCACCAATTAGCTATATGGAATTTTGGCCAATTATTCCACCTCTTAGGAGTCACAAGTAAAAATGAAAATGGTAAAATCTGCACTTCAAGGTTGATGAGAATATTAAATGGGATATACATGTTGATTTCGCTTTTGAAAATGGATACTAAGATCTTAAGTAAAATACTAGCAACTCAAATCCAAATTATGCAAAATCCAAGTTGTATTTATATCAGAAATACAAATTTAGTTTAAATTTTTAAAAAGTCAAAAATGTAATTTATATCTTAACTGTCAGAAGGGATTAAAACATGTGGTCAGCTGCGCTCAGTGGCACACTTGTATAATCCCAGAAGCTCGGGAGGCTGAGGCAGGAGGATCATGAGTTCAAAGCCAACCTCAGCAAAAGTGAGGCTCTAAGCAACTCAGTGAGACCCTGTCTCTAAATAAAATACAAAATAGGGCAGGGGATGTGGCTCAGTGGTTGAGTGCTCCTGAGTTCAATTCCCAGTATCCCCCCACCAAAATATATATATATATATATATGTATATGGTCATTTCTATAGATTCTATTTGATAAAACTCAAATCCACTCATAAAAAATAAAACTTTTGGCAACTTGGAACAGAAGAAAACTTCTTTGAATAAAAAGAAGTATCTATAAAATGAAATTTAAAAAATGACCTAAGGAAGTAAAAGCTCTCTTAAATTGGGTATCTTTAAAAAGTCTATTATTGAGCTGGGAATGTAGTTCGGTTGTAGAGCATTTATTTGCCTAGCATGAGCAAGACCCTGCCCTGGATTTGATTCCCAGCACTGCAAAAACAAACAAAACAAAACAAAACAAAACCAAAGTTTATCATCAAATTTTAATAGAGGATGAGAAGTTTCCTTTTGAGTTCAAGAATAGGAAACTTAAACATACAATCGTCTCAGAGGACCTAGCAAGCTAAGTTAAAGCAATATATATCTTAATATCTTAATAAATCTATATATATATATAACACATATACAGTTGACTATATATATATAGTTAAGAATTAGAAAAAACAAAATCCAAAACCAACTATAAATTATCAGACTTATTAAGAGGTTAGAAATCTTATTGAATACAAGGATGAAACATAAAAATCAATTACATTCTTATATACCAGCCACAAATACCTTTTTAATATTTAAAGATAATTTATGATAGTATTACAAATTTTAAGTACTTAGGAATAAATTAACAAAAGATATGCATTTCTCTAGGGAGAAGACTGAGACTTTGTTCAGAGACATTAGAAAATACATAAATAAATGGAGAAATACACTGTGTTCAGATTCATTGTCTCCTTCATCCTAGTTCATACTAGAAAAACTGACTGATGTGGAAACCAAATTCTGGTACCTCAGAAAGCTTCCTGCCTCCAGCTCTTCTATGAGGGGGATCAGTCAGCTATAAATGTGTGTGCAGAAATAGCTTCTGATGGTCTCAGCACAGTTGTGTCCATTCCTGAACACAGACTCTGTCAGCAACTCTGAAGGCAAGGACTCAACTGGGGATACATGATGGACCCTCAACTTTGAAAAGTTCTACAGACAGAATAGTAAAAAAAAGAATTTTTTTCTTGTATCAGAGAATGAACCCCGGGGTGCTTAACCACTGAGCCACATCCTCAGCCCTTTTTATATTTTATTTAGGGACAGGGTCTTGTTAAGTTGCTTAGGGCCTTGCTAAATTGCTGAGGCTGTCTTTGAACTTGTGATCCTCCTGCCTCGGGCCTCCTGAGCCACTGGGATTACAGGCATGCGCCACCATGTCTGACATAATAGCTGACTTTTGTAGACCAGTTTACTCTATCCCAGTTACATTCTTGCTTTTGACCCATACATAGTACAACCTCATAGGGAAAGAATTTCTGTTATCCCCATTTCACATGAGTAGAAGCTAAAGTTCTCTAAGGTTAATGCTCCCAAATACTCACAGTTGGTCATGGAGCTGGGAACAAAATGTAGGCTTTTTGCTATCACATTCAACGAATTCCCACCTATAAAAACAGTGTATTTCATGAGAGCAGTCCTGTCCTACCACAATCATCAGGTCGCACACAATGTCTATAAATGTGTAAGCTTGGGAGGACTACACAAATCTTTTGCTGATAACTCTGTTCTCAAACAATTGAGTTTCTACAGGATTATATTTTTATATTTTAAAAAAGGAAAGGAAGTGGAAAAAGAGAAAAGAAAGAACTTTACAGCATTTACTCCACAGATTGGCAGTCGATTTTTTTCAGAGAAACAAAACTTCTCCCTTACTGTGAAACTGTGCTCATAGATGTGCCTTTCTCTCAGGTTTTGGAGGATTAAATAAATCAGACATGGCAAGGACTTGGCAAGGTGCCTACTGCCTAGTATTTGCTTGATAAATGCTAACTATTGTTAGTGATAATGACTATACCACCAGAAGATAATTCTGCATGCTGTTTAACCAGAGTGTTCCCCAGATGAGGGCAAGGGAGGCACAACACCAGACTCACTGCAGTCTCCTTTGACTGTCTTTTGTGTGGTTTTTGAAGTGATATCCTGTCCCTGGAGAACTGCTGCAGCAAGAAGAAAGACACCCAGGAGATAAGTGGTTTTGGTTTTTAGAATGTGATTTACAAGAGGAGCCACGTTGTTTCAGACATCACCTTTACTCATTTGTTCATTCCGTTCTTTAAGTTCAGAACGCCATTATTGGAGAGTTGGCGACACATAAAGCCCCGAGTTGATCACCAAGAATGGAGAGAATGCATCATTGCAGAGGGATATTTTATCTTTGGCTTTGCAGCCCTCCGGGTCCAGGACTGTTCACTGGAGAAAGAGGGGACAGGATCCCAGTTATGATGGGAAAAGTATGAGCTTTGGCATTAGTGGGTCAGGATTTCAATCAGGGTCCTACTTGCTTTCTTTGTGAACTTAAACAAAGCCTTCCCCTCTCTAAAACTTCATTCCCTCATCTGTTAAATGGAAATAACACATTTTCCATGAAAGATCATGAAGAAGATTTATTGGGGCCATTTAAGCAAGTACCTAGCCCTTAGTGGCTCCTCCTCATCCAAACATCATGGCCCTCTGCCTCTACAACTTCTCCACGGCAAGTTGCATTTTTCTCTTTTGTGGCATCTTTCTTCCCTTTAAACCTGACTTTAATTTATTGTGAAAATTGCTCTTATACATTTAATGACAATAAAATAAATGTACTACTGGAACACAGTGTACTTTGCCCCTAACTAGAAAGCCACCCTCCCATTCCACTTCCTACAAAAAGCCATCATTGTTGTAAGCACAAACTACTGGGGCTCAAAGGCCGGTCTTCCTTAATGATCCATGCCAATCATCTCTGATTAGCACAACAAAGAGAGTCCATTTGGTGCAGGTGGACTATTTCCACATTTGCTCTTTTTTCCCTCAGTAACTGGTCAGAATATTCAGAGCAGGGAAGGGTCTTATAAGGAAATTGACTCCAACAAATGCTGATTTTTTTTTTTTTTTTTTTTTTTTTCCATTCTTGGGTTCTTGATGCATCAGGACCAATGTCCTTTTTCTTCTCCTGGATTGTGGTGGCATTGGTTCTTCTGTTTTATTTATTTTTCCTAATACTGAGGATTGAACTCAGGGGCTCTTTACTATGGAGCTACTTCCCTATCCCTTTTTATTTTTTATTTTGAGACAGGGTCTTGCTGAAGTTCCAAGGCTAGCTTTAATTTGTAACCCCAAATCTCTGGGATTACAGGCGTGTAATTGCATTGGTTCTTTGTGTATATGAGAATCCTGCCCTGAGCACCAACAAAACTGCTTTCTTCATTTATTCATTTATTTACTCATTCAATAGACACTATTGAGTAATAAATGTGCTCGACCTTGGAAATACATCAGTGAGAAAGATAGACTGAACTACTTCTTTGCTTACATTTTAGGAGGATAGACAGACAAAAAAAAAAAAAAAAAGCAAAAACAAAAAAAAAAGTCATCAAATAAATTAACAAAAATTTATGATAAACACATGAAGGAAATAAGCAAGGAAATGTATAAAAAGTAATGTTGGGGAGGCAATTAGAGTGGTCAGAGTGGGAGGGAATACTTAGATTGAATCCCAAGGAATTAGGAATGTGAAGAGCTAGAAAAGAACTTTCTTGACAGGAGAGAGCAAATGTGCCCTGAGTTGAAGAACAGTTTGATATGCTTAGAGAAACGAAAGGGGTGGAAATAAGAGTGGGGAGGCTGGCAGAAGACAAATTAAGCAGGGTTTTTTTAGGTCAGGACTATGGATTTTACTCTAAGTACAATTCAGTAAGCACTGAACAACCACCAATGGAATGTCTAATGTGTTCCAGACACTCTTCTAAACACGGCACATGCAGCAGTAACAAAATATAAAACTCCCTCCCTTTTGAAAGTTACATTCTAGTGAGGGTGAAAGGCAGCAAACAAAATAACTATATAAAATAAATGGTATTTTAGAAATGCTAAAGAGAACATCAACAGGCTGGGAATACAGTTCTGTGGTAGAGTGCTTGCTGAGTGTGCGTGAGGCCCTAGGTTCAATGCCTAGTACTGAAGATAGATAGATAGATAGATAGATAGATAGATAGATAGATAGATAGATAGATAGATAGATAGCTATCTGACTTTTTTGGCTCAGTATGTTGTAGTTGGTTGATTTCTTCATTGTATAGTATTGTAAAAAATACACCAATATTTATTTATTCATTCTATTTTTTGTGATGATATTGGTTGTTGCTAGTTGTCTTTCTTTCTTTCTTTCTTTTTTTTTTTTTTTTTTTTTTTGCTCTTATGGAAACTGCTGAATGCTGGTGTAAATAATAAACTTGTTTGAGTCTCTTGATGCACATGTGCTTGCATTTCTACTGGGTTTATTTCATGGAGATGAATTGTATGTATCCAACCTGCATGCTTAGTACCAAATGGTTTTCCTCATCAGTTTTACTGATTTTTATTCCCATTGGTAATATCTGAGAGACTAGAGATATATTTTGAGGGTAAAATATGTGGCAGAGAATAGGCTGACCACATTATGCTAAAGATTTGCAAACTTCTTGGGAATCTTAGAATATAAGAATCATAGTTAGTTAGATTGGACCATGAATACAATCAAGTGTCTTCTCTAACCCCATGATTCTCAGGTTCAGACCAACATCCTAGCCACTTCCAGCAGTAGAGAACTCCATAGCCTATTCCATTGATTCAACTCGTGACACCAACTCTGCTCTGTCAAGTGTCTGTGAAATCCTAGGCAACATAGATAATCAACGTGGATAAACTCTCTTAGAAAGTTGTTTGATTCTGACCTGTCCTCCAGTCTTTTATCTGAATTCTTTTTTTTTTTTTTTTTTTCTGCAGTGCTGGGAATGGAACACAAGGGTTCATACATGCTACGCATTTGCTCTACCCCTGAGCTAGATCTCCAACCCACGCATCTGAATTCTTAAGATCTTAAGAACTGAATTGTTTTATAGGCTGTTCTATCAATCCTCAGATTTTTGCAAAGGTAATCAGAGTTTTTGGGGATTCTTAGCCTGTCTTCCTTCTTATTATTTGATTTGGCATCAAATTCTCTCTTTATTCTGGATCAAATTTGACAAACTTGAAACTCATATGTTCATGTTATTTTCTAAAAAGTTATGATGTCATTTCTGTACCTTTACTTTATAAGCCAATATCTTGGGGAATTAACATTCCTTTATTTATAGTTAGATACTATTGTTAATATTTACATTGGGGCTTAATGTTTACTTTTTTAAAAAAATGTCTTTAGGAAGTTGGTTTATTAAGTGTATAATTAGCTTTGGGAACAAAATAACAAGCAGCCATACAATCAAATAACTTGCTAGGTTCAACAAACACTAGCTGGTTACAATGATAAAGGCATTTGTAGGCTGAAAAGGCCTACAATAAAAAATAACTGTGTGTGGAAGGAAGTTAGCAAGTTGATGAGTGCTAAGAATAAAATATATGATTTCTCCAAAATAGACAGTGATACAGACTCTACTTTTATACACATACAACTGTAGCATCCAGTTTCAAATAATCCAACAGCTCCCCAAAGGACCATTATTCTTTCGTCGTTGTTATGTTAATTATGTATTCATAATACCAATCCTTTTAACAGTCAATATATAATGAAGATGTTATCTTCTTGGTGAGGCATTTTTGGGTAACATTAGGATATGACTATTACAGTGTAATAAACCTTAATATAATTTGACATGTTTTTCCAAATGAATTGCAGAGTGATGACAGAAGGAAAAAGAAAGAACAGTGTAAGGTTTTTGTTTGTTTGTTTTGATTTTTGTGGTTTTTTTTCTATAAAAGCAATTCAGAATGGTCAATTCAGAATGGAGACAGCTGTGAATTATAATCAGTTCCTCTGAGAATCATCCTAGTTAAACTAAACCAATGATCTGGATCACTCAGCGACTAATCCCTGGTGGTTGCACATGTTGTAAGCAGTTTCCTTCCCTGCATGATGTAAGATAATTTTTTCCCCTGAACATTTAAGCTTAGGTAGCTTACACAAGTAAAGAACATTGATTTTGCAATCACACGCGTCAGGCTTTGAAGTCTGATATGAATCCTTCTGAGAAGTCCAATAGCTTTTTATTTTGCATATGTTATCTTCCTAATTAGGATTTTTTCATGCTTAAATGGATTACAATATTTCCCTATTAGGGCTGCTGTGAAATTAAGTTAATGCAATGTATGTATATATTTTCATGTGTGAGCACACACACACACACACACACACACACACAAATACCAAAAGCCCTTAGTCAGTGCTTAGTAATGTCAGAGACCAAATTCCCTGCCATATATTCCTTTTCTTTTTAATTCGTTCATTTGCCTAAATAATATCTTTCTTTCCTTAGATTTGACATTTATTGGGTCATCAAGGTCTGCTGATTCTCCTTCTGATATGCTTTTCTAATTGGTTTCATCATCTTCATTGTTTCTGGCAAGACTTAGTTCAGGATTGCAGCCACCTTTTCCCTAATTTGCTTTCCTCCTCTCAGTCTTAATACTTCCAATCTATCTTCCACACTAGAGCTTCTCAAAACAGTTCTGAAGGTGAGTCCACTGCTCTTGCTTAAATACTTTTAATGACTCATCTGTATTGCAGGGATCTTGTCTTCTTCATGTTGTATCTCAAATGTCCAACAGTGACCATTTTCTTCTATTAGTGTCTTTAATTTTCTGTAAATTAGATTAGGTTGTGGAAATTCTCTGAACAAAATGATCTATAAGTAACTTTTAAAAATGAAAAAGATGTTCAACTTACTTAAAATAAGACATCTACAAATTAAAATTGAATAAGATTTTTTCATTATTTTGACAAAGATCAAAAAATTTGAAAATACATTATTTTGGCCAGAATGCAGGGAAACATCCTCAAGTAATGTTGATAGGAGTATAAATTGATACCCTCCTTTCAGGGGAAATTTTGACAGTATCTATCAAAAATGATCATATTTTTGACACCGTACTTTAATTTATCCTACAGAAAGAATATTCATTGTAACACTATAAGAGAAAATATGGGGAATATTTTCTATATGGGGAAAATGTCTATCAATAAGGTGATGGTTATATAAATTACAGAGTGTCCATAAAACATAATTCTTCAGTCACTAAAAAGAATGACAAAACATATGTCTATTAATATTAAAAACATCTCCAAAACAGAGTTAAGAAATGGCTTAAGTGCAGAGCAGCACATGTAGTAAGCTATCATTTTATATAATTTAAATACACATAAACATACATATTAAATGTCAAAATATCTTAGATTGATACACAAGGGATTGAAGAGAGTGGTTGCCCCTGAGGTGGTGAACCAGGAACAGGTACTAAGGATGGTAGAGAGACTTATACTCTATACCCTTCAGTACTGTTGGAGTTTTATCCACCAGGTATGTGTATTTTTTTTTTCCAAAAATAACAGAGCAGCTGGGGTTGTGGCTCAGTGGTAGAGTGCTTGCCTGGCATGTCTGAGGCCCTGGGTTCAATCCTCAGCACCACATAAAAAGATAAATAAATGAAGTTATTGTGTCCGTCTACCACTAATATATATATATATATAATATATGTTATATATATAATATATATATTATACCACTAATATATACCACTAATATATTATATATAATTTATATATATAAATTAATATATATTAATATATATTAATTTAATATAATTAATATAATATATTGTATTATATATAATATTATATATATATAATGTATATATATATAATTTATATATATAAATTATATATATATATATATATAAAAAAAACAGAGCAATGGATAAGCAAATTATGATAGATCAATCTTGATTTCTGAATCTGGTCCCGTAGCGCATCTCAAAGCAGTCCTATGAGATGGCACTGTTTCTTTCTGAGAAGGGTGATGATTGATAAGACTGAGTATGTGGTCATTAAGAAGCCATAGGGATATAAGCCCAGGCCTCCGTGGCACCAGCTCCCTGCAGCCTGCCTTGAACGTAGGTCAGTTGTAAAATATTCCCCATTGTATTCTGAGTAGCACTTGCATCTGTGCTAGATATTAAGACTAAAAGCTTCTTCTTCTTCTTTTTTTTAAAGTTGACACTTTTATTTTATTCACTTGTATGTGGTGCTGAGAATTGAACCCAATGCCTTGCACATGCTAGGCAAGCACTCTGCCACTAAGCCACAAACCCAGCCCTGAAAGCTTCTTTAAGGCAGAAGCCAGCCATCACTTTATCATAAGCTACTACCACGACTGGAATATAGTAAGTGTTTAGTAAGTTTATTGATGTGAACAGTTAGATGATTTTCTTTTAAGAAACCAAATGTTTACCAGATGCAAGTGTTAGAGCCTGATGTCTTTTCTAAAAGGTAGACCATTTGCTTTATGACTTCATTGTGCTAAGCAATTTAAGAAGCCAAAATCAGGATGGGGGTGGTAAAAACTACAGCCACAGAATTCAAGAGCAAGCCATTTTCTTTGACGTTGTTTGGTTTTTCCAGTGCACAAGAGAATAATTTAAAATGTTCTAAAAACACCTGCTTCTTCACATTGCTGATAGGAGCAATATGAGACTGACTCTGCAGTTTATACTATGAAACATTTCATTAGACACCTCCTGTTTCTAGCACCATTTGGACTGCTCAAAGCAGGAGTTGGGCCCCTGCCTGTTTGCTCCTGGAGGATTCCTCTCACAAGTCAAAGAAGCATGTGATTCCATCAATTCAAGTGACTTGCCTCTAAGGTGCACAAACACTGTACTCATTGCAAAGTCTTAGCTCTGGAAAATCAAAGTATTTAGAGACTTTCCAGAACAACCAACTTCCAAGAGGCATTTTTTTAAGGCTACTGAGAATTTTCCAGAGTAGCACTTAAAGCAATGCTTAGTTTCTAGAATCCATGAAAATGTCTTGAAAGACATCCTTTTATTGGTCTCTAATTCTCCAGCTTTTCTGAAAACATGCGTCAGCCAATGAGAGAACAGATATGGGAAGGAGATTATATCAACTGGAACTTAGCCTTTGAGCATATCAGTTTAGAATCTCAGAGAATTCCTTTCCAAGCATTGCCTGAGCAAAGCAGAAAGACGTTATGGAAATAGCACAGACTGAAAGCAGATGGACTGTGTTGGAAACTAGGTTGTATCAACAATTAGTCATGTGACCTTGGGCAAATTACTTAACTTCTTTAAGGCTCTGTCCTCATTTTGCAATATTGTGGTGAAAATATGATAGGTCAGCAGCAGCACAGCACAGTTGCAGCAACAGAGTAGGTGCTCAATAAATCTTGTACCTATCTATAATGATTGGCATATAGAGGAGTTTAATAAATATCAATTCCCTTCTCACCTTTAGTTCAGGTTAAGTGTTGCCTTTTGGTGGGTTTTTCTCCTTCAAGATTGCTCCCAAAGGTGACCAAAGTCTATTTTAAAACAGATTAAAAAAAAAAAAATGAACAAAAGTGAATGAGGGGTTGGAGTTGTGGTTCAGTGGTAGAACACTTGCCTGGCATGTGTGAGGTCCTGGGTTTGATCCTCACCACCACATATTAATAAATAAATAAAATAAAAGATCTTTTGACAACTAAAAAAAAAAACCATTTTTTAAAAGTAAATGAAAGCAAAGAAGGAGCATGCAGTGGAAACATATTTACTTTAGATTCTAAGCCTCCAACAGATGGTCCCAATTTTCTATTTGTTTGATCAAAAATGATCCTGTCCAATGTTGTTTAGCAAAGAAAATTCCAAATTTTAATTTTTAAAACTGTTTGTCTATGGTATTGCAAAAAAGGATTTCAGACTAAAAGCAGAGCAGCCATTATCAAACCATGCCTTAGAATCTTTTTATAGCTTCATTGTGAAAACACCATGGATAAGTAGTTGAGTACACAGCTTTAACCCTTGACCAACCTAGATTACAGTCCAAACTCTGTCACTTATTGTCACTTATTTTCCTTGGGACTTTGGACAATTTACTTAATCATTCTGTACCTCAGTGTGCTCAACTGTAAAATAAGAGTAACAAGAATGCCCACCTTGTGATTTTTATAAGGATTAAAGAAAATAATTACCATGCTTACCCTAATGCCTGGCACAAGGTCGCTCTCAACAAATTAGTGACCTTGTTATCATTATCTCATATATTACAACCCCATGAGTTAGCTACCATTGTTTTCTCTATTTCATAGACAAGGAAATAGTCTCAAATGACAAATATAAAAATATTGAGTACATCACCAAACAAATAGTAAAAAAGCTCAAAATAATACATGCATTAAAAAAAAAAAAAAAAGTCAATGACCCCCAATGTGCAGATTAGGAGTACTGTCTCGGTATGCCTGGCAGGCATTTTGTGAAAGAAGAAACTGGAATGGCCTGGTAACTTGTCGCTGTAGTATGAGTGCTAAGAAGTTATGGCCAGAGTCCCCATAAGGCCAACATGCAGCCATTGTAGGTGCTTAGTAAATATTTGTTAATCAAATAAGTGAAGAGGGTGAGCACACAGAGGCTCTGTTAGGGATCTTGCTGGTCAGGAACTGCACCAGCCCCCATTCCTGCCCCCATCTCCCCATCTTCATTACTACTTCCTTCTTCATCTTAAAACTTCAGGAAAATCAACACAGGTCCCTCCTCACTGAAAGGTAAGAA
Organism: Sciurus vulgaris; assembly: GCF_902686455.1. Classification (NCBI taxonomy): domain Eukaryota; kingdom Metazoa; phylum Chordata; class Mammalia; order Rodentia; family Sciuridae; genus Sciurus; species Sciurus vulgaris. The sequence continues at coordinate 80,404,402 of NC_136472.1, forward strand.
GATGTAAACAAAATATTTGAACCCTCCTAGAGAGGTCAACCCTGAAAATTTCACCCAAAATTCAAAAACTGGGCCATTCACATCTAATTGAGAAATGGTGGTAGATTGTTTATCAGAAATAGGCACCAAAAAGATTGCAACATTACTGGGGGTAAGCAGGTCTCATATTGTTTTAGAGGAGAACATGTTTAAAGTCTGAATAAATCAGTAGTTAAGTTTGGAGACCTTAGTTTAAACAAATATATTTTTGACTTATAGCAGAAATGTAAGTATAAACCTAAAAATAAATCTGAAAATGATTGTTCTTGGTCAACTAGTGAAATAAAGTCCAAATTTGAAAGTTCTTTTGGGGATCATAGGTTTTGTTCTCTTCTTATGTATATAACAGAAAAAACAGGAAACAAAGTAAAAAATTTAAAAATGAAAGCATGTTGAATGTCATTTTGTGGATTCCAAAGATAAGAACAATACTCTAGAAAGAGGAAATCAGGTCTATAATAGTGGTGTTAGAGACAGATTATACTAGGCTAGAATGCTACAATTGTGGCTCAATCGATTACTGGTGTGTGAGGTTAAACACATTTCTCTCTCTCTCTTTCTCTCTCTCTCTCTCTCTCTCTCTCTCTCCTTCTCACACATACAAACTATTTACGTACATACATATATCTAAATACACATGATTATAGTGATGATTAAATAGCACAATAATGTGTTAAATAAATGATAGTTTTTTATTATCAGAGAAAGACGATAAGTTTTAGAGGCCAATTTTTTTTTTTTTTTTTTTTTTTTTTTTTGATACTGGGAATTGAACCCAGGGGCCCTTACCACTGAGTCATATCCTGAGCTTTTTTTTTTTTTTTTTTTAATATTTTATTTAAAGACAAGGAAATAGTCTTAGATGACAGATATAAAAATATTTAGTATGTCACCAAGCAAATAGTAAAAAGCTCAAAATACGCATTAAAAAAAAAGTAAGTGGCCCCCAATGTGCCGAAGGGTCTTACTGAGTTGCTTAGGGTCTTGCTAAATTGCAGAGGCTGGCTTTGAACTCTCGATCCTATTGCCTCAGCCTCCAGAGCCGCTGGGATTACAGGCATGTGTCTCTGCACCCGGCAAAGGACAAATTTTTTGTCAATAGTTTCTCATATCCAAGAGTTCACTGTGATCCCCAGTAGCAAAATTTTATTGGTATATTTACAAAGAATTGTGTAGGAAAAAAAAAAGTATCAATGATTTGGGGAGAGAGGGAGATTTAGGATTGGAAGAATCTAAGCCCCAAGTCCTGACCCTAACATCTGTAGGTGTTGTAAACTTGGACCCATCACCTAGAGTCTCTAAGACTTGAATTCCCTATCAGGAATCCTGGGTCCTTGAGATTTTTTTCAAAGCAATGAAAGAATGTGGATTAGAGCCCTTTATAAACTGTGACATATTCTAAAACACTAGTGAGTCCTTTGGTCTCTGGTCCTGTAACATTCATACCCTATGAAAGGGACATGATGCTACCAGGTGAGGGACCAGGTTTCCCATTAGATGGGCCACAGAGGTCTCATGACCTCATAGCAGTGAAACTTGTATCAGAAATCAGGCTTCTGCATTTCAGGGTAGAAGGGGACAACAAGGAGAGCTCCCACACAAGGAAGTGCAGGCTTTGCTCAATTCTGCCAAGCAAGAGACTTTTCACTCTCTCTCACCCTGATCATGAAAACCCACCTGTACTCTCCCTTCTCACAGAAGAAATCCCTCTTACAAGGGATTTAAGAACTTGGAGAAATGGAGGATGGGGGAAGAACACTCTTGCTCAGCACTTAATTTTCAAAGGATACTTCCTGTGATGAAAGCAGACCTTTTCATCTTCATTTCAATGCAAATAATTGGCATGTTTCATGTGAGCTCTCTTACAGCAGCAGAACACTGTCAGAAAAAGAGCTGTGGAGTGACTCAGACTTGGCTCAACCACCCCCACTCCAGTTCTTTAATTAATATATGACCTTCAGTTGATCACTACTTCCTTTGAACTATGGCTGCTTCTTGAAGCTAAGCAAAGTCATGAACATAGAGACATATCTTCCTAGTTCACCCTGTAAGTTTAGAAGCCACTCTTAGTTCCCAATTAGATCCACCTTGAATTGGTGTCTGAATGACTTTCCTGAGTTTTTCTAGTCTTCTCTATTTTTGTGAGCTCTAACTCTTATCTTTTTCACCTGAGAATTTGGTGTCAAGGCCTGAACCCAGCACATAGTATGCTCATAACATATTTTTGTTGAATGATTGACTTAGGAATTAATATAACAATCACGTTAAGCTCCTGGAGTGAAATCCCCAAAGTACCCAACAGTACAAAACAGGTTGATTAATTCATCTGTATGTATTTATCATCTCTTCTTCTTGCTTGATTTGTAATTTTTCTTTGGGAAGTTGAAATTTCCTGCTGTGTTTCATTTCTCAACTGCCACCAACTGTTAGTACAACTGCCATACTCTTGGAGATTTCTGAAATCTCCCCTTATAGGTAGGGTTGCCAGATTTAGTGGGGTGGGGAGACAAAAAGCCGGACACTAAGTGAAATTTGAATTTCTGGTACAACATTGAAAATTTTTTTGCATAATCAAGTCCCTTACAACATTTGGGTCATATTTATACCAACATTTATTTCATTGTTTGTTGACATTCAAATGTAACTGAGTGTATCTGATCTGGCAACCCTACTTATAGGATCCCACCCCAAGCACTGACACCAACATGGAGGTTGTCATTTATCAAAATTACACCTTTGTAGTCTTTGTGCTCATTAATTGGTCAGTTCCCAAACATCCCTAAGGAGACAGAAAACTGCTTTACCTTCCTTCAGGCACAGACTTTGCTCAGAGTCCTGTGTTAGGGAAGGGAGAGTCAAGGTCTGATCTCAAGTTTCCCTCATTTGACCAGCAAGCTGCCCTCTCGCCTATTAACTGAGGATATTTGGCTTGTGGATGTTCCATTAACACCAGATATCAGAGCATTCAAACACTAAGCTTAGATTTCTCCTTTGTGCCATTCCTGAAATTGGTTTGACCTTCTAAATCTCCCTGCTGCTGTCCTTGCAACACAGAAACCTGTTCTCCTTTTCCAGGCATCAGAGACATCTTAAACTCTCTTTTGTGTGCCTGTTAGCCTACTGAGTTACAAAGTAACTGGATTTGTTTTTGATGCATTCATTTATTTTTTGTTGTTTACCCCACAGAAACATTTCTTGAACCTGTCTCTTCCATTTCACTTCTCCAGCCTGCTCTGCCAATTTGATATGACATCACCTAGGGCCTAGACTGTCACAACAGCAACCTAGCTCTTTTGTTTCCCTACATCTGGGTAACTCCTTGCAAACTTATCTTTATATAGTGTCCTTTTCCCACCTGGGATTCCATTTTGGGAGAAGCTGGCATGAATCATTATTTTCTGTCTAACAAGCTAATACCAGGCCTTGTAGCTCAGCCTTCAAGGACCCCAAGCTAATCTATTTTCCTCTCCCTATCTGCCTTCTATAGAATGATAGCCAGTATCTATTTGCAGGTCTCTGTGAGCCTCATCGCTGCTTCTGGCTACATTGGCCCCATCATTGCATCTACTTTTAATACCAAATCCCTTCCCTCCTCTTCTGGGTCAGTTCCTATTCCTCCCCTCTTCAAAACTTTCATTAGAAGAGATCATAGTCAATCTTGAGGTGGAGTAGGGCCTGGCCAAAAGAAAGAACTCAAGAGAGGAAAAACATTAAGGAAAAGTTCAGGAGATTTGCTTTCTTAATGAGAAGCTTCTTTATATCAAAACACCCTATAAACAAAACCAAGAAAAACTAGGAAAAATATTGACTATGTATATCTGGCAAAGTTAATATTATTAATATAATTTACAAATCAGTAAGAAACAGACATTCCAAAATAAAATGAAAAGAAGGTATCAGAGTGTGACACATACACACAAAGTAAAAAAGGCCAAAAACATGAAGAACCACAAGACCACACTAGTACTGGAGAATAGAAACTAAAATAGCAACGAGTATCGTTTTCACTCATCAAATGGGCATTTTAAAAAAATGGTACTGGATATTGATGAAAGTACAAGAGCAGGGTTTTTAAAAAATATACATTTCGGCAATCAATTTTGAGATGTTCTTTCTTGTGTACACACACACACACACACACACACACACATACACGTGCTTTTTTTAATCCTATGAAAACTGAAGGGAAGATAAGGAGGAAGGGGAAAGAAAGTCCATTTTCTTAACCAGGTAAACTTGGTTTAAATACAGCTGATTGCTGCTAACAAGCTATGGTTAACCTCTCAAACTTGTAATCCTCACCTCAAAAGTTGCTAACATTAGAAAAGAAAAACAGGTATATAACTTGTTACTAAAGTACCTGGCACTTTGTGAACATCCAAAAAGTGGCTTATCTTAGTATTCTGCTGTGTCCTCAGAGAGCATGTAGTTTCAACCTTGTGCAAATTAAAATATCTGATTGATAACCTCACTTTTTAAAAACCCGTATCTTTAATATTCTTCTCCACTAATACCATTTCTTCTTCCCTTTTTTATTTCCTCCTTCCTATTTCACATCAGTCCTATCTGCCTCTTGCCCCCTTCTCATTATATTGTTTCTTATGAAACAATATCACTAGTACTCTAAATAGCAATTTTTCAAAACCTAGTTCCAAAGCCACCAGCTTATCAGACTTACCTGAAAGCCACCACTGGGTCCCAAGTCCTCTCCTTCCTCTTGCTTCTTATTTTATTACTATCTGGCTTGAAAATCATATGTCCTTGAGATGCCTCCTAGGCTTCACTGCACCTAAGCCAGTTCATGTTGATCCTGGAAGTCTGTGACATGTTTTTCTGTCAATCTATTTTTTCCTCCAGGCAGAAGCTAATTCTATGTTTCTTATGATGCTTCCTGCATGTTTGTGTTCATCATTCTTGTAAATTAAGTTTATAGCATTTTTTAGTGAGCAAAATAGCTTCTCTTCCCTTCCTCTTCTTTTCTCCTTTCATCTCTGCCACTCCTTTATCTCCACCTCCCTTGAAAATAATTATTAATTATTACTTTTTCTTTTTCTCTGACCTAGTTTGTATTTGCTTTGGGAAAGTAGAATGAATACTTTTACACCTTTACAATATTGAATATACATTTTCTTATTATTTGAAAAACATATGCTGAACACTTTGGCACAACCGAGAAAAGAGCAAGCAGAAAGTGATCACAAAACAAGTTCTGTATTCTTCCTCCCATGATACTTAAGTCGTATGAGCATGGAATTTGGCATTAGGCCAGATTTGAATTCTTTCTCCAATACTATGCATTCTTAGGCAATGCACCTATCTTCTCTGGGCTTTAGCTCCATTGTCTATAATAAAAGAAAATGATCACATCTATATCCAAAGGTGGAAATTAAATGTGTGAAGTATACAAGATACTGTTTACCACAGGGCAGGGGTATGGACACAAACCAACGTGAAGGGAAGGGTTGCTTCCCCTTCCCTTTCCAGGGTCCATTCATCCCTTAGAGCATTTATGATCTAGTTTGTGTGCGTGAGGAGGGGGGAACCAAGAGTTACATAAACAAATGAACACTAAACAAATCAAAATAAATTTATCAAACGTAGCATTTCTTACATGTTATATATTTCTTTTAAAAATTTTTTTCTTTGTTCTAATTAGTTATACATGATAGTAGAATGCATTTATGCATTTTGATAAATCATATATAAATGGAGTATAATTTCTCATTTTTCTGATTATAGATATTGTAGGATCACTTCAGTCATGCAGTCATATATGTATATGAGGTAATAACGTCTGTTTCACTCTACTATCCTTCCTACCTCCATACCCCTTCCCCTCCCTTCACTCCCTTCTACCTAATATAAAGTAACTCTATTCTTCCTTAGCCCCACCACCTTATGGTGAATTAGCATCCACATATCAGAGAAAACATTCAGCTTTGGTTTTTTTGGTTTGGCTTATTTCTCTTAGCATGATATTCTCCAACTCCATCCATTTACCAGCAAATGCCATAATTTCATTCTTCTTTAAAGCTGAGTAATGTTCCATCATATATATATATGTGTGTGTGTATATATATATATATATATATATATATATATATATATATTTATATATATATCACATTTTCTTTATCCATTCATCTGTCAAAGGGCACCTAGGTTGGTTCCATAGTTTAGCTATTGTGAGTTGAGCTGCTATAAACATTGATGTGGTTGCATCACTGTAATATGCTGAGTTTAAGTCCATTGGGTATAAACTGAGGAGTGGGATATGTATTTCTACTAAAGGAACTTTGTGAAGACTCTCATTTAATCCTTATAAGAGGTACTATTGTAATCTCAATTTTAAGATGGAAAAGCTAACATGCCTACAGATCCTGCAGTTAGTAAGAGGCAAAATCTACATAGTCATGTACCAGTGTCCATGCTCACAACTACTGTATCATACTGTTCTCACTCGTGCCTTGCACATAGTGGGAACTCAATAAATATTTTCAAATATCTTTTTTAACTCCTTTGGCCAAAGCTCACATTTCCAAAAAAGCTCTACTTCCATATTCTTTGATCAAAACAGTTGGCTGCTTTACAGAGAGTCTAAAACTCTGATCTATCTGGTGTGAAAGGAGATACAGGAGAACTGGGGTACTTTTTTGGGTGTACCAGGGATTGAACCTAGGGATGCTTAACCACTGAGTCACATCCCCCAGTCACCCTGACCCCTTTGTGTCTTATGACCCAACCCCTTTAAAAAAAAAAATATTTACAGAGTCTCATTGAGTTTCTTCTTTGAACTTGGGATTCTCCTGCCTCAGAATCCAGAGCTGCTGGGATTACAGGCATATGCCACAGTACCTGGTAAACTGGGGTACTTTTTACTGTCATAAATTCGTTTTCCCTAAGGCTAGTGACTCTGCAATAATCAACACTCCAAAGTATGAGGGCAGCTTGTTTTTAAAGGTCCCTCTGAACTCAGCAGTCTCTTTCAGAAAGAGTTCATTTGTGAAGCCTCTTTAATGTTTGTTTTCTCATTTAATTCTCACAACTTTCTTGTGAATAAGTATCATTTATAGACCTAATTTATTCTGATGGAGAAACTGAGATTCAAAATTATTCAGTTCCCCAAAATTAGACACACTGGGACGTGATTTAGGATTTGAATTTTGGATCGTTCAAAGCTGATGATGTTATCATTATCCTACTCTCAGAGATGACAGTATCCATAAGGCTGCGCTGGAAATCTTCCCCTTCTCACCACTGGGTGTAGGCGCCTTGCATGTAAACTCAGATTTCTGACTACTTTATGAACACAGGTGTGTCATGGAAGAATATGAATCTATCTTTAGAAACATCTTGAAGCACTGTGTTCTTAATCAGTAATAAGGAATAACTCCAGCAATAACAGTTTCTCTTAGAACATTCAGAGTAAGTCTTTAGGACACCAAGTTAATAGCTCTGATTTGAGGCTCTGATAAGAGGCAGAGAACATTTAGTTCTAACCAATCTGTAGCTCTATCCATAAAAATTAATGATACCAAAATACTTCAAGATTCAGGCCTCTATAAAAAGATGAATTGTAAAAGCCCTGGACTTCAACTGCATTTAACCCTGCTTCAGTATTATTAACATCTCATCCTTCTGGACAGGTTTTACCTTGAGGGCCCATCAGGACATTCAAGGATGTGACTGGGAGCAGAGTTGGCACCTGTGATGTTGATGTTTCTTATTGAAATCATTAGGGATGCTAACTTTTCTGGAAGTAAACAATTGTACAAGTTTACATTTCAAGCAGAACCCACACTTTATCCAAACAAAAACAAAAACAAAACCCAGAACTGATTCTATTTCAAAGCATATGTTTTATGAGTAAATCATTTAGTTCCAAGGTGAAGATCAAGATAAGAAACCGATTCTGAATTCCTGTTAATTTAGTTGTCACCTATATCTAAACTTAATTTTGACTGGGTTTAGGGTAAATTTACATTGGCTTAGAAAAACCTGTGTTCTTAAGACTTACAACATGGGTCCCTATATGACTCAGGGATCGCTCCGAAAATGATATAGGAAGTCTCAGAACAATTTGTAACCTCAAGTGGGAACTTCATGGACTAATTCACATATTCACTCTGATCCTGTAATGATCAACACAGTGTGACAGATCAGCTCTAATGGGCAGTCACAGATATTCTTTTTTTTAAATATATTTTTTTAGTTTTCAATGGATCTTTTAATTCCATTTATTTATTTATATGTGGTGCTGAGGATTGAACCCAGGGCCTCACAAATGCCAGGCAAGTGCTCTACCACTGAACCACAACTCCAGCCCCACAGATATTCTTGACTTTAAAACAATAAAATGAATATGATGAATTAGTATAGTTTGGTTAACAAAATTTTTCAAATTTGGGATCTCTGATGGCAAAGACTTGGTTCCATAGAAAGTCTCTTTTTTAAAAAAAAAATTTTAGTTGTAGATGGATACCTTTTTTATTTATTTATTTTTATGTGGTGCTGAGGATCAAACCCAGTGCCTCACATATGCCAGGCAAGTGCTCTACCACTGAGTTACAACTCCAGCCCATAAAAAAGTTCTTGATGGTGAAAATTTGAGAATTGCTGTCCCAGAATATAAATTCATAAAATTGGAAAGAACACAGCAGAATGTTTAAAATGTAATATCATTTTAGGAGTGATGTCAACAAGACAGCAGAATACACTTTTCTAATACTAGTTCCCTTGCAGAAACATTAAGTAATTGCAAAAATACCCTTATAAGAATTAAAGAATATAGGTGAGATATGATAGTATCTGGGTAGAGCACAAAAATAAGAAAATGTGCCTTGAAGCAGGTAGGAAGAACAGGTCCCATTACCCACATCACTCCCCACTAAGCCTTCTTCATGGAGAAGGTGAGTACAATGAGCTCTGATCTTCCCCATAGACCCAGTATCATGCTTTCCCAAGTTAACTCCAGTACCCAGCTGGCCTCTATGAATCCAGGCTCTAGGTTGACCCTGCAACCCCCAAGTCCAGGTCAGCCCCCAGATCCCAAGGACTCAAGCTTTACCAATCACCAGGCTGGACCCTGAAGAACCAAGCTTTAGGCTGATATCCAGACAAGGCTTCCAGGCCACCAACACAGACCCCAGCTCCAGGTCGTCCCCAGTGCCAGGCCCTAGCCCGAGCCTGGCACCTGTGCCCCTAGGTTCCAAAGGACACAGAGTCTCCAAGCTTACTCCAATGAACCCAGATTCCAGAATCACCCCCACAAACTCAGGCCTGTAGACTCAGGCTCTAGGCTTACTCTAGCACAGGTTAGCCCACATGGATTCAGGACCTACACCATGAACCCAGTCATCAGCTCTATCCCCATACTTGGACAGCCCCAGTGGAGTCAGGTTTTCTGCTAGCCATAGGCTACAGGTCCAATCCCTGAGATCCAGTCTCTAGGCTTTCCCCTAGGGTCCCAGTTACCAGGAACACCTCAGTGAAGCCCAGTGCTCCACTCCTATAGGCCAGGGTTCAGGACCACATCCATAGATGCAGGTCTCAGGCCCACCTCTGCAGACCCAGGCACTAGGCTAGCCCACTGAGGACCTCACCAAGGGTATCCCCCCAGACAACCCATCCAGAATCATGTTTACTCAGGGAACCACTATGTTACAAAACAAAACACTTACAACTGACCCCAAAGAAACAGAAACCTACATCATCTTAAAGAATCTCAAGAGTTGCAAGAGAATGCAGATAGACAGGTAAATTACATCAGGAAAACAAATCATGAACCAAACTAGAAGTTCTATGAAGTGCTAGAAATCATAAAAAAGAACTGCCACCACCATTGCTACCTCTGAACCAGCTTGTCTAAGTCCCACCACTGTCACTATGCCTCAGGAAGCAGCAGTGTTTACCCGGCCAGTCAGAGACTCCCAACACACTCTGTCCACCCACTTTTATACCCATTACTTATGGCTGCTGCCCCAGCTCCCACTCTATGGAGTCAGTTGGGCTTCACAGTGCAGATGACATTCACAGTCACTGGCGTAGCCATGAGCCCAGCTGTGGGATATATCATAGGTAGCACCTGGAATGGAAATCTGGAGTCAGCCCAGCTTGCTGCGCAGCAGTCCCCTGGCAACCCAACCCCCACAGATGGGGCCCTGCTCCTACAAATACAAGCAGTTTTTAGTTGCTCTAATGATTCAGAGCAGCCTGTCCCTGTGTGAGGGTTTCATAAAGCCCTGAAGCAGTGCAAGTACCTCCAAGGTCTGAGGTCCCTGCCTTGGTGAGGCTGGTGCAGACTCATGGGACAGCTCTGAGATGGCCCAGCTCTGAGATGGCCCAGGCCATAGCCCAGCACTCACTCATACGTCTCACTGAGAACCAGACCATGACATCATAATATACCTGTTTAGCTGGGACTGAGAGTAAGTAAGGAGCTTCTCACTCCGGAGATAACTCAAGACACAAATGTGGAATTAAAATAGTTTATTTTAGAGCACAAACCATAAAAGAACCAAACAGAAACTTAGGTGCTGAATATGATAACAACTATATATAATTTTTATTATTAAAAAATTAGATCATAACTTCTAAGAAAGTGTTTTGGAAGACATAATTCCAAAAGTATTAATCTTTTATGTTTCATGTAATTGAGGTCCTTAACCCCCTTCCTTTTCCTTTTTTCATCTATTTCAGGCTTAATCTTCATCATTTAAGGCTTTTAAGTTCATGGAGGAATGACCAATTGAGACCTAGTCTTGATTGTGGCCTGCAATTTTCAGAAAATTATATCAAACCTGCCAATTGATTGGGATCAATCTGGAAGGGAATACTAAAAGTGTATCCTAAGACATGTCTACAGATTATTATTTAGAAGTTACTCTAAATATGCTTCAACACCTATGGGATTGAGTCAAGTAAAGCTCAAATTATATGCTGGGGATATAACAATGTTAGTCTTCCAGAGCATAGCATGGAAAGTTTATCTCTAATAAAAGGAAAGAAAGAAAGAAAGAAAGAAAGAAAGAAAGAAAGAAAGAAAGAAAGAAAGAAAGAAAGAAAGACACATCAGAAAAAAAAAAGTAATATGTGGTCAGTGTAGAAAAACTAAAAAACAAAACCATAAAAAAATAAATTGCAAGCTATTTCAAGGAAGTTTTTATTTATGTTGGGATACTCTAAAAATATAGATTCCAAGCTTTTATCCTAAACCAACTGTATCAAAATATCTGGAGGAGCCTAGAAATCTACATTTTTAACCAGAATGCCAGGTGACCTAGTGTTCTAGAAAAGACAGGTTAAAACGTAGCCCACAATGCGCAAAGCACCTGTGGAGTGTATCATTCAAGATAAATTGATTGCGAAAAAGTACATTCAAGTTCCTGATGAGTTATCTTGCTGTATAGCTTAATTTAAGTTGACTTGTTTTTGTCATGTGTATTTTTTAAGCTACTTTTTAGATACTTTAGCTCAATAAACTGAAGGAAGTCATCAGAATAAAAAATTGATACACAAATGGTAAAGGATTCTATTGTTATATTATTACTACTATTTTATCTGAGAATGCATGTGAAAAGTTTTATAGTAGTAGAAAGATGTTTTGTTGGAAAAGAATGACACTGAAACTCTTCTAGAACATTTTGAACAAACAGTTTCTAACGTTGTGCAATAGGTTGAAGTATCCTTACATAGAAAGGGGTCATAGGACGAACTTCCTGGCAAGGATAAGACAAGTACATAAACACCAACAATAAGAGGTAAAATAATACATACACTAGAGAAACGAAGCAAAAGAGAAGATGCTCCACATCATAAATGAAATGTGATTAAAAAAAAGAGAGAAAGAGAAAGCGATACCACCACCCATCCATCAAAATAGTTAAAATTCAGAACGTTGACAACCCCAAGTGCTGGTAAAGATGAGGAGCTCATTCTTTGCTGATGGGAATGCTAAATGGTGCAGCCACTTTGGAAGACAGTCTGTCAGTTTCTTAGAAAACAAACATATTCTTAACATACAATCCAGCAATCATACTCCTTGGTATTTACTGGAAGGAATTGAACACTTATATCCACACTAAAACCTTAACATGGATGTTTATAGCAGCTCTATTCTTACTTGCCAAAACCTGGAAGCAACAAAGTCATCCTTTAGTAGGTGAATGATAAACAGCCAGTGGTACATTGAGACCATGGAATATTATTCAGCACCAAAAGATTTGAGTTATCAAGCCATGAAAAGACATGGAGGAAACTTAAATGAATATTGGTAAGTGAAAGAAGCCAGTCTAGAAAGGATATATGTTGTATGATAACAATTTTATGACATTCTGGAAAAGGGAAAACTATGGTGACAGTAAAAATATCAGTGGTTGCCAGGAATTATAGGAAGGGAGGATGAATAGGTGAATCAGAAGGGATTTTTAGGAAAGTGAAACTATTTTGTCTACATGTCATTTCACTTTTTTTCCAACCAAAGAATATACAGCACCAAGATAAACGGTGGACTTTGCATGATTGTGGTGTGTCAATGTAGGTTTATCAGTTGTAACAAATGTACCCCTTTGGTGGGAGGATGTTGATAAGCCAGGCTATCAACATCTCTGCCCCTTCTGCTTAGTTTTCTGCTATCCTGAAACGGTTCTAAAAAAATCAAATCTATAAAAAAGAAGGAGAAATACAAATAATATATAGGGCTTCAAAGAAGAGAAAATTCTGTTAATTATGCATTCATTCATTCAATTAACAGAAACTTTTTTTTGAAATTTCTTGAGTAACTTATTTTCTAGATACTGTGGTAGTGAAGAGAAGGAAAAATTGAAGGCAATTTTTAACTTAAAATTATTATTTGCCAATAATTTCTTCCAGCATCTCAAAGTCATCTGTCCAGATCAGATATGTGAATGTATTATAATGATGATTAATAAATCGAAAAATTTTCATGAAAGATGAATGAATAAAAAAGGTAGACATTTCTTGAGTGCCTACAGAATGTGAAGCACTGTGATGCCTACTTTATAAGCTTTATCTTGGTCAATCCTTACAAACTTCAGTGAGGGAGGTGCTTTTATCCCCAATATTCAGATGAGAAAATTGAGGCTTAGTAGTTGAAATAACTTGTCTAAAGTCACATACAAAATGGTCAGAATTGTACTGAAATTAATTCTAGGGCTGGGGCTGTAGCTCAGTGGCAGAGTGCTTGCCTAGCATGTGTGAGGCACTGGGTTCAATCTTTGGCACCACAAAAAAATAAACATATAAAATAAAGACATGCTGTCCATCTACAACTACAAAAAAAACTTAAAAGAATAAATTAATTATAATAATTCTGCCTTAAGTAAAGACATTGAAGTTTTGGGCTAAGATGTAGCTCAGTGGTAGATCACTTTCTTAATATGTGCAAAGTTCTGGATTCAATTCCCAGTACTGCAAAGAAAAAAGGAAAAGAGAAAGAAAGAAAGAGGAAAAAAAAGTTTTAATGGTGACTGCTCCACAGAAATCAAATAACAAGGATCTCAAGATTTGTTAAAATTTAAAAAATTGTTTTATTGTTTTTAAGAAAGAAAAACAGCTTTGATAGTGAAAACTGTATTTACTAATGGTACAGACTGCCCACCAAAACAAACCACAAAAGAAGAAACTCATTAATGCTCCACCCTTGCTTAGAATCCAAGATTTTTCTCCTAGGATGTGGTTACTCCATATGCATTGATACTTATCTGATAATGAGATATTGGGCCAGGGTTGACTGCCTTGTTCCTTTACTGATTAAATTTATCATCTGTGACTTCATCAGGGAATGTCAAGCCAGTGATTGTTAAGCTTGAGGAAGTATTTATGTTTTTTTTTGTTGTTGTTGTTTTTGTAATTAGCTGACTCCTGGAATTAAGCTACACCACAGAAGTAGACTAGCAGGAGACTCTAATTAATAGCAAATAGAATAGCAAAAAGAGTAACATGTTAAGTGAACAATGGATGATTAAAATTCTGAAATTATCTGTGCTTTAAGAGTGCTAATCCTCCAGGCAAATTTTCATCATTATTCATGAACTCTTTGTATTTAAGATTTGTTGAATTTTTGTGAAGTTTGGACTATCCTTCCCTGAGATAGAAGTGGACTGAAGGGGAAGCACACTCCATGGGGACAATTCCTGAAATAAGGGAATCTTTACTGCTGGACCAAGATGTTGGGAGTGACCAATGAAAAGGCATAACCCAAACTAGAAGAGTCAGATGAGCACAATTAGGAGAAGGCACAGGGTCATGTAAGAAGAAGCAAAGAGAAAGATGACCTGTGAGAGGAAAAGGACGAGGTGAAACAGGTAAAAAGGAAGTCTTGTTTCCAGCTGTCCGGTGGGCAGGATTGCTCTGGCCTCTGGCACTTGCAGGTTGCCCGCCCCCACCCCATCCTTGCTTCACTTTTCTTCCCCACTCCAGGCCCAGGACTTCAGTGACTTTCTACTTCCAGTTAAGTTAGAATGAAGGAAAACTCTGACCAGAGAGCAGAGGCAGGAAGGGAGGTCAAAATATTTATATTCCCCGGACTTGCTTCCTGCTGGGCCACTTCCAACTGATCTAGTCTCTGAACCAAAGTCACAACCCTTCTCAAAACAACCAAATTTATACATCTCTCTCTCTTTCTGGATTCTAAAATTCTCACTCCTCTCGTTCCTTTGGACATAGGTTGTCAACAGCACAGTGCCATTAACCCAAGGTTACTGCACCGTGACTTGTGGGACTCAGAAACCCACCTTTCTAATAGTCTCTCTGTTAGTAAACCTTCCTTAATTTTTAGTGTAGAAACTTGTTTCCTGTTGGGATCTTGACTATTACACTTCTTAATGTTCATTTTTCCCTTCTTTGGAAACAGAGTGCTCATTGTAGCTGGGCCCAAGGCTGCCCAGATTAAAAAACAAAAACAAAATCAAAACCCTATTTTTAAAGTTTCCTGATTAATCGGGTAGGACCACAAATAAGTAAAAATGATATATGATTGTTCTCACACACGTTGTAAGAACATTGTGTGTGTGTATGAACAATCAAATATCATATACTCACACTCTCTCACACACACACACACACATTTTTATTTATTTATTTATTTTAAAAAGGGTCACCCTTCTCTATTCTTGCATTCTGCCATGTGGATGATGATATGATTCCTGGAGCTACAGCATCTAGATTGGAACCTGAGGATTAAAGCCACATACTAAGGATGGTGACATAGAGAGCTACAAGGGACCCAGATCTCTGACAACTTGATGACTTGCCTTAACTACCTATTTCAAGACTTTTTTTGCATGAGAAATACTCTCTGTATTGTGTAAGTTTCTGTTATGTTTGTCTGTTAAGTGCAGTCAAACCAATCCTGAATAATGTATTTCCAGAACTAATATCCTATGCCATGGTAGATACTTGTTTACATAAGCCTTATCACCCCTACTATTTATTATTTTTGTTTGCTTTGTTTTGGTTTTTATTGCCTGTTTCCTCCTACTAGACTCCTTAAGGGCAGGAACTTAGCTTGTTTTATTGTATTCCCATCCCCTAGAACAGAGTTCACCAGGTAGTAGAGACTCAATAAACATTTGCTAAATGAATGAAAAAGTGAGTGAGTGATACCTGAACTGGGAACTGCAGAGGTGGGCACTGCTAGTTGAAGGAGCCACACCAGGGAGTGTAACTCTTGCACTCATTAGTGTGTAATGATAATACGGATATAATCATGCTGCTTCCACTCTCAAGTGGCTATTCAGTCAAGAATGCCTTTCCCCCTGTCCACAAATCACATTCCCACTTGAAGGTAACCCACTGGAAGGTAAGGTTCTAACTTTTTTTTTTAAATATATGTTTTCATTGTAGGTGGACATAATACCTTTATTTTATTTTTTTGTGGTGCTGGGGATTGAACCCAGGACCTCACAAGTGCTAGGCAAGCGCCCTACAGCTCAGCTGCATCCCCAACTCTCTAAGATTCTAACTTAATCATCACTTCTCTGGGAGATTACCCCCAGTCACCACAAGCAGAGTAGATCTTCCTCCCTCCATCCTCCACCCCCACCCCTAGTCTCTCTTTTTCTTTTCCTATCCTGGGTCTCACTATATTACACAGGCTGGTGGGGAACTCCTGGGTTCCAGTGATCTTTCTACCTTAACCTTCTGAGTACTGGGATTATAAGAGCACACTGCCACGCCCAGTTAAAGTTGATCTTTCCTTATTTAACTTTATATCTAATTCTGGGTGGAATTTTAGCATTTGCCACACTGAATTGCAATGAATTCTTTGTATGTCTCCCTCCTTGAGATTCTTAGACCTTGAGGGTGAAGTCTATAACTTATTTATTTTTGTATTTTCAGGACCTAGCTTAATGTCTGGCTCATGATCAGACTCACTAAATGTTTACTGAGTTATTAGCAAGATCTGAGGCTGTGATTTGAATCTCCCAGTGGGAAATAATACATGGATTACATGTTTAAGTGGGGGAAAGTACTATGTTATATAAGAGATTGCAACCTGGAAGCTGATGCTGTCGTTCACACCTGAAATCTTAGGTACTTGGAGGTAGAGGCCAGAGGACTGAGAGTTCAGGGCCAGCCTGGACAACTTAGCAAGACCCTGTCTTAAATAATAAAATAAAAAGGACTGGGGATGTAGCTTGGTAGTAGAGTATGCCCCTTGGTTTAATACCTAGTATGGCCAGAAAAAAAAAAAAAAGAGAGAGAGAGACAACCTGAATCCATTTTCAATCTTAAAACTTCCTACCCAATGTTGAAGTATCTTTGAACATCCAGTCCCTCATTTCTGATGACCATAAAGGGCTGTTGTGAGGATCAGGTCAACAGTTGTGAGCAAAAATAATTTTTGTAACCTAAACTGTTAGGTAGGTTTCACAAAAGAACAAATTTAAAAACAGTTTTTTTTTTTTTTTGGGGGGGGTGCTGGGGATTGAACCCAAGGCCTGTGCTTACAAGACAAGCACTCTACCAACTGAGCTATCTCCCCAGCCCCAGTTTTTTGTTTTTAAGAAGATAATTCCCAGGAAATTCTCCCAGTTCTCTCAACGCAAAGATAACTGCTGTGATTTAGATCTGTCCTCCTGAGTCTTTGAAAGAGCTGGGGTATGTATGGAAGTTTGAAGCCCCTCATCTGGAATCAGTCTTCTAGTCTCTGAAATAGCTCATCATAGAAATCCATATGTTGTATTTAGGGTCGATATTTGTAAGAAGACCTTTCCTTGCCCCTAGAGAATTCCACACTAAATTGCAATCAAAATCTGAGGCCTCCTCAGGCTTGAAACTTGGGTGAAATGGTTCCAGCATGTGGAAAATTCCTTCTGTCAGCTCTTAGAATTGAGCTCTTTCTTAGTATGGTGAGAAACAGTGTAATAGTCATTTTGTTAATCTCTGGTCCTTTGAATCTCACCTTGATTTACTCCAGTAGGCCGAAGAATGTAGTGTCTGAGCCAGTAGGGGAGTCGTAGGAAAGGTGGAAGAAGGGGCAGGGAAGGGATGGTCTTGAAAGAAATGCCTTCTAATTGGCTACCCTTAGAACTCAGGCTGTTTTCTTGGGCCTCACCTAGAGCTATACTTAGGATCAAATGGAATGATGGGATCATTAACTCAGTCCTGGAATGCAGTCTAACAGCACTGATGGGGTGACTGCTGAAGTCTGATTCCTCTGAACTGGCTGCACACAGAGGGCCCACAATATTTTGCAAGTTTCTCCAGGGTTCGCACTGCTTCTGTTCTCATGATAGTTGTGACTACCTTTCTCCATGACCTTAAGGAGCCTAAAATCTCATGTCAGGTTTTTGGATTGGCAAGGCTTCCTTTTGAGCTCACAGGTGCCTCAAAGTGCAACAACTGCAGCCTTCAGATTTTCAGACTTCTACATCTGCTCCATTCCTGTCTTCCACCATATACTGCACATTCAGTCTTGCTTCCTTGTCTTTGCCTCCACCATTGCCTTTACCTGAAATGCCCTTCTCTTGTTTATCTTAAATATGCTTCTGTACCAGTTCTCAAAAGCCACCTTGATATAGTGCAACTTCTCTCAAACTCCCCCTTATATATAGTAGGCATTGTGTTAGACAATGGGGACATGGAAGTTAATGATATGCATACATGGTTCCTAATTTCCTTTAGTTTATGTTCGTGGAAGGTAAGAAAACTAACCCAATATAATGTAATCAGATTTATCAGAAAACATTATGGAAATATAGATATCTGGGAGGGTTTAGGGCAATTTATTTATTTTCTATGAAACTATCTTGAACTACCTATACCCACATTATATATATATATATATATATATAATATATATATATATTTATATTTCCTGGAACCCTTCCTATGCTTGGAGTCCTTAACATAGTTCATGTTATTTTTGTCTCACAACCAGATTGATTCTTGAGATTAAAAATCATAGTCTTTTGTATTTCATCCCCAGCACATAACATCTGATAATACTTATCTGGTTTAATTGTTGGTTGCTTGATCTGAAGTAGAATGGGACTGGAGCAAGAGCTTGGGTTAGGGAATCAGGAAACATTGAATTTTAATTTTAGTAACGACATTTGTTAGTGGTCAACTTTGGCCTCACCATTAGCCTCTCTGAATCTCAGTTGTTCTTTCTAAAATGAAGAACATCTTTCTCATGTGTGTGTGTTTTTTTTTTAATTTAGTTAGATTATTTAAGTGAAATGCCTGGTTTTAAAGTAAATTCTTTTTCCTTCTTCCTCCTCCTCTTTCTAAGAGGCATACTGGGGAAAGTATGATCCTATGTACCTCTCTACAGCAAAAGTGACTAAATTTCTTTAAAATGAAAAATGTGAACCCAACCTTTGAAAAACTATTTTTCTGATTTGTGAATTCTTTCATATGGAAAGTCTTGCAAAAGCATAAACATTAAATCACATTAGTGCTTTATATAATTTCAAGGTTGTAAGCTCCAGGAGAGCATGGCTTCTGTCTTGTTCATCATTGTAACAGTTGTTAACACAGTGATTCTATAAATATCTTAGAAAAGAATGGATAAATTCGCAGTAATAAATTTATATATCTATCCAAGTGCAGTGGCACATACTTGGAATCCCAGTGACTGAGATAGGAGGATTGAAAGTTCAAGGTCAACCTCAACAACTTCGGGAGATTCTGTCCTCAAACAAAAAATTCAAAAAAGGGCTGGGGATGTAGCTCAGTGATAAAGCTCATCAGGGTTCAATCCTCAGTTAACTTCACCCCCGCTCCAAAAAAAAAAAAAAAAAAAAAATATATATATATATATATATATAAATTCACAAAAATAGTTTCAAAATATCTTAATATATGAAATTTGGGCTGTCTTAAAATATTCAGAGCAAAATTTTATACTTCTGGCTCCAATCTGACTGCCTGTGGCACAAACCATGAGCTTAATGGAACTTGATTGAGGGTGATTGGTAGTAAGATTCCATACTGAAAGCATCATCCCCTGTCAGTGAAGTGGGACAGCTGCAAGCAGCATGGGGCCAGAAATGGCAGTTTCACACTAAGGTTAAAAATGCCTTAAAATATTGATTTTAGAATGGGAAGAGTTACATATATCTAGTCAGCTGAAAAAAAGTGAGACTTGACCCAGTTGGCAGGGGACAGATTCTTCTAGTTTTCAAAATGTTTTTATACACATCCCATTATCTGATCCTACAATAACTGTGTAGATTAGTTAATTCAGTAACATTTGAGCATATATTGGTTCCAGACATTGTGCTTAGCCCTATAAGACACGAATATGAATGCCATTGTTCTTTCTTTACTATCACAATAGTAATGACCATGTATTGGGATCTTCTACTCAGGCACTATAATTTCTTTTTTTTTTTCTTTCATTTTTACTGTATTATCACATTCAATCCTCAAAATAAACCTATGAATTTTTTTCTATTTACTTGTTTTAGACATTAAAAAAATAATGCTTAGAGAGTTAATTACTTGTCACAATCACGTGGTTAACACATGGTTAGCACATAAATTAAAAAGTAAGATGTGGGACTCTAATCTGAATTTATCTGATTCCAAAGTCCTTGTTTTCTTAACAAGTTACTAAAATACGTTAGTAAATAATTTGACTAGCAGTTGCTCACTGCTAGAAATGTGTCAAATTCTACATGAAATTAAATAGGATGGATGTTAATAGGATGTAAGTTTAGAATTTTAAAGGTATTTACTAAATAAATAGGCATTCTTTATATTGACTTTTTTGGCAAGCCACTTGGCATTATACATTAAAATTTGAAATGCTTATCCCTTGAGCTGGCAATTCTATTTTAGTAAGTATTAAATAACTCTAAGTACTCAAATGCAATGCTTTACTTTGTGTTCTTCCTCAAATGGTCCCTGAAATGAAACATTGAATGATTTTTTTTTCTTTTTGCATAGAGACCCCAGAATCATTGGAGTGAATTTAGAGAGGGAAGGGAAGAAAGACCATACAAGGTGGAAAATTAATCAGCAGGTCACTATTATGAACAAGGGTGTGTGGGTGGGTGGAGGGTTCGATCATATTCAGGGAGATTATATAAAATTTGTCTCAGACCTGTCATACTCAACTAAGCTGGAGTAGTCATCCTCATATTCCTATCCATCACTGGACAGGGGGCTGCTAGAAAGAGGGGGTGTTAATGCCCTGTACACATGTGGACTGAGCTCCTTCTCTCAATGAGAAAACCTAAGGTGGAGCCACAGATGGTTGAAGAAAGGAGAATCAAGTGTTTAAGGAAACAGTAACTGCCAAGGGAGTTTTGGTGGGGCACTGGCAACATCTGTGGTACTATATTAATGTAAAAAGGTGTTAAATGAGTCATCATTTACAATAGTGAAACCTATAAACAACCTAAATATACTTCAGAAGGTAGGTATGGTTCAAGGTTGCCTGAACATCCTACCACCAAGAGACATGATTACTACTAAGCTTTTTCAATGACTTAAAACCAGAGGTGCCTAACCTCATCTGGAAGGTCAGGAAAGCATCTTGGGGAAAGATCTGCTGTGAAAGATTGAATCATTGTTACGAGTGATCTTCCTGTACTAGAATTCTATATCCTTGTCCTTTTCATATAACTCACACTAGAGGAGGCGCAGGACACCTCCCCTCCTCCCAACTAATGATGTGTTTGGCCTTGTAACTTGTTTTGACCAGTGAGATATGGGCCAAGTTGGCAAATGTGCCAGTTCCAGGCCAAGACCTCAAGGGGCATCTTAAGTTTCTACTTACTCCCTTGGACTCTGATGACCCTTCATAAGAATAACTTGTCCCAGGTAGCCACTGGTCTAAGGAGAATGAGGAAGTGTGGGGAGCACCTTGACCCTAATCAGCAGCTGGACTCAAGCCCAACAGATTCCAGCCAAGCCCAGCAGAGCCACAGCCAACCACAGAGCCAGCAGAGATGAAGTAATTACTTGTTGCTATAAGCTCCTGGGAGTTTAAAGTTGATTGATAAGGAACAAAAACTTTCAAGCCAAAAAAAAAAAAAAACAACAAAACTTTCAAGCCAATAGTTAACATAAAACCTTTTTTAAAGGTTTATGCTGATCTGGGTTTATGAAATTTTGTAATTCACTTCAGATTTCTTCAGTTGACTGATTAAGCAGCTCACCTATTACTGCCTGATCGAATTAGACATTATTTTTAGATTCATGTTTGCCTATCTCCACAATTGTCATGATCATTCTAATAAAAATATTTGAAGTAACTGCAATAATTAGGATGTTTGGATTTTGTGTATTTAGTTTTAAGGCAGTTTAATAACGTGTGTGCATTCAGAATAAAGATTTTTCAATTTTTTTTTACATTTTTGTATTATTAAAAAACATTTAAAATAAGGATTTTTATATCAGATAGGAAGACCCCATGTATAGTTTATTAAACATCTTCCAGGCATGTGGAAAGCATGCGTGTGTGTGTGTGTGTGTATGTGTGTGTATGTGTGTGAAATAAACACACCTAATATATAATCTCTTTAAAAACAAATTTAATTTGATTAGTTAATATTTTCATAAGGCAAAAAGATTTTTTTTGTTTTTGTTTTGGTACTAGGGATTTATCCCAGGAGCACTTTACCATTGAGCTACATCCCCAACACTTTTTATTTTTTTATTTTGAGAGAGGCTCTTGCTAAGCTGCTTAGGGCCTTGCAATGTTGCTGAGGCTGGCTTTGAACTTGCAATTCTCCTGCCTCAGCCTCCCAAATCACTGGTATTACAGGCCTGCACTACTTGCAACTGGCTTCATAAGGTAGAAAGTTTGAAAGGCAAGAAAGGGAATGAAGTGAAAAGATTTCTTCTTACCTTGTTTCCAGGTTGCCTTGTCCAGAAGTCATTGTTACCAATTTTTTTGATTTGTTTTGTTTTGAATATTCTTCCAATGATATTACATTTATATACAAAAACACACATTTATATGTAATCTTTATCCTGATTTTTAAGAAACTAACGTAGTACTAGAATACTATCTACAGGGTCTGTACCTTAATTTTATTTTATTTTTCACTTAAAAATAAATCTTGAAGATTGTTCAATAACAGCACATAAAGAGCTTCCTCCTTCTTTTAAAAAAGACACATAGTATTCCAGTGCAATAGTTCTTAAAGTGACAGGGGTCTTGACGTCATAATTATTTTTATAATAATACTAGGATTTTTTCATTTTAACTTCTCTCACTAGAGTACAATGGAATTTCCCAGAGGCTATGTGACCTGTGTTGTTGTAGCAGAGTAAACACAAAAACAGACCTGAGAATCCTATTAGGCCAGAGAGTAAAGAGATTTGCAAAACATAAACTATGTTATTTTTTCATTTATTTTCTGGTGTTTCGGAAAATATAATTATTATTTCCAAAAAGTGTTATTTATATTAACATCTAAACAATTTGTTTTTTAAATGAATATTTCTCTAATGTCCAAAATGATAAATATTGATAAGTGTAGTTCACATAAACTAAGCCTATTGGGGTTCTTAATATTGTTTGAGTGTAACATGGTCCTGAAACTAGAATTGAGAACTACTGTTCAATTATATAGATGTGTTATGATTTAATTTGTCCTTTACAATTGACATGTACATTGTTTTCAGTTTGTTTTTACTTGAAACCACACTGAAATCAATAACCTTCTTTGCACTTTATTTCCCAGTTTGAGTAAATGTGTTTTGTGTTTTTAGAAATGGAGTTGCTTGGTAAGATATACCATGGTAAGGTCTCTCAATGGCATATATCATCACGTTCCATCCTTGTAAAAACCTTATAGGGTGAGAGATGTCATTATTTCCTTTTTACATATGAGAAAACAGCTTACAGAAGTTAAAGTTCCAAAGAGTCATGAGGCTAAGCAGCTGCTATAGTGATAGGGTGAAATCATTTATCAGACTCCACACTTTGAATCACTATTCTCAGTTATGGTTTCTTCCTGCAGTATATTATAGTCTCTTCCATTTAAGAATATCTGATAAGAGACTCTATTCTTGCCTTGACGTAGGTTATTTTCTGACATAAAACAATCCTGGAGTAAGGTAGATGAATTGGGCCTTCTGAACAAAAGTCAGTATCAGAAAATAAAAGACTATTCTTATTCTAGGTAATTCTTTTTTTTTTTTTTTTTTCTGTATTGGGGAGTTAATCCAGGGGTGCTTAACCACCGAGTCACATCCCCATATACCCAGTCCTTTTTTTCTATTTTATTTAGAAACAGGGTCTCACTGAGTTACTTAGGGCCTCACTATTGCTGAGATTGGCTTTGAACTCGTGATTCTCCTGCCTCAGGCTCCTGAGCCGATGAGATTATAGGCGTGCACCACCAAACCTGGCTATTAAGTAATTCTTTTTTTTTCATTTGCATATTCATAAGTAATTCTTAATTACTTAAGTAATTAAAAATTAAATTTGTTTTTTTAAAAGAGATTTTATAAATATATATATGTGTACATATGTATGTGTGCGTGCCTACTTGATTTTACACACACACACACATATATATAAAATGCATGCTTTCCACATGCCTGGAAGATGCTCAGTAAGTTATACATGGAGCCTTTCTACTCCGAGATAAACTGATTTTTTTTTAAAAACTTTCTTTTAACAATATAAAAAAATGTAAACTTAATTAATTCTTAAGTTCTTATTTTGACTCACAAGAATTTCAGCAACCAGTTTGAGAAATGAATTCTAGAATATGAGGCAGTTAAACAATTTCACACAATTTTCATTTTTCAGAATAAACTTTATAACCAAATCATGTGTCAAATATGATATTTGATAAACAAAAGAACAAAAACAAAAATAACATTCAAACCATGTCAGCCATGTAAAATGAACTCAACAACCTTGAAAAAAAACCCACAAAATAATAAAGTAACATGTCATGATGTATATGCACTTTTTTATCTTATCCCTGAAACTTCTATTGCACTGCTATTCTTAACTAAGCAATGTTAGTTTTTACTTGGGCACACGAAGCAGACAGTCCTAATATTTTTCAAGAAATCTAATATATTTTATACTAAACCTGATATTGTAAGATTTTTTTATACAAAAATGTTGCCACTACCCCTTAAAAATCCTTCCAAAGACTCCTATTTCCCGCATGATAAAGCTCAAAGGAGGTTGCTGTGATAGGTTTTTCTCATCCTTTCTCCTACACATCTTTTGATGTGCTTTGAAATACTTGTAGATCTCTGATATCTAGTTCCTTCTTTGAATAGGTCTCTTTGTGGGGTTTTTTTTTTTTTTTTCTTTTTCTCATTTGAGAGGCCGGGGATTCGAACTGGGGTCCTTGCGCATGCTAGATGAGTGCTCTCCAAAAGGAGCTATTTCTTCAGCCCTGAATGGGTTTCTTTGAATAGGCGGATACATAGTGAAACTAATGAAACCTCACTTACATGGGTCACATAGTTTTATATTTGTAACTTTGTGGTCTTTTTCTTAGAGGTCTTCCAAATTATACGTACTTTGGGCCCCCCAAAACTTAGATCCTCCTCTATCTTTTTACCTGGAATTCCCATTTCTTCTTTTATCTAGTTACTCCTGTTCACTATTTTGAAATTTGTGAACAGTCATCTCTTCAAGAAAGGGGTCCTGAACCATTCCCAGTCTGATTTAGAAGCCTCTTTCATGTTCCCAGTCTATACTACTATCATGACTGTTATCAAACTGCAGTGATTATTGGTTTAATTGCTTAGCTAACCCAGTAACCCATGAGCTCCTGGAGAGCATAATCCAGTTGAATGAATGATGAACAGAAACAGTTTTGCTCCCAAGCACATTTTTTTCAGATTCTCTTTCTCTTCATATATATTTTTCCAAAGAATAATATAAAATAACATGCATTTTACATAATTTGTTATGAAATATTTGGAAAGTTTTCTATTAGTTTGGTTTTTCTATTCCATATTTCTGAGAGACAGAGAGAGAACTTAAGCAGAGAATAATATATATTATTATATAATATGAAATGTCTGTTAAAATCATATTTTGGAGGTCTTCTATAGTATTCATTTGTGGTTATATTTAGAAGGAGAGTCAATGGTTGAGATAAACATATGGGAGCAAAACTTAAGACAAAGAAATGCTGTCCGTTAAGTTCTATTTTCCTAAAAGCAAGTGAAAAGATTGTTGGCAAAATGTAATTTTTAAGCTTTACAACTATGAACTGGTTTTGGGAAGACGGTTGTTACACTATTTGAACTGTGAGCCAGACTCCCTTCCTGATAATCTCTCTTTAAACTTCATAACGTTAAGTTCAGCTTTTGCCCTAGCTTTTCAACTAATGCTGTATTGACTTATCTGAGTTGGTGGGATATTACAGTGGACAAGCAAGATGAGACCAAAATCAGAAGGTTAGCAATAGTACATGCAAATACTACATATCTACTACATGCCAATTTTATAGCTTCATTTATAGCCAACACTAGAATTTCTTCTTTCTTATCTTAGTTATATTTCTAAGCCACAAACTTTAAAAACGAATACTTTAATTATATAGCATTAGGACTATTCATGAAAGAATGTTTATGTGCATGAAAGGATATCCATGATACCTGGAGTTTAAAAGTTTAAAGAGCAACTTATGATATATATATATATTTTTTTTTATGATAACAGATATATATACAGTTTATGATATATATACATGTATATAGTATCTCTCCATATATTCCTTTTTGTGTGCGTGTGTGTGGTACTGGCAATTGAACCCAGGTGTACTCATCACCGAGTCACATCCCCAGCCCTTTTTATATTTTATTTTGAGATGAGATCTTGCTGAATTATCCAGGCTGACCTCAAACTTGTGATCCTCCTGCTTAGTATCCAGATTTGTTGGGATTACAGGTATATGCCACCACAGCTGACATATATCTCCATTAAAAAAATTTAAAAAAATAAGATGTACAAGTTGCATTTGTGTGTATGTTCACTAAAAAGGCATGGAAGAGCCAGGTGCAGTGGTGCATGCCTGTAATTCCAGCCACTGGGGAGGTTGAGGATCTCGAGTTCAAGCCAGTTTCAGCAATTTAGTTAATAAGGTCCTAAGTAACTTAGTGAGATCCTGTCTCAAAATAAAATATAAAAGGGATGTGGCTCAGTGGTTATGCACCCCTGGGTTCAATTCCTGGTATTAAAAGAAAAAAAAAAAAAAAACAAAAAAAGGCCTGGAAGAATACACAATAAATTGTGAACTGTGGTTACCTTGTCTGCTAAGTGCAGAGAGCAATTTTTCAGTTTTTAACTTATGTACTCATATTTTGAATTCTTTAAGCATGAATTACTTTTTTGCTATAAAACATAAACAATGAATAATATTTAAATCAGAAAAGGACTTGTACATGTTTTCAGCAAGAATATGTACATATTTATGTAATACATAAATATTATTCCTGAATATTATTCTCACACTCAGGATTTGCATGTTAAAGGAAAAATTCTACCTGCAGGTAGTGCTAGATAACTATTTGTTTTTAAAAGGACTGCTTTTTAATTCTTATTCCTTTATTTCCTTTCTACTCTCTGTGTTTATTATACACATTTCAGTTTTTATGATGACATCACAAATTTACATCACAAGAGTGCATGTTTGCCCAGAACAGAAGTTTTAGGAGGAATTAACTCCTCTTCTAAACATTCTGTAAAACAAGGAAGGGTGTAGTTATTTTGCTCAAAAACAATGGAAAGTCTTTGTGTTTCTGTGGAAACACAATAAGTGGACTCGATTTTTGAAAATACCTCTGGATATTATTCCACGAGATTATAATTGGACTATTAATTTCATCAATGCAGGCCCAAGGAGTTATGTTCGCCACTGCACCTAGCATAGAGATAGGCGGATAACTGGGGCTTAATGTTGATGGCAAGTCAATCAATTGTATATTCTGATTAAAGAACTGGTGCTGAAAACACACAGGAGAGGTTTTGTGCATTCATTCACAGATTTGTGTTGTCTTGAATATTTAAAGATAAAACACTGTTGTTACACTATAGCAAACAATTTGGTTGCAAGTCACTCAAAGTTTTCCACATTCTTTGTGGGTATATAGATTCGTCAATTTATTTATGAAGATATATTAATTGCTAACTGTATAATATGGGAGGGATACAATAGAAACCAAATTGGAGCTTCAAAAATGTTTAATTTTTTAGAAGTCCATTTTGTTGTTAAAAGGGTATAACAAATGAAAGGAAGTTTAAAAAAAAAAAAAAAAACCCTCAAAGTTTAGTGACTAATTTGTATTTATATTGCAAGGAAAGCATCAAACTATTTTACCCAGGCTGTTTCCCTCCTGAAATATAGGAACTTTGAATTTTATTTAATTTTAACAATGTCCATTATAACTACATTATCAATACTAACACCAGGATGCAATTATTGAAATCATAAATACATATTCAGCAATATTTCTTAGCTTAGTCTAATGAGAAGACAAGTTCTCCTCCCCAGGTTTTACTTCACTTATATAATATCATACTAGAAACAAATGAAAGGCTGCACGTTGGTGCACTCATGTAATCCCAATCGCTAAAGGCTAAGGCAGGAGGATCATCAAGTTCCAAGCCAGTCTCAGTAAGTTAGTGAGACCCTATCTCAAATTAAAAAGTAAAAAGGACTGACTGGGGACTTAGTTCAGTGGTGAAGCTCCCCTGGGTTCAATCCCCAGTACCAACAAAACAAAATGAAAAACATAAAAGTAGAAACTTAACCTTGGGGTATATTTTAATTATGTGCTGTTTAATATGTATCAGTCATATCGCAATAAAGCTGCCCCCCAAAAACGAAAGAAATGAAAATGTTACTTTATACGGACAAATAAAGAGCAAGTGTCTTCTGGGTAGCAACAAAGTATCTCCACAGTGCGTAGTACTAAAAGGGCGATGGTGAAGCAGATTTTATGTAATTATTAATCTTTTTAGCCTATTTTTAGGCTAATATGTCTATTTATTGATAAAACAACATTTATTTTATTGGGTTATGCCGCAGCTCCACCGTAGAACCATTTGAATGCTTTGTGTATTTTGAAAACATGATTGAATCCCAGTCTTCAAAGAGATCTTAGAAAACTGAGAAAAGGTTCGCGAAAGTTGAACATGTACAGGCACACTGTATATATATATTTTCCATGTGCACCAAATAAGGCTATTTTGCAGTGTAGAACATTTAGACGGAGCAGTTATTAGGCTAGGGATTGGGTGTGGCTGTTGTGATACCGTTTCTAGAGATCTGAGTGGGTTCCCCAACGATCTCCAAACCTCTAGGGAAAATGCTTTCACACGAAACCTCTAAATAAAGGCATTTTTTTCTTGGGGATTTAATTCTAGCAAGCAGAATAGCTGTTTTTGTGAGTGTGGGAAGCTGCTCTCTAGTGACTCTTCCCTTGGTTCCGGGGTAAACTGGGCGCCTCCCTCCCCCTTCTTAGTTCTCGCAGGAACAGAAGGCCCCGCGTTGGACCCGCCCAGGCACTGGGAGCACCTGAGACGAAGGCGACGTGGGGGTGCCAAGGCCCAAGAGCTTCGCTCCCCCAGCGCCTCCCGGGCCCGTACTGTCTGGACAGGCGGGAGGGAGGATGATTGACTGAGCCGCTCAGTGGCTGCGGGACTGCAGGGAGGGACGATAAAGAGACGGCTAAGCTTTCATCTTAAACTGGTTGGGTTGGTCCTCCGGAACTGCCTTCCCCAGCCCTATTGGCTTCTCGGAATGTGTTGTTATGGTAACAAATGACCGAACAGTCCCTTACGAATCGGCCAATGAGAAGCGCGGTCTTTTCCACCGCACCTCTGAGCAGTAGGTGTTGCGAAAGCCCCGGCCCGGGCCGGAGAAGAAGGCGGTGCCAGAACGTCCTGCGGAAGGGACGGGGGCGGGGCTTGTGACGTTTCCGGGCGAGCCAATCCCTTTTGGTTTTATCAACGGCCCCGCCCTTTTACCGCACATTTCCCCTCCCCTAGTTCATTTCGCACGACGCAGCGGTTGGGAACAGAGACATTTTCGGAGCTGGAGCCGCCACTGCCGCCGCCATTTTGTGTCTGTGGAGAAAGAAGCTTCTGTGGCGGCTGGAAGTGGACGGAGATCACCCGTGAGACGGCGGCGTTTCATACCCGAGGTTTCCCCTGTGTCGTCCCCCAACCCCCCTCCGCGGTCAGCATGTGTTGAAGCCGGAGCCGCGAGTGACCCGGGGAGAGGAAGAGGAGTCGGAAGGGAGGCGGGGTATCGAAAGCGGCTTCAGCTTCAGCTGCGGCGGACCTCGGAGGGGGGCCGCGGCGCAATGTCAGAGCAGACGCCGGCGGAGGCCGGTGCTGCGGGGGCCCGGGAGGACGCCTGTCGGGATTATCAGTCATCGCTCGAAGACCTGACCTTCAATAGCAAACCGCACATCAATATGCTGACCATTCTAGCCGAGGAGAACCTGCCCTTCGCCAAGGAGATCGTCTCTCTCATCGAGGCCCAAACCGCCAAGGTTTTTATACACCCCGCAGCCTCCTATTCTTCTAATACTCCCTGATTTTAGTGTCAGCCTCATCCCAGGTCTCGCTTCCATCCAAAGGGGGACGATGTTCCTCCTCTCCAACCCCCCCCCCCCCCCAAACTCAGGCTCGGTCCTTGGCCCAGGCTTCGAGCGTGGGCCTCTGGAGGGAGGGAGCGGGGAGGGTAAGGGTGGAGCCCCGTTTCCGCTTACCAGCTCCCGCTTAGGCCACCGCATTGTATACCCCGACACGCACACGCTGTGAATAGAGCCCTTTCGGGTGGGGGAGACTTAAAGGCAGTTGGTGGTTTGGGGAAGTAAGAGTTAAAGCAAATAATTCTAAGCCCCTGGGAAGGTGGGGAGTGGCTCTCCCGTTTCCCTCTACTACCCTTTTGGGTAATTGTGCTCTGTGGGTTGGAAGGAGGTGAAGGGGGACCTGGGAGCGAGCTGTTGGTGGGTGGGTATAGGGCATTGGCCCCGAGTGGAGCAGCGGCCTGTTAGGAGCCCAACATGGCGCCTGAAAAGCACATGATGCGAAAGGGAAGAGAGGAGAATCCATTCCCTGCCAGCCAGGCAGCTGCTCACACCCGTCAGCCCCATTTTGGGGTGGGGGCGGCTAGATAAAACTTTTATTCTCCTATCGGAGGGTCTAATTTGCCCCCAAATATGGGAAATTGGGCTGAGGGTGGGGTTTGGGTGGTGGGGGGGAAGAGATCTTAATCCAACCTGTAGGTGGAGAACTGGCCCAGTGGGTACAGGCACTTGTAGTCTCTGAAAAGTTCAGTCCCTCCTCCTCTTCCTTTTCTCTTTTTTCTCCCTTCACTGATAATGAAGGCGTGCTTTTCTTTACCCCTTGACAGAAGTGGTCCTCTGCCACCTTAAATATTTCCCTGTAGTCTTCCTCTTCTGTGGATTCATGTGGGAGTGATATGTCATTTAAGTTACTGTTAAACTTAGTTAATTATGAGTTTTAATAGCTTCCCAGTACTACTTTTTAAGTTATTTTTCAAGCTTGTATTTACGGTTTAGTTTTTTCTAGTTGTTAGTGTTTGCATTGATCAGGATGAGCCTCCTTTTAGCAGAGTGAACCCCTTTTAAAAGGCCACTTTAACAACAACCACCAATATATATTGTTTAGAGACGGTTTCTGTCTAGTGTAAAACTGAGTGGTCTGACTAATAAATGGTTTTGAAATGTGTGACTGGTATTATAAAATTTGTGAATAAAACATATAAAATATGTATTTGTCTTTTTTATTTACCTTTGTAAGGTGTAGAATTTGTTTCCAAGACTTATTTTTATCTACGTGGTTGTGTGTTTTAAACAAAAGTCTTTAAGTGACTTGGGTTCATTCTTCTTTAGGTTCCATCCACTCTTTTGGGTAAATCTGTTCACAAGATACACGGTTTCAGGGTCCTTTCATACCTTAATTTAAAGTGGAAAAAAGCAAGGTTTATTAAGGACTCAACAAGTTTATTCTGTTCATTTTGACAGTTAAAATACAAGTTTTCATTCACCTTTTTCTGTGAATGTGTGAAACAGCTATTCTGTTTTTAAAATGTGAGATTTAGAGAGGAAACTTCATTCCTGTATTCAACATCCTTTTTATTGTTACCACAAACATTTTGAACATAAAAAGTTAGTTTTTGCCCTTTTGAAGGCTTAAACTTGACAAGGACTTAAAAGCACCTCCCATTTTTCAGAAAATAACAATTTTTTAAATCTAATTAACTTTTATTTTGGGCATTAATATTCCACAGCACCTAATATTTAGCAGCTCAGGTTGTCACTCAAAGAACAGTTTCCTTGCTGGTTTTTAATGGATCCAGAAGAACTTCAAGAGCTGAAAACTAAATGCTGAATGTAGTAACCACATAAAACTTGTATTTGTGTATTCGCTACACAGAGTGGTGAAAATAGGTGGACTGTTTGCTGGTAAAAAGCTGAAATTTTTTGGGCACACATTTCCTGGTTATTTTTGTAAAGCCAGACCAAGGAAAAGACGCCAAAATCACTTTGGGGAAACTCTTGATACGGGTTGGGGTTGAGGGTGGTGGGAGGGTTTTGTCATTTGGTAGCAAACTGGCTTGGTTTTGTGTTTCTGGAGGTGAATGTTTGTGTCCTTATTTAGTATTTCAGCATTACTGAACGTAAGGATTCACACCTAATTTGACTCCCCATAAGGTAGAAGTAGTGAAAAAGAATATTACATATAAGGACTTCACTTGCACAATAAAATATTGGCCTACTGAACAGATTTTGGTGTGAAGAGAGCCTATTTATCTTCATAAGTACAATAATGACTTAAATGGTGTAAAACAAGACATGGTAAGGTAAAGACACAGCAATAAAGCATTTGACATGTTGGTACTTGTTTGCCCACATGCAGTGGCCTTGTGAACCCTTTTATTAGATAGCTCCTTAAAAGAAATTTGTCATAGAAAGTTATTCAAAGGTTTCTTTAGCCAACTTTGGGTTGTAAAGGTGTTATCAGAAGCAAGAGCATTTCCACACACTTGTATGGGCAATTGGTTTTGTGAAAAGTATAGCATTGTGTACTTCAGAACTGCCCTAGCTGCAGGTAGCTATGGGTAAGTGTTGTTGAGTGTTAAGATTCCTATACACGTGGGGTGGGGGAAATGGGAATAACCTAAGTTTTGTGTTTGGATTTTAAAATCATGGATGCTCCTGTGGAGTGAGTTTAACACTTAGTTTATATGGTATGTCTTAATGCTCCTCAACAAGTCTGTGAACCTGCTGATGCTTTCTGGAAGCTTGCTGTGCCTTCTAAAAGCCAGTGGTGGGTAGGCATTACAGTTGAACTCTGGGGCAACATTACATTGGAAAGGGCTACCTTTATCAGCATCACCACACTGGCTCTGCACAAATTTAGAGCCCCTGGTTTGTGCATGTCAGAGGAAAAATATTTCGACGGCGAGTCCATGCTGTGAAGAAAATCTTCAGGACAAATCCAGTTTCCAGAGTCAAGTTCAACCCGATTTACATGACTCAGCGGCTGCTCCATCCAGTTTTTCTTGTATCAGTAACAAACTTGCAACTTCCTGCAAGTTCCTGTGCAAGTTTATGTGACTTGCCATTAACTTCATGTGTGAAGTGTATTTAGTTTCTTTTGTTCATTTGGATTATAGATAAGTATTCCTAATGATTTTACAGGTAACAAAAACTTCAGAGACTTTAACATATAAAATATGCCTATGAAATTAGGGTTTCTACCAGAGGACTTTGTTAAATCTAGGCACACCATTATAAGTTAATATGGGTCCCAAAGCTGACACTTAGGTTACAAAATAATTTCCCCCCTTTTTATTCTTCCCTCTTTTATTGTCACTTAAAACACAGTCTTTTACCACATGTACCTGAAAATCCATTGTGGTGTTAAATGAGTACTAGAGATGGTTTTTCTTCCTGATAATTCTGAGCTTTTGTGTGCCCAATTAAAGACCTTTGTAAGAGATGAGAGTTGAACACTTAAATTTCAAAACGGTTAATATATGGATTCAAAAGTGTTTAGTGCCAACAAAGATAGAGGTCTGTATTTTAGGTTTAAAAACTCATTAAAGTATTAGTTGGTGGCAATTCATTATACTAAACTTTTCAGTTTCTTTTTATTACCTCAGGCTCCTTCCTCAGAGAAGCTTCCTGTTATGTACCTTATGGATTCTATCGTGAAAAACGTTGGAAGAGAGTATCTCACTGCCTTTACTAAAAATCTAGTTGCAACATTTATTTGTGTGTTTGAAAAGGTATATATGCATTTAGAAATGTTTGCTTTTTTTTGAAAAGAGATGTGTTCCTGATTAAATAAATACCTGCCTTGTGTTGGGTTTTCTTGGGTGGTGAAATGTTTTATTGGACATTTATTATCAAGTATGTTTTAAGGAAAGTGGCTAAAGCTGATGTTTTATGTTAGATCTTTAAAACATCTTGCAGTTTTATATTATCTATTCAAGAATAGAGTGTTTTTAATCACCTTTGGAAATAGGCTTTTTAGAAAAAGTGAGCATTGTTCCATTTGATTGAAGATCTGTTTCATCACTTATAGAAAAAAGATCTAAAACTGTCAATTACTTTGAATTTTATTGTTTAAATTTCTAGTGTTAGATGAGAAAAATTACAATCTTCACTGTCCCAATCTATGATTGATTGCTAAAACCTCTGAAATTTCTTTCCCCTGGAAATGTTTGTTATTTTGTTACTTTGTGCAAGTATTTTATGAATGTTGTAGGTATTTGTGAATGGTGAACCAGTTATTTGCTTTAGGTTATTTTGGAACTACTCCCCCCCCCCCCCCCCCCCCCTTAGTGTTTAGAAGAAAGGCTTGCTAGTTTCTATAGCTGAAGGTTATAAACTTCTTCCATAACATTGTATCTGGTTGTTTGGGTAATAAAGTATTACCTTGAGAAAGATGAGGACTTTGCCCAGCTAATTCTCTGACTGCTAGGCTTTATCTTTCACACTGAGCAAAAGGGCACTTAAAAGACTTTTGGGCTTAAAGATTGTTTCTTAACAAATAATTGGTGGTATTTCTATTTTAGTAGATGCTCCTTTTGTATCTGGACATACCTTAAGGTTGTCAGATTTGTAGAATTAGTTTATTTTTTTAACTAATACTAGATTTTACTTATTAGGAAATGTGTAGATGTTACTTGAATACATTTTTTAAGTTGATAGGGAAGAAATGGTATATAGAGAAGAAATTTGGAAAACTGTATTTTCAGATAGCATTCAAAAGCATGTTAATAGTCTGTAGAACGTGGTTAGGCTTTAGTCCTAAGAAGTAGCCAAATTCTGGTTTCAATTTCAGTGTGTTCAAACTATTTGGGTGTTTGGTAGCATATCTTTATTGAATTTAAATGGGTATCAACTACAGTTGATGAAAATGACCTTATAGTAAATGCATTAACTGAAGACATGAATGCAGTTAAGGCTTTATTTCTTAAAGTTAAAAATTGTTTTCCCCAGTACTAGGTTTCTCTCATGACTGGTTTTCAAGAAAATTGTTAAGCCCATCATAAATTTGAATAGATAAGTTATAAACTAAAGTTTATTCGTGGTTAAGATTTGTGAATTTAACAAATTAGGGTGCATTCTGTACCATGAATAGCTTTTCATAGCTACCAAATGTATTGCATTATATTGGTTAGTGAGAGTTGTCTTAATTTTTAACTTTGTACTGCTATGTAAAAAATTTAAGCCATCAGGTAAACCATTTTCTAGTTGCTCTACATTTTTGTCCAGAACTAGAGTAATAATATTATCCCCAACTCTAAAATGTGAAGACATTTTGTATTTTCAGAAATATGAAGACTTAAGCTAGTTTGCTTGCATGAAGGCTAGGTAATAATGACTAATTTTTCTAATTATTTTTGAAGGATAATTTTATTAACTTTACATTTGCAACTAAATGTACCTTTAATAAGTTAGTTTTTTTATATTTATAAATGGATAGTATAATTCTGTATGTGAAGCAAGACAGACTTATATAGCTTTCTACTTAATATATGAAACATTCTATAGTAACTTAACAAGCCATAGAATTGTTCTGTTGTTCTAGGTGGATGAAAATACTAGAAAAAGTTTATTTAAATTACGTTCCACATGGGATGAAATATTCCCTTTGAAGAAACTTTATGCCCTGGATGTCAGAGTCAATTCATTAGATCCTGCTTGGCCTATTAAGCCTCTACCCCCCAATGTGAATACATCTAGCATCCATGTGAATCCCAAATTTTTAAATAAATCGGTAAGTTTTAGTGTGAATGGTATATACTATTATTTTAACTATCAAATTTTAAATCTAAAATTTCTTGCCAGAAAGCAAAAATAGAATACCTTGTGCTGAATCAGTTCAGTTTGAAAACAAAGTATATAATTAAAATTTTAATTAAAAAAATGCATTCATCTGTTTAGTTACTATGTAACATTTTTTAGGGTTTGAAATTCTTGAAAAGTTTTCTGTGTGCTTTTAAACGTTGACTTCATGATTATGGTAGTATTAAGAATTAACTGATGGTTTTTAGTCAATCCTTAGTTTACTTTTTAGGTATGTTACGTTTTTCTTAACAAAGTATTTTTCTGTTTAGCCTGAGGAGCCTTCAACACCTGGCACAGTGGTCAGTTCCCCCAGCATCTCCACTCCTCCAATTGTTCCTGATATACAAAAGAATCTTACTCAAGAACAACTAATACGGCAGCAGTTACTGGCAAAGCAAAAACAGTTGTTAGAACTTCAGCAGAAAAAGCTGGAGCTTGAGTTAGAGCAAGCTAAGGCACAACTGGTGAGTACGGGAGATTTGCCTTTTTAAGTGATTTAAGCTTGTCATAGAAAAGAAATAATTTTGATTTGAATTGTGTTATATTAACGTTATTTTATTGTATTTTTGCTCTTAGTTTGCAAATTATGGTGCATTTATTAGACCAAATTTTTATATCCTCATTGGAAAATACACATGATTATAAGCTATACTGTATTCTCCAAATTGTTTTATATTACATTGACATCTTACAAGGTAGCACCTTAGTTTTGTTTAACCATTATATAAATATGGACATAATATTGCAGTCCTAGGATGGTAGGTTTACTGTGGTGAATGTTTTTGCATAGTTGTCAATGTTTTAAGAGTTTTATGAACAAATCAGGCTCTTAGAAGTCTATAAAAAAAAAGCCATCAAAAACTTAAAGAGAAGTATGTATTTTCATGCATGAATGACCCTATACTAAGTTATTTTACTTAATTGAGAGTCAGGAGGTACAGGGAGACAGGATTTTCCAAGTTCATTAACAGTGCTGTTCTGGGAGAAACTAAATCTTATGACATAGAATTTAATGACCGATATAGAATTTAATTTATAGTGTCTTAGGCATTATCTGTTTTAGGATCCTAAGTAGTTAGGAAGAGAGAGGTTTTTTTTGGTTTTGTTATTATTTTCGTTTTTTGTCTCCCTATCTAGGGATTATAAAACCGTAAAGCAAAGGACTAACGAGGTAGTGAATCACCTAGGTATAAGGGCTTTCTTTTCATTATACTTCTACATTAGAAATGCATAATATAAATACAGCATCAAATGAGTTTTTTGAATTTAAGAATTATATTCTTCATAAAGTCAGGAAATTGAAATAATATGTATGTTTTATAGTATTTTAATACTATAAAAAACATATGAGCCATATGTTAAAACATATGAATCAATATTTATTTTATATTTCAGGCAGTTTCTCTTAGTGTTCAGCAGGAGACATCCAACTTGGGTCCTGGATCAGCACCATCCAAATTACATGTTTCACAGATTCCCCCTATGACAGTTAAAGCCCCCCATCAGGTTCCTGTGCAACCTGAGAAAACCCGTCCATGTCCATCCTTACAAATTCAGGATTTGAAAGGAACAAACCGGGATCCCCGTCTTAATAGGATGGGCCAACATTCTTCTCACGGAAAAGATCAGAGTCACAGGAAGGAATTCCTTATGAATACATTGAACCAGTCTGATATTAAGACAAGTAAAACTGTACCCTCTGAAAAACTAAATTCATCCAAGCAAGAAAAAAGTAAATCAGGTGAAAAAATAACCAAGAAAGAACTTGACCAATTAGATTCTAAATCTAAATCTAAATCTAAATCACCATCGCCTTTGAAAAACAAATTATCTCACACGAAAGACTTGAAAAATCAAGAATCTGAAAGTGTGAGATTGTCGGATATGAACAAGAGAGATCCAAGATTAAAAAAACATCTTCAGGAAAAGACTGATGGCAAAGATGATGATGTGAAAGAGAAGAGAAAAACAGTAGAAAAAAAGGATAAAGAGGAGCACGTGAAATCATCTGAACACAGACTGATTGGAAGTAGAAATAAAATAATAAATGGCATTGTACAGAAACAGGATACAATAACAGAAGAATTGGAAAAACAGGGGATAAAACCAGGGAGATCAAGTAATAGAAAGCGATCAAGATCGAGATCACCCAAGTCTCGGTCACCAATTATACATTCCCCAAAGAGAAGAGATAGGCGGTCACCCAAACGAAGGCAGAGAAGTATGTCTCCAACTTCGACGCCCAAAGCTGGAAAGATACGTCAATCTGGAATTAAGCAGTCACATATGGAAGAGTTTACACCACCTTCCAGGGAAGAAAGAAATGCTAAGAGAAGTACTAAACAGGATGTTCGAGATCCAAGGCGAATGAAAAAGACTGAAGAGGAACGACCCCAAGAAACTGCAAATCAACATTCTACAAAGTCAGGCTCTGAGCCAAAGGAGAACATAGAAAACTGGCAAAGTTCTAAGTCTACGAAAAGATGGAAGTCTGGTTGGGAAGAAAATAAAAGGTATGATATTAACATTTTTGATCAAGTACAATATTATGTGTATTTTAATGATAGTATTAATTAAAAATTAGGAAATGGATTATTGAATGTTAAGATTAGTGCTTTATTTTTCTACTTAGTTCTTAACAGAATTATAGATTAAATACTATCAATTATTCCTATTTTACAGATAAGGAAACTGAAGTTTAGAAAGGTTTATAAATTTACCTAAGGCTACAGTGCAGGACATGCAAGAATCAGAATTCATACCTGATTTTCTTGACATTTGTTTTTACTTCTCATTGTTACACATGTCTATTTAATTTGAGTCCTTTGGAAAGGATCCTTAAATATGGTCTTGTATTAAAAAGAAAACAAACTTGGAAGTAACATACTACTTTTATGGTTTCAGTTTACAACAGGGCGATGAACATAGTAAATCTCCTCATCTAAGGCACAGGGAGAGCTGGTCAAGCACTAAAGGAATCTTGTCACCTCGAGCCCCAAAGCAGCAGCATCGATTAAGTGTAGATGCGAATCTTCAGATTCCTAAAGAGTTAACTCTTGCAAGCAAAAGAGAATTGCTTCAAAAGGTAGTTACTGTGGTTAATCCCATGTAATCATTATTCTCTTTTGTATTTAATAAGTACTTTTTATATTTAAACTATTTAATTTCCTCTTATCACCCCTATGCAGACGAGTGAACGTTTAGCATCTGGTGAAATTACACAGGATGAGTTCCTTGTTGTTGTGCATCAAATTCGACAGCTTTTTCAGTATCAAGAAGGTAAACATAGATGCAGTGTACGGGATAGTCCTACAGAAGAAAATAAAGGTGGATTAAAAAAGAAACCTCTCTTATCTGATGCTGAATTAACCTACTATGAACATAAAGCAAAACTGAAAAGGACACAGGTTCAGCATTCATTTCCAAGACTTGATCTCTTAGATCCTGATATTTTTGACTACCCTTTGACTGATGCCTTGTTGTCTGGAATAGAATGTGAGCCATCCAAAAGTAAACATGCAAGTAGGAATAGTGGAGCACAGTTTGACAGAAAAGAACAATTTAGTGAAAGAGCAAGACGTCTTTCTCCTATATCTGGGAGTCGTACTTATGCTGAGAATCTTTCACCCCATGAGGGCCGGAGAAGACATGACGAGCAAGTCTCTGCTAAAGGTAGAAAAAGTTAAATCAGATTATGCCTATTGACTCACACAGCAGTGAAGGGAAAATGAACAAGCTAAGTGGGGATGGATTTTATTACTGTTCAGACTACCTTTTTTGTCTGTCTGTCTGTCTGTTTTGTTCCCTTCCCCCAACCCCCTTATGAAAAGGGAAGGGAAGGGAGTTAGTATTTATAAGGCCAGCTGTGTATCAGGGATTTCACTAGGTTCTTTTTATATGTAATTGATTTAATACAACAACCCAATGAAATATATATTATCCCCATTTCAGATAGGAAACAATGGAGAGGTTAAATAACTTGCTCTCAAAGTCAAATAACTTGATAGGGTGGGGATTTTTTTTTTAATCCATGTGTGTTTGGATATAGAGGGCATCCTCTTACCTATACTGCTTGATGCTGTCTGTCTCTTCCCTCCCCTCTAATATAGTGAGATAGATTTTATGTCTTTGGATAAGCATTTACATGAATATAAAAAGACTCTAAGATAATTTGATATAAACTCAAATTCAGTGAAAAATTTTTTTTCTTTTTAAAAGGTGTGCGAGAAGAGCAGAGATCTCCATTCAATGATCGTTTTCCACTTAAGCGACCTAGATATGAAGATTCAGATAAACCATTTGTAGATAGCCCGGCATCAAGATTTGCTGGCCTTGATACAAATCAACGACTTACTGCTTTAGCTGAAGACAGACCATTATTTGATGGACCTAGTAGGCCATCAGTAACAAGAGATGGCCCAACCAAGATGATTTTTGAAGGACCTAATAAATTAAGCCCTAGAATTGATGGACCTCCTACACCAGGTTCTCTTCGGTTTGATGGGTCACCAGGACAAATGGGGGGAGGAGGCCCTATGAGATTTGAAGGACCACAAGGTCAGCTAGGAGGTGGGTGTCCTTTGAGATTTGAAGGTCCTCCAGGACCAGTGGGGACACCTCTGAGGTTTGAGGGGCCAATTGGTCAAGCAGGAGGAGGTGGTTTTCGGTTTGAAGGTTCCCCTGGTCTGAGGTTTGAGGGATCTGCAGGAGGTTTGCGATTTGAAGGACCAGGGGGTCAGCCTGTGGGTGGTCTTAGATTTGAAGGACATCGTGGGCAACCTATGGGTGGTCTGAGGTTTGAGGGACCTCATGGTCAGCCTGTGGGTGGTCTTAGATTTGATAATCCTCGAGGTCAACCTGTTGGTGGACTTAGATTTGAGGGGGGTCACGGTCCATCAGGGGCTGCCATTAGGTTTGATGGACCTCATGGTCAGCCAGGAGGTGGGATCAGATTTGAGGGGCCTTTGCTACAGCAAGGA
This sequence comes from Sciurus vulgaris, assembly GCF_902686455.1. Classification (NCBI taxonomy): domain Eukaryota; kingdom Metazoa; phylum Chordata; class Mammalia; order Rodentia; family Sciuridae; genus Sciurus; species Sciurus vulgaris. Next base: position 80,445,231 of record NC_136472.1, read on the forward strand.
GTTGGAATGAGGTTTGAGGGCCCCCATGGTCAGTCAGTAGCTGGTCTGAGATTTGAAGGACAACATAATCAACTTGGTGGAAACCTCAGGTTTGAGGGTCCACATGGTCAGCCAGGGGTTGGGATCAGGTTTGAAGGACCTTTAGTCCAGCAAGGTGGTGGAATGAGGTTTGAGGGTCCTGTACCAGGAGGTGGCCTGAGAATTGAGGGGCCTCTGGGTCAAGGTGGTCCAAGGTTTGAAGGTCATGCTTTAAGGTTTGATGGGCAGCCAGGTCAGCCATCACTCTTGCCAAGATTTGATGGATTACATGGTCAGCCAGGTCCTAGATTTGAAAGAACTCCTGGTCAGCCAGGCCCACAGAGGTTTGATGGACCACCTGGACAGCAGGTTCAACCAAGATTTGATGGTATACCTCAAAGATTTGATGGTCCACAACACCAGCAAGCATCAAGGTTTGATATTCCTCTCGGTCTGCAAGGCACACGATTTGACAATCATCCTTCACAAAGGCTTGAATCGGTATCTTTCAATCAGACTGGTCCATATAATGATCCACCTGGCAGTGCTTTTAATGCCCCATCCCAAGGACTACAGTTCCAAAGACATGAACAAATATTTGATTCACCTCAAGGACCAAATTTTAATGGACCACATGGCCCTGGAAATCAGAGTTTCACAAATCCCCTTAACAGAGCTTCTGGACACTATTTTGATGAAAAGAATCTTCAGAGTTCTCAATTTGGAAACTTTGGCAATCTACCTGCTCCTTTATCAGTAGGAAATATTCAGGCATCTCAACAGGTGAGTCTGTTGCTACTCTAAAATTATATAGTATGTAGATAAGTTGACTATTTTTAATATTTCTGTGGTTTGCGGAAGGCTTCGGGACATAGTTTATTGTGTATAGTGAAATGAAGTTTTTAATTTACTTCAGAACTCCATGTGTTAGGAAAGTGGTATGAGTGTCTTCTGGGGAGGCTATTTGCAACTTACATCTAAAACTGATTTTAGCTCTTTCTTCTAGGCTCCAGGGAAATATCTGTCTTTCTCCTTTCCATTTTCATCCTTTCTCCCTCCTCTCTGCTGTTGTGCACACATGCTCTTTACTGTTGATTTCTTTTTTGTTTTTTTGCTTCAAAACTGTGAAGTATCATACCATTGTGTTTTATAGACTTCTTTACAACTGTTGAACCCTGCTATGCTATAAAGTAACTATAGAGCTGATTTCTTACACTTTTTTGGCAAAGAACTTCCTTAGCTTGAATTGAATAAGAAAAAATGAAATAGTCCACAGTTTTACAGCCTTTACAGTCTCTTCATTTTCTCTTGCTGTGTTCACCACCTTTCTAGTCACTCCAGTCAGATACAATTGCTTAACAACATAGCAAACTTGATACCTGCCTTTCAAGTATACTCTAGTTACCTAAACATATAGTCATTCATTGATACTCATTCATACTTATTCTGCATACATTTTAAAATGAATACTGAATTTTAAAGCAGTATGTTCACAGTTTGTGATTAATTCAACTAATAATTTAATGACTGCTTTTACTTGCCTGCTGAAGTTCTGGACTGAATTTACTTTATTCTGGGTGCTGACACTTTACTCGGACATGAATTTTCATAGTAGTAGACTGTTTAGAAGAAAAGGTAAAATAAGAGAAATCTTAAAAGCACATTATGAACATTATTAATAGAAAGTAGTCTCTGTGTATATCCAGTTGTTTGGAGAAAAATACAGTTGACTTGCAAAGTTAAATCTACTCTTGTATATCCTTAAATGGTACTGTTATTGACAGGTTCTCTAGAATGGAACTTATTTAGTCTTGTTTCTATGTTATTTAGAATTGGCGGGCTTTTATTATGTACACACCATTGAAAATTCACATGGATACTGACAAGGCTTATTAATGGGTATTTATTTTACATAGTAGCAAGATGTAGAAGTCCTGCCTCCCTGTGGACTACAAACACCTTCTTGGTATGCCAGTACAATACCTGTTTCAAAACAGTGTCATTTTTAATGTATTTTTTGTGGTGCTGGCGATTAAACCTAAGGCCTTGCACGTGGTAGGCAAGCATTCAACCTCTGAGCCATAACCCCATCCTTTTCTGATAAACATTCCCATTGATATCTTTTATGATCTACTTTCTACTCCAGCTATAACCTTATCCCAAAATGATGGCTGTGAAGGATAATAACCTGGAGTTCAGATTGGTAATTAAAGCAGGCTTTTGACTGTGGGAAGAAGTCAAGCGTTTGGAGTTTTGGCTTCAGCTTTGCTAACTAGCCCCATGATTGTATACAGGTTTGATTGTTGAATGCCAGTTCTATTTGTAAATAAGGGAAACCTTCCCCCTCCCAGGTAAAGTGCTTGTGTAAGGGTACAGAGCTAGTTGATGGCTAATATTTGTATGGTATCTTAAACTTTTCAAGGAAGTTTCAACTTACTCTCAGTTTCTTGTACCCCTGAGAGATGTAAGGGAAGATATTATTGTTTTCTTTTATCTTAAAGGTTCTTACTGGTGTTGCTCAGCCAGTAGCATTTGGCCAAGGACAACAGTTCTTGCCAGTTCATCCACAAAATCCTGGAGCATTTGTTCAGAATCCTTCAGGTAGGTACTTTCTAAATTTTGTTTTTTAATAGAAAGACAGTTATTGTTTTGTTAAATAGCTAATTTTGTCAGTTTTATAAAATGGTAATGTTGAGAGGGCATATTTAATTTAGAGAGATTTAAATCTGGCTGAAATGTTCTTGTTGTTTCTGAGTTTATTAACATTGTTGATATGTATCCATGTTGACCCTGTTAATAGCTAGAGATGATTAGCTTGGACTTGTAGAACAGAAAAAAGGAGGAGGGAAATCTATTGGTTAGAGACTGGGACTTGGGGTAGAAGTGGGATATTTGTGTTAAGATAGAGTAAAATAAATGACAAACCTCAGAAGTCACAATTATTTGAGATCTCTGTGTCAACTTTTTTTTTTTTTTGGTACTGAGAATTGAGCCCAGAAATACTTAAACCACTAAACCACATCCTCAGCCCTTTTAAATATTTTATTTAGAGACTTAGGGCCTCACTAAGTTGCTGAGGCTGATTTTGAACTTTTGATCCTCCTGCCTCAGTTTCCTGATGCATTGGGATTTGATATTTTGAGTTGTATGGTGTGTATGTATGTGTTATGATCCAGCTAAACATTTATTAAGTGAATACTGGGGACACTAATTTATAAAATTGATTCATTCATGTTTTTAGAGCACTAAACTAGAAAATCCGATAACTTAGCCAGGTCTGCTGATAAGCATTTTTGTTGTTGGTTGTTAAGTCATAATTATAAGGATATAAGAGTTTTTAAAGTGAATTTTAGTTTTAATAAGTGGTAAATATTTAAATTATGGTGACTTGTAACATCTGCAAAGTTAATGTATTGAGATCTAACCCAATCAAATAGTAGTGACATTTGCTTTAATTTCTAAATAATTTTTAAAAAGCTGTTTTCAGAAACATACTTTAGCATAGTATTAAATTATTCAGTTTACAAATTTAGGGTGTTTTCTAAAACTTATGAAATGAACTGGGGAAGTTGTAGCCACGCTCTCTTTTATGCATTAGTTCTTAAATTGTGTCACTTAATTCGTTTTATTAATATGAAATCTTTTTTGCTTTTACTTTGTAGATGAATAATTAGGATTAAATTATATATTTTTTGACATCACTTTAATGAAAATGGAAGGAAAGGATTTGGGATTATAGTTAGAAGACCAGGGTTAGAATCACTACCCTGACACTTTATAAGTGAACAGGACATAAGCAAATTTTCTGTTTTTCAGTTTCATCATCTCTGAACAGGAGATGGTAGTGGGTAGTGTTATTTGCCTGGGCTTTTTTTTTGTTTGTTTGTTTTTTTTAAAGAGTGTCAAATGAGGTAGTATGTGCAAAAGTACTTTGTAACTTTAAGTGCTGTATTAGTGTATTTTCCTCTGTAAACCAGTTTTCCTTGCTGAGTAGGGATTTGTTGTATTGGGGTTAGTGGCATGAGATAGTGTACAAAAACTGAATTTTCTTTTACAAGGTTGGGCTATATGTGTGCAGTATCACAGAGGAAATCACATTTTATTCCCCTGGGTTGAGAGTATTGTATGAGATGTTAGGAATGTTCTTCAAGTGTGCTTATTCTTATAAGAGGTGTGAATAGTATTCAGTGAGCTATCTTCAACTTCTCTCAAGGTTCCTTCTCTGATTTGAAAGTGAAAACATCACTTTCTTAATGGTTTACTCCTTGTTCATTTATTCATTGAAACAAATTGATCATTTGCTGATGCTGGGCATTGTGCTAGGTGGAATTTAATAAGGTTTCATCCTTCAAAGAGCATTTTAGTATAGTAGATATATTGACTTTTTTTTCTTAAGTAATGATATGTTGCCAAATATCTCAGTGCCTTAGAAATATTAATTCATTTGATCCTTATAACTATAGGTAGGAACTATTATTACCTTTTACAGGCATGATGCAAAGATAAGAAACTTGATCATGCCCCCAACTGAAAGTGGTATTTCTAACTTTATGGCAAGGGGTCTGATACCATAATTCGTTCATGCTCCCATGCTCCTTTTTTTTTTTTTTTTGCGGTGCTGGGGATTTGAACCCAAGGCCTTGTGCTTGCAAGGCAAGCACTCTACCAATTGAGCTATATCCCCAGCCCCTTGTTCATGCTCTTGATCACTAAACTTGGCTGCCTCTGGATATGTGAATAGCTAATTATCCCTCTTAGACACATAAATAGCTAATTTCAATGTAAATGTTAGACCAGTGTGTGAAATGCTATTGTAATTGATTAACTGCTGGGACTGATTTATTCATTCATGCATTCACATATTTAATTTGAAGACATAAGTTAGCCTATTGTGTATAAGGCATTATGATAAATGTACAGTTATGATGGTTAAGGGTAGGAATTGTATGTGTTGTGGACACAAATAGGATTTCTACTGTTAAGAGGAACATTTAGTGGTTCAGAACAGTTTTTTGGAGGTGTAGGTAGATGTACAATAGTGACAAATACATTTTATTTTTACATTTTTGCAGTCCTGAGACTCAGTGCTATGAGTACACTAAGCAAGCACTCTGCCACTGAGATACAACCCTAGCTTGTTTTTATAGTTAATCACAATTTTTATACAGAATAGTGCTTATTAGTAAAGTACAGGATCATATTGAGTTTGAGGAGAAGATTGTTACAGTTGTCCCATTGATTCAAATTATTGAAGCCTGACACTGTTTAGCAATAGCCTGAGCTACTTTGCAAAGGCAGTAATTCAGCACAGGCCATAGGGGCAGGTATATCCTGAGCTACATGGTCGTCATCTCCTTGCATCGGTTTGTAGGGAGAGCCATCCTGGGGAACAAGAGGAGTCAGGAGTACTTCTACTTTGGCCTTGTTCCCACGCGTGCCCCCCCTCCCCCCCGAAACCTGTGCTATGAGATGGTACACTGCTTCACCTATGCAGTGTGGTTATGAGGATTAGAACATCAGAAAGGTTAAAAATTTGACCTAGCAATGGTGTTCCATGCCATAGGAGCTTGAGGCTCTCTGTTCTCTCTATACTGTTCTTCTTGGTATTAGTTAGACAAAGGTAGGTAATACTGGTTTTTTAAAGATAATATATATGTTTAGTTTTTAGTATTTGTTCTAGAATATTTTTTGTTGGTGATGATTTGTCAAGCTGAATGAAAAATTAACTTGAGCTTTTGAAGTGATAGGTCCAAGATTAGTAAGATTTGTCATTGGTAGGACATCTTGAAGAAAACTTAGAAAAATGCTTAGTAACATAGTACATCTTTAAGTTCTTTTACTTTAAGAATGTTATTTTTTTAAAGGTGCTCTTCCTAAGGCATATCCTGATAATCATCTTAGTCAGGTGGATGTAAATGAATTATTTTCAAAACTGCTAAAAACAGGAATTCTCAAATTGTCCCAGCCTGATTCAGCTACAACACGTAAGTGTGATTTTATATTTCATGTACTAAGCTTCATTTAGTTACAGAGATGCATTATTAGATATATTGTAAATGTCCTTACAATTAAATTCTCAAGTATACCTTTTATTTATTTTAAATTAGTAATTTTATTTCAGAATTTTCCTTTACTTTACAAATCTCAATTTTTTTTTTCTTTTGGTTATACTGGGTTTGAACCCACGGGTGCTCTACCACTGAGTGATATTCCCAGTCCTTTTAAAAATTAGTTTGAGATAGGATCACACTATTTCCCAGACTGGCCTCAAATTTGTAATCCCTCTGCCTCAGCTTCCCAAGTAGCTGAGATTATAGGTGTATGCCACTGTACTTAATACTCCTTTTATTTAAAAATTTTTTTTGAAACTCAAATACAATTTGTTTATTATGACATTTTAAAAAGTCTAAGATCGAACAGTTATTATATAGTATTTATTTAATTAACATTCCTGCAAATGTCATATATAGACTTATATTAGTTGTTCTACTTAACTTAGCTTTTGAATATAAACTGAATATTGATGAAATAGAATTTCAAGAAGGTGCACTAAATTCCTTGACCAGATCAAAAACACTGAATAGGTGGGTTTCATTATATGCTTATGACACTATAGTGTTCCTTTATGAAGAACACATGAATAAATGATATTCAGATATTTGTATCTCTCTTCTCAATTGAAGAAGTAAATGAAGTTGCTGCTCAGCCTCCCCCTGAAGAGGAGGAAGATCAAAATGAAGATCAAGATGTTCCAGATCTTACTAATTTTACAATTGAAGAATTGAAACAGTATGTAATCTAATTTCTTTATGAGACAATGACTTTAACACAGTAGACATTATTACATTATCACTATAGTACTTTCATTTTATTCCTTTTACTATTCTGAATTTTAAAAAGCTCCCTCATACTCTGCCTGGGGTATTTTTGAATATAGTAAACTATGTAACGTAATCTTATCTTTAGGAAGTTCCCCCCTGGCTAAATATTTTGTTGTTGTTGATGGACCTTTATTTTATTTGTTTTTATGTGGTGCTGAGGATCAAACCCAGTGCCTCACACATGGGAGACAAGTGCCCTACCACTGAGCCACAATCCCAACCCTAGGAAGCCTAGTTTTAAATTCCCTTAAAAAAGGTCTGTACTGTGCAGGTATTTAGGTCAAAAGGCCACCACAACATTTCCATTTTTTTTTTTTTTTTTTAATATATGTTTGCTGTAGAAAATATGAAGAGTTTATTAACTATTAGGTATTAATTATTGATGTTTTTCTTTTTCTTTTTTTTTTTGGTACCAGGGATTGAACCTAGGTTTGCTTCACCTCTGAGTCACATCCCTAACCCTTTTTATTTTTTGAGACAGGGTCTCAATAAATTGTTGAGGGCCTTGCTCAGTTGCTTAGGCTGGCTTTGAACCTGCAATCCTCCTGCCTCAGCCTCCCAAAGCTGGGATTGGGATTACAGGTGTGTGCCACCATACCTGGCTCATGTTTTTCTTTTTATCTTCATTATTTTTTCTGTGTTTTTATACTTTTAAAGTTCAGAAAGTTAGGTCTTTAGAGCCCAAATTTTAAAATTATTTACAAAAATATTATAAGCAATGTCATGGTCATTGTGGAAATGTAGGAAATATAAATAGCCCTAAATATCTGCAGGTTCCATGTCTGTGGATTCAACCAATAGTGGTTGAAAAATATTTTTAAGAAAATGTGTTGGTACTGAATATGTACAGATGTTTTTCTTGTCTTTATTCCTTAAATAGTTTATATAAGAACTACTTACATAACATTGTGCTAGGTATAAGTAATCTAGACATGATTTCAAATATACAGGAGGATGTATGTGTAGGTTATTATATAAATACTATACCATTTTATATAAGGGACTTGATTATCAATGGATTTTGGTATTCATGGGGTATCATGGAACCAATTCCTTGAGAATAACAAAGGAGAACTGTAAATAAAATTAGGAAAATAACGTTACCTACAGTTTCCACTTTATGGATAACCACTATTAACATTCGTTACTTATCTTCAAATAAATTTATCTTTATTATATATAAGAATGTAAAGCTATATTCTAGTAAATGAATTCATTGTATCATATCAGAAAAACAGCTAAAGGGTTTACTCTTAAAAATCAATATTTTTTTTAAAAGTAATACTTTTGCATAGTGAAAGGCTTACAATAAAAGATGACATTCCTTTTTCTGCTACTGTTCTTCATCTAACTCTGTCCTTTAAAAGCAACTTTTTTCCCCTGAAACTATTTTTTTTTTATCATTTACCTCTATTTCATGAAGTAGACATTTTTTCCTCCTTCCGTCCTTTCTTCCCTGGTGCAGGAGACTTAACCCAGGGGTGCTTAATCATTGAGCCATATCCCCAGCCCTTTTTGTTTTTGGAGTTGGACTTTGCAAAGTTGCTGAGGCTGGCTTTGAACTTGCAATCCTCCTGCCTTATCCTCCCAAGTCACTGGGATTATAGGTGTGTACCACCACGCCTGGTTGCTTCTTGATTTATTATGTTTAGATGAACTGGGACATTCTTAAAAGCAAAGATTTGGCTAGTTCTTACTTTTTTTTTTTTTTTTTTTTAAATAGGGTCTTGTTATGTTGTCCAAGATTGCCCCAAATTCTTGGGCTCAAATGATCTTCTTGCTGCAGTTTCCTGAGTAACTGGGACAATAGTCATGTTAGTGCAGTTGGCTAGCTAGCTCTTTTATTGTCCTGCCAATTCCCTCCATGTAGTTATGAAACTGTTTTTCATTAAATCATCATTCACTGTTAATATTATGACTAATTTTTGTTTTCTAGGATGCAAGATATCAGTATTCTGTATTTTGTTTTTTTTTTCTTTTGGAGTTAACTGCCCTGTTTTGTATTTTCACTTACTTGGTCTGTATACCTATTTCTTCTCCAATAGGGAGCCTAGATTTAAAAAAATGAATTGTTACTGACAAGTATCCTATAGATCTTATAATTTTTCTTTTTAGTTAGCCGCCTGTTGTTATTTTTGTACCTGTTCACTGTTCTTTAAATCAGAATGGAAGAGTTGAATTATTCAGAACTCCAAATACTTTTTGAGGTGAAATCTTAACTATTCTGCCTTGTCTACCTTGATATTAACTCCAAACTAAGAATAAGCCAACCATTCTTGCCTCATTAGCTAGCACAAGATCATTCTATTTTTAGCTAAAATGAGGTAAGTAACTGGGACAAACCTATCAATAAGAAGGTAGGCTCTGTGTTCCATTGTTCATCAAAATTTAGGTAAAGTGGGTCAGTGATAGTAGTAGGTAGGAGCATTGATGTCTGAATATTAACTGTTGTGGCTAGCTGTCCTTGGTTTTACCCTTGTTAAAAATATGGTAAACTGAAGTTATTGGTAATTTATTGGTTTTTTAGCTATTCAGATATGTTATCATAAAGATTCTTTCTTTTTCAATACAGACGTTATGATAGTGTTATAAACCGACTATACACTGGTATTCAGTGTTATTCTTGTGGAATGAGATTTACAACATCACAGACAGATGTATATGCAGATCACTTGGACTGGCACTATCGGCAAAATAGAACTGAGAAGGATGTTAGCCGAAAAGTCACTCATAGACGTTGGTACTACAGTTTAACAGTAAGTAATTCATATGCCTCTGAACTTTTTTAGGCTTACAGTTTTATCACTCTAATAGTGTATATTAGTTTAAATAATTACTGAGAGCTAATATTTGGATGTTCTGAATAAAATTTGATACCTAGACTATAAGCAATTGTTTAAATAAAGATATTTTGAAGAGTATTTGTTTTTTATTGTTTTGAATAGTATACAAACCTATTCCAGGTTTAAAATTCCAAGGTTCAGTGAATGAAATTTTTTGTAAAAATTGTTCATGAAGTTTATCTTGTAACTGTAGGGTTAATGGAAAATAACATTAAGATACACGTACACATGTTGTATATATAAATTTTTTTTTGTTTGTGTGGTAGGGATTGAATACAGGGCAGTCATGCATGCGTTTTGTGCTCCACCACTGAGCTACAACTCCAACCCCAACATTAAAATCTTAGTTGTTACATATTGTTCATTAGTTATGAGGCCCAATGAGAAGGTATAATTATAAATAATATTTAACCAATAATGTAGAAAAATACACCTTTAAGTGGCATTATATTGAAGATAAATAGTGAAAGTTTAGAAACAAATGAAAATTCTTTAAAATCAACTTGTTTTAAGGACTGGATAGAATTTGAGGAAATAGCTGATCTGGAAGAACGTGCAAAGAGCCAGTTTTTTGAAAAGGTGCATGAAGAAGTTGTGCTCAAAACTCAGGAGGCTGCTAAAGAAAAGGAGTTTCAAAGTGTACCTGCTGGACCAGCTGGAGCAGTTGAGGTCAGAGAACAATGTTTAAATTTCCTGTCTCTGGGAGTGTCCTTCACTTCCTTTAATAATCATAAACATAACAACTTATTTATATCTTATTAATGATTTTAATATTTCTTATAAACTCTGTCTACCATTATATTGTGAAATATTAACTGTTTTTGCCTGGAAGGTTGTCAGAATCCTTAAAATGTAATATATTTGTATTATATATTGGATATTGTTTAAACTTTAACAGCATTCTGTTTCTTACTGAACTTCATATGTTTTTCTTTAATGGGATTAAATATGTTCTATTATGTAAATTTTATTTTGTATGATTCTATTTTAGAGTTGTGAAATCTGTCAAGAACAGTTTGAGCAATACTGGGATGAAGAGGAGGAGGAATGGCACTTAAAAAATGCTATTAGAGTAGATGGAAAGGTAAAATTTCAGTACTTTATAAGGAATGTTATATTTTTTGTTGGAGTAGCTGAACTCTGAAATAAGGTTTTTAATCATTTTTGGATTTTGCTCAATAAAGGCGGCATTGGACTTTAGAGTCATAGAATGTTTGAATTTGGAGGGATCTTAGTAATCATCTGGATGCTTATGTAGCAAATATCATAATGCTAGACTCCACACTAGATCTTCTCAACCTAGTTATCTTTCTGCCTAATCACACTATGATTCTGAATTTATATTTCATCATCAAGTTGTTACTGTCATGAAAACAACCCATATTATACTAGATACTTAAATGTAGAAAGCAAGTTTAAAGAGAAATCTGCTTCTCATATTCCTTTATATTCCTTAAGGGTAAGGATAATTTTGGTTTTGTTCATTAAATGATTCTTTTGAAAGAACATTATCTTCTGGTTTAAATTTTAAAAGAAAAATCATTTTAGAATAGCCCATTAGAAATGAATATGCATGAGAATATTTATTTAGTTCTTTTTGTTTCAGATATATCATCCATCATGTTATGAAGATTATCAAAATGTAAGTTTGTTTTCGTTTCTGTATTTGTTCTTTACATTAATAAATTTTACTTTTCAGTTATTTTTTTTTTTATCAGAAAAAATAGTTAATTTTATTGAGCTGTTTATTTTTAAAATTTGTATTATTTTTTTGGTATCAGGGATTGAACCCAGGGTCGCTTAACCCTGAGGCACATCTCCAGCTCTTTTTATTTTTTGAGAAAGGATTTCACTAAGTTGCTTAAGCTGTAATCCTCCTTGAACCTGTGATCCTCCTGCCTTAGCCTCCTGACCCCCTGGGATTACAGGTGTGTACCACCATGCCTGGCACTGTTTAGTTTTGATGCAGCAGTTAGGTTGTTCACCAAATACTGGTGTTATATAGAATCTAACATCAGTGTACCATGTGTTACATATAAAATTATGAAATATTTTTATTCCTTGTTTTCTATTCACTTGAATCTTAATGTCTTTTACTAGACTACTAGCCCCAAGGAAATGTGAAAATCTGAAGAGAAAGTTCATGATGTGAATAGTGTTCTCAGGCTCTGGGCAGTATTTACTATTTCTCACATACTCCATTTAGCCATCTGATATTAAATGATCACATAAAATCTGAAAAAGGCACCAGTTGGTGGTCTTAAGTTTAAATTGTTATATTTGTGGCTTTGACTATTTTTGAAACCAAGTAATGGAATACATTGTCAAACTAGAGAAGCAGTTTGGAAGCTATGTTTAAATAACCATGTTAGTTTCCTAGAATTTTTGAAGGTCTGTGGGGAAATCAAAAGATCCTCAATTTGCAAGGTGTGGTGATATATACCTGTATTCCCAGCTCCTTGGAAGGCTGAAATGGGAAGATTGAGAGTTCAAGTCCAGCCTGGTCAAATTAGCAAGACCCTGTCTCAAAAACAACAAAAAACATATCTTCAAGTGTTTGAAATCAGGATAGTTGCAAAAATCCCAGAGTATTTATATAGGGGTTACTGTCTATATAAGGGTTAAAGATAAAAGTATATCTCATTAACTTTTTTTGGCTGTATATTTGACAACACATCAGCCATTACTGGACAGCTCATTGCTGAGTACATACTGAATATTCAATGTGTTTTTAGTATTTGGATGCTTTTGCATGTCTTGTGGGGAAGGAGGTATTTTAGTTGCATTGTTTTCCTTTGCCCAAAGGTCTTATAAAATTACACGTCATTTAATGTGATAATTTTGGACTTTCATCAGAACTTATAGTGCTTTTTCATTTTGTAGACATCTTCATTTGATTGTACACCATCTCCCAGCAAGACACCAGTTGAAAACCCTTTGAACATTATGTTGAACATTGTCAAAAATGAATTGCAGGAACCTTGTGAAAGTCCCAAAGTTAAGGAAGAGCGAATTGATACTCCACCATCTTGTACAGAGGAAAGCATAGCAACACCTACTGAAATTAAAACAGAAAATGATACAGTCGAGTCAGTTTAAATAAAATGAGAAAGGTATGGTTTTCTTTTTTAAAAAAAAAAAGCTGCTGTTGGATCTAGAAGGTGAAGAATTTTTTATGTATATATAGACATATATCTATATAAATTGTCTAGCTGAGGCAGGGCCTTCAGCTATAATTTGGTTAATAAATACATTTTAGTATTTGCATTTCCTACTGCCTGCACAGTTTCAGGTGCTTGTTGTGTGAAAGTTCTGTAGATGTGTGCAAATTTAACAAAATGAAATTGTATGTGTAAAAATGTACGATTTTCACTTGTGAAACTGTAAATTATAAATAAAAATATTTTTGCTATCCATGGAGTGTAATATTTATGCACACCATCAAATAAAGACAGTGTTTCTGTACTTTTTATTGGGTAAAAATGGAAATGAAAAAGCAACCTCAGCATAAAGATTTTTTTTCTAATAGCTTCCCATGATTATAGCAGCAAAGTCTGAAGTTAGTTTTATCCTTCAAAAGGGGATTGAGAGCACTGCAGGACTTTTCTCAAATAGAAAAGCCAGATTTGAAAAATTTTAAAAACAATAGGACATGTTTGCATACATATATGTAGGTATGTATCTCCCAACTATAGAGAACCATCCAGATGTCCATTTTTGGAAAATATCCAATGACGCAACTTTTATTAAACTTGGACACTGATGCCATCAAGAAATTAACAAATATATTTAAGTACTAAATGTGATTTTTTTTTTTTTAAAGATATTTTTCAAATTGTCAAATGATTTAATGCAGATGAACATATTTCTATTTTAAGTTACAGGGGAATCTGTAAGAATGCTCATTTGAAACATGGTTAACCTTTTTCCTTTGTTGGTTTTGATTGGATTAGATGGATACCATGAGATGTTAATATTCATACATGTAATAAATAGAATGATGAAGAAACTCGTGGTTTGTATTTCTTTATTTCTTGAGTGAGTTTTTGAAATGTGCTTTTTTTCTTACGTCTTTCTTTTGTCACTGTTTTTTTAAAACGTTAAGTGTGGTACCTGCTGAGCCAGGTACTCTGAGATAGAAGATTAATACCTTTTGCCATTTATTGGGAGGAGGTAGGTATATTAAAACACTGAAAGTTATTGTTTATTGAGGATTTACTATGTGGTAGGCACTAGCAGACTTTCTACATGTATTTTCTTTGATACTTAAAACTTATGTTACATGATAGATGCCATTTTCAGTTTATAGTTGAAATTCAGCTACCCACTTCAAAAGTCATACAAGAATTTGAATCTGCATTTGTCTTATTCCAGTATTAACACAATAAAAATAAAAGATATCACAAGATAAATGCTAAGATAGAAACAGGCATAACAAACTAGCTGGAGCTAGGTTAAGGAATACTTTACAAAGGTGGTAACGTGAGCCTCAAGGTCAACTGCAAGTGAAATCCACATTGATAGGAAGGATATCTTTGGAGAATAGAAGAAATGATTCAAATGGATCATGTGTTCTCAAAAATTGATTTTCATGACTAAAACCTGGTAAATTTGAATAGATTATGAACTTTCTTGGTCATGTAGTCACTATACATTTTAAAGTGATATCCTATCTACCCCCCTGAAGAATCATATGCTGCAGAGAGGTCCAGTAAGAAAATTTAAGTATTCACTGAAGAGTTATAAACATACGTGATAGTTGAACTTCCGTATACATGATTGCTGCAATGGAAGAATTTTTGGGGTCTGTGAATCCAAAAAATGTAGGCTAAATTTGTTACACATTTTTCTGGAGACACCACCCATAGATTTAATCAAATACAGGTATGAGATGTTCAAAAGGAAGGTGACATTCAAACCTATAAGCATACCAAGAGTATCCATGAAGAGGGGAGAAGAGGCCAAGGACAATTCCTTGGGAAATAAAAAGCTGGTGGGTGGCAAGATGAGAATTAATTGTGTTAAAGAAAGCAAACATCCATGTTTATAGCAGTTCAACTCATAATAGCCAAGCTATGGAAACAACCTAAGTGTCCTTCAACAGATGAAGGGGTAAAGAAAATGTGGTATACAATGGAATATTACTTAGCCTTGAAGAATGAAATGATAGTATTTGCTGGTAAATGGATGGAGCTGGAGAATATCATGCTAAGTGAAATAAGCCAATCCCCAAAAATAGGCTGAATGTTCTCTCTGATTTGTGGATGCTAACCCACAACGAGTGAAGTTGGAAAGGGGAAGAATAGAAGACCATTAGATTAGACAAAGGGAAAGGAAGGGGGAAGGGAGTGGGGAGGGGAACAGGAAAGACAATAGAATTAATTGGTCATAAATTTCCTAACCTTGTATTGTACACATGACCAGGGTAACTCCACATCATGTACAAACACAAGGGTGGGAACCTAAATAGAATAACTTATACTCTATGTATGTATATTCTGCCAAAATACATTCTACTGTCACTTAAAATTTTTTTTTGATTTAAAAAAAAAAAAAAGATTTAACATGGACTCCATCCTGAAGAATGTAAATATTCTAAATTACAAATTCAAAGGGGGAGGCAAAACAAATAAAAACAAAGATTCCAATTTGGAAAAAAAAAAAAAAAGAAAAATGAGGGAAAACTGGCAATTGGGAAAAAACAAAACAAAAACATCTTTAAGGAATGGTTTAGCCAACCAATTAAGTCACAAGTATGTGGTAAGATTGAGAAATATTCTCTTAACTACTGAGTATGGGGTTCCAAGACTAGGTCCAATGGGTAGTGTGGATGTGAGCTAATGCAATATGAGGGATTAACTTTGGAATGGAGGAAGGCCAGTGTTTTCTCTGAGATGGTCACTGGTAATTACTGTTAGAATTCAATTTCCTATTTTTCCTGACAGGAAGCCAGATGTGGGGTAGTAATCTAGGTCTGCTCCAAATTTGGCAGTCCATTAGAATCACTTACAGTGAAAGTTAAGAGTTTCCTCATCTCTGAAGTCTCTTTTAGTTGATTCTCATTCAAGGGTACCTCAAATTTTTCGGAAGCTCCACACTCAATCTAGAAATCAGAAACCTTAGATTTTGATGCCAAAAATCAGATGGAAAACTAACAGTCAACACAGCACCGGAAGCTAGAATTAGTAATCAACACTGAAAAGTGCACCCGGAAAGCTAAAGGAAGCTTCAGAAAAGAGGGACCATTACCTGGAATTAAGAGTTCAAGTTTGCAAAAGAATAAATAAAAAGGAATATTGTGTATCCCCCAAATGTAGACATTTAAGTTTATACCTACTTTACAATATTATCTGGGTCTTACTGTAATTTTTCTACTTAAAACTTCCAACTTTGATGATCTGGAAAATACAAAGCAGTAAGTAAGTCAGCTAAAAAGTTAAAAAACAAGCTTTGGGACGAAAAACATCAGGACTTGTTATATATTAAAAACTTAACAATTCTGTCTAACCCAAAATAGAGGTTTCTATATTCTAATTATGTTGGCTGGCTGGCCTTACAGACTAGTTAGCACCAAATAAGTATCCTGAAAATGGCGTATGAAAAATATTCAGGAAAACCCTAGGAGGCATTTAACCACCCCTGCAAGTAGAAAGATGCAGTTGACTAAAGAGGTAAATTGGAGACAGGAATAGAAAGTAAAGAGCTTTTGTCAAAGGCCTGAACTTCTGTGTAGCTGGAAGTTCTCTCTTAATCCTAAATGGGGTCAGCTCCCTGAGATAATGGGCACTTTGTTGGGCAGACGAGGACAAATAAGTAAGAACCAAAATGTATACACAGGGTACCTCAGTGAAGATTTGGGGGCGAGTGCCAAAGAGAACCAAGAATGCCTGGGAGTAAAAAAATGAGTACATGGGTATCAGGGTGGTGCACATCTGTAGTTTCAGCTATCCAGGAGAGGCTAAGGCAGGAGGATCACTTGAGCCCAGGAGTTCCTGGACAGCCTAGAGAACACAGTGAGACTGATCCATGGGGTGGGTGGGGGGATGGTTTAGAGTACACAAGCAGAAAGAGATTGTTACCAAAACCCAATTAACTTTTGTGCCTATAGCTGGCCCTGCTCCCTTCTGTGGAGCTAGGAAGCAAGAGCTGATCTATAGATCAGAGAGACAGGCTACTTATCACTTAACTTTGGAAAAGCTAGTGAAAGACATTTTTAATAACTGGAACCATAATCTCCTACTCAAAAACAAACTTCTATTCTCTGGGATGCTCAGATGTCCACTCCAGCATGAATTCTGAACCAAGTTTCAGTTGAGAAACTTCCTTTATTTTCTAGTACCAGGGATGGAACCCAGGGTGCTTAACCACTGAGCCAGAACATCAGCCCTTTTAATATTTTATTTAGTGCCTTGCTAAGTTTCTCAGTCTTACTTTGAACTCATGATCCTCCTGCCTTAGCCTCTGCTGGGATTATAGGTGTATGCTACCATGCCCAGCAAGTAACCTACTTTAAAGTCAGCTACTTACCTTGAAATCCAGTGCAAATCTCGTTTTTATATCTTATAAACTTTTATTAAAATTGCTCTCCTCAGTATGTCAATGAGTCTTTGCTAAAACTAGTGTGCTTTTCTTAGCCATTTTCTCTCTCTTGGCTTATTATTTCTTAAAACTATCTTCTTTGCTTTACATGTTTTTCTTTGCTTCTATTTTTACTTGGTAAGGATTTAAACTTTTTTTCTAAATCAAAAAGACAAGCATAAAAAAATGAAGTTTCCTTTCATACCCTCTCTTTACTTAGCGCATAACCAGAGTTAACAATATGGTATAGTTCCTTTCCAAACTTAAAATTCTTTTACAAAGTAATTTTAAAAAATTTAAATGGGATCAAATATATATTATTTTACATCTTTTTTCAGTTATCTTAATAATTCCATGCTAATTAATGCCTTTAGATTTGCATTTCTAACACTCTGTAATATTCTGTATTATAAATGTAGTAAAATTTATTCATTCTTTTACTGATAGATATTCAAGTTATTTTTCTAATAATTACAAAGTTGTAATGACTATCACAGGATACATATATGAACACGTTATTTTGAAGACTTTACAATTAGACAGTTGCTGATTCACAGGTAATGTATATTTAAACTTTTGAGTTACAGTTGTTAGGGTTATGCTGGCTTCATAGTTGGGAAGCAGTCCATCCTTCTTTATGTTCCTAGTGACTTTTGTCAAAGATAAGACTATTTCAGGACATTCATTTATGATTATCAGTTAAGGTTTTCTACCTTTTGAGCTAATGTTTTTGAAATTTACATTTTGTAGAAAACTTCAATTTTCAAGATTATTAATATAAGCTACAAAAAGCAGTCCATTCCTGGTTTTCAAAGCCTCCTTCATATCTGTAATATGTTCCCTTTGTTTCCAATATTGTTTTCTCTCCTTTTTGAATTTTATCTATTTCTTGTTCTTTTCAAATATTGGGTATTATGATCAATGTTGCATATTTCATTCTTGCTTATTTTTTGACTGGACCTGGGGCACTAATCACTGTGCTATATCCCTAGCCATTTAAAAAAATTTTTTTTTTGAGACAGGGTCTCACTAAGTTGTTGAGGCTGGCTTTGAATTTGCAATCTTTCAGCTTCAGTCTCCTGAGCTGCTGGGATTACAGGTGTGCGCCATCATGATTGGCTCATTCTTTTATTTTTAATTCCTTGTAAGTTTAGTTTTAGGGTTTTTTTTTTTTTTTTTTTTTTTTTTTTTTGCGGCACTGGGGATCAAATTCAGGGCCTTGCGCTTGCGAGGCAAGCACTCTACCAGCTGAGCTATTTCCCCAGCCCAGTTTTAGGGATTTTTAACTTTTCTGTTTCTCTACTTGTTTCTGCTTCCTGTTCTGATCCTTCTTGGTAAGTGTGTACCCTTTAAAGATTTGTCATGTGTTGCCTCATTCCCTCAGTGAGTTTATCCACGCTATATAGCATAGCAAAAAATAAAGCCTTTACCATTATTATACAAGTGGCTACAAGCACTATATTAATTTGGAGTCAGTCATAGTAGGTTCCAACTCCCCAACTCTTAGTTATGTGATCTTGGCCAATCTCAACTGTTTGTTCATCTGTAAAAATAAAATAACAAGAAAGATTAGGTTTAAAGTATTTGCAAACATTTAGCACAAACTGCTCCTATTTATAACTAATAAATGTGATAGATTAATGGCCTCAGTTCTCCATTTCTAAAATCAGATTGGAATGACTAATCCCAAACTCCCTTTCAATAATGAAAAACTTTATTTTCAAACTTTTATCTGTTCATCCACCTGACAATCAACCTTTTAAGCCACTCTACTCATCCACACAACAGCTTCCAACTAAGCCCCTTCCTTGAAGTAAATATTCTAGATGTTAGGAATGCCAAGACGAATAAGGTATAGTCCCTAACTTCCAGAAGTTCAGAACCCCTGGAGATGGGAGAGAGAATCAACTGTTAAATAAGTAATTATAATACAATGTAATAAGTGATCTACTACAGGCTGTGAGAATTCAGACTCTGAGGGTATGTGCAGCAAGACTGTAGGACCTAGGTTGGAATCATCATTCAGATATTCTTATTAGCTGTATATCCTTAGGCAATAAACTTTTGTGCCTTTTTTTTTAATCTGTAAAAAGGAATAATATCTATTTTGGAAGGCTGAAATATGAATTAGATAAGAAAACCAATATATAGCACTCAGTATAGTGGTGGACTGATTGTTTGAACTCAATAAATGGCAATTATTATTAATTACAAAATGCTGTGTTTAAGAAAGGCAATTTACTGTACCTCAAAAGAAAAGAGTAGGGTATGCAGAATTTCCCAAATGTATTCTCCAGACAAAAGTGAAGGGTGGGATGATGGGGTTAGAGGGGGCAGGTTGGTTGTGGGTAAAAGTAACAGCACAGCACATATATGAAAAAGTATGTTTCCTGAAGGGAGAAGATATGTGTGGCAAGGCATTAATGGTGGAAAAAACAGCTGGGAAGAGAAGCAAGGTGGGTGATGCCCCTGGAGGGCAGAAAATTCTTACTATTTTCAGCTGCTAGCACAAAACCTGATCCATAAATTTATAACAAATAGTGAATGGAAGCATATGTGTTAAGCAATGGAGTTGGAAAGACTTTAGCCATATTGTTGAATCTAAACATGTTACTGCGAAAGAAATCTCGATTTGAAGTTAGAAGACCTGGAGCAGTCTTTTGACGAATGAATGACCTGTGTTTTTATACCGGCTTTACAACTTACCTGCTGTTTGACGTTAGCAAATTACTGATATTAATAATGAGTCTCGACCTGTAAAATGGGGATTAACTCCTAGCAAGATAAAGAGCCTCACACTAGTAGGCACTCAATAATGCCAGTGGTTGGAGCTGCTAAAATTCTCTTTTAGGCCTTCTTCTATATTTGTGAAATGACAGGATAAGAACAGATTTTCTTCCAACCGGCACTGAAAAAGTACATCAGGTTTGCCAAGGACGAAAAGGCCCCGCCCGGCCCGCGCCACACAGGTCACCTACACAGACTGCGGTCCTAGGGCCTCCACTTGGGTCGCTGAGCGATGGAGGGAGAGATCGATGACAGCTTGTTTCCAAGTCAAACCTCGGGCTTCGATAGGCTCTTGTTGGACGGATCAAAAAAAATCTCACCGAATACTGGTCCATACCAGCTTCCCACCGCTCCAGAAGCAAAGCCTTGAAAAAGGTGAAAGGAAGGAAGTGGGAAGTGACGAAAGCAATGAGAAACCGGAAATTACCGCACCGCGCCGGAAGTTTACCGGTTTCCAAGGCTACGGCTCCGCCACCATTCCCTCCAGGTGGCCGGAGTCGGGACGCTGGAAAGCGACTCGGAGGAAAGGGTTTCCGCCGATGGCGGCCGCCGCCACAGCGACTCGCGGGGAGTAGTAAATGAAGACGGCGGCCGCCGTACTTGCCATCATGCGTGGAAGGTAAACGGCCGACACGGTCATCGCGGCGCCCATTCCAGGGGAAGAGTTGCCGAAGACCAGGGACTTTGTCTCATCGACAACAGGGAGAGAAAACGTGAAGAAGGCGACAACCGCTTCAGGGTCTCCACGGGAAGAGCGGGTGAAGACGTCGGCTTCTCCCGCAGGGACTCGCGGAGAGTCGTTGCCGACGTAGGCCACCACCGCTGTGTCTTTCGGGAGAGAGTCAAGGGAGATGGTGGCCACCGTCACAGCGGCTCTTGGGTGAAAGTGAGGGGAGACCGGGGCTTCCGCAGCAGCGACTTGAGTTCAAGTGAAGCCGGCGGCCCGCAAACTAGCGACTCTGGTGGAACAGTCAGAGAAGACCACAGCCGCCCCCTCAGCGGCGCTTGGGAGGGAGGGAGTGTGGATGGTAGCCCCTGCCCCAGTAGTTCTTGGGACGGAGTAAGCGAAGACCGCGGCTACGCTGCCAGCGACTCCTCGGGGGTGAGCGTTAACGAAAACGCCAACCGCCGCCTCAGTGGCTTCTGGGAGAGAGAAAGTGAAGACGGAGGTCCCCGTGGTAGGGATTCTTGGGAGAGAGCAAGCAGGGAAGACTCTGGCTACCGTCCAAGCGACGACGACGAAGACGGCTGCTACCGCTGCAGTGGCTCATGGGTGAGCGCAAGTGAAGACCGCCGCAGCAGCAGGGGTCTGGAGTCAACTCCTCCCGAGAGTCCGAATCCCAGGGCGAGGGGTTGCACCATGCCTGGGGTGGCCAAGTCGAGCCCCGCCCCTTCCTCTGGGGAGACTGCAAACTCGTGTGAGTCAGACTATTTTGTTTGCCCTTGACTGCCGCTCTTCTTTTCACACACTGGCCCACAGCAACCCCAGCCCTTGCTGGCATTTTCCGTTTTCAGTTGTCACTCCTCCTTTCCCCTTCTTTATTTTCCATTGATTTCCAAAATATTCACCTGTCCTCCATCCACCCTCATTTTCCCCTTTATTTTCATCCTCATCATTCCTCAGAAACTTCTTGCTCAGATTGACATTTATACTATGTTGCAGAGAGTTGGTAGAAGATGTGATTCTAGTACAAAATATGATTCTAACCTTACCAAATTAACATTCTACTGGGTATGGTGGCATATGTCTGTAGTCCCGGCTACTTGAGAGACTGGGACAGGAGGATATCTGATGAATCAGCTTGCGCAACATAATGAGAACCTATCAAAAAATAATAAAAGAAGAAAAGAAATTAACATTCCGATTATGAATATATCAGTACGTTTGTTTAGATTAGTTGTTTTCAGAATAACTTTTCAGGAATTGTACTTTTTTTTGGTTATTTTGTTTAGGGTATGCTTGGATTGAACTATGTGCTCCTTCCTCCTTCGGTAACTGTCTCTTCATGCTTAGATAACTTTTATTGCCTCTGGTTCACAATGTGCATTAAAGTATTTCACAGAACAGTAAGCCTGACAATGCTCTTGATGTTTAATAGATTAAGTTATAGAATATAAACCACTAGAGTGTATGCACTAAAAATTGTGACTGGTCATTTCTATCTTATTATAAGACAACTGAATTAGATAAGAAAAAAATGGATAAAATATATCTGTGTATGTGTGTACTGGGGATTGAACCAGGACCTCACCTATACTAGGCAAGTGCTGTACTTCTGAGTGACATTCCCAGTCCTGGGAGTCTGTTTTAAAGAAGACACTTGAGTATATTTCAAAATGGCTGTGTTCCCTTTCCCCATGCCAAAGATGTGAGGAGATTTTTCTTGACTTTTTACAGTAATATCCTGATGGGGCTTTTGAAGGTAAAATATATGAAAATGTAGGGGCTCCCTAAGACTGGAGTCCCCCCAAGTTTCACACTTTTAGGCTAGTCATACTCTGCCTGAGCAAGTCATCAGAATTACTGTTCAAGTGCTTCTACCAGTGTATGTCTCTAGCAGCTTCTGTTCCAGGTAAGTTGAGCTCAACTATATTTCTCTGTATTTAACTTTCTCCCCAGGTTTACAATGGCAGTTTGCCCTGAAGCCTCATTTCTCTTATGGACCCAAAGAAAGTTGTTTACTCTCAGTGTATTCAGTTTTTTTTTTCTCTACAAGAATATGAGTGTCAACCTTTATGCTCTTTACATGTCAAAGCTAGAGCCAAAGTGTCATGAAAATGTTAATCACAAATATCTTTGCAGTAAATTTTTTAGAAAGCTGAAATGATTCATAGTTCTATAATAAGTCTCAACCAATTTGATTTTTCAATAGGTGCCAGGAAGAAGGTACATTTTGGTAGCATACATGATGCAGTACGAGCTGGAGATGTAAAGCAACTTTCAGAAATAGTGCAACGTGGAGCCAGCATTAATGAAGTTGATGTTCTCCATAAATTTACCCCTTTGCATTGGGCAGCACATTCTGGAAGCTTGGAGGTAAGAAGCTATACATATTATAAGGTAAGTTTACACCTATAGCAGTTTTGTAAATTTAGCAGACAGGGATGAGACCTTATGGTAGGCACTGCAAGTATTTTCCTTTTCAATTCAGTCTGACATTTGGGTATTCGATTATACTAGGACTTTATAACAAATTATCCCAAAACTTAGGGTTATAAAATAACTGTTCATACTCATTAGTGAACCAAGAATTTGGATTCCAGGGACACTTTATCTTTTTTTCATAACATCTGTGACTTTAGCTGGAATATTTAAGTCTGGAACTAGGCTTTTCTGAAGGTTTGTTCACTCAGATGCTAGTGGTTATTCTGGCCTAGATGGGGTATTTTAATGCGGGCCTTCCTGTGAGGTCTTGCCACATGGGCTAGTTTGTGCTTTGGGTTCCAAAGGTAAGCATAGAGGTTAACATCATGAATACCTATCACAACATTTTTGCTGTAGTTGGTTCAGATTTTTAGAAGAGAGGTAGAATATTGTGGATACATTTAAAGTCTCTGAGCATTCTTCTCAGTTGTCATTCCTTCCAATTCCAGAGATAAATGTTATACAGATATTGATGTTTATTAGTTCTTTATATAAATGACATTACATTGTGTGTATAATTATTCAGTTTGTTTTGTTTGTTCAACAATGTATTTTTGAGTTTTGTGGTGCTGGGGATTGAACCCAGGGCCTGTGCTTTCGAGGTAAGCTCTCTACCAATCAAGCCCCAGCCCTGTTTTTGAATTTTAACCATGTAGTTACATACATATATTCTCATGCATTTCTTTTAGCCATGTTGTAAGTCTGTTCTTTGACCGATATCAGAATTTATCCATATTTCTATTGTTAGGTATTTAGTTGGTTTCAATTTCTAGTTTGTACAAACAATGCTTAGTGAACATTTTTATGCAAACCTTTTTATTCTTTAAATGGTGTACAAGGCCAACTAGAATTTTTCTTATGATTCAATGTTGTGTGTTTATGTGTGTGTGTGTGTTTGGGGGAGTATTTTAACTACTACATTTTCCCAGTCTGTAGGCCACAATAGGTTTATTCACAATGTTGGTTTTCTTTTTCATCACTAATATAATGCACATAGACTGCTTTTTATAACTATGACTGTTCTTTGTAGTTTCTTCTTTGTTTGGACTTCTCTGCTTCACATAACCAAATTGGGCCCAGAGAATCTCTATCAGTTTTTGTGTCTCAATTGAATTAAACAAGGAATTTTCACTTTGGCCTGTTGGTGGATCCCTCTCACATGGGAGAAATCCCATGTGTCATGTGACCCTGAGTGTTTTCTTTGTTGTTTCCTCCCTTATCCCTGTTTGATCTGTACTGTGGCAGTTTTCATCATTTGTGTTTTGGGTTATAGATTTCTCCTAGTTTCATCAAAATTGGGATTATCAAAATGCTAACAACATCTACCTTATTATTTGTTAACATGATTATTTTCCTAAATTAGTGTCTTCATTGGCTGCTGTGGCATGGAGCTGATATCATGCAAATAACCACAAGAGGTTGGACAGCAGCTCACATAGCAGCAATCAGAGGTCAAGATGCTTGTATGCAGGTAATAATATTTTGGTTACTTTTTAAAAATTCAATGAGTTCAATTAGTTTAGCTTAGTTCTGTTGGTCTATTGCTATTATTCTAAATATTTTATCCAACAAACATAGTTATGTATTCTAAATTAGAACAGTGGATTCCACAACTCAGTATTTTGATACCAACTGTTCACTTAAACAAAGATCAGAGATCCTTTCATCTCTAAAGTAGTTGACTGCTTGGGTTGTTTTGAGGGATGTTACGTCATGCCCAGATTATCTCCTTAAGTTTGCTGCTGTAGTATGAATGTGCTCCCCCGCCACAATAAATATGTTGAAGTAACCCTCAAGGTGATGATATTAGAAAGTGGGTCATTTTTGGAGGTTATTAGATTGTGAGGGATCTGGCCTCATCATTGGGATTAATACCCAAAGAGCTAGGTAAAAATAAAAAGTCGCTATTTATGTGGAAAAGTCCCTCACCAGGCACACAATCTGTTAACACCTTGATCTGGGTCTTCCTAGCACTCAGAACTCTGTGAAATAAATTCTGTGTTTGCAAATTACCCAGTTTGTAGTATTTTCTTATAGTAGCCTGAACAGACTAAGATACTTGCCATGCTTGAATCTTACTTAATGTATTTCATGGCCAGGGTAACTTATTAATATGTGGTAGAATCTAGTTTATTAGAGTAACTAAGTTTAATCAATGTAGTAAAATAGACTGGTATCTGGAGATATGTAGAGTCATATAAATAAATATTTTCTTCCTGTAGAACTCCTGAGATTATATTTGAAATGACAAGAGCTCTACTCATTGAATTACAAAACAAAGTCTTTGATTAAAGTTCTGATGAAAAGTATAGATGAGAAGAATTGTATAATTTAGAAGGTAGAGGAATTATAAACAGAAATAATGTCAGCTAAGCCAAAAAGAATAGGTTGATCTTAGGGTGGGGCATCTAGCTTAGTGGCAGTGTGCTTGCCAAGCAAGTGTAAGCCCCTGGGTTCAATAAAAGAATAGGCTGATTTTAAAGAGGAGAATAGTATGAAGCACTGTAGGCAGGGAGTCTATTAGAAGCAAATACAAACAATTATTTATTGAAGATTAATATTAACTCTGAATGCATCATTTCATTTAACAAAACAGTTCTGTTTTGTTCATAGTCTTTTTTATAGACTATGAACAGATTCAGTGTTAAGTATGTTACCTAAGCAAGTGGCAGAGCTGCTGTTTGAGCCTAGACTTGTCCTAGATACCCTATATTGTATTTCTAGTGTGAATTGTAAAATTGAGATGTATTCTTTGAATATGGGTAGTTTGTGATGTGGACTGTTATGAACATACATACACACTATATCTGTACACATTGATATGTGTGTGTGTATATCTACACATGCTTACACACATATATGTACAGATACATCTAGTACTTGGACATTAATAGGAGAATAAGGTAATAAATCGGCATTCAGAAAATTATTCAAGCAAAATGTGTCTGGTTTTACCAGGGATGAAGAGTTCAAAGGCAAGAAACCACATATATACATATACATATATATATGTATATATAGATATAGATATATGTATAAATAGATACATATATATATATGTATGTATAAATAGATATAGATATATAGACTGATATGTTTTTGGTACTGGGGATTGAACCCAGGGGGCTTAATCACTAAGCTACATCCTCACAGCCCTTTTTTTGTATTTTATTTAGGTGCAGGATCTCACCTTAATGTATTAATGTAATAATGCTTAGGGCCTTGCTAAGTTGCTGAGGCTGGCTTTGAACTCACCATCCTTCTGTCTCAGCCTCCTGAGCCACTGGTATTATAGGTGTGTGCCACCATGCCCAACTTTAAATATTTTTGCTGTAATCACTAACCAAAGAGAGTGAAATTAGGTGGTGGTGGAGGGAAAAAAAGAAAAGTCAAGGCATCTTGCAAAGCAGGCATTAACAGAGTATAGTGAGAATTTAAGTCCTAATGACAGATAATTATAACACAGTGGATAGGGAAATTTGAAAGGCAAAGAAGATGTTGAGTTCAGTTTGTCACATGTTGATTTTAAGGTGTCTAGAGACTGTCTAGGTAGGTAGAGAAAGTCTAGGCAGTTAGAAAGGGTGCTGAAGACAAAAGACTTCAGGAATAATAACGAATAGAGAAGAGTTTAGAGTGTTAAGGAATGTTGAATGTTGACAAATGTTAGTAGTAGGCAAGGGAGAAAACAGACATGAATAAAGACTTGAGATTAAAGATCAGAAGATAGGAGAGCCAGAATGAATTAGAGCTGTGGAAGTGAAGGAAGAAATTTATTTTAAAAAGTTAGGAGGCAGGAGCATCACGAGTTCAAAGCCACCCTCAGCAAAAGTGAGGTGCTAAGCAATCAGTGAGACCTTATCTCTAAACAAAATACAAAATAGGGCTGGGGATGTGGCTCAGTAGTCAAGGGCCCCTGAGTTCAATTCATGGTATCCCCCCTCAAAAAAAAAAAAAAAAAAAAAAAAAAAGAAAAAAGAAAAAAAAAAAAAAAGAAAGAAAGAAAGAAAAGAAAGTTAGGCCGAATATCAGTTACAGGAAAAAGCTAGGGTATAAAGTTAAAGAAATGCCATTGAACTCATTATAGGGGGAAGCTGGTTATATTTCTATGCAAGAGTAGGAAAGGCACTCAGTTTGCAGGTGAATTTGAAGTTGAGGCATTGAAGTATTAATTTGAGAAATGGGCAGTGAAAGATAAAACACAGTAATAACTTCTGGGGACATTAGGATCAAAGCATATTTTTCTTTCTCCAAGCTTTAGATCAAGTCATTCTCTATGCTTTCATTATCCTTCTCTTCTTCAAAATGATCAGTTCCTTCTCAGAGCTTTGGTGGTGCTTTGTTCTGATCAAGGGGTATTTTTTATATAGTTGATTATCTTTGTCTCTACATATGTCTTAACTCCCTAAGTTAAGAAGTCTTCATATTCTTTATGAGTTCTAAAATATAGTAAGCACTCACTATATCATTTATGGTAATTATTGACTACTTAATAAGAATAAGATAAAATCATGGAAATTATTTTTTCTGAAACCCTTGATAGGTATTAAGACTGAGTAATCCTTTGCTGAGATAGTGGTAAATATAGACTGGCTTAAAAAAATAAAAAGGCTGAGGGAGAAAAAGAACTAAAAATATATGAACTATTGGCTGGGGGTATAACTCAGTGGTAAAGTGCATGCTTAGCATACACAAGGCCCAGGATTCAATCCTTAATCCTCAAGAAAAAAAAAATTAACTAATAGTTCTTTAAAAAACAAACAAACTTTTTTTCAATCAGTTTTACGTTCAGCAAATTGAGTAGAAGGTACAAAGTTTCTTATTGATTAATTGATTTCACAGTGGATGAATAAATAATAGTGACATTTCATAACCATCCAAAGTTCATAGTTTGCCTTGAGGTTCACTCTTTGTATTTTACATTCTGTGGTTTGGATAAATGTGTAACGATATAGCCACTATTATGGTATCATTCAGAATAATTTCTCTACCCTAAAAATCATCTGTGCTGCTCTTATTTGTCCTTCCCTTTCCCCTAACCCCTAGCAACAATGAGTCTTTATGACCTCCATGATTTTGCCTTTTCCAAAATGTCATATACTTAGAATCAAATACTATGTAGCCTTTCCAGACTGCCTTCATTCACTTGATAGTATGTATTTTGGTTTCCTCCATGTCTTTTCACTGCTTGATAGCTCCTTTCATTTTAGCACTGAGTAACATTCTGATTGTCTGGATGTACTACCATCTATCTATTCGCTGAAGGATATGTTGTTTTTTTCCAAGTTTTGGCAATTATGAGTAAAACTGCTATAAAGATCCATGTGCAGATTTTTGTGTAGATGCAAGTTTTTAGTTCTTTTGGGTAAATCCCAAGGTGTGTGATTGCTGGACTGTCATACGACTGTGTTTAGTTTTGTAAGAAACTGCCTGTTTCCACAGTGGCTGTACCATTTTGCATTTGAAATCTGTGGTAAATACCAACACTTGGTATTTTCAATGTTCTAAATTTTGGTGGTTCTCATAGGTAGGTAGTAGTATCTTCTTGTTTTAATTTGCATTTCTGTATATTTGATGTGGCATATCTTTACATATACTTATTGGCCACCCATATATATTCTTTAGTAATGTGTCTGTTCAGGTCTTCTGAACTTTGTTTGTTTGTGCTAGAGACTGAACCCAGGGCCTCTCCTACAAGTTAAGCACAAGCTCTACCATTGAACTACATCTCCAGCCCTGGCCCATTTTTATTTTATTTTATTTTTTAAATATACATTCTTTAGTTGTAGGTGAACACAATACCTTTATTTTATTTTAATGTGGTGCTGAGGATCGAACCCAGTGCCTTATGTAAGACATGCTAGGCCAGACTCTACCACTGAGCCACAACCCTAGCCCCTGGCCCAGAGGTTAAATTGGATTATTTTCTTTTTCTTTTTCTTTTTTTTTATTGTAAACAAATGGGATACACGTTGTTTCTGTTTGTACATGGAGTAACAGCATACCATTTGCATATTCATATTTTTACATAGAGTAATGATGTTTGATTCATTTCGTTATTTTTTTCCTTCCCTCCCACCCCTCCCATCTCTCTTTTCCCTCTATACAGTCCCTCCTTCCTCCATTCAAGGATTATTTTCATTATGTTGAATTTTAAGTAACTTTACCACTGAGATACATCCCCTTCCTTTTTCATTTTTTATTTTTATTTGTTTTTTTTACATCACAATATTGTTTATTATGTGAATTTTTTACAATACAACAAAAAAATACAGAAATGCAATATATGGATACAGCTAAATGCAGAATGGTGACTTTTTTTCTCTTTAAGAGGCCATGATGCCCATTTCTAATAAAATAGAGACTGCATATAGGTAGAAACAGATTGGTCGTTAGCTTCACAGTTTGCCTAGAAATGATCCATAAATGCATTTTCCCCCTGCTACTTACCATAAAATGTAAAAAGGGAATTAAAGGAAAGTTTCCTTGTTGGTTCCTACCATATGAAAGATGTTATATTCTATTTTAGCAGGGCCAATAAATGGAAAATAACTAAATTAAATGTTATTACAGAAATGAAGCAGTAATGAGATTCTGACTAAAGAGGGCACTAAATGAGAATAATATATATTTAAAGAATCCAAAACAAACAAAAAAGAAGTTGTTATAAAAAAGCTCTAGGTACACTGTAAGCATATAGGTTTTTTTTTTTCCATGTGTATTTTTAAACAATGCAAGTGTCAATGTCAAAAAATAGGGTCAACTGTGTTAGACTAAATTACATTATTGTATAGGCTGCATTGAATGGAACCTTTGTATTATAATTATCATAGAGAAGCATAGTTTGCATCATATTATGGCAATTTATCCTCGATGAAAACCTTTAAGAGTCCTTTTATTTTGGAATATCCTGTAAACAATCAAACCACCAGAACATGATTGTACAATAGTAAAATGTTCTCTTGCACTAAATTGAAGACATCTTTTTAATAAAAATTAAAAAAAAGGAAAAGAAAATGTAGAAAGGTACTTAGAACTGTTGCTTTCTAAGTACACAACACCCTAGACAATTCAAGGCATCTTAATCTCCATCGAGAACAACAACCAAAAAATAAATTTTGTCATGCTTTCAAATCCATCATTATGGATAAAACTGGTGCAAATTGGTCAAACGGATCCAACAAACACTGATGTCCAAGCTTGCATATTGGCACCTAATACATAACTGGTGGTTAAAAGAAAGTTTAAAAGATCTTTCCTTTCTTCTTGTTCTTTTCCAAGGTCCTTGAAGAGTTCTGTTGTTCTAAAATACGTTCTTGATCCTCCCAGTTTGCTTTCTCCTCCTCAAACTGACAACGTTTTACCTCTAATTCTTTTTTTCATTTTTTATTTTTTAAATTTTTAAAAAATTTTTTTAAAATTTATTTTTATTGTAAAAAGTGGGATACGTGTTGTTTCTGTTTGTACATGGAGTAACAGCATACCATTTGCATAATCATACATTTACATAGGTTAATGATGTTTGATTCATTCTGTTATTTTTTCCTTCTCCACACCCCTCCCACCCCTCTTTTCCCTCTACACAGTCCCTCCTTCCTCCATTCTGCCCCCCTCCCACCCCCCATTATGTGTCATCATCCGCTTATCAGTGAGATCATTCGCCTTTTGGATTTTTGAGATTGGCTTCTCTCACTTAGCATGATATTCTCCAATTTCATCCATTTGCTTGCAAATGCCATAATTTTATCATTCTTTATGGCTGAGTAATATTCCATTGTATATATATACCACAGTTTCTTTATCCATTCATCAGTTGAAGGACATCTAGGTTGGTTCCACAGTCTGGCTATTGTGAATTGAGCAGCTATGAACATTAATGTGGCTGTATCTCTGTAGTATGCTGATTTTAAGTCCTTTGGGTGTAGGCCAAGGAGTGGGATAGCTGGGTCAAGTAGTGGGTTCATTCCAAGTTTTCTGAGGAATCTCCACACTGCTTTCCAGAGTGGCTGCACTAATTTGCAGCCCCACCAGCAATGTATGAGTGTACCTTTTTCCCACATCCTCTGCAACACCTATTGTTGCTTGTATTCTTGATAATCACCATTCTAATTGGGGTGAGATGGAATCTTAGTGTAGTTTTGATTTGCATTTCTCTTATTACTAAAGATGGTGAACATTTTTTCATATGTTTGTTGATTGCTTGTAGATCTTCTGTGAAGCGTCCATTCATATCCTTAGCCCATTTGTTGATTGGGCTATTTGTATTCTTGGTGTAGAGTTTTTTGAGTTCTTTATATATTCTGGAAATTAGTCCTCTATCTGAAGTACGAGTGGCAAAGATATTCTCCCACTCTGTAGGCTCTCTCTTTGCATTGCTGATAGTTTCCTTTGCTGAGAGAAAGCTATTTAGTTTGAATTTATCCCAGTTATTGATTCTTGCTTTTATTTCTTGTGCTATGGGAGTCCTGTTAAGGAAGTCTGATCCTAAGTCAATAAGGTGAAGATTTGGACCCACTTTTCTTCTATAAGATGCAGGTCTCTGGTCTGATTTCGAGGTCCTTGATCCATTGTGAGTTGATTTTTGTTCAGGGTGAGAGATAGGGGTTTAGTTTCATTCTGTTGTATATGGATTTCCAGTTTTCCCAGCACCATTTGTTGAAGAGGCTATCTTTTCTCCATTGCATATTTTTGGCCCCTTTGTCTAGTATGAGAAAATTGTATTTATTTGGGTCTGTGTCTGTGTCCTCTATTCTGTACCATTGATTTACCTGTCTATTTTGGTACCAATACCATGCTGTTTTGTTACTATTGCTTTCTAATAGATTTGAAGTTCTGGTATTGCGATATTCCCTGCTTCATTTTTCCTGCTAAGGATTGTTTTAGCTATTCTGGGTTTCTTACTCTTCCAGATGAATTTCATGATTGCTTGCTCTATTTCTGTAAGGTACATCATTGGGATTTTAATTGGAATTGCATTGAATCTGTATAGCACTTTTGGTAGTATGGCCATTTTGACAATATTAATTCTTCCTATCCAAGAACATGGGAAATCGTTCCATCTTCTAAGGTCTTCCTCAGTTTCTTTCTTTAATGTTTTGTAGTTTTCATTGTAGAGATCATTTACCTCTTTGGTTAGATTGATGCCCAAGTATTTTATTTTTTTTAAGGCTTTAAGTTGTTCACTTGCGTATAAAAATGCTTTAGATATATGCGTGTTGATTTTATAGCCTGCTATTTTGCTGAATTCATTGATGAGGTCTAGAAGTTTTCTGGGGGAGGTTTTTGGATCCTCTAAATATAGAATCATGTCATCAGCAAACAGTGATAGCTTAAGTTCCTCTTTTCCTATTCTTATCCCTTTAATTTCTTTAGTCTGCCTATTTGCTTTGGCTAGAGTTTTGCGGACAATGTTGAATAGAAGTGGAGAAAGAGGACATCCCTGTCTTGTTCCCGTTTTTAAGGGAATGGTTTCAGTTTTTCTCCATTAAGAATGATGTTGGCCATGGGCTTAGCATAAATAGCCTTTACAATGTTCAGGTATGTTTCTCCTATCCCTATTTTTCTAGTGTTTTGAGCATGAAGGGGTGTTGTATTTTGTCGAACACTTTTTCTGCATCAATTGATATAACCATATGATTCTTATCTTTAAGTCTATTGACATGATGGATTACGTTTATTGGTTTACGGATATTAAACCATCCTTGCATTCCAGGGATGAACCCCACTTGATCATGGTGCACGATTGTCTTAATATGCTTTTGGATACAGTTAGCCAATATTTTGTTAAGGATCTTTGTATCTATATTCATCAAGGATATTGGTCTAAAATTTTCTGTCCTTGATGTGTCTTTTCCTGGTTTGGGTATGAGGGTGATATTAGCTTCATTGAATGAGTTTGGTAGGGTACCCTCCTTTTCTATTTCCTGGAATACTTTGAGAAGTATTGGAATGAGTTCTTCTTTGAAGAACTTGTAGAGCTTGGCTGAGAAACCGTCTGGTCCTGGACTTTTCTTGGATAGTAGGTTTTTAATGGCTTCTTCTGTTTCATTGCTTGATATTGATCTGCTTAAATTGTGTATGTCCTCCTGCTTCAGTTTGGGAGGAGCATATGTCCCTAGAAATTTGTCAATATCTTTGGTAGTTTTTATTTGGTTGGAATACAGATTTTCAAGTAGCTTCTTATTATGTTCTGTATCTAAGTGGTGTCTGTCGTGATATTTCCTTTTTCATGACGAATTTTAGTAATTTGAGTTTTCTCTGTCCTTCTCTTTGTTAGTGTGACTAAGGGTTTGTCTATTTTGTTTACTTTTTCAAAGAACCAACTTTTTGTTTTGTCAATTTTTTGAATTGTTTCTTTTGTTTAATTTCATTGATTTCAGCTCTGATTTTAATTATTTCCTGTCTTCTACTACTTTTGCTGTTATTCTGTTCTTCTGTTTCTAGGGCTTTGAGCTGTAATGTTAGGTCATTTAGTTGTTGACTTTTCATTCTTTTCTGGAATGCACTCCATGCAATGAATTTTCCTCTTAATACCGCTTTCATAGTGTCCCAGAGATTTTGATATGTTGTATCGTTGTTCTCATTGACCTCTAAGAATTTTTTTATCTCCTCCCTGATGTTTTCTGTTATCCATGTTTCATTCAATAGCATATTATTTAGTCTCCAGGCGTTGGAGTAGTTTCTGTTTTTTATTTTGTCATTGATTTCTACTCTCAGTCCATTATGATCTGATAGAACACAAGGCAGTATCTCTGTTTTTTTGCATTTCCTAAGGACTGCTTTGTGGCATAACATATGGTCTATTTTTGAGAAGGTTCCATGTGCTGCTGAGAAGAAAGTGAATCCGCTTGTTGATGGATGAAATATTCTATATATGTCTATTAAGTCTAGGTTATTGATTGTGTTATTGAGTTCTATGGTTTCTTTGTTCAGTTTTAGTTTGGAAGATCTATCTAGTGGTGACAGCAGTGTGTTAAAGTCATCCAGAATTATTGTGTTGTGGTCTATGTGATTCCTGAAATTGAGAAGGATTTGTTCGATGTAAAGGGATGCATCATTGTTTGGGGCATAAATATTTACTATCGTTATGTCTTCCTGATTAATGGTTCCCTTAAGCAGTATGAAATGTCCTTCATCCCTTCTGACTAACTTTGGCTTGAAGTCCACTTTATCTGATATAAGGATGGAAACCCCCGCTTTTTTCCTGAGTGTATGTGCGTGGTAGGTTTTTTCCCATCCTTTCACCTTTAGTCTGTGGATGTCTTTTTCTATGAGATGCGTCTCTTGCAGGCAGCATATCGTTGGGTCTTTCTTTTTAATCCATTCTGCCAGTCTATCTCTTTTGATTGATGAGTTTAGGCCATTATCGTTCAGGTTTATTATTGAAATGTGATTTGTATTCCCAGTAATTTGGCTTATTTTTGGTTTTTAAGTTGGCTTGGTTTCTCCTTTGAGTGGTTTTTCTCTAAGGTAGTTCTTCCCTTTGCTGACCTCCATTGTTGTTTTTCATTTCCTCCTCATGGAATATTTTGTTGAGAACATTCTGTAGCACAGGCTTTCTATTTGTAAATGCTTTTAATTTTGTTTATCATGGAAGGATTTTATTTCATCTTCAAATCTGAAGGTTAGTTTTGCTGGGTATAGGATTCTTGGTTGGCAACCATGTTCTTTCAGAGCTTGAAATACGTTGTTCCAGGCCCTTCTAGCTTTTAGAGTCTGGGTTGAGAAGTCGGCTGCTATCCGTATTGGTCTCCCCCTATACGTAATCTGATGCTTTTCTCTCGCAGCCTTCAAAATCCTATCTTTACTTTGGCGATGACAGGCGCCTGACAGTGAGAAATCTGCACTCAAAAAAGGCGTTGATATGCTGGCAGACTGCAGGTCATCACAGAAGACAAATGTGGTGAACACCAGGGAATTGATAAGCAGAAAAACTGCCTCACAAAGAAACAGATATTCTCTGCTTGAAACCGGAGTTATGGAGCGACAAGGAACACAGCCTCCCTCTAGTCCGCCATCTTGTATCCTTCTCCTCAAATTCTTTATGCTGGGCTTCCAAATTCTTTCTCATTTGCTCATGGCGTCGCTGCAGCTCAGCTTCAGAGTCTTTCAGTTTTTGAACTTTTTCTTTGACCTTCGTCTCAAACACCTGCTCCTTCTCATTTCTATCTTCATCTTGGCTACATGCTCTCTCCTTTCTTCTTCCATTTGTGCCGGAGGGCTCTTTGTAAGCTGCCCTTTATTCTTGTTGTTATCCACAGCTGCCAGTTTTCTGCTTCTGTAGTTCTCATAGTGTATATTATTAGTGACATCTTTCAAGTCGTGCATGTGTGTTCTTATCAACATATTCTTAGAATTGTAAAATCACAATGTTCACCATTTTAAACTTCAGCCACACCAAAGGATACTGCCTTCCTCTGACCCTTTTTCCATTAACTTCAATGATAGTATTACTACCTACCACAGCAAGAGGTAAACGTTCCTTTATCTTTTTAACCAGCTTATTTTCTTCTTCATCATCTGTTTCTAGAAATTAATATATTTTAATTTTATGTTCTTGAATTTCTTTCATTATCTGTTTTTTAAACTGTTGGCATTCTTCTGGTGTGAGTGTGTCTGCTTTGGCAATAAGTGGGATGATATTCACTTTTTCATGCATACACTTCATAAACTCAATATCCAATGGTTTCAGCCCATGTCCTGAAGGAGCAACAAAGTATGAACAACACTGTACTCTGTTATCAGGCATCTGACGTCTGTTCACTTGAGATTCTGCATTTAGGTGATCCTCAAATTTACTATCAATGTAGTCAATAACAGGCTGCCAGTAATTACTATTATCCACTGCATCTCCAAATCCTGGGGTATTAACTATTATGAGCAGCAACTGAACACCACCTTCTTTGATTAAAACTTTGGATTGTTTCACCTGAACAGTCTTTTTTATTCTATGGGAAGGACCTGGATACTCGAGAATACAAATCTGTGAGGAATAATGAGTTGATTAATGTTGATTTTTCCCAGTCCAGATTCACCTACTACTATAAGTGTGAATTCAAACCCTCTCTTCACTGATTTTCTGTAAACTTGATTTGGGAGATTGGCAAATCCCACATAGCCTTCAAGGTTCTTCAGTTGAGCTCCATGGTTATGGATAGTCGAGCCTCTTTGTATATTTCTTTAACAGTGCCTCTGAGGCTTACTGCATTATGTTTGTCCCCTTTTTTATTTTTTATTTTGAGACAGAGTCTCTCTAAGTTCTTGAGGGTCAGTCCCCCTAGTTCAGGGATTACAGGCATGTGTCACTTCACCTGGTTTTGAATTAATCTTTTTGTGAGGCATATAGTCTGTGTCTGGATTCATTGATTTTGCATGTGGATGTCTGTTATTGTTAAGATATGAGGTATCTGCTGAAATCTCATGTGTGAGACAATGCAATATTGATTAGGTGTGAAGTGATTATATTATGAGAGTTTTTTTTTTTTTTAAAAGCCTAATCAGTGAATTGATGTACAAATGGATTAACTAGGTGGTAACTGTAGGTGGGAAGACTGGAGGAAGTAGGTCACGGGGCTGACTTTGGGATTTATATTTTGTCCCTACTGAACAGAGTTCTTTCTGCTTCTTGGTTGCCATGCCCTGAGCTGTTTTCCTCTACTATATTCTTCTGCCATGCGGTTCTGCTTTACCTTGGGCCCAGAGCTATGGAGCAGGTTGACCATGATCTAAAATAAAATTTTCTTCCTTTAAGTTGTTCTTGTTAGATCTTCTCGTTATAGCTACCCAAAAGCAGACTAAAATAATGTCTAATGTTCCAGCAACATTTGTTAAAAAGGCAATCTTTTCTTCATTGTATTACCTTTACTCCTTTCTCAAAAGTGAGTTGAGTGTATTCATATGGGTCTACTTCTGGATTGTCTGTTTTTTTCCTTCAATATTATGTTGACTATTCTCTTTATAAAAACTTTAGAATCTGTTGATGTCCATAAAATAACTTGCTGGGATTTTGATTGGGACTAATAATTATTTTAAAACAATGACTCTATATGTTATATAGAAGGGTGTGCTGTGTATATATGACACAATCCTTATACAGAAAACTGGGCCAATTGCAAATTCAGATGAAATCTCCTTAGAAGCTTGACCTGGAGTTTAGAACTAGTTACTTTAATAATTAAATCCTTTCATTGAGTTCAAAGGCAACTAATGAAAGATTCTACTTTTAAAATAATATAATTGTTAAGTCTTATTAGCTTATCATAAAAATATTTAATTTAGTGGTTATTAATCTGCTCATGAAATTTGTGCATGCTCAAATCAGAATGTAAATTCCACTATTAGAAATGTCTCCTTGGGAATGTTAAAAAAAATTCTCAAGCATGTTCTTAATATTGGCTAAAAAGTATCTCACAGTTTTCCTGTAGCACACATATAAGGGCATGTAAAATAATTTAGGTATAGTTTAATGAATTGCTTACTTTTCTGTATCTGCATTCATGATTGACTGTTGAACACTTGTCAATGTCATTCTCATTTTGTTACTTTTAGGCTCTTGTAATAAATGGAGCAAATCTAGCAGCTCAAGATGATCGTGGATGCACTCCTTTACATCTTGCTGCAACTCATGGACATTCTTTCACTTTACAGATCATGCTCCGGAGTGGAGTGGTAAGGGACTCTGTTAATATGGTAGTGTATAATCATAGATGGAATAGCATTTGCTTGTCCATTTATCTCTTCCTAACTTTTGAAATCCCTTATTTGACTTTAGGAAAGTAATTTAATTATTCCTTTTAGCTTTTTCATCTGTAAATATGGGAGCAATAATTCAGGCTAATCTCACAGTAGCATCCACTCCCCAGATAACAGTTAAGTAGTACAAAGTATTTCAGAGGTTTTTCATGCCAGATCATAGTTTCACTAGGAGGATTCTAAAGCTTTTAAACAAATGTTAACCAGGGAATTATAAATCTTTACAATTTCCATATGTTTCTTTGTGTTTACCTCTTTCCTTTCCTCCCTCTTTCCCTCCTTCCCTCTTTCTTTTGAAACTCTTTATTTCATACACAGATTTAGAAAGTGATTCCTTTCTCCAGAAATTTTATTTATTGAAATATTTATGTTTAATATTACCCATTGATCATAAAAATAGCTATAAGGAAAGGATTACCTATATTGAAGACATGGTAAGAGTTGGTGTTTCTGTAGTTAGAAAAAAAGTGTCTTGATATGATTTGATCATTTAAACCTATCCTTTTCATTTTATTCTTTTGTGAATATTATTTTTTTTTAAATTCCTATAAAATCCTATCAAATAAACTTGATAATCTACATATTATAGTTAAGATATCCAAAACTCGGAGGATTAAGTACTGTTCAGGATAAAAAAGTATAAATAAAGAGAGCCAGATTCAGGACTCAAACACAGGTTGACCAGCTCCAAATTAAGTTCTGAAATCAAAGTATAAATATATTTAGTGGTAACAGTTTCAGAATGACATGGGGTTTCTGTTAGAAGGAAGCTATCTAAGTGGAAATGTCTGGGGTGTAAATGGCAGGAGTGGCTCCAGCTGCCCACAGCACTTACCAGAGTGTCAAGTGAGGTTACCCATGACACTCAATCAGAGTGTCATGATTGAGGCTCCATCAGTAGAGGAAACACTGATCAAGTATTTTTAAAATGTTGTATTTATTTAGTATTCTTTATAAGACTTATTGTTGTTATTATTATTTCACCCTTTTCATTTTATTGGTCAGGATTTATAGTTAGGTTCCTTTATAAAAAATGTTATTTGACTTACCTTCTTTTAAAAAGATTATTTTATAAAACTTCACTAATGTCTTAAGAGCTCGTGTGTTCAAATCAGTGGTTGCAGTAAATTTTTCTATTCTATTTAGTGTTTACGTAATAGTTTTACAAACAGCCTCCAATTGTCATTTGCAGAATTAAGCTGCTAGGCTTAGTGTTTTCCCTACAAAATGGAAAGAAACTTGAGTCCTTGTGAATGTTACCTGTAGGATCCTAGCGTGACTGATAAGAGAGAATGGCGACCTGTACATTATGCAGCTTTCCATGGGCGGCTTGGCTGTTTGCAACTTCTTGTCAAATGGGGATGTGGCATAGAAACTGTGGACCACAATGGAAACCTTCCAGGTATAATACAAAAGCAAATATTTTATTTTTATTAACATAAACTCTTAAACGTTTGATTGTATTTAAGAAATTTAAACTCTAATCATTATATTAAAGTCCTTCACAAAACTAAACTAGTAAATATGAACATTTTTTAAATCTGATATCTTACCTGTTAGGCACCCCTCATGTGATTTGATTTTTTTTTGAACCATATCAGCAAAAAAGAAATTGGCAACATTAAGCACTGATTTGTTCTTCCCAGCAGCTTTTTCTTTCATCTACTGTCTAGTGTTCTTATCATACCTATCTGCCCCATAGACAACCTTTTGACATTTTAAATAGTATAAATAGAGGACACAAGTGTGTTTGAATTACCTTGCTAATACAGTTGTCTAACCTGCAATATACTTGCCAGTTTGAACCTAGGTTCCAAGCACACTGTTTTCTTTAAGAAGTGCTGTAGAAATTCAGAAAAGGGATAGATCACACTGATATTTGAATGAAAATAATACATGAATTATATCCTAAAGAAATCTTAAGAAGCAAACACATGAAGGGGAAGGCTAGGCTAGGCTATATAAATAGGTCCGATCAAATTTGTGGTTTAAAACCTCTTGGCATCTCTGTAGAGCCTTGATTACTTTGTCAAATGAGGCCCTTATAATTTGGTTCCTATATATCTCCTGATTTCCTGGGTTCATCTGTACTTTTACATTACCATCTGGAACACTTTTGCTTCTTTCTGGAGTGTTGACCTTACATTTTCTTCTAGGAGTTGCATAGTTTATGGTCCTTGATCCATTTTGAGTTGATTTTTGTGCAAAGTGAGATATGGATCTAGTTTCATTCTTCTACATATGATTAACCGTTGTCCCAGCATAATTTGTAAAAAAGGCCCTCTTTTCTCCAATGTATGTCTTTGGCACTTTTGTCAAGGATCAGATGTGTAGATTTGTCTCTGTGTCTTCTGTTCTTTACCATTGGTCTATGTATCTGTTTTTAAGCCAATACCATGCATTTTTTTGTTAGTGTAGCTCTATAATAGAATTTTTTTTTTGAAGGGTGACAACTGTTATTTGTTCAGTTTCAGGGGTTTGTTTATTTGTTTTTGAAACAAGTGTTGCTGTGTTGCCCAAGCTGACCTCTAAATTACAATCCTCCCATCTCAGCCTCCCAAGCATCTGTCATTACAGGCACACACCATCATTCCCGCTAATTTTGTTTTTTGTTTTTTTTTTTAATTTATTTTTATTGTAAACAAATGGGATACATGTTGTTTCTGTTTGTACATGGAGTAACAGCATACCATTTGCATAATCATACATTTACATAGGGTAATGATGTTTGATTCATTCTGTTATTTTTTCCTTCCCCCACCCCTCCCACCCCTCTTTTCCCTCTATACAGTCCCTCCTTCCTCCATTTTTGCTCCCCTCCCACTCCCCATTATGTGTCATCATCCGCTTATCGGTGAGATCTTTCGTCTTTTGGATTTTTGAGATTGGCTTCTCTCACTTAGCATGATATTCTCCAATTTCATCCATTTGCCTGCAAATGCCATAATTTTATTATTCTTTATAGCTGAGTAATATTCCATTGTATGTGTGTATATATATATATATGTATATATACCACATATGTATATATGTGTGTGTGTGTGTGTGTGTGTGTGTGTGTGTGTGTGTGTATATACACACCACAGTTTCTTTATCCATTCATCAGTTGAAGGGCATCTAGGTTTCTAGGTTGATTCCACAGTCTGGCTATTGTGAATTGAGCAGCTATGAACACTGATGTGGCTCTGTAGTATGATGTATCTCTGTTGTATGCTGATTTTAAGTCCTTTGGGTATAGGCCAAGGAGTGGGATAGCTGGGTCAAATGGTGGGTCCATTCCAAGCTTTCTGAGGAATCTCCACACTGCTTTCCAGAGTGGCTGCACTAATTTGCAGCCCCACCAGCAATGTATGAGTGTACCTTTTTCCCCACATCCTCTGCAACACCTATTGTTGCTTGTATTCTTGATAATCACCATTCTAATTGGGGTGAGATGGAATCTTAGTGTAGTTTTGATTTGCATTTCTCTTATTACTAAAGATGGTGAACATTTTTTCATATGTTTGTTGATTGCTTGTAGATCTTCTGTGAAGCGTCCATTCATATCCTCAGCCCATTTGTTGATTGGGCTATTTGTATTCTTGGTGTAGAGTTTTTTGAGTTCTTTATATATTCTGGAAATTAGTGCTCTATCTGAAGTATGAGTGGCAAAGATATTCTCCCACTCTGTAGGCTCTCTCTTTGCATTGCTGATAGTTTCCTTTGCTGAGAGAAAGCTATTTAGTTTGAATCTATCCCAGTTGTTGATTCTTGCTTTTATTTCTTGTGCTATGGGAGTCCTGTTAAGGAAGTCTGATCCTAAGTCAATAAGGTGAAGATTTGGACCCACTTTTCTTCTATAAGATGCAGGGTCTCTGGTCTGATTTCGAGGTCCTTGAACCATTGTGAATTGATTTTTGTTCAGGGTGAGAGATAGGGGTTTAGTTTCATTCTGTTGTATATGGATTTCCAGTTTTCCCAGCACCATTTGTTGAAGAGGCTATCTTTTCTCCATTGCATATTTTTGGCACCTTTGTCTAATATGATAAAATTGTATTTATTTGGGTTTGTGTCCGTGTCCTCTATTCTGTACCATTAGAATGAGATTTTTTTTTGTGAGCTCTGAGGTTTTTTATTTCTTCTGTGTGTAGCGTTTCTCTAAGTAAGTTCTGTAATGCTGGTTTAGCAGTCATGAATTCTTTTATTTTCTGCTTATCTTTTAAGGTTTTTATTTGATCTTTGAGTTTGAATGATAACCTTGCTGGATCTAGTAGTCTTAGTTTACAGTTATTTTCTTTCAGTCCTTGGAACACATCCTGGCTTATAGAGTTTGTTCTGAGAAATCTGAAATGATTCTGAATCACTTACCTCTAAATGTGCTCTGATATTTTCCTCTTGAGGATTTTAAAATTCCATCCTTATTCTGAATGTTAGACATTTTAATTATAATGTGTTATAGAGTGTTCTTTTTTGATCTTGTGTATTTGGGGTCCTGAATGCCTCTGGTATCTTAATATCCATTTTATTCTGAAGATTTGGAAAATTCTTTATTTCCCTGAAGAGTTTATCCATTCCATTAACCCACATCTCATAACCCTCTTCAATCCCAATGATTCTTAAACTTGGTCTCCTCAAGTCCCAGCATTCTTATATATTCTGCTCATTGTTACTTAATTTTTTCCTTTAATGTTGTCTGAATGTTCAAGAGTGGCCACTTCATCTTCCAGCTCTGAGATTTTATCTTCAGTTTACTCTATTAGAGAGACTTTCAAGTGAAAATTTTATTTGATTTATTGTTTGTTTCATTTCCAGAATTTGTTTGGTTCTTTTTAAATATTTCTCCTTATTGAATTTCTCATTCATATTCTGTACCAATTTCTGAAATTCATTCAGTTGTTTTTCAGTGTTGTTTTAGAATTTGTTGATCATTTTTGTAATAATTCCTTTGAATTATTAGCTGATATTTCATCCACTTCAATATTTTGGGGGTGATTTGCTGGCGAATCATGACCTTTAGGAGGAGGTGTCTTAGCTTGTTTTTCATATTTCTTGTATTTCATGTGTTGGATTTTATGCATCTTTTGGAAGGTGTTTCTCTTCCACTCTTACATGTGAGTCTTTGTAGAGCACTGTCTTCCCTTGCCAAAGTGTCCTACAGTATTCTGGATTGAGATTTCCTTGTGGGTGTGGTATCCACAGCCTTTGTGTTATTTCTGTCTGTTTTGGCTACAGCAGTAGATGTCCTCAGGTGGAACATTGAGGCCCACCCTACCCAGTTCTACTTGAGTCCTGATTGTTAGTTTGGGTTTTTGTCTCTTCTATTCTTTGTATTAAAGGATAGCTAAAGATTGTCATTAATTTGTATATAGACCAAGGTGTGCTATCTTTTGGTTGAGTTTAGTTCAGCAGCAAAATTTTACCCTGTGAACTTTAGTGTCCTTGTAGGTTCTCAGCAACTCATAAAATAGGGGAAAACAAACAATTGCAACAACCTATGCAAACAACATGCAGTGTTAAACTAATACTTGATAACTACAATGTTAATTGCCACAAAAACCAGAAATGGTAGGGTCAGTAATTGCCATCAACAGAAACAATAAGTAACCATATATTATATCTGGTGTTAAATCAAACAAGTGTCAGCTGTGGCATTCACAGCAGTAATAATTGCAACAACATTAATGGTGGGGATAGGAGTTATATAAAAACCAATTAGTGATAAAAGATGGTAATAATGCAATTAATTAAGAGAAAAGAAAATGTGATATAAAGGTAGAAAGGAGTTTACAATTTTAAAAAGTGAATGAAGAGAATGCATAAGAGATGCAGCATGTGATGGTTATAAGGATGGAGGAGAAAAAATACAAGTAACAAAGGAAAGGGAGAGTGAAAGAACA
This sequence comes from Sciurus vulgaris, assembly GCF_902686455.1. Classification (NCBI taxonomy): domain Eukaryota; kingdom Metazoa; phylum Chordata; class Mammalia; order Rodentia; family Sciuridae; genus Sciurus; species Sciurus vulgaris. The sequence continues at coordinate 80,489,107 of NC_136472.1, forward strand.
AAAGGTTTGGCTTTTAGCAGAAAAAAGAAAGAGAAACAAGAGAAACAGACAAATGAAAAACAATATAAAATAAAACCAAAATATACTAATCAAAAACCCTAACCCTCAAAAAATAAGGCAAGGCTAGGCATGGTGGTGCATACTTGTAATCCCAGTGGCTTGGGAAACTGAGGTAGGAGGATGGCAAGTTTGAGGCCAGCCTGAGCAACTTAGCAAAGCCCTAAGGACTGCCTCAAAATAAAAGAAATAAAAATAAATAAATAAAAAAGAAATAAACAAAGAAAAGACAAGAAAAAATAACATTTAAAAAATGCTAAAAATGAGAAAAGGGACATAAACATGTATATGTATATATGTTATGAACTAATCAGCACAGCAAAAGCGTGCACAAAAACAAACAAAAAGAAAACAGGATTCTTAATGAAAAATTAAGGAATTGTTTCCATGGAGGTGGTCAAAACAGTCAATAAGAAAAATTTTTTTAGATGTTGACAGACTTTTATTTTATTCATTTATTAATATGTGGTTGTGAGAATTGAACCCAGTGCTCACACATGCTAGGCAAGTGCTTTACCACCGAGCCACAACCCCATCCCCTCGTTTCTTTTTGAGCTTTGTACTGAGTACAAGAACAAGGGCTGAGGATTGTTAAACCCTTTCTCTTTTTGTGTTGCTCACCAATCTGCCAGTTGGAGTAGCCTATGGCTGAAGCTGGTTCAAATAATTCTTAGCTTCTCTTCCCCCTGTATGATGTAGGATGGTATGGGAGCTGGGGTTTTGTCTCCACAGACCAGACTGATGCTCTTCCAGGGTGGGGCCGCTGCAGAGTTCTGTAAGTGAAATTTCAGCAGATGGGGCTTAGGTCTGATCAGACCTCAGAGGCTTCATTGGGTTGTGTCTGCTGTGGAGAGATTAGATCAGCACACCCCTAGGCCCTGGCAGTTGCTGATCTTTGTTGGGAGTATGGATCTCAGGAGCCTCCTTAGGATTCCACTCCTGAGGTGAGGGAGTCAATCATTCACCTCCTCTGCTTCCCATGAACACAGCCTTTACAGGCTTCCCAGGATTAGTCCCTGAGTGTATGCCTGTCCCATCTGTTCAGTTTGCCCCGCGTGTTCAGTTTCCTGTCCTCCTCTGGCTGCCGCTCACATGAGCAACCAGACTCAAAGGGGGAAGCGAGTTGGGCTCTCCTTTGCTTTTCTGACTTGAATCCCCCTGGGTAAAATATTCTCTGCTTGTTTTGCTTCTGTTCTGCTACATCTTCAGCCCCTTCCAATGTAGTCTTTCTTCTTTGTTTAATGTACCCAAATTTCTGAGTTTCTAAGACACTCTGACTGTCCAATATTTTTATTGAAATCCCTCTTTCACCCACTTCACAGAGAAGCAGTATACTCCTGCTGCTTAAATCCTGAGACAAGGAGTAACTAGGAATGCAGTCGCCTTCTATCCTGCCATCTTGAGTCTCCCATTTACTCTCTTTTAAAACACTTTTTACTTTGTTCACAAATTGAGATCATATCTTAAATTAATTTGACATATTTATTGAGCACCTACTATGTGCCAATCCCTCTTCTAAATTCTGGGTATATCACAGTGTATTAATACAGAGTCCTTGCCTGTAAGTGTAACTATTCAACCAGGTGGTCTACTGCTTTTTCAGGACAAGAAGGCTGATTGTATAAAGAGAGAAAGTCTGGAAAGAAGGTCTGTTCTCCTTTCTCAGGGAAAGTCCCTGTCATGTGGGGCAGAGATAGTCATTTCCCTATGAGGATTAGAGCTCATTTATTATTTCTTTTTTTGAATTACTTCAATTTCAATTTTAAAATTAATTTTTTTCTTTCTCTTCTTACTTATAGTTCACTTAGCAGCCATGGAAGGCCACCTTCATTGTTTTAAATTCCTACTCAGCAGGATGAATAGTGGAACACAAGCTTTAAAAGCCTTCAATGATAATGGAGAAAATGTATTGGACCTAGCCCAGAGGTTCTTTAAACAGAATATTTTACAGTTTATCCAGGGGGCTAAATATGAAGGAAATGATTTAGAAGATCAAGAAAGTAAGTAATAACCTGAACGTTTTATGTAATATGATGATAATAATAAATAAAATACAATGGGAAAAGAAGTTATTAGGCAAATGTTTCATTAAAATTTGTAATATATCATTGTCCACACATTAATCCAGATTATTTATTATGAAATATTTTAGACAAAAGTGTGTAGAGGTTAACATAAGGAACACACTGTTATTACTGAGTTTAAGAATAAAGTATTACAGAGTTTGAAATCCTTGAACCTCTCTCTATAATACTATTATTTTTTCTTCCTCCCCAAGGGTAAAATATTGTTTTGGATTTATTATTCCATTCTCTGATTTTATATCTTAGTTATGAATCTACATATGTGTGTATACTGTATCATAAAAATACATAGTATTATTTTGTATATTTGTTAGGATAAGAGGCTAAACTGTTGTAGCAAAGAAATCCTAAAATACAACGACTTAAATGATATAGAAGTTTATTTCTTGCATTTGACAGCCTGGGTGAAAGTGAATCTGTTATATGTAGTTATTCAGAGACCTGCTAGTTTTCAAACTCTCTCTAGTTTTTGCTAATCAAGCAGCGGTGAGAAGATGTGGGTGGGAGAGAGAACATGATATAAACCCAGGACCACTGATTTCCAAGTGGAGATTGCTAACATTGAGTTAGCAAATTAGTTGAGTTGGCCATTAATAGCCTCAAGGAAGCCTGATTATTTCGTTACCTAGCTGGGAAGTCTCATCTCAGCTGCAACTCTAATACTGTTTAAGGAAGAGTATTTTAGTGGACAACTAGCAGTCTTTGAAACTTCTCTTCAAACCTTTTAAAAATGGCATAAAAAGTACATAACCTTTCATGACTTTATTTTTTCATAAAAAGGTATGTTTTTGAAATTATTATATTAATGTATATGTTTTTTTGTTCCCATTCTGTGAAAACCATTATTTTATCTAGTCCCCATTTGACATTTAGGTTGCTTACAAATTTTTACTATTGTAAGTAGTGTGGTAGTGGATATTCTTGTACATGTCTCCTTAAGTGTGTACATAACAGTTTCCTTGGAGAAGGGCTTCCCTATATTTTTCACATACAGCCTACATAGGAAATGATGTTTTCATGGCTTGCTGGTATCATTGGATGAACCTTCTTAAGGTCTTTCCTATCTTTTCTGGTAACTAAGTTAAGAGTTCTGCTTTTATGGAGCCAGGGTGCCACTGGTAAATAGTTGGAAAGCCAAGTACCTTGATAAATTGTTATCTTTAAGAAGAGTCTTGATGAATAGTTGGGAAACTCTACTTTAGGTTTTGCTTGGTAGGATATACCTATTTTCAATATAAAAAGTATTGCTACATTCTTTATCAAAGTGGTTAAAACTTACACTCTTACCAGCTGTTTTGGGTGAAGATGTGGAGAAACACAATGTATCTAGCAGTGTAAGACTTACAACTTTTATCAAGCAGTTGGGTATGAAAAGGTTTAATTTGTGTTTTGATTTGCATTTTCTTGATTACTAATGAGGTTGAACATCTTTTTATAAAGTTATTGACAAGTATATAGAGATTAACATGAAGAGTGATATTTGTATCACTAATGAAGAAAATATTAGGGATTTGAAGTTTTTTGGATCTCTTTCCCTAATAGAGGAATTTTTTTTCTTTCTCCTCAAGGGTAAACTATTACTTTGGATTTATCATTTCATTCTGTGATTTTATGTTTTAGTTATATAACATATATTAATAAAGATATATAAAATTTCCTAATTCCCTACCTATATTTTTCTCCTTTCTTAAAAGTTTCATTTATTTTCTAAATAATTGGAGTTCTGTATAGTTTTGAAAATATCTGATACAGATATTTTCTCTCATATGGCTTTTTTTTTTTACTTTGTTTATGGTATCCTTTAAAAAATCAACTTTATTAGAGAATAATTTACTTAAACTGGATTAAAGCATGTATTTTGATGAATTTTGACACATACACACACACACACACACACATATATATATATACATACATACATACACACACACACTCATGAACCCACCACAATAATAAAGGTACAAAACATTTCCATTGCCCCAAAGTTTTTTTTTTAATATATATCCTCTCCATGTTCATTCCTCCTGTATCCTGACCTCATAGTACAATTAGTCTTCTTTTTTATCATTATGGATTACTTTACATTTTCTAGAGTTTCATGTATTCAGTGAAGTCATTTTGAGATTCATCCATGTTGTGTGTACCAGTAAGTCATTCTTTCTTGTTACCGAGTTATATTCCATTGTTTTACATTTTGTTTATCTATTTACCTACTGATGAACTTTTGGATGGTTTCCAGTTTTGGGATATATTAATAATTGCTGTGAATTGTAGACATACATTTGCATTCCTCTTGTTAAATACCTGGGAGTGGAATATATGGTAGGTATATGTTTATTGTTTATGAAGCCATGAAATTATTTTCCAGAGTAGCCGTATTATTTAACATCTCTAGGCAGAAATATATGAAAATGTCATTCTTCACGCTCTGTCAGCACTTGATATGTATGGTCAGTCTGTTTTGCTTTAGTCATTCTAATGGATATGTAGTATTGTCATTTCAAAGTACTTTTCTCTTTTAGCTAAGGATACTAAGCATATTTCCTATGCTTATTGGTTAATCATATATCTTCCTTTATGAAGTGTCTGTTCAGTTATTTTTGCCCATTTAAAAAATTGAGTTGTTTTTCTGCTTATTATTGAGTGTTGAGTGTTCTTTGCATATTCTGGATGCAAGTTCTTTGTCAGATATATGAATTACAAATATTTTTCCCATTCAGACTCTGCCTTTTTGTTTTCTTAATGGTGCTTTTCAAAGAGTAAATGTATTAAATTTTGACTTAGTACAATTTATTTATTTTTTTAGATAGTGTTTTGTGGTCCTATTTTGACATATTAGCCTATCCCAAAATCAACTTGATATTCTCCTAATTTTTCTGAAATTTTTATCCTTTTAGCTTTTTCATTTAGATCTTTGATCTGTGTCAATTTAAGTTTTGTATATGGAATGAAATGTGTCCATTTAAAAATGTTTTTAAAAAATTATGCATAATCAATTGTTCCAGTATTATTTTTTGGAAAGACTCCTCCTTACCTATTGAAATGTCTTAGCATCTTTATCAAAAACCCGTTGCCATAAATGTGTGGGTTTGTTATTTGCCTCTGTATTATTAATTCTTTTAAGTGCTTACTTCTGTGCCTGGCATTTAACGAAGGCTCACTGTATGTAGTTTCATAATTCAAGACAGTCTATCAAGCATCCATGTGCAAGGCACCAGGTTAGGTACTTTCACATACATGTATTTGTATATATGTATGTATGTATGTATTGATACATACCAAGTATATAAATAAACACATACTTTTTATCCACTTCTGGTATATTTTGTTATCTTCACTTCAGGGCAAGCAGAAGAGGGAATGGTCTGTGCACAAGCAGGCCTTGAGACCTAGTGTCTTCATGCAAAGAGTTGAAATGACCATCCTTTTGTGTTTTGTGGTAGAATGAGGGAGAAAGGGAATATGGCTAATAATATATCGGTTCAATACTTTTGGCAAGTTTGAATCTGGAGAAGAGGAAGGGTAACACAATTGATAATAATCTTATTTTATAATTCTCTTTTTATTACTTACTATGCATCAACTGAACTCATTTTAATATAAAAGCCTCACATGTTAAAATTTTAATTTATTTTTATTGTAAACAAATGGGATACATGTTCTTTCTGTTTGTACATGGAGTAACAGATTACCATTTGCGTAATCATACATTTACATAGGATAATGATGTTTGATTCATTCTGTTATTTTTTCCTTCCCTCCCACCCCTCCCACCCCTCTTTTCCCTCTATACAGTCCCTCCTTCCAACATTCTTGCCCCCCTCCCACCCCCCCATTATGTGTCATCATCCGCTAATCAGTAAGATCATTCGTCCTTTGGTTTTTTGAGATTGGCTTATCTTACTTAACATGATATTCTCCAATTTCATCCATTTGCCTGCAAATGCCATAATTTTATTATTCTTTATAGCTGAGTAATATTCCATTGTGTGTGTGTGTGTGTGTGTGTGTGTGTGTGTGTATATATATATATATGTATATATATATATATATGTATATATCACAGTTTCTTTATCCATTCATCAATTGAAGGACGTCTAGGTTGATTCCACAGTCTGGCTAATGTGAATTGAGCAGCCAAGAACATTGATGTGGCTGTATCTCTGTAGTAAGCTGATTTTAAGTCCTTTGAGTATAGGCTGAGGAGTGGGATAGCTGGGTCAAATGGTGAGTCCATTCCAAGTTTTCTAAGGAATCTCCACACTGCTTTCCAGAGTGGCTGCCCTAATTTGCAGCCCCACCAGCACTGTATGAGTGTACCTTTTTCCCTACATCCTCTGCAACACCTATTGTTGCTTGTATTCTTGATAATTGCCATTCTAATTGGGGTGAGATGGAATCTTAGTGTAGTTTTGATTTGCATTTCTCTTATTACTAAAGATGGTGAACATTTTTTCATATGTTTGTTGATTGCTTGTAGATCTTCTTCTGTGAAGCGTCCATTCATATCCTCAGCCCATTTGTTGATTGGGTTATTTGTATTCTTGGTGTAGAGTTTTTTGAGTTCTTTATATATTCTGGAAATTAGTGCTCTATCTGAAGTATGAGTGGCAAAGATATTCTCCCACTCTGTAGGCTCTCTCTTTGCATTGCTGATAGTTTCCTTTGCTGAGAGAAAGCTACTTAGTTTGAATTTATCCCAGTTATTGATTCTTGCTTTTATTTCTTGTGCTATGGGAGTCCTGTTAAGGAAGTCTGATCCTAAGCCAACAAGTTGAAGGTTTGGACCTACTTTTTCTTCTATAAGATGCAGGGTCTCTGGTCTGATTTCGAGGTCCTCGATCCATTGTGAGTTGATTTTTGTTCAGGGTGAGAGATAGGGGTTTAGTTTCATTCTGTTGTATATGGATTTCCAGTTTTCCCAGCACCATTTGTTGAAGAGAAAGCCTCACATTTGAAGTAATATTGAAACCTGAAATATATGACAGCTTAAGGCAGGGAAAAGAATAATTCATGTGTTTACTTAAATGTTGAATTTTTTTTCATAGCATTAGCATTTCCAGGTCATGTGGCTGCCTTTAAGGGTGATTTGGAAATGCTTAAGAAATTAGTAGAAGATGGAGCAATCAATTTTAATGAACGTGATGATACTGGATCAACTCCTATGCATAAAGGTGAACTGTTATATTCCCACTCATTTTTAGTTCTGTTAACAATTGCTCTGAGTTAGTCACTGTTTGAAGTATTATCCATCAGAAACACATGAAAAACAGAAAAATTCTTTCATGTGTTAGCAGGTATAAGTCTACATTATTTGGTATACAGAATGACAGATTTTCAATTGAAGTGTTATGTTCTTTTTTTGATGTCAGATACCTACACATTGTCACATTTAAGGGCAATTCCAATGGAATTTCTTTTGTGACATTATAATGTTAGTGAAGATATGACAAATTTCTTAACATATTCAAAATGACCTGTCCTTTGGTACTAAAATGGAAATTCTATCTCTTGAAAAATTTTATTCAGAATTTTCTTCTTTAGACCTGTAAAATTTTTTTACTTCTGTAGAAATATCAATGGACATAATTAGGTTTGAACATATTTCAAAGATATCTGCCACTTTACTCTCCTCCCTTCCATGTGGAATTCTATAATGTTGATTAGAGTTCTTTTGGTTTTTAATCAGACTTTGTCAAATTGTCCCACATGTTGACACTCTAGAAATTATGTTTGTTAATCTCCCCTTTTGACTTTAGCCAAAAACCAAGTCTTTAACCTATTATGGGTGAAATTTCCATTCTTTTTTATTTGTGGCATTGCGTTAAAAGTTTTTTCATGATCTGATGGAAGGTGATGCTGGTAAAACTCTTAGAGAAAAAAAGATAGTAGGCTTGCTAATATAATTATGTGTTTAAATTGGACTTTATTTCATAAATAACTTCTGGCAATTCTCAGATAATATATTATGTTCCCATTGGTTAGGTTTTAACTTGTTAAACTTTGTTTAACCTATAATGCACCCCAAGTATAGAATCTAAGTACTATGTGTACCAATAGTTTTATAAGGTAATAGTTATATATTCAGCACCAACTATGTGCCTGCAATCTGAAGACAGAATGAGATCCAGGCCTTTCTGTTCAGGAACTAAACACTTATCCCATGAAAAAAATTGAGATTTTACAATAAAAAAATTGGCTGCTAAAATATATGTGATAGGAATTTGGGAATAGGAGTTGAGGGATGGAAGAAGTTGGTAAGGATCAAATTATTGAAGACGTATCCATGGGAATTTAGTAATGATACCTGATGCTTATATGACACTTAACAGAGTGCAAAGCTCTTATTATATTTAATCTTTATTGCAGTTTGATGAAATAGCAGTATACTTTCCTTGTAAATAAAACATGTCAGTAAAGGATGAGGAAACTGAAGTTAAGAGAGGTCAGGTACCTTTGACTGAGGTTACACAATTAGTAAGAGCAAAGCTGAGATTGCATTCATTTTTTTCCTACATTAATGCACTCATGAACTCCACAGACATTTTTGAGCATATGTGCCAGCTCTGTGGTAAGTTCTGGGATTGTAAAGATTACAGTCCTGTTCTCAAGTGTCATTGTTTAGTAGACTTAAATTCAGGTTTATCAAGCTTATTTTCCAAAGCTTTCCTGCGTCTTGAAGTAGACCAAGAATAATGGGTAGAAATTAAATGAAAACATAGTTGAGTAATGGACTTTGAATGGGAAGAGCAAAGTTGTGAAGGTGAAAATTAATATAGACTGCATGTGAGTTGTAAGAGTTGGAGGAATAAGAGAGAATAATGGACCAAAATTTTTGAAGCAGTCTATGTAGGTTTCAGTGGTTGGCATGTGCTCACCTTCTTGTGTGATTCAAGATTAGTTAGGAGTTCTATCGCAGATGGCAAGCACTTGGGTAAGATTAGAAAAAACGATTCTAGAATCAAATTCATTAATTCTTTGCTGTGTGATGTTAAATAAATAACATCTTTGAGCTTCAGCTTTTATGTCTGTTTGTAAAATTCTCTGTATAGGTTCTGTGTACAGTATATATTTGATTACATGTTAGTCTCACAAATGGATAAATGAAACAGAAAATAATACTTACTTAATATTCTTTTCTTAGTTACTACAAGGATCAGTACTCAAGGAAGTACTTTTGCTGGGTGTGGTGGCACATGCGTAAAATCCTAGTGGTTTGGGAAGCTGAGGCAGGAGGATAATAAGTTCAAAGCCAGTCACAGCAACTTAGTGAGGCCTTAAGCAACTTAGCAAGACCCTATCTGTAAATAAAATATTTTTAAAAAGGGCTGGGGTTGTGGCTCAGCGGTTAAGCACCACTGAGTTCAATCCCTGGTACCAACAAAACAACAACAACAAAAAACCCAATAACAACAACAAAAACAAAAAACAAAAAGTACTCTATAATATTATTGTCCCCAATTTTTGAAATTGTTACTAATAACAACTTTGTATTTCTTATTTTCTTTTTTATTTTTTGAACAGCTGCTGGACAAGGCCACATAGAATGTTTGCAGTGGTTAATTAAAGTGGGAGCAGACAGTAATATTACTAACAAAGCAGGGGAGACACCCAGTGATGTGGCTAAGAGGTATAGATCCCTACCTGCTTTGTTTCTTTCTTTTGTTTTTTTTAAAGTTTTATTTATACTTTCTTATATTTAGAAACATCTGAGGATTTAAGGGAATTACATAAAATTGGAGGACTCAATTCAAATGCAGATGAAATCATAATCATCAAGATAAATTGATATTTGCCATTGTAGTTCTTTTCTTTAAGACAGTGATTCTTGCCTCGCAAGCACAAGGCCCTGGGTTTAATCCCTAGTGCCCACAAAAAAAAAAAAAAAAAAAAAAAAAAAAAAAAAAAAAAGAAAAAGAAAAAAAGAAGATAGTGATTCTCAACTGGAAAGTAACATTGTCCCCTTTCCTGGGAGGAGGGTATTTAGAAATCAGGGGGAGGATTGTCACAGTGATTGTTGGAATGACTGGCACTAATCTTTAATGGGGTTGGGTCCAGGAATGCTAAATATTCTGCAGTGCTCAGAATAGTGGTGCACAATGAATTGTCCTGCCCAAATGTCTATTGCACCCTTTTAAGATATATTGTGATAATACTGTGATAAAAAGGAATAATTAACATTAATAAAATAAAAAAATTACAAGGGGTTTGAAATGTATTTTGAGATTTATAATTGAATTAAATACAGCACCTATTAAACACTACCAGTTCATTCGGGTCAGATTCTCAAGGAATAATTAGACACATTCATTTGTTCATTTGATTATTCTTTCATTCTACTTCTTGTCTATTACCATGGTACAGATGGTTAGTCAGATAATAAAGATGAGAAAACACAACCCCTGCCTGGAACAATTAGTCATGTGGAGAGACAAATATTCAAACAAAAGTTCTTATTAATTATAATCATTGTACTCTATTACATACTGTGTAAAGGTGCAGTCAGAGCATAGGAAATGCTGGGCATGGTGGCTCATGCCTGTAATCCATCAACTCTGGAAAGTTGAAGCAGGAGGATTGCAAGTTTGAGGTAACCGGGGCAACCTAGCCAGAAAAATAAATTTACAAATAAATAGGACCAGAATGTAACTTAGTGGTAAAGCGCCCCTAGGTTTAATCCCTAGAATTGTAAGAAAAAACAAATAAATAACAACAAACAGAACACGTGGAAAGGGAAGGTCCAAGTTTTCCTATTTATAAGTTGTGTGTGCATGTGTATGAGAGACTTTAATACATATGATGGTAAAAGTAATGAAGGGAACTGTGGGGGGACAATTTAAATAGAGGTCAGGGAGACTTTTAAAAGAAGTAATATTTATGCTGATTCTTGAAGGAGGAGGGGTTGTAAGATAACATCATGTATGTGGTTCAGAACTGCATGAATCTGAAGTGTGAATATGGACTAACAATGGTAGGTGAGGCTTGACCTGATGATTTTGTCCAGTCATTCTCTAAATAACTGCTGATTCTTTTTATGAGTCATGTTTCTTAAAAATTTTATCTGTGGAGTTTCTTTGATGCCTTGGAATGTAGTTTTGTTGTACCATATACCTGGGATCATTGCCAACTCAGGTATATTTTTTAATTTTAATTTTTAAAAATAATTTTAGCTGTAGATGGATTCAATACCTCTATTTTATTTATTTATTTTTATGTGGTGCTGAGGATCAAACCCAGTACCTCATGTGCAAGGCAAGCTCTCTACCACTGAGCTACAATCCCAGAGCCAAGTGTATTTATATTTTAAAACAGGTTTATCAAGGCATAATTGATGTGTAATAAAATGCACATAATTATGCAGTACAAAATGAATTTTAATATATGTAGACACAGTGAAAAAACCATCACTATAATCAAGATAGTGAACATACTCATCACCTCTGAAAGTCTTTTTCTGCCACTTCGTAATCTCTCTTTCCCAGTGCCAGAGTATCCTTTCCTCAAGCAAACACTTATCCATTTTATTTCACCATAGATAAAATTGCATTTGTAAAATTTTATATAAATGGAATCATATAATATATACAGTTAAGTGTTGCTTAATGGTGGGGACATAATCTGAGATAAATTATATAAACCATGATGGTATAGCCTACTACACATTCAGGTTACATGGTATATAACCTATTGCTCTTAGGCTACAAACCTGTGCAGCATGTTACTATATTGAACATCATAGGCAATTGTAACACAATGCATGTACATCTAAACATTTCTAAACCCAGAAAAGTTCCTAGTAAAAGGGTACCTAGAAAAATACTAGACAGTAGAAATTGTTCTGCTGTTTAATATTATGAGACCACCATAGTACAGGCAGTCTGTTGATGACCAGTGTTGTTATGTGGTGCTTCACTTGTACTCATATCTGTTTTCTTTCACTCAGCATAATTATTTTGAAATTCAGCTATGTAGATACATAGTTTGTTTCCTTCTTACAGTTGAGAAGTGTTCCATTGTATGCAGTATTCCATAGTATTCTGTAGTTCAGTTATTTACTCACCCATTGAAGGATATCTCAATTATATCCATTTGTTGGTGTTTATGAAGAAAGCTGCTATAAATATTAATATACAGGTTTTTTTTGTATCAGTATAACTTTTCAATTCCTTAGGTAAACACCTAAAAGTAGGATTGCTGGGCCATATGCTAAATGTATGCGTAACTTTATTAAAAAAAAAAAAACTGCCTAAGAGGCTTCCAAAGTGACTGTACTGATTTACATTTCCACCAAGTAATGAATGAGAGTTTGTTGTTCTACATTCTCACCAGCATTTGATATTGTCAGGTTTTTGATTTTCATAATTCAAATGGGTATGATAGTGGTATCTCATTGTCATTTACATTTGCATTTTTCTAAAGAAAAGTGGTCTTGAGAATCTTTTAATAAATGTGTTTGCCCTCTGTATATTTTGAAAAAGTGATTCTTTAGATTTTTTTCACTTTTCCCCCCACATTTTTTATTGGTGTATTATAATTGTACATAATGATGGTTGTCCACTTTTAAAAACTGCATTGTTTTAGGTTTTCCATATTCTAGATATTAGTTCTTTCTCAGATAATGTGCTTTGCAAGATTTTTTCTCCACTCATAGCTTGTGTTTTATTACCTCAACAGTTATCTTTGGAGAGCATTTTTAAATTTTTTACTTGTTTGTCCTTCCATGAATTATGCTTTTGGCATTAAAGAAATCTTTGATTAGTACAAAGTCAAAGATTTTCTTCTTTTTTCTTCTAGAGGTGGTATGATTTTAGATTTTGAGGTCTATGATTCAAATTAGTTTTAAAAAATATGATATGAAGTATGCATCCCAAGTTATTTTTTGCATATTCATATTCAATTGTTTTGGCACTGTTTGTTGAAAAGTGCTGTCCTTTCTCCACTGCCTTTTGCCTTGGTCAAAATCAGCTGTTCCTATATATGCGGTCTTATTTCTGAACTTATTTTGTCTATTTTATCTAGATCTAAATATCTGTTTTTATATGAATATTACATTGGTGATTGAGTACCATGGTTGTATCCAGAGTTATTTTCGGGTTCACATTTTTCATTAGTGTTATTATAAAGATAACTTTGAATCTGACATGAACATCCAGTAAATGCTAGTTTTAAATTAATAGTATAGTAGTAGATATAATGAATTCTGTTAACCTTACAATTTTCTATATGAGTTATATTACTGTTATTTTTAAAAAAAATTTTGCTGGTCCTGGGGATTATACTCATGTACTCACAGATTCATGCATGTGTCCTTGACAAGTGTTCTCTCATTGACCTACATCCCTAAACCTTATTATTATGTCTTTAATGGTTTGTAGTACCTGATAAAAGATAAGGATGTATGTTATGTTTGTATGTGTGTGTGGTTATGTAAATATGGGGAAAGATTTTGGCTTTAGTTTAGATTCTTCGTGTCTTAAGACAAAGTATTAAATATCCTAGTTAGCAAAATTGTGGAAAAAATATGCAGATTACATTTAATCACAGCAACAGCTCCAAAAGCAAGAGTATATTGCTGGAGGCTTGTAGAGATGTGAGAAAGAGTGAAGAGAATAGAAAATGTCAATAGGAAGGTCATTATTTTTCCATTATATTTGAAGCCATGCAAATGCTTTGGGTTGAGGAAGGATGGATTAATGGGGATAGAACTATAGTTAGCTCCAAAATTGGAACCACAACTAATTTTACAATCTACATTGGGTCAATAAAAGGCAGCAAAGACAAGGAGTGAAGCTAGGGTAGTTCTGTGCTTAGTTGAGTAGTTCTGTTTGGGGGCACACAGAATTTTTCTTTTGATATTGAATCTCCTCTCCCAGTGAATTTTTGCCATTATGGAATCTGTTTTAAATATGAGTACTTGTCTTTTGTGTCCAGTAACTGTTTTGAGTTTCCCACATAACTGAATATATATTAAATCTGACCTTCATATATATTAAATCTCTCCTTCACTAACTGGGTGGGTTGATGGAAGAACATTCAGAGTAGAATTGCCCAAGTTAAGAGCAAACTGCAATTTAAATTTGAGATTGTCTATCTGGTTAACTATTAATTCTTTTCAACAGATTTGCCCACTTGGCAGCAGTGAAGCTACTAGAGGGGCTACAGAAATATGATATAGATGATGACTATGATATTGATGAAAATGACCTAAAGTTTTTTATAAGGCATGGTGTTGAGGGAAGCACTGATGCCAAGGATGATTTATGTCTGAGTGAATCAGATAAAACAGATGCTAGAAGTAAGTATACCACCTCTGTTGTGATTTATTCTTTCAGAAATACCGTAGTCACTTTTTAAAAAAATTTTTAAATTTTAATTTATTTTTATTGTAAACAAATGGGATACTTGTCGTTTCTGTTTGTACATGGAGTAACAGCATACCATTTGCATAATCATACATGTACATAGGGTAATGATGTTTGATTCATTCTGTTATTCCCCACCCCGTAGTCACTTTTTACCAAAGGATGGACGTTATTCTAAGGACAATTACTGTATATAAAGTAAAGTACTTTAATGTTTTTTTTTTTTTTTTTTTTCCCAAAGCAAGTTCTTTATTATCCAACCAATCCATGAGTGTTCAGGAGGCCTAGCACCATACCAGGTACACTGGACTAAGCATAAATACAAAAGTATGAGATGCAGCCCCTGCCAATTTCAGGCGTACAATCTAAATATTTCTCAGGAATTACTGTTCAAAATCAAATCTGGGCTTGCCAGTATTGCAATGAGCATTCTTTAAAGAAAAACATTATGTCCCACATTTACCATTTTTTCCTATTATAACTTCATTGTTATCGATGAACAAGGTTTACTTTTGTTAAAATTCACTTGTCCTCCCATCTCTATAATCTGAATCAAGACTTCTTTTAAAATGAATTTTAAAATCTTAAACAGTAGAAGTGTTCAGATACAAACGTGGCCAACAGCTGTTTGGGCAAAAGACCTCAAGGCTGAGTGAACCTAGCTCTAATTAATATTTGGAGACAACATAAAGCATAAAACTGTTTCCAAACAGTTCCTAAGATGTTACTCCAACTGAGTGGGAGTGAGAGCCAGGGAGAGTGATCTAGACAAGAGATGTTTCTTATAGAAGATTTAGCACCAACTCGGGGGCAATGCCAGGGGTGGCAGGGAGTGGACTTCCTCCCCAAAATTAACCTCTTGGCTTTCTCACAAACTTTCACCACGCACAGGTGTGAGATTCTGGAGGAGAAACTAACCAATATCCTAAGGTGGACTAAGACAGTGAACATCGTGAGGCTCCTCACAGGAGTGAGCCTCCTGCTTTGTGTAGAGCACTGGGCACAGTAGGGAAGTGGGAACGGCAGCCTTCAGGCCTAGAGACGGGATGGTGACACCAGAAGACAACCACAATATCCCTCACTTCCTCCACCTGACCCTCCCTCTCCCCCACAGTGGGACCCTTGCTCCACCATGGACTGTGGGGCTCCAGGAAGAGCCTTGCCCTCACACTGGGCTACTCCCCAAGGGCCTCCATTTGGCAAGTAACAGAGGGAGTAGCCTAAGGGAAAGACTGGACAATTTTCTAGAGTTACTGTCCTGATACTCAAACAAAGAAATCACTGATTTCTTTAACTAAAACATGTTAAAATCAGGAGTCAGCTAAAGTAGAACTTAAGGGAAACGTTCCAATCTGAACCTCTTCACTCCGTAGTAAGTACCTGTTCTTTTTGAGGCTCGTTTGCTTTAAAGCACTCAAAAGTGAGCTGCTAACTTTGGAAGCAATTCCTTCCTTCTTACAAAATGACAACAAAGTCTAACAGGACTCTAGGTATGCAGAGATGCCAGACCCAGGACTGTAACTGGACCTGTCTCCACTCCTCTCCAACTCCCCTTTCCACCCTGAAGACGACTCTGGCTGTCGTGCACCAGGGAGCCCTCAGGACTCCTCCATCAACTGCAAAAACCATCATCAAAGCCATTGAAATGGAAGGTAGCGTTTAAAACGTAACACTGGTTTTCTTAAAACATAATACTGGTTTTCTTATAGCGTGTATAAGGCACGGAGTGAGAAAGCTGCCCCCACTCCCAGCCACACAGCCACCAAGGCTCCTCACACACCCACATGCACCCAGAGGAGGCCAGCTGGCTTTGCCACAATGCACAGGGGAAGGAATGTTTCAGGTCACTTCTGATTTTTGAGCTGGTTGGAGAGCCAGTCCAGGCCTTCGTAAAGCCCATCTCCACTGGTAGCACAAGTAGCCTGAATGTACCAATTTCTCTGGCGGAGGGAATGTAATCCAAGCTTGTCTGTTATCTCTGCTGCATTCATAGCATTGGGAAGATCCTGTTTATTTACAAACACCAATAAAACTGCATCTCTGAGTTCATCTTCTGCTAACATTCTGGTTAGTTCTTCCCGGGCCTCGTTGACCCTCTCTCTGTCATTACTATCAACCACAAAAATCAGACCTTGGGTGTTTTGGAAATAATGTCACCACAAAGGTCTGATTTTGTCCTGGCCACCGACATCCCATACTGTGAAGCTGATATTTTTATATTCTACTGTCTCCACATTGAAACCTATTGTAGGGATGGTAGTCACAATCTCTCCCAGCTTCAATTTATACAAGATGGTGGTTTTTCCAGCTGCATCCAAACCCACCATAAGAATCCGCATCTCTTTTTTCCCAAATAGACTTTTAAACAGCTTTTCAAAAACATTCCCCATTGTAGTTTAAATCTGTAACTGTCGCCTCTCTGAGAACCGCTACAGGAACAGCACTGACTCCGTTCTAGTTTAATGTTTATTGGGGAAACAGAACTAATACAAGTTTTTATTCTTGGGCTGTTGAATATATGAAGAAGTATAACACCTGGCTTTTGTCCAAGTGGGAAAAATTAAATAAAAGAAAATAATTTTGAGTGCATCATAGGAAACAGGGAAAAAGATAATGCAAGGATTTCCATGATTCATCGGCCAATAATTTTTACAAATAATAATTGAAAACATTTATTGATTATCTAAAATGTGCTAAGCACTGTGGTAGTTATTGGAGAAATAATAAAGAATGCAAAAGAACTTACATTCTGGTGGTGGTCAGAGGGAAGGGTAACAAAATAATAAGAAAATATATGCATAAAGAAAATAAAGTAGGGTGGTAGGGTGGTGCTGTAGATAGCTGTTTAGACCACTCTGAGGTGAAATTTAAGAAGAGACCTGAATGAACCACATGAACCACAGAGTAAACTACATGAAGGTCTCAGAAGAACATTTCAAACAGAGGGAACAGTATATGTAAGGTCATACAGTGGATTGAGCATGATCAGTGGGTGCTGGAGAAAGATTAGTAAGGAAAAGATGGCAGATAAAGTTGGAGAGGTAAGCATGGGCCCAACAAGATCATTAAGGGCCTAATAAGGACTTTAGATTTAGATTTTATTTAAATAGAAAGTCATTGGTGGGATTTGGGGTTGGGAATAATATGATCTAATTCATGCTTAAAAACAATATCACTGTAGCTGCTTTGTAGATTAAAGACTGGGGAAGAGCATAACATTTCAGGTTGGTTATCAGGTGGGAAGAGAACATATTCATCAAATGGATGAATTTTCTGTTATTTATTTTTGTTTGTTTGTTTGTTTATTTATTGTGGTGCTGGGAACTGAACCCAGGGCCTGGCACATGCTAGGCAAGCACTTTTTCACTGAGCCATACCCCAGTCCTACAATCTAATTTAAATTTGCTACAGATATTAAATTAGAATTGTATAAGAGTAGATGCAGCATATCTGCACAGATTTCCTGATATAGACCTGTAACTACCGCTGACACTGGGAATCTCCGTTCTTGTTTTGCTTTCAGTCTTTTTATCTTATCACCATTTCATAGGAGCTTACATTAAGATTTATGTGTTTCCCTTTAAGGTAATATTTATATCTATTTCCTGGTTCTTTAACCAAACAGCACCAGTAAGACCATACTTTATTTGGAGGAGAAAGCCAAGCCAGGCAGCCTTGATTGTTTTTATACCCAAAGTTCCAGTGGTGTGGGAAGCCCCCTTCCCTTCACAGAACAAGAATGGAAGCAGGGAGGTCAGGTCTCCTTAGTTTAGGAGAAAGTTGATGATGGCTTAAACTAGAGTGTAGATGATGGAGATGGTGAGATTTGAATATATTTCTATGAGAGATGCTAGGATTCATCGACAGATTTGGATTCATGGTGTTTGAGAATGAAGGTAAACAAGGATGACTGTTGGATTTTAGACCTGGAAAACAAGGTGAATGGTAATGTTTCATAGAACTCAGGATAGAGTGCAGTGAAGACTTTTCAGAAGTGGAACATGGACTTTACTTTGAAGACCGGATTTAGATAGGCATTCAATTTATATTTGAATATCTGCTGTGTTCACAGTCATAGGCCAAGGGCTTGGCAGTGTATCAGAAATAGTTCTACTTTCTGAAATTCAGAAAATATTCTGACCTGGCTCAATGTTTTACTAAAAGTAATCACAAAATTGTGCTTCATCAGTTCTTCTTTCTCATCATTATGGGTTTATAGATTATTGGTTATGTATCAGGTAGTGTTCAAGGTGCTAGGGTTACTTTGGTAAACACAAATAATTTCTCTATATCTGTTTGGCTTGACTTTTTTGTATTTTTAATTTATTTTTGAATTTCATTATAATAATTTTTTAAAATTTTTTTGATTCTTTGTATACAAATGGGGTACAACTTTTCATTTCTCTGGTTGTACACAATGTAGAGTCACATGTTTGTGTAATCATACATGTACATAGGGTAATGATGTTTGTCTCATTCTATTATCTTTCCTTCCCTCTGCCCCACCCTCATTTCTGTCTACACAATCCAGCATTCCTCCATTCTTCCCTTACCACACCCCCATTATGTATCATCATCCACTTGTCAGAGAAAACATTCAGCCTTTGGTTTTGGGGGATTGGCTTTTTCATTTAGCATGATAGTCTCCAACTCCATCCATTTACCTGCAAATGCCATAATTTTATTCTTCTTTATGGCTTTTCCATTGTGTATATATACCACAGTTTCTTTATCCATTCATCTATTGAAGGGCATCTAGGTTGAACCCACAATCTAGCTATTGTGAATTGAGTTGCTATAAACATTGATGTGGCTGCATCACTGTAGTATGCTGATTTTAAATTCTTTGGATATAGGCCAAGGAGTGGGATAGCTGGATCAGATGGTGGTTCCATTCCAAGTTTTCTAAGGAATCTGCACACTGCTTTCTAGAGTGGCTGCACCAATTTGCAACTCCACCAGTAATGTATGAGTACCTTTTTTCCCAAATCCTGGCCAACACCTATTGTTGCTTGTATTTTTTTTTTTTTTAGATCAAATAGATTTTAATTATTATAACATAAGCTCAGTACTTGAGGGAAACACCACCTCCACAAATGTTGAGCCAAGTCAGGTGCTGCCAACAGAATACTGAAGAGTGATGTGTCTGGTTCACACGGACAATGACCAAGAGTCCACATCCCTTGCAGACACCACAGGCTGAGGCAGACCAGCTTGGTAGCACTGCCCCTTCAGCAGCTCCAGTCAGTAACTCACCTGTGCCTAGCAGGCCAATGCTGCTTCTCTCAGGCTGCCCGAGCCAAATCAAAGACACATGCAGCTCAGCCACACTTCTGTACCCATGTTTACTACACACTTTTGTTTTAGCTTATTCAGGAAAAATCTCAGGGTGGTTGCTGTTATTTATCCCTGCCAGGAAAGGACATGAATCCATTACATGGATTCAGCAATGATGCTACCTTAAACGCAGCATAAAAAGGGCACAGGAAGATCAGGAGACCAACTTGTCCCCATCTCTGATCTCTGAGCAGTGATGGAAATCATATGGCCTTGGATTCCTCCTCTAAAAACACGGGTGGATATAAACTCTGTTCTAACTATAAAACTGTGATTCTTTGGAACTTTAGAATAATTAACAGCTCCTGATGCTAAAAGAAACATTCATCCACACCAACAGGGTACCACCTGCACCACATCCCACACTCCGGTACACTGGGAACAGAAGACACCTGTCACATTCACATGGAGTAAAATGGTCTAGATTCTCCTGCAGTTCCTCCAACCTTCAAAAAGGCTCCAATAACCCACTCTGGAGCCCAATGCTTTATTTTCTATGAGACAGTCTGCTAAAATAGCATTACTAATATGTAAATCCAAATCACTGCTCATTCCTCCATAAGATGAGAATATCAGAGGATGCTATGACTTTGCTATTAACAAACTATCCCAGAATTGTACCACTTAAGCAGACTGCATAGAAAGATCACTACAGAGACCTGTACCATTGAAGAAAAATCACCATCTTAAAACTTAAGAGCCAAGGAGAATTTTGATTTAAGACATGAACATATTCTTCAAAATGAGTTTCTTCCAATACAAAAGTATTTGCCTTATGGAGATGCAGTCTGCTCCTTCCAACAGGTATGCTCTGAAGGCCCCAATGAAACACACTGGGTCCCAGATAAGGGAAAACTGTTCTTCTTATTATGAAAAGTTAGTCTTCAGAACACCGGAGTCCAACTTGGCTCTTAGGGGCCCAAGCTGAGGAGCTCTCTGTGCACTTTTGCCATGTCCCCAGGCTGTCCAGGCTGGTGTCTCTCTCACAGACTTGTCTCCTCACATACTCTGACAGGGATATTATAGTGCCATTCATCCTCAGCAATGAGGGCCACCCTGGCCAGTCCTTGGGTGGGTCAGTGGGAGACACTGTCATGAACTCCTCAGTGTTGTACTTGGACAGCTGGTACACCTGGATGGCATGGCGCAAAGCATAGGCAAGAAGGAACATTTCAACCTGTTCAAGGTGACCAGTGTGTCCCACCTGGTTTAAGTGGTTCCTCAGCAGCTGTCCAGGGTCATTTGATATGTCCCGAGCAAACAGGAGCACAGAGAAAAATGGTACTTTCTTTCCCTTCTCTTTATCATCATATAGTTCAGTGGCTCTGTTTAGCATTAGAAATTTTACAGCTTCGTAGAGGCAGTACTCTTCTTCATTTGTATCAGTTCATCACAAGCCATCTGCCTCGCTTCTGCAGTTCTCATTTCAGCCAGGCTTGCCCACTTCTTCCTTAGCAAGGTGAGAGATTCCTTAATTTTTTCAACCAGGTCCTGGCTCTTCCCATCAAATTTCAGCCCAAGTTTCCACTGCATGATCCAGCTGTATTTGCTTATCAGTTTTTCTGGTAACAGCATGAGCTCCGGGTCCTGCAGCCAGAGGGGAAGCGCAGCCAGCTGGCTCATTGCCTGAAACAGCGTGGCCCTCAGTGCACAATAGTTATCACACGGACTCGCCTCATGGAGGTGAATTTCTGAGAAACCTCCTCGTAGCCCTTTTTCATACAGGTTGCTTTCTGTGTATTTCCCCTCCATTCTTCTTTGCAGTAGTTCGTGATATCCATTTCAGGAGCCACACTAAATCTGGGTTGGCTCCACCAGGCACCGAATCGCTGGGCTGGGGCTGCCCTCCGGCCCACGCCCTCCGGCCCACGCCCTCCTGCGCCCCGCCCTGGCCCCGCCTCTGGCGTGGGCATCTCCCGGCAGCTCTAGTCCGACCAGCTCTGGGCTGGGGCACGGTCCCTGGAGTCCTGCTGACATTTGCAGCTGCGGAGGACCAGCAGTGCCAGGGCAGTTCAGGCCCTCGGAGCAAACTGAGCCCCAGCTGTCTGAGCGCCCCCCTCTGCACGCTGGCGGCTCCCTTGTATTTTTTTTTTTTTTAATTGTAAACAAATGGGATACATGTTTCTCTGTTTGTACATGGAGTCAAGGCATACCATTTGTGTAATCATAAATTTACATAGGGTAATGTTTGATTAATTCTGTTATTTTTTTCCCTTCCAACCTCCCCTCTCACCCCTCTTTCCTTCTATACAATCCTTCCTTCCTCCATTCTTACCACCCTCCTTAACCCTAACCCTGAACCTACCCTAACCCTAATGCTAACCCCTCCCACCCCCCATTATATGTCATCATCCCCTTATCAGCGAGATCATTCTTCCTTTGGTTTTTTGAGATTGGCTTATCTCACTTAGCATGATATCAAGAAATAAAAGCAAGAATCAACAACTGGGGTAGATTCAAACTTAGCTTTCTCTCAGCAAAGGAAACTATCAGTGATGTGAAGAGAGAGCCTACAGAGTGGGAGAAAATCTTTGCCACTCATACTTCAGACAGAGCACTAATTTTCAGAATATATAAAGAACTCAAAAAACTCTACACCAAGAATACAAATAACCCAGTCAACAAATGGGCTAAGGATATAACAGACACTTCACAGAAGAAGATGTACAAGCAATCAACAGATAAAAATGTTAAACATCTCTAGTAATAAGAGAAATGCAAATCAAAACTACACTAAGATTCCATCTCACCCCAATTAGAATGACGATTATCAAGAACACAAGCAACAATAGGTGTTGGCGAGGATGTGGGGAGAAAGGTACACTCATACATTGCTGGTGGGGATGCAAATTAGTGCAGCCACTCTGGAAAGCAGTATGGAGATTCCTCAGAAAGCTTGGAATGGAACCACCATTTGACCCAGCTATCCCACTCCTTGGCCTATACCCAAAGGACTTAAAATCAGCATACTACAGAGATACAGCCACATCAATGTTCATAGCTGCTCAATTCACCATAGCCAGATTGTGGAACCAACCTAGATGTCCTTCAGTTGATGAATGGATAAAGAAACTGTGATGTGTGTACATACACACACACACACACACACACACACACACACACACGCACACACACACAATGGAATATTACTCCGCCATAAAGAATGATAAAATTATGGCATTTGCAGGCAAATGGATGAAATTGGAGAATATCATCCTCCCTTGTATTATTGATAATAGGCCTTGTAATTGGGGTGTAATGAAATTGTAGGGTAGTTTTGATTTGTATTTCTCTTATTACTAGAGATGTTGAACATTTTTTCATATATCTGTTGATTGCTTTTATATCTTCTTCTATGAAGTATTTGCCCAGTTCTTTAGACCATTTATTGATTAAGGTGTTTGTATTTTTGATGTGAAGTTTTTCAAGTTCTTTCTTTTTTTTAAATTTATTTTTATTGTAAACAAATGGGATACGTGTTTTTTCTGTTTGTACATGGAGTAATAGCATACCATTTGCGTAATCATACATTTACATAGGGTAATGATGTTTGATTCATTCTATTATTTTTTCCTTCCTCCCCACCCCTCCCACCCCTCTTTTCCCTCTATACAGTCCCCCCTTCCTCCATTCTTGACCCCTCACACCCCCATTATGTGTCATCATCCGCTTATCAGTGAGATCATTTGCCTTTTGGATTTTTGAGATTGGCTTATCTCACTTAGCATGATATTCTCCAATTTCATCCATTTGCCTACAAATGCCATAATTTTATTATTATTTATAGCTGAGTAATATTCCATTGTATATATATACCACAGTTTCTTTATCCATTCATCAACTGAAGGACATCTAGGTTGGTTCCACAGTCTGGCTATTGTGAATTGAGCAGCTATGAACATTGATGTGGCTGTATCTCTGTAGTAAGCTGATTTTAAGTCCTTTGGGTATAGGCTGAGGAGTGGGATAGCTGGGTCAAATGGTGGGTCCATTCCAAGTTTTCTAAGGAATCTCCACACTGCTTTCCAGAGTGGCTGCACTAATTTGCATCCCCACCAGCAATGTATGAGTGTACCTTTCTCCCCACATCCTCACCAACACCTATTGTTGCTTGTGTTCTTAAAAATTGCCATTCTAATTGGGGTGAGATGGAATCTTAGTGTAGTTTTGATTTGCATTTCTCTTATTACTAAAGATGGTGAACATTTTTTCATATGTTTGTTGATTGCTTGTAGATCTTCTTCTGTGAAGTGTCTGTTCATATCTTTAGCCAATTTGTTGATTGGGTTATTTGTATTCTTGGTGTAGAGTTTTTTGAGTTCTTTATATATTCTGGAAATCAGTGCTCTAACTGAAGTATGAGTGGCAAAGATATTCTCCCACTCTGTAGGCTCTCTCTTCACATTGCTGATAGTTTCCTTTGCTGAGAGAAAGCTATTTATTTAGTTTGAATCTGTCCCAGTTATTAATTCTTGCTTTTATTTCTTGTGCTATGGGAGTCCTGTTAAGGAAGTCTGATCCTAAGCCAACAAGTTGAAGGTTTGGACCTACTTTTTCTTCTATAAGATGCAGGGTCCCTGGTCTGATTTCAAGGTCCTCGATCCATTGTGAGTTGATTTTTGTGCAGGGTGAGAGATAGGGGTTTAGTTTCATTCTGTTGCATATGGATTTCCAGTTTTCCCAGCACCATTTGTTGAAGAGGCTATCTTTTCTCCATTGCATATTTTTGGCCCCTTTGTCTAGTATGAGAAAATTGTATTTATTTGGGTTTGTGTCTGTGTCCTCTATTCTGTACCATTGATCTACCTGTCTATTTTGGTGCCAATACCATGCCGTTTTTGTTACTATTGCTTTGTAGTAGAGTTGAAGTTCTGATATTGTGATACCCCCTGTTTCATTCTTCCTCCTAAGGATTGCTTTAGCTATTCTGGGTTTCTTACTCTTCCAGATGAATTTCATGATTGCTTGCTCTATTTCTGTAAGGTATATCTTTGGGATTTTAATTGGAATTGCATTGAATCTGTATAGCACTTTTGGTAGTATGGCCATTTTGAGAATATTAATTCTACCTATCCAAGAACATGGGAGATAGTTCCATCTTCTAAGGTCTTCCTCAATTTCTTTCTTCAATGTTTTGTAGTTTTCATTGTAGAGCTATTTTACCTCTTTGGTTAGATTGATGCCCAAGTATTTTATTTATTTATTTTTTTTGAGGCTATTGCAAATGGAGTTGTTTTCCTCATTTCCCTTTCAGTTGTTTTGTTGCTTGCATACAAAAATGCTTTAGATTTATGCATATTGATTTTATAGCCTGCTAGTTTGCTGAATTCATTGATGAGGTCTAGAAGTTTTCTGGAGGAGTTTTTTTGATCCTCTAAGTTTAGACTCATGTCATCAGCAAATAGTGACAGCTTGAGTTCCTCTTTTCTTATTCGTATCCCTTTAATTTTTTTAGTCTGCCTAATTGCTTTGACTAGAGTTTCAAGGACAATGTTGAATAGAAGTGGAGAAAGAGGACATCCCTGTCTCGTTCCCATTTTTAAAGGGAATGGTTTCAGTTTTTCTCCATTAAGAATGATGTTGGCCATGGGCTTCGCATAAATAGCCTTTACCATGTTCAGGTATGTTCCTCCTATCCCTATTTTTCTAGTGTTTTGAGCATGAAGGGGTGTTTATTTTGTTGAACTTTTTTCTGCATCAATTGATATAACCATATGATTCTTATCCTTAAGTCTATTGACATGATGGATTACGTTTATTGATTTACGGATGTTAAACCATTCTTGCATTCCAGAGATGAATCCCACTTGATCATGGAGCATGATTTTCTTAATATGTGTTTGGATACGGTTTGCCAGTATTTTGTTAAGGGTCTTTGTATCTCTATTCATCAAGGATATTGGTCTAAAATTTTCTTTCCTTGATGTGTCTTTTCCTGGTTTGGGTATGAGGGTGATATTAGCTTCATTGAATGAGTTTGGTAGGGTACCCTCCTTTTCTATTTCCTGGAATACTTTGAGAAGTATTGGAATGAGTTCTTCTTTGAAGGTCTTGTAGAACTTGGCTGAGAAACGGTCTGGTCCTGGACTTTTCTTGGATGGTAGGTTTTTAATGGCTTCTTCTGTTTCATTGCTTGATATTGATCTGTTTAAATTATGTCCTCCTGCTTCAGTTTGGGAGGAGCATATGTCCCTAGAAATTTGTCAATATCTTCAGTAGTTTCTATTTGGTTGGAATACAGATTTTCAAAGTAGCTTCTCATTATGTTCCATATCTCAGTTTTGTCTGTCGAGCTATTTCCTTTTTCATGACGAATTTTAGTAATTTGAGTTTTCTCTGTCCTTCTCTTTGTTAGTGTGACTAAGGGTTTGTCTATTTTGTTTACTTTTTCAAAGAACCAACTTTTTGTTTTGTCAATTTTTTGAATTGTTTCTTTGGTTTCAATTTTATTGATTTCAGCTCTGATTTTAATTATTTCCTGTCTTCTACTACTTTTGCTGTTATTCTGTTCTTCTGTTTCTAGGGCTTTGAGCTGTAATGTTAGGTCATTTAGTTGTTGACTTTTCATTCTTTTCTGGAATGCGCTCCATGCAATGAATTTTCCTCATAGTACCGCTTTCATAGCGTCCCAGAGATTTTGATATGTTGTATTGTTGTTCTCATGGACTTCTAAGAATTGTTTTTATCTCCTCCCTGATGTTTTCTGTTATCCATGTTTCATTCAATAGCATATTATTTAGTCTCCAGGTGTTGGAGTAATTTCTGTTTTTTATTTTGTCATTGATTTCTACTCTCAGTATATTATGATCTGATAGAACCCAAGGCAGTATCTCTATTTTTTTGCATTTCCTAAGGGCTGCTTTGTGGCATTTTATTTTCTTTCTTTTTTTTTGGGAGGGGTGCAGTGCTGGGGATCGAACCCAGGGCCTTGTGCTTACAAGGCAAGCTCTCTACCGATTGAGCTATCTCCCCAGCCCCACATATGGTCTATTTTCGAGAAGATTCCATGTGCTGCTGAGAAGAAAGTGAATCTGCTCGTTGATGGATGAAATATTCTCTATATGTCTATTAAGTCTACGTTATTGATTGTGTTATTGAGTTCTATGGTTTCTTTGTTTGGTTTTAGTTCGGAAGATCTATCTAGTGGTGACAGCAGTGCATTAAAGTCACCCAGAATTATTGTGTTGTGGTCTATGTGATTCCTGAAATTGAGAAGGATTTGTTTGATGTACAGGGATGCACCATTGTTTGGGGCATAAATATTTACTATCATTATGTCTTCCTGATTAATGGTTCCCTTAAGCAGTATGAAATGTCCTTCATCCCTTCTGACTAACTTTGGCTTGAAGTCCACTTTATCTGATATAAGGATGGAAACCCCCGCTTTTTTGCTGAGTGCATGTGCGTGGTAGGTTTTTTTCCCATCCTTTCACCTTTAGTCTGTGGATGTCTTTTTCTATGAGATGCGTCTCTTGCAGGCAGCATATTGTTGGGTCTTTCTTTTTAATCCATTCTGCCAGTCTATCTCTTTTGATTGATGAGTTTAGGCCATTACTGTTCAGGTTTATTATTGAAATATGATTTGTATTCCCAGTCATTTGGGCTTACTTTTGGTTTTTAAGTTGGCTTGGTTTCTCCTTTGAGTGGTTTTTCTCTAAGGTAGTTCTTCCCTTTGCTGACCTCCATTGTTGTTTTTCATTTCCTTCTCATGGAATATTTTGTTGAGAACATTCTGTAGCACAGGCTTTCTATTTGTAAATGCTTTTAACTTTTGTTTATCATGGAAGGATTTTATTTCATCTTCAAATCTGAAGGTTAGTTTTGCTGGGTAATAGGATTCTTGGTTGGCAACCATGTTCTTTCAGAACTTGAAATACGTTGTTCCAGGCCCTTCTAGCTTTTAGAGTCTGGGTTGAGAAGTCGGCTGCTATCCGTATTGGTCTCCCCCTATACGTAATCTGATGCTTTTCTCTCACGGCCTTCAAAATCCTATCTTTACTTTGAATGTTAGGCATTTTCATTATAATGTGCCTTGGTGTGGATCTGTTGTGATTTTGTGCATTTGGTGTTCTGTAAGCCTCTTGTATTTGATTTTCCATTTCATTCTTGAGGCTTGGGAAATTTTCTGATGTTATTTCATTGAATAGGTTGTTCATTCCTTTGGTTTGTTATCTCTGTGCCTTCCTCAATCTCAATAATTCTTCAATTTGGTCTTTTCATGATGTCCCATAGTTCTTGGAGATTCTGTTCATGATTTCTTACCATCTTCTCTGTTTGGGCGACTTTATTTTCAAGATTAAATATTTTGTCTTCATTGTCTGACGTTCTGTCTTCCAAGTGGTGTAGTCCTTTGGTGATGCTTTCCATTGAGTTTTTTATTTGGTTTATTGTTTCCTTCATTTCAAGGATTTCCATTTTTTTTTTTTTGACAATCTCTACCTCTTTGTTGAAATGATGTTTTGCTTCCTCCAGTTGCTCTTTCAGCTTATTGGTATTATCATTCATTGCCTGCATTTGCTCTCTTATCTCATCCTTTGCTTCTCGGATCATCTTAATCATGTATAATCTGAAGTTCTTTTCTGACATTTCTTCTAACATACTGTCACTGGATTCTATTAATATAGAATCTAGATTTGTTTGGATCATTTTCTTCCCTTGTTTTTTCATGTTGTTCATGTATCTTCCCCTCTAGCAGTGCAGATCTGGGGTATTGCCAATTTCCCCCTATAGGCTTATAGTGGCCCTATAGGTTTCCAAAACCCTTTCTTTTAGGGGAGATCAATATTAGCAGTGCCCAGTTCAGACACTATGCAGTCCTAGACCATATAGCCCCTATGAGGACAATAACAAAATTGTCATAATAAACAGAATGAGTTCAAATATTATCTTCAATAAAACAAACAGATTTGCAATAAGGTCTGCAGTTTCTAATGGAGGACAAAGAGGATGCAGAGGGATGTAGAATGTGGCTGTTAATGGGATAAGAAAATAATATACAGAAGTTCTAGATAATAGAAAGTGTGAGAGTGTGATCAAAAGAAATTGGATGTTAGCATGCAAAAAATGGAGAAAGAGACTCTGAGGGAACTAAACAAAAGGAAAAGAGAGCAAGAAAAGTAAAGAAATAAAAACGTAAAATTTTTCAATAAGGAGAAAAAAGAAAATCTACAGTATAACAGTCATATAGTAATGAAATCTCCCAGAGTTCAGTACCCTGATGCATGAGAGGTACCTGACATTGAGCTTCAAGCCTCCAGCAGGCGTCTCAGGATGGGATTTGCCCCACCTAAAGATCGGAGCTAAGGCTTCCAGGATTATCCAAGATGACTGCTCTGGCTTTGAAACGAGTTGGTAAATGGGGAGCTGCAGCACAGGGTGTGGCCATGGTCAGCAGGAGGTCCTGGAGGCGGGATGCGGTTGGTCAGGCAGGGGTCCTGGAGGTCGGGTGTGTTTTGTGTGGTTGTGGGATCCTGGAGGCCGGTTGCAATCAGTCGGTCTGGGGTCCCAGTTATAGGGTGCGGTCAGTTTGTCTCGGGGTCCTGGTGGCAGGGAGCAGTCAGTCAATGTGAGGGTCCTGGAGGCAGGGAGTGATTGGTCGGGCTGAGGGATCCTGGAGACGGGGCTCAGTCAGTCTAGCCAGGGGTCCTACAGGCCCTGGCTGTTGTCTCCAAATTGCGGCAGCCATGTGTAATCAAACCTGCAGGTACTGTAACAGTGAACTTCCAGGCAGCAGTAGGCAGATGGTGCTCTACTGGTGGTCGGCGATCAGTTTGCTGTCTGTTGTTGGATGATCGGGAGGTGAACCTCATGCGTTGGGTGATGGATAGATGTAAGGCAGGCAATGGACAAGCGAGAGGCAGGCAAATGGTGGATGATAGGCACCTGACAGTGAGCAATCTGAAGTCCTCATTTTGGTTTTTAACTTATTTTTGGTTTTTAACTTTACTTGGTTTGTCCTTTGATTGGCTTTTCCTTTAGAGTAATTCCTCCCTTTGCTGACTTTTATTGTTGTTTTTCACTTCCTCCGCATGGAATATTTTGCTAAGAATGTTCTGTATTGCAGACTTTCTGTTTTTAAATTCTTTTAACTTTTGTTTATCATGGAAGGTTTTTATTTCATCATCAAATCAAGGTTAATTTTGCTTTGTATCAGATTCTTGGTTGGCATCCATATTCTTTCAGAGCTTGAAATATGTTGTTCCAGGTCCTCGTAGCTTTTAGTGTTTGGGCTGAGAAATCTCCTGTATCCATATTGGTTTCCCCCTATATGTTATCTGATGCTTTTCTCTTGCATTCTTTAAAATTCTATCTTTATTTTGTATGTCGGGCTTTTTCATTATAACGTGCCTTGGTGTGGATCTGTTGTAATTTTGTACATTTGGTGTCTTGTAAGCCTCTTGTATTTGGTTTTCCATTTCATTTCTCAGGTGTGGGAAATTTCCTGGTATTATTTCATTGAATAGATTGTTCATTCCTTTTATTTGTATCTCTGTGTCTTCCTCAATTCCAATAATTTTTAAATTTGGTCTTTTCATGATATCCCATAGTTCTTGGAGGTCCTGTTCATGATTTATTACCATGTCCTCTGTTTGGTCAACCTTATTTTTAAGATTTAATGTTTTGTCTTCATTGTCTGAGGTTCTGTTTTCCAAGTGATCTAGTCTGTTGGTGATCCTTCTAATGAATTTTTAACTGGTTTATAGTTTCCTTCAAGAATTTCTATTTTTTTTCAGAATCCCTATTTCTTTATTGAAATGATCTTTTCCTTCCTGTATTTGCTCTTTTAACTGTTTATTATAGTGATCATTCATTGACTGCATTTGCTCTCTTATATCATCCTTTACTTCGTGGATCTTTTTAATTAAGTACATTCTGAACTCCGTTTCTTATATTTCTTCTACTAAGATGTCAATGAGATGGAATCTTAGGGTGGTTTTGATTTGCATTTCTCTTATTACTAGAGATGTTGAACATTTTTCCATATGTTTGTTGATTGCTTGTAGATGTTCTTCTGTGAAGTGTCTATTCATTTCCTTAGCCCATTTGTTGATTGGATTATTTGCATTCTTGTGTTCTTTGGTACTTTGATAATTGCCATTCTCTCAGTGAGTTTTAATTTGCATTTCTCTAATTGCTAGAGATAGTGAATATTTTTTATATATTTGTTTACTCATGTATTTCTTCTTCTGTGAAGTGTCTGTTCAGTTCCTTTGCCCATTTATTGATAGGGTTGCTTGTTTGGGTTTTTTTTTTTGTTTTTTTTGTTTTTTTTTTTTGGTGTTGTTTAAGTTCTTTATATACCCTGGAGATTAATGCTCTGTCTGACGTGCAGGTGGCAAAATTTTTCTCCCATTCTCTAGACTCTCTCTTCACATTCTCAGTTGTTTCCTTTGTTGTGCAGAAGCTTTTTAGTTTGATACCATCCCATTTATTGATTCTTGTGCTTTAGGAGTTTTGTTGAGAAATTCGGTTGCTAAACCAACATGTGGAGATTTGGGCCTGCTTTTTCTTCAAATAAGTGCAGGGTCTCTGATCTAATTCCTAGGTCCTTGATCTACTTTGAGTTGAGTTTTGTGCAGGGTGAGAGATAAGGGGTCTAGTTTCCTTTTGGTACATATGGATTTCCAGTTTTCCCAGCACCATTTGTTGAATAGGCTATCTTATCACCAATGTATGTTTATGGTGCCTTTATCTAGTATTAGATACCTACTTATGTGGGTTTGTCTCTGTGTATTCTTTTCTGTACCACTGGTCATCATGTCTGTTTTGGTGCAAATACCATGCCATTTTTGTTGACTTTTTATTTTTAAAACTATGGAAATGTTGAACATCTACTCTTTGATTCTCACAACAACAAGGTTAATAACCTACCTTATTAAGAAATAAACTATTTCATGGAAGAGTTTTAAATTTTACTTTTATACTAATTGCATTAAGGAGATATGCCAAAAATTTAATTTTTAATATTACCACCTAAAGGACAGTCTTTTTTTTTTTTTTATTGTAAACAAATGGGATACATGTTGTTTCTCTGTTTGTACATGGCGTAAAGGCATACCATTTGTGTAATCATAAATTTACATAGAGCAATGTTGTTTGATTCATTCTGTTATTTTTTTCCCTTCCCCCCACCCCTCCCACCCCTCTTTACCCTCTATACAGTACTTCCTTCCTCCATACTTGCCCCCCTCCCTAACCCTAACTCTAACCCTTCCCTCCCCCCCATTATGTGTCAACCTCCACTTATTAGCGATATCATTCGTCCTTTGGCTTTTTGAGATTGGCTTATCTCACTTAGCATGATATTCTCCAATTTCATCCATTTGCCTGCAAATGTCTTAATTTTATCATTCTTTATGGCTGAGTAATATTCCATAGTATATATATACCACAGTTTCTTTATCCACTCATCAATTGAAGGGCATCTAGGTTGGTTCCACAGTCTGGCTATTGTGAATTGAGCAGCTATGAACATTGATGTGGCTGTATTTCTGTAGTATGCAGATTTTAAGTCCTTTGGGTATAGGCCAAGGAGTGGGATAGCTGGGTCAAATGGTGGTTCCATTCCAAGTTTTCTAAGGAATCTCCACACTGCTTTCCATAGTGGCTGCACTAATTTGCAGCCCCACCAGCAGTGTATGAGTGTACCTTTCTCCCCACATCCTCGCCAACACCTGTTGTTGCTCGTATTCTTGATAATTGCCATTCTAATTGGGGTGAGATGGAATCTTAGGGTGGTTTTGATTTGCATTTCTCTTATTACTAGAGATGTTGAACATTTTTCCATATGTTTGTTGATTGCTTGTAGATCTTCTTCTGTGAAGTGTCTATTCATTTCCTTAGCCCATTTGTTGACTGGACTATTTGAATTCTTGGAGTAGAGTTTTTTGAGTTCTTTATAGATTCTGGAGATTAGTGCTCTATCTGAAGTATGATTGGCAAAGATATTCTCCCACTCTGTAGGCTCTTTCTTCGCATTGCTGATAGTTTCCTTTGCTGAGAGAAAGCTTTTTAGTTTGAATCTATCCCAGTGGTTGATTCTAGCTTTTATTTCTTGTGCTATGGGAGTCCTGTTAAGGAAGTCTGGTCCTAGACCAACAAGGTGAAGATTTGGACCTACTTTTTCTTCTATAATCTGCAGGGTCTCTGGTCTGATTCCGAGGTCCTTAATCCATTTTGAGTTTAGTTTTGTGCATGGTGAGAGATATGGGTTTAGTTTCATTCTGTTGCATATGGATTTCCAATTCTCCCAGCACCATTTGTTGAAGAGGCTATCTTTTCTCCATTGCATATTTTTGGCCCCTTTGTCTAGTATGAGAAAATTGTATTTATTTGGGTTTGTGTCCGTGTCCTCTATTCTGTACCATTGATCTACCTTTCTATTTTGGTACCAATACCATGCCGTTTTTGTTACTATTGCTTTGTAGTAGAGTTGAAGATCTGGTATTGCAATACCCCCTGTTTCACTCTTCCTGCTAAGGATTGCTTTAGCTATTCTGGGTTTCTTATTCTTCCAGATGAATTTCATAATTGCTTGCTCTATTTCTGTAAGGTACGTCATTGGGATTTTAATTGGAATTGCATTGAATTTGTATAGCACTTTAGGTAGTATGGCCATTTTGACAATATTAATTCTTCCTATCCAAGAACATGGAAGATCGTTCCATCTTCTAAGGTGTTCTTTAATTTCTTTCTTTAGTGTTGTATAGTTCTCATTGTAGAGGTCTTTCACCTCTTTTGTGAGATTGATTCCCAAGTATTTTATTTTTTTCGAGGCTATTGTGAATGGGGTAGTTTTCCTAATTTCTCTTTCTGAAGATTCATCACTTATGTATAAAAATGCGTTGGATTTATGGGCATTGATCTTGTAACCTGCTACTTTACTGAAATCACTTATGAGTTCTAAGAGTTTTCTGGTGGAATTTCCAGGTTCCTCTAAATATATAATCATGTCATCAGCGAACAGGGATAGTTTGAGTTCTTCTTTTCCAATTCGTATCCCTTTAATTTCTTTGGTTTGTCTAATTGCTCTGGCCAGAGTCTCAAGAACGATGTTGAATAGAAGTGGTGAAAGAGGGCATCCCTGCCTTGTTCCAGTTTTTAGGGGGAATGCTTTCAGTTTTTCACCATTTAGAATGATATTAGCCATGGGCTTAGCATAAATGGCCTTTACAATATTAAGGAATGTTCCCACTATCCCTATTTTTTCTAGTGTTTTGAGCATGAAGGGGTGCTGTATTTTATCAAATGCTTTTTCTGCATCTATTGAAATAATCATGTGATTCTTGACTTTAAGTCTATTAATATGGTGAATTACATTTATTGATTTCCTGATGTTGAACCAACCTTGCATCCCTGGATGAAACCCACTTGATCATGGTGCACTATCTTTTTAATATGTTTTTGTATGCGATTTGCTAAAATTTTGTTGAGAATTTTTGCGTCGATGTTCATTAAGGATATTGGTCTGAAATTTTCTTTCCTTGATGAGTCTCTGTCTGGTTTAGGTATCAGTGTGATATTGGCTTCATAGAATGAGTTTGGGAGGGTTCCCTCCTCTTCTATTTTATGGAATACTTTGAGAAGTATTGGAATGAACTCTTCCTTAAAGGTTTTGTAGAACTCGGCTGAGAACCCGTCTGGTCCCGGACTTTTCTTTGTTGGTAGGCTTTTGATGACTTCTTCTATTTCAGTACTTGAAATTGGTCTATTTAAATTGTTTATGTCCTCCTCATTCAGTTTAGGCAATTCATATGTCTCTAGAAACCTGTTGATGTCTTTGAAATTTTCTATTTTGTTGGAGTATAGATTTTCAAAATAGCTTCTAATTATGTTTTGTATTTCCATCCTGTCTGTTGTGATATTTCCTTGTTCATTCCGAATTTTAGTGATTTGGGTTTTCTCTGGTCTTCTCTTTGTTAGTGTGGCTAAAGGTTTATCAATTTTGTTTATTTTTTCGAAGAACCAACTATTTATTTTGTCAATTTTTTGTATTGTTTCTTTTGTTTCAATTTCATTGATTTCAGCTCTGAGTTTAACTATTTCCTGTCTTCTACTACTTTTGGTGCTGTTCTGTTCTTCTTTTTCTAAGGCTTTGAGCTGTAGTGTTAGGTTGTTTATTTGTTGAGTTTTACTTCTTTTATTAAATGCGCTCCATGAAATAAATTTCCCTCTAAGTACTGCTTTCATAGTGTCCCAGAGATTTTGATATGATGTTTCTTTGTTCTCATTTACCTCTAAGAATTTTTAATTTCCTTCCTAATATCTTCTGTTATCCATTCATCATATAATAGCATATTGTTTAATCTCCAGATGTTGGAATAGTTTCTGTGTTTTACTCTTTCATTTATTTCTAACTTCAATCCATTATGATCTGATAGAATACATGCTAGTGTCTCTATCTTCTTGTATTTGCTAACATTAGCTTTGTGGCATAATATATGGTCTATTTTAGAGAAGGATCCATGTGCTGCTGAGAAGAAAGTGTATTCACTCTTGGTTGGATGGAATATTCTATAAATGTCCGTTATGTCTAAATTATTGATTGTGTTGTTGAGATCTATGGTTTCTTTGTTCAATTTTTGTCTGGAAGATCTGTCCAGTGGTGAGAGCGGCGTGTTAAAATCACCTAGTATTATTGTGTTGTGGTCTATTTGGTTTCTGAAATTGAGAAGGATTTGTTTGACATACATAGATGAGCCACTGTTTGGGGCATAGATGTTTATGATTGTTATATCTTGCTGATTTATGCTTCCCTTAAGCAATATGAAATGACCTTCTTTATCCCTTCTGACTAACTTTAGCTTGAAGTCCACATTATCGGAAATGAGGATGGATACTCCAGCTTTTTTGCTGAGTCCATGTGCATGGTATGTTTTTCCCCATCCTTTCACCTTTAATCTATGGGTATCTTTTTCTATGAGGTGAGTCTCTTGCAGGCAACATATTGTTGGATCTTTCTTTTTAATCCAGTCTGCCAGTCTATGTCTTTTGATTGATGAATTCAGGCCATTAACATTCAGTGTTATTATAGAGAAATGATTTGGTTTCCCGGTCATTTGGTTCATTTTTAAAATTTTGTTTATTTATTTGTTTGACACAACTTGTTTCCTCCTTTATTTGACAATTCCTTTAGGATAATTCCTCCCTTTGCTGATTTGCTTCTTTGTTTTTCATCTCTTCCTCATGGAATATTTTGTTGAGAATGTTCTGTAATGCTGGCTTTCTTTTTGTAAATTCTTTTAGCTTTTGTTTATCATGGAAGGATTTTATTTCATCGTCAAATTTGAAGGTAAGTTTTGCTGGGTATAAGATTCTTGGTTGGCATCCGTTTTCTTTCAGGGCTTGAAAAATGTTGTTCCATGACCTTCTAGCTTTTAGGGTCTGGATTGAAAAATCTGCTGATATGCGTATTGGTTTCCCCCTGAATGTAATTTGGTTCTTTTCTCTCACAGCCTTTAAAATTCTGTCTTCATTTTGTATGTTAGGTATTTTCATTATAATGTGCCTTGGTGTGGGTCTGTTGTAATTTTGTGTATTTGGAGTCCTGTAAGCCTCTTGAACTTGATTTTCCATTTCATTCTTCAGATTTGGGAAATTTTCTGATATTATTTCATTGAATAGGTTGTTCATTCCTTTGGCTTGTTTCTCTAGGCCTTCCTCAATCCCAATAATTCTTAAATTTGGCCTTTTCATGATATCCCATAGTTCTTGTAGATTCTGTTCATGATTTCTTACCATCTTCTCTGTTTGTTCAGCTTTGTTTTCAAGGTTAAATATTTTGTCTTCAATGTCTGAGGTTCTGTCTTCCAGGTGTTCTATCCTATTGGATATGCTTTCTATGGAGTTCTTAATTTGGTTTATTGTTTCCTTCATGTCAAGGATTTCTGTTTGGTTTTTTTTCATATCTCTAACTCCTTATTGAAATGATCTTTTGCTTCCTGTATTTGCTCTTTTAACTGTCGATTGGTGCGATCAATCAATGCTTGCATTTGCTCTTTCATCTCATCATTCAGTGCGTGCATTTGCTCTTTCATCTCATCGTTTGCTTCTCTGATCATTTTAATTATGTACATTCTGAACTCCTTTTCTGTCATTTCTTCTGCCATGCTGTCATTGGGTTTTATTGATGTAACATCTAGATTTGTTTGCAGCATTTTCTTTCCTTGTTTTCTCATATTGTTCAGGTATCAGTGGACCGCTGAGATATTGCAGATTTCCTCTGTTGATTTACAATGTCCCTGAAGATTTCTATATATATCCCCTCTTAGCCTTCAGTAGGCTGAAGTCTTGGAGGAAGTTGATAATGCGGTGCTCCACAAGGAAGCTGCCTCTCTAGGAGTGGTGGCCTTCAGGTGGGGTATATTCCCTGCTAGTGGGCAGAGGTGCCTCCACTTGTTGACCAATGGTCATCCAAAGGGGACCTAGGCTGTGGGCTGAGGCAAGGCCTGTTTGGGCCTGTGTCTCTGGTTTTACCGTCCTTGTGGGGAAACCTCACCAGGCAGGGAAGACTCACCCAGTGGGGAGGTCTCGCTGGTCAGTTTCCTCCTAGAGGTTCCCCTCAATTTACAGCTACCGCCTGGGCTGGGCTGCCTTCCTCTGCAAAGTTTCCAGGGGCCCGGCCCTACCTCCTGGGCCTGGGAGCCTCACCCTTCGCAGATGAATCTCCTTAGGCTGCCCCTCCTCAGAGAATTTGCCCATAGGCCTGGAACCTTCGCTCCGCCCTAAGCCTGTCTCTGTGCGGCTCTTCCACCCAGAAGCCTCCTAGATCCTGGGACCCTGTTCTGCACCTAATCGCCTGGCTGTGTGGCCCCTCCTCTGAGCAGCCACCTGTGGCCCCGAACAATCGCTCTGAGTCCCAGAGACCCGCCACAGGCCTCTTCCTCCAGACAGCCGCCCAGTATGCCGGTGCGGTCACTAGGAGTCCAAGAAACTCACTGCGTGCCTCCTCCTCCCACCAACCACCCGTAGCCCTGGGCAATCAATCACTCCAAGTCAAAGTGACCCTCCCCGTTCCTCCTCCTTCTCCAGATAACCCCCCGGGTGTTCAGGAGCAGTCCCTCTGAGTGGCTCTGAATCCACGTGACCTGCTGCACGGGTCCTCTGGGCACCGCCCGGAGCTCTGGTGCGGCCCCTCAAGACCAAGCGTCCCACCACGCTTCTCCTCCAGGCAGCCCCCCTGTGTTCAGGAGCTGTCACTTTAAGACCAAACAACTCACCACTCGCCTTCTCCTCTGAGCAGCCGCCTGGAGTGCTAATGCAGTCACTGCGAGTCCAAAGGACCCGCCGCGCTCCTTCTCCTCCTTCTCCTACTCCTCCGGGCAGGCCCCGGGGTTCAGAAGTGGTCAGAGTCCAAACAGCTCGCCACGCAGCCCCTTCTCTGGCAACCGCCTGTAGCTCCCGTGTAGTCACCCGAATCCAAGCGGCCGCTCCTCTTCCTCCTCGTCCTCAGGGCAGGCCCCGGTGTTCAGAAGCGTCGTTCTGATTCCAAACAGCTCGCCGCGCGGCTTCTCCTCTGGCAACCGCCTGCAGCTCTGGTGCAGTCTCTCCGAATCCAAGTGGCCACGCTCCTCTCCTCCTCCTCAGGGCAGGCCCCGGTGTCCTGAGTCCACACAGTTCTCCCCGCCACTCCTCCCCCGGGCAGCCGCCGGAGCCCCAGTGGCTACTCCGAGTCCCAGCGCTGTGCCGAGCGGCCTCCTCTACGGCGCTCCAGTGGGGGGAGGGGCATCTCGCCGGCAGTTCTACTTCACAAAGTTTCCTGCTTTCCGGGACCCCCGTCCCATCCGGGATGCCCCCCCAGGGGGTGAGAGTCACCCGGCTACTTTGAGTTGGTCCCAAGCGTCTCAATATCTCCTCTCTTGAATCCTGAGTTCTGGAGCAACATGTAATGCAGCCACCCTCTAGGCCGCCATCTTGAAAAAACTCTAAAGGACAGTCTTATTCCATTACATGATATCTTATTGTGCTTCCACTACCATTACTAAATACCACAGACTGGGTGACTTAAACAACAAATTTATTTTTTCACAGTTCTGGAGGCTAGAAGTCCTAGATCAAAATCCAGCAGTATTACTTTTTGTGAGGGCTTGCTTTGTTATTCTGAGAAGACCATGTCCTTAAATGGCAGAGAAAAAGTGAGAGAGAGATAGAAAGAGAAAGACACATACACACAGAGTAAGTATACTAATCTATAGAACCAGAACCCTACTCTCATGTCACCTAACCCTAATGATTACTTTTCAAACCTGTATTTCCAAATAACATTACATTTTGAGGCAAATCTTCAACATAAACAATTTGGCAAGATGCATTGAGTAACAAATGGAAAAACATTAAAGTATTCTAAATGAGCAAGTGAAAATGGGAGTGCTCTTTTCTCTCTAGGGAATGTGTGATTAGGTTGTTGCAAATGCATACCCAGAAGCCAAAAGGACAATAGCTTTTCTTAGTGTTTTGTTTTTTATTGAATTAAAGTCTAGTAATGGGAGAACATTTAATTTCTGTATCATTTCTGCTGGTGGTTCAGCTACTGGCATATAACTCTCTTGCCAAAATTTTTATTTTATAATATTCTAATAGTAATGGCTTACATTTCTATGGCATTTTACAGCTTATTAGTATCTTAGTATCTCTGTGTTGTGTCTCAAGAAGCACTCATTTATTATAATATCATCATTTGATAAATAATGAGCCTGAGGTTCAGAGAAATTAAGTTACTTATCCAAAGTCACACAGGAACTAGAAACAAGGCTTTCAGACTTCCTTCTCCAGTGTTCTGGTCACCACACATATTGCCTCCTGAAAGGAATATTTTCATGCCATATAACTGTAATTTAACTTCTCATGATATTTGGTCAAAGAGCCATGGTTTGTACTAATGAGTAAGAACTGTTTGTGTGGAGCTCTTTCCTAGAAGAAGGTTGAAAAGAATCTGTTTGAACTGAGGATAACCAAAACAAAGGCAAGTGTAGTGGATGAGTAGTGCTTGGCAGTGGATTCAGATACTAGAGCTTGACCACCTTCTACCTGTGTTACTCTTTGAGCCTCAGTTTTCTCATCAATGAAAATGAGAATGTTAATACTGTATTACCCTGATGGAATTGCTAATGCACCATAGGATGGAAAGTGCTTAGCCCATGTTAGAGACTCAAAATGTCAGTTCCCTGTCTTTTGATATCTGCAGGGTGTTTTCAGTTATTCTGGCAGGAACTAGTTGTACCCAAACTATATTTTCTTTAAAAAGTTTCTAATTCATGTCTAGGTTTCTTTTTTTCTTTGGAAAAAATTTGAAGAGTTTCCAGAACACTGTTGGGAAGAACCTTACTCTCCAGGGAGAGTGGAAGACTCTTCCCTGGTGAATATAGTCAATGGAGAACTTGAAGATGCCGACATCAGATGTTTCCACAGTCCCCACCAGATCACCCTATTGTGAGGCTCAGAGCTAACAATCTCTTCAGAGTTTCCTGATATCTTTACTTTAAATAGCTTATTGAAATATAATTCATATACCATTACATTTGTCCATTTAAGGTGTACAATCAAATGTTTTTAGTGTATTCACAGATTTGTTCACAAATGATCACCACAATCAATTTTATGTCATTTCTGTCACCTCAGAAAGAACTCTCATCCCCTCTAGTAGTCACTCTCTAACCCTCACCTCACTTCTCTTCCAACCTCCATCTCTAGGCAACTGCTGATCTACTTTCTGAATCAATAGATTTGCCCATTTTAGACATTTTACATAAATGGAACTGCACCATATGTGGCCTTTTATTTCACTTAACACAATGTTTTCAACGTGCATACACATTGTAATATGGATTAGTACTTCATTCCTTTTTATTGCCAAATAATATTTTCAGATGGATATAACATTTTATGTATGTATTCATCAGTTGATGGACATTTGAGTTGTTTCCACATTTTGGCATTATGAATAATGCTGCTCTGAATATTCATTTACACATTTTTGGGTGGATATATATTTTCATTTCTCTTTTTTTTTGGTGCTGGGGATCGAACCCAGGGCCTTGTGCTTACAAGGCAAGCACTCTACTGACTGAGCTATCTCCCCAACCCTATATTTTCATTTCTACTGAGTATATACCTAGGAATGGAATTTCTGTGTTATCTGTAGCAACTCTATGTTTAACATTGAGAAATTGCCAAAATGTTCTGCAAGTTATTTACACCATTTTACATTTTTACCAGCAATCTTTGTGTGTTTGAATTTCTCTACATCCTTGCCAACATTTGTTGTTATTTGTCTAGTGGTTATACCTGTCTTGGTGTTAAGCCATATCTCATTGTAGTTTTGATGGATGTTTTCTCTAATGACTAATGATGTTGAATGTCTTTTTTTCATGTGCTTACTGACCACTTGTATATCTTCTTTGGAGAAAAATCTCCTTGTTCTGTTTTTCAACTGCTTGGTTTATCTTTTTATTATTGTGTTGTAAAAGCATTTCTGGATACAAATGCCTTTTGACCTATGATTTGAAGGTATTCTCTCCCATTCTGTGGATTGTCTTTAACTTTCTTGATGGTATCCTTGGCAGTGTAAGTTTTTTTTGTTTTTTAAATATGTTTTAGTTGTAGATGGACACAGCACCTTTATTTATTTTTATGTGGTGTTGAGGATTGAACCCAGTGCCTCACACATACTAGGTGAGTGCTCTACTACTGAGCCACAACCCAGCCACCAAAAGTTTTTAATTTTGATGAAGTCCACTTGATCTATTTTTAAGTTGTTGCTTGTGCTTACATTTCTTTTTGTTTGGTACTTTGAGAATGTACAAGGACTGCAGGAAATGAGCAAT
This sequence comes from Sciurus vulgaris, assembly GCF_902686455.1. Taxonomy (NCBI): domain Eukaryota; kingdom Metazoa; phylum Chordata; class Mammalia; order Rodentia; family Sciuridae; genus Sciurus; species Sciurus vulgaris. The sequence continues at coordinate 80,530,768 of NC_136472.1, forward strand.
TGATCTTGTAGGATTTTAGTTTCTTCTGAAATTATTTGAGTAGGAGATACTTATGAAGAGATCACTGTTAGAGAGTCAAGAAATTTCAAAAAGATATTTTAGAAAGACCAAGAACATGACTAGAATAGTTCCTCATGGTATGTTGATACAAATGAGCTTGTAGCACTCTTATTATATGGTGACACTCCCTGGTACCCAGCTGGGGTGCCTGCAGCTAGTGAAGGGATACTATATATGAAGTCATCTGCCATTTTACATTTTACTATCCCTATTTAATTTTATTCCAAGGAAACCCTGAAAGGACTAGATGGTCCTTTCTTTGCTAAAGTACCTATAGGGGACTAGTTGAATTTCTTGTGATTCTAGACTTAACTGGAAACAAGTCTCAATTCAGAGCACTTTTTAGTGAATTATGTTTAGGTCTATGGCATCATTGAACCCTATAACCATTTGAGGTTTGATAATTGACTTGAGATTCCCATCACATGTCATCTAGCCTCCTCCTGTCACTTTCAGTGACAAGCCACTCACTATTACTTAGGGAGATCATTTTTATCTTTTAGAGTTTCTGTGAAGATTAAAATGTGTTAAGTTTTTAGTATCTTGAATGTCATAGGCACTTAAACACATGGTGATTTTAATTGTTTTTGTTGGAAAGCCTCTCTTAAATGAAGTTGAAATCTCTTCCTGAAATGAATCCCAATTAATCCTACCTCTTATCTCTGAGGATTCCACAGAACAAGTCTTTCAAATCAGTCTTTCAAAAATTAAAGAAATTATTTGAGTCTCTCGAACTTTTTTCTTTTCTTTTTAATTGTGGTGCTGGGGACTGAACCGAGGGCTTCATGCCTGCTAAGCAAGTGCTGTACTACTGAGCTACATCCCCAGCCATGTTTCAGTGTTATGTGGCATTTTTTTCCCCTTTAATCTCCTCTACTACTTTGCTTGGTAGTAGTTATGATGGTTCCCAAACCTATCCGCCCCTCAGAATAATCTAAGGATTATTAAGTACAGTTCCTGAATTTGTGGGTCTGGGTTGGGGTTCAAGTAGTCAAACAAATAAAAACACCCTCGTTGGTTCTGGTGGTGCAGTTGAGAACCTGCAGCTGTTGATAGATAAATCAGAGTGGTAAGTGTTAGGAAGAACAGACTGTAATTTGCTATCCTGGTCTTGTAAACAGAGTTTCTTGGCTTTTATACTCTTGATAGATATTTAGGTCCAGATAATTACTTTTGTTAAAGGGGGCTCTCCTGTGCATTATAAGATGCTTAATGGCATTCTGAACGCACTAGATGCCAGTAGCCCAATCCCAAGTTGGGACAAGCAAAAATGTCTCTAGACACTGTCAGTTGTCCCTTGGGGGAGAAAAATCACTCAAGATTAAAACCACTATCATAAAGGATGAAAAGAAAAATCACAGTTTTGATAGTTGGAGAATGATTGAAAATAATTTTCAGCATACTTCTTCCTCCCAGTATCCTCTTTCATAGATATTACAAATGAATACCCAAAGTTTGGGCTGGATTAGTTCCAGGTTGCTTTAAATTAATAAAGCATATTTAAATTATTCTGCTTTTCTGATGTATGGTGGATTATACATGGTCATGTAATATACTACTGTTAGTTTTCTTTAAACCTTCTTGTCCATAGCATTAATTGTCATAATAATCTGATATGTTTTATCCTATGTATATATACCACCCTTTCTTCAACTTCCTTCTCAAATCACACAGGCAGGTAGCTCAAAGAAAATGCTTGAGAGGACCAATACTCTGTAAGCATATGTGCTGATATGTCTAAATTAGGTTTTTATTAAACTGTGTCTTGCAGTGAGAGCTTATAACAAAATTACAGAATTGAGACACCTTCTGGAAATTGCTGAGAGCAACTATAAACACTTGGGTGGGATAACAGAAGAGGATCTAAAGGAGAAGAAAAAACAGCTTGAATCTGAAAAGTAATGTCCTTAAAACTTTAATGCTTTGTATTTATTTACCTTTCTAGATGCCATGTGAGGGTTTGTTGATTACCAGCTTGTTGTCTCTTCCTCTCAATGGGTGTTGGGTTCTAAAACCTCCTAGATCTCCTGATGGAGAAGGGGTTAAGATTTTCTTTTAAAGAAAATGTGATAAAATACACACAACATAAAATTTACTGTCTCAACCATTTTTAAATTAACAGTTCAGTAGCATTAAGTATATTCACATTTTTCTGCAACCAATCTCTAGATCTCTTTTTCATCTTGCAAAATTGGCATTCTGGAGTTCAGGTTTTTTTGAGACCACACCTATTTTGATCTTTTCAACCAGCATAGGTCTTTGAACATCCCCATCAGATTGGATTGCCTACTTACAAATATGAGACCCACTCCTGTGTTTGCTGACAAGAGTACCCATCAGAGTATGCTTTTATATCTAGAGGCATTGAGCAGTTGTACATGCATCCTAAATTGGCTCTCTGGACATTGGGTACCTCTCTAGTTAATTAATGACTGCTAGAATAGAAGATGCCTCATGCATCTTTCCTCCCACTGCCTTTATGCCTATCTGTTTGCTTTTTAAGTGCACAGGGAACAAAGGGGGACAGAAGATGAGACTTCAAGTTTAATCAAACATGTGTCTATAAAAGAGAACGTTGTATTACATATGGATTCCCTTCCTCCTCATCCTCTACTTTCCCTGCCCTTCCCATTGTTTTTTTCTCTTACCTTTACACTCTTAGAACTGCCTGTTTCCTTTATATCCCCTTCCCGATCTAGCCTCTCTAAGAATTCTGGTAAAGGTATTTAGAGTAACATCTTGTTTTCCTTCTGTGGATAGTACTTGGGGTTTTAAATAGAAGACAAAACCTGGTGCTGGAACACTCTATATCTTAATGGGATTTTAGTTGTTAGAAGCTGTGGTAGAACTTTATTTTTTAATTAGGGCTTCATTGGTTTCTCACAGATCACATCATATAGGTAGCTAACCACTGCCTCTATACTGCTCTAAGTGTTTGAGATGTAGAATATTTTAGTATTGGCCTTGGTCTAAGAACCTAGCTGAAAGTTCTTAGATCCTTTCATTTGTATTTTGGATATAAACTCCTGATCTTTGGTATATCTTTTTTAAAAAAAGGATAAATATTGATTTGAATGATACACTTTTGATTTTTTTGTTATTTACTAGTTACAAACTCAGTACAACAAAACATAGTCGTATTACTCCATCCCAGGGTTTATCTTCCCTTCTTATTTGTTGAACTTCTGGGCTTCCACTTCCTCCATCTTAATCCCACTTGTGTTTCTACCAGAACTACTTTTTTTTTTTTTTTTTTTTTTGCCGTGCTGGGGATTGAACTCAGGACCTTGTGCTTGCAAGGTGAGCACTCTACCAACTGAGCCATCTCCCCAGCCCCAGAACTACTTCTGTGTACTCTTAGACTGCCCTCCTTGGGGACCTGGAATCCAAGCCAGCATGCCTTGGGAATTGCAGGCAAAAAACCTAGTTCATGTCACAGCATCTCCTGCCTGGATCATTGTTACTTCTTCCTGACAGGTTTCCCAACTTCCTGTCCCTGTGCCCTCACCCTCACCTCCTACCCCTGTAGTCTCTTCCCAGCATAGCATCCAGAGTAATCATATTAAAACTTTAGTGAGATCATGCTGCTTCTCTGTTCAGATCCTCCCGTGGCTTCCCATTTCACTCAGTAAAAACTGAAGTCCTTACTATGACTTATAAGGCCCTACCTACTTGTTCTGGCTTTCTTTAATCTCAGACCTACACTGCTTTCTCTTTTATTTTTGTTAAGCTACTCCAGCCAGATTGGCCTCTGATGTTTTCTTTCCTTTTCCTTCCCAGGCATACTTCTGCCTTAGGGTCTTAGGTCTTTCCATCTCTCTGGAATGTTCTTCCCCTGATGTCTAGCTATCTATTTTCTGCAGAATTTTGCTCAAAGCACCCTTTTCAGCAAAGCCTTCCCTAGCCACTGAACATGAAGTGCTAATTACCTCCTTCACAGCATTTTATATCACTGTTGCCTGCTTTTTTTTTTTTTTTTTAGCTCCCTCCCTTAGGACCTGTCATCTCTGACATACCAAATGTGTGTGTGTGTGTGTCCCCCCCCCCCACTATCTGTTTTCCTCCGCTACTAAGTTAAAGAAGGCACATGTTGGCCTTTTTTTCATTATGTATCCTAGTACGCAGATCAGTGCTGGTTCACAGTAGACCTGAAATACATAATTTGTTCAATAACTATGCTTATGCTTTATTTTGTTTGTTTTAAAGGGCGCTTTCCACTATTACCAAAAATAATTGATAGTTGATATTGGAGAGTAATTGAAAACAATTGTTTTGACAGGACCATCAAAGAGCTGCAGGACCAGCTGGAGTATGAGCGACTCCGTAGAGAGAAATTAGAATGCCAACTGGATGAATATCGAGCAGAGGTGGATCAACTTAGGGAAACACTGGAGAAAACCCAGACCCCAAATTTTATGGATGTGGTTGGTATCTTTAACATGTTTATTTTTATTGAGGAAATAATATACCAGAGTACAAGCTTTGGGCTGGTTACAACCATTTTTGATTTGGGAAAGCCATTTAACCACTTTGCGCTTCAGTTGTAAGTTGAATAATTTATACTTCTTAGAGCTGATGTCAAGATTACGGGAAAATACATCTATATCTATAGGACTGTTTATCTCTAATGGTTTCTTTCTCTCCACATACACATTCACGTGTGTGTGTGTGTGTGTGTGTGTGTGTGTGTATTTTAGTTAGGACATCAGCATGGTTCCTGATTGTGCAGTTAAGTGCTATTGTTATTCTTGTACCATATAAGGAAGAGATTTTTTTAAAAGCAGAATAATCAATAAGAATTATGAGGCAGTTAGAAAGTATGTATAGTTTAATATTCTAAATAACCAGAATAAAGTGCTTTGAATGGAATCCATTTTAGAAAGCTTCAGCAATTTAAGAGTAGAAAAGAGCCAGGGCATGGTGGTACACACTTGTGATCCTAGTTACCTGGGATGCTGAGGCAGGAGGATTGCAAATTTGAGAACAGTCTTGACAACTGGGCTGAGTGGATAGAGCACTTGCCTAGCGAGTGTGAGGCTAAGGAAAAAAAAAAAACAGTGGAAAAGATCAACCTAGAAATTTTCATAGCATCCTTTTGCTCAGATTATGGAGTTATACAAACTATATATAGTTTATACAAACTATTGTATATAGTTATACAAACTATTTGTGTAACACTTTACAAAGTTATTTAGCAGGTTTCTTATTGTATGTCATTTGACTTGTCCTCATTTAGCATATGAAGAAATTGGGGCCCAGATGGCTTAAGTAACTCATTTAAATCACACAGCTCGTAATGGTGGAAACATCAGTATTCAATTTATAAACTTTTGACTCCACAGTCTTGGCTCTTTTCATAATGGAAATTATGAATTTGGAATTCAGAATATAGCTGTAAAAAAATAGAAAAAATATTGAGTGACAAAAAGAGCAAATATATAGAAGGAGGCTAAAAAGAAACTGATATATGGAACAGAGCAAGTCCAGAAAAGTAGGTGGAGTACAGAAGACAGTAAGGTGACAGCAGGACAACCCAAATAGTGCTTGTGTTTCAGGCCTTCTAAATCTCTGAGTAGATTAGGCAGAAAGTGCACTGGGGAAACTTTGACCCTTATCTGTTCTGCAAGTGAAGATGGCTATAATGTGGTCCTTGTGACTGGCTTATCATGATACGTTGTGGGGATTCGGGTATGGTTTATATTTTTTTCCTGAAAAGAAGTTTTTTCTTCATTATTGGGTGAATTAATTCTGTTCCAGGCCTGATCGCTTCATCTGATTTATAACAAAAACTTCCTGGCTTCTTTTTATTTCATACAAACTAATCATTAATCTCTTTAATAGCCACTTTAGAGATATTAAAATATATATGTCCTTGTCATCTTGCCACCTTGTGGCAGGAATTGTGCAACTTCTATTTTCCTCAAAGGTAGGAGCATAAGTCACTTTTTTCCAGCTGCTTAGGTGGGATAGTCTATTTTGGGTATCACTCAAGCTATAAGCTTCCTTTTGAGTCATTCCAAACTGATAGTCTCTGCTAAATTTTTCCTTTTTTTTTTACCTACTTAGGAATTCTCTTTTCATGTTCAGAAGCATTCTGTTTTCAAGGTCAGGTCTGATTTCCTTCTGCACAATCCAGGTTCTATAAAATGCCACCCTCCTCCAATAATATGTAGGGTTTCAGGAGAGCCGACTCAGGCCCTGGTCTGTGGGCCTATAATGTTGTGCAGTCTTACTTTAGGTTATTCCCAATTTTTGTAAATGAGCTACTGTCACTGACTTCTCCTGACAGCTTTAACTCTGGCACTTGGTTTTTTTCTCTTCTGAAAAGCTTCTGACTCTCAGTTTCCTCATCTGTAAGATGGGAGATAATATTACTTACCTCATGGGACTGTACTGATATTAAATGAAATATTGTGTAGAAATCCTGTGCAGACTGTGGCACACACAAGCTATTATTAGCAGTATGTATTGCTTTCTCCCTTTCTTATATCTTTTTCTCCCTTTTCCTCCTTATGCAGCTAAGGATGGGAAGGAAGAGTTCATTTTGGAGTCTGACTAAATCTTTCTCCTACTATCTTCTGGTCAGGACCTATGATTGCATAAAGTAGTAACTTTAAGTCTCTCTCCTCTACCGAAGAATCTGCAATAGTGTAATTTTTACTCAGAGAAGTTCTTAGGAGTTTCTTAGGATAGTTTGGCATATTTAAAAGTTTTAAAAAAATAACACCTGTTTTTATAGTGCTTTCTCAGATGTTATCTCATCTTTGTCTATATCAATGCTATGAGGAGGTAGATTCCATTTTCTGTTACATATGAGGAAGCTGAGCATCTTTTTAGAGTACATAGCTCAGGTGAAGCAGGAACAAACTCAGAATCTCTGCCTCTAGATTATTTCTCTAATCTTTCTGTGTAAGTAATCATCAAATTCATACTTTAGTACTGTGTCCCCATCAGGACTCTCCACTGGTATTTCTCCCTGCCAATTGCATATTTCCACTTGAAATTTTTTTTTTATTAAAAAAATGTATAAAGCCAAATTCAACATGAAGACCAGATTCCCCTCTATGTCTAAATTAATGGTATCACCATTTTCTCAACTACTGTCTTGAGTCTTGGATTCTTTTTTTCTTCTTTAGCGGTGCTGGGGATTGAACCTGGGTGTAGATGTTCAGAGACCGGTTCGCTGAGGGTGAGGATGAACAATGCCTACCCTACCTAGCCTTACCCAGCGCGCTTACTCAGGCATCGGAGATCAAGCTCTGAAGGCATGGCTCTAATTTTATTTAGGGTTGCACAGGACATATATAGGCACATTATCCAATCAGGTTAACGCACTTGTTAAAGTATAACAGAGTCAGCCTATAGGTGAACTATATGTCGAGGGTCCAGGTAGTGTAAACAAACCAAATATGCCTAAGTAATTCTGCCCAGCAACAGGTCTGACTCAAAGGGCTCGGGGAATGGCAAGCTCCTGCACACAGCATGAGGCAAGGCAGTGCAGGTGAGCTCACATCACAGCTTTTTGGGATGCATGACAGAATGAGGCCTTCAAACTCAGTCTCAACAGCTACAAAGACCTTCATTCCATGGCAAGTCTTTGCCATTACCTCAGTTTCTCTGTCCAGACTGTTTGGCTTACTTAGACCATGGTGTCAGTGACTGCTGTCAGATAAGCTTGAGGAATGTTCCTACACTAGGGCTTTCTAACAATGGGCTACATCCCAGCCCTTTATATGTATGTGTACATGTGTGTGAAAATTTATATTTTCAACTTCCTAAGGAACTGGGAATACAGGTGTGCACCACAGTGCCTGGCTTAGTCTTAGATTCTTAAAAGTCAAGATTTTGTTTTCTCCTTTAGCCCATAAAAAAGTGGGCCATCCCATAGATAGGAGCACATGCTCTACTTTTCCTGCTGCCCTTGTAGGTATCTGTCTGTCTGAACTATTATGATAGAATTTCTGTGTAGACACAGAAATAATTATCAGTTTAAAGTATTGATTCCTTAGTTTGGCATTTATTCCTAGCCTACCTTAATAGCCTTATTTCTGTCTGTTTTCCTACATGTAGCCTGTGTTTTCTGACCTTACCCTACTCTAGCCATCACCAAGCCTTTGTTCATTTTGTTCTTAGGCCTGCAGGCTCGCAGGCTCCCTATCACCTCTGCCTCTTAAAATCCCCAGGAATTTCTGGGCTTGGTGGCGCATGCCTGTAATCCCAGTGGCTGGGGACGCTGAGACAGGAGGATCAAGAGTTCATAGCCAGCCTCAGCAAAAACTGAGGTGCTGAATAACTCAATGAGACCCTGTCTCTAAATAAAATACAAAATAGGGCTGGGGATGTGGCTCAGTGGTTGAGTGCACCTGAGTTCAATCCCCAGTACCCTCCACCAAAATCCCCATGAATCATCTCTTTTGTTACCCCTTTCCTAATGCCCGTGACCACATATGATTTCTCCTTCCACCTAGCACTTTGTACTGCTCTGAAGGCATCTCATTTGTATTACAGTTTGATTGGGTTCTTACTTTACACACAGTACTGAAAATTTAAGTTTCATAAGTTCATCTGATTCATCTTTATAATACCTTAGTCATCATCAACTTAGGTATTGAGTACTTGTATGTTGGGCTTTGTGTCAAGATTTTATATTCAGCAGATACTGCCTTCATATTACAAATGAAGAAAACCAAGTTCTAGATAAAATGAACAATTCATGAAGTTACATAGCTTATTAGGTGTATACCCCTGATTTCAACCTACTAGCCCAGCCTCAAGTCCATGCTTTCCACATCACCTTGCTGCTGCTACGTTCCACACCTTCACTTTTTCACCGTTTGTAAGAAAATTTATTTTGACAAATTCCTCTTTAAAAACTTGGGTGATAGCAAGTTTGCAGCCAAAAGAAGGGGAGAGAACACAGAGACTTGGCTTTTTCTAGGTGGTTTTGGAAGATAGCTTCCAGGTTCATACACTACTATATATGAATTAAGCTAAATGAGCTTATTAGCAAAGGTATAATAAGGAACATCTTCAGAAATTAATTCTAGCCATGAGCTTTCCCCATGGACATGTGCCTTGTCCTGTTCTTTAGAGCTTCTTTATTCAGATCCTGTCCTAACTAGGTACAGAGCATTGTTTTTATTGGAAAAATTATTCAAAAATGACTAGGGAACATCTACAGTTTCCAGCCCTATCCCTTGCTCCTTTCGGGTACCATGTATTGATTTTTCTGATAGGTCATGAGAATACCAAGATGATAAGAAATATCAGGAACAGTGGAAGCAGAAAAAGTGGAAAATGAGGCAAGGGTAGTAAAGAGGTGTGGTGTATAAACAGAAAAGGGAAGAAAGGAGCCAAGAAATATAAATCCTAGCCCTGTGGGCCTTGCAAAGAATCCAGAGGATGACATATGACACTTTCTGTATTTCAGTTAGCAGTGTATTATGGTATGTTAGTCTAAGATACAAGAAAAGAAACAAGGTGTTCTCTTCTGGGGATATTTTAGAGATAGGACTGAATGAGTTTTTCAAGGTACCTGCCAGCCTTAAGATTTAGCATAATATGTAAGCACTGGTATTTAGATTTTGGAACTTATTCACACAAAATCCTAAAATAAACTTAATCAGAGTTGAAAATACTTAGCTTGATTAATTATTTTCTTTTGAATACAATGTAGAAAAATGAAAATATGTTGCTGGAATGAAATTTCATTTCTTTTTTTTTTCCTTTGTTGATAGGAAGATGATTCATGTGAGTCCAGCAAAGAGAAGAGGCGAGTGAAAAAAAAGGTGCCTTCTACAGGAGTGTTTGTAAGAAGGTACTAATCAGTGAAAAAACTTCAATAAACTTGCTGGATTTTCTCTTTCATTTAAGAAATCAATATAAATGTAAATGTGTATGAACTCTTCTCGGAATTGTTCTGATATGCTATGCTACTATGCCATTTCTGAAGGTGGAAATGTTTTATCAAGGGATTTTAAAATTATTTCACTTGTACACTCCCTCCCTATACACTTTTATATACCTACGTAAGGAAGTCAAAAGTTACTAAATTTGCAAGTATTCACATAAATTGTAAAATATAAATTGTACAGTTTAAAGGAAATTAGTTCTAGATGTTCAAATTATTAAAATTCTATTATGACTCCATAATAGGATTGTATTTCTTTCACTTCTTAAAGTACCATTTATTGTTACTATTGTGTTTATTTATTTATTTGGTACAGGGGATTGAACCCAGGGGTGCCTAACCACTGAGCCACATCCCCAGCCTCTTTTTTAGTTTGAGACAGGGTCTCACTAAGTTGCTGAATCTGCCTTGGACTTGGAATCCTCCTGCCTCAGCCTCCCAAGTTGCTAGTGTTATGGGGCGAAATTTAAGAACAGACCAATCACCACTGAGAAGTTCAAATTTGAGAATCTTTATTAAGCCAGCCAGCTGACTGTCTCGCCCAATGCCCCCCAAAATGACTACAGCCCCGACCATAGGGTTGTAGGGGTTCTTATACCCAAATTACATCAATCATAAGCGTCTGTTGCTATGATTCAAAATTACAAACTAACATCATGAGATTATCAACAGAGGGGGGAAGTGGGTCAAAATGACCCTTACCTAGGTACAAACTAAAGAATGGTTACTAACATCCACACAACCACCGTTCACATGGTACATTGAACAATTAGGAGCAATAGGAATCAAAAGAGAGCAATTTTCATTACATAAGAATTGTCATTTTGTATTGCTAAACATGTAACACTAAGTAACCTGATGATGAGGACAGAGGTCGGGTGTTCCCTGGGAGAAGCTTATTTCCTACATAACATGGGGTCTCAGCAAAATGGAGTCTTGTCTGGCCTATAACATTCTCATGGAGCTGGATCCGTCAGCCCATCACACTGGGATTACAGGCACAGGCATCCTGCCTGGAGTGTATATGACTTTAACATTTTTCTGTTTTTCAAATGACATAACTTTTAGGAAAGAACAACTTTTCAATCGCAAACTAAATATCTCACTTGGCAAAGTTTTACACAAAATGAAAATTTGCTATTATTAAAAAACAATATATACTTGCTAATAATACCCATTAAATAATCTGCTTCAGAATTCAACCTTTGTATGTCTTGCAAGATTTAGAAGAAAGGAAAATAGTTAAGAAGCAGCCTGGACAGGATAAGAAACACATGGCTTTATTATTTTTCTTCCCTTTTCCTCCCACTTCAAATTGAAGATTAGTTGTTCTTTGCTGACTAAAAAAGAAAAAGTATCATATTTTAATTAGGTTCTGATATAGTTCTCATATTTTCCCTACCTTTTCTTTCCCATTTTTCCCTTTTAAACTAGAAAAGATCTGTGACCATCTTGGGGCCTTTGTCTATATCTAATCTTTTTCTGAAGATCTGATTGCTAACTTTGGCTTCATTGGCAGTAGCATTCTCCCACCATAATATACCAGATTGTCCATTCTCTGGATCCTTTTCATGTGTGCTAAAGGACATTTAATATAGTATACAAGGACTAGTTTGCCCCTCAAAAGAGTACACTGGATTGCTGACACAAGTTCAGTCTGGTTAACAAGTGTTGAAATGGATTAGCTTGGGCTGGGCTTATAGCACAGTTGGTAGCAGGTGGGAGGCCTGGGTTTGATACCAGCACCACACACACACAAAAAAGACCTAGCTGTCCTCTTGATAGTTATATTCACTATGGTTAGTTTCTCTGTGGTTTCCAATGGGCTTTCAATCTATAATATTTATTTGGGCACTTTGTGTGAAATTTTGTCAAGACCTTTATTATCTCTTAATTCTCACAACAGCCATATGAAGTAGATATATTTTATAGACAGAGATTAGGTGGTTGTACCTAGGATCATATATGCAGAGCTGGGGTTCTAACCTTAGCAGCAAAAGTTCAGTTTTCATTCTCCTTATTAACCACTATTGGAATTCCAAATGCAACATTTCTCAGACTTTCTGGTACTAACAAAAGACTAATTTTCCCCCTCTAACTTATTGACTCTTCAATTAATCCCAACCATGAAATTGTTTTATTTGCTGTTTTTCAAGGCTATCTTTCTTGTCCCTGAGGTAGGAAATACCAGAAGAGTATTGTAATAGAAGCATGCGACAGGTTTCCTGGTTGTCCCCCATCTTTTCTCCTCTCTTATAGTTACAGTCCCTGGGTTTCTTGCTACTCAGGATAAGAACTAACTTCTTCACTTCCCTCTCTTCCAAGTTGTGATCAATAGGATGTGAACAAACATGGTGTGGTTAAACGTTAGGGTCATGCCCCCTAAGGGAAAGGGCTTCCTACCTCCTGCACCTTTCTCTCAAATGTAGATGTGGTGGTGAGTCACTGGACATTGTGAAATGAGTAAGATGAGGAATCAGGGCCCTGACACCATGGAGCTGACACATTAGTCCTCAGGATTCTTGCTTTGGACTGTAAGAGAGAAGCAAGCCGATCTCCCATAGGAGCAGAAGAGAATGTACACTCTCTACAGACTGGCTGTTTCCAAACAAGAATAGGGATGAACTGAGCTTCTTAGTCTTGTTTCTCCTACCAAATTTACAATTGGGTAAGTCACTTTAATTCATTAGAGCTGAGTGGAGGAGGGGTTAGAGTGATGAAGTGAGGACAATATTATGATGTTCTTCCACGGTTAGTCCTTCTCATGAAGTAGCCTTCCATCTCAATATTTTAACATGTTTTTAAGTTGTAGCCAACCAATAATTTATTGTTTATCTTCACTAAGACTAATAAGTTCTATGACAATTAAACATGTTTACCTCTGTGTATATGGGACTTCACATTGTTTGGGCACACTGCAGGTAGTCATAAGGATTAAGTGAATAAAATGCACTGTGGTTATTACAGTGGACTTAGTCTACATGGTCTTTATGAATATAATAGAAAATTTATATGTGCTAAGAACTCTTAGATAGAGAATTTGGTGGAGATAATGAATCAGAATGTAACAGGATAATGTTTAAATCATAGAGTTTTGTTTTGAAAAACAACTCTTTTAGATCTTTGAAGAAAATCCTCTGATTCTCACTCACCCTGGACATGTGGATGAGTCTCTTTACTTTTCTATATTTTCCTAGCTAAAAATAAGGGCAGGATTATTTTGAATAACTGACTGACTTATTATCAAACTTTTAAAGCTACTGTGAAGGCATTATGAAACATTCTGAAGTGTTCAGCATTTTCTGACTGTGGCTTCTTGATGTGGATAGAAGTAAAGAACTAAGATGAAAATAACAGTTTGTAATTTTAAAAAAATTACATATATACTGTCAATAGACACTAATATAAGAGAAAAATATAGGGCCCCCAAATAGCAAGAAAATATAAACCTGAATTTCTATATAAGCTTCTTAAGAGTAAGTTCTATATATAATGAGACATTTGAATTTAATGAATTATTAAGTTTTTGTCTTATATAATAAGTTTAAGATGGGTTGAAATTGTTTTGAATTAAAAAGCAGGGATAAAATTGGTTTTTATATGAAAAATTTAAAAAAGTTAAGTGTAATGATCAGAATAACTCCATAGATTTTATACTAGTGGTTAGACAAGCACACATTTTAAAAATTATTGTTTACTTTTATTATAAAAAGAAAAATATCTCCAGCTATATAGTGAGTTACTTTCAAAACCCAAACCACTTTGTTATAATAATCTTTTATTTTATATAAAAATTTAACTGCAGTAGTTATCAGGAGAGTTAGTTCAGTAAGCATGTAGGCTAAGTTATAGCTTTCAAATTTGCAGGACGTACCAACAAAATTCTATTTGATTTACAAAATTCTTCAAGCAAATACAAGAAAACTTTAGTTCAGTTTCTATGAACTATCAAAGGATAGGACAAAGTGCCCTTCTATCTCAAATAAATCAGGTTTTGGATGATAGCTTTTCAACCCAATAAATACAGACATACAAAATAAAGATAAAATACCTTAAAATACTTCTCTTTAGTCCATTTATACTTTGAATAATCTTGTAATAAGTTTCTGCTGCAACTGAAAATGTTCAAAAGAAACTCGGTCCTGGTGTAGTGTTCTACAAAGTCAACAGCAGCAATAGTAGATCATCAGTAGTACTTCCAGAATCTATAAAATCCCAATGCTATTGCCAGACAAGTGAACACTGAGGCTGTCTTAAAAAAAAGAAAACTATATTACAAGTCAAATATTTGTTATTTTGCAGTGATTAACAGAATAATGTTATCATTAATTTAAACGAAGAGCAAACACAATTTTGTGCTCTTGTTTTTCATTCCTTAGAAAATTAAGCTAAAAGATATTCTTAACACAGTGTTAGTGCCTATTATTTTTATTTTTATTTTTGGTACTGGGGATTGAACCAGTGGCATTTAACCACTGAACCACATCCCCCAGCCCTTTTTCATATTTTATTAGAGGCTGGGATTATAGGTGTGTACCGCTGTGCCCGGCAATGCATTATTTTAAAAAGCTTCTTATATTTTAAGACAGAATAAAGATGAAAATAATTTAAAAGTGTAGATGACATGTCAGAATCTAAAAAACACCAAAATATGGAACAAAAAAAAAAAGAATCTAAAAACAGTATTTACAGTCATTAACAATGGCATTACAAATGAGTACTTTAAAGAATTATAAACATTAATTTCATTTATGATAATTAAAACCATCTTTCTACTTACATTAAAAATTATGTAGTTTAGGTTAATAGTACAGACATTCAGAATATCTATGGGGAAAAAAAATTGTGTGTGGTGCTGGGGAGAACCAAGGGCCTTGCACATGCTAGGCAAGTGTTCTACTACTGAGTTACATCTCCAGTCGGAGAAGAAAATTTGAATTGCCTTTTCAGTACATTTTAAGATAATTTCTCAGCTGGGCACAGTGGCCTGTAGTCCCAACTACATAGAAGGCTGAGCCCAGGACTTTGAGGCATCCTAGGTAATAGAGAACCCATCTCTTTTTAAAAAGAAAAAATTTCTCATAATTATGAAAAAAATGAAATTTTATTGAAAACCCTTACAAAAACCTTCAAAGAGGTTGACAGCAGAAGAGCATAAGGCTTTTTGGCTAATCTACCACCTGCTCCCAACCCCCCCGCCCCGCCCCTTTATTTGTGGTGCCGGGAACTGAACCAGGCTCTTGTGCATGCTAGGCAAATGCTCTACCACTGAGTTACATCCTCAGGCTCACATAACACTACTCTTTATATCATCCTGGAGAGAAAACATTTTGGAGAAGTTAAAGGATGTGGCTTGAGGTGGGGTAGGGCTCTTGCCTAGCATTCATGAGGGCCTTGGTTTGAACACAGCACCTCAAAAAAAAAAAAAAAAAAAAAAAAAACTCAGGATTGAGTGAGGCTCTTAGGATTTTCTAATTTCCACTTTAAAAGGCCATGAAAGCATCTTTAAATGGAGAATCTGAGACAAAGGCAAAACTTTTATGATAAGAAATTACTATGTAAAGCTATTCTAATATAATATATAAATCTAATTTACACTGTCTCATTTATTCTACTACTTACTGAAAAGTAGTTAGTGGTATAGATCAGTTCCTCAATTTTATGAAATACTATTAGGCCTAAGATACATAGGAAAGCTGGACATTTGAGAAGAAAGAATAATATCAAGAATATCTTGTCTTATTGCCACTGGGCAATTATACATTATCCTATTTGATCCTGCTACTATTTACCATATGTCAGGTACTGTGCTAAGCAATTATATACATTACCTTAATTTAGTCATAGTTAAAATCCTGTGAGATTGGTGGTATTATCCCTGTTGTTTTGATGTGGCAAACAAGCTCAAAGTTACATGACTAGCAAATGGTGAAGCCAGGGTTCAAGTACGGGTATACCTGACTCCAAAATTGTTTTTTTTGAAAGCTCTTCATTTAGCCTTATTTATACATTTTTTTTTTTGAGCTACATGTGCTATCTAGGTGATTTTTATTTCTTGCTAATTTGAGAGCTGATAAATTTATTGTGAGGAGGAAGGAATTTCATTCCTTTATTAGAATATACAAGTGTTTTCTCCATTTAGTTTTTCTTCATTCTTGTTCCTGTTATTTTAGCTTTCATTTCTTCTTGTTTCTGGCTAATAATCATGGAGACATCCCAAATTACTTTTAAGTTTGCTGTTTATCTTCTATGGCCTAAGGAGACAACCTACATATATGTAAAATGCTTAGGTAAGCCATGTGCTTGGTAATTTCAAGTATCCCACAAATGTTAGCTTTATACTATGACTTTTCTGCCCAGAACAGAATCTTTACAGTAACACAGATTAAATGGAACTACCATTACCTTATAGCTGTTGCTTCCTTGGCAATAGTGATCTGGGCCAAAGGGAACTGCAGTCCCAAGAGGGACCATTCAGACTACTTCTTGGAATTTTCTGAATGGAACTAAGGAAGGCGAGTAATCTACCTTGGTTGGTGAGAATGAATGATACGAGTCTAGAAGCCACTGGGGGTAATGTTTGCAACTCATGAAGAAAGTATGAGAAAGTGAGGTGGACATTCAGAGACAGTATAGAGTAAATTCTGTTACCAGTTATCCTTCTGGTTAGGATATGCCTCTGACTTTCCATAATTTGAAATAAGCCTAAGCTAGTTCAAGTTGGATATATAATATTTAAAATTAAAAGACTACTGACTGATATAAGCTGGGATACCAATTAAACCAAACTAATTAAGACATATTGATAAGGATATCTTCTTCAAGGAAAATGCAAGATATTTAATGCTGGGACTTTGACAGCTGAACTAGGACTTTTTATTCCCCTTTTCCCCATTCATGACTGAATTCAATATGTGAATCTCAGATAAATTGGGTCTTACTGTCTTACAGGCAATATCTCAGGAACCAACAGATCCACTCAGGACATTTAACTTCCTACTTGTTTAAAGTATGGAATTTTTAGCTTCCTAAAAGGATTACCATTAACAACACATAGTAATAGCACCTATTTGTAGACAGATAAGGAGAAAAATTCCTCAGTATTGTTGGCTCTAAGCTCTCAGTAAAAAACAGAAAGGAGGATGACTTAGAAAAGTCTTTCTAAATGACTAACTTATTTCTTTGTTACTGCCACTAAGTCTATTCGATTCTGCTTTGTATATCTCCACTTCTGAATGAAACTTTTTGGAGACCATTACCATCTTATTTTATTTTAAACTAAGATTGTAGGTAAACCTCAAGTCCTTCCTAACCTTTGTTACTTTGGGATCAATCTTGAAAGAGGAAATGGATACTCTAAACTGGGCTGTTTTGAAGGTCTTTAGGTCCAGAAACGTTAGTAGAGTTTATTTTAGTTGGTTTGTTTTAGCCTTAGAATAGTTTCTTCAAATAAATCTTGAAGCAGAAACCCAATGTTTTAAAGAGATAAAAGTTGAAACCATTTTAACTGAAGAAAGGAAGGGTATATGCATCAGCTACGGCTTGGACTCATTCTTCACCCCTCCTAACATCCCAACACCAGTGGTGGCCACCCAGAAAACCACTAATAGTATAATTCAGGATTTTATTCTGGATGGAAATTCATTAATACAAAAATTTAAAATATGTATCTTTTTGACCCCAAATTTTAAATGGGCACGACAGCTTGTTACATAGGAACACACTAGCACATGTGTACAAAGATGGGTATTATGTGTATTTATTCAAACATACATATATATAGTTATTCAGTGTAATACTATTCCTAATAATGAAAAATTGGGAGGAAAACACCTGTTAATAGAGGATTAGATAAATTATAGCATTTTTAGGCAATGGAATACTATGCATTCTAATTAAAAAGACATGTAGGTATGTTCTGAAGTTGAAAAAAATAAGACATTGATTACATTTTAAAGAGTATAGTTGACTGTAATATATAATCTAATTGTTTTTTAAAGGTATATATTTGTATACAGAAGAAAAGATACATTGCTACTAATAGTAAATATACATCAATAGGAGACTTGTAAATATACAAACAATAGGAGATTTGGTAAAAAGAAAGATAAAGGACAAATACCACTTGACTAGTGTATTCTTCCTAATTTATTAGGGCTGTACAACTGTCCTGTCAGATGGTAATTAAGGAGCTTAGTACATGAATAAAATAAATAGAAATAAAATCTAACTTTGGGGTACTGTCTGGGCTCAGGCAATTGACTGAAGATAAGAAGTTACTTCCAACTCTCCACTACCCTTTGCCTGGTATGGTTTTTATGGCCTACATCTACTTTGGTGATTTTTTTCTAATCCCACTCAAATCCTTCAGGAAGAATATAGCAATAAAAGAAAAATTTTATTGTATCCTTATATCATTTTATCCTTGGGTTTATACACTTCTTTGCTACCTATATGCTTTGTCCCATTAGTAAGTGGCAGAGTTGCCTGGTGAACTTATACTTTGGGACTGGAACATTCTTCAGGGCATTATAGGGGCCCAAGCAATAAAAGCATCATTATACTTTCTCCTTTTCTTCTGTATCTACACAGTTACCTTAAGCGGTAGGAAACAACAGGTCCAAAAATTGAATGACAGTATTCCTTTTCTGGCAGTCTTACCTGCAAGATAACGAACTGTCTCAAGTTTATTAGACTCCATCAGTGTTTTTAAGGAAGCAATTTCAGTGTCAATTTTATTACTGGTTTCTGAAATAACACTTTTGGTTTGAGTATCCTGTAGTAAATAAAAATAAATAAGAGAACTAAATTTTGTCCCACAGTAGTATATGCACAAATATTCACATTAGAAATATTTAGGTGTTAATTGTGCATTATAAACATTTTCATTGGGGAAACACAGTAAAAAGCATAGTGACTATTTAAAAAAATTAAATGAACACAAAGGACAAATTATATCCTCCCAATTTCACATTGGAGATAATTTCTTAGGATTAACACATGTGGGGCATATTCTAAAAACCTCAAATAGGACACCTGAGACCTAAATATATAAGATGATAAAATGAGAAGCAAAAATTTTAATATCAGAACTATCACTTTATTTATAAAGTCCTTAGGATGTTATAATTAAAATTTTAAATATACTCTGCAAAAAAAAAAACCCAATATATAATATGATTGGGACCAATATACAAGGGGCTGGCAGATACATCTAATGGTGATATACAAGGGCCAGAGCTCAGAAATTAGTTGTGAGACAATTTGCTTAATTCCTTATCTATTTTCTCTGGCCAAGAAGTAAGAAAATAGGATTCTTGAAAGAATAAATGTGGCCTTCCCTTCTATAAATTTTAAGCATAGTAATGTGTTTTCTATATTGGAAAGCCAAATGACGTCTAAACCTTTTAAAAATTGTTCTAATTAGTTATACATGACAGTAGAATGCACTTGACACATCATACATATATGGAATATAATTTCTCATTCTTCTGGTTGTACATGTAGAATCATACTGGTCATGTAGTCATATATGTAATATAGGGTAATTAATAAGGTCAGATGGCTTCTAACTTTTAAGAAAAAGACTAGGCTGAGTCAAAAAGCACCCCGGGGTTTACTCAAGCGAGAGATTAAATCATGATTACATTTAAGGATTACTGAGAGGTAAGCAGTAAATTTAAATACAGGGTTTAGAATCCAGGTTCTCATCTCAGCTCCACCATTCATTAGCCTATGTGACCTTAACTTTTCTGTTGCCTCATCTTCCAAACTGGTAAAGTGGGAATAATAGTACCTACTTTCCACAGGCTGATATGAAGATTAAATAAATTAACAGAAGTAAAAGCATGTAAAATAGGTATCTGGCAACAAATACTCACTAGTTTTCAACAAAATTTTAAGATAAGTATTTATTTAAACCTAGGCACTTAAATACTAATAGCATATCTGTCTTTTAGACACAGTTACTGTCTCTGTAAAAATAATTTAGTTAAAAAGTATTCTATACAGAAAGTTTGATTCTTAATGCAAGGTCACAGCTCATGTACAACCATTTACCTGGCGGAAGCCTCCCACAAAGTGAGCTGGTTAACTACAAGAGCTATCACGAAATCATGGATTCTACAGGGCTAGCTTTTAAAGTCCAAACTTATAAACTGATACACATAAAGGCTAAGAAAATGTATGAAGGAGAAAGTTTCTATACATTCCCTTACCTTTCTGGGTAAATTCTGTAGTTGTTTCCATAAGTTGCTTTTCTTGATCTGTAAACTAAGGATATTGAAGTGGCAGGAGATTAAAAAAAAATAAAGACTAAAAAGAATTAAAAGAATAAGTAACCAAGAAACTACATTTACAAGCCTCATACCATATCTGTTACCCTGCTCCTTTCTAGTTGATGTCCAATTTATTATCCGCTCTGATTCTACTGGTTTCATTCTTTAAAGAAATAAAATGTTTTTAAAAAATGATATTGTAATCAATATTTATTCTGAAATTAAAAGTGGGAAAAA
This sequence comes from Sciurus vulgaris, assembly GCF_902686455.1. NCBI lineage: Eukaryota > Metazoa > Chordata > Mammalia > Rodentia > Sciuridae > Sciurus > Sciurus vulgaris. The sequence goes on from NC_136472.1 coordinate 80,551,252, forward strand.
TTTCACTTACCATTAGATTGTTGTTTTAACCTGGTCTAATTCACTTTCATTTTCTAGGTAAGAAAGATCATAAACAATTAGCATGAACCAAACCCCCATATTGATTCATTTAAAAAAAAATCTGCAGACTCTAAGATTAGCAACATTTGGACATCTATATACACTCATACATACATACATATCTATTTATGTAAATATAAAATATAAGATGCTAGTGAACACACAAATTTTTGATTATAGGAACATACTTGTAAGTGAAAAGATAGTACAGAAAGAAATAAAATGGAAAATGGGGTCTGGGGGTTGTGGCTCGGTTGGTGAGAGCACTCTCCCTAGCACGTGTGAGCACTGAGTTTGACCCTTGGCACCACATAAGATAAAGGTATTGTGTCCACCTACAACTAAAAAATATACGTTTAAAAAAATTGGAAACACCATATTACTTTCAGCTTTGAGTACACTATTATGATGGGCTACACTAGAAATTGTATATAGTATAAAAGCTCAAAGACTTTCTCTTTTATATGAGTTTTATGTCATAAATGGAATTCTTATTCTTCAGTATAGTAAGAAACTGATTTACACATAAAGATTAGGCATAATAAACAGTGTCTTTTTATCTAAAAACTGTTTTTAAGGACCCACATAAATTTATTTGGTCTTATTTACCAAGCAGCATACTAATGAGAGCAGTTATTGTTATCAATAATAAATTAAACTTATTCACCTCATTCTCTGCTCTCAGATTTGCAAATTCCACTTTTCTCTAGGATGACCATATCTTTCCCTGATGGAATCCAAATGAGCCATTAGCTGCATTGTACTGTTATTCCTAGAAAACAAATTAAAAAATAACTAGTGATCTAGGAATGCCATTGTTTTATTTATGAATTGTTTTCATGAAATTTTAAAGTAACATGCTACATGGTATTATGTTGTTTGGTTAAGTTAAAAAAGCAACAACATGAAACCGACATATCTGAAATGCCAAAATAAAAATGAAGAGGTTCAAGAAGAAAAATGTATTTTCCAGAGAATTAATGTTTAGGTCTTAATGAAATGAATCCAATAAATGCTTGCTTCAAATGCTTTGTTTTTGAAACACATATATGGAACAGGTTTTATTACCTTTTATTTGATTGAGAGATTTTTTATCATTGGAAAATACCAAGGTATTAAATAAGACTCAAGTCAGGTACTATAACAAGATACATGCATGTTTAGTTAAAATAACTGCTTTTTATCAGCACAACATTAATTTTGTTTAAATTCTCTCCTATCTCTCCTATATTTGGCACTCCCAAGAATACGTGAAAGAAAAGGTGGCCCCTATCCAATATATTTATAAGCTTTTGCTTTGCTAAGAGGGACATTTTTGTAGTAATGATTTAAGGCAGCTTACAAAACACTATAATGGTTACCACTAAACTTAAAATTAGGTAGCTTACTGACTCATCACTTATTGCTCTTATTAAAAGATAATCAGATAATTGTATATAACCTTGTGAAGAACCACATGTAATGGCGTTTATAAATAAAAAGCTCAAACAAGAACATGATCACTAATCCCATTTTTAAAGTTACAATTTGTGGTTGGGGTACCTGCTGGAGTTGCAGTCATCTGTTAATTGACATGGGAGGAAAAAACTTTTAAAACTAATTTTACTTTTAGATGGCGAAGCTATAAAAATTTCAGATACAACTCTGGGTTCAAAGGATCTGGAATGCACATCTCTAAAAACAACTTTCAATGAGACACTTTCATAAAGGTTCAGAGTGGGAATTTTGGAATAGGCTATCTGAGTTTGAACCAAAATTCTGTCATTTTCTTGAGACTTTGGGCAAGTTATTTAAGTTCTTTGTCTCCTCATTGCTAAATTGAAATAACAATACCTACAACTTAGATTTTTTTAAGATTAAGTAAATACTGCATGTAAAATACTTTAAATAGTTCTTTGTTAGCTATATATTATCAATGGCATAGTGATCTAATGGCTGAAATAGAATAGTCTGACTCTAGTATTTTTATGTAGAGGATGCTTTGACTTAAATATGAATTCTGTCCAATAAATGTTTTCAACTGTGTACAAAATATCTGATTCCTATGCCTTCCCCTAACTCTCATATATTGCTGGGAGGGGGGTTCCTTTTCTTTTACTCATTTCTGCTTGAATATTTATAAAAATTAGCTGAGAGGTGCATTACAGAGTTGTCCTCAAGAGAGCTGTTAGTCCTCTTTCCCCAAATACCATTATAAAGGAGTTCTCTGACATTAAATATAACACATGTTTTAATTATTGTGAATACATACGGAAGAGGGGAAATTGTAATTACAGATTTCTTATAGAGTTTGAACCTGAGAATAAGAGATGTACTGCTGGCTCTAATTAGGCTTCTTTTTACTTCTTTCTTACATGCAGCTTGTGACTCATATAGCACAGATGCCTGTCTTCAAAAAACTAAATAAGTCAGGTATCGTGGTGTACGCCTATAATCCCAGTGGCTCAGAAGGCTGAAGCAAATTGAAAGCCAGCCTCAGTAACTTATTGAAGCCCTACAGCAACCTAGCGAGATCTTGCTTAAACTAAAAAATATAAAGGGCTAGGGATGTGGCTCGTGGTTAAGCACTGAGTACAATCCCCAGTACCAAAAAACAAACAAACGAACAAACATAAAAAACCCTAACGCTCCTCCCCACAAAAAAATTTAAATGGAAAGATATAATCCATTATTAAGGGATCAAACTTATTAAAGGCATGATCTTTTAATTTTTGTGAAGTCGTCAAAGATTGAACAGTTAGTATGGACCTTTCTGAAGTGATCAAGTAGGTAGCTTGTTTGCCTGATAGTTCTGAGCCTTAGCTCTGTCCTTCATGATATCATCTTTGTGCCTTATTTTATACTAAGGGTCAACAATGACATTAGGTTCAAGGATGGAATGGGATTTTAACTTCACACGCTAATAATTTCAAAAAGCCAGAAGTTTAATAATAACATTTATATCTAATCCTATATTTTATATATAGTATTACATGGTCCTGGAAGCATGATGATTCTTCAAATTATAGTTTTAATTCCCTGTTTATATCACAGGCAAGTTTAAAAATTTAAGAGTAAATTATTTAAAACGTTAGTAGCTCCATATAGCTCTTTTAGGACACATTAGGCATTAATTGTTGGCTTGTTCTTTAGTGAATTTACTAGTCTGTTATGAACCTGAAAAATTAAGCTAAAATGATGCAAACATCATTACGGAGATGAATGTCTTATTTTCAATTGTAGGGAACATTCCTCAAGCTTATCTGACAGCAGTCACTGACACCATGGTCTAAGTAAGCCAAACAGTCTGAACAGAGAAACTGAGGAAGTGGTAAAGACTCGCCATGGAATGAAGGTCTTTGCAGCTGTTGAGGCTGAGTTTGAAGGCCTCATTCTGTCATGCATCCCAGAAAGCTGTGATGTGAGCTCGCCTGCACTGCCTTGCCTCATGCTGTGTGCAGGAGCTTGCCATTCCCCGAGCCCTTTGAGTCAGACCTGTTGCTGGGCAGAATTACTTAGGCATATTTGGTTTGTTTATACTACCTGGACCCTCGACATATAGTTCACCTATAGGCTGACTCTGTTATACTTTAACAAGCATGTTAACGTATTTGGATAATATGCCTATATATAGTCCTGTGAAACCCTAAATAAAATAGATCCGTGCCTTCAGAGCTTGATCTCCCATGCCTGAGTAAGCGTGCTGGGTAAGGCTAGTAGGGTAGGCGTAGTTCATCCTCACCCTCAGCGTACCCCATCTCTGAACATCTATATTCAATGTCTAATTAACTGGAGATTATAGTAAAAATCTTTAAAGAAATTTTATGTAATAGATTCTAATGTTATGTAAAAAAAAAAATCCTACTTTCTATGTCTGTTTTGAAATATTTACCTGAGTGAGGAAGTCTAAATTTGAAAAATTAAAATTTAAAAATATAAGTATCAGAAGAAAATGGATTTTTTTTTTGTACTAGAGATTGAATCCAAGGGGTGCTTGGCCACTGAGCCATCCCCGGCCCTTTAAAATGTTTCTTGTTTTTTACTCTGAGACAGGGTCTCACTAAGTTGCTTAGGGCTTCATTAGTTGCTGAGGTAGGCACTGAACTTGTGATCCACTTGCCTCAGCCTCCCAAGCTGTGGGAATTACAGGCATGTACCACCGCACCTGGCAGAAAATAGATTCTTAAACAGTTAATTATTTCCTGATAGACATGAATCATTATTCCAATTAAGCTCATTTATGAAAAGCATCTAATACTGTGCTCCTTACATTTTAAGTTCTTACTAAATAGTATTAGTTGACTTTAAGTATCTGTATATCCAGACTTCTTAGCCAGGCAATTTATGAAGTCTTTCCCAGTCATGTTAGTTTAATCCTTTCTAGCTTTCTGTCTGTAAAAATGAACTAGAATATATACAAGACTTGAGTAAAATATCACATAGAAAAGTTAGCTCTTCTGTGGTAGGCTTTGCAGGGGAAAAACTTTCAATAACAATTTGCTACCATCTCATGATTCAAATAATTATCTCACACAATGGGAAGATATGACAATATTTCATTCTTTGTATTATGCCATAATCTTGTTAGGACTGTTCTAACTCTACAGCCTCTCTAGATACTGACTTTATTAAAAGTCTTTCTTTCCTTCCTGCTCTTCCTCTTTTCTTTCTTCCTTTCTTGAAAAAGATCATCTAATGAAACTGTCAGTGATAAAAATGAATGTATTACCTGTTGAGCTTGAGTGACCATCTCTTTATAGATAGTATCCAGGCTGACATTTGATAAAGTGGTTAATGCTGATACAATTGTTTCTGCTTGTGCTTTGTCAAATCCTGTAGGCAGCAAACAAGTACATTTTTTTAAATGTAGGCATCCTTATCAGAACAGACCACTAGAATAACCTTCCTCAACATTTAATTGTTATATTCTTTTAAAAAATAGTTAGAATTAAAAGCTTGATAATGCTAAATAACTCTCTAAAAGTACTTTATAATAATTTTACTATCCTATTATGCCTCCCATGTCCTCAGCAACATTAGATATTATTAGTCTTTGTTTCTCAGTAAATAAGTGGCATAAAAATGGTATTGCATTATTTTAATTTGTACTTAAATTTGTATTTCCTTGGTTAGTAATGAGGCTAAGCACCTTTATATATATTTTTGGTTATTTATATATTTTTCTGTGCTGCTTATTTAGTTTGACTTTGCCCATTTTCCTATAATTGCTTTACTTTTTCTTATTGATTCCTAACAATTCTTATGTTCAGCTTTTTATCTATCTGGAATTTCACTAAGGAAATCTAGTATATTTTTTCCAATGGCTAGTCATTTATTATATCTTATTTCTTAAATAGTCCTTTCTTTCCCTAATTTAGAAAGTCTTCTTTATCATATACAAAATTCATATCCATGTGACTTTGAATACTATTCTATTAATCAACTTTTCTATTCCTGTGATATCACATATTAAATTGCCACTTTGATATCTGGAAATTTTTGTGCTTGTTCTTTTTTGTGATTCTTGAACATTTGTACTTCTATTCAAACAGAGGTTATCAGCCTATAGTTTTTTTTTTTACTTAATTGGAATACTTTTGCACAAAATGATTATACAGTGCTTTTTTCATTAATCTTAAGTATTTCCCATATCAGTAAATATTCTTCAAGCAAAACCATTTTAATAACTGTAAAATATTCCATTGTATGAAATGTTATAACTATTTAAATAGTTACTTGTAACTGTTCATAATAGTGATAAATCTTAACTGGAGATTCATAAATGCAATTAATTTTTTTCCTTCAAGAAGTACTCTTGTTTCTTACCATGAGTTTCCAAGTCCTGAACCAATGCATGGGTATCAAAAGTTAATTTCCTTTGTTCTAAAGGAGTTATGTCCACTGGCCTCCTGTCATCCTTCCTTGATTGTGGTGGTCAAGAAATCTAAAAAGAGAAGACAATTTTTCTCCCTTTTAATAGCAGACGTATCACACTTTGGCTTCTAAACCATTTCACCCACCTATTTAAATACAGTTCCAGCTCTTCTATTTAGGAGTTTTGTAACCTCACACAAGTTAATTGTACTCCTCCATGCCTTTCTTTTATCCAAGTTGATGGCATTATTCTGTATATAGCAAACATTTGATAAAGTTTTTCTTTCAGTATTTAGAAATGTTTTGTTAAGAGTTGGTCTAAAATTGTAATATAATACATATCAAATGCTTTTGAGATCATTGCCTCAACTCTAATTACTGGAGAACAGAAACTGCCCAACTCTCTTTAAATCTTCAGAAATTTCTCACAGAGCTATGGAAAATTTTTACACCTATATTCCTATTTAAAGTAGCTTTCCATATTCCTACTCCCCTATATGTCCATAGTTTATTTCCTATACAGTTCTCAGCAGTAACCTAATTATTGTTTTGTTTGCCTCTGAATCAGAATTTAAGTCTTAATTGTGTTTTTAATTACTATATCTGCAGCACCTAGCGCTTTGGCACATAGTGGGATCATATTTTATCATCAAATCAATGAACTTGATTTAAAATCCTGAGTATTTACTGGTATCAACACAAGAGCCCTAGGAATAGATACCATTTTTGAAATAACTTTGTGTCCTATTTCAATAAATTCCCAATTTTTAGCCTAGACAGAGTATTGTCCTTTTTAATGTACTAATTATGAATTTCATTATAAGGTCTTTGCTTTTGGGGAGAAATCTACCCATATGCAATTTATATAATATTTTTATTTATTAAGAAAATAACTGCCTGTTAGTATAACACAAGATACTATACCAGATCCTTTGTAAACTACCAAGTAAAGGTTATTCACATTTTAAGACTAAAAAAAACCCACACTAGGAAAAGGTAGAGTGGTTTGCTTAAGGTCATAGAGCTAATGACAGATTTAGGATTAGAACCTTTTTAAAAAATATATTTTTAGTTGTAGATGGCCACAATGCTTTATTATTATTTTTTTTACATAGTGCTAAGGATCAAACCCTCATACATGCTAGGCAAGTGCTCAACCACTGAGCAACAACCCAGCCCCCAGACTTGGGTTCTTCTGGCTTCAAAGTTCATGTCCTTTCCATCACCCTATTGTCTCTCTTATTTATCCTAAGCCACTTAATATATTAGGTACTTAAAAAGCACAGCTGCAACTTAAGGCACTACTTTTCTGCTAGTGTAGACCAAATGCGATTCCTTCTAGATATCTTCCTAGCCAACAAATACTTATTGAATTCCAGACCATGTTCTAGGCACAGGGGATAAAACAGTGAGCAAAATTAGGCATACCTGATGTCCTCAATGATTTTTCAGACTAGTAGGCAGAAAACAGATGTTAAACCTGAGCATCAACTCTATATTCAAATGATAAGATTCAGTAACGTATTCAGAATTCTATTTAACCAAAGAGATAAGGGGAAGCAGTTGTAAAGGTGGAACCATTTAAAAACACACACACATTACTATCACAGCATCAGTATTCTTTTTGGATGAGTGCCACATGGAAAGGGTAAGAAATAGGCCTTTATGTGTCAGTGTCAGACTTAAAGTAGGAGGAAAAAAATTAATAGTTCCAATAACAATTGCATCAGGAGTGATGATTTGGTACCTTTAGTCTCCTATTCCTGATTAAAAGGTCATTCTTTTGTGTTGAGAAAAAAATCAGTAATAAATATTTTACTGTTCTCATACCTATTATGCAGTCCTTAAAATTCTCATTTTATGGACTAGGAAAATTGAGGCTGAGAGCCAAGTGATTTGTCTCACATCTTATTGTTTCATAGACAGATTAATATACTTCCTCTGACTTCAGTAAACATTGAATACCTCATGCAAAAATCAACTTCCTGAATTTGGGATAGAAAATACGCTTTAACGCTGCCACCAAATCTTTGCTGAGCACACAGCTCATCTCATGTCCACTATGCTTCCTTCATCCTCTGCTTTCAAGGGCTTTTAATTTCACAAACGTGCCTTGTGTTTTTCCTTCTCCAGGACTTTGCTCAGTCCATTCAGAAAGCTTTCCTTTTCTTTGCCTACTTATATTTATCCTTCAGAGCTCTGCAGGAATGTCTCTTTCCTATCTGCACCAAACCCTAAACCTTTGTTATTTGATACTTCCACACCTGTCTTGTGTATGTGTGTGTGTTTTACAGTGAGAAACAAAGTTTAAAGACTTAACCAGCTTACCATGCTACATCATGGACTGGAACTCTGGCCTATCTTGCACCAAGCTCCTGTTTGCTGGAAAAGGCCTGATTTTACTTTTGAAAAAACATGTAAAAAGGTGTCTCATTAAATCTAAGTTGCAAGTTTTATACTAATGTACTTAATTACTTTAGAGCTAAAACACTTCTGTGACATGACTGATTTTTTTGTTTGTTGTTTTTGGCAAGTACTCAGGCATCACAGCATATATTCTTACATGCTGATCTGTTGACATGTACTATGCTGGTTGCATCAAAATTATTAGGATTAGTAAAATAAGTGAGCAAACATAGAAATTCCTGGGCTCTATCCCTAGAGACTAACTCAGTAGTTCTAGGATAAGGCTTAAGAATCTGTAGTTTTTAAAAATATTTTTAGTTGTAGATGGGCACGATACATTTATTATTTATTTATTTAAAAAATTTTTTAGTTGTCAATGGACATTTATTTATTTATACGTGGTTCTGAGGACTGAACCTAGTGCCTCACACATGCTAGGCAAGCACTCTACCTCTGAGATACAACCCCAGCCCCAAGAGAATCTGTATTTAAAAAAAAAAAAAAAAAGAAAACATCTCCAGTGTTTCTGATGTTCTGCTAAATTTGGGAAGTAGTTATTAACAAGGAATACAACACTACTGGACATAAAACTTAAGACAAATCACATCACTTTCCTATGCCTTCACTCATTCATTTTTGAAAAGAAAATTGGACTTGATAAATAAGGTCCTCCCTTGGCTCTGAAGTCAAAGTTTTCAAATTCCGTGGCTATTGATATTATTAGGCAAATTTAAGCTACTTGTACACAAGCATTCAGTAAATATTTGTTCAGTGAAGAGGGCAACAAATAATACACTGTTGTAAGGGGAAACTAAATTTCTCCAAGAATATTCACTCAAGTGGAAGAATATGTTCAAATATTAGCAATTACTTGTGGCAATGTATTTTCCAGTATGATATGTACTTCAAAGTTCATTCTCTAAAAATGTTTAGTTTTTTGCTTTCATTTGAATATTGATGTATCTCTCAAAAGTTTCCAAAATTGCTACCATTACAATATGTATATATGTTCAACAACAAAGTATGTAATGGTAAACCTCCTGAGTGATCCTGGCAGCTAAACAGCAAGCTTACAGATGAAGGATCAACAGTCTTGACTACAGCTGCCACTGCTGTAAATGGGAAAGAAAAACAAAAAAAAAAAAAAAAAAAAGTACAGTATGGAGGTGGGAGAGATGTGTTTGTGTACTGAATGTCTCAGTTCACCTAGTACCAAAGATTCAGGAAGGTGCACAGAGAATGCTAACGTTGGTACAAAGTGTCTACCTTAAAGAGTTCAAAAAATTGAAATATTGGGAAAAATCGCAACACAAAACCCTGAAATATTTATCAAAGTCAAGTCAGATGTTCTTCAGGACATACTGCGAACAGGGATACCAGCTTGTTCAAACTTGCTGGTGCCAGATTTTTGTGTTTTTTTCTTCTTCTTCTTCTTCTTCTTTTTTTTTAATGGCTACCATGTGATTGCACGGGACTGAATATGGTAGCGAGAATAAGGCCGACCTGGACTGATTAGTGTGATGCAGTCTACCAAAAACTTAGGTTACAGACCAACAACTAAAAGAGAATATTTCTCAACGGGTCCTAAAAGAAATCAGGGTTTCCCCAAGCACAATCACGTTTGCTCTGACAGACCAACGAAATTCTGGCCTCATGTGACAGAAAAAAAAAGGCTCAGAAAGAAGCCAAGTGGGAAACCCATGCCTTCAGAAGCTTGCTTTCAGTAGAGGAAGGGGGCCTCTTCCCAGTACTGTATTTCGCGTCTCGGTCCCTCGCTGCCAGCCAGTGCAGCGGGTTGCCAGCGCCAGACGTGGCAGGAGGAAGGCGTGGCACCCTCGCCTCCCGCTCATCCGAGCAGGCGCCACCCACCGGGATCATCTCTCTCGACAGCACTTTGGGCAACGGCGGCCAATGCCTCATCACCTCTCCGCAGGGCCAGCGAGAAACGCCCGCGGGGAGCTGAAAACCAGTGGCCTCCGCTGCCTCCATCCCGCAGGAGCCGCCAAACCCAGCGACTCCTCATGTTCCCGAGATGTGCCATAGCCAGGAGGAAGCGGAAGCGAGATGGAGCTCGCTTTGGCTTTCGGGAAAAGTAGTTCTGGCACCGCAAGGGTGCCGGGAAATGTAGGTTTCCGGTCTCTCACACGCTTCGCGTGCTGGCGCTGTGATCTCGCGAAGAGTTTTTTTTTTTTTCCCCCAGACGGACTCACAAGGTTCAGATGGCCTGCTTTCCCCACCGCTCTTTCCCAACCTGTGTAACCTTTACCACCCTAAGAAAACCCTAAGAACATTCTGGCGCCCGGTTTTTGACATCAAAATCCCATGCAATCTCCCCAGTATGAGCGGCGGCCATTACGCTCCGCAGGATGGTGGCAGACGGGCAACCTAACCGCATTGCGCCTGGGAGCTGCGGTCCATCGGCCGCGGGGGGCGTTCTGGGGAATGCGGAGCCCACGCCACTATTGGGGAAACTTGGTTGTCCCACGCGCGACGAGTTCTGCTGCTTCACATCCTGCTGCTTCGCCCCGTGGTGCGCTGGAGGACAGCTGTTTTAGTCCGTGTTTTCCCTCTTCAGGAAAACGGATTTCCTCCGCTTTTCTTGGTGGACATGATTTTCATTCTTATGCGTCCCAGACCTCAGTTACGGCTTTTGCGTTATATAATAAAATGCTGAAAACAATATGCAGTAACTGTATTCGGAGACTTTAATACAAATCCTAAAGTAGTTCACAATCGTTAGGTATTTAGCGACTTAATTAGGTTTCCTACCTTTATATATTAAAAAATTTTGTGAAAGCTACTTAGCAAGTGCCATTCTAAGCACTCTGGCATACTAAAAGAACACAAATACGCCAGTAAATGTTTTTAACACACAATTCATGGAGAGAGATAGTATAAATAACTCTCTTGAAAATTGGGGTATGTATATGGAGGGAGCAAAACAAGGATATGCTATTTTTACCTATTAGATATTTTTAAAAATGATGATTCTTAATGTGAGCAGATAATTATGAAATTAATATAATGTATATTATATATGACATAATGATATATATGAAACTGTAAAGTAATATCTAAGTTTTATGTCTAAGAAGGTACCCTAAGAAAATAATCACATCTGTAAGGTATTTTAATATGATAAGTATTGTAATGTTATTGCAGTCATAAAAAATTGGAAATAATTATTTAAAATGATTCAGTAACTCACAGAATGTTGCAAGTTGAAATTTATGCAGTCGTTATTTTAAACTTAATGACTGTATAAATTTATTGTCTTAGAGATGGGAAAATTGGTAGATTTATGACTTTCCCTGGTGTTACAGCCCCTATAAGCCCATTGCAAACTGAAAATAAACATATATCTAAAATGCATTTAATACAGCTTCTGACTTCGGATAGTTTGATTTATGACTTTGTGATATGTGTAGAGGGATATGCATTCAGTAAAAACGTGCTTCACATTTCAAATTTTGATCTTTTCCCCAGTCTTACAACATTCTGTAGAATACCCTTGTAATGCTGGCCAGCTTCAACTCGCAGTCAGAAATTGACTCTGTGACAGTAGTGTCCCCCTCATTTAGCAGTTAATTTTAGTTCAGTGCTTCAAACATTGTTCAGGCCTATGTGCTTTCAGCTGTGTAGTAATGGTGAATACTTTCAATAAATTAAATGAGATATTCAACATTTTATTATAAAATAGACTTTGTGTTAAATAATTTTGCCCAATTGACAGTAATGTAAGGGTTCTAAGCACATTAATGTAGGAGAGACTAAACTAATATTCATGGGTTAGGTGTATTAAATGCATTTTTGACATGATGTTCCAATTTATAAGACTTCTCAAGATCATGGTAACTCCAGGAGTATCTCTACACATAATCTACTGAGCATCATAGTTAAGCCTGGCCTACCTTAAACATGCTTAGAACATTTTCATTAGCCTAAACTTGGGCAAAATCATCTGATACGAAGCCTATTTTATAAGGTGTTGACTATCTCATGTAACTATGAACACTGTCCTGAAAGTTTTATGGGTATACTTTTGCATCATTTTAAAGTTGAAAAATCATGTAACTTTAACGATTGGAAATGGGGACTGTATCTTTGATTATAATTTGTTAAGTGATATGATTTTCTGCTTTGGAAGAGTCAAAGGTTAGTGGGAAGACCAGTAAGTGAAACCACAATATTTTTACTTCTCTTAAATTATGTAATGGTTATAAAAATGGTCTCTTATATTAATATATAGTGGTTCTTATTTATACTGCTGTGAAAATTTCTCTCAACACAAACAATATTGATTATCTGACCAAAGTTGGGCCAATCATGTTCCCTTTTGTGCATTTGGCAATTAGATTCAGGGATTCTCAAATATTTCTGAAGCTGGCTGGAGCAATAACAAGTGAATTCAGGAGCTGGGTGTAATCATATTCTACTAAGTGGGCCAGAGATAAATAGTGAGGGATAAGCAGATGGAGGGAGAGTCCAGATGGTATTCAGCTAATAGAGCTCCTCCCTGAGATCTTCATAATGCTCCGTGTGTTTGAAAAATCTCCATTGTTGCTAATACTGTATTGCTGAAGTTCTTAATTTTAAAAAATTTTCTTAAACATTTAGTTAATATTTTCTACTGTTTGTTGAGAGAAATAAAGGAGATAGTGCATATAAAATGCTTACACAGGATCTGGCACATATAAGCACCAAATAGTAATAATGTCTGATTTCATTTACTGTTGGGAGATAATTATCCATGAGTCTCTTGTGTTTCTGTAAGCAGAGGCCTCCTATGTCCTTTGTTATGGACTCTTTTAAAGGTACTTTGTTAATAAACAACCCTTGGAAAATGTAGTGTCTCCCTCTGGAGCAAAAGGCCTCATGCTAACTATTAGAAAAGATTTAGGTTGCCCTAGCTCAGGGTTCCACTCTGCAAGGCATCCCATTCATGCTCAGGAATCCACCTGGACCTCTCTGCATCATACCCATGGGACTCTGGGCCAAGGGGATCTGGCACAAATATGCTGGTGCTCACACTACTTGCTATGCTATTATTGGTAATTCATCTTTTGTTTCTGGCCACGGAATCTTCCTGTCTTCCACTTGCATCCATACAACAGTGCAGGCTAACTTGATAGGTTGCAAATAGGGAAGATCTCTTACCCTTCACAGTATGAGTATGATTCTTCACATCATTACCCTTTCTGGACTTGAAAATTTTTCAATTTCACTCACAGAAATATCTGAATGCAGTTATGTTAAGGTAGATGTGTGAGAATCTAAAGAAAAGTAATCTACTTCAACAATTATTTGAATTCCTACTATGTGCATGAAACTTCTGTGAGATATGTAATGACTGCCAAAGATTTTTCCCTCCAAGAATTTGTAGTATACTGGGGAATAGAAAACAGGTATAGGAATAGACTTCTGCATAAAGAAGTAGTAGATAAGTGTCATGTACTAAGTGTTAAAAAATTCTTTATTTCAGTGAGGGCAAGAACTCTTTGGCCATAGTTATCAAGAAGAAAGAGGGATTTGAACCTGTTTTAAGGGTTCTGTTAAGAAGAGATTGTGAATTGGACATGGTGGCCCATGAGCCTCGGGAGGCTGAGTCGCAGAATGACAAGTTTTGAGGTCAGCCTCAGTAGTTTAGTGAGGTTCTAGTCAAACTTAGTGAAATCCGTCTGGAAATTAAAAATAAAAAAGGGCTGGGAGTTTAGCTCAGTGGTAGAATGCCCCTGGGTTCAATTCCTAGTACTGGGAAAAAAAAAAAAAAATGCTTTAGGAGTTTTGTTGAGAAATTCGGTTGCTAAACCAACATGTGGAGATTTGGGCCTGCTTTTTCTTCAAATAAGTGCAGGGTCTCTGATCTAATTCCTAGGTCCTTGATCTACTTTGAGTTGAGTTTTGTGCAGGGTGAGAGATAAGGGGTCTAGTTTCCTTTGGTACATATGGATTTCCAGTTTTCCCAGCACCATTTGTTGAATAGGCTATCTTATCACCAATGTATGTTTATGGTGCCTTTATCTAGTATTAGATACCTACTTATGTGGGTTTGTCTCTGTGTATTCTTTTCTGTACCACTGGTCATCATGTCTTTTTGGTGCCAATACCATGCCATTTTGTTGACTTTATTTTTAAAACTATGGAAATGTTGAACATCTAATCTTTGATTCTCACAACAACAAGGTTAATAACCTACCTTATTAAGAAATAAACTATTTCATGGAAGAGTTTTAAATTTTACTTTTATACTAATTGCATTAAGGAGATATGCCAAAAATTTAATTTTTAATATTACCACCTAAAGGACAGTCTTTTTTTTTTTTTTTTTATTGTAAACAAATGGGATACATGTTGTTTTCTTGTACATGGCGTAAAGGCATACCATTTGTGTAATCATAAATTTACATAGAGCAATGTTGTTTGATTCATCCTGTTATTTTTTCCCTTCCCCCACCCCTCCCACCCCTCTTTACCCTCTATACAGTACTTCCTTCCTCCATACTTGCCCCCCTCCCTAACCCTAACTCTAACCCTTCCCTCCCCCCATTATGTGTCAACCTTCACTTATTAGCGATATCATTCGTCCTTTGGCTTTTTGAGATTGGCTTATCTCACTTAGCATGATATTCTCCAATTTCATCCATTTGCCTGCAAATGTCATAATTTTATCATTCTTTATGGCTGAGTAATACTCCATAGTATATATATACCACAGTTTCTTTATCCACTCATCAATTGAAGGGCATCTAGGTTGGTTCCACAGTCTGGCTATTGTGAATTGAGCAGCTATGAACATTGATGTGGCTGTATTTCTGTAGTATGCAGATTTTAAGTCCTTTGGGTATAGGCCAAGGAGTGGGATAGCTGGGTCAATGGTGGTTCCATTCCAAGTTTTCTAAGGAATCTCCACACTGCTTTCCATAGTGGCTGCACTAATTTGCAGCCCCACCAGCAGTGTATGAGTGTACTTTCTCCCCACATCCTCGCCAACACTGTTGTTGCTCGTATTCTTGATAATGCCATTCTAATTGGGGTGAGATGGAATCTTAGGGTGGTTTTGATTTGCATTTCTCTTATTACTAGAGATGTTGAACATTTTTCCATATGTTGTTGATTGCTTGTAGATCTTCTTCTGTGAAGTGTCTATTCATTTCCTTAGCCCATTTGTTGACTGGACTATTTGAATTCTTGGAGTAGAGTTTTTTGAGTTCTTTATAGATTCTGGAGATTAGTGCTCTATCTGAAGTATGATTGGCAAAGATATTCTCCCACTCTGTAGGCTCTTTCTTCGCATTGCTGATAGTTTCCTTTGCTGAGAGAAAGCTTTTTAGTTTGAATCTATCCCAGTGGTTGATTCTAGCTTTTATTTCTTGTGCTATGGGAGTCCTGTTAAGGAAGTCTGGTCCTAGACCAACAAGGTGAAGATTTGGACCTACTTTTTCTTCTATAATCTGCAGGGTCTCTGGTCTGATTCCGAGGTCCTTAATCCATTTTGAGTTTAGTTTCGTGCATGGTGAGAGATATGGGTTTAGTTTCATTCTGTTGCATATGGATTTCCAATTCTCCCAGCACCATTTGTTGAAGAGGCTATCTTTTCTCCATTGCATATTTTTGGCCCCTTTGTCTAGTATGAGAAAATTGTATTATTTGGGTTTGTGTCCGTGTCCTCTATTCTGTACCATTGATCTACCTTTCTATTTTGGTACCAATACCATGCCGTTTTTGTTACTTGCTTTGTAGTAGAGTTGAAGATCTGGTATTGCAATACCCCCTGTTTCACTCTTCCTGCTAAGGATTGCTTTAGCTATTCTGGGTTTCTTATTCTTCCAGATGAATTTCATAATTGCTTGCTCTATTTCTGTAAGGTGTCATTGGGATTTTAATTGGAATTGCATTGAATTTGTATAGCACTTTAGGTAGTATGGCCATTTTGACAATATTAATTCTTCCTATCCAAGAACATGGAAGATCGTTCCATCTTCTAAGGTGTTCTTTAATTTCTTTCTTTAGTGTTGTATAGTTCTCATTGTAGAGGTCTTTCACCTCTTTTGTGAGATTGATTCCCAAGTATTTTATTTTTTCGAGGCTATTGTGAATGGGGTAGTTTTCCTAATTTCTCTTTCTGAAGATTCATCACTTATGTAAAAAATGCGTTGGATTTATGGGCATTGATCTTGTAACCTGCTACTTTACTGAAATCACTTATGAGTTCTAAGAGTTTTCTGGTGGAATTTCCAGGTTCCTCTAAATATATAATCATGTCATCAGCGAACAGGGATAGTTTGAGTTCTTCTTTTCCAATTTATCCCTTTAATTTCTTTGGTTTGTCTAATTGCTCTGGCCAGAGTCTCAAGAACGATGTTGAATAGAAGTGGTGAAAGAGGGCATCCCTGCCTTGTTCCAGTTTTTAGGGGGAATGCTTTCAGTTTTTCACCATTTAGAATGATATTAGCCATGGGCTTAGCATAAATGGCCTTTACAATATTAAGGAATGTTCCCACTATCCCTATTTTTTCTAGTGTTTTGAGCATGAAGGGGTGCTGTATTTTATCAAATGCTTTTTCTGCATCTATTGAAATAATCATGTGATTCTTGACTTTAAGTCTATTAATATGGTGAATTACGTTTATTGATTTCCTGATGTTGAACCAACCTTGCATCCCTGGGATGAAACCCACTTGATCATGGTGCACTATCTTTTTAATATGTTTTTGTATGCGATTTGCTAAAATTTTGTTGAGAATTTTGCGTCGATGTTCATTAAGGATATTTGTCTGAAATTTTCTTTCCTTGATGAGTCTCTGTCTGGTTTAGGTATCAGTGTGATATTGGCTTCATAGAATGAGTTTGGGAGGGTTCCCTCCTCTTCTATTTTATGGAATACTTTGAGAAGTATTGGAATGAGCTCTTCCTTAAAGGTTTTGTAGAACTCGGCTGAGAACCCGTCTGGTCCCGGACTTTCTTTGTTGGTAGGCTTTTGATGACTTCTTCTATTTCAGTACTTGAAATTGGTCTATTTAAATTGTTTATGTCCTCCTCATTCAGTTTAGGCAATTCATATGTCTCTAGAAACCTGTTGATGTCTTCGAAATTTCTATTTTGTTGGAGTATAGATTTTCAAAATAGCTTCTAATTATGTTTTGTATTTCCATCCTGTCTGTTGTGATATTTCCTTGTTCATTCCGAATTTTAGTGATTTGGGTTTTCTCTGGTCTTCTCTTTGTTAGTGTGGCTAAAGGTTTATCAATTTTGTTTATTTTTCGAAGAACCAACTATTTATTTTGTCAATTTTTGTATTGTTTCTTTTGTTTCAATTTCATTGATTTCAGCTCTGAGTTTAACTATTTCCTGTCTTCTACTACTTTTGGTGCTGTTCTGTTCTTCTTTTTCTAAGGCTTTGAGCTGTAGTGTTAGGTTGTTTATTTGTTGAGTTTTACTTCTTTTATTAAATGCGCTCCATGAAATAAATTTCCCTCTAAGTACTGCTTTCATAGTGTCCCAGAGATTTTGATATGATGTTTCTTTGTTCTCATTTACCTCTAAGAATTTTTAATTTCCTTCCTAATATCTTCTGTTATCCATTCATCATATAATAGCATATTGTTTAATCTCCAGATGTTGGAATAGTTTCTGTGTTTTACTCTTTCATTTATTTCTAACTTCAATCCATTATGATCTGATAGAATACATGCTAGTGTCTCTATCTTCTTGCTAACATTAGCTTTGTGGCATAATATATGGTCTATTTTAGAGAAGGATCCATGTGCTGCTGAGAAAGTGTATTCACTCTTGGGATGGAATATTCTATAAATGTCCGTTATGTCTAAATTATTGATTGTGTTGTTGAGATCTATGGTTTCTTTGTTCAATTTTTGTCTGGAAGATCTGTCCAGTGGTGAGAGCGGCGTGTTAAAATCACCTAGTTTATTGTGTTGTGGTCTATTTGGTTTCTGAAATTGAGAAGGATTTGTTTGACATACATAGATGAGCCACTGTTTGGGGCATAGATGTTTATGATTGTTATATTGCTGATTTATGCTTCCCTTAAGCAGTATGAAATGACCTTCTTATCCCTTCTGACTAACTTTGGCTTGAAGTCCACATTATCGGAAATGAGGATGGATACTCCAGCTTTTTTGCTGAGTCCATGTGCATGGTATGTTTTTCCCCATCCTTTCACCTTTAATCTATGGGTATCTTTTTCTATGAGGTGAGTCTCTTGCAGGCAACATATTGTTGGATCTTTCTTTTAATCCAGTCTGCCAGTCTATGTCTTTTGATTGATGAATTCAGGCCATTAACATTCAGTGTTATTATAGAGAAATGATTTGGTTTCCCGGTCATTTGGTTCATTTTTAAAATTTTGTTTATTTATTGTTTGACACAACTTGTTTCCTCCTTTATTTGACAATTCCTTTAGGATAATTCCTCCCTTTGCTGATTTGCTTCTTTGTTTTTCATCTCTTCCTCATGGAATATTTTGTTGAGAATGTTCTGTAATGCTGGCTTTCTTTTTGTAAATTCTTTTAGCTTTTGTTTATCATGGAAGGATTTTATTTCATCGTCAAATTTGAAGGTAAGTTTTGCTGGGTATAAGATTCTTGGTTGGCATCCGTTTTCTTTCAGGGCTTGAAAAATGTTGTTCCAGGACCTTCTAGCTTTTAGGGTCTGGATTGAAAAATCTGCTGATATGCGTATTGGTTTCCCCCTGAATGTAATTTGGTTCTTTTCTCTCACAGCCTTTAAAATTCTGTCTTTATTTTGTATGTTAGGTATTTTCATTATAATGTGCCTTGGTGTGGGTCTGTTGTAATTTTGTGTATTTGGAGTCCTGTAAGCCTCTTGAACTTGATTTTCCATTTCATTCTTCAGATTTGGGAAATTTTCTGATATTATTTCATTATTGAATAGGTTGTTCATTCCTTTGGCTTGTTTCTCTAGGCCTTCCTCAATCCCAATAATTCTTAAATTTGGCCTTTTCATGATATCCCATAGTTCTTGTAGATTCTGTTCATGATTTCTTACCATCTTCTCTGTTTGTTCAGCTTTGTTTTCAAGGTTAAATATTTTGTCTTCAATGTCTGAGGTTCTGTCTTCCAGGTGTTCTATCCTATTGGATATGCTTTCTATGGAGTTCTTAATTTGGTTTATTGTTTCCTTCATGTCAAGGATTTCTGTTTGGTTTTTTTTCAATATCTCTAACTCCTTATTGAAATGATCTTTTGCTTCCTGTATTTGCTCTTTTAACTGTCGATTGGTGCGATCAATCAATGCTTGCATTTGCTCTTCATCTCATCATTCAATGCTTGCATTTGCTCTTTCATCTCATCGTTTGCTTCTCTGATCATTTTAATATGTACATTCTGAACTCCTTTTCTGTCATTTCTTCTGCCATGCTGTCATTGGGTTTTATTGATGTAACATCTAGATTTGTTTGCAGCATTTTCTTTCCTTGTTTTCTCATATTGTTCAGGTATCTGTGGACCGCTGAGATATTGCAGATTTCCTCTGTTGATTTACAATGTCCCTGAAGATTTCTATATATATCCCCTCTTAGCCTTCAGTAGGCTGAAGTCTTGGAGGAAGTTGATAATGCGGTGCTCCACAAGGAAGCTGCCTCTCTAGGAGTGGTGGCCTTCAGGTGGGGTATATTCCCTGCTAGTGGGCAGAGGTGCCTCCACTTGTTGACCAATGGTCATCCAAAGGGGACCTAGGCTGTGGGCTGAGGCAAGGCCTGTTTGGGCCTGTGTCTCTGGTTTTACCGTCCTTGTGGGGAAACCTCACCAGGCAGGGAAGACTCACCCAGTGGGGAGGTCTCGCTGGTCAGTTTCCTCCTAGAGGTTCCCCTCAATTTACAGCTACCGCCTGGGCTGGGCTGCCTTCCTCTGCAAAGTTCCCAGGGGCCCGGCCCTACTCCTGGGCCTGGGAGCCTCACCCTTCGCAGATGAATCTCCTTAGGCTGCCCCTCCTCAGAGAATTTGCCCATAGGCCTGGAACCTTCGCTCCGCCCTAAGCCTGTCTCTGTGCGGCTCTTCCACCCAGAAGCCTCCTAGATCCTGGGACCCTGTTCTGCACCTAATCGCCTGGCTGTGTGGCCCCTCCTCTGAGCAGCCACCTGTGGCCCCGAACAATCGCTCTGAGTCCCAGAGACCCGCCACAGGCCTCTTCCTCCAGACAGCCGCCCAGTATGCCGGTGCGGTCACTAGGAGTCCAAGAAACTCACTGCGTGCCTCCTCCTCCCACCAACCCCCCGTAGCCCTGGGCAATCAATCACTCCAAGTCAAAGTGACCCTCCCCGTTCCTCCTCCTTCTCCAGATAACCCCCCGGGTGTTCAGGAGCAGTCCCTCTGAGTGGCTCTGAATCCACGTGACCCGCTGCACGGGTCCTCTGGGCACCGCCCGGAGCTCTGGTGTGGCCCCTCAAGACCAAGCGTCCCACCACGCTTCTCCTCCAGGCAGCCCCCCTGTGTTCAGGAGCTGTCACTTTAAGACCAAACAACTCACCACTCGCCTTCTCCTCTGAGCAGCCGCCTGGAGCGCTAATGCAGTCACTGCGAGTCCAAAGGACCCGCCGCGCTCCTTCTCCTCCTTCTCCTACTCCTCCGGGCAGGCCCCGGGGTTCAGAAGTGGTCAGAGTCCAAACAGCTCGCCACGCAGCCCCTTCTCTGGCAACCGCCTGTAGCTCCCGTGTAGTCACCCGAATCCAAGCGGCCGCTCCTCTTCCTCCTCGTCCTCAGGGCAGGCCCCGGTGTTCAGAAGCGTCGTTCTGATTCCAAACAGCTCGCCGCGCGGCTTCTCCTCTGGCAACCGCCTGCAGCTCTGGTGCAGTCTCTCCGAATCCAAGTGGCCACGCTCCTCTCCTCCTCCTCAGGCAGGCCCCGGTGTCCTGAGTCCACACAGTTCTCCCCGCCACTCCTCCCCCGGGCAGCCGCCGGAGCCCCAGTGGCTACTCCGAGTCCCAGCGCTGTGCCGAGCGGCCTCCTCTACGGCGCTCCAGTGGGGGGAGGGGCATCTCGCCGGCAGTTCTACTTCACAAAGTTTCCTGCTTTCCGGGACCCCCGTCCCATCCGGGATGCCCCCCCAGGGGGTGAGAGTCACCCGGCTACTTTGAGTTGGTCCCAAGCGTCTCAATATCTCCTCTCTTGAATCCTGAGTTCTGGAGCAACACGTAATGCAGCCACCCTCTAGGCCGCCATCTTGAAAAAACTCTAAAGGACAGTCTTATTCCATTACATGATATCTTATTGTGCTTCCACTACCATACTAAATACCACAGACTGGGTGACTTAAACAACAAATTTATTTTTTCACAGTTCTGGAGGCTAGAAGTCCTAGATCAAAGTCCAGCAGTATTACTTTTTGTGAGGGCTTGCTTTGTTATTCTGAGAAGACCATGTCCTTAAATGGCAGAGAAAAAGTGAGAGAGAGATAGAAAGAGAAAGACACATACACACAGAGTAAGTATACTAATCTATAGAACCAGAACCCTACTCTCATGTCACCTAACCCTAATGATTACTTTTCAAACCTGTATTTCCAAATAACATTACATTTTGAGGCAAATCTTCAACATAAACAATTTGGCAAGATGCATTGAGTAACAAATGGAAAAACATTAAAGTATTCTAAATGAGCAAGTGAAAATGGGAGTGCTCTTTTCTCTCTAGGGAATGTGTGATTAGGTTGTTGCAAATGCATACCCAGAAGCCAAAAGGACAATAGCTTTTCTTAGTGTTTTGTTTTTTTATTGAATTAAAGTCTAGTAATGGGAGAACATTTAATTTCTGTATCATTTCTGCTGGTGGTTCAGCTACTGGCATATAACTCTCTTGCCAAAATTTTTATTTTATAATATTCTAATAGTAATGGTTTACATTTCTATGGCATTTTACAGCTTATTAGTATCTTAGTATCTCTGTGTGTGTCTCAAGAAGCACTCATTTATTATAATATCATCATTTGATAAATAATGAGCCTGAGGTTCAGAGAAATTAAGTTACTTATCCAAAGTCACACAGGAACTAGAAACAAGGCTTTCAGATTTCCTTCTCCAGTGTTCTGGTCACCACACATATTGCCTCCTGAAAGGAATATTTTCATGCCATATAACTGTAATTTAACTTCTCATGATATTTGGTCAAAGAGCCATGGTTTGTACTAATGAGTAAGAACTGTTTGTGTGGAGCTCTTTCCTAGAAGAAGGTTGAAAAGAATCTGTTTGAACTGAGGATAACCAAAACAAAGGCAAGTGTAGTGGATGAGTAGTGCTTGGCAGTGGATTCAGATACTAGAGCTTGACCACCTTCTACCTGTGTTACTCTTTGAGCCTCAGTTTTCTCATCAATGAAAATGAGAATGTTAATACTGTATTACCCTGATGGAATTGCTAATGCACCATAGGATGGAAAGTGCTTAGCCCATGTTAGAGACTCAAAATGTCAGTTCCCTGTCTTTTGATATCTGCAGGGTGTTTTCAGTTATTCTGGCAGGAACTAGTTGTACCCAAACTATATTTTCTTTAAAAAGTTTCTAATTCATGTCTAGGTTTCTTTTTTTCTTTGGAAAAAATTTGAAGAGTTTCCAGAACACTGTTGGGAAGAACCTTACTCTCCAGGGAGAGTGGAAGACTCTTCCCTGGTGAATATAGTCAATGGAGAACTTGAAGATGCCGACATCAGATGTTTCCACAGTCCCCACCAGATCACCCTATTGTGAGGCTCAGAGCTAACAATCTCTTCAGAGTTTCCTGATATCTTTACTTTAAATAGCTTATTGAAATATAATTCATATACCATTACATTTGTCCATTTAAGGTGTACAATCAAATGTTTTTAGTATTCACAGATTTGTTCACAAATGATCACCACAATCAATTTTATGTCATTTCTGTCACCTCAGAAAGAACTCTCATCCCCTCTAGTAGTCACTCTCTAACCCTCACCTCACTTCTCTTCCAACCTCCATCTCTAGGCAACTGCTGATCTACTTTCTGAATCAATAGATTTGCCCATTTTAGACATTTTACATAAATGGAACTGCACCATATGTGGCCTTTTATTTCACTTAACACAATGTTTTCAACGTGCATACACATTGTAATATGGATTAGTACTTCATTCCTTTTTATTGCCAAATAATATTTTCAGATGGATATAACATTTTATGTATGTATTCATCAGTTGATGGACATTTGAGTTGTTTCCACATTTTGGCATTATGAATAATGCTGCTCTGAATATTCATGTACACATTTTTGGGTGGATATATATTTTCATTTCTCTTTTTTTTGGTGCTGGGGATCGAACCCAGGGCCTTGTGCTTACAAGGCAAGCACTCTACTGACTGAGCTATCTCCCCAACCCTATATTTCATTTCTACTGAGTATATACCTAGGAATGGAATTTCTGTGTTATCTGTAGCAACTCTATGTTTAACATTGAGAAATTGCCAAAATGTTCTGCAAGTTATTTACACCATTTTACATTTTTACCAGCAATCTTTGTGTGTTTGAATTTCTCTACATCCTTGCCAACATTTGTTGTTATTTGTCTAGTGGTTATACCTGTCTTGGTGTTAAGCCATATCTCATTGTAGTTTTGATGGATGTTTTCTCTAATGACTAATGATGTTGAATGTCTTTTTTCATGTGCTTACTGACCACTTGTATATCTTCTTTGGAGAAAAATCTCCTTGTTCTGTTTTTCAACTGCTTGGTTTATCTTTTTATTATTGTGTTGTAAAAGCATTTCTGGATACAAATGCCTTTTGACCTATGATTTGAAGGTATTCTCTCCCATTCTGTGGATTGTCTTTTAACTTTCTTGATGGTATCCTTGGCAGTGTAAGTTTTTTTTGTTTTTAAATATGTTTTAGTTGTAGATGGACACAGCACCTTTATTTATTTTTATGTGGTGTTGAGGATTGAACCCAGTGCCTCACACATACTAGGTGAGTGCTCTACTACTGAGCCACAACCCAGCCACCAAAAGTTTTTAATTTTGATGAAGTCCACTTGATCTATTTTTAAGTTGTTGCTTGTGCTTACATTTCTTTTTGTTTGGTACTTTGAGAATGTACAAGGACTGCAGGAAATGAGCAATTGATCTTGTAGGATTTTAGTTTCTTCTGAAATTATTTGAGTAGGAGATACTTATGAAGAGATCACTGTTAGAGAGTCAAGAAATTTCAAAAAGATATTTTAGAAAGACCAAGAACATGACTAGAATAGTTCCTCATGGTATGTTTGATACAAATGAGCTTGTAGCACTCTTATTATATGGTGACACTCCCTGGTACCCAGCTGGGGTGCCTGCAGCTAGTGAAGGGATACTATATATGAAGTCATCTGCCATTTTACATTTTACTATCCCTATTTAATTTTATTCCAAGGAAACCCTGAAAGGACTAGATGGTCCTTTCTTTGCTAAAGTACCTATAGGGGACTAGTTGAATTTCTTGTGATTCTAGACTTAACTGGAAACAAGTCTCAATTCAGAGCACTTTTAGTGAATTATGTTTAGGTCTATGGCATCATTGAACCCTATAACCATTTGAGGTTTGATAATTGACTTGAGATTCCCATCACATGTCATCTAGCCTCCTCCTGTCACTTTCAGTGACAAGCCACTCACTATTACTTAGGGAGATCATTTTTATCTTTTAGAGTTTCTGTGAAGATTAAAATGTGTTAAGTTTTTAGTATCTTGAATGTCATAGGCACTTAAACACATGGTGATTTTAATTGTTTTTGTTGGAAAGCCTCTCTTAAATGAAGTTGAAATCTCTTCCTGAAATGAATCCCAATTAATCCTACCTCTTATCTCTGAGGATTCCACAGAACAAGTCTTTCAAATCAGTCTTTCAAAAATTAAAGAAATTATTTGAGTCTCTCGAACTTTTTCTTTTCTTTTTAATTGTGGTGGGGGACTGAACCGAGGGCTTCATGCCTGCTAAGCAAGTGCTGTACTACTGAGCTACATCCCCAGCCATGTTTCAGTGTTATGTGGCATTTTTTTCCCCTTTAATCTCCTCTACTACTTTGCTTGGTAGTAGTTATGATGGTTCCCAAACCTATCCGCCCCTCAGAATAATCTAAGGATTATTAAGTACAGTTCCTGAATTTGTGGGTCTGGGTTGGGGTTCAAGTAGTCAAACAAATAAAAACACCCTCGTTGGTTCTGGTGGTGCAGTTGAGAACCTGCAGCTGTTGATAGATAAATCAGAGTGGTAAGTGTTAGGAAGAACAGACTCTAATTTGCTATCCTGGTCTTGTAAACAGAGTTTCTTGGCTTTTATACTCTTGATAGATATTTAGGTCCAGATAATTACTTTTGTTAAAGGGGGCTCTCCTGTGCATTATAAGATGCTTAATGGCATTCTGAACGCACTAGATGCCAGTAGCCCAATCCCAAGTTGGGACAAGCAAAAATGTCTCTAGACACTGTCAGTTGTCCCTTGGGGGAGAAAAATCACTCAAGATTAAAACCACTATCATAAAGGATGAAAAGAAAAATCACAGTTTTGATAGTTGGAGAATGATTGAAAATAATTTTCAGCATACTTCTTCCTCCCAGTATCCTCTTTCATAGATATTACAAATGAATACCCAAAGTTTGGGCTGGATTAGTTCCAGGTTGCTTTAAATTAATAAAGCATATTTAAATTATTCTGCTTTTCTGATGTATGGTGGATTATACATGGTCATGTAATATACTACTGTTAGTTTTCTTTAAACCTTCTTGTCCATAGCATTAATTGTCATAATAATCTGATATTTTATCCTATGTATATATACCACCCTTTCTTCAACTTCCTTCTCAAATCACACAGGCAGGTAGCTCAAAAGAAAATGCTTGAGAGGACCAATACTCTGTAAGCATATGTGCTGATATGTCTAAATTAGGTTTTTATTAAACTGTGTCTTGCAGTGAGAGCTTATAACAAAATTACAGAATTGAGACACCTTCTGGAAATTGCTGAGAGCAACTATAAACACTTGGGTGGGATAACAGAAGAGGATCTAAAGGAGAAGAAAAAACAGCTTGAATCTGAAAAGTAATGTCCTTAAAACTTTAATGCTTTGTATTTATTTACCTTTCTAGATGCCATGTGAGGGTTTGTTGATTACCAGCTTGTTGTCTCTTCCTCTCAATGGGTGTTGGGTTCTAAAACCTCCTAGATCTCCTGATGGAGAAGGGGTTAAGATTTTCTTTTAAAGAAAATGTGATAAAATACACACAACATAAAATTTACTGTCTCAACCATTTTTAAATTAACAGTTCAGTAGCATTAAGTATATTCACATTTTTCTGCAACCAATCTCTAGATCTCTTTTTCATCTTGCAAAATTGGCATTCTGGAGTTCAGGTTTTTTTGAGACCACACCTATTTTGATCTTTTCAACCAGCATAGGTCTTTGAACATCCCCATCAGATTGGATTGCCTACTTACAAATATGAGACCCACTCCTGTGTTTGCTGACAAGAGTACCCATCAGAGTATGCTTTTATATCTAGAGGCATTGAGCAGTTGTACATGCATCCTAAATTGGCTCTCTGGACATTGGGTACCTCTCTAGTTAATTAATGACTGCTAGAATAGAAGATGCCTCATGCATCTTTCCTCCCACTGCCTTTATGCCTATCTGTTTGCTTTTTAAGTGCACAGGGAACAAAGGGGGACAGAAGATGAGACTTCAAGTTTAATCAAACATGTGTCTATAAAAGAGAACGTTGTATTACATATGGATTCCCTTCCTCCTCATCCTCTACTTTCCCTGCCCTTCCCATTGTTTTTTTTCTCTTACCTTTACACTCTTAGAACTGCCTGTTTCCTTTATATCCCCTTCCCGATCTAGCCTCTCTAAGAATTCTGGTAAAGGTATTTAGAGTAACATCTTGTTTTCCTTCTGTGGATAGTACTTGGGGTTTTAAATAGAAGACAAAACCTGGTGCTGGAACACTCTATATCTTAATGGGATTTTAGTTGTTAGAAGCTGTGGTAGAACTTTATTTTTTAATTAGGGCTTCATTGGTTTCTCACAGATCACATCATATAGGTAGCTAACCACTGCCTCTATACTGCTCTAAGTGTTTGAGATGTAGAATATTTTAGTATTGGCCTTGGTCTAAGAACCTAGCTGAAAGTTCTTAGATCCTTTCATTTGTATTTTGGATATAAACTCCTGATCTTTGGTATATCTTTTTTAAAAAAAGGATAAATATTGATTTGAATGATACACTTTTGATTTTTTTGTTATTTACTAGTTACAAACTCAGTACAACAAAACATAGTCGTATTACTCCATCCCAGGGTTTATCTTCCCTTCTTATTTGTTGAACTTCTGGGCTTCCACTTCCTCCATCTTAATCCCACTTGTGTTTCTACCAGAACTACTTTTTTTTTTTTTTTTTTTTGCCGTGCTGGGGATTGAACTCAGGACCTTGTGCTTGCAAGGTGAGCACTCTACCAACTGAGCCATCTCCCCAGCCCCAGAACTACTTCTGTGTACTCTTAGACTGCCCTCCTTGGGGACCTGGAATCCAAGCCAGCATGCCTTGGGAATTGCAGGCAAAAAACCTAGTTCATGTCACAGCATCTCCTGCCTGGATCATTGTTACTTCTTCCTGACAGGTTTCCCAACTTCCTGTCCCTGTGCCCTCACCCTCACCTCCTACCCCTGTAGTCTCTTCCCAGCATAGCATCCAGAGTAATCATATTAAAACTTTAGTGAGATCATGCTGCTTCTCTGTTCAGATCCTCCCGTGGCTTCCCATTTCACTCAGTAAAACTGAAGTCCTTACTATGACTTATAAGGCCCTACCTACTTGTTCTGGCTTTCTTAATCTCAGACCTACACTGCTTTCTCTTTTATTTTGTTAAGCTACTCCAGCCAGAATTGGCCTCTGATGTTTTCTTTCCTTTTCCTTCCCAGGCATACTTCTGCCTTAGGGTCTTAGGTCTTTCCATCTCTCTGGGAATGTTCTTCCCCTGATGTCTAGCTATCTATTTTCTGCAGAATTTTGCTCAAAGCACCCTTTTCAGCAAAGCCTTCCCTAGCCACTGAACATGAAGTGCTAATTACCTCCTTCACAGCATTTTATATCACTGTTGCCTGCTTTTTTTTTTTTTTTTAGCTCCCTCCCCTTAGGACCTGTCATCTCTGACATACCAAATGTGTTTGTGTGTGTGTGTCCCCCCCCCCCACTATCTGTTTTCCTCCGCTACTAAGTTAAAGAAGGCACATGTTGGCCTTTTTTTCATTATTGTATCCTAGTACGCAGATCAGTGCTGGTTCACAGTAGACCTGAAATACATAATTTGTTCAATAACTATGCTTATGCTTTATTTTGTTTGTTTTAAAGGGCGCTTTCCACTATTACCAAAAATAATTGATAGTTGTATTGGAGAGTAATTGAAAACAATTGTTTTTGACAGGACCATCAAAGAGCTGCAGGACCAGCTGGAGTATGAGCGACTCCGTAGAGAGAAATTAGAATGCCAACTGGATGAATATCGAGCAGAGGTGGATCAACTTAGGGAAACACTGGAGAAAACCCAGACCCCAAATTTTATGGATGTGGTGGTATCTTTAACATGTTTATTTTTTATTGAGGAAATAATAACCAGAGTACAAGCTTTTGGGCTGGTTACAACCATTTTGATTTGGGAAAGCCATTTAACCACTTTGCGCTTCAGTTGTAAGTTGAATAATTTATACTTCTTAGAGCTGATGTCAAGATTACGGGAAAATACATTATATCTATAGGGACTGTTTATCTCTAATGGTTTCTTTCTCTCCACATACACATTCACGTGTGTGTGTGTGTGTGTGTGTGTGTGTGTGTATTTTAGTTAGGACATCAGCATGGTTCCTGATTGTGCAGTAAGTGCTATTGTTATTCTTGTACCATATAAGGAAGAGATTTTTTTAAAAGCAGAATAATCAATAAGAATTATGAGGCAGTTAGAAAGTATGTATAGTTTAATATTCTAAATAACCAGAATAAAGTGCTTTGAATGGAATCCCATTTTAGAAAGCTTCAGCAATTAAGAGTAGGAAAAGAGCCAGGGCATGGTGGTACACACTTGTGATCCTAGTTACCTGGGATGCTGAGGCAGGAGGATTGCAAATTTGAGAACAGTCTTGACAACTGGGCTGAGTGGATAGAGCACTTGCCTAGCGAGTGTGAGGGCTAAGGAAAAAAAAAAAACAGTGGAAAAGATCAACCTAGAAATTTTCATAGCATCCTTTTGCTCAGATTATGGAGTTATACAAACTATATATAGTTTATACAAACTATTGTATATAGTTATACAAACTATTTGTGTAACACTTTACAAAGTTATTTAGCAGGTTTCTTATTGTATGTCATTTGACTTGTCCTCATTTAGCATATGAAGAAATTGGGGCCCAGATGGCTTAAGTAACTCATTTAAATCACACAGCTCGTAATGGTGGAAACATCAGTATTCAATTATAAACTTTTGACTCCACAGTCTTGGCTCTTTTCATAATGGAAATTATGAATTTGGAATTCAGAATATAGCTGTAAAAAATAGAAAAATATTGAGTGACCAAAAGAGCAAATATATAGAAGGAGGCTAAAAGAAACTGATATATGGAACAGAGCAAGTCCAGAAAAGTAGGGTGGAGTACAGAAGACAGTAAGGTGACAGCAGGACAACCCAAATAGTGCTTGTGTTTCAGGCCTTCTAAATCTCTGAGTAGATTAGGCAGAAAGTGCACTGGGGAAACTTTGACCCTTATCTGTTCTGCAAGTGAAGATGGCTATAATGTGGTCCTTGTGACTGGCTTATCATGATACGTTGTGGGGATTCGGGTTATGGTTTATATTTTTTTTCCTGAAAGAAGTTTTTTCTTCATTATTGGGTGAATTAATTCTGTTCCAGGCCTGATCGCTTCATCTGATTTATAACAAAACTTCCTGGCTTCTTTTTATTTCATACAAACTAATCATTAATCTCTTTAATAGCCACTTTAGAGATATTAAAATATATATGTCCTTGTCATCTTGCACCTTGTGGCAGGAATTGTGCAACTTATATTTTCCTCAAAGGTAGGAGCATAAGTCACTTTTTTCCAGCTGCTCTAGGTGGGATAGTCTATTTTTGGGTATCACTCAAGCTATAAGTTCCTTTTGAGTCATTCCAAACTGATAGTCTCTGCTAAATTTTCCTTTTTTTTTTTACCTACTTAGGAATTCTCTTTTCATGTTCAGAAGCATTCTGTTTTTCAAGGTCAGGTCCTGATTTCCTTCTGCACAATCCAGGTTCTATAAAATGCCACCCTCCTCCAATAATATGTAGGGTTCAGGAGAGCCGACTCAGGCCCTGGTCTGTGGGCCTATAATGTTGTGCAGTCTTACTTTAGGTTTATTCCCAATTTTTGTAATGAGCTACTGTCACTGACTTCTCCTGACAGCTTTAACTCTGGCACTTGCGTTTTTTTTTCTTCTTCTGAAAAGCTTTCTGACTCTCAGTTTTCCTCATCTGTAAGGATGGGAGATAATATTACTTACCTCATGGGACTGTACTGATATTAAATGAAATATGTGTAGAAATCCTGTGCAGACTGTGGCACACACAAGCTATTATTAGCAGTATGTATTGCTTTCTCCCTTTCTTATATCTTTTTCTCCCTTTTCCTCCTTATTGCAGCTAAGGATGGGGAAGGAAGAGTTCATTTTGGAGTCTGACTAAATCTTTCTCCTACTTCTCTGGTCAGGACCTATGATTGCATAAAGTAGTAACTTTAAGTCTCTCTCCTCTACCGAAGAATCTGCAATAGTGTAATTTTTACTCAGAGAAGTTCTTAGGAGTTTCTTAGGATAGTTTGCATATTTAAAAGTTTTAAAAAATAAACACCTGTTTTTATAGTGGCTTTCTCAGATGTTATCTCATCTTTGTCTATATCAATGCTATGAGGAGGTAAGATTCCATTTTCTGTTTACATATGAGGAAGCTGAGCATCTTTTTAGAGTACATAGCTCAGGTGAAGCAGGAACAACTCAGAATCTCTGCCTTCTAGATATTTCTCTAATCTTTCTGTGTAAGTAATCATCAAATTCATACTTTAGTACTGTGTCCCCATCAGGACTCTCCACTGGTATTTCTCCCTGCCAATTGCATATTTCCACTTGAAATTTTTTTTTTTATTAAAAAAATGTATAAAGCCAAATTCAACATGAAGACC
Source organism: Sciurus vulgaris (assembly GCF_902686455.1). Classification (NCBI taxonomy): domain Eukaryota; kingdom Metazoa; phylum Chordata; class Mammalia; order Rodentia; family Sciuridae; genus Sciurus; species Sciurus vulgaris. Next base: position 80,582,786 of record NC_136472.1, read on the forward strand.
AGATTCCCTCTATGTCTAAATTAATGGTATCACCATTTTCTCACACTACTGTCTTGAGTCTTGGATTCTTTTTTCTTCTTTAGCGGTGCTGGGGATTGAACCTGGGGGTGTAGATGGTTCAGAGGACCGGTTCGCTGAGGGTGAGGATGAACAATGCCTACTCCTACCTAGCCTTACCCAGCGCGCTTACTCAGGCATCGGAGATCAAGCTCTGAAGGCATGGCTCTAATTTATTTAGGGTTGCACAGGACATATATAGGCACATTATCCAATCAGGTTAACGCACTGTTAAAGTATAACAGAGTCAGCCTATAGGTGAACTATATGTCGAGGGTCCAGGTAGTGTAAACAAACCAAATATGCCCTAAGTAATTCTGCCCAGCAACAGGTCTGACTCAAAGGGCTCGGGGGAATGGCAAGCTCCTGCACACAGCATGAGGCAAGGCAGTGCAGGTGAGCTTCACATCACAGCTTTTTGGGATGCATGACAGAATGAGGCCTTCAAACTCAGTCTCAACAGCTACAAAGACCTTCATTCCATGGCAAGTCTTTGCCATTACCCTCAGTTTCTCTGTCCAGACTGTTTGGCTTACTTAGACCAATGGTGTCAGTGACTGCTGTCAGATAAGCTTGAGGAATGTTCCCTACACTAGGGCTTTCTAACAATGGGCTACATCCCCAGCCCTTTATATGTATGTGTACATGTGTGTGAAAATTTATATTTTCAACTTCCTAAGGAACTGGGAATACAGGTGTGCACCACAGTGCCTGGCTTAGTCTTAGATTCTTAAAAGTCAAGATTTTGTTTTCTCCTTTAGCCCATAAAAAAGTGGGCCATCCCATAGATAGGAGCACATGCTCTACTTTTCCTGCTGCCCTTGTAGGTATCTGTCTGTCTGAACTATTATGATAGAATTTCTGTGTAGACACAGAAATAAATTATCAGTTTAAAGTATTGATTCCTTAGTTTGGCATTTATTCCTAGCCTACCTTAATAGCCTTATTTCTGTCTGTTTTCCTACATGTAGCCTGTGTTTTCTGACCTTACCCTACTCTAGCCCATCACCAAGCCTTTGTTCATTTTGTTCTTAGGCCTGCAGGCTCGCAGGCTCCCTATCACCTCTGCCTCTTAAAATCCCCAGGAATTTCTGGGCTTGGTGGCGCATGCCTGTAATCCAGTGGCTGGGGACGCTGAGACAGGAGGATCAAGAGTTCATAGCCAGCCTCAGCAAAAACTGAGGTGCTGAATAACTCAATGAGACCCTGTCTCTAAATAAAATACAAAATAGGGCTGGGGATGTGGCTCAGTGGTTGAGTGCACCTGAGTTCAATCCCCAGTACCCTCCACCAAAATCCCCATGAATCATCTCTTTTGTTACCCCTTTCCTAATGCCCGTGACCACATATGATTTCTCCTTCCACCTAGCACTTTGTACTGCTCTGAAGGCATCTCATTTGTATTACAGTTTGATTGGGTTCTTACTTTACACACAGTACTGAAAATTTAAGTTTCATAAGTTCATCTGATTCATCTTTATAATACCTTAGTCATCATCAACTTAGGTATTGAGTACTTGTATGTTGGGCTTTGTGTCAAGATTTATATTCAGCAGATACTGCCTTCATATTACAAATGAAGAAAACCAAGTTCTAGATAAAATGAACAATTCATGAAGTTACATAGCTTATTAGGTGTATACCCCTGATTTCAACCTACTAGCCCAGCCTCAAGTCCATGCTTTCCACATCACTTGCTGCTGCTACGTTCCACACCTTCACTTTTTCACCGTTGTGTAAGAAAATTTATTTTGACAAATTCCTCTTTAAAAACTTGGGTGGATAGCAAGTTTGCAGCCAAAAGAAGGGGATGAGAGAACACAGAGACTTGGCTTTTTCTAGGTGGTTTTGGAAGATAGCTTCCAGGTTCATACACTACTATATATGAATTAAGCTAAATGAGCTTATTAGCAAAGGTATAATAAGGAACATCTTCAGAAATTAATTCTAGCCATGAGCTTTCCCCATGGACATGTGCCTTGTCCTGTTCTTAGAGCTTCTTTATTCAGATCCTGTCCTAACTAGGTACAGAGCATTGTTTTTATTGGAAAAATTATTCAAAAATGACTAGGGAACATCTACAGTTTCCAGCCCTATCCCTTGCTCCTTTCGGTACCATGTATTGATTTTTCTGATAGGTCATGAGAATACCAAGATGATAAGAAATATCAGGAACAGTGGAAGCAGAAAAAGTGGAAAATGAGGCAAGGGTAGTAAAGAGGTGGTGTATAAACAGAAAAGGGAAGAAAGGAGCCAAGAAATATAAATCCTAGCCCTGTGGGCCTTGCAAAGAATCCAGAGGATGACATAATGACACTTTCTGTATTTCAGTTAGCAGTGTATTATGGTATGTTAGTCTAAGATACAAGAAAAGAAAACAAGGTGTTCTCTTCTGGGGATATTTTAGAGATAGGACTGAATGATTTTTCAAGGTACCTGCCAGCCTTAAGATTTAGCATAATATGAAGCACTGGTATTTTAGATTTTGGAACTTATTCACACAAAATCCTAAAATAAACTTAATCAGAGTTGAAAATACTTAGCTTGATTAATTATTTTCTTTTGAATACAATGTAGAAAAATGAAAATATGTTGCTGGAATGAAAATTTCATTTCTTTTTTTTTTTCCTTTGTTGATAGGAAGATGATTCATGTGAGTCCAGCAAAGAGAAGAGGCGAGTGAAAAAAAAGGTGCCTTCTACAGGAGTGTTTGTAAGAAGGTACTAATCAGTGAAAAAACTTCAAATAAACTTGCTGGATTTTCTCTTTCATTTAAGAAATCAATATAAATGTAAATGTGTATGAACTCTTCTCGGAATTGTTCTGATATGCTATGCTACTATGCCATTTCTGAAGGTGGAAATGTTTTATCAAAGGGATTTTAAAAATTATTTCACTTGTACACTCCCTCCCTATACACTTTTTATATACCTACGTAAGGAAGTCAAAAGTTACTAAATTTGCAAGTATTCACATAAATTGTAAAATATAAATTGTACAGTTTAAAGGAAATTAGTTCTAGATGTTCAAATTATTAAAAATTCTATTATGACTCCATAATAGGATTGTATTTCTTTCACTTCTTAAAGTACCATTTATTGTTACTATTGTGTTTATTTATTTATTTGGTACAGGGGATTGAACCCAGGGGTGCCTAACCACTGAGCCACATCCCCAGCCTCTTTTTTAGTTTGAGACAGGGTCTCACTAAGTTGCTGAATCTGCCTTGGACTTGGAATCCTCCTGCCTCAGCCTCCCAAGTTGCTAGTGTTATGGGGCGAAATTTAAGAACAGACCAATCACCACTGAGAAGTTCAAATTTGAGAATCTTTATTAAGCCAGCCAGCTGACTGTCTCGCACAATGCCCCCCAAAATGACTACAGCCCCGACCATAGGGTTGTAGGGGTTCTTATACCCAAAATTACATCAATCATAAGCGTCTGTTGCTATGATTCAAAATTACAAACTAACATCATGAGATTATCAACAGAGGGGGAAGTGGGTCAAAATGACCCTTACCTAGGTACAAACTAAAGAATGGTTACTAACATCCACACAACCACCGTTCACATGGTACATTGAACATTAGGAGCAATAGGAATCAAAAGAGAGCAATTTTTCATTACATAAGAATTGTCATTTTGTATTGCTAAACATGTAACACTAAGTAACTGATGATGAGGACAGAGGTAGGGTGTTCCCATGGGAGAAGCTTATTTCCTACATAACATGGGGTCTCAGCAAAATGGAGTCTGTCTGGCCTATAACATTCTCATGGAGCTGGATCCGTCAGCCCATCACACTGGGATTACAGGCACAGGCATCCTGCCTGGAGTGTATATGACTTTAACATTTTTCTGTTTTTCAAATGACATAACTTTTAGGAAAGAACAACTTTTCAATCGCAACTAAATATCTCACTTGGCAAAGTTTTACACAAAATGAAAATTTGCTATTATTAAAAAAACAATATATACTTGCTAATAATACCCATTTAAATAATCTGCTTCAGAATTCAACCTTTGTATGTCTTGCAAGATTTAGAAGAAAGGAAAATAGTTAAGAAGCAGCCTGGACAGGATAAGAAACACATGGCTTTATTATTTTTCTTCCCTTTTCCTCCCACTTCAAATTGAAGATTAGTTGTTCTTTGCTGACTAAAAAAGAAAAAGTATCATATTTTAATTAGGTTCTGATATAGTTCTCATATTTTCCCTACCTTTTCTTTCCCATTTTTCCCTTTTAAACTAGAAAAGATCTGTGACCATCTTGGGGCCTTTGTCTATATCTAATCTTTTTCTGAAGATCTGATTGCTAACTTTGGCTTCATTGGCAGTAGCATTCTCCACCATAATATACCAGATTGTCCATTCTCTGGATCCTTTTCATGGGTGCTAAAGGACATTTTAATATAGTATACAAGGACTAGTTTGCCCTCAAAAGAGTACACTGGATTGCTGACACAAGTTCAGTCTGGTTAACAAGTGTTGAAATGGATTAGCTTGGGCTGGGCTTATAGCACAGTTGGTAGCAGGTGGGAGGCCCTGGGTTTGATACCAGCACCACACACACACAAAAAAGACCTAGCTGTCCTCTTGATAGTTATATTCACTATGGTTAGTTTCTCTGTGGTTTCCAATGGGCTTTCAATCTATAATATTTATTTGGGCACTTTGTGTGAAATTTTTGTCAAGACCTTTATTATCTCTTAATTCTCACAACAGCCATATGAAGTAGATATATTTTATAGACAGAGATTAGGTGGTTGTACCTAGGATCATATATTGCAGAGCTGGGGTTCTAACCTTAGCAGCAAAAGTTCAGTTTTCATTCTCCTTATTAACCACTATTGGAATTCCAAATGCAACATTTCTCAGACTTTCTGGTACTAACAAAAGACTAATTTTCCCCCTCTAACTTATTGACTCTTCAATTAATCCCAACCATGGAAATTGTTTTATTTGCTGTTTTTTCAAGGCTATCTTTCTTGTCCCTGAGGTAGGAAATACCAGAAGAGTATTGTAATAGAAGCATGCGACAGGTTTCCTGGTTGTCCCCCATCTTTTCTCCTCTCTTATAGTTACAGTCCCTGGGTTTCTTGCTACTCAGGATAAGAACTAACTTCTTCACTTCCCTCTCTTCCAAGTTGTGATCAATAGGATGTGAACAAACATGGTGTGTTAAACGTTAGGGTCATGCCCCCTAAGGGAAAGGGCTTCCTACCTCCTGCACCTTTCTTCTCAAATGTAGATGTGGTGGTGAGTCACTGGACATTGTGAAAATGAGTAAGATGAGGAATCAGGGCCCTGACACCATGGAGCTGACACATTAGTCCTCAGGATTCTTGCTTTGGACTGTAAGAGAGAAGCAAGCCGATCTCCCATAGGAGCAGAAGAGAATGTACACTCTCTACAGACTGGCTGTTTCCAAACAAGAATAGGGATGAACTGAGCTTCTTAAGTCTTGTTTCTCCTACCAAATTTACAATTGGGTAAGTCACTTTAATTCATTAGAGCTGAGTGGAGGAGGGGTTAGAGTGATGAAGTGAGGACAATATTATGATGTTCTTCCACGTGTTAGTCCTTCTCATGAAGTAAGCCTTCCATCTCAATATTTTAACATGTTTTAAGTTGTAGCCAACCAATAATTTATTGTTTAATCTTCACTAAGACTAATAAGTTCTATGACAATTAAACATGTTTACCTCTGTGTATATGGGACTTCACATTGTTTGGCACACTGCAGGTAGTCATAAGGATTAAGTGAATAAATGCACTGTGGTTTATTACAGTGGACTTTAGTCTACATGGTCTTTATGAATATAATAGAAATTTATAATGTGCTAAGAACTCTTAGATAAGAGAATTTGGAGATAATGAATCAGAATGTAACAGGATAATGTTAAATCATAGAGTTTTGTTTTGAAAACAACTCTTTTAGATCTTTGAAGAAAATCCTCTGATTCTCACTCACTGGACATGTGGATGAGTCTCTTTACTTTTCTATATTTTTCCTAGCTAAAAATAAGGGCAGGATTATTTTGAATAACTGACTGACTTATTATCAAACTTTTAAAGCTACTGTGAAGGCATTATGAAACATTCTGAAGTGTTCAGCATTTTCTGACTGTGGCTTCTTGATGTGGATAGAAGTAAAGAACTAAGATGAAAATAACAGTTTGTAATTTTTAAAAAAATTACATATATACTGTCAATAGACACTAATATAAGAGAAAAATATAGGGCCCCCAAATAGCAAGAAAATATAAACCTGAATTTCTATATAAGCTTCTTAAGAGTAAGTTCTATATATAATGAGACATTTGAATTTAAATGAATTATTAAGTTTTTGTCTTATATAATAAGTTTAAGATGGGTTGAAATTGTTTTGAATTAAAAAGCAGGGATAAATTGGTTTTTATATGAAAAATTTAAAAAAGTTAAGTGTAATGATCAGAATAACTCCATAGATTTTATACTAGTGGTTAGACAAGCACACATTTTAAAAATTATTGTTTACTTTTATTATAAAAAGAAAATAATCTCCAGCTATATAGTGAGTTACTTTCAAAACCCAAACCACTTTGTTATAATAATCTTTTATTTTATATAAAAATTTAACTGCAGTAGTTATCAGGAGAGTTAAGTTCAGTAAGCATGTAGGCTAAGTTATAGCTTTCAAATTTGCAGGACGTACCAACAAAATTCTATTTGATTTACAAAATTCTTCAAGCAAATACAAGAAAACTTTAGTTCAGTTTCTATGAACTATCAAAAGGATAAGGACAAAGTGCCCTTCTATCTCAAATAAATCAGGTTTTGGATGATAGCTTTTCAACCCAATAAAATACAGACATACAAAATAAAGATAAAATACTTAAAATACTTCTCTTTAGTCCATTTATACTTTGAATAATCTTGTAATAAGTTTCTGCTGCAACTGAAAATGTTCAAAGAAACTCGGTCCTGGTGTAGTGTTCTACAAAGTCAACAGCAGCAATAGTAGATCATCAGTAGTACTTCCAGAATCTATAAAATCCCAATGCTATTGCCAGACAAGTGAACACTGAGGCTGTTAAAAAAAAGAAACTATATTACAAGTCAAATATTTGTTATTTTGCAGTGATTAACAGAATAATGTTATCATTAATTTAAACGAAGAGCAAACACAATTTTGTGCTCTTGTTTTTCATTCCTTAGAAAATTAAGCTAAAGATATTCTTAAACACAGTGTTAGTGCCTATTATTTTTATTTTTATTTTTGGTACTGGGGATTGAACCCAGTGGCATTTAACCACTGAACCACATCCCCAGCCCTTTTTCATATTTTATTTAGAGGCTGGGATTATAGGTGTGTACCGCTGTGCCCGGCAATGCATTATTTTAAAAAGCTTCTTATATTTTAAGACAGAATAAAGATGAAAATAATTTAAAAGTGTAGATGACATGTCAGAATCTAAAAACACCAAAATATGGAAAAAAAAAAAAAGAATCTAAAAACAGTATTTACAGTCATTAACAATGGCATTACAAATGAGTACTTTAAAGAATTATAAACATTAATTTCATTTTATGATAATTAAAACCATCTTTCTTACTTACATTAAAAATTATGTAGTTTAGGTTAATAGTACAGACATTCAGAATATCTATGGGGAAAAAAAATTGTGTGTGGTGCTGGGGAGAACCAAGGGCCTTGCACATGCTAGGCAAGTGTTCTACTACTGAGTTACATCTCCAGTCGGAGAAGAAAATTTGAATTGCCTTTTCAGTACATTTTAAGATAATTTCTCAGCTGGGCACAGTGGCCTGTAGTCCCAACTACATAGAAGGCTGAGCCCAGGACTTTGAGGCATCCTAGGTAATAGAGAACCCATCTCTTTTTAAAAAAGAAAAAATTCTCATAATTATGAAAAAATGAAATTTTATTGAAAACCCTTACAAAAACCTTCAAAGAGGTTGACAGCAGAAAGAGCATAAGGCTTTTTGGCTAATCTACCACCTGCTCCCACCCCCCCCGCCCCGCCCCTTTATTTGTGGTGCCGGGAACTGAACCCAGGCTCTTGTGCATGCTAGGCAAATGCTCTACCACTGAGTTACATCCTCAGATCACATAACACCTACTCTTTATATCATACTGGAGAGAAAACATTTTGGAGAAGTTAAGGATGTGGCTTAGTGGGTAGGGCTCTTGCCTAGCATTCATGAGGGCCTGGGTTTGAACACAGCACCTCAAAAAAAAAAAAAAAAAAAAAAAATCAGATTTGAGTGAGGCTCTTAGGGATTTTCTAATTTCCACTTTAAAAGGCCATGAAAGCATCTTTAAATGGAGAATCTGAGACAAAGGCAAACTTTTATGATAAGAAATTAACTATGTAAAGCTATTCTAATTATAATATATAAATCTAATTTACACTGTCTCATTTATTCTACTACTTACTGAAAAGTAGTTAGTGGTAAGATCAGTTCCTCAATTTTATGAAATAATATTAGGCCTAAGATACATAGGAAAGCTGGACATTTGAGAAGAAAGAATAATATCAAGAATATCTTGTCTTATTGCCACTGGGCAATTATACATTATCCTATTTGATCCTGCTACTATTTACCATATGTCAGGTACTGTGCTAAGCAATTATATACATTACCTTATTTAGTCATAGTTAAAATCCTGTGAGATTGGTGGTATTATCCCTGTTGTTTTGATGTGGCAACAAGCTCAAAGTTACATGACTAGCAAATGGTGAAGCCAGGGTTCAAGTACGGGTATACCTGACTCCAAAATTGTTTTTTTTGAAAGCTCTTCATTTAGCCTTATTTATACATTTTTTTTTTGAGCTACATGTGCTATCTAGGTGATTTTTATTTCTTGCTAATTTGAGAGCTGATAAATTTATTGTGAGGAGGAAGGAATTTCATTCCTTTATTAGAATATACAAGTGTTTCTCCATTTAGTTTTTCTTCATTTCTTGTTCCTGTTATTTTAGCTTTCATTTCTTCTTGTTTCTGTGCTAATAATCATGGAGACATCCCAAATTACTTTTAAGTTTGCTGTTTATCTTCTATGGCCTAAGGAGACAACCTACATATATGTAAAATGCTTAGGTAAGCCATGTGCTTGGTAATTTCAAGTATCCCACAAATGTTAGCTTTATACTATGACTTTTCTGCCCAGAACAGAATCTTTTACAGTAACACAGATTAAATGGAACTACCATTACCTTATAGCTGTTGCTTCCTTGGCAATAGTGATCTGGGCCAAAGGGAACTGCAGTCCCAAGAGGGACCATTCAGACTACTTCTTGGAATTTTCTGAATGGAACTAAGGAAGGCGAGTAATCTACCTTGGTTGGTGAGAATGAATGATACGAGTCTAGAAGCCACTGGGGGTAATGTTTGCAACTCATGAAGAAAGTATGAGAAAGTGAGGTGGACATTCAGAGACAGTATAGAGTAAATTCTGTTACCAGTTATCCTTCTGGTTAGGATATGCCTCTGACTTTCCATAATTTGAAAATAAGCCTAAGCTAGTTCAAGTTGGATATATAATATTTAAAATTAAAAGACTACTGACTGATATAAGCTGGGATACCAATTAAACCAAACTAATTAAGACATATTGATAAGGATATCTTCTTCAAGGAAAATGCAAGATATTTAATGCTGGGACTTTGACAGCTGAACTAGGACTTTTTATTCCCCTTTTCCCCATTCATGACTGAATTCAATATGTGAATCTCAGATAAATTGGGTCTTACTGTCTTACAGGCAATATCTCAGGAACCAACAGATCCACTCAGGACATTAACTTCCTACTTGTTTAAAGTATGGAATTTTTAGCTTCCTAAAAGGATTACCATTAACAACACATAGTAATAGCACATATTTGTAGACAGATAAGGAGAAAAATTCCTCAGTATTGTTGGCTCTAAGCTCTCAGTAAAAAACAGAAAGGAGGATGACTTAGAAAAGTCTTTCTAAATGACTAACTTATTTCTTTTGTTACTGCCACTAAGTCTATTCGATTCTGCTTTGTATATCTCCACTTCTGAATGAAACTTTTTGGAGACCATTACCATCTTATTTTATTTTAAACTAAGATTGTAGGTAAACCTCAAGTCCTTCCTAACCTTTGTTACTTTGGGATCAATCTTGAAAGAGGAAATGGATACTCTAAACTGGGCTGTTTTGAAGGTCTTTAGGTCCAGAAACGTTAGTAGAGTTTATTTTAGTTGGTTTGTTTTAGCCTTAGAATAGTTTCTTCAAATAAATCTTGAAGCAGAAACCCAATGTTTTAAAGAGATAAAAGTTGAACCATTTTAACTGAAGAAAGGAAGGGTATATGCATCAGCTACGGCTTGGACTCATTCTTCACCCCTCCTAACATCCCAACACCAGTGGTGGCCACCCAGAAAACCACTAATAGTATAATTCAGGATTTTATTCTGGATGGAAATTCATTAATACAAAAATTTAAAATATGTATCTTTTTGACCCCAAATTTTAAATGGGCACGACAGCTTGTTACATAGGAACACACTAGCACATGTGTACAAAGATGGGTATTATGTGTATTTATTCAAACATACATATATATAGTTATTCAGTGTAATACTATTCCTAATAATGAAAAATTGGGAGGAAAACACCTGTTAATAGAGGATTAGATAAATTATAGCATTTTTAGGCAATGGAATACTATGCATTCTAATAAAAAGACATGTAGGTATGTTCTGAAGTTGAAAAATAAGACATTTGATTACATTTTAAAGAGTATAGTTGACTGTAATATATAATCTAATTGTTTTTTAAAGGTATATATTTGTATACAGAAGAAAAGATACATGCTACTAATAGTAAATATACATCAATAGGAGACTTGTAAATATACAAACAATAGGAGATTTGTAAAAAGAAAGATAAAGGACAAATACCACTTGACTAGTGTATTCTTCCTAATTTATTAGGGCTGTACAACTGTCCTGTCAGATGGTAATTAAGGAGCTTAGTACATGAATAAAATAAATAGAATAAAATCTAACTTTGGGGTACTGTCTGGGCTCAGGCAATTGACTGAAGATAAGAAGTTACTTCCAACTCTCCACTACCCTTTGCCTGGTATGGTTTTTAATGGCCTACATCTACTTTGGTGATTTTTTTTCTAATCCCACTCAAATCCTTCAGGAAGAATATAAGCAATAAAAGAAAAATTTTATTGTATCCTTATATCATTTTATCCTTGGGTTTATACACTTCTTTGCTACCTATATGCTTTGTCCCATTAGTAAGTTGCAGAGTTGCCTGGTGAACTTATACTTTGGGACTGGAACATTCTTCAGGCATTATAGGGGCCCAAGCAATAAAAGCATCATTATACTTTCTCCTTTTCTTCTGTATCTACACAGTTACCTTAAGAGGTAGGAAACAACAGGTCCAAAAATTGAATGACAGTATTCCTTTTCTGGCAGTCTTACCTGCAAGATAACGAACTGTCTCAAGTTTATTAGACTCCATCAGTGTTTTTAAGGAAGCAATTTCAGTGTCAATTTTATTACTGGTTTCTGAAATAACACTTTTGGTTTGAGTATCCTGTAGTAAATAAAAATAAATAAGAGAACTAAATTTTGTCCCACAGTATTATGCACAAATATTCACATTAGAAATATTTAGGTGTTAATTGTGCATTATAAACATTTTCATTGGGGAAACACAGTAAAAGCATAGTGATATTTAAAAAAATTAAATGAACACAAAGGAACAAATTATATCCTCCCAATTTTCACATTGGAGATAATTTCTTAGGATTAACACATGTGGGGCATATTCTAAAAACCTCAAATAGGACACCTGAGACCTAAATATATAAGATGATAAAATGAGAAGCAAAAATTTTAATATCAGAACTATCACTTTATTTATAAAGTCCTTAGGATGTTATAATTAAAATTTTAAATATACTCTGCAAAAAAAAAAACCCAATATATAATATGAATTGGGACCAATATACAAGGGGCTGGCAGATACATCTAATGGTGAATATACAAGGGCCAGAGCTCAGAAATTAGTTGTGAGACAATTTGCTTAATTCCTTATCTATTTTCTCTGGCCAAGAAGTAAGAAAATAGGATTCTTGAAAGAATAAATGTGGCCTTCCCTTCTATAAATTTTAAGCATAGTAATGTGTTTTCTATATTGGAAAGCCAAATGACGTCTAACCTTTTAAAAATTTGTTCTAATTAGTTATACATGACAGTAGAATGCACTTGACACATCATACATATATGGAATATAATTTCTCATTCTTCTGGTTGTACATGTAGAATCATACTGGTCATGTAGTCATATATGTAATATAGGGTAATTAATAAGGTCAGATGGCTTCTAACTTTTAAGAAAAAGACTAGGCTGAGTCAAAAAGCACCCCGGGTTTACTCAAGCGAGAGATTAAATCATGATTACATTTAAGGATTACTGAGAAGGTAAGCAGTAAATTTAAATACAGGGTTTAGAATCCAGGTTCTCATCTCAGCTCCACCATTCATTAGCTATGTGACCTTAACTTTTCTGTGCCTCATCTTCCAAACTGGTAAAGTGGGAATAATAGTACCTACTTTCCACAGGCTGATATGAAGATTAAATAAATTAACAGAAGTAAAGCATGTAAAATAGTATCTGGCAACAAATACTCACTAGTTTTCAACAAAATTTTAAGATAAGTATTTATTTAAACCTAGGCACTTAAATACTAATAGCATATCTGTCTTTTAAGACACAGTTACTGTCTCTGTAAAAATAATTTAGTTAAAAGTATTCTATACAGAAAGTTTGATTCTTAATGCAAGGTCACAGCTCATGTACAACCATTTACCTGGCGGAAGCCTCCCACAAAGTGCTGGTTAACTACAAGAGCTATCACGAAATCATGGATTCTACAGGGCTAGCTTTTTAAAGTCCAAACTTATAAACTGATACACATAAAGGCTAAGAAATGTATGAAGGAGAAAGTTCTATACATTCCCTTACCTTTCTGGTAAATTCTGTAGTTGTTTCCATAAGTTGCTTTTCTTGATCTGTAAACTAAAGGATATGAAGTGGCAGGAGATTAAAAAAAAATAAAGACTAAAAAGAATTAAAAAGAATAAGTAACCAAGAAACTACATTTACAAGCTCATTACCATATCTGTTACCCTGCTCCTTTCTAGGTTGATGTCCAATTTATTATCCGCTCTGATTCTACTGGTTTCATTCTTTAAAGAAATAAAATGTTTTAAAAAATGATATTGTAATCAATATTTATTCTGAAATTAAAAGTGGGAAAAAATTTCACTTACCATTAGTTGTTGTTTAACCTGGTCTAATTCACTTTTCATTTTCTAGGTAAGAAAGATCATAAACAATTAGCATGAAACCAAACCCCATATTGATTCATTTAAAAAAAATCTGAGACTCTAAGATTAGCAAAATTTGGACATCTATATACACTCATACATACATACATATCTATTTATGTAAAATATAAAATATATATGCTAGTGAACAACAACAAATTTTTGATTATAGGAACATACTTGTAAGTGAAAAGATAGTACAGAAAGAAATAAAATGGAAAATGGGGTCTGGGGTTGTGGCTCGGTGGTAGAGCACTCTCCTAGCACGTGTGAGGCACTGAGTTTGACCCTTGGCACCACATAAAGATAAAGGTATTGTGTCCACCTACAACTAAAAAATATACGTTTAAAAAAATTGGAAAACACCATATTACTTTCAGCTTTGAGTACACTATTATGATGGGCTACACTAGAAATTGTATATAGTATAAAAGCTCAAAGACTTTCTCTTTTATATGAGTTTTATGTACATAAAATGGAATTCTTATTCTTCAGTATGTAAGAAACTGATTTACACATAAAGATTAGGCATAATAAAACAGTGTATTTTTAATCTAAAAACGTGTTTAAGGACCACATAAATTTATTTGGTCTTATTTACCAAGCAGCATACTAATGAGAGCAGTTATTTGTTATCAATAATAAATTAAAACTTATATCACCTCATTCTCTGCTCTCAGATTTGCAAATTCACTTTTCTCTAGGATGACCATATCTTTCCTGATGGAATCCAAATGAGCCATTAGCTGTTGTACTGTTATTTCCTAGAAAACAAAATTAAAAAAATAACCTAGTGATCTAGGAATGCCATTGTTTTATTTATGAATTGTTTTCATGAAATTTAAAGTAACATGCTACATGGTATTATGTTGTTTGGTTAAGTTAAAAAAAGAACAACATGAAACCGACATATCTGAAATGCCAAAATAAAAATGAAGAGGTTCAAGAAGAAAAATGTATTTTCCAGAGAATTAAATGTTTAGGTCTTAATGAAATGAATCCCAATAAAATGCTTGCTTCAAATGCTTTGTTTTTGAAACACATATATGGAAAAGGTTTTATTACCTTTTATTTGATTGAGAGATTTTTTATCATTGGAAAATACCAAGGTATTAAATAAGACTCAAGTCAGGTACTATAACAAGATACATGCATGTTTAGTTAAAATAACTGCTTTTTATCAGCACAACATTAATTTTGTTTAAATTCTCTCATATCTCTCCTATATTTGGCACTCCCAAGAATACGTGAAAGAAAAGGTGGCCCCTATCCAATATATTTATAAGCTTTTGCTTTGCTAAGGAGGGACATTTTTGTAGTAATGATTTAAGGCAGCTTTACAAAACACTATAATGGTTACCACTAAACTTAAAATTAGGTAGCTTACTGACTCATCACTTATTGCTCTTATTAAAAGATAATCAGATAATTGTATATAACCTTGTGAAGAACCACATGTAATGGCGTTTATAAATAAAAAGCTCAAACAAGAACATGATCACTAATCCCATTTTTAAAGTTACAATTTGTGGTTGGGGTACCTGCTGGAGTTGCAGTCATCTGTTAATTGACATGGGAGAGAAAAACTTTTAAAACTAATTTTACTTTTAGATGGCAGAAGCTATAAAAATTTCAGATACAACTCTGGGTTCAAAGGATCTGGAATGCACATCTCTAAAAACAACTTTCAAATGAGACACTTTCATAAAGGTTCAGAGTGGGAATTTTGGAATTAGGCTATCTGAGTTTGAACCAAAATTCTGTCATTTTCTTTGAGACTTTGGGCAAGTTATTTAAGTTCTTTGTCTCCTCATTGCTAAATTGAAATAACAATACCTACAACTTAGATTTTTTTAAGATTAAGTAAATACTGCATGTAAAATACTTTAAATAGTTCTTTGTTAGCTATATATTATCAATGGCATAGTGATCTAATGGCTGAAATAGAATAGTCTGACTCTAGTATTTTTATGTAGAGGATGCTTTGACTTAAATATGAATTCTGTCACAATAAATGTTTTCAACTGTGTACAAAAATATATGATTCCTATGCCTTCCCCTAACTCTCATATATTGCTGGGGAGGGGGTTCCTTTTCTTTTACTCATTTCTGCTTGAATATTTATAAAAATTAGCTGAGAGGTCATTACAGATGTGTCCTCAAGAGGCTGTTAGTCCTCTTTCCCCAAATACCATTATAAAGGAGTTCTATGACATTAAATATAACACATTTTAATTATTGTGAATACATACGGAAGAGGTGAAATGTAATTACAGATTTCTTATAGAGTTTGAACCTGAGAATAAGAGATTGTACTGTGGCTCTAATAGCTTCTTTTTACTTCTTTCTTTACATGCAGCTGTGACTCATATAGCACAGATGCCTGTCTTCAAAAACTAAATAAGTCAGGTATCGTGGTGTACGCCTATAATCCCAGTGGCTCAGAAGGCTGAAGCAAATTGAAAGCCAGCCTCAGTAACTTATTGAAGCCCTAAGCAACTTAGCGAGATCTTGTCTTAAACTAAAAAATATAAAGGGCTAGGGATGTGGCTCAGTGGTTAAGCACTGAGTACAATCCCCAGTACCAAAAAACAAACAAACGAACAAACATAAAAAACCCTAACGCTCCTCCCCACAAAAAAATTTAAATGGAAAGATATAATCCATTATTAAGGGATCAAACTTATTAAAGGCATGATCTTTATAATTTTTGTGAAGTCGTCAAAGATTGAACAGTTAGTATGGACCTTTCTGAAGTGATCAAGTAGGTAGCTTGTTTGCCTGATAGTTCTGAGCCTTAGCTCTGTCCTTCATGATATCATCTTTGTGCCTTATTTTATACTAAGGGTCAACAATGACATTAGGTTCAAGGATGGAATGGGATTTTAACTTCACACGCTAATAATTTCAAAAAGCCAGAAGTTTAATAATAACATTCCTATATCTAATCCTATATTTTATATATAGTATTACATGGTCCTGGAAGCATGATGATTCTTCAAATTATAGTTTTAATTCCCTGTTTATATCACAGGCAAGTTTAAAAATTTAAGAGTAAATTATTTAAAACGTTAGTAGCTCCATATAGCTCTTTTAGGACACATTAGGCATTAATTGTTGGCTTGTTCTTTAGTGAATTTACTAGTCTGTTATGAACCTGAAAAATTAAGCTAAAATGATGCAAACATCATTACGGAGATGAATGTCTTATTTTCAATTGTAGGGAACATTCCTCAAGCTTATCTGACAGCAGTCACTGACACCATGGTCTAAGTAAGCCAAACAGTCTGAACAGAGAAACTGAGGAAGTGGTAAAGACTCGCCATGGAATGAAGGTCTTTGCAGCTGTTGAGGCTGAGTTTGAAGGCCTCATTCTGTCATGCATCCCAGAAAGCTGTGATGTGAGCTCGCCTGCACTGCCTTGCCTCATGCTGTGTGCAGGAGCTTGCCATTCCCCGAGCCCTTTGAGTCAGACCTGTTGCTGGGCAGAATTACTTAGGCATATTTGGTTTGTTTATACTACCTGGACCCTCGACATATAGTTCACCTATAGGCTGACTCTGTTATACTTTAACAAGCATGTTAACGTATTTGGATAATATGCCTATATATGTCCTGTGAAACCCTAAATAAAATAGATCCGTGCCTTCAGAGCTTGATCTCCAATGCCTGAGTAAGCGTGCTGGGTAAGGCTAGGTAGGGTAGGCGTAGTTCATCCTCACCCTCAGCGTACCCCATCTCTGAACATCTATATTCAATGTCTAATTAACTGGAGATTATAGTAAAAATCTTTAAAGAAATTTTATGTAATAGATTCTAATGTTATGTAAAAAAAAAAATCCTACTTTCTATGTCTGTGTTTTGAAATATTTACCTGAGTGAGGAAGTCTAAATTTGAAAAATTAAAATTTAAAAATATAAGTATCAGAAGAAAATGGATTTTTTTTTTGTACTAGAGATTGAATCCAAGGGGTGCTTGGCCACTGAGCCATCCCCGGCCCTTTAAAATGTTTCTTGTTTTTTACTCTGAGACAGGGTCTCACTAAGTTGCTTAGGGCTTCATTAGTTGCTGAGGTAGGCACTGAACTTGTGATCCACTTGCCTCAGCCTCCCAAGCTGTGGGAATTACAGGCATGTACCACCGCACCTGGCAGAAAATAGATTCTTAAACAGTTAATTATTTCCTGATAGACATGAATCATTATTCCAATTAAGCTCATTTATGAAAAGCATCTAATACTGTGCTCCTTACATTTTAAGTTCTTACTAAATAGTATTAGTTGACTTTAAGTATCTGTATATCCAGACTTCTTAGCCAGGCAATTTATGAAGTCTTTCCCAGTCATGTTAGTTTAATCCTTTCTAGCTTTCTGTCTGTAAAAATGAACTAGAATATATACAAGACTTGAGTAAAATATCACATAGAAAAGTTAGCTCTTCTGTGGTAGGCTTTGCAGGGGAAAAACTTTCAATAACAATTTGCTACCATCTCATGATTCAAATAATTATCTCACACAATGGGAAGATATGACAATATTTCATTCTTTGTATTATGCCATAATCTTGTTAGGACTGTTCTAACTCTACAGCCTCTCTAGATACTGACTTTATTAAAAGTCTTTCTTTCCTTCCCTGCTCTTCCTCTTTTCTTTCTTCCTTTCTTGAAAAAGATCATCTAATGAAACTGTCAGTGATAAAAATGAATGTATTACCTGTTGAGCTTGAGTGACCATCTCTTTATAGATAGTATCCAGGCTGACATTTGATAAAGTGGTTAATGCTGATACAATTGTTTCTGCTTGTGCTTTGTCAAATCCTGTAGGCAGCAAACAAGTACATTTTTTTAAATGTAGGCATCCTTATCAGAACAGACCACTAGAATAACCTTCCTCAACATTTAATTGTTATATTCTTTTAAAAAATAGTTAGAATTAAAAGCTTGATAATGCTAAATAACTCTCTAAAAGTACTTTATAAATAATTTTACTATCCTATTATGCCTCCCATGTCCTCAGCAACATTAGATATTATTAGTCTTTGTTTCTCAGTAAATAAGTGGCATAAAAATGGTATTGCATTATTTTAATTTGTACTTAAATTTGTATTTCCTTGGTTAGTAATGAGGCTAAGCACCTTTATATATATTTTTGGTTATTTATATATTTTTCTGTGCTGCTTATTTAGTTTGACTTTGCCCATTTTCCTATAATTGCTTTACTTTTTCTTATTGATTCCTAACAATTCTTATGTTCAGCTTTTTATCTATCTGGAATTTCACTAAGGAAATCTAGTATATTTTTTCCAATGGCTAGTCATTTATTATATCTTATTTCTTAAATAGTCCTTTCTTTCCCTAATTTAGAAAGTCTTCTTTATCATATACAAAATTCATATCCATGTGACTTTGAATACTATTCTATTAATCAACTTTTCTATTCCTGTGATATCACATATTAAATTGCCACTTTGATATCTGGAAATTTTTGTGCTTGTTCTTTTTTTGTGATTCTTGAACATTTGTACTTCTATTCAAACAGAGGTTATCAGCCTATAGTTTTTTCTTTTTTACTTAATTGGAATACTTTTGCACAAAATGATTATACAGTGCTTTTTTCATTAAATCTTAAGTATTTCCCATATCAGTAAATATTCTTCAAGCAAAACCATTTTAATAACTGTAAAATATTCCATTGTATGAAATGTTATAACTATTTAAATAGTTACTTGTAACTGTTCATAATAGTGATAAATCTTAACTGGAGATTCATAAATGCAATTAATTTTTTTCCTTCAAGAAGTACTCTTGTTTCTTACCATGAGTTTCCAAGTCCTGAACCAATGCATGGGTATCAAAAGTTAATTTCCTTTGTTCTAAAGGAGTTATGTCCACTGGCCTCCTGTCATATCCTTCCTTGATTGTGGTGGTCAAGAAATCTAAAAAGAGAAGACAATTTTTCTCCCTTTTAATAGCAGACGTATCACACTTTGGCTTCTAAACCATTTCACCCACCTATTTAAATACAGTTCCAGCTCTTCTATTTAGGAGTTTTGTAACCTCACACAAGTTAATTGTACTCCTCCATGCCTTTCTTTTATCCAAGTTGATGGCATTATTCTGTATATAGCAAACATTTGATAAAGTTTTTCTTTCAGTATTTAGAAATGTTTTGTTAAGAGTTGGTCTAAAATTGTAATATAATACATATCAAATGCTTTTGAGATCATTGCCTCAACTCTAATTACTGGAGAACAGAAACTGCCCAACTCTCTTTAAATCTTCAGAAATTTCTCACAGAGCTATGGAAAATTTTTACACCTATATTCCTATTTAAAGTAGCTTTCCATATTCCTACTCCCCTATATGTCCATAGTTTATTTCCTATACAGTTCTCAGCAGTAACCTAATTATTGTTTTGTTTGCCTCTGAATCAGAATTTAAGTCTTAATTGTGTTTTTAATTACTATATCTGCAGCACCTAGCGCTTTGGCACATAGTGGGATCATATTTTATCATCAAATCAATGAACTTGATTTAAAATCCTGAGTATTTACTGGTATCAACACAAGAGCCCTAGGAATAGATACCATTTTTGAAATAACTTTGTGTCCTATTTCAATAAATTCCCAATTTTTAGCCTAGACAGAGTATTGTCCTTTTTAATGTACTAATTATGAATTTCATTATAAGGTCTTTGCTTTTGGGGAGAAATCTACCCATATGCAATTTATATAATATTTTTATTTATTAAGAAAATAACTGCCTGTTAGTATAACACAAGATACTATACCAGATCCTTTGTAAACTACCAAGTAAAGGTTATTCACATTTTAAGACTAAAAAAAACCCACACTAGGAAAAGGTAGAGTGGTTTGCTTAAGGTCATAGAGCTAATGACAGATTTAGGATTAGAACCTTTTTAAAAAATATATTTTTAGTTGTAGATGGCCACAATGCTTTATTATTATTTTTTTTACATAGTGCTAAGGATCAAACCCTCATACATGCTAGGCAAGTGCTCAACCACTGAGCAACAACCCAGCCCCCAGACTTGGGTTCTTCTGGCTTCAAAGTTCATGTCCTTTCCATCACCCTATATTGTCTCTCTTATTTATCCTAAGCCACTTAATATATTAGGTACTTAAAAAGCACAGCTGCAACTTAAGGCACTACTTTTCTGCTAGTGTAGACCAAATGCGATTCCTTCTAGATATCTTCCTAGCCAACAAATACTTATTGAATTCCAGACCATGTTCTAGGCACAGGGGATAAAACAGTGAGCAAAATTAGGCATACCTGATGTCCTCAATGATTTTTCAGACTAGTAGGCAGAAAACAGATGTTAAACCTGAGCATCAACTCTATATTCAAATGATAAGATTCAGTAACGTATTCAGAATTCTATTTAACCAAAGAGATAAGGGGAAGCAGTTGTAAAGGTGGAACCATTTAAAAACACACACACATTACTATCACAGCATCAGTATTCTTTTTGGATGAGTGCCACATGGAAAGGGTAAGAAATAGGCCTTTATGTGTCAGTGTCAGACTTAAAGTAGGAGGAAAAAAATTAATAGTTCCAATAACAATTGCATCAGGAGTGATGATTTGGTACCTTTAGTCTCCTATTCCTGATTAAAAGGTCATTCTTTTGTGTTGAGAAAAAAATCAGTAATAAATATTTTACTGTTCTCATACCTATTATGCAGTCCTTAAAATTCTCATTTTATGGACTAGGAAAATTGAGGCTGAGAGCCAAGTGATTTGTCTCACATCTTATTGTTTCATAGACAGATTAATATACTTCCTCTGACTTCAGTAAACATTGAATACCTCATGCAAAAATCAACTTCCTGAATTTGGGATAGAAAATACGCTTTAACGCTGCCACCAAATCTTTGCTGAGCACACAGCTCATCTCATGTCCACTATGCTTCCTTCATCCTCTGCTTTCAAGGGCTTTTAATTTCACAAACGTGCCTTGTGTTTTTCCTTCTCCAGGACTTTGCTCAGTCCATTCAGAAAGCTTTCCTTTTCTTTGCCTACTTATATTTATCCTTCAGAGCTCTGCAGGAATGTCTCTTTCCTATCTGCACCAAACCCTAAACCTTTGTTATTTGATACTTCCACACCTGTCTTGTGTATGTGTGTGTGTTTTACAGTGAGAAACAAAGTTTAAAGACTTAACCAGCTTACCATGCTACATCATGGACTGGAACTCTGGCCTATCTTGCACCAAGCTCCTGTTTGCTGGAAAAGGCCTGATTTTACTTTTGAAAAAACATGTAAAAAAGGTGTCTCATTAAATCTAAGTTGCAAGTTTTATACTAATGTACTTAATTACTTTAGAGCTAAAACACTTCTGTGACATGACTGATTTTTTTGTTTGTTTGTTTGGCAAGTACTCAGGCATCACAGCATATATTCTTACATGCTGATCTGTTGACATGTACTATGCTGGTTGCATCAAAATTATTAGGATTAGTAAAATAAGTGAGCAAACATAGAAATTCCTGGGCTCTATCCCTAGAGACTAACTCAGTAGTTCTAGGATAAGGCTTAAGAATCTGTAGTTTTTAAAAATATTTTTTAGTTGTAGATGGGCACGATACATTTATTATTTATTTATTTAAAAAATTTTTTTAGTTGTCAATGGACATTTATTTATTTATACGTGGTTCTGAGGACTGAACCTAGTGCCTCACACATGCTAGGCAAGCACTCTACCTCTGAGATACAACCCCAGCCCCAAGAGAATCTGTATTTAAAAAAAAAAAAAAAAGAAAACATCTCCAGTGTTTCTGATGTTCTGCTAAATTTGGGAAGTAGTTATTAACAAGGAATACAACACTACTGGACATAAAACTTAAGACAAATCACATCACTTTCCTATGCCTTCACTCATTCATTTTTGAAAAGAAAATTGGACTTGATAAATAAGGTCCTCCCTTGGCTCTGAAGTCAAAGTTTTCAAATTCCGTGGCTATTGATATTATTAGGCAAATTTAAGCTACTTGTACACAAGCATTCAGTAAATATTTGTTCAGTGAAGAGGGCAACAAATAATACACTGTTGTAAGGGGAAACTAAATTTCTCCAAGAATATTCACTCAAGTGGAAGAATATGTTCAAATATTAGCAATTACTTGTGGCAATGTATTTTCCAGTATGATATGTACTTCAAAGTTCATTCTCTAAAAATGTTTAGTTTTTTGCTTTCATTTGAATATTGATGTATCTCTCAAAAGTTTCCAAAATTGCTACCATTACAATATGTATATATGTTCAACAACAAAGTATGTAATGGTAAACCTCCTGAGTGATCCTGGCAGCTAAACAGCAAGCTTACAGATGAAGGATCAACAGTCTTGACTACAGCTGCCACTGCTGTAAATGGAAAAAAAAAAAAAAAGAAAAAAAAAAAAAGTACAGTATGGAGGTGGGAGAGATGTGTTTGTGTACTGAATGTCTCAGTTCACCTAGTACCAAAGATTCAGGAAGGTGCACAGAGAATGCTAACGTTGGTACAAAGTGTCTACCTTAAAGAGTTCAAAAATTGAAAATATTGGGAAAAAATCGCAACACAAAACCCTGAAAATATTTATCAAAGTCAAGTCAGATGTTCTTCAGGACATACTGCGAACAGGGATACCAGCTTGTTCTAAACTTGCTGGTGCCAGATTTTTGTGTTTTTTTTTCTTCTTCTTCTTCTTCTTCTTTTTTTTTAATGGCTACCATGTGATTGCACGGGACTGAATATGGTAGCGAGAATAAGGCCGACCTGGACTGATTATGTGTGATGCAGTCTACCAAAAACTTAGGTTACAGACCAACAACTAAAGAGAATATTTCTCAACGGGTCCTAAAAGAAATCAGGGTTTCCCCAAGCACAATCACGTTTGCTCCTGACAGACCAACGAAATTCTGGCCTCATGTGACAGAAAAAAAAAAGGCTCAGAAAGAAGCCAAGTGGGAAACCCATGCCTTCAGAAGCTTGCTTTCAGTAGAGGAAGGCGGGCCTCTTCCCAGTACTGTATTTCGCGTCTCGGTCCCTCGCTGCCAGCCAGTGCAGCGGGTTGCCAGCGCCAGACGTGGCAGGAGGAAGGCGTGGCACCCTCGCCTCCCGCTCATCCGAGCAGGCGCCACCCACCGGGATCATCTCTCTCGACAGCACTTTGGGCAACGGCGGCACAATGCCTCATCTCACCTCTCCGCAGGGCCAGCGAGAAACGCCCGCGGGGAGCTGAAAACCAGTGGCCTCCGCTGCCTCCATCCCGCAGGAGCCGCCAAACCCAGCGACTCCTCATGTTCCCGAGATGTGCCATAGCCAGGAGGAAGCGGAAAGCGAGATGGAGCTCGCTTTGGCTTTCGGGAAAAGTAGTTCTGGCACCGCAAGGGTGCCGGGAAATGTAGTTTCCGGTCTCTCACACGCTTCGCGTGCTGGCGCTGTGATCTCGCGAAGAGTTTTTTTTTTTTTTCCCCCAGACGGACTCACAAGGTTCAGATGGCCTGCTTTCCCCACCGCTCTTTCCCAACCTGTGTACACCTTTACCACCCTAAGAAAACCCTAAGAACATTCTGGCGCCCGGTTTTTGACATCAAAATCCCATGCAATCTCCCCAGTATGAGCGGCGGCCATTACGCTCCGCAGGATGGTGGCAGACGGGCAACCTAACCGCATTGCAGCCTGGGAGCTGCGGTCCATCGGCCGCGGGGCGTTCTGGGGAATGCGGAGCCCACGCCACTATTGGGGAAACTTGGTTGTCCCACGCGCGACGAGTTCTTGCTGCTTCACATCCTGCTGCTTCGCCCCGTGGTGCGCTGGAGGACCAGCTGTTTTAGTCCGTGTTTTCCCTCTTCAGGAAAACGGATTTCCTCCGCTTTTCTTGGTGGACATGATTTTCATTCTTTATGCGTCCCAGACCTCAGTTACTCCGGCTTTTGCGTTATATAATAAAATGCTGAAAACAATATGCAGTAACTGTATTCGGAGACTTTAATACAAATCCTAAAGTAGTTCACAATCGTTAGGTATTTAGCGACTTAATTAGGTTTCCTACCTTTATATATTAAAAATTTTGTGAAAGCTACTTAGCAAGTGCCATTCTAAGCACTCTGGCATACTAAAAGAACACAAATACCGCCAGTAAATGTTTTAACACACAATTCATGGAGAGAGATAGTATAAATAACTCTCTTGAAAATTGGGGTATGTATATGGAGGGAGCAAAACAAGGATATGCTATTTTTACCTATTAGATATTTTTAAAAATGATGATTCTTAATGTGAGCAGATAATTATGAAATTAATATAATGTATATTATTATATGACATAATGATATATATGAAACTGTAAAGTAATATCTAAGTTTTATGTCTAAGAAGGTACCCTAAGAAAATAATCACATCTGTAAGGTATTTTAATATGATAAGTATTGTAATGTTATTTGCAGTCATAAAAAATTGGAAATAATTATTTAAAATGATTCAGTAACTCACAGAAATGTTGCAAGTTGAAATTTATGCAGTCGTTATTTTAAACTTAATGACTGTATAAATTTATTGTCTTAGAGATGGGAAAATTGGTAGATTTATGACTTTCCCTGGTGTTACAGCCCTATAAGCCCATTGCAAACTGAAAATAACATATATCTAAAATGCATTTAATACAGCTTCTGACTTCGGATAGTTTGATTTATGACTTTGTGATATGTGTAGAGGGATATGCATTCAGTAAAAACGTGCTTCACATTTCAAATTTTGATCTTTTCCCCAGTCTTACAACATTCTGTAGAATACCCTTGTAATGCTGGCCAGCTTCAACTCGCAGTCAGAAATTGACTCTGTGACAGTAGTGTCCCCCTCATTTAGCAGTTAATTTTAGTTCAGTGCTTCAAACATTGTTCAGGCCCTATGTGCTTTCAGCTGTGTAGTTAATGGTGAATACTTTCAATAAATTAAATGAGATATTCAACATTTTATTATAAAATAGACTTTGTGTTAAATAATTTTGCCCAATTGACAGTTAATGTAAGGGTTCTAAGCACATTAATGTAGGAGAGACTAAACTAATATTCATGGGTTAGGTGTATTAAATGCATTTTTGACATGATGTTTCCAATTTATAATCGACTTCTCAAGATCATGGTAACTCCAGGAGTATCTCTACACATAATCTACTGAGCATCATAGTTAAGCCTGGCCTACCTTAAACATGCTTAGAACATTTTCATTAGCCTAAACTTGGGCAAAATCATCTGATACGAAGCCTATTTTATAAGGTGTTGACTATCTCATGTAACTATTGAACACTGTCCTGAAAGTTTTATGGGTATACTTTTGCATCATTTTAAAGTTGAAAAATCATGTAACTTTAACGATTGGAAATGGGGACTGTATCTTTGATTATAATTTTGTTAAGTGATATGATTTTCTGCTTTGGAAGAGTCAAAGGTTAGTGGAAGACCAGTAAGTGAAACCACAATATTTTTACTTCTCTTAAATTATGTAATGGTTATAAAAAGTGGTCTCTTATATATTAATATATATTGGTTCTTATTTATACTGCTGTGAAAATTTCTCTCAACACAAACAATATTGATTATCTGACCAAAGTTGGGCCAATTATGTTCCCTTTTGTGCATTTGGCAATTAGATTCAGGGATTCTCAAATATCTTCTGAAGCTGGCTGGAGCAATAACAAGTGAATTCAGGAGCTGGGTGTAATCATATTCTACTAAGTGGGCCAGAGATAAATAGTGAGGGATAAGCAGATGGAGGGAGAGTCCAGATGGTATTCAGCTAATAGAGCTCCTCCCTGAGATCTTCATAATGCTCCTGTGTGTTTGAAAAATCTCCATTGTTGCTAATACTTGTATTGCTGAAGTTCTTAATTTATAAAAATTTTCTTAAACATTAGTTAATATTTTCTACTGTTTGTTGAGAGAAATAAAGGAGATAGTGCATATAAAATGCTTACACAGGATCTGGCACATATAAGCACCAAATAGTAATAATGTCTGATTTCATTTACTGTTGGGAGATAATTATCCATGAGTCTCTTGTGTTTCTGTAAGCAGAGGCCTCCTATGTCCTTTGTTATGGACTCTTTTAAAGGTACTTTGTATAATAAACAACCTTGGAAAATGTAGTGTCTCCCTCTGGAGCAAAAGGCCTCATGCTAACTATTAGAAAAGATTTAGGTTGCCCTAGCTCAGGGTTCCACTCTGCAATGCATCCCATTTCATGCTCAGGAATCCACCTGGACCTCTCTGCATCATACCCATGGGACTCTGGGCCAAGGGGATCTGGCACAAATATGCTGGTGCTCACACTACTTGCTATGCTATTATTGGTAATTTCATCTTTTGTTTCTGGCCACGGAATCTTCCTGTCTTCCACTTGCATCCATACAACAGTGCAGGCTAACTTGATAGGTTGCAAATAGGGTAAGATCTCTTACCCTTCACAGTATGAGTATGATTCTTCACAATCATTACCCTTTTCTGGACTTGAAAATTTTTTCAATTTCACTCACAGAAATATCTGAATGCCAGTTATGTTTAAGGCTAGATGTGTGAGAATCTAAAGAAAAGTAATCTACTTCAACAATTATTTGAATTCCTACTATGTGCATGAACTTCTGTGAGATATGTAATGACTGCAAAGATTTTTTCCCTCCAAGAATTTGTAGTATACTGGGGGAATAGAACAGGTATAGGAATAGACTTCTGCATAAAGAAGTAGTAGATAAGTGTCATGTAAGTGTTAAAAAATTCTTTATTTCAGTTGAGGGCAAGATACTCTTTGGCCATAGTTATCAAGAAGAAAGAGGATTTGAACCTGTTTTAAGGGTTTCTGTTAAGAAGAGATTGTGAATTGGACATGGTGGCCCATGAGCCTCGGGAGGCTGAGTCGCAGAATGACAAGTTTTGAGGTCAGCCTCAGTAGTTTAGTGAGGTTCTAGTCAACTTAGTGAAATCCTGTCTGGAAATTAAAATAAAAAAGGCTGGGAGTTTAGCTCAGTGGTAGAATGCCCCTGGGTTCAATTCCTAGTACTGGAAAAAAAAAAAAAAAATGATTGCGGGACAAGAGGTCTTTGAGAGAGGATTAGAGTGAGCAAATATCCTTCACTAATCTTGCTGCTTCCTACTCACTGCCTTTGCGTATGGTACTTTCTCAACTTGGAGCACATTTTTCTCGTTAATTGGCCATTTCCTTCATATCCTTCATATCCCAGTTTAAATGCTACTTCTTTTTCAAAAAGCACCCTTCTCTCCACACACACATACACACAACTTGCAGATGTGCTTTTTTTATGGACTCCTAGAACAACCCAGTCTCCCCATGTCCCTGAACTTACTGTTTGTATCCCTCATGGTGATGGAGACTACATCTGTTACTGTGTCTGAAGCACTGAGCATAATGACTGGCCCATAACAAGCCTTTACTGAATACATGTTGAATGAATGAGCATATGACTATTCAGAACATGGTCATGGGTTGGTGAGGAAACCTGGAAGACTGGGGCAAAGGAGATTTATGGAATTTGGGTGGAATTAATGGAAATAAAAGGCGAATTTGAAAGGCTAAGGAATTTGAGTTTTATATAATAGATTCATAGGACATTTTGAAAATTTATAAGCCCAAATGGATAAGTCAGTTTGAGTTCCCTTCCAGAAGATAACTGCCGTTCACTAGTATGGGCAAGAATGATTTCTTCTTCAATGTTATGAGGTGACCTGGCTCTGAGAAATGCAACCATTGAGAAAGCAGTCTAGTTTATCCCTATCTCAGAGGCCAGTAGGGTAGTAGGGGTAGTGGGTCTCAGTTTTTTTCATTGTGAAGGGCTATTTTTATTATTATTTTTTTAACCTTTATCAGCTCCAAATTTAAATGTCTTACTCTTTTTTAAAAATATGTCTTATTCTTTACCAACTATACACATTAAGCCATTATTTTTGTATCTTAAATTAATTTAACTGAAACTACTGTTTGTGAGTGGAGAAAAGCAGTGCTAATCCAACCCTAAGCTGATAAATTTCTAGCTGAAGGCAAAGATAATTGCCAATTTCTTCTGTGAGTTTCCAGTTTCATTTCTAGTGACAATACAAGTTCTTTAGGCATTTAAAATATCAAAACTATCTCAAAAGAGAATACTCTTCTCTGATGCTCGGGGGCCTAGGAACCCAGGTTGGGCATAATTGCGTGACCCAATACTTCTGCTACCTTGTTGGTTTCTGAGATATGGATAAATTAGGGTACTTTCTGAGTGGTTGCATTTCTCATGGCCAGGTCACCTGGTGACATTGGAAGAAGGAATGATTTATTTTGCCTGTACTTGTTGAGCCCAATTGCCAGAGGCCACACAGCACTGTGACTGTAGCTTTGGTGTAACTTCAAGGATTATGAATGCAGCCTGGACCACTGACATTTGTCCATCCTTTTCTCTCAGAAGAGGGGATATGAAGAAATCTCAGTGCATTTTTTAAAGCACGTGAGTGAAGCATAGTAACTGACTGCTCTGGACCCGTGGGTTTAATTTTCTTCCTTAGCTTGGCGTTCTTGACACTAGGGGGAGTATGTGGAAAGGAAAAGAGGATAGTTCTTTGTTATTTCTGAAGCAGGCTTAATAGATTTTTGTGTAATTCCTAATTGAGTCAGAGGAATCCATTTTTACAAGAGGTTTGGTTAGCTTTATGTTAAAATCACATTTTTTAAAAATGGCTTCAAAATGACCACCATTCCTTATCTCCTGAAAATCTGGAGGAAACTTTTGTCTTAATTATACTAGGAGACTGACAATGACCCTCAAGTATAAGTTTGCCAATTACAATGAAGCAAAGAATGATTAAAAGAAGAAAAAAGACCTGTCAAAACATTATATACTTTGCAATATTGCATGATATCTTGGTGTTTCTCATTGATTATTCATTTATTTTTTCAAATAATCCTTATTGAACATAATTTTTGGTGGTAGGCCATGAAGATATAGACATATAGTCCATATATATATAGTATATATATATATATAGTTTAGTTGTAATAAATACTAGAATGAAGGGAAGTACAGATTGCCAAGAGAATGTGTTAGAAAGGCTTATCCTACCCCAAATGGGGAGCCTGGACAAGGCTTCACTTTGGCAGGATAAGTACAGAGTTGTTCATTTAAATGAATTTGATGGATGGTGGTGTGGACTATGCTGTGTGTGAAAGGCAATACCACTTGAAAAGCTGGGAAGTATGTATGAGAAAAAAAATGGTTCAATTGGGATGAAGAGAGTGACTGAAGAAATAGGTTTGGGGTAGATTTAGAAGATGAGTTTGGAAAAAGTGGGTCTGACCCTCCAGGTTTCTTTTACTTCATCAGTGAGTAAGAAGAATCATTGAAGGCCATTAGGCTGGGGAGCAGCGTCAAAAAGAACGGATCTTTGCCTGCTTAGCCCTCTCATCTGGGCTTTTCTCTTAGCAGTTAAGGCCACGCATTTCATGTAGGTCCCCTGCCCTAGATAATGACCTGGGAGACCTTAGAAATTCCCTTCTTTCCTGTCCAGGGGTAACCTTTTGCCTGGCATAGCCTATAGCTCCTGCTCAAGATACCTGAACAGAATAGCCCTCTTCCTTTTACTTCTTGGCTCCCTCAAACCTCACAGGGACCTAAATGGAAAATAGAATTTTGGGGTTAAAACTTTGGAGCCCAGTTCCTGCACTGGGGCATAGGGGAGCTAGAAAATCTCACCAAAGCCTCATCCATCTCCATCTCTCAGAATAGGACAGGCCATTCTTCCTCCTCAAATCCTTGATAGGTGCTGCTTTCTCTCTTTTGAGGCTTGTTCATGAATAACAGCTCATTTGAACTCCTTAGTCTATGAGCTGGGTATAATTGCCTTTATTTTACAGACAACAAAACTGAAGTTCAAAAAGTCGAAATGACTGTTCCAGGTCATAGTGCAAGTAAGTGGTGGAATTCAGAATTGAACAAGTTGCATGTTCTGCTGAAATGTCACCTTTGTTTTTCCACCATTTATTTTCATTGGGCAATGGGCATAAATTGTGAAATTATGTATACTCTTAGGGATATATTATCTTTCAGTCCTCAATAAGCTTTTTCACATCTTTTTTTCATTTGTTCTAGGAAAAATGTATAAAGAATGGCAAATAATTTTCATCTTGTGTGTGTGTGTGTGTGTGTGTGTGTGTGTGGTACCGGGGAGTGAACCCAGGAGTGCTCTACCATGAACTACATCACCAAACTCTTTTTATATTTTGAGACAGGGTCTAAGTTGCTGAGGCTGGCCTCCAATGTGTGAGTCTCCTGTCTCAGCCTCCTGAGTCACTGTAATTACAGGTGTGTGTTGCCACACCTGGCTAGGTTTTATGTCAGTGCTAGCTCCCTTTAATTGACAGCAACTGCTTGGGAAAGAGCAATGAAGAGTGTGAGGCCACATCTTGGTACAGCAGGAAAGAATACCATGATTGATTAGTAACGTATGCTATGAATGTCCCAGAGGGAAGGAGCAGCACATGCACTATTTCTTTGGCAATCATAATTCCTGCACTGGTCATTTTTCTGCTTCATCCTCAATACCCATTTTGCTCAATGTCTCTTATTCTTTCCCTTCCCTGCTAGAAGCTTCAATAAATCATGCATGAGGAAATTAGAAATGGTAATACTGCAATAGTCCAAGTTGCTATACAGATGTGAGGGAGAAAAGGGTGTTTTGTGAGATGAAAAGTAGTCTGAGCTAGAGGACCTCTGGATGGTGTGGGAGATTCATGAAGATGGAACCTCACCTGGAAGTGGTGTTTTTCCTTCTAGGAGCCCAAGGGGTATGTGTAACACTGCTAAGTTCACAGCAGGTTCAGAGACATCAGCAGGACTGTGAACCTCTTTGAGCATTCTGTGGATCTTTGGGTTGATATATAAGGAATGAGAGCCATTGGAACCATAGAATAATGAAAGATTGATGCAATCAGCACCTAAGACTGGAACTTAGAACTACACGGATGGAAAGACTGAGGATTCTCAAAACCTTAAAACTAGGTGCCATTAAACGTAGATGTGAAGAATAGGGGTCCTGTGGGGACCTGGAGAACGATTTTAATGCAGAATGAGGATGACAAATGAGGACCTTCTGGACAGAAACAGGGCAGAACTGTGTGTTTAGACACCTCTAGCCAAGGATCAGGAGGTTTCATCTTTCCTAAAGATGCCTTCCATCACCATTGTTATAATTACATTTGTTTTATATAAGCACATGCTTAACTGATTTTCACAGTATCTTATATTGAGTTCATTCCACAGCTTGCGTTTGTTTATTCTCAATTTTTTTTTGCAGCCATTATATGACTGCAAACATTGAATATTGCAGATAAGGTTCTAATATCCAGAAAGGGCACACCGATTACTCAGCTTGCCATGCAAAATACAATTGGAAGAGTGTTTTCTTCCTCATTCAAGGCCTTGGTAGAGAGACTATTTATGTTGCCGTTGAAGCAAGTATTAAAGACAAGGCCGTCAGTGTAGATAGGTAATCCGGGTCAGATCATGAAGATGGAGGCTGGTTTGGGTCTGGGAAGTTGAAGGCCACTTCTGAGAGATTGAAATATTAATGCCTCCAGAGTCCTTCCTCCACTCTTACCAAGATAACCTGCTCTTGCTCCAACCTGTTACTAAGGTAACCTGTCCCAGGAATTGTTCCTCCCTGCAGGAGTTGTAAATGTCATTAACTAATGCCTCCTGGATCACTCCATGTGGCCCTCCCCTGCCCATCTGCTTCTCACTTTTTGGTCATCCCACTGGCATCTCCTGGCCCTCATCACACAGGCAGACAGGAATGAGATAAGGGGGGAAAGGGCAGAAGAACAAAGGAAACCTAAGATGTCTAAAATGAGCAGGACATTCTCAGTTTTGGGGATACCAGGACACCAGCTATGGCCCCACCTGGGAGAAGTCTATATTACTATTTTTTAAATAAAACTTGCTTTCTAGGCTTGCCTCAGCATGCTTCTCTAATGTTCAAACTTCAACATTTGAGGAAGCAGAACTTGTCACTGGTAACCAGCAGTATCACCATCTCAGTCAAACGGATGCCAAGAGGTCAGTATTGTTTCTGATAAGGCAGCCAGCTCTTGAGTTAACAGACATGCAAAGGGTCTCTTCCTCCTGGTTGAGATTATCCAGACTTGCCTTGGCTTGCCCTTAAACTTAGCAGCACTTTATGAAATAGAAATTTCAGAAGTTTTGTCCTTTTGGAAAAGTAGACACTAGGAGACATTATACCTTGCTCTGAAATATGAAGCCTGTGGCCTTGGATCATAAGTAGTTTCTTCACATAAAGTGCCAACCAGCATAAGCAAATCTTGGAACTAATCTTCCCTTTGCCTACAAAATGATCAAACTGTAATTATCACACTTAAGGGGTAATTGTTCCAGTTGCAGCAGAATGGGATGCTTCAGCCCTCTTTGCTGACACAAATAGAATTGCTATAAAGATGGAACCCTGCTTCCAGAACAGTTTGCTTTGAACTAGTTCTTTTTATAGTGAATTTGGGGTCAGAGAAAGGTGCTGTGTGTGGGCAGGTCCCAAAGAGCCTGCTGACTTGTCAACCTCTGCAGCTGTCCTCTTCATGCCTGGGCTTTTTGGTACCCACTTGCAGTCACAAACCCGAACCCCAAAGTAGCCCTCACCTTGACCCAAGGCATTAGGACTTGAAACTATTCTTGTCAGATCCTTGTACTTGGACAAGAAGCTTAGATATACCACAGGGCAGATAAAATAGAGAATCTCACCTGAGATTCTTTCACGAGGGCAAGGCAAGAAAAATAACCCTTCATTAATAGGTTAACCAGTAGAGGAAGGGAGGAAGGAAAGAAAATTTCACATACTGAGCCACACTCTTTTTTTTAACAGGGCATTTTTTTTTTTCATGTCATTTTAGTTAGATAGGAGAGTACCAGGTCTCAAATTTCCAGCCTCTGATTGATATGTTGGTTACACAATTAGTTGCCTCATTGTATTGCAAATTTCATAATGGCAGAGACCCATTTATGTCATCAATTCCAGCATCTAGCTCAGGACTTGAAGCAGAATAAGTCTTAAATATAGCTTAGGTAAACTGAACTGCAGTGAAGACTATGGGTCTTAGTTTGGAGAATAACTTTGAAAGGTGCAAGGCCAGAGCAATCAAAGACCTTGTGAGAGGTCACACAGGGCTTGTATTAGAAATACCAGAATCTGTACTACCTGGCTAAGCAGAAAGCAGCTTATGAAAAAGCATTTATGGCTCCTAGAATTGCTGAGAGGACCGAAGAAACAGAATCTAAATTGAGTTTCCAGGAATGGCTCCCCCAGATCATACCGTGGGGTTGCTGTCTTTGCCAAAATCAGGAAGCTGCACTCTCAGGAAGCTGCTGCCACAGCTCTCAGCTCTGGAACTAAGTCAATTCAATGCTGATCTACATGAAATAATCGATGGCCCACGCTGTCTCTCTTTCCCATACTACTCACTTATGAATTTCAGCCTTATACTAGAACACTGATTAAAGAAACTAAATCACACAATCTAGTTGACAAGAAGTTTAAGAAATTGTGTTTTGAGTTTTGCAGCCTCTGTACAGAACACCAGAGTATGCTGGACAGGCTGTGTCTGCCACAGGAGGCTGCTAGGAATGTGGGATGATGTGGATTAGGCATGGGGAGTCACACTTTTTTGTAGTATAACAATTGTTTTCTCTGAGCCAGGAAAGGTGCAGAGACACAGTCCTGGCCTTGGGTACTGACTGTCCAAAGGAACAACATGGGAATAGTTAGAAGGAAACTTTTAACAACTGCCTCAGAACAGAACTAGCTCCAGAGGTTGGTGAGGACGATGCTTCAAATAGGAGTCAAGAAACACCCTGGGACTCTGTTACTGGAGGACCGGGCACAGGACCTGGCAGTGAGGGAAGCTGGGCCTACAAGTGTCAGACTTTACTTTTTAAGCAAAACTCATTCTTTTAAGGGCTCTTACAGCTGGAAGGGACTTCGAGGTTAGCTAGTCCAACTGTGATGGTTGCACACACACTTTCTCCTCCCGCACATCTCTGAAGAGTGGTGGAAATTATTTTTAGCTTTATCCAGATTTCCAGTTTGTTTTTTGTTTTCAGTTTCTTATTTTCCAGGTCAATACTCTGTGGCAGGTTGCCTCCCTGATAAAATATGCAAACAGGTGTATGAACAGAAAATTTAGTAACATCGAGTTTAAAAATGTTAATGAAATCAGGACACAAAGGAATCATAAAAGTTTGGTTCTCCCAGCAGCTTAATGTATCAGGTATTTAAAGCTGTGAACAAATACATGAGGCTGAGCTGTGAGTCCTCTCTGAAGGACATCAGAGGGGAAAGTAATCATCACAGGAAGAAAAGCCATAGAGCATACTGCTTAGGCGACAGGGAATGTGTATAAATGAGCTTCCTTTATAATAATGAGGTGCAAATTGCTCTTACTTCATTTACTGTGGCTCATTCATAACTGCAGAATCTCTGGGTCCAAATCTGAATCCACATCCAGGCTGTAAGTGTACTCTCCTCCTGACGGATGTAAGGGCAGTATACTGATGGCTGTAAAAAACTGGCTTTCTCAAGTGGCATGCCAACTCTGTAGGCTACCAGGGGTCATGAGGGTCTGCTGTTAGCCTCCTAGCCATTGAAGATAGTGTGAGAACAAGAGAATGAACAGGGTACTTATTCAAGAAAAATGTGATCATGAGGGAAAAACATGTAAACTCAGTTCCGGAGTCCAGGGAAAGTTGAAAGACAAGGCCTCACCTCAGGGAAAGAGAGCCATTATCAGTGGAGTTAGGCATAATGAAACCTGGAAAAGGTAGTACATTTAGAACCCAAGGTCCCAGGAGGACATTGTGACTCCTTACTCTGTTGTTATACCATTAAGTTGACCTTTCTCTGTTTCTTTTTGTAAGTATTTGGATTAGTTCAGATGCCATTAGGACATGGATGACTTTCCTCAGCTGAAGTTTCTGAGGCAGCTCTTTGATGAAGGGACTCTGCCGAAGTGTGGGCAGAGGCAAAAACAATACCAGGAAGCCATTATCAATGCTAGGGCTTGGAGTCTGGGTGAAAGTTAGAACTCTTTAAGGGCCACTGACTGGAAACTTGGTAATAAAGGAAGGCAAGCATTGCAAAACAGGAGTGTGGGAGAAAGAAATGTGGGAGAAATGAACATTGTGACCCTTCTCTCTTCCAATTTTCAGCCTCCTGCTAGTTACCATTGATGGATTCTGAACCCAGTGGGCAAGGGTTCCTGGAGATGTACTCACAGAGGTCAACCCCATGAGAGGACAGGGCAGACAGGAGGTGGAGGTGAGGGCAGAGAATGAACAGCACACCATTCTTGATTCTTCTCTATTTGCCAAACATTTGATTTTCTCCTTATTCTCCAATTAAATTCCTGAGAAAAATCGAATCAGTTTGGTTAATTGCCGTTGACCCTGTTTGCGTAGAGCTTTTTTTCTGCAGGTAGCTGGCCAGCCTCTGGACTGGCTGCCATGGAATAGTTGTTCTCTTGTTTTCAAACAGTTCTGGCCACAGGAGCCAAGCAGGTCTGGGGCTCAGAAGCTAACCTCTTCCCTTAGTAGGGAGTGTGAGCAGGGTAGTTGCCCTCAGAACTGGCTGCAATAAACTGAACTTGTCCACTACTGCGACAACTTTGCAGAGATACCAGCAGTGTGTAAAGGCCTAAATTATGGCCCCCAAGCACCAACCCCCTGATGGTTCGAAGGTGTTATGGTTAGAGACTTATTGATATCTTGTTGATTTTGAAACCATTGGGTGCTCTTGGCAACATTTTTTTTGGCTGCAGACAGAGCTTGGGTTACATGAGCTGACTTGGCACCTATGTTAGTCAGATTTTTATCCCTGTAACGAAAACACCTGACAAGAACAAGTTAGAGGAGGAAAAGTTTATTTTGAGTTCATGGTCAGCAGACTGCATGGCTCTGGGCCTGACATGAGGCAGAACACCATAGCAGACAGTTGTGGTGGAGGAAAGCTGCTCAGTTCAAGGCAGCCAGGAAGTAGAGGGAGGGCTAGAAGTTAGGGCTAGATAAAAATCCCCAAGGGTATACTCCTAGTGACCTATTTCCTCCAGCCACATCCCACCTGCTTACAGTTACCACACAGTAGTTCATTCAAATTATTAATACATCAAATAATGGATTAATCCACTGATGAGGTGAAGGCCCCATGATCTAAATTGCCTAAAAGCCCCACCTCTGAACCTTGTTGTATTGGGGACTTTGCTTTCAAAAGATAAAAACTTTGGAGGAACATTAAAGTTTCAAACAATATCTGACCAAGGCTGGGCAGTGCACATGTCCTTGGCACCTCAGGAACGTCTCAGAACTACCTTGGAGTTCTGTGTACAACACAGGTTTGGGATTGGTCAGCAAGTATATCTTCTTCTCCTCTCCTTCTCTCTTCCTCTGCCTCTCTTTTTCTGTCTTCCTCTTCCCTTCCTCCTCCTTCTCCTTTTTTATCCCCTAGTATTGGGGCTCAAGCCCAGGGTCACTGGGTACATCCCCAAACCTTTTTAAAATTTTTTTATTTTGAGACAGGATCTTGCTAAGTTGCTCAGGCTGGCCTCAAATTTGTGATCCTCTTGCCTCAGTCTCCTGAGAAGCTGGAATTATAGGTGTGCACTGCCATGATCAGTAAGCATATATACCCTTCTTCTTCAAGGATTCATTTTTTTTCCTCTTTGCATTTTTTTTCTTCTTTATTTATTACTTTTAGTGATATGCAATGCCAGGATGCACTCTGACATTATCACAAAGGTGTGGAATTCAACCGGCTCTAATTCAATTCCCAGAAGCCCCCATACTCTGCCTTCCCCCCTCCACTCCACTGATCCCTCTTCAATTCATTTACAGTTTACCTTCTTCTTTTCTTAATTGGTGTCCTGTGGATATACCTAATGCTGGGATTCACCATGCTACATCCATGCTAGCACATATATAAGTTTGGTCACATTAATTTCACTGTTCTTCCCTTTTCCCAACCCTTCTTCTTCCTCCTCAATCCTCTTCATCTACTGTTTTCTTTATTTTGATAAAATTCCTTCCCATTTTTTCCCCTGAATTCCCTATGTTTTCTCATTTCTCCCTTACAGAACCTCTGTAACTCAGTATTTCATTCCCACTGTACAGGTGAGAGATCTGAAGCTTAGAGAAGGATAACTTGTCAAGGTCTTACAGTTATGTACTGTCAGTTGGGATCACGCTTCAGGTCTCTCAGACATCTACCCAGCAAATGAATTAAAATAAAGCAAAGTGTTCTCCCAGAGCTGTGTGGGAAGAAATTCTTAACGGGATATTACCCTGTTTGTACTTTTAATATTTTTATTTTCTTCTGGTAAGAGCAGCACCAATATATAATTTCTACTAAAAGATATATTCCAAAATGAAAGTGGTCATGGCATTTTTTTACACGAATATCTGTGCATTCTTCACAAACTGGTATGTTTTACCAGGTTTCAGATATACTGGAGTAAAGTTTTTTTTTTTTTTTTTAAAGAATTGTTTTTGGGGGTCTGGGGATATAGCTCGGTTGTAGAGTATTTGCCTTGTATGCCAAGACACTGGGTTTGATTCTCAGCACCAAAAAAGAAAAAAAAATTGCTTTTGACACACTTTCTTTGGAAAAAATGCATTTTTCTTAATTTAAAAAATCCTTTTCATAAAATTCCTTAGTCGAAGCAAAGATTCACGGAACTGAATTTTCCTGTGGAGGTGTTAGATATTTCTGTACCTGCAGCCTCCTAGAGAAGACTAGTATGGACTACATCCCAGAAAAATCAACATGTATATTTACACTAAAGGAAAGGAAAGTAAAAATGACTCCACTATATTAATAAAACAAGTGTTACATTTTTGTGCCTTTTCTGAGTCTGTTTCTTTAAACCCTAGTTGCAATAAGTAAATGTATATGGATTTTTATGACATTTTTAGAGAATATATTAACTATTAACTGTTTAATATAAATTTTATATTGTCATTTCGTCACAGGGTCACAGACTTTTGAACCATTATATTGAACAACATAGCTTGAATTGTTAAAAATCTTTCTTATTTTTGTCCATTTTGGTGTTCTATTATAAGTAATATAAAATGTTCATATTTTGCAAAAGGTAAACTTCCAGAACTGACTTTATTGGATCAAAGCATATAAACAATTTTTTGGGGGGGGGGTGCTAGAGATTGAACCCAGGGGAACTTAACCACTAAGTCATTTTTATTTAACCCCAGCCCTTTTTATTTA
The DNA here is from genome assembly GCF_902686455.1 of Sciurus vulgaris. NCBI lineage: Eukaryota > Metazoa > Chordata > Mammalia > Rodentia > Sciuridae > Sciurus > Sciurus vulgaris. Next base: position 80,621,546 of record NC_136472.1, read on the forward strand.
TTATTTTGATACAGGGTGTCACTAAATTACTTAGAGCCTTGATAAATTGTTGAGGTTAGCTTTGAACTTGTGGTCCTCCTGCCTCAGCCTCCCAAGTTGCTGGAATTACAGGTATGCTCCACCATGCCTGGCAATATATACTTATGATTGCTCTTTGGAAATTTTGTCAACTTGTTTTCCAAATAAAATGGATAAATTTATCCTGGCCTTTGTACTTTTTTTTTTTTTTTAAAGATAATAACAAATTTATTGAGTGCTTACTGTGCACCTAGCTCTATTTTAAATATTTTCTTTTTAAAAGATTTTTAGAATTTGTTCTAATTAGTTGTACATGACAGTAGAATGCATTTAGACATTTTGATAGATCAAAATGGAGTGTAATTTCTCATTTTTCTGGTTATGCAAATTGTAGGATCACATCGGCTATGCACACATACATGAGGTAATAATGTCTGTCTCACTCTACTGTCCTTCCTACCCCATACCTCTTCCTCTCCCTTCACTCCCCTCTACCTAATCTAAAGTAGCTCTATTCTTCCCTATTCACCCCACACCCGCACCCCAGCCCTCACCTGTCTATTGTGAATTAACATCTGCATGTTTGAGAAAACATTTGGCCTTTGTTTTTTTTTTGGGTTTGGCTTATTTCACTTAGCGTGAGATTCTCTAACTCCATCCATTTACCAGCAAATGCCATAATTTCATTCTCGAAAACTTGGAGTGGAATCACCATTTGACCCAGTCATCCCAACCCTCAGTTTATACCCAAAGGACTTAAAATCAGCATACTACAGTGATGTAGTCACATCAATGTTTATAGCAGCTCAACTCACAATAGCTAAACCAACCTAGGTGCCCTTCAACAGATAAATGGACAAATAAAATGTGGTATATATATCACATTTATATATGTGATGGAATATTACTCAGCCTTTATACTTTTGAATACACTAGTTCTCCTTTACTTCCACCAGCACTGGATGTTGTCATGACAAGCTTATTTTTTCTCACTTTATATATAGACTGGTATCTTGTTATGATTTTTAGTCTTTATTTCTTTGATTATTAACGAGTCTACTTCTTTAGCTGTTTTGTTTTTTTCACTAGCTGCTATTCCTCTTGTATGTATTTTGAATTTATATTCATTCTCCAGTTGTCAATTGGGCTCTTAAATTTTTTTCTTCTTAATTTTAGATGCAATATAGGGTATAGAATTTCTTTTTACTTTTTTTTTTTTTTTAATTTTTTATTTTTTTGCGGTGCTGGGGATCGAACCCAGGGCCTTGTGCTTACAAGGCAAGCACTCTACCGACTGAGCTATCTCCCCAGCCCTAGAATTTCTTTTTATTTCCAAAATTAGAGAGTATAGTCTTTCCTATAAGACAGAATGAAGATTTTTCATAACCTGTCGTTTTTTCTTTCTATATTGACCCTTAAGTAGTATGCTATCACTTTAAGACATTTTCATAAATACTATTTTTTCAATGACCCATCAATCACAGAGCACTTATATAATTGTATAAACATCATCCTAATTACATATTAGAAATATATTTTAACCTCATCCATGGATTCAAAATACTTTAAAGTGGATACAGAAATATTTATTAACTGATTTAAGAAAAAATACTACTTATTAAACATAGGCACTGTTGCCTAAAGAGTTCAGTCATGACAAGGTTTTGATCAACAATGGACTGCATACATGATGGATATCCCACAACATTACCATGGATCTGAGTCATCATGCATTTTATATACTCCAGCTCTCTTATGGGGAAAACTAATTTTTTGTGGGGCATAAAGAGGTTTATTCTATTTTATTTACTAATGAGTATTTGATATAAAAAAGACATTTCAAATGAAAGTTTTCAACAAAGATAACGGAGTTCATGAGGTATCAAAAACTCGTAAAATAGGATTGAAAGAACTGTGGAGTTTGATCTGAATAACACATGGGGGAGAGGACTACATCCTTTAACAATATTAAGGGCTGCTCTATAAAGAGAAATGGGACTTATTCTGTACAATGGTAGATGGCATAACCAGGGTAAGTGATGGGAAACTGCAGGAAGTGACTGATATGTGATATTTATGGCTCATGCTGTTTATGCCAGGCCATGTGTCAGATTTTCATTAATTGTCACTACTTTATGGGAAGAATCATTCCAGTGAGGTTAAGGGTCCTACTCACAGTCATGTAGATAGCTGAGGCAAGAGCCAGGCTTGAGCCCAGGTCTGGGATGGACAGCAGAGCCCATGATCTTTCCCTGGACTTCATGAGGAAGGTTGGTCACTTGCAGCATCAGGCCTCATTTTCTTCCTTATACCAAAGTTGGATCAAAGGTTCCAGATCCATTCCAACTTGAGTGGGTGAAGTTACATGCTGGTGGGGGACTTATAGGTTTTGATCAATCCTGGTGGTCAAAGAGAAAGTCAGGACTGGAAGAGGTTCTCGGGATCTCTATTGAATGCTCTGTTAAAGAATGTTACTTTTCATAGCGGCTCAATTCACAATAGCCAGACTATGGAACCAACCTAGATGCCCTTCAATTGATGAATGGATAAAGAAACTGTGGTATATATATATATATATATATATATATATATATATATATATATATATATATAGTATATATATGGAATATTACTCAGCTATAAAGAATGATAAAATTATGGCATTTGCAGGCAAATGGATGAAATTGGAGAATATCATGTTAAGTGAGATAAGCCAATCTCAAAAATCCAAAAGAGGAATGATCTCACTGATAAGTGGATGATGACACTTAATGGGGGGTGGGAGGGGGACAAGAATGGAGGAAGGCGGGACTGTATAGAGGGAAGAGAGAGGTGGGAGGGGTGGGGGGGAAGGAAAAAATAATGGAATGAATCAAACATCATTATTCTATGTAAATTTATGAGTATGCAAATGGTATGCTGTTACTCCATGTACAAACAGAAACAACATGTATCCCATTTGTTTACAATAAAAATAACTTAAAAAAAAAAAAGAATGTTACTTTTCTTTCCAGGTATTCCCTGTTAGTTTCCCCTAAACCCTGAGGTAGTTGCCATGTAAGGGAAAGGTCTTTTTACTCATGAAGTATACCATTTGAGGGAGAGTTCTTATCTTCAGTTTACATGAAACATTAGAATTGCTTTTAAGTACAGGGAAACTCAATCCTCCCACCAGCCATGGCCTTTCTGGAATCATTCAAGTGAACTGGGTACTTCTGGTGGAGAAAGTGTGGTGTAGTGCTTATGCAGAAACTTGATTAAAAACAAATAAACAAAAGCCATCTCTGAGTGTGGAGTAGGGATGGGAAGGGAAACGATCCACACAGGGCAATTTCAAGCTGGAGTATAGAAGAAACTAACGGGAGAGATTACTCAAATATCTGAACAACCTTTGGTTTTCTTACATTTACTATGAGGGTCATACCATTGTTTTCTGATTCCAAGATTTATTTTCTTTTAAACGTTATCAGCTCTGAAATTGGGATAAATAGATTAAACAAACTCAAGATTTTTCTTCCTTACTGGTACATAAATAAATGGTACTTCTTATAACCAGAGCTGCCTTATCCAAGGCTGCATGATTTACGGTGAGATAATATCTGCTTGTACTTTCACACAGAGGGTGAGACTTACAATAAATATTAAATATATTATATGTAATCTCATGAGTATGGTGAATTTTGTTCCTTTCACTTTATTTTTTTGCAAAATGTAGTCCAGAAGAGAAAGCCAGTTGTTATTAATGCTTTGAAAATAAAGAGGAAATACAGAAGGGATTTTTAGCTGGGAAATAAAATTTTACAAAAAAATAATTATAAGCAAAGGTGACATTTGTAACTTCAAGATTTGAAAAGATCTTTGAGTTTATTCTGCATTTTTTTGAATTCCATAAAAAATTCAGCTGGGGCCATTACCTCTAATCCCAGTGACTGAGGAGGCCAAGGCAGGAATATTGTAAGTTCAAGGACAGACTGAGCAATTTAGCCAGAACCTGTTTAAAAATAAAAAATTAAAAGGGCTGGGAAGTAGCTCAGTGATAGAGTGCCCTGGGTTTAATCCCTAGTAAGGGGGAAAAAAATTCAGCTGGAATTGTCCTTGGAAATGAATGGAATTTAAGGTTGTAAATCACATTTATATCTTGATAATATTGAAATTTTCAATTCAAAATACAGAGTGTCTTAACCTTCTTATTTTTCATTAATATTTCATTTTAATATTTCATAGTATTATTGTCTTATTCATACTATTCTCAAACTTATTTCTAGGTATTTTATTGCTCTTTGTTTTTATTGTTATTAAATTTCATTTATTCCTAAAGGTTTGGTAGTTCTCCTTGCAAAACTGTCTGGACAGGGTATCTTTTGAAAGGAAATATTCAGAGATTCTTCTCAATATTTTTTCCAGTCAAGGGTGGAAATATTCACAAATCTTACTTTCTTTGAGTCATTTTTGGCAATTGCATCTTTTAACAGAATACTTCCTTCAATGTAGATTTTCAATTTTTTTAGAAAAAGCATTCTTCTTTCATAATTTTAAATAATCTCCTCTGTAGTCATAGTTATATCTCTATGTTTGTCTTAATGCTACTTTTTGGGCTCATTTTTTTTTCTTGATTAGACTTATTAGAGATTTCTTATTAGTTCTCTCCAGGAATTGGATTTTGGTTTTTATTAATTACCTTTCTGATTTTTTTACTGTATTAATTTCTGTCTTTTACTTCTTCATAGGTTTATTTATTATCATTCCCCCTTCATCTAGCTGCTATTTTGTTTTTTAATAAATGCACTTGAGGTGTAGATTTTGTTTTCTGACCCTGTATCAGAAGCTTCCAACCAGTTTGGATATTTAGTATTTTTCACTGTTTTTATTTTAAAAATAGTTTGTAATTTAAATTTTCTTCCTCTTTAATCTAAGAGTAATTTAAAAGGATTTACAAATTACTCCCTCAGCATGTATTTGTTTTGATCTAGTTTTATTTACTTCAGGTCTTTTATTGTTTCTTTTTTTTTTCTCTTTGAAAGTGTCCTCTCTTCGATTATCTCTAAGTGTAGTAATTAAACTGAGTGGGGAGTTTCTTCTGCTTGCTTTTTAGATATTCTTGTTATTTGGATTTAGTCCTTAATCTTTAAGGGTTTTGCTTCACTCAAATGCTGTGATGCTTGATTACGGTTTGTCTTCATACAGGGCAGTTGGTATTGTGGGGGTCTTTGAATGCATATTACATTTTCTGCTTTTGTGACTGTGTGGCAGAGAGAGGCAGAAAGCGCTACTTATTACTCACAGGCTCATACTTGTAGCTTGCCTGCTGAGCATAGGGCTCTCGGTCCACCCCCATCACACCCTCACTCTCACTGGTAAACTGTTAACTGCAGTCTTTTAGGAGAAAGAGGATGTGGCAGGACTCAAACACTACTGGACACTGAAGTCTTAATTAAGTACTCATAGTCCTTTCTACCCTTTAAATAGTTTGACTCCTAGCTTGCTGCTCTCCTCGAAGTATCCCTAGTAATCGTATCCACCAGGATGATACCATTTGTTTTCTATCCTTCAGGAATTTTCCAAAAGTTCTGATTTGCTCATGAGTAGTCTTTGTGTCTTTGAGCAGACTCCATGTGTGGGTTACTATGATGGGTAGAATAATTGATCCCAAAGAGAATCACATTCTAATTTCTGGAACCTATGACTATGTTACATTATATGGAAAAAGGGTCTTCACAGATGTGAGTAGGTGAAGGATTTTGAAATAAAGAGATTTTGAATTATCCATGTGGACCTGAGACTACTTATAAGGGACAGAGTGAGGCAGGAGAAACCGAGTCAGCAAAGGCTATGACACGGGAAGCTGAGGTCAAAGTGATGTGATTCTGGCTTTGAAGATGGACTGTGTGAGTGGCCTCTAGAAACTGGCCAGGGCAAAGAAATGCATTTTCCCTAGATCCTGTAGAAGGAACATGGTCTTTGATTTTAGTCCAGTGAGACCTATTTGGGACTTCTGACCTGTAGACTATGAAATAATACATTGTACTCTTTTAAGCCATTAAATTTGTGGCAATTTGGTACAGAGCACTAAGAAATTAATGTACTTTTTATATGAACTCTTCTTACCCTTAATCTATTTTAAAAATAAGGAAACTAAGATTCAGAGATGTTGAATAATTTGTGTAAGGTCAAACAGCTGGTAGATGGTAGAGAATTGAGATTTGAACCTCGATGGCCTGGCTCCTGTATCTGGTGCCTACCTACTATATCACCTTTTATGTTAATTAGTTTAATTTTCTTTTAAAAATATCCTTCCTGTGGTTTTATAGGACTTTAAGGCAGAGATCTAATATTTTGGTTTCATTTTGATGTTTCCTTATGTATCCCAAAATTCTGTTGTACAAGTCATTTAATATAGAGTTTGGAAATGAAGCTAATTTATTCTTAGTGTTGCTGCTTACTAGTTGAGTGATGTGGAAGTTATTTAATAAAGCATCAGTGTTCTCAGTTTAAAACTGGGATAGTAATAGTACTTACTATTGGATTATTTTAAAGTATTTTAAAGACTTGATACAGAGTAAAGAAGGTAATTATTGAAGTATAACATAGCTAATAATAATAATGACATTATTAATGCTAATAATATAACTTTATTAGAATTATTTTTATTTACCACAAATGTATGTTTCAGACCCTCCCAGTCCAGTTCACATGCCAAAGTTAAAACAGTAGGAAGGAGGAAGAGACCTGTTTGACTCAATCCCCTCTTATCAGCTTCTGGAATATTAGTGGTGCCAGGTTGGGGTCCTGTCATTTAGAAAGAAATCTGGCAGCAATCTCACTCTGATGTCATTTTCCAACATTTACAACAGAGACAAATGACACTTATCCAAAGAGAAATACTAGATTAGGCAACACACCAATTCACAGAATTCATTCAGCTCTTTCTGTTCTTTTCTAAGGAGTTGTGTCCCTATCTGCCTTCTAAAGGCAGAGCCTGGACAGGCCAGCCTGTGTCTGCAGAATTCTCTGCTAGTGGACCCCTGCCTAGGACCTAGGATGCACTGTAAGTGAAGATGGGGGGCTGTTTCTGCAATTAATTAATGTACCTGTAGTTCATTCCCCTTCTAATTTTGGGTTCAACAAGGCAGCCATATGGGGAAAGAGAGAGGCAGAGGAAGCTGTTGATGTCAGAGTTCTGCCACCTCCCTGCCCCTCCCTGCCTGTTCTGCTGTACTGAGGGAGAGGCGTGTGTAGCTGGCAGCTGAGAGGGAGCAGCAGTCAGAGCTGTCTTCCTTACAGGGTACCTGCAGTCTTAGCTTTTCTATTCTGTATACTGTCCAAAGCTTATCTTCCATAGCATCTAGAAGGGCAGTGGGGCATAGGTGAGGGGGGCCTTCTGTTTTTCAAAAAGTCCATGTATTTTATTACAAATGTATTGCTTCCATTGAAATAAAAAGTTTGGAAATGTATAGAATTCCAAATGAAATTATTCTCTAATTTTATGCCCTAAAGAAAATCACTGACAACGGTCTGGTGTAATTTTTTTTTCCATCATACTGCACCTTGCTTTTTTCACTTGTTTTTTATTTCTTGACATCTTTTCAAATTAGTACATTCTATAGTTTGGGTATTGTGATGGGGTGACAGATCTGACTCCATGAGAATGTTATAGGCCGGACTCTAAGGGGAATGACTAAACAGACTCCATTCTGCTCTGAGACTCCATGTTATGTAGGAAATAAGCTTCTCCCATGGGAACACCCTGCCTCTGTGCCCATCATCAGTTACTTGGTGTGACATGTTTAATAATATACAATGGCAACTCCTATGTAATAAAAAAATTGCTCTCTTTTGATTCCTGTTGCTCCTAAACAATTACCATGTAAACAGTAATTGTGTGGATTTTAGCAACCATTCTTTAATTTGTACCTAGATTAGGGTCATTTTGACCCATTCCCCCTCTGTCAATGATCTCATGATGTTAATGTGTATTTTCGAATCATAGCAACAGACACTTATGATTAATGTGATTTTGGGTATAAGAACCCCTACAACCCTGTGGTCGGGGCTGTTCTCTCAATAACCATTTTTGGGGGCATTGTGTGAGACAGTCAGCTGGGCAGCTTAATAAAGACTCTCAAAATTGGACTTCTCAGTGGTGATCGGTCTGTTCTTAAGTTGCGCCCCATAACAGGTATGTCTTGAGTTTGTCCCCAAGTCTTCATGTTTTGGAAGCTTGGTCCCAATATGGCGGTATTGAGAAGTGGTGGACTTTTAAGAGGTGGAGCCTGTGAGAAGTAATTAGGTTACCCAAGGCACTGCCCTCCGAAGGAATTGATGTAGTTCTCAGGGGACCCTGGTTAATTTTCCAAGAGAGAGTTGTTATAAAAGAATAAGCTTGGTCCCACTTTGATCTCTCTGGCTTCCTGTCTCCCTGTGTGATCCCTCCTTTTTGAACTCACTTTTGTCACAATTCCTTCTGTCATGGGGATCTAGCCAGAGCCAGTATTATGCTGTTGGACTTTCAGCCTCCCAAACTGTGAGTTAAATAAACTTTTCTTATTTATAATGTACCCATCCTCAAGAATTTCATTATAGTAATGGAAAATGAACTAACACATATAGGTCTATTTCATACTTCTTGGTACCTAGTCAATTTTGTGTAACTGTAAAAAATAACTGACATAAACAATTTATAGAGGAAAAGTTATTTAAACTTATAGTTTTGGAGGTTTTAGTCCTTATTCGATTGGCCCTATTGCTTTTGGACCTGCAGTGAGGCAGTACATTTTGACAGGAGCACATGGTGGAGAAAGTGCACAACTTTTGGCAACCAGGAAGCAAAAAGAGAGACAGGAAGAGGTCAGGGCCCCAATATCCTCTTCAAGGGCACACCCCCAATTTCCTAACTTCCTTCCACTAAGCCCTACCTCTGAAAGTTCTACCATCTCCCAATAACCAAGTTTAGGACCAAGCCTTTAATACATGGGTCTTTGGGCAGACATTCCAGATCCAAACTATTGTAGTAACTAAATAGTATTATATTGTATAGGCATCCCAGTATTCATTTAACTTGTGCTTCTATTAATGGAACTTAAGTTTTATCTGATTTTTTTTTGTTATTATAAACAAAGTTGAACTGAATATTCTTAAGATGATGGGAACATGACTGGGGACATTTGCATTGCCTGAGTCAATAGTTTCTGAGCTCTCCAGAGATTTGGATTACCTTTAATAGCTCTTTCAGGTGCAGGTCAACACACTTTGTGTGCCTAGAACAGATACTATAGTGGGCATGGGTTATTCAAGGATTTCTAAGATGACTAACACTCCATACTCATCTTAGAGGAGTGGGAAGGAGACGAAAGACAAGTAAACAAAAGTTAAACCTTATCAGGATATAAATAAAATGTTGAGAGATCATGGTGGAGAGAGTAACTCCCTTACTTTGGGGCCTTTGAAGAAGATTCTCAGAGGAAGTAGGTCTTGAAAAATAGGTAGATCTCTTGGTGAAGGAATAGGGAAGGGTGCTTTAGGCAGAGGGGTTAACATGACCAAAGGCCCAGTGGTGGGAAATTCATGTGCTCTTTGGAAATGCTCCCAGTTATCTATAAGAAGATTGGGAAGAGAGGTAAGAAATCAGTTGGGAGATATGGGCAAGTATCTTGGATGCCCTAGGGAGAGGGAAATGTTCAGATTAGATGTAGAAAATGCTAGAAGGCAGAGAGCCTGGAGTTGGGGAAAGTGCTTAAGAGGTTGTGTAGAAGTTCAGGCAGAGGTGATAAAGGATGGGATCAGAATGATAGTGCTATGTGCAGGGAGAGTGGGGGGTTTGAACCCTATTTGATATGGTATCTCAGAAACATTCTGTATTTGTCAGAATTAGACCTAGAGATCATCATTTTGGGCAAATTTATTACATTGGAAGGCTAAAATATGATTGAGATTTTCTTTTGTTTTGCAACAAGAAATCCTTCTTCTGGGAAAAATCCCCAATCTGACATTGTCTTAGGGAATGAGCAACAGAACTGCTGGGGCTGGCTCAACTGAAAATTGCTGTCTCAGGACCAGAGTGGCTTGTGCTTTTACTGGGCCAGAGTTAGACCTTTATTGGGCTATAATTCTATTCTTAATTAGACCCAGGCTACAGGGACATTGGAGAAGATGCAGGGGATAAAACTAAAGATGTAGACAGTGGGCCTTTTGAAAGACAAAACCAGAAATTAGCAGGAACAAATAGTGATTCATTCATTCATCAAACCTGTTTGAGAATTTATCCCGTGCGTAGCAGAGTGCTGACTATGGAAGATATAAAGTTCACATCTCCCAGAAGCATCTGGTTTAGGACCACAGGCAAAAAGAGCCTGCATATGTATTGGTTCCTCAAATTTAGTGTACAATAAAAGGATGGAGTTGGAGATGTTTGTCCTTGGAACTCCCCTATTCTATCCTTTTCTTCATCGTGCCCTGCCTCATACTTCCCTGTGATAGCAAATTTGTGTACCATTCTTGTTCTCAGCTGGCTGCCAGCTCATCCCCATTAAAGCAACAACTGATGATCAGAGCATTTCTAATAATAGCTTAAGGCATGATCCATCCTGAGCTTTCATTTAAAATATGTTTGGAGAGCGGAGAAAGCCTGCAAAAAAGCTGGTTGAAGTTCTGGTCCCAGCCTGCCTGCTCACTAGTTGTGTGACTTTGGAAAAATCATTTAGCCCTTCTGAGCCTCATTAATTATAATTTTTATTCTGCCTTCCTCGTGAGATGGTTGGAAGGCTCAGTAGGATGTAGATGTGCTTAGAAAATGTGAAAGCAAGAGTCTATAATTACTCCCTGTATTCTCTGTTGCTCAGAGACAGGGACCTCGATGATTATTACTGCAGGGAGCTCACAATTTGTGGGCTGTTTCTTTTTTAGCCCCTGTCTCAAGGGAGTGAACATCCCATACCTTGGTTCATCATCGACCATTGAAAGGTGATAGATTTGGGGTCAGTAGAATTGAACTGATTTTCCTCAAGAAGATATTTTGTGTGAAGGAAAAGGTGAGTGAGATCGAAGGAGGAATCACTGAAGATTTCTACTTATGTGGCAGGATCTGAGTTACAAGTTGTTAACTACATCAGGAGAGACAAGGTTAAATATAGGGAAGAATAAACCTGGATTAATTGGCGGGGAGACATTGGACTGTGTGACTTTGGCACTTTATGAACTTGAGTGTTGCACCTTCCAACCAACTGTGTGAGTTCAGGTGAAGTCAGAATTAATGACAGGCAGTTAGGATAGATAGGTGATTGGGTTGAATGGAGAAAATGGAGGCCAGTTTGGGAATTTGGAGACCGCCCCTGGGAGATTGGACTGTCAGTGTCTCCAGAGTCCTTTGATCACCAAGATTACCTGCCTATCCTACCCCTCCGCAAAGGCTGCAGACATGGAATTGCTAATTAATGCCCCCTGGGCTGCTACCTGTCTAGATCACTCCATTTGGCCCTCCCCTTGCCCATCTGTTGTCCACCTTTTGTCCATCCCACAGGCATCTCCTGGGCCTAGTCCTGTAGGCAGGAAGGAGAGAGATAAGCAGGGAGAGAGCAGAAGAACAAAGGAAACTTTAGTCTATAAAAAGGGCTGGGCCCTCTCACTTCTGGGAATACCAGAATAAGACTGTGTTACTACCTTTAAATAAAAACTGTTTTATATGCTTGCCTCGGCGAGCTTCTCTAATGTTTAAACTTCAACGTTTGAGGAAGCAGATCTCGCCACCAATAACCAGCGGTATCACAGGTAGGTTACAGGGTTGATTTGTTATCATTTACTATGTCATCAAGGTTCTGTAATTCAGTAAGTCTGGAGTGGGGTGAGATTCTTTAGTTCCAACAAGTTCCAAGTTGCTATTGAGGGTGTTGGTCTGGGCACCATACTTTTGAGAAGGAAGAAAAACAAACTGCTCAGGATCCCAAAGTGCATAATAAGTAGATCCTGAAAGCCTAGTCTCTTGGCATTATCTAGTGACCTCTAAGGTTTTGTGTTGTGGTGTTGAAAATACATGGTTGGGGCTGTAGTCCAGAGGTAGAGCACATGCCTACTATGTACAAGGCCATGAATTCAATCTCCAGCATTGCAGACAAACAACCCCCTGCAAACCAAACCAAACCAAACCAAACCAAACCAAACCAAACCAAACCAAACCAAACCAAACCAAACCAAACCAAACCATGTTTTCCCTTTGTCTGATGGGACAGACATCTGGACTTGAGACTGGCTCTGACAGCTCTGCCTCTTGATCAAGCACTTTTCACTCCCTGAGCCTCAGTTTCTCTTGGAGTTCAATTACATGACTTTTAAGATTTTTTTTTTGATATCATGATGAATTATGAGGAGAAATGTCGGGAGATGGGTTGGACTCCTGGATGGAAAAATGTTTCTGTGGGAGGAAAATTGAAATGAGTCACCTCAGATCATTTCTAGGAGAGCTTTCTTTCCAGGATCCGTAGACCATTTTATCTCTGTGAAAGAAAATGATTAATCCCCTCTCTAGTGTATTGATTTTCTAAAGGACAGTGAATTAGCACCAGAAACCTGGGGACCTGCCAGGACAGATGCTCCAGGCTATCATTTAAACACTAGGAGGGGAGTGGCTGTTGGCTGCCTGTCAATCCTGGACTTGCCACCCTGTCTGAGAAGGTAGAGCTTTTCTCCTCACCTACCACCCTAGGGCAGGACACCTCATTTTACATCTCAAGATGAATTCGCTGGAGAATATAGTAATGTTCAAGTTTTCAAAACTCTAAGGTGAAGAGCAAGGTGGTGCTTTGTTGCTTTAAAAAAATGTTTTATTAGTGCTTTACAGTTATACATAATATTGGGGCTCCTTTTGACATAATCATATATACATGGAATATAATTTGCTCCATCTTGCTCCCCTGCTCCCTTCCCCTGTTCTTTTCCTCTGCTCCTCTTGTTCTGTGATGGGCTGACAGATCTGACTCTATGAGAATGTTATAGGCCAGACTCTAAGGGAAATGACTGGACAGACTCCATTTTGCTCTGAGACTCCATGTTATGTAGGAAATAAGCTTCTCCCATGGGAACACCCTGCCTCTGTACCCATCATCAGTTACTTAGTGTGACATGTTTAACAATACAGAATGACAATTCCTATGTAAAGAAAAATTGCTCTCTTTTGATTCCTATTGCTCCTAAACAATGTACCATGTGAACAGTGATTGTGTGGATGTTAGCAACCATTCTTTAGTTTGTACCTAGGTAAGGGTCATTTTGACCCACTTCTCCCTCTGTCGATGATCTCATGATGTTAGTTTGTAATTTCGAATCATAGCAACAGACACTTATGATTAATGTAATTTTTGGTATAAGAACCCCTAAAACCCTGTGGTCGGGGCTGTTCTCCCAATAGCCATTTTTTGGGGCATTGTGTGAGACAGTCAGCCAGCCGGCTTAATAAAGACTCTCAAATTTGGACTTCTCAGTGGTGACCGGTCTGTTCTTAAGTTGTGCCCCATAATAGTTCTTCTTCTACTTATTTATAGTTTTTTAAATTGGTGCTTTATAAATATACATAGAAGTGAAATTCACTGGTATATTCGTATATGCACATAGCATAATTTGGCTAATTTCATTTTGTAGTTCCTCCTTTTTCCCATTCCTCCTACTTCCCCCTCTATCCCTTTCTTTACTCCACCAATCTCCTTTCTGTTTTCATGGAAACCCCACCCCTGCTTGTTCCCCTTTATTTTGCTCTAGCTTCTGTGTATGAGAGAAAACATTTGACCATTGACTTTCTGAGTGTGGCATATTTCATTGATCAAATAGGGGATTAATATCCTAAATATGTAAAGACTCAAAAAACTTAACAGCCCAAAACCAAATAACCCAATTAATAAATGAGCAAGAGGTTGTGCTTTTAAAGGAATCAATAATGACCCAAACAGAGAAATTTTTTGTCTAATTTATTCCTCACTAGCGATACCTGGGGAGGTAAGGTTGACTCTCTGGGACTGAAGCCAGAGGAGGAAAGGTATTTATCTCAGGAAAGATGCTAATAATTAAAGAGAGTAAATGACACTGACAAGTGCCACTACTCTTTTTCATTTCAGTCAATACATAGAGCTATCCTATGCAGGTAGATATTATTAAACCCATTAAGAAACAGAGGCTCAGAGGTCAGGCTGCTTTTCCCAGGTAACTTAGCTTTGTTGAGTAGGATTTAAGTCTATGTCTGGTGACTGCAAAGCCCCTTTTCCTTTCATTCTGCTACACTGCTTATCCTACAAAACATTTCCAAGAAAGGAGCTGAGGGTCACAGTGGAGAAGGCATTTGTTTTTATGTTTTAGAGAGATGACCTTGGACCCGAGATGACCTTGGAAACAAGATACAGTCACAGGAATAGAGAGGTAAGGAGTAAAAGTGAAAATTAGATGTGGGAGTCCAGGGCTGTGACTGTGAATGGGACCAGGAAACCCAGAACTCTGACCAAACACTCTTGATGGTAAGGGTACTGCTTGCCCAGGAGGTAGCAGGGAGTTTCTTGGCTTAGTGTGAGCTTTTGCTTTTTGGTTCTAGATAAAAACTAAAACTTTCCTTAATTTAATTCATCCTGTAAGAGGAAACTCTGGTTTCATTTTAGCCCCATGTTACATCCACAGAATTCCTTTTCTGTAGTTGATTTCCTTCTAACTTTTCATGTCTTTTCCTTCATCTGATCATCAGGATGAAATATAGGCCCCTTGGAGAATGTGGGTGCCTGTCTCCCTGAGATGAGCACAGGTTAATGGCAAGAGACATGCACTCCATCTCTCCCGGGCAGAGCTGACCTAGTTGGATAGATTCACTCAGTCAGATTTTTCACAGTTCACTGCATCAGGGTCAGGGATAAGTTTGGACATGTGAAAACTCTGATTCAGAGAAACGAACGCATAAGTATAAAATCCATTCACCATTTATTCTGCAAGTATAATTGCATCTCTAGCATTACCCAGTACTATGCTAGGCATGGGACAGGGAGGCAGGGAGCAAAAAGAACACAAAAAACTAGATTAGTCCATGCCAAGGAGAACCTTCCTACTCAGCTGAAAACTTTAGTATGAGAAAAATGGAGAGGATGTTTGAGGTTGAGAGGATCAAATTTAATGGCTTTATAATTAGATGTCCCTTATATGCCAGGTACTGTGCTTGGTATTGGGTAAACCAAACAGATATAATTATTCTCCTTAAGGAGACTAAGTCTAAAAGGAAATGTTCACAAATAAGTAGAAAAGGTCTTTGCAAATCTTCACTGGGTGTTTGCTAAGTGATGGTCACTACACAGGGCTTTGTCTTTTGAGTCAAAAGTAAAAAGATGAATAAAGACAAGACCACATATATGACATCCACGTAAATAAATACATTTTAATGTGTATATGAAATGTGATTGATAGAAGTATGAACCAAGCATCATGGGAACTCAGAGAAAGGAGAGTGTAATTCTGTATTGTAGGAGGTGTGGGTGGCAATGGTGGGCGTGGTGAGGGAGGAAGGGAAATTTGGGATGTAATGATGGAGGAGTGGACATTTTTGAGATGGACAAGATATTGCTAGCAGAGAGAGTAGCATGTGGATTGTCATGGGTGCTTAGTACCTGTAAGTAATTGTCCAGGTTGGGATAAGTAAATTTCGATTAGACTGGGGAGGAAGTTTTAGTGGCTGATTGCCCTGCATGGTGACCACAGTTAATAATAATATAGTGCATATTTCAAAATTGCAGAAATATTTTTGTAACATCCACACATATACAATGATAAATTGGTTAGATAGGCATGTTAATTAACTTGCTTAAATCCTAGTAGAATGTGTACATAGATCAAAACATCACATTGTACCTCTTAGATATACATAACTATTACAATATTTGTCAATTAAAATTTTTCAAAAAATTAAATGAGGGGAGATGGAATTGGATAGGTAAGGAGGAGCTAGATCATGAAGAGTCTTTGTAGACCATACTTTAGGGAGTTTGCATTTTATCTAAGAAACAATGAAGAATTTCTCAAACACATTCAGTTGGGAAATAAGTTTAATGGTTTTGAAAAGAAACAGGAGTATTAGATTCAAGACAAGGAGACTGTTGGGGAGATTTTAACAATTCGGGTTAGAGACAAAATTTAGCAGTAACACAGGGATGAAGAGGAGGGGATCTAAGCCTAGAAATATTTTGGAGTTAGTATTTTCAGGACTTGGTATGGGGAGTGAGGGAAAATAAGTGGTCTAGAAGGGTCTACATATCTTACTTGGGCAGTTGGGCATGTAGTACTGTCAGTACTGAGATTTGGAATATGGAAAATGTGAAGGTGAATTTTATGTGTCAACTTAGTTATGCTGGTGTATCTAGTTGATTGGTCAAATGCTGATCTGCATGTTTCTTTATGTTTAAAGATGGGTTGGCATTTAATCAGTAGACTTTGAGTACAGAATATCACTCTCAATGTGAGGGGGCTTCATTCATCAATCGAAGACCTTAAGAGAAAAGATAGAGGTCCCACAAAGAAGGAGGGATTCTGCCTCTGAGTACCTTGGGACTCAAGACTGTTGTATCAGCTCTAGCCTGGGTGTCTAACCTGCTGACCTGATCTGCAGATTTTGGACTTGCCAGCCTCCATAGTTGCATGAACCAATTCCTTAAAATAAATCTCTTTCTCTATGTACACATTTTATTGGTTGAGAACCCTAATAGAGGAGGATTTCTTTCTGTTTAGGTTTGTAGTTCAGAAATGCTTTGCTGAAGCCATGATTTGGGATTTTTAAAAGAGAATTGAGAGTTTATTTTTTCTGTTTGTGCGAGAGGGTGTTGTGATTCACTATTAGTGTTGTTTATTTATGTCATGGAATTGCTGGATGACGTCCTTTTTAGGCTTCTGTTGTATGTTAGGGGAAGTGGGATATATTTGTGTAATTCTCATCAGTAATAAAATTCATCACACAATATAACTTTTAATTGTTTTTCTGAAGTCAGGTTTATTGTCTGCTGGAAGTTCCTTTGGAAGTTATATAGATGAATTTTACCTATGAGGAAGTGTTGGAAAGTTTTCCAGAAATGTACCTCACTTAAGATAAGGGTCTGAAAGGACACATGAGTTTCAGGCAGCTACTTTACTCTCATTTCATCTGTGGGTAGAGGAGTGCGTCCTTCAATAGCTCATGGGGCATGGAGAATAGCTGGAATTTTCCTATGAAACTACAACTAGAAAGAGCTGGAACAAGGAGAATTGGTATGATCTATTAAGTCTTTCCTACTTTTTTAATTTTTTTATTGTAAACAAATGGGATACATGTTGTTTCTCTGTACATGGCGTAAAGGCATACCATTTGTGTAATCATAAATTTACATAGGGTAATGTTGTTTGATTCATTCTGTTTTTTTCCCCTTCCCCTGCCCCCCCACCCCTCTTTTCCCTCCATACAGTCCTTCCTTCCTTCATTCCTGCCCCCCTCCCTAACCCTAACTCTAACCCAACTCTAACCCCTCCTCCCATTATGTGTCGTCATCATCCACTTATTAGCGATATCATTCGTCCTTTGGTTTTTTGAGATTGGCTTATCTCACTTAGCATGATATTCTCCAGTTTCATCCATTTGCCTGCAAATGCCATAATTTTATCATTCTTTATGGCTGAATAATATTCCATTGTATATATATACCACAGTTTCTTTATCCATTCATCAATTGAAGGACATCTAGGTTGGTTCCACAGTCTGGCTATGGTGAATTGAGCAGCGATGAACATTGATGTGGCTGTATCTCTGTAGTATGCTGATTTTAAGTCCTTTGGGTCTAGGCCAAGGAGTGGGATAGCTGGGCCAAATGGAGGGTCCATTCCAAGTTTTCTAAGGAATCTCCACACTGCTTTCCAGAGTGGCTGCACTAATTTGCAGCCCCACCAGCACTGTATGAGTGTACCTTTCTCCCCACATCCTTGTCAACACCTGTTGTTCCTTGTATTCTTGATAATTGCCATTCTAATTGGGGTGAGATGGAATCTTAGGGTGGTTTTGATTTGCATTTCTCTTATTACTAGAGATGTTGAAAATTTTTCCATGTGTTTGTTGATTGCTTGTAGATCTTCTTCTGTGAAGTGTCTATTCATTTCCTTAGCCCATTTGTTGATTGGATTATTTGTATTCTTGGTGTAGAGTTTTTTGAGTTCTTTATAGATTCTGGAGATTAGTGCTCTATCTGAAGTATGAGTGGCAAAGATTTTCTCCCACTCTGTAGGCTCTTTCTTCGCATTGCTGATAGTTTCTTTTGCTGAGAGAAAGCTTTTTAGTTTGAATCTATCCCAGTTATTGATTCTTGCTTTTATTTCTTGTGCTATGGGAGTCCTGTTAAGGAAGTCTGATCCTAAGCTGACATGTTGAAGATCTGGACCTACTTTTTCTTCTATAATCTGCAGGGTCTGTGGTCTGATTCTCAGGTCCTTAATCCATTTTGAGTTTAGTTTTGTGCATGGTGAGAGATAGGGGTTTAGTTTCATTCTGTTGCATATGGATTTCCAATTCTCCCAGCACCATTTGTTGAAGAGGCTATCTTTTCTCCATTGCATATTTTTGGCACCTTTGTCTAGTATGAGAAAATTGTATTTATTTGGGTTTGTGTCCATGTCCTCTATTCTGTACCATTGATCTACCTTTCTATTTTGGTACCAATACCATGCCGTTATTGTTACTATTGCTTTGTAGTAGAGTTGAAGATCTGGTATTGCGATACTCCCTGTTTCACTCTTCCTGCTAAGGATTGCTTTAACTATTCTAGGTTTCTTATTCTTCCAGATGAATTTCATAATTGCTTGTTCTATTTCTGTAAGGTACGTCATTGGGATTTTAATTGGAATTGCATTGAATTTGAATAGCACTTTTGGTAGTATGGCCATTTTGACAATATTAATTCTTCCTATCCGAGAACCTGGGAGATCTTTTCATCTTCTAAGGTTTTCTTTAATTTCTTTCTTTAGGTTCAGTAGTTCTCATTGTAGAGGTCTTTCACCTCTTTTGTGAGATTGATTCCCAAGTATTTTATTTTTTTTCGAGGCTATTGTGAATGGGGTAGTTTTCCTAATTATTCTTTCCAAAGATTCATCACTTATGTATAAAAATGCATTAGATTTATGTGCATTGATCTTATATCCCGCCTCTTTACTGAATTCACTTATGAGTTCTAAAAGTTTTGTGGTGGAATTTCCTGGTTCCTCTAAGTATATAATCATATCATCAGCAAATAGGGATAGTTTGAGTTCTTCTTTTCCTATTCGTATCCCTTTAATTTCCTTGGTCTGTCTAATTGCTCTGGTTAGAGTTTCAAGGACAATGTTAAATAGAAGTGGTGAAAGAGGGCATCCCTGCCTTGTTCCAGTTTTTAGGGGGAATGCTTTCAGTTTTTCACCATTTAGAATGATATTAGCCATGGGCTTAGCATAGATGGCCTTTACAATGTTAAGGAATGTTCCCACCATCCCCATTTTTTCTAGTGTTTTGAGCATGAAGGGGTGCTGTATTTTATCAAATGCTTTTTCTGCATCTATTGAAATTATCATGTGATTCTTGACTTTAAGTCTATTGATATGGTGAATTACATTTATTGATTTCCTGATGTTGAACCAACCTTGCATCCTTGGGATGAAACCCACTTGATCATGGTGCACTATCTTTTTAATATATTTTTGTATGCGATTTGCTAAAATTTTATTGAGAATTTTTGCGTCAATGTTCATTAAGGATATTGGTCTGAAGTTTTCTTTCCTCCATGTGTCTCTGGTTTCTGTCGATGTGTCTGTCTGGTTTAGGTATCAGTGTGATATTGGCTTCATAGAATGAGTTTGGGAGGGTTCCCTCCTCTTCTATTTTATGGAATACTTTGAGAAGTATTGGAATGAGCTCTTCTTTAAAGGTTTTGTAGAACTCGGCTGAGAACCCATCTGGTCCCGGACTTTTCTTTGTTGGTAGGCTTTTGATGACTTCTTCTATTTCAGTACTTGAAATTGGTCTATTTAAATTGTATATGTCCTCCTCGTTCAGTTTAGGCAATTCATATGTCTCTAGAAACCTGTTGATGTCTTCGAAATTTTCTATTTTGTTGGAGTATAGATTTTCAAAATAGCTTCTAATTATGTTTTGTATTTCAATCCTGTCTGTTGTGATATTTCCTTGTTCATTCCGAATTTTAGTGATTTGGGTTTTCTCTCGTCTTCTCTTTGTTAGTGTGGCTAAGGTTTATCAATTTTGTTTATTTTTTCAAAGAACCAACTATTTATTTTGTCAATGTTTTGTATTGTTTCTTTTGTTTCAATTTCGTTGATTTCGGCTCTGATTTCAACTATTTCCTGTCTTCTACTACTTTTGGTGCTGTTCTGTTCTTCTTTTTCTAGGGCTTTGAGCCATAGGTCATTTATTAGGTCGTTTATTTGTTGAGTTTTACTTCTTTTATTAAATGCACTCCATGAAATAAATTTTCCTATAAGTACTGCTTTCATAGTGCCCCAGAGATTTTGATATGATGTTTCTTTGTTCTCATTTACCTCTAAGAATTTTTTAATTTTCTTCCTAATATCTTCTGTTATCCATTCAGCATATAAGAGCATATTGCTTAATCTCCAGGTGTTGGAGTAGTTTCTGTTTTTTACTCTTTCATTTATTTCTAACTTCAATCCATTATGATCTGATAGAATACAAGGTAGTGTCTCTATCTTCTTGTATTTGCTAACAGTAGTTTGGTGGCATAATATATGGTCTATTTTAGAGAAGGATCCATGTGCTGCTGAGAAGAAAGTGTATTCACTCTTGGTTGGATGGTATATTCTATAAATGTCTGTTAAGTCTAAATTATTGATTGTGTTATTGAGATCTATGGTTTCTTTGTTCAATTTTTGTTTGTAAGATCTGTCCAGTGGTGAGAGAGGCATGTTAAAATCACCTAGTATTATTGTGTTATGGTCTATTTGGTTTCTGAAATTGAGAAGGATTTGTTTGACATACATGGATGAGCCACTGTTTGGGGCATAGATGTTTATGATTGTTATATCTTGCTGATTTAAGCAGTTTGAAATGTCCTTCTTTATCCCTTCTGACTAGTTTTGGCTTGAAGTCCACATTATCTGAAATGAGGATGGATACTCCAGCTTTTTTTGCTGAGTCCATGTGCATGGTATGTTTTTCCCCATCCTTTCACCTTTAGTCTATGGGTATCTTTTTCTATGAGGTGAGTCTCTTGCAGGCAACATATTGTTGGATCTTTCTTTTTAATCCAATCTGCCAGTCTATGTCTTTTGATTGATGAATTCCGGCCATTAACTTTCAGGGTTATTATTGAGATATGATTTGTATTCCCAGTCATTTGGTTCATTTATTTAATTAGTTAATTAATTAATTAATTTATTTGACGCGACTTGGTTCCTCCTTTATTTGACAATACTTTTAGGATAATTCCTCCCTTTGCCTATTTGCTTCTTTGTTTTTCATCTCTTCTTCATGGAATATTTTGCTGAAGTGTTCTGTTATGCTGGCTTTCTTTTTGTAAATTCTTTTAGCTTTTGTTTATCATGGAAGGATTTTATTTCATTGTCAAATTTGAAGGAAAGTTTTGCTGGGTATAAGATTCTTGGTTAGCATCCATTTTCTTTCAGGGCTTGAAAAATGTTGTTCCAGGCCCTTCTAGCTTTTAGGGTCTGGATTGAAAAATCTGCTGATATCTGTATTGGTTTCCCCCTGAATGTAATTTGGTTCTTTTCTCTCACAGCCTTTAAAATTCTGTCTTTATTTTGTATGTTCGGTATTTTCATTATAATGTGCCTTGGTGTGGGTCTGTTGTAATTTTGTGTATTTGGAGTCCTATAAGCCTCTTGAACTTGATTTTCCATTTCATTCTTCATATTTGGGAAATTTTCTGATATTATTTCATTGAATAGATTGTTCATTTCTTTGGTCTGTTTCTCTAAGCCTTCCTCAATCCCAATAATTCTTAAATTTGGCCTTTTCATGATATCCCATAGTTCTTGTAGATTCTGTTCATGATTTCTTACCACTTCTCTGTTTGTTCAACTTTGTTTTCAAGGTTAAATATTTTGTCTTCAATGTCTGAGGTTCTGTCTTCCAGGTGTTCTATCCTACTGGATGTGCTTTCTATGGAGTTCTTAATTTGGTTTATTGTTTCCTTCATTTCAAGGATTTCTGTTTGTTTTTTTTTCAATATCTCTAACTCTTTATTGAAATGATCTTTTGCTTCCTGTATTTGCTCTTTTAACTGTTGATTGGTGCGATCATTCAATGCCTGCATTTGCTCTTTCATCTCATCGTTTGCTTCCCTGATCATTTTAATTATGTACATTCTGAACTCCTTTTCTGTCATTTCTTCTGCCATGCTGTCATTGGGTTTTATTGATGTAACATCTAGATTTGTTTGGGGCATTTTCTTACTTTGTTTTCTCATATTGTTCAGGTATCAGTGGACCACTGAGATATTACAGATTTCCTCTATTGACTTACAATGTCCCTGAAGATTTCTAGGATATTCCTTCTTAGCCTTCAGTAGGCTGAAGTCTTGGAGGAAGTTGATAGTGCGGTGCTCCACAAGGAAGCTGCCTCTCTAGGGGTGGTGGCCTTCAGGTGGGGTATATTCCCTGCTAGTGGGCAGAGGTGCCTCCACTTGTTGACCAATGGTCATCCAAAGGGGAACTAGGCTGCGGGCTGAGGCAAGGCCTGTTTGGGCCTGTGTCTCTGGTTTTACTGTCCTTGTGGGAAAACCTCACCGGGCAGGGAAGACTCACCTGGTGGGGAGGTCTCGCTGGTCAGTTCCCCTCCTAGAGGTTCCCCTCAATCTACAACTACCGCCTGGGCTGGGCTGCCTTCCTCTGCAAAGTTCCCAGGAGCCCGGACCTACCTCCTGGGCCTGGGAGCCTCACCCTTCGCAGACGAGTCTCCTTAGGCTGCCTCTCCTCAGAGAATCTGCCTGCAGTCCTGGAACCTTCTCTCGGCCTCTAAGCGTGTCTCTGTGCGGCTCTTCCACCAAGAAGCCTCCTAGGTCCCGGGACCCTGCTCTGCACCTAATCGCCTGGTTATGTGGCCCCTCTTCTGAGCAGCCACCTGGAGCCCTGTACCATCCCTCCGAGACCCAGCGACCCACCACACGCCTCTTCCTCCGGACAGCCACACGGTGTTCCGGAGCGGTCACTAGGAGATGAAGCAACTCACTGCGTGCCTCCTCCTCCCGCCAACCGCCCGTAGCCCTGGGCAGTCACTCCGAGTCCAAGTGACCCGTCTTGTTCCTCCTTCTCCTCTGGGCAGCCCCCCGGGTATTCAGGAGTGGTCGCTCTGAGTCGCTGTGAGTCCAAGCGACCTGCTGCACGCCTCCTCTGGGAAGCCCCCAGAGCTCTGGTGCGGCTGCTTGAGACCAAGCGACCCACCGCGCTCCTCCTCCAGGCAGCCCCCCAGTGTTCAGGATCGGTGGCTTTAAGTCCAAACAACTCATCACTCGCCTCCTCCTCTGAGCAGCTGCCTGGAGCACTAATGCAGTCACTCCAAGTCCAAGCGATCTGCCGCGTTCCTCCTCCTCCTCCTCAGGGCAGGCCCTGGCGTTCAGGAGCTGTGGCTTTGAGTCCAAAGCTCGCTGCGCAGCTCCTCCTCTGGCAACTGCCTGCAGCTCTGGTGCAGTCGCTCTGAGTCCAAGTGGCTGCGCTCCTTCTCCTCCTCCTCCTCCTCCTCCTCTGGGCAGGCCCCAGCGTTCAGGGGTGGTTGCTCTGAGTCCAAACAGCTCTCCTCACCGCTCCTCCTCTGGGCAGCTGCCCAGAGCCCCAGTGGTTGCTCCAAGTCCAAGCGCTGTGCTGAGCGGCCTCCTCTACGATGCTCCCAGTTGTCTGAATTCACTGCTTCAGCGGGGGGAGGGGTGTCTCGCCGGGCAGCTCTACTTCACAAAGTTCCCTGCGTTCCGGGACTACTGCCCCATCTGGGACGCCTCCCCAATGGGAGAGACTCACCTGGCTGCTTTGAGTTGGTCCCAAGTCTCTCAATATCTCCTCTTTTGAATCCTGAGTCCTGGAGCAACATGAAATGCAGCCACCCTCTAGTCCGCCATCTTGAAAACCCCCTCCTACTTTTAAAAATTCATTTCATTTCTTTGAGAGGACAGATATTTGAATCAAACAAATCTAGGCCTTCCACAGACCATCTTTGTGGCTTTTGGCAGATAAGGTCACTGCTTGAGTGTCAGTTGCAATGTCTATAAACATATCACTTAGTGTTTTTCAAGAATTCTTTAAGATGTCAGCTAGAGTGCCCTACACAGGGCACAGTACAGAGTTGACACTTAGGTAATGAAAGCTATTTTTAATATTCTGTGAATGCATTTGTTCTTTATAGACTTTCAAATTCCAAATTCCCCAGGATAGTTACATATGCATCATCTGTTGGACTGTGTGAAATTTTCTCCTACAATGAAGTTTGTTCAATACCTAAAATTTTCTCAAAAAGGAAGGGAACTGACAAGAAGTGTACATACATCTTCATGGTTAAATGACTCCAGCTGAAGAATAAGCCTTATTTCATGAGGAACAAAACTGTCTCATCAAGCATGTCTCCCTCCTTGGCTCCTTCACTCAGCCAGCTCTACTCATTCTCCAAAACCCAGTCCATAACATCTTCTGAAGGAATCTTTGCTGCTCTTGCCCAGCCCTTCCTTGGACTTCAGGAGTATTCTCAGCACTCCTAAGGGACATCTCCAGGGGACAGCAGTCACATTTTATTTTGGGTGTCCAGTGGTCCTAGAGTTGTCCACTAAGTGGCCCTTTTTGTTTATCACACCACTCATTACATTGCCCATAATCATCTGTTTTCTGTCTTTTTTTCTAACACAGAGCTCTTTCAAGGGTAAAGATCACATTCATCTTTTTATCCTCCAGTGCCTTGCATAGTGTGGGGAATGTTGTCCGAGGGAAGAGTGAACGGATGGATGGATAAAAATCAGCAGGGAGTTACAGTCGGGACTACGTGAGGGATATTGTGTTTCACCACTCACCGTTCTCCATCATGTCTGCTTCTCTTCTAAGTACTGATGGTGGCACTGCCATCTAAACACAACACTTAGGACATCTCAGAATTCTGCAATTCCATTCTCCGGCTCTGCCCAGTACAGTCAGATTCAACAAGTCAGCTTGTGTGTGTGAAAGTAGGATGATGTGTGTGGGGGGCGGGATGAGTAGAAATTGTGGTTAGTTTTTAATGAGGCAGATGTTCTGAATGTCAAGTTGCTTTGCCTTCTCATTAGCAAGTTTCATAAGTTGTTTGATATGCTCATGAAGTCAGTATTGCAAACAAAGATGAATCACTTATACCTTGACTTCCTGTTGAGTGGAGATTATTAATTGCATCTTTTCTCATTGGAGCTCTCCTTATAACTGCACATTTTTTGCCAGCTCCTATTTGAACCAACTCTACTTCACTCAAATCAGGAAATGTGAAGTTAAGTTTAAGGTAGGGGAGAGGAAAAACCTAGAAAACTCAGTCAACAGTGCTGTTGAAGAGTTTCAACACTACAACTTTGGAAAGAAGAAACTGTAAGAGGACTACAGCAGCCTCCCGGCCTCCTTTAACCCAATCTTGCCCCATGTTGGACCTTCCTGTAACCTCACTTCCCTCAGTGGGAAGTCTGCCTTGCGGAAGCCTTAGAGATTGTGCCAGGGTTCTGCAGAGGCACCACCTACCCTACCACTTTCAAAGGGTAGGCCTTGACTCCCAGAGAAGAGCCACCATTCCGAATCTGTGTTTATGACTCTTTTGCTTGTAGGATAAAATGTGCCTGTTAAGCAACATAGTACTCAGTTTGGGAGGACTCAAATCTTATACAACATGCATTATGCTCAATGTTTTCTTTTTTGATACTTAACTTTCATTTATTCTTCTGAGATTCACCCATATTTGTTTCTATATCTATCTATCTATCTATCTATCTATCTATCTATCTATCTATCTATCTATCTATCATCTATCTATCATCTACCTATCATTCTATCAATCATTCATCTATATCTATAACTCATTCATTTTCATTGCATCGGAATTCCACTGTTCAAGTATACAGATTCTCAAGTCTCCAGTCCAAATTTCTTGGGCCATATATTTGCAATTATATACTTTTTTTTTTTTTTAAAGGGAATAGGAGGTGTAGTCCCTCTATTATACAAGATCCCACAATGGGGTCTAGGGAAACATTTTTAAAATTAAACTCATGGATAATTTTGGATAAGATGTAGAAAATACTCACACTAAGAGGAATAATAAAGACACTAAGTAGCCTCACATTAGTTAATTTCAGGCTTTTCTGCCTAATGAAATATGAAATCATTTTCAGTTTTTGATTTGGGATTATGGACTTACTTGATAATTATTTTTTTATTCTCTCTTTGATGTAGACATTTGGTTGGTCTCCAGTTTTCTTTTCTTTTTTTTTCTTTTTCTTTTTTTTTTTTTTTTGCAGTGCTGGGGATTGAACCCAAGGCCTGTGCTTGCGAGGCAAGCACTCTTACTCTACCAACCGAGCTATCTCCCCAGCCCAGTCTCCAGTTTTCTGTTAATACTGACAATGCTACTAAAACCACCCATATATAGCTGCCTCCCCACGGGGTTCTTTGAGGGTAGTGACTTGGTCTTACTCATCTCTGTATCTTCTTAGCATAAGGCCTCAATAAATGTATTTTGAGTGAATGGATAAGTGTTCAGACACTTTGCCCTTGAAAACTATGGAGCTCATCAAAACCACAAAATGAGTAACCACAATATTATTGGTGAATAGGGCTGCAATAAATCAAATAAATAAAATCCCCAAGTAGCTCCAGGAGTATGCTTGTTAGAATGCCCACATGTTTGTCTGCCATGATACCATTAAGGTCTTTCAAGAAATTCCACTACTTGTAAATATAATAGGAGGCTGACTCATGCAGCACCCCTGGATTAGGGACCATATATCAGGTTGGAAGAGTCAAATACAGATCAAGGGATGAGGAAGTGGGTAAGTGGAATTTCTGAATTTATTGGACAAAATACTGCATTCCATTAGTCACCATCTCTCCCTCTGGTTCGTGTGGTTTAGGAGCCCTTGCCAGATTCTGCTTCCATTCTCACCTGGCGTGAAGGAGAAGGGCCATGACAGGAAATATCACATGGTCTCAGCTTTAGAGATAGACATGCATATCCTTTATAACCCCTGGACAGAGGGTTATTTTTCTCTTTGTAGGAATTTTTCTTAACATTTTTTACTACAGGTCTACATTTTTCATCAGAATATTGCTACTATTGCTACAGTTTTAAGGCTTTTTTTTTTTTTTTTTTTTTTTTTTAATTACACTGATAAACCAAGAAAGAAAAACTGTCTGGGTCATATGGAACTGGATGTTTTCAGTCTCCAAGGTTCTTCTCTATTCCCTGGATATCATTCATTCAACAAACACCTGCATATTAATTTTTTTGCTGGATGCTGCAGATGTCAAAGGGAAATGAGATGAAGTACCTATCCTGATAAATTTTATGTCAACTTGACTAGGCCACAGCACTCAGATATTTGGTCAAACATCATTCTGGATAGTTCTGTGAGAATATTTTTTGATGAGATTTATATTTAAATCAGTGGACTTTGAGTAAAGCAGATTGCTGTCCATGATGTGAGTGGACCTCATCCAATAGTCCATGGCCTGAGTAGAATGAAAGGCTGACTGCTACTGAGCAAGAGGGGATTTTTCCGAGAGTCTTTGCATGTGAACTGCGGCTCTTTCCTGAGTCTCCAGCCTGCTGGCCTCCATCAGATTTTGAATTTACCAAGCCTCCACAATTATGTGAGTCAGTTCCTTAATATAAAACACACAGATCTGTGTATATGTACAGTCTCTGACTTAGGAGAATTTGACTTATAATTTTTCAAGTAAACTGTACTTTGAATTTTGACTTTTGATCTTTTCCCAGACTGGCGACACATGGGACAATACTCTCATGCAGTGCTGGGCAGCAGTAGCCAACTGCAGCTCTCAACCAGATACACAATCACAAGGGGAAATAACTGATATAATGTTATTATTATGGGTTGGATCTTTATTGTGCACAGAAAAACTCATCAGAGGTAAAAACTATTAAATTATGAGAACTGTAACCTCATCAGTGTGCTAATACACCTTCTCCCCATTACTGGGGATTCTACCCAGGAGTATTCTACCACTGAACTACATTCCCAATACTATATATCTAGTCCTTTTTATTTTTTATTTTGAGACAAGGTCTTGCTAAGTTGCCTGGGCTGGTCTTGAACCAGAGATCCTCCTGCCTCATCCTTCTGCATTTTTGGGATTATGGGCATGTGCCATGGTGTCCAACTGGATTAATACATTTGATGGATTAATAATTTTGAATGGACTACTGGGTGGTAACTGTAGGCAGGTAAGGTGTGGCTGGAGGCAGTAGGTCACTTGGGGCATGCCCTTGAGGCTTATATCTTGTCTCTGACTCCTTGTGCTCTCTGTTTCCTGGCTACCATGAGTTGAGCAGTTTTCCTGCACCATACCCTTCCACCATGATGTTCCACCTCACCTCAAGCCCAGAGCAATGGACTCATCTGATCATTGACTGAACCTCTGGAACTGAGCCCCAAATAAAATTTTACTCCTCTAAGGTTTTCAGGTGTTTTGGTCACAGCAATGAAAAGCTAACTAACACAACTGTGTATGGATAGTGCACTGTGTTGCTATGCTATGTTTGGAAGGTTAGATGTAATAAATTCATTTTCATTTATTGTATTTTAAACTTAAAATGGGTTGATTGGGATATAATCCCTTCATAAGTCAAGGAGCATCTATCTGTTTTTAGATATCCTGTTGGTTCCATTTCTCTGGAGATTCTGACTAATTTAGCCCCTGTTCTCACACACTGCAATACCTTTCAAAAGAGACATGCAAACAGTTCTAATCCAACATGAAGACTCTAAAGGTTGATTATCCAGCAGTCCCCCTTTATCTTGGAGGGATTTGTTCCAAGACCCCAATGGATACCTGAAACTGCAGATTTACCAAACTATACAATAATACAACAGTGATTATACTGTTTTTTCCTATACATACACATCTATGATAAAGTTTAATTTATCTATTAGGCATTAAGAAGTTAATGGTAACAATAAAAAATAGAACAATTCTAATAACACAGTATAATAAAAGGTAAATGTGGTCTCTCTCTTTCAAAATGTCTTATTGTACTTTTACCTTTTGTCTCAACGGAAGCACTTTACAGCTTTTTCCCTTGGCAAATCTGAATTTGTAGTATTACTACTCTTGTGCTTTGGACTGTGTTTAAGTAAAATAAGGGTTACTTGAACACAAGCCGTGTGATACTGTGACTGTCCATCTGATAATGAGATGGCTACTGTGCAACTAAAGGGTCACAGTATGGATATGCTGGATGAAGGCATGATTTATGTCCTAGGCAGGATAGCCCAGTACAGTGTGAGGCTTCATCACACTACTTGGGATGGCACACAATTTAAAACTTGATTTTTCCCCAGAATTTCCACTTAATATTTCCAGAGTGTGGTTGACCATGTCTAAATGAACCTGCAGACCTATGGATAAGGAGGGACTGATGTATATATAAAGTATGATTAGAATATAGAGAAGCATCAGTGTTCTTCTCTGGATACTTATAGAAGAATTTCTAGGCTCTATTTTCTAGGAGGGTATTGTCTTAGGCATTGAATAAAAAATTTGCAAACACCCAAAGGTATGGAAAACAGAATGTGTTTTGAGGACCACCTGTACAGGAGGAAGTGGTATAAAATAGAGAATCAATGTGTAGCAATTGAGCAAAATCCTCAAAAGTTAAAAAATAACTATGTGCCTGAGTACACCTGTGGACTGACAGAATCTCCTTGGGGACATGAACAGGAAAGGGGCTCATTTTGCACTTGGATCCAGTGCCGAAAACAAGGCAAATAAATGCTGAGGCAAAAAACTGTGTCTCACCCAGGTGAAACTACCCTGCCTGCGAGTGTGAGAGCTAGAGGGAGCCTTCATGCAAATACCTGTGACGGGGTGGCTTCTGTGTGCCTCTCCCAGGCAGAAGGTCATTGTGGATGTTTGTCAGAAATCACTGACATCCAGTACACCGTGCTTGTCCTCTCAAATCCACTCATGCATGGAAGTGGAAGTGAGGGTTTGTTCTTATAGCTATGAATGCATAACATAAAAGGGCTTTCGAAGAAAGAAGAGAGAACCAGTAGTCCATTAAGATACAGAATCAGTTGAGAATTCTGCCCCATTTTCTGAAAGACATTTCAGAGAAAAGACTAAAAATAACTACTGTGAAGGAAATGATAGAAATGTGAATAAAACCCCCACATCTCTAGGCTAGAGATTGATTAGGATCAAATGAAATTACACTTAGCCTAATTGCAACGCAGGTTATGTAATTAGGTTTAGGGAAATTTGGTTTTATCATTTCGAGGACACTTAGAACCTGTATCAGTTTTCAAAGTGGAGATGTGGAGTAGGAGTGAGCGTCACCTTGAAAGTCTTCTCCAACATGAGGACCGTTGGTAGTGCAGTGTGGAGATTGGCCGGAGTGTTTGTGTTAGCTGGGTGCCTCTGAGCATCTTACCCATCACTCATGTGCCTGTTAGCTCTCCGCATCCTTATATTTATCTTCTGTCCAGAGGCCTTCCCTGTGCTGAGCTCTCTGTCTTGTTTGACATTCATCCGTGGCCTACAGCAATGATTGCCCGTCAACTCCAACAATACCCCTATAAACCCGTCTCATTTCCAAGACCTGTTCTCTGATGGAAGCAATTTTTAATGACATTTCAAAGTAAATTGGATGGAGCTTATAACCTCAACATTACATGATTTTCCCTTACATGGTTATGTTTTCACAGCCTGTGGCATATGGGAAAGGACTTTGCTTGGTAAACTACATTCTGCGGAGACATGGAGGAGAAAATTCAATTTGCCTTTAATTGTTGCTAATAATGGTATCTATCATGCCTACAACACACATATGAAATTTCAAACTGCACAAATAATTGGTACTGACCTTAGAGGAACTCTGTGTGTGTGTGTGTGAAAATGTTTGGTGTGTAGATACCAACTTGCCCTTACCAACACATCATGGGGGAAGATGAAAGTATTAGCCGTAAACTCTAAGTTTATTTTTTCTGTGTGAGAATTCAGACTTGATAATGGACGGTGTTGCAGCTAACTGACTGTTTGCTCTTACACAAGTCAAGCTCTTGGAAAAGGGGGAGGTAGGAATGACCTGCCTAACTGGGTTTTGTGACGATGTAATGGTGACGTTTGTAACAGTGCCTCATTTGGCATTCCGAGTCCATCATAATCAGGGCACCGATGCCTTCTCTAGCCTTGCCTTGTGCTCTTCCCCTATATAAACCCCTGCTCCATCCATGGGGGTGGCTTGTGGCTCCTCACACAGGCCATGCTGTGACTCAGCTCAGTTTCCCTCCGAGATGATTTGCTCTAGTTTTCCTCCTTGTCTGAGGAATATGAAAATTTTGAAACCCAGCTTGAATCCCATAGACTTAATGTCACCTTTCTGAACAATCTAATTGTCAACAATTGCTTTTCCTCTATTTAATACCTTTTGAAAATGCTACTAGTAGTAGAAAATATTAATTTATTTAAAAACCTGAAAAAAAAACCCAAAACCAACACAATTGCTTTTCCCTTGAACTCCTCTGAACTCCTCTAGCATCTTAATAAGGATTTAACATAAGAACTTCAGACTGTTTCACATTTTTTGTATGAAAGGTATTATTTTTGAAAAAACTCCTGTTGCATTTTCCCTTCCTATTAATTCTGTTTCTTTTCCCCTAATATTTTCTCTAATAAGATTGGACCAAGAGTCTGAAAGGAGGAAAAGTGGAGGCTGTGACATAAGGAACATTCCTTCCTGGAGGGAAGAGGAAACTGGAAGTTTTGCTGGTACTAGGTAGAAAAGGTGATTGAGAGGAAGAGAGGCAAAGTTCAAATGTAAGTAATCTTCCTTTCTCTCTCTGAAGATGATAGTGGACCAGTGGACAGAATGATAGAGGCTTACTGATATAAAATATATGACTTAGTAGTCCTCTTCCTCCACACTTGACTTAAAGACTGTAAACTCACAGAGAAGCCCATTATTTGGTATGGTACCCCTGCCTACACGTTGTATGCATTAGAGTAAGAATGACTGAGGAGGTAACTGCTCAGTTCCCTATGGTATGGCTTTAGGGGATCCAGAAATTATTGTGGCCTTTGGGCATCAAGGTCCTTGAAGATGGTGGCTCAGAGGGTCAAAGGATATTGTCTACAGTAGGTGAAGAGATGCTGTAACAGAGGGTAGGGCAGCCCACCCACACTGGTGACCTTAAGGCAGTTGCACAGGACCATTAGTTCCAATGACAGCCATGGTAGGGCCAAGTGAGTAAGTCATCGATCTTCAACTACAATGGGACAAAGACCCAGACTGAGCATAGAGGAAAAACAGAAAGGGCAAAGGGTAAAGGTTTGCTGGGGAAGTTCTCAAACGGAAGCTTTCCCAAAACTTCAGGTGAAATTATAAGTGTGACAGAAAATAATCTCCAATGGTTGAATTTCAGCATCACTAATATTAAGTTTTGGGTTTGTGTGGTTTTGATTGTGTCCTTTAAAATATTTCCTTGCAGGCTTACTTGAATGTAGAATATTAGGCCAAACAGTAGGAACATGGAAGTCTATGTTAAGCTAGTGGATATTCCTGCCCTCTCATCCAGGAGACTTCTACTTGTCAGGCTTCATAAATGTGACTTACTTCATAGTTGAAGGAATGCTGAAGAACACTGATTCAGAACATGATACCTCAAAGTATGGCACCTTGGCATACTTAATATTTTAAACTAAAAGAAATTGAAAAAACCCCAGAGGCGGAAAGATCAATCTCTGACATTTCCCCTTCTTTCTCCCCTGAAGACCCTCACAGGATAAATGTTTTGTCTTCTACCCAGAGGCAAGTGTCACACAGAGATTCCTGAACAATCTGAACAAAATAGTCTTGATAAGATTCACTCATTTTATTACCATTAAATCTTATGCTTTCCTCCTCCAATCACACTTCTATAAACTGTCTGTTAACACATTCAGTTTTCCCTGGGTCTTTGACCCCCATGTCATGTAAAGCTTTGATTAAATAACTTTGTTAGACATTTCTCTTATTATTGTTAATAAGTCTTTGTTATAGGGATGTCAGACATGACACTTGTGATGGTTGAGGAAAAGATATTGCCTCCTTGGGGAGATAGCTCAGTTGATAGAGTGCTTACCTCACAAGCACAAGGCCTTGGGTTCAATCCCCAGCACCACAAAAAAAAAAAAAAAAAAGATATTGCCTCCTCCCCTCCACAATATTAATTGAAAGTCCTCCTGGTTGTTGGTGGGATGACAACATGGAAAAAAGGATTTGGATTCTTTGGATGAGATCTCTTAGCATAACAAAGTTATTAAGTCATGCTCTGGGTATTTTGTATGTGCTCCATTGTAGATGTTCAGAGATGGGGTTTGCTGAGGGTGAGGACAAATGAACGAAGCCTACCTTACCCAGCGCGCTTACTCAGGTGTGGAGATCGAGCTCTGAAGGCACGGATCTAATTTTATTTAGGGTTGCACAGGACACATATAGGCACATTATCCAATCAGGTTAACACGCTTGTTAAAGTATAACAGAGTCAGCCT
Organism: Sciurus vulgaris; assembly: GCF_902686455.1. NCBI lineage: Eukaryota > Metazoa > Chordata > Mammalia > Rodentia > Sciuridae > Sciurus > Sciurus vulgaris. The sequence goes on from NC_136472.1 coordinate 80,655,302, forward strand.
GTAGGTGAACTATACATCGAGGAAGTGTAAACAAACCAAGCATGCCTAAGTAATTCTGCCCAGCAACAGGTCTGACTCAAAGGGCTCGGGGAATGGCAAGCTCCTGCACACAGCATGAGGCAAGGCAGTGCAGGCGAGCTCACATCACAGTTTTCTGGGAGGCTTGATAAGTGAGGCCTCCCCTCAGCTCTAGCTCAGCCTCAGCAGCTGCAAAGACCTTCATTCCATGGCGAGTCTTTACCATTACCTCAGTTTCTCTGTCCAGACTGTTTGGCTTACTTAGACCATGGTGCCAGCGACTGCTGTCAGATAAGCTTGAAGAATGTTCCCTACACTCCACCCTGAAGATAAGGAAACTTCAGAGTCAAGGCCACAAAGTGGTTGTCCAAGGTGGCTGTAGTAGCAGTAATGTGACATGGGATTACCCCATAAACACAGGAGGCAGAGTAGGATGGAGCTGAAAACTTGGATGAAGAGGGATAAAATGGACGAAGGAATGGAGGGCCATCGAGGGGATTTTCATGACACTCAGTGAGGTAATTTCAATATTATTTTTTCTGATATGATTTGATCTTTTTCTTTTATTTCCATCCTTAGTTGAATCAACTCTTATTTCATTTCCTCTATACCCCTCATTTTGGGGTTCGTATCTGTTATTAATGTTTACATTTCTGAAAAAAAAAGTGTTTTTCATATCTCCAAGTACTTATTTGGGAATAGTTAATTCAGCTTACAGTTTTGTGTTATAAGTTTCTCCATTTTTTTGTGGTTGGTTTTTAGAGAGAATTTTCATCAGCAGAAACTCTTTCATTTATATTTTCTTATTTAAAAAAAAAAACAGTAGGACTGAGGTTGTAGCTCAGTGGTAGAGTGCTTGCCTAGCACGCGAAAGGCACTGCATAAAAATAAATAAAGTATCGTGCCCATCTACAACTAAAAACACAAACAAACAAAACCCTAAAAACAACAATGAAGAAAACCCCAAATACTAGTTTTGCGTGGCTGTGGTTTGCTTTCTATATATTCCAATTCATTTCGTGGGCACGGTTCCTAGTTTGAGAGCACTCTTTCTTGTCAGCTCTTCCCTCTTTGATGCAATTTTCTTTTACAGAAGATGGTCTGTTGGTGATGATCTTGTGGGGGGAGGTTTGGCATTTCTTAATCCTCTTTTGTTCCTGCAGGATCCTTCCTACTCCTCACTGTCTTGTCTCCTATGACCACCCCCCTTTTTCTTTGTACCTGATATGTCCCCCAAAGCAGTTCTCAGGATTGCTGCTCTGATCACACTGTGAAGCCCCTTCCCTGTAGCTAGTGATGTGAACTATCAAGCCAGGCAGGCCTATGCTTAGTATTTTGGCATTTGATTTGGACTTGCATTTTCTAGAGGCGCTTCTGTCTACGTATCTGAGTCCTTTGTTTTTTTCTGTTCTTACCATGAAATCTCTTAACAATCTCTCTTTCCTCAGAGGTTTGCAATATCAGGCAAGTAGTGGTAGATCTATTAGAAATTTCCCCCCTCTTTTTACAGATAGCTTGAAGGTCATCTTGTTCTATCTTCTAGTAATGCTGAAGACACAAATCAGATATGGTTTTATTTGTTCTCATTATTGATTTTGCTGTTTGGTGAGTGGGTTCAGGGTGAAGGAGAATATGGGGGAGATTCAAATCAGTCAACTACCATTGTTCTCCAAACCTGGAAGATCCTAAGAGGAAGGCTATGCTGATTGAAAGCTAACTCAAGCCCTGATGTGAGCTCTGATTGTATGTCTGACGCTTCTCTATTCATTATGGTATTGGACTGAGTTGTGCTGGGTCAGGATGAAATGTTAGGCTTATATCTTCAAGTGCTATAAACTTCCTTTCTTGCATTTCTGCAAGGAAATAATTCCCCCACTTTGCATTTACTTTCCTCTGTCTTTCTTTATGTATGTCTTTCCTGAATTCTCTACTGAAATAATGCAATTGTCAAAAGCAGGTTATGCTCTCCTGAAAAATGCAGTTGTCGAAAGTGTTTTCAGTGACCTGATGTCCACCCTGAGGCTCGTGGGAGCCACATCCTCTCTGAGGACTGTTTGATGGTGGGGATTTCTTAAATAATGTGTTGTCTTCCTGATGCAAGGACTTAAACTAATGGATTTTCTTTGTGTTTAACTAATACTGATTTTTTTGTTTGTTTGACCTGGAAATGAGTTCTGGCCATTTTTGACACATTTTCAAAGTCAAGAGTAGAAAATAAAAAAATAATAATTTGGAAGGTGAATCTTCCAATCACTGCAAGAAGAAATGATGGCTCACAGCATTGTTATATTATAATACTGTGGGGTACTCTGTACCACTAAGCCTCTGGAGACACATTCAACTATCACATCCTTTGAATTAGGAAAATTGAATTAATATACAGTGAGGTTCTGTATTAACATGCAATTTAGAAGGCATTTGTGCTGAATTTAAGAATCTAATTAGTGGTTTCCTGTTTAGGGGATAGTGACTGTTTATTCCATTTCCAGCTCACCTGGGTCTGTAATCACGTCCATGCTTGATTTCCATTCAGATGGTAACATTTTGCTTTTCATCCTCAACGTTTCCACAGACAGACCCAGGAACTAAATGTACCGGAAAAAAGTGGCATTAAGGATTCAAAATGACTTTTAATTAAACTGCTTAGATCCCCATATTACTATAGGAAGGAGCTAATAAAGTTTATTATATCAATAAAGAAAGAGAGGATATTTGTAATGTGCTTTTCTAGGGACTTCTCCCTTGAAAAGTCTCATTTTATTTCTCAACAGAGATTGGCTTCATTCCATCTGTGACTCTGTGGATCCCCCATGAATATGAGAAATGGTTACTACAATTGTTACATTCATTCTCTTGAGTTTATAAAAGTTTGGATGCTATAATTCTACTGCTGCAAATAAAGCCTTAAGGGAAGGAAAAAAATGATGTTTGTGGGTATTTAAATTTTTTTCCAACTCATTTGTCTATTTGATGTCATTTAAATCTGAACTTACTAATATAACTAGGTACAGAGTCAATGATAATATGAAGTTGTCATCCAAATGGTTCTGGACATCCTATGGTTACCTAAGGATAGACATGTATTATTACCTGTGAAGCACATAAAGCAATTACATTATGATTTCTGTGCACCCAAATGATTGGTCCTTTGGAATATACAATACATATTTTTGAATCGTGCAGCCATATATTATAGGAAAATGATTCAATCTTAAGGATTTTTTTTGTATTGACAACTCAATTCAAAATAAGCTTAGTGGTCTAGCCATGAGTTTAAATGCTTAAAATGACAACCTTCCATTTAAGACCTGAAGCTTTGTGGGACTTAATTATGTCTTGAAGGGTTACATATTTCCATTTGAAAGAACATTATTTCTTACTTGTCTCTGTGACTTTGGCAGTCATTGATAATCATCAACTAGATCTGTTATACTATTTGAAGATGCAAATAAATAGTATTTCCACATATTCACCCATTAGATGGAATACTCCTATAAAGAGAAATTTCACATCAACTTTTCAGTTATTTTTAGGTATGGTGTGGGGAGGAAAGAGCATTCTCCAAAAGTGACTAATAAAAATTTTTTAAGGGTCTGGGGATATAGCTCAGTTGGTAGAGTGCTTGCTTTTCAAGCACAAGGCCCTGGGTTCAATCCCAGCACCACCCCAAAAAAATTTTTTTAAAGGATCATAACTCATGGCATTAAACATATATAATACATTCTAATCAATTATAGATGCTGTTCTTATTGAAGTGCAAATCATCCTACCATTGTTCGGGGGAGTCTCTTTAATTTGGCTCCTGAGTCTTTTTGCTGCAACCCCATCACAGAGGAACATTCCCTCATCCAAGCTATATAGATTCCAGCCATGCAAAGACCTGTGGGGGAAGAGCTTAAGATTACAAATTTAAAAAACCCATCAAGAAGCACATGAACAAGAATCGACAGAAGAATTAAAGCACTAAGCATTTCATAACAGAACAATATGAGTACCATAGGCATTTTGCAAGATAGTTAAATATAAAAAAAGGAACATGTAAACCAAAGGTACAAAATAGAAGACACAGAGACAAACCCACATAAGTATGGTTATCTCATAGTAGACAAAGGCATGAAAAAACACTCACTAGAGGAAAGATAGCCTATTCAACAAAAGGTGCTGGGAAAAATGGAAAGCCACATGTAACAAAATGAAATTAAACCTTTATCGCTGACCCTGCACGAAACTTCACTCACAGTGGATCAAAGACTTAGGCACTAGAACAGAGACCCTGCAACTACTAGAAGAAAAAGTAGACCCAAATCTTCACCATGTTGGACTAGGATCTAACTTCCTTAACAAGACCCCTAAAGCACAAGATGTTAAATCAAGAATCAATAAATGGGATGGATTCAAATAAAAGGCTTCTTCTCAGCAACAATCAATAGAGAGCCTACAGATTGGGAGAAAATCTTTACCACATGCACTTCAGATAAAGCATTAATCTCTAGGATATATAAAGAACTCAAAAAACTTAACACCAACAAAACCAAGTAATCCAATCAGTAAATGGGCTAAGGGACTGAACAGACACTTGGCATACAATTGAAATACACAAAAAAATGTTCAACATCTCTAGCAATTAGAGAAATGCAAATCAAAACTACTCTAAGATTTCATCTCACTCCAATCAGAATGGCAATTATCAAGAAAACAAGCAACAATAAATGTTGGTGAGGATGTGGGAGAAAAAGGGACACTCATACATTGTTGGTGGGACTGCAGATTGGTGCAACCACCCTGGAAAGCAGTACAGTGATTCCTAAGAAAACTCAGAATGGAACCACCATTTGACCTAGCTATCCCACTCAAAATCCAAAAGACTAAAAATCAGCATACTACAGTGATGCAGCCATATCAATGTTTGTAGCAGCTCAATTCACAATAGCTAAACTGTGGAACCAACCTAGATGCCCTTCAACAGATGAATGGATAAAGAAAATGTGGTAAATATATGCAATGGACTATTACTCAGCCATAAAGAAGAATGAGGAGGAGGTTTCAAGATGGCAGCCTAGAGGGTGGCTGCATTTCATGTTGCTCCAGGACTCAGGATTCAAAAGAGGAGATATTGAGACACTTGGGACCAACTCAAAGCAGCCGGGTGACTCTCACCCGTTGGGAAGGCGTCCCGGATGGGACGGTGGTCCCGGAACGCAGGAAACTTTGTGAAGTAGAGCTGCCGGCGAGACACCCCTCCCCCCGCTGGAGCAGTGAACTCGGACAACTGGGAGCCCCTTAAAGGAGGCCGCTCGGCACAGCGCTGGGACTCGGAGCAACCACTGGGGCTCTGGCGGCTGCCCAGGGGAGGAGTGGCGAGGAGAGCTGTGTGGACTCAGGACACCGGGGCCTGCCCTGGGGAGGAGGAGGAGGAGTGTGGCCGCTTGGATTCGGAGTGACTGCACCAGAGCTACAGGCGGTTGCCAGAGGAGAAGCTGCGCAGCGAGCTGTTTGGACTCTAAGCGACCGCTTCTGAACACCGGGGCCTGCCCTGAGGATGAGGAGGACGAAGAGGAGCACGGCCACATGGACTCGGAGTGACTGCACCAGAGCTACAGGCGGTTGCCAGAGGAGGGGCTGCGTGGCAAGCTGTTTGGACTCAGACCACTTCTGAACACCGGGGCCTGCCCGGAGGAGTAGGAGGAGAAGGAGGAGGAGTGCGGTGGGGCGTTTGGACTTGCAGTGACTGCATTAGTGCTCCAGGCAGCTGCTCAGAGGAGAAGGCGAGTGGTGAGTTGTTTGGACTTAAAGCGACCGCTCCTGAACACAGGGGGGCTGCCAGGAGGGGAAGCGTGGTGGGTTGCTTGGTCTTGAGTGGCCGCACCAGAGCTCCGGGCGGTTGCCCAGAGAACCCGTGCTGCGGGTCACGTGGATTCAGAGCCACTCAGAGCGACCACTCCTGAACACCCGGGGGGTTATCTGGAGAAGGAGGAGGAACGGGGAGGGTCACTTCGACTCGGAGTGATTGATTGCCCAGGGCTACGGTGGTTGGTGGGAAGAGGAGGCGCGCAGTGAGTTTCTTGGACTCCTAGTGACCGCTCCAGAATACTCGGCGGCTGTCTGGAGGAAGAGGCATGCGGCGGGTCTCTGGGTCTCAGAGCGATTGTACGGGGCCCCAGGTGGCTTCTTAGAGGAGGGGCCGCATAGCCAGGCGATTAGAAGCAGAGCAGGGTCCCAGGATCTAGGAGGCTTCTGGGTGGAAGAGCCGCACAGAGACAGGCTTAGGGGCGGAGCAAAGGTTCCAGGACTGCGGGCAGATTCTCTGAGGAGGGGCAGCCTAAGGAGATTCATCTGCGAAGGGTGAGGCTCCCAGGCCCAGGAGGTAGGGCCGGGCCCCTAGGAACTTTGCAGAGGAAGGCAGCCCAGCCCAGGCGGTAGCTGTAAATTGAGGGGAAACTCTAGGAGGGAACTGACCAGCGAGACTTCCCCACCGGGTGAGTCTTCCCTGCTGGGTGAGGTTTCCCACAAGGACGGTAAAACCAGAGACTCAGGCCCAAACAGGCCTTGCCTCAGCCCGCAGCCTAGGTCCCCTTTGGATGACCATTGGTCAACAAGTGGAGGCACCTCTGCCCACTAGCAGGGATTATACCCCACCTGAAGGCCACCACTCATAGAGAGGCAGCTTCCTTGTGGAGCACCTCATTATCAACTTCCTCCAAGACTTCAGCCTACTGAAGGCTAAGGGGGGATATATATAGAAATCTTCAGGGACATTGTAAGTCAATAGAGGAAATCTGCAATATCTCAGCGGTCCACTGATACCTGAACAATATGAGAAAACAAGGAAAGAAAATGCTGCAAACAAATCTAGATGTTACATCAATAAAACCCAATGACAGCATGGCAGAAGAAATGACAGAAAAGGAGTTCAGAATGTACATAATTAAAATGATCAGAGAAGCAAACGATGAGATGAAAGAGCAAATGCACGCACTGAATGATGAGATGAAAGAGCAAATGCAGGCATTGAATGATCGCACCAATCGACAATTAAAAGAGCAAATACAGGAAGCAAAAGATCATTTCAATAAAGAGTTAGAGATATTGAAAAAAAACCAAACAGAAATCCTTAACATGAAGGAAACAATAAACCAAATTAAGAACTCCATAGAAAGCACATCCAATAGGATAGAACACCTGGAAGACAGAACCTCAGACATTGAAGACAAAATATTTAACCTTGAAAACAAAGCTGAACAAACAGAGAAGATGGTAAGAAATCATGAACAGAATCTACAAGAACTATGGGATATCATGAAAAGGCCAAATTTAAGAATTATTGGGATTGAGGAAGGCCTAGAGAAACAAGCCAAAGGAATGAACAACCTATTCAATGAAATAATATCAGAAAATTTCCCAAATCTGAAGAATGAAATGGAAAATCAAGTTCAAGAGGCTTACAGGACTCCAAATACACAAAATTACAACAGACCCACACCAAGGCACATTATAATGAAAATACCTAACATACAAAATAAAGACAGAATTTTAAAGGCTGTGAGAGAAAAGAACCAAATTACATTCAGGGGGAAACCAATACGGATATCAGCAGATTTTTCAATCCAGACCCTAAAAGCTAGAAGGGCCTGAAACAACATTTTTCAAGCCCTGAAAGAAAATGGATGCCAACTAAGAATCTTATACCCAGCAAAACTTACCTTCAAATTTGACGATGAAATAAAATCCTTCCATGATAAACAAAAGCTAAAAGAATTTACAAAAAGAAAGCCAGCATTACAGAACATTCTCAGCAAAATATTCCATGAGGAAGAGATGAAAAACAAAGAAGCAAAGCACCAAAGGGAGGAATTATCCTAAAGAAATTGTCAAATAAAGGAGGAAACAAGATGTGTCAAACAAATAAACAAATAGAATTTTAAAAATGAACCAAATGACCAGGAAACCAAATCATATCTCTATAATAACCCTGAATGTTAATGGCCTGAATTCATCAATCAAAAGACATAGACTGGCAGATTGGATTAAAAAGAAAGATCCAACAATAAGTTGCCTGCAAGAGACTCACCTCATAGCAAAAGATACCCATAGACTAAAGGTGAAAGGATGGGGAAAAACATACCATGCACATGGACTCAGCAAAAAAGCTGGAGTATCCATCCTCATTTCCGATAATGTGGACTTCAAGCCAAAGTTAGTCAGAAGGGATAAAGAAGGTCATTTCATACTGCTTAAGGGAAGCATAAATCAGCAAGATATAACAATCATAAATATCTATGCCCCAAACAGTGGCTCATCCATGTATGTCAAACAAATCCTTCTCAATTTCAGAAACCAAATAGAACATAACACAATAATACTAGGTGATTTTAACACGCCTCTTCACCACTGGACAGATCTTCCAGACAAAAATTGAACAAAGAAACCATAGATCTCAATAACACAATCAATAATTTAGACTTCACGGACATTTATAGAATATACCATCCAACCAAGAGCGAATACACTTTCTTCTCAGCAGCACATGGATCCTTCTCTAAAATAGACCATATATTATGCCACAAAGCTGATGTTAGCAAATACAAGAAGATAGAGGCACTACCATGTATTCTATCAGATCATAATGGATTGAAGTTAGAAATAAATGAAAGAGTAAAACACAAAAACTATTCCAACATCTGGAGATTAAACAATATGCTATTATATGATGAATGGATAACAGAAGATATTAGGAAGGAAATTAAAAAATTCTTAGAGGTAAATGAGAACAAAGAAACATCATATCAAAATCTCTGGGACACTATGAAAGCAGTACTTAGAGGGAAATTTATTTCATGGAGCGCATTTAATAAAAGAAGTAAAACTCAACAAATAAACAACCTAACACTACAGCTCAAAGCCCTAGAAAAAGAAGAACAGAACAGCACCAAAAGTAGTAGAAGACAGGAAATAGTTCAACTCAGAGCTGAAATCAATGAAATTGAAACAAAAGAAACAATACAAAAAATTGACAAAATAAATAGTTGGTTCTTTGAAAAAATAAACAAGATTGATAAACCTTTAGCCACACTAACAAAGAGAAGACGAGAGAAAACCCAAATCACTAAAATTCGGAATGAACAAGGAAATATCACAACAGACAGGATTGAAATACAAAACATAATTAGAAGCTATTTTGAAAATCTATACTCCAACAAAATAGAAAATTTCGAAGACATCAACAGGTTTCTAGAGACATATGAATTGCCTAAACTGAACGAGGAGGACATACACAATTTAAATAGACCAATTTCAAGTACTGAAATAGAAGAAGTCATCAAAAGCCTACCAACAAAGAAAAGTCCGGGACCAGATGGGTTCTCAGCCGAGTTCTACAAAACCTTTAAAGAAGAGCTCATTCCAATACTTCTCAAAATATTCCATAAAATAGAAGAGGAGGGAACCCTCCCAAACTCATTCTATGAAGCCAATATCACACTGATACCTAAACCAGACAGAGACTCATCAAGGAAAGAAAATTTCAGACCAATATCCTTAATGAACATCGATGCAAAAATTCTCAACAAAATTTTAGCAAATCGCATACAAAAACATATTAAAAAGATAGTGCACCATGATCAAGTGGGTTTCATCCCAGGGATGCAAGGTTGGTTCAACATCAGGAAATCAATAAATGTAATTCACCATATTAATAGACTTAAAGTCAAGAATCACATGATTATTTCAATAGATGCAGAAAAAGCATTTGATAAAATACATCATCCCTTCATGCTCAAAACACTAGAAAAAATAGGGATAGTGGGAACATTCCTTAACATTGTAAAGGCCATTTATGCTAAGCCCATGGCTAATGTCATTCTAAATGGTGAAAAACTGAAAGCATTCCCCCTAAAAACTGGAACAAGACAGGGATGCCCTCTTTCACCAGTTCTATTCAACATCGTTCTTGAGACTCTGGCCAGAGCAATTAGACAGACCAAAGAAATTAAAGTGATACGAATTGGAAAAGAAGCACTCAAACTATCCCTGTTCGCTGATGATATGATTATATATTTAGAGGAACCTGGAAATTCCACCAGAAAACTCTTAGAACTCATAAGTGAATTCAGTAAAGTAGCAGGTTACAAGATCAATGCCCATAAATCCAACGCATTTTTATACATGAGTGATGAATCTTCAGAAAGAGAAATTAGGAAAACTACCCCATTCACAATAGCCTCGAAAAAAATAAAATACTTGGGAATCAATCTCACAAAAGAGGTGAAAGACCTCTACAATGAGAACTATACAACACTAAAGAAAGAAATTAAAGAACACCTTAGAAGATGGAAAGATCTTCCATGTTCTTGGATAGGAAGAATTAATATTGTCAAAATGGCCATACTACCTAAAGTGCTATACAAATTCAATGCAATTCCAATTAAAATCCCAATGACGTACCTTACAGAAATAGAGCAAGCAGTCATGAAATTCATCTGGAAGAATAAGAAACCCAGAATAGCTAAAGCAATCCTTAACAGGAAGAGTGAAACAGGGGGTATCGCAACACCAGATCTTCAACTCTATTACAAAGCAATAGTAACAAAAACGGCATGGTATTGGTACCAAAATAGAAAGGTAGATCAATGGTACAGAATAGAGGACACGGACATAAACCCAAATAAATACAATTTTCTCATACTAGACAAAGGTGCCAAAAATATGCAATGGAGAAAAGATAGCCTCTTCAACAAATGGTGCTGGGAGAATTGGAAATCCATATGCAACAGAATGAAACTAAACCCATATCTCTCACCATGCACGAAACTAAACTCAAAATGGATTAAGGACCTTGGAATCAGACCAGAGACCCTGCAGATTATAGAAGAAAAAGTAGGCCCAAATCTTCACCTTGTTGGTCTAGGATCAGACTTCCTTAACAGGACTCCCATAGCATAGGAAATAAAAGCTAGAATCAACCACTGGGATAGATTCAAACTAAAAAGCTTTCTCTCAGCAAAGGAAACTATCAGCAATGTGAAGAAAGAGCCTACAGAGTGGGAGAATATCTTTACCAATCATACTTCAGATAGAGCACTAATCTCCAGAATCTATAAAGAACTCAAAAAACTCTACTCCAAGAATCAAATAATCCAGTCGACAAATGGGCTAAGGAAATGAATAGACACTTCACAGAAGAAGATCTACAAGCAATCAACAAACATATGGAAAAATGTTCAACATCTCTAGTAATAAGAGAAATGCAAATCAAAACCACCCTAAGATTCCATCTCACCCCAATTAGAATGGCGATTATCAAGAATACGAGCAACAACAGGTGTTGGCGAGGATGTGGGGAGAAAGGTACACTCATACATTGCTGGTGGGGCTGCAAATTAGTGCAGCCACTCTGGAAAGCAGTGTGGAGATTCCTTAGAAAACTTGGAATGGACCCTCCATTTGACCCCGCTATCCCACTCCTTGGCCTATACCCAAAGGACTTAAAATCAGCATACTACAGAGATACAGCCACATCAATGTTCATAGCTGCTCAATTCACAGTAGCCAGACTGTGCAACCAACCTAGATGCCCTTCAATTGATGAGTGGATAAAGAAATTGTGGTATATATATACAATGGAATATTACTCAGCCATAAAGAATGATAAAATTATGGCATTTGCAGGCAAATGGATGAAATTGGAGAATATCATGCTAAGTGAGATAAGCCAATCTCAAAAAGCCAAAGGACGAATGATATCGCTAATAAGTGGAGGATGACACATAATGGGGGGGAGGGAAGAAGGGTTCGTGTTAGGGTTAGAGTTAGGGTTAGGGAGGGGGGCAAGTATGGAGGAAGGAAGTACTGTATAGAGGGTAAAGAGGGGTGGGAGGGGTGGGGGGAAGGGAAAAAATAACAGATAAATCAAACAACATTACTCTATGTAAATTTATGATTACACAAATGGTATGCCTTTACGCCATGTACAAACAGAGAAACAACATGTATCCCATTTGTTTACAATAAAAAAAAAAAGAAGAATGAAATTATGGCATTTGCAGGTAAATGGATGGAACTAGAGAATACCATGGTAAGTGAAATAAGCCAATCCCAAAAAACCAAAATCCCGAAAATCCCAAAAAACCTGTGATAATCAAATGCTGATCCATAGTCGGGGGTGGATAGGGAAGAATGAAGGAACTTTGGATTATGCAGAGGGGAGTGTGGGGAGAAGTGGGTTGGTGGAAATGGAAAGGACAGTAGAAATGAGACAGACATTATTACCCTATATACATGTGTGAAAAGAATAAAAAGTTTTAAAAAATAAATAAATTTTTAAAAAAGTAACAGATTTGCCTGGGCACGGTGGCGCACACCTCTAATTCCAACAGCTCAAGAGGCTGAAGCAGGAGGATCTCAAAATCAAAGCCAGCCTTAGCAACTCAGTGAGATCCTGTCTCTAAATAAAATATTAAATAAAAGGATGGGGATGTGTCTCAGTGGTTAAGCACCCTGGGTTCAATCTCTGCCCCCCAAATATAAATAAATACACAAATAACAGATCTGAACAAGTAAAAAACAAACAAACAAACAATGGTTTACACCTCTAACACGGAAAGATATTCATTAAAATAAAATTTAAAACCTCAGTAGGTAGACAAGATAGGTTCTTTAAAACCAAAACTTAAATGAACTCAGGAGAAAGGAGTGGGCTTCAAGAAGTGATAATGAAAAAGGAAACTGTCATAGAAAATTTAAAAACACATTATTAAATAATTCAGGAATTAAATAAGAAACCATAATGGAAATAAATATTTAGAACAGAATGACCATGAAAATATATTTTGATGTTCAGATAAATCAGTAATGATAAATTTATGGCATTAAATTTTAAAATGAAGGAAGCAGTTGAATCAAATGTCTGATTCCAGAGAGGAAAGGCACAACCGAGAAGAAATAATTCAGGTGAAAGTACATTGTAAAACAGTGGAATGCAAGAGGGTGGGGTTATTTTTATAAGGGACAGAAGTGAAAATACAGAATGTCAAGGAAGTAGCGTTCTGTCTCTGTAAATTAGGGAAAATGGAAATTCAGGGAGATATAATAAATATTTCAAGATCTCTACAATCATTTTAAACAAATGGTGCTAGGGAAACTGACTATCTATTGTGCAAGAATGAAACTAGATCCCTATCTCTCACCCTGCGTGGAAATCAACTCAAAAGGGATCAAAGCTGTAGAAATTAGACCAGAAACTTTGCAACTCCTAGAAGGAAACACAGGATCAATACTCCAACATAAGGGTTCAGGCAACAACCTCATTAAAGAGACTTCTAAAGATCAGGATACAATACCAAGAATTAATACACATAATGACACCAAATCAAAAGTTTTCTGCACAACAAAGGAAACAATTAAAAATGTGAAGAGATAACCTACAGAATGGGAGAAAATTTTTGCCAGCTTCTCTTCCAAGAGAGGATTAATACTCAGAATATGAAAAGAACTCAAAAACTTAACACCAGAAAAACAAATAACCCAATCAGTAAAGGGGCAAAAAAACTATTCAGACATTTCTCAAAAGAAGAATTAGAGGCCTGGGGTTGTGGCTCAGTGGTAGAGTGCTTGCATAGCATGCAAGAGGCACTGGGTTTGATCCTCAGCACTGCATGTAAATAAATAAAATAATAAAAGGTCCATCTACACCTAAGGGAAATGCAAATCAAAACTACATTGAGATTTCATCTCACGCCAGTCAGAATGGCAGTCATCAAGAGTACAAACAGGAATAACTGCTGGGAAGGACATGAGGAAAAATACTTAGCACGGTTGATGGGATTGTAAATTAGTAAACAACCACTATGGAAATCAGTATGGAGTTTCTTCCAAAGACTGGGAATTAAACCACCATATGACCTAGCTATATCAGTACTTGATATTTATCCAAAAGAATTGAAGTCAGTGTATTATAGGGATACATGCATAACCATGTTTATAGCAGCATAGATCACAATAGCTAAGTTATGGAACCAACTTAAGTTCTGTCACCAGATAAATGGACCTACAGAAAATGTGATATATATACACATTGGAGCTTTCTTTGTTCAGCCATAGAGAAGCATGAAATTATGACATTTGCAGGAAAATGTATGGAACTTAAGAGCATTAGGTTAAGCAAAATATGACAAAGTCAAGAGCTGTATGTTCATGTGTGGAGACTACAAACTACAAAGAATAAAGGATTTAAAAAGTGTGTGTGTGTGTGTGTGTGTGAGAGAGAGAGAGAGAGAGAAAGAGAGAGAGAGAGAGAGAGAGAGAGAGAGAGAATCTCATGGAAATAGGGAGCCAGTAGAGTGGAGGTGGGGAGAGGAGAGGAGGATTAGGGAAGGTACTGGAGAATGTAATTGACCAAATTATGACCATGTTCTAATATGTCCCAATGTATTTTACTATTATGTTATAATAATAATGTACCAATAAAAGTTAAAAAGATTCCTACAACGGTAGAGATGGGCTGTACCAACTTCCTCATTGCCTTTGCAAATACATATGTCCCAGAGAAGGAATGGGGCAAATCAAGCTTTCTCTAAACTTGGCAGGATTTGGAGTGAACTGAGCGCTGACAGAGAAAATGACCAATTGCCTCTACTTTTGCTGAACAGTCATAGTTGGCACTTGTTGAAGGGAATTGTGGTCTAAAGCCATTTTGTAAATAGGAAGAGAACTCTCAGAAAGCTCAGGAACAGAGAAGGACAGGGTCCTGTAAAGTCAGCTTCAGTCACCTTTACAAAGTGAATATGAGAAAGGCTCTCCAGCAGGTGGCTTGTGTGCTGGCAGAAATGACATGACTTTCTTTTAGAAATAAAACCACTGTAATCAGTTACAAGAGTCACATGGGAGTCCAGCTTTCAAAATTCTGCTCAAGGCTCTTTGAGGGGCACATCTGGTAGCAAGAGTTAGCAGCTGTTAAAGTTTATCTTTTTCATTTCTGGCTCCCAAGTCAGCCTACATAATCTCATTAAGTTCACTGATGTTCTTGGGTTGAAATGCTGAGATTCAGGTCTTATAATATCTTTTAGATTGTGAGGTTCTGGGAGCAATGGACCATGGCTAATTAAATCCAGTACCGCCTATAGATCTGGGTGCCCAGTGGTTTGTCTTCGGTTCTGAGATTTAGAGACCCTACTCTAGCTCTTCTTTGTACAAGTCCCTCCCCACAGAGTGCAAATAACCCTTTAGATCCCTAGAAACCCAGAGCTCCAGAGTTCCCTGTCCCAGTGGTCTCGCTCCTGCACAGGCCAGTTCCCCTCCCATTCTCTGGGGGACCACATAATCATTCCAATGTGCCCCCAGGCCAGAGGAGTGGCTAAGGGAGGGCTGCTTCCCTGGAGGAGAGGCAGATAGAGCCTGGACACGCAGGGGGACGTTCACACTCATTGTAAGAAGCTCCTTAAAGTGCTGAATGGAGTCAAAGATGGGGAAGGCAAGGAGGGAAAGTGGGGAGGAGGGATGGGTGGATACACCACAATCTGTTTATCCATTTCTCCGTTGATGGATATTTGGACTGTTTCTACCTTTAGCTGTTGTGAGTAATGTTGCTGTGAACATTCAAATATGGTTGCTTAGTATTCCAGGGTATGAATGAATCACAGTTTATTTATCTGTTTCTTTGTTGCGAAAACTAAGTTCCTCTTTTTGCCTATTAACTCAAGTTAACAATTATACATATGTTCTCCTGTATACATTTGCCACAAGTTTCTCTAGAGTCATTACCTTTTTAAAAATATGGATAATAGCATTTTGATGTGGTAACATACACATAACATAAAATTTACCCTTTTAGCCATTTTAAAGTACATAATCCAGTGACATTCAATGCCTTTGCAAGGTTATATAATTATCACTGCTATCTAGTTGGATACCACCTCAAAAGGAAACCCAGAATCCATTAAGTGATCACTCCCTTTCTCACTCTTCCTCCAGTCCTGACAATCACTAATCTACTTTCTGTCCCTATGGGTTTCCTGTTGTGGACACTTCATAGAAATGGAATCATACACTATGTGGCCTTTTATGCTTCATTTCTTTCACTTAGCACATTTTCAAGCTTCATCCATGTTGTAACCTGGCACTTCTAAAGTTGTATTAGTAACTGTTATGGACTGAATGTCCCTTGACCCCTCCCTGTGCAAACCCAGCTGTTGAAGACCTAACTGTCAAGATGATGGCATTAGGAATTGGGGCTTTTGGGAGATAGTTAGGTTTAGATGAAGTCATGATGGAAGAGACACCATGATGGGATTAGGGGCCTTATTGGCAAAGGCAGAGGCTCTAGAGCTTCCTCTTTATACCAGATGAGGATATAGTAAGAAGGAAGCTATCTGCAAGTCAGGAAGAGAGCCCTCACCCTGAAATGAATCAGCTAAAACAGCTGATACTTTGATCTTGAACTTCCCAGGCTCCAAAACCAAGAGAAAGAAATGTCTGTTGTTTAAGCCATCCAGTCTACCTTACTTTGGTATAGTAGTCTGGGCTGACTAAGACAGTAGCTAATATATTAGTAGCTCAAAAAAAAAATATGTATATATATATATTAGTAGCTCATTCCCTTTACTTTTTTTCTTTTCCAATTAATAGACTTTTTTTTTTTTTAAGAGCAGTTTTAGGCCTACAATAAAATTGGAGAGTACTGAGTGTTCCCACAAATATCATTTCTTTGGGCTGAATAATATTCGTTTGGATGGATATACCACATTTTGTTTATCCATTCATCATTTGACATGTGGGCTGTTTCCACCCTTGCTCTTATAAATATTTAAGATTTTGTATGGATATGTTTTTATTTCTCCTGGGTATATACCTAATGGTTAACTCCATGTTTAACTTTTTTTCTTTCTTTCTCTTTAAAAATTTTTTTATATAGGGATCTTGTGTTCCCTGGCTGATCTTGAACTCATGATCCTCCTGCCTCAACCTCCTGAGAAGCTGAGATGATCAGCATGTACCACTGCACCTAGATTTAGGATTTGTGTGTGTGTATGTGTGTGTGTGTGTGTGTGTGTGTGTGTGTTACTAGAGATTGATCCATGGAACCTTTCCCACTGAGAAACATCCTCACCCCTTTGTAATTTCTATTTCAAGAAAGATTCTTGCTAAATTGCTGAGGGTCTCACTAATTTACTGAGTCTGGCCTTGAACTTGTGATACTACTGCTTCAGCCTCTTGCATCACTGGGGTTATAAGTGTGTGCCACCACAACTGGCAATTTCCTTGTTTTTATGGTTGAATAATAATATACTACTAGTATTATCTACCAGTATTTTTACAATTAACTCTAATAATTGGACTTTAGATTACTTTGGAATTTTTGTGTAGCCACATACCTCAGTTGTGGATTCTGGCAGTTTTGTTTCTTCTTATTTAAGTCTCCAAGTCATGGTTTCGAATCTCCTGTTCTCTTTTCCCCTGTGTACAGACAGAAAGGCCAAAATCTGCTAACCTGCCTGCAGCTTTATTGCACCTGCTTTCCTCAGTGGGAAAATCTCTATCTGCACCTCAAGCTCATACCAGTCGTATGGCTCAGTACAGAAACACTTTCTGAACTTTTCTTATCTTTCCCCATATAGTTTCCCTGCTTGAAATGATCCCCTCATCCCATTTCCACCAGCTGAATCCCCACCAATCTTCTCATGAATCTTCTTAAATAATATATTCTCTCTAAATATTTACTCAAGTCCCTTCCTTCCCTCTTGCACATGATCTGACAACTCAGAACCCATGAAGGCATAATGTAAAGAAACAATTAGAATGAACTGAATTCAAATTCTGGTTCTAGCCTTTAGTATCTGTGTAACAGAGCTAAGTTACAGGGTTCAGTTTTCTTATCTCTGGACTGAAACACCTATTCTTTCCCTAGGGTTTTTTTTTTTTTTTTTTTTTTTAAAGACAAATTATATAATAGAGTCAAAGCATGTGGCACATACTACACAAGAGTGAGTAAGTGCAGGCTCTCTTTCTCCTCATCTTCACACCAGCATGACAGCCTGCACCTTCCCGAGTGTTTACCCTGCCCTGCTCTCCTTCATGGACCTCTGTCCAGGTGTGATCCTCTTTCCAGATTTAACTGTTCTCACTCCTGAAGGGAAGATAGTGGCGGACTCAGAGTGGACAAGACTGGGTCTCATCATGGAACGCAGCGACCAGCTGTGTGACCTCAGTTTACACACTGGGAATGAGAACTTATGTGAGGTTTAAACTGCTACTACTCTAGACGCCATATACTACATCAGGTGTGTAAGGTCCTGCTCATTGACTGGCACATAATATTTACACTGGATGTATTTAGTTACTTGATTTGAAATAAATAAAATTCAATTTTTAACAGTTTTGTTGGATTCAAAGCTTATCACTTTCCTGCTTAAGCAGTGTTGGATCAGTCATTTGTTACACATCTACCATCTCATTTGGGTCTCTGCTAGTGTCCCTAGGAAGGCAGCAGCATCTGGTGGGACTTGCCATGTTTCCTAACTCCTGGCTTGTCTCCGGTGGTTGTTTAAAGTCAAGCAGTGATCCAACTGTGGTCATTCTGTCTGCCTGGCAGATTGACTTCCCTCTAACAAACCCTGTCTGCCACTCTCCAAATGTGCTTGCTTTACTTCACGTGGAGCACATTGCTGAAATTTTTTGGTGTTAGGCTTCACACCACAATCATGCTTCCAACTAGCACCACTGGACAATTTTTAGAGGTGGGCAAAGAGAATTTTGTTTGGGGCCACAGAGAGGTTGGGCTTGAGTGTAATGAGCAGCTTGTCATCCAAAGAAAGTTGTCTTTCACTGATAGTTATTATGTACTGAGTGAGAGCAGAGTGAAAGTCTTAGAAAGCTTAACATTTAGAATGCTTGACATCTTTCTCCTTGGGGTCACAGGGAATGATACCTGGCTCATGTCTAAATAACTCCAAATGCAGGTGGCAGAGTGGAAAGCAGCAGAATGCCAAAAGCAAGGGTCCTGGACATCCAGAGCCAAAAACGAGAACTAAAACTGGTCAGTGTTATGTGAACAAATGGGCACATCCACAATTATAGCAGGAGATTTTCTTAATGTTACTATCAGGAGCATAGATTAAATAGAAACCTGGGCATGGTGGTGTATAAGTGTGATCTCAGCTATTTGGGAGGCTGAGGAACAAGTTCAAGGCTAGCCTGGGCAATTTAATGAAACCCTGTCTCAAAATAAAATTTAAAAAACGGTCTGGGGATGAGTTCAGTGGTAGAATGTTTGCCTAGCATGTCTGAGTTCCTTAGTTCAGTTTGTGAACTGAAAAACAAAAAAAGATTGAACAGCTATAGGAAGAGATGGAAAAAATTAAACCACACAATTAAGAGATGAGATTTGTTTTGGGGGGGCATTAAAGAACCAGATAAATGAATGAGCATGACTGTGTTCAAATCAAATTTTACAAAGACAGGCAACAGGCCAGATTTGAACCCAAGATTATAGTTTTCAGACTCTCTGACTTAATGGATTCAGTAAAAGTCTGTGTCCAACAAATACAAAATATGCATGTAAATTAAATGTGCTTCATTTAAAAAATTGGACATATAAGAGGAACAAAGAAACTTTTATTAAATTTCAGAGAGAAGAATCAATAGCCCAGGATCATTTCTCTAATTTTGGTATAATGAAATTAGAAATAAGCAATAAAAGATTATAAAATGTATTTTGCAACACACTCCCAAATAGAATGGTCATACTATTTTGTTTTTAATAGCATCATTTTCAGTAGGAAAATGAATAAAGAAAGTTTAAGGACCTATCAACTGAAAAATGGTAAAAAAGGAAAACTGTGATATAGTCATACAATGGAATACTGTACTACAGATAAAATAACTGATAGAAATTCAGAAAACGAGAGAGAAAGGTAAGTTGCAGAATGATAAATGTCATTATTGTTGATATAATTTATATAAATTTGAAAACATGCAGATATTGCTCATAGATATTATTGCATACTGATATGACAAGTGGATATTAAAGAAACTTTTTCTATCAACCCAATTGTGTACATGTCCAAGTTGAAAACACCCATCTGTTCTAAAGAGGTGTAGTGATCATCTTATCCAACTTTGTATTTTGTCTAAATGATTTTTTAAATACTAACTTTCAGAAAAAGTAATTTAAAATTTTATATTGTTGGATTTATTAGTCTTTCTTTTTTTTTTTTTTTTTTTTATTGTAAACAAATGGGATACATGTTGTTTCTCTGTTTGTACATGGCGTAAAGGCATACCATTGGTGTAATCATAAATTTACATAGAGCAATGTTGTTTGATTCATTCTGTTATTTTTTTCCCTTCCCCCACCCCTCCCACCCCTCTTTACCCTCTATACAGTAGTTCCTTCCTCTATACTTGCCCCCCTCCCTAACCCTAACTCTAACCCTTCCCTCCCCCCCATTATGTGTCAACCTCCACTTATTAGCGATATCATTCGTCCTTTGGCTTTTTGAGATTGGCTTATCTCACTTAGCATGATATTCTCCAATTTCATCCATTTGCCTGCAAATGTCATAATTTTATCATTCTTTATGGCTGAGTAATATTCCATAGTATATATATACCACAGTTTCTTTATCCACTCATCAATTGAAGGGCATCTAGGTTGGTTCCACAGTCTAGCTATTGTGAATTGAGCAGCTATGAACATTGATGTGGCTGTATTTCTGTAGTATGCAGATTTTAAGTCCTTTGGGTATAGGCCAAGGAGTGGGATAGCTGGGTCAAATGGTGGTTCCATTCCAAGTTTTCTAAGGAATCTCCACACTGCTTTCCATAGCGGCTGCACTAATTTGCAGCCCCACCAGCAGTGTATGAGTGTACCTTTCTCCCCACATCCTCGCCAACACCTGTTGTTGCTCGTATTCTTGATAATCGCCATTCTAATTGGGGTGAGATGGAACCTTAGGGTGGTTTTGATTTGCATTTCTCTTATTACTAGAGATGTTGAACATTTTTCCATATGTTTGTTGATTGCTTGTAGATCTTCTTCTGTGAAGTGTCTATTCATTTCCTTAGCCCATTTGTTGACTGGACTGTTTGAATTCTTGGAGTAGAGTTTTTGAGTTCTTTATAGATTCTGGAGATTAGTGCTCTATCTGAAGTATGATTGGCAAAGATATTCTCCCACTCTGTAGGCTCTTTCTTCGCATTGCTGATAGTTTCCTTTGCTGAGAGAAAGCTTTTTAGTTTGAATCTATCCCAGTGGTTGATTCTAGCTTTTATTTCTTGTGCTATGGGAGTCCTGTTAAGGAAGTCTGGTCCTAGACCAACAAGATGAAGATTTGGACCTACTTTTTCTTCTATAATCTGCAGGGTCTCTGGTCTGATTCCGAGGTCCTTAATCCATTTTGAGTTTAGTTTCGTGCATGGTGAGAGATATGGGTTTAGTTTCATTCTGTTGCATATGGATTTCCAATTCTCCCAGCACCATTTGTTGAAGAGGCTATCTTTTCTCCATTGCATATTTTTGGCCCCTTTGTCTAGTATGAGAAAATTGTATTTATTTGGGTTTGTGTCCGTGTCCTCTATTCTGTACCATTGATCTACCTTTCTATTTTGGTACCAATACCATGCCGTTTTTGTTACTATTGCTTTGTAGTAGAGTTGAAGATCTGGTATTGCAATACCCCCTGTTTCACTCTTCCTGCTAAGGATTGCTTTAGCTATTCTGGGTTTCTTATTCTTCCAGATGAATTTCATAATTGCCTGCTCTATTTCTGTAAGGTACGTCATTGGGATTTTAATTGGAATTGCATTGAATTTGTATAGCACTTTAGGTAGTATGGCCATTTTGACAATATTAATTCTTCCTATCCAAGAACATGGAAGATCTTTCCATCTTCTAAGGTGTTCTTTAATTTCTTTCTTTAGTGTTGTATAGTTCTCATTGTAGAGGTCTTTCACCTCTTTTGTGAGATTGATTCCCAAGTATTTTATTTTTTTCGAGGCTATTGTGAATGGGGTAGTTTTCCTAATTTCTCTTTCTGAAGATTCATCACTTATGTATAAAAATGCGTTGGATTTATGGGCATTGATCTTGTAACCTGCTACTTTACTGAAATCACTTATGAGTTCTAAGAGTTTTCTGGTGGAATTTCCAGGTTCCTCTAAATATATAATCATGTCATCAGCGAACAGGGATAGTTTGAGTTCTTCTTTTCCAATTCGTATCCCTTTAATTTCTTTGGTTTGTCTAATTGCTCTGGCCAGAGTCTCAAGAACGATGTTGAATAGAAGTGGTGAAAGAGGGCATCCCTGCCTTGTTCCAGTTTTTAGGGGGAATGCTTTCAGCTTTTCACCATTTAGAATGATATTAGCCATGGGCTTAGCATAAATGGCCTTTACAATATTAAGGAATGTTCCCACTATCCCTATTTGTTCTAGTGTTTTGAGCATGAAGGGGTGCTGTATTTTATCAAATGCTTTTTCTGCGTCTATTGAAATAATCATGTGATTCTTGACTTTAAGTCTATTAATATGGTGAATTACGTTTATTGATTTCCTGATGTTGAACCAACCTTGCATCCCTGGGATGAAACCCACTTGATCATGGTGCAGTATCTTTTTAATATGTTTTTGTATGCGATTTGCTAAAATTTTGTTGAGAATTTTTGCGTCGATGTTCATTAAGGATATTGGTCTGAAATTTTCTTTCCTTGATGAGTCTCTGTCTGGTTTAGGTATCAGTGTGATATTGGCTTCATAGAATGAGTTTGGGAGGGTTCCCTCCTCTTCTATTTTATGGAATACTTTGAGAAGTATTGGAATGAGCTCTTCCTTAAAGGTTTTGTAGAACTCGGCTGAGAACCCATCTGGTCCCGGACTTTTCTTTGTTGGTAGGCTTTTGATGACTTCTTCTATTTCAGTACTTGAAATTGGTCTATTTAAATTGTTTATGTCCTCCTCATTCAGTTTAGGCAATTCATATGTCTCTAGAAACCTGTTGATGTCTTCGAAATTTTCTATTTTGTTGGAGTATAGATTTTCAAAATAGCTTCTAATTATGTTTTGTATTTCCATCCTGTCTGTAGTGATATTTCCTTGTTCATTCCGAATTTTAGTGATTTGGGTTTTCTCTCGTCTTCTCTTTGTTAGTGTGGCTAAAGGTTTATCAATTTTGTTTATTTTTTCGAAGAACCAACTATTTATTTTGTCAATTTTTTGTATTGTTTCTTTTGTTTCAATTTCATTGATTTCAGCTCTGAGTTTAACAATTTCCTGTCTTCTACTACTTTTGGTGCTGTTCTGTTCTTCTTTTTCTAAGGCTTTGAGCTGTAGTGTTAGGTTGTTTATTTGTTGAGTTTTACTTCTTTTATTAAATGCGCTCCATGAAATAAATTTCCCTCTAAGTACTGCTTTCATAGTGTCCCAGAGGTTTTGATATGATGTTTCTTTGTTCTCATTTACCTCTAAGAATTTTTTAATTTCCTTCTTAATATCTTCTGTTATCCATTCATCATATAATAGCATATTGTTTAACCTCCAGATGTTGGAATAGTTTCTGTGTTTTACTCTTTCATTTATTTCTAACTTCAATCCATTATGATCTGATAGAATACATGCTAGTGTCTCTATCTTCTTGTATTTGCTAACATTAGCTTTGTGGCATAATATATGGTCTATTTTAGAGAAGGATCCATGTGCTGCTGAGAAGAAAGTGTATTCACTCTTGGTTGGATGGAATATTCTATAAATGTCCGTTAAGTCTAAATTATTGATTGTGTTGTTGAGATCTATGGTTTCTTTGCTCAATTTTTGTCTGGAAGATCTGTCCAGTGGTGAGAGCGTCGTGTTAAAATCACCTAGTATTATTGTGTTGTGGTCTATTTGGTTTCTGAAATTGAGAAGGATTTGTTTGACATACATAGATGAGCCACTGTTTGGGGCATAGATGTTTATGATTGTTATATCTTGCTGATTTATGCTTCCCTTAAGCAGTATGAAATAACCTTCTTTATCCCTTCTGACTAACTTTGGCTTGAAGTCCACATTATCGGAAATGAGGATGGATACTCCAGCTTTTTTGCTGAGTCCATGTGCATGGTATGTTTTTCCCCATCCTTTCACCTTTAATCTATGGGTATCTTTTTCTAAGAGGTGAGTCTCTTGCAGGCAACATATTGTTGGATCTTTCTTTTTAATCCAGTCTGCCAGTCTATGTCTTTTGATTGATGAATTCAGGCCATTAACGTTCAGGGTTATTATAGAGAAATGATTTGGTTTCCCGGTCATTTGGTTCATTTTTAAAATTTTGTTTATTTATTTGTTTGACACAACTTGTTTCCTCCTTTATTTGACAATTCCTTTAGGATAATTCCTCCCTTTGCTGATTTGCTTCTTTGTTTTTCATCTCTTCCTCATGGAATATTTTGTTGAGAATGTTCTGTAATGCTGGCTTTCTTTTTGTAAATTCTTTTAGCTTTTGTTTATCATGGAAGGATTTTATTTCATCGTCAAATTTGAAGGTAAGTTTTGCTGGGTATAAGATTCTTGGTTGGCATCCATTTTCTTTCAGGGCTTGAAAAATGTTGTTCCAGGACCTTCTAGCTTTTAGGGTCTGGATTGAAAAATCTGCTGATATGCGTATTGGTTTCCCCCTGAATGTAATTTGGTTCTTTTCTCTCACAGCCTTTAAAATTCTGTCTTTATTTTGTATGTTAGGTATTTTCATTATAATGTGCCTTGGTGTGGGTCTGTTGTAATTTTGTGTATTTGGAGTCCTGTAAGCCTCTTGAACTTGATTTTCCATTTCATTCTTCAGATTTGGGAAATTTTCTGATATTATTTCATTGAATAGGTTGTTCATTCCTTTGGCTTGTTTCTCTAGGCCTTCCTCAATCCCAATAATTCTTAAATTTGGCCTTTTCATGATATCCCATAGTTCTTGTAGATTCTGTTCATGATTTCTTACCATCTTCTCTGTTTGTTCAGCTTTGTTTTCAAGGTTAAATATTTTGTCTTCAATGTCTGAGGTTCTGTCTTCCAGGTGTTCTATCCTATTGGATATGCTTTCTATGGAGTTCTTAATTTGGTTTATTGTTTCCTTCATGTCAAGGATTTCTGTTTGGTTTTTTTTTCAATATCTCTAACTCTTTATTGAAATGATCTTTTGCTTCCTGTATTTGCTCTTTTAACTGTCGATTGGTGCGATCAATCAATGCTTGCATTTGCTCTTTCATCTCATCATTCAATGCTTGCATTTGCTCTTTCATCTCCTCGTTTGCTTCTCTGATCATTTTAATTATGTACATTCTGAACTCCTTTTCTGTCATTTCTTCTGCCATGCTGTCATTGGGTTTTATTGATGTAACATCTAGATTTGTTTGCAGCATTTTCTTTCCTTGTTTTCTCATGTTGTTCAGATATCAGTGGACTGCTGAGATATTGCAGATTTCCTCTGTTGATTTACAATGACCCTGAAGATTTCTATATATATCCCCTCTTAGCCTTCAGTAGGCTGAAGTCTTGGAGGAGGTTGATAATGCGGTGCTCCACAAGGAAGCTGCCTCTCTAGGAGTGGTGGCCTTCAGGTGGGGTATATTCCCTGCTAGTGGGCAGAGGTGCCTCCACTTGTTGACCAATGGTCATCCAAAGGGGACCTAGGCTGTGGGCTGAGGCAAGGCCTGTTTGGGCCTGAGCCTCTGGTTTTACCGTCCTTGTGGGAAACCTCACCCAGCAGGGAAGACTCACCCGGTGGGGAGGTCTCGCTGGTCAGTTTCCTCCTAGAGGTTCCCCTCAATTTACATCTACTGCCTGGGCTGGGCTGCCTTCCTCTGCAAAGTTTCCAGGGGCCCGGCCCTACCTCCTGGGCCTGGGAGCCTCACCCTTCGCAGATGAATCTCCTTAGGCTGCCCCTCCTCAGAGAATTTGCCCATAGGCCTGGAACCTTCGCTCCGCCCTAAGCCTGTCTCTGTGCGGCTCTTCCACCCAGAAGCCTCCTAGATCCTGGGACCCTGTTCTGCACCTAATCGCCTGGCTGCGTGGCCCCTCCTCTGAGCAGCCACCTGTGGCCCCGAACAATCGCTCTGAGTCCCAGAGACCCGCCACAGGCCTCTTCCTCCAGACAGCCGCCCCGTATGCCGGTGCGGTCACTAGGAGTCCAAGAAACTCACTTCGTGCCTCCTCCTCCCACCAACCACCCGTAGCCCGGGGCAATCAATCACTCCGAGTCGAAGTGACCCTGCCCGTTCCTCCTCCTTCTCCAGATAACCCCCCGGGTGTTCAGGAGCAGTCCCTCTGAGTGGCTCTGAATCCACGTGACCCGCTGCACGGGTCCTCTGGGCCACCGCCCGGAGCTCTGGTGTGGTCCCTCAAGACCAAGCGTCGCACCACGCTTCTCCTCCAGGCAGCCCCCCTGTGTTCAGGAGCTGTCACTTTAAGACCAAATAACTCACCACTCGCCTTCTCCTCTGAGCAGCCGCCTGGAGCGCTAATGCAGTCACTGCGAGTCCAAAGGACCCGCCGCGCTCCTTCTCCTCCTTCTCCTACTCCTCCGGGCAGGCCCCGGGGTTCAGAAGTGGTCAGGGTCCAAACAGCTCGCCACGCAGCCCCTTCTCTGGCAACCGCCTGTAGTTCCCGTGTAGTCACCCGAATCCAAGCGGCCGCTCCTCTTCCTCCTCGTCCTCAGGGCAGGCCCCGGGGTTCAGAAGCGTCGTTCTGATTCCAAACAGCTCGCCGCGCGGCTTCTCCTCTGGCAACCGCCTGCAGCTCTGGCGCAGTCTCTCGGAATCCAAGTGGCCACGCTCCTCTCCTCCTCCTCACGGCAGGCCCCGGTGTCCTGAGTCCACACAGTTCTCCCCGCCACTCCTCCCCCGGGCAGCCGCCGGAGCCCCAGTGGCTGCTCCGAGTCCCAGCGCTGTGCCGAGCTGCCTCCTCTATGGCGCTCCAGCGGGGGGAGGGGCGTCTCGCCGGCAGTTCTACTTCACAAAGTTTCCTGCGTTCCGGGACCCCCGTCCCATCCGGGATGCCCCCCCAGGGGGTGAGAGTCACCCGGCTACTTTGAGTTGGTCCCAAGCGTCTCAATATCTCCTCTCTTGAATCCTGAGTTCTGGAGCAACACGTAATGCAGCCACCCTCTAGGCCGCCATCTTGAAAAACCCCCTAGTCTTTCTTTTTGTATGCGAGGATCTTAAGAAAATTTTCCATTTATTGAGATTATGAGGAGACTCTATATAAAATATTTCATGTGGGGGAATACATATGAGAGAAGATTTATATATAAGAAATGCATAAATTTATATGATATGTACAGATAAATATAAACATGTAAACATATATATTACATTTAGGTCTTTAGTCAAATTGGAATTGATTTCTATTTGATGTGCTTATGATACTTTAATTAAATATAAATATATTTTTTCTTTAAGATTTCTAATTATTTGTTTTATAGCCATCTTCAGCCTATTCTAATGTCATTTCCTTTTGTTTTTTTAAAAAATGAAATTCACCTTATTAATCTGTTCAAAAATTCTAAACATATTTGTCAGATTTCTGCAAAATTTTATTTAAAAAAATTTCATCTGAAATTAGTTTCCATTATTGGTTTTTGTGGACTGTCTCAGGAGTAGGTTTAGCATTTTGATTTACAGGCTAATTTTCAGTGAGTATTTTGCTTTGAATTTTTTCATTTGTCTCTTTCTTCTCTTCTGTGTTAATCTTACTTCCCTGAAGTAATTTTGAATTTTACTCTACTTGGCTTCCAGTTCCTCCTGTTCAGATTCAGACCCTAAAGTGGCATCTTGGTGCTCTTATTCCATGGTGATATTTCGAATACCATACATCTAGTCCCTGGTGGTTCTATTCTTAGATTAGCACTGGTTTATTTCCTCCCTCCCTCTCTCCCTAAATGTATTATTTCCTACAGAGCCTGAGACCCAAGAACTGGCACCAGTTTTGTTCATCATCTTTCACAAGCACAAAGATGTCCCTGGCTCTAAGCAGTGAGCCTGGCTC
This sequence comes from Sciurus vulgaris, assembly GCF_902686455.1. Classification (NCBI taxonomy): domain Eukaryota; kingdom Metazoa; phylum Chordata; class Mammalia; order Rodentia; family Sciuridae; genus Sciurus; species Sciurus vulgaris. The sequence goes on from NC_136472.1 coordinate 80,683,313, forward strand.
TGTTCTTGTCTTCTTGGAACAATATTAGTCCTGTGTTCTCTGCAAGAGTCAAACTCCTGATCATTGCCACCTGCTTCATAAGTTGGACTCCAGTGGTCCTGTGGCATTGGTCCCTCTTTTTGCTCTTTGTATATACAATTTATTCTGTCTTCGGGCTCTTGAGATCTATTTATAGTTTAGAGGTGAGGCATGCCTTTTTTCTTTTACCGATCACTGCTATGTGTTTGGAAGAGAGGGTGCTTCAGAGCATATATTTCATGAATGTGTGGAGCCAATCGTCTTTCCTCTCTTATTTGACTGCTTTCCTACACCCCACAAACATCTCTCTTTTCTCTTTCTGAGACTCTAATTGGTGGATATGAGAAATTCTTATTCTGTCCCTTGAGAACCTCTTCTATCACTTTTATTTGTTTCATCTCTGTCTCTTACCCCATGTTATCTTTTTCACCATTGTGTTCTCTGTGTACAGTACCATGCTTAGGACACAGGAGGACACTCAACTGTGTCTTTAGTGAGGTCACACATTTGGTGAATTAATAAACAAACTTTTATTGAGTATGTGATGTATACCAGGTGCTGGATTAGCCTTGAGGATTCACAGAAGAATCAGCTACTTTCTTTATCCTTAAAAATCTGACAATTCTGTGTGGGGGGGTGTCATGTACACATGTGAGTGTCTTCACAAGCAACAGAAGTTGGGACTAAGTAAAGGAGAGGTATAAAGGGAGTTGGGGAACATGCTCTCATCCACTCGGAAGAAGCAGAGGCTATTAGGAAATGGTTCCTATAGGAGATGATGGTTGGGCTGAGTCTTGACAGGTAAGCAGTTATTCACTACGTTGCCAAAGTGGGAAAGGAGAGGCTTTCTCGAGTCACCAACTGGGTTAAAGTCCTTTATTATTTTTTCTTGTCATATATATTATTATGGTAATTCAATATTCACATTGGTGATTATTTAAAGTCTGTCTGTCTTATTATATACTTTTAGTAGCCAGACACTGAAAATACAGTAGTGAAACAAGATGATGCTCCTAACCTATGTAATAAACATCTTTCAATGAATTAATGAGGACTTTCCAGGCAGAAAAAGTATCAGGCAGCAGTATAAGTGTTGAAAAAGCTTGGCAGGTTTGAGGACAGCAAGATGATTACTGTGACTGTGGGGGCCTACAGGGAACTGTGAAGACTGGTAGAAACCACTTCCACAGAGTGTCTCCAGCCTCTGGGACCTAACTCTTTTCTTTGGGGTTTGAGATGTACCCAGATTATGCCTGAATTGGTTTTAGAGCAAATTATGTGAAAACAGAATTTTGAAATTCAGCAAGTTTCTCAGTTCCTAAGGAGATTTGTTACCAGATATTATATTTAAAATCTGTTATGTTGGTTATAAATATTCATTTGTTAATTCTACAAGTGTGGACTAAGCATCTGCTAAATAACACTGAGACATTGTGGGTAACACTAGGAATATGGGATGGGAAGAGATCCTGCCATAAAAGGGCCTACTCTAGTAGGTAGAAATGTAAGTAAGAAAGCAACTACTTGCCAAAAACTGTTGCTCCTCAATATGGCCAAACTTCAAGATCCAACTACTGATTTTTCAGGAAATACAGAGGATAGAAGAATGTAACATTTTATAGCACAGAAATTCTATCAGCAAAACGTTGTCTGTGGAGAGCATGTGATGGAACAAGTAATCCACTTTCTCCAATGAATAATTATGAGAAAAATATTGATGGAGTCACCATGAAAATAGATTGAGAGACATGGAGACACATAAATCAACTGCAATGAATGGAAATTATTTGGATTTCTGATTCAAACAAATGTGAAGTTGAAAAATATTAATAAGACATTAGAAATTTAAACATTGATATATTTGATGAATCAGGAATAAGTCCTAATTTTTTTAGTTGTGCTAATGGTCATATTAGAGTTCTCTAAGATATGAAACATTATCTATGCATGAAATAATGTGATGAAATTGCTCAATATTAGGATTTGCTTAAAATTATTATGATGGGGAGGGATGTGGATAGGGTACAAAATGAAACAGGATTGGCTACAAATTCATAATTATTGAATCTGGTTGGTGAGCACATGGAAATTTATTATAGTATTGTGTTAATTTTCAGATTTTTGAATTTTTCCATGATTAAATATTATAGAAAGATATCTCAAATATATCTATGATGCAAGTGGAGTATTGTGGAAATGCACAGAACAACATGTGGCCCAGATCAGATGGTCCTAAAGACTTCCTGGGAGAGAGGTGTCTGCAGTTCTCTGTGGTCTATTTTCATGGGTTCTAGATTCCTTCTTCCAGGACTGGGAGACAGTTACATTCTCATTTTCAGAAGTGCAGAGCTACAGCTTCCTTTATAGCTCAGGTGGCCACATGTGGTCCAAGCCTTCTTGGTCCTCTGTCTCAGGCTCACTCTTCTCTTGAGGTTTCCCATAGACTTAAGATTATGGAATCAGAACAAGTCATGTTTGCTTCCTTGACTTTTTGGGAGAGCAGGTACCTGGGAATTGCTCCTTTCTTGGAAAGAGACAGACCAGAATTTTTTTAAAAATATGGAAGTCCATGAGCCACCACTATGAGCTATATTAAACCTACAGAAACCAAACTCTAAGTTGTAAGGGAGGGAAAGTTGAGACCTGGAGACCAAGTACCCTCACCTTCCTGGCAGTGGGACTTCATAGAATGCAGGATTTTTTTGTTTTTCTTTCTTTTGCATTTCTCTATATGCCTCCCCCAACAAAAAATATCTCTCTGAATTAATAACATACATACTTGCATATTAAAGTTTCTGCCAGTAAATTTCTAAAATTTCTGCTAGCTCCCCACCATACATTCCATGATATGTCTCCACCCCTGATCTCTGTACTGGAGTTTAAGCTCTCTCTTCTCACTTTGCAGCCAAGTTTACATGTACATGTCTGATTATGCCCTTTATTTGGTATGTATGTTTGTATGTACGTGTTTATTTATTTATACACTGTTAGGGATAAAACCCAGGGCCTTGTACATGTTAGGCAAGTGCTCTATTACTGATCTACATTTGTAGCCCTTTAGATCCTTGGGCAGATCTCTGCTAGGGAATGAAATGTTGCACTAGCAGGCAAGCATTTTAAGAAGTGGTATATGGTAGTGGTTAAGATCTGCATTTTGGGGCTGGGGATATAGCTCAGTTGGTCGAGTGCTTGCCTTGCGAGCACAAGGCCCTGGGTTCAATCCCCAGCACCGCAAAAAAATAAAAAAATAAATAAATAAAAAATCTGCATTTTGCACAGACGCTGCTGCTGCAGCCCCAAGGTCACCTGGAAGTCTTCTCTCTGAGTGAAGCTGCCCTGGCTGCCACTGTGCCACTGTAGCTGCTACTGACCCCCACCATTACCACTGCTACCACCACCCACAGGTCTGTTACCAGAGAGACTCCAGGTTTAATTGCATGTGGCCACATCCATCTTGGGAGGCTGACCGGGCCTGGAGGGCCCGGGAAGAGCAAGTTTGCCACCACCGCCATCTCAGGGTGCAGCTGCCTCTGTCTGCAGACTCCAGCCAGGACCTGCAGGTCCAGTGTTGGGTGCCTATGGGTTTGGCTGCGCCTGGAATCTTCCTTCCGGGAATGCTGGTGGCCACCATCTTGCTGCTGCTTCTCAAGGTCATTTCTTTATGTGAACATATCCCTGGCAGTCTCTCTGCAAATTGGAGCAGCACTGAGATCTTGGGACTGCAATGTGGCTGAGCCTGGGGTATCTGAAGCCCAGATCTGTGGGAAAGTGACTTGGTCTGTGAGGGCAGGTCGGGCTTGGCGATTCCATGAGAAGTCAGAGACAGGGTTGAGAAACTTTTGAACACTGACAGAGACAGTTCAGCTTTCCACCAAGATTTATTTCATTTCATTTTTTTTTATTCTCGACATCTCTACCATATTCAGAGCAAGGTATTTTTAAGCATCAAATTGTGGAAGATGGTGATATATGAATGGTGTTTGTAGTTCTGTTGTATTTGTATATTTTTAAATTTTTTTCTTTGTGTTTATTCTTCCTTTCACTTATCTGTTTTCCTGGATTATCTTTCTACCTTTTCTCCAACCAACCGTCATTCTCTGTTGGTTCCCCTTCTATTCTTCCTGTGGATATCTACTTCTAACTTCTCTCTTCCTCCCTTATGAACATCATATCCTACACTAGTTCTATTCTCTCATTGTTCACCATTTGAAATTGTGAACACTTTCAGAAAATTTTCTGTTTATATTGTAGATAGTGATTGAACTTATCATTTCTGTTTATTGTGACAAAGCAGTAGATGCTTTAATTGAAGTTATTGGGTTAAAGGCTATATATTGTTTATACTGGGTGCTGTTGATATTGGTCTCCCCCTTAAAGGTGAGGCACTAGAAACCTTCAGGGACAATATAAGTCTACAGGGTAGAATCTGTACTGCCTCAGATTCATACCTCTAGATGAGAAAACACACAAAGAACATGAAAAAACAAGGGAACAAAGCATCCCAAACAAATCACGGTGCCCCAGTAACAGAATCCACTGACAATACAGTAGAAGAAATGTCAGAGAAGGGGTTTAGGAATACATAATTAGGGTACATAATTAAACTGATAAGCAAAGTAAAGGATGGTATAAAGAGTGAAATCAAAGAGAAAATACAGGAAGTGAAAGATTGCTTCAATAAAAAAGAGATTCTAAAAAAAAAAAGCAGAAATCCTCAAAATGAAGGAATCAATAAACCAAATTATAAATTCAATAGAGAGCATTACCAACAGATTAGACCACTTGGAAGACAGAACCTCAGGCAATGAAGACAAAATATTTAATCTTGAAAACAGAGTTGACCATGCAGAGAAGATGGTAAGAATCCACGAAGAGAACTTCCAAGAATTATGGAATAACATGAAAAGACCAAAATTAAGAGTTATTAGGATAAAGATGAAGGAGCAGACATACAAACAAAGGAATGCACAATCTTTTCAATGACATAATATCAGAAAACTTCCCAACCTAAAGAATGAGATAGAAAATCAAATACAAGAAGCTTACAGGACCCCAAATGTACAAAATTACAGCAGACCCACACCAAGACACTTTATAATGAGAATGACTAAAATACAGAATAAGGATAAAATCTTAAAGGCCACGAGAGGAAGAAAACAAATTAGGGGGAAACCAATTCAGATTTCAACTGATTTCTCAACCCAGTCCCTCAAAGTTAGGGGTTCTGGAATAATATATTTAAAGCTCTGAAAGAAAATGGATGCCAATCAAGAATTTTATATCCAGCAAAATTAAGTTTCAGATTTGAAGATGAAATAAGACCCTTCCATGATAAACAAAAGGTAAAAGAAGTCACAATTAGAAAGCCTGCACTATAGAACATTCTCAACAAAATATTTCATGAGGATGAAATGAAAAAAAAAAAAAAAAAAAGTGAAGACCAGCAAAGGGAGGGACTACTAAAAGAATAGTAGTTACACTAAAGGAATAGTCAATCAAAGGAGAAACTAAGTTATATTAAAAACCAGAAATAAATCATGACAGGGAATGCAAATTATATTTCAATAATAACCTCAAATGTTAATGGCCTAAACTCATCAATCAAAAGACATAGACTGGCAGATTGGATTAAAACACAAGACCTAACAATGTGCTGTCTCCAAGAGACTCACCTCATGGGAAAAGACATCCACAGACTGAAGATGAAAGGATGGGAAAAAACATATCACTCATAAGGATTGTGTAAACAAGCCAGGGTTCCCATCCTCATATCGAATAAAGTGGACTTCAAGACAAAGGTAATCAGAAGGAACAAAGAAGGACATTACATACTACTTAATGGAATTATACATCAGCAAGACATAACAATTTTAAATATTATGTCCCAAACAATGGAGCATCTATGTATATCAAACAAATCCTTCTCAATTTCAGGAATAACAGACAATGACACAATAATGCTGGGTGACTTTAACATACCTTTCTCACCCTGGACAGATCTTCCAAACAAAAACTTAAATAAACTATAGAATTAAATAACACAATCAATAATTTAGACTTAAAAGACATACATAGAATATTTTATCTATCAACATGCAAATACATTTTCTTCTCAGCAGCACATGGTTCCTTCTCTAAAATAGACCATATTTATGCCACAAAGCAACTCTTTGTAAATGCAAAAAAATGGAGATAACACCCTGCAGTATATCAGATCATAATGGAATGAAATTAGAAATCAATGATTAAAAAAATAGAAGCTACTCTAACACCTGTAGACTCAATAATACTCTTGAATGATGAATGGTATTGGCACCAAAACAGACATGTAGATCAATGTAACAGAATAGAAGACACAGAGAAAAACTCACACAAATACAGTTACCTCAGACAAAGGTGCCAAAAACATTCACTGGAGAAATGATATCTTATTCAACAAATGGTGCTGGGAAAAGTGGAAAGCCACATGTAACAAAATGAAAATAAACCTTTATCTCTCACCCTGCACGAAACTCAACTTACAGTGGATCAAAGATTTAGGCACTAGAGCAGAGACCCTGCGCCTACTAGAAGAAAAAGTAGGCTCAAATCTTCATTATGTCAGCCTAGGATCTGACTTTGTTAAGAAGACCCTTAAAATGCAAGTAGTAAAATCAAGATTTTTTTTTTTTTTTTTTTGCGGTGCTGGGGATTGAACTCAGGACCTTGTACTTGCAAGGCAAGCACTCTACCAACTGAGCTATCTCCCCAGTCCCCAAAATCAAGAATTAATAGATGGGATGGATTCAAATGGAAAAACTTCTCAGCAAATGAAACAATAATGTAATCCTACAGATTGGGAGAAAATCTTTATCACATGCACTTCAGATAAAGCATTAATATTTAGGATATATAAAGAGCTCAAAAAACAACACCAAAAAAAACAAATAACCCAATCAATAAATGGGCTAAGGAACTGAACAGACACTTCTCAGAAGAAGAAATACAATTGATCAATGAATATATGAAAAAAATGTTCAACATCTCTAGCAACTGGAGAAGTGCAAATCAAAACTACTCTTAAGATTTCATCTCACTCCAGTTAAAATGGCAATCATCAAGAATACAGGCAACAAGAAATGTTGGTGAGGATGTGAGGAAAATTGTATACTCATACATGGCTGGTTAGACTGCAAATTGGTGCAACCACTCTGGAAAGAAGTATGGTAATTCCTAAGAAAAATGGATTGGAACCACTATTTGACTCAGTTATCACATTCCTTGGTTTATACTCAAAGGACTTAAAATCAGCATACTATAGTGACATAGTCACATCAATGTTTGTAGCAGCTCAATTCACAATAGATAAACTATGGGACCAAATAAGGTGCCCTTCAGTAGATGAATGGATAAAGAAAATATGGTATATATATATATATATATATTTGATGGAATATTACTTAGCTTTAAGGAAGAATTAAATGGTGGCATTTGCCAGTAAATGCATGGAATTGGAGAATCATGCTAAACAAAATAAGCCAATCCCCCCAAACCAAAGGTTGAATGTTTTCTCTGATATGTAGATGCTAATTCATAATAAGCTGGCAGGTGGGTGTGCTAGGGAAGAATAGAGTTACTTCAGGTACAGGGGAGTGAAGGGAGGGGAGGGGCTATAGGGATGGGAAGGATAGTAGAATGAAACAGACATTATTACCTTATATACATATATGACTGCATGACTGACTGATGTGATTCTACCATATGTACAATGAGAAAAATGAGAAGTTATATCCCATATATGTATGATATATCAAAGTGCATAAGTGCATTCTACTGTCATGTGTAACTAATTAGAACAAATAAAAAAAAATTTAAAAATCTGCATTTTGGAGCCAGCTGCCTGCATTTTAATCTTAGCTCTGCCACTTATCAACTCAGACAATTTATTTAACCTCTTTGTGTCCCAGGCTTCCTTATTATAAGTGGAGGTTTGAAAAGGGGGTTAATAAACCATACCTTCTTTATAGGATTTTCATAAGGAATATACAAATTCTTGAGCAAATGTTACTGTAGTCCAGGTCCAGGCAGAAATCACCTGTGGCTCTGCTTCTCCACATTAGGAAGGTTCACCTCACCTCCACTCTAACAAAAGAGAGACTTACCCAGTTATCTCTTCCAAAAAGCCTGTATATAATGAATGAACATTTTGGTTCTTCTTTTCATTGGGAATGGGGTGCAGAGGCAGAAGGGGACAAAGAACAGGAACTCGTGATCAGAGGCCACTATGAGGTAGGATAGAGTTTTCAGTGTTTGGTTTTTTGAGGTCTTTTATGATTGCAAGTACATGCATGGAAACATCTTGCTGCCTTCAAACCTTGGAACCTTGAACATTGTTAATTAGATTCTTCACTCCAAGCTGGCCTTCCTGTTCCAACTAGAAGCTGCATTCTCTGGAATGCAGTATGAGAAAGAATGTAGTCTGTAAGAGGTGGCATGAGAGAGGTAAAAGAACCCACAGACTTTAAAGTCAGGCAGACCTGGGTTTGTATTCTGGTGCTACCACTTGGCAGCTATAGGGCCTTGGGCAATTTAATTTTAAATTAATTTTATCCCTCTAAATCCTGGCTTTCCATCTATAGCATGGGGGAGTAATACCTCTATTATAGGGATCTTGGGAGACTGAGGGATCTGAGAAATAAGGAACGTAGAACACCTGGCACAGCATAGTAAGCCTAGCTCCTAGCATCTCAAAGTTGTCTCTGCCCTGCCGAGAGATCCCATGCCATTATTTAGATGAGTTTCTGCATGACTTGGTCTAGGTTTTGGCATCACCACCCCTCTGGGCAGACACGGAAGGAATCGAGGTGGTTGGCACTCCGGCTCTTTTCCCCAAAGGTGCTCCTCTTTTGGCAGCCATTTCTCATCTGCTCTTCCCTGCAGCAGAAACTGTTCAACATAGATGTTTCTCACGCACGGCTTGAGTAAATGCAATTAGTGCACTTCTAAGAAAGCACACCGAGCTCTGCAGTACCCACATACTTTGCTTCTTTAGATAAACTAGGATATGTGCTTTAGTCTTCTCCCTTAGTGAAAAATGAATAAATATAAAAAGTCAGATGGAGATTATGGTAATTAAAATGTACGTCATTTTTTTTTTTAAGGATAGGTCCCACTTCCTGGTTTTATGTTCAGTCCCCGACATTTGAAACTCCTTTCCCCAGGCTTAAATATCTATAAAGAAATCAGATCAGAGGAGTTTAAGTAAGAAAAACTACACAAGACCCTCACAATTCTAATCCTTAAGACAGCCCTCAGGGAGGAAGGCAGCAGGAATACAGACTGTGTGTACTGTTGGGGGAAGAGAGAAAGAGAGAGAGAGAGAGAGAGAGAGAGAGAGAGAGAGAGAGAGAGAGAGAGAGAGAGAGAGAGGATGCAGGCCCTTGCCAGGTCCCACTGTGTACTATGACATTTCCCCAAACAGCCAGCTGCCCCAGATGGAGGACACACATCTGAGAGCTCTGTAACCTTGGTCATTCACCTTACCTCCTTGATGTTAAGGTTCTACTGGCAAAGTTGGAATAAGTAATTTTAATAATCTTTGTGGTTCTGACTTTTCCTGAATTGAGAAGAACTTTGGAGTCATAACCTTAATTCTAAGAGTTTTTACATATGTTTTCTCATTATTTTTCCTCATAGCAACCTGGTATAATAAGGACCTGTCACCCACAGTTTTTAATGAAGACAGGAAGTTTCCCAGTAATTAACTGATCCGTCTTAGACAGCTAGTAAGTGGTTCAGTGTGGATTTGAACCCACGAGTGCCTGAGTCACTGACTCATGCTTTTTTTTTTTTTTTTTTTTTCACTTTAGGAAATGACATTTCCTTGGGTCCTAAACTTTAGGAAAATGGAAATGCGGGTGGTAGCAGTTAAGTCTTTCCTACTTAGGTATTTACTATGCACCTACAGTTGCCAGATCCTGTGCTAGGAGGTGGCTGCACAGCAGGAGCCCTCATGCAGCTCAGAGTCCTAGGCAGTATGAAGCTGTTAAGTTCTCACTTGTGGCTAAAAAAGAAACACAATAGTACATTTGATCTTCCTTAAACTTATGCAGCCTTCTACCATTTCTAGGCTCTTCAGGCTCATTATCTTATTGTGATCTTCATGGTGAGAGAGAAAATAGTTCAGACAGTATTATTCCATTTTCCATAGAAGGAAACTGAGGAAAGCATGTAGCTGAACTTGAGTCTTCCAGTGCTCTTTTATTACACGACAGCCTCTTGCATGCAGTAGAAAAGAGTAATTATTGTTGACTTCAGCCAATAAATAATTCTATTCAGTGGTTTTTCTGTGTAGTGACCAGTAGCTTCAACGTCAGTTTTCATTTTCCTTTGGCGTTTTCAGGGGGCAGGCAGATCTGCCTGAAACGTCCCTGTGCTGAGGTCACTCTCGCTGTTTCTGATTATGGACAGAGCTCTGGGCTGGTACCTGATAACCAAGCACTGGGAATGGGTTCAACTCTCAGGCTTCTCAGCAAGGTCACACAGTTTTAGATAGGTCATGCTGCTAGCCCAGTTCAACCTACATCTACATGTGCACTGTTCAGAATAAGCATAATTTCTGGGCCCCTTTTCCAGTGCTGGGAAATGTGTTTGAAGAGAGGCGCCATTGAATGGAAATGAATGTAGAGTGGGAACACAACTTGGAGTCCACGTTGGTTGAGATGTAACTGAGGGGACCAGGGAGGTTTCAATTGGAGAAGAGGTGGACATGTAGGTGGACAAGTGAGGAGGCAGTGATAAAAAATGTTGATTTAATGTTTGTATCATGGAGCACATGCTAAATAATAATGACACAGCTTTTCAAGGGCTTATACTGGTCAGATGTTTATCTGAGAACCTCATGTAAGTAGCATTATTTGGTTCCCTTGTCAGAGTTCTCCTAACAGAATCAATAGAAAATGCATACAGATAAGAAAGGGGATTTATTAGGAGATTGGCTCACATGCATATGGCAGCTATGAAGTCCCACAAAGGGCTGTCTGTAGTCTGGTGACCCTGGGATGACCACTCATGCCAAGTTCAAAGGCCTCAGAATCAGGGAGGACAATGGTATAATTCTTACTTTGAGGCTCAAACCTGAAAACCAGGGGAGGGCACTACCAGTGTAAATTCTGGAGTCTAAAACCAGAGAGCCTGGACTTCCATTGACCAAGGCCAGAGAAGAGTGTATCCCAATTCTGAAGGGGAATGGTGGTGGGGAGAACTAATTTGTCTTCTGTATTTGTTCTTTCTGCCAACATGGACAGCAGGGCTTCCTCACAAGATTCATTAGGACCTCACATGCTAACCACCCCTGGAAATACCCTTACAGAATACCCCAAATAATACCCTTCCAGGTTTCCAGGTATTCCTTAATCCAATCAATCGGACACCAGCTCTCTGTGTGGCAGTTTACCATGTTCATCCTTATTTTGGAGGAAAGAAAACCGAGGAAAGGAGCTTGGTCAAGATCTTGTAATCAGCAGTTAGAGATCAACCCCATGCTTTTAGGCTGTAGTACTTGTGGGCTTAACCACTGAGAATGATGCCTTTCTAGTCAAAGGAAGCAGTTACCATGCACAAAGTATTTGCAAACACGCCATCCGTTTAATCCTCACTACCACTCTGCATGGCGTTACTGCCGCCATTTTACAGGTGTGGAATCTGTTGCTTAGGGAGACCAAGGGATTTGCCCAGCAGGTTGGTGTCCCTGAGCCTGGCCCAGGTGCAGGATCTCCAGTGTGCTGTAGTTTACAAGTTCCCTTAGGGAACATGGACCACTTGAGTTGCCATAAAAACTATATAAAAGCAGAGAAAACTACTCTTTTCCCCATGTTTCCTGTAGTGACCCCTTGGCAGTGAGGGCAACCTTCATTAGGAGGCAGCATTCAGGATACTCTGTCCTTGTATTCTCTGAAGAGTTGGGTGTTCTTTCACTTTCTTCACTTACAGTCTCATACTTGTGGATTTTGCACTGTGGGGAGCTCAGCAGTCAAGTTTCTAGAAGCATCAAGAACCAACAAGCATTTCCTGGCAGGAGGTACTCACAGCTGCCTTTCCTTCCATGTGCCCAGTGGGGAGTGTGAATTTCAGAGACCACATGTGGTTTTTTCTTAATTATCCACTTATCTTGGGGCAGGTCACCCTACCTTGAAAACAATATTAACTAGACTGATCGCTCGTTTTCTTTTCTCTTTCCACATGTTGATAATTATCCTCAAATGTTTGGGAAGCAGACCTAGATTCTGAGCCTTTTAAAGCTGGAAGAGGTGAGAAGTCATTGGGATCAACTTCTTTACAAGGTAAAAAACTGAGGGAACTAAGGAATTGGAGAGGTGATGACTCTTTCCTCTGGTGAGTAGTGTCCCCTCCCAGTTAATTCTGTTACCTACACACCTCTTAACTTTCCAAGTCCAGCTCCTTTTAAGACGCATTAAGGGCTAGAGATATAGCTCAGTGGTAGAGAGCACGCTTAGAACGCTAGGCCCTGGGTTCAATCCCCAGTGCCTGTGTGCACATACACACAGATAATGAACAGACACCAGAAATGTATGCAACTTGGCCAAACCCAACAAGTGAACTAGAAGTTAGGCCTTCTAGCTCCCAGTATCAGCAGCTGTGTTATTAACTGGGTGAGGACAAGCTGTGCTTACTATTGTGCTGTTGTTACCTGTTCATCTTGGGCACATGCTCCTCACAGAACTTTGTGAAGCACACATGAATCAATCATGCATACAAGACAGGGGATGGGTCTGTTTATCTAAATCTTGGTTTAGAATTCATTTCAGAGAGAATCACCTGTGCTGGGAAAATAACACTGAGCTCTCTAGGAGAGCTAAGTCTGCAGTACCAGACAAGGGAGATGAACATCTGAATAACAGAGAAAACTCAGAGTCTGAAGAGGTCCCTAGAGATAAGGGGTTGAGTGCAGGTAGTTTATCTGGAGGTGGTCCCAGGAAACTCAAGCAAGGAGGAGGGAGCAAGGCAGGGAAGGGAGAAGTCACCAATGGTGCTTCAGTGATGAGGCTTCACTGTGAGCAACAGGCTCAACCCAAGTCGGGCTGAGGCTGTAATGAACATAACTCAAAATGGTACCATGTGGAGTTGGGGAAAGTATTTTTTTAGACTTTTGATTCTTATTGGTTGAGAGTTATTCCTGGCTGGCACTTCTGGACTGCCCCATTTGGTTGGGGCAAGTTTTTTTTTTTTTTCCTTTTTAAAATTTGTTCTTTTAGATATACATGACAGTAGAGTTTATTTTGACCTATTTTTAGAGTCTATTGTACATACATGGAGTATAACTTATTCTAATCAGGGTCCTATTCTTGTGGTTGTAGATGATGTGGAGTTATACTGGCCGTGTGTTCATACATAAAGATAGGAAAGCTATGTCTGATTCATTCTACCATCTTTCCTATTACCATTACCTTCCCTTCCCTTCATTCCCTTTTGTCTAATACAATGAACTTCTATTCTGTTCTCCCACTTCCTTCTTATGTGTTGGAATCCACATATTAGAATATCTGACTTTTGGTTTTTTGAGATTGGTTTATTTCACTTAGCATGATATTCCATCCATTTACTGGAAATGCCATAGTTTCATTCTTCTTTATGGTTGAGTAATATTCCATTGTGTGTGTATGTATGTGTGTGTGTGTGTGTGTGTGTGTGTGTGTGTATGCATTTATATATCACATTTTCTTTATCCATTCATCTGTTGAAGGGCATCTAGGTTGGTTCCATAGCTTGGCTATTGTGAATTGAGCTGCTTTAAACATTGATATGGCTGTGTCACTGTAGGAAGCTGATTTTAAGTCCTTTTGGTATAAACCAAGGAGTGGGATAACTGGGTCAAATGGCGGTTCCATTCCAAGTTTTCTAAGGAATCTCCATATTGCTTTCCCGTGTGGGGATGGGGCAAGTTTTAAATCTTAGAGACGGCGCACAAGTGGAGAAGTAGAGAGGGGCAGGAAGAAAGCTGCAGTGCTCTGGTGGCTATTGCAGCTGCTGGGGACTCAGAGTGCACCAGAGGCATGTGGGCTCGGGTTTCTGCAGTGTCTGTCAGAGGGTGTGATCCAGATGGCAGAAGCCGGAGCTCTGATGGGATGCTTCCTTCTTGCTTCTTTTAAATGCACAAAATGCTTAGCACACGTGGATTTTCTTGGGGCTATGGGATCAAGGCCCATTGGGACAAACAAAGGCAGCTGCACAGATCCAGGACCTGGATCATGAAAGCACAAGCCTCAGAAAATTGGCCAAACCCTGAGCAGAGCTTTGTGAACTTCCATGAGGTGGGGGAATGGATCTCAAAGAGGCATCTGGGCACATCCATTGTCCTTCTCTGGCCGTTCCAGGTATTTGAATGTGTAGGATATGTAGGAATGGGTGAAATAGGAATCCCCTATTTCTCCTACTAGAATAGGGGCTCCAGATGGTTTTTCTTGGGCCAGTACTGGCAGCAGCTTGCCCCCTGTCCCTCTGCCCAGAATCTACCTGCTCTTTGTGGTCTGTGAGCATTTCCAGGTATGAACTCCCTCACCATTTCCAGGTGTCAGCTGGCACTTGAATGCACTTTCCGGTTGAGAAGAGTCCTTCACGGTTGAGAACCTCATGTCAAGTGGTTGTGTCTCATTCTGACAAATATTTATGGTGAAGCCCTGTAGAAAGCAGGCAGTGAGAGAGCTGCCCTTGGCCAAAGTACCAAGCACTATGGGCATGTTTTTTTCATTATTGGGACAAATATTTTCTAATGTAGTTTGCGTGGGATGATGGGAAGATAGACTTCCATTTTATTTTATTTTTTTTAAGTCAAAAAAAAAAAAAAAAAAGTCTGCTAAGGACCCAGAGAAGACAACTGGTCAGAGGAATTAAGTTTTTTGGGGTTTGGCATATCTGCCAGCTGCCAGGGCCCAAATGGTGGCTGCCGCAGCTGGGTTGATGAATGCTGGACTTCCTTTCTCTTGGCAGAGTTGACCAACACCCAGGTGCCATGCTGTGAACTCCCCTAGTTTTTTCTCATCTTTTCCTTTTCTCTCACTCTGTCAGTATCAGTATTTAAACAACTGAATGATATCCAGACAGAAATGTGTGTGGTAAACAGAAATGTGTGGGCTGAGCTGGGAGGGTCCCTGGGCTTAAGCCTTGGTTCTGCCACTCACTGGCTACGTAGGCCTTGGGTCCCTGAGCCAGGAACAAGGACCTGCCTCTTCTCCCCCTTGGAAGGAGATTTTGTTGGCGTTCAATATCTACCGATCCTCACAGAGTCAAAGTGCACACACGATAATGCAAGACACACGATGAGGTTTTATTGCAAGCTCGAGCCTGGACCGCAACCAGCCTCTCAGACCACTACAATGGCTGAGTGGGGAGTGGCCCGAGGGGTGGGCTTGCACTCCAGTTAAGAGATTTTCAAGCATTCACACACAAGACCTGTACATTATTGGTTAACATTTGAACAGCTAAACATTTGTCCTCTTTAGTTGGGTCCTGCCAATCTATTTGATTCTCATTGGGTCCCGCCAGAACGGAATGGTCCTGGAGGAAGAAGGGAGGAGGGAGGGGATGAACTATGCCAGAGATGAGTCAGGGCTAGGCCCCCTCCCCTGTCCTTGATAGATAAGGTTCCCAGGCAGCTGCACATTCCTTGGACAGGTATCTCTTAATAGCCTTGATAAGCCAGGGGGCCCAGCACGTCCTATTTGTCCTGTATCGGCTCTTGAGGGCGCTGTCGCAACCGCCTGCATCCTCGTGATTAAGATGTTTTTCATTGCTTAGTGTTTGCGTGCCCTTTCCTGTGTGTGTGGGGGTTACAGATGTCACCCTGTTCTCAACAATTTGAGACTCAAGTTCTGCTGTGAAGATAGACTTTGTCACTTACTCTAGCAGTTCTTTTGGCTTTCTCATCTACAAAATTGGGATAATAAAACCTACTTTTCCTAATCCACAGGTGTAATATAAAGCCGATACTCTGCTTCCCAACCACTTGTCAATCTGCTCTCTGCCCGCCTCCTACGTTACAGGAATTTCCGGCTTAAGCTGCTGCCATTTTCCTGCTTCCCACGTTATGTCCTAACATGCTAGCTAGCTATTGGTTCATCAGTCAGCTTGCAAGTATTCTCCTCCGCTACTGGTTCCTTTCAGCCCGGGAGATTCCAATATCTGGGAGAAGCGCACACGCCATCTTCCCTTTTTTCCTTTCTTTTCACCCTGGAGCGGACGTGTTAGTCATCCGCATAATAAAGTCTCTTGTGTGAGACCTCCTGTCCGCGGTGCATTTTTCTGGGAGCTATTGGTGAGCCGCAACTGAGACGAGTGAGTGGGCGGCAGTTCAGCAGGAGCGCGCAGTGGCAGCTAGAATCGCCGCGGGTCCCAAGCTGCCTTACAACAGGGTTTTGGAGGAAGGTCAAGTGAGGTGTTTGAAAAGAAAATCCTCTAGCTACTGCATAGCATTTCTTTCCTTCTGTCATAAGATTAATGAGTATCTATGTGTGCTTTGGTTTCTGAACTGGAAAGCTGCCCTTGAGTGGCTTTCAGTTTCTTGTGGATCCAGACAAGTAATACATAATTAAGTTACTGTGACTCATCCTAAAA
Source organism: Sciurus vulgaris (assembly GCF_902686455.1). NCBI lineage: Eukaryota > Metazoa > Chordata > Mammalia > Rodentia > Sciuridae > Sciurus > Sciurus vulgaris. Next base: position 80,699,939 of record NC_136472.1, read on the forward strand.
TAGATACAGGAACATGGAGGCCCTGGTAGTTCTTGAGGGAAAGCTGGCACACACACCTAATGGGAGGGATTAATTATCCACTTGACAAACATTCATAGAATTCCTGCTCATCACCGGCTCTGTCTCCTGGTGGAGGCATGAGCTTTCCTGATTCTTTATTTTTTTTCCCTCTCTCTCTTTCTCTTCCTTCTGTTCCCTCTGTGGACACATTTGCTTTTGGCAAGCCCTCTTAGGCTACTGGGACTGAACAGGTTTGATGTCATTTCTTGGGCAAATATCCCAGGGTGGGAGTGGGGCCCACTTACAGGGATATGGGTTGTTCTTGTGTGCACACAGCCCCAGAGAAGGGGTCTGCCAAGCCCTATGCGTTTCTTTGCATATGATTGTTTCCTGAAGTCCTGGCATGTCCTGGAAAAAGAGTCCAAAGAGCCCCACTTTTCCTCTCTCCACATGAAATCAAAACTCCCTTATTTCTACCATTTTATGAGGAGTTCTGTACTGACCCAGTGCCAAGGCCACCACCTACCTTGAAGAAAGCCTGCAGCTCAGACGAGCTGCTTCCTTAAGAATGCTTGAGCCATGGGAAAGGCCTGATAGGTGGTGAGACCGCCCTCTGATGATTATTGCAAACAGGAATATCTGCAGAAGAGAGGAGTTTCTCTTTCTCCAGCCCAGTTGTTTCTGGTAGTGCTACTGTAAGGGAAAACTTGTCCTTGTCCCTGATGCCAATTCAATAATGAGGACATGGTTTTGAGAAAAAGAAAAAAGTAGTTTTATCGCTTTGCTAGCAAAGGATAAGCACAGGGCACTCCTGTTCCAGAGGCTGTGATTCTACACATGAGGAGGAGCAGGGGGATTGTAAAGCTCTTCAAAGGCTACATTCCAGGTGTGCCCTGACAGGGGGTGCCAGGGGTCCCTGATGGTGTGTTAACATTCACTTGGTAATTTGGGAGATAGTCATCTCCCAGATCCTCAGCAGGCATCCTTCCTGGGGAGCACAGTTAGCTCAGGGTAATCTTGTTCCCCCACCCCCAGGTTAGGGAGGGGAGAGGGAGAAGAGGAAAAGGAAAATACGTCCTTTTTAAAATTAAACCTCATAGCTGTATTCAAAAGATGAGGTGGACCATTGTTACACTACTGTTTACCAATATTTCCCCTCTAAGACTCAAGGCATTTGCCCTTCATTTTTCAGAAGAAGCTCTCTTAACTTACCTTCATGTTACTGCCCGACCAGGTAAACTGGGGCTGTATCTCCTCTGAATGTTCTGACTAGTACTTGCGGGAAGTAGAGCTCTTGCTGCTAAGAGTCTGCACTCCGGTTTGCATGTAGACTTTCACTCCACTGAGTTACTTATTACTAGTTCTTAGTTTTTACTACCAAGTGTTAGGCTTATTTAGTCCTAAGTGGTTTATTCCAATTGTAGTTGCCATTGTTACTCTGTAAGTCAATACAACATTATATAAATTGATAAAATATGAGATAGAGCTTATTTCCACAAAAACTGAGTTGCATTTTATGAAAGCTTTATTATAATGAGTAGTGTATAGAAATGGCTATCAAAGGCTGTGGCAGGCGAAACTCGGGGCCCAGGGTTACGCCACGTGCATCTAAAGATGGCAACTGGCAGAGAGCAAACGGCATCCTGATTATGCCTGGAGAACGGCAGAAAGCATTTACAATTGGCTGTATTATAATCAGTTCAACCGCCTAGCGCATGGACAGATATACTTTACATGTATGCTCGAGCGAGTGATCACTTGACCTTTAACAGGATTGGATGGACATATCTGGTTACAATTGCTTATGCATGAGACTGCTTATATATTGAGGGTGATATTTGAATAAAGCGGAAGCTGCTTTATGAACCTCTGAAGTGTACGTGTCTTTTGTCCCCCTGGTTGGGCCGTAAGAGTGAGAAGCGGCTGCGGAGCTGCTTGGAGCAGCCGGGCTAAGAAGTCGTGGTTTTCCATAAAAGGCAGCAGTTCTCTCATGTCTGGTGAAGCAACTGGACATGATGTAATGGAGGTTGCACATTCACTTTTGTCCTATCCCATTGGTTAGAACTTTGTTTTGTGGCTCCCTAAAGGCTGAAAAATACAGTCTATTCTATTTAAATTTGAGTTTCCGTGACTTCAGGAGAGATTGGGAGAAGGACTGTTGGGAATCAATAGCAATCCATACAAGGGCACTTTTTTCTATGTTTCTCTGATTAGATCACGTCACTTTAAAAAGGTAACCGATGAGTGATTAGCCTGATGATTAGCCTGATGATACTGCCGTTTACCAGTGACGAGTTCTGCTCCCTCTAATGTTGAAGTTTGAACATTAGAAAAGCATGCCAAGGTAAGCATATTAAGCAGGTTTTATTTAAAAGTAGTAATAATACAGACTTCTCCTGGGAGGGAGAAGGGGGCCATGGCTGATGTTCTAGAGTCCCAAGAAGTGAGCATGCCCTACATCTTTTATAGGTTAAGGGTTAAGGTCCTGTGTGTCATGGGTCCCCCCACCCCCTGCCAGTTCTCTCCCCCTTATCTCTCCTTCCTGCCTATGGACTAGGCCTGGTTTTGCAGGTGAGATGCAAGAAGTGAGAAGTGAATAGGGCAGGGGAGGGCCAAGGTAATTCAGGCAGGTAAGGGCCAGGGGGCCTTAATTAGCAGCTCTCTGCCCGTAGTCCCTGACAAGGGCAGGTAAATTTGGTAATCAATGGGCTCTGGAGATCCTTGACATTCCATTCTCCCATGGGCAGTCTCCAACTTCCAGAGGCAGTTGGCTTTCAAGTTCTCCATTTCCTCGATTTGACATGATTCCCTATTTCTACACTAACTGCCTGTCCCCAATTCTGGCTTCACTGATATCTTCAGATAAGAAGACTCTTACTGTATAGCTACCTTTCTAGGACTTTCCATCATACCCTTGTCTCACTAAGTCTTATTCAGCTTTTGTTCATCCAGTGGATTTTTAATCATTCACTTATTTATTTCCTAGGTGTTACTGCTGTGCAAAGCACTGGGCACTGAGGATATAGTGACAAGACAGGACAGGGCCCTTGCCTTCTGTGGTTCACAGCCTAGTCAGGTTGATGACTTAGGGACACTAAATGCTATTGAAGCCAGAATTGGGGACAGGCAGTTAGTGTAGAAATAGGGGATTGGATCAAATCAGGAAATGGAGGCCATGAAAGCCATCTGCACTTGGAAGTTGGAGACTGCCCCTGGGAGAATGGAATGTCAAGGATCTCTGGAGCCCATTGATTACCAAATTTACCTGCCTTGGTCAGGGACTACAGGCAGGGAACTACTAATTAATGGCCCCTGGCTGACTCACTTTGGCCCTCCCCCTGCCATCTGCTGTTCACCTTTTTGCTATGTCACTGGTGAAAAGAGCAGACTTGGACACCTGATGAATAAATCGCAAGCCCCTAGTGGATGGCAAGCCAAAAAAGACATAATTGTCACAAGAGCATTGCATAAGGAGGTAAGACACCATCTGGACCAGAATTGGAAACAAGCCAAGAAGAAGGGTATATAATCTCCCCTCTCAGACAGCTCCTCGGCTCAGCCCAGATCTCCTGACGAATCCACGTCAGCCAGGTTCGCGAGCCCCATCGATCATCCGTCAAGACTGCTGAGACTCTGCTGCTCTGACGGCTTCACAACCAGCGGGGCCTGCCTGTCCTCCATCCTCGGACCATCGGCCGGAGGAAGTTCCAAGACCAGCCGTGGTCTTCTCTCTGACTAAGATCCGTCGCATTTGGGGTTGTTGGAACCGACAAGGCAGAGAGGACTTTGGACAAGGACATGGAACAGGACATGAATATTCAGGAGGATAGAGAATCATCTAGCATAGCAAAGGGGGCTAGAAATAAAATATATTTGGAGTGGGGGGACCAGGAGAGGAAGTAGGGAACTTCTGAAAGAGTGTCTTGAGCAGTAAGACCACAACTCTAACATCGCTTCAGCTCAGCACCTCTTTCTTCATTTCCTCCCACTTACCTACCCAACCATCTCAAAATTCACCTCTATAACCCCATCCCCTTCTATGTGCTCCCGAGGGAGGTGGTATATGTCCCTCACTAAGTCAGAGTGATACTGCCATTGACCTGTGACGAGTTCTGCTTCCTCAGGTGTTGAAGTGTAATATCAGAGAACCGCATATTAAGCAGGTTTTATTTAAAGGTAATAATACAGATTTCTCCCAGGAGGGAGAAGGAGGGCATGGCTGATGTTCTAGAGTCCCAAGAAGTGAGCGAACTCTATATCTTTTATAGATTAGGATCTTCTTTGTTGTTTTCTCCCCCACTTATCTCTTCTTCCTGCCTATGTGATTAGGCCCAGGAGTTGCCAGTTGTCGCGAGCGGCAGAGAGGCGAGTGACTAGAATTTGGTTCCAAACAAGTTAACTTTATTTGATACACTCGGAATAACACAAACCTTAATATTCCTAATATCACACATCAATCAAATCGTATGGCACATAAACACACCTCAATAAACCTGCTATTGTTTGAATGTTTCTCCAAGATTCATGTTGAAACTTAATCCCAAATGCAACAGTACTAAGAGGTGGGGCCTTTTGGAGGGGATTAGCTCCTGAGAGTTTTCCCCTTATAAATGGGATTATTGGCCTTGTAAACAGCTGGAGGGACCAAGCTAGGCCCTTTGCCCTTCCATCCTGCTGCCATGTGAGGACACAGCATTCGCTCCTGCTGGGTGACACAGCAGCAGGCATCATCATGGAAGCAGACACAGGGCCCTCGCCAGACAGCAACCCTGTTGGTGCTCTGACTTTAGACTTTTGGCTTCCAGAACTGTGAGCACTGCATTTATGTTCTTTATAAATTACCAAGTTGTAGGTATTTTGTTGTAGCACCACAAACAGACTAAGATGCCATCTATAAAATGAGAGAATTGGGTTTAATAATTTAATGATTACTACTAAACCTTAATTTGGAATGCTCACCCCACCACCACAGCCCCCAGGCAGAGGTTGCTGGGATTTAAGTCACATGACTACAGCCATGGTCATAACTAGAGACTGGAGACTGGACATGAGGGAGACCAGCTGGCTTCTGCAGTTGCCTGGTCTGAGAGCTGGGCCTTGAAGTGGAGCCACGGGCAAGTAGCTACACCACCAGACCCATGTAAAGACACATGGTGAGGCATAGAAGAAGCTCAGACAGTCACAGGGAAGCTGGTGACAGAGCCACGGGGCTGACACAAGAGTGAGTGGGTGAAGAGTTTCCAGGATAAGTAGTAACAGTCAGGGAGAAGTGAGGGAGCGAGGGGGTACTGCTGGATTGTGGGAACAGGGACGGTACCATGAATGACCAGCCTGGGGGTGCCCCATGCTTCCTTCTTTCCCACACACAGTTTGGATGATGTGTGAGCTCTTTTGCATTTTATTTCACACTTACATAGGCCAGGCACTGTTTTAAGTATTTGTAATCCTTGTAGCACAGACATGAACATTATTTACAGTCTGTGGAGGCACAGCAGAGAGGATAAAGGACTCAGTCGAGTGAACACCTAGTGTGGCGGAGCCAGGATTCAAACCCAGGGTGCTGATTGAGTCCAGGCACTTAGCCCTTACACCACAATGCTTTTCATAGGGATCAAGCAATGTTTGAGCACCTCCCATGTACCAAACCCTGTGCTAGGTACTTTACTCTTAATTTCATTAATCCTTTGTATGTTATCTCATTTAATTCTTACAAACTCTATGAAGTAGATATCAAAATTCTTATTCTACAGATTAGAAAAATGGGGCTCAAAAAAAGTTAAATACAAAGTCCAACAGCTGGAAGGCCTGCTCAGAATGGTAAAGAAATATCACTCAGCAGTTCCCCTCTGAATTGTGGAGACAGCTGAACCCCCAGTCTTTACATCTGCCATTCACAGTGAAAACCTGTGCACTATCTGTCATTTCAAGAACTGTGAAATGTGAAATAGAACCTCCATATGTTAAAATTCACAGGCATTTGTAGAAGCTGCAGTTGAAGTGGGGGGAGGGAAGAGATAGCACAAAGGACATAGCTTATATTAGTTTGAAATGAGCTATTTTTTCTCTTTCATCTTTTCTGCCTCCCGGTTAATTGCTTTATACAGATAAATAGAGCTGGGGGAAATTACATTTTGCTCCAATAGGGCTGAGATTCGTGGTTCTTTCTTCACTGCTGTCCAAGACGGTGACAACTCTTTTGTTAATGGTAGGTTTGTTAGCCGATTTTCTTCTGATATAGTTTGTATTTTTTGTCTTGTGTAAGAAAATGACATGCTAGTGATACCCTCATCTTAAAAGTATGCATAAAAGACAAGCATATAATATGCAAGTAGAAAAGAAACCTGTGGGCTCACCAGCCTTGTTGCCTAAAATGACTTACTTCATGAATCATGCATAAATTGGGAAATAAGAAAACCAGCCATAGCACCATGGTTGCTGGAAAAATCTAGTAAGAAAACATTACTTCCTTGATATTATTTAGGCTGTTGTGTTTTCAGAATCACTTTGTAAGTGGGCAGTTTTATCCTCATATTCCATGTAAATGAGGAACCTTCAATATGGTTGGTGGCTGGATCATTAAATCCATTTAGTATATGGCAGCATCAGGATTTGAGTAACTCTCTTTCTAGGGGCAAGGGGCTTGTTAAAATTATTACAAAACAATACTACATGCAGAGAGGGATTCTATCATTGATCTTTTCCTCTTAATTAGTTTTCTGGCACACAATTATTTAAATTCATGTTTTAAATTCGAGCACCATAGAACTCAAATCTAAGAAAGTGTCTTTAATCACATCTTGAAAATATAAATATTGGCAATAGTGTGCTGTGTATTTATAGCATCATCACTGTTATTAGTAATATGGAAGGTCACACTCTGATAGCACAGATGAGTCACAAAATATTTTTACATAAAGGATCTCAAGGCTCACATGTTTTCTATCATTTATTTTCCTGTGGTTAGAGAGGATGTTGAGCCTGTGCCTTTGAGACCCTAATGATCCGGCCAATGAGACTTGAATCTGCCTGAGGTCACAGCGTAAGCATTTTAACTGAGTTGTCTACTCCCTGCAGACTGGGGAGTTGGCTGCCCTCCCGTCCATCAGCTCTGATGAGCTGTGTGACAGAGCTCAATGATTGTTTTGACATTTTATAGACACAGCCTCAGCCACTCAGACAGAAGGAAGTCGCCAGCTACCAAAATCTCAACAGCAGGGATCCACAGGCCTTATAATAAATTAATTTATAAACATTTGAATGACTTGAATTGAGAATTTGAATATTTTAAAAGACAGGAAAGGTGGAGTTGTAGAATTTCAGCACTCGCAGGGACCTCAGAAATCACCTGATCTAGTTTATATGTTTATTTTATAGTGAAGAAAACTGAGCTCTGTAAGGCCCCCAAAAAGGAACCCAACTCTGTCCCATGGATGGACGGCACCCCAATCACCACAGGAGGCGTCACTTGATGCAAACCGCAAGAGGTGTTTATTCCAGCGCGCTGGGACCCACTCCAGGAGTCGAGTCCTAGCAGAAAATCTTGTAGGTTATAAAGGCAGAAACCACACATCGGGAGGGGTCACACATGAAAGGGGGAAAAGGGGGACAAAAGCTGCCAGGAAATTTCAAAGGGGGTCTGGGTTTGCTGACAACATGTTTCACAAGGTTTTACAACAGGCTGTAGATTCTGGTCAATAGTTTCTGGTAATCCTACTGTTCGAGCACTATCTGGCTATCAGGCTCAATTTACTCTTTTACTCTCTGTTGGGAACAGAGACAGCTTTAAGGGCTTTGTCCCATACTGGGAGGGAACCTTAGGGATTGAGATAAAACAGAACAGCTTAAAATAATGTCCATTCTTTCAGCTCCAAACCTGGAAAGGGCATTAACTAATAAATGTAATTCCTTTTGGTTGAAAAAAATACTTTCTGAACACCAATTGTTACTAGAGTCTTATGAGATATTTGAATTAAATCTGCTTCCAGCTTTTGAAGATTTGACTCTGTGATTTACTGCTTAAGACATCCTAAAAGCATAAGGTGAAATATTCTGAACATTTTCATGAGATGAGACAGATTGTTTTGTTTGGGTTGATATATCAAAAACGCCATAGACTGGATGACCTATAAACATGAAATTCATTTCTCACAGTTCTGGAGGCTTTGAAGTCCAAGATCAAGATGCTGGTATATTCAGTGTCGGGGAGGACCGCTTCCTGGTTCGGAATGGCCATCTTCTCACAGCAGCCTCATAGAGTGGGAGGTGGAGAGGGCGTTCTGTGGGGTTTCTCTGGTAATGGCATTAGTGTCATTCAGGAGGTTTCCATCCTCATGACCTAATCAGTTCCTGAAAGCCTCAGCTCCAATATCCTCCCTGGGGATTAGGTTTCAACCTATCAAAGAAGGGGCAGATAACTATGTAGGTTATAGCAGAGGTCAACCCTACCTCCCTCCATATCCTTAAAGTATATAGTGGGTGAAGGACCAGTTCACACCTCCTCCCAGTACCACTTCTATATCTCCTGCCACTCATGGGGCTCGGCCCCAGTGACCTCCTTAGCCTCATCTGTAACACTGGACTCTTCATCTCACATCATGGTCACCTCCCTCATCAGACTACAGACCTCACACAAAGCAAAACCTCTACCTGCTGATAATTTTATTTCTGATGTCCTACCATGTGTGTTGAATAAAAGCCCTTAATTAGTGGAGAGATTCCTGCTTCTTTTTTTTTTTTTTTTTTTTTTTTTTTTTTTTTTTTTTGGGTGCTGGGGATCGAACCCAGGGCCTTGTGCTTACAAGACAAGCACTCTACCGACTGAGCTATCTCCCCAGCCCTGATTTCTGCTTCTTTAAGACAGATATTTCACTTTTTTGTGGTGTTGTACATAGCTCCCCACATACATATTTCTGGAGTGTTAGAGCAGATAGGTGTGCAGACTTGGGAATATAGATTCAATATACTTGACTAGGAATATGACTCAGTGGAAGAGCTCAGTCCAGAATAAAATAAATAAACAAATTCAATTTACTTTCTAAAAATACAGGCATGTGGCCTCTATCTCACATTGCCCTTTCAGGTTCATAGCCTTATGTTCTGCTCTGGTTTTTAGCAGTGTAGTTAATGTCATTTACCAAGATCAAACCTGGTATTTTTCTTTGTGGAAGGTCTATAGGAGAAATATTTGATTTATGGTCTATTTTGACCATGCTAAAACTGCTTAAGGCAAGTCCCTGCAGTGTTCATTTATGCTGTCTCATATTCAAATATTCCTCCTGCCTTATCCCTAGACTGAAAGCTAAAGTTACGGTTTCTCCTGCTTCCAGCAACCTGGTAGCCAGAGCATGGATATGGCCTAGGCTGGAATGACAGACGCCTCAGCTGGGACTGTGAATCTGAAGAAAGTGATAGAAGCACAGGAGTTCTGAATTGAGTGCGGTAGAGACAGAGGCATCAGAGGGAGGTAGTGTTCTGTGGTCAAATGCCAGCATTAGCTACCACAGGGGCCTACCACCAGTGGTGTTGGCTGTGTTGTGGTACCAACTTGATTGGACCTCATTGGGTCATCATTCTGGCTGCTTAGCTTTTTTCTTTGATTCTGCCTTGTTTTCCTATCTTTGTTGTTAACACCCCCTCCCCCATAAGGTCTGTGAGTTTAGCCAATGTCCTTCTATAAAATTCTTTTCTACTTAAGTAAACCCGATTGTTTTTCTGTTGAACTAAGAATTTGACCATATAGTCCATGTTTGGCTTTTTAGGTAGCTGATTTTAGACTTCAGACTCTTTATTCCTTTTATATTTTGTGACTGCTTTTAATAGAATAAGTTTAATTTTGTGGAAAATGATTAAGGTGTCCTGGATTCCAATCTTAGCCTTGACAGTTACCAGCTGAATAACTTTCGAGGCGTGATTTAACTTCCTTAGCCCCCATTTTCATATCTACAGAAGAGGAAATTTTATGGGGCTGTTTTGTGTCTTTGCTAAATTTATATGTTGAATTCCTAACCTCCAGTAGCTTAGATGTTACTGCACTCAGAGATAAGGTCTTTAAAGAAATAATTTAAAAAATCCCAAAGTCATTGGCATGGTCCCTAATCAAATACAACTGGTGTCCTTAAAAGAAGAGGAAATTTGGGTACAAATAGGTGGGAAGGAAGTCTATGTGAAGAAATAGGGAGAAGGGGTCTCGAGCAGTGAGGAAGAGCGGAATCAAGCTTGTGGATTTTATTCATGCGATACACACTCAACTTAATATTCCTAATAATAGCACGTCACAAATACATTGAGGATTCACTCCCTTGTTCACCTAGAGTCCAATCCCCATGGACTTAATGCAACATCTCTTAGCCAAGAAGTCAGTCAGCAAGACCGAGGGATTCTTCTCAGCCGTAGCCTCTCTCGGCTCCTCGGATGTCTTTGGCTGTCCTTGGGTGTCTGATAAGCCGGAGGCTGGGGTGCAGTCGTTCCTGAGGGAGAGGTGGTCAGTCGTCTGGCTGTGGTGACATCGTTCATCAGCAATCAGTGATAGTGTGGACAGCAGCCGAGGCATCAAGAGACAGAGACGTGGAGGCCTCTGGTCACGGTACTGCTGACAGTTTGCTCCAAAAGTCCGGGGGTTTAAGTAGTGATTTTCAGCCAGTCATGCTCTGGTCTTCATTGATAAAGACCATAACACGACTAGACTAGGAGCCCCCACTCAAATCATAGATAAAGGTTCATATCGGCATTGTTCAGGAGTGTCAGCCTGCCACACAGCAAGTTTGTCACCAGGTGCCTTTTATGATTTTAGTTTTACAAGTCCAGGCAAATACCAAATACAGCTTATATTACTACATAACACACAACTACAGCAATTCCTATCAGTTCCTTGTCTCATTACAGAAGGCTGTCATCTGTAAAGTGAGAAGAAAGAAAACAACCCTTGCTCACACCTTGATCTGGACTTCTAGTCTCTAGGACAGTGATAAAATAAGTTTCTGCTGATTAAGCTACCCAGCCTGCAGTTACAGCAGCCTTGGCAAACTAATATGGGAATAGTGTCTCATGGGGATGTTGTAAAGATCTAAAGATACAATGTATGTAAAGTAGGGTGTTCCAAATAATGTTCACTCTTTTTCTTTTTTTTCTCTGTAATTTTCCATGTATTTTCCTTGTTAATTCCTTTATCATGATTTTAAAAACCAGGGATATTTTAAGTTAAGGAAATATGAAAAAATATTTTTGATTTAGAGATCCAGGTCTTTAAGAACATGATAGGGAATATGAGACAAAAACATGATCTATTTTGAAATACTTAAAATATGAAATCTGAAAGGAACACCAGCAGCTCCTGAAGCCTTTGCTTTATCATCTTATGTCCAACTGATACCTTCCCCACTTTTCTGCCTGTTTCTCAGTGCAGAACATGTTTTTCTGACCTGGAGTCTCACTGCAGTCAGCATCACCCGGTGAAACGAATACTTAAGACTTCCACCCACTGATGAGAGGGAGTTTACTAAAATGGGTCAAAATCCTGCCTGAAGTTATTATTTTTTTTTCTTAAGAACTGTGTCTGTATTGTGAACTCAGAGATGAAATTCACAGAATTAGGATCACCAGAAAAACCTGAAAGTAAAATGTCTTGAGACATGTGTTGACTTAACTAAAGTTACTCAAGGAAAAAAAATACTGAAAATGAAGACATGTGGTCAGAAATGAAGCACAAATGTTTGAGTTAGTTTTAGAAAAATTATTTGTGATTTTCACTTATGAGATGGGCAAAAATTTTAAACTTGAATAACACCTGGTGTGGGTAAAAGTGGGTAAAGAAATTGACGATGAAATATAAATTATTACAATAGTTTAAAGAATAATTTATTAATATTTGTAACAGCTTCAATGAATCTATACATTAGCAATCTTTCTCTATGCTAATTAGCATATGCAAGTTACTGCAGAACTACTTGGTTTATGTCTTCTTTATCCCTGCTTACTGTTGTTTAAAACAAAGATGGAAAAAAAATACAAAGGTCCTAAAGTAATAAACTAGCTAAGTTATGGTCCAACCACACAAAAGATTGCAAAATTACTGTTAGGGTAGGTCTTTATAGGTTGGCAGGGTGAATTATGTGAAAAAAGATCCAGTGTAACAGTATGAATAGTATGTTCCCTTTTGTGTACATGGAAAAGGTACATATGTGGTTTATGTACACTGCACATACTTTAAAACTCTGTACCTGAATTATTTATATTTTAAAATATCTGCCCTGTTTATAATTCAAGTTTCTCAGACTCAAGATCTCTTTCATGTGAGAATACATCGACACTGCTTTGAGCCACACAGATTACTTGGCAGAAGACTAAAACAAAGATGTTGAAACCACCACTTCAACCGCACATCTGTAATCCCAGCTGCTCAGGAGGCTGAGGCAGGAGAATTGAAAGTTTGGAGGAACAGCCTCCTCAATTTAGTAATACCCTGTCTCAAAACACAAACAAACAAACAAACAAACAAACATCTGGGGATGTTGCTCAGGTTAGATTGCCCCTGGGTTCATTCCCCAGTACATCTCCCCCACAGATCCATACTTCCACATTCAAAATTAAGTTGACATATTTGGTGGTTGGCTTTTCATATTTAAAATGTGAGCAAAATGTGGTCAAAGAAGAAATGTTTGTTAGTCATCTATGACTGCACAGCATATTGGGATAAAACTTAGCACTTAAAACAATGCACATCTATTTCCTCACAATTACTGTGAGTCTGCTGGCTCCGTGTCTTTATAAGTCTGCAGTGAAGATTTCGGCTGGGGTCACAGTTATCTCAAGGTTGGACCATGGAGGGATTCTCTGGAAACTCACTCATAGTGTTGAGAGCATCCAGTTATTTGGGGGCAGGAGCTGCACTTCCTTGCTGGCTCATTAAGTCCTTATCAAGGGGCCTCTCCGTGGAGGAGCCACAAGATGACTTCTAGCTTCATCTGAGAGCGCAAGTGGGGTGGGGCTGGGGAGAGTGAGTGCAAAGAGGTCCAGCAAGAAGGTGCTAAGCTCTAAAACACAACCTGAACTCTGATGAAATTCCTTCACCCTCTTCATGGTCTGTGGGTGATGCCAAAGGCACAGATTCCACCCACAATCTAGGGGAGGAGTTACCAAGGACAGGAATTCCAGGTGGGAGGGTTATTGGACCCCATCATCAAAGCTGCCAACCACAAGAGACTTATGATGATTTTCTGCCTCAAATGAAATGTCATTAAGTGATTTGCCTAAGCAAAATCAAGCCCCGAAGCACCCAGACACAGATATCACGTGCCTTGGATACACTTATAATATTTTTGTTAAGTGAAAATCATCTGGCAAGTCACTTGAATCTTATCATCAAAATTCTACTGTGTAATAGCAATATTATAATTATGTTATATATTATTTTATGTATTATATTAATATTTGTTGCCAGACTAAATATATCTTATTATATTTATTATATTTAATTCTGACAACTAAGTGTTAGAATCTTCAGCTTTCAGATAAGGAAACTGAGAGAGACATTAAGTAAGGTTAAGGTATTAAGGGCACATTACATGATGGGGACAGGGTTCCAAAACTCTCTGTTCTGACTTCAGACTCTATACTTTTGCTCACCATATTCTGATACCTTTCCAGACTACATTTGAGAATATATAAAATGATTTTGAGAAACATTCCTTTTAAAAAATCATAATCTAGACATAAATGCTAATCATTTGCCAAACAGCATGGCAATAATCTTCTAACTATAAATTCAAGGAATTGGTGATGGATTGGGTCAGTCAGGATCTCTATCTCTTTTGAGCATGGAAACCGAAAGGCACGGAAATACTTGTCACTTGGTGATGAACACTTCAGCTAGCAGTTGAAATAGAGTTGGGATTCACAGCCAAATTGAATCATATGCAAGATGAGCAAGCAGAAAAAGCCAGAGGAGAGAGGTGATGAGAGACAAATCAACTCGCAGGAAGCAAAGATGAGAGGCAAGGGGGTTCATGAGAGATGTCTTGAGCAGATTCCTTATAGGCAATGAGACAGAATGGGAGCAGCAGCAACTCCAAATATGTATAGAAGGTTGGCATGTAATAACAGGGCATTACAAATCAGTGGTGAATCCAGGAACTATTCAGAAAAGGAAAAAATTCTTTAGTTTTTCTTTTTCTTAGAAGTGTTTCTTAGTGCCTTTTTCTTGTGAAAAAAAATAAAGACCTAATATGATATATACTACAATGCAGGTACTGATTAGTTTGATTTATTAAATGCATACATTTTATATATTTATCAAAACATCATTTTGTATACCAAAACTAATTTTTATGTCAATTTTAAAAATCAAATATATATGAATAGATCAAGAGGAGGGACAACATTTCCTTAGAGAGGAATTCCAACTGATAAAAGTAGAAATAATGAAGGAAATGAAAGATTACTATTTGTTGGGACTAATGACACGTTAACTAACTCAGGCTGACTCCTTACTCTCTGGCGAGTGAGCAAGATCAAGGCCTCAAAGGCGCTTTCAATAGTTAATGACGATACGGACCACCGTCAGGGATTGGTTAACAACAGTTCCGCGAATGTGATCAGCTCGTGCTTGCCATATGGTCCTATGGACTCTTGCCTGCGTGAACCCCCCTGCCTTGCTGACCTTTAAGCTGATTGGTTCCCACCTAGCCCCCACCCTACATAAAAGCTGTGTGATTTCCTCAATAAATGAGTTCCTTCTGTGACTAGTCTCCTGACACGTCTGATTGTCCTCTGCCGGGAGGGCTGGGAGCGTGTGTTCAGTCGGCCCTACCTATCTGGGTCTGACCTTGTTGGGGAGTGTCCCCTTCCCTTGTCGCTGGTCGAGAAGGGCAAGGGGGCTTAAGACCCGACAACTATTAGGACACTATAGTAACTGCTGCAGGCAAGATCCACAGGTAGTCGCTAAATTAATGGATAAAAGTTTAACAGGATATTTGCATAATCTCAAAGTTTCTTCCTCATATATATGTTAAGTATAAAGAGAAAATTATAATTCTACCTTTCATACACCACCTTAATTACTTGTTAATGTTAATATCACCAGTAATGATGTTTTGAGATGATGTACCCATCAACATGACTCACTGAGAAGGGCATGTCACCTCTGTTGTGTTCTCATCAATATAATCATGAGGAAACATAAGAAAATTTCAAATTGGTGGACATTATATAAAATAACTGAAGTTCTCTGAAGTCTCAATGTTATGAAACAAAAAGAAAGGCTGAGAAACTGTAATAAACTGGACACTAAGGAGACATGATGACTCAATGCAATGAGATTTTAGATGGGATCTTAGCCAGAAAAAGGACATAAATGGAAATGCTGATGCAATCTGAACAAAGTCTGAAGTTAAATAATAGTATTGTAACAATGCTAATTTCTTAGTTTTAATATCTGTGCTTTGGTTACATGAAATATTAACATGAGGAGCTGGATATGTAGCTCAATGGGCAGAATATTTGCCTAGTTTATGCAAGGCCCTGGTTGGAGCCCCAGCACCATAAAAACCAAAACAAACAAAAAGATGTTAACATTAGGAGAAGCTAGGAAACTCTCAGAACTTACGTGCTGGAATAAAAGTAGAGCATGCTAGTTTTATTGAGTTGTCAGAGATCAGAGTTTGAGGCAGCAGCGGAAGCAGCTGAAATCCCTGGGGCTGGGCCCTAGGGAGGAAGGAACTCCTGAGGGCAGAGGGGACACTCCAGAAATCTGTACCTTTGAGTTGACTTGAACTGAAGCCTGTGCAGAATGAGAATATAAAAATTTAAGGAAGAGTGGCTGCGACAGCCTTGAGGGGAACAGAGATGTTAGAGGTCAAGCGTGGCTGGGAGACACTGGCGGTCTATTGCTGCCGGAGTAGAGAAACCGCATTACCACTGAGGATCTGAGACACCAGAAGGACAATGCCTGAGTAAGGACCATACCCTAGAGCGAGGCCTACTCCAGACTGGCCTTAACAGAGCCTAAAATGGAGTCATGAAAAGATCCACAGGGAGGAGAGATGTTCGGTTTGAATATGAAGTCTCCCCCAAAGACTCTTGTGTTGAATTCCTGATCCCCAGTGTAGCAGCATTCAGAAGTGGGGCTTTTGGGAAATGATTGTATCACGAAGGCTCTCATTTCATTGGTACATTAATCCAATCAGTGACCAATTCATTCAAATTATCAACTTTGAAGAGACTCTTGGGAAGTGGTGGAAAGTGTAGGAGGTGGGCCTAGTTGAAGAGAGTGAATCCTTGGGAGCATGACCTTGGAGACTATATCTTGTCCCCAGTCCCTTCTCTCTCTCTCTCTCTGCTTCCTGGCTACCATAATGTGGGCAGCTCTGCTCCCCCACACCTTCTCCCATGATGTTCTGCCTTGCATCAGGCCCAGAGCAATGGAGTCAAATGACCATGGACTGAAACCTCGGCAACAATAAGTCTTCACTCCTTCAAAGTTTTTATGTCACGTATTTTGGTCACAGTGATGAAAAGCTGACTAATACAACAGAATTTGGAGGTCGAGAACTGTAGTTTAGAGGAGCTTAAAACCAACCTCAAACTTTCTCAGATCTTCCTAATAAAGCATGAATCTTGGTCTATAGAAAGTTCAAGATGGTTAGCCAGTAATCACATTACCTTCTGAAAGAAAAATCTACACTATTCAGAGGAAGATATAGAATTAAGAATCACTACAATGAATAATCCACAGTTTTTAATATAAAAATTAAATATAGCAAAAAGGCCCAGAAAAATGTGATGTATTATAATCCAGAAAAATTAAACAGTCAACCGAAGTGGAAACTTAGATGACCCTGATGTTAGATTTAGCAAACAGACTTTAAAATGTGTTCAAATTGGTATCAGGATGAACCCAGGGTGTTTTACCACTGAGACACATCCCAGCCTTTTTATTGTTTATTTGAACAGGGTCTTGCTAAATGGCTTAGAGCTTCACAAAATTACTGAGCCTGGCTTTGAACTCATGTCCTCCTGCCTCAGCATCTTGAGCCTCTGGGATGATAAGCATACATCACCACACTCAGTTTATTTTTAATTTTTTTTGACAGGATCTTGCTAAATTTCTTAGGGCCTCACTAAGTTGCTGAGGCTGGCCTTGAACTTGTGATCCTTCTGCCTCAGCCTCCAGAGCTGCTGGGATTACAGGTATAAATCACCACATCAGGCAAAAAAATATAATCTTACTAAATGAACTGGTAGGGGTTCTCACCTAAAGAAATTGAAGCTTAAAAAAAAAAATACCTATACAGAAACTTGAGAATGGAAAAAGTACAATGCACCAGGAAGAGAGGGACTACTAAATCATAGTGACAATAACTGTGGAAAGCATAGACTTAAATCTGGAAAACGATAATTCACAACTCAATACAAGTATAATAATTTACTACTTAGCCATTCTAATATGTCTACCTACACTAGAGAAAGTTTTTTTTTTTAATTTTAATTGAAAATCATAAATTTACATAGGGCAATATTGTTTGATTCATTCTGTTATTTTTCCCTTCCCCCCCACCCCTCCCACCCCTCTTTTCCCTCTATACAGTCCTTCCTTTCTCCATTCTTACCACCCCCTTATCCCTAACCCTAAACCTAATCCTAACCCTAACGCCAACCCCTCCTACCCCCTCTTATATGTCCTCATCCGCTTATCAGCGAGATCATTCGTCCTTTAGTTTTTTGAGATTGGCTTATCTCACTTAGCATGATATCCTCCAATTTCATCCATTTGCCTGCAAATGCCATGATTTTATCGTTCTTCATGGCGAAGTAATATTCCATTGTATATATGCCACAGTTTCTTTATCCATTCATCAACTGAAGGGCATCTAGGTTGGTTCCACAATCTGGCTATAGTGAATTGAGCAGCTATGAACATTGATGTGGCTGTATCTCTGTAGTATGCTGATTTTAAGTCCTTTGGGTATAGGCCGAGGAGTGGGATAGCTGGGTCAAATGGTGGTTCCATTCCAAGCTTTCTGAGGAATCTCCATACTGCTTTCCAGAGTGGCTGCACTAATTTGCAATCCCACCAGCAATGTATGAGTGTACCTTTTTCCCCACATCCTTGCCAACACCTATTGTTGCTTGTGTTCTTGATAATCGCCATTCTAATTGGTGTGAGATGAAATCTTAGGGTAGTTTTGATTTGCATTTCTCTTATTACTAGAGATGTTGAACATTTTTTCATGTATCTGTTGATTGCTTGTACATCTTCTTCTGTGACGTGTCTGTTCATTTCCTTAGCCCATTTGTTGATTGGATTGTTTGTCTTCTTGGTGTAGAGTTTTTTGAGTTCTTTATAGATTCTGGAAATTAGCTCTCTATTGAAGTATGAGTGGCAAAGATATTCTCCCACTCTGTAGGCTCTCTGTTCACATTACTGATAGTTTCCTTTGCTGAGAGAAAGCTTTTTAGTTTGAATCTATCCCAGTGGTTGATTCTAGCTTTTATTCTTGTGCTATGGGAGTCCTGTTGAGGAAGTCTGATCCTAAGCCAACAAGTTGAAGGTTTGAACCTACTTTTTCTTCTATAAGATGCAGGGTCTGTGGTCTGATTCCGAGGTCCTTGACCAATTGTGAGTTGAGTTTTGTGCACGGTGAGAGATAGGGATTTAGTTTCATTCTGTTGCATATGGATTTCCAGTTTTCCCAGCACCATTTGTTGAAGAGGCTATCTTTTCTCCATTGCATATTTGTGGCTCCTTTGTCTAGTATGAGAAAATTGTATTTATTTGGGTTTGTGTCCATGTCCTCTATTCTGTACCATTGTTCTTCCTTTCTATTTTGGTACCAATACCATGCTGTTTTTGTTACTATTGCTTTGTAATAGTGTTGAAGATCTGGTATTGTGATGCCCCCTGCTTCAATCATTCTACTGAGGATTGCTTTAGCTATTCTGGGTCTCTTATTATTCCAGATAAATTTCATAATTGCTTCCTCTATTTCTGTAAGTACATCATTGGAATTTTAATTGGAATTGCATTTAATCTGTATAGCACTTTTGGTAGTATGGCCATGTTGACAATATTAATTCTTCCTATCCAAGAACATGGGAGATCTTTCCATCTCCTAAGGTTTTCTTTAATTTCTTTCTTTAGTGTTGTATAGTTCTCATTGTAGAGGTCTTTCACCTCTTTTGTGAGATTGATTCCCAAGTATTTTATTTTTTTGAGGCTATTGTGAATGGGGTAGTTTTCCTAATTTCTCTTTCTGAAGATTCATCACTTACGTATAAGAATGCATTGGATTTATGAGCATTGATCTTATAACCTGCTATTTTACTGAATTCACTTATGAGTTCTAAGAGTTTTCTGGTGGAATTTCCAGGTTCCTCTAAATATAATCATCTCATCAGCGAACAGGGATAGTTTGAGTTCCTCTTTTCCAATTCGTATCACTTTAATTTCTGTGGTTTGTCTCATTGCTCTCCCTAGAGTCTCAAGAACGATATTGAATAGAAGTGGTGAAAGAGGGCATCCCTGCCTTGTTCCAGTTTTTAGGGGGAATGCTTTCAGTTTTTCACCATTTAGAATGATATTGGCCATGGGCTTAGCATAGATGGCCTTTACAATCTTAAGGAATGTTCCCACTACCGCAATTTTTTCTAGTGTTTTGAGCATGAAGGGATGATGTATTTTATCGAATGCTTTTTCTGCACCTATTGAAATAATCATGTGATTTTTAACTTTTAGTCTGTTGATATGGTGAATGGCATTTATTGATTTCTGGATGTTGAACCAACCTTGCATCCCTGGGATAAAACCCACTTGATCATGGTGCAATATCTTTTTAATATATTTTTATATGTGATTTGCTACAATTTTGTTGAGAATTTTTGCATCAATGTTCATTAAGGATATTGGTCTGAAATTTTCTTTCCTCGATGTGTCTCTGTCTGGTTTAGGTATCAGGTTGATATTGGATTCATAGAATGAGTTTGGGAGGGTTCCCTCCTCTTCTATTTTATGGAATACTTTTAGAAGTACCGGAATGAGCTCTTCTTTAAAGGTTTTGTAGAACTCTGCTGAGAACCCATCTGGTCCCGGACTTTTCTTTGTTGGTTGGCTTTTGATGACCTCTTCTATTTCATTGCTTGAAAATGATTTTTTTAAGTTGTGTATGTCCTCCTCGTTCAGTTTAGGTAATTCATATGTCTCTAGAAACTTGTTGATGTCTTCGAGGTTTTCTGTTCTGTTGGAGTATAGATTTTCAAAATAGCTTCTAATTATGTTTTGTGTTTCACTCATGTCTGTTGTGATATTTCCTTGTTCATTCCGAATTTTAGTAATTTGAGTTTTCTCCCTCTTTCTCTTTGTTAGTGTGGCTAAGGGTTTATCAATTTTGTTTATTTTTTCAAAGAACCAACTATTTATTTTGTTAATTTTTCTGATTGTTTCTTTTGTTTCAATTTTGTTGATTTCGGCTTTGATTTTAACTATTTCCTGTCTTCTACTACTTTTGGTGTTAGTCTGCTCTTCTTTTTCCAGGGCTTTGAGCTTTAGAGTTAAGTCGTTTATTTGTTGATTTCTACTTCTTTTGTTGAATGCGCCCCATGAAATAAGTTTCCTCTAAGTACTGCTTTCATAGTGTCCCAGAGATTTTGATATGATGTGTCTTTGTTCTCGTTTACTTCTAAGAATTTTTTTATTTCCCTCCTGATGTCTTCTGTTATCCATTCATCATATAATAGTGTATTATTTAATCTCCAGGTATTGGAGAAGTTTCTGTTTTTTATTCTGTCATTTATTTCTAATTTCAATACATTATGAACTGATAGATAACAAGGTAGTATCTCTATCTTCTTGTATTTGCTAACAGTAGCTTTGTGGCATAAGACATGGTCTATTTTAGAGAAGGATCCATGTGCTGAGAAGAAAGTGTATTCATCTTTGTTGGATGGTATATTCAGAAACTGTTCAACATAGATGTTTCTCACGCACGGCTTGAGTAAATGCAATTAGTGCACTTCTAAGAAAGCACACCGAGCTCTGCAGTACCCACATACTTTGCTTCTTTAGATAAACTAGGATATGTGCTTTAGTCTTCTCCCTTAGTGAAAAATGAATAAATATAAAAAGTCAGATGGAGATTATGGTAATTAAAATGTACGTCATTTTTTTTTTAAGGATAGGTCCCACTTCCTGGTTTTATGTTCAGTCCCCGACATTTGAAACTCCTTTCCCCAGGCTTAAAATCTATAAAGAAATCAGATCAGAGGAGTTTAAGTAAGAAAAACTACACAAGACCCTCACAATTCTAATCCTTAAGACAGCCCTCAGGGAGGAAGGCAGCAGGAATACAGACTGTGTGTACTGTTGGGGGAAGAGAGAAGAGAGAGAGAGAGAGAGAGAGAGAGAGAGAGAGAGAGAGAGAGAGAGAGAGAGAGAGAGAGGATGCAGGCCCTTGCCAGGTCCCACTGTGTACTATGACATTTCCCCAAACAGCCAGCTGCCCCAGATGGAGGACACACATCTGAGAGCTCTGTAACCTTGGTCATTCACCTTACCTCCTTGATGTTAAGGTTCTACTGGCAAAGTTGGAATAAGTAATTTTAATAATCTTTGTGGTTCTGACTTTTCCTGAATTGAGAAGAACTTTGGAGTCATAACCTTAATTCTAAGAGTTTTTACATATGTTTTCTCATTATTTTTCCTCATAGCAACCTGGTATAATAAGGACCTGTCACCCACAGTTTTTAATGAAGACAGGAAGTTTCCCAGTAATTAACTGATCCGTCTTAGACAGCTAGTAAGTGGTTCAGTGTGGATTTGAACCCACGAGTGCCTGAGTCACTGACTCATGCTTTTTTTTTTTTTTTTTTTTTCACTTTAGGAAATGACATTTCCTTGGGTCCTAAACTTTAGGAAAATGGAAATGCGGGTGGTAGCAGTTAAGTCTTTCCTACTTAGGTATTTACTATGCACCTACAGTTGCCAGATCCTGTGCTAGGAGGTGGCTGCACAGCAGGAGCCCTCATGCAGCTCAGAGTCCTAGGCAGTATGAAGCTGTTAAGTTCTCACTTGTGGCTAAAAAAGAAACACAATAGTACATTTGATCTTCCTTAAACTTATGCAGCCTTCTACCATTTCTAGGCTCTTCAGGCTCATTATCTTATTGTGATCTTCATGGTGAGAGAGAAAATAGTTCAGACAGTATTATTCCATTTTCCATAGAAGGAAACTGAGGAAAGCATGTAGCTGAACTTGAGTCTTCCAGTGCTCTTTTATTACACGACAGCCTCTTGCATGCAGTAGAAAAGAGTAATTATTGTTGACTTCAGCCAATAAATAATTCTATTCAGTGGTTTTTCTGTGTAGTGACCAGTAGCTTCAACGTCAGTTTTCATTTTCCTTTGGCGTTTTCAGGGGGCAGGCAGATCTGCCTGAAACGTCCCTGTGCTGAGGTCACTCTCGCTGTTTCTGATTATGGACAGAGCTCTGGGCTGGTACCTGATAACCAAGCACTGGGAATGGGTTCAACTCTCAGGCTTCTCAGCAAGGTCACACAGTTTTAGATAGGTCATGCTGCTAGCCCAGTTCAACCTACATCTACATGTGCACTGTTCAGAATAAGCATAATTTCTGGGCCCCTTTTCCAGTGCTGGGAAATGTGTTTGAAGAGAGGCGCCATTGAATGGAAATGAATGTAGAGTGGGAACACAACTTGGAGTCCACGTTGGTTGAGATGTAACTGAGGGGACCAGGGAGGTTTCAATTGGAGAAGAGGTGGACATGTAGGTGGACAAGTGAGGAGGCAGTGATAAAAAATGTTGATTTAATGTTTGTATCATGGAGCACATGCTAAATAATAATGACACAGCTTTTCAAGGGCTTATACTGGTCAGATGTTTATCTGAGAACCTCATGTAAGTAGCATTATTTGGTTCCCTTGTCAGAGTTCTCCTAACAGAATCAATAGAAAATGCATACAGATAAGAAAGGGGATTTATTAGGAGATTGGCTCACATGCATATGGCAGCTATGAAGTCCCACAAAGGGCTGTCTGTAGTCTGGTGACCCTGGGAGGACCCACTCATGCCAGTTCAAAGGCCTCAGAATCAGGGAGGACAATGGTATAATTCTTACTTTGAGGCTCAAACCTGAAAACCAGGGGAGGGCACTAACCAGTGTAAATTCTGGAGTCTAAAACCAGAGAGCCTGGAACTTTCCATTGACCAAGGCCAGAGAAGAGTGTATCCCAATTCTGAAGGGGAATGGTGGTGGGGGAGAACTAATTTGTCTTCTGTATTTGTTCTTTTCTGCCAACATGGACAGCAGGGCTTCCTCATCAAGATTCATTAGGAACCTCACATGCTAACCACCCCTGGAAATACCCTTACAGAATACCCCAAATAATACCCTTCCAGGTTTCCAGGTATTCCTTAATCCAATCAATCGGACACCAGCTCTCTGTGTGGCAGTTTACCCATGTTCATCCTTATTTTGGAGGAAAGAAAACCGAGGAAAGGAGCTTGGTCAAGATCTTGTAATCAGCAGTTAGAGATCAACCCCATGCTTTTAGGCTGTAGTACTTGTGGGGCTTAACCACTGAGAATGATGCCTTTCTAGTCAAAGGAAGCAGTTACCATGCACAAAGTATTGCAAACACGCCATCCGTTTAATCCTCACTACCCACTCTGCATGGCGTTACTGCCGCCATTTTACAGGTGTGGGAATCTGTTGCTTAGGGAGACCAAGGGATTTGCCCAGCAGGTTGGTGTCCCTGAGCCTGGGCCCAGGTGCAGGATCTCCAGTGTGCTGTAGTTTACAAGTTCCCTTAGGGAACATGGACCACTTGAGTTGCCATAAAAACTATATAAAAGCAGAGAAAAACTACTCTTTTCCCCATGTTTCCTGTAGTGACCCCTTGGCAGTGAGGGCAACCTTCATTAGGAGGCAGCATTCAGGATACTCTGTCCTTGTATTCTCTGAAGAGTTGGGGTGTTCTTTCACTTTCTTCACTTACAGTCTCATACTTGTGGATTTTGCACTGTGGGGAGCTCAGCAGTCAAGTTTCTAGAAGCATCAAGAACCAACAAGCATTTCCTGGCAGGAGGTACTCAAGCTGCCTTTCCTTCCATGTGCCCAGTGGGGGAGTGTGAATTTCAGAGACCACATGTGGTTTTTTCTTAATTATCCACTTATCTTGGGGCAGGTCACCCTACCTTGAAAACAATATTAACTAGACTGATCGCTCGTTTTCTTTTCTCTTTCCACATGTTGATAATTATCCTCAAATGTTTGGGAAGCAGACCTAGATTCTGAGCCTTTTAAAGCTGGAAGAGGTGAGAAGTCATTGGGATCAACTTCTTTACAAGGTAAAAAACTGAGGGAACTAAGGAATTGGAGAGGTGATGACTCTTTCCTCTGGTGAGTAGTGTCCCCTCCCAGTTAATTCTGTTACCTACACACCTCTTAACTTTCCAAGTCCGCTCCTTTTAAGACGCATTAAGGGCTAGAGATATAGCTCAGTGGTAGAGAGCACGCTTAGAACGCTAGGCCCTGGGTTCAATCCCCAGTGCCTGTGTGCACATACACACAGATAATGAACAGACACCAGAAATGTATGCAACTTGGCCAAACCCAACAAGTGAACTAGAAGTTAGGCCTTCTAGCTCCCAGTATCAGCAGCTGTGTTATTAACTGGGTGAGGACAAGCTGTGCTTACTATTGTGCTGTTGTTACCTGTTCATCTTGGGCACATGCTCCTCACAGAACTTTGTGAAGCACACATGAATCAATCATGCATACAAGACAGGGGATGGGTCTGTTTATCTAAATCTTGGTTTAGAATTCATTTCAGAGAGAATCACCTGTGCTGGGAAAATAACACTGAGCTCTCTAGGAGAGCTAAGTCTGCAGTACCAGACAAGGGAGATGAACATCTGAATAACAGAGAAAACTCAGAGTCTGAAGAGGTCCCTAGAGATAAGGGGTTGAGTGCAGGTAGTTTATCTGGAGGTGGTCCCAGGAAACTCAAGCAAGGAGGAGGGAGCAAGGCAGGGGAAGGGAGAAGTCCCAATGGTGCTTCAGTGATGAGGCTTCACTGTGAGCAACAGGCTCAACCCAAGTCGGGCTGAGGCTGTAATGAACATAACTCAAAATGGTACCATGTGGAGTTGGGGAAAGTATTTTTTTAGACTTTTGATTCTTATTGGTTGAGAGTTATTCCTGGCTGGCACTTCTGGACTGCCCCATTTGGTTGGGGCAAGTTTTTTTTTTTTTCCTTTTTAAAATTTGTTCTTTTAGATATACATGACAGTAGAGTTTATTTGACCTATTTTTAGAGTCTATTGTACATACATGGAGTATAACTTATTCTAATCAGGGTCCTATTCTTGTGGTTGTAGATGATGTGGAGTTATACTGGCCGTGTGTTCATACATAAAGATAGGAAAGCTATGTCTGATTCATTCTACCATCTTTCCTATTACCATTACCTTCCCTTCCCTTCATTCCCTTTTGTCTAATACAATGAACTTCTATTCTGTTCTCCCACTTCCTTCTTATGTGTTGGAATCCACATATTAGAATATCTGACTTTTGGTTTTTTGAGATTGGTTTATTTCACTTAGCATGATATTCCATCCATTTACTGGAAATGCCATAGTTTCATTCTTCTTTATGGTTGAGTAATATTCCATTGTGTGTGTATGTATGTGTGTGTGTGTGTGTGTGTGTGTGTGTGTGTATGCATTTATATATCACATTTTCTTTATCCATTCATCTGTTGAAGGGCATCTAGGTTGGTTCCATAGCTTGGCTATTGTGAATTGAGCTGCTTTAAACATTGATATGGCTGTGTCACTGTAGGAAGCTGATTTTAAGTCCTTTTGGTATAAACCAAGGAGTGGGATAACTGGGTCAAATGGCGGTTCCATTCCAAGTTTTCTAAGGAATCTCCATATTGCTTTCCCGTGTGGGGATGGGGCAAGTTTTAAATCTTAGAGACGGCGCACAAGTGGAGAAGTAGAGAGGGGCAGGAAGAAAGCTGCAGTGCTCTGGTGGCTATTGCAGCTGCTGGGGACTCAGAGTGCACCAGAGGCATGTGGGCTCGGGTTTCTGCAGTGTCTGTCAGAGGGTGTGATCCAGATGGCAGAAGCCGGAGCTCTGATGGGATGCTTCCTTCTTGCTTCTTTTAAATGCACAAAATGCTTAGCACACGTGGATTTTCTTGGGGCTATGGGATCAAGGCCCATTGGGACAAACAAAGGCAGCTGCACAGATCCAGGACCTGGATCATGAAAGCACAAGCCTCAGAAAATTGGCCAAACCCTGAGCAGAGCTTTGTGAACTTCCATGAGGTGGGGGAATGGATCTCAAAGAGGCATCTGGGCACATCCATTGTCCTTCTCTGGCCGTTCCAGGTATTTGAATGTGTAGGATATGTAGGAATGGGTGAAATAGGAATCCCCTATTTCTCCTACTAGAATAGGGGCTCCAGATGGTTTTTCTTGGGCCAGTACTGGCAGCAGCTTGCCCCCTGTCCCTCTGCCCAGAATCTACCTGCTCTTTGTGGTCTGTGAGCATTTCCAGGTATGAACTCCCTCACCATTTCCAGGTGTCAGCTGGCACTTGAATGCACTTTCCGGTTGAGAAGAGTCCTTCACGGTTGAGAACCTCATGTCAAGTGGTTGTGTCTCATTCTGACAAATATTTATGGTGAAGCCCTGTAGAAAGCAGGCAGTGAGAGAGCTGCCCTTGGCCAAAGTACCAAGCACTATGGGCATGTTTTTTTCATTATTGGGACAAATATTTTCTAATGTAGTTTGCGTGGGATGATGGGAAGATAGACTTCCATTTTATTTTATTTTTTTTAAGTCAAAAAAAAAAAAAAAAAAAGTCTGCTAAGGACCCAGAGAAGACAACTGGTCAGAGGAATTAAGTTTTTTGGGGTTTTGGCATATCTGCCAGCTGCCAGGGCCCAAATGGTGGCTGCCGCAGCTGGGTTGATGAATGCTGGACTTCCTTTCTCTTGGCAGAGTTGACCAACACCCAGGTGCCATGCTGTGAACTCCCCTAGTTTTTTCTCATCTTTTCCTTTTCTCTCACTCTGTCAGTATCAGTATTTAAACAACTGAATGATATCCAGACAGAAATGTGTGTGGTAAACAGAAATGTGTGGGCTGAGCTGGGAGGGTCCCTGGGCTTAAGCCTTGGTTCTGCCACTCACTGGCTACGTAGGCCTTGGGTCCCTGAGCCAGGAACAAGGACCTGCCTCTTCTCCCCCTTGGAAGGAGATTTTGTTGGCGTTCAATATCTACCGATCCTCACAGAGTCAAAGTGCACACACGATAATGCAAGACACACGATGAGGTTTTATTGCAAGCTCGAGCCTGGACCGCAACCAGCCTCTCAGACCACTACAATGGCTGAGTGGGGAGTGGCCCGAGGGGTGGGCTTGCACTCCAGTTAAGAGATTTTCAAGCATTCACACACAAAGACCTGTACATTATTGGTTAACATTTGAACAGCTAAACATTTGTCCTCTTTAGTTGGGTCCTGCCAATCTATTTGATTCTCATTGGGTCCCGCCAGAACGGAATGGTCCTGGAGGAAGAAGGGAGGAGGGAGGGGATGAACTATGCCAGAGATGAGTCAGGGCTAGGCCCCCTCCCCTGTCCTTGATAGATAAGGTTCCCAGGCAGCTGCACATTCCTTGGACAGGTATCTCTTAATAGCCTTGATAAGCCAGGGGGCCCAGCACGTCCTATTTGTCCTGTATCGGCTCTTGAGGGCGCTGTCGCAACCGCCTGCATCCTCGTGATTAAGATAGTTTTTCATTGCTTAGTGTTTGCGTGCCCTTTCCTGTGTGTGTGGGGGTTACAGATGTCACCCTGTTCTCAACAATTTGAGACTCAAGTTCTGCTGTGAAGATAGACTTTGTCACTTACTCTAGCAGTTCTTTTGGCTTTCTCATCTACAAAATTGGGATAATAAAACCTACTTTTCCTAATCCACAGGTGTAATATAAAGCCGATACTCTGCTTCCCAACCACTTGTCAATCTGCTCTCTGCCCGCCTCCTACGTTACAGGAATTTCCGGCTTAAGCTGCTGCCATTTTCCTGCTTCCCACGTTATGTCCTAACATGCTAGCTAGCTATTGGTTCATCAGTCAGCTTGCAAGTATTCTCCTCCGCTACTGGTTCCTTTCAGCCCGGGAGATTCCAATATCTGGGAGAAGCGCACACGCCATCTTCCCTTTTTTCCTTTCTTTTCACCCTGGAGCGGACGTGTTAGTCATCCGCATAATAAAGTCTCTTGTGTGAGACCTCCTGTCCGCGGTGCATTTTTCTGGGAGCTATTGGTGAGCCGCAACTGAGACGAGTGAGTGGGGCGGCAGTTCAGCAGGAGCGCGCAGTGGCAGCTAGAATCGCCGCGGGTCCCAAGCTGCCTTACAACAGGGTTTTGGAGGAAGGTCAAGTGAGGTGTTTGAAAAGAAAATCCTCTAGCTACTGCATAGCATTTCTTTCCTTCTGTCATAAGATTAATGAGTATCTATGTGTGCTTTGGTTTACTGAACTGGAAAGCTGCCCTTGAGTGGCTTCAGTTTCTTGTGATCCAGACAAGTAATACATAATTAAGTTACTGTGACTCATCCTAAAATAGATACAGGAACATGGAGGCCCTGGTAGTTCTTGAGGGAAAGCTGGCACACACACCTAATGGGAGGGATTAATTATCCACTTGAACAAACATTCATAGAATTCCTGCTCATCACCGGCTCTGTCTCCTGGTGGAGGCATGAGCTTTCCTGATTCTTTATTTTTTTTCCCTCTCTCTCTTTCTCTTCCTTCTGTTCCCTCTGTTGACACATTTGCTTTTGGCAAGCCCTCTTAGGCTACTGGGACTGAACAGGTTTGATGTCATTTCTTGGGCAAATATCCCAGGGTGGGAGTGGGGCCCACTTACAGGGATATGGGTTGTTCTTGTTGCACACAGCCCCAGAGAAGGGGTCTGCCAAGCCCTATGCGTTTCTTTGCATATGATTGTTTCCTGAAGTCCTGGCATGTCCTGGAAAAAGAGTCCAAAGAGCCCCACTTTCCTCTCTCCACATGAAATCAAAACTCCTTATTTCTAACCATTTTATGAGGAGTTCTGTACTGACCCAGTGCCAAGGCCACCACCTACCTTGAAGAAAGCCTGCAGCTCAGACGAGCTGCTTCCTTAAGAATGCTTGAGCCATGGGAAAGGCCTGATAGGTGGTGAGACCGCGCCCTCTGATGATTATTGGCAAACAGGAATATCTGGCAGAAGAGAGGAGTTTCTCTTTCTCCAGCCCAGTTGTTTCTGGTAGTGCTACTGTAAGGGAAAACTTGTCCTTGTCCCTGATGCCAATTCAATAATGAGGACATGTTTTGAGAAAAAGAAAAAAGTAGTTTTAAATCGCTTTGCTAGCAAAGGATAAGCACAGGGCACTCCTGTTCCAGAGGCTGTGATTCTACACATGAGGAGGAGCAGGGGGATTGTAAAGCTCTTCAAAGGCTACATTCCAGGTGTTGCCCTGACAGGGGGTGCCATGGGGGTCCCTGATGGTGTGTTAACATTCACTTGGTAATTTGGGGAGATAGTCATCTCCCAGATCCTCAGCAGGCATCCTTCCTGGGGAGCACAGTTAGCTCAGGGTAATCTTGTTCCCCCACCCCCAGGTTAGGAGGGGAGAGGGAGAAGAAGGAAAAAGGAAAATACGTCCTTTTTAAAATTAAACCTCATAGCTGTATTCAAAAGATGAGGTGGACCATTGTTACACTACTGTTTACCAATATTTCCCCTCTAAGACCTCAAGGCATTTGCCCTTCATTTTTCAGAAGAAGCTCTCTTAACTTACCTTCATGTTACTTACTGCCCGACCAGGTAAACTGGGGCTGTATCTCCTCTGAATGTTCTGACTAGTACTGTGCGGGAAGTAGAGCTCTTGCTGCTAAGAGTCTGCACTCCTCCGGTTTGCATGTAGACTTTCACTCCACTGAGTTACTTATTACTAGTTCTTAGTTTTTACTACAAGTGTTAGGCTTATTTAGTCCTAAGTGGTTTATTCCAATTGTAGTTGCCATTGTTACTCTGTAAGTCAATACAACATTATATAAATTGATAAAATATGAGATAGAGCTTATTTCCACAAAAACTGAGTTGCATTTATGAAAGCTTTATTATAATGAGTAGTGTATAGAAATGGCTATCAAAGGCTGTGGCAGGCGAAAAACTCGGGGGCCCAGGGTTACGCCACGTGCATCTAAAGATGGCAACTGGCAGAGAGCAAACGGCATCCTGATTATGCCTGGAGAACGGCAGAAAGCATTTACAATTGGCTGTATTATAATCAGTTCAAACCGCCTAGCGCATGGACAGATATACTTACATGTATGCTCGAGCGAGTGATCACTTGACCTTTAACAGGATTGGATGGACATATCTGGTTACAATTGCTTATGCATGAGACTGCTTATATATTGAGGGTGATATTTGAATAAAGCGTAAGCTGCTTGTATGAACCTACTGAAGTGGTACGTGTCTTTTGTCCCCCTGGTTGGGCCGGAAGAGTGGAGAAGCGGCTGCGGAGCTGCTTGGAGCAGCCGGGCTAAGAAGTCGTGGTTTTCCATAAAAGGCAAGCAGTTCTCTCATGTCTGGTGAAGCACTGGACATGATGTAATGGAGGTTGCACATTCACTTTTGTCCTATCCCATTGGTTAGAACTTGTTTTGTGGCTCCCTAAAGGCTGAAAAATACAGTCTATTCTATTAAATTTGAGTTTCCGTGACTTCAGGAGAGATTGGGAGAAGGACTGTTGGGGAATCAATAGCAATCCATACAAGGGCACTTTTTTCTATGTTTCTCTGATTAGATCACGTCACTTTAAAAAGGTAACCGATGAGTGATTAGCCTGATGATTAGCCTGATGATACTGCCGTTTACCAGTGACGAGTTCTGCTCCCTCTAATGTTGAAGTTTGAACATTAGAAAAGCATGCCAAGGTAAGCATATTAAGCAGGTTTTATTTAAAAGTAGTAATAATACAGACTTCTCCTGGGAGGGAGAAGGGGGCCATGGCTGATGTTCTAGAGTCCCAAGAAGTGAGCATGCCCTACATCTTTTATAGGTTAAGGGTTAAGGTCCTGTGTGTCATGGGTCCCCCCACCCCCTGCCAGTTCTCTCCCCCTTATCTCTCCTTCCTGCCTATGGACTAGGCCTGGTTTTGCAGGTGAGATGCAAGAAGTGAGAAGTGAATAGGGCAGGGGAGGGCCAAGGTAATTCAGGCAGGTAAGGGCCAGGGGGCCTTAATTAGCAGCTCTCTGCCCGTAGTCCCTGACAAGGGCAGGTAAATTTGGTAATCAATGGGCTCTGGAGATCCTTGACATTCCATTCTCCCATGGGCAGTCTCCAACTTCCAGAGGCAGTTGGCTTTCAAGTTCTCCATTTCCTCGATTTGACATGATTCCCTATTTCTACACTAACTGCCTGTCCCCAATTCTGGCTTCACTGATATCTTCAGATAAGAAGACTCTTACTGTATAGCTACCTTTCTAGGGACTTCCATCATACCCTTGTCTCACTAAGTCTTATTCAGCTTTTGTTCATCCAGTGGATTTTTAATCATTCACTTATTTATTTCCTAGGTGTTACTGCTGTGCAAAGCACTGGGCACTGAGGATATAGTGACAAGACAGGACAGGGCCCTTGCCTTCTGTGGTTCACAGCCTAGTCAGGTTGATGACTTAGGGACACTAAATGCTATTGAAGCCAGAATTGGGGACAGGCAGTTAGTGTAGAAATAGGGGATTGGATCAAATCAGGAAATGGAGGCCATGAAAGCCATCTGCACTTGGAAGTTGGAGACTGCCCTGGGAGAATGGAATGTCAAGGATCTCTGGAGCCCATTGATACCAAATTTACCTGCCTTGGTCAGGGACTACAGGCAGGGAACTACTAATTAATGGCCCCTGGCTGACTCACTTTGGCCCTCCCCCTGCCATCTGCTGTTCACCTTTTTGCTATGTCACTGGTGAAAAGAGCAGACTTGGACACCTGATGAATAAATCGCAAGCCCCTAGTGGATGGCAAGCCAAAAAAGACATAATTGTCACAAGAGCATTGCATAAGGAGGTAAGACACCATCTGGACCAGAATTGGAAACAAGCCAAGAAGAAGGGTATATAATCTCCCCTCTCAGACAGCTCCTCGGCTCAGCCCAGATCTCCTGACGAATCCACGTCAGCCAGGTTCGCGAGCCCCATCGATCATCCCGTCAAGACTGCTGAGACTCTGCTGCTCTGACGGCTTCACAACCAGCGGGGCCTGCCTGTCCTCCATCCCTCGGACCATCGGCCGGAGGAAGTTCCAAGACCAGCCGTGGTCTTCTCTCTGACTAAGATCCGTCGCATTTGGGGTTGTTTGGAACCGACAAGGCAGAGAGGACTTTGGACAAGGGACATGGAACAGGACATGAATATTCAGGAGGATAGAGAATCATCTAGCATAGCAAAGGGGGCTAGAAATAAATATATTTGGAGTGGGGGGACCAGGAGAGGAAGTAGGGAACTTCTGAAAGAGTGTCTTGAGCAGTAAGACCACAACTCTAACATCGCTTCAGCTCAGCACCTCTTTCTTCATTTCCTCCCACTTACCTACCCAACCATCTCAAAATTCACCTCTATAACCCCATCCCCTTCTATGTGCTCCCGAGGGAGGTGGTATATGTCCCTCACTAAGTCAGAGTGATACTGGCCATTGACCTGTGACGAGTTCTGCTTCCTCAGGTGTTGAAGTGTAATATCAGAGAACCGCATATTAAGCAGGTTTTATTTAAAGGTAATAATACAGATTTCTCCCAGGAGGGAGAAGGAGGGCATGGCTGATGTTCTAGAGTCCCAAGAAGTGAGCGAACTCTATATCTTTTATAGATTAGGATCTTCTTTGTTGTTTTCTCCCCCACTTATCTCTTCTTTCCTGCCTATGTGATTAGGCCCAGGAGTTGCCAGTTGTCGCGAGCGGCAGAGAGGCGAGTGACTAGAATTTGGTTCCAAACAAGTTAACTTTATTTGATACACTCGGAATAACACAAACCTTAATATTCCTAATATCACACATCAATCAAATCGTATGGCACATAAACACACCTCATAAACCTGCTATTGTTTGAATGTTTCTCCAAGATTCATGTTGAAACTTAATCCCAAATGCAACAGTACTAAGAGGTGGGGCCTTTTGGAGGGGATTAGCTCCTGAGAGTTTTCCCCTTATAAATGGGATTATTGGCCTTGTAAACAGCTGGAGGGACCAAGCTAGGCCCTTTGCCCTTCCATCCTGCTGCCATGTGAGGACACAGCATTCGCTCCTGCTGGGTGACACAGCAGCAGGCATCATCATGGAAGCAGACACAGGGCCCTCGCCAGACAGCAACCCTGTTGGTGCTCTGACTTTAGACTTTTGGCTTCCAGAACTGTGAGCACTGCATTTATGTTCTTTATAAATTACCAAGTTGTAGGTATTTTGTTGTAGCACCACAAACAGACCTAAGATGCCATCTATAAAATGAGAGAATTGGGTTTAATAATTTAATGATTACTACTAAACCTTAATTGGAATGCTCACCCCACCACCACAGCCCCCAGGCAGAGGTTGCTGGGATTAAGTCACATGACTACAGCCATGGTCATAACTAGAGACTGAGACTGGACATGAGGGAGACCAGCTGGCTTCTGCAGTTGCCTGGTCTGAGAGCTGGGCCTTGAAGTGGAGCCACGGGCAAGTAGCTACACCAACCAGACCCATGTAAAGACACATGGTGAGGCATAGAAGAAGCTCAGACAGTCACAGGGAAGCTGGTGACAGAGCCACGGGGCTGACACAAGAGTGAGTGGGTGAAGAGTTTCCAGGATAAGTAGTAACAGTCAGGGAGAAGTGAGGGAGCGAGGGGTACTGCTGGATTGTGGGAACAGGGACGGTACCATGAATGACCAGCCTGGGGGGTGCCCCATGCTTCCTTCTTTCCCACACACAGTTTGGATGATGTGTGAGCTCTTTGCATTTTATTTCACACTTACATAGGCCAGGCACTGTTTTAAGTATTTTGTAATCCTTGTAGCACAGACATGAACATTATTTACAGTCTGTGGAGGCACAGCAGAGAGGATAAAGGACTCAGTCGAGTGAACACCTAGTGTGGCGGAGCCAGGATTCAAACCCAGGGTGCTGATTGAGTCCAGGCACTTAGCCCTTACACCACAATGCTTTTCATAGGGATCAAGCAATGTTTGAGCACCTCCCATGTACCAAACCCTGTGCTAGGTACTTTACTCTTAATTTCATTTAATCCTTTGTATGTTATCTCATTTAATTCTTACAAACTCTATGAAGTAGATATCAAAATTCTTATTCTACAGATTAGAAAAATGGGGCTCAAAAAAAAGTTAAATACAAAGTCCAACAGCTGGAAGGCCTGCTCAGAATGGTAAAGAAATATCACTCAGCAGTTCCCCTCTGAATTGTGGAGACAGCTGAACCCCCAGTCTTTACATCTGCCATTCACAGTGAAAACCTGTGCACTATCTGTCATTTCAAGAACTGTGAAATGTGAAATAGAACCTCCATATGTTAAAAATTCACAGGCATTTGTAGAAGCTGCAGTT
Organism: Sciurus vulgaris; assembly: GCF_902686455.1. NCBI lineage: Eukaryota > Metazoa > Chordata > Mammalia > Rodentia > Sciuridae > Sciurus > Sciurus vulgaris. The sequence goes on from NC_136472.1 coordinate 80,734,599, forward strand.
GAAGTGGGGGGAGGGAAGAGATAGCACAAAGGACATAGCTTATATTAGTTTGAAATGAGCTATTTTTTCTCTTTCATCTTTTCTGCCTCCCGGTTAATTGCTTTATACAGATAAATAGAGCTGGGGGAAATTACATTTTGCTCCAATAGGGCTGAGATTCGTGGTTCTTTCTTCACTGCTGTCCAAGACGGTGACAACTCTTTTGTTAATGGTAGGTTTGTTAGCCGATTTTCTTCTTATATAGTTGTATTTTTTTGTCTTTGTGTAAGAAAATGACATGCTAGTGATACCCTCATCTTAAAAGTATGCATAAAAGACAAGCATATAATATGCAAGTAGAAAAGAAACCTGTGGGCTCACCAGCCTTGTTGCCTAAAATGACTTACTTCATGAATCATGCATAAATTGGGAAATAAGAAAACCAGCCATAGCACCATGGTTGCTGGAAAAATCTAGTAAGAAAACATTACTTCCTTGATATTATTTAGGCTGTTGTGTTTTCAGAATCACTTTGTAAGTGGGCAGTTTTATCCTCATATTCCATGTAAATGAGGAACCTTCAATATGGTTGGTGGCTGGATCATTAAATCCATTTAGTATATGGCAGCATCAGGATTTTGAGTAACTCTCTTTCTAGGGGCAAGGGGCTTGTTAAAATTATTACAAAACAATACTACATGCAGAGAGGGATTCTATCATTGATCTTTTCCTCTTAATTAGTTTTCTGGCACACAATTAATTTAAATTCATGTTTTAAATTCGAGCACCATAGAAACTCAAATCTAAGAAAGTGTCTTTTAATCACATCTTGAAAATATAAATATTGGCAATAGTGTGCTGTGTATTTTATAGCATCATCACTGTTATTAGTAATATGGAAGGTCACACTCTGATAGCACAGAATGAGTCACAAAATATTTTTACATAAAGGATCTCAAGGCTCACATGTTTTCTATCATTTATTTTTCCTGTGGTTAGAGAGGATGTTGAGCCTGTGCCTTTGAGACCCTAATGATCCGGCCAATGAGACTTGAATCTGCCTGAGGTCACAGCGTAAGCATTTTAACTGAGTTGTCTACTCCCTGCAGACTGGGGAGTTGGCTGCCCTCCCGTCCATCAGCTCTGATGAGCTGTGTGACAGAGCTCAATGATTGTTTTGACATTTTATAGACACAGCCTCAGCCACTCCAGACAGAAGGAAGTCAGCCAGCTACCAAAATCTCAACAGCAGGGATCCACAGGCTTATAATAAATTAATTTATAAACATTTGAATGACTTGAATTGAGAATTTGAATATTTTAAAAAGACAGGAAAGGTGGAGTTGTAGAATTTCAGCACTCGCAGGGACCTCAGAAATCACCTGATCTAGTTTATATGTTTTATTTTATAGTGAAGAAAACTGAGCTCTGTAAGGCCCCCAAAAAGGAAACCCCAACTCTGTCCCATGGATGGACGGCAACCCCAATCAACCACAGGAGGCGTCACTTGATGCAAACCGCAAGAGGTGTTTATTCCAGCGCGCTGGGACCCAACTCCAGGAGTCGAGTCCCTAGCAGAAAATCTTGTAGGTTTATAAAGGCAGAAACCACACATCGGGAGGGGTCACACATGAAAGGGGGAAAAGGGGGACAAAGCTGCCAGGAAATTTCAAAGGGGGTCTGGGTTTGCTGACAACATGTTTCACAATGTTTTACAACAGGCTGTAGATTCTGGTCAATAGTTTCTGGTAATCCTACTGTTCGAGCACTATCTGGCTATCAGGCTCAATTTACTCTTTTACTCTCTGTTTGGGAACAGAGAACAGCTTTAAGGGCTTTGTTCCCATTACTGGGAGGGAAACCTTAGGGAGTTGAGATAAAACAGACAGCTTAAAATAATGTCCATTCTTTCAGCTCCAAACCTGGAAAGGGCATTAACTAATAAATGTAATTCCTTTTGGTTGAAAAAAATACTTTCTGAACACCAATTTTTACTAGAGTCTTATGAGATATTTGAATTAAATCTGCTTCCAGCTTTTGAAGATTTGACTCTGTGATTTACTGCTTAAGACATCCTAAAAGCATAAGGTGAAATATTCTGAACATTTTCATGAGATGAGACAGATTGTTTTGTTTGGGTTGATATATCAAAAACGCCATAGACTGGATGACCTATAAACAATGAAATTCATTTCTCACAGTTCTGGAGGCTTTGAAGTCCAAGATCAAGATGCTGGTATATTCAGTGTCTGGGGAGGACCGGCTTCCTGGTTCAGGAATGGCCATCTTCTCACAGCAGCCTCATAGAGTGGGAGGTGGAGAGGGCGTTCTGTGGGGGTTTCTCTGGTAATGGCATTAGTGTCATTCAGGAGGTTTCCATCCTCATGACCTAATCAGTTCCTGAAAGCCTCAGCTCCAAATATCCTCCCTGGGGATTAGGTTTCAACCTATCAAAGAAGGGGCAGATAACTATGTAGGTTATAGCAGAGGTCAACCCTACCTCCCTCCATATCCTTAAAGTATATAGTGGGGTGAAGGACCAGTTCACACCTCCTCCCCAGTACCACTTCTATATCTCCTGCCACTCATGGGGCTCGGCCCCAGTGACCTCCTTAGCCTCATCTGTAACACTGGACTCTTCATCTCACATCATGGTCACCTCCCTCATCAGACTACAACCTCACACAAAGCAAAACCTCTACCTGCTGATAATTTTATTTCTGATGTCTACCATGTGTGTTGAATAAAAGCCCTTAATTAGTGGAGAGATTCCTGCTTCTTTTTTTTTTTTTTTTTTTTTTTTTTTTTTTTTTTTTTTTTTTTTGGGTGCTGGGGATCGAACCCAGGGCCTTGTGCTTACAAGACAAGCACTCTACCGACTGAGCTATCTCCCCAGCCCTGATTTCTGCTTCTTTAAGACAGATATTTCACTTTTTTGTGGTGTTGTACATAGCTCCCCACATACATATTTCTGGAGTGTTAGAGCAGATAGGTGTGCAGACTTGGGAATATAGATTCAATATACTTGACTAGGAATATGACTCAGTGGAAGAGCTCAGTCCAGAATAAAATAAATAAACAAATTCAATTTACTTTCTAAAAATACAGGCATGTGGCCTCTATCTCACATTGCCCTTTCAGGTTCATAGCCCTTATGTTCATGCTCTGGTTTTTAGCAGTGTAGTTAATGTCATTTACCAAGATCAAACCTGGTATTTTTCTTTGTGGAAGGTCTATAGGAGAAATATTTGATTTATGGTCTATTTTGACCATTGCTAAAACTGCTTAAGGCAAGTCCCTGCAGTGTTCATTTATGCTGTCTCATATTCAAATATTCCTCCTGCCTTATCCCTAGACTGAAAGCTAAAGTTACGGTTTCTCCTGCTTCCAGCAACCTGGTAGCCAGAGCATGGATATGGCCTAGGCTGGAATGACCAGACGCCTCAGCCTGGGACTGTGAATCTGAAGAAAGTGATAGAAGCACAGGAGTTCTGAATTGAGTGCGGTAGAGACAGAGGCATCAGAGGGAGGTAGTGTTCTGTGGTCAAATGCCAGCATTAGCTACCCACAGGGGCCTACCACCAGTGGTGTTGGCTGTGTTGTGGTACCAACTTGATTGGACCTCATTGGGTCATCATTCTGGCTGCTTAGCTTTTTTCTTTGATTCTGCCTTGTTTTCCTATCTTTGTTGTTAACACCCCCTCCCCCATAAGGTCTGTGAGTTTAGCCAATGTCCTTCTATAAAATTCTTTTCTACTTAAGTAAACCCAGATTGTTTTCTGTTGAACTAAGAATTTTGACCAATATAGTCCATGTTTGGCTTTTTAGTAGCTGATTTTAGACTTCAGACTCTTTATTCCTTTTATATTTTGTGACTGCTTTTAATAGAATAAGTTTAATTTTGTGGAAAATGATTAAGGTGTCCTGGATTCCAATCTTAGCCTTGACAGTTACCAGCTGAATAACTTTCGAGGCGTGATTTAACTTCCTTAGCCCCCATTTTCATATCTACAGAAGAGGAAATTTTATGGGGCTGTTTTGTGTCTTTGCTAAATTTATATGTTGAATTCCTAACCTCCAGTAGCTTAGATGTTACTGCACTCAGAGATAAGGTCTTTAAAGAAATAATTTAAAAAATCCCAAAGTCATTGGCATGGTCCCTAATCAAATACAACTGGTGTCCTTAAAAGAAGAGGAAATTTGGGTACAAATAGGTGGGAAGGAAGTCTATGTGAAGAAATAGGGAGAAGGGGTCTCGAGCAGTGAGGAAGAGCGGAATCAAGCTTGTGGATTTTATTCATGCGATACACACTCAACTTAATATTCCTAATAATAGCACGTCACAAATACATTGAGGATTCACTCCCTTGTTCACCTAGAGTCCAATCCCCATGGACTTAATGCAACATCTCTTAGCCAAGAAGTCAGTCAGCAAGACCGAGGGGATTCTTCTCAGCCGTAGCCTCTCTCGGCTCCTCGGATGTCTTTGGCTGTCCTTGGGTGTCTGATAAGCCGGAGGCTGGGTGGCAGTCGTTCCTGAGGGAGAGGTGGTCAGTCGTCTGGCTGTGGTGACATCAGTTCATCAGCAATCAGTGATAGTGTGGACAGCAGCCGAGGCAGTCAAGAGACAGAGACGTGGAGGCCTCTGGTCACGGTACTGCTGACAGTTTGCTCCAAAAGTCCGGGGGTTTAAGTAGTGATTTTCAGCCAGTCATGCTCTGGTCTTCATTGATAAAGACCAGAACACGACTAGACTAGGAGCCCCCACTCAAATCATAGATAAAGGTTCATATCGGCATTGTTCAGGAGTGTCAGCCTGCCACACAGCAAGTTTGTCACCAGGTGCCTTTTATGATTTTAGTTTTACAAGTCCAGGCAAATACCAAATACAGCTTATTATTACTACATAACACACAACTACAGCAATTCCTATCAGTTCCTTGTCTCATTACAGAAGGCTGTCATCTGTAAAGTGAGAAGAAAGAAAACAACCCTTGCTCACACCTTGATCTTGGACTTCTAGTCTCTAGGACAGTGATAAAATAAGTTTCTGCTGATTAAGCTACCCAGCCTGCAGTTACAGCAGCCTTGGCAAACTAATATGGGAATAGTGTCTCATGGGGATGTTGTAAAGATCTAAAGATACAATGTATGTAAAGTAGAGGTGTTCCAAATAATGTTCACTCTTTTTCTTTTTTTTTCTCTGTAATTTTCCATGTATTTTCCTTGTTAATTCCTTTATCATGATTTTAAAAACCAGGGATATTTTAAGTTAAGGAAATATGAAAAAATATTTTTGATTTTAGAGATCCAGGTCTTTAAGAACATGATAGGGAATATGAGACAAAAACATGATCTATTTTGAAATACTTAAAATATGAAATCTGAAAGGAACACCAGCAGCTCCTGAAGCCTTTGCTTTATCATCTTATGTCCAACTGATACCTTCCCCACTTTTCTGCCTGTTTCTCAGTGCAGAACATGTTTTTCTGACCTGGAGTCTCACTGCAGTCAGCATCACCCGGTGAAACGAATACTTAAGACTTCCACCCACTGATGAGAGGGAGTTTACTAAAATGGGTCAAAATCCTGCCTGAAGTTATTATTTTTTTTTCTTAAAGAACTGTGTCTGTATTGTGAACTCAGAGATGAAAATTCACAGAATTAGGATCACCAGAAAAACCTGAAAGTAAAATGTCTTGAGACATGTGTTGACTTAACTAAAGTTACTCAAGGAAAAAAAAATACTGAAAATGAAGACATGTGGTCAGAAATGAAGCACAAATGTTTGAGTTAGTTTTAGAAAAATTATTTGTGATTTTCACTTATGAGATGGGCAAAAATTTTAAACTTGAATAACACCTGGTGTGGGTAAAAGTGGGTAAAGAAATTGACGATGAAATATAAATTATTACAATAGTTTAAAGAATAATTTATTAATATTTGTAACAGCTTCAATGAATCTATACATTAGCAATCTTTCTCTATGCTAATTAGCATATGCAAGTTACTGCAGAACTACTTGGTTTATGTCTTCTTTATCCCTGCTTACTGTTGTTTAAAACAAAGATGGAAAAAAAATACAAAGGTCCTAAAGTAATAAACTAGCTAAGTTATGGTCCAACCACACAAAAGATTGCAAAATTACTGTTAGGGTAGGTCTTTATAGGTTGGCAGGGTGAATTATGTGAAAAAAGATCCAGTGTAACAGTATGAATAGTATGTTCCCTTTTGTGTACATGGAAAAGGTACATATGTGGTTTATGTACACTGCACATACTTTAAAACTCTGTACCTGAATTATTTATATTTTAAAATATCTGCCCTGTTTATAATTCAAGTTTCTCAGACTCAAGATCTCTTTCATGTGAGAATACATCGACACTGCTTTGAGCCACACAGATTACTTGGCAGAAGACTAAAACAAAGATGTTGAAACCACCACTTCAACCGCACATCTGTAATCCCAGCTGCTCAGGAGGCTGAGGCAGGAGAATTGAAAGTTTGGAGGAACAGCCTCCTCAATTTAGTAATACCCTGTCTCAAAACAAACAAACAAACAAACAAACAAACAAACAAACAAACATCTGGGGATGTTGCTCAGGTTAGATTGCCCCTGGGTTCATTCCCCAGTACAGCTCCCCCACAGATCCATACTTCCACATTCAAAATTAAGTTGACATATTTGGTGGTTGGCTTTTCATATTTAAAATGTGAGCAAAATGTGGTCAAAGAAGAAATGTTTGTTAGTCATCTATGACTGCACAGCATATTGGGATAAAACTTAGCACTTAAAACAATGCACATCTATTTCCTCACAATTACTGTGAGTCTGCTGGCTCCGTGTCTTTATAAGTCTGCAGTGAAGATTTCGGCTGGGGTCACAGTTATCTCAAGGTTGGACCATGGAGGGATTCTCTGGAAACTCACTCATAGTGTTGAGAGCATCCAGTTATTTGGGGGCAGGAGCTGCACTTCCTTGCTGGCTCATTAAGTCCTTATCAAGGGGCCTCTCCGTGGAGGAGTCACAAGATGACTTCTAGCTTCATCTGAGAGCGCAAGTGGGGTGGGGCTGGGGAGAGTGAGTGCAAAGAGGTCCAGCAAGAAGGTGCTAAGCTCTAAAACACAACCTGAACTCTGATGAAATTCCTTCACCCTCTTCATGGTCTGTGGGTGATGCCAAAGGCACAGATTCCACCCACAATCTAGGGGAGGAGTTACCAAGGACAGGAATTCCAGGTGGGAGGGTTATTGGACCCCATCATCAAAGCTGCCAACCACAAGAGACTTATGATGAATATTTCTGCCTCAAATGAAATGTCATTAAGTGATTTGCCTAAGCAAAATCAAGCCCCGAAGCACCCAGACACAGATATCACGTGCCTTGGATACACTTATAATATTTTTGTTAAGTGAAAATCATCTGGCAAGTCACTTGAATCTTATCATCAAAATTCTACTGTGTAATAGCAATATTATAATTATGTTATATATTATTTTATGTATTATATTAATATTTGTTGCCAGACTAAATATATCTTATTATATTTATTATATTTAATTCTGACAACTAAGTGTTAGAATCTTCAGCTTTCAGATAAGGAAACTGAGAGAGACATTAAGTAAGGTTAAGGTATTAAGGGCACATTACATGATGGGGACAGGGTTCCAAAACTCTCTGTTCTGACTTCAGACTCTATACTTTTGCTCACCATATTCTGATACCTTTCCAGACTACATTTGAGAATATATAAAATGATTTTGAGAAACATTCCTTTTAAAAAATCATAATCTAGACATAAATAAATGCTAATCATTTGCCAAACAGCATGGCAATAATCTTCTAACTAATAAATTCAAGGAATTGGTGATGGATTGGGTCAGTCAGGATCTCTATCTCTTTTGAGCATGGAAACCGAAAGGCACGGAAATACTTGTCACTTGGTGATGAACACTTCAGCTAGCAGTTGAAATAGAGTTGGGATTCACAGCCAAATTGAATCATATGCAAGATGAGCAAGCAGAAAAAGCCAGAGGAGAGAGGTGATGAGAGACAAATCAACTCGCAGGAAGAAGCAAAGATGAGAGGCAAGGGGGTTCATGAGAGATGTCTTGAGCAGATTCCTTATAGGCAATGAGACAGAATGGGAGCAGCAGCAACTCCAAATATGTATAGAAGGTTGGCATGTAATAACAGGGCATTACAAATCAGTGGTGAATCCAGGAACTATTCAGAAAAGGAAAAAATTCTTTAGTTTTTCTTTTTTCTTAGAAGTGTTTCTTAGTGCCTTTTTCTTGTGAAAAAAAATAAAGACCTAATATGATATATACTACAATGTAGGTACTGATTAGTTTGATTTATTAAATGCATACATTTTATATATTTATCAAAACATCATTTTGTATACCAAAACTAATTTTTATGTCAATTTTAAAAATCAAATATATATGAATAGATCAAGAGGAGGGACAACATTTCCTTAGAGAGGAATTCCAACTGATAAAAGTAGAAATAATGAAGGAAATGAAAGATTACTATTTGTTGGGACTAATGACACGTTAACTAACTCAGGCTGACTCCTTACTCCCTGGCGAGTGAGCAAGATCAAGGCCTCAAAGGCGCTTTCAATAGTTAATGACGATACGGACCACCGTCAGGGATTGGTTAACAACAGTTCCGCGAATGTGATCAGCTCGTGCTTGCCATATGGTCCTATGGACTCTTGCCTGCGTGAACCCCCCTGCCTTGCTGACCTTTAAGCTGATTGGTTCCCACCTAGCCCCCACCCTACATAAAAGCTGTGTGATTTCCTCAATAAATGAGTTCCTTCTGTGACTAGTCTCCTGACACGTCTGATTGTCCTCTGCCGGGAGGGCTGGGAGCGTGTGTTCAGTCGGCCCTACCTATCTGGGTCTGACCTTGTTGGGGAGTGTCCCCTTCCCTTGTCGCTGGTCGAGAAGGGCAAGGGGGCTTAAGACCCGACAACTATTAGGACACTATAGTAACTGCTGCAGGCAAGATCCACAGGTAGTCGCTAAATTAATGGATAAAAGTTTAACAGGATATTTGCATAATCTCAAAGTTTCTTCCTCATATATATGTTAAGTATAAAGAGAAAATTATAATTCTACCTTTCATACACCACCTTAATTACTTGTTAATGTTAATATCACCAGTAATGATGTTTTGAGATGATGTACCCATCAACATGACTCACTGAGAAGGGCATGTCACCTCTGTTGTGTTCTCATCAATATAATCATGAGGAAACATAAGAAAATTTCAAATTGGTGGACATTATATAAAATAACTGAAGTTCTCTGAAGTCTCAATGTTATGAAACAAAAAGAAAGGCTGAGAAACTGTAATAAACTGGACACTAAGGAGACATGATGACTCAATGCAATGAGATTTTAGATGGGATCTTAGCCAGAAAAAGGACATAAATGGAAATGCTGATGCAATCTGAACAAAGTCTGAAGTTAAATAATAGTATTGTAACAATGCTAATTTCTTAGTTTTAATATCTGTGCTTTGGTTACATGAAATATTAACATGAGGAGCTGGATATGTAGCTCAATGGGCAGAATATTTGCCTAGTTTATGCAAGGCCCTGGGTTGGAGCCCCAGCACCATAAAAACCAAAACAAACAAAAAGATGTTAACATTAGGAGAAGCTAGGAAACTCTCAGAACTTACGTGCTGGAATAAAAGTAGAGCATGCTAGTTTTATTGAGTTGTCAGAGATCAGAGTTTGAGGCAGCAGCGGAAGCAGCTGAAATCCCTGGGGCTGGGCCCTAGGGAGGAAGGAACTCCTGAGGGCAGAGGGGACACTCCAGAAATCTGTACCTTTGAGTTGACTTGAACTGAAGCCTGTGCAGAATGAGAATATAAAAATTTAAGGAAGAGTGGCTGCGACAGCCTTGAGGGGAACAGAGATGTTAGAGGTCAAGCGTGGCTGGGAGACACTGGCGGTCTATTGCTGCCGGAGTAGAGAAACCGCATTACCACTGAGGATCTGAGACACCAGAAGGACAATGCCTGAGTAAGGACCATACCCTAGAGCGAGGCCTACTCCAGACTGGCCTTAACAGAGCCTAAAATGGAGTCATGAAAAGATCCACAGGGAGGAGAGATGTTCCGGTTTGAATATGAAGTCTCCCCCAAAGACTCTTGTGTTGAATTCCTGATCCCCAGTGTAGCAGCATTCAGAAGTGGGGCTTTTGGGAAATGATTGTATCACGAAGGCTCTCATTTCATTGGTACATTAATCCAATCAGTGACCAATTCATTCAAATTATCAACTTTGAAGAGACTCTTGGGAAGTGGTGGAAAGTGTAGGAGGTGGGCCTAGTTGAAGAGAGTGAATCCTTGGGAGCATGACCTTGGAGACTATATCTTGTCCCCAGTCCCTTCTCTCTCTCTCTCTCTGCTTCCTGGCTACCATAATGTGGGCAGCTCTGCTCCCCCACACCTTCTCCCATGATGTTCTGCCTTGCATCAGGCCCAGAGCAATGGAGTCAAATGACCATGGACTGAAACCTCGGCAACAATAAGTCTTCACTCCTTTCAAGTTTTTATGTCACGTATTTTGGTCACAGTGATGAAAAGCTGACTAATACAACAGAATTTGGAGGTCGAGAACTGTAAGTTTAGAGGAGCTTAAAACCAACCTCAAACTTTCTCAGATCTTCCCTAATAAAGCATGAATCTTGGTCTATAGAAGTTCAAGATGGTTAGCCAGTAATCACATTACCTTCTGAAAGAAAAATCTACACTATTCAGAGGAAGATATAGAATTAAGAATCACTACAATGAATAATCCACAGTTTTTAATATAAAAATTAAATAAGCAAAAAGGCCCAGAAAAATGTGATGTATTATAATCCAGAAAAATTAAACAGTCAACAGAAGTGGAAACTTAGATGACCCTGATGTTAGATTTAGCAAACAGACTTTAAAATGTGTTCAAATTGGTATCAGGGATTGAACCCAGGGTGTTTTACCACTGAGACACATCCCAGCCCTTTTTATTGTTTATTTTGAAACAGGGTCTTGCTAAATTGCTTAGAGCTTCACAAAATTACTGAGCCTGGCTTTGAACTCATGTCCTCCTGCCTCAGCATCTTGAGCCTCTGGGATGATAAGCATACATCACCACACTCAGTTTATTTTTAATTTTTTTTGACAGGATCTTGCTAAATTTCTTAGGGCCTCACTAAGTTGCTGAGGCTGGCCTTGAACTTGTGATCCTTCTGCCTCAGCCTCCAGAGCTGCTGGGATTACAGGTATAAATCACCACATCAGGCAAAAAAATATAATCTTACTAAATGAACTGGTAGGGGTTCTCACCTAAAGAAATTGAAGCTTAAAAAAAAAAAATACCTATACAGAAACTTGAGAATGGAAAAGTACAATGCACCAGGAAGAGAGGGACTACTAAATCATAGTGACAATAACTGTGGAAAGCATAGACTTAAATCTGGAAAACGATAATTCACAACTCAATACAAGTATAATAATTTACTACTTAGCCATTCTAATATGTCTACCTACACTAGAGAAAGTTTTTTTTTTAATTTTAATTGAAAATCATAAATTTACATAGGGCAATATTGTTTGATTCATTCTGTTATTTTTCCCTTCCCCCCCACCCCTCCCACCCCTCTTTTCCCTCTATACAGTCCTTCCTTTCTCCATTCTTACCACCCACCTTATCCCTAACCCTAAACCTAATCCTAACCCTAACGCCAACCCCTCCTACCCCCTCTTATATGTCCTCATCCGCTTATCAGCGAGATCATTCGTCCTTTAGTTTTTTGAGATTGGCTTATCTCACTTAGCATGATATCCTCCAATTTCATCCATTTGCCTGCAAATGCCATGATTTTATCGTTCTTCATGGCGAAGTAATATTCCATTGTATATATATGCCACAGTTTCTTTATCCATTCATCAACTGAAGGGCATCTAGGTTGGTTCCACAATCTGGCTATAGTGAATTGAGCAGCTATGAACATTGATGTGGCTGTATCTCTGTAGTATGCTGATTTTAAGTCCTTTGGGTATAGGCCGAGGAGTGGGATAGCTGGGTCAAATGGTGGTTCCATTCCAAGCTTTCTGAGGAATCTCCATACTGCTTTCCAGAGTGGCTGCACTAATTTGCAATCCCACCAGCAATGTATGAGTGTACCTTTTTCCCCACATCCTTGCCAACACCTATTGTTGCTTGTGTTCTTGATAATCGCCATTCTAATTGGTGTGAGATGAAATCTTAGGGTAGTTTTGATTTGCATTTCTCTTATTACTAGAGATGTTGAACATTTTTTCATGTATCTGTTGATTGCTTGTACATCTTCTTCTGTGACGTGTCTGTTCATTTCCTTAGCCCATTTGTTGATTGGATTGTTTGTCTTCTTGGTGTAGAGTTTTTTGAGTTCTTTATAGATTCTGGAAATTAGCTCTCTATTTGAAGTATGAGTGGCAAAGATATTCTCCCACTCTGTAGGCTCTCTGTTCACATTACTGATAGTTTCCTTTGCTGAGAGAAAGCTTTTTAGTTTGAATCTATCCCAGTGGTTGATTCTAGCTTTTATTTCTTGTGCTATGGGAGTCCTGTTGAGGAAGTCTGATCCTAAGCCAACAAGTTGAAGGTTTGAACCTACTTTTTCTTCTATAAGATGCAGGGTCTGTGGTCTGATTCCGAGGTCCTTGACCAATTGTGAGTTGAGTTTTGTGCACGGTGAGAGATAGGGATTTAGTTTCATTCTGTTGCATATGGATTTCCAGTTTTCCCAGCACCATTTGTTGAAGAGGCTATCTTTTCTCCATTGCATATTTGTGGCTCCTTTGTCTAGTATGAGAAAATTGTATTTATTTGGGTTTGTGTCCATGTCCTCTATTCTGTACCATTGATCTACCTGTCTATTTTGGTACCAATACCATGCTGTTTTTGTTACTATTGCTTTGTAATAGAGTTGAAGATCTGGTATTGCGATACCCCCTGCTTCGCTCATTCTACTGAGGATTGCTTTAGCTATTCTGGGTTTCTTATTCTTCCAGATGAATTTCATAATTGCTTGCTCTATTTCTGTAAGGTGCATCATTGGGATTTTAATTGGAATTGCATTGAATCTGTATAGCACTTTTGGTAGTATGGCCATTTTGACAATATTAATTCTTCCTATCCAAGAACATGGGAGATCTTTCCATCTCCTAAGGTTTTCTTTAATTTCTTTCTTTAGTGTTGTATAGTTCTCATTGTAGAGGTCTTTCACCTCTTTTGTGAGATTGATTCCCAAGTATTTTATTTTTTTCGAGGCTATTGTGAATGGGGTAGTTTTCCTAATTTCTCTTTCTGAAGATTCATCACTTACGTATAAGAATGCATTGGATTTATGAGCATTGATCTTATAACCTGCTATTTTACTGAATTCACTTATGAGTTCTAAGAGTTTTCTGGTGGAATTTCCAGGTTCCTCTAAATATATAATCATGTCATCAGCGAACAGGGATAGTTTGAGTTCCTCTTTTCCAATTCGTATCCCTTTAATTTCTTTGGTTTGTCTAATTGCTCTGGCTAGAGTCTCAAGAACGATATTGAATAGAAGTGGTGAAAGAGGGCATCCCTGCCTTGTTCCAGTTTTTAGGGGGAATGCTTTCAGTTTTTCACCATTTAGAATGATATTGGCCATGGGCTTAGCATAGATGGCCTTTACAATGTTAAGGAATGTTCCCACTACCCCGATTTTTTCTAGTGTTTTGAGCATGAAGGGATGATGTATTTTATCGAATGCTTTTTCTGCATCTATTGAAATAATCATGTGATTCTTAACTTTTAGTCTGTTGATATGGTGAATGACATTTATTGATTTTCGGATGTTGAACCAACCTTGCATTCCTGGTATAAAACCCACTTGATCGTGGTGCACTATCTTTTTAATATATTTTTATATGTGATTTGCTAAAATTTTGTTGAGAATTTTTGCATCAATGTTCATTAAGGATATTGGTCTGAAATTTTCTTTCCTTGATGTGTCTCTGTCTGGTTTAGGTATCAGGGTGATATTGGCTTCATAGAATGAGTTTGGGAGGGTTCCCTCCTCTTCTATTTTATGGAATACTTTTAGAAGTACCGGAATGAGCTCTTCTTTAAAGGTTTTGTAGAACTCTGCTGAGAACCCATCTGGTCCCGGACTTTTCTTTGTTGGTTGGCTTTTGATGACCTCTTCTATTTCATTGCTTGAAAATGATTTTTTTAAGTTGTGTATGTCCTCCTTGTTCAGTTTAGGTAATTCATATGTCTCTAGAAACTTGTTGATGTCTTCGAGGTTTTCTGTTCTGTTGGAGTATAGATTTTCAAAATAGCTTCTAATTATGTTTTGTGTTTCACTCATGTCTGTTGTGATATTTCCTTGTTCATTCCGAATTTTAGTAATTTGAGTTTTCTCCCTCTTTCTCTTTGTTAGTGTGGCTAAGGGTTTATCAATTTTGTTTATTTTTTCAAAGAACCAACTATTTATTTTCTTAATTTTTCTGATTGTTTCTTTTGTTTCAATTTTGTTGATTTCGGCTTTGATTTTAACTATTTCCTGTCTTCTACTACTTTTGGTGTTAGTCTGCTCTTCTTTTTCCAGGGCTTTGAGCTTTAGAGTTAAGTCGTTTATTTGTTGATTTCTACTTCTTTTGTTGAATGCGCCCCATGAAATAAGTTTTCCTCTAAGTACTGCTTTCATAGTGTCCCAGAGATTTTGATATGATGTGTCTTTGTTCTCGTTTACTTCTAAGAATTTTTTTATTTCCCTCCTGATGTCTTCTGTTATCCATTCATCATATAATAGTGTATTATTTAATCTCCAGGTATTGGAGAAGTTTCTGTTTTTTATTCTGTCATTTATTTCTAATTTCAATACATTATGAACTGATAGATAACAAGGTAGTATCTCTATCTTCTTGTATTTGCTAACAGTAGCTTTGTGGCATAAGACATGGTCTATTTTAGAGAAGGATCCATGTGCTGCTGAGAAGAAAGTGTATTCATCTTTGTTGGATGGTATATTCTATATAAGTCGGTTAAGTCTAAATTGTTGATTGTGTTATTGAGATCTATGGTTTCTTTATTCAATTTTTGTTTGGAAGATCTATCCAGTGGTGAGAGAGGTGTGTTAAAATCGCCTAGTATTATTGTGTTGTGGTCTATTTGATTTCTGGAATTGAGAAGGATTTGTTTGACGTACATGGATGAGCCAATGTTGGGGCATAGATATTTATGATTGTTATGTCTTGCTGATTTATGCTTCCCTTAAGCAGTATGTAATGTCCTTCTTTATCCCTTCTGACTAGTTTTGGCTTGAAGTCCACATTATCTGAAATGAGGATGGATACTCCAGCTTTTTTGCTGTGTCCGTGTGCATGGCATGTTTTTCCCCATTCTTTCACCTTTAGTCTATAGGTATCTCTTTCTATGAGATGAGTCTCTTGCAGGCAGCAAATTGTTGGATTTTTCTTTTTAATTCATTCTGCCAGTCTATGTCTTTTGATTGATGAATTCAGACCATTAACATTCAGGGTTATTATTGTGATATGATTTGTATTCCCAGTCATTTGACTCATTTTTGTTTTTTGACATGATTTGGTTTCCCCTTTATTTGGCTATTCCTTTAGGCTAGTTCCTCCCGTTGCTGATTTGCATCGTTGTTTTTCATCTCTTCCTCATGGAATATTTTGCTGAGAATGTTCTGCAATGCTGGCTTTCTTTTTGTAAATTCCTTTAGCTTTTGTTTATCATGGAAGGATCTTATTTCATCATCAAATCTGAAAGTAAGTGTTGCTGGGTATAAGATTCTTGGTTGGCATCCATTTTCTTTCAGGGCTTAGTAAATGTTGTTCCAGGCCCTTGTAGCTTTTAGGGTCTGGATTGCAAAATCTGCTGATATTCTTATTGGTTTCCCCCTTAATGTAATTTGATTCTTTTCTCTCGTGGCCTTTAAAATTCTGTCTTTATTTTGTATGTTAGGTATTTTCATAATAATGTGCCTTGGTGTGGGTCTGTTGTAATTTTGTATATTTGGAGTCCTATAAGCCTCTTGTACTTGGTTTTCCATTTCATTCTTCAGATTTGGGAAATTTTCTGATATTATTTCATTGAATAGATTGTTCATTCCTTTGGTTTGTTTCTCTAAGCCTTCCTCAATCCCAATAATTCTTAAATTTGGCCTTTTCATGATATCCCATAATTCTTGTAGATTCTGTTCATGATTTCTTACTATCTTTTCTGTTTGGTCAATTTTGTTTTCAAGATTAAATATTTTGTCTTCAATATCTGAGGTTCTGTCTTCCAGGTGTTCTATCCTATTGGTTATGCTTTCTATGGAGTTTTTAACTTGGTTTATTGTTTCCTTCATTTCAAGGACTTCTGTTTGGTTTTTCTTCAATATCTCTAACTCTTTATTGGAATGATCTCTTGCTTCCCATATTTGCTCCTTTAACTGTTGATTGGTGCGATCATTTAATGCCTGCATTTGCTCTTTCATCTCCTCCTTCAATGCCTGCATTTATTCTTTCATCTCCTCGTTTGCTTCCCTGATTGTTTTAACTATGTACATTCTGAACTCTCTTTCTGACATTTCTTCTGCTGTGCTGTCATTGGGTTTTATTGATATAGTATCTAGGTTTGTTTGGGACATTTTCTTCCCTTGTTTTCTCATATTGGTCAGATATCAGTGGGACTCTGTGATATTGCAGATTTCCTCTATTGGCTTATAGTGTCCCTGTAGATTTCCAGTGTCTCACCTTCCTGCCTTCAGTAGCCTGAAGTCTTGGAGTAACTTGATAATGCAGTGACTCCAAGGAAAGCTGCCCCTAGCCTGCTACTGGTTCCAGGACTTGGAGCTGGCTCTGTGTGGAAAGGCTCTCACTGGGGGGCCTGCTCCGAGAAGCTAGCCTGGAAAGGCGCTTCCTGCCAGAGGGAGCCGGGCTGCGGGCTGCTTGGGGAAGTCCCTGGCTGCCGTGTGCTGGTCCCTGAAGCAACCCGCGGGCAGGAACTCGCCATCCTGGTTCAGGGACTTGAAGCTTGGTTCTGTGCAGGAAGGCTCTCACTGGGGGGGCCTGCTCCGAGATGCTGGAAAATCTGGCCCTGTGGGAGGAGCCCACCGCCAGAGTGTGCAGAGCTACCTGGGGAAGACTCTAGCTGCTCTGCCCTACTCTAATAAGCCATCCGAATCTGGGCCTGCCACCCGGGCAGCGCTTCACTGGGTGGGGGAGACTCACCCTGTGGCTCTGTTTTAGTCTGAGTCTCTCAATGCCTCCCCTTCTTGAATCCTGGGTTCTGGAGCAACTGGAGATGCAGTCACCCTCTAGTCCACCATCTTGGATCGCCAGAAGCTGAATCTAGAGAAAGTTTTGTATCTATGTAGAAGTAACAGTTACAGTGAAAAATTGCAAACAATAAGAAGATGTCTAAATAAATACCAATTAGTTTTAAAGGAACTAGATCTATATGTAACAACATGGATAGATATTAAAAAAATTTCTGAGTGGCACAGTAAGTTGTAGAATGATTGTTATAGTGATAAATAGAGTATGGCATTAAAATACATAAAAATGTGATAGCTCATGACATTGGTGGGTTCAAATATGCAGGTTGAGCTACATGAAGTTTCAGTTATTGTATATCAGAAATTGTTGAATATGGGCAACTTTGTAATATTATACCTATTAGTTAAAGAATAATGAACTGAATGGATTAATACCAAATTCACAATACTGATTTTCTTTGAGAGAAGGGATACAGAGGGTAACAAAAATGATTTCATTTACCTGCAATACCTTTTTAAAAATTAAAAAAGGAAGACATTAGGTAATTATGACAAATACATGGGTGTTTGTTTTAATACTACTTGCATTTTTCTTTTTTACATATTTACGCTACCTAAAAAGGAATGGGAAGATGTGTTCATTTTGGAGCATTCTACTTCTAGTTAGTGGGTAGAGGCAGTTTGTAAGGCAACTGTAATAAAGCTGGTATCTCTGGGCAGTAGGATGATTAATGCTTTAGGGAAAGGAGAGAACGCTGGTATTTACTGAGGGTTATTTTATGCAGGAGATATTGCATTGATTACTTTGTGTCCCAATAACCCTGGGAGGTCTTACAGAAAAGAAATAGAGGTTTACAGAAGTTAATGAAATTACTTCCTCAAACTCCTATGTGGCAAAGCCTGGATTTGAACCCACATCAACTTCAAAGCCCTTTCCTTTAGAGATCTTTCTTGACTTCACATTATAATCTGTACTTAGGTTTTCCAGAGAAACAGAACCAATAGGATGAATATGAAAAGAGATTTGTTATGAGGAATTGGCTCACAAGATGATGGAAGCTTAAGAAGTTCCAGGATTTGCTGGCTGCAAGTAGGTGACTTGGGAAACAGATGTTGTTGTTGCCAGAATCCTAGGGTGAATCCCCAGCTCTGGTGGTCCCAACAGACCAGAATCAGTCACCTGTCCAATATTCTAGTCAAAAAGAGCAGTGGTGGTGAAGGGCAGGAAAGAAGCTTCAATCTGAGTGACCACACCAAGAAGGACAGATAGAAGGGTACAGTGAACAGAGAGCTCTCCTCAAGGGACTGACAAAAATTTAAGGTTTTATGGAAAAGGGGAACAAAGGCAAGGGGTTGGAGACTTGCATGAATGGGGGTTTGGCACAGCTGGTGTAGTAAGTCATGCCGGTCATGTGACCGGGGTCCTCTTCATACTTTGACTATGAATCTTGCTTTTTGACTCATGGTGGCTTATTTTAAAGCTGACTTATTTTCCTCTTCTCTCTCTTCCCCTCCCTAGCCACAAGAGAAGAAAGATCAACCTCCCTCCCATCCTAGGTTATCTGTGCGTTGGCCCACTGACCACAGGAGTGAAGTGATCCAGACTTGGAAGCTGGCGTCGGCAGACCAAAGAAACAGCTATCACTCAAGGTACTGCTTGGACAGGGATTGCGATTCCTGATAAGGCATGCCTGGAGGTTAGCCTTTTAAAATCCCACCGTTCTTCCTAACAGTAAGAATCACAGTCCTTGGGACAGGAGTCCCCTGGGTTTTTCATTTGCTAGCAAATCAATAAAACTTCTTTTTTTCCCTTTTCTCAAAACCTTGTCCTTGTTATTAGATCAGCAACAGCAACAAAGGGCTGAGCTTTCAGCATCAGTCAGGCCATGGTCTGGGTGATCAGTGTCTTGGGACTGTTCTGTGAAGCTCTGAGAAGGTCATCATCACTTGAGGGGTCAATTCAGTTCCTGCGGTAAGATGATGCTCCTGCCTAGGGGGCAGCCTGGGTTTCATCTAGGGGTAGTTGCTCCCTCTTAGGTGTCAGTCTCATTATGCGGTGATCCATTGTGAGGATTTCTGTTGCTTGGAGGTAGTTTCAGTCCTTTGTCCATGCTTATCAATGGTCAGTGCTTATCAGTTGGGACCATTGGCCTGGAATCCAAGGTAACTGTGGAAGATGTGACTCACAGGAACAAAAATTAAAGGAGGCAAATGGTTAGGTCAGTGACTAAGCCTTCCTTCAGTGTCACTGAGTCCCGGCGTGAAGAGCTGAGAGCCAGGGTGAACCCCAGTGTGACAGCAGAAGACTGATAGGCAGGCATCAAACAAGAGGGATGCATTCCTCTGCTTTCCCCCCCCGCCCCCCGTTCTGATTGGACGACCTCACTCTCATGACAAAGGTCGCCTACTTTTGTGAGTATGTTGGTTCAAAAACTAATCACATCTGGAAACACTCCAAAACACACCCAGAAATACTGTTTAATCTGGGCACTCTGTGGCATGGTAAAATTAACTGTGGCCCATAAAATTAACCACCATAGCATCCTAACACCCCAAAATTCCTCATCCTATTTTATTTTTCTCAACAGCATTTATCCCCAACTGATTGTTTCTTTGTTTTCTGTGGATCTTTCTCCTTCTCTACTTCTTTTTTCCAAAATGGTAAATAGTGTTATTTATTCACTTCATTGCATATTTGATTAATTCTCTAACCTTGAAGCCTACAATATTGTGTACCTGTGCACCAAGTTATGAGAAAATCTAAAACAAGTCTGTTCAGATCCTTGCAAAACTTCTTTTTGATTAACAGCAGAATGAGCCATGACCCGTAAGCCTTCTCTATCATGAACAAAACAGAAAAATTAGAAACAAAAGCACATAAGGAAGAGTGCATAAACTAGATTTTAGCGCAGAGGGACTCTTAAAAACCTTTGCATTTATCTTTGTTATTGTTTAGTTGTTGTTGCTTTGTGTCTCTCACCCCAGTTGAACCTGTAAGGTTATCCTCTAGCCCCCACATGAGACCAAGGTCTCCCCATTATGTGTTCTGTGTATGTCTTCAAGTATGTCCTGAGGTTTGCACTTTAGACCACTACATCTGTTTCTTTCGTGCATTTGCTAATTCTACATTTTTTTTTTTTTAATGATGGTGACTATGTGTTGTAGTATCTAATATTAATACTTTACGCTTCTTTTTTCAATTGGATATTTCCATTTTATTTTTCCTTCATATAATCATTAGAATTGTGTTTAAGTCCAAAAAGAAAAAAATTTCTTAAAAAGAATGTATAACTATTTGAAGTAGAACAGGAAGAATACAGAAAGATATCAAAACATACTTCCCCCATGGCCTTTGAACCAAGGTCCTTTGCAGATTCCTTCCAGCATACTGGGGCACTTTGATAAACAGTGGGGAACTAAAAAGGGCAAACTGGAACATTATATGTCCTGGAAAGTGTGTGCCAGTGCAGAGATTTCACCCTGACCTTTTTCTTTTCTTTTCCTTTTTATTTTTTAATTTTTATTTATTTATTTATTTTTGCATTACTGGGTTTGAACTCAGACTTTTACCCAAGCTAGGCAAGCACTTTACCACTGAGCCATATACCAGACCTTATTTTTATTTTGAGACAGGGTCTTGCCAAGTTGTGTAGGTTGGACTCTAACTTGTGATCTCCCAGTCTCAGCCTCCTTAGTAACTGGGATTACAGGTGTACTCACTGTGCCCTGTAATCTTAATAGAAGAGGTTGGTTCCCAACTTCTTTTGTGAGGGGAAGTCACCCCCACCCCCATATACACAAAGCTTTGCTTGATGTAAATCCCAGAACTGAGGAGAGGTCATGGCTTTGTTCCAAATGAGTCTCAGAAATGATAGGCATAATCATTTAGAACCGAGCTCTTAATATCTGGGCCAGGTATGCCACCCAAGGTCATCCTCTTGGGGACTGTGGGCTTCTTCCCTGGTGGCAGAACCTGTGGTACGTTCTCTAGAACAAAGTCATCTGAGGGCTCTTCTGTCAAAAGGATGACCTTGCAGACCCCGAGGTTCCGCCCCTAGGTTCTCCCTCATTCTCTGTGTTTATCTGAAGACACCATTGTCTACATGCATGCGCTCCTCCAGGTCCTCCCATTCATACCTTCATGGGACCCTTCCAGAACAAAGACCCTGGGAGAGAAACCCAAGAACAAAACTGTGGCAATGGTCCCTGAATCTGCCTCCAGACATTCTCCACAGGGCAGCTGGTCTTCAGATAGAGTTGAAGGTCAGGTACTCCTCATCCTCCAAGGTGGGGGAAGAGGTTTCAGGTAGATGACACATGTCACCTTCCTCATTGTTCCTGCTTAGTTCAGGCCCTCCTAGTCTCCTGAGATCAAACTCAGAATGGCAGTTCTGCCTCACATTCTTTTCCAAAGACGTAGCCAATGTTGATGCCTCTGTTTGCTGGTGAAATTTGCATAAATGAGGATGGGACTCCAGAGAACCTGTCAAAGACCTGGCCCACAGTCTCTCTCTGTCTTGGTCCCCTTGTACATCTCTGATGGTCTTGTGGAAAGACTCTGGCCTGAGACCCAGGCCTTCCCCTGCATCTAGGGAGGCAGTGTCACTCCAACTGTCCTCTTGGTCCCTGCGTGGGGCTGTGCTCTGAGTCAGCATATGTTGCCCTGGTGAGGTGTCTGCGGAGAGTACAGCTGTGGTTTCAGAGTGAGACAGGAGCAAGGACAGGTAATCAGCAAAGAAAATAATGACTGGATCAGAAAGATGAGGACTGACTATCAAAAGGAAAGGAATGCAGTTGCTAACACCTTGGGAGATGCATGGTTTCCAACACAAATGATTACCCCTGGGCTGCTCTTTACTGCCCTTGGGCACTATGCAGTGTAGACAGAGGAGGTGGGGAAGGGGAGAGAAAGTCTGAGATCTATAAAAAAGCAAGATATACGCACTCCCGTGGAATCCAGCTCTGGGCCCTGACCTCTCTCCATAGAAGTCTGCTATCTCTGTTCTGTCTTTTTCTTAAATAAAACGTGCTTTCCAAGCTTACCTCGGTATTTCTTGGGTGTTTCAACACCCAACTTCAACACCAGAATGAGGTCTGGATCCTGATTTACGAGACTGGTTTTAAGAGGTTCAGTCCATGGTACTCTGGGTCAGAGGTGAAGTAGAACATCATGGTGGAAGCAGAGAAACGCAGGTCATGACAGCCAGGAAGCAGCGAGTTGTGCCTCCCTGTGTCTAAAATACAAGCTTTCAGAGACTGAGGATCTTGCCTAATTTGTTTACTGTTATATTCCCAATGCACATGTGCAGAATGCTGTGGGCACTCAATAAACGTGTTAAATGAATAACTTTTTAAACCTTTAAAGTATTTTGGAGTTGTTAAGTAGACACTGACAACACTTTCAAATTGTGCCTCTGTTTTATGGTTCTTCTAGAGCAGAAGGCCACAGGTCACAAACTGTGTTTTAGGAGACCAGGACCTGAAGTCAGAGAAACCTGGGTTGAAGCACTAATTTTGCCTCCTACTAAATTCTGAATCTTTTGAGTAAGGTCACAGATTCTTTCTGAGCAACAGCATTCTCATTTGCAGAATGCTGATTCTCATACATTGAGAGTTCTCACCAGGATTAAAAACTCCAGTGTCCATGAAAGCACCTTAAGACTGCAAAGTGATTTCTAGACCCTCAGGTGGCGATTGTAAGGAACACAAAGCACTTTTTGCAGGAGGCTTTGCCAAGAACCCAGGCTGTTAAATCCATATCTGAATGATTTGTCTTTTTCTCTTCTTTGTACTACCCACCAAGAATAGAAATCACCTAATAAAGGCTCTGAATGACTGACATTAGGAAATCACAGGAGTTGATAAAAGAACAATTGAGTATTCTCTGAGAAGATGGCATCTCATTTGAAATTCTAAGTGAGGCTGAGCTGGGAACACAAAATCCTTCAAGGGTATGAAGTTTAATTGGTTTGTCTTAGGTGACTAGAACTAAAAGGAGAAAAATCAAAGGAAAACCGAGAAAGGTTAAGTGTCCCTGTATGATTCGAATAATTTAGATAAAACATTTAATTTAGTGATTTAAAAAGTTCCTAACTATTTTCTTTCTTTTCCATTCTCTCATGCAACAATTTAAGAATATGTTCTTTAAGGACAGATATAAAACTATAAAGAAGATGCCAGAAAGTGCCCTTTTAAGGAATAACTAACTGTGTTCTTGGAATGCCATGTGTAAACTGAACTATTATAGGTGGGACACTCTAGGTCATATTTAAATGCATGCAGAGAGTGACTCTTGGCAAATTAAAATACAGACATTTGCATAACAGTGTAACTTATCAGGTCAACTACTGAATATGAGAGACTCTTGTGCTAATTTCACAAAACCCCAAAAGATATGATATATTATTCCCATTTTACAGCCCAGGAGTTTAACAAATTTGTCCATTGTTCCTTGGATAATGAGTAATAAATCTAGAGTTTAAATTGGTTGCAAATCTTACCTTCAAAACTACAGCTGCCTCAAAATAAGTGTTAGGGGTGTCTGAGCAGCTGTACGGGGATGAGGCATCAGGCAGCCCCGTGAGCCAAAGAACGACCAATCAGACATGGGCAGGTAAACCCTAGTGGCGTCTTGCAACCGCTGGTAAATCAAGCGAGTCCACAGCCAACCCCAAGGGGACACTAAACCCCCAAGCCTTCCCCCACCAATGCAGGACTTTAAAGGTCCCGGTCAGCTGGAGCCACACATGGATTCCCCGGCCCTCTACCTTGGCCCTCACCCTGGAGGACTGGTGAATCTTGCCCGAGAGACAAACCCAATAAAACCTTGTTCAGCCGCTTTGGGTCTGACTCCTATCTGGTCACCTGTATCTGACCTTACAGTAAGAAAGAATGTTTTTTGAAAAATAGTAATTTTCTCTCTAAATTTTTGTGAAAAAATAATTAAAAATTTTGTACCATTCAGATAACTAGGATTTTCCATGAGTTTACATTTGATTAGTCTTCCAGTTGGTCCTCCCCAAATTTACTCCCTCTCCCACATGCCTGAGTCATCTCTGAGTGGTGGCCAGTGGGATCTCTCTAAGAGAACAACTGCATGTGTTACTTCCTCATTTAACCTTACTGGCTTCTCGCTTCCCATAGGATAGTGTCATTTAACATCTACTCAAAATCCTTGGAGTATCACCTCTATTCTTGCTTCTTTTACTCCCTTCTAAATTCCTATTTGTATTTCCCTATTTGCTCTAAGCTTTGTCTCTCTCACCTCTGCCTGGAATGCTTTCTCCTCCTGTGGGTTTGGTAAACTCCTCCTAAGCCTTAAAGATCAGGTAGATCATTTGAATCATTCTGTAACACAACCTTTTTTAGTTTTCCTTTGATTTTTCTCTTTTTAGTGACCTAAGACAAACCAATTAAACTTCATCCCCTTGAAGGATTATGTGTTCCCAGCTCAGCCTCATACCTTCTCTGGGATGCCCATGTGACTTTCTCAGACAGAAGTGTTTTTCCCTCTGATCCCTCTGTTCCAGCACTCATATCTTTCTTGGATCATTGCTGTGTCCCTTCCAGACCATAAGCAGCATATTTTATACACACACACACACACACACACACACACACACACACATATATACACACACACACACAGTCTTGAGCCTTCAGGGCCTTGCTGTAACCCTCAAATTCCTCTTCCTCCTCTTCCTCTCCCTTCTCCCTCTCTTTTTGCAGATAGCACATACTCCATTCCTTGGATGCAAGGATGAATGTGTGGACTGCCCAGATTTTTCAGAGTTCCTGAACTCCTGTGCAGACTAACACGCTTCTTGGTCCCTCTCCAGTTATTCAATGTGTCCATTCCTTATCTTTCAAACAAAAATATAAGAAAACCAAAGTACAGTTTTTGCAGGTATCTTAAACTTGGTCCACCCTTTGCCTCCCTGTAATAGCATGTTGCCCTGGGGAAGTTCTTAATGGTAGGAAAATCCCTTACTTTTTAATTTTCTGGTTTCCTCTCAAGCTAAAGGGAAAGACCTGGTATTTGGTTGCTAGGTGCTGTGCATAAATAACTCATTTTATTGCCACCTTCTTCCCAGTTTTGAAGATAAGGAAACTGAAAGATTCAGCAAGGTTAAGTAAGTTTCCCAAGTTCTTTTAATTTATAAAGGGTTTAGCTGAAGTTTGGCCTTAGGTTCTTTGACTCTCAAATCAATGCTCTTCCCACTGAATCAATAATATTGTTCTAGTCTCATGTTGTGAGCACTGAGTGAGATAATAACAATGAGAATGTTTTGTAGTGTGTAAAATGTTATACAGATATTATATTTTAAAAAACTGTCTTGTCATAATATTCAATATCATTCTCCGCAAAGCTGAAATAAGATGAAGGGGAAAATGTCTTATTTTAAAACAATAATAACAACAACAAATTCAGAAGACAAAAAAAATTAGAATGTGACCTGTAACATTTAATATCTTTTACTTAATCCTTTGCAAATGCTCAGAATTGATCCCATATTGACAAAATATTGTTTCAACTAGAAGAGACCTAAATGGTCAGATAGGATAATTTTTTCATTATTGAATCCCAAACTGAAATGCAAATGCAACAGATCACAAAGCGAAGTCTAGGGGGATCGTGTGTGTGTGTGGGGGGGGTGTTTGTCCTGTCACCTGGCACCATTTTAAAGGACCCAACCTAGAAGACTAGAAAGGAAATGAGATCTAACCGGTCACAGCTCAGCTTGTGCTATGGAGTGCCCTTTGCTGTTGTTATCACTTACAGAGGACTGAGAAGATCTCCTAATTTTTAGAAATGTATGTGGGTGTTCTTAATCTTTCCTTACCAAGAGCAATTATCTCTTAAAATTGAGTTATTGCTCGTGAAAATATCTTGATTCTTAGTAAGAAAGAGACTGGAGTTGTTTTGTACCTGCAGCAAATGAAGTAGACGGCTTGGAATAGTACATTTCATCTCCAAGGGAGAGGAGCTCAGCGTTTGATTTAGATGTTTCTGGTTTCCTCATTATTCCTCTGCTAGTCAAAAAGACTGCCTGAGCTAATTTCCTTCTAAATAAAGTCTTTCAAATCAGATTTTCTACCCTATATGGATTTCATATGAAAATGATCCTTATCCTGAAAATTAAAACTATTTCCCCTGCATTTTAATGTGCAGCAGAGATAACCGCCTAGAAAGCCTTAAAGCATTTGATTCATTTGAATTTGTTGCAGCAGACAACTATAGAAAGCCTACTACTGTGTATTGGATACAGAAAAGGTGAAAAGGGACAGAGGCAGGAGTCTCTAACTAAGAACTTAGGATTTGAGGTTAGGATTGGGGTCAGATCTCAATAATGACACCACTAGCATTGTTATTTTAGTCAAGTTCTTTCACTGCCCTGAACTGCAGTTTATTCTTTTAAATTGTGAGAATAGTATCAATCTCATAGGATCATTGTGAGGAGAAGTAAATGTGACCAATATTTAATGATCAGTAGCTGTGTACCTGGCATAATGTTAAGTCC
This sequence comes from Sciurus vulgaris, assembly GCF_902686455.1. NCBI lineage: Eukaryota > Metazoa > Chordata > Mammalia > Rodentia > Sciuridae > Sciurus > Sciurus vulgaris. Next base: position 80,761,415 of record NC_136472.1, read on the forward strand.
TTTGCATGCATTATCTTATTTAGCCATTACAACCACCTCTTTAGGAAGGTATGATTGTGATCTACACTTTGCAGATTGGGAAATTAAAGCTTAGGCTAATTAACCTACAAATTTACCAGTGGAGATGTGGCTTATACTTTAATCTGCTTGACTCCAGAGCCTGTGCTTTTTCTGAACCTTTGTGCAGAAAGTTTATATTTTCATTTGCTTCTGTTGCCAAAAGCTTGGTCCTTGTCCCTGATGCCAGTCCAATAGTGAGGACATGGTTTTGAGAAAAAGGAGAAAGAATGTTTATTGCTTTGCTAGCAAAAGAGAAACACAGGGGACTCCTGTCCCAGAGGCTGTGATTCTGCCCAACAGCAGGAACAGGGGACTTTTAAAGAGGTGATTCAAAGGCTACATTCCACATGTTCTCTTTCTGGAGTTGTAATTCACTTATTAATTTGAAAGATAGTCATTTCTGAGATCTTTTGGTACCATCCCCAAAGTCTGGATTACTCCGTCCTATGGTAAGTGTGTACTCAGGGACAGATAACTCTGCCTAGGATGTAGAAGAAAGGTAATCCTGTTTCCCCTGAGATTATGGAGAAAGGAGGGATTAGGGATGAGCAGGGAAAGAGGAAGAGAAAGAAACATGTTCATTTTAAAAATTAGTTGCTCTGGTAGAGCAGTAAGGGCTGTATTCAAAGCATAAAGAGGACCACTGTTACACTTCTGCATCCACTTTATCTAGATGTATGTCTATGTCCATATCCATCTGTCTGATTCACTATTATTTACCCGTTGCATTTGTTGTAATATCTGGTACACAAATAATTCAGAAGCCAATATAATGTATACTAACAGGCACATTGCTAAGTGTGGTAAGAGGCCAGAGGAAAGTGAGACCACGTTGGGCTTTTGTGCACTTCAAGGAAGAGAAAGACCTAATGCTGAGCTGTGAAGGTTGGTGTGACTAGCACTGTTGCTACCCTATCATGCATTCTCCCTTTCTTTCTTCATAAAAGGTTGGCCAGTATGACCATCCCTCCCTTGCATCTAAGAGAGGCAGTTCAGTATGACTAAATTTGGCCAGGGATATGTTATATAGTAATTTCAGGAAGTTGCTAATGGAAAGAATATGCTACTCTTTAAAATATTTTTTATTTTTAAAATTTTTATTTTAGTTATGCATGACGAAAGAATGTATTGTGACATATCATACATACATGAGATATAACTTCCCATTCTTGTGGTTGTACACCATGTGGAGTTATACTGGTCATGTATTCATATGTGAACATAGGAAAGTAATGTCCAATTCATTTCACTGTCTTTCCCATTCCTATCTTCCCAGTTCCCCCTATCCCCACCTGTCCAATCTGGTGAACCTCCACTCCTCCCTCCCCTCAGCCTGTTGTGAGTTAGCATTCATATATCAGAGAGAACATTGTCTTTGTTTTCTTGGGATTGTCTTATTTCACTTAGCATGATATTCTCTAGTTCCATCCATTTAATGGCAAATGCCATAATTACATTCTTATTTATGGCTGAGTAATATTCCATTGTGTGTATGTACCATATTTTCTTCATCCATTCATCTAATGAAGGAAACCTAGGTTGGTTACATAGCTTAGCTATTGCGAATTGAGCTGCTATAAACATTGATGTGGCTGCATCACTATAGTATGCTGTTTCTAAGTCTTTTGGATATATGCTGAGGAATGGGATAACTGGGTCTAATGGCAGTGAAAACTTTCCAAATTTTCTGAGGAATCTCGATTCTGCTTTCCAAAGTGGTTGCACCAATTTGAAAAGTCCCACCAGCCATGTATGAGTAAACTTTTTCACCCCATCCTTGTCAACATTTATTGCTACTTGTATTCTTGATAATTGCCATTCTGACTGGAGTGAGATGAACTCTCAGTGTAGTTTTAATTTGCATTTCTCTAATTGCTAGAGATGGTGAACATTTTTTTCATATATTTATTGACAGATCAAGAATACACTACTCTTGATTCCTTCTTTTACCTTGCTGCTGGAAACTGAGACCATGACTGGATTCAAGTAGTGTCCTAGACCTGAAGATGAGGGCCACATCATAAGGATTAGAGAGGAGAGAGCTGGTGGGACTGAGTCCTGAGCATTCTGAAATTGCAGTGCTAGCTCTGAGCTTCTTACCTCTGGGACTTTGCTATGTGAAAGAAAAATAAGGTCCAATCTTTGTTGTTACTTTAGGTCAGATGTTACCAAAAACTCATGTAAATGGGAATGTTTGGATTTGGTAAGTGACTGTGCGCAAGGTAAAGAGAAACTGAAGTTTTGCTGTTCTTTATAGGTCTAGTTTTCTTGTGGAAGAGATTTTAAGTATTAACTAAAATGAGAGTTGGGCTTTGGAGTCAGACACACTTGAGTTGAAATTCAGCCTCTACTAGCTCATTACTATGTTATTTTAGATAAGTGCCTCCACTTGTCTGAATTCAGTTTCTTAATTAATTTGTAAAGTGGGGACAGCAATATCTACTCCATGGGGTTGTTGTAATGAGGGGAGACAATATTTAACCTGAGTAGAGACCCTTAACTTTCCAGCCTCTTAGACGCATTCGTCTCAATAAATGGTGGCTGTTAGCATAATAATATCTCCACTGGTCATGCCTTTTGTGACTAGAAATGGTTAAAATTTTAGTATTTGGGTATTGGAATTATAATTGGAAGATCCAGAATAAGTTCTTCCTTCACCATTTACTTGCTACTTAGTTTTAGATAAGTCACCTTTCTTGAGTCTTAGTGACCTCATCTGATAAATTGGCAAGATAACCTATTCCCTTCTTTTTATGGATCTTTGGTGAGACTTAAAAGAACTAAGGGGGAGAAGGTAGAGTTGCGGGAGGGTGTGTTCATCTCTACCACAGTTCCGTGTCCTTGAATTTTGCCTGTCCCTGGTATATTCTGTCTCCTCTGTCCAATTGAATACTTCCACCAGCTCTTGTCAGTCTTTGATTATCTTTTATGTCAGGAGATTGGATAGCTGATGCAGCCCTGATGCCTGCTGAGTGCTAGGAATCCATTTTCTCCAGGTATATAGTGCTAAGGCCTACTGGTGTATGCTTTAATTATGAGGCAAGAACTCTTTGTGGTTAAGAACACAAGTTTTGAAAACAGACTTGGATTTGAATTCACTGCCACTAAAAATTCTGCTATGATCCTGTGACCTCAGCAAAGCCTCTTAAATTCTCTGAGGAGAGCTCTGGTTTCCTCATCTAGATAATTACAGTCACTTTCCTCTGTTGACATGAGAACCGTGTGAGTTCATGTTGGATGAAATTTGCTATAAATGTCATATGTTATTTCTTGGTTTCCTCCCTTGAGTTATCTTTTATTGGGACCCAGTCTCAGATTTATCAAGAGTTCACCTGCATATTCAGGAGTAATTGGCACATAGAGAAAAAGGTTTTCAGGAGGTAGGCTGTTTCTATAGCAACCATTTGTTGGGTCTCTGGTAACCTCAGGAAGAGTCCTGGGATGGAGAAACCATCTAAGAGGAGGGGATAGATCATATAGTCTATCTCTCTGCGGCCATTGAGAGCAGTGAGGGTCTGGTTCTTGGTGCATTCAGGATGAAATTTTACATGTCAGGGCCAACAGAATCTGTGGTTGTCATAGAAACGGCTTGGCATTTAGTAGCTCTAGAAGCTACTCCTCTACACTATGTAATAAGGGAGGGGCTAAAAGAAACTTTAAATTTCATGGAGTAAGAATGGGGGAACTAATGTCAAAAGAGGGAGAGGGTTTGCCAAGGAAATTCAGTTCCTCAGGTTCTATAAATGCCAAGGTAGTCTGGTGACTTATTATAAACTTGTTATTTTGACATAATTCATTGAGTACTCTTGTGGGAAGCTCTCTCCAGGTATGAAAGATGCTGAGATAAAAGAAATGAGATTCTTACCATAAGGGTCAGATCTAACAGTGGAGAGAGATCTAGGCTTTGTTTTAAGAGCTCTGATAGGGGCACAATGGAAGCAGGTGGTGAAAGCTTCTAAGCAGCCAGAACAGTCTTCAAAGCTAAAGTGGAAATTAACCAGATAAAGAGGGATGGAGGTAGGGTACACCAGGCAAATGGAATAGCATGCATAAAGACCCAGAGGGAGAAGAAGAATGCTGGGTGTTGATCCTAGAATTTAGAACAGTTATGCCTGGCTGGAGAAGTACATGAAGGGGAGAAACAGCAACAGATAAATCTAGAAAGAAAGTCAGTAAGACTCACAGAGGCCTTAAGATCCTCGAAAAGGGTTCACCTCTTCATTCCTTGGTCAATGGAATGACCCTTTAATTGCTTTGTTTTAGATGTTTTCTCTAAAAGGACAGTCTTTTTATTAGACCTGACATCTATTTTAAAATAACTATATGTTTGATAGTTATAGACTAAAGCAAATATAACCAAATTTTAACAATTGTCAATATTTTGCTACATATCTGGTAGGCATGCAGAGGTTCATTATGGTATTCTGGGGGTAACTTTCCTTTAGGTAGGAGTTCTTTATAGATAAAAATTTTCAGAAAAAAAAATGATTGGAGTTGCTGCATTCTGGTCTTGAATTGCTTGGCAGAGTGAAGAGTCAATGCATAGGGACTCGGAGCCTACTTTCTACAAAGGATATGGCCAGTTTACCTGAGTTACTACCCACAATTTCAGAAACTCCAGTCTCTTAATCCAGTATGTCTTCTGCTCCATGCAACATTTATCTCTCTGTTCTAGGAATAAGGACTCAAATGACAAATAAGTTGTGGTTCCTGCCCTTCTTAGTATTTTAGTCTAGGAGAAGATGTCAGGAAGTAAACAGATCATCAGAGTACAGTGAAGTGGAACATAGAGAAGTTTCTAGCTGCTGTGGGAGCACATGGGAAGTGTTGGGAAGACTGTCCATTAAAGCAAGAGCCCTTTTCCCCTCCTGTGATCTTTGCCAGAGAGATGCTGGGTGACTGGAGAAGGGACACTTGACCTTAATGTGTCATGGTAATAACCAAAAGTTGAGAGTGGATGGATGGTTCTGAAATTTCTGAGCCTAAATTAGTGGGACATAGATTGTGAAATGAGGAACTAGGTATTTGACTGTTATCCCTTCCAAAACAAAATAAAACAAAACAACAAAAAACTAATAGCAAACTAGACTCTTCTTTTATCATTTATATAATGATTTATTATAGGATACAAATCGTTATGGTGATACAAGATAGATCTGAGTTGAGAAGAGAGTATAGAAAATACTTTAATATAGGCAGTATAAAACATATATGATGTTTTATCCTTTTTTGATTTTTTAAAATTCTCTGCAACTGGCCTAACATGACCTTCTGATTATTCCAAGGTGGCCCTTCACCCTTTTAGAGCAAAATGAAAAATTTTAACTTACCACCAGCTAACAAAAGTGGAAACAGAGGCATGAACTGAATGAGGGAAAACAATGACTCTATTTCATTTTCCAACTCTGTCTGGAATAAACTCTAGTGGCAAAGTTCAGCAAATTTCTTGGGAAGATTTTACCAATATTTTCAAGTGAGGGATTTTTAAAAATCGACTTTTTCTTATCGTTTAAGAAATCTATTTCCTTAATTGATAAGAGAAAAAGGGGAGCTCTTAAAAGCCTTGAAAGGCTGTATAGACTCAGCTAATTCTGTAAACATCCTTTGCTGAAAGAGACACAGACATTGTTGAAAAGATGAAAAGACCTAGCAAGTCAGTACTGCAGACAGAGCATGAGGCTCATGAATTAAGCAGGAAGAATATAAGCCAAATTATTAAGGAATCCCTTTGAAGAGAAGCACTAAATTGACAAATGCCACTTCCATAACTATTAAAGTTTTGAAAAGAAGGAAAGGAAAATGGGAAGATGAGTTTCACAAAGTGAGAAAGAACATCTCATAGGGGATGTCGGTGGTGCTGGCTCAGCCTCTTAATGTATTCGTTGTTGCTATATCTCTACCTGGGTCAGCAACCTGCATTTGAAGGCACAGCTGTGTTGAAAAGACAGCTCCATTACTTAGGAAAGGAAACTGTCCTTGTAGCAACCCTGGCAGAGCCCTCCCTATGCATCATTCTTTAACAACTAGCTCAAAGTCAACAAATAAATAGTTCACTGAGGCTAACTGTGCAATTACAAGAGGCAACATGTTGGTGAGTTTCCCTGTCCCACCCTCACTTGCCTGCCCAGAGAGCCCCGTGCACAGCAGATGCTCTGGGGTCATGGGTATCCACAGAAGGCTAACTGGACTGAATGGGGATATCAGGTCACAGGCTGGCCATCAAGTTTACCACTGGGCATTCTTAAGAGTTGCCTTATTTTACCATCTCCTCTCTGTTAATCCTGCTCACCCAATCCTTGTCCAGAAACAAATGACAGTATCTGCAGGTTCTGTCATGCTCCAGACCTGATGCATTATCAGTCCAGGCTGCAATACATTAGAATCTTCAATTAGAACCAAATGGAAACAGGGAAGCTCTATAACTGGTCCTTTTCCTCAGGCCAGTACCTATCCAGGTAGGTGGGAGTGAGTCATGAGCACTTATGTAGTTCTATTTGTGTAGTGGGCAGGGCAACACCAAGGGGTCAGCTCAGTTACTACAAAGCACTGAAACTGTACAAATATCTCATTGCCCGGAATCCATACTGGTCAAAAACATTCTGGCTGATGTAGGTTTTATCTGGGGCTCTGAAGTGAGAGCTAATCAGATGATCTCATCCTCTAAGCAGCTCTCTTCCTCCTCTTCTTCCTCCTCCCTCTCCTCCTCCCTTCTCCCTTCCCCTTCTCCTTCTCCTTTTATCCCAGTACTGGGGTTGAAGCCAGGGTCTCATGCTTATCTACCATTAAGCTACTTCCCCAACTCTAAGACTCCATTCTTTTAATTTTTAAAAACAATGGAGATTAAAATGTATGGAGTTGAAAATTTGCCATAATATAGGATTCACCTTTTTAAGGTATATAATTTATTAGTTTATTGACAAGGTGATATGACCACTACCACTAATCCCAGAACATTTGTATCATCCTCAAAAGGAATTCTGAATTAGAAATTTCTAACTTTGCCTTTCTTCCATCCCTGATCCTATGGACTCATTCTGTCCCTGTGAATCTGCCTATTCTAGACATTTCACATAGCAGAATAGATATGTTGCCTTTTTTTGTCTGGCTGCATTCACTTTGCCTGATGTTTCCAAGTTTCATCCATGTTGTCGCAGCTGTCAGTACTTCCTCCTTTTATTGCCTCCTAGTATTCCACTATATTTATCTACCGCATTTTATTTATGTATTCATCAGTTGATGGACATTTGAGTCATTTCCACTCTTTGACTATTATGAATTATGATACAATGAACAGCCATGTAGAAGTTCTTAGGTGGACATATATTTTCAGTCCATTTAGGAATATGCCAAGGAGTGGAATTGCTGTGTGATATAACTGTGATATAATATCATTTAAATTTTCAATGATTTCTCATTCTCATTCTCTATTTGTTCCCTGTACACTTATTTGTATAAATGTATAGCAAAGAGTGGTGAGCTGATAAAATTGGACCCTAAACCACCAAGACTAGCCTCAGTTCTCACACTGAGATTTTTGTTTATCAAGTTCTCTTGGGAACCAGGCTTGTTGTCTGAAAGCTTTCACAAGTATATTGCAGGTGATCATGTTGCCCATAAATTGCCCTTCATAAAAAATAAAAAGGTTTGAAGATAAGGACTGTGTTTGTTCCCATGGAAATACAGCAATCAAATTTAGCCTTGCACAGAGGTGCCCTTGAGTTTGTCTGAGGAAGCTTCTCCAGATGTTTTGTTCTACCTCCTCAGAGAAGCAGATGTGACCTAGAATATCTTGTTGTCAGTTTCTACATAAAAAGAGCATAGCCACCTGCTTTTCCCTTTCTCCTTCTTTTACTGGCTACATAGCTGCTGATTATTCAACCTTCCCCATTGTCTCTCCCTGAGAAGCAGGCACAGTTAAAGTGGGAGGAACAGGTGCTGGTCAGAAAGGATGGTGGGCACAAAAGGGTGAATGAGATGAAGACCTCAGGGTGAAGTGTGGGAAGCCCAAGAGCAGCTCAGGGTGCAAGTGAGCTTGCATACCTGTGGGCTACTGGAGAGCTGTGTGTACTCAGAGGTATTTTTTCAAGCTTTTAATTAAAATTATAATATTTAAGAAAATACAGAAAGAAACAATTAAAAATTAAAAAGTCATCCAACTCCAGAGTTAAATGTGAAAATGGAATTTTTATCCTGCTTATTTTGTTCTTAGAAATCCCCTATGCCATTCAATATCGTTCAAAACCACCATGTAAAGTAGCTGCATATGCAATTTTGTATTGGCCATTTAGACTGTCACTATAAAAGACTTAACTCTCTCATCCCTGACAGGGCCTGTTAGTCCTCCTTCATTATAGGTTTTGGAAATAAAATTCCAATCTCTTTGTCCTTAGAGGAAAACAAACAAAGGAAACTCACTAGGTTTAATGCGACGGACACAATACACTGGAGGTATGTTACCTCTACAGGAATCACCTTGGGTGACTTTGCTGGACAATCCTGGACTGACTTCAGCCTCTGTTGCTCCCTTCTCTCCCACAGTCCTTTGCCTACCCTTCTGGAAGCCAGAGAAGGAAGGTAGCTTGAATCTTTTCTAGAAAATTCTACTCCCATAACTAGGTAGCTACAAGGAAAACATTAGTATTCCTATTTGATAGTTCTTGCTGAACTAAGAACTGCTCCTCAAAGTGGCTGCTGCCCTCACCCATTTGCTAAAGGGCAGCAGAACTCCAGTCACTGCAGTGCCGGTGTGTTGCACACAGCTACTAAAGTAGGAAAGCTCCCAACCTATCTTCCCTGCCTTTGAGCGGGAGTCTATCTTCCATACCAGTTCTGGGACTTTCTCAAGGAGAATCTGAACGAAAGAGGAAGAGAGGGATTCCAACAGGTGTGTGGTGAGGTGGTCTGAGAAATTGGGGAAAGGGCTAAAGAAAAATAAAAAGGCCCAACTTCAAAACAGAGGGTAGTAGATAGTAAAGAATGGAAGGGGATTTAAAAAAAAGAATTATGGGGCTCTAAGTTTGTGTTCCCCTTGTGGTGTTTGAGGTATACAAGTAAGAGACATGAGTTATTTTGAAATAACTCTTAGTGTAGACTGTGTTTCTTCACAACATATTGCTAGGAGTGAGATTTAATAAATGCCACACTGACAAAGAGAAGGGCAGGAAGTCCATTACCAGGCAAGGAGTAGAGTCCAAAGGCAGGCAAGATTTGGGGTCGGTTTCTTCAATACTGACGGGGGCTCTGGGAGAAAGACAACAACATTGTCAGGGCCAGGTATCAAGCACCTACTGTCCCCCATCGGTTGGATTACAGGTTTGCTGTATTTTCCGGGTAGTAAAGTGCTAAGTGATACGACTGTCAGTGTCATTGTGGCTTGACTGATGGCCCCACTTTCATGACTTTGTTATTTAAGCATGCCTCTTTCCTGGCACAATAATAATAATCAGAACTGGTATTGACAACCTTATGAGTATGGCGATACTGATGGGGATGTAATATTAAAGCAATCTGGACCAGGCAAAGCAGGAAATGGTGATGGAAGTGGGATGTGATGACTGAAGAGGTGGAAAGCACTTCTGAGGTGTCTCCAGAAAATGAATGTATGCCCCCTGAACTAACCCAGCATATTAGAAACTCTCGAGGACAGGCCCAGTGAAGCGTCAAAGATAGGTGTTTCTAATGTCAGCATAACATATGGTTCGATAGTCTCAAGAAGAGAGAGTTGATGTAATATTAGAATTGGTGGCAGTTACAAGTCTCTGTCTCTTGACCTATTTGATTTCTAGACCCCAGAAGGAAATTGAACTATCATAACATCCCCTAATGTAACTATAATTTAATTTTTTTTTTTTTTTCAGTACTGGGGATAGAACTCAGGGCCTTGTGCTTGCAAGGCAAGCACTCTACCAGCTGAGCTATCTCCCCAGCCCACTATAATTTAATTTTGTTCAACAAGTCTTTCCTTCTGGTGCTGGGAACCAGATAGCTCTCTAGTGCCTGTGGCTCTGTTCATTGATTGTGTCAAGGGACAAATTAATACATACCACGGTGGAAATTCAGAAGAGAAAGACTGATGTGGGTGTGTGCATGTAGAGAACGGACCACTTGGTTTATACTGATGTGGTATTGTTTGTTTAATTATGCTCCTGTTTTCAAATGAGTTTGGTTGTTTCCGATTTTGAACATCATATATAAATCTTAGCATGAGCTTTAGAGACTGCAGTTTAAAGGTTGGTTCTCATCTTGTCAAGTTTTACTTTTATGATAACCTCCTTAAGTAGAGATGATTATTATTCTTATTTTGCAGGTAAGGAAACAGGTGCAAACAGATGAAGTACTTTTAAGGCCACACTGCTATCAGGTGCTGGGTTGGAGAGACTACGTGGTTTAGTCTAATTCCAAAGACTGCATGCACATTATTTTATGATAGATCCCAGTACTCCCCTTGTATAAGAAGGGACACATGTGTAAGCAGTTTGTTAAATAAATTGAATAACAATAAGCTTATTAAATAAGGATAAAAGAATAAAAGCTTATTTTTCTCAATAACTCATAATTAAATATATTCTAATGCTCTCCTGATTGCTCTCAGGTTTTAAAAAAGCCCAACTCAATATACTTAAAAACTGTACTATTTCATCCACTTTAAAACTTTTTATATCATAACCCATATCAGAAGCCTAGCTGAGAAGGGAAGAACTGGACATGCTTCTCCTTTCTATCTTTCTTTCCTCTCAAAGCTGAAGTTGGCCAGGCCTAGTGCACAGGGAGGGTAAAAAGCATTTTTATGTGGCTAGTATGCCTGTAATTTAATATTAGAGTCCATTTGGTGTTGGATGCTCAGCCACTGGTTCTTGCGAGCACATAGTGAGAAGGCAGCCATCTACAAACCAGGAAGCAGACCCTAACCAGGAGTCAAAGAAGCCTTTTTTCTGTTTGAGCCGTTGGACTCTTTCCACCTTTGTCAGGTACTCACCCCTGGTCCTTGGTTCTCCAGTGATGTGTTCCACACAGTCTCACTGATGAGTCCCACTAGGATGTGCTATATACCGGAGATAAAATATCCCCCAAATGTCTGCTGCTTCTGTATGGTCAACACCTAATGCACAGGAAATTCTTGCTCATCAAAAATCTCAGGGAGATCATGATGCCTGCGTCTGAGCCACTCCCCTCATTGTGTACACCAACCTGCCCGCTCCCACCCTGCCCGCTCCCACCTTGGCCACCATTCAGCAGCTGGAAGGAAGATGGTGCCTGGTGGACAGCAAAGGACTACATGAAAGAACTAGGAGTGGGACTGATTAGGCAGAAAATGGGTGTAATGGCCAAACCAGATTGTGTCCTCACCCTTGAAGGCCAGAAGCTCAACATAAAAACTGAAAGCACTTTGAAAACAACACAGTTTTCTTGTACCTTGGGAGAGAAGTTTGAAGAAACTACAAATGATGGCAGAAAAACTCAGATGGGTCTGCGACTTGGTCGAGGGTGCATTGGTTCAGCATCTGGAATGGGATGGGAAGGAAAGCACAATAACAAGAAAATTGAAAGATGGGAAGTTACTGGTGGAGTGTGTCATGAATAATGTCACCTGTACTTGGGTCTATGAGAAAGTAGATTAAAAATTCCATCATCACTCTGGACAGGAATTAGCTGCAAGAATGAAGAAGCTCAGTTCAATGAGCAAATCTCCAGATTGCTTTTTTTTTTTTTTTTTTTTCATTTCTGTGTTCAATTGTCTCTATCACAAACATTTTACATGCAACTATTTCAAAGTGTTGGTTTAACTAAGTTCATGCCTTTGGTTAGTAAATAAATGTGTTGTGCTAAAAAAACATCTCAGGGAATTCAATCTGATTTTTAAAACTGCAGTTTGCCAACTCTCCTACCAAATTACCAGGCCATTTATCTTGGCAGCTCGATTCCCTGGGTTGGACCCAAACACCAGTTTCTTGAACCCTTAGCCTCCAGAGGATGTATCTTCCCTGAACTCCAAAGGCTGTATCTTAAGATCTGGGTACAGAAGCACTCTTTAGTAGGCTTGAGTCAAGAGGGCAAAATGCTCCCTATTTGCCACCATAGGGTTCCCCGTCTTGGCACTCCAATAATTCCTAAAATCTTCACAAAATCACAAAATCTTGTCTCACATCCGACTGCCTGCTCTTGATGGTTCAAGTTCTTGGACACCAATTTTGAAATTTCCTCCTCCTGTCTAACACTGTTTTGTATCTGATATTCATCATTTGGGCTCTTCATCTGTAATTTCGATTTTAATACACTCTTTTACATTCTTTTATTTTGATATTGAAATGAGATAATAAGTACAAAGCACCTGGCCTGTGGAGGAACTTGGAAATTATTAGTTCTCCTCCCACCTCCTCCCTTTTAAAGATTCTATAATAAACAATATCAGGGATTGAGGGGAAATAAAAATATATCCACTTGACAGATATTTATTGATCACTTTTTATGAGATTTCTACTCTGTAGAGGTTTGTTCCTCCATTAGTAATAGTACTCTGTGCACTGGTGTGCAATTTATTTATTTACATGCCTCTACATTGGATGGTGAACTCCTGAGGGAAGAATAGTTGGCAAAATATTTAATAAGTTTTTGTTGAGTTTAACCAAAATAATAATAAAAAACGTCGAGTTTCTATTGTGTGCTGGATATAGCACTGTTTACCAGGCTGGACCCCTTCCCTGTGTCCTGCCTGATTACTCTCTACCCTTCTCTATCCTGCTCTCTGCTCCAGGAACAGACCTGTGTGGGACCCTTTGCCTTCAGACATGTATTTGGTTTGACATTGGAAGGAAGTGGAGAAGTGAAGCACTGGAAGAGGAAACGAAAGTGAGGACAGGGGTTTAGGGGGCTAGGGTCACTTCTGGTAGGTGGTGTTCCTTGATTCAAAAGGTCATTGTGACTGTCAAAGTGATGCTCTTGCACAACTTTCTCTTTCCAGGTTCTGGTAACTGCTCCCTCTCATTGTCTTTTTGGGCCTAAAGATGATAACAGCTTGGGGGTTCCTCGTGGTTTCCATGTACATGCTGCCATGGGTAAATGTTTTAATAACTAGTTTAGGGGGTGGAAGTGAGGATGGTCCTGATTTGTAGAACTGGAGTTTCTGTGGTGTAAATGCTCTGCCATGGCTGATTTTATGGTGTCAATAATATGTCCTTCAGCATGAAGTTGGGAAATATGCACAGTAGCAATACATATAGCATGTTCTTACCACAGAGTCATAATGGATGTTGAATATCCTCAAGAGCATATATAATAGTAAAAAAATGAGGAAAAGATGTGTTTTGAGAATTTATTACTGTTTGAATCTGGAGTGTTCTCCAGAGGCTCATCTGTTAAAGGTACCCCCAGGCTGTTAGCCATTACCTACAGAAGACCACTCAGATGAACTCAGATGAAACATTCATCTTCTTGCCTTTTAGAAGGAATTATTTCATCTCATAATGACAATACTGGTTATCTTGTGATGATTAGACATTTTGATTGGCTGTTTGCTTTTGGTAAGCAAAAAAAAGAAAAAAAATGGTGATGAAATAATAAAAATAAAATTAAAATACTAATAATTAAATTATAGGCAGGTATTTTTATGTTCTCACTTTATTGACCAGGAAATTGAGACTTAGGTGAATGAGCTTGCCTAAGGTCATTTGGTGACGCTAGTGCTTGAATTCTGAGTGTCTGATACCAGAGCATGAGCTCTTTACTGTTACTTAATCACTACAATAAATGAGGGGGCTTCTATGTAAACCAAAGAAATTAGGGGAAAACCTCAATGGGAAGAATTAGAAAATAAATAAAACTACCATTGTGAGCCTTGATTGAACCTGGATGGTTTCAATGTTCTAGAGTCTCTAGTGACTTAAAATTCCAATGAGTTAAATTAAACCAATTATCAGATCAGGAAAGAGTCACACTGGAAAAATTTTGGGGGCTGATAGTCAGACAAGAGGCAGCATGTGTTATGTACAGAGCACTGGACAGGCAATCAGGAGAGCTAAGTTATGTCCCAGAAAAATAGATGATCCACTTCTAAATTAGGGATCCTTGGATTTCATTATTGCCATTTGTAAAGTATAGGGATTTTTCAAATTGACTGTGGTAGAACCTGAGATCTATACTACATTGTGTTGTTTACCTACAGTTAGTGACAAACCATCTTTTTCAGTCAGTTTTTTTTTTTTTTCTGCTGTGACCAAACAACCTGACAAGAACAATTTTAGAGGAGGAAGAGTTTATTCAGGAGCTCATGGTTTCAGAGGTCTCCGTCCGTAGACAGTTAGCTCCATTCCTCAGGGCTCAAGGTGAGGCAGAACAACATGGCAGAAGAGTATGGTGGAGGGAAGCGGCTCACATGGTGATCAGAAAGCAGAGAGAGATGCCTCTCTCCAGATATAAAATATATATCCCAAAGGCATGCCCTCAATTACCCACCTCTTCCAACTACACCCTACCTGTTTTTGGGTACCACTCAGTAAATCTCTATCAGGAGATTAATTCATGGATTGGGTGAGGGCTCTCATAACCCAATCATTTCACCTCTGAATCTTTTTGTACTGTTTCACACATGAGCTTTTGGGGGAGACCTAATATCTAAGCCATAACCTCACCCTAAAATCTGGGGGCTTAAAATATCAACTGTTTATTATTTCTCAAATTTCTGGGATTGCTTGGCCTCAACTATGCCATTTTCTGCTCCGTGTAGTGCTGGCTGGGTTATCTCATGAGGATGCACTGAGTTAAGAAATTGATTGGGGTTAGAACATCCAAGAAGTCTTCATTCACATGATTGGCCTCAACTAGGGCGACTGGAACAGCTGGAGACTAGCTGCATCTCCCTTATGCAGCTAGTATGGTGGTTTTATTTCTCACATGGTAGCTGGTTTGTAAGACAGCAAAGCAATCTGGCAGGCCTCTTAAGGATTAGATCCAGAACAGAAGCAACATCATTCTTGTCACATCATATTGGGCAGCTTAGAGTCAAGTGCACATAGGGATGGGAGGAATTGGTGGTGGATAACCCTGGAGACAATCTATTATGTATACTATGTGCAAAGAGTTTCATGGTTCTATAAATTTGGGAAATCTGGATTAAACACAAATGAAAAAACTTTCTTAGCAACAAAGCTGAACAGCAAGTTGTTAAAATGATAACTGAAGTGCCAAGAATGACATAAAGTAGGTAGCAAGTTTAAGGGAGGGGCATAACTATTGCTTCATAATCAATATGAGAGAAAAGGAGGAAAAGGTAACTAGCGTAATAGGAAACATTTATAATTAAACTGGTTATCACAGACAATTGCAGTGTTGGAAAAATGTAGAATGTCTCCAGGAAGTTGTGAAGGACCTGGACCAATTTCACTCTTTTCTTTATACTTCATGGAGACAGTCATTTTTCTTGTTAATTAAAGCCTTCTTCAGTATAAATGGAGATTTTAGACTTGTTGTTTAGGAAAAAAGTCTATCCCATTGCTAATTAAAATGATTTCTTCCTGCCTTCAGAATCAGGTTTTTAATGAGGTGCAATTAGTTGTGGGAAGATAATGAAATCTAGTCTGACTTTTCAATTATTTGTCTCATAATAAGCAACAGTGCCTGTTTTCTTGACTCTCTGGTCACCTGAAAAGCACAAAATGACCCACTAGAGTGACTGATACCATGAAGCTATGGTGTGTGTGTGTGTGTGTGTGTGTGTGTGTGTGTGTGTGTGTGTTGGAAGGGGGACAGCTTTGTGTGGAAGAAGAGAACAGGCTCTGGAACCTGCCTAAACTGTTTTTGAATTCCTATTTCTCCTTTAACTCCTTGAGAGCCCTTAGGGAAGTTATATAACTTCTTTGATCCTCAGTTTATTCATCTATAAAAATACCCAACTGATAGGATTTTGGGAGAGATTAAATGTAACATTTTATGCTTAACTTTTTGTTTCAAGCACCATTTGTTCAATAAATATTTAGTTAACTAAGTGCCTAGCGAGTGGTAGGCAGTGTATTATGTATGATAGTCTGGAAAAGAAATCAACCACTCACCAGAAAATTAACAAATACATTTTTGACTAAAAATTTTTGGAAAGAATTGCAAACTCAGGTCAATAGCCTAATAGAAATGAGCAGAATGCTGCGGTAGACAACAGTGGGAAGCAGCTGGGATCTTAGATATGTTTCTGGAGGAATGTCTCTCTGAGTTGACCCTTAGGTTGAAACATGAAGGATGAAAAGGAGCCAGTCATGTTAGGAGCAAAGAACAGGGCATTCCGACACAGGGAACGGCAAATTGCAAGTTTCTAACGTGATGAAGAATCTGGTGTATTAGCGTATCTGACAGAAGACTCATTGGCATAAAGTGAGGGGAAAGCTGGAGAGGCAGGAAGAATTTGAGACCCAGCAAGGGAATTTCATCTTTATTCCAAGATCCATGGAGAGGCATTGTAGAATTCTAAGCAGAGATAAACATGACCCAATGTACAATTAATTATAAGATCACTCTGGCTTGTAGATCAACAGAAGCAAGATTGGAGAAAAGGGAAATAATGAGGAAGACGTTGTAGTAGTTGAGGAGAGAGGTGGTGGGGCTGCTGGGGTGGTGGTACTACTGACAATAAAAACAAATTGACAAAATATGTGTAGTTGAACCGGCGGGACTTGCTGATGGATTGGATATGGGAAGGGAGGGAGATAAAGGGGTTAAAATGAATTTTTCTGGGTTTGGGTCTGGAAATCATGTGGGCAGAGATTCCATGTACTGAGTAGGAGAAAATCAGAGGAAGAACAGGTTTGGAATCGGGGTCAGGGGAACGAAAGACTTTTAGTTTCTTCATGCTAAGTTTGTGAGAGAACCAGTTTGACATGCCACGTAAGCAACAAAATATATGACATAGGATCAGATGTGAGGTACCGGCCGGAGACATGAATCTGGGAGTCAGTAGCATAAGAATACAGCATTTAAAATCAGGGGACTGGGTGAGGTCAGAGAGAAAACAGAAGAGCAGGAAGGGTGAGTTTAGTTTCATTCTGTTGCATATGGATTATCAGTTTTCCCACCCAGCACCATTTGTTGAAGAGGCTATCTTTTCTCCATTGCATATTTTTTTCCATTGCATATTTTTGGCACCTTTGTCTAGTATGAGAAAATTGTATTTATTTGGGTTTGTGCCCGTATCTATTCTGTACCATTGATCTACCTATTTTGGTGCCAATACCATGCCATTTTTGTTACTATTGCTTTGTAGTATAGTTGAAGGTCTGATACCCCCTGCTTCACTCTTCCTGCTAAGGATTGCTTTAGCTATTCTGGGTTTCTTATTCTTCCAGATGAATTTCATGATTGCTTGCTCAATATCTGTGAAGTACGTCATTGGGATTTTAATTGGAATTGCATTGAATCTGTATAGCACATTTGAGGCACCCAAATATTTAGCTATAAACTACTGATCAACCTCTCTTGCCATTTGGGAAAGTCCAAAGTGATGGAAGAAAAAGTCATTAGGCAGAGTTTCTGTAAAAGCTCTTTCAAATGGAATGACTAGGCTATGTTTTTGTCTTGCCTAGATGGTAGATAAGAAAGAGGAAACTGCAGTAGCTATACTGACTCCCCAGATAGACACCCCCATTAATGAAGAGGAATAAGAAAAACTGGAAGGAGACTATGGCATCAAGAATATTCTTAGAGCATGCTTACATTTTGGTTTGGGTCAGGGGGATATGGCAGAGCTGCAGCCTGTGAGAAGGTGAGAGAGATCTTGGGCCTTGGTTGGTGACTTGGGCTTTGACAGGCTACTGCAGAGGTGTAACACACCTGTGAATGAAGGAAATTCCTGTAGCAGTGCTCATGTCCTTTGTCCTTTTCCTCATAGATTGAAGTCTCCTGCTCCTTCCTCCCCAATTCATTCTCCATGCTGCTGCCAGAGTGGGCATTCTGCAATGCAAATTGGATTTTTGAAACTCTGATTAGCTTCTCATCATTCAAGCTATATCACTTGCCTTGCATTTAAGGACTTCTGATCCTTTCCAGGTTCCTATTTTCAGCCTTCCACTGAGCATTCTGCACACCTGTGGTGTCTGGCTGGCTATGGGCACATTCTTCACAGTGCCTTTATCACCAAGCATTTTATGCACCTGCATCTGCCCTGTCTGGCTACCAGCATGTCCTTACAGGTGCCTTTATCTTTCCTACTTCTAGCTTTTCTTTATATTCCTGTCTTCCTGATGTCCTCTTTCCTTTCTCTCTCATTATATTTTCAAGGTACAGGTCAAATGCCAGGCTTTCTTGGTGGCTCCAATAAGAATTAATTGTTCTTATAGCCTCAGCTCTTTGCTTCCCTTCATGCTTCCTGCTCTTCCCTTCAGGCAGGCCCTTCACTGATTTTAACTCTTGAGGTCAGGGGCTATGATTAACTCAACTCAGCTTAATAAATGCTTGTTAAGAGGGAGAGCAGAGCAAGATGCCAGTTAAGATTCTCTGGTGATCCTCTTCCCATGGGAACACCCAGTTGAGCCAAATTACCATCACAAGAGCCAAGGAGATTAGGTGAGTGACCATAGTGCCTACTTTAGTTTTACAAAATGAAAAGATGTATTAAAGAAGGCAGCTGGTGAAACCCAACACTGAGCAGATCCTAGTGATCCTATCCCCAGACCTGCCAGCAGATGGAGCTTCTGGAACAGCTCTAGGGCCAGGGAAAGACATGCAGCCCACTATTGGACTATGGGCTAGCATCACCTGCAGCTGGTTACACCTGTCTTGGACCATGAGTTCACGTAAGCAATGAGCATCCCATAGCAATGTGGGCCTTGGTCGTACCTCAGTGTTGTGCTGGTATTGGTGGGTTGTGGGCATAGGGTGTGAAACAGCTTGGTGGCCAAACGTGTGACCTAGCAACCTAGAATTGGTTCATCCAAGGTGTCAGGCAGAATTCCATAGTGCTTGACCACAGGCTGGTTAATTGTGGACAAAGGGCCTACCCCAGTCCCAGCGAGAGGTTTGACATCTTCCACAACATTTTTCTTTGAGCTAGATATTTTACGGATCAAACAAGTCAGTTTATTGCAAGGGAAACAAACTCATCTCTCTAGACTCCCTTATAAGTGTATGGATTATCCTACATCTAGGCCAAATTGCTTCTTGCTTCCTGGACAGTTCTTGCCCCTGTTAGAGACAGTGTTGAACCACTAACATGCTCACATTTCATGTCCACCCCATATCTCATGTGCTGTCCTTTTTGTTACCAGGGAAGAGATTCAGTTTTGCCATGAAGTTTCTTCCCAGAGTCTGAGCAATGAAGTCAAAGGAGGTGATGCATGTCTGACTCAGATGTCAAGGTCACTCTTTCAGAGTCCTTATGTACTTACTGAGCTGTTTTAGAGCTCCTGCATTTTAATTACCCTTTTCCCCCTTCTAATTTTCTGCCAGGAAGCTTGCATTCCTTGAAAAAACAAACTGTGCTTTGTGCATTTATTTATTTTTACTCCAGCATCTAAATAGAGCCAGGCTGCAGGCAAGCATTTATTATTGGCTGACCAAAAGTGTAAGGAATGATTAATGGACAAATAATAGAACATTCTAGCTTCTTTGGAAAGTTTCCTGTGTGGCAGTTTCATTAAGCAACGCCTAGCCTTTCTTTGTGTGAATATTGGCTTAAACACTCAAATTTTAGCTGGTTATTTGACTCCAGTTTAATATGGGACACTTTCTTTTAAACTCTGAAGGATTTCAGGTAGTCGGAACACAGATTGTTAGGGAAAAGGACTGAAGCCAGATTTGGTGGTGGAAAGTAAATTAGTGTAAATAGTATTATAAGAAACTGGTTTGGAAAGCCCAAAGGGGAGAGAATTCTTCAATGCAGGGGTTATTCATTCCAGAACTGCCAGATGAAGGAGCATGGTGGAATGCAAATTTCTGTGTGAAGATTTCAAAGAATATCAAAGATGGGTGTGGCTCATGAAAACCAAACAATCCAATTAGGAGACACCCTTTCAGCTTGTTTAGTTCACATTTTTGTTGAATAGAAATCATCTGCTTTTTCTGAGGGATTAACTCCATTACTGAGGAACTGTGGATTGTAATTTGCTTTCTTGAGTCATAAGAGATTTAAAAATTGCAGTGTCCCCCTGAAAATGCTTTTCTCCCCTTCTCCTTTCAGAGGGAAGTAGAGTCTATTTTATTTTGCTAGAGTGATGCCTGTTTTTTTTGTTTATCTCATGGGAAAGTTAGCTTCTCCACTGCAATATTCACATAGGTCATCCTTTCAAAGACTTAAAGAGCAGGTATGCCCTGATCAATCATCCAAACAAGATAGAAACAGAACCAGAACCAGGAAGACAGGCCTTAAAAGGGGGTGGGAAAGAACTGTGTCCCTCTTTGGCATGTTCCATAATTTTGCAGAATGGCGGATGTTATGGTTTAGATGTGATGTGTCCCCTAAAAGCTCATGTGTGAGAAAATGCAAGAACATTCAGAGATGAAATGATCAGGTTATAAGAACCTTAACCCAATCAGTGAATTAATTCCTTATGGGATTCACTGAATGGTAACTGTAGGCTGGTAGGGTGTGGCTGGAGGAGGTGGGCATTGGGAGTGTGTCTTTAGGTTATATATTTTGTATCTGGTCAGTGGAATCTCTCTCTGCTTCCTGAATGCAATGCCCTGAGTCACTTTCCTCCACCACACTCTTCCGCCATGATGTTCAGCCTCACCCTGAGCCCTGAGGAATGGAGCCAGCTGTTTATGGACTGAGACCTTTGAAGGTCCCCGCCCCCCATAACTTTTCCTCCTCTACAGTTGTCCTGGTCAGGTCTTTTAGTTACAATAGGGATAAAGCTGACTAAAACAGCATGTATCTCTAAAGTATGCTAACATTAATTCTTTTGGTAGATCAAGGAGTTGTATAGTTGTATCATACATTAATTTTATTTTTAATTTTTGGAAGAACCTCCATACTGATTTCCAAAGTGGCTGTACTAATTAACATTCCCTCCAACAGTGTATAAGAGTTCTTCCCCTCCCCTGCACCCCACCACCCCATCCCCGTCCCCACATCCTCACTAGCACTTATGGTTATTTGTATTTCTGATGATTGCCAGTCTAATTGGAGCGAGATGGAATCTCAATGTAGTTTTGCTTTGTATTCCCATGATGGCTAAGGATGTTGAACATTCCTTCGTATGGTTCTTGGCCATTTGTATTTCTTTTAGAAGTGTCCAAGTCACTTTTAGGGCCTAGGTTTTTGGCTTCAAGCAGTTTGACCAGTGGTGTTGTACTGATGTGTCAGTTTTCAGTTGTGAAGATGCTGAAAATCATTTGTCCTTTGAAGTTTATAGTGAAAGAGCAATCAGATCAATCACCACAAATGGCCTCAATGGGTATTTTAGTATGTGGGAACAAAGGGGATGGAGTCAGCAGGGGCCTTCGACCCACAGTGGGTATATCAGCTGCTGAGTCAGGTGTGGAAACTGAAGTTTTAATATCTGCTGTAGCCATGTTGGAGGGACCTCTGGTGATGGGGGAAAGACGACCTTTGTCACATGGCAACCTGCCAGGAACTGGGCTCTAAGCTCATATTGTAAGTCAGATTACCTTTGAATTCCCTTTGTTATACCCAGGTTTTAGCAAAGTTTGACAACTCTTTTAGCGCGTCCCATCTGTGCTAAGGGGAATGAGGAACAGGATCTGGACTTGACACTTTGGCTGCAATGTTAGAAGGGAGAGGAGCCAGGTTGATGACAGCAGTGATGCCTTTTGAGGTGTCCCTAAGAGAAAGGTGAGTCACAGAAACAAAAATTGGGGTGATGGGGCCCAGCAGTCCTGGTCCATAGAAGACATCTTCCCTTGACAACCTGCAAGACTCCAGGTATGGCTGTGTAAGGAAAGCTGGTGGCTCCCTCTACAGATGTTCCTTAGCTTTGTGCCATGGTAGGGCTTTTAAGTTCTGTCTCTGAATATTTGGTCTTACAGTGTCTCCACAGAGATAGCTTCAGAGCTGGGCCCTTTTACATCAGAGATGTACAGGTCACTCTAGCTTCTGAGACTTCTAGAATCATCATGGTTTAAAAATAGTTACATAGAAATGAAATAGGACACAAACTCAGATGCTCTTCTACAGTTTTCTTTCTGAATAAACACCCACTCTTGAAGTGATTATGGCTTTTTTGTAGTGTTGCCATTAATATTAAATCAGGTGAGACTGTGCAAATGCTAAAAATTATATAATTATCAAAATCTGAGGTCTGCCTTGGTCCTGCAGCCTCAGTCAGTGTCTTAAACTGAGGGTCTTTAACAGCAAGCACCAGGGACAGCATCAGTCATCACGCCCACCAGCTCACAGTGATGGCTGGGCTGGCATGACCAAAAAGTCTGGCTTCCTGAGTGGCAGGTTCAATTACATGATAGCACACCTCAACTCCAAGTGATTGTTTTGTGACATTTCACCTCTTGTGTGGGAGGAATCTGTTTTGGTTCTCCAGCTATCAGACCTGTGCTGGCTAAACGTCAATACAAGAAAGCATGTTTAACCTGAGAAAAATTTAGGAATCTGTAAGATCCAGATTCTCAAATCTGACATTTTTTTTATATGTTCAGATCTTTGGAGCTGATATGTTTTGTGGCCCCAATTTATATAGGTAATGACACTGCCTCCCCAAATAGTGCCACTCTTTGTATCATAAGGATCAGGTAAAAATATTTTTTCTTTATTCTTAATATTTTCTGGAGTCTCACAATTCTGTCACTGGGAAATTATTCCCCCTGAAAAGATGTGTCTTTAAAAGCCTATCTTTTAATATACCATTCACTTTTTAGCAAAAATCCTGATGAAAAGCTGGCAAATAGTTAAAAATATGCCAAAGCACTTCTGTCGGTTCCTGTCAGCAATGCTGATATTTCTCAGAGCAAACCTACCCTAAGTGCACTTTAGCTCTGAAATCAGACAAATTTGATAAAAATAAAATGGTTCTGTTCTTTATGAAATAAGACAAATTATGCTTTGGGAGAATATAATTTGCTGTAAAGTATAAAATGTTTTAATATTTATATCTTATAATAAAACCATGACATGTTTATAAACACTATCAAGCATTTTTACAATGGGGCCACTGCTGACACGGGGAACGCAGTAAATATCCACGGACACACTGAGTATGAAATATACATCTTGATTTTATAATCGTGTGTGCTTTATTTTTTACACAAATGGAATGGAAGTGTTGAATATTTACACTTAACAGGAGTGTAAGCTGTGCAGTGTCTCTGTAAACTCCAGCCCAGGCAAGGAGTCATCCCCCCTCCCTCCCCTCCTGTACTACAGCTCATGGAGAAACATCCTGTCAGAGAGAAGCACAAAATTGTCATATTCAAAGGATCTAACAGGTACAACCTGGTGCACTCAAAAGTTAAGACACACTTAGGAAACACAAATTCAAAAGGGAGAGAAGAAAAGTTTGCCATCCGTTGGGAGTCGACCTTCCCACTTGGTTGTCTATTCTCATGAGTTGCTAGGGAGATACTGTACTCTACTCTTTTAGCTCATTTTTGTCTAAACTGTCCTCCTGTCTTAGCTTGTCCTCAGCTGCTACAAGAAACTGCACAGCTGTACAAGAAATGATTTCCAAAGCACAGGTTTCAGTGAGGAAGGATATTTACAGACTGGAGTGTGTGTGTGAGTTTCCAACCACATTCATCATACCTAATGTAACATGTGTATACGTGATATGTATACCACATATACCATATATACACATAAGTAAAAGGTATATCCACAGAGTTCCGTAGGGAGTCTCCTGGCAAATCGGTTGTCACAGGAGCTACTCCACATGCTTTAAGGGAGTTGATCCTTTTTTTTTTTTTTTTTTTTTTCCCCTTAGAAGTGACAAATTAGTATAATAAATTTAGGAACTAGCCTGAGTCCTTGGCTTACATACTTTTGTAGGAATTTTAGGCAGGACCAAGACAGGAAAAAAAGAGTTGTTATTTTACCAGCGAGTCCATTCAATCTTACCGGAGCAGTCACCAGCTGAAAAGCAGAAGGGGCTTCACATGAAAATGGGAAAAAGAAAGTAGGGGGAAAAGAAACTCTCTCTCCAAACCAAGGCAATGGCATGGCTTCAATGAGAAGGAAGAGGTTTTCTGTCAGAATAATTGTTGGGGCCAGAGTCTGCCTTTATTGAAAAGAAGTGTCCTCAGAGACTCGGGTGGTGTTGGGCGTGAGCTCGTGTAGGACCAGGGTTCAGGCAGAGGTACCCAGGCGCTGGCAGGGCCCACAGCACATGCATCATCACTGCCAGGGCAGCGGTGCAGGCTGGCTCCGGGAGGCACGCTGGAGTTGGCTCCAGGTCAGGGCCTCACACTCAGCTTTGCTTTCTGGGCTAAATAGGAAAAATGGTGACCCCAAGTATTTGTGTCATTAGTCCACATTAGTATGGACTTGCTGTCTGAATCAGCCATGAGCCCTTTTTAAGACAGAAAAATTAAGGAATGGGGTGTGGGAGAAGAGATGATCAGAGATGTGATGAGAGGAGAGGACAGGAAGGGAAGGGGAAAGGAAGAAAAAGGGCATTGAGAGAGACTAAAGGAAAGATGGACAAAGAGAGAACAGAGAGGGAGTGAAGAAGGGTTATAGGACAAGGTCAGTGGCTTCAAGAAGCTAGGAAGGAAGAGGGACAAAGACAAAGAAGGGTGGGATGAGATAGGAAAAGGAGAGTCCTGGGAAAGAGTGAGGGAGGGGGGAAAAAGCAAGAACCAGAGAAGCAGAAAGCTCTCCCTTGGCTCAGCGTCCAGAAGGGCTGGCAGTAGGATCTAAGACAGCTCACAGAGGCACCCGAGTGCAGCTTTGTAAAGATGGGCTTGCTAAGCAGATAGAGCCAATCCCAGAATTCGAGGCTGGGAGAAAAGGCCTGAAAATAAATGGCCAAGAAATTCTGTGGGAGGAGAGCAAAAAACAAATGCCCCAGCAATTGGCTGACAAATGGGGTTTTGATTTTGGTAGAGCTGAGACCCCCATGGTGCTACACATTGTACCAGAGCATGAAAAATAGCACCAGTGACACGATCTGGCACTTTTCTGAAAGGGCCCAGCATATGAAGGTGACATTGCGCCCCCAGCAAGCCTTCAGATTGGAGAGAGCTCCGGACAAAGTTTGCAATGTTAGCACCAGTCTGGCCCCAGGCTCCAAGTGCATTTGCACCAGATGTAATCTGGGTACCTTTCATTTCATTTCCATTCGTGTCATCAGATTTGCTGCAAAATACACCAGTTCACTGGAGCCATAGAGACCTCAACATTGGGAAGCGCAAGACAACACAACAAATGGAGGTGTAAATTCTATAGGAAAAGACCCTCTCACCAATTCGCTTGGTGATTTTTCAAGCAAATATATATGTATATCTATATTTATATAAATCTACATAAAAAATCAGTGCAAATGCCAATTCTAATCTGGAAGCATCTACACTAGGAAAATAAATATATTACTACAAAACCAAGGGTTGGTGGTTCAATTTGATTGTACTCAGCCACAGCAATACTATTAAATGGAAAGCACATCACAAGACCCAAGAAAACATCTACTCATTAATGACAGTCCTCTAAATAAATAGTTGCATGCTCAGTTGAGAAACCAAAGAAGTTATCATGGTGGCCTAAAAATAGAGCTGGGATCAGGAATGGCATTCTGGTGGCAGAAAACTATTGGGAGCAATAATGATGAAAGTTGGCCTTGACCTGAAACTGGTGAGTTGCAGATATGAACGCATCTTTAACATTTTGAGAGCACTCTGAGGATGTCTCTGGAAATTTAACTTTCAACAGAGAGAAAATGCATTGCTAGCCCTTCCATTGGCAAAGCAGCCTCTAATAGGTAGATGCATAATTTTGCATTTTTGTGTTTGTTTTGGCGACTGCAGCCAGGCAGACCATGGCATTTAGTGTAAGATGAACAACCCTTGTTTTTGGAAAGAGACTCTCATTTTTGAGCTCCAGTGTTCTTACTGTGAAGAAGCCCCATCACGCTGATGGCTCTGTCTTTTGCTCTCCCACCCCAGCCTACGTGCTGGTTTGCTGCACAGTGTGGCAGAATCCCTGCCAGGTCTTGATGTACCCCAGAAATAAGGCGATGGGGCTTAATCTGGGCATGCACAGAGCCCAGAGTTGAGTGGTTATTAATATCACTGAAAAGTCTCTCTAAAACACCTTGGGCAAAACCAGTGCTGATGTCACCATCAGCTCTAAAGTGGGAAACAAACTCTTCTGTTTCAGTTTATAGGCTTTGGGAGGTTTCTTTTTTTAAGTCATCATTATAATTATTAAAATATAAACTTGGTCCAGGTGCAGCCCCAAGGAAGGCAGTTCAATTGGTTGAGCTCAAAGTCATAATTGTCTTTCTTTGTGGTTCTCTTTGTCCTATATACTGAAACAAAAAAGTCTGAACCCCTCACCCCTCCAACTAGACACTTCTCTCTCTTCCTCAAAGAAATAGTGCATATTGGGACAGATCTTACCATGGCTCTAACACCAACTCTGGCTGTTACAAAACTCTAAATTACTCTGTGCAACAAAAAAAAAAAATACTTCTAATTACTCATGGCTGGCCAGAATACTAAATGGTCCTTTAAGTAACCAAGTAAGCAAGTAAGTAGGAACAAAGTTACTCAACTATTTGCATGGTGGGCCCAGGTTATTGAACTAGAGGAAAGCAAGAATTCCCTTTAGATCATTTGGTTGAGTTTGTCTCTAAAAAGCCATCAGTTAAAAAGTGTATTAACCAAATATCTTCCAAAAATATCCACAAGGGCAACTCATTAAGGGATGTGCTCCATAAGAGTGTATCACTAGTGTGCAAGGGAGATCACGGGAGGTAAGTGAGGGAGAAGTCAGACTTGGAAGGAACTCAGATGCTCTTAATGGATCATTGGCAACAAAAGGGAGAGTGCGACTTTCAGTTCTCGAATTTGATCATCTGCTGATAGTGCATACATTTAGTCTTTCAATTAATTAGTCTTTACAAAATATTTCACAAAACTTTTTTAACCTATAGAAATTCGTTTCTATACATTTAATATATTTTATTGTATAAATTATTCTCATCTGTAGTGCCTTCTTTCAGTTTATAAATGGCAAAATAGACAATCAACAATCATAAAGCTAATCCCAGGTGGAATCCCCTCCTCTCATAAGTTAGTCCTCCATAAACTTGTGAATTTTATGAAATGCTCGTCTTTGCAGATGCCAGTCAAGAAAACTATCCAATTATCCTTCCCTGATAGTATGCCGTCTCCAGAGGGACTCCTTTTTTTCCTTCTTTATTTCTTTTGCTTGTTAAGAAATCAAAGGATGTGCATAGTTATAAAATTCGAAGTATACCAATTACAGATGTGGGTAATGGGAAGATTGGTGAGGTTCAAGTGCTGGCAACTTTTCTTTAAAGCAAAAAACACAGAGAGCTCAGCAGCTAAATCAGCTCTGGACATCTGCTGGGGTGAGGAGGCTGCCCATCTCTTGGGCAGAAAGCCTGTCAGAGGTTCATCCCTACACCTGGTACTTTGAGCAAACCAAAGCCTTCCTGCATTCTGCAGTGTCCTTTCTGTCCCACCCTTTGGCCCCTCCGTTTCCTTCATGGCTTCACACAGTTTGTGTTGTACATTCATAAGAATTCACATTGACTGCAAAAACATAAATGCAACAAAAACATAAAAGCCTCCAAGTAGTATATTATATATATTTTGTTCTTCTAAATGCTCTTCTGTCATCAGAGGCGCAGTAGCTAATTTATAACTTTTCCTTTGAGGGAATCCAGATGAAAGGCCCAGATTGCTCTTCAATTACAAGCTTGCATTGGTTATATATATCTTCTAAGGTGTCTCCTTGGACAATAGCTGTAACCAAAGCAAACATAACTAAAGTCAGGAATCATTTCCTGATGGTGAAGACCAATCATTACTAAACAACAGAAACTCACATCAGTGAAAGACAACTCATCAGGAAGCTCAATATTACTTTTCACTAGTAAGACAAAGCGTAAGATTCACATAAGCAGGGTCCATTAGTTATTTATAAAAATGCTTTCAATGCATGTATTCAATGCATCAGAGTTTTTACACTGACTGCATCTCTGTAACTCTGGACAATCATTCTTTTATTTAACAGATAGTTTATGGATGCCTACTCTGAGCCAGACGCCGAGTTGAGACACTGATCCATTTGCAGATTGAGAGCTCCCAGTCTAACAAAGAGAGCTGGCATTAGGGTCTCTCTACTTTACTTACTTTGGCAGGTATTTTAGACACAGAGGAAATAAGGGTTTTGGAGGAACTATATAATTAACTTCTCTGGCCCTCAAAATATTTAACAGGAAACCCCATTTATTCTCTAACTAATCTGGTAAAATGAGATGTTTACCAGATAAAGCTATTTATACTGAGATGGTCACTACTTACAAATAACATGTAAGAGGAAACATATACTGCTATACTCAGAATTACCTAAAACATCAAGTCCCTCAGGGCAGTTTTAAGCACATTTTACTCTGTCCTTTGAACAAAAACTATCTTCTATAGAGATCTCCAGAACATCCATTCTATCCATATGACGGAGGCTTAAACATTAATTGGTACTGAAACATGACTTCAATCTTCAAAAATAATCCTAAGAATTTAGCAATTATTTTATTCCTGAATATAAATCACTGGTCAAAATGTTCATTGTTTGACTTGATTTCCTTATCTGGTTGTTCTTTCAGGAAGAAACACGACTTACAGTTTAGTTACTGTCAGAAGCCTTACTTCATATTATACAATTAAAAATATTTGCAAACTACTGTGTTGCTGGCACTTTTCACATTCTGAATAAGACAAAAAATAAAACATCTAATCCCATACCATGTAATTGAGAAGGAAAATTCTTGTTTTTAAACCACTGAGAATTACTTGTAAGGCCAATTGCAGTTTGATTACTCTCTGGATTTAAACAGTGATTCATGAAAGTACATAAGAATAGAGAACTAAGGATATCCAGAAGAAGAAATTCTTCCTCTATTCCCAAACTTCATGTTTCCAAAGAAATAATTAAAATGTTTTGCATTGAGACTTGACACAGTATTAGCTAAAACACAGCGAAGGGTTTTGAGCATATTGTTCAAGTGCTACTGATGGGGAGACAGATCCACAGGTCATGGAGGCAGACAATGGAGAACCGAGACTGCTTCTCACTGCTTCTCATGAGACTGCTTTGGACACTGCCCAATTTGACCCCAAGAGGTTTTTTCTCCAAAATTTCAGATGCCATTAGAGAGATAGTTTAATGAGGTATCAGTGCCTCAAATCTCCTTAATAGGAGGAGATAGTTCAGGGGCATCTGCCACTCAAGGTTTTGGATAGGGCCAGTGGGAAACTGGAAGCTGACTGCTGGTGATCTTAGAGGAGGGAGAACCCTGATTCTGAACCAAATGGGTAAAGCAGAGAGTGCCTTTATATGCATAAAACATTTATTAGAAATGCTCAACAGGATGGTTTTAGGGCCCAGTTCACCAGGCCTGGAGCCCTCTCTATGCTAAATGTCAGACAATTTATCTCCTTCCTCATAGTACCAGGATGAGGGGAACTTACCTGTAAAATATTCTCCAAATTCTTGTTCTAGCTTAATTGCTCGATCATAGGTTTTCTTGGCTTGTTCCTCTGTTAGACGCTTATTCATTTCCCTGGTAAATAAAGGTTTGAAATTAGGACACAAAGAGAATATAAGTTCTGAAAAATTAAAATGCATGACAAAAAAGAAACCTCCAGGAAGCACAGTTCAATCTTAGCAGTAGCTTCCTGGACTTTCTTCAGGACTCCTCTTTGCCTGAATAATCTCAGCCACAAGGGATCCCTGCCAAGAAGCCCACTCTGTGGAGGGGGTCTTTTGGTCTCACCAAGGACTGAAGTGCAATCTCTCTCCTTATGAGTTGTGGTCACTGGTTGCTGTTCTGTATTCTGCAGTCCCCTAGAGTGGAGCTAAATTTTGTCCTTGGCAGGCTTTGAGGATTTAAATAAAGTGCTCATTTGTCTTTTGATTCTTTCTCATCTTCAGAGTCACCCACACTACCTCATCTACACCTTCATTGGATATGACTTCTAAATTCAAACTTCCCTGGTCACCCTTTGTTAGCCTTTGCTTTAGTATATCTCAGCCTCTCTAAAATGTGGGATATAGAATGAAAGGAAATCTTTCAGGGGTGGTCAGAGGTGGGAGAGGTGGAGGGCAGGGAAATGTATTTTTTGTCTCTGGCCCTCCTCACATCCAAGAGAACTCAATTTGATTGATTGTTCTTGGGTCCAGACCTTCCAAAAGGCTTTGATTTCTTGCCTTCTGCCTCCTCCTTAAGGGCTGCTGTTCATCCTCATGTGCATTTGGAAATGTGGAGGGGAGAAACATGGATGGTGTTTCCAAAGAATTATAGAAAACAGGGAAGACCCCGTAGGTATCTCTATCTTTCAGGGCAAAAGGGTGTTCTGCAGCTCTCAACTCAACTTCTGCAAATGCCAATCATGTCTACAGCAACAAGAGCCCTGAATGTCCTGTTTTTATAATCAAATGACAGTTGAAGAAGCCACTGAAGGATGATTGAATTGAAATGGATACAGAATTGAACAATTCAGAAGTCCTGGGATCAAAATATTTTCAAATAGATTATAATCAAGTAATATAGTCAAGTAGAGGATAGGAGAGAGGAACTTGATATAACAGAATCTCCAGTATGGTTAATGTACAAGGTATAGTTGGATATAAGGAGTAACTTCTAGTGTTCTGTAGCACAGTCGGATAACTACTGTTGAAAACAATTAATTGAATATTTAAAAATAGTTAACAGAGAATTTTAAGTTAAAAATTTAAAATTTTTAATTTTAAATTAAAATTTTTAATTTTAAATTTCTAACACAAAGAAATGATATTTGTGGTGATAGATATGCCTATTACCCTAATCTGATCATTGTAATTGTCTTCATGTGTTGAAATGTTGCACCATAAATATGCACAACTACCAAGTGCCAATTAAAATATTTTAAAAACAAAATATTGAGAAGAAAATTTGAGGTCTACTTTATTTTTGTTCTGACAGAATGGCTACAAAGGAATTGTACCTAGGATTACCTGTCTTTTTTCTTTCTGTTTGCCAACCATTGACTTATTAACTATATGCAAATGTTGCTTAATCATTATAAGATTATTAAACCTAATATAGTCTCAATGACAAGTCAAGGTTAGAATTATAAAAATCTAATTTACTGATTCCCAATCATTGGTAGCTTTTCCTAGCATGTCCTCCAGGCATTAAAAAAGTCCAGTCAAAGCAAAGGCATTTTTGGTTGGCTCATTGGGATGCACCCTAGACTTATGTAGAACTTTTGAAAGCATCAATGCCTTGCATGACACTTAGGAAGACAGCCAGGTCTGGAACTCCTGGTCTTAGTGAATCCTTTCTCTAGTACAAGCCTTGGAGACTTGAAGCAGTCTTGGAACTCCCTCAAGGTTGTACATTTAATAAAAGGCAATCTTCAGTAAGAACACAAGCTTTTTTTTTTTTTTTTTAAACCATTGGCAAACAGACTTTATTTTGAGTCAAATAGACTAGATATCTTTCAAAAGAGGCTGATGTGTAAAATAAAAAAAAAACCCTGAAGTTAGATATTAATATGGTTTTAGACGTAACTGAAGACTGAAATGTAAAGTAGAAATTTCCTGAATTCTTGTTACTGAAGCAAACTTATTTTGTTCCGAAATGTCTGATCACTCTTGAGTGTAGAAGATGTTAGGCTAAACTAAGGGATAATCTTCAGAGAAAGAAGGTGATTTTTTTCCCAGAAGTTAACAAGTCATGTAGCTCTGGATCTTCTTGGTCTGTGGTAGTCTTTTTTTTTTTTTTTCTTTTTGAATTTGATTTGAACTTATTTTAGTAATGACTCAATTTAGATTGCTATCCTCTAATACATGAATTAATTTTGTCTCTTTGTCTAATCTGCAAGTACTTTGTTCTTTAGCATGTGGAATCAACCCTGACTCAATACTTATTTGTTGAATGAATAAGTGAATGAATGAATGAATGAATGGGGATGTAGACAGATAAACATAATTATGATAAAGATACAGGCAGAAGTAAACACAGTACCTCACAGAGGCAAGACAGTAACAGGAGACTGGAGATGGCAAAGAGAGGAGACCCGGGAACATCTCATTGTTTTGTGGTAGGGGCACGAGTTATGGCAGCATGATATAAAAAGAACATCTCTTTCATACGTGCCCTTGATTTTATCTCTGCTGAAGTTAGCTATGTATGTGCTAATAAGTTCTGTGGTTTGATGCACTTGAGAAATAATGTGTGTGATGATGTATCAATGCCTGAATGTGACAGCTGCCGTGTTTTTGTTCTGGCTGACCTGGCATTCACTCCTTTCTGGGCAATGGGCAATTCATGTTAGCTTTGCTCCTGAAGTAAAAGCCTCAGAAAAGAGTGAACCGTAAACATTCAGCATTTAGTAATAGGATCACATTGGCCTGACCGGCATCCTCGCTGCACTAAGACCTATGAATATGGCTGCAGCAAATTATGTCAGATTCACTGTCCTCATTGTGGAATCCAGCTCTCGGTATGTTTAATTTTCCTTGGTGATAAGTGGCTGTGACAGTGCCTTAAGGCAAAACTAAATAAGTCATCTGATAGTTGTGGAAGGAAGTAGACCTTCTACTGAGCACCAGATGGGACTGACTCTCAGTATCATACTGAACCAAATGTGCCACTGCTGCTGTACCCTCAGGCCTCCTTCCCCAGGAAGCCATTTATCCCATTGTGTATTTATGAGGAGAAAACTCATTTTTCTATTTCTGAAATAGGCCTTTAAGTTGCTTTTCTCAAGAAGCAAGGGCCATTTTCTACTTTTTAAAAAATTAATTTTAGCATTACTTAAAATTTTTGTGAGGTTCTTTACA
This sequence comes from Sciurus vulgaris, assembly GCF_902686455.1. NCBI lineage: Eukaryota > Metazoa > Chordata > Mammalia > Rodentia > Sciuridae > Sciurus > Sciurus vulgaris. The sequence continues at coordinate 80,794,431 of NC_136472.1, forward strand.
GATTACAAATAATTTTTACATAATGAAATTTATAGTTGCTTAACTCTGCAATGCCTAACACAGTATCCTGCAAAAGGGGAAATTTAACACATGCTCTCTGGGTAATAATATTAAGAACCACTGTTTTATCACCAATACATATCTTTCCATGTGCCAACTATAGTTAAAGTTCTTCACAGTGTAATTTATTGTCTAAATTCAAGGGCTGGCAGTCACTGACAATGACCTCACAATTCTATTTCCGCATCCTGGTAAAAACCCTTGTCTATCTTTTATTCATGTGTCTATATTCTGCTTTTCAGATGCATTCCTGGCAATGTCTCCAGAGGCCACGTATGTATTTAACTTAATTCTCTCAGGCTGTCATCTTAGCTACTGCAGTGTGCTTTGTCTCTTCAACTTCAGAGGAGACCAGAATAGTTAGCTGATATTATTGGCAAATAACAGCTTTCACCTCTGGGATTAAATAATTTCCATGCCTTCATTCTTTCCATAAACATTGTTTTCAAGTATGTACTCTGTGGTTCAACACCCTCTTGAGGCCCAGATAGAGGCGGTATTTGAGCAAGGCTCTTGTAACAGACATACTGGAATTATCTCTTGCACTCTTGATGAATTTTTTGATAAAATTGCATGAATCCATTATAATACAGTAACTTTATATCTTTGATAATAATAACTACTAAATTTATTGAGCATTTAGTGTATACCAAAGACTGTACACAGAGCTTTAAATTCAAGAACTTGTGGCTTAACTTTATATTAGTCCTATCAGGTATTCATGAATGTCTAGTTTAGAGGTGAAGATAAGTCTTAGGGATATAGAGTGATTTGCCCAAGATTATATAACTAACCATTGACAAAACATAGATCCAAACCCAGCCTGACCAGTGGTCAAGGTTCTCTGTGTCCTTCTTGCTTTGACACCATTGCCTCCAAAAAGTTTCACTTCTGTATGGGAGTTGTCTATGTGGATTTTATAGTTAGATTATCTGCCCAATCTGATTACTGATTTTTGAAGGAAAGTATTTTATAAGTCTTTTGGAAAAAATTTGAGTTGTGCATTTTACACTTGCTCATAAATGTGAACAGATATGGAACTACTGGTTAAGTTACAGACCTCTTACTAAGAAATGTTGTCTATATATATGAAGTTTCTAACATCAGAATTCTATTATAGGACAATGTAAAATACCAATGGAAAAAGTTTAAATGTTGTCTGCTTCCTCTATATAAAACACATTTAAAAAGATTTATCTATGAAACTGCATCAGAAGAGGCAACTCAAAGATGATCCTCTCATATTAATTCGAAAACCAACTAAACAAACAAAAAAAAAACCTTAAAATTATCAACAATGGCATTTCCTGTTTGTAATCATTGGTGAAAAAGAGCAGTTAACAGTTTGCTGTGTGATACAGAATAGGGAGTTAGTTGCATGAGGTCCTTCAGTGCCCTCTACTTACATCAGAGGTTCCAGAGACTTGGGCTTTATGAAGATGGCAATGGGATAGAGCTGGGCAACTTGTAATCGCTTGATAGCGTTTCCTGATACGTCAAGGATACAGTGTTTGCCCTGGTAGAAGGGAGAAAAACAAGGAGTTAATTCTGAAGAAGTGGTCATAATCCAACAAAATGAAAATAATGCCTGTGTGTTTTAGAAGAAGGTATGGGATATGAAAGGTTAAAAAAAAAAAAAAGATCTTTAGAAAGAGTAAATAAAAGTTGATACATAGGGTAACCACTGAATGTTTGTAATAATTAATATTCATTAGCCTCCTTACTAAGTGTTCACCACTGGACTAGACATTTTATATGTAGTCTCAGTTAACTTTATTTTCTTCCATAAATATCCAATGCATTGCACAAAGAAGACATGTAGTCATATGCTAGGTAATTAAGTCCATTCTCATGAAGCTCATAAAACATCTCTGAAAAAAACTATCAAGAAATTCTCATCTATGAGATAGCAGCTGTATTTTATGGAAGAGAAGATGAAGACAGAACTTTTAACTTGCCAAAAAGTTCAGTGCTAGGCAAACTCAAACTCAAATCTTGAGTACTGATAAAATTGTTGGTGGGAATATACACCTCATCATCTTACCCTGACCGATGTTAAATTTGGAAGAATGGTAATTACTTGAATTTAGGACAATTCCCTAAACATTTGCTGAATGATTATATGTATCCAGCCCTTAATATGTTCAGTTTAGTGAGAGCAGACAAAAAGTTACCTTAAATGATACATGGTTAAATGCTTAGACTCTTACAGAGGGATGAAAATTTCCAGTTTAACAAACAAAAATCTGATTACATTATAGTACACTTCATTTAACATGGATTTCACTGCAATGAGTTCTCTGAGCAAGGAACTGCTTTATAAAATATTTCTGGAAAAGTAGATGTAAATTTGCCACATAATATTCTACTTCTTGGGGGGAAATGGCCTTATTACCCTGAGGCTAGAAGAACTTTATACAAGCAGAGAAAAAATCATGTTATGCAGACTAGGACAGTCCTAGATCAATAATAGGAGATAAAAACAATTTACAATATCCAAAAACATTTTACAGTATGTGAAAATAAACAGAGTCCAATGAATACTTGAACTCTTATAGGAGAGACATACTAAGATGGTTCATTCCTTTATTACTTAAGATAAGTTCCAATTTTGCTATCTATGATGTGCAACAGTAATATAAAAGGTATAAATGCTGTTTGATTATTCACTGGACAGTGCACTTTAAATTAAAGGTTGTATTTACATGTTCAAATAGGAAAATAGATACAATTTTCCAGACACTGATGAGAACCAATATCCATATAGCTGATAGAACCTAGTCTTCAGAGAGAGGGAAATAGACTCATCTTCTTAGTATATTCTCAGATATAGTAAATTCCCCTTTTATCAACATAAATTAATTGTACAAATTAAAGGAATTCAGTGTGATATTTCCATAATGCATACACTGTGCACTGATTAAATATATCAGACTACCACTACCCACCCTCCACTATGTCCTTCTTTGTACCTGGTAATCACTATCCTACTTTCTGGTTAACTTATTTTTAGCTTCCACATGAGAGAGAGAGAGAGACACACACACACACACACACACACACACACACACAGAGAGAGAGAGAGAGAGAGAGAGAGAGAGAGAGAGAGAGAGAGAGAGAGACGAACATGCAGTACTTGTCTTTCAGTACCTATATCCTCTTTCTTCTTGTTCCATCTATTTTGCTGCTAATGACAGGAGATCATTCATTATGGCTTAATAATTTTCCATATATACATTTTCTGTTCATCTGTTGATGGGCACCTGTGCTCATTCTGAATGTTAGCTGTTGTGAATAGGTTCCCCAATAAACATGGGCATGAAGATTTCATTTTCTTTGGATATATACCAGAAGTGGGATAGTTGTATCAACAGTGTGGAGGTTCCTCAGAAAAACTAAAACAGTGTATTATTGTTCCTTTTTCTCCACAGCCTCACCAGCATTTGTTACATTTTATTCTTTGAGGATAGCCAAATCTGCTCACATCATGGTGCATGGGAAGCAGAGAGGAAGCAAGGAAGGGGTCAGGGACTAAATACACCTTTCCAGGGCACACACCCAGTGACCTACATTTTCCTACAGTTTCTACCACCTTTCAATAATGCCTTCAAATTATGAGTCTATCAGTGGATTCAACCACTGAAGAGCTGAGAGCCCTTGTGATCTAGTTCCTTCCCCAAAGCTCCACCTCTGAACATTACTACACTTGGGACAAGCCTACAGCACATGGGCCTTTCTGGGACTTTGTAGATTCAAACCATAATACCCATTAAAAAAAATAAATGAAGTGCTTTGTTGTTGCTGTTGTTAAGTGGTTTTAGGTTTTTTTTTTTTTCATTTTTTAAAATTGGATTTTAATAGAATTTTAGAGGGAAAACTGTAGAGGAGGATAATTATAAATTACAGAGTACCTGTGTTATTCCTGCAATCAAACTACAGGAAATTTTATTGCAAATATAACTTTAGTCTATTTAAAAGTCCAAATGGTGTATTTTATTTCTGTTTTTGAAATAACAAGTGGGTATATAATATTGTTTAGAAAGAAAAAAAGTCAAGTCTATAATTCTCCATGAATTGACTTAAGAAAATTCTTTTCTTTCCAGTTTATGTATCAACCATCTTTTTGTTGAGTTTGTCATTATTTATTACATATTTTTATTTTTCTTACCCCATGAAGTCACGAATCATAGAAGGTATGTTCCTTGGTAAATATATACAATAAAGAGTTTAATGAATGATAGCTTCTCAAAATATATTTTTCTCACAAGTTAATAAATAAACAAATGAATAATAAGCAGTATGTTACACTGAAAAAGGTAAAGCACTATTATAAAGATAGTTTTTTTTAACATTTTGAATATTAATCCTGGTTACATTGAATAATTGGTGAATATTTTCTCCCATCTGTAGTTTATCTTTTTACTCTTGATTGTTTCCTTTGCTGTGCAGAAGGTTTTCATTTGATGTAATTCCATTTGTCAATTTTTGCTTTTGTTTCCTGAGCTTTTGAGGGTCCATCCAGAAAATCATTGCTTGTACCAGTGTCCTGGAGTGTTTCCCCTGTATTTTCTTCTAGTAGTTTAAGTTTCAGTTCTTAGATTTAAGACTTTATCCATCTTGATTTGGTTTTTGTATAGGGTGATGTGGGGTATAGTTTCAGTCTTCTGTACATGGATATCCAGTTTTCCAAGTATCATTTATTGAAGAGGTTATTCCCATCTCAGTCTTTCAAGTTGCTGAGATTATAGGCATGCACTAATATGTTCAACTTGATTTGCTAGGTTTTTAAAAGATTATTTATTTTTAAATTTTTTACAGACTGCATTTTGATTCATTGTACACAAATGGGGTACATCATTTTTGTTTCTATGGTTGTATACGATGTAGATTCATACCATTCGTGTAATCATACATGTACATAGGGTGATGATGTTTGTCTCACTCTACCATTTTTCATACCCCACTCTCTCTCATTTCCTTCTATATAATCTAAGGTTTGCCCATTTTTCTCTCCCTCCACACACCCCCACCCCCATTATATATCAATCTCCACTTATCAGGGAAAACATTTGGCCTTTGGTTTTTTGGGATTGGCTTATTTCACTTAACATGATATTCTCCAATTCCATCCATTTATTTGCAAATGCCATAATATTAATCTTCTTTATGACTGAATAATATTCCATTGTGTATATATGCCATATTTTCTTTATCCATTCATCTCTTGAAGGGCATCTAGTTTGGTTCCACAATCTAACTATTGTGAACTGAGCTGCTATAAATAATTAGCTGTGTATAAATAATGTGGCTGTGTTACTGTATGCTGATTTTAAGTCCTTTGAGTATAAACCAAGGAGTGGGATAACTGGGTGAAAAGGTGGGTCCATTCCAAGTTTTCTGAGGATTCTCATATTGCTTTCCAGAGTGGTTGCACCAATTTGCAACTCCACCAGCAATGTGCCATTTCCCCCACACCCATGCCAATTTGCTAGTTCTTTGTTGAGAATTTTTGCATTTGTGATTCATCGGGGATATTGTAGTTTTCTTTTTTGTTGTATTCCTTGTCTGGTTTTTTCAACAGAGTAATGTTGTCCTCACCTGAGTGTGGAAGGGTTCCCTCTCGAGTCTATGGAATAGTTTAAGAAGAATTGGCATTAGTTATTTAAAATTTGGTAAAATTCAACAGTGAAGCTATGAAGTCCTGGACTTTCTCTTGTATAGGGAAAGGCTTTCCTTTATACCAATTCTATATAATTATTGAATTTATTCAGGACTTTTATGTCCTCATGATTAAATTTTGATATAGGTCCAGAAATTTATCTATATCTTCTGGGGTTTTCAATTTGTTAGCATATAGTTTTTCATAATAATCCTTAAAGATCTTCTGTATTTTTCTGGTACTGGTTGTAATGTTTTCTTTTTCATTTCTGCTTTTATTTATTTGGGTCTTCTCTCTTTTTTTCATAGGTTGATTTAGTGAACATTTTGTAAGTGTTATATTTTAAAAAAACCAATTCTATTTTATTGATCTTTTGTATTGTTTTTATAGTTTCTGTGACATTTATTTCCACTCTGATCTTTGTTATTTCCTTCCTTCAAATGATTTTGGCTTTTGTTTGTTCTTGTTCTTCTAAGTCCTTGAGATATAGCATAGGTTGCTTGCTTGAAATCTTAGTTTATATTTTTTAAAGTAGATATTCATTGCTAGGAACTTCCTAGTTCATACTACTTTTGTTGCATCCTATAAGTTTCGGTATGCTGTGTTTCCATTTTCATTTGTTTTGAGTAATTTAAAAAATTCCTTTCTTCCTTTGTCCATGACTCACTGTTAAAATCTGTGTTGTTCAGTTTCTATACATTTATGTAATTTCTAAAATTTCTTTTGTTGTTGACTTCGTTTTGTTCCATTGTGATCAGAAAAGATACAGGATATGATTTAAGTTTTCTTGAATCTGTTAAGACTTTTTTTGGTGTCCTAATATATGGTTTATTTTAGAGAAGTTTCAATGGGCTGATAAAAGAATGTCTATTCTGCACTTTTGCATAGAATATTCTTTAAATTATTTAGTACTTTCAATTTATGGTATAACTTAAGTCTATTTTTTTGTTGTTTTGTCTGGATGACCTGTACATTGGTAATAGAAGGGTGTTGGAATCCGTCACTATCATTTTTTGGATTTTATCTCTTCCTTTAGGTTTACTAGTGTTTGTCTTATAAAGTTGGGTTCTTTGAAATTAGATGCATATAGATTTATAATCATATCAATTTCTTGATAAATTAATCCTGTGGTTATTATGAAGTGGCCTTCTTTATCTCAGTTTTTTTTTCTATAAGTCTACTTTGTTGGAAATATGCATAGCTATTCCTGCTCATGTTAGATTTTCATTTTCTTGGAATATTATTTTCCATCCTTCCACTTTCAGTCTGTGTGTGTGTCATTACTTGTGCAGTTTCTTGTAGGCAACATTGTTTTTTTAACATCCGTTCAATCAGTCTGTACTTTTAGTTGGAGTATTTAGTCTGTTACATTCAAGGTCATCATTGGTAGGTAAGGACTTACATATATATATATATATATATACATACATACATATATGTATATATATTTTTAAAATTCTTTTAGTTGTTTTGAATATTCTCTTTTCTCTCTTCCTCTCTTGTTCATCTCTGCAGTTTGATGGTTTACTCTCTTGATAAATTTTGATTTTTTTTTCACTTCTGTGTTTTGACTCTTCTAGTGAGATTTATACTTTCAGAAGCTTTCATGATGGTAGTTATCTTTCTTTCACTTGTCTTTTATAAAGTTGGTTTGATCATCATCAATTCCCTCAGTTTTTGCTTGTCTTGGCTGGTCTTTATTTCTGTTTCATTTCTGAAGGATAGCCTTACTGGTTTAGTAACTTGGTTGGCGGTTATTTTCTTTCAGGACTTTGAATATGTCATTCCATCCCCTCTTGGACTGCAGAGTTTCTATTTCTAACAGAAATCTACAGTTAGTATAATAGGACTTAAATATAACTTTATGCTTTGTCTTGCAGATTTTAGAATTTTTCTTCGTCTTGTACCTTTGATAGTATAATTATAATATGTTGTGATAAATATACTTTCTGGTCATGTCTGTTTGGGGTCCTATAAGTCTCCTATATATGGGTGTTCATATATTCTAAGATTAGGGAAATTTTCTGCTATTATTTCATTGAATAGGTTTTCTATGACCTTAGCTTTTTTCTCTTTACTTTTGAGTAACCCCCAAAATGCAGATGTTTGTACATTTAATGGGACTTGTAGGTCTGTAATACTCCTCATTCTTTCTTCTTCTTTTTAATTCTTTTTTTTTTTTTCCCGTTTGATTGGAACCTGTCTTCAAGTTTAGATATTCTCTCTTCTCCTTGATCTAGTCTGATTTTGAAGCTTTCAATTGTATTTTTTATTTGATTTGTTGAGTTCTTAATTTCTAAGATTTGTTTAGTTACTTTTCAGAATGTCTCTTTGCTGAATGTCTTATTTATATCCTGCATTGTCTTCCTAATTTCATTTAATTGTTTGTTTATATTCTCTTGGATCCCATTGAACTTCTTATAATCACTCTTTAAAATTCTTTATAAGGCATTTCACTCATTTTGATTTCTTTGGGATCCGTTGCTAGAAAATTATTATGTTCTTTTGAAGGTGTCATATTGCCCTGTGCTTTTTATATTTGTTTTCCTACATTGAGATTTGTGCATCTGTTGTATCAGATGTCTCTACCACTTTTGTGGGGTGACCTTCTTAGCAGCTTTTTCCCGAAGTTGGATCATGGGGTGTTGGTTTGTTATGCAATGTTGACTTTAATTTTAGTAGCATAGTGACTTTCCGTACACTTTCTTTGGCCATTAATAATGACTTCAGTCACAATGTGTACCTTGAGGGAGTCAGAGAGACTCATTATTTCTTCAGGCCACATAGGAGTGAAGACACTCTAGCAGTTCAGGCAGGTGTAGTGCAGACAGAAGTGGGTGTGGGTTGTTCACTCCTGCAATGGGAGTGTAGAGCCCTATCATGACACAAGAGTTTCCTCAGGTATTTTTAATGTTAGCCCTGTGGGCCCTTGGCACTGGGGGCCCCAGCTTGGTGAAAGGCTCGATACACTTTTCTTCCAATTGCTCACTGGTATTAGAAGTAGGAAGAGGCATTGGTAAGCAGTGCCTGCTCTGTGGCACTCAGCCAGTCTGGAAAGCAGTGTGTGGTTAAACCAGGTGCAGTAGCAGGCAGCAGTAGAAATGGTGTTATGTGTTATGGTAGCAGGAACCATGGTGTTCCTCCTGGGCTTCAGTGACTGTGCCTGCCTGGGGACTCAACTGGAGCGGGGCAAAGTTCCTCCTGGAACTGAGCCATGCATGTTAGTGGGTGGGGCAATAGCTAGGATTTTTCTATACCCAGGACTCCTTCAGCTATAGTGCCTGCCCAGAAACAAGTGGGGCATGAATGTATCTAGGTGAAGTTGCTCTTGACCTTCCCCACCTTGCATGTCCAAGGGTAAGGTAATAGCTGGCACAGTAGAGTCACTCAAGGGCCCTCAACATGTCCCTGTAGGCAAAGTAGCAGCAGGAACCATGGTGTTCCCTCCTTGCTCTGTCAGAAACAATTGCCTAAGTGCTACATGGAGGGCAGGGATGGAAGGAAAAATTTGGGCGTCTGCTTTCAGTCCTGAAATTTGCACAAAGCCACACACAACTGGCTATGCTCTTGGTCTCAGAGGGCAGGCCTCCTGATATCCTGGCTACTGAGGGTGGCACCCTCCATTGCACAACACCTACATATCCTACAGCGCAGGACACTCAGCAGGCTTGAATCTCAGTCACTGTGCTGGACTAAGTTGGGTTCACAAAGCAGCTACCCCCTGAACAATGCTTGTGGGGTCCCAGAGATGAGGATATCCAGGAGGTTCTGACCCTTAGAATAGTCCAAATTCAGATATTAGATTTCTTGTCAAAATGACTCCTACCTACAACACTCTGGGTGTTCACCAGGAGATGATGTGAGATCCTTTTCCAAAGCAAGGCTACTGTGCTGATTTCATGTTATTTATCTAAGGGGTGCAAGCCTGGGAGGAACATGAAGGTCTCTAGTAGCTAGGATTGCCATCATCTATACTGATAGTTTCCTGGAACCCTCTCTTTTACCCTTACCCCTGGAGCCAGGGACTTCTCCTGTTCTGGCTGTGGAACTGGGGTTGCAGTTGTCAGAGTGTTGTGGTTTTCTTTTTATGCTGTTTTCCCAGGTCTCTGAATGGTATAAGGTTCCAGTCTCCCTCTTGCTGATTTCCAGTATTCTCCTCCCTTCACTCACCTTGAAATGCTGCTATATATCTCTTACTTTGGTTCTTCTTTGTGGAGGAAGAAGACAGAGCCGACCACCTCCATTCAGCCATCTTTTCCTCTTAGCAAAATTTCTCATTTAATGTTATCAGTATGGCAAAAGGGGGGAAGAGTCACATCAAATACAACCAACCTGACAAATATCTTTTGACTTTGCTCCTTTGTGTTTATAGGAGAAGGTATCTCTATATGGGAACATATTAAAGTCACATTCAAGTGTCTTCCTATCCTCTTCTCTCTTAAGCATTCTACTATTTTCCCTGCTTCTGAAATGGTCAGGGGGAAGTGAATGACAGCATTGACACTTCCTCTAAATTGGAACTTTTCTCAACTGTCTCCTCCTCCCATATGAAGATAGCAAGTGGAGAGAGAGAGAGAGAGAGAGAGAGAGAGAGAGAGAGAGGGAGAGAGAGAAGAGAGGGGCAAAGAAACAGAGGGAGAGGGAGAGAAAGTAATTTTTTTTTTTTTTTAACAAAGGTAGGTAACCAAAAGTAACAAACCTTCCTTAAATTCGGTTTTATGTATTGGGGTCTCAGAGAGTCAAGGACAAATTGAGGCCCCATAAACTTAAGGCTCTTAACTCTCTTTAGTTTTACAGATCCTCTCTTCCCTCCTGTTTCTATGTTAGTTAGAATACTTTATTGAGATTAGAATAAAGATTAATGACATTGCTCTAAGGTGATTCTCTCCTTGGAAACCTTAAAAGGAACATTTAATCAAAGTTTTCAACTGCAATTAGGAAAGAGTAATGATTAAAAAAAGACATACTTTGCCAGTTAGATGCCCTCTTTTGGGGAATTATAAGGAGATTGGCAAACATACCCTTTCTGCTACAAATCTCACAGATTGCACACTGGTTCCATATAAATTGTCATTGTACTGGCCAGCCTCTATAAATTTGTGCTCTTGGATATCTTTCTCCATTTGTTCTCTGGAAATGACAAAGTGATAGTCTCTCCCATCCACTTCATAGTCACGCTTCGGCCTTGTAGTATCTTTATAAAACAAGATATAATAAAATTAAGATGCATTTATATTTATAAACTACCTTTCCACCTATTTTTCTCTACCATGCACCCACATAGATACATAAACATATGTAATATGATGAACCATGACATGATATCCTACTACCACAAATAATTATAAGACTTAAACTATATGGAACAACTGTTTTCAGGCACCAACTAACATACAGAACTGTAATTTTGAGAGAAGAAAAACATGAGGGAAACTATACATTTATGCCACCTCTCTGCCTAGGGATCATTTCCAGTTGGAGAGAATAGGAGTCACATAGTGTTAGGAGAAACTGGAGTTCAGGAAGAATTGGGAATTTGATTGAGACCCCAGGAAGTCCACATTTTAGAATGCTACTCTAGAATTACTCTAGACCCATCTTTACAAAGTCTAAAGCCAAGTTGCAGCTGGAACAAACTGCTCTGGCAGTAAATGATTGCTTTCCATAACAAATATATTACATAAAGGAAGATAACAAAATCCAATTCCCAGCAATACACCACTGTAGTGTCTAACACAAAACATCATGAGACAAGCAAAGAAATAAAATGAAGTCACATAACTAGGATAAAAATATTGTCAAGCAGTTATAAGGTGTACGGAGATTTAAAAAATATGGGTAATAAGAGAATCACAATAAAGGTGGGATGAAAAGTCAGCAGGTCTAATCACTGCACTTACACGTTTTGGTAAGAGGGGGAAAATAATCCAGCAATGTGACTTTAAAAAGTTAAAGTATATCTAAAGTGTTAGTCACTTGTTTTCTAAGAATCTATCCTAAAAGCGATCAAAACTTCAGATACACTTTTAACCCTAAATATGTTCATTATATTAATTTGCAAATAATGGGTAACTGGTGGCATTTGGAAAACCAGAGACTACTGGAAGGATGACATTATTTTATAATTATTTTTTTTTTTCCTAGAAAAAAGAGAAATGATACTTACGAGGCACACAGGAGCCAAATTTATCAGGAAATTCAGATATCAAGTCATCATTGATTCGATCCTTCATGGGGCCCAGGATTATCACTGGCCGGGTATAGTTTACTGCAGATAGGGAAAAGAAGATGCAGATGAGCAGAATGACTTGAAGACCATTGAAAAACTGTCCTGCCAGGGTGATTCTTAAGATGAAACTGCCAAACAGTAAGAACTGCCAAGGGAATAACATTGGATCAATTACCCAACAGAGGGAAATGGGTGTTTACCCCTCAGGATGTTGACTATGCCTATTTTCTGGGATTTACCAACTGGGAAAAGCAACTGCAGGGACTGTCAATGAAAAGAACCATTTGGAGGAGTTTTGCTTATTCTTAGGTTATGCCTACACAATGTCAAAACACCCGAATTTAGTCAGTTGAGTGGGAGAAAGAAAGAATTCAAACCAGCTGTTTGGCCATTGTTTAAAAGCAATTATTAGTAGTAATGACACTTTATGTTTTTATGATTTCTTTTCCTGAGCTCCAAATACTCGGTACTCTGTTGGGGTTTTCCCAGTTCTTTTGTATCTGGGATTCAAAGGATCCCCAAAATTCATTTGATACAACTACCTTTCTGATGCTTGAATTTTCTGAACAACATTGTTGTTGATAGCCATCAGCTTCTGTATAAACAGCCTCCAGAAAAAGGAAGTCAGGTTCCCTGGGCAGCCTGCAGATGACCTTAGGTCTGCTAGAATGTTCTCAGTCCCAGGCTGACACAAACTTCCTGGGAGGGATTAGCCCACAGGTCTCTGGCTAGGACTCTTTGGCCAGAGACTTGGATGTGCTTCTTCCTACTAGGGACCGTTCATTTGAAGGGCTGCTCCATCCTCTTGGGAGCTGGGATTGGCCATGCTCAGCAGGGAAGTTATTGTATGGTGACAGGGCCAAAGAGAGACAGGAGGGTGTGGTTTAGGGACAACTGAGTATTAAGCTGAGTTTATTTTCCTTAGTCCATCACTGTTTCCCTCCTTTGATTGTTGTCACCTGTTATGGCTTGGAAATCAGGAACCAAAGAATGCTGGAAAACTTACTTTCCTGCCTTGTGACAGGCTCATAGGAAAGAATGAGGTCTTCTTGCCCTCCTGAGAAGAAAAGAGACGAAAATTACAGTTGACTAACAACCAGTAATTCATCAGAGTTAAAATCCCTGCTCTGAAACATAGGAAGCAGACACAGTTCAAGGTTAATTTTCCTTGTTCTTTCTCCTTTAACCATTCAAAAATTTCCTTCATCCTCATAGAACTCTTTAGCACTGTCTTAGTGTCAGGTTATTTAGCAGTCGTAACTCTATATAAAAACTAGCTGCTGGTTCTCTGCAGCACGGTAATGATCCGTGAGATGCTATCTGTCTTATGTTTCTAATTGAGTGCCATGCCTCTACACTGAGCATGACCACTTAAATTAAAGTCATTTAGTTCAAGGAAAGGGTCTAACCAATAGTTTTTTTCTACCTCTTCCGAATTTTTGTTTCTTTTATTTCATATTATATTTTATTTTTGAACACTGTTTAAAAGCAAAAGTCTGTTTATTTCATTTATGTTACAAAAATTTCATCAGAAAACTACAGGGCACTAAAGAGTTTATTTTATTAAGTTACCAGGAGAATGATATGGGTCAATTAAAGGACGTTAAAAATTGAGAGGAGTTTGGAAGTGAAGTTCAGTAGTAGAGCATGGGCTTAGCTTATGTGAGCCCCTGGGTTGGATCCCCAGCAGCAGAACCACCACCAGCACCATCACCACCAACAACAAATTGAGAGGAGTGCCTTATATATTTAGTTGTAATCGCTGCTAAATCATGCCTTGAAACTTCAGGAAGAGATCTAAGGAAGACAATGTAGTAAAAGTGTGAGCCCCTACACTGCCACTTGCTGTAAGTCTGCTGATTCAGGGTGGGTCTCAAGTCAGCAAATAACTGTGGAAAGTAAATTGGGTTTTGATAATGATTTTTTAGTCATCTATTTTATCCCATTGGTCAAACAATTGGTCATAGGATTAGCTCAAATCAGTTGCAAACCTGGAAGGGTCTGCCCCTTTATTTGTATTGGGTCTCATTCTGACTAACCTGTGATGGGGAAATAGGTTAGGACTGTTGGATATGACTTTGTGTCTGTTAGAAGAGCTCATGAAGGAGGACTGGGAAATGAGGTGAACTTTCTGAAGCCAAAGGGCAATTAACCTCATTGCTTTTTATACCCACCGCCCCTGAAACACAGTCTGCCAGTGCCAGGTTCTCCTTCAGTAGGCCCAGCACCAAGGAAAGGTGAGTTAATTTCATGAAATGATGTGATATCATAGATGGTTTTGATAATTGCAACTACTTTGGTGAAGTGAGACAATGGTGGGTAAAGTTGTAGAGTACTGATATCTTCCCTGGAGATGTGGCCGGGGTAGGGTTTGTGGGCTTTGCTTTTTCAAGTGTGAGTCATATCTGACATTTACCTGAAGGAGGGCTTCCTCTCAGGATGGCCCTGCTAGGCTATGCCACATCCTAAAGGTACAGAGAGTGGGCCTGATGCTCCTCCTCAGGGGCAGCTATGGGTGGCTATCTCAGAATTGTTCAGGGGACTTTCCCCCATCTGAGCAGGGGTTTAGTGCTTATGAGTCAGATTCACAATTTTCTATGTTCAGGGAAAGAATGAGTCCTTTTGAATAAACTAAACTACTGAAATTTAGTCTAGGCCAAAAAAAAAAAAAAAATGCAATTGACCGCTAAGCCCTAGTTATCTAAAGCCTGAGATATGTACATGTCATAAGCATTCAGAAGATAAGTGTAAAAATTATTGGGAGAAAAAAAGCCTCATTTCAGGATAGGAGCATGGTAGGATAACATTGTAATATAAAAGTTTATAGGGTGTTCTTCATAAAATAACATGAGAGGAGAAATCTGACTGTGGGATAAGACGAATTTCAAACACCGGGTGATATTTGAGTCTCCCCATTATTCTGGGAACTCCACAAAGGCAAATACTGAGTTTCATTCATCACCAGGTCCCCAGTGCTCATTCAAGCACTTAGTGTAAAGAAAGATGTCAACGAATTCACATGAGGAACAGAATGCGTAATGAGGCTGAAGATGGGTTCTCTTTTGTGTTTCTGTCAATATGATCATTTCAGTTTGGGAAATATGGTTTCCTCTAAATAAACATAACATGTCATGATTCCATATGAATCTCTTTCCAGTAGCTTTGCAAATCATTCTGATGGGACATTCTTAAATGTCTTAAATAAGCCTTACATAAAATATTTGATATTGGTTTATATATGATTCAAAAAATCAGGGAATACATAGCTTGGTTAATTTTTTAAGAGCTTTATAGTTCCTTATTTATCTATTGCTCTTTGGTTTGCTTCTGTAACTATAAAAGGGCTGGTTCTCCCTCAAAGCAGTAGTTATTGTCAGGCAGAAATGACAGTTTCCTTTATGTCAAGGTCCGTACAACCAGGTACTAGGTAATACCCAGAAAGTCTGCAGGGAAACTGTGGAGGTTGGCATGACATAGTGGCTGTGAATCTAAAGCCAATTTCATTTTCAGACTCAAGAACAAAAAGCCCCAAGAGTAATGAAACATTAAATGAACGAGGAGAAGAAATGAAGAAAACTCATATCATTGGCACTTTGCAGGATTAGATGGGCTTTCACATACATTGGCTTCTAATTTTTCACTGCTTTTTCTTAGGTAGTTGTTGCTCTGATGAGCCCCATTTTACAGATGAAGAAACTGAGGTTCAGGGACATTGGTAAGGCCTATTTCCTTAGCTAGTAAGTGGTGGAGTCAAGATTTTAAACCACATCTTTTGATTGTGCTGAGTGTATCACACTGTCTCAAAAGGGTAAGGGATGTAGAATTCCCTGTGTGTGTATGAGTGTG
Organism: Sciurus vulgaris; assembly: GCF_902686455.1. Lineage (NCBI taxonomy): Eukaryota > Metazoa > Chordata > Mammalia > Rodentia > Sciuridae > Sciurus > Sciurus vulgaris. The sequence continues at coordinate 80,810,225 of NC_136472.1, forward strand.
GGACTAGAGCTTACTAAGAAACAAAGGCTAGGGGACAGAAATCAGGTCAGAGACACTGAGAAGCCATAAGGGGTCCCATCTGTAAAATCAGCTCTTTTATTTAAAAGTGCTACTGTGTCATCCTCATAAAACAGTCATCCTTAGTAGTTTTTCTATTTTTTCCTCAGAAGAGTTTGGCACTTAAGAAATAACAGCTGGTGAAAAGGTACAAACTAATTCTTGGTCTTGTTTTGGCAACTGCATGGCTGGAAGTGGGCGAGCAGTGCAGAACTGTGTGTGGATATTTGCAGCTGTCAGAGACTTGGCAGAGGATTTGTGGCAGTCCCCATGGAACATTTTGTGTGTAAACTGGAAACAAGTCACAGTAAGTTATATCCAGAATAAGACCCTAATATGTCTTCATGATTGGGAAAAATAAAATACTGTTCTTTATGGATTCTTGGAAACGAAAGAGGAGGGATGTTCAAAATTTGGCCTTTATTGCCTGCATATGATGGCTATTAAGAACAAATTAGGTTCTTAGAGTCATTGAACAATGGGCTAAGTGAGGGTTGGAGTTCATGTGCTTCAGAGGCAAGTGTGCAAAACGTTACTCCCACATCCTGTGACGTTGACAGGCATCACAAATTGATCATTGTCTGCATTACTCAATGTGGCCTCAGAATACATTTCAATACAATTCATCAGGCAGCTATTATCCATTGGCCAGTTCTAATCTAAGCTATTCATTGTACATAAGGGAGAACTGAGACTTTAGTTGTTGCAAAAAATCACATAGCATTTCCATAGGATGTTTGGAAGAGTGGATTACTTTACATAAAGCCCTTGAAATAAGGATTAGCATATAGTTAATGTTATGTCAATGTTGCTGACTGTATTAATTGGATGGGTAGCATGGGATGGTTGGAATGTAGTAGATAAAAACATAAAGAGGCTGGGACAGCAAAGTGTAGGGAAGAGTGAAAAATGTGTGGCATTCAGGAGCAAAGGGTCTTGGTTGGAACTGCAGTGCTACCACTTACGGGTGAGGTATACAGCCTCTTGGAGCCTTAGCTTCTTCCCTTATAAAGTGGGCTATTAGTGTAAGATACATGTAATAGTTTTATTGCAGAAGTCAAATGAGACAATAGGTGTAATGAAAAATTGCTCTATAAAGACTAAAGAACTAAAGCCATCTAAGGGCAATACTTGAGAACAGTGGAGTAAAGCACAGAATATGTGCACTATTTTCACAGACTCCAGTGGAGAAATCTTGACTCTCATCTCAACATGTCGGTTTCACTCAGATCATTTCTTCAAGATACTTGTTTTGAGAATTCTACTTAGCTGATGAACCCCAGTGGGTTAGAAGGATTATCAGCTCCTACACACCCATGCTGTGTAAAGAGCTTTGAGAAGCAGTCTTCAGCTGCAGAAGTTTGCCTGGTCCCCATTATACTTCCTTGGTGTTTATTGCCTTCCAATACAAGGGAGATTGAAAGATGGGGTACAAAACAGCCCCAAATATAAGACTTCATTTTACTACTTTATTGGCAGATGGAAATCTGGAATTAGCCAAGAATTAAGATAGTTTTGAGGTGGTATTTTGTGTAATTAGACAATGTACCCTGTAATTAACTCATTTTAGTTGCTTCTCAATGTAATTGGATTTGGAGCAAATAATTATTGGACATGCCTGAGGTGGTGTAGCAGACGTCTGAACTATTTATTAGAAATTGAGGTCTATGTATATGGATGTGTGTGCAGGTATATCTCAGGAAACAGGACACCTTCAGGTATTTGCCAGGATGCAGCAGGAATGATTCCCTTGGGACTGTGGAACAAGGACCTGGGACCATTTCTCACCACTCACTTTTTTATAGCCATTTTGTCCCCAGTGCAGACATGGCATAGTTCTAAAGTAAAATATAACACCTAGACTTTGGTGAAAAGAGTCCTTTTTGTTTTTGTTTATATTGCTATTCATAAGACATAAAGTTAGTTATGATTATAGCAAAAGCCAGGAATTCAGTAGAAAAATGCAGCCTATTTTGATTTCAGAGTTGCTTCTTTCTGGAAGTCTGGGCCAAGGCTCTAGGAGTTTTGTGATGACACTGCCATTTCCAGAAAGTTCCTTCCTCATTTTGTCTAGCTGGCAAGTGTCTGTCTCATCTTTCTGAAGCTTGCATCAAAGTGTCCTTTCTGAAACTATCTCTGATGTTGCCATTATTCTTGAGTCAAACTTCTCTCCTAGTACCTGCCACATTTTGTGCACATTTTCATTTATTGAACTTTTTCTCCTACTATGTGTGTGCTGAGATTCAGATTTAGTTTATATTTATGTTGGGTCTCATGGTACCAGTGAAGGGGACCTGGCGTATGGTAGATGACAAAGGAATATTCTTCTGGAATCCCTTGTACTTGTATCTTGGAGGAAAAACAATGTAATTTTTTTTTCCCCCTCTGAGCTTTGACAAATGACTTGTAAGGAAAATCTGACTTTCTGTAATCCAGATGAGACCCCAAACCAATATAATGATTAGATTCCACACCTGCCCTACTAAGATAGAATTTACCTCCAACTCTTCTTTCTTCTCACAGATAATCCAAAATGCATATAAATGTTTTCTTTATCCAATAAACATTTATGTGAAGCCGCCATTTGAGATAAAAAGGAATTATAGGGTCATTATGGCAATCACTCCAAAAACTTGTCAAGCAGCTGAAAACTTTTGCCTGATTTTTATAACATAATATTTCTGGAAAAATATTCCCACTTCTGAAATAGAGAGGAGGAGCCTATACTCTACAAAAATGTGATTTCCAAACAAAAAGATAGTTCTTGTATATACATTCCATAGAAGAGACTGAAGAAAAATGCATGGTGTTCTCCTTTCCTATGTATTTGTCTACTGGAAGGAAGGGCAGCTCTTGAGAATTGAAAACTGAACACTAAGGAGAATCACAAGTTGGAGGCTAGTCTCAGCAACTCAGCGAGACACTGTCTCAAAAACAAAACAAAACAAAACAAAACAAAAAACAAAAAAGAAAAGCAAACAAAAAACAAATTAAAAAAGGACTGGGGATGTATCTCAGTGGTAAATCACTCCTGGATTCAATCTCCAGTATTTAAAAAAAAAAAAAAGTTAAAGGACAAGATTTGGTTACTTCTTGGTCTGTTTTTTGTGGTTTAAAATCAAATGAAGAGTGGGAGAGGCAATTTAGTTTTCTAAAGTTGCATTAGTCAAAAATTTATAAGAATAGGAAGAAACTCAAAAGGTCAAGAATCATGTTGAAAGCTATCCTTTTAATCCTCCCTTTAATAAGACTTGGTGAAATTCTAAGACTTCCATTCATAAGAAAATTGGGTGATTCTAATATCATATGATAGATGTCCTCATTGCAATTTTTGTGACTTCATTCTTTGGCATGTCTCATCTCCCTCCTCTGGCCCTTCATCTGCCATTTTTCCTCTTCTATACTTTTTTTTTTTTTTTTTAACCTGCCACTAATCTGATTCTCCAAGGCTTTTCTCAAAATCTAAATTACATTTAAAATATTCCAAAACACTATTTTGCACTCCACCTCAAAAAGTCTTGTAAAGTGTGTGATGCTATAATGGGGGAAAATACCCCTGCTGATTTTAGTTTTCAATTAATACAATATTCAAGCACAAGACAATACCAATTTGTGCCTTGGTAGCTGTGGGTCATGTATTGGGCCTGCAGTTTTCTAATATCCTTGGCAATTGCTTTTTGGGAAATCCCTTTCATTATGGAGTACATATTAATATTATAGAAGTCATAAGAATCCCAATGATAATATGTACCTATAGTAGTCACCAAAAACCAATAAGTAGGTGGTAAGAAACCACAAGAAGTGAACAAAAGGATGTGCTTGGTGTTTGGTGAATATTTCCATACAATAAGCAAATGGCTTGAGGTGACCAAAGAAAAACCGGAAATAATTTTAAATAGTTACCTACCGTTTCAGTTACCTGATTTGTTCACTTTTTTTTTTTAAAATCAGGGTTCCTTCAACATTAGAGGATGAAACTTTTTCAATGCTTTCCCAACCATCCCCAAAATAAAGTTAGATAAGTAGCTGTAGTATCTACCTTAAAATATTAATCAAGGAGAAAGTGATATAAAATTCATGTCTGATTTAAAAGGAATACTGTAATTTACAAAGACGCCTCTGGTAAAGAGGCATCAGGAACAGAATGGAAAAGGCAAAATAAGGAAATTAAAATCATGATGATTTTTCCACCCTCCTGCAGGGAGTTTAAATTGTTTGGGGGAAGGCGGGCAGTGGGAATGTCAAAATCCACCATGTTGAACTTTTTCTGTACCTTCTCTGTGAGAATTGAATCACTGTCTCACCACCAGCTGAGGCTGGAATTGATATTAGCAAGACTGACTGCTTGTACAAATCTCATTAGGGTCTGCTGATGGCCCTAGTGTCTTCTGTATCTTTCCCCAACCAATGCTGATTTCATTTCAAGCCATTTGCTTTGGATAAGGATGACAAAAGGCAGCAATTGAAAAACAACAGCAAAACTCTGAAATGACTACCACAGGCAATGGAGCAGTTGCAAAGAAAAGAACCGCAAACCAAAGCAGTAACTTACGGTAGCTACTTTCGCTATCGCTGGCATTAGAAGAAACATGTTCTGCAAGAACAGCACAGCAAATTAAAGAGATACCAAGCATTGGAATGCAGCCAGAAAGGAAAGAAATACACGCATGCAAGGCTACTAGAAATGTGAGCAAAAGGCAAGTCAAAGGCTGCAGAGTAGATTGCATTAAGAAAATTCAGGTAAGATAAAGAAGATGAAAACTTTATCGCCATTTTACTGGAAACTGCTGCTTAATTGCTGTTTCCTCCTTTTAGCAAACAAGTATCTTTAATTGAAAAATAAATGTCAACCCAGGCAATTTTCTTTTTATAAATACTATGACCGATTCCTATAGCTGAATTTCCAGATTCATATTACAATGGCCAATGTGTCTCAACTGAATAGTTCCTTAAGTATAAATCCAGGAGCTTCAAGTATTCAGGCATGGTTTTCTTGCAGGTTTTCTGTTTCTCGATTTGGGCCTTTAATTATTCTCTAGGAACACTTAATTTCAAATCACCAATTGGTCCCTGGAATCCCTTGAATTTTATTTCTACTTAAATAGTTCATAAGCTAATTCTCAGGCTGAAAGGGAGGCCTGAAGATCTTTCCTGTTTTAGTGAGTGAATAGAAAATCTTGAAAGAAACAAGTCATTTTATGAATTGGTTCAATATTTTCTTTTTTTTTCTTTTTTTTTTTTTTTTATTAAGAGCTTTGCCTGAATAGCTATTGAATTTTGTGGGAATGGAATAGGCAGACATTAAGTGGCTTGATGCTCAGCGTGGTTCTAGCATGAGGTCGGTCATTAATTCATTCTAAAAGATGTGGTTGAAGAGTGACACTCCAAATTGTTTTTTCATATAAACACAGCTTAGCTAACACAGAAGGGATGTGTGGACTGGTTACATGCCAGAATTGGCACTTTTGTTTCTGAAGTCATTTGCTTTCATCTGTACTGTTTAAGTTACAGATGATCAATTCATCAACATTTCTGTATATTACTTTAGTTAAGTCGAGTATATATGAGACTATTTGATTTCTGAAGCCCATTGGTAATAACTTCATTTTTTAAAAAATGTTGACATGTATAATTTTAGAAAAACTATAGCATTATCTTCTAATAGTGAAAAAGCACTTTAAAATGCTTTGGTATTATACATTCTTGCCAGTTAAATGGACTTGTTTTGCAGCATGAAACTCATGAAAACTGAAGTATGAGTTAAATTTACATAAATCTTTTCTCTTTTTAATACAAAGAGAAAGGTCTATGATAAGAACTGCATTGCTAGTTGGGCATACATGTTCTAAGTGCAAAGGGGCACTGGGAAAGAAGTGTGAATTAATCTGTGCAAGTCTGTTTTCTATCACTGAAAGACTGTGAAGACACGTACCCAACAATGGTGTATTTTCATGGGCATTATTATCTTAAATACCTTGAATTGGGATTATGGAGATTTTTAGTGATGCTCATTATTAATAGTATATGAAAATACATTTTTCCCCCCCCAAATTGAAAATTTATGAATTCTCTTTGGTGGTACTTGATATTATGGAGATAACATTGAAAGCAATATTTGAATTTCACCCACTGATTCAAGAAAAATTTCACATCATATTCTTGTAGTGTCTCAAAGATAAAGTTTTCATCTTTAAAGAGATCAGTACTCCTGATCAGATATTGTTTTCTATGTATACATATCTAAAAACCACTCCAAATAAACAACTTGAAGTATGAAATGTATCATTATGTGGAGTTATGTAAACAACCCTTGAAAACAATGTCCAACTCAATGCTATTGTTTTATAAAATGACATGAAGAACTTATAAAAATATTGCCCATAATTGTCAAATAAAATTGAACATGTGATATAATTGCAAAAGACACAAAATTCTGTTCTTATTTCATTGGTGCCTATACAATAGGATTAGTATTAAAGAAAGAAAAATCATAGTATATTGCTACATGGGAAAATTAGTTTTAATTGCTAAATGCAATAAGACACAGACTGAAAACATGAATAACTAGAATGTAAAGGTCTAATACATATTATTTTTTCGTTCTATACTACAATAGACTTGATTATATAATGCAGCTAATTAATCACTGATAGAAAAAGATATTAATACATATCTAAAACTTTATCATACAAACGTTTCAAGCAGGATCACTGCAAGTCAGAAAAGATCAAAGTTAATGACAAAGAATTATTCATGAAAGATCAAATAGCTTAATGTTTATTTTTCAAGAATGCATGTTCCTTTTGACTACAAAGTAGCTCCTTTACTAGTAGCAAAGTACAATTCAATTATGAAATTTGGCAAGGTAATCAAATATTTCCATGTGAAAAGGCAGAAGAAAGAACATAAAGTATATTTCTACTTTGCTGTTCTAGAACATTTAGCTCACCCTTTCTTCCAACATGGTTCCTTGCTCTTGGGAAGAATTAGGCAGCAGAGCAAGTGATGCTATAGGGAGCATCAGGACCATGTTGGCCATATCACATGGTCAGAAAGGGAAGGAGTTAACTGCAACAGAAGTTAGAGTGCCTGACACACTTTGCTTTTAAATGCTGACATGCAGAACAAAACGATTGGAAATTATTTTGTAGGAGCATTCACAGCTAGGTAACAAATAAAACTCGTATCTTGTGCATGCTAGGAGTGAAAGGCCCTCAAGAAAAGGAACGAAAGCCAAACTCAAAAGGAAAGGAAAAGAAAAGAAAAGTTACAGTGACCATTCCTGGAAACTTACTCAGAGTCTTTGTTCCATAACCGTCGTCACCTAATCCGGGGATGTCCTGCATGGAAGTCCCCAGAGAGAGCAATGAGAGAGGAAGAACAGCCACGGAAGAGGAAGGAAGAAGTCAGTGGAGTTGAAATGGATACTACCATGACAGACCGTGTTGCCTAAACAATCTGGATCCCACTCTGTGCTTTCAAAACAAACTTTTACCCCCGACTCCCTGGGCTGAGACTTAAGAAAGGAATTTCTAATTTGGAAAGCAACTCCAAAGGTATAAGCAGAAGACTGAAAATGTAAAAAGAGAGAGAAAAGAAAGATTTGGCAAATGCAATCTGTCAACATTGCCACAGAAATCCGCCTCTCAGAGGAATGATCCCCTCCATGTTTCATGTCAAATTCTGAGACTTGGTGTCCACCAACACAATCTCACTGCGGAGCAGGTGTTTAATATTTGCTGGGAGGGAAAGAGTGAGCAAATATGCCAGAATCAACAAAGGTAAGTTAACTGCTCCCAGTTAGTGAGCATTTCAAAAAGTATATATGCGGCAATGGAATCCAGTATTTCTGCCCAGAAAGGAAATCTGTCTCAAGCCCTTACATGAGAGAAAAGGCCAACCAGACCCATTCCTGGTCAAAAGATAAATGCTGGTTAGATGGGAAGTCCCAGCTTCCACATCTCCCCAGCCAAAGCATTCTCCAAAGAAGAGCCACATGAAGGGAAGGATCCAGACTGCAGTCAAACACTGGTCACAGTAGTAAGACCTGACCTGCCTGCCTGCTGTGTTGTTTGCCTAGGCGTGTGGCGTGGGAGAGCCTACATCATGCGTGTTGCCCGTGAAGGATTTTTTTTTCTCTTGTGTTGCATGTGACATTATCTTGGAGAATCTACTTACGTTCAGGATCACTGGTTTCCTGCTCACTCTGCTCCTTGTTCTTGTAGAATGGGAATTTTCGTGAAAAGATGAAGCTCTTTTTACGCTTGTCATTGAATGACTGTGAAGGAGAAAAGGCATGGGGCAAAAACAGGGGACGTCTAATTGTTGTCACACTCATGCTGACAAAACAACTAGTTTGTAAAAGCAGAGAGAGCTGTAGTGACGCAAGTGGATATTCCACAGAGGTGCCATAGTGTTCTAAAGGCAGATTTTCTTTTCGAGGAGTGTAAATTCTGAATGATGACACCTTGGAAAAGTCGCCTCATCATCAAAAGACTGCTCAGAGATAAATGGTGATGGAGGGAGAGAGTATTAAACTGGAAGACCCAGAGTCTTTGGCTCTGTATCTTGCTAGTCCATCACCTCTGAGAAGTAACTGAATCTCTCTGAACCTCAGTATCTTCATCTGAAAAATGAAGATAATGATAGTAGCTCCTAGAATGTGAGACTTGCCCGAGACAATATAAACAAAGACAGAAATGCAAATGGCATCTTACCATCAGGTAGAAAAGACTATTAGAGAAACTAGTTTTCTTCTCTGTCTAGTTATTCTTTTAAAATAAAACTTGAATTACCTCAACTTGAATTTAATTGAAGGTATGCAGAGAAGTATGTAGATTTATGATATATACCAATTATAGTCTCACACACAGATATATGATAATTATAACATTTTTATTCAAATGATAATTTAAAGATAATTTAAGGAGCCAGAGCACAAAGAGGTTGATTCCTATGTCAATATCACAGAGCTATTTGGTGACAGTCAGGAGACAGTCAACCAAAAGCTGTTAAAATTGCTGCTAAATTGGCATTAACTTGATATTCACTCAGCCAAGGGGAAGTGACAGTCACTCATCTATATTCCAATAAGATAAAAATAATGTAAGAATGACTGTCTTTTAATGTGTAAACTCCTCCATTAGCTTAAATGAGGTCAAGTTAAAAATAATACATATATACATAATATTAAAATTATTCATTCAAGTGACTATCTTTTAGTCACCTAAAAGACTTAAGAAAATTCCATTTATTCCACCATTGCTGATATTTTTCTGAATGCTTTGAGTTCTTCTTTGGGGAAATGTGTCCACAATTATTTTTCAAGCTATAGGCCATGCAAGTCTTATTAATTTTATATTCATATGTCATTTAAAAATGTTTCACCAGCTTGATTACCATCCTGATTTGATTGATTTGGTACTGAGAGTCTATTCACTTCTTTAAAAAGTTAAAACCACTTCCTGCACAGGTTTTAAAATCAATGTGCTTATGACTCTAAAGGTACTCTGTAAAGTGCATTTAAAAAGTGTCAGTGCAGTAGCAATGGCAGCTGGGGGAAAAATACAGAGCAAGCAAGGTGACCACTTGGACGGAAAGAGCCGTGCTTGGATATTTGTACTTTCTCCCATTGGTGGGATACTTGTCATGTGCTCTTTAGATCTTGAGAAGCTTGACAAAATTGTGCAAATGACTTACTCTCTTTGTGTACTCATGCACTCCTATATCAAATATCCATTTTGGTAATCATGTTCATTTAGGAAACATTAAATACTAAATAAAACGTTAGTGCTGTCACTTGGTAAGTTATCTGTTACATTTTAGGTACTAGCAACTTTTGCCAAAGTCAACTGAGCTTCATTGTATGTCACATTAAGAAGGTTTAATGAAAAACAATAAAATATTTAATAATTTATGAAATCGGGACAAATTTTATACTTCATGGAAAGAACAAATACATTCTTAGAAAAGTTACTTCAGAAGTTATTACTCTATTGACAGCACCTGTGTTCAGTATAGTTTTATCATAATTTGTAATTGAAGATTAGTATTCAAAGACAAGGTTGGGAACAGTCCCCAAATTTTCCTAGGTAAGAATGATAAACTTTAAAGGAATATTAAATATTCTTGCATCACTACAGTTTCATGCCACTTTTACATTTCAAGCATATTTAAACTTCAGTAACTGAAAATAAAAGAAAAAATATGTAAGTAATGGTATGTGATATTTGCAAGGCATGTTAGACATTTATCTTCAACAGTACAGATGACTCTTCATGCAAAAATTATGAATTTTCATGCAAATACAAAACAATGCCAAGAGGAGGAAAGCCTGGGGTGATAACATACAAACAGATGGATAAAGTAGAGGCCATTGGGGCTTAAAAATGGGACTGCATGCAAACCGTATTAAATTGTCTAAAGGGTCAAAGGAAAATGAAACAGTGTTGTCTGTGATTAATTCTTTCATGTTTCAAAGCAAGGAATGTAACGTGTTAACATTTCCCAAGTATGAAAATGTTGTGTATTATGAGTTATCTGATTGGGACATAATACTTAGCACCACACTTTTTAAGAGAATAGAAAGTACATAATACCTCAGAAATTATCTAACTTAGTCTTATTAGCAAATGCCATTTTGCATCAGAATTAAAGAGAAGGTAACGGAATTATTTGGGTTACATTTCCTCATATTTATGGACACAAAACCAGTTGACACAATTTCAGCTCACACAGATTTAAAAAGTCATTGTTTGGGGTCTTAAAACATTTCAACTATAAAAGACTGCATGTGGTTTATAAGCTCTAATACTATTCTTTATTTTTATTAGACAGGTGTAAGACCATTATATAAGTGTTTTGCTGCTGCAGTTTGTTTTTTAATATAGAAAGGAAAATTTGTTACAAGAGTGCTAGGTGAAAGTAATAAATCAGCAAGCACTTTTGCTATTTATAGAACACATGATTCTAAAGTAACTGAAGGCCAGTTTACAGCTTTATTCTTAATCATACTTGATCAATGCTAGTCTTCCTACACTACAATATCTTCAATCATACTTCATTTCTTTCATGGCAGAAAATGTCTTTGAATAGAGACTTCAAAAATACTAATTAAATGTATGTAAATTGGCATATCTCCGAATTCTTCTTTGGAATTTGACCTGAATTACTGTGTTCTTATGAATTAAAGTGATAAAACAACCCCTAACACTTATTGAGCACTTATGTGTGAAGCTTGGTTCTAAAAGCTCTATATCTGCTAATTTCATGAATTTTCATACTTGCCCAGAGTCACACAGATAGTAAGCAGTGAAGTCAGAAATTGAATTTGCCAATATTCCTGGTTGCAAATATTATTGTTCTTATGAGTGCAAGACATTTCTGAAAACTTAACCTGATTCAAGTTTATAATTAAAATTATTAGCATTTAAGTGATAATGCAATCTGTCTAAATCTAAAGCTTCACTGCTTGGAGATTACTTAAGCTATCAGGTGCTATCAGATTCAATGATGTCTTTTGGCTATCCTGCTACAATTTTTTGGATACCTATTCACATATTTGAAGGCTTTATCACATTTTTTTATTCTTATGATAATGAGAAAAAAAAAAAAGAATTTCAGTGGGACAGGCCATGCATGGCAATTTAAAGAAAATTGCATGTGACAGGCAAATCTATCGCGAAGAGTGGATTGGTGGTTGCTTAACGCTGGGGTACAGGGAGCAGAGAGTGAAAAGTGACAGCTAGTGGGAATGGGGTTTCTTTTAGGGGAGATAAAAATGTTCTAAAATTAGGTTGTGGTGATGGTTGTATAATCCTATGAATGTGCTGAAGCACACTAGATTGTATACCTCGAGGGGTGAACTGTATCCTATGTGAATTACATCTCAATAACTCGGTTCTAAGAAAAAGAACCCCTCCCCAACCCCACACCACAAGATGAAAGGAAACAATGAGTAGATTTCTCATTTTATTTGATGTGAATATTTTAAAATCTTTAATTGGATGAGTAGAAACCACCCTTCCCAACCCTTGACATCGGGCAGATATGTCTTTTGTTTATCTGATTGTTTTTTCTCAGTTAAATGAATACCTTTCATGTTGTGACAGACATTAGAATACCCATATCAGGAATCAGCGCCCTATCACTGTCACTCAGAAACTGCCAGTTGTTAGGTCAAATAGCATGAAATCGCCCAGCCTGACACCGAGATGTAAGGCGTTGGTGAGATGATTTCAGATAAAATGCATGCTCCATGAAGAAAGAAAACGAAACAAAAACAACCACTCTTTCTCCCAGTAAAACTCCACACTTTTAAGGACACATGAATGAATCTTGACATATTTTTATCCTTTCATCCAGAAAACTTCAAAACTAGGAACGTGATCAGTTTTTCTTCTCATCAGGCTGTCCTAATTTCTCAAGCTTCAAGTGTTTCATAGTTCTAAATGTCACCATTGTGATAATGTTCTCTAGGTGGAATTTGGATTTGAATTTATATTGAGCTCAGATACACCTTTTCTGCAGCTGCCTTATTTTATTTTTTATAAAGACTTTTTTCCATTTAATTGTGTTCCCTTGGGCTACCACTATAAATTTTACTATAAATTTGAGCTACCACCTTGTATCACACATACCTTATTTTCATACACATGCGAAGAGTTTTAAAACAAGAGCTAGGCACAATGGCATAGGCCTGTAACCCCAGTGGCTCTGGAGGCTGAGGCAGGAGGATCCTGAGTTCAAAGCCAAACTCAGCACCTTAGAGAGGCCCTAAGCAACTCAGGGAGACCCTATCTTTAAATAAAGTACAAAATGGACTAGACGACTCAGTGGTTAAACACTGGGTTCAGTCCCTAGTACCCAAAACAACAACAACAAAAACCAAAACAAAACCACAAGAGATGTCAAAAAGTAATAATATGACGAAAGTTCTACTTGTACCAAAAACAAGAAAACAACACAGAGTATAATAGATAAGAAGTACAGAGAAATCAGATCCATTATGACTATCATCAGTGGCCTTGTGGTGATAGCAAATAGTTTATTATTTAGGGGTCTGATCTTCTTTGATCTCAAAGGATAAAATTCAACTTAAAATTGTTTGCTTATAAAGGATTCAAAAATTATAGGATCCAACCATTCTAAAAAGGTTCTGAAAAATGGAATCCCAGGTGTCTCCTGTTCCTGTTTTTAATTATCCTATTTATATTATTTCTGGGACTGGTTATGCTAGATAAAAGCTTATTACTTAGCAGTCCAAGTTGAGGAGCTTAATGCCAGTTGAAGAGATGAGGTAGCTAAGAGGCTCTTACCAAGAGCGAGCCTGGAATCGTAAAGTTGTTGCTGAATCTTATGCTGGAATTAATGGTCACTCAGATGCACAGCAGTCCTTAATTTTGAGGTACAAGACATCTATATCTGAGATAGCATATCTATTCCTTCCAAGCAAATGTGAACCTGCTCTCCCTCATCCTCCAGCCTACCCTAAACTACTACTTGCATTTGTTTCCCTTTATAGCAATACAACTCAAAAACCATTCTTCTGTCTCCTTTCTTTGAATATACTTGAATCACACTACAAATGCTGTGATATCACATACACTAGAGGTCAGTGAACTGTGGCTCAAAGGCCAGTCCAGCTCACTACATGAATTTGTAAATAAAGTTGTATTGGAGCACAATCAGGCCCATTCTGTATGTGCAGTCTACAGCTGTTTTAGGGCCACAATAGCATTACTGAGTAGTTGAACAAAGCTCATCTCGCCCAAAACAAAGTCTAAATCCTTTGTAACTGCCCCTTTCAGAAAAAGTTTTCTGACTACTGACATGCACTGCTTTACCTAGGGTCACCAATGAACTCTGGGATGTTTAATTCAACATTTATTCTTAGGTCTGACTTTACTCTAATTTTGATCTATCTATTAGACATAATCAGATATTCAAACAATAACTTCCTAAATAAGAAGAAGAAGAAGAAAAAAAATGCACCATTACTTTTGTTGTTCTTTGTGGAGGAGGAGGTGAGCGCTGAGCACCTCCATTCTACCATCTTGATCTCTCTTATACTTTAAATTAAACACCTATATTCTTCTAAACACAGCAGAGACACCATTCTTTAAAAACTGATGTTTTGGAATCAATGTCATGCTCCCAGCCCAGGAAGGCAGAAATTGTAGGCTTGTTAGGATCCACAAGGACACTACCTAGGTTGGGATATTTCTCCCTGAAACATTGCCTCCTTGAACTCTGTTACACCTCTAAATTTTCACTGTCCTATTAACCCAGGAAGCCACTCATCTAGAGTCTCTTTTGATAGATCTTTCTCATCTTTTCAGTCTTTAAAGTTCAGAGCCCTGAGCTCAATCCTTGGTTCTTTCGTTCGTCCCTCTTCTCTCCCCACATTCCCTTCTGAGGCTATCTCACATGCCGATGACTTGATTATACCCAAGTTTATCTCCAGTTTGGAATTTCCCCCTTAACTCCAGACTCAATTACCCAACTGCCTACTAGTATCTCTATCTAGATGCCTTATCAACAGCCCTCAAAACAAATACTTGGTTTTCTTCCCATACCCCACAAACAAAGCAAACAACAACAAAAATAACAACCTGTAACTCTTCTAGTTACCCAGGTTGAGTATGTGTAGTGGTACTTGAATCTATATTTTTCTTACTACCTATATCCAGTCTACTCGTAAGTCATGTTCTCAGATTCAAAATACATCTCTTCTATCTTCACCATTACTTCTCTAGTTCAAGTCACCACAATACCTTGCCTGGAATTATACTGACCTCCAGCTGGCATTCCTACTTCCAACCTATTTCTGCTATAATCTATTGTCCTTACAGCAACCAGGATGATCTTTTAAAAATTATAATTTAGACCATGTCACTCTGTTCAAAAGCCTCCAGTGGTTTCTGTCTCATTCAGAATAAAATCTAAAATCTATACCATGGTCTACAAGGCTCTCCATAATCTGGCTTTTAGCTACCGTTTTGATATCACTTGCTACCATGACTTCTTTGTCTCTCTATGCTGCTGCCACACTGGTCTTGTTGGTTTTCTTCGAATGCTCTAGCACCAAATCGTTTTAGAGATGTTGCCTTAAATAAGTCCTACAGATGACCTGGAGTACCTGGGCTTCCTGACTGTCAGCTCAAGATCGTCTTATGGTTATTCCTATCCCAACATAGGTAGTGTCCTTGTGGATCCTAACAAGCCTACAATTTCTGCCTTCCTGGGCTGGGAGCATGACATTGATTCCAAAACATCAGTTTTTAAAGAATGGTGTCTTCGCTGTATTTAGAAGAATATAGGCATTTAATTTAAAGTATAAGAGAGATCAAGATGGTGGAATAGAGGTGCTCAGCGCTCACCTCCTCCTCCACAAAGAACAACAAAAGTAATGGTGCATTTTTCTTCTTCTTATTATTTTTGAGGTGAGTAATTGTTGTAGAACATTGAAAATCAACAAAAGAGACTGGAACTTTGTAAGATTCCAAGACCATGAACAATAGCATAGAAAGAGAACAAAGTATTCTAGCATCTATCACCCTAGCTCTACAACCAGGGGAGAAAGAAGAAGAGTCTCCCCTCTCAGGGATGAGGGTAAAAGAGTCCCAGAAAACTCTTCTCAGTGTGGATGCTGGCAATCCTAGCTACTGGAAAGCTTCACTATACTCAAAGGATGGTAACCCATTTAGATAAGCAAACTGAAATCCGAACAGTAGCCTTGCTTTGGAGAGGATCCTACATCTTCTCCAGGTGAGCACCGGGGTACTGTGGAAAGAAACCATCTTTAGAAGGAAGTTACTGTTTGAACTTAAGAAATCCATGGATATTCCCATCTCGGGACTCCACAGACATTCTACTACATTTATTTGGGTGGTAGCTGCCTTGTGTACCCAACTTGTCCCAGCAAACTGACTGCGATCCATACCTTCTGGTGTCCTGCAGTATGGGGGATAGGTGTTGTGACACAGGGGAATGTGTCATCCTTGAGAGTGAGGGAATCAGGGCCTGTCCTCTGAGACCAAGGTTGTGGCCAGCAGCAAATGGATTTGCACTAGTCCCTAAGTCCTCCACTGGGCACAAGTGAGTGTGTGCCTTCAGTCCTGGCACTGCACGGTGCTCAGCTGCCTTTACTGATGGTGGGAGAACACTGTGGTTCATGCTGCTACTCTGTCCACAGGGACATGCTGAAGGGATTTTCCATGACTCTGGCTGTTTCCCTGCCCATGGGTGTGTTCTATAGCTGAAGGACTGGGGAGGGGAGCAGAGAGGTCCCAGTTTCAGCCATCACCCCACCTCTGGGTGCCAATGGTCAAAGAGTGCCAAGAGGAACTTTTCCCAGCAACAGTCGCAGCCTTGTTCCCAGGTGTGCACTGTCACTGACAGAAAGGAACACCATCATCCTGGCTACTGCCCCACTTCTGCACCTTCCCTTTCTGACCACATGCTGCTATCAGGACTTGGTGTAACCACAATAGGCTAGTAGTTCCTACCAATGCCTTCCCCCGTGCAGTTTCTGGTGACTGATAAAGGGACAATGCTTCAGGCCCCTCACCACTGTAGGGTTTCCCTGTGCCAGTCAAAGACTCTTGCTAGTAGCAAAGCTAGTATCAACAGTGAACAAAGAAATCCAGATTACCCGACAGGGGTCACCACTCCCACAGTGGGAGTAGCCGAACAGCACGTACATCCACAGCTATCTGTATTACATCTGTCTGAAATGCTAGAATATTCCCATTCTTGCATAGCTTGTAGAGACAGTGGTTCTCTCTGACTTTGCCATGGTGTACTCTTTGCCTAAAGTCATTAATAACAGACAAATAAAATATAGGGAGACTATATTCTGCTGCCCAGCTAGAATCGAAGCCAGCATTGCATAACAAACCAATACCTCAAGACACATCTTCAGGAGAAAGCTGCTTACCAAGACTGTTGCCCTATGAAAGTGGTAAGGATACCTGATACACCAGATGTGCAAATTTCAACATGGAAGATCAAAAATATGAAGAATAAGAAAAATAAAAAACAAGGTAATATATCTCCAAAAGAATTTAAAAGGATGATCATAAAGAGTTAATGAGGGGTTGGGGTTGTGGCTTAGTGGTAGAGGGCTTGCCTAGCACATGTAAGGCACTGGGTTTGATCCTCAGCAACACATACAAAATAAACAAATAAAGGTATTGTGTCCATTTATAACTAAAAATATTAAAAAGAAGGCTCTTTCTTAAAAAAAGAGTCAATGAGATCCAGGGGAACACAGATAATCAGTTAAATTAAATGGAATTAGGAAGACACTGAAGGATATAAATGAGATATTTAACAAGGAAATGTTTTGAAAAAGAACCAAATGGAAATCTTGGAAATAAAGAGCTCAATAAATCAAATAAAAGTGAAGTTGAAAGCCTCAATAAAGGACTAGATCTAGTGGAAGAAAGAGTATCTGAACTTGAAGACAAGTCACTTAAAATATCCCAGTCAGAACAAAATAAAAAAATAATAACACCAGAGGACACCATTCAAGATCTTTGAACACCATTACATGAACAAATTAATGCAGTCTGTAAAAATAAACAAGAAAAGTTAGTCGCATAAAAAACTTATATAGTAAAACAATAGCAGAAAACTTCCCTATTATTGACCAGAAAAGATCTTCACTATAGCACAACATAGTCAGACTGTCAGAAGTAAAAGACTAGGGGATGGGGATGTGACTCAATGGTAGAGTGCTTGCCTTACCAAGCATGTGGCTGGCCCTAGGTTCCACCCAGAATCACAAAAGGAAAAAAA
The DNA here is from genome assembly GCF_902686455.1 of Sciurus vulgaris. Lineage (NCBI taxonomy): Eukaryota > Metazoa > Chordata > Mammalia > Rodentia > Sciuridae > Sciurus > Sciurus vulgaris. Next base: position 80,828,084 of record NC_136472.1, read on the forward strand.
AAAAAAAAAAAAAAAAAAGAAAGGATAAGCCCTAAAACCTGTGAGAGAAAATTACAAAGTCACATTTAAGGGTTCTCTTAAATTATAACTGGCAAGGCAGTTATAATGAGGTAAAAATAAATGAGGCAGAATGAGGTAGAAATTAAGTCCTGCCAAGGCAAGCAAAAACTAAGGGAATTTAGACCACCAAACTAGCCTTACAAAAAATGAATAAGAAAGTCTTATATGAATAAGTGAAAGCAAGATAACTATCATTATGAAAACATGTGAATATATAGATCCCACTTGAAGAGATAAATGATAGACCTAAGTCCTTACCTACCAATATTAACCTTGAATGCAGACAAAATTTTCCAATTAAAAAATACAGAATTGCAGGATGAATTAAAAAGCAAGACCCAATAATATCTAAGCCTATAAGAAACTCAAATCTCCAGTAAAGACACAAGATTGACACTGAAAGCATAGAATATGATATTCCAAACAGATGGAAACCTAAAGCAAGGAGGAATAGCTATGTTTATTTCTGACGAAACAGACATTAAAGCAAAAATAGTAAGAAGACACAAAATCACTATATGATGGTCAAGGGATGAATTAATCAAGAAGATAAAATGACTGTAATTCTACATGCACCTGATGTTGGAGAACACAATTTTATAAAATAAACACTATTTGACCTAAAGAGAGAGAGAGTGAATTCAATATAATAAAGGTGGATGGTTTCAATGCCCCTCTTTCACCAATCATTAAACAATAAATCAAAAAGGAAATATCAGATTTTAAACTATACTGTTGAGAAAATGGACTTCACAGATGTTCACAGAATAGTCTATCTAACAGTCCAAAATACATTCTTTTCAAGAGCATATGGACTTTCTCTGGAAGAGGCCATATTTTAAACCACAAAATAAGTCTTAAAAATTTTTAAATATAAAATCATATCTTGTATCCATTATGATCACAATGGAATAAAAGTAGATGTTGACAATAAAAAATTAGAAATTACACAAATGCATGGAGACTGAACAATACACTTTTGAACAGTGGCTCACTGAGGAAGTCAGAAGAGAAATTTAAAGATTTCTCAAAACCAATGAAAAATGGAGATGGAGACTCAACATATCAGAATTGTGGGATACAGAAAAGGCAGTAGTCAGATGGAAATTTATAGCAATGAACACCTATGTAAAAAGTAGATTTCAAATAAACAACATAATGATGCACTCCAAGGACTCAGAAAGCAAGAACAAACCAAATCCCAAATTAGTATAGGGAAAGAAGTAACAAAGATTAGAGCAGAAATAAATGAGAGACTACAAGAATAACACAAAACATCAATGAAACAGTTTTTTTTTTTTAAAGATAGAGATTTGATGGATCTTTAACTGGATTAGCCAAGAAAAAGAATACCCAAATAAAATCAAAGCTAAAAAAGGAGATACTATAACCAACATTACAGAAATACAATGATTATGAAAAGCTGTATTTTAACAAACTGGAAAACTGAAGAAATGGACAAATATCTCTGATGAAACTAAAGGCAAAAATTCTCAAAAATACAAGCAAATTGAATTCAACAGCACATCAAAAAGATCATTTACCATGATCAACTTGGTTTCATCACAGGCCTTTGAGGATGGTTCGACACATGGAAATCAGTAAACATAATGTATCACATCAATAAAATGAAGGATCAAAATCATATGATCATCTCAATATGTAAAGACAAAAACATTTGATAAATTCAATATCCTTTCATAATAAAATCCCTGAACAAAAGTATAGAAGGATATACCTCAACATATTAAAGAGGTTACATGTAGATATGACAAACCTCCCGTCAACATCATAGGGAATGAAGTAAAGAGGTAAAGCTGCAAGCATCAGGCATAAGACAAAGTGTCTAATCTCACCACTCTTACTGAATATAACATTTGACATTGTAGCCAGAACGAGGTAAAATAAAGAAAGAAAAGACATACAAATAGGATGTCAAACTACGCTTGTTTGTAGATGATATGATTCTCTATACAGAAAAGTATAAAAACTCCATAAAAAGACTTTTAGAACTGATAAACAATTTCAGTAAAGTAACGATACAAAATCAGCATAGAAAAACCAGTAACTTCTCTGCATACCAATAGTGAATTTGATGAGAAAGAAATTATGAAAGCGATCCTATTCACTGTGGCTACACAAAAAATAAAACACCTAAAAATAAACTTAGCCAAGGAAGTAGAAGACCTCTACAATTAAAATTAGAACACTGAAGAAAAATGCAAAGAAAGCAACAACAAAAAAAGAAAGACTTCCCATATCCATAGATTGAATCAATCTACAGATTCAATGCAATCTCCATCAAAATGCCAATGACATTCTTGATAGAAATAGAAAAAATTCTAAAATTAATATGGAAGCATAAAAGATCCCAAATAGTCAAAAAATAAATAAATAAATAAAGTTGAGCAAAGTTGGAGGCATCACAATACTTAATTTCAAGACAGAGTCAGAGTAGCCTAAACAGTATTGTGTTGGCATAAAAATAGACATATAGACTAATGGAACAGAATAGAGAGCACAGAAATGAACCTGCACACCTATAGCCAACTGAGTCTCAATGAAGGTGCCAAAAACATACACCGAGAAAGGACAGACTATTCAGGACAGCCTTTTCAACAAACGGTGCTGGAGAAACTGGATATCTACATACAGAGAACTGAGATTTGACCCCCTATCTCTCCCTGTACAAAAACCAACTCAAGCTGGGTGCTCCAGTGCATGCCTGTAATCCCAGTAGCTCAGGAGGCTGAGGCAGGAGGATCACAAGTTCAAAGCCAGCCTCAGCGACTTAGGCCCTAAGTAACTTAGCGAGACCCTGTCTCAAAAATTTAAAAAATGGGCTAGGGATGTGGCTCAGTGGGTAAGCATCCCTGGGTTAATGCCTGGTATCAACAAACAAACACACAAACAGAAAAACAACTCAAGATGGTTCAGAAACCTACATGTAAGCCCCAGAACTCTCAAGAGATCAATAAAGAAAGTGTAGTGTATACACACAATGGAGTATTATTCAGTCACCAAGAAAAATGAAATCCTGTCATTTGCAATGAAACGGATGGAACTGGGGAACATTGACCCAAGTGAAATAAGCCAGACACAGAAAGATAATTTCTACCATGGGTCTCCGTCACATGTGAAATTATAAAAAAAAAAAAAAAAAAAAAAAAAGTCAACTGAAAGTAGAATAGAGATTGTAGAGATGGAGAAGTGTGTGGGAACTGGTGGAGAGTGTGGAAAGGGGTATGTTGGATTTGATCAGTGCGTGCTATATGCATATATGAAAATACCACACAGCATCCTGTTAATATGTACAATTAATAGGTAATTAATAAAAACTTACATGAATTTTATTTATTTATTTAGGTGGTGCTGGGTGGGATTGAACCCAGGGCCTTGTGCATGCTAGGCAAGCACTCTACTACTGAGCTACACCTCAGTCCTTAATTATTTATTTATAAAGAAAACAAAATAAATTGTATCGATAATTGTCTTTTAAAAAACACCACTAAATACAACACTACCAAATAGAAGTTTCACATTAGGCGGAAAGTCCAGCGCTATAGTAGAATATTTAATTAAAATCCGTGGGTTTCATTTATGCCTACTCCACCATCCCAGGATCCAGGAGTGGGAGGATCAGCCTTTAGTTCTATTCCCACATTACCACCCCAACAGCATCCTAGTTATTTACCCAGGCTGTTTCTGAAACACTGATTGACTCCATTTTCTGCCAGATGAAAGAACGACCACCATCTTGATGATTGATTTCAGACTTAATTATATATTTTGTATTATTTTTATACAATACTCCCAAATTCGTATAGATTTTTCCAGCCAAAATAAGTGGTTTCTGTAGACCTCACCCCAGACTGCAGATAGGCCAAGTTCACTGTCCTTGCCCCTCTTTGTGGTGCTTCCCTGAGAAGGGAGACTCTGAGGGTTCTGTGGCTAAGTTCCCTGCTGACCAGTGCCTTTATTTGATTCACCATGTTCATTTCAGTCACTAGCTCCTTCCGAAGTGCTCATTTTCCAATATTTTGTATGCACATTTTCTTGCTTTCTCCCACGGTTGGAGAAAATTATCTGCCCATTTACACAAAGACAACCTCCTGCTAAAGGAACCAGTTTTTGAAAGTTGATCATGGTTTCTGACCCATGTACATGATGCACACAGCTCCTGACATTAATTTTGTGGATTTATTACCCGGAGTGGAAAAATATTTGTAAAAAGGAAACCTCAAGGACATCTGCAAGTGTTCCCTGCTCCCTTGATTACTACTAGTCTTACTCTGGATAACACCAATCCTGAGATATGAGAAATGAAATCTAAGACATATACCAGAAATGTCATTGGAGATGAAGCTACTAACATACCAATGGGACAAACCTGTGCGCCAACTATTTCCTGAGAACCTCTTGTTGAATCTATAAGGCTCTCAGGTGGCCTACTATCTTTATTTCTGACAAGGGCATGTTCATGATTTAAGTTCATGTCAGAGAAAATATCCCCTAACCAACAGGTAGACCAAGGGGCTCCAAATTTACTTCTTGAACGTGGGAAGAAGGCATAATGTGTCCAAGTGGCTCCCTGAGATTAAAAATTTCAGGAGTGGGGAGGGGAGGGGAGAAGAAGGAAGGTCAGGAAGAAAGAGGCAGAAGGAGGAGAGAGAAGGAGGAGGAGAAGAAGAAAAAAGAGAAGTCGGGGAGAGAGAGCAAAGCAGGGTGGGAAGCAGAGGGAGAGAGAGTGAGCATGAGTGAGAACACGTAAGAGATTCTAAAACATCCAGGTATGGTGTGATGAAGAACAGAGCTGGGCATTCAGGAGATGCAGTCCCTGGGGGAAGGACTGGGCAGAAGGGTGCTGTTGGAGTTGCCCAGCGTTTTTTGTGTAGTGGATCCAGTTCAGTGTAGCCAGGACTGTTTTGCAAACAGAGATCCTATACCACACAACTCCAGATGTGGAAATGATATCTCCTGAAGCTGGGCAGGGCATAGACTATGTGCAGCTCTATATAGCCCTAGTCAAAGGGGTTTTACTGAAAGGATACTGTAAAATCTCACCAAATCTGAGAAATGGTTGAACAACCAAGCAAGATGGACCACATATAACTAGACCACATGAAGAACTAGACTCAGATCCAAATGTAGTCAAGACTCTTGCACTGTCTCTTGACTCTGTCTCACTGAGTATGTGCTGTGTTCTCTCTTACTATTGACCTGACCTTTCAACATGGTGGCAAACACAGCCACTTCTGACTCCTAAGCTTCCTTTCTTGTTTTTTATACAAGAGACTGAATTTAGCACAAGCTCAAAAATCTCAGGGGCATGATAGGATGAGTAAAGTTAACGATAATTATATATTTTAAAGTAGACAAAATAGAGGATTTTGAATATTCTTATCACAATAATGAATATTGAATGATGGATATGCTTGATTTTATCATTACATAACATATACATGTATTGAAACATTATACAGTGCCTTATTAAAGAGTCATCATGTTAAAAAAAAGTAAAACTCACTTTTAAAATTCTGGGGAAGGTCTCTGATGTGCTCAGACTCTATCAGACGTTCAGGCTGTGTCATCCAGTGATGACAGAGACAACAGTGGGCAGGGTCTATGTGGACATGAAAATCAGTTGGCCACAGTGTATGTGGTATGTGTGGGTGAGGGATATATAGAAAAGAAGAGTCCCAGAAACCAAAAGAACCTGAAAATACCCTGAGTGCCTGCCTTGCCTTTAAATCACTCATCTGCTTTAGAATTCTAGTTGGTCACATCTCATTCTGGACTGCTGCTCCCGCCCTATCCCTATGTCTACCTTGTGGAAGTATTCCTCCTCTCACTCTGAGCTCAAGACCAAGTCCTTTTCTAAGTTATCACAGAACTCAACATGCCTTTATTTACCAGTCCTATAGTACTATAAAGCCAAAGCCACACCCTACCCACTAAAGTGGTTTAACTTAAAAGCTGACGATGCTGTTTGTAATGATGTGCAGGAATTTATCTAATAAACTCTCATTTAAATTTTGGTGAAGGAGAAAACTGGTATAGTCATTTTAATAAATGGTTTGGTATTTTTTTAAATAAAGTTAATGACATAGGAAACATATGACCCTGAAATTCACCCCTAGATATTTATTCTAGAAAGAAACATGTCAAATAAAATTTATTTCAATGTTTGGTATGTAGTTTGTCACCAAATGGTTCATATTTTGGAAACTTCATCCCCAAAGTGGTGGCATTAAGAGGTGAAGGAGCCTGGAGAGAGATATTTGGGTCATCACCCTCAGATGGAATTAATCAGTTCTAATGGAGTAAGTTAGTTCTCATGAAAGTGAGTTATGAAAGAGTAGGTCCAGCTCCTTCCTATTCTTCCTTTTTTTGGGGGGGGGGATGCTGGGGATCGAACCCAGGGCCTTGTGCTTGCAAGGGAAGCACTCTACTGACCGAGCTATCTCCGCAGCCCCCAGCCCCTTCCTATTCTCTGGCTTCATTTCTCACCATGTGATCTCTCCCTCATATACACTTGTGCCATTGTGCTGCCACTTGCCATGAGGTTCTTCCTAGAGCCTAGGTATATAAAAGACTGTTCAGTTTTACTTCAAACTGGAATCAACACTAACATCTGTTTAAATTGATAAACTATGGTATATTCATATAATGGAATACTATACAGTAATAAAAAGAATTGATCTATTAACACAAACATCAGTGTGGAGGAACCTCAAAAGTATTATGCTGAGTGATAGAAGGCAGACACAAAAGAGTATGTATATGTGATTACAATGATAAGAAGTTTGAGGATAAGCAAAACCAGGCTGCGGTGGTTGACTTAAAATCTGGGGAGGAGTTGGGAATTATGACTTATCTATTATCATGGTTATAACTACGACAACTCCCCAAACTAAATTTCTAGCTTAGGTTCCTTTGCACAGGTTGATATGTCTCCTATGTCTCGACCTGGTTGATGGCTATAGAAACCCCTCCCCTTTTTTGTCTATCTCGAGAGTGCCACAACTTCAAGGCTAGGCTTAGGTGTTCCACCCACTGCTGTCACAGCAAATACCACTCATTCTTACTTCTCTTTTGCCATTTAATTTAGGAGCAGGCACCATATCACTTTTGCGTCTGTATATCTGAGATTTAGAGCATGAAAGGTATTCAAAACTGAATGAATGCATGAACTCAATTGGTCAGGGATGATTCCCTTTAGAAGTATGGGATGAAAATTTAGGCAAGGTAAAAAAAATCCCTAAGCCAAAACCAAAATGCAGACATTTGTAAAAAAAAAAAAAAAAAAAAAAAAAAAAAAAAAAGAGAAGTAAGAAGTAAGTGATGGAAAAAAAAGAAGCATATTCACATGAGTAATGTTTCTATTTTATTGCATTTCTCTGTACTTATTATCTCTCAGATTTGTTTTTCTCATGAATTTTATCTCATAATTCTTATGCTTAATGATCTGATTTATTTTTAGCTTCTGTTATTACTAGTAATGAAAATGAAGTGGTTTAGTTATTTGCTTGTATGCATTTCTGTGTAGTATCACATTTTCAGCTCCATCTATTGTCTATGATTCAATTATAGAGAAACTTAAAAGATTTTAGTAGCATACATAACTTCAATAGATTCTACCATCTAATTTTTCTTTTATTACTTTCCCCCTTTTACTGTCTTTCCTAACTAAAAGCATAGCACAAAACAAATGGTAGTATACCTTTTGGGGAAAATTTGAAGGAAACATGGGGGAAAATGTATCCATCATCCTATTCCTTCTTTAACGTTATTGCTTATTCCTTTTCTTTTTTGAGGTGCTGGGGATTGAAATCGCACGTGCTAGGCAAGTACTTTTACCACTGAGCCACATCCCTAGCCTTTGTTTATTAATTTTTAAAAAATATTTTGTTTAAAGTTATAGTGCCTTTATAAACTTAAAAATCTGATTTGTTTACTGTTATAATACATAATAATAAAGTATGATAAGCAATGGCTCTGGGATTTGTTTATATGACCTTTAAAATACTACTTAAGTCTGAGCCTTAACTTTGAATATTTAAATATGATTATGTATAAAAAGGTCTTACGACAGTGTATGACATTTAATAAAGTTCAGTAAGCAGGAATCAATTGTTTTAATGGTATTAGAATCACCTTCCCACATCATTAGAATGTTTTGTTTTGTTTTTGGGTGGTGCTGGGGATTGAACCCGTGGCCTTGTGCATAGGGGGCAAGCACTCTACCAACTGAGCTATATCCCCAGCCCCTTAGAGAGTTTTTGGAAACATCAGTTTTAACGAAGGAATGTGCAATAATGGAATGACACTAGAAAGATATTTGGGAAAATTCTCAAATATTTTGAAATTAAAAAATTCAATTAACCAATGGGTCAAAGGAAGTCACTAGAGAAAAAGAAAATACTTCTAGATGAGTGAGAATGAAAATACAAGATACCAAAATTTATGGGATCCAGTTAAAGCAGTACTTAAGAGGAAAATTTACAGCTATATATGTCTATATTAACAAAGATTTCTCATCCATAATCTAGACTTCTACCTTAAGACACTGAAAACAGAAGACCAAACTAAACCTAAAGCAAGGAGAAAAGATAATAATAAAGAGAAGAGTTTAAATTAATGAAATAGAGAATAAATATAAATCAACAAAACCAAAAGATGATTTTTGAAAAGATGACTGTAATTGATAAAGCTTTAACAAAACTGAAAAAGAAAAAAATATTCATGTTCTAATATTGAGAATGAAAAAAAGGATACTATCACTAACCTTGGAAAAATAAAAAGGATTTTAAGGGAATACTATGGAAAACTATATACCAATAGATTAGATAACTTAAAGAAATTAGACAAATTTCTAGAATGACACAAATTACCAAAAACTCAAGGAAAAAAATAGAAGCTTTCAATAGACCTATGACAAGTAAAGATATTGAATTAGCAATTAAAAAGATATTCACACTGATTCAGTTCCAAATGACTTTACTGATGATCTCTACTAAATATTTAGAAAATAATGAACACCAATTCTCATTACTTTTTCTAAAAGATAGAAAAGCAAACATTTTCCAACTTAATCTGAGTTCAATATTATCCATATGCCGAAACTAGAGAGCTATCACGTGATAAGACTACAAACCAATATATCTTACAACCATAATGACAACATAAAATTTCATCAAGTGAACTTACCACAGTTGTTTTAAACATTCTTATATTGTTTACCTTTTCCTAAGTATTCTGTATTACAATGAGTATAATATTTATTGCACTTTAGATTATTTTCTTGGGATGGATTCCTAGAAGTTTAATTATTGAACTAAAAGTTATGGAGAGTTTAAAAATTGTAACGTATTGCCAGATTGCTTTCCAGTGATCTGCACTAACTGATACATTCACAAGCAACCATTTATTCTTAATTTACAACTGACCCAATGATGTATCCTGATTGCTTTTTCCCCCCTTTCAACATCCCCTGTGGTCTCTTGATCACCTCATTATAATGTAAGTCGTCTATGAAATAACATTTTAAGCCTGTTGGCTCAGAGTAAGATTTATTCAGGAATGTTATAAGAGAACACTGATACATCTTACAACTGGGCCATTTAAACCCTAATTTTAACTATTAAATTCTCTACTTGAAGACTACCTTTTCCAAAGAGGGTTGTCACAAAAATATAAATTTCTATTACCTTTACTTTAAAATCTGAGACTATGAAACAATAAAAATACATAAAAATACTGTATATGTAATTCAGGTATATTCAGACATACTGATATAAGGGGCAAACAATATGTCTGAACATTTCAGGAGAGTTGTATCAGCATTTCTGTAATTAATGGACAAGGAAGGTTCTGATTTCTACCATCACTTATTACTATACTATACCATCACTTATTACCATCACTTATTACTATTTGACTCTTTCAAAATTGTTTCTTTTAAATTTTAATTTTTAGGTGGAAGGAAAGAGGTCGCATCATTCTGGATATAAGGTTTACTTTGACAAGCTCAATCTGGCATGAATTTAAAGTATTCCAGCATGGATGTGAATATGAATTCAAATGGGGAACATGAGAGAAATATCAGAGAATTAAACACCAAAGATGGTATGCTGCACCGTGTTGTCTACCACAGTTGAGTTTCTTCCACAGACATTTTGCCTTACAAACTTAGAACTTTGTATGGTCATTGGATATAGTTTTTAGAAAAAATTGAAATGACTTTCTTCACTTTCACTGAATCTGATGGAACTTTTATGCAATATGGTCAGCTGGGGGGCACTAATTTATTTTATTTATAAATGAATCATGATAAATTATTAATATATAATTATTATTCACTTTATCTATTAATTAATTTATTGAATGCCTACTATTTTCCACCATGTGCCAAACCTTCTGCTGAGCCCTTAGCAATTTGGTTTTCATTTAGATATTCATATTTGGAACTAATACAAGAGATGATAAATTTAGTAGTGATTTCTAAGAACATGTCATTTGCTTTGCCAATTTGTGCATCATCTTCTCAGAAGATTGCCAGGCTTTGTGACTCCAATTAATCGTTTCATAATTCTAAAATTATGTAGCATTTTATCATTGAGACCCTTAATCCTGGCTTATATAACCCATAGAATCTGAAAGCAAAACAAAATTAAGCAAAACCCCTAAACCCTCCATTCCCTACTTTTGCTCACTGTCAAGAGTTTCATTAGTGGGACATGATAGAGTTATTTTTAATAATTAGAAATGGGACTCATGACAGATGTTGGTAATATTGCTAATTCTTAATTTCTATGCTAATTTTTGGTCTGTTTTTATTTTTCCTTTTTCTTTTTTACTTTGACTGTTTTTGCTACAACTCATAAGGTTCTTGTCAAGGTCTATAGGACTAAGCTGGCTGTGGCCATCAACATCCAACTGGCTAGAACAGGTAATAGCAAGAGTTGGCATGAAAAATTATAACCCAAACATGGAAGTCCAACCCACTGACCAGTGCCAGCAAGGAGAGTGGCTTTTAGGAACCAAGGAAGCTAACCGATGTCTACAGAGAGCTCAGAATCAGATCCAGGAGGATGAGGAGTCCTGGGTTTGCAGTGTGACTTATGCACGTCATCTCATATCTGTGGGCCTGTTTCTCTATCTATAAATCATCATGCACAGATCAACTGATGTCTAAGTTTCTTTCATATTTACCATTCTCAAAACCTGAAAGCTCATTCAAGGTCAAGCTAGAAAAATGCCTTTTTACTTTAGCACTATCCAAATGTTTTGATAATTGAGGGAGTTCTTTTATTCCCTTGATTTCCCTCTCAAAATCTAGAGTTTGATAAATTGGCTGATAAAGTCCTATTTTAATGAACTTTAATTAAGTACATATCACAAATACAGGCCCTTCTCTTACTCTTCTGGTCCTTTTGCTCCTCATTACCCAAAGTCATCCAGTTTGGGACTTAAAGAGTTTTATAATGCTCTATTGATACCAGTTTCATGCTTGTCTTCAGCTTAACTCTGTAAAGTATCAGAATCTTGTCTTAAAATTTGTTTTGTTTTGAACTCTCCATAGTACCCCAGAAGAATGCATGAAGTAAAATGGATACCAAGTACTTGGTAATGATAATAGCACTCCTTACGAGTGTTTGTTAATGCTTAGCCACTTGGCAGATACTTCTCTAAGTGCCTTACTTGGACTAGCCATCCTCAGTGCTTTCCACACATCTCTTACTAAGTGGCTACTGATTGTATTCACTTTTTATGTCAAGGTATAAAAATGAGGAGATTGAGAAAAGGTGAATCAATTGCCAAAGGGTTTATACAACTAAGAGTTGTAAGCCAACTTTCATACCCAAGCCGTTGGCTCCAGAGTTGACCCATCACGTAATCCTGTCTTTTCTGTAATCACTTGCAAAGATTCCCAGTCTGCATTCCACTCTGTTCACAGCAGACAGTAACAACAATCATTGCCAAGAAAGTCTCCTGGCAAATTGCTTTCTATGGAATCTTATACCTTATTTCTGAGACAATCTCTGTTGCTTTATTTTTTTCAAAGTGTTTCAAGTAGTGACAGTTCTGTGATGGGCCCCCTGGGGATGGAATGCTATCCATGAATCTGATGTAACATGTTCATCCACGGAGAGCTGAACTGTCCCTTCTCAACCTTCTTTCTCCATTCCTAGAAAAGCCAGTTCTTGGGCAATTCTCCTCTCTTCTGATAACTGCTTACCGAAAGGCCAGTCTTTACTGGCTGTTTTTACATCCCTACCCTAAAGGTGATGTAACCCCTCTGGGGCCAGCAGGGAAGCTGTAACTGATCCACCCTCACCTGTGTGAGGAAAACTCTCACTTAAAATTGATTTCTACCAATTTAAAATCACTGAAAGCTCTATCTTTGCCTGTTTCCACTACTGTCTGCTGACTCACTTCTAAGTTATTCATCTCTCATGGACCTTCTCTTGCTTTCTCCAGGAGCTCTGTCCTAGACAGTTACATCCATTTATTCATATAACAAATATATTAAACCCATTTATAGTCCAGGAACTGTGTGAGGAACTGAGCTACAAGAAACTTAAAGAACCTTGCAATTCAGTGACAGAAAGATTTCTAAGTTACTAATACAAGTTACATGTGACAGCATGTACAAAGTACTAATGGGACATGAAGAACGCAAAATAAATTCCCTTGTGGAGGGAAAGTTAGGCAAACAAGAGGGGAAAGGGGACAGTGCTATTGAAGGACAGTTCATTAGGAGAGGGGGCAAGAGAGGAGGTCCTTCTGCCAGCAAAAGGAATGAGGCAGAGTTCTTGACTGCAGCCTCATAACTCAGAGTGGGTCTTTCCCCTAATTAGAATATAAATTCATTAATAATAATAGCAACCAATATTTATTCATATCATCCTCTGTGCCAATGTCAGTGTTCATCTTGTTAAACTTATTTTGTACTGATGATCTCTTTACACACACCCACACCACACATGTGAAGACACACCTCTGTTATTCCATATATACAACTGAAAAAACTGAAGCTTAGAGAGATGACTTCACTGCCCAGCTGGTAAGTGGTAGAGCTAGGATTCAAATTCAGCTCTGTCAAACTCCAATGCTCGACTTTCACTATTTTGTTTTCTATTTGTACTCTTCCTGGGTCTAGTAGATGCTGTATATTCAGTAGTTGCTTAAGCAATATTGGCTGAGGGAAGAATTGGTTCACAGTTGTCTGTGAGAGGGGAATTGATGTTGTGGCCCACTGCAGGTAGGGCAGGAGCACCCAACGACTTTATTTAATAATATGGTTTGTTTGGATGCAGGCCTGAGTTGTCACGGGGTTAGGCTGGGGTTGTTAGATACTCCCTGGCATTCATTAAGTTAGGGGAATGCACAGGGCTGAGATGAGCCCAGTCCTGGTCAGACAGGTCCATGTGTATTGCTTTTCTTTCAGACACATTTTCTTTTTGAGAGTCTTTGCTAAGCTTAATTCAGATCACTGGTTGCATGACCTTGGGCTAATTATTTTGTCTTTTGAGGGTTTATTTTTCCTCATGTGCATTATGAATTTAATAATAATATCTCCTTCACATTATTATAATGTTATTATAATTATTACCACCCACTTGTAATACATGGGGCTTATTGGTAACTTGCTCAAAGTCATAAATTTAGAGAACAAGAGTGTCCTAGCTGGAACTCAGATTTCGCTACACGCAGAGTTTATGTCCTTTCCTCTACTACAGGTTTCTTTCAGAAATGTAGTAGAGGTGAACCATGCAGCTACTCCAGGAGGCAAAGTCCACAGTTTTTCTCTTTACTATGTAATTGTACTACATCCTACAAATGGAAATGCTAATGCTTTCTTTTGTCTAAGTTGATGTATCTTGCTTGCATTCAAGACTGAATCAAGAAATACACTTTGTGAATTAGGATATATGTAACAGATCATGGACAAGGATCTTCTAGGATGGATAGATAGTACACACACACACACACACACACATACACACACACACATCTAGTTAACCAGATAGATATAATAATAGTTTCTACTTTCAATACAAGTTCTCTTCACTATGCTGCTGAAAACTCACCAGACTTATCAGAGGTATCCTGAGCCAAAGAGCAAACTGACAGAGCACTGTTCTGAGGGATCTGAGACCTGGGTATAAGTTTTGGTTCACCTCTTCAGTCACCATGTATTTCCTAAGCTCCCATATTTGGAGGCTCCCCTGGGTACTGGAGTACAGCTGTGAACTGACACAGACAGGATGCTTTGCTTATGGAACTTCCTGTTTAGTGAGGGCAATAAGCAAGTACTGAGGTTCTCAATGCTGTGGATAGTCAAGAGAAACTCTTGACCCTGTCCCCTCCTATCTATGTGAGCTTAGGGAAAATCACTTTCTTTTCCTGAGCTTCAGCTTCCTCTTTGGACAAACGGAGAATTAAGTGAAGTTCCTTTACAACATTCAGAATCAACACCTTGAAGATCTCTCCTCATTCCCTCCCTTCCCTCCTTCCTTCAGAGAGGAGAGGTGCTCAGGTTCACTCTCTTGGATGATGACTCAGCTTCAGAAACTGACAGCTCTTAACCTCCCACTATGAGATGTCAACTTCAGATCCAGAGCACAAAAGGCCATTTGCAGCATTTGTGTCCCAGGAATGATTGGGGGCAAGCCAGTAAGCTGAGTGCATTAATGAGTTTTTTTGTTTTTTGTTTTTGGTAGTGTTGTGACTGATTGAATAATTCTTACTTCCTGCTTGAATGAAAGCAGGATAACTTACCAATAGAGCCAAGTGACCCTGTCTTAGCAGAATGAGTCACAGGGATTGGGACTCTGACTAAGTGTTTGGTCATATGGCAGGAGACTGGGAGGTGGGATGAGAACATAGCCTCTTGGTTTCTGTCTCAGGTCTTTGGTCTAGCCCACGCTATACCTTCCATCTGAACATTTCCTCTGAGATGCATTTCACATGCTTTATGCAGTTTTTCAGCATTTTCTAAGACAAACAAGGCCAGTCAGGAGTAGTGGATTGCATTTATAATGTGAGAGTATTTTCTCGGCAGAGAAAAACTGTTTTTGGAAGAGAAAAATCAAACATTGCTTGCTGAGCTTTGAATAGTGCTGATAATAGAATAGATCCTTACTTGGTCAGATTTAAATCCCTCTAAAATTGTTGAGTAGGGAAGGGAGATAAGAGCCATGAAAACATGTATATACTTTTTTTTTTTTTTTTTTTTTTTGTGGTGCTGGGGATCAAAGCCAGGCCTTATGCTTGCTAGGCAAGCACTCTACCAACTGAGCTATATCCAGCTGTATATATACAGCCCTGTATATACATCTTGAGAGAATAAAACTCCTGTGAAGTCCCCAACACTGCCTTTTGAGAACAATCCTTCCACATCTTTCCTGTTCATATTCACTTCATGTCACAGTTTGGCAGTTTTATTCTTACTTCTGTACTAGACACTAGTGCTCCAAAGTCAAAGAGAACACACTATCATTTGCTTTAAATGCTTATTCTTTCTGGGAAGGGATTTTTTTTTCCCCTTGTTTGGATATGCTATGAATAGAACAATTGCATTCCAAACTGGAAAAATGGAAATAGTATCTGATAAATGACATTATCACTTTCTACTTGTCCCACAGCAATATCTACTACTTTAGGATTCTAGAGAAAATGAGATACTTACATCACCACCTTAGGTTACTGTAGTACTAAATGCAATCAGGCATGTAGAGTGCTGCTATGGTAGACAGTCAATAAATGATAAATACTTTTATTATTATTCCACAATCATTTATTGCTTTTGCCAAATATACTTAAGTTTCTAATAGCAAAATATGCCTAGTGCAAACTAGAGTAGGGTTCCCATTTTGGGAAGAGGGAATATAAAGCTCACTTTTCCTCAGGCTAGCTCTTGCCAAATGGGATGTGGGCTGGATTTAATTCCCTATGTGCATCCCTTGTGCAAAACATGGGAATGCAAAGTGAGATGCTCACAGTGTGTAATAATTGCTATAATGCAGGTATGTGCAGCAGGTTGTGAAGGCACCATAGAAGGAACCAGGAAAGTCGGGGAAGGCTCCCAGTCACCCTGAAGGTGAGGAGAAAAGAATGAGCAGTAGACTGTCAGGTGGAGAAGCAGAAATCTTGATTCAGGCAGAAGAACTGCCTGCCCAATGGAGAACCACCCAGTCTCCACTCTTCCCTAATCCCATGTGAATGAGGAATGGTGAGAAGCTGCATGGATGGATGGAGTGTGGGATATGGAAAAGGATGGGGCTCAGAGGAACACTTGGAAAGATTCAAGAGGCCATTCTGGCCTTGACTCTGAAGAGCCCCTCAGTTACATATGTCCTATTGCACAGTGCTTCTGTTCAAGGAAGAAGCAATAAATGAAGAGCACTACAATTTTTTTTTCCTATGAGAAAACACACATACAGTTCAGAAACCATTATTTGATCATTTAATCAACTTAAAATGTATTTGTATTATAAATTCTGAAAAACAATTTTGTAGCTGACAGAAAAGTCACAAAATCTACCCATCAAAGTTTAGGTATATTCATCTATCTACTATGATGTGGCATGCAGCTGTAACTAAGAAGAATGAGAATTAAATATAAATGAATAAAAGCTTATTTCTGTTTTATTTCCCCCACCCATGAGGATTTAAAATAGCAAGTTCAATGTGGGTGGGGGCTGCTCTGAGGTGCGGCTCCAGGAACACATCTGCCAACAGAACCAAGAGGACTTTGCACAGTGAGGCAAGGAACACCATCCAGGGTGGGTTCAGGACTTTACCACAGTGCAGAACCAATAACAGATAATAGGCCCATAAATATTCATCCAGTGACCACCAGTGTGCCAGTTTCAGTGCTAGGAGCTGGGTAAATGATACAAAATGAGATCCAAGACCTCATTTCATGGATTTACAATATGTGGACCACAGAGAAATAGTGACAAGAGAAGTATCTTCCCTACCACTCACCAGGTCCAACTCCAAAGACACTTGCACACAGCACCATAGCCATGATGGCATCATGGTGGAAGACCTTGTTTTATGAAAACATCACCAATCATATTACATAATTTTGAGTTTTGTTAAGATATACAAATGTTATTAGTATGTGGTATTTAATTTATAAGTTTACTTAGCTTTATAGGTGATAAGAGCTATAAGCATAAGGTATTCATACCTAATTTTATGTTTTTATGTATTTAAGAAACATCATCACCATAGTTATTATGGGGAATGAGGTGGGATTGTCCAGAGGATGATTTTCTTGAAAAGATGCCCCTATGTAGTCTTTATGGGGTTGTTGTGGGAATATAGTGGGAAAAATCCTTATATTTATCAAAATGCTTGGCTTATAAGTAATTTTCAATGAATGTTGATTGTACTGTCATCACATTTTAGAAATACTAGTCAAAGTCACCTCTTTTGCTTGCCAAATGTGAACTTTGTTTATAACTGAAAAGGGGGTAAACACAGTTCATTTAGCTCTTGGGGGTCAACTGAGGGATGGGGAGCTCTTTATCCTTAAAAAACAACTGTGCCACTGAATAGCAATCACAGTTTTATGTGTTTTTTTTTCTAATTGCAATTTGGGCTTGTACTTCTAGCATTCTACTCCCCTGGGGCCTGCAGGTCTGGAGGTGTTCACAGAATGCTTTCTCTGCAGATGAGAAGGGACCAAGTTTGCCATTCGCATTGAACTCATTAAGGTGCTATTACGTTGCGGGAAGTGAGTACAAGTCAGTTACAGAGAGAAGCAGTGGCTTCCTGGGGCCTTCCAGGAAAAACAATCATTCATATCAAGAATGCCCTAATGCGGTCTCAACAAGTGGGAGTGAAATCTTCACAAATGTTCATGAAGTTGCCAGAACATGAAAGACAAATGGCATATCTGCAAACTCTTTGATTATTTTCATGAAGAGGCTCTAACTTATACTGGTGATTAATTTGAGAGAGTCACTTTGTAGTTGTCATCCAAAGTTCCCAGAACTCTGTAAATGAATGGAAATGGTATCACAGTTGTTATGACTGATGCAGGGTGCTTCCCTTAGCTTCCCCATTGTCACGTGTGTATACCAATTGCCCTCATTGCAGAAAGAGCTTTATTTATTTATTTATTTATTTTTATTGTAAACAAATGGGGTACAACTTGTTTCTCTGGTCGTACATGAAGTAGAGTGGAAGAAAGAGCTATTTTTACTTTTCTTTCTCAGAAGGACCTCAAGTGTACAGAATGGGGTAAATCATAATCCTGAGTCATGATATAATTTTCATTATTTCATGCCTTCAGTTGGAATAATAGACCTATGGTGCTCACTACATTATGATAGACGGATAGATGGCTGACTGGCTGGCTGATTGATAGGTAGGGTCAGCTACAGGTGAATTTCTTTGCAGAAGTATAACTTCGATTTAACTTACTAGCCTTCACATTGTGACTCTTTAGGTTAGTGTATCTTACATCTGAAGGAAACAAGTTTACGCTACTCTTCTTGCCAGTTTTCATTTTATGGAGGAGTAAGTGGCCTGTTTCAGATGACATGGTCAGTGAGATAGCTGGGGTCATAGAACTGAGTTTGTAGACGGCCTGAAAGGAACAGATTGAGTGTGCCAACTTCAAAGGAAATTCAAACTTTTTCCAGACCATTCAATGTTTGCCAAGAACAAGGGCAAAGGCTCAGGAATCCTTGGTTCTTCCCAAGCTCTAGAACAGTGCCGGACATGAAAGACACCTTGTAAACTGTTGCGAACAGAACAGCAGACCAAATAAATATTCATATGCCACCGAAGAACAGTGCCTGGCTGTGAAATGAGACAGGTCACTTATTTCCTATGACCTTGCCTTCTCTTCTGTGAAATAAATAAGGTACCAACTTGCTTTGCAAATATAAAGAGTTATTTTCTAGTATTAATGAAAAATTTCTGAACCCTAGAGGAGGAGGTTTATCACGACTGCCTTCTAGCCCGAAGTCGTTTCAGTCTCCTAAAGTTTATTTTAGTGACAATATTATGTGTTCTTCTCTGGGTTGGTGTTCAATTAATTCAGGGGTTCTTTCAATGTCATGCATAAACTGGTGATTTCTAATCACACATAGCCATTACTCAAAGCTGGAAAATGTTGGCAAGCAGGGAAAATGCGCTGGGGGGCGTTAAGGAGATACCTGGTTGAGGATAAGCCTAAAAGCATATGTATGCCCAATTTTAAATTCTAATCTGGGCTCTGCCAAGTTCTTTCTCCCTTCCACCATTATCCTGGTGGGCATAGTTACTTTGCATGGTTTGCCTGTTATGCCTTCCATTATCCCCCACATGCTCACAGATGACAAGCTTAACATTCTCTGCCAAGGGTCACTGCTATCTTTGGCCTCCCTTCAATCTCTATGATGTGGCCTCTGACTTCTCACTGGAGTCATTCCAATGCACTCCGCCAGGAGGCTCCCTGCTCCAGTCATGACCAGGGACCCACCATCTATCCTCTCAGAAACAAAAGACAACCTCTTATTTTCATGAGTATGCTATTGCACCTCTGTCTGAATAACCTTGAAGGATTCCCTAGGGTCTAGAAAAGAGCCTCCCCAAACTTGGTAAAGGAATACTCAAAACCCTCTAGTACTGGGCCTCAAGCTACATTTACATCCTTGCTTTTCCCACTACTCCCATGTTTTCTGGTCAAATGCAATACTTGCTGGTCATCAGACAGCCTCTTATCCTTTACTTTTTCCTCTACTGTTTGCTAAGTATGAAAATGTACTTATTCTATCATTGTTATAATTTTCATAAACTTAGCTTAAAATGAGACATCTCCCTAAAGTGTTTTCTTAATTGCTCTCACCCAGAGGAGGTCTTCTCTCTCCCTTGAGTCTCTGCTAAAGCTGCTAAAGCTCTGTGCACATCTTATTAAATGATTTTGCCTTGTGCTATAATGGGCTGTGCATTTAACAGACAGTAAGTTCTGGGAAGACAGAGAAGGGACTTACCCAAAGACCAGAGCAGCATCCTGTACAGAAAGGAAACTCTAAGCCTATTTATCAAAATGAAAGGAAATAACACTCAGATCAAGACAACCTTTCTAAAGGCAGCAAAAGACTGTTCAATTTTCCTTCACAGGTTACAGAAAAAGATATGAGGACTGTGCCTTCTAACTTATATAACTTTTCTCCCAAAACACCACCTTATTCATTCTCACATTATTCAATTCAATAATTATTGGTTGAGTGCATGAACTATTTTATACCCTAAATAAGTCATATTCACTACCTTCAAAGAACTTGCAATCAACTCTCTATAGGTTTTTATTATAACCAAAAACTCAGATCCTCAGAATGAGAAACTATTGGCTCCAGGTCACATAATTAAGAAAGCTAAGAATAGAATCAAGGACAGCTTGATATCAGAGCTTCTCTTTAGTAATGAAAAGGCAAGATAATTAGGTATTTTCTGAATATTAGGAACATACTGGAAACTAGTGCTGAAACTGTCTTCAGATATTACATGATCTGTCATCGAAAAAGAAAACTACCCACATATAAACACAGTATACAGGGGTAAAGAGGCAAGTTATACTATTTTTACTTGCTTGGAATCTGACTATGATTACTGTGGTAAGAAAGATGGATGACTGGACAGTCACTTCTGCCTCCCTTGCTCTTGGTATTAGATGTTTAAGGTTCTAGATAGTTTAAACTTTTACAAAGTGAAACATGCAAATTCCACAGCCTTTTACCATGAGTCAGATTAAAGGAAGCCTTACGATGAATTAGAATTTATTCATGAATAAATCCCAAAGTAGAAATGGGATTGAGCCAAACTTTCTGAATAATACCCAATATCTTGAATTAATAGTAGGAAGAAAATTTACAAAAGTTTGTTTTCTCATCTGATGAAACTATAGTTGTTACTTATGTAACCACAAATTACACATCTCCTACTTATATTACTTTGGTCCTACAACTGTTAATTGAATAAAATTAGCTAGGAACATCTAGAACTAGTTCATATACAAGAATGCTTTAAATAATCAATTATTCTATTTTTTTGAAATCCCAGTGAATTGGGAGGCTGAGGCAGGAGGACTTTAATTTTGAGGTTAGCCTGGGCAACTCAGCAAGATCCTGTCTCAAACAAACAAACAAACAAATAAACAAACAAACCAAAAAGGGTTGGGAATATAACTCAGTAGTAGAGGGCCCCTGGGTTTTATCCCCAGCACCAAAAAAATTATATTATTTTGATCATGCAAGAATCATATGGTATCATATAGAGCCCAAATCTACCACTTACTAGCCCTATGAGCTTGACCATTCATAGACTTCTATTTTCTCATCTGTAAAATGGGCACATTTACAATACTTAATTCACAGAGTCATCATAAGACGGAAATGAGCAATGCCACAAAAGAAATCTGTTAAAGGTGCTGGGATTATAGCTCAGGGGTAGTGTGTCTGCTTAGCACGCAAGAGGCTCTGGGTTTGATTTCCAGTACAGAATGAGAGAGAGAGAGAGAGAGACAGAAAGAGAGAGAGAGAGAGAGAGAGAGAGAGAGAGAGAGAGAGAGAGGTGTGCAGAAATGCTCAGAACTGGCACACTGAGTAGAATGTAGAGGATTTTGGATTCATTAAGCTCTGATAAGTTGCGTTCTTCTGGAATTTCTGACAGGTGATTATATAATATGTCAGCGAACTCAGAAACAATCCAATTTGCAGTTGATGATGGTCAGAGGGAGGGGACTGAGAGCAATCCGGCTGCCTTGTTCTACTTTCCTGCCCATAAGATCCATACCCATGGAAAGCATTCTCTCCCTAACCACAAAGTCAGCAACCCCATGGGCAAGAGCACTGCTGATGCAAAAGGGCGTAGGGCAAAGTTTCACAACGTTCCCTTCTCCATCTGTGTAAAAGGAGGCTCAAACCTAAGGAAGAGAGTACTGTTAAGACGCTCACTGTAGCCTACAGAATGGGAGAAAATCTTTGCCAGCTATTCCTCTGACAGGAGATTAATATCCAGAATATATAAAGAACTCAAAAAACTTAACACAAAAGAAAAAAAAAGCCCAAGCAATAAACGGCCAAGGGATCTTAACAGACACTTATCAAAAGATGAAATACAAATGGTCAACAAATATATGAAAAATATTCAATATCCTTAGCATTAATGGAATTGCAAATCAAAACTACACTAGGATTTCATTTCATTTCAGTTGGTGGTGAAGTTAATCAGGAATATAAACAATTTATTTCTGGTGAGGATATGGGGGAAAACGTACACTTATACATTCTTGTGAGAACAGCAAATTAGTAAAACTACTCTAGAAAGCAGTGTGGATATTCCTTAAAAGACTAGGAATGGAACCATCATATGACCCTGCTATCTATTCCATTCCTTAGTATTTATTCAAAAGAACTAAAATCAGCATACTATAGTCAACATGATACTAATGTTTATAGCAACACAATTCACAATAGCCAAGTTATGGAATCAGTCTAGGTGTCTGTCAACAGATGAATGGATAAAGAAAATATCATTCTCTCTCTCTCTATACACACACACACACACACACACACACACAATGGAGTTCTTCTCAGCCATAAAGAAGAATGAATTATGGCATTTGCTGTTAAGTGGATAGAACTGGAGAACATCACACTAAGTGAAATAAGCTAGACTCATAAAGTTGAGGATCAAATGTTTTCTCTCATATGTGGAAACCAGAGAGAGGTGTGGGTAAGGATTACAAAAAAAAGGGGGATCTCATGAAAATGTAAGGGAGGTCAATGAGTACAGGAAGGGGATCAAGAGGGACGTAGGAGGCAAGGGCCTGGGGAAGTACCAGGGAACAAAATCTATCAAATTATGCTGTGTCCAAGTACAAGTAGATGGCAATGAATCCTACTTTTACAAATAATCATAAAGTGCTGGTTAAAAGAATAACAATGATAGGAGGAGGTCAGTGGAGCAGAGCAAGCAGATCACGGGAAGGCAAGACGGGAGGGAAAGGAAAAGTACCGTGGAATGAGACCAGTCAGATTCTGTTATGTACGTGTACAAATATGGCACAATGAACCCTACTGTTAAATATAATCACAATGCACCAATAAAAAGTCAATGGAAAAAATAACCTTCAAAGTAAATCAGTAAGCAGGACAGAGCTGGGAAGTTGCCCCATGTGATATGACGGCCCAACTCAGACGTGTGTTGCAGTCAGCACAGCACCTGCCTGAAATTGTTGAAGATTTCTTTCCATTTTTCAATCTCATTTTTCTTTATCTTTAAAATGTATTTACATTTTATTGTATTTATTTCAGTAAACCTTGAAAGAACAGAATGTATTTCTAAGGAGACAGGATAGAAGTAAATTTCAGGGATCTCCCCCCAAATATCTAGACTTATATTTCATTAGTTAGTAATTCTCATTTACTTTTTCCTTCTCTGGAGTGAATGTGATAAGTTTCTAAGCTTTGAGGTTTTTCTGTGGGGGTGGGGTGGGGAGGGGAAGTGA
This sequence comes from Sciurus vulgaris, assembly GCF_902686455.1. Taxonomy (NCBI): domain Eukaryota; kingdom Metazoa; phylum Chordata; class Mammalia; order Rodentia; family Sciuridae; genus Sciurus; species Sciurus vulgaris. Next base: position 80,851,665 of record NC_136472.1, read on the forward strand.
GTTCAAGTGGAATTTGAAGTAATTCCAGGGAAAATGTCTCTTACATTATGGTTGCAAAAAATGGAATACATTTTCAAAAGTTTCTGTGGTAGAGAAATTCATGAATTGTAAGATTTCACCCAAACATTAGATTCTCTTTTTTACAGGTTTGTGACAGTAAATAACTCTGTTCAGCTTTCTATTATCTGGACGTTGGAGTTTAATGTGAAACCCTATGGCATGGCACTTGATAACTCCAAATGTGCTCACATGTGAGTAGTTGTTTACTAAATAATTTATCATCATGGATATAGTAATTTAATAGTATATTTCTTGTCTGAAAAAAAGAAGTTGCTCATTCTATCCTTATTTAGGGAGAGTTTGAGATGTGTGCCTGTAGGTAGGGATCGGGGGCTAATATTTCTAAGAACTTTATACATATTATTTCTTTTAATATAATTCCCATTTTCACATATGCAGCAACTGAGGCTAATATATGATAACTCTGAAAGAGGTTGGTCAGTGACTCATATCAAACCTTTCTGCTATGTCTGTATATCTGAAATTTTAGCCTGCCTAGCAGAATCTCTGTGGAGCTTGTTATAATGTAGTTTTCTAGCCCCCATCCCCAGAGAATCTGATTTCACGGGACTGGGTCTGAGTTAGATATCTCCATTTTTAATAAGACCCCCAGCTGATCTTGATGTGGGTGCTGCAAGCTACAAATTATTTTTCCTGCTAAATGGTTTTTAGTTTCTTTTTTCTCCATTGCAACTCTGTGGTTCTAGATCAGCCTTCTCCACACCTTGCCTGCATTTACTGACATGGGCTCCAGTGTTAGCATTTACTCACTGTGACAGAATGCCTGAGAAAATCAACTTAGAGGAGAAAAGGTTTATTTTGGCTCACAGTTTTGAAGGTTTCTGTCCATGGTCAACTATCTCCAATTTTTTCTAGGCCTGTGATAAGGCAGAGCCTCATGGCAGAGAGAGTGTAGTAGAGCAGAGCTACTCACGTAAAGGCAGCCAAGAAGCAGAAAAAGAGAAGAAGGGGTCAGGGACAAGTTAGAGTCCCCAGGGTCATGGTCCCCAGGGTCATGGTCCCAAGGACCTGTTCCCTTTAACTGGGTCCTATATCTTACCATTTTCACTTCCCAATAGTCCAACTATGAATCCTTCAATGGATTATTCCACTGATAAGATCAGAGCCCTCATGATCTAATCACCTTCCCAAAGGCCCTCCCTCCGAACACTGCTGCATGGGGACCAAGCCTGCAATACATGAACCTCAGAGGGACTGTCCATATCCAAACCATATCCAAACCAATGGTTCCTGTTCCCTAGGATCATCTCCCTTTGGGAATTAATTCTACACTGTGGCAGAGTGATCTCCTAAAACTCTAATCTAACCTCTACTAAGATCATCCGGAGACTTTCTGCTACCCTTGAGACCAAGGCCCTTCAAGGTCTGGCTCCCAGCTTTCTGTCTGCCTTCTCTTCTGACACTTGAAGTTTCGTACTTAAACTTTTACACTTAAATGACAGTTTCACAGCACACTGGGCTATTTCCTATCTTACAAGTGATCACTTTCATTACAACATGCTTTCATCCTTTGACGCCTGGTTGGAGTTTAATGATTCTTCAAGACTTGTTGTGTCCATTATCTTTTCTAGGAACTTTCCCATGAGCCCCATGAGGAGCATAAGTATCCAGGTCTGAGCTCAAATAATAACCTGGACTCACCTCTTACTCAGTGCTTCACCATATTCTATTTGTTATTTACTAACTCTTTTGCCTCTCCAGAAAGTTTTATGATTCCTAAAGGCTGGAACCATGTCTTATTCATGGTGTACTTCCATTATTTAAATCTGTACCTGAAACACAGCATGGCTTCAGCAAATATAAGTTAAACAGAAGCTTAAAAAAAAAAAAAACTGAAAACATTAGAAAGGAGGAGAGCACAATGGGCAAGTTAATTTATAATGTTTCAGTGTACCATATTTCTTCCAACAGTAATAAAAAGGAAGCTTTATCTTAACTAGGCAATGCAAATAACATTGGATTTCAAAAGCATTTTTTTTGAATTTCACAGCATTTGCATTTTTTATTTCCTCCTGGGGTTGACAAAGCACATTCAGGTGTTTGAAATACAAAATTAAGCTAGAAAAGACAGAAGAACTGTACAAACTAAAATGTACAACATGGATGTGAGTGTGTATGGATCTGTGTGTCTGGCGAACAGGTTTTGTCAGTTACACACTATACTTATATTTGGCATATATGATTGCAGATTAACTTGGTATCATTGACAGCAGTGCTTTTTGGACTCAGGAGGGAATGACTATTAAGAAATGACTAAGTATAAAAATACATAAGGAACATATGATTTATTCTCCATGCCATCCTACAGATTAGCAGTTTCCTCATTAATAATGTGACGAATAAATACTATAAGGAATATGTGAAATAAGGTATACTTATTCATTCGAAAACATTCATTGAGTTTCACTGGTTTTCTGAGTTTAGATAGGACTCTACATGCATTGGAGACAGAACCTCTAGAGGTGGCCCCCTGGAGAACCATCTACAGAGAAACCACTGGCACTTCTTTATCAGATAATTATCTGTGTGCCACTCAGGTAGTTCTCCATGGAGAAAGGAGCTCAAGTTTGGACAAATGCAATTATCACATTCAAGAGAAAATATAATGATTTAGCAACTCTTCCCAGGCTGGGCTAGTGATGCTGCAGAATAGCCTGGAGATATCCCTCTCTTTGTTCTTTATGTAAAAATATAAGTCTGGTTGAAACCATGATGGATGCAATGTGGGTAAAGTCTAGTGCCAGGAAGACCAGTTAGGAAGCTGCTAGAGGGTCCAGAATGAAAAAGAGATGATAAAGAACTTAAGGAAAGGCCTTTTCTGAGTTTCATGTAGAAGGAAACCCTTGCCTTTTTGATGGCCTGTGCAATGGAACAGTATGGTTTTCCTTCCACCCCTCCTGCCTGGATTTCTATCTAGGACACCTCTGACATGACTCTTGCCACCTATAGACTGGCTCCATTAAGGAGTTTTTTTTTTTTTTTTAATTTTTTGAGGACAGTGATGACTCTTCCCTCAAAACATTATTTCGAAGCTATTTATAAGATCAATCCCCAAACCTCAACCTGGTGAAGCAAATATAATTCCCACCTTGCTAACAAAAAAGTGACTGTCAAATTGCTTTTTTGATAAATGACACAGTGGAAAGCTCAGCTACTGTATCTCTGGGTGTTCCAGAGAAATGATTTTCAGTTTTGTCATCTGTAAATGCCATACAAGTTAATGGCCTTATGGGAAATTCCAAGAATCAATGAAGCAGAATCTGGATTTCTCAATGCCAGCTCTGATTTGACTCAGGAAGATTGCAGTCCCCCTATCACCATAGTTTTATCTCTGCTTCCTTTCCTCTCTCACAGTCAACATCACCTCTTAAGGATGCTTAAGAATTTAGAATAGACTATTTTTAGGAAACACTGGGACAGATTTTCAAGGATGAAAGTCCTCTCTGATTTGTTTAGCAACAGTTTCCTATTTCCCTTTCCTTTTGCCACTGTTCAGATTTTCAGAATCTCACACCCAGAACATTGTAGTTGCTTTCTCAAACACCTCCGTGTCAGTGTCTCTCTCTCTCTTCCCACCTGGACTTTCCATGGTTGCCAGGTTGATCTCTTTGAAACCTGCCTGTGATCATTCCCTTTCCTTTGCCCTAGGATGGGTACACTGAGAAGCCAGTGTGTGTCAGGCAGACACCATGCTAAGTGCTGAATACACAAACATGGTAAGTTTGGATCTTTGCCCAGGAAAACCTCACAGTGCAGTGATATATGGGCAGTGATACAGGAACAGTCAGGGTGTGAGCTCAGAGAAAATTGCTAGTTCTGTTTTGATCACAATCCTTAATATTCTTCCTTGTCTGTAGGATAGTTTCCTGGAAATTTTAAGGTATCAGAACTGAATTGAGTCTAGCTTTCCAATTATAAGTTCTTTTATTCTTCATAAATTCTTCCTTGAATTGAAAGTAAACCATATTTTATTTTCTACCTATCCTGTTTCCTACTCCCACCTGCCTCCCACATCTTACAAATTTTACTAATCCTTTAAGGCCCCACCACCATTCAAATGGTCTCAGCTTTTCCTTTGATGTTAAGAGCAAGTTCTCTGCCCTCTGGTCTGGAATTGACTTGCCTGCTGAAGGAAATCATTCTTTCCCCTAGAATACCTGCTCCTTCAGGCCAGCCTCGTGCTGGTCTTTATAACTCCACTTTGCCTATCCAATGCTTTGCACTGGCATCTAGTTAAGGCTTACTCAATAACTGAATGTACAGGTTTACCAAAACTTACCCCCTCATTTTATTCTGGAAGGCCACAGTAAAGAAAAGGTGTAGCCCCTAACTCACTTTAGAAATGTGCTTCCACAAAGAGGCACATCACTGAGAAAAATCAACTTCCCCATTTTAGGATTTGAATTTATGCCTGAAATAGTTTTTGACAAATATAAACTGAATTCAAGTTACTTCTTCATTTTGCTTAAAAGGGAAAAGAGGATGTAAACAGATAATGTACTTTGAAATCAGTCAGACCTGAGTGAAGACTTTTTTACCTCTCTAAATTTTAATTTATAAAGATGAAGTAAACCATTCCCTTTGAAGTTTTTCTGTGATCATTAAGGAATGGGTGTAAACTGTCTGGAGTTTTACAATAAATACTCCTACCATTTTCTGTTTTAAAATTAAAATTTAAAAAAAAGTTAAAAATTTGTTCTAATTGGTTCCTACCATTTTCAATAACATCTAACATCTCTGTTAAGTTCCAGATAGATGATAAACAGGGCTAGTTATTTATTTATATCCCACCTTAGTTTAGAAAGGACTTACAATGCAAAAAGGACACACGTGCAAAATAATTGTACCTTGCTGACATGCAGGACATATGACATACTCTCTTCTACATATATTTCCCTTCCCTAAATTATAGGAATTTTTATTTTTTATTTATATTTATTTATTTTAATTAAAAATCATAAATTTACATAGGGCAATATTGTTTGATTCATTCTGTTATTTTTTCCCTTCCCCGCCACCCCTCCCACCCCTCTTTTCCCTCGATACAGTCCTTCCTTCCTCCATTCTTACTCTTACCACTCTCCTTATCCCTAACCCTAAACCTAACCCTAACTCTAACGCTAATCCCTCCTACCACCCCTTATATGTCCTCATCCGCTTATCAGCAAGATCATTCGTCCTTTAGTTTTTTGAGATTGGCTTATCTCACGTAGCATGATATTCTCCAATTTCATCCATTTGCCTGCAAATGCCATAATTTTATCATTCTTCATGGCAGAGTAATATTCCATTGTATATATATGCCACAGTTTCTTTATCCATTCATCAACTAAAGGGCATCTAGGTTGGTTCCACAACCTGGCTATTGTGAATTGAGCAGCTATGAACACTGATGTGGCTGTATCTCTGTATTATGCTGATTTTAAGTCCTTTTGGTATAGGCCAAGGAGTGGGATAGCTGGGTCAAATGGTGGTTCCATTCCAAGCTTTCTGAGGAATCTCCTTACTGCTTTCCAGAGTGGCTGCACTAATTTGCAACCCCACCAGCAATGTATGAGTGTACCTTTTCCCCCACATCCTCGCCAACACCTCTTGTTGCTTGTGTTCTTGATAATCACCATTCTAATTGGGGTGAGATGAAATCTTAGGGTAGTTTTGATTTGCATTTCTCTTATTACTAGAGATGTTGAACATTTTTTCATATATCTGTTGATTGCTTGTGCATCTTCTTCTGTGAAGTGTCTGTTCATTTCCTTAGCCCATTTGTTGATTGGATTGTTTGTCTTCTTGGTGTAGACTTTTTTGAGTTCTTTATAGATTCTGGAAATTAGCTCTCTATCTGAAGTATGAGTGGCAAAGATATTCTCCCACGCTGTAGGCTCTCTCTTCGCATTGCTGATAGTTTCCTTTGCTGAGAGAAAGCTTTTTAGTTTGAATCTATCCCAGTGGTTGATTCTAGCTTTTATTTCTTGTGCTATGGGAGTCCTGTTAAGGAAGTCTGATCCTAGACCAACAAGGTGAAGATCTGGACCTACTTTTTCTTCTATAATCTGCAGGGTCTCTGGTCTGATTCCAAGGTCCTTAATCCATTTTGAGTTTAGTTTCGTGCATGGTGAGAGATATGGGTTTAGTTTCATTCTGTTGCATATGGATTTCCAGTTTTCCCAGCACCATTTGTTGAAGAGGCTATCTTTTCTCCATTGCATATTTTTGGCACCTTTGTCTAGTATGAGAAAATTGTATTTATTTGGGTTTGTGTCCGTGTCCTCTATTCTGTACCATTGATCTACCTTTCTATTTTGGTACCAATACCATGCCGTTTTTGTTACTATTGCTTTGTAATAGAGTTGAAGATCTGGTATTGTGATACCCCCTGCTTCGCTCATTCTACTGAGGATTGCTTTAGCTATTCTGGGTTTCTTATTCTTCCAGATGAATTTCATGATTGCTTGCTCTATTTCTGTAAGGTACATCATTGGGATTTTAATTGGAATTGCATTGAATCTGTATAGCACTTTTGGTAGTATGGCCATTTTGACAATATTAATTCTGCCTATCCAAGAACATGAGAGATCTTTCCATCTTCTAAGGTTTTCTTTAATTTCTTTCTTTAGTGTTCTGTAGTTCTCATTGTAGAGGTCTTTCACCTCTTTTGTGAGATTGATTCCCAAGTGTTTTATTTTTTTTCGATGCTATTGTGAATGGGGTAGTTTTCCTACTTTCTCTTTCTGAAGATTCATCACTTATGTATAAAAATGCATTGGATTTATGAGCATTGATCTTGTAACCTGCTACTTTACTGAAATCACTTATGAGTTCTAAGAGTTTTCTGGTGGAATTTCCAGGTTCCTCTAAATATATAATCATATCATCAGCGAACAGGGATAGTTTGAGTTCCTCTTTTCCAATTCGAATCCCTTTAATTTCTTTGGTTTGTCTAATTGCTCTGGCCAGAGTCTCAAGAACGATGTTGAATAGAAGTGGTGAAAGAGGGCATCCCTGCCTTGTTCCAGTTTTCAGGGGGAATGCTTTCAGTTTTTCACCATTTAGAATGATATTAGCCATGGGCTTAGCATAGATATAATGTTAAGGAATGTTCCCACTACCCCAATTTTCTCTAGTGTTTTGAGCATGAAGGGGTGCTGTATTTTATGGAATGCTTTTTCTGCATCTATTGAAATAATCATGTGGTTCTTGACTTTAAGTCTATTGATATGGTGAATGACATTTATTGATTTCCGGATGTTGAACCAACCTTGCATCCCTGGGATAAAACCCACTTGATCATGGTGCACTATCTTTTTAATATATTTTTGTATGTGATTTGCTAAAATTTTGTTGAGAATTTTTGCGTCGATGTTCATTAAGGATATTGGTCTGAAATTTTCTTTCCTCGATGTATCTCTGTCTGGTTTAGGTATCAGGGTGATATTGGCTTCATAGAATGAGTTTGGGAGGGTTCCCTCCTCTTCTATTTCATGGAATACTTTGAGAAGTATTGGAATGAGCTCTTCTTTAAAGGTTTTGTAGAACTCGGCTGAGAACCCATCTGGTCCTGGACGTTTCTTTGTTGGTAGGTTTTGATGACTTCTTCTATTTCATTGCTTGAAATTGATTTATTTAAGTTGTGTATGTCCTCCTGGTTCAGTTTAGGTAATTCATATGTCTCTAGAAACTTGTTGATGTCTTCGAGGTTTTCTGTTTTGTTGGAGTATAGATTTTCAAAATAGCTTCTAATTATGTTTTGTATTTCACTCGTGTCTGTTGTGATATTTCCTTGTTCATTCCGAATTTTAGTAATTTGAGTTTTCTCCCTCTTTCTCTTTGTTAGTGTGGCTAAGGGTTTATCAATTTTGTTTATTTTTTCAAAGAACCAACTATTTATTTTGTTAATTTTTCCGATTGTTTCTTTGGTTTCAATTTCGTTGATTTCGGCATGAATTTTGAAATTAAAAACAACAACAAAGGAGCAGGTATTCTAGGGGAAAGAATGATTTCCTTCAGCAGGCAAGTCAAGACCAGAGGGCAGAGAACTTGCTCTTAACATCAAAGGAAAAGCTGAGACCATTTGAATGGTGGTGGGGCCTTAAAGGATTAGTAAAATTTGTAAGATGTGGGAGGCAGGTAGGAGTAGGAAACAGGACAGGTGGAAAATAAAATATGGTTTACTTTCAATTCAAGGAAGAGTTTATGAAGAATAAAAGAACTTATAATTGGAAAGCTAGACTCAATTCAGTTCTGATACCTTAAAATTTCCAGGAAACTTAATCCTACAGACAATTTAGTGAGGTTTAGTAGACCTCACTAAATAGTCATTGTTTTTGAAAGCAGAACAGCTTGACTCTGAAGATCATGTAGTTTCCTAGACCTTCCAATAAGTAACAGAATGGCTAGTTAGAAAAGTAATGAGAAAAGTTAGAAGAACAATGAAAGAAATTAAGGGTGATTAAGTTTTCACCAGAGGCTGATTTAAATGGAGACTCATTAGGAAATTCATTGCTACTCCCAGGAGGGCTTGGCTGCATTGAGATCTAGGAAACTGAGCTGGGTCTCAAGGCTCATCCAAATAAATGCCTATTTGCAGCTTAGGGGTCTAAGTAGGCTGGAATTATCTAGAGGACTGTCATAATAGTCCATTCGTCTTTGTTTATACAGACGTAGACTTTGTGAATGTGTATGGAGTGGATAGAGTGCCTGGCCATTTCATTTGGAGTAAATGCCACTTTCAGTTGAAGATTTATGGTTTCCTCTTAGATAGTCCTAAAATTCAATAAGCTCCAATCCTTACACATACTTCCTTACAAGCTTTCTGATCTTCTTGTTATCCGCATTTGCTACAACTCCCACCATAATCTCCATGCACTAGTGTCCCTGGACTCTCCTGACCCTACTCCAACATGTCTGCAATTTCTAAGATCACTTTCATGCTTTTTCTATGTGTATGACAAATTCCTACTCGAACATTGAGATTCTGATCAAATATCACTAACTCTTTCAATCCTTCTCTTTTACACAACACATAATGAGTATAATGTAAAGTAATGGAAAGGGCAGACATTCTCTTGTCAAAATGGTTTGAGTTTAAACCTGAATCTTGCACCTACTAATAACTAACCCACTACTAACTTAGATAAGTCAGTTAATCTTCCCAAGACTCAGTCCTAATTTTTAAATAAAAGTTGTTAATAACCTAAATTTATGGGATCATCAGTGATGTGTATTGCTATCGCTTGCCTGCCTATATTTCTTTCTGTGAGTTCATTGAGATGAGAGACCATGTCTTTCTGTTTGCTGCCCCACAAAATATCCAGCACAGAACATGGTGTTTTGCAGCACTCATGTTCTTTTTTATTTTATTTTATTTTTATTTTTAGATACACATGACAGTAAAATGTATTTTGGCATATTATATATACACAAAGTATAAATTATTCCAATTAGGATTCTATTCTTGTGCTTGTACATGATGCAGAGTTACCCTGGTTGTGTATGTTCTTTTAATCAATGGATATTCAGAAAAAGAAACTCAAGCACCAAAAGACCAATGGAAGTCTAAGTTCGTCTATGATGAGCTCTGGCCAATCCTCTGCTCATTAATCTGAATTCTCAGAGCTCTTGTACATACTACTAGTAAGGCCATTGCCACAGCTTGCACCAGATACTAATTGATTCAAAGCTTCCTCTAGTATAATAGCCTGGATTTTTACTCTGGACAACTCAGGATACTTCACAATGTTCTGTAAATGCCAGCTAATTATAAGGTTATTTAAAATATTCCATTCTCTTTCTCCTTCCAAACAATTTCCTTCTCAGCTTATCCTGAATATACTCCCAAGGTCCCAGACACTGAGGTCTCTGCAACAATGACTTATTTATTTCTGAAGTCCTTGCCCTTGCCTGAAAGTGAGTGCCATCTCACTTTGCCAGATCTTCATAGAGCTGGGAACTGCCTCCTTTGCTCAGGGTACTTTCTCTGAACTCTCCTTTGCTTTCTGTACAAAGTGCACTTTCTCACTGATGACTGTTCTCATGGAGATTTAGAAGACTTCAGTTTTATTACCAATTAATGCATAAGTAAATCTCATGAAGGATTACTGATAGGTTTCATTTTAAAATTCATTAAATCTGGAGACTGCAAAAAGAGAACAATTCTCAACATTGTGATAGAGATGACTAATGAATCATGTTTTTTTTTTTTTTTTCTGTTGACATTATATCTGGCCTCTGAATCCTTTTCAATGTATTACATCAGGTAAAACCCTGATGTAGTTCAAAGCTGTTATTTGTTTATAAGACCCAAAGAGCAGTAGTGACTTAGTAATGAACTGAAACCATAGCTCAGGTTTTGGCCCTCCTCACTTTCAGTTCCAGGTTTCACTTCCCACATTTACTTTTCTTCTTCAATAGTCATTCAAGTCCTAGAATTTATTTTCTATTCATACTTAATGATATTTAATATATACAACTAAAAAGCATATGTGCATGCCTTGGCTTCACCATAAAGATATCTGATGTATAAATCTTAGAGAGAGAGAGGGGTGGGTGTGTGTCTATGCTGTACTTTGTATCCTGCAGAAGTCCTAATCCTGTATCTGACACATGGTAGGTCTTCAAAATAAATTCTCTTTTATATATTAAATGTACACATAAAACAAGCAGAAGATCTATCTTTAAATTCTCATGCAAACTCACTGAAAAAATTCTCCCCTCTTGTATTTAAATAGTATTTGTTTGAAAGCATTCTATGTCATTATTATGGTTTGGATATGAGGTGTTACCTCAAGAGCTCATTAAGATAGAAAATGCAGGAATATTCCAATGCAAAATGACTAGATTGTGAGAGCAGTAACCTGATTAGTGGATTAATCTCTTTGATGGATCAATAATTTGAATGGATTACTGGAAGACTATAGGCAGGTAGGACATGACTGGAGAAAGTAGGTTACTGGGGACAAGTCCTTGGGGAAAGGTATTTTGCCCCTGACTCCTTTCTCTCTGCTTCCAGCTGCCATGAACTAAGCAGTTTTTCTCTGCCATACCCTCCTGGCATGATGTTCTGAATGACCTCAGGCCCAAAAGAATGCAGTCAGCTACCATGGACTGAATCTTGAAACTGTGAGCCCCAAATAAACTTTTTCTTTTCCAATCGTTTTCGTTGTGCATTTTGGATACAACAATGTATTCATCATGACAGTCATGATGTCACATCCTTTCATTCTTTTTTTAAGAATGACACCATATGCTTAAATAAATTCCTATTTCACCTGAATATTTTGGGGGAAATTAAATTATTATTTCAATGACTGGGCTTCCCAGTGATACTTAGACTTTAAATTCAAAGGGTAACACTGTGGTTTGAGTCTCTAAAGTGTGAGAAATGATATCTTTTCTTCTTGTTTTTCATGGTGACACCTATTGACCATAACTTGCAGTTTTGTGTGCTACTCAAAAGCCACAATTGTTAGGATCAAAAGCAAAGGAAAGACATGGAGAAAAAAGGGAATAGGAAGACAGAAAGAAGGTGGAGAGAGTTATGTTACAATACAACATAATACAAGTATTTCTCCTTCAAAAAATAGATTTCAAAAGCTGTGAAAGCTATAGATAACATCATACTTAATGGTTAAATACTGAATTATTTCCTCTTTTTAAAAAAATTTTAAAAAGTTTTTTACAGATTGCATTTTGATTCACTGTACACAAATGGGGTACAACAGTTCATTTCTATGGTTGTGCACGATGTAGATTCATACCATTAGTGTAATTCTCTTAAGATTAGGAGCAAGACAAAGATGGCAGCTATAGTCAATTCTTTCCAACATTGTATTGGAAGTTCTAGTCAGTGAAATTAGTCAAGAAAAAGAAACAAAAATCATTCATATTGGAAGGAAAGAAATTCTCTCTCTCTCTCTCTCTTTTTTTTTTCATTTGACACAGTCTTGTGTATAGAAAATCCTTGAGGAATTCACCAAAAATCTATTGGAACAAGTGAATGGGTTCATGAAGATTGCAGGACATAAGACTAATACAAAAACCATGTTTCTACATATTTTCAATGAACAATCAATCTATAAATGAAATTAAAAATACTTCATATACAAGAGAATGAAATTGGAACCCTAACACAATCCATATACAAAAACTAATTCAAAATGGATCAAACATCTACTGTAACTCTTAGAAGAAAATATGACATAGATTTTATGTTTAAAAATCATTGAATCTGGAGACTGCAAAAAGAGAATGATTCTACCAATACTGTGGTAGAGATGACTAATCAATCATAACTTCTTTTTTCTGTTAATGTTATATATGGTCTCAGAATCCTTTTTAACATATTACTTCAGGATTAGGCAATGGTTTCTTAGATATCACATTGAAAACGTAAATAACAAAAGAAAAATTAAATAAATTGAACTTAATAAAAAAAAAACTTGTATCTCAAGAACACTATCAAAAGAGTAAATAGAAAACGCAGAGAATGGGAATAACTACTTGAAAGGCATTTAATCTGATGAGGAATTAATGACCAGAATATATGATGTACTTCCACAAGTCAACAACAACAACAAGAACAACAACAACAAACTCCAAATCTAAAAATGGGCAAAGCAATCTCAAAAATCCAAAGGACGAATGATATCGCTAATAAGTGGAGGATGACACATAAAGGGGGGGAGGGAAGGGTTAATGTTAGGGTTAGAGTTAGGGTTAGGGAGGGGGGCAAGTATGGAGGAAGAAAGTACTGTATAGAGGGTAAAGAGGGGTGGGAGGGGTGGGGGGAAGGGAAAAAATAACAGAATGAATCAAATAACATTACTGTATGTAAATTTATGATTACACAAATGGTATGCCTTTACGCCATGTACAAACAAAGAAACAACATGTGTCCCATTTGTTTACAATAAAAAAAAATAAAAAAAAATAAAGACAACTGAAGACCAAAAAAAAAATAAATAAATAAAAAAAAAATAAAAATGGGCAAAGGACCTGAGTAGACATTTCTCAAAGAGATACAAATGGCCAATAAGCACATGCAAAGATCCTCAACGTCAGTGGTCATTAGGGAAATACAAATCAAAGTCACAATGAAATACCGCTTCAGATCAACTAAGACCGCTATAAAAAAAGAGAAATATAATGCTAAGTGTTGGTGGGGATGTGGAGAATCTGAAACCCTCATACACTGCTGGTTGAAACATGAAATGGAAAACACCCTGGCAGTTACTTAAAATGGCAAGCATAGAGTGATCATATTGCTGAGTCCAGCCATTTCACTCAAGTATAGACTAAACAAAAATAAAACCTTATGTCCACATAAAAATTTTTACACAAATGTTCATAGCAGTATTATCCATAATAACTAAAAACCAGGAACAAACCAAATGTCCATCAACTGATAAACAGATATAGTAAATGTATTTACACATGATGGATTATTATATGGCAATAAAAAGAAATGAAGTAGTTATATATATATATAACAACACAAATGCAACTTGAAAACATCATGTAAAATGAATGAGTAGGCACAAAAGATCATATGGATATAATTCCATTTGTGTGAAATGTCTATAAGTACATCCTATGGCTGCATGGAAGGTTAGGGGAAATGGAGTGACTTGATCAAAGCAGGACCTCTTTATGCAGTCATGAAGTGCTCTAAATAGACTGTCGTGATGGTTGTGCACTCTGAATTTAACTCAGTGAGTTGTACGCTATGTGAATTTTATCTCATGAGAGCTATTATTTTTAAAAAGATGTATGTGTGTGTCAATATTTTAATTTTGGAGATTTGTTAATTCTCTCCTTTTCTATGTCTGTCACAACAATCCACATATTCACTTAAATGACCCATGTGCTTATTTCCATGACCATTGTCTTAACTTTTTAATGTGTAACAAACCAGACATGTTTTCTAATAAGCAGATACCTTTTATGAAATTCAACTTTTTAGAACATTAATTTGAAAAAAATAAGGTCATAAAACACCTAAACTGCACTGTTTTCTTCTTCATTGTAGTCATTACCTCACCTTCATCACACATCATTTCTGCGGATCACTAGCTTTACCCTCTGTATTTAGTATATTCAGCATAAATCCATTTGATCAGAAATGACATTGTTATTTTTAGTAATACATTTGTAACAATGTTATACTGTCTAGTGGCTCCATAATTTGTTTACGGCCACAAGCCTAGATCTTAATTATTATTAAATCCACGGCAACTGAGAGAACATTATGTTTGCTTCATTTTGTACCTACCCCTTTTGAGTCAATCACTCCAGGTTTCGCATTAAACTTCACTGTCTTCAATCGGGCACGTTCTTTTCTTTCCACCCTAAAGAAAAGGGAAAATAATGAGTCTATCATTTGACAAGGCCTTTATGATTAAGAACACCTTATCCTTATCCTTACAACTCAAGTAAAATCTATTCTGAAATATTTCCCTTCTTTTGTTCAGTATAAAAAGTCTTGGTATAAAGTCCCTAAGCTTCTAATATATCCCTTGAAATTTTTGTATTACATGTGCTGAGAATCACAGTATTTGGAAGGAACAAAGAGGGAGAAAAAATGATATTTGTTATTTAAATGCTTAAATCAATGAATCAAAATCTATTTCAAGAATTTGCAGTCCATAGAGACACCTAAAATGAAGATGAAATGAGATTTACTCTCCTTTCCTTCTTCTTTTATTTTCTTTCCCTTCCTATAAGAACATTAGTGTATTTAGCTTCACTTGATATCAAACATGTTACATACAATCTTGAATTTATCAAGAAACCCAATACTCTCTGTTGTCTCTGTAGATTTGTCATTTCACCTGCCACTTCATTCATTCATTTAACAGTTTTTGAATGCCTAACATGTACAAAAGAGGAGTTGGAGAACAAAGAAAATATTTTAAAAGCATGACTTCAATGATCCCTTGGCAAGCACAGAGACGTAAACAAGGAGTGATACCTCTTGTTCAGTAAGACTATTGATATCCAGTGGGTGCAGGCATCTCATGGGGATGGGTGGGAAGCATTGGAGTGGCTTCTTGGGGAGGTGTTGATGCACTGGGGACTTGAAGATTGCAGAAGACTGTGGTATGGGTGTGGGTACACACAGGGTGTGGAGAAGAGGCCCAGCTGGTGGGCCTCTTGGAAAGGGGCCTGAATCCACCTGAAGGACTTCAGTTTTTCCTTTTGGGAATCCTCATGAGTTATTAGGGGTCATAAAGCAAGGAAGCGTTACAATTAAATCAGTATTTTACATGAGCCTGGTGCACATGACAGACAGACTGAGAAGTAAAGAAATAGGAGGAGGCTAGGGGACCTATGTAGAAGCTGTTTCATAGAAAGTAAATGATAATGAGGTAGAGAAGGGGGAAAGGCTGGAGAAATATAAGGAAAAAATATTAGTAGGACTTGTGTGTATTTGAAAGTCAGAGATGAAATGGGAAGAGAGGTATATTTCCTGATTTTTTTTCTGAGTCTCTCCAGTTAGACATAAACCTTCATCCAAGCCACAGCGGCACTTAATTTAATATCTATGTCAATATTATTTCTTGATTTTTCTGTTTAGTTTTGCATTGCATACACAAGGTTGTACGTTCCTAAAGGGGAAGACCATATACCTATCTCACTAACTAGCATGTTATAGTAAGTACTTAATAAATATTTGTTAAACAAAAATAATATCCAATGCATTGTTGTAGCATGATTTTTTTGTGTGTGATAGTTGTTTAGATTCAGCTACGTTTAATTTCATTTTTTTCTGTTTGGGGAAAAAAAAGAAGGGCAAGGGAAGAAAAGACCCTGAATCTATAGAAACTGAATGGTTTATGAAGCTAAGCTATTCATAGATCAGTAATTAACAGCATATTCCTTTCTAACTGAGAGTTCTTTTGTTTCCAGCTGAAATGCACTAAAGATCAGGGTTTCTATAGTTACAGAGTAAAGTTTCAGAATATATTTACTTCAGTTTGAGTGTAGAATATTTGAGTGTAAACAGATGAACTACATTTTCAAATCCAACCTCAGATATTAAAGCAACACGTTCCACTGAGAGTTTCTACTTGAACCCAATATACAACAGTTAGGAGGAAAGTAAGAAAAATTTCAGATAAGCTAAATTGCCAAGTGCTCACTGGGAAAGAGCCTGCTTGAATTTCATCAGTTTTTCTCTCTTTTAATCCAAGTGCAAATGATAATTCATATTCATCTCCTTTGTTTTCTTCTAAAAGTGTTGTGAGAGTCCTAACTTTATTCTGGCTACTTAGCATTAACTAGGCGAATGATGGGAATTACTAATTCATTTGATGCTGCCAAAATGACTGCAGCACATGGAGAATACATGCTTGTTTGATCAGATTATGCAAATAAATTCTGCATAAACTCACAGAAGTCACATAGTCCCCAAACATACATAATATGAGGCTGAATTCAAACCTACCTAAGAACTATTTGGACAGAGCATTCTATTTTCCTCCCTGGTTTCTAAGTTTATCCTTTTCATTGTCTTGATGTCCTTATTAGGCCAATAATAGTGATTTATCATTTAAACCTTAAAAGGTTTGCAAAGAACATTGTCAGACACAAGGACACCGACAAATGCACATACATACATTAACCTAATATTCACCATGGTTTATTATTAATCTTCAAACAGGTAATAGGAAAAGAAAACAAAATTTTGAAAGCTTAGGCAGGTAAAAGTTTTAGTCACTCAGGAAGGAAGTTAAATAGTTTTACTTTTTATTTGGGTGGAAAGTTTCAGGAATGGTGATAATGTAAATGGTAGCTAAAGTTTTAGCAAATAATTACTCTTGAATTTCCCTCACTTTTATATCATCTCAGTTGGCTTCCACAGCAACCCAGTGATGCAGGTGTTATTGACTCCATTTTATGGCTGGGAGAGCTCAGACTTTAGGCTTGCCAGACTAGAAAGTGGTAGAGGCAGGCTGATCATGCATCCTCTGACAGTGAATTCGGGTGTCTGTCCACAGCCATTTAGTTTGGGGAAAACAGCACTCAAGGACCTTCCATGCCTGACTCAGTGGAAATTCTCAACAAACATGAGATTTTGGGGTGGGTCATTCATAGTATTAAGGCTCATACACACCCTTAGAAGTCTAGACTGAATTTTTGAGAAATGATAAACATCCCCTCCCTTTGTATTCCCATCACCCAGATGTTCTGAATTATATAAACCGCAACAAAATTAAACTGTATAATCATTGAGTAGTACCACGCCATACCAAGCTGGCGTCAAAATTCAATATAAATTTGCTTTGAACACTAAAGTCAACTTAGCTAAATGCCCCTTTGCACCATTACATCACACATATTGCACTTGTTTCCCTCCTTACCATTCCAGGAACCAGGGTTATGATTTTCCACTACAAAGGCCTATTGTAATTGCCTTTGAGGGCTCTCTGCAAACCTCTCTCCTTGGTGGCAGTGTATACCCACCCTCCAACACACACCTTACTGGCTGCTTCAGCCCCTTACTCTCTCCTGGCTCTTCCTGGGATGTAGATGGATAGTTTACTACTGAAATGAGAGTTAAGAATCAGAAATAGAATCTTAAATAATGTGGTATAATTTTCTCTGGTACTTAAGGCTCAAAATCTTTAAAAAAAAAAGGAAAATAGCCATCATTTAAGCAAATATGAAGTATTAGAAGCTGTGCTAAGCACTTTACCTATTTTCTCTGTAATCTGTACAATGGTCCAGGATTTAACACAGAGCTCGGCATATAGTATGAGCCTAGTGAGTCTTATTTGAATGAATGAGTGAATACATTCTCAAGGAGGCTACTAGTTCTTTACCTAGATGTGAAAACTAAGGCTCAGAGAGGTTAAGGAACTTAACTGAACAACCCCTGTTTCCTATAAAAAGTTGTTCACCATTTCAAAACTTTTTCTCCTAGTAAGAATCTTGGTAAAAATTTAGCATCACCTTCTCTAATTTTTAAGAGTAAGCTACCTTTTGAAAAAGTTGATATTAAGGTCCAAAGGTTTATAGAAATGGTGGGACCACCTGTATACGCAGACTGCAATGAGAACAACTGCTGTACTTTCCCTCTTGCACTTAGACTCAAGCAATTAATTAGATTGTTTAAGCATAAATAATCCTCCCCACCCTAGTCTTGTCACTGACCAAAATTCTAAAAACATAAACTGGAAGGCAAAATTTGAGCAATCAATTCTGACACCTAGCATCTCCAGATAACACCAAGTGGTCATGCTTTAATGAGCCCGACTGTCTCCCTCTCCCTTTTCCCCATCTCCCATCTGGTATTTTCAGGCTCCAGCCAATCACATAATTGGGTCAGGTTTGGAGCACTGTATAGAGGGAACATGATTTGTCACTGGGAGTTCCTTTGCCTGTGTTCTACAGGCTCTGTTAGAGGGAGAATTGAAATGCCATCCACGTCAGTAGCCACAGGTTTGCTGTGAAGGCCAGGTGAGTGAACTATTATGTAATGCTAGACAAGAGCTGTGGTCCAAGAGCTCAGGTGACCAGTCACTACGGAACACTGAACGGACACTTGGATTCAAGAGACTATGAGTTAGATCATGGTTTGGCTACTTATAAGCTATATAAACTCAGAAAACAGATTCTATTCTAAAAGCCCAGGTTTTAAACTTACTTAACCAGGGTTTGAATTTTGTTTTTGTCACTTACTGGGTCTGTGACCTAGGGCAGATATTCAACCTTTTAGGAACTTAGTTTTCATGTTGGTAACATAATTTTCATGTTGGCAAAATAGTAACAAAGACTTCAAAAATTATGGTAAATGTTCAATGAGACAATACAAGAAAATGGTTTATAACAGATTCTGATACATAGAATGACAGGCTGCTGCTAAACTGATTATGATAATTCTGTTCATAATATCACTTGCCATCTATACGCACAATTTCTTTACCTTGTAAAAGGGAGGTAATAACAGGTGCCCTGTCTCAGGGGCTCACTGCTGTGGTCAGCCCCTCCCTGCAGTGAGACAAAGGCATGGGCTTCTTTTTATCCCTGTGAGGGGATTCTCATGTGGGCCACCAGATTTGAGAGCTGCAAGGGCTAAAAAGAGCTCACACCTTGGCAGGTGCTCACAGAAGTATAAGAAAGGTGTATGTTTGAATCCTGGCTTAGCACTCTGCTGCCAGGGTGGTTTTGGCAGGCAACTTGAGTTCTCTGAAACTCCATTTCTATAATCAGAAGTGCTCTTAAAAGAGTGCTTCTGAAATAGTAGAAAGTCATCTAGACGTGCTACTAGAGAGACTTGTGTCCAGTCAGTGGTTGGCTGTGCATCGTAGGGCAAGTTACTTGATTTCTCTGACCTTGTTTCCTTAAAAGGCTTTCCTTAAGATTAAATTGAAACTGCATTTGAAAGTATCTGGCACAATACACAATGCTACATTTTGAATGTTCCCACCAATACTCAGGTTGAACTTTAATCACATTGTGAGTTATTAGGAGGTCAGACAGGTGCGACCTTTAAGGACTGACTGGTTTATGAGGATCCTGCCCTCATGAATGTATTAATCCAATTATGTACTAGTAGATTAATGGGTTATGATGAGAGTGGGTCTGTTAAAAAAGGTAATTCGATTTTCTCTTGTCTGTACCCCTCTCACCACAGGATGCCCTGCAGAGCCTCAGGATTCTGCAGAGTCTCCACAAGCAAGAAGACCTTCACCAGATGTGACCCCTCAACCTTGGACTTTCTAGTCTCCAGAACTATAAGCTAAATAAACCTCTATACTTTTTGAATGACCTAGTCTACGGTGTTCAGTTATAATACCTCCATCGCCACCACTGCCACCCCTACTACAACCAAAAACAGCAAAAAACAGACTATGAAATATCTGCACTATCATCTGATGGGATTTAACCCTCCATCTACTGCCCTTTTACTTCCCTTGGACCTTTCTAAGAGAGCCCTTGTCATCCTAGTCACAGAGTAGCTGTTGTACAGTTTCATGCTGGTCTCATGAGTGGTGGCCTCCTATAACAGCAATTGGCATGTAGACATTGCCCAAGCAATGCTTGCTGAATTTCAATTTTGTCAGCTCTTATTTTTTCACCTTTGGGAGGCAAGATTGCCTATGAGTTAAGAGCAATTCTACCCTAAATTCAAACCCCAGTTCTGCCACTTAGTGGATGGGCAATTTCAGGCAAATTAACCTTTTTGGGCCTCAAAGCCTTTCTTCCTCATTTGTACCCTCTTAGGTTCGTGATGAGGTTTAAATAAGTTAAATAAGTTTAAATAAGTTAAAGGACTTCAAATAGTGGTAGCATGATACAGGAATATTTTACTAAATAAATTTATTAATCATCTTTTAAAAAGGATGGGGGAGATGACAATGTTGATATTCTTTGTCTTATAGTTTTATTGGCTTGATTAAATGGTATCATCAACAGAGAAACATTTTTGTAAGAAGTGAAGTCATAATACTGACGCTATCCATTATGAAATAGTTCTAGACTGGCTCTGCTAATTGAAATGTACTCAGGAACTAGGATAAAAAGGAATTAGGAGTTAAAGAACGATCTGATAAATTTATTTAATTTTATATTGCTTTAATATTAATATATAAGGACTCTGTGTGCAGTACTTCCTTCCTCATAGTTTTCTAAAGTTTCCTACTTTTCTATACTGAGTGGTAACACTTTTATAAATATATAAAACAGTGACAATAACCGTTTGAAAAAATTGAAAGCCTAAGGAGAAAATCTGATAGAAATTCATTTAGTTACAAATTCTATATAAAATAAACAAATACATATATGCTTAAATAAAAAGCATATATTTCATAAAACACATACTTCTATAAAATAAATTAAACATATTTGTGAAGTGGGGCTACTGCACCCTTCATGAAATGGAATGCAAATAAATATCAATATTGCAGATGCTGGACAAACTTCTCCAGCCCAGCTATGGTGTGGTTGTTAAGGTGTTTTCATCCAAAGTATGAGAGAGATAGCCGATTCAAGAACAAGAATGGGAAGTTAAACCCCATGTATGTCTAATATATCATTCTACTGTCATGTATAACAAAAAAGAACATAAAAAATAGGAAAAAAGAACAATCACCAGCAGATGGAAATTTATTTCAAGAGGAATAGCCCTGAAATGGTCCTCAGGGGGAAACTGAGTAAGTGAACCAATGGGTGACTTCTGACACAATCAGTTAGACTCACAGAACCCCAGGATTGAAAGAGCCTGACAATCACATAGTTCAACTCTCCCACCCAGAGTTTGAATCCTTCCCAGGTATCCCTGCCACCTCCAGGCAGTTCCAAGTAGTAGAAATATTTCTATAAAATGAGCTGAAGTCTATTCCTCAATTAGTTTTCATTCTTCTAACCCATTTCTAATCTCGGGGTTATATTCAATAAGATCACTGCTTCTTCTAGAGAAGAACTCTTCAAACAGCTCTGATTAAGCCAAAGCAACCCAAAACACATGTTGTCTTCACATTTTTAAAATATAAAAACTACTGCTAAGTCACTGCTTTGAATATATATAGCCTTTCAGTAAACACTATGAGCCATACTACAAAGTCGGAATGTCCTTGCGAAGCAGTGGCAGGAGCCCAGATGCTTAAAGCTACACAGAGAACTGTCTGCTGGTGGGAGATCCACAGGCAAAGGCAGGGAGGATGGGAAAGCTTCCTGGAGTTTCTGTCATTTCACTGTGACCCTTATCCCCTTGCATTTCTCCCTGGGGGCTGTGTGGTTACAGCAGAGAAAGATGAAGAGCTATCTTCCCTGGGTCATGTGTGTCCCACAGAGTTATCTGGAGGTATACTTTACAATTTTTCACTGTGGTTTGCAGTAGCTCAGTCATTATATCACTTTGGTGTAGCAGCACTGAATATTCAGCTTTACTGAGGAGTTTTTATAAAGGTATTTTGGGGTTTTGGATATAAGAATCAGAGCTCTTTGTGAAAACCTGCAGACTGAAAAAAACTGATGTCTGCTTTGAACAACCATCATTCCTGATTTTGTACCATGTCTATTTCCCTATTTTCTATGTTTCTTGGACAACATCTTGCTGCCAAAAGAACAATGGTGGGAGGCCAGTTCCTCTAGTGGTGATGATTAGAAGCTGCTAGGACAGGTGGAGACGCTGGCTGTTCTGAGGTGTAGTTCTGCCATTCAAAAGCAGAGCTGAAGAAATGTTTGGAAGGGAAAGGGCATAATACCCTTAACTCAGGAAACACATAAGTAAATATCTAAGTGACTGTTGGGAATTGTGGGGTGGGGAACACGACTAACTAAAACAATGAAAAAAAAAATTAAGGAAACATCTGCAAATCCAATCATTAGACTTCACTAGGTATTTGGCAGCTTATATCCTAAACATTTGCACTTGGAGGTTTTCAGGTTTTTTTTCCCATTAATATTTAGAGATATTACCTTATTTGGCTTTCACTTGCCCTGTTTGTAAAATTTTTGGTAAAAGTTGAACATCTGGACTAAACCCTCTGAGTTGGTAAGTCAGCACACAGGCTGATGAGCACAACCTTGCACCTGCAGACTGATGCTGGGAAAAGTTTTAGGAACACAGTGTAAGCAGACTTCTTTTTTCCTTTATGCCTTGTCACAGTTACCAATTTTGGTAAAATCCTAATATGAGGAGAATGAGAATTTTTTTATTCATGTCATCTGTCACCACTGACAATTTTCCTGCAGATTGTCTATCCCACTTAAACAGTTATTTTGTGAACAGTTTCCTCCATCTTCCTCTTCCTTCATTTCCATGCCCTGGATAACTGAAGAGGGAATATCCTGATGTACAAAAAGCATTCTTACCTCCGTTTGCTGGGGATGACGCCCATCTCCTCACTGTCTCCCTCCAGCGTGACTCTCCTGGCTTGCCACCACTCATCGTCGGAGGCATTGATAACATGGAGAATATCTCCATATTTAAAGCTAAGTCCTTGACTTGGCAGCCCACTGTCCTTGCTCTTGTCATAGTCAAACATGGCTCTGAGAGAAATGACAGAAGAGGGCATGGTTAGGAACCTCTGATAGTATGGATTTAAAATTCATGCTCTTGAATTCTCACTCTTGACCTGAGAACTCATAATCTTTTGATATCGACCCACAGGATGACTACTGCTTTGGCCACAAATGGAGGTTAGTTCTTGCTTCTCCTTGGGGGTTGCAAGGGCAGTCTAGAGGTCCCTGGAACTGAACTCTGTTTCTTTTCTTGTAGAGAACGTCAGATGTTACAAGTGCTAATGGGAGATGAGAAAGTCAGTTTACTATCTCTCAGATACGATCACATTTAAAAAATTACTAAAAAGAAAAATTAAATGAATAGATCATTTTGTATTATAAAAATGTCCTCAGAGGTATCATCCTATAGACCTCTTTCCATTATAATAGGGGAAAATGGTACCAGTTTAAAATGCCCACCTATAGGGGATTATAATTCTTCCAGACAATAGAATACTGGACTGCAATTGATATTGGATGGTTGAAGGGGTTTAAAATGCAATAAATGAGTATATATAATCTGTAGATAGATCTGTTTATGTATGTGTATATAGGAGACCAATTTCATATGAACAATCTCACGGATCCTTTTGCTTCTATAAAATGCCATGCCTCTCTCATCACTGCACTTACCACTCTGAATTATAATACTAGCTGTCTGGATCATGTCTCCCTCACTAAAGAACTTTTGCTGAGTCTTTGCTAAGGCCGGCGTGCTGGCATTTTTATGACGGGTGGGTGCAAAACCTTTCTTAAGCTGTTGTCTTAAGGAGGTGACAATTTATTGCAAGTCCTATATTGCCTTTGTCCTGTTGTATCGCCCACTTTCAAAAACAACTACCACACACTTACAGCACATGATTTCCCAGGAGAAGCAGATTTCACCGCCTCCCTATTTATTCCTTTGATTCCATTCTAAGAATTTTCTTGGCATGTACTATTCATGTAAAAAAAGTCAGATTTGGAGAAAAAAAATTTTCTAAAATCCTTGAGGACCAAGAGCAATTCTTTTCTTTCTTCTCTCCACCCCCTGCCATTAAAGAAATGTCCCATGTGCAGTCATGGTAACCAAAAAAGGCCAAAGACACTGTTTATTTCTCAAATACTACAGGAGCTGATTTACAATACAGCCCTTCTTCCATTCCTGATGAAATTCAAAGAGTTTCCAGATCTGAGCTCCCAGAAAGAAATTTATTTCCATCTTGATTATTTGCATTTTCCCTACCAAAGGCTCAGACAAAACCCTAGTCAAGAAAAGGGCTTGGAGGATGACAGAGACCTCCTCATGCTATCACTTCTCTGGCTATGTGATATGACAAATGATTAACATTGAGGAGTCACAGATTTTTTGATACAAAAGCACTCCAACAACTACATTTAAATAGAGCTGCTAGGTAAGTGTTAATGAAATAACACACATGCAGCACCCAACCCTTGGTAGGTGCACTGTAGCAGAGGACAGTGTAGCAGTTAGGGCCACTCAGCTGGGGCCATATCCTAGTTCCACTGTGTCTTACTAGTCATTCGGCTGGTTTCCTGGGCAAGCTATTTAACCTTTCTGGAGCTTCAGTTTCCTCATATACAGCATGGTGCTGGTGGTGATGACAGTGATGGTGGTGATGCTGGTGATGATACAGCACCTCCA
Organism: Sciurus vulgaris; assembly: GCF_902686455.1. Lineage (NCBI taxonomy): Eukaryota > Metazoa > Chordata > Mammalia > Rodentia > Sciuridae > Sciurus > Sciurus vulgaris. The sequence goes on from NC_136472.1 coordinate 80,876,395, forward strand.
ACGCAGAGTTATTGTGTGGGTACGCTAGGTCATCTATGTGAAGCACATATTGCTGTGCCTGACACAGCAAAAACCAGTATGTATGAACTACTTTTCCCTTTTGAGTGGATAGTAATCAGAACCCTTTCCATAAATTCTTCTCTGTGTAAAAAAGAGTTAACACAGCAGGCCTTAGACTGCTCTCCATAAAAAGGACTTTTTGCAACAATGCTCTTTGGCTGACATGTGGGAACTTAGATTTTGGGAGGATTCCCACTAGTTCTTAACAAGAATACCTTATGTGCCTAAGCTATGCAAACAATCTCAGTTATGCCGAACACCTACTTTCCTTCTGGGAGTCTGGAGTTGTGGTATGTTCCAGGGGAAGGGTGCCTGTGAGACCAGCCTCTAATAAAAATCCTGGATCCTGGTCTCTTATGAGCTTCCCTGGCAGACGACATTTCACACCCGCTCTCTCGGCTTGTTGTTGGAGGGAGTGGGCACATCCTCTGCGCCTCCACTGAGAGAGGACTTTTGGAGGCTCGCACCTCACTTCCTGTAGACTTTGTCCCAGGATTTTTTCCTTTGTTGATTTTACTTTACATCCTTTTGCTGTAATAAATTATATATAGTCACGAGTTTGTGCTGAATCCTGCGGAAGCTTTTAGAGAACTGCCAACCCTGTGTGTTGTTCTGCGGAACACAATATTTATCCTTTAGGTTGCCAGCATTTTCACATAAACTCCCCTGCAACTTGACCCATTCCCATGAAGAAGGTATGAGAGCGAGTACCACTCTCTTTGTACAGATGAGGGAGGCCCACTGACTAACTCCAGGGTACAGAGCTTTGTTTAGTGGCAGCATCCCATGGCTGGATTTTGGACCTCCAGACCTAAGTTACAGTTCAGTGATCTTTACCTTGTCCCCCCACTCCAACCTGGGAGGAAGGAGGGTGTGGTGGTGAGTGAGTGGTAAAGATGGCAGCCATAATGGCTACCACTACTTGTGGTCTTATTAGGCAGCCTGGTGCTTGGTTGTTACTGTCATTTTTGAAATCATAACAACTTTTAGAGGAAAAATTATTATCTCTGTTTTAGAGATGAGAAAAGGAGTCTCAGGAGGTTAAAAGACCTGCTACAGGTCACATGTATACATGCTGTAAAGACTGAATATAAAATAAAGTCTGCCTGACTCTAAAATCTACTTTTGTGGGCTTTTTATTATATTGCTCAATTTGCTAGACTGTTGTCCTCTGGCCATGCTCATGACCTAGTGGCAGCAAAGATCTTAAATCTTTTCCTTCAGCTGACTACCTCTTCTTTAAATTTGTGAAGGTCCCTTATTTCTTAATTCTTGTTCCAAAATGTCTTATCCTAAAAGAACTTGAACTGCTCACTTGGTTCCAAGCTCCTGGATATAAAATGTGGGGAATGGAGATAGAGAAGCCATCAGAAAAGCTGGCATGTGATAACCAAGAAAGTAGCCTCTAGACTACTTTAAAACCCAGACTGCTTGGGTTTTAAAATGTGTGATCTTGAGTAAATTATATAACCTCTATGGGCCTCAAGTCTTCTTCATTGTAAAACTGGCATAATAACAGCTACCTCAAAGTGTTGTGGTGAGGATTAAATGAAATAATATATGCAAAGTGCTGCAACACTAGCTTGGCACCAGTGAATACTCAATACATGTTAACTATTATTGCTATTGTAATTGCTACTCTGAAAACCACTGGGCTTGGAATTATGAGATATGGGTCAGAACTGTGTCACCTCAGCTGTTTTCTGGTCTATATGTAAAGACATCTGAAGCACCTCTCTGTCTTTGAGAACCAGCATAATGTGGGGCCCATGTAGATCCTCAGTATAGTCTATAGAAATGTTTCAGATGACTGTTGAAAGTCCTTCTTATTCAGGCCTCAGCACCCCCATTTGGGGGCAGAGGAGTGCTCCTGGAAAACTCCAACAGATCATTCATTCATTGAATATGTTTCATTCTGCTCTCAAGAGTCCTGAAAGGGAGCCCCCATTTCTTCCTTTAGCAATGGATGTCCTTTCTGAGAGCTTGGCAGCATTCTCTTTGCATAGGCTCTGTTTATTTTGGACAACCTGCCCCTCTAGTATTACACACATTCAGACTTGCCAGATTCCTAAAACCAGGCAGCTGACACATTTCAGCAGCTTCTGGCTCCTTTGGATATTAATGGAGGCTTGCGTCTGGGAAAAATGCTACAGAGCCCCATCACCTAATTTAAAAAGTGATAAGCTGTTTTTAATTTGCTTTATGTGCTAATTAATCACAGTAACTTTTATAAAATGCCATTAAGACTCACACTTTCCACCCAGGGTGCTTTTAACAAGTCCATTAGACAAGTGGAACTTGACACAAACAGTGCAACAACTTTCCCAGCTCTCCTGCCCCTCCTGAATTTCTGTGTGGCAGCCCTTTGCCAGCTGGGGAAGTCTAGGAAGAGTGAAGCAGATGCTTTCTCATGGCTCTGTAACATGGCTGCAGATTCCTGGATGCCCTACTGAATAGCACTTTACTAGGGTTCTACAATGTGCTGAGCATTTTATATTGTTTCACTCAAATCACTGGGTAGGCGAGATTGAATATGGGTTGTAAGCCAGGCTTCTGAGACAGAAGAAGAGACTTGAGTTTAAGTCCCCATCTGTCATTCCTAGCTATGATGGTGGCCGAGTTTAAGTCCCCATCTGTCATTCCTAGCTATGATGGTGGCCATTCCCTCAACTAGGAAACACAGTTACTGATAACATTAACTTACTAGTTTCTTGGGGAGATACAACAATGAGATCATGCATTCAAAGTGCCTACCACAGAATGAATTCTGTTTTGTTATTATTTTGGACAACAATCCTGCCATGTAAGCATTTTTTGGTCTTGAGGGAATTGAGACTAAAAGAGCTAACATGAAAAAAGGCTAGGTAAGTGGCAGAATCAGGATCCAAATATAGAAAGATGTATCTGACTCAAAAGCTCATGCTCCTGGCTTTAGAAAGTTCTTTGGAATTCTTGATAAAGAATATTGTACCTAGATCTCATTCCCAAGGCTTTCATGATTTGGTGATATTATGGACTAGATTGCAAGAGGGAGGGATGAGTATTTCATTGAATGCACATTCAGTTTTCACAAGTGCCCTGTGATGCCTATATAAGCCTTCTGCTGCAGATGAGGAAACACTGACTTGACTAATTTTAGCAATATGTTTTGTTGTATTAGCTACCAAGTGTGTATGGGCAGGGGCAAGACTTAACCTGGAAAACCTGTCTGTCACCATGAACTGTAAATTTTGGGCTACACTAATCCATTGTTGTTGTTGTTTTGCAAGCAACCTTCTGTTACACAAAACACTCACACTTTCTTCTTGAGCTTAGACTTCAGTAACGGGTAATAATCATAGACCATGATTATCACCAGAGAACTGGTATTCTCTATGATGGTTAAAGCTGGGATGGCAGAGAATGACAAGGGTGGAGAGAACTCCAGGAACAGAATGACTTTGACCATCAAAAACGATTTGTTGTGTCTCATGATTATAAATGATAGGATAGAAAGAATAAAGTCTCCAACCCAATCTTCAAATATGTCTATACCTTAATATTCAGAACCTGTGAATATGTTACCTTATGTAACAGAGGGCTTGTCAATGCGATTAAAGTTAACAGTCTTAAAATTGGGAGATTATGCTTGTTTATCTGGGTGGATACAAACCAATCATATGAGTTCTAAGTTGGAAGAGGAAGTAGAAGAGTGGATGAGAGGGATATGACTTGAGAATAACTTGATCTACCAGTCCTACTGGCTTTAAAGGTGGAGGAATAGGACCTCCAACAAAGGAAAGTGATCTTCTGTATAAACTGGGAATGGCTCTTAGGTCATAAGCAATAAGAAAAAGGAACCTTGATCCTACAACCATAAAGAGCTGAATTCTGGCAGCAATCTGAATGAGCCTCTATTGAGGCTCTCCCAGGACCTCCAGAAAGGGTGCAGACTGCTGACAGATGGATTTTATTTTGGTGAGACCTTAAGTCATTAGGCTTGTGGTAATTTGTTTTGGTAGCAATAGACATAGGGTGCTGTGTAATAGCTACTTAAAAATGTGGAAATGACTCTGGAACCAGGAACTGGGAAGAAGCTGGAAGAATGTTGAAGAACATGACAGAGAAATCCTCGATCATCTTGAACTAAGATTAACAGAAATATAGACTTTAAGGACACACTAATGAAGGTTTGTAGACTTCTTACAGAAATCTGGATTTGGAGGATGCTTAGGGTGAGAACGTGTTATTGAACACTAGGAAAACAATCCTTGCAGAAGAGTGAAAAGTTCAGTGGAATTATGTTCTGCATTTATGTGGAAAGAAGAATCATTGAGGTCCTGGTGGGGTATTGTGATAGGAACAATAAAGGCTCTCTAAAGATGTCCCTGTCTTGATCCTTTGAACCTAGAATCTCTAGAATCTATGTGGCATAAAGGACATGTAGATGAGGAGATTATTCTGGATTATCTGGGTGGGTCCTGTCTGATCATGAGTCCTTGAAAATAGAAGAAGAGGAGGCAAAAGAGTAGAGATGTGACATGAGAAGGACTTGACAGTTATATCTGGATCCAAAAATCAAGGAAGGAAATTTGTTATAGCAGCAACGTAGAACTAATACAGATGACAAGAAACAAGAAACAACATGAGTTAATACAGGACAGGTAGAAGGCAAAGGTTACCAGTTTGATGATACTGAACGAAGATTGTTTGAAATAATAAAAATTACCAAGCAACCAAATAACCTATGGAGTGTCTAGTATTGGCCAGGCCATTGGTGAAGTATCTTTGCCTCACATAATCTTATTTCACTGAATTTCTGTAAACAGTCTGAAATATAGGTATGCTTATTTCTACCACACAAAGAACTTAAGACTTGAATTACTTATACTTGTATTTCATTTAATTTTCCCAAAAAAACTCTTGAGATAAATATTATGTTCTCTGTTTTCAGATGAGGAAGCTGTGACTTGGAAGAAGCATACTTTTCCTTCTCCAAAGTTGCAAGGTGCTCGGCCTTGATGCCTCTTGGGAAGCCTACAACTTCCAGTCTTGAATGGGAATGAGTTTTGCCTCCTCTAATGGATCTGGAGCTACTGAAAGTAGATATCTTGTGGAGCCAGCCTCATCAGACTCTTTGAAGAAGCATTTAGAAAAAAAAAAGTAGTGAAACAGCAGTAACTTCCTTCTGTACTATGAACTTGTTTGTGCTGGACAGGACTCTTGTTTCCATGACAACTTTAAGGTCCGAGAAGCAGAGCGCTTTGACTCAATTCCCTACGTCTATTAAAGCTGAGGCCTCTGCTTGATTAAAAGAGACTTGGTCCTCACCTTTCTGTGCAGCAGAATATAAAGACTACTTTCTGCTCCATCCCACTATGTCTGGATTGGGTGGTCTATTCCACTTCCATGTTGTTAAGTAGCTGTGGTTAATGTAGCAAGTAGAGACATCAAAGTGAAGGAGACATATCCAAGTCAGTCCACCTCGTTCTGGCAGAATGTCAGTGAGAAAATCAAGGGAGTACTCTGAGCCTTGGTTTTATTTACAAAATGGGGTTAGTTATTTCTGGATTTCACGTATTTGTAGAGAATCAATGAAGTGACATTGGAAAAGCAGTTAACACAATAACTATCAGGTAATATTTACCTCACCTTTTGCCTATTTTGCCTATTACCTGTGGAATTTCCACAGGTGTTGGAAGGAGAATGGAATATGTCTTTTAAATGTGATATAAAAATATATAAGTAATTATCTTTTTCAAAGCATTTTCTCAACAGAGGGTTATGGGAGAGGATGCAAGACTAGGAGCAGAGAGATCTAATCTTTAGTAGTTGCTCTTATTTTAAAAATCAAAGTTTTCCATCTGTTTCTCCTTCTTAAAAACATTCATTCACCTACTCATGCATGTAGTGAATGAGTATTTCAAAAACAGAGAGGGTATCCTGAAGTAGAAAGAAACTTGGATGGAGTTAGGAGACAAGGGTTCTAGTTTGGTCATCGACATAATCCTACTGTGTGACCCTGAGTGAGTAACTTAACCTCTGTGGGTTACAGCCTCTATATAATTAACAAGCCAGCCAAACAAACAAACAAACAAAATTGTCAGGTATATTCAGCTGTCATGTTCTATATAGCTCCGTCCTGCAAGACACTTTGAGGAAGTGTAAATTTCCATGTGACTGATATATATATCAATATATATATTTTATATATATATATATATATATATAAAATCTGATAGGATTGACTGTATTTGTGTTGTGAGACTCACTTAATTCTGTGCCATCTCTTTCATCAATTTTACAATTCCTTCTCTTCCTCTCCCCATGTCTTCACCGGGAGTTAAGGTCCTCCTCTCCCATTACATTGTGTAATGATTATGTTTGTTTGTTGGGGGATTAAACCCAGGGGTGCTTTACCACTGAGCTACCTCCCCAGCCCTTCTTTTATATTTTGAGACAAAGTTTTGCTAAGTGGCCCAGGCTGGTCTTCAATTTGAGATCTTCTTGCCTCAGGCTTCAAGGTTGCTGGGATCACAGGCATTTGCCACCATATGGACTGTGTGATGATATTTAACTTCTGCATATTTTGTTTGTTCATACATGTTTGTATGAACATGGGGGTCAGGGAAAGTCCAAATTTATCTTATTTCCAGGGCAGAGCAGATGATCAGTAAAACTTGTTTTTTTTATTTTCAACTTATCATTTATCACAGAACAATTTCTGGAATACCAAAGGTTATTTTTTCCTTTCTGCAATGGCATGTATAGTTAGAAACAATGGGCAAGGAAGGCCTGAGTGGTGTCTAGCATGGATTTCCATGCCTTTCTTAGGAGGTGCATGCAACATTTCTTTCCCTCAATAATGAAGACATTCATCTCAGAGTAGAGGAAACACACATCTTGGTACTGATTACTTTTGACATCTCCTCAAGAAATGGTAATGCACACACCCCATGGGTAATCATTGGCTAACTGAGTTCTATGTAGCCACTTATTTCCCTTCCACTTCAGTAACCAATTGTCCCTAGTGAAAAGGATGGCTGATACCACCAGCAAACCAATATTGTTGATTGAAAATACATTAGCCCCCTACTACTAACCAAGTAGTTGGCCTTATAGTGTGCCAGGCCTAGATGTTTGTTTTCAGTCACTCAAAAATATCCCCTCAAAGTGCAGGTGCTATTCCTGTTTTGTAGAATGAAAACTTTATTATGTGCATGGATTATGGTATGATATGGGTCGTGCCATTTAATCATTAATAAACTTAGAAGACAGATTTATATTCTTTAAAGATACTCTTGTCATCACATCAGACTGTTTCTTTCTACATTACTAGAGGGTTGAGAAAATGTCAATTTCTACTATACCCAAGCAATCAGGAAGTCCCTCTCATGACTGAGGATGGATCTAATTGGGTACCAGAGGTCATCATAGCCTCCTTGTAGCGGTGGCATTTTGAATATAATCAGGGAACCAGTAAAACTTCCAGTGGCAGTGACAGCTTTCCCTCTCTGTCTCTTCCTCTGTGTCTCTTTATTTTTCTCTCTTTCCCCCTGTTTCATTCTTCCTTATGCCCTCTGACACTCTGGTGTCCCAATTTTCCCAGGGATCGGGCAAGAGCATATTTCTCGTGTCTGGAGGCCTGTGTTTTGATCATTTCAGACAATTTTTCTTCAGAGTCTCCAGGGACAAGGCCATTCCTGCCTGCCTTCTCTCTCATGGTGTCCTGGTAGCCTATCAGACTGGCTTATATTCCGGTACTGAATGACAGGTCCCCCATTTGAAGCAAGCAGAAGCAAAGCTGTACCTGCCCAAAGGCAGTGTTCACCAGACTGTGGCATACAGTGCTTCAAGTCCAGGGTTGGATGAGGCTATGAAGATTAATCACCTTAAAATTATTGTTCTTTCCCAAGTGTCATTAACTGGATGTTCAGAAAATGAAATATGGGAAAGAGCAACATGAACTGTTTTAAGAACTTACCTTCTTGCTTGGTGTATTAGGAAACTGACTTCAGAAAAGCTAGCACAGCCCTGATCACAACCCTTTATTTCTGATCTGCGTGAAAAAGGTAGATCAAGCCTTGGTAATTCACCTTTCAGGGTCTTACTACCACTAATTAGCAAGCTTACAGTGGATGAAAGGAAGAAAACTCCTGACATTAAATTTCATTATTGTGAAAACCAATTACATTAAATTAATATGGATGACTCATGTAAAAATCACAAGATGGGGACATCAAATAGTTCCAGATTCAAATACTGGCTCTGTCATTTTAAGCAGCTGTGTGATTTTCAGCAAATTACTTCACACCTCAATACCTAGGTTTCTAAAAATGTAATATGAAGGGCAAGAATCCTTGTCCAATGGTTCCTTATGAGAATTATGTAAGTAAGAACTCTTAGAACCCAGCAGGTGCTCAGTATTCATTGATTGAGTCTAGATCTAAATCTCCTCCCTGCAAATGCCATTCCCTGATTCTGGGGTTGTTCACTGGAGCATGAACAAAGGAAGTATACCTCTGCTTTCCAGTAGAACTTCTGTTAAGCATTTGCTAACTGGCAACAGAGGAGTTGCTGAATAAAGTTTCTTTTCTCCTGAGTATATAAAACACAGCAGAAAAAGATTCAAGAACATTTGATATGACTGCCCCAAATCTTTAATACCATTGTACTAGTGGTGGCTTAACAGAGTAAGTAATGAAATATTCACATACCATACATTTTTCAATAAACCTAACATCTAATGTAAAAAAATATTCACATAACACAAAATCAGACTATTGGTGACCACTTCAGCTACCTTCAATACTGGGTTTGTTATATTGCCTCTAATTTTTCAGAAAACTGGATGGGAATTACACATTCGATTGTGGCAGGACACGTCCTGGAATTAGGAAATCTACTCAAAATCTCTCATGTGTCTTTAAAGGTCTCCATCACCTCTTACTGAATGGGGCAGATACAGAGGGCAGTGGTTTCATACTCACCCAGATAAACACATGGAATTCAGAATGTAATCAAATATCCACATATGGAAATGAGATAATATGCATTTAAATATTAAATGTGATACTGTTTACAGAGTATCTTCTATTTCCAGACACTCTTACAGACAGGTAAGGAGATGCCTTCACTTGACCACTCATTCATTCATTGATTCAACAAATATTGAGCATCTACTATGAACCAGTGATGATTCAAGGAGCATGAGCTCTATCAGGAAATGAAAACAGATAAAATTCTTGCCTTCAAGGAGCTTACATTTTAGCAAGAGGAGATGGGCAAAAAGTAGAAATAAAAAAAAAAAACTTTAAATAATGTGATAGTTAAATTTTAATTGCTATGAAAATATTTAAAAATAGAGTAGGGAAAGGGGGATCGGAACTGTGGAGTGCAGTATGGCTGTGGTGATGGTGAAGGTTGTGTTTTAGAATAGAGTGGTCAAGACAGGACTCACTGAGAAAGAGACATTTGAGTTAAGGATTGACAGAGGGAAGGGAGTTAGTCATGCAGGCCTCTGAGGAGACAGTGCTTTAAAAAGGGAGAACAGTTGGAAAATATCATGCTAAGTGAGATAAACCAATCTCAAAAAACCAAAGGACGAATGATCTCGCTGATAAGCAGATGATGGCACATAATGGGGGGTGGCAGGGGGGCAAGAATGGAGGAAGGAGGGACAGAATAGAGGGAAAAGAGGGGTTTCAGGGGGAAGGAAAAAATAACAGAATGAATCAAAAACTATTACCCTAGGTAAATGTATGATTACACAAATGGTATGCCTCTACTTCATGTACAAACAGAGAAACAAGATGTATCCCATTTGTTTACAATAAAAATAAATTTAAAAACAGAAAAAAAAAAAAAAAAAAAAGGGAGAACAGCCAGTGAAGAAGGCCCTAGATATAAGTCCAGACATACTGTCAGGAGTAGTATGAGGTGCTACAGGGTCACAGAGCAGGAACCCTAAGTGCTGGCAAAGAAGTTGAACAAGGGAACAATTTGCCCAGATCTACTAACTGAGAGGTGGTCACATTCCTGTCCACCTACCCTACAGAGTAGACTTCTTCAGGTTTTCTCACAATGAGAGTTTCCTCTGTAATAATAGTAATCTTACATTCCTGAGGTCCCGGCCTCCTTTCCTCAGCCTCTTCCCACTCTGTCTTTCTTTAGAAATTTGTATGTGAGTTGGACCACTGAACACCTTCCTTCTTTCTCTTGGGCACATCCTACTACAACCTGCAAAGTGCAGATGGAATTTTTTGACTGAGAATTTTTCATAACACTGTTAAGAAATTAGAGGTATTTAATATTTGATACATATATATACTTAATAGTTTATATATATATATATATCACTAATTCTGTGAATTTCAATCCATTATTTGAAACTCATGACTTTTGTGAAAACCCTTCCTGAGTCAATTCAGAGCAAGAACTATTTTCTCTCCTCTCTGTGCCCTGACAATACCCTGTACGTGGTTTTATTCTTGTTCTTAGTTGATTACATGTTAGTTGGTTTATATGTAAGTATGGCTTTCTCTCTAGATTGCTCCACTTGTGAGGATTAGGTAGACTTTCACTCATCTCTGAATCCCACATACAAATCCTAGAGGAGGAGGTGCTTACAAAATGATGCTAAATTAAGCTGAACTAAATTCAGGGTCTAAGCCATGTGACCTCAAGAAAATCACTTCATCTTGTTGGGTCTCCTGTGATTTTCTCCTCTGTAAAATGGGATTAAAAATGCTATATTTAATCCAATTGAAAGTGCACATTTTGCCTTTTTATATCTAAAATCAGGATGTTTCTTAACCATCAACACCATCTTGTAATTTAATTGATGGTAGTTTGGCTTTCTTAGTAGCACGTATTGTGCGTGTTATGATCAGTGACAACTACATTCAATGAACATGGTAGGCTTGACTCACAGGCTGTGAGGACTAATGAATTTGGGGCAAAAAGACATCAGATCAATACCTGGCACAAAGTAAGCACTACATATGTGTGTGTCACTTAGGGTTACCTTGTCTTTATCTCTTCTTACATACATATGTGGGGTTTTTTTGCAAGCCTTTACAGTGCTTTTTTTCCTTGGTGACTTTTCAAAAAATGCTGATGGGCCAAATACTGTGCTGCAGTCTTATTTTTGCTCAGTGTGAGTTCTGTTCAGCAACTCTAATTAAATGGAAGGTCTGTAGAAAATGTCCCTAACTTTTGCCAATAGTTCAGAAACTAAGAGGGAGAAGAAATGAACTAAAGATATCTGGAATACTATGTTTATTCTTTTGGTATTTGTAGTTTATGTAAATTGTAGTATTTTATTCTTATAGCACAATCTTTTAACTTTGGCAGTAAACGTCAAGCTGGGACATTTCCCATGCACCTAGTGCAAGTCATCCACCCATTTATTCATTAATTTATGGAACACCTACTATATACTAGGCCACCGGATAATAGAAAATGTCAGCCAGACCTGGGAATGCTTCCCAGTTCTGACACTTACTTGGTAGTTGTAGGCAAGATTCTTAAATTCTGTTTCCTATTCTGCAAAAGACTAATCCTGCCTGTTAGACATTGTTGGGATTAGTGGAGGCAACACATGTAAAATTCATACAACACGGGGCATGGTAGATATATGGTAAACTGCAGGAATAACAAATACAGGTACGGACAACTGTTCCTTAACTACATACCAGATCTAGTGCCAGTGGTTCTATTGGTAGTAAAAGCTAGTGGATCTCAGAGAAGTCCCATGTGGGTTGGGCTTATTGGCACCAAACCTTGCCTGCCCCCATGATTCTCTTGTTCTGCTAGGTAAAGTGATCATATGGTCCTATGTTCTGAAGGCAGCCAAGGTGTGCAATTTTTAGATGCCTGAAATCCTGTAATTGTGCTTTCAGTCATGTTCAATAAATGCCCACTATGTGCCAAGTATTATGTTAGGTATTAGAGATAAAGTGATGAATAACAAAAACATCATTTTGGAATTTAGAGGGAAGACAGATGCAGAAGAAATAATTGCCAGAATGATACATCATAAAAAGCAAGTGGCTAATAATTCAAGGCAGTATATGTGGAGAGAAATGAAACCTACTGTGGGAGGACTGGATTGCAAAGGCTTCCAGGAGTGGATGTTGCCCAAGCTATGAACTCCAGGACAAGCCATGTGGGCAGAGGAGCAGCACATGCAGAGGCTCTGAAGTGGGAAAGGGCAAGCAGGAAACCCCAAGAAAGACCAATGTCCAAGGCAGCCAAAGAAGAGACCAGAGGGAAGGAGAAGCCACACAGGATTCTACAGGTCTTATGAAGGATAGTTTCTCTTTCTAAGGGCAATGGGAAGCTATTGGAGGATTTAAAGCAGGGTAGTGGGATAAATCTGCACTGAAAACAAAGCTTTCTGGGTTCAGAGTAGAGAATAGGTTGGGCAGCAGTGCACTGCAAGACAGGATGCTGAGATCCAAGGAAGTGGGCTAAGGTGGTCATATAAATGATAGTGGTCTGACCAGGGTGTTGGCAGTGGGAGGAAGAGAGGTTCCATATACTTACTTTGGCCTGTGTCTATCTGCTTGACAGTCAGTCTCCTCATCATAATCCATGTACAATGCTTTCTAAGTGTTATTATCATTTTTCTTCAAAATAATGCTTCTAGACACATAACAAAATCTCTGATTGAATACTGGGAAAACAGAATCTCTGGCTTGTTTTCCACTCCTACTGCTAAGCAGGCTAAAGACCTCTATAAAGAACTCTAGTTCTCCTCAAACAAGAGCATGAAAACCTTCAATCTAGTACATTTATTCCCAAACACTTTAAATGCAGAAAAGCTTCTCTCCTGTTTTTGATGTCATGTCATCTCCAAACCCATTTCCAATCCCATAAATGTCCATTTGCCTTAAAATTGAAAACTTGATGGAAAATTTCCTTGGAACATTTTGGGGGAAATTTAACAAGTTCTTCTTGAGATAACTAGAGAAACACCAGGTGTACCAAATCTAATTACAGGAACTCTGCAGGATGGAATTATGATTAGTCCTCATAAGGAGTGACCACAGTCACTCAACAGAATTCAATTCAACAGCTATTTATTGCATGTGTTTTGAAGAGAAGATGCCTTTCTGTTTAGAGGTCATTTATGTGGACAAGCAGAAGATAGTTTCTTGGAAGAAGAAAAATCTTGTTAGAAATTCTTCCTATTTATAGGGAACGACAGAAAACTCTCAGGAAGAAATCAACAGCACATGCAGTAAAGTATGTGGATGAACTGAGAGCAATTTGACAAGTGGAGAAACATTTCTCTTGAGGAAGGAATGATAGATTTCTATTTCATATAGTTTTTCTTGTTAGTAGAAGCTTGACTTTGATAAAGAAGCAAAAGGGAAAACCAACCTGATATTGGCCAATCAGCTCTTATAAAAGTATGCGAAATGGCCTGGAAGGTCTAAGAGGAACTCAGCTATGCTAGTTAATCCTAGAAAAGTCAACATCCAATGAAAGACAAGCTGGGTGAGGTCAGAGAAGACACTGGAATAGAACAAGAGGTGAGAAGTATTCAGACTGCTGAACTGACTCCTCGCTAATGGCCCTTTGATCCAGCAAAACCCACAACTCCCTTTTCCATTCCATGGCTCCAACTTCCATGATTACAAAAATTTGTCTGGGAACCACCCAGGAACAGACCAGCATCCATCTGCTTTCAATTGTCATCTGGGTCCCAATATTTATGAAAAGTTTCTTAAGTGTCCAAACAGTGTGCTCAGTGCCGAAGGTAAAAGATGAACAAGGTATTACCTCTACCCTCACACAACTGATGAGTGTAGTAGGTGAGACAGTACTGTGAACTAATAAATTACATTAAGAATTTGTTAAATGCAACAGTAGAGGTACATTCTGTAGAGGAAACCAAGGCCTGAGTACTCTCATATGACCATCTACTGTCACTAGGCTGACCAAATTTCTGCTCTGCAAGATCCCAAGCAGCTACTTTTACTAGGCTGACCAGATTTCTGCTCTGCAAGATCCCAAGCTGCTTCCAGTGGTACCATGGGTTAACCACAGGGCAAAAGGAAAACATCCTATAAACGAGTTTTGGGTGATAACTCTATGAGTTCGAATTTCATCTGTCTTTAGGAATCTCCCATTACTTCTGATTTTACCAGGGGCATTTGATAAAACATACAAAGAAATATTAGTCCCCTAGGCTCTGCATCATAACTACCCACTTGACCAGAGTGCTGTCTTGAACCCAAGGTTAGAAATCATAAGTAAATGAAAGTTGCTAACACTTTTATGTTACTTGTAGGTGTTTTATCACTATGTTTCTGACATAACAGCAACTAGTATAGAACAATTAGGTAAGATGAATGCTTGACTGCCATCAAATTTTCCAAAAAGAAAGTAAGTATTGGGTTTTAAAAGAATGCTCCATAAACTGGTAATTCAGGGCGGTAGGGAAGAGGATTTTCTGTTTTACAGATTGGGGAGCATGCTAAAGGAAATAACTGTTGTGAAGTTAAGCGAGGTAGACTCTTTGGCAAGCAAGAGGTTCATTGCATGGGACAGACTGAGATCAATTCTGGCAGGAAGAAATATCCACAAGAGATCTTTTTCAATTTCATTTAATCAGAGAAGATGGAGTTACTGACTCCAAGCGGGAATAGATATGGAATCTATAAAGTAGACAGAGAAATATGTATTTGAGTGAAGTAATTTACTTAATAATCCCAGAGATATGGGTTTTTGTATTTCTTGGTAAAGTCACCTAGTTCATGATTTCTCCCAATTGGACCTAGTTGTAGTTGCTTACTTAGTCTAAAGTCTCCTGCTGGGATTTATCATATGCTTCTTTGCTATTTTCTCTTCCTCCTCTCAACTTTTGTTTTCAGAATCTCATATACTTAATTAATCTTTCTGGTGGTTTTAAATGATTTTCAGTAATGTTGTTTTGATAAAAATGGTCAGAAGTTTAAAAAACTATTATTGTTACCTTCTATCAATCCTTTTACATATGAGAATGCAAGTTGTGTATTTTTTTCAGACAAAGATGGCCCATTCCACCCATTATCTGAGAGCATGGGTTTTAAGAGGAGGAGGAAACAAGGAAGAAAACTAACAGCTATTGGGCACCTGTCATTGGTTAGCCACTAGAATAGGCAATTTATACATGTTGGCACTGAATAACAAGATCACTGTAAGTTTCTTATTCTCCTGATTTTACTAATTACAAAAATGAAGCTCACAGACATTAAGTCATTCAATCATGGTCACCAGCATGTAAGTGAACGAATTAGGAGCTGAACCCAGCTCTTTCTTCTGTGTCTGGACTCACTACCATATCTCTGCTCCTATAGGGCATCTATCTTCTCAGAGAGTAGGATCACACCCATAGCCTTCAAGAGGTGATATATTTAAGTTCTTTTATTTCAACATTCTTTGTTCAGCATGCATGAGTGAACTACATGCAAAGACCAATGCCTGTGTGTCTGATGAATGAAACCTGGCCCTTTCCATTAAGAAGATTCTAGTCTAATGTGGCAGATAGTCATGTGCACAAATTACAGGACAAAGCACAATATACAGGTGCATAAAAGAGTGATGAACAACACGTGAAATAAAATTGAAGAAGGAATAACACTGATTCCAATTGTGGGGAACCAGATAAGATTTCATGGAAGAGAGGCATTTGTGGCAAGCCTTGAGGAACACATAAAACCTGGTCAAAGGGAGATGAAAACAAAGAGCACTAGAGGGTAAGGAAGAAAAAACAAAGACATGAAACTATGAAAGAATGCTTTGGGCTTGGGGATTTATACATTGTCCCAAATTCTAGGAGTTTTGGTGATTTTTCTTGGTTATGTGATGGGAGTAAGACCTGTATATGGAGGAACTAGAAAACCCTGATTAGGCTCTCTGCACATTAAGAGAGCTGCTATAATTTCAGTCTGGAATGCCCCCTACAGATCCATGTGTTGAAGGCTTGGTACCAGTGCAGCAATGTTTAGAGGTGGGGCTTTTGGTAGGAATTCAATCATGAGGGCCCTGACCTCATCAGTGGACTAGCCCATTAGTGGATTAACAATTTGATGGCATTATTGGGAGATGATGAAAACCATAGGCAGTGGGGCCTAATTGGAGGAAATGTCACTAAGGGCATGCCCTGAAAGGGTAAATTTTGTCCTTGGCCCCTTTCTGCTTCTCTTTTCTGCTTCCTTGCTGCCATGAGGTGAGCAACTCTACTCCACCATGCCCTCTCTGCCATGATGCTCTACCTTACCATGAGCACATAGTAATGGAGCTAGCTGGCCATGAACTGAAACCTCTAGAGCCATGAACCAAAATAAATGTTTGCTTCTCTAAGATCTTCTATCAGACATTTTGTCACAGTGATGAAAATATGACTAACACAGGAGCCTTACTTTCTGAACCACCCTGGTCCTGTTGTGTATATGGGCAAAGCAGAGGTCAGTAGTATCTAGTAGCTCTTTTATGCATGGAGTTCAATTAATGAACTTTGTTTTGAATGTAGTGTTGGTGGAGAAAGTGAACAGGTCGTTTTTACTTACCAATAGGACAGGGTGAGAGATAGATTTAAGTTTTTAGTTGATGACTGAAGTCATGTGTGGCTTTCATCCTTTTCTCTTGAATTAAAAGAATCCCAAGTTTTAGCCAGGTATTTTTCTTGTGTCTTTAAAAAAGACCATACTTCCTATGTTTCCTTGTATCTAGGTATAACTATGAGACTACAATCTGGTACATAAGATGTAAACCAGTTGTGGTAGTTGTGGTATATGGTACTTCTGGAGAGTCTCCTTAAAAGGAAGTGGTTACAGTCTTCTCAAACCTCCCTGATTTTAGCAAAGCATATGGGATGCCCGTCATTCTGGTAATCACATTTGACATAGAGGACAAGGGCCCTACTCTAGGAAGGACAGATCAACGTGTTGAAGCCTGGAGGTATCTGACAAATTTGTTGAACTGCCACACTAGCTCTAAACAGCCGGTCATGATGCTTTTTGTACATGAAAAAGAAATCAACCTCCTGTTTTAGTCACTGCTATTTTGAATATCTTGGTTTTTTTTTTTTAACATAGCCAAACTTCACATTTCTTCGATGTGATAGATCAGAAGAAATCACCAAGACAAAATATAATGGAATAAAGGAAAAGGCTGGCATTGGTCCCAGATTGTCCCTCTCATGATGAGGTTCCAGTTTCTTGGACTGAGCAGATTCTGGTTCCTCCACCCTCTGGCCTGCAGAAGGCCATTGTGGGACTATCTAGCTTCTGGTTGTGTAAGCCAATCTAATAAATCCCACATACATCATAAATATTATATATTTCCTCTTGATTCTGCTCTTCTAGGGAATGCTTTTATATATTCACATTCATAGGTCATATATAATATATAATGAATGTCCTTAACATGACATGTCCTTAACATGACAAAAACTATTAAATGGTGTATAGCTAAAAAAAAAAAAAAAAAAAAAAAAAAAAAGGAAAAGGCTGAGAATTGAATCTTGAGGAACATCTGCATTTGGAGAAGTCCAAGAACATGGAGAGTTGTGAGAACAAGCTTGATTAAAGGTAGTCTGTGTGTGGGGATCATTGGGGAATAGTGGAAGAAATTCTATTCAGTCTAAAACATATGTTTCTAGAAATACAAACAAACAAAAAACCCCCAAAGGATTATGGAACATCTAAAATCTGTGGTGATTCTGGCCACTCCCAAGACAGAGGCATAGGTTATGTCTGACTTTCTAAATCAGTTAATTTACTGCATATCCCCCGGGGATAAAATGATCAGGGATATCCCTTCACATAGTAGGAAATGTCAAGAGTCAGGGAAGAAAAAGTAGTCTCCTGCAAGGAAAACAGGGTCTTGGTTATAGTTTTGCTTATGAACAAATTCTCCTTGTATCTTTTTTTTTTTTTTTTTTTTTTTTTGCCCCACACCATAAATAAGTGCTCTTTCTCTGTTCCAGTAAAAACACTGTGAAGTCCAAAGACTTGCCTATCAGTGAGTCAGAGGGGTTAGAGATGGAGTACTAGTTACTGCATGTTTCCTCTCCCCAGTGTACTAGCTGGGTGCTATCAGGCCTCAGCACTGGCAGCCACTTCACTAAGTCCTGCAGGTGAAGAGTGTTTGGGTTTTTCCTCAAAGGTTGTAAACCCTATTATTTGTACTGCAGTTTAATGATCAGAGTTTTCTAGAGGCTCAAGTCCGTTTGTTAATTATTAAGAAACCCACATTGTGCTGCCGGTTGTTGACAAAATATCTTCTCATTCAGTCCTTGTGGTAGTTACATGGAATAATCAATTTTATTCCCTTTGATTAGAAGATGATGAAGAAAAGGTAGTTGATGAAGATGATGATATCGATAGAAGTAGCTATCACTGACTAACTGACCATCAAGTGTCAAGCAGAGAAGAAGCGTACAGTTAAAAAAAATTCACAGCAACCCTGCAAGATTAGACTTAGTGTTCCAGTTCTGTAGATAATAAAACAGATTATAAGAGTTGAAGTGACCTAAAGGTCACCCAGATGGTAAATGGTTGAGTAAATAGTCAAACTAAGATCTGTTGGCTCTAAATCCCTGCCCTCTCTTCTGTATCGATTGAGCATGACTTTAGGGAGCATCTATGGGGTACTAAGACTCAGCCCCTTGCAGCACTTACACATGTTATAACTGACCCTGGGGTGTTCCAGGGAACTACCATTTACCCCTATATACTTGGGGAATTGTTAGACTGAAACTGTTAGTACAGACATTGATTTCATTGAGACTCCTGAAACAAGTCTGAGCTAGAATTACAAGGCTATAACTGGCAATCACTATTAAGGCTTTAATTAGAATGAGATGAATATTAAGGAATAGGGAAAATAATGGAATTTAGCTAGTTTATTATTATTGTGCCAACAGAATTATTTTATATTATTTATATGCAAAGGGTATATAAACGAGTACCATCTGTGTTTTCAGAATTTTGAAATAATATATAATTGGAATATAAGACAACGATTTTGTGAAGTTTAATTAGGTTTTCCCTTGTCTTCAAAAATTTTGGTACTCTTTCATTTTTCTTTTTATTTTAATTAGAAATCAAGGATAAATTAACATGAACCATCCTATTAATTTGCATCTGGTTTTCAGGATCTCCCTCCACATATGGAGTTGGCAGTACTTTTTTTCTAATTCTGTGCTATTGAGTTTAACTTTGAAACATTCAAATTAAATATTCTTTGATCATACCCTTATTGAGGCTGTGAAGAGTCTTTTAATAAACTCCAAAGTCACTTGGGATGCTTCAGACATGGCTTTTTAATATAGAGAACTCAGTTTAAGTATTGTCAGCTCTAATTGAGGGTTTTGAAAGTTTATGCTTCACAGTACTTGCTATCTATAGTCTAAGAGTTGTAGAAGAAAATTTTAAACCACAGCTTTCTATAAAACTTGATGACAAGGCTGTGGAGTACAATCAATTAAGGGTTACTTTTACTTAGCAACTACTATGTGCAGACTCCCTGCTACACAGTTCACAGTTGTTATCTTATATTCTCACAAGAGTCCTATATGGGAGTAAGTATTTTAAAATATTTTTGTTTTACAGATAAGGAAATTAAAGTCTAGAGAAGTTGTCTAGCCTTAGTGAACATTTATCTGGTATAGAGTCATTGTGAGGATTAAGAGAGAGTGTGTTTACCAAGTGCTAGTCACAGTGTAAGGTTGCTACTTAGATTAATACTACTCTTATTTTGATTTCCCATTCAGTATTAGTCTCAAGCACTTTGCTGTCTTCATAGCACATGTGTTCTTGAAGTACTTCTGTCTAGGAGAAAACCGATAGGGATATGATTCACTGTTTTGACTTGGTTTATCAAACAGCAGAATATTAGTCTATTGGCCAGAATTCCCTGATTGCTCATCATGGACTTAAGCCAACATATTCTTAGAAACTGCTTGAAAATTAGTACTACGGTACTAACTGTTCATATGATTTTTGGAGGGGGTTTGATGATAAAAATGATCAGCAGATACTTCATTGCTGGGTATGGTAAATTTCAAATGTATATATGTCCTCTTGTGTCATTAGTTTGGGATTCTTTTTCAACATCTACCCAATTGCTTATTTTAGAAAAATATAAGAATTAATGAGATAAAACTTATGAACATTCCCAAGTGTCCTGGGACAGCCAGACAGGAATAGGAGGAAGTGTACCGGAACAGGGTTTCAGAAGCCCCAGATCTGTCTCACCTCTCTCCTGATCAGCTGGTGGCCCTGCTCAAACCAGCCCACCCTTTGCTGCTTTACAAAGCTGTCATCTGAAAATTGCATGTTGTATTCCAGGATCTACATTCTCTTTTTCCTTTACCCTGATTTAATGAACCAAAATCCCACGGGGAAAATTCTGATCCTTTGGCAGGTAACATCTGGGGACAAAAAGAAAAGAATCCTAGTACCTGTGCTTCTGAGTCTTACTGAGGAATTTAACCTCCTAACCACTAATGAAAATATTTTTGAAAAGTGACATAGCTGGGCACAGTGGCACATAACTGTAATCACAGTTAGTCAGGAGGCTGAGGCAGGAGGATCACAAAATTTGAGGCCCACCTGGGCAATTTAAAAAGATTCTGTTTCAAAGTAAAATTCAAAAAGGGCTGGGGATGTAGCTCAGTGGTACAGCACTTGCCTAGCATGTGTGAGGTCCTGGGTTTGATCCTCAGCACCACAAAAGTAAAAAAATAAATAAATAAATAAATGAATAAATAAGATAAATAAAAGTGGTATTTACTTTGTTTGCATTAATTATTAGTGGATTATCTACTTGTTTAGAGAAGAATAGTTAACTTTCAGAAAGGATTAAATAGAATGGCTCAGGTCTCATAATATCTTATAGTGACTCCCCTTCATCATCATCAAGATCATTATATTAAAATGAATGGAACTGGAAAATATCATGCTAAGTGATATAAGCCAGTCCCCAAAAAACCAAAGGCCATATATTCTCTCTGATATGTGGATGCTAACCCACAACAAGGGAGGGTAGGGAGCAGAAAAATAGAAATTCATTGGATTAGACCAAGGGAATGAAGGAAAGGGAGGGAGGATGGGAACAGTAGAGACTGTAGAATGAATGGACATAACTCTCCTATGTTCATAGATGAAAACATGACAGTGTAACTCTACATCATGTTCAAGAATGGGATCCTAATTAGAATAAGTTACGCTTCATGTAGGTATAATATTTCAAAATATACTCTACTATTATGTTTATCTAAAAAGAACAAATAAAAAAAAAAACAAATTTGATCAAAAGAAAAAAAGATCATTATGCTAGCCAAGACAGACAGGTAACTGACCACAAACCCAAGCACAATTTCTTTTCTTTTGCACTCACTGGATCAAAAAAAGGAATCTGTAAATATCCTTTACTCATAGTTTATAAGGAATTTCATTCAAGTTTCCATTGCATTTCATACATACCTGAATCCAAACAATTTACCTAACTTGACTCTAATTGTGCAGTTAATTATCTGTTTTCCCCAATGGACTGTGATCTCCTTAAAGGCAGATATCCATCTTAATCATTGCAGTATCCCCACTCACTAGTGTAGCTCCTGATGCAGACCCCTCAATAGAGGATCACTGAATTAAACCACTTTTGTATTTGATCTTAGGACTATAAATTAAAAGGTCACCTGCCAGTGCTATTACATGGGAGATTATATTACAATGACTAGGCTGAAGAATCTGTTCTGATTGGAATCTGAAGCCTTTAGGGGGTAGATCTAGTTGCATCTTTGGCTGGGCTTTGTTTACTTGTCAAGTAAAGCAAAAACATACCTCTTCTTCTCCCTACCTCACATCCTTTAGTTATACAAGATGCTATCATTTGCATCCAGAATGCTGGGAAGGAGAACAAGACAATGTAAGATAGCAGGATATTTATGAAGTCCTTGTGCAATTTTGAAAAGTCAATAATTTGGATTGGGAATATGGTTGGGCCATCTATAAATGATATTTAAAAGCAAATTGAATTTTTTTCAGAACTGCTAGGAATTTCTATTTAATAAAGAGTGCTTAATGGCATATTTCTCAGAGTATGTTCTTTCAAATAGCTGTTTAAATGCTGTAATAATGCTGTAATAAGCAATGTTGAATAGACTTGTTTCCTATAGGGCCATTCAGAGATCCTAATGTGAACATTAGTATTGTGCATCTACAAAAAGGGCACATGATATGCAATGTTTTGCAAACATTGTAGCAGACAATTTGGAAGTGATACCTTAGAAAATACTGATCTAGTACAATTAGGAGACCTATTGAATAAGTCTGTGAAGTAAAGAGATTTATGGACATCCAAATATCTACAATAAATGTAAAGCCAGGACTGGATTTTAGGTAGTCTGGTTCTAGTCCAGAAGTGTATTCCTATTTCTACTATGTCAACTCTGATCTCTAATAGTTGAGGAAGGAATTTTCTACAGTAGTAAATCATTTCCTTTTGTTTCATGAAGATTTGTTGCCTATTAAGTAATGATATCTTCAGTGCAATGGTTTATATTGACTGGGCTATTTTAAATTTTTACTGTAAAATGACTTTCCTAGAACTCTAACTTTCTACAATAAAGGTACACCAGAAAAGTATGACTTAAAATTCACATTCATGCATCATATAATAGCTGAAGGATAATTGCTTAGTTATTAAATGCAAACATCTGGTGGGAAATCATAGGTAAATGATGAATATGCTGGGGATGGAGGAATGAGATCCATTTTTCAAATAGGTGAGCAGCTGTCTGTTCTTTCTATTGGGGTATGTCCTGAAGGCTTAATTCCAGGTGAATTGCAGAATTCAGAATCCTTTCTGCCCATCTAACTTACGTTTGGTTTTTTACCATTGAGTATTTTCTGACAATTTCATTCCTTTTCACTTTCCTGCTCTCGTATTCCTTAATGATCTCATTTGGCTGAAATGTTGTGTGATCGAACTGGAAGAGCCAAGCAGACCAGACTATAATTCTGGCTCTGCCTATAATATGTGAAGACTTAATCATATACAAACACATTTTATATTATGCTTAACATAGTGGCCAGGACAAAAGTATTAAAGAAATAATTATCTTTCTAATTGCTGCTTATAGATTAGACTAATCTGCTTAACTAGACCAAAAGCTAAGAGCTGAGGGTGTTTTATACAACTGTGTGAACATACATCCCTTCACACCGTACATACATTCCAGATATACATATAAGGATATAGAATTCTTTCCCTCTCATTCTACAATGCTAAGAACATTCTTCCATTCAAAATCAATTTGTTAAATTCCTCATAGTAAGCAGAACACCTCACAGTAGCTGCTTGTTTCTTACAGTAAAGTAAGATTTACATGACAGTAAATGAAATATTATATGTAAATTTCTGAAAACAGTGCCTAAGCAATTAGTGTGCACCATTATCATCACTATAAGTAGATAAATTTTTTTTGGTGCTATGATAATACATGGGAGGGGTTATTTACTTTAGCCTGACTCCATCTTAAGGACTAGTAGGTTTTGCCCCCAAACAGTTAATCCAATTGAAAACCATTTTATCTAGAAATAGAAACAAAGACACGCAAACAGGAAGAGGTCATATAGTTCGTAAGTCTTGGGTGACTTATTTTAAGACTGGTATAAACAGATAGGACAAAACTCAGCATGGGCAACCCCACAAGGGTGTCACAAAGGTGAGGCATATGTAAGTGGATTCCAACGTAGAATGTTCTCTTGACTTTAACAAATCATTGGTTTTCTTGGCAATGGGTATCATGGACTTAACGCAAAACTTTTCCCCAAAGTCCTTTTTTAGCCTCTGTGTAAAGCCACTACTTTCCAGGAGTACCAGCAATGAAAAGAAGGTTGGAGAAAAAGTTGTAAGACTAGGAACCTGTTTTTGCCTTCACCATGTACTAATAAGTTTTCTGTGTCTTGGTTTGCATAACTATTAACTGTTATTCCATCTAAAGAATATTAAGTACTTTTTAATATGTGAAGTATTCACTGTTGTATGTAGTTGGGGTCTGGGCATAAAATGGGCAGTAAGGAGAATCTATCAGGGAAGACAAAAAAGTAAATTGATACTTATAATTTAGCAAGTAGTACTAAACTCATCAATTGCTATAGAGGGTGTAAGCCAGTGAGGAAGAGTACAGAGGATGATTCCTCTAGGACCCAGAGCACAGTCTGTCAGGGTAGGTTGTGATAAGCCCAGTGAAGATGGGAGTTACAGTCAGAGGAGCTGGATTACAAGGTATCAAGGCCTGAGACACTCAGCAAATGTGGAAACTGCAAGAAATTAAGTCCAGCAAGATATGGCTAGATAGGGATCCTGTATAGCACGGAGCTGAGAATGGCAAGAACTGAAGAGAAGTAGTAAAGATTGGGTTAGAAGGTTTTGTGTATGTGTCCTGCTATAGGTAATAGGGACAAACTGTGTGTATGTGAAGTTGTAAGACAAAGACAGGTGTGTGGGGTGTGTGTGTGTGTGTGTGTGTGTGTGTATGAGAGAGAGAGAGAGAGAGAGAGAAGGAGACAGATCAGCATTTGCAAAGATCATTCTGACTGCAGTATGATTGGCTTGGTAGATGGCAGAGATTAAAAGCAAGGGAAACTATTAGGACGCTATTGTGAGAGGAGGCAAGAAATGATGAGTCTGAGTTGTGGTAGTAGCAGTAGGGAATGGAGATTTGAGAGCGATTAAGGAGGTAGAATCAACAGAAATTGAGGGAATTATTGAATGAAAGTTCAGAAAGGAAGGGAGAAGTCAGGGATGATTTTGAGAATTTGAACTTGGGCATGGATGGAAAGTGGTGCTACTCATCCAGATAATGAGATATGGAAACATGGATGGGAAAGGTTTGCAAAGGGTGAGCATTGAGGTACCTGGGGGGTATACAAACAAAGATATCCAGGGACAGTAAGATGGATGTCAGGAACTTAGGAGAGAAATTGTGTTGGAACGTGCGAGGAAGGTAGAAACAGAAGCCAATGAAAGCCATTTAGTAGATGAGATTGCCTTTAGGGGATAAAGTAAGAAAAAAAGCTAAAGGTAAAACCCAAGAGAACACCAACATATTAGATGGAGCCAAGAAACCATAAACATATGGGCAGATGTAAGAAGATTATCAGAAATAAAAGTCACAGAAGGTCAGGTAGGAGAAAGTTTCACAATGGAATAGTGGTCTTTATGGTGCAGAAGTCCAAGAAGCTCAGGGCTGAGAAAGGTCCACTGGAAAATGATATCTTTTATCTCCTTAATGGAATGCAGTAAGTTCAGAAGATATGGAGGAGAGAGTCTTTGTAAAATATTATATGCATCTGTGATTCATCATGACTTGGCCACTGGCCTATCCACGGTAAACCTCCTAAAAAGAGGAGGTTTAAATAGAAGCTCTGCTTCTATCATCACCTTCTTTTTACATTTCCTCTATTTATTGAGAAAATCAAGCCAGAAAGAGTTAAATTACTTGCTTTGGCACAAAGGAATAATGATTTTTCACAACATCCCAGTTTCAAGTATGATCGTTGTACTCATTCAAGAATCTGAAATATTTTTCTTTCAACAGTGGTATTCCTAAAGTCTATAACACATTCTTTTTAAAATATTGCTAGTTTCAGAATACCAAAGAAAACAGATATTTTCATTAAAACACCCTTAAAGGGTTTGAATCAATTTTCTTAATCACTTTATTCTGAGGAACTTTTACCAATAGGTAAATAGTAATATGATTAAAGGGTGGGGGAACCTATGCTCATGTTAGATAATGGAAGAGTAACTATATTTAAATAAATATTTCTTGTTTTGCCACTTGAAATAAGTGTTTTATTCATTAATTATTTTACATATCTCAAATAATTTTGCAAATAAGTACTCACTAAACCAAGATACTGTGCAAGAGGCCACTGAGTAATACATTAAGAGTACCAGAATTTGAAAATAGAAATATCTGATCTGAATTCCACCTTCTCCATTTGTAAATTTCCAAAAGTGGTCCAGTCTGTCAAAAAGTGACCCTGAACACATTACATAACTTTCTGAGCTTCTCTTCTTCATTTCTGAAGCAGATATTGTACCACCTACTCTGCCTACTCAGAGAATCTGTGAGGATTAAATTAAATAATGACTATGCAAATGTAAAGTACTGTTATTCAGCAAAAGAGAAGTGTACGTATTGTATTAATAGACCAGAATGATGGTTTATTATACACAGGGATAAATGTTACTGAGGAATGGACTGAAGTCATTCATTTCATTGTTTCTATAGAAAATTCTGAGTGGAAAATTGATTGCAATCAGAAGGATGCTAAAGATGGATATGGACCCAGAGGTGGATTTTAATGGCTAATGTCATGGATAGGATTGGTGTGCTGGTCTTTATATATTCATATTTTGTTTGTCTTTTACTGGTATCAAGTGCTCATTCTTAAATCATATTTTTAAAATACATACAACAATCTGGAGAGATGATCACAATATAATGCTTAGTGGGTTAAAAAGAAGGCAGAGCTCTCTCTATATTGTTCTCTAATTTTATTTTACATATGTGTAAAGATACAAAGCAGATGCTCCAAAAGAACAATGTTGTCTTTGGAGTGGTGAAATCATGAGTGAATTATCTTTATCACTATATTGTTTTACATCTTCCTAACTTTATAAACATTTTTAATGCTGAAAATCTTATTTAAAAAAGGAACATATATATATATATATATATATATATGATATTTGCAAAGATGGATCTTTTGGGCTTGAGGTCAAGCATTAAAAACAAGTTCCTTGAAAATATGTGTGGCGAAGAACTGTGGAATATGAGAAGTTAAAAGTGAAAAGATCAGGGATGTGAGTCAGTGATTTAGAGAAAGAGCCTGATCAGCAGCTTTCTAACTCTAAAATTTTGAGAAGAGGAGGGCTGAAAACTCACAGAAAGTTTCAAAACTAGGAAACAGGATCAAATTCTTTATCACTGTGGGTCAAGATAAGATGCAGGAGTTTCTAAGAATAAAAGTAAGATAATACAGACAGGAGAGCTATCTCCCTTTACTTAAGGCAATTGTATACTTAGCTCAGAACACCAGAAAGCTACATGTACAGTGAGGATGTACGGCCACTTAAAATCAGAAGGTGTCTAGAGAGCTCCAGCCCCACACTCAGCCACTGGAGAAATGTATTTTACGAAGCAGGACGTCCAGTTATGTATGGAGCCTCGGTTGGAGCATCTGTTTTCTTTCTTTTCTTTTCTTTTCTTTTTTTTTTTTCAGTGCTGGGAATGCATCTGCTTTCTTGTTGGAGAGACAATGTGACTTCTTATAGGATGGGTCTCTTGGTCTTATTAAATGGTGCTTCCATACTCTGAACTAATTTGTTAATACTAGTTACAGACTATAAATTCACTCCCTATTCTGCAGGATGACACCCCAAATTCTTTCATTAATTAGTGCATTTTAATTATACAGAAATAACACTAGGGACTTGAACCTGAGTTTTCTAATTTCAAAACATTCCCTCCCTCTCCATCACTTTGTAGCATTGTTAGGGCTTTCTGGTTCATTGGAAATTTTCTGCCAGATTGAATGTTTCATGTGCCATCTAGTTCTTTAAGAGCTGTCTATGATTTGAAAATGGTATGCTCGTTAATTTGTTTCCTAACTAATGGATTTGTTAGTCTAACCCAATTAAAAAATCTTTTGCTTGTTTACCTTAGAGGTACAAAATATGCCACCACAATATTAGAGTCAATTTATAATCATAATTATGTAATTGTGATTTATCTCGTTAAAATGATTATTAAAAAAATTCTAAAGTAATGATTATAGCTCCCAATAGAAGTTTAATTCAGATCTTAGGCATCTCTGTGTTATCAGATTGACCCATAAATGCTCAAATTATCATTAAAGGAAGATATGTGGCTATAAGCATCTTAACACTAAATTCAACAACAGAGAGGTATAACCATGCATTTGGCATGCATATAACTCAGAGACAATGTAGAACTCCCTCTCTCCCTTTCTCTGTCCTTCTCTTCCTCCCTCGCTTCCTTCCTCATATCAAAGTCTATTTACTATTAAACTTCTCTCATGAATAACACACCTTTGTCCTTTTACAGAACAGACTGACAACACATGTAACCACGCCACAAAAACACAAAAATCCCTAACTTCATTCCTGGAAACCATTTTTTGAAGCATAAAGGAAATCTAATCCAACAAAGGTGAAAGTTTATTGAGAAGAGTAGGTAATTCTCAATAACTTACTGAGAATTCGGCATTTTATTATTCCCTTTCACATCAACATCACCTTTTGCTAAAAGTAGAGATCCTTCAATTTCACTAAGAAGACTGAGCCCTGGAATTACATCATTGGCGCATTTCTATGGACAGTGGATGGAAACTTGTTCCTTGAGAAAGATACTTAAATATGGTTCCAGTCCTGGAGAAGAACAGTTAACCTAAAATCTGCAATTAGAAGTAGTATAGAAAAATAGAAAGAATATAAGCTTTAATACAGATAGATTTGGATTGAATTATAGCTTTACTCCTTATTGGGCTTGTGAACTTCTGAGTCTTAGGTTCTTCAGAAGTAAAATAATGTTAGAATCTACTCATGAGGTTGTTATGATGATTAAATGAAGCAATATACAAACACGTTTATCACAGTCTGGCACATAGTAAGCATGTTAGGTGTGTTACTTTTCCTTCCTTCAAACTCTATTACTGACCCTAGACAAGCCCTCCCTTCACCACAGTCTTTTATAGGCACACGGTCATGAAATCGAGGCTGGAGGAAGGAGGAGGGTATTTTGAAGCCAAAAATGAAACTCAGATGGAAGTCTCTGTCTTTTGCAGACACAGTGCTGCATCAGCATGAATTGATTTTGAGAATCATTTGGACATACTTTAAGCAATTTAAATTCCCTCTTCAGGTAATATGGAACAATTTAAAAAGATAGTGTCTCACATGTATACATTGAGCTTATCCTAAACATATTTGACAAAACTACACAAGAACAAATATTGCTTACAAGACAGTATTTTTTAAGGTGGGAAATGAGTGCATAAGGGTATTGACATAACCATTCTCTTCCTTTTAAAAAGCCTTTTTAAATTTTCATTTGCTATGATTTGATAGTTTCACAAGTTCACCTTTGTAAGTTTCTGTTTATTGCTGCATATTGTTATGCTTTTCTGAACAAGTAAAACAATCAAGGTATTATAGGGTTGCTTTACCCTGAACAGAATCAAACTTGGGATTCCAAAGCTGCAGGATGAGCCACTACACTGACAAAATTTGTAAAGTAGGCAACCAAGAACTCACCACCAAAACTACTGTTTCCCCAAACCCGCAGCTTTAGCTAAGCTTTGGAGATGAGGAGATTGCCTAGAAGTCTTGGCTCTAAAGATATGCAATAGCTCCTAGATCAACAAAAGTAAACAGTAGATGCCCTGAGACTTAACACTTGACACTCCTAAAACCATTGACTAAGCAAAGGAAACTGATAGCACAGCCTGGAGAAATCCAATACAACCCCACAGCCATTATGCACACCAGAAAAAAATAGCAGATTCAAAAGAAATAAAACTTCCAACACATTTCCATATTCTAAAACTTGCTTAAGTGCATTTGATTGGCTAAGCCTAAATTATCTGATAGCCTAAACACAGTATCTGCAAGGGCATATGGGATAAGTGGTGCATAGCTTTCAACTTCAAAGATTTAAGAAGGGACTTTCATTTCCATGCAAGATGGAATGACAGGAATCATATTTAACCTCTTGTCTCAATAAATAAAATCAGACAAACTATAACAAATAATGGTTTCTCAGATCACTGGACATCAGACAGTGAAGAGAAGTGATCTGTCAGAGAGAAAACAAATTAGACCTGCTAATTGTTCCATTGTATTACCTTGAGGGAGTTTCTGGACCATCAAGCAGAGAGAAAAAGCCCAGAAGGAGTTTGGCTCACTCCCTCAGTTGAAGAGATGGAACTAAAAATCTGAAGAGACCAACATGGCAAGAATTTGCTGGACAGAGTACTAGAGAAGAGAAAGCTACACTTCTGAAAATATGCGGTCACTCCTGAGTATCCAAAAGAGTAGTGATTGGTGTGTGTGTGCGTGCACGCACGCTTGTGCATGTGCATGTGTGTGAACTGCCAGCTGCCAGGAAAAGAATCTGTTTTAAGGATTGGAAAGATCAAGACTTGGCAATCACAAAGGACTGAGAACAGCTGAGAACAGTGCTGGTCTCATTAGCCAAACTAGAAAATGTCACAATCCATGGGACATTAATAAGTAGCATATGCAGAAGGAAGTTGCCTCATTGTGACACATAATTACCTATAGATTGAATATTGTTCTAGTCTTATCTAAAGAATCTTTAAAAACAAGACTTGAAATGATCAGCTTTCAAATACTTTGACCACATCTAGAATAAGTTCAATATTTACAGGAATGCAGCAATATCTTTCTCTCTCCCACAAAAACAAAATTCTTATATTTCTCATTAAGTCAAAGATTACCAAGCATAAAAAGAGGTAGGAAAATATGATCAATAGTGAGGAGAAAGATTAACTTCATCAAAACCAACCCATAACTGACATGTTAGAATTACCAGAAAAGAACATTAAAGTAGTTCTATAATTGTATTCCAGATGGTCAGCAAGTTAGAGAATGATATATAAAAAAGACCCCAGTTGGACTTCTAAAGATAAAAACTACCATGTCTGAAGTGAAAAACATACAGGATAGGATTAATGGCAAATTAGATACTTCAGAAGAAAAGATTAATTAACATAAATACAAAACAAGAGAAATTATCCAAAGGAAACAGTGAAAAGATAATTTTATAAAATGACATGAGTATTGAGGAGTTGTAGGATAGCTTCAAGTAGCCTAATGTGCTAAACTGGACTACTTGAAGGAGAGGTGAAAGGAGGTAAGGAAAAAATCTTTTGAAGGAGCTATAGCCAGTAATTTTCCGAATTGTATTGGAAAGATGAACCTTTAGACACGAGAATCTCAATACCACACAATCAGAAGAAATATAAAGAGAAATCCATCAAAATACATCATAGCTTAAAATCAGTTAAATGTCAGGAAAATAAGGGACACATTGTGCAGAGAAAACAAAGGAGACAAAGATGCACTGGACTTCTCAGTAGGCACAATGTAGGTAAGAAAATAGTGGAGCAACATCTTTAAAGTACAGGCCAACTTAAAATTCTGTACTTAGAGAAGATTTCAAAAATAAAGGCAAAATAACTGGGCACATGTTTCTTGGGAGGGTGAAGCAGGAGGAATGCAAGTTAGAGACCAGCCTGGGCA
Organism: Sciurus vulgaris; assembly: GCF_902686455.1. Taxonomy (NCBI): domain Eukaryota; kingdom Metazoa; phylum Chordata; class Mammalia; order Rodentia; family Sciuridae; genus Sciurus; species Sciurus vulgaris. Next base: position 80,907,799 of record NC_136472.1, read on the forward strand.
ACTTAGTGAGACCCTGTCTCAAAATAAAAAAAAAATATTATTTTCACTTATTTTTTGTTATTTTTAGTTATGTGAGACAGTAGAGTCTATTTTGACATATTTATACAAACACGGAGTACATCTTATTCTAATTAGGATCCCAGACTTGTAGTTGTACATGATGTGGAGATTCACTGTGGTGTATTTATATATGTGCATAGGAAAGTTAAGTCAGATTCTTTCTACTGTCTTTCCTATTCCTGTTAACCTCCCTACCCTTCATTCTCCTTTCTCTCATATACTGAACTTCTATTCTTCTCTCCTTCTCCTTGTTGTATGTAGTATCCACATATTAGAACAGTTGACCGTTGGTTTTTGAGGATTGGCTTATTTCGCTTAGCATAATGGCCTCAAATGTCATAAACTCATTCTTTTTATGGCTGAATAATATTCCATTGTGTATATATATCACATTTTCTTCATCCATTTATCTGTTGAAAGGTACAGATAAGCTTGGTTCCATAGCTTAACTATTGTGAAATGAGCTGCTAGAAACAGTGGCTGTGTCACTATAGTATGTTGTTTAAAAAATTATTTTAAAAAAAATGGACTTGGAATGTAACTCAGTGGTAAAGCAACCCTGGGTTCAGTCCTCAGTACTGTAAAACAAAATGAAACAAAATAAAGTGAAATAAAGGCAATATAAAAACTTTTTCAAATATAAGACCGAAAGAGTTCATTAGCAGACGTTTACTCAAAGAAACAGTGAAGGATGTACCCCAGGCAGAAGAAAAATGACACCTAATTGAACTCTGGATGTAACCAAGTGCATGCTCCGGGAATGGTGACTACATGGGAAAAAATATATATATTTTTTTGGTTTTTATTTAGATCTTTCAAAAACATAATTGGTTACACTAAAATATGAACTAGGTATCATGAGGGTTTATTTTATTCATGTTTATCTATATATAGACATAAATACATGCACACATGTAAAATGTATGACAATATCACAAAAACTGAAAGGATGAAAAGGATACTTCATAAGGTTCTGAAATTTTATACACTGAGGTGTTGTGCTACTCGATGGTAATACTACACTGGAATAAGTTCAAGATGTATGCTGCAAACCCTGAAGTATTCACTAAGATAACAACAAGGGTTATAGCCAATTAGTTACTAAAAGAGATAAAAATAGAATCATAGCTGTTATCCAATAAACTTCAAAACAGACAAGACGACAAAGAATTGTGCTAAGATGTTTGAACTCAAGCACAACCATATTAATCATCACATTAAATGTAAAAGTTATCAATACCTCAACTAAAGGACAAAGATTTTAGAGTGAATTAAAAAGCAAAACCCAGCTGGGCATGGTGGCACATGCCTAGAATCCCAGTGGCTTGGGAGGCTGAAGTAGGAGGACTGCAAGTTCAAAGCCAGCCTCAGCAACCTAGCAAGGTCCTGTCTCAAGATAAAAATAAAAAAAAAAGGGCTGGGGGTGTGGCTCAGTGGTTAAGTGCTCCAGGTTCAATCCCTGGGAAAGAAAGAAAAAGAGAAAGAGAGAGAGAGAGAGAGAGAGAGAAAGTCAACCATCTGCTGGTGTAAGAAATATGCCTTACACATAGAGAGACACAAGTAGGTTAAAATCAAAAGGATGGGGAAAGGATATACCATGATAACACTAGACTAGATAAAACAAAACAAAACAAAACAAAACAACAAAACTGAAAGGACTGTAAAGACTGAAAAGATTGACTTCAGAACAAGCAATATTATCAGCAAAAAAGAAGGTAATTTCATAATGAAAAGATACAAATTAATCAAGATGACATAATGATCCTAAATCTTTAATCATGTAATAGTGAAGCCTCAAAATGCATAAACCAAAATCTTGTACAGCAGTATCTACCAACTTGACAATTTATAGAGAGTATTCACCTATCAACTGCACAATACATTCTGTTCAAGTGCATGGGGTATAAAACATTTGCCAAGAAAGATCACATTCTGGGTTATAAAACAAGGATTTAAGTCATACAAAGAATAGTCTCAGGCCAGGCATAATGGTGCATACATGTAATCCCAGTGATTTGGGGAAGTTGAGGCAGGAAAATTGCAAGTTTGAGGCCAGCGTCAGCAACTTAGCAAGGATCTATCCAAAAATTAAAATAATAATAATACTGGGGATTAAATGCTTCTGGGTTCAATCCCTGGTACCCCAAACAAACAAGCAAATAAACAAACAAAACAAAAAACACCCAAACACTCAAACAGGAGAGTCAAACATTTGTCAAAGCCTGTTACCAGAATCTCTGTTTTCTCCACTCTTCTCCCTGTCACCTCTCACAGGTTTGATATTTTTCATTCATACATGGCTTTGGGATTCTGTTTTCTGCCTCAACTATAACACCTATCTGGTCAGGATGTGGTTTCCACTTCTCTGTTCCACAAAACTTCAGGAATAGGCCCTTTCTAGCCTTTGATAAAATCCAGCAGCTATTCATGTTAAAAATGCTGGCGAAGCTATGGATGAAAGGGACTAACCTCAACATTGTAAAGGCCATTTATGACAAACCCAAAGCCAACATCATTACTAAGTGGAGAAAAATGAAAAGCATTTCCTCCAAAATCAGAAATAAGACAAGGCTGTCTACACTCACCACTCCTATTCAATTTAATCCTCAAAATGTTAGCCAGAGCAATCAGGCAAGAAAAGGAAATCAAAGGGATACAAATAGGAAAAGAAACAAGTTGAACTATTTGTTTGCCAACAAAATGATTCTTTATGTAGAAGATCCAAAAAACTCCACCAGGAGACTACTAGAGCTTATAAATAAATTCAGCAAAGTAGCAGGATACAAGATCAATAGCCATAAATCAATAGTATTCCTATACTTCAGCAGTAACTCGGCTGAGGAAGCATGAAAAACATCCCAATCACAATAATCTCAACAAAACAAAAACAAAAACAAAAACCTTGGAAATTAATCTAACCAAGGAGGTAAAAGAGCTATAAAATGAAAATTATAGATTGCTGCAGAAATTGAAAAAATTAGGAGATGAAAAGACATTCCATGTTCTTGGATAGGCAGTATCAATATTGTCAAAATGGTAAAAATATTATCAAAAGCAATATGTAAATTCATTGCAATCCCCATCAAAATATCAATGACATTCTTCACAGAATTAGAAAAAAGTAACTCTTGAATTCATGTGGAAGAATAAGAGATCCAGAATAGTCAAAGCAATAATAAGCAAGAAAGGCAAAGTACAAGGCATCACAATATCTGATCTGAAATGATACTACAGAGCTATAGTAACAAAAATGGCTTGGTATTGGCATCAACATAGACATGAAGATGAATGGAACAGAATAGAAGGCACAGAAACAAATATACGTACCTACAGCTGTCTGATATTTGACAAAGGTGCCAAAAATATATTTTGGAGAAAAGATAGCCTTTTAAACAAGTGGTACTAGAAAACTGGATAGCTAAATGTGGAAAAATGAAATCAGACTCCTATTTTTTGCCCTGCACAAAACTAAAATTGAAATGGATCAAAGACTTAGGAATTAAACTAGAAACTTCACATCTACTAGAAGAAAACAAGAGTTCAATACTCCATCATTTAGGTACTGGGAACAGCTTCCTTAACAAGACCCCCAAAATGCAAGAAATAAAATCAAGAATTAATAAGTGGGATGCTAGCAAACTAAAATGCTTCTGCACAGCAAAGGAAATGATTAAGAGACTTAAGAGAAAGCCTACAGAATAGGAGAAAATCTTGGCCAGTTACTCCTGTGATAGAGGATTAATATTCAAAGAACTTATAAACTTACCACCAAAAAAAAAAAAAAAAAAAAAAGAACCCCAAGAAAAACCAAAAAGAAATAACCCAGTCAATAAATGGGCAAAAGAACTAAACAGCAACTTTTTAAAAGAAGAAGTACAAATGGCTAACAAATATATGAAAAAAATGTTCAACATCTCTTAGCAATCAAATCAAAACTACACTAAGATTTCACCTTATTTCAGTCAGAATGACAACTATCAAGAATGCAAACAATAATTAATTCTGATGATGATGTGATGTAAAAGGTTCACATTATTATTGTGTATTATTGGTGTGACTGCAGACGAGTACAACCACTCTGGAAAGCAGTATGGAGCTTCCTCAAAGAGTGAGAGATGGAACTACCATTTGACCCTGCTATCCCATTCCTTTTAGAAAAAGTTCTAAAACTGGCATACTACAGTTACATAGTTGCATCAATGTTTATAGTAGCACAATTCACAATAGCTAAATTATGGAATCAAACCAGGTACCTGTTAATAGATGGATTAAGAAATTGTGGTGTAAAGAAACTGTGGCATATATATACAATGGAATATTACTCCGCCATAAAGAATGCTAAAATTATGGCATTTGCAGGCAAATGGATGAAATTGGAGAATATCATGCTAAGTGAGATAAGCCAATCTCAAAAATCCAAAGGACGAATGATCTCGCTGATAAGCGAATGATGACATATAATGGGAGGTGGGAGAGGTTAGCGTTAGGGTTAGGGTTAGGTTTAGGGTTAGGTTTAGGGTTACGGTTAAGGAGGGTGGCAAGAATGGAGGAAGGAAGGACTGTATAGAGGGAAAAGAGGGGTGGGAGGGGTGGGGGGAAGGGAAAAAATAACAGAATGAATCAAACAACATTACCCTATGTAAATTTATGATTATATAAATGGTATGTCTTGACTCCATGTACAGAGAAACAACATGTATCCCATTTGTTTACAATAAATTAAAAAAATCAAATCCTATTAGTTCACTACAATAATAAATCACATGATTATCTCATAGATATAAAAGAAGCATTCAATATTTTAAAAAATAATCCAGAAAAATAGAAAAGAACCATAAAACATCACACTTAATGGGAAAGAGTAAAAATATTTCACTTGAAAACAGATATGATCAGAAAGAATGATATAAAAATGTATGGAAAACATGATTTTGTAAGTAGAAAAAATGTAAGAAATTATTATTAGTGACTATCAAACTCATTGGACACAAAATTAAAGCTGAGAAAAAATGTTACAAAACAAAGTATATCATTTATGTATATTTTAAACTGTAAATATATGAATCGAACCCTAAATAATATAAAATTACATATGTAGCTATAAATATATATGTAATGCACCCACTATCTAGCTTTAACTGATATATTTTCTGCCACTTTCTACATACATATATATTTTCTATCACTAAAAATGGTATATGATTTTCATGAGAAAAATAAATAAATACCTAAATTGAAAATAAAAAAAAATTGTGGTGTATATATACAATGGAGTTCTAATCAGTCATAAAAAGGAACAAAATTATGGCATTTGACAGTAAATGGAGAATATTATCCTACATGAAATAAGCTGAAACTCAAAGGTTGGATGTCAGATGTTTTCTCTCATATGCAGAAGTTAGAGTAAAATAAAAGAAAGGGGACAGGAAGGCTAGAATAACAAAAAGGGAAAAGCAGTAGTGTAGAAGAAGGAGATTGAGAGGCAGAGTGGAGGAATGGGTAAGGAGAGGCAATGCAGAATGAATTCCTTAAAAAATCATGTTATGTGCATATATAAATATACCACAGGGAACTTCACCTTTATGCATTGGTGAAAGGACCAATCAAACATAAATAAATAGACAAGCAAATGGAAGTCTAGTAGAGTAGAGCAAGGAGAATGGGAGACAGAAGGGATGATGGGAGGGAAAAGGAGGGGATCATGAACTGAAATCGAATTCCTTGCATACATGAGTTTGTTGGGATGAACCCAACTACTATGTATAAAGCTCTAATAAAAAAAGAATAAGCCCTTTCTTCATGATCAGTCAACCAAAGTGATACGTGTAGTAAGCAATATTCTTACTGTATGACATTTATTTAGACTTTAACATGGTCAATATTTTGGAGGATAAAGCATATTTTTTTCTACCTATTGATTTTAAGTCTAGAAATGACTCCAGAAGCTGTTACAATTATATTTCTGCTCTGTTTTCTCAGTTTTTATTATTTAATATTTGATATTTGTAAAACAACTTCTTTCTGACATGGCTCATGTGTCATGTCTTAGACTATGTATTTATGGCAATTTTGTTTCTGGAAAAAACTGAAACAATAGATGGTTGAGGCGCATGCCAACTTCCTATGACTGTACCCAGATTTCTATAAAAAACAGAAAGACATAATGGAAATTATGTTCAGGTTCTGAAAACTTTGACTCTACTTGTGGTATTATTATTCATAAAAGCTCTGTAATAAGCATGTGTTATGTGAAAACAGACATTTAAAGATAGAAGAAATGTTCACTTTGTAGAAAACAATAAAACGGTTAAAAGAAAATATGGTAAGTATGTGCTGCTAGAGAAACAAAGCTACAATTTATTTATTTTTAAAATGACAATATATGAAATTTCTCCTTGTGTGTGATTAAGTTTATCATCCTTGCAAATTTCATTTGCATCCATCATATAACTACCTGTCAATCTTTTTTGTGCCATTACTCACAGAAATATTTGCAGCCTCACTGTGCTTATGTGCAATGTGAATGGAACTGGACTCATCCCATTTTTCTCTCACTTTGTTTTCTCCTTTAAAAAAATATTTGATAATGATTACGATTTAAAAGAAAAAGAAGTTACTATGTAAATCATAATGTGCAATTCCTAGAACAACTGCCAAATTTCACAGTTATTAGAAAAACTGCTGGTTACAGGCTGAGGCATAATCCTGGTACTTATAATAAATTCAACAAATGTTTACTGAGTACTACTCTGTTTCAGGTACAAGGATAAATAGGTCCTACCCACATGAAAACAGGGAGTGGTTCCACACAATCCTGCCATGATGACTATACACTATCTTTCCTCTCCTGAAGAGTGTCCTGTTGGAATGCAAGTGAGAAGGCTACAAAAAAATAAAATTAATGTATAAAGAAAGTGAACTTGCAAAACTTACTTCATTAATATAGACACCTTACATTGGGTGATATATTTGTCTGCTTAGTATCACTACTCATTCCCACCTCCAACTTTCAACATTAAAATTCCCACAGTAATTGCTGTGTTCTTACACGAATCTGTACTCTGGTTTCTGTGGGAGAGCACTTAACCCAGGGCAAGGAAATCAAAGCTTCTCTCCCTCCCTTCATGACTCTTTCTCCTCTCCTGCCTACTTCCTTCTCTCTCATCCTCTTTCTTTCTTAAAATTTTGGATCACAGTGAACAGCAGGCAACCTTTATTTTGTGGCAGAAAGGTCAAGAGGTACTATTCTGGAGTTTTGAGAGACAAAAAAATTTCCTGATTCATGGACAAAACTGTCCATAGTTAGAGGAATCAGCCCCTTTCCCCAGGAGAAGTCCAGTTCAGGGACTGGGAGAGAGGGAGAGTCATGACAGCATCCCATGCCTGGGCTGTGTGGTGGGCATGCAGCTCTAGTTCTGCCCTTCCTCCATTCTATTTTGCTCATGTTTGACGGGCTTTTTCTTTTTAAAAATAGTTGCAAACAAATGGATATAGATTAATGTATTGTAGCAGTCCATTTGGGAACTGGGGCCTTAAAAAGAAGATGACTTTGTAAGTTGGAAACTCTTGGATTAGTGGAAAAGAACACAGGATTACACTGTTAGGGAGCATAATCAAAATTCTATAAGCATGATACTCTGCTTTATGATGATGTATCATCCCCCAAAAAATGCCAAGAGGAAACATTATTTTAGCTAAGAATATATCACTGCAGGAAGATACAAGAACTATTGTAAATGTGAATTAAGATGTCATTTATCAGATAACTTCAACTGACTTTACCACAGGAGAAAATAAGTATGATCCTAGAGAAGAACCTTTTAGTTTTTCCCAGCAAATCTTGTCCCTAGTTTAAATGGGGGAGAAAAAAAAGAAGTGGCAGGGTTGGGGAGCTGTGTGGACATTTTAAAGCTATGTAAAGTTGAATCTGGGATGATTCTCAGTGTAAACAAGAAGACTCCATTAATCAGAACAGAAGGAGATTCAAGGAAAAGCTCCTTTTCTTTTTACATCAGCCCCTTGTACTGGTCTCAGCATGGCCTTGCCAAAGGGTATTAACGTCACATAAACTCCTAAGAGAACTATATGTGAAACTGGGTTTAGGAAGCACTACATATTTCCTTCTGCTTTTCATTTTGATGTTCTTGTAGTTGAAATGGACATTGGACCCTTTCCCCTAGCCACCATTGTGATTACTGTCTCTGCTAATTAATTGTGCTTCAGTTCCAGGACTGTTGGGCCTACATTATGAGAATATCACCTCATTAGACCCCACACTTTTCTGGTCCAAGGTTAGGGATCAGATAACCCAAACAGATACCTTTCAACTCTGATCTGTGCACTCTTGAACCAAATGCCAACCATGACTTGGGCATGGTGCTTGGCACTGGGGGTGAAATAATGGATTAACATTTGTCATTGCCCTCACAAGAAAAGGAGGGATGCTGTTACTATTAGTGAAATCTGACTGGTTCATAACTGTCACTTCTCACCCCTGCACAGGTTATTTGCACGGCCCAGCAACAGTCAGGTATTATTGTTTGGTTGAATTTTTTTGTCTGTTACAGGTTTTAGTAAATAAGATTCTGATTTCCAAACAAACTGTAGTCAAGGTGACAGTTCTTTAAGAAAGCACACCACAATCCTTCAGTGTCAAGCACTCTACTGTATGTGGTACAGTGATAGCAAAATAATGTATAGAAAACACTCGGCTAAGAAACTAACTCAGATAAACTGTTAACATTATTACTAAATTTCTAACATTCCAGTAAGAGAGGTATTAACCACTTCCATTCAACAGAAAGAAGTAAAAGGTTCAAGGAGGCAAAGTGACTTATCTGAGTGTTACAGCTATGGCATGGAGGATCGGGGTACCATCCCAGGGATTTCTAGCATGAAGCTCTTGCTCTTTTCCCTGGGATGCAGTTGGATCAGAAAATAGTGCAGAAGCTAATTTGCATGATCCCTCATTTGAGAGCCTCACTTTGGCAAAGGCACACCAATTAAAGGAGGATGCAATGCTCCATTCTTTACAAAACCATTTTGTTGAGTCCTCTTTTTGGCGCAAGAAAAGAAATATCCTTTGAATGCTAAGTATTCAAAGGGAAAAGTCAGAAATTGACTCTTTAACTTTTAACCATGTTAGAGCAGTCCTGCCCTAGAGGGACTGCTCTGCCCCAGTCCTCTGCACATACTCAGGGTCACTTATTCCCATATATCCCAAAGTCCCCATTCAGACAGCACAGGTCTGGGCAGTGCCAATCACTAAACTTTTAGATGGGTACATTTTTAAGGGCAGCGTGGCACCAGGGGAAGAGTACCAACTATTAATTGAGAAGTGGATTCTAGAACCACCTCTTCTTCTTACTCTGTGAGACCTGACATTAATTCTTCAACCACTGTCAACATCAGCTGCTTTATCCATAAAGTGGAAGGATTGAAGTGCTTTGTTTCTAAGGTAACTTATAGGAATAACATGCCATGACTTCTTATTGGGGCTTAAAATGGGCTTGAATGAGTCAACTGATAGGTGTTTCTCATGGGATTTTTCAAAGATAGATCTTGTTTTTTTTTTATGGATAGTAAGTTTCTTGAGAAAAAGAACCTCTGATTATCTTCTTTCAGCACCTACTAATATATCTATTACTTAATAGAGATTTAACTGATATGTTTTATTAATAAAGTAATTAGTAAAACATGTATAATATGGAAAAATGGGTGAGATTTCACATGCAAAATTCAATAGAACTAGGTCTATAGAGTCTTAGATGTTTGCATACCTCTACCTCTTAATTTTGTCTAAGAATACTAGAATTTTGGCTGGCTGGTCAGACTCCTTTGAATCGTTAATTAAAAAAAAAACCAAAAACTGCTTTTTTATGTTTTCTATAATTGATGCAGGGTGTCAGGAAATGTTTTTAACAAAAAGTCTTAATTTTCTGATTCGCATTACAATTCTGGAACATGTCTGAAGGACAGCTTTCGGTAGCTTGTATGTGCTTCAGAGAAAAAAAAAACACACAAAACAAACAGGGTCTCTGTGCCCTGTCACAGACATCTGTATTCTGAGCCACCCGCTAAATGTTAGAATCATAAGGTATAAGCAAAGTATTCTATTACCACTATGACAGCAGTAATAATAAAGAATTAAGCAAGAATCTTAAGTGATAATATAAATGTCAAAATGAGTTTTTAAAATAGCAGTGATTAAGGTTAGTTTCCTAACAGGATAAGCACACTGACCTGGGCATTAACTAAGAACTGGTGACTAAGGCCAGGGCATGCCCCGTCAGAATAAACAGCTTTTTCAGCCCAAGTCCACAGTTGCACCTGGATACCACAGCATACCTGAACATTTTATGATTTTTCGCTTTACATCCCTGTTGGTTATATTGATGTCACCCTGTAATGTAGTATATAAACTGTTTATTTTTTTATTTAATGCTTTTTTCATTTATCAATCATCTTTTATGACCTAGAGCTCAAACATGAGAGCAAAGAAATACAAATTGTACTGAAATCAGAAACACATGAACAACATTTGAAAACGTTACTTGGACAGTATTTTTCCATTGAATTTTGCAAATGAAACGGTGACACCTCTCCTTCCACAAGGAGAGTTTCTAAGCATGTCTTACCGGCTATGTTTTAAAATTTTGGGGAGCTTTGAAAACGACTATCAAAATGAACTAGAAGAAACAAACAAGTCAACATTCAAGGCTTGAAAATTCAAGAGAAGATGGTAGCTCAGGACCTGGTATAATTGCGTCCCATGAAGATGGAGCTTTAGAAACCTGGCAACCCGAGAAGAAGAGACAGAAGTGTGAAAAGGCCAAGAGGGAAACTAAGGCGACCTCCCCACCATGAAGTCGGAAGGAGCTAGCTCTTCAAACAGTGAGTTTCAGGGTGGGCGTCACAGTTAGCCAAAGGCAGGGTGCAAGTTCTCAGGGTTAGGTAGGAGAGCAGGCGAGAACAGTGCCCCAGGACAGCTGGGGAGCATGGCTGGACGGGAGTCCTCCAACAGCACTGCTGTGGCTCAGGCCAGGAACACAGCAGTCAGGAGCCAGAGAAAAGTGTTCTGTCACTCTCTGCTCTCAGTGTTGGGAATAAATTTATATTCAGTGCCCATGATACTAGCCAATTTAAAGGAAATCTTTTCACCTTCTATTAAAAACAGAACAGTAACAGGTACACTCCATCATTTTCTTCCTGTTGGAGCACTGATGATCCTAGGCTAGACTCCACTTATTCGCTGGGTAAATGTGATAAATTACTGAACTTCTCTGTGTTTCAGGTTTTTCTTTCTGGATGAGGATAACCCACTTACTAGGGCTTTTATGAAGACTGAATGAAATCATTGTGTTTATGAAATATGGGCATATTTAATTCTTTTTTAAATTTATTTTTATTTGTTCTAATTAGTTACACATGACAGTAGTATGCACGTTGATACATCATACATAGATGGAGTACAGTTTCTCATTATTCTGGTTGTATATGATGTGGAATCCCACCAGTCGTATAGTTATATATGTACATAGGGTAATAATGTCTGATTCATTCTATTATCCTTCCTACCTCCATACTCCTCCCCTCTCTTCACTCCTCTCTACTTCATCTAAAGTAACTCTACTTTTCCCTATCCCCCTCCATCCCATTGTGAATTAGCATCCACATATCAGAGAAAACATTTGGCCTTTGGTTTTTTGAGATTGGCTTATTTTGCTCACCATGAGATTCTCCAGCTCGGTCCATTTACTGGCATATGCCATCATTTCATTCTTCTTTAAGGCTAAGTAATATTCCAGTGTGTGTGTGTGTATGTATATATATATATATATATATATATATATATATATATATATATATATCACATTTTTAATCCATTCATCTTTTGAAGGGTACCTAGGTTGTTTCCATAGTTTAGCTATTGTGAATTGAGCAACTATAAACATTGATGTGGCTGTGTCACTGTAGTATGTTGATTTTAAGTCCTTTGGGTATAAACCAAGCAGTGGCATAGCTGGGTCAAATGATGGTTCCATTCCAAGTTTTCTGAGGAATCTCCACACTGCTTTCCATAGTGGTTACACCAATTGCAGTCCCACCAGCAATGTAGGAGTGTACCTTTCCCCCCACATCCTTGCCAACGTTTATTTTTGCTTGTATTCTTGACAATTGCCCTTCTGACTGGGGTGAGGTGAAATCTTAGTTTTGATATGTATTTCTCTAATTGCTAAAGATGTCTACAGAATGGGAGAAAATCTTTACCACATGGACCTCAGATAGAGCATTAATCTCCAGGATATATAAAGAACTCAAAAACCTTAACACAAAGAAAACAAAAAACCCAATCAATAAATGGGTTATGGAACTGAACAGGCACTTCACAGAAGAAATATAATCCATTAGCAAATAAGTGCTTTCCTTGTAGTAACTACTTAATCTGCACTACAGCACCATAGGGCAGACACTATTTTTATTCACATTTTTCAAAGGAGGAAACTGAGGCATGCAGAGATTTAAAAACAACTTGCTTCACTTCTTCTAGCTAAGAAATTTCAGAACCTGGACTCAATTCACAAACTCAGTAATCTAGCTCCAAAACTGTGCTCCTAAGTCCTGCAATACCTCTCTAACTCATACTTAGTGTTCTCGAGGGTTGTAAATGTCACTGGAGGGAACATGGTGATGCCGATATGGGCTATTTTCTTTGATCCTAGTAAATTAGGCCTTAGAAGAAGAACAATCAGATTTCATATCCTGGTTCCTTTACTTCTGGCTATGTGGCTATGAATGAGTTATACTTATTCATCAAGGGTGTTGTGCAGAACATATGAAATGATGATTTCTGTGGAGTTCCTAATACACAGCAGTTATTCCAGAATGTAGTTGCTTTTATTGTTATTATGCTTTATATTTTAAAATAATATGCTATTTATAGTTTAGCAATTCTCTCTTAATGTTTGGCTATAAACCTCACTTCAGCTGGAATAGTTTCCCATTCTCTACATCAAATTTACTACTTTGAATAGGAGATAGTGAATTAAATTCAATAGTCAATAGAGAGAAGAAATCTGTAAAAATTGGGTGGAAATCTAGTACTGGCAAGTATCAAATTGATATTTACAAAAGCACAACATAAACTTGCCTAGCTATCAGGATAAAAATAGAAAATCTCTAGGTTATAATGTCTCTATCACTTGGAAAAGCAATAATAGAGTCATTTCACAGGAAAACAGCATGAAATAGCTCCTTTCTTCTACTTAGCATGAATAAGTCCCCATTAAGACTATCTTTTAAAAATTAGCTACACACATTGTAAACCAAAAGTAAATTTAGATAAGCATAATAGCAATTAAAGAATTAAAAGGGGAAGTAAAAAATACAGGCCTTTTGATTTGTTTAGTCTGGATAGAAATAGTACAAATAAAAAATTTACTGCTCACCAAAAATTCATGTGTTTCCCCTATTTCTTGGGCTGGTGCAGTGAGGCAGGGCTCTGTGGTTTGTTTTGGTCCACAGTCTGTGAACCAATGTGTCAGTATGAGCTCTCTCTCTTCTGCCTTGGCTATTAAAGATCTTATTCCCAATGGTGCAGCTACAAGACCATGGTGCCTCTACCATGCTTGCCTCAAGCCCCAAATGATATGTAGTGTGGGTTGAGAAATGAACCTTTGTTGTAGTAAGTCAATTTAAGGATTGTTTATTATTGTAGTATAGTCTATCTCAGCTTGATTCATATAGTCTTGAGATGAGCAATTTTATTCAGCAATCTAATTTACTTAGTTATTTCAGATACATGATATTGTTTAAGCCAACCAAATGAGGAACATTTAATTGATTCAGAAAGTAAAAAATTAAAGGGTCTATTTTCCTATTTGGAGGCAATCAAAGTTTACATTACAGCCAGAGAAGACTCCCTAAGAACAGAAGTTGTTGAAGAGAAACCAAATATAAATGCTACTTAGGGGAGGATTTATGAATTGATTGGATGGGAATATAGGGTTGGACTAGAAGAGGTGGCTTTGGGTTACTTCTAATCATTATTATTATTATGATTATTATTGGTACCAGGAATTGAACCTAGGGGTGCTTAACCACTGAGTCACATCCCCGGCCCTTTTTATTTATTTATTTATTTTGAGACAGGTCTTGCTAAGTTCCTTAGGGCCTTACTAAGTTATGAAGCTGGTTTTGAACTCATGATTCTCCTGCCTCAGCTTCCTGAGTTGCTGAGATTATAGGCATGTGCCTCTGGGCCAAGCAAGTGCTTCTAATTCTTGAGCTGCTATCAGGAGGTTTATAGGATGTCCATAACCAGGAGAGTTGAATTTTTGGTCTCTGAGGTTTGTAGTAGGGAGTTTCTCAGTGAAAGCATGTGGACTGCCATTGCGATTTTTCATAACTTACTTTCATTTTGAAGATGGATTAGCTTTCAGGAACAAAATAAGGTAAGTTCAAAGCACCAAACTGAATTTGAACTAAAAAAGGTAGATCTGTTGCTTCCTGAACCACAATTAAAGAAATTTGTAATGCCCTTATGTAATGATGATAATGAGCTTTTCATGCTAAACAAATATTTAGGCATATTCTTTCATTGAGGTACATGGGCTAAAAGCTCGTACCTATTATAGAGATTCTCATATAAATGATTTGGTATATTTAAATTATTTCAAAGCAAGAAAACTCTTGCTTTGAAACCTCTCCAGACCTTTTAATTCCTCAACTCTAAGTAACAAAGTGGGGTAGGCTTCTCCCCAAATCTGGTGCACTGAAAGAAGTAAATGAAGTATTGCTGCATTTTTGTTTTCCACTGTTAATAAAAGTTTTAAATGCTTTTGTACTTGACAATCTATTGAGTATTTTAAGTGCTTTTTATCTTTCAGTTCTCAAAATCCTATTGTGTAAAGACTGTTATCATTCTCATTTTGCAGATGAGGAAACTGAGGACAATTGTTGATAATCTACTGTGTTTCAGGCATGAAATGAATTGGAAAGCACACCCTCTCCATTTTCTCACCTATGAGAATGTAGCTAAGAATCCAAATGAATGGCTTTAATGGCTACAACACTCATTTGAGTTAATGTTACTGCACAAGAGGTTCTGTGACTACAATTAAATGAATTATGCAGTCTGATCTGCTGTTGCTCTTCTCTATAAGTGAGTTACTTTGCAGGAAATTGGATATGCTGTTACTAATGTGGTCTCAGGGTGATCATTAATAAATTACATGTTTCTCACTCTTTCTCTGATTCCTCTACCTTCTAGAGATGCTATCTAATTGAAATGCAAGTTTATTTTAACACGCAAAAATATCATTGATATTATTTTACAGAAGAATCAAATGAACAAAAAGAATGGTTGACAAGAGTGTCAAAAAACAAACAAAAAAAATCTGTCAATAATTTTCTGGCTCTTAATCTCATAGATATGTCCTTGACTAGGTAGAAATGACTTTTTTTTAATGAGATTTATGTTTTAGTTTTTATTGCTCTTTTTAGTTATACGTAATATTAGGATTCATTTAAAAATAATTATAAAAGCATGGAATATAACTTGCTCTAATTCAGTCCCCAGTACTTCCCTTTTAGCTTCCCTGTTTCCTCCCTCTACTCTACTGATCTTTTTGCTATTTGTCTATAGTTTCATTTTTAATTAGTGTTTTGTGGCTATACATGATGGTGACAGTCACTGTGTTGTAGTCAAATATATACACAGGAAAGTTAGGCCAGATTCATTACACTGTTCTTCCCTTATCTTATCTCTTTGCCCTCGCCCTCAATTCCCTTCCTCTGTTCCACTGATCTTTATTCTATTTTGATGGAACTCCCCCATTTTCTTTTCTTTTTTTTCCTCTTATTTGGATTAGCTTCTGCCCATCAGAATATATGTCATATGTCTGTCATGCATAGGTCTGTATATCAGATATGTATTCTGATAGCTTCTATCATATATCTGACATATATTCTGATAGCTTTTATAGACTATATACCACTCCTTGGCATATATCCAAAAGATCTAAAATCTTTTGTATGTATCATACCATATAGATGCAATCACATCAGTATGTATAGCAGCACAATTCATAATAGCCAAGATATGGAACCAATCAGAGATAAAGAAAATGTGGAAATGTGGTGTGTGTGTGTGTATATATATATATATATATATATGCGCAATGGATTATTATTCATCCATAAAGAATAAAATTTTAGTATTTGCCAGGAAATGGATAGAGCTGGAGACTATCACATGCTAAGTGAAATAAGTCAGATCCAGAAAGTCAAAGGTCAAATGTTTTCTCTGATAGAGAGATGACATTTTAATAGGCACATTATTAAACAATGTATCAAAATATTATTCAAGTGAAAAGAAATTTGTGGATATTGATAGGAAGTTTATAACAGTCTTAAAATGCATTTTCCCCTCTGTTTTGCATATTGACAAGAACACAATCTGAACATGAAAGTCTCACAGAGTAATGGCTCTTTTTAATTTTTTAAATTTGTTCTAATTTGTTGTACATGACAGTAGAATGCATTCATACATTTTGATAGATCACACATAAATGGAGCGTAATCTCTCATTTTTCTGATTATACATATTGTAGGATCACATTGGTCATGTAGTCAGTGGGTAGGAATGATAGTAGAATAATGGCTCTTATGTTAATCCTAAATTTAGCTTAAAGTATATAACAAAATCAAATAAAATATGCATGGTAGTAACAAGAGTTAAAGAAAGTAACTACAACTCATATGAGTTACCATATCAAATCCCCAAAATTGGCTTCGATGATCTCATATGATTGGAAAATGTCTCTTCCTGTCTTCCTCTCTTCAGTCAACATATGAATAAATGATTTTCCTTCCATAAAACTGGCTTCTCCTCCTGTATTCCCACTAATGTTACAACCATTTACTCAGGGGCTTAAGTCAGAAATCTCAAGCTCATCAACAATGACCATCTCCCTTTCCTTCAAACCTAATATACTACTATTATTGAATCTAATTTAAAATATCCCTTCAATCCTCCTCAGCCATCCTCATTGCCTTTACCTTAATCCTGGTACTTTTACATTCTTGCCTATGTTACTCTAATACTCCCCAATGTCATTATCAATCTCTAGTCTCAACCTCCTTTAATCCTTCCTTCCCATTGCCAGTAGGATAATTTTTAAATCACCAATATGACTACATCACTCCTCTGCTCAAATTTCTCACTGTTTGGAGTCTTAAGATATTTTACATGATATCCAAGATCCTTCACACCTGAGCCCAGTCTTCCTTTTTAACAAAATTTAATCTATGATTTCCATGTTTTAATTGTACTGTGTTCATTGCTCCTTAAACAGCCCGTTGACCTGTCCATCTCCATATTTTTGTTCATGCCTCCCGTTATCTAGAATAACCTTCTTTCTTTTTCTATCTGTTTTGGTTATCCCCCTAAGTCTATTTCAAATGTTTCTTCTTCTGAGAATACCCTGTGGGAACAAACCTAATCTAAAATTAATTGCTTTCTTCTCTGAGTTTCCACAGCTTCTACTTCATACCTTAGATTCCTCCCTATGATCAGGTTTTTAGTGGAGCTCATTATGAATCCCCTTTTACTCTGTTGAGATCATGAGGCAATTTGGTGATGATGGAAACAGAACCGTTGGGGAGTCAGCCAGTTCTATTTCACTCTCTTCCAAGGCTCAACAATCACATCAAGTCAAGGGGGATGAACAAACACCTATCTCAACAGGTAAAATAAAAATTAGATAACATCAATGAGAGCATTATCAGCATGTCACATGTTAGGTAGCTGGATCATGAACTCTGAGAGTGGGAAGTAAGCATAATTCACCCCGAGCCTACACTCACAATGAATGTTTGCCAAAGAAAATAAAGGTAATAAGATAAAAATTTTCCGCTTCTATCTAGAGACTCAGAATAAAAATAAAATTTGCACTTATACAGAATATTTGACCTTTCAAAGTACTTACATGTCTTATATTTATCTTTATAACATCCTAAAGAAGGCAAATATTATAATTTTCCTTTTGCATCTAAAGAATCTGAGGCCCAGAACAATTAAATTGCTGATCTAGATTCACAAAATTAGGCAAAACTTGAAAGAGACCAGCATCAAGGTTTCATGCTTCTTATTTGAGTCTAGAAGACCAGATTGCTTGGATTTTTTGACATGTGCTCCAAGGTAGGAATTCATTTACATCTCAAAATCATTTGAGAGGCTATGTGCTTTGCATGGGCAAAATGGCATGTTTAACTCTGCATTTCTGAGAAGGGGAAAAAATGAGATCAACTGTTATTGGGATCATTTTCTCTGTTCCACACATGTGCTTTCTGTCCTCTTTGGCTGTTCTTTCAGAAAAGTTGTTCTCTACTCGCTCCATAAAAACATCTCAGAAACTCCTGAGCACCGTTTTAAAGTGAAAGGATGGCAAACTCAAAGCACAGACTTGAATTTTTGTGATATATAATAACTTTTCATTTCAATCAGAATATGACTGCTTATTGGATAAGATCAGCCTAGTGAGGGTAGAAAGAGCCTGAGCTTTTGTGTCCAAATAGTCTTAGCACTTAGCTGTGTGACCCTCAAACATTTACTTCCTCTATTTGAATTTTAGATTTCTTATTGGCATTTGAATTCAATAATACTTTCTCAACAGGGTTATTGTGAGGTTTAAGTAAGATAAACTATATACCTCAGTATTAAGAGACCCTTGAATACTATTCGATATGTTTCATATCTTTATACACATTAAACCTCATCTATTAGGATCATTGAGAATCACATATTAAAGATGAATCAATTGTTCAGCTAGAACTATTTCTAAAATAGATGTTGTACTTTGCTGCTTTAGCAGAGTACACTAAACATAATTTACTCTTTGGAAGGCTCACGGCTGTCATTCAACATGTCATTCATGTCAAGGTGTACCATGTAGTGTTGTATTGTCTTCCAGGCTACTGAAGTGTATGAACTTGTCTGCCCCTGTCCTAAATCTGCCACCCATTTAAACCCTGTTATCTCCTTCTGCTAGCTTGTACTTGTCCGTTTTTCTCCATTTCCACTGCCTTGGCTTTAGCTTAAGGCCCTAAGATTTACAGCTTGGATTGCTGCAGCAGTCTAACAGATTTTGCCATTTCCAGTCTTTCATCCCTAAGTTCTTCCTCTGGGCTCAGAGAAATTTTTGTAAAACCAAATATGATCACTTACATGCTTGCTAAAAACAAAACAAAAACTTCCTTCCATGCCTCTTCCTACCACCTAAAATCCAAATTTGACATGTATGTATATAGGTACATCTGTGAGCTGGCCTTGTCACCTCTCCAGCTTTACCTGCTCTCATGCTTAAGCCCTTACAATCTAGCTCCCGTTGTACTGGACTGGGGCCCATATGGAAGATTCCTGAGGGCAGGATGGTATTTCACATCTTCCTGTTTTCCTCAATGCCTCCCTGGTTTTCTGATTAAACACTTACCAGTCCTTCAAAAGATACCTAAAGCATCTTGGGCTTTAGGAAAGTTATTTTGCCTTTCCCTTACCAATTCTCTAACTAGAAAAGGTGACCACAGACCCCTTTCATTGCGACTCTGAGGCCCTGAGCAGGCATTCATAACAGCCTGATACTGTGGGGTCACCTGTATACCGCCCACCTCATGAGACTTTGTGCTTCTTAAGGACAAGATTCTGTCTTATCGAGCCCCAGGCATAGAACTGTTACTGTGTAATCATTGGTTGGTGTCTTTTTAACTCTTACTAGTGTCTCTGTCTCTCCCTTTATCAGATCAATTTTCAACTGATACTGCTGCTACTTTCTCTGATTCTGCCTGCACTCTACAGTGAGCCAAAAAGCATTATTAGCAGTTTAGAACAACTAAACTACTGCTATGTACTTTTGCATGAAGGACTGCAGAGATCTTTTTGAATTAAGCTCATAATCATGGAAAATTCATGCTCCTATTAAGATTTATTTTGGCTATTAGCTAGTTCTTGGCAATGTTCTCCAGTCTTGAGATTGGCAGATAAATTGCCTACAGATAGTAGAGTATGATATGACGGTGAAAGCCATTTATGGAGGAGATCTTCCCTTATGTGCCAGATTCTGGGCCAGAAATTGGGGAAACAAAGACATGGTCAAAAATGCATGTAAGAAGCTGATGCCTATTACGTATACCATAAAAAACAAGCTCATTATATATATAATATCATATACTTACACATAATATACATAATAATATATACACATGTGAACACACCAGAGACTCTTCTCTTTTGAAAAATAAGGAAGAGATGAATATACATAGGGGAGATGTATAGGGGAATATGTGACATTCAAATCCAGGTCTGTTTGTATCCAGTATGGCTTTTATTTTATCATCTCTTGTTCCTATGGGATCCAACCTGTGGTGACAAGAATATAATGTTTCTCATGGGAAATTTCCTACATTTCCTTTTCTCCTATTGCAAATTAACTTTCATTCTGCAATGAATGAAATCAAATGACAAAGGTTGACAGTCTGTAGTTTAATGGGACTTTTAGAACATGTGTTCTGATGTTATGAATTACTACAGTAGCTGTGTATGGACAATCCAGAAAGATAGGAGAAGAGAGAGTGGGTAGTTCGAATGTCAAAAATCGTTTGTGGAATGGAGGAAGGAAGGACTGTATAGAGGGAAAAGAGGGGTGGGGGGAAGGGAAAAAATAACAGGATGAATCAAACAACATTACCTATGTAAATTTATAATTATACAAATGGTATGCCTTTACGCCATGTACAGAGAAACAACAGGTATCCCATTTGTTTACAATAAAAAAAAAGTAAGGATATTTGTCAAAATACAATAATATCTCATCAAATTTCAGCCATCTTTTTTTCCCTCTGTGTGTTCCCATTTGTCGTAGGATTTTTGTTACATTCAAGAGATTAAAGGAAAAAAAACCTTAAAAAAATCGTTTGTGTTTTCAGTATAGCAGATACATGACTCTTCTTCAAGAGAGGAATATGTGCAACTAGGGGCACCTACCCTGGAGCACATTACTGCCCAGTGACCCATCACACAAGCCATTTCTACCTCTGGTAGAAGGTTCCTATTATAAGTTCTGTCATCTCAGTAGGAGCAAAGAGGTCGAGGGAGTCTGTTAGATTAAGATTCTTAAATGTGGCCTTTAACAGACAACAAACAGGTTTCGTCTTGTGTGCCAAACAAACGCTGTGGTAGTGGCCACTGAGGAGAATTCTGAAGTCGCCTCCAGACTCCAGTGGGAAGAACAATGATGAACAATGTTTGGGGACTAAGGAAAGTGTATCCTGGAGGTATTACCATGCTTGGTGTAAAATCTGTCATATGGCATAATTCAGATTATATAGTTACTTATCTTAGAAATCTGTCCCAGATGCTGAACTTATCCAAGAGCATACAAAGATAGAGTAAGAAACAATCTATAGTATCTGTGGGATCCAGCAAGTTTTAGTTGCTCAAGAAAAGGTTATTGAAGGAATTATGCAAAGTTAAATGGCTTTATATTGGAGGATAAAAACAGCTCCTTTCTCTCATAATCAAGGAAAGTGGGCACACACTGTTGTTACTTTGTAAAGGGTTCTGAAATACATGTCAAAGAGTTCAAGACATTAAATAATATGAGCAGATAGTTTTCAAATTTAGCTGAATTCCCTAAGGTGTTTCTTTTTTTAACGTACTTCCTGGTAAATTTAGAGTGGAGCAAAGGAATCATTTTTGTTTATTTGGATCACTTGCTATCTTCCCAATTTGCATAATGAGTCAACTTTGGGAACTATAGTTGCAAAGTAATATGGTGCCACTGAAGTTCTTAAGGGGATTGATCAGAATTCTTTATTTCTGATTCCCTAAACCTTAGTGTTGTGTGCTTATTGAGACCAGAACTGTCCCTGCTTTTGCTGAGACCCAGATCTACCAGACATTCTCCTGGTGAGTCAGACTTTTAACTACCAAAGAGCTAAGACACAGAGTCGTCTTCCTCAGGAAGAAAGATAAAAATTGTGTATAACTATTGCAAAGCTGCAAAGGGATTAATATGCTGCAGTGGGAATAAATCATGGACAGAGGAAATGAATGAACTGCGTGTTTCTGGATTTCAAATATCATTTCAGGAGATTAATGAGGCTTTCTGCTTTCTGAGTTCAATTAATTTTCTTACAAACTGTGTCCAACATTTTTCATTGTAACCAATTATTTATCATGTTCCAGCATAAAAATCTGGTCATCGCAAAAAAATGTAATTGATTTAACTCATGCCTTGACACAACACTTTGCAAAATGAATGTGCCTTCACACTGATTATTCCTTCTAGGCCATTATTTTCCAGTCAAGTACTGCACCATCGTGGCAGTGGATGATTCCGTAATATTATAAAAATATGAGCCCCTTCCTTATTCTTGTGGAAATAAGGGAAGAGGTAGATGGAAGTCCAATATGGACATCATTTGTCCTATGTCCTCAACCAAGTATCTATTTTAACACTGCCTTCCTTTAGTGGGAGATTTTACACTGAGAGAATGGCAGAACAGAGAGAAGAAGGCCTGGATCTGGTAGTCTGAATCTGAATTTCAGGACTTAGCCACTTTTCAGTCATAGGACAGGGAAAATTCCTTAACTCTTCTGATTTATAGTGTGGCTCTCTGTAAATTATCTGCTTCATAATGCCATAGTGAGGAAAAACAAAATGAAGAACACCTCTAAAATTTAGTCAAGTGCTTGGTAAATGGTGGCAAGGATGCAATCTTGCTAACTAGGTTACAAAACTAATTTGCCAATTTTTGGTTTCAATGGTATTTATTTATTTATAATTCAATCTCACCAATTTAAAGAAAAAGTTAAGGCAATATGATCACTCAATAAACATTCTTCTTATTATTTCCTTCATGCTGTTTTCCGTGACTACATATACATAATCTAGGCCCATGTTCTTTCATTTCTTTTTTAGGGATAAAACTCAGTTATCATGAGTGTGGGCATACATGTATGTTGTGGAACGGGAATGGGGAGACTGATCACACACTTAAATTTTATAAAATCTCTCTTTAAAGAAAAATAAAAAGACTATTACATGGATAACACAAAAGCAAACAAATAATGCTTTTGTTTATTCATTCTCACTGTTACATTCATGGTAAGAGTATAGTATAATTTGTATATCCATCCCATATCAGGTTATCTTTAGATTTTATTAATAGTCTTAGTATAAATAACCTCATATATCTCCTCTGCATATATATGAAAGTTTCCATAAGGTCTTTAACCTAAGAAACAAGTTACTGAGCAGTATTTTCAACTTTACTAAATAATATCAAATTCTTTTCCAAAATAGTTCTTTCAGTTGATAAAGTAGATGAGAGTTCCAGTAGCTCCATATCCATTTCAATACTTGGAATTTACTGAATTTTATAATCTTTGTTGACTTGGTGAATGTGAAATGGTGCCTTATTGCAGCTTAATTTGAAATTCCTTAATTAATGATTTTACATGTTTGCATATTTTAATAAGTAATTTGTGGGGTGGGGATATAGCTCAGTTGGTACAGTGCTTGCCTTGCAAACACAGGCCCTGGGTTCAATTCCTAGCATCACCCACACACACAAAAGTAATTTGTGTTTTCTCCTGCATTTTTAAAAAGTCCTTGCCCATTTTCTCTAAGTCTGTGTGACTCTTTCTGATTGCCTTACAGTTCTCCTATAGAGTATTCTAGATAATGCTCTTTTATAAACTTTGCATGTTGCAAATATCTGTTCCCTTCTCTTTTCAATTCACTTCACATTCACCTCAGAAAAGTCAGATATAGGATCCAAAGATTTTCATTTCTCTAAACTAGAGGTATGAGTAGCTACAAATACAGACAGATTTCAAAATAAATAATTCATTACCATGGCTTAGCAGAAATATATTCATGAATATCTGCTCAAGCTTGCAGAAAGTGCTTGAAGAGCTTATTAAACTAAACTAAATTAAAAACAAAAAGTCAGCACTGTGATGATGAAAGCTTTCATGCCAAGACTCCAAATATACTAAAAAAATTTATCTTCAGCAGTTTACTATATTCACAATGGCAATACTTCAAACTGCTTCCTTTATTCATAAGACATTTCATCTATTTTGAGTTTGTTTGTCACTCCGTCAGCACAGGCAAATGTCACTGAGTTCACCACTGAATTACAAGTGTGCTCCGGGGGGGGGAATTTCTGAGAATATTTTTTTCCCTCAGTACAATTCTTTTAGAGTCTTTTTTCTTTAATTTTACTGGAGTCATATTTTCATCAACTTGTCTTAGGGTTTTGAGGAAGTGAACATCCTCACTTGCTTTCCTCCTAAGCAATTATTCCTGGGAATTGACAAATACACCTAATCAAAAATTCAGGGAGTTTTAGGGCAGTGAACTACTTTGTGTGGTATTGTAATGATGGATTATACATTTGTCTAAAACCACAGATGACACAATCCCAGGAGAAAACCCTAATGTCAACTAGGGATGATAATGATGTAAGTTTATCACTTTGAGTGATAATGATGTGTAATTGTGGGTTCATCAGTTACAAAACACATAGAACTCTGGTGCAGGATTTTGATAAGAGGGGAGGGAACACATGTGGGAGTGGGGAGTATAATGGGAATGTTTGTACCTTCCTTCCAATATTACTACGAACCTAAAACAGCTCTAAAAATGAATTCTGTTACAAAATAAAAACTAATTTTAAAAAAAATTAAGAGGTATTAAATGAAGTTTATAGGAGGCCATTGTTTTGGACTAAGGTCCTGTACTAGGCCCAAAAATCCAGAACAAACCAGCATGAAGTCATTCATGCTAAGTGCCATGTAATCAACCCACACTTTAAATTGGGAAGTCTGCCAAAAAAATTAAGAAAAATTTTAAAAACAAAACAAAACAAAATTCAGGAAATTCAGAGCAATCAATCAGTTTACCTGAGTCAGCATGAAAAGGAAGCCCCCCTGGCCCCACTTAAAGCCTACTAAGGAAAGTAGCTATAAAATGATCTGATTTTGTTCCCAGTTTCTACTCTATTTAGGTCTTTTCTGCCTGTAAAGTCAGACTATTCTGCTCTGCTCCTTGGAGTACCTCTTCTTATCTTTAGATTAGATGCTGTCTAATTTATAAATTGCTAATAAATACCAACTTGATCTTTAAACTAAACTTGCTAAAATTTTGTTTTGTAAACCAGAGGGATGGGCTTTTGAAGGCCCAACTCAGGAGTGGTATTGAATAATGTGGGGACAAGAAAAATTAATCAAAATAAGCAAATAAGCAAGCAAGCAAAGAAATCAACATAAATGTTCTGACTAGTTTCTAAAATCATGGCACCAGGGAAATAATAACTCCAAAAAGGACAGCAATGGTAATAGCAACAAGAGCTTCCTTGCTGCCAGCAAAAGTCTAAAGAGTTTCACCAGAATAAACCCAGTCAATCCTCAAAAGAACCCTATGAGGTAAGAACTGATATTGCACTCCTGTAAATATGAAGTAGCGAGACTCAGAATTTAAGAACTTGTCCAAGGTCACACAGTCAAGAAAAGGTGGAGCTGTTCTAGGTGCTGGGAGGTTTCACTTGGCTACTCTCTGCAGTGCTTACCTTCTGCATCCCCACCCATGTTCTAAAGCAGCGTAAAAACCAGGCTAGTGTATGGCTCAGAATAATACACATGGGGAAATTTTTGTTGAGCTACATGAAGTCAAGGTGCTAAGGGTAATAGCACAAGTTCAGTGTCTCATTACTATTCATAAATGTGAGAACTTCATGCCACTTAAAGGTGTTCTATAGTTTTCTGCTATCAAGTTTTAAAAGGTAGCAATAAAGATATTTGTACCTCAGTAATGCATAGCATTTACCATCCTGGACTGCTTTTGTGCCTCATTTACCTGTGAATGAAATACTAGGGGAAAGGGCACATATTGTGGAGACTTCACTATTCAGGGAGTTCTGCTGCCCTGCAGACTCATTCCACAGAAGTTCAACCACTGAGGTGTTCAACTTCACTTCAAGGAGAGCTGCCCCTCTTGAAAACTCAGGTGAGTTATCTTCCTGTGCTTAAAAATTTATGCAAACTGGAGACATACCAAGCATTAAACCTCTTCGGAACCAGATAATTTGTCATCCATACAGAAACTTAAAGACACAATAAAATGAACAGAAAAACAAATTAGCTAATCTTTATTCATGTATAGAAATCTGTGGGCACTTACTGTTACTAAGAGCAGGTGAGTGTTACACAGGTATAGGCAGAAGCTACA
The DNA here is from genome assembly GCF_902686455.1 of Sciurus vulgaris. Classification (NCBI taxonomy): domain Eukaryota; kingdom Metazoa; phylum Chordata; class Mammalia; order Rodentia; family Sciuridae; genus Sciurus; species Sciurus vulgaris. The sequence goes on from NC_136472.1 coordinate 80,934,153, forward strand.
AACACAACTTCTATCACAGGAAAAGATGAATTGGAGGAGCCAAAAGCCTCCCGCATCTCCACTGGCATTCTTGTCCTGTTGCCCACTAGGAACAATAGCCCACCACACTTGTCAGAGACTCAGTGGCATTTACCTCCTTTTCCAGAAATGGAAATACTGATGTTTGAAAACAAGCTAGTATTTAAATCCTGTACTCCCCAAACTCATTGAAAGAACTGTCTCAATTAATGCTTTCGGGCTGGGGATATAGCTCAGTTGGTAGAGTGCCTGCCTCGCATGCACAAGGCCCTGGGTTCAATCCCCAACACAACAACAACAACAACAACAAAATTTAATGCTTTCATGAAATATTGTCTTGGGCTCTATGATGAGGACTGTAATTATCTCCCAAAGGCTCATTTCCCTCTCTTCTCTTACAGTAGTGGGCCACCTCCCATCTAATCACTACAGCCTTAGGAAAGAACAGGGACACTCACTACATTTCCTCCAACTTCCATTCGAAAACTGCTTAGTTGTTTTAAACATTTGCCTGTAACCTGCAGTTTCCACTTATGTATGTACCCAAGAGAAATAAGTACATATTTTCTTGAAAAGGTTTGTATTAGAATGTTTATAGCAGCTTTATTCATAATAACCCCAAACTGGAAACAATCCAAAATGCTCTTCAGTAGAAGAATGGATAAATGAATTGCACTCTATTTGAGCAAAGGTATGATACATAAAGCAATGAAAAGTAACAGACCAATGTTGAAATACAAAACAATGTGGAAGGCTCTTAAAAACATTATGCTGAGCCAAAGAAGCCAGACATAAAAGAATAAAGACAGCAATGGATAAACTCTTACAAAGTTCAAGAATAGACCAAACTAATCTATGGTATGAAATTTTAGTAATTATCACTCAAGGTTGGGGTAAAGCCTTGAATCAATCTGAATGGGCCTAAGGAAACCTTTTGGAGTATTGGGAAGTTCTGTATCTTGATCTGGGTTGCAGCTACATAGAAGTATGTTTTTATTAAAGTCCATTGATCTGTGTATTTCATTGTATGTTATTATACTCCAGATAAATGAATCAGGACACTCATTCATGCCCTTCAGATACCACAGCTGGTTTTAGAACAAGAGCTAAAAGCAAAGTTGGTTATGCTGGTAGGGAAGCTGGCTAATGGTTGAAGGATTTTTCTTGTTCTTTTATTTATAGCCCTATTATCGTAATTTAAAACCAACAAACCATGGTAGAGTTCTGTTACATGATCAAGGGTCCCCAATTAGTTTTTTCAGCACAACAGACTGCAGAACTGCAGACAGGAATCATGCACACACTCCAAATCTGAACCCCCTGCTGTCCAAGAACCTTCTTTCCTGCCAAGAGAATGAAAGCAAGCAGCCAGCATATTCAAACAGAAGCCCCCTATCAGTGTAAAATATTAGGTTGAACCGTATGAAAACACGGCAAGTTCAGGTGGTTCAACTTAATATTTATATCAGATCATAAGATGAACTAAATCAGAGATGAAAGTGACCAAAACGTTGCTGTCAAGAAGAGTCCCTCCCCGGTTCAACTTCTTCTACCACAGGCACACATGGCCTACGCTAAAATGAACTTAGAAAATGTCCCAAGCCAGGCAGTCCTTCCACCCAGACACACCCCATCACCCCAACACATAGCTGCCTCCAGCCTTGTGCCCGACGTGCCCTATCAGAGCTCCAGATGGCCTCATGCTCTTGGTCCAACAGGTTTGCTGCTAATGAGAAATATGGCTGTGTGCTTCTTCTTGGCTCCAAGTACAGTCAGGGCAGATGGAGGAGCCCTGGGAGCTTGAGGTGACAGAACTTTGAAATTTCCCATTAAGCTGGCTTGATTTTTAGTGCCACGACATATCAAAAGGGGGAGAGGAGAATATCAGGAAATCATCTATCAGCTGATTGTAAACTTCAAAATGAGAATACATTCCCCATTATTGACAATAAGCTAGAAGTGTGTAAGAGCATGCAGAGATTGTTGCACACATACTCTCTTCCCCGTCCCATTCTTACATCCTCTGCCAATCTTAGAGTTGAAATAATCTGACATTTTAAATTCAAAAACATAACTCCCTTCTATCCCCAAGCAAAGAAAATACTACTAAACAGCTCTAAAGGAGCCCTGTTGGAGCCCTATAGTTTTCTATTAGAATTTCTGTATTGTCAGAATTACCTCTCACGTGTATTAGAATTAGCTTTAGGGAGCAAACACTGCCACATGGTTGCAGGTTGGGTATTACCCTCTCTGTGAGACCTGCAATCAAGTTTTAAGTGTTTGGCACTTGGATCCACAAGACAGTACTTCTGAAAAAGCTGAGGATTCTTTTCATATTACCACTTTTTGACATTGAAACAAGATCTTTACACTCCTCAAATACCATATTAGGTAAAAAAAAGAAATGAAATGACACAGTTAAGAACTTCCCTTTCTCATGTCCAATCTTTAAATTAATTCAGTGCAAATAGCTCTGAGACCTGGACCTCTTGTACTATACAACTCTCCCCAGACCCTTTATTAAAATATAATCCAATAGTCAGTGGGTATCTGAGAGGAAGGGACCTTGGAGATGACCTTGTCCTGTCCTTGTGGTTTACATGAAAAAAATATGAGAGCCAGAAGTGGGAGTAATTTGCATGAGGTTGCACAGCTAACAGAAGTATTGCAATAGCCCCCTGGTCCACAGACTGCACAGATCTATATTAGGATGGGAGAGAAATGTTGTTACTGTGAGGTATGAGTGGAAACAGTACAAAAGGGAAATGGGGTAATAATTAGACAGATATGGAACCCTGTGATTTGACTGGCACTGAGGCAAACTAAGCAAAGACAGAAAGAAGCTGTGTAGGTACCAACTATGGAACAGACACAGGATAACAAGCCAGTATTAAGCATATGATCTAATGTTTATTTACACACATCCTGTTTGTCTAGAAGTATGTCAAGCAACTCAATCATTATCTCATTTAGTCCTTACAACTATCTAATGACATAACAATACTAGATGAAAGCTACCATTTATTGCATCCTTTACATAGGTGGAAGGAACACTATGCTAAGCACTCCTTAAATCATATCTGAATTCATGTGTACAACATCATTATCAGGTTGGTACTGTTGTTATCTACAAAAGGAAGATGAAAAACTGAAACTTAGAGAGTATAAATCACTCTTCCAATATCATGCAATTGGTAAATAGAGGAACCAAATTAAATATGTCATCTGATCAAAAAAACCAGTGGATCATCATTATTCTGGCTCTCAGTACAGGTTGCTTAAAAATTAACAAAAACACATTGTGGTATCAATAATTTGGTCTTTTATTTTCTTCAAGAATAACTGGATCCAAACTGAAAGTTGGTATTTAACACAAAATAATCTAATTGTCTATTTATATTGCAAGCTGAAGTGAATCACAGTTTTGGCATTATACCTAGAACTGTTATTGGCTGTGATTTTTTAAAAAAATAAAACCGTGTTTTAGCACTGGGAAAACAATTACATAGTCCTTATGAGTGTAAAAGGAATTGGGTTTCATGCATGTATATTCAAAGATAGAGGGAGGGAGGGAGGGGGAGAGAGCAAGGGAGAGAGACAAAGGGAGAAGGAGAGAACAGGGAGAAGGGGGGCAAATGGCAACAGGATGGAAAGGAGCTGCTACATGGTCACTGCTTCTAGGATTCTGTAGGAAACCATGCTGTTTAATAATTTCAGCTCTGTAATTTAAAAACTCAGTAGCCCTGGTAACCAAGTCTATTAGTGAAGCATGCTATTAAAAAAATGTGGTGGCTGCTCCTAGACAAACTGACAGGCTTTGTTCTTTGCTTTTGAAATCCAAGGCATTATTTACATACTCTCAGCTGAAACACAGACTCTTTTCATTAAAGATATTTTTATACTATCTATACATAAAAATAGAAATATTTGAATAAGACCATGTCTTCTTTTCCCCCTTTGATAAATTACTAATTAGAAAATGGAAAAAAAAATCCACTGAATGATACTGAATGATTTAACTAAAGATTAATTTTGTCCCTTGAGTGGTAACTGCTTGACTGCTCTCCTCTTCATCTTCTCAAGCAGAAAGGTACTGTGACACCTTATGGGAAGACAGCAGTATGGGGCACTGAGGACTTGTTTCCAGGTGGCAGCTGTCAAGGTGACTTAATATCTATTCAAAGGCCATTTTACTTCTGCTTTTCAGTTCTCAAGGAGCCAGGCTACTTTTAGCTTTTTTTTGGAGGAAGGGGGGAGCAGCAGTGCTTGAGTGGGAGGGAACCATGATTTTGGAGTAGCACACAGGTAAAATTTACAGGGGTGACAGAAGTCTTTATATTCTTGATCTCTGCCACAGGCTTAGAGAAACTATGCACATTAGATTTAAACATAGGAGGAGATCCATTTGAATTCCCACAGAGAGAATAGACTCATGCTGTCTCAAGACTTTTTTTTTTTTCCTGGTGCTAGGGATTGAACCCAGTAGTGCTTAACCACTGAGCCACATTCCTAGCCCTTTCAAATTCTGAAATAGGGTTTTGCTAAGTTACTTAGTGCATCATTAAGTTGCTGAGGCTGGTTTTGAACTTGCAATCCTCCTGCCTCAGTCTCCTGAGTCACTGGGATTACAGGAGAACACGACCATGTCCAGCGAAAGACAATTTTTTATTGATTCCTTTATCAATCCATCTGTTTAACTGTCGTCTTCCCTCCCCAAGGGCAGGGCTGAGGCTCGGTGATTTAAATACATACACGGGTGCTAGAGCAGAGTGAGAGTCAGATCTGGGCTCCAGTATTCTGCTATTTGGTTTCTGTGTGATTTAGGACAACCTTCCCAACTCCGAGTCCAAGTTTTCTCATTGTAAAAGGAGTCAGTGATATTGTCTCATTCCTCATTGAATTTGGGTGGGGATTACATGGGAGTAAATGACACATAACTGGCACTGCACAAATAGAAGGTTATTAGGTACCATCATTCCTATTACAGATAGGAGAAAACTGAGACTCTGAAGAGATTCGTGTAAGATCGCAAATCCAGTAATAATGGAGATAAGACCCTAACTCAGGAGTATGAGAAATACACATGCTCCTCCCAGTAGCATGTTTCTCCTTTAACCATCCCTCAGTCTATGGAGGAAAAGTCACCTAAACCTGATGTTTCTCTCAATCTTGATAACCAGAATGCTAGGAGAGTAGGGGACTGAGGTGTGAGCCAGGAAAGGGAACAACTCAAGGGTTAAAATGGCTGGAAGTGAATCACACTTGAATCTTTTCCATTTTCACTTGGAAACAGAACATCCCTCCCACCAGGCAGGCTCAGCTAATGTTTCCATGCCAACCAATTGCTGAGGACTGGAATAGGCTAAGTCTAAGGCAGGGAGTGGTGCACATGAAGATGAGAGAATAAGGAAAAGGCCAGATCAGGGTCAAACTGGAGGTGGGAAGCAAGCGGAGTGGAGGGCAGTATACTACAGAGTGTGTGTGTGTGTGTGTGTGTGTGTGTGTGTGTGTGAAGCAGAGCAGCAAGAACAAGAAATGAGGGCTGGGTCAATCTAGTTAGACCTAAATTTACTGCAAACTGGGTCACGACACACACACACATGCACACACACAGTTCTTTGGAGTTCAGTGTACTCTGAAGATTTTCAAAGGGGCTTCATGCCATTTAAGAACTTCTAAACACTCATTTCTTATTCACGAGGAGTTAAATAATCAATGTCAGAACTCTGATTCTTGGGAAATCTTAGCAACCTTTTCAATCTTATTTCCCAAGTTATCTAGTTTTGAACTAGGAGATTCTACTTTTGCCAAGGGTTAGTAAATTATGGCATCAGGTTAAAGATCTGTTTCTAAATTTTGGTCAATGATGGCTGAATGCTATAAAACTGAAAGTCATCCCAGAAGCCAGCCTTCCCATTAACTTCAAGTTTGCATTGGGCTGCCATTCAAGAAATCTGACACTTTTGAACTATTGCTCTCAGTTTTTTAAACATGAGTTGAACTAAAGAAAGTTAGAAGGAAAGTGAGAAAGAGGAGAAGAGAAGAGAGAGGAGAGAAGATAAGTTATAGGTTCTTAACTTGGCTATACCCTGGAACCACTAGGAACACTTTAAAAAATACTGACACCTGAGGACCAACTACTAGAATTTCTGTTTAAATAGGTTTAGGCTGGGCCTATGCATTAAGAGCTCCACAGGTAATTCTAACATGCAGTCAAGGTTGAATACCACTAGAATCAAGCAAGAATGAGTATCTAGTAAAACAAACCCAGAGATTCCTTTTCTGAGAAGAGAAAGTCAGTGTGAACTGGATATAGGGGAGAGGCGGCAGACATCACTGATGGATAGTAGCTCTTCTCAATCAAATCAGCAAAATCTTTTAATGTAAGGTGGTGAGATAGATTTGGACATCATTTTTATTCTTCCCTTCCTCTCCTTTCTTTTTCCAGAACTGAGGATTGTACTCAGGGCTGGCTTTACCAGTGAGCTATATCTCCAACCCTGTATTTTTTTTATTTTGAGATAGGGCTTGCTAAGTTGCCCAGACTGGCCTTGAACTTGTGAACCTCCTGCCTCAGCCTCCCAAGCAGCTGGGATTATAGGCATGTACCACCACACCTGATTGGCGTTCTTTTATTGATGAACCCCCAGTAAACTGGGAGTATCTTAAATCAAGGACTAAATATTTTTATCCTTGAATTTGATGGACCTCTCTGAGAATCTGATATGTGGAATATCAATAATTGTTCATAAAACAAATGAAAATGTCTGTGGTGGAAGTGTATGGAATTGGTGTTACAGAGTCTCAATTTTTACCAAATTTCTTTCTTAGCACATTCATGAAGTCATGAGTTTACTTCCATTGCAGCAAGGTTATATGAAAAAAAGAAAAATAAAAACAACAGCAACTAGATATCCTCTAATTTCAGTGAATTTAACAAGTATTTGTGGAACTACTTTCTGTTCAGCCATGTGGGTGGACCCTGAGAGTTACTGACTGAGACTTCTATCAAAAGATTAAGTTCTAAAAGCACTGAATGGTGGTTCTGTATTGATCAGTGAATAGTTCACTATTTTAAGAGATAATTTGTTTTTTCACTGATATGTCTGATTTTGGTTTATTTGGCTTAAAATGTGCAGCAAGTGGTCTATTTAAGTGGTATACTTCGGATGGGGATGGAACAAATCATACAGCACCATCTCCAATTGAATTCTTCTCAGCTTGAGATGTCAGTTTTTAAATTAACAAAGTCCACTATTTTTCAAGATGGTTAGGAACATTTATCATGAGTAGATTTTTAGTTTTATTGAATGCTTCTTTAATATATAGATCACCTGATTCTTACCCTTTCTTCTGCTAATGTTGTGACTTTCTAATATTAAAACAATCTTTCAGCAGGGTCTGGTGGTGAACACTTGTAATCAATCCCAGCAGCTCAGGAGGCTGAAGCAGGAAGATCACAGGTTCAAAGCCGGCCCTAGCAACTTAAAGAGACTCTAACCAACTTAGCAAGATCCTCTTTCAAAAAAATTTAAAGAAAAAGTAGCGGGTCTGGGAATGTGGTTCAGTAGTTTAGAGCCCTGGGGTTCAATCCCTGGTACCAAACAACAACCACACCATCCCCCAATCAAAAACCAAAACCAAACAAACAAACAGAAAAATCTTTCATTGCTACAGTAATTCCAGATAATTCCAGGATATATTTTTCTATGTATCACTAGATTCATAATTTATAATGCTATAATTTTATTCTGAATATTTGATTTTACCTTAATGAGAGAGATTACACTATAAATTTTCTTTCTTATAATGATTTTATCATGTTTTGGTATTAGGTAATATTGGCATTATAAAATTAAGGTAATATTGATATTGTAAAAACCTAAGAAGAGTTCTTTTTTAATTTCTGTAAGAATCTGTGTAAAATGCTGGGTGATTTAGAAACATCATTGCTCAAGAATGTTATGAGCTATATACTTTTTATCTTTATTTTATAGAAAAAAGCAGAAGCCTAGAGAGAGAAGAAATGAGTTTCTATGCTCACAAGTAAGGCAGAAAATGGCAGTCAGAATTTAAATCCAAATACTTCTAACTCCAAAACCCAGGCTTTTTGCCTACTCCAGTATGCTGTGAACTCAGTTCATGAATGAATAGCTGGGTAAGTGGTATTCTAGACTTCCTTTTTGTTCCATGGCAATGCCTCTTTCCTGAAGACAGAAAATATACCCAAAGATGACCCCTGCACCCCCAAATAGAGCTTCACTTTTATAACCTACTGATATGGTTTGAATATAAGGTGTCTCCTACCCAAAGTCCCCGTGCTAATACAGGAATATTCAGAGTTAGAATGATTAGATTATTAGAGCTGTAAGCCAATCAGTCCATCCTACTTTGAATGGACTGACTGGGTGGTAACCGTAGGTAGGTGGGTGATGGCTGGAGGAGGTGGGCCTTTGGGGACATGCCCTGAAAGGACTCAACTTCCATTGCAGCCCCTTCCCCTTCCTCTCTGTTTCCTTCTACGAGCAGAGAAGCACTCCTCCGTCATGCCCTTCCACCATGATGTGCTGCCTCACACTGGGTCCAGAGCAATGGAGTGGGCTGAACATGGACTGAACTTCTGAAACCATGAGCCAAAATAAACTTTTCTTCCTCTAAGTGTTCTTGTCAGCATTTTTGTCACAGCAGTGAAAAGCTGACCAACATACCTACTGTAAGAAGACCCATTATAGTTGATATTTAAGGGCTTTTATGTCTTCTGTTTCCCACATACTGTCATATCCTGGTGCAGAGACTGGGTTCAAAATAATAAGTTTATTATTTTCATCTGATTTTTGCAACTAAATGTAGCCTCATCCTTGAGGGCATGTCTGATCCATCTTGAACCTCTGACCATATCCTGTCTAGCATTTTATAATTAATAGCCACAAAATAAAACTTAAACCCATATACTGGGCTGGGGAGATAGCTCAGTTGGTAGAGTGCTTGTCTTGCAAGCACAAGGCCCTGGGTTCGATTCCCAGCACCACCAAAAAAAAAAAAAAATAAATAAATAAAATAAAAAAATAAATAAAACTTAAACCCATATACTTCTTAATATACTATATTACCTCCACGTTAGTCAGAACATTTTATAATTCTCTAATTCCATGTGCAGCATCGCATAGCTAGAAACTTTATGCCTCTTTGTTGAAGATGGGATGGTGATCAATAAATATAGGGTATGAATATCTGCTTCAAATTTGGGTCAAACATAACTTCATATGGAGAATCCACACACAGGCCACCTTTTTTTTTTTTTTTTTTTTTTTTTTGGTCAGTTTTATTTTGAAACAAGTCCAGAATTGCCCAGGTTGGTCTTGAACTTGTGATCCTTCTGCCTCATCCTCTAGAGTACCTGGGATTATAGGCATGAGCCACCATGCCTTGCTCACTATCTTTAAGAAGAGCCATGAATGAGGTTCATTCAACATAGGACTTTTAGGCAGGAAAATGTTACACTGACCTGGATTTATGAAAACTAGGAACACAAAGAAAGCCCTCCTTAGTGATGGTTAGAATCCTCAGAATAGGAAGAGAGGGATGAATCCATTCAAAAGACTCTATTGGAACTTGTTTAAAAGATTTGTCTGGAAAGTAAGACCTATAGTTAATTTAAATAAGAATCATGATTTTAAGATAGAGGTCACTAGAAACCAAATATTCTGTTTGTTGCAAATTATCAGATCACATCGTATTTTCTCATTAATTTACCTGTGGAACCAGATAATTGTATAAATATTCTTAATAAAAATATGGGATCTTGGGTTTGAAAGGCCAAATCTGCCTTTTTTAAGAAAATCGAGGAAAAAAAAGTGTATGAATTAAACATGGTATGATGCAATACAAAATACATTTTTAGATATAATGGAAGAGACTATAATGTGATAATTTGAAAAAGAATATTTTTTCCAAATTCATCAAATCATATACATTCATGTATGTTTTTGAATATCAACTAAACATCAATAAAGCTATTTTAAAAATCTGTTTTTAAAATGTAGAAAGAGTAACACAGATGGAAAACAAATTGTATAATTTTTCAAATAATAAAAAAGCCGAATGTTTTCCCTGATAAGAGGAGAATGATATCTAATGGGGGTGAGGGGCGGGGAGTGAGAGAAGAATGGGGGAACTTTAGATTATGTAGAGGGAAATGAGAGGGAGGAGGATATTAAAAATGGTGGAATGAGACAGACATCATTACCCTATGTACATGTATGATTCCACGAATGGTATGACTACATCGTGTACAACCATAGAAACGAAATCATGTGCCCCATTTGTGTACAATGAATCAAAATGCAATCTGTAAAAAATTAAAAGATTAAAAAAACAAAAACTTTGAATCTAAAAATAATAATAATAAATTATTTTGATGATGAAAAATTCCTTTTCACCTTTTATAAAGCATCACTGAAAGACAATAGTTTATCACAGAGGAGAGTTCTGGGCTTCCTACTTATAGAGGAAACAGCATAAAAGATAAAGTACAAGTACATTATAAAAAGAAAATCTAAGAGATGACTTTCTTTGTTAAGAGAGAACAATGGCAAAGTGGAGTGTGGGTGGGCCACGCCTTAATCCCAGCTACTCAGTTAACTGAGTTAGGAGGATCACAAGTTCAAAGCCAACCTGGGCAATTTAGAGAGATGCTAACTCCAAACAAAATACAAAAAGGAGTGGAAATGTAGCTCAGTAGTAGAATGCCCCTGAGTTCAATACAAAATACAGAAAGAAAAAAGCATGGGGGAGTGGGGGAAAGAAAGAAAAGAGCATACACACACAGAATGCATCCCGAGGCCTTTAGAATCAATTAGAACCAAAAGATTCAGAATTAAGAATTCATTAATTTAGCCATACAATGTTTTCCTTATTTTTTTTTATTGTTAAGGTAAGATGGTATGGATACAGGAAATACGAAGACACATGTTAGTAATGTTTTAGAAATGTAAACCTATAAAACTGAGGAATTTCCTGATACTCAGATTATGGTATTTTTCTTTTGGCATTAAAATGTCCTTCCTTCTATAACATGATGGCAATAATAAAGATCAGTTAAATTATATATTATAATTGGTTTAGTATTTTTAGATATCTTACTTGATGTAATTAAGTTGTTGATGCCACATCAGATCCCTGATTTTTTTTTTTTTATTCTGAAGTTATTAGCCAGGAAAATCTGTAAGTCTGAGAGCCTCCTCATTTAGATAAAGCCACACTGAAGGACAGGAACCCCAACAGGTATAGATTTATTTCCCAACTCATCTGAGGTACTTTTTGTATGCATTTTCTTAAAACTTTAGGACTGAGGAGAAAGGGGAGGAAAGGGTTTTCCCACCCCCAGAACAGGAAGACTGAAGTGCACTTCAGGTGTGAGATAAATGTGAAATAGCAACAGTCCTTAATTTTTGAAAGATTCACTTCAGTGGAGACAGATGACTCAAAGAAGACTGTTGAAGGCTCAGAGAAAGGGTGGATTTCAAGTTTTTTAAACACTAAGAGGGCTGAAAGATAATATTTTCACATATCATAAAGGCAGACATATGGTTAATTTATGTAAAGTACTGTTTTAGGTAAAAGACATGGCTTGTATCCTTGAAAATGGTCCCAGTGCTGATCTTGTGTTCTTTGTACCTACTGTAGTACATGTTAAAGAGAACATGCATGCTTTCAGTTTTGAGCAAAATGTCCTAAACCAGGTGTCTGCTGGGATGGCTTTGGGGTGTAGGTCCTGTATTATTCAGGAACACATGCTTGGTATGCATTCACCATCTTGATAATCTGAATTTTTGAACAAGGAGCTCTGCATTTTCATTTTGTAGTGGGCCTCAAAAATTATGTAGTAGATGCTAGAAGTGGAGGTGGGGTTGCATGCTCTGCCATGTGCTGGGCTTTATGGGACAGGCAAGTCCATTGTATCCCTTAATTTATAGATATAGGGCTACTATGGCTGCACTCTGTTGGCAGGAATGGGCAAGGACCTTATCTCTGGTCTCTGAGGACTTGCTCAATGTCATCACAGATACACATACTCTGCTTTCAAACTAGAGTACAAGATCTAGGTATCATAGTCAACTGCTCATTCAATATTCAATGAAGCACAGGTATTTGTATTAAAACTTATGTAATATTTAACATGACAATAAGGCAAACCCTGGAAAAAGATACATGTGAGCTAACATTTCAGATGTTTAATGAGAGGGTAAATTGAGTCAAAGGCTTGGTACTTCTGTATACTCTTAGAAAAGAGTGGATAGCTTAACCCCCTGAACTTCAGATTCCTCATCTTAAAACTGAGGGAAAATAATACCTATTTACAGACATATTGTATCAAATAAGATTAAATATGTGAAAGCTATTCAATAAAGCCATATGGCATAGTAAGTAGGGGCACTGGACATCAAGCTTGAGTCTTAGTCTCAGTTCAGCCTCTATGAGTGAGCACTGACCTCAAATTTTCTCATCTCTACAACAGGGATAATAATAGAACCTATCCCAGAGAGGATTCGTGAGAATTAAATAAAATAAATCCATACAAGTTACTCAAAAACTGGCACACAACAATTTGTATTAGCTACTTATTATGGTTATTATTTTTAAAGTACCTATAAATATTCATTATTGTTTCTGTTCTTACTGACTTAGAATTAAAAGGAAAATGGATCTGAAATTTAACCCATAATAAATACAGCTTTGTCTGGTTCAATGAAGTTGAAAATTTTAATCTGAGATAATTACTGAAAAGGAGGGCTTATTATTTGAACAACAAGCAGAAAGGATCTTGATTAGGTTGGGAACAATTTGTGAGCTACAAGAAAATCAAGCAAACTTTTAGATAGAGTTAAACTCTCTCCAAGCAAATCACATTCCTAATATATACACTTGAATGATTCAGCATTTACTGCATGCCAGACTGTACAAATGTGGACTAAATCCTCCATCTTTTTAGTACCAGAAGTCCAGTGGAGGGGCAGGGGAGTCAACAGGCAGGAAGAGAGCTTGTGAAAGCTGGAGAAGAGCAGTTTATAAGGTGCTGAGGGTCTCAGAGGAGCATGTGCTCTCTTCAACTGGTTATTGATGATTTTCTTAACACCTTGTTCTGTTAAATCATCATGTTCAATTACCACTCAAAAAATTCATTCAAGGAATGTCAAAGAATTCCTAGGGTATGTCAGGTACTGGTCAGAGCCCAGATTAAAGGATAAATGTGTGTATCTATTTCCTTGCTCCCAACCTCACCTTCAAGTCTTAGGGTGAGAATGACTTCAGTTTTTTCATGCCCTCCCAGCTCACCATTCTCTCCTGTGAACACTCTGTGTTCCTCCTTTTACTGTTCTTCCTTTTCGAGCCAAAGTTGTTTGGTTGTTCTAGAAAGTAGAAATGTTGGGCTCAGGCTAAGCACCTCCTTTGGAGTTGAAAGATTTCTGGAAATATGATTATTATGAGGTGAGGGTCAGGAAGCAGAATCCAGGTTGGTGGAATAAACTTTTCACTTTTTAGGGGCATAACAGATATTTATTATTTATCTTTCTATCCTTGGAGCCTAGCATGGTATGAGGTGGATGGTTATGGCCCAGAAAAGTTTTCTCAATGGCTGGCTGGCTGAATAGGTGAATTAATGAACTATAGGCCATCTGGATATTAATAACAATGAGATCTGGATTCTAGATCTTGTCATAGAAGGAAAGAGGAAAAATGAGATAGTCAATGAAAGGTTCATCCATGATACTGTTGCCCCTCTACCTATAGAAACCTACGAATTAAAAACCTTTTTAAAATGATTGGCAGGCTATGATTTCAGGGTATGAAGAAAACTCCTCCAAATCCCTAATGACTCCTCCTCCTTTCTATTTCTGGTATAAAATTAGCTATCTGAAGAGAAAGCCTTTTATTTGACAATTAAGGATGCAATTAAAAATGCAAATGACTGAAAGAGTGAGCATAATACTAATGAATCTCAAAGTATAAAGGAAGAGTCAAATTTTATTCTGCTTTAGAGGAGGCACCAGTTTAGGAGGCTGATTCCAAGCACTCAAATAGATAAAAGCACTTTCTCCTTACCTAACAAATTCCATATGACAGGCTCCATTGTAGACTAAGTTTAACTTAATCCTAACAAGAGTGTGAAGTAGGTATTATGTCCATTTTATAAATGAAGACAGTCAAGATTTGACAATCAATAAGCTGGGAATTCCAGACGAGAAGCTAGGTCTATCTCAAGGAAATCAATTTAAAGTACAAAACAAAGAGAAATTCCATTAATATGAATTTAACTAGTGTCCCTGCATGATTAACTTCATCTTCACAGCATCATAGTACAAAAGCATGATTTTCTATGACAGACATATTTGGGTAAAGAATTTTGCTTGGATACAAAGCACCTTTGCAGGTTATCTTTAAACATCTTTGATTCTTCGAATAAGGTTCCTTCTTCCTCTGTGGAATGGGTATAATAATGATGTCTATGTCAGTGGACTGCTCTAAGATTTAAATGAAGTTAGGAGTGAAGCTCTAGCATGTAAGTTCCTGGGTCCCTCATTATGTGGTCCATGCTATCCATCTGGACTTTGCAATGACCTTTCCAGTTCTCTTTTGGTTTCTAGCTAGACTTTCTCCAAATTTTCTGCTTCAGCGTACTCAACTGTTTTGGGTACATGATCACGTCTTTCTTCCAGAAAGATTTTAAGAGAGAAGAGTAACTCTGAATTGACTTCCTATTCTGCAGTAACATGTCATCTTTAATAACTTTCCCTGTGAATAAATGGTGATGCTACTAAATAAGAGTATATGAGTGAAGAATTGAGAGGCAGTACAAATACTACTGTCAGCTAACCCTGTGAAAAATACTAGGCAGGAGGGTACACATAGCTGACAATAACATTCTCTGGGAACAGTGGCTGAGAGCATGTTGGGTCAATGTTGAGGGAAGAAAATAAAAACATGACTTATAACACATTCTACAGATTTCATGGTCTCTTCCAGTTGAGTGAAGGGATATGCTACCATTCAAAGGAAAACAGATACCCAGAGTCTCTTACCTATATGATGATGTAGCTTTCCCTTCCCACAAAATCAGTCACATAGGAATAACCTGTTCCCATATATAAAAGGCCATCAGAGCTGAGTGTCTTCGGTGGGATTTGTTTTCTCAGTTATATCCTTGATATCACTTCCAGCCTGAGTTCTCTGGAATAGAAAGCCTAACTGTGTTGGGAATGAGGTTTGACCTTGCTCTCACCCTAGTCCTCTCACTGAGGTGGGTAGGTTGTTTGTGCATATCTAAATCCATTATTAAATTAGACCTAGATTAAAACAGAGTCAGACTTTAGGAGACAAATAAAGTAGCTTGAATGATCTTATAATGTCAAATATTTCCTGGGAAATACAGAACTATCAGGCAATGCCTGGTCTCGAGGACACAACCATCTCAGTTGGGATTAGACTTCCATAGAATTGTTTAAAGACCTTGATTTTTTTTTAACCTGTGTTTTTATTTTTTAATTTTTAAAAATTTTATTTATTTATTTTTACAGATTGCAGTTTGATTCATTGTACACAAATGGGGTACAACTTTTCATTTCTATGGTTGTACACAATGTAGATTCCCAACATTCATGTAATCATACATGTACATAGGGTAATGATGTTTGTCTCAGGCCACTATCTTTCCTTCCCCCTGCCCTCTCCCCACCTCATTTCCCTGTATGCAATCCAAAGTTGCTCCATTCTTCTCTTATCCCTCCACACCCACCCTCCCTGTTATGTATCATCATCCACTTATCAGAGAAAACATTTGGCCTTTGGTTTTGGGGGATTGGTTTATTTCATTTAGCATGATATTCACCAGCTCCATCCATTTACCTGCAAATACTATAATTTTATTGTTTAAGGTTGAATAATATTCCATTGAGTATATATACCACAGTTTCTTTATCCATTCATCTATTGAAGGGCATTTAGGTTGATTCCACAATCTGGCTATTGTGAATTGAGCTGCTATAAACATTGATGTGGCTGCATCACTATAGTATGCTGATTTTAAGTCCTTTAAGTATAAACTGAGGAGTGGGATAACTGGGTCAAATGGTGGGTCCATTCCAAGTTTTCTGAGGAATCTCCATACTGCTTTCCAGAGTGGCTGCACCAATTTGCAATCCCACCAGCAATGTATGAATGTACCTTTTTCCTCACATCCTCACCAACATCTATTGTTGCTTGTATTCTTGATAATCACCATTCTAATTGGGGTGAGATGAAATCTTAGTGTAGTTTTGATTTGCATTTCTCTTATTACTAGAGATGTTGAACATTTTTTCATATATCTGTTGATTGCTTGTAGATCTTCTGTGAAGTGTCTGCTCAGTTCCTTAGCCCATTTATTGATTGGGTTCTTTGTATTTTTGGTGTAAAGTTTTTTAAGTAAAGACCTTGATTTTTACATTGTAATATTATCTTTCACCTCTAGATAGGAAAGACAGACATGAAATTCATTAATTTATTTAATTAACAAATATTTTATTTAGCTCTGTGACATGAGGCATTAGAAACAATAAAATTAAGATATTAACTGGGATTTGCAGATACAGCATTGAAAGGTACCTTCATTTCAAGGAACTTTACCATGAAACCTTCCTAAGGACAAGAGTGATCACTATTTTAACAAACTAGCTTCAAATACTGGTGATCTTCTGCATACATGTAATTGTGGGAAGCTTTGCAGGCATGTTTTAAGGTTTAAATTAGAATAATAATTGCAAAACATAAAACACATGGGGTATTGGGGAAAAAATTCTTAGAATGGTGAGCTGCATACTATATACTACAGATCCAGACTGAACAGTTTGAGGAAAGGATGTTCGTGTTCATGTTCTTATTCATCTCTGTACTTAACATCGACTGCAGACTGGTGCATAGTAGGTAATTACATGCACCAAGCTTATTGAGCAAAAGAATTCACGTTCTCATGAGTCAATGTATAGGAAAGTTATGTTAAACAAGGGGACAAGCAAAACTTGTGTTAGCAGAAAGTTTGAGTAAAGTGTAGAATGAGAGCACCTATAAAATAGTGTTTCAAGTTCCAAACAGAACTGTGAGTGAGGGACTGGAAGAATTCAGAGGGGAAGTATTTAGGGACATTGATGTCTATGAAGAAGTGGAAGGGTCAGTTGTTTATGTAGTGAGTTTTTTTTTTTTTTTTTTTTAAGTTAAATCATCTCGTGACTCCTACTGAATTCTCTTAAGGTTCTTTCTCTGGGTACAATCTTGTTTATGCTGAGAAATGCCTGAGGAGTTGATAAAACTGAGCATTCTGAAATCATGGAATCCTGGCTTTCCTCTTCTGGCTTCATAGGGTATGGAGCAACCAAAATTTAAAAGGTTACCAAGAAGCCTGTCTTCCTTTCCTTGCTGAAGAAAGCAATGGGACAAGGGAGGTTCATCCCACTGCTGAGAAAACAATATCTGTTTACAACTAGTTCTGCTGTCTCTTTGTCCTTCAGGGAAATGGTGGGTTTTCTAATGAATATCACCAATGCTTATTGACTGCATTCTATGTGTTTTACTTAATCCTTACATCCACTTATGATATCCCATTACTATTCTCATTTTCATAGAGGTTAAAGTAAGAGAGAAAGAGAGATCTGTCCAAGGTCATACAGTTAGTAAGTGGCAGGACCATGACTCAAAGGATTTTGTGTCCAGCAAAATCTACAGCTGTGTTCTTAAACACCACCCTCCAATGTCTAACAGGACCTCTATGCCTGTGCTCATGTGTGGTCTGGTTCTGTGAGTTTAAGGAATCATTTAATTCTCTGAGTTTCAGTTTCTCCACCTGGAGAAATGAAGGCAATATCCCTTGACTTACAGGGTTGCTGGGAGAACATATGAGATGATGAATGTAAAACACCAGAATAATGGTTGACATGAAGGAAGTGTATGATAGACATTCCCCTCTACTCCCATTCTTCATCTATGGCCAGGAAAACTGCCCACCAACTAGACTCAACACTGAGTCTAGGATTTTCTGAGATACTAAGATACTAAATGTAATGTAGTCAACCTGCCCTCTTCTGTTTGTCTGTGTACTATGTAATGGGTCTGGAATCCTCCTTGTTTACCTGCAAGCTCTAAATCATGGCCCATCAGTGAGTTATTAGTTCAAGTTAATAGTTTGTGACCATCATTTAAAAAATCAAAAGCCAAAATCACATAGAATGGAAAATAAAAAAATATACTGTACATAAAAATGTTATTATTTAATGAAAAATTTCTTTCACTTTTATATTTCTTTCACCTTTATGGGGTCATGATAAAGAATATTTTTTTATACCTTGGGTCAAAAGATTTAAGTATTTGGGTGAACTCATGTAAGGCCTTCAAGTATCAATGAAAATTATAAAAATGCTGAAGAAAGAAATTGAAGACCTTAGAAAATGGAAAGACCTACCATATTCATAGGTTGATATAATTAATATAATCAAAGTAGCCATATTATCCAAATCAATTTACAGTTTCAATACACTGCCAAAAATACAGTGCCCAAATATATTTATTATAGAACCAGAAGACAAAAAAAGTCCTAAAATTAATATAGAAGAATAAAAGACCCAGAATAGCCATAGAAATTCTAAGCAAAAAGAGTCTGCAGGCATCACAATATACCTGACTCAAATTGTACTACAGAGTTATAATCACAAAACAGCAAGGTATTAGCATAAAAACAGATTCGAAGATTAATGGAAGATACAGAGACAAATCCACTCAAAGACAGTCATCTGATCCTTGATAAAGGTGCCAAAAGCATAAGTTGGAGAAAAGACAGCTTCTTTAATAAATGGTACTGAGAAAACTGGATAGCTATATGTAGTAGAAATAAACTAGACCCCTACCTTTCACCTGTACAATCAACTCAAAGTAGATAAAAGACCTAAGATTTATGTCAGAAACAGTGAAAGTAGAAAACATGAACAACACTCTTAACATATTTGTACAAGCACCAAACTTCCTTAATAAGATGCCTACAACTCAAGAAATAAAAACTAAGAATCAATAAGTGGAATAGCATTAAATTAAAAAGTTTCTGCATAGCAAAGGAAAAAATTAAGAATTGAAGAAGGAACCTACAGAAAGGGAAAAAATCTTTGCCAGCTATTCTGACAGGGGATTAATAACCAAACATACATAGAATTTTAAAAACTTAACACTAAACAAACCTAATAATTCACTCAATAAATGGGTAAAAAATCTAAAGAGACATTTCTGAAAAGAAATACAAATGGCTAACAAATATATGAAAAATGTTCAAGATCCTTAGCAATCAGGAAAATGCAAAACAAAACTACACTGAAATTTCATCTCACCCCAGTCAGAATGGCAATCACCATGGATAAAACTAACAATAATTACAGGCAAGGAAGTGAGAAATGCATTGTTGTTATGCATTGTTGGTGGGATTGCATATTAGTACAACCACTTTGGAAAGCAGTATGGGGATTTCTCAAAAGACTAGGAATGGAACGACCTTATGACCCAGCTAACCCACTTCTTGGTGTTTATCCAAAAAAACTAAAATCAGCAAACTACAGTGATACAGGCACATCAATGTTTGTAGCAGTACAATTCACAATATTCAAGTTTAGTCCAGGTGCCCATCAACAGATGACTGGATAAAGAAAATATGGCATATATACACACAATGGAGTTCTACTCAGCCATAAAGAAGAATAAAATATCATTTGCTGGTAGATGGATTAAATTGGAGAACATCATGCTAAGTGAAATAAACTAGACTCAGTCAAGGATCGAATGTTCACTGTCATTTGCAGAAGCTAAAGAGATAAAAGGAATAAAAGAGGGGATTTCACTGAAATAGAAGGGAGAGCAACAGAGTAAGGAACCAAGGGCTAGGGAGGAGGGGAGGCAAAGAGGAAGTTGATAAAATTATGCTATATGCATGTATGGACATATCATAATGCATTCCAATTTTATATATAACTATACTGCACCAACTCAATAGGTAAATAAATAGAAGGAAGACCAATGCAGTAGAGAGATGGGGTAAAGGTGAGGGAGGAGGGAAAGGAAGAACATAGTACTGGGGATTGAAATGGAGAAAACTATGTATATGCATTTATGAACATGTCAAAACGAACTCCACTATTATGTATAATTACAATGTACTAAAAATTAAAAAAAAAATTAAAAGAATCAATTCAGTTCCTCCTGCATTATGGTACAATCAAGATTCCAGGGCTTTTTAGGGCTAAAACAAGTCTTTTTATATTTTACTGCATTAGCTGTCTTCCATTTGTCCCCACTAGACATGAGTTTCTTGTAGACATTAAACATGATGGTTACTGTCCTCAGTCCTCCATGTCTTTTACAGTTTAAGCATGGAACATACACCTCAAAACATGCTTCATGAATGCATGAATAAACCCTAGCAATCATAAAACTGATTGCCTTTTCAGTACTGATCCTTAAACTCAATTCACAATAAAGAGGTTATTTGCTTGAACTTTCAAAATTAGTTATCTTTTATTAACAAATGACCATGAGGTAAATGAAACTAATTTCTGTAAGATCTTAAGAAGACAAGATGCAACCTCTCTGGGATGAGCACAGTGGGGGCAAGGATTGGTGTTGTTGTTGGTGGTGGTGTTTGTCTGTGTGAGTAGGTTAGAGGAAACTCTGAGAGGAAAAGCAATTTTGTGGTGTAGACAAATATTGTACTAAGGCAGTTAAACTGTCATAGAACAAAAAGTTCATTGCCTTTTGAATTTAGGTTTTAGCTTCATAGAAAAAATGAATAACAAGGAAAGTCTATATGCCCTGTAGCACAGATTATCTTATATTAAAAATCCAAAGAGGTCTGTGTTTTAATTTTTCCTCTCAATTAACCCATTTCTCAATCCAATAGCTAACAGAAGCCAACTCAGAATCCAAACTACATTCAACAACTGAAATGCCATAAGCTTAGACCTAGGGGGTTGAAATGACACGGGAGAAGGATGTGTTGGGGGAAGAGATCTGATTCTGCCACAAACATCCGTGGAATCCCAGGCAAACCTATTCTTTCCTGGGGCCTTGCTTTCCTCTTCTGTGAATTAGACAGTGGATCTGGGGACAGCTAAGGTTCCTTCCAGATTTAGGATTATATAAAGCTAAGCAAAATGAGGAGAATAATAGTCTAGGATGTCAATTTCAGATTAAAGAGGCATGCTCATCAGCTTATATTTATACAGTCTGAGAAACCCTGCTACAAATTTATTTCGAGAAAGCAAGTAGTTGACTTTCTAAAATAAGCATACACCAACTGGCTTTGGTCCTATTTCAGAGCTCTAGATGAATCAAGTATCTCTATGAAAATCTTAGAGTCAAAAGTGGTATTGTTGGTGGAAGGGGAAGTCAAAGATAGAAACCTGCTGAATCCTCTTTGGTGAGAATTCTGTTTAGGCTTTGCTGTTCCATTTCATGTTCTTGCTTTTTTTGTTGCTTTTGTTGTTTGTCGAAGTCGGGGAGGGGTGTCTATTTTTATCACTTTGCTTGAGAACAAGGCCAGGGGTTCTTACAAGTTCCTTCCTTCTGATCTTACTATATGCATGACCCATATTTCTTATTCTGTGTCTCTTACAGACATTTAGATGCTGAGGTCAGCCCTCTAAGTACTACTTACGTATTAAATGAATGTGGAAACCAAATACTATATTTGTATATATTTTAGGGATTTTATTGGGGAATTTTCTAAGAAGGGTCAAGTGTTTTTGACTCTTACTTAAAAGTTTTCTCCTTTCAATACAGTTTTCAACTACTACTTTCTTATTTGTCATCCTTTCTTTCTTAAGGTGTTTTATGTATATATAGTATATATAACATATAATGTATGTATATATAAAATATATAAATATATATGTATGTGTGTGTGTGTGTGTGTGTGTGTGTCAGGAACAATGAACTTTTAAGGCCTGATAAACAACTGGTGATGAGATGTCACAGAACAGTTTTCCATTAAAACATTTATAGAAAGCACATAACTCTCTAGAATAATACTGAATTCAAATCAATACAAACAAAGTCAACATCAAGCATAAAGGAAATGATCAGGCATATTTTCTTAGACTGATGGTGAGCTTAGTCTTGGGTTTTGGTCCATATATTAAAGATGTATCAGAAATGCAAATGTTTCTTATTCTTCAGTAACCTATGCCAGGAACTTTAGCCTGTATCATAGTATTTTTAAAGAATAACTTGATAAAAGCAGGGACCTTTAAATAATTTAACCTAATAACATTTAAAAAATATTTTCTTAAATGTAAGGTCTTTCAGTAGCACATGTGGGTTAATTAGAACATAATTCATTGTTAAAAGATGGTGCCTTTGTTTCCCCAAGCCGGATTGCTCACACAGTGCAGACCAGAGTAAGAAATGCTCCGTTGCCTACCTGACATAGAGGGAGCGTTTCTGATTGGTTCGCAGGGACCCAGACCCGGAGCTCATGCTGTGGTTCATCATCTGCTCTCGTAGGTCATGGATTTTGGCCTCAAATCGAGCGTAATCTGGGAATGGAAACAAAATGGTAAATTTGGTTCTGTGCTGATAAAGGAGAGAGGAGAGAGAGAGAGGGCAAGGGTGGGATGGGGTGGGGGGGCCGTGTGTGGAGTGCAAGTGCAAGCGCACACATTACTCTATTGCCAAGGCAGCCACTCTTGTACTTATTGGTTCCTTTGTCAAGCAAAAAGGAGATGCCCTACTCCAGAAGAGTATGCTTGCTCACTATTATTTTTTCTTCACAAGCACTCACAAAAGAAGAAGGAATCAGTTACTTCACAAAAGTCACCAAGAAAACATACTGCCATCAAATCCTCAGCTTGTGCAAAGTCCACAGGAAAGATAAGCAAGCAGTGGGAGAATGTGGGGCAGGATGGGAGGGAGCATCCTCCTGGTAATGGAAATGTTCTCTATCTTGGCTGCAGTGGTGGATATAGGTATCTGAAGATGTGATTAAATTACATAGAACTACACACGCACATACACACACACACAGTATAAGTAAAACTGAGAAAATCTATATAATATTGATGAGTTGTTTCAATGTCGATGTCAATAATATAGTGCTAAGTTTTGAAAAATGTTACAATTGGAAAAAACTGAGTAAAAGGCATATGAAATCTCATTCCTTACAACTGCATGTCAGTCTATTCATCTCAAAGTTTAACACTTAATTTATAAAAGAGAGAAAACAAGTCAGTTGGATTCCCAGCACTAGGAGGTGTTGAGTCTGTAGTTACTCTTAGCTTGATAGACTAGAGATCACTGTTTGGTGATAGTTGTGTAGGAAATGTCATTTAATTTGACTAAGTTTATTTCTGAGGAGGGCTGCTAGAAGTTGACCACTAGGTATCATACCTCAATTGTCCCTATAACTTTGCCTACATACCAAACTTCACCAATTCTAAGATGTGCGATATATTTAAATCAGGAGAGAGATGTTAAAGCTAGGGGTAGAAAACATGGTCATATAAAATATATTTTAGATATATTGAAAAAACTTGAAAAAAGTATATATGCTCCAAAAATCAAGGAAATAGAGGTATTGCAATACTGTCACGCTACTCATAGGAAAAAATTTACCATGTCAATCTAATAAAAAAGAGGAAGCACAAATAAGTTTAAAGGTACTTATTAACAAAATTATCATGTAAAAATAAAGTTTTTGAAGTTTCAATATTCTTGATCATAATCTAAACATTTTTCTATCATGGCCTTGGCAGAGGAGTGTCTTGCTTTAATAAAAGCCAGTAGGCAAAAATGGACATGGTGGCATCCTCCTGTAATCCCAGTGGCGCAGGTGGTTGAGGCAGGAGGATCTCTAGTTCAAGATCAGTCCTGCAACTTAGTGAGGCCTTAAGTAACTGAGAGAGCTCCTATCTCGAAATAAAAAATAAAAAAGCTGGGGATGTAGCTCAGTGGTAGAATATCCCTCAGTTCAATCCCCAGTACAAAAGGAAAAAAAAAAAAAAAAGAAAAAGAAAAGAAAGAAAAGCCAATAGGTGAGAGGCTCAAATTACCTACAGACGAATGTGAAAATGTTAATTCAAAATATAATTACAAAGAAGTGCATCATGAAGAATTTTAATAGAGGTCTTTAGTGTACTTCAAAAAACAAATTGATGTTCAGTTCAATTTATTCACAACTTTTATGAAAATAAGAATGACTAAATGAACATAATAAAAGATGATCTACTTAGAGAATATTTCAAATTCTTTATAATAAGAAGTTCCATAAAATTAATTTAAATTTCAACTTACTGAATATTTATTAGTTATTATAGGGCAGGCTTTTCTAAAAGATCTGACATTAGTTTCTGACAATAGACAACAAGATAATAAGCTCTAAATGTTAAATATGTTTAAAAGTTAGTACTCTAAAGATAAACCATAAGAGTTTCTAATAGAAACCATAATTTCTAGTGCTTAAGGAAGGCTTCTAAATTTGGAAGTTTTCCTGCTAAAACTTAGCTTCAAATAATTAGGTCCTAAATGGTTAAATAAACAGAACACATATTTTAACATACAATCTACTCCCTATAAATTAAGACAATTTATTTCATTCTATTTTACTAGCAAGAGAAAACACTTATTTCCATTGATATGATACTGTTTGCAGATTTAAATCATTTTGAGCAAGCCATATTCTCTTGCTACACTAAAAGAGGCAATTAACATTTATTGCTGGCTACATGGCAGACTATGTTCAGAGCTTCATGGGCCTTATGTCATTTATTTAAGTTAAACAAAATTAAATCCATGTATAAAAAATTAAACTATATAGGAAATAAAATTAAAATAAAAACTGAATAAAATTGAAAATATTTTAATATTTCAATAATAAAAATTGAAAGAATAAAATTCTTTATAAATAAAAATTGAAAGGTCCTCTTATGTCTTCTGCCTTTCACTACCCTCTTTCTCTCTCACTGTTATACTTCCCCATAGCTCACCCTAAATGTGGACATGTATGATTTTATGTTGGATGTTTTTGCATGTATACACACAAAAACTTCACACCTGAGACCATGTCTACATGTTGTGCTGAGATTTTTCCCCTTTTTAACAGTGTAACATGAATTTTTTTCCTACCTTCTACCAAATATATAAGTATTATTTAAAAATATCCTTAATTATATTTCCTAGTTTAGACTAGTTTAACAATTCCCATTTCATTAGATATTAGGCCTATCCAGCTTTTCGCTTCATAAACAGGGCCCTCAGTGTATGCGTGCACAAAAACCATTCAATGCCCCTTAGCATTTCCCAGAGAGAAGGACTGATCTGGTCTAAGACACAGAGTGTGAATTCTTAGCTTCCTCTGATTCATGCTCAATAATGCTATTTGATAAATATACCTATCTCCCCTAGGTACCACTAAATCTCCCTCTGGAGACTTTGGAGTCTAAACTCTACAAATTTGATGAATTTACTGTTGATAATAAAAATCGTGAAATTCCTCCATCTGTCTGCCTAAGCAATTTATTCAGTGCCACTTCCCTACTACATTTGATCAATCTACTACTTTATTACATTTATCATACCAACCTGCAGTTATTTGAGCAGTTGCCCATTTTCCCACTAGACTGAGCTCTCTTAGGTAGATGCCATATTTTACTCTCTCTGGAATTCTCTGTGCCTATATAGTATCTGACATGCAGGAGGCATTTAATAATAGGTGCTCAATGCACATTTTCTGAATGAATGAATGAGGACAGCGGTAACAAACAAAATCATTGGATTAAAAAAAAAAAAAAAACTCAGTTACAAAAATGCCTGCAGGTATTGCAATTGCCCAATTTCAATGTTGTTTTGCTATGAAGAAAGACAACATTCATCTTACGTTTTTCTAGAATAAATATGCAAATGCCACTTATTGTTCTCCAGGCAATCTGCGATCTTCTTATCTCATCAGATCACACATTGGAAACATTTCTCTAATACTTAACATATTAATACAGTCAGTACTTTGTCAGGCTGTAAGGACTTTGTTGTAAGGTCTTATGATTAAGGCAAGTAATACCACAGAGGATACTTGCCTTAATAATAAACTGTATTTTCTTTAACTGTATGGCTCATTAGATACCCAAAATATTCTCTGCAATGCTTTTGGAATGTTTGACTGGACTCATATTCTACACTGTTTAAATTCCCCATGACAAATGATTTATATTGCATTTGCCTTATGTGCAATTCATTCTATTCTTTACTTCTCCATTTTGATAATTATCTTGAACATAAATCTTATGTTCAAAGGTGTTTATCCCTCTCTTTGTTCCTTTTTGAAACCAAAACTGAGGTATTTTCATCAGAGCAAAATTGGATTTAGGTTTACAAATACAAATGGTGTGTGTTTGCAGGTGGGGAGTTGCTTCTCAGAGATCAACAAGTTTGCAGTTGAAATGCTCTAGAAACAAACAGGAAATTAGCTACATAAATTGTGAAATATTAATCTTTGCTTTATAAAAATGCTGAAAATTACATTTTCAACTAGTTAAAATACAGAAACCTATCACAACATTTAACAGCCATCCTCTTTCCCTTTCCAAAATGTTTTTTTCCTATCTATGATCTCCCCCTTGGAACATTTTTCTATCAAATCACTGATACTCTTTATCAATTACAAACCTTATGAGAACATTCAAATTAGGATATAAAGAGGAATTCATGTTCACTGAGCACCTGCAACAGGCTGGGATCTATACCACATACTTTACAAATATTATTTCTCCTAAAAAAGTTCCAAGGTAGGTATATTACTTTAGAGATAAAAAAAAAAAAAAAAACCAGGTTCAGAGAGGTTAACAAATTTCACCAGTCAGAGCCACTAGGTAACACAGCACATTAGACACAGGGCCGGGATTCAATCTTGAATCTCTGTGAATCCATTTTGTTTCTTTTATTTTACAATACCACAATTCTTTGTAGTGTAAGACCTTCCCAAGTCTCTATGCACCCCTCCTGACATCTTGCTCTTCCCTTCATCTACTCTATTAGTTATGTGCATGCTGGTCTTCTCCTCTACAACTCCCCAAGCTCCTCAGTGTTGAGATGCCTTATTCTTTTTCACATTCTACTTCCTGTGTACATAGGACTCTACTAGGCACTTTGCATATAGTTATGAACAAGACAGAACCTTAGAGCATTTGATTCCAGAATGGGACACTGACAAGGAAATTAAGTATGATAATGCTGAGGTGGAGAACAACATTAAAGAGGCAACAACTATTCTGACTGATTTTGCATGCAGTAGATGTTTGGTGAATGATTTTTACATTACAACTTATTTATTTATTGGGTTTTCCTCTGTAACAGAATCAAACCACTAAAAGTCAAACTGCTAAGCAAATATTTTTATGAATACTACCTCTAGTTAATTCTCCCCTTGACACACACACTTTATGTATAAGCCACATTTCATTTCTTTTCCTTTCCCCTTTTGTGAATTGGTTCAAAATCCTGGTCCTCCACTTATTCACTATGCATCCTTGTGAAAGTTCTTAACCATTCTGGGCTCAATTTGCTCATAAGTAAAATGGGAATCATAATTGTACCTATCTCCAGACATGCTGAGAACATTATGAGACCTTGTAGATATGAAAGGTTGGCTCTTGGTAATAACTCTCCTTTCCTTTTGTTATTTTCAGATGTAATTCACTATTCTTGTTCATCACTTGCAAAAGTTATAATCCCTTTTAGTACCAAGTGAAATGGAAAATTATATCCATTCCTACAGTCCTCTGGTATAGCCTCTCTCTTCTATTATGACTTGATGTGTCTACCACATCAAGGTAGGTATATCTGGGAAACTTGGCACCAGGATGGAACTTCTCACCTGCTGGGTAACCACTAAACAGATTCCCAGGATCATCTCACAAATCCACAGTGACTTGGAGCTCAGAAGAATGATGCCCAATTTCAAACCTGTCTCTGTTTTCTACAACTTCAGTGACCTCATCCATTAGGATTATCTCAAGAGTTTGAGCTACTGATGGACCCATGGAGGGAGAAATATGAGTGGGAACACCAAACATTGCACAGTGAGAGAGGCTCTGCCATACATTTGTTTCCTTTGCAATTTGTCAAAGATGAACAAGAAAAGGACGTGGAGAGAAAGGGACATTTTTACATTGTTGTTCAGACTATAAATTGGAACAATCACTATGGAAATCAGTATGGAGTTTCCTCAAAAGGCTAGGCGTTAATCCACCATATGATCAAGCTCTAGTACTCTTTGGTATTTATCCTTAAAAAATTAAAGTCGTCATACTACAGTGATTTATGATACCCATGTTCATAGCAGCACAATTCACAATAGCCAAACTCTGGAACCAGCCTAGGTGTCCATCAACAGATGAACAGATAAAGAAAATGTAGTACATATACACAATGGAGTTTTATTAAACCATAAATACAAATGAAATTATGTCATTTGCAAGATAATGAGTGGAACTTGAGGACATTATGTTAAGTGAAATAAACTACATTCAGATCAAGCGTCAGATGTTTTCTTTGATATGTGGAAGCTAGAGAGGAAGAAGAAAAAGAATGGTGGTTGGGGGGATCTCATGAAAATTGAAGGAAGTTGGTAGAGTAGAGGAAGAGGACTGGGGCAGGGAGGAGGATAAGGAAAGGGGAAATACTGGGGAATGATACTGGCCAAAGTATATTGTTATATTGTGTGCATGTATGAATATGTGACATGTGACAACACATCCCAACATTATGTACAACTATAATGCACCAATAAAAATATGGAAAAAAAGATGAGCAAGAAGACTCAGAATATAAATGCATCCTACCATTCACACAAGAAGGGAGGCATTGCCTCTAGGGAGAAGGCTGGAGTTGTTTAATGCAGTAAGATTCACCTGCTTTGATTCAAGCTGCCCACTTGCTCACATTTTCAAGACTCGAATGGCCTACCTGGTTCTGAGAGAAGGAAATGATAAATTCAGTGGATGAGAACAGAGCCTGAGGTCATGGGCATCCCCCAAGTGACTGGTGGGCAGCAGTCCCTCCACAGTCATGACCCCATCCAGCTGTCTCACCATCAGCTACCAGAGGAAGCAGTAAGCAGAGGACATAGGGTTAGTGCTCTAGGCTAAGAGGCCAATTGTCAGTCTTAATTCTGTCATTTAATACCAATAAGACCTTGGGAAGTTGCTGAGCCTCCGTTTGTTCATCTATAAATTGTGAGATTTACTCTCTGTCTAGCTGTGAGAATCAAAAGGAGTTTTGATATGAAGCATTTCAAAATGTATTTCCTGTAGGGGTTTCTGTCAGGAGAAACGCATATCCAGTCCTTAGTAGCACTAAGGGCAATGGTAGCACCCTTTTCCTGTTTGATCGTATGAACATGGGTGTAGCTTTAACAACTGGCAAAATCATAGTGCTGTCCGCAGGGTTCCACACATCCAAATGACAGAGAAGGCTTTCCTGCTGAGCTATCCATTTCTACACTACAGGAAAAACAGTTTGAAGAGACTCTTTGCTGCATACCGGAGCCAACAAACCTGAACTAGGAACTCTTGGTGGAGTATAAGCTGAAGAGTTTGAGCTTTCAGGCACTCGCCAGCAGGGCTGGGATAAATGTCAATGGCATACAGTTATTGGGGTCATAATGTTATTTACCTGGACTTGGTTCTCTTTGTTAGCAGGACCCAGGAGAGATGTATGGGAAGAATGAAGTGATGATAGTTTACTTCGATTCTTAGCACAGCATCTGATTGCTGCTGCAGGGATGAGGTACTGTGAACAATTGTAAATGCTTCCCTTTCTTTGGGGGGAAACATCCTTCTTTCATTTATTTGCAACATTTCTTCAAAGTTTTATTTCATGCCAGTTACAATGCTAAATGCTAGGAAACCAAATCTATGGGACAGGTCTTTACCTCAAGGGGCCCAAGGCTGGTACATAGCTGCTTTTAATTTTATTTGCTTGTTGTGAATATAGAAACAGCATATGCCATTTAAATACCTGCTCCCTGAGAGGAACACTAAGTGTTTCTGGAGAGTAATAGGCTATTAGTAAGCTCTTTTTTGATGGGGAAAGGCCAATACAGGTAGGTTTATGTTACAGTGAACAAATCAGGGTAGGTTAGGTCCTTATGAAAAAAACTACTATATTACTTACAGTGTGAAAAAAGCGATTAGAGTTTCAAAGCAGCACCCTGAAATCAGATTCTGGATTTAAGACCTGGATCTGAGAGATGTTGGGAAAAACCATTAGTGCTCAAAGGCAAAAATGGGGAAACAGTGCCTAATGTTGTTGTGAATATCTAACACACTGTATTTTCAATATTCTAAACAATATTGATTTTTAAAAGCACCATTAGATAACAATAGCATTTCATTTTTTAGAGAAAGCAGACCAGACTGAAGACATTGTGATTTCACAAGTCAAAAGGTATTTTTGTAGAGAAAGGAAGAGGTGAGTCCTTTAATCAATGTGATATGATGATCAAAAATGTTTTAAATTAGAAAATCACTAATATAGCTGCTCTCTCCATTAAACTCTTGACCAAAAGGTCATACCTAAGAGGATCAACCATAGAACACTAGCCATACCTCAAGTCCAAGAAGCAATACTTTGTCAAGATTCTTTCATATGATGATCCAAATTAATTTTATTTAGTTGGAGCTCAGAAAATACTCAATGGTTACCATTTCATTGCAGCTTCCTGTCTTAGTTGTTCTGGGAGTTTGGAGCCAGGCAGGAGCAGGAGGGGCCCAGGCAAACTTGTATTAGGTTTCAGAGATACCTGAGAGCTTTCCTATCCTGAGTGCTTTTCGGGTAGTGATGGCTGCAAGGGTGCTGTGTTCGTGAACTACTTAGAAGGCTGGTTTCCCTCCCAGGTATGCATAAGAAAACCTGCCTGCTGTCAAGAGAGTTATCTCTGGCCCACTGGAAGGCTCTTCAATGGATCTCCCCAGGCTGGTTTTTCTGCCTAAGGATTTTGCTGGCCTTGTCCTTGAACCCCCAGCTTAGCTCATCTTTCAGGTTACCTACCTGATTCTGAGCTGAAGGGAAGACATGGAGTTTTCTACTGTAAATATCTATAAATGTTGGTTTATTTCCACTTCAAACGTGTGTGTGCGCGCGCTAGATAGAGATGGAGACGGTTTACAAACTAAATTCACCAGAATACAAGTTCAACCATAAATTCCATACCACAGAGTCTGCTGTCGTTACTGTACTCAACAAAAGAGAGCGTACACATCTCTGGTACATCTCTAATACTGAGCATTAAGGAAAAACAAAAAACAAAAAAACAGAACTCAGTTATGGACACCATGAGGGCAAGGATGAATGTTGAATTGGTGAGTTAATGAAGACTTTAGGGAAAGAAAATTGATCCCAAAGTTTGCCAGATTTACAACTAAATAAAGCAACTCTTAAAAATATATTTAAAAAATATATGTATATATTTCAGTAACACACTGAATTAAGTTTACTTTGTTGCTTTATTCTCCTCCTTCCTGCTCTCTGCATTTTCAAATAGAATTGAGACCATTTATTTTAACTAGACCAATTTTTTCAGTTGGCTACAGAACCTTTAAAGAGGTTTCAGCCAAACACTCAGGAATTCTTTAATGTATGGAATAAGTTTTACAGGAAAACAACAGCCTGAATCCACAACCAGTTATTACATTCAATATGTGTATTAACTCTGAAAATTATATACATCAGATTTCAATTTGGTTAAATGAAAGTTTTGTTTTATGGAGTCATAAGGCAGATTAATTATAAGGATTATTGCAAAATGGAATCAGCACAGAAACTTTCAGAACTTAGCAAATCCTGTTTCTTGGAGCAATTGGGAGTAAGTCTGATTTTTTACAGGTTCTGAGATATATTTGACCTGAATTTAAACTGCAAATTTACTATTGATTCACAACGTAGATTTTTTCACAAGTTATTCAACCTACAGAAGACATGGTTATCTCATCTATATAACAGAAAAGTACCACTGCCTAATCAGATTGTTTGAAAAGTAAATGTGATAGCATCTATACATGACAAAGTGCTGTGCTAGGAAAAGACTAGGTGTTCAATAAATGGAAAAGAACAAAAATATCCATGATCTGTTAAAGCTTTATAATCCCTCTCTATAAAAACAGATATTAATAATCTCCTGCTTATATCACAAGGTCGTTGTGAGAATCAAATTAAGAAGCATATCAAAGTGTTGGATAACCTAAATAGTTCAGTATTAGTAAAGTGAGGATAAAAATAATTCATGCCAACATAGACTTTTTAAGAAACCCCAGCCTAGCTAGAAGTGTACTTCCTCAGTATCTGAAATTTTTCTCAGAGGCTGTAGAGTTTGATTTACGTCTTAGCTGTGTAAATTAAGCCACATAGGACACTGTGTATGAGAGAGTAATGTGAAACTCTTTAGGGGAAAATGGAAACTTCAGATATTATTAGACCTCTGCTGCTAATGGTGAGTCTCTCTAAAGAGTTTGCTGGCAGGTTGGCTGAAAGGCTCAAAGAGGGATGCACAGGCTGTGGTTTAATTGGTGTGATTGGAAGCTCACAGAACCTCAGAAGAAGGAAGATGGAGCTGTGCCTTCTAATTTAAGGCATAGTGTTTAAGACTACGTCTAATCAGATAAGAAAGTGTTAAATCTTTGCTGAATCTTTTGTATAAAAATCATGGAACTAGTGGCTAAAATAATATTGTTCAAGCTTCCTGTGTTTTGCAATACAACCAGTTAGATCTTGGTCAAAGAAAAGGATATATTCTTGCCTAATTATAGATCAGGATAGATACAGGGGATAAAGCAGTTCTGGTTTAGAAGTAGGCAGAATGGCAGACCCCTGGGTTGACTTGAGGAGCACAAAATCCATCTTGTTTCCACGACTTCCTATTGGAGTTATCCTTTCATAGTGTCTTGAGCCTTACATGCACATATTATCTGGGAGGGTAAACAACTATTTCTAGATAAGTAAAGACAATGGGAAGAACACTAAGAGAAAAATGAAGATTTAAAGAAGCTGGCCAAGTTTTCAAAGGTCAACAGTAGTTCTAGCCTAATTAGGGCTTTTTTTCCCACTTTTCTCTACAAGTGACTGCTATTTTTTCTTTTGCTCCTGACATGCACAGGTCTGACAACTTGGTTACCCTAAGTACCATTTAACAGTCAATTTCTGATACAACATTGACTCATGTCTATAGTGAATTCTATAGATGGATTCATGAGATCCAAAATGAAAAAACCTTATTCAGTCTTCCCAAAATATTCCCCAAATGAAAACTTCTCTGAATGTCATTAATGTGATTCTGTGCTTAAAATTTGAAGTTCATTGGAAACCATGATTCAAGAAAGTCATCCATGATTGGAGATGACTGGTTGTACATAATGCAGCACTTGGTCCAATAGCACCCCAGGCTTGTGGGGAGACAAGAGACACTCAGGGGAACAGGCATCTAGCCCCTGACTCTAACACTTTTGAGTCCCTGGAACAATTTAGGACAAGAATTCCCAACAGTGTTTGCAGAGATATGGTCATGAGGCATCAGAGAATAATAAAGTCAAAGATGAAAGCTGATCAGAAGTTTAAACTTACATATTTTAATAGATTGTGCATTTTTCTTCATTAAGGGTATATCTTTCTAACTTTGTTGTTAAACTGTCCTTTCTATATTTAAAAGGCATAACAACTAAATGTAAGGTATAGTTCTTATTTAAATACTGATTAGAAAGGGGGGGAACCCCCACAATTAAAAAAAAAAGTCATTAAGGACTAGAATTAGATAACAAGAAGTATTATTAAATCTGTTGGGTGTGATCACAGAATTGTAGTAGTATAACAAAATATCCTCTTTCTTTTTCTTTCCAAATATTATAGGAATGAATAGAGATTATGTTGGGATTTGCTTTAAAATATACCAGCAAAGAAAATATTTTAAGGGATATATGAAGCAACTTGGCAAAATTTTTCTATTATTGAATCTGGATAACAAGTAGTACATGAGCATTATTTGTACATCTCTCTCTTCTTTTGTATGTGTTTAAAATGTCCATAATAGAGAAATGTAATTGGCTGTTTTAAAAGATCAAATATATTAATTTGATAAAATTTAAAAGCTGACAACACTCTGTCAGTCCTGCTCATTAGTATAGTGGACTGGGGGTAACAGAACCTTGCTCCTCCTGACTCTTCCTCAGGGGGTTCTCAGTGTGTCACTCTGAACTGTTTTTTCCACGATAAAATAGGTATAGTAGCACCCAGACCTAGTATCGTTTTGAGATTTCATTGTAGAGATAATCATGAAAGAGCTCTACTACACACATGGGCCTATTCAAAAAGAAAATATTTGATTATCAACCATGACAGTCACAGGCTAGACACCAGCAAGATAATAATTAAAATGTGAGTCAGGGCCAGTTGCAGTGGCTCATGACTCTAATCCCAGTGGCTTGGGAGGCTGAGGCAGAGGCAGAGGCAGAGGCAGAGGTAGGAGGATCTTGAGTTCAAAGCCAGCCTCAGCAACTTAGTGAGGTTCTAAGCAACTCTGGGAGACCCTGTCTCTAAATAAAATATAAAAAGGGCTGGGGATGTGGCTTAGTGATTGAGTACCCCTGGTTCAATCCCTGGTACCAAAAAAAAACAAAATAGCAAACACAAAACAAAACAAACAAACAAAAAAAAAAAAACATGAGTCAGGTGCTATAGTGTACACATGTATTCTCAACCACAGAAGAGGCTGAAGCACAAGAATTGCAAGTTCAAAGCCAGCCTGGGCAACTTGTTAAGACTTGGTCTCAAATATAAAAGAAAAAGGGCTGGGGATGTAGTTTAGAGGCAGAATACTACTGGATTTCAATCCTAATATTGTAATCATGATGATGATGATGATGATATTTCTGAACTAAAGAACTTTCATTACTACTATCTAATGCAGATGGTAGTTCCAAAACTAGCTCTAGACTCCAACTTGGTCTGTCTTACATTTCTTAAGGGCCAGGATCAGAATGCCTCTGCTTAACTCCCCACTCTCATTCCTTCTTAGTCTCTTCTCCTTTTGGTTCCCTAAGACACTAGTTTTGGAGAATCTCTCAGTTCAAATGTCTCCCAGCTCCAAAACACTGTCCAGGCTGTTACCTCCTCCTGGAACATCTTTTCCACCCATTTTCATCTAGATTCTCATCTGTCACCTTGTCTTTAACACCTCATCAAGCTATGATGGGTTCTTCCCTCAAAAGCAATAGACACTTTTCCTTTGCGGAACTCAGCATCCTATTAATTATCTGTAAGGACTTACTACTTGTGGGGTAGGTAGTTGATGAATGTCTGCTAACTCATGAAGTGGGGCTGCTGATGTGCCCATCCCTTTCTTATCCTAGAGAAAAAGTGATCTAGCTATTTTGAGTGTGCTGAGAATTTGATTAATATGTTCAATTCCTTTCTAGCTCTTCCACTAAAATAACTTAATTTTCAACTGAGATGAAGGAAAGAATCACCAGAGGTAAACTGATATAAAAGGGAATTTAGCCTTAACCTCCTTCTCAACATAATTATTTCTGGCTCCTAAAATCATTTAATCAATTTTTTCTTCAATCCTAAGATTACCTTTTTACTCCTTGAGACGCTACACGTGTTCCTAATTATTATCTTAATATTGCAAGCATTTTATATATGGAACCAGAAAAATCACATAATGGAAGTTTGCCTGCAGTCCCTATCATACAAACAGAAACTGAATAAAACTTCAGGACAATTTATGGTAGCAATTTCAGGCTCAGTTTAGCGATCTCCATGGCTCAGGAAAAAGAAAATCGATTTGCTTATTTCTGTATTTTTTTTTTTTTTTTTTTTGTAAAATGCTTCCTCTGGTTTTTGACAAAAGATCTATGAGAAAGTGAAGAATGTCCTGGACATATACGGATTTGGAATTGTCATGTAAGTAAGGACAAAATGTAAGCCTGAACTGTCCTTTGCAGAGTATGATTTCCTAAGAAATTCAAACTCTAAAACAAAAAAAATTAAGAATCATTGAGTATCTGTTAAGGGATTTGTGGTATTTATCATTTAGCCACCTGTGTTGTAATGAAAAGACTGAGCAATTGATAGAAATCTAGAGGCAATTTAAGCTTGACTTTCAAGGGTCCTGGTGAGAAATGGTGAGGGTAGGAAATGGATAAAGAAGGAAGGGACAAAAGTTTGGGAAGTATAAAGAGACTTTGCTGATTAACTTAACATGCTATATTAGAAACTGTAGAATGTCCCAAGGTTCCCTTAGGTTATGGGTTTGGGTAACTGACTGAGAACAGAAAGTAGCTGCTGTTGAAGGGAGCAAAGGAAAGAACAGTGTCCCTGTTGGAGCACACTGAATTTAAGGGGGGCATCATTACGATCAGGGATCTTGTGCCAGGTTTTCTTAATTTTAGTGACCAATAGTATGGGGAAAAACATCTTTAGCAATGAATGCAATCTATAAACCAGAGACTTTTCCAGGCTTAAGGAATAATTAGAGGTGAGGGTTGTTCTGTGAAGGTAGTTAGATAGGATTGTGTGAAACACATGCTAATTGATCAGTCTATACTCCAGACCCCTAGAAAAACTAGGAAACAACAAAAGTAAGTAACCATTAAAATGTACTTTTAGGCACACACAGAAATATTCTACAGAAAAATTGAACCCTAAGAACTGAAACAGGCAAATTTATCTTTCCTCTTTATTAATAATTTAAGAAATCCCAAGCATACTGCCTCTGGAGATGTAGGAGTAGCTTCTATAATTAGATAAAATCCGAACCATGAGGGTGAGGATCAGAAAGCTGACTCAGAACCTGGTGTCAATTATTTGCATTTTGCACAACAAAAGCCTAAAAAGTTGGAAGATTTGAGATGACTGAAGGCCGATTCTGGGGGTTATTTTAACATTGTCACAGGATATGTTCTCCCAGTTGTTATTTGCTGACAAGTTTATTCCCTGTCTCCTTTAGTCTGGGCCTGGTGAATATTTGCAGACTTGCCTGAGGATGGTATATGGGCTTCCAATCCAGAAGCCTGACACCAGTGCATTCCAGTAATTTCCCTGCTTATTTAAACCACAACTGTGTTGGTATCTGAAGATAAATCCAATAAATTATCCTTTTTAATAAAATCTAGCAATGTTTGCTCTATTTTCAAATAAATTAACAAAATTTACCAGCCTGCTTTGCTCAACTGAGAACTGCAGCAGACACAGCAGGTCTCTATTGGCCTATTTTGAAATCATCAGAATACGCAAAGTGTAAAAGAACATTTAGGAAAGAAAGAGTTTTTGAACACTTAAATGTATTAAATCATTTCTGGCATATCATGCTTTTAGGGAGATCCCATTATAACAGAAGCATTGCAAAATAGAGGAAGGTCAAGGAAGTGAGAACCAGGCAGAAGTCAGTCTTCAATAGGTGTTTAATATTCCTTTGCCAAACTGCTTAGTTTACTGTTTAGTTCTGATCTGGCTTTTTTGTTTTATCCTCAGTCCTTCAGATATCTAAAATAAAATAAAATAAAAGGGAAGGGGAGAAACTCTCATTTCACTCAGCCTTTTTGTGTTTAGATAAAGCACATTCTCTCTGGTCTCACATCCTTCAGCTGTTCACCTGGGAACTCTTTGTGGAAACTTGTGCTATTACTCTTTGCACACCACTCACCACTGTATTATTATCATTATTATTATTTTGTATTACCTGTCTCCATCCTATCCCAGTTCCTGATGGCTCAACCTCCACTTATTCATTTCTGAGTCCTTTGTTCCTAGAACTGTGTCTGGTTAACTCATGGAAACACATGGTAAATGTTTGCCATGTGCAAATATATGTATCTGTATGAATAAATCCAGCTTCTCACTTCCTTGCATTTCCTCTACTTTTGCAATGCCTCTATTATAAGGGGGTCTCCCTAAAAGTGAACATGATATGCCAGGAATTATTTAATACATTTAAGTGTTCAAAACTCGTTCTTTCCTAAAAGTTCCTTTTAAACAGCTTCCTGTCCTTATTTCATGGCTCTCATCCCCTTAAGTATATTAATTATAGATATTTTAAAGTTTTAGTCCATTCCCTGAATTATCCTTGGATTTTCTGGATTCTTTTTGTTTTAA
Source organism: Sciurus vulgaris (assembly GCF_902686455.1). Taxonomy (NCBI): domain Eukaryota; kingdom Metazoa; phylum Chordata; class Mammalia; order Rodentia; family Sciuridae; genus Sciurus; species Sciurus vulgaris. Next base: position 80,972,361 of record NC_136472.1, read on the forward strand.
GGATGTTCTCTGGATTCTTTTTGTTCTAAGGATCCTTTGATGTCTGGTGATCTTTGTGTAAAAGCCCAGATTAAAAATGAGGGTCTAAAATGTCAACCAGAAGCTTTGTGAGCCTGAGCAAGGATCATTGACTAGTGATTGTTCCTCACTAGAGATAAGATGGGGATACTTTCACTTTGGAGGTATCCAAATATAGGATCACTGTCTCTATGCTTAGACCAGAGTTCACTTAATATCACTTCTTTCAGGTTAAAACACTGATTGGTGGGTTCTGGGTAAGGGAAAAAAGAGACTTGGAATGAGGTGGGGGTTACACATGCACTTTTCTAATACCTCTGTTCTCTGCAGTATTTTGTCCCCTGCTACCATGATCCTCTGATGCCCCACATCTAAAGACTCTCTGGTTCAATCTTTCCAAAGAAGAAACATCCATTTGACAGGGTGGGAATTCTTGGTAGGTCAAAGAGGGAATATGGGGCTCTTGGTTGCTCCTTATGACTCCTCTCTAACCAATCTGTTTTCAGCCCTTCTCCACATCCATGCCTTCAGATACTCAAGATCTTCAATACCTGCGTCCTATGATTCTGCAGTTCTCATAAGCTCAATACCCATGTAGGCACTTGGGGTTCTGCTTTTTTGGCTCTGCTATCTCATTTTCCACTCACCAACCTACTTCCCAGTTTCTAAACTTTTGCTCGTTGTCTCTTACATATGTTATGTTGACCCACTTATTTTTTGATCACAGATTTTTTACCTGTTTAACAAATTCTTTAAACTGTTACGTTGGTGGAGTTTTGGAGGTGAATAGAAATATTTGCAGATTCTTAAACTACACATTCAACATGAAATTCAAAATATATATAAGAAAATGTTCATTAACTTTAATTTTAGTGCTTTCTTGTCATCAGTCTACCTTATCAAGATCATATGAACTCCAGCTCTGTCATAATTGTGTTCTATATTTCCAAACTTTGTAACCTCTGCAGAAAGTACAGGTGACCTCAAGAGGAGATAAGCTAAGACTCATTTGTTTTCATTACTTTCATTCAGTTTTTATAGAAGCTTTCTACATTTACAGATTGGTGTAAAGTTATTCCATGAGTCCATCTATTCATACACTTAAAAATGTGTTAGAGATAGAAATAAAGGCTTAAAATTCTAATCTATGTCTTCAAAGAAATCAGTGTCTACAAAGGAATACAGGTCAGAAAATAGACCAAAAAAAATTTACAGACATAAATAAGAAGTTATGTCAGTATAGAGAGTACATGGGAGAAGTACCCAACTTAGCTTGAGAAGTACAAAGAAGGTGGTGATACTCAAGAGGTGTAAAACCTGTACTTAAGCTTCAAGGATGAGGAAGCATTGGTTAGGCAAAGAAGACTAGGCATAGGGGTGATAGAGGGCACAGTGAAGTGGAGGGAGTGGTTCTGTAGGGGCAAAGGTTTATGTCTCTTCTCTGAAGAGAAGACATTTCAATCATTAGAAAGTGCAGGGTAAAGGGGACTGAGTCTTTTGTGGATGGGGCAACTTGATGTCAGTGTCCTTCCATGAGAAAAATGAAAAGCAGCTCCTTAAAATGAGGCCTTTGGCTTTTGGATTAAAAAAAGAAGACTAAAGTGTCAGTAACCACTTGTTTGAATAAAGAAATTTGCTAATAGAATCCCTGCATTCATGGGAAAGGATAAAAGAGTTTTGAAAAGTAAAAAAGCACTGTGTAACATATGGTATTATAATGGTCACTACTACATTTCCAACTACTACCATTCCTAGTTCCAAGGAGTTCTCTTTAACTTAAGATATGAAGCTGTTCCACTGCAGCATTATAGCAATTTCCTGGTTTTGATAATGTACTGTAGTTCTGTAAGATGTCGGCAATGGGGAAGACAGGAAGGAGATGCATAGGAATTCTCTGTACATTCTTTTAAAATTTTCATAATAACTTTTAAAAGTTGAGGGGGAGAAGGTAGAGGAGTTTTTTCTCATGTCCAGGGATGGGAAAATTATTTCATTTGTATCTTTGTTCAGGTCTACAATGAACTGAACTCAGTGTGCTGCTGAAGATTAATATGAAATTAAAACCAATTAGGAAGGTCTCCTGGGCCTGATAGATAATGGGTTGAATGAGAGGCCAGGCGTAACACTGACTCAATGGAAGTAGGGCTGAGTGGGGTGTTTAAGAACAAGAACCATGGTAAATTTGAAAATATACTCAAGATCATTAGCATTTAATCAAAATCTAAAAGTCAGGGATTTTTCCTGTTAGGCATCCTTTTTCTAGTTCTGCTCTCTAGTCCAATCACTGGTGAATGTACTATTTTCTAACAGCTCCCAACTTCTACCAGCTCCCATGCCCTCCTGATGCAAGAAGGGAAATGGCTAATAAATTCCCAGGCATGGTTAGGAAAACAGTCATGAAATCATGCACAATGGAAATTGCCATCATTGATAACTCAGGGGTGAGGAACCTGTGGAATGAGGAAACTGTTTTTATGCCAAAGAACAGCTATATATTTGGGCAAAATTGAAGGGATGAGAAAAGAATAACCAGCACAAACTTACCTGCCAAGAACTTCGACCCTGGCTTTGCTAAGATTCAGTTTGTGTGCAGAACATCTTTCTCTCACATCCAATTTCCACACTTTCCCCTGTTTCATATTGTAAAGGCTGATTCTATGCCAATCACAATTCTTAGGATCCTTGGGAAAATGACTTCTAGCTAGTTTGAGCATACGAAAACACTGATGGAAAATGGAACGTACAAGGGGTTTTTCTCCTCCTCTCTGCCCCGGGTGGCACTTGAAGGGGCTGTCTATTTTTCCTCCATGGTTTCTATAGTTTTTTCTTAATTTTTAGGTCTTCATTGGCAAAGTTTTCTCTATGTGCTCTTGCTCTAGATTCCTTCTATCAGAACAGAGATGGAAAGTTTTCTGACTTCATTCAAACAAGCTAATAGTTTATTAGAGAATAAATTATTTGTCCTCAGTGATTTAGATGTGAAAGGAGGTACACCCTGCCAAGAGTAGGTTAGACTGATATTCTAACAACTACTAGATAAATATTCCCAATAGGCATTTAGCACAAGTTTTGACTGCAATGCTGTAGAAGACTGCATAATGGCCATCAAGGATATCCATATCCTAACTCCCAGAACCTGGAGAAGTGACTTAATATCACCTCAGGATCTTCGAAGGGGTGATTATGTTAAGGATAATGAGATGGGGAGATTATCCTGGGTTATCTGAGTTGGTCCTAAATGTAATATAGGTCCATATTAGGAGGTCAGAGGAGGAAGATTACCCTGGGTTATCTGAGTTGGTCCTAAATTAGGAGGTCAGAGCAGAAAGCAGGAGATGAGACAGTGGAAGAGGTGGAGTGATCTGAGAAAGGGTCACAATCCAAGGAGAGCAGGCTATCCACAAAAACTAAAAAAGGCAGGGAAATGTATTTCCCTTAGACTCTCCAGGGAAAGCAAACCCTGATGAGACCTTGACCTTAGCCTACTAAAACTGATTGCAAACTCCAGGCCTCTAGAACTATGGGAAAATAAATTTGTGTTGTTTTAAGTCACTAAATGTGACATAATTTGTTAGAGCAGCAATAGAGAACCAGTGCAATACCCTTATTCCTCTGGCTTAAAAAATTCCACACCTAAGCTATTAGCAAAATCCACACAAGAATTCTAGACTGCTATAAAATAATCCTTTAGAGAAACAGAAAATTTATTTGCCTCATATATAGGAGTGCCTCAGATCCCCACTTCAAGAATGAAGGATTTACTACACTTGCTGCCCTTGGCGGCAGAGAGCTCCATCACCCCTCCTTCCCTGGGGGCAACCTACAAAAAGTGACTGATCAACGAAAGGGTGTGAAGGCCCAGCTCATCATACCAACTCAGGACAACTTGACAGGCCATTCCCCCAGAAGTCTTTGTTGGGATTGCAACAACATCCAAATTTTCCTTCTGCCCAATCCCACTCCCTTCCACTGCATTTTGATTCTGAATTACTCCCCAACAAATTTCCCATCTGCCAATCTTCTTCTGAGTCGACTCTCTTAGGAATCTGACCAGCAAAACTGATTTATCTATCTTTATGCAAAACACGGCTTGGTTAATTTCTCAATATATCAGCTAATAATTCTCAACTGACCCTCCCACAATACATAAAACTGAAAAATAACTTGGAAGAATCCAAGATCCTTTCAAAGGGGACCAAGGCCATATACAATCTCCTTCTCAGGTGCAATGTGAGTTAGGGAGTGATGAAGGAGGAAGGTATCAGGGAGCGGGTGACGATGGGGTGCTGAGCTCTGACATATATGAGGAGTTACAGGAGGATGAGGGTGTTGGTCACTGTGCATTTAGTTCTTATTACCCCCTGAAATAGATGGTATTTTACCAATTTTAGCTGAAGAATATGAGACCTAAAGAGGATAGCTGATATAGCTAGAGAATAGTTGAGGCAAGAATTGAATTCAGATATCATGTCTCTGGCATGTCTTCCTTCTAGCTTCATCTTTCCTTTTAGGTTCAGCCAAAATGCTTGTTCCTTAAGCTTCTTTTTTGAATCACTACAGACGAAGCCATTTCTCTTGTCTCCAAGTGTCTACAGAGCACTTAGTGTCTTTATTAATTTTTCAATAGTTATCACATCAGTCCCACTTGTTGAGTTACTGAGGTATGAATTGTATTTTCCATATTGAACTAAAAACTGGAAAGTTTACTTATACAAATTTGAGTCCCCAAGAGTCAGCATAAGAGCATTTGTTGCAATATGTATTTATTGTTAAAAGTACTCTTAACACACTCAATTCATCACACTTCTGTTCCTTTAACAGGGGAACAGGCTATCTGCAATGTGCATTCCCTGTTTTCCTCCATGATCTCTTTCTATCTTTAATGGAATCAGTCATGCCCTCCTTTATCTTGCTCTATACCCCGCACATATATTTGTCATTACATTCATGATGTGTTTTTGGATGTTTATTTTGCCCGTTTCCCCTGCTAGTCTAAATGGTTACACAGGAAGGCATTATCTTACTTAACCACTTTGTATATTTCAATCTTAGTACAAGTTGTTACTACATAATAGGTACTTGAAAAGTCCCAACTGAATGGAACAAGAACACTGAGTTTGAGGCCAAAAGAAATCTCAGAAGAAACACCGGAGATATATACCACCAGGGTAACCAGGAATAAAACATTGAAACTTTCTGAGTTGGGAATGATGACAGGTACAATGATAAGACTAACATGAGAAAAGCAAGACAAGTGTAAGGGAGCTGTTCAAAGCAGGGTCCCAGGTGATGCCCACTCCCCTCATGTGCAATGGAAAGCAGCAACTAAACTGCCCATGCCCTCCTCCCCCAACACCCCATCAGGACTTGGCAGATCCTTCAAAGCTAATTTAGGACAACTTCATATTTGGCATAACCCTTTCATAGAGTTGCTCTATTATCAATATCTGATGAGGATAACAATGAAGAAGGACGGTGAGGACTTGGAGGAGAAAGAGGGAGAGGAAAATAGGAGGGGGAGGGAGAAGAAAACACCCAGTATATTCACTTTATTCTACTTAAATTATTAATCAAAAAGAGGAGGTCCAAGGATGTCAAATTCATAAAGCTGTTCAGTTCCAAATAAACAGTATCTAATAGGGAAACATGTAAATCCTGTTTCTGAGACACACTAAAGGATAGGATCATGTTAGGAATTTGCTCCCCACCTTGGCTCAAAGCTACCATGGTCACACTGGCCACCTAATGCCATGTGTTCTGGAAGAGGTGGCCAAGGTGAAATACCATGAGATGTCAGAACTGATGCAGAAAGTAAAGAACAAACCACCTGAAACCTACACACATTAGCAAGTTCAGCCTATGTTGGCCCAATCAATCTAGCCCTATTAGAGAATTAAACTCATAGGAGAGAAGAGCCAAGTTTATTCTCAACTGAAATGCAGAATCATCACTGTTTGCCCCAAATGCTAAAAGCTTTTATAAATGGTATTATTATGTGCTCTTTTTAAAAAATGTGCACCCTAGTTTGGAACCACAAAGCAGTGATTTCAGAGGATGTAGGAGGGTATCTATCTGGCAACAGCCTTCACTTGTTTTATTTCTCTGTCTGCTTTTGGAACCAGGGAGAGAACCAAGCTTTGAAAGTTAATTATTCTCTCTGAGAGATGATTAAGGTGAATAGTGCTTGTGTGCACATTTGGAATGTAGCTACATGCTTTTTAAGTTTGTTGTGTTATCATTGTGATGTGATTGAAAATTAATGCCACTTGAAGGCAATTCTTGTTGTGTCATATCATGGATGTGGCTGTCGCTTCTTCCCAGTTGATCTCCCTTTGATAAGACCTAATAAACTATATTTGGTTTTCCTTAGTCAGATTCTTCTGTGTTTTGTATGCCACTAAAGCTGTGCATAATCAGCTCACAAAGTATGGAAGATAGATTGTCTCACTCTCCATATGTGAAAACTGACTAATTGTGGAATATGGCCAAAGTCACACAGCTGGAAGGTGGTGGTGGCAGAAGTGGAACGCTGATCTAGATGGTGTATGCTTGCATCAGGTATGTGCACAAAACAGTTGTGCATATATGAGAAGCTACCTGACCAACAAAGAGAAAACAAAGACTCTTCTACCACAGGCCCAATTTTTATAATGACTTAACTTTCACTGTGGGCTAGGTCACTTCCAAATGTAACACATGCACACACAAATGAAACAAACCTGATGTGATACACAGCAGTGTAAACTCTCCTTCCTTTCTTGTTGTCTTCTCCAGAGATAAAAGACACAATTCACAAATGGACCATCTTCCAAATGTCACCAGTGACTCCTCTCTGCCTCCCCAAGTGTATACCTGATACTAATCAGCATGTATCTCTTTCCTATGTTTTGTTCTTGGTCCTGAATTAAATACATTTTGTTCATAAATCCAAGCAGGCTATACCTTTGGGTCTCTGAGAATTTCTAAGTTTATGACCATCATTATAAATGTCATATCTACCCATAAAATCCAGCAGAATATTAGTCACTTTTGTTCATTTCCATTGCAAGAAGAATTTCTTTTGGGGGCTGTTTGCACAAAGAAATAAATATATTTTATCTGCAAATGAAAATGGTCATGCACATCTAAGGAGTAGGGAAATAAACCATACTGAAATGTGGAGACTAAGAAATTTTTAACACTGATGAATGTTAAGTTTCACAATGTCAGACTAATAGTATTCTATGGATTGGCTGTCTACCAGACAGGTAGTTCCTGAAGCAGTGATTCAGTTTTTCATAACCCTTTGACACCTCTCACCCAACATGGTTCTTTGCCCTCATATATGACAGAAGTTTTACCAGCTGATTTAAAGGACCATTTTGTACTCTGACATGGATCTAGATTAGAATTACAATATTAGAGAAAGTGTTCCAAATGCCTTAACCTGGCATTCAAGGTTCTTGTGATTTGCCTTCAACCTCCCTGTCTTCACTCCTGACAACTTCCCCTTACAATATTCCAAATGCACTAAGTATTTGCACAGCATACTATGTACTTTTCTGCTTATAGTTCTTTTCCTCCTATTTTCCCATCATCTTACAATGATGCTTTTTTCTCTTTGTTGATGTTCTGACCAAACTTCATGACCCAGAACAAAGACCACTTCCTCTAAATATTTTCTGATTCCTCTGGCCAAAGGAATGGGCAGCACACCATTTGCTGCACATGCTAAATGGTCCTGCTTTGTGTTTTGAAGTTTGTATGTCTGCACTCCTTCTGAAGGGCATATGTTAGAAGGACAGAGACATGTTCTAGTTATTCCTCTAACCCCTGAAGTCCTGGCACACAATCTTGTATTGAGTGGATTCTTAAAAACTTCTGCAGAATTTGATATAAGTAATTCAACATCTGTCAGAATTTCCTTAGGACATTGTGAATGAGGTTAACGTATGCTACTAGCTAGTTAACACATTCAAGAGAAGGTAAGACTTTGGTGCAGATGTTGCCTCGTATAGTCTGCTTGGAAGCATCTGGAGATGGGGACATCGGTGAAAATGGCTCAGGGGCTGTCTGGTCCCTGAACAAGGGAGACAACTACCAGAAACAACTGCACAAACATTCTATGGCAAATTCATGTAAAAATGAATAGCACTCTTTATGCCCGGATGACATGGCATAAACAAAGTGCCCTCTGGGCACCCACACATCCATCCAGTGCTTCTTTCCATCTCATCACTTACCATCAAGATGTATTGTGATGGGTGACTTCTTTGCCCCCACCACTAAGGACTAGAACACAGAAGTTTGAAAAACATAGCCTCAGCACCTAGTTCAGTACCTAGCACGTCAGTCCTAGATAAATAAATATTTGTAGAAGATATGAAGACTATATGAGAAGGGAAGTTAAGAAACACAAACATAGAAGTTTCCTACTCAGCTTTCCCAGAAATACTCATTCACTGTAATCATTGGGAAGATCATGAGCACTGTTACTGACTTCAGGGCAATATGCCTTCTAATTTTCTGTTCAGGAAAAGTGCGCTTTAGGGAGGACCCTCATCAGAGTGCTTTTATTGTGTCATCAGGGACATGCTTTGGGAGCAGATGGAAGAATCCCATTTCCCTGCCTCAGCAGCAATTGCTCTGTAACCCCAGGAGTTTTTGAGTATGTGTGCACGTTCGTGTAGATTTAAAAGAAGCAATAACTTAAAGCCTCAGGAATGCCTCAAGAGATTTGATTTTATCATTCACATTCAATTCCTTTAAAGAAAAGGGTAAGTTTAATTTAGAGAGTTTAGGCCAAATGAAAGCATGAAATCGCTCTGTATATCCATATACTCTGGCTACACACCTCTCCCATTCTCATTGCTGAAGTTTTGAAATTTCCTGAATTTAAGTCCCAAAGGATCTAGTCCCTTGCCCTGAAAAACTGCTCCTCTGAAATTGTTGTCACATAATGTTTCACTGTGAGGAGAGAGCTGTTGGCATCACAGTGTTTTGGGAAGATTGTGCTAATTCCAGTCCTGGCATCTCCTCAAAGATGCCTGAAGAGTGCTAAAGGAATTCGATAGGTACAGCTCGAGTCTTCTAGGAGAGGCTCTGTCACAAGGCGCCTGGTTAGCACCCAGCTCATCTGACCACCATGTGGATGAGACTACGTAGTCAGGGACTGCTGTACAGCACTCACTGCAGAGAGCTCTGAAATGTTAACAGATGGCATGTGGAACACAACCCTGACAGTCAGCAGGGTGACCTCATTAAGAGTCATCACTGAATCCATTTCCAGCCTGAGCCCATTCCAATGAAATATCACTTTTCAAAAAATGTCAGTCTTCTTGAACAAAAGTGACTCCAGGGTGCTGTGATGCCAGGCCTGGTTGAAGCTCTGCAGATAACAAGGACTCTGTGAGAGCCTCAGGGACTTGCCATCCATCACTTTCTCTGGACAGGTCCTGATCAGTCCTTCCCTCTAGCCTCCTTAACCTCTATAGATGGCACAAGAAACAAGGTAGTCCCTAGAAATTTCCTCCCCAAATCTGACATTCATTCCCCTGCCTACGTCTCCCCAGCAGAACACTTGGAGGAGGGAAGAATGCATAAAGGAGGGATGTGGGGAACTTGCTAATTTTCAGGTCAGAATTCCTTCCAGAGTAGAAAATTTAATCATCCATACATTTCTTCAAGTATATTACCAATTTGTTTTTCAAGGAAAATCACTCCCTCTACTCCTTCCTAATGGAATGCATTGATCCTAATGCAGCCCACTAAACTCATTTTCTTATACTTTAGATTTGGTCAATGATGTAACACCTTGATATGTAAAACTGACATCATGTGTACACAACACTAGATTCTGCACAGTGATGCTCAGGTTATCAACCCCAAACTGCTTTGCATCCACTGACACAGAAGCAAACCTCTCTCCTACCACTTTTTCCCAGCCTAGAGGTTAAAACCCCAAGAGTTAAGATTTTCATGCTGCCAGGACTCCTCTCTACAGTCACCTTCTGCCTGTTCACCATATTAGTGCCTTCTGAAATCCTACTCATACCCAGATCCCAGTGCAAATGCCACCTCTTCCAAACAACACTTCAGGAAGCCTCAGCTGACCAGAGCTGCTCTTTCACCAGCATCCCCACAGTTCTTTGTTGTAACATCTACACTGGAATTTGTCTCATTCTGTCTGTGATTGCCTGCTATTACACCTCCAATGACAATTTATTAAACCTTTTACTTAGTGCCTGGCATGGTACAAAGTCAATTCGATAGCTTCACAAAGACCTTTTAAATTGATGTCCCCAGCTCACTCACCTCATTGCAATGGGTAAAATGAGAAGTCATGAGTAAGGCACCCGGCACTGTTTAAATGTGAGGCTGATACCCATTAGTTAGTATTAGTCTAGGAGATAAGAGACCCTGGTTCTAACCCCATGTTGCAATTAATATTTGCCCCAAGTTTACGCCATTGTAAACCAAAGCTCTCCTCTGTCAGAGGTCTACATTTGGTTTATCTGTCATTTATCTCATACACCTTATCAGTAAATTTTGCCTAGGCTTTACCACTGTTAACAATATTCCATGTTTTTACAGATATTCTACTCTTACAAAACTCTCACTACCAAAGACACTAAGCCAAGAAAGAGAACACTTATAGTTGCCTATTGAAAATAAACTTGGATTTCTTTCATGAGTATATATAGCAGAGAAAATGTGGCCACAGAGGAAGAAAGACATGACTTTTCCCAGTGTGACTGCGATAATAAGTCTAGACTGCCTGACTGTGGGCACATAAGAGTTTATGCCTACCCATATAAGAATTATAAACTGAATGTTTCCTTCTTTTAAGTTAACTGCCAGTACAACTTAAACATGGTATAGAAAAACTTGCTAAGTCATAACCTTAGGTATGATATTAAAACAATATTACAACTCTCTCTAAAAAAATAAAGAGCTCATGCCTAAAAAACTCTTTGCAAATTGCTCCCAAAATATTAGCTAGCTCTCTTACATTCATATTATCTCTTAATCAAAGTTCAGCATTATAGCATTTTCTTCTTGTTGTTAGTTGATAGTGAGTTCCCACCAGATTTTAAGCTAGACAATTTTCCATATCTAAAGGGCTTTTTTAAAGATTATATTTTATGGTTCCTGTTTTCTTAAGAAGTATGGGGACAAACCTAGAGAGACCTTTTATTTCTGAAAAAAAAAATGCAGCTTTACTGTGATAATCTAAATCTCCTGTAGATACATGAGGGAAGAATAAATTGTTGCCAGTGATCATCAGTCCAACCAACCGTAATTATATCCAACTGCCAGTGAAGAGATCGGAGGTGAGATCTGTTCTCAACTTCACAGAATGCTAATGATAATAAAGTTATTCTTTTTTTTTAGTAGCTCAAGTATATTTTGCAATTGTAACTAACACCATTTGACTTTCATTTTTATATGCTAAGAGATTTGCAATGTATTTTCTTGTTTGAAACAACAGATGATTTTAGCGGAATAAAATTCACCCTTGTCCAGTGTGACCCACCTTCCTATTTACAATTTGCTCTACTTCTTTTTTTTTTTTAATTATAAACAAATGGTATACATGTTGTTTCTCTGTTTGTGCATGGAGTAAAGGCATACCATTTGTGTAATCATAAATTTACATAGGGTAATGCTGTTTGATTCCTTCTGTTATTTTTTCCCTTCCTCCCACCCCTCCCACCCCTCTTTTCCCTCTATACAGTCCTTTCTTCCTCCATTCTTGCCACGCTCCTTAACCCTAACCCTAAACCTAACCCTAACCCTAACACTAACCTCTCCCACCCTCCATTATGTGTCATCATCCACTTATCAGCGAGATCATTCGTCCTTTGGTTTTTTGAGATTGGCTTATCTCACTTAGCATATTCTCCAATTTCATCCATTTGCCTGCAAATGCCATAATTTTATCATTCTTTATGCGGAGTAATATTCCATTGTGTATATATACCAGTTTCTTTATCCATTCATCAACTGAAGGGCATCTACGTTGGTTCCACAATCTGGCTATAGTGAATTGAGCAGCTATGAACATTGATGTGGCTGTATCTCTGTAGTATGCTGATTTTAAGTCCTTTGGGTATAGGACAAGGAGTGGGGTAGCTGGGTCAAATGGTGGTTCCATTCCAAGCTTTCTGAGGAATCTCCATACTGCTTTCCAGAGAGGCTGCACTAATTTGCAACCCCACCAGCAATGTATGAGTGTACCTTTTCCCCAGATCCTCGCCAACACCTATTGTTGCTTGTGTTCTTGATAATCACCGTTCTAATTGGGGTGAGATGGAATCTTAGGGTAGTTTTGATTTGCATTTCTCTTATTACTAGAGATGTTGAACATTTTTTCATATATCTGTTGATTGCTTGTACATCTTCTTCTGTGAAGTATCTGTTCATTTCCTTAGCCCATTTGTTGATTGGATTATTTATATTCTTGGTGTAGAGTTTTTTGAGTTCTTTATAGATTCTGGAAATTAGCGCTCTATCTGAAGTATGAGTGGCAAAGATTTTCTCCCACTCTGTAGGCTCTCTCTTCACATTACTGATAGTTTCCTTTCTGAGAGAAAGCTTTTTAGTTTGAATCTATCCCAGTTGTTGATTCTTGCTTTTATTTTGTCTACTTCTTGAGAGCATTGCTTAATAAAGATAACAAAAGGCATGGAAAAATATCTCCCTTGAGATTGCATATACTCTTTATTCTCCAGCTTTTCACATTTTAAGTAACTTTAAATTTCACCACTTCCACAGTCAAATTAGAGGGCCTATAGAAGTTCACAAATCCTTTTTGCCAGATATAAAGTATACAATTGTACCCTATTTGCTCTCCCCCTTCTCCTAAATCTTTCATGTAGGTTATTATTTCTCCTAGGTGCTATCAGGCTCCTTGCTTGGCAGTCAATAGTTTTGGATTCTCCGTATGATCATCCACTTTGGCAAGTCAAGGGGGCTCTTTCTTTGGGTACAACAACCCTGTAGAATAAGGATTACCCTCACTTTACAGGTGAGGAAGCTAGGGAACAGAAAGGTTAAGTAAGCAGCTGATGTGGGATTTAAGAGTAGATTGACTCTGGAGCCTGGTTTTTAATCCACACACTGCAAGATCATTCCTTTCTTGAATTCTCATACTCTGCCATCTATATATGCTATCCATACTAAATTGTGTTGTATTATATTGCATTGTTACATAATTGCTTTCTAGTTTGTGGCCCATTTGATTGTAAAACACTTAAGGTATCATGCCTTCCCTTTTTCCTGTGGATCTCAGAGGGACTAACATAATACTGGACTTATTATTTGCTGACTCATAAAGGATTCTGTTCCAGATTGGAATATCCAATAACAGCCAGAAATTCCCTATAATTCCAGGCCCCTAGGAAGTATTCCAAGTGCTTACTGAAGTTTTCTGTTACTCTTTTCTCTCCTTAATTGACATGTGCTTCCCTGAGTATATTCTTCTTCAATCTCCTCTTAGTATCTCTCTGCACAACTTTCATTTGCCTGATGTGATTACATTCTTCCCTCTGCTGCACTTCAGACATATCAGATTGTTAAGACGGAATCTGTACTCGCTGAACCTATTTCTCATCGAGGAAGGCACCATGGACCACCCAACTTCCACAGTCAAAAATATCATCAGGAATAAGCTCCTGAAAATTGTGACAAAGGTCTAATATTAAAGAAAAGAATAATAAATATTAGGACAGTTAACAAGCTTACATATTTCACCTTGTTTTTCTAATTTGGGGGCATAAAAATTTCCGAGTATGGAAATATTTCCAGTTTCTCTATATATACTAAATAATGTTTTTTTATTTCTGCTTTTAAAAATCAAATATGCAGTACTTCTTTATAAGCACATAGAGGCCTTAATGTGCCAAAGGAGATAAAATGAGATGCTATCTTCCTCATAAAGAATTAACACTTACTTAATTTCTGTTGTGTATTAAAGCCACATGTACATTATTTAATGTAATCCTTACAACTATTTTATGACTTAAATATTCTTATTCCTGTTTTATAGGTGAATTACTTGAGGCCAAGATAGGAAAAATGACTTAACTCAAATTTACCTGACTGACAAATGACAGTGTCAGGATTTAAACCCACATCTATCTCCAGAGCTTATAAATACTCTCTTTATTCTATGTGTTTCCAAAGAAACCAAATCAGAAAACAGGACAAAGAAACATCGTGGTGAGTTTTGTTTACTTTTTCTCATATCAGATAGACCTCAAAAGTATTAACTTTCAAGTTACTACTGTTTTGATCTATAATGACTAATGTTAGAAAATAAAAAAATATGATACATCTGGAAAAACTAAGATACAAAAAGGAGTGTTCTAGAGACTTAATAGAAATTCAGACATTTAAGAAAAAAAAAAAGGAAAGTCTACAAAAGTTTAAGTTTTTCTTTTAAATATCCTAGAGCTATTGTGGTTGGTGGTGTTAGAGAAATAAGACATAACCTAGACCTTAGGAGCTCTTCACCCCTTGGGAAGAACATAGAAACAAGAATGTGTAATAACATGGCTCAGATTCTATGATCTAAGATGCTATGGAAGTCACAAATCAGCAGTCTGCCAATGCAAGATCTGCAATTCAGTTTCCTTTGGTTTCAGTGTTTTCAGAAATATGAATCAAGGATTAACATTTAAAAATTGACAAATTTAACATAAAGGTCCATATTTGTGGCTATTCAAAAAGGAAAAAAAAAATCTGATGATACTGAGCCCCCATTCCTGTATGGCTACCATCACCTGAGCCTGATAGCTGCTATCTCCCAGGGTAGTGTATGCAAATATTTGTATATAAGGGACTATTTCTCTTTAAACTACTATTTTTTGTCTGTTTCTTTATATAAGTAATTTAACTTTACCACTGAGCAAGATCCCCAGCTCTTTTGATTTTTATTCTTTAACTTTTGAGACAGGCCCTTGCTAAGTTGCTAAGGTTGGTCTCAAATTTGTCATCCTCTTGTGTCAGCCTCCCAAGTTGCTGGTATTACAGGCATGCACCACCATGCCCAACTCTTCAAACAAATTCTTTAAAGAGAGTTACCTATAGCCAGTTTCTGCCAGGGGCACATTTGACATAATATTTCACCTTGGTAACATGCTCACATGACTCTTGTTAAAATCACACACTGCATTTAAGACAACACACATAAAAGTTATCAAGGAAGTATTGACAGAAGGAGAAAAGATTGAAATAGATAAATAGGGGAGGACTACAAGTGGAAAGGAGTAATGGGGAGATGAACAGAAAGGTGATAAAATTGTATCTGACCTCGCTGCCTTCTTCCATCTCATCCTCCTTCCCCATCTCCCACCCCTTTTTCCCTCTAGGTGAACACTTTTCATCACACCTCTATTATAAGATCTATGACTCTATATTATATACCTGCTTAGTGTTGGAGACTATTCCAAGTTTTGTGAGAAATGAACCTGCTGATTGATATTATTTTACTACAAAGATGCATTTTGCAGGTTCTAGTCACCATGTTCTTCACATGACACACTTTGTTTTGTACTCAGTAACACAGAATCAAGATGACACATATATCCACTTTGCACAAGGCAAGTATCTGGTGTGGGAGACACTCTACTGCTGAGGAGAATGTGCTTACTCTGTGGTAAGAGTGTTTGCATTTAATCTCACCTGCACCTAATTAGTGCAGTGAACTTGGGCAAGTTATTCAACCTCCTTTGCTTGGATTCTGTTCTAGGTCCATCAAAGAAGAATAATATACTTATTATTTATATAGTTATTCAACAACATAAACAGTTACTGTTAGTATTATTCAGATAAAATGCAAAAAATTTGAAATCAATAGTGAAGGAGATATATATTGTTAGTAGATAAGGAATTTAATATTTGGGGAGCACCTACTATGTGTCAGATATTTTATATGTTATCTCATTTAATCCTCATGATGATGTAAGTTAGATTTTATTATTCCAATTTTGGGAAGAGGAAAAACAAGCAGCAGAGGAAAAGTAGTTTGACATTTAAGACCTTCATGGAAGCACCAGATCTGTTTAACTACAAGGCTTATGTCTACCTGCTGTGGCCCAAAGCCTGGAATCAGAGCCAAGGCAACTACAAATGCTCAAGACAACTTCCGCTCAGACTCTGAAGGGGACAGTGGAGCTGCTTCAACCTGGAGATTAAATGAACCAGCTACATCTTATACATCTGACTTAAAACAGAGAACAAAGGAGAATGACCTTCTAGGAGGTGGATATGAAAATGACTGGCAAATCATCAGGACAGAGTAGATGAATCATTCATGTAAACAAAAATATTAATGCATGCTCAGACATGTTCACCTCTCTTCCTATGCCTACTGAGAAGAGGCAATGTTTGTATCTCTGCAGGACATCTGTATTTAAATATACTCAGAATGAATTAATATACACAGCTGTCTTCAAAGGGGGTTGGTGTTATCGAATGAGAGAATTATACACTTTGAGGCAGGTTCAAATGTCTTTCAAAGTCAATACAGACTGAAACACAGTTCTATATGCAAAAGGTAAGCACTTCCGATTGAAACCACACTGTGGTCCCAAATACATACCTCAGCTCTTCCCTCTCTAATGTCTGAATTCTCTCCCTTTTCAGAAATCTCTTGAAGAGGAGGCAGAGTATTACATTCTCTTGGGTCTGTACAGAACTTAAAAGAAAGGAATGATCCTTTCTAAGGAGACTGCTGTATGCCTAGCTCTGTTAAATTCATTAATACATTAACTCATTTAATCTTCCATAATTAAGTATGAGGAGAATATTTTGTCTATTTTTCCCTGTACTCCCAGAACTGTTCCTGGCACACAGGAGGTGCTTATTCTGGCTACCGTCCATTGATTGTTGGCACAATTCCTTAATCCTTCCACCTCATGTTTTCCATTGGATCACAGGGGAGGAAAGCCTGAGAACTGTATTCTCAGAATCTCTCGTCAGCAGAGTAGAAGTTTAGATTCTCCCAGAGTAACTTGCACAGGTATTGGAATGTGGAAAGGCAGTAGCAGACCGGCACAGAATTCACAGTTCTTACCACTACTTTTTATGGTTTCCTCAGACTTCACGGTCCACTGTTGATTTCTAGTTCTGGGTTTCAAGAAACCATGGTTCAGGTGGTGACTTCCAGAACCTTCCTGATCTAGCATGGCTGCTCTCAGCCCTGCTTCTCACCCCTCCAACCCTTCCAACAATTTCTAAGTATATTGTTATCCTGAATTACATTCCTATCTGCTTAAAATGTCAAAGGAGCTGTTTTCCTAATTGATTTAACGTTCAATAAATATTTGTTAAACAATTGAGTGAACAAATAATCCATTCAATGAGCATTATTATCCCTTCCTTCCAGTTGTGGAGTTGAAGCTCCCTGGGGATGAACTAATTTAAGTTACATAGCCAAATATTAAATATCAGTGCTGAGAGTTGAGTCCTGAACTGTCTGACACTAGTGTACTTTTTCCATTCAGGCAGTTAGTTATATATGATGTTGCTACCAAAACATCACCTCAGAGGTGAAGAACTATTTGACTATTCCTCCTGTCAGTGCCATTACAGCTGGAAAGTTCCCTATATGGTAGAAGGGTATGTTAATTTTCAAGAGAAGCAACTTATTGGACATAGGTTAAACCAAGCAGTACAGCCTGTCAAAATGTACATTGTATCTATAGTGCCATTGAAGATATAGTGTGCATGGCACATAATAGAAACCTGCAAAGTATAAGTTTAGTGAATAAAAGTGAAAGTTTACTGATTTTTGCTTGGCCAAATATTAATTTGCAGATTGTGTGCTTTGACTCAAAGGTCACTTGGGTCAGAAACCACTGATGGGCTAGTGATATCATTGACTTTAATGCTTAGATCCTGCCCATTGGCAGGAATAGTAACAATATCTCCCAGATACTGACATAGGGCTGTGGGAAACCTGAGAAACCTGGGTTGAGAAAACTGGGTTGTCAAGGGCATTACAACACTGAGGCAGAAAGAGACACAAATCCATCCATGCTTTTCAAATGATAAGACCTAGGCACTGAAAACTATTAACCTGCTTCTATTATAATATAGTAAAAAGAGCATTGCATTTGGAAACAAACAGATCTGAACTCTCATCCTATCTTCTGCTGTTTACTAGACCTGAAGTCTAGGCAGCTTGTTTTTGTGACCTCAGTTTTCTCATTTATACAATGATAGTTATGGTTTAGATAGTAGAAATGTGTTCCCCAAAGGTTCACATGTTGGAGGGTTGGCAATTCCCAGTGTGACAGTATTCCCAGGTGATGAAATTTTAAGAGGTAGAACCTAGGGTGAAGTCACAAGGTCACTGGGGCATGCCCTTGTAAGAGATTAATGTAGTTCTCCTGGGACTGAATCCTGCTCTGGCTTCCTGTTACATGATGCGGTCTCTCCTTCTGTCTCACACATGTTCCTGCTGTAATGCCAGCCATCATGAGGTCAGACTGATGCCATACTATGTTTTCACACCTCCAGAACTGTAAGCAAAATAAATTCTTTTCCTTTATAAAATTATCCAGCCACAGATATTTCATTTTATTAACAACAGACTGATACAATGGTGGTAGTGAAATCTCTCTCTTCCTATGAGGATAAGATATAGACAGAAAGCAGCTAGCACAGCATCTGGCCATGGCATGGATTCACTGAATGAAAACAGGATTGCCATCACTAATACTGAGTCAGAATCTGTCAGGAGTGTGAGGCTGCTATTCTGCAGTTAGGCCTCATTTGTCAACATGGCTGGTTCTCCAGTCCCAAATAGGAGGCAGTGGCATGGAGGAATACATAATCCATACACATCGTGGTACTACCTAAGGGAGGTTATGTAATTGCAAGTATCTGCATATTATAACTTTTGCAGTGTTCATGGGTGTCTGGTCCCTTTGGGTGGTGGTAGCAGGTTGAAACAGCTGGCAGAGTGGGTAGAGCAGAATCATCACAGCTCACGTTCCCTTAAAACGAGAGCCCAAATTAGACTCACTAGAAGAATCTGGAGGTGGACAGGTAGAGTTGGGTGCCTTTTGCATGCTGGAGGTAGTAGTTAAAACTGCAGGAATGAATGAGGTCATGGATAGTTTGGGATTATATTAGAGAAAACTGAACCACACTTGACCTCTGAAAACTCACATTGTAAGTACTAGTCTTCAGCTTAGCACTTGGCACACAGTAGATGCTCCAGGAATATTTGAATAAACAAATAAACATCAGGTTGCAGAGTAGATCATCCTTCCTTAAAAATGCCTGTGTCCCCTGCTTCTTTAATGATCTAAATTCATCTTTGCAAAACTAACTGAAATCTGTGTGCTTCCTGAGGATTCTGGGTCTCTCAGTGTAGGAAGGCCCTCTTCTAGAAAGTTCATCGGGCCAAGACCAATATTTACTTAGCATTTAATTCCATCCTGGCAGGCACTCTGCATTCTCCCATTCTACTTATATATATTAAACCCCAATTAGGCTTTGAGGGAAGGAAACATGCTTCCTGCATGGTTGAAAAATACTTGGTATCTGGCAGGTTGCTTAGCTATAGCAAGTACTCAGTAAATAAGGGATTTGATGCTTGGTTGACTAGCCTTGTGTGTGTGTGTGTGTGTGTGTGTGTGTGTGTGTGTGTTGTATGTGTGTACTATTTGCAATACTGGGCACTGAACCCAAAGAGGGTGCTGAGCTCCTGATAGAAGGCAGGAGAATCGTGTATGGAGAAGTCTGATAGAGTTCGTTCTAGGAAAGAAGAAATAGATTCTCCTCCATTCCTGTGACCATCCCATTCAACTGGGATTTTTCTCGACCCCCTCCCCAACTTGGCCCATTATCTCCTCCATAATTTTTCAAAAAAAAAAAAAAAATCAAGTCATGTTTCCTGCTTTCATTAGTATTATTTTAGCCCTTTCTGTCACCATACAGATGTTATTATTAAAAAGGTTTCTTACAGGGAACTTAAATCCCTTTCTATAAATCTTCCTGCACGAGACCTACTTTTACTCTCTGCAGTTATATAAAATAAATTTATAATCTCTCATCTCCTTGAAAGACTTTCTTGTATTTGAATAATGTTATTGTATTTGTTGTTCTTATCTTCTGATGCTAACCATTCATGACTTCTTTAACTCATCCTTATCTGATATGTTTAGATTTTTGTTCTCCAAGTGGTTACCTTTAGAAAGAGCTTAATGGTAACTCTTTAATAAAGTGACCCCTGTACTACACAAAACACACCACCAAGGGTTGAAAAGAAATGATACCCAAGAGAGGGGCTGTGACTTCCCCAAGGTCACAATGTTATTAAGTGGAACAGGCATAATTCAGAAGTAGGGTTTCAGTCTTCTATGTCAATTCCCATCCAACTTCTAAAAATAAAGAATGAAGTCCCTTTTTTTTTTTTTCTTCTGCAGCTGCTTTCATTTCAGCCCTGTTTGCCTTTAGTCAATATGATTACACGAATGGTATGAATCTACATTGTGTACAGCCATAGAAATAAAATGATGTACCCCATTTGTGTACAATGAATCACAATGCAGTCTGTAAAAAATTAAAAAAATAATTTAAAAGTAGAAAAAAAATAATCTTTCAAGTCCAGACACACAGTGGAACTGACCTAGGCAAACTAGATTGTACAAATTTCTATATTTCCTTAACATACCTACATTTGATAACAAAAGTAACATGTGTTTATAGGCATAAGTCAAGACAGGGAAATAGATAAAAATACAAATAAAGGAAATTTAAGAAAGAATCATTTTTTTAAGAATTATTTTTTGTCTTTTGTCCACAATGAAGCTTAGATAACCTTTTCTCAGTGCATTCAATCAGTTTTTAAGTGCATTTTTTATTCATATGCCCTTTGAAAGGGAATTATTGCCATTCAAATATGCAACCCTGTCCTACCCACACTTATTAGCTGTCTGAGACATGACATTCAGACTGGTGTGTACTGTGCACTGCTAGAGAATGGCAGACATGGCGCCGACTTGATGTCAATACATTTTCTGATTCACTTGTAAGCAGTTCTGCTTTCACTTGTAACAATCCTGATGTTTGGATTGAACTTTAGTTTCCTAGTCCTTAGCATGCTTCTTAAAAGGGGCTTTTTCCTGTGATTTTCACAATTTCTTATTACTTGAATATAAAGGTTTCAACACAGCAGTTGGTCTAAGTCAGCTTGTTCAAAACTCTTAGAGTTCACACTGGGGAAATTAGTTGTGTTTTCTCCAGGGATAACTAACCTCCTTCTAGTTGGCTCAGGGTCTGCTACTAGCCATATGCAGAAACCAGAGGAGAAGGCCTCTGCCTCCAAGTTACTTCACAAAACTCCTGGGGAGATGAAGTGAAAAAAAAAAAAAATTGATCAAGCTCAAGCTGAAGTTCATGGAAGAGAGTCATATGGACAGTGTTGGCCATAGCAATATGATATCTGGAATCACAGATGTGGAGAGTACTGAAACAGGTCAGATCTATGTAGAAAATGGGTGGAGGAGTGGAGGGTGTTCAGACTAATGCATAGAAACACCCAATTGTGAATTTGTAAAAAGGAGGGGGTAAAAATCCATCTTTACCATGTTGACAACACATTTTTTTAAAAATAAGAACAAAAAACTATATATGGGCACCAGAATACACCAATTTCATGTCTCCACATTTTTATATAGGCTGCTCATTGTTCCTGGGATATCTTGGTTCTTTAAAATACTATGGAGACATTGAGTTTTCCCTAGTCCAACTAAATAGAGGTAAGTATTCCTTTCTCTGGGTTAGCACTATACTTTTTTTAACCCTAATATAATTGTGCTCATACCTGTTATTGTAATTTAAATTACAGTGAAACAGAAGTAAAACTGTATAGATACACTAGTATCTCTGTTAGACTGTAAGCTTTTAAAGCTCAGGGACTGGGTGTCACTTAGCAACAAATCCCTAGTCCCTGGCAGAAATTAGAAGATTGTCCATGTTCCTTGAGTTTAATGGAATCTTCTTATTTCATGGTTAAAGAATTTCCTGGCCCATCAAAGTATACCATTAGAATCATGAGCTTGCATTCACTGACCTGTTCATTTACCAAATGCCTACTATGTGCCAGTCAGTGCTAGGTTCTAGGAATACATAGGGAGGCAAAAAGACAATCTATCCCCTCATAGATTCCCCTCTCTTTACTCAAAGTTATTCAAATTACTCATTACTGTTAATTTATTATGAAATAATATTCTTGTCTCTGGTAGTAGTTTTTCAATCCAAAAGGTCATATATAAAAACCAATTGGTGCTGATTATGTTTCAGCTCAAAATCTATGAATGTGTATAATCATTTTATGTTCCTCTGTTCCTTGGAAGTCATATTCCATATATATACATATAGGTATATGTATTTCTACATATATGTATATTAATATGCCAAATTTATGCTTATATTATAGATATGTGATATACAATTAAGGCTTGCAAAAGAATTCAACCTATTTATAAACAGGATGAACCCCTGACCCTGTAAACTTAGACCCACTTAATTAAAGACAGTATGATTCATTCCTTTTACATAATGGTTTGTGGTTTTCTAGTTTAAGTGTGATTATGGTTGACTCCTTTATTTATTTTAACCCCATTTTGAAATCCATACAGATACATTCACTTCCTAAAACAGAAAGGGACAACCTTTCTAACCTTGAAAATAAAGAAAAAAAATACCAAAATCAAAAAGTTATTATGTATTTTCCAGCACCCAAAATAGTGCTAAATACAAAGTAGGTGCTAAATAAGGACTTTCTGAATAACAAATGAATAAAAGAGTAAGTGCTTGCAATTGTGAAGCTGTTCATTGGGGTAAACCAAAGGAAGAGGTATGATTTTAACAGAGAAAAAAACAGTTCAAAACCAAATCACCATTTGATCTAAATCAAACTCATCTAGAACTCTGTCTAGATGACTAAAATAATAATCTCAGAGCTGTACTTGGGATTCTTTGCTCTCTCCACTCTCAAGACAGTGATACACACATTGGTAGGTGTAGCATCCCATCCTCTTAACCCAAGCAGCTTACTCAGATGGAGTCAGGAATAGTAAACATCTCAATGAATTACAGTGAAGATGAGGGACAAGCCAAAGACCAGTTGACTTCAGACTGCCTTCCAGCTACTATGCTTTTATCAGTTCTGGGCTTGTGCCACCTGTCACAAATAAAGTGGATGCTGGAGGTTGTGGGTGATGAGACTCATGGGAGATGGGGAAAGCAGGATGGAAGGTCAGGAAACATTCACTGAGCAAACCATACTCACAACCGACAGCTCTGTATGTGGAAACTGCCTGTTAGGTACCATGATAGGTCTTGGTATATATAATCCTTATTTGCAATTCAACATCAGAAATTATATCCACACCATGGAAGGAAACAAATTCCTTTGGGCTTGATCACATGCACATATTCATGGAAATTCTAAGATGTAAGAAAATGTGTTGTCATAGATAAAAAATATTTTCATTTAAAAAAACCCCAGCAAATTCCATTTAGTCTGTGAAACAGGTTGTTTAAGGGATGTCATATATGCTTTTATGAATTCTTCTCACTGGATTATTCCTGACTGGGTAACTAAGAACTCTGAGGGACAGCTGGAATTTTTCTCTACTGTAGACACATGTATGCCTAAAGTTTACTTAACAAATGATTTGGGAATATAATTAAATTATTATTTCCAGTAATAGTATACTACCATGCAGTGATTTAAAATCTTTTTTAAAACAAGAAAAATGAGGTAGACCTTTTTTCATCTCGGTTGTGTCAGCAGTTTGGATCAAAAGCAATAGTCTTGACTAAATCTCCTAGCTAAACCTCCTCTAGTCGTTGAATTTCACAGTGTAATTTCTATTGATACAAAATAAATACCTGAAAAGAATGCTCCTAAGACCATAACAAAGAAGCTAAGAAAGGAACCTTAATTATTTTGGAAATTTACATTTAAAAAGTAGATGGAGATAACCATAATTTAATATAAAATTTTTTAAACACAAGGAAAATATTTTTCTTTATAGTTTCCTTATCTCTATGACAACTAAATAGGGTTTCAAACAATGCTATCTTATCCTAATTAAGAACATGGCCTCACAACATGGCATTCCATGAATATGAGATGAAAGCGTGTGAATCATCTAGTTTCAATGAGGCAGCTGCACTTGGGGCTTTCAGTTGTAAGCAAATGCTGGTTTGTATAGAAAGTATAGAGACTTGTTTCTTGAAAATTAGATGCAAGTAGCAAAATAGAAAAGGGAACTCACTGCTTGAATCTAATGGAGCTCAGAAAACAAAGTCCCAAAGTACAGCAGTTTGGCATGCTGAATACCTTGAACGAAGGTCAGACAATACTTTAACCTCATCCTGCCCTCCTGTCTCTCACAGCTTCTTCTCCTTTAAACTAGTCATGGAAACCAGAATTCATTCTCCCCAGGATGAGTCACAGAAATCAGAACCCTTATACCCCAAAGAAAGTCATATAATCTTGAAAAGTCACTGTCTCCCTTCTTCCTTGAAGATTTATTCCAATGGGGTCCTGCTCCTTACCTGGAAGGAAGGCATACTATACGGGGGGCCCAAGAAAAATTTGAAAGACAGACCCTGCTGGGTTTTCTGCCTTTTGTACATTACCATTAAATCATACCTTTTTCTCCAATCACATTTCTACATTACCATTCACTCATCATAAAAATAGTTTTTCCTGAGTATTCAAGCCTTCTTTTCTGAAGGCTCCCATGTCACATAAAACTTTATTAAATAAATTTTTTGTACTTTTATCCTATTAACCTGTTTTTCTTTCTTTTCTTTCTTTCTTTCTTTTTTTTTTTTTTTTTTTTTAATGTGACACCATGACTCTTGGGTATCAGGAAAGGTATCACAGCTTCCTGCCACTACAAATTAGATACCTTAAATTAAACCTTGGAAGTCTGTATCCATTCATTTATCTTCATCCTTCTAATGGTACTGAGCTTCTCCTATCAGTCAGTCAATGGAAAGACAAAGAAAAATTTCTGTCCTTACTAGTGAGCTCCCTCTGGTGATGGGACCCACATAAGCCAAGTAATAATGACAGAATGAGATAAGCACAGTTGTAGAAACATGCCCAGAGCCTTTGAGATCTAAGAAGAGCCCGGCTGGTAGGGAGGAAGGAAGCCCGAATGCTTTCCAGGAAGGTAATCAATCAATCCACAAACAAACAATGCTTATATACTTACTCCTCCCATTTATAGCCTACTCACCTTCTTTCTCTTGTATTATTGTGAGGCATATAATTTTATCCATAAATATATCGGTGTGTATTTTTTTAAAATATGGTGTTTTTTTAAACTACAATACCATTATTACATCCAAAGTAGTATCAATAACTTATCATTAATATATGGGTAGTATTCAAATCTCCAGTCATCTCATGGGCATCGAGAATTGTTTTCTACAGTTTGTTTGAACAAAGGCAAAATAAGGATCATTGCTTTCAGTTAGCTGATTTGTCTTTTAAATGTCTTCCTTTTTTTCTTTGCCACTTATTTATTGAAGAAAGCTTGATTTTAAAGGATGAGGGGGATTGGTGGGAGTTGATTAGGGAAAGAAATCTTGGGAAAGAATGTCAGAAGTAAACAATTCTGCAAAGGCTCTGAATTGAGGTCTTCCTTGCTCTCCTGAAACATACTGACTCTTGAACATTCTTATTTTAGAAACATTGCTCAGTATACAATGCCCTTCTTACAATGCCCTTCTCTGTATAGCTGGTAACTTGCTGCATGATCTTTGAGGTGCCCCAGTTTCTCGATCTCATGTTATCTCTAACCACCCTGCCTAAGGACCTGCCAGCTGGTACCTGTTGACCAGCTTTTTGTGCTCACTCTATGTTGAGGCACCATGGAAGATGCTGGGCATACAAGATGGAATGAAATCAAATCCCCACTTTCAAAAAAACATTGTAAGTTATTTTTAGTAGGAAATGAAGGAAATGAGGTGATTCCCATATTCTGGCCTATAAATGGATGCTTTCCATATAATTTTTTTACTCATGGAAAAAGCATACTCATTTCTGTGTAAGGCACAAGTTGGAAAGGAGAACTAGAAAAAGTTATATTTGCCAAAGAATCTTTAATAAATAGTCCTGCTCTTTCAGCTTCTATTTAAAGATGGAAAGCAACACTGTACATACACCATGTGTTCAATTGCTTTTTCAAATATCCTATGATATGCAAAGGTCATGAGAAGACTAATGTTGAAGATTAGATAATCATAATGAATTCAGCTAGTACCCTGTGTCACATTTATAATTCTGTTGAGGCAACTGATGTAAGCAATCTAAAAATGTATTATCTGGTTATATTTTTAAATGATGCTCTTGATTTGTGGAAGGCCCACCAGTACTCTTTCATTCAAAGGGCTGTCAATATTTCCTTGGGTTTGCTATTGGTCAACAGAAGTAAAAATCTGCATCTTCATATTCAGCATGCCAGCACCTAATACAGTGTCTTGTACATAGTGAGGAACAGTGAGTAATGTGTGGGCTGAGCTGCCGTGACCAACACTCATTTTGTTCTCTATCCATTTATAGTGCTGTTGTGAGAAGCAAATGAAATAATATGTGTAAAGCGCTTTGCATGTAATAGCAGTAAAATGGGAGGTTTTGTTATTATTTGTTAAATAAATGAATAAAAAATTATACATTTTGCCATTGCCCTTTACCAATCATTCTAGACATTATCTAATAATATCTTTTTTTATCATCCTTAAAAAAAGAATCATACAGGGTTGCCATCAACATCTTAATACCTAATTACACATTGTCTCCAAGTCTGAATGTTATTTTCCACAATTGTAGCCACAAATTCTTAAAAACCAAGATAGGTCATATACAGAAGGGAGGTTGACATTTTTAACAACTAGCTGTGCCACACATGAACACTTAAGTCAATCAATCACAGAGATTTGTGCAAGCCCTAAGGTAGAGACTGAAGGAGGTCAGTCTGAAGCAGCTGTGAGAAGGGCACCCAAAGGGCCCAAGGTATAAGTTCTTTATCAAGGAAAATGTGAAATATTTCATTATTTTAAGAACTAGAAATTAGGTGCAGTAGTGCATGCCTGTAATACCCACATTTTGGGAGGCTGAGGCAGGAGGATATTAAATTGGAGGCCAGCTTGGGCAATGTAGAAAGATCTTGTTTCACATTAAAAAATAGAAATGGCTGGGGATATAGCTCAGTGATAAGAGTACACCCTGAGTTCAAAGAGTTAAAAAGGAAAGGAGGGTGGGAGAGGCCAAGAGAGTAGAGAGAAAGAGAACAAGAGAATGAGAACTAGGAGCATTATATGTATCTGGAATACCAGTACTGGTCTTTCTTTCTTTCCCTCTTTCCCTCCTTCCCTCCTTCCATCCTTTCTTTCAGTGTTAGGGATCAAACCCAGGAACTCATGTATACTAAACAAACACTGTACACTGAGCCACATCCACAGCCCAGTACTGGTCTTTTTGATATCTCTTTAGCCTCTTCTCTTTGTAAGAGATCAAATCATTTACCAATGAGGTGAGAAATTCAGCCAAGAAGCCGTCTCTCTGGCTGTTTCTTTATGGTACAAGAAACCTTAAAACAAGACAAAGATTTTATCTGGTTTGTACTATTGGGAGAGTGAAGCAATGCAATAGGATAATGGTACCTTTTAGCGCTTGGATGACATATGCGCTTTTAAATGAACATTTTCTATCACACTTCCACTATTTTTAGTTGTTTCTTTCTCTGCACTGAAAAGCTCATTTGACGAGAAAAAAGCCAGTGCCCTGGGAAACGTTTTCTACATGGTCTGTGCATCCCTTCTAACTCAAGTATGTTTTTTAAGTCTTAGGTTCCTGATGCAGCTAGACTGGTGCCACTTACCTGTGCCTGGCTGCAGGCTTTCTGAACAGATTTAATGCACCAGAAGCAAATGGCAAGAAGATATATTCTTTGATTCTGATTGCTGGCATTATCAAATGTTCATTGAAAAGCAGTTCAACAGACCAGTTAGTATTTAAGTGCATACATATCAGGTGGGTGGATTGATAGCACTGAGACAAGCTTCATGACTTAAAAAAGAAGGTTTTGTCATTTTATTTGGAAACCAAAAATCATGAACGGCATGAACACACTTCCTATAGAAAGTAAAGTAAATAATAGTCTTATCTCTTCTGTACTGTGACACTAGAAAAACAATTCAAAATGTAGCTAAATTTGAAATCAAGAATTTTAGTGTAGAACAGTTACCAAGCCCATTCAGGATAATCTTATCAAAAAAGTGTATTATTTACTCAACAGAAAGAAAAGGTGAGTATTGCCAAAAACTGAAAAACTTATAAATTATATGAATTATGAATCTCACAGAAACCAAAGTCTAATTTTCCTTTGGAGCATTGATATTTGGTTTAAAAATATTTTACTCTATCTTATTCCAAATGTCACATACAGTGTACAACTAGCAAACACATCTATTCAAAAGCATCCCCACTTGTAACATTTTTTTAAGACCACAAATTTTATGACATCAACAATCCAAATAAATTTCAGGCTTTGGGTGAGTAATTAACATTCTTAGAACAGGTTTCCTCAGAAGCAAAATAGGAGAAGATGATGATGATGATGATATGGTTCATCTCTAAAGTACTATAATTCTGAACTCTGGGGATATAAATTTTAAGGTTCACACCAAATTGAATCCAAACCTATATTTACATTGTAAGGAGTGAGAGCATTTGACTGGTTTAACTTAAACTCCAATGGCCAGCATTCAACAAAAGGTTTTGGTGAGAGTGATACCTTAGATTTTCTACTGGGCAGATGACTTCTGGCTGGTGACTCTTGCAAGAGTGGTGATATAAAGATAAGCAGAAAGTTGAACAAGTACTTGGTTTGCTTTTGTAAGTGCAGAGTTTTTTTCTCGGCTTTGAAGCCTTTCCCTCTGTCTTACTTCCTGAAAACCCCCTATACTCATCCTGGAAGTCAGTTTAAAGACATGCACCATCATATGCTGGTCTAACTCCAGGGACAGTTGTTCATTACGTATTGTACATTCCATAAACCATAGGTGGCTGCTTGATGCTTTGCCACCATTTGTTGCCATCTCCTTCTCTTCCTAACAGCAATAGCTGCCAGATTTTGCTTAGGCCTAGGGAGGCTACCTTTCTCTTGTCTAGGTTTCAGAATAAGACTAGTGATTTGGTCTGGTGTTCATGGCAGATATAAGCCAGTCTATTCAAAGTTAATTCTAGGAACCATTTCTAGGATCTCTCTCTGCATAGATAAGACTACGAAAATAAGTTGCCTAGGAGTCATTGAAACCATCCCAGGACCATAGGACAGTCTTGGATTGGAGCTAACATCATGATGGGTAGCATGGGAAGACCAAGGAAATGAACTTCTTGACAATGCTGTGAGCCACTGAATCAGTCCTCTTGAAGCTGCTGAATGCCTCTACTTTTAAGTTATATTCATTAATATATTTGCTTTATTGAGTAAGTCAGTTTGAGTCATAGCTTCTGTTACTTGCACAGAAAACCACCTTATCTGCTCCCATTGACAGAGCAGGAGTCACACTTGGAATTATGGGCTCATTTATTTATCTCTCTTGGATTATAAAGTCTTTGAGTTCACCTTTGCAGTCACCATCTAGCATAGCACCTGGCACATTGTCCATGCTTAATAAGTAAAAAGTTAAACATAAACAAAAAACCAAACAACTAAATAAAACAAGCTAATCCGGATTACTCAGACCAGAACACATTTCTTTCCCAAGTACTTCGAATATTTTTTAAATGTTAAAAGTCAAGTTTGACTTGACTTCTTTGAAGGTTTAATGTCTACAACATACTGCTAGTGATTTTCTACTCTAATTTCCTATATTTTTCTCTTTTCCTCCTAATTACATAATTTATGTTCATTACAAAAGATTAAATGACAATAAAACATAAAGAAGGAAGTAAAAATAAACAGAAATACTACCAGTCAAGACAGACACTGTTAAGAGTTTTCAATGCAGAGGATAAATAATGAGGTTTGTAGCTAGGTGCAGTGGCACATACTTGTAATCCCAGTGAAGGCTGAGACAAGAGGATCAAAAGTTTGAAGCCAGCCTTAGCAATTTAGCAAGATCCTGTCTCAAAATAAAAAATAAAAAGGCTGGGGATGTAGCTCAGAGGGAAAAGGCCCCTGGGTGTAGCCCCCAGTACCAATACTACTACTACTACTAATAATAATAGTTTTTTTGTTTTTTGTCTCTTTTTTCCTGTACCATCCTTCTAACCGTCTCTTCTAAGCAAACATAAATATACCACACACCTTACTCTTCACAGAGGCATCCTTTTAACTGCTGTATTTTCAGACTGAGTAAATGGTTAATGTAGGTACATTATGTACTAAGTATTTACTGTGCCAGATGCTTTCACATGAATGAGAGAATAGCAATGTCTGGGAGGTAAGTTATCACATTTACATCTTTTCCATAGTCTTGAGAGTTGTGAATTACTGTCTCTGCTTTATAGCTAAAGGAAACAAGGTTGCAAGGTTTGATAGTGGTGCTACTTCCCAAGATACTTTCTGCCTTTCCACCTAGAAAATTGCTTTGTGAACATAAGAGTAACAGGGACAAACACAAAGCAAAACCCACTCATGTTAATTGTCTAAAGACTTTTTGCACTAAAACAAAAAACCTAAAACCCTCAGGTTTTTAAATTACAGAGGTCTGCTACCTGGAACTCCGTTAGCTCTCCTTAGTGGACCTTAGTTTCCAAAACAATGTGAGAGGAAAAGAAGCTATGAGGAGGATAAAAAACAGGAGAAGGAGCTGCAATAACAGCATAAGGCATATCAAGTCATCGGTTGCATCTCTGCTTTTATACACCGCTTGTAGTGGAGAGTTCCATTTAGATCCTTCAGACTGCCTTTATTAGACCCCAGTCCTGAAGGTTAGAATCACAATTTAAAACTAGATAAGAAAAGGACATTTGGAATTACCAATGGTATCTTGTTTAAGTGGTTTCTTTGGGTTTAATGGAGAAAATATCAAAAACAAAACCTCCACAAAATCAGTTCACTGGAATTTTAGTCCTAACACTTTTGAAATATAAGTAAATATTTTGAAACTCAAGATAGGGCTGTGCCTAACATTTTGGGAACCCAGAACAAGAACACAAATGGAAGCCTTCCCTTTTGTTCTGGGCCAGCCCTTCTTCTCTTCCTAGTTCCTTCCCGAGCATGAAAGACCACCCATGCAAATGCTGGACACCGCAGTTTACCAGTCAAAGCTGTGATCAACAGCCCAATCTCCAACTTCACTCCCTATCCTCAGACAAATAGCAACCCCATATTGGTTTCCCCTCACAACTCCAAACAGTCTGTTCAGAAACATTTGTGGAATAAATTCTTGGGTCCTATTTACTCTGAATGTGCTCTAGAAGGGAAAGAGAACAAGCATCAAATGGTACCATCTTCTTGGCCCATAGACTCCTCTAAAAGCAGCTGTTCAGGAAAAGTCTGCCCAGGTCAAACAGAGGTACTGTCAGATCCTTCCTTGGAGCTGATAAATTTGTGACCTTTTAAAATTTCATATCTTTTTTTTTTTTTTTTTTTTACCTAAATTTATATTTGGGCAAGAATAGGAAAGATGGTTAAGGGAAATGTGATATTAATTGGCATAGATAAAAAATGAGAGCAAAGGAGATTCCCAGCTTCATTTCTTTTTTATGTTCCTTCTCAAACTCTGACAGGGATTAAATATGTGAGGAAAGGAATCAAAACTTCTATAGGTCCAAGATCCCAAAAGCGAGTCATGAATAGTTTAGCAAATGCTACTGGATACTTCATTCTATCATGGTGACTACAGTGTAGATTCTGGGTTATAGAAAGGTACATGTATAAATCCTAGCATCATCATATGCTAATTTGAATTGATCGATATAGAAGTATTTAAATGAACTTTAATCTTGATTCCTCAGTTTACAATGGGAAGCAAAATAGACTCTACCAAGTAGGGTTTTGATGATTAGTAAAAGAGAACATGCATGAAAACATTCAGCACAGTGCCTGAAACACCATAAATGATATGTCCACAACATACCATTAGTGATTTTTTACTCTTATTTCCTAATATTTTTCTCTTTCCTTCCTAATTACATAAATAATGTATGTTCATTACAAAAGCTTAAATGACAATAAAACATAAAGAAGGGAGTAAGAATAAACAGAAATACTACCAGTCAAGACATACACCATTAAGAGTTTTCAATGCAGAGGTTATATAATGGTTAAATAATTATAATACAATGTCAGGACTGGTAATATTGCCTAATTATTGTTTGACAAATAGTTTAAGAAGTTGTAATATATTTTATGGCATCAGTTAATTTCCACATTTGCTATTTAAAAGAAATTTATTCTTTGGATAATTATGTAAGGATTTTGGGTGCCATTCTAGGAATGAGTTAAAAGTGAGCTGAAATGTAAAAATTATCTTTACTAGGCTTCCAAAATAAAAACAAAAACAATTACTTAGCTATCTGAAGTATATCTTGCTAACCTTTCTGTTTACTATGTCATATTTCTTTCAAAAATAACACGTATCCAAATGAATTAATGTATTCTATAAAATACAATTTGTAACAATAACTAGCTTTAACTGGGTGCCCCTTTGTGCCCCACAGTGTATCATTTGCTTTATAGCCATCATCTACTTGGTTTAATCCTAACTCCCCCCGCCCCATTTTACAGATAAGAAATGTGAGGTACAGATGAAAATTCTTGGTGAGGGACACAATGCCCTTTCTGTTTTAACCCTCCTAGAATCAGGTCTTGGAACAATTGCTCCCCTTTGCCACCCTCCCCAACTTCTCAAAGAAAATCGTGTGTCACAAAGGCAAAAAACGACCTTTGACTCTTTGACTTTTAATCTTTTTTTGAGACACATGGCTTTGTCTTCATGTGCCCTCTTAGAAGATTCTTGTCACAGTTTGTATTTGTCTTGCTGTAAATTTAATTGGGACTAACTCTTGCCAAGTTTTCTTTTGTTGCTATAAATACAGCTCATCTTTGGTGGGTGGAGAAGATGGAAAAACCACCACCAAATGAGAAGAAACTCAGTTTACTGAGATTGGTACATTGGTTTATTGCTCCATGAATCAAAACCCAGATACTGCTGCAAAATAAACTCTGGACTCTGGCATGTGATTTTTAAAAATGTGATACAATAAAATTCAATGTACAATACATCTCAAAGGTACTTTACAACCGTATTGTTCTTGGCATTAGAATAGACTAGCACTTTCAGGAGCCTTCAGCTGTGTGTCCTGAGCTTTATAACATGTCAAGGACTGGCTGAACCATCAAATGCAGATGTTCATTTATATCTATAATGATCTGAATTTCCTACCTTAATTATTATTGCTGTAGCCCAGAGGCTTGAGCTGAACATGAGACATTTTACAGACCCCTTGTGGGGCACCAGCTTATAGATTAGAAACCAAGTCTCAGGTTACACATCCCTAAGTGCCAACCACAATACATCATTCCTCTGTTCTTTAAGCAGAACTTATTCAGAGAAATGGAAAATATGGAAAAGCTATTTATGGAAGAAAAAAGTATGGGTGAAAAACGTGTTCTTGGAAAAAATATATTCCGTATTCCAAATCTGCCAAGTTTTCAGTGCAACCAGAAAGCACACTAGGAAAGGAAAAGTAACTTTATTGGAAGTGTGATAGTATCCAAAAATCAAAATATTTATTGGGAAAAAGTGAAGAACAAGCAAGGAAGCTAAGTCTCCAATGGGAAAAAATGCACACTTTTTTCCCCCAAAGATATGCTCAAAAAAATTGCTTTGAGGATAAAGAAAATGTTCTTGTCTGACCTACAGATTCTCCATGTAAAGACAAAGTACGCTACTGTACCAGGTAAACACTTAGGGCAGACAAACAAGTGAGTTCAGACAGTAGCTCCTTGCCAGTGAAATAAAGCAAATGTCAACAAGCCAGACATTCGTGAAACATTTGGAAAAATGCCTTTGCTATTCCTCTCCATATATAATATGCCATATGACACTACAGTTAAATCTGCTACAGAAAAAAAAAAAAAAAAAAGTACGTCAAGCTGTTGGTTTCCATGAGCGATTTGGACAGAGGCAAAATAAGACAGCAAAAAGGAGTCAGGAAAGGTACAGCTTTCACTTCTCTTTCCTTCTGACAAGGAAATGACTTCCTACAGCTAGCTGAACGGGAGTTAGCTCTCATCCTGCACAGAGCCAGGACCTAGAGCAAGGACTCAAATGCACCCAGAGAACCAAATTGCAGCCTCAGGTAATTGTTAATGGGGATATGAAAGTAGAGAAATCAGCTACAAGTTACACAAATACAAGTCATGCTTTCTGCATTTGTCTGTTCTGCGGGTCATTGTACAGCTCTTTCCATGACGATCTAGTCTTTTCTTTCCTTCTCTCTCCCACATCATCAACAGGCATGCCAAATACAAATCTCATCAGATTCTGATCCCACCCTAGCAAATGCAGGGGCTACCACCATACCGAGTTTTACAATAATCTCCACAATGCCAATTATTCACAGACCCTCAGTTCAGTTCACACAAAAGATTGCAATTTGAATCTTGCCTTGCACAGGTTCAGCTCGGTTGGAGCTGGTTACCAGGCAAACAGTTCCTTTTAAAATTTACCGATCGCTAGGGAGAGTTAGTTGGGGGTTGGGGGGGATGGATAAACCACCCTGTACATACCTCCTTTTGGCAGCTAAGGAAAACAATTTTGTGACAAAGAGACTTGTTCTTTTCAAAGCTCACCCAACGAATGAAACTGACAGAATGAAACCTGAGAAACTTTAGCAACCAAAGAAAGCAGCCTTCCAAGGATCAAGGTGAATAATTGATTTGTCAGGTTTTGTTTCATCTTTTAAGCTATTTTGCTCATTAAAGGGTTATTGTGGAATTTATCAGATGCTCAAACACTGACACACACTTCTGACAGCAAGTGCATATTCCAAACTACGGACACGTTTGCCAAGCTCATTCAACAACAACGATTAGCTACAAAGCCAGGGAACTTACCAAGCACAAAATTATTGGAACAAAGCAGGGAGGAGGCAGGAGGCACCAAAGGCAGCTTGTCGTCTCCTTAGTGCCAGGTTCTCCCGTCTGCCGTCCGGTTCACACTTGCCTTTATAACTAAGACTCTGACAGAACTCACTAGCGGAACCTGATGAATTATAAAACAGCCCCTCCTAGACTCTTATATTTTATATCACAGGGGTGACCATGCAGCATCCTCCCTCGCTGGATACATATATTTCCTTGTAACTCATCCTGATAAATATATCAGCTTCAGAATCAGGGACAGTAATTGGTGTTTGGGATGTACCAGTATTAACCAATAAGATGCTTTCCCACCATCAGTGCTGAACCCTCATCCTCCACTTGTATTCCCCCATACCTTGTTAAGGTGGATCCACCCAACCCAGTGGGGAGTAGGCAAAGACGGCAGCATGTAGAGGAAAGCTGTTGCATCAACAGACACAAAGCGAGGTGTATCACTCAGGGTTAATTCTCAAATAGTTCTGTAAGGAACAGCCCCTGTATTTGCATAGCATGTCATAGGCACACCATATACTCTCACTGTCACCAACTACTCAGTGACTAGAAAAGGTATTGGGAGTGCAACAGTACCAGTGAACACCGGAGCTCAGAGAGCTAAGTGACTTGCTGGGTGTTCACTGAACTTGGGGAATGCAGCATCCCTGGAGATTAGGGAGTTGAACCTGCTCACTGTGCCAACAAGGAACCCATGGCAAGCAAGATAAATGATTTGCTGGGTCACATAATTGCTAAGTGCGATTTGAGCATGAACCTAACCCTGGGCTTCTGATATCAAGTACCCCATCTTTCTGTTCTACCATGCTGCCTCCAGAGTACAGAAACCCTGAAAATGGGGAGATGTGAAAATGAGAAACAATATTGTTGACCAAAAATCATTAACAAGTAAGTTTCACAGAGGAGTATTCCTGAGCTTTTGTCTCCTCTCTGAAAAGGTCACTGTAACCTTTATAGGTTCATCAAATATCAACACTGGAAAACAGGTTTTGGGTAATAATAGCTAGTATCTACTGAGTACTTCTTACATGCCAGCTAGTGTTCTAAATGCTTAGCATGTATTGACTCATTTAATCTTTAAAACACCCCTGTGAAGTAAGTTCTATCATGAAAAACATATTTCAGATGAAAAAACAGATTCAGTGAGATTAACTAGTCCACACAGGATCACACAATGGCAGAGCTGAAATCAACCCCAGGCAATCTAGGTTCAAAGACACACTCTTAAATATATTATTTTATTTCATATTCTTCTGTATATTGAGCTGTTCAAGGCAGATGGACAAATTAATTTGAAAGCAAATTAATTTATTATGGCTATTGGTAGAAATGATAGAAATATCATAGGTTTTAGAATTAAATAGTTGTTTTAAAACCCTGTCTTTGCCACTAATGTACCATAAAATGGTGGTTTTATCTGTAAAATTGGTATACTCATAACTATCTCAAAAGATTAAGTACAGCCAGGCATGGTGGTGTATCCCTGTAATCCCAGCTACTTGGGAGACTGAGGCAGAAGTTAGACGCAGGTCTAGGCAATTTAGTCAAACCCCATCTCAAAAATAAAACTTGATAAAAGAGCTGGGACTGTAGCTCATTGGTAGAGCACTTGCCTAGCATGTATAAAGCCATGGGTTCCCTCCCAGTGACATACACAGAGAAAAAGAAAGAAACTCTAGTGCCTAGTCTATAACATGTATCCATAAATTGGTACCATACTTTCTCTGGGAAAATTATTTTTTGCCCTACCTTCTCCCTCAACTGCTTTTAAAAATGTCAACTATACTTTGCCAAGGAGTCTTTTAAGCTGCTGTCCAGGGTAAAAGATAGAGAGGTCTATCACCCAGGCTGCAGAACATCTCCAGGAATACGTAGACTTTCTGCCACCTAATAGAAGGCCCCAGGGACTCTGCTTGGGGCTACATGTTCAACTACAAGGTTTCTGACCATTACTTTCATGGTATTCAAACAAACTCACCAGTTCAGGAAAGCATATTCACATGGTTGTTGGTCTCATGCACCCACCACAAAAAACCATTAAAAACAATGAACTTTTGCGTAGAACCCGGTAATTCCTGCCACTAAATCTGGGTGTGCCAGGCAGAGAGGCAGGTATTTTTCTGTCTCAACAGTTCCACTGCCAACTCCTCCCTGAGTCAGTAAAACCTAGTATCTGGTCACCTGTGACATCCCAATCAGCTTGTCCAAAAACATAACTGCTATCTTCAAAGTATGTGATCAGCATTCCTTGAGAGCCATCAGCAGTGACCCTTAGTGGGACAGGTGATGCTGTAAATTTATAAGAGAGACATGAGATAATTTCTTAGCTTTGTTTGCAGAGAATGACTCAGTAGCCATTTGCTCACAGACTACTTTCTCCTTATTTATATTTTCCTCTTATTTATATTTTCCTCTAAGCATCTTACTAGGGCATCTAAAATATGCATGGATAAGGTACTCCCTCTTTCATCACCATATTTAATACCAGGCACTGTAGGAACAGAGGTAAGCAACATAATTGGGGGTGAGGGTTCTAAATTGGTAAGAAAGGCCAGGTGTAAACGCCATGTGTGACTAAGAGCAGATGACAGCTATGATTATAGGATCAGTGGTTACTTCCTATACATCTACATGTGGGTTAACAATATGTGATCTGAAGCAGCTCGGTCGTTCTACATCTTTCCATGATTTCCAGTTTCTTTGACTATTATTCACCCCACATGCCCCTACCCCAAAAATCCCCAGGAGCCATTTCTTTCCTGTCCAATTTCCTCTGCTACCTAGCTAGTCCACCGTTATGGCACACACTATGAAACACTGATGTAGATGAGCCTTTATACCTTTTATGTTATAACATTCCTCTGTCCCCCTGTCGTGAATGATTACAACTTTATACATCTCCAGTCATAATTAACACTTGGTGCCACCAATTACTCTCAGACATATGAATTATGTGGAGACTTGAAACTATACCAATACTTTACTTAGACAGTATTAATGATAGTACTCGATTTTATTGACGTGGTCTATACTATTAACTATTACTTACTCTCTGTCTAGAAAGTGAGGTAACTTGCTAATAAATGACACAGAATAATAACTGAGGCTTAAAATTGCATGACCTGTTATCTTAACAATTACATCCACTGCTTCTAAGAAATTGAGGCAGCAGATAACAAAATATCAGTGTCCTCACTATTTTTAGCTCCTCATGTCCCTTAAATGATTTCAATCAGGCTTTACCCTTACCTTTCCTCTAAAATTGCTCTTATTAAGGTTAATGACAGCAACAACCTCTCTGACAACAACCAGTGGCCAGTGTGTAGTGCCCCTCTTCCCAGCACTCGGCAGAATCAATTACCACCCCAGGAATCAATCACTCTCTTTATTTTGTTTCTGAAACTTCCTTTGGTTTTCTCGTAGCTCATTAATCTATCTTTCTAAGTCTCCTTGCTGGGTTTCTTCATATCCCAATCTTTCAAATGCAGAGTGCCACAGGCCTGGTCATTAGACTTCTATAATGACACTCACTCCTAAGGCCACACCATGCAGCTTCCAGGCTCAAATGCCACATATAGAGCAAAGACTATCGTATGAAGATCTTCCATCCTGATCTGTGCCCTGTGCTCCAGACTCTCATCCAGCAGCATACCATAGCTAAGCAATGCCATTTGATTAATGGACTTTTCATATTTAAAATGTTCAAAACAGAACTGTTCATTTCCTCCCCTAAATCTGTTCTGTTCCCAGTATGTACTATTTTAATAAGTGGCATTGTCATTAACCTCATTGTGCCTGGTCAAATTCTAGGAGCCCTTTTCAACTTTTGGTTTATACACCATGATCTATTCACCATCAAATTGTCAACGCTGTCTTCAAAATATGTTCTGAATCTTCTCTCCATCTCCACCTTTATCTCCCTAACTTTTACTACTACCATCTGTCACAGTGAGATGGGCAATCCCCTTCCAACTGATTTCTTTGTTTCAACTCCTACCTTGCTACTTAATTCATTGTCCACATAGTGGCAGAGTCAGACCCAACATGAGCTTTGGTGGGTGGCCCTGGTTTCACATAGGATTTATTCCTTCACATTAGTCAGGATTCAATGGGTCCCAGTGTCTTTTCCTCAGAGGACAGTGCCTCATCCAGTAGAGAGCAACATCTTCTCCCCTACTACTAGACTTGCTCCCAGGGCCTGGGGTCTTTGTTTTGTGCGTGCTTGAATCTCCAACACTAGAAGAAGGCCCATCACATAATGTATTTAACATTTATCAAAGGAATGTGTTCAAAGCCCTGTCTTCCCTACTTCTTAGTTGTAGATCCTTGCATAATTGCTTCATCAAAAATTTCTGAATTAAATTTTTTTCTTTTTTAAAAAAAAACAAAAATCAACAAGTACATTGCTGTGGTGTTTTATAAGTACTTCACAATGTATTCAGCTCCTCCTGTGTTTGACTTCAATACAACAATTCTATGAAGACAGTGAGTGTTGGATGAATCTCCCCAAAATTTACATGTCAAAGTCCTAACTCCCGTTTCCTTAGAACCTGACCTTCTTTGGAAATTGGATGGTTGCCTGATATAATCAGGTATGATGAAGACAAACTAACCTAGGGTAGGTCCTACTTCCCCTTTATAGAACCAATATAACTGTGGTTCAGTAAAGGGGAATTTGGAGGCAGATATGCACACAGAGAGAATGTTATATAAAAGTTGTAGTTACAATGCCACAAACCAAAGGGCAACTAGAAGACAGGAGAGAAGACTTGAACAGATGTTTATCTAAGTCTTCAGAAGAACAGGTCCTGCTGAAATTGTGATTCCAGACTTCTGGCCTCTAAAAGGGTGAGATGATAGATTTCTGTTGTTCTAACCTTCCCAGTGTGTAGTCCTTTGTTATAGCAGCCTTGCAAAATACAGGTCAGATATTATCCTCATTTAATGCATCAGTAAATTGCAACTCAGAAAAGCTGATGAACTTCCCTTAATTTTCACATATAGGAATTAGCAGGGCTGGAATTTAAACCAAGATCTATATGACCTCAGAGCCCATACTCAGTAGCAGTGGATCCTAGACCTTGGTTCCTGACTCTCATTGGTCCAGAGCAGAAGGAGAAAGTGCATAGGATGCAGTGATCTTTCATCAGGATGAAAAGACCTTCCTTTATTATAGGATTATGTCCTTTCTACTGTTTATTTTTCCTTCCTATTATTTTGATAGTGGATTATTCTTTACTTATGAAATGATGGTGAGGATAGAAATTGTGATCTTGTGTTTTTGTTTAGCTTTTCGATGTTCTCCATTTTATTGGCAAGATAGAAACTGGCAATTCTATTGTACTGTAAGGGTTTGTTCTCCAATGTTACTAGTCTATGAAATATAAAAGTAGTCTAGGAACAAGTGTTCAAATGCTATCCCCTTCAAAAAATGAGTTAAAGAAACCTCTTCACATATAGCCACATTGGATGGTGGGAAGAAGTAAACTTTGCTGTCAATCAATTGAAAAGTCTCCTACTCATATACAAATATTGTGTTAATGATCATAATCTCTCATTATCACTAAAATAATCTCATGCAACAACTTTAAATAAATTTAGCAATTCATCAATTCAGACACTTCCTTAGTCTTGTCTCCAACATATAGTGAAGATTTCCTATTTTTCAATGAAATTTATTGACCTGTTTTTTGACTTGATCCATTTTCTCTTGGGTTCAGGATCTGTGGATTTATGCAAATGTCTGAGGATTAAGTAAGATAACTTCTGCTAAGTATCTAGAGTACCATAAAAGCTCTTAGTAAATGCTAATTCTCTTTAAAGAGAAAGGTAAGGTATTTTTGCCTCCAAAAGGGAAATGACTTTAGGAGTAAAGGAGACTTGGAGCAACTGCCTAACTCCATGAGTCTGGCCAGTGTGAAGGGCATTAATGAACTTTATCCTATTATTGAGCTTTTAATGATCCAAAGGATAGTTTTCAGAAATTGTGGCAGACTATTTTTATGCATTCATATTCATGAATATGTGCACACATATAAATATACACGTATAAAAACTACTATGTATGGATGTCATATACATAATAAATATGTTTGGTGTGAGCGTGTATACCCTTTTTAGTTGCTGAGAAATACAGAATTTTGGAAAAGCCTTCACATATATGAGTTTACTTTCTTATTTTACAATTATCTGGTCCCCTAAATTAGACATAATCTAATGAATATTCACCAATTTGTCCTATTCTTGGAATTCTTAAAACAAACTTCACCCTATCTTTTGCCAAAGTTATCTCAGACTAAAAATCAAAGAAGGAGGACTTATTCTTTCTATGAGTATTTATGAAGGGCTCCACATTATTATACTGATTGCCAGAAGAATAATATAGGCAAGACCAGGATCTCTGTCCCCTTATGGGCTGCAGTCCAGGAAGTAATAAGTAGATAATAGTTAAATGCATGGCTTCATAACAGATTTTTTTAAAATATGTATTCATTGTGGGAATGTGTTTTTTTGCATTTTTTTCTTTTTTTTTTTTTTTTTTGCATAACAGATTTATAACTCATTTTATATGGACTTTCTCTAAGGTGCTATAAAGCACAGAAGAAGAGCACCCAACTCAGCCTAGGGCATGAGGTCATCAAAGCTTCTTGAAAAAGGTGATCAATATTAAGCTGAGTCTTGATGAATGATACGATAGTTTGAATGTGTCCCCCAAAGTTTATGTGTTGAAAAATCTAATCTCCAATGCAACAGTGTTGGGAAGTGGGACCTATTGATAGGCGATTAGAGAGCTCACATAAACGGATTAATGTTGTTATTGGAGAAGTGGTATCATGATCATGACAGTGAATTTGTTATCAAAGCCAACTTTCAGGCCAGACATGGTAGAGCACAACCGTAATCCCAGAAACTCAGAAGCTGAGG
Source organism: Sciurus vulgaris (assembly GCF_902686455.1). Lineage (NCBI taxonomy): Eukaryota > Metazoa > Chordata > Mammalia > Rodentia > Sciuridae > Sciurus > Sciurus vulgaris. The sequence continues at coordinate 81,014,444 of NC_136472.1, forward strand.
CAGGAAGATTACAAGTGAGACAAGCAATTTAGTGAGACCTTGTCTGAAAATAAAAAAAAAAATAAATTAAAAAAGGTTGGAGGTATAACTCAGTGGTAGAGCACCCATGGATTCTATCCTTAGGACCAAATACATTTATACATACACACATATAAATAAACATTGACTTGCCCTCTCACTCATTTTCCCACATGATGCCTTCCACATGTGAGAACACAGCAAGAAGGCTCTTGCCAGACGTGGCTCCTTGGATCTTGGATTTGCCAAGCTTCCAGAATTATAAAAAAAGAAATCTCTTTTCTTTATAAATTATCCAGTTGCAAGTATTCTGTTATAGCAGCATAAAATGGGTCAACAGAAGTAAGTAGAAATGACCTCATACAAAGTGTTCCAGTCAGAGTGTGAAGACTGAAAGTGAGGGGACTCATCATGGAATTCTGGAGAAGTGACATTTTACCCACTTAGCACTTAATAACCTAAGCTCGTGTGATGAAAAAGGACTAACTTCAGAGTTTAGGAATATCAGAGAAGAATAAATCCTTTATCATGAACTTTTTCAATGCAATGAAGGCGGAAGTAGAAAATGTCATGCTTTATAGTTAGACAGACCTGATTCATTCAAGTGACCTTTGCAAATTGCTTAACGTCTCAAATTGAACCTTGGTTCCTCATCTATAAAATGAGGATAACACTATTTATCTCATATAGCTATTGTATTCTTATGAAATTAAAAATACGAAATATCTTGTTTCTTGCCTGCCCACCCAAAAATAGACACCAGAATAAATGTCAATTCCCATCCTAATAACTCTTGTGTCATTGTGAATAAGAACCTACATCACTCTTGCCAACTTGTTTTCCCATCAGGATATATTTCTTCATTTTCTTCTTAGACCAGTGGGCTTAAAATTTTGCTCATAGTATCAATTAAAGTCATTTTGAACACATATCCAATTATCTGAATATTAACATATTTATAAATTATATATTGTATGACCACATTATTGTGGCATAGTGTAAACATTATAAAATGTATACCAAAGGAGAAATTTAAAGACTGAGATAAGAAAAATTAATAAAAGGTCTTACATATCCCTGGGCTGCACATAACTACTTTACAGAACATATACTGAAAGCTTCTAGATAGGAAAGACCTAAGCTCATTCATTCACAGAGTGCTTAGCAATACACATCTAATACTAAAGAAATTCCTAGGAATTGAAGGGGTAATGCTGAAATAAAAACTAAAAATAAACAAACAAAAAAAAACCTACTTACTAATGCTTCTACTTGTATAAACTAGTTTTTTTTAATTTTAGTAAATATTTTAATTGTAATAAAAAATCAATACAATAGAAATGTTAAGCAAACAATATATAATTGTCTTTTTTTCCCCAGAAGTCAGTGGCAAATAGAGAGCTAATACTATTTTTTAAAGGGCCAACAGTAAAACAGCCATTTGCTGGACATTTTAAGGGACAGACACTATAATAATCACTTTATATCTATCCTCTTAGTTGGTCTTTACAATAATTGGGACAACATATTGCATCTCTATGGAAGTCATCAAACATATTTAATCTATATTGGGGGTTCTGCAAACCACGGCCTGTGGACCTAACCTGGTCCACTGTTTATTTTAATGCTCTCCATGAACCAAGAATGATTTTTATATTTTGAACTGGTTGGAGGGAGAAAAACAGAATGTTTTGAAGCATGTAAAAATTATGTGAAATTCAGGCTCATAAATAAAATTTTATGAGAACTTAGCCATGGCCACTTATTTGTGTATTGTTTATTGTGATTTGCACTACGATGACAGAATCAATTATTTCAATAGAGATCATCTGACTTTTAAAATCTAAAATATTTGATATCTGGTCCTTCACAAAATAAGTTTGCTGACTCATGTATGCTAATGGAGTCTCCTAGAATGTGCAGGTTGCAGCTTGCATGGTCACAAGGTATAGTTTTGATAACAATTCTATTTGGAAATGGAAGTTCACAGAGGTTAAATCACTTGTCCATACACTTAGAAAATAGCAGAACCAGAGGTCTATAGGAAATTTTTTTAAGGTTGAAACATGCCCTTTATCTCATCTAGAGTTCAGACCCCTTTCAATGATGGTGTCCTCTGGCTATGTAATGTAGTTAGTTATGCCCAATATAATTTCCCCAATGCATCCATTTATTCTCTCTACTCTCTTGACTAGGTTTTAATATCACTATGGCTGAAGACGGCAGAGTGAGAACAACTCAGTGGAATATCAGCACAAGTCACTCATTCACAGTACCTTTTATTCTGTCCTTCGGTATCTCAGATACACATCTGGCCCCTAAGTATGAGGCTCTGCCTTCTCTGACTGAGCTGAAAGTGATGAAAAGACATGTGATAGAATGCTGGAGACCTCATTATTGGCTCTTTGCCTACAGAAACTCAACCAGCTTATCTTTCCCAAGGAACTTCAAACTCACACTGGCTCAGCTGGTTCCTTGCAGGTGCCTGTAATAAGCTGCTCTGCCCAACTGAGATCAGAAGCTGATAGACAAGGCTCTGAGTATGCTCTTCTCTCCTGTGGAAAATGTCCCTTTTTTCCCCATTCTCATTGAACTAGAACCTCCTAGAGTCTCCGTCACTCCTGGGCTGTAATCTGGTTACTGTAAACTGCAAATTACAATAATGTCTTCCTGGACTGTATCTTGAAATACGAACACAATGTCTAGTCCAATTACAGCTAGAACTTCACTTCTAAGCAAGAACAACTAACACTTGCAGTCTGTTGACTATGCAAAATTACAAGAACAGCTTTCACACCCTATGTTAGTCTCACTGAATCTTCCCAGAAAACTGGATTTTGTTATTGCCAATTTACAGATGAAAACAAAGGGATTCAAGAGTAATTAAGTAGCATGTATTTTGTTTGTACCTGGTAGGGAATAGATCTGACCACTAAACCCTGAGCTTTCTGACTCTTAGTGCCTTTCATTTCAGGAAAGAAGCTTGCCATAAAGTCAGTTTTTTCCTGTGGTAGCCTTTAAAAACACACACACAAAAAACCAAATACCCCTTCTCTCCTAAATCATGGCATGATATTCTTTATATTTGTGATGCTGCACAACGGCATTTCAACAATGGGATGGGCTTAAACTTATTACAAATCATTTAAGCAACCTGATCTTTAATTTCATCTGTAAAAGGGAATAATGACATGCCCACCTCATGTAGGTATTCTCATATAAAATGTTCGGAAGCTGGGCATGGTGGTGCATGCTTATAATAACAGCAACTTGGGAGGCTGAGACAGGAGGCTCACAAGTTCTAGGCCAGCCTCAGTAATTTGGTGAGACCCTGTCTCAAAACAAAAAATAAAAGAAGGCTGAGTATGTAGTTCAGTGTTACAGTGCCCCTGGGTTAGATCCCTAGTACCAAAAAACAAACAAATAAACAAAAAGCCCAAAAAAGGCAAATTTATACAGACAGAAAAAAGATTGGTGGTTGCCTAGGTTTGGGGACCAGGGTTGTGAGGAAATTGGGAGTTGCTAAGATTTGAGGTTGATGTTGGGGTGATAAAAATGATCAAAAATTGATTGTGGTGATGTTTGCACAACTCTGAATACACTCAAAACCATTGAATTGTGTGCTCTAAATGAATTAATTATATGGCATATGAATCTTAAAATAATGTAGATAAAGTGGTTACCACAACATCTTATACAGAGTAAGTGCCTTATAAGTGTTGAGCTCTGTCATTTTGAAGCAAAGGCAAGCTGGTTCACCAAACTCCTTTACTTTTCTTTCAGTGGATAAAACAAGACTCTGTGCTGGAAGTTAGGTGCAGTCATGTCTGAGTCCTGGTCAAGGGAATGTGAATTCTGGTCCATGTAATAGAACAGGCCTGTTCCATAAAAATATTCCCCCTCACAAACCTTTACGTTCTCTTCTCCTTCCACCATCTTGACACAAATGAATCTTTTGGCCTTGGAAGCCACATGCTGAAGATGAAGGAACCATAGGGTATAAAAATTACTATCCAGAGGAGAGATGCCCACTGGATGAGAAGACCAGTTTTAGATCAAATGAGAGAGAAAGTAAGGTTCTATTTTGTTTAAACTATCACTCCATTTTGAGATTTGATAGTTAACAACAACTAGTTTTATTGTAACTAATAACATTATTGTTAGTTTTCACCTTTCCAAACTGAGGATAAATGACCAACCTTGTCATATGCCTGAAATAAACTGTGGACTGGCTGACCATCCTGGGTTGAGGGTCCTGAGTGCATACAGGAAATGTTGCCCGGTTTATTTCACCATTATTTTAGTACTGATGAATAGTCATTGGACAGTTTGGAGACAGTATGAAGCTTCTAATTACCCTTCCCAACTTGGGGAAGCAGAGTCCTTGTTATGCCCTCCAGTGCCTTCATGAAGGGCCAAATGAACAGCAGGCAAACATGCAATTGAACTGTGAGCAGCTGTAGGGTGCAGAGAAAGCTGAGGTGGCCCTGTGCCTGCCGCCCCGTGCATCTCTCCTGCTCTCCTTCATGGAGGACACTGTGCCCATCTTCTTCACTGGAACACTGTGCCCCTTTGATAACAGCAAAAATAATACAAAGCAAAGATTTAACCCAATAAAATTAGATATCATCTTTGCTGAGTGCTTCCTAACACAGTATCCTTCATTCTTTAAATGTGGAAGGCAAAGAGAGATATTGGCTATCCTGGTAAATAACACCCAAATATGTGGTTGCTATTGTCTATTGTTTGGAGTATTTGTCATCAGAAGGAAAAGCTCCAAGTCATTCTTTTGAAAAGGTGAACAAAGCTCAACCAAAAGGTGAAAGACCGGAGAGGAAGCAATCAGTGGGGAAAGGGATTCTCAGTTTATGAGCCCCTTCCCTCATTTAAGGGTGTCAAATTGAGTCAACAACTTTCCCTGTGTATCTGTCCCTGTGATGACCAATGGTCATGTAAAGTGAAAGTACACTCAGGTTGTAATACAAACTAGTGATTCCTGAGTATTTGTGTGAAGTCCTTTTACATAGCTTAATGAATCTTCAATCAGCTTATTGCATAAGTATTATTAGTACCACTTAAGAGAGATGGAAATTGGATCTTAGGGAAGTTGAACAAGGTAGCATCTCCATGATCACACAGGTGGTAAACAGCAGAGCTGGCACTCTATCTGGGAACTGAGTGAGTCTGAAGGTCTATGTCTCTATCTTCCATACCTTCCATGGCTCCAAACAAATGAAATGCATTATCAAGAAAAATTTATCTTCTCCTGGAGAATCTAGCAGATTCTTAGGATGCTCAAAACCAATTTGCCTTCCCCTGTGCAGGCAGAACATCCTACAAGCCTCCCTGTGTTCAGGCTTAGAGTGACCAAAAGAAGAATAAGAAGAAAAGAACAAAGGCCTAAACATGATTCATAAAGTCATTCATAGACTCAGACTCCCAGATTTGAGTATCAGATCACTGCAGGTAGAAATGTAAACTTCCAAATAGGAAGCATGTCTGCTTGCTGAAAATAGCTTCCCTCCCCCAGCACTAAGTCATAAAGAAAGAAAAAAAGCATCTGAATTTCTCTCTGCTTCCTGTTTGCTGGGCAGTTCCTTTTTTCCCCTTCAAACTCATGGTCCCATTGTGTCTCTATTTTTTCTTAGCATATTTTATTTAAATCAGATGAAACAGTAGCATTTTGAAGCTAGTTTTGAAGCCCAAGGGACTTGCATCATAAATAAATAAATGAACAATTCAGCAATTGAGAAATCAGGCAGGACTGAGTTTAACAACCAAGCTGGAAAAATAGCTGAAAACCTACTCCATGATAAAAGTTCTGAAGGTGACCAGGGTTTTCTTCACTTAACAGGTAATCATACCGACTTCTTTCTGTAAACTGGGGCCTAGTGAGGAAGCAGTGACAAAGGGCTTTTGTGGCCCCTTGTCCAGTTTGCATCACCAATATATGCACACGTTAATCCCACTGTTGTTAGGAAGCATTTATTCATCACCTATGACAGAAAGACTCAAGTGCTGGTTTTCTTTAAATATGTTCTCTTTCCTTTAAGACTTATATAATTCAACTATCATCTCATGTGAAGCTTAATTTAAAGGGAACCAAAAGTTGAGTTAATTCACTATGAAGGGTTATGGAAGTTATATTTATTCTAGACAGTGGCAACGTAATGGAGTATCTATCATATGCATGACCCAGTGCCAGGTTCTGGGAATACAAACATGAAAAAGGCTCAGCCCCTGCTCTTAAGAACTTCATGGCCCACTTGGAGAGAGGTGTATTCACAAACTAAGGGAAAGAAGTATTACAGGTATAAAGATGCAAGAGAGTGCAAGAGATGCTTAGTGATCAGCTCTAATGAGGGAGAGAGTGTATGTAGGGAGAAAAATAGGATAGAGAGTATGAATCAGTAAAGGAGACCCCCTCCTGACTATCTAGAAGACCAAAGAAGCTGTTAACCAAGAAAAAGAGGATGATGGTCTGAGCAGAGAGAACAGAAAAAATTGGGACAAGTGCCCAATGGCATAAAACAACCCAAGGTCTGTGGTCATTGTAGACACTTCAACAAGGATGGGAAAGAAATGAGACATAGTCCTAGGAATAAGAGGGTACATCATTTGTTGCTGCCTAGGTCATGCAACTCTCTCCCATGGGCCATGGGAGACTCTGAAAGATTTGAAAAAACAGAGAAAACATGATCCAATTTGCACTTTAGAAGATCACCTTGGCAACCATGTGGAGGATGGACTGGAGGTGTTGAGGCTGGGAGCAGAGAGAACAGTGAGGGGGCGATGGCAGCAGTCCAGGTGGGAGGGACAGGGCCTGATCTTCGCAGCAACAGTGGGGATGTAAGGAAAGGGAAGAGGACAGATGTTAAGAAGGTAGAAATCTGGGCTGCTGACAATGAAATCTGGGTTCCAGCCTCAGCTTTGGTATAGTACATCTATGTGAGCTTAGAAAAGCCCTTCCTTTTCTGGACTTGTGTCCCAACTTATCAAATGAGAGGGAGACATTTTATGGCAAATGAGAATGCCCTTTATACATGTATGTGCTTACTATTATTTGTTCCCTGAATAAGGAGTGCCTTCCTTGATTCACAGTTCTAGGAATCTTTCTATGAAAAAGCAAAATGGTAATACAAAGAACTCAACCAAGGAAACAAAGAGACTTGAAGTCCATAAGCATCTGATCATGCATTTGGTAAAAGTGCACATCATGACGTGGTACAGAAATGATAGGAAAGGACATGACCAAGATGTGGTCTCTGTCCTCTTGGAGGGAAAAGAGGCAGCTTGTGATTAATTCAATTCAACAACTACTATGTACCTATTTACAGAGTATCTTTCCTGTTAGACTAAGGAAACAGGAATAGGACATGGTCCCTGACATGAATTCTGAATTCTTTTAGTCACATCTGGGAGAAAGGCGATATTACTGTTAGAGAGTTGTGGAGCATTGTGGGAATCCAGAGATAAAAGAAAAGTTTTACCAAGTCAAAAATCCATCTTTGATTTTTGGCACAGCAAAAAGAAATATGAATGCCTTATTTGTGGTCCATGATTGATAAGAGTCCCCTTCATGCCAGAAGGTGAAACAAAAGATCACTTTATTTTAAGCAAAGACTTCTTTTTTTTTTAAATAGACTAGGCCCTATACTAAGTATTCTGCATAAAAGCAAGACATGCTGTTTTCCCTCAAAGAAATCAGTCAGTGTTTATAACTTGGTACTACAGGGTAGAGAAATTAAGAAGTTCTACCTAATGATCCAAAATTTCATGCACAGTACCTAACATGAAGTAGATTCTCAATAAATGTTAAACTAAAGTAAGTAATATTCATTACTTAAAGAAGTTGACTGTAAAATAACAAATACTTGATATTTACTTGTCTGAAGAGTATACTTAGGAGACAATATTTTATGTAAGAAGTCATGAATAATTTACCAAACCAAACTACAGGAAACTGGCTTATAATTCAAATTCATAAAAGGTTTCTAAACAGCAAGGTCTACATTTCCAAAGTCCTAGGAAGCAGATGGCAACTAATACGCTTTAAGGGGCATTTGCTTGACCAACTTCTTTAAACTATGGTGAGTTCAGTGATTAGAGTTTTCCTTAAGAGAAATTAATTGCAATCCTTTAAATACTCCAAGTTGTTCTATTTCTAAACATTGAATCTGGAAAGACCATACCTGAGCTTGGCATTGCTTAGAATAAGAAATTCACTGTCTTAGGGGCATGAAAAGGGGGGATTCTACTAGTTACCTGACTGAAAAAAGTTGCTGCTTTGGCAGAATGGAAAATGTATGTAAAAGTCTTTAGACCAAATTAAAAGTACTTACAATACTGGTGGGATTTAAAAAGGACATGCACTGAATTATGATATTTTTTTCATGAACAGCTAAAGAGAATCATGGCTTATTAAAATCTCTGATCAGTAAGAAATGTTTCTGTATGACATGTGCTGTAGGTCTCACTCTTGGACTTTGAACTGTTACAGGCCAATGGAGGTTGTCAACACACTGTCTACCACAGGAAAGAGGACCCATGATAAAACGATGGTTTCTTAGGGGCTGGCTTTTGGTTATAGGTAGACTTGGTTGTCATTCAGACCATGCCATTTACTGGCTGTTTTAACCATAGACAGCCTCATTTAAGCATGAAGTCCTATATATAAATAAAAACATTAATGTCTATCTTATAGGGTTCTTATGGTGAGTCTACAAGATCATAGATATAAATGGCTTAGTATGGTAGTTGGCATATAATAAATATAGCAAATTGGTATTACAATTAGTTTTATTGATAGAGAATTTTTTTCCCCAAAATTGGTAAAAAATTTTGTTTCAAACATTTCTGAGATTGAAAAAATATTTGGATGATAGATTTGAAGAAATGGAAGTGGGTGTTTCATTTTAATATAATTGTGCTGAAGAATATAGCAGCACCTAGTGCCAATCATGAACCATTTCTCATAGTAAAATTATTTGGAGAGTGAATTTGGACTTATGTATGGTGTCTTACTAAACATATACTTTCATTTGCCATTTAGTAACATAGGTCTCTTATGAATGCTATTTGATTTTATAATACAAAGACACGAGCCCAGAAGGACTCCGATTTAAATCTCATCTGTCATTTAATGACTATGAGCTCTGGCAAAACAAAAACTTTCTCAACCTCAGTTTCCACATTCATAAAATAGGGACAATATCTATATCTATATCTCAGATGATTTTGGAAGAATTTCATGAGATTATAATATCTTAAGTTTTTCTATATGCCAAGCTCCAGCAGCCTATATTAATTATCTAATCCTTACCACATCCTATGTTACCTTTCAGAAATGGGTCTGCAGCCAAGGGTTCAGAACCAGCCAGGAGCAATTGACCAACACAAAGCTGTTAAATGATAGCCCCAAATACCAGTAGTTCTTGTTGTATTAGGTCTTTTACAGGTGAGGGATAGGATACAGGTAGAGGTCTGGCAGGGCAGAGAAAATAGTTCTGCACATATACAAACATCAGAAAATTTGAGACCTGTGGTTAAGCTACAAGTTTCCAAAACTCATCACAAATAGCCGCTCGTGAATGTCTGCCTAGAGCAGGTATCTAGCGTCCCAATGAGCAGAGGGATAGAAGCCCCAAATACACCAAATGGATTGGAAAGGATGGAGAGAAGAAAACAAAGCACACCTACTGGCTCTGACCCAAGAAATCCCCACAAGACTCAGAGCAGGGCCTTAGAGAGAAGGTACGAGAGGAAGCAGATCTGAGGGCTGCAGAGTGGGTTGCAAGAAAGAGAAAAAGAGCGTGCACAAGCATATGTTGTGACCTTTATGCCTTTGAAAATAAATATTCAGATTTCTGTGGCCCTTGGGGTCAGAGGCAGGAGCCATAAAGACATTATTTCTCTTACTTTTAAGAGAGTTATTTAACCTCTGAGCCTGGTTTCATCTTTAAAATTGGGATAAGAAAATTATTTGCTTTGTAATACTATGTACTTGTAAGAAAGAATAGAGAGGATTTCTACATACTGAAGTATAAAGATCTCTAAGACATATCATTAAGTGATAAAAGACCAGTGCAGAATAGAGAGCAAAGGATATGCTTTTGGTATAGAAAGAAGTAAAAATTGTCTCCCACCCACCCACACACACACACACACACACACACACACACAAACACACACACACACAATTTGCTATATTTGCAAAGGAAAATCCAGAAAGATGACCCTCGCCAAAAAAAAAAACCACCCAAATTAAAAATAGTGATTAGCTATGTGAGATAGATGAAGTAGGAGAGGAACAACACTTTTTGACAAATACTGAATAAAAATAAAAAAACATTAAAAATAATGTTTAAATTATTTTAAATTAGGATAGCATTGAGTACATAGCTTATAAGACTGTATTGAGGGATAAATTAAATAATGTATTTAAAGAGTTTATATAGGGCTTGGCGAGTGGAAGGCATTATTAAATACATAGTAGTGAGCATAGCCATTTTTGTGGCCTCCACTTTCTGCAGAGCCAAGGTAAGTGGTAGACCAGCCACAGGGCCTCTCTTTGAGGCTTAAGGATTAGATGCCATGGGGACTTCCTAATTTCCTTAGGTCATTCAGTCAGACTCCAGGGATTTAGAGCAAAATGCCCACCAGAAGTAGAGGTGAAGCTCTTTACTAAGAAATCTGAGCAGAGTGGAAAGAACATTAAGCCGAACACAGACCAGATCCAACCAGAATTCCATGAGTTAGAAACTATTTTAAAATGAGAATGCCTTAAAATGGGAGAAGATGAACAGATGCCAATGGAATGTCATTTGATTCTACCGTCTCTTAAAAAAGCTTCAATGTCCTTAAAGCATACATTTTGGGGAGTTAATTGAAAATGCCACAGTGGAATGAGAATAATAAAAATTAAAAAACTGACTTTGAATAGAACCCTTTATGTGGTCACAAAAATTAAAAATCTACAGTTTTGTTCCATCTTATACTAAACCTGAGAATTTAATAAGGAGATATAAAAGGTTGGAAACTACAATTAATTATGAGTATTCAGATGCTGTAACCTGAACAATTGCTCTACTCTTGCCTGTTTTACTTAGTGATGCTGAGTGACTGACTTTAATTCTTTTAGTTTTGGGGTTTTTTTTTCTTTTTTTTTAGGATTAAAATACACATCATTTTTAACCATTTAAGGTACTTGGGAAAACAGCACACAACAGAAAGTCTTGACTTTGTGAAATGCTTCTCCAAGTAGGTTTTATAAAAGGAGCAAGCAGTAGGCATCTATTGCACAGCTGCCGTATTGTTAGCTATGGTTAAAAATTCCAGCTCAGAAAGCCCACGGATCTGAGCATAAATTCTGTCAATCATTGATTGATTTTCTTTGGGTATGTTACTTTACCTTGCTGATCTTCACTCTTCCTATCAGTAAAACAGGGACAAATATAACCCTGACCATATAGGGTTGTTAACCCCTACCATATAGGGATGTTATGGAGATCAAAAGAGGTACTCACAACAATGCCTTGTAATACAGTAAGTACTAAGAAAATATTAGCTCTTTGTGTTATCATCTATCATTTCATTCCCTTATTGGTCCACTAAACCATAATGTAGAGATCCTGTCAGGTCAACTTTTGGGTTAGATAAAGAGAATCCAGGAAAAATAAGACACTGTCCTTGTCCATAAGAAGGTCTCAGCCCAACAGGGGGAGATGAGCAACAAAAGACAATATTATATAGGGATGCTTGATAGAAGTCAATGCCAAGTATGCTGGGGCACAAAACAGAAGGAGTGGCTGATTCTGCCACAAGGAGAAGGATGGGGCTTCATAGGTGCTCGTGCTGAACACAGGGCCTGAAATGAGTGCATACAAGGCACTTAGGACAAAAGTGACAGGAAGGGTACAGACACTGGGAGAACCCGGTCATTGCAGAAAGGGTAAGAACTCTAGTATGGCTGGATCCTAGGGGGAAAAGTGAACCTGCTTGACAGGAGAAGGCTGAAGAGGGGGGCCAGGAACCACCTCACACAGGATTGCGTATACAAGGACGTTTCTGTAATTTGGTGTGTTTGACAGGTCAACTTCTTTAATTAGAAGTTGAGAGACAGTCAGCACTGCTCTGCCTGTGGAATGTCCTGAGGGCGCTCCACATTATTGTGGTGGAAGGATAATTTTGTACTTCTTTTGTCAGCTTTATAAGATACTGAAGTTGTCTTGCCTGATCTTGCCAGAACTTACCATCTCTGCAAACTCAGTGTTGACTTGGGATAAGGGTATGTCAGCAAATTCCCCGTTTTTTTTTTTTTTTTTTTTTTTTAATGCTTACCTACATTCTTTTAACAGGCAGTCAAGTCCAGTACAAAAGGATAAAAGGATTAACAGTCAGGAGACAGTACTGGTTTAAAAAAATTATTTTAGGGGTGTGGTGAAGTGGAGATCTAGACATAATTTCAAACATCTTTTGCTGTTTAACAATGGTGTTAACCTGGAATTCTTTTTACTTTTGTGAATCTTAATTTCCTTATCTATAAAAAGGTTGAATTAAACCTATCTCATGAGATCCTGAGTGCATGAAATTACTAAGTATCTACTACATGGACTTATAGAGCTGTGTGAATGGCAGCTGTCATTGTTGGCTATAGGGTCAAATAGGTTATATGGATAATAGCCTTAGAAAAGAAAAACAGAATCTGCTAAAGGCTGAAGGAGGCTGGTATGGGTAGAGGCAGAGGAAGCAAGGTTAGCTTGCTCTGCTAATTGTGCTGTGTATTTGTTGGACTAGACTCAGTGAAATCTCTAATTCCTGTATGTTGAATTGAGGTTGGAGATGCTCTGATCTCTCTCTTTCTCTCCTAGGTACACACAAAAACTTCCCCTAGCTAGAATTAGCTTCATGGAGCAATAAAGCTTTACCTCTTAGATTTTCAAAGTTATTTCAAGTCTCCAGAACTGAGCAGAAAAAGATGCTAACAGGTTAAGATTTGCTACAAGCAATTTTACCATAATCCATACAAACATCTTTAGAAGGGGGATGGAAAGAAAGCAAATGCATTCTGTTGGTAAGGGACTGTAATTCTTCTGACATGTACTATGAATGATAACATAGTGATATATCAATCTGGTCCCCAATGGGGAAAATACATTATCCTCTATGGTACATCTGTGCTATTCCAGCATCTCAAAGACAAGATTGAATTCTTATATAGCCCTAGGAAAACAACATGCTCTTGCCTTTTAACCTAGCATCTTTAACTGGTAAAGCTCATTATCTCTGTGGACCACAAATATGCTTATAATGAAGGTCATTTTTAATGGAATATAAATCTGTTTTAACACCTTGCAAAATCCTATAATCTGTCCTATAAACCTGCTAATAAAAAATAGTGACCAGGATACAAAATAATACTTTATTAACCTATGTACTTTAATTATAATGTTTAATGTTAAATATTAATAGAAGGGTACACACGAAAATTTCAGTAACAAAATTCTTTTTTTGTATTATCAAAATAGTATGTCCTTACCATGTCAACTATCTTGAAAAGCTTTTATTTTTAGATGAGAGCTCTGAAAAGCCATATAAATAAAATATATCTATCTAACCTAATATTCATCAGGAAAATGTTATTTATAGTATTGCATCCATATAATATAATCCTTAGATCTCTTGAAATTTCACTTCAACACACACACACACACACACACACACACACACAGAGTCATGATATGAAGAAATACTCATGAAAAAGGAGGTTATCAACTATTATATATGGCATGATTCCAGTTTACAGGACATAGGGAAAAGTGAAAAAGACTTAACATAAAATCAGCAAGTATTATTTTTGATTATTTTCTTATTTTTATAGTTAAAAAAATACCAATAAAATACTAGGTTAAGATATTTAAGCCAGGCAAGGTGGTACACACTTGTTATCCCAGCAGCTCAGGAAGCTGAGGTGAGAGGATAGTAAGTTCAAAGCCAGCCTCAGCAATTTAGTGAGGCCCTAAGCAACTTATCAAGACCCTATCTCAAAATAAAAAATATAAATAAAATGTGGTTCAGTGGTTAGGCATCTCTGGGTTCAATCCCTGGTACCCAAAATAAATAAAATAAATAAATGTTTAATTTTTTAAGTGAAACCTTAGCAGACTCTGGAAGGGTACATATGAAAACATGAACATCTTACCAATTTAAAAAAATATATTTGTAATATATTTTAAATGACATTGTCACATACTTCTATTATAATGTAACTGAAATGAATCAAGATAGGAAGTTGCACCTAAAATGTAATCTCCATGATGAATTGAGATAAAATAAGCCCAGACACCAAACTAGTGGGAGACCCTGGGGCCATAGAAATTATCAGTCATTTCTTCTTTTTATAAACATGCTTCTATATTTTTCAAATTTTCAATAATAAATGTGTAACACCATTATAATCAGAAGGTCTTTTTTTTTTAAAGACACAACTTAGCAGGAAAAAAATTAAACTTTAAAGTTACTGAAATATGGAAGAGGGGGCTAACTTTTGAGCAACAGCCACACAGGATGGCAGCTAGCATAGGCTCAGACAATTTATGAAAGTCAAAATTCACAGCTTTAAAATAGAATGTGGACCTAAATACTCAGAAGTACCCCCCTTTGTAAGATTTGTAACAAAATCCATTAGAACTATTAACTCCATATTAAGAGTAGACCCAAGAGTCACATCAAGGCTAGCAAAATGGCAGAATTAATATAGCATCAAAGTTGTTCTGCAAGAGTTGAGGCATTTAATGATGTCTAAAGAAAATATGAAACTCCCTTAGCTGCTGGAAGGACAGTGTTATAGCATTAATCATAAAGAAAAAACCACAGGCCTTCCCCTCCATTTGATTTCAGCAGTCTTCATTTTCCACAGTAGTACATTTTCTAGATGTGTCCTGTAGACATCAAAGTATAGAAAAAAAGTTCCCATTCAAAGTCAATTTATCTTAAGACACTATAAATGACATTAATTTTCTGTCCATTTGAAATATATAAGTTGTGTTATAACAACAAAAAAATCACTGAAATATTAAGTCATGTATACTACTGATCTTCTAAATACAAATCTTAAAATTCCATATTGCTAACATGATTTAATACAATGTAAATCTAAGGGGAAAAAATCCTATGTCAATTAAGTAAGATAGAAACATTCACAGTTCCTACTTACTTCCACTAGTTTATTTTTTAAAGCATGCCATTAAAAGATTTACAGACCCCCCAGCAATGAATTCTGTTTGGGAAATCACACACACATATGCACACACACACACACACACACACACACACACACACTCAAGAACTTTTGAAGGTTTACTATGTATGACTCTTAGAAATCTAGGTCTAAAGCCTTAAAGACAAATGAAAGTAGAGTTGTAGTCATTAAAACAACCAACATCATTTTCAACTTAAAAAAAATTTAAACTAACCAAATTTTCACTTTAAAACTCATTTAAGAATATTTATTAAGCTCCTAGTACAGGTATTACTCAAGTGCCAGGGTTACAGCGATATAGAAGTGCCTGCAAATGGTATTGAAGAAAGTGTATTCCTCTCATAGGACATATTAAGACTGGGTGACTCCTTGGGAATATTGTTATACAGGGAGTCCAAATAAACAAGGCGACAATACTCTCACTTAAGAATTTATTAGTCTGGAAATTTCCCATTCCTACCCTCCCTTCCCCACCACTACCCATCCACACTTGCACCATTCCCTGGGCAGTAGTTTTTAGAAAAGGTTCGAAGTGATTTGTAGTAATTTATACAAAGGTTCACATGTAATGGGTCATCTTGAGCAGTGATCCCAGGGAGGAGAAGTGAGGAAGCAGGGGGAGTAAACATGGAAAGAGAGGAAGGAATACAAATTGTGCCATTGAGCTATTCACTGTTATGAGCAAATGGGACTCCCTCCCTCTGGGACCTTCTGAGGAGTATACATAATGCAGTGTGGAACGTTCTATCCAAGGGATGAGAAGAAAAACTTCTATATTCCAGTTCCCTTCCTCTCCAGTTGTCAATAGTTGCCAGTGAGGTGCCAACTCCCTTGCACTTCCAGTTTTGTGCATACCAGAGGAGTGAGTGGACTCCTTGTTAGAATTCAAGGACAGGTGTGGCAGCTGAGGCAAAGTGGTATCAAGTTATGGTTGTGTGAATTTGGTTGCTGCAGCAATGCCTCGAGTTAATTTGGCAGAAAAGATGTACAGCTGAATTTAAGAACGCCACCATTAAGATTCCCCTAAGCCATACAGGAACATGATAACAACAATCATTATTAATATTTGAGTTACATACATGGACTCACAAATGTATGCAAAGATGCTTTGCATATATTTTATCACTTAATTCTCAAAATCAAGATGTAGATTATATTTTCACCCCAATTTTAAATACGAGGTAACAGTTTTCTAAAAGCTAAGTGGTCTTCTTGCGTGAGGTCATCAATAGTGGACAGATATGAAGCTGAAGATTTTGCTGTTGAGCCCTAGAATATGGCCTCTACCAGTACCAATAAGTGTTCAAATATCTCCAAAATAGAAATGTAGAAGTAGGAACCAGTTGCCCTTAGGAGTTCCTGCTTCTGTATCTCTCTTTGCCTAGAGTGAGTTCTTTGAGGATGAAAACCATGCCTTTCACATGCTAATCTCTAGTAGCTATCAGTGTATGACATGGAACAAGAACACAATACTTTTGAAACTTGTTGAGTATCAGTTCCTTCCAGTAGGTAGTGGTTCTTGAGAGCAAGAACCACATCTGATCATCTTTATGACCTGGCACCCAGCAGAGTTCAATTGATCTGTGTTGATCCTGACAAGATGGAATTTTCCAGAAGGCAGAACACAGTGGTTAAGAATGTTGACTTTATGTCAGATGCCTGGGTTATAGCTCCATCTTTGATACCTACTAGTTATACAATCCTAAGCAAACTATGTAAATATTTCTAAGCCACTGCTTTCTTACCCATAAAAAGGCATGATCCATTACAGGGCTATATTCCATTACAGGGCTGTGGAGAAGACTACATGACACAGGTAAAATGATTCATTATTAGTACCTGGCACATAGCAAGTATTATACATGTAAACTTATTATTATCACTATTGGAAATTCTATATTCTTAGTACTTATGCTACATTTGAAATTCCTAAACTAGATCCAAAGATCTTTATCTTTTAAAGTATAATCTACACCATGGAGTTGATTTAAAATGCCTACTGTGGCATATGTGGGAAAATCTCTAGAATACAAACAAGAACAGTGTCTGGCACCTTACTGATGCTCAACAAATATTTGTTGAATATTAAATGAAACAGGGAGTCATGGTTACTTTTGGAAGAACCACTAGCCCATATCCCCCAAATAAATAAATATATTATAAATTACTAACATCTGATAAGGAGAAAATATCAGTGGCCAAAGTTCTGACTATAAACAAAGAAGAGAAACAGCCATGTAACCTGTGGAAGATGTAAAACCATAAAACAAGGACCAGGAACTTGGGAGTCATTTTCAAGACAGTGTGATCCTGGCTGCAGGTTTAGGTCACCGGTAGAGCACTTGCCTAGCATGGATTCTTGGTTCAGTCCCTAGTATTGTGAAAAAGAAGATTGCTCATTAAGCAACAAACCACATTGTAAAGTTAAGAGCAACCTCATCTTGCTTTCCAGCCAACTAATCTGGGCACACTTTTAAATCAAACTGGCTGGAAGACGAACACGGTGTTTCATTTGGCATCATTACAATTACTACCCTGGTGTTGATAATATTCTTTAGACTGCCCATGTTGCTTAGGGCCTGAGCAGGAAGTTCAGAGTTTAATTAAGCTTTTTGAATATCTGCAGATTTTGTTTGTAACAGAAAGCTTTAGGTTATATAACTGTCTTGGCTTCTGCTTCAGAAGGTGAATCTTAACTCTTCAAATTAACTATTGACACAGGTCCTCAAAGGTAGAAGTGGTTATACCGAGATTTGATTTCCCCCAAATGACTTGGAATGTAACATTTGACTTCCCTAGAATTGGAAGGGGAAAAAAGGTTCTAAGCTTAAGTAGGGGTTCACTGAAAAGACAGATTAACGTCTCTGAAAATCAGCTAGGCTTTCTTTCCATTTTAACTCTACCCTAGTGTTGCCCACACTGCACTGGATGGGTCTGTTCCCCCTTACCAATCCCTGCTGCAGCAGGCATTTTGAGAAGGGTTTTAAAGGAAGGTATTAAAAAGGAAAATGTAACATGATGAAATGAGGCTTAAGAAAGCAAATAAGGGAGGAATATGAGGTGAATACACTATCATGAACTATTCTGTTCAAGGCATTGAGAAATGAGGATTGAATTAACACAGGCCCACAAAGGTACTTTCCATCTACTTCAGAAGATACATAAAGCCAATAACTTCAGTATGACACAGAGTAAGCACTAAGACAGATGAATTTTAGGAACACAGAGGAGAGCTACTGGAAAGAGAAAGGGTAATCAAAGACAAATTAACAACAATATACAGTTTATATAACATGATCCTATTTGAAGACTTGGATGGCATAATTAAAGCTTGTAACTGCTGCAAGGACATACACATAGTTAGTAGGACATAGAGGACATTGAGGGTTTAGACTTGGATCTGAATTTTCTGTCTCCAAATCTTGTGTATTTTTCCAGTAGTGACAGGAAGTTGGGGGCATGTGGAGTCATTTCATAACAATATACTCCAGAAATAAAACCAAAATGTACCTCAACACTACAAAAAAATAAAATAAAACCAAAAGTAAATAAAACATGTATTATTAATAAAGTCTTTTACTAATAAAAATGCTAATAGCTATCATTTTTAATGCTCACAAACATGACAAATACTTATGGAGCTCTAACTGCATGATAAATACTTAACATTGAACTTTCCCATTTAGCTATTAGCCTCATCTGACAAATGCAATTCTTGGGACTTAGGTTATGTGACATCTCTAAGGTCCTGTACAGCCAGAATGTGAGCATCCCTGACTATAAAACCATATCAACAGTCAGCTCCCACACCCCTTATTGTGCTAGAGTCAAAGTACTATGTGCAATTCAAAACCAGTTATGCTTTCTTTCATGTCTTATACACACATGGAGAGCTAGATCAAGAAGATGCCAACACATCGAAGGTCAAATAATACTAATAAGCAGACAGGGAAAGGGTCCCTTTTTATGAGTCTGTATCTGTAGATGATAGGACCACTTGGGCCACTAGGGCACTGCACTGTTGAAGGTTGACAGATAACCAGCCTTCCAGAGTTTCTCATTTAGATGCCTCTATGGCATCGTTTACTGCAAAAGGAGGTCTTCCCAGGTGACTGCATGACGTCTGTGTGTGACTTGACGTCAAGTGAGTCATTTGACTGTCATCGTGCAGCAGGCACCTCAGTGCAGATCAAGTTCACCCTGTGGGAGTCCCGCAAGTTTCCTGGTGAATGTTATATTTATTCTGAAGTAATTGCACTTGACACCCAGGGCTGACTAACGTTTATGTGGGACCAAGATAAGTTCCCAGCTAGCCATCTTTCACAGTTGTGAAGAAAGTTATAGGCAGAAAAACATAATTGGACAATGAGATGAAGGTGAACATGCAAATATGTCTAGACTCTGGTTAGAGGGTAAAACAAAGCAAAGCTTGGGTGTCTCCAGTAACTGCTTAGGGTTTACTGGGAGCCTTGCTAATCAAAATGTGCTCCTTGGGCAAAAGTAGCAAAAGCCACAGCTGCCCTGGGAGCTTCCTAAAATTGCAGAAGCCAGTCCCTCCCCAAGCTCCTGAGTCAGAAATTGCCTTTTGACAGGATCTCCAGATTATTCATAAGTACATTAATGTTTGAGAGGCCCTCTGACAGAATATGCACATCTTTACTTTTAAGAAATTATTATTAAATACTTTAATTGAAAGTTAGAAAGTGTTTAAGAATTTATTATTTATTAAACACTTTAACTGAAAGTTGAATTAACATAAAAAAGAAACAAATATGGCAGAAATGAATCTAGGCAGATTATCATACTAGTTACATAATACTTCCACATGTTTTTCCATTTTAATCCTTCCAAAAACCTCTAATCTTCTATCTTCTTATGGATAAGGACACTGTTCAGAAAGTTAAAAGATATCATTCCTAAAGAAGAATTTGAACCTAGGTATTCCAGCTCTGGATTCCAAAGTTTTTCCTGTAAGTCATACGACCTCATTAGAAGAATGCCCAGGCTACTTTACTTTCACATGGACTAGTCAGAACAAGCAGGTCTCAAACTGAGACTTGAAGAATGGGTAATCTGTAAAAGAGAGTTTCAGAGTCGAGGAACATCAGGAAAAAAAATATTTGGAGATAGGCATGAAAACATTTTTCAGGAGAAAGCTGAAGAAAACATTTAAAAGCGGGGCACATCTCCATGAGTAGCATGGTAGAAACGATGGAAACTACATCATGGAAGGTCTTGAAAGTTGGACTGGAGTGTTGAGTTTTTGGCAACTCTCAGAGTGGCATAAGGAAGAGATTTGCAGAAGATAAATATTCCAGTTTCATTCATTAAGCTTTTATTGTAGATTTTAATATGTTGGGAAATATGCTTTTAAAATGAAAGATGAATAAATTCCAAGATACAACTTTAGAAAACTCTCCACTACACTGTGGCAATTGGACCATCTGTAATCCTGCACTCACTCCATTCATCAGCTGCTGGCTGTGTTCCAGGAGACCTGACTTCACTGTTTTCTGACCGGGGCATACAGTATTTGTCAGAGGACTTGAGAGGGTCCACAGATGAAGAGAGCCTTGGCTAGGAACATAGATGTCTACTGAACGGGGCATTGGGTGAATGACTCATCTCTAGATTAATCAAGCATGTGCAGTTAAGATGCCAGAGTAGACCCAAAAATAAATACATTCTTAGACTGAAGTCATGAAAGTGGGACATGTTTTTTTCTACTAAGGGTCACATACAAAGCAATGTGATTCCTAAACAATTTCTTAACAAAACATAAACTGTTGTTTCAGAAAAAAAAAAAAAAAAAAGAAAACATAAATACGACTATAAAAATACTAAAAAATTGTCAGTTTAACATTATGTGAAGATTAAGAAAAAATAAAGGGAAGAACAATTGAATAGGTGGAGAAGGGACTAAGACAGATGCACAGAAAATGGGAAGACAAAATAAAAGAGGAGAAAGAGGAAAAGACATGGTGAAAAGACAGCTTATTGAGACTTATACATTTATTTATATCCATTATCTACTTTACAAATGATCTAACTCCATGTAGCAAATATTATGCCCATTTCACAGATAAGGAAACTGATACTGCTAGAGATTAAGTAGTTGATCTAAGATGACATTGATGGTGTTAGGGGCAGAAATCATTTGGTCCACTCAACTCCCAGGAGATTCTGAAGTGGACATCAGTCAAACTCTACTCCAGGTTACTTAACTTCTCTAACATTAACATCTATTTCCTCAGCTGAAAAATGAGGTAGTAGTTGTAAAGCTGCTGGATACAATAAATTCAATAAATAATAGCTATCGTTATAGGAGTCCTTTTAACAGATCAGTTGAGTCGTTGCTAATAACTATAATTCTCTTTTCCTCTGGTTCCAAATTTGAGGGTCAAAAATTCCCAGGAATTCTTGGTTTTTTGGCAAAGAATGTTCAAATTCATCAGGTACCAAATATTCTGTAGACTAAATAGTATCTCAAACATATGTCCTAGTAAACATTAAATATACATAGGTTATGCTATGACTAACTTTATTTAATGTCTGTTTGTATCATTGAGTATTATCTCCATCAAAAGAAACTAAAAATACAAACACTCTGGTAGTTCAAAAGGAGAGTCCTTATAGTATTTTAAAGGCCTGAGAATGACTATGAATGTAATCTTATCGTATCAAACCCTGAAGCAAACAGTGAGCAGTCAGCTGAGGCCTACATCTTGCCTCTCTGCTTCTTAGATCAATGATGCCCATCTCTATCTTCTTAATGACTGTCCTCTCTCCTAGCCATTCTGTTCATGGCAGAGATGTGATTTTTTTTTCCTAATTGAAAAATTGATCCTTTTACTTTCTTGCTCAAAACCATTTAATTGACCTTACTATTTTCAGACTAAAAAAAAATCGAACTCCAACAGGGAATAAAGATCATTTTGTAATCTGGGACTTCCCTAACAATCCAGGCCCCAGCAGAAATTCACCTAAATTTCCATCCATTGAACTACTTCCCCTTCCTAGCACAGGCTGAGTGTCCTCTCTCCCTGTCATACTTTTATACTCTGTTCCTTCTTTTCACTCTTCAGACTGACTTCTCAGTAGATCACATTTTACCTTTGACATTTCTTCTCCCAGGGAGCCTTCTCTGATCATCTCATCAAGCTGAGCTCCTCCCTTAGCAGCCTAGAATACTCCCATGGTACTGATTACATTGCATTTTGATGGCCTCATAACCAGACTATAAGCTCTATGAGGATGGAAATCATCTCTTATTTTTACTCCAACATTTATCACCATGCCTGGCACATACCATAGAAGGTGCTCAATAAAGATCTGTTGAGTCCAATTTAAAACTTTAGGAGAGTCCTATCTGCCAAGATTAGGCAGCACGTTTTTTTTTCTTTTTTGGGTTATTTTAATTCTCAACAGAAGAAAAGTACAGATCAATAAATCTATAGTCAGTGCCCCAAGCACAGAGGCAGTCATCATTAGAGCTGACAGCAAGGAGCCTACAGCGCTGGAAGCAAGTCTTGTGGTCCCTGGCCCCATCTCTTATCCTCAGTTCCTGACTTTTCCTACCTAGCCAGTGGAATAAATGGCAGTTATCTGGGTTTTCTTCTCTACAAAAACTTCAGCAGCTCTCAGTAAGTTTTGAAAGGAACTTGGGGTAAAAATTAAGCTACAGTTCGGTGGGCATTACTTTAAAGTACAGTCAGCTATTTATACCCCTGTGCATTCCAACAAGCTTGGATAGGAAATATTAGGAATAAAATTAAATTTGTGCTGAACATGCACAGACTTTTCCCTTATCATTATTTCCTAAGCAGTACAGTATTAAAACTGCATAGTATTTACATTGTATTTCAGTATTATAAGTAATGATCTTAAAGAACACAGAACAGTAAGAAGGTCCCTAAAAAAAAATTAAAAATAGGTCTTCCAGATGATCCCACCATCTCACTTTTGAGTACAGGTCCAAAGAAAATCCCCGACAGGCATGGTAGCACAAACCTGTAATCCCAGTGACTCAGGAGGCTGAGGTAGGAGGATAGCAAGTTCAAAGCCAGCTTGAGCAACTTAGTGAGGACCTAAGCAACTTAGCAAGAACTTGTCTCAAAAATAACAATAAATAAATAAATAAATAAGGCTGAGACTGTAGCTCAGTTGGTTAAGCACCCCTGTGTTCAATCCCCAGTACCAAAAAAAAAAAAAAAAAAGAGAGAGAGAGAGAGAGAGAGATCCCTGCATGCTCATATTTACTGCATTACTATTAACAATAGCTAAGACATAAAATCAACCCAGGTGCCCATCAACAGATAATTGCATAAAGAAAATTCGGTATCTTTATGTAGATAAAGAAAATGTGATTATAAATAGATAATGTACACAGAGATAGTTGGGGGAGACATTCAGCTATAAAGAAGAATGAAAAATTGTTAGTTGCAGCAAAATGCAACCAGAGGACACTATATTAAGCGGAATAAGTCAGACCAAAAAAGATAAGTACTGCATATGTGGAAGCTGAACACTTGACTTGAATGTCAAATAGCAATTATTAAAGGTTGAAGGAATGGATATAAAGAGACTGAATTTGATTAGTAGCATGCAAAAAAGTGTCATGCTTTTGCATAGGTAAATATATTAATATGTATAATATATGTTAATAAAAATGAAATATCTAAAAATAAAGTATCAGGAGGATGTTCATAGGTTACCAGGCCTTTTCATAGATTTTGATATCTGTAAGGAGTCCTTGAACCAATCCCCCCTGGATACCAAGGGGTTACTATTATACTGTTTTAACATGAGAATTGTATAATACATGTGCTTGAGCAGGCACAAGGTGTTTTGTTTTTTTCTGGTGCTCTTCAAAACATATCCCTCTTATGGTTTGAATATGAGGTGTCCCCCAGAAGCTCACGTGTGAGACAATTCAAGAAGGTTCAGAGGAGAAATGATTGAGTTGTAAGAGTCTTAACCCAATAGGTGATTTAATCCCCTGATATAGTATTAACAGAATGGTAACTGAAGTGTAGGGTGTGGCTGAAGGAGGTGGGATTCGGGGCATGGTTTGGAGTATATATTTGTATGTGGCCAGTGGAGTCTCTCCCTCTGCTGTCTGATCATGATGTGAGCTGCTTCCCTCTGCCACGCTCTTTGGCCATGATGTTCTGCCTCACCTTGAGCCCAGAGGAATAGAGCCTGTTGTCTATGGATTGAGACTTCTAAAACTGTGAGCCCTCAAATAAACCTTTCCCCCTCCACAATTGTGCTAGTTGGGTCTTTTAGTCACAGCAGAAAAATAGTTGATTTAAAATATCCCAAAAAGAATTAGTTCATTATCCCAGATTATTTCCCTTTTGCAGATAGAAATCTGAAGACAGAAAGGTCAAGGAATGATTTCCTTTAGAGCACATAACGTGAAGTTTTTGAAAAGGGATGCTTTCTTTCTCAAATTCTACTCTTTCCCTTTGACCCCATCATCCTAACTTCCACATCATCTTTTATGCTGTTTGGTTTTTCATAACTATGTTCTTCTGCTAGACTTTAAGCTCCCAGAAGGAGGACTAAGTCTCATTTTTCTTTTTGTCCCTAGCTTGGGACCCAGAAGTGCTCCCCCCCCCCAAAAAAAGTTACTGTAATGTTTGCCTAACTCATAAATACTCTGCCAACCATGTTCTTAGGCTTAATGTCAGGGAAACTTCCTGCCTTGTGATATACCAAAAAAAGTTTCAGCTTCAAAAGAAACTTAAATATTTTCTATTACCCTTCACCTTTCCCCTCTTGATTCTACTTATTTTTTTCCCTCTGAACTGAGAACTGATTTTACTAAATACCTTATTTAAACTTCTTCAGTTAAATGGAGCTCTTATCTTTTCAAGAAAGTGCAAAGTACCTCTCAACATTAAAAAGTCCTAGATTTTTCCTTTGAAGCAAGGACACAATTTACACATAGGTGGTTCTGAACACCACCAACCAAATGTATAAAAGCAATCCTCTGCAATTTTAAATTGAAAGAATTCACCTAATCTAGATTATTTAATTTTTTGGTTTGGGCTTTAACAATAGAGGACCTAAAGTTATTTAACAATAACTTAAATGCATTTTTCAAGTAAATGAGGTCTCCTAGATATTAATGCCGATGGAATTCTGTGTGGAGATTAATGGGTTACTTATTGCCACATCCTAAAAGAGGCTGCTAGACAAAAAGGAACAGCTGAAGGTTTTGCAGGGGCTTAATCACATGATTCAATAGTAACAGTCGGGGAATGAGAGGGGGAAACAAAAATAAAAACAAAAGCAACTGTTTAATTAGTACAGATGGAGAAAAACATCCTGTAAGCTAATTGATTATAGTTATCATGACATCTGATTACAGTTTCTGCCTGTAAAAACATGGGGTGAGGGTGGAGGAAGCTTGCACACGCCCCCACACACAAGCAAACCCTCATGGCACCTCTTTGGCTGTCTTTCCTTGGTGAAATACCCTTCAAATGGATGATGCAATATATACAGTTCTGTTCCAATAACAGACTGAACCCAATGATGTGGCATTATGGTGGGAGGTGATCTGAACACAGAATGTTGGCAACCTTACTGATTGTGGTTTGGAATGCTTTAGGAGCTGGGTGTGTTGTTACATTATGTGTGGAAAGGCAGAGCCTTTGGGATATGTCTTTTTTGAACCCATATGACTTACAAACAGTGACATTATTAGGTCTACTGACCCAATGTTAAAGGAAACATCTGTGTCTAAGTGTTTCTTTGGAAGTAAAGAAGGATTTGCCTTCCAACCTACTCCCTCTGGTGCCCATTCTGCTCAAGGGGTCCTAGGGACAAATGTAGTACATAGTTTTGTGAGGACAGACAGACCATAAATAGCAAAGTATATTTGATAATTTGTTTGATAGTGTTCTAGGGGCACAGTGGGAAGGACCACTCACTTTGTGCTGGGCAGCCATGGATACAGAAGTTCTTAGAACTGGGTTTCTAATGTCATTAGAAATCTTTGTTTGACAAAGATTTGCAAAATCATTAGCACAGGAGCTAACATTAAATTTTCAAATAAAAAGCTATTTTGTCACTTTTGAGGGTAGGTAACATAACTACTACAAAATGGGAGGAAGTATGTGCTAGCAGGGAAACCATGTGCGGGCAAATGTTAGGAAACATTCCATGCTCAGGAAGCAAGGAGCAGTTCCCTGTGGCTGGGAGATGGAGACAGTGATAATGGAATTCTCATTTTAGCAGGATAACTCTGTTGTCAGAGTGGAGAGTGGATTGAGAGGTTGTCCCCACAAACTCCATCTATATATTACACTCTTGATTCTGCAACTGCAGCTCTGTATACAATCCTAAGCAGAAGAATAGCATCTACCTGAATTATGGATAAGTAACTAAAATCCTTTCTCTTACCAAGCTTTTAGGCTACACAAGACACTACTTCAAATGTACTACATTATCTTGTTCAAACCTCTCAGAAACCCTAGGGGATAATTATTACAATCTTAAGAGGAGATAGAATTTTCTAAAAGCCCTGTAGTCTTGTAAAGACTGCTAAATAACTTGAGAAAGCTCACAACACAAGGAAGTGACAGATCCCAACCTGAACTCATGTCCAACAAAACCAGTGCTGATTACCACCACAGGCTAACTGCTTACATGTCACCAAGGATCTGTTGTTCTTTCTGGAATGTAAACTCCTTGAAATCAAAAACTAAGTTTAGGATTATCTTTGATTCTCGTAGTCAGTCATCCCTGACTTTTTTTTTTAAAACTACTGAATTTAGAATAGTGAGAAGAGTGGGTCAGGAAAGTGTGTCTAACTCAAGATGCCTTTCCTTTGTTGCCTGGTGGGTCTGAATATCACTGTGAAAGGCAGTGTTGAAGGAGCCTTCTCTGCCCAATGCTGATCCCTCTCTCAAGGGGGAAGAAGCCAACCTAGCCTGCATGCCTGAGAGAACTTTGTGAATCTGTTGATCAGAGTAATTCCTATTAGAGTGAAAGAGTTGGGCCCTGGGACAGAGAAAACTCTGATAAGGAAGACAAGGAAGAAATTACTTGGGCCTCTGGCACATGAAGGAAACAAAAGTCTCAGAGTTTAATGACTTGTTCAAAACCACACTTATACAGATACACTTTAGCCAGCTATTTTGGACATCTTATATGGACAGGAAGAAAAGGGAGATAGTTGTATATAAAGTTATAGACTCTGAGATAGCAGTTGAGATCAATAGGAAGGCACAAGTTCATTTATTCATTCAATGGATATTATTGAGCAACTAGATTGTTTTTGTTTGCATAGCTCCCATATGCAGAATTTCCATTACCACATTTTGATTAACTAATACCAGCTCCCCAAAAATACAATTAAAATTTCAGCTATACCAGTATGTTAACCAAGCACAAGCTTGCTATTTGCTCTTTGGTTTACAGATTACTACCTAACAGCACATGTGTATCATGATCACTGACTCACCAATTCTTCCTTGTCTATGGGACTGGTTACTGAGCATAACATTCACTTTACATACAGACAGCAAACCATGTAGGTATTTTGCCTCTTTGTCTCCAGTGATAAACCAAAATGCCATTTTTTAAAAAAATGAGTAATCCAAACAGCGACCAACAAAGATGAAAGTACAGCAAAGAAAAAAGAGTGATAATGCTGTCCATGACATTGAAATGGGACAATGAATTCCAGAAGATAGAGCTACCTGGGGGAATGTTGATACTGTTGTCCCTTGAGAAATCCCAGATAAACAACCAGAGGAATTTAATAAAGGAAAAATTTATGAATGAGAAAAGTGGTTGGAATGAAAAAGATGAAGTAACAATCAAAATCAATGGGATGAAATAACACTGCCAAAAACCTTCACATTAAAGGAACTCTACTAGACATGTCTTAACATTGAAAGTGCAAACAATACCACGTTGAAAGCTGATCTAAACTTAGAAAGGAGTATGACAAATTCCCCAGTGCATATAAAAGATGTTTGCTCAGTATCATAAGTTATATGACCAACAAGAAAAAAAAAGGCAAACACTGTTCAAATTCTTTTTTTAACAAAGAATAAAAATACTTCAGTTCTCAATAATTTAAGTACCTTGAGCAATTTTGTACTAAGTAAATATTCATTTTACTAGTTTTTTTCATTTCCCTATATATTTATAACCAACAAAAAGTTTTTAATGCTTTGACAAAACACTGGAAAGGTCAGGGAACAATTATAGTTTTGCCTACTGATTATTCCAGTGTCATTTTTATGGTCTGAAACTGCCATGCAAAACAAGCACCATGTGTTTCAAGAGCCAAGGATCAGAAGACACAGTTCCTGCCCTTGTGTTCTCATACCAACAAACTTATTTTAAAAACCTGAGATTAATTGCTCTGTATTTAAAGGGGGTGCTTGCCTAGCTCAGAGCACCCATATAGACTTTAGAGGAGCTGGGAGCAGGAAACATGGTAGAGGGGTATGGGGAGAAGAAAACAAGGACTGTTAGGGGCCAGCTCCCCAAATCTAAGGAGACTCCAAACCTCTGCAGTCCCGCAAGTGTACATTCTTACCCTAGGGGCAGGGTGAGGAGGAACTCCAGGCTGGCTTTTAAACTGGTTGCCAACTAGTTGCTAGTTGTAATGCCAGATATATATTAATTGCTGCCAGAATGTGGAGATACAGGTTAAGGTTCCTTTTCAAAAATGATACAGAAACTAGAAATGCTAACGAGTTCCACCCTTAGAGAACTTGTGCAAGTGAAGCTTCTTAAAACCAGTACGAAGTGCTTGGATGCAAATCGTTATATCCCCCAAAGCCATGGAAATGCAAAGCAGCCTCTGGGACTGTGACAATATATGTTCTTAAGGATATAAATTCATGGGAGTATATGAAATACACATCTGGCTTTATGGGAAGATTATGATTTTTTAAGCCCAACATGTGTATTATAACCACATTATCTATGGTGCTTCCTCCATCATAAAACATGTTTGAATTTTTAATTTATGGCCCCTACAATATGTGGAACCATAAATAAAAACTGTGGAAAGGATTTGGAGCTATGTGATATGCATGCAGTTACACATAAAAACATAGCTTTTAACAGGTAGAAGTCTCCTTCAGGTTCATTTTGACTGATCTCTCATTTTTTAAAAAAATGAAGTAAATTTAACCCAGGGAGGCCAACTGACTAGCCCCAGCCAGACCCCTGCCTCATAATAAAAGACAAATTTTATTGAGTATTACTGTGGAATAAGCACAGTTCTAGGGATTTTTACATATGAAGCATTATCTTTTTTGATCCTCATAAATTTATGAAATGCATCATCATCTTACAGATATGGAAACAGACATTATTCAGCTAACCATGATAGTACTGAGATTTGAATTCAGAATTATTTGGGGTGACATTCTTAACTACTAAGCAGTGATTGTTGATAAATTATCTCTTAGAGATACTTAACTATATGCCCCAAACATTGTAATCATGCCCCCTGGAGGATCTTATAGACTAGCTTTCCATATGTAACTACTAACATTTAAACACCCATACGAAGTAGGTAATGTAATTTCTATTTAAGATGAGAAAACCAAAGGCATAAGAGTCAGTGATTTCCCAGGGTTGCATAGCTTTATGACTATTGAAAGCAAGATTCAACATTCAAGTCCATCTGGTTCTTTCACACAAGGAAGGCTGCCTTCCTGGATGAGAATCAGGCTCTCACCCAGCAGGCTGTGGCTTTTATTTGAGCAGGACCTGTATATATCAAATACCTGATCTGAAATCGATGTGGATCCAGGCATTTCTGGAATCCATTTAAGTCTGCTGCAAAAATTTCAGAGTCCTGAATATTTCTCTTTCTCTCTCCCTCCCTCTCTCTGATACTCAGTAACAAGAGTTGAGCAGCTCATGTGAGACAGACTTACTATGAAGAGGCCAGTAGTAAATTAAATTCACAGAGTGTGGTTCTGGGGCTGCACTGAGATGGAGGAGGAGAAATATTACTGACTGTTGTTCCCCCAGAACATAGCTAGCAATAGATAGGAAAACAGCAGCCAGAGACGATGTCTGCAAGCAGCCAGCACTGAGAAATGGCAGGCGCTGCTGTTATAGGAAGTAAAGGAAGAGGAATCTGCCAAACTCTTCATTTTCTTGGCCAAAACTCCCCTCAGGGTCTGTCAAGAGAAATGGATCTGAAAAAAGCAGTACGGATCTCACCCCAGCGCCTTAGCCAGTTTCCAGAGGTTTTCAGCATAGCAGGCAGCTGCTCCCCAAATTCAGCTGGGTTTCTCTCCTAGTGGAGCTGCATAAGCATATGAACTCCGCCTGGCCAGCACCTGACGCTCTTGAGTGGCAGCCAAAGCCTTAGGAGTAAAGCAGGTGGGGCGCCTTCCCAATCTAGTGGCCGAGCTAGTTTGAGATGCTTTGCAACACAAAAGGCCAGTTTCAGGAATGAAATTACTTTTTCCTTTCTACCTTTTAAAAGTAGTAACAAACCACTTTGCAGGTGTTGGCTGTTTCACTTGCCTCTTTTCTTTTGCCTCTCATAAAAAGGCTTTAAAAGGCAGAAAGAGGTAGAAACTGGGTACAGGAGTCTGGGGAAGGGAATCTGAAAGACTTTGATTCCCCCAATCCTATCCCACCTCCCAGCTAGCTGGTGTTTGAAATTCCAACACTGACCCGTTAGTCTGGAATCCTCTTTTAAAATGTAGAAGAGAGTAAACAAAGTTATTCCAAAGGTAGTGTTAAATCTTCAGGTGGCAGGCTGGAATCTTGCTGGCTCACCAAGGTCAGGAAATGCCTGCTTAAATCTACCCTTAGGTGGGAAGACTAATCAAAAAGGGAAGGTTTAGGGAAGCAGAACTTCACTAATTTCCCTTTTGTGTGTAGCAAAACAAGGTCCGGCAACTAAATTCCTTATTCTGAGATAT
The DNA here is from genome assembly GCF_902686455.1 of Sciurus vulgaris. Lineage (NCBI taxonomy): Eukaryota > Metazoa > Chordata > Mammalia > Rodentia > Sciuridae > Sciurus > Sciurus vulgaris. Next base: position 81,045,650 of record NC_136472.1, read on the forward strand.
TAATCTCTCTTCCCTTTGTTCGAACTAATAAAGCATTAGAATTCTAATGCCAATATCAAAATCCTGTTGTTTATTACTTTTCTTGGTATTTCAGCATGAATAACTAAAATTTGGAAATGAGAATGGTTTTCATTCCTTCCTGAAATTAATTTTCAAATATGCTAAAGGGCTCTTGTTTTGACCTGCATGGGATGTGCATTTTCTGAAGTCAAGGTGCAGACATTGCTATTCATATACCCATTGATTGATCACCTGATAAGAAGAGCCCAGACATTTTAATTTCCCCTCTCAACTATTGATCTTTGTTGCAATTCTTTTTAATATGGCACTGTTTCCCTGCCCTGTCTGTTGCTACTCAAATCAGATGTTGTGGTCACCATGGTAACCACCGCTCACTCCCTGTTTTTTCATTTATAAAACTTACAGTGCATGGGTTAGAAAAAAATCACAAGATTTTTTTTTTTTTTTTTTTTTTCAGCGCTGGGGATCAAACCCAGCACTCTACCAACTGAGCTATCTTCCCAACCCACAAGATTTTTTTTAAAAAATTCAAATAGTGAACCAAACTAGCTTGAGAAGAAAAGTCATTTCAGTATAAATGTTTTATTTTTAAAATTAGTCTAACAGTGGTTCACTTCATTCTTTGAATATAGCCCTTGCTGCTCTGCCGCTGAGACTTATTTTTAAAAGGAGATGTTTCTTTCTCTTCCTCTCTCCCTCTTCCTCCCTAATCTGTCCCCTTCCCTAACCTCAGGGGAAACAGGGTTTCCTCTCTTCCCTATCCTATGTAGTTATCTGTCCTTGAGCATACACCTACCACAGGAACAAAATAATTCAGACTTTGGCGATGGCACCAGAAGATCTCAGAAATGACTATCTCCCAAATGAATAAGTGAATTAGTACTTTGACAGAACACATGTAATGTAGCCTTTGAATCACCTCTTTAAATAAATAAATAAATAAATAACCCTGTTTCCCCAGATGGACAGAGTCACAAACTCTGGAATAGGAGTCCTCTGTGTTTCTCTTTTGCTAGCAAAGCAATAAAACTTCTTTTTCCTTTTTCTCAAAACCATGTCCTCATTATTGGATTGGCATCAGAGGCAAGAACTCAGCTTTTCATAATATTATTTATAAATGTACTCATCAGGAACAAATTATCACTAGGAAAACAAAACTGAGGGTTGAGTCTGTTTGCTTGGAAATTTAAAGAATTTTTAAGGAGGTATTCAGGGATAAAATAGGATTGTCACCAACATTTCGAGTGAACGGTGCCCTAGGTGGGACTGAAAGCTGTGAGTCTCCAGTCCTTCAGGTTGGATGGTGAGACTACACAAGGTCTGTGTAAACCATGCTCCTGGTATGGGATCGCAATTTTCTACATGAATGTTCCTTCCTTAGCACACAAGAATACTCAGAAAAAAAGTAAAAAACAATATTTTTTACCTTCAAAGCAATACTTAGCTAATTTGTTCTACAATCAGTTACTGAATTTGCTAATCATAGTTCTGAATGACAGGGGAGCATGCTGTAATCTCCTGTGTCTCTGAGCTAAGCAGAGAGGCAGATCATCAGTTGAACCTCCACAAGGATGAGGCCTTTACAATTGTGGATTTATAGATCATCCGGCTTCCTCTCTCTTTCTTTCTCTGTTAAGCACAGGTATTTGGCCACCATTGCCAAGTCAATAATCTGCAAACTGTAGATCTCTAGAGAAAGCCAGTTATTGGAAACTCCAGACGACGTCAGATATGCCTTAATAAGAGTGAGTTGAAGTTTTTATTAGGACGTCTCTTTCTTTCCAGTCATCTTAAAACCACTACCCCTTTTTATTCCTAGCAATAGACAGCAAGGACCCCTGAAGATGAAAACTCTTCCTGACTACAAACGTCTGTCTCATCTAAGACAGGTGTTTTGTCTCTTCCCTGTTACCAACATGGATAGAAGAGAGCTGCAAAATGACTCTCCCATAATGACGAAGTGAACCTTCTAGTTTTAGTGGAGAACTTCTGATTTGCAGGAACCAAGACTTTCCATTTCCTCTGCCCGATGAGGTTGAGATTCTGTGCTGTGTTAACCACACAGTAGCAGTGACTACCACATTCAAACTGAACAGGGTTGTTTTCATTTTCTTAGCCTCTGCAGAGAGTATCTTACACAAGATGACCAACAAATCCATCTGGTTAACACTGCTTGGGGACAGATTTTGAGAATGATGCTGATTAACAAGCCATACAGGACCCTTTTAACAGATGAGGGACTTAGGGTTCTGGGGATTGTCCTACGTAAAGGCAACTGACAGTTGAGGTAGGATGGAAGGAACAAAACAATAAGTTAAAAGGTGACATAAAGGAAAGACAAGAATCAGATATTTTCCTGAAGTTCCATGTACTTTTCCAGGTCTGTAACTCCCTAAATCAGTCAGTCTCTTTCAGGTCTGTTATATCTTAATTCCTGGGAAATCTGTAAATCTACCTGTGCACTATTAATTAACCCCCCAATAAACAGATTAAACCAAAAGAGATAAAATATCTTGAGGAATGTATAATTTGGGGAACTTTCCAGTGCTATCTGTTGATCAGGTAACAAAGACCACATCAGCCTGAGGATCCTAAAACTGATCAAACCCCTAGAAATCATTTTGAGATCAGCAGACTGATACCAGTCCTATATTCCTTCCCATACCCACCCCTTCCAAGTTTCCTTTAAAAGAAAAGCTGGGCACCCTAAAACCATATCTCTCACTCTTGAGATGTCTCTCACTCTCCCTTGAGTGCATAGGCCTTGCTTTACCCCTAACGCAGCATTTATCTCTTGAAATAACTCTCATTCTTTTTTTTTTTTTTTTGGGTACTGAGGATTGAACCCAGGGGTGCTTAACCACTGAGTCACATCCCCAGCCCTTTTTAAAATATTTTATTTAGAGACAGGGTCTCGCTGAGTTGCTAAGTGCCTCACTAAGTTGCTGAGGCTGGCTTTGAACTTGTGATCCTCCTGCCTCAGCCTCCTGAGGTGCTAGAATTACAGGTGTGCAGTACCATGCCTAGCATGCCCTCATTCTTTCTTAAATATATTTCTACGTTCCTAAATAAACCTCTGTCTGATGGGCACTTGCTGAAATTCTTTTCTGTCCCATAAGCCTAGAACCCACTGGTTGTGAGTCGAGTTCCCCCTTCTCTTGGGGAACTCCTTGGATCCTTCTTTGGAAACACCTGTTCTGCTATGACATCATGATTGGCATTCACAGCCACCATCAGCTGGCTTCTCTCCACACTCCACTCTCCACCACCCCGGGTTAAAATGGTGTGCATGGATGAGATCTGAGAGAAACTCAGTGGAAACAAATGGATCCCTTTGGACTGAGGGGTGCCAACATCTGGAAGGCTTGGACCATCCATGTCACCTTGCTCCCTTTGCTCCCCTGCTGACTGTTTTTTCCTTCTCAGAAATGCTCATGATTTATTTGTGGCGTTTCTAAAACTCTCTGCTTCCTTTCTGAATTGAAAGCCTTTCCAGTTCTATATTTCATGCCAAAAAACATAGATATGGAGTGGGGAATCAAGCGTAAAACTATCAGATTCATGATTTGATTTAAAGCCTAAGATTGGGGAGTAGAGAGATTTGGTTCAAGTCCCACCTGGGTCAAATCCAGCAGGGTGATTTTAGTCAAATTACTTACTCTTATCTTTCAAACTGTGTGTTTAATGAGCTCAAACAAAAGGAAATGCTCTGTGAAGTTAAAAATTTAGTCCAAATATCAGATGCCACAAAGCTATTATATAGCGGAGGCATACTATAAATTTGAGAATGTTTCAGACAAATTCATGGAGTTTAAGAGAGCATAACATCTTTGGTTAATGGTATCACAGTCCTAAAGATCTAAATTAGAAACTTCAGCCTCAATTCCACATTTAATCAGACATTACATTCTACCTCCAAAATGGCTTCTCTGGCTGAATTTTCCTTCTTGTTGCCGCTGCCACAGCAGGAATGCAGGCTCTATCCAAACTTGTTTCCTCCCTTATGAGCCTTCCCTCAATGCATTTGCCACAACAGCAGCCAGGGGAGTTTTCCAAAAAGATGCATCTGTTCTTGTCTCTCCTTTGTCAAAATTCTTTGCTGACCTCCCATTCACTACAGTATCAAGCCCATGTTATTGGGGAAGCACAGAACTCTGAAAATTTTGCTCTTTTAACCCTCCTTTGGGAAACATGTTGAGTTTGCATAGATAGCTCTTTCTTAGCCTACTCACTCCATTCATTCTTCTAAAACACACTCCAAAACTGCTGGCTCTGGAAGTACTTCTGAACTTCACAGTTTGAGTGAATGGCCACCTCATTATTCCCATAGTACTCCACATGTGCTGCTTATTCCAGCATGTCTCAGAGTACTCTAATATTTTGGAGCCTTATTTAGCTGAAGATACCACTAGTATGACCCAGGATAGCATTTCTCATGGCCTAGATTCAAAAAATCATGAAGGACTCAGCATAGATCCTTGAACACATACGAATAGCTCTGGGGCAAGGCCCTACACTACTTTGAGCAACATCATGAAAGCAACACCTTGGGTTTAGATTAGAATTGCAAGGTCCTTCTCCATGAAATGGGTTCAGTTCGTAGAATCCATTGGTTCTTATACTTCAACTTAAAACTGAACAGGGACTTCACAGTCCTTATGCCCATGTTTGCAAAATAGTACTATATAGTTGCCCTGCCCAGGAATAAATTAAGGTCAGTAGAATATGGTTGGTTTGTTTCTTCTTGCCTTCTACAACACAGGCATGATTATAAACATCTGTTACTTCCAGATAGGTAACTTCCAGACTATTCAACTATGAAGATCTCTTATAAATTATTTTAGACAACAAGGGGTCAGGAATAGTTCCACCCAGAAGAAATATGTGTAAGTGTGTAAAGCATATTTTTCTTGTGAATCAACTGCTTAACAAGTTAGAAAGCTTAAATTCTCCTGATGTTTTAAAAATCATTGTCACTAAAGGAGAATATCATAAATTATTCTGTAAAAGATTCTAAGTACAATGTTTAAAGTTGGAAAAGTTTTATTCAGATCCAAGGGACTTTCAAATTAAAAAAAAAAAGTGGAGTTAAAAAAACATATTTCAAACTATAATAAATTGTGTGGGACAATCCAGTACTGAAAAAAAGAAACACCCAAGACTACCAAAGTTAATCATGGCTACTCATAGGGATCACTACTCTTCCTTAGCTCTTGAGATGAGGCAAATATATCCTGGGGTCTGGAGATAGCGCACCTGTGGAGAACATGCCACAGTGTATCACATCATTTTACATGAAGTTCTCCAAATTATACCTTATGGTCTTCACTAACCCCTGTGAACTGAAAAATATGGGATCACAGTTTTCAGGGTTGCTGATAAAGAGAAACCCAGCAGAAGTGGGGTGCACCCAGGGCTTCAGCCTTTCTTCCAGGCAAGGTTGAATTGTCAGCCTTTGTGTGCCTTAATAATTGCATGTTTTACCATGATGCTGAATTGCCTATTTGTACACAGATTCATTTTATGCTAAATGAATGTATGAGCATTCAAATTATCTTCCTTTAAGAAGAGAGTGCATGATACCTTCTATATCAGATGTCAGGCATCAGATGAGAAACAAAGCAACTTGAACAAGAAAATTAAATTGCTTCATAGAAGAACAAAAAATAAAATAAAAAACTATTGTATAAATTGTAGAAACACTATGAGTGTACTGGGGGGCAGAATCAGAAAGACAAAAAATAGAACAAAATAATTAATATACATTACTACTAAAGATCAATTGCTATCAGGATTTTAAATCATTTCCTTCTAGGTGTTTTCATTTTTCCTTTCATTTCCTTTTCTTTTCTTCCTTTTTGTACTGGGGATTGAACCCAGGGATGCCAATGAGCTACATCCCCAGACCTTTTTTATTTTGAGACAGGGCCTCGCTGAGTTGCTGAGGCTGACCTGGAACTTGCAATCTTCTTGCCTCAGCCTCCCAAATTGCTGGGTTACAGGTATGTGCCATCATGCCCCACTGTAGTTAATTTTCTACAACATTTTTTAAAAACTAAATTGAGGTCACACTACATGTAAAATTTTTGCACTTTACTATTTCATTTGCTATAGCTGCACACACTTTACCATCTGTTAATAACTCAATGTAAGCTCAATTCTTCACTGAATTGATGTATGCTGTATATTACATAACCATTTCTCATTGTTGAAATTAATTATAAAATATTTTAAATTTGAAAACATACTTAAGTTATGGTATATATGATTGTGGGGACCAGAATATGCTATCCCCAAATATGAAGGTTTGATGAGTGGAAGAAATCAATCCAGGAAAGATCTCTGTCATCTGTTTGCCTAAAAGCAGGACATAGATATCAGTAGACAAAAGCACTTTACCTCCCCTTCTTTCTACCAGGGAGAACAAAGGTCAACCACAGATGGCAGCTTTGAACCCTCATTAGCTTGGAGATGGTACAGAGGGTTATATATTAACTAGCTCTACTAACTAGTCTTTATGTGCCACTTATTTTTCTTCCCCACATTTCTTTCTGTACCTGAAGAGACTCAAGGTCTAAAAATTTACTGTTCTTTGGTGAAGATGCTATAGAACCTGAAAAGGTCAAAGCTACTCTGTTGAAAACTGCTTGTTCATTTGGTGTCTCCCATGTATATATGAAATATATGTGTTGATTCAATTTTGTTTGTTTTCTTCTTGTCCATTCAACTAAGAACCTTCCCCTAAGTGATAGTCCCAAATAATTCAGATGACTAAACAACAAGAGTCATAAACATCTAAATAATTGTCATTTCATTATAGGCTGGTGGTTATGACTTTATTCTCTGGGGTTAGTTTACTCACTGGCTTCACATGATGGTTGTGGCCTCATGACTTATGTAATTTCCCTACCTCTGGTTTCTTACTGTTAAAAAATAAGATCCATACTACCGGAAAGGAACATCATTAAGTTAATCCAAAAGCTTTAGTCCAGAATTTGCCACACAATAGTCACACAATAGTCAAGAAATCTTAGCTTCCTAAGAGCAGTTATTGATGATATTGCACTGTTATTGTTATTTTATGATATTAGTAATTATTGTTATTAATAATTCAACTTTGTTGGGCTGCAACAGCATTGTGAGAAGAGACCAATGACATGTTATTTAGATCTACATCCAATTTAGATCTATTTGGTACTTTTAAAGCACATGTACTTATTGAGAAAGCCATTTTAAATTTTGGGATTTAACCTCTGAAGGCATGTAGAAGAAGCTCTTCGCAGGAAAAGAATCCAGCTGTGGACTGGAGAAGAAGTCATTGTTTACTTAAAACATGCAATCCCAAGGGTGGTAGGAAGCCAAAGGGTAATTTTGTGTAATGTCTCTCCTCTCATTCCAACTAGATGCCAGGTCCATGACCTCAGAGCGTTCCTGAATATCTCTCATGTTCGGAGCTTATTACCCACAAGGTAGCTCTTACACGTAGAGATTCAATTTTATGTTGAAACTAAAGACATCTCTCTAAAACTTTAACATACTGATAATGAACTCAAAGATCACCCCCAAACTAAATTTCAATTAAAACTAACATCGAATTTTCCATATAATGAAATGATGGGGATCATACCTTCAAATAGATTTATTTTGTAGTTTAAAAGAGATTGGTGAGAGACCAAAGGCCATAAAACCAAGAATTCATTACTCAGACTGTGATAAATTGAGAAGATTTATGTGTTCATTATCATGTGTGCCTCCCTGCAAATTGAATAATCTAAAATAAAAGGAAAGTTTAATGATTCTTTTCTCAGGAAAAAGATGTGTAAAGCTGTAATTCTAAAAAGACTTCCATAAAGTTCAGATACAACTCAGTTTCAGGCTTTGACTGAGAAGAACATGGAAGGACAACATTAGGACAAGTTTTATCTGGGTCAGGAAGTTTGAAGCTCATTTTCTGAGGGTATCCACTACTCTGTGACTGAACTATATTCTGTACTCAAGTGAACTTTAACAAGTATTTAGAAATGGACTCAAATAGCCACCCTGGGAAACAAGAGGCTCTGATAGTTACTAATAAAGCCACTAATAGAACTTAATAAAATCGATCATTTCAATACTTTAAATAATCTCTCTCTGGATTTGTATCAGCCATCAGGTGTGTTTCACTGTCATGTCATTGGAAAAGCAAGGTTTTTTTTTTTTTTTTAAATATAAATATTACCCAAATGTGTTTGCTATTTTTTATCTGCAGTCTATATCACAGAAACTGGAGGGTAGCTGGTACTCCTAAGTGCTCAGGAGTTCAAATGAGTGTGTTAGTCAATTTTTTGTCTCTGTGACCAAAATATCTGACAAGAACAAAACTTAGAGGAAGGGAACACGTATTTTGGCTCACAGTGTCAGAGGTCTCAGTTCATAGACAACTGCCTCTGTCTCTGGGCCCAAGATGAAGCAGAACATTATGGCCAAAGGTTATGGTGGAGGAAAGCTGCTTACCTCATGGCAGCCAGGAAGGGGAGAGGGAGCCACAAGGAAGAAGAGCCCTTCCAGACCATGCCCCCATTGACCCACCTCCCCTAATGACCCACTTCCTCCAGCCATATTCCACCTGCCTACAACTACCACCCAGTCAGTTCATTCAAATTAGGATGGAGCAGGATCTTTCAAATTGTAAATTACAACCCCAAAGAAAATTGTGATATTGATTTTTAATAATGTGATCAATATTTCTCTTTTTTCTGTTTTTATTTATTTGTTTATTTATTTATCTATTTTTTTGTGCTGGGGATTGAACCCAGGGCTTGCTAAGCATATGACTTACAACTGAGCAACACCAACTGCAATATTTTTCTTAAAAGAAGAAAAGAAAATATCAGAGGGTACTGCACATCCTAAGAGTATCATCTCATATGTTTTTATGTCAATTGTTTAATTGCATATACAAATGTATATGTATTTACATATATATATATACACACATTAATATATTTTTTTCATAGTTATCACACACACGCATGTGCATAGACACACACAGGGCACCCATACAGGGTGCATGCAACGTGGCCTAGATAGATATTAACTCTTACTCACTTCCATGATTTGCTCACCGTGTCTCCTTTGTGTAGGGTTCAAACTATATTGATGTAAGTAGCAGTATTACACATGTGTGTCCCCAGTTTTGGAGCAAATGTATTTCTTTTTGTAAACAAGTGTTTCCAAGAAATGTTTGATTTCAGTAGTGGCCATCTGGAGAGGGGTAGGCAGGATAGAAGGTAAGGGCACCAAAACCATACCACAAAAATCCTTTCTTTGGATATTTAAGGTAAATCACTTACAATTTCATAGGCATTTATTTTCAAATGCAACCAAGAGATACTGACAGTTAACTACTGAATAACTTACTAAGGATTATTAATCTTAGATTCAAATTAGTGTGCTATTAGAGGTCATTAAGGATTTTAACTTAGTGTTATATTAGAAGGTTAGGTGCTATATAGCACTTAACTATGTAGTGAGATATTTAAAAAAAATTTTCCATTCTCAGTGTTTTCTTGAGTTGATCATGGTTGTCAAATACTACTATTCTTGTTTTTAATTATAATATTAGTTTAGGTTTACTACTATTATTTTTTCTATTGTAAATAATTTTGTTAGCGTCTTTTTTTTTTGGACTGGGTATTGAACCCTGGAACACTTAACCACTGAGTCACATTCCCAGCCCTTTTAAATATTTTTTTAATTTAGAGAAAGGGTCTCCCTGAGTTTCTTAGGGTCTCACTAATTTGCTGAGGCTGGTTTTGAACTCATGATCCTCCTGCCTCAGCCTTCAGAGCCTCTGGAATTACGGGCATGCTTTACCATGCCCTGCTGTTAGCTTTTAATGATAGATAAATTTTATTGACTGTATATTGATGTAATATTTTGTGATAATTAGGTTTCAAAACATTATGGGCATCCAAAGAAAAATCATCAGTATTCATATTACTAAAGCATATGCAAACATAATTCTTCCCACACCTATAATTCGCTTTTGTGATCTTATTGCTAATAGCCAGGGATTTTGTTTGCCATTGGAACTTGAGAGTGATTTGGGGTAAGTAAAACACAAGGATGTTTTATCTTTCTGTTTTTAGTCAGCTTTTTTTGCTGCTGTGACTAAAAGATCTGATCAACACAACTGTAAAGGAGGAAAGGTTTGTTTGAGGGCTCATGGTTTCAGAGGTCTTAGTCCATAGAAGGCCAGCTCCATTCCTCAGGGCTTGAGGTGAGGCATGCTCATCATGGCAGAAGAGCATGGCAGAAGGAAGCAGCTCACATCATTAGGAAGCAGAGTGACTCCACTTTCCAGATACAAAGTATATACTCCATAGCCATGCCCCAATTCCCACCTCCTCTAGCCACATCCTACCACTTCAATTAATCCCATTAGGGATTAATTCACTGATTAATCCCTTAATGGGTTAAGACTCTTACTACCCAATTATTTCTCCTCCGAACCTTCTTACATTGTCTCACACGTGAGCTTTTGGGGGACACCTCACATCCAAACCATAACACCTTCATAAGTGAACTGCAATCTAAAAAGTTTTAAACTCACTTATTTTACAGATGAAGAGTCTGAGATCCAGGGAGATGACCTAACTAATTAAGACTAGCAACTGGATTGGGGATATAGCTCAAGGCCCTGGGTTCAATCCCCAGCACTGAAAAAAAAAATAGAATAGTACTTGGACAATAACCCAGAGTTCCAGATTCCCTCTCTGCTCCCAATTCATACTGACTATAGTCACATTCCAGAACACAAACCTGACCCAGAGAAAAGGCTTTATAAATTTGTGCTTAGTTACTTACTTTAGTTACTACTGAGTTGAATAATATAAAAGTACAGATTTACTATATCAAAAGCTGTCAAATATTGGCATTTTCATGTGGTTCAATCAAAGGAGTTTTATTTTAATAGCTCCTTCCTATGTGACTGTGAGATCTTGATTTCCACATCCAAGAGTATAGTGTATTTGTTAAGAGTGTAGACATGAATCATATCACCCAGGTTCAAGTTCCAGTTCTTACCCTGACTGGTCACCTGTCCCTCAGCAGATAGATTACTTAACATTTGTCTCTCAGTATCTTCAGAGAGAAATGTGTATAAAAATGTTTGCTTTTACTATTAGATTTACTCCTAGAACTCAACATATTTGCTCATTATCCAGGTGGCTGACCTAGGGCTTTATGTACCTGTTCTGAAAGGTGTTTTTCAGGCAAGGGAAGTCTTCTGTAGAGACAGAGATTTTGGAATCTCTTTGCTTAGAAAGATTGACTATTTATTTGTTAGAATAGACTGGCATTTGGCTTCAGAGTTTCCAATGGTTGTCTCAAAGATCCTTCTTCATTCTGCAGACAGCACTGGTTAATAAATAAAATAGGCCAAAAAACCCTAGCCATGGAAATCAACTGTGTATACAATATGTTGATGTTTTTATTTCATCTTATTGAAAATGTGGTCACTCCCTAAAGTGCCTGTTTATTCTTTAAAGTATTGCCCTAAAGAACAAGCAAAAGAGGAAAAAGCATCAACATTTGAAGAATCCAGCTTTGTTTAGTCCATGATGTACGGAGAAGATGCCAACTTAAGGGTGAATCAGAGTGCAGCAAAGTGATGGCAATGCAACCTGATGCTGGCTAATTACTTTTCTATAGATGGCGATGTTTAATTTCTGAGCATCTGTGCATGACAGGAGTTGAGGCACCGTGGGTGGTATAATGCTAAGACATATACATAATGCAAAAGGCAAAAGAGCCCATCTATAAGCATCATTTTATTAGGTGAAATAAAATACAAGTACAAAAATCTCATTTTCTAATTAAGTGATGGCCCACACTGTGAGACTCAAAAAACCACATCTGCTTGGATGAAAGCAAACAAATTAGGCTTGGAAACTGCCTCTTCAGAGCAAGAGGGCTTAGAAGAGAGTTAACAGTGATTCTGGGAAGATTCTTTACCTTACAGATTTTGAGTATGGAACTGGAATAAAGTTAATATGTGTTTTTATCAAATGAATGATTACAGTATGATTTTTCATTATATTTCCACAGTTTCCTAATGACAACACACATTTGTATAAAGAAAAAGTAGATGAGAAGAATAAAATCAATTAGACAAAAAAAGAGGGTACACCGAGAAATGAACTTTAATATTGATTGCTTCCATGTTTTTAAAACCATGTTTTGATTAATGGAATAAATTTTCCTCCTCTCTTAGATCTATACTTTCTCTTTCTTTCTTCTGTGCTTCAAGACATTTTCCACTTAAGATGCACCTCAGGTGTCACTGTGTTCAGTGGCAAGGCACAAAAGTGATTAATCTCAGGGAACACAGATTGGAAAAGCAGAGGCCCGACAGCAAGCAGGACTACATGTTTTGTCCGTGGTTAACTCTAGGTAATTGTTTAGTGAACAGTGAATAAAACAATGAGTGGATTAATAATTAAATTTGTGTCTAGGATTAAAAGGTTCTTCCACTCAGTACTACTTTGACCTTGAGGTTTCAAGCAACATTTTGATCTCTTCATCTAACATCCAGCAATTTATTGAGTACTTTCTTCACATATGATATTGTTTCAAGTTTTTGTTGTACAATAATTTACAAAGACACAAAAATTCCTGTCCTTGTGAGATAGTATAGTGGCTACACTCAGTACTCATGGGCTCTGATCCCATGACAGTTGTGCAATCTCAATATAGAGGATGACTAATTGTCTTCCATGAAATCTTGGTTCTCTTGACTCTTGGAATCAAGGAGTCAAGGAGTCAGTGTTTTTTCCCTGGCTGTGCCACCTAATCCGTCAGATCATCAGTTTTACCATTTGTAAAAGTAGAACAGCAATGTGTGCTCTCTTTACCTTACAGGATTATGAAGAATGAGTTAATCAGATTAGATGCGGCCTACTGGATTTGACTTTCAGTTGTTTCAGTCACTAGTGTGATCATCTTGGTCTCCATCCCTTACCTTCTTTACGTAGAAAGAAAATAATAGTAGAACTGATGTGTGAATCAGTTTGGGCTTCTATAACAAAATCCATAGACTGGGAGGCTTCAACAACAGACATTTATTTTCTCACAGTTCTGGGGGCTGGACATCTGTAATCACTTGTCAGCATGGTTGGGTTCTGGTGAAGGTTTACTTCATGACTTGCAGATAGCTGCTTCTTGGTGTGCCGTCACATGACAGAGAGTGAGTGTCCAGAAGGGAGAAAGCTCTCTCGTGGCACTAATCCCATCCTGAAGCCCCACCACCACAACCTCATCCAGATTTAATTAGTTCCTAAAGGCTCCAAATACTATCACATTGGGTGTTAGGACTTCAACATTTGAATTTGGCGTTGGAGGGGCACATTTGAGTTCATAGCATGACTTCATAGGGCTGTAAAGAGGATTATGTACATGAATTTGTTCAAGGCACTTCAAGGAGTGCCTGGTACTTGATAAGTTCTCAAAAAATGTTATTTTTATTTATATAACAAAGTAAATAAAGAGTTTAGCCATTTAATTTATAAAGAAGACTCTCTATAATACTATTTATAGAAAATTTCTGTAAGTTAAATTCAGAAATTTAAGTTCTGGTGTTTTATGTAAAAACATTCTTAATATATCAACAGAACTGATTAAGCATTGAGTCAAGGAGCCTTGCAAAGTCTTCCTCTTTAGTCCTCTGATTCTTACAATCCTGCTTTGAGAACTAGTTGGCTCATCTCTGGGAAATTTTTCTTCTTTCCAAAGCATACTGAATCTCATCCACATTTGTTCCACTTTCTGTGTTAGTGATGTGGACCCAGAAGAATAGGAGAAAATGCAAGGCCACTTCTCAACCATAGAAGGCCAAAGTTATTGACAACCGTTATATTCTTTGCCAACACTATGCTCAGGGAATCCTTCATTTGGAAGGGTTACCCGGGGATCAACTAGCCAACTTGCATCTGATATAGTGGTCTCCTGGAAAAAACAAACAAACAAAAAATCCCTGTTCTCATAATTACAAGGATATATCATTGTAAAATAAGTCCTTTTGTTTTTGAACAGTTTCATAAATGAGAAAATTCCTTGCTGCAATGTCTCCCATTGGTTCTAGTTATACCTTCTGTATCTTAGTGTTGAACACTTTTTTAAGTTTCTGAAAGGTTCATTGAACTGGTGTTCCAGGTGCTTTTCTGGACTTACGGTTTTCCTGTCTTCTCCAGTTATTCTCCTGGTGATGCTGCCGTATAGAATCTTCTCTTTTTTCTTCTTCACTACCTTATCTGTCCCCCTTTGCTCTTCTCCCTCTACTTTGAGCTTTATGTTCAGAGCCCCAAGAGAGAAATAATGAAGGTAAGGAGAGGATGATATTAGGAAGCTTATGACAAATGGTTAGCAATGAGGTCTGTTCCCTTCTTCCTGGTCCTTCTATGAAAGAGGAGTTCAATTTAAGTTCAGATTCCAAAGGAACTGTGCTTTCCATCACAAGTTGTATACTGCTGCTCTTTAAATCCAACTAGTTACCCTTACAAAATGTTTACCAAAACTCACTTTAGAAACTGCTTACTGACTACAGTAGTGCTATAACTTACTGACTTAATCTGCCTGGGGAGGATGATATCATGTTCAATATGCAGCCAGATTTTTCTCTTACATTTAAAAGAGGGCAGGCTTATCTTTGGAGGATGTTCTCTAAAGTACATACTAATCACACGCAGGCTACTGGCATTTTTGTCCACATGAAATGTAGCTGTCTATGACAACACAATTGGACTTGATGTGCTTTGCTAAATTCATTAGGAAGAAGAGCTTTGAAATTATTCGAACTTATTTCCTCTGCCTTAACAGCAGGGGGTTCAGTCAAACTGGGAAACTATGTTTTGCATGTAGAGGCACAGAATTCTGAGTTATCAGTTATCACTACCCTTGTCATTCTCTTCCTCATCTAAAATTTGCTCACCCTAGAGGCTCTCCATTCACCAAAATGCTTGGGTAGCAGGTCCTAATTATCAAGTATAATAAAATATAAAGCTGCTCCCCCGCCCTTTACGCTGCAGTCATTTCCCCTCCTCCCAACTTCTTGTCAGTCTGTGAACATCCTAGCTAGCTATTGGTTCATCAGTCAGCTTGCAAGTATCCTTCTCCAGTATTGGCCCCGTTAGCCTGCAGAATTCGACTGCTTAAGGATAGCTCCCCACCATTGTTTCATTCTCTCTCTCTCTCCTCCTCGCTTTCATGCTCTCTCCTGAGGCCTGGCTTTTCACTCTCTCTCTTGCATGTGCTCTCTTTCTCTCTCTCTCTTTTCCTCTCATTTTCTCTCTAACCCTCCTGGGAGACACTCTGTTTGCTTAATAAGCTCTCTAATGTGAGTTTCCGTGTCCGGAGTGGTTTCTGGGTTCTTAAACCAACTCTTGTCAAACCTGTTTCCAAAATGCCTGTTGGGTTCACCACCTTCTCTCTAGCTGCACTAAAATGGGTCCTCATTGTCTTCTGCCCGAACCATTATAGTAACTTTCTTGTTAAAACAAAAATCTGTCCATCCTTATTGCTATCGGAGTGGACTTTCAGTCAATAAACACTGCTCAAAATCCTTTAAAAGTTTCTTGCTATGGACAGCAGTCAGCTCCAAAGTGCCAGGTGGTCAGCACAGCTCAGGGAATATACAAGATAGTTCACGTGCTAAAGAAAAAGAACTTTTATTTATTTATTTTTCCTCTTAATGATAAGAAATCCAGCCTTGCTATATTCAACATGTAGATTGCTGCTGGTGCATTCACCTGGTCTTCTGTCAGTTCTCTTCTGTTGAAGGATTGGAGGTATCTTGAAAAAAGAGAGATAGTCACAAAACAGAAGGGCTGGAGTAGGCCTCCCTTGGAGTTGGCAAGCCCAGTTAAGAGGATTTGGAATGTTTACAGTGTTTTGCAAGGGGCTGAAAGTGAATATAAGAATATTTTGTACTACATAGATATTGGTTGTATTGTGTCAAAGTACTTAACATTATTATTAAAATCTAATAATAATTGTGCATTTTTATTTTTCATAAGTGTCCATATTTTGCTGATTTTTTTCTTTGGATAAGTTATTACCAGAAACAAGCTACCTAGTGGATAATTAAGAAGAACATTAAACACATTCAAGATATATAAATAAAAATATCAACTTGATCTTTTAATCAAATATTTGCAAAATCGATTTCCAGTGAATTATAGATATAAATTGAAATGTAAAACAATAAAGTTTTGAAATATAATATGATGTTAATACAGGTAAACTGCTTCAGAACAGGATACAAAATCTATTAACCACAAAGAAAAGGGTTGATAAATTTGATTATATTAGAATTAGTAATTTTTCTGTTTCTCAAAATTTATCAACTGAAAAGCTAAAGGGCTTATAACAACATGCAACCAACAAAGAACTGACCCAGAATATGCAAAGAACTCTTACAATTAGTAAGAAAAAACAACCCAATAGGAAAATGGCCCAGAGATCTAACAAGCAAGTCCCAATGGAGGACATTCAAATAAATGACAGATATGTGAAAATTTAAGTTTAGTCTCAACCTCAGCTATTATTAGGGAAATGCAAATGACAACAAAATTCAGCTTCCCCAGAAGGTGGAGTGGACATATTTGTCCCCATTCCTTCCTATAATTACAACTAAAGTCCTTCAATGTTACATATGAGAAGGACATGAGAAGAGTCTGAAAGGTAGAGAGAAGCAGCAGACTGGCAGGAGATCACCGGGTCCACGTTGGTGCTCACTTCCCTGAGTTCTCAAGTATTGGTAAGGATGTAGAGCCCATATGGGAGTGCAAATTCACCTTCACTTTGGAAAACTATTTAGCACTAGCTCCTACATCTAAATTAATACATACTCTACAACCCAGCAATTTTACTTCTACATATATA
The DNA here is from genome assembly GCF_902686455.1 of Sciurus vulgaris. Lineage (NCBI taxonomy): Eukaryota > Metazoa > Chordata > Mammalia > Rodentia > Sciuridae > Sciurus > Sciurus vulgaris. The sequence continues at coordinate 81,062,591 of NC_136472.1, forward strand.
TTTGTTCCAAAATACATGTAAAAAAAATATTACTAGTAGTATTATTCATAATAGTCAAGTACCAGAAGTAACTTAACTGTCCATTAGCAATAGAATGGAAGCATGAAATGCGCTATTGCACATGATAGAATACTACACAGTACTAAAAATGAATGAATTGCAGCTATATATAACGATATGGATGATTCTTGCAAATATCAAGCTGGGTATAAGAAGGTAAAGTACAAATCAGAGAAAAAGTAATCAAATTTTTTTTGGAAGTTAGAATAGTGCTTACCTCTGGGAAAGTAGCAAGAGTAATTACTGGGAAGCACTGGTATTGTTTTATCGACTAATCTGAGTGGATTACATGGGTTTCACAAACTGTTTCATCTATGATTTGTTCCCTTTCCTGTCTATAGGTTATACTTCAATGAACATTTTATAAAAAAGAGTAGAAATAAATACACCTTTTTCCATCATGGTACAAAGTAAAAGGGATTGAACCCAGGAGTGCTTAACCAGTCCCCTGCCCTTTTTTATATTTTATTTGGAGACAGGATCTCATTGAGTTGCTTAGCGCTTTGCTAAGTTGCTGACATGGGTTTTGAAATCAAGATCCTCCTGCCTCAGCCTCCTGAGCCACTGGTATAACAGGCATGTGCCACCCTGCCTGGCTGGTAACTGCTCTTTGAAAGTACTCATGCCACTGAGGGAGTATTCTTCAAACAAGAGTTTGCCAATTTTTATCACTGTTTGTTTTTGCTGCTCCAAATGATCTGTGTTTTATCTTTCTGCATACTAAAGCAAAAATGGGGAACAGAATTTTTATATTGTTCAAAAATATTCTTAATGAGATGTTTCAGTGAATTTTGAACTATTATTAAAAATGCCACTGTGAAAACTCTTGTTTTAATTCTTTATGATATACTGATTTGAGTGATTCTTAATTTTAGAAAATAATAATAGCCATGATAACTAATACTTATTGGCTACTTTTTATGTACCAAGCACTTTTTTATCAAAATGTTTTCCACATATTAAATCATTGGATTCTCACAATGATCTGTCAAGTAGCCAAAAGCTTAAGATTTGAACGCCAGTGCTTATCATGATTTAGTCCCTTTAATCCTATTTAGACTCACCCCTCACAAGTCTCAGACTCAAAATTTAGGATCCTTGTGGTTTCCAGAACTCATCACAGTTTTAGGTATCTGGATCTTCCTTCAATGATGCCCCTGACAAAGGTCTTCCCTTTCTTACTCTACCAGGAAAACTCTATTCATCATGTATGCTTCCAGTTATACTGTATCTCCTCTGAGATGCTTTCCCTGACACCTCAGGCAGATGAGCCAGGGCCCTTTCCTCTGAACTCACACTGTACTTTAGATGTTCGTCAAGAATATTGTCATTCACATTGCATGTGCGTTTTAAGGACTGGGTTATAAGAATTGTATACTGGAAATTTGCTAAGAGAGTAGACTTTTGGTATTTTTACCATATATAAATACATGCATGCACATGCACTGAGTCTTTGTGAAATAATGGATATGTTAATTTGATTGAATATAATAATCATTTCATGATTTTTGTCTACGTATATCAAAACATCATGTTGTTCTCTTTAAATGTACATAATTTAAACTTTTATTTTTGAACTGGAAACTGACCCAGGGGAACTTTACCACTGAGAGACATCCCCAACCCTCTTTTATTTCTTATTTTAAGACACAATCTCACTAAATTGCTGAGGGTCCCATTAAGTTACTGAAGCTGACCTCTAACTTGTGATCCTCCTGCCTTAGCTTTGTGAATCACTGGGATTACAGGCATGTGCCACTGTGCTCAGCTAAACATTAAAAAAAAAAAAAAAAAAAAAAAAAAAAAGGAAAAGTAAAGAAAAATAAGTAGTTTTCTAAGGGGGAAAAAAAAATCTGGGGAAAAATTACTTCTTGGAAGATGGGGAACTTCGTCTTCCAAAGACTCTTATCATTTGTGTTAGTGCAAGGAAGATGCTACCAAGAATCAGGAAGCTTTGCCTCAGCCCCCAGCTCCTCATTAGCTGGCTCTGTGGCCTTTCACAAGTCACTCTCCTGTGGCTCTTTATCTCCTCTTCCAAAGGTGATGAACGATCGATCTCAACTCCAATTCCTTCTAGGTTTAAAATTATGTACTTACTTTTGGTAAAGTACTTACTGGGCAAATACTGCCTTTGGAGTCTTGCCAAAATCCCTTTCATCCTGGTCCTGATTTAAACAAAAATTACTGTCCATAATGCCATTTTTATAGTAAAATTAGAATTACTATTTTTCCTCTTAGGGATTCAAGTTCTTTCATTATCTGGTCCTAATCTACCATTGGTCCATTAAGTTTGATTAAATTTAACATACATTTGTGCTGTTGAACACCCAGAAGTTAAAGTAAATGAATGTCTCCATCACTGCCTTAAAGTGCCATATTATTATTGAGAAAGATAAGACATAAACACTAATAAAGCAAAATACGACTTTGTGGGTTTCTTTGACTATAAGTCCAATGTTAGTCAATAATTCTATTATTTAGTACATTAATAATAAAAATAATAGATCCAGCCAACTAAGGTTGAGGTAATAATCTCTTTAGGCCAGATCACAAGTAGGTCCTTTGTTTAATTCTATAATTCATGTTTTAAAAGTAAGCTTGACTGAAAGGAGGTGATTTTATCCATTTGCTAGTAAGAAATAATTCATAATCTTCTAAACTAGAAAACTCTAATACTTTTGTCTCTTCACTTTTCCTGACCTCTGCAGCAACCATTTCTCCAAATCTTGTCTGTTCGACTGCATACTTATCTCTCTAATGCATTATCTTCTCTCTACCCTAAGTAGCCTATTTGATATTCTATCTCTTTTTCCCACCCCCTGCCTTTTTTTGTTTGTTTGTTTTTGGTCTAAACTATGGAGATAGTTTCTGTCTTTTTAATTGTCTCCAATTTTATTTCCCTAGTTCAGATCAGATCAGGTTAATTCTCTGCATAAAACTGTCCATTGTTTCTCAATGCTCTCATGATAAAGCCAAGACTCTTTAGTCTGGCAAAGTTCTTCATGATCTTGATCTCACCTTTCTTTCCCATTTCATTTCTCTCTCCTTTTTTCCCACTCCTGTCTTTAACCCTACAGATACCCGAAGTCCTGAACATGCCACATTTTTTCAATACTTGGAATTTTTTCCATGTTCTACCTTCTGCCTCCCTGGGAGTCCCCAATTCCAAGATTCTTCACCTAACTCCTACTTTTTTATCCTAATCATTTTTTTCTACCACTTGCTCTTCCACTACTGAGTGGTACCTTTGTGTATATACACAGTACATGTGTGTGCAGAAGTGACTGGGGACAAAGAATCAGGAGTAGAACAGAAGAGAGTGACTCTGTGTTAAGAAGGCCAAGAAAGATAGTGTGAGATGTGTTGAAGACACTGATAAGCAGCTTTGAAAATACATGCTCTCTGTGAATGGTTTTGGATTCTGAATTAAAGAACCATGGCATGTTTTTGTGTTGCTTTGTGTTAATTTGCTTTTTCCGTCAGATATAGGAGCTGATTCTTGAGATTATTTCTTTGCTAAGACCACAGGGCTTTTATGCAGTCAAGGGAAATCAACCTTATTCACACTATTTTGATCAAGAAATCCCAGATATTTTATTACAAACTGTATCCTGATCAATTGTGTTATTAACTTGACAGGCTGAAGTCCTATGACAAGAAGGACCATGATCTAAATGATGTATATAAGCATCTTTGCATAAGTAAAGGTGAACTTAATAAGTTAAATTAATGATGAAAGCTCATAAAATTATCTAAGTTCTCCTGGTTTAATTCCTTTGTAGCAAGAACTTTCTGATAACCTTTTCTTTCTTTTTTTTTTTTTTTTTGTAGTACTGGAGATAGAACCCAGGGACACTTTTTCAGAGAGCTATGACCCAAGCCCTTTGTTATTTTGAAATAGGGTCTTGCCAAGTTGCTGAGGTTGGCCTCAAACTTTCCATCCTCCTGCCTCAGTCTCTGAAGTAGCTGGAATTATAGGTATGTGCCACCATGCCCAGCTGATACATCTTCGTTTAGTTTTCTGTGAAGATTTTTTTATAAGTAATATCCTGCATAAACCACTTGCTCATGCATTCCAATCTGCTTGGAGATATATATATTTTTTGCTAATAGTTTTATGATTTTAAGTCTGTAAAAGAGTAGAAAGGTGTTAGATGTTATGTAAATGGCAATTCATGGAGGAGATAGGTGTCTCTAGAGTTAGATAGTATGGTTTGAATTCTGGGTCGTTCATTTACAAAGTACATGTCATTGGGCAGAGTGGTTAACTTCTCAGTGCTTGAGTTTTTTCATCTAGAAATTGGAAATAAAAATAGCATGTACCTCATAGAGTTGGCATAAGGTGATTGTGTAAGTGAAAATAGGTAAAATCCCCAGAAAACAGTGCATGTTCAATAAAAGTTGGCTATATTTATTATGATGTATTCAGTTTGCCAATTCCTACTTCTTTCCGTAGAATTTCCTTACTACTGAAAACCAAAGTACTCTGTACCTCCTAGACTCTCTTGCAGCTAGAATTCATGATGCAAAATAGGTTCCTACAGTTAGATGCCTTTCTGCTATATCTGGAGGGCTGAAGTAAGAAATAGGCCATCTTCTGTTACATTTCTGCTGTCAAGCAAGGTCACCCAGAAGTGAGTGTAGAGAAGCCGTACTGAGGCTGTGGAGAATGTGACAACTTCCCCCTGCTCTTTTCCCCCTTTTCTCTAGGGTTGAAGCCTGGTGGTGTATGTTAGTGACTTCAACCCAGTAGCAGCCTTCTAATTCCCACTCCTTCAATTCTTCAATGATGCTACAATCATTTAGTTCCCTGATGTTAAATCCCTTTCTTCCTAAACTGTAATAGGAAAGTCTCTGTTTCTCACTTGCACACTTCTTGTATCACATGGCAACCTGTGGCCCTACCCGTGAATATAGGACAGAGATACAAACTTGGTACTGTGCTATAACGAATCCAACTGGTAAGGTAGACTTTCTTGGAAAATTTATGAACTCACTGCCTGTGTTCAATGTGGAAGTCAATGTCACCACCCTTTGTTATTAAAATATGACCACACTCACATGTGCTTACTTCTCCTAGTTACTCTACTCTCAGAGAGCAAGTTTACATTGTTCTGGATCCAGATGCTTTAATCCTGACCCACAGACTGTCTACCTTCAGAATTACAGAAATTCACAGTAGCCTTTCCGTCTCTGGTTCATTACCATTTTAATTGGATAGCTGAAAGTACAACACAGAAAATGCCTCATGAATGTCTATGATTCATCAGCTTCAGGACTCTGGGATACCTGTTTGGCACCAAGCTTTCATATAAACAAGGATTTCAGGAAGTTTTTTATTCCGCCTACATAGCAGTTAAAGCTAGGTTAGCTGTCCAGACTTGCCTGCTAACTATCAGATTTCATTCTGAAGTAAAATGATTAATTTCCAGAGCCTTTTATATTAAGGGGGAAAATAATTCACTTTCTATGCTTAGAATTTTAATCCAGCTGGCTCCATGCTGGCTGTCTTCTTAGGATGCTATAATACCCATACCTGCCATTAGCAATTAGTAAGACCAACAGAAAACACTAATCTTGGCTCCTAAACTCTGGATACTGAAGTTTGAGTCTACTTTCAATGCATCTTGAACAATGGGTCTCCTAATCCTGAGGTTCTTTTTATAGAACACATATTCTCAGTGTCTGTGAAGTTCAATAGAATAAATAAATAAATAAAATCTAACTAAATACTGCTAAAGCTAATTGTGTTGTCTGTGTTCTCTATAGAGTGATATGTGGCTAATTTAAAAAAAAAAATTAAAACTATGTGACAGTATCTATAAATCAAGTTTACAAACTTGCTTTGCATTTTACTTCCTCTTATTCTACCTTAATCCTTTTGTTTTTGCTTTTGATTTCAAAACCTCCTGTCTTCTTCAAGATCTTGTTTTCGCAACCGTTCTCTCAATCTTCAACTTCTCCTTCATTTCTTGCTCCTTTCCCTCCACAATTTAATGTGCCCACTCATTTTCCTTAACACTTTAGCACTACATCCCCTTCTCTTTCTCTTTCAAAGCAGCTCCTAAAGATGAATGGATAAAGAAAACTGTGGTATAGATACATAATGGAATATTATTCAGACATAAACAAGAATAATATTATGGCATTTGCAGATAAATGAATGGAATTGGAGAATATCATGCTAAGTGAAATAAGCCAATCCCAAAAAACCAAAGGCCGAATGTTTTCCCTGATAAGTGGATGATGATATATAATGGGGGTGGAGAGGTGGGAGGTGAGAGAAGAATGGAGGAACTTTAGATTATGTAGAGGGAAATGAGAGGGAGTAGGGGGCAGGGGTGTGAAAGATGGTGAAATGAGACAGACATTATTACCCTATGTACATGTATGATTACACAAATGGTATGAATCTACATTGTGTACAACCATAGAAACGAAAAGTTGTACCCCATTTGTGTACAATAAATCAAAATGCAGTCTGTAAAAATTTTAAAAATTAAAAATAAAAAAAAGCAGCTCCTAACAATCTTATTTCTTAGACTGCATGCAGTCAAGTACTATATAACTAAAGCAACTGGGTTTTCCATAAGATTGAGTGTCTGTGTTAACTTTCATGTTGATCTTTAATAATAATGTAAAAACATATAGCCATCGAGATGACTGCCCTCTAACCAAGCAGTACCATGAGATCTCCATGCCTCTGACCCTTCTGTATATGATTTCATCAACACTGAGTGGTAATACTGTAATTATCTTGAACCAAGGAGAAAAGAACAGGGATAGACATGGTCTGAGATTTAAAAATGGGAAATAGGTGGAAGGACTGCATCATTACATGGCACACGGAAGTAGAAGTATACCAAACTCAAAATAACCTGCAACCATTACCATAATACATGTTGAGAGTAATGAGTTTGGGTAAAAATAAAACAAGCTATTGCATTAATTAATATTATGTTTGAATATAACTTGATTCAAAAGTTTCTTTATCTTTGATTTATAAGCATGTTTTAGCTTATAATTACACATATTAATGCCATAAGTATAGATAATTTATATCTAGTTAATATTTATATGTATTTAGTTTTAAACTAATCTGTGGTGGTTCAAGAATTCTCTCCCATTTTTTCCTTAAAATTTATTTTATAAATACTTACATTGAGTTTATTATGTCTCAAACATTTTTGAAGTATTAATTTATGAAATTCTTATGATAAACTTTTGGTAACGGTATTATTGCTAGCTACATTTTGCTAAGGAGGAAAATGAGACAGAAAAACTCTCCCATAGTTCTAACTACCAACCATACCCTGATCATTTCCAGATCCCTAACTATAGACTGGACCTTTATTCTGTTCTTAGGATGCATATAATCAACTGGACTTTTTTACCTGCAAATCTCAAAGGCACAATGGCACAGGCTTGTTGTCCCAGCAGCTCGGGAGGCCAAGGCTGGAGGACAACAAGTTCAAAGCCAGCCTCAGCAACTTAGCAAGGCCCAAAGCAACTTAACAAAATCCTGTCTCAAAATTAAAAAAATTAAAAATGAACTGGGGATGTGACTCAGTGGTAAAATGCCCCTGGGTTCAATCCCCTGTTTAAAAAAAAAAAAAAAAATTCTCAAAGGCACCTCAGGTTCAACTAAATTGAACGATAGGTGAGCCTCCTCTTTCCCCTATTCACCCATGCTCCAATAAGTCTGCTCTTCTACTGTGTCCCTCCTGCTTAACAACCCCTCTTCCTAATCAAGGAGCTCACTGTATAGTAGGGAAGAAAGACAAACAAACCAATCATTATGGTGGGGATGTGACAGTTTCAGGGATATATCTAAAAGGTCAGTGGTCCCACAAGGAGATGTGACTCTGTCTGAGGTAGAAGGGGCATGGAAGGCCTTACTAAGGCAATGTTTAAAGTGACTCAAAATAATGCTGCTTGCATTTAAAGAACGCCCATCCTTTCCTTATTGTTAGCATGTATTTGAAGGGTATCTTTTAGGTTCGCTACTTATATTGGTGTTAGAGATTAGAAAAAGTGTAGTAAACTTTCATTTTATTTTTTGGTACAGGATCTTCCTTAATTGCTGAGGGTCTCACCAAATTACTGAGGTTGACCTTAAACTCGTGATCTTCCTGCCTCAGCCTCTGGAGTTGCTTGGATTACAGTCATGCACCAATATACCCAGCAGTAAATTTTCATTTTAGTTCCAAAATATGTTTTCTATAACTTTGTTTCCTTTTTCCAAAAAAGTATATAACTAGCCATTGTGCAAGATCTATTTGAATACTTGAAATGAAATAAGTAAGAAATGAGATTTTCTGTATGCTCAATTAAATGAGATTCATTTATCTTTTTTTTTTTTTTTTGTAAACAAATGGGATAAATGTTGTTTCTCTGTTTGTACATGGCGTAAAGAGATTCATTTATCTTTAAAACATTTTCTTGCTGGGTACGAGGGGAGGTAGAAGGATCACAAGTTTAAGGCCAGCCTGGGCAAATGAGTGAGACTCTCTCAAAATCAAAAGCGAAAAGAGCTGGGAATAGCTCAGTGATCCCTAGTATGTATGAGGCCCTTGGTTTAATCTCCAGAACTATAAAAAATACAAAAAAACAAAACAAAACAAAACAAAACATTTTTCTCATCCTATAATCTCAAAAATGAAAAATTCGGTATGCATTTTGGTCAACTATATCTGTTTGGACTGACCCTGAGACAGATGTAATGGGAACTTCATTAGTGATCATGGGTTTCTCCATGTGTCTCTTGTGGGGTTGACCATCACAGGAGATGGTTCCTTCTAGATCCACGCAGCTACCACATTGAAATTCTAGCAGCACAACCCTGATGAGAGGCTGTTGTGATGATTACCATGGCGAACAATGGAATAAAGTCACAGCTGCAGAGAGGCAACTTTTTGGCCTTTCCTCTTGAAGGCATTTATCATGATAACATCTACTTTGGGAATAATACTGTTGCAAGGGAGAGACTGAACTGCTTACGTCAAAATGGAAATTTTATTGTCAGGATACAGAGGTCATCCTAAGAACCCAAGGGAAGGATGTAGAACTCAACTTTGAAATGGTCTAGAAACAGGAACTACCATGTCTGGGAATAAAAGGAGCTTTTCAGTTATCCTCTTGGCCGTTTGTCTCTCTCCCCTGTCTTACAGTCTTCTCCTGTTTCTCCCTGTGACAGTTTCACTCTCCTCTCACACACAGCCAGACACAGCAGTTCCAGTTCCAGTTCTCACCAGCCTCATGCCAGCTCTGAGTTTAAGTACTAACAAAGAGGTATGAGCATCTCTATGGTGCAATTTCAAATCCTGGGAGGGAGTCTGATGATTTCCTTGTCTCTTATCTAGCTGCGCACAGGGAAGTAGATCATTTCATAGCAATGTGTATGGAGGAGCCTACCCTGGGAGAAACTGGCAGGTACCTTCAAATTGTCTTCTGCAAGTGCCTCTTGTAAATACTGAAATTTTGTTCCAAAGAGAGAATGCCTACAAATCCTGATCTCATGAGACAAAATATGTGAAGCATTTTCCCACTTCCTAGAAAGAATTATGTTTTAACTGATCACTAATAAGACCGCCCTGCTTGAAGTCATATCTGCTACTGAGTAAACATCATTCTTTTGGATCAGTTGGTCACGAACTAGTTCAACTCAAGTTCCTTTTTGCCCACAGGGAGGGAGAACTAATTGATCCTAATGAAAAATCTTGAACAAAGACCGGTAGAGATCATTAGAAAAAAATGCCCAAGATTATTTTTGTTCTAGTCTTAAAGGATCAAGAGGAACACCTTCTTATAGGATCCATCTCACTCATTTGTCCTAGGATTTAAGGCTAAAAGTCATTTAGGAATATAGACTGTGGCTTTGCTTTGTTCCTCAAGGGAAGGACCCTGAGAGTTTGGTCACTATTTTGTGGTTGAGGCTAGTGATCACATATAAAACTATTCACAGATATTAGAAGTATCTCTTTAGCATTATTAATACAGTGACATCTAGTACAATTAATGATCAGAGTCATCTGGTTAATTAAGTATATTAATAAGACTTCTCAAAGGTAAATGGTAGGTCTTTTTGGTTTGATGATTATATTGCTCAGTTATTCTTATTTTTGAAGTGCTGGCTATTGAACCCAGGGTCTTGTGCACAACAAGCAAGTATTCTATCACTGAACCAGTGATAGAACTGAGGGACTGGGGACAGTCCCTCAGTTACCTTTAAACTGTGCTTTGAGGTACTACAGAAGCAATTGAGAGAGGATCTATTTACTTTCATCTGCTCTACATACAGGGCTTTCAAGTAATTCATCATCTGAACAGATGATTCCATGATGCCATAATATGTATGTGGCATTATTGATCAGTTCACATTATTGATCAGTTTACATTCACTACTGATCAGTTCAATCTCCTCAGGAGAAAACTGAGAGCCCAAAATAGTTAAATTTCTAGCACTGATCCTTTAAAAAAAGAATAAAAATAAAGAACAACTAAATATGATTGATTTTTTTCAATAATGATTTCAAAAGCATGTAGGGTTTTATTGTGCCTTGGAGTCATATAACTCCTAACTCATAGTCTTGACATGAAGTGGATAGAGTTCATTTCTTTCTGTAAACATTTAGCAAACATTTGTTGACCAACTCTACATGTCAGATATTTATAGGCACTAGGGATTCAAGCGTGGGCAATGTATATAAGTTCTCTCCTCATTAAACTTTTATTCTAATAAGGAAGATAGGCAAATGTAGTAGATAAATGAAATACATGTTTGATGGTGATAAATGTAAAATAGAAGAACACAAAGCAGAAAAGTGGGATATAAAGTACATGTGTACTATGGAGGCAAGAAAGTTCTTACTGAGAAGCTTTTAATAAAGATTTCAAGAAAGGTGGTTATGCAGAAACTTTGGAAAAGAACCTTCTTGGCCAGTGAATAGTATGCAGTTGGAGATGTGCCTGGTATGTTAGAGGAACACAGGGGTCAGAAGGGCCAGGACAGAGAGAGCAGAAGAGGAGCAGCTGGAAACAGAGTTGGAAAGTGAATGTGGGTAGAATCCTGCAGGATCTCAGAGGTCAAGAGTCAGGATCTGGATTTGCTTTGAGTGATACAGCAAGGGTTTAAGGTAGAAAAGGACATAATCTAATTTATATTTGTGTTGAAAATAGACTTAAGGGAGAAAAAACATAAGCTAGCAGACCATTAGGAGTCGATTGTAATAATCCAGGCAATGAAGGTCAGTTACATAGACTAGGATGGAAAGATAGGGACAAAATACACAGTAAAACTGAGTTTGCTTGTGGACTGATAGATTTTTCTTGTGGACCAGATGTGAAGTATGACAGAAAGCAAGCAGTTAAGGATGACACCAAGGTTTTCAGCTAGAGCCACTAGAAAAATGGAATTGCTATAGAGGCAGCAAAGATTGTAGGTGTTGTTGGCTATAGGGAATGGAAGCTCTTGATCTTCCATTTGAGATTCCAGTTTTGAGATATTATGCTTAAGGTGCCTATTACACACTCAGATGAGAAGTTGAACATGAATTTGAAACTTTGGGGAGAGCTTCAGCATTCTGGCTTCAGAGAGCAATGAAAGTTATTAGCATAGGGATGAAATTTAAATTATGAGACTGGGTGAGATCAACAATGGGGCAGGGATAGATAAAAAAGTGGGCTCAGCCAAGGGGCACTCCAAATTAAAAATGTTAGCAGGGTAAACCTACAAAAATTGTTTTGAAAAGGAAAACCAGAAGATAGAAAGAAAATCATGAACGTATGGATCAGGTAAAACAAGTGAAGCAAGTATTTCTAGAAGAATATCAGTTCTGTTTATGGAGAAACAAGATGACAAGGTCACTTGAGACACTGAGAATACAAAACAGTTTTGGTGACCTATTTTCTTGCAGCTGAAGTTTCTAATGTTTGCATTTTAAATGAGTATCTACTATGGTATAAACCCTTGTAAGGCAGGGGAGTTTCTGTTTCTCATTAAATGTCAAGTATACTCAATAAGAGGATTGGAATTATGAGTAATGAATTTGATTCTGTCTTGCCTAATTGTGTTTAATTTATTGTGTTGAAATTGCCTATGTTCAATACACCCATTATGGAGAAACAATGCCTCATGCTAATTAAAGTGAGCAAATTCCAAAAGCCACATTTACCACCGACTTTAAAAAAGTAGAGAGCTCTTGTCCTCAGTGGTGCTAAATGAGCAAGGTCTACTGAGCATGCACATTCTTCCCTTGGATGTTGCCTTTTCTGTCTGTGACCTGATGATGAAGGTTAAGAGCCGATCTTGTGATTGCTGATGCTTGTCACATAAGAGACAGGATCATTTTATGAAACACAAGATACAGGAGGAAAATAATTTCTTACATGAAAAATCAGCAATTAGAAAGCAGAGTGTGATGTGAGAAGGTTAGAGGAATCATATTGGCAAAGATATGGCTCAGGAAGAAACAATATAATTAGCAACAGCAATCATTTAATTTATGATTATTTGTTCTTTTAATTGCTATAATGGTTTTCAAGAAGAAAGGGAAAATGCTAAATGGATTGCAGAAAAATGTATTATTATTTTGAGTACTAGAGTATATTTCTAGTTGCTAAATACCAGAAAGGTTTAAATGTTAAATCCATTTGTTTGTGAGAAAATTTTAATGAATGTTGCCTTGTCATTAACATTTAAAAAATAAAATGATGCATTGCAAGGATTTATCTACTTTTACTTTATTTCAAAGAGTTTTTAAGTAAAATAATGTTTGAAAAATTAGATTATTAAAATCAATTCATGCAATAAATTTAACTGTAATAAAAAGAATACAAATTAATATCTTATTATACATCCAGCCTGAATGAGGAATTAAATAAATGACTACAAAACTACTTTAAGAGCTGTTCAAAATCAGGTTCATCCTGAGGCTGAGAGTTGATATATTTTTTAAAAAATATTTTTTTAGTTGTCGATGAACACAATACCTTTATTTTATTTAATTATTTTTTTAATGTGGTGCCAAGGATTGAACCCAGTGCCTTACACATGCTAGGCAAGCATTCCACCACTGAGCCACAACCCAGCCCTGATATATTTATTGGAGCTCATGTCAGTCTAGTGGAAGATACCCAGAAGTAAACAGCAAACGCTAGGTATGACTGTGCTGATCACTGTGCTATCATCTAAATATCCTCATATGTATGAATATGAATGTATACATAAAGCAATTTAATGCACTGAACCATAAACATCTAGTGTGTTTGGGTTTATAAGTAAGAGTATATATAAGGATAGTCTATTATTTTTCCAGACCCAATATTGTTTTCAATAATCATTAATTAGGTCAATGGATGTATATTATGACCTATACCATTAATTTACTGGTCAGGAGCCTGAGCTATTGGTATATATACAGGAAATGGTTAATTACACAAACCCCAGGGGTCAGCTATTAGACCATTGAAAACACAGCTTCTGCTCTTGGGAGGAAGTGGAGAGAGGGAGACAAGCATAGGAAATGACTGTGGTGGTTACAATGCATTTAAGGATGAGAAGAGAGAAAGGCTATTTTGAAATGTGGGTTTGGTGGTCAGGAGACTCTCTTACCAGGTAAGGATCTATATTTACATGTCCCTTTAACAAAACTACAAATCACTATAAGCCATGGATCTTCAGAGTTACACTCGATGAATTGAAAAGGTCAAGGCCATGCTGTATATATCTTTCACTTCTCTAAAAAATTAAACTGTGTTTATTCCTCAGAGTTTAGTTCTCTCAATTAATTCGTCATTTAATTTTATAAACTCTAGAGTCAAAAGAATAGTTTTAAGTTTCATTATTGAAAGGTGCCAAGTACATAGAATTAGGATTTCTGTTCTTGAGTAAAATTCAGGTCACATGACCCACATCAGAAATGTGCTGGTCCTGTCCCTGCTTGCCTGGGCCACATCTTTTGCTCTCAAGTTTGAACTTACGCAATGTTTTTATGTGCCTCAAATGGCAAATAGCTATTTATCTGGTGTAATTATATAACTGGTGCGTCTATAATATCACCAAATACATTTATTTTTACTGTGTGTTGAAAGATGGAGATATATTGCTAACTTCATGGTTTCCATGTTGGAAAAAAACAAACAAAACAACAATAAAAATGTGTGGGGGAAAGTCCAGTGTCTTCCAGTCCAGACTCTGCAGTCTTCCTGGTTTGTGTCCCATGTCTCCCCTTCCAAGCTGTGACCCTGAGAAGGTTGTTTATACTTTATGTCTCAATTTCCTCACTGTAAGAAAGGGAATAAACACCTCCTGGGGTGTTTGTGAGGATTAAATGATCTAACACATGCAAAATAGTAGAACAGTGTTCTATACCACAGAAAACACTCAATAAATGCAATTCCAAAAACTTTTGAAGAAATATACAAATAAATAGAAACCTTTCCATCTTTATAAACTGATCCTGGGGCATTCTTAAGGAGTCGCAGGGTTATTAAACTATAAAGGTAAGATTTGTCTGAAAAAAATCATATTTTGCCTATCATCTTTGTTCAACAAATACTTATTGTGTATATACCATGTGTCAGACTGTATCTTAGGCACTACAGATAAACTACTAAAATTTCATTATATTTCCATATTAAACATATATATGTATATATATGATATACCTGTGACAAATGTCTATGAGAACGTTATCACTTGTCTCATTCACTGAATGCTTATGCTTCATTATCTTCTCGGTGCATTTTTCTGCGTTATTTTGTTATACATCTTATTTGAGAGGTACTTGCATCACCCCATTTTCATTCTGAGAAAACTGAAGCTCAGAGAGGTTAAGCACCTTTTCAAAGTTCTGCAGAGTAAGTGACAGAGCTAAAACTCAAACTCAGTTCAGTCTGGTTCCAGAGCTGGGACTCTTCTACTTCCTGTTACTGCCTTGGCTCTAATTAACTGAATAATTATGAATTTATATATTTCGAACAATTTGAATTGAGTTCCCCTGAATATAGATGGCAATATTCCCATTCAGCTAGAATGTTATTTCTTAACAAATAATATCTCTGACTCAAAGTGGCTCTAAAAGTGTTTTAAATATGAACTGTGGACTCAGAGGAGGGAGCCAAGAACTCCACTAGAAGCACAGTGGTAGGGGCCACCCACTGCATTTGAAAACCATGTGTCTACCAATAGAGGCTGAGGTGAGAATATGGAAACTTTCAGCACTGTGGACAAAGAAGAGACCTTGAATAATCCCTGGGTATCTGAACCAGGGATTCTGATGCCTGTATTGTTCTCAGGATGGCTTAAGGGAGATGGCTTTATTGAGGCAGGGACTGTAGGATTAGAAAGCTTCTCAGACTCCCCCTCCTCCTCAGACTGTGATCCCTGATGTTCCTTTAGTAGACAGAAACATAGATGACCTCAGCATAGATGAGGTCATACATGAGTCATGCATGAAACCCAGCTCTGCCACTTAAGGGTTGGGTGATCTAAGGCAGATTAGTCTCTTCAAGCCCCAGTTTGCTAATCCATAGAATTAGGAGAATACAAGTATCTACCTCACAGGCTTTTTTCTTCTTTTTTTTCCCTTACAGGCTTCTTTGAAGATCAAATAAAATAAAACTGTGTTTAGCTCAGTGCTTAGCACAATATGGTCAGGGCCTAATAAAAGTATTATTATTATTATTACTATTATTATTATTATTATTGATACTGGGGATTGAACCCAGGGATGCTTGACCACTGAACAACATCCCCAGTCCTTTTGATTTTTTGAGACAGAGTCTCACTAAGTTGCTTAGGGCCTCACTCAGTTACTGAGGCTGACTTTGAACTTGTGATCCTCCTGTCTCAACTTCCTAAACCTTTGTGATTACAGGCATGCACCACTACATCTGGCTCAATAAAAGTTTTTTTTAAAAAATTAAATATCACAAGTCTAATCTCACATCCTAAACTGATTGTTCTGGTTTTGATTATATCTCTCTTTACTTAACACTGCCTACAATCCTATTATTTACAGTATGTCTTAGGATGTTCATCATTTTGTAATATAATGTTTTTGTGAATACAGGGCTGAAGTTTTCATAGAGAAAAACTATAAATAGATGCTTTTAATAGCTATAAAGAAAGTACTTTAGTGGGCATATTATTTATTTTCATTGACTAATTGAGTTGTTAACTCAATCAATGGATGTTTTGAGTATCCAATATATTCCAGACACAGAGATGAAGCAGAAAAATTCCAACTTAAAGAAGAAAATAAGATGTTCATGAATTACTATGACACACAAGGAAAAAAAAACCTGACATATCTATATAGAAAAATACAGGGATGGTTTGACAGATAAAAAGATAGTAACTGGGAAGTCATGTAGAAATAAGCCTTGTGCTGAAATGGAGAGGTAAGAAGGGGATGGGTGAGTGGCAGAGGGTGTTTCCAAATCAAGAACCTACATGGGAACAGGACTTGATAGGGCAAGTGCCCACAGTGAACAGCAAGCGGGTAGTGGTTCAGTTGGGGGCATCTGAAAGCTCTTTTCAAAATTTGCTTGACCTCCTTGGGCTTTCTTTCAATTAACACAACTGTGACCTTGGAGGCTTTAGCAAATTCCTTTGCTTTCCAGCTGCTTTTAATGCTTTCTGGCTACGGGATTCCAATCTAGAGTGGGTCCATCCTGCATTCACAGTTCAACCAATCTCACTCAAGCAGTTGTTCTGCCATCCTGGCTGAGTTTTCGTTTTGTTTTGTCATTTTAGAAGCGATTTCCTTCTCTAGAGAGGTTCTTGTTGACACAAACTTATGGGATGTTAAACAAAATCTTGGAGAGCTCTGTCCTTATAGTGGTTTTAATTTGATAAACATCTTAGCAGTAAAATTGATACTAGCAGCTAAAGTAAACCAACCGAATTGCTATTCTTCACTAGGGAAAGTTCTATAGGTTCTGAGAAGGACATCAGGAAGCCATATTAATAATTACAACAATGACAATTATAAGTTCAGCTCAAACTCTGTCCCAGATTCCAGAATACACAAGTAGGCCATTAGAAAGGGAGTCTTGACATCGCTGAAGATGTTTTATTAACTATCTCAGGATGGATAATACTGAGTGTGGTTTGTGACTTTTGTAGGGCACGGACGACTTACTAACTTGCTCTCCATGAGTGACTTCAATTCACTTACATAAGATCTAAGAAACTGACAGTAGAATTGCTTAATAAACAAACTCAGCTATTGCTTTCAGCAGCACAATATAATGAGATCCTTCTTGTGAGCTCCTGAAGTTCAGTTCACTAAAATCTCTGCATCTGGTAGGCAGACCTTGCCTCCAGGCTCACGTTGAATAAAAGAAAACAATAATAAATCCAGTATATATTCCCAATAATGAGAGTTAACAAAACAGAAGCGGCTGAATGACCTGGGTCACATAACTGCACAGTGCAAAACTGAGACCCAAATCCCAAACACATGCTCTCATTCTGATCCAGATTTCCAGTTCATTCTCATCACCTGCTCACTCTCTCTTCTAACTTCATCATTTCCACCTATCCTAAAAAAACTGTCTCCAAATAGATGAATCATGGATCCAGTTCATTCTTTCCATTCCTACTCGAACCTTCCCATCTCACAACCTCTTGTCTAGATAACTGTGGCAGTTTGATAATTCCTCTTTCTGTCTCTAGTCTTGCTCCACCTTTCTGCCCACCAAGGATACATTGTGGGTAATCTATTCAAAATTCTCCCTTGTTTAACAGCTTCTGGATGCTCCTCATTGTCCTAAGGCTAAAGGATAAGCTTCTCACCATCAGGGAATGAGACCTTTCAAGGTTTAGTTAGTTTTTCCTTTTCAGATTTAGGTGATATAAATTTTGTTTGTTGACATCTCAACTCTCCATCTTTCTTCCCCCTGCTCTCGGCCTGGGTTGCTGATGAATGCAGACCACATATGACTTCTATTAGGTCTGGCAAAAGAAGACCACAAGTAGGAGGTCAGAAGGAGAGCTGATGGTAAATTTAATGGTGAACATTTCTGTGATCAGGTAACTGCTTCCTCTGCTTGTTCCTTCATGTCTCAGAAGCGTAAGTGTCCCTGTGGTTAATAATCCTGTGGTGTCTCCTAGGCTTTAGTATACCTTGCTACTTCTTTGTAAATGTCTCCTATTATTAAATTCTCAAAATTTTCACTTTGAGTTTATTAGATATTCCCTGCCCAGGCCATGAACTGACATTTGACCAATCAGCATCTTCTCCTTAATTCGCAATTTTGGTGAATAGTGGTAGTTTCTGAAACACGTGCCCTGTTCTCTTCTCTGTGGCTTTGTACATACCGTTCTTTCTGCCTGAATTGCTTTCCTTTCCTGGCAGGTTTCCTTTCCACTGCTGTCAACTGGATCCTTCAGATCTCCACTTCAATTACTAACTGCTCCTAGATCCCTTCCGACTGTCGAGTACAAATGGTGGCACCAGCCATCTCTAAGCCCCTGTGTTGCCCCTATTGTATCATCCCTGACTACACTGAGGCATTGATGCATGTTCTCAACTAGATGTGACCTTTGGAGGCCAGGAGCCACCTCACTGAATCCTTACGAATGCACCATCTAGCAAACAGCCTAGGACAAATCTCAAACAAGAACAACAACAACAACAACATTTGTTTTTTGAATGTAGAAGTTTTTCTCTTCCAGTTCTTACTTTGGCTTGAAATGTTCCCCGCCCCTTAATGCCCCACCATCCTCAACAACCCCCTGGCTAGGGAGTTGTTATAACTACAAATACTGGGTAAAAGGAACTGAAAATCACACTGCTCTCATCCTTGAGAAGCTGCAAGTCCATAGTCGAACTCAGGCTATTTAAAGACTCAAAGATGAAATATAAGTAACATAAGAGATAGAAACCAAATATTGTTAATTTGAAAAAAAGAATCACAAAGCCAGATCCCTTTATTCCTTATCCTTTATTCTGGCTAATTTCTAAGCATTTGTCAGCTATTGCTGACTCAAGAAATTATTTTAAATTGTCTTTAATAAGCATCTGGTCTTTGAGAACAGTTGCCCGATGATACCTGCTAAAGCAGGGAAGATCCCACTGCATGTCTTCCCTATAGCTGGATTGTCCTATTCAAGATTCCAGGGCTTCACAACTCAATCACTGTGCAAATGACAGAATGAGCTACTATTTCACATTTTGTTCTGAATATTTTGTTGACTCTACCTCACTGGACTATACCATGAATTCAGGAATTGCAGTTCTTTTTATGATGATGATAATGAACCTAAGTGCAGAGATTATTAAATGTCCATGTGATTGTTTCTTAGAAGTTTTCAAAATCTGGTCAGGGTCTGTGATATTGTTTGGGATAAGTAGCTGTTTTTTTCCTATCAGATGAGTGAATGTTTGATCTACTGCTTCCTGTCCACCCCTAAAGTCAGAGCTGTACAGGGCTGACATACTACCTTCTTACTGTCTTGAGCATTAGTTCTCACCCCTATGGTGTGGTACATGCTGACATGTGACATTTTAGTAATTATACTCAAAGAACTGAAATTTAGGACTGATTTTTAGTAAATTAGTGTAAATCAAGGTTTTTCTATAATAGCTTCATTTTTACCTCCACTTGCTGTTTTAGTTAGCTTTTTTGCTGCTGTGACTAAAAAATCTGACCAGAACAATTTTAGGGGAGGAAAAGTTTATTCAGGGGCTCACAGTTTCAGAGGTCTCAATCCATAGACAGCAGACTCCATTCCTCAGTGCTCAAGGTGGAGCTGAACATCATGGCAGAAAAGCGTGGCAGAGGGAAGCAGCTCATATGGTGATTAGGAAGCAGAGTGAGCCACTCCACTCACCAGATATAAAAAACCACAACTCCCATGCCCCAGCCACACCCACCTGCCTTCAGTTACTATTCAATTAATCCCATCAGGTGATTAATTCACTGGTTGAGTTAAGGCTCTCGTAACCCAATATTTCTTCTCTGAACCTTCTTGTATCGTCTCACATGTGAACTTTTTGGGTACACCTCACATCCAAACCACAACACTTGTATGCCAGATTGCTCTCTTGATTAGGAATGAACTTATCATGATAAAGCCACAGAGCATGCAGGCCTTCTCATTGCACATGTGATTATTCACCATGTGAGTTACAAGAAAATTGTGAATGATCACCATATTTTACCAATTGTATAATGTAGTTTTTTCATGTTACTTCTCTGAATTAAGAATGCATCTTAAAGTTGATAAAGTGTCTTATGGTTATTTATATTGGGCAGTTTTCCTAATGGAACTTAAAATAATAGTTCATTTTATAGTAACTGCATTTTATATTCAAAGTTAATTACTCCATTACCCACATTCTACTTTTTAAAAATTTCTCTCTATTCAGACTCATTACTCCCCACAATATTGCTTTCTGTTATAGTTTTCTTCTCTCCCTAGTTTTTCATATTAATGACTCATTTTAAAAATATTGATGGTGCATTTTGTGCTAGATATTATACTTTTTGTAAAGCAGTGCCATTTATAAAACAGACATTGCACCTAGTCCAGAGTAACTAGAGATCATGCGTTAAGAATACCAATAACACTGGTCACGTGTTTGAGAAAGAGCCTTTAAAAACTATTTGGTGGATTCTATGTATGGATGAAATAGGAAGGAGAAGTCATTTCTAGATGAATGTGAGTATGCCTCACACCAGCATAACAAAGCACTGGCTATCAGTCCTCATAAGACAGATTCAGAGTGGGGAAAATCATGGTGGGGGTGAGGGTGGTAGGTGATAATTGTGGGCAGGGGGAGGGGACAGTTTCCTGCCCTATGGTTTCCAGATCCTGGACCTAGGATGTGTAATGGATGTTCAATAGATGGCGACAGAAAGAACTGAACATATTCAGCCAAGCAAAATCAGATTAAAGCAATAAGAATGAGTGGTGTTGAAGAGAAATGGAAATCTCACAGGCCATTTGCCTCACAGGGTGTGTACAGGGGAGGTAGAAGGTTGATCTCCCTGACCTTGCATTGTCTTGGTGAGGTTGTATGGTAGTCACACTATCTATCAACATTTAGGACTTTCTATCTTCAGAACACTATTCTAAGAGCTTTACAAATATTAATTCATTTAATCTTCATAATATCATTGCTGGTTATTATTATTTGTGGTCTTGGGGATTGAACCCAAGGCTTTGTACATGCTAGGCAATTGCTTTATCACTGAGCTACAATCCTAGCCCTTTTTTAAAACTTGATTTTGAGGCAAGGTCTGGCTAAATTGCCCAGGTTGGCCTTGAACATGCAATCCTCTTGCTTGGGTCCCAAGTAGATGGGATTATAGGGTGTGTATCACCATACCTGGCTTAGTCATCATAAGCTCTTTCAGTTAATATTATTCTTATTTCAATGTTACCGTTAAGGAGAGTGAAGCACCAAGAGGTTTAAGTATCTTGTAAAGATCTCACAGTTAGTAAGTGACAGGTTTGGGATTTGAACACAGGGAGTTTGGCTCTAGAGTCAGGAACACTCCACCACAAGGCCTCTTAGTTCACTCCGCAGGTGCTATTTTAATCACTACAGTGATAGATCCTTTGAAGCCAAACGTCTGTGCTCTGTCCCAGACCTGAGGAGACAGAAACTGCTCTCAGGTTGTAAGAATCGGACTGGTAGGCCTGCCCTTAGATGTTGGCAGGTAGAGAAAGCACACATCATTGATTTGATTTGGATACAATCCAAGTTTCTGGAAAGATCATCCAAAGTGTTACTCAAAATTCCATGTTCCATTATAGTATTAAAATGACACCTCCTGTACCTTCGACTCCCATATTGGAGACAATTAACGTTGGGAAAATATGTTGATTTTCTTTGTTCTATTTTTCATCATGCTATTTTATATATAGCTTAATGAAAGCCCTAGAGGACCTCTCATAGCTACATGTCAACCTACTTCTTTTACCAGAATGTCGAACACAATTTTTAAAAGTGTCTAATTTCTCTCAAACTCAAGATGAAAAATTAGCATCTTAGTGGGACAAAGAATCAAAAGTAATACTTTTTGCTTTTTATTATTGTTAAAAGAAGCATTAATCGAAACAGAGGTCACAGATAGGTTTTGTAAATAATCCTGATATCCTAGTTTCTGTCTTGAAAAGGAGAAACTCTTACCTTTTTAAATTTCATACTAATATATTATAAATAAAAATTCTGGCTCTTGCATTGTTATTAAGTATACAGATAGGACAATGTCTTTTGATTTGAACATGACTTCTAACAGAAATCATAAAAGTGTCAAATAGCATACTGTAGACTGGATCTGGGCCCTGATAACTGCCAACAACATACCTTCAGTTTTAACAGAGGCTAAGTAAAATTTCTAAATACATGCTTAGAATCCAGCATGTGGACTGATGTCTCACACGAACAGGGTAGTCAAATAGACCTTGCTTTTTCAGTCTTTGAGATAGGGAGTCATGTCTATTCCTAATGGCTAGGCATGATAAGTATACAACTGGTTTTCTCCAGCTGGACAGAGGTAGGAAATTGCCTTATCCTACCCATAGAAATTAAAGGCAGCAGTATTACTGCCTGATACACACAATGCAGTGATGGAGTATGTTTGGGAGCAGATATGGGTGATAAATGAAAAGTAGGTCCTCGTGGAATCTTGAGAGTGGCAGCATATAATGTCCATTTCATTTCCTTGACATTGTGCTTTGCTGAATTACTTGGATGTTGATAAATGCAGTTATCATGTTTTCTTCTTATAAACAATGTGAATATTAAGATTAACCTTGTGAGATTTCACTGACTGTTTTCTTTCATAATGAGTTCTGAATTAAGCCTATTCATCTTTGGTATTTCTTCTTTGGCTCCATGAAAATGCTGAATTCCACTGTATTCCTTCTTCTTATCAGTTTGGAAAACAAGACTGTGTCTGTCTTTAATTCAGTTATCAACAATTGAGGGAAAACATATGTGATATGTATTTTGCCAAAAATTACCAAGTCTATCTTTTGTAAACAAACTGTGTGTTAATTTTTAGGAGTGTCTCTTTGTCATTATTAGCAATGTTTTTGCATACTGTTTTCTCTTAGTATCTTTTCTTACATGTTTCCTTTTATTTTTCTTTGATTCTTTCATCATATGGTATGTTTTCCCAACATTTTTATTTATAATCTACACAATTATAGTTCAATATGCCTAAATAATTCTGTTTGAATACTTACTGTATGCTTGACACACAGTTCTAGTTGCTGAAGATAATCTAATAAACAAAGCAGGCAACTAGTAAATAAGGCAATCAACATTCTTTCATCTGGGAGAAGGAAGACTATAAGCAAATACGTAAGCTAAGTACAAGTACATTTTCATTTTACTATGAAAAGTAGCATGAAGAACAGCAGGGACACTGGAACCAGAGCAGAGTTTGAATCTCAGCCCTCACACTTCTCTGTTTTGTGGACTTGGGCAAGTTATTTAGCTTTTCTGTACCTTAGTTTCTTCATTTCTAAAGTGGGGTTATTGTAGCCCCTATCTCACAGGCTTGTTTTAGAGCTCACATAAATGAATACATGAATATCTGTAGAATAATGTCTGGCATATATTAGGAAGTTGGCAGCATTACGCTTTCGGTATTTGAGTAGTTAACACTTATGAGCATTTTCTATGAGTCAGGAATTATGATTATGACGTATTCACCAAAATTACCCTGTGAAGTAGATATCATTAACCCCTTTTCACAGATGAGAAATCTGAAGGTTAGAGAGGTCAACTAACTTCTATAAGCTCATGCAGCTGGAAGGGAGCAGGAGCATTGTCTTTGGATTCTGCTCTGTTCTCAAAGATGGTTCTGTTTTTCATCAAAAGAAATACGTTCTGGTTTTTCCACACACTTACTTTCCAGGGGCTCAATAATTAAGCCTATTATATCTATAATCTCTCATTTGTGACTAGAGAGTTAACATGTATCTACTGTCAATAAAACTCACCTTTCTCAGTTTTTTTTTCTTTTCTGATATATATATATATTTAATTAATTAATTAATTAATTAATTAATTTTTTCCTTTGACACAAGTCTTTGTTTTGCTGCTGCCTAAAGTCAGGCTGCTAATTCCCTCAGCAACATATTTTATATGCACTTGATGTTATTTTATGCAAATAGAATCCACGGATTATCAACCAAATATGTCACCTCTTAGGAATTATCTGCAGCTTCCTAGCACATCTCTACCTTCTCCATCACGGGCCTCAGAGCAGAGAGCTTTACAGAGTTATTTCCATTTGGGACACTACAGATTTCATCCATTTAGTTGAAATACAAAATTGCTACTATTTTTCTTTTCATGACCTTTTCAGACATCTTTTTTCTCTTCCTAATCACAGTTCCATTTAGACAAAATGACATTCAGAAATCCTCACTTCAGTGGTAATCTGCTTTCTTTTTATATCCTGTTTTAAACCATAATCATTACCCTCTTCCTTCAATTGCTCAGACACTTGGTGTATATTTTATTAAGTAACATCGCGCCAGACTTAAAAGTGCTCTTTGAGAGCAAAGGGGAGTTCTAAAGCTCCCAGGCTTAGTAGTATAATGTGGCTCAGCAGATCTTGAGACCATGAATATATAAGTTTAATGAGGCTTTTAAGGGAAATTTAGTCTATATTAGTTGTATGACCATGGCCGTTTTATTTTTTCTAAAGAAGAGGGGAATAGATGAGGACCCAGAGGATGGTAGCTAAGGTCTGGTTATTGGTCCCTCTTAGAGAGTCAGTGTTGCAAATGGGCACCAGTATCAGATGGGCTACTGTGGAAACTGCCTCTGCTGCTTCATTATTGTGTAACTTTGAGGTTGTATTCTCTCTTCTGCAGAATGGGTATAACAATGTTAACAGTGCTTTGTGGGGATTAAACAGCATAACATACACAAATATTTAGACATATGAGGCATTCCATAATGATAATAATTATCATTAGTTGCTACTTGTTCTCTCCACATTCATTTGTGATTTTATAAAAAGTCCTTTTAATCTAGTTAACCTCTTAATATGTGGCCCATTCATGGTGGCATACAGCAGAAATTCTCTGGTGCCTCTGCCCAACTGCTTACCATTTATTTTAATTCTATCTTAAGGAACAACTTCAGTTTTTCCATATGCTTCATCCCATTTCCATAATGCTCAGGCTTAAAAAGAATCATATTGGTACCCAAATTTTCATTAATCAATTGATTTGTCAAACTTATTGACTGCCTACGAGAGTCACTGCCTTCCGCCACGAAGCTCATAATTTGTGGAGAGGCTGGATGTTTGTCTATATTAAGTTTAAGACTGAGGGAGAAATGCAAGAAAACCAAAGACTATAGGAGCAGAGCAAGCAGTGTTGCTCTGTTGGGGAGAGAGCAGTACAGCCAAGGAAGGCTTCTGGAGGACACGCTCTCCCTCGCTTATTCTTTGAAGAAAAAAGAGTTTGTCTGGTGGGCAAGGGAAAAAAGAAGTTTGGGGAAGTTGGAATAAATAATTGCTAAGTGACAGAAGACAAAACATCAGGATGATCAGGTGCATGATAAGCAATTTCTTATATAGCCAGAGAGAGGGCAGCAAGAGAAGACAGGCTTTCAGTTATATGGATTTAGATTAAAAGTATCTAAGACTGGTCCTAACCTACAGCAACTACTTGATAAGTGCATTTTTTCCTCTAAAGATCAACTCTTCTTTTATAAAATAGGGCATTTTATAGTTTATGTTCAGATACATTTGCATTTTCTTTATAGCTTGCTCTGTTATCTCAGGTTCTAAGTAAATTTCTAGTTTGTATTTTTGGTCCATAGTTAGAACAAAGATATAGAATTGCAACAAGGAAGCACAAATTGTAAGAGAAATTTAACAGCTCATAAAATCCATAGTAAAGTATATTTAACATTTCAATATCAATAAACACAAAAGGAACAAAAAAGAGGTAAAATAGAAAATCCACTTTTTTTTTTTTACTTCCAATTAGATTAAATATTCACATATCCACAGGCTACTGAAAATGGTTTCTCTTGAATCTATTACAAGGAGGGAAAATGTGTTCCTAACAGTAAACGGAACTAGCAAGTAGAAAACATTTGATTTTCCTCAGCAATTTTCTCTGCATGTATTCCTTCCCTTCACCACCACCCCTCTCAAATCTTCATCTTCATTCCTTTGCATTTTGTATCAGTTTTGCTTTGATGATGATTGTAGAGACACATTACTTTCATTATTTTCCACTGAGTTACCTCAAAACAACTTGTCTGCAATTTTGTAAGTAATTGTTTTTCTTTTGGAATGTCCTCTGTGTTTTTGTTGCTCATTACTGAGTATATGACAGTGGGAAACTGTCACTAAACCTCTGTCTTTCCTCCTTTTGCATATTGAAAAAAATCTGCTGCAATGAGTGTAGAGTTTTTAAGAAATACTGAAAATAACAATATTAAAAATTTGCATAAAATGGGAAATAATGATTATATTACTAAAAAATCAAATCAATAATTTATAAGGTCACTTTTTATTATATTATATGTGTTTATTAGAAAAGTACTGGACTAATGCTCTGGGGGAACATGTGCTATGTAGTATTCAACAGAATGGGTTTATCAAATCAGCACTAAGCCCTCAAGAGTCATCATGCAAACCCTGAAAGGTGAAATGAGTTGCTCAAGTTCACAGAGCCAATGGCCAACTGAAACCAGAATCAAGGTCCATGAGCTTCTCTGAGGCCATGGTTGAGTGACCACAAAGAAAGAGGATTTACATACTATTAAATAATATAGAATTATGAAAATCTTTATATGAAGATGGCTACTGTATGAAACTAACTCTTACCCATGTTTCTAAGGAAATGAGGTGGCTTTAACCTTTATTTCACATCCCTTTAGACTTTTGTGACCTCTTTAAAGGATATTAAATGTTCCAATTTTTTTTTTTTTTTCTAGAAACCATTCCAGTTAATGAAGAACAAGTAAATGAAGTTTTCTTTTGGAACATGCAATCCCTTGGCAATTTTCAGCACTTTGGGTATTATGATAGTCACATTGAAAGAAAATCTAACACTTATAAATAATTTCTGATTTGGGGAAATATCTTAAAGTATGAAGAACAGGTGTCAATGATAAGTTGACTAAGAAATGAATTTTTACTCCTTAGTTCTCCAGGTACTTATTCATGCTCCTGTTGAACATATTTTCTCATCTTTAAAAACACAGTCAATAAGATTTATCTGTATTCCTTTATGGTCTTAGTTCCAGCTTTTATTTAAATAAATTTATCATTAATGGTTACTTACAGTGGCAAGGATAAATAGAGTCAATGGCGATAAAGTGTAAGTATGACTTCTCACTTTCTTTTAATATTACTTTGATTTTTTGAATCCATGTGATTCTATTGTCATTGTTTAAAAGTTTAAATTATATACAACCAAACATTCACTCAACATACTAATAGACAGCTATTTTCTCTAAATTTGTTTATTCAGTAAACTTATGGAAGCCTGAGAAGTCTAGATTGGTTCAATTATTCTTATTTGGATAGATGAATATAAGAGTGTGATGCACGAAGAATGGAATCAGAGCATCTGGGTGCAGGTTCAGCTCATAGCAATGACTAGTTGCATGACTTTGGGCAAATCTCTTAACTTCACTGGACTTCATGTCCCTTAGCTATGAAATTAGTGTGATGATAATACCACCAGTCTCTTTACTTCTTGGGGAAGAACAACTGTTCTGTGGATACACTGAGAAATATGTGAAAGCCCTTTGTGAACTGTAGTCTTATACATGTGCTATCTAATATTTAATTTAATGTCTCCCAGATTAAAATTTCTCAACATCACTTGTAGGTTCATTGGGGAAAATTTCATTTGATTAATTTTTTGTTTTTCCACAAAAGTAAAACAAAGAGTGTCTTTGTGTTTAGTCAGTCTGGTTGACATCAACATCAGTATTATTCATGGAAGCACAAGATCTGCTCCCATAGAACAATTAGTTTTTTTAGTATTAAGATCAATTTTTTTTTTTGGTAGGAGCAGAGATCAAACTCAGGACCTTAGCCATGCTAGGCAACTACTCTCAATGAGCTACCCCAGCCCACAGACCAATGTTGAGAAATTCTAGTTTCCTAAGCTAACTCAACAGGCATTTGCAGGTGGCAAAATAAATTCAGCCTCATTGAAATGCCTGTTGAGTTAGCTTAGGAAACTAGAATTCCCAAACATTGGTCTCTGTGCTAGGGGGCAGCTCAGGACATTTGTTTAACTCATTTATTTATTCTACAAATATTTATTGAAAGTTCACAATGTGTAGGCCCTGTTCTAGGCATGTGAGGACACAGCAGTCAAGACAGAAAATTTGATGCTCTCATGGAGTTCACCTTCCAGTAGAAAACTAACTGAGCTTATGACTTTTTTAGGCCCTAACCACATAAACATCTTAATTTGACAAGCTTTTCTTGCTTTCAATTAAATAGCTCCCAAACTGTGTTTTGTTGGTAGAATTCTTGCTTCATATGTCCAGGACAAAACATGAGAACCAAAGCCTGGCTGGAGTGGGAATGAGGCCAGGGCCCAGGTTGAATCCTCTGTTCTCCCCTCCCCTGCTCCTGTCATTCATTCACTGGACCCCAAGACTCTTCACACAGGGCACTATCTCCACAACAGGTTTGTTACTGGAGGAATCTCCTAAATGCCTGTACATAGCCTCCCAGGGTTTGTCTCAACTTTCTCCTTCTGGGCTTGTTTTGGTTTTTCCCCATTTAATAACCACACTACAGGGCATGCATGGAAGACACTATGGATAGGGTTCAAGGCTATCCATAGTTTCAGGCATCTACTGGGGACCTTAAAATATATTCACCACAGATAAGGGAGCTCCTGTGGTCCTTCTCCAGCCCCTTGGGTGCCCTCTGTTCAAGAGCTGGAGCCATTGTTTTAAAGAGTCAATCTGATCCTGCCAGCCTCAGGCTTAAAACTTTTCAAAGGTCTCTCATTGGTCCCAGGAGAAAAAGCCACATGCCTTGCTCAGTCCTGAGGAAGTGGGCTGGTCTCCCTCTTCTGCTTCCTTACACACAGTGTTTCTTCCACTTTCTGTGGTTTGCTGTTAGTCTCTCCATCGCACCATCCGCTCTTCTCTGTAGGATGATTTCATACATCTTTCCCTTCTGAAATAATCTTCCTTACAACTCCTGCTATGCTTTGACAAATTGATGCCTGCTTATCTTTTAGATTAAAGAAAGTATTATTTCCTTCTTGAACCTCTAATCTAGGTAAGTCAAGGTATTTGGTTTGGTCTGGGTTTGTGTGTTCTGAGTCTAATTCCAAGATCTCTTCTTTTTCTAGAGAATTCAGCTTGGTTTGTGTAAATCAGGGTGTGGTTTTGCTTGGCTGACTGTAGATCCATTAAGGGAGGAACCACATCTATTTTGCTTATCATTCTAGCTCCAATATCCAGAGCAGCATGTTACTCATTGGAAACGTTTAATTAATATTAGCTGAATGAAGACTGAATGGATATTGTTTTTTCCATTACTTAATTTCTCCAATGTATCAGCAATTCTTTATTAATAAAGCAAATTATCCTTAGCAGTGCAGATAAATGATGAATATAAGGAAACTGAGAGGAATTCAAGAAGATTGTTTTAAATCAAAGTGCACTTTAGACACTTTTGCCTTTAATAGACTCAGCCAATAAGTCTATCAAAAATCCTATTTGAATTAGGAATCTATAAAGTATATTAACAATGAATACTTTATATTTCCTGGGCTTAGATTTTCCATACTAAAGCTGCTACTATTTGTGATTCTGCGAATTCAAGACATTGCCACTATTTCAGCTTTCTGCATCCTTGGTTTCCTAAAATTGATTTTTTTCACATTACTTCCTTTTAGCCTCAATAAATGTATTTCCAACCTTTGCAATTACAGTTTATTTTGTTACTCTGATAAGATATAGGCAACAATGGATCTATATACAAAGTTGTTAATCTTATAAACCCCAACAACCAATAAGTGCTTCTACTTGAATTGAACTTAAAACCATTATTGAAGGATTTAAATCCTATTTACACAAGTATAGATCTTTCCCTTTCCTCCAAGTGGGTGAAAGCAGAATCTATATGTGCTTAAAGTGTATGAAATGAAGAGAGGACGTTTAGAAATTACCTGCTTGTAATAATTGTTCTTTGATGACACGTTTTAATTAGAAGACATGGTTAAGTTTAATTTCACAAGATGTCAGCAGAAAACAGCCCTGAGAATCATCTCTCTAAATACCTTAGCCAACAACCAAGGGAATCAATGTTCAGAACAGCAATGTGACTTGGTCAATAAAGCACTGGCTACAGAGTCAGGAACAAGAGAAGAAAAATGCCTCATTACTCATTATTAAATCTGAAGACTGGCTTAAGTAGGGTAATATTCAAAAAGATGCAGACTGGAGTACCCAGAAAATGGGTGAAATTCATAGGTATTTTAAATCTCCCTTGGTTTATGTTGCTCTTTTTCTTGTGTACTGGAACATTCTTCTATAGTTTTCTAACATCCTGAAATTCTGTACAAAATGGAGGGGTTATCTAGTGAGGACTAGATAGGACAGTTTTGCAATACTGGCTTAGTCAAGAATAAGACAAGGAACCTTTACTTCCATGCATTTGATTTGGGTATTTCTAATGGTAGGCATATTGTCAATATGTCTCTAGCACAGAAAAGCACAGGCTGCTTCCAGTATTAAGAAACTTAAGTCACTAGATGCCAAGAGACCCCCCTGCAAATAATAATTTTAAAAAAACCACAAGATTTTAACCCCTTTGATATGAGTTTGAGATATAACATTCTAAAGAGAGACAATGAGGTCAATAGAGTTTTCTAAGAGTCATGAAGTGATACTTGCTTTTCTCATTACATTGCCCAAGTTTCTAACTGGGGTTTAGGCACAGGAAGAGAAATGCAGCAGCATCATTAAGGTATCTGAAAAGATCCTTCCATGAATCTGCAGAATCCATAAGCAGAAGTTATCTTTTCTGGTTATTTTCTTTAGAGTTATATGTTAGATGGAGGTTGGGATAACAAAAAAGCAACTAGAAGGTATCTGGGAAAAGATTTCTGGCTGCTGGTGGAGGCATTATCTGTTAGAGGGCCTTGGAGAAAGACAAGGCTAAGCTTCATAGTGTCATATGAAGTTTTCTTTAAGTTTCTTTACTAATATTTCAGTAAAAATCACATTATACCATTCAGATTAATTAGGCAAGAATCAATGAAACTTAGGAGAAATCTGGCAATGCAGAGCATCACTAAGGATGAATTGATTGATGATGGATAGATGAATGAACAGATGGATGGACAGTTGAAGGATGTTATTGGAAGAGGGCAGGATGGGGAAAAAGAGAATCATACTAAATTCAAACTATTTATTGAAGTGTTGATATTTCTAGGTTGGTGACTTTTTATAATTAAAAATAATTGCTTACATACTTAATATGTTATGAATATATAATTCAACTGTGATACATGAACAATAGCAGTTAACAGTAACAAGATAGAAAGAGTCAAGTAGCATACACTAGAAAGCCTCCAGGTTCCCAGAGAATTTTTGACCTCTTTATATCTATTAGATTGTAATAATCTTACTGGATTATGTATAAACCTACCCCTTCATCAATGACTATATTCAATTAAAATAATTAAGGCTCAGCTAGCCTTAACTTCAGTAAATATGACAATTTTAAGATATTGAACTGCTTTCCTATTTGGGTATTGGTGAACTTCAGCTCTCCATCAAGTGTGAAATGAGCAAACCAGAAAAGATGATCCTTAAGGATTCTTTCACATTTTAGTTTCTATTTCTCAGTGATTCTAGTTAAAACACAGAGAAGTCATCAAGTTAACTAAATTGTGCATTCATTTCTTCTTATGCATTAAAAAATGTAATGAAACTTACGCTTCTATACTAACAAAAATCTGAGGTTAGGGATCAGATTTTTTTTTTTTTTTAGCTAATGTTTAAAGTTTAAGTGTATGAGTTCTTATAAAAATACCTTACCTACCCTAACCATTTTTTAAAAATAGGTGAGAAAACAAACTCTTAAAGACGGAACAGCATAAGGCCATATAGTAAGAGTTTGCACTAGAAAATTGTATTCTCTTCTAGTCTAGAGTCTGACACAGGACTTTTCATTCAAAAATTTCATTTTAAATGTTCTCTGATGGTGCTGATGCAATTTTTGACCAAGAGTCACAGCTGAACCTTGCAAATCTTGCTTGGGCATTTAAGACACAGTTATTTGCCTCAAAAAAAAAAAAAAATTTTCAACATGCCACAGCTGCTCATTCATATGCATAAACTTGCATAGATGTTCATTTAAATAAAGCACTATGTTTTGCATTGTAAATAAGCTTCTTGGGTGGTGTATGTACTCACATTTCTGAGAACCTCAGGTACAGGTGTCTAGATGCTTCAGGCATAAGTTACATATTTATTTTAAGCTTTTGTTATATCTTGTACCCTACAGAGAAATATACCATGGCATCCAACTGTGGTTTAAGCTCTAAGTCAGTGGTTACCCCAAATCAGATCAGAGCTGCATTTCTTGTTGAAAGGAATATGTACTTTTTTAAAAAAGTAGCCTTACAACTTAAAAGAAGTGAAAAAGGTTATTTAAATGAATTTGTTTTAAAATATAGTAAGTTACTCAGTGAAAATTTGGAGTGATGCCCAAAGGCCTTTCTCTGTGTTCATAAAAGCATCTAATGTGATGGGATTCATTCTTACCTTACCCCACTTGCTGCTTCTTTACTTACCTGCAGGAGAGGCTACACTAAAGGGAATGAAGCCTGAACAGATTCAGTCTCACTAGATGAGGTCTTGTAGAAAGATACAAATTTGTTTGCTAATCTGTATTTAGAGGGGAGGAATAGGCAAAGTAATCTCAATGACACATAGCTTCTTAAATTCCTTACAATCTATGCATGCCTAGTGAAACCAATGAGCTATGACCAATAATTAGCTGACACATGCCATAAATCAACCCTAGTGACACAGTCTCATGTGTCAGTGCTCCAGATAAAAGGGGTTGAACCCAGTAGTGACAATGACAATTTTTGCATGGTTCTGAAGCATACTAGAGTACTTCTCAAACTTTAATAGGCATACAAATCACCTGGAGATCTTGGTGAGATACAGATTATGGTTTAGTAGGCCTGGGTTAGGACTCCAAATTTTGCATTTCTAAGAAGCTCTCAATATTTGTCTCTTCTGCTGGCCCATGGACCACACTTGATAGCACAAGACTGGAATGATTCATTTCTTCTCAGTTGCCTGTGTGGCTTACTCCCTCATTTCTTTCAGATATTTGCTCAAAAATCCTCTTATTAGTATATCTTTCTCTGACCACCAATGTATTTCTCTGTCACTATCATCTCCTCTTCTTCATGCTTCTTTCTACTGCTTAACACCATATGACACATTTTATATTTGAGAGGACCTGCATTAGTTCACAGCTTATCCTTTCCCTAAAACACTGACTGAAGCATAGTATGTGTTCAGAAAATAATACCTATTGATTGAATGAATACATAAAGGAAAAACCACATCATCCTTCTGCCACAATTCCATAAAACAGACTATACTTATTAGTTTCCAGGCAATAATCAATGCTGTCCTTTGTATTTTTCTTTTAAAAGAAACTCAAGTACCCAATTAAAGAATAAAAGGCAAGAACATTTACTGGTAAATGAGGGATCTGGAGACTATCATGCTAAGTGAAATAAGCCAACCCCAAAACACAAAGTTTGAATGTTCTGTCTGATATGCTAACACACAACAACAGGGAGCGAGGGGAAGAATAGAAGTTCAGTGTAGACAAAGGGGAATGAAGGGAAGAGGTTGGAGTAGGAATAGGAAAGACAGTGGAATGAATTTGACATAACTTTCCTATGTACATATGTTATGATTTGGATGTGAAGTATCCCCAAAAGCTCACGTGTGAAACAATGCAAAAAAGTTCAGAGGAGAAATGATTGGGTTGTGATGTGAGAGTCTTAGCCTAATTAGTGAATTAATCCCTGAAGGGATTAACTGAGTAGTAACTAGAAGCAGGTGGGGTGTGGTTGGAGGAAGTGGTTAATTGGGGCCATGGCTATGGGGTATATATTTTGTATCTGGAGAATGGAGTCTCTCTCTCTGTTTCATGCTCATGACATAAGCAGCTTCCCTCCACAGCTTCCCTCTGCCATGATGTTCTGCCTCACCTTGAGCCCCAAGGAATGGAGTCTGCTGTCTATGGATTGAGACCTCTGAAACCATAGCCCTCAAATAAACTGCTCCTCCTCTATAATTGTGCCGGTCAGATCCTTTTAGTCACAGAAGTGAAAAAGATGACTAAAACAACATATGTGAAAACACAGAGTGAAACTCCACATCATGTACAATCACAAGACTGGTATCCTAATTAAAATAAGATGTACTCCATGTTTGTATAAATATGTCAAAATATACTCTACTGCAATGTGTAACTAAAAAGAACAAATTTTTTAAAAAGAACAAAAGGCAGAGAAAATCAGGCCCCTCTGCTATCTGCTGAAATAGATACTGCCAGCTGAGGTGACCTCCCCCTTTTTCCCACCTGCAGTCCATTCTGAAACCTTTGCAGTGTTACCAACAATGCTCTGAGTAGTCAGATTAGAGGCAAAACGATTTTAGTTATCTTCACAGGGACAGCTTAGCAATTAATTGTTTCTATTTTGCACTTTATTCAATAATTTTTATTGTCCACATGGTATTCCAAGTGAACTTCTGGTGCTTTATGATTTCAATACTAGGTCAGTTAACTCATGTTAAATATAGTTATTATTATATAAGTGAGAAGGCAAGAAATACTGTAAATATTTGCCCTGATCTTAGCCAGGAGAACACTGTGTTAGATCCTTTTTGACAAATGTATAATTATGTCATAAGCAAAGTATTTTTAATGCATTGATGGTGCTAAAAACTGGCTTTTAGAAGTTTAGAACTGTTAGGGCTTTAATAATTTTTTGATGCTATATTATAAAGCAACATCTATAGATTTTCTGCAGTGCAGGAGAAAGGGACTTTATCTATTAAGGTTACTAAATGTTTTTTGAAAGCAAAAAGGCATCATGTGAAAACTATCAACACAAATGTCCAACCCATGGATTCATTTACTATTTCTGCATCTAATATCAAAACTCCAGGTCATTCATTCAATATTTATTTAACAAACATTTCTTAAGCATCCACTATTAATAGTTACTCATTAAAACTCTGAAAATATTATATTGCTATTATGCTGCAATATTCTAAAACTAGGGGAGACTTACTTAATAACACAACGATAAAGTGTAGTAAAATTTGTATTATGCAAATTAACAGAAGAGATAAAATGATTGATAGAAGACTCCTTGCTCTGTAGGAGCTCACTTGAATGGAGAAATGTGCAAATCTCGATAAGGGGACATACTAAGTATCTGAAAACAATGTCTGGGGAGCTCAGAGAAAGAATCAATCAACATATTCAAGAAGATTAAAGATGGCTTCTTAGAGAATGACTAGGAATCATGCGGGTGAAAAGGGAGAACAGAAACATTCCAGGTAGAGGAACCCACAAAGAAAAGGCACAGCCATGTGGCATTAAGGCACAGCCATGTGGCATTTCAGAACTAAGTGTGGAAGCAGGTAGTAGTCTCCTGCTATAGGGAAAGGTAATAAAAGACAAAACTCTGGGTGGTAGTGGGATGCATAAGGAAGGGCGTAGGAATGGGCTGGGAAGGTATCATGAAGGGCAGGGGGTTGTGCACAGGTACTGTGGGGTTATGTCTTTTAGAATGATAATTCTGAAAGCAATGGGAGAAGGTGACGGGAAAGCTGTATGTATGTTGTCCGCCTGCCCATATGCATGTATGTGCACTTGTATGTAGGACATTACGTTTCCTAGTGTGAAGTGATATTGAGTATCCTCACAAATGAACGAGGGTAATTGAAGTTTTTACAGGTGCTAGTTTCCTGTAATGCTTAATTATTCCTGAAGTATCAGATATAGAATCTTTAAAAATAAGAATAAAAAAAGAAAAGGAAAAAAGCTTCAGTATTTTCTTCTTCTTGTTATCGCAACACACATTCATTTCATAGTAAGCACACTACACAACTGAATTTCAAAAGGTGGTAAAATGAATTTCAATCATACCACCAGAGGGCAACGCCATTTGTATGAGATTCTTCAAACTGGTTTTAATTGTACTACATTGAACTACACATTGAATAAGGTTGATGATGGATAGAGTAATGTAGACAACCAGGACTGAGCTGGGATTACAGGCACACCAGGCAATAATACTTATTTTTAAAAATGTGCAAAGCACTATGAAAACACAACAGTTGGAAATGGTTTCATATTTTGTAACACATTTATTTAGCAATTAATTTCTGTTTTTCAAGCAAAAATGAAAAGTGTAAGTAAGTAAAAATGAATCTCTTTAATCTTTAATTCCCAACAAATGAAAATTTAAGTACTGAGGTATGCTAAACTTTTATCCATTAGTTCTGCAGCTCTTTAAGAAATATCAATTATAATGACGGATACAGATTGTCAGTGAACAAATCCCAGGTAGGGTGTCTGCATGCATGAAGCTTACAATCTTGTAGCAAGATATTCTTTCTACTACTCTTAAACAGAAATCTCATCCATTTTCAATTCTGCCTTCATTCCCACATATCCACAGAACACTGTCGCACCATTCTGACCACTGCGGGTTTATCCTTTCTCTGACATTCCTTTATTCTTAGAAATAGTGACATTATCATAAAATTTGGTCATATGTCTTCAGGAACTGATCACTGATAAATGTATAAAGGTACTTTCTCCTCAGCAAAATAAACAAAATTCCTTGAAGATGAATGTAAATACTATATTATTTGGGGTAGAGGGTAAAATTTTCTAAATTTCTAGCTGGTAATATTGGGAGAATATTTAGAAAATTCCTGATAAAGCATTTGAATGTGACTGAAAAACATATTTTCTGGAAGTCTTGTTCTTGACAATATGGAAATGATGACAGCAAAATCTTCTTTCAGCATTATCATAAGAACCAAGCAGGTAACAACACTGGTGCACATGAAAGGAAATAGGTGAGTTTTTTTTTTTGTTTTTTTTTTTTTCTTTTCAGTACTGGGGATCAAACCCACGGGTGCTTTATAACTGAGCTACATCCCCAGCCTTTTTTATTGTTTGATTTTGAGATAGACTCTTGCTAAGCTTCTGAGGCTGAACTTGAACTTATGATCCTCCTGCTTCAATCTTCCTAGTACAGGAGACAAAACTATGTAATGGGATTACAGGTGTGTGCCCAGTCACCATACCTGGCTTTTGATGAGAATTTTCTAACAGAATCTCATAGAACAGCCTTCATTTCACTTGTTATTTTAAAAGTAAATTGTTCATTATTTCCTAAAGATATTATATAATTTAAATGGCCCTACATGACCAAAACGACAATTCAATCAATACTCCAGTCCAAACAATAGTTCAATTAAGGCTTGGCTACACATAAAGTTTTCAAAGGGGAGAACAAAACCGATTGTTTCATCTTGCTATTACTACATTTTCAACTGATTTAAAGTTGTGACAAATTAGATTACAGACTATTATAGTAGAGAAGTCATTCTGTAAATTCAATGGCATTTTGAAAGAAGTTTGCTGTTATTATTTGCAGGTTTCTCTAGAGCATTTTAAAATTCAATTATGTGATTTGTAGAACATGCTTAGAATAGGTATCTTGATAAAGTACAGCACATTATCCAAATTAAGTATATTGCTTAAGGGAAACCAAGCTACAAGGAAGCTCCTGTGAAAAATTGAGGATTTATACTGATAGAATGAGAACATGTTTGTCTTTTATTGTAAACCTCAAAATCTGAAATCATTGTGTTCATGGTTATTTGTTAGAACACCTGACCACTCTCAAGACCTTCTCTGGTTCTAATCACTTTAATCAGTCTGCAGAATTATTTAAGATAAAATTTTCAGATGTAGGAAAACAGTCAAGAACACTTATGCCATGTCTGAGGGTATAGGGAAGGCATAGTGTTTGAGATTGACAGAAAACAGCAATGAAGGAAATGGAAGATTCCCATGAGAAAGTTCTTACTCTACATGATGTAAAATCTGTTAATCAAATGGTGTTGTCAGTTATTTTCATTTTATGTTTTATAATAGATTCTTTACTTTTATTTGTAAACACATTTACTAAGATTTAAGAAGTAAAAAGACTTCCCAAATCTGTCTGGGAAGAGCATGTTCCATGGGAACTGGTATAATCCATCTCTGACTATCACAAATCCCTTTTCTACCAGCAGTCTGGCCATATCTGGCCTAGGTCAATAGGACAAAATATTTATAAAACATTTTTGTATAACTTACTTGCAAATTCTAATTCTAAAGTTAGATCCAAATGAAGAAATGAAGGTAACATAATAACATATCCATGAAAGAAATTGTTTTCTTTATCCTGTTCCGCATATGCAAATTGGCTACCATAGACAATAAAACCTAAGCTGCTACAGGTAAGACACAAGCCTCAGTCTTCCAAAAGGCCCAATGAAGTTAACAATTATTTGAAAACCAAAGGAGCTTCTTACACACACATGCACAAAGGCTCTTTCCTGATGACATTTTTTACTCTCAATTTTAGCTGTTGAAAACTCTTTCTGCTAGCCATAAAACAAAGCAATCAACTGCCTTTCTTGAAAACAGAAGCCACATTCCTTTTTTTTTTTTTCTTTTGTACAAGGTCTAGTCCACAGTAGTACAGTAGTATGCTTAGTATGTTTCATTAATCAGGAAGCAATATATAAATGAATTTTCTAAGAAATAAACCACATAAGAGGTAATATCCCAGTTGTCTTGTTGAGCCTCATTTTGATCACAGAAACAAGTGTTTAAATCAATGAAAGAGCAGGGTACAGTTATTCCAATTTCAGATATCTAATCAATTTTTAGTTGACTAATCCAACCAATGACAATGCCATCTTACCAAGTCTCAGTTTTTATAGTGATTTATTCCAAACAAGGAACAGTATAGCATCAAAGTAGGGGAGGGGGACCTCTAAACCATGGTAATGTTAATGAGAACTAAATTAATGCCACAAGGAGAAGATATGGTCTACCTATAAATGAAATTTCTCTCCCTTGCTTCCTAAATAGTAATTGTTTTGGTAGTATCCATTAGGGACCAAAAATGTATATTAGATAAAAATATAAATGAAATAAATCTGATGTTGGTTGCTATTTATTTGAATTCATGTTTTCATATAGGCCTAACTGCCTAATGTTTTCCTGATATTTTCTTTGGTCAATTGCCTAGTTCTGTCATTGAAGGTCTCATGTTCTCTGGACAGTAATCATTAAGTTTTCCCTATAGGTAGCTTTAAAAAAATGTTGTTGATGGGGACTACGGTTAATACAGGCAATCAGTAATGTGGGTACATTTTCACACAGAGACATATCAGAACATTGTAAGTTTGGGTTGAGACTAACCTTCAGGTTGATATTGTGCTATAATGGTCACCGTCTGTCCAGCCCCCTTTAATGCAGCAGCTGCCTGTTCATGAGATGCTCCACGGAGGTCAATGCCATTCACCTGAAGGAGAGGAAATCAGAGAAATTTAGGCATAGAATCTGTATTATGATAGAAGAAAGGGGTGTCCCAAAACTGGTAAGTTAGTTAAGACTGTCATATGCTCAAAGACTTTCATCTTTTACTAAAGTATTTCTTAGCAAATTTCATGGTTTTAGTAACTTTTAAATAGCAGATACACAAAAAATTCATCTTGTGTTTGTTCCATGATCTGACTGGGATGGAAGCATTTTTATCCATTTATGTCTACTAGGATTTTGGTGTGTGCATTACTATGCCCCTGTGAGTTTCCTAGATTTCTGGGGAAATAAGAGCCTTCAAAATTAGAGGGAAGACAGGTTAATGAAGAGAGACACATGTAATGTACATAGACAACTATGTGCTGACAGATTAATATATTCAAATGAGGTTCTGGGGAGACTGTATGGAATGAGGCTGGCTGTCAGCCAAACCCCTCTCTGGTCAATTGCCGAGTCCTGTCATACTGAGCCTGGTGAGACAGCCATGAGCTCCGTTCCAAAATAAACTTGAATGACCCATTTCTCATGCAGAATTCCATAATGGATTCTGACAAAATGAAATAAAGAGTGCCTGGGGTTTTGCAATTGCTAACTCCCATTCTAGGCCCATACAGAAAGAGAAACAAAGTACCTAAAAAAATAAGCCCAAACTCTACCAGGGTGAAAAATCTCTATAACTCAAATTTAGTGAGAAGCAAAAGCTAAAATCTTTCTTGAATCAATTCAGTTAATACAATATAATTAGTGCTGTGCCTGCTCTGGAAGAGGGAAAGTGGGTGGGGAACAAAGAATAAGAACCTTTAAGAAACTCTTCTGCTTGAAGTGAACAAATGGTAAGGCCAATTTTTCTAACCTATAC
This sequence comes from Sciurus vulgaris, assembly GCF_902686455.1. NCBI lineage: Eukaryota > Metazoa > Chordata > Mammalia > Rodentia > Sciuridae > Sciurus > Sciurus vulgaris. The sequence goes on from NC_136472.1 coordinate 81,103,173, forward strand.
AAAACTATATTTTTATAGATGGTGTCATAATTCTGCTTTCTTCTCTCTCTCTCTCTCTCTCTCTCTCTCTCTCTCTCTCTCTCTCTCTCTCTCTCTCTCTCTCTCTTTCTCTCTCTCTCGGGGCAGGTTGTTATGGTCCATGAAAGAATAAATTAGCTTATTTCCTATCACTCAATATTAGAGTGGTAGACAGGGGTAGAGGTTATCACTTCCAGGCCTGGAGTATCAGTAATCTTCAATTCTGCATCCTGGTTGTTTCCTAACTGCATTAAAGTCTCCTTATTTGCTTTTATAATTTTCCTAGTGTTTTATGTGTCTTCTATCCTGGTGAACTCTTTCCTGTGAGCATGGATTACACAGAAACACTAGGAAATGTATTAGCTGGACCTGGTCTGACTGTACCACCCACTAGCTGAGTGACTGTCACATCACCTCCCTAAACCTGTTTTCTCCCACCTCAGAGGGGAGAGATGATTAGAGTATCTGGGTCTAAAGCCTCCTTGAACTATACAATTGCAGATCAATTCCATGTTAGATAAGTCATGTCTGTTATGTCAGAGACCATCCAGGCTGTTGAAGAGTCAGAAGTAGAACGCTGGTAGGCAGAGAGATGAGAAAGGCTATTTTATCCAGGCCTTTGTAATAGGAAACTGAAGAACACAAACTACAAGTGTCAAATAATTCCCTCTTGTTAAATGATTAGGGTTAACTTTTTGTTAAAAAATATAATCATATTTCATAACTTCTGTTTCACAGAGGTAAAAAAGAGTGAGGTAAAGGTCCCCTCACCATCTCCACTTCCAGAGGTAACCACTTCTGTGTCTGTTCCTTAGAAAATTCACTATAAGCACATGCAACCACATCTCTACTTTTGCTGCTCTATCTACCTATATTTTAACATACTATTGTCCTTTTATTAATGAATAGATCATATCATATATAAAATGTATAACTTGCTTTTGTTTTACTTGACATTTAACAATGCATCTTCGACATCTTCATACGAGCTTATCCCATTCTACCTTTTTTTGGAGCCTAGTTGTCAATGGTGCAAATGTTTCAGCATTTTTTCATGAGACCCCTAATGACATGGCTAAAATCATTTCCAGTTTTGTGCTACTACACCTATTAACATATTTTTGAAAGATAAGTTCCATAGAAATGGATTAAGTCAAATGGTAGATCTATTATTTCTTTGAATTCACTATTGAACATTTAAGAATGGTTATTTATTAAACATACTGAAACTCATAAAAGAAAATAGGGGCTGGGGAGATAGCTCAGCTGGTAGAGTGCTTGCCTTGCAAGCACAAGGCCCTGAGTTCGATCCCTAGTACCACAAAAAAAATAAATAAATAAAAGGAAAAATAGGACAAAATCTCACTTGCCAGACAACATATTGTACACGATGCATGTATATAAAAATAAAAAAGGCTCTCCTACCTCCTATTATTGTCTCCAAAGATAACTATGTTGGTGACTTATTATATATACTTCTCTTTATTTTACTTTCATTATGAATATAAGCGGGTTTATAAAATACCCAATTTTAAAATCTTATACAAATAAGATCATATTCTACATATTTTTCATATCTTAATTTTCCTACCTACTAATATATCTTAGGGAGTTTCTTAATTCATGTATTATTACCACACAATGATCTCATTCTTTTTAATAGTTGTACAGTGTTCTAATATTCAATGAAAAACAATTCATTATCCAGGGCAGATTGATAGATACTTCAGTTCTTCAGTATTTTGTATTATAAACAATGCTGTAATAAATATCATCTATCAGTAAGTTGCTGAGCAAAGGGAATGAGTATAAAACTTTGGTAGTTACTGCCAAATTATAGCATTGACCGATATTCCCACAAGTAGTAAGTGATATTCTACTTTTGTTTTAGTCTACCTTTTCACTGCTGTGGCCCAAAGACCTGATAAGAACAATCAGAAAGGAGGAAAAGTTTACTTTGTGATTCATTGTTTCAGAGATCTCAGTCCACAGATAGCCAGCTCCATTTCTGGGGGCTCAACGTGAGGCAGAACATTATAGTGGAAGAGTGTGGGAAAGCAGTTCCAGACGTCACACCAGGAAGCAAAGAGAGACTCCACTTACCAGATACAAAATATAAAACCCAAAGGCATGCTTTCCATGACCTACCTCTTCTGGCCTTCAGTTACTATCCTAAAGGGGATACATTCACTGATTGGGTTAAGGCTCTCATAACCCAATCTTTTCACCTTTGAATGTTCTTGCATTCTCTCATGCATGAGCTTTTAAGGACACATAATATCTAAGCCATAATAACTTCCTCATACTCTTGTAGTAAGAGTATTGTATATACTGCAACATTTGCTGTTTTCCATTTGGATATGTAGACAACTGAATTTTTGGATTTTGTATTTCTTTTGTTTGAAGTTAAATATCTTCTATGTTCATTGGTTATTTGAATTTCTTTTTACATAGTATTTATGTTTCTATATTTTGCCTACTTTCTTTCTTTTTTTTTGGTACCAGGGATTGAACTCAGGGGTACTCAACCACTGAGACACATCATAAGCCCTGTTTTGTATTTTATTTAGAGACAGGGTCTTGCTGAGTTGCTTAGCACTTCACTTTTGCTAAGGCTGGCTTTGAACTAGTGATCCTTCTGTCTCAGCCTCCCATGCAGCTGTGATTACAGGTGTGTACCAACATGCCCAGTTATTTTCCCACTTTTTTTTTTCTTTAAGCAATTTGAAGCTGTAACCAGAATCCTATATTATCTTAAGGAGTGTTTTCTGCTAGCACAATTCTTAACATTTAACAATAATCACACTCTGTAGTAATTTCCCTTGAAACTCGCAGTATGTCAATCACATTTACAGAAGTGGAAACGAGGCATAGAAAGGTCAGATCTGGGTGTGGGGAAGAACTGTGACACTGTTCAAAGCCGCACCTGTGGTAGCTGCTCTGGACAGTGCCGTGTGAAGTCATAATGGGTATATTTTGCCTACTTTTTGTTTAATTTATTCTTTTAAAAATGTATGTGTATATTAAGAGTATTAGCACTCCCTTTCAGATCACTATTGCAAATATTCTTGGTTTGTTATTTGCATTATTGTACTTGTATTTTGTATTATTGATTTTAACTTTCTTCTTGTATGTTATTTGTTGACATAGAGAATTTTGAGATGTGTTGTATAGTCACACTTATTATTTCCTTTCCTTTTAGTTTTTTAAGTTTTATACTATATCTCCCCCCTCTTCAGTATATTTAACAAATTTTCCATGTTTTCCTGTGGTATGACTATAGTTTAACTTTTAGCCATTTTATCTTTACTAGAATATATTTTGATGTTTGACCAGAGAACCGAGTAAATTGCTACTATTTATTGAATTTTTCCTTTATAGAATAAAACATCTACATCTTTCATCATTCTAGTTATTCTCTGAATTTTTCTCAGGCAATGCCCTTAAAAAATACATATATATGTATATATTTATATATATATATATAAATATATAAAGTGGAAAGAACAAAAAATTTGGAGTTTGACAGATTGAGTTTAAATCTCAGATCCACTGGTTATTTCTAGGTAACTTGGGAAAGTCACTTATTGTTATGATTTGGATATGTGTTGTCCCCCAAAAGCTCATGTGTGAGAAGATGCAAGAAAGTTCAGAGGTGAAATGATTGTGTTATAGAACCTTAGAGTGATCAGTACATTCATTCACAGATATGGATTAACTGGATGGTAACCATAGGGTGTGGCTGGAGAAAGTAAGTCCCTGGGGGATTTTGGCCCTGGTGAGCTTTCTCTGCTTCCTTGCCATGTCCTGAGTGGTTTTTCTCCTCCACACCATTCCAACATGATGTTCTGCTTCACCTCCAGTCCAGAGTTGGCCATTTATGGACTGAGACCTCTGAAACCACAAGTGTTAAATAAACTTTTCCTCCTCCAACATTGTCTTTGTTAGGTCTTTTGGTCACCATGGCAAAAAAGACTGACTGAAACACTTTTTTTTTAAATCTTAGCTCCCTTACCTGTAAAATGAGTATGATTCTTATCTACCTGTCAGTTGTTGGGACTATAAACAGGCATTCAGCAAAGAGTACTTATTATTGCTGTTCATATTTTCCAAAGAGCTATGATTATAAGTGATAAAATCCGAAGGAAAATAACCAACACAAAATATAATTTGAGTTACTTCATTGTTTTTTTAAAGAAACAAAGAATTTCAACATTAGAAACTTATTTGTCCAGCATTTACAGATTAGAGACAATCCCCATAGAGGAAGGGATTGTTCCAAATCTTTTCAGAATTAGGACTCGGGCAGGGCTCTTCTGATCCAGCTCAGTGCGTGTGCTTCAATATGTATATTTGCTTATTTTTCACTGGACCAGTAATAACCAAATCTTGTTCACAGACCTAACTCTACATGAGTATCTCTACACTTGTGGCATTTTGTTGCTGCTGTTATCCTGAACAAGATCACATTGCCCTTTTCCCTTTTGATTTTCCTTCTAATTTTAGGAAACATGCTCTCCTCTAGTCTTCCAAATTATTTGAGGTTACTTTGATTCTTATTTCTACCTCTGATTTGCATTTTTATCAGTAAACATGACTCAAATAATAGTTTAGAGGTATTTATATCATTGATATGCCAAGTGTGACACAGTCTCATATATTTATTATTTCAATTCTTTTGATTCAGTTTGAATTTTTCTCTCCTGGATGTATAGATTCTCAGAGTTCTTTTCTTTTCTCTCTCTCTCACTCTCTCTGTCTTTTTTCTCGTACGGGGGTTTGAACCCAGGGGCACTTAACCACTGAGTCACATTCCCAGTCCTCTTTTATTTATTTTTTAATCATGAGACAGGATCTCACTAAGTTGCTTAGGGTCTCTCTAAGTTGTTGAGGCTGGCTTTGAACTTGTGATCCTCCTACCTCAGCCTTCTGTGTTTCTGGGATTATAGGCATATGCCACTGCTCCCAGCAAGCTCTCTTCTTTTTAAGGATTCTCTTCTTGAAGCTTGACTTCATCAAAATTCTTGGAGCATGGGGGTTTTTGAAGATGGTGGAATAGAGGAGGTTGCGCTCCTAGCTGCTCCATGACATGAACCCAAGAAAGCAGATAGGCAGCTTCTCCTCAAGGTGGGTGAACAAAAAAAGTGGGTCGGGGTGGGACTTTACTGAAATTTAAAATTGGATATTCAAAGCAGACCAGGGACATAGAAGGTTGGATATAATCAAATAAGGAAAAAGTCCCCAGCAGAACAGATGCTGTTGAGGCCAGTCTGGAAGCACCAGCCAGAGTGGATGCTTTTTGAGCATAGTGGAGGGATAAGGGAATTAGAGGAACCTGCATTTTTGAAAGGCTGAAGTGTATCTGGGTACAGAGTGTTTAGAGACCAAGGACACTGCCCAACAAACCTGAAAGATGTGCTGCATGATATCTATGTGCAGGGGAGGTTAGAGTGGGGGAGAAACTGCCATCTCTCCAGGTGGCATGCAGAGTGCAAAGGAAGGAACCATTTTGCAGCTGTGGTATGGGGGACAGCAGCTGAGGAAGCTGATTCCTGGCAAACTGGAGTTTGGCCTGAAATACAGACCCAGTAAGCACATGCTACATGACAGAGTGTGCTTAAGTGATGAAGAGAAAATCAAATGTGGAGAGAGGTTTACACAGGGGACAATTGGTTATGGAAACCCATCTGACTCTACCCCTCCCCCTCCTATCTGACTGCTTGCAGACTGGCTGGGAGAGACACATCTGGCTGGGAACTCAGAAGGGCAGGGGTGGGAGAGATGATTTGGAGATTGAACCCCAAGAGCAGGAAATGTGGGGTGCACAGGTGATATAAGGGACTAAGAATTGGTTTCCCCACAAGTGGAACTCAGGGGAGATTCTTGGGATAAAGTCTTCCAGTGTGGACCAGCAAGTACTGGGTGAGAGGTGAGCTGATTTAAAATCTTCAGACCAACTGGCATTCAGCAAAGAGCCTGGAGCCCACCTAAGCCTAAACTCTGCCTCCAGGAACTCCACCTAGGGGGATTACCTTTCCACTCCAGCCATCCAGAGGGTGGAGCATCACACTCCAGATGACCCCACCTAAAACTGCTGAGAAGAGAAGCTGAGACTCTTTTGAACTCAAACAGAAAAAATTCTTTAACTTTTAATCAAGAATGCTTCCTGATTTCTTTTTTAAAATTCTTTTTCTCTGTTTAATTGTGATTTCAGTGGTACATGGACACTTATACGTATTCTTTTTTTGTTCTCATTTCTAGCATTTTTGAAGCCAGTTATTTTTCATGGATATTTTTATGAACTAGGATGTTTGATTAGTATATTTTAGTTTTGTTTTGTGTTCATTTTTGTTTGATTTTTTTTAAAAATTTTACTTTATTTTTTTCTCCTACCTGCTTCCCTTGAATCTCTCTTCTTCTACTAACAGCCAATCTCTATTGTTCTCTTTCACTCTTCCTTTAATCTTTTACTTCTGTCTTCTCTCCTCCTCTCTCATAATCATCACATCCTTTATCACTTCTTTTCTCTCCCTCTCCACCATTTGAAATTATAAACCCTTTTGCAAATTTGCTATTATTATTGTAAGAAGTAACTGATCATATGATTTCTGTTTATTGTGATAATTAACATTGTGGATGTCATAGTAGGAACTATTTGGTTTAATGTTGTATATTGTTTTCATTCATTGTTGTCATTATTTGTCTCCCCCCTACACAGTGAGTTACTAGAAACCTTCAGAATAACAGAATCCATCAACACCACAGTGGAAGTAATGTCAGAGAAGGAGTTTAGAATGTAAATAGTTAAACTGATCTGCAAAGTAAAGGGTGGCATAAGGAATGAAGTCAGAGAGAAAATACAGTAAGTGAAAGATCACTTCATAAAGAGGCAGAGATTCTGAAAAAAAAAAAAAAAGAAGAAAAAAGAGCAGAAATCCTCAAAATGAAGGAAAAGATAAACCAAATTAAAAATTCAATAGAAAGTATCACCAACCAGACTGGACCACTTGGAAGGCAGAACCTCAGGCAATGAAGACAAAATATTTAATCTTGAAAATATAGTTGACCACAGAGAGACAATGTTAAGAAACTATGAACAGAACTTCCAAGACCAAATTTAAGATTTATCAGGATAGATGAAGGCACGGAGATACAAACCAAAGGAATGCATAATTTTTTTCAATGAAATAATATCAGAAAATTCACCAAATCTAAAGAATGAAATGCAAAATCAAATACTAGAGGCTTACAGGACCCCAAATGTACAAAATGACAAAAGATCCACATCAAGATACATTATAATGAAAATGCCTAGCATATAGAATAAGGGGCTGGGTGCAGTGGTGCATGTCTGCAATCCCAGTGGCTTGGGAGGCTTAGGCAGAAGAATCTTGACTTCAAACCAGTCTCAACAAAAAAGTGAGGTCCTAAGCAACGCAGTGAGACCTTGTCTCTAAATAAAAAGACAACAAAAAGCTGGGGGTGTGGCTCAGTGGTCCAGTGTCCCTGAGTTCAATCTCCTGTACCTGTCCCCCATAAAAGAGAGACAGAATAAGGATAGAATTTTAAAGGCTTTGAGACAAAAATATCACATTACATAGAGGGGGAAACCAATTCAGATCTCAGCTGATTTCTCAACCCAGACCCTCAAAGCCAGACAGTCCTGGAATAACATATACCAAGCTCTGAAAGAAAAATGAATGCCAACCAAGAATCCTGTATCCAGCAAAATTAAGCTTCAGATTTGAAGATGAAATAAAAATCTTCCATGATAAACAAAAAGTTAACAAAATTCACAACTAGAAAGCCTGCACTACAGAATATTCTCAACAAAATATTCCATGAAGATGAAATGAAAAAAGAAAGTGAAAACCAGCAAAGGGAGGAACTACACTAAAATAATAGTCAATCAAAGGATAACTAAGTCAAATTAAAAACCAGAAATAAACCAAAATGACCTGAAATACAAATCATATCTCAATAATAATCTTGAATGTTAATGGCCTAACCTCATCAAAGTTTATCAAAGACATAGACTGGCAGATTGAATTCAAAAACAAGACCCAACAATATGCTTTCTCCAAGAGACTTAGCTCATAGGCAAAGACATCCACAGACTGAAAGTGAAAGGATGGGAAAAAACACCTCTCACACAGATTACATAAACAATCAGGTGTTTCCATCCTCATATCAGATAAAGTAAACTTCAAGCCAAAGTTAATCAGAAGGGACAAAGAAGGACATTTCATACTGCCTAAGAGAATTACACATAATAAGACATAACAATTATAAATAATTATGACCCAAACAATGGAGCATCTATGTACATCAAACAAACCCTTCCTAATTTCAAAAATCAAAGAGAACACAACACAATAATATTGGGTGACTTTAACGAAGCTCTCTCACTATTGGATAGATACTCCAAACAAAAACTAAACAAAGAAACTATAGAACTATAGAATGTAATCAATAATTTAGACTTAACAGACTAAATTAGAATATTTTATTCCTCAATGAGCAAATACACTTTCTTCTCAGCAGCACACAGATCCATCTTTAAAATAGACCATATCTTATGGCACAAAGCAAATCTTACCAGATACAAAGAAATAGAGATACTACCCTGCAGTCTATTAGATCATAATGGAATGAAATTAAAAATCAATGATAGAATAAAAAGTAGATGCTACTGTAACATATGGAGACTAAATAATACACTATTGAATGATGAATGGATAACAGAAGAAATCAGGAATGATAAAAAATACTTAGAGGTAAATGAGAATAGTGATACCACACATCAAAATGTCTGGGACACTATGAAGGCAGTGCTAAGAGGAAAGTTCCTTGCATTGAGTTCATTCATTAAAATAATGGAAGATCAGTGAATAAATGACCTAACAGTACATCTCAAAGACCTAGATGAAGAAGAACAAATCAACACCAAAAGCAGTAGAACACAGGAAAAAATTAAAATCAGAACTGAAATCAATGAAATTGAAACAAAAGAAACAATTGAAAAATTTGACAAAACAAAAATTTGGTTCTTTGAAAAAAATGAATAAAAATGATAACCCCTTAGCCACACTAATGAAGAGAAAGAGGGAAAACTCAAATTACTAAAATAATGATGAAAAAGGAAATATCATGATGGACACTACTGAAATACAGAAGATAATAAGAAACTATATTGAAAATTTATAATCCAATAAAATAGAAAATCTTGAAGACATGGAGAAATTTCTAGAGACATATGACCTACCCACACTCAATCAGGAGGACATACACAATTTAAACAGACCAATTTCAAGCGATGAAATAGAAGACGCCACCAAAAGCCTACCAACTAAGAAAAGCCCAGGACCAGATGGTTCTCAGCCAAGTTCCACAAGACATTCAAAGGAGAACTAATACTAATACTCCTCAAAATAATCCATGAAGCAGAAAAAGAGGAACCCTTCCCAAACTCATTCTATGTGATTAGTATCACCCTAATGTCAAAACCAGAAAAAGACACAGCAAGGAAAGCAAACTTCAGACCAATATCCCTGATGAACATAAATGCAAAAATTCTCAATAAAATTCTGGCAAATGGCATAGAAAAAAATATTAAAAAGGTAGTGCACCACAATCAAGTGGGGTTCATCCCAGGGATGCAAGGTTGGTTCAACATACAGAAATCAATAAACGTAATAAATCACATCAGTTGACTTTAAAGACAAAAATCACATGATTATACCAATAGATACAGATAAAGTATTTGACAAAATACAGCACCACTTCATGCTCAAAACACTAGAAAAATTAGGGATTGTAGGAACATACTTCAACATTATAAAAGCTTATCTATGCTAAGCCCAAGGCCAAAATCATTCTAAATGCAGAAAAATTGAAAGTATTCCCTGTAAGCACTGGAACAAGACAAGGATGCTCTATCATTACTTTTATTAAACATCATCCTTGAAATTCTAGCCAGAGAAGTTAGACAGAAGAAAGAAATTAAAGGGATATGATTAGGAAAAGAAGAACTCAAACTGTCATTATTTGCTGACATCATGATTCTATGCTTAGAAGATTCAAAAAATTCCACCAGAAAACTTCTGAATGCAGCAAAGTAGCAGGATATAAAATTAACACCCATAAATCAAATATGTTCCTATACATCAGCTATGAATCCACTGAAAGAGAAATTAGGAAAATGGCCCCATTCACAATAGCCTCAAAAAAATTAAATATTTGGGAATCAATCAAACAAAAGAGGTGAAAGACCGCTACAATGAAAACTACAGAACACTAAAGAAAGAAATTGAAGAAGACCTTAGAAGATGGAAAGATCTCTCTTGCTTTTGGGTAGGCAGAATTAACATTGTCAAAATGGCCATATGACCAAAAGTGCTATTCAGATTTAATGCAATTCCTATAAAAATTCCAAAGGTATTCTTCATAGAAATGGAAAAAGTAATTATGATATTCATTTGGGAAAAACAAAGAGTCTCAGAATAGCCAAAGCAATCCTTAGCAAGAAATGTGAAGCAGGAGGCATCACAATACCAGACTCCTCCAGAGTCATAGTAACAAAAATGGCATGGTATTGGCACCAAAACAGACAAGTACAGAATAGAAGACATACAGACAAACCCACATAAATACAGTAATCTTATAGTAGACAAAGGCACCATACATATATATTGGAGAAAAGATAGCCTCTTCAACAAAATGAAATTAAACCCCTATCTCCTATCCTGTACAAAAATCAACTCAGTGGATCAACACTTAGGCATAGAACAGAGACCCTGTGCCTAATAAAATGTAGACCCAAATCTCCATCATGTCAGCGTCGGAGCCGACTTCCTTAACAAGACTCCTAAAGCACAAGAAGTAAAATCAAGGATCAATAAAAGGGATGAAATCAAACTAAAAAGTTTCTTCACAGCAAAGGAAACAATCAATAACATAAAGAGAGAGCCTACAGAATGGGGAAAATCTGTATCACATGTACCTCAGATAGAGCACTAATCTCCAGGATATATAAAGAACTCAAAAAACTTAGCACCAAAATACTAAAATAATCCAATCAATAAATTGTCAAAGGAACTGAACAGACACTTCTCAGAAGAAGAAATACAATCGATCAACAAATAAATGAAAAAATATTCAATGTCACTAGCAATTAGAGAAATGCAAATTAAAACTACACTGAGATTCCATCTTACTCCAGTCAGAATGGCAATTATCAAGAATACAAGCAACAAGAAATGTTGGTGAGGATATGGGGAAAAAGGTACACTCATACATTGCTGGTAGGACTGGAAGTTGGTGCCACCACTCTGGAAAGCAGTATGGAGATTCCTCAGAAAACTTGGAATGGAATCACCATTTGACCCACTCCTTGGCATGGACCCAAAGGACTTAAAATCAGCATGCTATGGTGACACAGCCACATCAATGTTTATAGCAGTTCAATTCATAATAGCTAAACTATGAAACCTACCTAGGTGCCCTTCATAAGATAAATGGATTAAAAATATGATATATATTTACAATGGAATATTACTCAGTCTTAAAGAAGAGTACAATCATGGCATTTGCCAGTAAATGGATGGAACTGGAAAATATCATGCTAAGTGAAATAAACCACTCCCAAAGGACCAAAGGCTGGATATTTTCTCTGATATGCAGATGTTTTTCACAATAGGGGGCAGGCAGAGAAGAGAGGTACTTTGGATTAGGCAGAGGAGAGTGAAGAGGGGGAGGGGCTAGGGGAGAAATGATAGTAGAATGAATCAGACATTATTACCTTATGTGCATATATGATTATATAACCATTGTAACTCTACATCATGTACAATTACATCATGTACAATTGGTCCAGACATTATGGCCCAACTTTCAATAACTAGATCCTGTGGGGATGAGGAAACAGCTTGGGACAGGCTGGAAAATTTTTTATCCACTGTTACCCTTGAATGTATGATTGCCACTGGGTCATAAAAATACTTAAATTCCATTTGTCATGACATTCTTTCACAATCATGTTGGTAATAATAGAAAATTGAGCATCTTTGGTTAACTTCCAGCTGTGGATTTATTTTTTCAGATGCTATTGAGAAGATGAATGACATATCCCGTCCAAGGCCAATCTTTCTTCTTTTGTTTTCAAAAGATGTGTTATATTTGTTACTTCATTCATTAGGGCCCTTGCCTAGTGAAGCAAGGAACTTCACGATTTTTCTGAATAAACGACTCTGTTCTCTGGGAATATTTTTCTATTTCTCAGTAAGATGGAACGGATGATATTCAAATCAGAGGATTTCAGAAATGGCAAGAACCTTTGTGATCTGATTACACCCTGGTGTGTACCTTTGGGCTCATTCAACAACACTATCTTTCTATCTCTGCCTGTCCCCAGGTTTTCTTTTTTCTCTTCTCTGAGTTAGCATTTCTACATTCTGTACATGGTATTTTCCCTATCTAAAATATAGTTTCTCTCCTCAGATGAGAACTTCTCTTAGTTTTCAAAGACTCAGTTTGAGCTGACTTGTGGAGTGTGCTTACTTGTGAGCTCCTCACAGGTAGGAGCTCATTTTATTAGAACTTGGGTCTCTGGTTTGGTGCCTGGCAAATAGGAGGTGAATAATAACCAAGGAGGTGAGCTAGCAAGTGAGTAATATCTGCTCACTATATTATCCCAAAATGATCATCTAACCCCTATGTGACACTGGCTTAACACTGCAAGAACTCACTATCTTTCAGGGACATCCATTCCATTTGAGGTCAGGGGTCAGCACCAGTGATTTAAAAAAAGAAAGAAAAAGAAAATAAATAAATAAATAAAAAAGAGTTCTGGTACTTTTCACCTCTTGTTTCTAGTTCTACCCTAGGAGGACTCCACAGAATAATATCATTTCTTCTACATGATCCTCTTTTTAATATTTTCAGTTTTCTCTTTGCTAGGTGAAATGATTCCACTCTCTTCTCCATCTCTTCCTATCATTCTTACCACAGGCGTATTTGCTTCTGCTCACATACTTCCAGTGACGGGAAACTCCATCCTTCCCCAACCTGTCCATTCCATTTCTGGATGTTTCATAGGGCTATTATTTCTAGCATCTTGATGTCATTTAACACCTCATTAGAGACTCAGGTAAATGTAAGTGGGGACGAGGACAGCAACAGGGATGTTCACTGTGTGGATGTCACCCTTTCATGTGTGCCTAGAGTAGAAAACCTAGAGTTAAACACTGTGCTGGTGTAAATTTAATTTCTTTTAAATATCCATCTTGGTTATTATCCATTTTAGTTATTTCCCTTTCCAGGGGAGAGTGACACATAGTCATTGTCAAGCAATTTGCTGATCAGGGGAGGACAATAACAGGTGAACACATAAGTAAACTATAATAAGGTCAGGTGTCCTGGGACACAGAGAAGGGACCCCTGTCAAAGTACGAGGAGGTTTTCTGGAGGAAGTGACATTGAGACAAGATTGAATAAGACAGCAGGGTGAGGATAGGTGGCAGATCACACTGAGTGATGGAGAAAGGGGTAGCCAGAAGATTCCATCAGAAGGAGGGCACCTGTGAGGGTCTGGAGGTGAGAGAGGGCTGGGAACATCTGAAGGGTAGAGAGTAGCTGTAATTGAGTGGCAGATGTGGGAGAGACGAGTATGGGAAAGAGGTGTGATGAGGCCAGAGAAAGGACGCTGGCCAGAGTGGTGTGATGCTAGCCAACATGTCCATAGCACTTCCTGCATGCCAGACTCTGTTCTAGGTATTTTATACTTAAAATTTCCCTTGCTCCTTACAACTACTCTGTGAAGTGAGGACACACAACAATCTCCATGTTAGAGGTAGACACTGAGGCACAGATTAAGTGTCTTGCCCAAGGTTACATAGTTAATATATGGTGAAGCCAGAAATTAAACCTTCGAAGTCTGTTTAGGAGTTTGCATTCCTAGCCCTGATGTGGTCCTGACTCTCAAGGATCTGGTGGTACAAGGTATCATGAGACATTTCACTGAATTTGGTTTATCCTGACTACAATAGGGAGCTCCTCTTCAGCTTAACGTTGAGAAAAATTATTTTGCCCCAGGAGTGGTTACAGCTAGAGGAGATACAGAGAATATGCAGGAAAGGTGCTTACTGCCAGCCCTGCCCCCAGACACTAAGCCTGGATCGACCCTTTGGGGATACTTTCGTAAGGCAGCCACTGTACCTCTGGCTGCTGAGGTTTTCCATTCTGATTCACATCACCTGCCTGCTCTGGAAGCAGTTTCATGAGAAGATCACTGAGTTTAGACTTGGAAAGACCAGCATTTGAATCTTAGTCTTTCATTTATCAGCTATATGACCTTGGATAAATTACTTAACTTTTTGGAAGTTTAGTTTCCTCACATGCAGCAGAAAATAGTAATCCTTATGTTGTTGCTACGCTATTGTCAGGATGATTAGAGAATGCAAATAATGTTTTTAACATAATACTTGGTTCATGGTAGGTACTCCATAAATAGTTGCTATTCGTATTACAGCATATTCATTATCTATGAAACCAAGACTTAAAATGACTTTTATCAGCAATAACAAAACCAAAGAATAGATATGATAGAAGACTGTCCTGAAATAGGAATAGCTAAGAGCTACAAATTTAAGTGAATTCTTAATTGTGAAAAAATACAAGGGGGTAGCCCGGCTGGATAATTGACATCAGATTTCAATTAAAATTAGTCAGGTACAGAACACAGGGGACTGTTTTAAGCAAATTATTTCATAGTTGGGGGTCTGGGTGGAACATGGCAAGGGGCTGGCAGCATGGGAGAAATTGGGACAGAATTTAAACTATTTGTACTTGATTCAGAGAGACTATGGGTAATAAGATGAGCAAATGTATTACCAGTGCATTAAGTAAAGGTAGACAGCCACTACCCTTTCTCAAAAGGGAAAGAGTAATCTGTTTTCATTTTTCTGAAGTGATTCAATGCAATGAAGTGGAAATTTGGGTTCCACTGCTAACCCTGCCACTAACTTTCTTAGACTGGCCAATGAACCACTCTGGAAAATGAAGATGCTAAGTCCCACCATCTCTAGGGATCCTTAGGCTGTAAATTCAGTGATTTCCATGGCTTAAAAATAACATATCCAAAGTGTTTTATAGTTAGTAAGCTGTTTTCCCACCTCACATTTCTTACTGAACAAGGTGAGACATAAACAAATATAATAAAAATGTTCATATGCATTAAGGGGTCCTTATCACATAGCAGTAAGGAAGGCAGGGAAACTATAAATATCTCACTTGAGCGTGACTTGAGAGCAGTCTGGGGTGGCTGGCCTAGAGCATGGAGAGGCAGGGAGGACACATGGTGACGACAGGAGTGGCCCTCAGATGTCGGGGTAAGTTCTGCCCACAGGTGCCACGGGAGGGCTTCACAGGGGCACTTCTTGTGATTCACCCTTTGTTTAGGGGAGGTAACCCTGGCAAGAGGGAAACGTTGAGGTTGCAAAAAAAAAAAAAAAATGATCACAACTAGGTTAACCAGATGAGAGATGATTGCAATATTACAAATGATAGAGGATGAAGGCTTGAATTAGGAAAATGGGAATGGCACCAAGGTGCAAGGTGGGGTACAGACTGAGGGAGGAACACAAAGGGAGATTCTCCGCACCTCTTCTCCTCCAATACTTCTGGGAACCCAAAACGGTTTAAGAAATATTTATTGTGTTGAACAGAGTAGATCTGGGAGGTGAGAAAGGTGTCACCCGTTTTAAGATGATTGGAGGTGTGATGGTACCATTACTCAAGAAGGGAACACAGGATGGAAAGTGAGACTGGATGATAGGAGAGTGTATTTTGTTTTAGACATGTTTGAGTTTGCTCTGGCAGATATACAGAATTTTGCAAGTCATTGGAAAATATTCATCTCCAGCTTAGAGAAGTGATTAATGTTGATAATTACTTTGATTTTTTGTATTCTTAAAGTCAGTACCCTGATCAAATTGGGCCCAGATACAGAATAGGCTTGCTGTACAAAATGGGACTGCTAAGTGTGCCCTCTTCACATAGTTGTACAAGGTTAGCTTAGTCAATTCACATGAAGTACTTAGAATAGTGCTTTGTGTACAGTAGGAACATACAATTATTGGTTATTGTTGACTCCCTTCCTGACAAACACAAGGCAAGATGATGACCTGGACTAGTAAAAACTTATTTCAATAAAGACTCAGTTGACCGAGAGAAGCACTGGGGTTACAGGCACTGAAGCGGGTTGCATGGTGCTCTGGAGGACACTGTCCTAGCAGGAAGGGTCCAGTCCCATCCTGCTAATGATTTATTTGGCTCTGGGGAGTCCTTTCATCTCTCTGGGCCTCAGTTTCTTCATCAAGAAAGAGAGCCTCATGCTAAATCCCTGATATCCCAGGGTGCTTGATAAACAAATATATTCTATGCCAATATGTATTTTGTTGACAACTTGAGAAAAGCAAACAGATCATTCAGCATCAAACTTTTCAAACACCCTCCAGCATGTTTCATAGCGAATAAACCATAAATTGAATTTGAAGTAGAAATTTCTAATTAAGTTCCCTTTTCTTCCTGGAGGCTGTTGCACTTGGTGGAGAGTGATAACGTTTCTGACAGTAGCTGAATGAGAGTTCAGGACTAGCATTCTCCTGGAACACAGTCAAAAATGAAAAATTGATATTGGATATTTATGTATCTTAGCAGTGAAACATTAATATCCCCTTTAAATTTGGCTTGCTGATGCAAAAATGGTTATGCATTTTATTAAAAAGTTTAAAAATATTTTGACTTTCCAAGAGCCTTTGTAGAAGGCTGATCACTTTGAAATCTATAATTAAAAATAATAAAATGTGATTTGGCTATCCAAACCCAGCTTATGTTCAGGTGCAGCAAATAAATTTTAGGATTCATGGGCTTTGAATAACAACTCTCTCTAAGAGAATATGTAAGCAAAACTACAAATACAAGATGATACTAGTATCTTCAGCTCTAATTTTTCCCTCAACTCTATTATATAAATCCATCAACCTACATGACATTTCTATTTGGATGTCTAAGCCTTTTCAAATGCACCATGCTGAAAGTCAAAGAATTTTCTCCTAAATCTTTTTTTTTTTTTTTTTTTTTTTTTGGAGAATTTTCTCACTTTCAGCAAATCCAACCACTCAACCAAGAACCTTAAATCTTGTCTCTCATTCCCGCCTCCCCATGTAAATCCATCAGGTCTGTTTACTCTAGCTTCAAGTCATATATCAATTCCATCCACTCTTCCCCAACTCTACCCTGTCCCTCTAGGTAACCCATCACTTCTCCCAAGGACACTGTAATAACAGTCTCTTGATTAGTTTTCCTCTTCTCAATTTGGCTGCTACCACCCTCCACTATCTATTCCCAACTCAGCAGCTAGAATGATCTTCTCAAAATGTATATTGGATTATGCTTTTCCTCTGCAAGAACCTTTCAATTGGTTTCTTGTTGTACTTGGAATAATCACTTGGAATTTAAAGCTGAGATCCTTTCTTTAATGGGTGCTGATAATAAGAGCAATCTTCTGAATTTAGTCAACATGGACTCTGTTTTGAAACTAGTGGACTGATTGCCATTTTCTACACAACGTGACCACAGCTTGATTGCTGCCTGTCTCTCAGATACCCGGACACCACTCTCTACTTTTCTCATGTTATCCCACCCCAAGGGCCTTCATTCTGCTCTGCCTTAATGCCTGCTCCCTCCAGTGTGAGGTGCTGGTTCCAGTGGTCCCTTTGACTTGAGTGTTCTTCCCCAGCCCTTCTCATATGTGACACCTTATGGTCACAAGTCTCATTTTACATGCCGGTTCCTCAAAGAGTACTTAGCTTACTACCCTATTTCCTTTTCTCTCTCCTCCCTCTGTCCTTTCCTCCCTCCCTGTCATGGTTTAGATATGAGCCCAAAAGATCATGTATGAGACAATGCAAGAAAGTTTGGATATGAAATGATTGGGTTATGAGAGCTTTAACCTGATCAGTGCATTAATTCAGAAATGGATGAACTGGATGATAACTATAGGCAGGTAGGGTGCAGCTGGAAGAAGTAGGTCCCTGGGAGTGCACTTTTGGGGTAGATATTTGGTCTTTGTTGAACAGAGTTCTCTCTCTGCTTCCTGATTGTCTTGTCCTGAGTGGCTTTCCTGATTTTCTCCCTCATCTCAGGCCCAGAGCAACGGTCATCTCTATGGACAAAGATTTCTGAAACCATGAGTGCCAAATGAATATTTCTTCCTCTAAATTGTTCTTGTCAGGTCTTTTGGCCACAGAGGAGAAAAGCCAATTAAAACAATTCCCACTTCTTCTCTTCTTCTTTCTCTCTTCTTCTTCCTTTCTTTCCTTCTTCCTTTCTTTCTCTCCTCCTTCTCCCCACCTTCTCTTTCTTCTTTCCTTTCTTCTCTCCTCCTCCTCTTTCTTCTCCTCTTTTCTTCTTTCTTTTTTGCTGGTATTTGAGATTGAACCCAAGCATGATTTACCACCCAGGACATCTCTGGTCCTTTTCATTTTGATTTTGAGACAGGATCTTGCTAGCTTGCTACCCCATTTAAAGTAGCCTCCCAGATAAAATCTTTGCCATCTGCTCCTCAGACCGAGCATTAATCTCCAGGATATATAAAGAACTCAAAGAACTTAACACCAAAAAAAATCCAAAAAAAAAAAAAAAAAAAAAAAAAAAAACAAAACAACAACAACAACAAAAAAAACCCAAATAACCCAATCAATAAATGGACAAAGGAACTTCACAGAAGAAATAGAAATGATCAACAAACAAATGAAAAATGTTCAACATCACTAGACTTAGAGAAATGCAAATTAAAACTACACTGAGATTTCATCTTACTACAGTCAGAATGGCAATTATCAAGAACACAAGTAACAATAAATGTTGGGGAGGATGTAGGGGAAAAGGTTAATTTATACATTGCTGCTGGGACTGCAAATTGGTGCAACCACTCTGGAAAGCAGTATAGAGATTTCTCAGAAAACTTGGAATGGAACCACCATTTGCAGTTATCCCACTCTGTGGCATATACTTGAAGGACTTAAAATCGGCATACTATAGTGAGGCAGCCACATCTATGTTCATAGCAGCTCAATTCACAATAGTTAAACTATGAAAACAACCTAGGTGCCTTTCAACAGGTGAATGGATAAAGAAAATGTGGTACATATTCACAATGAAATATTACTCAGCCATAAAGAATGAAATTATGGCATTTGCTGGTAAATGGGTGAAACTGGAGAATATCTAAGTGAAATAAGCTAATTCCCCAAAACCAAAGACTGAATGTCCTCTCTGATATGCAGATGCTGACTCACAATAGGCACAGGATGAACCTCCACTCCCCATTGGACTGGGGAAATTAGGGGGAAGGGAAGTGGGCTGGGAATGGGAAAGACAGTAGAATAAATTGGACATAAATTTCCTATGTTCATATATGAATACACAACCAGTGTAACTCCGCATCATGTATAACCATAAGAATGGGAAGTTATACTCATATATATGATGTCAAAATACATTTCTACTGTCATGTGTAACTAAAAAGAACAACAATAATAAAAAATTAGCCTCCCAACTTGTCTTTAGTACAGCCTGTTTTAATTTCTTACAGAATTTAGGATCATTTTATTTATTTATCTATGTATGTATGTATGTATGTATGTATGTATGTATGTATTTTGGGTACCAGGGATTGAACTCAGGGGCACTCAACCACTGAGCCACATTTCCAATCCTATTTTGTATTTTATTTAGAGTCAGAGTCTCGCTGAGTTGCCTAGGGCCTTGCTAAGTTGCTAAAGCTGGATTTAAAGTCATGATCCTCCTATCTCAGCCTCCTGAGTGACTGGGATTACAGGCATGTGCCACCGTGCCTGGCTCCATTATATTTATTTTATTTATTCTACCCACCCTTCAAAAATCTTCTGTGAGTAGGGACTTTGTCGGTCTCTTTTACCTCCACACCTCTAGTGCCTAGACAACTATGTGGATGATAATAATACTCCTGGAGTTAATGAAAGATTATACCTCTTAGATCCCAGAGTTTCACTTAAATCATTAAAACTTATGTGATAACTTTTTATTGCAAACTTATTATGAGCCAGGTACTATCAGAGACCTTTTCTGAAAGAGTTTGTCATCGGGGGAGAGTAGTTGGTTAGCTATACTCACTGAAACAAAATCTTTGAGGGTAGGGCTCAAGACTCTTTAGTCTCAACGAGTTTCCTCACGATAGACAGGCAGTCACCATGGGTACTCCTCTGCTCCCACTGACTGGATTTGCTAGATTTGATTTCAGTCTCAAGCTGTGTTGTGACTTTGTTAGTTAACAAACTCTCTGGCCCTTTGGGGTTCTGTCACCAATTAGAACCTGATAGAGTGGCTCAAGAACTCTCCTTAATTAATATTTGGAAGGGAATATTTGGACATGAAAATAGAGATGTGTACAGCCCACAGCAGACATGGCTGCTCATCCCAGGGGTCCACCATGCTTCACATGAGGATCTCTGTAAATACTGGTGTCTCTCAAAATTGTGTGAGCCTAGAAGTGTCATGATGGAGGTACCCTTGAACACACTACCCTCTGTCCTCATGCCGTTGAAAACTGCTGCTGAGGGGTCACTCATCTCTACATCACTCAAATTCTCAAACCGCTTAGGTAAAGAGTCAAACTTTGGGCTGGAAAGCTAAATTTCCCTGTAAAAAGCTGCTTTTTGGCTTATCACTCCACCCTCCCAACCATCCGTCCTGAGATGAGATGCATATATGCTTCCAAGCTGACATATCCCAATAAGCTAGGGTCAAATTTGAAGCTGAGACCCTTTTCTTTTGTTTCCGTTTTAAAATTTTGTTGTTGTTGTTGTCAATAGACCTTTATTTTACTTAGTTATATATGGTGATGAGAATAAGACTCCATGCCTCATACATGCTAGGCAAGCACTCTCCTACTGAGTTATAACCCCAGCGCATGAGACCCTTTTCTTGATGGGTGGTGACAATAACAGCAATCTTCTCAATTTGGTCAACATGGACTCCACTTTGTATTTTGTGGACAGACTGCCATGCTCTATTATTTATATAAAAATACTCATTTTTTTTCCAGTTTCTGATGTTAAGATATCACTGATTTATCTACTCTTAACACATTATCAATAGGGCCTTAAGTAAATAGATTATACAACATTCATAAATGAAATACATTTCAGTCATTAAAGGCAGGAGTATATGTGTCTAATATTCTTAAACTGAAAAATATCAATGATAGACTGCTAATGTAAAGAAAAGCAAGTTGTAGAACTACATATATGTATGCTCCCCATTTTTTAAAATTTATTTTTAGTTTTACAGACTGCATTTTGACTCATAGTACACAAATGGGGTACAACTTTTCATTTCTATGGTTGTACACAGTGTAGATTCATACCATTCATGTAATCATATGTGTACACAGGGTAATGATGTTTGTCTCATTCACCATCTTTCATACCCCCACCCTCCATTTCCCTATATATTATCCAAAGTTCCTCCATTCCACCCCCCTTAAGAAAATACAGTCCCTTACAAGAGAATGCCTGAAAAATCACACAACCAAATGCTAAAGGACACTTCAAAAGGCTATGGTGTTGTGGCTAGGTGGGGGACAAATGCTGATGAGAAGGGATCACATTCATTTTATGGCTGGCCCTAGTATCTGTATAATTTTTAAGTGAACATATATCACCATAAAAACATTAAAAGTTATTCAAGAGATAACTCTAATTACTAAATTTGAAGTTTGAGCTACTCCCACCATAAAAAAATTAAAAGGGCTACATTGTAGGTAAATTTTTTTAAAAAGGACTGTGTCTAGAAAAGAGTGAGCCCTGAGAGGTGGGAAGTGCTGGGGAGTGATATTGGCCAAATGATATTGTTATATTGTGTTTTACATTCATGTAAGAATATGGAACACAAATCCCATCAGTTTGTACAGCTATAATGCGCCAATAAAAAATATGGGAAAAAAAAAAAAAGAAAAAGTGGGTCTTGGAGTAATCAAATTTTCAGATATTACATTAATCCATTTGAAAATTATTTGCTGAATGTCTTTTCTTGTGCCAGTAATTCTTCTAATTTGAGGGGATACATTGATGAAGAAAGTGATGGCTTAGCTCTTTGTGACTTAGAATCTAACTTAGAATCTGTTCTTAACAGGGTAGGTATGGAAATCTGTGTTGAGGGGTGGCTAATCTTTGTTTTAACATGTCAGATTGGGGGGGGTCAGCATTCATTTTTAATTGTGCAAGGCTCAGGCATGTTAAATGTTCTGCAAATGGTGGTACAGTTGTACACTGTGAAAAACTGTCCTTCTGAAAGTGCAAAAGCACTGGCAAAAACAAACACTGGATCAGCACCATTTTCCACATAAATATCCTAATTCCAAATGAACTTTGTTAAAATAAGTCCAATTAGCTAGATTCTTATCAAAATTTTACTAAACAGGAACTGGTTTCAATAATATACAGATCTGGAAGCAATAATATTCACTAATTTGTCTAGATTTTTATATTCTAATCTGAATTAGCGAGATTGTAATATAGGTGAAACACGTTCTTGTTTTCTCTTCTTTTTTCCCCTGCACAGTTGACATTGCTCATAAGATTTAAAATCAATTTTAATGGGAGAAATAAAATTTCTCTAGAGACATACTTGTCAAATGGTCCATTCCTAAGGCATCTGAAAGGCTTGAATAGGACAAAGAAACTAATGGAATTATCTTGGTCAAAATCCATTAATGCAAAATTCAAGCTCTGACTGCTGTGTGGAGGACTTAGCAGATGTTGGTTTCCTTCCAGCTCCACAGAATGACATTCTTTTGTATTTGGGTTTATATGTATCTTGGCATCTGACGCTGCCCATAATTATATCAGTATTTTCTTACTATTTTCTCACTAAAAAAAAAGGGTCATCACCTCACTATTTAAAAGTTCCCAGGAAACAGGTTTCCTGAGTTCAGGCAAACTGTGTCAAGACCTCTTAAATCCTCTTTCCAATTGCTTTATCCATCCCATCAAGAGGGGGAGATCTGCACAAATGCAAATACTGAAAATCATATTGTAGTTTCTACTATTGTTGAGAATATTTGTCTATTTTTCCTTCAAAATATTTTTAGCTTTTGTTCTAATTTTTAAAATTTTTCTTTTAGTTATACATGATAATA
The DNA here is from genome assembly GCF_902686455.1 of Sciurus vulgaris. Taxonomy (NCBI): domain Eukaryota; kingdom Metazoa; phylum Chordata; class Mammalia; order Rodentia; family Sciuridae; genus Sciurus; species Sciurus vulgaris. The sequence continues at coordinate 81,126,430 of NC_136472.1, forward strand.
GAATGTATTTCAACACATTATATATACATGAAGTATAACTTCCCATTCTTGAGGTTGACCCTAGTGTTAATCACGAAACTGGACTATTGCAGTTCCCTTCCAAACTATTTGAAAAAGAGTCATATTACAGAAGATTTGAAGATTAGTACAATAAACTCATAAAGCTTTCAGCAGATTCAACAGTTACTAAAACTTTTGCACCTTTATTTTCCCTTTTTATTTCTTTCTCTACCACCTACCCATCTACCTATCACAACAGTGAGAGGCACATGCCTATACGTGTACACACACATACACACACACACATACACACACACACATACACGCACACATACTTTTTCTGAATCTCTTGAACATGTTGCAGACATCATGTCACCTTCAACACAGCATGTCACTGAGGAATTGCCTCAGTGTAAAGAATTTCCTACGCAACCACAATGCCATCATTACACCTAAGAAAACCAACAAGACAAAATAATTCTATGCCTTTTCATATGCTGTACTTACTCAAATTTCTTCACTTTTATAAATGTGTCTTTTGTAGATTTTTTTTTTAAATCCAGGATTTGGTCAAGGTTCATGCATGGCATTTGGTTGTTATGGGTCTATACTAACTATTAATCTAGAATACAGCCTTTGTTTTCCTTTAATGGCATTGACTTTTTTTTTTTTTTAAGATTTCAGGCCAGATTTGTCTGATTGTTTCTTCCTGGCAGTAGGAATCCCAAAATGTGAAAATGTGAGTTCACCTCACTGTGATGATGCTGTTTGGTCACTTGGCTAAGGACCACAGATCTCTTCATCCTACAGGTGACTTTCCTGTTCACAAATAACAAATCTGTGGGGTTTGGTTGTTGTTGTTGCTGTTGTTTTTGGTACTGGAGATTAAACCCAGGGGCACTTAACCACTGAGCCATATACCCAGCCCTTTTTGTATATTTTATTTAGAGACAGTCTCACTGAGTTGCTTGGGACCTTGCTAAGTTTCTGAGGCTGGCTTTGAACGTAAGATCCTCCTGAGTTTCTGGGATTACAGGCGTGCACCACTGCATGGTGGAGTTTTTTTGAAACCAGGTCAATATCCCTTTTTCCCAAATTAACTTTGGTTCCCCATTTTTTCAAGCATCTATTCAATGTACTTGCCTGAAACAGTCATTTTATTGAGAACTGGAAAATGGTGATTTTGTAATTTTCTATTTCTTTTTTAATTATTAGCTTGCATTATTCCATGCCAAAGGGCTTCTCCTTTATTCTTTCTCTCTTTTTTTTTTCTTTCATCATGGACTTGTGATTTTTGATTTGTCATGATATTATGATACATCACTTCTAACTGATCTGCTACCTTTTCCTCTAATTTCTCTCTCTCTCCTGCCCTCTCTTCTTTTTACTCTCACTACCTTGACATTCACCTTATATATTACATCCATCCATTTTTATCCAAAACTGCTGTTCACATTTCACATGACATTGTTGTTCACATTCTTCTGTGTTCCTCACTACTTGTGGGTTATGTGAAATTTTCTGATCCTCATATTCAAGGCATTCCACAATGTGACATTTATAACATCCCTCTCTAGTCTCTTGAGACCACAGACTTCTCTGATGTGGGAGAGTACTGGAGTTGATCTTGTCCAGCTTTCCTATGTCATCGGTGGGGCATTATTGGCCTGGTAAAAGGAATTGCTTGCTAGCATCACTCACTGCATTAGTGCCATAATACAGATGAGAATGCTAGTGTTTAGTGCTCTACATTACCCATCTCCTTCTCCTAAGCAAACAAGAAGCTTCATGCACATCCCTATACCAATGTTATTCCCTGTGGATCCCTTCTCCCCTGTTCTGCTTCCCATTTCCAAAGATTTTTTGAAGTTTCAACTTTCTCTCATGTTGAGGTCGAGTTCCACCTTCCTAGCTCTCTTGTACCCTTAATGGTCTGTGCCACTCACTTGGCCATCAGCTCACAAATCAGCGGCATTAGGTGGATTTTTGTGCTTAATTATTATTATTATTATTTTTATTATTTAAGTTAAGAAGGCAAGCCCATTTTACACAATTAAAACAACATAAAAGGATAGCAAGTAGACATTGTGAATATCTTTCTACCCTAACCTCCAGGAAACCACTGTAATAAATTCAACACATGACTTTTATAACTTTTCTGTATACATATATACATATCCCTGCATATATTCCTAATATCTAGTAGATATCCAGTACATATGAGTGAGTGGATATATAGGAGCAAAACACACATTTACTGCCAATATATAATTTCTGGTTTTTAAAAAGATCATACTACACACAGTGTTCTGCGATTTGCTTTCTTTGTCCATTTAAATTGTTTGTTTTAATAATACATATCACCTTAATCCTCATGAGGACAGCTCCAGTTATTACTTTAATCCTTTTGTATCCCCAGGATGTGACACAAATTGCCTTCCTCATAAATTTTTATTGAAGGTGACTGCAATCATATGTGCAGGATGAAATCTCTTCCTTGACTTTGAGGAAGTCATAAGGTTCACAGACTTTGGTTCTCCTACATAAGCATTATTAACCAGCCCACCAATGACTTGGTGGTCAATTCCAGCAGCTACTAATGAAAAGTTGACAAAGTAGAAAAGATGAGGCAAGGAGTCCTAATGGAAGAGATATGCAGGAACCTGCAAAGGAGGTGTCCAGCTTTCTCTAAAGAGCAGAGCTCTCTATCTTGGAGCTACCATTTTGAATGGGTCATCTTTTGGAAGGTGGATCACACACCATGTAGCTCTAAGAGTTAATGATTTTATAAAAACTTTCTTGATACTGGGAGAACCAGAGGAAATAACAAAATCATTTAAAAAGTTTGCCAGAAAAGGCAAACTCCATAAAATCAGAAGAGTGAGGAAAAATGACTATTCCCTGGAATTACTTCTCCTTCATCACTTCATCCATCCTCTCAAGCATATATCAGGACTTCCTTTAGCAGACAAGGCTGTGCTTGGTATTTTACCAGCAGTCCCAAGAGTGTATTGTAAGCATCAGAAAATTTTCCATTTACATAGGCAGGGAGATATTTTCAGTCATTTAAATCTTTTCTAATTACTAACCAATTCCCTTCTTTCAGCCCTCCCAATTTAGTGCACAGAACGCTGCTCCCTACAGAAAACAACTCCCCAGCAAAGCCTGAGTTTCCATGGTTAGTTCCCGGAGCTCTGGATATGAACAGAGCTGCGAAGACACAATATTTTAATTAGAGAACGTTATCAAGACATCAAGTTCACAGACATGGTTCAGTTTCCAGCACAAAGTAAATGCTCAGTAAATATTGGGGGGAAAGAAACAAGAGAATGAGGAGAGCCAGAAAGAAAAGAGTAGGGATAAAGAAGGAAGATATCTCACCCAATATCTTCCTCAAACTGTTTATGACTAGAAATTTAAATGTGGAAGGTTATTAATCAAGATAGTACTCGCAGTCAAATACTGAGCAAGTGGGTCTTGTGGTAGGCTTGTTAGGCTTGTTATTGCTAATCTGCTCAAGAACTTTGCTAAGGTCAACTAATAAAATGAGGAAACTGAGGTACAGAAAGGCTAAATGATTCTAAACTAACAGAGGTCCTGTGTGCATAACACTCAGACTATCCTTTCTCACACTATGCTGCCCTCTTCTAGTACCTGTTGCTTCCAGCCTAGAGTCTGCAGGTGACACACTTATCTCTGACAGCCACCAATGATGCTATGTGCTGCTGAATTGACTCCTCCCTCCAAGCACATCCCCTTCCCCACATTATCATGAAAGAATGCCTTTCAACGGTCACTGGGCACTGGTTTGTGCCTCTCATCTCTGTGGGTCACTTTGCCTTTCCCTCCCCATGAACATGCCCCTCCAGGCATGCTGCAGTCCAGGCTACAGGGATTAATTCTTTCAGATCCAATTGGTCAGTGGAGGGGCCAGCTCCTCTCAGCAGCTCTGCTGCTTTGATCACTACAGAGAGCACAACAATCCCCAAAGCATCTTAATCTGCTTCAACCCTTTTAGTAATCCTAGGACCAAGTTCAGCACCTCCTCACCCAGCTCCCTCCTTGAACTACACTTCATTCTACACTGAGGTCAGTTCTGTGAAAGGCTGGCTGCAGGCTCTGTCACATCTTTTTGAGACTGACAAGCATTAAGTCAATAAGCACAGGGAAGAAGCACTGGAAGCTGTGTGAAGCAGGGAAACTGGAACCCTTAAGCTCCATCTACTGCATTAACAGTTGCCAGCATCAGAATAAAATATACATGAGTAGCCCTTGCTGTTATTGGTACTGGGAGTTCCTTGGAACTCAGGCATTAAATTCTGGATTTTTAAAAATCTCCCTTCTCTTATCCTTCCCCTTTTCAATTTAGCATTGTATGCTGCTTCCTCCTGCACGGTTTGCTCTTTTGCCAACACCTACCATCTGGAAAAGTTAGCCCATACACTCCCTGCAAAGGTAGGATTCCTTCATTTTCAAATATTTTTCCATTCTCCTCCGTTCCCTGCCCCTCCCTTTCCCCAACTCAGGGTCTCACCTCTGTGATCTCCTCCTGGTCTGTCTCTCTGCATCTGTGACTACAGTCCTTTCACTTCCTCTTTCCTTACCTCTGCGGCTGAGCTGTCTCTATTCCCTCCTCCTGCTGCTGATTTCTCTTGCCTTTCTCCTACCCCCTCCCTCTGACCGATTTGCCTCCACTTTCTTCATGCATCCTCTTTCTCTAGTTTCCTGTTTTGTTGGAAGGACAGTTTATTACTGACTATATTTACCATTTAATTTCTGTAATTGTACTGCCCATTTGAAGTCTAAACTGACTTGTGAAGAGATCTTCATAATTAAATTAATAAGAAATAAAGTTTTATAATTCCACCATCAATACAACTAAAATGTCAGGTTAGCTGTCCAATATAGAAAAACTAGAGGTGCTTGCTCCTGAAAAAATTGAAATAGCACAATTATCCATGCTAGTCCTTTGAAATGCTATCTTAAGCTATCTTATTTATATTTAATGCTCTGTGACTGTAAGTGAAGAATAAGCCTTAAGTTAAGATTTTTTTTCTATCTAGGGGTTTTGGGAAAGCTCCCTAGGATTTATAGGGTCCTGCAGCTGCTTTTAAAACATTTTTTTTTTTAAAGAATCCATTTGTTCCTGCCTAATGTTTGCTGCAAATCAAACAATTCACTGAATGTTCAAACTGGTTCTTGTCATCCTTCTAAGTTGAAGGTTCTAGACTCCAAGTTTGCTTTCCCATCTGCTCCTTGTCCCTTGTCTAGCACCAGCTCAACTTAGGGCTTTTGGGTACATGCATAGCTCAAGGTTTACATCATTTCCATTTTGTAGCCTCCATTTCTCATTCATTCTGGGCTAGCATCTCCTTCCCTCTTAAAAGCATAAAACATTGTGTTGTTAAGATTTTGGTATAGACTTTAGATCACAAAATACAGGCTGAAGAAGTACTTAGGGGGAAAAACATATTCGGAGACGTGAAAACAGTGACTATTAGATGACAGATGATTATGCATGCATACTTACCATTTGCAGGGAATATGTTATTTCTAAATAGTGCTTCTCTTCTATGTCAGGTATAATGAGAAAGTGAGGTAAACCAGAAAAAGTGTGGTTTTTTGGATGAATAGGAGACTAAGAATAAATGTGCATAAAAACACCAAAAAATATATAATTTACAAGGTATTTTCTAGGAATATGTATGAAAAATATTTATATGTATTCAGCTTCTAAAAATTATTTTTTGATTTGTGAGTATCTGACCATGTACATTTCTTTTCAGAGCACTAATTCACCTGAGTGTTAGTGAATGGGTGTGGTTTTCAAAGCAAAATCTTATATATTTTTTCTCTTGACATCTCGAAATTCCTGGCTAATGTCATTCTCTATCAAATGTGGTATGCAATAAAAACAAATAGCTATTTTTTTCTAAAGAATAAATAGTGCTGCAAGTCTTTATGTGCATATTTTATGTCTGTATAAAATATAAATAATTTGGGATAACTCACTATTTTTAGATTAGCCCTTTTATGTTTTGATAGGTGGCAGAATCCAGGGATAGGTATATTTTCAAGAATGCTCAGTGGGGAAGAATAGAGGTTCATTAAATTAGACAAAGGGGAATGAAAGGAAGTGAGGGGGATGAGAATAGGAAAGACAATAGAATGAATCAGACATCACTTTCCTATGTTCATATATGAATATACCACAGTGAAACTCCACATCATGTACAACCACAATAATGGGATCCTAATCAGAATAAGTTATACTGCACATATGTATAATATGTCAAAATACACTCTATTGTCATGTATATCTAAAAAGAATGAAAAAGAAAAAAGAAAAAAGTGCTCAGTGGATAGGGCTCTAGTTTCACTCACCACTTAGCTCTATAGCATTGTGTTTTTGTTCCTTCATTTATGAAATGCTGAAACAAAAAGTATTGTGCAAGGGGATCTCTGACTTTCTATTCAAAACTACATTTCTGTGATTTGACCTTGTGGTTAAAAATACATATATTTTGTAGGATATTTGATTTTGCAAAGAGCTACGTACCAGCTCCCAGTGTAAAAATCATTTGTTTATTTATTTATTCAATCACTAATTCTAGAACCATATATTTGAGATTTATTATATTTCAGGTCCTATGCCAGGATGCACATATTTAAGGTACAGTGTTCTTGAGGAGCTCATGGTCAATAAGAGGGTCTCCTACTTCCTGGGATTTTATCTCAAAGACCTAATTCTAGAAAATAATATTTTCTATATAAAGAAACTTGTCAATATACAATACCAAGTGCTGATGATAACTGATATCGCATTTCAAAGAACTGGTTAATTTTTTCTCTTTTTCTTTATTTCTAAAGAAATCAAAGGGCAGTTTAATAGAAAGGAAAGAGCATTGGAATCTTAACTCTGCATATCTATGAATTAATAATAGAAATACCAACTTAAAAAGGGCTGAGGGCTATATTGAAGCCAGAATAAATGATGTATATAAAATCCTACTCAGTGAATGGTAGCTGTTGCTCTTAGTATGATAAACTGAAAGATATTTTTGTTCTGTTTAAACATTCTTTCCAAATAACCAAAGAAATTTGCTTTTGTGGTCTAAACCCTCTAGGGACTCCTTTCACACTGTCATCTATGGCTGTGCCCCTACCCAAGTGTTCTAGGATCAAGACATCTGTGAGGACTCTACAGACACCAGAGAAATATAAATATAATTCTATATTAGGTTTACAGAATTCACATTTGACTTGACCTAGAAAAATAACTGTATGGTTTAATCTAGTATCACTGAAAGAAAATTTCAATTTTATAATTTTAAATGTGAATGGCAAGGTACATTTTTAAACATATCATTTGAGGGTATTTCCCAGCTAAAAAAATGTCTAATGTATAAAATTCCTGGCATTTGCTTTTTAGATTAAGGAAGAAATCATAAAATCAATCTTGCTGGTTCTTTCCAAAGTAGTTTTAGAAGGTTGAAATATGAGTTTAATGTGAAACTTTTAGCCTCAGGAAATGGAGAAAGGGAGATTAAGATCCATATTTATTGTTGGCTATTAAGGAAAAGAGCAAATCTTTGACTATTTGAAGAGAACAACATTAAAGTTGTCAACTAATGAGCTGGAACCTGTTCCGTGGCATATTACTGAGCAAAGGATTAGGGAAAATTAGTATAACAGAGAGAGAAAAAGATGCATATCCCCGCACTGTACATGTGGGAGAGCAGAGGATTAGGAGTACATGGTGAAAGTGTGAGAGATTGTGGGAGAGGATGTGTTCAACGTGTTTAAAGGAAACTACAGGACAATGTGCTGGGGTATAAGTTTTACAGCCAACTTCTCCCTGGAAGAGCCTGTCATCAGCACCCTTCACTAGAGACTTTCAAACCTCCACTTGTGCTGTCTAGGGACTGGGAGTGTTCCTTCCTGTTAGCTCATGCCATGGGGCACCCAGGCCACTTTTTCTATGATTCTCCCTAGTTGTAGGACATTTTCTAGAAAAAACTTCTCTTCTTCTATCCTTAACACTAAAGTAAACTGCTGGACTTCTATTTCTTCCAACTCCCTCCACCTGTTTTGTAAACGGTTTGTTGTTTACATTTAGCAATGTGGGCTAAGAAGTATATCTGTACATATGACTAGATCTCAAAACCATGCATTCCATATTATTGAAGGCCTATAATGTGTCAGGGGCTGTGCCATGTGCTGGGTAAGACAGGTTGTCCATTAAGGAGATGATGGCTTCATGTAGTCGCCTTTGAAATGTAAAAATAAACAATGCTATGAAGCACTCCACTGTTTCTGAAATTCTTTCCTCTTAAGAGTTCCTGGGAATCACATCATTATATGCTCGTAAGGCGATCATATAACCATATGATTCCCACCATTTGAAATTTGTCTCTTTGGTCTTATTAGTATACAGTACTATAAAGTCTTGATATAGGTAGTTGGGATGATGCTTGTCTCTTCCCTGACATTCAAGCTCAGGGTGAACTGCATCATCTATCTGATTGTTTTCCTTGAGGGAGAGCAGAAAGAACATGAGGACACTAGATGCCTGGATACTACCAATATGAGGAGGAACAGTTCACTGCCAAAAGTGTAGACAATGCACTTGAGGTCAGTTTCACTTGGCAGGAGCTGCACAACGTCACTGAGCGGTCAGGCCCTATTGCTCTTAGAGTTGAGGCTAGCTCACAGAGCTGTGAACACTGGGACTGCTGGTGGTATGCCCAAAGAAGGCCAGACCACTTGATATTTCAGGAACTGTGATGATCTCTCCATATCCCAGGGCTCATTTAAATCTCCTAACAGTTTTCTGGGACAGGACTCATTGGTTCCATACACATGAGAAGACTCAGTTCAGGGAAGTGGAGAACTTGTGTCCAAGAGCCTCTTGTCTAGTAGTACCAAACAGGATTCAAAACCCTCTCTGATTCTGAAAGCACCCCTTTCCTCTTTGGGAAATAAAAGAATCAAGTTAACATTAAAGGTCAAATGGTATTCCAAGGGAAATGAATGTCCATTTGGGGAACATCAGATGAAGGCAATTTCAAAGTGAGGACGAACTTGATTTCCATCTTTTCAAGAACAGAAACAAAGATTTGATATAGGGCCCTTTGAGATTTAATAAAAGATTTCAACCTTTGCAGGAAGCCGTCTGAATCCCTGTGGGTTGTCAGCTGGCTCCTGCTGAAGTACCTAGGATGGAGCATACGATGGAACCTGCAGTGCTTAGCACCGACAGCAGCCATGGCAAGTGAACCCTCACATGGAACATGACTGGGTCAGCCTCAGTGACTTGCTCCAGATCACGAGGCATTACGTGGTAGAAACAAGACCTGAAACCAGACCTGTCAGATTCACAGACTTACTATGAGCTGGTGCCTCTTTTGATTTCTGAGGGCACTTTCTGGGGCATCACGGATGAGTCCACATTGATTTCTACAGAAAGGCCTTGCACATGCATCAACAACGACAGCCAATATTGGCCACGTCCTTCCATACGTCAAATGCTACACTAGACACAGCAAGGATCACCTTGATTCTTCCTTATAACAGCCCTATAAGTAGACATAGTCATTATTTTATTTATTGATGAGCAAACTGAGACACAGAGCCATTAAATAAATGGCCCAAATTCATAATTACAAGTGACAGAGTTAGGATTCAGACTCACTCTTTTTTATTTTTCCTTTTTAGTGCATACACTTTTGTTTTTATATTGTAGAACATGGAACAATTTACTTTATAGTAAATGAATGTAGTAAGTAAAAGTCATACAGAAAAGCATGTACTTATAAGATTCAGAATTTCTATAACACAACAAACACCTGTGTCATACATTTTTTGAACCCAATGGCAACTATATACCACACACACACGCACACCACAGCAAGTATTGGTATATCTGAAAAACTGACAATTCTGCTTTGATGTAGTCACTTAGGAGCTGCAAAAAATTAAGCATCATTTAGCAGGCGGCTTCAAATAATAGCTGGAGGGCTGAATAAACAGGGCAGTTATTGACCCCCCTTTCCACTTTCCTACTTTTAGGAACTTGTGTTTATTCAAAAGTTTGACACGTACAATCCCTTAACTACTCTTTTCCCATGACATAAGCAGCTTTAAAGCTTGAGCTCCTTCTGAATTTCCCAAGTGTTTCTGTGCTCTTTTCAAACAGGCCTCCTCTTCATGGGTCAACTGTACCTTTAAAAGGTCTGTTATGCCATTCTCTGCCAGGATACAAGGAATACTAGAAATACTTATTTCATAGAGACCTTTAATGAGGGTGGAAACTGAATGTACTCTCTGAAGATTGTTAAAAAATCTGTTAAATCAGGGAGTGCAGGGGTGACTGGCTCTTCAGCCTGGTTTCCATTATAGCAACTGTCAAACTTGAACATACTAAGCATTGTGCTTCAGAGAAGGCCATTTGTCACACTAATATCTCCATTATTGGAATTGGATGGGTTAAATCTGTTAAATCTTTGGCTAGAGATAGGCCAATGACCTGAGAAGTATATAACCTCTCATTTTAGTGATCTCATAGGCATTAGCAATCATTTCTTCGTGGACATTTTTCCATTGTTTGGTATCTTTGTCATTTCCTATGTCTGAGTTCAGAGAGCCAGCAGCAATGTTAATTCACACAGGAACACTTAAGTCTCTGGGCTTTCTAAGGGTTCCCAGTGGTAAGTGGACACCAAGCCTCTACCCAAACAGAAGTGGATAACATCCAGATTTCAGCCTCTTCCAGGTGACATGGGTTTGGGGAAATGCCCTCATCTTCCAGGGTCCATAAATTAAGAGATTTACTGGATTGGAAACGACAGTCAGTTTGCAGCATGGGCTGTATTGGGTAATATTGGAAGTCATTAATTTTGATGATATCTACATTTTGTTTGACTGAAGAATGTTTCTCCTTTGTCCTGGTGTGAACATGCTGTGATAATCACAAGGTTGGAGTTTGCAGTGACAAGGTAATCTCTGCTGGAAACAATATTTGGCAGTTTCATGAAAAGACTTCCATGTTTAAGATTCATCATCTCACTCTTCAGTTTGCTGTCACTGACAGCCACAAGGCTGTTCGATAAGATGGTAATTGCACAGGGCATGCCAACCCATCCAGTTCCAATAATGGAGATATTAGTGTGACAAATGGCCTTCTCTGAAGCACAATGCTTAGTATGTTCAAGTTTGACAGTTGCTATAATGGAAACCAGGCTGAAGAGCCAGTCACCCCTGCACTCCCTGGGTGGAGACACACAACCATCTCAGGTCAAGGATTGTTCCTTCTACAGAGCTCACTTTGTGGCAGGCATCAGGACTCCTGTTGCCAAGCTCCTGGCTGCTCATTGAAGAGGTGAGTAGAGGAAGAGAATAGAGGAAAGCAGTGCTCATGTTGCAGGATGACTTTATTGGGGGACATGGGAAGAAGTCATTGGATGTTAAATGCACCCCACCTACCCCAGCTACTGCAGCTAGGTTACAAATATATACCCAGTTTGTGCAGGCTTCCTAGGAGCCTGCAAAAGGTGCTTCTGATGTCTACTCAGATTCTAGCAGCAAAGGGGTCTTGCTTATCCTTTTGTGAATCCTGGAGTTCAAGTTTTACAAACATGCAAAATATTTAGAATTATTGGTTTTCTATTTTTAGTATGTAATCCAAGTTCAACCCATTCTTACTCTAGAGCAATAAGTTTAAGCATCACTGTGTCTAGTTCTAACTCCATCTCCCTTTATCTTCATCTCTCCCTCTTCAAGACATCTCAATTTCCCACCTCTAATACATCATGTCCAGGATTCTTCATCCCTAGTCTTTGGTTTCCTGATTCCTCTATAAATAAATAAAATGGCATATGTAATCTTTAAGAGATTCTAGCCAGTGTGGACTTTAGAAGGATGTCTTTTCTCCATGTTCTGGGATCACATTTTCATAAACAGTTTCAAGGTAAACATTTTGGCAGCATCATCAGATAGCTACCTGTCTTATTCAGCTTTTTCCCTGCTTGTAACTTAAAGACCTGACCAATTGTAGAGGAGGAAAAGTTTATTTAAGGGCTCATAGTTTCAGAGGTCTTAGTCTGAAGAGTATGGCGGAGGGAAGCAGCTCACATGATGATCAGAAAGGAAAGAGACTCCACCCTCAGATACAAAATATATACCCAAGGCCATGCCCCCAGGGACCGACCTCCTCCAGTCACACCCTACCTGCCTTCAGTTACCACTGAGTTAATCCTTATCAGGGGATTAATTCAATGATTGGATTACGGCTTTTATAATCTAATTGTTTCTTCTCTAAACCTTCTTGTATTGTCTCACATGTAAGTTTTGGGGGACACCTCATATCCAAACCACAACATTCTGCCTTCCATCCCCCAAATTTCATGACCATCCCACAGTGCAAAATACATTAAGTCATCTTTAAGAGTTCCCATAGTCTCAACAGTTCCAAGATTGCCCCCAAATTAAACTCCAATGTCTCCTCTGAGACTCGGGGCAAGCTTGCATTGTGAGTTCCTATGAAAATCAAAAGCTGTTTAAAAGTATCCAATACATAAAGATACAGAATAAACATTTCCATTCATAAAAATAGGGGCATAGAAAGAAGGGATGAGACCAAAGCAAGACCAAAATCTAGCTGGGCAAACCTGTCCTGTAGCTCCAGATCCAGTATCAGGAGTACATGGCATCATGATGTTCTCTTCAAAAGGCTTGTTTAACTCCGACCCTGTGGACTTGTTGGTTATAGTCCAAGTGGCCTTTCTGTTGACTTGTTTCTGCTGGATTCCTGCAGCTTTCCTATGATGATGTCCCACGTTACTGGCATTTCTTAATCTTGGGGGTCTCCGTGGCACCTTTGGCTTTCTCCTCTAATTTCCACACTTTGCCCTTTCAGGGGCTATCCACAAGGACTCTGACCCTGCTGCACTTTGCCTGGTCACCCAGGTCTTCCTTTGAAATCTTGGTGGAAGTCTCCACGACTCCCTAACTCCAGCACCCTGCATTCCTGCAGAACCAGCACCATGTGGTTGATGCCAAGGTCTGCTGCCATCTCAAGCAGTAGCCAAGAATCCAGGGACTCTGGCTGCAGCAGTCTCTGAGTGCCTGGGTAATTGAGCATGTTTAAAAAAATCTTCCTAGACTCCCTTGTGCCAGAAGGATGCCCCACTGGGCTCAAGAGGTTTTTACTTTTACTCCCTTGAACCTGAGATGGGTGTGGTCTTGCTAGCTCCTGAGATGCCCTCAAGTCTTCTTTCTTATTGTCTTTGGGCAAAGCCTTTAGCATTTCTTTAAGTGGCCCTAATGTCTTTAACAACTGCAACTTCCTTAGCCCCTGTTTCACTTCTGTCTTTCAAGTCCAAGTTTTTCAAATCTTGCTCCTCTGCTTTCTGTTCCTGATTATCACAATCAATTTAGCTAGAAGCCACCAGAAATATCCATGCCTCTGCCTGAATGCTCTGCTGTCTAGAAATTTCCTCTGCTAAATTATAAGTCCATTGCTTTTAAAATCAGCCTCACAGAAAGTCTCAGGACACAGGCATACTGCAGATAAATTATCAGTCAGGACATACTAGTATAATTTCTGATACTGTCCTCCTTTTCCTCTATACTTTCTCCAGCCAGCCCTGTCTTCACTATCCATGGTCCTATTGGCATTCTGGTCTTCTGAGCTCCCACCAGAATCAACCATTAAGCTCATTTACAATAATTTAAAGCATTTCTAGCTGGTACTGTTAAGCATCTAAAAATTCCTCCCACCAAATCAAAAAAACTCAAAGATTCTAAACAACATGTTCAGGTTAGGCACAGCAATGACCCCACTTCTCAGTACCAATTTCTGTTTTAGTTAGCTTTTTTTTTTTTTTTGTTGCTGTGACTGAAAGGACCCAACCAGAACAATTTTAGAGGGGGAAAAGTTTATGCGGGGGCTCACGGTTTCAGAGGTCTCCATCCATAGAAGGCTGGTTTCATTCCTCAGGCTAAACGTGAGATTGAACATCACCGCAGAAGAGTGGGGCAAAGGGAAGCAGCTCATATGACCAGCAGGAAGGAGAAAAAGTCTCCACTTGCCAGACACTTGCATACAAAAGCCATGTTCCAACTCCCACCTCCTCCAGCCTACCACTTCAGTTACCACTCAGTTAATCCCAATTAGAGGATTAATTCAATGATTGGATCAAGGATTTTATAATCCAATTGTTTCTCCTCTAAACCTTCTTGTATTGTCTCATACATGGGCTTTTGGGTGATACCTCATATCCAAACCATAACACTTCCTTTGGTCATGTAAAGCCACAAGATCTTCTTTTAAGAAACTGCTATTATATGTCTCCATTCTAAACAGGTGCAAACAATTTTGGGACCTCTATTCTCCCAGACTATTAGTCTTGGTAGGGAACTTTGTAGATAATAAGTCTTTACAGGTGCATATCATCATTTTGCTTTCTTATGGTTATCTACTAGTGTAATGGCTCTGAATCTCATTGTTTTCCTTGGAAAATGGGTAAAGAACATATTCCTTGGTAGTGTTGTAGGAGGTTCATATAAGATAATGCTTGCAATATATGGTGATGTTGTCACAGGTAATCTAGGTTTTAATTCCACACTAGAAAGGTAATTATAACTGCTAAACCCATAATCATAGAAACTACAGCCTACAAATACTATAACCATCACAAACATAAGATTATTCACACAGATTTTAATCAGAAAAAAATTTTTTACAATTCTTTTCCTTCCAAAGAATGTTAAGTTTGCTTTCACTGCCCTCTAGTGCTTGCTAAAGATACAACTACATATTCTTACCTGTTTTTGTGTGTTAGGCACAAATTTAAAAATATTCTAAGGATACACACATTCTTTTCAGTTGGTAACTCTTAGAGAATCAACCTATAGGAAGGTGTCTAGCATAAAATAGTTGTACAATTACCATGCATCTTGGCTATATGTTCTTTTAAGAGGTCTTCATTCAAAATCTAGTACCTTAAAAAGAATCTTGCTTTACTCATTCATTATATATTTATATATAGGATATCCACTATATGTTAGGTGGACAAGACTTATAAGATTGTCCTATATTATAGCTTACTAAGGAAAATCAAACATGGATTTGCAATTAGCATGGAAAGTGTTGTGAAAGGGCATGGGCATGCATGCAAGTGTGTTAAGAGGGCTAGCCAACCTGGAGGTGTTTTCCTGCGTATGGGCGGGGTGAGCGAATGATGGATGAGAGAGTATAACAACCTGAGACTTCAAGAACAAATGAAGACAGTTATTTAGGAGAAGAAGGCAGGTGGGGAGAGTGTTAAGAAGAGGATGTAAGGCTAAATATGGTATGACGATGAAGAAAATGGAGGGAATTTTAGAGGTGAGGTTGGACAAAAGAAAGTTATATTGAGGCAGTTAGATTTTATTCTGATGATTGAATTATGACCGAATGGATGTTTAACTTCAGTTTTAGTTTCTATTTTAAATTTTCATTATTTAAAGGGAAATCTTAAGATTACTCATATGTTTAGTCATAACTAATAGAGTGTTTAGTTATAAAATTAATTGTTCAAAAACTTTCAATGTCTCTTTTTTATCAAAGTTCTCTCACACACATGTATTCCTAGAATACTGGAGCTGGAAGAAACTTTAGAGGCTGAATTCACTTTGCAGAGAAGCAAGAGTCAGGACTTTGCTTGGGATACACTGAGTCCCTGACTGGCTGCCCCTGGAACCTGTTGGTGTTTCCTCCCCTAGTCCAGTTTGGAGTTCCTCTGCCTGGGATTCAGAGGCCTGACTTGTCTCCTAGACCTCACATCTTATTGGGTCAGACTGTTCCTGTGTCTTAAGCAGCTCTACCTTCTCCCTCTGCATTGAACTTCATGCTCCTCCTCTGTGGCCTGATGAAAAGAGAGCTCATCTTAGATGTGCAGTGAGGATCTAGAACATTCTCTCCATCACTAAGGAGAGCATGAATCCTCTTCACATTACCTGATGACGTTTGTCCTCCTCTGAGGAACTGCCTTCCCTCTCCGCTTTCCTTCTCTGGCAGTCCTGTGTGGATGGACACACTTGTTCCTCATAGACTACAAGCAGCTTGAGGACACCACCCCTGGCTTAGACATCATGACTCCAAACTACAGCATGGCTTGAAGGCTCTATCGAGGTTGTCACAGACAGAAGTGTGGATAAATGAATAAATGAACAGAGTGGCTATCTTATTTCCTAACGGAAGATTTTAATAGATGTCAGTAAGTAAACAAAAGATATCTTAACAGTTTGTATCAGAGTTCTTCTCAGAGGAAAAAAGAAAAAAAACATGATGAGCTACCTAGAGCAAACCTAAAACCTCTTTTAAACAAGCAAAAATGAGAGTTTCAGTCTTTCACAATAAGAAATGACTATGAATATGAAGATAATATTAGAAAATGGGAAAGAGAGAATTCAGGCAGACTTGGAGAGCCCAAAGAACTTTAAAACTGGAGATATCTGATACTCAATTTTATTTATTTTTTTACATGTTGATGAAAGCCCACTACCATCTTTTCAAGGCTTAAGACCTGTCTGCTACACACACTTGAGGTGTTATAGACATAGAAATGTTCTCAACCGCAGGGACAACGGACTCATGACCACACATGTCTGCTGATCATGGTCCCCATCAACAAAGACAATTCCTGCAAAACATGGAGTTAGATGGAAGAAAGGAAAGAATAGTTACCATCCTTCTGAATCCTATCATAAATTTGGAAGAAGAATAATGAAAACTACAAGAAAAAATGGCTATAGTTCAGTGCACTTTGTTGCATACAAGACCTGAGAGATCTAAGCAATAAATGGTTCTATAATTTGTTTCACAGCATTGTTGGTCCATCAGGAAAGTTGGAACATAGAGAAATAACAAAAAAATTAAATTATATGCAAGAGTAACTCTTGGCCGTTCATTGACCCCTCTTTCTCTTTCCTTCTAGCAGGAGAGCAGGTAATCTGATGTTCCAAAGGAGCAACATGTTTCGTTTGAGCTTTCTCACGCAATCGTGGCTCCTGGGACTCCTGGCTGATACCTAGTACTTTGTTTAAAAATGAGACTCTCACATATTTTTTTAAAAAGCACACAATGAAGCCACAAACGCTACTTTCAAATTTTAATTTTCCTTTCATTCACTGGATGAAATTTTAAATATCTGCCCAGTTTTAATACTACAATTCAATATAATCAACAGTACAAAAATGGGTGGATACAGTTTTATGCAAAATCTTTTACTGCCATCTTGTGGCCTTGTAGGAAACAACTCCACGTGCTGTGTGCTATTGCATTTCACTAGAGTTCTAGGTTTATGAAAATAACTGGAAAAAATGTATAAGAAATGATTATCTAAATATTCAGGTTTATGTTTAATCTTACCAGTTTGTATGCATTACTTAACCTCTCTGAGACTTTTTTTTTTAACAAAAAATTGGTGGTGTAGTAATGGTGCGTTCTTCACCTATCTCATGTTTGCCTTGAGAACGAAAATGTATAAATTGCTCTGTAATTGAGGAAGCACTATTCGGAAACAATGGATTATCCTTGCTATCATGTAATACCACTAGTTGAAGATATGCAGGCATTTTATATGTAACAAGTTAGCTCTGAATCAGGCTGGAGAGTCCAGATTCTGATGCCTGCCTTCAGGGTGATTTGATTTATATTTTGGTGCTGTCAGGCTAAAAGAGTGAATGTTTCCAATAAAAAGAACCCCCGGAGATGGTTTCTCCTGAGGCAGAAAAGAATGTGGGTCAGGGAACAAAGGAAGCGGGTATTTTCTTTTTTACTAGTTCACTGATGTGTAAGTTAGTACTGACGTTGTTTTTATGCTGTAAAGAAATCTGTTATAGAAAAAGCTTTTTCCAGTGAAAAAATGTTACCCCTGGGATACAACTCACTCATGTACATTTCAGTCATTCCCCTGTAAGATTTTTGGAATCTCTCTACCCAAAAATACTTAAACTGGATAATGAAGGCAATAGGTTGGCCTTAAAAAACTGAATGTTTCAGGGAAAAAACCAGAACAAAACCTTTAAGAGATTTCCCTTCCCCCAAGGGACTGATCGTTAACTGATAAAGTGATAAGAAGATAAGCGTTATGTGGATTTGGTGAATTTATTACCGATTTTAATAACAAATTGGCTGTACGAGAGAGTAAAACAAAGTGGCTTCTCCTTTTTACCACATCTGCTGTTTTGGTTTAAGCAGTTCTCGGCTCCTGATTATTTTGATTTGCAGTCAGTTTTAGATATTATAATTTCAAAGCATGAATCTCTCTTGATGGGATTTCCATGGAAACAATAAAGCTTTTCTGCAGGTGAACAGAGCTGTTGTAGCATCTTCCTTACTCCTGTCAAGAGTTTTTTTTCATTTCCTCTGAGCATTACCCACGTTCCTTAGGCCCCTTACTGTGATCTCATTTAAGATTTGTCTTTATCCTCCCAACTCTGATCTCCCATTAGATTATAGGACCTGGAGGGCAAAGAATCTGTATTTAACCCTTTGTTCCTAAATCTTGGCATGCCACCATCTCTGTCTGATCTCAGATGGGTTCTTTTCATCCTGCTGGGAAGTTCACACCACGAGACCCATGATTTCTGCTGCTTCCAGTTCTGCAGTTTCTCAGAACCTGAGCAGGAGTTAGCAGAGCAAGGGCTAAAGCCTCTCTTAGAAATTTGAGGTGGCCAGGCACAGTGGCACATGCCTGTAATCCCAGAGGCTTGGGAGGCTGAGGTAGGAGGATTGGGAGTTCAAAGCCAACCTCAGCAATAGTGAGGTGCTAAGCAACTCAGTGAGACCCTGTCTCTAAATAAAATACAAAATAGGGCTGGGGCTGGGGCTCAGTGTTTGAGTGCCCTTGAGCTCAATCCCTGGTACAC
Source organism: Sciurus vulgaris (assembly GCF_902686455.1). Lineage (NCBI taxonomy): Eukaryota > Metazoa > Chordata > Mammalia > Rodentia > Sciuridae > Sciurus > Sciurus vulgaris. Next base: position 81,145,345 of record NC_136472.1, read on the forward strand.
ACACTCCCCCCAAAAAGAAATTTGGGGTTATAGAGGTAGAAGCAGCTCATATATGATCAGGTTGCTTATATAGGGTGCTCACTGTCTCTTTTCATGTAAGTGCCAGTCATTGAGAGTGGTCATGACCATGTTAATGTCTTCCTCTCCACTGGCTAGGATCAATGTCTGATTTGCCTCACTATTCCATATAGAACCCAGCATGGTACTTGACAGTCACGCTCTCATTGACCTCCTCTGATGTGCCTGGCACTGCCCAAGGCTTAAGGATTCAGTAAAGAGCAAAAAAAAAAAAAAAAAAAAACAATAGGCGATATTCAGTAAATCAAAGAATTAACAAATAAGACTGCAGTCACATACAAAGTCTCTTCTTACACTTAATATATTTATATGATTTGCTAAATAAACTGCCAATTTCCCCCTCTATACTAAATCGTCTTCCTCAACACAGAACACTGTTATAAACTGTATCCTTTAGTTACCACCTCATTCTCTTTCCCTCTAGGGTGAAACTCAAGAGATGTCTATATTGATTGTTATTAAAAGAGGGGATTTAGCCTGGCACAGTGGTGCACTTCTGTAATCCCAGTGGCTCGGGAGGCTGAGGTAGGAGGATTGCAAGTTTGAGACCAACCTCAGTAAATCAGTGAGGCCCTAAGCAACTTAGTGAGACCCTGTCTCAAAATAAAAAAATAAAAAGGGTTGGGGACATGGCTCAGTGGTTAAGTGCCCCTGGGTTCAATCTCCAGTAACAATTGAGAAAAGGAGGGTAGCATTTAGATGAAAGGGCAGCAGGAACTTGTGGAAAGGTTAAGCAGAGGAAAAAAACAATCAAAGTTGATAGAATCTATAAAGGTAGGGAGAACAATGAAAAAAATACTGATTTTGAAAATGGGCAGACCTAGAGTCCAGTCCTTTTACCAATAGTGCGGTCATTTAACCTTTAACCATTAGGAATGTCAGGTGTTATATGTTTATTTGTGGTGTTGAAGTTAAACCCAGAGCTAGACAAATGCTCTACCATTGAACTATATCCCCAATACTTTAAAAGAATTTTTATATTGTGACAGGGTCTCAATACATTGCAGGGGCTGGCTTTAAATTTGCCCTCCTCTTGCTTCAGCCTCTGAACTGATTGGGATTATAGGTGTATGCCACTATGTGAGGCTGAGTCTCAGAATTTTGATCTGCAAGGTAATAATCAGACTATGTGAGGCTCTTCTCAGGAAGCATCCTACCCTTTCTGACACCAGTGCTTCTCCTTTCCTTCTCTCAGGCTTAAGCACCTTCTTCTGGAGGCCGCTCTACAGAAATAATTTCTATTGTTTAAGAAGCAATTAATGATTCTTAACATCCTAGATCTAAAAATCCATTTTATTGAACTCAACAAGCCAAATGATCTCTAATAATCATTTAGCATCCAAATATCCTTCTTATTTTGAGACATCCAAGATAGGAAGGTGGCACAGCCTTGTTTCCAATAGAGGGGCTGGATGGGGGCTGATAGTCCTTTCCCCACATCTTCAAAGTTGGAGCATGGAGAGGTACCTGGGGATCTAGCATTTACACGCTAAGGTGTAAGATGCTTGGAGAAAGAGAAAAGAATTACTTTCATAGCATGACCTGGCCATAAGTAGCCAGCAGCAATGTGAAATTTTAGGAGCAGCATCCTTAACGGACTTTCCTTTGTCAGGATTTCCTCTTGGCTCTGAGTCCATGCCCAAACTTCTAGAAGATCCTGTGAGTTACCTATAATTTATCCAATAAATTCCTTTTTGTTTGTTTGTTTAAGTTACTCAGAGCTGATAAGTGTTGGAGTCAAGAACCCCAGCAGGGAGACTCACTATCTGTGTTCCCATCCGGCACATTCCTGGAGTATTAGCATCAAGGCTAAAGGAGCAGGTGGTGACAGAAAGAATCCTATATCTGGAGTCAAACTCTTTCCCAGTTAGAAAAAGCACTGCACTCTTCAGTTTCTTCTTGTATAAAATGACAGTGATTATTTTCCTATCTGCCCTAAAGGGATCCTATCAGAATCAAATGAGATAACGTCCACAGCAAGGGACCTTGTAGATAATGATGCAAATATAAGGGCTATTAGGGATTAGCTATCAAAGTAGGTTATTCAAAGGCAAAAGCAAATTACAACTAGAACTCAGTTCACTGTAGTTGGCCATCATTCCTGTCTTAAAACTTGGGATTTCTTGGCAAGGTTTACCATGTATCTCGCGGTACCTATCATGGCATATTTTAGATGTTTACATGAGGAGGTACAGGAGCAGGTGTCAATCCTTTGAGCCTTGTGTAGGAAATCCTAACCTCCTAAACACCTTCTTGGATGAAGATAATATATCACGAACAGATTTTAAACAAATCATCAAAATGTTAGCATTTAGTGCATAATAGAATACTTATTTAACATTTTTTTTGATTATTGGACTTCCTGTTCATCAAAATTTCTGTTAGTCAGTTCTGTCTGAATTGGAAAATACAGTCCATTGGGCAGAAAAGTAAAGCTTTAAGATATTCTGAATCTTCAGGATAGAAAACAGGACCAGTGGGCTACAGGTCGAGATGAACATAATTAGAATTCCTGGCTGCCTCTACAGAAGTGAGCAAGGCCAAGATATTCAGCCATTCTTTAGACATGTGCTCAGTAGCTGGGTTCTACCTTATTCAATGAGGATACAGGAGATTAAGGCAGTCTAGTCCTCAAGTAAAGCTCCAGAGGATCTAGACTTTGCTTCTAAATCACCTCAGTCTTATGAATCTATGTGTACAAGGGCTTCTTTGGTGGCTCATGTATCTCTTTGTCAATATGCTGTTATATTATGCAATATTTTTTTTTAATAACTGAGTTTTGAGTGTGGACAATCTCAGACATAAGCAAAGTGCCAAATTCAATTTTCTTTCTGAAGGCTGGCACTGCAGAAAGAGTATAGCTTTGAAATCAGAAGCAATGTCAATTCAAGTACCACTGTCACTACTGATTTTCTGTGATTTTGAGCAAATTATTTAATTTTCCTGAGTCTTCAAACCAACCAGGTTGTTGGGAAAATGCAATAAAATCATAGTACAGTGTTCAGCACAATGCTTGGTGCTAAGCAGGTATTCAGTTAATGACACTTTTTTTTTTCTCTAATTCTCTACTGTTTCTACCTCCTCCAGCCCCTCTTTGCTAGACAACTTCTCCCACACTCTAGGCTGGGATAATGGTAGCCCTGTGGGCCCAGCAACTTCCTATTAACATTTCTGTATTATATTGGAAATGATATATTTATGTGTTTGTCTCCCTTCATAAGGCTATATGTTCATGAAGGTCACAAACTTTTAAAAAAATGTTGTGTCCTCAGTGCCTAAGTGGATTGGACATGTGGTGGATGCTGCTGATCTCTGCAAACAAGAGATTTTAAGGTGAAAATGTTCTTCTCAAATCAGAAATATTATTTTTCCTGCATGAGTTTTTCTGGAGATTAGTTTAGAACAAAATTTCCAAAAAATATTTCATTTGATGGTAATTTGTGTTCCGGAAAACTCACACACACAAACAGAGTTCTTAAGTAAGACAGAAAATGCTTTAGTAGTATTTTGGTATTTTTGCAGGACTTCTCAGATCTTTTATTGGATCAGGAACCATTTTTCATGAAACATTTAACAGATCTGGTGTTACTCAGAGTACAATTTTAGAGATATCACATTGAGAAGATATCACATTTAGTATCACTAAAATGACTTTTGAAGGCTACTCACAGGTGAGTCCTTGAGTAGTGACCCTGTGGGTTATCCACCACAGGTCAGACTTTAAGAGTGTATTTCTCAATATGGTATTTTCCTAACTTGTGATATACAGCATGCTAAGGAAATGTTGGATAAGCTGGACTTAACATCATCAGAAACTAGCAATGCTAATTTTGGGTTCATACTGTACCCATAAAGTTTATTGAGTTTTTCATTTAATACATATTGCAGTTAGATTCTATATCAGACAAGGGGGATGTTTCCTAAGTGAAATGTGGACAATCCATGAGTTCTGTGGTCCCTTTAAGATAACAGAAGGTCCCTTTTCTTCAAGCAAAAAGGATTTAGAGGAGATTTAGTACATGCACAGGATGCTTGGCAGAGCACTCAGCACACAGGGGCAAGGCAGCTGCTCAGTCAGATTTCTTTTGTTAAGACAGTGAAACACTTTTGTGTGGTTTGTCAGCAAATAAGTGCTTCCTGAGCCTTTCCAGGTGGCCCATGATGGTGACTTGCCTGGAAATTTCCTACTCTCCACAAACCTGTACCTATAGCATGATGGTCATTCATTGAATGGACTGGTGACAAGCTTGGCCACATATTTTGAATGGCACCCTAATCAGAGGTTAAGCAAGATAGGAGAGTGGCTGGAGTGTAAGTGAGAATGAGGGAGTTGGGTAGACAAGGCCATTCAGGTAAGCCAACACCAGACCCTACCAAACCTTGTAAGCCATGTTAAAAGTTTAGATTTTAAGAATGAGAAATCACTGAAAGGTTTTTTAAGAAAGGGAGAAAGGATATAATCAAATATGCTATTTTTGAAGGCTTGCTGTCTTTAAAGGTTGAAAGGTAAGTGACAAGGGAAGCTTGTGTGCAATGTGCAATCAACAGAAATAACGGACCCTTGAGGCATAGCCAGGCTGTGTGATTTGAATGCATTCCCCAAAGTTCATGTGTTAGAAATAATCCCTAAATAAATATATACTAATGGGGCCTTTGGGAGGTAATTAGGATGAGATGAGATCTTGAGATCGGGGCCCCCATAATGGTATTAGTGGCTTTATGAGAAGAAGAGGCAACGGAGCTTTCATTCTTGCTGTCTCACCATGTTTCGCCCTGTGCCATGTTTTTGAGGCAGCAAGAAGACCCCCACCATAGGCTGGTACCACACTCGTGGACTTTCCAGTCTCCAGAACTGTGAGATAAATAAACTTTTATTCATTATAAGTTACCCTGTCTGTGGTATTAAGCCATAGCAGAGAAACAAAACAAAAAAGGACCAAGACACAGAACCTGCTGAATCCTATAGCAGGCAGCAAAGAGGATGCCTGGATATGGGACTCTGAAGCTGCCGCTGAGGAAATCTCTGCCCTGGAGATTTTTCACTGTTCATGTTTGTTTTTATTTTAGGTAGTCCCATGATCACGAAGCCGTGGGCTCTGAGTTGGGCAAGAAGACAAATTCAGCAAGGTAGAGAGATATCTAAGTGGGCTGCAATTAAGAGAGGCAAAAGCCAGAGACTGAAGAGTCAGTGTACAGATGCCTGGATCAAGTACACTGGTTTGCACAGCTGGAGGGAGCCTCCTTATGACTTCTGGATCAGAAACCTGAATTTAACTGTTCAGAGTTGGCAAGGGAAGTCTTTTTGAAAATAGTACAAATTCCACCTGACTATACTTTACTTCAAAGTTGTTAACAGGGTGCCCTAGCTGACACAGAATCTCAAAATTTTTGGAACCTTGGGAAGAACAGGGGCAGGGTGAGGAGTCACAAAAGTACATGTTGTCAATGTCTTTCAAGTTAAAGATGTTTAGTATTCCCTTCAGCAAATACTGTTTTCTTTTTTCTTTGAACAAAGTTATGAGGTAGAACCTTGGGTTATAAAGTTATATACAAAGGATATATAAACCTATTTTCTTGGAGGATACTGAAATCATCCTTATTTTGAATGTAGATGTTGAATTATTTGAGTTTGGAAATAAACAAAGTTATGTCAGCTAGTGTTGGTCTCTGAGTCTTGTTGCCTTTCTTTTAGAGGAGAAGGCAGAGCGGGTAGAGCTAGGACAGAAGAAATGCTGTTTCGGTCATGGCTGACTAGAGCTGGGAATGAGACCAGTTCCTGGGGGGCAGGAGAGAGGGTTTTGATGGAGTTTGGGTGACTCCAAGTTTTAGGGTGAAAGGAGAGAAGATAAAGGTACTAAGTAGGAGTGATTTGGTAGGATTTCTGATTTAAGATTCTATGTTTTTGGAGACAAGGTAAAAAAGTTGCACAGACCTGTGGAGGTGGCCCTTGTCCCTATCTCGTACAGGGTTCAGATCCTGTCTGGAATTCTAGGGAGTGCTGGTTCTAGTAAAACTGAGAACTAGTCACTTAAGCAGAAACCCTCAGCACTGAAAACTCTGAAAGCCAGGTTCCTCCATGAGACTGGGAGCAAGAGCTGGAGAGGATGGCCATGACTGATACCGCACAATGACTGGAAGGGATGGGGTTTGTAGGCCCTCAAGACAATCATTTCGGAGAACTGAATTTGGGACATCAATGTTTTTTTCGAGTTGGGGAAGGAGAATGTAATTCAGCCACAATACCAAAAGGGATTTAGAGTTGTCCTCTGAGGTAGCAATATTGGGGAGACCTTATCAGAACCCTCGAGGTGGTGAGTAGTGTATACGCTGTTCACATTCCATGTGAATATATGAACAGTGAGTGTTTGGCAAATAAATCCTCTCCTAGTGCATCGCTCTAAACATGAAGGTAACCTGAGAAAGAAAACCTGAAAGTTATTGCAACACCCAGGTGAACTGTGTGACTTATTCTTACTCTTTGTAAACCAACAATGCAATTTAAATTCTAATTTGAAGATTCCGTTTCCTGTGGCGTCTTCACTTCAATAACTGTAGCATTTCACATCCAGCAACACATGCTCCCAAAAATGCATCTTGGAACACACTTAGTTAAACACATTAAGTCTATCAAGAAGGAGCTTTGGAGTTTGAAAGGCAGCTGGGGTGATCTTAGACTCTTGAGGAATGAATAAACTCAGATTCCTTGGGGAGAGAGAAAAGAATCTTCCTAGGGGTATTGTTTCTACATGCTCTGTTCCACATTTTTTCATAACAAAGCATTGAAACAAATAACAGAAGCATTTATATCTTTCCCTCTGCAGGAAGAATGCCTGAGGAGGCTGCTGCACTAGTTACTGTGCTTGCCTGCTGAATGCCCTAAATTCTCCCCCATGAATACCTCAAGAAGACTGTTCAATTATTGAATTTCTTTCCACAACAAATCCCTGAGAAATAGAATACATAAAAGGGAAGTTAGAGAGAAAATATCAATCACAATACATGTATGGAATGCAGCCTAAAGTGATGATTTTCTTTTTATCTTTCAGTGTCTTAACTACCTTAGTACTGGAGCTCTGGTGAGAAGCAGGTGGAGGACTGGAATAAATAAATCTCTACCATGGAGCTGGGTAATCTCCATCTGCCCGTTGCCATGCACTGTGTTTAGCCAACACACAGACAGTAGATGGCGCCCATAATCTTAGAAGATAGCACAAGTCCCGCTTCAGTTTATGTGTAGGAAAGAATGTGGGAAACAGTCAATTATGGGAACTTTAAAAATATCCTCCCAAGCACTTCCCACCTCGGATGTCCTGTGAAGTACACCTTATGTAAGGGTTTGATGGTCAAAAATATTTGGGAAAACTATATATGTTATCTTTCTGTAGGAGATTCCCATTACACACTGGAAAAGAGAAGCTCTTCAGAGAAGAGACCTGATACTAAGGAATCTATTACAGTAGCAACCTATTACAATTTGTTATTTCATTGGTCTGTAAAATACACTTGGTAAATGTGGATCTAGTTAAAATCCTGTCCCAAAGAAGGAAGAACCCAAACTATCTTAGAAGAGCTTTTTTTTTTTTTTTTTAATACAAGGTTATATGGTACTTTTGTAAAAGGGTGAGACACATTCTTAAAACAGAGTTTTAATAGTAATAGCAACATAGATACTTCTACTTTTGAAAGCAAAATACTTGTGAATTTTCTTCATTGAGCTAAAAAGCATTATAAAGTCATTCCTTTTTGCCCACATATATGAAGGTCAAAACACAGCCTATGACTTGTTAAACTTCTTACTTCAGCAGAGGTAGAGTCTCATGACACCTCTGTGCCTCAGTTTCTTTATCCTTCAAATGAGCATAATAAGGCAAAGTGATGTTGTAAAATGAAATTGTTATAAATAACGACTGACTCAGTAGTACCATGAAACTACTAGTTCTTCATAATTCTGTGTGTTTCTGGCTGTGAAGTGCACACAGAGCAGTGTACCAAGAAGGCCTTGAATAGGACATTACTGACAGAATTTTGAAGGAATGCTGTAATGTGAAGAGAAAGAATACTAACTTTGAATCAGGAGCCATGATTTTGATTATAACTTTATAGTCAGCTGCTGTGGAGCTTTTGACAAATCCTTTCACCTTTATGAATATTCTTTTCCTAATCTGCAAGGTGGGAGTATCTTTGAGGATTCCTAAGGTGCTTTGTGTCTGGAAATGTTCTAAGACAATGTAAATGCTGATTGGGATGAAATGACACAGTGATCCCCAAGTATACAGATTTTAAATCAGGATGATAAAGATAGTATATTTTAGATAAAATTTTAGAGTTGTTTCAGGTCATAATGACTTCTTAAAGTGTCACCATATTGTCCAAACATTTTCATTTAATAAACATTTTTTCGAGAGAATGCTATGTGCCAGGAGCTGTTGTAATTGTTGAGGATATAAAAAATCATATAAGACTAAGAACTTTCTCTCAGGCAACTTGATACCTAGTAGAGAAAGACAGACGTGAAAACATGTATGAGGAATTAGATTTAAGAGCTGCCATCTATATCCTATATATTTAAGTGATAAAGAAGTAGTTCAGTTCTTGGATGGCAGAACAAGGTCTTGGCATGGAATCTTTCCTTGTTTCTCCCATGCTCAACATCCCTCCAGAGACCTGCAGGCTGAAGTGTGGGCAGAGGCCTGCATTATGGAGAACCACAGGAAAATACAAGGCAAGGCCATCCATGCAGACTCTGGAAATCATCTGTATGATAGTATAACTTACTGTATACTATTTAGGAAATGTGTGTGTGTGTGTGTGTGTGTGTGTGTGTGTGAGAGAGAGAGAGAGAGAGAGACAGAGACAGAGAGAGACAGAGAAACAGAGAGACAGAGAGTCAGAGAGACAGAGAGACAGAGAGGTGGGAGAGGGAGAGAAAAAGAAAGAAAGGAGAAAGGAATAAATGGAGGGAAAGAGATTTTTTCATTTGCTTAAGCGGCTGAAATAATGGCTCACAAATATAAGGTCACTTGGAAAATTCCGTCTATAAATTGGCCATGAAATAAAAACAAGTTTTTTTTTTTGAGTATACAATGAAAACCAAAACCTCTGTGCTTCACTGAGTTATGAACCACAATTTCAGCCATAAAACTCAGCTCCTATATAATTTTCCATTATTTGCATGATTACCCAAATTTTAATACAGGTATGAAAATTCACAATAGATTGAACTATACCTACCATGACAGGGAGGTAACTTGATGTAGTGGGAAGAAATAGTCAATAAATACTTGAGCAAATGAAAGGAAATAGGGAAAGAAGAAAGAGGAAAAGAAAAACCAGAAGGAATAAAGGGGTGGTGAGGGAGAGGGAAGGTGTAATTGGCCATTAAAACTAAACATTTAACTACCAGTTCTAACTCTAATTAGTAAACATTTTTTTATATGTTTATTTACTTCTGAAGTACTGGGGATTGAACTCAGGGGCACTCTACCACTCAGCTATATCACCAATTCTTTTTTACCTTTCATTTTGAAACAGAATCTCACAAATTTACCCAGGATGGTCATTAACTAGTGACCCTCCTAACTCAACCCCTGAGTAGCAGCTGATATTACAGGCATGTGCCACCATGCCCAGCTTAATTAGTAGACCTAAATTTATTTATTTGTTTATGTTTTTTATTAATATGTACTAATTATTTATATTAGGTAAAATTTGACAAGTTACTTAATCTCTCAGAACTTATTCTCTTCATCTGAGCATTCAGCAATACCCCAAAGTAAACTAAAATTACTTTTAGCTATGCAAGATGAATAAGACTTAAAGGTCTACCACTTGACACAGTGTCTATAGTTAACAATACTGTATTGTTTACTTAACATTTTTTTAGGAGGTCAGATGTTATTTAAGTGTTTTTGTCACACACATACACAATAAAAATCAAAGAGGGCTAGGAGAAACTAGGTGATGACTATGTTTATGACACAGATTATAGTGATGGCTTCGCAGGTATTTACATCTCTCCAAACATTAACTTGTATATATTAAATATATACAGCTTTTTGTATGTCAATGATACCTTAGTAAGGTGGTCTTAAGCATTACTTTTATAAAGTGCCTAACAAATTGTTGCTGGTAATTCTTGAACTTAGGTAATGCTGCTGCTACCATTTGTCACCATCACCAAACTATGTATATAGCATTATCTTGGGCATTTTCTTACTTAGTTATATGCATCAAACTATACATATTATAAATGTACAGTTTTAAGATTATGGTGATAAGTGTGCAGAAAAATTTGTATTTTCATAAGGTAAGTAATATACATTTGAAAAAGGCATGCTTCTCAATGTTCTTTGCAGAGAAATATGTCTCAGAAAATCTGAAATATTACCACCTTTACCTTTATTGTAAGGATTTCATGGATCAAGCACCTGAGCACCATATAAACTGCAATAGCAAGCACCTGAAGCAGTGATGCTGTCATCCATGTTTCCTTTGCAACTCAAGTGACTTATTTTCAGGAATGTCAGACTTAGAGGGAATAAAGATCAAAGAGAAATACTCACCGACAGAATCTGGTCTCCTCTCTGAAGCTCCCCACTCAGGTCTGCTGGTCCACCCGCCAGAATGAAAGATACAAAAATACCTTCTCCATCCTCCCCGCCCACGATGTTGAAGCCCAAGCCAGTGGAGCCTTTGTGCAGGACCACCTTGCGGGGCTCCCTGTAGAAACAAGTAGAGAACATTCTTCACAGGGTGACCACTCAAGATTTTGGGTTCTTTTTCTTTCATTGAGATATATGAAACTAGTCATTCACTACCTATGATAATTACTTACCAAAGTAAGGTACATTTGCTTATTGAGAAAGAAGCTAACAGGACAAATATCTGAGTTCCTCACTGTAACAGCTATCAAAATACCATTCAAAATCATTCCTTAATTCCCATTTTCTTAAACTAGCTTTCCTTCCCCTTTTCCTTTGTGTAAAATATCTACTCTTGTATTAAGAACCACAAAAGTACTCAGTAGGTTGGATGTATCCAAAAGGAGGGAGGGAGTTTTAGAGATAAAAGAATGAACTGGATCTTGAAAGATCTCATATGCCAGTCTGTGAGTTTGTTGTTTGTGTATTAACATTTACTGTGCAGGAATTGAGGACTTATTGGAAGATTTTTAGGCATTAAGAGCATTTCGATCTACTTTGGGAAGGTTAACAAAAATATATGTAGGGTTGGTGAGAGGGAAGCACAGATATGATGAGAGGCAGGAAACTAGTTAGGACGTTATCTAAGTAAACCGGGAGTGAAGAAGGAACAGGCTGAAGAAGTGCGACAGCAAGGAGAAGGAAAAGAAAGGACAATACAAAGGAAGAAATTTGAAGGATGAAGCAGTGAATCCAGAGACTGACTCAGGCTTTGTGGCCTCCAGTGTGGCTCTGATCTCCTGGAGGTACAGTATCATGTTTACATTTCAATTCACCTAGAAGAGTGCTCAGGTGCCTGATGATTGAATAAATGAACACACACACACACACACACACACACACACACAAACACACAAATTTAAAAAAATTGTAGTATTTTTCACACTGAGATGATCTGAGCTTTAATTTGCCATGTCATTCTTCATTCAGTATTTAGATGGTCTAGTGACCCTTCAATGGTCATTACCATATATCATTATGCACTGCTAGTGGGACAAAGTTCTATCCCTCATTCCTCTTTTAGGATATAGGTGAGAGATTGTGATTATCTGAAAGCCATCCCTGTCACTTTTCTCAGCTACCCCATTCTAGTCTGGCATGGGTGCCTCCTCTAGCATTCTTTATATATATCTATCATGATGATAGGTGTATCTCCTTCTCCTGCTACCGTGATCAACTTGAGAGCAGGGATCATGCCATTGGTTTTTTGTCTCTATACCCAAACATAATAGGTGCTCATTGTCTGCTACTTTCAGTTATCATATTAGATTTTAAATATGGAACTAGAGCCAGGCATGGCGGCACATGACTGTAGTCTCAGTAACTCAGGAAGCTAAGGCAGAAGAATCACAAGCTTGAGGCCAGACTGGACAACTTAAAATTGTCTCAAAATTAAAAAAAAGAAAAAAGAGGGCTAGAGATGTTTCTCAGAGGTGGATCCCCCTAAGTTGAATTTCTAGTACCAAAAATAAGTAAATGAATATGAAACCTAGAGGAGATAAAACCTGGTTACCCATGGTATTAGTATTTTTGTCTAAAAAGTTATCTGTACACACAAAACATGTTCTATTCATCCATCCAGTCTTTCAACAATCAAACGACTAATGACTAACGACTGTGTTAGGTACTGTAAATACAAAGATGACAGAGCCTGGGGAAGGAGTCACTTGGAAACAAACAGTTATGAGCTTGGGAACAGGACAAGTGCTATGAAGGAAACTTGTGAACAATAAGCTAATGTAGCCAAGGGCATAGATTGACCAGCTTTCTTCTGAAAAGATTTTATTCCTTTATCATCATCACCCAGATAAAATACATTCATTTATGAAGTTTTATTTTCTTGTTGTGATATAAAAAAAGTCTTTATAATTACAAAATCTTTGGATGATGAACAATTGGGAAAATGCCAGTCTGATCTGCTTCAAGTAGTGCTTGATCATGAGCAGCATAAGCTCATCTAGAGGTCTCAGAGGATGCTTTAAGCCAGCTGAAATGTTTTCAGGAGAGGTGAGTAGGGTGGTATGGGCTTTTTCTCCTTATTCCAGAGACTCAAGAAGGTTCAGAATTCAAAATCTAACAAAAGAGGTGAAAGATCCCTACAATGAAAACTACAGAACACTAAAGAAAGAAACTGAAGAAGACCTTAGAAGATGGAAAGATCTCCTGTGTTCTTGATAGGCAGAATTAATATTGCCAAAATAGCCATACTACCAAAAGTGCTATACAGATTTAATGCAATTCTATTAAAATTCCAATGGTGTTCTTTGTAGAAGTAGAAAAAGCAGTCATGACATTCAATTGGAAAAATATGAGGAGCAGAATAGCCAAAGCAATCCTGAGTGAGAAGTGAAGCAGGAGGCTTCACAATACCAGACCTTAAACTATACTACAGGTGATAGTAACAAAAACAGCATGGTATTGGCACCAAAACAGACATGAGGACCAATGGAACAGAATAGAAGACACAGAGACAAACCCACATAAATACAGTTATACTAGACAAAGGTACCATAAACATACATTGGAGAAAAGATAGCTTCTTCAACAAATGGTGCTGGGAAAACTGAAAATCCATATGTAGGAGAATGGAATTGAACCCCTATCTTTCACCCTGCACAAAACTCAACTTGAAGTGGATCAAGGACCTAGGCATTAGACCAGAGACCCTGAATCTACTAGAAGAAAAAGTAGGCCCAACTCTTTATCATAGCAGCCGAGGAACTGACTTGCTCAACAAGATTCCTAAAATGCAAGAAGTAAACTCAAGAACCAATAAATGGAATGGTATCAAACTAAAAAACTTCTTCGCAGCAAAGAAAAATCAGTAATGTGAAGAGAGAATCTACAGAATGGGAGAAAATCTTTGCCAGCTATACCTCAGATAGAGCATTAATATATAAAAGATATTAATATCTATTATATAATAATTTAGGATAAAGAATTAAAAAACAACACCAAAAATGAATTAATGAATAAATAAAAATAAAAAACCACAAAATCCCAAATAACACAATCAATAAATAGGCTAAGGAACTGAACAGACACTTCACAGAAGAAGAAATACAATTGATCAATAAGTATATGGACAACATCACTAGCAATTACAGAAATGCAAATTAAAACTACACTGAGATTCCATTTCACTCCAGTTAATTATCCAATTACTCCATGGCAATTATCAAGACTATAAGTAACAATAAATGTTGATGAGGATGTAGGGAAAAAAGTTTACTCATACATTACTAGTGGGACTGCAAATTGGTGCAGTCACTCTGGAAAGCAGTATGGAGATTCCTTAGAAAACTTAGAATGGAACCACAATTTGACCCAGTTATCCCATTTCTGGGCATATACCTAAAGAACTTAAAATCAGCATTTTATAGTGAGGCAGCCACATCAATGTTTATAGCAGCTTAATTCACAAAGCCAAGCTATGGAACCAACCTAGGTGTCCTTCAACAGATGAATGGATAAAGAAAATGTGGCATATATATACAATGAATTATCATTCTGTCATAAAGAAGAATGAAATTATGGCATTTGTTGGTAAAGGGATGGAACTGCAGAATACCATGCCAAGTGAAATAAGCCAATCCCAAAAAACCAAAGGCTAAATGTTCTCTCTGATATGCAGATGAGAGAATAGAATAGAAGTTCAGTGGATTAGACAAAGGGCAATAAAGGGAAGTGAGGGGGATGGAAATAGGAAAAATAGTAGAATAAATTGGACATGACTTTCCTGTGTTCATATATGAAAATGACACAGTGAAACTCCACGTCATATACAAGCACAAGAATGGAATACTAATTAGAACGTTATACTCCGTGGATGTATGTCAAAATACACTCTACATAATATATATCTAAAAAGAACAGATTTTTTTTTTTTTTTTTTTTTTTTTTTTTTTTTTTTTTTATTGTTAAAAAAGGAAAAAAAAGGTTCAGGATTCAAAAAGGAAAAACATTACTTAAACATGAAGGATTTCTGGTACTGAGGAAAGTATACAGATGTTTACAGGAAGTATACAAATGTTTCCTATCATCTTTATCAAATGTGAATCTTACCATATTACTCACTTGCTCATGAGCCTTTAGGGATCTGCATGCTCTCAGGATATGGTCTAAGTTTCTAAGTATGACATTTGAATCTCCCCATCATCTGTCCTTCACCCAGCTCTCCATGCCTAATTTCACCATGTTCCCTCATTCCCATGTTCCTGCCATGAAAAGCTGCCAACCACAGCTCCTCATGCAGGTTGTGGGTTGCCTCATGTTTTACCTATGCTCTTGTCTTTGGTCAAAATGATGCCTTTTCTTGTTATTCTCACATATCTAATGAACTTCTACTTGATATTCAAGACTGAGGCAAGGAGCCATCGCTGCTGCCCCTTCCATCCTTTCCTCGAGATAAACTGACCACTTCTTTGTTTTTGAAATCACACTGTGCTTTTATTTAACACCATTGTTGCTGCATTTACTCTTCCAAAATTACTTTGATTACTCATCCATCTACACTTGTGACTGTGCATATGCCTGAAGGATGAAGGGTCTTCAAACTTTTTGGTTTTATTTTTTGTAATTTTGGAGACTAGTATAGCTGAGTACATAAGAGACACACAGTAGAAAATGTTTAATGAATAAAGAGAAAACAAGTGAGGGGTTGGGAGAAATGATATTGAATTTGGTTCTACCTCTCTAAAGATCTGTAAGAACCCAGTGTGCCCTCTGTGGGTCAGGTTCCTTGCTTGAATAATGTAGGGAATACTAGTGGCTCATGGAGAAGTAAAATTCAGATAACATAAAGAGGAAAATCAGCTAGAAAAGTATTAAAGAAAAGTATACATTGATATTCTATTTCCAGTCATTTGGTAGATGAGATATACTGAAAAGTTCTCTCATTATAAAGCAGCTAAAAATCCTGAATAGAATACTTGCAAAACACTTTTAAAGGCTTGGCTAAATTTGAAAGTAAGAAATTAAGATAGCAACAGTCTGAAGAGTTCTAGAATTTAGATTTGATGACTGTGTGATAAAAAGAATTGTGTGGGCCCAGAGGTGGGGTCAGAGCAGAGACCCCCCCTAAGCATATGAAGACTCTGACAGTCTATGCCCAAACAGAAGGGTACAATACAAAAATATCAGCCCCTCAGTGATGTCAAGAATACATATCTGTCCTGACTGTGGCTCAAAGAAAGAAGCAATGTACTCAGGAACTATTCAAAGCATGTTTTAATGGGGAAGAGGCTATACTTTAGGAATAAAACTCATAAAATTGTGAGAAGAGAGGAGAGTCAGCAGAAAAAATAATTCAGCAGTGCATCTCCAACATCATGAGACAGAGGGCTCTCCAGCTCCAGCTCTGGCTCCAGGTTTCTCCCTGGTTGGTCAGGGCGGGACATGAGATGGGATCACCTGACCACCCTAGCTCAACCTCAACAGCCATTAAGGTCATTTGGATAGCAGATGGTCCTTCCTCAGAGTTCAGATATACAAAGCAAATGCTCATTAAAACCTGGCTTTCCACAATGCTTTTCCTAATGGGTACAATGTGCTATTATCAGCATGCTTTGTTATCTTGAGCAGTTGTATTTCCATTGTAAATTAAAAGGAGCATTATAATACATGAACTTAGTCACCCCTGGAGATACTAATAAAAGTTGAGTTTCAGAGCATGTGGACCTAAGTCCCAGATCCAGTACTATGATAAGTCATTAGAGTGGTACCTACCCTCTGAAGTCATTGTGAAGAGCCAGCTAGTCTCCCTGAGTCCTCTTTTTTTTGTTTTTCTGTAAGTGCAACTGTGTTCATGTGAGCAATATCAAGAAAAAGAAACAATGGTAGGAGATCAAAGAGATTTTTTTTTTTTTTTGCACAGTGGTATGTATTGTTAATATAACTGTGAAGGGGAGCAGAGCAAGCTGGTGCCTTGGAAGTCAACTACAGAAAGTTTCAAAGCAGCTGGTTGGTTACGATTCATATCTTTAGTGTTTCAATAAGCTAGCTCCTCAGAAGAGTCCACAATGCATATCTCATATCCAAATAAATTGGTCAATTAGTCAAATAATTGGTCAATCAGATGAAGGAATTTTGTTGAACTGCTGTTGTAAGGACATGATATTAAAATAATACATGAGAAAATTGGCATTACAGGGAAGGATCCAAGTTCTGGACTTTAAATAAAGTTAGGCTAACTTTAGCAAAAACAGTTATCACATAGATAATGTCTCTATACTAAATATACTGTGGTTGCTATTGTACAAGATTATAAAAACTATTAGGGATATGTGGTGTACTGTGATACAGGGAAAGACTATGGGCACTGGAGCTAGATCTATATTCACAGATGATATCAATTAACAGTTGGATAAATTTATGAGATTTTTGAAGACTTATTTTTTGTAAATAGCGAACGATAATATCTATTTTATGGTGTTGTAAAGATGAATTGAAACAACATATTAAGAACTAGGATCACACACGAAGTGCTCAAGAATGGTAACTCACTTCTTTTCCTCCTGGGAGTTAGGATCTCTGGAAAGCAAATAGGCACACATGAAATGAGAAGTTAGCAACAAAAGACCACACAGGCTCAATACCAAATGAGTGCCATGGATACTGAGAGGTCTGTGTTCAGATTAGGACCTGGAGGAGGTAGAACCTGAACTGATCCTGTGAGGGATGGGTAGAAACTGAAGAAGTGGGAAGGGAAACAGAGGATACCATATTTCAGTAGATCACTTGAGCTCAGGGCCAGAGGAGAGGTATGCAACATGTGGTTGGAGAACAGGAGTGTCTCAGAGTGAGAGATAAGGAAGACTACATGAAGGGGTGCCTAGCTAGGAATTCAGATTCATACTTAGGTAAGAGAAGACATAGAATATTTCTGTACACCCCCGAGACTCCACAAACCTAATAACGTCTATTCGTATGCCTAAAGTATTTACTTCATATTTGCTGGTCCTACCATCTCTCGAATTTGTCTTCAAGGAGCTTAAGGAAACATTCTAAACATTTCTAATGATACCTGTGCTGCAAAGTGAGGGACTGTGGTTGAGGCTGTGATATAAAGCCTTGAGTTTAACAGCTAAGATCTAGCCTGCACAAACAGTTTCAGCTTTCTTCTCCAGAGAAAATCCTGGAATTAGTTACACATATGAGATTACATATATAATATCCTTGGTAGAAAGAATCAGACAAGTTAAATAGTTTTCTTCCCACAAACATTAATAATGAAAGATTAGTTCCAATAAGTTTGATTTTGAAATATTTGGAGTTTTTCCTTATTCATGTATTAAATATGATGATCTTATAATCACATTTCCTCTCAATTTGCTTTTGTTTAAATTTATCAAAAGGATAAAGAAGCCACTAACTCTCACTCTCACATATGTTCACACTTTTCATAATCATAAATCCTAATTAGCATTTCACTTCCAAAGCCAAACAGATTACCTTCCTATTTTTCTTTTATTTCATAATATTTTGACTGAAAATTTCCCATTAAGTTATATGTATTATTCATAATGACATATTTGCTTCTGTTCCTTGTTGCATTTACAATTTTTAAAGAGCACTTAATTATGAAAGGAAAAGTTTTATTTCTCTTAAACAAAACTATAACTTTTGTATAGTTGATTTTCATAGCTATATCATTTTTCTCAAGTTTCCATGACCAATACATATTGAAATATTGTTTGAAAATCCTGTAAAAGGCAGGGTGTAAGAAAAACTAATATTTGATAGTAGGGTTTAAGAAAATAATTTTACGTGTTCTTCTTAAAGGCATGCGTATTTTATGAAAGATTTTTAAAAATGCCTTTTGAGTTGGAGCTCTGGGGTACAATGAAATTCTAAATAATTGTTAAACATTCAAATCCTCTGCAATTAGTGGGATATAAGGAAAATAGCTTGGATCAACTAAATAAAAATATTTGGTTCAAGTTGTGTAGGTCTTAAGTCTAATTTGGATATACCCATACTTTTGTGAGAAAAAAATTTCTTCTAAATTGAGCTCTGTTTTCTTTCTTTTCCTTTCTCTTTTCTTTCCTTTCCTTTTCCTTTTCCTTGCTTGCTTACTTGTTTGCTTGCTTCCCTCCTTCCTTCCTTCCTTCTTTCCTTCTCTTTCTCCTTTTTTTTTTTTTTTTTTTTTGGTACTAAGGTTTGAACCCAGGGTGCTTGACCATTGAGCCACATCCCCAACCTCTTTTATTTTTATTTTGAGGCAGGGTTTCAACATGTTGTTTAGGGCCTTGCTAAGTTGCCAAGACTGGCTTTGAACTTAGGATCCTCCTGCCTTACCCTCCAGAGCTGAACTCTGTTTTCTAGTCTTGACTGCAATGTTAACTTCTGGGTGTTTTCTGAATATAGCCTTTCTGAAGAGCAGTTTCCATGTTGTATAATAAAGGGAGTGGTGAGGTAAGCAAGCCAGAACAGCTACAATCCCTCATAACTCTAGCATTGCATACACTCGCTTAAGGAAGTGAGTTTCATCCCACTTCTAAATCAGAGTCCCATTTGATTAGTCAATAATTACTCAACACTCACTTTGAACAGAGAGGACACAAATGACCATTTTTAGTTCTTCAAACTGACCTTTCTTTAGCATTTAACCTTATAAACTTTCCTCTGTATATTTCTGAAAAGGGATGTCTGTGGTGATGGAAATGTTTCTAAGATATTTATATTGAATAGTTGTGAGTGTCTACGTGGCTGTTATAGTGGACAGTGCAGTTCTAGAATCTCTTTTTCTCTTGGCAAAAGTGCAGCACTTTTTTGGTTTTTGTTTTACCTCTCTGTTCCTCAGTCTCCTTAAAGGACTTCTCACATCTGTTTCCTGTTCAAAAATGGTGTTCCCATAACTCATGTCCTTAGCTACCTTCTCCTCTCACTCCTTCTCTGTAACTCTTCTTCAGAGAGCTCCTTTTCCTTCTTGAGGTATTGATCTTTCCATCTATACTAGCCTCCCCCCCTTCATTGTTTTCTGCCATGGCCTCCAGCATGTCTCCTTCATGATACAAATAGTACAGTGAAATCACTTTTCTTATTTGTTTGCTGCCCATCTCCCACTAGAATGTCCTCTCTATGAGAGCAGCAAGTCCCTCATCCCCCTAGCACTTAGCATAGTGCCTGGCACATGCTAAGACCTCCACATTTACTGAATAAATTAATAAATGGGTGGTCTTATCATTTCTATCATTGATCTACATATATAGCTCAGATCAGTGTCCTCTACTCCAAATTTCCATTTAGCTGCTCCAAAATGAAATTACTATCTACCCTCAAAATCTGCTTTTTTCCTTTTATGCCTTATCTTTTTTAATGATGTCAGCTCAATCACAAAAGTCAGAAATGTCTGAATTTAACCTCTCCACTGCTCATCTAGTATTTCTAATCATCCAATAAATGCTGTCAGTTTTACCTTAGGACAAAAAAAAAAAAAATCAAATCATCCTAACATTGCTCTTAGTTCAGTGTCATGACATCTCATAACTGAGCTCCTGAACTCTGCCAGGGATCCCTATCTACACTCATCCCAACAGGCCCTCCCTGCTGCATCCCTGCACCCCTGCACCTTTTTCTCCATAATGCTGCCAGAGAAATTTTCTTTAAAAATTAATACAATTATTGCATTTCTATTATCTAAAGTTCCCATTGCTTCTACACTACCTGAGAGATAAAATTCTCCTTAGTTTCTTCCAACCCCCATATCTGTTCCTCATCCCGGATCTGGTAAACAACATTCTCCTCTCTACTTCTATGAGTTTGACTCTTTTAGATTCCCCATAGAAGTGAGATCATGGCATTTGTCTCTCTGTGTCTGGTTCATTTCACTGAACATGAAATTCAGCATTATAGTTAGATGGGAGGAACAAGTTCAGTTGTTCTATTGCACAGTAAAGTGACTATAGTTAATACTAACATATGATGTATTTCAAAATAGCTAAAAAGAGAGGGTTTTAAATGTTTTCATGACAAAGAAATTATAAATAGTTGAGGAGATGTGTATGCTAGTTTATTCTGACTTGATCATTCTATAACATATGCAAATATCAAACTACTACTTTGTGCTCTATAAAGATGTGCAATTTTGTCAACTAAAAATATAACAGAACTGAAATAAGACTCTTCTTTAGTTTCTTTTGACTAGAGTCTTAAAGTAAATCTTTACATGGTCCTGTGTTGGGTCCTAAAAATATAACTATAAACACAACTAGTTCTTAATCTTATGGGGCTCTCATTGTAGGGCAACAGGAGGACACATAAAAAATCACAATATTCATTCATTCACAACATTTGGGATACCTTTTTATATTAGGAGAGCACTGATTTGATATTTTGAGATGGGGAATGGTAGGGTATTTCATGAATAAGGAAGAGCAGCAAAGAAGGAAGTGAGAGAATGCATGGGTTTGGAACAAAGCAAATATTCTCCCATGACTAGTAGGGCTCCAATAGAGACATAGAACAGAGGCCAGGAAGATGCTCTTGGATAGGATAAACAAAATCAATTCTCATTCTTAGGACACTAGAACAGAGTATTTGCATATACTTTCTTTACTCATTTTATAAAAAATTATCCAGCAGCTATTGGGGCAGACATTGGTTGGTTCTTGGATTTACAAAGCCTCACAAGATTTCTCTACCCATGAGAAATTAATACTTTATGTTATGTATTGATTGTGCTTTCTCCCAACAGATACGTTGAAGTCCTAACTACTGATAGTTCAGAATATGACATATTAAGAAATAGGGTCTTTATAGATACATTAATTAAGATGAAGTTATACTGAACTAGAGGGGCCCACTTATCCAATCTGACTGGTCTCCTTAGAAGAAGACAACTAGGTAAAGACAGAGATATACTGGGAGAGTATCAGAAGCAGAGAATGGAGCAATGCAGTGCTGGCCAAGGAACACTTGAGTTTGCCATCAAATCATCAGAAGCTAGGAGAGGAAAGGAAGGGTTCCCTGTAGGATTCAGAGGGACCATGGTTCTCTGACACCATGATCATGGACTCTAGCCTCCAGAGCAATGAGACTGTGAGACAATAAATTACTAATGTTGTAAGTCACTCACTTTGTGGTGATACGCTATGGAAGCCAAAGAAAGTTAGCATACTTTGGTAGTCACTTCCTGAGCCCATGAACAGACTGATACGAGCATCACCTCATTAGGGAAGCAAAGGGGACAAGGCTGATCCAATTACAATGAACTGTCACTTTAGTCAATGGATTTGAAGTAAAAGGCTAGTGCAATTTGGTGCCTGGGAAATAACCTTAGCACTCACCCCAGACCTTGGTAATAGAATTTGAAAAATTTCCATATATTTAAGACACCTTTATAAGAATTACTGTAGAAAAAAGTTACAGAACACTAACACAAACACGTTAAATACTATTGATGTAATTCATTTTTAAAGTTAGATAGAGATGTAAAATATATCTCTAACTTTATTGTTGAACTCTTAAAAATTCTTCCTTTAAACATTCAGCTGTCCTCTTATTAGGGGCTATTGCAGATGTTGTTTATACAAATATTCCTATACCTATTTCCTGCCACAAGTTCTGTTTTCTGCTAATTCCAGAGAAAACTTTATATAACAATTAGTTGAGCCCTTATAGTTCCACATAGGAAAAGTAGTGGAAGATCATTGCTTCACATTCAGGGTATTCCAATAGAGAATTTCATTTTTCATGCTGACCTACTTCTGCCTAGCTTTCTATCTTTAGAAGTAAAAGTTGGTTCAAACTTTCCTAGGCAAAGCAAAAATTAGTTATTCATTAACTACTTTAGCCATGGTGAAATCTGAAAGCCAAATCTGGACACTGGCATGAACACAAAGTGATTTTAGAAGAAATATCAAAATTTTCTTCCCTGAACAAATATTTGTAGCCTCATATTCTGATACACAAAACTTCTTGATTTTTTCTAAATTACTAGCTTTTTCTCGAATACCTGACTCTCTCTCCTTAGTCTCTGAGTATACAGACCTCTCTGCCTGCTGTTTGATTCTTCCCCTTTATATGCTTGGTAAGCTTCATCTAATACTTTGTGAATATTTGAATAATATTTGTTCTTCTCAGCTCTCCTTAATACTAACTTCCCTAGGATTCTATTATACTAGACTCATATATCAACTATCCTAATTATCATATTCTATCTTTTTATCCACTTAACAAATATCACTTCAGAATCCACAATATTCCAGGAGGGTTCTATTTGGGTTAGGATCATGATATGAAGCAGACAGTTTTTTTCTTCTCTTTTCTTTAGAGGTATATCAGAAGAGTGAACTTACAATTATAAGCCAGTATGCTAATTTTGTAATCATGATAATGATAATAGTTTATTTTCAGGCTTGTTTTTTTCCCCTTAAGTCCTTGATTATTGAATGTCTTATTTACTTTGTGAGTTCATGTCTGACGTCTAGTAAGTTCTTAGTATCCATACCCACTTATGACAAAAACTCTCATTAAACTAGGAATAGAGAAACTCCCTCAACTTGACAAAGAATATCTACTAAATTGTGATCTCAGGTCATGCTTAATGACAAGAAATTAAGATCAGTAAGAAGGGTAAGGACGGTTCCTTTCACCACTGCTTTGCAACATCATAGGGTAATGCAATAGGACAAGAAAAGGAAATTAACAATATCCATATTTGAATACATGACCAGTGAAATTCCACATCATGTACGATGGTAAGAATGGGATCGTAATCAGAGTGAGTTATACTCCATGTATGTCAAAATATACTGTTATGTATATCCATAAAGAACAAATAAAAAAGAGTACGCATATTTGGAAGAAAGAAATATAACTGTCTTTGTTCACAGATGACATATTGCCTCTGCAGAAAATACATTAGAATCAATAAAATTAAAAAAAGCCCAAGTTCCTCAAATTAATAAGTAATTACAGTAGGGTTGAAGGATACAAAGTTAATTCACTGAGGTCAAACACTTTCTGATATGCCAGCAATAAATAAGGAGAAATGGAAATAAAGCAATATCATTTATAGTATCACCTCTCAAAATGAAATTCTTGGGTAAAGGTCTAACAAAATATGCACAAGCTCTATATGATGAAAACCACAAAATTTGAGTGACAAATTAAGGAACTGAATAAACAGAGGAATATTCCAATTTCATGAATAGGAAAAGTCAATATTGGCAAAATGTCAGTTCTTCCCATATTGATCTACAGATTCAGTGCAACTGCAATCAAAATTCCCACAAGTTATTTTTAGGATATCAACAAACTGATTCTAAAATTTCTGTGGATAGGCAAAAGAGCCGGAATAGTCAACAAAATATTGAAGAAGAACAAAGCTTGAGGACTGACAATATCTGACTTCAAAATTTATTATAAAGTTATGCTAATCAAGACATTGTGATAGTGGTGAAAGAAACAAGGAGATTAACAGAACAGAAAAGGAAGCTCAGACATAGGCTCCCAACAATACAGTTGACAGATCTTTGACAAAGGAGCAAGAAAATATAATGGATAAAATACAGATATTCTTTTTCATTAAATGGTGCTGGAACAACCAGATATTCACATACTAGAAAAGGATATTGAAAACTTATTTCACTCAAAAATCTGTGCATGGATGCCTACAGTGGCTTTAATTAACTGACAAAATTTGGTAGCCACTAAAATATTCTGCAGTAGAAGAATAGACAGACTGTGGTATATCCAAACAAAGAAATATGATTCAGTACTAAAAAGAAATGAGATATCAAACCATGAATAGATGCAGAGGTAACTCAAAGGCATAATGCTAAGTGAAAGAAGCCAAACTGAAAAGACTATGTGCTGTGTGATTCCAACTATATGACACTGTGGAAAATGTGAAACTATGGAAAAACTGATATAAGCTATGGACTCTGGGTGATAATATATTGAATATTGGTGTTGGAACAAATGTACCACTTTGGTGGGGGATGTTGGTCATGGGGGGGCCATGCACATGTTGGGAGGGAGATATATGGGAAATCTATTTTCTGCTCAATTTTGCTGAGAATCCCAAACTGTTCTGAAAAGTAAAGTCTATTTTAAAAAGTGCTCGACAAATTAAGTTCCCTTTCTTCAGTTCTTATATTCTTAATATGTGCAAAATATGTGGCATGAAGAACATACTCAATGAATGATTCTGGAATGAAAATCTAAGACATCTACATCTCAGTGCAAATAGGTTAGTCTTTTTTTTTCTCTTTCCACATTTTTAAAATTGGTGCTTTATAGTTGCACCTAATGATGGGATTGATTGTTATACATTCTTACATGCATACAATATAACAATTTGACCAACATCACTCCCCAGCACTTTCCCCCCTCCCTTGCCACTACCCACCTCATGGTCCCTTTCCTCTACTGTTCTCCCTTTGATTTTCATGAGATCTGCCCCATCTTTCTTTTTCTGCTCTAGCTTTTGCATATGAAAGAAAACATGACCCTTGACCTTCTAAGTTTGACTTATTTCACTTAACATAATGCTCTCTAGTTCCACCCATTTTTCAGCAAATGTCATAATTTCATTTTTTCTTTATGGATAAATAAAACTCCATTGTGTGTACATATTATATTTTCTTTATACATTCATTCATCTGTGGATAGACACCTAGGCTGGTTCCATAATTTGGCTATTGTGAAATTATGTTGCTATAAACATGAATATGAATGTATCACTCTAGTATGATGACTTTCATTCTTCAGAATAAATACCAAGGAGTGGCATAGCTGGGTTATGGGGTGGTTCCATGCCTAGTCTTTTGAGGAAATTTTATACAGATTTCTATTGCTGTACCATTAGAAATACAATCTCATGAACAGTGTAAAAATGTTCCTTTTTCTCCACATCCTCTCCAGCATTTAGTGTTATTTATATTCTTTATGAATGCCATTCTGACTGGTGTGAGATGAAATCTCAGTGTGGTTTTGATTTGCATTTCCCTAATTACTAATGATGCTGAAGATTTTTTTTTCAAGTATTTGTTGGCCATTTATATTTATTCTTTTGAGAAATGTCTGTTTAATTAGTTTACTCATTTATTAACTGCGCTATTTTATTTTTTGACATTAAGTTTTATATAAATAGCTTTCAGTTCTTTACCTGTGCCCAAATAATCTTCTAGCACATATATATTGGGAGACATATGGGATCTATCTACCTACCTATCTACCTACCTACCTATCTATACTGATGTGGCACCCTATAACTTTGTAAACTGTAGTGCATTCAACACACTAAAATATGTCATGAAGAATCAATAAAGTTAGTGAGAGTGGATAGTACCAATACTGCTATCGTTGGTGTTTTGCATACCAGAACATAATACAAATTTAATTTTTTGTTAGATGAGATTTAGTTTTATTATAATCTTCAACATTTATTAAGACCTAAGGATATTTAATTCTTATTATATATCTATAAGTTAAATGCTGTTTTCCTCAAAAAGAGGAAAACTGATGTTTGAAAAGATTAAGATTTGCCCAAGACTGACCAGTGAAAACTAGTGACAATAGCATTCGCACTTACTATTTGTTACAAAAGCCTTGACTACTCTATACAACTACACAGAGAGAGAGAAAAGTGAGAGACGAGAGTGGCTTATTTCTTCTAATATCTGAAATAAGAGAAAATCTGTTGTTCAGGAAACATGAATCCCCTATTCTTCTGGTCACAGTACAAGAAATTTTGCAAACCATAATTTGTTAAATGTAGTTCCTCCTATTCTTATACACTGTACTTGTGCAATGTACCCTAATTTCCTAGAATGTCAAAGAATGTTTGTCTAGACGTTAGTAACCATTCTTTAAATTGTACTCAATTAGGGTCATTTTGACCCAAATCCCCTTCTGCTTATGATTTTAGATATCACGATTTTTGTTTGTGGTTTTGAATCATAGCACCGGCCACTTATGATTAATGTACTGACATGCTTTACTTGTGGTTTTGAACTATAAAAGATGTGCTCTAAGGGGGGTGGGTCAAAGAGTCTAGACTTATAGCCTGCCCTTCAGCTCACCAGCTGGTGAATAAAATTCTATCTCCTGCATCAAGACTGACTTGGTGATTTATTACAATCTCATCCTAACAGTGCGAGAAGTGCACAACCCAGTTGTTTGTTAAAGATACAAAATAGAGCCTTTGTCAATTGGTTCCTGGTATGGAAGGGTGTGAGGGAAGAGGTTAAAGCACAATTGGAAGGAAAAGGGGCAGAGAAAGGGAGAAAAATGAGAGATGGAACCGACTCTTACTGAATACCTACTGTTTGTTAAGAATTATGCTACCGTATTTACATATTTTAAAAATATAAATTCTTGAAATAATCCTATGAAGTAGATACTATTTCCTGGCCTACAGATTAATGAAACAGAGACTCAGAGAGATTTGGTAGCAACTCAAGGTAATACAGATTTTAAGTGCTGGAGCAAGGATTTAAATAAAGATACAGACAAATCAAAAGACCTTGTTCTTTAAATTATACAAGGTTTTTATACCAAGGAAACATGATTGGGGACAAGCAATGACTTCAGGGATATAGGGAAGGTAATGTAAACAGGGGTTGCTCACATGTTTTTTATTATTATTTAATTTTTTATCAATGCTTATAATTATTTCTTGACCATAGAAGAGTTTTCCTTTGCAAAGTAAGTAGGCTGTGAACGGTATGGCTCCCTTTTACACTTGTGTGTGGCTTTTAGAGATTTGTGCCTAGATGGAAAAATCTCTAACTCTTGACACCAGCTCACGTGAGCACAGATCTTCCTTAATTTGAAGAAGGTGCTGTTTTACCCTTCAGGTTTGGTAGTCACTTGATAAAAATCACTGGACCTACATACGATCAGTGTTTCCAGTGTCCCTGAGTCAGCTGCTTGTTCTTTTGTTCTGAAGTTACATAGATAAAATTTCAGTGCCTTGCTATAATATTCCACATTCTGTCACCCCCAGTAGACTGGGAACTCCTCAAGGGCAGAGATTGGGCCCTTTTCCATGTAGAATGTTTGGCATATACTAGACATCCAATAAGTGCTTAGTTGAATGAATGAACAAAAGGTTAATCATTACAACCAGTGAATGATCAAATGAATGGATAAATGATGTTTGTCACCTGTACAATGCTTCTTGAGCACTCGGATTCTCCATATAATAAGGAGAACCTTTATCAAACATGATCCATCAGTCAATGAAGGAGCTGACTGACATCTTAAAAGCATACTTCAGTGGACTAAACATTTGCCAGACTGAAAATCAGCAGACAGATTAAATAATGGATAAAGATCACTGACTTATTTTCTGGTAGTAGAATGGCATCTGGCTTGTGGCATAGAATATGGATGTGCTTTTTTAAAACTCTCTTATAATTGTCCGAGAGAAGGAAGTAAACAGAAATCCTAATAGAATTTGAGAGTCTCTCAGGGATTTGCAATATATTCAGAGAAAAACAGTAGATTTAGTTTGGATATATAAAGATAGATGCTTCATGATGAGTAATCTAATGAAGGCTGATAAATGATGCTCAAAACAACTTTCATTTCCTACTCTCCCCAGCCATGCCACCTTCCCGGTCACAGTCAGGCAAGGTAAAATCATAATAAAAACAATTGTTTGTGAAAGGTTAAGTCCAAGGTCAAATGTAATATCAAGAACATCTGCATCAGACTGGACCAATGCAGTATCTAGTCATGTGATAGTTAAGCATTCAGAAAGCCACTATGCCAGGACTTTTGTCTAGACTCATTTTTGTGAATGCTATAAACAGGATAGGGAAGGAGTTTTATCACTGAGACTAAAAGACAGAATGGGGTATCTGTGACATTTGTGTCAGGGCAGGCTGTTCAAGTGGCATGAGTATGTGGCAGGAGATGGGCACCCATGTTGCTGCCAAGGCTGTTCCCCTTCTTGAACATGTGGTTGTGAGAAGGTCATTTATACTGGACCACATCTGAAAACAGGATAAGTGATTCTCATCCAGTCACCTTACAAAGTTGCTACTGGGATAAAATGGAGTGGTCTCCATGAGACACATTTGTAAATTATAATGGTAGTACATTCAGAATGAATAGAAATGAGGAGATAAAGAGAAAACTTTAAAAATAAGTGGAAAATAAAGAGTAAAAATATGGAGATAAGATAGGAAAGAATGAACAAGGATAGAAAATAAGTGAGGGCAAGTAAAGGAGTTGGTGAAGAAGGGTAGGATGCAGCAGGGGCAAGGAAGGATCTTTGCACCCAGGCAGGTAAACAAGCACCTGAACATATCAAACTAATAACCAGAGGACCAGCAGAGCTCATCAGAGATGGGACTTAGAAAATCACATCAATGTAGAGGCCATGTAGTTCTGATAAACAAACGGAAGTCTCCATCAGATGGTGTTTCTGGAGGAGACAGCGAATCAACCATGAGTCAGTCTCCCCATTATAAAATTCTAGGTGGAAAGTGCTACTGAATTCGTGTTGTTCTAGTCTGTGCTCCACTCAGTAACATGATCAGACTGATTAGTAATCATCTCTTGTGCAGGAATTAATGGTCTTTTCTCTTGCCTAGTTAACACCTAACTTGTCATCCTCTTGAGAACCTATGACCTTCCTGACAAGGTCAGATCCTCTCTCACAGGCACTCAGGGCATCAGAGTCCCCTTGCTCACAGAGCTTGGCACAGTCATGGATTTACATTTGTTTGTGTGATTATTCGATTAATGTCTCCTTCTCCCCACCAGACAGATCAGAGTCAGTGTCTGCTTTGCTCGTCATTCTGTTCCCAATTGAATTATTGATCGGTGGTGTCATAAACAGAAGTAAATCAGCAAGGGCAGCCTTAATACTAGAGAATTATAAAAAGGACAATATTCAAAGAGGGCTATGGTGCAAATGTAAAAAGGAGGTTGGTGTTGGGACCATAATTAGGAGGTTTGTGATTATTAAATCTTTCTGACAGTTTGGGCAGCTGAACCTTGTCATGGAATAATGGGTCCTGTGTTCATTTTTGCTAGCCTAATAAACTTGCAATGGGGTGCTTTTTGTTTTCCTCCTTGGTTCATTAGGCACATTAACTAGTTCATGAATGTTGTCTCAATCAACCTCAAGGGTGACCATAATACTATTAGCTTAATAACCATGAGTATAATTAAGGAGGAGGGGGATTTCCTAGTTGAATGTTCTGCAGCACAGTGTTTCAGGTATGTTTAAGTATGTAATGATGAGGAGGAAGTTTATTCACAATTTACTTTGAGGCCTTACTTAAACTAATTTATTAAAAAAATAAAATAGGTTTCCAAGGGAAATATGCATGGTGATAAACAAGTACTCATATTGGTGTTGAATTATGCACAGAAACTAAGGACTATTTACAAAAAAGGAATCCTAAATAAAATTTCCCAGTAAATTCTCTGGCATCTTTCCAAGAATAAATTCCAATTGCTTAGCATTGAGCGGCCCTTGGTATGTGAGGCCACTGAGCAGACAGCCCCACAGCTTTTGGTAATTAGAGTCCTGATCTGTTACCTCGTGTTTCTTCCCAGTCCTGTTGGATAAAATAGAAGCCAGCAGTGTGGAGTTATAATTCTTCCACTTTTTCTAATTCAGTATATTTCAAGGTGAATGACATCTCTTTAGGAGTTCATTCCATTTTCATGAAACTGGATTTTTGACAATGGCTTTAATAATAACAAATTTCAAAACCTCAGAAATCATTTTGAGTTCCACTTTGCATTTCAATGCCTTATTTAGGACTCCAAATTGTTCAACTTGTAAGAAATGTTATGCATTCTGTTATTACAAAACACACACAGAAGATTTCTTTATTTTTACAGAGTGGTTGCTTTCACAGCAGATGGCGTTAGAAGTCCAGGCCCTGTGAGAGAATTAGAATCCATGTATTGATAGCCCTTAAATATTTCCTAGCTCTCTGCAGCCTCAGCATTTTTCAACACTGATGAATTTTTGGTACTTCTTAAAATTTGCAGTGATGACACCTTTTATATTTTCAGCTCTGGACATGTAAAGAAGAAAGATTACAAGAATGAGGAAAGGATGCTTTATGGAATCAGGAAATGGAAAAAAAAGAAAAAAGAAAGCAGTAGCCCAACAGAAATAGGGCTAAGGAAAATGAGCTGACAGCTCACTGGAGAACTGCTGTGGAAACTGCAGGATAGGACAGTAGAAGAGGAAATGTGAGTGGGGAAACTGGTCTGAGGTTACTTCCAGGCCCTACCTAGTAGATCTGCTGAGGTTTAAATTCTGGAGGCTACTTCCTCCAGGGATGGAGGAGGGTCTGTATGGCCCCCGAGTTCTCCCATTAGCAAGGATCCTTTAGCAGGTGACCCTCAGCAAGAGTACAGCTGGGACTCTCGTTCCGAGCTTTCTCACCTAAGAGATAGGTCTGTCTTAATTGGACCATAAATCATAAACCTACGTAGTTTTTAAGGGGAAAAAGTTTCATTTCTTTTGTGCATTTCTAAAAATCAACCAGCTATTTATCTTTTTTCTTACAGTTTCCATAAACAAACCCTAAGCAGCAAGAGGGACATTGTAAAGATACACAAATAATTCTCCGTACTTAACTTCGTCTCTATTTTGGTGGTTACTTAAATGTCTGTGATAAACAGTGGCTCCAATTTTTGACCAGTGACCTCAGCAACAAAAACCTGAATGAAATCTTCTCTTTGAAGTTTGAAAGAATTCCACTGTAATTCAGTGCATTAGTCATCGTATTAGGCTCCTTCAGACACTGCTTAGTGTGCTTTGGGGGCCAGGACACAGAGGTGCATTAAAGGAAGTTGAGCATTGATGCCAACTGTTCTCCAGGTGTGTTGGTAAAGATGATTCAAACCAACTGTCCCAAGGGTTAGCCACTGAGAGTCCAGTGGTTCAAGTTCAGGATCCATATCTAGGAATATTCTTACATGTGTACAAGATAAACTTTTGTCTCCAATATGTTAGAGTTGGAAGACGCCTGAGACATGGTTGATTTCCTTCAGCCTCATTGCTTTTTGTGGTAACTGAGATCAGTTCAAAACCACACAGTAGGAAGAGGCAGCTCTGGGTGGTAGTGCCTGATTCAGGGATGATCTGTATTTCAGGTCACTTTCTACAGTGATCATATGTTTTGAAACTAAATGTCTGGGCACATAGACTAAATAGATTGAGTCATATAAATCAGTATCATCCTGAGAAATCTGAAGCATGTTTATTTAGCTGTAAATAAACTTCTCTGGAGACAAAAGGAGTTGGGTAGAAAATGAGAGGAGATAATTCCATTCAAGGTGCTGCTCCCAGAGTATTTCTTGGAAAGAACTCCTGCCCAGGCCTTACATGGGAACATCAGAGTCTCCCAGGTCCCTCTGTATCAAGAGCCTTGAATGGCCTTACAATATGAGAAGGGTGTCTCTTGTGGCTAACAGTGGCCCATGGCTGTCCCTGTGGAATTGAGACTGTCCTTTTGCAAAAATACAATAATGGTATCAACACAGGCCTATTAATCTGAAAGGATGAGTTTCCTTAAATGAACCTGTGTATAGGCAAGACTACTTTTTTGTTCTCTTTTGGATACTCACAGACTTCTGGATTTGAGATTTTTTTTGGGTGGGGTCAATTATGCTAAGTAACCATTTATCCCATAGAGAATTCCTTCCATGGTATCCCTGAATGTGACCATCTAGTTTCTTGTTAAGTGCTTCTTGTAAAGGTGGTCAACGTATTCCAGAGCAGCTATTTCACTGACATGAAAACATTTCTTAATAGCAAATTCTTCCTGTTAGGTTGCCTTTAAAATGACTTGTAAAGTAACATAAAATAAAGTGTACTTTTCTGGATGAAATAAAGCTTTTTGAGTAGCTGAAGATGTTTCTTAAGCCTAGCAGCATTAGCAAAGAACTTTTAGTTTTTGCACATGATTTTCTGTTCTCTTTGTTTTTCAACCTCTACCTCACTCCAAACACATTCCTCAAAATTCAATTTGTGTCACCTCCCTTGAGAATCCTACCTGACTTCCCAGAGGTAATCCATCTCACCATTTCAGCCTTAATTCTAGTGGTCACCCATATTGCTAAAAGAATGCTTATACTGAGTATTTCTTTAAATTCTATTTTGTTTCCAGAATCACCTGCTCCCTTAGGAGAGTCTTTTCTGTTTATATGTGTGTTTTAATCTTGTCTGT
This sequence comes from Sciurus vulgaris, assembly GCF_902686455.1. NCBI lineage: Eukaryota > Metazoa > Chordata > Mammalia > Rodentia > Sciuridae > Sciurus > Sciurus vulgaris. Next base: position 81,178,286 of record NC_136472.1, read on the forward strand.
GCCATTTTGCAGGTTTTGTTGAAATGTTTGGTAACTTGCAGTTGTCCATTCACATTTGAGACTTAAGTAGTAGAACAGCTGACAGGGGATGTGGATAAAGTCCAAACCTTTTGAAATGAAAAGTTTTAGGTTAGAGAAGCAAATCTGAAAATGCCAGATAACTAGTACACTCTAATGGGCTCTACTGTGGAGACTGACACTCAAATCCCTAGATGAGCTGATCCCATTTCTTCAGAGAAGACTCTTGCCTGGAAGCTGTTTTGTTGCAAGGGTGTGTATACTGAGTGGGGGCATATTTGTTCCTATTCTCAGAGTCTGCTCTTAGACCCATCTGCCATCACCACCCTGAGTCTTTAAGTTTCCTGGGTTCTACTAGGAAGATCTGCTCTCTTCTGAGCTGCAGGACCCTCCACACAATGCTCCTGCATTGTGGTGCAGTGTTTTGTGGGCGTCATTCCAGAAAAACAGTTCTAGGGGAAGCCATTCACAAGGAATACATTAGCCTCCCCTTATCTATGTTTTGCTTTCTTCAGTTCCAGTTATCCACAGTCGACCATGGTCTAAAAATATTCAATGGAAAACTCCAGAAATAAGCAATTCATGTTTTGCATTACACTTCATTTTCAGTAACATGATGAAATCTTTGCTCTCTTTGCCCAGGACGTGAATCATCACTTCCTGCAGTGTGACCACACTGTATATGTGACCTGTGTGCTAGTCACTTAGTAGCTGTTTCAGTTACCAGATGGTCTGACTGGAACCACAGAGCTTGAGTTCAAGTCGCCCTTGTTTTACTTAATAATGACTCCCAAGCACAGAGTGATGATATTGTCAATTCAGATATGCTAAAGAGTTAAGCCCTAAAATGTTTCCTTTAATTGAAAAGGTAGAGGCTCTTGATTTAATAAAGAAAAGATATTATATAATAAGGTCACTGAAATCAAAGTAAAAATGACTCTTCTGTCTATGAAAACATGGAGGAAAAAGGAATTCATGCTTATTTTGTTGTTGCATCTCAAACTGCAAAATTAGGGCCACAGTGCATGATAGATGCTTAGTTAAGATAGAAAAAGCACTAATTACAGCATTTGGTACTATCTGTAGTTTCACACATGTACTGAGGGTCTTGAGATGTATCCCTAACAGATAAGAGGAGACTACTGTCCAACATGTAGATGGTGCCCCTGGAGTCATACAGTACATGGCCCTGCTTCCAAGGGTAATTGAAAATTGGGACTACTTTGATCTGCTTCTTCCACCAGTATACTTCTTTGGCTTTCTGTTGTCCAGAAATGTGACATTTTGGCTTTTGATACCACTTTCCATTCCCTTTATCACTATGGGATTCTCCTTTTTAAAATTCCATTAACTTCCTTTCAATAGAGTCTCAGGAGGAAGGGGAGATTAAAGTGTGGGCTATGTCTGACAAGTTGAACCTAAAGCATAGAGCTCACACTGTTAGTGCGGATATTATTCTGCCTTGTTTTGTCTGGCACAGGTACAGATGATTCAGATATCAATTTAAAACCAGTGGTGATTCTATGATAGAGGGCTTAATTAGACAGTTTAGTGATCTCCAGAGATCAACTTCACTGGAAATCAGAAATATCTCCACATACTTTAAATCAAGTAAACAGAGACTTAGATGCAAATTACATAAAAATACGACATTTTAAACTATATTTATTTTTAAATATCCTACATAGTTGCTTTTCCTGAAAACATTAGGAAGAAGAGTTTTAAAATAACAGAATTTCCAATTCACACTAAGCAATTTAACAACTTAATGGGAAACCTGCTAGACTCATTAGTCTATGTAAAATGAAAAATAACTTTCCCTCTATGTGTTCAATGACAATAATTATATGCCCCATTAACTCTTGATCTGATAGCCAGTTGGGCACATACAGCATGAACTTTAGTGTTCTGGGTCTTATTGAGCATCACTGAAATTTTTCCTTGTAAATATTCCAGCAATGTGAAATTATATAAAATTCAAATGTTTTATTTTATATTTGGAAATGTTTTGCATAAATAAATGGGTACATAAGCATTTTAGAACAAGTGTTAAAAGTGGGTCTTGAAACTAATCTAAGTGTTAAAAAGAAGTTTTACTTGGTTTTTCAGAACACTTGAACTAAGTGTTATGGTTTGGATGTGAGGTGTCCCCCAAAATCTCACATGTGAGACAATGCAAGAAAGTTTGGAGGAGAAAAGATTGGGTCAGAGCCTTAACCTAATCAGTGAATTAATCCCTAATGGGATTAACTGAGTGGTAACTGGAGGCAGGTGGGGTGTGTCTGGAGGAAGTGGTTCGTTGGGGGCATGGCTATGGGCTATACATTTTGTATCTGGAGAGTGGAGTTTTTTTCTTTTTTCTTTCTGCTTTCTGATCATGGTGTGAGCTGCTTACCTTCTCCACACCCTCCTGCAGTGATGTTCAGCCTCACCTTGAGCCCCGAGGAATAGAGCTGGCCTTATATGGACTAAGACCTCTGAAATTGTAAACCTCCAAATAAACTTTTCCTTCCCTGCTGGTCAGGTCTTTAGGTCACAGTGGCAAAAAAGCTGACTAAAACACAAAATATCTATTCAACTGGTACTTATTGAGATTTGAATATGTACCTGCTACTTACACAAAAATTTGGTGAATTCTGTACTATTCTCCCCTTTGGCTGCTTCATCTTATGAAGAATTAGAATTAGTAATTATGTCTGTAACAGAGTTCATTTAACTCAACAGGAAAAGGGTGGAAAATGGAAAAAAATGCTCATTAGCAAACTCTTAAGAAGCATGTTAATAAGAAAAAAGAAAGAAAAGATTTGAAAATAGTTTTAGAAGGAAATGCCATTACTTAACATTTTTGGAGGAAGTTGTTGAGTTAATGACCAAAAAGTGGAATGGTAGCCACCCTCAGCCTGGCTAAAAGGGCTCTTCATAACAAGACAGGCAAAGGAAAGATAACTGGTGAGATTTGTCTCTATACTCTTCCTTCTATTACAAGCAACACCCCAACCACAAAGAATGCACATGAACCTCCAAAACAATAGCTTATTGATTCTATTTAATGATTTATTATAAGAAGAACAAATTATAGCTTTATCATTTTTTATGCTGGGAAATTCTTTACTAATTGTAACTTTGTCTGCTTGGGGCTTAAGACTTTTCATGACTTGGGGATGTGACTCAATGGTATTAGTGGTAGAGTGCTTGCCTAGCATGTGCAAGACCCAGGGTCCTATCCTCAGCACTGAAAAAAAAAAAAAAAAGTCTCTTCATACCACATTACAGAGGAGAGAACTGTGTAGTAGAATTAGACTTGATTTTGCATCCAGGTTGTGCTATTTTTAATGTAAGTAGTATAAGAAAATTATTTAATCTCTCTTAGAATCATGGCTTAGGGAAAAAAAAGATAGCTATCTCATAGAATGATTTGGGAATGAAACCAGATACAATGTATTGATAGAGAGGAGAGACAGAAGATGGATGAATGGATGGATGCACAGATAGATAGAGACAGATAGAGCCTGGGACTAATAAGCATTCAATAAATGTTACTGTTTTTCTCTTCCCTTGAAGAAGTGTCCACAAACCTGGGTTGTTGGGCAAATATCCATGAATGCTTCAGTTCTCAGCTGAAGAGTTATATTTGGAGCTGGGTGTGTAGCTCAAAAAACCTTAGTAGTTATGTCTTTTTTGAAACCACACTGACCTGCTCCCCTAACCCCTTTTGATGCCTCTTCTCTGTCAGGTATTCCTCCAGGATTCTTCATTAATCTCTTATACATACCTCCTGTACTATGTAATGTTTATACTGTATTGCAAGCATGAGTTTGTATTTTTGTCATTCACAGTAGACATGAGCCCTCTGAAGGCTAAGATGAGATTTTATTTGATTTGTTAAAACTAGCACCTTGCAGAGTTCTTAGCACACAACATAAGCTACATAAATGCTTGTGGGGTGGGAAGGGGAGAGAGAGGAGGAGTAAAAAGAAGGAGGGAGAGAGGAAGGAGGACTTTATGTTCAAAGGCTGCTCAGTTTAAGAAGATATTCTGAATCATTATCTTACCCTTCTAGGGAGATGGCCCGTTGGAGAGTCACTGAAGGCTGACGGGTCGCAGTGCTGTGTTGGGAATGACTGCAAGAAAAGACAGAAAAAACACAACATGGCTCATTCATTTGAAATGTCTGAAAATTTTAATCAGTCTTATTGTCAAGAAAAAAACCCATTTTTTAAAGATATTGAATAAAAATGAAATCTTTGGTGATAAGTAGAATAACTCACAGAAATATAGTAGTTTATCAGATAAGGGGGTCAATATTTTTTCATAATTTGAGTTCAACATGTATTATTTGAAAGTAAGTTTTAAATGATAGGTAGATATAAAAAGAAAAAAAACATACTTAGAAAAGATAATTTTTCCCCCTTGGAATTAAACAGACACAAAACATAAATTTAATTATGATTCAATATATTTCTAAAGCTGCTGAATATTTTTACTAATAAATTTTTATTCAAGGCCTAATCTATAAAATAGAGGAGTAGTATTTCATTGGTATATATTTATTAGGTCTTTTTTGTAATGCTTATTTTGTAAAATTAATAACAACTCTTTGATGAATTAAAAAAAAACTTGAAAAACAAGGCTTTCAGTTGCATATCAGTCTTAAAATTTAATGTAATTCTTCATTTTGTTTTGGTTGCATGTAACAAGAGAAGAAAGGTTTTGTAGATAAGTAGTTGAAATAAAAATATTAATACCTAATATTTACTCAGCAATTATTTTCATTGAGTCACTTGTTAAAGTGAATAATATGATTACTCCTTTTAGTTCTAATATTTTCATGAGGTAGTTTCAATTTAATTAATGAGTAAATTAAAGTACAAAGAGGTTTAAAAGCTTGGTCAAAGTCACATGGTAAATAAATGTGCTTTATTTCCAAAATTTATAAAGAACTAACAAAACTTTACGCCCAAAATACAAAGAACCCAATCAATAAAGGGGCCAAGGAACTGGACAGACACTTTACAGAAGATATATAGGTGATTAATAAATATATGAAAAAGTGTTCAACATCTCTAGTAATTAGAAAAATGCAAATTAAAACAACTTTAGGATTTCATCTTACTCCAATTAGAATGGCTATTATCAAGAACACAAGAAATAATAGATGTTGGCATGGACGTGGGGAAAAAGGCACAATTTTACATTGCTGGTGGAGTTGCAAATTGATGAAGCCACTCTGGAAAGCAGTGTGGAGAATTCTCAGAAACCTTGGAATGTACCCACCTTTTGACCCAGTTATCCCACTTCTCAGTTTATACCGAAAGGACTTAAAATCAGCATACTACAGTAACATAGCCACATCAGTGTTTATAGCAGCACAAGTCACAATAGCTAGTATTGTGGAACCAACCTAGCTGCCCTTCAATAGTTGAATGGATAAAGAAACTGTGGTATATATACACAATGGAATATTATTCAGCCATAAAGAATAATATTATGGCATTTGCAGGTAAATGGATGGAATTGGAGAATATCATGTAAGTGAAATAAGCCAATCCCAAAAAAGTAAAGACCAAATGTTTTCCCTGATAAGTGGATGATAATATATAATGGGGGTGGGGGGGTGGGGAGTGAGAGAAGAATGGAGGAACTTCGGCTTATGTAGAAGGAAATGAGAGGGAGATGGGTATGAAAAATGGTGGAATGAGACAGACATCATTACCCTATGTACATGTACATTTTGTTCAACCATAGAAATGAAATGATGTACCATATTTGTATTCAATGAATCAAAATGCAGTCTGTAAAAAATAAATAAATAAATAAGAAAAAAGGGAAAAAATTCTCTCTCTTAAATATACCAATACTTTCATTTGAAGCAGAATAATTTTGATCTTTACTAGTTACCTGATCAAAAATATATAACATGAGGAGGAAGCAGAAGGAGAGGGATAGGGGAGGCACTGGGGAACAAAATTGACCAAATTATATTTTTCAATTGTATGTATGTATAGTAACAATGAATCCCACTCTTATGAATAATTATAATACATCAATAACAATGCATAAAAGTGGAAAAAATGTGCTTGAAATGGCATCTCTATTTTCTATCTAATCGTGGAATTAATATTCTTAATTATGATATCATTATGATATTATAATTTTTCAGATTTGTAAGAATTTGCTTCACAATATCAGAATATTATTCAATTAGAACAAGATGGAGGAGGATCTTTCATTGGTAAAAGGCACAATAATAATCCAATAGCAAAACTATTTGAATGAATGTATAATTTTAGTTTGTAGTTTGTTGGTTTATTATTTTAGTTGAGATGTCAGTTACACATATATGTTGGGTACGAATGTGAATATACACACATATGTATAAAGAGAAATCTGAGTCAAATATTTGCAGAGCATTAGACACCTTTGCAAAGCTCTAGGATTTCTCAGCACATTCTTTGAAAACACTGACATTGCCACACAGAGATAAATTATAGGCTGCAGAGATTTTCATTCAAATGTTGGTCATTATGGGTGAGAAGGGGTGTCACTCTGTGAGCAGTGTTTTGTCATGACATGGATGACGTTTGTCTAAGACTCAGGAGAAGACTTTCAATACCAGAGTTAAAGCCTAAAGAATGATTTTCAAATCAAGGATTACCCTTTGTGTCCCTCACAGAACCAAGCACCACAGATCCTCAATGAACATGTTTTGAATATCCATCACTGATTGCACTCAGGACTCGTACCACGGGGCCAGAACACCTGAGTTCAGAGCCTGACTCATCCACATCTCCCAACGTGACCTGCTTAAACTTAAACCTCTCTGTGTCAGTTCCTCATTTTTGCCACTGGTAAAAATGGCAACAGTGTTTTCCTGGTAGGGTTGCTATAAGGATTCAGAATACAGTGTTTAGAACAATGGCTGTACACACTAAGAGCTATATTTTACATAGATAAACTAATGTAATTTATAAGAATGTGTACTTTGAGATGTTTAGCACTAAAAAAGAATATCTATTTAGATTCCTTTAGTTAGACATATAGTCAATACACAAGCTTGTACTTCTGAATAGAATACAACTTTAGTGATAAATATCAAATTAAATACATTTTCTATTATGAAGCATTATAAAATCAATAAGAATAAAAGTAGAAGATATATAGAATGATTAAGTTTAGCTTAATGTATAGTATGAGGACTATAGTTAATAAAATTGTACTGTATTTGGGATTTATGCTAAATAAGTAGATTTTAGCTGATTTTGCATCAAAAACAAAACAACTAAAAAGGTTAACTGTGTGAGATGATGAATGTTTTAATTTGCCTCTAGAGAGTGCCTGTCACATGATGTGGCCTATCTTAAACATACATAATAAATTTATTTAAAAATTAATGGCAAGAAAAGTAAGAGCAAGTAAAAACATTCATCCATTATTCCGTTACTGTCTCTCAGACTTTAAGGAGTTATCAAATTTAATTCTCATGGCTGTTCTATAAGGTAGATATGAGTATGTTTGTTTTATATTTAAAAAATAAAACACATTGAACTTGCTTACATAGATTTTCAGAAATTAACAGCTTACAAATGTGGAACAAAATTAAAACTAAAGCCTGTCTTTTGCCAGCCTTTCTATGTATCTTAATGACTTTCTATATGTCCACATGCATTTCACATAGCTTAATATATACACAAATATATGCAACTTCATATCCTGTTGCTTTTCCTAACACTATAATTAAAGCATTTCTTTCTTTTTTTTTTTTTTTTTTTTTTTTTTTTTTTTTTTTTTGCAGTGCTGGGGATTGAACCCAGGGCCTTGTGCTTGCAAGGCAAGCACTCTACCAACTGAGCTATATCCCCAGCCCTAATTAAAGCATTTCTGATAAGAGCTCCATAATTATTATTTTGGTGTTATATAATATTACTTTCTGTGAAGATATAACTTATTTACTTATCTTTTATAGCTGAATATTTAGGTTACTTTTATTATTTTAATATTATAAACAGTAATATAATGATCATGTTGGTATCAATTACTTTTTTCATGTTCTACAATTTCCTTCTGATGCATTTTCTCAAATGCACCAAACATTAGACTCTTGATTTATGTTACTATTTTTAAAGACTTTGTACAATGTTATTGCTCCTAAGAGGTATATCATTACCAGTTTTACCTCAGTTTTATAAACAGTGACATCAGATGCTTTTAAATTCCTGAAAATTTAATATGTACAAAGTGACATCCAGATTTGCAAGAATATTTCTTTGTTTATTAGTAAGAACATCTTTCCCTATGTGTTTATTTGCTAATTGTATTTCTTTTGTGTGGTCAGTCTATTCCTTTCCTTTACCATTTATCTTCCACTAGTTTAGAAAGTACCAATAGTTTTGGGGTGAAGCTGACAATGCTCACTAAACAAGATTCATGAGGAACTGGAATCCCTGACAATGTCCTCATTACTAACCCAGCCCACATAATTAAAGCAAAGAAATATTCAGTAATCTCAATTTACTTATCACTACCTTATAACTAATTATTAGTCTACCCTAAATTATACCAATAATATCCCTTTTAAAATTTTAGTGACACTTAAATGCAAATAATACCATCAAGTGCTCAGAGAATTTGACTCCTTTCAATTACACATGAAAAGTCAGCCAGTTTCTCTTAAATTTGAAACAGATTCTTTCATAACATATAATTACCCCTTTATTTTATGAAGACATATACAGTGGATTATCTGATAGTCAAGACCTATAGGCAGGAGTCTCTAACTTCAAGATAGCAATGTCTAAACCACACCTGCAGGTGGCATACTTATAGTGAGTGTTGGGAGCTGCCTGATGGTGACAGTAAGTGGTATTTTAAGAAACACCAGACATCTTCTCTGGGACTAAGCAGATTCCCTCGTTTCCATATTAGAGTCTACATGGACAGTGTGTTATAGTGCTACTATGATTAAGGAGTGATAGGCGGCCGGTGCCTGTCTCCTCCGCCTCCTCAGGCAGAGCCCTGCCAGATAAATTCTGAGAACTTTAAGAGAAAAAGCCAAGGCAACAAAGCACAGCTGCTACTTAAAACTTTCAGCACTAGAGAGCTAAGGGCTTGGAATGTTCACCTTAAAAATTCCTACCCTTAGTCTACCCTCCTCCTCTGGTTACCATCTTCCTAGACACTGTCCAGCACTTCTATGGAGTAGCTGTGACAGGTTCCTGCCCTCCAGCACAGTTGACCCAGTGTCCATCCTGTCACCCCATCAGTTCCACACATCCACAGCAGCAGCAGGACTGAGACCACCATGACTTATATATGTACCTGTTTCTCTTATTAAGTTGCGTGTACCTACTGAGCAAGGTGTTGGACTTATATGTTCAGATTAGTCCAGGCTTGACACACAACTTACTTTATCACTGTCTTTTTGAGAAATGAATATCATGGATTGAATTCCACTTTTCTGAATCCTGCTCCATGACAAATCTCTTTCAAACTTTGTAACAATACAGAGGACTGGATATCATATTCACTTTTGACATAAATGAAATTAAGTCCCAGATCTCTCAGCTAGTAGGTGGCAAGAGTAGAATGTAAGTTGGCTGACTCCAGAGTGCTTGCTGCTCTGAGACAAACCATGTTGTCTTATTTCAGTGTGAAATCATAGCTCTGATTAGGCCATAGAAAGAAGCATTTTGTTAGGAAATACTGACTCTCACTAAGTAATACTAAAAGATTTTTGTTTTGTTTTGTTTTCGTATAAAATAACATGAATGCTTTTCACCACATAAGCCAAATTTCCATGTCAGTGGCTTTTGAAGAACATTTTTATGATCATCATTTGAGAACAATTTCTCTCTCCTATCCACACTACCTCAAAAGTAAGCTACAGACACCAATGAATATTTGAGTGATGAAAAATCAGTGGATTGGATGAGCAAGTCAAAGGCCCAGTATCATGTCATAGCACTGATTCTGGGGAAGTCTTTGTCACCTGGTAGAAAACCAGTGGCATCAACTCCATATTTAGGTTCCTTGGCTGATGTGCTAAACCAGGTGCCTGGGAAGTAAATCTTGCCAAGATTTCTATAGATCCAGAGAGAGGTATCAACTTTATTGCTTGTCCAAATCATGAGGTCACTGAATAAATTGAGCCAGGGCATAAGATTCTCCTTTCCAATAATTCTGATTTTCCAAATGAAAGACCCCAATCTGTTGCCTAAGGAAACAGCATGTGAATAATGCTGAAAGATACATTCCTATTGCTTGCTTTAAATTAAACATTTTTGATGGAGGAAGGAGGGACTGTATAGAGGGAAAAGAGAGGTGGGAGGGGTGGGGGGGAAGGAAAAAATAACAGAATGAATCAAACATCATTACCCTATGCACATGTATGATTATGCAAATGGTATGCTGTTACTCCATGTACAAACAGAAACAACATGTATCCCATTTGTTTACAACAAAAATAAATTAAAAATAAATAAATAAAATAAACATTTTTGAGGATCTGAATTTGAAATTGTTCTATTACATGTGGAACTAAGAACCTCACTGGTGATAATAAATGACTTGTTAATGTTCTCTTTCTCTAAAGCAATAAAAGGCAGGATAAATAGTATTTCCAATATCTTATAATATTAAAATTGAAATATTGTTTTAATAGAGAATACAAAACATTTTTGTGTCCTTTATTAATGAAATGATATTAATAAAGTTACCAGTGTAACTTTTAAGGTGCTATTCATTATTACAATACCTCCTCATGTATATTCATTATTGTCTGTTTCTTCATTCACATCTCTAAAGAACCTGCATCTCTACTTGTCTTATTTAACTCTTCACCTTATTCTTGAATACTTACACCTATCATTTATTTGATCTTTCTTAATTTTTTCTTCTTGTTTTCTATTATTCTATGTACTTCTGTGTGTGTGCTAAATTGCCAAAACTCTATTTTTGAATGATTTTACTAATGCATTATTTTTTGTTATGTATATTTTTAAAGAAAATTTATTTTATTTTATTTTATTTTTTGATTCATTGTACACAAATGGGGTATAACTTTGATTTCTCTGGTTGTACACAATGTTGACTCACACTGTGTAATCAGACATGTACATAGGGTAATGATGTTTGTTTCATTCCATTATCTTTCCTTCCCCCATTCCCTCCCCACCCCTCAATTTCCTCTACACAATTTAACCTTCCTCCATTCTTCCCTTACTCCCTCACCCCTGTTATGTATCATCATCCAATTATCAAATTATCAGAGAAAACACCTGGACTTCTGTTTTTTGGAATTGACTTATTTCACTTAGCATCCATTTACCTACTATCCATTTCACTACTCCATCCATTTACCTGCAAATGCCATAATTTTATTCTTCTTTGTAGCTGAATAATATTCTACTGTGTATATATACCACAGTTTCTTTGTACATTCATCTATTGAAGGGCATCTAGGTTGGTTCCGCAATCTAGCTATTGTGAATTGAGCTTCTATAAACATTGATGTAGCTGCATTACTGTAGGATGCTGATTTTAAGTCCTTCTGACATATCTTTGGGGAAAACAGTACTAAGAGGAAAATTCATTGCTTGGAGTGGGTTCAATAAAAGAATAAAAAGTCAATAAATAAATGACCTAACACTACATCTCAAAACCCTAGAAAAAGAACAGATCAACACCAAAAGTAGTAGAAGACAGGGAATAATTAAAATCAGAATTGAAACCAATGAAATTGAAAACAAGAAACAATTCAAAAAATTGACAAAACAAAAAGTTGGTTCTTTGAAAAAGAAAACAAAATTGATCAACCCTTAGCCACACTAATGATGAGAAGGAGAGAGAAAACTCAAATTACTAAAATTTGTGATGAAAAAGGAAATATCACCATAGACACAATCAAAATGCAAAACATAATTAGAAGCTATTTTGAAAATCTATACTCCAACAAAATAGAAAATCTTGAAGAAATCGACGAATTTCTAGAGACATATGATTCCCACAAACTGAATCAGAAGGGCATACACAATTTAAACAGATCAATTTCAAGCAATGAAATAGAATATGCCGTCAAAAGCCTACCAATCAAGAATAACCTAGGACCAGATGGATTCTCAGCTGAGTTCTATAAGACTTTCAAAGAAGAACTAATACCAATACTTCTTAAAGTATTCCATGAAATATAAAAGGAGGAAACCCTTCCAAACTCATTCTATGAAGCCAGTATCACCCTGATACCAAAACCAGACAGACACATCAAGGAAAGAAAACTTCACACCAATATCTCTGATGAACATAGATGCAAAAATTCTTAACAAAATTCTGGTAAACAGCATATAAAAACCTATTAAAAAGATTGTGAACCATGATCCAGTGTGGTTCATTCCAGGAATGCAAGATTGGTTTAATATCCAGAAATCAATAAACATAATTCATCACATCCATAGACTTAAAGTTAAGAATCATTATGATTATTTCAATAGATGCAGAAAAAGAATTTGATAAAATACAGCACCCTTTCATGCTCAAAACAATAGAAAATATAGGAATAGTAGGAACATACCTCAACATTTTAAAGGCTATCTGTACTAAACCCATGGCCAACATTATTCTAAATGGAGAAAAACTGAAAGAATTCCCTCTAAAAACTGCATTGTTATTATACATAAGAGTGCAACTAATTTTCATATAATCATGTATGCATGAAATATAATTTGTTCCATGTCAGTCTCTGGTAGTTCCTCTTTTCATCCTTCCTTTCTCCCCTGTTCTCCTTCTTCTACTCTACTGATTTTCTTTCTACTTTTTTTAAATTGGTGCTTTATAGATATACATAAAGATGAAATCAACTGTTATATTTATATATGTTCATATCATAATTTGGTCAATTTTATTCCATAGTTCTCTCTTTTTTCCATCCCTCTCCCTCCCCATCAACTCCCTTCTTCCACTCCATTTATTTCCCTTCTATTTTCATGGAATTCCCCCCTACCACCTCTTAAAAACCGCTATTTCACTCTAGCTTCTAGGTATGAGAGAAAACATTGACCCTTAACTCCAAGTCTGACTTTTTTTCACTTTGCATGATGTTCTCAAGTTAGATCCAATTACCAGAAAATGCCATAATTTCATTCTTTATGGCTGAGTAAAACTCTATTGTGTATATATACTATGGTTTCTTTGTCCATTTATCTGTTGACAGGCACCTAGGCTGGTTCCATAACTTGGCTATTGTGAACTATACTGCTGTAAACATTGATGTTTCGGTGTTGCTGTAGTATGATGATTTTACTGCTTTGCTTCAGATGCAAAACAGCATCACCTTCCTCTAGGATGCTGGGTATTCCTCCTGTTGTTTCATTGACACTTGACATGAATTTTCTTGCATAATTATTTATGTGTACTGGTTATGCCCAACAAATGTTAATTAGGTACTTTTTTATGCCAGAAATTGTGTTAATTGCTAAAGATGACTGATTGCTCTGTATCATGGTCTTCAATAAATATCAGATAATAAAGGAAATAGTGAAATCAATTGGATAAAAATTTTCAAGAAATTCCCAGGCATATTTTTTTGTCAAACCATCTAAGCTGTGTTTAAAGGATATATAATTGATTCAAAGTGTGGAGAAGTGAAAGAAGGCATTCTGAGATCAATACCAAGAAGGGTATTGTGTATGTGGTGTACTCTGGGAAACTTGAGCAGCTTGGTTTGCCCAAAGCAGAGTGGAGAGGGATGAGGTCAGACAGCTGATAGAGGGTGGATCATGAGGGCAATTAATACCTTGCCACAAGGCTGACTTTTTCTTAGTAGGCTCTCCAAACCTGGTAAATGAGGGCCATGGGTTTTTAGGATGGTGATATTTATGATTCTGAAAGGTAACCTAAAAATATTGTAAGCAATTGAAGAAAGATGAAGAAATCTAGTTAGGGAGACCAATAGTTTATCATTACGATGGAGAAAACTAATAAATATCTAAACTTGAGTAATGTTGTAGGAATTAAAGGGATACATTTATTTAAAGTATTTGGAGGTAAAATATCCAAGAATGGATGAGAAGGAATTATGGAGCAGGCAGGTAAAAACATTTTAAAATTAATTTTTGATTGACAAAATATTTGTACATATTTATAAAGTACAATATGATGTTTTGATTGTGGAGTAATGATTGAATCAGGGTAATTAGCATATTGATCACCTAAAGCTTTTTGTCACATTTTCATGGTGAGTTCATTAAAAAAATCCCCTTTTAGCCATTTCAAGAATCACAGTTTATTACTGTTAACTATGTTTGCCTGACTCTGCCACTGAACACCAGAACTTATTCCTCTTACCTAATCTTTAACCCAACTGACCAACCCTTCCCCACCTCTCCTCTGTCATCTCAGGAAACCGCTATTCTACTCTCAACTTCTATGAGAGCAATACTTTTAGATTCCCAATGAATAAGAGTATGTGGCAGTTGTCTTTCTGTACCTGGCTTATTTCACTGAACATGGTGTCCTCCAAGTCCATCCATGTCATTGCAAATAACAGGATTTCGTATTTTTGATTGAATAGTATTCCATTGTGTACATGTACCACATCCTGTTTATCCATTCATCTGTCAATGGATGGTTAGGCTGATTCCACATCCTGGTTATTGTGATCAGTGCTGCAATGAATATGGGACTGCAGGTGTCTCTAATAAAGAATTTTATTTGGATATATACTCAGTAGTGGGATTGCTGGATCATGAAGTAGATGTATTTTTATCTTTTTTTTAAAAGAAATCCTCCAAAATATTTTCCATAATGGGTGTACTAACTTACATTCCCACCCTAAATATACTAGAGCTCCCGTTTTGGAGAAGACACTTTGATTTCTAGATTTGATTCTAGAAATCTGGCTAGGAGGGCGTTTTTCCTTCTGAAAACCATATTCTCCTAGATAAAAGAGGCCTGTTCTTTCCAGGGTACATGTGTAGTTGTGTTCTTTTCCAGAATTCCCAGACAAGACATTGGTGTTCATGTGGGGAAGATAAGAAAAATGAATTAAGAGTTCTGTCATGGACTGTGAAGATCACAGCACTATTGATAGAACCAAGATGTATATATGTAAAAAGGAAAGTATATGTGTGTAAATGAGTTTGGTTTTGTAAAAGGTTAACCTGATGTTCTATTACACATGCAAGGAATATGATCCTTAGTGGGTGAGCTACAGTTAATAAAAAAATCTTTCTTCTCTCCACTTCTGGATCCTGATTAACCACTGAATGATTAAGTCTTGTACTCCTACAAATAAATAGTCTTCATACAGTTAGTTCTGTATTCATGAGATGGTTTCAAAATTTTTAGTTATCTTTCCATGTATGTGCTTGCATATTTCTTTTGATTTCTATTTAGGTCACAGAATCTAGACATGAACTCAGAGATCCAGACGTGTTCAACCAGGGCAGAGTGCCAAGAGTTGCTGATTTTCCTCCATCTGGATTTCATACTCTGGTTAGCATAGCCCAATATAACATAGATTTCTAACTTCTGCTGAACTGTTTTGTTAATTTTAGGGTCAACCTAAACTCTCATATATTTTTGCCATCAAATGATTAAAGATAATATCCACTATGTACTTGTGCACTGGAGTTTTAGAAACTTGATAGAGTTGCATGTCAGATTTAATGATGTTGATTTTGATCTGGTTTTTAAGTTTGTTAAGCTAACATTGGATCATCAATTCAATTCAATAAGTATTTATAGAACATTTAAAGTGTACTGGGTATTATAGAATTTCACCCTTTTATTTACTTTTTGTATCATCTTGAAGTACACTAAGACATTTTTACATTTTTACTTAAATCTTTATTACAGAAAGGGGCAAGGATCATGCATTATAGCAGATCATGACACTTTTCTCCATGTCAATAGCTAGTCTACAAGATTCCCTGCTAAGTTCTCTTATTTAGCAACAGATAAAGCAATCTTTCCTACACCCTCAGTGACAGGAGGACTAATGCCTGAAACAAGTGCAATGCTCATGTCATAAACTTCCATTCCTTCCAGGTGACTTGTGTGCTTATTAAGAATCAGTTGTGATCATTCTTAAATCTGCTTATCCCTATGGTGCTTGTTTTTATTATTATACAGCTTGATTAAATGTTATAAAAACTAATTATTCAGTGTTTAAAAATACTTGTTTCTATCAAGAACTATTTGTTGACCTAGAAATACTAAAAAATAATATATAGCTAGAAACATTATTGCCAAATTAAATGTGAGAGGACAACAGCAAAATCCAGAAAATACTTATAAAATAAAAGGATGTTTTTCACTTAGTCTTTTGATTCTCTTCCAAAATCTAAAAAAGAAAAAAAAAAACAAAAACCAAACTGAATTAAGAATCTGCTTATATGTTTTATGTAAGGAAAGTAAAGTTAAACTTCAGGAAAAAAAATAAGTCCCAGTTTTCTGTTCTTACAACTCAAATTGGTATGCCAAAATTTTTAAAGCAATTCTTGGACTTGGATGTTGGTCAGAGATTGACAATGATACAGAAACTCTTGACCCCCCTGCAGCACAAATGATGAAAAACACAAAGTGTTGACTGATAGGAAGAAGTTCTGATGACTCATAGAAAGACAATGTGTAATATTGGACTGATGCTGATTTGCTAAGAATTGAAATTATGAGCAAGGAAAACATCATGTGAGCTGGGACATGATTCTAAAAAAGACAAAAAATACATAATCAAATTCAGGACCCCAAATTTTTCATGCCATAGCTGAAGAAGCTAGAAATGTGGTTTTACTTTACATGTAACAGCTTCAATCAACATTGAGCAATCCCATGGCTGCTAAAAAAAATTAAGAATGGAGGGTTTAATTGGGAGAAATTCCACTTCTTCTTTTGGATATCGGTAAACCACTTATTTTGTTATGCTACTTTCTGTTATAGTTTTACACATTAAGGTGAAACAAAGCATCCAATATCTTTTCTCCTCTTAAGTCCAAATTTTTGACTAACAAATTAATAACTAGTCTAATTGTGAGGTTTAAGAGAAGTTCTGTCATATGAATATTTAGCAGCATTATTGCCCAGGTATTAGTTCTCTCCTTATCCTTAAAAAATATCCTGCTGGACCATAGGATCTCCTTAGGGAAATATAGAAGGGTTCAGTTGCTCATTGAGAATATGGTTATGTTGACAGCAGAGCAAAACTCTGATTTTTCTCCATCCTGTGTCACTGTGATTTCTTCATATTCTCTAGGGCAGTTACATGGTGAACATGACCGTCCAAATGCTGGCCATTCTAAAATTCTCCTTATCATATTGGGGATCTGGAGACTCTGAAGGTGAACTGTAAATGCTGATTGAATCCCCAAGGCAAACTCTCTGCTTAATGCAATAATGAGAAATCTCAGTGTTGTGCCCTGTGAACTGACCCACATGGGTTAGGACTGGTCTCAAAGCCTGAAACATCAGGAGTGAAATACAGTGCTTTGTACAGGAGGCATCTTCCTGCCTTCACTCATTTTGTTTGTGGCTGGCTGGCTATACATTATTCTTCTTGGCGTTTGTAGTATACAAGCTGCATCTTTGGATGTAATAAGGAAACCAGTAATGTATAAACATGCATCAAAAAGCCCATTTCCACAAGGACTGTTCTTCATAAGGAAAGTCAAAAACTGAATTTATAATAACTTAAATCAAATATTAGCTAGTTCACTTCGAAAAGGAAAATGGATTTTAGTTATAAATTTTACATAAAAAATAGACAAATACTACAGAATGTCCAAAAATTAGAGACTGAAATGGAAAGATTTTTGTGTATTGAGTTAAGATTTCAGGCATCTAATTGATATAACTCCCTTCATTTCACAGGAACCAAATTTTCAGGATTATATTCTAATTTTTCTCTTTGACAACATCGGGGAAGCAGAGCTATGTGGAAAAAGAGGCTAGAACTAAGAAATGTGAATTTTCCCACCACCATGCTCACGAGGTGAATGGACTCAGAAAAGTCATTTTACCTTCCTTGTTTTGAGTTTTTCTTTAGTTTGGATAGGGACAATTGTTGCTGTCCTCCCTGTCTGTTAAGTGTAGAAACAGCCCAGTGATGGTGAAGGAGTGTGAACTTGGGAGCCAATGGTTTTCTCCTCCTCCTCCCCCTCCCCCTCCCCCTCCCCCTCCCTCTCCCCTTCCCCCTCCCCCTCCCCCTCCTCCTCCTCCTCCTCCTCCTCCTCCTCCTCCTCCTCCTCCTCCTCCTTCTTCTTTTTCTTCTTCTTTTTTTGATTGTTGCCATGTATTGGCCCCAGGACTTCACACATGTTAGGCAAGCACTCTACCACTAAGCTAAAGTCCAAGCCCCCTCATCCTTCTTAATTAGGTACTGGACCAGCTCAAAATTGAGCAGTAATCTCTAGCACTGTCATCTTAATGTTGTAATATTGTAGATAAGAGTGCCTTCTCACAGATTGCTCTGGGTGGGGGAGAATAAAGCAACATATGTAAAAAGAAATTTTGTAAAGTGTGAAGCACAGCAAATAGTAAATGGAAGTTGTTTGTACAAGGAGGTAGTATGATATACACATAAGGTGTCTGAACTTGAAAACCAGACAGGCCTAAGGACGGAAAATATGGCCAAAGGTAAGAAATGCTAAACAAATGGATTTGGAAATGACCAGTGGTGGCTGAGTGAAGAGTCCAGGACAACAACTCTGTTTCTGGTTGGGGTAGCTAGGTCAATGGTGGTACTTTATGTTGAAAAGGGAGAAGATAGTATATTTGTGGGAAATATGATTATTCGGTATAGTGTATAGTGAGTTCGGGGGAGATTTCTATGTAACATCAAGGTAGAACGATCTCCTAAGAGTGTTAGAAATTGGAATCTAATCTCAGTTCTGGTCTAAAATGGTACATTTTGGAGTCAACATTGTACATGTGTATTTGAAACCATGAACATTCCTAGAAAGAATGTAGTGAAAAGAGGTTAAAACTGAGATAACCTCTGAGCAAGAGAGAGAGGTGGGATCCAGAGGTAATGTCAGTCAACAATGGGAGCAAGGAGACAGTTCCAAGGAGAGTTTATTCAACAGTTGCTAAAAAACTTAAAGAACTTAAAGATGACACAGAGGAAAAACTGGTAATTGGAGTTACCAGGAGGTCATAAACAATTTTAAGCCAAGTTAAAACATAGCCTCTTTTTATTTTAGAAAGAGCCTCCATCATGCCCAGAGTTTACACAGCTGAAGAAGGGTTAGACACAGCCAAGAAGCCATGAGCCAAAGTGACTCTGAAGGCTGATACAAATTCCAAGTTTTTCTATCCTCGTGTTTCCAGGAACCAGTCTTCACAAAGCCTTTCTGTAGAGCAAATGGAATAATTACCTTTCTCCCTGGCAAACCAGTGTAGGTGTCAAGGCAAATAAATGGACCTTTTGCTTTCTATCATTTTGCTGGATTTTAATTTCAGTGAGGAATTGCCCTTTTCCTACAATTTATTTTCCTTATTGATTTTTCATGCACACAGCTGGAACACCCAAATAAATGTGGGCTATTTGGTTTGGTAAAATCTATTAGCCTATGTATTAGTCTCATGGAAAAGCTCCATTGTTTAGTGAAAGGGGAGATGTTTCACTTGACATCCGTAGTTGACATCTGAACCTTTCCTAGAAAGGTCACCACAGAGTCATCACCAGCATTGCAGTAATGGGCAACAGTAGTGAAAAATCAACTGTTTGTCTCTCTCCATTTGTCACCATACACATTTCCAAGGCAACAGTTATATTCTCTGGGATTTTCTTTAAGATATTTACATTCATGGTAGCCAGCTGTCATTTGTTCAGCTAAGCTTCTAATTATTACCACAGCTCTAGTATGGAAGTGAAGAAAAACATTATTTTCTTAAAACTTTACCCTTTAAGCATGACACTTGGTAGATAGGCTAAAATGCAAAGGAAGCATTAAGATGATTTTCGAAAGCCATAGTCTGTGCTAGAGCGCCTTCCCAGTTGCTGCTACTCATCCTTCAGGGCTTATCTCGTGCATAGCCAGATTCAGGAAGCCTTTTATAACCTTTAAGCTGGTTCCACAGCAAGGCATTTCCACACTAGTGAAGACTATTTTAAAATAGCTATTCTTCTGGGCATGGCAATGCACACCCATAATCCCAGTGACTCTGAAGGCTGAGGTAGGAGGATCACAGGTTCAAGGACAACTTCAGTAATTTATTGAGATCCTGTCTCAAAATAAAAAATAAAAAGGGCTGACAATATAGCTCAGTGGCAAAGCTTCTCTGAATTCAATTCCCACTACCAAACAAACAAACACAAACAAAATCAGAAATAGCCGTTTCCCTTGCTGGACTATGAGCTCCTCAAAGGTGGAAACCATGATGAGTACGTTATCCACTGCTCCCTCAGCTATGCCTAGCATAGTTACTTTCTATTGAACTAAACCCTGAAATGCTTGTCATCCTTTCTTCACTGGGATTCCAAAGCAAAAATATTCACTTTCACCAAGCAATACCATTTATGATTGCATTTAATAAAACTAATTAATAAATACACCAGGGGTCTTTGATGCACAGAATGCACTTGACAAAGGATGGAATTAATATATATTCTCTATTTGACCTTTTCAATTTCATGACAAAGGAGACTACAAATAAGAGAGAAATCCACCTATTGCCACTTAAGAACACAGTGATGAATCTTAATTTTGAAATAAAATATGTGGTAGAGTTTAATATATAAAAATGACAATGACAATAAATGGTTCCATTCCAAAAACCTGGTGTCTTATTGGAGATATTCAGATGAAATGGTAGCCATAAAAGTTACATAGAAGGTTTAAGCAATGGGCCATGGCAGAGTGTGATCAGGTTTACTACTGTCCATAGTTGGTGCTGCTTAAATAAGGTTGAAAGTTATCAATGCAGCTGGACATGAAATTATAGAAGCCTAATCTGCCCACATGGAGTTGCTCACTGTGGTTAGAGTCAAATGCATTTAAAGATTTAAAAAAAATTTTTTTCAATACTGGGGATTTAACCCAAGGGTGTTTTACCACTGAGCTACATCCCCAGTGCTTTTTATTTTATTTTTTTATTTTGAGACAGGATCTTGCTAAATTTCTGAGGGCCTCACTAAATTGTTGAGGCTGGCCTTCAACTTACAATCCTAATGCCTCAGTCTCCTGAATCACTAGGACCACAGGAATGTGTCACTGCACCCAAATAGAGTCAAATGTCATTTTAAACTTAGTTCTATGAAAGATGGAGCAGTCATGTTTGCTTTGTTAAACAGAAAAGGAAGCAGGCTGACCCCATAAACAGGTATTCCTAATACTTCCTCTAATTACTGGTACTTTTTCATGAGTTAATGAACATTGAAAATAAAAATGTTGATCCAGAAAAGGCAAACTTTTAGAGAAAGAAAACAGATTTGGGGTTGCCTGGGACTGGAGTAGGAATGAGAATTATTTTGAATGGGTATAAGGCATTAACTGGGGGCATAAAAAATGTTTTAACACTAATTTAGGGTAATGGTAATAGCGGCAGCTAAAGTTACTAAAACTCATTACATTATACACTTGACATGGGTGAAGTTTGTGCTATACACATCTTATGAAACTGTTTAACAAAAAAAGTTTGGGGGCGGTTTCAAGGTGGCAGAATAGAGGAGGTCACTTTCCTGGCTGGCTCTGTGGCGTGAAACCAAGAAAGCAGACAGCAGCTTCTCTGCAAGGTAAGTGAACAAAAAAATGGTGGAGAGGCGGGGACTTCACTGAAATTTAAAACTGGACATTCAAAGCAGAATGGGGACAGGAGAGTGGATAAAATCCCCAGCAGCATAGCCACAATCACAGCCAGGCTGGAAGCACCAGCCAGAGTGGTCGCTCCGTGAGCACAGTGGAAGGATGAGGGAATTAAAGGAAATTGCATTTTGGGGGGGGGGCCTGAGGAGTGTCTGGATATGAAGCATTTAGAGATTAAGGACATTGCCCAACAAACCTGAAAGATGAGCTACACAATATCCTGGTGCCGGGAAAGGAGCCATAATCTCTCCAGGCAGCATGAGGAGGAGAAAGGAAGGAACAATTTTGTAGCCAGGCATGTGGGCCCACAACTGAGGGACCCAATTCCTGGCAAACCTGAGTTTGACCCAAAATACAGGCCCAGTAATCACATATTGCATGACATAGAGTGTGCTTAAGTGACCAGGAGAAAATCAAAAGTGGAGAGTTTTATGTAGGGAAGAACTAGTCTTGGAAACCCACCCAGCTTTACCCTGGCCCCTCCAATTCGACTACTTGCAGGATGGGTTGGGAGAGATAGATGTATCTGGCCAGGAACTTAGCAAGATGGGTCAGAAGACATTGTTTGGAGACTGAACCTGAGACCAGGAAACATGCGGTGACACAGGGAACTAAGAATTGGCTCCCCCCACCACCACATGGGTGGAAGCCAGGGAGGATCCCTGGGTTAAAGTCTTCCAGCATGAACCAGTAAGTACTGGGCACTGGAGGTACTCTGATTTAGAATCTCCAGACCAATTGCCATTCAGAGAAGAACTTAGAGCCCACTTAAGAATAAATCTAACTTCTGGGAATTCTGCCTTTGGGATTATTTCTCTCACTCCAGCAATCCAGAGGGTGAAGCATCATGGCTCCAGATAACTCCACCTAAAATTTCTGAGAAGAGAAGCTGAGAATCTTTTGAATTATAACAGAAGAATTCTTTAACTTTTCATCAAGATTTTATTTTTGTTTTCTTTCTTTCTTTTTAATTCTTTTTCTCTGTTTAATTGTGACCTTAATGGTACGTGGACATTTAGACATATTCCTTTTTTCCTCATTTCTAGCATTTTTGAAGCCAGTTGTATTTCTTGGATTAGTTTTTAGTGACTAGAATGTTTAATTAGTATATTTTAGTTTTGTTTGAATTCTTCTATTTTTAATTTTTTTAAAAAATTTACATTATATATATTTTCTCCTACCTGTTTCCCTTGATTCTATCTTTTCTTCTACTAACAGCTAAACTCTGTTGTTCTTTCACTCTTTAAGTTTTTACTTCTGTCTTCTCTCCTCCTTCCTCATAATCATCACATCCTTTATCACTTCTGTTCTTTTCCTCTCCTCCATTTGAAATTGTAAACCCTTTTGCACACTTGCTGTTTTTATTGTAGCAATAACTGATCATATAATTTCTGTTTATTTTGATATTTAACACTGTAGATGTCATAGTAGGAAATACTTGGTTTAATGCTGTATATTGTTTGCATTGGTTGTTGTTATTTGTCTCCCCCTGAGGTGCTAGAAACCTTCAGGGACACTGTAAGTCCACAGGGTAGAAACTGTACTGCCTCAAATCCACACTGTTATATGGGTAGACACACAAACAACAAGAAAAATTAAAGGAAAAAAATCACCCCAGACAAACCAAGATATTTTAGTGATAGAATCCATTGACACCACAGTGGAAGAAATGTCAGAGAAGGAGTTAAGAATGTACACAGTTAAATTGATCTGCGAAGTGAAGGACCATATAAGGAGTGAAATCAAAGAGAAAATCCAGGAAGTGAAAGATTGATTCAATAAAGAGGCAAAAAACCTTGAAATGAAGGAATCAATAAACGAAATTAAAAATTCAATGGAAACCATCACCAACAGATTAGACCCTTGGAAGACATAACCTCAGGCACTAAAGACAAAATATATAATCTTGAAAATAGAATTGACCATAAAAAGAAGATGTTAAGAAACCATGAACAGAGCTTCCAAGAATTATGGGATAACATGAAAAGACCAAATTTAAGATTTATCAGGATAGGTGAAAGTGTTGAGATACAAAATCAAAAGAATACACAATCTTTTCAGTGAAATAATATCAGAAAATTTCCCAAATCTAAAGAACGAAATGGAAAATCAAATAAGAAAGGTTTACAGGATCCCAAATGTACAGAATTACAACAGACCCACACCAAGACATTGTAATGAAAATGCCTAATATACAGAATAAGGATAGAATTTTAAAGGCTACAAGAAAAGAATAACAGATTATGCATAGGGGGAAACCAATATGGATCTGAGCTGATTTCTCAACACAGACCATAAGAGCTAGGAGGTCTTAGAACAACATATAATAAGCTCTGAAAGAGAATGGATGCCAACCAAGAAATTTATACCCAACAAAATTAAGCTTCAGATTTGAAGATGAAATAATAACCTTCTGTGATAAAAGTCAACAGAATTCACAACTAGAAAGACTGCACTACAGAACATTCTCAACAAAATATTCCATGAGGATGAAATAAAAAAAAAAGAGAGAGAAAACCACAAAGGGAGGAGCTACACTAAAAGAACAGTTGATCAAAGAAGAAACTAAGTCAAATTAAAAATCAGAAATAAATCAAAATGACCTGGAATACAAATTATATCTCAATAATAACCTTGCATATTAATGTCCTAAACTCATCAATCAAAAGACATAGAATGAAAAAAATAAATTTAAAAAATATTTTAAAAAGACATAGACTGGCAGATTGAATTAAAAAACAAGACCAAACTATATGCTCTCTCCAAGAGACTCACCTCAGAGGCAAAGACATCCACAGACTGATGGGGAAGGATGGGAAAATACATATTATTCATATGGATTTTGTAAACAAGCAGGGGTTTTCATAAAAACCTCATATCAGATAAAGTGAATATCAAGCCAAAGTTTATCAGAAGGGACAAAGAAGGACATTTCATACTGCTTTAGAGAATTATACATTAGAAAGACATAACAATAAGTAATTATGCCCCTAACAATGAAGCATCTGTGTACATCAAACAAACCCTTCCCAATTTCAAGAATTAAAGAGAACACAACACAATATTACTGGGTGACTTTAACATATCTTTTTTACTGCTGGATAGATACTCCAAACAAAAACTAAACAAACTATAGAACTAAATAATGTAATTAATAATTTAGACTTATCAGACCTATATAGAATATTTCATCTTTTAATGAGCAAATATACTTTCTTCTCAGCAGCACACAGATCTGTACCTAAAATAGACCATATCTTACGCTACAAAACGGCTCTAAGCAAATACAAAAAATAGAGATACTACCCTGCAGTCTGTTAGATCGTAATGAAATGAAATTATAAATCAATGATAGAATAAAAAGCAGGTGCTACTTTAACATGTGGAGACTAAATGATATGCTGTTGAATGATGGATAGCAGAAACAATCAGGAATTATACAAAAATACTTAGAGGTAAATGAGAATAGTGATACCACATATCAAAATGTCTGGGACACAATTAAGGCAGTGCTAAGAGGAAAGTTCCTTGCCTTGAACTCATTCATTAAAAGAATAGAAGATCAATGAATAAATGACCTAACATTACATCTCAAAGATCTAGAAAAAGAAGAACAAGCCAACATCAAAAGCAGTAGAACAAAGGAAAAAATTAAGATCAGAGCTGAAATCAATGAAATTGAAATAAAAGAAACAACTGAAAAAAATTGATGAAACAAAAAGTTGGTTTTTGGAAAAAAATGAATAAAAATGATAAACCCTAGTCACTCTAAAGAAAAGGAGAAAAATCAAATTACTAAAATACATGATGAAAAAGGAAATATCATGATGGACACTACTGAAATACAGAAGATGAAAAGAAACTATATTGAAAATTTATAATCTAATAAAATAGAAAATCTTGAAGACATGGAGAAATTTCTAGAGACATATGATTTACCCAAACTCATTCAGGAGGACATACACAATTTAAACATATCAATTTCAAGCAATGAAATAGAAGATGCCATCAAAAGACTATCAACTAGGAAAAACCCAGACTCAGATCGATTCTCAACCAAGTTCTACAAGACCTTCAAAGAAGAACTCATTCCAATACTCCTCAAATGTTCCATAAAATAGAAAAAGAGGAAACCCTTCCAAACTCATTCCATGAAGCCAGTATCACCCTGATAACAAAACCAAACAAAGATACTTCAAGGAAAGAAAACTTCAGACCAATATCCCTGATGAACATAGATGCAAAAATTCTCAATAAAATTCTGGCAAATCACATAAAAAACATATTGAAAAGATAGTGCACCACAATCAAGGGGGTTCATCCCAGGGATGTAAGGTTAGTTCAACATACGAACATCAATAAATGTAATCACATCACATCAATTAAGACAAGAATCATATGATCATCTCAATAGATTCAGAAAAAGCATTTGACAAAATGTAGCACTCCTTTATGTTTAAAGCACTAGAGAAACCAGGGGTAATAGGAACATACCTCAACATTGTAAAAGCTGTATATGCTAAACCCAACACCACCATCATTCTAAATGTAATGCATTCCCTCTAAGAACTGAAACAAGACAGGATGACCTCTTTCACAATTTTTATTCTACATCATCCTTGAAACTCCAGCCAGAGCGATTACACAGAAGGAAGAAATTAAAGGGATATGATTAGGAAAAGAAGAACTCAAACTCTCATTATTTGCCGACACTATGATTCTGTACTTAGAAGATCTAAAAAATTCCCCTAGGAAACTTCTAGAATTCATAAATGAAGGCAGGGAAGTAGCAGGATATAAAATTAACACCCATAAATCAAATGTGTTCCTATACATCAGTGATGAATCCACTGAAGGAGTAATTAGGAAAATGACCCCATTCACAATGGCCTCAAACAAATATTTGGGAATCAATCTAACAAAAGAGAGGTGAAAGACCTCTACAATGAACAGAAAAATAAAGAAAGAAATTGAAAAAGACCTTAGAAGATGGAAAGTTCTCCCATGCTCTTGGATAGGCAGAATTAACATTGTTGAAATGGCTATACTATCAAAAACACTATACTGATTTAATGCAATTTCTATTAAAATCTCAATGACATTCTTCACAGATATAGAAAAAGCTATCATGAAATTCATTTGGAAAAATAAGAGGACCAGAATAGCCAAAACAATCTTTAATGAGAAAAGTGAAACAGGAGGCATCACAATACCAGACCTCAGATTATAGTACAGAGCAAGTGTTACTATTAAAAACAGCATGGTACTGGCATGAAAACAGACATGAAGATCAATGCAACAAAATAGAAAACACAGAGAAACCCACACAAATATAGTAATCTCACACTAGACAAAGTCATACAAATACTGAAGAAAAGATAGCCTCTTTAACAAATTGTGCTCAGAAAACTGGAAATCATATGTAGCAAAATGAAATTAAACCCCTATCTCTCACTCTGCACAAAACTCGAGTGGATCAGGGACTTAGGCACTAGAACAGAGACGGTGTGATTACATGAATAGTGTGACTCTACGTTATGTACAACCAGAGAAATGAAAAGATGTACCCCATGTGTACAATGAATCTAAATGCATTCTACTGTCATGCATAATTAATTAGAACAAATAAATAAGACAAACATACAAAGATACAAGTTTAGGGTCAAATCTAAATCTTGAAAAGTATATTATATTTATAAAATATAAAATATTATATTTTAATGGTGTGTTATTAAGCACTTGCTGTTTTATTTTTAAGCTCTAAATGACTACTGTTTTTAAAAAACTTTTCATCTGATCCTATACAAGCAGAAAGCATCACTTTTTAAGACTGGTCACCTGATGAGGCCAGTCATCTTTAGCCATGCTTTCCTGTACAGCCTGGAAATCAGAGCAGCTACTTGTTCAGGTACCAAGGTCACTGGTGGTCACGATGGCTGAATCCATGCAATAGGTTCTTTCAGAGAATGGATGTGATTTTAGGTGCTTTTTGGCCTTGGGTCAATTTTTTGTATTTGGGCTACAGGCAATTTACAACTGTTGGATTTGTAGCTTTGTTGCATGGTTAAATATTAACAAACAAGCAAATGGAAAAACAAAACCAGAAAGTGCAGATTCAAAGGAAAGGACACAAACTATCCCTAGGAGATAATGTTTCCTTTTTTTATTTCAATATCTTTCACCAAATTTTGAATCTAAACTGATTCTTAAGGTAAAACTATTGGGCCCCAAATTAGGTCTTCAATCACAACATTGATATTTAAAATTTAAATTACTTATTCTTGTATTTATTTGAGTATTTACTCTCCAAATGAATCTTTAAAGTTTACTTGAATATTAAAATACTATTTGTCACTACAGAGGGCAAAAGAAGTAACGTGAATCTCCAGGCAAACATGATGAAGCAGAGGCCAAATTATTAACTAAATCATTCACTCATTAATTTATTCCTCAAATATTTACTGCATACCTAATATATGCCAAATGTTTTCTAAGACATAGATATAAAAAGCAGTGAATAAAGTGAAACAAATAACCCTGTTTTTATTTGGTTTACATTCTCATGGTAGGAATGGGTAGGAGAAAAACAAAAATAATAATGAAAATAGATCTTATTTAGAAATTACTGTATCTAAGTCATTTTGCTATGCTATGTGTATATTACCTTATTTAATACTCCTGAAGCTTGGACCATTCCATTTTGCAGATGAAGAAACTGAGGCTCAGAGAGGCAAAATATTTAGTTTCCAGTCATATTAACTACTCAGAGATAGGATTCTCTCAGTCTGTTACAGTTCAAAGCCTGTGCTTTTAACTATTATAAATATGACCTACACAACAGGCTTTAGAACTGGCGATAGTTGAATAATGAATTTGCAGATAAGAGTACACTCTAGGAATTATAATAAGTAATAATATGTGTTTAAATGGGAATTTTTGGTTGAATCATGATTATAAATTGCATATTCATATAATACCTACATTATATACTTATACTAATCATATGTAGACAACTATATACATGATGTATTTGTATTACTTATATAAATTTGTGTTAATTATATAAAAATATAATATGTACTCTAATACATATATGCAAATATATTTATATAAGCCTATAAATATTAATATAATATAAAATATTTCCCTTATATTCAGGTAACTATAAATTTCTATGTCTTTAAGAAAGCTGTAAATGAGTGATTTCCTATGCTGGAAAGCTTTATTTAATATATTCATAATTTTGTGCCTAAAATGATAAATTATGATTTTGCTATACTCATAAGATAAAAAAGACATAATGACAGGTTTTCATTCATTATAAAGTTACTAATGAAGGAGAATTTTCCTTTTAAAAACTTTCAAAAGCTTATACTAATATTGATGAAATCTTTTTTATTTATATTTTCTGTGAAATATTGCTTAAAAATAAATCTCATAGGTAAGATATTTACTCCAATAATCCACTTAAAATTTTATCTGATTTTTTATCTGATTTTTTCTCCAATTATTTCTACATACTTATAACACAACTTATCCACTTCTACCTTAACACCTTTCAAACATTTATTGACTAATAACAAAGTGCTATCAATTTTGCTATTTCACCAAGTTACACTTACCTATTTCTTTTTATATCCCAAAATAATTCAGAAGAAATATTACTGTAGCACAATATGGATAATAGTGTCTACATTTTTTAAACATCCTTATCAAGTCTCATAAATACATGAGAGAACATTTCTGTTCTGAAATGTTCTGTTCTGAAATAGGTCAGGACTAAATAGTGCATCTCCTGTTACCAATTGTCAGATGGTTGAATTTATATACTGAGGTGGAGGATTTTGTATATACAATAAATGAGGTTGTTCAAGTTGAATCATTTGATAAAGTAGTGCCAACGGTAATAGTCTTCAAATATATGGCTGACTCTTACTGCCAACTCTGGCAGGGACATTGTTCAGCAAGGGAGGATATGTCACACCTGAGACTTTATCAGTAACTTTGTGCTCCTAACTGGAGTTAGTCACTAGTCTCATTTCCTGAAAAGAACCGTTCTGATACTGAGTAGCATACTTGGATCTCTGTCTCAGATTATCACCCTGTACCTACTCTCTCAGGCTAGAAAGCTCATCCATGCTGGATTCTTCCCTCTCCTCAATTCCTGAGTTCTGTGAAGTGATACTGTTCTACCTCTAGAATGTTTTTACATTGCTATCCAGCTCATAGTATTGCTGTTATTGCCACAGTGTACCTGGATTTGATCCAGGCTCTTCTACCAAACAGTAGCTACCTTTATAGCATTTAATGAAGTCTTAATTTCTCCACCCATAATGTGGACATAATAAGTCTTCATTTTTTTTTGTACAAGTAATGTCAAATGTATTGTTAGTAGAATACATTATGTAGGATAGAGTAGCTACTCAATTAATTGCTAAATATTATTACTTTCTTCCCACTCTTCAAGGTGTTTTTTCCCCCTCCAATTCATCCTTTAGGATTCTATCAAAGTAATCTTGCAAAATTAGAGGATGTAATTAAAAAGTTTTTTATGACCCATCATTTAGCCCCATGATCCTCTGCATAGTCTATGACATATTCACACTGGGCTACTTCAGTCTTTCTCCAAAATGTCATGCACTTTCATGTCATAGCATTTATGTGTGGTTCTCCTTATCCTATAATGTCCTCCTCCTATCTTCTATTTCTTGCCATAGGTTTTAATTTCATCCTGTAGTGCCATAACTAGCCTTCATTGGAAAATTAAAATTCAAAGGGTTCATTAAACAAAGAGATTGTAATAAATCAATACTGTTATATAGATATAAAACTGCTACATTAACCAAGGGACAAGGGAGGGAGGGAATAGTTATACTCTATTAACTTGGGCCACACTAAGAGTACTGTTTTGGATTTGGAAATTACATTTAATCTTCAACCCTAGGAACAGGATGATAAGTGCTTTTAAATCATGTCACAGGAAAAGTCATGGTCATTCCCCTTGAGGCAATGGTTAGCATAGTAAAGAGAAAGCTGTAAACAAATATAAACATGTGCAATCACCTACTATTGAATGGGCAGTGGACTTCTACTGTGTGGTTCCTAAGAGTAGCACTAAAACCAATAAGCAAGGAGTTAAAAAAATCCTAACAGAAATACATCTTAAAGATGTCCTTCCTAGTCACTAGGACTAAGGGGAGGCACACTGAACTGTGTAAAGAGATAAGAATCTGCTGGCCCTCAGCATAGCAAATCAGGGCCCACAGGTCGGTCAGAACACATCAAAATGACCTTAAACTCAAACAGGCAGTGGACAAGATAAGCTGTGATGTCCCCGAGAGGTAGTGACATTACTGTTTATCTTCCATAAGACTTTTTCTTGCCTTTCCAGTTAGGGTGACTCATGCATTTCTTACATTCCACTGCGGTTGTTACCATAATCATAGCACTTTCCATACAACAAACCACATCTCTACTTCACTCGCTTTTAATGGGAGCTATTTCTGGATGGGGAATGTGTCATCAGCTTCTTATTCCTCACAGTTTCAACCATAGCTCCTTTAACAGAGAAGATGCTCAATAACAGGCATTGTTAAATTTTATGACCATGAGCAATTCATTGTCCTTTTAATGAGTTTTCTTAGCAGTAAACAAGAGCTTTGAGTTTGATGATCTAGCATTCTAAATAATGCTATATAGTAAACTTTCTAATTAAAAATAGGAAGATTACTTACTAATCATTAAAATATGTATGCCAATCTAAAAATTGATTTTGAAATGAGTAGGAAAAAAATTGGGTCTATTTCATATGGAGACTATTTGGAGGCAGAGATACACAAATATTTATCCAATGTAGTACTCTGTTGTTCCTGACCCCCTCTCTGGGTAAAAATTTCATAGAAGAAATTCCTTATGGTTTTATAAACACTATTGATTGATTATCAGTCCCAGAAAATATTTCTGATAGAAGTAAAATTCACCTTATGTATATTTTGAACATTTTATTGAAATAGACTATAAACTTTTGCAACTAGGCTGAAGATACACCCTTATTAGCATCACGCTTTGTAGACTTTGGAAATTGGCAACATCAGCGTCTAGCTATCTTATGACACCTCCTAAGTCTTCTATACTTGTTACTTCAGCAAAGAATGCAGTTTCTTTACATTTTCAACCATAAATAAATGTTAAAATAAATGTTCCTTGATCATTTCCAAAAGTTCTAAGTTAACTAAATCTCCTGTAAAAAATGCTAAATAAATTATTATGCATTATGTTATTGATAGTGCAATCATTAAAGATTTGTATTATAAATACAACATGGCAGGTTATAAAAAGTGCTCATGATGTAAAAAAACGAAGTAGAAGATGTAAAACTGTATGAATTCTAATAAGTTCAACAGCTTCCAGAATGATCTTATAAGAAATCAGATATAATCATATAATTCTTAGAAGAAAATTCTTTATGAGTCTCCTGCCTTTATGTCTATCTTGCTAGCAGAAGCACTGCCTGCCAATGCTATAGACTATCTTTTCAAGGATATTTGTGCCATATGGTATAAGCATACCAATCTAAAATTGCATATAAATTTTAATGATTAGAAAGAAGTTTTCCTATTTTTAATTAGAAAGTTTACTATATAGTATTACTGATATCTTTCCTCCTTGAAAAGGAGAGACAATGTCTCCCTCTGGAGCAAAGAGTGGGTATGTGTACTGGCCAGCATAATAGAGATAATGTCTTTCTTCAAAGAAAGGCTAGCAGGCTATCTGCTCATTATAACTGATTAGGGTTCCCTACACTTGGAGTGCCTTTTCTGTAAAGCAATTCACTCTATATGAAGGCATCACAAGGCCTTCTTTGTGTTATCCTGTGAGAATTTGGGTTAAAGAAACTGAAAATGTTGATACTTTGACTACAGTTACTATGATGAGTTATAAAGTCACTGATCCAGGAGTCTAAAACCTTCTGTCAGTATCCATGACAGTGTGGCAAGCTAACTTGTTAGTTTAAAGATAGGGTAAAAATATCCAACCCTTTACATTTTTTTGACATGAATTCTCTTGCCTGAACCTGTTTAACTTGCCTTCAGGATAAAATGGATAGTGAT
The DNA here is from genome assembly GCF_902686455.1 of Sciurus vulgaris. Classification (NCBI taxonomy): domain Eukaryota; kingdom Metazoa; phylum Chordata; class Mammalia; order Rodentia; family Sciuridae; genus Sciurus; species Sciurus vulgaris. The sequence goes on from NC_136472.1 coordinate 81,211,206, forward strand.
AGTAATAATACCCATAACAACAACAATAGTTAATATTTAATGTGTGGCAAACATTGTACAAAAATGTTATGTACTATATAGTCCTCATAATCATTCTATGGGATAGCTATGATTAGTACCCCCACTTGATGGGTTAGTCCCTGAGGAAGAGGCTCACTGGTTTGGAAGAACCAAAAGTGCCAATATCCTAATACATTTGTTAAGCAGTTTCTCTTTTTGACCTGATTTTTATTCATCTTTTGAGTTTCTGCTTAAAAAGAACTTCCTTATTATAAGAGCTCTCCTTTGACCTTCTATTTAGTCTTATTATGTCATGGAATTCTGTGCTTTTCCTTTATAAAGTGCTTAGTACAAGCAAGTTCATGTTAATTGCATGATTAATTAAGGGACCCTGTAATTGATTTTATGCTCTGGGTTTTCCATCCTACACAGACTCGCAGGTAAAAGGGTCAACCTCATGGTTGATTTTGTACTCCAAAGCTTTTAGCATGATAGGTACTCAGGGCATGTGCTGGATTAATGAAGGAATGGACTAATGAACTACATATGATATACATAACAAAATTTCGTTCATACATTGCTGTCTTCATTATTCCCTATATATTCTGCAATTTAGATAACTACCTTTTGTGAATAATTTTTATTGTAAAAATAAATAAGATTTGAGGGCCTAGTCCCTATGAGAAATTTCAGAGGCATTTTCAGAGTCTATAGAATACAGACAGAATTGCAGAAAATACAGTGTGCATTGGGCAATAATGAGGGCAGAGAACCAGACATGCTTACTATGGTAATTCTTGGTCACATATACACTTTAAGGACCACTTACTGAAAACTATATCATTTGAAACATTTCATGCTGATTTTTAAGATTTAATTGTACTCATTAGTTGTCCTAAAAGCCTCAGTGAGTTTTCAGTGTGACCTTTTGAGGGGTTGTTGCTTCTTAGATTTTAATGGTCTAGTTCATCTTTGCCATAAGTCATTTCATTTATTATCAACCTAATGCTCTGCAGCTAAGTGATAGAAAGGGTTGGGTCAAATAAATTTTGATTTACAAATTTCCCCTTTAAAGAAACAAATTTTCTAAAAATTATATTGTTTTGTACTTTAGAAGCTTATAAAATAAGAAATGAAAATATGAATGCTGCATTTTGTTAGAAGTAAATTCAAGTTCCCAGATTTCTCATGGTAAGATTGCTATATTATTTGACAATATTTAATAAAGACATATCATGTGCATAGCTTGGGAAAGAAGGGAACAAAGGAAGAGCATAACAGAATTGTTTACAATGTTGTAGTGGAGGTGAACCTAGGTTAAATTGGCCATTAATTCATTCATCCATTCAAAAATATTATTGGCTTCTATTTTTGGAAAAAGAAGTGTGAATGAAATCAAGTGCTCCCATGAATCAACTCCTTCCTCTGTAAGCAAAGCAGAGCATTTTTCATATGACCACTTAATACTCCAGATAACCTGTGAGGTAAATATTATTTCCCCTATTTACCACATGGATCTCAATGGACTAAGAAACATCCCAGGTCATTCAATCAATGAGAAGAGATATTAGAACAAACCAACACACAAAAAGAAAAACCAATCTAACCAAACTGCACAAAAGGCTTTTCAAAATCCTAAGTCAGTATGGCTTCAAAATGTAACCACTAAATAATCACATCATAGGGCTTATTCCTTCTGTATTGAAATTTAGACCTGACTGGTGAGCACAAAAATAACCATATGCATGTGATAGAAAATAAAAACACTAACAAGTTACAGGAAAAATGTAATAAAGTTGCCAAGAAAGAAGAATCAGCATTGAGATCTACCAAGGAAAAACAAGAGAAAAGGCCACAGGGAGGAAATGGCATTTGAAGATCTTACACTGAAGTTTTAGACACAGAAAATGTGAGAGAACATTTAATATGGGAGAAACAGCTTGAGAAAGAAGGTAGGAAAGGTAAAAGAAACATTCTAGGAGTAGAAATCACATAATTCACCCAAGACCTACTGAACACTGACTAATAAAATCTGATTTAAACAGTATAGGGAGGGAAACATGCAAGCAAGTGAATCTTATTTAGTACAGTATCAGATATTGAAAATGTGAAAGTATCAGAGAATAAAGAATGAAATATCATGGGGACTTTCTTTGGTTCTAAGTGAATTAGGATAGCTGTCCTGAAGTAGGACAAGAATTATTTTTAAATACTCAGATATCCTCTGTAAGTCTCAGTATTATGTGTTTTCTTTTAATCTGAAAAAGACAATAAGAGAAAATGAGGGTAGAAAGGATAATAACTTCATAGGTTGATCATGAGGGTCAAATGAACTAATGGATGTAATACATTTAGCGAGTGCTGGCTCATCATAGTGCTCAATAACTATCAGTTATTATTATTAATATTATAATCTCTTCCTGACACTACTCATAATGGAAGAAAATCATGCTCAGGAGAAGTGGCAAGGTGTTCCTGAGCAAGCTTTGAATTCCTTCCTGCTCTGAGACTCTCCATATATGTGTAGTTCTAGCCTATGGGTTCAGCTTTGTCTACTACTGCCAGGCACATCTCCCTCTCTCTAAGCCCACCTAGAAACTACCACCAGAACTAAGCCTCCTTGGACTTGCCTTTATTATGGCTATTGTCATATTATACTATTACCATCTCTTTACAAGCAAGGTCATTGATACTTAAAAGTATGATTCAAGTATCTATAAAATCAGCATCTCTCAAGAGCTCTCTAGAAATGGCACTTCTCATGCACATTAAAGTTTGAGAAGTTTCACCTAGAATATATATCCACTGAGGTAAGAATACATAATTTTTCATCTAAGTATCTCAGCTTCTAATGCCACCTAGTACACTGGTACAGAGTTAGCATTTAATAAATTATCACTGAATGTATGTCTGAGTGAGTAAATGAGATTATACATGCTTTCTTAGTTCCACTCCTTTTATTCAACTCATTTCACCTAAATTTTTTTCCACAGCCTTGGATACCAGCATTATCTTCCCACTGTGTGAACTGTCCCACAAGAGCTAAATTCCTAGCACTGAAAATCTCTCTCCCCACCCCTACCTCTTGGGACCTCCTATAGTACCTTGCATTGGTTATATGAGTGTCTACCCACCTTTTTTTTTTTTTTTTCTCTTTTACAAATAGCCAAGATATATGCCCCATTCTCACACACACACACACACACACACACACACACTACATATTTTCCTTGCCTCACACCCACCATTAGACTGTCCTGGAGGTCAAATATAATCATCCCATAATCATCTGAGATATTCCTAGAACAGTAAATACTTATTTCCTCATTAAGTATTTATTGAATTAAAGGTGACTGCTCATAGATGTTGAGAATGGGTCACTGACCAGAGGAGGGGACCCAATATGGAGCATCTATAGTCTCTGCAGACTTTGTTTCCTTGACTCACCAAATGTTCATTTAAAGGAGCTAAAGGAAACACAAGGTGACACATCACTCAATATTCAAGCAATTAGACAAAGGGGAATGAAGGGAAGGGAGGGGTTTAGGAATAGAAAAGACAGTGGAATGAATCTGACATAACTTTCATATGTACAAATATGAAAACACCACAGTGAATCTCAACATTGTGTAGATCTAGAAGACTGGGATCCTAATTAGAATAAGATATATTCCATGTTTGTATAAATATATCAAAATAGATACTACTGTCATGTATAGCTGAAAAGGACAAATTAAAAAAAGAGAGATTTCAGTGCAGAGTACTAAAGTGACAACTGGAGTGAAAGCAGCATGACCTTTGCTTTCTCCTGAATATTTAGTGTCAAGTTGCTATGCAACCTTGGGCAAGCCATTTCCCCTTTCCTGGGACCGTTTCCCCATCTTACAGTGGGGAGTACTGAAACATTTCTGAAGCTTCTTTAGGTGCTAATAATCTGTGATTCTATCCAGCTGCAAAATATTTGCAAATACTAATTACTCAGGGGAATGAGGAATTTCTGGCAATAAATTGAGTACCATCTTAGGGCAGACTGGTAGCAATGACTGACAATGTAAGCAACTGACCAAGGATTTACTTCCTTCACTGTGGTGAATACTTAGAAAGTAGAGACCATGAGGCAGTAAAACGTGGGAGACAGAGGAATTGAGTGTTATTGTAAAAAAGTTTAACTTTTTAAATTTACTGATATCAATTTCAAATTTTTGATGAAAAGAAAAGAGATGTTAAATACCTGAAAAGAATAGACTTACTCCAGACTGACTAAGAAACGAGAAGGGTCATTGTTATGTTTCATCCAAGATTACTTGTTGAGGAAAAAGGACTTTGATCCCTGGGATAATGTTGCACAAGGGTTTATACATCACAGGTTTATCTTCTAGTTCAATTTTCCTCTGAACATTTGATACAGGTCAACACCAAGAAAGTCTGGGAAGACTCTCTCTTTGTTCCAGGGAGGCAGCCTCAATGTCTCTATGTCCTGTTTGTGCCCTAGAAAGTGATCCACTGGAGAGTCTAATTAAATTTGCTATCTGAAGATGTGGGAGATGTGACTAATTATGCTAGGCTCTAAAATAGGGACAAAGAATTTTATCTGCGTCCTTCGTTAGTCATTAAATTAAATGAACAGTTTAGTAATAAACCCAACAGAGTAAATCAACAAAGTAGAATGCAGACTAGATTGAAAAGTTGGAAAGAAAAGGTATCAAAGCTGCAGGAGAATTGCGGTTGTTGAGCATTATAATGGACAATTTAAGCAGCTAATGTGCATTTCAGAAGTACACACACAGAGTACTCTGATACAAGAAGAGAGGTCTAGTTCTAAGATAGAAGGGTTTTGGAGTTGTCAAGATGACACATGATGACCTCAAAGCTGACAGCTCTCAAACTAAGAAAATGTTTGGTTAGTGGATAGTGTTTTCATTAGGTTTATTTTTCTCCTTCTATAGGGTCAAGGTCCTATGAGATTAACATCAAGTGAACAGGTCCTTCAAGCAACACTTCGAACTTGTTTTCTGAGTAGTTTTAGTTTGTCCTACAAGATTACTCAAATGTAAATTATGGTGATTTTAATTAAAAGCAAAATGTGACTTTCATACTGACGGTTTGATAATACATTTCAGTTGCTATTGATGCCTCTAATAGCAATGATCCCACAACAACACGGATTACCTGAGATGACATATTGAGTGTTTCAGTACCTACTATGTGTTTTATACTGTTCTAGAGTTTGAGGGACACTAACAAATTGATATTAAGTGTCTCTATATTCAAATGACGTAAAATGTAGTTAGTAAGACCAGGTCATTGAAATGAATGATTTAGCATAAAATAATCTTTAATTAAGAAATAGTTATTGGGCCTAGAGTGGACCAAAAAAAAGTGATATGAATCTAGAGAATATACAGAGTCACATAGGTGGGAAGGTTCAGGGAAGAATTCATAGAAGTAGTCATGACTTAGATAGATTTGGGTATGGCAGTAGAATTTGGAAAATCAGGTGATGAAGAAAGCCACCCAGAACAGAGAGAGAGTATAGGCAGAGAGGCAGAGAAGGAGCAAGGGAATGAAGGTCACAGTAAAGAGACCTGCCTGAATTGAGAAGTAAGTTAATGACAATCCAGATCACAGGTATAGGCTTAGTGTGTATGTGTGTATAATTTTATATTTAATATAAATAGTTCTCATCATTGTATACTACTTTTCCCATGGTTATTTTTCTCTAGGTTAAAACTTCATATTAGCAGATTTAAGAGCCTAAACCTTTAAACCTTTAATTTTCTGCTCCTCAGCACCTTGCTTTTGATTGTTTTTGCAAACTAATGGTTTGCTGTTGTTGTTCATTTCTTTTTATTGTGTGGGATTTTTCTTTTGTGCTTCAGATCCGCTCCTCTGTATACATAGTGTTAATGGGTGACATTTAAGAATGTTGGTTTTACGGCAAAATTATCCACTCCAGGTGTTATTGCTGGTCTCTGTTGCCATTCTAATTTTCAACCCCATTTTCCAACATGTTAGCCTCATAATATTTAATAATATGGAGCTATTAAATTGCTTTACTTTTTTATCTAGCAGGATCAAAGCTACAAAAAAAAGTTCATTCATAACGCTAGTATCGTGTAATGAATCAACTGAAATAGGGATCAGTTTACAGCACAAACTCAGAAGGAATAAAATGACACTCTATTTCCAAGTGAAAACCAAAAGGACTTTTGGATAGTGGATTATGAAATGTGTTTCTTTATTCTGGTGTTTTGAAGGTTATACAAAGGACTTGTTAATTTATATGCCAAAGTTTATAATATAAGAAGTTTAAGGCAGTAGAAAGAAAATAGGATTAACAAATAAAGCACAAAAGCAAAAACTGCAATCATATTTTTGTGTTTATATAATGTCATTTGCTGGGGGAACCAACATCAGATCAAGGCAATTAATATCATAACTAGATGGGCAGAAAAAAGAAAGAAAAATAAAATTGTCAGTGAAATGTGTGGATTTTACTTTGCAGAATGAAGAGATGTGAAAGGTTTTAATGACTTTGGACAAAACTGAAAGTTCACATTAAAGTGACATTACTGATGATGACTTGTATGTATTATAACTATCAAATTTATAAGTGGGTTGTCATAAATAAGATATATCTTATTTGGGGATCCCATGTTTCTAGTCTACTAGCTGCAAAGCCTGAATTCAAGGACTTTTGGAAAGGGAGGGTCCGTAGTCAAAACTGTAGGTTGCCCAAACACAGTGCCCCCAGAGGTAGTACAGGGGTGTCGAATAAAGGCCCTACAGAAAATGTATTAGCTGATTTGAGAGGGCTACCTGGAGCTGTGCCAAGAGCACATAATTATAAGTACAAATTAAATATTTAAATTTAAACTAATGCAATATTAACTTACTATCATATAAGTTCATAAAATAAAATATTTTAAAAATCATAAGGAGATTAAAATCTAAAGGATTCTTTCCCTGGAATGACAGTGGGTAATCCAACACTAAAATTTGTACATTGCAAGTTATTCTTTTTTATTTTGTCCCAGACCAGTAGAAATTGGGCCACAAACCAGGTGTAGTCCATGGATTTGTACATGAGAAAACAGTGACTTGTTAAACTAATGTAGAACAGAAGGTTTTATAGTATGTCTGTGGTTCTGTCAAAGGTTGGGGAAGAGTTTAACAGGTTATAGTAACAGGAAAGAACAAGGCAGGAAGGGCTATACTTATACTCAAAAAATCCCTCTTTTTCATTTCAAATTGAGTGTAATACCTGACCCCATAAGTTAATATGCTCAGAACTTCTGAATTTCTCTCTCTTTCTCTGTTTGTACATCCTTTAAATTCTCTATTTTTATCATGTTAATAAATTAACATATTCTTTTCTTGATACTCTCTGAGCACATGTACTCTATTATAGAACTGTTTTATAAGATTCTAATTGATTTTCTGTCTGCTATGGTTTCCTCTATTATGTTAGGAATCCCTTTAGGAAAAGACTATGTCTAATTTATCTTTGTATTCTCAATGCAGAACACAAAGCCTGCCTCAGGCTCACTAAATATAGAGCTATCTCTATATTTATTTGGAAAAAAATGAATAATGATTTAAATATTTTATTACTTTTTTTAAAAAATCAAGAATTCAATATTTGTCCAGCACATTGCTAGGCACCAGAAATAGAGGAAATAATTAAAACACAGCTTAAATGTCTCATAGTCTAGTGGTTAAGAAAGAAAAGGAAATCAAATAATAGTAATAACACAGTACGCTGGCTCCTATAACTTGAGGGCCTTATCACCCAGGCTGAGGGAAGGGTTTTTGGAACCAGCACGGAAGCTGCTCCTCTTGGGCTTATTATCATTTATGCATGTGAATATACTTGTGGGTGGGAGCTGGCACTGCAGCAGCCAGGAGAATGGTATGTGTGCCTATTAAAAGAGGGAGGAGGAGTTTAAGAATGGAAGAAGCTAGAACAAAGACCTCCAAGTAAGAGAGACAGTGATATGTATTTTTTGTATTTGTTGTTTTTCTGAGAATTGCAAGTAAAAGTGGTATGACCAAAAGAAAGGCCATGTGAGGAATGGAGGATTAATCATGGAAATGACAACCAGAGCTGCAGTTTAGAAGGCTTCAGATGGGCTGTAGGGTAGGGTATAAATTGAAGGTACATAGAGATCATGGCAAAAACCAGATGATAAGTACTGCTGATGTACAATGATTCTAGATGGATCTAGAGTCAAGGTAATGTGGAAAGATTGCCTAAGAATCATTCAAGAGATATTAAAGACACATTGATAGGATGCTTAGAAAGCAATTTAAGATAAATCAGTAGGAGGAAGCTAGAAAAATGTCCTGGTGCTATAACTTAGAAGTACTTAGCTTACCATGGGCCACATGTCACATGTAAACTCATTAACCCTCATAGTGACTCTCTGAGATATTATTTTCCCATTTTACATATTATGGACAAGGAAACTAAGGTGCAAAGGGTTTGCTCACAACTGAGGAATAAAGTCAGGATCTGAACTCAAGAACATGCTCTTATAGACTGTATCACACTATTAATGGCTATTTAGATAGTGAATATGGGCTGGGGCTGTAGCTCAGTGGCAGAGCACTTACCTCACACATGTGAGTCACTGGGTTTGATCCTTAGCACCACATGAAAATAAACAAATAAAATAAAGGCACACTGTCCATCTATGACTACAAAAAATTTAAAAAATTGGTGAATGTAACAGAAGCCAATGATTCAAAAGTCAAAGACAATGACTGTACCTTTTGATAAGCTTTAGGGCATTTGAGGATAGATGTTCAGTAGGTATTTAGCTGTATAAAGTGGAACCATGATAAGATCTGATTGCAGATATAGAGGTGAAAGACATAGAAACATAGTTAGGAACTAACTTTGTGTACATGTGTATATTTCACTAGGGAGGCTGGGGAGAGAGTGCAGAGTGGAAAGAGAAGCCATTGTAGGTGAGGTGGACAAATAAGAGATAGGGAGAAGAGGAAATCCTAAATGTAAGGGGAGCTCAGTCTGGTAATGGGATTGAGGGAGTAAAAAAGGGGGAGGTTCAGGAAGGAGCAAATCAGAGAAGGCAAGCATAGAAAAAGATACATTTTGCTACCAGTTAAAAAGTTTCCACTGGATTTGGAAACGAAGGATCTTCATAGCCTTGGTGAAAATTATTTTGGTGGAGGATTAGGAGCAAAATTATCTCCACTGCTCTGGAAAGTGAGTGGACATAAGGAAGGAGAGATTATGTAGATGATTCATCTAGCTGGGAAGGAGAGTATTACAATTACCTTTATACAATGGGATAGAGGGTATAATATAATAATAAAGCAAATGAAAGTAGGTATACATCTCAGCTCCACCAGCTATTGTCTATCAGTAAAATGGAAAAAAAAATAACTGTTATATATGTTAATTGGGAGAATTAGTGACCATGTTTGCAGAGCATATAACAAAAAGTAGTATTTAGTAAATGAGAACTATACTTATGAAAAGTGTAAAAAGTCTAAAAACCTCTAATTCTTCTGAAAAATTTATTATTTGAATCATCTAGCTGCTATAGGATAGACAAATCAGCTAAACTTTCAAGTGGATATATATATATATATGTATATATTTTTCTTTTTAGATATATGTGACAGTACAGTGTACTGACATTTTATACATACATGGGTATAATTTCTCATTCTTGTGGTGGTACGTAATGTAGTTACACGGGTTGTATATTCATATATGAACATAGGAAAGTTATGTCCAATTCATTCTATTGTTTTTCCTATTTCCATCCCCGATCCCTTCCCTTCATCCCCTTTTGTCTAATCCAATGAACTTCTATTCTTCTCCCCCATCCTATTATTATTGTTATTATTATTATTAGTAGTAGTAGTAGTAGTAGTAGTACTGGGAATTGAACTCAGGGTCACTTGCCCATTGAACCACATCCCCAGCCCTATTTTTTGTATTTTATTTAGAGACAAGGTCTCACTGAGTTGCATAGCACTTTGTTTTTTCTGAGGTTAGCTTTGAACTCGAGATCTTCCTGCCTAAGCCTCCAGAGCTGCCAGGATTACTGGTGTCCACCACTCCCCAGCATACCCCCTCCCATTATTGTGTTAGCATGATAATCTCTAATTCTAGACATTTTCTAACAATGCTATAATTTCATTCTTCTTCATGGCTGAGTAATATTCTATTGTATATATTATTTGTATCTGAGTATTAATATCATAAGGATATAATCTTAGTTTCATTGTTACTATAGGAATTTTTTAACTTTTAAATGAGTTTTAAGTTTTATTGAGATATAACTCAATACCATAAATTCATCATGCATTGACTTTTATTTGGGCAATGATCATTATAGTTTCAGTTTAAAACATTTTCATTACCCCTCAAAGAAATCTATACCCATTATCATTTGTTCCCAATTCCCACAAACTCTCCCTCCAGTCCTAGGCAATCACTAACTTACTTTCTGCCTTTATAGATTGCCCCATTATGAACATTTCATACAAATGGAACCATCTAATATGTAGTTCCTTGTGACTGATTTTCATTTTCAGTTAGCATATTTTCAAGGTTCACCTATGCTGCAGTATGTGTCTGTACTTCATTCCCTTTTCTATTTGAATGATATTCTATTGGCTAGATTTAACACATACAACCTATTCATTCATCAGTTGGTAGGCATTTGGATTATTTCCACTTTTTTAATATCATAAACAATGTTGCTATAAGCATTTATACACAAGTTTTGTATAGACATAAGTTTTCATTTCTCTTTTTTATATACCTATGAATGGAATTTCTAAGTCTATGTGGGGGAGGTTTAACAAAACTTAAACATACATATTACAAGCAATTAAACCAGCTCACAACTGTATAAAGCCAAACACAATTCCTTTCTCTAATTCAATCCAGTTTCTCTCAAGGTAAACACTGTTACGCTGAGGTAACAGTCCTGTGTCCTTGCAGACTTGGTCTATGGTTTACAACCTTCCCACATTCAGGAGGATTGCATTTAGCTGAATTTATAGGATTGTGTATGAGAAAAAGCAATGGCACCTGAAGTCTCTGACACAAGTTTTCTATCTGCCACAGACCACTTTTGTGATGGTATGGTTTAGGATACATCTTTTGGGTTTGCTGGACTGGTCTAATAGTTTCTCAAATTTTTAAGGGTTTGGGCACAATGTTTTCTAACCCTTTCTGGTCACATATTCTATGATTTAATGATATGTAGGGCTCTATGGATGGCTTATTTGAGATGCATTTTTCTTTCCCTTTCTTTTTATTTTTAGTTGGCAGAAGGAACATCAGAGAAAGGGAATGGCAATTACCATCACCTTACCAAACCCTGACATTTACTTAGCATGCTAAGCAAACTTTGAGTGACTGGTATTGAAAATTAAGTCCTTTTGTACATCTTAATCTGTTCCTTTTCAATCCTCTAAGTTTGCTGAATTGATTTTTGTTTTATTACCTTTCACAGGGTCAAGCAGAGCTGCTAAGAAGTATGCTTGCTATGTACTTGACCATACCTTTCAAAGTCCAATGGTGCACATTACAGTGACCCAACCCCTCAGGACATTTTAGAGGCATCCACATATGATGTGACTTCGCCACAGCATATGGTGTTATTTCATATTGAATACAAATGAAACATACTTTAACAAAAAGTAGATGCTTCTGGTTACATTGCACAAAGAATGGGTTGATGGAAATTGGTTTCTGTGATCTAAAAAACTCAAAAATAAAAAATCCCAGGGAAACTTTATGCATTGCCTTCCCTCAAAAGAACAAGGGTTAAATATACCTGGCTGGAAGAACTTCCCATCTTTTCTCTGCATTGCCTTGAACCTGGGGAAGAGCTTCCACTAAATACAAACTCCCCTTTGAACTTTCAGACTAAGTGTCACAGAAGGTCCACCCTTGTTATTCCCCTAAATATCTACTATGTACTCATGCATCACATGGAAAACATGTGAAGTTGTCCTTAAAGAGCCAAATAGAGAGAAATTTCCTGATTTCTTGTTACACAGTTATTACTTGAAAATTTGCAAATTGATTTGAGCTATTATGTTTATTTGGTTATTGATTGACACATTTTATGAATGGCTAAAGAAAATGTGGTGCAAATACACAATGGAATAGTATGCACCACAAAAAGAATGAAATCCTGTCAATTTTGACTATTCTTGAGGTTCATTATTCCCAAGGTAATTATGGGCTGGAAGTTCATAAAGAAATATGAATTGTTTGCAATCCCCCTCAGTAGTTGACTTTGGGTCTAGAAAGAAGAAAGAAAGCATCTGAAGACTATGATAACATAAGAAGGCAGTTGTGGGGTTAGAAAGAGCTTGAATATTGAGCACATATGAATTTCTGCTTGTTGAGCTAGGGGAAGGAGGGAGGGCTCCATGACACTTCATGAGCGTGGCCTCTTCGTCAGGTATGGCAAAACATGAAACGCATCAGGAGGCCTTTTAGAAAGAATGGAAAGAGGAAACCAATTCCACATGTTCAGGTGAAAACTCAGGAAACACAACTAGTATTGTGGAATTGACATTTATAGATCTGTGGTCAGAAGTACAGGACCCCTGGATCCAGCAGCTGCCTGAAGGCCCACTGGCCAAGGCTTTCACCTGCACCTATCCTGATTTCCATGGTCATGACCGATCTGTCCTATGGTAACTTTTAAACTTTGGGATTTAAAAAAGTAGATTACACTCTGAGAAAGATGGTGACCCCGAAACTGAATGTTAATGATACTCAACAAAAAAACCCATGTCTTTCTTTTCTGTTTCTCTGCAGGGGAAAGAGTCTGGATTAGAAACTGTTTTTGTGGGTTAGAAGGATCCCAGAGGAAAAGGCTCCAATATGAAAATAAGGGCAGGGAATCTGTCTGGGACAGCGATGGAGCTGCTCTGGACGACTGAAGTTGAACTTGGTCATGGGGACCTCCTCCCCTCCTGCTGGAATGGGAACCTGTAAAGGGGCAGAAGTGAGCATCTCCATGAAGTAACACGAGACTCACAGCTATGAAGGAGCTTCCCAGGGTGGGAAAAGTCTCTGTCAAAAACACCTTTGTAAAAGAGATGTCAAGCTTCTCACTTTGCCTCTGTCAGACAGCATCAAGATCCTAGAAGTCCAAACTAGACATGGAGCTCCAGCATGGACAATAGTGAGAAAGGAGATGTGTCTCTGAACTCATGTCATCTAAGGGGCTGGACCGTGACAAGTGTGAGAAGACTTAGGTAAGTTGTTATAAGTGAGGTATATCCTACAGGAAAATAATGAAAAAAAGGTTGTAGCGTAGGAGGGTAGAAATGCTTATCTAGGACAATCTGTGGGCCACCAAGGGACCCTGCAAGGGAGGAAAGAAGAGGCTTAGAAGTTCAGCAATTACAATGGGGGTATCTGGTCAGAGGCTCTTTATTCTTTCTTCCCACAGCCACTTTCCCTTGCCCAGTGTAGCCTAGAGCCTAGCACTAACATGGATTTCACTCTTTAGAAGAATAGTAAGAACTTAGAAAGTAACGGCTCAGACAAGAGTGGAAGGAGCTGGAAAGAAAACTGGGCTGTCATCTGACCTTCAGAGTTCACATGAAGAGTCTCTGAATGCCAATACTCAATAAATAAAACTGATAGTGTCAGGAGAGACCAGGTCAAAAATAAATAAGGTTAATATTGTATAATAAAAGTTAATTAAAATTCACATATAATTGAAATACACAATTCATAACAAATTCTTAGACTTTAAAAAAATTATAGATGACTGTGGACTATGGCCCCAAAATTAACCATCTAGGACTAGTGCTCACTTATCTTTCTGAGAACAGCATTCAGCCACATCTGGATTGTGTATCCTCAGAAGTATCAACCCTACAATAAGCATTTATTGTACATTTGCAGTCTGAATGATAGCTTGCTCTTCTGGAAAAATAAACAGGTTGGACCAAATTGTTTGATCCATCCGTGGGACCCCTCTGTCTCTGAATGTACATTAGTCTCTTGTTATCTTTTAATCCATAAGGTTGACACAAGGATATCCTCACAGTTATGCCAGAGACATAAGAAAGTAAGCAGAACATTTGATGGATTTGAGAGAGATGGAAAGAAAAAAGAGAAATCAGATTCTCATTTCTTATCTGCACAGTTAGGCCAATCCATTCTGTTAGGTAGAATGTCCACAAGAAAACTTTGTCAAGGGGAGGAGCCAGTGTTGAAGTCCAGTCTAAATGCTGTTTCCTGTGCAATAGGCCTTGGCATGCACATCCTTCTATGGAGGAAGGACAGCCTTTTGAAATTTAGACAATAGCTCTAACCATTTTAGCAGGGGCCCAGTATTTTCTCCCCTTTTAGAAACAAACCATATAATTCCCCTTTACCCTCCAATGTGTTTAATTTCTCTGCAACAGAGGGTTCTCAGGTTTTTGTATTTAATTTGGTATACACTTCCCTGCTGACTTACAAAACCCTGTTCAAGAAATCCCTTAAAATTCATAAGAGTCTAAGGTCTGCAGAACTGAATTAAAGGGTTGAAGTGGGAGATTAATTTTCTATGGTCTGAAAGGTAAATTTTAATTCTTTAATTAAAACAACTAATACTATATTGTAAAATATTTAGCTCTTTTGGTCAACACAGGCAGACTTGCACAGACCCTCCACTATAATGCCAAGCCTACCATTGATCTCCAGTCACAATTTACTGGACTCACCATGAATGAATAGCTATGAATGGAAGCAGACTTCTATGATAGTTCTTTAACAAAAATTCATTCTCATCTCAGTCTGAGGCATCTATTTGGGACAGGGGTATCATAATATTTCATTTAATATGCACACATATCATGATGCTAAAATTTATGGTCTGCTTCACATTTAATAGATATTGCTCTAAGCTCTTTACATGTGACTTCATTAAATTTTCATAGTGGCCTCATGAGATGAATACTATAATTATTGTTATTTTACAGATGAGGAAGCTAATACTCAGAAAAATCACTTGCTCATATTTACAAAGCTAGAAAGTTGTGGAGGCAGAATCCAAACCCTAACACTGACTCTAGAGTCTCAGTTCCTATTCATATATTCATTGTCTGTCTATCTACTTATCATCGATAGAAAGAGATTTGACAGTAGTTAAACGGGGTACACTTTTTCTCAAGCCGAATTCATTACCTAAATGGTGTTATGTGTGACTAGCACAACATTTAATAAGTATTTATTAAAACCTAGATTCTGGTACCAGTCTATTCAGGTTCAAACCCTACCTGTTTGACCCCCTACTTAACTTCTTCAGACCTCATTTTTTTTTTTTTTACCTGAAAAATGGGAAAATAGTGACACACAATTTCTTGAGATGTTATGGAGATCAATGAGTTGATCTGTGAAAAGTACTTCCTGGTAGGTGATAAGATTATAAGTATGATGGTGATTGTGGTTATTGTTATCATTTTAGTCATGAACATCACCCACGGATGGCATCAGCCCTGGTAGTACTAGAGCTACCTGCTGGGCACCGTTTTGGTCACAAGGAATATATCAATGAATAAAACAAAATCCTGCTTACAGGTAACAAATACAAGTGTACGTCCTGATGTCCTCATTTTCAATGATCTCATCTCATTGTTCTACTTGTTTGTCAAATCATATACTGCATTTTTTCCTATAAAACTTCCTGTAACCATACCTACCTTTTAGGTTGTTTTAAACATAAAATAAGTTAGTTACATGTCAAAGTTTTAGAACAATGCCTAGCATATAAAGCACTCAATACATATTAATGAGTTTAGTTAATATCTATGCCATGAATGTTATGGTTTAAGACTATCTCCAGTTTTTCTGAGTCCTACAATTTGTTGCTATAGTGATACTGTGCAGAATGTTCTCATTACTCCATAGAAGACTGCTTTCAAAATTGTGCTTATTCTCTGGTCTTAGTGCCATCCCCTAATACAATGGCAATTAAAATATAAAGATAGTTCTCAAAACACCAAAAAGACATCCTAAAACTAGGGAAAATATTCATGCAATCTGAATAGAGAAATTATTATATTTTTTAAAAAGCACATCAATTTAATTTAGATAGTTTCATCTCAGAGTCATTGTAACATCAAAGAACAGGACTTTTTGAGTAAGATCAATCGCATGGTTCACTTCCTGGCTCTGCCATAACAAGGTATTTGACCCTGACAGAACCTTCCACTCCCATCCTACCTGCCGGGGTTGCTGCACAGAATATACAAGTGCTTTTAGAACAGGGTGAGTTTGTCTTTAACTTACAAATTTTGTGCTTTTAAAAATATTGAATTCTTAATGAATATTTTCCCCTAGTATCCAAGAATAGTTTTTAAAAATTGTGGGACAATAGACAAGGCCATTAACTTTGTAAAAAGTGTCTATGTAGAGAATTCGGAGAGTATTTCTTTCACTATGAATCCTTGCATAGATCACATTGCAGAAGGAAGTGTCTGTAGAGCTGAATGTGGCAAAATCAGCCTCTGTGCCTTTGTGGGAATCAATTAATCTCTCCTTATTTTTCCTAATTCAAATTGGGTTTAGTAATCATCTACTTCAAAAAGGCAGCAAAAACCTTTGAAAAAGAAGCTGCTGCATAAATTCAGAAAGGGACTACACCTTATGAGCCATGCCCTGAGGGCTTCTTCTCCTGGTTTTAATTAAAAATAAAATTAAGAATTCTTTAAGATCATATCAGTCTTTTAAGGGCATAAGAAGGTCAATGGTTTGTTAAGCATCTTCTTTCTCTTTTTAATGGTGCTATTTTCCAGATTAAACAGTGTGGCTAAGGCTCAAGTTTCCTTTCAGGATCCATAAATCCCAGGCAGAGTAGATGAGAGGAGGACTGAGTGAGAAGCTGTGGTATGCACAGCAAGTGGCACTAAGGCTCCCTGAGGACACGAGCTTGGCTGTGCACATGTCCTGGGTACAGAGCCCGGACCCCTTCACTTGTTAGATTAAAGCCCACTTTCTGCAAAGTTGCTGGCATTATTAGAAATGACAGGATACATGCATAGAAATGGCATAGTCCCTGATTATTAATCTCTATTCCATATAGAGAAGCTATTATTTTGTTCACATTCCTGAGAAGATACATGGAGGGCAGAAATAGCACTACATGAGCAGATACAAAAGATATATAAGTATGAAGTCTTATATAGGTTTAGAAGCATGCCACCTTTTATAGGGAGTCTATAAATGTAAAATTAAACAGAAACTATATGACTTTGCCTGCTAAGACTGCTAAGAATGATAGCATCAGTGGCGTTTTTGTGGCCTTCGGGAATTTACCTGTGCTGATAAAACATTTTTCACCTGATTTGTTATAGCAATAAAAATAAATATACATGAGCTTGCAATTTTAAAATAGAATAAGCATATGGAAACAATTAATAAAGACTAATGTAGATAGTGCCTGGATAAAAATTCATTTGCTTTATTTCCCTTGATCCTCACAGCCTTTCTGTGAGGGAATAGCAAAGATATGATTATTCTCCTTATTTTCTGAAAAGCAAGTTGAAGTTCTGAGAGAGAAGTGCTTAGTTGAGATGTATATGATTAATACGGCTAAAGAAAGTCCTTGAACCTAGATGATTTGGGTACAGTACTTGCTCTGCTACAATTCTACAATGCCACATAGAAACCACCTAAAATGAGAGACCTGAAATATTTTGTCTTCTTTCCCTCATATTGTCTTCTAGGAGTTTTTTGTTTAAGTGTATTATTATGGACAAGAGTGTACACTCAAGTCAAGAGGAGGCAATGTGGTCACCTAGTAAATACTCCCAGCCAGAGATTTCTTCCCCTGAAACACTCAATCACCTAGTGCTATTTGATAAGTAGTTCTAAATCCATTTGTAACTATCTCTACAGTCTCAGTTCTGTTTTTCAAGATTTTTAGCCTACTGTTTGATACACACATACTAACTAGTTTCCCTGCCTTCAAATGCTTTCATAGAGCTGACAGGTCAATCTTTCATTGAACACAAATCAGATAGTGTCTTTGCTCAGCTTTGAAAGTCTTCAACAGCTCCCCACTGCTATGGGATAAAATATGAATTTCTCAGCCTGGTAAGTAAGACCCTCTATGATTTTCATCTGTCTGTGTATCTCCAACCTCATCAACCACACTTAGCTACACAGAGTTAGCGACACAGAGTTAGTTCCGGGATGCACTGTACTTTTATGTACCATCAGATTTAACTGTGTGCTACTAAATATTTACTTAGAAAGGATTTCTTCACTAATATGACAGATAAATTCAGTATCTTTCTGATAATTGCAAGAAAAACAGAAGTAGAGTTAGGGGACAACTCCTCTGCTTACTTTTTGAGATTCACATGCACTTCTATTATAGATTAGGTCTAAAATTTATATTTTATTTCAGAATTATAGATTTTGAGACAGTTAAAACATTAAAAGTCCAGATACATTTTCTCAAAAATAAAGAGCTTGCCAAAGATAGGGCACTATAGCTTTGGCATATGATTGGGATCTAGTGAGATAAAGATCTTGTGTTGTGTCCCCAAACTAGAAGTTTTGAGGCTGCCAACTTTATATTCCACAAAAAAGAAGGAATCATAGATGTAGATTCCCTGAGCCCTGCAAAGCATAGTTATAAGCTAGATTGGCAGGTGGACATATGAGAAGCAAAGATTATATTTTCCACAGGCAATGCTTCTTATAAATGCTTAGGAGTTGGCAACACAAGGTGTGGAAGGGGAACTTTCCTGAGTGTATATTCACACCTCTGTAGAAGGGACAGCCTAAGATCATGTTGGCTTCCATTAGCACCTCTTATACCAATATGATTTTAGTTATGTTAACTTATATAAGTGTAAGGCCATTAACTTGAGGCTGTCTTCATATTTTGAGTTCTTACATAATCAGCTTCAACAATAAATGAACAAACTAAAACCTAACTTAGAAGTATACTTTATAAACAAGTTAGCAGAATTTCAGACAATCACAAGCAGCCAACTCATTCTACCAGGCACAGATAAGGCACATACTTTATTGTAGCCAATCAGGTGATTTCTTTACTTTGTTTCTGTGTTTGACCTATTAAAGGTCACTGCATACATTGCTGGGTGGGATCTCTAAATAAGTTCTGATTCTGAGTGTTGCCTGATTCATGAATTGTTCTTTGCTAAAATAAACTGTTAATTTTAATGCGTCTAAAGTTTGTCTTTTAATAGTTACATATAGAGTTAGTTACATTAGAGAACAAGGACTCTTAGTAGTCATATATCACAAAGTAAATAATTCATCATTTGTGAGCTGATTAAGGGAAGAGACCATGTGTTATTCACCCTTGAATCCCAAACATCCAAAGTAACACCTACTATGTAAAAGCCCCACAAATATACTATCTTCAATGAGAAGATATATTTTGTATTCATATAATGCTTTAGAATCAGTCCCTTTCCTATCCCAAATCTGCCAATACATTTTAATTGGTTTATCTCAGGCTCTATTTTTCAATAGCAAAATAACAATAATTAAGACCATCTTTGTAAAAGAAAAGTAAAAATATGCCCTACATGTTAAGAAAACAGCCAAGAACACTCTTCTCCTTGACCTAGGAACATCAAGCATTGAATAACTTGTTCTTTCAAAGTAGAAAAATCAATTATGACATCAAAAATTATTATTATTATTTTTTTAGTAAAAGAGATAGAGTAGATTAGCAGGAGTCCCGAAGCAATGTCATCTATTTTCTATTGAACTTCAAATTTTTGTTTGATTCTAAGATCTTCCCATCTCTTCTTCCAGCATGATTGGAAAAGTCTATTACTCTAAACTTAAGGGGAAGTCTTAGGTACTGTGCCACCTAAGTTAAAGTGTTTCTTAAGGAAAACTTACAACTTCTTTGTTTTCTTTTGGATGAACCTTTATAGAAGTAAATTACATGTATAATTAGTTTATTCCTGGGTGTTGGTTATCAATTCAAAGACCTGAGAACTTGGGTATTTCCATTGAAACTCAGAGAATACAGATAGACTAACTGGCTTCTTTTGCTGACTTCCCTGTATTTTTCTGAATGATAATTAGGAATTAAACTGTTAAAAATGTAATCCTAGATTCACATGCTTACTTTCACTGGACTAGCTCATATACTGATTGGAGGCCAAAACTGCTGTCTCAATATGTGCATGCTTCTGAGACATGCTCTGGGAAATTTTCCAGTGCCCTGAAAAAATAAACATCATCACATACAGTAGCTTGAAATTCTGGCATTTCTTCAATATGTTTGGTTGACTCTTTTAGCTTTGTAAAAAGTTGCCCAGGTATAGTATTTTGCACTTTGTTGGTGGTTACTAAAGGTTGTGGAATGAATTGATAGATGCAGTCTTATAATATGTCAGTTAGTACATTAGATTCCAAGATATTTTTATTTTTCTATCAGTGGAAATAAGACATGGACTTATAGAAAATGAGTTGGGTTCTTCAGCATTACTGAAGTTAGATAAGGGCTTATCTCTATCTGAGATTCTATGAGTTATCTAAAAATACAATGGAAAGGGCAAGGGATGGTGTAGCAAATGGAGCCAGAATTCTTGAACTTTCTCCTGAATGGGGAAAGAGACATTGAAAGAGATTATTTTATTTCAAGATATTGGAAAGATTGTTTTCCATTGGAGAGAAAGGAAATAATCTGTGAAACAAACTACTCAGTCCTAATGGATCTATAATGTGGACATTGACCATTAAAATAATTTAAGTCAGAGTGCAACATGAAGTGAGTTCTGATTATTGTTATCTGTTTCCATATGTAGATGGTTTGTTCATGGGGTAGTTTTATGTAGGCTGAGAACTGGGGAAAGCACAGCTTGAGTTCTGAACTGCCTCTGAAAGAGGGCATCAGTTTGCTTGTCTGCAGGTTTTATTTCCATGTTTACTTATTCACTCAATAATTTGGAGCTCCTAGTGTGCCAGGTATTGTGTTAAGTGTTAGGGAAACAGCAGCACACAAACTAGATAAAATTCTACTCAGTGAGCCAACAGGATAGAATGGAAGGCTGGCATTTAGTTTGAAACACAGAAATAAATGTACAATAATAAACTGTGTGAATCTTAGGGAGTGGGGGAGAGAGTTGAGAGAGAGAGAGAGAGAGAAAGAGAGAAAGAGAGAGAGAGAGAGAGAGAGAGAGAGAGAGAGAGAGAGAGAGAGAGAGAGAGAGAGAGAGAGACTATAACAGGGCACCTGATTTTTCTTTTTTAGAGAGCTAATCTGAGGAAGTACCATTCAAGCTTGTATCTAAGATGACCAGAAGTTAATTAGGCAAAGTGTAAGAAGGGTTCTTCAGTTTGAGGTAGAGGCATGTGAGAAGCACTTGAGAGAGGAAGAGATTTAG
The DNA here is from genome assembly GCF_902686455.1 of Sciurus vulgaris. Classification (NCBI taxonomy): domain Eukaryota; kingdom Metazoa; phylum Chordata; class Mammalia; order Rodentia; family Sciuridae; genus Sciurus; species Sciurus vulgaris. The sequence continues at coordinate 81,232,599 of NC_136472.1, forward strand.
TGCATTTTGTGAATAAATAGAAGGCCAATGTGAACACTGTGGTCATCAAAGAGGAGTGAAATGAGATGTTCAGAGGCAGGCAGGTGCTAGATCATGCAGGGCCTGGGTGCTCTGTTAATGATTTTGCATTTTTATCCCAAATGCAAAAGGAGAAAGATTTGATCTGTAATTTTAACAGATCACTTTGGATTCATTCTGCATAAGCCAGCACTACTAGTGGTGAGACCAATTAGAAGGCTATTGTAGGTGGCAGATGATGGGTGTTTGGTTTAAAGTGGTGGAAGCAAAAATAGAGGGTAGTGAACAGATTTGAGATGTACTTTAGAGGTAGAATCAATAGGACTTTAAGATAAATTGAATGATGGATACGAGGGCAAATAAGGTATGGAGAAAGACTGAAGTTTTTGGCTTGAGAAAAGTGTAGCTGCATTGTGTCATTTACTAAGTTGGAGAACTATATAAAAGGAACTAAGTGGGGTGAAATCAAGATTTTTGGTATCAGTGTACTAGTGACAAGGGCACTAAAAAGGGTGTAAATCTGTGTGTGGCTTTTTATAAATGATAAAATAAAGAATGTGAAAAGGTTAAAAAAGGAAAAAAGAAGGAACAAAACCATTAAAATAGAAAATTGAATTCCCAAAGAGTGGAGGACAGTGGATCTCGGCTGGGGACTGACATATATCAGAATTTCTGAGGTCATGTACTTTGAAAAATGCATATTCAACATTTTACTGCAATTTTTGAACTTGAAAAATAAAAAAGAAAGAAAAGAAAATGGGAAAAAATCAAATCTGGTGCATATATCCAGGAGATAGATCCTATAGCTGCTTTTCAGTGAATTTTTTAAGGAGGGATACTTCAAAATCCCCATTGGGATGTGAAGAAACCATTACAACTTTCATGTTCATCAAAAAAAAAAAAAGCATGGATTTAAAAAGAAACTCACTGACACTGAACCAGAGAAATGGAGATGAGAAGTAGGATAAAAGTAGAAAAGAGAAATAGGTGGAAATTTCTTCTGATGAGCAAAAATGTCTCTGCCATAGTGCCTGTGCCAAAGCAAGGCTAAATTCTGCCAGGGCCGTTGTCACCTGGGTCTGAAACTCAGCTCTGTCACTTGCTAGTGGATGATCTTGGAAAAATCAAGTAATTTCTTAAGTCTCAATTTTCCCATTTGTGAAATGAAGATAGTGATAACATCTACCTCGTAAGGTGACTGTGAAGATTGAAAAAAATAATTCGTAAGAAGTGTTTTAACAAAAGGCTGGCACAGAGGAAGAGCTCAACAGATGTTACTCAAAAATCCCAAAAATCCTGACTATGGGTGTGGCACCTTCTCATGTCCCTGTGGTTGTGCTGACTTTTCCCTCAGCTTCAAGATGGTGTAGTTCACTGTCTCAAGAAATGTGACTTGCTAAAAACATAAGATTTAATTAATATTCACAAAGTGTTCTGAACTACCACTAAGCTTTAATTGCTGCAAATAAGTGAAAATGCTCCAACTAATTAGACAAAGCTATGTTTTTAAATTAATTTCTAGAAATATTAGATATAAAATGTGCTATATAACTCCCCTAGGGAGACCAGTAATTGACTATTAAACTACTTTTTTTTTTTTTGGAAAAAAATAAAGATGAGATTCTAAGAAGATCCTCTTGATATACCCATTCTAAAACCTGTATTTTATCAGTGCTAACAATTATTAGGAAGATATTATGTTTGAAAACACAACTACATAAGTACCCCATTAGGTGTAAGAATATTACAATTGGGATCTCAATTTAGACTGAATTGGAACTATGGAATATTGGGTTCTATTTTTCTTACTGTCCTCTCTGACTTTGGCTACTCTGAAGATAGTTGTTTTTTTGTTTTTTAATCACACATAGGCTCTAGAATAGAATATAAATGTTTAAATGTGTTCAGTCTTTAGATTTAGAATAATTTGTTTAGAAAGTTAGGAATAATCAATTAATTCCGTAGTTTTGGATATATTACTTAATAGCTCAAGAGTCAGTTAAATGGTGATAATAATTTAAAATTTGAGTTAAAATGTTAAATGACGATAAAAATATCTACTTCTTAGACCATGTTACATCTGGGGCATAGTAAGCACTTATTAAAAATTTGTCAAAAATACTCATTAAATTTTCTCTTTCATTTTTCTGTTTAAGGGAAATGGCGATAATTAAATTCCAAAATTAATTGTTCTAGAACAAATAATTAATACCTTATTAAAATGTATAGAAATCAAGAACATGTGAACATCATGTGATCTTGTTTGAGTGCTCTGTGATCACACCAAGAAAAAAAGAAAAGGCAACGTTCTTAATTTCTTCCACTACATCACAGAAGCAGAACATCTCTCCACCTTGAGGAAGATGTTGCTGTTGTGTGCAAGGAAAGTGAGCAGAGGGGTTCCCGCCCACTCATCCTTGTGAAGCACATGCAATTCGAGAAGATGAGGTGAGGAAGCGCATGCAGTACCTGGTCATCTCAGAGTCAGGGAGCAGGCCTAGGTGGTAGTGGGGGTAGGGAGTTGAGAGAAGGAAGCTTTTGTCACACTCAACAGGGGAATAGTGCCTGGGAGAAGCAGGCTTATCACACAGTTTGTTCACAGTGCTGTAAACAGGTTCCGGCGGCCTGGTGATACAAGAGGAAGAGAAAGATATGCATGGTCAGCACACACAGGGAATTACCGTGCAACTAGTAACATTTCACCAAATGCAAAAGTAAAAATCCAAACCAGTACCATTTACTCCTTGTGCCTTACCAATAGAAACCAATTTTTCCACTGGTTACATTTCATATAATAAAGGTTTTATTCCTTAGCTTCCCTTATGGGTAGTTGTAGCCCCATGAAAATTTTTAGTCCAATGTGATCTGAGAAGGAGGGTTTTGTGGGATTCATGGAATAGCTGCTTATGGAAAGTGATTTAGCTGAGACCCCTGCAATTTTCTCTCCTGCTTTGTCTGTTGACCTGAAACCCAGACATGATGGTTGGTCCTTCAGTGGTCATTTTGGGCCATGAAGCAATCATTAGGATTAAAGGAGATTAGATTAAAGCAAAAAGGAAAAGCCTGTGTCACTGACATGGAGTGATATTATACTGCCTCTGGGCTACCTACCTTTGGATTTCTTTTATGTGGGGTAAAAATAAGTAATCTAGTTTAAGCTTGTGTCATTTTTTTGTTTGTTATATAGACAATCTAACATTAACACATGTACTCTAAAAAATCTTTAGACTGAAAATTAAAACAAAGAAATAACTATAGATAGAGCCTATCATAGTGCTTATACATTTAATTACACTTGTAACTGTAGTTAGTAACTGTACACAGAGAATGTAAAGAATGCTATTTTCTTACTGTGTAATTTAAAGCTTAAAACTGTTCAAAGAATTCACTGCATTCATTTTAAAATATTTTTATTCATAAAATGGCAGCTGACCTACACTGCCAGCATAGGACCCTAGAAGAAAGGAATCGATTCTTTTAGGTCATAAAACATTTCTATGATGATGTCATTTTAGTAGCACTATACTTTGCCTAGTGGGGCAGATTCAATTTTCCCAGTCTGATGCTGACTCTATAGACTAAGAAAATTATGTTATCAATTTTCTCTAAGTCCTTTTACCATAGTGCAATGTTTAGAGAAGAAATTTCAGAATCAAAAGAGGCTGATAAATATTTTTTAAAAATTTCTGATTATACTGTATTCATCTGAATTAAGGGAAAAATTTTAGCCTTGGAACATAATAATAGATTCAAGACAACTGAAATGAGGTTGCATGCTTTTTCCAGTGTTAAACTCTTAAAACTTTTACCTGCATCTTTATTGCAACTGTGAATGGATGTACTACTATAATATAAGTCATGCATTTAGTAGATTTGGTGTTTGAGGCAGGCTTCAACACTGTGGGTTTTAGAAGAGGGTATGTCTTTGCTTATAGCTAATTCTAGGATTCTTTCATAATGGATTGATCACTTTTCTATGCTTACTTACTCATGACTTAAAATATTAGCAACGTAGAGTTACAGTTATTGTTATTGCGGGTTCATTTTTACCTGTCATTTTGTCTTCAATTCCTTTCTTACTAATTTACTTGTTATTTTGTAGAGTCACTGGCTAAAGAGTAGACATAACAGACCCAGTTTCTTTACTTGGTTATGAGCACATGTGACACCATGGGAGTTAGGCCAATGAAAACTACCAAAACACAAAATGAAGCACATGCCACACATAGCCAGGTCCTCTTCTAATCAAACCATGAAATTAAAAATATCTGTGAGAATCTCCTTTCAAGCATCATTAACAGAGGGTTCTTATTTGAAGACTTCCATCTACCAGCTTCATGATAAGCCAAGGATTCTGTCATATAAGACACAGTAAGTCCTATGCAAGTTAGAGTCTGAACACAGAAACGACACAGAGTAGGAATTTAACAAATGTTTCTTTGAATGAATGGATAATTCTTTTACTGTTCTGTAGTGAAAGAAATAAAAAAAAAATTCTTATGGTTTGATCAAAGAAGCCATACATTATTCTGAATCTCTTAATTAGGTTTAAATTTCTTGGGCCATTAATTCTGACAGGTTATATGGAAGGAACAAAACCCCAGTGTTGTCAGTTAGGAGCTGAAAAGATCTGAGTACTGGCTGGTCACAGCTGATCCACTCTCAGGGGATGGGCTTCATATGTTTTGAGTCTGATGGCTACACCTGGTTTGCCCTTGGTTCTTCTAATAGTCACCTCGGGCATAGGGAACCTCAAAGATTTCTTGACCCTGAGTTCCAGGGCCTAACTGGCATCTTTAGGCCAATTGGCATCTTTGTCCTTCCCTGCAATTAACATTTTCCATGACCTCACTGCAGACAAAACATGTCAATTGCTGTCACTTAGATCTGGGTGGCAGAAACAGATTCCATCATCACTTTCCACTGGGTCAGTAAAGAAATGACAAAGAGGTGGAGGGAAGAAGACTTTCAGCAGTGTGAGTCAGCCAGTCTCAATCGAAAGGCCTATTTATTCTATTTTAAGCAACTAGAGGAAGAAGATAATCAACATGGTAAGCCAATCGAAGGTGCTGACTGGCTCTCTTCATTCTGTGGATGCCTCCAGAAAGGAGGGAAAGTACTGAAGATATTAAGTGCAATCTCTAAGTGAATTCATAAACAAATCATTTATCTAGCTATCTACTTATTAGGGGCCATAGATAAATGACTTTGTAGTCTCATCAGCATTTATTTGCATATCTACGGGTTTATAATTGCAGCTCTTACAGCATACAATTAACACATCCTGACCCTTGGTGATTTCTCTTTTCTGTGAACTCCATTAGCACTTGCTATTTGTTCTGCTTTCTTTGCATATTTAATTGCTAATTCACAATGCTGGTGTATTGGAGAGAGATAACGCTTCATCTACACCCTACTCTTAAAAAAGCTATCTTACCTGCAACTACTCCTCCCTAGTTGCTCCACTTGTCTCTAACCCAACTCAGACCCCTTAAACCATTGGACCAGGATTGGGCTCTTCACCTTGCAACCATGGTCTAATACTGTGGAGTCCATAAGAAAAAGAAAACAAGACTAGGCCGATTGTATTCTCCTTTGGAATATGAATAATATGACTAAAGGGGAAGAAAAATAAGTCATCAGTTGGTAATATAAGAAAAATATACAAGCACATAGAGGGCACTGCAAATATATTCACTAATTACAAAGCACAAGAGTGAGGCCCTATCAAACTTTGTTTTTAAAATACTCAGAGGTTCCTTGGAATCTAGAATAAGTCTTGGTTCATTCTTTAAGGGGGCCTATTAGGGCTCATGTTATTTAATTTCCATAATGATTCCTGTATAATACAGGTTGTATAATGAAAATTAACTACCAACTTCCCACCCTAATCCTTAGATCACAGACATCTTGCTTTCTCAATTAAGAATGAATATAAAACAGATACTTCATTTGTTTATTTTACATTCCTTTCAGATTACCAAAACTAGACTATGCCACTTAAAGAAACCGACAAAACCTTGGACCTATGTAATTCTGTGGTACCTGAGAGCAGTATAAGACTGATTCCATCTTTTAAGTTTTGATATTTAGTTCATTATTATTTTGCATTGATTTTATTTTTTAAAATATTACTACCTTTATTCTTGAGGTTTTGCATCCAACTTAAGTGACTCACCTAGTCCCAACCATGTACCAAACACAATAAAGTATAAGACAGTGTTACTGATGACTCTGATTTCAAATACTCTTCATCTGTGTAGCACCTGAAGGTACAAGATCAAAGGGATATGATTCCTTTCTCTTAGAGGTAACAGTAAGATTGACTCTTACTTTATTGAGTTTTCTAACTTCCCAGCAAAACCCTCAAGCTGTCTTGGGCAGGAACCTGACCTTATTGTACTGTCATATTTTGTTTCCAGAGCTTTCTTTCTCCCTCTAGAGTATTAACTCCTAGAGAATCAGGACCCAATCTCATTTGATCCTGGTTTCCCCTTGCTTCCCCGGATGCCAGAATGCATGAATAAAGCATTGTCATAGAAAATAAGAAGAGCTGCGACAAGAAAATGTGACCAGTACTTTTTATTCTCTCTTCCTGAGTTAGAGCTAAAAGGAAGAGTTGAACATTATAGTAGAAAAGACTGGGGTTATACATTTGTATGTCCATCAGACTGCTGTGGGTAAATCTGTAGAGCACTCAGATTCTCCAGATCTCATCCTGTTGTTGCCTCCCTTGGTTGCTCCAATGGGACAGGAACTTCCAATGCCATACTGTTGCTGAAAGTTCAGTCCTGTCCCAATGCCAATCCAATAACAAGGACATGATTTTGAGAAAAAAGAAAAAGAAGGTTTATTGTTTTGCTAGCAAAGGAGAAATACAGGGGACTCCTGTCCCAAAGGCTGTGATTCTGCCCATCGGCAGGAACAGGGGGCTTTTATAGAGGTGATTCAAATGCTCCATTTCACGTGATCTCTGTTGAAGTTATAATTCACTTGTTAGTTTGGGAGATAGTCATTTCTGAGATCTTCTGGTACCATCCCCAAAGTCCGGATTACTTGTTCCTACGGTGGTGTGTACTTAAGGACAGATAACTCTGACTAAGATGGGGAAGAAACGTAATCTTGTTTCTCCTCAGATTAGGGAATGGGGGAGATTGTGGGGGATCAGGGAGAGAGGAAGAGAAAGTAATATATTCAATTAAAAAATCAGTTGCAGTAGCAGAGCTGCAAGGGCTATATTCAAAGCATAAAATGGATCACTGTTACAATGCCTTGATTAGAAAAACCCCGCCAAACCTCATCAATGATGGCATCTGGGATGGCAAGCACTCAGGTAACTAAGCATCTAGCATATTGCCTGACATAATTTGAGGGAAATTTTTTTTTAACCTTCAAAGGATGCCTCAGGCTCCTATTTACAAATAATAAACAATACACTGTTTATTGGGCTAATGATTTGTAGCAGTAAGTATAAGAGGATTGAATTTCAGGTCAGGGCTAATAGGTCTTAAGGACTGTTTTGGAAAGCTTTAAAATTAATTAGGGGGTAGGAGAGAATCAAGGCTCAAGTTGTTAACTTTGCGTCTCAATATGTGAAATGACATTTTAATAATAATGATTAAAGAGAAGCTGATTTCTCTCATACAGAATTTTAAGTAGAAAGTATTAGTCACTTGCTGAAGAAGCTATAAGGGTCTTCAAGTATGACATAAAGAGATCAGGGGGAGGGACCAGTCTAGACAATTTGTAAGAACCCATTCATTCCCCCATTGATTTGGGTCCCCAAGGACTTCTAATGGGACTCTTGGAGTTGATGTGCCTATTTGTACCAGATTTAATTTAACTTTTCTAAAACTTCCTCTTTGATAGAGCTATATCAGAAATCTGTAATGACAACAGGAAAGTTATAAACTGTAAATTTATACCAAGAGGTGAATTATGAAGCAGCATGGTGAACGCAAAGAAACAGCACTAGATTTGGGTTCTGGATCTTCCAAATTCAACTTCGTATGACATTTTTCTATTTTTTAACTTCTCTGACCCTATGTGCTCTCATCTGGAAATTGGGAATAGTAATAATCAAGTGAAGACAGTTGTGAGAAATAGGGAGAAAGTGCATAAAGCACCTATCTCAGGGCATGGTGCTCATGGGGAGAGAGCTCATCAAATGGTAGAGATTGAATATCACTGTCAAGCACTCAAGCTCTCAGGTTTGCATAGTCCTGAGAACGTTGCTTGCTTCTATGTGAATACATAGGAACTACTCTGCACCCACTCACTCAGAATCAGGCAGTACACACAATATCTTTTATGTAATGTAAATTCTCTACAGAAGGATGAACAAAGGAAGTAACCATCAGTGGCTTTTATCACAGAAGGCCTGCATAATGGTGTCTTCTAAAGACTTATTTGCTCCTGACATTGAAAAGGCAACTGATCCTCTGTCATTGTCCTGCAGGTCAATGCCCACTTCCTAAACTTCTCAATGATTTTCAATGCCCCTAACAATTTATCAGCCCAACTCTAACCCCTGATTTGTGCCTGCATCTTTTTGACTCCCTTTTGCTATGGTTTGCAGCTGTAGTATTATTTCATATTGTTGAACCTTAAGTAATTTGTTATTAATAATAGTTTCTGTACCATAATCTGCAAATATTTTTTTTAAAAATAGAAAAAGGGATTGTTTCACCATTTTCTCTATGTAAACACCACTCTCTGTATCTTACTATGTTTGTTCATTGAGGAGAGAAAGGGTAGACTCAGCTGCACCATTTAAAGTCATTTTGAAAGTTTTGAATTATAAAGATGCTTTATTTCTTCATAAGAATGAATGGGTTTCAACAAAATTGGACCCTCTCCAGGCAGCAGGTTATAAAGGGGTCCTGAAGTTTTTGGTTGGAATAAGAAGTTGAAAATCAGTGACCTTGACAATGGTGAGAGTAAGAAAGAGGAGAGGGATCACTGCACCTTTGCACTGGGTGAATGTATCTAGCTATAGTAGAATTTGGGGGTTTTTCTGAGACACATTCAAAGGGCCGAGGATAGCTCGGTGGTGGAACACTTGCCTAGCATGTATGAGGCCCCGGGTTTAATTCTCAGTACTAGAAAAAAAGTCTTCTACTCTGAAAGATTCAAACAGATATTACTGCAGACACATAGGGTCAGTATTATGGCCTCACTAAGGATTTGGAGATGTGGATGTGAACTATTTGAGAAAGGTTCAATATGTGCTATATTGGCATTTAAACTTATATTTAAGCAAAAACTGCTATTAAAGATTTCGTTTTTTCTTTTTAATTGAACTCAGGATAAAATATAAAGCTACAAAAAAGGTTAATAGTTACTTAGAATCTTGATGGAAAAGAAAATTCTAAGCATAAACGAAAGTAATCACATAAAAGATGACAGGTTGGACTACATAAAAACTTAAAGCTGCTGAAGTAAAAAGATAAAATGAAACATCAAGAACTCATAACTAAGCAATAAGCTGGGAAACCATCTGTTCAAATATATTTATCAATATTTTAAAAATGTTCCTGCAACTCAATAAGAAAGACAACAACATTTCAACATTTCAATAAAAAATAGACAAAGGCCATTAACATCTGATCACAAAAGAGAAAACGCAAATAGCAAGTAAATACACACATATAAATGTTCAGCCTCAATAGGAATAAAAACAATGCAAATTAAATTACATACCCTCTTTGTCTGTTTAGGAATAATAAAGAATCTTAAATCGCAATAAAAGATCAAATAAATCACACGTTGGTTGTGGTACGGTGAAACAGATAGTCTTATCACTGGTGTTATGAGATATAAAACCCCTTTACAGCATTTTGAGAAAGCAATTGGCAATATATTTCAGGAGTTTTAGAAGTAATTCTGCTTTTTGTTCCAGCAATTCTACTTCTAGTATGCTATCCTAAGAAGAAAATAAAAAATGTGCTCAGAGGTTTCTTTACAGACAAAGTCATTGTGGTTTGTCATAAGAGCAAAACAAAGTAAAACAAACAAAAAACAAACAAACCAAAAGGAAACAATCACATGTCCACCCAGGGAATGAAAGAACATAAGATATATCCACAGCATGGCTGATTGTTTAACTATTAATATTCATGACAATTTTTAATGATATAGAAAAGTGATTTATTTTAGAGTTCAATAGAATAGAAAATTATATAGAAAGCCTGGGGGTCAGTGGGAGGTGAAAGAACCCAATTCACTTACCATTTGGGAGAGAGAACAAACTAAGGAGATACAAAGTATCATGAAACCAAAAGTATCATGGTAGGGAGTAGGAATTCCAGAGTAAGACTGAGATGGGTTGAAAGTGGAAGTTATTAGCAAGTATAAAGTTAAAAATCTGAAAATATGCCCCACCTAAAGGTTTGCTAAAGGTTTGAGTAGGAGACAAAGTTAAAAATTTAGTCAGGTCTTGAGTACAGTTCTACTATTTACACTTGATGGGCCTTGGAGGTCAATGTTTCTCATACTAGATGTAATGAAAAGAGTTCAGTCACTTTAATTGTTCATGTACACATTCATTATTAATTCCACAAATACTTACCAAACACCTACTCTGTGCCAGGCCCAGAGAGATACATGTGCTAGGCATATAGTAGTGATTATGACAAAATGGTTCTTCTGTTCATTGAGTAAACATTTTGTTTGTAAGGAAATCTAGTCGTAAGAACAGAGACTTACTGAAGCTACTTCATAAGGACCCATGAACCCTATGGACTCAGAAAAAGCTGTAGTTAGAGATTAACAGTGTTAAAACCTAATGAAGTGGATCTTTACTCTAGAACTTTCCCATCAAGGTAACACCTTGTTTCTTTTTGCTACTTCTTTGTCTTCTCTAACCTATTCTTGGTCCTGTTGGCAACTATATCTCCTATTTAAAAAGGCACTAGAGAATAGAGAAAAGAAAGCAAAATAAGTCTGACCATCTAAATGTCCTGGTCCCATCACTGACAAGTCATGTGATTTTTACCTCTATGCCTCAGTTTCCTTCACCATGAGTGGGAATAATGCCTACTTTTTAGGGTCTTATGCTTATTCAATGAAATGATACATGAATAATATTTAGTACGATAAATTTCCTATTCCCCACAGGTATTCAAACAGGTAAGCTGGCAGTAAGCCATCAGGTTAAACATCCATCTCTCATCCTTTTTGAGATGTGAATTCATAAAGGAATAATTTCCATTGACGATGACAAAACCATGTTTCTGGTTGTGTCTAGGCTGACAGGCAGCCAATTAAAATATAGAATGCCTCAGTAAATTTAGATCTCAGATAAACAAGTAATATTTTTTTTAGTATAAATATGTTAGTATCACATGGGACATATTTATACTAAAATCTATTCCTTGTTTATCATTTTTACATCCAAATTAAACTGAAATCCTCATTTTACCTGGTAAGTGGTCATACCTCCACCTTGCAGTTTCCCTTATATTGTAGTGCACGCTCTCCTGTGTATAGGCTCACTCTGTGGTATATTTTACTTGTTAGCTCTGGTTTTCCTTTTGATTTTCTTTTAAATCAGCAAATGTGCTTAATTTATTTTCTCCTCAGTGTCCAACACAACAGTCCAACTTAAGTCATGCCCATTTTCATTTCTATACCCAAATCTATGCATATGTATACAGATAAATATTTTTTCAATTTTTAAAAAATTTTGATTCATTGTACACAAATGGGGTACAACTTTTATTTCTCTGGTTGTACACGAAGTAGAGTCATACCATTGCATAATCATACATGTACATAGGGTAATGATGTTTGTCTCATTCTATTATCTTTCCTTCCCTCTGCCTCCTCCCCATCTGTCATTTCCCTCTACAAAATCCATCCTTCTTCCATTGTTTCCTTACCTCCTCCCCCTGCCCCCCATTATGTAGCATCACCCACTTATCAGAGAAATCATTTGGTCTTTGGCTTTTTGGAATTGTCTAATTTCACTTCACACGATATTCTCCAACTCCATTCATTTACCTGCAAATGCCATAATTTTATTCTTCTTTATGACTGAGTAATATTCCATTTTATATATACCACAGTTTCTTTATCCATTCATCAACTGAAGGGCATCTAGGTTGGTTCCACAACCTGGCTATTGTGAATTGAGCAGCTATGAACATTGATGTGGCTGTATCTCTGTAGTATGCTGATTTTAAGTCCTTTGGGTATAGGCCAAGGAGTGGGATAGCTGGGTAAAATGGTGGTTCCATTCTGAGTTTTCTAAGGAATCTCCACACTGCTTTCCAGAGTGGCTGCACCAATTTGCAATCCCACCAGCAATGTGTTTTAAAATAAAAGTTGATCATATCACATGTTTTTATACCAATGCTTTTACCTTTAAATTTTACACTGCATATTAGACATCTTTCTAAGTCAGGACACACAGTACCATCTACCCTTTCCACACACTGGTAGTGTTGGTATAAACTCCTCAATCTACAACTCAGAAATCCTACTTCCAAGAATTTGCCCCACAAAACTGAGAATAATAGGTGCCCACAGAATTGTTATTACCACAGTGTTTGTAGAAACAAAACACAGAAAAGCAATGTTTGTTAGTGTTGGTCAGACAGGTAGGCACTAAAAACCTGGTTATAATGACACTGAAAAATCTCTACAACATAACAAGTAAAAAGCAGATTCAAAGAGTATACATTCAGTTTCATCCAGTTTTGTTTTATTTTTATTGTTTTTCTTCTTTTTTTATTGGTTCCTTTTAGTTATAAATCCAGTTTTTATGACTAGACAAAATGTAAAGTATGATCCCAATTCTATTTAGAAGATGGTGAGAAATAAGGAGTCTAGAAGCATACACTAGACAATTGGTTGATATAATTTCTATATGATACGTCTACATAAAGTATTATTTTCTCTATTTTAAAGGATGTAAAATTATTCATCATATAAGTAGATGGATAAGAAGTCATAAATCTGCATGTGTAGCATGATATCAATTTTATAAGAAGCATATCTATATCTGTATGGAAACAGAAAAGTCACCAAAATGTTAATAGAGCTTCATCTGAGCAGTGAGATTATGGGTAATTTTGATTAATTATATTTTCCTAATTTTTAAGTTTTTAAAGAACATTTTTAATGTAATAAGATGTAGATCTTAAATATTCTCCCTACCAAAAGATAACATGGTAAATATGTGAGGTAATGGATGCATTAACTAGTTTGATGGAGGTAACTATTTCACAATGTATATGTATATCAAAACATCACATCGTATACATTAAACATATACAATTTTTATGTTAATTGTACCTCAATAAAGCTGGAAAACATACGTGTGTGTATATACACACATACAGTTTGTACTCCAGAAGGATTTGTTGGGTGCTGTGGAATTCAGCTCCAAAGGTACACACATTCTCAAACAACCCACACATAGAAAATAGAAGTTTTTCCACCGCAGAACTTATTTCCCTTAATCATGAGCAACTGTTATTTCTGTGTGGTAGATAGGTACTAAAAAGGTATTCTAAGAGTGGTGAAAGGAACATTATGAATAATTGGTTATGAGTAACAGGATGGCTTAGCTGGTAATACCATATTTGCTATTTATATCTGTCAGAGTCACAAATGTCTTTGGTTATGCAAATATATTCAGTTACTCAGAAGATTCCAGTTCAAGTTAGTCTACTTCAGGGGAATTATGTACTAACCAAAAGCCCTTTTACAGAAATGAGGGCACAATTAAAAAAAAATTTACAGCAGCCACAGTCTTTTCTACTAATGTATCTACTCATTCATTTGGCACCTATTTATTGTTCTTGGAAAAGATACAGGGTGCCTATGAATGCAGCGGCAAGAGCTTGGTCTTTCCGGCTGTAAGACCTGGGGTTCAATTCTGTTCTGTCAGTTACTTATCTGTGTCACTCTGGGGAAGTTTTTCATATTGGCTAAATCATGGCTGTCTTATCTGGAAAATGACTTCATAAGCTCTACCTTGAAGGACGGCTGCAAGATTAAATGAGATAAAATATGCAAAGTCTTAACAAATCACCTGCCATATGGTAGGTGCTCAGGAAATAACTATTTTTATGTACCAGATACTAATCTAGGGAATGTGGAAGATAAAAATCTGATCGCAACATAAATTCTTCCCTCAAGCATCACTTCATGTTGGAGAGGATGTGTGCCTGTATTTAATAAAGTTAAAAATGGTTCAGGGTGATGGGAAGGAAAGAGACTCTCCACACTTCTTAGACTTTTCTCCGCATCAGTTCCCTAACTTCTTCCCCCTCTCTACAGTTCTCTTGTTCATGCTCTTTTAAATAAGAGATGTCTCCTTGTATACTGTTGGCCAACACATTACAAGCAGATTGAGTAAGAGCACAAGCTTCACTGCGGGACAGGAGAATGGTAGCAAAGTCAAAAGGATGCACGGCAGGACTACTGGTCTTTCTTAGGGGTCCAGGGAAAACTACTTTATTGGAGATTCTGACTAGATCAGGACAACCAATGTAAGTCAAAGGTGCCAGTAAGTGAACTACTGGAATAAGGACACTGGAACAGCGAAACTGGATGGAGGAGATTTTCTTATAAGACTAACATTAGAACCAAACCTCCCATCTACTGTACCTAACGGATTGAGAATGCATTTAACAGAAAACATTTGTGAATTATATACTCCAGTCAGTTAAGGTAGATACCAGACAATAGAAAGTGCTTGGAGGTCATAACACACACACACACACACACACACACACACACACACACACACACACACACACACATATGCACATAGCGAAAGGTAATGGTAAAACATTAGTGATCCAGTGAGATTCAGAGATCCAGTTCAGGTTATCTCAGCGCAGCAGGGTAGAATACAGAGTTTAAATTCACCTCATAATCTTCTCTTCTATTTCCTCATAAAATATTCTGTGAAATGTATATGACTTGCCTGCACTGTGGAAGTTTTTTAGTGAGGTAGTGGGGGAAAGTGGTTGGATACAAGGTTATTGCAATAACATAGAAACCCCACATCTCTCAGTTAGTATTTGATTATTTACATCATGATCTTTAATCTTCAGAGGAAAAAAGTTTTCACAGTGAACTCTATCAATAATTTCTGCACAATGATATTAAGATAAGGTGGCACAGATGAGGGAGAGGTCAAACTGTGACTTGAGTACAGGTCTCTTTGATTCCAATGCTCACTATGCAATACTTCATTGGAGCAAACTAAGTGGGGGAGATGTAAAGCAAAATAGGAATTGCCAACAGGGAATGTGGTAGTTGTGTGCATTGTTGAATCTCTCATTTTCAAGGCATCTGGATCCCTGGGCTCTCATAAGGGCTATATAGTTATATATAACAGATCCAAAGCAGCTAGGTGGTAGCCACATATGGAGAAGAAAGTTGGGTTAGAATCCTCCATCCCTCTCCCCACAGCCTCCATTTTGCTGCCCTTGGTATGTCTGGTAGGTCCATGCGATAACTCTCCTATGCACTTAGCCACAGAGTCATCTGAGTCTCAGTTGATAGCTGTGTGTTTAAAGAAATAAAAGTACCTAAGATTCCTTTATAAAAAATTGTTTTGAGGGGAAATGCAGTGGAGCTAGGTACTTAAGATGCCCTTTCTCAAGCAATGAAAACAGGGAAGGGGAACAGGATAATTTATTGAGATTACTATGTGAATTGAATTTGCTTTTTTCCCCCTCAAGTTTAAAGCAAACAACAAGATCTTTGCATTGATCTCTTGCTTTGTTGGAGATTTGTGATGCAGGAGAGAAAGTAGAATTTCCCCCAAGACTTTTCTCTTCCAAGTTTTTATTCTTCAAAAATTTAAGTCCCTAAAGGATTAATGCTCAGAGAGAACCTGAGAGGAGAGGCAAAAAGGATAGATCCTATCTTTTAATATATAATTTGATTTAAAGAAAACAATGTTTTATTTTTAAAAATATGTATTTATAGAGTAAACTGCATAGTGCTACTGCTGTTTTTAAATAGCTAGCAATTTGAATTACAAAACTTGAACACCACTGGATGAATTCTGTTTTTCATAACTGTTGCTCAGGAGCAATATTAACCACTAATACTGTCTTTGGTTTAGTCATCCACTGTCTGTGAAAATTTATCCTACAAGAGAAATACCTGTTTTCTGCTAATGTGCTACTTCTTCTTTTACTTTTGGTAATATGATGTTCTAAAGTCAATGAAGTAGTAAACTTCAGACCATGGTTGCCAAACCTAGCCTCATATATCAGAATCATCTGTGGAGGATTTTTTTTCTTCTATATCTAATGCTAGTGTCCCAGCTCCCACCTCAGACATCCAGATTTGATAGATCTGCTTGCCTAGGGAGACTGTGTTTAAAAAGGTTTCGTATGTGCCTGTTTAGTGTCTGAGTTGAGAACTATAAATTTAGATAATAAACCTGTTCTTTTTGAGGAAGGTGTGAAATAGTCAATTTTTTTTTTTTGTTGCAGTAACTCTTTCCATACTATAGAATACAAATAATTGCACTAAATTTTTTGACTTGAAAATATTCAGCTGATAAATGTTAATATTTGTAAATATTAATTTTCTTTTAAAAGGAAAGGTATAAAATAGCATCTTTCACTGTTTCATCAGTGATTATATACTGTGTGTCTTTTCTTCTCTCCATGTGTGTATTTATATATGTATTCTCTAACTGCAGAAGTCAGTCATTCTGCATTCTGGGGATGGTTCTACTTTGCTTTCACCAGGTAGATCACATTTTCACCATTAGCTCTATACTTAGCTGCAACTACTATATAGCTCTCCTGAATTTGTTTTCACAAATTTATTTATCTATTATTTTTGATTAGCAAATAATGGGTTTCATTTCAGCATATTCATATGTGAATATAAAATTCTTCGGTCATTTCTACCCCTCAATAATCCCCCTTACCATTTTCTACCCTCTACTTCTAATCTCCTTTCTCTTCTCTAAGTCACCCTTCTACTTTCATATCATTTCCATTTGTTTTCTAGATTCCCCATGAGAGAAAACATATGAAACTATCTTTCTGAGTCTGACTTATTTCACTTAATATGATGATCTCTAGTTCCATCATTTTCTTACAAATGACATAGTTTTGCCCATCAACTGTTGATGGGCAGCTAGAATGATTCTATACCTTGGCTATTATGAATTATGCTGAAATAAACATGGACATGCAGGTATCTTATACTGCACCAATTTTAATTCCTTTGGTTATAGAGCAAGGAGAGGTACAGTTGGGTCATATAGTAGTTCTATTATTCATACTGATTTATACAGTAGCTATAGTAATTTATGTTCTCACTAAAGGTATAGTGGTTCCTTCCCCCCATCCTTTGCCAGCATTTATTGTTATTTGTATTCTTGATGATTGCCTTTCTGATTGGGGTGAGATAGAAACTCAGTGTAGTTTTAATTTGCATTTCCCTTATGGCTAGAGATGCTGAACAGTTTTTTTTCATACATTTATTGGAATTTGTGTTTCTTTTGAAAAGTATCTGATTGGTTCATTTACCCATTTGTTGATAGGGGTTTTCAGTGTTGACTTTTTTGAGTTCTTTATAGCTGGCAAAGATATCCTCCCATTCTGCAAATTGTTTCTTTACTCAGTTGTTTCTCTTACTTTGTTCTCACAAATTTAAATTAAGCACAAGCTCATTCGAGCTACTCTCAGCATTATATGGTTTTGAATATATGTAAAATATTGTCCAAACATGGCCACACATGGCCTAATCTAATAGTATGCAATGAATTAATACTTCTACTCTTGGAAATTGGAAAGCACCATTACATACAGATGTGTTGATATGCATGAACTTAATTTCTATGCTTTGCATGAAGATATTCAAAATAAACTCTGCATTTATTTAAAAATGTTATGATGTCTGCATAATACACCTACATATTTGGGGAAGGCATGTATTTGTGCTTGCTTAACATTCTAGAAGTTTAATTTTATAGTTTTGTAAATGAAAACCAATTTACTTCATACATAGAATTTTATTTTTATATAACTGATAATTAGGCCTAGTTTTCAATAGATTCTTCAGAATTAGTATCAATATACATTTTAAAAAGACATTGAAATGTCACTAAGTCTATATAAAGTCACAAAACCTAAAGTCAAAGGTATAGTATAAATCTGTGTTTTTTTTAGGCCAGCTGGAAACTCAGTTCCCCTGCACCCACTTTTTGACCTTACGCTTCCACCCCCAACCAACTTTGCTATCATCACAGCTGCAGTCAGTAAGGATCACCAGTGTGTGTTATTACTAGTAAAGGCTAATAATAATAATGAGAAGAATGGCTACACTCAATCTAGCTCATTTTGAGACAGATCCGTTTACATGGATTAACTCATTTAATCCTAATACTAACTCATGGTATTGGTATGCATGGGGAAGCTGAGGCACAGAGAAGTTATATAACTCATTTCAGTGCAAATAGCTAGTAAGTAGTGAATCCAAAGGATATTTTTACTTAACCCTAAAATCTATGCTCTTAACCAAGATGCTCTTCTGTTTCTAGATTCCAGGTTCTAAATTTACCACTTACTTTCTAATTGTTGTAGGGGAAATCATACACTGTATGCCATCTTGGATTCCCCATCTATAAAACAGACATAACATTTCTCTCTCCATTGTATGGTGTCATAGGAATTAAAATGAGAAATAGAAAAGTATCTATCTGTGCAGTACTAGATAGCAAAAAGGGGTTATTAATACTATTAAAAATTCAGAGCCAGGGCTCACATAATTGACTTTGAAATCTTCAGCTGTTTCATTTTGCCTTCATCTCCTGTCCAAAGATGGTAAATGAGATTTTTAAAAGATGAGAGCAAAACAAGACATAAAACAAAATATCAGGCTCCAATGGATCAGTTGACAACATTTCTATTAGGGAGCAGTCTACATAAGAAAAAACTCACATAGTTGCACTTCAAGGTCAACCCAATTTAAAAAAAAAAATCTGAGAGTTGATATTTAAATGTTGACACACAGAGAAATACATTCACAGCTACTGTTAAGTTCTTTCAGTAAAATGTTCATTAAAGCAGCCATAGGAGGTCTTGTGTAAAAGCCAGAGTGGTGATCATTCTGGAATGACCCTGACTTGGCACTGCGCCAAAGCTGCTTGCTTCCCCTGACCAGGTTCAAGGGTTTTCAGGAGGAGGCAACCACAGAGAACTTAAGTTACACCTTTCTGGATTAAACAACAACAACAAAACTTGTAGAATAGAGAAAATTTTTTAAAATTTAAAGTTAACAATGCTACCTGAGTGATACACGGAAAAGAGTCAGACTCTGGAGTCAGTTTGAACTTTAATTCTGCTAGGTACCAAGTACATGACCTTTAAATCATGGTTAAGGATGTGGTTTATGGAGCCTGAGCAGCTGTGTTCAGACTCCAGCTTTGCTAACTACTGGTTACGTGGGCAGGTACTTAACAGTTCTCTGCCTCAGCTTTTCATCTGTAAAAATCTGTACAATGTGGATAAAAATAGGATTTATCTCATAGGTTGATAAACAGTTAATGAGTTTCTATATAAAGACTGTCTAATACATAGTAACACTACATAAGTACTTATCATTATTGTTATTAAAATCTTGCTTCTGCTTCCTCAGGCAAAAATGGAAATAACAATATTTACCTTAAAGACTAAATGAGATATTTTGTGAAAAATGCTTAGCATAGATTGCACATAGTGGAAATTCAACAAATAATAACAATTATTAACATTAGCTCAAAATGTGTTTTCACATTTTTTTCTAATACTGTTGCCCACATGTTCTCAATGTTGACAAGGAATAGTTTAGAAGACAGAATAAAACATTCTTTTTCTTTAATGGGTTGAAAAACACTTTCAAATCAAGTAAGCCAAGACTGCAGACTAAATGTGCTAATATATGAAAAATCAGGCATCAAATGAGTATCACAAAATATTGTCCTCCTTCTCTGTGTTATTTAAGATTTAAGAAATATATTGTTTGTGATAATTCCACAAATGGGTTTTAGACCTAATGATCTATCCCCCATTCTCTCCACCTTTCCCTCTTCTTGGATAAATGTCTTTTTAAATTATCAATAATAAAAGATAAATATTGTTTCCCCTATAAGGAAAGGAGGAAGCACTTTAACAAATGTTGAGTAGCAATTACTTGCTTTCCTTATTGTATCTCTATTCTTTTCAACATCATCCTATGAGCTATTATTTTCTTTCATTACAGATGAAACAGCAGAAGGATTATACAGCCTGAGATCATACAGTCATTTGCTGCGGTCTTTTAAGTTTTACCAAATTTCAAGAATAGAGCATAGTATTACTAACTAAAGTCACCAAACTGTACATTAGATCTGTAGCACTTTTTGATACCATATAAATGAACTTATACCTGTTGACCAACATCTCCCCATTTCCCCATTGACTGCAGAGCTTCAGTCCACCCAGTTCCCAAAGTCATGCTGCCTCCTTCTATTAATCTTGCTTCCTCCAAAGAAGTAAACATCTGACTGGAAACTCTGGAAGTAGAAGAAGCTACATAGGATTATGGATAGGACCTTTAATAATGGACCTTGAAGAAAAATCAAGGTATATTATCATGATTTTTATAAACTATAGAGACTACTCCCCAGATATCTGGCCTAATCTACTTATCTCTTATAATTCCATATGCCCAGTACATTGCACATGATGTCTAATCTCTTGTAGTTTTCATCATTTAATAGTTGAGTGAGTCTTGGCTTAGTTAGCATTACCTTGTATGTAACACAAAGGGGATAATTATAACTGCTCACTGGAATTATTATCCAAATTAAAATATAAAGACCTTATAGAATGTAAAGTATTATACAAATATTAGTTCTTATTAATATCATGATTCTTACAAATTCTACAAAGTATTTAAATAATATGTACACAAACTCAGGATATTCTGATCCTGAATAATGTTTGTGAAAAATACAAGTCTGTGGCTGGGGCCAGAGGAGAATGTAAAGAACCTCTAAGTATCCTTGTGTATGACTTGCACTGCAGACTCCCCTTTCCTCCTGGGCCCAGTTGAAACTGTCACAAGAAGTCAGTTTTACTGGCTAATTCTTATTGTTCTTTCTAATCTCAGTCACCCCTCTAAAAGACTACCCCTGATCCAATAGGCTGTTTAGACACCTTTTCCAAACTCCTGATAGTTTTTGGTATTGACCCCAATACAGAATGTATCACCTATACTATATTCTTGGTTTATTCATCTGATACTGTCTACTTCCCTGTCTCCCTGAGGATACCAAACACTGGGAAGTATTTGTTGAGTAAATCAAAAGATGGAAGATGAAATACTGTATGGATGGATGAAATGAAAGATTAATAAAATGAATGAATAGAAATGGAGAGAAAAGGAGAAAAATCAGAATTAAACACAAAAGAATTAAGTAAGAATTTAAATGAGATGGAATATTAAAAGTAGAAGACTATTTTCATATATGACTGATGGGAGGAAAAACTCAGTCAAAAAAATTCCATAAACCCATCTATCAGGAATACCAAGAGTTGTGCAAATGTTCATATAATTTCATTATAATCGGTACACAAATATGTACAGATTATTACATATATTCTAGGTACCTCCTCTGCTACAAGCATAGGGAATGGCAAGTGCAAACTTTCTAAAGAAAAGCATCCCTGCTGTGGTCAGGAAACAAGGAAGCTGAGCAGTAACAAAGGGAATGGTGGGCAAGGAAGGCAAAGTGGTCAGCTGGAGCCAGATCATGGTGTCTTATAAGGAAGGACTTTAGATTTTACAATCTGGCGACATGATCTGATTCACTATTTTAAAAAAGTAATGTATGGTGTGGCATGAGTGGCAAATTTAGAAACAAGAAAACTGTGGAAGACTATTGCAATAATCAAGTGACAAGTGATGTGACTTGGACTCCTGCGCTGGTAGTGGAGAAGCAAGCACTTGTGGATGTGTTGTAAAAGCCTACAGAATCTCCTGGTGGATTTGGAATGTGATGTGAAAGGAAAATGAGATGGACGGCTGACCCTGGGACTGTGACCTGAGCTAGTGGACAGAGGTCTCATTTAGTATGAAAGGGAGGAGAGGGCAACCCTCAATGGTTTGCTTCTGGACATATTAAATGCACTGATTAGGCACTGGGGTTCTGGGCATTCATCTCTAAGAAACATATAATTAAGAAACAGGATCGGATAGAACATACAAGAATTACCTTGAATAATAATAATAAAAAAACCTTAGAAAATCTAAATGATCAACAAAGCGAACACAGCTAAGTAAATTATGGTTCATCTATATATAATAGATCATTATATAGCTACTAAAATATGTTTGGAGACTAAGGATGTAAGAAAATTCTCAAGATATGTTACTAAGGTTTAAAAAAACAAAAGGCTCAACCCCACTGTAATAATTTGGTTCAAATATTATAAATAAGTGTGCAGATCTAGAAAAAACTCAAAGAAAATTCACCAAGTATTAGTGATGATTATCCTTCTTTGGTGGGGGTACTTATTTTGATTAATTTTTTGTTTATATTTTGTTCATTTTATAATTTTTCTACATATTATTTTATAATTAGGAAAATAATAAGATAAAAGCACAACATTGGAAAGAAACAATCAAAGAGGGTTTACAAGGTAGATTTATAGGTAGTAAAAAGAAAGAGATAAAGATTGAAATGGATGTCTGGGAAAAATATATGAAGGCAATATTTTAAAAATGTTTTTTACTCAGAAACAGTTTGTTCCATTATCTATATTAATGAAATTACCTAGAAGCAAAAAGTGAATGATATAACCCAAAACCTATGAAATTTTAAAGTCTATAATATAGTAAGAATGTAAGTCTTTGAAATGGAATGATTGCAGTCCCCGGTTTTCTCATATTTTGTTAGGGTAAACATTAATATTAATTGGAAATTAATAGCAATCTCACTCACAGCAGCTAATAATACAGAAGATGGCAAGAAGTCACTCAGGGATTACAATGTTGTCATAGATAATTGTCAAAGTACACATCTGCATGTGGACAATTAGAAAACAACTGTTTTCTTATCTTCTCTCAGTTTATTACTTTAGTGGTATACAGATGTGAAAGCAAACTCCTAGAGGAAGAGACTTTCTACTTTCCTTGAATCACAGTATATACCCTGTTTCAGTTCATGCCCACAAGGGCCAGAAATAAGCTGCATTTTGTATTATTGATAAGGGACAGGGTTTAACCAGGGGTTGATTGCTTCTATATTTGTCTCACCAAAATCCTTCACTGTCATCATGAATTCTTTTTTGTTTTGTTTTGTTTTGTTTTGCATCAGTCATTCTAGAAGGCCAAGGACAAATTCATTCTATTAGAAGTAATGTAGCATTGATTCAATAACTCACGTTTTAAATCTATTGCAACAATAGCTATAGATGTGCAATAACCATCTTCCATAAAATTATAGGCATAGTGTTGCATGTTTATATCTGGTTAATTCATGATACAGAATGATAAATATCTATAAAGACAATCTTAAAATTCCCATTACTGTTTCAATTTTGCTAACATTAAATTCATTTCCCTGACAGCAAACAACAGCTTAACCTATTTCCATTACATATTTGGATATCCCTCTTTAATTAAGATTTGACAACTTCCCCATTAACATACTCTCTCTACTTCTAACAGGCTAGCTCTATCAATTATGTTTCATGGCTTATGTAAGTAAACCTAAATGGTTATGTGGAACCATCATCAATAAAGAAAAACCTCCTTGAGGCTTTCACTTGATGGTCTATCCTCCATCTGTCTCACAATTTTGCACTACTCCTCCTTCCCATTATGATACTTTGCTTCAGAGGAGACTTTATACTACCAGGCTCCATATTAGAGAAATCAGGCACGCAGCACTCAGCAAAGCAGATAGCTCTGAGACATGTGTTTATGAATGCTTAATTTGGTTAAGTTTTATAATGAACTTTATAAAGACCATGAGGAGCCTGATGTCATGTTTTGCAGAATTTTTGAAAGGAAAATTTATGTGATGTTAGTTAACAAGAATTACTATGGAGAGTAAACTAAGGGCAAAATCAACAAATGATCTTCTTTAGCCAGAGATCAGTCTTATGGACTGGTTTATACCGTAATTGGTTCCACTGAATCCTAGATTAGATTTTCATTTCAGGTGGTACTAGATATGCACTGAGGTGATAGAAATAAAGAATTTCAATAAAATATTCAGACTATATGGCTTTCTGTAATAAAATGTTCTTATATGTTTTACACGATAAATTAGTTGAGAATTAGTATAATGTAGATTATAACATGTTTCAGCAGCTACATAATGTTTTTTACTACATTTCAATAAATAATTGGAAAATGTTGCCAAGAAGGTTTATTTGTGGAACTGTTCATCTTAAAGTCCTTGTTTTTAACAGTATTAATAATAGCTAATACTTTTCAAGTTCTGACTTGTCTCCAAGCACTTCACATGTATCAGCACAGTTTATTGTCACAATAAACCTATAAGTGTAAAGTATTATTCTGCTCCTTTTATAAATGAGAAAATTGAGGCAAAGGGCAGTTACACAACTTGTCCAAGATCAGCCTGTTAGAAAGTGGTCAAGGAGCAGGGTACCTCCAGGACCCAGGCACCCAATACTCTGCTTTCCTGATCAATTCTACACAGGACCAGTTGTTTGCTTAGGTTACCTGCAGCTCTTTTCCACTACACCTGGTTGAAAGTGTGTGGGAAAAGAGGTCTTTACTATGTAAGAAGGATTGTCCAGTTCATCCAAAAATGGTTTTAAATCACTAAGTATAACATAAAAAAGAGAGAGAGAGAGACTAGGAGATGACCACACTTTAGTGTGACAGAAAGTCTTGTGTGATTCTTTGAGAGCTTATTTCTCATGGACAGCATGAATCTTGTGCCATTATTAGGGGACTGTTTCTGTAAAACAAAATTGGTAATTAATAAACTCAGGGCTTCTGAAACTTGGGTACTCATATGTACCTTGGTGTTTATGGCATTTGCCAGGACCTATTTTCCATTAAGATCTTGGATAAAAGTAATTTAGTTGCTAATCAAAGCAGTTTTTCATTGAAAAAAAAGGAAAGATATTCTCCAAGCTTTTATGAGAAAACACAAAATTTTGTATATTTTCTGGACAGAAAGTTCCCCATGTTCTTCTCCTGAACCTAAAAAGAATAAATTCATTTTCCAGGACCTGAAGGTATTTGGGTAGAAACATTTGAGAAAGAGTGCCTCTAACCAGTTCTAATTCACTGTTCAGTTCAGTTCTAATTTTGGTGTTAAAGTTAAACACCAAAAAAAAAAAAAAAAAAAAAAAGGCAAATTCTTGAAAAAAAAAAACTGGAAAATATTTGTGTTGTTCCTGAAAGGTAACTTTATGGGTGATGAAGAACACAGCAGTTGTAAGCAGTACGATAGCCTGAGTAAAGCAGGCTGCTCTTCACCTAGGACATGGGCATGCTGTGCTGCTCAACACAGCTCAGACCCCTCCTCTGCTCTGTTCTCCCTCGGTTACGCCCCTCCCTGTTACAGCTGCCATAATTTCTTCCCTCATTTCTTCAGTGGCACTTCCATTTCTCCACACAGCAGCGAGAGTATTTTTTTTTTTTTAAATATAAATTAGATCATTTAATGTTCCTGGTTAGTACCCTTTAATGGATTCTCAGTACACTTAAGATTAAATCTATACTTCATCATTACCTACAAAATCCTATATCATTTGATTTCTGTCTCATTATCCAACTTAATTTTCTACATTTCTGTTAGCTATCTTTTTATAGCCAAGATGGGCTTCTCTATGTTCCTGGAACACATTACATTTATCCCTGCAACTCAGTGACTTGTCCTTACTATTCCTTCTTCTTGGAATGTTTATTTTCTCTGAACTTCACATCACCATTTTCTTCTTTTTATTCATGTCGACATTCAAATGCCAATTCCTCAGAGAGATACTCCCAGCATATCCTACCTCACGTTCTCTCTGCCTATCACAAGATCTTACTTTGTTTTCTATACAGCACTTAGGCTGTCCAAACTTAATGCATTTATCTACATATCACTTATTAAACATCCTTAAATGTAAATTCTGAGAGGACAGGGATCTTGTTTGTTCATCATTATGATTTGTTGTTAATAGCTGTGCTTGACACATAGTAGAAGTGAAGATCCATTTGAATAAATAAAGGAATGAGTCAATGAAAGAGAAAAGACAGCTTTACTATACATCGGATGGAGTCAGCTAGTGTTCTGTTTTTCAGGGAGATCAGAGTGGAGGTGAACTCTACCCTGATGGGATCATATCTACTAAGTAAACAATGTAGTCAAACTGGTGAGGATTGAGTTATAATTTGGAGTTGTCCTTGGAAGTTTCTATAGACAAGAAAACTTTATTAAGATTTTGTATTATGCTTTTGGATCAACCAAACTGTGTGAGGGAACACTATGTGGAGACAATCAGCAAGAATCCTGGCTATATTAAGTTTAGGGCTAGGTATCTAACACTGGTTTCTAAGATTGGGATTATGTCTCTTATCGCTGTATTTAGGTCCTGGTTTTCACAATGACCTTTACTACATTCAGAACTTGACAAATTAAGTGCCCGCATCTTGAAAGAGTAGTTTTACTTTTCATCCTCTTTTTGCTTTCCATTTCCATTTTAGTATTAATAGTTTGCATGGGTATCCTAAGACTATTTAGCCACATGGTGAGGAAGTGTGGCTTGCATTTTTTCTGAGCACCAGGGAAGAACTGGCCATGTAGAAGTAGAATCTACAGTTGTAGGTAATATATAAAGTGGATATTATTCACAGGTGAGTCTTGATTGATTCTGTTTTTTTTTTTTTTTTTTTGTAATTGTTACTTTCTTTTCCCAGACCAAAAGAATAACACAAGATATACAATAAACATCATTTCAGAGAAACAGAAAAGGACTGGACTCGGTGTTCAATGCAGGTACTAAATATGAATCTGTCACTGTTTATAAGTATGGGCCTAGGGAAAACTTACAAATCATTCTGGGCCTTGAGATCTTTGCCCATCAAATGGAAGAAGATTAGACTCCATGTTTATTTATGGTTCTTCCAACTCTGATAAGTCTACAGTTTCTGAGCCAAAAGCTACCTTGGCATTATTGTTTTCCAAAAGATAAAAACTAGGTATCAATATCACTAGGAATACTCATTTATAGGGACTTATTTGGGACCCTAAAAGATAATTTTCTTCAAGATTTTAAAATTTGTGTTTCCTTTCTCTATGTCAGTGGAAAAAACTAAACAATCTTAGTATACATCCATAACAAAAGCTCTGGGGATATAGCTCAGTGGTAGAACACTTGCCTGACATTCAAGGCCCTGGCTATGTTCCACCCCCAGTACCAAAAGGAAAAGATAAGTGACTGTAAGTCAGGGAAATAGAGAAATACTTAAAACAGACCAAGATATGAGTTAGTGCAATAAAAGATTTCCCATTTGATGTGATTTTCTGGAATGTTGGAAAGTTCTTGTTTCATAGAAATGTTTTTCTTCTGGCTCAGGTCCCATTATTAGAGATTCATTACTTGATTTATTATTTTAGTAAAATACAAAGTATACCTCAAACATAAGCTACTACATGACCTTAGGATAACAATAAATTTATGTAGCCTCTTGAAAATTGCAAAACATATTCACACATATTATCATATTAAAACCTTATAATTCCCTGAGGAAATGAGAAGATCTTTCCCAAATCTACAGATGAGAAAACCAAGACTTGAAGAGATTGATTTTTTCAGTGATGTAGGAAGTAAGAAGTAGAGATGGGTTGACAAACCCAGTTCTCCTTATCCACCATTTCTCCATGAAAAGAGGCTATATAAAATGGGGGGTGGGAATGTGAGGATGAGACCTTCAAAGACAGACCAAAATTCAAATTTTGATTCTATCTGTTGTATGATATGAGGCAATTTCTTAATCTCTTTAAGAATTTTTGTTATCAGTAAAAATCAAGAATAAGAACATCATATAGACAATATAGGATGATTTATATATATATACATAAATGCATGTATATATGTGTGTGTGTATACATATATATATATATATATATATATAGAGAGAGAGAGAGAGAGAGAGAGAGAGAGAAAGAGAGAGACTATTTGAACAAACTATTTCCCTAGTATAAATACCCTTCCTAATCTCTTAACTCTGACCAATACCTATATATTTCCAAGTTCAGACTTGAGTCATTTCTTCTTTAAAATTTCCTTTGATCCCATAGGCTTTTCCTGTACCTTCCATGTTAAATTCAAACTCATTTATAAATATTTCCTACATGCTTCTTGTGATGTTAGGGAACTCAACTATGGCTACATGAAAGCATTTCATAGAAGTAATCTAGTTTGTTTCTGTTAGTATTTCCCAGATTTTTAATTTTATCCAAAAGACCTATGACATTTATTTATTTATTTTTTAATTTAATGTTTTAAATTATTTTTTGATTCATTGTACATAATGGGGTACAACTTTCATTTCTCTGGTTGTACATGAAGTAGAGTCACGCTGTTTGTATAATCATACACGTACATAGGATAATGATGTTTGTCTCATTCTATTATCTTTCCTGCCCCCTGCCCCCACATCACCCCTCGCTTTCCTCTGTACAATCTATCCTTGCTCCATTTTTGCCTTACCCCATGTCTCCCTGCCCCCTGTCATATATCATGAACTACTTATCAGAGAAAACATTCGGCCTTTGGTTTTGGGGATTGGCTGATCTCACTTAGCATGATATTCTCCTACTCCATCCATTTACCTGCAAATGCCATAATATTATTCTTCTTTATGGATGAATAATATTCCATTGTGTGTATATACCACAGTTTCTTTATCCATTCATCTGTTGAAGGGCATCTAGGTTGGTTCCACAATCTAGCTATTGTGAATTGAGCTTCTATAAACATTAAAACTGAAAAGTTTTTTCTCAGCGTCACTGTAGTGTGCTGATTTTAAGTCTTTTGGTTATAGGCCAAGGAGTGGGATAGCTGGGTCAAATGGTGGTTCCATTCTGAGTTTTCTAAGGAATCTCTATACTGCTTTCCAGAGAGATTGCACCAATGTGCAATCCCACCAGCAGTGTATGAGTGTACCTTTTTCCCCACATCCTCGCCAAAACCTATTGTTGCTTGTATTGATAATAGCCATTCTAATTGGGGTGAGATGGAATCTTAGAGTAGTTTTCATTTGCATTTCTCTTATTACTAGAGATGTTGAACATTTTTCATATATCTGTTGATTGTTTGTAGATCTTCTTCTGTGAAGTGTATGCTCATTTCCTTAGTCCATTTATTGATTGGATTATTTATATTCTTGGTATAAAGTTTTTTGAGTTCTTTATAAATTCTGGAGATTAGTGCTCTATCTGAAGTGCATGTGGCAAAGATTTTTGTCTGCTCTGTAGGATCTCTCTTCACATTGTTGACTGTTTCCTCTGCTGAGAAAAAGCTTTTTAGTTTTAATCTATCCCATTTATTGATTCCTGCTTTTATTTCTTGTGCTTTGGGAATCTTGTTAAGCAAGTCTGGTCCTAAGTCAACATGATGAATATTTGGACCTACTTTTTCTTCTATTAGGTGCAGGGTCTCTGGTATAATTCCTATGTCCTTGATCCATTTTGAGTTGTTTTTTGTGCAGGGTGAGAGATAGGGTTTAGTTTCATTTTGCTGCATATGGATTTCCAGTTTTCCCAGCACCATTTGTTGAAGAGGCTATCTTTTCTCCATTGTATGTTTTTGGACCTTTGTGTAGTATGAGGTGACTGTATTTATGTGGGTTTGTCTCTGTGTCCTCTATTCTGTACCATTGGTCTACCTGTCTATTTTGGAGCCAATATCATGCCGTTTTTGTTACTATTGATCTGTAGTATAGTTGACGGTCTGGTATTGTGATAGCCCCTGCTGCTTCGCACTTCCTGCTAAGGATTGCTTTGTCTATTCTGGGTCTCTTATTCTTCCGACCTTTGACATTTAAAAAGAGGAGTGACATAAAGTTGTCAACTATCATTTTCTAGGTAAGGACATAATAAGTAACTACTTTTGACTAGCATGATTCTTTTACAAAAGAAAGAACATTTTAGCACCAGAAACTATAACCTCAAGATTTTGAAACAATTAATAAATTGATTTGTGGAAAACTTTCTGCATGAGTAGAGTTTGCATAATTAGGGAATAGGCATTGGGAAATTCACTGATTTGTACATATTTCCTCCAAATGTAGTAGTTATTAGAATTGACTTCTTAATCAATTTTGCATTTCTAGTGTAATCTCAACAATCTAGCCAGGCATGGTGGCATACAACTGTAATCCCAGTGGCTTGGGAGGCTAAGGCAGGAAGATCGAGAATTGAAAGCCAGCTTCAGCACATGTGAGGTGCTAAGCAACTCAGTGAGACCCTGTCTCTAAATAAAGTACAAAATAGGGATGAGGGTGTGGCTCAGTGTCCAGTACCCTTGAATTCAATCCATGGTACCTTCCCCCTAAAAAAACCAGTCTAGTAGGCAATATTCAATTAATATAATGAATGAGGCAATGGATCTGTTTCAGAGAAAATACCTCTGAATCCCATGGAAATGCCTAGAGCACAGGGTACATATGAGAAGATACCAGTAATGGTGGGAATAGTGGGGGGAGCATATGTGTGTGAACTGACATGATTTACTTCATAAGCCAGGTACCAATTATTAAGAAGATGTTATGGAGAGTTATTAGTTAAGACTGTCCTGCAGGGGAACAGAAGAGGAACCAGGGGAAGATAGTAAGACACTGGAGCATAGTCACTGTAGGAAGAAATTGATTCTCTTTCCAGAACATTCCTTGTGACATCCAAAGTAGATTAGGAATAATACTAAATACAGTTTCTGTAAATAGATGATAGTCATTGAGTATTTATGTGCTACTAAGTACTTTGCATTTATTATTATCTCATTTAATTATTACAACAACCTGTTGAGATGGATTCAACAGCTATTCCCTTGCAGAGATGAGGAAACCACGGCTTGCAGTGGTGAAGCGATTTCCCTAGGGCCACATGGTTAGCCAGCTATGGAGGTAGGTCTCAAGCCTGCTGTAGTTTTCTTTAGAAGCTCACCAAAACTCTCAGATTCCTGGGATAAGCAAAGTTTTATATGATTTGATTTTCACTTTGAAATTAGGGAGAAAATAAGAATGTGTCTTTTTAGTCAGGATTTTAATATTGCTGGAGAAACTCAGTTCTACTGAAAAACTAACTCTGTGACCATAAGCAGTTTCCTTTAAACTTTTTGCACTTCAATTTCTGTCCTCTAACATAGGAATGAAAACCTTTCTCTCTGTTTTGGGGAGGATTAAATGGATCATGTAGGTCAAACAGCTAGCCATGTGCCCGGATTATGAAGAGGCTTTTATAATTGTTAATTTATTATGGGGCCTAAGATAAAATGACATTTTCAAATTAAAAACATATCAAATATTAGTGATAGGGTAAAAGCAAATAGATCATTGCTTTAGTGGATAAAGGTGTCTCTATTTACACAGTTCTTTATAGAGCCATGAGGATTATCTTTGCTGCAGCCCTCATTTTAATTGAAAGCATAAAGATCAGACACTTCAGCACAGGAAGAAGTTTATATTTGATTTACACCACAGATGTACATTTGCAGCTTCCAAACATTTCATTCCTTGGCTAAAGATATAACAAGCTACTTCAGCAAACCTGATATTGCAAAATAAATGGAAAATGCTTAATCATTTAAAAAGATATACCAAAGAACGGAAAGGCCAAAGAACGTGCATCTCCCAGCCGAAAGGCTCCTTACTTTCTTAAAGGCTGTTGGCTTCAATTAGACAGGCAGGAGAGAAAACCAAAACAATCCATCTCTTTCATTTTTTACACACAAAAACTAGAAATAAAGTACACATATCTATATTTAGTCTCATTTTTTTGTAAAAGTATTATTCAAGGAGAAAGTCCAACTATAGAGCAAGGTGCAAAATATGAATTTATTTTGCCAAATCAATGCCACGCTCCACCACAGCTAAGTATGTATTTATTTGTGTTTGTGTGAGCATGGAGAAGATATGAGAGGTTCATGACAAGCTGTCATATTGCATACATCATGATAGGTCCCTCTGGAGGAAGTTTGAGGGAGATTTTTGTTTTTAATTATCTTTTCATTCCTTTGCTACATGTACTACATAAATATTGCTTTGAAACAAAAACATATAAAATAAAAAGAAATATACATTTTAATTATTCATTCACCCATCCATTCATTTACTGATCATTTAATATTTATAGACTCATTTCCAGTGACCATTAAACTACTTTGGTCTCTGTGAACTGCCAGACTCAACTTTTTCAGAGGATGTCAGATGGATACATTTGGCTTTATTTGGGAGCTTAATAATGTAGTTGCATGCTCTTAGAATCCTGTTCCCATTTGGAATTAACAGGGCATGTTAATTTCAAACCATTTGGAGTAAACTTCATTTCTTTCCTTTCAACCTATAGCTATTGCACCGGAGAGATGGTTGATTAATTCCCAAATTCCATTGAACTATAAGTGGCTATTGGTGCAAGCATGTGGGATTTTGAGTCAAATGAACAGAGTTTCAGATCTGACCTCAGTCAATCCAATGGGTAAACGATACTGGTATGTAATTTCCCTCCTTTGGAACCTCAGCACTATCTTCCCTACTTAAGTAATACTTATACCTATCTTACGATATGCCCAGTATGCCTGTAAAGTTCAATGAAATCAGATATGGAGAGTCTTAAGAAATCACAAAGTGATAGATAAGTGCATATTACTACAATTGTGGTTTTGCTTCCTACCAGAGAACAATAAAACATATTTACAAGTATTTGAAGCTTTGCACTTGAGAGAAGACTATGCTTATTGAATGGCACTCAGAAGCTTCAGTTAGTCCCCAAAGTAACAGTTCACATGTTAGGCAAATGTGATTTCTTCCTGGTAATGATAGCAAACCCAGTTACCCCACAAGCATATCTGACCTGGTGTAGTCATCTTCAACAAGCATGTGCTTTGGAATTGGCGAGTACCTTCCTGGAGAGATGGGCGGCAGGGAGGTTTTGTATTCTAAAGTGCCATTGTTGCCAGAGAGTAGATGATTTTCCATTGGTGGAGAATAAGCTAAGGGGAGGGGGGGGGAAGAAATGATATGAAATCTGTTATGTGGGTGATTCAATGTGCCATGCTATACTTCAGAGGATGTGTTAAAAATAGGCTTTGCTACGTACTATGGATTTTCTCGTCCCCCGAGAGAGGAGTTGCTGTTTGTTTGCATTTAATATATACAAGTGCATGGTGACCTTTAGGATTGGAAAGATGTAATAACCATTATATTGTAATGTCAATTAGTATAATTAAGTGAAGAGAAGAATTGGAGGAGAGATTCAGCACACATATTTTCAGAATGATGATTAATTTTCCATTGAAATAAAATGTTAGGTTTCTAATTGCAGAACTCACATTCTTTTCACATAATTAATATATAATCACCAAAAGCAAAAGGCTTATAAGGAATAAGTTCTTATATAAGACTTTCTCCCCTAAATGCTATATTCTCATCCCAGGAAGGCCATGAACTCTGGCCTTTCTTTTACACTCCTCTTTCTTAACTCATCTGCTTTCTGAGCAACTGAGAGGATACCTCCTGACTGGGTCTCCTGCCCATCACTGTCTCCTCAAATACATCTTATACATTATGCAGTAATCCCATCTGAAATCCAGTTCTAATCATGCTGCTCTCTTGCTTAAAGGTTCCCCATGTCCACTACTGTATTGAACATAGTACAAACTCTATCATTCTTATAAAATTGATCCATTTCAATACCCTCTTATACAAATCATGTTATCCTCAAAGTCTGTGCTTCCTCATAACTGTACCTTTGTTCCACTGTACCAACTATCTACAGTTTACGTCTCTTCCTCCAAATCAGATGTAGAAATCTCACCATTTTTCATGTTACAATTCAAATGCTACCTTCAGCCTAAAGATTTTCCTAATCTTCCAAAGATAGATGATATATCTCCCTCCTTCGAGTTCCCAAAGGATATTTATTTTTACCTCTCCTATGGCATATATATCCCCTCTGCTTCAGCCAAATATTGTAGCTATTTATGTATCTGAATTAGCTTACCTTCTAACCCAGCTCCTGGAAGGCATGATTATATCTCTTCTGCATCCCACATATTTCCTTATGAGGAATTTTGCACATATTAATTTATTCAATATGTATTTTTTGAATTGATTAGTTTTATTTTTCTCAAAGCCTGCCTTCTCTCTTTGACATTGACCTTATTATAAGCCCTTCATAAATGGCTCATAGATTGATTTATTTTAATTTATAAAGTTTAAAAAATTCTGAAAGTTAAGATTCTTTCTTACTCTAAGGTAAGACCGTTCTCAGCTTACTGCCTGCTTTTTAAATAAAAGATATATTTGGGGGCAAGTCATTTCAGAATCTTAATTAAGAAAAGTAATGGCTAATGTAATGAGCAGGTAACAAAATAATTCAACCCTTAAATTTTTCTTAAGTTAACAACTTGCTTAAGACTATAATCCTAATTAATGACAGGTCCTGAAGACGTTTCAACTTTCTAGAGTCACAAATGAACTCTCCAAATTTTGGCATAAGCAAGCTTACTTACGAAAACAAAACTATCAAATTTACATAAAAAAAAAGTGAATTGATCCTAAATTTAGTCCCCAAAGACAGAACCTTAGATTAGGTTCCTGTTGACCTATTAATGAGAGAGAAAACATGGGGCTATTGTAGCAGAGGATTTTGTGAGGACCCCAGCACTGTGTCTGAGGTCAGTTGCTGCCTTGGAACCCCTTCCCGAGCCCACCTCTACTCTCACAATGACTGTTTTCTCTTGATTCCCTGCAATATAACAAATTCAGGCAAAGGCAAAGTTATGATGATGATTGAGGATTGTGATTTCACCATCCAACCACAAAATCTCCCTTCCTTGGGAAGAAGCACAGAGTTCTCTCTGCTTTTTTGTTAGCCCTCTTCTCCATACTGCTGCTATGTAGATATGAATTAGGATGAGAGAATATTATGACCTAGAATGATCATGCGTCAGGGCTTGAGAAGTAGTCTTGTGGAATGTGTTGCCCCTACACTATGTAATCACACTGGTGGACCTGGCAGCTCATCAAGGTGTTCCACCTTCCAAACACTAGCTGAGGTCCTGTAAAGCAATGTGGGAATGAAGTGTAAAATTTTCTCTCTGATGTATTTCCAGAAGCTAGAGAACAGTGATGGTGGAAACAGAGGACTTTTAATACGGTTTTGTAGAATTTCAGTTTTGTACACTTGGCATACTATTTGAAGAGGACACTGAGCATGGTACTTACAGTGAGTAATATCAGGTGGACCATAAGGATCAGTCATATAAATGGTGGTGGGTTTGCCAACTTTTAGATAAACTACATCAGATGTGTTCTTCAATATTGCTACTGCTTCTTCATGTGTCACTTCTTCTAAACTGTAGTTGTTTACCTGGGAGGGGGAAAATCAATATTAGAATTAAACCTAGGTAGTTGAAGAGAAGGTATCTGGAATTATGATATTATTATTTGATACTGAGAATTGAACCCAGGTGAACTTTATCATTGGGATACATCCTGATGATGATGATGATGATGATGATGATGATGATGATGATGATGATGTTGTTGTTGTACTGGGAATTGAACCCAGGGATACTTTCCCAATAAGCCACATTCCCAGACGTTTTTTATTTTTATCTTGAGACAGGGCCTTGCCATGTTGCATATGGCCTTGCTAAGTTGCTGAGGCTGGCCTAAAACTTGTGATCCTCCTGCCTCAGTCTCCTGAATCACTGGGATTACAGGCATGTGCTACCACACCTGCCTCAAAATTATGATCTTAAGGATTAAAGTACACAATGGAATATTATTCCATCATAAAGAAGAATAAAATATGGCATCTGCAGGTAAATGGATGGAGTTGGAAAATATCATGATAAATGAAATAAGTCAATCCCTAAAAACCAAAGGCCGAATGATTTCTCTGATAAGTGGATGATGATACATAATGGGGAGTGGGGGGGAGGCAAGAATGGAGGAAGGATGGATAATTTAAAGGAAAATGAGGGGTGAGGAGGGGGTGGGGGGAAGGAAAAATAATAGAATGGGACAAGCATCATTACCCTATGTACATGTATGATTACACAAACGGTGTGACTTTATTTCGTGTACAACCAGAGAAATGAAAGTTGTACCCCATTTGTGTACAGTGAATCAAAATTTTTAAAAAATGCAATGAATAGTTCAGTATCTATGTAATACTTTGACACAACAGGTGGGTTAAGCATAGCAAAACAAATAAGGTACAGTTATTCATGCTATAAAACAAGATTGCCTCTGCTTTTCTCTATGAGGACGTGGCATATTATAATGAAAATCAGGACCATATTCATGGAGAGAAGAAATAAAGGGCCAAATGTATTTCTTACTATGTTATAGTTTTTGTGATTAAAAAAATTAAACCCATTAACTGAAAAACTGAATAAAAAAGACAAAACAAAACAAAAATCATCATCTCCCTAATTGGATATATTTCTTTAAGTAAATGTGACCATATTACAATCATTTCTTTGGAACTTGTCTTTTTTGTTTGTTTTAAATCTAGAGTGACTGTCCATAACATTGATATTCAACAACATGAGTTTGTTTTTCAGAGAGTACGGCATTGCACGGCAATAATATTGACTCAACTAATCCCTTACTGGTACACGTGTAGCTTGATTCTAATTTTTTGCCACTATAAATAATGTTGTAATAACCCTTTTTTCTATATTTATATACAACGTTAATGATTTCTTTGGGATAAATCACACACTTGGACTTGCTGGCCCAAATTGTATGAACATTATTAAGGTTTTTGACAACTTTTCCAAAAGTGCTCTTTGAAAGATGGATGTGTTTATCTTCATACCAGCACTATATGAGGCCCCCATTTCCCTACAACTTCCCCAGCATTGTATTGACTCACTTTAAAAATCTTTCCTATCTGTCATTTAAGATGAGTCTATTTTTCAAGGAAAATGTGCTAATGTTAGAACACGGGACTGCACAGGTGAGAAAGTTCAATGTATTCTATTGCCATTAGTCTTAACATCAATGACCTTTTCTTTATTGCACAGAGAAGCCTGGAATGCAGGTAATTCTTGCTTCATGGAAGTGACATTACAGCAGATATATGAAGTATTTTTCTGAAATTAATGTAATATCCCCAGAAAGACCTAGTCTTTGAGAAAATCAGAATATATATTCAAAAAGTATCCTAAGTACATACGTTATCTTTATCTGGCTATCATTTTTCTATGGAGTGATTATTTAGTCACTTTCTACTGAAATGACATAAAATTAAAATAAATGTGCCCAGAACATTGGATTGGATCCCTGTTCTGGGATCCTTATCCCTTATCCAAGGGAGTATGTTTTAACATCCCAGTGAATACCTGAACTAGTTGATAATATTGAATACTATAGATACTATATTTTCTCCTATGCATATATAATTATGATAAAGTTTAATTTATAAATTAGGAATAGTAAGAGATTAACAGCAATAGATCAAAAGTATTAAAATATGGCAATTATACCAATATACTGTAATCATCATCATCATCATCACTACTTTTGAATGTTGAGGGTCATTCTTAAGTAAAATAAGGGTTTTGTGAACACAACCACTGTGATACTACATTGCCAATCTCATAACTTATAGGTAAACTATGTGCCTAACAAACATGTAGCATATACTGTTTGAAAATGCTGTATGAAGGGATGATTCATATGCCAGCTAAGATGTGGCCATGATAGTGAGAGATTTGATCACACTCTTCAGAATGGCATGCATTTTAAAACTTATGAATTGCTCATTTCCAGACTTTTCCATTTAATATTTTTGGACTATGGTTGACTTAGGAAATTGAATTCACAGAAAGCAAAACTGCAGATGAAGGGGAGAATCCTGTGCATATTCTAATTTCACCTTAGTCATAAAATACCTAGTAGCAATATTTTATATTACTTACTTATTTTTGCCTCATGTTGCTACATAAATTCTATGTGTCAGTTAATCTTTGACAGTATAATCCAAGATAGGAACCTTGGCATTGGAGGGAAGGGGGTTGAACTCAACTGATGATTGCTGATCAGTCATCAGATACGGTAAGTTATGAATGCTGACCATAAGTTCTCTGTGAAGCAGTAATAAACATCTCTGTGAGTTCTTACATTTCTCTCCTAGACAAGTAATATCACTCAAGTATTTCTGTATGTCCAGTATCTGGAATGTGTTTATTCATTGATCAAATGTTTACTGCATAAATAGTATGTGCAAGGTATTGCTCCAGGTATTAGAGATGCAGTGGTAAACCATAAGAGTGATATTCATAAGGTAGCAATCACTCATACAGCCTGTATTAAATGCCAGGCACTAATCCAACCAATTTTACATATACTAACATAAACAAACAGACTATGAAATAGATAATATAATTACATTTTACAGATGACAGAAGCATCAAGAGGTTGAGAAACTTGCCAAAAGTCATTGATCTAATAAGTGGTAGAGGCAGAATTCAAAGTCAGAAGTTTCAGTAAACCATACTCTTAACCACTCAGCTATACTTCTTCTTCCAGATACACAAGGACCCTGCTCTCATGAAACCCATATTCAATAGGACACAATGTGGAATGAATGCATAGATGAACAGATCCATGCAATGAGGGAGAATGTGAAGGGACTATAAGTATGAGAAATACAATAGATGATAACAATCTTTAACACTAGAGAAATAACAAAAACAACAGAGCTAAGATTTATTTAACATTTTCATGTCATGTATTTGGGGAGCACTATGTCATTTATTTGAATATAAATCATACAATTGACCTGCCCTATAGCTATATGAGGTAGACACTAATGATTAGGCCCACTTTAGTGATGAGAAAACCTGATACTTAAAGAAGTTAACCTAGAACAAAGAGGTCACACAGCCTCCAAATGGCAAAGTCATCTGTTTGTTTACAAGCCTCCTGAAAGATGAAAATTAGATGATCCTCAAGTACTGATTATCAAAATCTAGGGCTTATATCATCTCTTTCTCCTTTTAGAAGAATGTGGACTTCTTTCAAGTTTACATGTAAAAGTAATTAATTTGAATATATTTTAAAAATACAAGCAACAGGTGTTGGCGAGGATGTGGGGAGAAAGGTACACTCATACATTGCTGGTGGGGCTGCAAATTAGTGCAGCCACTCTGGAAAGCAGTGTGGAGATTCCTGAGAAAACTTGGAATGGACCCTCCATTTGACCCAGCTATCCCACTCCTTGGCCTATACCCAAAGGATCTAAAATCAGCATACTACAGAGATACAGCCACATCAATGTTCATAGCTGCTCAATTCACAATAGCCAGACTATGGAACCAACCTAGATGCCCTTCAATTGATGAGTGGATAAAGAAACTGTGGTATATATACACAATGGAATATTACTCAGCCATAAAGAACGACAAAATTATGGCATTTGCAGGCAAATGGATGAAATTGGAGAATATCATGCTAAGTGAGATAAACCAATCTCAAAAAGCCAAAGGACGAATGATATCGCTAATAAGTGGAGGATGACACATAAAGGGGAGGAGGGAAGGGTTAATGTTAGGGTTAGAGTTAGGGTTAGGGAGGGGGGCAAGTATGGAGGAAGAAAGTACTGTATAGAGGGTAAAGAGGGGTGGGAGGGGTGGGGGGAGGGGAAAAAATAACAGAATGAATCAAACAACATTACTGTATGTAAATTTATGATTACACAAATGGTATGCCTTTACGCCATGTACAAACAGAGAAACAACATGTATCCCATTTGTTTATAATAAAAAAAGATAAAAAAAAGAAAAGATTATTTATTTAAAAAAAACAAAAATAAAAAAATAAAAGCCCAAGTAATTATTATAGTTCTTGTTTAATCCAGTGTTACAGTATATTCATTATTCTAACATATTGACACAGTTAAAAAAAAAGTGAAATGCAAAGTGGCTTAGTATTTCTTACCATCCCTTCAAACTTTCTTATTATATATTCATCTAGTCACTTATTTTAGGACAGAACCTCTTGTGCCTAAACAATGAACATATGCAGGTGATGATCACATAGGATGGTTTAAAGTGTTTAGAAGTGTTTTCTCTCAAAGAATGATGGCCTAAGGCAGGAGGAATGTTGTGTCCATGGCCCCAGAAACACCTATACTGAAAAAGTAGAAGAGAAATATAATTTGGTGGTGTAACACAAAAGGGATGACAAATCAGTGGAAAAAGACTCCAAAGGCTAGAAACTCACTGGATATTAGATATTAAGTGGCACCAAAGCTCTGTTTCTGACAAGCGCTCATTGTTGGTCTTCCCAGAGGGCAGAAAGTACAGAGCTTATTAAATTATCAGTGAAAAAATTAGGTTGCTGCTTATTAAATTCACACCTTTTCCCATTTTAAAGGTGGGCAGTGAAACAATGCAGGAAATGAGTCTCCAGATTATCCCAGTAGGAAAGTCTTCAGACATAATGCAGAAATTAAGAAAAGAATGGAGGTAAGGAATGGGGGAAAAAGAGGATATTGGTGGCAATAGTAATGGTAGTTGAAGATAGTGGTAGTTAAGTGGTTTTTATTTGGTGACCGAAGAATGAGAAATTCACATTTGTTTTAGTCACGGAACAGGTGATAATAATGATACTGGCACAGAATGCAGAGATCAAGAGCATGTTTTGTGTCACACAAACTTAGATTTGAGCTGTGGCCTTGGTGCTTCTTGGCTCTGTGACCTTGGGAAAATTATTTAACCTTCTAAGCCTCAGTTTTGACATCTGTATAACAGGAATGATAATGGTTACTTCCCCAAGGGGTTTATTGATTTTCTTGTGTTAGCCTATGTACAGGGATAATCACATTGAAGTACTTATTAATTAATGTCATTTATCATCACTATTACTATTATCATCATTCAACATTTCCCCCCCCCCCCCCCAGGAAATAGGTTTTTTTCATGAAAATTTTCGCTGATCATTTTCCTGTAAACATCTGTGAACTGATGAGTTTAATTAGGGTACTGCTGATGAGGCTTCTGTGTGGTCTTTAAAAAAATTCAGAATAGCATGGGATCTGGACCAAAAAGTGTTCTTTTGTGCTGAAGTCTTCAAAATGTTTTTCACAAAAGTGGGTTTGTTTGGGTTAATTATGTGTATGCATTATCCTATGAACTCTCAAGATAAAAGGCCTACAGCTGGAGATGATTGTGTGCAGAGAAAGGGACATTACACTGATTGGTTAGTTGCTCTTGTCATTGTTTTTCATTGTCTTTTTATTTTTTAAAAAATTTGCATCAAGTATCTGAACAACTGGCCTGGTTTCAGGGAAAAAAATGATGTGCCTTTGAGTGAAGTGCTCTCTGTGGGGTGCACTCCATAGGGGAAGACACACATGAAACCTGCAATAGGAAAGAGGACTGAGGCCAAGAAAGAGAGGCTGGAGGTGAGATGACTCATTCTCTCAAACAGAAGAGGGAGCATGGAATTTGAGCACCATGCAAAGGAGGACAAACCAGCTGATGAAAGAGGTGCCAGGAGATTTCCAAGAAGGGGACCTAGACAATTGTGTGGAAATTCAAGAGTGTAAGCAAACATATATGTGATAATGCAAAGGTGGGAGGTGTGGGGGGCAGGAGAGGGTGATGAAGAAGAATGGGCAATGTATAGATGTTAAGATACTAGATCTTTCTATCTTTGTAAGAATATCAATATGGTAGAATGAAATGGGAGGTGATTAGAGACATAAAGGCTACCTAAGACATACTGCAAAAAGAGACACTGAAAAGAAAACCACAAACACCAATATTAACTTTTAAAATGGAGACAAAATGATTGTGATTAGATGCTTAAATATATTAAAAGGGGGATTAATCCATTACAGTAATACCACTGATAAGAAAATATTTGTAAACCAAGAAAAAAAATTTCTGCAATACATTGAAATGAACTGTAAAATGTATTTTACAAATAATACCTATCAAAAAGAATCATGTTGATAATGATTATTTTTGGATAGCCAATACTTTTTGTTTTTATCCTTTTTGGCAATGAGAATGATTAGTTACGGTTAGAACAAAATTAACTCTATGTGAGCAAGAACAAAAACTTTAAATAAGGAATAATAGAAAATGAGTACGTGGCCTAATCATGAGACACACATAAGAGGATCTCATGAGTAATGAGAATCAGAATAGGAAAGAATGAAATTATCTTCTTGTGCACAGTGGATAGATTAAGATTTACTTAAAATTATAGACATATGCTAAACCTTAATGTCCAGAAACAAAAGCAACTTGATACAGTGAAGTAATTTTGAATGTAGTCTCAGATCTGACTTCAGTTATCAGATTCATTATTTTGAATCAGTTAATATGTTTACTAGGAATTCACTTTTTATGTATAAAATAGAGAAAATATTGATTTGTTTATTGATTTATGTATGTCTATGAGAAAGGAATGATACCATGAACTTGAAGAGGCTGTAATGTAAAGCAGTATACAAATAGAAATGAAACAGCCATAATCGAATATTGAGCTGTTGTTGGCCTGCTGCTAAAAATAGTTTCTTCCTGTTTAGGGCTGTTTCTGTGGAAGTGCTCACTCTATACCTTGCAAGATATTTACTCCTGCAGTGTCTCTCTTTACCTCCAAGACCAATCTTTCTAGGGCAGTGTTTAAAGCATATTCATTTTCAAGTCCCCTCAGATGATGCATTATAAATAGCTGCCACTTACTAAATGGTCAAATAAGATAAATAAGCTTTAAAATAATGATTGTGCTGTAGAAAAAGCAATAGACTTTCCTTTTTAATAGGAAGAATGAGGCACCTGTGTTGAGTTTCTATTTTACATTTGCATTGAGTCAGAGACAAGGAATAGGAATGAAGGTCATTCTAAACAAGAGCACATATTTATTCAATACTCATTCTGTGTTAGGCACAGGATATAAGGCTGAAGAGCTGGTACAGAAAGTGAGCACCAGGTCTTACAGGGTGTAATCAAGGCTTCAATACTGTAGTTTTTTCTTCCTCCATTAATCATTAATGTATTTCTTAACTTTGTATTTTATATAAAAAGAGAGTAAATTAAAATAATATTTTGATTGACTGACGCTTCCTCCATGGCAGTGGTCACCAAAATGGAAGGTGTGGTATGAGCCTCAGGACAATCCACTGAGTACAGGTAGAAAACATTTGAATT
Source organism: Sciurus vulgaris (assembly GCF_902686455.1). Lineage (NCBI taxonomy): Eukaryota > Metazoa > Chordata > Mammalia > Rodentia > Sciuridae > Sciurus > Sciurus vulgaris. The sequence continues at coordinate 81,276,008 of NC_136472.1, forward strand.
TTTATTAATATTTATCATATTGATCTATATATCTCTATATGACCGTTAATATATTATTCATATTTTAAAGCATGCACAAAAATTAAACACACATATATATACACACATGTATATGTGCTTTTTAAAATAGAGAAAAGTATACACATTAGAGGTTTTTTTTTGTTTTATTGAATTTTAAAATGGGCTAGGATACATGTAGAGCAAGTTCTATAAATAGGGTTGTTCTACTGAGTATAAGGAAATAAATAAAAAAGGAACCAATAGAAGGGTTTAACCCTTAAAAAATACGTCAATGCAATTGCATTGAATTGTAATTTGTTACATTTGTAATAACCTAGAAGGGAGTCCAAGAAATAATTATCCAGTTTTTTTTTTTTTTTTTCCCTGATGTTTCAGAAGTGACTCTAATTGCAGGGGAAAGAGTTTAAAGGGTGAACTATTCCAAATGCCTCCCAGTATATTACAGGAAATTGGTAAATACACTCTTCTGGCTTGACAGCATGAGCATTACCACTGGAGACATCCTCAGGATAAGCAGCAGTGGCAGCAGAATGGGTTGGAATGTGGTTAGTTCAAATTTGGACTGTGTTTCTTAATCTGGCCACATATCAGAATCACTCGCAAAACTTAAAAAAATAGGAAACATCCCCCTACCTCTGAAGTTCTGATTTGATTATTCAGGGTTGACTGAAGTATGGTATTCACAATGTTCGAAGGCTGACTGTAAGATTCCAAGGTACAGCTGGGATTGAGAACTGGAGGGACTTAGTACGTGGGGAAAAGAATTTGATTTTTGGACAGTATGTATATCCGAATCTAATTTCACAATTTACTAGTTACATAACATTGGATATCCACTTTGCCATCTCTGAATTCTAACTTTCTCTTCTTGAAAATAAGAATACTGTAATAAGTGCCCTAACTGCCTCTCGCAGATGAATGATGTGCTATGGGCACAGACCTGCCAAGGTTGAAGAAGTGTGCTGGTGGTAGGAGTACAGCTCTTGGTTCTGCTCTAAGTTTGGAATAAACAATGAATGTCCCTTAATGTCCTGTTTTTCATTCAGATAATTTCTATACATTTGCATTGTCTTCTCTATGATTTTTATTGGTATTTGAATAAAACCAGGCAATTTTATAAATTGACTCAGATTAATACTAATTGAAGTCCTCACAACTAATATTCATTTGGGAAATTGCACTGTTTTTACTGATATTCCCTAAACCCATTTGATGTTCTTACCACTCGTTATTAACTTTGGAATAAAAATAAATGATATTTTTACATAGCACATCTGAGTATGGTCCACAGAACACTAGCTGTAGGGCTTTTATAAGTATCACTTTATGGAAAGGATTCCATGATTAAATGAGTTAAAAAATTATAGTGTTAGTAAAAATCAAATGCTTCTTGACTGTAGGATTTCACAAACCTTTCAATATGCTGAAGTTCATTGAAGATCTACAAAGATGAGATAAAACATGCAGAATTTCTCAAACTTATTTGTCCATACAACCTTTGAATTTCATTGTTTCTTTAGTTATACATGACAATATAATTTATTTTGACATAATTATAGAATGGAATATAATTCATGTTCCCAGTACTTCCCCTTACCCTCTCTTCCTCCCATCCCCTGTTCCCTTCCTTCTACTTCACTGATATTTCTATTTACTTATAGTTTTATAAAAATTAGTGTCTTGTGGATGTACATGATAGTGAGACTCACTGTGGTACATTCATATATGCACATAGAAACGTTAGGTCAGATTCATTCTACTGTCTTTCCTATTCCATCCCTTCTCCCTTCCTTTCATTCCTCTTTGTCTACTCCACTGATTTTTCTTCTATTCTTTCTTTTATCTCTTCATCTTATTTTGGATTAGCTTCCACATATCAGAGAAAACTTCAATCCTTGACTTTTTGCAACTGGCATATTTTACTTAGCATGATAGTCTCCGGTGACATCCATTTACCGGCAAATGCCATAAAGTCATTCTGTTTTTATAATTGAGTAATAATCCATTGTGTATATATTTATACCACATTTTCTTTATCCACCCATCTGTTGAAGGGCACCTAGATTGGCTCCATAGCTTAGCTATTGTGAACTGAGCTGCTATAAACATTGACGTGGCTTGTGTTACTGTAGTACGTTGAATATATGGCCAAGAGTGGGGTAAGTGGGTCAAATGGTGGTTCTATTCCTAGTTTTTTGAGGAATCTCCATACTGCTTTCCAGAGTGGCATACAGCCTTCTATGTCATACATGAATGGGGCTAATATGCCAAAAAACACTTGGGGAAATATTGATCTAAGGCAATGCAATTATTGCATAGAAGCCAAAACAGAGGACCAAAGATACACATGACTTGGCTAAGGCAGATGGAGTAGAGTTAGCTGTCTGGAATTAATATTCAGCTCCCCCATGTCTGATCTAGTGTCTTTACACTTGACTTAGATGCATTTGTTCTTTTTCCCCTTACCTACTTCCCTTTGAGCAAAGAAAACATGGAAACATTTTCTGTATAAGGTCTAAAAGTTCTCTCACTGACAATTAATTTTCCTCAAATGTCAAGCAGAAGTGATAGAAAAAAGGAATGTGAGATTTTAAACCTTAAATTACAATATGACAACTTGACGACTAACAACTAATGCTATCCTTGTAGAAAAGACAAATGATCATGGATTCAAAGATTCTGGTCTTATGCTAAAAGAGGTACAGAAGATCACATTTCTATAATATATTTGGCTCTCTGTATCACCTTAAAAAACCAGTGTGTGAAAATACATGAAAGAGTAAGAATGTCTTCAGTGATGTAGTTCAAGGCCAAGAGAAAATGTATTCAGTCTGAGACTACAATGCCAAGCTCTGGTTACAACAGTAAGGTTCTGGTAAAATCCACAAAAAATCAGATGTCATTGTCACCTCACTAAACAAAAGAAAATTCTAGAGAAAAATAGCAAAGAAAATTATTAAAAATATATTATTTTGGTAAAGAGAATATATACCACATATTTGGGTAACCGATGAAACAGAGTTTTCTGACATTATAATCATCTCCTTTGAAATAGTAAGAGGCTTATTGCAAAGGTGACAGCATAATTTTTCCTTATTGTAGAATAAATGCAAAGGTCACATGTTACAAAACTACCTGGGTTTTTTAAAGAGGAGAATAAGATGTAATGAATAGAAAAAAGTTTTAAGTGTAAACTATTTATAGGAGGTAAATGAAGGTATGGTAAAATATACTGTGAAAGTGAAATAAAATGTAAAAAAAATCTTAAAAGATTGAGAAGTGAAGAAGTAGCAATACAAAACTCTTTCAAATGTGTGGAAGAGAAATTAGTCCTTATCTTTCTTTTTCCAAGGCACAAAGCTATGAATAAAGGGAGAATTTATAGGGAATATATATTTCAACACAATTTTAAGGGGGAAAAAATCCCAGGGCTGTAAGTTAGTACCTCCTGGATGACTGGAGTTCTCCATCCTTAGAGGATTCTTAGCAGGGGTGAGAGACTACTTTTCATAGTTGCTTTTATGCAGGATTCTGATGTACCAAATGAGGGGTTGAAATGAGATCACATTGAAGATGGGTACTTTTCAATCCTGAGATATTTGAAGTTCTTAAAGAAAAGTATCCAATATGTATGGTATGACCCAGTGATACACAATATGATAGTTATTTTATTTGAGAAATTGAAGGAGTTATTACTAAGACTCCAAAGGGTGGGGTGGGGGAAGACTGCTTTCACTGTGGGGAGATGCTGCAAGACTTCCTGAATTATGAGTACACAGTCACAAAAGTCTAAGGAAATTAATAGTTTCATTTTAGACCAATGTACTTATAGAACTCTGAGTGAATAGTATACAGAGGAAATTTTCCTAAGACATGAGAGCAGGAAGTGGTGTAAATTGCTTTAGAAAGAACAGCATATTCAGAGATAAATATGCAGAGTGTGGTACAGCTGGTAAATCATACAGTCTAAATGGTTTGTATTTCCTTTGAGGAAAGACAGTAGAAGAGAAGGAAGAAAAAGAGGTTATGAATGTAGGTTAGTAAAGGAAAGGAAAGATGAAAAAGAATGACCAAAGGAGAATATATTAATAAGTATTTGGGGATTGAAGCAATGAAAAATGGTCTTTTGAGTGGCTTCAGTGATTCTTTTCTTTATTCTTTCTTTCTCATGGTCATTTTTCTTTCAGAACATTACAAAATGAATCATTTTCTTTCATTTCCAGATTCAGCTTACCACTTGCCTTGGAAATACTAATTATGTTTTCCTTAAATAAGAGAGGAGAGACCTATTATTGTTGAAGGTTCATTTTTTTAAAAAAAGCTATGCTTTCAAACTCAAAACAGTTATGAATTATGTCACAGCTATTTTTGAAACTGTTTTATCTACAATGAATATCATGAAAATTGTAATGGAAAAATAGCATGGTTCCTGGAAAATTCTTTGACAAAGTTATTTGGAGATTTAAGAAAAAGAATTTGAAAATAAAATTAGAGTTAAGCACAACTTCAAGAAATAAGTGAACAATATCTAGTACAATTTTACAAAGCAGCATTTAAAGAAATATCAGAAGACTTGTCTAAAACTAAACTGTTCCAGAACAATGAATCAAAAGTAAATGAGTCACCACAACAGTCATTACTTGAAAATGAATCTACCCTTTTCATTTTTCAATTTATCCCTATGAAGAAGATGGTTATCACAGTTCATTTTATTCCCAAGTCAACAGTTCAAGTAATAAAGTTTGTATTCTAGAGAGAAGTTGTTCAGGTCTTACACCCCAACAATTTGTCTAGTTCAGAAATGAAAGCTAACAACGACAGCAAAAGTTTTAGAATTTCTCAAGAATAAAAATGGAAGTGAATTCAAGAGGTAACAAAGCCCCAAACTCTGAGTTGCAATTTTGAATGAAGTCATTATTGGACATTTTATGCCCATTCAGTTTGACTAGATATTTTCTTATGATACTTTGCTCTGAATAGTGGCCATCGCCTGGACATGTTTGGTGGGTAAGATGTATTTGTTAAAGGCATTAATGAATAACTGAATGATGAAAGAAAGAAAAAAGGAAAGAACTGACTGACAAACCAAGGAAATAAATGCAAACACCAAGCACAGGAAGTAGCATTGCTTGATGGATTTGAGCATGACGCAAGCCAGATGGCCTCAGCTGGAAGTCCAGTTCTTTCTATCATTACCTATGTGACCATGGGCAAATTAGCAATCTTCTCTGTATGCCTGTTTCCTTTTGTTTATATAAAATGTGCTTTTGTGGGAAAGATATGTTACAGGACCAAAAAAAGCACTTAAAAAGTATGTGAAACACAGTAAATACCAAGTAAATGTTTCTCTTGAGATACTATCAAAGTCTTATCCAGATAATTCAATACAAAGGTCATTGACAACTATGAAATTAGACAACTAGGATTAAATACAAGATCTAGAACCCAGGGAAGTGGGCACAATAAATATAGAACTTCACGGCTTAACCTCCAAAAATTGCATGTGTCAAAGAAATCACTTTTCTTTTGAGACTGTATAGATTGATTCTCCCCAAACACTTCTCAAGAAGGGGTTAGAGATCCCAACTCCTTGCAGACACAAATTAGAAGCCCTGGGTTTTTTTCCTCTGTTTTACAAGCACAGACCTATGACTAGATACACTCATCTTGAGATCTATCTACTATGAATTTTCAATATTTGATTATTATACTATAGATTAAGTATATAACAGTCAATCAATATGAAATAATTTTTTATCACTATAGTATCTAGTGTTTTATATTTATGATTGCTTTAATTTGCTTTTGTTTGTCATATAATCCATAGCTTACAAAAGGTGGATTTGTGTCAGTGGCCATCATTGCCAGGACTCCTGGAGGTGGGCAGCTGGTAAACAAAATATAACCCTGCAAAGGGGAGGGAGGAAGAGATCCATTCACACATATAATGGAATTCAGATTATGAATTCTTGGAAATCACAGGCTGTTTCTACAGTGGTTGAACAAAAGACCATGGACATGCATATTTCAAGAAACCAGATAATGTTGTTTTCCTTTATTATACAACCTGGAAGTAGTGGTTGCTCTACTAGGAAATGGACTATATTGGAAGAATACATGTATGTATACATCTAATATGTATGCCATACATTTCTGAAAAAACTTGTGAAAATTTAAAATACTGTTTTGAAAATATAAAAAAATAAAAAAACAATTATATGTGTACTTTTCAGCTCTCTTCCCCTGAAATCTCCTCTCTCCTCTTTTCTGTTTCTTCACATGGTCACCACAATAGACTAAATTGTGTCCTGTCCCCCAAATTCATGTTGAAGCTCTACCTCTTATTGTACTTGGAGATAGGGTCTTTAGGAGGTGTTGAAGGTTAAATAAGTTAAAGATGGGGCCCTAATCTGATGGTACTTATAAGAAGAGAAGGGGGGCGATCCAAGATGGACTAGAGGGTGACTGCATCTCCAGTCGCTCCAGAATCCAGGATTCAAGAAGGGGAGGCATTGAGAGACTCGGACTAAAATAGAGCCTCGGGGTGAGTATCCCCCACCAGGTGAAGCAGTGAAGTGCTGCCCGGGCGGCAGGCCCAGATTTGGGTGGCTTATTAGAGTAAGGCAGAGCAGCAAGAGTCCTTCCCAGGCGGCCCTGCCCACTCTGGCGGTGGGCTCCTCCCACAGGGCCGGATTCTCCAGCATCTCAGAGCAGGCCCCTCAGTGAGAGCCTTTCTGCACAGAACCAAGCTTCAAGTCCCTGAACCAGGGCGGCGAGTTCCTGCCCACAGGTTGCTTCAGGGACCAGGACAGGGCAGCCCGGCCCCATCCGGCGGGAAGCGCCTTTCCAGGCTAGCTTCTCGGAGCAGACCCCCCAGTGAGAGCCTTTCCACACAGAGCCAGCTCCAAGTACTGGAACCAGTAGAGGACTAGGGGCAGCTTTCCTTGGAAGCACTGCATTATCAAGTTACTCCAAGATTTCAGGCTACTGAAGGCAGGAAGGTGATACACTGGAAATCTACAGGGACAATATAAGCCAATAGAAGAATTCTGAAATATCACAAAGTCCCACTGACATCTGACCAATATGAGAAAACAAGGGAAGAAAATGTCCCAAATGAACCTAGATACTATCAATAAAACCCAATGACAGCACAGCAGAAGAAATGTCAGAAAGGGAGTTCAGAATGTACATAATTAAAACAATCAGGGAAGCAAACGAGGAGATGAAAGAGCAAATGCAGGCATTAAAAGATCGCACCAATCAACAGTTAAAGGAGCAAATACGGGAAGCAAGAGATCATTTCAATAAAGAGTTAAAGATATTGAAAAAAACCAAACAGAAATCCTTGAAATGAAGGAAACAATAAACCAAGTTAAAAACTCCATAGAAAGCATAACCAATAGGATAGAACACCTGGAAGACAGAACCTCAGACATTGAAGACAAAATATTTAACCTTGAAAACAAAGTTGACCAAACAGAAAAGATGGTAAGAAATTATGAATAGAATCTACAAGAATTATGGGATATCATGAAAAGGCCAAATTTAAGAATTATTGGGATTGAGGAAGGCTTAGAGAAACAAACCAAAGGAATGAACAATCTATTCAATGAAATAATATCAGAAAATTTCCCAAATCTGAAGAATGAAATGGAAAACCAAGTACAAGAGGCTAATAGGACTCCAAATATACAAAATTACAACAGACCCACACCAAGGCACATTATTATGAAAATACCTAACATACAAAATAAAGACAGAATTTTAAAGGCCGCGAGAGAAAAGAATCAAATTACATTCAGGGGGAAACCAATAAGAATATCAGCAGATTTTTCAATCCAGACCCTAAAAGCTAGAAGGGCCTGGAACAACATTTACCAAGCCCCGAAAGAAAACGGATGCCAACCAAGAATCTTATACCCAGCAAAACTTACTTTCAGATTTGATGATGAGATAAGATCCTTCCATGATAAACAAAAGCTAAAGGAATTTACAAAAAGAAAGCCAGCATTGCAGAACATTCACAGCAAAATATTCCATGAGGAAGAGATGAAAAACAACGATGCAAATCAGCAACGGAAGGAACTAGCCTAAAGGAATAGCCAAATAAAGGGGAAACCAAATCATGTCAAAAAACAAAAATGAGTCAAGTGACTGGGAATACAAATCATATCACAATAATAACCCTGAATGTTAATGGCCTGAACTCATCAATCAAAAGACATAGACTGGCAGAATGGATTAAAAAGAAGAATCCAACAATTTGCTGCCTGCAAGAGACTCATCTCATAGAAAGAGATACCTATAGACTAAAGGTGAAAGGATGGGAAAAAACATACCATGCACACGGACACAGCAAAAAAGCTGGAGTATCCATCCTCATTTCAGATAATGTGGACTTCAGGCCAAAACTAATCAGAAGGGATAAAGAAGGACATTACATACTGCTTAAGGGAAGCATAAATCAGCAAGACATAACAATCATAAACATCTATGCCCCGAACATTGGCTCATCCATGTACGTCAAACAAATCCTTCTCAATTCCAGAAATCAAATAGACCACAATACAATAATACTAGGCGATTTTAACACACCTCTCTCACCACTGGATAGATCGTCCAAACAAAAATTGAATAAAGAAACCATAGATCTCAATAAGACAATCAACAATTTAGACTTAACCGACTTATATAGAATATACCATCCAACAAAGAACGAATACACTTTCTTCTCAGCAGCACATGGATCCTTCTCTAAAATAGACCACGTCTTATGCCACAAAGCTACTGTTAGCAAATACAAGAAGATAGAGACACTAGCATGTACAAGAAGATAGAGATAATACCTTGTACTCTATCAGATCATAATGGATTGAAATTAGAAATAAATGACAGAATAAAAAACAGAAACTTCTGCAATACCTGGAGATTAAATAATATACTATTATATGATGAATGGGTAACAGAAGACAACAGGAGGGAAATAAAAAAATTCTTAGAAGTAAATGAGAACAAAGACACATCACATCAAAATCTCTGGGACACTATGAACGCAGTACTTAGAGGAAGATTTATTTCATGCGGTGCATTCAACAAAAGAAGTAGAAATCAACAAATAAACGACTTAACACTACAGCTCAAAGCCCTAGAAAAAGAAGAGCAGACCAACACCAAAAGTAGTAGAAGACAGGAAATAGTTAAAATCAGAGCCGAAATTAATGAAATTGAAACAAAAGAAACAATCGGAAAAAATAACAAAATAAATAGTTGGTTCTTTGAAAAAATAAACAAAATTGATAGACCCTTAGCCACAATAATAAAGAGAAAGAGGGAGAAAACTCAAATTACTAAAATTCGGAATGAACAAGGAAATATCACAACAGACACGAGTGAAATACAAAACATAATTAGAAGTTATTTTGAAAATCTATACTCCAACAAAACAGAAAACCTCGAAGACATCAACAAGTTTCTAGAGACATATGAATTACCTAAACTGAACAAGGAGGACATACACAACTTAAATAAATCAATTTCAAGCAATGAAATAGAAGAGGTCATCAAAAGCCTACCAACAAAGAAAAGTCTGGGACCAGATGAATCTCAGTCGAGTTCTACAAAACCTTTAAAGAAGAGCTCATTTCAATACTTCTCAAAGTATTCCATAAAATAGAAGAGGAGGGAACCCTCCCAAACTCATTCTATGAAGCCAATATCACCCTGATACCTAAACCAGACAGAGACACATCAAGGAAAGAAAATTTCAGACCAATATCCTTAATGAACATTGATGCAAAAATTCTCAACAAAATTTTAGCAAATCGCATACAAAAATATATTAAAAAGATAGTGCACCACGATCAAGTAGGTTTTATCCCAGGGATGCAAGGTTGGTTCAACATCAGAAAATCAATAAATGTCATTCACCATATCAACAGACTAAAAGTTAAGAATCACATGATTATTTCAATAGATGCAGAAAAAGCATTTGATAAAATACAGCATCCATTCATGCTCAAAACACTAGAGAAAATTGGGGTAGTGCGAACCTTCCTTAACATTGTAAAGGCCATTTATGCTAAGCCCATGGCTAACATCATTCTAAATGGTGAAAAACTGAAAGCATTCCCCCTAAAAACTGGAACAAGACAGGGATGCCCTCTTTCACCACTTCTATTCAATATTGTTCTTGAGACTGTAGGCAGAGCAATTAGACAAACCAAAGAAATTAAAGGGATACGAATTGGAAAAGAGGAACTCAAACTATCCCTTTTCGCTGATGACATGATTATATATTTAGAGGAACCTGAAAATTCCACCAGAAAACTCTCATAAGTGAATTCAGTAAAGTAGCAGGTTACAAGATCAATGCTCATAAATCCAATGCATTTTTATACATAAGTAATGAATCTTCAGAAAGAGAAATTAGGAAAACTACCCCATTCACAATAGCATCGAAAAAAATAAAATACTTGGGAGTCAATCTCACAAAAGAGGTGAAAGACCTCTACAATGAGAACTACAGAACACTAAAGAAAGAAATTAAAGAAAACCTTAGAAGATGCAAAGATCTCCCATGTTCTTGGATAGGCCGAATTAATATTGTCAAAATGGCCATACTACCAAAAGTGCTATACACATTCAATGCAATTCCAATTAAAATCCCAATGGTGTACCTTACAGAAAGAAATAGAGCAAGCAATGATGAAATTCATCTGGAAGAATAAGAAACTCAGAATAGCTAAAGCAATCCTCAGTAGAAAGAGCAAAGCAGTGGGTATAGCAATACCAGATCTTCAACTCTATTACAAAGCAATAGTAACAAAAATGGCTTGGTATTGGTACCAAAATAGACAGGTAGCTCAATGGTACAGAATAGAGGACATGGACACAAACCCAAATAAATACAATTTTCTCATACTAGACGAAGGGGCCAAAAATATGCAATGGAGAAAAGATAGCCTGTTCAACAAATGGTGCTGGGAAAACTGGAAAATCATATGCAACAGAATGAAATTAAACCCCTATCTCTCACCCTGCACAAAACTCAACTCAAAATGGATCAAGGACCTTGGAATCAGACCAGAGACCCTGCATCTTATAGAAGAAAAAGTAGGTCCAAATCTTCAACTTGTTGGCTTAGGATCAGACTTCCTTAACAGGACCTCCATAGCACAAGAAATAAAAGCTAGAATGAACAACTGGGATAGATTCAAACTATAAAGCTTTCTCTCAGCAAAGGAAACTATCAGTAATGTGAAGAGAGAGCCTACAGAGTGGGAGAATATCTTTGCCACTCATACTTCAGATAGAGCGCTAATTTCCAGAATCTATAAAGAACTCAAAAACTCTACACCAAGAATACAAATAATCCAATCAACAAATGACCTAAGGAAATGAACAGACACTTCACAGAAGATGTACAAGCAATCAATAGATATATGAAAAAATGTCCAACATCTCTAGTAATAAGAGAAATGCAAATCAAAACTACCCTACGATTTCATCTCACTCCAATTAGAATGGCGATTATCAAGAACACAAGCAACAATAGGTGTTGGTGAGGATGTGGGGAAAAAGGTACACTCATACATTGCTGGTGGGGTTGCAAATTAGTGCAGCCACTCTGGAAAGCAGTATGGAGATTCCTCAGAATGCTTGGAATGGAACCACCATTTGGCCCAGCTATCCCACTCCTTGGCCTATACCCAAAAGACTTAAAATCAGCATACTACAGAGATACAGCCACATCAATGTTCATAGCTGCTCAATTCACTATAGCCAGATTGTGGAACCAACCTAGATGCCCTTCAGTTGATGAATGGATAAAGAAACTGTGGCATATATATACAATGGAATATTACTCCGCCATGAAGAATTATAAAATCATGGCATTTGCAGGCAAATGGATGAAATTGCAGGATATCATGCTAAGTGAGATAAGCCAATCTCAAAAAACTAAAGGACGAATGATCTCGCTAATAAGCGGATGAGGATATATAAGGGGGTGTAGGAGGGGATAGTGTTAGGGTTAGGGTTAGGTTTAGGGTTAGGGATAAGGGTGGTGGTAAGAATGGAGGAAGGAAGGACTGTATAGAGGGAAAAGAGGGGTGGGAGGGGTGGGGGGTAAGGGAAAAAATAACAGAATGAATCAAACAACATTGCCCTATGTAAATTTATGGTTTTTAATTAAAAAAAAAAAAAAAGAAGAGGAAAAGAGGGACATCCTTCTTTGCCAGTCTGAGCACATCGGAAAGAACTTGTGAGGATGCAGCCAGAAGGTGGCCCTCTGTAAACCACGAAGAGAGCTCTCTCCAGAAACGAGTTAGCAACCTTCAACTTCCCAACCTTCAAAACTGTGAGAAAATAAATTTCTGTTGTTCAAGTCACACAGTCTGCGGTATTTCGTTTTGGCCATCTGAGCTGCCTGAGATGGTCACACACTGGAAAACAAGAGTATATAGATCTGCAGTTTTACTTGGAGTCTCACTCACCATTAGTAGTCTGTCTCCTACTTGCAACCTTCCATCTTTTTGTGCAGCTCCACCATCTATAATTTTTGTCACATAAATGCTGTTATCTCCAGGAATGTGCTGGTTCCCCACACCTCCTGCAATACTGAAGCCTAAACCTGTAAGAAAAGAACAGAAAATGGAATTAACCACTTTTCAACCATTAGTTTTTTTTTTGTTTTTTTTTTTTTTTTTTGCTGTTTGGGAATTGAACCCAGGGCCTTGTGCTTGACATGCAAAACTCTGTGAACTGAGCTACAGCCCCAGCCCAACCATAATTCTTTTAACAATGGATCTTCAATGGATTATAACAGCAATCTATAATACAAGGATTCTAATCCAATCAGTTTAGTTCTTTTAATATTTGAGGGTTTGTTGTTTTTGTTAACGTGGGAAAGATCTTTTAATCAATCCCATATGAACACTAGTTTTGTACTATTTCAAGACTGTGCAACTGTTCATGGTGAGTGACTTTCCAGAACAGGGATTGGACAAAATATTCGGAGTGATACTATATGAGCCTGGAAAAACACAGGTACAGTCCCGTTCACATCCAGTAGGTGAGCTTATCTTCATTGTCTTCATTACTCTAGCATAGAGAAAAGAAGTTTTTTACATTGCAGAATGAAAAATAGAGCTGTCAGAAAAAATCACACACGTCCTGAGAGAAGAAATATGAGGAAGACACACTGGATATTTACATCGTAATTTCAGAGAAAAGATAAGGAAAAGAAGCTAGATGCTTGCCTTTCATGTCTTTTATGGCCAACTTGTCTTATTTTTCATACTTCCTAGTGGTCACTATTATAAACTAATTGATAGTGAGGCTAGTGACACAAAAAAGTGAATCGTCCCTGTACATAGTCTGAAGGATAAAGAAATGGGTAATATAATTTAACTTTATTAATTTTACAATAACCAGCAGGATATCATATCACTTTTAAGTGTGGAAATTTCCTATTTTGCGAGGTGGTTTCTTCATACTCTGACTTGCAATAAATTTTTAATTTTTTAAGTCATGGAACAATAATAAGGATATAGTTATTTAGTAAAATTGTTATGAAGTTAATCATTTTAAAAGAATAATTAATAGAATCTTTAGGGGCTTAGGATTAAGAAAGAAATTTTTCAAATGGTGACTGAATATACATTCAGTAAATATTAATAGAATATATTTTTATTGTATTTCTAAATCAATGATAATATGAAAATTAAACAAAAAGGATATTAATCAAGGCCTTTGATACTAAAAGATGAATTTCTATAACCTTCTTGGCTAAAGAAATATTTCTTAAAAAGAACATACTCAATTGATAAAGCTATCATAAAAACTTTTGACACTGTACAATAATAATGAAAAACATTTTTAAAAATACTAATTCCATTCACTATGCTTTGATTGAATAAATATTGTGTAGGGCTATGTGCTCTGAAGATAGATGATTAATGGAAAAATGATGGAATAGGAAATTATAAAGTAACACCTTGGATTATATTAGAAATGCAATGATTTTGTTAAATTAACCATAATAGTTGTTAAAAATAAATGGAAAATGGATTTAAATTGATAGGGCAATTAAAATAAGTGTTATCTAATTTCCTACTGAAGTGGGTAATTATTTTTTATTAATGCTTTGCCACCCCATAGAACCATGAATATATTTGCCTAGGATTTAAAGAATTTGTTTATGAAGCAAAAACTGACCAAAAATAAATAAAAAGTTCCCAATTTTGCTTTTAAAATGAACTTTTAAACAACGTATCAGCTCATGTCTTCTAAAATTATCACTATTACATAAATAGATGCACATAAAAAAGTTTCAAAATGTATTTACAAAGTTTCATAGTCATGTGGGAGGATCAATCTATTGCATTTTAGCAGTATGAAGGTCATTCCAAGCTCTGAAAGAAAAATGTTAAACACAAATCTAGGAACTCTGATTTACATCTACTATGCTAGCAGTAAATGCTACAGACAATCTTAGTTACAGAAAAACTATGGAAAAATTATCACCATAAAGAAGATTAAATCCAAAAAGGAGAGTAACTATGTATTTGACATTTGAAGTTGAAGATTATACCATGGATAATGAAATCACTATGGATATTGTGTACATAAATATATCAACTGAAAAGAAAACAACCATTTTTTGGATGTTAGGTTTATGTACTTCTTTTTAAACTAGTGACTTTGCTCAAGGTGAAGCAAGATATTTTTAGTATACATTTCTCAGAGTCAGAGAATGCCTTTGAGAGTTCAAGGCTAAAAATTTATTTTACTTCATTGGAACATGAATGCATTTAAAAACAATCCACCATGTTCCAGATATTCAATTCAACATGGTAAATAAATGTGTAGCTTATGTATCCATCCAGAATACAAGTGTATTTACAGATAGAAGTATCCATCTGTGTTGTAAAATTGAATCTATCTGTGCTTTATATAGAGAGCCTCTATCAATTGTGGCTTACATAAATGTAAAGAAATGGCTCCCTACACTGTTCTACAGAAACACTAAAGAAATAATGACCTACAAGTGGGTTCACATGAGTGGGTAAGACAACCTGGGTGAAGCAATATTTTAAACCCAGGCAATGCTAGTGATTTTGGGAGGATGACTTTATGAAGATAAACATCAGCTAGGACTACTAAACAGCAGTAAAACCAATGTCAAATAAGTAGTCTGCATGTTCCTTGTGTTTCCTCTTTTGACACAAGGGCAGGATGCCCACACTGTAGGATCTAAACTCGGTGAGGTCCTCCTTTATCAGTCTCTGCTGGCATTCTCCACTCCTCTCCCCTCACTAGCCAATCTTCTCCTTCATTCCATTCTATGCCTCATTGCAGTCTTGTATTTCTAGAATACTCTCAGAATGCTCCTACCTTTGCTCTAGGTATTTCTGCTGGCTGGATCCTGCTACCTTCAGGATCTTAAGTCTCAGTTCTTCCAGAAGCAGAAACTGACCTCCCTATTTAACACTGTCCCCTGACCATATTCCCCATTTTCTTATCTTGCTTAACTTTTCATTTTTCCTTAGCATTTATTATCTTGTTATCTACTATACAAGGCATATATGTTATATATTATATTTTATTTTTATATGTTTGCAGTGTGGTTTGCTTATTTTTTTATGGTTTGTTTTCTCAGTGAAAATGTAGGCTCCATGATGACTATGATTTTTGTTCAATTTACAGTATGTAAGAAGAACAACTCCAGGTACTTAGTTGCCTCATAAAGATGTATTAAATGAAAAAAAAAGAAAAGAAAAAATGAATGAATGCAAACAATGAGGAAAGTCACTGAGAAATATGAGAATGAAGAAAGTCTCTGAGAAAACTTCCCTTAAGATGAAGTTGAGGGCTTTGAATAAGCAAGGGAAAGAAAAGTGGACACTGTTATTTGGGATCAGCAACTGTGTAAGTTACTGCACTGGCTCTGGTAGACATGGATTAGCTCTCTACCCTCAATCTGTAGCATTTATGCCAAATTCAGAATAGTCAACTGGGCAACAGCAAAGACAGCTTCACATTCTGATGCTTTCATCCACTAACTGTGCAAATTTTACTCTTGATTTTCTCATTTGTAGAAAGGGAGCAAGTCTATATATATATTCTCTAATAACTGGCATATAATATATTCTATAACAACTGGCATATAATAGATCCTTAATAAATAAGACTCTCTACTCTTAATGAGCCCTTAAGTAGTTTGAAAAATCGGAAAACTTTTGATATTATTTAACTGGTTATGCTAGAAAGAGCAGGACTACTTCTTAAAGTACCATAAGGATTAGCAAAAGATTTAGGACTTAAGCTCGGCCTGAACAAAAAAATAGAATTCATTAAAAGAGAGTGTACTTTTGACAGGAAAACATCCTTTGGACTCCAGACTGACTGAATGACTTGAGTCAGCTACTCTAAAAACAAAAACAAAAACAAAATCAAAAACAAAAACAAAAAAACAGTGCTGATAAAACCGCAGCTCTACTGAGTTTGAAATGGTTGCAAAAATGCCTAGTAAACCATCAAAAGATGTATATCATAAAGATTTGACTCAGAAGCACCCAAAATTACAAAATTGCTGGTTTTAGGGACATGATAGTTTTGGAACATTTAGAGAATTACTGTCTGTTTTGAAAATAAGTTTCTAGGACAAAGAAATAAGTTGACTTGTTATGGCTTAGATATGAAGTGTTCCCCAAAAGTTCATGTGTTAGAAAATTCAAGAAGGTTCCAGAGGTGAAATGATTAGATGATTAGAGTTATAACCCAATCATTGGATTAAGTGGATGGTAACTGAAGGCAGGTAGGGTGTGGCTAGAAGAGATGTCACTGGGGCATGTCTTTCGGGTTTATATTTTATACTTGATGTTCTTTCTCTCTCTCTCTCTCTCTCTCTCTCTCTCTCTCTCTCTCTCTCTCTCTCTCTCTCTCTCTCTCTCTGCTTTCTGGTTACTTTCCTCTTCCACACCCTTCCACCATGATGTTCTGCCTCACCTTGGGTCCAGAACAGTAGAGTGAGTTATCTACAAACTGTGACCTCAGAAACCATGAGTGCCAAATAAACTTTTCCTCCTCTAAAATTGTTCTTGTCAGGTATTTTCCCACAGCAGTGAAATAGCTGAATAAAACAACCATCATGTGAGGCAAACCAGTCAACTGAAAAATAAACTAAGTGAGTTGAGTTGGTAACTCTCATCAAACTACTGGTCCGCATACTATATACGTACTATAGGACATTTGGCCATTAAGATTAAGACTAAACATCCCATGTGCCTGCTGATTGCATACAAAGCTGGCACAGAAAAATATAAGTAATCAAGTCACAAAAGGAAGTAAAATCAGTAGATATTTCAGGACCCTCTAGTAAAGGAAAGAAAAAGCATGTCCAATTTAAACACCTAATTTCCTAAGTAATTAAAAATGATCTGTTTGGCAAACTTGGGATGTTCACAAAGAATTTCAGAACTACATCTGTTGCATAAAGCTGGGCTCGTCATTCCATGTTTCTGGCACATCCCTAAATTCTCATGTTAATGTAGGAAATACAGGTATAATATAGGAACTCTGAACCTGGTTAAAGCTTATAAATGAACCTTTCTCTGCAAAGAATCTTTTCCTCATTCTATAAAAAGAGAACCCTGTGAGCAGATCCTAGCTCACCCTTCCCCATGTTGTCTGCCTACGCTGAGGGGGAGGTGTCAATGAGAGGCGGGGGCTGCAGCAGAAGTCTTGGCAGCATAGATTGATACTGTGCTTTGAGAAGCCCAGAATAAAAACTGAAATGCTTGAAAATGTCATATGATTACAGTGTACCCATATATTCTTTGTGGGTGTAAAGAACCAAGCCCCATGATGCCTTAAAACCATTCAATAACTTGTTTCAACTTAATGTTATATGACTTTACTAGGAAAGCTCTCTGGGCTTCTCCAAATAACTCAATATTACTAAACAGCCTGGTTCTGTCATTGCTTCTTTAAGATCTGCCAGGTATGGTATTTACTGCTTTACAGAAAGCACTAGTGGTATTCTTCACATTATGTGTATATTTTAAAAGAATCACTGAATCCATCCTGAACTCTGGCTGGCCCTGTCTTAGGAACCAAACACCTGCATAGGCAACTTAACATCTGAATGTGCATACATGTCAGTTAAAAAAGCAAGAACTCCCCCAAAAAATCTTTAAAAACTTCCCTGTAGGTCTGGTTTACACTGATAACAGACTATCTGACATCTCTTCCCCTTCAAAAAGAAACCTTTGCTTCAAAAACTATCAGAAATGCAACTTCTATATTTATTTGAGAGACTAATTAATCTCATGGGCATTGCAGATATGGTCAATTAAAAGTCAAAGCTTTATTTTCTTATTCTTTGGATTCCTTCCAGTTTAGAAAGACAAAGTTTGGGGTTGACAGAAGTGGTTCTTTTTAAAATTCTTACTCATTGTCTAAGCATCCTAAATCCTGCTCAAATAATCTCTCACAGATCATCCAACTAACTAGCACAACTAATGCCATAAACTTCCCCTCCTCCTATGTATATCAAGATACCTTTGCACTTTTTGTATACCACATCAGCACCTGTTTTCCTTTCGCTCAAAGGAATAAGCACAATTCCTCTTATCTAAACCCAAATCTTCTCAGATATTACTTATTCCTTTTTGCTCTTTTAGACATATTTGGTCTCTTGCCATCAATGCTTTGTTCTCTTCTGGCTTTGACCATTCTTCTGCCCTATCCTAAAAAGATCTTTTCTAGAACTTGCCACAGCCTTCTTACTGTAAGAGCAGAAGGTTTTGAAATGATGACCAACTCCATTTCCATATTATTAATTCTCCTCCATCTCCTCCACCTGGCTCCATATATCATAGTCTATTTACCTAGCATCTCTTAGGGGTTGAATTATTTACATCCAAAATATATGCTGAAGTTCTAACCTGTGAATGTCACTTAATTTTGATCAGGTTCTTTGTAGATGTACTTTAAGAAGAGATTGTATTGGGTCAAGGTAGATCCCAATCCAATGATTTGGGCCAGTGATGTTCCTTATCAGAAGTGAATATTTGGACACAAAAACACACATAGAAGAATGCATGTGAGGACAGAGCAGATATTGGAGGGATGGATCCACAAGTCATAGCATGCCTAGGATTGCCAACAACCCTGAAATGCTGGGAGAGAGGCTCAGAGAAGACTTGCCCTCATGGTACCCCAAAAGAATCTACCCTGCTGACACCTTGATCTCAGACTTCTAGCCTTCACACCTGTAAGTTTCTGTTGCTGGAAGCTACCCAATTTGTGGCAATTTTTTATGGCAGTCCTAGGAAACGAACATATCTAATCTTTATGATTTGAGTGGTTGTATTTATATCTAGCTCTTTTTTTTAATGGAAGTCATATGACATGCAGACATATACATTTTAATATTAACTTTTCCTATAATGGGGTTGGGTGGGTAAATTGCCAACCAGCTACACCTGGCAAGGAGTTCAGCCAGCTATCCAAAATTTTTATCCAAACGTCATGAAAATTTCATACATGAATTTGCTTCTCTGCATTACATAGAAAACTATGGATTACCTTTACATTCTCACCTTTGATAATGTTAATTTGCCCTGTTTTTAATTTATCTTACTACATCTGTTTTTTTTTTTTTTTTTTTTTTTCCTGTCTTACCTTCTTTTTCACTGGCCTAAGACTGTGGTTCACAGAAGAGATCCTCACACCAGGAGCATCTGCATCACCTGGGACCTTGTTAAAAATGCAAAGCTTGGGATTCATACCAGATATTCAGAATTAGAAATTCTGGGGATGTGTGCTAAATTTGACCATTACTTCTTTTAAAATAATTGTTATTTCCTGTAGAATATTCCATTAAATCCTATTCTATTATCTTGAAGAGAATCCATTTCTGGAGTTTCAATTACCACTGTTCTGTTGATGAGTGCCCAAGGTTCTGGTACCTCCAATACTCCATCCAATAGGTTTGATTTGTCAACTTGAAACTCACAAACTTGAAAAAGTGTGCTCATAGCTTCCCTTTAAAACTGTCTTCTTGTCCTGGCTCTTGTGCTTTACAGTTATGTTACTATTTCAGATTGAATGAAAGCTTCTTCATGTTTAGCATCACACCTACTTATCACTGAATCCCAGAGCTTAGTGTTTTAACTGTTAGAGGAGAACTGCAAGAATATATATACATATGTACACACATATACATGCATATATATATATGTATTTGAAATTGTTATTATTGTATCAGAATCTTTACTATATAAATATGAAATTATAACTCCTCTTTACTGCCCTGTCACTGAACAAAGTGCTAATCTAATCATGTCTGCATTATTGTAGAAACTTTTGTGATCATACTCCTTGATTCCAGTCTATACCTTCTTGCTTTCCAAATCATTCTGCAAATATTTTAAGTTAGCTGTTTCCCCAAAATTTTGCATTGATTATATTGTTCTTTGACTTCCTATGGTCCATTACTCTTTATTCTATAGGAATTCTACATATTGTCTTCACCATTCCTTATCTCTCTGTTTTCCCCAAGAAAACTGATCTTTTTGTAATGGCTTTATTTTGTACTTGTTCCTTACATCTGAAATGCCTTTGCCACTTAAATTTCCAACATCATTCTTTGTGAATTCTAACCTATGGTAGCTCAATTATAAATTGAACTTGAGTAGACCTAGTTCTCTATACAAGCTTTTTCTACTTTAAGTAATAAAAGAAACACTTGTTGACGACTGCTGAGGTATCAGGTACTGGCCTAAATGCTGTGGTTATGTCAGTGAATTAAATATTTTTGGTTCCTGTTCTAATGCAATGTATTTTCTAACAGAGGGAAAGAGAAAGAGGTAATGAAGTTGCATTATGTTAAGGGATAATAAGAGAGCAACAGTGGCTATGGGAGGGTGTAGGTGGGATGCCTACATTGGATTGGAGGACGAGGATGGTGTCAGAGAAAATTAATTGCAGGTCATAATATTCAATCTGAGACCTGGAAAATGAAAATGAGCAAGGAAGAAAAGGGAGCAGGGAAATACCACAGGGAAACACATATTCAAGGACCCAGGGATGAGAGATATCAGGGTTTCAGAAACTGAAAATAATTCAGGTGAAAGCAGTAAGTAGTTTTAGGTAGAGTGAAGGACCTAAGAGTGAAGGACCAAGTCACTTATTCTCACCAAAGTATACATAGTCCCTGATACTGCACCTAATAAAAAATTTGAGATAAATAAGAAAACATAGAAATCCACTTTCTTCACTGACTTAGAAGGTAAGGAGAAAAGGATGATGGAGATGGATCATGCATTTTTATTTTAAGAGCAGAGTGACATTATTTATACCACTTTATAAAACATTCTAAGAAACTGAATAATCATTTTGTGCAAAATATTACTTTGTTAACCTACATATAGAACTTAAATGATTCATTTTAAGTTTCACTAAGTGGAATGGATTAATCCATAAAGAAGAATAATGCAATATTGGAATAAGAATTAGTCTCAATACCCCCCATTAGGTGTGTTTCCCTACTCTGCCCTTCCTTTGTTTTAAGACATCTACTTGTTCATATTGACAAGGCTATCTTCTTCAAAATAAATTATAAAATGATTTCAGTGTAAACCAAAAAAAAAAAAAAAAAAAAAAAAAAGATTGCAGACTTTATGACAAGACCCTGAGAATGAGAAAGTTCAGAAATTGGAAGAGGTATAAAAATTTTGAAACAGTTGTTAGGAAAATTTTAATATACCATTAATTAGAGAAATGGATACAATTTTCAAAAACTGTGCTGATTGTCTAGTTAGGGATTGAAGTATTTCTAGTAATTTATTCCTCCAGCAATTCCCAATAGTCTGGTTCAAATACAGAAAATGTAGGCAGTTAGATTGAATCACCTTACACATTAACATTTTATGTGCATTCATCTTCCATTTTTTACTAAATTATAAAGTTCTAGAAAGTAGAGGCTGCATAAAATAGACCATGCTGAGCACAGGCTGAGTATGTATTAGTTGTTCAATCTCATTTGCATAATTAATTGATGATTGGGTGTTCAAGGACCAAATGGCCACATGGCACACATATGCTTTTAAATGTCAAGCATCCCATATTAACAAAGATGTTATTTGGTGCATGGGAATGAATGAAAATTATGTCAGTGACTTCCCTAAAGGAATGATAGAAATGATAAGTGAGAGACATATTTATCCTTTATTAACACAAGGAGCTAGCAGCACTAACCCATTTGCTTCCATTCCTACAAATGAAATAGCCTGTTCACAAGTTGACTGCTTATGTGATGGAATGTGATTGGATACTTTCATACACATATACAGTTTCTTTTATTATTCTTGAAATGGAATACCATCCAAGCTTCTAGAATTAAGATATAACCTCTACCTATCACCACATCTGTGTGAGTTTTACAGGTGAATTCTGCCAAAGCAAGCCAAGAGTCATTAATATTGATGTCTAGGTACTCTCCAGACTGTGTTGGAGACAGATTTCAGCACATTAAGTCATAAAAATAACAGATTATTTAAAAGATATCAGAATCACCTCAAATGTTGAAGTTTGATGGAAAATTTGCAGTGTCAGGGTTGTTGTTGGGGAAAGCAGACCGAGTCACCTGAAAGATAACTAGATGGGTCTTGATACACTTCCATCCACAGAGACCTATTTCCTGAATATGTTCTTTGCAAAGTCCTTCCTAATGTACACTCCTTTCAATCAAAAGTACTACCCATTGATGGTATATAATGTTTTGAGTTTCTCTCATTTTAATGCTACATAATTTTCTACAAGGAATTAGAGAATAGTTAAAGGAAAGGTTGGTATTTGAATATCTAAGAATTGGTGTGGCATGGACACCAACCAGTCAGATGAGGTTATGCAACACATAATTACTGTTGTATGTACTACCCAATTCATTCTCTTGTGGTGAAGTCAGCACTTTGAAGATGGAGGGGTAATAGCAAGTTTAATGTTTGCACTCCAGGAGTAATATGAAAAAAGTAAATGCTCTAAAATCAATGTTTAAAATCAATTGCTAAATTAAATATATATCACTGAATTTTTTTCCATGAATACACTTTATGAACTCTGCAGGAAAATGTGGAGGGGGTAAAATAATATAGTGAGATACTCCATTAGTTCATTAAAAACTTTCATTTTCAGGTTATATTAGACTCTTAGGGCTGCCAGAACAAAGTATCAAGTCAGAGCGCCATGAATAATAGAAATGTATTGCCCTACAGTTTTGGAGGCTAGAAATCCACAGTCAGGGCCAGTTCTTTCTGAGGCCCATGAGGAAGAATCTGTTCCATGCCTCTCTCCTAGTTTGCCATCTTTGTCATTCTTTGGCTTGTAGATGCAGCACCTCAATCTCTTCCTTAATCTTCTCATGGCATTCTCCCTGGGTGTGTGTCTGTTTCTGGGTCCAAATTTCTCATTTTTGTGAGGACACCAGTCATATAGAATGAGGACCATCCTGATGACCTCATAACTTGCTTATCAGCAAAGACCTTATTCCTAAATACCTTAACATTAAC
Organism: Sciurus vulgaris; assembly: GCF_902686455.1. Taxonomy (NCBI): domain Eukaryota; kingdom Metazoa; phylum Chordata; class Mammalia; order Rodentia; family Sciuridae; genus Sciurus; species Sciurus vulgaris. The sequence goes on from NC_136472.1 coordinate 81,299,608, forward strand.
AAGTAATGAGAGGTAAGATTTCAGCATCTTTTTGAGGTACATAATTCAACTTATAACACCAACAGTGGGAAATATAAATACAAGTAACAGAATTCCTGTCCTAAGAGAGCTTGTAGACCAGAGTAGAAAGAATGACAGGTCATCAGAGAATATGCCAGTGCTTTAGAAAAAAAAGAGGGAAAGACATCTTGTATCAGGGAAGGCTTATTTTGGACAGTGCTACAATTTGGATCTTAAATTTTTCTCAAAGGTTCTTCATCAGACTTGGTCCCCAGATTTGCATTATTGGGAAGTGGTTAAACCTCCAATAATGTGGGCTGAATGGGAAGTGTTTAGGTCACTGGGGTGTACCTCTGAAAAGGATTGTGGGACTCTAGCTCCCTTTTAACTCTCTTTTGTTTCCTGGCATGGGATGAGTGGTATAGCTTTGCCATGTACTCCCTGTACTTTGTCAACTGGTAGCCCAACCAGAAAGGCCCAAAGCAATGGGGCCAATTGATCATGGACTGAAATCTCCAAAATTGGGAGCCAAAATAAACCTTTTATCTTCTAAGTCAGTTATATCAGGTATTTTTTGATAGTAATGAAAACTGACTAAAATAAAGAGTAACAATGGAATCAAGCCCTGCTGAATGGTTAGGAGAAATGCAGGCAGCAAGGAATTCTAGGCAGAGGGATCAGCCTGTAGAAAGGTTTGACATCTTTGATCCTCATGGTAAAGTAGTAAGTATCATTAGGAGGAGATATTAAGAATTGAAGGTGGAGTAATAGAGCTCATGAAGTTCTAAAGGTGATGTGGTAAGGGTTTGGATATTGTATTAGTGGCATTAGGGAGGAAAAGTTTTAAGTAGGAGAAGGACATGATCAGATTTGGTCTTTCCCTCTTTTCCTCATTAATGCTTTCTGTGGCTCAAAAATTATATTCTGTGGTGGAGAAATGTCCTATTTTATAAAGCAAATTTTCCCCTTTCACCTCATGCCTTTATATTCTTTATTATATTCACCTATTATGCTTTAAAAATAACTTTGAGGAATTTTTTTCTCTTAATTTGTCTCTGTTCATGATTCAGTTTGAAATACTAGTCTTTCTTTGATCTACTCACATTCCAAGCTTGTCATAGCCTCATCATAAAACCAAATTTTGAAAAATAAAAATCTAATATCAACAGGCATTTGTAAGCTTTTGAGACTCTAAACAACTAACCCTAAATTCCTAAGTTCACTGATAAGCTTACTGCAATTCACTGACATTTTAAATGAGCACTTTCAGCAGATGTTTGACTTCACTGCCTCACTTGATCACCCTCACGGGGCTCTTTGTAAAAGAGATAATTGGAAACTCCAGATTCATCTTGGACCCTAGGACAGAGTAAGCATTATATAATTGAAATAACTATGAGTATCTTTTCTTTTTGCAAGGACATCTCACTCACTAGCAAAATATGAAGACTTACTATAGTTTGGATTTACGAAGTGACTGAACAATATTTCTAGTAGCGGCAAACAAACCAAGGACAATGTTTGAAACTACTACACAATAAAATCTCCCTTAGGAAAACATAAGTTACCTCTAAGTTACCTCTGCTGCTCCAGAAAATATTTTTCATTGCCACTAAAGATCTTTCTTACATTAAACCCTTTAACCTTTACAATGATCTAGTCTATCTTGCACAAAGGTTGCAGTATGTGCATTTGGGGTTTACCCAAATTAGTTTACTTTTCACACACACACACACAATGCTGCTATATATTTGGACATCTCTAATGATTATTTAAAAGACATACTACAGTTCACATGATAAAATAATAAATGGACTTTCAGAATAAGTTACCTCTCCTTGATGAGTCTGTATCCTAACATGTAAGATACATAAAATAATGTATGACATGACCACTGTATGGTATGGTAGAAAGATTTCTGGTGCAAATCTTGATTCTAGCATTTAAGAGTTGTGTGATCTTATAAGATTTTGTGACTTTTCTAAGCATCGGTTTTACCAGGTAGAGAATATCAAGGAGGCCAATCATCACCTCATGATATTATAGTGAGAATAAATTATGATAATGTGTGAGAAGGAACCTACAGGTGTAAGTACCAGTATTCAAAGAATATTAATTCCCTTTCCCCACTTCTTTCAAGATTACAATGAGAGTCAAATGTGATGATTACTTTTTGTAGTTGTAAACCATATATACTAATGTAAATTTTAGGTATTATTAATGTCTAAAGTAAGATAAAATACTAGAATATAAAATAACTTATCAACATATAAAACTGCATCTGATCACTGTTACTCACATCATTTATTATCTTATATTTTTATTTTCTAAACTCCCCCAAAATGTTGTCATGTATCATCACAACTGGGTTTATTTCACAGGATGAAAAAGATGAATTACAGATCTGACTTACAACTCCTTACTTTTATTTTCATCTTCTTAGTGAAACTTTTTCAGTTACTATATTAAGTTGTGAATTCTGTCACTTAAGAGTGTCTATCATGGCTTTACTTGTGTAAAAAATGAAATTTGATTATAATGTCTATGCACCAAGAACTGTGGTAGCTTTTGAACACAATTCCAAATATACAGAAGCTATGCAATATATTTGAACAACTGACATAATTTGCTCACATGTTTTGGAGATGTAGGTTCAATAATTTTGGGATGTGGTCCCTACTAAGATAGCTGGTAGCAAATGGAGATTTAATGAGGATTTGGTTTAGTCACTGCTCCAGAATATTGCTTGCTCTTCAACCGACTATCAAAACACTTTATAAGTCTGTTGAAGAAGACTAAAGAAACAGAAGACCATAGAAACACAATAATATCTATGCTATAACAGGTAGTATGAAAAGATACATGCTTTAAGAAAGAAAAGAAAAATAGAAAAGAAACCAAAACAGCTCTGACCAGTGAGGTCAGGACAATTCACACACACTATCAAAAATAAAATTGATCCTCTGGGCAGGGGAACAAAGAGTACTATAGATCTAACAGTAATGAGAATTCATTCAAATAAGAAGTCCTAGTTATTTTTTTTTTCTAGTCCTAGTTATTATGACCCAGTTATGAAGGTGAATCAATTTCATTTTGAGTAGCCACCTCTAGTGTCCCTGCCTTCATTTACGTTGTTTTTCCTAAAGTGGGGATCAAGTCAGCACTACTCAAATTACCTCTGTGCTTTATACCCTGTGCCTAGGAAATATTAGGCTCTCAATAAATATTTGTTGACTGAATGAACAAACAAAACCAATAGCAGCACAATTGTTGCTATTCATTTCTTAATGAACAAGTTATCTTCAAAGATTTCTAATCCTTAAAGCTCTAAACTATAGCTCCTTACATCTTACTTAGTATTAACAGGAAACACACACTAGCAAGGAAAAAAGCTAAACTGCTTATTTTTCCAAAGATGAGGTTTTACCTGATCCCTGCAGAGGTCAGCAGAGAGAAGCTAAAGTGGAGAGTCCTTGGGTAGGTCACCAGGTGGATTGTGCTGTCCAGTTGGACGCTGAATGGTGTAGAGTTTTTAAAAGTTACTTCCTTTAGAGAATGAATATTAAATGTCATAAAATGAGTTAAGAGCATTAATGATAGTATTTGTTATTTCCTTTATGCCAGGCACTAAGCATATCTTATTTATTATGCCTTATTATATTTAACCCCATTTAAAAAAATAATGAGGCAGGTATTATAACTCGTCACAAATAAGAATATAAAGATGAAACAGGTTAAATAACTTACTCAAGATCAGAGATTTAATGACTTATGCACCAGGATGTGAACCCCAAAGTGCCTGGCAGCAAAGCCTTTATTTTTAATTACTGTGTTATTCTGACTACTACTCTGTTCATTGGGTACCAACTTAAAAAGCTCTAAAACATTCTTCAAACACAAATCCCACTAAGTAATTTAAAAGTTTTTAAAACTTTAAAAAAAAAAGTCTAAGTTTAAAAAAAAAGTCTAAATGAAGTGTATGGAAGAACTAATCTATCTCATGATGTACAGTAGCTAAAACTCTTATTTAACTGCAGCATATGTTGTTAAATTTCATAACCATTTAAAGATGTTAGGCAATGGCATCAATGATTATGACCACTGAAGTTTATTTGGGATGATGAAATTGATGATGTGTGCATTTCAATAAAACTAAAAGTTCATATGCTAGAAAGAGTCCTAGCTACTTTCTTAAATTTTTTTAAATGAAATATGCTGACATAAATTTTAAAATTATTTCTTTAGTTTTTGGACACCAGTGCCAAAATGAGAGCAATCAAAACAGCTACCACCACAGTAACTCTTCAGAGTAAACTCTTGAACATTGTTGTTATTAATTATAAGCTAATGTTTTTGCACTGGTGGTTGCTGAAGTCTTGATTCAGTCAATTAATTCTAATGTGTAAACTGTATATACAACTCCTCCATTAACAAATTTTCACACCTGACCAAATTAAAAATCATCTTTAATTTCAGATTAATTACTTTCCTGTATTTCAAATTATTGCCAAGCATAAAGTTATGCAATCTTCTTACTCCTGTCTGGTAAGTTTTATTGTTCACTATCTTATTTACTTTGAGAAGCATGAAGAATCTTTTTGGCCACTGTAACAAGTAAGAAATTAAAGAAATTGAGTGAACTTAAAACTGTTGTTTGATTTTGACAGTATTCCTCTATCTAAGCCAATTAAATAAAAATTTTATTCTTCTCGTTAAAATATAGATTTTGAGAAGATTCAGGATTGTCAGTATTTTAAGTGACAAATTAGGTATACTTCAGGGCACTTTCCAGTGCTAGATCAATGCTCCATATCTAGAAATAAAAATATTTGAATCTACAATTTGAGAGTGAGAAAAAGTTTAGTTCTTCAGTGATAGGGTAGTCTATTATGAAACACGACAATGAATGTGACCGAATAGGACATTTGGACTGTTGTCTATTAATGCAAGAGATAACTATTAAAACTTTGGCTTTGCAAAACACTACCACCTGTTAGTACTAATGTTTTCTGGTCATCAAATTAAAAAAATGCATGTCCATAGCACATATGTTTTCATTGAAAACAATAAAACACAATATGGATTGTATTTTCACCAAATGCTACAATTAATTGAATTTGGATCAGTTATTTGCGGAACAAAATTTATTCCTTGCCCTGATTAAAATCCAAGGACAGGACAATTTCAGCAACACTTATAAATACAAAAAACAATAAAACAAATCTTCTGGCTTTTAAATGGACAGTTTATTTACTTTGGAGGACTAACAAAATCCATTAACTGTGACTTTTGAAGATAATCAGCTTGCATCTAAGACTAAATAATTTCTTTCACATAGTAGTAGCTGTCACGCAGCAGCTTAGTTACTGTTTCTCTAGTATCAGCCATTTGCAAATGTCCTCATATTTTCCACATCATTGTGCAATATTTGCAAAACAGTAGAAACAGAGACACTGATCTATTTATTTATTTATTTTTTTAGCAAGAAATGAAGAGTAGTTGAGAAACAGTCAATGTACTGCATTCCTGTTTAATAGTCTCTGGAAAATGTAGTGAGATTTCCAATACCACTGACCTTGACCATCATGGATTCGTACCCTGGCAGCATTTTGTATCATTTATATTATGGTAGGTAGGCATTGCTACTGAAAGTTCTGGAATAAAGTTGCAAATACATTTGGAATTTTCTCAAATCTCTCAGCAGCCTGATGTAGTTGTGGCTTCTCTCAGTTTTACTGTTAAAATATTCAGGGTCTCAAAACTGAGCTAGTGTTTACATTGAAGAGGAGAAAAATAAACTCAAAATTACTCCTTGTAGAGACTTACATATGAATTACAGGAAGGAAAGCAAGATTAGTCAAAAAAGTTAAATAGAAAAGTTGAGTATTCTTGCTTGATTTTGTCTCTTGATCTACATAACAAAATAATGTGTCTTATCATTGAAAGAGACCTTGGAGTAACGTAACCTAGCTTCAACTCTGGGTCCATGCACGTGGTCAACAGCCTTTATTTAGGTAATTTTTAATTAGGGTAGAACCATTAAAACATTTTTTCCCTGTTAATCGAATTGCTGTGATGTTATAAATTCTACACACTGATTCCAGGTCTGTCTTCTTAAAGAAAAGAGAATAAGTTGGTTGGCCTGTAACATGAATGATGTTCCTTCAGATATGTAGGACTATTGACTCAGAAGGTATCTCCAGATCAATCTCATCTGCTTCTCTTAAATTAGAGGTGGGTAAACCAAGACCTCTAAAACTGAAGTGATTTCTTGAATCACAAAGCTGTTTAACTGCAGAACCTGAGCTAGAAGCCAGGCTCAGATACTTCAAAAGCAGAAGTATGGTGGTTGAAGCCAGCTCTAACAACCACCTTGCTTCCTCTGTCTCAAGTAGAGCAAACAGTATCTTCTACTTTTTTCCCAAGGGATGTGGCTTGAGTCATCAGACTATTCTGCATATCAAGTACCTACTGCAGTTTAGAAACTGGTTTCCCAAAAAGTGCCTGATACTGAAAAGTTCATAGTTTAGGATGAAAGATAATCAAACAACTAACAGAAATACAAAGTGAAAAGTACCTTGCCTGAGAAATATAGGAACCTGGTGTCTGAGTGATCACTGAGGAGTACAGTTGTGATATTTCAGTTGTTGGAAAACTGATCTGACTTCTTCAACAGCAGCAATAGTTGCAGTGGAATCTCCCTATTTCAGTTGAGGTCTTGGTGATTAACCAAAATACACCATTTAAGGCATGGTTAATGTTCAGGAATAGGAAGATACCCTGGAGCATATCTTCACAGTGCTTCTCCAACAACAGAGTTGTACACTTGCCAAGTGGAACTGGAAGTGTACCCAGTAGAGTTGTACCAAGATTCTTACCTTACCCTGTCTTCTTCCTTTTACTTGTTAATTATGTCACTTGATGTTGTACTCAAGTAAAGTGCTTTAACACTAAATGAATTGATAATAAAGTAATCTTATATAGTTAATTCTATAAACTATAAGAGACTTTTGGAAAAGTTTGTTAAAAATAAGGCTTATTAAGACATACTGAGAAATTAATGTGGGTAAGACAGCAATAAAAAGATTGAGAAAAATTACAAAGTCTAGAGGTATTTGGATACAGATTTTTTTCCCTAATGTCTTTGTTTTTGGTATATTATAATCATAAAATGGGGAAGATTTTAAAGAAAAAATAGGCAACACACACACCAGTTTTAAATGAAAATAAAATATTTAAAGAACCTTTTTTATTACTGACCAATTTTTCAATAGGTCTTGTTTCTATTATATAAGTGAGTTCTTGCTGTCTGCATACCATATGCCAGAAATAGTTTGGAGAAATTTGCATGCATAGTTATGAACTCCTTAATCCTTAGACTGACTATTACTTCACTTTAACCAATTAGGAAACATTATTTTCAATAATATGTTCACATTATCACAGTTAATAAATTAGGGAAATGGAATTACAGTTAGGTCTTGCAAAATGCACATTTCACAATGTACTTTCTCTTTCACCATCCAATGTAAAACCAACCATATTTCTTGTATAGGTGTATCTCCATTCACTATCATCCTGATATAGCCTTCTGTTTCTTTAATTCCTTTTGGGGAGAGAAAGGCCAACATCTTCACAGCCTATCTCCACTCTCAAGAATGTTGCTTCCCATTCTGGAAGGTCTCCTGAGCCTGTTTATCCATTTGAATACATACGTTCTTAGGTTTAACTACTCATAAATTTTTTCCAAGAAATTGTTCCCAACTAAACTACTTCACTTCAATTTCCTTTTATAGAATAACAATCACTACTGATTTTAATCCATTTACTCATCTACCTAGTTGTCCATATATTCAATAAATATCCATGTCAAACCATGCCTTAGGTAGTTATGGTTTGGATATGAGGTGTCCCCCAAAAGTTCATGTGTGATACAATGCAAGGTTTAGAGGAGCAATGATTGGGTTATGACAGCCTTAATCCAATCAGTGAATTAATCCCTTGATGGGATTAATTGAATGGTAACTGAAGTCAGGTAGGGTATGGCTGGAGGAGGTGGATCATTGGGTGTGTGCCTTTTGGATACATATTTTGTACTTAGGGAGTGGAATCTCTCTGTTTCCTGATCATCATGTAAGCCATTTCCCTCTGCCTCACTCTTCTGCCATGATGTTTTGCCTCACTTTGAGCCCTGAGGAATAGAGCTGGCTGTCTATCAACAGAGACCTTTGAAACTGTGAGCATCCAAATAACTTTTTCCTCCCCTAAAATTGTTCTGGGCAAGTCCTTTAGTCACAACTGTGAAAAAGCTGACTAAAACAAAAATAGAAATGATTGGGTTATTGAGAACCTTAACCCAATCAGTGAATTAATCCCCTATAGGGGTAACTGAGTGGTAATTGAAGTCCAGGTAGGGTGTGACTGGAGGAGGCGGGCATTGGGGGTTTGCCTTTGGGTTATATATTTTGTATCTGGCAAGTGGAATTTCTCCCTGCTCTCTGATTATCATGTGAGCAGCTTGCTTCCACCATACTCTTCTGCCATGATGTTCTGCCTCAACTGGAGCCCTGAAGAATGGAGCCTCCTGTCTATGGACTAAGATCTCTGAAACCATGAGACCCCAAAATAAACTTTCCTCCTCTACCATTGTTATTGCCATATCTTTTAGTCATAGCAGCGAAAAAGCTGACTAAAACAGGTACTCAATAAATATTAATTAGATTGATTTTAAACAAAATGCAGAAGTTGCTATGCTTAATCTGTTCATATGATTATTACTTGACCACCTAATATGTCAGGTATGTGTCCATTAAAATGACAATTAAATACAGAGGTTCTGCCAGCATTTGTTGATTTAACATTACTATTCCAAGATTCTGCATGTTAACCTTTGTTTATTGTCACATCATATCATAAGATAGGTACAATCATTACCCTCATTTTGTTGATGAGGAAACAAAGGCACAAAAAATAAAACATTCCCAAAGTTGTAGAGCATGTGTTTAGTGGAGCCAGGATTCATAAGTAATCTGAGCTCAGAGCCTGCAATCTTAATTATTATACTATGTTGCCTAAGTTAGCAAATACAATGGTAAGAATAAATACAATATATATTGAAAACAAATAGAAGGGTATTACCCAAAGAATTCTTTTGGATTCTGAAGAAAGATTAGGAGTTAAACCAGGGTGTTTATTGGGGAGGGTCTGAGGCAAAACATTTTTCTATATGCAGAAAGCTTTACTATACGCAAAGGTCTCAAAGAAAGGAGGACTACAGCATTGGAGGTAAACAGGTTTGTCAATTTAGCATTATAGGGAATATTTCAAACTGGGAGGAGTAGGGAGGATAAATATTCAATTGATTTTAAAGAGAATTTTTTAAAGGGGTTTTAAAAACCCTTCTCAAATATTATTTTATTTGAATAATGTATTACTTTAATAAAGTATAATCTACCTATAAATTCACAGATAATAAAAATAATAAATAAGAATTAATCCACAGATTTTAAAATCACATTATATATAAATTAAAGCTGTCTCAATTGGAAAATAATTCTTTATTATATTTTTAAGTGTAAATTCATCTATTTCCCTTTTTTCTAATTATTACTCTGAGGTCAAATAATTGAAAAAAAATCTTACAAATTATGCATCTAATCAAAGTGGAATTTCTAAATTCATGATTTTAATAAACAGAGCTGAACTACAAATATAATGAAAATATTTTAATTTCATTTATCTAACTAGTTCTTTTTTAAAAATATCAGTGGAATAGCTATAACACTGCTGATGGCCTACCATCACACGAAGATTCTCATTTTCTACTAGAAAACAACCTTTTAAATGTTCCTTCAGGTATTGAGAAAGGATGTCACATTCAATCATTCCTACCACCTTAGAGAATGACATTGGTAATACAGGTAATGATTGCCGGGTGCCGTAGTCCACAACTGTAATCCTAGCAGCTCCTGACGCTGAGACAGGAGGATTGCAAGTTCAAAGGCAGCCTCAGCAAGTTAGCAAGGCCCTAAGCAACTTGTAAGACCATGTTTGTATTAGTCAGGGTTCTCTAGAGGAACAGAATCAACAGGAAGTATGATTATAAAAAGGGGATTTATTAGATTGGCTTACACGACCCGAAGTTGGATAGTCCACAATGGCCATCTGCAGGCTGGAGAGCTAGAAGAACCAGCAGCTGTACAATCCAAGACACAGAAGCCCCAGAACAACAAAGATCAACAGTGCTACCCTAGTTGGAGACCAAGGCTTCTGGAAATTACTTGGAGAATCACTGGCAGAGTCTGCTTTGGAAGAGTGAAGAAGCGAGAGTCTGATATCCTCAGACAATCAAAGCAGCAATCGAGAACCTTTTCAAGGAGCTGAGCTTGCATTGGCATCTGCTTCCTTGTTCTTCCAACTTTTATTCTGTTCTATTGGGTGGTGCTGCCCACACTTAGGGAGAGGTTCCACTTCAGTTCACTATCCCACATTCCAGTCATTCCTAGACATGTCCTCATGGACACACCCAGAAGCTTCTTAATCATTGGCATATCTTAATCCAATCAAGTTGACAATTCAAAATAATCATTACAATGTCTCTAAATAAAACATTAAAAAATGGCTGAGAACGTGGCTCAATGGGTTCAATCTCCAGAACAACAACAACAACAGGGATAATGAGGTAATGACTGCAATGTACAAAGCTGCTCCCCCCACCCTTTCCAGTGCAGCCATTTTCCCCACCTCCCAACCACTTGTCAATCTGTGAACATGCTAGCTAGCTATTGGTTCATCAGTCAGCTTGCAAGTATCCTTCTCCATTATTGGTCCCCTGTTAGCGGGGCAGAATTCAACTGCTTCACGGTAGCTACCCTGCCATCTTTTCTCATGCTTTTCTCTCTCCTACTCACTTTCTCTATCCTCCTCGCTTTTACACTCTCTCTAACGCATGCCCTTTCTCGTTCCCTTTCTTTTCCCCTCATTTTCTCTCTTACCCTGCAGGGAGACTCTGTTTGCTTAGTAAACTCCCTTATGTGATTTCTTGTGTCCGGCGTGGTTTTCGTGGGATTCCTTACAATGATAATACTAACAATTACAAAAAAAAAAAAAAAAAATTACTTAGCACTATGTGACAGTGCTTATTGCTCCCAACACTTCATTTAGACATTATCTTCCCGCCCTTTACACATATCACTCTTAACTTCTGGTCTCTATTGTTTCTCATGAGAAATCTGCAATTATTCTTAGCTAATTCTCCTGTGTATAATGCACTTGCTTTCTCTCACTACTTAGAGTACTTATAAGGGCTTTTTGTAGTCATTTGTCTTATTTGTTTTTATTTATCCTGTGGGAAGTTTACTAAGTTTCTATGTGGCTTTTTAAAATAAAAATTGGGAAAACTTCAGATAATATATCCTTCTTTTCTCTTTTTCTAATCATTATTTTCTCTACTTTCCTTATAGAACTCTAGTTACATATATTTTAAATAGCTTGCTATTGTCTGAGAGGTCACTAAGATCTATTCATTTTTATTTAATCTCTTTCTCTTTTTATTTAAATTACATTTATATAGTCTCTTTCTCTTTTTATTTAAGTTACATTTAAATCCATTAGTTCAAAACATGTTATTACTAAGAATAATAGTGATAATAATACAACGAATTGTACCTTTTGAGAATGACAGAGAACTGATTCATTATCTTAGAGCTGATTAAGCAATAGGAAAAGATCCATCACTTATCCTGTGTTTCCTGTGTAAATTCTATGATTATAATTGAGGAGGGTAAATGCTCTTTTTAAAATTATTCCACATAAGGAAAACAAAATTGACAGAATTTTAAAAACAGACCATATTTTTTTTTTTTTTACCGTAAATGAAATGGCAGGTTAAAAAATTGAACAATCATTGCTAACATCAGAAAAAAGTGAAAACCAGGATTACTTGCTTCCTTTTTAAGAGTGTACCACCACCTATAGAATTGCAAAGGGATCAAGATGATCTGATTACTACTCTGAATTCATCTGCCAAGTATAATACAGGGGAGAGAGATACATGTGAACTATATCATGAACATATATAAGAGATGCATAGATCTGGGAAGTCCTATAGTATAATAGCCTGAGTTCTTCAGCATATACACTACAAGGTAAATTAAGAGATGGAGTAGAGTCTATAGACTAAAGAGACATAAAAGACGTATCATGTTATATAAAGAACACTAAAAGCTTAACACCAAAATAACAATCCAATCAATAAGTGGGCAAAGGAACTAAACAGACACTTCACAGAAGAAGAAATATGAATGGTCAACAAATATATGAAAAAATGTTCAACATCTCTAGGACTTAGAGAAATACAAATTAAAACCACACTGAGATTCCATCTCACTCCAGTCAGAATGGCAATTATTAAGAATACAAGTAGCAATAAATGTTGGTGAGGACTGAAAATTGGTGCAACTGCTCTGGAAGTCACTACGGAGTTTCCTTAGAACACTTGGAATGGAACTACCATTTGACCTAGTTATCCCACTCCTCAGCATATACCCTAAGGAACTAAAATCAGCAACTTAAAGTGACACATCAATGTTTACAGCAGCTCAATTCACAATAGCTAACTCTGGAACCAAACTTGGTGTCCTTCAACAGATGAATGGATAAAGAAAATGTGGTACATATATATTAGAATATTACTCAGCAATAAAGAAGGATGATTTTATGACATTTGACAGTAAATAGAGGGATGGGGAGACTCATGCTAAGTGAAATAAGCGAATCCCAAAAAATTACAGGCCAAATGTTCTCTCTGATATGTGGATACTAACACACAACAGGGTGATGGGGGAGAAATGGATGTCCATTGGATTAGACAAAGGCAATGAAGGGATAGAAGAGGGGATAGGAATAGAAAAGACAATGAAATAAATCTGACGTAACTTTCCTATGTACTTAAATGAATACACCATAGTGAATCTTCACATCATGTATATCCAAAAGATTGGGATCCTAATTAGAATAAGATATACTCCATGTTTGTAAAAATATGTCAAAATTGACTCTACTTTCATTCATAACTAAAAACAATGAATAAAAAAGTACACATTGCAAAGAAAAGACATCATATTAAGCTTAAAAATTGGGCAAGAGTAAAATAGTGTCCAAGGATTTGTAGGAACATAAAGAAATATATGACACAAATATAAAGAAAGATAAGCAAATTATTACCTTTAAAGTCATTTTAATGGTTACTTTTGGAGGCAGGAAAAGAACTATTATTACAAAGGCCACATAGAAATCTTTCAGTATTTAATAAAGTTGTATTCATATTCTAGGAATGGTTCTAGCACATTTACCTTATAATAATTATATAAAAAATTCACTAAGCTATGTGTATTTTGTGTGTTTTTATGCTTTTGTTTTTTTTATTTCACAATAAGATGGTAAACACAAACCCACCACAACATATTGTCCATTGTTTTCTGCATGTGCAGGTATTCGTAGAAAACATATACTTTAAGAAAGAGGGAGGAATACAACTTTTAAAAGCAGATTTTAGTTGAACTGCTTGTTACAAAAGAATGTAAAAAAAACTCTCATTAGGCCAATGATATATTTTTTATTAGAGAAAATTCCCATTGGACTTATAATTCTGGTAAAATGCATGTGCGGGCGTGGGAGCATGGAGATGTTGTGCTGGCCAGGATGTCCAGGCACCATGTGGGGGGAGGGGGCGGAACAAAGGATAAACTGGAAGAAAGGGTAATCCCTGAGAAACACGGTGGCCTCATCTTTCCTTCAGGTTCCTCACTAGCAAGCCAAGCGACTTTGGATGTGTCATGTGTAAGAAATGGTAAGAAAAGTCTTGCAGTGATACTTCACTATGATAAATGAAGGTTCAGTTTCAGACGGTATGGAAATGCTGGAATATGGGCCCAAACTAATAAAACTGAGTTTAAAAGCAACACACACACACACACACACACACACACACACGCGCGCGCGCGCGCGCACATGCGCGCGCGCACACACCAGATTAAATTACTCGGATGTCAGAGTACCATGCAAATTTTTCCCCTTTAGAAGATATTGATTCATTTTGAGTTGAGTTTTGTGCAGGATGAGAGATAAAGGTTTAGTTTCATTCTGCTGCATATGGATTGCCAGTTTTCCCAGCATCATTTGTTGAACAGGCTATTTTTTTCTCTATTGTATGTTTTTGGCTCCTTTGTCTGTGTTTTTGGTGAGGCAGGGAATCTCTTGCAGGAGGAAACTTGAATATTTGTTCTGATGGCACAGGTCTATTTAACCTTCTTTCTTCAGGATGGACTTGATTCAACAGACTGGATCCCAGGATGGCTTAATGGAAGAGCCCTGACCACAAGTCAGACTGATCAGGTTTGAATCCTGGTGCTGTGATTAAATGATTGAGTGATTTTTGTCATTTTGAAAAAAAAAAGATATTGAGGTCCTATCCCCCAGTAAGTGTGCTCTTGGAAAAAAAATTTTTCAGGTGATTATATAAAGATGAGGTTATTAGGGTTGGCCTTAATCTACTATTGCTGTGTTCTTATAAAAGGGAGAAATGTGGACATACACACACACACACACACACACACACACACACACACAGAGAATGCACCATGTGAATACGAAGATAGAGACAAAGCCATTCATCTTTAAGCCAAGGGGCAATGATTGCCAGCAAACCTCTAGAAATCAGGATAGAGGCATGGAGAAGAGAACAATCCATTGGTACCTTGATCTAACATTTCTAGTGCAGGGCTATAAGAAAATAAACTCCAGTTGTTTAAACAGGAATTTTGTTATAATAACCCTAGCAAACTTGTACAAGGAGATAGTAGCTGGAGCTCATATAAGAACAAATTCTGGGGTTGAGGGGAAAGGCACAGGGAGAGGCCCTGTGGGACAATGTGGAAACATTAAAGACTAGAGGCCAGGAGACAATCTTTAGGAATGCTGACAAGGTCAAGGGTTTACTATAGTGTGCAGGGTGTGGGCCTGAACTCTTCAAGATAAACAGTCAAAGAAAGGGTAACTCCAGAAACCAGGAAATTATGTGACATTCAGAACATAAATATAGACATATACTGATGATCACATGTGCTTGGGTATTATTTTTATAAATATGTACATGATGAACAATATATGGAAAGAAATAGGTATGCTTTACTAAAAATATAGATATGCATATACATCTGGGTATAGATGTAGATATGTGTGTGTACATATTCATGTATGTATATAGAGAGAAAAAGAGACTCTTGCTATTTACATGTAAACAGTTATATGAAAAGTAGTTTGCCATAAGTTTCACTAATGTATGTGTATTGAGTGTGGAAGGAAAAAGTCCTCTTCATTCAGAGGCTTCTATCCTGCACAGCTGGAAATAAAATAAGTTGAAAGGCAACTAAAAAGATGAAATCACTGTCAAGGACGGGCACCCAAGGAAAGCAGTTTTATTTTTGATGTTTTGAAGTCATAAGAGTTATTTCTGCAACTGTACAACTTGATTATTTTTCCTTTTTTCATTTTCAGTGTTTGTCTTTCATGTCTTGGGGGCAAGGACATTGGTATTGCTATCTGCATGGCCACACCACAGTAACATCTCCCCTTCAGCAAACTCAGAACAGTCCACAAAGCCCACCCATTACACCACGGTTATTAAGAGATCACATGGGCAGCTCTGTTGGTCACATTTTCAAAGCCTTAAAGTGCTAGAGTCAGTCAAGAGGGCTATCAGAGAGTGACTTCTCACTGTGGGTACTCACTATGGGCTCCTAAAGCCAAGAAAACTGTCTTCACATTTTCTTCCTAAATAAGTGGGTCTTGGGTAGGCTGTGTCCTGAATCAGTAGGTGGGTATAGATAGTTACTTGCCCAACAGGAAAGAGGATAGAAAGAAATGATTATTTAATTCCAGAACATATGTAATAAGAGCTGCCATTTACTATCTACTATGTTCCAAGTGTCCATTTGCTAGTCCCTTAATATGCTATTATTTTATTTAGACTGGAATACTAGTTTACATTAGCATTATTATTCTCATCTTACTGGAAAATTAGCTGAACCACAGATTTTTTTGTTTGTTTGTTTATGTTCATAAACAAATAATTATGTCCACCAACTGAACCTAGTCTGACAACCAGATCTGTCAATTTTTAATCTACTATGCTGACCAAGAAAAATAATGGTTATAATCTAAGATGCAAGTCTTTTTGTTCCAAAAGCTTGTGTTTCAACCTATTCTTGACAAAAGAACTGACCCTGCTTCTGCTGCTGCATTAGTTCTCAAGATAAAGAGCTAATAAGTCTTAGAACTTCCACCAGTATGGTCCTTCAGCAGCTACTAATGATAGGAATTTCCTCTCTGACATGCCTGTCAGCAGTTACTGCCTGGGAAGTTTGTCCATGACCTGCAGGAGGAATTCCAGGTTGAGAAAGAAATCACTGCTATCCAGATACCTTGGAAATATGGTAACATACATTTAGGGGAATAAATAAATAATTAAGTAACATTTTTTAACCCACCAATATGTGATTTCATTTTCTTCTCAATGTTATTTGCACTATGTGCACAGTCATTTTTTCCTGAACATATCATGAAAAAAAAAAAAATCAACCTTGAACACGGGCAAAATTTCAAGTGAAAAATTTACTTTCATGTTTTATTACCATTTTATGCCCAAGGATGTGCTTCTGTCAGATTACAGGTATGTACCAGAAACAGTAATGGTCATAGGTTAATCTTGTTAAAAATGTTCAGAGCATACTTTTCTCGCCCCAAACCACCAAAATCAAAGAAGCAAACCAAATTGCAAAACCATCCACTATCCAGCAATAGAATTCAGTCTCTGTTCATAAAGAATTTGGAGGGAGAACATCATAAAATAAACCCTAACTCAACAACACTTAGTCTTTTTGACATTTTGACTCTTGCAAAATGTGCTAGGTGAGCAGAATCACAGGAAGGATTGCTTTGTACAAGAGTCGTTGAAAAATTACAGGACTCTCCTGGATAGAACAAAAACTCTACTGGGCCAGCCAAACAAAAGGAACCAGCTGTTAACAGGAAAGGGAAAACCTCTTCATTCTTCTCTCCAAAGGAAACAAAGAAATATTAGTGAAGCAGAAATCATTGTGCATGATACTCTGACTTCTGAGCAAAAGTACAAGAATCTTTTAATATTCAAATGATGTTCCTTGTTGAAATAATGGCTTAGAAAATGAAAATATGAAGAAGAAATGACATCAGGAAGTTTTTTTTTTTTTTTGTGGGGAATGTGGGAATGCTTTTCAGAAAAATACATCTAGGGTTAAAGACAGTTAATTGGACAAGCAGGTTTTCAAAGGTGGTGGCCAAAATGTTAATGGAATTCTCCAAGAAGCAATAAATAAACCTATTGTTTCAATCCAAGATACAACAGGGAATACTTGACAATGTAGAAGCAAGACCTGTTTTTTGAAAAGGCAACTTCTTTGCCTTTGAAGTGAAGTTTTTTTTTTCAAAGAATTGAAGTACATAGTAGATGTAAGCCACATGCATGCAATGACAATATTGGTTTAGCTTTATTCATTTTATATTTTTAAATATCACCAATTCAATCTGTAGATATCCCTGGTCTTTGAGTATTGGAAGTAAGAACTACAAGATCTAATGAGTTACTTCATTACTTTCTTTATAAAAAATACAAAAATTCTGCTGAAGAGTAAGCAAAATCCTTCAAAATGCCAGACCACCAAGATAAGAGCTTCCAAATTTATTCTTCAACAATTTATCTTGAGCATTTTGCTTTCTTAGCCACCATACTCAAAAGTCTAAGTCAATACACTGTTTGGTAATAATAATAATAAGGACAAACCTTTATCAATAATTGTGTAATGTAATATTCACAACAAACCTATAAATAACATAGTTTCTATTATCTCTACCTTAAAAAAGGAAGAAACTGATATAACTGATATAATATATATTAATAACATATAATAACCTCATCTGAGTTTACCACACCAGTCAGTAGAAAAGCCTGAACTTGAACCTAGGCTTGTTTTCTGACTCCACAGCCTGTGCTTTTCTGCCTTCTATGGGATTGCACATGCTTTTCTACAAAGGGAAGTTTAGAAATCTGAAGGCACAAGAAAGTGCATATTTTAATGCTCTTACTTGGTAAAAATAAATCTATAAAACTCTATGAACCAGGGTTAATAATCTCAGACGCACATATCAAACTTAAGATATCTTAAGCATAGATTGAAGGCTAATAGAAAAGGTATAGCCATGTCGCCTGGCAGCATCACCAGCAAGTAAAATAAAGACTATGCAACTGATCGGTTTGTCATTTATATGGTCTTTTAGTTGTGGTTTTGTTAGTGAGTCAGCTGATGGTGGCAAATTAAGCTTTCAGGGGCTGTGGGTGGGTAAGTGCTCTTATTTTGACAATAAGTTTCAAAAAGAAGAGAAGAGACAACCGGGTGAGAGAGAAGAGAAAAACACATAACAGCTGAAATCAGATTTTTCTGTTTTTTAAATTCACAAAATTATTTCCAGGAGAAACTGAATGAGGAGGCTGGTTTGAGGAGTGAGTTATATGTACACAGGAGGATGGAGTGACATGAAAAGGCTTCTTCATGAGGAGACAGCAGAGAGGGAGGGGAACAGCAGATGAGGTGCTGTAAGTATGAGGCGTGTCTCGTGGAGGCTGATCTTGTGGTTTCTATGGTACGACACAGCTGGGGGGGTCCATGATTTTTTCCTCCCACTGAAATGACACAAATATTGTGTGCCTGGAGGAGGGGAACCTGGGCTGGGAAAGGCCCATCTGCTCAGCAGCAACCAACGGGGCATGAAGTTGGACCGTATTTCACTCCTTCCGGGGAGAAGTAATTAATACAACAGAATATTGGGGTTCCATGATAATTAGAATCCTAAAATCACAGAGATGAAAGAGACTTTAGAACTTATGTACTTCCTGATCTTCACAGAGAACAGAGGATCAGAGATTAAAATATTTAAGTTTACCATTTGCTGATGAAGAAGGCATTAGAAATAAGTCATGCTGTTCCATCCTGCCACCCTGTGGTCTACTCTTAGCACACTGAGAGAGATACTTCTCAAGTGCCTTGCCTCCATGAGTAAATAAATCCATTTAAAAATGTTTTTCCCATTCTTAGCTGGGCTAACATGAAACAAATTTAACCAAAAATATTCCATTGTTCTAAATAAGGACAACTTTGGATTCTAACAGAAGTGAGTTCAAATGCTAACTTAAATTTATGAACTTAGGGAAGTTGTGCAAACTTTCAATTTTTACATCTGTATACTGGGGATGAAAAGAGTTGTGAATACAATCCCATGCTTTAATAAAGCGCTCAATGAGTGGTATTTGGTACCTACAGAATTATTACCATTGTATTTGTTGTTTTTATATAATAACGCTATTTTTCTTAGCCCTCAGGCTTCATGTGATCACTCTTCAGGTCAAGTGTAAATGGATATAGGGTGGTCTAAAAACAATTGGAGTCCTGGAAAGATCCCAGATGACAGGGACTGTAGGTGTTGAGGTATTGCAGGTGGTAGGATGGATAATTAACTACTGACTTCACGGGGAGAAAGTGACCAGGTGGGTAGGAGTTCAGGTCTTTGATCCTTGTTTCAATTAAGAAAACTTTACTTTAAACAGACATATTAATGTTTGGCTAAGATTTGATTAGAAATAACAAGAGGTTCCCCTCCTACAAAAAAAAGTTTTGATAACTACAACCCATATTTGATTTATGCACATACACTGCTATTGAGAACAAGGTGACATCTGTGCAGCCATGTTGTATGAACAAGCCATTTCGGGAACTGGCCCAAAAGACCTCCCCCCAGGAAAAGGCGCACAGGTGCTACCCTCAAGAGCCAATACAGGACAAACTAGGCCCCCAGGGTTTATCAAGACCGTTAAGAGATATCTGTCCGAGAAATGGACAGCTGCTGGGAAACCTTATCTATCAAGGACAGGGGAGGGGGCCTAGCCCTGATTCATCTCCTGCATAGTTCACCCCCTCCCTCCTCCCTTCTTCCTCCAGGACCATTCAGTTTTGGTGGGACCCAATAAGAATTAAATAGATTGGCAGGACCCAACCAAAAGAGAACAAATGTTTAGCTGTTCGAATGTTAACCAATAATGTACAGGTCTTTGTATGTGAATGATTGGAAATTTCTTAAGTAGAGTGTTTTCTCATCCCTCAGGCCGCTCCCCACTCAGCCATGGTAGTGGTCTGAGAGGCTGGTTTCGGTTGAGGCTTGAGCTTGCAATAAAACCTCGTTGTGTGATTTGCATTGCCGTGTGTGCACTTTGACTCTCTGGGGATCAGTCAATATTGAACCCCAATACTGCTTACTAGATACTTATCATCCTTGTGCTTATCACTTTGTGGATGACTCTTTTCTTAACTGATAATGAAAACAAAGGTAGGATCTACCACATTCTTCAATAATGAATAGACTCTAATCAAAGCAGGAGAGAGAAACACCTTTGGGGTAAATACCTGATGACATTCCCTTACTATTAAGTTGTTAATACACACTTATCAATCAACCAGTTCTTCGCCTTATGTACTAATTCAGCAAAAGCTAAGGATCACTGAGAGGTTCAATGATGGAGTTTAAAATCCTACTCCCTTATGACAGTTTAGTGTGACATCCCTTCAATAACACAAAAATGTGTAAAATAATTCATGTCCATTCAAAAATCTCAGAGCATTTCCAAGAAAATGATTCTGTACTTGATTTTGATTATAAAGATACAAGTAAGAGTCTACAGAGTGAAGCCAGAATCGGAGACAGGCAGTTAGTGTAGAAATAGGGGATCAGGTCAAATTGAGGAAATGGAGGCCATGAAAGCCATCTGCCTCTGAAAGTTGGAGACTGCCCTTGGGAGAATGGAATGTCAAGGATCTGCGGAGCCCATTGATTAGCAAATTTACCTGCTACTTGTCAGGGACTACGGGCAAGCTGCTGCTAATTAATGGCCCCTGGGCCCCTACCTGACTGAATCACTTTGGCCCTCCCCCTATCCCATCGCTTCTCACTTTTTACATCTCACCTGCAAAACCAGGTCTAGTCACACAGGTAGGAAGGAGAGATAAGGGGGCAGAGAACTGGAGAACAAAGAGACCTTAACCTATAAACAACATTGCCCTATGTAAATGTATGATTTTTAATAAAAAAATAAAAATAAAAAAATAAAAAAAATAAAATAAAATATAAAAAAGGCCAGGGATGTGGCTCAGTGGTTGAATGCCCCTAGGTTCAATCCCCACTGCCAAAAATAAATAAATAAAAGTAAATAAGCCAAAAAAAAAAAAAAAAAAGATGTAGGGTGTGCTCACTTCTTGGGACTCTAGAACATCAGCCATGGCCCCCTTCTCCCTCCCGGGAGAAGTCTGAATTATTACCTTTAAATAAAACCTGCTTCATATGCTTGCCTTGGTGTGCTTCTCTAATGTTCAAACTTCAACATTTGAGGAAGCAAAACTTGTCACTGATAAACCCAGGTATCAAGAGGATAACTGACTATCAATAATCTACCAGTGACAATATTCTGATTTTTGTAATTGATTTCCAAATGAAAACTAAAATTTATGTATTTTCTTATTTCTTTTAGCTTACTTGAACAAATCAGCAGAACCACGTCACTATTTTAGAAAGAACAAATCAAAATAATAAGACTCCATAGCAAAATTGCATTATAAAAGTAATGACAGCAATAAACATCACCTTTCTTCATTTAAAATTTTAATTATGAAAAGTGATGCCTCAAATGAGGTATTTGAATCAAATTAGAGTCAAACAAGAATAGTCAGGATTTATCTGTGTTGATGATGTCTTTCTTTATGTTGTACTATATTTATGAATTCATATAACTTTTCTAGGGGTAAAAATTAAGATACAGATACAAACTTTGAGTGTTCAGTTTGATCACTATGGATCACAGGAAAACAACAAAAACAAAACCCAACACAGTCTCTTTATTACATTTATCTCAAAGTGAAATTCTGCAACATTGATCCTCCAACTATGCAATGATTTTTTTTTTTTTTTAAACAAGTGAGTGGCAGGTTTATCTTTTATTTTTTCACATCCTTTGTAGAACTTAATCGAGTTCTGTGATGAAAAGATTGGCTGAGTAACTTTGAATATTAGATTGATTAGAGGTCAATTCTCTCTTGAAGCCATATGATTGAAATGTTCCTGTCATTCTTCTACTTCTACCTGCTTGCTTATTAAGGGTGTTGCTCATAAAACCCCTTTATCTGGAGTGCTCATTTGTAAACTACTTCCTGTCCTCCAACAACATTTGCTAATCATTCAAGACTTAAAGCTTCTTTTCCTCTCAAAGCAATGACCTGTCCCGCCATCATCTCCCTTGTGGTAGATTCCTCTTTGATTAGTGCTGGAAATGCTCTGTTGACTTGAGTTATTTATAGTCTGCTTTCCCAGAAGGGTGCGAGTCTCTACTTTTTCTTTCTATCTCTTTGCACAATAACTGCCATATGGTAATCCCCAGATGAAAATTTGTTTTTTGTTTGTTTGTTTGTTTGTTGTTGTTGTTGTTTTAGGAAGCAGGTTTATTGACTGCAGGGTTCAGAGGTGGCTTGTGCCTAAGAATTCTTCCTCTGAACAATGAGTACAGAAATTCTTTGAACTTTATACCCAGTGAGGTTCGGTAGGAGGTTCATATCACAAGTGTGTTACATTCTATCCTCTAGATAGAGGTTTCACATGCTTTTTTTTTTTTTTTTTTTTTGCTTGAAAACCTGGGATTTGCAAGAAAGAGGAAGTTGCCAACCCACAATGCCCTTCTGCATGAAGTTTTTGCTGATAGAAAGTTTTCTGAAGAAGAGGAACATATATGTTACAAATATAGTGGGGGTTTCTGCTAAAAGTTAAAGTGTTATTTTAAAGTAAGTACATCTATAAGCCAGACCGTGGTGTTTCCTCTAATTCTGTTACACAGATGTAACCATATGTGTACTTACACTTTTTCTTTTCAAAAAATAATTATATTGTCTTTGCAGGATAAAAACTAGAAGCATAATGAGTTACTTTATTACTACTGGAATTGTGAGTCTGCTGGTAATGAAATAAAATGCTTCAAAATACTGACCACCAAAAAAAGTTAATGTATTTTTTTTCTGTCTATTCAGGTTTACACCCAAGTTTTGTCTACATTTTAATACAAAAAAAAAAAAAAAGTTCAAGGATCAATTACCAATTGAGCAATGGCAATAGAGAACCAAGGACTCATTTCCTTTTAAGAAATTCACATTGTGTGGAAATAAGAAAAAAAAAAAATTCTCAAAAGCAACTGAAAGTTCAAGGTAAAAAGCGACACTGCAGTCCTTCTAAGGAGACAGAGACAAATCAAGTGTTAGCTCAGGTGGGAATTTAAATGATCAGAATCATGCAGTAAAAATATGTGTACCTGAGTTGTAACAAGAGAAAGCCACAGAGATCTGAGCGGCAGGTAGCAGAACTATTCAGCCAGGTCTTCTGGCCCATGCTTAGCTATCTAGCCATGCCTTTTGCAATAGCTCACTATGTTGGGGGCTTGTTCTGCTCTTACTACCTATTGTTCTCTTTTTTATCTGAGAACTTTTTCATTTTCTACTCATTCTGCCTAGAGTGCTATTTTTTTCATACTTCATAAGGAGATCATATATTTATGGACTTTTTTTTTTTAACTTAATGACTCAGTTTAATGATCTCCTCCTGAAAAGGCCTTCTGTTACTTCCCTGTTAATTCTGTCATTGTAACCTGCTCATATTTGTCACAGCACTTCATAATTTGTATGTATTAATATAGATAGACTGGATATGTGTATGTGTGAATTTGTTCCCTTGAACTGCATATTAGTTTGTTTTCTGTCTTCCCCTGAAGATATAAGTGCTATGAGGTTAAAGGCAATGTCTTTTCCATTCATGAGTGTAAGTTGTATGATCTTGAAGTAAACTATCTGTAACTAATTTTCCTCATGTATTAAACAGGGTTAAATTCAACACTTTATATTATTTTAGAGTTCTGAAAAAAAAAATTTTCCCACATTTAAAATCTTCTACCCATATAGCACATGAAGAGGGGTTGGTCCCAAATTGATTTTGTGAATCATGTGTGATCAACATTCCTCTCAGACTTACACACATGACTTTATGCAAGGTGAAGCTGAAGAAGTTAATAAATAAAAACTCTTTGGAGATATCTGAATAAGTTATATCTCTGTCCAAAATCCCTCATGGGGAAAGAGAGAGATGCTTTCTCCTCAACTTGAGTTAAGAGAAAGGAACTCTATGTTGAGACACTGTAATAACCTTTCACTGAGTCCTTTATTGAATTAACCTTGGCAGGGGTCATTCTTTTCTCAAAATGATTTAGGATGCAAGAGAAAGAAATTTTCTTATCTAAAGGCTAAAATTCAGGGCAGAGTAAATTTGCGTCTACTTGGCTAATCCATCATTTGATGGGACACAGCAAGTAGCCAAAGAGCAGCAAGAGCATTAGGGGTTTTGAGCCCTCCATAAATCAGGACGGCTCCTCACAGATATAATGACAGACCTGTTTGGCATCCTAGAATTGTGCCATGGATCAGGTGAGAGGACACCCAGTGTCTTTTCTGGGGCCTTTTTTTTTTTTTTATGATTTAGTTAAGTGATTGCATCTGTGAATAAATCGCCTCACACCCATTTTCCAGCTAATCAAGTGCATACTCTTCTTTCTCTGCCCCACTACCCTCCAACGCCTCTCATGGGGCTTAGAAGAGATCTTTGCATTGGAGCTCCTCGCCTAGAGAAAGACCTTTCCAGGCTTTGCTTGAACCTTTCTAGAACAGAGAGCTCACCACCTTACCAGTCCCAAGTTCTAGCACCAGGAAGTATTCATTGTTCCAAGCTTTTCATTTTACCAAGTGAAGGCCAGCTGCCCAATAATACCCCACTCTCCCTAATTCTACTTTCCAGATAAGCAGGATTATTTTATACTACAATTCTTGATTTTTCTCATTTATCCAATAAATATGTATTGAGCACTTATTCTGTGAGAACTGCTATGATAGGTGCCTGGGGGGAGGTTTATAGTGGAGAGCAAAATAAAGTTTTCTGCTCTCTTGGGGCTTATATTTAGTGAAAAAAATGAATAAAGCCATAATACAATGCCTAGTAGTGATACATGCTATGAGGAAAAATAAAGTCCTAAATGAAGAAAAAAAGCCATGTCAAGAGTGTTCCAGGCAGAAAGAACACCAAATACGAAGGCCCCGGGAAGGAACGTTCATGTTTAGAACTTGGGATTGATAGTAATAAATAAGATAGCCAGGGTGAGTGAAGCCTCGTAGGCAGGGGAAACCGATAGGAGATGAAGTCAGAGGAACTCAGGAGTTGGTAAACTATGGTAAGTCTGTGGAATTTGATTACATTAAAGGAAGCCTGTGGATAGTTTGATGCAGGGGTTGATATACTCTATAAGAAATTAACTGGCTGTTGTATAAAGGTACTGTAGAGGGAGCTACGTGGGAAAAGAGACTAGTTCAAATACAACTAAAGTAGTCTAGACAAGAGATGATAGATAGTTTAGACTACAGAAGCATGAGCAGAGTTAGTGAGGGTGGACAGGCAGGACTTGTTAAAGAACTGGATGTGGGTGTTAGAAATCAGGGATAACTCTTGAATATCTGGACTAACCAACTGAGTGTTATTTAAGGAACAAGGGAAGACTCCAGGAAAAGCTGACTTGGGAAAATAAAATCAAGAGTTGTGCTCTATGTTAATCTTGAATATCTATCATAGTGACGATATTAGATATGCAACTGCTATGATTCAAATGTGTCCCTGAAAAATTCATATGCTGTAAGTTTAGTGCCCAGTGTGGCCTGGTTGGGGTGGTGAAATCTATTAAGTGGGGCCTTGCTATGGTTTGAATATAATTGTACTCCCAAGACTTATGCTTGGTTCCCACAGCAGCAATGTTCACAGGCAGGCATCTTGAGAAGTTGTTGAATCATGAGGGTTCTGACATTATCAATGGATTAATTTATTGATGGACTAATAATCTGATGGCATTACTGGGAGGTGGCAGAAACTGTTGGAGGGGGTCCTCAATGGAGGAAGAACATTCTTGAGGACATGCCCATGGAGACTGTAACTTGTCTCTATGAAGATAAACAAATAGATAAGTTTATAGGGAGAAAATACAGAAATTTTCAAGCACCTTCTTTCTTTAATTTCTAAAGCCTAGAGTTTCCAAGTCGGAGTGCCAGCATCTCCTTATTTTTCTACCTACCTCTTCTTCTAGGTTGTTTCATTGAGTCCTGAGGTATTAAATTTCATCTCTTTGTTCCTCTGTGTGTGTGTCTCTCTCTGCCTCTCTGCCTCCTGCCTACCATGGGCTGACAGCTTTTCTCTTCCATGACTTTCCACCGTATTTCTGCCTTGGAGGGAGCTGACCATGTGCTGAAACCTTTGAATGAGGAGCCAAAATAAGTTTCCTTCTTCAAGATTTTTGTCAGGTGTTTTGGTCATACCAATGAAAAGCTGATTAACACAGGCTTCGTGGAAGGTGATTGGACCATAGGAATGCTCTCCTGAACGTCTGCTCTGCATGCACCACTTACCAATCTCACACATGCTGCCACCGTAACACCACTGTGACCACGGGGCTCTCAGCAGAGCTGAACAAGTGCTGGGGCCTTGATCTTGGATCTCCAGAACCCAGCCTCAGATATTTTGTTAGATCAACAGAAAATGGACTAAAACAGAAAGTAGTACAGAGAGGAAATTTAAAGTCATAGGACTCAATGAAACTCCCTGGCAGAAGAGGTGGGTAGAGGAATAAGGTCATACCAACTAGGCCACTGAGATTTGGGGAACACTAGGCTTTAGAGGTTAAAGAAAGAAAGTGTTTGAAAATTTCTATATTTTCTCCCTATTAATTTATCTACTTTTGTATGTTCACAGATACATCCCGAAAGCCCATTACTGAAAGCAAAATATCTCCTTCTTGGAAAAATAGCTGGTGCCTTTTGTGAAAATGAAATGATGTTGCTAGGACTGAAGAACCAAGGTAGAACAAATAAACCAGAAACTGTTTTTTTTTTTTTTTTAAATTGCCTAATGGATCAAGTATTCCACTCCTAACAGACATTCCATCCCACTGCTGATATTTTAAACTAAAAGCATCATAACTACAAGCAGCAGAACCAACACAATAGCTTTTTTCAATCGACTATTACTATTATATTTTCCAGGGTACTATTTTTTAACAATTATGTTCTATTCCTAAGAAGTTATAATGAATTTGTCACCTTCTTTTCTTTTTATACTTATGGCACTGGGGATTAAACCCAGGTGTACTCTACTACTAAGCTACATCCACAACACTGTTTTTATTTTTTATTTTGAGACAGGGTTCATTAAATTGCTGAGGCTGGCCTTGAACTTGCCATCCTCTTGCCTCAGCCTCCCAAATCACTTGGGTTATAGGCATGTGCCACTGTGCCTCACAATTGTCAGTTTTCTTAAGTTTACTTACATTTAAGAGTTTTCTTAAGAAGAGTGGCAAGAGAAAGTTCCAGTTTAAGCTTTAAAAGTTATAAGTTATAGTAATGAGGAACTGTACCAACTAAGTTAATGAGACAAGTAACAAGGCGTGATTCCTCATTGAGTGGGTCACAGTGCCTTCTGTGAATGAATAGAGACTAATTTCAAAGTGCTGAAGGAAAAATTTAGAAGGGAGCAATTCAATTTCATCAACCCGTTGGTGGGCTGCCAAACACTCAACTGTCATATTTGGTTTCCAAGGATTCATTCAAAGTATAACCCTTCTGGAGTCTGTTCTAATGAAGCCATCAGGAAATGATCACTACCAATCTTGCTGGGGCCATCTGAAATCCTGTTGCCAGTAACAATCTAGGATAGAAGTCTATATGACAGACAATCAAGAAAATGAGTATGCTGCTGAGCTATTTAGAGCAGTGAGGAAATTCATGTGACACTAGACCTAAAAGATTACTTTTTATTAGTTAATGTAAATGTAGATTCTCAAAGGGTTAGCTTCCTATTAAAAAATAAGAAAAATATCCATCTCAATTTGAACTTTAGCATGGGGGCAAGATGTTTCTAAAACTCATGCTCCTTTTGTTCTAATATCTCTTTCTTTAAAAAATTATGTCTGCACACTGCTTTAATTAAGCAGAGAATTAAAGTGCAAACAGCTGGGAAAGAACAGGATATCAAAGTAGAAAACCAGTTGAAAATTTTGAAGTCAAGATCTATCAAAACAAAAAACATAAACCAAAACTTGCTGCTTTTTATGGGAGAAGAAAGATCTGATAGACAAGAAAAACAATAATTTTGATCTACCTTGGTTAAAGTGGGTCTGTTCAGGCTGTTTATATAGCATACTAACGTAGATGTGAAAAACCTTATTTCTAGACAGTTCTGATTAAAGGATTGTATTCTTAAATATTCTCAAAATTGCATCACAGACACTGAAAGTGAGAGAAAAGTCTTATTTGTCTCTGTACTGTCTGTTCCTCACATATTTCCTGAACCATGATAGTAGGTATTCAACCAGATGCTTGAGGAATGAATTGAACTGAAACTACTCCATTATCTCTCTAGCATATTTCTGTCTTCAGCAGAAAAGGAGCATCTTTTAAATTTTTACAATGAATTCTATTTTGCTGGTTACTATTGTCAAGTGTATTTTTTGTTTGTATATCTTTGCTCATCTTCCCATTTTTAAATTTCTGTGTTTTCTTTAACAATTAGTTTTTGGTTATTAAAAAATATGGGATACATGCATAGAGTAGAAATCCAAAAGGTATGAAGAATATACAGTAAAAAAGAAAAAAATTTCCTTCTCATAGGTTCTTTTCTGGGGCAACAATTGTTAACAATTACTTTTCTGGATATATTCTATATGTACATGTATATCATTTATATTCATTTCCTTTTAAGCAAATTATTCATATTGCCTGTACAGTGTACTGTGTAGGGTTTAATAACACATATTGGTTTTTTTCCATCTCAGTACATTCGTTTATTTTTTCAGTACATTAAGTACATTCATTCATTCAGTACATTAATTTCAGTTCCTCATTTTTTTAAATTCGAATGGTATTATATTATGTAGATAAACTAAATTCTTCTAGACATTCTTATTTTGTCATTTAGGCTATTTGTTTTGGTACTAGAGATACTTTGTTATAATTAATGTTGCAATTTCATATACAGACAGATACCTATATAGAATGAATTCTTAGAACTATAATCAGTAGGCCAAAAGATTCATTTGAAAATCAAAGATATTTTAATATTGTTATCTAAGATGATATTATACCAGCCATTTCTAGCTTTCAGAAAGAACATCTTTGAATTTGCTCTTCTTTTATAATGAAAATTTTAATATCATATGAATGTATGAAAATTTTGGGGGGGAATAATCATCTCCACTCTATAGCTTTTTCACCACTAATGGTACTCCTGAGTGAACAAAAGTTCCTCATTTTAATGTAGTACAACTTAACCATTTTTCCCTTTACAGTTTTATACCTTCATTTTTGAACATGAAAATCTGATTGAGTGATAATTTATTTGGAAAAAGGGTATGAAATGAGGATCCAATTGACTTTTTTAAAGACAGAGATCCAGTTTTACTAGTATGACTTGTTGAATAATCTATCTTTTCATGCTTACTCAAAATGCCACCTTTATCATATACTAAATTTCGTCATGTTGTCTATTTTTGAATTTCACTTTTTAATTATTAC
Organism: Sciurus vulgaris; assembly: GCF_902686455.1. NCBI lineage: Eukaryota > Metazoa > Chordata > Mammalia > Rodentia > Sciuridae > Sciurus > Sciurus vulgaris. Next base: position 81,329,433 of record NC_136472.1, read on the forward strand.
AGTTTTAAAACATATTTTAATACATCTTAGGCCTGGACCTCTCTCTTAAAAGTTTATTATTCCTTTTCCGAATTTTCATGTATGATTTCTATTAATTTTTGCTATGTGAAATTTAGAGTTAACTTTCTTTTAAAAATTTGTTCACTGATATTTTTCCTTAAGTGTTTTGGTGAAAATGTAAAAATTATAATTTTTGATAATGCATCTTCTTTTCCACTGACAAGTTATGGTATATGTCCCTTAGTAGCATTTTAAAGTCACTTTTATATAGATTTCATGTTTATCAAAAATTTACTCTTAAATGTTCATCATTCTATTGTTATTGTAATTGACATTTTCTTCCATTATATCCTTTAGTTGGTTACTGTGTTTATATATCTGCATGTATTTTATATGCTATTTATTTCTACATATTAATTTATACTGTACCATCTTATTGAATTCCTTTATTGCTTAAAAGAATTTTTATATGGTGTTCTTTGGTTTAGAATGACAAATAAATATACTTTTTCACTTTTTAATTATTAATCAAACATATGATCAGAATATTATAAATAACAGTTGTGGTATAGGACATGTTTTAGGAAAGACTGCATGGATGACATAGTTTTTGAATCCTTAATTAAGTCTAGACTCCTTCAGTCACAGCTCTTTTTTAAAATCTGTGTTCACCATGATTATCTCAAACTTTTACCTTTTATAATTTATTTTATCTTTTTCTCTCTGTTTATCCCATATTTAAAGATTCTGTAATGATATTATTTAGGTTATTTGCTGAGTTCCTCTGGTCTGTATTCTTTCTTTTCAGCTCATTTTGTAGTTTTATCATTTTGTCTTTGAACATGTATTTTACTGATTTTATTTTCTTAAGTTGTTCTATAGGATAAATAGTGACTAATTTCATTTCATTCCTTGAAGCAGAGGTTGGCTCTTTGGTTTCTCTCTTCTTTTTCATCCTCCTTTCCTCCCTCCTTCCTTTCTGCTCATTTTCTGCAGGTTATGAGGACCAAGATCACATAGGGTTTATTAGCAGGAGTTCTGGACCAGTGATTTGCATCCTGTCTCTGTCACCACTCATGTTTTCTCATGCTTGTTAACAGCCTGCATAGGTGCACACAGAATGAAAGTACTTTTAGGGCTTCTTAAAAGGATCAAAAGAGATAGATGTATAAAGCACTTAAGGTGCTGCCTAACTTACAGAAAACGCTTAATAGGTTTGATGATGATGATGGCAACACTTTTTGTTTTTGATTTGCTTACAGAGGTACTAACTGTTTTCATTTTTTTCATGGTTGGCACCTCAATCAGATTTCTATTTTCTCTGATATAGTACACATGGCTAGTTTGTCCTTCTCCTTTCTAACTATAATCATCTTGTTTTACATTTGAATTTGTGGTGGGAGATATGGACTCTTGGTGTTTGAATCACTTTTCATGCCTGAGCAGCGGCTGAGGAAGAAGTTGAAGAACAGCTCAGTAGACGCTGTCAGCAAGTGGTCACTTCTTTTTCTTTCTTTTTTCTCATATTTTAAATTTTTATTTGTAATTATACATTATAGTGTGATTTGTTGTTACATATCCATACAGACACACAAGATAACAATATAATTTGGTCAGCTTAAGTGATTAGAACACCTGAATTCTGCTACCTCTTGAGATTTTGCTCCTATCCTATACTAAGGTTTTACTTGTTGGGTAATTTCTCTGATTCCAAGTGGACCTGTAGAACCCTGATTTCCGGTGGAGGGTGCCAGCATTACTGCTCACTTTCCCTACTTCCTGACTTAGATTCTCCCCACAGCAAGTTACAACTACTCTTTGAAACAAATAAAGCTACTGGCTTAGTGCACGTTTCTCCCCATTTAATAGGACGGGTGAGAAGTCTCAGTGTTGCAATCACCAGTAGGTTTTCAGAAGGGGAGAGGAATGGGAGGGGGGAAGCTCGTGAACTTTTCCAAGTCTCTCTGCTACTCTCTTTCTTTAGTCACCGTTTGTCAAGTTCCATTAAGTTGTGTTTCATTACTTTTCTCATTACTGTTGACAGACTTTTCTATGGTTGTTGTTACCAATTTCCTCTGTATTTTGTTCTTTTTATGAATTATTAGAAGTGATAATTTCTGGCAGCCGATCAAATTAATTGGTTCTCATAACCTAAGAATCAGTTTTTTTAGTAGTATGTACATTTGCTTGGTAGAAAACTTACCTTATGGACCTTATTTTCATCTTTTATCTTTCTGTTATTTTTTTATATCCAATCTTTCTTTACATCTGTGGGATTCACTTTTACATATGATGTGCTGGGTAATATATATACCTGCCAGATTATATCCTGTTTATGAGAATCCCATTTATCTACCTTCAGGTTACCTATAGATACAAAGGAGGAAATGGTGGCTAAAACTGAGGAATGGTTGAATGACTGTTAAGAATGAAATTGATAGGGGACTGGGGTTGTGGCTCAGAGGTACAGCAATTGCCTAGCATGTGTTAGGCACTGGGTTTGATCCTCAGCATGGCATATAAATAAATGAATAAAATAAAGATCCATCAACAACCAAAAAAAAATTTAAAGAAAGATTAATAATGACATATCTTGATGCTAAGCAGAGCTCAACAATATTATGTTCAATAGAGATAAACATACATTTATAAATTAATATAAACTTTATAAATTGACATTAAATATCCATTATAATAAAATATAATGTAATATGTCTGATGGCCAATAGATAATATGAAGTGCCTTTCTCTATTCTTTATATAAACCAATAAAAAGATTCATAAAAAATGCTAACAATTTTATATTAGATTAATAGAATATAGAATGGAATACACATATAATTTACTTGCTATGATCTGTGCTTATAATCACATAAAGGGACTTTTAGATCCCATTCTGTGTACTGTTATTTATGCAGGATACTGCCAAGCTTGAGAAAATTCATAGGACGAAAGCAGTGAATGAAAGGATCTTGAAATGATAATGTATCAAGAATGACTGATGAATTGGGTTGACTTGGTCTAAAGAACAGGCCTGGAAGAAGCAATGACAGTGACCTGTAAATGTCTAAAGAGCTCTCCTGTGAATAATGTCCATTAGAGCTAAAGAGGGCAGAAGTAAGATTAATGGGCAATTGCAGAGAAGTTCTAGCTTCCAGCTCAATTTTAGGGGGAAAAATATCTATTGATTACAGCAGTTTCCCAAGGAAGTAGCTAGTGACAGTATTGTAAAGCAGCTTCTTTCTGGATTATTAAAGGAGAAGTTAAAAGTGTTGGTCAAGGTTACTTGTAAAGGCATGTGTTTATCTGGCAGCACTGTAATTGTCTAATTATATGTGTATTTTACACACTAGATTGTGATTACTATTACATGTGAGGGAACACTATGTCTCTATTCCCAGTTTTTAATCTGAATAGAACCACGAAGGTAAAACGGACTACATTGAAAAAAGCATGCATGTGCACACACAGACAGACCTTCTTCATCCACTATTATCAGACATTGATTCACCTAGAAAAATGTACCTAGTTTGTTATCTGTGTCATTTTGACTCCTTCTTCCTCCAAATTGCTCTCTTTTCAGTATTGACTGATATCAATCATGCCATTATTGTACAAATTTTTGACTTTCAGTGGACTCTTGGTGGGATCTCATAACTGGACAACCCATGGCATATTCTGTGTTCTAAAGATGCTTAAATTGGCTTCCTTTATGGATATTAAAATAGATTTTATCTTATCTTTCCTTTAAATATTCCATGTGAAATAAATTCTCAAGGTATCGAACCATGATTGAATTATGTTCAGAGACAATGTCTGAGAAGTATAAGATTTTTTGACTGACAGTTTAATGGCATTCGGAGTCACAGTACATGAATAAAAGATGCTGCAAACTTTAATTTTATTGGACCTCAGTGTTCTATAGAAGGGAGGATTTAATGTACATTCATCAATGATTTGGGGTACTCAGATGGGTTTAGTTAGGGGACCATGATGAATTCAGCATGAATCCAGCAGAGGAGGACTGCATCATTTCAGTGTAGATGGATGTCAAGTACTTGGGAGAAAAGCCAAAACTTCTTTATTTATTTTCATTTCATTGTTTTAGCATTTAGAACTGTTTGAATTAATAAATGGCTCTGAACTAAAATAGTTATTGAGTGAATAAATAATAATTCTCTGTATATGTTTGCTTTTAAAAAAACATGGAAGAATAGCATTTAAAATTTATTGGGCACAATATCTGTTTATTATGCCCAATTAATACTTCAATAAAGCAAGGATTTAAACTTAGGTTCCAACTCGAAACCCAAAAGTCTTTCAACTAAGTTACTTTGTGGCTGACCATAAACTGAAAGTATTTACCATTGTAGTATTTACTATGTTAATAAATTTCCTTTTAAAACTTAAAAAAAATACTATGAAGGTAAAACTTCGGTTTGGTGAATACTGATAGCTCTTTCATAGGGTTTCCTGTGTAAATGATAAAACTTTGAATTTTAAAACTACTCAAACTACATCCAGTACAGTATATTTTTTTTAAATCTGAAGTTTATGATATAAATAATTTTGACTTTAAAAATTTGTACATGGGAGCCATTAATCATGAATTTGTTAAAAAAATAACTATCTTTAAATAGCAAATAAGTACACAAACAAACAAAAATTGAGGGCCATGTTAGCCCTAAAAAGAAAATTAAAGGAGCAGTACACTTAGCAAATGCAATCAAGTGACCTACTCTCCCATTGTATGGTAATATACAGAACAGTGGGCATTGCAGTGGGCAATATTTGTAGTTTGTTTTTTCATGCATAAATCATTTGCTACAATATCTCGGGAGAGAGTTTGTTTATAGACATCATGATGAAGAGTGAACAAATATTGGCTCAGGGAACACCTCCAATCCACAAATGCCTTGCATGCAGAAATAATCAGAAATTAACAATATGCATACATAACAAATTACACAGATGCGTGCCAGGAAACAAGGTGAATTCATCAGATACATTGTCCTTTATCCAGCTGGAAAGAAAGATTTGTTTTTTGGTCTATAGAAAGTGGTATTTCCAAGAAGAATGTTTTCCTTGTTTAATACATAGAATTTGGCATGTTATTTGATTCGGTATTATTTATTCCCATAAAAGGTTGCATTATATATGTACTCAAGCAAATCCCCTTGTGTACCCAAGGGGACTATTTTGGCAATTCAAAAGGATTGAGAAAATTTTAGTACTAAAAGGAAAATGTAGTGCTTTGAGGCCCCATGCCAAATAGTTAAATTTGCTATTGTGTTTACCAAGGGTCCAATCATTGTTCAGAATGGCTCTTCATCACAAACAGGTCCACCTACCACTGGGAACTTGGAGTTCAGAATATGGGCTTGAATAAAAAGTAAACTGCTCTTTGCATTCAGAAGCAGATTTGCACAGGCATTAAAAAATGAATGCACATTATAATTTACCGCATGGCAAGGGACTGGGGGAATGTATGGTGTCCTTCCATGTAACTATTTGTTGAGGGCCAGTAATCAAACTTGCTGTATAAGCTTTATGTTTAGTTTCTTCCAGTGGTATGGTAAACTGCTTGGTCATGAACATCCAAATTATGGACAAACAAAATCTTTGATAACCTAAATTAGATGATAGTAAGTGTAGCTTATTAAAGAGCACTGCTAGGAAAGCTGTCCATTATAAAGGTGGGGAGGGTGGATTTCAGTGCGGGCAGTCTCTACACTAAGTGTAAGGACAGTATATTTAATTTTTATTTATAATGCTAGTTCATTCTATATTCACTGAACTCTTTACTCAATACAGGTAGTTATAGGACTTATACACTAAAAGTGAAGTTATAGAATAATAGATGGGTCAAAAATTTCTAAAATTTTTACATGAGTTCTTAAGCCACAGGAGCTAACAGTTTGATATACATTTAATTATACAGCTCCTTAGAAGTTAACACTTGGAGTATCTTTGGGAAAGTCACTAGAAGTCTTCTATTGTAAATCTATTTCCTGGGTACCCACATACATTATTCAGATTTTCCTTCTTGATTTTCAGTTGCTGGCAAAGCTAAATGGATTTACTTAATCAATACTTCCTACATATGATTGTTCTTTTTTTCTCTCTTGATTGCCCAGACAGAGATACCCCAGCTGCTTTCAATGACCAAATCTCTAACTGTGAGGTTAGGGAAATTCTTACTTATTGTTAAGAAAAGACATTCTAAATCAGTTGCATATTACCCAAGTAGTCTTTACTGAAATGCATAGCTATAAATCACCAAACAGGTAGTTCTATTTGAATATTGGAAAGATTAACACTGCTATAAAAACAGAATCACAAATATCAAAGGTTATTCCAGAATTATCAATCTGTGCAATAGATGGAAGGAATAAAATAGGGTATGGAATTATAAAAATATAAAATTTAATTTAAATAATCATTTAATTACACTTTCAAAGAATCCCATAATATTTTATCTACAGAAAAGGAAGGAATAACACTCTTTACCTTTTGTCTTGTGCAAAAACAAACAAAAACAATTTGAAAATTGTCTGGATATTAAGAAAGTCTATAAAATAGATTAAATGTTTATAACTGTTCAAAATAGCTAAAGTAGCCATAGTCATGATTTTCTAATATTAAAGATTACTGATAGGAGAGAGTCAATTATTCAGTTATCTCCCCAGTTTGGATGTTGGACAAAATATGAGGGGAAATCAGTGTGTGAATTTGACACGGTTTTCAGTTTACCCAGTTCTGTTTCTTGAGATCTCCTTTTCAGATGCACCACACTCTTCCAACATGTAGGAAAGTGAATCCTTGGTCATTCCTCCATAACCATTTCTTCATGATCTACACCTTCTCAGAGATGGCACCCAGCTAGAAAGCTGGTCCTCATCCTGGACACACCCCCATCCAGTTTCTTAATTAGTGACATCAACTGTATTTCCAATATATAGTTTAAATCCATTCACCCTTTTCTGCCTCCTCCAAGTGACTCCTAACCGATTTCTCCTTTTACATTATAACTTTTGAGGAGATTCCATCTGATTCATTTTCATCCTCCACAATGCATATGACTCTTCATGGTATAAGCACTGATAGAACCAACTTTCAAATGTATCATAAGTCAAAAATAATTATAAGTTGCTAAATGAAGATAGCAAGGTATCATTAGATTTAGTATAAGATCAAATTTAATTATTTAATTTATTCTGATTCTGCACGTCCTGTGTTTAAGGCACTGTGAGAAGCATTAGGAATTCGATGACTAAAACAGTTAATTTTCTTGTAAATCAATAAGCTTTATGTAGAGGAATCAGTCCCTAATCAATGATCTCAGCATAACAATAGTACAAGAAGTGTAACTAACTCAGCATAATCTCAACAGGCCCAATAGGGATTTGGCAGGAGCTGGCTTTAGGGATGCAAAGTTCTTTTCAGTATTATCCTTATTCTCCTTGGCTCAGTACACCAAGCTTGTGTGTGACCCCCTCTCCTATAGGTTGTGTAATTCTGGTGGATTGTTGCCTAAGTATACCCGTTTAATTAATGCTCACTTCTAAAGCTCCCCCCACCCCTATTCAGAGACCTTCCATGTTATAAGGCAATTCCTGACCCCACTATAGGCTCAAAGAAGAGTTCAGAATTAAGTAAACCAGCTGGAGAGTTGCCAAAGTGCCAAAAATAAGGGTTCAAAAATGTGTTCCTGATAAAATTAAGAAGTTTTGATCACTAATACTCTGTATAGCTTTTAAGTGCTCTGCTAAGCAGCTGGAGGTCATCAAGTGACTCGGAAAGTTAGAAGCTTATAAATGAATGGTAATACTTTGCTGGGTGCTTAAAATTAGTATTTGACTTAGGGTTGTGCTGAATAATTGCTGATAACTGATTTATAGAAATAGTTACATATTATTTATATGTAGTATGTATTGTCAATAGAAATAACATGCATGCCTACTTTATTTAAATTTCAGGTGCTCTGTCAATACAATTTTAGTAAATGGATAGGGTAGATAGACTTTTTTCCATACCACTAAAGAGTATAGTATAAAAATGCTTTATTATTGTTTTTCTTTTTTTGAAATTTAAGTCTATGATTTTAATTCACTTGAATTTAACCCATGAGAGATCTCTAAGTACTTTCCTCAGATTTTCAAACTATTGTTATTAAGGCTAAAATCATATATAGAAAAGAATACTAAAAAGAACATGTTTACCATATCTAATATTTGCTGGGCAGTTATTTTGTGTCAGGTTTTATTGTAAATATTTAATGCAAATTGATATCCAATTCTTACAACTTCTCCAAGAAAAAATACTATTTTTATTTGCGTTTTGTAGATGAGAAAAGGCAAAGAAAGGTTAATCATTTTGCCCTAAGTATCTCAGCTAGTGAGCTGTAGAGCCAGGCTTCTAATCTAGACTGTTGGGTTCTAAAGTCTGAACTCTTTACTAGGCTGGACTGGCTTATCATGTGCCCACTATTAGTTAAATGCTTAGACATCAGAAAGCTTATGGGATAGATATATCATTATGCTCTTCACTTAATAATGAGGGGAGTGGTCCAATCAAGGTGACTCCACCAGTAACTGACTGAACCAGGCTTTTAAACTCAGCTCTAACTCTTGGGCCTGAGAGCTTAAAGACCACCTACTGAGAAAACTGAATGCTTATTTTTTTAGTATTAGAGATGAAATAGATTTTAAAGGAAAGGGAAATGATTCACTCAAAGAGGATAGTGATTAATTATCACCTAAAATATTTAAATACTGTAAAGCCAAATATTAGATTTTTCTAAAATATTTGAATACTCAAACTAATATTAAATATTATCATTTTAAAGAATAGTGTTCAAAGGATTATTCTTAAAAATTAATATAAAAATTCATCTTATTACTTATGTGGTTCTTCAGAGTAACCACAATAACCTTGGAGATTTGAGACACTTCAAAAAAGTAAAATTTAGCCAGGCACAGTGGCACATACCTATAATCCCAGAAGCTCAGAAGCTAAAGCAGGATTGTGAGTTCAAAACCAGCCTCAGAAATGACAAAGCACTAAACAACTTAGTGAGACCCTATCTCTAAATAAAATACAAAATAGGGCTGGGTATGTGACTCAGTGGTGGATGCCCTTGAGTTCAATCCCTGGTTACCCATCCCCACCAAAAAAAGTAAAATTTCTTTTAGTTATTCCAAGTATAAAATACTATGTAATACTTCTTGGGTATAATTCATAAGAATATCATGAAATTAAAAGAAATCATAACAGTGTTGTAATTGCTACCATTATTATATCAGGGTAGATTACTACATTACTATTTTTCCAAATAAGAGGATTTACCACTTATATCTGAAAAATTAGGAAGTATTAACATGCATTAAATGTTTTATAGAAAAATATAATGGTTGTTGCTGTTTATTATTCTTAAGGATATTCCACATAAATCTGTCATTTAGTTATCCAAGTTCGTAGTAAGTGTGTTAGTATTTTGGGCTGGGAACTGATTATTGGTAGGGTGCTTGCCTAGAATGCATAAGGTGTTGAGTTTGATTTGATCCCCAGTGCCACACAGAAAAAAAAAAAAACAAAAGAAAGAAAGAAACAAGTTATTTTCCCCCACCCTCAAAAACTATTATTGTAGAATTTAAAATATTGTGGTAAACAATGAATGTTAGAATAAAAGAAGTTATGTTGGGCACAAACTTTAGCCAGATGTTTTTCTGCTATTCATGTCTTATCATGGGTCTTTTTTTTTTAATTACCTTTAGGTCCTTTGAACAGCTTGATTTCCACAACGGTCTCTAAAATGGGTCGTCTTCTACGCACATATAACCGGACAATTGACCCTGCTTCTTTGAGGGCTTCCACTGCTTTACTGTGGGAAACCTCTGACACGTCCACTTCATTCACCCTCAAGATACAATCATTGACCCTGAAAAGAAGAAAAAGAAACAAGATTCAGCAGTGCTGGGGAATTTTAAAAAGGATGTTTTATTTTTATGACTTTCTACTTTTATAAGGGGGAGTAAAAAGTCTAAGAAATTTTAAAATTCAAATCTGAAGCATACTTGAACTATAAGAAATCAAGAAAACCTAAGCTTCTCTGCCTTCAGGCTTTCCCCACCTTAAGCACACTACTAATCAGTTCCCATTCTGAACTTCGGTCCATGCTGACTGGGACTGCATCTCATATGGCATAGTTAGGACATGTATTTTAAGATGTCTGTCAATTACATCATTGTTTTGATTGGTTTTAAATTGGTTTGGTTGAAAGTTATGATTCGAGTGGTTCTCAGGACTTATTACTATGGCCTACATAGACATAACAAATGTAACATTATACATTACATTTTCTAAAATGCATAATTTGCTATTTGTAAAAGTAATATACGATCATTTTAGAAAATTTGAAAAATACAAAAATGTTGGAAAGAAGAAAAATTACATATGACTCAATCATCTAAAATAAACCTGTTAATTTTCTGGCAAATTATCTTCAAATTTTTCTCATCTAATTCATCTCACAACATTATAAATATTGAAGTTCAGATTTAATGAAGTTTGAAGAGACTTGTGATTTTGTTCAAAGTATTTACTCTGACAACGAAGAACTATGGCAAGTTCTAAGTGAGATTTTTGTTTTTTCCATTTTCACACAGGAAGGAATAATTTGAATTTTCCATAAACATTTCTGGATAGTTTACAGTTATGTGGCATGGACTTCAAACTCTTATTTTCACAATCACCATTAGCGATAGCTTTAATAATGGTCATGAGCATGGGGCTTGTGAAGCTAGAAAGATATCACCATCTGTACATCCATTTTAGAATTCCTCAACTCAGGTCAGCATGTTGCTCAAACTCAGGGACAAAGGCCACTCTGGCTTGAGTCCTCTTCCCCACCATCTCCACCCAATCAGCTGCACCTGCACAGTGTATCTTCAGTTCATCCAGGTTTCTTCACCTTCACGGATGCCAACTTCATCTCTCACCTGAACTACTTTCACAATCGCCTGCCTCATCTCCTTGAATCTTCTCCTCTCACCTTTTAATTTATTCTCTACATAATAGCCAGGGTAAAGTGAACATGGTTTGGTTGCTTACATAACTTCCACTCCCTACTTCCTCCTTCCAGAGTCCAATTTTGTTCAGGAGATTTATTACAAGCAAGTATTATTGAATTAATAAGGAATCAGTGTCAATTCAATTCTTGGGTCCTTTATTTCCTTAATTTTCATCTATGGATAATTGTCTTAGCCTATTTAGGTGTCCATATTCTCATCTTTAAATTGGATATAATAGTAATATGTAGTACGAAGTCTTTGGGTGAAGATTAAAATAGATAATGTACACATGAGCACTTACAAAGTACCCAATATGCAATATGTACTTAATAAATGGTTGTTATTGGTAATGGAATAGTATTCATTGCTTTATAATGTTCTTAACTACTGGATTCCCTCTGTAATGTTGTGGAATAAGACTTATTATCTACATTATAGAAATGAGAGTAATTCCAATTGATTCCATCCTTTGCTTAAAACTGTCAACAATTTGGGTGGACATTGGATTTGATCTCATGTCTTCTTATTTCAAAATGTGAGACCTCTTAGGACCACATATATCTAAAGTGATCAAGTTTTATATATGTTGTACATATTAATTCAAACTTACAGACCCATAGAAGAAATATTAAATAAAAAGTTTGGGTAGAATTTTCCTGTCTTTGTTTTTTAGTACATAATATTTCTATGCTTGTTTGAGGAGGTGAGCTATAGGAACCCTCGCCTCAATGAGAACACAGAGCAGCCTCAAAATCCTGAGATGGAACGTTTTACAAAGATTCAGTGATATCATGCATCATAACAGATGGTATGACTTTAATCGGTTTACACATACATTTCCTCTCTGACTGAAAAAAAAAAAAATCCGGAAAACTACCAATTAAAATAGTTTTGAGAACGTAGGCAGCATGGGTGCCAGCCGCCCTGCAGCAGCTGGTCCTTTGAGAATGGGTAATTTTGCCATCTCATGATAATGTGAAAACATTATGTTTACCATCACCCTATGCTCAGAATACTAATTATATCTTAAAACATTGATTTTCATAAAAGGGAGTGGCTGACATTAGAAAAAAATTCTGGAGGCTATATCTACTTAAACTCTTGTCTTTTCCTTTTGCATACAGTGGGATCCTTGTCAATTACTAATGTGAGGAAAAGAGAGCCCAGAACACATGGTTGTTCCTGAATATGTAGATGAAGTAGGCAGATTCATTGCAGTACACAGAGCACAGGATGAGCAGTCAGGAGGTCTGGATCTGAGCCCCAGCTCTGTATCAGCTCTGTAATCATGGTCAAGTCACTTCCTCTCTAGGGCTGGGGAGAGAAGTAACCAGAAAACTGATATGTACATGTATATGTATACATGGTAACAAGCTACAGCTATGAGTTTTTGCTATTTACAAGTAAATCAAAGATGTGCTCAGGGATTTGTTGAAAAGAGAAGAGGATGGAAATTTGAACATTTTGGACACCTATTATGTGCTATATTAGTTTAATTGCTGCATTTATTTGTTTCTGCTTCAATTCATAAAGCTTTGATTCCTAATTTATAAATAGTGGAATTTTACTGACAAGGTCAGAGTGCTGGTGGGTACAGGGGCAAGGTCTTAACCTGGTTTTGTCCTTTCCAATTTCAATCCTGATACAGAGGTACTCTGAGTTGATTATTTTAAATTAAAAAAAAAAAAAAAAAAGAGGAGGAGTTTACATTTACATTCAAATTCTCAAAAGAAGCAGAGAATGTCAAGCCAAACTAGGACATTCAAGTTCCCTTCCTCCCAGTTCACTTGAAATAGAATTTGGCTAGAGGGTCACAGCTATTTAAAATTAATCTGCTTTCTTTACCAGTAGATAACCTTTTTGAATGAAGTCAATACACTGTATTCATTTTGAAACATGTAAGTGTATCAGCTTCAAGTTCAAGGAATACTTTGTCCCAGAATAAAGTATAGCTTTTATCATGTTTCTGAGCCACTGTATTAGAAGCCATTTGCATAAAGACTTCCTCCCCACTCCACCAATGTAATTAAGTTGATGCTTTCACTCTTTCTGTGCTTTCTGTTTCAAACACAAGACTAAAATATTCATTTGTAGAAATTTTCATTTTGTGGACCAGAAGTGTGCACAAGATTGAAAAATTAATTTTATTCTTTTCCTAGAACTTCCTTTAGAAATCCTGGTACATTTCCTTGAAGAAAATATATTAGTAACCAAAAAGACATTTCATTATCAGAAATCTTCACAGAATCACATCTTATTTTTTGCCTAACAATTAAGTATTCTCTAACATGACACAGCATTACTGAAAAATCAAATGATAATGAATCATTTGTTCTACTTTGAGGATATAATTTAAAATAACATGTAAGATCTACTTTCTCTTAAAGGTACCAAAATATGTTTTACTGGTAAAATAAGATTTGTGATTTTATGCATTTTAAGGATATGAATGCATTCACAAGGATTAACAAATAATAGTGTTAGAAATTAAAAATTTACTATGTGCAAAAAATATTGAAGGAAAGGAAAGATAGCAAAGTTTTAGCCCTTTTTGGTGTTTTTAAAAGCATATTTCTTTTACATTTATTCCAAATGTTTGGTAAGAGATATATATCACAACAGAAACCTTAAGAACATGGACCTAGGAGTCTTCTCCCCACCCAAATGTATCTGGTATTTCATTTCAGCTCTAAAACTTAGGAACTGTGTGATTTAGGAAAGTCACTTGACAGCTTAAAGCCTCAGTTTCTTCATCTAAAAATAGGGATAAGACTGTTGTATGCCTTAAATGAACTACTCAGCAAAGTGCCTGACAAACAGTAAACATCAACTAATGTTTGTTATTATTATTATGCAAAAAAGATATGAAATATTTGCACAAGAGAGGATGTCAAGAGACCAGAGTAGAGGAAAAAAGATAGTAAAAACAGGAGAGAGCTGAAATCTAGATTCTGAAAGGAGTTATTAAATTTTGTTTACAAAAGGCAGGAAGAGGTGAGATGAATGGCATTTTCAGAAAGAAAAATGTAAAAATAGGGCATTAATTCTCGTTTGATGAAGTATAATGGAATTTCTCTTTAACATTGTCAACTAATCCTTCCTCTGCCCACAAGAGAACTTCAGTTACAAACTAGCTTTATGGCAGCCTTGGTCAGTGTTTCTCAAAACCAGAATTCCTACTAACTCATGCCTACTTTGTCCTTGGCCCACGCTCCACAGTCTCAACTATGCTCAGACTCTCTATTTAATTCAAAAGCAGGTTTTAGGCCACAGGGTCTGAGACTTAACTTTGTATCAACTATTATTATTTAGGGATGTTCTCTAATTGGCTTACCCTTTATTGTCTTCATTCAGTATAATTCCTTTTCTTCAAATAGATGGACATATTACAGAACAAAGAACCACATAATGGAGAAACCTGACCAATGCTTAAGGTGCTAGATGAAATACAATAAACAGTTTGGCCAGTCCTTATTTTGGGTATCCTGAACTCATGAAATTCAGAGATTTTGTATAAATAGAAAAAAAAAAAAAATAGAAACTTGAGAGCTGATTATTTGGTATCATTTTTTCCCACGTTGACTGTGAAATGTCAAAAATCTCTCTGCAAGAATATTGGAAACAAAGTAGAAACATGGAAAGAAGTAAGGACTGCAGACAAAGGATAGGTTCCTTCCAGATATCCTGTAGGACCCTCTCTTCCCAGGGTTAGTTGTCCTTGGATCCTTGAATTTGAGAAGATACTCCAACTGTTACAATTTAATCTGATTAAATAATCTCAGATGTATCTTTGCTACTTGCTAACAAACAATTCTCACTAATATATGCAGGCTTTGTAACCAACACTTTGTGTTTTCTTCTTTTGCTCATTCCTATTTTCCTTTTAATACTTCAAGTGTACTTTATCTTTGGGAAAATTGTCTCTTCCCCAATTAGTTGGTCTAGTTACTGTAAAATATTAATAAGTTTACCAAACTTAGCTAATAAAAATACAAGACACTCAGGTAAATTTGAATTTCAGATAAATTTGAATTTCAGATAAATAAGAATTATTATTCAGATTAAGGAAGTTTTTAGCATAAGAATATTCTACATCATGTTTGGGATATACTTACATTAAAAATTATTTATTTATCTAAAATTCAAATTTAATTAAGAGTACCATGTTTATAAAAACACTCATTATGCTAAACTGTGATCTCAGGTTTATTGAAATGACATAATGCCTAGTACACAGTGGAAGATGTACATGTTGTGTAGTGTGCATATATTCTTTAAATAGAAACAACAAAATGTATATATCACTGCTTTAACTTATAGCAGAAACTAAAACTGAGAGAAGTTTATAATGACAATATTGAATATCTAGGTAATTTCTAAGCTCATGTATTACCTATCCATACCTCTCAGATTTGTTAAAAATAGTGTTTCACTTATTTAAAGATGAATTCTAGTTGTCCATCAGTGGGGTCAAGGAGCAAAGCAGTAAAGTCAGGCCAAATAACAAAGTCTAGATCAATGGTTCTCAAATTTTGGAATGCACAGAAGTCACCTGGAGGGTTTGTTAGAGCACAGATCACATGACTCTACTCCTAGGTTTATTTTTGTGTTTCTTTTCTTTCCTGTCCCCCCATTTTTGTGTTGAGGGTTGAGCCTTGCACATGGTAAGCACACACTCTACCACTGAGTTTTGTATTTCCCCTATCCCCACTGAGTTTCGTATTTAGTAGATCTGGAATGGAAGAAAAGATTCAAATTTCTAAGTTCTAGGTTATCCTGGTAATGCTGGGACCATACTCTGAAAACCACTGCTCGAGGTTTTGAAGGGGTGTTCTATGTGTGACTCAGGTGGTTCATTCTAAATTGAATAGAAGTTCTCAGCCTTAAGTGGACAAACTGATGATAATAAAAGTTCTACATGCTAGGAAATTAATCCCCTAGATGTTATTTTTTCATTATTTGGAACAAAGTCTCAGAGGTACACCTAGACCAAGAGACAACTCTGTGAAACCATTTTCCAACTTGCATTTGATATCTGCAATTCTTTTCCTGACTCCTTTTCTTTGGCAAAGACTATCTGATAGCCACTTCAGCCTACATTTTTAAAAATATAGGGCTTCTGCTCTCATCTCTAATTCTGGTTGGGAGTAACTCAGGTTTATGATCCATAGAAGCCATCTTCCACAGTGAACGTACTGTTTTTCTCTCTCTATTTGCCACTTCATTTCCCTTATATAAAATGCTTGCAGAATTCTCTGCAGCTGTCATCTGGGAAACATCACAGTTTTCCACATTGGGGGAAGAAATTGCTATTTCAGCATCAGTGATTGGTCTTCTGGCATTTTCCTGGAGAAGCAGAGAAGCCAGTAACAAATCTCAAGCCAGGCAACCTAATGGCTGTAACAAGGAAAATAGATATTGAATGGGAATTTCAAAGGGAGAGAATCATAGGACTGGACATTACTAATTCCACTCAATCTGATACCCAATCTACAGACAAAGACTGCATGTGGACTTTCATGAAATGAGGAACTCCCCACCAGGTACTACCCCTGCCCCTGGATTCAATCACTATAGTAGTTTCCTAAATGGTTTTCCTGATGCCAGGTTAAAGTGCCCCTCCCACTTCATTCTGACATACAAAACCAGGTTTGCCTTCCTAAAGCTGTTCTTTTGTTGTTTCCTCTCCCCTCAAAATTCATCAAGAGTTACTTAATATATATATACAATAAAAAATGCTTTTTATTTTTGTATTCCTGGTGTATGGTACACATTTGTCACTTAAGAAAGAATGAACATCACATATGACCTCTAAAATGCCCCTTTTTTTATATCTCTGCAACCTGCTCCAGGCCTACCACTGCACTTCATGATGTTGTTCTCTGTCTCCCAAATGCGTAACCAAAACCAGCCTTAGGAGAGGGCAAGCTCACACTCCATGCTTTTTCAAATGTTTCCTAAGCACTCAAGTCCTCATTTGTTCATAATGCCTCAAGTACAAACACATGCTAGATTCTCATCAAAAACCTACAGATACCTTGCAAAGCCTAAAAGGACGAGGGCCTTACCTAAAGAAATATACTTTAGGGTTGGGGTTGTGGCTCAGTGGTAGGGCACTTGCATGTGTGAGGCACTGGGTTCAATTCTCAGCACCACCTATAAATAAATGAATAAAATAAAGATCTATCGACATCTAAAAAAAATTTAAAAAAATATACTTTAAAATGTTGAGTCTGATTTCCTATTTCCCTCTACTCCAAACCTAGATACTGACCACTATATTTGGAGTTCATAATTGTACATTTTCTTGTTCTAATTCAACTTAGATTTTTGATACTAATAGACATTTCAGGGAAAAAGTTGAGAACCACAAGGAGCATGGTATGATGGAAGAATTCTGGGTTATAAATCAGACAAGAGTTCTAATCCTGGTTCTGCCACTTTCCAGTTAAGTAACTTTTCTGTCTTTAAGTTGGATTCAGTAATTTTAAAATTCTCTTCTAGTTTTGGTGTTCTTTTTTATTCTTTCTATTGTAAACACATGGGGTACAACTTGCTTCTCTGTTTGTACAGGAAGTAAGGCATACCATTTGTGTAATCATACATTTACATAGGGTAATGGTGTTTGACTCATTCTGTTATTTTTTTCCTTCCCTCCACCCCTCCCACCCCTCCTACCCTCTTTTCCCTCTATACAGTCCCTCCTTCCTCCATTCTTTCCTCCCTCCCACCTCCATTATGTATCATCATCTGCTTATCAGCAAGATCATTTGTCCTTTGATTAATGATTGGTTTATCTCTCTTAGCATGATATTCTCCAATTTCATCCATTTGCCTGAAAATGCCATAATTTTATTATTCTTTATGGCTGAGTAATATTCCATTGTATATGTATATATACCACAGTTTCTTTATCCATTCATCAATCGAGGGGCATCTAGGTTGGTTCCATAATCTGGCTATTGTGAATTGAGCAGCTATGAACATTGATGTGGTTGCATCACTGTAGTATGCTGATTTTAAGTCCTTTGGCTAAGGAGTGGGATAGCTGGGTCAAATGGTGGTTCCATTCCAAGTTTTCTAAGGAATCCCCACACTGCTTTCCAGACTGGCTGCACTAATTTGCAACCCCACCAGCAATGTATGAGTGTACCTTTTTCCCCATATCCTTGCCAACACCTATTGTTGCTTGTTTTCTTGATAATTGCCATTCTAATTGGAGTGAGATGGAATCTTAGAGTAGTTTTGATTTGTATTTCTCTTATTACTAGAGATGTTGAACATTTTTTCATATTTTGCTTGTAGATCTTCTTCTGTGAAGTATCTGTTCGTTTCCTTAGCCCATTTATTGATTGGGTTATTTGTATTCTTGGTGTAGAGTTTTTTGAGTTCTTTATATAGACTGGAAATTAGTGCTCTATCTGAAGTATGAGTGGCAAAATTTTTTTCCCACTCTGTAAGCTCTCTCTTTACATTGCTGATAGTTTCCTTTGTTGAGAGAAAGTTTTTTTAGTTTGAATCTATCTCAGTTATTGATTCTTGCTTTTATTTCTTGTGCTATGGGAGTCCTGTTAAGGAAGTCTGATCCTAAGCCAACATGTTGAAGATTGGACCTACTTTTTCTTCTATAAGATGAATGGTCTCTGGTCTGATTCCAAGGTCCTTGATCCATTTTGAGTTGAGTTTTGTGCAGGGTGAGAGATAGGGGTTTAGTTTCATTGTGTTGCATATGGATTTCCAGTTTTCCAAGCACCATTTGTTGAAGAGACTATCTTTTCTCCATTGCATATTTTTGGCACCTTTGTCTAGTATGAGAAAACTGTATTTATTTGGGTTTGTGTCTGTGTCCTCTATTCTGTACCATTGATCTACCTGTCTATTTTGGTGCCAATACTATGCCATTTTTGTTACTATTGTTTTGTAGTATAGTTGAAGTTCTGGTATTGCAATACCCCCTGTTTCACTCTTCCTGCGAAGGATTGCTTTAGCTATTCTGGGTTTCTTATTCTTCCAGATGAATTTCATGATTGCTTGCTCTATTTCTGCGAGGTACATCATTGGGATTTTAATTGGAATTGCATTGAATCTGTATAGCAATTTTGGTAGTATGGCCATTTTGACAATATTAATTCTGCCTATCCAAGAACATGGGAGATCTTTCCATCTTCTAAGATTTTCTTTAATTTCTTTCTTTAGTGTTCTGTAGTTCTCATTGTAGAGGTCTTTCACCTCTTTTGTGAGATTGATTCCCAAGTATTTTATTTTTTCCGAGGCTATTGTGAATGGGGTAGTTTCCTAACTACTCTTTCTGAGGATTCATCACTTATGTATGAAAATGCATTAGATTTATGAGCATTGATGTTATATTCTGCTACTTTACTGAATTCACTTATGAGGTCTAAAAATTTTCATCCTCAATCAAGGTAAATTATTCCATCACCCAAAATGGAGGATTTCACCTCTTTAAGCCACATGTCTCACCTACCATAGTTTATATTTTTGGATTTAGATTTTTCTTTTTTCCTCACTTATTCTGTTTAGTTCTTGATCTTCTTTTTAATGGCTTAAATTCTGGGAAAATGTCATAGCTAGTTTTATTGCCTCTAGCTCTGTCCACCTAATCCCCCTTCCAACTTATTATCAAAATGGTGTTCATGAAACAGAAACTTGATTGTTTTATCCTACATTGAAGAATCCTCAATTATTCCCTACTGCCTATAACAGATTTTTAAACATTTAAAAATTCTAAGCAAAGAAGCTCTTTCTTCAAATTAAACCTTCCTCAGAAGCCAGATAATGAACATTTATAATTGCTTGTATAATAAGAGAAAAGGTAGCATAATTTCTACATCAGGGAAGAAATGGAAATCAGAACACAGCCTGCTGGAAGGTCATTTGTGACCCTCAGAGGGTTGGAGGGATCTAGAGTCAGAGTGCCCTACATAGCTGGGAGAGGCTAGTAAGTACAGGAAGGAATCCAGGAAGTCTCTTTGTCCCAACCTAGTGTCCTGATACTGAATTATATCTGCAAAGGGGTGCCTTTGTCTGATTCATATGAAGGCTTCTTATGGAACACTGATCATAGATTTCTGTACAATGAAGATTGAACCCACTTGCCCACAGACCTTCACATAACACACAAGTCTTTCAGTAATCTGGTTGCTATTCACCTCTCCAACTGTCTCTTTCTATATGGTTACAAGTTCATTGTTCAGTCCTCTTCTTCTACCTGGATTAGCTACCTCCAGACCCCACAGTGACTTGTAAAGTACCTTACATTCCTTTCAAGGTTAATGCCCATACTGAAGTAACTTTACAACTTGACAGGGCATATAGATGAACAAGCTACTAAAATATAGTGTTACTGCTGTGGCAAAAACCATATAGAGTGTTGCAGGAACACATAATAAGATAATTTAGTTTTAAGGAAGTCAGGGAAAACTTCAGAGAATTTGAGGGAGCTTATCTGAAGGTCAAAAAGAAATTAGCCATGTAAATAAAGAATGGGAGAAGTGTTCCTGGCATAGCTCAGTGGCTGATGAGGTGAGGAACAAAAATCAAGCTACCAAAGCCTTTGTAAGACATGTTAAAGAGTTTGGGTTTGAACCTAAGGGCAATAGAAAGTGACCATTCTGTGCAAAACTAGAATAGTATTATAGAGCTGCCCAAGTACAGTGTGGAAATTGGTTAGATTTGTAGGGTGGAATTAGGGTAAAAGAAGGCAAAGACTGTTGTTAAATGTTACTATAGAATTATGATAAAAGATATGTAGCCTAGAATAGACTACTGGCAGTGGCAGTCAGGATAGGGACTGATGAGGGGGCTGATTAGAATCTACTAGATATGCTAAAGGATTAGACTTGGGAGAAAAGAGAGAAGAATTTTTTTGTTTATTTCCATTTATAAATCATGGGAGAGAAATTGTATCTCATTCACTTTTGCATGTTTAGTGCCTCAAACGGTGTCTGGTACAGATAATATATTTGATAAATAAGTAAATAAATGTAGAAGTGTGGAAGTTAATCAATGACATCTTGCTGCCAGTATCCACATACCATCCTCATAAGAATGCTGTCTTCTCATGCCATCTCAGCCTTCCTGCTATAAAGACAACTGAATTCAAATTTAATCACCCTAACAGACTGTATCTACATTAAAAAAGAACTCCAGTGACAGGGTTAGGTCCAAACAAAAACAAATAATCACTAACAATAAGAGGTCAAATATTAGTTGAAAAAGGTATGTGGTATCCTTGCACATTCAACCAACGTTTATTGAACATATGCTATACTTTGCCAGGTATGGTTTAGATACTGAGGACACATGGTGAATCAGATACTAGCCCCTGACCCAGGGAATAGGGAGGAAGAGATCTATAAAAGCACATCACAGGGGTAGCAATCTCTATCACATTCCTATAAGATCAGCACTAGACTGAACAAGTTTTTCTAACTTTACACTTTAGGTTTTAATACCAAGTTTTTGTTTATTATTTGTCTGATTATTTTAATTCTCAAAGTTTAGTTTCCGCAGAAACAGGAGAAATGATCCATAAGTAAGAATTCAAGTATACTATGCTGCAAACTGCTTGTAAACATGCCCCTTATCTTGAACTGTTCTTCACTTACCAAGAGTATAAGAGATATTCCCCACTGCACCACAGACCCTGAAATATAGAGTATCTTACAAGCCAGCTGATGAGTTCTGTGCTTGTATTTACAAAGGACAAATATATACTTAATGGCAAGTTATTTTAGTAGTCTCTGAGATGTTTAAGATACCAAGATTTTTAGCATTTTCAAAGATTCTTAAAATGATAAATATCAAATCTCATGACAGGGCAAGTAAATTCACTGGTTGCTATAGGGAATTCATTTTTAGCATTTGTGCAGTTCAGTAAAAAATGTGATACTTATATTAGTTAATTCATTTATTTCTTTATTTATTATATGCCTTCCACCAGAAGGTAGACTCTGTGACAGAAGAAATCTTATCTCTTTTTACTACTAAGGGTCAGCTGGACTCCTCATGTAATAAAATCACCACCATCCATCCAAATTTCCTTATTTCGTTGTTTCTCTCACCATCCACATCCATATCAGCACTACTGATTGCTTCTCACTCCAATATAGTCTCTAGTCCACCCACTTCTCTTCATATCCCCTACTCTCAATTCCACCCAGACATGTTGATTCAGATTCTACTCCTATTCTCTGTAATGTTAACTACATGGAAGCCTGGGTTCCAATTTTGAAATTTAAATCAAATGGTGTACTCATCTTTTGCATAAACCATGCAAGCCCTTCTGTGTCATTTAAGAGGAAATCCAAGCCTGTGTGAAACCTTGGCTTCCACTGACTCTGTGTTCTCTTTCTGTCCTGCTGTCCCCTCTCCCCTCTCTCCAGTCTCACTGGTTCTACTTCTGTTCCAAGGACATACCTGGCTCAATTCTGCCTTAGGGTATTTGAACTTACTGTTTCCTCAGCTTTGAGAGATTTTTGCTCCTCTTTACTAGGCTAACTTTGTTTAGTTATAATTCATCTCTTCAAAGAAACCTAACTCCACTTAATTCAAAGTAGTTACTAGGCACTCATCAGTATATCACTCTGTCTTTTTCTATACATAGTACTTATTACTTTGGAATATTTTGTATATTTATGTATGTTCTACCAAACAGATAAAAATATAAGTTCCTTAGAGCAGGAACACAGTCTCATTGAATATTTTGTGCCTAAAACAGTGAGTGCTGAGCCCATAGTATGTACTCAATAAACATTCAAATAAATGAATTATTGAATGAAGTGATGGATGAATGAATAATAATTCTGCATAGTTTAGATTGGGCTTACTAACAATAAAGCATATATAATCTTGTTACCCAAATTTGAATTCTGATATCTCTAACTCAAAGACCTTCTTAAACTCAAACCTATAATTACTGAAATTATTTGGAACTGGCAAAGGTTGTGAGCAATTCTCTATACAGCAGATAATGCTAAATTGCCTGAAGGTGCTTATTTTCAAGGGTAGATGATTAGCGATGCTGCTTTCTGACCTTTTCTGAGCTACGATAATCAACTGTTATTGTTTATGTGATTTCATAATATCCACACTCCTCACCTCTTCCTAGGCTAAATCACATTTCATAAAACAAATTCAAATTAACTTTGTGATGAAAATTGATGACACATTTTCAGATGAATGGTGACATTCTGTGATTCCATAAAACCAGAGCTGGAGGACTGGTGTTTATAAATGTATGCTTACCTCATTATATTTGTTCTCAGCTGTGGAGATATAATTCAGAGGTGTGGGGATGATGGCAAGAGGATTAAGGAAACCACAAAAGTAAACTTGCTCACAAATACCTTCTTGCTTTCCAGATATCTGGTCTCACTAAAATTCATAAGTTTCTTTTGAAACATAAACACATTGGTTAGTGATTCATACTTTCTGCATGACTTTATAACTGTTCATGAGACTTTTGGAGCATGGCTAAGTATGTCTATGATGGGCAAATTCATGGAAGAAGGTTATAGGTAATAGGGCAGCAGGAGAGAGAAGCTACGAGAAGAGAGGAGAGCCAAAATCAAAATCACACATTTCCTAGGACCCCTGTTACTACTGTAGTAGCCTCTGGTACCAACTTTTATATATATAGCCATTCAGAAATAAAAATTACACATTAGCCTTACAGCCTTTGGTCTTGTTTTTCATCTGTTTGATTTTGTTGTTGTTTTGCCATCTATCACTCCTATTTATGCCGTTGTCCCTTGATTCTTCTGTTAACAATTGTTGGGCAAATTCTCAATCCTAATTGAACCTAAACTTCCACCTTCTTCATTGCTTCTTCCAGAGCAACTGAACACTGAAGTGTGGGAAAAAACCCTCAAGTGATGGGACTCACTATAATTTACCATCTCCAAATGTAACACTGCCCTTCACCCTGGTCAGCTTTATCTCTCTTTTGGCAAAGGTAATCTCCAAAACCTTTCTTTCCTGAGTCACTTCTAGTAAATAAATTTGACTCTTTTGTCCCCACCAAAAAATGAACTCATTAATGAAAAATCCTTCAGTTTCCTAAGTCTGATTCACATATCTCACAACATGCAAACCCATGTTCTCCTCTCTTCTTATTATAATGGACAAAGTGTTCTTTCTGATTCAGAAGAATTCACATCTTTTTAAAGACCTCACTGATCGATTATACTTTACAGCTTACATTTTCAAACCCAGTTTTTACTTAAGCCATTCTCTGAATATTCAAACACATTTTGGCATCTCCTATTTTAAAAAAAGTCATTAATCTGGCAACTCCCCTTGCCTTCCATTCTGTCTCTTTCCTCTTCACAAATCACTCTTATCAGAAGAGCTGTTTACATGCTATTTCTTCCTTCTTAATCTCTTTTTATTAAATTCTGAGTCCCTTACAATGCCCCTATCAAAATAACATAGAAAATACTCCTACTAAGTTGACCAGTGTGCTAGATCTGGCCAAATCTAGTGTAATTTCTTTAGTCTTCTTGGTGCATCTCACAATAATGTGAAGCTCAGCTGCTCATTCCCTCACTGAAATGCTCTTCTGTCTTCCAAGACTCTGCTTGCTTTTGTATTCCTTTCTAATATTCTGGTTACCCTTTCTTACATATCCATTTTAGTTCTCTAGTGTACTGGTATTCACACTTATAAATAAGAAAGAAGAGGGAAAAAAACAACCATCCTCCATTTTGCATGTTGCAAATTGACGTCTAATTTTTCCATCATAAATTTAAATAGTATCAAAGGATGTAATTTTTGGCCTACTTTGAACTGTGAAATTCTATTTTTTTTCACATTTACATCACTACTTCAAATATAACCAGTGGAATTATATACATACTGATTTGAAGTTCATGCTCACAATTTAAAATATGAATGAACAAGATCTCCTGGAATACTTAGACATTTATATATTTCTTTTTTCTTCTCAAACTTATGTTTCCACTCAACTTGCCTACAGAGTTTTATCCTAGTACATTTTTATGTTAGAACATCTTATATCCACTATTCTAAAATAGTTATGTGAAACAAATGCATGTTTCATATTCTTTTGATTTTTTCTACCTTTTCTGTGACCCTAAAACTATGTACTTTATAATTTCTATAAGATACAGTTACTATGATAATTAATGGGACACAATTAATCAAAATCACTACAAAGTATTAGGAAATTCAACCGATAAATCTAAAATAATAAAAATAAAATTTTACTGGGAATTCTTCTCAGTGGGATAAGTAGAGCTTTTTGAAATTAGCTCCTAACTCCATAGATTGAAATGAATTAAGATTAAAATAAGGTAAGAATTCCATTCTTCATTTATATAGATGTCAGTACTTGGAAATCTTGCTCATATAAGCAAGTAACTGAGAATGGGAAGAGAACTTTGCAATTCCTTCTAAGTTATAGGCCCTAAATCCTATGATCTAAAATTGAAATTATTTTAGCAATCTGGCAACCAACAATTTTCAATCTTCTTAAAGTTAAAAAAAAAAAAAGATTTAATGAAAGGATTCGTCAACCAATTATTGGTGTCATAGACCTTTTTCCATCCTGGACAATAATATTTCAGGTTTTTTTCTTTATACCTAGGGAAATTAACCATGGAAGAATTTGGAATGGACAAGATACTTTTCCTTTGAAAAATGGTAGAATAGTAAATATAATTTGGAAGCGGGAAAGAAGTACCTCCACAAAGTTACAGGCTACTTCTTGGTCAGGTAGAATTAAAGATCTGGGAATTGAGTGCCATAAATCTATCAATGTCCTTCTAGGAGCATGCATTATTCAAATTTAAAAAACCTCTTAACTTATACCCAAAAGTTTGAAATTACTCAGGACTTAGTCCATGGTCCTATGTTCTTTTTATTTTACATCTTTTCAAATTAATCTTGTAATTCTTTTTACTTTAACAATTTCTCAGTATCATTTCTAGTCAGATCTCTCAGAGTTCCAACTCAGTATGTTCAACCTTTTCTTTGCTATCTCCACTTAAATTCCTTATAAGCATCAAAACTTAACATTATTCAAAATGGAACTATTCAATTAAACTTTCAACTTTGCCTCTCCACTAGTCCTTACCACCGGCTACATTCCATAGTTCAAAGTCATCCTTTAATGATTTGACCAGATGGTGAATTCTTTGTAACCAAAAATATATATACTGAGCACCTAATATGGGGCCTAAGCTAGAAAAGGCACAGGTGAATTATTTAAAGACTAACAGTTTCCCTCACTTTCCACTCCTATTAATCATTAAGACTTCCCAAGTTTATTCCTTAAATATTAAAAAAAAATGTGTCTACTTCTCGTACTCTTTTTGTCAACACTCAGTGATCACCTGAATTACTAGAATAGCATCTCAACTTCTCAACCTACAAGCACTCTCACCAGCTAAGCCAGACTCCCACAACAATCAGAGCAACTTCTCTCTAGGCAGCAATCTAGTTGAGTCATTTTCCCCATTGAATAGTCAAGATTTTATGTTTCTTTTAGATGGATAAAAACAAACTATTTACTGTGGCACTCAAGACTCACTCTACCTGATTTCTTACCTGCTCACTTTCACTTTGTGTCGGTCTACCCTGTCTCACCAGGGACAATCCCAGTGACCTCTTCTATATTCCTTCCCCAGCCTTTGGACAGGCTCTCTCATCCTAAAGACTCCTCTGGCCCATTTGCTTATTCTTTATGTTCAGACTTAAATATCTCTTCTTTCTGGGCTTCCCTTGAATACTCTGGACTAGATTGGGCTATGCTATTGACAGCTTTTCATAGGACTATGTATTTTCCTTTTATAGCACTCATTTCAACTCTAAATTTATGGTAAAACTATGCTGGACTGAGAGATCCTTGAAGGTGCAGATTCTTGTTTCCTTCTCCATTCCAGCTCCCTGTGCCCTGATGGGAGCAAAAATAACAGTATCTATGGAGGTGTGGATAACAAAAGTTGAGGGGCAAAAAGACAGAGTCTGTCTACTTAATAAATATTTGCTTTTTGCCTTAAGTTCACTACATCATGTAATTTTCAAAGTTCAGGGACATGCCAAAGAAGAAGGTAATAGTATATCATTCATTCAAAAATATCGTATCCACCACATTGAAAATCCCAAAACTACCTTTTCTCACTCCCACAGTTGAAATAACGACTTGGCTCATTTACTTTTCTAACTCATGTCTGTATGCTAGAGGCCTTGATCTGAATATCAAATCATGTGTGGAAACACAGAGAAGATAGTTCATGGCATAAAAAGCAGTTCTGGTACTCTTACAAATGGCACACGTGATTAATCCATAAGATGCCTCTAACTGAAGCTCTGAAATATATGTGATATAACAATAATCTGTACCTGGGATAATGATTAGGAAAGAATTTGTCCATGTTTTAACACAGACAACTTTCAGTAGACATGAACAATAGCAGCTGATAATGCATTCTTTAATTCATTGTCTTCTGAAAGGAAGCATTGCTTTTCTTTTTCTTTTTTTTTTTTTTTTTTTAGTGATCTACCTTTCACTTCAGTAATTGGCTGCCAAATTAGGCTATAATAATTAAAGAAGTTAATGGAAGGCAGGAGTAGAAGGGAAATTATAACAACATTTTAATTATCACTGGCATATTGTGAGTTATAAATTGTGGCCCTAATATCTTGCTCTAAATACCAGGTTAACTTGCCAACCCAAAATGATCTAGGGCAAATTCAAATAACATGGGTCTTCACAGATCAATTCTAGGCTACTGCGCTGAGGATGACTTCTAAGTTGTCTTAGCTTGAGTGTTGGAATGAATCGGACACTGAATGTTTCCACCTCTCTAGAAGCTGGTCTTATCCAGTGAAAGCTGCTTTTCTTAATTTATGCATACTATTGTAAATGAAAATTTCTATTATATGATTTAAAATAAAACATGTCAGGTGTGGTGGCACATGCCTGTAATCTCAGTGACTCTGGAAGCTAAGGCAAGAGGGTACCAAGTTTGAGACCAGTCTCAAAATAAAAAAATAAATAAAAAGTGCTAGTGATGTATCTCAATGGTAAAGCACCCCTGGGTTCAATCCCCAGTAACAAAAATAAAACAAAATAAAAACCAACCAACCAAACAACCCCACCCCCCTACAAAAACAAATGAAAACTAACTGGGAATACTTAAAACAATTAATTTCAAATCCATAAATGAGTAACAACTATCCTAGGAATACTAATCTGGATTCTCTTAAAATCTCTCAACAAATAAGTCCATTACAGTGCAATAAAAATTTAAATGTTCAAAATATGATAAAAGTTGAATAATGTCATATCCATATGGCATGCAATTTTGTAGTCATTCGAACTAATGTTTACAAAGTATTTTTTATGTAAGGAGATGCTTATACAGAGATATCAAATAAAAAAGGCAGGACAAAATGTTCAACTATAAACAATGCACTGAAAAGGAAGAAATGTGATAAATAGGTCCTTATAGCAATGGGACTATGAATGATTCTAATTTCGTTTATACATGTTTGTATTTTCCAAATTTTCTACAAGAAATATTCTTACTTTATAAATGGAGAAATAAAATAGTTTGAAAACCAAAATTGTTTATATTTGTTATATTTTTGTATAGGTTTATATAGTGACCAAACTGGCAAACTATACCAATCAGTCATTTTTTGAAGACCTCAAAGAATTTGGGTGCCATTTTGTTGTATTTGTGTTTTTAATTTTTTTTTAAGTTATAGATGGATGCAATACCTTTATTTAATTAATTTATTTTTTAACACCATGATCATGGGATATTGGTAGGGTTTTGTGTTCACAGATTCTTAAATATATGTTGAGTAATTCATCTGCTGATAATTGTAGCCATGTACTCTTGTAAAAAAAAATTGGCTCTTGGAGTCAGAGACAATACTTTCTCTTCCATTTATAAATAACATCTTTAAGCTTCAATAAGCTTATGGAAATCAGTTCAATAAATGGTAGATCTTATTAACTATAAGTTTCTACTATGTGTAAGGAACAGTGCTAGATGTTATGAAAAACAGTGAATAAATAAAATAATGATTTGAGACACACAGAATGAAGGTGTATGAAGGGTACCTCAGAAAATAACTTTCATCTAAAGCAAATAACTGAAGTATCATTAAGACAAAATAAAATTATTCTCTACTAATTTGGGATGAAAACAACATGACTAGCACAAAATGTAATATGAGAAACTTAAAAAGCCAAGAACTCTACCAATAACACACATATTTGTTCATTTTCTTTTTACTGGAACCCAAACTCAATGAACATATTCCTCCTACCATACTTATCAGTTCATATGTAAAGAATTAATGCTCAATAATGATCACTTCATGCACAGTCCATAAGGCCCAGGGGAGGCAGTCACCTAGGATTTACTCCCATCTACCCTAAGATATACATTCTGGAATTCCTTCACCAAAGGACTGTAGTGGGTTCCAGTGGACTGCAGTGGTAATTTAGACCTCTTTCCCAAGTTCATGTTCCCAAGAGTTAAAGGTGCAGGCTTTATGCAAAATCCTAGGCTCAAAAGTGGTCAAATGGCAACTATTTGAAGAAGTAGTAGATGGAGCTTGAGTGTGCAAATTAAAGTGTCATAGGCTTGCACTCAGGGTACCTCATGTGTAGGAGACTGCTAGGGCTAGGTAGCTAAAAGTGTAGGGAGGTGCTCTAAGCTGAAGGCTGGGGCCTGCTAGCCTTGTACGGAAATTCTCTGGTATGGAACTCTGAAGAATCTAACAGATCTAATTTCTAACTTGACTTTCCAACCTCAGATTCCTCTAAGGAACTAAAATAGAATGTTTTTTTCTGGGGTGGAGGTGGGGATGGAAGTGGGAAAGGGTAAAGGGTACCTTGGGAGCAAATTTTGTCTAACTTGAAGTCACTCAGAAGATGATATGTGAGACTTCTTTTCTGCTATTGCCAGTTTCTGCCAATGTCAGGGTGAACCTGGGGCTTACCACTGCATGAACTTAATACTGAGTGATAAAGTCTTCTCTTAAACAACACTTAATCAGGCTCATCTAAGCCTCTTCCTAAGCAGGCTTTGACCTTAGATGTCAATGTCCATCCTGTCAATTCTGCATTGCTCAGTGTTAGCAAGAATCCTGCTAAATTTGTTTAGAGATAAATCCCTTACTCTTTATATATGATCATCCTTGCCTGCTTTTAGCAATAATCCCATTAGGTCCATTTAGTTGCAATCTCCACTTGCCCCTGATGTTTCATCTTAGTAATCTTCCATCTACTGAATTTTACCTTGCTCTTAGTCTATAAATCCCCACTTCTGTATGTTTTATTTAGAACTGAGTCCATTTCTATGTTGAGATCTCATTTTCCCTGTGTTAGTCCCTAAATAAATTCTGTTTTCACCAGTTTAACTACTGCTCAGATCTACTTTCCTTTTTCTTTCTTTTTTGACAGTAACTCTAACACCTTTATGATTTTGGCATCTAACTATTAAGCTAATTTGCAGTGATGTGATGCTGTATAAGCTTCCCATAATGTTAGACCTTTCTAAATATGATATAGTTTGAAACTGCTCAGAAAAATGAATTCTTAAAAATAACTGGGGCTACCTTTGAATTAGAAATCAGGAGATAAATTTGAGTGTATTTCCCTCCCCCCTTCCCCTATCATTTTGTTATGGTCTAGATCACACAGAGCTATTTGCTCTCATCAATATCAACTGTAGTATCAAAAGATTCTGATGACAACACATCTTCTTGAGAGACTGTTAGAAATAAATAAAAACAAAAACCAGACATCTTATCAGCATTTCATGATGCAATCAACTCTTTGATATACAAATGTAGTGAGGAGTGGATCTTCTCAGAACTATAGATTCAGTCAAAACAAAGAGTTGATTGCTTGGCCATTATAATAACATTCTGAACTTTACAGGTTGGTAACAATTATCAGATGATTAGAATATGATTTTAAAGCTAAAAATTCCTGAAGATCCTCTACAACGTTCATTTTATGGAGAAAGATGGTAATTTTGAGAAGGTTCTGTGACCTTCCCAGCATCTCACAGCTGGTTAGTGGCAGGAGTCTCCAGGTCTCTTGCCTTCACTAGAGCAGTGCGGTGCTTCTTGTTATCTTTCAATCTGAGCTGCAAATTTAGGTCTATACCTACGAACAATGCCATAAATTGCTCCCTGTGCATGTAACAGGAGATTGAATTGAATTAGAATTTTTCAGGTTTCATGGAACCAATCTTAGGGGATATGAACAATCACATCTATGTCTTAACAATTCTGTTGTTCCTCTGTGAGGAATCACTATGCCATTCTGTTCTTTGTTGAGTGTAATTGGATAACTGGACCTCCTAAAAGTCTGAATTAATCCTTATAAATTTTAAAGTAATTCGGCAATTTATTTTCGGCCTTTGAAAACAGAAACACTGCTTATCAGGAAATTTTTATACATTGTTGATATTTTAGCAGCCAGGACACAAGGTCAAATGTCTGTTAGTAAGATTAGGAAATGGGAGCATGGTGTAATATTTGCCTACTTAAAAGTTACTTATACCATATGGACATGAAGACCAAACAACTAATTTTCTCTACTAAGTGAATAGATTTGAGAACTTCACTGAATTATATCTTTAAATGCATACTAATATAAAGACACTGTGAGCTTCCTGAAAGTAAGGAGAAAATCTCTCAGATTTGTGAATAGGACTATTTTATGCCATAAATGAATGGCAGCCTATTTGGAATAATAGCATTAGTGAGATATAATTCACATATTGTAAATCAGCTCTTTTAAAGTATAAAAACCCATTTCAGTGGGTTTTAATTTTTTCTTTATTAATTATTTTTTAGTATAATTATTTTTCAGTACTATTCAATTATAGAACATTTTCATAACTCCCCCAAATATCATATCCATTTCTAGCCTCTGGCAACAACTAATCTAGTCAATACCTATATGCATTTCTCTATTCTAGACATTTCACAGATATTTGTTAGTTTTATAAAATGGTACAACATATGTGGCTTTTTGCATATGGTTTAATTTAGAATACTATGTTCAAGGTTCATCAATGTTTTAGGATGTATTGATACATCCTTCCTTTTTTCCCCTTTTTACTGGTGCATTACAGTTGCACATAATGGTGGGATTGTTGGCACATATTTGTGTTTGCACAAAAAATAACAGTACAATTTGACTAATATCATCTTCCCTCCTCCCTCCCCTTTTCCTACCTGATCCCTTTCCTCTACTCTACTGATCTCCAGTCCTTCCTATAGATAAATAATATTCCATTGTATAGATGTACCACAATTTGTCTATTGATTCATCCCTTGGTGGACATTTGGATAGTATCCTTCCATTTTTTGGCTATTATAAATAACGCTGCTATGAACATGAAAGTACAAGTTTTTGTGTGGACATATGCTTTCAATTCTATTGAGGATATAACTAGAAGTAGAATTGCTCATTATATGGTATTTCTTTTTAACTGTCTGTTGGACAGCCAGACTGCCTTCCCAAGTTGCTGCACCTGTTTACATTCCCATCAGCAGTTCTGAGGGTTCTAATTTCTCTACCTCCTTGTCTATATTTGTTCTTGTCCACCATTTTGATTTTAGCTGTCCTAGTAGGTATGAAGTGGTATCTCAATGTAGTTTTGATTTGGAGTTCCCCTATGAATAATGATGTTGAGCATCTTTTCATATGCCCATTGGTCATTCATATGTCTTCTTTGAAGAAATAAATATTGAAATCTGGGTAAGGTGAATAGCACCTCCTCTACACACTACCAGCCACAAGAAATTTACATCCTAAGCCCTGGTACCTGTGAAGGTGTTACTTTATATGGAAAGAGACTTTAAAGATGTAATTAAATAAAAGGATCTTGAGATGGGAGGTTATTCCACATTGTCTGTGTGAGTGTAATCACAGAAGACCTTATAAGAAGGAGAAAGTAGAGTTATAGTCAGAGAGGGAATATGATAATGGAAGCAAAGTTTGAACTCAGGCTGAGTAAAGAAGAAAGTTCACATGGAGAAGTACTCCAAGAATTTATCAATCTCTTATGCTGTTTCACTTACTGAAAATTTTTTTTTTCTTCTTAAACCGTTAGAAAGAGGGCTCTTGGAAATAAGTTTCATACTGTGATGTTTGGAAGTTGTTCCTTTTTTCTGCCTGGGGCTTCTCATTTGTACAGAAAAAAATATGAAATTTAGGTTTTCTTTCTCCATTTCTGAGTTATATGATGTCTTCACATGCTGATGATTACCAATATTTTTTCCCATTTCCTTATTTGTGTCCTTTTACCTATTCTTCCCTTCTTTATCTCACATTCTTATTTTTAAATCACTAGTGGATTAATGAATATACATTAATGAAATAATAAATAAAAGACTTGCCAAAGGAGAGTCGAAAGTTCAGTGTTGTGGCTTGTACACAAGGGATGCATTCTTGAAACATTGATAGGTGAATTTTCAATTTGACATTGTAGTTGAACTTCAGTATAGTCAATATTATTCTTGTTTGAAATGAACATGTATGTTATTTTAGCTTTTATAAAGACAGAACCAATCTTACCTAAAAACAGACACAGAACTAATAAATGAAGTAATGGACTTAAAGGAAAAAAAACAACCTTTTCTTTCATCCTGTCTAGGAGTAGAAATGATTTTGTTGAGGGATAGATTAAATTGTGTCACTTGTCAGGAAACTGGCAAGCAGCCATCTTTTCTGCCTGCTTCTACACTCTGCTTTTGTGCTGTGGATGGGTTTAATAAATGCACTGTTCTGTAAAATGTCATTGCTGCATTGCCAAGTGGAGGATGTCATGTGATAGCTGTTCCCCAGGATGACATATCAATATCAGTCCCTGGCAATCTAGGGACTTCAAGCTGCACAGAGGGCATTTTTATGATTCAGATACAAGTGTAGAAACAAAAATCATTCTTCAAAGCATGGAAATATACCTATTTTTCTCTGAAAGAAAAACCTAGTGTTCTTTCCAAAAAGTTCTTATTTTTAAAGATAAGTTATGCTCTCAAATTCTAGAAGGCAAAATATAAATGACTGCTAACATTTATTGAAAGTTTTGTCTTACTGTTAATCTAAAAAATGCAAAGGAAAGCAAAGAAATATACCTTTATTTACCCCCTGGAAAATAGCTCAACATGAAATATGTGCAAGCACACGAAATACTGACAACAAACTGTAAAACAGGCCATCTCTAGCATTATTGGTGGAAGTAAGGGATTAGATAAGAATGTAGTTATTGGGGGTCATCTGAGAATTCTGCCTACCATAGTCTTCTCTCCTGGCTGCCACTAATTTGTGGCTCAGGTTCAGCATTCTGTTAAATGACTGGTTCTGCATATAACAATGATTTTTGAGGGTCTCACACTTTTATCAGCTCCTTCCCACCCTTCTTTCATTTAATCTTGCCATTAGGCTTCCTGAGATAGTACCAATGAGGCAACCAGAGAGCAGACAGCTTAAAAAGAACCCCAAAGTCACAAAGCTAGAAAGTTAAACCTGGAACCCAGTTCCTCTGGCTCCTAATTATATGATCTTTTTTTTCTCCCCACATCTCTTTTTCTGGGACAACCACTGAGACCACAGCTTAGTTTGAAGTCTATTCTATTTACAGAAAAAGTAACTTCTCACTCTACCTGTACTGAAAGCCAACACTTTCACTTTATTTTGGGTGTAGTTTAGCATACACAGGAAAGTTTTATATAGTGTTCCCAAGATCCTAGTTCTAGAATGGTGTACACACACACACACACACACACACACACACACACACACACACATTTATATGTAATATGTATATATATATACACATATTAGTTTTCCATGGCTCCCTAGAAGATAATCACAAATTTAGCAACTTAAAACAATACCCTGTTTCCACTTTTTTAATGGCCTTTAATTTCATGTTAGGGTACGACCTAGAGAAACAGGGATGGTAAAGATAGAAACAAGAAGCTTAAGGGAAGGACATAGAGGAGGGAAGCACATAGAGAGTGAAAGGAGACTGAAGAAAACGTAAAAGGGAGAGAGAAAAGAGAATAGAGATAAGGAGAAAGAAGCAGGGTAGAGAAGAGGAAATACTACTGAGAGGTACAGAGGTTAGCAAAGAAAAGGATGATATAATGTTGGTAAAATTTAGTGAGTACCTACTATGTGCCTGGCTAGCTAAGGACTTAGGTGATCTTCACTGAATAATGCAGTGAAGTAGCTATTTTATAGATAGGAAAATGGCAACTAAAAGAGTTTAACTTGTCCAAGGTCAATTAGGTTAGTATATAAACATTAGAACCTATATTTTTTTCAAAATTTATTGTAATGTCCTTATTTTAGGAGCAATGGTGAAATAAAAACATATTCCTCAAAGCTTGTTGGGCCAGCCTCAAACACTGTTCTTGTTACACTGAGAAAAGATAGATGGGCTTAGTTGGGGCCTGAATGTGACTACCTGTTAATAGTCCTTTACAATATTCATTATTTGAGTCAGGATGTTTAAACTCTAGTTAAAGCAGATTCCCAAAATGTTTTATTCCTCAGGATATCACTCTTCTGAGTCTCAGTTATCCCTCTCTGTAAAATGTGGACCTTGGCCAGGTGTGGCACATATCTGAAACCCCAAAGGCTCAGGAGAATGAGGCATGAGGATCTTGAGTTCAAAGCCAGCCTCAGCAACTTAGCAAGGCAGTAATTAACAGCAAGACCTTGTCTTAAAATATTTTTAGAAAGGGTTGGGGATGTAACTCAGTGTTTAAGCACCCCTGGGTTCAATCCCTGGTACCAAAGGGGGAAAAATGTGAATCTTGGACTAAATTTTAAATTCTAAAAATCTGTATTTAATGTAATGCTGTGAGATTTTTCTGTTGTTATTCTGGAATTCTCAGATATCCTGAAGCCCATTCAAGTGAAGGCAGGTAGCAATAAGTGGGGAACAATCTCAGCAGGGTAGTAAGGATTCATCAGAATGAAAGGGAGGACCCAGAAGCTATCTTCCTATAGGCTAGTGGCCACCACTTGGTTTGGTGAGTAGGTGTGTTTTGTTGCTTCAGTTAAGACCACTGTACAGAAATCCACAGGTTGTATATTGTACAGTCCTGGAAGGTGATGTTCACAAATACAGTCCTAACCCTGGATCTAGGAAGCAGAGCAAGGACAGTAAATAGGTCGAAGTCAGAATAAAGGAAAATGTGACTTAGTAGAAAAAGCAATGTCTCGCACATAATAAAAACTCAATAAATATTGGCTCTCTTTATAATTTTCATCTTTACAACTAATAAATGGATCTTTCAGGAGAGGGGAACTTTCCTTTATCTCTGCAGACATGAGGTTGCATCCCATGCTTGCAGACAAAGAATGGTGGCACTCTCAGAGATGTCACTTTTCATTCCTAATTGAAGAACAAGCATGTAACATAGTCTGTTCTATCTCAAGCTGAGAGCCAGCATTTGTCAGAGAGGAGGGTCCCCCATTTGCAGGTAAAGGGAGGGGTTCAAATGGTGATTGTGGCCCACTGATTTCTCAATTATTCCATGGCAAGTCTTTTGCTGAATTTTTAAAATAGAGTTTCTACAGAGTTCAGTAATAACAAACACAATGCCCCCTGTGAGTGACTTGTAGAATTATATAGTCACCCAGCCTGCCTGCCCACCTGCCTGCCTTCCTTCCTTCCTTCCTTGCTCTTTCTTTCTGTCTCTCTTTCCTCCTCCCCTCTTTCTTTTCTTTTTTGCTGTGGTACTAGGGATTGAACCCAGGGTGCTTTTCCATTGAACCACATCTTCAGCCCTTTTTATCTTGAGACAGTCTTGCTAAGTTGCCCAGGCTGGCCTCACACTTGAAATCCTCCTGCTTCAGCCTCCTGAGTCCCTGAGATTACAGGCGAGTGCCGTCGTGCCTGGATCATAGCATCTGTTTGAAACCTCTCACTCTTCAACATGGATATTTCCTTACTCTGAAAATAATTTTGTCAATCGAATTGGAAATTCTATTGTCAAGTAGAATGTGTTTCCTATGGAAGTGTTTTTCTTGTTGATAGGAAATACAAGTATACCTAAAAAACAAAATGTAATTATCCTGTATAAACTGCAAGACGAAGTTGTCAAAAGTAATCACTGCATCAGAACAACTAGATAGGGGACAAATGTCTTTGGAGGATTCCTAAGAAAACAGAAAATGGGCTTATCATTCATGCTTAATGCAAAGCAGAACAAGGAAGGGATATGAAGTTTACATTGCTGCCATTTAGGTCACCTTCCTGTGTGATTCCATGCAAGCCAGCGTCACTCTACTCCATGGGACTTGGGCCATCTGACAAAGACTCTCTTTGATCAAATTCAAGTAAGGTTCCTCTGAGTCTTCTCCACTAGGCCTCAACTTTGGACTTGGTCTTTGGCCTACTTATTCCAGTTTTAAAATCCTGCTGAGTAAGTTTAGCAAAAGTTCCTCATCATTGGTATTAGATAAATTTTCTCATTCTCCACCATCCATATATCATCAATCTGGCCTGCTTTTAACAAGAAACCTGTCAAGTTCCCTTAGCCAGACTCCCCCTTATCCCTGATGTTTTCTCTTTTCAATTTTCTATCCACTGATCCACATCCCCTTCTTGGCTATAAGTCCCCACTTGTCCTTGTTGTATTCAGAGTTATGTATTCTCTCCCCTACTGCAAAGTCTTTCTTTTGCTTTCTTTTTCTTCTTTTCTGGTGCCCAGGATTGAACACAGAGTCTTGCAGGTGCTTGGCAAGTACCAAATACTCTACCACTGATCTACACCCCTACCTCACTACCAAAAGTAGCAAGAGATCTGCAAAGTCATTACAGAAAGCTTACTTTGACAACCTCTCTCATGTACAGGAGTTTTGTAGAATTATTATTTTCCAAAGGTAGAATGTCTCACTGAAGCAGCAGA
The DNA here is from genome assembly GCF_902686455.1 of Sciurus vulgaris. Lineage (NCBI taxonomy): Eukaryota > Metazoa > Chordata > Mammalia > Rodentia > Sciuridae > Sciurus > Sciurus vulgaris. The sequence goes on from NC_136472.1 coordinate 81,367,460, forward strand.
TCAACTTCCAAAGAATTCTAATATTCAGATCCTTACCTGAGTCTTCCATCCTCTGCTGCAGCACCTCCGGGTATAATCTTCGTAATAAATATGCCAGGGTCATCTCCAATGTGGGGATTATCTGTCCCTCCAGCAATACTGAATCCCAGTCCAGAATTCCCCTGTAGAAACAATAAGCAGATATTAAATGATGTATCTGTCATCTAATACCTAGCTTCCCTTGCACTCTCTGTTATCATGTTACTCTTTAAATGGAAATCAGATAACTGACACTCTCGTATGCAAAGCCATAAAGTGCATAGTCAGCAGACAAAGGAAAGTCAGGAAAAATACTCACTTGTCACTGCATTGCAAGAATTCAAGAGGTATTGAATTTTTGTTTTAAAGTTCTCCTTATGCAACAACTAAAATGATCATTATGAATTAGGAAATGAAGGCTTATAAATTGTGTTTTTTTTGAAAAATTCCTAGAGTCTTTAGAGTATAAGTTGTAAAAATTGTACATTCATAGGAGAAATAATGGAAAGAAACATACTATCTGAAAATACCTGATAAAATAGTAAAAGGTGGGTGTTTTTGTTATATTATGTTTAGTTTTTTCTTTCTAATGTATGTTAATCATTAAATAAATGTTTTCCTATGTCGTATATTTGGACTTCAGAAGGCAGGGCTCCCTTCTTGTCACAATACAGGTGAACTACTTTCAATAACAAACAGGTTTTAATTTGTAATAGCAATAGACAAAGCATCCAATAATGCTACAGCATGCAAATTTCAGGAGTTTATATTATAATAAAACTTCCATACTTCTGTAGATTGAGGAGCTAACATCCAACACACATATAACCTAAAATTTGTATATAAGGCATAATTAAACGTCTCTTCAAAATTCACATCCCATCTTACTTAACATATTTCATATGTGTTCTCTTTTAATACCTATCTCCATGGTTATATTATGTTTCCATAGTTGTGTTCTTAAATTTTTCCAATTCATCTTACATTTTAAGATCCTTCTGTGTAACTAGGCAGATTTTAAATTTTCTCTTTTAAATAGCTAAATAATATTTCATTAAGTCCTATACCATCCTTTATTTAACTGGTCTCCTGTCACTGGGTATTTAATTTCTCTATATATTCTTACAATAAATATAGCTCACTAAATTGATTAAGTTTCACTCTTGGGTAAAAAGAAATGAAGACTAAGAATTTAATGGTTAATCCTGAGTAATTAATTAGAGCACTCAATTAGTTAGAAAAGTTCAATGTCAAGATAAAGTCAGCTATAACTAGATAGTTATATCACTGTAAATGTCAAGGTAATGTTTAGCATTTTTTCTTGACTGAATTAAGAAAATTGAACTCCAGAAGGTTATTGTACAGTTATATATTTATGTTGAAAGGTTGAAATTAATAACCCAGCCAGAGTAACCGAAATCCTCTCTTTATACTTCTGACATCTTCTCTAAGTCTGCTTGTTCTTTGAAAAATTTCATGTGCACTGAACAGAGATGTTACTTAATAGCAATCGAGTAATCATCAGTTTTTAAAATATGTATTAATCCATCTCTGTGCCTGGCACTAAACAAAGCCCTGGAGCTACAGCAGTGATGATGTCAGTTTATGAGACGCATAAAGGGGAAGTATGAGTAGCTAAGAAGAGGACCAAACAGTGCCTTAGTGACACAGAGGGGAGAATGGCAACCGGGAGGGGTGAACCCACATTAAAATCCCTGAGGTGAGTGAGGGTATACCAGGTCCAAGAAACAGACAATGAAGTGAAAACAAAGAAGGCAAGGAGAAGCAGATGGGATAAGTCCTAATCAAAAGGATCAAAAGAACAGGGCATGTGAGAATCCATTTGCCATGGTAAGTACCTAGTAAAACCCACTTATTGCATCAGTATGGGTTGAAGATCTCCTATGTGGCCGACTCTAATCTAAGGCTACTGGAGATTAAGAGTAGATGACTTCTACATTCATGGAATTCCAGACACAGCAGAAAAAGCACTGATAGTCTGGCATCTGGTGATGAATACATTTCATACTAAGTAACCATCACTCCCTTGGTCTAGTATAAAGCTGTGGAGATAGCACATAGATGAAGCAGTTTCTCTAAGATCCAGAGGTCTGGGGATGGAAAGATGAGTATCTTCAAAGTAGTTTGTATCTAGTTCTGAGAACATCAACTGGAGTGCATTGCTCTTACTAGAGCTAACACCTCAGGGATTATAATTTCTTGGTTAACAGGAGTAGGAAAAGAAGGGAGCAAGTGGAGATTGGGAGATACGTAGATGCTTTCCCCTGATATTATCAATGTTTGGAGACAGCAAGAAAAACTTCAACATTTGAGAAAGATATTCACAAACTAGTTCTTAGCCTTGTCCACTTTATTTTCAGCTTCCTATTTTAGCCCCTGGGAACACTGAACTGAACCACTGGCTCTTTTCTGCATAAAACATACTACACCTCCTCTTTTGGCCAGCATGACAGAAAACTCATGCTGTTTTCTCTACCAGAAACTTCTTATCTCCCATTGCTTATCCCAATTCTTTACATTTTCTAAGATACAGTCCAGATGGCATGGACTCCAGCTAATATTTTTTAAATTTTTTTTTTCTTACAGATTGACAAATTGTAGTGATGGGGTGGAACAGGAGGTATGATTTTTAACACAACTTAGAAAGATTAAATTAAACTATCCCTTCAAATATTTAACATTTTCTTGTGAAGAAAACATTAGAAATTTCTTTCAGGAATATGGAAATATATAGAATGTAATTATTAGTCTTTACTCACCATGCTATGCAATTTACCTAAGTTTATTTCACTTAACATAATATTCTCTAATTCCATCCATGCTGTCACAAATGATAGGATCTCTTCTCTCTTCCCTTGTTTTCTTTTTCTTTTGGCTGTACTGGGCATAGAACCCAGGGCTGAGTGTATATTAGGAAAGAGATCTAACCCTGATCTATATTTCCAGCCCTGATCTCTACATTTTTAAACATTAAATACTATTCCATTTTGTACTAATTTTTCTTTATACATTTATTCATTCATCTCACGAAGGAAACTTAGTTTGATCTCACAACCTAGCTATTGTAAATTGAGCTGCAATGAGCAATTCATTGCTCTCCCAATTCATAGTTTCCTCACTGTGAATTTTTTCATTCTGTATAAATAGGTTTTTAATTTTGATACAGTCCCATTTGTCTGTATTTGCTTTTGATGCCTCTACTTTTGGGGACAAATAAAACAATCTTTGCCCAAACCAACATATTTCCTCCAGGTTTTCTTCCATTAGATTTACAGTTTCAGGACTTATGTTTAAGTCTTTAATTCCCTTTGAGTTTATTTTTGTATGTGGTGTGACATAAGGGTTCAATTTGCATTCTTTTGCCTATGGATATCTAGTTTTCATAATATGATTTGCTGAAGAACTATCTCCCCACGCCATTATTGGCGCCTTTGTTGAAGTTCTGTTGGCTATAAATGTGTGGGTTCTTTTCTGATCTCTTTATTTGTTCCATTGGTTGATATGTCTATTTTTGTGCCAGTACCATGCTGTTTAATTACCATTGCTGTGTAGTGTAGTTTGAAATCTGGTGGTGCAATACTTCCAGGTTTGTTCTTTTTGTTATTAACTGCCTTGGCTATTTGCACTTTTGTGTATTTCCATGGGAATTCCAGAATTGTTTTTCTATATCTATGACAAATGACATTGGAATTTTGATAAGGATTGCTTTAAATCTCTAGATATTTTGTGGGGGGTAGTATGGACTTTTTCGCATAATATTAATTCTTCCACAAAGGCTGTCATTCCACTTTTTTCTTTATTTTTCAATTTCTTAATGTTTTATAGTTTTAAGTATACAGGTCTTTCACCTCTTTGGATGAATTAATTACTAACTTTTTGTAGTTATTGTAAATAGGTTTGTTCTCTTGATTTCTTTCTCATAAAGTCCATTGTTAGTGTAGAGAAAAGCTACTTATTTCTGTAGGTTGATTTTGTATCTTATAACTTTTCTGATTCATTTATCAGTTATAACACTTTTTTGGTGGAATCTTGATTGTTTTCTACATGTTAGATTGTGTCATCTGCAAATAGGGACAACTTAACTACTTCTTTTTCAATTTGTATGCCTTTTCTTTCTCCTGCCTAACTGCTCTGGCTAGAACCCCTGGTAGTATATTGAAAAGAAGTGGTGAGAATGGGCATTCTTTTCTTCTTACAGATCACGAGGAAAGACTTCCAACTATCTCTTGTTGAATAAGATGTTAGTTTTGGGTTTGTCCTATCTGACCTTTATTGTATTTTAGTATAGTTATTGTATGTCTAATTTGTTGATAGTTTTTACCATGAAATGATATTGAAATTTTTCAAATACTTATTCTATAGCTCATGATTTTTGTCTTTATTCTATTAGTGTGCTATATCATATTTATTGATTTCCATATGTTGAATCATCTTTGTATCTGAGGAATAAATCCCTTTTGATTATTGAATCATCATTTTAGTGTGCTGTTGAATTTGGTTTGCTCAAAGTAATGTTAAATGATTACTCCACTCAAAGCAGGTCACTCCTTATTTGTGTTTTTGATGATTATTATGTATACCTATGCCATGCACAATTATTTTTTGGTTATCTATTTCTAACATTCCTTCAGACTGAGCATGTAGAAGGCAGGAAGTGTGTATTGTTCATCCTGTTTAGTTGGTGCCTCATCTGACACATGATATTGTCAATAAACATTTAATGAATGACTGAACAAACAAACCTACTGAGAATGTGTGCACTAAAGAGAAGACCCAGAAAGGGCACAATAGAAATCCACAATGTATTAAGAAATACAATTTGAAAGTAGAAGCCATTTTGTTTTGTGTGGCTATAAAAATAAAAGTGGAAAGCTCAGATATTCAGATATTCAGCTCAGCTGAATGAACTATGAGACAGAATTGTCCCAATTTGAGAATTAACTGCTTTGGAAGGAATGGAGTACCCTTCACTCAAGGGGTGGCTGGCTAGTCACTGGGCAAAAGGGACTCAAGCGTCTATTAAGAGGTTAAATTGGATGATAGTATACTATTCTTTTGGGTTTCTGGGTAGATATTGGAAAACTTCTCTTGCGACAGAGGACAAAGAATAAAGAAATGTCAGTAGGGGAAGTAGATCACTGTTGCAATTTTAAAAATTATTCTGCGAATAAACAAATCTTTGAAGTAAATAGTTTTGATGTGAGAATTGACTGCAATATGGAGAATGTGGTAACTCTGGCATTCCCTAATATACATTCTTTTGATCCCAAACCCACTCTAAGGAAAATAATGAATGGATGAGGAAATCCACAATGGAGAGAGATAGATATAAACAGAGAGTAACTTGCTCTGTGTTTCTGGTCCCAAAATCCTGAAAACTTTTGTAGTCCTATTAAAACCAGTCTGCCAGCTGGGTCTGGCCAGTCACCATGGTTCTTTAGAAGAGGTTCATTTGAATTCAGCTAAAAGAACAATTTGAAGTGCTTTCCTACCTCCCCTTATTGTTCTCTCCCAGGTTTTTCTACCAGTTAGCAGCATTCAATGAAATGGAGGATAGAAAACAAAAAGTGGCAGTGAAATTGCTGCCTGCTGCTCTCCATGGATGAATCACTCTAGTCCTCTGACAATCACCACAAAGCCTGCCAACTGCAAGGGCAGATCTCAGCTCCTCTCTCTTCTGAGTAGCAATCTATCCATGTGGACAGTCAGACCTCTGGCTGACACTATTAGATCCTGAAAATCATGGCTAGTAATCCTATGTTGATCCTCGATCCATTCAATGGAAAGTTAGAGGTACCACACTAATAAGAGTAGCTCCTGTACAGACTTCTGGGTGAGCTACTGTGTCCTTACCATTGGGCAGATTCCATGACTGGTGACTGTGTCTGGGTTGGACTATTCTTTCTCCTGGTTACCAGTCCTCCACATTTGTTGACTCTCTCCCAGGAACACAAGCTTATTGTTTAGCCAAATGGTACTTCCTGCCTCGTGTATTACTCACCGTTTCCTCTCAGGAAAAAAATCAGCAAAAAAGAAAAACACTTTCTGACTTACTTGATGGTCACAAATATTATAAATGCAATGTCCCCAGGAAAGTTCCTCTTTCACTAAAAGTTTTTCCCCAAATAGGGTTAAAAAAAATGAGAAGAAAATATGTAGTGATATCATGATCACATACATTTATATGAAGTTTTACTGACAAAGAATTTCTTTGATTTTCAGAAATTAAATGTTTCTTTAAAATACCATTGTTAGCATTGTAATTCTAGGGATTTGTCCTAAATAAATAACCAGCAATGTGTGAAAAGGTTTATGTTCAAAGTTTGTTGCAACATTATTTTTCTAATGAGCAAATTGTATTCCATGCTTGTATGATTATGTCAAAATAAACATCAATATTATATATGGGTATAATGCACTAATAAAAAAAGAAGTAGAATCATGTAATGAAAAAAGCTGATTCCCCTGTTTGCTGCTTATCACTGAGAAAAGATTATAAGAACACATTTTCTTCATTCTAAATAATGTGCAAGTTAAATCACACATTGACTAATAAATTCAGGACTGCTTTATTACCTAAAAAAAAAAAAAAAAAAAAAACTGAAAACAAACATTCACATAATAGAAAAAAATGGTTAAAAATACTGTGGTACATATACCTGATGCAAGAATATTTTAGAGTCATTAAAATAGTTGTATAACAATGGAAAATGTTCATTACATAAATGTAAAACATTATGAAATTTTAGTTATATTGTTTGCTATAAGTATTCAAAGAAAAATTTCTTATTTTTAACAAGAAAATTATTAATTTTAATTAATAACAGTAAGATTAATTATTAAAACTCTCTAAGAAGAGGACCTTAAAAAATTATAAAGTACCTAGTAAATTACTAAAAATATTCTCAAGGGAACTAATATTTTTATTCTATGTTAAACAATGATCTAGGTTTCTTATAATTTCTTGTAAGCTAAGAGTGATGTCCTCTTTATATATATGAAAACCAAATGCAAAAAATCATTGAGGCTGAGAAGAGTGAAATGATTTATCTAAAGACATAAAGCTAGTTCATATTGGATTTCAGGCTCAACAGCAGCTTTGTTAGACTCCAAATGCTATTTGCTTTCCATTATAGCATGTAGTAGCTTCTTCTGAGTTTTGAGTAATTTGATATCAGGATATAAAATAATAAAGAACCCTTTTCTATTTTCTATAAACCACTTCTATCTTCTATCGGTATGTGAAAGTATTTTACATATTTCTAATGATCTGGTAACATTTTAGTGGACAAGCATATATTGGGGCCACTTAGGCCTAAGTTGGAGTACTGGTTTTGCCATTGATAGGTGTGAGAGTGAGAGTGAATAAATTTCTTAACTTTGAGTCTAGTTTCTGTATCTTTAAAATGGAGATGATGACACCTACTTCACAGGATTGTTAGATGAAAGTGAATACAAGTGGAGTGCAGAGCACGCACACAGGTGATGATCAAAGTCAGTTCCTCTCCTTTGGTTTAATACACAGCACTGTTTAAAGGGCCCTCACAAGGGGAACAGGTGCCAGATAGTGGATTCCTTCATTCATGCCTTCATTTATTCATCCAATAGATATGGCTCAATTCACTCAGCATACGCTACTCCTCTTGAGAAAAATAACTTAGCTAGAAATACTGAAGGGAAGGAAGAGATGGGAAGATAGTAAGGACGGGCAATGTCAGGTAAGCAAAACCTAGATAAAAAGATACTCAATTTTTTTTAAAACTTTGACACCAATGTCCTCTTTTGATAAACACTGAAATAGTGTAAACAAATTTATAAATAAATATTGAAATTGTATATATTATCTCACCAACACCAAGATTCCTATACAGTGTCCTTATTCTAGGAACATCTATCTGTTTATTTTACCAGTAGCCATGAATCATCAATACACAAGTCTATCTTCTACATATCTACTGTAACAAAGAGTGTGGCTTATATTTATTTAATATAATTTATACTAAAAGTATACACATTAAAATTATATATATATTAATTTATACATGTATAGGTGTATATATATGTGTGTATACATATATACATATATTATTTATATATACGTATTTGGAAACTTGGTCTTAATCTGAAGATTTCTAATATATACTCAGATTAAGAACTAATAGTAAACAACTTGGCCACTGGTCAAAAAAGTAATAGAATATTCAAAAATATAAAAAGGTAGAAAGATTTTATCAAAACATGTTAAAACTGCTAATAGCATATTAAAATAAAGAAATGTTAAAGTTACATGTCAGTAGAAAACTATTACTGGATAAAAAGATTCATTGGTTGGTAAATAATCTTCCAAATTGTTCTAGAAGTCATCTGATTTTTTTCAACAATAAATCTAGAATGGCAGACATTTAATCAAAAAATAAAATTATGCTTTTTATCACAGACATTATTTATCTTTTAAATTATTTTTCATTCTACTTTCTGTGCCATACACTACAATATCAAAACATAAATAGCCTCAGAGCTATAAATATAGGGTGTACGGGTAAGAAAGCAATGCAGACATTTCTAACTATTATTGCTTACAGTTAACTAAAGACTTTTCTGCTCAAATTTTTCATTTTTTACCTGCTTTCTAACAGTATGTATATCTTGAAACAATTTTCTCAGTCCCAGGACTAAGAGATGCTTACTTCACTTAATTATGAGTTCTATTTGGAGTGTTCCACAGTTTGCTCTATGGAATTGTATTTTTCTGGAAGCTTCTGGGTAGAAAAGCCATTCAGAGACTTCATATGGGGGTTGGTAACTCTTTAGCAGCAAATATATAACAAGATGGAAGAGGGTGAAGAAGAAGCAGTCCAACAGATGGAGGGAGCATGCCAGATTACTTCGGACCAAAGAACTCCTGAGAAGTGAAAGAGTGAACACAGTGAAAGTGGCCACTATTATTATTGTTTGTGTTTGTGTTGGAAACGGTTTTTGCTTTAGGAGAGATATGTGGTAGTATCTGCTGAAAAGGTGGCAAAATAGAAAAAAAAAAAAGATTTTGGAGGATAGTAGAGAAGAGACTCAGGCATATTTGTGAGCTATGGGAAAGAAGTCCCTGAAAAAGGTGGAAGAAGGTACAAGAGAGAAGGAGAGTACATGAGTAACAAAATCCTGAAGGAAGAGGAGTAAGAATGGGATCAGAGTCCAGATTACTTGAGTTCAGAGGTACTGATGAATTTCACATAGTATAGCCACACAAGAGTGCAGTGGCATTGTGCAAGATCTTGTGATAACATTAAAGGATCTCTACAAGAAGGTTTATGCAAAGAAAGGAGAATACAAAGTAAGATCTAAACATTGTGCTCATTTGGGAATATGTATGCATATAAAGTTTTGAAATATATTCACCAATAGTGGTTCTCACTGTGTGTGAAAGTTATGGTTCTTTTCCTTTTGTCACTTTGAGTAGCTCCATCTTCAATGTTTTCTTACAAATGTATCTTTCTACACACACTACTTCTAAAACTTTTCTAACATGAAAATAAATGAAAATTTGCTTTTGTGATTACATAACTCAGCTGTGGGTAGGGAAGGCATATCTTTCTGAGATGAGAATAACTGCATTCTTGTAGGTAAAATGTTATTTTAAGGTGGAAGGAGGAAGCTGAACAATAATATGTCCTTACTTTATGCACTTAGAAGAAATCAGAGGGAAAGGTACATAATGAAGTTGGAGACAAATACAGCAGTAAAAGTTGGAACTGCAGCTGTGAGTTACCTTAGGGATCAGTGAGACCCTTAGGGATCAGTTGGGATTTGCTAAGCAGCACTATGGATATCTTGGTGATTTTTCATCAAAAATAAAAGATTTTGTTGCTTGAGGGATGAGGGTGAAGGTGCAAATGTGGTTGACTCTCAAAGTAATAAGTTACGAGTCAGTAAAGTTAGGGAAATAAGAGAAGCGAGGAAGATGCTCATAGACTGAAAGAATAGAAGAAGCGGAAAAGACTAGGATCACCACAAGGTCAAAGTACAGATTTTTGGAGAACAGGGATGGAAGAAAGGATCGCGAATTGTAGACATCGTGAAATTTCAGGGCTCAAGATTTTGGAGGTGAAGGCGCACTCACTGATAGTCCTTGGAGTGAAATAAAGTGATGATCAAATTAGGGTATTTTGTGGCTGACACTGAAGCTTTCTTGGAAGACAGGAGGAAAATTAAAAAGGTAGTGAAGAATGAAAAATGACCATTTTTTCCCAGAGAAAGTGAAGAAAGACCTAGGGCAGAAGGACAGGAAAATGGAAAAGATGAGATGGATGGGAGTCAAGAGTCTCTAAGAAGAAAGAACTCGACTTGCTCAAGATCTAAAGCAAGCCCAGAACAGCTGTGGAGTGTGGTAGGGAAATAAAAAGAGAAATGAGGTTGGAAAGAGTAGCAGGGTCAGACACGGGGGACCTAGGAGGGCACCATTAAGTTTTTAGGTCATAAAATGTTTAAACAGGAGAGTAGCATGATCTGATTTAGTTTAAGATTATTCTTGTTGCTCTGAAAACATTGGAGAGAGCTAAAGGGGTGTATGGTGAGACCAGTTGGAGTGGCCCAGATCAGAAGGTGATGGTGGCTGAACTAGGTTGGTGACAGTGGGTAGCAAGATTTGTGGATGATCTGGAGGGACAGTTGATAGGGCTTACTGATATCTGGAATGTGAGAGGTGAGGGGAAGAGAAGAATCAGATGATGCATAGTGGAACTGGAATGCTAAGTGAGAAATGGAGAAGACTGGTGGGCATGGAGAAAACATTTTGGAATTAATTGAATTTACTTTGAATGTTTTTCAGCTTAAGAGATCTGTTGGTGCTAATCCAGAGGAAGAAAAAAATACTGATAGCTAAAGAAAGAACAATGATAAATTGGCAACACTCCTCCAGTGCTTTCTGTAGCTCAGCACCATGCTACAGAACTTCCTCCTTAAGGAAAGTCAAGATATGGCCAGAAAATAGGAGTGGGGGTTACTGCTGCAATATTTAGGAATAAATTCAAAGCACAGTCATATCCTTTGTTCCTACAACAACTTTTGAGGGTATAGGTGAAAGTTTTCTAAATGTCAGATCTAAGAATATTTGGAAAAATTAGGTTATCTGAATAATGAGCAACATGACAAATGTGAGGTTTTATCATGATTAATTCAACAGCAGTCTATAGGTTGGCTGGATAAAGAATAGACTGAGTGGATTGAGTCAGAAAGCAAGGAAAGCAATATGGGATCACATGTAATATTTAGGCTGTAAAATCTTAAGCTATTGATTAACGATGTTGTCAATGACATTCTAAGAGCAAAATTCCCTAGCAATATCAGTCTCAGATCCTACAATAGTATTTAACTGAAATGCTGTTAGGAATAAACATATTTCTCAACAGTTTTCAATAGAGTTTCTTGAACAGTTTTCAATGTAAGTTGCTAAAAAATCCTCTGAACTCTATTTCTAATAACAGCTCTGTTGGTGTTCTCTGAAAATGATTTAAGAAGACATCTGTTTAAAACAGTTTGTGTATAGAAAAGGCAGAAACAGGGTTTCTCATGATAGTCTTCCTTAACTTGTGCCTGTCTATCGATCCATTCATTTTATTAAATCTTATTGATCCACTCTGGAGATATTCCTCATCTTCATCCAGCTCCTCTTGACTTCTGTTGTCACTGCTCTAGTTCAGAACTTCATTTGTTCTCCTCACTGCTTTTCATCTTTTGAGTCTAATTCACATCAACCCATCTTTCTTGTGGTTGTTCCACTCTTTCCTTGTCAAACTGGTTCGTGCTTAAAATAATGGATCTCAAACGTGAATGTCCAAGAAGGCAGAAAAGACAGAGGAGAAAAACATGGGCCCAGGAAAGGTAAAGCAGCAGAGCAAGAATGTGGTTAAAAATGGCAAGTGCTCTTTGAATCAGGAATAAAATAGTTAAAAGTGGGGGATGAGCATGCTTCTCATCGAAAGACGAGAGCTGCGATTCAGCTCTTCTGGTTATTGCTCCTCTGGAATGGGGGCCTATTGCTGGATACTTATTTTTCCCCCTGGGGAAAGCCAGAAATCAGTTTTTTCTTAGGTCAGTTTTAAATGTTGGGAAATTATTAGATTTATATGTAATTCATATTAGGCTACATAATTCCAGGTTCTCTGAGAAGCAGATGTGAAAACAGAATTAAATATAAGAATTTTATTAAGGGGAATGCCTGTGACAGAAAATGGGGGGCAGGCAGGAAAGACTGGCAGGTCTACTAGATTTCAAAGGTTTCTGATCCCTAGTGAAGGGGAGAAGGAAGGACGATTAGTTGGAAACCTTCTAGATGGCTGTTGAGGGTGCATGGTACGAGTCCTATTTCTCCCAGAATGCACTCTCATTTGTAGCCCTGCAGTGCCCAGTCATCAGCTCAGAGCAGCCCCTGGGAAGCAGGAGCTTGAGGCAAACTCCAGAATAAATTTCAGGCTTCACAGCGTAGCAGCTGGGCTCTTGGTGCATTATGCTCCCTGTAGTTGGCAGCCTGTGAGGCACATGTGCATGACTGCTATATCGCTCAACATGGTAAGGATGAAAGAAAACACATTTTCAAGTCAGTGATGTAGTCTGAGGGTCACCCTTTTGTAAGCTGCTGTCTCTGACTAATTTACACTTCCTTCTATGTAGCCTTATGTACCCCCTGACAGCATGTAAAGAAAAATGCCTGACTCAAAGTAGGTCCTCACCGTCCCCTCTTTCCTCCTCTGTGTAATTCTGTAATGGGGTCACAAGTCACTGTTGCACACAGCACGGTTTATCGTACTTGTTCGCATGTTCGTCTTCCCCATTCTATTGTGAGTGATAATACAAAGCATCAAAACTCAAGTTATTCATTTTCTATTCCTGAATCATGTGGACCTGTATATGAAAAGAACTGAATTAACTACTTCATGAATTGAATTGAACTACTTCCTCTTCCTGAAATCCTACTCTTCTTTACTAAAAAATTCTTCTTCAAACAGCAAACTCCATTTCCGTTGCTACCTGGAAAATTCCCTCCAGTTGCTTCAGACAGATGTGTCTGCCCTTTCCCTGTGCTTACACATGACTTCATCCACAACATGAACAGGTCACAAAGTTATTTGCCTATGTGTCTCTCTTTCTTTACACTCTTAGTATCTAGAAAGCAGAGGCTATTCTGTATTTACAATTGTATTTCTATCTCTCAATCAAATTTCTTGTGACAGTTGAGTAAATGTTTGCTGAGTTAAACTAAACTGTAGGAAAATCAAATGAAGTTGTATGGTTGAGCTAACAAGGAAAGATCAGATAAAAGGAGTGTTAGTTTTAATGTAAGAAGGTTAACAGGTCAGTTACCTATTCATAATGCATTTGTTTAGTTGAACTACTATTATGTTTGCGACATTTTGACAAACTCTGCAAACAAAAGAATATGAAAAATATGGTCCTTGTACTTACGGAGCCTGCAGTCCCTACATGTTCTACACATGGGGAACACTGGAGGCATGGTACAATATTCAAATTTACCTTGGGCTATATCCTTGGGTTTCTCTCTCTGTATTCTCTCATGTATAGTTTGCCAAATTCTGTTTTTCTATCACGAGTAATTCTTTTTCATTCTTTTCATTTTTTCTATGTCCACTACTTCTATCCTAGTTAATTTCCTCATTTCCTATTGACCAGGATATCACTAAAACATCAACATTACAGAATGATCACTTTATACACCATTACTTTAGATTCATTATATCTAAAATTATAATTTCACCACTTCTCTCAAATAATCTATTTAAAAGTTCTTCATGTTTTTTTTTTCTTATTCCAAATCTTTGAAAACCACTAATAGTTGAATAAAGCATTTTTAAAAATTTTTTATTAAACCATGAAGATTTCTTTTCTTTATTTTGTATACTTTAATTTTGGAACAATAAAACAACAAAAATCACAATAGAACATCCAAACCTGCTGCCCAAACTAGGTAAGGAATGGGGGCTTGAAGGCCCTGTTTTCTGCCTTAAGACACCAAGGACAGGAGAAAAATCACTAGAACATCAATCAGCAGAGGAAGCCAGGTGGGAAAGGGCCATTCAAGGCTAATAATGTAGAAGCCATGGGGAAACTAGACAGAGGGCAGATTCTCAGTGGCAACTCCTAATCTGCTTCTTCCATGCGAGATGCATCCTTGTCACCCTCAAGAGGGGGAATCTCATCAGGGACAGCATTGCTGGGTTCCTCTGCTATCACTTCATCTTCATCAATGCCTACGCCTAGCTTTACCATGTGGTAGATGCGACTGGAGTGGGTCTGGGGGTCCTCAAGGGAGAAGCCAGAAGACAGCAGCACAGTTTCAAATAGCGGCACGACCAGGTCCTTGACAGCCTTTGTCATTTTTGTCTGTCTGCCTCTTGTCACAGTGTCTCCACAATGGGGTGATCAGGATTGATCTCCAGGTGCTTTTTGGCCATCATGTAGCCCATGGCAGAGTTGTCTCAAAGTGCCTGGGCCTTCATGATCTGCTCCATGTTGCCTGTCCAGCCATAGGTGCTGGTACAAATGCAGCAGGGTGAAGACACAAACCTACTGGAGATTGTCACCTTCTCAACCCTTTTATCCAAGATTTCCTTCATGAACTTGCAAAGGTTCTCAAATTTTGCCTTGCTCTCTTCCATTTTCTTTTTTCCTCCTCATTGTCAGGTAGCTCCAGGTCTTCTTTGGTCACAGAGACCAGGCTCTTCCCATCAAACTCCTTGAGTTGCTGCACACAGTACTCATCAGTAGGCTCAGTCATGTACACCATCTCAAAGTCCCGCTTCCGCATGTGCTCCACAAATGCAGAGTTGGCCACCTGCTCTTTGACTTCACCAGTAATGTAGTAGATGGACTTCTGTGTCTCCTTCATGTGAGAGACATACTGACAGAGAAGTCATCTCATCTCCAGACTGAGAGGTGTGGTAACACAGCAGCTCAGAAAGGCACCGCCGATTAGTAGAATCTTCATGGATTCCAAGCTTAAGATTTTTAGAAAATGCCTCTAGAATTTTTTGTAGTTCTCCTTGTCTTCTGCCAACTCAGAGAAGAGCTCAAGGCACTTCTTCACGATGTTTTTGTGTATTACTTTCAAGATTTTGCTCTGTTGAAGCATTTCTCAGGAGATATTCAGGGCAGGTCCTCAGAGTCCACAACACCACAAATAAAGTTGAGATACTGTGGTATCAGCTCATCACAGCTGTCCATGATGAACACATGATGGACATAGAGTGTCTTGTTCTCAAAGAGGTCAAAGGGAGCCCGCCGAGGGATGAACAGCAATGCCCTGAATTCCAACTGACCTTCTACAGAGAAGTGCTGGACTGCCAGGTGGGCTTCCCAGTCATTGGTGAGGCTCTTGTAGAATTCTCCATATTCCTCCTGAGTGATGTCATCAGGGTTTCTGGTCCAAATAGGCTTGGTCTTGTTCAGTTCTTCATGATCAATATATCTCCTTAATCTTCTTTGTTTTCTTTTTCTTATCCTTACCAGTATCATCCTCTTCATCTGAGCCCACATCTTCAATCTTGGGTTTCTCCTCATCATCCTTATCTTCCTCTCACCTTTCTCTTCCTCTGCCTCATCATCACTGATTTCCTTCTCTCATCCCTTCTCCAAATAAAGGGTGATTGGATAGCCTATAAACTGTGAGTGCTTCTTCACCACTCCTTTGACCCGCCTCTCCTCTAAGTACTCTGTCTGGTCTTCTTTGAGGTGGAGAATGACTTTAGTACCCCAGCCAATGGGCTCACCATGACCAGCCCATACAGGATCCCCCTGCAGAAGACTGTCAGGCATACTGTTCACCATCATTGTGCTTTGTGATCACAATCGCTTTCTCTGCCACCAGATAGGCAGAATAAAATCCAACACCAAATTGCCCAATCATGGATATGTCTGCACCAGCCTGAAGAGCCTCCATAAATGCTTTAGTACCAGATTTGGCAATGGTTCCCAAGTTGTTTATGAGATCAGTCTTGGTCATGCCAATGCCTGTGTCCACCAAAGTCAGGGTACTTTCCTGAGGGTGGGGGATGATGTCAATTTTCAGCTGTTTACCACTATCCAACTTGGAAGGGTCTGTCAGACTCCCATAGCGAATCTTGTCCAAGGCATCAGAAGCATTCCTTGTCGGAATAGAAGGTATTGATGATGAGAGACACGAGTTGGGCGATTTCTGCCTGAAAGGCAAAGGTCTCAACCACCTCCTCTGCATGGTGCACTTCCTCAGGCATCTTGATGAGAAGGGGCTGCAAGTATTAGAATAGAGTGGGCCCGAACAGTGTGCGACTCGCTCGCCACACCTAGGCTGTGTGGGGGTGACTCAAGAGAGACCGATTTCTTTTTTAAAAAGGCTGATCCCCAGAGCTTTTCTTTCCTAGCAGTGTAGACTTAGTCTTTCTTTCTAATATTTCTTGGCAGCACTATAGGTTCCTACTTGCTGTAGTGATAATAATCTTGTATCCCTTTAAAAGAACTTCACTTTAAAATGCCCTTATGGGAATAACCAACTGTACCTCTCATTTAATAAGCTTCAACCAATCTTGACTAAGCCAAGAGGGATGGAGCCAGACACTTGCTATCACCTATTATGTGCCACTCTCTTGGGAGACAAAAGGACAGTGAGCTCTGTAATCATTCCTGCTGAACTCAGATCTAAGCTCTACTACCTCTTGGCTTCAAACCTTGGATGATTCTTGATTTCTTCACCTGAACAAAAGGAATAAAAATATCTTTTGTATGGTTATAATTTAGTAATATTCAAAGTGTCTTTAAGAACAAATAATGATGTGATGAATCTTATTGCCCTGTGGTGATGGCAGAAAAGCAACATTGTTAAAACTATTGGTGCCTTAGTAAAAGATAGGATATTAGTAGCAAGCTACACTAGCAATCATGGAATTAATCATCACACATTTAAAAAAAAGGTCAATTTCAATTTCTTAAGGATGTCTTCAGTAAATCAATACAATTATTAAGTTTATTAAACCTTCGGGTCTATGAATTCATAATATTCTGTGGGATGAAGTGAAAAAGATACATAATAGAAATATATGTATATTGAGGGCTGGGGATATAGCTCAGTTGGTAGTAGTGCTTGCCTTGCAAGCATAAGGCCCTGGGTTCAATCCCCAGCACCAGAAAAAAAAAAAAAAAAGAAATATATGTATATTGTATATGGGTTTATTTTTGAGAAAAAAGCACTACAATTTTTTTTTAATTTTATTTTAAACAAATGGGATACATGTTGTTTCTCTGTTTGTACATGGTGTAAAGGCATACCATTTGTGTAATCATAAATTTACATAGAGCAATGTTGTTTGATTCATTCTGTTATATTTCCCTTCCCCCATCCCTCCCACCCCTCTTTTCCCTCTATACAGTGCTTCCTTCCTCCATACTTTCCCCCCTCCCTAACCCTAACTCTAACCCTAACACTAACCCTTCCCTCCCCCCCATTATGTGTCATCATCCACTTATTAGCGATATCATTCGTCCTTTGGCTTTTTGAGATTGGCTTATCTCACTTAGCATGATATTCTCCAATTTCATCCATTTGCCTGCAAATGCCATAATTTTATCATTCTTTATGGCTGAGTAATATTCCATTGTATATATATACCACAGTTTCTTTATCTACTCATCAATTGAAGGGCATCTAGGTTGGTTCCACAGTCTGGCTATTGTGAATTGAGCAGCTATGAACATTGATGTGGCTGTATCTCTGTAGTATGCTGATTTTAAGTCCTTTGGGTATAGGCCAAGGAGTGGGATAGCTGGGTCAAATGGCGGGTCCCAATTAATCTAATTACATTTTTATTCAACATTTTTATTTGAAAGAATGATTGACATGTAAACTAAAGTTATTCATTATTAGGTAATAGGCAAAAATATTTCTGAAAACCAATGAAGGGAAATTTTTCTTTTGAGGAAAATAACTGACAATGTTTGTGGTCAAATGTAAACTTTGATTTTTCAAGAAAACATTCTAGTTTGGAAACTTGCAGTTATCACCCTAAGTATGAGAGTTTCCCAAGATTTAAACACTTTTCTGGCTGGGTGTAGTGGCAAACACCTGTTCTCCCAGTGACACAGGAGATTAAAACAGGAGGATCACAAGTTTGAGGCCAGCCTTAGCAACACAGGGAGGCCATGAGCAATTTAGTGAGACCCTGTCTCAAAATAAAGAATGAAAAGGATTGGGGATGCAGCCCAGTGGTAAAGCGGTCCTGGATTTGACCCCTAGTACCAAACAAACAAACTAAACCAAAACATAAAAACAGCAAAAAAATACCACTTTTCTGACTGGATGAATGGTGATATTTTTTAATGGTGTAGAGTAAAATATGTCAACATGTGTAGGATTGACATACTCAATAGTTGGATCAATATTGTCCAATTAATCAATGTGTGATATTACACAACAATGCGAAAGCAAAAGGTCATTAAGTGTAAAATAGACATGTGAAATTTAGTGTAACAGTATAAGATCATTGATATGATTTTAGATTTCATATTGCAACTAAACTTTAAAAATACTATCATTTGTCAAGTTTTAGTGTGGTATCAAATAATATCTATAATTACCTGAAATGGAAATGGAAACATTCTGCCTTTCTCCATTCATATAAGAATTAAAAAATCCAACACCTTCCTCACTTGCCTTGACTTAAACAACATACATAACAGATTAAATACATACAAAGATATGAGAATCTATCAAGATATAGCTAAATATAGAATTTAGCTATATTAAATAAAGCCAGGTATTAAAGAGATTTGAAAAATATAAAATAATGACATTCTTCCTATTAGTCTTTTTTTCTAACTGCATTTGAAAAATATACTTTTAATTTAAAGTTATTTCTGTTTATATATAGGTTTATATTGTTATTAATCAATCAGTATGTTATTACTCTAAAATTTTTTAGTTTTAATTTCTAATATGGTAAACAGTAGAATGCATATAAACAATATCAGAGCTTTCATTAATTTTAGGCATAAAAAGGGATGCTTAGATTAAAATGTTCAAGAACTACTGTTATAAACATTTCATGATATGATTCTCATAAAGCACTTAACATGACAGAGTACAAGGGCACAATAAATGACAATAAGCCTATTTACACAAAGTGCTCAATAAAGTATCAGCCAGTATCATAATTTCTTGGAATCAGCTTCAATTCTTATCCATTTTCTTATTTTGAAAAAGAACCTAAGGAGCTAGGATGGAATGCTTAAGGAGAGTGAGAAGGTAGAATCCATTACAATTTAATACTTATCAAATTAATATTGTTACTACTTCAGGACATGGCATGAAGCACCAACTCCCAAAGCTTAAGGGTTTTCAATGTGATGTGCTTTTCTTTCTTTTTTTTTTTTTTTATTGTAAACAAATGGGATACATGTTGTTTCTCTGTTTGTACATGGCGTAAAGGCATACCATTTGTGTAATCATAAATTTACATAGAGTAATGTTGTTTGATTCATTGTTATTTTTTCCCTTCCCCCCACCCCTCCCACCCCTCTTTACCCTCTATACAGTAGATCCTTCCTCCATACTTGCCCCCCTCCCTAACCCTAACTCTAACCCTAACACTAACCCTTCCCTCCCCCCCATTATGTGTCATCATCCACTTATTAGTGATATCATTTGTCCTTTGGCTTTTTGAGATTGGCTTATCTCACTTAGCATGATATTCTCCAATTTCATCCATTTGCTTGCAAATGCCATAATTTTATCATTCTTTATGGCTGAGTAATATTCCATTGTATATATATGCCACAGTTTCTTTATCCACTCATCAATTGAAGGGCATCTAGGTTGGTTCCACAGTCTGGCTATTGTGAATTGAGCAGCTATGAACATTGATGTGGCTGTATCTCTGTAGTATGCTGATTTTAAGTCCTTTGGGTATAGGCCAAGGAGTGGGATAGCTGGGTCAAATGGAGGGTCCATTCCAAGTTTTCTAAGGAATCTCCACACTGCTTTCCAGAGTGCTTTTCTTTCTTTTTTGCAGAGTAACAGGTATGAATTTATTAGAAGGGATAGGAAAAGTGAGAAGAGGACACTTTCAAGACAGAGAGTGGGTTCTCTCAGAAAGAAGAATGGCACACCTCTCTAGTTTTTTTCCATATTTTTAATTAGTACATTGTAGTTGTGTGCAATAGTGGGATTTGTTGTTACATATTGTTATGTGCATACTGTACAATATAACTCGGTCAGTATTATTCCTCAGGATTTCCCCTTTCCTTTCCATCCTCCCTCCCCTGGTCCCTCTGATCTAATGTACTGCGATGTGCTTTTTTTTACAACTGTGCTTTTAAAAGCACATTTGAAAAGCACATCTACCCATTTGAAATCTGCAGCACAATCTCCCACATGCCTTGTAGGACTTCATATTCTTTGCCAAGTGAAAGGTTTTCCAACGCTCTGCTGTATCCATAGCTTTACATTCCACTGGAAAGATGCAAGGACTATTGGCAATGGTAAAAGATTTCAAAGCCTACCTTTTAAATTTTGTTACAGGCAACTTTATTTATGGAGTATGTTCCCCTTACTAAAAGATCATTTGTGAATTTCAGAATTATTTTGAGATCAGCACTATTTTGGCCAAGGAATCCAAATTCGTAAGCTATCACTGTCACTGACCTCAAAATCTGTTCAATGGTATCCAAATAACCCTAACTTCATAGTTCTGCCCATAAAACACCCAAGAAAATGGACTCAATGTTCCATCATAGGTATATATGTTGGGGGTGAGGAGGTAGACATAGGCAAAGGCCTGCTGTGGGCACTCCATTCCCCTGAGGGATACATTTGATCTCTTTGAAATCTGAAGATTTCAGTTAATACCTAAATCTTACAGCTTTTGCAGTGGTTGAAAGAATATTAAGTTGTGACAACCTGTCTCTCTTTGACTCCCTTCTGTATCCTTCCTATTGTGCTTCAGTCATCAAGTCCCCTTTCCTGGTCCTCCAATACTTCAATTTTATTTCTTCCTTGGGGTCTTTGTGTTTGCAGAAGTTTTACATTATTCTTATTCTTCGGATTCAGCTCAAGTGTGACCACCCGAAAGGAGCCTGCCATGACTACCAATAAACCACTCTTATTGTCATCTTAGATCACTTCCTATCACACCACCTGGGCCATTTTTTCAGGTCATTTGTCAGCATTTGAGCTTATTTATCTAATTGCTTATTAATTTTTTGTCTGACTACCTCAAAGGAGTGTAAGTTCCAGGTGGAAAGGAAATTTCTGTCATGTTCACTAGCTGTATACTCCATTTCTGGAATAGCATCAGGCCTATAATAAACACTCAAGAAATAAGTGACTTGATCAATGAGATACTGTAACACAGGGGAAAAAGCACAAGTTTTGGAGCTGGTGGATGTGGACTTTATTCCAGCTGTGTTCTGAATGTGTTCCTTGAAATTCACATGTCAGAAACTTAATCCCCAATGTGACAATATTGAAGTGAGGCATTTTGGGGAGTGGTCATGAGTGCTTTGCCCTTATGAGTGGATTATTACTATTTTTCCCTTTTGCCTTCTGCCCTGTGCCAGCATTGTGTTCCTCCCCTCCAGAGGTAACAGGATTTCAGGATCCAACTTGGAATCAGAGGGAAGCTTTCATGAGAGAACAAGCTACTGAAGCCTTGATCCTAGTTTTCCCAGCCTCCAAAAATGTAAAAATAAAATTCTGTTCCTTATAAGTTCCCCAGTCTGTGGTATTTTGTTATAGCCACACAAATGGACAAGGTGTCCCGACTTTATCCATTAATTTAATTATTAATTTTCATGTGTAAAAGCATCTGATGTTGCTTGTCAAATAACAGGAACTCAATGAAAAGTATATCTCTGCCCCTACTCAGCATGTGCATGTGAAGCAATCCTTAGTTCCTTAATCATGAAACTTAGCATCTTGAAAGGAAACAGGAGATAAATATAGATAAATATACACACACACAACACATTTATACACACACATACATATAATGTATATACACACCTATAATGATATCAAATATCACTTATTTAAGTAACAAATGAATATCAGAAGGACAAAGGAAATCCTCCTGCTTCTGTTTCTTCGAGATGCAGTCCTAATTTATTTAGCATAACATTTATAGCATTACATAACGAGGCTTCACTTTGTTTTTTATTCCTCATTTCTTACAGGTGTTTTCTGTCTAAGCATCACCCCATCAAACCCATTGCTCACTCTACTATGTATATAGATACACACACACACACACACACACACACACACATTGACCTTTCATATTTTCCTTATCCTTTTATGTGAATTCTGCCGGCCTAAGGCCTAAATTAATTATCATTTGTTCTGGGACATGTCTCTTTTTCTTACACCACTCCAATTCTGACAAATGAAAGCAAAGTTTCTGCTTCTAGGGTCTTGGAGCATAGTGATTACATGCCACTTTCCATTTCTAACTATGTCTTGGAGTATGTATTTGCTTTTATCTTCAGTCTAACTGTTAAAAATATGAGGTCAAGATAGAGGACATGGACACAAACCCAAATAAATACAATTTTCTCATACTAGACAAAGGGGCCAAAAATATGCAATGGAGAAAAGATAGCCTGTTCAACAAATGGTGCTGGGAAAACTGGAAAACCATATGCAACAGAATGAAATTAAACCCCTATCTCTCACCCTGCACAAAATTCAACTCAAAATGGATCAAGGACCTGGAAATCAGATCAGAGACCCTGTATCTTATAGAAGAAAAAGTTGGTCCAAACCTTCAACTTGTTGGCTTAGGATCAGACTTCCTTAACTGGACTCCCATAGCACAAGAAATAAAAGCAAGAATCAACAACTGGGATAGATTCAAACTAAAAAGCTTTCTCTCAGCAAAGGAAACTATCAGTAATGTGAAGAGAGAGCCTACAGAGTGGGAGAATATCTTTACCACTCATACTTCAGATAGAGCGCTAATTTCCAGAATCTATAAAGAACTCAAAAAACTCTACATCAAGAATACAAATAATCTGATCAACAAATGGGCTAAGGAAATGAACAGACACTTCACAGAAGATGTAAAAGCAATCAACAGATACGTGAAAAAAAGTTCATCATCTCTAGTAATAAGAGAAATGCAAATCAAAACTACACTAAGATTTCATCTCACCCCAATTAGAATAGCGATTATCAAGAACACAAGCAACAATAGGTGTTGGTGAGGATGTGGGGAAAAAGGTCCACTCATCCATTGCTGGTGGGGTTGCAAACTAGTGCAGCCACTCTGAAAAGCAGTATGGAAATTCCTCAGAAAGCTTGGAATGGACCCACCGTTTGACCCAGCTATCCCACTCCTTGGCTTATACCCAAAGGACTTAAAATCAGCATACTACAGAGATACAGCCACATCAATGTTCATAGCTGCTCAATTCACCATAGCCAGATTGTGGAACCAACCTAGATGCCCTTCAGTTGATGAATTGATAAAGAAACTGTGGCATATATATACAATGGAATATTACTCTGCCATGAAGAATGATAAAATTATGACATTTGCAGGCAAATGGATGAAATTGGAGAATATCATGCTAAGTGAGATAAGTCAATCTCGAAAAACTAAAGGACGAATGATTTCGCTGATAAGCGGATGAGGACATATAATGGGGGGTAGGAGGGGTTAGCGTTAGGGTTAGGGTTAGGTTTAGGGTTAGGGATAAGGAGGGTGGTAAGAATGGAGGAAGGAAGGACTGTATAGAGGGAAAAGAGGGGTGGGAGGGGTGGGGGGAAGGGAAAAAAATAACAGAATGAATCAAACAACATTGCCCTATGTAAATTTATGATTACACAAATGGTATGCCTTGACTCCATGTACAAATAGAGAAACAACATGTATCCCATTTGTTTAAATAATAAAAAAAAAAAAGAAGAAAGAAAAGAATTGCCTGTAATGGTGTAAAATAAGGCAGGTATAAATTGGATGTGCCCTGTGTACTTCATAGGTACCCCCAAAGTAGTTATACTTGGATGAATGAATGTTGTACACCATGACATCTTTTCCTGCTATCAAGTCCTCTCCTGCACTGTGGAAGTTCTTTCTCTTCTCTTCTCTTCTCTTCTCTTCTCTTCTCTTCTCTTCTCTTCTCTTCTCTTCTCTTCTCTTCTCACTTAAATAAAACCTACTCTCTTTCCACTTAAAAAATAAAATAAAATAAAATGGATAAAAAAAAAAAGTAGAACATGCAGTTCACTTGCTGGGTCTTTAGCTTAAGTCTAGACTCTTTCACGTCTCCCCACATTCCCCTCTCTCCCTCTACTTATAGTTTCCCAAACACAACCCTGCCATTTCTATCTCCATGTTTTCTTCCCTCATTTATCTAAGTTCAATTCAAGCATCATGTTGTCTGTGAAGCTCATGTGACTCCCTGGTTGGTCTTGGGCTTTCTTTGTACTGTAAGAGTACGCTGAACTTACATCTGCTGCCACATTTATCATATTATATTATAAAGATTAGATTTTTAAAGAGGGAACTGTGTTAATTTAACTTGTAGGCACCTCTAACCATGGCTGGCAGATGCTAAGTATGCAATAAATATTCACTGAATAAATAAATAAATGCAATCTTATTGTTATTACTATGGGTTTTTAGCCAACTTTTTTTTACTGCTGTGGCTAAAAGACCTGACAAGAACAATCTTAGAGGTTTACTTGGGGGCTTATAGTTTCAAAGGTTTCAGTCCATACATGGCCACCTCCATTCCTCAGGCCTTAGGTGAGGCAGAACATCAATGGAAGAAGGGCGTGACAGGGGAAAGCAACTGGGGACGTGGTTCCAGGAAGAAGTGAGAGAGAGTTCCACACATCCAGGACAAAATATATACCTCAAAGGCACACCCTCACAGACCCACAGCTATGCCCCACCTGCCTAAAGTTACCACCCAGTTAATCCCTCTCATGAGATTAATGCACTGATTTGGTTAAGACTCTCATAGCCCAATCATTTCACCTCTAAATTCTCCTTCACTCTTCCACACTGAGGTTTTGGGGGACACCACATATTTAAACCATAACATATGGTAAGCATTTTAAAAGCTTTATCTTAGGTATTTCTTAAATTATTATATCTATATTCATGTATCTATTTACTCTTGCCGCTACCAGTTATAAAAGATTAAACAGTTCACCTTTTGAAAAAGAAAAATACTCAGCCTCCTGCTGTATGAAGAGGTACACTAGATAATAGTCTGCCCAATGGAAGCCTGAGGAACTAATTCACCTCCACAGTGTCCCCTCAATTCTGTAATCACAGGCAAATCCAATCGTGCTTTAAAAGAAAACGAGGCTTGAATTCTACTTTGTGCTCCTCTTAGAGTCTTCTCTCCTCTCCTAGAGTGAAATTCTGCCTAAATCATTTTTCTCTAAAGAGCTCATGTTTGATGAAGGTTTATGAACACAATATAAAGCATTCAGTTCTCAGCATCAACTCTAGAGCATTTCTACATCTGAAGGTAAAATAAACAAACTGAACTGAAGTACAACAGAGAGACATGTGTTTCTTCTGGAAGGTATACTTTTAACTAGAATTTAAAAGATATCTCTAGTTGTTTACTTATCCTTTCAGTAGCAGAAACAAGAAGGTGTAGCATTTACTCTCCTCATTTGCCGAAGAAATAATTTTTTGATGATTCAAGCACCAAAAAGATAATCTCCAGTCTCTTCTTTGATTCCCTAAAGAATCTTTCAGACACTGAAATCCAAGGATAAGGGCAACTGAAAGAAAATGTTGGTTCATCACTGTACTGTAGGCAAGTTAATTCTCACTCAGGCATAAATGTGACTTGCCACATCCAATCCTTTGTGATACACTTCAAAAGCACAATGTGTTTACAAAGTCCTCTAATACCTACAACAGCACAATAAATTACGGACCAACTACTTTGACTGTAAGCAAATTATGCAATAACGCTTTCTTGAGAGTTTTTGAGCATGCAGCTCATTCTCTCCCAGAAGAAACAGCTACCAGATGGTAAAAGTGACAACCTCAGGGAAAAAAAAAAAAAAAAAAAAAAAAAATTAAAGCTGAGTTGAAAACAGCAGCTTTATCAGAAGGTCAAGGCATAGATTGCTGTTAGTAAAGCACAACACAAAATTTTAGAGATAAACCTTATTACCCAAATAATGCTATTTCACAGCACTTAATGTTAGATGGGCAGTACATCTGCCTGAGGGTACATTACATTCTTAAGCTAGAATGCATCCAAAAGATTTTAACCACCATACAGAGAGACAGCAGATAAGACCACATGCAGATGAGGGTTTTAAGTTATCACCAAATTCATATATACATGAATTTCATATATCATACATTCATACACACAAAAAACCCCACAATGAAGTACAATCTCATGAATATGTGTTTTGGCATGACACAGTAATTTGCTATCTCAGGATGTCTCAGAACTCTTCTAAAAACACATTGGTAGAATTTTGCACAGCTGAAACATTTTGCATTTAGGTTATACCAGGGCCATTTTTTTTTTTTCCATAACTACATCTCATGGAAGGCCTGGACAGCATTTGTTCTGCTACACAGTGTCCAGACAATGTCTGGAAGAAGAAGAAATTCCAAATGGCAGGCTGGAACATTCATTCATTTCTCCATTTATTTAGCTACTTATTCATCTAAAAATACTAAATTTATACTATAAATCAGGATTGTTTTTGCTTGGTAGTCAAGTCCAAAATTAAAACAGGAAATCTTAAAGAAGTTATACAGATGAAAATCATCTTTGTTTTTCAAAGTTACACTGCATTTCACCCTAATTTTTACTTAGCTCACACAAGTACATATATAATGCTTAATAAAACAGAACAAACCCCTAAACTTTTTACTTATTAAAAAGATATTTAGGAATAGCATGTGAATCTTTCTATATTTTGCTTAAAACATTTTATGAAGTCCCCTATTAATGAAGACTCACTTAGAGTTTAAGGGACAATAACTTGTAAAGAAATTCTGGCATGAAATGCCTCCTACTGATTTTTTACTGGAACATTTATTTCCTTTTATGTGTAGGACATAGGCAGTATAATTTACCTTAACTGATTTTTTTTTAGGGGTGGACAGATGAAAGGAGAAGACTAGTAAGATACTCTGCTTGATTCCTAAACTCATTTCAACCTTCGTTTGTCCAAGGACCAGTATTGTCCAGTTTTGCAGTTAGGTGGATATTGTTTTTTTTTTTTTTTTTCCTAACTCCTTTGAAAAGTAAATAATTCTGAAATGTGCTTAATACCTACACAATAATTTGACAATCTATTTCCCAAGGTTCGTATACTGTAAAGTATTGTCCATTGTCTGGGTATTTTACTAGGTGAAAAGATTTTCACCTATCAAGATGTATTCTAAGAAGGGATAAATTGGGTAGATGCACAGAGAACACCTGGAGGTACTTCAATCACTCATGAAACTGTGAATTTTGTCTACCCATTCATTTTGACCCCAAGGACAATGAAAAAATATTGACGTTATTTAATTATATGACTAGGGATACACAAGTAGTAATTTAGCATCCATTCTTTTAAAGTACTTTCACACAATGATTCTGAGAAAGGTTTGTGCCAGTATCTCTATATCAAAGATAAGGTAAAAAGTAAGTCCAGATAAGTTAAGTGGTGGTCTAGACAGCCTTGCATGACAGTTCTGCAATAGAAGTAGATAAGGATGTTAGATGACAGACAACAAAATTTAAACCTATTTGGGTTACAAAGATAAAGTATGTTTCCTTTATTAAATATTAATCAAAAAATCTAGTCTGAGTGACTTATAGCATCTTAGCAATATGCTCACACTCAGCAAATTTTAATCATGACATTCATCAAAATAGAACTGAAGGAATAAAATATAAGCTAAGGTAGATTCTACATAGGTACCAACATAAAATTTTTTAGTTTTATGAAAAAGCATAATACATGACCTTATGTTAGTACATACTACATGCCTTCCATATAATTACATTCTTACATTTGGTCACTAAGGGTGTTGCTGCTGGTCAGTTGGATAGTTTGTACAAATAAATACACACAAAACAGTGAATTCCAAGTTATCAACACTACTCTAGTTTCTTTTGCCTTTTTTATACTTCACCCAGTCTATTCATTGTATGAATATACATTCACTCATTCACTTGTTAATTTATATTCTTTGAGTATATACTCTTTATCTGGCAATGGGTGACAGATGCTAGGGGTACAAAGTAATCACACCAGGCATAATCCTGCCTTCATGAGACCTTCACTAACCAAAGAAGTTTTATAAATTAAAAAGGTTCATAGCTATAATGTTATGCAAGTTACTTCACCTGAGTCCTCAGTAAAATGGGGTTAATATTTTATTGTGTTACCATATTATTCATAGTTGTATGTCTTTGTTTACTTGGTATGTAGTAGGCACTCTATGCTCATTAGAAAGTCAATGAGCACATCAAACAGTAAACATATAGATCTTTTAAATAATGGGTACACATTATATAGTAGCTAATATCATGAACAATATAGAATAGTTTTTCCATTTTTGAAGGCACTGTTATAGATGAGAACAGCAATAAGTATAACTAATATTTGCCTAGCCCCTTATTTTATCTCCTTTGCTTATTTTTATAGAACATTTGTATAGTTTTCAACATTTTATGGTAAAAATGTTGAGACATTCAGAACAGGATTTATACTGTAAGCATCACTCTCCTAGAGAAGATGCAGAAACTAAGACAGGTCACTTGAATTATCCACACTAACATATTTCATCAGTGGAAAAATAATTCTTGAACCTAGGTTTTCTCATTAGGAACTCAATTTTCTTGAAGAACACCTGAGGAAAGGTTGTTGCACTATTCCATAAAGTTGGAGACTGACTAACCTGTGACCAGTGACAACTCTATTCACCGGAATTTTTACCAAGATTTTATGAATTCACAATTCTAAATACTTAGCTTTGAACTTCCACAATACCAGGACAAATAAAAAAAGGTTTTATGGCCATATTTTGGGAGATGCTGTGCTTCTTTTAAGTACATGCTAGGGATTTACAAAGTGGTTGTGAGAATGAATAAACTAATGTTCTTTTCTCCAAAGCAGTTCTTGGATGTGTTGCTTGAAATGAGGAATCCTTATCCCCCATATGAAACTGCTCTTGAAGGTCTCTTTTAATTTCACAGGAAAGGGAGAGATTACACACATACACACTCGTGTGCCCGCGCACGCGCACACACACACACACACACACACACACACACACACACCGCATTAGTGAGGAATAGAAAGAATAAATTTACCTATGTAGAAGGGAAGAATGATAATTCTACAACCTATATTCTTTCCACAAATGATACTTTTATAAAAGAGGGGACATAAAAGATGAAAGAAAGGAAATGCAATTGAGATACAACTACGGGTCATGGACAATGCTAGGTACTATGTGTAAAGAGAAAAGTATTGGTTTCAAAGTCAGATTTCAATGGCACTCTCCTATTATTATTATTTATTGCTAAGACATTTGCTTTTTTCTAAGACTGTTTCAACATATAAAATTGGTATAATGAGTTTGTTGTAAGAGTTAAAACAATGTATGAATCTATAAAGGATACTTCATAGTGGGTATGTAATAAATTACTTGTTTCATATTAATAATTTAATGCAATCAGTGAACAGAATATTGCCTTCAGTTACAGGGTCTTGGTATAAGGTAACACATTCTTTCCTTAAGATATGGGGGCAAAAAGTTAATTCAAAGGCCTGCCTGGGCTACACTTGGAGCCACATCACCTTGCCACTTACAAGTCCTCATCAGCCTTGGATCCTATACAGCTAGACCCTGGAATCACACTATGAGGCCTCTCTTTCATATTCTTACAGATGAAATACTTTAAAGACAATCTTTCCAGTGAATGTTGTCTCTAAGTTCCTGCGTTCAGGGTACAGTACGGACCCTGCTTACACTCAATCCAACTCCGCAGTAAATGGCTGTTGAGAAGCTCCAGAGTGAATGTTGGCCTCCTATTTAAGGAAGAGTGAGAGTAATCATTTTTAGCAATCTCTAAAGCATTTTTCTTGTCTGTAGTGGAGACCCCTAAAGCAATTAAGTGGTTACTTTTTGCATTTTAACATATCTGTCCTGGTTGCTGCAGTGAATCTTCCATAAGTACGTTTACTTGTCACATCATCAGACATAAAAAAGTCTTGAGAAGTTGGGGGATGTGCTATGATTAATGTAAAAATATGTTTTAAAAATTTTTTGACAATGTATTCTACTCACTAAAAATCAAGAAAGTACCAACACTGTACGTTGAGACTCATGGATATAAAATAATATACAAATAACTTCTGTTTTAGAGTTATTTCACAACATTGTTGTCATTCAAAAGAATTCTTATCTCCCCCTACACCTTCCCCCGAAAAACAAAGAAAGAGAAATAGTGAAGGACATTTTGCCACCTACCTCAGGTCACATGCAGTATTGTTGGAGCCAGAAAGCCTACTCCAGTGACCTGGTTCAAGTATTTGCCTTGAAAAGTTACTGATCACTCCCGAACATGACATATTCTTATGTCATGGGTTTAACCAAGAAAACTACATTGTTTGAGAATGGTCTAGAGAGGTGACATAAAATATCTATGTCTTCAATATTTGCTAAGTCTCTAGAAATATGTATTTGTATGTGACCATAAATGTGTGTGTATGTGGTGTGTGTTATGGATGAGGTATTCCCCAACAGCTCAGGTGTGAGACAATACAAGAAAGTTTAGCAGTGAAATGATTTGGTTGTGAGAGTTTTAACCTAATCAGTGTGTTAAGACAAGTAGGGTGTAGCTGGAGGAAGCGGGTCATTGGGGCATGGCTTCGGGGCATATATTTTGTCCTTGGTGAGTGGAGTTCTCTCTCTGTTTCCTGGTGGCCATGTCCTGAAATGTTTACTCCTCTGCACCCTTTCTCCATGATGTTCTGCCTTACCTCAGGCCCAGAGGAATGGAATTGATCATCTATGGACTGAGACCTCTAAAACTGTAAGTGACAAATAAACTCTTTCTCATCTAAAATTGTTTTTGTCAGGTCTTTTGTTCATAGCGGTGACAAAGCTGAGTAAAGCAGTGTGTCTATACACACACCATGTACATTTTGTGTATATGTACTATTATGTAAACATGAGGATTCACCTTTAAGAAGACTTACATACCATAATCAAGTAGAATTAGTATAAGAATATAAAGTTAAGTTAATATTAGGCTAAGATTAATATGCTTCGTCACATCGACTACATGATCATCTTGAGAGATCTCATAGGTATTTGATTAAAATCAGTAGACATTCTTTTTTTGTGTGTAGTGCTGAGGATTGGACTCAAGGTCTTGCACATGCTAGGAAATCACTGTACCACTGAGCTATACCTGCAACCCACCAGTAGATGCTACTAATTTTAAAAATCCACTTCAAAAATACTGTTCATAATACCTTTCTAACTTAAGCTAACAGAGACAATCATTCTACCATTACAATTATTGTTGTTTACAGTGTTCTAGCAAATGCAATACAGCAAAACACGTAAGCTATAATTATTAGTGAGAAAACAATGTAACTTGCCGATAATATACCTGTGAATTTGTAAGAAGAATCAAGTCACTTGAAAAAATTGGAATCAACAAATGAGCTGAGTAAACAAACCAGTTATAAAACACATATAAAATGTTTTTCTCTATACCAATTGTAATCAATTAGGAAGCATATTCCCATCTAGTTATCTATCAATCTAAAATTTAAAACATTATGTAAAAACAAGTAACAGGAAATATACAGGACTTATATGAAAACAAAAAGGTACATTTACCTGAGGTATTATGTATACTTGATTTCAAATACTTCTCACTCACAATGGGGTTACTTGAAAAATACATCCTATGTGCAAAATACCATTAAGTCAAAAATTCATTTAGTACACCTAACCTACAGAACACCATAGCTTAGCTAAACAGTACACTGTAGATTGCTTTCCCTTGTGATTGCCTGACTAACTGGCAGCTATTGCTTTCAGTTGCTTCCTGGCAATGCAAGAGATTATCATATTAAATATTGCTAGCCTAGGAAAACATCAAAATTCAAATTTGAGATAGAGTTTTCCTGAATATATATTGCTTTCACAGCATTATAAACTCTAAAGGTTTTAAGTTGGAATATCATCAGTCAGGGACCCTCTGTATTCAATAACCCCATGTACAATGCATTGTGCTAAATTTTTTAAACTGAACAATAAATAAAATAGGTCTAGTTGCTATAATCATAGAGTTTATTTTCTTATGGGAAAAATCAGGAACAGACATTAGGCAACTAGTTATAAAGTAAATTATTTGATTTATGATGGCTGTAGGTGCTATAAAGGAGAAGAAATTGTATTGGAAAATATACAAAAAAAAAAAAAACCTGCTCTAGTCTGGGTAGTCAAAAAAGGTTTCTTGGAGGAAATGATATGTCACTGAGTTCTGTAGGATAATCAAGAATCAACTAGTCTGGGTGTAGGGAAGAACATCTGAGCAGAGGGAACAATGTGTGTGTGATCTTTGAGGTAGAAAGGAGTTAGCATGAGGGAGGAAAAAAAATTGCAGAAATACTTAAGCACAGAGTGTGAGGCACACTGTTTCTCTAGCT
Organism: Sciurus vulgaris; assembly: GCF_902686455.1. Lineage (NCBI taxonomy): Eukaryota > Metazoa > Chordata > Mammalia > Rodentia > Sciuridae > Sciurus > Sciurus vulgaris. The sequence goes on from NC_136472.1 coordinate 81,400,200, forward strand.
TAGATTGGAGAAACAGGCAGGGTACCAATTAAGCCAGGACTTATAGGACATGTTAAGATTTAGTTCTATTCTGAGGAGTATAAGAAACCATGAAATTTTAAACAGGATGGGTTTTGATAATAAGAATGATGATAAACACAATAATGTCATTATATATTTTACTATGTGCCAGAGAATATTTTATTATGTAAAAATAATAGTTAATTTACTTATTTCTTATTCTCTGACGTAGGAATTATTATCACAAATATTTGTCAGATGAGAAAATTGAAATGCAGAAAGGTAAACAACTTAGGAGATTGCAACGACTGACTACAACATGAAGGAATGACTGACGGGGGAAAAGAAAAGGTAGCAGGGCTGATTCAGAGGCTACTACACTCGAACTCATGAAAAGGAAGCAGCTCAATTTGCTTCTGATTAAGATTCAGGAAGTGAACATATTAAGAAAGATACTAGAAAGTAAAAACTGATAGGATTAGGCAACTTTTCAGATATCACATGAAAGAAAGAGAATTTCTTCTGAATTTTGGGTCTCTGGGTTGTAAAACTGGATGATCCATGCACTGAGATGGGAAATTCTGATGAAAATAAGTTTAGATTAGATACTAGGTACTTGTTGAACATGTTTTAGTTTGGTTGCCTATAAGGCATCCTGGTGATGCTGAGTAGTCAATTAGATCTGTAGCACAGAGGGAAAATATATTTTCCCATTAATTCTGAATAAACAGAATTATGAGATCATCTAGAGAAAGTTGAGAAGGAACACCAACTCAGGACTGAGGCTGGAGCATCTCAACCAACAGAAGACATGTAGAAGAACACTTAAGATTGATTGAGAAAGACTGATCATAGAGGCAAAAGTAAAAACAGTGCTTCAAGATGATGAAGCATGTGTTCCACTGGCCCTTTGGTATTCTGGAAAAATAAAAAAGTGCTTCTTGGAGCGTTTATCACAGTAGAGTCAAGAAGTGGTTCTATAGGGAGAAAGGAGGAGGAACTCTGAGATAGTACTTATCATACTACAAATCCAACATCGTATCCTGGATTTCCTGGTTCTTCATTATATATGTGTATATATATTTTTCTTTTTTGCAGTACTGGAGATGGAATCAGAGTACTATACCACTGAGCTATATTCCTAGACCTCTTTACTTTTAGGATTTCACTATGTTGCTCAGGCTCATTTTGAACTTAAGATCCTGCTGCCTTGTCCTCCCAAGTTGTTGGTATTGCAGACCGTGAAGGACTGAACCCTGCCACTTTGTATTATTCTTGTGACATGAACAATAACAGAGGTTCTCATGTGCTTCTGGTGGAACTTCAAAGGAAAGCAGCTGAAATGCAGTGGATTTCCCATGGGTCTATCATACTTAAGAATGAGGTGACTTCAAAGCAAAAGCTCCTAGAGAAGCAACCTGTGCTAGGATCATTTAGAAATTGGCAATGATTCTAAGGATCTCCATGGTAACATCTGAGGTAGGTTCAAGTCAGCCACAGGGGAGAGCTGTACTCTCACAAGAACTAAGGCATAGTCCAAAGGCTATTCAGCTATAGACTTTGGGCACAGATGCCAGCAGCATACCTGAAGGCAAGAAGAGACAGGGAAATAGCCACAGAGATCAGGAAGGACTCAGAGGGCAATAAAAGGAGCTACTCTGCAAACTAGTTACAAGTTCATTACTATGAAGAAGACATGTAATATTGCTTGATCTTTCAAGTTGTCTAGTCAAAGGGAGGTAGAGATGTGTTGATAGTTAAGAAATAGCCCTGATAAGAAATTTGAACAGTAAAATTGTGAAATTAGTTATTTATTCAATAGGATTGTTACATAGTAATCCAAAGTAATTATGGCATCATATACTGTTAACCTGAAAAATACTGGTTTAAACTGGAAGATTCTGAGATACTTTTAATGTGAAAATCAATGCCCCCTACTTTTTTTAGTAAAAAGGATAAAAATCAGCTATTTAAATAAAGAACATTGAATTTTTACCTTTCCATCTTCAGGTATGTACAAATCTATTTGAATAGTGGACAAGGAGTTTATTGGAGACCTTAGCAAGAGCTCTACAGAACTCACTGGTCACAGAAAACACGTAAGGATGGTTTGGAGAGGGAGAAGAATATGAGCAAATGGAAGCAGCAAGAGAAGCATGGTATGAAGGATCAGTAGAATTAGATGTTCACTCGAGGTATGGAAGAAAGAATTCTGTTTATGTTAGCAAAGAACTGAATAAATTTAATCACTGATAGGAGAGATCAAGAAACAAAATGAAAATTAAGAAAGTAGAAGATGATGGACATGGCAGAAAGGAGATATGGTACAGAAAACACAGGTCTAATTGATTTCAAGGAGAATGTGGCCTTCTTAAGTAAAACTAAAGAAAACTCCAAAGGGATTACTAACAGAGTTGACCATTTGTATGTGTCAGAAATCATCTGACACAAAATTTACAGATAAAATACAGATCTGGGATATAAGATGTTAAAGCATAATAAGAAAAAAATGAAATCATGTCAACTAAAAAATGGGCAAGGGGAATGCACTGATAATTTAAAAAAATCAACCTACAGATCTTTAGAACTATGTTTAACCTAATTAGTTTAAAATGCAAATTTAAAAAGAAAACAATTTTGCCTATCAAATTGGCAAAGATAAAAATTCGATAACCTGCCAGTTTACTGGCACACACCTGTAATCCCAGCAGCTCCAGAGGCTGAGGCAAGAGAATCGCGAGTTCAAAGCCAACCTCTGCAATGGTGAGGCAGTAAGCAACTCAGTCAGATCCTGTCTCTAAACAAAACACAAAATAGGGCTGAGGATGTAGCTCAGTGGTCAACTGCCCCTGAGTTCAGTCCCTGGTACCCCCGCCAAAATAAATTAAATAACCTATGTTTATTTCCTTTGCAGGACTTAAAGCATTTATAACTGTTTTATAAACTGCTTGGCTCATTTATTTTAGCCTCTTAATTCACCCTCTAAACTATCCATTTTAAGAAGACAGTAGAATGTCTGTCTAATGTTTAGATTTTTAATTTCTTATATAACATCAGGCATGTATTAGAACCTCATAAAACATCTATCAAATGAATGAATGCAGGTTGGTAAGAGAATAAGTCACTTGCATGCTCTATTTATGTGAATGTCTAGTGATGTGAATGACCTGGAGAGCAGCTTGAAAATATTTTAAAAAGGTCAAGGTCATATTCTTTAAAGTAGTCACTATAATTTTAGGCATTAACCCAAAGTAAACAATCAGAATTCATATAATTTAGGATAAGAATATTCATTAAAGTGTTATCTATTTTAGGATTATAGATTACAAATAACTTACATGTCCAATGATAAGTAACCAATTAAATAAATTATCATATGTAAATTTTATACTGAACAACCATTAGAATTTATATTTTAGAATAATTTTTATGGTGTGGAATAATGCCATATAAACTTATTGTTAAATGAGTAAATTCTACTTTAAAATTATGCCTATGATCCAAACTCAGTTCATAGAGATACATAAAATGACTAAAAAACCACACAAAAATTTCAATAGAAATTATCTCTGATTTTGACTACAGGGAAATTTTTTTTCTTTGATCTTTTCTTTTTATTAGAGCATTATATTTATATATAGTATTTAGGTTACTTTTGACATAATTATACATACAAGGAATTTGATTTCAATCCCCCCTCCCCCTCCACTTTCTTCTCCTTCTCCCTCCCCCTCTTCTCATTCATTTACTGATTCTTTGATCTTTTGTATGTCCTGCAAAATTTCTACATAGGATCAAAAAAATAATTTTAAAATAGCTTAAGAATTCCTACCAGGATGCTTCAGATCTTAGAAAACTAAAATTTTTTTCCACCATGTTTGGAGAAAAGAAAACTGATGGCTTATTTTTATAAACTTCAAATCATTCCTCATTGTTCTGATTTTAAATTTAACCTTTTGAAACATTTGCACATAATGTAGATTTTTATATTTATATATATTGCATATGTTTTCAAAGAATCAATGTCTATTTTTAGAATAATCCTTTAATAATTATTCAAGTCTGATGCATAGTTAAGCCGAACTTAAAACAAATTCAAATCTCCATCCAAAGGACTAAAAGCAGATATAAAAATTTAATGACCTATAGTAGTTATAGACTTTAATTGCAATCTTGAAATAGAATTGCATATTTTTATATGACTTCTGTGGCCTTTATTGGTTAATAGAGTAATTTGGAGTTTTTAGTAACTCATTTGTGCTTTTTTGCATTAGAATAAAGCATTCTCTCTTTACAAGCTTTCTTTTTTTCACAGGCAAACAGGAGAAATAAACCCCTTTTATTTCTGTTTCCTGGTCCTTTCTAGAACAAGTGTCCTAATGCATACATATAGGTATTCTTTATGTGCAACTCCAACTTAACATTGATAGTACTTATTTAACTGGTAGCAGCATTCTTAAGCAGGGCATGGCAATGCTGTTTAGAGAATGTCACCTTCATACAAAAACACAAGGCAGTTAAATAATTCTACTATGCCTTTAATTCTGATTTTCTTCCATAACACCCACAACTCTTCCCATTTTGCCTGATGATTCATGAGCAAAGTAGGAATAGCTCAACTCATCCTGTCATCCTTTGCCTAGATCTAGCTGTGCATAACAGTGAAAAGACACAAAAAAAGTTCTAATAGGCAATGGAACAAACTAAAAATGTGCATTTTGTGGATTAGACAATAAGAGGGTGCCCAGATTCTCATATGAAGAATCATCAAAAGTATTTTAAGTCTAGTTTGAGCACCCACCACTACATATGGCACAAATGGATAATGGTAAATGTTGAGTTCATGGGTGATTAAATATAGATGAATGGGAGAGAAATAAGAGTAATGGAAAAGGTCTGCAAATCTCTGAAGATTCTCATAGTTTTCCATGGGTTTCCAAAGGGTTGTAACCAGGTCTGTGTTAGAATAGTTTGGTGTTACAAGTTTTGCATACATGATCTCATTTCCTTTACACAATAATTCTATGAAGTGGGTAGAGACAGAGTGGATGAGTGAGTGGATACACTGGAATTTGAACCTAGACTGTCTGACTCCAGAGATAATTTCAAACTAGTATACTGATGGTTTTCGGAGGAATTCCAAATGATGAGGCCTGTTGTTTAAGACTAGGATTGAACTCAGCAGGGAACCCATTTTGATACACATTCTAGTAGTCCCTAGTTATCATAAGGTTCCCATTCGCTATGGTTTAAATATGGTCCATGTGTTAAAGGCTTGGTTCCCAATGTGATGGTATTGGGAGGTGGTAGAAACTTTAAGAGTTGGTTGGGGCCTAGTGAGAAATCTTTGTGTCACTGGGGACATTTCTTTAAAAAAGATTAAGGTACTTCTCCAATGACCACATAAGACAGGGTCATTATAAAAGGAGCAATTTTGGCTCCTCCCGCTGTTTCTGCTTCCTGGTTGTGATGCTGCCTATGGAGCTCTTGTCAGGGTATCAGTGTGCTTTTTGAAATTTTAGTCATTCATATTGGATTAGAGCCCACCCTAAGGACCTCATCTTACCTTTGTCATCTGTGAAAGATTCTATTTTTAGGTAAAAGTCACATTTGTAAATACTGGGGATAAGGACTTGGATATCTATTGGGGAGACCATAATTTAAATCATAACAACTGCTAATATCTTCACAAGTAATCTAAATCATTTATTTGTTTATTGCTGGTTTTCCTCCTTAGAATATTTGCTCAATGGGACTGAAATATTTTGCTTAATCATTGTTATATTCACAGGACATAAAAATTGTGCCAACACAAAGTAGTTTTAGTTAAATATACATTAAACAAATGAACTATAAGTCATCTGCTGAGGGTAGAGAGCTGGATAGGTAGGAGGAGGGTGTGAGATAAAGTTAGAACATTATTTGGACCTCAATCATAGAAGACCTTTTATTATCAACACACTTAAAAATGTCAAGTTGGTTGTATCTTATCTTCTTATTAAAAAAAATACCAACTTGCTTCAATGTTCTAAATGCTGCTGAATGTGTATTTTATTCAAACAATTATCTTGTTAATTCATTGCATTTAGTATTTTAAAAATGATAAGAAATTTTTCCAGAAATGATTTCTTATATTATCTTGTATTTTACTATCTACACATTTGATATCATACATAGATTTTCAAAACAGCTCTTAATCATTCAGGAGCTTACTTGTCATGATAACAATTCCTCCTGCTAGAAATGTGGATGGTTTATGTATGCCTGGGTAAAGCTAATTTTCTTATTTTCTTTTTGTCTATCAGGTTGCTTCTCGATTTTGTTAGAATGCATTAGAATGACACTCATATATTTAAGATTTCCTCCCGTTAGCAGCACCACAGTGGAAGAAGTTTTAGTCTTTGGCTAATTGGATCAATCAGGCATTTGGGGGCAATATTCTACTTGACTGATGTCACTAGCTGAGGCTGTGTAGCCAGTAAACAAGGAAACGCAGGGACAAAAAACACAAGTAGCAGCAGTTTAAGTGGAACAAACGTGTAGGTTTTAAAAGTATACCTCCTAACTTCAGAGTTTAACATACAATTTATAAAATAGATCACTTCTTTTTTTGGCATGTTCTGCTAGAGACTTCTAAGCTGTCAATTAGTATTCTTAAAAGCAGTCTTTTTATTTTAGCTTAATGACCCTGAACCCAAAGTCATTCAGTCTGCTGGCAGATGAAAACAATGTACAACAAATAGGTCAGCAGAAAGGTGTTTCAAGAACCTGAACAGGTTTTCTTCCACAGAGTCTTTTCCTAAGATGACTGAAAAAATAGATTTTAAATGTAATGTAATAGATCCAGGCTTAGCAGAAACCTTTAAATTTGGGAGGACTAAGAAGTCTTCTACTAAATCAGTCTATATTTATAGACTAGGTAACAAAGGCCCAGAGACTGAATGGATTTCCTTGAAACCTTCTGGTTCAGGCTGTAAGAGGATGGTAACAGGAAGAAGACCAGGTGCCCAACAAGCATTTGTGTTACCTGAATTTCCCAAGATAATCCCAATTTCAGGTTTTCAGATTTACTATCCACAAAAACTATCCAAGTGACCTCCAAATTTCAGTACCTAAGCTACATGTCTTAGTACTTCTCAAACTTGAATGCTGTACACGATTTCAGTATCAACTGTATTCTGAAGACAGATTGAACAGTGGAGACAGCCTGCCTCCTGGCCTTGCCAGGTAGAAGGATGTATAGTAGGAAAAAGAGGTTATCATTGGATATTCCTTAGATGGAAAATATACACACTTAAGCTACTTTACACAGAAAACACAGTATTTTTAAATTCTAGTGAGGAAAACTGAAGGAATAATTCTAAACTCAATTCTAAAGCTCACATTGAATAAGATCTATATTTTGCTGACCATGGAGTTTTAAAGATAAATGTCACATTGTCCCTGCCACCAAAGAAATTCCTTAAAAGTGAGTGAGCTGTGAATTTTATCTCTGAAAAAGCAAGTGACTGTATTTCAAGAATCCTAATCTTTCTTCATTCCCAAACTTAGAACTTTCATAAGATTATTACATACCATGAAAAGTATACAGTACTATATAAAATATTTAATACTTTTATAAATACAAATAAACAAGAACTAACATAGTATTTAGTACTAGAGTGTATATTTTAAAACTGCATAAAAGCGCTAATGTACAAAATTTTTTTTCCAGTTTTACCAGTTAAACCATATTCTTAAGATAGCACACAATAAATATATTTCACAGCACACAAAATAGCAGGCTTAGATTGACCTATCACAATCTCAAGAAGGGGGAGTATGAATCTGAAACTACCTTCTATCTGTAAGTTGAAAACCTTAAAATGTTTCAAAATAAGTCAATCTATGAGATTCTTTAAAAGCATCACTGCATCATTTTTTTTCTATATAGGAAAACACATTAAATACTTGTTAATTCTCTTAGAAGCAAGAGAAAAAGAAATTACTTTCACCAACACCTACAACAGGTAAAAATTTATTTTAGGCACTGTCACACAAACACAAAAATATAAGGCATAGTGGTTATCCAGAACAATCCACATCTACTCTATAAAAATTTATCAAACATGTACAAGTAGAAAAATATATATATATACTTCATTTCTAAGTAACTACTAGAGTAAAATATTCATATATCACCACTTTTTAAGTACTTCATTTGTGTCCAACTTGTGACCTAAATGAGCATGACAGTAGAAATAAATTAACTCTTTTGTAAAATGGACAAAAACAAAAGACAGGGTAAAATGCATGAAATTAATACTTGTAAGCTTAAAAGTAAGTGGCCTTAATTGGTTCTCCTCTTCAATTTGTTTTTGGAGAATCATCTCATTGCAAGTAGAACTAACTGTTCTGAGAAATTAACCCCCACAAAGAACAGAAAAACTAAGTGGAAATCATCATTAAAAAGACAATGTTATCTTAGAGGACACAGGGCCAAAATGGTGCAATCCAGATGTTTAAGTTTGAAAACCAATACATATATGTACGTTGTACATAGATGATTATGTGTGTAGACCAGTGTTATATATCTCTTGATTATGGTAGATAAAGACTGAGATGTCTTTTTTGATTTAAACTAGAAAGGCATCATGAAAGTGGTCAAATAGGTTTTGAAAGAGAAGAGTGACGTCTACACCTACGGAGAGACAATGACATCATACTGAAGAACAGAGTGATAGCTGTCCAGAGCTGAGAAGCAGAGAAGAGAGCAGTGAAGAGGGGAAGAAGCAAGTTTAGTCATTGAAGCCTATGGTAAAGTTTCAATATGAATGCTCCATAGCATCCCCCAAGGTAAGTCTGAGCCCTTTGGATGTGTGTATGTGTGTGTGTGTGTGTGTGTGTGTGTGTGTGTGTGTGTGTGTGTGCGTGCGCGTTCTCTTGGAATTTATGAGATTTCATTCTTTCATTCATTACTTACTTATCAAACATCTACTCTTAGTACTAGGATGCCAGGATTATAATGATAAACCACATCTAAAGGTATGACAGCAAGTGTGACAGGGGAGGGTGAGGGGAAATGCACATAGAGGGTGACTTAGGCTTGGGTACAATGGACAAAGGTTGGGGAAAAGATTTGGAATGAAAGGTAGAGTCAAGAAACAAAAGGAAAAGACAAAGCATTTCTTCTGACATATCAGGATTAGCATTTTTATTTAATTACAAAGCTTACATGGAACTTTTAAACTCCTGGGGTCTGACTCTTGAGTATGCACTGCTTATCCTGTGTCCAAGCCGGCCCGCACAAGAAAAGCAACATTTGGCGCAAATGTGCCTCGACTACTCACACACCTTGGGATTGGCAAAAACCCCCTGATTCAGTAAGGGCCCTTTTATGTTTGGCGTGCTGATGGTCCTATGAGGGTCAGCATAGGACTCCTCTTCCCCCTTTCTTCCTTGTCCGTCTTGATTGTCCTGATCCCGAGAATAGGCACACACTGCCACTTGTATTGGGTGCCTTTTGGGCAGCGGCTCCATTTTCACTTTTGGTTCACCCGGTGAGTTCACATAAGAGACTGATCCTCCCACAATTCAGAACCACATCTTTCTCTGTGGAGATTTCCTACTGGAGACACCATGTGTGCATACGGCTGTGACCTAACAACTCACGGAAGTCCCCAACTAAGCACATGACATTGGATCCTAAACACCTCTCTGTATGTCTGAAAACAGGATCCCTTTGTCCTCCCACTGGTCCCTGATCTTAGGCCTAGGGATAGTCATTGCAGGTTACCTTGGGGTCCTTCTGTTTATACTTGAGAGATTCTCTGACTCTGATCCCCAATTCAATTCCACTCTTCCATATACCTCAACTTTATAACAATGGGAAATCTGCCCCCCACACAGCGAGCACCACAACTCACCACCTTAAAGGCACTTCTCTTGCAGCTTGGGCTTAAAGTGAAACCAAAAGATCTCAACTGTTTTGGGTAAGAAACGGTAATCATTGCCCCATGGCAATGAAAACATTTGAAAACCCTGAAAACATCTGGAACCCCCAAATTTGGATGAGGGTTCTTTAACTTGCTAGGAAAAGAGAAGTTCATGACGGTCATTTCCCACCTGCTTCCTTCATCCCAATCCTTCCAGCGATCATTGCCAGCCTTCAGGGCACCTCAGCAAAAGTCATTATTCAAAATCACAATGATTCTCTTGATGACAAAAAAATGACCCTCCAAGCTTCTGCTTCATGCGTTGTAACTTCCAAGGATGAGGAAAAGGAAACCAATAATTGCAATGGCCATCTGCCAACTGCTCCTCCTCCTCTATACCCTTGGAATGAATTGCCATCGTCTGCTCCCTCCAGAGCTATCTCCAAAAAACCTGGCGCTATAACGCTATGAAAGGGCCCCTCTCTCCCCAAGAAACTCATTTGCAGCATATCCAGTCAATCTGGGACCTGATGGGTATGGCAGACCTTGGATCCCTACTCCACTCCCAGATTTGGCACTTCTTAGGAAGGCCTCCCAAGAATCTGGTCCTGATTCCCCTTACTTTGCAGAGGTTCTCATCAATGGTCCACCAATCTTCAAATATCCTTTGACTGGTTGAATCTCCTTAAAGTTTGCTTAACTTGCCCACAATTTTTGCAATGGAAAGCCTCCCATGAGGAGGAAACAGAACAAACAGCACATAATAATTTGGCTACAATATTCCCTTAATGTTGGACATGCTTACAGGGTGTGGTGCTTATATTAGCCCACAAGCTCAATCGCAAATTGGTAACCTTTTGTTTTTTGACCAAGTCAAAGATTTGGCTATGAAGGAGGAATATCAAAAGGTCATTACAGAGCTCCTAAACTTCTTAGCTGATAAGAATTATAAGATCTGAAAGAGTAAAGCTTAATTATGCCAAGAAGTTCAATACTTAGGATTGCAACTGTCTCAAGGAACCCATAAACTAGGACAGGAAAATAGCCACCATAGGACAATATCCTCTGCCCCAGGAATATCAAAAAGGGACCTTACTTCAAGCCCCTGCCCTCAGCTTACCTATGGAGCAAGATTTAACCTGTTTTTCACTGAGAGGAAAATAATTCTAAAATTATTCACCCAAAATACTGGATAGTTGGCCATGGGCAAACCAGCTCGATAGCTGATGGCATATCTCAGTGAGGAGCTTAGCATAGTAGCCTCATTCTCAAAAGTAATGGAAAATAAGTTCTCATAATTTCTTTGACATTTCTTGACAGAAATGGCTAAAATGCCTTAGGCATAAAGTTTCTGCTAGAACCCCTTATCTCAGCTGCTTTCAGATCTCAGTCAAGGCTTACATTGAAATGTAAATAGAAGAAGCCTGAAGGCTCAGTAAGAGTCTCAAACACAAGGAAAAAAAAAAAAAAATCTTACCTGAACTCCAGCAAAAGTAAATTGTATGGTGCTTTACTATAATAATTAATGGCCATGTCATTTTTCCACGACTCTTGTTTTTTTTCCTTAAATTCTATATTTTTTGAGCTCATGACTTTTTTGATCAGTCCTATTTTTATTCAACTAGAGTTATTGAACAACTGTTACATTGCAATGGAGATTCTTCTGTAAAGTTACAAGGACTTTGATTTTGTGTTATGTGTATATCGTGTTGTCTGATGTCATGGTGTTTGTCTATAAGTGCATCTAAATATCATGTACATGATATAAAAAATTGAGCACTCATAAAATTAAAATTTAAAAAATGGATCCAACAAATAGAGCAAGCAACAGAAATAGAGCAAGCAATTATGAAATTCATCTGGAAGAATAAGAAACCCAGAATAGCTAAAGCAATCCTTAGCAGGAAGAATGAAACAGGGGGTATCACAATACCAGAACTTCAACTATACTACAAAGCAATAGTAACAAAAACGGCATGGTATTGGTACCAAAATAGACAGGTAGATCAATGGTACAGAATAGAGGACATGGACACAAACTCAAATAAATACAATTTTCTCATACTAGACAAAGGGGCCAAAAATATGCAATGGAGAAAAGATAGCCTCTTCAACAAATGGTGCTGGGAAAACTGGAAATCCATATGCAACAGAATGAAACTAAACCCCTATCTCTCACCCTGCACGAAAATCAACTCCAAATGGATCAAGGACCTTGGAATCAGACCAGAGACCCTGCATCTTATAGAAGAAAAAGTAGGTCCAAACCTTCAACTTGTTGGCTTAGGATCAGACTTCCTTAACAGGACTCCCATAGCACAAGAAATAAAAGCAAGAATCAATAACTGGGATAGATTCAAACTAAAAAGCTTTCTCTCATCAAAGGAAACTATCAGCATTGTGAAGAAGGAACCTATAGAGTGGGAGAATATCTTTGCCACTCATACTTCAGATAGAGCACTAATTTCCAGAATCTATAAAGAACTCAAAAAACTCTACACCAAGAATACAAATAACCCAATCTACAAATGGGCTAAGGAAATGAACAGACACTTCACAGAAGAAGATCTACAAGCAATCACCAAACATGAAGAAATGTTTACCATCTTTAGTAATAAGAGAAATGCAAATCAAAACTACCTGAAGATTCCATCTCACCCCAATTAGAATGGCGATTATCAAGAATACAAGCTGGAGTCTGAGTCTTGACTTCGTACCACTTACACTGCATCCAATTTAGCCCGACACAAGAAAAGCAACAAGGATGGCTATTTGATTTCATAGAGTTTGCTTATCTACTGACAGAGACAGGCATTAAAGAAGAGATAAGCAAATAAAATCAAATTACAACTACTATGGGAGAAAATAATGACAGGGAGTAGCTAATTCAGATTGAAAGATTATCAACAATTTACTTGAGGAAGTAATGGTTAATCTAATGCTTGAAAGATAGCTGGGAGTTTCTAAGTCAAAAGCAGAGGAACTAGCATTTCAGCAGAATTAGTATTTCTTCAAATCTTGGATTTTCAAGGCATGAAAGTATCCATGAATCTCAACCAGAAGATGGGGAAAAGAAATCAAAATTATCAGGAGCAAGCAAATATCTAGGATCTTTAAGGAGAGCTATCTCTACAGAAGCTGATTAGAATATTATTGTCTTTGAACAAAGGTCACTGCAAATACTGCAAAACACCTCAAAAAGTTTAAACATTTAAGCTGAATTTGGCATGATGTGACATAGATAATCAGTCAGGAAATCTGGAAAGACATTTTTACCTCACTTGTTTTTCCTGTGATATAATGATGAGGTCACAAGAATCAGAATATTTTTAAAAAGTAAAAGAATATTTTCAAATATGTGAGAGAAATTGAAAAGTCTAATATCTCCAAGGGAATAGAATGAATATTCCAGTGCAACTAAGAGAAGAAATATATTCTATTCCTATTTTTGATGTTTTCAGTTCTGAAGGCCTACCTGAGGTCACTTGATTTCTTAGGGCAGGGGTAAGGAAACTGCTGGAAGTATCATCTCAAAATGAGGAACGAGTTTAGGCGATAGGAGATTGTATCTGCTAAACAGTCATAGGATTTTAGAAAAAGAATTCTGTATTAGGTTGGATTTCAGTCCAAACCACATATGGAAAATACTATGTTGCAAAATGTTCATAGCTGAACTGGAAGTAGTGTATCTTCATTTAAAAGATACCTTGCAATATAAGTAATCATTTTATTTTTGATTGATCAAAATATATTTTCTTAATATATTTCATAATCCAAAATTTCCTTCCAGAAGAAAGAATGATACAGATATATAACTTCTTTCCTAATTGGTGGCTGGGTTGACTCTGGGCAAATCCTTTTACTTCTATGAGACTTCATTTTTCTCATCTGTCAAAATATGTAAAAAACTATAGTGTTAAATGAACTGCCAGACTTCTTCAGCAGCAATATTTTCTGATTCTGTGGTATGCATTCTCTTTTGTTAGAAATTTAGTTTCCTTTTTTCCTTGGTGTACATACTATTGTGGGAGGAATTCAGTGTAAAGGATACCCTCAAGGAGCTATGGCTTAGCAGAGGTGAGATGAAGTGACTAAGAAATAGGCCATGAAGATGGGGTGGGATATGTACCTGGGTGTTCCAGAAATATTCAGGGGGAACTCCTGACAAAGAAATAGGCAAAAAGAGTCTGAGGAAGAAGAAACAGATACTTGTAATGAATTACTGCTTCACAGCAACCACACAGTTAATTTTCTTGTACTATTTTCTTAATTTAACAGACAAAAAACAAAACAAAACAAAACAACAACAACAACAACAACAACAACAAAAAATAACCGATTTCAGCGTCGGGTGTGAAGTGCTGTTTCTCAAAGCCCAGGAAGCTATGGAGACTCAGAGGACATGCACAGGAGTGGTCAGTATCTTGATTCTGGCTTTGACAATGGTCAGAAGCACATTCATAGTCACAGTTTGACAACTCATTGTCTCAACACCCATTGGCACAAAACATTGCTTTTTACTCCTTTAAGTTATTAACACCTATTAGTTGTACAAATTAATGTGTTTCATTGTGCTTACCTTCCTCACTCTGCCCTCCTCCCAGAACTCTCCCCCTTCCTTAGTAGTTCCTCTACTACTACTTTCAGGTGCTTTCTTTTTTTCTTTAACTATTATATATTCCACATATGAGAGAAGACTTGTGATTGCCTTTCTGTGTCTGGCTTATTTTGCTTTGCATGATGATCTCTAGTTCCCTCTATTTTCCTGCAAATGACATGATTTCAGTTTTCTTTGTGATGGAATAATAATCCCTTGTATTTATGTACCACATTTTCTTTATTCATTAATTTCTTTATGATCACCTAGGCTGATTCCATAGGTTGGCTTTGTGAATACTGAAGCAATAAAAATGGGTATGTAGGTATCCCCTTGTATGCTGACTTCATTACCTTCGGCTATATTCCCAGGAGTGGGAAAGATGGATCACATGGTAGTTCTACTTTTAGGTTTCTGAAGAGCCTGTTTTCAAAGCTGTTTTGCATAGTTGCTGTACTAATTTACATTCCCATCAACAGTACATAGGGGTTCCTTTATCTCCATATCCTTACCAGCATTTATTAATTTTTGTTTTGTTTTGTTTTGACCTTGTTAATACCCAATTACCCAGTCAACAGAGAGACAGGTCCAGTTCCCAGCACCAAATATTTGAAAGTAGCATCTGTCCAGATAAAAATAGAATTCTATCACTTGTTGTCTTGTCACAAAAAAAACTTCCCTAGTGACTGTGTGTGTGTGTGTGTGTGTGTGTGTGTGTGTGTGTGTGTTTATGTAAGTGTGTGTATACTAATCTAGACTGGAACTATATGTAAGTTTATACCACTATTATATCTGTAGAAAGTCCTGATGCTTCTTCAAGGGCAAAATCTCTTGATTTCATCCTTCCCCCTTGCTGATGTAGTTATAACAGCATCTTCCATGCTAGTAAAATGTAAACACAATGATTATTTTGAAAAAAAAAATATGCCATTTCCAGGGAAAAATAAATGTTTTAAATCTGTTTGAGTGACTAAAGTCAATAAAAATCTACTCTACTTTTTTCCATAGCACTTATAACCATATAGTATACTAGTTATCTTATTTATTCAGTTTATTTAGTGTCTGTCTTACTAGGATACATGTTATCTAAGGGTAAAGATTTTTATCTGGTGTCTACTCCTATACACACTTAGCCTAGAACAGAACAGAATACAATCAAAGGTGATCAACAAATATTTATTTTCTGACTGAATGAATGTTGCTCAAGCAGCAGAAACTTGTAGGATAGAAAATGTGTATCTATGAATGACTCTAAAACTAGGATACTATTTTTTTTCTCTTTAACCTTAAATATATGTACTCTTAATCTTAATATATGTACTCTTGTGAGTACATATATTTCTGTGGACAAGAAAGTTGGGGCAATTAATATTATTGCCACAAGAAGCTCCCAAGGGAGATCAACTTATAAGTTCTGGACTGGTGCTAGCAAGTGTGACACAGGGCTTTTCAATGCCCAATGGAAGAGAAAGATATCCAAGAGTTAAAAGGTAATCAGGGAAGCCTTTGAGAAGGAGATAATACCTAAGTTTGCACAGAACTTGGTTAGGCAAAGATGAAGGAATGGGGAAGAACATTTAAAGGGAACAGGAGTGAGAAACAGAACCCCAGGAGTTTGGGGAATCCCAAATAATGTCATATGCCTGGAGCAGGGATGCAAGGTACTGGTAAGGAATGAGCTGGAAACTTCAGTGAGAGTAGACCACACTATGCCTTGGGTACTGTGCCTAGAAGATTGGATTTTTTCCCTAAAAGTCTATAGGAAGTAATGAGTATCATAGTCCTGTCTTATTTTGGTCACAGTGAGTAATATGCTGGACTGGGTAATCCTGTAATGTAATCCTGATGAGACCTGATGGTGGCCTGAAGTACGCAGTCTGCCTGGGAAGCATAGGTGGGACTGGAAAGAGATAGAGACATGGAACTGACAGAATTCAGTGGCTGACTACATGTGAACAACGAGGGCTGCTTTCTGGTTAACAGATGGTGATGCTGAGGAGAGAATGAGTGAGAAGGAAGAGAGCTCTGGACTGACAGAATTGCATGGTTTTCCTCTATCCCTGGTATTTTCATATGAACCCAATGCACTGGGTAAGATACTTAACTTTCTAAACCTCAGTTTCTTCTTCTGTATAAGGGTTTAGTAACGACTACCATTTTTAGTTTATATTAAGAATAGGGTGTGGAAAAATCAAAATAGGATGAGTTCAGGATCTATTGGAAATTTAGGTTATTTATCTTTTATTACCTTCAGCTTTCTAATTTACAAAATGAGGATAATAAAAACTTAAATGGTTGTTTATTATAGAGCTTAAATAAAATTGGTGTGTGTGGGGGGCTCTAGCATATCTTTAATACTTTAAAGCTATCCTTAGTATCACCATTATATCTGTGTTATAAGGAAATGACAAATTAAAACTATTCAGTTCATTTAGTAGATGATTTACTGAAGAAGTGAAGGGTATGGATTTGTAGAGTAGAGAAAAATATTAAGAACATCAAATAAGGCAAAAGAATAAATAGGAGACAATTGGCTGGAACCGAGATTTGTAACTAACACATGATGGGAAACTCTAGGTCAGGAACTCTGCAGTTGGCTAAAAGTTAATTTGTGTGCATAGTCAAGGCCGAGTCTCCGGAGTCCTGCACGTGGCATGGGAAGTGGGTAATAGCACTTTTTAAAATTTAGTGCACTTTCATTTGGGCTCAATAAAACAGAAGATTAAAATTGTGGGGAGTAGAAAGATCTATTATATTTACTCCACTCATCCAGGGCAGGAGATGGAAACTTCTCACTGCGTTTTTCTTTTGGAATCCTTAGTGCCCAAGGGGACCTCATGATGAATACAGAATTGAAAGGAGGAGCCACAGCAGAAATAAAAACACCATGAAGTATTCCACAGGCTCATCCTCATCAGGCCACAGTGCCAAGGCAGTCAAGAGGGAGCTTGTGATGAGAATCACAGACTTTCTGGTGTAGAGTATGTCTTTGGCTGCAACCGTGTAGTCTGTGGCAGCTTACCAGATGGCCAGAAAATTCTGTGGTGAATTGGGGCCTGGCAATTCAGTGGTGGCTTATAAATGTTCAGAAGGCTCAACTTTCTCTTGAGGTTTTGAAACTATTCAGCTTTGACATGCTTCATATGTAACAGCATAAGTATGGTTATTTAATCTCCTTTTCTAGGCTTTTTAAGAAACTAGCAACCATGCTTCTACCATTAAAAGGAAAAAAATTGTCCCACATTTTCACAAAGAAGCTGAGTTTTCTTTGAATGAGATTTCAGCAATGCTAGATGGTGTAATTCTAGGTGATAAGGAACTAGTTTGTGTGTGTGCATGTGTGTGTGTGTGTGTGTTTCAAATACTTTCTGCAAACTTTGTTATTTGATTTTTTTTTTTTTTTTTTTTTTTTTTTTTTTTTAGTTCAAACAAGTTTGGCAAGTACCAATTTGTTCTCAAGGTTATTATCAACAGATGTTTCACCATTTTGATAACACAGGATACGTCACTTAAAAGACCTGCTGTATATGGAGCACCCAATGTAAAATAAACTGAAAGAATGAAAGAATGTCTCCACCATATGGCTCTGTCTGCTTGTGGCTATAAATTGTGCATTATGAATGTGAACTGGGTTAATATTCGATTTCCTTTCTCAGGATTCCAAGAATGATACACAGTCTTCTAAGACTAATTTATTAATTCAATAACCCTGAGATTTAAAAAACAACTGATTTCACAGCTAGTGTTGCCTTCATTTAATGTCATCACACCTCCTTCCCCACTGAGCACAAAGGCAGATTCAGTGTTCAAGTTAAGAAACATCCCTTTGGAAACCAGAGGCAAGAATCCCTAGATCAGTCGTTCAAATGCTGAGCTTCCCAAAGGGAAAAGCACAATGCTCTGTGAAACAACACAGTTGGCCTTGACAAAGTGGACAGAGAAACACTAAAACTGCAGAGCAGGCAGTTCTTAGGGAAATCTGCATTTGAGCCAGTCTTAGTTCAGATCTCAGATCTATCAATTCGTAGCTGTTCAGCCTCCTGTAAGTCACTGAATCACTCAGTGCCTCATTTTACAAGATAGACATGATAATTTAGGGAATGGTTGCAAGGAAGACTACAGAAGGCAATACAATTGATAAATTTAACAACAAATTTCATATTTCCAGAATACAGTCACCTTTTTGTATCCATCGGTTTGCTATCCACAAATTCATCCAACTGTGGATCAGAAACACTGAGGGGAAAAAAATGCCTCTGTACCTAACATGTACCAAGTTTTTTATTGTAATTATTCCCTAAACAATATGATACATCAATTATTTAGCATTTAACATTATATTAGGTATCACAACTAACCTAGAGATGATTTAAAGTATTTAGGAGAATATGTGCTGGTCATATGAAAAAGCTATGCCATGTTAAATAAGGGACTTGAACATCCTTGAATTTTGCTATCTATAGGGTTCCTGGAACCAATACCCTGCACAAACCAAGGGACAAATTTTATATATATATAAAGGGATATATATATATATATATATATATATATCCCTTATCATCAGAAGAACAAACATCTGAGTGATGTGTAGCATGTAGGTAGAGCAGCATACTGCATTTCAACTGCATCTGAAAGTGTTAACAAAGGTAAAGGATTTGGTCAGTTCACCTTAGGAGCATCTCTGAGGCACTGCCAAAGTGATAGACTGTGCTGAAAAGCATGTGTCATATTTTCTATCAAAACAGCCCAAGTTGAAAACATTCTGTATCGAAAGTTACAACCTTGATGAGTAGGTGGTTAAGTAACACTAGCATGAATTCAGTCTTGATACAGTAATAAATATTCCTTGTAAAATATTTTGTTACTTGTATATTTTATCATTGAATGCAGACAGAGAAACCTACCATGGATTAAGAAACATTCATCATATTAACTGGCCAATGTAGGGGTCTGCATTTTTCCCCTAAAAGTCTACCATGGCAAAATGAGTAAGAAAAGACATTTTCTCTTTTTTCAGGCTTATCACATGGAATGGTTATGTAGATAAAGAGGATGACAAGCCTAGTAGGTACTCAGATTCCCCCTGTAGTAAGGACTCTCATTCGTGTGTGTCTTTCCCTCTAACTCTTAAGCTGTCTGAGGGCAGATATCATCTCATCCATTAACTAATCATGGCATCTTCCATGCCTGTCCCAGGAGAGGTGACCTATTCATGCTTGTTGATTGAATAAACCATGAACTCCAGGCACCACAGTGGGCATTCAAAGCACATCTAGAATGAGAGAAAAATTTAAGAGGGGGAATGATAATCAAGAACATTGCCAAAAGGAGGAGACAATTCACATGGGGAAGAATTAATAATTCATGTATGGGCCAATATTCCTTAGAAAAAGACTCAAGGGAGAAAAGGCATGGTCTCTCAAAGCCTGTCACTTAAAGATCAGCTAGTCTAGTAACAATAATACTAATAATTAACTCTTGTATAATGCTTGCTAGAGTTAGATACTTTTTGAAATGCTTTATGCTTATCTAGTCCTTAAATCACTCTACAAGTGGACATTATTATCACCCCACTCAGACAGAAACACTGAGAAAGAGAGAGAGAGAGAGAGAGAGAGAGAGAGAAAGTAATACAAATTCACAAAACTGATGTGTTAAATCATTAAACCCATAATTTGATTTCAGACTATATGGTTACAAAGTATATACTAAAAATACTTCACTATATTGGTAAAAATAGTTTAATGCAAATTACCAGAAAAAATTCTAATAATTGTAAGGAAGATCAAACAACGATATTCAAAATATAGAGGATTAAGGGGGTCTCTCTTTTTGGAGGTATGAAATAAAAACTTAGTATGTGTAAATATCTCTCATTCTCCTTAACATTTAGGATACTTGTTTTTTTTTAAATGCAATTTTAAGTGATTTGAGGGGCATATTAAAATCTAATTTGTTATGAGAGAATGTTGCTTCTGATTTGAGCTTAGTTTGAATGAGAAATTGTTTTTTTGATATTTTTAGTTAGTTTTATTTGAGTTGGGTGATTATCTGGATTTTTGAGTATTATAGGAATCCAAAAATGAAAAAGCAAGAGAGAGAAAAATGAGGGAGATTGGAAGATAAAGATATGATTTTTAAACTGGTTTTTACTATGTGTTTAGTGGCCTTGGGAAACTCATGCAAACACTGGTGAGTGCTCATTTCCTCATTTGCAAAATGAGCAACATCATGTTTCATTTTCCTGTTTCACAGGGTACTTTGGAGGATGAAATGAAATATCATAAAAATAATTTGAAAGTAATGAAGCAATATTAAAATATTAGATACATCATAAGGTACATATTATATCACCTGAATGAAACAAGAATGTTGAATGCAACATAATAGAATTCGCAACCTCACTAATTTTAAGTTTCAAATATATTTTCATGTAGAAAGCTTCAAAAACATAATTGGAATCCTGCTATAACTACATTCTTTTTATGAGTTAGAAAAATGCTAAAAATACAAATGTGATATCATATTCCTTGTTATTTTCACCCAGAGTTAGGGTGATGTTACTGAATTCTGAGCAAAGTTTAAGTAGATGGTGGGGGAAGAGTACAGTTTATTTCATGAACATTAAGAAATAATCTTAAAAAGAAATAAATGCGTCTCTAACCACCTACTGATGGTTTCCTTGATGCTGCTTTCTTCTTTCCAATGCTAAATGAAGCATGCCATGTGGCTTATTTTTCCTTTTGATAAATGTACTTAAGACCTAAAGGCAATCTGAACATATCCTGCCTAGTAGGAAAATAAAAATTTTACTCCAGAGAGGAGTATTCTTCGTGTTCCTAATATTTGAAGATAGATAAATAGATCTGCCACACAATAATTTGGACAGAGGTCTTAACTTATTTAAACAAGTAAAATAGGGACTCTAAGCTTATGTAATAGACTTATTATCAAGATATGAGACAGCATTGTGAAACAATTTGTATATAAGATTCAACCTTCAATAAATGCTTAAGATTAATATATTTGATTATTGCAGCTGCTGCTGCTGCCAGCACTGGTAAGGGCAGCACTGAGCATTGGCCCCAGCTAATGAAGAATACTCTTTTTTTTCTTCTTGTCTATCTATGGCTCTATTATCTATCTTAGGACACACATAAATGTAAGAATAAATATCAATTATATGAAAGAAATATATGTATAGCATAAAATATATAAAAAGTATACCTAACTGAATGTTCATTATAAAGCATATGAATGGAAATACTTTTCTATGTATAATGTGTTTATAAATATGTACATATTTATACATTTATATATACATATGGGTATGTATATTATGTATATTTGGATAGACACATATTGGGAGGGAAAATTAGTCTTTATCCTATGTCTCTTGCTAGAAGACTAAATGCGATTCATCTAACAATTAAAAACAACCAGATATAAAATGTCAAATGAAAAGGATTAAAGTAAAAACCATTTTAGCCATTTAGGACCTTGAAGTTTTAGACTCCTGATTTTCCTTTAATGCAGCTAAAATCAAAATGAGCAGGAACCATGTCAGTTTACATTCTATTAGATGTCCCCTCAAAGGATTTATTTAAATGCTGGGCTCATGTTGAGTAGTGATAAACCTACTTAGTTACATTGGTTTTTTGGCTATATTTTAATCTGTAGGATTGGATATTAAGACGTCAATAGGTTCTTTCTCACTTAAATGTGAGATTCTTGAAGAAAAGACTAGACTTTAGAGAAAAAAAATGAATCAGTGGAAAGAGGACACCTATTATTGCCTCATGACCTTGGACATATATTAACCTCTGTTAATACCAGTTTTCTAATCACAGTTCAGTGATTCTTGGATAAGGACAGTACTGAATCCATCACTATCAACTAGGACTTGTGTACTTAACTTTTACTTTGGTTATTTTTTCTTTACCCCAAGTATTTCTTGCTTGTCACTTTCCTCACTCCAGGTAGAGAGATGATTTGCTTTGGCTAATGTTATGTGAAAAAGTGGTTTGGTATCAACTCCAGGGATAAATCTCAATTTGTAGTTGAGATTTACAGATGTGAACACACCAGGATGAAGTCCTGGTCAGTGTGATTAATTTTATGTGACATATTGACTGGGTTAAAGAATACCCAGATAGCTGGTAAAACATTCTTTCTGGGTGTGTCTATGAGGGAGTTTCTGGAAAGGAATGGTATTTAAATTAGTGGACTGAGTAAAGAAGTATCCCCACCAACACAACTGGGCAACATCCAATTTGTTGAGGGTCTGGAAAGAGCAAAAGAGCATAAAAAATGTAAATTCCCTCTGTGAAGTTACCCTCTGTGAATTTCCCTCTGTGAATAAGATGGGTATCTTCTTTCCCTGGGACATCAAAGTCTCACGTTTCTTGAGTCTTTGTCTGTAGAACATAACTTCCTCTTCTCTCTTATCCTTCTCAGGCTTTTAACTCAAACTGAATTATATTACTGGATTATACTACTTTCCTGAATCTCTAGCTTGCAGAAAATAGATCATCATGTGACTTCTTTGTCTTCAAAAGCATGTGAAACAATTCTTATACTGTTATGTTTTTCTAGAGAACTCTGGCTAAGATAGTCAGGCTCTATCCTTGAATAACTAAAATAAGATAAGGATATAAATGTGTGATCTGATAAGTCACTGAGCTTTTGAGTAGCCTATCCTGACTATGTAATGCTTACTCAGAATCTCAATTCATCATTGAACATCTGCCTGATGCCAGGTGCTGGGAATGTAAGGCAAATGAAACAAGGTTCCCAATTTTTAGTCAGTATACAACAGGTAGACACAGTTTGAACACAAATGACAAGAAGAAAGAGGATGGAAAAGCTAACTCTGGGGGGATTTGACAAGACTTTTCAGAGGAGGTAACATCTCATCTGGCTTTTGAAAAATAAATTGACATTGGTTAGGTAAAAATGATAATGGGGCAAAGAGCAATTTTAAGATCAACAACCGGACTAGTAATCCTGAATTAAATACAAAGGAACATCACATTCTTCTTAATAACCAAATGTGCATACTTTAATATTTAATCTGAATCTATAAAGAGCAAACATTTTAAACTTTAAAATTAGGTAACACACAATATAAATTCTGATGTCTATGAACATTTTCATAATACATATGTTCATCCCTTTCTCAAGGATAATTTGAAAGATTAAAAATGCATCAAGCTCATCAAGGTAAATGACTAAAATACAAGCTTTCAAAAGTACAAATTCTAACAATTTCTTAAATACTTGAAATTACTTTCAGTTTTTCCTACTTTGCATCTTTGTGTAGTTTGGCACTATATTGAGACACTAGTGTTTTGTATTTTTTCTCCTTGTGTTTTCATTTTTCTTTCTCCCCACTGAAATAGGTGGTTATTGCAGGGGGGAGGTCAGAGGAGGCAGGGTTGAACTCAGAAGCAGCCCACAAAGACATCCTTGCTTTTTTCTTCAAAATGCTAAGCCCTTAGGAGAAATTAAAGGTTTTGTGGAGAAGGGGAAAGGAAGAAGAGGAGTCCTCTGTTGAGGTAGGAAGTCTTTGTGAAGGAGAGAATAAAAGGTTTCTCAAGCCAGGTGTAGGGCAGAGCAGGGAGAGATTCTCTTGCAATGGAACAAGAAAGGAGAGAAAATAATTTTCAGAGATGAATATTTTGAGGCAAGTCTAGGAAGTTGGACCCTAAGCAATTTCATAAAGAATTTCATAAATTGCTCTGTCCTTGGGTTTCATTTAGTTGCAAATAACAAAAGTGCCAGTTTGAACTAGCTAATACAACAAAGGGTATTAACTGTTTACTGCTAAAAAAAAAAAAAATCAGAAGAAGGATTTCAGAGATAGCTTTGTTCATGATCTCAAGGTATTACCGAGACTTTTCACATACAATTTCTCTCCTCTGCCATCTAAAATGCTGGCTTCATTTGAAAGCAGGAAACCTCTACAGTTTAGCAAGGCTTCATGCTGCTGTCCCAGTTATAGACTTCCTCAGTTTTATGCCCACAGAAAGAGGTGGGCTTCTGTCTCAGAATTAAGTAAGAACCACAGAATTCACTCTGATTGTATTGAACCAGTTGCTCATCCATCACTAACAGAGTCCAGGAGAGTGGGATGTGCTAATTGATCTAAATCAATAAAGACTCACTTCTGGAGTTCACAGTCATGTTAGCTGCTAACAAAACACAGGGGTTGTGTGGGGACAGGCAAACATCTGAACCAAATTCTAGAGGCAGTTAAAAACATGGCGAGAATCAAATGTGGAGATAATGACAAATGCTACTAGTTGCTGTAGACTCTGGTAGACTAGAGGGGGCAACTCAAAGAGGGGCACTGGATGTTGCAGCAGGTACCTATGAAGACAGATGACCAAACAACTTGTGGACTGTGCCATCACTAAGTAAGGACATAGAACTATGGGATAATTGTG
The DNA here is from genome assembly GCF_902686455.1 of Sciurus vulgaris. Lineage (NCBI taxonomy): Eukaryota > Metazoa > Chordata > Mammalia > Rodentia > Sciuridae > Sciurus > Sciurus vulgaris. Next base: position 81,425,159 of record NC_136472.1, read on the forward strand.
GCTATGGTTGAAGTGGTTGGGAAGAAATATGATAGGAATGACTGAGGTTATATTTCCTGCTAGCCATATAGTTGAATTACAGAAAATTGGTCATATCAGCTAGGGTTTGTGCAGCTGCAAATAACAAAATCCCTAGATTTTAACCTTTCTGAAGACCTATAATCTGAAGTATGATTGCTGGGCCTCTTTCTGTACCACTCCCTAGATCTTTGCTATTTCTATTATCCTCAGGATTCAGTACCTACATGGCAATCCTAAACTCTCAGGACACCCCAAGTTATATTTTTTTTCTTGTTAGTCTCCCTAACCCTCCACACCTTGTTGATAAAAGTCATAGAAGTAGATCTTCCTGATTAGAAAACTCAACTTGTAGGTGACAGAGTTTTGTCATTTGTATTGCAAGTTCTTTTCTGGGACTTGAGTATACCCTTTAAAATGTGTTAAAATTTAAATGCCATTGTACCAGTATTAAGAGGTGGGACCTTTAAGAGGTGATTAGATCATGAGTGTGCAGCCCTTATGAGTAGGTTAATGTTATTATTGCAGGAGTGGATTAGTTATCACAAGAGTGGATTTGTTTTAAGTTGAGCTCCCTCTTGCCCTAGTCTCATGCATGCTGACGTTCCCTTCAGCCTTGTTATGATATAGCACAAAGTAGCCAGTACCATGCTCCTGGACATCCCAACTTCCAGAATAGTGAGCCAAATAAACTTATTTTCTACATAAATTTTCCAGTCTGTGGTATTCTGTTATAGCAACAGAAAAGAGTCTGAACTTCTTTCCATTATAGATTTTGTCTAACAGCTGTTAGTTTTATAAATACCACTATGTAATCATTAGATATGCTGGCAATGATAAGCAGCTACATCAAAGAAAGATGTCATAAAGAGTGATGAATAGAAGAAAATATATTGGCTGGTTTAGATAATGTGAGGGTAGTAAGTTTCAGATTAATGAAAGGAAGAGAGCACTTGTTAATAACCTGGCAACAAAGGTTTGTGAGGTAGGAAAAGGAAGATAACTCCGCTACTTTATAGAGAAAAATGGAGAAGGCTGGAGTCAGCAGCTGAATTTCAGTTTAAGTGCATTTTGTGCTGATTCATCTACAATCAGCCCTTTGGGGTATGTTTACTAGGCGCTCCTCAATTCTGAGACTTTGATGCTTACATCTAAGGAAAAGTTAGATTCACGACCCTACAAATGTCTGTAAACTACATTTCTAACACCCAATTTTTTTTCCTCTGACATCTGAGTGAAAAAGATTTCCTACACATACAAAAGCTTGCTGGTTTCAAAATCAGAAAGGTTTTCAGACAGTGAAAACCTGAATCCACAGACTTGTCACTAGTCATTTTTTTTTCACCTGCCACTTTTTTTTATTGCTTTTTTATTCTTGGGAGTTGGAACACAGTAACAGGTTACTTTAAAGGAGACTGCGTGGTCTTTGAGGTATTAAGGTTTTCTGCAACCTGTCAATCCTGTTCTAGAACTGTGCTTTGTAATATTATCTCTGTAGAAAGAGGCATGATTAGGACTTAGAAAAGGCAAAGAATATAAGCAAGGCAATGTGTTCAGCTTTGTGTTATTACAATGAAACATCTCAGGCAACTAGTTCATAAAGAGAATAGGTTTATTTAGCTTGCAGTTTTGAAAGTCCAAAATCCAAAATTGAATGGTGGTGGGTATGGAGGTAGGCATTGGTTTGATCTTTGGTAAGGGCTGCAGATGGTGGCACAACATGGTGTGAGTACAAACAGGAGCAAACAATCAGGTATCCAATAGAAACAGAGAGAAAAGAGAATGAATGGGCAGGATGAGACATGTTCCTTTTATAATGATCTTTTGAGTGTTCAAGGGGAACTATTAAGAGGATGCACATAAAGTCCTTCCAACAGCAGAACTTCAATGTGTGTAGGACTTTCCAGCAAGCCCTACCTTGTATGAGTGTCCCTGTGAGGGACAGTCAACACAGAAATCATAGCAAATACACTTATTTTGAGAACAGGTTGTAGCAGCATAAGCCTAGGACATGACCAGCCCAATAACTTTTGCAAAGTAATAGCTAAAATTCAACTCTGAGATATAATTGTATGAGGTCACTATTGGCAAGTTACAAATGCTAGACTTGAACTTGGTCTGGGTGTAAGAAAAATTAAAGGGAAGATTCATGTAGCTATGGGAGATGGAGTAGTATTAGTTGTTCCTTAGCATGGTCTAGAATAGGAATTGGATACATCAAATTCTTTTTATTCCCTTTCTCACCTTTTGTCTCTTTCTCTGCAGGAGAACTTGTCATCTCTTGCTACCAGGCAAGAGTACCATGTAGCAGCCACTTTTCTGCTTCCTATCTCATACTTTATTGCACAAAAGAAATGCTTCTCCTCTCTGGCCCATATTCCTGTATGAAAAATCCTGAGGGAAAGACACTTGGAATGGCTTCGATTTGCTCAGGATTCAGCCACTAAACTGCATTAGCAGCACTTACAAAGTTTTAATGTAAAAGATTTTTTCCATGCTCAATCCCCAGAGATTCATATTCACTAGGTCTACACAGGGCCCAGATGTGCTAGTTTTTACCAGCCTTCCAGGTAATTGCAATGAGTAGATCTAAACAAATCCACTGTGTGACCAGGAGTGCTGTGACTGCCAGTCTTCCTGAAAATAACATGTTTGGCATGGGGAAAAGAGCAGTCCCCCAACAGAGGAAGTTGTTCTTCAAAAGGAAGAGCTCTCTCCAATGCACAAACAAAATAATACTGCTCACTACATCATATGTACAGACTGGAAGTAGGAATCATTAAAATATAGTTTAAAGCTACCAAAAAGAAAACAAAATGTTGTAACTGCTTGGAATATTGTTCAGCCTGGAACTAAACTTCTGTGTGTTAACAAAAAGAAGTGCTAAGTTATTATGGAAGATAGAGCTGTGAAATCAAAAAGATTCTATTTATATACTTAGTGTACTTAAAATATATTTATAGAGATCTAAGATGGCGGACTAGAGGGTGACTGCATCTCCTGCCACTCCAGAACCCAGGATTCAAGAAGGGGAGGCATTGAGAGACTCGGACTAACATAGAGCCATGGGGTGAGTCTCCCCCACTGGGTGAAGCTCGGCCCGGGTGGCAGGCCCAGAGAGGGGCAGCTTCTCAGAGGAAGGCAGGGCAGCTAGAGGCTTCCCCGGGCAGCCCTGCTCCCTCCAGCGGTGGGCTCCTTCCACAGCCAGCTTCTCGGAGCAGGCACCCAGTGAGAGCCTTTCTGCACAGAGCCAGCTCCAAGTCCCGGACCCAGTGGGAAGCTCCAGCCCATAGGGACTAGGGCAGGGCAGCCTCTGGGACCAGGGCAGGGCAGCCAGAGACTTCTCCAAACAGCCCTGTTCCCTCTGCAGGCAGGCTCCTTACACTCCCAGCTTCTTGGAGCAGACAGCCCAGTGAGAGCCTTTCCGCACAGTCAGCTCCAAGCCCTGGAACCAGTAGTGGGCTAGGGGCAGCTTTCTTCAGAAGCACTGCATTATCAAGTTCGTCCAAGACTTCAGGCTACTGAAGGCTGAGAGGTGATATACTGGAAATCTACAGGGACACTATAAGCCAATAGAGGAAATCTGCAATATCTCAGAGTCCCACTGACATCTGACCAATATGAGAAACAAGGGAAGAAAATGTCCCAAACAAACCTAGATACTATATCAATAAAACTCAATGACAGCACAGCAGAAGAAATGTCAGAAAGGGAGTTCAGAATGTACATAATTAAAACAATCAGGGAAGCAAATGAGGAGATGAAAGAGCAAATGCAGGCATTAAATGATCGCACCAATCAACAGTTAAAAGAGCAATATGGGAAGCAAGAGATCATTTCAATAAAGAGTTAGAGATACTGAAAAAAAAAACAAACAGAAATCCTTGAAATGAAGGAAACAATAAACCAAGATAAAAACTCCATAGAAAGCATAACCAATAGGATAGAACACCTGGAAGACAGAACCTCAGACATTGAAGACAAAATATTTAACCTTGAAAACAAAGTTGGCCAAACAGAGAAGATGGTAAGAAATCATGAACAGAATTTACAAGAATTATGGGATATTGTGAAAAGGCCAAATTTAAGAATTATTGGGATTGAGGAAGGCTTAGAGAAACAAATCAAAGGAATGAACAATTTATTCAATGAAATAATATCAGAAAATTTCCCAAATCTGAAGAATGAAATGGAAAACCAAGTACAAGAGGCTTATAAGACTCCAAATATACAAAATTACAACAGACCCAGACCAAGGCACATTATTATGAAAATACCTAACATACAAAATAAAGACAGAATTTTAAAGGCCACCAGAGAAAAGAATGAAACTACATTCAGGGGGAAACCAATGAGAATATCAGCAGATTTTTCAATCCAGACCCTAAAAGCTAGAAGGGCCTGGAACAACATTTACCAAGCCCTGAAAGAAAACAGATGCCAACCAAGAATCTTATACCCAGCAAAATTTACTTTCAGATTTGACGATGAAATAAGATCCTTCCATGATAAACAAAAGCTAAAGGAATTTACAAAAAGAAAGCCGGCATTACAGAACATTCTCAGCAAAATATTCCATGAGGAAGAGATGAAAAACAACGATGTAAATCAGCAACGGGAGAAACTAGGCTAAAGGAATAGCCAAATAAAGGAGAAACCAAATCATGTCAAAAAACAAAAATGAGCCAAATGACTGGGAATACAAATCATATCACAATAATAACCCTGAATGTTAATGGCCTGAACTCATCAATCAAAAGACATAGACAGGCAGATTGGATTAAAAAGAAAAATCCAACAATATGCTTCCTGCAAGAGACTCATCTCATAGAAAGATACCCATAGACTAAAGGTGAAAGGGTTGGAAAAAACATACCATGCACACGGACAGAGAAAAAGAGTTGGAGTATCCATCCTCATTTCAGATAATGTGGACTTCAAGCCAAAACTAGTCAGAAGGGATAAAGAAGGATATTACATACTGCTTAAGGGAAGCATAAATCAGCAAGACATAACAATCATTAATATCTATGTCCCGAACATTGGCTCATCCATGTACGTCAAAGAAATCCTTCTCAATTCTAGGAATCAAATAGACCACAACACAATAATATTAGGCGATTTTAACACACCTCTCTCACCACTGGATAGATCTTCCAAACAAAAATTGAATAAAGAAACCATAGATCTCAATAACACAATCAACAATTTAGACTTAACGGACATATATAGAATATACCATCCAACAAAGAATGAATACACTTTCTTCTCAGCAGCACATGGATCCTTCTCTAAAATAGACCATATTTTATGCCACAAAGCTACTATTAGCAAATACAAGAAGATAGAGATACTACCTTGTATTCTATCAGATCATAATGGATTGAAATTAGAAATAAATGACAGAATAAAAAACAGAAACTTCTCCAATACCTGGAGATTAAATAATACACTATTATATGATGAATGGATAACAGAAGACATCAGAAGGGAAATAAAAATTCCTAGAAGTAAACGAGAACAAACACACATCATATCAAAATCTCTGGAACACTATGAAAGCAGTACTTAGAGGAAGATTTATTTCATGGGGCGCATTCAACAAAAGAAGTAGAAATCAACAAATAAACAACACTACAGCTCAAAGCCCTAGGAAAAGAAGAGCAGACCAACACTAAAAGTAGTAGAACAGGAAATAGTTAAAATCAGAGCTGAAATCAATGAAACTGAAACAAAAGAAACAATCGGAAAATTTAACAAAATAAAGAGTTGGTTCTTTGAAAAAAATTTTTAAAAATTGATAAACCCTTAGCCACACTAACAAAGAGAAAGACGGAAAAAACTCAAATTACTAAAATTCAGAATGAACAAGGAAATATCACAACAGACACGAGTGAAATACAAAACATAATTAGAAGCTATTTTGAAAATCTATACTCCAACAAAACAGAAAACCTAAAAGACATCAACAAGTTTCTAGAGACATATGAATTACCTAAACTGAACGAGGAAGACATACACAACTTAAATAAATCAATATCAAGCAATGAAATAGAAGAGGTCATCAAAAGCCTACCAACAAAGAAAAGTCTGGGACCAGATGGGTTCTCAGCCGAGTTCTACAAAACCTTCAAAGAAGAGCTCATTCCAATACTTCTTAAAGTATTCCATGAAATAGAAGAGGAGGGAACCCTCCCAAACTCATTCTATGCAGCCAATATCACCCTGATACCTAAACCAGACAGACACATCGAGGAAAGAAAATTTCAGACCAATATCCTTAATGAACATCGACGCAAAAATTCTCAACAACATTTTAGCAAATCACATACAAAAATATATTAAAAAGATAGTGCACCACGATCAAGTGGGTTTTATCCCAGGGATGTAAGGTTGGTTCAACATCCAGAAATCAATAAATGTCATTCACCATATCAACAGACTTAAAGGTAAGAATCACATGATTATTTTGATAGATATAGAAAAAGCATTCAATAAAATACAGCATCCCTTCATGCTCAAAACACTAGAGAAAATTGGGGTAGTGGGAACATTCCTTAACATTGTAAAGGCCATCTACGCTAAGCCCTTGGACAATTATCATTCTAAATGGTGAAAAACTAAAAGCATTCCCTCTAAAAACTGGAACAAGGCAGAGATGCCTTCTTTCACCACTTCTATTCAACATTGTCCTTGAAACTCTAGCCAGAGCAATTAGACAAACCAAAGAAATTAAAGGGATATGAATTGGAAAAGAGGAACTCAAACTATCCCTGTTCACTGACGACATGATTATATATTTAGAGGAACCTGAAAATTCCACCAGAAAACTCTTAGAACTCATAAGTGAATTCAGTAAAGTAGCAGGTTACAAGATCAATGCTCATAAATCCAATGCATTTTTATACATAAGTGATGAATCTTCAGAAAAAGAAGTTAGGAAAACTACCCCATTCACAATAGCATTGAAAAAACTAAAATACTTGGGAATCAATCTCACAAAAGAGGTGAAAGACCTCTACAATGAGAACTACAGAACACTAAAGAAAGAAATTAAAAAAAACCTTAGAAGATAGAAAGATCTCCCATGTTCTTGGATAGGCAGAATTAATATTGTCAAAATGGCCATACTACCAAAAGTAGTATACAGATTCAATGCAATTCCAATTAAAATCCCAATGATGTACCTTACAGAAATAGAGCAAACAATTATGAAATTCATCTGGAAGAATAAGAAACCCAGAATAGCTAAAGCAATCTTTAGTAGAAAGAGCAAAACAGGTGGTATCGCATTACCGGATCTTCAACTCTACTACAAAGCAGTAGTAACAAAAACGGCATGGTATTGGTACCAAAATAGACAGGTAGATCAATGGTACAGAATAGAGGACATGGACACAAACCCAAATAAATACAATTTTCTCATACTAGACAAAGAGGCCAAAAATATGCAATGGAGAAAAGATAGCCTCTTCAACAAATGGTGCTGGGAAAACTGGAAAACCATATGCAACAGAATGAAATTAAACCCCTATCTCTCACCCTGCACAAAACTCAACTCAAAATAGATCAAGGACCATGGAATCAGACCAGAGACCCTGCATCTTATAGAAGAAAAAGTAGGCCCAAACCTTCAACTTGTTGGCTTAGGAGCAGACTTCCTTAACAGGACTCCCATAGCACAAGAAATAAAAGCAAGAATCAACAACTGGGATAGATTCAAACTAAAAAGCTTTCTCTCAGCAAAGGAAACTCTCAGTAATGTGAAGAGAGAGCCTACAGAGTGGGAGAATATCTTTGCCACTCATACTTCAGATAGAGCGCTAATTTCCAGAATCTATAAAGAACTCAAAAAACTCTACACCAAGAATACAAATAATCCGATCAACAAATGGACTAAGGAAATGAACAGGCACTTCACAGAAGAAGATGTACAAGTAATCAACAGACATATGAAAAAATGTTCAACATCTCTAGTAATAAGAGAAATGCAAATCAAAACCACCCTAAGATTCCATCTCACCCCAATTTGAATGGCGATTATCAAGAACACAAGCAACAATAGATGTTGGCAAGGATGTGGGGAAAAAGGTACACTCATACATTGCTGGTGGGGTTGCAAATTAGTGCAGCCACTCTGGAAAGCAGTATGGAGATTCCTCAGAAAGCTTGGAAAGGAACCACCATTTGACCCAGCTATCCCACTCCTTGGCCTATACCCAAAGGACTTAAAATCAGCATACTACAGAGATACCACCTTATCAATGTTCATTGCTGCTCAATTCACCATAGCCAGATTGTGGAACTAACCTAGATGCCCTTCAGTTGATGAATGGATAAAGAAACTGTGGCTTACATATACAATGGAATATTACTTCACCTTAAAGAATGATAAAATTATGGCATTTGCAGGCAAATGGATGAAACTGGAGAATATCATGCTCAGTGAGATAAACCAATCTCAAAAAACCAAAGGACAAATGATCTCGCTGATAAGCGGATGAGGACCTATAATGGGGGGTGGGTGGGGTTAGCGTTAGGATTAGGGTTAGGTTTAGGGTTAGGGATAAGGAGGGGAGTAAGATTAGAGGAAGGAAGGACTGTATAGAGGGAAAAGAGTGGTGGGAGGGATGGGGGGGAAGGAAAAAAATAGCAGAATGAATCAAACAACATTACCCTATTTAAATTTATGATTACACAAATGGTATGCCTTGACTCCATGTACAGAGAAACAACATATATCCCATTTGTTTGCAATAAAAAAAAATATATATATATATATATTTATAATGGTTTATACATATATTTTGGAGATCAATGAAAAAGTTAATAAATTTCTACAAATATAGGCATGTATATACATGTATACACATACACAACACAAAGCAAAGCTTGTATCTGTCACTTGACCTAGATGTAGATACAAAACATGAAAGTATTCCAAAAATGACATTTTTCAAAAAACAGGGCCTAGAGAAATGTGCATGCTTGTGTATGTATATAAAATTTTAGTATGTTACAGGAAACTTTTAGATAATTTGTGTATGTTATTTCTACTTTCAACCACAATACTATGAGGCACATATTAGTAAACCACTAGGTGGGAAGAACACTAAAGCCTTTAATAGATGAAGTAACTTGCTTAAGGTCACATATGAAGTTGCTAATCCTGGATTCAGAACAGTCTGTCTGAATTCAAAGACTGTGCTTATTTCTACTACATATGCAGGTCTACTTTTGTTCCACAAATCTTGTAATATATTCAGCCAAAGTCAATAAAACTGATCAAAATTCACATAGTCTGTAAATTTATGGTTAAATGCACATGTATGTTTAGATCATACCTATGACTTTAAATAGATATACATGTACATCTAATACATACTTGATATACACACTGATAATTGAACATACATAAACTTTGGAATTTGGTTTGGAAACTTACATAATGTCAAAAATTATTTAACTTAACTAGATTAAGATTTTGCTATGGGCTGATGATATATATATATATATATTTATATACACCCATTAAATATTAACTTGGACTCTGGATTTTATTCCTGTTACAATTGATTGAAAATAGCTAAAGTTACCCCAAAATAGGGAATTTAGAGACCAAAAATCTCTCTCTACATTATTTGAAGTATTAGATCCTTAATTCTCTTTGAGTTTCAGACTTTTCACAACAATTAACAATATGAGGTAAAAGAATTCAGACAAAGAGAAACAGACATTCAGTGACTTTCGAACAAACTGAATACCTGGATGAAGTTGGGAGAGGCTATCATTTGACAACATTACTTACCTGGAAGTTCACAAAGATTATTTTCAAAATTCCCTTGTTAACCTCCTTATCCACCAAGCTTGCTTCATCTGTAGAAATTTTCAAGATTGAATAAATGGCCATTTTTCTCTGCTTCCTAAATTCCAAAATAAATCCACTTATTTTGGAAATAGGTGATATAATGACTAACAAAAATTGATGATTTATACTTGGGAAAATGTCTTAGATTTATGATTTTTTTGTTAGTTGCAAAAGAATATCCCTGATTTGTCAGATATAACATTCAAGTAGTACCACATGCCCAAACATACATTCTACAGCTGTCAGGAAAGCTCCCCAAATGTTCCTTTTTTTAATAGGGCTGGGGACAGAAGAGAATTATAGGAGGTGATAGACACTTACTTCAACATCTTGGCTAAATTGTGGTCACGCCTGGTAGTAAGGGTTATGGAGATATGATGAATCTATTTATTATCCATGCAGGTCAACCAGTTTCTCATGATATAGATCACATTGGGGGACAGAATCTATTAACTTCATAAAGGAGAACTGATGAATCACTCAGAGGCATGGAATTTACTTAGCTATCTTTGCTAATGCCACACAAATCTAGAGGAGCTCAGGAAGGCTTCAAATAACACAGATGTCCATTCTGAAATGTTTAGGTTGTGCTAATGAAAGGAATTTGCTGGATTTTATTCAAGGCATCTTTGATTCCTTCTCTCTTTTGCATTTTCCTACTCTATAAAACACTGGTCCTAATATGTTTTGGATTATCCCTTTCTACATTACTATTGGCTGAATTTAGCTAGTAATTTTGTGTGTGAAAAGGGCATACCTGTATCCTCTTCTGAGTCCTATAACAGGTATACTCAATATTACAGCCAAAGTGATCTTTTCAAACACAAGTGGGATTATGTCACTTTTCATGCTTAAAATTCTTCCAGGCTCCCTATTGCCTTCAGGATGAGATTTAAACTTGTTGGTATGTTACTGGAGCATTATGTTTTCTGCCCTCACCATCTCTCCAGACTGGTCTCTCTCTGAGTCCTATTTCATAGGTTGAAGTACAGTGTCTCTAATTACTTGAGCATGTTAAGTTTTATGGCGTTTGAATATTTGCACCCACTACTCCCTGTCCAAGAAGACTTCTTCCACTTCTTTCCCATGGCTACTTTCTTCTCATCTCTCTTCTCTCTATTGAGGTATAGAGCCTTAGGGAAGTACTCCTTCTGGGCCAGAAATCCACTGCACTTCATTCTTCATGGTTTTTGCCTGTTTACTTCTCTGTGTCCTCTATAAGGCTATAAAATTCTATGAAACAAGGGCTGTGTATACCTACATTTAGTGAATGCTTGTAAAATTAATGTACATGAGATATTAGTAGGGTTTGCCATTGTGGCAGATGGCAGATGCATGGGACAAAGCTGTTGTAGAGGAGGTGTCACCCACTTGTCCTCAAATTGGCAAATGGTTTTTCCTTTTCCATGTCATCCTGTTGAATAAAGAACACAACAAAATCCCCTCCAAGAAATTCACTGGAAGAGACAGAATTTATTCATCATTTAATGAGTAAGTTCTCTACCTATGTTAGTTTTGAAAAAGGCACGTGTTCAAGAGGGAAAGTCAAAAACTTACTGGAAGAGATGGCATTTGAGTTTAATTTTGAGGAAAGTCTAACTCAGTGGTAATGAGCTTAGAGTCCAGTCTCTGTTGGGCTTGGGACTGAATCCTAACTCCATTTCTTACTCATACTGACTTTTATCTCTGATTTTTGTGTCTTGATTGACAGGTGATTTAATGTCCAAGCCTCAGCATCCTACTATGTAAAGTGGAATTCACAAGATTCACTGCACAGGGATGTTATTAAATGTGATCAGTTACTTAGTAAATTAAATTTTATAGAGATTAAACATAGAAAAAATTAGTTGTCATTGCATATTGCGAGACCATAAATTCTTTACTACTAGATGACTGACATCTAGCAATGTAACAACATTAACAACAAAGCAGATGGAAAAAAAAGTTCTTGTTAATTTAACGTAAATTGCTCATTGAGACTGGGAAGGTATGTTTTTAATAAGTTTACACAATGATACCAATGAATAATACTTATGAAAACTGTCACATTAACCAAAGGAAATATTAATAATAACTATACATGCAATTTTAACCTTCAAATTAATTTATTAATTCATAACAAGGGTCCTATGAGATCATTACAAAACTTACTCATCATTCCCAGATATGAAAACTGAGGTCTAGAGAGGTTAAGTAAGTAGTTCAAGGTCATGTGACCAGCAAGGGGTAGAGCCAGGAATTCAAACTTGGATTCAACCCAGGCCACATGTATCTACTGCACATCTTCCAGTGGTAAAGTCAGGCATACCCCATTCACTCACCAAATTTTCACTGAGTATATATTACCTTCCAGACAATATTCCAGGCTGATTAGATGTAGAAATGATGGTATTTTTATATATAGAATACATTGATGAGCAGATAGACATTAACAAAGTCACCAAATAAATAAATTTTAGATAATAATAAATGCAATTAAACAATGACAAAGCTGTGGATTATGAAAAAGAGTGATGGAAATATTGATACTAACATAAATGGGGTAGACACAGAAAACTTTTTTGAGGAGGTAACATTTCAGCAGTGTTTTTTTTATTCAAGATTAGTTTATTCAATAAATTATTTTCAAGTATGAATTTAACTAAGAGGTAATTTTCTTAAAAGCAAAAATTATGAACTTGATGAATTTAGTAATAAAAGATTAATAATTTTCCATAGAGCTAACCCTACCTTAATATTATAAATCACAACTTAATTTTGAATAATTTTTAAAATGTTTTTACAAGTATTTCTCAAGATCTTGTAAACTGCATCATATTCAGAGAAAGTATCAAGTAAGTGGTAAGTTTTTCCTATATGACCAGAGTTTCCTTGGCATTTATTTTAATTATAAATATGTTTCACATTGAACTGATTGCTTTATTATTTGTTCACTATTGAGAAATAGTTGTAAAAACATTTTTAAAATTACTCAAAATTCAGCAGATACTTAAATGATGAAAAGAACACTCCATGTAAAGACCTAAGGAAGATTTTTTCCACACAGAACAGCAATCATAAAGACCTTTAGGTGGGAAAAGACTGGATATTTTGAGGAAAATCAAGGTCAATGTGGCTAGAATGAAATGTGTGAAAAATCTGATGGTGAGGATGTGATGTTGGAGAGAGGAGCAGGGATGACTTTGTGTAAGGTTTTGTGGGTGAGGGGAAGAGGTATCATTCTCAGTTTTTGGAGGATTTTAAGAATAAAAAATGATATGACCTGTTTTATATTTTGAAAAATACAACTCTGGTTACATGGAGGAGCACAGTGTGGTGAGAGTGACGGCTGTTACAGTGGTCCAACCATGGAATGATACAGGGTTGGACTAGGATTAGAAGAGCAGGTGGCAAGTCCGATTGACTTTGAAATATATTTTTATGGAAGCTCCAGGAGGGCTTACTGATGATGCAGAGTAAAAACTATAACTAAAGACTTTTAGGATTATTTTGAATGGGCAATAAGTAAAATTATAGAACCAATTAGCTAAGATGAGGAACATTAGGGTAGAAGTAGCTTTGGCTCTGAGGGAGAGAGAGTAGGGCCAGGCCTTCTTGATACTTAAGCAGAGATAGAGATACCAGCTGGACAGTTAGTTATACGAATTGAATTTAGTGGGGAGGTCATGGCTTCAGATTTGGGAGCTGTCCATTGATAGATGATATTTAAAGCCATGAATCTGGAGGAGAAGTTGAGAAGTCTGTGTACTGGTAATGAGAAACAATCCAACCTTCACAGGCAGAGCCAGTAAGGAGACTGAAAAAGGTCAGACAATGAGGTAGTGAGAGCACAGGAGTATACTTTGTTCTGGAAGTTGAACAATTGATGTCTTTGATGAAGGAAGCAATGGCAGCTACATTAAATATTCCTGAGAAGTCAGGGTTGAGAACTGATGCTTGGACATAACAAAACAGAACCTGGCATAACTTTGATAGAGAATTTTAAGATGATTGTGGGGGTGAAAATGTGAAGAAGGTTAAAATAAGAAAATAATGTAATAAAGAGGAGTTAATGAATATACATTACTTCCTACAATTTTGTTAAAACAAGGATAATGAGACAATGATAGGGAAACATTGGGTTAATGGCAAATACACACATGTGCATGCACACACATGTCTATATTGAACATTTTTTAGGAAAAAGAAAGAAACTGATATTACAGAACATAGAAAATATATATACAGAAGCAAAATCATTTAATGAACAAGAGATTATAGCATTCAGATCATAAGTGAAGAGTAACTGAAGAACCTTGGAAAAGAAGAACAATTCCCTCGCTGTCCTAAGGAAAATATTCTAGCAGAACCGATGGTAGAAAGTAAGGAGGTTTTCATATGATTGCTTGCATTTTCTCCAGGAAAATGAAGGGAGTTTAACAGTTAAAAGTGAAGATGAGGGAGCAAGGCTTTTTTTCTTTTTTTGGATTTGAAGAGATTATGTGATATTGTTGTCTCAGTGAATAAGAAAGTGTCGCCCCCCCCACCCCCGCATTTAAAAATTTCCAGGAGTCTTTGAAAATCCACTGAGTACATGCTAAAAATTTTAAAATGAGATGAGCATTTCCCCAACCTTGTCCAGTTAATCATGTACTGGCATAGAATGAGTAAGGTGACCAGTTAACCATGGTACGTTAAATTGGGCTGGAGTTTTGCTGAATAAGCACCAAAAGGGAACAAAAAAGAGGCAAAAAAATGTTAAAAGTACAAGAGAGGAAAAGTTAGGGTAATGGACAACCTAATGCGATATCTGCTGGGTGAGGAGAGAAGGGAGGGCATAAAGAAGCAAGAAAACAAAATGAAAATAGTGAAATTGGTTAGAAGTTCCAATAGGAGTTGAAGAATTTTTGAAGAGGAAGTACAATAAATGACAGGGACAGAGATGAAGTACTGTTCAGAGAAGATGATGCTTGACACAGAGGGGTGAAGTTAATAGTGACAAGGTTCAGAGTATGACTGTGAACCCGAGTAAAGGAAGTGAGGAAGGTAAGATGCCAGGCTCAAGTTCAGAAACAAGAAGCATCGGAACCCACAATTACCTGATTCCTACTGAATACTCTCTCTCACACCAATGTTCACTCCTAAATATTTTTTTGACCTATAAAACCAGGCCAACCAAATGATATTCTACACAAGTTACGTATGTGTATAGTGTAGGGTGGGGTGGGGAAAGGTAGAAGAACTGGCTTCACAGGTGAGACCAGTTCAGTTGCAGGGGTCCTGCATTTAGATGTGTTCTACATTTTCACTTTGCACTGCACCCCAAATATCAGCCAGCCAGTTCTGCAGAGGTTAGTGATTTAGAAGTGCTGTTTTTTCACTTGGCATAATTTACCATAAGCTTCACTTTTCTCTATTTAACATGCCATTAACATTTTATCAAAGTCCATAATGGAAGTATTAAGGACTCCATCTGTCAAACACTTAACTTTCAATGTAAATTTCCTTTTAAAACCGCTCACACTCAATAAAAATTAGGTGGAAAATGAGAAATTCACTGACTCCAAAAAGCAAAAAGGCAGTAAATTAAAATGGTGATATAATTTCAAAGTGTAGACCTAGAGTTTTAATTCATACTGGAATGGTGGATTAGAGAGATATTTACCTTTTATTTCTTAACATAAATACATTATATGTTTATAAAAAAAGATTTAGGAAATAAAGATAACTAAGAAGAAGAAACTGAAATTCTTAACAAAATGCAGTCACTTTTACTATTTCAGTGTATATCCTTTCATATTTTATGCAGGTATTTATATATGCATATAATATATACATAGCTCTGTGTTTATCAGATTTTATTTTAAATACCATTTGAAAACTTTATTTTTAAATTTAATAATATAACCTAGATAGACTTCACATCCCTATAATTAAATATTTTTCTAAACTATTTAAATATAATTTATTTCTTTTATATGGGTATATAATAACATATTACACACCTTCTCCAGGTTTCACTATTATAAACAATACCAATATGATATGAGCATTGTTTAGGTGTTTGTGCATTCCTATTAATATAATTTGTGGATACAAAATTGTGCCTGTTTTCAAGACTTGATTCTTATTTTCAAATTGTTCTTTTAGGACTGCTCTAATTTCTAGGATCACTGATTGGATATTAGGATCTCTTTATAATTTTTGCCAATTACAAACAAAACCTATTTACTCCCCTTGTCTTTCTTTGGTTCTTAATGAAGGTGAACAGGTTTTCATATTTATTGACTTTCCTTTTATGGCGAACGTCTTGTTAATGCCTTTTGGTCACTTTTTTCTCTAGATGCCCTTTGACTTCTATTGTTTTCTAAAATATCTAGATATATTATGCCTACACCAAGTTTCCCTTAACAGAGCCCTTTGTCAAGGTCCTTCCAGTGTATTTGCACAGTTCTGCAAGGTTGCTCTTTTTCCTGAGTGGGGGTGGTTTTAATATTCAACATTGTTTTTTAAAGCTAAATAAAATATGCACAGTAACTATTCTGATAATATCAATGTCACCTAAATGAGAATATCTTGCAACAAATCTTACAAATGTATGGCCAAAACACTAATAATAAAAATATTAAGAATAAAGTACTATATAAGCTCATGGTACATTTCTGTCTTTTCCTTTCATTTCTCTAAATTCAAGCAATGTGATTTGTATAGTGAACATTCTGGCTATTTGGTCTGCTGTCTGCTGTCTCATTTCTCTCTACTGAAAGCATTTTGCTAATATTCCATTGTGAATCCTGTGGGAAACTTCCAGTTTATAACACACAACTGTATAATTTTGCAAGACAACCAATGAGGGCTTAGAATGTAGAATGCAAAATTAGGACTTTGAATTAGTTTCTTACCCTCTCCAATGTAATTTCTTCAAATTCATATTCAATTTCTGTCCCATTGACCTGTAAATAGGAAAAAAAGAGACAGAGAGAGAAGTATTAAATAAAGGTTGAGGAAAAGAAGTAACATTTAAAAAAATTCTGGCTATTAACAAATCAGGTTTTTTGGGGATTTGTGATTACGCATTTTCATTCAAATAAAATATAATTCTACCTACTTTAAAATACACAAATGAGACACTACAAAAATAATCAAGGCTTATTGTATCTCTTAGAATTGTGTGATTTTTTTGCAGAGAGGAGGAACAGTACAAATTATGAATTTGAGTTCACAAAGAACAAATCATTTAGGGCTAATGATATAATTACAAATGAAATAATTTTGCATATCTTTAAAGTTTTAATAAGTGAACACTAAAATATGACCTTAAAAATCAGTGATAATGGCAGCACAATCACATCATTTTTTTGGTAATAAATTAGCATTAAAAATGTCTGTGTCTTGATTTGGACACTACTACCCTATGTATATATATAACTATATAACTGGTGGGATTCTACATCATGTATAGCCAGGAAAATGAAAAATTATACTCCATTATATATGATGTATCAAAGTGCATTCCACTGTCATGTATAACTAATTAAAACAAAAGATTTTTTAAAAAATGCCTGTTTGCTAATAAATGTCTTTTATTGGTCCAAGCTCAGGTAATTTATTTTCAATAGTCTTTGAATACATTTGTTGGGAATCCTTGGATTATGTAACCATGCCCATGTACTTCAGCAGCAATTAGAGCAAAGTAGAATGTTTTGAAATTCTTAATGAGAATTTGTTTTAACCATCCAACCAAATCTTGAATTGATTTGAATTTACAGGAAAAAATAAATACATTTAAAATACAGTCAGTCACCTTAGATTTCAACAGATATACATAAAGAATTATGAAGAGTAGCTTTAAGATAATCTAACAAACATTTTATCTATCACAGATTTCTTCGTAGCCAGGCACACCTCTGAGCAAGAAAATTTTCAAACTGGCTGTTTCCTTTTTCTAATTTGTCTCTTTGGCAACATCATTGGAATTTAGTAACCAAACAGAGAGAATAATAGTTAAGTATAAAAGTAAAATTTTTGGAGGTTCTAACTTCAGTTTAGTTTCCATCTTGGAAGAATGTAAACAAAGTACTTGCAGATTGAGAATTCAATGGAAGTAAGAAATGGACAACCAGAACTTTCACCTAAACCTGGCAAGAGAGAAGTGTTGAAAGGAAAAAGAGTGAATGAACGAATTTACTTATCTGACTTACAAACAGGTATTTGTTGATTCTCTTGGAAGTAGTAGCATCAAATGAAGGTGTGACTCTAGTTTTATAATCAGTACACATACAGAATGACAATGGCAATGTCCTAATGTGTGTCTGCTACTCACTCAGAGCATATTTTTGATTATTCAATTACATGAGTTAATTGGTTAATCACATTTTGCTGTGTTACTACATTATCAAACAGCCCTAAACTAAATTTGATTTTCTGGGCTTCAGCAACTTAATGACTCACAGAAAGGACTTGATGATGTCAGAAAGCTTCAGCAGCTTTATGGAAGTTTTTGTTCAGCATGTGTAAAAATAAGAAAAAAAAGACAACAACCCAAAAAACCTACAGCTCCCTGTATATGAGTGTATGCTTGCATCTGAATTTCTTGTTTGCTTTTTATAACCTCCTCTTTGATAGGAGGAGGGCAGTGAGGAAGGCTGAATTAATGTGATAGGCTTTCATTTTCTCAGTATGGCTCCATGAAGCTTTTCTTTGCTTCAGTGCTTCTCTAGAAGTCCTTCACATTATTAAAGTGCTTCAAACTGCGGAGAAAAAAACTTCAAAGACAGAAAAACAAGTCTCTAATAATAAATATCTAAAGATTCAGGGTGAAAGAAATTCTACTGGGAGGTGCATAAGAGAAGAATATTTTAGTGGCATACACTGTGTAGTATTGACATCTCTAGGATCAGAAATGCTGACTCTTAGATCCTAGAAGCTTAATACATGCAATATTCTAATTGGCATTCCAAAATTCTCTAGTCCGCTAGGTGAACTATCCCAGGCTTATATGTATTCCAAGGGTCTTTAGTTTTCAACCTAAGAAAATAGTGTCATTTGCTTACTTTTTTCATAAGACTAAATGGCGCCACTGAGCATGATCTTTTTTTTTCTTTCTTTCTTTTTTAAAATCAGAAATTTACATAGGGCAATGTTGTTTGATTCATTCTGTTATTTTTTCCTTCCCCCCACCCCTCCCACCCCTCTTTTCCCTCTATACAGTCCTTCCTTCTTCCATTCTTACCACCCTCCTTATCCCTAACCCTAAACCTAACCCTAACCCTAACGCTAACCCCTCCTACCCCCAATTATATGTCCTCATCCGCTTATCAGCGAGATCATTCGTCCTTTAGTTTTTTGAGATTGGCTTATCTCACTTAGCATGATATTCTCCAATTTCATCCATTTGCCTGCAAATGCCATAATTTTATCATTCTTTAAGGTGGAGTAATATTCCATTGTATATGTAAGCCACAGTTTCTTTATTCATTCATCAACTGAAGGGCATCTAGGTTGGTTCCACAATCTGGCTATGGTGAATTGAGCAGCTATGAACATTGATGTGGCTGCATCACTGTAGTATGCTGATTTTAAGTCCTTTGGGTATAGGCCAAGGAGTGGGATAGCTGGGTCAAATGGGTTCCATTCCAAGCTTTCTGAGGAATCTACATACTGCTTGCCAGAGTGGCTGCACTAGTTTGCAACCCCACCAGCAATGTATGAGTGTACCTTTTTCCCCACATCCTCGCCAACACCTATTGTTGCTTGTGTTCTTGATAATCGCCATTCTAATTGGGGTGAGATAAAATCTTAGGGTAGTTTTGATTTGCATTTCTCTTATTACTAGAGATGTTGAACATTTTCTCATATATCTGTTGATTGCTTGTATATCTTCTTCTGTGAAGTGTCTGTTCATTTCCTAAGCCCATTTGTTGATTGGATTATTTGTATTCTTGGTGTAGAGTTTTTTGAGTTCTTTATAGATTCTGGAAATTAGTGCTCTATCTGAAGTATGAGTGGCAAAGATATTCTCCCACTCTATAGGTTCCTTCTTCACAATGCTGATAGTTTCCTTTGCTGAGAGAAAGCTTTTTAGTTTGAATCTATCCCAGTTATTGATTCTTGCTTTTATTTCTTGTTCTATGGCAGTCCTGTTAACGAAGTCTGCTCCTAAGCCAACAAGTTGAAGGTTTGGACCTACTTTTTCTTCTATAAGATGCAGGGTCTCTGGTCTGATTCCAAGGTCCTTGATCCATTGTGAGTTGAGTTTTGTGCAGGGTGAGAGATAGGGGTTTAATTTCATTGTGTTGCATATGATTTTCCAGTTTTCCCAGCACCATTTGTTGAACAGGCTATCTTTTCTCCATTGCATATTTTTGGCCCCTTCGGCTAGTATGAGAAAATTGTATTTATTTGGGTTTGTGTTCATGTCCTCTATTCTGTACCATTGATCTGCCTGTCTATTTTGGTACCAATACCATGCCATTTTTGTTACTATTGCTTTGTAATAGAGTTGAAGATCTGGTATTGTGATACACCTTGTTTCGCTCTTTCTACTGAGGATTGCTTTAGCTATTCTGGGTTTCTTATTCTTCCAGATGAATTTCATAATTGCTTGCTCTATTTCTGCGAGGTACATCATTGGGATTTTAATTGGAATTGCACTGAATATGTATGATATTTTTAAGAAGTAGCATCCCATGTCTACAACAGGATTTAGTGAAATCATAGAAGAGTGAAAGATTATTAGCATGGGTGAATCAACATTCCAACATTAACTGGTGAACAATTAAAACATGAAATCACAAGAGCTAGTGTAGGAGTCCAGAGAAACATTTGCGAGGCTCTGGTGTCTATTCTTTCATCAGTAGGACAGCACGGTCTACATTCTGCCCAGGACTCCTAAGACAAGAAATTCTACAGTGTCTCTTAGCAGAGATTTTAATGGGAAGGATAAGATAGAAGAATTAAGAATACCTACTTTTTAATCAGAAATGTAGAAGTCTGGGCAGTGACATTCATGAACATTTGATGCCTTTTCAAACCAGTGGACCAGCAAAATATTCTTTCAGTAATTTTTCCATATTTATTTACAGAGAGGTTGTTTACTGAGTGATGAAGAACCAAGGAATGGATAGCTGCTATAATTAACTTCTTGCCATAATCTTGTGCACCCTCATTCAGGAAAATCAAAATTGTGCTGTGAATGGCTCCCAGTGTTGTCTGGGAGGGAGTATACAGACAATCCAGTTTTTTGTGAATTTGCCTTGATGGTCTCACTCTAATCCCAATAAGCTTTTCCAAATATGACTTCCAAATAATGAAGTTCTCTTCCTGAAAAGAGTACATATGTTTTCTTAAACAATAATACTTACTGTGATACTTAAGCCCCTTGGTAATGTTTTGTGTTCCTGCAGGCTGGGGTCTAAACAGCTGTGTGGTTGGGGTTCCTGTTATTCTAGCTGACCTTAATCATCACTTAGACTCTCCTCTACACTTTGATGAAAAGAAAAATGAGAACCCTGGAATTTTTGTAGACTTAGGGGATCAGTACAATAAATGGAATTTCTCAGTTTTCCCTGATGAGTTTCTCTTTAAATGCTTAATTTTTCTGAACCTGGTGGTTCTGTGATGACAGCTGGTTTGTTTCTATGGTGCACAGAAAATCAAGTGGATACCACATATTGTCCTGTACTATCCAGGACATTAGCCTTCCTGGCACCATATGGCAGCTGGGCAAAGAGAGTGACCCAAAGCTCACAGAAATGAAACTTGGTACTTAAAGTTCTGATTTCAAAAACTTTGAATATTTTACATATTTTTATCTCCAACCTTTTGTTAATTTTACTGTTTTCCCCCTTCATTTCTATAGTACACACATGCCTGGATGAGATGAATTTGATTCCAAGATGCAATTTCAACTCCTGAAAAGAGGTTTTTCATGAATAACATATGATATCATGTTTTAATGTTATTTAATGTCTAATGTTTTTAAATTAGAATATTAAATAATTTCTCTGAAATTTTTTTTTTGCTCTTCATCAACTTTGTAGTTTCATTAAAGCCATGATCATAATGAACTCCAGAATGAATAAATGTTTACACACTCCCCATGTCACATAACAAGTTCTGAAACTGGGATATCAAAGCATTGACACCTTTAGACTAAACACAGTTCTACCCAACAATTCATGAAATACCAACAATGGTAATAGATTCTGAGAAGATAAAGATTTTCAGGTATATCCATATTCTCAAGAAACACTGAACCTTTAAAGAGTCACCAATACACAAATATATTAAGATCTCATAGAAGTGTGATGGCCTATGTATAAAATAAGAGAGGTGGACTAGAGCCATAGCCCCTTTATTAACTCAAGCAAGGTCTGTGCAGATCTGTTTACTCTTTGTTGTATGGATTTCATTCCTTAGTCAGATAGACTATGATAGATGCCATACTAATCCTATCCCTACTGTAAGTAATTATTATATGGTAGATAAAAATTATCTCTGAATATCATTGTTTTACCATATTACACTACTAATGGACTCTGGAAATACGGTGATAGTTATGGAGACCAGAGTCTCAGGTTCTCATGGTCTCTTGCCACTTCCACAGCAAAACACAGTCATATACTTTGCTTCATAAATAATGGCAGCATATAGCACAGGGCCTATCATGTAGCTGCATGATGGCTATGATAATGAGTAAACAGATAAACCAATGAACCAATAAATAAAATTTGTTAGGTATGGAAATATGATATTCTCAAAGAAGACCCAGGTTGCTAATGGGGATGCAATTTCTATTGGGTCTAACTAAGCCTTTTGTCATTTCTAGTTTATTTATCCTTGCCTCTAAGACCAGCTATTTTTAGGAACCCTGACTCGCAGGATTACACTACCATCACACATCCCAGCAAATCTACACACACACACACACACACACACACACACACACACACACACACACACACACCTGATTGTCTTCCTCTTCCTTAGTACTTTGCCAATATTTATCCTTCTCGTCTATTGGAGGATGCCTTCCCACAAACGTATCAGGGTTTCACTGCTCCTTATATCTGAATTTTCTATACCTTCTCATAAGCTCTGTAGGTTTGAATGTAGGTTTCAGAAAAAAAAATACTCAGATTTGAATCTCCTTTCCAATATTTATGTTATATGTGAATGTAGGCAACTTCCTTAATATCTTAAAATCTTAGTTTCTTCATGTTTAAAATCATACTAATAATTGTACTTTCCTCATATGGTTATTGTGAGGATTAAATTAGATAATTTATGTAAACTACTTAGCACACGTTTTAAGTGATCAAGAAATTTAACCAAAATCCTGTGCAATTATTTTCTCAGACCCCACTTCATGAAATTCCTGGGAGGAATGAGATTGCACATGCTAATTGTCTGAACATAATAAGTTTTCAAAAGGGGAGCTATCATTATTAGTTCTGGATAACAAATCTGTCAAGGTTAGAAGATTATTTGCTCAAATAGTGAATTTTTGCTAAATTCACCTAATTATATGAAATATTAATAAGAAAACAAACTTTCTGTCAACTGCCAAATTCACTAAAAAGCTCTAACACAACCATCTGTTTCTTGATCTCATCTAAGATGCAACACTCTGTGGACAGAAATCACTGTAGCTTTTCTTCTCAAATCTGGTCACTGTGGCTTTCATCATAATATTATATCAACTGAATATTCTCCCAGTTTTATTTCTAGTCACTCTTGCATTTTCCTTTTAGTATTCTCTTGCTCAGAACTGACTTATGTATTTTTCTGCTACCGGTGCTCACTTCCCTGGATGCTCTCATGACATTCCCTACATCACCATCTTAAAGACAGCATAGTCTGCATCTTCTTTATTTTTGTATTCCTGTAGCTTCTGGCACCATACTTTGTTCATAGTCAGTTTCCAAAAAAATATTTAAAACCAAATAACCTGAGTTGTCCTTAACTCTTATAAACGTTTATATTACTATAAGAGCCCCTAACAGCTGCTGTCCTTTCTTATGAAATAGGACTCGAATGAATCCCTCTTTCAGGAAAATGTTTACCCATATTTACTGGTAATTACTTTTTAAAATGCTAAATAAATGAATGAAAACATTAACAATTATTGAGCCCCTACCTAATGATTAGCCTTATTGGTATAAAGGTAAGTGAGATACGATCCTGCCTTGCAAGAACTCAGTCTAGCAGAGAAAGAGGGACAAATGAATGGAAGCATGGAACAAAGCAATATGGGTGCTGAGGTAGGTGCCTGCAGACAGCCGAGGTGATACAGGGGAGGTAACAGGTGTTTCCACCTGGAACAAGTCAAAAAAGAAAAAAGGCTTCATGGAGGAGGTTGGGTGAGCTGAATGTGTTTGTGGACAGGCGTATTTTCTACTGAAAAATCTACTGAAAACCTTAATATTACCAGATGGTAGTTATCTAACCTATGAACTTCTCTGCTGTGTCCCTTCTCTTTAATCTATAAGGTTCCCAAACAGAGAGGAAACTAAATGGCAGTATCATGCCCTCTCCTTGGTTCCACTCATTAGCTTCTTCCTCATTTGTACACTTCAAAGATCTAAGGTTTCTGGAATAAAGGTGCCTTATTTTTCATCGAAGAGGAAAAAAGGGAAAGAGCATTTTTGCTCTACCTCAATTCAAAAGAAAGAACAAATAGAGAAATAGAGAAGGCTAATATTCACTTAATGTTCACTATCTCCATCTTTTAATCATATTTATACTTCAAGAAAAAAAAAAAAACTCGGCTGAATGTCAAAAAAACCAATCAAGTGCTGAAAAAGTACAAAACAATCCACCAGCATGGAAGCTCTTTTCAGGACAAAGGCATCATTAAACAAAGCTCTGCTGGGCAGACCTGGTGGTGCATGCCTGTAATCCCACTCAGGAGACTGAGGCAGGAAGATCCCAAGTTTGAGGTAAACCTGGGCAACTTAATGAGACCTGTCACAAAAGGCCTGGGATGTAGCTCAGTTGTAGAGTGTTTGTCTAGCATACACAATGCCCTGGGTTTGATGCTCAGCACCAGCTCCCCTAAAACAAGATGAAACCAAGACAGGTGTTTTGCATGCATACAATTAAACTGTCCATCACATTCTTTAACTAATGACCTTTCTCACTGCATAAAAACTTTCCCTCTGTCAAAGTTAAGAGGCATTATCAAAACTTAGACTCTGAAGTCAAAATACCTGAGTTTCATACCAGTTCTGTCACTCAGAAGCAGTTAGAATTTATCTTTCTCATGCAGTATATACATTTGTGTTTCAATAGTAACCATTTAAACAGTTATAAACAAAAGGTTTCCTGTTTAAGCTCTGTAGAGCATCTGCTCTATCTAAGGTATGCATCTAGTTACTGTATGAGTACAATTCAGTTGCAATGATACTGGTTTAAAAATAGGCAAAATTCTAAGAAGTTAATCCCAGTTCACATTTCTTACTTTTAATAAACACACAAAACTATAAAAACTATTATTGATATTCTTAGTTAAGATTCTAATTTTGGTAAGAATACTATTCCTATTATTCACATGAATGTGTTCTACCAGTAAACTATGATTTTTAAGTTAAAACTTCTAATCCTAATTAAACTTCTGAGCTCGGTGAACTGCTAAATTATAGCTTCCACTAAATAAAGAAAAAAAAAATCACTATTCTGTATTCTCTTCTACTTTGGAACAATTTTTCTTTTTCTTTCTTTTAATTTTTTCCGCCTTTGTTAAGTCTTTATAACACATGGAACTTAAGGCCTAAAAAAGAAAAAAGAAATTATTATGTTTTAAAATTTTAATTAGAAACCATAGGTTTCTTTTATTAATTATGTAGTTTTTCTCCCTGTAAAGTCATGACAAAAACTTCTCAGTATTTATATCAGGAGAAATTAATGAAAATGAACTTAGAGTTGTATGTATAAAAAGAAAGTCTTTATATATGCAAAGTTGTCTTGATTAAAGCTTTTTGTAATGAAGGGGAAAATCTAGTTACTTAATGTGCCCATTACTGGTTGGCCTCTGGTTTAGAAATGGTGCATTTCATCCCAGCTTTTCCTCTTGCTTTGGACTGTATGCAGAATGGAGGAATAAACAGGTGCATCCACTTGACTCCAGCCTGATGCAGTCTGTTTTGTTCTTTGGGTTTAAATATTTCATGAATTTGAACATGTTCTCTGAGAGCACTAAATGGTGTTAAGTACACAATTGACCAATGCTTTTAAAGACATCATGATAAAGGTTTTGTATCATCCAGTCCCCTTACTCACCTTACCACCCCACTATGAAATCACTTGATCAGATAAATGTCCTAATGAATCAATAGCTCAAAACACAGAGCCAAAAGAATAAAAACAAAACTGAGTGCTGAACTGTAAGATGAGACTTCACAAATGTGATGATGCAAACAGCCACAAGTATCTTCTCTTTCATTTGGCTATCTAAATACTATAGTATAAGGCAGAATATCAGTGTCCTCCTCTGCTTCCTTATCCCCGCTGTCTCCTTAATCACCTGCAATCTGGTTTGTGTTCCACTACCATACGAAAGCTAAGCCCAAAGAATCTGCCAAGACCTTTTCACCACTTAAATACAATCATCTTTTCCCAGTCTTCCTCTTCCTTGGTTTTCATGCAGATTGACCACTCTGGCATGACCACCACTTGACATTTCTTTTCTTTTTATTATGTGGTCTGAACTTGCTGGTCTCCTCTCTACTGCTCTATCCACTGCATTTGTGTGCAATTTCTTCACCTGCCAGAATGAGCATTCACAAACCTCTCCCACTTAATGTTTTATAATCTTTAAGTTTTCATCCCACCCACTGTTTTTTTTTTTTTTTTTCTGAATAATGCTCTCATATCACCCTAACCTCAATGCAGCAAAACCAGAACTGACCATCTAGCCTACTTGTAAGCACAATTTTCCTCAGTCTATTTTATATCTCTGTTAAGGAAATCCTCTTTTCCATATACATCCTTTATATTTGGAATCATTAGCTACCATCCTATTTCACACCCAAACTATCACTTCCTTTAAGACCATTGATAACAAACTTCTACAAATATTTTGGCCTATATGTATATATTTCTATTATCTGTTAAGGTTTATCTTCCTAAAAAGTAGTGTTTTCATTGTGCAATTCTGTTGCTCAAGAAGCTTCAAGTAATTTTTCTTTATCCCTAAACAAGAATTCCAGACAATCATCCCTCAGCTATCTCTGACCTACTTCAAGCAACATATTCCATTTCCTGTATTCAAACACATGCTCTAGGCAAATAATTGCGCTAAACTTAGATCAAATACCTCCTTCCGTTGGTATCTTTACTAATGTCATAGTCTCCTTGAAATGTATTTACTCAATCTATGCTTATTAAAATTCTAATTTAGAAATGTATTTTGCAAGTTTTTAATTTGTGCATAGTAATTATACAGAATGGTGGGTTTAACTATAGCATATTCATACATGGACATAACATAATGTGAATAATTTTACTCCCTATCACTTCCCCTTGCCCTCCCTGCCTCTCTCCTAGCCCCCTTCTCCCACCCTAATGGCCTCTCTTCTATTTTCATGAGAATCCCCCTTTTTTCCTATATCTTCTCTTTAACTTCCATATATGCAAGAAGATATTGAACACTCATTTTTCTGAGTCTTGCTTATTTCACTTAATATGATGCTCTCTAGTTCCATCCATTCGAAAATTGTCTTTGAAGTCCTAGAATTTCCCATGTACTTGGTTAGATCCTAGGATATGGTAGTAAGAAAAACAAGGTCTCTATCTTCATGGAGCTGAATTTTATTAGCGGGAAGAAAACTTCCATTTCTATCAGCCAAAGTTTGTCTCTTCCATAAAATCAAAAAGATTTTTCTTACAAATCCCTTGAGAATCATCAGTCTATTCTATATTCTCAGAAAAATATGCCAATAAAAATAATAGTGATTATTATGAAAACAGTGATTATTACAAATAGTTACTACTAACAGCGATTATTATTACTGCTTTAGTATCACTACTAATACTACTATTACTCTTACTACTACTACTGGGTTTTGACAAGTACATGTACTACATGTTGGATACTAACATAAATTAATATAATAATTACAATAATCCTGAGAGCTTGGCATTAATAAATGAATGCTAATTTCACTATGGAAGAAGCTTAGTGTCTTTGTTAAGCAGTTTCTCCAAGGTGGCACAGCTATAAGCAACACAAAACTAATACTATCTTGTTCATTCTTCTCCTCACTTAATAATGGAAAATAAATGCTCAAGTCAAATTTTTTGAAACAAAATTAACAACCCAGTGAATGTAGGGAGGGAGGAAGGAGTGGAAATACCCAGTGTTTGAATCTAATGTCTGATATGAAAGCACTGATCTTTCCTTATGTTCATATAGAAAAGCACCACTCTTACTGTGCTTGTGGTCTTCCTCATGGTCAACTTCTTGTATTGAGCTTTATCTTCCCTGATGTACTGTCTTCTTGCTCAGATGAGGCACTATTAAATTTTTGTTCCTCTTATGGCACCTATTATAATGATTTATTCCTCACAATAGCCACTTTATAAACAGCTATTGAAGAAGTAAATCAATTGGATCTTATGTTAAGGGATTCTTATTTGCTATAATCTTGAAAACTCCTTTATGTTTAAAAGCACTACTAACTATTGTCACTTTCTAAAGAAGTGAACTACCTTAATTTCTCTCTAATCATTTTACTTCAAATCTTGCTCATAATAAGCTGTCTCACTTTTCATCTGAATATAGGTCACACTTTCAGCAGCTTTCAAGATCAATACATCAGTCAACAAAAATGTATTTACTGAGTGACTACCCTACCTTCTTTACTAATTCACATAATCTCTTTTTATTTTATTTTAAAAGCACATCCCTACCTTCATAAGCTTAGAAAAGACCACAGAGTCACATTTTCCTGCTCATTCATCTAAAAATCTGTGATTCAGAAAAAAAAAAAAATGCTTTGGGCTGCTTGTTACAAAAAAGGTCACATCAATATTTATGGACCAATACTAAAGGAAAACATTCTGCTACTTTATTTTGTTTCATCTTTCTTTAACTACCCAAGGATAATGACAGGCTGATTAATGCCCTTTTGTCCTCCACCTACTGTCCTGCCTAGTTGATAAAATATAAGAATTGTAAGGTTTCAGGTTATTCATGTGTAACTTTTATAGATTATGTTAGCAACAGTATTTCTCATTTATACACCTCTTCCACAAAAATTAATGCATTTGTTCCTCATAACAAACTTATATGGGTAGATATTACTATTATCTCAATTTTATAGATGAGTAAACAGATCACAGAGGGTAAATGATTTGCTTAAAACTGCCTAGATAGTAAATTTGGGAACTTTGATATGAATCTAGGTCTCGTAGGCTCTGAATGTAGAGTTGTTTCTACTGAAGTATAATGTGTGTGTGTGTGTGTGTGTGTGTGTGTGTGTGTATCTATATATATATATAGGTTATCTTCTAAAAGTGAGATAATCTTTAAATCACATGAAATTATTGATCTGTTACTGTTTTTGACTTACAAAATGGAAATTCAATATGGTCCCACCTTATAGTAAAATAACAACTTAATGTGGTGGTTGAGAACTAGGAATCTGAAATCAGACTGCTTAGGTTTACCACTTGATTCTTCTACTCTCTACCTTTGAGTGAGTTACTTAAACTAAATGAACCTTGACATCATTATTTACAAAATGGGTAACAATCATACTTATTTCATTGAGTTGTTTAAGGATTTAATGGCATAAATTAAGCTCTAGAACTTAACATATAATGATCCTTCAAAAATATTAATTGAATACTTGGGGGGCTAGAGCTAGGGCTTTGGATTCAATCAGATGTAGCAGCTAATCCTAAATTGGATACTCACTAGCTTTGTGACTTCAGAGAAACCAGTCAACCTCAGCTCCTCCTCAAGAAGATAAAAATGGAGTTAATAACACTCTCATAGAGTTTTGGATAAATAATTTAGTGAATTAGCATAAATTAAAAGAATTAACTATGTGGAACAATAACCTTCCATGTTATAGGTACTGTTATTATACTATTTATTATCAATACAGAAAGATGAAGTTAGGCTCTCATAAAACCACACCCTAAAGAATAACTTCAAACTGAACAGAACTGTAAAAAATAACTATTTTTGGATTTTGGAAACTGACCAAAGGAATATAGCAAGTTAAAAAAAAATTCACTCAAGAGAAACTTCTGAGCCTCTGTTAACCACAGTGGGAGTCTGTGGTCTAGCCTGGGGTTTCTTCTATGCATCCTTCCCTCTCTGCACCTACCCCACCTCCACTACTAAATTCTGTGGGTGCAATAGGTGTACCAGGGCAGGAAAAGAAATGAAAATCAGCAGCTTCACTGCCTGAGGGGGCACACTTCATTTGCAGAAGAATGAGGAAAAACTCATGCTCAGTTATTGGAAACAATGGTAATTTCAATGGAAACAATCAGGGAAAGAGAAAATTAAAGTAGCCTAAGGTTATAAGACTGGTCAGTGTAATGAAAGACAGTCCAGACTAGTCATAAATTTAACAGGGAAATTTGAGGAATTAGAGAGTCATGCAGATCTTGAGAGTGCCTACATATCTTTGCTAAACTGGAAGGTTGAGTGTGTGTGCAAGGTCACACATCACGAGCCAGGAGAAGGTCCTAGCCATCAACACATCCCTGGCTCAATCAATGTGAAGCCTTGAACATGCACACAAGCAATATGAAAGACTTTCCAGGAAACAAAATTCTCTGGCAGAGTTGTAAACTTCTTTAATTTGAATATATGTTTTGATCCTCACATAAATCCATTGGTGAAATACAGAGGGCTTATTGATTCAAACAGTTTAAGTATAACTTCTAACAAAGCACTGGCTCCCACTGAGATGTAGCGGAAGACAGACTTCCAAAACTATTAAAGGAGGAAGAGAAAGAAGAGAAAGAAGGAAAGAAAGGGAATGGAGGAAGGGAGAGAGAAAAACATCAGATGAGAGATACAAGCAGCTACACACTACTGCAGGCAGGACAGACTATAGATCCAGCCCATTCATATGTTAAAACAACAACAGTAACAATCTGGGGTTGGAGGTAAGAGGAAAGGGTTAATAAGAATCCGTAGTTGCTCCTACATATCCTTATACCTCATATCTCTAATTCTCAAGGAAAAAATACATAAGGGATGCAAAGAAAGAAAAGTATACATTTAAAAGTAAGAGGTAAAGAGGAGCTATTTCTGAGGCATTCCAGTTGTTGAAATTAGCTGAAAAAAATTCAAAGTGGCTACAAATATGTGCAAAGAACTAAAGAAAACAGTTTTTTAATATTAAAGTTAAGGGTTGGGGATGTATCTCAGTGGTAGAGTGCTTGCCTAGCA
Source organism: Sciurus vulgaris (assembly GCF_902686455.1). Lineage (NCBI taxonomy): Eukaryota > Metazoa > Chordata > Mammalia > Rodentia > Sciuridae > Sciurus > Sciurus vulgaris. The sequence continues at coordinate 81,456,442 of NC_136472.1, forward strand.
TGTGTGAGGCACTGCATTAGATCCTCAGCACGGTACAAACATAAAATTAAAATATACTTAAATATCACAACAATGATCCCAAATGGAGAACATTAATAAGTAAGCAGAAGTTACAAAATAAAATCTCTTGAAAATTCTGGTGCTGTAAGCTATAATACTGGAGTTTGAGTCCCTGGTGCAGCATGTAAAGAACACAACTCTGTGTTAACAAGTAAAAAGCTAAACATACTGAAGAATCAACAACTCTTCATCATCAGGTAAGTAAAGTTACAAGGCCTATCACATCTTCCAAAACTAGAGAGACACAGAGAGGTAGATACAGATAATCATAAATGACTGCGGCAAAAACTATGAGCAAGCACCTCTATGGGAAGTAGAGCCAGAGAAGAAAACCTGAACCTTATTTGATGAATTACTAGAGGCTCAATGTGGACAACTCTGAGATTTAAAAACTTCAAGGGAATCCAAGCATAGGATTCCCACACTTTCATGAGTTTTACCACTGGAATTTCCACTAGGTCTTCACAGAGAATGTTGGAGAAAAATCCCCCAGTGCTTCTGTCATGGAAATGAGAAAAGGAAACATTTTGAAATAAGATGAAACATTCTGTTCTTCATATGACCTGTCCACAGGAGAAATTGTTACCAGAATCTAAACTGCTAGGTTTTTATCAGATCCTAAACTACCTGGAAGAAGGGAAAACCCAACGTCAGACCATATTAACCATCCTGTACTACCCAAATTTGGGGAGGCAACAATTAAGAAATACTGGAGAAATTCACTAGAGAAACATAAGCTCACCAAAAGGCTAAAACTTAATCACAGGAGAATAGCATAATTTTCTTCTCTAATATATTACCACCACATTACTAAAGATCTATTTAATGCAACTCTATCCAGTATATCATGCCTTCCTTTCAACAAAGAATTATAAAGTATACTAAAAGGTAAGAATAACACAAAAGACAGACACTACACAAGACTCAGAACCAGAGTCAGATATGGCAGGAAAGCTGAATTAAATAATATTCTAAGGGTTTAATAGGGAAAACTAGCAACAGGAAAGGAGAGAGGAATAATGTAAGCAAGATAGAAATTCTAGGAAAGAATAAAAAAAAGAATTCTAAAGAGTTGCAAAAACTATAAATGAGTCAAGAATGTTTTTGATAGGCCCATTAGTAGACTGCACACAATTGAGGAAAGAATATCTGAGTTTGGAGTTATAATAATGAAAAACTAAACAACTGAAAAGCAAGGAGAAAAGATTTGAGAAAAATACCAAGACAGAATACCCAAGAACTGTGGGACAATAAAAAGAAAAAGAAAAAGAAAAAAAAAAGTATAACATAAATATAATTGAATTCTTGAAGAAAAAGAAACAGAGAGAAACTGAAACAATATTTGAAACAATACTGAGAATTTCACCTAAATCGGTATCTGTCACCAAAACAAAAATCCAAGTATTCAAGAATCTTAGAGAACACCATGCAGCACAAATGCCAAAACAGACAACAAAACTCACAAAAACATGATATGTAGGTATATCATATTTAAACTTCAGAAAAATTTTCTAAAACTGTGAAAGAGTTTCAATGGCTAGAGTCAGCTGGTATGGAGGAAACTTACCTACTAAAGGAGCAAAAATAAGACTAAAAAATGGACTTTTCAGAAACCATGCAAATGAGAGGTTGTAATAGCATATTTACTGTATTCAGATAAAAAACACCAATCTAGAAGATTATAAAATTTTCCTAAAAAATGAAAGAGAGAAAGAAAAATAATTGAGGAATTTTTATAGCAAAATTAAACTTTTGGGGACTAGGAAAATTACATATGTTTGAACAGATCTGCTAGAGAAAAGAAGATCATTGATAAAGGAAGAGAAAATAAATTTTAAAACATTTTTAATCTTAATTTAATAAAGTGTTTAATAATAGAAAAAATGTATATGATTATGTGTGTGTATGTATGTTTGTGTGCACTTATGCATAAGTGAAATGAATGACAGTTAATAATACTAGTGACTGGAGGGAGAAATTGGAAATATTTGGTTATTATATATTTCCACTACTTGTAAAGTAGTACAGTGTTAATTGAAAGTTGATTTGAATTAACTGTAAATGCACAGTGCAAATTCTATGGCAACCACTGGAAAATTGAAAGAAGTATAATTGCTATGTTAAAAAAGAAGAGAAAATTGAATTGAATAAAATTTTAAAATTATTAAAAAAGCAGAAAAAGTGTGGGAGATCAAAATAGGAACAAAGGACAAAAATAATAATTAAATGATAATGACAAGTATGGTCACTATTAATTGAACTATATCAAAAATTTTGAATGTCAATAGTATTATCGGTTAAAAGATATGTTCAGAATGAATTAAAAAATAAAACACAACTATATATTTTCTCTAAGAAAAAAACTTTAAAAAATATAAAATCACATGTAAGTAAAAGTTAATGAATAAAGAAAGATGCACCACGTTAACAATAATCAAAAGAAAACAGTAGTACCTATGTTGATTTCAGACAAAGCAGATACCAGAGCATGGAAAATTGCCATAGGTAAAGATTGGCATTACATAAAATGATGGGGGGGGGGTCAATATTCCAAAAGGAAACGTGTGTGTGGGCTTAAATAGAGAATGGTAAAATACATGAGACAAGAACTGATAGAACTACAAAAATAAATAAATGAACTGCAAAGAGGAAATAATGAATCCACTACTACAGTGAGAACCTCTAGAAAAAGTGGACAGATCCAGCAGTCATAAAATCAGTATGGACATAGCTGAATTCAAGAGCCAGCAATCAACTGTCTACAATGGATATCTATAGACTACTTCATTCAACACATTCTTCTCAAACTCACCTGGAACATTCACCTTGTTCCATATTCCTGTTCCTGTTATTACAGGAACATTCTGGGCCATAGTGTACACCTAAACAAGCTAACAGAACAGAAACCATACTATGTCTGCTGTTGAACTATAATTGGAAGACAGAAATCAATGACAGAAGGATAGATGAAAAGTTCAACATACTTAAGGACTCAACAACATGCTTTCAGTGACATATGGATCAAAGGAAAAATTTTAAAGTATTTTGAATTAGATGCCATTGAAAAAACAACCTAATCGAAATTTGTGGAAGATGGTGAAAGCACTGTTTAGAAGGAAATTCACAAATGAATGGATGTAATATAATAAAGAGAGTTCCAAAATTAATAACTTAAGCTTCCACCTTGGGAAACATGCAAAAGAAGCATAAATTAAATCCAAAATCAGAAGAAAAAAATAATAAAAATTAGAGAAGAAGGCACTGAAATTGTAAACAGGAAACCAATAGAGAAAAGTCAACAAAACCTAATGGTAATTCTTTGAAAAACAAATCAATAAAATTTAAAGTCTCTAATCAGGCCAAAGGACAAAATGAAACAAGTTATCAATATCAGAATGAAAGAGGAGACATTACTACAGTTCTCATGGGCACTAAAAGGATAATAAAAGAATATCATTAATAATTCTATGCCCCCTATTTTGATAACCTAGATAAAATGGACTATGTCCTTGAAAGATATAATTTGCCAAAGCTCAAACAAAAAGAAATGGGAAATCTGACTAGGCATATGTATATTTAAAAAATTGAGTCAATTATTAATAACCCTTCAAAAACATAAGGCATTCAGGTCTAGTGAATTTTAGCATGCATTTAAAGAAGAAATTATATTAATTCTCTAAAATCTTTTCCAGAATAGAGGCAGACTTGATACTTGCTATTTCATTCATTGAATTAGGGTATTACCCTAATACCACAAAAAGATGAAAAGTTATGAGAAAAGACAACTACAGAGCAGCATCTCTCATAGGTATGGATACAAAAAAATCCCCAATAAAATATTAGCAGATTGCATCCAACAATATATAAAAGGAATAATAGACTACAATCAGACTATTTATCTCAGGTTAGTTCAACCATTGAAAATTATTTAATGTAATTCATCACATTAATATGTTAAAAAATCACATGATCATACATCATGAATGTAGAAAATACATTTGACAAAATACTCATTCATGATTAAGATTCTTGGAAAACAAGAAACAGGGACATTTCCTCAACTTAGTAAAGGTCAGCTACAAAAATCCTACAGCTAACATCATACTTAATGGTGAGAAACTAGAAGCTTTCTTTCAAGATCCAGAAGCCAAGGTTGTCTCCTCTCAGTGCTGCTTTTCAACATTATACTGGAAGTCCTAGCAAAGAAAAGGCATTAAAAGGAATACTGATTGGAATATATGAAAAAACTGTCTCGTGTACAGACCATATGCTGGTTTATAGAGAATCCAAAATAATTGACCAAAAAAAAAAAAAAAATAGAAACTTCTGGAGCTAATAAATGATTACAGTAAAGCTGTAGGACACAAAGTCAATATACAAAAGTCAGCTGATTTCCTGTAGTAATAGCAGAGAACAAGTAGAAATGGAATTTAAAATTAAAAACATATTACCATTTACATTAAATTTTTGAAACTTAAAGCCCATTATATTTACATTAGTATTCCCACCATTAATATAGGTGGATATAAAACTAATAAAAAATATAAGCTCTGTATGAGGAAAATCACAAACTGATGAAATATATACTGTGGATAAGAATAAACTGATTCTAAATCTTATATGAGGAAGTAAAAGATTCATAATGGTCATCTCAGTATTGTGGGAGAAGAATGAAGTTAGAAGACTGACACTCTTTGACTTGAACTTTTACAATAAAGAATGGGGTATTGATGAATAAATAGATGAACAGATCTATGGAACAGAATGAAGTGTTCAGAAACAGATTCATAATCCATTGATCTTTGACAAAGAAGCAAAGAGAATACAATGAAGCAAAGTCTTTTCAACAAATGGTGTAGGAATAATTGAATATCCACATGCAGAATTGATTAACAAATGACTAATTTGTTAATTAATGATTATTATTATTTGATTTATTAATGATTATGCCCCTCACAAAAAATAACTCAAACCCTGTTTCGAATTTTAAAAATTAACATAAAAAGGACTGAGAATGTAGCTTAGTGGTAAAGTACCCCGACTTCAATTCCTAGCGTGCGTGAGCATGTCCACACACACACACACACACACACACACACACACACACACCCCTCAAAATGGATAGTAAATCCAGTAAATAAAAAATATAAAATTCCCAGAAGATAAAAGGAGACGATCTTGATGACCTTGAGACTGAAAATGTTTTTTTAAATATAATACCAAAGGCATAATGCATGAAATAAATGACTGGCAGGTTGTTTGAAATTAAAAACATCTGTGAAAGACTGTCAAGAACATGAGAAGACAAGCCACAGACAGGGAGGAAAATATTTTCAAGAGACACATCTGATAAAGAATTCATCTATTTTTCCAAAACATACAAAGAACTCTTAAAACTCAACAATAGGAAAATGAATAACTCAATTTTTAAAGTTTTGCAAAAGACCTGAATGGACCTTTCATTGAAGAAGATATATAGATGACAAATAAGCATATGAAAAGATGTTCAAAATAACCTATTAGGCTATTCCAAATTACAACAATGAGAAGATATCAGACCGTATTTATGACAAGAGCAAATCCAAAACACTGGTAACACTAAAGGCCAGTGAGGATATGGGCATTGGCAATGAATGAGAGGTCAATAAGACCTCTCATTTATTGCAGATGGGACAGCCACTTTGGAAGATGCTTGATTGCTCCTTACAAAACTAACATCATTTTACTGTATGTTCCAGAAATCATGTTCCTTGGTATTTACCCACAGGAATTGAAAACTTATTTCCACTAAAAACGTGCCTACTCAATTATCAAGAATATAAGCATACACACTAAAAATGTTGGTGAGGATGTGGGGAAAAGGGTACACTTATACATTGCTGGTGGAACTGCAAATTGGTGCAAGCACTCTGGAAAGTAGTATAGAGATTCCTCAAAAAATAGAAATGGAACTACTGTTTAACCCAGTTGTACCACTCCTATGTATATATCCAAGAGAATTAAAGTCAGCATCCTAAGTGACACATCACTGTTTATTTCAGCTCAATTCACAGAAGCTAAACTATGAGAACAACATAGGTACCCTTCAAAAGATGAAGGGATAAAGAAAATGTGGTATGTATACACATTAGAATATTACTCAGCCATAAAGAAGAATGATTTTATGACATTTGTCAGTAAATGGAGGGATCTGGGGACTATCATACTAAGTGAAATAAGCCAATCCCCCCCAAAACAAAGGTTAAATGTGCTCTCTGATATGTGGATACTAATATACAACAAGCATGGGGATGAAGGAGAATAGAAGTTGAACTGATTAGACAAAGGAGAATGAAAGAAAGGTGGGGGGAATAGGAATAGAAAAGAGAGTAGAATGAATCTAACATGACTTTCATATATACACATATATATACATATATATACATATATGAATACACTACAGTGAATCTCCACATCAAGTGTATCTACAAGACTGGAATCCAAATTAAAATAAGACATATTTCTGTTGGTATAAATATGTCAAAATGTACTCTACTGTCACATATAACTAAAAGAATAGATTAAAAAAATCCCTTCCCACTGGTGTTTATAACAACTTTATTCAAAATTTCCAAAATTTGAAAGCAAATGAGACGTCCTTCAGTAGTGAATGGATAAACTGTGGAACATCAAACAAGGGAGCATTAATACCAAAAAGAAATGAGCAATCAAGACATGAAGGGAACTTGAAAGCACACTACTAAGAAGTCAATCTTACACAGGTCACATACTGTGATTCAAAGTATATGAGATTCTGGGAAATGCAAAACTATGGAGATAATAACAAGATTAATGCTTGCAAGGTGTTAGGAGGGAGAAAGGGGTGACTAGAAAAACACAAAGGACTTTTATGGCAGTGGAATTATTCTGTATGATGCTACAGTGGTGGACGCATGTTGTTATACATTTGTCAAAACTCACAGAATGTGTAACACCAAAACCTAATGTACACTGTGGACTCTGGCTAACGATATGTCTATATAGGTTCACCAGTTTTAACAAATGTGCAAGTCTATCATGGGATGTCATTAGTGGGAGGTGCATTTGTACAGGGACAAGGGTTATATAGGAACCTTCTCTACATTCCATTAGTTTTTCTATGATATAAAACTGCTTTAAAAATAAGGTTTAATAATTTTAAAAAATCACTAGATGGGCTCAACAATAGATTTCAGCTGACCAAAGGAAAAATATCAGAAAACTTGGAAATACACCAATGAAAATTTTTCTAAGTCAGGTTTGTTAAAAACAAATTCTCTCAGTCTTTATTTAAGATCATGATCATTTCCTTTTCAGTTTTTTTCTTTTTTTTATTGTAAACAAATGGGATACATGTTGTTTCTCTGTTTGTACATGATGTAAAGGCATACCATTTGTGTAATCATAAATTTACATAGGGTAATGTTGTTTGATTCATTCTCCTTTTCAGTTTTAAATGATTTTTTTTTTTGGATTATTCTAAAGGATTATTTTCTTTCAGCACTTCAAATATATAATTCTGAATCCCTGTGGCTACTATCACTTATGATAATAAATTAGAAGTTAATCTTAGATAATTAACCTCTTTGTGGTAAGTCATATTATATCTCTTCTTGTTTTAAAAATTTCTTCTTTCAAACATTTGACTATTATATATGCTGGCATATCACTTTGTATTTATTGTAGTTGGAGTTTGTTGAGCTTCTTGAATGTGTAAGTGAATGTTTTCATCAGCTTCTGGAAATTTCCAGGCATTCCTTTTTCAAATAATTTTTCTGCCTCTTTCTCTTATTTTTCTGTACTTCCATTATGTATATATTGATATGTCTGATGGGACCCAGAGGTTTCTGAAGATCTCTTTGGGTTTTGTTAAAAATGAATGTAAGTAGTAATCTGAAAAGAGCCGGAGTGGCTACACTAAGAGCCAGCAAAAAAATCTATGGGGAAAACTGTGACTAGAGAATAAAAAGAGCATTTATAATAAAAGGGCCAATTCATCAGGCAGATAAAATAATTATAATTAATAATATAAATTACATATTCAATAAATATTTGTGAAACCGAACTTTGTCAGACTCAAATTTCTGAGGTTGGGAGAAATCTAAGGGGTTCTTAGATGAGCTGTACAGACCTTACAGAGTGCTGCAGATGTTAGGTAAATGAGTAAATGAGCTGTCTAAGAATACTGTTCTTATCTAAAATGCCCACCAGAGTTAAAGGCTCCAAATATAATCAAAATGATAGAGAGTGGCTTTTCAAACAGTATATTTATATAACCAATTTGCCAAAAACATCAGCTTCGCTAAAGTACCAGTGTTATTCTGAACACTGCATTAAGACTGGAAAATTATTTTCACAGCAGAAATAAATAAGCTTAAGTAAGTGAATGGTGTCTAAACAATTACTAGTAGCAAAGCTGTAAGTATGAATAGTAATAATTGAGAAATGTCTTTCTGAAAAGATTTAAATACCACTCAGTCATCTATTTCAACTTGCCTTCAACCTTGTAACTAGGTAGAAGCATGGTAAGTGCTAAGGGTACTCACTAAGTTCATTTGACTCGGATGTCTAAAGATTTTGCAAAAGATATCCTTTGTTTTATACATAGAAGTGTATATGTGTGTGCGCCTATACACATGCATACATACACATATAAAATGAACACCTATTTCTAAATACAAAAATAAGTTAAATATATATTTATACAATTCTACATGAAATATTATTTACTAATACAAATTAAAGTGAAATGTTCCCATTTGAAAGTGATGAATGGATAACATTTTTACATTACAAATTGGTAAGAACAGACCTGTGTATGCTTATTACTTTTGTTATCATTATAATATTTTTACAGACATCTAGGCCTAAAAGAAAAAAACAGATAAAATGTGTTTCCCATTTTCAAAGCATGTGAAAGGCCTTTTGAGGATGGCTTGTCAATTTTCTTTGGAAACAAGGGGCTTATAAAGATTCAGAGGCAGTTGTACTTCTGTGGATTTTCTTCCCTGTCATCAGAAGGATTGAAAGAAACATTCCTCTAGTTCTAGCTGTGAATCAAACTTTACCAAGAACTATTTAACCCAATTGTTGTTTTGGAATTTGAGCATCTTAAAACCAAAAGAGAAAATACATTTTAAACCCACAAGAACCCATTTTTCCATGTGTAGTTTTAAGAGAATTTCCCCCTCGATGTTGTTAAGTATTCCTGGTATTGTCATCAGCAGAATCCATTCCTGTAGGCATTATTCCAGGAAATAAGAATGGTGACTGCTTTACTCTTCTTGTCTGTTAGAGTTAATAAAGGGCATTGGGATGGAGGGTTCACAGCAAAGGTCTTAAGACTACTTAAAACTATTAATCAATAGAAGTGAAATATTCCTGATGTATCTGATTGCTTTAAAAACAGGACTGAAAAGCAGAAGTGCTCAACCTAAGAGAAACTGCCTTGGCAACGTGGCATGTATTCTTGAGAAGGGACTGTTAGACTCTAAAATGTAACCACTGCTGCCTGAAATCTTTGCAAGAATGCCCACAGCATTCAGCTTTTCCCAATATCAAATAGGTTACAATTACTGCTGCTGGTTTCCAGTCAACATTCAAATTCATTTTAAATATAGATTTCTATAAACTTGCCTATCCAAATATGCAAAGTGTTTTATGAGAACAACCGTTTGGACCAAAGCTTTAGTTACCAGGGAAGGAAAAGGATTTAGTGATCTTCAGGGAGGCACTTAGATTTAAAAATAAAACACAGTTATATGCTTTATATGAATATATTTATACAGAAGCACAGTGAAAAGTATTTGAATAATTAATGTTTATCCATCTAAAATCTGAATTTTAAAAAACGAACACTTTAGAATTTATTTTCAACTCCTCAACTGTAGATACATTTTAAATAATCATTCATTTTCCTTTTCATAATATCATATCAAGGTGTTTTCAAGTACATTATTTTGCTAGGAGATAAAAATGGTTAGTTCCATTTTAAATGTGAAGAAAGTGAGAGTTATAGAAATTAAGTATCTTGACCGAGTTCAGTTAATAAGTTTATGGAGCTGGGTTGTACGCTCATGTTTCTTGACTCTTGCTTCTGGACCCTATTTGAAAACTTATGAAATTCAGTAAATTTTCACAAGCTTTGCAAGAAACTGTTTTCACACTAAGTTAAATTGGAATAAAAACTCAGAACTCATTCCTTATAAAAATGACTTTAGAATTGGAACTTCAAAGCCACAGTTCTCCCTAAATATTCTCTTTTGCTCTTCTTACTTCTCTAGCAGGGAAGTTTTGACAATGACTTATTTACTCTTTTGCCAAAGAATACCCTTTAAGGAGAAACAGACTAAGCCAAAATTCCTGGACCCTGATATTATTAAACAAGGGGCATCTTGCACCAAGGCTTATGTGTGCCTGCAATAAATCATTTGTGGCATCTTTCTTGAAAGACTTTTCAAGTGTCACTGAGTTATCTGTTCTACTAACTTCAAAGTTGAACCAAGACTAGTAAACTGTGCAACAAAGCCCTTTAATAAAATTCGCCCAATTGTTTATTCATTCAAAAGGTCTTGAGTGTCTACCATGTTCTGAAAACTTTGAATACTGCAGGGTGAAAGATGGACAGTGTTAAGTTTAAACGAATGAATGATCAATATCAGGCCATTAAGATAAATGGCTCAACATACATAAAGACACAAATAAAAGGATATACCAAATAAATATCTGATGTATTCCCTGGACTACAAGGAGTTCATCATGGCAAGAAAAGTTTGTAAAGGTTTAATTTTATAATTTCCAAATTGAATCTGATTTAATATACCTTATGTCTACATAGTTGGATTTAGAACTAGAATTTAACTTGAACCATGTATTGCTGGGTCTCTCTTGTCCTCAGAATTGTTAATGATTATGTAATGTGTTGATAAGGTAAATCAAAGAAACAATTCTTATAAGTTTTCTTTATTCTATAAATCATGTAGGGCACATAACCTTGCTGAAGTAATTCAAAGTTCTACAATTTTCAGACATTTTAATGTTTTTCAAATATTTTCTTTCAGAAAAGAAAATTTGCTAGTATATGAATTCACCAGAAATAGCAACTACCTGAGCTTTTTCTGGAGGCCCATAGGGACCCCCTGTCGGGAGATTCATGATAATCTGCAACACTCTAGTGCCAAAACAGCAACTGACCAATATTTCTTGCCACTCAAAATCATTGTCTTCCTCTTTCCTTGCTCCCTTGTCAATTAATAATTTTCTTTTGAGAGGTAAGACAAAGAGGAGCTAACTATTCTACAAAAACTAGTTGTATACACTGCTTTCTTGCTACAAAGAGAAAAATACTGACCAATTATTACTGTACATATTATAATAAGCATATGCTCACTAATTATGTACAGTCTTTGATATAATTTTAAGGAAAAGACAAAGAACATCAAACCAAAAAGAGATATAAAATGAAAATTTGCTCATTTAGATTGCAATCTGCTTAGTGGTCTAAGAATCAGAAGACCTGAATTCTGATCTTAAGTTTATTACCAACCAAACGTGCCATTTGGAGAAAGTCAGATTTTCTATTTGGATCTCCATTTCTGAGTCTACAATCTGAATCTATAATCTCAGTTATGATTTCTAAAGATCTTTTTAACATCCAAACATTCATGAATATGTTTTAAGACTCTTCACACTAAAAGAAAACTTTTGCACATGTGAGAATTATTCAAATGAAGTATCTTAGTCTTCCCTTTCTAGATCTGCTGTATCTGATTTCAGCTGGCAACAAAAAGGGAAAAATAATTTAAGAATAGTTGATATATATATATATATATATATGTATGTCTACATATATATAAAATTTTCTATTCCTTTTTTAGTGGTGCATTATAGTTGTACATAATGGTGAGATTTATTATTATATATTTACACATACACAAAATATAACAATATAATTTGACCAATATCATTCTATAGTATTTCCCCTTTCATTTATCTTCTTCTTTCATTGGTCCCTTTCCTCTACTCTACCGACTTTCCTTCAATTTTCATGAGATGCTCCCCCTTTCCTTTTTCCTCTCTAGCTTCCATACATGAGAGAAAATATATAACCCTTGACTTTCTGAGCTTGGCTTATTTTATTTAACATAATATTACCAAGTTCCATCTATTTTTCTGCAAGTAATTTTATTCTCCTTTATGGCTGACTAAAACTCCATGTTGTATATATGCTACATTTTCTTTATCTATCCATCTCCTGACAAAAACCTGGTTCCATAGTTTTGGTTACTATGAATTCTGCTGCTATGAACATGGGTATACATGTATTGCTATAGCATACTGACTTTAACTCTTTAGGCTAAACATCCACTACTGGTATAGCTGGGTCATATGGTGGTTCCATTTTTTGACTTTTACAAAATCTCTGTATGGATTTCTATAATGGTTGTACTAATTTATAATCCCACTAACAGTACAAGAGTGTTCCTTTTACTCCATAGCCTTCCAGCATTTATCGTTGTTTGTATTTTTGATGATAGCCATTCTGACTGTTGTGAGATTAAATCTCAGTGTAGTTTTGATTAACATTTCCCTAACTGCTAATGATGTTGAATATTTTTTTCATATTTTATATGTAATTTGGGAAGTGTATATTTAGTTAATTCATCCATTTATTAATTTGGTTAATTGGGGTTTTATGGTGTGAAGTTTTTTTAAGTTCTTTATATATTCTGGGTAGTAAACTCCTATCAGAAGAGTAGCTAGCAAATATTTTCTCCCATTCTGTATGTTCTTCTTCACATTCTAAATTGTTTCCTTTTATAAAATCAACATACAGAAACCGATCGCTTTCCTATATACCAATAATAAATTTGCTGAGAAAGAAATCAGGAAAACAATCCCATTCACAATAGCTTCGAAAAAGGAAAAAGAATCTTGGAATAAATCTAACCAAGGAGGTGAAAGACCGCAACAGAGAACACTACAGAACATTGAAGAAGAAACTGAAGAAGGCACAAGGACATGGAAAGACCTCCCATGTTCATGGATGGGCAGAATTAATATTGTTAAAACATCCATACTACCAAAAGCAATATACAGATTCAATGCAATTCCCAATAAAATTCTAAACACATGCTTTACAGAACTAGAAAAAAAAACAGTACTAAAGTTAATTTGGAAAGATTAAAGACCCAGAATGGCCAAAGCAATTCTAAGCCAAAAAATGTTGGAGGCATCACAGTTCCTTAATAGAGAGCAAGATATTGGCTTAAAAACAGACTCATAGACAAATATTGAAGAATGGAAGACACAGAGATAAACCTACACAGATACAGTCATCTGATCCTTGACAAAGATGCCAAAAACATTTATTGGAGAAAAGAAAATTTTTTTAACAAATGGTACAGGGAATCCTGGTTATCTGTATGTAGAAGAATGAGATTAGACTTTATCTCTCATCCTTCACAAAGTCAACTCAAAATGGATCAAAGGCATGGAATTAGACCAGAAATTACACAACTGATAAAAGAAAATGTAGGCTCAACACTCCAACACAGAGGTGCAGGCAATGATTTTCTCCATAGGACCCTTAGAGTTCAGGAAATAATACCAAGAGTTAATAAATGGGATGGCATCAAATACATTCAATTTCTTAAGGAAATTTTGTTCAAAATTCCTAAAGTCCCATGTAAATGGGAACTAGGCACACCTACTTTATAAACAAACTATTACAAATATCCTAAGTGAGAACTTGCTGGCATACATTATCACACCATTCATGATACATTATCGAAGAAATTTAATTGGAAGAAACAGTTTACATTAAGTAATTGTTTCAGGGATCTTAGAACAGATGGCTATTACTAGTTAATAAATAATCATTGACAAAGGAATACAGTCTGTTACTTGAGTCCACAAAGTGGGTGGAACTAGTGGTAATGATGAGAAAAGGACTGTGGAACTTAGTTCAGATGAACATTCTGGCAGCCAACCCAAGAACAAGCTGTCTTTGTGCATTGTACCTTCTGTCAAAATTTGCAACTAAAAGTTAAAAGAGAAAAAAAAAAAAAAAAACTGGACACAAAGTAGCATCTTGGTATTTCCCTGGCTACCACTATAAGTTAGCCCCATTTCTATTATGGAAGTGGTTCATTCTAATCATACTATACAGATTTTCGAAACATAAACCTAGATTTAAAAGGACACATAAGGGTTAGGGTTGTCTAATATGTGCATTAAGATAATATTGCTGCACAGGTGACAAGCAGGAAGATGGGGTCATGTATCTCCCACTCCCAGGTACAAAAAAGAGGATGCATTATAAGGAGGAAATGTTCAAGTTAGAAGAGTGAATGAGGATTAAAAATATGACATTATCCTTCTAGATAACTCTTAAAATCTGGCCTTTGTACAATGTAAGATAATTTAGTGGCTTGTTAAGCAAGAACAACTTATAAAACACTTTCTGAATAAAGTTAATAATTCTAATATATGTCTTGTTAGAAAATTACATATACATAAATAAAATACAGGCATTCTCTCTAAAGAGGAATTTTGGTTTTAATCAGAAAAAATTGGGAAAGATAATTTTAAATCAAATATGTCTTATGAATGAAACGATGCTGACATCCCAGAGGACCCCCAGGTAAGCAATCCTAATCATGAGAGATGTAATACACATTGCTATTTAGATCATGTTCACTCTTTGGAAAAATATTCATCAAAATGTTTTCTTGCAAATAAAAATAATCCATGAATTTTTAATTCACTGACAAGTGATTTTAATATCTGCTTATTTGGCTGACAGTGCATGAAGGTGATTGGTTAGTTAATAAGAATTTACTGAACACTTAAGTTGTAGGACGGTGGGTAGTAGAATATTTGTATGATAGTATAATTAATCGATTACACAATCAAGTCATCTCTGGAGAATAGTAAATTAGGGCAACATCTTTGTCCTTTAACTTTGGCAGGAGATTGGGAAGAGGAACTTTCACTACAATCATAGACTTAACTAGTGACTCAGGGAGACCAATTCCAGGATAAAACAACCCAGTCCATCACCTGGTGTTAGAATGGACTTGAGATTCAAAGATATTAAACTAGCATATAAGCAATCCAGAAAGTAGATGCCTGGGGAAGCAAGTGTATGGTGTTGATTAATACAGGGTCTCTGAACAAGATGGTGAGGGTAAAATGAGTCCATATGTGAAAAGAGTGCTTAGAACAATGACTGGCACACAACATGTAATGAATATATGTTCATTATTAGTGAGTCATCCATCCTTAGAACAAAGTGAATACAACTAATTCTGTTTTACATGAAATATTTTTAGATGTTTTTCCCTTTTAAATTAAAACCACATGTTTGATTCTATAGGAATTTACCTGAGAGGGAAACATCATAGCTTGTTCTGCATTTTACACTACAGGAAACAACTCCTAGTCCTTTACACATCAAATTAAACTATCCTGACCAATTCAGCTAAAATTACTGTCAGAAAAATAGAAGTGTAGGTTTCACTATCCTCCTTTGTTTCACTGTGCCCCCTGGATCCTGTAACACTTTTGGATTTTCTATAATAGCATTTACTCAGTTTCTCTGCCTTTGGGGAGTGGGCTGTTGCTGTTTATTCTCTTCATCAATATGAGAATCCTATATTATTCATCATGTACCTTAGATGAGTGCGGACATAGAAAGCATACTCAGAAAAAAACTGTTGAGTGGGTTAATGACCAAAGGACCACTGACCCAGAGTTGGAAGATGATGATCATCTGCACCCTATTTCACATGTAAAGACACAGAGATCCTACTTAAGACTGAAGCTGACTAAATCTCTCTTCTCTTAATCTCTCTCTCCCCCCCACCCTTTCTTTCTGAAAAAGAAATAGTGTGTGGAAAGACAGTTTGAATATCGTCCATAGTACTGGGTTAAATTCTAACCTTGTCACTTTGAATTCCTCAATAACTCTAAGACTGCTTTCTCATTTATAAAACAGGGATAAAAGTTCACACCATGAAAGAAATTCATGATGATTACTGATAAATAGGTATAGATGTATGTCATTTCTTCAACAACATCCCAATTACAAGCAAGTATCCCTGCTGTAAGCCCTCATGATGCCCTTTGCTTTCTTTGAAGTGTTTATAATAATTACAACAAATTATGTGTTTATTTACTTAATGACTCTCTTTTTATTTAGATAAAAGCTCCATAAGTGCAGGAATCACTCCTGTTATATTTGTACTTGTGATCCCAGGACCTAGTAGTATTCCTGACATATGGAAAAGCAACAAACACTTGTTGGATAAAAGAACAAATCAATTGTGTGCTTAACACAAGCAAAATATCAAAATCATTTGTGTATTTTTGTTAAATCGATGAAATTAGGGCAAGATTTATTTTTTAAAAATCAAATTCTTATTTATAGTTTAAAAAATTAGTAAAACTCCTCTAGTAATAAGAGAAACGCAAGTGAAAACTACCCTAAGATTTCATCTCAGCCCAATTAAAATGTTGATTATCAAGAATACAAGCAAGAATGCAGGGAAAAAGGTACACTCATACATCGCTGGTGGGGTTGCAAATTAGTGCAACCACTCTGGAAAGCAGTGTGGAGATTCCTCAGAAAGCTTGGAATGGAATCACCATTTGACCCAGCTATCCCACTCCTTGGCCTATACCCAAAGGACTTAAAATCAGCATACTACAGTGATGCAGCCACATCAATGTTCATAGCAGCTCAATTCACAATAGTTAGATAGTGGAACCAACCTAGATGCCCTTCAATTGATGAATGGATAAAGAAACTGTTGTTTATAAACACAATGGAATATTACTCAGCCATAAAGAATGATAAAATTATGGCATTTGCAGGCAAATGGATGAAATTGGAGAATATCATGCTGAGATAAGCCAATCCCAAAAAAAACCCAAAGGACAAATGATCTCTCTGATAAGTGGATGATGATGCATAATGGGGGGTGGGAGAGAGGCAAGAATGGAGGAAGGATGGATTGTATAGAGGAAAAAGAGGGGTAGGGACGGGTGGAGGGAAGGAAAATAACAGAATCAGACAAACACCATTACCCTTTGTACATATATGATTACACAAGTGGTATGACTCTACTTCACGTACAACCAGAGAAAACAAGCTGTACCCCATTTGTTTATAATGAATCAAAATAAATAATTAAAAAATTAGTAAAATTCTTATTCTTAGTAAAAAATAAAAACCAACAATAGCAATTTAAAGAAAACGTCCCTTATTTTGAGTGCTTTTAACTATTTAGTCCTAAATTTAATATGTGTGGGCTGAATTATTTTCTATAATGTCCAGCAGATGTGAAGGACATAAGATATGATCCCCTTTGCTCTCGGACTAAAAAGACAACAAACAATCCACAATTAATGTCAATGAAACTCAGGAACAGAATAGACTGAATTGGACTGATAGTTGGTGTTATGGGCTAAAGGGAATAAGAAGATAGGAAATTGTAGGCAAAAGGAACTGTGTGAGAAAGTGTTGAGATGCTAAAAAGACTTTTAAGTGCATTATGGACAATTATGGAACCAGTTTGGAGAGAAAAAAGAAAGATACTACTGAGGAATAATGGAGTATAATACTGGAGATAGGCCAAATATAAATATTTTAGAGTCACCCTGGGGACACAGAATATTCTTCTGATGTTTGCAGGAAAAAATTGAAGAATTTTTGAATCAATTACGTGATGTTTCAGGAAGATTGACTTTTACTATATTTTCCAGTAGAGCATATAATAAAAAAAGGGAAAGAAGTTATTTTTGTCATTTAAATTTATTTCTGTACCTCCACTGTTGCTTAAACTAGGTTATAAAGTAAAAGAATGATAAATTCAATAGTTTTAATAGATGAATTTAGACCATAGGTTATATAATTTTATACTAAGCTATGACCTAAGTTATATTGAACATACAGGAGAAATGAAGGTTGTTTTCCAAATTATCTTTAGGACCACATATCTAGTAGACTCATTTCCCTTTAAATGGGTCTCTAATGACTTATATTATATCATTTTTCAACAGGAAGGATCCATGGTGTGTGAGATGATCTATATATATATAATCAAAATATAATGAAGCCAAAATCTCCCATGCATAAAATTATGATAGCATAGTTAAAACTCAATGAATTTTTATTACTATTTTTTATTTATTTTCCAAAGGAGTTAGAGATTATTCATCCCAGGCTCAGGGAAAAAAAAAAAAAAGAAAGAAAGAAAAGGAATGACACCATGATTCCCATGTCATCTAGGAAAAGAACCAAATATAATTCACTAACAAGCCCCTAAAGATTCAAGAAATAATTAAAATTTTTAAAAAGTATACACTAACCAGTGGGGTTTAGTGTGGGAGGTTCAATACTATTTGCTTTAGAAAAAAATGTCTCGTAGTTTAAAAACTAATTCTGTATCAAAGTTAAAACAAAACAACCTGAATGTTGACATAAATGTGGCACATTGTTGACTAAAAATTTTTAAATCTAAATTACATCCCATATATTCAATTATGTAACTATGGTAATAGCTAATCTTTGGTAGCACATACTGTATGCCAAGAATTCACAGCAGCTTAGAGGTTCCCAAATATTTCTAAATACTTCATAATGGCTACAAATCACTGAATTTGAGAATGTAGAATTTGGTAGTATAGCTTACATATAACTTCCACAACTCCTACTCAAAGTTAGTTATTATCTCATACTTCATCTATAAAGAAATTTTTAAAGTAAAAAAAAAAATACAAATATACTTCTCAAAAATGCTTCATGCTTTTCCTTCAGTTTGAGTGCCTTCCTGTACCACTTCTATATATCCACAGATATAGAGAGTCTGCCTTGGTACCTAATTTAACTTCACAACCACCCTTTGAAGTAGACAATTTTATCTTCATTTTATAGATGAGGTCATGGCCAGTCCAAGGTCACACAGCTACTAAGAGATAGAGAATGTATAATAGCCCTGTATTTCAGAAACCAAAGCCTTTAGTGCTCTTTCTACAATGCCATAATGCTTCCAAAATAAAATGTAGGAAGTAACCAAGTTAGGGCCTCCACTTACTGGCATATTCTGTTAGTAATTCCCAGAAGAAGAAGTAGCTTTAGGGAAATGTATTTGATATATATTATTTGGTTTTTATCAAATTTTATTTTTAAAGAAATGGAAACAAACTGAATGGCCTCTAACTGGAAGTTTCCTCCAGCTGTGGGAGAGCCTAAGGACATGAACAATATTACAATCATGTATTTTATAGGTAACAAGGTATCAAAATATCAGAATAAAATTGGAATTTAATTTGTAAATAATTTTTTCATATTCTGAAAAAAGGACAGAAGACCAGAACAAATATTTACAAATAGTTCAATATATGGTATATCTGAATTAGGGTTAAAATAAAAATTATAAGATGCAGTGCTAACCCTTACCCCCTTGGGGAAGTAGGCACTTATACAAGGATAGCTGAGATGTAAGTTGGGCATGAAAATTCTCCATGTGATTTAGGAGGTGAAAAAACATATTTCATTGACTCTGTACTCATGATAATACCAAGAAAATTTGGATAACATATAAATTATACATTTCATACAATTATTGAAGAGCCTAAAAGACTTGATAAATTGATTGTTAGATGAAGATTTTTGTAGGTAAAGAGTGAGTTACAGCAGCTTTCAGCTTGTGTCCGGTCTTGGTACAAGTGATAGAAAAGAAATAGAAGATTGACCTTTGTTCATCTTTGTTGTAAAGAAACTTCACCTTGTTGGGGTTATGCAGAAAACAGTGGGGTTTGAAAGATTTCCAAAAGCAACTGTAATGTACTTACTCTAAAACTCTTATTCTCTCCCAAATTTGCTAAGAAAAGGGAAGTTAAGTCAGAAAAGCAACGAAGAACCCATGCACTCACTTAGTTCTAGGAAGCTTTGAATTTAGTCTCAAAAACTAGCCCAAAAGACAACTCTATAGGCAGCTTATTGGTTCTGTGAGGTTGAGTGAATCAACCAAAAATGAACTCAGTCTCAGGGTTATGGGGGGCAGACATATGACACAAACTACCAGTATCAAGAATGAAAAGGGGATATCCCTAGAAGTCTTACAGATATTCAACAGTTGTTAAGAAAATATTCTTAAAACATTGAGATAATTCATTTCACAATTAGATAAAGTGAACACTCTCCTTAATAATCACAAACTACCAAGGACTACTCAAGAAGAAACAGAACAGTAAAGAGTTCAGTATCTAGTAAAGACATTGATTTCACAGTTAATAATCTTTCCACACAGCAACCCTAGAGCCACATGGTTTTATTGGTAAATTCTATCAAAACTGTTAAGAAGAAATAATACCAAGCTTACACAAACTCTTCTGAGAAACAGAGGGAAAAGGAAACATTGCAACACATTTTCTGAGATCAGCATAGTTCTGATAATATAAACTGACAAGGACAAAATGAGAAAAGAAAATAAAAGATCAATGTCTTTTAAGAACAATGATATAAAAACTCTAACCAAAATAGTGGCGTATCAAATCAAGTAATATTATATATTAATCTATCTTGACCAAGGGGAATTTATCCTTGGACTGCAAAGTTGGTTTAATACTTTAAAAGTCAATCAATGTAATTCAATATTATAACAATATACAAGAGAAAATTCATAAAGTCATCTTAATAGATGAAGAAAAATAATAATAATTTGTGATAATGCTCTCATTACTTGATTCCAACATTACATTAAAGGCCATAGCCATAATAACAGAGAAGAAAAGGAAACAGAAGGCATAAAATTTGGAAAAGAATACATAAAATTGTCTTAATTTGTGATCACACAATTGTATATGCAGTCAATCCAAAACAAACACACTCACACACAAGGTTATGTTAATAAAATATGTGAGTTCAGTAAGATCTTAGGATTCAGGTCCAATGTAAAAAGTTTTAGCATTAATGTATGCTACCAACCAACCATTGGAAATTGAATTATAAAAAACCAGTGCCATTTTAATGCCAACAAAAATATAAGATACCTAAGTAAAAATTTAACAAAAGATATGAAAAACCCCTACAATGACAATCACAAAGTGTTGCTGAAAGAAACTAAAGAATCCCAAATAAATGGAAAAATATACCATGCTTATAGGTTGAAAGATCCAATATTGTCGAGGTTTTCAATTCTTTCCAAGTTGATTTGGAAAAATCAGTGAAATTCTAAGGAATATCCCAGGATGCTTTTTGTAAGATTTGATAAGATGACTCAAAAATGTATTTAAAAAAAAATGTGAAGAGCCGACATAGTTAAAATAGTCTTGAAAAAGAAAAAGTCAGAGCATCTGCGCTACTTGACTTTAATATTTACTATAAAGCTGTACTTTATAAAGCTACAAAGTATGGAATTGGCACAATGGTAGGCATTTAGACAATGGAACCAAATGATGAATCTAGATGTAGTATCATAAATACAGAGTATAACAATTTTTGACAAAAGCACAAAATATCATTTAGTGAAGAGAAGTTTTCAACAAATGGTGTTGGATCAACCATATATTTGTACTGGTAAAACTGAACCTTGACAATGATATCACATCATGCATAAAAGTTAATTTGTGATGGATTAAAGGTCAGTGTATAAAAATTAAAGCTATAAAATTCATAGATGAAATGATCATTTTAAAATTTTGTGATCTGCAAATAGGCAAAGATATTTTAGAATACAAAAAGCACTACCCATAAATGAAAATTTAATAACCTAGACTTTACAAAAACTTAAACTTCTCACCAAGAGTCATGATTAAGCAATCAAAAATGTAAGCCACAGTCTGGGAAAAAATTGCAAAACGTATATCTAAAGAAAGACTATATTTTGAATAACTTAAAATAGTCTTACAAATAAATAATTAAAAAGTAAACAACCCATATTTTGTTTAAAAGGAACAAAAGAACTGACCAACTTTGGAAAAGTGTTTTGACTAGAAAGTTGTGATGACAGATTAAAGGAACTACACACTGTATATAAACACTGTCCTGTAATTGGAAAATTTGTTTCTCGTAGATATTTGAGTTAAAAATTTTGAAAGCACTTTACATGCTCACTGGTGTTGAATAAGTAATGGATGGTAGACAGTGGGAGCCTGGTTTCTCACTCTTGTAAGTTACAGATCCTCAAGAAAGGAAAGAACCTTAGGAACTGGGTTATAGTAAGAGGCATCCAAATGAACCCATGTTTATATTCAGACTGATATACATATAAATTAATAGATATAAAGTGTAGATCTCTCTCTCTCACTATATATATATATATATATTTTTTTTTTTAACTTAGCTTTGTCCCCAAAAAAACCTAAAAACATCACTTCATCAAAGCAATAAAAGTTAACATGACAAGGGCCGGGCATGGTGGCACATGCCTGTAATCCTAGATATTCCAGAGGCTTAGACAGAGGATCACAAGTTTAAGCCCAGTCTAGGCAATTTAGCAAGAACCTGTCTTAAAATTATAAAAGAAAGGGCTGAGAATGATGCTCAGCACAGAATGCTTGCCTAGCATGTGTGAAGTCCTGGGTTCAATGCCAGTACCTCCCCCCAGTTCCCCCCGACACAAAGCTAACATGACCAGAAATGTCATATAGACAATACATCATCACATACTCCCTCACATCATGTGATAAGGACACTTGACCTTTGTAATACTCTTTTAAAAAGTCTTATTCTAATCATGAAAGAAAAAACATCAGACAAATCTAGATCAGGGGCTTTTTATAGAATACCTGTTCAGAGCCACCACAAATAAGACTGAAAAATTGCCACATACAAGTGGACCTAGAATCACATGACAAATGAAAGGTCGAACCCTGACTTGACTCCTGGAAGAGGAAGAGAAAGATACATTTAGGAAAATACTCTGGCTAAATTCAAATAAAATATACCATGGCGATGTAAAAGGATATCAATTGGAGAACTGGGTGAAGAGTATATGGAAACCCTCTGTACTACTTTTTTACTTTTCTATAAGTTCAAAATTGTTCTTCTTATAGAAAAAATAAGTTAAAATCACAATGAATTGTCCCTTATTGGAATGGCTAACATTAATAAAACTAACAAAATCAAATCTTGGAAAGGATGCAAAGCAACTGGTCTCTCACAGAATGCTATTGTAAGTGTAAAATGAAACAACCACTGTATACAAACATTTAACAGGTTTCTATCAAATTTGAAGAGTATTATTTTATAATAAATATGCCTACCTAATGATCCAGAAATTCCACTTTTTTGTATTTACTTCAAACACATTAAAACTTAATGTCCACAAAAGATTTATACTGTATATTCATTTTGCTTTATTTGCAATAGCAAAAAAATTGAAAACAAGTGAAATGCCTATTATCAAGAAAGTAGATAAGCAAATTGTGAAAGATATAAATAATAAAATACTACTTAGAAATGAAAGAAAAAAGTTCCTGATATATACCATAGTATAGGTGAATCTTAGAAACATTATGTTGAGTGAAAGAAACCAGACACAAGTCAATACTGCATGATTTCATTTACATTAGTTTAAGGACAGGCAAACCTAATAATGAAGAAAAAATTTAGAATACTGGTTGCTTCTGGGAGGGTAGAGACTGAAGAGGACATGAGAAAACATCCTGAGCATTGTCAATATGCCATATTTTAATTCCAGGTGTTTGTTACATGGGTGTATTCATTTGTTGAAATTCAGAAAACTACATACCTGAAGATCTGTACATTTAGCTGTATATAATATGCCTCAACTAAACATTTAGGTAAGGAAGAAAAAGGCTATGACTCAACTCTTAAGGCAGGCTGATAATTGAAGATTTTTCAAAAGATTAGGAAGGGAATCATCATATGACCACACTATCCCACTTCTTGGTATTTACTCAAAAGAACTAAATTCAGCATACTATAGTAATACATACATACTAGTTATTATAGCAGTGTAATTCACAATAGTCAACTTATGGAATTGGCTTAGGTTTCTATCAACAGATGATAAATAAATAAATAAATAAATAAATAAATAAACACATATATGTGTGTATATCTATATATACACACAACACATTTTATATGCAGCATATTACATATATACATATATCACCATATATATGCATACATATACATACACATGCATACATACATATACACACCATGGAATTTCAGTCAACCACAAAGAAGAATAATTTATGTCATTTGCTGGTAAATGGATTGAACTGAAGAATTTTATGCTAAGTGAAATAAGCCAGACCAGAAAGTCAAATGTTGAATGTTTTCCCTCATATCTGGGAGCTAGAGAGAAAGAAAGGGGGAAAAGGAATTAAAAAAAAAAAAAAAAAAAAAAAAAAAGGATTCATGAAAATAAAAGGACTAGAGTAGAAGAAGGGGATCTAGAAGGAAGAGGGAGGTGAAATCATGGAGAACAAAACCATCCAAATTATTCCATGTCCATGTATGAATATACCACAATGAATCCCACTTTCATATACAGTTATAATACACTAAAAAAAAAAAAACAATAGAAATGATATCAGTAGAATAGGGCAAGTAGATCAGAGGGTGGGAGGAAAAGCAGGAGAGGGGAATGAAATCAATCAAATTAAGTTCTGTACATGTATGAATATGCATAATGAATCCCAGTATTATATAAAATTATAATGTACCAATAAAAATAATATAAAATGTGCCATTGAATGAAAAGAAAATAAGCATCTATAGGAATAGAACAAATAGAAAAGTATGGCATCTCTAAGCTCTCTTTGAAAATAAAGTATAAGAAAATAACCAAAGTCTTCTCAGAATTTCTTGTTTGTAATGAAGCCCTCTCATATCAGTGATATCAAAGCACCTGTGTATTCCTTTCTTATGGCCTTTCTTAACTGCAGAGAGAAGGGTACAAATAATAGTCTCCGTCAACCTGAGGAATTGAGTACTGTTCTATCTGTAATCACTCCCGCCCAGCCCCAGACAGAAGCAAGTGCTTGTTTTGTCCAAGAGAAGTTAGACAAAAGTTATTTTGAATAACTTAAAATTTAACAAGTTAAAAAAGAGGAAAGCTTTTAGGTATATATGAGCATACTGACCTTCCAAATTTTCCCTACTGTTTAAAAACAACACTAAAAATAAAATGAAGAGGAAGATATCAATTAAGATATAATTGACTTTCCTTAGGATTATATTAGGACTATGTTTAAAAAGATTTAATTCAGTTTTATCACCTCCAAGAAACTTGGGCTATAAGAATCAGATTTAATTCAGCAGAAAATGCCTTTGTTAAACAGAACAGAAAAGACTAATTATATTCAGACATTTGCTTGCTATCAAGATATATTTACCAAAATTAAAAAGAGTAGATGGCTCAACATTTCCAAACTTAGAAAACAAACTACATCTCCATTCTTATAAAAGGAAATAAATAGATGTGCATAAATCCCTCTTTAAATGTAAGCTGGGGGCAGGGGCTCAATGCACTGCACATAAACAGTCACGGGTTTCATTATGAAATATCTACACTAAATACTGTTTGCAGCATGCAAGCTGTTCTGTGCTTTTCTATTACTTTCAAATGAAGTCATCCATCTGTAGAAAATGAGCAAATAGAATATTCATGAGTTAAGAGATAATTTTAACATCCCTTGAGAGTTTCTTTCTTTGGGTTGTTTATTACCTACAAAGCTCTACTGTATGAAAATTGATTAAATATCATTTACCAATTCTAATGATACCAGAGCATATTCCTCAAAGCAAACACTAAAAGCATAATAATTCTCACAATGAGAGGTGTGCTTTTAGAGGAGGATCCAGGTTTTGTGGGGCCTGAATCTTTTATAATTTTGGCAGCTCTCTATTAAGAAAAATGACACAAAATTGTGGAAACAAAATCGCTAAGGTCCCTCTTGTCATTTTGGAAAGAGCCTTGCAAATGAGTGGACTGAAAGTTTCCTTAGTTGAAAGGTAAGTTTGTCTTTGCCAGTATTACTAAAGAGATAGTGACAACAGATCAAAGGATTTGTCTACCTAAAATCTACTTAGAAATTACCCAATAAGCCCTTGAATTTCCTTACACTAACTTGACAAATGGTTAAGGATGATTTTCTAACTGGTCATTTGATTGAATTCAACCACTTGCTTTCAGTGTTTTGTGAGGGAGGAGGTAGACAGTCCCCATCTGAAAGTCCATGCTGCTGTGTTATGAGCCACCCTGTCATTATTCTTTACTTGTAGGGGAGCTTCTTAGAGTTGATGAATTCCTGGGCCTTTTTCCAGCAAACATAATTCCTCAAAATGGAAAGAATTCTTAGTTCACAAGACTTAGGTCACAGGAGGTCTTCCATTCTTGCTTTCCACCTCTTTGGCACACGACGAGAACTAATCACCCCCATCTGACCTTCCATAGCCTTTGCAGTCATCTCATTACATCACTTTTCAAGTTCATTAGTTATCCTTGCATAAGCCTGGCTTTGTCAGAATGTGAGCTTAAGAGCAGGAAAAGTTATATCTTTGAATTAAAAGGAACTAGCTCACACTGGAGGCTCCACTGAATAAATAAAATAATGAATGAATGCATTAGACTTAAGCTATTCATTAGCATCACCTGAGAGCATATTCAAAGTGTAATATTCCTATACCTACCCTAGTTGTACTTTAACAGTGTCTGTGTAAGGTCCCCAGGTGAGGAGGAACAGTGTAGTTGCTATCCACTACTTTAAAGGAAGACCATACCAAGAACGGGATAGTCTTTCATATTCTTAATATATTTGGCTCTGTTAATCATATCCACAAAGGGTAAATGATCCAATGGTCTATTATTACATGTATTTTCTTTTGTCCTTAAAAATAAAATTTTAATAAAAAAGCACAAACTTAGAACCAGTAGAAAGAAGGTGAGGATGAATATTACAGACACTAACATGAAAATTGAGCTATCAATTCAGATCCAAAACTGAGGACAGGAGATTAGCCTCAGTTCACTGGAGACTATGTAGAGAAATTCTTCTATGTCCCAGGAGCTTGAGATGAAGAGATAATCTTAAAAATAAGATAAAATTAAATTTAGCTAGGTCACATTTCTGGTAAAGCTTTTAAAAAGTACTTTCAAGTAAAATTTCAGATTTAAATTAAAACTCAGCTAGTTTTAATTTCATGAGAAACCATAACTAGCACATTCAATTCATTGCCCCTTTCTCCACCTCCTTGTTGAGCAGATTAACCAACTCTCTGGATTTCTTCCAACAAGCTGAAAGAAAATCGTGTTGGCTCAATCTTAAGACTATCTTTTCAGGCACTTAGGTAATCCATTGAAAGAATGATCATATATTATAAATGTGATTAATTCTGGGTAGATATAAACATTATCTATTTGAAGAAGATACATTTCAATGCAAGTCTTAAAGAAGAATAGAAAGTGAAATTAGAGATTGCAAAGAACTGTCACCTATGGCAGAAGCTATTAGTCATGTCATGGTGAAGAAATAATGACTGTCTTAGAGTTGCTCAGTTCTTCAAGGTGAACTTCAAAAGAATAAAGCAACTTCAAAGAAAATCACAAGAAAGAGTATGAATTACAGCAGAGATGCTGCTGTAGGAATGAAGCATGTGCCTACTTCAGTTGATACACAGGTCCAAAACATGTCAAAGCTTATTTTTGCTTTTCAAAAATCATACCCTAAATTTTCAATACAACATGTACTGAATTAGAAAACTTTCACGTTACTTCAAGGATAGTATCTTGGTTTAACTTCCATATAATCAAACTTAATCCAAAAACTTTAGTAAAATTATTGTCACCAGACAGAGCTCATCTGTTTGTACCTGAAATACTTAGAATAAGTTAGGTTGTGTTATGCTGTTGAAAAAACTTGAAACCAAAATTTCAGTGTCTTAATGCTGCAAATCTTTATTTATTTATTTTTATTATACAGATCTATAAGCTGTGCAATTCTCTAGGCTATGACAAAAAACTAGAGGCCAACAAGATGATTTGGCTACCTTAGTGTACAGCTTACAATTAGAACTACTCATAAGATCCTACCTGCTTCAAAGAGGCTAGGTAATAAAGTCTTTTTTTTTTTTTTTCCAATGAAAGAGGGGCAAATTTTGGAGAACACTAATAATGTTACTGGTGAGCAAAAGCTAGATAATATTAGTAGAGGGTCTAGCATCAGTAGAAATAAACATTTCTGAGGGAGGGAGATAAATGCAGACATAGAATGGAATGAAAAGACAAGAAATAGTATCATTGGTCATTAACGATATTACCTCATTTTTAGTGTAGTCATAGTCCAGGAAAGATGAGGTATTGGGCAATACTGCGAATCATCTTATAATTTGAATGCATGTGGTTGCTCATTGCTTACAATAATTCCAGGAATAGCAGTTTTGCAAGAGGAAGAACTAGTCTGTTCGATGTTTTAGTTTTCTATGGATTTATAACAAATGACCACAGTTTAGTGGTTTAAAACCATAGCCACTTATTATCTCACATTTCTGTAGGTCAGAGGTTTGATATGACCTAAGTGGATTCTCTACTCAGGGCCTCACTAGCTTAAATCAAAGTATTTCCCAGAGTTGTAGTCCTAATCTGAGATTTGGGGTCCAATTCACAGATCAAATTAATTTCCTTCTCATGCTTTCCAAGTGATCTCTATCCCTTGGAGTCAGCAGTGATGGACCAGTTCTTACATTTTGCATATCTCTAACTTTCTCTTCTGATTTTAGGGTTATGTAATTGCATTGTCCATCCAGGAAATCCAAGGCAATCTCCCTATTTTATCAGCTGACTAATAACCACAAATATGCCTGTAAATTCCCTTTTATCATATAATGTGGTACAATCACAGGAACTCCAAGGAAAAGAGATCATAGAGGTCAAATTTTTCTTATCGCATTGCCTATAGTTAAAATTTGTATCCCAAATATTTCTTTATCATATGTAAGGATTTTGTCTGTCTAGCAGGTATCATAAAACACTTGGAGTGGATCTGGGTTTTGAAGAGTGATGGATAAAAACTAGAAATAGATAAAGGATGAACTTGTCTAATTTAGGGATGAGGGAAAGTGCACAGTAGTAGGAAATTGGATTAAGTATAGGAGACTTAGAGGAGGAGATATGCAATGGAAAGCACAAAGGACACAACAAAATTGACATTGGCATTTGGGAGAGATCTTATATTGGGCTGCAATGTAAATTGCTAGCAGCAAAGGAACATTCTGTTGCTTGTGGTAATTCAGTCATTAAGAAGTTTAAATGTGGTGAGAATTTTATGATTCCTCCACTACATAAATGAATTATCATAAGTGGTAATTTTGTTT
Organism: Sciurus vulgaris; assembly: GCF_902686455.1. Classification (NCBI taxonomy): domain Eukaryota; kingdom Metazoa; phylum Chordata; class Mammalia; order Rodentia; family Sciuridae; genus Sciurus; species Sciurus vulgaris. Next base: position 81,485,879 of record NC_136472.1, read on the forward strand.
TTCTAAATTCGAGCACTGATACTATGGAATCATCAAAGTGTCATAGTAATTGAATAGTTGAAGGGGATTGGCTAGTTCACATTTGCCTCCAAAAATGAAAAGTAAAAGGTCTAATTATTTTTAAAAGATGATTTTCATTAACTAATGTCAAATCAATAAGTAGGACAAATTGTGTGCTAAAACTAACTGGTCAAAGAATAAGTCAAACTTTTGGTATGTGTTTCTTCCTACCCAGTCTCTGAACTTATCCAGAAATAAAGTGGCAGATGAGAAGAGGAGAAGCAAGACACAATATGGCCATCAGTAAAAACACCAATATCATCTCAAATTTTTTTTTAAAAAATAAGAGAGGAAATATTATGTGGTCAAACACTTACAGGCACGTTACGTTAAAGTTCAACAAACACATTTCATGCTGGACTGTTCAGACACTTTAAAGTGCTAATGTATATTGTGAATCTTTAAGAGAGGGATATAATCTGAAGTTTCCATAAACATTTTAACAAGGAAGTTCCACTTTAGTTTGACTATGGCAGAGATGGTGAGCTGTCAGACAAAGTTTTTGCTTTCCTTTTCAGAGTTGAAAGTAGAACCTGGGAAGGAATGTATTTTCTGATTCTTCCTAAATCTTTGTAAGGTTATATGATGGGCTCATACAATGGATTTTGAAGAACAAACATATGATTCATTTCTTGAAGCAAGGCTTTTAAGAAATTATCTCTTCTCCGTCTCTCAGGGATCAGAAAGGACAAGGGCAGAGACTTAAGATAAAAGGAGACTGTTTTTGTGTCACTCTATGGAGGAAAAATATCAGTGACCAGAAATGCATTTATTAGACCCATTAGTTTCAATCTGGGGTGACTTTATCCCCCAGCAGACATTTGACAATACCTACAAATAGTTTTGTTTATCATTATGGAAGAGGAGGTAATATTGGTATTAGTGTGTAGAGACCAGGGATTCTGCTAAATTTTCTGTGATGCACTGAACAGCCCCTTACAGCAAAAAAATTATTTACTTCAAAGTGTCAATAGTGCCAACTTGAGGAACCCATCATTAGACTGTTGAGAGAAAATATCTTTCTCTTTTATCAGGCACTGAAATTTTGAGTTTTGTTACAGCAACTAATGTGACCTTAATTTTCAGGAAAAGTTACTCTCCTAGAGCTATTGTTCTATAGACCACACTTCAGTACAGGAAAAACAGACTACATAGTTGCTTCTTTAATACCATGATGATAAATCACATAGATGTATTGATTCTACCTTGGCAGCATTTCTGAATTAATGGTTATCTACATTTTCATGGTACTAGCCTACTGAGATACCCATTTCCTCTTTCATGAACTATTATAATAGTTTCCTAAATGGACTTTATTATGTCTTTTGTTGACATGGCTATCATCACAACCTTAAGTAGTGGCAGAACCAGAACCTGAACTCAAAGTTTTCACTCTAAATTATTGGTACTTATTCACTGAACAGTAAGAGACAGTGTAATGTTGTGGGAAGATCTTGGATTTGAGGAATAAAATAGTTTAGTTTTGATACTAAAATTATAATTTTGGAAAAATCAAAAAGTAAATGTCTTTGAGGTTCATCTCATATATAAAACAAAAAAATAAAAAATTTAAAGTTGAGATTTTGCTTTTATAAATAATACTTGGATTGTGGTAAATATGCATTAGATTATAACAATTTATACATTTATATAACAATTTTTAACAATTATTAACATTATTATAGCAATTTATGTGCATTAAATTATAACAATTATTAGAGGAAAAGAATTATACATTGTTCTGGGCTCACTGAACTACTTTACTCACTGAATTACTTGAGGTCTCATGAGGGCAATTTTTTTCTTTTTTTTTGCAGTACTAGGGTTTGAACCCAGGACCTTCCATATTCTAGGCTAGTGCTCTACCACTGAGCTATATCCCCAACCCTGGGCAAATGTTTTCTTACCCTGTAAGAAATCTATTCAAGTATAGGAAATCCCTAAGATTATTCAAGCATGGGTTTTTTTTACCCCAAACTTACATCTGTGGCCTATAAAGAACATATAGACTTAGAGCTGGCCTTTTGGTTTCATGCCCCTCAGGACCCGCAGTCAGCTTCCAATTGGGTTCACAGTAGTAATTCAGTTCTTTTACTGTATTGATTTTAAGGTTGTTTCTGTGTGCTCAATACATTTTCAACAACCCAGTTCTTATTTTCAGCTGTTTATTGACAAGTTTAGAATAAAAAAGTAACTGCAGCGAAATAAAGAGCACAGTCAACTTTGTTCCTTTTCTCTGAAATACCTACTTACTCAAATGCTACCACTCAACCAAATGCCTTATTCAATCAAAAAACTCTGAAACAGCTGCTAAAATATTTTTTCCTCTCCTGACTTCCCACTTCCCTTAGTGCCTCTCTTCATTTATTCATGCATGTATTCATTCACCTCATTGATTCATTCCACAAATGTTCATTAAGCACCAGGCTTTGTGCCGAAACCCATTATTTTATACCTTGGACTCTGGTGTATACTGTCTTATCTCTCCAACTAAATTACTTAAGAGACTAAACCACAGTTTACAGATTTATATATGCCTCCCACAGTTGCACATAGTGTTTAGGAAATACCTCAATACTCACTGCTTCATACAAAAGCTAGGGATTAATACTATTTGTTACCATACATTTCCAAATGACTCTAAGGAGAGGATTCACAGATTACACACATTCACAAAAACTTACTTCTGTCGATTCCTATGTTTCACCTGTGGTACTAACAAACTCAATTAAAAATTAAGACAGGGATGCATAAAACAAAATCATAACTTGGGCAATGCTAATCTCCAATTTCCTCTACTTAGGGAATAATACCAATCTTCTAACACATGTATAATAATCACACACTTAAGAATGTTTGCTAATGAAGAGGAATAAAAGACCAATAATGTATAAAAACTACATCCACCAAATGAGTTTAGGGGATTCAGAGTACCAACTGTTTTTATTATGAAGAATTTATATTAACTAAAACAGTATCACATGCAGTCTCTTAAGCACCCTAATTATCTGAAACAAACAAATCAAAAGGCTTATATGTGTATGACCATTAAAATTCAATAATGAGAAACAACTACGCCCAATTAATGCATGTATGTAAAGTGCTGAATACCGAAGATGCTTTGTTTCCTGCACGCTATTTTTTATCAAAAGTTTCCTAACTATAGCAGTTCACTCAGATACTCCTGCACTACATTTTTTTTACATTTTTTTAGATCGGACCCTGTTATTTCCCAGAAGATTCCTTTTAACTTTTCTAAGAAATATCAGATAACATTTTTTTAAGGGAATTGGGAATTGGGGTTAGCACTATCATTTGAAGGCAGGGACTCTCCCTTTGCCTACTTATCCCCAGTGACTAGAGCCACATTTGCCTCATGTTAGAAAGAGTAAATGCTTGCAGATGAAATGAATGATAGAAAAAAAAAATTGGTCTTCAAATACCATTAAAATTGAAAAATAATAAATAATATGCATAAATGATCAGTGATTTTTAGAATCTTCTAAATACAGATGGTATTTTGTTAATACTAAACAAATGTCTAGAGAACTACTGGTAATAAAACATTTTCATTAATAGGACACTAATATTAAGAATGTAGCATATTCCAAATATTTTTTTTAAAGTGTTGGTATTTTTCCAGGTGCAGTGGTGCATGCCTGTAATCCCAGCGATGTGGGAAGCTGAGACAGGAGGATCGCAAGTTCAAGTTCAGCCTTAGCAATTTAGCGAGGCCCTAAGCAACTTAGTGAGACCCTGTCTCAAAAATAAAATAAAATAAAGCCATGGATGTAGCTCAGTGGTAAAGTACTCCTGCATTAAATCCGTGGTACAAGAGAAAAAGCATTATTTTTATATAATTCTTGAAAATATTTCACAGAGATATTGTATTATTAGTATTTTTTATCTTTTTAAACTTTTGTTTTATTATACCTACAACTATAACTCAGAATACAGTTATGATTCAAATCACAAGGATACAATTGAGAGCAAATGCCTTTAAAACACCAAATTTCTCTTTCTTAGATGCTGGACAATAACAACAACAACACTGTCCAACATCTTTCCTGTTCATTAAATTTTAGAAAATACCTTCCACATGTACTACCTAGTCTCACTGCAATGCATCTTAGAACATGAGCATCTGCACATTGCATGCAGGTAGCCTGAGACTCTCAGGCTCACCCAGAGAGCTCAAAGGACATGGTTAGTTGCACCCTGTGGCTTCCACTTAACTGACTTGGATCAGCTTAACAGAATTCATACTAGAGCTTAATGATGGATGCAAAAACATAAGTTTAAAACCAATTAAATAACTATTAAAGAATCCTTACTAATTCCTATTAATGGGAAAGATACTAAGAGCAGATCACCAATTTGGTGCAATTGCAAGTGAGCAGAAAAGGTGATAAAATCCTCAGCTAATGTGTAGCATAATGAAAATGTAAATGAGTTTAGTATTTGGGTAGATTTTGTGAAACTCATCATGTTTGTGTAATGGGAACCTGCAGCATGTCTCCTGGCTGTTAAACTTTCCTCTGGTGTGGAGTGAAAACAGCTGGGTCAGGTTTCTGGACTGGTCAAAGTTTTGTAGGATCTATTATTGTTCAACTTCCAGATAATATTAACATAAAGAATAATTCAATACTGAGAGGGATGACAATAGAATTTGTCAGATTTTATTGTGCAGGACTCTCTAAAAATAGGACATAACTACTAGACAGTGAGGAGGGAATCCATGGTGGTCAGACCAGGAAGCACCATGGAGTTGAGTGAAATGCCTTTGCCCTAGATAAGAAATTGACCGAGACTAAACATAGCTTAGAATACTGTGCTTTTCTGGGTGGAGAATTCTAAACAGTAGGCTTTTCTAGGAATTCAACCAGTCTTAAAATATTTCATTGTGTTTTCCAATCATTGATATCACCTTTTTATTATCCTGTATATAGTGTCCATCATGACCTGTTACTTGTGGGTGGGCCAAGGCTAGCCCACAATGTTCTATTCCTGCCCTAGCCTTAGGCGGCACATGGGGCTTCTCTTAAGGACACCAACTAGGAAAAAAATGAAAACTTTTTTCCCATGCATAAATATAGAGACCCCAATCTCTCTCTCTCTATCCCTTCCTGTCATACATAGGAGGCCAGATGAAGGGTGGCCTACCTTTTTTACGCATGGGTCAGGGTTTTGGTCATTATGTTCTTGGCAAGAAGAGGGACAGATTGGAGAGCAAAGGGATATTCCCACCCAGGCAAAACCCATTTCCCTCTTCCCTCCACCTCCTCCCACCTGCGCATCCCCAAGTCTTTTAGACAAAATTGGCTTTATTTTAATAGAAGCATTATGAAGATTTTGAGGAAGGATATAGTAGAGAGCTCTGAGGTATATGAGGGAAAGGTGTAGTATGTGAGTGGCCATTTACAGACCCCTGAGACCAGGCATAATGCAGGAAGGCAGATCAGCAAGAACTGGAGTCAGCTAAGAGTCCAGCCACCTGGATGAATTTAGTCAATCCTAGGGTGAGTCTCACTGACCAAATATAACAACTCAAAATTTTTAGGAGGGTGTTAGCTCTTTTCATTGTCTACTTTGCATTTTTTTTTCTGTGAATTATTGAATATAATAATAAATCAGAAAGTCAGAATGAAAGAGAATTAAACATTCAACTGTATGAATTATTTTCTAGGAATAAACTGAGGAAAATCAGATGATAATGTCAACTAGGCCATGCAGTCATTAATATATGCCAGGAACTTTTCTCAGTTCTTCAAACATATTAACGGATGTCCTCAAACTACACTTGGAGATAGATACTTGTTATATTTTGCATCTAGAACGTTGTGCAAAGGTTCATGGGTTAAAGGTTGGCTCCAGTACAGCAATGTTCAGAACTGTGGCTTTTGGCTTACAAATGGATCATGGGGGCCTCTAATCTCACTAATGGATTAATCCACTGATGAGTTCATAATTGAAAGGCCTATTGTGAGGTGATAAAAACTATAGAAGGTAGGGTCTTATTGCAGATAGTAGATTGCTGGGGGTGTTCCCTGGAAGAGTTTATCTTAAACCTGGCCCCTTCCTTGAGACCTCTTTCTTTCTCTCTTCTTCCTGGTTGCCATGAGGTGAGCAGCTTTCCTCTGCCATGTCCTTCTGTGATGAGGTTCTGCCCTACCTCAGGCCCCAAGCAATGGAGTCAGTTGATTATGGACTGAAATCTCTATAATTTTCCCCTTTGTTTTTCTCAGGTATTTTGTCACAGCAATGAAAAACTAGCTAACAAATATTATTATCATCCCCATTTCAGATAATGAAGCTTAGGGCACATAGGTTACAGAGCCTGAATTCAAACCCCCGCAGTCTGACTTAAACTAATACTCTTAACTACTGTACCATATGCTATACTGCTGCAGTAATAGGCACCTGTTGTGCAGCATCTCTCACTGTCCCTATCTTACAGCCCTATTCCTACTGTACCAAAATAAAGAAGTAAATCACATTTACTAAATGTGATAAGCCTTTTTCATTTCATTTCCTTCTTTATAGCTAAATGTTCTTTAACCATGAGTTGCCTTTCCTTTACAGTCCATCTCCATTGGGGATTCCTTCCTACCCTTAAAGATTTAGTTTCACAAAGAGAAATTTCTGTTCCCAAATTTTGAAAGAATATTAGTTGCTCCCTTGCTTTGACTCACTGTACTTTTTACTCCCTCTTCACAGTTATCATATCGTTTCATTTGTCTCTTACTTATCTTTATTATCTACACAAATCAGACCTCCTTGAAGACATGGCCCATGTCTCATTTTTCCTTGCATCAGTACATCACGTAAGATCTGGCACACAATAAATGCCCTCATCAAGTATTTCTGACACAAATAGATTAATTATTAATAATAATATTTAAAAAGCTCTCAAGAACTTCTGTATGTTCTCGATACATTATCATAAACATACAGCCCACACATATATGCACATTAGACACATACTAACTGTAAAGCAGGGATCATTAGCCTTATTTGAGACAACTTAAAAAGCTAGGAAAGGGAAGTAGGTCTCTGTTTCACCATTTTGAGTCCTGCTCTGAGGACTGGAGATGATATTCATTCCCAAGCCCAGTAAACTCCAATGTGAGGAATTTTCGGTATCCCAAATGACTTGCCCAGTGTTGCACAGGATATTCTAGCATTAATCACTGCAGTGGAGTATGATTGCTGTCCTTCAGTGAACTCTTTGCTCTGAGCTGTGTCACAGTGGATGGAACAACAGCGATAGGATACTGAAACCCTCATTCTTTCCTTCCATGTCCTTTGACACTGTGGCTCCTTGGAGGACAAAGTCTCTATTTTTTTCATTTATATGCTTAGCATAGCATTAATCACACTTTTTTTTACACAGAGAAGGCACTTCAACTAATATTTATTAAATATTCAATATAAATGCTTTCTTTGGATAGTCAATTGTTTAATTTTTTTAAATTTTGTTATATTTCTATCAAATTTTGTAACTAGGATATTAATATGTTTTTAAGTACCTAAAAGAAATATTTTTGTGCAATTAAATTACTAGGGATTATATTTAACTTTTACTTCTTGGTTTTATCTGTTTGTAAAAACATGAATTAGTTGTCTACTAATTCATCTCTTCAGAGCTGCCTGCCAGTGTGTCTGAGCATTCACCTACCATTCAGCTACCTTGAAGAAGTACCCCCTGAAAGTAGGTATCACATTTTAAGGAAGTAAATTCACTCACATGGGATGGGTCTCACATATCCTAATTTGGGGATCACTGTCACACAATGTTAAGTCAAAGAGACTTCCTATTCAAATGGGACTTTAAGTCCCAAACAGGTCAATGGAGGATCAATTATAAATAACACTTCTAGCAGTATATATGTAACACTATGAATAAGTAGCTTTTGTATTATAGACCAAAAATGTAACTATTCAGGAAAGATAAATCAGTGTATTTAACCTTTTCATTTGTTAAAAAAAAAAAAAAAAAAAAAAACCTAAAACATTTACTATAAACCCAATGTGTTGATCAAGTTATGTTAAATTTGAGGCAACTATGTAAACAGTCTGCTTCAGGGAAAGTTGCTTAACAAAATTTGATTTGATATGATATACACTACATTTGAATCATGTTTAAAGCACCTCAGAAAGAGGGGCAGGGCTTCACAAAGGAGCTAGAATTTCAGGGAGCTCTGTTCTAAAGATGAATTGAATTGTATCAGATGGAGATGAAGGAAAAAGATATTATAGGCATAGTGAAGAATAAGTACAAAAGAATGAAGATAGGAAAAATTAGGAATTCTGGGAAGAATCAATTCTGTGTGATAAGAGAGAATAAGGACTAGGGAGAGAGACACAGAGACACATAGTAAAGAAGACAGAAACTGAAGGAGGTTATAAAGGGTATGTCAGAGGAAACTGCAGAGAACTGGACACTTTTCATATTTGTAATCCTAAACATGAATCCAAGTTTGAGTCATTGACCTCCTTTAATCATAGGACTTAGAAGAATATAGTTACTTGTTCACAATAGTTTAGTCTCTTAGTACACAATAAAATGTTTGGGGGTATAACCCATCCCATATACCACGGTATTCCCAACAGCCAGCTCATTGTCAGGGAGAGGTGGTGCTTTAAAAAAATATATATGCTAAATGAGTAAATTTTAGCTTCTTATGCCATAAAATTTGGACTCAAAGGCTTGGAATGCTCTATGAGATGTCTGTAAATATCTTGTGTTGGTTTAAATTAAATTGGGATGACAATTTCATGATTGGTTTCCTGTAAGTACATGACCCATCTTCTGGTTGCTGTACTGACAATAGACTCTCTTAATTTTGTCATGCCCCTAACTATCCCTCTCCTCCTCACCCAAATACCAGCCTCCAATGAACTTTCCTTTTTGGAAAAATTTCCAGATTTCCCACATTCCTATTTTAGTCAGATCCAATCACAGCTGTTTTAATTATGTTGGTCATAGACTTATGGTTCAAAGGGATTGAGAGACTGTTTTCAGCACATTAGCCCTTGACACAGTCATCCCACCTCATTGACACTTACTCAATTGGTATTGGTTGGCAACTGCTAATTGTTAGTCATTACCTATAAGGATTCAGACTTTAATCAGAGTTTTACTCATAACTATGTACTGCTAATTTACATGTGGTCCCAGGTGGTTCTCAGAGTTTAGGCCAAATGATCTTCAAAAATGACACCCACACATTTCTAAATCAAGGCTGTACATTCTGATTCAATGTGATTCAATGTGATATGTGAAAGAAAAGTGGGTTGTTTGAACATTAAGATGTTTCAAACACTTATCATTTAACAGAGTGTAATTTTGTGAGACTGAAATTAAAATTCAGAAACACAAGTAAGGTAATAACTGTCTTTCAAAATCTGGAAGGAAAAAAACTAGTTTTAAAAAGCCTCCTACTATTTTTGTGCATTTCTGACCACTGTTCATAATGAAATCTTAGCCAGGCCAAGTAATACAAAACCAAAAGAGCTCTGGTATCAGATTGTCTAGGTTCAACTCTAGCTTGAGTACTTATAACCAGTGAGGCTTGACTGTATTTTTAACCTTTCTGGGCTTCACTTTTCTTATGTGTTAAATGAGGATCATAATTATAACTCCATTACAATGTTTTGATGAAGATCAAATAAATTATCTCAGGAAAAAAACTGCTTGGCACAGTTCCTGTTATATCATATGTACTCTATAGATGCTGAGGATTGTAATTATACCCTGGTAAGCACTCAAATAACTGTGAGACAAAATGATAAAGTGCTTTAAGAAAGGTACAGATAAAACTCTCTGGCCATATTGTCTTTCAAATTACTTTTTAATGGAAAAGTTATAAACCAGAGAAAGAAGAAAATGATGCTGGCAGGTATCCCTGTAATAAAAAAGAGCAAACACAGAGAAAGAAAATCAATGGAGGATTTAAAATGTTCCTTTTGCTTTGACATTTAACCCCCACTTCCAAATTTTTTTCTAATATCACAGTCTAACCACCTTTAATGATGAAATGATACTATATTCTTCTCAGTCCACAGAACCCAGGTGGTTCACAGGGATGGAGGTCAATGTTGTCAATATTTTTCACTAATATTTTAATTAAATATCAACACGTAGCCAGATTCCCAGAACTCAGGGAGCACTGTGGTATAGAATATAAGGAATGGGAAGAAGATATTCTGTGGGAGCATTTGCATGGCCTGGAGCATTTCTCACATCACTTTCCCAAGGCAACAGGAAGACCCAGTGCCTCACTGGCCCAGAGATAAAGGAAAGGCTACAGAGAATCTGTGCATTTAAGCTGCTCTAGGCCATATAGGATAGTGACTACAGCAGTGCTTCTCCACTTTGCATCTCCATTGGAATTGCCTGGGTCCTATTAAAATGCAGGTTCAGATTCAGTAGGTCTGGGGTGGGGCTGAGATCCTGCCTGGCTAAACAACTCCCAAGTAACACTGATGCTTCTGGGCTGAGGATTCCCTTGTGGTGGCAAGGCTTAAACAGTCCCTGCTAGGGTCTGAGTGTTGCCCGCCTCTTCTAGTTACATGACCTCGATCACATTAGTTAAATTTTCCTTGTATTCACTTTTTTTAATCTATAAAATGAGGATAAGGTTAATACCAAATACAACAGATGCTATGAGAACTAAATTAAAACACGCAAAGTATGGAAAACAGCATTCAGGACCGAGAATCACTCAACAAATATAAATGAAAAAGTGAAGTTTTCTCATTATATGCATTCAGAACAAAAAAAGAAAAGAAAAAAAAAAAAAAGAGAAAGAAACAGAGTTGAACATCCCACCACTTTAATCATATTTATTCACCACAAATATTTATCTTAGGCCGTTAATGTCGACAATCACATAAATGTCCACATCTGAAACTTGGCAAGTTATTATTTCTAAAGTCAATAAACTTAAATAAGAAGTTAATTGGCAATTTTCTTGGTGGCAGCCACATTTGGAAGCATGAATCTGTCACAAGATGAGGATACACTTCCTCCACTCTTTCATGAGACAAGTAACACTAATAAGAGCTAAATAGGTCTACAAAATAAGAGAGATGTATCCAATAAGTGACCCTAGAATGCTGTGGGTAGTTTGTTTTGTTCCTGGTCTTTTATCACTCACTTTTGTCTCTCTCCTTCAAAGGGAATTTGTATTCCATGAGGGAGGGGCAGTGAGTGTTTCAGTTCATTTTAGTTCATTGCATCTCATCTTCTAGCTTGTTCAGAGACAACTTTAGGACCCCAGGAGATTAAGAGGCCTGGATTGAAGGGTCTTGACATTGAACAAGAAGATGTAAATCAGACAAAAGAGATTTAGCAAGCATCAGAAGTAAGAATGTATGACCACATAGATGCAGGGGTCTAAACAGAAGAAAATCAGGACAACTCCCAGGACTATAAGGCAGCTTTTGATGGTTGGGTTGATGGTGAGGTCGTTCTCCACACCAGGGAATAGAGCAAGAAGAGAAATAAACAAGCACAACCATACGAATGAAGGTGAGTTTGTGGAACAGGTAGGGGAAAAATAGAAAAGAAAAACTATGACACTGAAAGGTTTTTGCTTGGTTGGCTCTTTGTGTGATCAGATTACAACTCATACTTCATTTCCTCTAAGAGCCCTCCTTCAAGCTCCTTTTCTAAAGAAGTCAGGGCCTGCTCAGCTGCACTGACCTTATCATGTTACTTCACTTTCTGCACAGCACTGATGATGGTGCGGTTTCTCAGTTGTTTATCATTTACTTTAACTAGAATGTAAGCTCCCTGACAGTGAACTTCATCTTGCAACCACAGAATAAAACAAGGTACTAGTATCTGCATACAAAAGGTGCTCATAGCTTGTTATGAATGAATCATAGCACCTGAAAGCTGTGTGGAACTGAGATTGCTCTGGACTGAATGCATGCATCCTCCCCAAATCCATCTATTGGAGCTCTAATACTCAGTGGACTGGTACCTGGAGTTGGGATTTTAACAGGTAATTGGGTCATGAGGGTAGACCTTCACAGTGGGATTTGTCTCTTTATAAAAGATACAGAGGAGAGAGTATATCCCATTCTTTGTTTTTTCCCATGAGAAGACATTGCAAGAAAACAGCCATCTGTAAATTAGGAAAAGAGGCCTCACCAGATCTAGACCATGTTGGCATTCAGATCTTGGGGCTTCTTAGTCCAGAACAGTGAGGAATATAATTTGGTTATTTAAGCCACCCAGCCTGTTATAGCAGTCTGAACTAAGAGGTTATAAGAGCAAAATAATAAAGGGGCCAAAGACCTCACATACAGAGTTCCCTCTTCTGATGGATGACAAGGAAATAGAGCCCTAGCAATGTCCATAAAGACCTGCCCAAGATAATATGGTCACTTAGTTGGGAGAAGTCAGAGGATCTGAGTTCAAATATGATTTTCCATAAACTAATGAGATAAACTTGGAAACCTCATCACCTCAAAGCATCTTTTAGTTACTTGTCCATAAAAATGATTGGTTTCTCCATGGATATTTGAGAATTAAATAAAGTAACATACATGAAAGTGTGTTGGTTCAGGACTCTTACTCCATCTGTTTGAGATAATTCTCATTTCCAACTTATTATTTATTAGACACATTGGCATCACCGATAGTACTCTTAAGATCTCTTCCTAGCTGCAGATTCAATTTTCATGATAACATGTTTTATATGCTCAAAAATGTCTTCTGTGCACCACAATCTGGAAAATGTCCCTCCCTTTGTAGCTCTTCAACCTTTTATTAATGAGGTACATAACAACACTATGTTTGACCTTAGCTGCTTTGAAGTGTCTCCCTCGGTCTCTTAAGTGAGTAACTCAGCAAATTAACTTTCATTACACCACCGGGAGATTGGGAAGCATAATACTGTTCTGTTGTGTGCCTCTCACTATCTGCTGTGAGACCTTGGACAAATTATTAATCTCTTTGCCTACGATTTCTCACCCACAGTGTGGAGGTAACAATAACAGACGTCCTAGGATTTATCATGGGGATTCAATAGATTAACAAATGTAAATAATTCTTAATAATGCCTGCCATATAGTTCAATAATTATTAGCTATTTTTTTTTTGTACCAGTTCACTAAACCATGAAAGAAATAGCTCAGATCATTCACTTTATAGTGCTATGAGATACTGGCAATTTTTCACATTCTATCAGATAAGAAACAAAGACCCAGAAAGCTTAACTTCCTGAGTTCACACAGTGTCATAGTTTAGATATGATGTGTCCTGCAAAAGCTCATGTGTGAGGCAATATAAGAACATTTAGAGGGAAAAATGATTGTATTATGACAACCTTAATCTATTGTTGCATTAATTCACTTGAATGGATTAACTGAGTGGTAACTGTAGGCAGGTAGGTTGGAGAAGGTGGGTCACAGGGTCCTGCCTTTGGAGTATATATTTCATCCCCTAGGAGTAAACTCTGTTTCTAGGTGCTACGTCCTGACCTGCTTTCCTCTGCCATACCCTTCAGTCATGATGTTGTATCTTACCTTCAGTCCCGAGCACAGGATTTGGCCATCTGTCAATTGAGACCTCTGAAACTCTGAGCCCCCAGATAAACTTTTCCTCTTCTGATTGTTCTTGTCAGGTCTTTTGGTCACAGAAACAAAAAAGCTAACTAAAAACCACAGCTAAAGAAGTGGCACTGTTCATTTTCAAACCCAAGAGCCAGCTCTGTTAAATGCCAAGACTGTGCTCCTGGCCACAACAACATAATGTTCCATTTTAAAGTAGTCAGATCTTTTTGCCATCAAGACATACATTTATTAAACCAATTCACCGAATACAACTTGAGTTATATAAACTTTTGCTCAGTGTCTTTTTTAAACTAAGTGCAATAGGCATCCAGAAAGCTCAGCAAGGTGGGTTGTCACTTGGGCAGGGTCTTGACATTTGACTGTTTCTAATTATATTGAGCCTCAGGTTACCATAATGACCTACCCAAAGGTCAACCATAGACCAGCTTTCCACAGCAGTCAGGTCTGTAAATTTCTTTTTTGCCTTCTGTTGGGGGCCCTTAAGCCAAACTGCTCAAGCTCAGGTCATGCCTCTCTTTTTAATTAACCCAATTACAAATCCTAAATGGTGACGCATGTCAGAAGAACAACGCTTGGAGGGGTGTTTCCTTGACTTGATCACATCTGAACCTGGGGGCATGAGCCTTGCATAAATAGCTTTGTTAGCAGTGGCTGTGTCATTATCAAGTTAGCAGGGGACAAATTTGGCATATTGCCTATAATGAGCTCATTGAACCAATCAGTCCTTGCCATTGGAAGGAATTTACAGAATCACAGTGTCTCATAAACACCAAATACTTCAACAGATTTTTAGCAATATACTCCACACTGCAGTTACCATGTTCTGAAAAATAATAAGTGATGCAAGTGGTTGGCATTTTAAAATTCCAAGTCAAATAGAGAAAATTCCATTTTACACTTCAAAGTCAGTGATTTTCAATCCTGGCTGCACAAAAGAATCACCTAGTGAGATTTTAAACATCCCTAGGCCTATATCCAGGCTATAGCCCAGACCCATTAAGAAGGAAACCTTATTTCTAGGGTCCAGACATTAGTATTTCTAAGTGTCAAGCAATTACAATGTGAAGCCAAGGGTGAGGACCACGGCTTCAAGGGATCATGAAAAGTATTAGTGATGTGCTTAAAAAAACACAAACAAAAACGCCAAAACTTCCCTGAGATTGTGTTTAAAGAGATGTGATTCTTGTGGGCTATCATTTATTTGTTCCTCTCAGCATGTTGTTTGACCTATCTGGCTTTGTTATTTCTTGACTAGTTTTTCTTCATGTGACATCTCATTAGATAGCTATTCTTTGGGTTTATATTACTGAGTTTCCAAAATAAAACACCTCTAGGCAAACACATCAGATGGGACACTTGGTGGAAATCAGGATAATGAAAATGTATTTCCATTAAAGCTGTTTGTGAAGCAGCAACTAGATTTTCTTACCATAGGAAAAGTTCATGAAACTTCATCTTGTTTTTAAAGGACTCAAACAGACATGGACTTTCTAAATGATTAATAAGAGGGAAATAAATTAGGGCTAAGATAAAATACATGTAGAAAACAGAAGACACTAGGTGAACAACCACTAAAACAAGATATATATCTGATTTCCCAGAGAATAAGTAGCTATATAATCCCCTAAGAATTGGTCCCTGAAAAATATCAGTATAAAAAAGTCTATTTAAAAGCCCAACAAAATTTAACAAGGGGAAAGATAAGATTACAAGATTATAAACTATCCTTAGCATCACATACAGCTCCTGAAGTCCTAGGGAAATATTTTAGCACTTTTGAAGTGTTTTTTTTTTTTTTTTTTTAACTCAATGCAAATATAATACTCTTATAATTGAGGGAAGGTAATATAAAAGTTTAAAGTAATTAATTTTGATTACTGCTTTCATTTCCTTTTATGACCTTGTTTTTAACTTTGTCCCTCTTCTTGTTCTTTTTATTCTCAGCCATGATCTCTCCTCTCTCATATATGACTGCCTATATTTATTTTCAGTAGTATATTTGGGAGAGTAAAAATACTTTTAAAGGATCCTACTTTGAAGGGAGTGATTATAGATAAGCATGTTAAGTTACAAACCAAGTCAATAAATTGGGCACCCCACTCTTGGGTGACTGTGCATACCTCAATCTAATTGGTCATGTAGATTAAACTAAAACACACACAGTTTACTTGATGATTACCTTTTCAAATTAAAATTTACTCTGTTAAAATAGATAAATTTGAATAATACCACTGAATATAACAATGATAAATTAAACTTTTATGGAAATCCTACTATATACCTGGGCCTCAGGTAGTTGCTCCCTGGAATTTAAAGATAAGCAAAGAACAATTCTATTAGGCTAATATCACATGGTAAGATAAATACCACTTGATATATAACTAGTTTATAACAAAAAACTATTTATAAGCCAACAAAAAACAGCAAAATGTTAAGTATCACAGGAACAATGGCTATTTGTTGAGCATTTATTATGAGTCACGCAATTGCTAAATATTATCTCTAAAGTTTACAACCAATGACCTCTAAAGTTTTTTGAGTATTGCCATCAGTGAAATGTTGTGAGCATGTATACCCCGTAAATGCTAGGCTATAGAGCAACTGTATATTTATACAACTGTAACAATGTATTATTATAAAACCTATAAAATGTTAAGGGTAGAGATGAGGAGAAACTACAAAGAGAAGTTCTCATATTTTCTTCCAATCTCCAGGCATCACCTTTAGTGTGCCTTGAGTGACAGCTCCCCATGTTGAGGAACTCTGCTAACCACTCTGTGTGGCTGAAGACTCTGGTTGCCCCCTCAATATTCATTACCCTTTCCTTCCATAGTGAAGGGACCCTCCATTTTTGTCTGGACCAGGACCCCTATTATAAATAGTACTTGGCTCAGCCTCCCTTTACAGCTAGAAGTGGTTCTTCCCTTCATAATTTGAGGGGGAATTCATGTTTACAACCTCCCAGAGGTACCTTTGAAAGGACAAAGTGTGTCCATCTCTGTATTTCCAAGCTACTCTATGGCATGTTGCAGGCAGCAGGCCTCTTGAACTGTGTACAAGGGCAATTCCCAAGAGTGAGTGGTAGGGCAAGAGGATAAAAGGTATATGGCTCCTTTAAGGCCTTATGGTACAGAATAAACATTCCGGCTCTGGATAACTCACTTACTGACTGTCAAATATGAGAAAAAATACATTCCTATCTTATAATAGCTCTATTGTTTGGGTCCTTGTTATATGTAACTGAACCTATATTCTAAATAATACACCATGCAAGATGGTCATTACTCTCTTTACTTATAGATAAGGAAAGAGGGTCAGAAAAGTTAATTTCCTAAGTTACCCAGCTAATGTCTGATAGATTCAAAACATCCCAGAGTCTACCCTCTTTCTTAGAAATCAGCCAACCTCCCTAGGAGTGAAATACTATGGAATCAAGAAGGAAGGAGACGTTGAGGTTGCCTAGAGGAACTGATGAGGGCTCCTGAAGGCAGTGGCAGTTTAATGAGGCTGGAAAGATGAGCATGGAGGAAATGGTGAAGAGGACTAATGGTACAGGGAAATAGAATTCAGAAATCAGAAAAAATAGAGAAAAGGCTAAAAAAAAAAAAAAAAAGCCTTTGCTCGGCTGCTTTTGGGTAATCACCATTGTTTTTTTAACTTTATTCATTCAACATGTATTTTGAAGTTCCAACTACAAAGCAGGTGCAGACAAGGTCCTAAAAGCACAGTAGTGAAAAAAGAAAAAAACACCATATAAATAATTTCCCAAATACATGAGATTCTACTACCAGAAACATCTACAGGATAAAGTCCAAACCCCACACCAAGGTAACAAGGCCTCCACAGTCAGACTCAACTCTAGCTCCCCAGTCTCATGTTATGCTTCTGCCCTGTGTTCCACCTGCTCAGACTCAGGACTTATGAGTTTCCAGACTTCTTACCTTTGCACATGCAATTCTCTCTTCGTGGAATGCTTTTTATCTGCTATGCATGGAAATGTCTTACTTCCTCTCCAAGGAACCAGATAAAATTCTTCCTTGCCTCTGACTCCTTCAAGTAGGTTGGCATTTTTTTATTCACTTCTTACAGTTAATTCACATCTCCTTCCCACCTTCCTTTCCCTTTCTCTTCCTTCCTTCCTTTCTTCCTTTCTTCCCTCTGCCAGTTCATAAAAATGTGCTGAGTGGTAGAAGTACAGTGGTGGGAAAGATAAAACAAACTTTCCCTGTACTCATTAAAATAGAATTCTAGGGAGAAAGATCAACCATTAAAGAAACAATTGCAAAACTGTGATAACATTTTTGGAAAGGAAGAAAGGCCTTCAGTGGAAGCACATACAGCAGCTTTACCTCCAACCTGATTCTTCTAGAAGAAGTATTTTTTAAAATGAAACCTTTAGGATATGTAGGAGTGAGCCAGACAGGGTTAAAGTATATGCTTTTCACTATGCATAATCCATTTTTATTAACAAATCTTTTATCCACTAGACTATGAGAGAGAATGTTTTTAAGAATGTCCTAGGTGCTTTTTAATAAAAATACCACCAGGATTAAACACTGGCTTGGTTTAATGCAAACTGTCTTATCATTGTTCTTCAGTGATCCTCCAGAGTTTTCTTTGGTCCTTCCTGTATGCATTATTTCCTACCTAACCTTCACTTCTACTTCAGTTCAGCATTCAGAGTTGCTTAGGGTCCCCACTAGATCGTGAAAGTGTCTTAGGTACTGTAGAGCAGCATCTCTCAAACTTCACTGTGCTTGTAAAACCCAGATTCCTTGGTTGCATTCTCAGATTTAGGGTTCTATAGATCTGGGCTGGGGCTGATGATTTTACAATTCTAATAATCTGTCCTGTGAGACTTGATACTGTCAGTTCACAGACCATACCTTTAATGGCATTTGAGAAGCTACAAAAATATTTTCATGATTATTTCCCCTTTGTTCTTGAAGCTTCTCTGTCAGGCTGAGCAGTGTTTCTCAAAGTTTAATATGCATACAGGTCTCTGACACTCTTGATAAAAATACTGTTTCCAATTTAGTAGGTCTGGGGTGGGACCTTAGAGTGTATTGTTTACAAGCTCCCAGGCAATGCTGCGCCTGCTAGTGCACAGACCACACCCTGAGTAGACAAGATCTAGATGTGCACAAGACCACTGAACAACGTAATTGCCACTGATCCTTTCTGAACTAGCCATGGCTTCTGCATTCTTGGCTCAACAATTCAAGATTAAGTCAGAGGAATGTTTTATTTCATCAAAGGTATCCTCTCACTCTACTCCCAATCCTATGATGAACACTCATTAAGCATTTTCTACACACTGGAAAGAGTATTCATAACAACCACTGTAAGGCAAACAGTATTATTCTTACTTTATATAAAATGAAACAGCAGTTTAGATAATTCGATTCAATCAAAACACATAAGTACTAGCTGGCAAAGATAGGCTTAGATCCCAGTTGTGCATGAAAGGAGAAAAAAAAAATCTTGTCATATTCTCAGGTCACTCAAAGAGTGGTGAATATCTAGCAGTTTCTGCCTCACTAGGAGTTTTTTTTTATCAGAAACTCAAACTCCCAGCCCCCAACCTAGACCTACTGACAGTCTGCACAAGGTCCCCAGATGATTTGTATCCATATTAACATTTGAACAGCATTGTTCAGCTCCACCTCTTGCCTTTTAGAGCCAAGTAAAAAGTACAAGGGTACGGGATCTGCTGATTCTGACAATTGAAAAGTACACTTTGATTGGCCAGGTTTGAGGCTAGAACAAATATTGATAGCTTTGCCTCTAGTATTGAATTTGTATTGCCTCATGGGCATACTTTATCCCAAAATAAGTTGCTTTCTGGCAGGTAAGAATTTTTTATCTCTGGATAATACTACATTCCCAATAGATAAGAACATCAACAATACGGTTTTAGCAGTGTCTCTGGAAAAAGAAAAGAAAAAAAGTAAAACAAACGAAAAAAGAAGTAAACCTGTCTATTGAAGGAAAAATGTGCTAAAACCATCAAATTCTCCCCAAACATCTTACCTGTATTAATCATTTCCCAGAGGGTTCAAATAAATAAATGTACTCTACTTCCTTTTCCATCACAGGTAATTCTCAAAAACTGTCCAATTAAAAGTGAATAGTAGCTAAAATCACAAGGATCTGTTATTGTACATAGTGACTCAAAGAAATTAATGCCAAATTGTCCAGCACTACAGCCAAGTGCTTGGTCATCTCACTTCTAGAATATGGCAACTTCCTCCTCAGAGAGCTTTTACCCTCAGCTTTCTGATGCTGCAATCAATCAGAAGTGTCATTTATACATTGCTTAGCCACACCGCTTAGTCTGGAGCCCATTCTATGGCTCCCAGATGAATCTCACTGCTAATGTAATTTCTTCTCTATTTCCTTTGACCCATGGATGACATCCCGTATTTTCTCTCACCTCCCTAACTTACTAACTTTCACTGATATTGTCCACCTTGCCTTTGGACCATATTTTTCTGTAAATTCACTCTCTTGTCCTGTGTCCCAAAAGCATAGCTGTGTTGGCATTCAATGGCCTATCATATTTGAAGCACTCTGTACAAATTTCACATCTAATATTATAATGAGCTTATGACTGTTTTCAAAAAATGTTGACACAGATGATTTTATTGGCAGCCAAATCCAATAGGTGATACTACTAAGGACCTTCTTATATCCTTTTAAAACTAATTTTTCTTTCCTTGCTTTTTACTTATATTCCCCTCTCTCTTTCACTTTCCTTAGAGGGTTTCCAAGCAATGATCCTGGAACTTCTGTCCTTGTGTCCATAATTATTTGTACCCCTAAAAACAGAATTTCTACTCCTCATATAACTTGAACCTGGTCTTTTTCATTTTGTTTAGTGTCATTGACCTATCAATATTTTTTTTAAACCATAACATTTTGGCATTTGTATTCTTTTTAAAAACTAAGGAGATATATACAGATTCTTAGCCCTCCTATTTAAGGCCTCAGTGTGATTCACTAGCTTATTGTTTAACAAATGCCTGCTCTTTCTTTTAATGTGATGAACTTAATGTGATTTAACATTAAGTTAAACTTAGCAATGTGACTTATTTTGACCAATTGGCTATAAGTGTGTTGAGCATAGCAGAGCCTTTGGTTGCCTGACCTCTTGTGTTTTGCCCACGGTGGTACAAAAAAACACACCCATAGTAACCACTGTTCCAGAATGGAACCCAGACGAACATGAATCAGAGATATCTCAGTCACTCTGGTTTTTATGCCTGAATCACCTGATCTAGCCAAAGAGCAAACAGGTACAGGAGTAATAAATGCTCAACTGTTACATGGGATAACAGTAAGTTATACACTGAGTTTCACCATTAACTAGGTGAGCTAGAATAACTATATCTATAAAGTGAGAGGTTTAGTATAATTGAGCCCCCTGTTACTTAATGAGATTTAAAATGAGTGATCCTTAAGTATATTGCTTGACAGTGTATTTTCAGAAAATAGGTAAAAAATTACCAAACTATGAAACAAATACTAGAGAATCATTATTCACTTATCAGGGTTTTGAGATTGGCTTATTTCACTTGGCATAATATTCTCCAATTCCATCCATTTATCTGCAAATAGTCCATTGTGTATATATACCACAGTTTCTTTATCCATTCATCTGTTGAAGGGCATCTAGGTTGGTTCCACAGTCTAGCTATTGTGAACTGAGCTGCTATAAACATTGATGTGGCTGCATTACTATAGTATGCTAATTTTAAATCCTTTTAGGAGTGGCAGGGTGGGGGGTGAGAGAAGAATGGAGGAAGTTTAGATTACATAGAAGGAAATGAAAGGGAGGGGGGTATGAAAAATGGTGGAATGAGACAGACAACATCATTACCCTATGTACATATATGATTACACGAATGATATGAATCTACATCATGTACAACCATGGAAAAGAAATGATGTACCCCATTTGTGTACAATGAATCAAAATGTAGTCTATAAACAATTTAAAAAAAGAATAAATAAAAAAATACTAGAGAAAGCTGGAGAAAAAAAAATAGCTAGCACCTCTCTGATTAAATTTATTTTCAATTGAAAGAATAGGATTTGCTTGGATAGTGTTCATTATACTTCCGCCATGTCTGCTGAAGGGAGGAAGTATGTTGGGAATGGGTCAACATGTCAGTGGACTGCGGAGTGCCAGGAGGGTAACATGTTACCACCTGGTTACATCAACCTTCAGGGAGCTAGACCTGCAGATCACAATTAGGCTGTACTCACTGAACTCCCTAAGAACAAAATATTTTCAATATCTAGCATAGAATAAGATTCAACACATAATGAGAAAGAATGAAAGGATAGAGGGAAAAAATAGAAACCAGAAGAGTTCTGAAATGGGAAAATTTGGCCTGTTCTCTGTCTCTTTCCCTCTCTCTCTCCCTCCCTCCCTTTCTCTTCTTTGTGACAAGTTTAATGTTCACATAGGAGACTTGTGCTTTGTATGAGAAACTAAACTGTGCCACATGCAAGGTCCTACCAGCCTTAAACTATCATGACCTCATATAAGACTAAGATTATTTGAGGCATTCATACATAAGAACCTCAGTGACCCCTTCATTAATGGCATGATTCTGAGGTCCCTTAATTTACCTTCCTAAAAAAAGCAGAAATCTTTAAATATCTTTTGTATCTTTAATAGATACTTACATAAAAATTCCCTTTGGCCCTGGAAATTTCCTTTAGTTATTCAATTGCCCTTTGCACATATGCCAAGGAACCATTTCCATAAGAACCATTTATATCTAAAATCAAATTTGCTAATCAGCAAAATTAGTACATTTACTTGTGGTAAAATTATTTTTGAGCAGAACTTTCATATATAAGCTAAAATTTGTCATTCAGGTAATATTTTTTAAGAAGGAAATGTTCTTATGCAACATAGCTAAAATGCCCTGGGGAACTCTGAAATCATTTTTTCATTAAATAGAGCTGAAATTATGTGAACAAGTAGAACATAAGAAAGAAAAGAGGAAAACAAAGTATAGAACACTGGGGAATGAAAAAATAGAAAATAGACTGTGAAAGGAACAGAGAATTGTTCAAGGTTACCCAGTAAGTCAGGAAAAATGGGGAGAGTGGGGAGTGTGCCAAGAACCAAAGCATATCCACAGAAACGGCTGTGTGTGAAATCTGCCATTCTTGAGAGATGGTGTATTCATGTTTATTCTTTGTGGAGGAAGACATTTATATTTAACAATCTCCCAGAGATTAGTATGTATTACTTTCTAAGTCTTTTCATTAAAAAAATAAATATCCAACTGTTCTCAGCTCAAAGTGAACAAAGCATGATGTAACACACAAAATCTGATTTGATTTCATGACAACCTTTGAGGTAGGCATCCTAATGTCTGCCTTATAGATTAATATGTGTTCAGAAAGATAAAAAGAAGTGCTTACACGTCTCATGGAAATTTAGAAGTTTTCCCCATACCAAGCTGCTCAGCATACCTCTCCTAAAGACCTGACTCAAGGAAACACAGAGTACAAGAGTCTGAAAAAGTGCAAAGTTTAAAAAGAAAAAAGCTCTGTGAAGAATGAAAGTTGATATTTGGGAGGAATGGGAACAGTTTGAATAATTTATTACAGGTGGTTGATTTCACTAGCTACCTAGTTTGGATACCAATTGAGAACACTGCACAACATCCATAGATCCTATTGATAACAAATGGTTTCTATGTGGGGACATCTGACAGTTAAACCAAGAGGATCCAAATAGAACTTTGAAGTAGTTTAGATCACTAGTGTTCCTCCTTACCAAATTAAGCCTCTGTGCTCCAAGTCTACTTGTACAAAGCACAGCTTACCTGCTCTGTCGATGACTATCATAAAGACATTAGTTAAGAAGGTAAGATTCCTTAATATATAACATATATGGGTCCCTGTCACAAGGGTATTGAAGCCTCTGTTGCAAGTTGTCTCCCACCCAAAGTTACTACATGTAGCTGAGGAATAATTAAACAACGTTTGTTCTCAAGTTTAGAGCAAGAAAACAAGAATGGAGGAGAAACATAAGTAGTAGCATGATAGGCATTAAACAAGTCTTTAAACTCTGTAGACAAATTACCTGTGTTCACTCCAGGCTCTACCTCCTACTGTGAGCCTTTGAGCAAGTTAATTAACCTCTTTTTTATTTGATTTCCCATTGTAAAATAGAGAAATTAATAGCATCTACTTTGTAGAACTATTATAATGATCAAATGAGTTAATGTTTATTAAGTGCTTACAACAATGTTAGGCATAAAGTAAATGTGTTTGATGAATAAATGAAGCGCTAGGAAGAGTGGCCAAAAGGATAAGGGACACCAGCTTCCTTTAATATATTGCTTTGTTTCCTTCTATAGAGCCCTTAACTTTCCACCACTGAGGCCAATTAATTCCTACCAGTATGCTTAACCCCATTTCTGTTCTGGCCCAAACTACTCTTGTTCAGAAAGATTTAAGAAGGTCTAGCTGGGTAGCTCAGGTGATTCAGCATTAAGTCTAGCTTGCTGTTATTCCTGTCCTGACCCTGTGTCCCAGTTTTAGTCACTTGTTCCTGTAATCAAGTTCCAAACTTGTACTCCAATTCTAGCATTTGGCTCCCCCGTGGCTGAGTTCTGGCTTGCAGAACTGCTCAGGGTTTCAAGTGTTTTTGAGGTAAACTACCCCCCAAAGGAAGTTTATGGACTCCACACACTTGGTTTGGCATACTGTGTTTGAACTTTTGAAAAATGGTTTCCCTGTATTTAAAAATTGCAAACATTTATATAAAAATTCAAATATATAGCTTCTCTTGAGAAATGGGATGATCTGGCAGCACTGGGCCCCAAGTGGCAGCTGTCCCCTTTAGAGGACCATGTGATTTTTATTCCCTATAGACCCCTCTTGTCTTGATTTGTGTCTGTGATATGCTTGGTGCCAGAAGGCATTTGAAGTTGGGGTTTAAGTCTGAGAATAGCCAATACTTACCAAGCACTTACTTTGTGCCAGGTACTAATCTAAGTATTTCATATTCTTTACTCACTTAGTCAAAAGCCAGAAATCTAGACTTGTCCATTATCCCTATAGCTCTCTTTCCCTATTTCACCCCTGTGGTCTGTAGGGATCTGTGGCTATCCCATCTTTCCTGATCACTATCCTTCACCCCCAAGCCAGAGCCTACTCACAAAGCCTTGCTAGACCTTCACAAAATCAACCTTTACCTGCACTGTGGCCCACTGACAGTGTCCTATCTCTCCTCCCAGCCAGACTCCACCCTAAAGACCTTTGGCCATCATAGTGCTTGTGTTACAAACTCTCAGGCTTCATGATCTGCCTGATTCTATTATCCCAAGTTCCATGCTTTTGTGAAAGCATACATTTTATTAATGTAGGTTAACTCTATCTTCACAAAACTTATCTTCCAATTCTTGCTAGAAGCCCAACAAAATTCATCAAATATTTATTGATCACTTATATTCTAGGTTTTGTCATAGAAATTGATTTGGAGTATTCTTTAAGTTAGAAACTCCAAGAAGTTTGTCCATGTCTGCCATGTGCAATTCAATCTCTTTCCAGAGAACCAATTAACAAAGGAACCATTTAAACAGAATTGTCTGTTTGTTGTTGTTGCTTTTTCCCTCATGGTTTGCCCTTGTGCTTTACATGGGCCCTTGTGCTAAACATGAATTTAAAAGGTGAAATGTTTGCATGACAAAGCCAAGATTTAACAAATATCAAAAGAAAATTCACAAAAGAAAATTCAATACATCATTCCATAAGATTACCTGGATTGGGTGATTTAACTGATGTTTTAAGTTTAAATTCAGCTAATTAAGTTCTACCATAGTTTTTTTTTAAAAAGTCTTAATAAAAATGTTACTTACATAAGGAATTGTGTCCAAAGTATCTGTGTTGACAATTATAGGAGCAGGGCTGGCCTAAAAAAGAGAAGTAGACAATTTTTTAAATAACAGATATTCTGAGGCAGATTCTGTTAACTTATTTTACAAAAACTCAACAAGCATTCCATGAGGACCTATACAGACACAAGGTTGCTGGTGGAGATAAACAAAATCATTCATGTTTCCAATACTTCCCCACTTCGAATGCTTATTTGCTATATTACCACATAATGAAATAAACATTCATATAATTTACATTCTCTTTCTCTTAAATTCTACATAACACTGTGGAAGGTGAGAATTTGTGCTGTGTGAGGTAAAGATTTCTAATACATTGGATAAGAGTTAAAATTTGTAACATCTAATTACCTAAACTGAACGAGGAAGACAAACACAACTTAAATAAATCAATATCAAGCAATGAAATAGAAGAGGTCATCAAAAGCCTACCAACAAAGACAAGTCCGGGGCCAGATGGATTCTCAGCCGAGTTCTACAAAACCTTTAAAGAAGAGCTCATTCCAATACTTCTCAAAGTATTCCATAAAATAGAAGAGGAGGGAACCCTCCCAAACTCATTCTATGAAGCCAATATCACCCTGATACCTAAACCAGACAGAGATACATCGAGGAAAGAAAATTTCAGACCAATATCCTTAATGAATATCAACGCAAAAATTCTCAACAAAATTTTAGCAAATCGCATACAAAAATATATTAAAAAGATAGTGCACCACGATCAAGTGGGTTTTATCCCAGGGATGCAAGGTTGGTTCAACATCCGGAAATCAATAAATGTCATTCACCATATCAACAGACTAAAAGTTAAGAATCACATGATTATTTCAATAGATGCAGAAAAAGCATTCAATAAAATACAGCATCCCTTCATGCTCAAAACACTAGAAAAAATTGGGGTAGTGGGATCATTTCTAAACATTGTGAAGGCCATCTACGCTAAGCCCATGGCCAATATCATTCTAAATGGTGAAAAACTGAAAGCATTCCCCCTAAAAACTGGAACAAGGCAGGGATGCCCTCTTTCACCACTTCTATTCAACATTGTTCTTGAGACTCTAGCCAGAGCAATTAGACAAACCAAAGAAATTAAAGGGATATGAATTGGAAAAGAGGAACTCAAACTATCCTTGTTCCCTGATGACATGATTATATATTTAGAGGAACCTGGAAATTCCACCAGAAAACTCTTAGAACTCATAAGCGAATTCAGTAAAGTAGCAGGTGACAAGATCAATGCTCATAAATCCAATGCATTTTTATACATAAGTGATGAATCTTCAGAAAGAGAAAGTAGGAAAACTACCCCATTCACAATAGCATCAAAAAAAATAAAATACTTGGGAATCAATCTCACAAAAGAGGTGAAAGACCTCTACAATGAGAACTACAGAACACTAAAGAAAGAAATTAAAGAAAACCTTAGAAGATGGAAAGATCTCCCATGTTCTTGGATAGGAAGAATTAATATTGTCAAAATGGCCATACTACCTAAAGTGTTATATAGATTCAATGCAATTCCAATTAAAATCCCAATGATGTACCTTACAGAAATAGAGCAAGCAATTATGAAATTCATCTGGAAGAATAAGAAACCCAGAATAGCTATAGCAATGCTCAGTAGAAAGAGCGAAGCAGGGGGTATCGCAATAACAGATCTTCAACTCTATTACAAAGCAATAGTAACAAAAACGGCATGGTATTGGCACCAAAATAGACAGGTAGATCAATGGTACAGAATAGAGGACACGGACACAAACCCAAATAAATACAATTTTCTCATACTAGACAAAGGTGCCAAAAATATGCAATGGAGAAAAGATAGCCTCTTCAACAAATGGTGCTGGGAAAACTGGAAAACCATATGCAACACAATGAAATTAAACCCCTATCTCTCACCCTGCACAAAACTCAACTCACAATGGATCAAGGACCTCGGAATCAGACCAGAGACCCTGCATCTTATAGAAGAAAAAGTAGGCCCAAACCTTCAACTTGTTGACTTAGGAGCAGGCTTCCTTAACAGGACTCCCATAGCACAAGAAATAAAAGCAAGAATCAATAACTGGGATAGATTCAAACTAAAAAGCTTTCTCTCAGCAAAGGAAACTCTCAGTAATGTGAAGAGAGAGCCTACAGAGTGGGAGAATATCTTTGCCAATCATACTTCAGATAGAGCACTAATATCCCGAATCTATAAAGAACTCAAGAAACTCTACACCAAGAATACAAATAATCCAATCAACAAATGGG
This sequence comes from Sciurus vulgaris, assembly GCF_902686455.1. Taxonomy (NCBI): domain Eukaryota; kingdom Metazoa; phylum Chordata; class Mammalia; order Rodentia; family Sciuridae; genus Sciurus; species Sciurus vulgaris. The sequence goes on from NC_136472.1 coordinate 81,513,712, forward strand.
CTAAGGAAATGAACAGACACTTCACAGAAGAAGATGTACAAGCAATCAACAGATATATGAAAAAATGTTCAACATCTCTAGTAATAAGAGAAATGCAAATCAAAACTACCCTAAGATTTCATCTCACCCCAATTAGAATGGCGATTATCAAGAACATAAGCAACAATAGGTGTTGGCGAGGATGTGGGCAAAAAGGTACACTCATACATTGCTGGTGGGGCTGCAAACTAGTGCAGCCACTCTGGAAAGCAGTATGGAGATTCCTCAGAAAGCTTGGAATGGAACCACCATTTGACCCAGCTATCCCACTCCTTGGCCTATACCCAAAGGACTTAAAATCAGCATACTACAGAGATACAGCCACATCAATGTTCATAGCTGCTCAATTCACTATAGCCAGATTGTGGAACCAACCCAGATGCCCTTCAGTTGATGAATGGATAAAGAAACTGTGGTATTCCATTGTATATATACAATGGAATATTACTCCGCCATGAGGAATGACAAAATTATGGCATTCGCAGGCAAATGGATGAAATTGGAGGATATCATGCTAAGTGAGATAAGCCAATCTCAAAAAACTAAAGGACGAATGATCTCGCTGATAAGCAGATGAGGACATACGGGGGGGTGGGGGTAGGAGGGGTTAGTGTTAGGGTTAGGGTTAGGTTTAGGGTTAGGAATAAGGAGGGTGGTAAGAATGAGGAAGAAAGGAATGTATAGAGGGAAAAGAGGGGTGGGAGGGGAGGGGGGAAGGGAAAAAATAACAAAATGAATCAAACAACATTGCCCTATGTAAATTTATGATTTTTAATTAAAATTAAAAAATAGAAAAAAAAATTTGTAACATCTTTTTACAAAACGATTTTGCTAAAAAAATTTGATTACTTTTGTGGCAGCAAAAATTAAATCTAAATGAATATTTATAATTATCTTCTTTAATCTACCTTTTGAAAGTATGTTGTATTCCATGCAGTAAGCATTCACTTACTGATATCATACATAATCATGATGTAAATAAACATATGTTTTTCTATTATGCATGTTGTATCTTTTTTTTCATTAATGTATCTGTGATCATATAAATTAGAAATCCTTAAGAAGAAATTAATCAGAGATGGTAGAAAATCATATTGGATATCCTAAGCTTTAAAATATTATTTTGCACAATTTGCAGTAATTCTCTTTAATGTTGAGTGGGAATCCATATAAAACTGATAGAGGAGTGCTACAAGCCAAGTCATTAGAAAATAAGAGATTGCAATCTCTATTTGCATCACCAATCTAACTTCATGAATATTGAGTAGATCTATCTTTATTTTCTAGTTTCTAGAATTTTCACAGCAACTTTCCCTTCATTCCCCAAAGGATCTTTAATCTCCATTCCAAATTACAGATTTCATTTAGATAGAGGAAATACTCTCATCATGATTAATCGAGAGCTGTCCTATGTGATACGGTGTTTTGGCAAGTGCTCAACTTTTGGGACATTTCATTAGCTATGCCCTCTGGAGTTAACAGCTTTTTAATGTCAATCTGTGCCTGTGGAATCCTAATCAAACAGTAGGGGGAAAAAGGCAATCCAGTAGGTTTTACAAAACAGAATTCCATGTCTTAATCCAAAACACTGGGAATGATGAAAATAAACCTGGACTATGTATCTGCAGAGTGGGTCAACTAGATCATGGTTGTGTATTCATGATTATCAGTGGGAAGTATCTTGTGGATAAACAGGGGCTTTGGAGAAAGACCACACACACACACACACACACACACACACACACACACACACACACACACACACTAGTGCTCGCTGAGAGGCATTTGGTGTAGGGAGAAGGATATGAGGTTTGGAGTCAGAAGACCTGGGCTCAAAGGTGGTGCGCTACTTCTGAATTACATTTTTTGAGAGCTAAGCAACTTCATGGTGGTGTGATTCTGGGGCAAGTCCTCTAATCCTCTGTGACTCATTTTCCTCCTCTGTAGAATGGAAATTATAGTAAACATCTTTCATAAAGGTTGAAGATCAAATGAGGTGATATATTTGAATATGCTTTAGAAACTAAATTTCAAGATTAATGTTAAATAGTGTTTCTAAAGATGAACTACGATAAAGATTTGTTAGATGGTTCATAAGTCAATTATCTCAGAGATTTCAACGCTATTTACTAACTGCAGCTGTATTCAAGGGGTCCAATTAGATGACGTCAAGGGTTATATCAATTGTTGCCAATTAACAAATGTTTAAGGATATAGATAGATAGATACTCATTTAACCACCAAAAAATCATATTGATGAAACTTTATCATCACTATCCCTATGCTATAGGTTAGTAAACTGAAGTTCAGGAAAATGAGAACTGAAATTTTGATATTGGTCTTTCTGGTTGTCAGAATCCACTTTTTTCCCACTAAGCTACTCCATGCTCTCAGCATCTTGTTGACTGTATCATAAATGATATAAGATCTGCGTGTTAGAATATCCTGAAGGCAGCAGAAGCCTCAGGGTGTTGCAGTTAGATGTTAAAAGCACTCTGGTGAAGTTTTAATATGTGTTTTTACATTTTTATGTTTCTAGCCATGATGATCTCTCTACTTTCTACTTGGTTCCTATGACTCATGGAAGTATTTGTGTCTTATATTCTTGACTAAACTGAAAACTTTCCTAATAGTTATGTCTTTCCTCCTATTACCTCATATAATTTTGATCAATAAATATATATTGATTTGGTTTGGGGCTTTCATCCTATCTTTTGTTTTTCTTCTTACAGATTATATTCATGTGTTATGGGAATAAATTTTAGAAACTTTTCCATTTCCTGTATGTAAATTGGGTCTTTTTCACTAAGACTATATGTTTTAAAATGGACAGGATCATATACTTCCCCAGAATTCTCCACAGTACTTAAATACACAGAAGAAATTTAATAAATACTTAGGATTTATAACTTAAATATAGCTACAAAGTATAGGTGAAGGTACAAAGAAAGGTAACATATATTTGCAAATTTTGTTAACCATTTCTGAGATAACCCAGGATTCTCTTATATTACCGAGACACTAATTTTTCAATAATCAATATCAATTTCTTTCTTTATCTCACCTCTATTATGTAATAAAAATCAGTTTTTATAAAATAATAATAATTTCATAACTAATTGAAATGGAAGCTATGAAATCTTGAAGCAGAAGATCTAGGTTGTATGGAAACTAATTGCCCCTTCTCAGATTTAAAAATATCCAGAAGCCACAATTAATACTTGCACTTCTAAAAGTCAACAGAAATGTATGAACCAGCAGGATGTGTTGGTTGTATGAACATATACACATATCACACACACCTGACATTGGCAATCCCTGGTGTGAGTGCCAAGAAGACACCAAGCCGGGCTCTCATGAAAAATATGCTACACCACTGCACCACTATACCAGGATCTCTGGAAATTGTCCTATTGGTGTGCTACAGGAGCCCCCCAACAATCCCAGATTGTTTTTGCAGAAGTTCCTTGGAATATTTTAGGCACTCAGTGGCAAAATTAAGACACAAAGTGGTAGAAACCCAAAGTATAGCAGAATCTGAAATGTGTACCATGAGATCATTCTTCTCACCAATTGGTAATGTTAGATATTTCCTTGGTTCAGCTTGGATTTTGTTTCTTTGTTCACTTTTGCATTTATAAGCAATCATGCCTAGTTTGATCTAGTTTGGTTTCTGAGTCTTAAAACCCAATTTCCTGGTTACTTTGATGGTTCCTTCCAAGCTTTTTTCCTGCAGTGAATACTGCCCTGGCACATATGCCCTCTCTCTTCATAGTGGGTATCATCTCTAATTGAACCCTTAAATCAAACTGGTGACTCAGCAGATTCCAGCCTCCCTCTTCAATATGCTTACTTCATTTCATTGGAAAGAGTCTCATAACAAATCTGAAGAAAAAAATCTCCTTTAATCAAAGCTTCAAGGCTTGTCTTCATATAAATCTAGGCAGGCACTTTTGAAGCTAGAAAGGATTAAGAAAAGCAATCTTCTTGGGTGACCCAGACAAGAAGATGCAAGTGGTTTTCCTTTTATGTTACATTCTCTTCCATGTGGAGAAAGTCAGTTTACAGCAAGCAAGAAGAATAAAGCTAATCACAGAGAAGCAAGTGGCGAGAATGCTGATAAAATTTAAATTAAGATGTAAAGTTTTTCATGAATTCTGGCTACCTTTCTGTCCTTGAATTTCATGGGCTCCTATATTATATCAACTACTTGGTTTATGCTAAAAAAGATAAGCTTCTGTGGCTTGTCATCAAGAGAGTCCAATAAAATTTTGACATAATGAACACACATTTTAGAAATAGTTCATTGATGCTGACTGACCATAGATGTTGGTTGCTCCTTGGTATTTGCCAAGTCCTAGAACTGGGAAATACCTTTGACATAAGCAAGCATTTGGTCACCAGGCCAAGAACAGTGAACATGTCTCCTCAAGGAAGGAATTGGCAGGGAAGTATAGTATCTGGGCAACCAAGGACCACTTTCTGTGAATTTTATGCCTAGGAATGCAGGCTAACTGGTGGGAAGGTCAAGAGAACAAACCCAGGCCTGTGTCTACACTTTATTAATAAGTAAGATAGAAAAGGAGAGAAACTGAAGAGTTCATAAAGTGAATTAGATATAGCAATCACTAGTGACTAGTAAGTTTTATAGGGCTAGGAATTGTGCAGGGATTCACTGACATATAAGTAGAAGGCAGGTAGTTGTTAGCTTTTTTCACTAACCCTCCTTTATGGTAGTCTATTCTGGAAACCAAAATGTAGCATGATGAGGAGACAGGACTTTTCATTCATTCCATGAATTGTGCTCTTGTTTTCTGATGGAAGAAAGCATCCTCTTCACTTTCTCCTTTCCCACAGTCTGTTGTACTGGAGTCCCACGGTTCTTGATATTAGCAGGATCCTTGCTATGGTTCATATGTGAAGTATTCCACAAAGACTGATGTGTTGAAGGCTGGGTCCCCAATGTAGCAATGTTGGGGCTTCATGGGAAGTGATTGGATCATGAAGGCTCTGATTTCATCAGTGGATTAAGCCATTGATAGGTTTTTTGATGACACTAGTGCAATGTGATGAAAACTTTAGAAAGTAGGACCAAGTGGAGAAATTAGGTCACTGAGGGAATCTCCTATGTCCTGGTAAAGTTATTTCTTGTCCCTAGCCCCTTCTTTGCTTCTTAGCCTCTCTTTGCTTCTAGGCCATCATGAGCTATGCAGCTTTCCTTTGCCATGCCTGTCTGCCATGATATTCTGCCTTGCCTCAGGCCCGAAATGATAGAGCTGGAAGATTAAGGACTAAAACCTATGTAACTTTAAGTCAAAACAAATCTTTCCTCCTTTAAATTGTTCATGTCAGCTATTTGGTCACAGAGACAAAAAGCTGACTAACAGAATCCTATTCCTATTTGGAGATTTACCAAGAATCCACCAAAATTGCCACTACCTAAAACTTGTGGTTCCATAACCCAGCCAAACCCAGATCCCCAGGTACATTAATACTGAGATGGACAATCATAACCACAGGCACTTATATATATTACTTCATTTAAATTAAATTATTTAATCCTCATACAACCTGATGAGAAAAGAACTATTTTTCTTAACCTATAGATGAAACAGTGATTAAATAACTTTCCCAAAGTCATACAACTGGTAAATACACCATCTGCAAAACCAAATAGCTTGACTTCAAATTCTTGCTCTACTACCTCTTGGGATGAAATCAGACTTATCAGATCTCTTTGGATTCCATCTTTCTTTCTTTCTTTCTTTCTTTCTTTCTTTCTTTCTTTCTTTCTTTCTCTCTCTCTCTCTTTCTCTCTCTCTCTCTCTCTCTCTCTCTCTCTCTCTTTCTTTCTTTCTTTCTTTCTTTCTTTCTTTCTTTCTTTCTTTTCTTTCTTTCTTTTTTTTCTTTCTTTTTTTCTTTCTTTCTTTCTTTAAAATCAGCTCAAAGCCAAATCTGTTCTATGCACTGTGATCTTGGTTGATGCAGGAACCCTTCTCCTTTCCCCTTGTCCCAGTTACTGAGGACCAGTGCCTGGTATGAACAGACCTGCAACAGGCATACCTAGGAAATGTCTAAAGGCACAGTCACATCCTGGTTGACTGAGGAGCTTCCTGGGGAAGCCTCAGAGAAATTGTTTGGTAAATGACTGAATAAACACATATTGGTGGTTGCATGAGAGAGAGAGTAAAAACAGTACGGGAAAGAGGAATATGCATTTATTCTTACAATGTTCTAAGTAAAACATTATTACTAACATTAAAAGGACAGGAAGGAAGAAAAAAAGGGAGGTGGAGGGAAAGGGGAAAGGGAGTCCAAATTGACTAAGTCACTTGCTTAAGGTGACAAATTTAGAAGGTGCAACAATTTCCAAATCCTTGTCTTTCTAGCCCAGGAGCCCATAATGGTAACCTCAACATCTCCTGAATTCTTTGCCTGAGTGTTTTCAGTTTTCAGACTGAAAACACAGCTATTTTTTGCCTGGAAAGTTACGAATTTCTCTTTCATAGTCTGAAGAGAAATTTCTCACCATACTGACTCAGATTCAATTCCCTAATTCTCACAGGGTTTCTAGGTCCCTTAGTCTCTTGCAAACCCCCATGTAAAAAATGGGACAATGCTATTTTCCAGTTAACCTATTTCTCAAGAAGTTAGGTGGAAAAATAATGCAAGTGAAGCAAAAGAGAGTTCTATGAATATAAGGTTATTTTACTTATTCCCATGTTTATATTTTGCTTCTTTAAATTTTCTTCTTTTCATGTTCCCTGTCCACAAGAGTAAGTGGGTAGGTACACTTCAGACTAACTACAAGTTATCACTACTAGTATCACCAAATGGTTCTAGGTTTGCCCTTAACCTGCAAGTAACATAGAGCACCCAGCATATGAGGACCCTGAGGCAACAGCAGTGGGTGAGGAATGGCATGAGCAGTGAAGTGAGGTAGGTTTAACCCAGGGTAATGACTACGGCAGATGTCACAAGGGAGCCACTCTGAAGGAAGCTAAAGTCCTGTGTCACTCTCCCTAGTGCTAATAAAATGCACCACTGGTTCCCTACATAGCTTACAACCAGCCTAGCTTAGAACAGCAAGAAAGACCAGCAGATATGGGTTTTTTTTCTTGAACTCAACTCAACTCTGCTTGCCCAAACTCTTAATAATGAAAATAATATTATCCTCACTCTACAGATAAGGAAATTAATGTTCAGCAAATTGCTTAAGGTTTAGCTGGTAATAACAGGCCAAGAATGACACCTGTTTGACAGCAAAGTGGGTATCTCTTAACCACTGTACAACATAGGCTTCTTGTTTCCATTGATTTCCTAAGTATCCAGATTCTCTCACTTATCCCTGAAAACCCACCATTCATATCCAATCAAAATGAAATAAAGTGTTGCCATCACTATTTGATCCTCCTCTAGAATACAAGGTAGTCTAATATTTTTCAGGAAATGCATGACATGCTGAAGACCTCAGACTGAGTTGGTCATCTCTTTTTCCCTAGTTCAGAGAAAAATAGGACAGTCTGGAGAATGAGGCACAGAAAGAAGAGGCCAGCAAACAAAGAACAGTGTTCTAAGTTTTCTTTAGAATCAGATCCACTTGGGTCAAGAGATTGAAATCACTTGAACTGTTAGTTATGAAGACTCTTTAGATTTCTATCTTGCACATCTGTCATGTTCTGCCTTGCCCTTGGTATACACAGTTAAAATAAACAACTCACCCAAACCAGGTCTGCAGATCAACCTTAAAACCTGAATTGATAATTATTTTGGACATCATTACTATGCTTTATAATTTTTACATGATATTCATGTACAGTTGATCATTTGATTTCTATAGGAAGAAGAAAGGAAACTAAAATTGACTGACCAAGTACGCACTGTGTGCCAGGCATACAGGGTAAGCTTTACACTTGAATTTTATTTTTTATTCCTTATACAACCCCAGAGGAATTGGTGGAATATCCCTTGTCCATAGATAAACAAAGATTCAGAGATTCATTGAATTTATCAAAGAGAGACATTTTGAGGAAGGAAAATCTGGGTTTCAAATCCAGGGCTTCTTAATCTTAAACCCTCTGGTTTTCTACCAGTAAGCCATGGTGATCAAATCCCACTTATTCACACTGAGCTCTTACAAAAATAACAGCTTTCTTTATGCAAATGCTCTCTGAAGATCCCATGAAAAATGGAGTCATTATCGCAAATCTCAGATGTGGTTTAGTCAATGTGTCCCATGCCACAATAACCATACCTACTTAATTCACTGATTCACTCCATGTGGTGCTGCTATTCCTGGAAAGATCCAAGTGGTTACCATCTGCTTCTGGTCGCTAAACTACCAAACAGCTATAATCTTAGCAGTTGTATTGTCCAGATTTAGGTACCAGTATTCTGAGCAAGCTGTCAATACTTGGTTCTTTAGACTAAGATGGGTTTCTGTTTCTTTTGTAGTACATGAATCAGGTCTTTCACATAATGAATGATCTATAAATGATTGGTATTTGGTTTACTTTCCTCTTTTCCTTTTCTTCTATTGGGACAGGAGTCTTACTACTCTCAACATGCACCTCTTCATGCCTAAAACAATGTCTTTGCTTTTATTTCTTCCTTTGTTCACATCTTGAATCAGTTGTAGTTCCCACACTTTTCAACCTAGACCGAACTATTCATCCTGCTAGGACAATCTAATGTCTTAGCTCCCCCATGAAACTTTCCCACTCATCATTTCAGGACTCAATCTATGTATTCCATCCCCCAAATTTTAAAACACTCGTTATCTGTACTATCTTATCTCAGCTCACACTGAATTATACCTGTTAAATAAGTTCTGTAAAAGCACCAAGCCCTGACATTCCTAATATACATGGTGCTAATGGCTAATTGGTTCATTTGTGATATTTATATCTCCTTGATGAAATTGTAACATTTTTGAGAGAATGCCCCTTGTCTCATTTCATTTCTTTACCAGATATCCCTACCTATATTTGTAACAATGTTTGGCAAATGCAATGCCAACTGTTAGTTGATTTTTAGATCAATGGAACTAAAAGCACAGCAATAACAGAGAAGATGCATGAGTAAGCCTTGAGACTTGAGAATTAGTGAAATGGGTAGACAGAGGCAACAGCATGCTTTCTTCTGGTGACTAGCTGTTGGGTGGTGACCAACAGCTGGACCTTGTCAAGCACCACAGACCATGCCATTCTAAACTATGGAATGTAAGTTAAGGGAAATTGCATGTTAACCACAGAGTGGTACTTTATGCTCAGTCTTTTCTATTCCTCACTACAACGCTATGAATCATATACTTCAAATAAGTTCATTTTATAGATGAGAAAAATGAGGCATGGAACTGTTAACAAAACTTGTCCAAGGTCACTAGACTAATTATTTATGGAGCTGAAGTTCACTCATGTTGATTCCAAATCCATATTCTTATCACAAGGCTGTGTGGTAAAAGGAAGGTATATGCTGCAGTGTTATCTGTCTTAAGTTACCATTCCCTGGTACATTTCAGAAGAGGATGGCTAGGTGAGAGAAAGTATGGAATTTGTGGATAAGGTAAGGACTCAAAATTATGAAAAAATCAAAATGCCAACTATAGCATTTTTTTCAAACTTTCCAGATGAATGTGAAAGCATATCACCAAAGACCAACTTCAAGCTAGACATTTATTTGAAGTCTCATGTTTTATCTTAAAAATGAAGGCAACTCCTATTTTGCATTCTGTAACCATCTATTATCATATGAAAATAATATTTTAAGTTACTTGTAATGGAGTCTACCTGATATCCCAGGTAGTTCCTTCATGGCTATTAAAAATCAGGTACCGATCTCCCTGCCAGTAACCACACTCAGTCATGAAATTATGTGCCTAGTAGAAAGATGACAAGACTGCCAAGACTATTGATCCACCAGTTCAGTAACTCAGGGTAAAATGGTAATTCAATAACCACCCCCAATTTATTTCTACATTTGAGAAATGAAGAGTGCAATGTGTAACCTCTAAGAGTCCATGTCTCATCAAAATTTGATTCTACTCATTGTAAATTTCACCCTGCTGGGAAATGTTGGGGGAAAAAGAAGGCAGGAATGCTGTACAACTTTTCCTTCAGGAAAATAACTTTCTTGCTTTTATCATCCAGACACAGAAAGTTAAAAGAGACAATGGCAAGACAGACACAAGGAAATAAAAGATGAAAATTAAATTAGATGAAGATCATGGCATAAATTGGTTTCTAATGAATTAGCTGAAGGATCAGGTCTTGCATGCCTTAGATGAGGCAACTCAAAAATCCATTTATGATCCTCTTGCTTTGTGTTCATAGTCTGTATTTTTACTTATGAGCCAGTTAAACTTCTGGCCTCATGACCATATAATCAGCAATTTATCTTCTATATTAGATAGTCAAAAAGATATAACATGAAACAGAATTATCACCAAGCTCTTATATCCTTGCTTTTCTCCATGTTTTATAAACCTTAATTCCAGAAAAGAAAAATTTACCCTGCTTTCATTTTCCCCCTACTAACCATAATTTAACACTGTCATACACTGAAGATTGAAACATTGGTGAAGCACAGAGAACACTTTAAAATATTTCATATTGAGAATACTTTCATGTGTGTAAGAGGAAATGTTAAAAGACACCAAGAATTATGAGTTTCTTTATTGTGTAATCATTATTGATTGATAATGGGTCTATTGATCTCTGATGGATCTACAAGATGTTCTACGACTTGCCTGTGAAAGATAACACTTTGGGCTAGGTTGAAAAAGGAACAGAGTATGGAACATTTTAATTCTACTTATTTAAAATTCTGATAATGCTAAAAGTCTCACTATCACCCCTACTCCATTTTTATTGAAAATTAATATTTTATTTGGAATCATTTTCAAGAAGGAAAAACATGGAGATAGAACAGATAAAAGGGAGAGGTGAATGGGGACTAGAAATATAGAGGTCTGCTAAATACTGCTGTCATTTGTTGGTGCTGAAAATACAATCTGCAGATGTGCTTGTATATTGTCATCAAATAGCAATAACCTCTTTGTTCTACAAGTCAAGAGCCTACAAATCTCTGTATCTAAAATGCCAACCAGTTCCTAGCCCCACAGCTGTCTGAGCTACCCAGAATGTCAGTGAGTACATAACTTTTGGTTTCTCTGTTTCATGGTGGTTTCTTACTCTCAGTTTGTAAAGCAAGGATCTTGCTTGTTTCATTTAGCTTGCCCCATAGTGCTCCACCAGGGTAAATTTGAAAGAATATTCTTTGTTCCTGTGGATAGAGGAGAGATAGGGGAAGAGCAAAAGAAATGAATGGAGAAAGAAAGCAGAGAGGAGGTTGTTTTCTGATGTCTAGGTTCTCTGTCACAAGTTGGGGGCAATAAGGATTCCAGGGCTGAAGTCCCGGTCCTCTGTACTCTCACACAACTTTGTCCACTGGAATTGCAACATCACATACACACTGGAACCTTCTTTTGTTTCACAAAGAATTTTCCCCAAAGAAACCAAAAAGGAGGTAATTTATTTATGAATTCAGTATTTGCAAACATACATTCCATGAATCCTCCTTGTCCACACTAATTCGATAGAAACTCTTGCATCTTATGCTTTTATTTTATAGGATGAACAGCTCCTAACCCTGCACTGAGAGTCAGCAGAAGAAGCTTTCAGAGAAGATTATAGCCTTGTGGAATCTGTTCAGGGCACTTCACTCTATAGTTTACCTCTAAGGTTATACCCAAATATGAATAAAGATTGTATTCTCCATGATTTTAATGCTAATTTAATTTTAAATGTCATAAAAAGGCAATAAAATTTAAAAATACTTTTAATCATCTGACCCTAATTTCAGATTGCTTATCATTTCTATGATGATCTTAACTTACTTATTTAACCTCTCTGAAATTTTTTATTTATATATAAAAATGAAGATTATAAATAGTTATTTAGTCAATTTCATGTGCTGCTTTGAGAAGCACAGGGGATCACATATGGACACACAATGCAATTTGTAAAAGTATACCTTTGAGACATTAAAAAATTGACACATTTAATAATAACAGTAACAACAACAACCACTACTACTTGTTACCGTGCTAAGGGTTTAACTTACATCTCACTAAACTGTAAACAACCCTAGGAACTTTTGTATAGTATCCAGTGTTATGTAGGATGAAACTGAGGCTCAGAAAATTTGAATAACTTGGGCAAGAGAACAAAGTAAAGCAAGGATTAGACTCATGTTCTTTTAGCGGAAACTCTCACTCAGAGAAAAAAGAACATGAGACTGAGATTCTCTCTTACTAGCTTGTCTTGCTAACCATCCTGGTCATTTTCTGAATTTAAATTTTCACACATATGCTATGGGGATATTGAAAAACTGTCCTGCCTACTTGACAATTTTGTAATGAGAAATAATCTCATTTATACTGCTTTGAAAATTATAATAAGAAAGATAAATATGACATAGATAGGAAATAGTGTTAGAGGTAGATTTCAGCTCTAACAGGCAATAGTAAACACAATGGTATAGAATATGTTTTGGTCTCTACACAAGATACAAATGAAAAAGTCCATTGTTCTTAACTATCTTCATGCTAATTAAAATATGTAAATGAAGCTAAAGAGTAAAATATATTTAGTATTAACTCAATACAGGTTTTGAGGGTTTGATGTGTGTATTATTTTTGGAGAAGATTTCTATTAACTCTGAATAACTTTTTCCCTATTCTGTAGGAAATAAGTTTGCGAGTCCTATTTTTGCAATTTCTAGGGCAGGTGAGAAGGGAATGGCAGAGCATAGATTTTCCTCTATTGTACAAAAACATGTATCTGTGTTAATACCCTATTTTGATGAATCAACAAAACATTATATAATGCACAGTCCTGGAATACAAGGAAAGCATCCTATACTCAGTTTTAATTTCTTGTGAACTCCAAATGTATATGAGAACAGTAGTCAATGAAAATGCAAACTCTACAAGGGAGGAGAAAAAATAGCAGGCTCTTTTTTTTGTTGTTCAAAAACAAAAGTGACAGTTCCATTCCTTTTAACCAGCCATCTCCAGATATCTGTGCAGTCTCAAGCTGTTGAAATTATCCAGGTCTCTTCTAGTGTAGTGTTTTTCCCCCTTAAATTGAACGTCTCCATAGATTAAGTGGCATCTTTATTTCTTCACTAATAGGAATTCCATTAATAGCCTTTTTCATATTCTTCAGAAGGAAATAGGCTAAAATTTGGGGTCGTACTAGACAGAAATGCAAAGTGAGTTTAAGGGGAATGAAATAGAGAAATGAATCCAACATGATTGAGGATGATGAGTCAAGTAATATTTAGAATCCGGAAAGGACAAAACACACTTGGAACACCATGAACTGGGACTGACAGTCATCACTGAACAAATCTATTTAGAGCTGACCTAAGTTTCTGATGGTTCAAAGCAGACATCCAGAACCAAAGGCAGAGTTGGATGGAAGTGAGGGTGGAACTGGGGAGAAGGACCTTATGGAGGTATTTGAGACAAGAAGGTCCATTTCCTCAATATCGTCTTTACTGCCCAAGTTCTTACTTCTTAAGTCCATACAGATTCATTTATCAAACATGTGAAGGCACTGTACTTGGCACTGTAGAAAACAGAAAGAGCAGAAGCGTGATCCTATCCTGTAAGGAGTTTATAGTGTTACATGGAAATGAGAGCAGCCTGCCGAATGTTTATAATACAAACTGAAGAACTACACATGAGAAATATGGGTAAAGTATCATGGTGGGTATGAGGGAGAAAGGCAAGTGGGAGAAGTAGAAGGCCAGGATTCTATAAAGCAGGTCTTAAAGCTATTTGATTTTAAACATGGTACCTGATCCCACTGATCCTCTAAAATGGAAAGGATGGTAATAGGCCTTTTGATTGACACTGTGAGGATTAAGATTGAAGCACGTTGTAAATAGATTACCTACTCGTTTTCATTAGTGGGTACTAATGAAAGTGGGTTGAAGTAAAGAAGAACATTTATCATGTAGTTGCCAGGCATGAAGGAAGGTTTGCAGAAGGAGGTGTGGGTTGAATCTTGAAGGATGAAACCTTAAAACTGAATACCAGTATACTCAGCTGATTTGCTTTGTCCTCTCTGTAGCTCTGTTCTGCCCTTTCTTTTGGATCTTTATCTTATCTCTGTATCACTAGTCATTAACAGGCCCATCTTAAGGTTCTCTAATTGCAGGAACATTAAGCCACTTGCACTGCTTAAAAAATTTTGAATTTTGGGCTGGGGATATAGCTCAGTAGGTAGAGTGCTTGCCTTGCAAGCACAAGGCCCTGGGTTCAATCCCCAGCACTGCAAAAAAAAAAAAAAAAAAAAAAAAAAATTTTTTTTGAATTTTATCATGTAGACTAAAAGGATAGGAACCTAGCAGGGTAGGCCACTTGAGGGACTCAAAGTGAAAAAGGAGTTTTTGCGGGCCCAGGAAGCCACTGTCCAGAATTTCCACTTCTGTTCAGGCTCATTTTCCTCAGTTTCTTCCTTTGGAACCACCCGGTTTCTCATGTCCTTTTCTCTTTCTAAATGCATTTCTCTCTTTGTATCGGTGCACAAGCTTTCTCTGCTTCTCTGTACAGACATCCTCAGATCTAGACACTACAGTTGTCAAACTATGGACCAGGCTATGCACAGCAGGGTAATGAAGCCAGTTGTCTGGAAATCATCTTTTTCTTCAACTCAAGATTTTCTTCCAAGAGTCCAGCACCTTAGTCTGTGGACCCAAATTATTCAATGTTCTTTTTGTGACTTACCTGCAGTATTCCTGATCTCAAATGAATGACCCACCTTTTGTCTTCCTTGTTCTTGATCTTGCTTCTCTAAAGCTCATAGATGTAGATCAAAACCTGGGGAAGATTGGTAACCTGCCTTCATTCCATACTGCTCTTTCATGCCTTAATGGCTTTGTACAGGCTAGTTCATCCTTTCTCAATTCACTCAAATCCCTATTTTCAGAGTGACTGAGGACTTTTCTCCCTCCTTCAGTTTTCCTTGATCATCCTTTCACTCTGTTGGAAGCAGATGGATCATTCCCTCCTTTCTGCCTTTACTGTGATTTTTGCATCCCTTAATTGCAACTTATATCATACTGCACTATAGTTATCTTCTTAATGGTTTTCTTCTTATTGTAGTGCGCTGGATAAAAAAATAGACTTTGGGTTTGATACTAGGTTCAAGGCCTGGACATATTTTGTATCTGATATTAGAGTGATTTGTGTGTTCATTTGAAAATTCTTAGGGACAAAATCAATCAGGGATCCTCCTGATTATTATTATTGTTGTTTATATTTCTCTCAGGCTTCTGGGAGCTGCAAGACAGTCACACTAGAGCCAAAGATTTTTTTTTGAGACAGATGAATGAGTACTATCACAACTATTCTATGATTAACAGAAGCCCAGAGTCTAGCAACAAGATGGGCAGAATAAATGCTTTGAAGAACCTCTGAATCCCAATGAGGATACCTTTACCAAGTTTAAATATGATAGTTAGCACCATAAGGAAAATCAACTTTGCACATTGCAGTAAGAGTGTGGCACCATTGGTCAAGGGACAATGCAGCCTATCTTACCAAGTGATGATACCACACAGTAGTTAGTTGTGGGTGCACAAGAGGCCTGGAATCACTATTCCAGGCTGACACACAGCAGGGGATTCCATAACATGAGTGAACTGAATGAACTAATAAGTGAATGAAAATGCAGGTAAGTCTTTATTAAAAATCTTTATGAAAATAAACAGTAACTAAGAGAATGCTTTTACAAGACTATCTAATCATTGAATAAAGTACCAAAGCCTCTGGTTTGCCTGATACCCAGTGATACTGATTACCTAGAAGGATGTCCTATAGGCTCAAATGATGAAACCACTTTATAGGCTTTCAGGAGAGAGTTTTGTGTAAATCATGATTTCAATAAACATTTAGAAACTTAAGTTGGTCAGATACATAAGACTAAAAGAGGGGAAAATCTGTTTTGCTATTGTGTACTTCTTTGGGTTCTTGGGTCCAGCAGATGAACCTGCTTGACACTAGGTTTAATTTCCATCTCATCAGCATAGTGCATGCTCTGTTTTGTGAGATCAAATCTCAAAAACTTTGAAGGACTTCCTAGTTTGCTTTCCTTCTTCTCTGCAGACTGTTAAGGACACCATTGTCCAGGTATCCATACACTTTAACTTTATTCTTATTAATGTGAATTTTAGTCTGTATGGGAGGTTCTCTGGAAGAAGATTATATCATGACTGTGGATCATGTGTCAGGTTTGTTATTAGTTCACATAACTGCACTGACTGAAAAGCCATTTGTGATCTATAGTTTATGTATGAGAGAGATGTCTAGACTATTTAGGTAGCTTAGCTTTCTAATGATGGTATTAGGAATCCACAGTCACATCAATGCACAGAAGAGCAGGTACTTTTCAGATCAGGTGTCCTAAGATCAACTACATTAGTACAAATCTATTCCTTTTACACATTATTCATTTTCATTAACTGAGTCATATACAATGTCATTTCTTTAACATGATAGAACCAACACAGTAGGATTTATTAAGACATCCTAAACAATGAAAGTGTCATTCAATAAAAATATCATATATACCTATATGCATATTTATCGATATGTATGTGAGTGTTTAAAATATATATCATTGTACTATTAGTGCATAAAAGTAGGGAATCGAATCATTTTCTCTGAGTTCAAAATATGTATGCTATCAGAAATAAATAGAGGCTTAATGCAAACTTATTATCTTCATGTGATCATATTTTACTAATGGCTACATTTTCTTTAAGAAGTCTTCACAAAATTGTGTGTGTGTGTGTATGTGTATAAAATGAAGATATGGAAATATTAGAGAAGTTTTGAGACATTAAAAAACTCCCAATATCTTCAGAAAAACATTTAGAGTGGTCAAACTGAATGATGTCTTTGGTATGTTTGTGTATATGAGTAGAGTAGGGGAACTAGGAACTAGGAACTAGAATGAAAAAAGGAGTAGCTGAGGCACTAGGATAATTGACTCTTAGGGTATCTTTTCTCATAAGGGTCTATCCCACATATTAACAGATCACTGTCCACACACCAGCTCACTGCAATGATTTAGCCAGGGCTTAGTATTTTATCTATATAGATTTAAATAGAAATAATTTTATGAAGTCAGTAAAAGCAAAATGGGTGATGGAAAGTACCATAAATTAACTGAAAATCCAGGAAGTAGAGACCCCTGTTAGTTGATTTAGGCATTCCTTACATGCTCACCAAGCTCTCTTTTTTGTGTGTGTCAGGCTTTGGGAATAGAAGAACCTCTATAGTCAAAGAGTTCAAGATAGGAAAGTAAGAAAAAACTAATAAATGTTAGTTCCTTTCTACAGCTTTCCTTTTTACCTTTGTCCAAGAAGTTATAAGATAATTAGATAAGACAGAGAATAAAACACTGAGTAATAACCTATTAAATGATAAGTCAGAGGTACATATAAGGAACCAAGAAAGGAGAAAGTAATTAAGCCTGGCCAGGAAGGCTCAGGAAGGAGCAGATCTTGTGCTTCACAAGGAATATCATACTTTCCTTGATAAAACAAAGAAATAGGAATTTGATAAAGACAGGAGAAATGAACTATATACATCAGCTTCCAGTTCAAAACAGAATCATTATAGCAATATAATTTAGAGGCTTCCAACCATTGGTTTTTAAGACTCCTTTAAAAATTATGTTATATGTTTTTAATAGTTGAGATCAACTTGGAGATCAGATTAGAACATAGTGGTTCTATCGGAAGAACTTTAAATATAGCAGATTTTGAAACATTTATGTGATTCCCAAGTTGCAGAGAAAAATATGATGACATCTAATTTGAGACACTTGAAAATAACTTGAACTTCAAAGAAAATTTATGCATTCCAACTGTTGACAGAAGCGTATCCCTTGATTTTCTATGTCAGAAATAATGTTTTTCTTGAAGAGGTTCAGAATAACTTTTAGCAGTCATTAATTTTTAAGACTGTTCTCTCATTCCTAATTGGTTATCTCAATCAGTCAAAATATAGTAAATTAAAAGAGTCAAATATTTTAATACTGTTCTTCCAAGTCCTAATTTACTTCAGCTCAGCCTACCAAACGTTTCCAGCCTGGTCCTTCCAGTTGGATACATTACAAGAACAAACATTGGTTTTACAATATGAAACACAACATGAATTCACTTAATCACTCACTTTTTTTATGTATCTACACGGTCTATTAGAATGTTTACAAATCTTTATTGCAGCACTACTTTAGTAAAGAAACAAACTTTTCAAAAAATGTTTTAAGGAAATTTTACTCAAATTGGCAGGAAGCAGAAAATTTAAAATTAATTCATCAACTCTAGATCTATATATCAAACAATCCCAAGTAGTTTTGGAGGAACCAACCAGGAAATACATGTTGCAGGTTATTTTTAACAATAATATGAAAATAGTAATACCATGTCCATTATTTAGTATATGTTACTATTAGAAACTACTATTTTTAGTGGAATGAATGCATTTGGACCACTGTTAATTCTTTCCCACTCATCAATGTTTGGTCTTACTAAGAATTCAGATTTCACATAGAGTAAACGAAAAGAGATATATATTTATCCTGAACAAGAACTACAAGAACATAGCATCTTTAAATGTATAGAATTCATGTGTTTCCTACAGATAAAACAAGGGGAATAAAAGAAAAAAAATCAAAGAATCCCTAAGAAAATAAAAAGAGATTTTCCTTACCGGAATGAATGCATGTTGCATAGCTTGTTCACATTGTTTTAAGGAAGCAATAGTATCCCACAAGAGCTGATAATTCTCAGCCCGGGAAGCACTTGGCCGTTGCATATCGAAAGCTGGTAACACTCAAACTGAGCTCAAAGAACCCAGTTGAAGAAGGAAAAAAAAACCCTGCAGATCTGTTACATAAACTTCTTAATTAGATCTGCTACACAAACTGCTATCTTAAGGCTTTAAAAAAAAGTTAATCAGAACATTTCTTTTGGGGGATAACTGGGCATGACTTGAACAGAGACAGATGTTTTCATTGGGAAGGATTTTCGTTCCCACACTTGTGAAAAGCAATCCCATCAGTGTTCCCCTGTCTTCATACGGGTCTGGCGAAACTGCACATACCATAAGTGTGTGGGGGGAAAGGAGTAGGAGGGAGAGAGATGTGAAAAAATATTTCTACCAGAAGATTTGGGTGGCAAGCCATGGAGGTAGAATTTGAGTAGCTTATAAAAAGTAGTAAAATGGAAGGGAATGGGTTATAGACACACATATATATGTATGTTGGCAGATGCCTATTCTTGTCTGCTGTATGAGAAATACATGCATACTCATAGTATCTTTTAATATTTCCAATTCTTCCCTCTGTTTCTGTTATGATACAAATGTGATGTAGTACCTAAAAAGAGTATTATTATCTGTATTATACTGCTAGTTATTTATGGAAGACTATCCCCAAAGATTAGTTAGAAAAAGATTTATGAATATAAAATACAGCAAATTGTCTATCTTAGAATTTAAGAATAGTTAGAAGACTTTGTGTTACCTATGTGCTGGGAAAAGTCATTTTTGTTGTTGTTGTTCTAGATAGATTTCATATATATATAATATATGTGGAATCTGTTCAGGGCACTTCACTCTATAGTTTACCTCTAAGGTTATACCCAAATATGAATAAAGATTGTATTCTCCATGATTTTAATGCTAATTTAATTTTAAATGTCATAAAAAGGCAATAAAATTTAAAAATACTTTTAATCATCTGACCCTAATTTCAGATTGCTTATCATTTCTATGATGATCTTAACTTACTTATTTAACCTCTCTGAAATTTTTTATTTATATATAAAAATGAAGATTATAAATAGTTATTTAGTCAATTTCATGTGCTGCTTTGAGAAGCACAGGGGATCACATATGGACACACAATGCAATTTGTAAAAGTATACCTTTGAGACATTAAAAAATTGACACATTTAATAATAACAGTAACAACAACAACCACCACTACTACTTGTTACTGTGCTAAGGGTTTAACTTACATCTCACTAAACTGTAAACAACCCTAGGAACTTTTGTATAGTATCCAGTGTTATGTAGGATGAAACTGAGGCTCAGAAAATTTGAATAACTTTGAAAACAGCAGCCCACACATGGAGGTGAAGCTCCATCGGCCCCAGCAGTCTCTATAGGATTGCTGAGGCAGGGGCAAGGCATCTTGGAAGAAGTTCCAAAGGAATTCATACTCTCAGGGATAGTTTCACAATCAAAGACTCTATTTATTTATCCATTATGATAAATAAGAGGCAAATAAAGAGCATAATGAATAACTTGTGTATTTAATTGACCTAGAAAGTTCAAGTAGTACAAAACAAGGTACAATTTGTAGGAAACAGTTTAACAACATAAATGCTGTATTATTTTGGGAAAAGCTGCATGATTTAGGGTTACCTAGTTTTTGTGCATTTTTACCTTGGCTATGGTAGATTAGTTCATACTTACGACCTTGTATTGTGAAAGTCTCAAAAGTTGATACCAACAAAGTCTCCTTATCTCATTACTTTTAAATTTTGAATTGAAGGAATTGGAAGTAGAAATGATCTTTCAGAATTTCTACCTGGGCTGATTTGCAGGGAAATTGTTTTTCCTTTATATTTCATGAGTATACACCATAAGGCTATTGCCATTACACAGTTTGTTTTTCAATATCAATTCAACCAACCTTCTCTTTTTTCATTCATGGTGTTCTGTTCAGCTCACACCCACAGTTCCTCCTCTGCCTTCATTCCTGCCCTTATACACTCCCATCTGCCCTAGCCACATGCTGCTTCTTGGTGCACTGTTGGCCAGCCAGCCCACAGCTTCCCGAAAATATTCCTTCCCTAGTAAATGTTCTGAATTTCTGAGGAATATAAAAGTTGTTTCTTAAGTCATTTTCCAAAATTTCATCCAATCCTTTCTGAATTCCTCCAGCAAATAATCCCATAACTTCTGGGTCTTCTGTTGTGCCTGTGGCTATTTCCATCTCTCATTCATCAGGTCCTTTCATTCATTAATTGAAGAAGCATCTTCTAACTGGTCCTTTTTTCCTTACTTTTTGGAAAAAGAGTAGAGAATTCAGTCTGTGTGTAAAAAGTCAAACTGAAAAATGCACTTTGAATCAAGCATTCAATACTTATTCACTGATTTGACAAACATATGAAGCATCTCACATTTGGTATACTTTTTGATATTGCTATGGGCAAGTGGATATAGCAGATATTGAATCTACCTTTAAGGAATTTATAGTCTATAAAAGGGATGATAACATGAACATGAATAACAAAAAGACAAATTAAAAAGTGTAGGTGCCATAAAGGAGATAGCATAAAATAATCACAAACAATAGAAGAAATTTCATCCATGGGGAAATCAGGGTAGACTTATGGAAGATTTAGCATTTTGCTAGAGCTTGAAGTTGGCTAGAATTTGGACATGGAAAGATAGGTAGGGGAAGTTCTATGGAAAGGAAAGGTAGACCAAAGGCACACGGTGGGAA
Organism: Sciurus vulgaris; assembly: GCF_902686455.1. NCBI lineage: Eukaryota > Metazoa > Chordata > Mammalia > Rodentia > Sciuridae > Sciurus > Sciurus vulgaris. The sequence goes on from NC_136472.1 coordinate 81,535,350, forward strand.
AGAGGTCATTAATGGTTGGTTTGTAAAGAACATAGCACCAGTAAAAAGTCTGTAAACTAAGGAAAGCCCAGTTTAACACTCTGGTTTGGACTGGAGTTAAGGTTATTCCTGAATTAAAAACTAGTAGCTTCCTATTTCTAAATGTTACCCAATCTTTAAAAACAAACAAACAAACAAACATTCTTTCTGTTAGCACAATGCCTGGTATTAGGCCTCATGTCTATCATATCTAAATATATTGTCATGCTTTAACTTAGATTGCAGAGTCCATGATGCCTACCCTTATTTATTATATGGTGGCAGTGCCATATACAGACAAGTATGTATTTAAATACTTTTTGTGGGTGATTTGTTTAAATATAACTTTATGGCAATTGCAGTTTCGGCAAAAAATGGAGTAAAGGGCTGAGATTTGTTCTAGCACCTAAAATAACCATGAAAACAGGATGAAGCATATGAAAGAGATTTCAAGAATGGACATCAGACAACAAGGAACAATCAACTCTAAGAAAAAGGAAATAAACAAGCTATGTCTTGTGATTTTCTATTCTACAGCCTTAAACTTCCAGGCCACATCGGAGGGGTAATCTGGTAGCAGCCCAGTGGACTTGTTGAGATAAAAATGTAGAGTTGTTTTTTCTGGAGTGAGTAGGCAGAAAAGAGAGGTAGAGAAATTCATTATTATATGTGGAGACATCAGTACCTTTCTTGAAATACACAGTCAGAAAATTTGGAAAGATATAGAAGACTTTTACAAAATTAACTATTTACTTGGGCAAATGTACCTTTACAGAATACTTGACACGACAGCAGCAAAATACATTCTTTTCAAGTGTTTGTGTTACCAAGACAGAACATATTCATAGCTATAAATAAAACTTTAATAAATTTAAAAGGATTCACGTCAGAGGAATAATATTCTTGGACCACAAAGAAATTTAGCTAAAAATCAGTAACAGAACAATCTCTGGAAATTCTCAAAATGGTTGGAAATAAAATAACACAACTCTAAATAACTCACTAGTCAAAGAAGAAATCAAAATGAAATTAGAATATATTTTGATCTAAATGAAAACAGACAATAACCTAGCAACTTTGTTGGATGCTCTTAGAGCAATAATCAAGAGAACGTATGTATCATTATACACCTATATTTAAAAATAAGATTTCAAAATAATGACTTCAGTTTCCACCCTAAGCAACCAAGAAAAAAAAAAAAAAGTGAATGAAGCCAAAGTGTGAAGATTAAAGAAAAATTGCTAATCAGAACAGAAAATTAGAAAAAAAAAATCAACGAAAGCAAAAGCTGGTTCTTTGAGAATAATAGTAAAATTGATAATCCCATGGCAAGACTGATAAGGAAAGGAGAGGTGAAACAAATGGATATCAAGATAGAGGAAAGTCACATTCCTGCAGATCCTACAGACAAGAAAAAGCTAATAAGAAAATCTTATATAAACAGTTTTGGCCATAAATATATGATGCCTTAGATGAAGTGAACAAATTCCACTTTAGGACACTTTTATTTAGGTTTTACATTTAGGTCTGCAATCCATTTGGTGCTAATAAACTACCAAAACTTACAAGAAAAAGTAAGTAAACTATGTAGCAATACCGTATATTTATTAAAGATAATGAATTTGAAATTGAAACATAACACTGAGAAAATTACAGGCCTGGATGGTTTCACTGATAAAATCTACCAAACAGTTAAGGAAAAGATAACAACGGTTTTATGAAAACTCTTTCAGAGAACAGAAGAGAAAAAAGTACTTTCCAAATAATTTTTGGAGGCGGACAATACCTGACCCCAAAGCAGATGAAGATGTTAAAAGAAATGAACATCAGTATTTTCCCATGAATACTGAAGCCAAAACCAAAATAAAATTTTAACAAATTTAATCCAACAATACATAAAAATGATAATGTATCATGACCAAGTAGGATTCATCCTGAAAGCAAAAAGTTGGTTGACATATTAAAATGAACTGAAGTAATTCTTTATATTAACTTTTTAAAAAGAAAGAAAACAGCCACTTTCATATTTGTAGGTACAGAAACAGAATTTCACCAACTTCAGTATTCATTCCTGATTTAAAAAACAATTCTTAGGACAAGACAAGAAAGTCCCTTCTCACCACTTATAATCAACAGTTTCTGGGAAGTTCTATATTGCAACAAGCAAGAAAAATAAATAAAAATTATAAAGGAAGAAATAAAAATGATTTTATTTACAAATCACAAAATTATGCAAAATGTCACATGAATTCTGATTAAAAGCTACTAAGAAAGAACTTATAAGCAATTTCAGCAAGCTTGCAGGATATAGCTTTAAAGCACAAAGATCAAGTGTATCCTATATACTACCAATAAGTAAATAGAAATAAATATAAAAATACTATTTGCCGATTAGTTTAAAAAAAAGATGACATACTTGGGGATGAATTTATAAAAGATGTGCAAGCCATATATACTGAAAACTACAAAGAAGAAATTTTAAAACCTGCAATATTGTTATGATGCCATGATCTTAAAATTGATTTATGGATTCAATGCTATCCCAATCAAAATCCCAGACGGTTATTTAATTAACTAATCCATTTAGAAAAATAGATAAGCTGACTCTAAAATGTGGAAATTGAAAGGACAAAGAATAGTCAAATCAGCTTTGAAAAAGAAAATGAAAATTGGGTAAAACACTGTATGGTTTGGATATGTGGTATCCCCAAAATTCTTGTGTGTGAGACAATGAAGAACATTTAGAGGTGAAATGATTAGATTATGTGAGTTGAAACCTAATCATGAATTAATGCACTGATATGGGTTAATGGGGTGGTAACTCTAGGTGGCTAGGGAATGACTGAGAAGGTAGGTCACTGGAGGTACGCCTTTGGGGTTTATATTTTATCCCTTGTGAGCAGAGCTCTCTCTGCCTTGTTGCCATGTCCTCAGCTACTTTTCTCTGCTTTGCCCTTCTGCCACAGGAAATGAAAGCACATGTACAGTCAAAAATTTCCATGAGTATTTATAGGAGCTTTATTTTTAATACCAAAAACTAGATATAAGATCAAGAGGGTGAGTCAATAAACACATTGTAATATATTCATGCCACAAGATACTACTTGGCAATAATAATGAATGATATGTAACAATATGGACAAATCTCAAAATAATCACACTGAATGAAAGATGACAGAGTATATATTGTGTGATTCCATTTGTATAAAATTCTAATGTATAGAGATAGAAAGGAAAAACATATTGGCCTGGGAATTGGGAACATAGTGAGCAGAGAAAAGGAGTTGAATGGAGGGATTACAAAGGGAATAAAGAAACTTTTGGGGGCAATGAATATGGTCATGATCCTGAATAGATAGCCTCATAGGTCAAAACTTACCAAATTGTACTGAATTGAAGTGATTTTTCAATTAGGTTGAAATGGTTCCTTGAAGAACCATTAAAAAGTCTTACACCCCTGAGTTTTCATCCTAAGTGACAAGATTTTATCATTTAAAGTCATAATCTTATAGTGCAACTTCTCTCTCTTGTTAAAGGGGAGGGAAGGATTAGAGGATTAGATAGCACTGATCTTTCAGCAGGAAGAAAAGCAAAATATGTAGATAAGTTTAATTATAGGAAAGGACAAGATTTCAAATCCTGGGCCTTCACTTCTACTTACAGTTCTTGTTCTAACTAGGTATAAGATCTTGGTTCAACCATTTGCTTTGACAAGCTTTAATTACTTATAAAATGAAGGCATTAGGCTCAATGATCTCTCAGGTGTCTTCCAGAGCCATGATTCAAGGATATGAATCTTTTTAATCCTCAACAATTCTATTTTCCTCTCCACTAAGCATTTATACATATGGCCTTAAATTTAATAAAACTATGGCATATAACTTGGAATTATGCACTCTGTCATACATTCTGTTATTCTCTTTCTCTCTAGTAAGATAGCAATCTCGCTTGAGGCCTACCATCTTAAAACTTCTGTTTTCCCCATAGTATTTCAAGTTCAGAACCTACATTGTTACAATAGTGACACTAAATTGGTAATAAAATTATAGAGTAAAAATCTACCATTTGCTGCTTAAAAGACCACTTTCCCACATGGCAGATCTCTCATCCCTAATCTACAGATGAGCAGGCTCACAGAGGGGAAAGTCACTTGCTTCACCACTTACTAGCTATGTGACCTTAGAAAAATTCCTTAGTTTCTCTTTGCTTCAATTTTTATCTGTCAAATAGAGATAATCATAGTACTTATTTCATAGGACTATTGAGAATTAAATGAGTTAATACTGGAGAAACTCTGGCGTAGAGCCTGGCACATAGTAAGTACTATTTGTGTTTATGAAACCAATTTAATTTTAATTTGTTTAATAAGTAATACTATATTTCAGATTAAATTTGTGTATTTAGGTTCTTAGTTCAATATACATTTGACCAATGATTAATGATTATTTAGGTAAATATAGATTCACCTTTCCTGGCCACCAGTACATACCAGTCTAAAGCATGGTACTTAACTAGTGTACTTTCTCATTTCAGGGGAATGTGTTTCCTTTGTGGTTTCCAACTTAATTAAAAATATATTTATTTCCTATTTCTCAACTAATCTGTAAGTTCAGAAAGTAGGAGGCAATGTACTGCCAGCCCCAGCACAGTGCCCAGAATGCCATAGACTCTTTCAGAGTTTGCTCAATATTACTGCTATTAATGCTGCCTTGAATAGATGAAAGATAATTAAAATTTCAAAAACATGTTAGTATATTTATCAGAATTTTCTGTATTTACAACAATCTGTAGTGCATTTGCCCCATGGCTTTTATTTAAAAACGAAAAACAAAAAATGAAACTATCATCTGACCCATTTTCTCCTATTTAAGAGGGTGGGGGCAGGCAGTTCTTTGATGGGCAAGACTCACATAACTATATCAGGGAAAATGGGCAAATGAAGGACTATGATATGTAGTAGTTGTAGTAGTTTTACAGAGGTCATGATAAGACCTGTATTATAGCAAAATTCATACAATACAAATTTGTGCTACACATTCAGTCAGTCAGGCCTCAAACGAACATGCTTAAGAGATGCCAGTTGTTGCATTCAAGTGCTAATATATATACTCTGCAGAGACTTTGGAATCATAAGCTCAGTACCATAAGGGAGAGAAAGTAAGTGACCCAACAGAAGCTACTGAAGCAGCCAGAATACCAGTCTTTTTGAACACAGTTTTGTTGAACTCTAGATCACATCATAACGAACTCAAGGCCAGAGTCAAAGCCAGGGATAATGAGGATAAAGTAGTAAGCTGATGGACTCTGTCTTCTTCTTCTATTCCTTCTAGAGGTGCAAACCCTTCTCTGGACTTCTATACCAAAGAAAAATACATGAACTCATTGTCAGGTCAGTATTAAGAATTTCATGTTTCCTCTCCCACTTGATTTTTGACTCTATTTTGGAGACAGGGTTCAATCTTATTCATCTATTTCATCTATTTATCCTCAGCCCCTAGCACATTGCCTGGCATATAATAAGGGACAATACCAGTTTGTAAAATAAATGAGAGGGTGTGAGCAATGTATTTTATACTGATAATTACAGGATATTTTCTTTTTCTTTTTTTCCTTCTGTTCTTTTTTTGGATTTGTAGAGCACATTTTGATTGACAAAGCACTTTGACAATTAGGAGTTAGTTTTCTTCCCTGTTATTTTTCACCTTTTCCCTATTTACACATTTAAATATTAGTATGACAATAAAGGCTCCCTCATTTATATTCTTGGCCCAGATTTCTCTCTTGATTTCTACATCCTGCTGCTGTCATCTTCACTCAGATATCATACAGTCCTCTTCAACTTTACAGTTTCCAAGTTTGAACTCGTTTTTTCCTTCCTTCCCTTCAAATCTGCTTTTCTTTTCTCTTCCTCATCAGTAAATCCAACTTCCTTCCATGAAGTATCTCAAGTCAGATCACAGTACCACCATTTTCTGTGCTCTGCATGAACTGGCACTTCCTGTAACTATAACCAATGACACTTTATGATGTCTTCCACGCTAGGTCCCAACCCCACATAGGGCCCCTTCCAGTTCATAGGATCTGATGACCATTCTCATGTTGTTGGTTCCTATGCAAATACTAGTTCATCTGCCTCAAATCTCCTCCCACCTCTTCTCTGGAATTCTCTCCCACTTATCTTAAATCTTGAATTCTAGCAGGCTTACCAAGATTTCACTAGATGCCACTTGCTTTACTGTCCCCTAGTTGTGACAACTGAACAGTTCTCCAGACATTAACAAATATCCCTGAGGTGGGAGAAGACAAAATTACACCCAGTTGAGAACCATTGCCCATATCTTGCTCAGGATACCTTGTTATAGTTGTTCATGGAAACTAGTTTTTAGACCTCTTTTTGTGGGATGTTTAGATTATTGTTGAACTCTCCACTGTACTGCCTCATTATGTGTAGAAAGCAGTTCTTTTGTCTGTCCTGTCCTATCCTATCTATGTACTTGAATATATACATAAATGTCCAGTATGAGATAGGTACTCAATAAATACATGAACAAATTTGATTGTCTCATAAATCCTATGGAAGATAGGATTGGCATTAGCAATCCAGTTTCTAAACTGAGAGAACAAGTGTACTGAGTGGTTAAGTGCAAGGTCCTGAATCATGCCATTAATAAATGATAGATGTAGGACTTGAACGTAGGTTTTACCACTCTCAGTTTTTCTTATTAGCGTGTATCATTTTATCACCATTACTATTTTTTTTACCTTCTCATATTGACTTGCCACTCTTTGTCCCAAGCTCTCCATTACATTTTGTCCTTGTAGTCTAAGTACCTAGATCTTTCTCAAGGGTTGAAAGCCTCAGGACCATAGAGTGGCTTCCAGTGATGCTTCACTCTGATGCTTTTAAAAACTCACAGCATATTAAATATAAGAAGGAAAGCAGTTAGGAATTCTCATGTAATAGAACTGCAAGAGAGAAAAATCAATAACTCTCCTGAGTGAATATGCTTTTATGGAACTCTTTGCCTTGTGGTCCACTCTAGTAAACAGCCTGAAGAAAAGTAACCACATGACAGGCTAAGAGACTCTGATTTTAATGAAAGCACTGTAGAATTATTAACTAGAACATCAAAGAACTTCTAAGGATGCCTGATTAAAATTATCTTTTATTTCCATGCTGCCTAAGTATGACCAAGCAGAAATATCTCAAATGAAAATTGATATTCCCTCAGATGGCACCTCCGGCATGCCTAATGCGCTTCTATTTTCCAAGGTTTTAAATAGCAAGATCTATATTGCACAGTTACTCATGTTTTCCCCCAAATAAACTATTTTTGAATAGCCTAAAGGTCATAATGGCCAGCAAGAAAGTGGCTGAGTGAGGTAAGGAATACTGTTGAGAGGTATGCCTGGTTCAGAGGCATCCCTGAGTCTTATGGCAGAGCCCTGCTGCTGTCTTTGTGGTGTAAGAATCTCCTTACTGCAACAGAATATTTGCACTTAATGCTTAAAACATAAAAGTGCGAATTATGCCAGGCACAGTGGCACATGCCTGTAATCCCAGCCACTCTGGAGGCTGAGGCAGAACTGCAAGTTCAAAGATAGCCTCAGCAATTTAGTGAGGCCCTAAGCAACTTAGTGAGACTCTGCCTCAAAAATACAAAAGAAAAAGGACTGGGGATGTGGTTCAATGTTTAAGTGCTACTGGGTTCAATTTCTGGTACCTCTTCCGAAATGCTAATTAATAACAAGGAAATATTAGATAGCATCTATATTATCATTATTAACATTATTGCTATAAGGAAGGAGAAAATATAAAAGGTCTATAAGATTATGGTGATAAATTTCTATTTGACATTTTAGGCAATAAAATGTACATGAATAGAATATCTATGATTGAAAGTATATTTTGGCAGCTATTTGTTGACAGGCTAGAGAGGTAGGTAGCGTAGCTGCAGGGAATCACCTAGGATTCATTTGCAAGGATCAGGTGGTTCGGAGATAGAACAAGAGATGTAGTTAAATCTCATAATCATCAAAAGCATTTATGTCCAATGCTCATGAGGCTTAAAACTATTCACCCCAAATGAAATTATGTTTAGAATATTAATATGTCAATTAAAGCCCCAAAGTACACTAAAAGAAAACATTTGAAAGTATTCTATGAACTCAAGAGAATGACATGAAAACTCTTCCAAAGTTGAAAAACCAACACCAGAGTCGAAAATAATAGATCCCACATAAATATTTACTGAACTGCATTAGCATGATTAAAAAGTCAGTTAACACAGGAATCACCAACATTTATGGTGGGGTGAACCTTTTGAGGTATTTTGTTTCATAAGGCAGTGACTTAAATAATGTCCATGCATAGAAATATAGTGTTTTGACTTTTTAACAATTCCTTTTTAATGAGCAATCTCTCAATATAAAAAAGTCAAAAAGCAAGGCTCAGAATCATGTCATATGCTTTCTGATGTCCTTTCACTCAGCAATAATTTTATTTAAAAAAAATTTCAATGAACACTAATTAAACAGAAACTGTCTACTTGCCTTTTATAATGAAAGGAAAACTGCTGTGAAGAAGAATTTTTAATCATTATATCTAATTAAAAAGCTAATCCTTGGGTTTCTCATTTTTAAGTTCTTTCAAATGTAACAAAAGAGTTTCCCTTTCAAAAATGGGAAACAAAAGGACAGTCATTAGGTAACACTACTTCTATGGCAAAGTCACAAACTTGGAATTAAAGAATATTGGCCCAAGCTATTGTGAAGGAATTAGGAAAATTACAAGAACCAGCCAAACCTTGACCTTTCCTGACCTATGATTTTTCATACAGAAAAAAGAAAATAATGCATTATAGCACTTCAGTAGGGGATCAAAAAAGTAATTGCAATCTAAGCCTTTCACACTACACAGAGAGAAAGGGTTCCTACATCCTATCTCATGGGAAGATTCAATCTGACCCACTCTTTTAGCAAGAATAAGGGTAATCCTTCTGGACTAGAGGTAAAGCTGGAAGAATGTTCTTCTCAATAAGTGAGACTTTACCTAAAAATATTGACTCACAAGTCACTTTCCAAAACCACCTTCCAATCTTCTAAGCTCAGAAAGAAAAGAAAGGATTCCTACACAAACAGGGGAAATGACTCATCCAGGTCCTGTGAATTCACCCTGATGGTAGACAATGTGGAGGAACAAAGAGAGGATGTTCCAAAGTATAATTTGCTGGTGGGTCAGTCCTCAGGGAGTGGTAACCAAATCCATAATATAGTAATACATTTTATCCTGGGCTCTCTGCTTCTCATTAATGCGGATTAGTAAGATTACGCTAAACAACCAAGTCTACTCATTGTGATATAACCAGTGTGGCCTCTGACCTATTACAAAACAGTCCTCAATGAAGGCTGTGTATCTGCAGTTCTGAAATAAGCAAATATGATTAGATGTCAACTCAGATCATGACCTTCACTGTGCAAAGGGAATAATCTCTCTAATGGAGCATAATCTTATATCTAGACAGAGATTTTGCCTGTTTTTTTTTTCCCCTTGTTTATTTACTTACCTCTGAGGGAAAGAAGCAATAGGAGATTAAGCAAATACTTTTGCAAAATATATTTTTTTTTCATATGGAGATGTGTAGGTTTCATTGACACCCTCTGCTGTCTTCACTTTATATTGTAATTTTACCAAGAGGCATGCATTGTGTAATGCAAAGGAGTGAGATATGTAAATTCCTTGCTTTGCTGCTGATGTGGTGTGTATGACCAAACTAAGCCTCTGGACTTTTTTTAAAATTTATTCTAATTAGTTATACATGACAGTAGAATGCATTTTGACACATTGTACACAAATGGAACACAACTTCTCATTCCTCTGGCTGTACAAGATGCAGAGTCACACCAGTAGTGTAGTTATACAAGTATATAGGGTAATAATGTCCATCTCATTGCCTCTGGACTCTTTTGAGCCTTTCTTTTCTCTACTGTAAAATAGGAATAATAATCCCTGTTATCATGAGGATCATCTGAGACTCAAATAAAAAATGTGGAAAACTTTAAAAACTTAAGGAGTTATTACTTTTTCTGTATGAGAGAAAAAGGGATTTAACATTTATTGAACATTCACTAAATATCAAGTGTAGCATGAAGCTCCTTATGTACTTGGTTTTTTAAATAAAGTGATCCCATGAAATAAGTGTTGTACACATTTAACAGGTAGGGAAAGAAGTAGGAGAGCTATCAAATAATTTATCTAGGTCTTAAAACATTATTTATAGAGACAGAATTGAAATAAATTTGTCTGTCTCCAAAGACAGAATTTAGTTTCAAGTGGAAACTGTGTTTTTATAGCACAGTGGTCAAAAAAAGCAAGGTTTTTAAAGGGAGTCAGCCAAGATTTGAATTCCAATGTTGCCACTCAGTTGGCCATGTGTAAATTACTTAAACTCCTTCTGAAGTTTTGTTGTTTCATCTAAAACTGGGGTATTGGTGGCTAACCCAGACATTTTTGTGATGATTTCTATTAAAAAAAAAAAAAACAAAAAAAACTGTACACAAAGTATGTAGCAGGGTACTTGGCATACAGTTAGCACTTAATACATGGTAGCTCTTATTCCATGATTAGCAATCAGTGTAGTGAATTATCTAGGAATCTTGTAATTTACTTTGAGTTTCTAGAGATGAGGCAAATTTATCAAATATTATTGAATATTGACTACAATGATTGGAGGACAGCTGGGAGAGCTGAGACTTTATTACATTAAAAATAAATTCAGTCACCCATAATAGGAGATGCTATAGTCAAAATAATCTGGAATGAGTAAGATCAGAGAAGCAAGAAGGAATGTTTGCCATGTTAGACTAAACAGCCATGTACAAACCTCATTATATATCTTGACTGCCAACTAACCTTCACTCTAGCTTCTGGACTATTATTAATGTGCAGTATAACATATTATACATTATCAATGACATGGGATATGTTTCCTCATTGAAAATACTAAAAAGTCAATATTAAAATCCTAATCTTAAAAACTTGGATTCACCTTCATCTATTTATAAGCTTTAGCCAAGGTTAAAAATATTTAAGCATAATATTTTTCCTCACATAATGACCTATTTATATTTATATTCTAAAAACCAAATGTAATTCCACCTTACAAATGACCCCAAAATCAGGGACTTACAAGGATTTATGTAAAAACAATAGGTCCATTTGTTATTGAATACTGAGTGTACAAATAATTAGTTAATTAGGCAAAGTTCTTCTACAAATTGTTTTCTACATCTGTAAAACAGGACTCACATTTTCAGTCTCGCAGGTTGTTGTGAAAGTTAGATGATTTAATGTGAACACATTCTTAGCTCAGCTTCTGGCACCCAGTAGGCAGTCACCAAAATAAGTTTTCCTAATCTCCTTTTACTTAAGTATTTTGGGAAATATCCCATCTGCTTATTAAATACCCACAGGTTCTTAGGTACTGGTGAAGCATAATGTTTGCTCCTGCCTTGAGGGTTTCACGGACCAGTTCATCATTTCACTAAACTGACCTCATGCGTTATGGTGGAATAAACAGAGTGTGATGGTTTGGAAGTGTAAGGGAAGTGGGTAATAAGTAGGCCAAGGAAAATTCAGACAAAAGGAAACATCACTGAAGCTGGATTTGTCAGGTTAATAGGAATTTAGTAGAAAAACAAGACAGGCAAGAATTTTCTAGGCTGTGGTTGACGACCCCTCACACCTGTGGGGATCAGCAGAAGAACTTCTCCTGGGTGATGCTCTTACTCTTTCCTCAACCCCTAGAGAAGGGTGTTTTATGCCAGATCAGTGTGAAAAAAGGAACTGAGAACACTCAGCTCCCCACTTCCTCCAAGGCCTACCAGGGCCTGTTGGAGCCCTGGGTCTTGTTCCACTGTGAGACTCACTGTGCAAGAAGAAACTGTACCTTTGCAGGAGAAGCTGATGACTTGAGGAGCAACTTGCATGTGTTTCAGGAAATGTTATAAAGCCTATTTGTTATAAAGTCTACCTGTGACTGCCAGTTCTTCCAATCTACCATTTTTTATCAGTAAAAATTTTGAATTTTTAGTATTCCTTCAGAATTCGGCACCTATAACATATCTGGTCTTGATTTTAAGATGGAAAAATGGTTCGATTTACTAAGCTTCATCAAACTTGATAGAAAAATGAAAGTTTAAAAAACAGTAGATGGTGCATTCAAAATGTTCCACATATTTTTTAGGAGACTAAAGGAAGGGGGGAGGAGAAGAAACTGGCTTAAATTTAAAATTGGTCGGTATACAGTTACGGGAATTTCTCTGTCATTCTAAGAAATTTGGACTATACCCCACAAGTGTGGGGCCTTTGAAAGATTTTAAGTAGGAGAACAATAGGCATTTTGTAGTGGGAAGGGCATTGAAAATACTCTGACAGGTTTAGATGAATTTTATAGTGCTTTGGAGATAAAAAGCTAGTTTAAGGCTATTGCAATAGTTCAGGGCAAGATCTTTATGAGTAAATTTAATCACTGATTCACCACTGATTTCAAAATTTCCTTAAATTCTGTGAAATGTAAGACAGAAGGCCATCATACCTTACTCTGAAATCATAATTCAAAAATATCATAAAGGCCTGAGGGAAGAGAAAAGCTGCACATAATGAGAGTTCCAATAAGAGAGATGCACTTAAGCTCAGCTGTTGCTGAAATGAAGAGACAATTATGTGGACAATCTAGTCCTCATCAGAAATAATCACACCTAATTTAAAAAACATTGTCTAAAGACAAGCCAGATTTCACCAATCATGCAATAGCTAGATGTTTCACAGGGTGGGGAGGGGGAACTGAGGACACAGGACTCCTGTCTAACATCCCTCTACCTCCTTCTCATTGTCATCATTACCACCACTGCCAGAAAAAACAATCTGCATGGTATTGTGCCTATATAAAAGACTGAGGCATAAAGGTCTAAGAAAGATAATACCTTCCATAATTCACCTATCAATGGAACTCTGTAACCCTACAGGAGGCAAGTTCTAGAGGATGTAGAACAGATCGGAAATAGCAGCTGCCAGGTAACTCTCTACACTCTGGCCCAGGTTTATCTAGCTGAATAAGCACTTTTAATATATTGAGTAGTATGGGTTTATATCTTAGAATTATAATGCATAAATAAAAATGGAGTTATTAAGCTAGCTTCTTAAAGACATAATTTGTTCTCTATTGTAGAAAGAAGAGATGAAATTTAGGAATAGAAGATCCCATTTCTTAACTTGCCAATAATGGGTTAAGGATGTGTTGGATGTTATCTGTTGTGAAATGATGACTTGCCCCTTGGACAGAATAACTGCAGCAGCCATACTGGGTCCTGAGCTTAGGAGGGGGAGCTATGCTTAAATCATCTTTACATGTCTTCCAAATTTCAAAGGGGGTCAGAAAAGTGCTTTTATTTGACACATTTACTCCCATTACAAGAAGAGGGAGTCTTAAAAGGGGAAAAATGTTTTGAAACAGAACTTTGAGAAGAGCTATATATTATTTTGAAAACTGTATGGTTTCTACTCCATTACTAAACCTATTAAATTTTCTAAATCCTATCAGTAATCACTATTTTTTTGAGCTGTGGCAACCTATATAAGTTTAGTTTCCTGACCATTTCATGCTCATGAGCTTCTCATAAATAAAGTCAAGATCAACAAATGCAGAACTTCACAGGATAATGTACACAGTGAAAGAGTGACTTCAGTGCAGAAGATGAGCTCCAACCACAAATCTGGTCCTTGCTCATGGTATAAACTAGCACAAGTTACTAGGTCTATGATATAAACTAGGACTAAATACATTTCCTAATGATATGATGACCCACCACCCTAGATTCTATTGAAGTTTAAGTTAAATTAGAATAATGCTGAGAAATGCTTAATAAATGATAGCTATTATAACAATTATGATAGTCACACAAAGCAGTCACATAAACATGTGCCTCATCAAATATCAGGGCTATTAAAAAGAACTAGAGATAAGGGATGCCATTTTCTTCTTCCTGATTCATTACTTTCTAATTTTTATGGTATTCTTTTCTGAGGGGCCTCAATGCAGCCTTACCATCTTTCTTAGCACTGTGGTCGAGATAAGCATGATGAATCACTCTGAGTTGATAGAGTGAAACATGAATCATGTTTTTCATCCAGTCTAACTTTCTCATTTTATAGTTGAGATAGACTCTAAGATTCTGAGACTTAGCTAGGGTCACTCAGCATCTACAGTGATATGGCTACTAGAACTTAGGTCTTCTAATTTCTAGCCCTGTGTCTTTCCACTGCAGCACACTACTCATTCTCTGATTGTGAAATTTGAGCTCGAGTCCAAATTATAAGAGTCACATCACTTAACATAGCCTGCCAGTGTGTGATTTCTGCTGAGCTGTGAATTAAACAAACCATGGACCTTGCAATATACAGTTTATAGACGGATCAGCATCAAGGAACTGTTTAGAAAACTATTCATGCACTCTGTCAAGGCCATTGCTATGCGGTTTTCTGTAATGAAGTAATATTACTGATGTGATAATGAGCATTAGGCTGAGCTGCTTCCACTCTAGTTACAGGCATCTCATGATACAGGGACATTTTCAGATTACCACAAAACATGACTTATCAATTTCTACATCAATTTAGTCAATTGCTCTGGAATGTGCAAAGGGAATATCTATGCTCAGTGGCTGAAGGATAGTCCTGAAAACATGACTTGCTCATTACCATCTTGAAATCAAACTGAAGTATAAAAAGAGAGTAACTTTTAGAAAAATGTTTGTTTTTGTAAATCTCTTGGAATTTAATCAGGAAAAAAACTAATATCAACTCTTAAAAAAAGATATGACATGAACAATGAACAAGGGACTATGGTATTATTTTATTTTTATTTTACTTGAAGCTTAATCATACAAAGCTTAGACACAATTAATTTTAAATGGTCTCAATTTCTCACTCTGCCCCTCCTTCATAGTTGGGGAAATTTCTAATGAACCCAGAAAAGGATGTTCCAGAGATGAACTTATGACTTCATAGTTGAACTCAAAAGTGAGAAAGGGAGGGAGGGAGAGAACAGAAATCATATGCTTGAATCATATGCTTTTAAAATTAAAATACCTTTCAGTTGGGTCAACTGATTATTGACTTCCCAGGATGCAGCCCCAACTCTGTTTCTCTAGTGACTTTCCTAGAAAATTTGTGATGTTGTCCTCCAAAATATTTTAATAAGATATTCCAAATATCTTTTTTCATAAAAGTATTAGAAGGAAGGTTAAGACCATAATAAAGGAAGAGAGAAGGGTCAACATCAGAGCTCTGTAGGCCATGATGAACTCAGTTTCTGGGGGATTTATTAAGGTTCTCTCCCATTTTCCAAATTAAAAATAATGTAAGTTATGATTGCCTTCAGAGGTTCAAAACTCAGCTATACAAGATAACCTTAACATAGTATTAATAATAATAATAATAATAATAATAATAACAACACCCAGACCAGCAGAACCGATGAATATATTATCCTCCCTAAAGAAAAAAAAATGTATCATTCAGAAGTTAAAGAGGATGTTAAGGGTCAAGAATAAAAGCAAAGGAAATGGGGAAGTCACCGAGGAAAGCATCATCTGTACTTTAGGAAGGAGTCTGAACATCAGAATGCAAATATTTCTGATCAACTAGCAAATTCTGGAACAAAATCTGAAGATATTTTGCCTCCAAGAAGAGATGACCAATACTTGTGAATTATTCTTAACTTTCTTAATTTTTAAATCTTCCCATAGTCATATTCTCTCACAGTAATCCAAGCCATTTAATCCATCCTTTTTATACTTTACCAGTCAAAATATATCCTTCATCCAACATAGTATGAATGACTGGGTCCAGCCATAGGTATTTTTCTTAGGAGAACAACATTCTAGTCTATCTTTTTTCCATTCTTGCCTCCCAAGAACTCATTATCATTATATACTTTAGATCACATCACATACTTAAAGTAGTCCAACAGCTTCTCAATTTACTTCAGATAAAATACAGGCTTCTTCCTGTAGCCTCTAAATTCTACACGAACCTGCCATACCAAATTCTCCAACTGCCATTCCTGTCTTTCTTCATTCTTTCTCTTTTCCATATATCCTCCTTTTACTGCAAAAGCATATCAAACTTTCTATAACCTTTGGGTCCTTGACATGCCATTCTGTCCATGATGTCACCCAAGGGTAGTCATAAGGCTGCCCCCTTTTTCACCTTCAAGTATCAACTCAATAATCTCCTTCTCATTAATTCCTTCCTTCTATTTAATGTCTAACCAAACAAGCACCTTTATCCTGTACTCTGTATCACACTGTTTTACTCTATTTTTTGGTTATTCTTTTTCTTTCTTTTTTTTTTTTTTTTTTTGGTGCTGAGGATTGAATCCAGGACCTTGCATATAATAGGCAAGTGCTCTACCACTGAGCACTTGATTTGTTAATAGTAAATCACAATATGCCCAGTGTCTCTATTTTTAACAGTACATCACCATTTGAAGTAATATTTGTTTGTTAATTTTATGAATTTCTCTGCCAGAGTGACTGAACCTATAATGGCATATATCATCAATAAGTCTTTGGGAATGAATTAGCAAATGAATGAATCAGTGAATTTTATGGACATGGGTGTCTCCATTCATAAGAGTTATATTTTCCACTGAAATAAATAATTTTAAATACCTTGATATAATTTATATTTTAGCTACTCTGAGTCAATTTCTTGATTTCTAATTCCCCTAGAAAATGATCCCAATGATAACTTGGGCTTTCAAGCCTCAGATTTCACAATATTAACTAAAAAAAAGTCTCTTTCTAGCTTGCCTTGACTAACATTGCTATTCCCTCCTTACCAATATTTAGCAATGCCATTCTTTCGATCGTTTACTAAATGTTAGCTCATAACCTAGCACTAAAGACACAGAAACAGGTAAGGTAGGTTTGTATTCTCAGAAAGCTTCTAATGTGAAAGATGAAGCAGACATGTGAGTGAGCACAATGCTAAGTGAAAAGCTGCAGCAAGCGCTATGTTCTGTGCAGCACAGAGAAAGGAAGACCTCACAACAGACAGTGTTAGAGATGACCCTTGAATGATTAATGACATTTTACCAAACCCAGGAACACAGAGTGTCATTATAGATAGAGGAAGGCATGAGTGAAGATTTGGCAGGAGGATGCATGGTAGCTGCAGGGAACCAGGGAACAGGGAGTGACTGGGTGTGACCCGAACACAATAGGAGTGGTTGGAATGAGGGCTGGAAATGCACACTGGGACCAAACTGAGGACAAAATTGAATGTTCTTTTTGGGAATTCAGTTTTTCTTTGTAAATTAGTGTTTGGTCACCTATTTTCCATGATATATTTATAAATAAATACTCATGAAAAAAGATGTCATTGCACATATCTAAGAAATATCCCATATACTTTTACTAATTCTTAGACATATAAACTCCCAAGGGCTCTGAAAAAATCCTGTAATATAGAATAGGTGCTTACCATGTTTACTCCAATACAGACCACTCGTTAGCATTTGCAGACATACTTTCCTTCTCCAGAAGTCACGTTGCACTTAAAAGGAAGGACTATTTTAAATAATTTGGAGTCCTTAAATCATTTAAATCAGTAAATGATATGAATAGAACTAATGCTAAATGAGGAAAAAGCATATGCCTAAATGAAAAATTTGGCAAACAACATTCAGAATAGATTGAAGGGATCTGGAGGCTAATGGATGTTGCAAATACCTTATGGCAATGATAAATACATAATTAAAAAAATACATTAGAAAGATAAAAAGGAAAATATTTGAGATTTTCAGAGTCTTACTTCTATATCAATTAGTGGTCAATTATTTCTTAAGGGCTCTGGGTGTAAAAAAGGTGCTAGAATTGATTTTTAACTTGGCAAACTGATGTTACTGTGAAATAGGTTTCAGTCCAGTGTCAGGTGGGACAAGGTGAGGGTGATGAAAACAGGTGGAAGGCTCCAAAGGAACCACACAGCAATGGCAATCAGAACATCACTTGTTATACTTGTTTTTGTTTGATTGTTGGAAAAGTAATAATTACAAGCCCACAAGGAACTTCCAATTATGCTGGGCTCATTCATAAACTCAGAAGAATCTCTGTCCTCAAACTACATATATTTTTCAACCCATTTAACTATTATCTTTCCATTCAGTCCTTTGAAAATTATGTTTTTTCCTGTCTTAGAAAGCTGACTGCTCTTACATTGCAGACTTGTTGATTTTGCTTTTTCCTTGGAATAGCCAGAGAGTACCCAACTTTGATAAGAGGACATCCATTAGTTTTATTTCCAATATTAACATCAACAATATCAGAATAATGTGTTTTAAGGGATAAAGTTCAATGCCATTCTAAAATATTATGGTTCTAATTATTATGGATAGACTTCCTTCATTTTTAGACATATGAACCCAACTCTTGAATATGTCTACATACAAATTCTGTTAAATTCTTATCCATAAATAAGCAAAATAAAATAGGAAATTTCCATGATATTTTTCTCCTTTCCTATCTCATCAGTTACATTGATCACTCTTCCTTCTCACTCCTACTGTCAATTTAATAACCCTATTTCACTCCTCGGAGACTCTATCCATAGGAAGACAGTCTATCTACTTCTGTCTGTTGTACTAATTACCTTTTATCTGTCACTCAATTCAAACTTGCTCACCTACATCAGGGTAAAAAGAAGAGCATTCAGCTCTTTTCTTTCCAGAGAACAAGCAGAAGGAAAAGATGTTACAGTGACAGGAAAGACAAAGGCACAGATCACTCATGAAGATGCTAAGTACTGCCCTGCTATATTTAGTGCAGGTGGAAATTTCCCTTGCCTGGACCTTTAAACAGGAACTACTCAAATACTCTGCTATTTGTACATCCACCTATTACCCATCCATTCATACAGTCAGCCATCCTTCTGTCCATTTGTACTTCCTACCACCCATCCAGTTAACAAATTAAGCATATTGAGTTGGATATTACAAGTGGGCATTACTATTGTGGGAGGTATTATAGAAGACATCATAAAGTTATAATTGGTGACAATCACAAGAAAAGTATTCATCTTTATTAAAAAGTAAAAGCAAATTAAAATATCAATGGCATACAGTTTTTAAGCTACCAAATTCATAATGGATTTTACAAAGGTAAAACCACAAGAGTACAGAAGGAAAGAAATGCTCCTATATACCCAGAACTGGGGTGGGTTATAAATTTGTAAAAACCCTCTTAGAAGCAATTTGGCAATTAACTTTAAATTCTATGAGACAAAACTCCATCTCTCTTATTTTCCATTATATCCCAATTGATTCACACAGCATTTTGGTATGTGGGGATGGTTCAACAAAGAGTTGTTAAGTGAATATTGACCGAATGACTTGGTAGATATTATTAGCCTTTGAAAATTTATACTGTGATTACTTTTCTAAAAACAGATGTAAGATTCATATACACCAATGTTTACTGCAGTGTTGTTTCTAGTGATAAATTAAAAAACAAGATAACCCAAATGTCCAACAATAAGGGTTTTGATAGAAAACTGAATTTTGGTAGTTATTAAAAATTGTGCCAAGAAAAAAAATTTTTGCTAATAGGAAATGTTTACTGTGTGATGTTAATTTCAGAAAGCAATAGTTTTATATTACTATTTTCTCATTTAACAAATAAAAATAATACTCTATATTTAGCTACATTTACATATCAATAAAAATATATTTTTGTATGAAGATATATATGCAGAGACAAATGGTCTAAAAAATATCAAATTGTAAACAATGGTTAACTCCAGGTGGAATTACAGTGATTTTTAGTTTTTTTAACATCTTCAGTTTGTAATATTTTACCATAAGTTTACATTATTTCCCCATCTAAAATTCTATTAATGAAATTATTTTTAAGGTAGCAGAAATGCTCATATTTAAACTTAGAAGACTTATGATTATTCACTTAGTTTTTATTTTTATTTAAAATATAAAACTTGAAATTGGAAATGGAGAATAAAAATGCAATTTAGTACAATAATTTGTGACAGAATGAATAAAGTAGATCAAAGAAATGAAAGATACTAGTGTAAATATAACCAACTTTTAGAATTGGTACAGAAAATTGTTTTAAAAGAGATTAAATAAGTCATGGATGAGTAACTACAACAATCATAACTTTAAATAATCAAAGTTGACCACTAACTAAACTGCATAGCTTATCAAAAATAAAGTGCAAATGTGTTCCACATGGATTTTTAATGCAGTGACATTAACTTTTATACTCTGAAAACATTTATTTCACCATGAAAATGGTGTAGAAAAATGCCATTTACAATACAGTATACAGAAACTAATTATAAAATCATATTTCATGACATTATTTCAATCTTCTGGAGAATAAGTGACTCCTAAATTAGACAATGAAACTCTAAGATTTTTTTTGTCTGATTGCCTCTTAGGTACAGAACTGTACCTCTCATCATTGAAACAGCATGACCCACTTGAATGTAGAAACTAATTTCCAAACCGTGATTCCAATATTTTAATAGTACCACAGAATAGAATAAGGATCTGAATCAAATTAAAAGCTAAACTAATTAAAAAACAAAACAACAAATCTCTTAACAATATGCTTGTTATTTAAGAGAATTACCATAGGAATAGAAGATGTCACTCCCTATCTGTATAATTAGTAATAATGAAAATCAAATTCAAAACCGATTAAATGTCTTTTTATACAAGACTGGCATTAATATTCATTTGAAAATCAAGAATACTTTATTGACCTACTGGTATGTGCTGGACACTGGGGAAACAAGGATAAATTAAACACAGGTAGGTTGTGCTCAGACAGCAGATTGGAACTGGTCTGCAGGCTACAGTTTGCTGACTCCTAGTCTAGATGAAAGGCAAGCTAAAGACACACACACAACAGTATACAACAATGCCAAATATCTGAACAAATGTTCAGTTCTAACAGATCAAAATTTCCCATTTTATAGTACATATTTTTAATACTCCCTTTCTCCATCTAAAATGACATTCACAGATAATACATCTGGCAATACCTATATAGTGCCTTAAGTGAAGTGAAAAGAAACAAAAAGAAACTACATTATATGAAAATAATGTGTTTTTTAAGAGATTAAAAAATTAACGAGTGAAATATAGAAAATTTAACAAGGAAAACTACAGAATAATTGATATAGAAAAAGTAGGAAGGGGTGCCATATTCTTGCAAATAAATTGGACCTTATTTAGAAGTTTAATGTCAAGATAATTCCTTGTTTTATATAAAGCATGTGTTTGAGGAGATATATAAATTCACCCTGATTTAAACATTAAACATACAGACAGTGAAATATCACATGGTATTTCACAAATATATACAAATTTTATCATTTTATGTATCTATTAAAATAAATAAAAAGTAAATAACTGGGTGCGATGGTGTTTTCCTGTAATCCCAAACACCGGGAAGGCTGAGGGATCACAAGTTCAAAGCCAGCCTCAGCAACTTAGTGTGGCCTTAAGCAACTTTGGAAGACTGTCTCAAAGTAAAAAAAAAATAGAAAGGACTAGGGATGTGACTCAGTGGTTAAGCACCCCTGGGTTCAAACCCTGGTATAAAATATAATATAAAATAAAATAAAATAAATTGAGACATGACATTGGGGGAGTTATCTAGATAGCTGACTAGGAATCATCTATGTATCTACCTATCATCTATAGATCCTTGTTTGGGATTTCCTATCATGTAAGTGTATAAATTTGATATCTAATACTTCAAAATTAAATCCTTTGGTATAATATGAGAATGATAGACATAATATGAACCTAGTAACCTCAGGGGTTTATAGAGAAGTTGAGTGTGGACAACCTCTGGGATAATATTAGAGTATTAATGAAAACAAACCTCTAAAATAATGTCAAGTAATTTTCACAAAATATATTTCTATTGTGCTATAAACTTTTTAAAAATTCTTTTATTAATAAAATTTGGTGAGATAACTACATTTCATGTTTTCTACCAATTTAAAATATTTGGTTCTAGATCTTTTGATCACATCTCTCCCTCCCAATCAACAGTTGACTATAGATAAAAACATATTGTATATTTCAAATTAACTAAAAGGATGCATTGTTTTTCTTGTTTGGTACCAGGGATTGAACCCAGAGGCACTTAACCACTGAACCATATCCCCAACCCTTATTTATATATATTTTATTAGAGACAGGGTGTCTCACTGAGTTTCTTAGGGCCTTGCTAACTTGCTGAGGATGTTTGAACTCGGGATCTTCCTGCCTCAGCCAACCTCCTGAGTCACTGGGATTACAGGTGTGTGCCACTGTACCCTGCAAGAGGGCATTTTAAATGTTCTCACTACAAAGAAATGACAATTCCTTAAGATGATGAATATGTTATTAGCTCGATTTGATCATGTCACAACATTTGATCTTTTCACAACATATATACAGGTATTGAAACATCATATATACACCACAAATATATGTTTATTATTTGTCAGTTAATAAACTTTAAAACAAAACAAAACAAAACAAAAAACCTCAAAAGCAAAGGAAAAAAACCCAAATTTGGTTCTAGATCTATTAAAAGGAGTCTCAACACTGCTTAATTACATCTTTGCTGATGAGATCATGGAGAGGTTCAGGAGTCATATCAGTGACACAAATACCAGCAGAGCAGCACTGTAAGAATGGGATGTTCCAATATGGGAAACAACTCCTGATAAGATTCCCAGCAGAGCATATTATAGTGGTTCCTTGATTTACACAGGAGTTAGATTTCTAGAAAATTTGATGATTATTCAGCCTTTGAAAACAAAAAATCCACATTGTTTATTTGTTTGGAAAACCCAAATTTGATTTTAGGTTCAGCTAATTGTTAACTTTTGAGATTCAGTCTTCATGAATGTCCAGTGTGATGTTAAAAGTTGCATTATGTGCCTAGAGTAATTCTTTGCTATGGAGGACTGTTCTGCAGTTTACAGTACATGTAGCATACCTGGCCCCTGCTCCTAAATGATGGTATCCCTTTCCAATCATAAACATTTAAGTACCTCCCTGCCTTCCTAAAATGCTTTCTAGTAGCTCTCCTGTCTCCTGCCTTTGAGGACAAAGTTGGTCTGAATTCTGTGTAAAAATTAGGTTTATGTAACTTTTTGCATAATAGCCCAAAACTTGAATGCTTAATAATTTTGTCAGTAATCGCTCTTCATGAAGATGATCACATAAGGGCTAAGAAAGGGAGGGCAATTTGGAAGAATGCAAAGAACTCAAGTCTGCAATTGGTTTCAAAGTCAGAAACCAATTTTCCACAATTAGAATAATCCTACGCAAGCTTCTTAACTTTGAAGACTTCAGGTTTTCCTATAGAATATGTACTAAATGACCACTAAGTTATCATCCAGTTCTGACACAATTATAAGACATCTAGATGCCTTTGGGAAATTAAAAGAATGGAACAAAGTAGAGAATAGAGGAGTAAAGACAAGATGAGGCTACATTTATTATATCAAACAATATTACTAAAACAGAGGAAAATTGACAATGGCAACATTGCATTGGAGAGATATTTGGCTATTGGCATGATAGATACATCAGTAGATGAAACATTCATTAGATTCAGAAACACTAGTCAATGTGAGACAGTGCACTTGGATTAAAGAAAGTGTCTCACTGTACTGCATGTTCATTTGTATTTATTCTGTTTATCCCAATTTTTTACCATAAATGTTGCAAAATAAACACATCTGCAAATTTCACAGACTATGCAGTCTAAAAGCAAGTATTTATTGTGACATTGGTGTTAATGAGAATTAACCAACCGCTCCAAATCAGTATGGTTCTTAACCTTGATGAGGGAGGGAAGGGATCTTCAAGGGCTCAACTCCCTCAGGATTCCTGAGACTAGAAAATGATGCAGAATGGGGAAATCTAGGTTTCTGCAATGGGGTGACATTCCTCTCAACCATGCAAAATACTTCAATTCCTTTTGGAAATTCCTGTTAAATTAGAAAATTATAGAGGTCTTTGAGTGTGTGTGTGTGCATGCACATATTCTACTTGTGGGGTACCTTAAAACAGCCCTTTTGTATGATGTGGTGGAAATAATAAAGAAATCATATACTCCTACATTTGAAACTAGTTCTTCCCTTTTCAGTTCTGAGATCATGAACAAGTTACTCTTAGCTTCAGTTTCCATATCTGTTAGCGTTATTGGGAGAATTCAAAGAAATGACTAACATAAATCTCCTAACAGAGTGCCTCAGATGTTGTAGACATCCTGAGTATTCAGTAAACAGTCAGCCACATTGTTCTTCTTTTTTCCATGCTTTGCATCTCCTTGTTCTACCCTAGAGCAAATGCTCTGCTGGTGTCAGCATACAATAATATGGGTGCCAGCAGTGTTAGTTGACTGGTTTCAGATCCACCACAGGAACGCTTAGAAATTTAATTCTTTCTAGAACTTTCATTACCCTTACCCAGGGTAACTAGTGTTTTCCAGAAACTAAAATGTCATTCTTCCTTGTTTAGGCACAGGCTTTCTGGAAGGAATCAGTTGAAGAAGCAAGCATAGAGTTAAAAATGTCAGATTTTTCTTGGCTGGGCAAAAGCTGAGCCTGAGATTTCAGCCTAGGGTAACCCTACTTTTTGGACTAAAAATCCTCTACACTCAGGTTCCTGCAAACTGCTCTTTCTGGAGTTGTAAGAAAATGTTAATTGTAAGAAAATGGGAGATTTACAGAGCTTGGCTAAATACTTCACATGCAATTGTTCTCACAGGTTGTTACTGGAAAATCTTTCAACATCCCTTATGGGAATCCTACGTCATCAATAAAATCTGATTTTATGTGATAATGTGTGTGTGTGTGTGTACCTGTGTGTGTGTGAGCGCGTGCATGCACAAATGCATAGTTGTAAATCTCGGAGAACCCTGAAGGACAAAGAGTCAATCCAGGATCAGCATTATGTGGTACTATGCCAGAAGTTTCTGGACAGTTGCCTAGCTTAACCTTCATCATTATAAGGAAGACATAAAAAAAAAAAATCAATGAGCAAACTAGAATTTCTAATGAAAGAACACAAGACTGGTAACTAATTTCCTGGATAGTAAGTTCTTCAGGTAAAAAAAAATAAAATAAAACCACATTTTGGACATCACTGATAATAACAAATATCATTTTTGCTTGAAAAATATGTTCTATGTGCCATTCTGGGGTCCTTATATATAAAGTATTTTCAATTCTTACTACATTTCCCTGAAACATAACTTTCTTATCCCAAATGTTAAAAGAGAAAACTGAGGCTTAGAAGAAGTACAAACAAATGAAGTCACACACAGTTGCTAAGTTCAAAGTTAGGATTGTCTGGCACTAACATAAATCCTCTCCAAAGCGCTTTGCATTAATTAATGGGTATCAGCTGACAGAGTATTATTAATACTGCAAGAGATTTGGGGGTTCATCTAAGAAAGCAATATTTTAAAGAAACTAAGGACCAGAAGCGTTCATTGATCATGAAACCTAACACATAGGGGGTGACAGAGCAGGCATTCAAATCCTGCAGTGGCTCTGTACTACAGACTCAGTGGAGTCCTTGTCAAGGCCCATGAGGCTGTGTGTGATCAGTCCCCATGAAGTCCTCCAGGGTCCTGTCTTGATTAGCCTGTCCTCCAGGATCCAATATTCTGGGCAGTAGAACTATGGACAGTTCTGCACAGGCACTGGGATATTATATGCTTTTTTTTCTGTTTATATTTCTACTAAAATGTTTGCCTCTTTTTATCCATTTAATAAGCATTCGAAAAAATTTTTCTAAGATTCAATCCAATTTAGTCCAACTATCATCACCACTATGAAGACCTCACTAATTCATCTCTCTTCTCTTTGCAGTCAGTCAGGAATAATGAAATAAGGAATAGGTTAACAATAGTCAACACTTATTATTGTGGACTGTTATTCATTCATTCATTCCAAAAATATTGTGTCTCTACTGTATGAAAATGCTGTGCTTAATTGTTTTACATGCATTGTGTTAATAATTCCCTACCATAAACCTATGAGATAGGCACTATTTTTATCCCACTTTACAAAACAAAAAACAGGCATAAAGATGAAATATCTTTTCTGAAAAGTATCTTGCCTTTTACTTCTCTGTGGTCCCTCTGTATCCTAAATATACATTACTGTGGTATCTGCAGCACTCCCTCGACTTTGTTTCACTTCCAAGATGTGACTTATGAAGAAATAATTGTACATAAATCATGATATATTTGCTAAATGTTATATATCATTGCAGGGTGTTAACTCCATAGTGGTAGGGAAAATCTCTACTTTGTTGACTATTATATCCACATTGCATGACAGAGGGTACTTAGTAGGCACTAAGTATATGATAGCTGAATAATAGGCAAGTGAAAAATAAATTGATGAATGAATGAAGAACAAATGCATAGAACTCTGATCTCCAAGTCTTCATTGGTGTATCTGGCTTCTCAAGGTTAAGTCTTCACTGAGAAAAAATGCCATGTAAGCAACACTAGGCACAATTCTTCCTAAGGCCAATATTAATATCCTAGATGTGCATTATAGAACTCACTCTGGATGCTACCATTTTCATTTCCTTACCTATTATTATGCTTATATTAGTTCTATAGATCCAAATGAAATGAAAAATTATCAGAGAAACTATTTTTCAGACCTGCTGAGAAACAACATAAAGACAGAATACTATTAGTACACAGCACCCCAAATAACAGCAGCTTGGCAAAGAGCCTTGGGAGGAACTCAGATTATTACCATGGCCCTCTATTACACCAGTTGGAAATCACATTGCTGATTTCTACATATTACAGCAAATATCTCCAAGGGCAAGATCCCAGCTCCCAGTCACTTAACCTCCCTCAGGCACACTCTGTACCACATGTGCATCTCTGGGATATTCTAAAACCTGTGCAATACTTCTTTCTGGTTTATTGAGAATTTTAATGTTTAGTACTACTAGCTCCTATCCTTGGTTTCACAATATTGCACAGAATATATGTGAAATTAAGGGGTAAAAATAGTATTACAAAATTCTCAAAGCATATTTAATATTTATGGACACATACACATAGTCACACATTCTTGATTTGTGATAGTATAGATAGGCATGTAGTACTTAGACATTTTAGTATAATTAAAATATTAGGTACATTCCATAGAAGTATATGTGAATGAATACATATGTATATATAACATATTACATATATATTAGTATTTTTGCTCCCTACCACAAGTTAAAGAAATATCTTTTATGTGGAAGTATACTTTCCATGAAGAGAATGAAGCATTCTTTGGAAAAATAGCTTGAATCTTCACCTTCACTAGGAATAATAGAAAACTTTAATTTACATTTGTGTATTATATGCATTTATATATACATATGTATTTATATATATAACAAATGTTAATGTATGCATATATATTAACATGTGTAACACCTCAAAATACCTAAAAATAGGTATTATAGAGATATTTGAATACATGTTAACATTTTTGAACATTTGCTGTGTAAACATTAAAATTACACAACACAAAATATTTGAATGGGTACAAACATAGGTAAGAAAGAGACTGATCAATCTAGCATAGCACTTTTGTAGATCTGAGGAGATTAAGGGTGAAAGGTTCAGATGAAGGAAAACATAATATTGAAAACTCTAAAAGATATTGGCTCATATCTCCAATATGAGGGGTCACTATTCTTCCCAGCCAATAATAAAGTACATGTGCATAAAAGAGAAAATGTCTAGAAATGAATATGCAAAAATAAAAGTGAGATCTGGGCTGCCTACTAAATGACATGGATCTCTACCAGTACTAAGTTTATTTCAATTTTTAAAGCATAAATGACTAGTGATTTCAGGCAAGTAGGAGACTGTTAAAAACTAAGGAAAAAAAAGTTTCCCTCAATTTAAAAATGAATCAAGACTTTTAAAGTATCTTATTGTAATGCAGTATTAGATACTTCAGGCTGGGAAATTACCATTTATGAAAAGTATATTATAACTCAGATAAAAAATTACAACACAGAAGCAAGTTTGCTTTCTCTAAATTGTGCAAAAATAGCTAGATATTATCGTATAAGTTTGTCTTCCTATCCTATGTGAGTCATTGGAATTTAAAATAAGTGATAAAGAGATATGTTAAAGAATTTTAAATGAATGCATTTGTTAATGAGTATATAGATTTTTCACAATTGCCAAGACTGTTTATTCAGTTTGAAATGCATGGTAACTTTAAAAAATAATTGTATTCCTAAATGTCAGGCTCCATTTCAAGCTGAAGTAGTTTATAAATCAACATACTGAGATACTCTATCTCTCTAAGCAAAGCTTATAATTTCATGCCAATGCATCAAAGCCATATAATGATCACGTATTTGTAACTATATCATTAAGAGTTAATGATATGTGACATTCTTGGAAGTGTTTTTTAAAACCTATTATTAAAATTAAAATGTCCTCTACACCTCTCAGATCATTACACTTTACTCATGATCAATATCCACTTCTCAGTTATGCTAACAATATTGAAATTGAGATTTTTTTTCTGCAAGCACAGTTCTTTTCTTTTCAATGCATACTTTAAAAGTCATTGTTCAGTATTTATAAAAGTAAGTACAGGTGCATTTTATTTATATTTTGTAGCATTTGCAGGAAGTTGTTTTCTCTTCTTTGGGTGGAAGAAGGACAAAATAAGCCAATTTTATTTCTGATAAAATTCTAGTAGTTTGGGGATAAGAATTAGTTAGGAATTAAATTATGCACGTCTGCTTCAGAAATGCATTATCAGAAAGAGTTTCGGTTTTTAATATAAATAAACTTATTGCTTCTCTGGAATGTTTTGTTATTTTGTTATAAGTGTAAGTATCCTATATTTTGCTCCAAATTATTTCTTTCATTTGTAAACTAATTATTTAATGCAAACAAATTTTGTTCTCCACAACTGAAAAGGCATACAGTATTACAATAGTAGAATCAGAATATCATACTTCAAATCACTGTTTTCCAGACCAGAAGAAAAAAATTTTCTTTTATCTTTAAAGAGACAGAAAGTGTTTGATTAAAATTCATTTTCTCTTTCTTCCTTAAGACAATAAGAATTTTAAAAGTGAGATAAACAGAAAAGTTAGCCATGATTAGAAGTAAAAGTGCAACTAAAAGTCTCTGATGCAGAATAGCAGGATCATCTGAGGACTAGAGAAGTTGAATTTGGGGAAGAGTCACTGAAAGAAACTGAGTACAGCATCCCTGGACTACCACAGACCACCCAGAGGTATAAGCCCTGAAACCCTGAGGAAATGACAGTTTCGTTTTTTTTTTTTTTTTTTTTTTTTTTTCCTGGCCCAACATTTTCCAAACAGGCATATCCAGTCAGCAAGGAGGACTAGGCAAAGTTTCCAAACCACCCTGACTTTACACAACTTTCTTACCATTCTCAAGGGAAAGTCACAAGGAAAAGGCTCACCTGTGCCGGGCTGAACCAACCATGTGGGCAGGCACAATGCTCCCCACAAGTCCCTTTGCCCTTGGTGCTCGTCTTGTGGGGGCTTTTCCGCACACTGTCCCACAAGGTGACCAGCTTGGTCCTGTTTGAAGCTGGGCCCCCAGGTCCTGAGGAGGGCATAGTCTGAGAACTGTAACCGAGCCCCTGAGGGCTCCTCTGCCAGCCACAAGCGCAGTGGGCATCCCTGATTAGTGTGGGCGCGCTCCTGCCGGCATCCATGCCATCGGACCCCCGGCTGCAGCTGTGTTGCTTGGTGAGGTATGCATTCATACTGCACTGATGCCTACTCTTTCCTTTGGTCAGCTCTGTACAGAAATGTCTCCTCCCTCACACCCCTTTCTTCCAGGCAGTAGTAAAGTCTTTTTCCCCGCGTGAATCCCTCAGTATCTTTGACAGCTGCTATAAGCAGTGCATCGTGGGAGCAGAGGGAGCAGCGAGAGCTGCTCCGCACAGCATTATCTGCGGGCTGGTAGCTCTTTGTCAATAGATGACTCAACTCACAGAGCAACTTGACAGTATCCCTGCTCTAGGCAGAAGCAATCAATGCTCCACACAGCTGGGCTACAAGACTGTGTACACTGTGTTACAAACCCTTTTTGGATGGAGCCCCACAGTAAAGATACTCATAATTTGGCATTCTGGCTTTTTCCCTCTGTCCTCCCTGATCCCCACACAAAATACAAACCTTAGGAAAAGGAACTTCTTATCAAGTAACAGTACTGTTTCCAGAAAAGATGCATCTAGGCTGAAATGCTATAGCATAAGCTATTTAAATTGATGGAAAAGTTACACTGTAAAAGGAATTTTCAACCTTTTTAGGAATCATTTATCTGGAGAGATATTTGCCAAGACACAAACCAAAATCAGGAGATAATTAAATAAGAGAATCAATATTATCTCTAAAATAATCAATTCATTTTGAAAAATTATCAAGGTTCTTTTTAAAAATTTGGAAGTTTAATTTGTTTTAAACCATGATTATACATTATAATATCAACATATATTCTTTATGCTATGAACAATTATTAATTCTTTCTCTTTAAAAATGAGGCAATTTTCAAGGTTCAAAACTGAAGGACTAGCTTATTTTAAAACAGTATTTTTCCTTACCCCAAATTATTCTGACGATTTCCTTTCAAATACTTTACCACAACAAATACATTCATCACAGAGAGAGTCTGCATTTTAAAGAGAACGACATATCCAATCCAGCCATGCAGTATTTTGGCTTCCAAAGACAGAATTTTCAAAATCTTACACTGAAAAATGAGTGAAATCCATCCAATTTACATCAATTGCCTTCCAAAGAGAACATGATTGTTTAAAAATTTTAGCATGCTTGCTGAATCCATTCATGGTGCTTTCAGCAAAGGGAAAGGCCACACTTAGAATTTTTATTCTGTTTAAAACTTTCCATATCTGTTGCCAAAATATCCTTATCACACATTCCTAAAGAAATAATATTGGTTTGATTGAAAAGTCAGTTGCCATCTATGTGGCATACAGAAACACAGATGATAGAATCCATGATATAATTATTTTAGCTATTGACAATCTGATTGCATCGGATCCACCCTCTCAGTGAATTAACCAGGTATTGGGGCAGTGAAGATTTCATTGTTGCCCAAGTTGGCAAAATGATTATTGCAGGGCCCAGAATCAACAACAGGTTTTGCATTTCAACACCAGGATACCCTGGATAAATCATGCTAGATTTTAAAATACTGAAAGGGCAGAATCTTCTCTTTCCTCATATTTGCACAAAAGAGCTCTTTTCCAGCTTCTACACGTGAGTCTGATAAAAGTACTGTGCCTGGCAGCGGAAGGCATTCAATTACCTCTGTTGCAAAACAGCGAACCATATACTTAAGCTTAAAGGGTAAGCCCTGATCTATATTATTGACCATTTCTCTTTGAGTATCTAACATCCTGTCCAGCACATAGTAGGCAATAAGTACATTTTTGTTTGTTTTTGCATAGATGAATGGATGGTTGTATGGATGTATAAATGGAAAGATAGAGTAAAGGAATGAAGCAAATGATTAACACTTTTTTGTAATAATGCTTAATATAGCAATGCTCCAGAAACAAACTATATGTTTAAGGTTAATTCAATGCTGGTTTTGAGACTGTGACCTTGTTAAGGAATTTTTCCAGAAAAAAAAAAAATACAATGACTTGAATTACTGGGTAGAAATAACAACAGCATTAATGGTTTTTCCTCCTGAAATGGATACAAAGAGTTCAAGATCGATCCCTAAAGACAGTAAAATTGAGGCAAATAGATCATATGGTACTCAGTGGAAAGAATGCAGAAGATCCTTACTCCCTCTCTGTTTCTCTGCCTTCTTTATTCTGGATCAAGAGATAACGCCTGAAAGAACTTTTGGGTCAGATAAAGCCCTAGAGAGCTTCAGACTTGTCTGGTGTCACCATGATGCATGATTATACACTAGAACTTGACGTTATATGGCAATGCTATCACTCCCAAATGAGAATGTCAGGAACTGATAACTTTGGCTCTCTCTAATCTTATCTAACCATAGATACTTCTCTAGTTTTTCAGGCAGATATCATTGCTCAAAGGCCCATTGGCATTTTCAGGGAACACATGACCTGTTCTCACCCATTTGCCTCTCAAGTGTGAGAATCCATCAGCATAGAAGTCAGTCAGTATGCATACATCACAATTTTGTAATGGTGTATGCAGTTTGCAGCTGGACAGAAAATTTCCCGGCTTACCTAAGATATTATAACTCTTCACAGGGACCTAAATCTATTAGGAATGGGTTGCTCGGAATGAGGTATTTCTTCCCATCTTAAGGGCCATAGGACTTCTGTTTTCATGACTTCATCTTGTAATTCCTTTGTAGATAAATATCTTATGTTGCATGATCAATGTTACTTTCCTCCAAAGATATTTAAGAGCATAACAAACTTTCACTGAGCATACTAAAAGACCACATTGAAATTATTAGTTCACTATTAATACATGGAATTTCAATATTCTGTCTTTTCCTCCCCCAACAAGAAAGATTTTTCTTTACAAACAGGACATTTGGCTTTCTAAGTCTGAAGGCAGACCACTTAAACAGATAAGTACGTCCAACCAGTTCTCTTTACTATGAAACAGACTCACTAATTAACAATAATCCAATTTGGTCAACTGTAATTGGACAATGGTAATGACCATGAGATGACATGAAATTCTGGTAAAACAAGAATTAGCAGTACACAAGTACACATCCTTCTGATCACTGTGATTAACAGGGGCAGATGGCACACAGGGCAATGCCTAGACGAGATATATCTTATTGAACTCTCTTTGACCTTACTGACTCCATAAAAAAACTACTTTGTAAAGCAAGAGTTTAAAACTAATATCCTAACTTGATTTGCTTAATAAAAATAAGTAGCAAAAATGAATCACAAAAAGTTGTACTGCATTAAAACACTGCAGAATATTTTTCCAGATAAAATTTCCTATAGGCACTTTATGCATATGGGAAATGAAAATATTAATTACAAAAGAAGAACTAAGTGCTTGCTAAAGGATGACTGAAAAGCAAAAGCCCTTACTATATTAAATAATCATAGAATGCTATGACACATTAGATACAATTTTCCCTTATTTGAAAAGTGAAAAAAAACTTGAAATTTTATAAATGCTATCAAATTGGTAGTCTTCTACATCAATTTGGCCTAGAAATCTCCAGAAATAAGCACATTTACCTTTCAAAATGAGAGAACAAAGGATATTTAAAATATCTTAGACTCTAAAATCATTTCTAAACTGAGACAAAAACAAGCAGGAATTCAATGTGGACGGATATATGCCCAATGATACAAACAGACAATTTAATAGGAATTATAAAGAAGTTTTAAAATGCCTTATATTGTCACTAATATACTCAATTTAGATGGGTACTTCCAGGGAGTGGGTTAATCAGAACTAATGATAAGAAATTATAAAATAGTTTTCAGGAAATGTAGTTTTATTATATTCTGATGCACTTAGTAACACTATTGCAAAAATCAGAATAGTAATAGTGTGATATTTCTTAAGGATTCTGAAAAGAACATTAGTCAAAAGGTAAAATTATTTATGATTTGCATATTTGAACATTGAATTTAAGTATTGAAATACACTATTATAAGAAATCTGTTCTCATCTTTCAAGATTAAATTAATGTCACATCTTCTGTAAGATTTTTCAGATACCTCTTAGCATGTTAAGTTGCATTCTACAATATCTATATATTTGTCTATATAAATATCTTTCATATCTGTTTGTTTCTCACAATCACCATGACAACGACCCTACTCATTGCTTCTCTGTAGAACTGGTGAATCAACTTCTTAACTGATCTCTGACATCCATTCTGGCTCCATTTTTCTCATACAGCTTACAGAGCTACTACTGAGATCCTGTTGTGATAGTCCTGCCCTCCTTAATACCTGTCCATAACGTTTCTTGAGATTGTTGTCTGCATGGGTAGCACCATCTTTACAATGGTTTGCATGGTTCTTAGTTGTGTTCTGTGTGATCTGACCTCTGTCACTTTCACTGGCCTTGTTCACCAAATGCGCCTGTGCCTTCCAACCACACAGGCCCTGAATACCTGCACGTATTCCCTCTCTGTGGACACAGAGTAGTGAGCATGCCCTTTTCTCACTATACACTTTCACATAGTTGATTCCTACTCATTTTCTATAGAATTCACTAAGCTACAATGCCCCAAAGGTCACCCTATATATACAACATAATCTATGAATTAAGGTGGCCTTACTATGCAACACAGTTCCAAAACAGGCTCCAAAACTTTGCTTGCAACCAGATTTCCATTTCTAAACCTTCTCTGTTCAGAAAATCTGGAGTTCTTCCTGCTCTCCAGATCTCAGACCAAAATGTCATCTCCCCAAGAAAGCATCCCCTGAACACTGGCCCCACTCCGGATAGGTCATGTCATTCTTCAGTCAAATACTCAGCTCCTGTGTTTCTCTGTGACAACACTTATCATGATTGTATTTAAAACAAGGACTATCATCTTGTTTTGTGCCCTCCTCAAAACAATGTAAGTAATCACCAGCAGAGCGGGGAGAGAGCTCTCTCTTACACACCTGCATCCTCACAACTCAGCATAAAGTAACTGTTTAATACTTATTTTCATTTAATATTATTTAATTTTCAATTTTTATTTTCGTGAATGTTAAATGGTTAGGAATATAAAATGGATCAGTTACTATGGAAAACAATAGGAAATTTTCTCAAAAAATTAAAAATAGAACTTCCACATTATCTAGTAATCATACTTTGAGTTATTTATTCAAAATAATTGAAATCAGAATCTAGAAGTTATACTTGTACTCCTGTGTTCATTGAGCATTATTCACAATAGCCAAATGGTGGAAATAATCTATATGTTTATCAGCAGATGAATGGACAAAAACAATGTGGTAAATTTAAGCAATGTAATATTATTTAACCATAAAAGAAAGTGATTCTTCAAACAACATTGCTCTATGTAAATTTATGATTACACAAATGGTATGCCTTTACGCCATGTACAAACAGAGAAACAACATGTATCCCATATGTTTACAATAAAAAAAAAAAAAAAAAGAAAGTGATTCTTGAAGACATTATACAAAGAGGAATAAGTCAGTTACAGAAGAATACAGACTGCATGATTCTGCATAAAAGAAGCATCTAAAGTAGTCAAACTCAGAGAAACAGAAAGTAGGATGTTGGATTTCAGGGTCTGAGAGGTGAAGAAGAATTTGGGGGTGATTGTTAAATGGGTATAGAGTTTTAATAATGCAGGTTGAATAAATTTGAGATCTGTTATACAACCTTGTGTTTATGGTTTACAGGACTATACTGTACCCTTAGAAATTCAGGAGAGTAGATCCCATGTTTTGTGGGTTTTGCCATAATTTTTAAAAATCTGAAGCTACTCATTATGGTAATAATTCTGCTTACTTTTTTTTTTTTTTTTTTAACTTTGTAGCTTGACTGGTAGGGAGGCATAGGAGGAATCTCCATGCTTTTCTCTTCTCTGATATACAGAGTTTGATTGCTGTATAGTGTGGAAGTTCCATTTTTAATTTTTTGAGAAATATTCCTATTGTTTTTCATAGTAACTGATCCATTTTACATTCCTACCAACAGCATAAGGGTTCCAGTTTTTTCTACATTTCCAATGACACTTGATATTTTCTATTTTTCACGATAACTGTTATTATAACAGGTATGGAATGATACTACACTATAGTTTTAATGTTCATTTTTCAGATGATTAGTGATATTTAGCATCTTTTCATCTATAATGGACATTTGTACATCCTCTTTGGCAAAATGTCTATTCAGGTCCTTTATCCATTTTTAATTGGGTTATTATCATTATTGTTATTATTTTGTTATGGAGTTGTAGAAGTATCCCATATTTTGGATATTATCAGATATTTTGGTCCTTATTAGATATATGGCTTGCATATATTTCCTTCTATGCTACAAGCTGCCGTTTGCTGTAGTTGGAATCTTGATTGTCTCCACATGGCCTAGTTGTTACAAGTGTGATTCCCAAGGTAGTGGTATTGGCAGTTGGTGGAAATTATTTGGTTTTAATGCCTGTGTTGATGTAATATCCAAGAAATAATAGTCAAAACCAATGTCATGAAATTTTTCCCCCTTTATTTTCACCTAGGAGTCTTATTGTTTTAGGTCTGACATTTAAATCTTTAATCTATTTGAGTTTATTTTTTGTGTATAAGATAATGTTCCAATTTCTTTTTTTATTTGCATGTAGATACCCTGTGTTCCCAACACTATTGAAGACAATCTTTTCCCACATGCAGTCTTGATAGTCTTATTGAAAGTCATTTGAATAAAGATGTGTATATATATAAATTTACTTAAAGCATATATATAGAGAGAGTCAATATATATGTGAGTTTATTTCCACACTGTTTATTCTATCCCATTGGTGTGTATGTCTATCTTGATGCCAGTGCCATGCTGTTTTAATGACTGTAGATTTGTAATATATTTTAAAATGGGACATATGAAGCTTCTACATTTGCTTTTCTTTCTCAAGACTATTTTGGCTATTTAGAATTCTTTGTGATTCTATAGAAATTGTTTTTTAATTTCTGTAAAAACTACCACTGAAATTTTGATAGAGATTGCATTGAATGTATATATTGCTTTGAGCAAGAGGGACATTTTAACAATATTTATTCTTTCAATCCACGGACAAAAATATCTTTCCATTTATTTATGTTTAATTTCTTTCAGCTATTTTTTGTAGTTTTCAGTGTGCAAGTCCTTCACCTCTTTGGTTAGGTTTATTCTTCAATATTTTATTCTTTTTGATTGAAATGTAAATGCTATTGTTAGTTTTATTTCAGATTACTTATTGTTAGTCTATAGAAATATAAGTGATTTGTGCATGTTGAATTTATATCCTATAATCGTTGAGTTTTTAAATCTCAGTTCTAACAGGGTTTTGTGGAATATTTAGGGTTCTCTATACTTGAGAACATTTTACCTGTGAAGAGATGTTTCCACCTTATCTTTTCCAACCTGGGTGCCTTTCATGTCTTTTTCTTGTCTAATAACCCTAGCTAGGACTTCCAGTGCTATGTCGAATAGAAGGAGTGACAGTGGGCATCCTTGTTTTGTTTCTGATTTTAAAGAAAAAGCCTTCAACTTTTCACAATTGAGTATGTACATTAGCTTTGGACTTTTCAAATATGACCTTTATAATGTGAGCTCATTTTCCTCTAAGTCTAGTTTTTTAAGTGTTTTTCTTTAATCATGAAATGGTATCAATTATGTCAAATGCTTTTTCTCCATCTATTGAAAATCATCATATGATTAATATTCTTCATTATTTAAATGTGGTATATCACATTGATTGAATTTCATGAATGATTGATCCAAGGAATAAATCTCACCTCATTATAGGATATGATACTTTCAATGTGCTATTGAATTTTGTTTGCTAATATTTTGCTGTATTTTCTGTTTACATTCATGAGGGATATTGACATGTCGCTTTCCTTTCTGTAGTATTTTTTTTTTTTTTTCCTGGTTTCAATATCAGAGTAAGCCTGACCTCAAAAAATTAGTTTGGGAGTGTTTCTCCTTAATTTTATTGATAAAAATTGGCATTAATTCTTCTTTAAATTTGTGGTATAATAGTTAAATCATCTGGTTTTAGGCTTTCATTTGTTAAGAGACTTGATTACTAATTCAATCTCCTTACTTGTTAGACTTGTTAAAATTTTCTCTTCTTTCAAGATTCAGGGTTGGTAGGTTGTGTTTCTAGGAATTTGTTCATTTCATCTATCTTCTCTAACTTTTTGGTATATAGTATTACTACTACTCTCTTATTTAATCATTTTGATTTCCATATAATTAGTCAAAATGTATACCATTCCATGTTTGAGTCTTCCTTTTTTTCCCCTTAAACTAGCTAAAGATTTGCCAATTTTGTTGTTAAAAAAAAAGTTTCATTGATTTTTTAAAAATTGTTTTCCTATGTTTTATTTCTTTATTCATATTCTAAGCATAATCATTCCCTTCTTTCTGCTAATCTTGGACATGGTTCTTTTTCTATTTCCTTGAGGTAGAAAATTAGGTTGTACATTTGTGATCTTTCATCTTTTTAATTATAGGCATTTGTCACTGAATTTCCTTCTTAATACTATTTTTGCTGTATCACATGTGTTTTGATATGTTGTATATTGTTTTCATGTGTCTGAAGATATTTTATAATTTCTTTTTAGATGTCTTCTTCAATGTATTTTTTTTAAGATTATGCTATTTAATTTGCACTCATTTGTGACATTTTCAGTTTTCCTTGTGCCATTAATTTCTGGTTTGATTACATTGTGATGGAAAATAAACTTGGTATAATTTCACTCTTCTCAAATTTGCTTAAACATTTTTTGTAACCTAACATGTGACCTCTTCTGGAAAATGTCTTGTGTGTGCTTGAGAGTAATGTGCATTCTGCTACTGTTGAGTGAAATATCCTATTTACACTTGTTGGTCCAATTGACCTGTAGTATTGTGCAGGTCCTCTGTTTCCTTAATGATTTTTTTTCCTGCGTATTCTATACATTATTGAAAATGTGGTATTAAAAGCTTTTACTACCATTATTAAATAATATTGATATTTCTCCCGTCAGTTCAGTCATTGCTTGCTTCATGTATTTGAGTGTTCTGATGTTAAATATTTATTATTATAATTTTTATAACTTCTTGGCCAATTGAATCTTCTATCACTATTTAATGTCTTCATTGTTTCTTTTGACATAATTTTACTTACATCCTATTGTGTCTAATATAATCTTGGTCACCACTGCCTTTCTTTGGTTACCATTTTTAAGAAATATTTTTTCTTATCCTTTCACTTTTGACCTATGTGTGTTATTAAATCTAAAATGTGTCCAATAGACAGCATACAGTTGAACATTACTTTCAAATCCATTCAGTCACCTTATATCTTTCAAATGGGAAGTTTAATCCACATACATTTAAACTAATCATTAATAGGGAAGGTCTTACTAATTTCCATTTTGTTAATGGTTTTCTGTCGTATAGCTTTTTGCCCCACTTTTTCTTTCTTGTTATCTTCCTTTATTGCTTTACTGATTTTTTTTTGTAGTTACATTTGTTGATTCTTTTCTCGTTTTTTTTGTGTATCTTCTACTATAGGTTGTGTGTGTGTGTGTGTGTGTGTGCGCGTGCATGCACATGCATACCTGTCTGCTTACATAAAACATCTTCTAATTATAACAATCCAATTTAAGCTGATAATAACAACCTCTATTGCATATAAATCTAACCAGGCACTGTATAATAACATTTCTATAAATGACAGATGACGTATAGGAACACTGATCCTGCATGATTATATTGCCTAGAGATGTCATAGCCATTTTAGTTGAAGTTCACTCTCTATTTGCACTATGATTAAACTGCTTAAGAACACATTTCTTTGAGTGTATCTCTGTTGTTAAGCAATATAAGCCCTGTTTTACTCCCCCAAACACACTGTCTGTTATTATTTTCACAGATTACATCTCTTTATATTGAATTATTTACGTTTTTATAATTATAGGGTTTTTTTTTACTTTTGTATTTTAATTTTTTCTTTACTTTTCAACATAAGAATGGTAGCACTAAACACTGAACTTTGTGGAGGAGTCATCCATATACTCTTGTCTGAGCCTTAAGCAACGTGAAAGTCAATTTGAATATTCAAATTGTATTGATTTAAAAGGGTGACAGTGACCCTGACTATGCTCTTGGGAACCTAATATATACAACATCCTGGGTGTGTTATTTCCAAGTGCCGATTTCCCCACTCTTCTAATACTGATGCTTTCCTGGTTGCCAGGAGCAGACAAGGTAGTGTGGGAGAGTGTGGGGGGACTCAGGAAGGGCATAGGCACATGCTCTCCCCTGTGCTGAATTTCAAAAGGGAGAAATGCATGAAAAATGAGATGTGCAAAAATAACATTATGATAGTGAATCATAACTAAAAAAGAGACCGAGAGGGAAGGAAAAGTGGAAGAGCAAGGAAGCAAAGAAGGGAGAGAAATATGAAGAAAAGGAATGAGGGAACAGTCATAAGCTAAGGAAAGACATCTCTTTAAAAGATAAACAGGGCTGAGGTATGGTTCAGGGGTAGAGAGCTTGCCTAGAATGTGCAAGGCCCTGGATTCAATCCCCAGTACCATCAAAAAAAAAAAAAAAGAAAAGAAAGAAAGAATGAAAGAAAGAAAAAAAAGAGAGAAAGAAAGAAAAAGGAAAGAAAGAAAAAGAACAAATGTAAATGTTATAAGAGGTCACTACACTGAATATGGACAGTCTTCCACATACCACTGAAGGCCCTTGAAACAAAGCTCTAGGATAGTTGAAATTTATCTCATTTAGATTTTGAGAGAAAACTATAAGTTGGATCAGTTTTACTTTAGCCCTTAGTCTCCTGATGATTTGTAATGGATATTTTCTAAATTTGCCAGAAAGGTTAAAAGTCCTTCGGGTTAAAAATAAGCCAGATTCTGACTTGTCAGAGATAATTCATCTGTGGATTGGCCTACAGGCAGACGTATGGATTAATAGAAATGACAGACTCTCTTCCAGCTAAATGATCTCTTTTCCTTGGAGACTTGACATCTTAATAAAGTTTTACCTAATTGACTTTGCTTTGGTCAGTACATTTTGAATTCACATCTAATTAATCATCTGCTCCTCTGTGGTTCCATATTAGTTTGTTTTGGTGTTTATTCATTTCTTCAATATATATTTGGGTGCCTATTCTATACCAGGAACCAGACTAGGAATAAATTGTAAACTATAGACAGGATAAAATTTTAGTGGAGCAAAAAGATCTTAATTAAAAAGTGTGCTGAGTGATGAAATGGAGATGTACAGGGACAACATGTGGGATCTCCTGCTATGGAACTTGTCACGTTAAGGTGAGTTTTTAAGTTATCATGTGTATATCTGTCTTCCCTGTTGCAATACAAGATACTCAAAAGCAAAGATCATTCTTGGTTTGTAAACTCACACCCTCCTATCAATTCCATAATATAATTATTATTTATCAATCAAACTTATTGAACCAAACTTGGAAAATATGGGATTTGGGTTTAAGGAAACATGCTCTAGTTCCAATGCTGCCACGACCTAGTTGTGTCATCTTGGACAAGTCACTATAACTTGCTAAGTCTTAATGAGCCTCTCTGTAACATTAAGAGATTGAATGAAAAAATATATGTGGTTACACACATACACACACACCACAATTTCGATGTTCACTAAAAGCAGGCATAGCTGACAATGATGCCCTATCATCATTTTAAGATTCATTCACAATGTTTCACAATTCATTATAGAAATAAAGATTAAACACATCCAGCCAGTTAAAGAACATGACTTGGTGAATTTTTTGGCTTATTTTCACAATTTATACATGTTGTTTCTGTTTGTAAGTGGAGTAACAGCATACCATTTGCGTAATCATACATTTACATAGGGTAATGATGTTTGATTCATTCTGTTATTTTTTCATTCCCCCCACCCCTCCCACCCCCCTCTTTTCCTTCTATACAGTTCCTCCTTCCTCCATTCTTGCCCCCCTCCAACCCCCCCATTATGTGTCGTCATCCACTTATCAGTGAGATCATTCATCCTTTGAATTTTTGAGATTGGCTTAACTCACTTAGCATGATATTCTCCAATTTCATCCATTTGCCTGCAAATGCCTTAATTTTATTATTCTTTATAGC
The DNA here is from genome assembly GCF_902686455.1 of Sciurus vulgaris. NCBI lineage: Eukaryota > Metazoa > Chordata > Mammalia > Rodentia > Sciuridae > Sciurus > Sciurus vulgaris. The sequence goes on from NC_136472.1 coordinate 81,577,309, forward strand.
TGAGTAATATTCCATTGTGTGTGTGTGTATATATATATATATATATATATATATATATATATATATAACAGTTTCTTTATCTATTCATCAATTGAAGGACATCTAGGTTGGTTCCACAGTCTGGCTATTGTGAATTGAGCAGCTATGAACATTGATGTGGCTGTATCTCTGTAGTATGCTGATTTTAAGTCCTTTGGGTATAGGCTGAGGAGTGGGATAGCTGGGTCAAATGGTGGGTCCATTCCAAATTTTCTAAGGAATCTCCACACTGCTTTCCAGAGTGGCTGCACCAATTTGCAGGCCCACCAGCAATTTATGAGTGTACTTTTTTCCCCACATCCTCTCCAACACCTATTTTTGCTTGTATTAATTTTACATTCTTTCACTAAGAGTTTATCAAACAGAAAGGCAGTATGATGTGCTGGTTAAAATACTGACCTCTGAGGTCACTGTTACATCTATCTCACCTCCATTACTTATTTAAAGATGGAACAAATGCTTTCTGCCACTAACAACTCTTTATTGTGCCTATCTAAGGACTGTACACATTTTCACTGCTGCATAAATATTTGAAATTTTCTTTTCCTCTACTTTTCCTTACCGTGACAAAGCTTCATATAACATTTATGGACTTCTCCCATTAAGGCATGAGCTCTTCAGTCAGAGTTTGGGGTTCACATGCCAATTCTGACCATTATTATTTCCCTTAAACTCTCAATCTCAGTTTCCTCATCCATACATAAGACAGTTCCTACCTCATAGAATTGTTGTAAGAACAATAGGAGTTGATCTCTATGAAGTACTTAGCACATTGCCTGGAACATTATAATGATCAATAATCTCTGTTTATATATTGATCATTTTTATCCCCTCCCCATTTTAATTGTAAGTTTCAGAGGCTGCCATTTAATAACTCTGCAATGCCCATGTACAAATATTCAATAAAAGTCAGTTGATGTCAATTCAATGTTAGGATTCCATATTGGTCCTAAACTTATCTTCCAAACTCCTGTTTGGGACAAGGCATTTTTTTTTTTGCCTGGGCTAGAGGAAAACTAATGGCCCCATTACCAACCACATATCTACTATTTATTGAGCATGAATGTGTCTCAAGCATATGCATTTCAGTTGATTCCACTAACCCTATAAAGGGAATATTGAGATGCCAATTTAAGATACAGAAATAGGTTTAGAATGATTCTATACTTTTCCCACAGTCACAGTATTAGTAAGTGAAACCCAAAAATAAAACCGAGGTTCACAAAACACTGGAGCTATGCATGAAAACTTGTACGAAACAATACCTCATTTTTCCAGTAAGACTTTGGTTTCTGAAAATACTGTTATATCCTTTATTTCTCTTAATTCTTACAACTGCCACATGTACTAGGCAAGGTAGAAGAAAATCCGAGGTTCACTGACATGAAATAATGTCTCTAAGGTCAGTCAGTTGGATATTGTTGGAACTTAAATTCAAATCCAAAGCTCAGTGTTCCAACCACAATCTTTCCACTATTCCATTCTGTTTTCTTACCCAGCACACTCCCTTTCTAGGGATGAACATGTGACACCTTGTCATTCTCCTTGCCATCAAAAAATGGGTAAAAGAGGAAGTACACTTAGTAAACCTAGAACTTAAGTTTTTAAGTTTGATGTCAGCATAAAATTTGCATTTGCATTCACTGTTCCTATTTACAGATCCTAAGGAAAGGATTAATCAGGATTTTGAGAGGTCTGATGGAAATGGTTTCCTAAACTGAGAGGCTTAAATGAAAATAAAGTGTTTTCCTTAATTATATTTTCTCATACAAGTCTAGGAGCATCTGCAGTTTCTTGCAGTCACAAGAGAGAGGTTTGAGTTTATGTAAACCCCATTTCTTCTAGCTGTAGAACAGCATCAATCATACCATCTGCAGCTACCATTTATTGATCATCTACTATTAAGGTGCAAGGAAACCTACAGATTGAGAAGTTCTTACTACAGTCCTGAAAGCCAATGTTATTTCCATTTCTGGATGAAGAAATTGAAGTTCAGAAAAGTTAAGTAATTGCTTAAGGTCATAAAACTGAGAAAAACCACAAATTCAAACCAAAATCATTCTGATTCTAAATCCTCATGCTTCCTCCTGTGCTAGGTTACTTCTCTCAAAAGATAAAAAGTGAAATAAAGTAATATGAGTGTCTATCTTCCTTTGGCTGATACACGTCCTTTAAATGTTAATCTCTGAGTCAAACTGTGGGGGTTTGGAGAAAACAACTCGAACTCTAATTATATAAAGCCCCAGTTGATGAGAAGGCCAAGCAGAAATGAGTTATCAGCTACTGTGGGGTGGAGTTTTGCCACCTGACAGTGAGTATTCATTTAGGCCTGCTGGGCTAAATGAAATGTGGTATTGTTCACCCAAGTGCCAAAATACCCACTGTGAGACCTTTCAAAGAAATTGTCTTTATTCTACATCTCACTCATAAGCCACCAAAGCAGCCATGAATTGCAAATTACCTGTGGCCTAGGTTCTCAAAATTGGTGTTGGTCCCAAGACACTCCACTCAGAACTCAGGCACTAGCACTGAAAATACATTTGGGAGGATTCACTTGGTACCAATTTATTAATACATAATTAACAAGAAAATATTTTCTTTCCTGCAGAAAGTCATTTATTTGGTCCTTGGAATCTGTTATTTTGGAATATACTATATGCCACAAAGATTAACTTCACTTTATTCACTATATATGTAGTTTTCTAAATAACATCTTCTATTAAAGAAAAGCACAAAATTGATTTTATGATATTTTCTCTTTCTTAGCTTTACTATTTCTCATTTAGGACATCAGTATTGCTTGTCATTTGTTGTTGTTCTTGTTGTTTTGCAGTACTGGGGATCAAACACAGGACCTTGTGCATGCTAGTCCAGCATGCTATCATTGAGCTACATCCCCAGCCCCTTGTTTGTCTTTCTTCAAGTAGGAATGTGTAGGAAGTGCACAGGGTCTTGGGGAATTTATGGCCTGCTTGCATCCAGTCTACTAGATGACCCTTTTTTAATTAGGCAGCAGCAGATCAGAAATAGCACCTCATTCCACCTGGGGCAAATTGACTATCAACCTAAAGAGGATCATGATACAAATGTTCATATTCTTCTCCACTGATACCACTATTGTGACAAGACAGTAAGCCTCCTTTCAGTTCCAGAAAGCCCCAAGATCATTCAAAGGGAAAGCAATCTCATCAGAGATGAAAAAGATGAATAAGAGCAATGAAACAAATCCTTCCTGATTGTAGAGCAGCAATGGAGCTCTTGTTGAGCCAATATAACTAAGGTCAGTGGGTGGATAGGAGTATTGCACACCTGGATATTATTTACATGGACCACTTGTATTTCTGCCCACTTTTCCACATGACTTTGCCTATTCATTACTTTTGGCTTGTTCACATGCAAAGTCTCTGTTCTTTACAAAGAATTCTGTCGGGGATAAATAGAAAAGACTGATGTTCCTCTGCTTCCTTGATCCAAGGAAAAGTCTTTTGAAAATCATACAGTGTTTTTCAAAATGAAATTGTTCTGTTAAACATCTGCATTCCAAATGGTTCCCTAACTAGTGAAAACACAATTGTTTTTGCATTGAATTAGGCTCTGACTAATGTATGTGCTCTTTTGAGCGAGGGCTGTGTCAACCATTGGGTTTGGTCCATGATGGACTTGGCATTCAATTGACAATTTCTTTTTTGTGACATTGCTGATCTCTGCTATATCTTTCTACTGAAACAGAAAAGAGCTGGCCCCTTTTCAAAAGTAATCTAAAGCAATCACTCCTAGTTCCTAATAACTTTGGCAGTTGCCATGTACATTTAAGTTACAGGAAAGTAAGAGGCACTTTTTCCTTAAAAAACCAAGGTCCTTAATTGAAAATGAAGAAGCCCACATGAGAGAAGCAATCACAATAAAATAACTTTGTCTTTGAATGAAAAATAGCATGGTGATGATACCAACATTATCTTAACATTAGAATCCATGTTTACTTTTATACTTCAATTTTCTCAAAGTTAGCTAAGTCCAAAGTGTATAGATCTACTTTAGTCCTCATAATATCACACATACTGGAAATTTACCTTTTCTAAGGCTATACTGAAGTCTTAGATAAATTATTCAAGATTTACGAGTGCCTGAAGGTATTATTGTCACAAATGCATTGGTGCTTGTAAGAAGAAGAGCAGGTTTCAGAGAAATAGAGCCTGTGTGCATATGTGAGCAGTGTGCGTTGGAGTGAGGAATATCTGCTACCAAACCATAGGATGTGCTTACAAATAAGACACTTCCTCACACCCTACATGAAGGACATAACCTCAAAATACCAAAAAATTACACAGTTTCTACAACAGACTGCTGTTACTCCTCAAGTCAATAAACTGGTAATTATTCTCATAAACTTCCTTCCTTTAGAGTATGCATATCTTATGTTTCTTGGAATCACACTCAAAACTAGATAAGAGAAAGTGTCTTCTTGTCAAAATCCTAAAATGATTAGTTTTTTAGGTTAAAACCTGCTCATCTTTGCCTAGAGATAAATCATAGAATTTGAATTCCAGTTGTACCATCAATCGGCTGTGGGACCCCAGGCAAGTCACTTAACCTCTTTTAGCCTCAGTGACCTCTTCCCTGATAAGGAGATAATGATGTTTACCTCTTAGGAGTGTCATGAGGATTAATGAGGTAATACTTTTATTAGACTTTGTGATTTAATTCTGGTACTCTCAATATTTTTTCCCCAGTATTGCAGATTGAACCTAGAGCACTCTACCACTGAGCTATATCTTGAGATCTTTTTTTTTTTTTAATTTTTGAGACACAGTTTTACTAGGTTGCCCAGACTGACCTCAGTTTGCCATCCTCCTGCCTCAGCACCCCTTAGTTTAAGCTGTAATTATAGGCATGTGTCACCACACCTGACTCTTCCAATCATTTTTAACCTTCACCAAACTGCACAAAAGAGTGCCTTCCCAAAGAGGAACCAGTGACTCATAAAGCTTACTCTCTTACTTCCAACTCACAGTGAGATCTCAACTAGAGATTTTCCTTACAAAAACCACTGAAGCCCATGCTGGATACAAGGAGCATCTTCCTTTCCTGGCTTCCTACTTTTCAGACATTTTCTTCACTCTTACAAGCTCCCCTTCTCTGGTGGGCTGTCATCTCATGCTATGTTGCAAGTCAGCAACCACATTAAATGACCAACATGGCTCACCACAGGCCAAATCTAGGAAAACAGCCAGTCTTCCCACCCTGGAACAGACCTGTGGCTGTATAGCTCTTCTGGATTGAAAACATGCGGAACAGGACTAACTAAGTAAGAGCAAAGGAAGAAAAGACAGGTTGAATCAATTGAGTGGAGTTATATCTAGGTATCAACTAATTAAATATTCTTGCCCTCATACTCTTCATACTTCTTAGTTTACAAATTCAATCCAAGGGGGAAAATGTCTACCTATTTTTTTTTTCTCTCTCTTCCTCTTCTACATGTTCCACTTGTATACATAATTGTATATATAGTTTTCAATTGGTATCCATGGAGGTTAGGTTCCAGAACCACCCCTCCATACCAAAACCTGTGGATGCTCAACTCTTCTGTACACAATGGTATGATATTTGCATATACCCTCCACATATTCTCCCATGCTCTTTAAATCATCTCTAAATTACCTGTACTATCTAATACAATGAAGATGATATGTAAATGGTTCTTAGACTCTATTGTTTAGGGAATAATGAACAAGGAAAACATTCTGTACATATTTAGAGATTACATTTTAAAAGATATTTTTTTTATCTATGGTTGGTTGGATCCATGGATATGGATCCCACAGATATGGAGGAACAACAGTATGCATAAATGCATGAATCTTTTTGTAATCTTTATAGAAATCAATTTGTGAGATTTTCTTGTAATTAACATGATTAAGTCTCACATCTTTTGATCATGATAAATTTTTCTTTTAACCTATTGCTTTAATACATGTACATTCTATATGAACATAGGTAAATTCATTCAACTCTACAAGTTTCATTTTTTATATATAAAGTTGGGCTAATACTTGTTCCTACCCAGAGATTGTTGTGAGATAATAACATGTAATACACCTGACCTACTTCTAAAAACAGCAAATGAAAGGTAAACATGGATCCAAACCCATGTGGTCCAACCCCAGGTCAGAGTTCATGACCTTAGCTCACCACTATGAGCACTCAAAAGTTACTGTGATTATTATTATTATTGAAACTATCACATTCCACTGTAGAAAAATAGAAAATTCAGAGAACCAAAATGAAAAATTATCCTCAGTTCCATTCTTTGAAACAGTAATTTTTAATCCCTTGGTACTTTCTTCCAAGGTTTTTTCCACGTATACGTTTTTTTTTTTCTCCAAAAGTAGTATCATTGTGCTACTACTACCTTTAATCGTTTTTTAATATTTAGTATATCATAAATGTTTTCACATCAATAAATATCAATCACGGTAGAATTTAGAGACTAAGAAAAAATTTTATTCTAAGTGACTACAATTAGATTGTCTATAGAGATTTGCCCTTCTAACACAATGTTTCTCTTCTTTATCACTTTCTGAGATTCTCAGTACAAGTCTTATTTTCTTGCTGAACTCTAATTCTGAGAGAGCAACCTGATCATTCTCTTAAGATTTTGACATATATAACTGATCTTAAATACTTTGATGAATATTTTTCAAGTAGTTTTTTTTTTTTTCTGGGATTAAAAATAAGAGTTCCCAGTAAATGAATTTTCTAGATAGTTTAAAATTTTCCAAGTTTTTCCCCTGTAGCCTTGAACAAATTTCTAATAAGTATAAGCCTCAGTTTCCTCATATATAAAGTGGTAGGAATACATACTTTGAAGTGAGCATGTGAGAATTAAATAATATATACTGCAAAGTCCTTAATACATACTAGTCATTATTATTTTACTAGCTAAAAATTAGTGTGGATTTTCTTATTAGGAACATTTATAACAGGCATCTGTGATGGTAACTAATTACAGAACAGTGACATCTACACAGACTATAGTGGTCATTTTCCTTTATGTTCAATATCCAAGAGTTTACATAATATCTTGAGCATAAACATCCACATATTTCAGAGGACTTTAGCATTTCTCTTATCTGTATCACAGCATTGCTTCAGCTTTTATTGAATTCTCCATGTTTCTCTTCCTATTTCAATCAAGCTTAAGGAATGGAAGACTCTGAACTGATCAACTATGATAAAACTTGTTGAATCTGTGTTAAAAGCAAGACTAATAAGATGAAAGGAACCACATTTATGAAACATCAATGTGCTTTGTCACTCTTACAACCATTCTTTCACTGGAGCCTCAACAGAACTTTCTGAAGTAAACCTTATCCATCATTTCCATTTTATAGTTCAGGCTGAGGATCTAGAAACGTTAATTACTTGCCACTTTATATCCTCTATGGTAGATGACTGTGGATATTCAATACATGTTTGTTGATATTTATCCTTCTAAGGAAATCATGGAGCAAAGAGTTGAAATTGATGCTATCTCCTGCTTTCAGTTCTCTGTACATGCTTATGACACCATCTCTCTCACCTCCATTTGATGCAGCGATAGACACTTTTTAATTTTAATAGCATCTGGTTGTGCTTTGGAAAGGAGAGCTGCACCCTGGACCCTGGAGTTCCAATATCGGCCTAGGAAAGCAGTTTTCATTGAAGGCTTAGATAAGTCTTATTTTTACTCATGTGGCATTGTTGGTATATGTGCTTAGAACTAGTGATTGCAAGTTAAGTTTTATCAACCTGTGAATTTTGCTTTTTGCTCTCCAGAGAAGGAAGTATAGAAAAATAATTATGGGGAGTTTAATTTCTTCAATATCAGTAAATCTCCTGGCTATACATTCATCTAAGAGCCCACACTGGTTACTTAGAGATTAGGTTTAAGTGCTCATGGGGACGGCTATGTTTACTGAACTGTTTGAACCCAATTATAGAAAGCCCCCCAGTAAGCACATTCAGAAATATGGTCACAGGGAAAAAGTAAAGAAAATAATGAGGTATCTCTTAGGAGAGTCTGGTTTGCTGTTGGGTAGTTACTAAAGAAAGCGATATCAAAGGATGCAGGCACACAAGCAGGATTTCTCAGCCAATAATTTAAAATTGCTTTTAAACACAAAGTCCCACCAAGTTGCCTTAATCACCCAGAGTTCCACTGTCCACACTGTCCCAGGAGATAAACTGTCTTGTTTTGGACAGACACATAAAACTTAGGTCTGCATGCACTCTTTATTTCTTATTAAATTCAAGGCTTCTCTTGGGAAATAAGTGATCACTAGACAAATTCAATGGCTTTGCAACACCTGAGCAACATTTTTTTGTGGTGCTTAATTAGTACTACTCAGAGATTTAAGAGGTAGGAAGGAGGGAGAGAAGGAAACACATATGAATCCACTAGAAATATGTCAGGAAACTTTTCATGTATATATTCAGCAAAGCAATAAAGGCTACTGACTGGCTTGCTTGGTTAAATCCATGATGACAAAGCACTGTTTCAGAGTAGCTATTGTTATAAATTGCATGCCATAATACTGAAGAAACAAACATCATAGTGGAGGAAATAAGATGAAATAAGATGAAGATGGGGGTTTGCCTTCATGGATTGAGTTCTTTGACATTCTACGGAACTCTAACATATGTGAATGCCCCATCTGGACATTCTATCAACACCCTGAGCTGCAGGCCTGGTGTGTCCTGATGGGCTAAGTTGGTTGTTACTTGGTGCTCACTAAACACTACACCTCCAAGGGGATTGAGTGAAACCAAGATCAGAATCCAGATCCCAATCAAGGAAGAATAAGAATTGTAACCATTTGTTTCTCCAATTTCTCAGCACCAGAATGGGATGCCCACTTACATTTTTTAAATGAAGTAGTAGTACAGTCAGGGTGTGATCTAGGGTCTCTTATGGAAAGATCCATGGTTAAAAGCTTGGCTCAGAATTTTTAACTTCTGCTATTTATTACCACTCAGAATACAGGTGCTTGCAACAATTTGTGAACAAGAGGTAGTAATGGGGTAATGGGGAGTAGAGGAAATACAAAATGGATGACTTTTGAGTCTCTGTTAATTGAAATGGTCAATGGCACAATAATCATTTATTTCAATGTAAAACCTTTACATTGGGGTAAGTAATAACTACTTATTAAGTTATAGCACCATATAAAGCACTTAGCATGATACATAACCAAAAATCATAGGTATTATTAGTTCATAATTTCTTTTAAAGAAAATGCTGAAGATTTTACTTCTTCAGCTTAATTCAGATGCAGGCAACAGGCTAAAGGAAAAGAAGAAATTTTGGAGCACTGTCCTTGAACATATTTATTCAGTATAAAATTGTGAAATAGGACATGACACCATCACTGATAATGCCATCATATTAATAACAAAGCCTACCAAAAGTTTAATCTGGGTCCATCCTATGAATGTGAAATTGGTATTCATTCAGTAAGAAATTGATGCTTACAGATCCCTTCTTGCCAGGACACACAGCATGCTACACACTGGGAATGACACAAGGCCTGTCCTGCAGGGTCTTTTTTGTTTGTTTTTAATCTAGCAAAGAAGACAGACTTGCTAGGGAATAATGCACATACAGTGCAAAAAACAACAAGAGAGGTGAGTAGAAAGCATTGTAAGAACACAGACAGAGAAGAGCTAAATTTAGAGAAGAGAAAGTTTTGCAGGAATGATCGCCTATTCCATGACTTAAAGGATGAATACAATTTTATCAGGCAGAGAAGATAGGGCTGGGACAAAATGTTAGGATGAATAAATGTTCATCACGCTTAATTCTTGCCCAGAGTTTATGTGTAAAGAAGGTTCAAGGGCTGGGGATATAGCTCATTTGGTAGAGTGCGAGGCAAGCATTAAGGCCCTGGGTTCAATCAGTACCACCAAAAAAAAAAAAAAAAGAAGGTTTAAGTGCAAGTATATTTATAATATTTATATATTATAGTTACATTTACTATAATACATAGCATTATAGTTAACAAAGTTTACAAAAGTCCCAATGTGAGGGAAAAGAAAGCTCTGAGTTATGTTTGTGGGCTGTTTTCATCAAAGCCAGGTCACTAGTATTTGCCTGTCATTCACTAGTCAAACATATTTTGAATACCTACTGTATGTCAGGAGTTGTGCCAAGAACTAGGGACATAGTCAAAGAAAAAAAGGAGCAGATTCTGTATTTGTAGATTCATAAATCCAGTGGAAACACCAGATGTTTAACAAACACTGAGCTTTTACAGAAGTACAAGTTATTAAAAAGTGTTCATCAGTATTCATGGTGATGAGCAGGAGATGTTTTGATATTGAACTTCTTTGTGCCTTAAAGATGAGAATGGTAATTAGTATCTTAATTAATGCCTAGGAAAATGCTTGGCATAGGTTATGACAGCTCATTGATAGTATAAAAAAAAGTATAGAAATGTAAGGTGGAAGTTTATTATTATCACTCTTTCTATTATCTAACTAATAAATATGCTACAACTTAATATTTCTCAATGTAGACAGATATGTCTCTATGGAAAACTATATCTAGAAATCATTGCACCCACCCAACGTATTTAGTATCAATTGTTGTACTATTTGTGGGAAATCAGTAAAATGATTATGCTTTATGTCATCCATTTATCTCCTTTTAGGAAAACAATAGATGTCACCCATTAAATGACATGCTACACTCATGTAGAGGAAGGATACAATTCTAAGTTCCCTTCTTTATGTTCTTCTAAAAAGAACAGAACTATCCAAGTTTTCTCCATTAAATGACTTAAAATCAGCATACTACAGTAACACAGCCACATCAATGTTTATAGCAGCTCAATTCACAATAGTTAGATTGTGGAACCAACCTAGAAGCCCTTCCACAGAAGAATGGATAAAGAAACTGTGGTATATATACACAATGGAATATTATTCAGCCATAAGGCAGAATAATATCATGGCATTTGCAGATAAATGGATGGAATTGGAGAATATCATGCTATATGAAATTAGCCAATCCCAAAAAATCAAAGGCCAAATGTTTTTCTCAATAAGTGAATGATGATATATAAGGGGGGTGGGGGAGTGAAAGAAAATGGAGGAACTTTAGATTACATAGAGGGAAATGAAAGGGAGGGGGGTATGAAAAATGGTGGAATGAGACAGACATCATTATATACATGCATGATTACAGGAATGGTATGAATCTATATCATGCATAACCATAGAAACAAAAAGATGTACCCCATTTGTGTACAATGAATCAAAATGCAGTTTGTAAAAATAAAAAATAATTTTAAAAAAATGCATGAACTAACTAGGTCCACTTGATCAGTGCAAAATTGTAGAATAAAACATTATTTTACTTTGAATTTGAATTTTTATTTTGGTTTCACTACAGAATTTAATCTGGTATAATGCAATATTATGCTTCAAGTTATCTTATTAATCAACTTATTGTACTTCACTATAGTGAAACTATGCAAATAAATTAAAATTTCATTTTTTATTTTAACTTCCTGAAAAAAAAAGTCAGAGAAGAATGAATAAATAAAGAACAATAATGCCAACAGGGGAAATAAAGGTTGACACAGTTTGACACAGGTCTCAGTTTGAGGCCTCTTTGGCATGGGATGGGGACAGGGTAGAACAGAGGGGCAGGACCAACAGAGGCCAAAGTCTGAGTTCACAGCTTGCCTCCACTGCTTATTAACTCTGTGATTCAGGCCTTAACTTGCCTGTTCTCATCTTTGCTAACTCCTAAAATTGGGGTGTTAATGGTAACTACTTGGAGGCTTTTGGAAGGATTCCATAGGTGAAGCATTTAGAATAGTGTCCTATATGTGAAAGTACTCTCAGTACCAGTGTCAATTACCATGACTACTCTTGCTGGGTGTGGTGGCATACGACTATAATCCCAGAAATTGCAGAGTTTAAGACAGGAGGATTGCAAGTTCAGAGCCAGCCTCATCATCTCAGTAAGACCCTCAGAAATTTAATGAGACCCTGTCTCAAAACAAAAAAATACATGTTCTGGGGATATAGCTCAGTGGTAAGGCACCCCTGGTTTCAATACTCAGTAACTCAGTAATAATATATATATTATACATGTATATATATTATACACATATATATTTCATTCATATATATGTTTACACATAAGTGAAACTAGCCCAGAGCACTCTTATATTTCTTTTTCATTGGGGAGGGCAGATTGCTGAGTGAAGTACAACCAGACATCAAGAAACTTGTCTTTTCTATCTATTCAATATAACATGTTCATCAATTTCAAACTCTTCTTTCCCTAAGATACAAGAAAAGAAAGAGATACATTTAATCACAATAAATTATCTGTTCAAAGGTCTTCCCCAGCCATTCCCCAACGATGCTTTCCCACCAGAGACTGCCTATCTGAAGAGGAGAGGTACCCAACTTAGAACTCAGGTTGTAAAATTCCAGAGCTAAAAATTACTTGATGACTGAACTTTCAGCAGAAAAGCAATTTCAAATTTTCTGCTGCATTTTGCATTCTCATTCATTATTTCTTCTGCTGTATGGAAGGTCAAGGTTGGGACATTTGGGATTACAGAGTGAGAAATATATGAAATTCCAAACTTTTTTGCAAACTTAATAAAAGTCAAAGTGGGGAAAAAAAAGAGAGAGAATCAAGCTTCATTATATTACTTTTCAATCCTTTGCAATGCATTCCTAATGCTATATGGATAATGTTTGAGATCCTTAACCAGAGCTCACTTTGGCTGAGGGGTCCAATTGCATTTGAAGGAAGTGCTGCAAATGCACTCTCAAAATTAAAGGAAAGAAAAAGAAATGTGAGCCAGATCATCTATTTTCCCACAGACGATCTTTCCAAATGTAGACCAGCAGAAACAGTTTTTATGCTGACCTTGGAAAATTACTGCAGCAAATTGTATGTGAAACATGGATTTAGAAATTTTGAAACCAACATACTTAGAAAATGTGAATGTGACATTCTGTAGTACAGCAAAAGTTCTGTACAAGAGTAAACTCAGTCTTTAGCAAAGCACCTTTGAGCCTGATTTTTAAGTTATGATGCTTAAGTATTTTAGTCTAATGACCCTAAGTTCCCTAAGTATTAATCATTTTCTACTCCTTTACTTTTTTCAAGAAGTTACAAATTTTAATAATAATCTTTATTAAAAATTTTTGGACTGATCATGATGATGTAATGCCCCAAGAGAAAGAGTCACATGCAAATTATTATCTCTTGGAGTGAGAATCACATGTTGAAGGTGAAGATGGTGTCACAATCTATTTTTCTTTCTTTCTTTCTTAAACCTAAGATTTCATAATCATTCCTTGGCACTCTGTAATAGGAGACTCACCCATAGAGCTAGCAGAGCAAGGTTACCTGGGAAGTAGTCTGTGAGCCAAATCCTGCTCTTATCTTCTTTTTGTAAATAAAGATCTTGGGGAACAGAGTCATATCACTTGCTTATTTCTTTTTGATAATTTCTTTCTTGCTACCACACCTGAGTTGAATAGTTGCATAGGGGGCTTTCTGGTCTACAAAGCAAAAAATACTCATTATATGACTCTTAGTAAAGAAACTTTGCTACCCTTAGGTATGGAGGAAAAGGCAATGAATTAAGAGATAGAAAATGCTATTTCCGAAGGTATTATTTGTTTATCACTGCAGCCATCAGAAATCTTCAGCTTTCTATTTTTATAAATAAAATCTTGTAGGTTTTTACATGTTATTTCTCAGACTGGATTATTTTTCCTGAAAGGAAACACCAAGATGAGTTCTAACCCCATCCACCTTCCAGGCTCTCAGTTGTATTCTGCAAAACCTTCTTTAATACTTGCAAATGGCCCTCACAACTCCTTTCTATGTCCCACTCATATTTATTTCTGTATTAGAAAGTATTTCACTTATCATTTATTTACATGTCTGCCCTTTACAATAGCTATACACTGTTCCAAATTAAATATGGCATCTTAGTCATGTTTTGTATCATGTCTTACAAACCACCTGATGTATAGTAGGCACTCAGGAAATGTTTATTGGAATCAACTGGGAAAAAAAAAAAGCTGGAGTAAGCAGAGTTTTGAGAAATTAACTTGCTGACAGTCACTTGGCTAGCATGTGATGAAGCTGGGATTTGAACCTGAACGTCAAACCAAGCCAAGTGTTCTTTCTGTTTATTTTACGGACTCTAATGTGGGGACTACGGTTTTCATTTTGGTTCTGCTCTTGAAAATATAGATTTCAGTGTCTGTTTTCTGTAAATTAAGTATATTTCACTGTGGAATGTCTTCCAAGATCTCTTCTCTAACATTTAATATCTCTGGGATAGTCATCTCACTAATTCATTACAAAAAAATGTGAAAAAATTATAGTAATTGGCTATTTTGTGATTCATCTCAGGGCTGAAATAGCCACTTCTGATCATGTAATCAAAGTACTTTCTCAGGCAATTATGTGGAATAGTGGCACACACCTGTAATACCAGCTACTGGGAGGCTGAAGCAGGAGGATCACAAGTTCAAGGCCAGCCTGTGTAACTTAATGATACCCTGTCTCAAAATAAAGAACAAAAATTTGGCTGGGGATATAGATCAGTGGTATTGTACTCTGGGGTTCAACCTCATTATCACAGAAAAAGAAAAACAAAAGCATCTTCTCAATGCAAGGTCTAATCACCTCCTCAATAAATGGGTGTTCATCTGTTTTGAATGGTATGGGAAGTCCACTTGGCTGTATACTGGGGGGTACTGGGATGTCCTTAGGATGCTCCTGAAGAAATAAATGCACTGGGGTAGGGCAGAGGGATGGATTAGATAACCTCTTACATGAACCCCACCCTTGAGAATATTAAGATGTATAATTCATTCTTTGCTGAGATTTCTATCATGCCCACAAAGAAAACCACCTAGTTATAATTACCAAGTGGTCATACCATTGCTGAACAGTTACAACTTTTATTAAGCCAATAGTTCTCTCCCAGTTACTACTTCTCATTGGTGTTGGTTTACTCTCTAGAGGAAAAAGAAAGAAATTGATTCTATCAGAAGTAATATGTAGAAGATATTTTAGATTGGCTAATTGAACATTCACTCAAACTTTCTCTCTTGACCACTCCACTATTGATGGTGGAAAAGCTAAAAATTTGTATTTCCAACTTTCCTTGAATGTGGTATAAAATTGAAGTTTGACCAATGAGAGAAGTGAGTATAGAGGAAATCTGGAAAAACTTCTGTGGTTGAGACATAAAGACACTCTACCCCCAAAAGCATCCTATTTTGAAATAGTACATGATGCCCAAATATACAGAGGCCTTTTCTGAGAGTAGGGAGGACATAAGATCTACAGAGATTCTAACCCCAATATCACAATAGTTTACCTTCAAAGTTCTTGAAATGTGAGAAGAGTAACCTTTATTTGTCAATATTACAGCAGTTACATTGCTGCTTGCAGTCTAAATCATTATGATCCATATTGCATTGGGTTTATGAGTCTTTACAGCCAGAAACATCTGGGTTTAAGTTGTCATTCTGACATTATGTGAACTTGGGTAACTCTTAGATATCTAAGATAAAGTACAGTATCTTCATCTAAAAAACAGGAAAAACAGTAATATTCAAAGACTTGCTGTCAAGAGCAAAAAGCCAACACGGTTGAAAGCATTCTGCAAAGTATAAGCTAAGTTGAGCACATAATAAATACTCAACAAATATCATTATCATATGCTGTCACTCTTCTTTTTTTCTTAAACAGAACTAAGTTTTTTAATATTTTAAATAAACTAAAGTATTTGCTGTGGGTGGGAGAAGATGCTGTCACTCCCTTCATTACTTGTAGTAATTTTGAAATGTGACAAGCAATGTGCATAAATGATTTTTTGTGACATATTTTTGATAGGGATTACATTTAATCTATATTGCTTTCAGTAGTATGGTCATTTTGACAATAAGAATTCTGTTTATCCAAGGACATGGAAGGTCTTTCCATATTCTGAGGTCTTCTGTTTCTTTCTTTAATTTTCTATATTTTTCATTAAAGTGGTCTTTCACCTCCTTGGTTAGATTTATTCTCTTTTATTTTAGGCAAATGTGAATGGAATTGTTTTCTTGATTTCTTTCTCAGCAGATTCATTATTGAGGTCTTAATGAGACTAATAAAGCTCAAGAAATAAAACCAAGAACAGTCAGTGGGATGGCTTTAAATTTAAAAGTTTCTGCACAGCAAAGGAAACAATGAAGAGCATTAAAAGAGAACTGACAAAATGGGAGAAAATCTTTGACAACCACTCTTCCAAGACAGAATTAATATTAAGAAAAATATATATATAAAGAACTAAAAAAAAAAAAACTTAATGCCAAAGAAAAAATTAACTCAATTAAAATCAATGAATGTGAATGGACTAGAGATACATTTCATTTAAAAAAAAAAAAAACCAACAAATATATGAAAAAATGTTCAACATTCCTAGCAATCAGGGAAATTTAAAGAAAAAATACATTGAGATTTCATCCCACGCCAGTTAGAATGGCAACCATCAAGAATACAAAAAACAATAAATGCTGGCAAAGAAGTGGATAAAAAGGTACATTCATGCACTACTGATAGAAGTGGATATTAGTACAACCGCTTTGGAAAGCATTCTTAATCAAAAGATTAAGAATGGAATCACCATTTGATCCAGCTATCCCATGCCTTGGTATTTATCCAAAAGAACTAAAATCAGCAAACTATACTGATACATTAACACCAATGTTTAAGGTAGTATGATTCATAATAGTCAAATTATGACGTCTATGCCCATTAACAGATGGATAGTTCAAGAAAATGTGGTATATGGACACAATGAAGTTTCACTCACCTATTAAAAAAAAGAATGAAATTATACTATTTGCTGGTAAATGGATGGAACTGGAAAACATCATGCTAAGTGAAAAAAGTCAGTCCTAGAAAATCAAGGGTCAATTATTTTTTTCTCATATGTGAAAGCTAGAGAGAAATAAGAAATCTTTAAAATAAGGATCTCATGAAAGTAGAAGGCAGGTGAAGCAGAGGAAGGGAATTGAGTTGGAGAGAAGAGGGATGGGAAAGAGAAGTAACTGAGGAATGAAAATGACTAAATTATGCTATGTGCATGCATGGATATATCATGATGAATTCTACTCTTACATATAGCATTCCAATTTAAATAAATAAATAAACGTAAGAAAGACCTATAGAGTAGAGGAAAGAGTTCAGGGGAGAGAGCAGGAGATGGAATAGAGAATTATAGGGGATTGAAATGCAGCAAATTAACTTATATGCATTTAAGAATATGCAAAACGAACCCCACTATTATGTATAACTGTAATTCACTAACTAAAACATCAAAAAGAATACCTGGGCAGAAAAAATTCCAGACAAAAATTAAAAGGACCGTGCATGCTTTTAAGTAGGTTTTTAACCTGAAGAGATTCATGGTCATGTTTCAGTGGGTTGCTGAAACTTTTAATATTCCCTGCAGAATGTTTCTGTGCATTTGTATTTTTCTAGGGTTGGGCTCCATAGCTTTCATTGCATATTCAAAGGACTAAATATCACAAAATGGATTAAAAACAATTGTTCTAGTCTGTAGAACTTAGGCCTAACCTATTCATAGCTGTGTGGGAGAGTTACCTAGAAAGATATCTTAAGAACCTGTCGCTTTTGATAGTGCTTCAACAAACCTCCATGCAGATACACAGATTCATATTTCATTCAGGCCTTAGTCAATACAGGGTTGCTATGTTCTTCCAAAAAACTGGAGACAACTGGAATAAGATGATGCATGTAGACCACATAACACAGAATTAGTATACAGCTATCATTCATAAATTCTCTGTACTATTATCATTCCAAGTTGGCTGATTCCTGATGAATATATATCTTTTCTTAACCAGTCATACAAAATACTTGTACTACAGGAATAATTTCTGATGTAATTTCATTTTATGCTTATCAAATTTTGGTTGAACAAAATGGTATTTATGGAATATTTACTGAGTAATTTGATCTTAATCTGGTCTTTTAGTTACTCTGCAGCTGATCTTCAAATTAATTTAAGCTACCAGAAAGCAATGTATTTGATGAAATCAATGTTTTTCTCCTCCTGTTTCTTCCCTTTTTCAGTGTAAGAAATTGCTTTTTATTAAAGAGCCCTGTTCTGAAATCAGTCCATCTACCTTTATTTAAAATTTTATTTGGGGGTCCTAAAGAATTCATTGTTATGTTTTTATAACATTTCTGAGAGTCTTGAATTTGCATTATCTAGAACTCTCTTTGTGAGGAGCAAGAGAATATATTTTTCTCTGCTTTCAGTTCCAGGAAAAATTAAAGTTTGTTTCAAATCTTACAGATTGTGAATAATAACTGTGATGGTTTCCCTTTTCATTACCTGCTTAAAACAAAAAGAGTCAGGTATTTAATTTGCTTTTAGCAAATACTGAGAATCTCTATGACACATAGTCTATATATAATGAGACTTATGACTTGGTCTAATCTTAAACTCATATTTATTAGTTCCTTTAATTTCATTCTTATTTTATTCTGTAAGAATTTATAATACCATTTGAAATCCTCCTCAAATAAAGGGGGAATATACATGTAAATAAATAATGTATGAAATTTATCTACTTTGGCAAGTCAATTAATCTCTCTGCATTTTACTTCTTTTAACTTAAAAATATTAACGGTACTTAATTCATGGAGTATAACGTATATAAAATTTTACTTGTTAATATGTTTTAAATGAGAATCTGGAGCACAGTGGGCACTCCATAAGTACATGTTCCTTTAAAGTCCTTCCTAAAATACTTACAATTTTGATAATTTAGTAGTCAGCAGAAATATTAATTTGTCAGTAATCTTAGGAAAGTGGCTATTCTGATTTTTGGCATGAGGTAAAGTTTTGAAAGGACCTTGCCTCAGCAGATTTAGGTTGAAGGCTAATTAGAACAGACTGTAACGATGGCGAAGAAGTAGAAGGGACACACTGTGCTCTGTGTATAACTCCTTATAGTAATTAAAATAAAGTGGTAGTTCTCATTAATGACAACAGTTGGCCAAGAAGTTTCTAGAGCTAAAATAGTTGGACTGCTGAATTCAGATGAAGTCTTGTCAAACAAATTGCTTTAGGCAGATAGTATACAATTCCGTGCCTAAACCACACAATTAAGTCATAAGCCCTATATTTGAGAAGGTTTCTTGAGTCACAGAATCTTTTTAAACAAATAAGGTAATACAGTCTGAGAAAAAAAGAAGATGGGGATCCCATGCACCCACAGGAAAACCATTCTTTTTCTCTCTGGTACAGAGCACGTGTTTTTCCTTCACTCATCTGAAAAGCACCAAGCTAGATATCCTGAACCTCAATTTCAATGATAACTCTACCACATTCTGGCTCAGGGACCTCAGGAAAGAGAGCTTCCTTACCTATAAATAAGGGTGAACATACATATGCCACAAGATGTTGTGAAGATTAAATGAGGAAATACCAATGAAGCATCTGACACACAGTACTAAAGTGACTGTGTGTGTAACAGGATATATGAAGGTTTAAACTGCACAGCAAAACCAAGTGCAATGGCCAACTTGTTTGGGAAGTTTCCTAACAAGACAATGTGGCTGGGCTGAACTACACTTCCCAGAATTCCACTTCCTTATGCTTCCAGTCAGTCTGAGCCATAAGAGAGATTCTTGTGGGAGGTTACAACCTGCAAATAGAGTAGCTGGGCTTTGTAAAACACACTAACCCTTATCTTCTGGCTCATCTTCTGGCACAGGTAGTGGCTGGGCCAAAGCATTCAGATATTTTTAATAACTTGAATCAACTTTGTGGTAATATGATTTTGGATGTTCCCTGAAATTCTAGAAAGGGTTAATAATGCTACCTGGCAACTCTTCAGTAAAACACATGTGAAACTTATGAAAGAGAAAGCAAAAGACTTGTAAAAATGAGAGGCAATGAGTGCTCAAAAGATGTTCTAATTTTTGTTTTAAACTTCCAGATCTCAGGGATGACTAAAGTGCAATCATAGAGGAGTTTTACTCCTTTCTCCTATACTCTAGATCCTATACCCATTGTTTTCTCTCTCTGTTCGGAATGTTCCAAGCTCTCCCATTATAGTTGATATTTTTCATGGGCAGTTAAATATGCTCAAATCTCTGCAGCACCTTTTAAAATAATTATCTTTCTGACTATTGCTACATCTCCCTCTTCTTATTTACAATCAAACTTCTCAAATAGAATTAGCTCTACTCTTTTCCTTTGTCACTTACTATTGACTTTGCAATCAACTGCAAACTGGTTTCTACTACTTACCATAAGGCTGTCAAAGATCTCAACAATATCTAAAACCATTAGATGGCTTTGAAATATATTCAGCAATACAGTTTGAAAAACTTAGAGACATTTGACCTTTTAAATATCCCAAACAAAACTCACATTTCTTCCCCCTAAACCTGGTCCTTCCCCATCTTGGTGAATGATGCTTCCATTCACCCAATAGTAAGAAGAGGAACCTTGAGTTTCTTTCCCTTTTTCCACATATAAATCTGTCACAAGTCCTGTGATGCCTACCTCCAAAATATCCTTTGACTTCATCCACATCTCTCTGTCTCTGACATCACCTTAGCCCCAGTAGTGATTATGACTTATAACTTTTGTATCTCCTACAATTTAGTGTAGCTATCCTCTCAATCATTCTGCATGCTGTATAAACAAGATGGTTGAAGAAAGGTAAAAAGAAAGGAAAGAGAAAGACTGAAGGAGTGAGGGAGGGATGAAGAGGAAAAATAGGGAAGAAAGAAAGTAGGGAGGAAGAGTTTTCTGTTTCCAGTACTGGGCCCCTACAATGGTTGCCACCAGAGACCTCCTCTTCTTTTGTGGGTCACATTCCCTTATATGCAGACCATGTGGCTTACTTTTCCTACAAACCTATCTTTATACAGCAAACTTAGATTAATAAAACATAAATCTGCTTAATAATTTTCAAATGGTGATCATTGCTCTATGAATAAAATCCTAAATCCCTAAGTTCATTGTTTACTGTGTGTTTTTTTTTTTTCTCCTATTGTTTTGGTTCTCTGCTCTTCTAACACACAGCCGTACTCCATCTTAACCTCTGAATGTTTGCAAAGTCCAATTTCCCTGTTTGTAACAGCTTTCTTCTACAACTTCATTACTCTGTTTACATACCCAAATCCCACTAATCACTTACCCCACAGACTTAACTTCTGTTAGATCTCCCTTGACCTCATGGATCATACAGATAGCTGTTAGCACTCACCTCACTTCCCCTGCCTTAATTCTCACAATCCTAGCCAAATTATTATATGCTCAAATATACTTCCAGAAGGACAGAAGTTGGGTTGAGTTTGTTTCCTGCTTATTCTTAGCACCTAGAGCAATGTGAGTTCTCAGTAAACTTTTGAATTATGAAGTGTCTGGTTACTCAATTCCACAATACAGCATTTAATTGTAAATATTTTTCTTTAATATCTAACTAAACATCATGGCATCAAATAAAATTCAATGCATAAAAATGTATCAGTAGAACTCTAGTAGTCAATTCCTTGCATTAAAATCAAAGTATATATCCAGTTGCAGTGGCACATGCCTATAATCCCAGTGGCATGGGTGGATGAGGCAGGAAGACCACAAGCTCAAAACCAGCCTCAGAAACTTAGTGAGGCCCTAAGTAACTCAGCAAGACTCTGTCTCAAATTTAGAAAAACAAAAATAAAGGCTGGGGATGTGGCTCAATGGTTAAGCACCACTGGGTTCAATTCCTAGTACCAAGAAAAAAAAAATTCAAGTATGCATGCCATACATTGTGAGTATCCAGTAAATATTTGTTAAGTGTGTGAATTATGAAGCTGTTAGTCTGTTTACATATAATCATTTAGTGATTAAATTGTGCTCATAAATTTAGACAAAAATGAAATCACACTCCCTGACATATTTGTCTGTTTTTCTCTTCCTGTCTTTATCTTTAATTCCCTAATTTTGAAAAAGTAATGTACCTTTCTCAAAATGTTTTCTTCCTAGCAGAATAACTGTTTTCGGGGATGAGAAAAATACTATTTGTTGAAAATATTAAGATTTCTTAGTAAATCTTTGTAAGAATAAGAGCTGAGACTGACTTTGGAACCAATGTCAGTCTTCAGATATGTTGTGCCTTACCACCCTCCATTGCAAACCAGAGGCAGCCTCAAGAGTCAGCAGCACCTGCCATCAGTGGGACATCCCCTGAAGTGCTCTGTTCCCACAAAATTCACTGAATCAGGTGATTACAAATTAGACTCCCTGTGTCAATAAGAGTCAAATAAAGTTTTACCAGTTTCTCCTTCCAAGCATCTTCAGTACAGCAAGGATGAATCCCTCCCTGTGCAGGGTAATGTCTTATGCAAATGAGGGGTAAATACATAAGCCCTGTTTTAGTTCACCACATATCATTCCCCCTAGGCCTGGAAAATAGGATTGTATTAGATGGTTGACACATGAACAGGAAGTTCTGTCAACAGAGAACCTGTGAAGGTCCCTTAGAAGTGGTGATAATTGAGCTAGGAATTGAAAGACAAGGAATCAAGCAATTAGGAGATGGCAGGAGCACAAGGCAGAGGGAAGAGGTTGTGTGGGGCAGCAAAAGACATCCAGTGCTGCTGTGGACTAAGGGTTTATGTCCTTATCATCCCCACCCCAAATTCATATGTTGAAATCCTACCCCACAACTTGATAGTATTAAGAGGTAGGGCCTTTGAATAGGGATCAGCTCATGGAGGCAGACCTCTCATGTATAGGATTAGTACCCTTATAAAAGGGAGCCCAGAGAACTGCCTTGACCCTTCTGCCATGTGAGGACACAGAAAGACATTGCCACCTCTATACAAGAAAGCAGCCCTTCACCAGTCATCTAATCTGCTGATACCATGATCTTGGACTTCTCAACACTGATAACTGTGAGAAACAAGTTTCTGTTGCTTATAAGCTACCCAGTTTATGTATTTTGTTATAGCAGCCTGAACTGGTGAAGACAAATATGATAGTTGGCTTCAGAAGATCACTAGCATATTTGGATCATTAGGGGAGGTGGGATGAAAAACCAGAGAAAATATGCTAAAGAGACTTATTCTTGAAGCCACTGATGCTGGGAAACAAACGGACCAGTGTTTAGAAGTCATGCTAGCGGGCGGATTAGAAGACAGGACACACAGAGGGGCAGGACATAATTTTTACCATAATTTTCACTGTAGCTTTCCAGAATCTCACACATGTCCAAACATAAACCACTATTCAATAAATATTTATGGAATATCATTTGTGGACCTCAGTTTGAAGCCTGTGGTACTATCTCTAAGCCATAATTCAGTTGCTTGTACCTCAAATAAAGAGACAGTTATTCTCATCTCCACATGCCCATTTCTTTAGCACCAAATGCACATCATAAAATCATTTTTTGCTAAGAACTGCACTAAGGGTAGATGCACTACTATTCATTCATAAATATTTTCTGAGCATTCCCATTTCTGAGCCCTGTAGATATAGTCTGAATCATAGGGTTTATATGCCAGTAAGAAAACAAAGAGCAAACAAACAATAACTATATGACTCGCTCCTAAGCTGAGCGACAGTATAGTATGGTTATCCAGGGCATGACATTTAGTATAAAATTATCCAACCCTAAATTCTTATTTGACCACTTACTGACTGTGTGACCTTGGAGAAGTTATTTAACTGCTGCTCTTTGCCTTTCTTTCTTACCTATAAAATGAGGCTTCTAGTAATTATCTGTGACCCTGGGTTATACTGAGGAATTAAATGGGTTAACAGGTATAAAGAGCTTAGAAGACAGTTTGGAAAGTTATAAACATTATTAATAATAAATTGTATTATCATTGTTTTCTTATTAAAAATTATCAATATTAATAAATGCTATGAAGAAAACTCAAAGTAGATTAAAGGAGAAGAGGATTAGATAATGCCAGGGTAAGGAATGGAGGTGGGAAGGGATAATTTAGATAAAGGAATTAGAAAAAGTATTTCTGAGGAGATGACATCTCAGCAAGAGACACAAATGAAGTGAGGGAATGAGTTCCATGCATATTCAGAGGGAGCATTCAGAGAAGGAAGAGCAGTAGGCAGAATGCTCAAGGGCCACTGGGCAGAAAGCACCTTTGCTAGATGGGACCGAGCAGCTGTGGCTAGACAAGGGTGAGCCTAGTAGAGGATGGAGATATGTTCAGAGTTGAGGGAGGAGAGGTGACCAAAGGTTGATTCATCTGGACATCTGTGGGGACTTGGAAGACTTAGAATTTTCCTGAGATTGAGAGAAAGCCATAAAAGGGCTATAAGCAGAGACAGCATGATCTGGATGCCTTTTTAAAAAGATAGCCCTGGCTACATGTAGAGAAAGAACTAGAGGGGGTTAAAAGAAGCTGCAGGCAATTCCTGCTGCCTCATTTATTCTGCACATCAACATGCCAGGCAAACCCTCTACGATAATAAAAGAGTAAGCCTCAAAACAAAGTATGAAAAGGCACACAGTCGCTTGACTCTAAGTCCATGGGTGTCTTTCAGTTCTCAGGAAAGACTTATGGGCTTTTCTAATCATGTTGAACTGTCCTGATACATGTCCTTACTGCATCAGATTCCTCTTCTCTTTAGCACACATCACGGATTAACTCTATGCTATTTGGATGCTACCTTATTTCATGGCTAAGGGCAATAGCAATGCTTGTGTCCCCAGAGTCTAGGTAGCACAAACAGCTCAGGAATTCTTTGTTGAATGAATGAATGAATAAATGAATGAATACATTGCACTGCTAAATGGGAGGGGTCAGAGTGAGAGGTGTGTGAATAACTATGGTAATAACCTGAAAATATGAAAAATTAAATTTGACATAGTAACAACAAAGACACACTATTTCTACCTATTACTTTTTAAATCTAAGCATAATTTTTCAAATGATTAGAAATAAAAGCAAAAAAGAAACTATTTTATAATCAAGGCAAATGAAAAAAATCAGAGAATTAAATAAAACAGATCTTTGCCCAAACTTCTGAATAGACAGGAAGATTATTTCAATGTTTTTCATCAAATTGTCTATGCCAAGGAATTAAGAACACAGTATATTGATATAGCTGGAATCGGATAAAAATGAAATAGAAAGAATTCTAAAGATTACTATTATAATACTAGCAATGACAATTACTCCTATTTTCATAGTGCTTTCCAATCTACAAAGAACTGCTGCATATATTATCTCAGTGCTCATTCAGAGGAACTTAACATTTTATCCATCATTTAAACACACACACCTGTGCACACAGGCTTTCTGGATTCTTTCTGCAGAGATCTCCTTTGCAATGGCCTTGATAAAAGCTGACTAGGGCATTTTATTAAATTCAGTGCCCATTAAGACTTGGCATTGTTTGAAGCCACTATCAGATGATGCTGAGCTCAGTAGGGGCACCTGTTTTTATACCTTCTGTCTTTATCAAATAGCAAGTCCTAGTCTTTTTTTTTTTTGGAACTGAGACTAGTAACAAACTTCTCTTTTCATTAGTATGTGAAACCAATTTCCATGTCTTCATTTTCTTTCTGGTGCCAGACAATAAGTAGATGAAAATAATTCCCTGTTCTCAACCCTAACACTGCTAAAATTAAACCCTGGGGAAGCCAGTGATGACTCCAAGGTGGTAACTTCTCTCTAGGCTGTTTGGAAAAATAGCTCTCCTACCCTCCAGGAACAAGCAAAATATGGTCATTTTCACACACACCAATTAAATGGCCGCTGTGCACAGCAAAGAGGAGGGGGAATTATGCCTAAACATGTATTACTCTAGTTCCCACAAAAAGGACCTACTCAGTTCCACAACTAGATGACTTGTGTTTAATATTAAGACAATAAATAACAATCGTTTACCAGATACTTACTGTATATCAAGCAACTGGCTTTCCTTTTGCTCTATAGAAACTCATGAAAAACAGCCTGTAATATGTATGTTATTATCTCCTTCAGCCCTTTTCTATATATGTAAAGAAACTGAGAATCAGATAAATTAAGCAACTTATCAAAGGCCATGAATCTGGAAAAGAGCAGAGCTGGGATTGGAACATGCAATTTTTCTTACATTTCTCTTCCCACTGTGTCTTTTTCATGCAGCAAAGATATAGAGTATCAGGTTTGGTGTGTGGACTTGGGCATATGGATATTAAAATTTAAACCCAGAAGTGTCTGACTCCAAATTTAAACTGGCTTCAACTTGTCCATAAAATGATGCGATTCCCTTTCCAATACATTAGTATGCTTCCTTAGACTGAAAAAGCCTTTACTAGATCCTATTTTGCAGAATTTAAAATATTCCCCAAATGAGTCCGAGATACATATATATTCTAAAACAAGGGTAAAAGTGAGAAGACAATGAATATGATATTGTTCTAATCTATTAACCCCAATTATGCATATTACTTAGAAAACCTCATTAAAGAAAACTCAACAGTGTTAACACCTATCTCTGCTAGATGTATTAACTCTTTAGGTCACTATGGAATCATTGAGGAATTAGTTGAATTAAAGTTTATTAAAGGTGTCCTAGAGATCTGAAAGGGTTAATATATTTTCAAACACACTATTATTAGTAAAGTTGATGCTGCCTAAAAAACATTATCCAGCACATCTGGAATTTATTATTTCAAAAGAGAAAAAAACACAGCGACTTTTGGAGAGTAGATCAAACTAAGGAGAAAGAATTTTCATCTTTTAGGAAGTCTCTAAGCACCCTTACAAATAGCTCTTTCTAAGGAGATGCTGAAAGAATTACATTTGGGTTTACTCTAGTTTCTCTACATCTTCTTAAGCGTGAGTGAATGACAAGAAGACATCCTTTCTTCTTGGGTTTTCCTATGACTCCCACGCCAAGCAAGATAGTAGATTTTGTATGTTTCCTCCACATTACACACTTGATTTTAAATGTCTGCATTTTGTCCTATCAGTTTATGTGAATTTCCTGATGTCTATGATGAGTTAATTCCTAAGGCTGAATCAAAACAAATAAATAGGTTTCTAAACTCTTTAAATAAGACACAATTGTTAGCACAGACATAAAATCTATTCTAATTTTTAAACCAGTCATTTACCATTTTCTCACATCACCTGAAAATAATTAATGGGATGGAACCAATGGAACAGGTGAACAGGCAGAAAGGTAAATATGCCCACAAAAGAAGATAACTCCTTAGGAAAGGCAAGAAGATGAGAAAGAAATGCCCTATAAATCAAATTTTCTGAATATTTAAAGGAAGCCCAACTCTAATGAACAAGTTGTGACTTGAAAAGGTTTGCAGTAAACAATGAAGAGAATGACAAAATTGACTAAATACAAATAAATCAATAAACTATATTTGAGGGACAAATTCCTACGTATATTTTCAAGGCTCAATTCAAATATCACATTCCCCTTATAAATTCTTCCCAAGATTCTGTAGACCTAAATATTGTACAAATATCTATTACATCTCATCATTTACAATAATTGTGACTTACACTTTCACTTCTGAAGAATTAACCACCAGGAAAAGTGCCCACCAACCATAAATAACTAGAAAACCAAAATGAAAATTTGAAAAAAGGAGAATCAACAATTTTCAGTCACTTGATGTCTCTGAGATTCATGAGAGAAAGGAAATAAACAAGGTGAGCTCTATAATTGCTCCAACTCAGACCTTTGGTCAGTTTACAGGAAAGAACTAGAAACATGGAACCCAAAGAGAAACTGAAGTTTCAGGTAACCAACTCAGGTAGAATCTGTGGGCAGAATATCTGAATAGAAGGAACTGCAGACAGAAAGGGGGAGAGAGAACCCACATGTGTAAGTGTTAGTGATCTGGAGCTCTGAAAGCCTGTCCCACTTCAATTCCTTCATGCTTAATAATCTACACAAAGCTAGGGAAAGATTGACTGGGAACCTCTAGACTGAAAATCTTTCAGACCTCCTATATGGCTAGGAATACTTTGTATTTCAACCTTTCAGGATAGAAAGAGTTCGTATTACTTAAAGTTTCAGGTAAACTAAAACTAAAATCTTAGTTGTAGAGAAAAATTAGCTCACCAGATTTAGGGACACTTTGTACCTTCCTTTAAAAAGTATTAAAAGCATGCCCCTTTAAAGAATTGAAAGTGATTTCAAGTAACTCAATGAACCAGAGAAAGTTCAATGCCCTAAAAGAATAAAGTAACTTCAGCAACCCAAAATGTTACATATGCAATATCTAGCATCCCCTCTGAAAATTACCATGTATGCAAAGAAGCAGAAAAAATATGACCTATATTCAGAAGAGAAATTAACAAATAAAGAGCAAAAAATGACAGACATGATAAAATTAGCAGATAAGAATGCATAAAACGTGCTCCACATACTCAAGACTGTGGAGAAAAAAAAAAAAAAAAAGAACAGTATGAGAAGTGTAAGGAGAGGAATGCAGGATGGAACCAAATGGAACATACAAAAATAAAAAATAGGACACCCAAAATGAAAATCACACTAGATGTTGCAGAAGAAGAAAACCAGAAAATTTGATAGAAACTCTCTAATATTGAGCAAAGAGATTTTAAAAAACTGGAAAAAAATGAACAGAGTATCAACAACATGTTGAGTGACACTGGCCACTGTAACGCACTTGCAAACTGAGACCTGGAAAGCAGGAAGGAGGAGAAAATCTATTTGAAGAAAGAGAGTAATAATTTTCCAAATTTGATGATAACTATATACCCTACGATCTAGCTGACAACACCTAAAGCAGAATGAATGTAAAGAAAATCACACCAAATCACATCATGATCAAATTGCTGAAAAACAGTGAAAAATCTTTCAAAAGCAGCTAGGACAAAAAAAAAAAAAAAAAAAAGAGTACATTCCACACAGAAAAAAAAATGATAATAATTTCTCATAAGTAACTATTCAAATAGATGACATCAAGATACATACTGTTTAAATATAGGGATACATTCTGAGAAAACGTGTTATTGGGTGGTTTCATCATTGTATGTATCACTTCCCACTGCCCGGGGAGGAAATGATAACATGTACGCCTTTTTTGGTGCAGTGAAGCTTCTTCTCTTTAATGTGGACAAAAGGCTTTCCCATGCGGAACTACTCCAGGTTATAAGGAATACAGGGACCAATCAGAAAGTTGTCCCTGCGGGGAATGCATGGACATATCAAGTAAACGCCTAAAACATGTACCGTACACAAGCCAAGCACAAGGTACATCAGCCAATCAGGAGTACTTCCTGAAACTTGTTAACAGCTTCAAGCTTTTTCTGGCACCGCACCAGGCGCCATCTTGAAGATCAGGCCAGGGCGTGCGCGCCTCTGCCGGCCCTCAGAGGCCAGCATCCCTGACATGTATGAACATCGTAGATGTACTTACACAAACCTAGATGGTACAAGTGAATCAGTCAATGTGACCTTTGATTCAATCAAGAGATGTGTATATATATATGTATACAAAATATATGAGGCACTTGCTGGCATAATACAACATTCTGTTTCACAGTAAAGTATTTTTTATAAGAAGGATTACACTCTAAAATAATGATAAAAGTGTAGGATAGTAAATTCATAAACCAATAACAATCATTTATGATCGCTATCAAATATTATGTACTATACATAATTATATATGCCACACTTTTATATGACTGGCTTCAGAGTAGGTTTGCTTACACCAGTGTCACTTCAAACACTTGAGGAATGAGGGGCAATATGATGTTATAATGATTAGAGTGTTACTAGGTTTTAGGAGTTTTTTCAACTCCATTACAATTTTATAGGACCACCTTCATATATGGGGTCTAGCATTGACCACATCGTTATGTGGTACATGACTGTACTTAAAGAAAAACAAATGTCAACCTGCATTTCTATAACTTGTAAAAATATTATTAAAAATAAGTTGAGAGGCATATACAGCAATAATTTATTACACATTCTATAAATAACTAGAAGAAATGAATTCAAAGTTTTAGGACAGAAAGAAATGTGTTTAAAGATATGGAAATGCTAATTATCCTGATTTGATCACTATATATTATATATGTATATTGAATTATCACACTGTATCCCCAAGTATGTGCAATTTATGTTAAAAATAATTTCAAAATAAGTCTCTTCAGACAAATGAAACCTTATAAAATCATTGATATAAAACTACACTTCAATAAATGTTGGACTTTTTGGGCAAAGAAAAATAATAATAAATGGAATTTATATCTATGCAAAGAATTAACATCAACACAAATAAATGAAGTGCATAAGAAATGGTCAATGTTTAGGTTTTTATGAAATAAATGTTTATCTCATTTTTAATCTCAAAGATGAAGGATATTTTCAAAGAAAAATGATGACAATATATTGTATGGTTTATAAAGGTAAAATTTTAGCACAAAAGTGGATAGGAGTGTTCCAAGTACAGTATTGTTGGTTTCTTCTATATGAAGTAATATTATATTGCTTATAGATAGGCTGTAAAGAATTATAAACTCCAGAGGAACCACTGAAAATTATATAAAGAGGTCTAGGTAATGAGCCAGTAATGGAGCTAAAATTCAAAGAGTGACTGTCTTCAAAACTCATTTCTTAAGTCATGCAAGAACAAATCTGGAACACCTAGAGAAATAATCACTTTCTCCAAATACATAGATTCATTTACAAAAGGGGTTTTATGACAATGCTCTTAAGAAATCAAGTCTTCTTTCTTAGTACTAGGGATAGAACCCAGGGCTTGGCTAGCACCAGGCAAGCACTGTATGACTGAACTACATCCCCAGCACCTCCTCCACCTAGTTTTTGAGACCAAAAAAAAAAAAAATCTTACATCAACACAAAGAAATGTCTCCCTAATTTTCTAGGATGGCCTTGGAACTTATGATCTTCTTATGTAAGACTTGTGAGTAGCTGGGATTATGGGTGTGGGCCACCAAGCCCCACACAAAATCAAGCTTTCAAAAGGACTTTGTATGCCTAATAGTGTGCATGGGGGTTGGTGAGCTTATGGCTTCTGGATCTACCTCTTCAGAAAACCAGAGTTCAGATAATCTTCTCAACCAGGAGTCAGCAAAATTTTCCTATGAATGGCTAGACAGTAAATATCTCATGCTTCTCAGGCCATATGGTCTCTATAGCAACTCCTTGACTCTGCCACTATAGCATGAAGCAGCTTTAGACAACACATTAACACATGAAATGATCATTATTGATAAAAAAAAAAAAAAAAAAAAAAAAAAAAACTGCACTGGGTCAGATTTGAACCAACTGTAGTTTGCTAAGCCCCATTTAAATGCAGAATAGTTATTCAAAGTCACTGTGACTATGTGTTATCTATTCCTCAATTGTGCATTTATCATTACTCTAGAAAGCTTTGATCAGAATCAATAATACATGCACACATCTCTATTTATACACACTCTATATCTACATTTCTTGCTTAATGCAAATAGAAAAGATAAGATCTCAGACACTGACAGGTAATTTACTTTCTATATCTAAGATCTTCAATGCTGTTTTGTGCTTTTATTGTATTGTCACAACCTATGCAGCTAGTGACTTTGAAAACAATCCTAAATTGTAAAAGTGACCAGTATCACCACTGTCCACTCTTATCATTTTCAATGAGATGGGATGTTTGATTAGTAAAATTCACAACATGTAATTTGTATGTATTGTTTTAATCTGCTCAGTCTACTTTTTCAAAATATCTTATTTTATCTTTTGTTCAGAATGTCGCAACTTCCCATCTCATGTTGTTACAGCTCTCACCTTAAAATTGTCAATGATGAATTCTGTTTGTCTGCTCTCCATGGCTTTCTATGTAAACATTGCTCCCAATTAAGGATTAGAAGTTTCAGGATGTTTTTTCAAGTGTGAGGCACTTGAAATTCCTATGAAAACTTGAGGTATTATAAGTATAGAAAATAAACTATGCAATTACTGTTCTAAAATCTACTATCTCCAAGTAATCTTGAGGTTTCCCCATTTGAAAATGAAGGAGGCAGCAAGCTAATAGTAGGAAGTCTGGAATCAGACAGACTGGGATGAAGTTCTACTACACTAGCAGCTAATTACATGATTTTGGAAATGGTGTAACCAAACATGATTGTTGGGGGAACTCAGGATGACTATGAAGGTGAAGTTCCTATCACAGCAAGTGGTACAGAGTGGGGTCTTAGAGAACATTCATCCCTTCTTTATGCCCTATGATAAACAAATAACAGGATTATATTTTATTAGCATTAATAATAGATCCATTGTCTCCCACAGGAGTATTAGTTTCTGGAAAGCAGCGTCTGAATCTTTATCACCTACTGGGTCTCTACATTGTAGGTTCATTAGGGGTACTCAAGGAACGAGTGATGAATTGAATCGGCAGGCAGTAGGTTCTTGGGCCAGAATGAAATAATTGAAGCCCAAAGTGAAATATTAGACTCTCAATGAGCTAGGAAGTGCTAATGAAGGCTACTTTAGTCATTATTATTAGGGCAAACAGTGAGAAGAAAGTGTCTAAGGTCTACTTCATCAAAGGAGGAATGAGCCCAGCATCATCGGTTTTTTTTTTTTTTTTCTGTTTTGGCTGCTTTATAAATCTAGGTACCCACAAAGGACTAAACAGTCTTTAGAGTCTGAGTTCTAAAGAGGTCAGTCATGTGGGAAGAATTATTTTCTGCTGGTTTTCTTTCAGTTCTTGGCTTTCCTCATTGAAAGAAAGGAAAAAAGAAAAAGCTGAGCTGGGCATGGTAGCCTGTAGTTGCTACACTTGGAATGTTGAGGCAGAAGGACACTTTGAGTCCAGGGACTTGAGACCATTCTGGGCAAATAGCAAAACCCCACCACAAACAAATCCTGCATTTTAGTATGGTTCTATTTCATTACTTATAGATGAACAATTCAGGAACCATGTTTTTTTCCCTAAATCCAGAAACATACATGTAGTATACAAAATGTTTGCAACATTGCTATGGTAAGAATTTACATACTACTAAGATCAATGAATAATTTTTAATTTTTGGTTAACATGATCTGCCAAGCCCTTCTTTCTCCTCATAAAGAAGAGGAGGAGGAGGAAGAAGAGTGGGAGGAGGAGGAGTTTTTGGTGGTGGTGGTTGTGTTAAGATGTTCTGATATTCTTTATGAAAAGAATATTCTGATATTCTCTACTAGTAGAAAAACTTTGGTAAATGGGCTCTAAATTTATATGAGAAAAACATCTCTCCTGTATGACATATGAAGAAAATTAACTTATTTTCTGCTAGTCTCTTATTTTACATTGTTAAAAGAAAATCTATTTCATGGAAAAAGAAAGTTATTTTGAAAAACCATAATATTTTAAAATGGCTTTATATTAGAATGCTATAAGAAAGTCTATATTTTCATGTCTTGTTAAGTGGAAGAGCTTTAAGATTTACTTTCAAGGGTTTTAGAAGGTACTTTTTGTAAAGTATATTTACATTTAAATTAATCTGATAAAATGCAAATGAAGACTTAGCAAAAAGGGATAAATTAATGACTTACATTTAGATTCATGTTATTAAAAAGATGCATTAAAATATTGTTTGATAATGACTGGATTCAATCCAATTAGAATTTTAAAAATTCAGAAAGCATCCAAAATATCTTAGCAAATTTATAGCTTTATATTAATAATACCACAACTGCAGCATTGCTTTTAATTTCACAAAATAATTATACAGGAGTACATGTGCAAATTCCAATTATACAAAACACAGAACTGAATCTCCTGAAAAGGCCCATTTGCTTCCAAAATCTGTGATTATCTGATATCACATAAAAATTGTATTTAATAAATAAAGACAGAATGTGTAAATTAGCTTTCGATATTTTTTCCTACAACAGATTTAGAATTATGGAAATCTAAAAATTATAGTTTTAAATTCCCATGAACTATCTTTGCATTGCTCCAATTTGTGGTTGCTTAGAAATATTATAGGCAAAGGAATTGATTCTTTCCAGATGCTACTAGTGAAACCACACTTTATGCTTTCGATTTAAGGTTATTTGGTTTAATAGTGTTATAAATACGCATTTTTCTAAAAAGTCACAAATGCACAAAACAAATTCTATCAGTATTGCATCTTGGGAATCTGTTCATTATTGATAAGTAAAAAGCCTTTTCCATGTACAGCTTCCTTTGGCTTAACTAAAGGCAAACGATACTGAAATACTTGTGCTATTGTAGTACTTTTTTCACCATCCTTTGTTCGCTAGCTTCCATCTAAGTTTCTAGTTCTGTAATGTTGTTAGCAATAAATCTCATTAATATTCATTTATCAAATGCTTATTGAGAGAGTACTTTGACCTTTTGTTCAATATTCAGTTACCAGAATATTAAAAAATATATAACAAAAAGACAAGACCATAAGAGTTACTGGCTTGTCTGAATAATGATCATAACTAACAACTAGACTCTGCTTGGGTGGATGCTTTAGAAAAATATTGAAAGTAATGAAAGAGACAGAAAGAAAAAGAGTAAGAAAAAAGAGGAGACAAAGCATCTGAAACCTCTGTGAACTCTATCAGTTGTGGAGGAAACTTATGTAAGACCCATGATCAAATTCTGGACAATTATTGAAATGTTCTCAATAATACCAGTTAATACTAAACTTTATTTTCCCAATTAAGAAACAAGAAAAAGACATTTTAAATATCTATTAAGTTGCTTATAAGGAAAACTGTTGAAATAATTAATGGTAGAGGAGGGATCTTCTCAAATATTTTCAAGAAGTAAATAATGGTTGAATTATCACATTGTCCCATCAAAAAAAAAAATAATAATTTAAAAGTGAGTGCTGTGCCAGGCACAGTGGTGCAAGCCTGTAATCCTAGCAATTCAGGAGGCAGGAGGACAGCAAGTTCAAAGCCAGTCTCAGCAAAAGTGAGGCATTAAGTAAATCAGTGAGACCCTGACTCTAAATAAAATACAAAATAGGGCTGGGAGTGTGGCTCAGTAGTTAAGTGCTCCTGAGTTCAATCCCTGGTTCAAAAAAAAAAAAAAAAAAAAAAGTAAGTTAGTTCTGTGACCATAAGATTATAGAGTAAAGGAAAGCTGCATCCAAAGCTACACTGTGATGTGGAAGCACAGCAGGCAGTGTATAGCTTCTCTGCAAGGTGGATGAAAGAGGGATTTCATTAAATTTTAATATTGGACACTCAAAGTAGCTTAGGGACTCAGAAATTTGTTCACGATAATCAAAGAAGAAAAAATACATTGGATCCAACCTGGTGTCTGCTGTTGCAGATTAACCACAAAGGGAGGGGGCTCATAGTCTTGGTATAGAGGAACCTGAGATCAAAAATGCCACCTCTGTATCTCAACTGGCTGCAGAGAGCAGGAGTGAGCTGTCTTTGGGCTACCATGCTGGGGCCGCAACTACAGAACTCAGGTGATTAGAATAAAACACACACACATACACACACACATATACACACATAGTCACAATATCCCTGAAGGTGCCTGTCAAGGGACCTAGACTGGGTCTGATGGAATGTGATAGAAACAGGCAGGGAGTTGACTATACACAGGGGAATTCCAGTCAGAAGGGCAAAAGGGAGTCCAACTCACTTTTTCTTTGTATTGGGCAGCTCATGTGACCAGCTGAAATAGGCCAGGAGTCTGAGTAGGCGTGGATGAATACACCAGAGGACTAAGTCCAGAAGGCTATGCACCTGGGCAGCAGTGAGTGGAGAATGGGCCCCCTGCCCAACAATTGAATTTCTGGGGAGGCTCTTGAGAACCTACCTGACTTGGAGAATATATTGGCTACTATTTAGCCCTCAGGGTGAGTCAATCTAGTCTCTCCAAAGAAGGCACGGTACAGCAAAACCCCTGAGACCTGATTAAACTTCACCTCTCTCTGTTGGAAAGTCCCCTCACAGAACACTGCAAAAATGGTACTATAGAAGGTCAACAAACTGGTCTGAATGGACCAAACACCAACTGAAAGGATGTTCTAACCCATCCCACCTCATATTGGTGAGAAGGGAACTTAGTTTTATATCAAAGAGCTTCAATCTTAGGCTGCTACAACTGGCAGCTTAGAGAGCAATACAAAAGCAGAGAAGGGTTAACAACCCTCACCCCTTGCTCTCTCTAACAGTACATAGCTCAAGAAGAATTGGAAAGAAACACTGTTAAACGTAGACAGTGATCACCTAATTTGGTCAACTATCGTGACTACCTCCGTGAAGCAGGTTCCTTCATTCTTCACTGATATTTCAGATTTTTTTAAATTTAAGTATTTTTATTTCTAACTTATTTTTGTTCTTTGTGTGGACATGTACAAGCACACATGTGAATTCTGGCTGTGCTGATTGGTTCAGAAACATATGTACATACATAAACTTGTGTTTCTTTTTTTCTAATTTTTCACATTTTAATGTTATTATTTTTCTATCATTATCTTTTGAGGGTTCAGGTTTATTGGAGTGTATATTTTGGTTTGGTTTTATATTATGTTCATTTGTTTATTTCTCTTGTTTCTGTTTCTCTTTTATCTTATCCTAACTGCCAGATTCTATTGTTCTCACTCCCTCTTTCTCAATACCTTGCTCTGAATTTTTCTCCTCCTTCTATAGAAACACTTGCTGCATTTTTCTACGTTCTGTTCACTTTTTAAAATTTTAAAGACTTTTTAACTGCCTAACACACTGCCTTTCCCACTAAATAACTATAAATTCATCATCTTTCAGAAATAAGTGGTCTGTTAAACTCCTGCCCCAACCATTAATACTAATCATTACTACTGAGGATGACCTAGTAGACACCTGCTGGTTGCTTTACAGGCAATTCTTTTTCATGGTAATTGTTCTTAGTGTTGACAAATACTGAAGCCACCATTCCTTTTTATTGGTGGCAATTTACTTTAACAATGTGTATTGTGTGTTGTTTGAAACAGTTGCTACTATTGTTTATTTTGTCCCATTCTGTGAAGTTTTAGGAACCTACAGGGGCATTAAAATTTTCCAGATTATAGACTCTGCTGTTGAACTGAACATTCCCTAACATGAATCCACCTCCAAGAAAAAAAGAGACAAAAGCACCAAACTAACCACAAGGACCCAAGAGCAACAATCAAGGAGGGAACTCAGGTCCCACCCCTTCGCATATATGCTTACATCAACAAAAGAAAGAAGTCCCAGAACAAATAAAATACTACACACAAAAGGGCACAGGCAAAAGGAGAGGTAAGGAGATCCAACTTAATTGAAGTTTAAGTCCAAGATCTCTGAAAACATAACAGGTAAAAAATATTCCCCCCAAAATCCACAATCCCCCAACAAAGGATCCCACTGATAGTGAAGTGGATGAAATCCCAGAGGAAGATTATAAAAAAAATTATTATTAAAATATTCAATGAACTAAAAGGAGATATAATTAAAGAGTTAAGAGATAAATTACAGGAGATGGAAGACCACTTTAATAAAGAAACAGAAATAGTGAAAAGAAACTAAGCAGAACTTCTAGAAATAAAAGACACAAACAATCAAATTAAAAACACAATTGAAGACATCACTAAAGAATGAGATTGCATGGAAAATAGAACTTTCAGGCATTTAAGACAGGTTATATGATATCAAGGACACAGAAGACAATAAAGGGGAAAAATTATGGAACAAAACCAGAATATACAAGAACTCTGAGACCAATTTATAAGACAAAACCTGAGAATTGTTGGAAGAAAAAAGAACATGGAGACACAAACCAAAGGCATAAAGAACATTTTCTATGGAATACAGAAACTTTTCCCATAGCAGAAACGAGGTAGTCATCCACATACAGGACAAGTACAGGACACCAAACAGACCTAGTCTCATAAGAAGCTTTTGAAGACATATTAGAATCAAAATGCCTAAAATAGAAAATAAGAGAAGAATATTAAAAGACTCAAGAGAAAAACACCAGCTCATATTTAGAGGCAAATCAATAAGAATCACTTCTGATTTTTCAGTGCAGACCCTAAAATCAAGGAGGACCTTGAATGAGATATTCCGTGTCCTAAAAGAAAACAACTGCCAGCCAAATTTATTGTACCTAGCAAGCTCAGTTTCAAAGTGGAGGGGAAAATAAAAATGCAAGAATAAATTAAAGAATTCATGATCATCAAGCAAAAGAAAAACTGCATAAAGAGGAACTAAAAAACCATTCCCAGAGGAAGTTCAATAGAAGATTAATCCACAAAATGAGAATCAAGAGAAGATAAAATATAGCAAAAAACAATGGTAGGAAATCATAAACACAGATCTGTACTGATGCTGAAGGTTAAAGTCTCAACTCCCCAATTCAAAGACACTGATTAGCAGAATGGATCAAAAAACAAGCTCCAACAATATGCTGTTTACAAGAGACCATCTTATCGGCAAAGACTTCCACAGGGTGAAGGTAAAAGTATGAAAAATAAAGTGTTCTATGCATGTAGTCCATGAAAACAATCAGGAGTAGCTATTCTCATATATTACAAAGCAGATTTCAAGCAAAAAATAACCTGAAGAGATAAAGAAGGCCACCACTACCTCCTAGTAAAGGGAAAAACAAAATAATACAAAATCAATAGATACATTCAACCTAAACAATACTATAAATCAATTAGATTTCTAATGGACATCTACAGAATATTCAAACCCAACCTGAATTCACCTTCTTCTCAGCTGTGCATGGAACTTTTTCCAAAATACATCATATTTTACACCACAAAGAAAATCCTAGAAATAAAAAAATTGATAAAATCCCATGTATTCTATCAGATCATTATGGAATAAAGCTAGAAATCAGCAACAAAAAAAATAAAAATCACAAAAATACATGGATATCAAAAAATACTCTCTTAAATGAAGAATGGATCAAAGAAGAAATAAGAACAGAAATCAAGAAATTCTTAGAAATGAATGAGAACAAAGATATCAAATTTATGGGCAGTATGAAAACAGTTCTATGAGGGACATTAATAGCATTGAGTAACTACATTAAAAAAATAAAAATAAAAAAGTAGATCCCAAATAAATAAGCTCATGTTCCACCTCAAGGCCTTAGAAAATGAAGCCCTAACCCCCAACCAACAGTAGACAGGAAACCAATAAGATCAGAGCTGAAATCAATGAAATTGAGGATAAGAAAACAATAAACAGGATCAATGCAATGAAGAATTGGTTCTTTGAAAATTTAAATAAGATGGACAAACTCTTAGCCAAATTAACTAAAATTCTAACCAAATTAACTAATTGACCCAAATCAACAAGATCAGAAGTGAAGAAAAATCAGTGATGAAAAAGAGTTATCAACAGACCCTTCTGAAATCTAGAGGATTGTCAGAACCTATTTTGAAAATTTATATTCTAATAACTGGTAAATCAGGAAGACATTGACAAATTTCTAGACATATATGACCTACCGAAATTGAATAAGGAAGATATAGAAAATCTAAACAGAACAATATTATGAAACTGAGAGAGGAAATAAGCCTTCCAAAACAGATAAGCTCAACACCTAATGGATTATCAGCTGAAATCTATCAGACCTTTCCAGGAGTATGAATGCCAGTCTTTTCAAATTATTCCATGAAACTGAAAGAAAAGGAACATTCCCAAATGTGTGTGATGAAGCTGGTATAACCCTGATACCAAATTTCTGTATTGTAAATCTAACCAAAATGATGATGATGATGATGATGATGATGATAGATGGGAGATCAGTAGAGTAAGTGGATTGGGAAGAGAGACGAAAAGGAAAGAGAAAGTACTGGGGGAGGAGATTGAGCCAATTATGTTATATGTATATATGAATATGGCTAGTGAATCCTGTTATTATGAATAATTGTAATGTACCAATAAGAAACCCCAAAATACTTATATTAAAAGATCTTTTGAGCTTACTGATGCTTTAGATGAATTCTTTCATT
This sequence comes from Sciurus vulgaris, assembly GCF_902686455.1. Lineage (NCBI taxonomy): Eukaryota > Metazoa > Chordata > Mammalia > Rodentia > Sciuridae > Sciurus > Sciurus vulgaris. The sequence continues at coordinate 81,617,366 of NC_136472.1, forward strand.
CCATTTTGAAAAGTTCCTCCAGTTAATTTTATAGACAAAAAAGGTATCATTTGCTTTAACTAAAAGCCTATTTGAATTTTATCTTCCAAAATTATTTGTTTTATGGGGAAGAAGGTATCTCTAGATCCTATCCTTCATTCATTCCCAGGTATTCTTCAGTTTCCTAAACCTCAGCATGCTTGAAACCAAGCTCTTAGAACTTTTCTCTAAAACCAATCATTCCAATTATTCACCTAAACCCAATGCCACTGTAATCTACTTAAGTTAGCCAATTCATAATAATTCTTGATTATTCCCTTAACAATCCTTAAGGTTTAACTGCTCCTCTGGTCTAATTGATTCTGTGCTCTAAATAAGTCCTAAAATTGTTACCATTTTGAGGCATTCTTAGTACCATTACCTTGATTAATACCCCATCAACTCAGGCAATTCCCTCAAAACACATCTCCACATTTGTATTATAACTGTTATTGTCTTTTGGTATAATTCTATAATTTTGCATCTTGAGACTGTGAGTTTCTCAAATGGTCTTTGTCTCACTATTATTTGTGTTCTTACTACTGGGAGCTATATCTCTCACAAGACATTTGACAGTTTGTTGAGGGAATGAATGAGTGAATGACTGCAGTAATTATTGGGCTGCTTTTGTTCACAAACTGATTTTAAAAAATAGCTCATATAAAACTAATCAAGTGAGGTGTTTGCTTGGTTTGATGAAACAACATATTTTATGATAAATAATGTAACTTTTATACTTGCTTTTGTAATATGTAAATAAACAACTTATTCAGTAAAATTTTTAAAAGTCTACGTTCTTTCATGCACATGTCTTTCTATCTATAGATTAACTGAACATTAAAATTTTTGTCATAAGATTTCACCCTGTTTAGTGTTAACCTAAGATTGTCTTTGGAAGAGCTCATGTAATATTTTTTTTCTTTAATTGGATATTAGCTGTCTATATTTTAATATTGATAATTAATGATGCCACATGCTTACTACCTAAAACATCTCTACCCCTACTTCTCCTTTGTATAATGTATTTTCCTTTTCATTAGGTTACTCATATTTATTATAGATTATCATAAAGGGATTGTAAGGAGAATAACTTCCTTGAGTGTTAAACACACGAAGGCAGAACCTTTCTTTGGGTATAGCATAATTAATTAAATCTTGTTCAGTGACTTGGTAGTGATTATACTATTTCTTACAAACTTGACCCATTTGCCTTTTAAATAAGGTTTTTTGTATGAGGTTATATCTTCATTTACTCCACATAATAAAATATTGATAAAATATAAGGTCAGGAAGAGAAACAGCCATATTAATCAATGTTATCACAAAGTATTAATTCTAAGTTTTTTTAAACTACCATCAGTCTTTTCTTTGGAGCCTAAGGAATTTATTCCTATATAAATTTCACATTCTTTCCTTCTCTCCTATTAGCATGTGGTTAAAATCATGTCACCATTTGACTAATGTATTTTTACCCATATTAATTTCTTGTTAAGTAAAGAAAACTTCAAGTAGACTTGTATTTATCTCAACAAAAATTCTATGGATGAAGATGGGACCAGGGTAATATAAAATATTAGAAAAAATATTTTGGGTAAAATAATTATTCAAATGTAAAAATTACATTGATCTTAAAGGATAAACAGAAACTTGAAAAATTAATATCACTAAAGATAGAACAGGATACAAATGACCATGAATTTTCATCAAATTAAGAAATATCCTTAGCACACTTGTAATCTCAGCTGCTCAGGGGGCTGAGACAGTAGGACTGCAAGTGTGAGACCATCCTAGACAACTTAGTGAGACCCTTCTTAAAATAAAAAGGGTTAGGGATATAATTCAGTGCTAGAACACCTCTGCATTCAATATACAATGCTGCTAAAATAAATAAATAACCAAAAAAAGGAAAAAAATTAAAGGAATTACTCTTTTGTTAATATTAGTTATTTGCTTGTATCTTAGAAAATGTCAGGTTCAAAAGCCTTTCATATGTTCAGGCAATATGAATCCCAAATGTAGCAAAATGATTATTATTTTTGATTATTTATGATCTATTTATATTCCTTCTTCTTATAAAATTTTTTGAAGAATCCCATTATAAAAGTCACAAACTAGCCAGATGCAATGGTCCATGCCTGTAATCCCATTGGCTCCAGAGGCTGAGGTAGGAGGGTCACAAGTTCAAAGCCAGACTCAGCAACTTAGTGAGGCCCTCAGCAACTTAACAAGATCCTGTCTCAAAATAAAAAGGATTGGGGATGTAGCTAAATGCCTCTGGGTTCATTCCCTGGTACCAAAAAAAAAAAAAAAAAAAAAAAAAAAACAAACCTAAAACAAAATAAAACAATTCTCCCTTCAGCTCTGGAGGGAACTATAAACTATATAGTATGATATATTTACTAAAATCACTAGTAATTAGAAAGAGAAAATTAAACACTTATCCCTTTTTTTTACAAAATAAAGTTCAGTATCACTTAAACTTAGTTTGTGAAGAAAATTTCTTTTCAACAAATTTCCATGTAATAAAAATAGAGAATATGATAGAACTAGAAAATCACCAATTAGCAAAACTGCTACTAAAAAAGTCACCAATCACCAGAAGATATTAAGAACCATTAGATTAAAAGGTTAATGGGGAATCTTGGGAATGCTGTATGGCAGAGCCCACCTAAACTGAAACCCAGATCTATGAGTTTGCAGGTTGGTCTGCATGTGTGTCTGAGCAATTTTGTGGAAAGTTGGAAACTGGGAGCATTTCACGCAGGGGAACATAGGTTAGAGAGGCTGGAGAGAACTGGGGTCTCCCCAGCTCCATGACTCCTGAAGTGCATGGGGACTGATGGGGCTGGCTACAGTGCACTGGAAATGTTGGAAGAGGGCATGAGGGAATCTTGATCTCTGCTCATAGAGCCAGCTGGTCTGGTGCACCTGGTTCCAGGACCCACTTGGGCTGGCACTCACTGGGTCTAGGCACCAGCCTGGTCCCTGACTCCCTTCCCAATCTAGCATCTACCAATCCCCTGGTTCTGCCAGGTCTGGCATCAGTCTGGCCCTCCAGTTCCCTAATCCCCAGTCTCCTAACCCCTCCCTAGTCCCAAACCTGGTCCATCACTCACAGCTACACAGCCAGCCCACAGATCTCAGTGCCTTATCTTGATCCTCCTAATATAGAACAGTTCTCTGAGACCAGTGTATAGGCCATGCACCTAGCCCTCAGGACTGCCTGGGAGAGTAGTGCCAAACTTGGAGTTCAAAAGGGCAGGGTAGGGAAAGATCCAGTTTGGAGACTAAATCAGATATCAAGACTTGTGGGGTTCACAGACAAAATAAGGGGCTAAGAGCAGGCCTCTATACTACAGGAGTGAAACCTAAAAGAGAATCCTGGGGTGCAGTCAATGTGGACCGACAATTGACTTTATGTATTTTGTCCTTACCATCCTGAGGGTGGAGCTACCATCAAACTCCAGACAATCCTACCTATCCACTGAGAAGAGAAGCTGAGAAACTCTTGAACTCCAATGGAAACAATTGTGCAAGTTTTCCATTGGGATCCTCTCTCTCTCTCTCATCTCTACCATTTTTGAAATCCAGTATTTTTCATCCATCAGTTTATTGAGGACTGGGATGTCTGATTAGTATATTATAATTGTGTATTCTTATAGTTTTACATACATACACACACACACATATATATGTATTACTTTATGTATATTTTTCCTCTCGCTTATCTGTTTCCCTCTTTTCTACTAGCATTCAACTTCTATTAATTCCTCCTTCACTCTTCTTATAACTTTCTTACTTCTATCTTCTCTCCTTCTTTCTCATAAACATTACATCCTCCACCACTTCTATTCTCTCTTTGTCAACCATTTGTAATTGAAATCCTTCAGCAAATTTACTGTTTATATCATAGACAAAAAAGAACACACCATTTCTGTTTATTGTGGCAAATCTATAGATGTCTTAATAGAAGCTATTTGGTTTAAGGCTGTTTATCATTTGCATTGGGTGCTATTAATATTGGTCTCCCCCTTAAAGGCAAATCTTCAGGGACACTATAAATCTACAGGGCAGAAACTGTACTGTATCAGATCCATACCACTAGATGGGAAGACATGAACAACATGAAAAAAGAGGGGAACAAAGTGCCACAAACAAACCAAGATACTCCGATAATAGAATCTACTGACAACACAGTAGAGGAAATGTCAGAGAAGCAGTTTAGAATGTACATAGTTAACCTGATCCACAACATAAAGAACAATGTAAGGAGTAAAATCAGAGATAAGTTTCAGGAGGTGAAAGGTCACTTCAATAAAGTGATAGTGTTTCTGAAAGAAAACAATAAAACAAGCAGAAATCATTGCAATGAAGGAAACAATAAACCAAATAAAAAATCAATGTAAAGTATTACCAACAAACTAGACCACTTGGAAGACAGAACCTCAAGCAATGAAGACAAAATATATAATTTTGAAAATAAAGTTGGCCACACAGAGAAGATAGTAAAAAACAATGAACAGAACTTCCAAGAATTATGGGATAACACAAAAAGACCAAATTTAAGATTTAGTGGGATAGATGAAGGCACAAAGATAAAAACAAAAAAAAAAAAGGAATGCATGATCTTTTCAAATAAATAATATCAGAAAATTTCTCATTGAATACAAGAGGCCTACAGGACCCCAAATGTACAAAATTACAACAGATTCACACCAAGGCACATTATTATGAAAATGCCTAACACACAGTTTAAGGATAGAATTTTAAAGGCCATGAGAGAAAAATAACAGATTATGTATAAGAAGAAACCAATTCAGATCACAGCTGATTTTTCAACCCAGACCCTCAAAGGAAGGAGTTCCTGGAATAACATATACCAAGCTCTGAAAGAAAATGGATGCCAACCAAGGATTTATACCCAGCAAGCATTAAGTTTCAGATCTGAAGATGAAATAAAAGCCTTCTATGATAAAAAAAAAAAGTTAAAAGAATTTACAACTAGAAAGTCTGCACTACAGAACATTCTCAACGAAATATTCCATGAGAATGAAATAAAAAGAAAAAAGTAAAACCCAGCAAAGGGAAGAACTATATTAAATAAATAGTCAAAGGAGAAACTAAGTCAAATTAAACACTCAAAATAAACCAAAATGACCAGGAATACAAACCATATCTCAATAATAAACTTTAATATTAATGCTGAAAACTCATCAATCAAAAGACATAGACTGACCAACTGGATTAAAAAACAAGACCAACAATATGCTGTCTCCAAGAGACTCACCTCATAAGCAAAGACTCCACAGACTGAAGGTGAAAGGATGGAAAAAAGAATAATCACTCACATAGATCATGTAAACAAGCAGGGGTTTCCATACTCATATCAGATAAAGTGGACCTTCAAGCCAAAGTTAACCAGAAGGGACAACTGTTTAAGGGAATTATACATCAGCAAGACATAACACTTGTAAATATTTATGGCCCAAACAATTGTGCATCTACATACATCAAACAAACACTTCTCACTTCAATAATCAAATAGACCACAACACAATAATACTTGGATAATACTTCTGGATAGATCTTCCAAATAAAAAATTAACAAAGAAACTATGTAACTAAAAAACACAATCAATAATTTAGACTTAACAGACATATATAGATTATTTTATCCATCAATGAGCAAATACATTTTCTTCTCAGCTGCTGCTTCTCTAAAATAGACCATATCTTATGCCACAAAGCAACTGTCAGCAAATACAAAAATAATGAGATAATACCTTGCATTCTATCAGAACATAATGGAATTAGAAATCAATGATAAAATTAAAAAATAGAAGCTACTCTAACACCTGGAGACTAAATAATATGTATTTAATGAGGAATGGACAGCAGAAGAAATAAGGGATGAGATTAAAAAATGCTTACAAGTAAATGAGAACACTGATATATCAAAATCTCTGGGATACTATGAAGGTAGTGCTAAGAGGAAAGTTTATTGCATTGAACTCATTCATTAAAAGAATAGAAAGTCAATGAATAAATGACCTAACATTACATTACAAATCCCTAGAAAAAGAATAACAAATCAACACCAAAGGCAGAAAACAGGAAGTAATAAAAATCAGAGCTTAAATAAATGGAATTGAAACAAAAAAAAACAATTCAAAAATTCACAAAACAGAATGGTGGTTCTTTGAAAAAGATGAATAAAATTGATGAATCCTTAGCCATGCTAATGAAGAGAAAAAGAAAGAAAACTCAAATTATTGAAACTCATGATGAAAAAGAATATATCACTACAAACACCATCAAAAGGCTACCAATGAAGAAAAGCCCAGGACCAGACAGATTCTAAGCCAAGTTCTACAAGACCTTTAAAGAAGAATTAACACCAATACTTCTCAAATTATTCCATGAAATAAAAAAGGAGGGAATCCTTCCAAACTCATTCTATGAAACCAGTGTCACCAAATACCAAAATCAAAGACACTTCAAGGAAAAAAAACTTTGAACCAATATCCCTGAAGAACATACATGCAAAAATTCTTAATAAAACATATTAAAAAGAAAGTGCATCATAGTCTTGTAGGGTTCATCCCAGGAATGCAAGGTTGGTTCAACATATGGAAATCAATAAATGTAAAAAAATCACATCAATAGGCTTAAAGACAAGAATCATGTGATTATCTCAATAGATGCATAAAAAGCATTTGACAAAATACAGCCCCTCTTCATGTTGAAAACATTAGATAAACTACAGATAAAAGGAACATACCTCAACATTGTAAAAGCTATATATGCTAAACACAAAGCCAACATAATTCTAAATGGAGAAAAATTGAAAACATTCCCTCTAAAAACTGGAACAAGACAAGGATGACCTCTTTCACCAGTTCTATTCAACATCATCCTTGAAACTGTAGGCAGAGCATTAGAAAGAAGAAAGAAAATAAAAGATATGAATAGGGAAAGAACAACTCAAACTATCACTGTCTGCTGATGACATGATTCTTTATTTAGGAGATCCAAAAAACTCCACCAGAAAACTTCTAGAACTAAGAAATGAATTCAACAAAGTAGCAGAATATAAAATCAATGCCCATAAATCAAATGCATTCCTTTACATCAGTGATGAATCCACTGAAAGAGAAATTAGGAAAACTACCCCATTCACAATAGCCTAAGTAAAATACTAACAAAATACTTGGAAATCAATCTAACAAAAGAGGTGAAAGACCCCTACAGTGAACACTTCAGAACACTAAAGCAGGAAATTGAAGAAGACCTAAGAAGATAGAACACCCAGGCTCTTGGCTAGGCAAAATTACTATTGTTAAAATGGCCATACTACCAAAAACATTATGCAGATTTAATGCAATTCTATTAAAATCCCAATAACATTCTTCATAGAATTAGAAAAAGCAATCATGAAATTAAATTGGAAAAATAAGAGACTCAGAATAGCCAAAGCAATCCTTAGCAAGAAAAGTGAAACAGGAAGCATCACAATACCAGTCCTTAAACTATACTACAGAGTCATAGTAACAAAAGGAACACAGTATTGGCACCAAACTGGACATGGAAATCCATGGTACAGAATAGAAGACACAAAGACAAACCCACATAAATAGGGTTATCTCCTGCTAGACAAAGGTGTCAAAAACAAACATTGGAGAAAAGATAGCTTTTTCAAGAAATGGTGCTGGGAAAACTGGAAATCCATATATAGCAAAATGAAATTAAATCCCTATCTCTCATCCTGCATGAAACTCAAAGCAGATCAAAGACTTAGGCACTAGAATGGAGACCCTGTGCCTCACAGAAGTAGGCCCAAATCTTTACCATGTCAGCTTAGGAACTGACTTCCTTAACAAGACTCCTAAAGAGTAAAAAGCAAAAATCAAGAATCAATAAGTGGGGTAGATTCAACCTAAAAAGTTTCTTCTCAGCAAAGGAAACAATTGATAATATGAAGAAAGAGCCTACAGAATAGGAGAAAAATCTTTACCACAAGCACCTCAGATAGAGCATTAATCTCCAGGATATATATAAAGAACTCAAAAACTCAACACCAAAAATAAAAAATAAAAAATAAAAACCTAATCAGTAAATGAGTTAAGGATCTGAACATACAGTTCACAGAAGAAATATAATCCATCAACAAATATATGAAAAAACGTTCATCATCTCTAGCAATTAGAGATGTGCAAATCAAAACTGCTCGAAGAAGTCCTCTCACTCCAATCAGAAGGCAATCAAGAATACAAGCAACAATAAATGTTCGTGAAGATGTGGGTGGGGGGAAGAACACTCATACATTGCTGGTGGGACAGCAAATTGGTTCAACCATTATGGAAAGGAGTACAGAGATTCCTTAGGAAACTTGGAATGGAACCACCATTTGACTAAGCTATACCACTCCTCAGTTTATACCCAAAGGACTTAAAATCAGCATACTATAGTGAGACAGCCACATCAATGTTTAAAGCAGCTCAATTCACAATAACCAGATTGTAGAACCAACCTAGATGCCCTTCATTAGATGAATGGATAAAGAAAATGTGGCAATATATATATTACTCAGCCATAAAGAAGAATGTAATTATGACATCTGCAGGTAAATGGATGGAGCTGGAGAATATCATGCTAAGTGAAATTGTGCAATCCTCAAAAACTAAAGGCTGAATATTTTCTGATTTGTGGATTCTAATTCACAATAAGTGGAGGCTAGAAAAGAATAGAAGAACTTTGGATTAAACAACAGTAAGGGGAGGGGAAGGAATATGGGGGTATGAAGGATACTAGAATGAATCAGACATTATACCCTATGTGCATATGTGATTACACAGCTGGCATGATTCTACATCATGTAAAACCAGAATGAGAAATTATACTCCATTTATACATGATGTGACAAAATACATTCTACTTTCATGCATAACTTATTGGAACAAAATTTTTTTTAAATAGTTCAATGGGGAAATTTACAATGGGAGATTCAGGCTGGCAAAACTGGTAGCACTAGTCAGTATAAACATCAATAAATTTACGATTATTGGCTCTATGTGTTTTCTGATTTACCACAGTATAAATCACATGCACCATCTATGAAGTATCCATGCCAAAGAAGTTGAATTAAAATATAATCTAGCACTTATATCTATGTCTTAGTTCACAGGAAATATGAAGGATAGAGATATATTTAATATATCATAAGCAATTCCATAAGACAACTGACTTAGTTTTCAATGAGTATTGGCATCATTAAGTGTAAAAAAGAAGGGGTATATTCTAGGTTAAAAAAAAATTAAAAGAAAAATAACACCCCAACGTAAAGGTGTGAGCAGCGTTTATATCCAGATTTGAACAAACCAACTATAAAATGACATTTTGAAACAATACAGAACATTTGAATGGGGACTAGAATTAAATGACATTAAAGGTATATTGATAGTTTTCTAAGTGATTATATAAATACCTTTATTTTCATAGTTGCATACATTAGTAGTATGAGGCAGAATAGTGTGATGGAATAGCCTAAAAGTTTTATGATAAAATATAAGAAGAAAGAACAACGTGAAGGAAGTTTGACCAAATGCTGATGATTGTCAATTCTAGGGCATTTTATGTGAATCTGGTATGTCTTCTCCACTATTTTATCTACTCTTATGAATCAAGTAGATAAAAGTCTAAAAACTTTTATGGTAAAAAGTTTTAAAATATTAGATGAAATATTTTAAAATATTTTAATGCATAAATAACCAGAACAGAAAATACAGGACATCCTCAGAAGCCAAAAATGAATTCAGAGGCAGAAGTAAGTACGAAAGCCACCAGTTTCATGTGGGACATTTACCATTTATAATCACTTAAAAGGTTACATTCCACGATCTCATAGGAACCAGAGATTTATTTTACAGCTCATACAAGTTAAGGAGTCATAACAAAGAGCCCTCAATAAAACTGGGACACAAATCCTCATACCCTCTGTGAAAGGGTCTACTAGGAAAACATCTCTCCCTTTGCTATGGATTGAATACTGTGTGCCCCAAAGTTCATTATTGAAGTCTATGAAAAAGATGAGGAGGCTGTTTGTCAATCTTGGCTTTGACACTGAATGGAAGGAAAATAGTCTTCCTCAGAATTTGAAATCACACTTTGTACATTTTAAAAACTTGGATAAAATTCACAATGTGTGGTTCAAGAAAAGCACCAATATTACTGGAGTTTAAGGTAGTTCACAGGCATCTGAAACAAAACACGTTCTTTCTTCAGTAATTCACCACCAACCCAGACCTCAAAGAATCCCCACAGACAAATCTCCAGAAAACATGCACTAAAAGTTAAATAAAGAAAAATAAATAAATACAATCAGAAAAATTTCAGGAAAGTGATTCATCTTGTGCTTGTGAGTTGGCATAAGAAAACGAGAGTGAAATATACATAAACTTTTCACACTACTGATGAATGATATATAATAACTGTGTCTTAATATGTTCTAAGACATAAAAGAGGGAAAGGCATGAGTTAAGAACTAAAGACTACTAAGAATAGCAAGGAGATCCAAACAAAGAACGATATAAAATTTCTGGAAATGGAAAAAAAAGAAAAAGTAGTCCAAAAAAGTAATCCCTGAAAGTGCTAAACAGCAGAATATACTCAGCTGAACAGAGTAGCACAGAATGGAAAATACATCTTAGGAAATCTCCCTGGGGGATTACACAAAGTATAAAAGGAGGATAAATGAGATAGAGATGTTTAGAAAAGCAGAAGACAGAAAAAAAAAAAAAAAAGCTCAGAATATGGAACCACATGTACTCATAAAACACCTTTCAGAAAATTAGAAAAGGGGCAGCACTGTCACACACACACACACACACACACACACACACACACACACATATACACACAAGCTGATGCTACGATGAGCAGGGGAGATCTTCAAGTCTTACTCCTTCGCCTGGGGCACTTTGTGTAGATCAAAATCTTGTCAGACTGTTCAAAGTTTCTTACCAGTATACTTCTAATGAGCGTTCCAATCAGAGAGAATAGGGAGAGATGCATATTCCAAAAATGTTGGTGGTGGATTTTTTTTTTTTTTTGAACTACAATACACAAGTCTACAGATTTAGGGAGTACACTAAGCCTTCACAGAGTTTACTTAAAAATTTTAAACAAAAAATCTAGACTCACGGTAGTGAACGCTAGGACACCAAAGATACAGAATAGATCTTAAAATCAACCAAAGAATAGATAGGTAACCTGCAAAGTAACAACTTAAATAGGGACTAAAATGGAATTCTTATGAAAATGAAATCGCATCTTCAAAGGGTACAAAAAATTAAAATTTTCCACTATGCAAAAATATCTCTTCAGAAAAAGATTAAAACATTTTTAGACCAACAATACAGAGATTTTATGATTAGCATGACCCTTAAGAATTGAAACTATGCAGAAGGAAGCCTGGAAGTAATAGAGGAGGAAAGATCTGAGATACAGGAAAGAATAAAGTTTCTGGCATCATATATAATAGTCTTGATCTAATTGATGTAAGCACCACACTAGTCAAGTAGGGAATGCACACTCTATTGAACTATACATGCAACATTTTCAGAAATATATTCCATAGTAGGCCACAGTTCAAGCCACAAATGTCAGAAATAATATTACATAAATACAGTATAGTGAATCACAAAATAATTAGAAATCAAGAATAAATATTTAACTTTAAAACACATATATTTAGAAGTTTAAGAAGTAAATGTCTAAATAACTCAGGATCTAAAGAAGGAAACGACATAGTAATAATAATATTGCAAATCAAAATGTGTGGAATGCAGCAAAAGTGATTGGAAGAAGAAAATTCAGAGCCTTAGAAGTCTATATTAGCAACAGGAAAAACCTGTAAAAATAATATGTATGCAAATTAAGTGACTACATAAAAGCAGGAAAGGAAATTTGAAATAAAGAGAAAATAAAAATAAAACATTAGGGAAAGGAGAAAATAATTACAATGGAAAGGATTGACAACACCATATTTAGTTTCTTATTATAGAATTGACAACATTCTGGAAAGATCTCTCAAGAAAAAGAATAACAATAATGTAACTTTGCATAACTCCAAAAACTATATTAATATCACATTGTACATTAATTATGTATTCACGGATGTATTAACTATTGGGATCCAGGGAATTTGATTCACATAGCATAATACAATATTCACAGTGTCCCATAAAGTTAAGTCAAAGGTAACTCTTGAAGAACATAGAATCCTGATGTGGTGGCACACACCTGGGATCCCAGTGGCTTGGAAGACTAAGGCAGTAAGTAAGATTGTGAGTTAAAAGCCAGACTCAGCAACTTAGTGAAGTCCTAAGCAAATCAACCAGACCCTACCTGTAAATAAAATATTAAAAAGAGTACTGGGATGTGGCTCAGTGGTTAAGGGCCCTTCAGTTCATTCTCTAGCAAAAAATAAATAAACAAATAAAGGTACAAATAAGCAATACTAGGAATGAAAAGGAAGATATTCCTTTTGATGCAGCAGAATATTAAGAAGATGATAAGGTCATTTTTGGATAGCTTTTCCCCAGTAAATTTGCAAATTTAAATAAATTCCTTGAGTATCATAACTTGGTAAAAAACTTAGCTCAAAAAGATATAGAAAATCTGATAAGAGGTTTAAAAATCTTCCCACAAGGAAAACACGAGCCCAAGACAGCTTTGCAGATAAATTTTAATGATCAATCAAGAGGTGGAAAATTTCAAACTTATAAGAAGAGTTCCACAGATTTTTTAAAACCTGAGGTATATTTGCCAACTCAATTTTAAGACTAATATAATCTAGATAATAAAATTAGGCAATCTCATTGTACACATAGATAAAAAACCATTACCAAAATCTTGCCACACTAAACCTAGTTATATAATATATCCATATTTTATTATATAAAATTGTCATGGCCAAGATTACTTTATTCCAGAAATGTAAATTATGTTTAATATTAGAAGATGTATTAATGTGATTCAACCCACTAATAGGAAGATAAATTTGTACTTCATGGCCATTTAGTGATGATAAAATATGTAAAACATCAAACAGAGTGACAGCTGGTAGAAGTTCAATAAACACTCTTTTCCTCCTCTCTTCTAAAATGCTAATGAACCAGTGCATCATTTTCTTTGGTTATAAACAACCAACTCTAACTAACTTAATCAGAAAGGTACTTTATCAGAAGCTTGTGGGAAATCTTTTAGGATAAAAGAACCCAGCATGGAAAAGGCAGCTGCTGCTGGAAGATGAAAACACCTTCAGAATTTAGAGGGTCTGCCTGCCTCTAGGGAGAGGGCAGCACCCAGCAGAAAGGGTTGGTTTCAGCCTCTGTGTTTCTTTTTCTTCTGGAGCATTAGGGGCATGTACTCCTGATTTACAGTACCATCAAAATCACCCTCTGTGGGAGAGAGGTAATCCCTACAGGAAAATGGAGTACAGTTGGGTAGAGAAAATGAGTGGTGAGCTGACAAAAAGACAAGAAATATCCATTCCAACAGGAGCAGCTCTGACATGGAGCAGAACAGCATCTTCAAAATCAGCTTTTCTGCTGAAAATCAGTCTAATCCCTCCCTAATCTAGTTTTCATATATATATATATATATATATATATATATAGAGAGAGAGAGAGAGAGAGAGAGAGAGAGAGAGAGAGAGAGAGAGAGAGAGAGAGAGAGAGAGAGAGACGTAAAACTGCCAGACAGCTTTCATCAAACTCGTACCTTTTTAGACATGGTCCAATGGGTGTCAGGCCAGTGTCTGTGCTACTAAATGGGACACTTTTCCAGCTGCCTCTTCAATTTGGTTCCAGCATATAATCTCTACTTACTGCTGATGACAAAATTATCCAAGATTATACTATTATTTTAAAATTGGACTGAAGCCGAAAGTAATCATGAGGCTCCTTTTAAATGACAGATTAAACTATCAAGCATTTTTGAGGCTTCTGGCCCTTTTCTGTTCACTCAAGGTAGCAGTCAGTTTTCTATCACAGCATCTGCATCTGCTGCAGATGAGAGACTTCATTCCGTAGACTTTGTTTTGTCATAGTCACTTGTTTTTAAAGACAAATTTGGCTTTATACAGGGATTTAACATATTTACAGAAACCTCAGTGCCCCTTAGCAAATTAAAAATTTAAAAAAATATATATATATATAAATCATATTTTACCAGAAAGAAGTCTGCTGGCTTTAAATATAGGCACAAAAATGCCCACCTCTTTCTCCTACCACTCACTCTATACAATGATAACATATACTGTAACTGCAACTCCTAAATATTTTCATACCCAGATGCTATTCTACTCTCTGAATTCAGTCTGCCACCCAATAGTATGAGTATAGATAGCATCTCATTCATTTCCTTTTCTCTCATCGTACCCTCCCTCCATCTGTTCTCCACACAGCTGCCAGTACAATTGCAATGACACCATGGGACTCCAGTCACAGAGCTTCCTGCAGATATTCATCTACCTTCCCCTTTGCCTTTCATGTACTCATTTATTCACAAAACGAGGTCCTTCATGTTCTGACCCTGATCCACCTGCACCATCTTCCTTCACTCTCCTTAATTTCAGCAAATTTATTCTCTCAGGCCTGGTTATTTCCTCTCATCTAAGTGGAATACATCCCATCTCATCATATTGTTCACTCCCCTGAGTAATCTTCCCTAATTTTCCAGATAAATTTCCCCCTGCTTTGACAGACCCCAGCTAAGATAGCCCCCAAGATTCTCCTGCTTCCTGGTGTCCATGCCTTTATGGAATACCTTCCCCTTGGGTTAAAGTAAAACCAGTGAGGACTGACAATAGAACGTGACCAAGATTAAGGGGTGCCACTTTTTAAAATAGGTTACATTTAATGGTAAGATGATGGGACCTCATGCCCATGATGACCTTACACTATGTAAGAATCCATCTCGAAAAATCCTTATCTTAGCCTTGAAGAAGTAAACAGTCATGCTGTGAACTGCTTATGGAGAGCTGCATGGCAGGAAACTGGGCAGACTCTTATTTATACCTGAGGTGCCCTCCAGCCAACCACCAAAAAGGAGATGGGGCTCTAGTCACACAAACACAAGGAAATAAATTCTCCTAAAAACCTATGGAAGCTTGGAAGCACATTTTTCCCAATTGAGCTTGTGATGAGGCTGCAGCCCTGGATGACACTGGATTGTAGAAGTGAAACCTTGAAGCAGACTCCTGATAAACTGCACTTGGATTGTACCAATGAAAACTATGAAACAAGAAAAGTATGTGGTTTTTAACTATTAAATTGATAGTTGTTCATTATACAACATAGAAAATTAACATATTAATGTCAAGATATATTTAAATTGAACTCCTATTGCACTTTCCAAAGAACCTCCATCAAACAGTTTTTTATAGTCAAATATATTGTTTCCTCGTAGATATTTTAAATGTAAAAACAGTTACCCTTTTTTTTTTTTAATTATGTATCACCAGCATCTAATACAGGAAGTGCTTCAATGACTCTTGGTTTTAACAAGGGGGGAAAAAAGAAGAAAAGTAAATATGTAGTACTGAATGAATATTAAACAAGCTATTGAAATCCTTAAGCATCTGTCATTGAACATACAATTTCCTTTCAACTCTAATAATCTATGAGATTGAATCTTGGAAAACTGAATATGGGAAAATTGAATAGAACTGTTACTGAGTATCTATTATGCACTTGGTGCTGACCTAATAAATACAGAAAATACTGTTTAAGAAGATCCTATGTGGAAAAATATGAACTGTATGCAGGTAACATTAGTTGAATTTGTAAGTCAAACACTGTCAAAGGTAATTGAGATAGCTCTGTGATGAAACCAGCTGCCCTAGAAACATTTCAGCTAAGACTGAAGCCTGTACCCATTAGAAAGATAATAAGAGGGATTCTAATACTGGCCTAGGTAACCTTTGGGGTCCCATCCATTTCTATGATTCTATGATCCTAAAAATTGTAATTTAGAAAACATTATTTTGTTATGGGCTAAAGAATTATAGCCAATGACATGCTATCTGTATAATTTTTAGAAGATTGAAAAACTAAGTCCTGAATGTATTCTCATGAATCCTGGGTAATTATATTTCTACAAATAAAGTTTCCGACTACAAAATATAGTGGCAGTGAAAGTTTTAAGGAACTCAGCCGATTTTATGTATGAGGTGCAATGATTTCAAATGCCACAAGGTGGCAGAGCATTGGCACTGTGTTTCTGGTTCACAAGACTTTAAAACAGGCATTCGTGATAAATTCAAAGGCAGTTTTAATTGAGATTTTGGATTCTTCCATCTGTTTCCATGTGTCAGGTAGAGAGGTTAGATGTATATTTGGAGGCTCTTGGAAAGGGAGATGGGAGGATATAAAATTGAGTATATTTAAAGAAAAACTATTCATGGATAAAACTCCTGGTTTGCCTCCGACCCCAAAATTATAACAGTTCAGCCTGCTCATTGCCTTCTCTAATCATTCCTGTAATATCCACCATTCCCTACTTAAACTGGTGCAATTCACAAATACAACACTCCCATTTAGATCCTTAAGTTATCACAAAGCAGCAAAAATTATTTGATCTCTTTATAAGATTTTAAAACCTAGAGATGCATACCGTTCTGTCTATTCCCAAACACTGCTATAGGTCACAGCCACAAACTGTTATTTCAGGGCTATGAGTTTGGGGAAAACAGCTTTTTCTCCTTCATTAAATTCAGGCTTCAGAGATTTTAATTATGCAACACTCTCCTTATTCCTCTTCCTCTGGAGGGTAGTCTTCTCTAGGGTTCACGTATTCTTTGATAGAGTATTAACTTTTGATAGTGTCTGAACAGTCTACAAGTTTCTCCTTCTTACCACAGGTATTTAGAGTGCTATCACGTCATAATCATTAAACTAAAGAGGTATTACCTCTTTGGGGAACAAGTAAACTAAGTCTAAGAGAACCAGGACTCTATTGTAATAACTATATTATCTCCAGGGACTAGAGAGTGACTGGCACATAGTAGATGTTCAAACATGCTGATAAAATAAAATAATAAACCTTTTATGTATACTCATTAAACTGAAAAGACTGCATATTCTGAGTCCAATAAGACCTTAAAATAGGTGCAGTTCTAAAAATTAAGACCTCAAATAGTTACTAGATCAATAAATGTTTGGGGAATTAACAATGGTCAGACCTACATACCTCATGATTTTATGTTTTCTATTATAAAGTTGATATAGGAGCTCAAGCAATCAAGACATAGTTACTCATTGTTATTGAGCAACTTGTGTCAACTCTTTGAGTAACTCCCAAGGAATTTAGTGCTTACTCCTGCAGAGTTAAATGTGGGAGAGACAAAATGCAGGAGGTAGTAACCAAAGAGAGAATGTTGCAATCAGAATAGAATATTGCTTTAAGCAATTTAGGGTTCTTCTACATTTATTTCCTTCTTTTAAAATAATACACGTAAATAAATGCATTTTTATTACCATACGAACTGTGAGGAAATACTTAGAACCTCTTAGCCTACCCTCTTTATTTCCAACTCTATACTCTTTTCTTGGAATTGACTCTACTTCTTTCTAAATTATCTGTGAACAATATATAATATAGTTCTAAGTTTTGATTTATCAATTTTAGTATATATTATCTTCCTTACATCAAAGACAAGGAATTTAGTCACTCTTGCAATTCTCCTAATATCCTGTTTGATACTTATAATATTATTGTAGCCCTCCTGTCAGTTATGTCTTAAAATCTTTCTTACATCATCAATTTTCAATAGACTTTCTCAAGTAGACACTTTGTGAAATGCCAGTATCTACTACTGGTTTTCCTTCAACCTCTGCTCTTCCATCAGTCAGACTTGTACTTCTGCATTTTATAGATTGCTAATATTTATATTATTGTCATGTGGATATAACAAAGCCTTCTGCATTTTGTTAGAGGTTATCTCTAAAAGTTGAAAAACAATAAATGGCTTTTATTTTGGAATTATTCTGTAAATATTGTTCAGTGCCAGAACAAATAATATGTTAGTATTATATATATATTTTTTTCTTGGTAGATCTATACCACGAGTCTTAGATCACTCATGAAGGAATATTTATCACATTAAGTTCAAAGAGGGTTTTTTTCTCCTCACAAACCATGCATTAAAAAAATGCACAAAATTTGTTTTGTATTTGTTCTTTTAAAATTGGTTTCTCAGTTGTCTGGTAGCAGAGTCCTTGCTCAGCCCTCCCAGAATTTTCTAGTCTTTTATACCATTCTGACTTTATTATCAGACTGTTAGTTATTTATAGACTTTTGATTATGTGATATATTCTGTCAAGTGACTATTTCTCTAAATTCCAGAAGCTACTGAATTTCCTGGGAACTGATTGTTCCCAGACCACCTGTACTCATGTCACCATCATTACTTCTTCCAAGTTTCTCCACTGTTTCCTACATCTGTAGCTGCCTCTTACTGAGTTTAATTCCTCATTAAGTAAAATCTCATGAAACCTTCAGTGCAAATGTGTAGAGAAGGCAAACTTTCTAAATGCTCATACCATTATAAATATCTTTACTCTCATACATGATTGGTACTTTGACTAGTTAACAAACTTCTAAGTTAGAGAAAGATATCTATTCAAATTGTGTTAATCCATTTTCACTTACTATAAAAAAATACCTGAAATTTGAAAGAGGATAGGTTTATTTTGGCTTAGTTTTGGTTGTTTCAGTCATGGTCATTTGGTTCTGTTGCTTTTGGGCCTGTGGAAAGGAACTACGTTAGGGTGGGAGCGTGAGGCAGAGGAAACATATATACCTCATGCCTAGGAACAAAAGAGACAGGAAGAGGCTAGAGTTTCAAAATCCTCTTTGCATGCCCCCATTGATAGGAAGACCTCCTACTACCTCTACCTCTAAAAGGTTCTCTGCTACCTCTGAATAGCATCATGGGCTGGGGACCAAGTTTACAACACATGGGACTTTGGGGGACACCTATCCAAACCATAGGTTATTAGATATTTTGTAAATTAGCAACAGTCCAGAAAAATTTTTACTGTAAATTTAATTTTTATTTCTGACATTGGATCGACTTATGGTAACTACATTTCTCTGAAGGCCTAGGCATTAAAATGGCACATTAGTCCTAACAACTTGGAGTTTGTGGAAGGATGCTACCACTGTGAGTAAGCACAGCTAACTCTGTAGACCTCCAGGACACATCTGGCTGCTACTTCACATCTGCAAGGAAAATGAGGGTTAGAAATCATGAATGAATCTGTATAGCACTTTTGGTAGTATGGCCATTTTGACAATATTAATTCTGCCTATCCAAGAACATGGGAGACCTTCCCATCTTCTAAGGTCTTCCTCAATTTCTTTCTTCAATGTTTTGTAGTTTTCATTGTAGAGATCTTTTACCTCTTTGGTTAGATTGATTCCCATGTATTTTATTTTTTTTTGAGGCTATTGCAAATGGAGTTGTTCCAATTAAAATCCCAATGACCTACCTTACAGAAATAGAGCAAGCAATCATGAAATTCATCTGTAAGAATAAGAAACCCAGAATAGCTAAAGCAATCATTAGCAGGAAGTTTGCAGGAAGATGAAACAGGGGGTATTGCAATACCAGAACTTCAACTATACTACAAAGCAATAGTAACAAAAATGGCATGGTATTGGCACCAAAATAGACAGGTAAATCAATGGTACAGAATAGAGGACACGGACACAAACCCAAATAAATACGATTTTCTCATACTAGACAAAGGGGCCAAAAATATGCAATGGAGAAAAGATAGCTTCTTCAACAAATGGTGCTGGGAAAACTGGAAATCCATATGCAACAGAATGAAACTAAACCCCTACCTCTCACCCTGCACAAAAATCAACTCACAATGGATCAAGGACTTTGAAATCAGACCAGAGATCCTGCATGTTACAGAAGAAAAGGTAGGTCCAAATCTTCAACTTGTTGGCTTAGGATCAGACTTCCTTAACAGGACTCCCATAGCACAAGAAATAAAAGCAAGAATCAATAACTGGGACAGATTCAAACTAAATAGCTTTCTCTCAGCAAAGGAAACTATCAGCAATGCAAAGAGAGAGCCTACAGAGTGGGAGAATATCTTTGCCACTCATACTTCAGATAGAGCACTAATTTCCAGAACATATAAAGAACTCAAAAAACTCTACACAAAGAATACAAATAACCCAATCAACAAATGAGCTAACGATATGAAAAGACACTTCACAGAAGAAGATCTACAAGCAATCAACAAACATATGAAAAAATGTTCACCATCTTTAGTAATAAGAGAAATGCAAATCAAAACTACCCTAAGATTCCATCTCACCCCAATTAGAATGGGGATTATCGAGAATAGAAGCAACAATAGGTGTTGGAGAGGATGTGGGGGAAAAGGTACACTCATACATTGCTGGTGGGACTGCAAATTAGTGCAGCCACTCTGGAAAGCAGTGTGGAGATTCCTTAGAAAACTTGGAATGGACCCACCATTTGACCCAGCTATCCCACTCCTTGGCCTAGACCCAAAGGACTTAAAATCAGCATACTACAGAGATACAGCCACATCAATGTTCATAGCTGCTCAATTCACAATAGCCAGATTGTGGAACCAACCTAGATGTCCTTCAGTTGATGAATGGATAAGGAAACTGTGGTATATATATACAATGGAATATTACTCAGCTATAAAGAATAATAAAATTATGGCATTTGCAGGCAAATGGATGAAATTGGAGAATGTCATGCTAAGTGAGTTCAGCCAATCTCAAAAAACCAAAGGAAGAATGATCTCGCTGATAAGCGGATGATGACACATAATGGGGGGTGGGAGGGGGGCAAGAATGGAGGAAGGAGGGACTGTATAGAGGGAAAAGAGGGTTGGGAGGGGTGGGGGGAATGAAAAAATAACAGAATGAATCAAACACCATTACCCTATGTAAATGTATGATTATGCAAATGGTATGCTGTTACTCCATGTACAAACAGAGAAACAACATGTATCCCATTTGTTTACAATAAAAATAAATTTTAAAAAAATACAAAAAAATAAGAATACTAATTACTTTGTCCAAATTGATTAGACATTTTGAGTTGACAATTTCTTTAAAAGATCCAATCTGTTCTCTCCCTAATATGAGTATAGACAAGGTCCAGATGGAGCTTTCAGTTGAGGACAGAAAGAGAAGGTGGAGAGAGAACACATGCTTTTTAAATTCCCAACACTATGAAAGCCAATATACAAAACAGAATATAAAACAACCCACTCATCTACAATGAAAATTGAAAATTTTATAAAACATCATATATTAAACTTAATGTACTCAAGAGACAAAATAAAATTGTAGGGAAATTATTATATAGCAATCCATCACCAGTTTATATAATTAATAAAGCTAGCATGACATTATGTTTAAATTAGAATAAATGATAAGATATTATCAGTTTAATTTTACAGAAGTAAATTATGAATTTCTTTGTAAGTCCCTATTGTGTACCAGTGTATTTGAAATGTTTACATATTGTCTTTGTTGGAGCATAACAAGTTTACAGTCTGTAAAATGACAATGATTTTACACATATAGACACTAGGTGTTGGCTCAGAAAGTCCAAGTGATTTTGACTGGCATCCCAAACCTCCCTCTGGTAAGTTCCATGCTTTATGTATTTACCACAATGCCTTGGCTATATGTGCTCTCCTGTGTGTATACCCACAGGTTTACTAAAATATATTTCAATAATAAAATCTTAAATTTTTAGCTCTTCTCTCTTCCATGGACTCCAAATCACTTTGAATTTACAACAAAAATTACCCTTATAATCCTGTTAGTTTGTTCAGATGCTATGATCTCCAACTTCAGTTACTATCTTCCCAGTTCTCTTATGTAGCAGTAATTTCTTTAGATTTCTTATATGAAGATGGTACATTGCATAAGTTGATTTATTTTATTTCAGGAAACTAAACTCACAAGAAATGATTAAGCAGAACAAGCATATCCAGATAATAATTCCATTCATCATGATTAAGTGGAATCAAGTTGACTGAGCCACAAACAACTTCTAAGACTGGAAGATATCAACCAGTCATTGATACCTGAAAGTCAGCAGGTGACTTTATGCAACATAACACCAGCCCTTCTTATTATTTTTTTTTTTTTCTATTTTGAGACAGGGTCTTACTAAATTGGCCAGGATGGCCCTGAATATGTGATCCTCCTACCTCAGCCTCCCAGGTAGCTAGAATTACAGGCATGTGCCACCACACCTGGCTCTACTACAGTTTTAAACATTAATTTAATGAAGAGTAAAATCATAGTACATAAAAGTGTAAGGAAAATGTAAAACAAACCAAAAAACCCATAAAGCTATCAATTATCATATAACCACTCCTATTGTGGAAGTTCTTTTAAATTAGAACCCATTTAATAGTTTCATTCCTATTCTGGATTAGTAATCTTTTTTTCAGCTATTTTTTTTTTATTTGAATTTTTCTCTCTCATCTCTTTTCTACCCCACCAGTGACCCATACACAAATGCATGGCACAATTTGAGTTTAAAATGTTTTCCTTTTTAGTTTTTGTTTTACTTAATGATTCAACTAAGGTTGGCTGAGGATGTAACTCTGGTAGACCTAGTCTGTGCAAAGTCCTAGTTCAACCCCTAGTACTGTCCAAAAAATAAAATAAATTTAAAAATTAAAAAAAACTAAACTAAGGTTAAAAACATAGTCTGGCTTAATTAATAAAAGGTATTTTGGTATTTTCTTCCATTTTACTTCACTATTTTTAGACTCATTTCAAATACTATTGGAATTTAAGATAATTTCTTCAGATAAGAAGGGTAAATATGAATATCAATAAGTGAGCTTTTTTGAGATTATAATACTTATTCTCAAACTCTAACCTTTGCTAAGTTTTAATAAAATGAAACACTTTGCAATGTAAACTAAGAATCTAGTGTACATTTTTGCCAACTTCCATTACTTTGCAAAGCATTTAGCATAAGAATAAGCCAGAGAAAATTCCAAATATTAAATCTATTTTTAAGCTCTACCAGTACATGCACACAAAGAAAAATTACCAGAACTACAATTAAAATCTTATTAAAATCATGATCATACTAAAATATGTTAGCGATAATATCAAGTTCACCTAAAATCTGAAGGATCTCTTTCTTAGTTTGATATCATTGTTTTCATAAAACTGTGTTCTTAGAAGAGTGAACTTTCTGTATCCATTAAATAAGGAAAATTTCTAAATATTGAGATAATGCATAACATGGGCAACACAATTTATATTAATTGTTTTGAAAGAAACTGAACTGTTGTGTGAGGCTTTGTCTTTTTATTTTTATATTATATGATTATTTCAAATTGTACATAAATTACCTCTCTCCTGCAATACTACTCATTGACATTCAAACGTTTAAAAAGTTTAACCATGCATCTAATTACAGAGAAAAAGAAATATAGGATGACCTCCACATCATAAAATAAAGAGCCAGCTCTGGTCAGTGTTCTGCTTTGTTGGTTAACCCTAAATAAGCCTTGACAAAGAGCTACAGCTAAAGATTAATGCTCAATGAAAGCCCTCTGTTAAGTAAGTTGGGGACATATAAAAGATAAATAGAAGATTATGCTTGTCCCCAAATGTCTACAAGTGTCAAGAAGGTCAATGTCAGAATCAAGTTTTTAAGTCAGATTATGATTTTATATACACAGTAACCCTTTGCCTTACCCATACTTTAATAATCTTTCCATAGCATATTTCAACTTTATTTATAAGAAAAAAGGATGCATATGGTCTGAAAGTAACTACAGTTCTGGTTCTATAGATTCTGTTCTACACTCTGATGAAGTCCCACCACAAGAGAAGTGGGCTTGGCTGATGCATATGACTGGAGCCCAGCCTCTGTCCCAAGTCAAAGCCTCTGCACATGCTCTTAAAAGCCAATTCTAGGGGAATAATGTCCATTCCAGAAATGGAATCTTCCAACAGAAATGTCTCTTCCAACAAAAAATGCCTCGTCTGTTACTTGGAGTTCACGCTCCTCACACATTCAGCAACTTCTTACTGCTCTTATTACAATCAGAAAAAAATAATATCCTCTTGAATCCATATCTTCCAAATTCACACAAATTTAGATAGAACCCCTTGTGTTACATTCCTTTACCATTTGGCCCTTTTAAATATGTCTAAAATAGATATTTATGATTTGCACATCTTTTAAAGCTAATACTTTGAGATATGTTTATCTGATTCTATCTTATAGATTTAGAACCCAGATACTCCTAACCTGCAATTCCCAACCAGAAATAACTATGGATTTGGATAAATAATCACTTTTACATCTACTTGCCTATCTCTCCACTCAACTTATATTGTTCTATTCTTCTGTGGTCCAACACTGCCTCATAAGTGTAATCATGCATTGGGGCATACCTTAGGGGAAAACAGCTTTGGGATGAACATATATTCAATTCATACTTTAAGGGTACAGAATCCCAAAAGTAACAGATCCTGGGAGGGAAGTACCAGATAGTATGGATGATCATGTCATTACTTACCAAAAAGCTGCAGATTCATCAGTTATACTAAACTAAATTATTAAAATCATCAATCCCAAAGGAAAACACATCTCTCCCATCTCAGAGTAAGATTCAAATTTAGCTATGGGGTAAATAAATAAAGTGTAGTCTAGGAATAAGATACTTCCCACTGATTCTGGTTTCTACTTTTTGGTGTGTGTGTGTGTGTGTGTGTGTGTTTTGGTGACAAGGAAGATGGATAGGAAAGATATTTACTGGAGGTGGGCAATTGGGAAAAGGATAGCTATTTCTTTTTAATTTATAGCTTCCTCATTTATTTAAATTTAAAATTTATACATTTTAGATTGCGATCATTTCAATAGCCTGTGTTTACAGAAATATAGTTTAGAAGAACTTATCCCTGGTTACTAGATAGAACTGCAAGAGTAAAAACCTCTCACATGAGGAACACATGATAAGTGTGAAAAGAGAGAAAAGCAACTGAACAATAAAAAGTGACTGTCAAAGATTGGCGACAGATGCACTGATCACTTGTCGCAGTAAAGATAGCATTATTAATACAATAAAAAAATCATTCTTGTTTCTGCTTACATGCATGTACCTTTTTATATTAATTACCTCAAAATTCCTGGATAATACGCTAGACTCTCAGGGAGTCCACTTTTCTCCCCCCAAATATTTAGAGACTGAATTTGCTGGCCTCTGCTCAAGTATATGATTTCATTTCCAAGCTGTCACATAGATTAGGTAGTTGCTTCTAAAAGGCCTTGTGAATGAATATGTCAGCTCCCTACTTGTATTTTAATTTTTGCAGACTTAGCACCATGGGCATCTCTATAGCTAATGTTGATGGGAGTGGTAATTGGCTAAGAATCTGCTAATACTTTTGAGGTTTACATAGTAAAGCCCAATACAAACAGTATTTAATTGTATTCCCTTTTTTGTCACTTAAAGTTTGTAATAAGATTAAATGAGGTTTTAAACCTTGGTACTGTGCAGAGATTTGTAAAAACCTGTAGAAATGTGAAATTTAGTGAACAAGACGTGAAAGACTGAGTTTTTAAAATTCCTTTTCTTCTGTTGAACCTCCACAAAACCCTGTCCCAAACCAATAACAAAATTCTGAATTTATATTTTTACATGTGTGAAAAATTAAAAATTTATTATATGGCATTATATGGTGTTTTTATTTTTATTTTTTGTATTAGCAATTTCATTCACATTGCAATAAAATTTTAAGAAATTTAGAGTTGCTTTATATTCACGTTCTTACAGTTTAGGCATGAGAATATCTTGTTTTCATTTGATCTCTTTAGAGTTTCCAAGACAACTGGATTTATGCTTCAGAATAACCTCATGTTTTCTTCACTTATATCAGCTTAATAAATGCAAAATAACTAAGATTATTTAATATTAGTCTCTTTTTTAAATTGATAAGTACCCAGTCCTTGTCAACAGAAATAAAATTCTACTCCATATTTCCTATATTCCAGAAATGCAGCTAGCTTTTGAAGGAACTTCAAATTCAACTCATGAACACTTTTAAACACTTCACATTATATATGGGCTCACTTTGAATTCATGAGGTAACAACATGCAAATAATTATCTCTTTCAATGTTATGGTTCAAAAATGCTAAAAACAGCTATTCCAACTTGATTATAAGCTAGCAGTGTCATTTAGGTATAGATGCTCAATATGAATATTCAGTGTGATGCATTGTTTTTAATATTGCCTTAAGTGGTACAATCATCCTCGGATGCCATATGCACTATTGCATAATCCATCGCAGTTACAAAGGAATGCTTCCTTAAATGTTTAACAGAGATTTATATGAGCTACTTTTCGGTAGCTTTGCCATTTGAATTTCTAATTAATCAATAGTCTAAAAAAGATTGAACCTTAAAATCAAGCTGTTAGAGAAAAAAAAAAAATCAAGGAATCCTATGGTAATATACCTTAGTGAATTATGACTTTCCTTTTATAGAGTCTACTGACCAGACACTGCTTTGTTGCAAGAAGGGGCTATAAATTATAAGAACTGCTGACATTTACTGAATACCTACTCTGTGCTAGACACTGAACTGGTAACTATCTTCTGTACATTAGTGTGAGCAGGCTTGAACGCCAGGGTAGGAAGTTTAGATAGAACTGATCCTGTACTATGCTGACAACTTTGGGAAAATACGTTTTGTAGGAGCCAACTGCATTTATGAAAATAGAGAAAGAAAGATTAATCTGGCAGGAATGCACATGGACAGTTAGGAGACTGCAAGAATAGTGGCAAGGGGAATACCAGACAGTAGATAGGAAGATCCTAAACCGGGACAGTGCGGATGGAATGTAAAGCCAGGATGAGATGAGAAGCACTAAGATAAATTAGAGGAATGATGGTCACCTGGTCTTAGAGACTGTAAGAAGAAGTTAAAATTGAAATTCTGCTTCAGGGAATTTATTTCATAAATGTATAAGTATGTACATGAAATGTTTGTGTTGTCAGGAAACAATAGGTGATAGCGTGATGACCATGCCATCTCAGGAGCTGAAGAGGATGACAGTTAATTTCCCACTCTCAGCAGTCAGATGTAGTGGGGCTCCCCTCCTTCATCTTGTAACTATTCCATCTGGAACACATGGTTCCAAGGAGTTCTGGCAGGTGGAGAGAATGCTGGAGAGCTGCACAGAAGAGGGTTAAGGGTCTGACCTGGCAATGGCTTATGTTGATTCTACCCTTGTCTTATCCTAACTACACACAAGACTGGAAATGCAGAAGTGCACATATATCTAGCATAATATCACTAGATAGTGTCATAAGAGCAAGTGATTAGGAACAGTCCATACAACCATCAACAGGGAGCTACTTAAATAAATTCTCCTATACTGATACTGGGAAATCTTTTAAAGCAGTTACTAAAATGGGAGATCTTGAAGACATGTCTTTAAATTTAAAAAAAAGTAAAATGCAGACAATTATGTATGCTATCATTTATGTGAAAAAAACAAATCTGAAATACTTGAAAAATAAAACTCTGAAAAGACATATAAGAAACAAATGACAGTGGTTACCTATTTAAGGAAGGGGTTTAATGAGGTAGTCTATCCTTTGAAGTAGTCTAGTTTTATTTTACCCATAACCCAGTCCAAATAAGTGGTTGAATAGTATTGCACCTTTCCACTAACCAGACTTTATATTTTACCATCCAATATCAAGCAATAGAAAAATCATTTTAATCTAATAACCAGTTAATTTAAGCCTATTTGTAAGCTAAACTCCAAGACAAACCGTGGGTACACTGCTAGCAGAGATGAGAATTTGTCTGAATATTTTCTGAGCATTTAATAGTGACACTACAGCTGATTTGTATTCTGATGCTTCTTAATGGAGGGCAAACAAAACTAGATGCTGATTATATTCCCTTGAATTGTTTCTTCCTAAAAGCCCAATTTAAATTTAGCTTGGGATTTTCCATTAACGTTAAAAAAAAAAAAAAAAAAAAAAAAAAAGTCAAAGCAGCTGTTTACAGTTTAGTGCACTAGATTTTTTGACTCCCCATAGATTCTCAATTTTGCCTGATTCGGGTAAAACAAAGAGAAACTCAAGTTCCACCTGAGTAGTTTCTTCATTTCTTGGGAATCCCAGAGTGATTCTGGAAATGAGGAAACTACCTCACTGGGCCAGTCTTTCTCTCTGAATCTCAGTCTTCTACCTGTAAAATAAAAAATGACTATCTACCTAAGGGTGTTTTGTGAATGGCGACATAATGTGGCCTTCAGAGATTTGTACACTGATAAGTATTCAATATCAGGTTTTTCCAGGCAAGCTTTCCTTTCTGTTCTGAGTGAGACATGGTCTTTTGTTAACCTGTTCCTGTTGGACTCTATGCCTCTTCTTCCAATACTTAAATGTTTGCTTCCTCTCTTCCCAACTTCAGTGCAATGCTTTGTATGTTACCATGTTTCAAGTACCTACTGAGAGCAAGGAATACAGCTCAATATTTCAGAGCCAAATAATAGAATTGATTGCAAGCATTGTCCATCTCTCTTTGATTCGTAGGTTTTCTTAATGGTCACCACTAAACATCAGAGTCCTTCAGAGTAAACAGGACACCGGGAGAATCATATGCCAATGGTCCTAGAGGAGTTGGTTAATATTTTTCTTCTAAGTTGGCTGCATCGTATTTTACTAGTTATAGTTATGATATTTGAGGAATGTGAATTTTGCTAAGGTCAATTCCATTTGTTTGTTTATTTTTGATATTGGGGATTATACCACAGGTACTTTAGTCACATTCCCAGGACTTTCTATTTTTTTAAATTTTGAGACAGGTTCTTGGTAAGTTGCTTAGGGCCTTGCTAAATTGCTGAGGCTGGCTTGAACTTGCAATCCTACTGCCTTAGCCTGCTGAACCACTGGAATTATAAGTATGCACACCATGCCTGGCTCATTTTGATCTATTCTTGTAATAATAATAAAGATTTTACAAACATATATTGAATACTTAATATGTGCAGGCATTGTTTATAGGCCATTTACATTTAATTCTTTTTTTTAAATTTATTTTTATTGTAAACAAATGGGATACATGTTGTTTCTCTGTTTGTACATGGAGTAACAGCATACCATTTGCGTAATCATGCATTTACATAGGGTAATGAGGTTTGATTCATTCTGTTATTTTTTCATTCCCCCTACCCCTCCTACCTCTCTTTTCCCTCTATACAGTCCCTCCTTCCTCCATTCTTGCCCCCCTCCCATTCCCCATTATGTGTCATCATCCACTTATCAGTGAGATCATTTGTCTTTTGGATTTTTGAGATTGGCTGAACTCACTTAGCATGATATTCTCCAGTTTCATCCATTTGCCTGCAAATGCCATAATTTTATTATTCTTTATAGCTGAGTAATATTTCATTGTTTTTGTGTGTATGTATATATATATATATATATGTATATATGTATATATATATATATATATATATATATATCTCAATCACAGTTTCTTTATCCATTCATCAATTGAAGGACATCTAGGTTGGTTCCACAGTCTGGCTATGGTGAATTGAGCAGCTATGAACATTGATGTGGCTGTATCTCTGTAGTATGCTGATTTTAAGTCCTTTGGGTATAGGCCGAGGAGTGGGATAGCTGGGTCAAATGGTGGGTCTACATTTAATTCTTTTAACAACCTCATGCAGTATATTCTACTATTGTCCTCACTTTACAGAGGAAAGAGAAACCTGTAAAATCTCTTGCCCAAGTTTTCATAACTACTAGTGACACAGCTAAGATTCTGATATGCGAAATTTGGACGCAGAGGTAATATTTTTTACTGATATATTTCTTTATAATGGTAAACTATTTTTAACACAGTATAAATATATTTGAAAATACACAGTGTAATTGCCTATTAAATTTATTTCAAAATGAATATTTTAAATGATAGTATTGGTGTAAACAGACTGGTACTCATGCATTCCTGGTGGCATTATAAGACATAAAACTTTTCATGAGCAACTTAAAAATATGTGGGATGTAAAAGTGGACTCCAAGAAAATAGCAGGGTTGGCGTTGAATAATTGTTATGGATAACTACTACTCTGACTTTTGTAATAATTATTTCCTTTTTTTCTTCATAGATTTTACCACCTTTTCTTCTTTGATAATGGAGTAGTATAGCTTACCCATTTTATACTATCTTCCCAGTGGAATTTTTTTTTTTTTTTTTTTTTTTTTTTTTTTTTTTTTTTTTGCGGTGCTGGGGATTGAACCCAGGGCCTCCTGCTTGCAAGGTGAGCACTCTACCAACTAAGCTATCTCCCCAGCCCCCCAGCTTACCCATTTTAAACTCAGAAACAGAATCAAAGTGTAGTATTAGTGATTTGTGTTTTTCTTACTACCACTTAATGGAGTCTCAGCTCTCTAGTCCTCTGTAGTCTCAGTTTCACTACTAATTAATGTAATGATGAGTGGCATATTTGGTTTTCTACCTACATTTTTATATTTGCTTTTTGAGTTGTCTTGCCTCTTTTGTATCTTTCATTCTCCATTTTGCTTTCCTTTGGACTGATTTTTTTTAAATCACATGATTTATTTTCTTATTTTTCACAGTTTTATTGTGGTTACCCTTGAAATTATATGCATAATTAACTTACCAATTTCTAAATTTTCAGGACTTTCACTCTTCAACAAATATGTTTATATGTTATATTATGATTGTCTTATTTTCTATTTTTAATCCCATAAAGCATAATTATTGTTTTATAAAATATTTACTTAGATTGAGTCACATACACTGTTCTTTGCTCTTGTTTTAGTGCCTTAGACCACTTCCCTTTTGCCCTGGAGGCACTTCATAGGACAATTCATCAGGGAGGGTCTGCTGATGACAAAATATTTCTGGTTTTACTTTTCTAGAAGTACTTCCATTTAGCCTTCATTTTTTACAGATAAAATTCCAGAAAGAGACTGATTTTCTCAATATGTTGAGCTATACACTGCCTACCCCCATTACTAAAATATCTCTTTTTCTTTGGCATACTGCATTTTCACTACATTATGTCTAAGTGTAAACTTTGAAAAAAATCTGAGATTTATGAATCTACTATAATCTCTGTATTTGTCCATTTGATCAATTCTAGAAATTTGTAGCCATCTAATTTTTCAAACATTGCCTTCTCCACCTTCTGTGTATCCTCTCTTAGAATGCGTTTTAGATTTGGTCCTTCTCATCTATCTCTGATGTCTTTTAGCTTCTCATACTTACATGTCTTTGCCACACTGCATTCTGGATAATTTCTTGTGGACTGTTTTTAGTTCATTCATTATCTCTTGAGTTTTGAGTAATCTGTTGTAATCTCAATGTTGTTTTTAATTCAATGTTTTTTACTTTATTCCTTTAAAATATGTTTTTAAGTCTGCTTTATAGTTTCCCGCACTGTTAATTCAAATTTGTCTTTCATTTCTTTAAACAATAAGGATATGTATTTTATAATCTTGATTCAACAATTCCAATGTAAAAATCTTTGTGGATTGATTTGAAAGATGAAATTCACCTGGTGGCAAATGCCCTCGGGCAGAAGTGGCTTTAGTGCCACATCAACCTCCCCAGCAGGATTTTTCCCTAAGTTTCTGCCTCATAATGCTTCACTATCTTTTTAGTGGTCTAATACTTTTAAGAAGTTTTGGGATTTTCTATTTAATATATTATATCCAAGAGTTTTAGCTGTGGTCAAAAGAACAGTTGGTCCTGATAACCTAGTCCAATTCATCGCCATAACCCAGACTCCTTGCTTTGGATGGTTTAATCATTCAGTTGCAGAAGGACAGTGGGCTAGACCTGATAATCTTTCTGATAATCATCCTTCTGTTATATTATGTTTATAGGATCAAACGGGGCATCAAACAATAGGAAGATTAATAAAAACCTGTTTCAATATATATATTCTGATCTGGAAACTAGGAGCTCCGAGTTTGCTTTTTGGACATTAATATATCTATATGGTATTTATTTAATTTGCTTATTGCTTTAATTTTCCAAAGTTTAAACTAGAATGAGAAAAATCTTATAACTCCATTTTTACCACAAATAAAATGTTCTCAGCCTTGCAAAGAGTTCCCAGGGAAGACTTCAAAGAAACTCCATAATTTCAAACCTGTATACTAGTTTTATATAGGCTAAATAGCTTCATAGTTGGCTTTCCCTGAAAAAAAAATGAGGTTAACAACAAAAGTCATTAACCATATTTATTCAGAGGAAGTTCTCATAAGATGTTTTAAGATAAAAGTAGTATTATTGTCTATTTTTTCTTTTCTCTTCTTTTTTTAACCACAGGCAAGAAACATTGCTTTTTTGCATAAGCACTGAGAAAGAATTGTTTTACTTAATTGTGATTAATTCACTTAAGTCCAAGAGTGGCATTTTAAGGTGTTCTGCAAATGTTTGTGATTTATATGCATACATCAAAGAGAAAGCACTCTCCACAGAAAGCAGTGGAAGAGAAACCTCAGTAAGTCATTCTGTTTTAGAGGTGCAACTGGCTCCTTTCTCCATGGTACAGATGAGATGAGAGAATTGGTAAAAACAAGCTCTCTGGGTGAGTCACTCTGAATTTCAGTGGGAGGGCGACTTTGCATTCCAGTGAACTGGGCAGTTTAGCAACCCCCAACCCCATAAAATGAGAACTCTGTGAAGTTCTGTTGACTACCACAACCAAAGACATTCTTCTCCTTACCCAATTTTTTATTTTGTGGTTGCAGAACACCTTTTCTGAGAATAGCTTAAGGGTTTGAGAGTCAAATGGTGGCTTGAATACAATGTTTTAAAGTCCTAAATTTAAAGAACTGGAAGAGTTAGTTGTATATATCACCTGTATCAACATTCTTTATAAATGTCTTTATTCATAAAAATAATGAATCATCATTTATTGAATACTTCCTGTGCTAAACCTCTATCTATGATTCTAACATCACAGTTTCTTAATGACCTTCATTCCCATATAATGAATAAGGAAATTTAAGAATAAGGAAAATAAATCCTCAAAGAATGAAAAAGCTAGCAAGAACAAAGGGAAATATGAACTAAGGTTGCTTTTAACTTTTAGAGATACCACCCCTCTCTTTATTAAAGTTTCATGGGAGGGATTTTTTTAAAACAGGAAAAGGAAATAGGAATTGATAAATAAAATAATCACTTCAATATAAATTATAAACTTCTGCCTGAACAATGCTATATGTTTATCAAATTTTTTTTCCCTGTATCAACCAGATAATAACTGTACACAGTCTCGTTTGCAGTTAGGCTGGCGCCATTGACTGGGTTCTGTTCAGAGGAATGTGGACAGAGATGACATGGGCTACATCCAGGTCTCCTTAAGAAACCACTTGTACAATTCTTCATGTCCTCTCTGTATACTTTGGCAATACGAAATGTCAAGCGATGAAAGCGGCAGTGACAAAAGGGAAGGGAAGGTTTCCTCCATGACTGTGTGGCCCACAGTTCATCACCAAGGAAATTGGACACTGATATAAGAGATACAGGTCTTTATTGCATTGGCCCTGAGGCTTGTTGTCACTATAGATAGCCTACATTGCCTCATATAGTACCTTCTCACTAGGAGAAAGTGTATTCAATAAAACCACTAATGTCATGCTGACATTTTCAATTTCCTCTCTCCTTTTATGAACTCAGGATTATTACTAGATTTTATAAGTTGTAATAACTACTAGACTTGTTTGCAAGAAAATGCTTTTGTCAGTCTTTGGAAATTAACAATGGTCCCGTTTTCATCTGGGACAAATGAGCCATAATTTGCTTTGATGCAAAAATCAATTATACATGAACACTTTCTTCACAATGCTTTGTTTTTACAACAATGCATTCTATCTAGGGAAAATCCACTGTGGGAATCCAAGTGAGGCTGTTACTTACAGTGGTTCAGATCTGAAAAGTTTCCATGTATGTTTGCTACAGTTCTTTAAACTAGATTTTACACAGAACTTTGGTAACTGGCAATATAAGGATTGAAGGACATAATTGTCAAGGGGTGACTGTAGTGGGCTCATCAGGTATTCTGCAGAGAGATTGCTGGCTCCTAAAAAGTTGTGTATGGTCAAAATCGGAGGTACTGAAAAAAACAAAAAGAAAACTCAGAACAAAATTGTCAAGGAACAGGAAAAAAAGAAGACGGATTCTAGAGATACTATAGAGAAACAGAGTGAAGTTCAGGGTGGCTTCTAGGGCATTTTGGAAATAAGCTTTTGGGGGTTAATGATGGCTGATAAGCCATAAATTGTTTTTGATTCTCATCTATTTGTACCTCTCAAACCAGGGGTCCAGTAAGAAGAATTCTTTGAGAACCCCTTAGACATAATATAGAATTTGCAATATAAACTTGCTTTCTTGATGAAAATATCATTTCATATCTTCATGCTAAGAATGTGTTAAACAGTACAGTAAGTATAGTTGATATTCCCAAATGAGTTATGCAAACAGCAGAGGTAAACCAAACAAAATTATCCATATACACCATTCATACTCCAGTGAAGGACAGAGTTAGAAATGGGTTTACTCAATTCTTAGTGTGCAAAATAATAGTCCATATGCTCTATATTGTAACATCAGCTGCAATATTCTGGGTCAGCCCAATTTATGAAGCACGATATGTGTTCTACTGCTGACTCAAAAAACTCAGTTAAGAAGCAGCTCAAAAAGCTGATTTTTATTTTCTATTTAGGCTCCTAGAGTGAATTCATTTTTGAAACTATGACATTTTCTCAGTTAACAGCATCACATTTTCACCTTTTAATATGTATATTAGAGATGAAGAATAAATTAAGGCTAGTGTACATAAAAAGGGAGGAATCGTTAACAAATTAATTAATTGGGATCTTAATTATGTCCCTCATGAGGGATACACATTCCTTAACTTCAACAAGAACCTGAGCCTTGGAGGGTTAGGGATGTAACTCAGTGGTAAAGCTCATGCTTAGCAAGCATAAGGGCAAACAAAAAAACAAACAAAAAACCCAGCCTTCATATTACAAGCATTACATGTAACAGGGACTGAAAATGCCTGCCATATTTCCCTTCTTTATTTTCTGCACTACTCAGCTTCTCCTTCTATAGCTGCACTTTTGCTTAGAAACCCCTTCTGTCTCCTCTCTTGGGGCTGGGTGGGATGGCTCCTCAGTGCTTTGTAGCTACTTCCACTTCAGTATCTCAAACTGCACTAAATGCTTGTTTCTCTCCGTCACTGAATGGTGACTTCTATGGATGGGAGCCATGATGACTGTTTGACACTCAGTAAAAGTTCATCCAATGAGTAGCAATCAGTGGACAATGACTATTTGATTTTGATGCTGCAAATGTCCAAGGTGCTTGTCTGCACTTAAACGCTGACCTCACTGATAAAACTGAAAGAATTGCCCAAGATATCTTTGGCTGTACATGTCTCTTAAAGCTATCCACTCTTGTTTATTACTACCAACCACCTAAAGTACTTTGTTACTTGCCTGTCTCAGCAACTCTGACTTCTTCAACAATGGTAGATCTTCTGCAGCTCTGCAGGTGCATACTTAGAAATCCTGCTGTGTAAATCTAATTGGGGGGCATGATTACAAACTTGGCATCCCCCTCACATTCAAGGAATTTATGGGAACAGTGTGGGAAGGCATAATACGTACATATAAAAATATATGGTGCAAACTGTGACAAATACATTGTGATCAATAATGGTTTTACAAATGTAAGAAGACATTCATTATATATCATCTCATTTAATTCCATCCCTTATGAAACATTAGGTCTACCTGAAGTAAACATAAAATGTGTTGGCTAAATATATCAGGAGATATTCCTGTTTAACAGAAGAACAATCTGAGGCTCATAAGATCAACTAGATCACACAGCTCACTGGAAAGGTAGACCCAGGAGTAGAGCAAGTTTATTGACCAAAGTCCTGTCCTATATGCCATTATCCTGATGTTACAGGGTGTCAATATTAGTGTTTATCTGACGTGTTTCCTTAAGTTTCTATGTCTATGCTAAATGGGAAGAGCTCCTCCCCACTGACTTGATAGTTTTCTATAAGCTTGAGTATCACTATAGTTTTACCAATAAAAGTGCAGGCCAGAATTTAAACTAAGTTCTTCTTAAAGAATACCTTATCCCTTCTTGTTAAAAATTTTGGATTCTGTTAGCACATGATCCAAAAATATACTATCCAACAAATTTTAGACTTTGACTTTTTTATGAGTTTTCTCTAATATCTTGATTTATACTCCTTATGCATACATATATCATTTTCTAAGTAGCAAATATTAGTCTTAGCATCAAGAGTACAGAATTCTTAATCATCATAACTTCCCCATCTACTACAACAACATCACCATCATATCCATCACCACTCTCCTGCTCCGCTTCCTTTTGGTTAACATGGTTAACATTCACCAAGCACTTATGTTTACCAGCCACAGTTCTGCTCATTCCTTCACTTACTCTTCATAAGCAATCCTACCAGGTTAGTATCTCCATTTCATTTCATAGTTAAGAAAATTGAACCCTAGACAGATTAATTAATTTTTCTAAAATCAGACAGCAAGCAAATGATTCAATAGGTAAAACTCTACATAGGCCACTTTCCAGCACAGAGGATATATAGCACATTAAAGATCTCAAGATCTCCAGGACAGAGCCTTACAGATCCTCCAACCACATGGTCTCAGAATGCCCTGGGCTTTGCCTTCAGGGAACTTATCTACCAATTCTCATTCTATACTTTTGTGATCATTTGTTTAACATCCTTCAATGAGGACAGGACTGTTTCTTACTTCTGTCCTCCCAGTGCTTAACAGAGTACCTAACGACTGGTAATCTATAAATAGTGCTGGCCCCATTGTCAAAGCAGCTTCACTAAGAATTTCTTTGGTGTTCTTAATTAATATTTTAGCACTCAGTGTAAAACTCTATGGAGCTCATTTGTGGCAGAAGAAAAAAAAGTATTCTGGATCCAGACCTGCTCTCTTTGCCTTAATCTTTGTGCTTAAGCAATAGGATTATTTGGGATGGTGACCCCAAAATAACTTAATTACCACATTGTAGTTACAAATACACTTTTGAAGTGAACTAAGCCATATCTACAGCAGCTCTCTTTTATTTGCATGTTTGGCATGCACTTTTACAGGGCAGAGACACTAACATAGTCAAATATAAATTGTACTTTTCTAAGGGTTAGTCCAAATGTTGGAACTGTTTGTAATGTCAAAAATAAGAAGTTGGCCTTAGTTTTCCCTATTATCTTGAAATTTTTGGATAAGCCATTCCTGTCTGTAGTCCAAAGGCTTAATCAAAAAATAATTTATTTGAAAATTATTTCCATCAAAAGAAATTTTGAATACACGAGAAAAGAAGAGAAAGAAAAACTTGACACAGACAGAAGAATTAACAGGTGTTATGTTAGCCTCATCATTAGCTAGTATTTTAAGAGAAAAAGTATGTTCTCTCTATATATAAATACCCTCTACCACAGTGGTGGAAATTATTACTGAAGCACAAGTTCAAGTGACTACAATGAATAGGAGCCATAGTCAGGATTTGTCTCCAGGTTAGAGTCCAGGTACTTTCCTCAGCACCAGTGGTTCTTAAACTTTGGTGTGTATCATAATTATCTGGAGGGAATTTTTAATCACAAAATGCTAGATGCCATCCTTAGAGTTTCTGATTCAGTATAGGTCTAAGGTGAGACCCAATCATTTGCATTGTCACAAGTTCCCAGATATTGCTGATGTGGCTTATAGAGGAACCACACTTTAAGACCATTGCTCTATGCCATCCACATGTGGAACCCTTTGTAAAATCAAAACACTCACCATGAGCAGTTATTTTGGAATTACAACGAAGAACTCCAAATTTGTGATCAAGCATTTTTATCTATCGACCTTGATTATCTAACAAGACATGACACTGTTGCCCATATACATATATTACCCATATACATTATATATATTACAGACTCATAGATCTAGTTCAATAATAGCTTTGATTTTTATACTTGAGTACCTCACTTAGGTCTGATCATATGTGGGCATCACTCTCACAGATAAACTCATTTGATTTTCACAAACCTATGACATAGGCAAAGTAGGCACAAGCATTTTTTAAAAGGACAACCTTAGACTGAGAACTAATCAGTGACAAGATAAATGATATTCCTAATAAATAACGGGTAATCTGAAATTTTTCTAGTTTTATCTCAAATTCTGGGCTTTTTCCACTACTTAAAAAAAAGATAGATAAAAAAGAGTCTGGCAACACGAAACTCATTATATACTTCACATATTATTGCACAAACTTCTATGTAACGTAAAATAATAGTTCCCCTACCAG
Source organism: Sciurus vulgaris (assembly GCF_902686455.1). Taxonomy (NCBI): domain Eukaryota; kingdom Metazoa; phylum Chordata; class Mammalia; order Rodentia; family Sciuridae; genus Sciurus; species Sciurus vulgaris. Next base: position 81,655,887 of record NC_136472.1, read on the forward strand.
TGGCTCTGTTCTATTTTATTAATTTATTTATTACTTATTTCTTGCTAAAGTATGCAGTACTATAAAGTAATGTTCGCAGTCTGGATTTTTTTAGATATCTAATATTTCACCATTCTCAAGTTCATTTTCCAAAACATATCCTCTATTGGTAGGAACAGATGGTTCAGTTGATTGCTAATAGGACATGAAGATAATTGTTAGTAGGTTAACATTTAAAACATAGTCCATTTGGGAGCCACCCAAATACTGCTACAATAATGACACAGTTATTCATGGCATGTGGGCAAGATATCATGTGGTTATCAGTCATGTCAGAGCACCAAATTTATAACCAACCTCAAGGATTTGTATTAAAAAAACGAATAAAAAGAAGTTTTGGCAATGCTTAAGTTTATAAATATACATTGAGTCCCTGTCTGCCAACCAGTGGCCTAGTCCTACTCATTTTACTTCCATAATATCTGTCACATCTTTTCCTTTCCAAGTGCCACCACCTTCATTTAAGCCTTGATTGACTCCAGTCAAATCTTTTGTGCTAGACTCCCAACTGTTCTCCTTTCCTCCAACCTCTATCTTTCCAATCCCTGTTATACTTTTTATACTTTCATGCCTGATTAATCCCCCTGAAAACAGCAATGATTGTGTACTAGTGGGCTTAAAAATTCTTCAACAACTCCTCTGTTTGCTTATGCATTAAAACACAAATAGCTCAGTTCCAATTCTCAATCCTTCACTTTTACTTTTCCATACACATAATTCTGGTAGCTCTCCTATGCTTCAGCCATAATCATTGACTTGCTGTTCTCCATACATCACATATGATTTCCCATCTCCCTGACTTTCTACATGTTGGCCTTCTGTTGAGAATTCCTTTGATAACTCCAATTCCCATTTCTGCATATCTAACTCCTACCTCTTCTTCAAAGCTCAAGTCCAATGCCAACTCTTCCATTAATATTTCTTTGATTTTCTCACAAAGAAGTACTATGTCTCTTTGGAAATTTTAATTGATATATTTATATATCACAATCTTTATTTTGTTCCACTGTACCTACATTTCTTACACTTGAATACAATCTGAAATTTCAAAATTTTATCCTTACTTTCCTGTGTTCATAAACTTTATTGACCTCCCATTGCTGTGGGAAAAAAAAAAAAAAAAAAAAAAAAGCAAGATCCTTAATGTGGTCTGTAACATTCTGCATGATATGTTCTTTGTATCCTGCTTAGCTGTCACATTCCCTTACCTGCTCTCGTCCACTCTGACCTTTCAATATTTTAGTGGGGCATACCTCTATTTTTTCAGAATCTTCATATATGTTCCTTCTGCCTAACTTCTCCCTATCTGCACCTTTCCTAACCTACTTCATTTCTTTCAGCCTTCAGAGATTAATTCAAATAATGCCTCATTAAAGACCCTTCCCTTATTCCCCAGACTAGCACTCCTATACATTTTCATTGCTGCCTATACCAAAGTCATTCAACTACTATGGAATCTTTATAAGGTCAGGGGTGGTATTTGCCTCTTTTCCTACTGAATCTACATTGCCTAACCCAGTGCCTGGATGTAAAGTTACTGAATAAATATGTTACATAATTTGAATATAAATAAGTAAAACATGACTATATTTAACAATTGAAAGTTTTGTTTTTGTGCTCTCTCTCTCGTCAGGCTGTAAACTCCCTGATTTATTTTTTGGTCCAAACATTTGTTGAATGATAGAATAAATGAAGGAGGGAAGAAAGAAAAGAAGGAAAGAATTAACAATTTAACATTCTGGTAAAATATAAGGTAATAGTTTAAACATTCATATAATTTCCACATCTTCAATCTTTTAGGGTATTTTAATATATCTAGATAAGAAAAATAACCAAATGTTGTCATTCACATGTTATAAATCAATGGTTTATTGCTTATGACCACTGATGTTTACTGAAAGAAACAAAGGAAACAGAAACATTATTTTGAAAAAGGAACAGTGTTGACATATAATGACTATGTTTAAAGGATATGAACATTCCTTTTAGTCCTACATCAATAGAGGGGAGAGAGATGATTTACAGGAAAAGAAAAAGTGAATGACAAGAGTCCTTGGAGAAGCAATTGTTTGAATTACAAAATAAAATCAAATTGCTTATGTATTTTATGTTGGTCAGTTCAGCTCCGTGGTATCAGGACTGGCCTGTAAGCTAAAGTGTCTTTCCATAGGCAGTCCAGAGCATCTTCACCCCTGTTCCCTTCCCTTCATGCCAATGAGTCCCTGGGAGGCCAAGCCCACACAATGACAGGCCCTTCACTTCCTATTATGCTTGCCTGATATGCTCTGTCTGTGACCTTGGGCAAATCACTTCTGTCCTATGTAAAATGAAGGGGACATTACTCTATGATTTTAAGAATTACCTTGCTGTAGGATTTGGTCCATGACTGCTGGTGCTTTTATTTCATCATTGCATATTTAGTGTTTATGTATCCCAGGGAATATTCTAAGTACAGGGATGAAAGGATGAAAGAGAAATCTCAAAAGATAATGTTTGCCCTCAGAGAGCTACATTCTAGTAGAAGGAGAGAGTCAATAAACAAAAGAAGTAAAATGTGTAATAGGATAAGTACGAGAAAGTATTAAGGAGGACAACAACAATAAAAAAGTCAGGAAAGATGTTGGGATGTAATGAGGGTGGCATTGAACAAGCAACCAGGGAGAACCTCACCGAGAGAGTGACATACGAGCAAAGACTTGATTCCTACTCTCTAGAGAGTAGTTCCTCACTCCTGGAAATTGCTTACTGACTTATTCCAGATGCACATTTGTGGGTCTCTTGGGTTTTTTCACTTACATCTAATGGTGCCTGCTCTTTTCCATTGCCATAGCTGTGATTCCTTCTTGTCATCTCCTTCCAGGACCAGAAGCAATAGCCTCCTTAGTGGTCTCACGGTTACTAGCCCCTATTTTTCACTCTTTTTGACTGAGAGTATTATTTTCCTTACAATCTACTCTAGTGCCACTTGCTTTCTGAAAATTCCCCAATTACTTCTCCCCAGGGCTTTCACTGTCAGCACCCTTAACCATTTATTCTCTGACAGTGCCCATACCTGACTGAACTGAGGTCTACACACAAACCTTCCTTCCGCCTGGTCTGCCTTTGGAACAACTGTCTGCCTGACAAAATGCTACCTGCCCTCTGGGCTTTGTTTAGAGAATGTTCCCCTTGGGACCCTTCCTCCCTTCCTCTGGGTGGAACTGGATTCTTACTCCTCATGCTGTTGCACTTTGTGTATACCTCTCTGCATCATGTACCACATTGTACTGTGACCCTGCACTTTCCTGTTTCTTGCTATCCTCCTAGAGAATACTCATTACTCATTGATACTTTTAACCTAGTAAATTCTTAATGAAACTGATGGAAACAGAGAGGAAGTGGGGCGAGGAGAGGGTGAGAAAGGCAAGGAGAGTGCCTGTGGAAAGCAGAAGTAGAGAAATCATTGCTTCCTAAAAGCTAAGGATTAGAAGAGACCTTAAACTAGTAGCACACATTCTAAAATGGGAGGCCTTCTCATTAACCCACCTTCCATTAGTCTAGCTCTGACCTTTTGTTCCTATTCTTTATAACTGGGCTTCCGCAATTCAGACCCCACCTGGTGCCCCAGTTCTGAGAACTCGCCTTCTGTCTTGCTCCTCTCTGCCTGAATCTCTCTTTTGGAGACCTGCCTAATATGTCAAGCTCTCTAAAACTGGAACTCTGTCTTCTCTTGTTCCCGCCCCCACTTCCCATTTCCCCCTTGTTAATCTCTGCCCTGCTCATGAACCCAGGCAGGTGGCCAGGACCCTGCTAATTCCTGACAGACTTCCATGATTCTGACTTTGAGCATGGCATGCTCCTGGGTTCTTTCTTTGCCTTTCACCACCTGCCTGCTGTGGCCACCATCACTCCCATCCCCCAAACCATCTGACCATGTGGATGACCACCTGCTCTCCAAGGCCAGACCCTTCAGATCCCTTCAGTTTCCATTGTTCGCCTGCTCACACAAGTTGCTTCCAGGAAACCTCTGGAACAAGGTCTGTTTCTTTTGTTTGTTTATTGTTTTTACCTTCTACTTCCAGTTCCTGGGCCCATTCAGGTTTGCCTTGAGATGGCAGCACACTGGAATGGAAGCAGAAGGCCTTAGGGATTGCGCTGTTTTTGTCTAGCTCACTTTAACACATCTCTCAGCATTGGGGTGCTGGGGAGCTTTGTTTATCTCACAGTCTAACACTCTCATCCCACAGATGAGGACGCTGAAGCTCAGATTTTCCAAAGCTCTGCAGACAGCCTGTGGCAGAACAGCATCTATGTTCCAGGCTCCTGTGTCAGTCAAGAGCAGTCCTTTCACTAAGCTCCATCACCTCTGCAAGACTGCGCTTCACAAATCAGAGTTCTACAAAATATGGATAACAGCACCACTTGTGGACCCCTTGAAGAAATGAGGGTACTAACCCATAGCCAGCAGCTTTTCAAGCTAAATAGATTCTATTACATTAATCTACCTCCTTCAGGGACACAGACATATATGAAGAAATAAAAGGAGACGTTAGCTTTTATTTATCCTAAATATAAGAATAATTTGGGGCCTGGGGATATAGCTCAGAGTAGAGCACTTGCCTAGCATGTGTAAGGCTCTGGGTTCAAACCCTAGCACCACAAACAAATAAAAACACTAATGATTTTGAACTTCTCTTCAGCTTTCAAATAAGCCATGATCTAGGGATTCAGTGCGATGGACCAATTAAGAGATGAAAAATAGCATAAAGCAGTTATTTATGAATAAAACAATGGGGCAGAACTGCTATTACAAAGTAGATAATCCTAAAACCAATATCTTTAAAATGATTTAATTTGTGGCCTAGAAGAAGAAATAGGGCATTTGCCCAGCTTTTTGTCTAATGAAATGACAACTGGCAGATATTACTTAAAACACTAGTCAGCCCACATGGGGATTCAAGGATGTATTCAACAAGGTCTTCACCCTGATTTAGGTGGGGGAGATGGCTGTTCATGCAAATTGTAATAATTTTGAGTCACACAATAACTGGTAATATAAACAACACTGCAATGGAAACGCTGCAGAAGGAGTGAGTTCTTCCTGTCATGTTGGACTTGGAAGAGTGTCACGGAAGTGAGGGTGTGTGGAATCTAAGAGGCAGCCCTGACCTGATGTGCCAGGCTAAAAACCTGAGAATGATTCTGGATGCCACTTCTCTTTCACCTCCTAAATCCAGGCACTCAGCAAGTCTAACAACTTTAACACCCAAAATATCTTTCAAAACCAGCTTTTTCTGGTGCTGTTGCCTTAGATCAGGGCCTAACATCCACATAGAATTCTACAGTAAGACTGTGACCCACCTTGCATCTACACACTCACCTTCCTTAACTCATCCTCCACACTGCTGACAGAATGATCTTGCTGCCAATCTGATCACGTCACTCTGGAATTTAAAATCCTCCAATGACTCACCATTTACCAAAGCCTTCCATAATCTGGCCCCTGTTTACTGCTTAAGACTCACCCCCTGCTATTCCAATGCACATTATGTTCCAGCAATATTGATTTCCCTGCATTTTCCCCCAAAGCCGGTCTTTCTTATATTACCATGATTCTGCTCAGGCTGCCTTTCTATTTTGCTCTGCAAACCACAGTACTAACCAGGGTACATGATTAACAGACTAGCCATTCAGCCATCAGGAGGAATCACATTCACTGCAGAACACAGAAGGATCCTTTATGCCAGTGGTTTTCTCTCCTCCACAGAATCTCCCTAGCAACACCACTCCATCCTAATTAATTTCAAGAGTTGGATTCCAAACTCTCGTGGTTCTTTGGTTGAAACCTTTTTATCAAATAAGGGTGGTATTGTTGGCAGGGAATTCGTGACGGCCAGTTATATGGAAATGAACAGGATGATAAACAGAAGAACACAGACGATTCTTAAGTACATACAGCATGTTGTGTGCATTACATATTCTCCTTCCTACATGTACCCTGTTTAATCTCTAGAAGAATTTATGAATCTTTGTTCCATTTTCAAGATAAGGACAAAAAGATTTATGCGAATGGATTATTTCTCCAACACTGCTCTGTGAGGAGGGAGTGAAGGATGCGTACCCCTGTCTCCTCTCTTTCTACCCTCTTCTCAGGGCCAGCACTTTAACCCTATCCCCACTTCACTTCCTGAATCATTTCAGATCAACACACTGAATTTAGTTTTAATGCAAATCTATATATTTTTTTTTTCTGATTCTTTGAAAATGGTCCTTTTGCACTCTGTATATGTGACACAATTCCTCCCTCTCCTCACCAGACAGGCAAAGTCCAAACAGGCAAAGACAGGGCACAAACCATACGGGCAGCTTCCAGTCCCTCCTTTCTTAACATCAAGACTATGAATGTGACTTTACAGAACTCATAATGACTGGGCGCTTATTCAATGTAAGACAATCCTTTTAAAGAAATGGATAAACAGGACCAAAATCACACAGGACATGAGCAATGAAGCTAGAACTGGTATGTCACAGGTAAGGACAGTTCCTTTACTGAGCCCTGAGAGCTGAGCAGGGTTACATGTTGTATCCAGTAATTCTCCCAACAAGCCTGTGGAGTAGGTATTGTTATCTCTATTTCACCATGAATAAAATGAGGCTCAGAGGGGTTAAGTGTGTCAACTCAAGTCACACAGCTATTTAGGGAAGGCAGATCAAGGACTAAAACTCAAATCTTAGAACACAAAGCTGGTGGCTTCACCTCCCATTTCCCATGATCATCTCAATTTCCATTTTCAAATATCCATAGGTCAAAGGAGAGTTCGTACTACAGTAGTCACCAGTCAATTTAGACGGCTCCTTTGGCAGCTCACTCCAAACAAGATTCAAAACAATGATCAATGACTCTATTATATGAACAAGGAGCTTTTTAAACACATAACCTTTGAATATTTTTTCTTTTAAGAGCTTATGCTTATCGTGTTAGTGTGCTCAGAATTTTGCTGCCTGTCTTTATACTTATCTTTGTCATTTTCCTGTGCTTTTGTGCTTTAAAAAGTGAATACTTATTTCTAAAGGTGAAATCAAATACGAACCATATATTCTTGTTCTATATAGCTATAAAAGCCAGAGTTCTATAGTGAAAAGGCAGAAAACAGGGCTTTGTAGTAACGAAAGGTAGAATCTCATCATGTAAAAAAAAATAAAACATTGGCAGACCTCTGCATATGGAAACAACCCTGCTAAAGACTATAGCATTTCACTTCTATTATTTGGATGACTCCAAGGGCAAAAATAAAAATATGAAATTCTGATTCTAAAAATCCTTGACAAAATATGCACCTAGAAATTAATATTTATCACATTTTAGTGTTCCTGACACAACAGCTCTCACATGCTGATGTTTATGAATACAGATTTGCAGGCTCTGTGGTCATACATTATCTTTTCAGAAAATAACAAGGTAGGCAGATGCTTTCCTGCTTGTGATCACTAAAGCTAGGACTCTACCAAGGATAGACAGTAACATTTAATGGCAGGTAAAATTGAAATCAATGGACCACATACCTCTTAGTTGTACACTGATTCAATTAATTATAATGAGAAAATAGACAATGACTCTCTTACCAGTTATAACAATTTAGAAGACATCTGTGATATGTCTTTTGTTTTATTCACTCATAGAATAGTGTGGAAGAAATAAAGAAGAGGTAGATACATGGTGGGTTAGGGTTCAATAGTTTGTTTAACAGAATGAAATGTGATTTTATTTGGTGAGAGGTGCAGAGAGCATACAAGCATGTACAATGGCCCTGGAAAAAAATGCCTGCATTATCATGTTATCACAGCATACAGAGTCACATGTTAATTATCATTACTATGCCACAAGTGCTGCTTATTGTTTCCTTTGCTTAAGCTTATAAATCTCAGAAAATAAAGTATTTATAGGCTTTATTTATTCCTACATATTTTGGACATTTTTTTTTTACCTGTTATTCTTTTGTTCAACCTACCCTGATTATACCAGATATTATGAACTTGAACTTAAGATCTAGTAAGACAGACAAGTGCAAATTTCATAGCATTGCCATAAAGATTAGTCGTAAGTGCCCATAATGGAGGAGTGTGTGAATTCATGCTCCTGCCTCTGCAATCCCTAAGGCCTAAGACAGGGGTTCAACTAAAATCTGTCTCACTATGAGCAGTAATTATATTGATGGTGGTGATGATGATGATGATGATGATGATATCAGCATTAACTGAAAAACTGCATAATTAGATAAATATTAATTTACTCAGAACAACCTAGAGCAGTTATTAAGAACATTCCCTACTTTTAGATGAAGCAACCTAGACTTGGTGAGGTTAAGAGTCTTGTCCAAGGTCACGCAACTACTAAGTGACAGAGTTAGGATGCAAAAAGATAAGTCCCAGTCAAAAGAAACCTACAGCAAACAGTATTTTAAACTCTTCTGGGTCCTCAGTGGGGGAGATAAGCACCAGCCAGCTTCCTGCACTGACTGTTCCAAGTCTGCCCTGTGCCAACCTAAATACCTGCATTGAGAAAGTCTATGAATTCAAGCTTTGATTCTCCCTCATTCTCTTACATTCCAGTTTTCAGAACAGAGCTGTAGCTTGGTTCAGTCTAGTAGCATTTGCTTTAAGGATCAGAGTCCATAGCCTAACATCTGGGATCTACTGGAAACTTCCAAGGTAACAACTTCCTGGCACTCATACTACCTCATACTACTCTAAGATCCCTTCAGTTGTCCTCTGAAAACCCAACGGAAATCCCTGGTTTCCTCATGGTAGCAGTGATACCTAATATTATTTGAATCACCGTGTGCTTCTCAGCATGTATGTTTCTTCCAGGTAGAGCCTCTTTGAAGATCAGTAATATTTCTTCAGATATCCACTCACTGACACTGAATCTTGATGAAGGAATGACCTAGTCAGGTTCACAAGCTCAGAAGCCACTGTCTCATTGATTGGGTCAGCTTCCTGACAAGGGATCCTTCAGGCCTGAACCCATTACTCCATGCAGGGCCCACCAGGAACTGGTCTAATTCTTTAACCCTCCTTGTTTGAATGTCCCATGAGGAGAAAAGATCATGTATGCACGTGAATCTATACATATGAGATAAGGATGGCAGAGAGCACAAAAAAGCAGTGGAACAACTGAAAGGTGATACTTGTGATAGTTGACTTGAGGATTAAAGAATAATCAAGAACTTCCCAGGAAAAGAGGGGGCATAAGCAAAAAAAAAAAAAAAAAAAAAAATGGTTTTAAGATTAGATGGTATGTTTGAAGAATGTCAAGAGATCCAGGGATGTTAAAAATACAGAAGCAGAGCAGTTTTGTGGTAGCATAAGGATAGACACCAAAGACATCCAGAAATGCATTCCCACAATATGCTCACCCTCAAGATACATGAAACAGTTGTGGAAAAAGGAATGAAATAGATGTAGTTAAGTCCAACCTACCTGTTCCCAGACTGCCTGTATTCTGAGGTGCCTCCACGCTTAGTAAACTCCCTGCAGGGTTCACTCGCAGGTTCTCAGAACACACTCAATCAATTCCTGCTGACATCAGCTATCAAATGGGGCATTGCTTGAGAATAAGGAATGTGATTATCCCTGATGAGGGCAACTCAGTGAACCTCTTCTCCACATATATCCATCCTTCTCCCTGACAGATATGGTAATGCAAAGGTTTTTTTTCTTTATTATAATCATCAACTCAGACATTTTGACTCCTTCAGGGCGAAAGTAGCTGAGAGTATGTTGGAAACTCTCAATTTCATTCAACAGTATAGAACATCTATTATGTGCCAAGTCCTCTTTATCTGGTATCAACACTACCTTCAAAGGCAAACCCTAAATAGTTCTAAAAAAAACCCCATCTCTTATACATGCATAAAACAATTACATGCAATTCCTTTTGTGTTCTTCAATTTTTTACTTTTTTTTCAATCTTTAAGACAGATCATCTGTAATGTACATAACAAATCACTTAACTGCTCTGTGCCTTGTTTGCCTCATATGTAATACAACAGTAGCAATATTTACCTCACAAGACTAATGTGAAGATTAAAAAAGTGAGTAGATCAAAATTGGTTAGCAGAGAACATGGCAAAAGTTTACTGTTATTTTATTGCAATCAACATCATTAATAACACTTTCAGTACAGCCTGCCTGTATGAATTGGGATGAACTACTTGCTTTTTATAGATGACCTGATGTACAGGCTAGGTGAATCTGAAATTACTATTTTTATCTTTGCTGCCCAGTCATTAAAAAAAATGACTTATTTTCTATTTTGTCAATTATATGGTTTCAATCCATGAATTCTCTGTGGTACACACTTGGACCAACTTATCAATATCTGTAGTGAAAGCCAGTCCAGCTGATTATTTTTAAATGGATCAGCATTATATCTGGGCTAAACTTTTTCTCCTTAGATTTTATCTGAATAGCTTAGAAGGGTATCCTCTGATTACTCTGCTTAAAGCACATATCCAAATGCAGTACATAATCAAGACTGACCTATGTAATGACAGTTGAAGAAAATGAGACAGGAATAAAAACAGTCCTAATAACATAAGACTATTTATAAACAATCTCCCCAGTTCAGGATGCTGCTACAAAATAGCTTCTTGCTACTTCCAAGTTTTAATGCCTTGATTAATTATGGAGTGATGTTTAATTATGTATTTTGTTATGCATAACAAATATAAATTACATACCTGATTGTTCATAATTGTATTAAAAATATGTATCATTTATCCTTGAAAGTGAAAGGCCTTTTTCAGGATGGATAGAGCTGTTTGGGGAACAGAGTATGGATGGAATTAATGGTCCCCACATTAATCATTTATTTTATGAAAATGTGAAGGTCATTCTGCACTTTAAGATGCTGCCTGAATTCCTTTTGCAAGGTCTAGCACTTGAATTTCAATATGCAAAGCAGAGGATTATACAATGTGCTCTACAATCCCCCTAAAGGCATACAGCATTTATTTAATAAAGATGTTATTTTAAGAAGCTTTACTGGGGTATTGTCACGTACCAGAACTTGTCTTGGAAAGGTGATTTTTATTAGTAAGGACAGATGACCTGTCTCTTTGTGTAGAACTGTAGATGTCACTGCATGTGCCTATGAATTTTCTCAGAGTCAAAGGCTGATAAGAATCACTTTGTGAAATCTATAGATGACATTTATTGAGCACCTCCTTGGGAACAGTGCATTAAAAATACATTATTATATAGTATATATTATTTTGAAGACACTATATAAGCATTTATATTATAAAATCTTCATATTATTTTCTTCCATCTGAGAGGTGTAAGCCACAGGAAAGAGTTGTGCTAAAGACCATACAGCTGGGTTAAACAACCAAAGAACTCAGACATCAAGCTCTGTCATTACTGATGCATGCATACTATCACAGGGCTGAGAATTAGAATCCATAATTCTAAGGTGGGGATTTGGCACAGGTGTGCCCCAGCAAGGCACTGGGGCAAATTCCTCAGTCTTAGGCTTGACTTACTCTTGCTAGTCAAGATGGTAAACAGGGGGCAAAACACTTGGAGCAGAAAGAAGTGTGCTTTGTTACAACCCCATTAGCTGTGCAGCCATTTCTGGGTTATTTTCTTACTCCAAAACTCACTTTCCCATCCACAAAGCCACGACAATTATACCTACATCACACAAGTGCTGAGAAAGTCAAATGAGTTATTTCCATGTTAAATGTTTTGCTCAGGACACAGAACATCACGAGTTTTTTCTCTATCTTCTCTAATAATTTTAATTACTACGCTAGGGTTTCTACAAACTAATCATTTGCCCCCTTCCAGTTCTTTTCCATTTCACTTTGAATCTCAAATACTGAATGTGTAGAACATAAAACATCAAAAGGTTAACACAATCCCCTTTTCCATTTTATGCCCCAGCCTTGACACCAATATCCCTTCTTTTATGCTCCTATTTCTAGCTTCTTTTGTGCTATTTTTGTCTATCCAGATACATGTCAAAAATAAAACCCACAACCATTACTCCTGGGTAGCTTAACAAGAGACAAAGAGAAAGGGAAACCAACATTCAATGCTTCTTAAGAAAAATATTCTACAACCAAGAAGAAATTAAATCTCACATTTTCTGTCCAAGCAAATCAGTGCTTCAGTAGATGTGTGTTATGGGATGTCTAAGGACATGCAGCAGAACTTTTTTTTTTCCTTGCTTCCTTCTTTCCTTCCTATATAAGAAAGAGAATGAAACTGTCTCATTTTAGTAAAGGCATTTGAAACGGCACAACCAACTCCAAAGAGCATGAATCAGAGTGAAAATTCACTAATTCAGACTAACTGGGACCTAGAGTGATGACCTGCATTACTCACAACTCTGACTTAAAAAGCATTTTTTATTAAATAGGCAATAATTTCCAAGAGTTAAGAACCTACAGTTTGTGGGAAGACATTCTGGGATTTGAGATCCTGATCTGCCACTTATTATCTGCACAATCTTAGTAAAGATGTCATTTAAACTCCTGAGTCCCAAGTTTCCACATACATGAAATAAATAGTTCTAAAGCACACACTTTTGCTGAGGATTAAATGAGATTATATAAAGGAATTTCTTAATGCCAGGGCTTGGCTCAGGCTGTGTGTTTAATAAAAGGTTGCTGCTATTATTACTAACATTATCATTATTATCAATATTATTTTCATCTTCTTTATAATACTGGGCATAAGCAGAAATAGCTGAAAGAAACTAATAAAACAGTGCCAAATATTGAATCATGTGTTTTCTTGGTGAATGGAAAAGAATAGCTTGTAATAACCTGGTAATTATTGAACTATGAATTTGGACTCAACCTAACACTGAGTAGCCACACAAAAGTCTATTGAACATTTGAGAAAACAGACACAGAAAAGTGGTTTCCAAGATTAGAGAGGAGGTACCCAGTGAGAACCTAAACACAATGGTGCAGTGTCCAGCACACTGTAAGGGCTCTGTGATGAGTTACTGAATGAATGGGTGGAAGAGGACATGATGTGGTTTAGAGGAAACACTGAATTAACACTTTCTGATTGTGAATACTTTGGATTCCTTCATTCACATTTACTATATGGTTTTAGAGGGTGTTTTAAATGAAATTCAGTTTTCCTACCTATAAAATAGGGTTAATGATATCTGCCCAACGGAATTAATGTGCTGATGAAATGAGACAACACATAGTATCTATTATTGTGCCTGGTACATAGTATAGTAAGTGCTCAGTGTAACTAGTGACTGGATCATGCTAATTTCCTTCCCATTTTCCCTTTACTAAAGTCTAGCTCTTCCCCAAACTATAGCAGCCTTCTCTGTGCTGTACATAGTCTACCACAGCACCCCCACAAAAAACAAACAAACGAACAAACCAGTCATTTATCAGCCTGTCAGGTCATTTGGAGAATCCAGGCTCTACATTACCTCCTCAGAGTCTAAAGTCATTCACTAGATGTCACCAATGCACACCTGAGCCTGCCCATGCCCATCCTCTCTGCCCACCTTGACTCTTGAGGTCGTCTTTAGGGTGTAGTCTCACAGTCTCTCTTCACCTCTTCATTTCTCCCCCTTTCCTACCTTCTTAAAGACAATGCCGAACTCCATTAAGACATGACGTGCCCCCACTTAGATGCAAATGCATTCTTTTCCAGGCTTTTAAACACCATTAAAACCCCATTTCTGGGGCTCGGGAGATAGTTCATCGGTAGAGTGCTTGCCTTGTAAGCACAAGGCCCTGGGTTCAATCCCCAGCACCCCCCAAAAAAAACCCATTTTCTCCAGGAAGTCTTCCTAGATGAAATGCATACAACTGAATCTCTTGCTTACTCATATCACCTGGGGACAGACTTCCACTTCTCTTTACCCTTTCCCCAATTATACACTTAGGGTATCACTCAACCCCAATTTATACCCTTGGTTTACATACAATATAAATTTTCCATTGTCCATTAATGTGCTGAGTTAAAAGCCAAACTCTATGTCCAAGTCTCTTGTAATCTATCGTAAGACAATACAAATGTGTTCTTTGACCCCAAGTCTTAGAGTTTAGTGACTGGTTTGGGTTCCAAAAGCACTGTATATACAGTCTGTGCTACAGCATGGCCATATGGTAGTACAATTCCTTATTTACGTGTTGGGTTCTTATACAGCTTTGATCTGCAGGAGCTCTCCATACACCCTACCATACAGTAAAGTTCACAAGATCCTGAATAAAATGCTCTTTTCTGGTTTGGTTCTAGAGCATATAAGGGCTTAAAATTCTTTTAACTGAACTAACAATGGAAAGGAGGAGAAAGAAAAAAAAAAACAGGAGCGCAGGTTCAATATAGCTGGGTGCTATATTAAGAGCTTTACATACACCCTTTAATTTAGTCCTTATAACAATATCATGAAGGAAGAATCATTATTTTTAGACATGAGACAAATGAGGTACAGCAACAAAAAGTAACTTGCTCAAAAATAAACAATAATTGAGTTTGAATTTGAAACCCTGATGGAATCTATGCTTTTAATCCTTATTACACTTATTTTCTTTGTTTTTGAACTAGTTATATCATATTTGCGTTTTTTTCCTGAAATTAGGGCCTGACTACTACAGAGTGCAAGGCTGTCCCCAAAGTGGCCCAACTGTTTGCTTCCAGACACACATCCTAGTATCCTCTTTACACTTGATTCTCCGACTAGAATAACTAGACACTAACCCTAAAATGTTCTCTCTTTGCCTTCTGTATGTTCTCATCTTGAATACTGTCCTACTCTGTCCTGCCTATCTAAATCCTATTTGTTCTTTAGGACTAATTCATTTTTGACATTTTCTGTGGAGAGTTCTCTATTTTCAGGCTATAATAATGTGTTCCTTCTTGGTGTATGCAAAACTCTTGGTTTTACTTGGCCATACAAACTGCTTTGTGGTTGAGTATTAACTTGCCTGCCTCTTACATTCAAATGTAAATTCCTCAAGGGCAAAGGTTCTACCTTATCTGTCCTGGTATACTCAAAGCTTTACATATTTCTTGATAAACAGTTACTCAAATTTTTGTAAATGGATGATAGAGAAGAGGGAGAGGGGAGGAAGAAAGAGAAAGAGAAAATATGTGTGTGCGTGAGTGTGTGTGTGTGTGTGTGTGTGTGTGTGTGTGTGTGTGTGTAGGGGAGCAGAGAGAGGATAGGAAGAGGAGGGGCAGGAAGACAGAAGCAAAGAAAGAGAGATATTACTTAATTTGGTGGCTCATGTAAAGTCCCTGGTGCTTAATTAACTCAAACCTGTCCCACTTTGAAATTAAAATGCATTCAAAGTTCTATACGTGCTTTGAAAACACTCTTTGTATTCAATATCTGCTCAATATCTATCTCTATACCTGGGAGAAATTACAGTAATGAATATAATAGTATTTTATCATTGTAAACATTTATGAGCTGCAATATTAGGCAATCACACCAAGTGCTTACAAAAGTGTATTATATTTATTCTGGACATCATTTAGAGCATCCTGAACATACTGACTCATATACAAAACAACTCTCAAAAGCCCTTTCATTAGAAGCACAATATTTGAAAGATGCAAACAATTTTATAATATCTTTGCCACTTCTGGGGACACACGGACACACAGAAGAGAAAAGAAGAAAAATCTTCCAAATTACCTAATAATTTTTCTCTTCACAATCCTGCCAAACACCCCCCACCCGACACTAGTGCAGGCCTTCTGGGCAGGCTCAGTGCCCCTTTAGTGAAAGCACTGTTTCAAATGTGAGGTAATCCCATTACACTCATTGCAATTTCAGACCTATGTCCTGAACCTCCTGCCGACATAAGGCTACCTCATCTCCTTCCTAATTAAGAGCACAAAATTCTTCTCAAACCACCTTCATTATCATACACAGTGTGCTAGGCTCTATCAGGTAATACCCTCACATCCTGGAAGAAACAACTGCCTCTTTTAAATCTGAGGTAACCACCCCAGAGTTAATTATCTCAATTAAAACCTTTGTCCTACTCTCAGCAGATGAAGACCATTCCACTGGAACAACAATGTGGCCAGGAGAAAAAGAAACCTTAGTTACAAGGAAAAGTAATTAGAGAGAGCATGTTCCTCTTTCAAACACACATGCAGGAATTGTGCAAAAACAGGACAAAAATCTTGTTCAGCCAAAAGAAAGGGATCATGTAACCTTTCTTATTACAATATATGTTTACTTTACAACAGATCAAAACAAAGAAACAACTAAAAAGTAGTGAGATTTGTTTCCCTTTGACCGTAACAGCTGAAAGAACAGGGAATGTGCAGAATTCTTTTGTAGCAAAACCTCCTGTTAGAAACCAGTCTCCTCAGATAACCAGCCCTGTGACTGGGCCAGTCTCTTTCCTCTCTGAATTGAATTTCAAACAACAAGGAAATCCAAATGAGAAAACTAAAGCTGTTTCTGCACTAACAACGTTTACTGGGAGCCATAGTCACCTTTGCCTGTTCTGTCTCAAGCAGCAAGTGCACTTTAATGCCCTCCAGTATTATGGAATGCCCCAAGGCATGGAAATATCCTAGCAAAATTTCAGGAGGGAAAAATGTATTACTGGGGTGCTTCTAATCAATGAGGCCCTACGCTAGGATTCCATTCAGCCCTTCTATTTTACTGACTCAGTACAGATGGTGGCTAGACCTGCAATAGACCAAATGATTGTGTCCTCCCAAATTCATATGTTAAAATCTAATCCCCAATGCAAAGGTCTTGGGAGGTGGAACCCTTGACAGGTGATAAGGTCCTACCAGTGGAGCTCTCATGAGCAGGTTTGTGCCCTTATAATGAGAGGGTTATAGTGGGAAGACAGCTGCCTGCGACCAGACACAACACAGATACTGAAATCCACTGGCACTTTGATCCTAGACTTGACAGCTTCTAGTATTATGAGAAGTAAATATTTGTACCCAATTTATGGTACTTTGTCATAGCAGCCTAAACTATGTATGGCAGCACTTACCATCTTACCATTTTTTTTTGGTCAGTGGTTCTTAAAATAGGGATCAGCAGCGGCACCTGGAAACTTCTTTAGAAATGCAAATTCTTATTCCCCATTCCATATCAACAGAATCCCAAAGAAACACTGTGGGTGGAGCTCAGCTGCTGTGTTTTCCTCTGATTTTGATGCACACTAAAGTTTGAGAATACTGCAAAAGTCTCCTGAGGTGACCTCTGGCCTCTGCTCTTGCTCATCTTTAATACACTCTGCACACTAACATCACATAAGTTTTTCTAAAATCTGAGTATGATCCTCTCTCATGGTGACATTGGTGTTCCATCCTACATCAGATAAAATCCAAAGCACTTAGATGACAAGTCAAGCCTTTCACCATCTGACCTCAGCTGACTTTTCTAAAGTCATTTCTTACTATTTCCTCCTGTACCTGTTCTGCTGGGGCCATGATGAACCTTCTGCTGCTCCACAAAAGGCCCAGTTCTTTAAGGAATCTGTGCTTCCCTCAAACTGTTTCCTCTGTTCAGAATGACCCCCTCTAACACCTCTGCTTATCCTGTCAGACTCCTCCTGGGCGGGCATTATCTCTTTGAAAATTCTTCCTGCTCCCCTTCTTCCTTTGCACCTCCTTTATGCCTCCAAATCCTATGGAATCTACAGTTCCTCCATTATTGAACAACTCTGATGATTGGACGTCACACTGCATTGTTGTTTACTTACATCCCTCTCTTCCTTACTAGCCTGAGCATTTCAACGTTAGGAAGGGCACTTGGATGAATTATATCTGTGCTTCTTTGAGCATACATTAGGCATAGATGGGGAATTTTAGTCACTGTTTCTTTGAGTGAATAAATAAATGCATTGACTTTTGAGCACCTATTATCTATAGCACTGCTATGCTGATGACTTACTTCTGTTATGCCTGTTTTACATATGAAAAGAAAAACAAAACTGAGCCTCAGAAAAGCCAAGTAACTTTTGTAGGTAGTAAAAGGAAAAGCTGATTCAAGTGCAGGAATTTCAGACTCCAACGCTGATGCTTCCTCAATTAAATCACAGTATTTTCCCAAACAAACTAAAGTTGGGTTTCAAAATACAACCACATCTTCTTTGACATGTCTTCACACTTTTCTTACATGTAGTTTCCATTTTATGAAATAAAATAAAGCCCTAGGTTATGATTGAGATAAAGTCATGAAGCTAAATATTGAATATATATACAGCCAAATAGTTCTATGCCTCAATTTCATCTGGGAAAAGACTTGGCTTTACATTACCTAAAATAATTGGTTATTATTATTATTATTTGACATTAGCATAATTGTTTCCAGCCATAGTAATTCTTATTAACAGGCTCTTTGTGTTGGATTATCTTGTTTCAAAGACCTATTTCAGTTCTGGACACATTGATAATGCTATTTAAAATTTATTTGACTCTTTGCTATAGTAATGGTGTCAATTCCTATTAGAAATGTTTTAACTGAATAAGAGTATGACGTTGGCCAAAAAGTGACTTCTCAATGAATATTTAATTCCTGTCTAGATTTGCCATTCAAAATTCCTAAAGATGACAGTTGGAAACTGGCTTTTTCTCTTTATAAATAGATACACACATTCTACTTTCCCAATTTTATCCTTGGTTGCTGGAGCTAAGACCATCACATCAGTTATTATCACTGTCAAAGTTGTTTTACTTTAGATCCTGAATTAATAAATGCTAAGGAAGAGTTTAATTAGCTGAAACCTAAACTGTCATAATTAATTTACTAGTTACATTACAATACCTTGTAAAACATTTATGTTTCAGTAAATGGAGTACCCACTTTCCAACGATCACATGGCATAGCTAATTTACTACACAACTAAATATTTAATTACTGATCAGTACAGTTAAAGGTAGTCAGTGGAAATTAAATTGCACTACTTGCAACAAAATGCTTACTCATTACTTCCAATGTTATAAAATCATATCAAAGAAATAATGGAAGTTCAAGCATTTGTAAAAATTTCTGGAACATTCAGAGAATAGTTGTAACAGGTAAATGGAACTATGGTAAATTAATCAGTACATCTTACAGAAAGGTCAAATGGGAAAAGTCTGAAAGTTTACATTAAGACTAATCTTCAGATGGGTAGAGTTTCTGTTTGGAATTTTGAAAACTCTAGACACTGTGGTGCTGGTTGCATAATATTGCAAATGTACTGAATGCCACAAAATATATACATTTTGTCATAATAATAAAGACTATATTCAGGTTTGATAACTAAATTGTTCTTTTCTCACTTCAGACAATGTGGCCATTTCCTGCCTTGCATTTGTGTACTATAATAGATGAGTTACGAAGTAAACTCCCAACCAACCCACTTTATCTTCTCAATGTCTGGGATGGTATATTTCATAAATATTAGCTATTTACTCAACTGAAAATGGAAATGCTTAAAATCCCACAACATATTGCATTCACAGGCTGTGCTGTGATTGCTTATTTACTGTATTCCTTATTCACTACTGAATGCATTCCTTGAGTTCTGAATAGACCACAATCAGCATCACCCCTCAGCTTCATAGCATTATAAGGTGCCTATTATTAAATAAATTTATTTATTATTGAGATTATTTCTTCAAATTACTTGAAAATTCATCTCCAACTTCTTTAAAAATTAGTTATTTTTCAGAAAGATAGGCTATTTTGTAAATAAATGATAAATTTTATAAATTATAAATTGATATGATATGGAAAAAGAGGCAATCAACATTCAAGAATATGGAATGTTAGTCAAAATGCAAAAAGTGAGCTATATTCTGCTATTTTTCAATATTCTCTCATCCATTGACTGGTATCTAAAAGCAAAGAAGCGCACAGAAGTATCTGTGACAGATAGTGATGATGGATATCAATTCCTTTCCAAAAGCAGAACTGGTATTTTAGGGAGACAGAAGTTCATTATACTAATTAGAGACCTTTGCTCGACCTCCTCAGAGATGTTCTTATGCATAGATATCAAAGCAGATACTCTTGGTTAGATGATTTTCAAGCTAATGACTCAACAACCAAATGTCAGTAATCCTAGCATCTCTGGGGAGATCAACTGCTTAAATCAGAGTCCTCTTTCAAAAACACTGCTCAGTGAAACTGAGTGTTCCTGCACCAGGGCCAGCCATGCTGATGCTATTGGAGCACATGATTATGAACTTGTTTTAATTAGTCCTAATATAAGTCAAAATCAGAGTCAGAGTATGAGAGAGAAGAGCTGGCTAATTCAGAAATTCTACAGAACTTCACCAGAAAATCTCTTTTCTTAAAATGGTCTGATTATATTGATTTCTAAGTATTTGGATAACTCCCATTATGTCACAAATATATACTCTTCAATCTCCATGACAAACCTATAAGACAGGTACCATTAGTCTCATTTTAAAATGAGAAAATTGAAAGACAAAGTTTAAATAATTTGCTCACAGTTCGAAAGTCGGTGGTGCTGGAGTATGAATCCAGGAAATCTGGATCCAGAAACCATGTTCTTAAATACCCCATTCATCTACCTCAATATGTTAACAGAAGTATTAAGAATAAGAAGAGTTTCTTTAAGAAGTTTTTCCTAGAAGGACACTAGAGATGTCCCCATGTACTACCTAAGAACATGATCAGATCAGGTCTATCTTATTCTAATGTTGGAAAATAGAGCTTTGTGAGTTCTCCATATGCCAGGTAGTTTGTAATCAGGCATGATCCCACAGCTTAAGAATGCAAAAAAAGATTCAGCAAAAAAAGCACAGGATGTCTGGGGCAAGGCAGAGGAAATAAGTGGGAAGATTGGCATGTTACTTACTAAGCTTACTAAACTTACTAAGAGTTTGCTTTAACTGTGTATTTTTTCCCACTCTATACCCATACTTCTAATTTTTGCATCTGTTATAAATCCCAGCACAGTATCATTAGTAGAAATGTACAAGTAAGTCTTTGTTCAATATCAAGGGACTAATGAGTATCTGTTGAATGTTAATTGACTTAAAAGGCCACAGATAATTCATTTACTTGAATTCTATTTTCCTGGGGTCAACCTGGAACCATGGAAAAAAGATATGCCTTTAACACTGTTCAGGACAATCATAGGTGAATTGTATGAAACTGAGAATACAAAAAGCATGAATTAATCTGAAACATATTTAAATTTGATTTCTAAAAGGCATAGTGTAGTTCATGTCCACCAACAAGTACACCTCATCAGTTACATGTTTTTCCTACTTTTCTCAAAACACTCACTGGTAAAATGACTGACATGAAAAGAAATTCTTATTTGTGTATCACACAAGCCATTTTCATAAAGCTCCTGTAAATTTTAGAGATATGCAAAGAACAAAACCTAACTTTAATAAAATAATGGATCATATTTGAATTAAACATGATATTCAAAATGTTACACTTGGGGAGTTAACAAGATGTTATATGCTGAGAGAGCAAGAGGTAAATATCCTATAACATCCATGCCCTTTATAAATTAAATTTGAGGGCATATTAAAAATGGTTATAACAATGAAATGGATTACTTATCAAATGAAAACATAAAGGAGAAACAGATTAGTGAGGATATTTGCCTCTAAAAATCTCAAAACTGTGCAACCTAGAGCAGAGGTAATAAAGATGATTATTTCTAAGAAATAGATCCAAAGTAGCTCCATTCAATTCACAGCAGGAACATCCAAAGTAGCAATTAATGCAACCACTGGTGTGGAATTGTTTTCTAAATGCCATCCTGTTGTATGTTCCTCTTCTTCTTCTTCTTTTTAAATAGAAGCAGGGTACTGAAGTCATGGTGAAATCATATCACTTATTACTGAAAGTATTAGCACTTATTATCAATATCACCACCCAAAAACATATATATGAAATGAAATGAAAGAGACCTAGCAGCCATCGCTTATCAAAGACTACAAGGGTAGTGCCTGAAACTCCCTGAGATTTGATCATGGGAAAAGGAAGTTTTCTATCTCAGTGGCACATGGAGCCAGAGAGGCTGAGGAATGGGATTTGGAAATATATGAGTTCTCATCCCCCAAACTTGACCACAAATATTGGGAGATACTGGCCAAGAGAAAGTTCCCAAACCTCATATTCCCTGGAAACACAACTTAATCCATTTAGAAGATGTAGGAAGTAAAATAGCACCACAGAAAAAATGTGGACACAGGCCTAGATTGCCAGGGTCCACATGCTAGCTTTAGAACATGCAACACATGTGTCTTTGGGCACATCAAGTGACCTTTCTATGCCTCACCATCAATTATAGATACATATGTCATTGTGAGGACTGACTGAATTAGATGTAAAATTAGATGTAAAATCTTAGAATAGCAAGTAGCCCCTAGTAAGGATTCTGTAAGCATTCTTTGGTGTTACTGTTATCATCTATGAAAAAAAGATCTCTTTCTAGTTCTGAAATTCAATGTAACATTACATGGAATTCTTTTCTCTTTATTCCAAGACTTGAAACAAAGTTACAAATGTGATGGTATGCATTTACCAGCTGGGAGATGAGATTCTTGAGTCACTCAGCATGCATCAATTTCCTCCAAATGAGTGATATGCCTTGACTGACATTCACCAAACAGAGAATCAGTCTCAAATATTGGTTGGTATGTTTTGAGAGTAAGAAGTGGGAAAGGGAGAGATGGGGGTGAGACTTTTATAAGAGTGATTGAGAAAATTATTTAAAAGGAAATGAAGACTGAGAACTCCCTCAGATTCAGTGCACTTGACTTGTTAAGGAAGGATGTTTTCCTTGGTCATTTTTTCCTTTATAACTGAGATATAATTACACACCTCTTCATTCTATAAAACCAGAATAGGAAGGAGCGCAAGTCCATTAGGAAACTCAAGGGAGTGGTACTGAGTTAGAGGCATCATTAAGGAAAAAGTTTCCAAAAGTTACTTTGCATTCTTTCTGAGTTGAGTATTGAAATGGAAGGAAGGAAGGAAGGAAGGAAGGAAGGAAGGAAGGAAGGAAGGAAGGAAGGGAGGGAGGGAGGGAGGGAGGGAGGGAGGGAGGGAGGGAGGGAGGGAGGAAGGGAGGGAGGGAGGGAAATATTAAGTGAACAAAAAATCTATACAAGGATGGTTGTCACCATACATGAGAGCGTTAGTTATTGAGAATAAGCATCTATATGATCCAGGTCACCTAACTGGTAAGATGCTGAGTGAGATTTGAATTGGGGTCTGAAGTCTTTCCCTACCATACTGTTCTTGAGTGTACCAACAACAGGATCCACAAAATGGGAAGGATAGGGGCAATAAAGATGATAAACAACCTAATAATGAGCTTAGAAAACAAAGGAAAAATCTGTCTGAGGCCACCATAGAAAGATTTCTTCTCCTAATTCTCTTTGTACTTCCCAAGCAATAGTCAATTCTCCAACCATAACATAACTTCTTCCTTTCCCCAGCAAATGAGTTTTATCCTTGTCATGTTAGGGAATCACCAACATTCCTCTTGTCAAATAACAGCTCTATGCTGCTAAAAAAAAAAAAAAAAAAAAAAAAGGAAGGGAAGGGACTCCAAAAACCAGATCTCCTACAACTGATAATGCTCACTTTCTCATACCTTGCTGCAAATCCTAATAAAAAGTCTGAAGCCCTCCTCACAGTAGAAACTTTCTCCCATAATTTATAGGAACTGTAAAGTTGAAGTTACAGAAAACCACCCAATTCTGTTCATAAATCTGAGTGACCTAGAGTAACAAGTACTAGTATTGTGAGGTGTTTTGTTGTGGTGGTTTTAAATAAGTTTGCTGTTTTGTTCTTTTAGCTCTGGGAATTGAATCCACTCATTAGGCAAGCACGCTAACACTGAGCTACACAGCCAACCCCTGGTAATTTATGTTTTCTTCTTCCTTTTGAAAAAAATGTTTTGTCATTTTTAATAATCTCTCCTAGCTCCTTCTAAAGATTAGGTGATGTTGATCCTACAAAAGTTGTGTGTGTGTGTGTGTGTGTGTGTGTGTGTGTGTGTGTGTTTTAAGAACTTCCATACTTTGAATTAAAAACACCACTACTGAACAGTTTACCTCTTCTACCTGTCTCTGGGCACTCTGTCCTCACCAGGCATAGAGGATCACAAATTCAAAGCTAGCCTCAGCAATAACTTGTCTCAAAAATAAAGAAAGAAAGAAAAGAAAGAAAGAAAGAAAGAAAGAAAGAAAGAAAGAAAGAAAGAAAGAAAGAAAGAAAGAAAGAAAGAAAGAAAGAGAAAGAAAGAAAGAAAGAGAGAGGACTGGGGGTGTGGCTCAGTGCTATCAAAAAACAAAACAAAACAAAAAAAAAAAAAAAACACTCCTCACTCCTCTATGGACATCATCCTATGTGGCCTCTGTAGTGGGAGGTGGCATCTAAATTGGCTGTGTTGTCATAACAAAGAATCACCTATTAGGTGGCATAAACAGGATAAATGTATTTCTCATGGTTCTGGAGGCTCGAAAGTCCAAGATCAAGGTTCCAACAGGTTTTTTGTTTTTTTTTCTAGAAGCTCTCCTTTAGTAGCAAATAGTCTCTGTGTCTTCTGAGCCAGAGCAAGACTAAGAAAGAGGGAGGAAGGGGAGGAAAGAGAAGGACAGGAAGAGAGAGACAGAGAGCACACTCACACTCTCTCTTTCTCTTCTTATAAGGCTAGGGATCCTATAGATTGGGACCCCACCACATAACCTCATTTAACTTTAATGACCTCCTCGAAGCCCTATCTCCCCATAGTCACATTAGTGAGTAGGGCTTCAACATCTGAATTTTGGTAGAGACAAAATTAAATTTATACATGGTGGGGTGTTCAAGCAATAAACATTTCATCCTCAAATATAAGCCTGCAAACTTATGCCATGTGGGGCAAAGCAGCTGAACAATTTGTTCAACATGTCATTGTTGGTGCTTGAAGAGAACTCTGGTACTCTGCTGGTTACTCTTTGTTTTGTGTTTGTGGAATAGAAAGTGAGAAAGGAAGAGAACTGAAGTCACAAACAACATTATAAAACACCTCACAGTCCCTTTTCCTTTAAGAAAAAATGGAAGAAAGAAGAACCTCTGAGTGTGTCTCATCTTGCTCCCACTTTGAAAGTGGGTAGATTCTCCATAATATTCTTCTTACTAACGGTCAAGAAAGTTCTAGTTCTTTTGCATGTATTCATTTCACATTTTCTTAGTTTTCCTAGTGTGAGGCATTGTGCGAGGAGTACAAAGACAAATGAGTACAAAATCTTTTCTTTTAAGGACTTTGCAGTCTTCTAACAAATCAGAATCAATGAATTTTAAAGTTAGAAGAAACCTGGCTATAGATAAAGAATTCAAGCCCAGAAAGATTAACAGACTTTTAGCCAAGGGGATGTAAAGGGTAGGGTAGAGTCAGTTAACACCCAGCCTACTTACCCCTAATTCAGTATTAATTCCCCTACTAGATACAGCTCAGAGTTCCATCTAGTCAAATCACCAACCCATGGTTCACTAAGGACCTACTAGGTGCCAGGTGTCCTGAATTAATGGGATAGACTTTATAATGGTTTAGTAATTTAACTAAATATTTAATAATTTACTCAGAGTACCCCAAATGAAACTATTAGCAAATACCATAAGGCATTATTTAAAGTGAGAGGGCATCTCTAATAACCTCACATATGTATAATGCATGTACAAATAAGACACAAAGATTATCTGATTATCAAATTTACCTCTACAGTGATCATTATGGTTACACTAATCTTACTGGAAGAGAAACTTTCTCCTTCAATCTTTATCACTCAATATACTACCACTAAAATATACCTGGTAGAGGAAAATCATCTAAAGTCATATTAACCTATGATGTCCCACCATCCCATATATGGGACACTTATAAAAATTTATAGGACACAAAAAAATTGCTCAATTTAAGGTTTTGATTAATTAATTAATTAATTTTTTGAGGTACTGTGATAGAACCCAGTGTTGCTTGACCCCTGAGTTACATCCCTAGCCCTTCTTTTGGAGACAGTCTTGCTAAATTGCTCCAGCTGGCCTCAAACTTGCCATCCTCTTGCCCTCAGCAGAAGCAGCTGGGATTACAGGCCTGTACCACCACACCTGGCTTCAGTTTAAGTTTTTCTAGGCGTCCCATACGTGGGATGATGGGACACCATAGGTTGAAGGTGAAAAAATAATGACACAAATATCCGCAACTGAAATACTTTAAATTGGACTGAAGTACTGCAAACTGGTTTCTGAAGATCCTTAGTGAAAAATCAGGTCGTGTTTAGGGAACACATGAAATTCCTGCTTAACTCAAAAATGATATACAGGAGAACATGGGGTTTGAGTGGTAAGGATCAGAGACTCCAGATTCGGTAATATCTGGTGCTGAATGCTAACTCTGCCACTTATGCTCTGGTTCAGCCTTTTAACCTCTTATACCTCAGTTTCTTCATCTATGAAGTGGCACTAATCAGAGGATTAACTCAAAAGTCTGTAGTGAGGATTCAGCAAAAATGAAACATGTAAAGCAAACATCACAGTGCTCCATAACCTGCTGAAAGGTTATTGCCACAATTAATAACAGTTATACAAGGGTTTTGTGACCTCTCTTACTCTCCAGCCTACTCCTACACCTTTTCCTTTTAGCCATTTCTCTGATCCTGTCCTTTCCCTCTATTTTCCCTTCCTGACCTGATAAGAACTGCGCCCTGTGCTTTGCCCCGGTGGGTAGCAACATAGGGGCCACAGAACAGGTGCTACAGTGGTCCATTTGCTGCTTCCTTTGCCCTCCAGGTGACAAGGGAGAACTGCAGGGCTGCATTCAGCATGGGCAACACCTGTCCTCTTTGTCACCAAAGCTAGGCTCACGCTGGCGCTGAGTCATGCTGCTGCTCACAACGGAGGAGCTTTCAAAGACTCACAGGCTCTAAGAAATGGACTTGAGAGGACAATCTGTCCATTGCTCTCTCTAGGTCACACTACACTTCAGTCTACCATGAAGCGAAAATAGATAGAGGAAGATCCTGTCATTTACCAAGAATTGGTGAATCTTCAACATCAGGACATGTCTTACAATGCCTAAGCTAAATTTCAGACTTGCATCTTAATTCATTTTTTAAATTTATTTTTCATAGTGAAAAATAACTAACTATAAACATACATTATTAGATATATAGTATAACACACGTGTTTTATATATACATACACAATATAGCATATATGCACAGGTATTATTTACTGACAAAGTACTTGAGTTCTAGAACCATATACATGATGTTCAATCTCAGTCACCTATTGGTGATGTGTTTTCTCTCTAAAAACCAATAGTAATGATCTCATTGGGAAATGATCTTCATATTACAGTTCTCAGCTCAGAACTAATTCAATGATATTAACCACTGTACTGGTTTAGACATATAAACATACATTGAGAGTACAGGAGACTTTTTAAACTTTCTTTTCTAAAACATAAATGCCTGTAGAATGATTATGGCAATTAATCTAGTTCTTCTATAATATTCATTTTCATTTTTCCTCTTATCATTTTATCTTACTAAATTGAGATAAGGACACATATTGCTGGCTAAATTTGATTAGTGCAAGACAAAATGTATGATAATTTTAGAATTAACTATTATACTTACCTATGCAAACTATTATTATTTGCAAAGAAATAAAAGTAATTTGATAGCAAGTGTAATAGTGTAAACATTTTATTTGTATTCATTCATTTTGACCTAGAATTAAGTGTGTTCATTGAGTATTATGCCAGGCTTCATTCATTCTACAGATGAACTTGTTCTCACATTTTAGCATCCCTGAATTCAAGATGGATCTTGAAATTAATGACATTACAATTCTATTGGTTGTCTTTTTTACATGGTAATAAGGAAAATAATTGTGCATCTCAATTTGTGACAACTTGGAATCCTTGAAATAGAGTATGAAAGACATTTATGTGCTAGGCATTCTTTGGGGCCCTGGAAGTTCGATGAACAAGATGAACAAGATTAACAGTCCTTTTTATTTTTTAAAATAAAAAGAGTTCAGTGAGGATTACAGAAAAAAAATGAAGATGATCCTAATAAATATAAAAGTTGCTGTGGGTAATGATAGAAGACCCATACTGGGCTTTCAGTGGCCAGGGAAAATTTCTTAGTGACAGTGATGTCATACAAGATTGGAGCAGAATGAGAGAGGAATAGGGCTAAGCTGTAGTCAGCTAATTAGCTGAACAGGTTAATCAAAATCCTTGAAGCTAGAGGAAGCATTCATCATATAAAGATGTGAATGTAGTTCACATAATGCTGTATTTAGAGTACTCATGGGAGAGGGTCAAGGTATAATGGCAGATAGGAAAGCAGAAGCTGTATCATGATGGGTTTTGTAAAGCACAGTAAGGGGCTTGGACTTTATCCTGAAGACATTGGGAACCCACTGAAGCATAGATGTTTCCATCTGACAGATGAGAAAACTGAGGCCAGAGAAGCCAAACGACTGTCTTTGGGCTGGATAGCAAAGAGCAATACTAGTTTAGTCCCTTCCTGTACATCCCTGTCCTAAACTCAATGTTCTTTATATTATGCCAGGATTACCAAGGACATAGTTTTCTTTCTTTCATCATAGTGCCAGAAAATGTATCACTAGGTTATCCTTCATTTGAGTTTATGTTGAACTGATATATTAGCTTTAGGTAGGGAGGAAGGTAGATCTAGTGTATTGGTTCTTGGAAAAATTCTCCAAGGTATATTATAGCCCAATGTCAGGATATGTGGGCTCAGTTATATTACTTGTAGGTTATATGTGAATACCGAATTCATCCACAGCTATCTATTAAATGATGAATACTGATACTAGCCTTTCCTAAATGTGTCATGCATGTACTTTTCAGAGTAAACATTTAAAAGACAAACGTAAAAAATAAAATGAAAACAAAGGAAAGAAATCATAGATTACTGATAAAGGGAGTGAAGGTTCATAATGTTAAGTACTTTAGTATTCTTACATATTATTATGACACCAGAAGTTGCATTTTCAATTTATCTTAAAGTTTCTTTTGCTGGCCTTTTAGAGTACTACAATCTGGAGATTGACTAAATTAAGCAATTTAAGTTGAAATTTGACAACAGGCATAAAGGTAAAACACAAACTTCTGAATTAATTACACAAGATCAAAATGGAAAAAAAAAGGAATAATTATGTGAATGGAGGTGTTCTATTACAGACAAGCAGTCTTGGTTTCTTATTTTCATTTCAAAAATGATTTTATTCACAGAATTTGTTGGTATGAACAAACTGTCTTTTAAATGAAAGAATAACAAAGAGACTTTTGCTTTCCTTTTGTAGAAAAATGGCAACATGAATCACCTAACATCTTTGACTCATTCTAAAAAGAAAGCACATCTACAAACTGCCATGTTTTTAGGTCCTTTTTGATGAAAGACATCTTTGTATTCTATAGGAATAAGCAAAGAGTAAATGCCAATGTTTAGGTTGTAAGACTATGACAATTACAAGCTATTTATAAGAAGAAATAGATTACAAACAACATCTTGCCACATTTATCCACCTAGAAGGACAAAGAATGCAAAATCTCTAGCAACAGTACAGACAAGTGTCTATCCAAGATAGTTTGGGTACAGTGTAATCTAAAATAAGGGGGTTGAGTTACACAATCAGAAACTTTGATTCTTGTAATCTCATGACTTTGGAGTTCTAATATACAAAAAGGAGAAAAGCCAAGAAGGAATGGTTACCCTTATTTAGACAAGGTCACTTAGTGGATCCGGGAGAATTATAAGTATATGGGAGAGAGATTAAGAGTCTCAGAGAGACAGTTTTGCAATAGCTTGGGCTGACTTGAGTTCAATCCCCACCCCTGATAGTTACTAGTTTTTTGACCTTGGCCCAGCTACTCTCTTCTCTAGGATGCAGGAAAATAACTTATATCTAATAGGACTGCAATGAAGATTAAATTAAATCTTATGTATAATGTGTGTGAACAGAGGCATTGTTAATATTATTGTCATGATTATTATGGACATCACACAATGCTATTGAATTCAACTGCATTAGCTGAAGAAACCAGAAATAAGACATACTATGTGTTTAGGATGACATTCAGGCTTGCACATTCCAATTAGCTTTCAATTAACCCCAGCCTGAGGAAAACACTCCAGACCATACCTGAATGTGAAAATAGGAACAAAGGGCTGTGATGGGTACAGAGGTTGTTGTATTAGAGTTGGAGGGGAAAAAAAGCCAAATTTACAGAGAATACTAAAAATCATACCAGTTTCTATGAAAGATTTAAGCCCTAAAATGCTAAAACATGCTTTGAGTATATCAATAGTTACTTTCATTCTCTAAATAAAACTCAATAATAATCATATGCATCTTTTTTCACCTTGACCACAGATGTGTAGCATCACTTCATGCCCCCTACCATGTTTGTAACTATTTGATCTCTGATGTCACAGGAATACTTTATATGAATTAATTCAGTTTGCAGTATTGTTTGTTAACAAATTTCTCAAAATATATTAGTGAATTTTTAGATAAAATACAAATTCACAACTATTGGTTTAAATAAGCCACTTGATAAAATTAGATACACAGAAAATAAAACTCTTTTCATTTACCAAGCAATTGACTGAGTGCCTACATTTTTCAAGGTAACGTACTTTTTAATTTATTCCAGTAACTGTGAATACAAATTTCAAGAAAATAAAAAAAAGATGCTATTTTCATGTTGGTTATCAGCACCTAGTTTTCAAAATTAATCCCTTTCCTAGCCCTCTTGGCTAGTACAGGGCATTAGACTTAATAATTTTTCCTCCAGTCTTTATTAATCTGAGAGCTAAACTTTGGTTCTCTAAAGTTCATTTCCTGATGTGAATGTATCATACTCTATGGGTAAGATAAATAAAGACTTTAAAACCCTTAACCTCACATGTGGTTTCCTCATGCCTGTTCTAAGTGTAAGCCATTGTAGAAATGAAGGGGATGTCCTAGAGCCCCTCACTACCTCCTTCCAACACTCAGGAAGCAGAAGCCAATGTCACTGCATTGGATTAGCATCCTTTAAACTCTGTACAGAATTCCATAGAGCTGCTACATTCCACATTGAGGCCCAAGACTGAATTAAGTGGTACTGGGAGCATCAACTTTTCTTTGCATATGAATTTGGTATAAGGTATTATCTCCCAGTGACTTTCAGAGTCACTTGCAGTCCCTGACAGTTCTCTCATCTACATAACCTATAATTTTTTATAGGAAGAAGCACTTTTTCAAAATATTAGCTCTAATAAAAGACCTACTCGCAAGTCTCTCTCCTTAAAAATTACTGGAAAGAAAAACCAACATGAATTGTTCAACATATATGGTACTGGAACCTGATAGGTTTGCAATCTTTTTACCTGTGATCTGTAGGATTGGGGAAGGGATGAATTCTACCCCAACGACCTCCTTTCTCTCCTCCACTAAAATGGCCAATAAATAGCAAGTCAGTTATTTAGAATTTCCAATCCTCATATCTGGAATTTTACAAGGCTCCAGTCCTGAACTCTAGTGATATTTTCTCTTTTCACACTACAGAGAGTGTATCTTGGTTTATCACAAAATTCTCATTTTATCAACATTCCCAATCTGAAGGAGCGAACACCAAGTTAAAATCAAAGCATCTTTGTAGCTGAAAGAAAGGATTATGTCACAGACTGAGAAAGCTAACTCTGGGTCAAGCTTAAGAGTGTGTGTGTATATGTATATGTATACACACACACACACACACACACACACACATACACACACACACACACACACACATATGGCAGGAAAGAAATAGGACCACAAGATCATATCCTCAGGATAATATGCAAAATCTCAGTTTCACAAGATTACTTTTACCTTTCTAAGTTTTCCCAATACCTATCAACTTGAATACTGATTTCCCAAATATGACAATCTTGCCAGTGCCTTGGAAAACATGGAAAAAATAAATCTATAAGCCATCAACTTCAGTTATGTCTAGGCTGGTAATATACATCTCAGAACTTACAGACAGACCATTTTAACAGAGAAATATAACTCATGAGGTAAGTCCACAAAGAAATTCTCTGGAAACAACTAGTCATGCTGAATAAAAGAAATGCAAAACCTTTCTCTAAATGGCTATGAATGAGTATCTGATTATAAACATAATACTTGCTCACTGTAAACACTTTCAAAATGATTTTGTTCATTTGAAAAAATTATCAAACACTCCTGTGAGGTCTGGTCAATGTTACTGAAAGTCTCAAAAATGTGTTCCTAAGACACAGGCTAGAACACATGTACTGGAGAAAGGCTCAGGTATTATAATGCTCCCTTCAGAACTAAAGATCACAGCAATAAAAATAATGCAGTACAGCAACAAGTTTACTCAAGAGCTCCCTGAATAAGCAAAAATTGCAGCTGCTCAATTTCTTTCATCCTATGTAATTTAAAGGAATATTAAGTCTCTGTTGAGACACCATCAATTCATGATTTCACTAAATATTTTGAATAACCAATGATCCTGTTTAACCCTAAATGTTCCCTTTCTTAACAAGACAGGCTCTAAGAGTTACCCCTTCTCTAAGTGCCATGGACCACATTCACAGTGAGAGGCAGGTTCTCATCCCAAGCAAATGAAGACTGCGTCTGTACTCAGACCAATAGTCCAGAGCAGGCACTTGGCAAATCGAAAAGGCAATCTTTATCCCCACTCATTCCATACCTTCTCTGATTTCGCCTTCCTAGCGTTGTGCACGAACCTGCGACCCAGCTTCTTGGCATACCAGATAGAGGCAAACATAGTGATGCCAATGGAAGGAATTTACAATGAAGCTGCTGCACAATCAACTTCCCACCTCGGCTCAGAGGCAAGCGGAATGAGGCTGGAGCTGTCACTTGCAGGCTGTTGCTTTCTCAGTTCCTCTCATGCTGGTTAGCTGAGGGAGAGGGTGGGAGGAGGGAGGGGTTGGGGGGAAAGGCAGTCCCGTTTGGCCAGTCTGCAGGTACATTTACATCCTGCCAGCAGGAGGTCCGGGTGAGGCGGCGCTGCCTTCCCAGCCAGCTCATACACATCCAGTTGGCTAAGTATCTGTCTGCAGTTCTTCAGCACTGTCGCCACCAAACTCCATGTGTGTCAGGAGGAAGGGAAGCCGCAGTCAACTCCTCCGAGAGGCAGCTCACCTCCGGCTCTGGGCTCAGGCAGTTGCACTCCTCGCTTGGCTTCCCTCGGTCTTGACAGTACGTGCTGGCGGCAGTGGCCGTGTGAAGAGAGATCCACATACAGCCTCGCAGGTAAATCAGCCAATACAGGAGCTGCCAGGCACAGGGGAGAGAGCTGCCAGGCACAGGGAGAGGCAGGGCTACCAGGAATCTGACCCTGGAGGCACAAACAGGTGTCTGTGATACCCAAACCCCGCTTAAATTCTCCAAGATGATTACTGGTGGCAGTGGGGGTGGGCTACAAATATAAGCATTCTTCCCTTGTGCACTCCTCAATCCATTTGTTACAAGGAAAAAGTCTCATCTCTGCCCATCAGCCAACCTTATCCACAGCTTGCAAGAGAAGCACTTTATTTCTTTAGAGGCTGACCTGGGACAAAGGGCAAAACTGACAGGATGAAGTGTCCTTCCAAATGCTTCAGTGAAAGTCCTTCATTTTCCAAGGCACTGGATTTACCTCTAAAAGAACTGGAGCCTCTTTTACTGCACAGATTTTCAGCATGGGAACTGAGATATGGAAAGGGGTTTAAAACTACCTTTAAACTAAAATAGACTAATCTACTTTTTCTTTTCTTTTTTAACCCCAGGTTTTCTTGCAATGACATCCAGTGTTAAATGGACAATTGTAATATTACCTTTGGGAAGGTAGATTTATGCCAGCTCTTAAATCATGTTTCTTTGAAGAATTTTCATGCTTAATTCTAACACTAGGCATTTCCAACTTTAATTATCTTATTAGAGTTCAGACTATCATGTAAGGCACTTTTAAGGTAAAGTCAATTTTAAGAGACAAATGTTCCTACCAATGAGAGAAAGTTTAAGCCCTTTGCCAATTCTACTAAAGAAAAAAATAAATAAATTGTTCTTCTTAGCAAGGAAAACCTGCCTTCCAGTGATACACAAATAAAAGTTGATCTAGTAAATGTTTTCTAGTTGATTTGGCAGAAATGCCCTATGAGCACATACGGATCAGAGAATGTAAACACAATTGCAGACACTAGGAAAAGAACTCCTTCTCCCCACAAAGTCACTGAGGTCTATTGCTCACAAGGGTTGGACTTGGAATCAGAGAGAAGATATTGTAAAGGACATCAGATGCCTCATAGTCAATTGGAGGTAGAGCACAGCAGTGTGGGATGGGACATTGGTAGTCAGAATTCATAGCCATATTACTCACTAAGGTAACCCTGTGCCTAGAACAGTGATCAGAGGATTAACTCAATGTATTCAATGGATGTTGACTGAAGAAATAAATGATCTGGTTTCTGACCCTGACATTGCTTCTAGATTTTCTCCTTGTTCTCTCAGGGCTTGATTTGCCTCATCTGTAAATTAAGAGAATAGGGTAGATGATCCTTCAGACCCTTTCCTGCCCTATGAGTCTGTGGTTCTGATTGCGGATCTTCATGTGAAAAACAGACAAAAATCTCCAGTGCTCACCAGGAACATTGGCTGCGATGAAATGCTTCAGTGTCCTGCAAGGCCAACAGTGGCACCCTTGGGATAGCCCAGCATCTTCTACCTTCTCTGGCATGCCTTGCTGCCACCCAGGATTTGGTTTTGTCTTTAGCTATTCCCTTTGCTCTGTGATCTCACTTCCTAAAGCACTGCCTTATAATTTCCTTTTGACATTCTTAGACAACCCCTGTGCACAGTTTCCATATTACACCCTGTACTGTTGATAGGAAAAGGACCACAGAAATCCAACAAATAAATACATGATAACTCCTGTTTAGGTTTTAAAGAGCTTCACAGCAGGACTATAGTTTACCCAATCTGAGCCCTGCTGCAGTTCAAGGAGTATTCAACTGACTGTATAAAGGATAGGGGGAAGCAATCCTCCTTAAAGAATAAAAGTTTTGTTTTTCAAATTCTAAGATGGAATCAGACAATAAAGAGTTGAGACAGAAAGTACTGAACTTTTAAACCATTAATACCATAAAGGGAAGCAAATGCTAATTTACTCTGGTGGGAATGACAGATTGTAAAATATTTTTTGCATTCTCTTCATAAATTAACTAAATCATGAAAACTGCAGCTTGGAGAGATCTTTGATAGTTGATTATTTTGTTTATTGATTTTGCTTTTATGCTGAACTTCTCATGACCTTTGCACACCTGACCAAAACTCTTCACAGACTTTTCCAGGATGGAATTCTTTGGAAAATAAATTGGGCTTCCAAGTTAAAATTCAACATAAATGGTAACAATAATAACTATTGTTCCTTAAATAAGCAGATAGAGGTAAAAAAGACAGTGTGGGGTAGGACACTTGTAGTCAGAATCCATTATTATGTTACACAAATGTTTAGCAAAATGTAGATATTCAAAATAAGTTTCTCTAGGACAAAGTAGGAAAATTCCCAAATGAGGAGAGCTTGGAAGAGGCAATTGGAGAGGAATATTTTCAATTGTAAAAGTTGTTTGAAAGATGGATAATGTGAATTGGATAAAGGTGTTGGCATAGTTATACCACTATCTTCCCTGGCCTCTCTCTGGAAAGATATACCTGCTACAAAGAAGGTGGCAACTGTCTACAGTTAATCCTAGCAGTCTCTAACCATTGCTCTGCTGATTGAGATAAATAACTTTCCAGCTCTGCTGTGTAAGGAAAACAAATTTTTCAGACACTTCCCATCTGGATACGATTGGTACCTGGACAGACCTTTTCCTTTATAATTTCATTTTTAATATCTCAAATGACAGAAGCCTACCCGTGCTGCTGAGTTTGAGATGCAGCATTAATCCTTTTAAGCAGCTTTGGGTTCATGCCTCAACACACACACTATGTGATCCTTCTCTAAATTTTCAAGGTAAATGCAGTGTTTAAATCAAACCATTACCTACTGTACATTTTCTGCCTGGCATATGAATGATTTTCTTTAAAAAATCATCTAAACATACATAATTATTTTTAAAACACAGTAAAAATTAAAACCTAGAAACAATATCTGGTAGCTTAAAAAGGTATCAAGTTTCAGTATTTAATATACATCAAAGAAAATGCAAGTTGAGAGACAAACAAGTTAATGTATAAAACCAATCTCATGTAAGGATTTTTGTTTAGTGTATTTGATATGCACATTTGATAGCTCTTGGCTAGTATCCGATATTAGCCAATTTTTAAACAGCAGATATAGAATATGTATGACATTGGATTTACTAGAAGAATGTAAACACAATATTTTTTAACTTCATTTAAAAAGAATACCAAAGGGTTAATATTAGTTGCCTCTGCACATGGTAGTAGAAAGGAAAAGATAAAAAGCATACTGTTTTAAGTATTTGTGTATCATGTGAGTCATCCACATGAGAACAATTCATGTTATCACTTTTGTGATTAAAAACATAACAAATTATTTTCCATAAAAATTTATTGAGTGTATACCACATGTCAAATTCTAGGGACTCTGAATAAATAATATATAATCCCTTCTCTATTAGAGCCCTATTATTGTTGGGGACACAGATGTATAAAGACATAAATTTCAATGTAGAATGGCACTATAAAAGATGGGGGGAAATGTTGTGGGAACCCAGAGAGAAAAAGTACTGTGCTTTGTTTTTATATAATACAAACCCAATAATAGTGTTAGCTGGAAAAAGAAAAATAATTAGTGCCAGTGTGTATAAAAATGCAATAAAATAACTAAATTTCCCTGCCTGTTTTATCCCTATGGACAATAGAAGAAACAGTGACTGTGAGCTTATATGTATCTCAAAGATAATGTGTGCAAACTAGAACAGTGACAGATATATTTATGCACCAAAGAGACACCAAGTTATAGACAATTGTGAAAAAAAAAATAGTTTTGAGTTACTTCAGACCATAAGCCCACTTACTTTAATCATAAATGAGCTAAAATTACATCTCTTGTTTTTATTCTCAAAATCATCAAAATTAATTTTTCAACATTTGAATATCTCAGGCATTCTTTTTTTTTAAATTTAACCATGACGTATTTAGGCACCTACAGTATACAGTGGTGCATGTACCACCCTGATTTAATAATTTTAATATTTTGCCATGTTTGATTTAGATATTTTTACCAAAGAAACTTTTATAATAAAGTCAAAATTTCCCCACACTATCCTCCCTGATTCATCTTATAATATTCAAGAAACATTCTCATGCTTCTCTTTAAGCACATACAGTTTTGTATAGAGTGGATACTTCCAGATGTAATTAGTGGATCATGTAGGGTGTGTTCATCTTTAATTCTTTACAACTTGTTCTCCAATTTTCAATTTTAGTAGTTGAAATAAATCCTATATTCTATGTGCCACAGTATAATATGACTTAATAATTTTTCCCAATAAATAAAATTCTCTTTTCATAATCTTAATGTGCATTTTCATGATTATGGGTAAGACTTAGTCTCTCTTCATATGTTTATTGGTATTTGAATTTCCTTCTGTTTACAGCCTTTGCCCACTTTTAAGTAGGGTTATATATTTCTTACTGATTTGTGAAAGTACATTAGTATTCTGGACATTAGTCCTTTGTTTATGAAAGTTTTTGAACATATCTGCTCCCAAACTCTGACTGGTCTTTTAGCTTAATTCATGTTTTATCATACAGAGCCTTCATTAATATTTAAATGAATTGAAATTGATCCACATTTTACTTTGTTTATACAGCTTTGTATCCTAAAAATATTTCCTGTTCTAGTTTATAAATATATTATTTTATGTTATTCTAGATAATTTAAATTTTTTGCTTTTCACAAACATCTTCAATTTTTTTAATGTGTGTGTATGTGTACGTTTTAACAAGAGGTAGGAATCTATTTGCTCTCATATGTATGCCAGGTTTATTTATTTAGTATATAAAAATGCTATTCCTAGGGCTGGGATTGTGGCTCAGTGTAGAGTGCTTGCCTTGCATGTGTGAGGCACTGGGTTTGATTTTCAGCACTGCATATAAATAAATGAATAAAATAAAGGTACATCAACAACTAAAAAATATTTTTTAAAAATGCTATTCCTTTTCCTTATTGACTTCTTGCACCCTAAAGTCATAAGTCTAGAACAGAGGTGTATGCAATTATGTTCTGTTTTTTCTTTTTTAATTGCTCTTTTTTTATTTACCTATGCCAGTAACACATTGTCTATGCTTTAAAACAAACAGCAAAACCTGAAAGGCTAATTATTCTTTTTATTTGATATAAAATTTTTAATTAGTTTTTATGAATTTGTACAATTGAACAAATTATACAATTTATGAATTATACAATTCTATACCACCCCTAAAGTTTCCATGTTATTTTTTTATGGATTTTTAGTCTCATCTTAATGTTATTTCTATTTACCACCAAATCAGCCATTATTGCTATTATCACCATCATCAATTTTTTTACAATTAAAATTTACATTAATTCCAATATACTATCAATTTATTTTCCCATTATTTTACCACCCCAAACTTTCTGAATTAAATTTCCTTCCTTTTATGAACTGCCAATATTTACATTAGACTTTAAATGTGGTGTAGAGATTTTTAGATTGGCATAGATTTTACTTCAGATACTATCCCATAGTGTCTTCTGTTATCAACTTTTATGACGTGGTATCTACTGCTAATCTAATTGTTATATTTTAAGAAATATGCCTTTTTATGATTTGTTCATATTTTTTTTCACCACATTTTTTTTGTTTTTTAAAGTAAGTCCTACTTGGAACTCATTATGTTTATTTAATCTGATTAGTAGTTAAAAAAAAAAAAAAGAGAAAAAGCTCAGTAATTAACTCTTCTAGTGTTACTTCTCTTTTGTTCTTATCATGTTCTCTAGCTACATGCTTCTTGCATTTTTTCCTCATCCTATGGCTTCATATATCTCCATTTTTTTGCCTTCCATCTCTGTGCTACTATCTGGGTTACAGTCTCAGATCTAATTATTACCTTCTAATTTATATTTTTATCTTGTTTTACTCTATCATGATTTCCTATTGAAAGAGTATTTTTAATATATTTACAGATGTACATTTATTTTTAGATAGCTTTATTTTCAAAATATGCCCATTTATCATGGAGTTTTGTTCTTGTATTATAACTTTTATCCCTCATCTATAAGACCTTTAATTTAAAACATTTTTTTTTTTTTTTTTTTTTTTTTTTGTCTTTCTCCGATACTCATATTCCCTAATTTTCTTAGGAGTCTACTACTGCTGATTCCACTCATGGTCGGTGTTTTCTGCATGTCATGGTATATTTTTCTGAGTTCTTTAAATGATTTTCAGTCCTGTGGGAGACTCATAGACACTTAGTTGTGCAAGGGCTTCTATGAAATAATTTTGCACATCCCTCTGCTAGTTGCCCAGATATTTTACTTGTCCAGGAGCAGTTTCATGTTAATTTTCTGCCTTGGAGATTTTTTTTTTTTTTTTTTTTTTTACACATAAAGGGTTTAATTTTAAGCTTTTCTTTTTCCACACATAATAGAAATATGCTTCCTTGTTACCTTCCCTGGCTGGTGAATGAAGCTTTTTATAAGCCCTTTTATTAAATGAGTATCTTTTAAAATTTTCAGTGTTATGCAATGGGCCTTGGTTTGATTTTTCTTCCTTCAGTGACCCTAAATTCAAGTGTCCTACCTTGCATGAGCACACAAACCCCACACTCATGCCCCAAAGGCCTTTACCAAAATCCATATATGCCTAGAATAAAATAATCAGTCTGGTAGCTTACCATTCCAGCCATTATTCATAACGAACACAAATAAGTCAAAGTGGCATGACTCTAAAGTGACCCATAAACAAATTGAAGTATTTAACTTGTATAAGAAGTTTTAGTGTTAAATAAGCATGTGTTACAATAGTATTGTAAGATTTATTATGAAATATTTCATGCAAGAGGAGATTCTGAGATATCACCTAACTAAAACAATGTTCAAAAGTCACCATAGTAAAATAATTGCCTAAAGTTAGCTATGAAATAGGCTGCCACCACCATATTGTGATGAGACTAGTTATGTCAAGATGTTGACATAACTATGCCACTATGTTGATAATTTGGAAGAAAATGATATAATACATATAAACTATCTGGAATAGTTCCTGGAACACAGAAAGCAATAAAAGTATTGCTCTTATTTTTATGTACCCTCTAATCTTCAAGAAAGACAAAATCCATAGCAGTCTAGACAATGTATGCTTACTATTATAAAGAAGTAGAAAATAATGATATTTTTGGTTATATTGTAGATTGGAAACAGGGCCTTGAACAAGGGATCTACCACTGAACTATACACCCAGTGGGAGAAAAATGATTTTTTTTAAGCATTCTCTTTATATTTATATCTAGTCATCCTTATAGGAAAGTCTACCTTCCTTCTTCTTAATAAGTCTTTTCTTCTTTTTATATCATTAGTGAATAAAGCAATTTTTAAACTCATAAAAGTATTTTATTGAAGATTTTTCATTTCCCAAGTATCTCTTCCCTGACTCAAATGGATATTTTTTAAATCTTTCTGAGTATTTTTGAGAATCTTCTCAGTGCCTCTCTTCATTTTAGAGATATTTCATAAAAATAAAAACTCAAATGGATCTTGAATTTATGTAGTAGTTCTGCATCCACATGCTGTGATTTTCCCACATGCTTTAAGATTAAATTTTGCTGCATCTAAGGACATAGACTGATGGGGCAGTGACTAATAAAAGGAATGTAGAGGCAGGTAGGTATAGATGGGGAGTAAAGTCAAAGAATATCAAGTCTGAGGCCAAGAAAGAATGTGTGTCTAATACAACACATGAGAACTTTGACTTATGAACACACAAGACAAAGAAATAAGCAAGGCCATAAATAGATTTTTGGAAACAGGTTCAGAGCTCAGAGTATGGGTAGCTGAATAGCTTAATTACTGCAAATGTAATTCATTTTTTTCACAATTACATACCTTCCCAAGGCATGCAACAAAGAGAGATTTCAACACTACTCATCTGAACTGAGTCCTCTGGAAGAGGAACTTTCCTACAAATTATAATTCAGTTAGACAATTCAGTATTCTAAATACCTCAAAGCAGAATTATTTCCATCCATGGATGTGGGGTGCTCCTTTTGGAGGCAATACTCTCAGTTTTAATTTTGTTTCTACTAGCTGTCTACCATTGGCTATTGTATTACATAATCAATTTCAAAATTCCTCTTGAGCTCAAATAATGTGTTAGTGCACCACATTTGTGATCCAAGTATTAATCTGTAAAATAATGATCTCTTAAGTCTCACAGAGATTTTTTTAAATGAAGTTTTAGCCCTACCATATCATTCCTTTGGATCTTTGGAATTATTTTCTGTTTCCTTGACATACTCTATGCAACTGTATTTTTGCATCTTCCTGCAGTCCTATCTTTTTTCCTCACTTCCTACTCCTTGTCACTCTCCATGTGACAGATTCTTACACATTTTCTTAGACCTTACTCAATAATTCTCTATGAAAGCTTTCCTGATAACCCAGACAGAACTAGTCACTCTCATCTATATTTCCTATTGCAAAAACATAACACAAATTTAGTTCCTTTTACATTTGTGATTTGAATTTATATATTTTTCACCAAATGACTGTGAGCTACTAAAAAAACATACCTTATTTACTTTTGTACATGGTACATGGTACATACCTTTTGTACATGGTAGTTACTTAATAAGTAGTTTTAAAAATAATCTCATAGTTATTTGCTGGATGAATAAATAAGTGAATAACCATAATAGTAGAATTAAATTGTTTCATAGTCCTGGGAGAAGAATGGAAGGCACTATATATCACACATAGAGCATTTATTATTATTATCCCCCAGTCATATTTTTGCCTCAAACTAATCTTCATACCCTACAGAGTACATTAAAATCATACTAAGGAGAATTCAGAGTACTTTTAAAATTATCATTTCTATGGGG
Source organism: Sciurus vulgaris (assembly GCF_902686455.1). Taxonomy (NCBI): domain Eukaryota; kingdom Metazoa; phylum Chordata; class Mammalia; order Rodentia; family Sciuridae; genus Sciurus; species Sciurus vulgaris. The sequence continues at coordinate 81,698,053 of NC_136472.1, forward strand.
AGATCACTAAAACTTGTTATATGACATAAAAATTGTCAGATTTTCTTACTTTGTAATCTCTCCTCTTCCATGAGTACTGGTGATACTTTGCAAAATTTAATAAATAAAACCAATTCATAAATAAATGAATTCCTTCTTTCACATCCTTAAAAATGAGATTCACTAGTGAAAATATACAAACCATTCCATTTTGCATCCTGCCACCTACACAAGACAGAAACAGCAGCTGCTGAAATCTTCAACACAATTGTCAACTACAGATAGTGTAACTGAAAATATCCCTGATATTAATCGCAGCCTATCTTCAGCTTAAAGAATATACACACTTTTAAAAAAAAGGTGTAATAGTATTATCATGTTGTATCTTTCATGGCTGACTACAGAGCAAATGGAAGAAGACTGACTTGCCAGTTGTGCTCTATACATCAGTTACTTTACATTACGCATCTTTACATAAAATTAAAGCATCTTGCCTTGAAGATTCATAAAATATTTTGCCCACTAAGATATTTAACATGCATTAACTCACTATTTATCTAAACTCATCCACTTCTGACATATCACATATGATCTCTATTCCTACCTACTTAGTTTTTAAAAATTTTATTTAACTTAATTTTATTAAAATAAATTTATTTTAAGTTATCTTGTTACCATTAGACTAAACAAAACAGGAATAATTTTCCATAAGTAATAAGTAGCCACATAAATAATAAAATAGAATAATATTAATATTAAAAAGTAATAAGAAAACAATAATTATAGAAGTTTAATTTAAAAGAATTGATAACATATATATTAGTTAGAATTTTCAATAATTTACAATAAGCTAAAGTATGTTCTTAAAAACTGTTTGCCATGTATCACTTAGTATATCATAAATTTGAGGAACACTCTCTGCTCCTTTAGTCTTTATAAGGAATCCATGTGTCAGATATTATCATTTTCCTTTACAGATTGAGGAAACTAAATTCTGGAGAAATTATGTAACTTATTCAAGGTCATTTGACTAGAAAAATTAGGCCATGAATAGTAATGTATCCCTCCCTTGTTTCTAGATTTTTAAAAACTTCTCTGACTATCCACATTCCTTATCTTTAAGACATAGTGTAACAGTACAAACAAACGTCACTTGGTGGCTTATGACCAGCATCAGGCAGCAGCAAGTGCTAAGAGTTATGATAACAGTAGCTCCTGAGGTGGGTGGTGAAGACAGGCGCACTGCAAAAGAGGACATTTGAGTTGGGTCTTAGAAAAGAGATCAGAACAAGAAGTACATTTTTTTCCTTTTTTTGTCAGAATAAACAGTATGAGGAAGAAGGTTGTAAAACATGAGATGTGTTTGGAAGAGCAGAACATCAGGCAGAAAGGCTATAGCCATTCTGTAATTAGACAATGCCAATACATGTTTAATTGTGACAAACATGGTCAGAGCTGGAGATTAGGGAGAATAATGGAGATGGTAGAGATAATGAGGTTTCATTAGTATGGTGGAATGAAGGCAAGGAGCAATAAAGAAATGTCATTTCATGACATTCTAAAATAGACACAGATCCCTGGCATACTTCCTCAGCACAAACACTCCTTTTAACATTTAGCACAAGAATCCATACATATATATATACACACATACATATATATTTTCCCCTTGCTTTCCTTTAGTGGAACATTTTACGAAATAAGGGACTATGTCTGTCTTTTCATCAGTACCTTCTATACCTAACAAAGTACCTGGTGCATAATCAATGTTTCAAAAGTACTGTTTAATTCACAAACGAAAGAAAGAATAAATGAGGAGACTGAAGCTATTATATTTGATTAGTGCTTTATGGACCAGAACAAGAATTCAAAAGCAGTAGAAATTTTGAGCCTAGAGGTCTCAGAGATAATTATAAGTCAAAGTAAGAATTTGCTTTAGAGTACATTCTTCTTTCATTATACTTTCTATTTCTTCCCTCATCTCTTCAGTCATTTTAGGTTCTTACTTTACAGCCTCTATCTGAAACTCTGTCCAAATGAGTACCTTCGAAATTTACTTAATTTTTGGTTTCACCTGTTGATTCTTCCTCATGGTCAGTAGCTTCCAAACAAGGCTTCTAAATTTTCATTGTTAACTCTTCTAAAGTAGATAATTGGGTTGTTTTGAATGGGTAGTGTTGTTGCAAATGATTTAGAATCCCTATTTCAGATTGCTTTATGGAGTTTACCCCATGCCTTGGGAGATTTCCTTAGCTATGTGAAAAGAGGTCATGGTGTGTGTTCACTTTTAGATATACTCAGACTGTGAAGCACTTGGAAAGTTCAGGATATATGTATCTAATAAGTGATGTGATGAAAAAGTCCCTCCTTCAGTTATTCATTTATTCCAATGGACACTTTTTGAGTGTTACTGTACACCAGCTTATTTCTAAATGAGGGGGTATAACACTGAATCCAACACACAATTCCTTCTTCATGGAGCTTACATTTTAGTGCAGGGAAGAGATAGTAAGAAAGACAAATAGCAAAATATAGTCTATTAAGTAGTGATTCATGCTGTTAATTAAGAAAAGTAAAACAGGCGTAAGGGAATAAAAGTCATTGGATATGGTTAACTTTCTTGACAGAGTAAGTAAATCTAACTGAAAAAGTAACTTTTGAGTAAATATCTTAAGGAAATGAAAGTAAGCCATAAAGACATGTGGGAAAAAATATTATAGGTGAAGACCTCCACAAGGGACTCTGGTTAACTTGTTTTAGGACAGTTAGGGGCCAGTGTGGCTGAAGCAGAATGAGGAGGAAGATGCACAAAATAAGGTCAGAGTGGTAGAGCAGGTGAGGGGCAAACGTGGAAAGCACAGCTGTAGGCCTCATGCACACTCAAGGGCATTCTGATTTTCTCTAAGAATGAGTTGTAATATAGTATGACTAATTTTTTAATAGAATGACTTTTGCTGATATTTTGATAATTTTGGCTGTTGAAGGTCAGGGCTGACAGCAGGGAAAATAGTTAAGAATTACTGCAATTATCAAGTTCAAAAGGAATAGTAACTTGGACAAAACTATTCTACATGGAAATAAAAAGATGGTGGTTCGCTTCTGGACCTGTTTTAAACAGGGACACAACAGACCATGTTGTGTTTATTGAACATGGCCTATGAGAGAAAGAAGTAGCGTGGATGACCCCGATTTCTTTGGCCTGAGAAACTAGATGACTGAACTCAACACTGGCTGAAATGAATGCTGTGAATAAAATAGTTTTTGTAGGAAAATTCAGAGGATGAATTCTGTGCATGTTAACTTAGAGATATCTTTTAGATATCTAAGTGGTGATGGATGTTGAGTAAGCTGCTAGATGTGAATCTAGTATTTGAAAGAAGATACTGAAATATAAATGGTATTTAAATTCTGATCATTGCCTAATATAGAAAAATACCTCATGACCAATTAATTGAGCATCTCAATATTTACAATTATATATTTAATATGTAGTTTTCTTACTGCACTATGGATTCTGTAGAACCCCAAAATGAAAGGACAAAATTGACAGCCTATGCAATTGAAGTGGTTATAATGAATTTTGATAGGATTTAAGTGGGATAAAAAAGGTAATAAGGTCAAAAGATAAAATTTTATGGGAATCAATATATTGTAAGGTCAGGATGGGCTTAGAAGTTTATGGGAGTCCAGGTACATACAGATATCTACATATGGGGGATACTGAGCTTTATGTGGTTAAGATGCTTATCAAATCTAGCATTTATCAAATTTTTAATGAGTCAAACAATTAACTGCTTACCTTATTTAATCTTCAAAGAATTTTATACAGTGGCTCCTATTTTTGTTGCTAATCTACACATAAGAAAACTCTTATTAACTTGCTAGAGGTCACTGAATTAACAAAGGGCTCATCAAAATGCAAACTGAAGCCTGATTCAGAACTCTTGCTCCCAGTTCACAAGTGGGGGCAAGATGCCAATCAAATGGTATACACTTTCCTTTGAGGACAGGGCCTCTAGCCCCAGTGAGCATGCTAGCTGTGCCAGGGATCAGAAACCTGCTGTTCTCTGTGTTCATTTCCCTTGTTGACTTCCTTGGTATGTGATGTCGTCTTGGTAAAATTCCATTCTTTTCAGGGAAGATAAATAGAGTCAAAGAAAGATTTTGTTCATGATTGGTCATTAATCATCTGAAGGCATTCTACCCTAGGTTGCCTCAGGAGAAGATAATTCAGGAGAATTGAGTTAGGACATCTTTACCAAGTGCCCCATGTACAAAGTCTCATGAAAACACCACCAAAGTAGATGATTAACTTATTAGTAGTAAGAACTGCAGAGCTGAAGATCGAGAGGAAGATACTAATGCAAAAAGGAAGGAGGAAGTGAAAGGCCCAAATTTGGGAGCCATCTTTGTAGGATGAGATGGTTGTCTACCCAGAAGAAATATGTTCTTCACATCAACTGAATTCAAAATTATATCCAACCTGTCAGAGAAAAAATAATGTAAATATAGAATAAAACACTTCAGCAATATAAAATAGTACAAACACTTAGGAAATGCTTGGAAGTTTCTTAAAGATTTAAACATACCTATAATATAATCAGGCAAGTCTATTCCTAAGTATTTACCCAGGAGAAATAAAAGCATATGTTCAAAGACAATGCACACATTTCATAACAGCTTTATTTGTAGTAGCTTCAAACTGGAAAAAAAAAAACTGTAAACAAATAAATTACATTATATTCATATAATGAAAGGATACTAAGCAATAAAAAAGAATGAACAAAAGTATAGATGAATCCCCTAACAAAATCAGGCTCAGTAAAAGAAGTCAGGCAAAAAACGAGCACAAACTGAATAATTCCACTGATATAAAAATTAGGAAAATGCAAACAAATCTTATAGTGACAAAGAATGTCAGTGATTGACCACCTGCTGATGGACAGGATAAGAAAAGGGAGGATTTACAAGAGCACAGGGAAATTTAAGGGGAAGATGAATAACATGTTCATTATTCTGATTTCATGATGGTTTAATTGGTGTAGAGATATGTCAAAATCTATCAAAATACACACTTTAAATGAGTGTGCTTTATTGTATATCAATTATACCTAAATGAAGCTGTTAAAACAAAAACATAAAAGTACATGTGCATCTAAAACGTCAACTTATTTGGTTTTCTTAAAAAGGACCAATTTTAAAAATCTAAATGACTCCATAAAAATAAAAGAAACATAAAGAAGAAAAGCAGCAGAAACTAGGACACCTTAGCAAAAAACTTCTATTTCCATTTTTATTCTCTCTCTACCTAACTTCTGTTTTTCTTTTATGTCTCACCTACAGCAATTTTCCTAATGAAATTTCACACTTGTCCCCTCCCGCCACTGTTGAATATTTAGTAACAGTGCACGGATTAACAATGTAACAATGTATTTTGAGAGTATATGTTTCTGTCTGGCCTGTATTACATCAATAAAGAATTTTTTAAAAACTCAACCAATTCTATTTTTCTTTTCCATTTTATTTTGTTTAGTTTTGGTGTAAAAGCAGACTTAACCATGGTGCTTAATTTTGATTTCAGAAATTGATTTTCTACTCTATTTTCTGCTGCTTGCTTAGGAAACAAAGTTTTCTGAGTCTAAACTCTAAATTGTTCATTCTCAGCAATCTTTGGCAAGCAAACTATTCTAGGAGATCCTTAGGATTCTTTACACTCCCTTTCTTTGACCCAATGCAAGAAAACTGGAGGATTTTTAGTTTGGGGGTAACAAAGAAAAGAAAATATCACTAAGGATCATGCGTGCCACAGCACAAACTAGACTACTGCCATATTTTTATTGAACATTTAAAAGGGCATAATCACTATTAGAAAATATATAAGGACTGAACAGCGAATCTAAGTTAGGACTACACATCTAGGACCATCTGGGAATGCAATTGCATCATGTAGGAGTCTTTCTTGATTGGGAAAGGCTGTTTCTGATTCAGGAATGTGAGCCAAAATGATCAATTTGTTTCCTGTCGGCACAGATCAAATTACATTCTTGACTCTGCAACACTGAGATCTTTCCAGCACATCCATTAAGGGAACTTGGCTCATGTTGAGGTTGTCTGTAAGACCTAATGTCTATGAGAATGAGCATCACCCTCGCCAAGGGAGTATGGAACACTAGGTTCTGAGCAGGAGGGCTTTCATCCCAGTGCTGAAGCTTTGCATGAAAAACCTGGTAACCAATCCAATGCCAAATCTCAAGGCATTTGGATAGGGCAACTTGAACTCCCTCAACTCATTAACTGAAGCTCCATGGACCAAATAGTAAGTTTATTTAGAAATATGAATAAACAATTATCCACCAGACATAAGAGTCCATGGCAAGTAACTTTGCAATGAAAGAATACACCAGAATCAGGTAGCCCAGACATATGATGTAGAAATCCCCCAAATTATACTTTAAAAAGGAATTTTCAACTGTGATGCTTTTTCTAGCAATGTCCTAAGAGCCTGTCTCATATGCTTCTCATAAGGATGATAAATAATATTGATCCACTATTTGATATGTGTAAGGCATTGTGCTAAGTGCATCACATAAGATTTCAAATCTCATCACAACTTTTTGAAGTTAGGAATTAACTGTATCCTTGTGGGACACATCTCTATCTGGGCTCTGCTTTGGTTCTTGTGCATTAAATGTGGTGCATTCACTCCCTCTTTAAGTCTCATGCTTTACTCTAATCATTGCCTGAGATTCCCTTTCTCAGGTACCCATATGGTCACCCCTTCACTTCCTTCAAGTTTTTATTAAAGTGATACTATTTCAATGAATATATTATTTTGGCTATTCTCTTTTTATTTTTCAACATAGAACTTACTAGCACTTAACATATTTCACTTACTTATTTTATTCCTCCCTTTCCCACTTTCATTAGAATGCAAGCTGTGTGTGTGTGTGTGTGTGTGTGTGTGTGTGTGTGTGTGTTTAAGTTTCTAGGGATGAATCCCAGGGCTTAATGTGTGCTCTGTAAGCACTCTAGCTCTGAGTCACACCTCAGCCCTACAGTGCAATCTTTTTGAAGGAAGAGGTTTTATCCTTTTTTGTTCATTAGTTAGAAGGATGCCTAGCATATTATATGTGCTCACCAAATATTGGGAAATGGTAAGTGGAAGTGATGTGACTTTAAGTAACAACCACTTGTTGTAAATTAGTATTAAAAATTAAAAAAACAAAAGCAACATGTTAAAATAATTCTTGTTTTTATTTTAAGGTTAATCATGAGTTGTCCTAATAGATAATTTCATCCAAATGTGCTTTGCACAACAACAGGTTAAACAATTCAACTAAGTGGGCAATAAAAATCTCAGTTTATTAGCAGGTGTAAATTGAAAAAATCAATGTAACATGTTGGTTTCAACCTCCCGGAGGCTTCCAATCTTGTTAAGGAAACATCTAACCTGAAAGAATTGGAATATAGTATATTAAATAGTTAATTTATCATCTATTCATTCAATCATGTAACAAGATATTATTTCCATGTGCAAGGCATCTTGGGCTCGGTGCAGGCAGAACTCCCAATGTCTTAGAATTTACAGTCTGGTAGAAGATCTAAAATATGAAACAAGGTAAAACTTGCTCAGTGGAAAAAAAAGCTTGATTAATGGAAAATAATGTGCTAAAACCTAGTGAAAATATACAATGCTTTGATAGTTCATAAGAGGGAGAAATTACAAAGACAGTATATTATATAAAGTGCTAAACTGAGTATAATCAAATGCCAAATCATATAGCAAAGACAATAAAATGCTATTGCCTATCACTCTTGTAGTTGAAATACACAAGGGATTTTTGCAAGCTCTCATGCAGAAAATAACATATGCCAAGACTCATATTTCTCTTAGTTCCTCTAAAAGGGCACTGAGCATTAAACAGCACAACCTGAATGATGTTCCCAACTATTCTTGAGAGCAATTTTGTAACCTATTTTGTTCTTCACTCACAAGATTTTCAGACAAACGAGGGAGAAAGTGTGGTATTAATTTTCCAAAGTTTAAATTTATAATTAAGTTCATGAAAAATCGATTTAATACAACAAATATCCTAAATGCAAGTTGTTACATGTGAAGATTGATATTACAAAAATAGAGACAGACTGCAATCTATCGCTCAATAATAATTTTCCTTATTTTTCTAATTGTATGTGTTGCTAATTATTGTAAAAAAAGTCTGAAAATATATCACATAAAAATAAAAGTAAAATTTACCTGCAGTCCTTCCTAAATGATAGAAAGTTGGTATATTTTCTTTACTATATAAGTGCAGATACAGATGCAGATGCACACATAAACATAAATACTGTAACAATTACTGATTATAAATTTCATCATGATGTATCCATTATTGTGAAAGATTGTGCTACTATTCAATTTACTTCAAAGCCATGATTTCTCTTGGCTGAATGATATTTCATCTCAAGGATGTGCCAACTATTACAAACAATACACAGTGATAAAGTAAGCATACAAGAATGTTTATTTGTTTTCCCGATCATCATTCCTAGAATAAGAATTAATAATTAAAATGGTGAAAATATTTTGAGACTTCTATTAAGTGTTGCCTAATTTTTTTTGCCTACTGTTTCACTGATAAAAACCCTGTCCAGCAACATCCTGAAGTGATTGTTTGTCCCCAGTCTTATCACTCGGAGTATTGCCATATTTTTCCTAATCTTGCCAATTTGATAAATTGAAATCAATACTCACTGATATTTTCATTTACATTGTTTTAAATATTGATTTAGAATATTTTAAGTATTCATCTTATATTAATTTTTGTGATTTTCTAGGATGTTGGTGATTTTTATGCTGGTTTGTAAATAAGAGCTTTTTTAGTTTAAGCATTATAAATTTGTTATTTTTTATTTTTTAATATTTCTCTTATAGTAAATATTGGGTTTTCTATTACATTTATGATTAGAAAGTTCTTAAAATCAAGATCAGTTAAAAATGAACTTTTTCAAATTTATTCTTTTAAAGTGATAAAATCATATGTATATCATGTACAGTGGTATGCCTTGAAGCACATATATATTGTGAAATGATTAAATTCATATAATTAACATGTGTAGCATCTCACATAGCTATTTCAGTGGTGAGAACACTTATCATCCACTCTCCTTGCATTACTCAAGAATTCAATGTATTATTCTTAATTATAGTCACATGTTAAAGAGTAAACATCTTGAACTTATTTCTTCTAATTTTAATTTTGTATCCTTTGGCCAATATTTCCCCTACCCAGGCCTCTGTTTAACCACTTCAGCCTTTAGTAACCCCCATTTCAAGGAGATCAATGTTTTAGATTTCACATATGAGTAAAATAATGAAGTGTTTATGTCTTCTGCTTTCTGACTTACGTCACTTAATATAAGGTCTTCTAGGTTCATCCATGTTGTTGCAAATGACAGACTTTCCTTCTTTTATTGTGGCTGAATAGTATTTCATTGTGTGTGTGTGTGTGTGTGTGTGTGTGTGTGTGTGTGCAAATATATATACATATACCACGTTTTCTTTACCTATATTTTTGTTGTTCAGCACTTAAATTTATTCTACATGTTGGCTATTATAAATAGTGCTGCTAAAACATAGTGAAGAATCTCCTAGATAAACTGGTTTTATTTTCTTTGGATATATACCCAGTAATAGAATTGTTAGATAAATTAGTTCTATTTCAATTTTTTAAAGAATATTCATACTATTTTCCATAATGGCTGTGCTAATTTACATTCCAACCAACAGTATACAAGGGTTCTCTTTTTTCTACATTTTGCCAACACTTGATATCTTTTGTCTTTTTGATAATGGCCATCATGACAGGAGTGAGAAACATCTCATTATGTTTTTGATTTGAATTTCCCTGATGATTTGTGATGTGGAACATTTTTTCATCTATCTGTTGACCATCTGTAATTTTGTTTTTCTCCTGAGAAGTTTCTATTTAAGTCTTTTGTCCATTTTTATATCAAGTTATTTATTTTCTTGAAATTGAGTTGAGTTCCTTATATATATATATTAATTATACAATTAACCCCTTATTAGATGTATGTTTTGAAAATATTTTATCCGATTCTGAGTGATCTCCTCACTCTGTTGTTCATTTATTCTGCTGTGTAGGAAAATATTTTTAGTTTGAAATAATCCCAATTTTCTATTTTTGCATTTATTATCTAGCTATCTGTACTTTTGAGGTCATAACCATAACATCATGGCCTAGACCAATATCATGGAGATCTTCCTTTGAATTTTCTTTTAGTAATTTCATCGTTTTGAATCTTGTATTTAAGTCTTCAAGCTATTTTTACCTGATTTTTAAAAAATATGGTGTGAGACAATGTTCAGATTTCATTCATTTGCATATGGCTATTTGGTTTTCCTAATACCACTTATTGAAGAGAATGTGTTTTTCCTAATCTTGACAGCTTTGGCAAAGCGAGGGGACTGTAAATATGTTGCTAATTCTGTTGTATTGATCTATGTCTCTGATTTATACTAATATCATGCTGTTTTGGTTACTATGGTTGAATTGTATATTTTGAATTCAGGTTAGTATGATACCTCCAGCTTTGTTCTTTTCACTAAAATTGCTTTGGCTTTGGAGTTTTGTTTTGCTTTTGTTTTTTTGTATGCAAATGTTAGAATGTTTATATAGTTTTGAAGGATCATATTGGTATTTTGATAGAGACTGCATTGAATCTATAGATGGCTTTTAGCAGCAAGTATTTTTAACAACATTAATTCTTCCAATACATGAGCATAGAATATCTTTTCATTTATTATTGTTTTCTTCAATTCCTTTCAATGTTTTGTAGTTTTCAGTGTAGGTAGCTTTCACTTCCGTTTTAAAATGTATTCCCAATTCTTTTAATTTCTTGTTGCTATTGTTAATGAGCTTGTTTCCTTGATTTCCTTTTCATATGGTTTGCTGCAACATTACTGAATTTGATATTAGTTCTAACAATATTTTGCTGGAATCTTTCAAGTATTCTATATTTAACTTCATACCATATGCAAACAGAAACACCTGACTTCTTCCTTTCCAATTTGGACACCATCTATTTCTCTCTCTTGCCTATATTAATCTGGCTAGAACCTCCAAAGCCCCATTCATAAGAGTGGACATCCTTTCCTTGTTTCAGAACTGAGAAGAAAAACTTTCAACTTTTCCCTGTTGAGTATGATACTAGCTATGGATTTGTCATATTTGACCTTTATATTCCTTCTGTACCTAATTTCTTGAGAGTCTTAGTCATGAAGGAATATGAATTTTGTCAGATGTTTTTTCTATTTCCATTGAAATGACCATACGAATACTGTCCTTCATTCTGTTGATATGGTGTATCATATTCATTGATGTGATGATTGTTGAATCATCCTTGCATCCCTGGGATGAATTTCTCTTGATTAAAAATATTTTTATGTGCTGTTGAATCTGGTTTGCCTGTATTTTATTGAGAATTTATGCATCTCTGTTCATCAGGAATAAGTATGGACATTTCATGGTTGTATTTTTACATTAGCTTCTCAATACCTCTGCAATTAACTTGGTATTTGATGATACAAATCATTGATGATGTTTATTGACTGAAGACAATTTCCAGTCTCTGTATGATTACCTCACCTCCTATTTTATTCTTATAAACACCTTGTGACATAATAACTATTACAGTCTCTGTTTTACGTGTGAGAATGTATACGGATAAAGTTCAGCAAGATTGAGTTACTTATCCAGATTATACAAATAGTAGATGATGGAATTGGGGTTCAAGCTTGAGCAGTTCCTACAGCCTAATTTCTTCACTATTCTGTGTGGTCTGTGTGTCTGTTTTATGACTCAATCTTGATTTTTCAGCCAACAGTTTTCTGAGCATTATATTTTGAATAATCTTTCAGTTCCCTCTTGGGTTCCTCCATCCTATATATCATTACCATGTATACTGAGTTCTGCTTCACTGTTAGAGATTCTATTGTTTTGGTCCAACAACCAGTTCCTGTACCAGTACTCACCATTTTGATTATTCAACTTTATAATATTTGTTAATAAATAATAGGGCCCATAGCCCATTCACTGTTCTGCTGAGAGATAATACTGCTCTTCTCATCCATTTATTATCCCAATCATTTTAATTCTTTTGATAAGTCCAAATAATTCACTATTTAGCAGTCAATAGCCAATGAATTATATTTAATACTGGAGATTTTAAATGTCTTTTTTTCATTTTCATATTTCATAACCAGGCATATGGGTTATCTTGTCATTTATCTAAATAACCTTTGACAGGACTCAGTAAGATTTTATAGTTTTCATCATCTATATCCTGCATACATATGCTACAGTTTATTCTTAGGTATGCTGTGTTTTTTGCTGTTACTATGCTTGGAACATTTAAAAATGAATTTTCTCCTTATTGAATTAATTAGAGAAAGAATTTTTTTATAGTTGTCTTATATCTGGCCCATATATTGAATTCTTAGCAAAAATGCAGCAATCTAATCTTCTCTCTGATATGTATCTTATTGTATTTCATGTTATAATTGGGTGGACAGAAATTTGAAGTAATGGTTAAGCACAATGAGTATGATAGCTATACTTTTTTCCCAAACTTTATTAGGGATTCTTTTAGTCTTTCAATAATAAGTATGATAAAAATGATTAGTTTGTGATTCTTGTTCTTACAATGTTAAATACATAGCTTTCCATTTTAGGTTTTCTGAAAGCTATTGTCAAAATGAGTATTCAAGTCAAGCATGGAGGGGCAGGCCTGTAATCCCAGTGGCTTGGGAGACTGAGGCAGGAGGATTGCAAGTTCAAAGCCAGCCTCAGCAATTTAGCAAGGTCCTTAGCAACTTAGTGAGACCCTATTTCAAAATAAAATATAAAAAGTGCTGGGGATGTGGTTCAGTTTTAAAGCGCCCTTGGGCTTAATCCCTGGTAACACACACACACACACACACACACACACACACACACACACGAGTTTAATTTCATCAACAGCATTTGACATGCTTTAGAATGATAATTTTAATTTTTTTGATCTTTAGATGCCATATTGTGTAGTAAAAAATTTCTAAGTAACGCACCTTTGCCTTCCAGGAATTAAGCCCCATTTTTTCTTAATAGGTGAGTCTTTCATTGAATTATATTTTATTGGATGCCTTTTATGGAGCACCTACCAATCTTTACTTATTAATGCGTGTAAGTCATGGTGATAGTTTGTATGCTCATCAGTTTTTTAAAAAAAAAATTTTGTAGTAGTAAATGGACAGAATGCCTTTATTTTATTTGTTTATTTTTATATGGTGTGAAGGATCAAACCAAGTGCCTTACATATGGTACGCAAGCACTCTGCCAATAAGCTACAACACCGGCCCTGTTCATCAGTTTTGACACCTGGGCAATATTAGCTTTGTAAAGTTAGCAAACAAATGAGCAAGTGATCCATAAGACCTGGAGGATGTTTTAAAGACAGCATTCCAAAACTGATGACTTCAAGTTTTTACTACAGACAAAATTAGCTCAGGTGCCATATAGGTCTTTTATACTCTTATTCACTATCGTGGGAATACCCTGTACTTTCTCTACTAAGAACACTGTCATTATATTTTGTGGATAAATAAATCCATTAATTATATACATTTTAGCACCACATTTACTTAATATATATTATGCACTATCCATTTCTCTACTGCTTACATTACAGTGGGAATGAAATAGGTGATGCTCTTGCCCTTGTGAGGCTGTTATCCTATATAAATAAAGACTGTGAAGCCAATCAGAAAAATAACTTGCCTAAATTCACAATGCAAGTGAAAAAATTACTTGTACTAAATATGAAAGATTCATTGAAAATTTTTTCAATAGCAGTTTTCACACAAGTGTACTAATTTATAATCAATTTTACTACAGGCAAAGAAGAGATATATTAGCTCCTGGAAATTTCTTTAAGTTGTAATTCTGTGAGGTCACAAACTATCTCAATTTATTAAAAATTCATTATGAAGAATATAAAAAAAGAAAAACTATAACAATGTGAATTTTTAAATCCCAGAGTTTTATAATCACAACTAATTGTTGAGTGAATCTTCTTTAAGGCCTCAACAATGAATTATATATGCCATATTTCACCTTAGCATCTGAAACAAATTTCAAGGCATATATTGTCACCTTTCTATACTTGAGAAAATGGAGACCCCTAATTTGAGATAAGTTTACCAATGCCACACATGTAGCAAATAAAGGATCTAGAACTCAAATCCAGGTCAGTTTGTTTCCATGGGTCTTATTTTTGCAGGTTAGCTATACCTTTTGTATATGTTATGTCTCATGACTATATTAAATGCAAGGGCATTTGGGAAATAAGTGCTTCTAAAAGTCTTTAACTTATGCTTTTGGATAATTTTAAATAAATGACTAGAAATGCAGAAAAGTTAATTAACCTGCATATAGGCAGCAATCCAAAAACATTAAGGAAATTGATAAAAAATAATGGATTTAATATTGTCAGGGCTTCGTTGAAGCCTTGATAAAAGTTTAGAATAAGCTTTGAGTCAGAGTTTAGAAATAATCTAAAGAATGAAAGGCCTAAGGTTAAAAGTTAAAAGGACTAAATTCAGTTAATCAATTTAACCTGTAATTTTCTTCTCAGATGAAGAAGGAAGCTGGTGTGTAGCTTTGCTCTGATAGAGGGAGCTATGTGTTTTGGGGGGATGATGACCATATTTTATTTATTGTGGTGTCTCTAGCCATTCAGGAAATGTCTGGATAAATGAGTGAAAAAAATGAGTCTCTGTAGGCCTAGCAATCAGTTCAGATGACAGAAAAAGACACAAGAAAGACAGAGAATCAAATCCTTGGTCTGCTTCTGCTACTATCACCAATGTGAAGTAGATTCTTAACATCTCTATGCCTCCGTTTTCTCATCTGTGAGATGAACAGGCAGAGTTAAATGAATTCATGGTTCCTTATTTAACTGTAAATACTATAATTCTGTGACCTGCAATTAATAACTTCAGCAGTTTTTACAAAGCCTTCTTAAACACCAAAAGGGAAAATGATCTCATTTATCAAAACAGCTCCAGGTAGTCAGGGGCACTAGCCACAAATTGAAGAAACTTTCAAGATTCCTTGAAGTGAACACAAGAGGTCCAGTTCCACTACTATCCTTACACATTCTATTTCATGGCCACAAATGCAAACTTTTAAAATACTTTCCTGCACAACTACATGATAGTACAAACAAATATATATCAGAGTTGGAATTAACTGATATATATGGCAATCAATGTGCTTTTAAACATTTATGTAAGTCTAAGTTTCTAGGCAGCAGAAATATAAGACCTTTCTTCTCCAAATGTATTGCTTGTCCAACAACTGAGAAATGACCCTGGGTTAAAAAGCAAACATAGTCATCTGTCTTACACAAGTCTATGAAATCATAATTAATCACATTTTCACACTTAGGGAAAAATATTTATTACTATTTAGAGGGATGCCAGTTTGGTTCCAGAGAAATAAAAAGTTAATTAGAATGGATTATTATTTATTTTTAAAGCTGAATGGGAAATGACTATATCTCCACCACTAGCAATTAGAAATACAAAATTTCAATAAAGTGTCTAACTTTAAACTTCAGCTGAGCAGAATTATTAGTGGCCTACTTAATAACTGGCCTTGATCTTTTTGGGAGGGGTACCAGGGATTGAACTCAGGGGCACTCAACCACTGAGCCACATCCCCAGCCTTATTTTGCTTTTTTATTTAGAGACGGTCTCACTGAGTTACTTAGCGCCTCACTTCTGCTGAGGTTGGCTTTGAACTCATGATCCTCCTACCTCAGCCTCCCAAGCTGCTGGGATTAAAGGTATGGGCCATTGCACCTGGCTGGCCCTTATCTTTTTAGAGGTCACAGAACCTGCACAGAGTTTAGCAGGACACCCATAAACATCACACATCTGATCTTGTTACAATGAGGAGTTTTGAGTTCCACCAAGTTCATATGAATGTAAGGACTAGCTTCTGCACTGTCAGACATAGAGATGAGGGTAAATCTTAGTTATATAAAATCCCAAGTCTATTGGTTACAAAGCAATCTTCAGAGAGATGGAATATTGGAGCAGGGAATAGGTCTCTGAGCAGGACCCCTGCCTAAGGGAAGAAGGAACTAGGTCTCAGGAAGTTCTAGCCTTCCCCAAGATCACACCAAGGAGCAGAGATAGCTCATGGGCTTTGCTCTGCTACTTCCCTTGGCCTAACATGCCAGACCCAGGGAGAAAAAGCAGGAGCAGGAAATGCAATCCACATACTCCTACCCTCCACTTCAGGTATAAAGAGAAACTTACCTTTGGTAAAATGGACTGGTTATTATATATACAGCAACATTCATCATATATGTCAAGTTTCTGTCATTTTCCAAGGTGTTCAGAAAATGTTACCTTTGCAATAGGCTCATTTGCATTAGGAATAAAATTCATTTGTTCAACAGAAATTTATTAAGAACGTACTATGCACTTAAGGCCTATTAGCTCATAAATAAATAATATAGGATCTGGGTATTAAGTTCTGTACACTGTTATCAGACTAACAAACATGTCAACAGAAAATAACATGTAGAATGATGAATGTTATGAACAACACACCTACAGAAGCAGACAGGAAGTAACAATTGGTTCTGGATACATTAAGGCTTAGGTTTAACTTCTCACCTAGTTACCAATGGCTTCTCAGTGTCGTGTTTTGAGATTTAGTAAACATGAGGTCTAACCCTAGCTTTGTAATAATATAGCTATGTGATAGAGGGCAGGGAGTCAATATTCCTGTATCTCAAACTCTTCTACATTGGTCAAGATATGGGCTTTGGCATCACACAGACCTAGTTTAAATGCTTCTATTATTTACTGCTTTACCTTGGACAAAATTTTTCTTTACCTTAGATCTCCAACTTTTTTGCCAGCAGAGCAAAAATTATAAGCATATCCACATATTATAACATGTGCAGAAAAAGTGAAGCAAGAAGTATAATGAATTTTTCATAATTCCTGGAACATAGTAATTGCTCAACAAATGTATTTTTATCCATAATATTAATTTAAAATGGAAGATTAGCTTACACTGAATGTTAGCAAACCTTCTTAAGTAAATTCAACTTAAATAGATAAGGACCATGCTGTATCAAGAAATATCTTTTCCCAAACGATAAGTAAAACATCTCAAGATGATGCTTAGAAAAGGGACCCTGGAGTCAGCAGAGTGATTCTAACAATAAACAACCAGATCTCATTTACTGACCACACCAGATTTATGATTCCCTGAAAAAATTTATAGAACATTCCAGGTTGAATGTTGTTAACTGTTGGGATGCCCCTAGCTGTAAAGTATCATAAGGAAGTTAATCCAAATAGGAAATCATCACGTATATGATACTTTCTCATTACCATGGCTTCACAGCAGGACACACTGCCTGCTTTGATAACTCAGAGTTCTTTTGTACAACAAACTGTGATTACTTCATAAAGGTCAATTCTCCCAAATCCCTGGAAACCATGGCATGCCAACCCACCAAGATCACAGAAGCAATTAAAAGTGTTTAACCGGGAAAGTTGCCAGGAACAGATGGCTTCTGCCAGTGGGTTTTTGTTTTTGTTTTAAACTGCTCAACATTAGGAAAGTGGCATATATTTGCCTCATATCTATTTACTAATGGTTCTCTTTCATCTATGTAAAAGAATACTCATTATAGGAATTCTCACCTTAGGTAGATATTAGAATATGAACCATAAGAGACAATGATAGAGAATCTCTCCCTTCATGCCCAAGTTCCACTATGGTTCAAATTAGTTCAATATTAATATGAAATCCCACTTCTGTAATTAAAGGATTCTCCAAGAGTTTTTAATTATAGTATACAGGATCATACATGCCTTGGAAAGAAGTTCAGAAAGCTTTTAACAAATAATCATTTTGTACTACAAAAAAATACTTCGGGCTTGTGATTTTTTGTAATTTACAGCAGCCCAATACTACACTTATTCAAAGTGTCCCTCTGACATTAAAATCTACACAGTTATACTTGTTTGAGACAAATTCTACACAGAAGTCTGTCTTACCAACACAGGATGGCCATACAGCAAACGTGGGTTTGACATTTTATTAAAAAATTCACCTGGGGAAAACCATTTATTTCTCTAAAGCTTTCACTTCATCATTTCTGTTTTAGAAAAGGTTAAAGGCCATTATTATAATAAAAAACTGTATGATATTAACATATCACTCAAATTAAATACAAATATAAGGTTGAAAAAAGACAAAATAAATATGGAACTTAGTACATGATAAAGGTCATATCTCAGTGAGAAAAAGATGGATTTTTAAATAAATAATGAGAACTGAATAGCCATACAAAAAAAGATAAAATTAAATGATAACCTCCAAATATATCGATAGTAGTATATTTCAAAAGGAAAGAAAAATATGAATACCAGAAGAAGATAGGAAATCATGATTAGATCCTTTATAATGTAAGAGAGGAGAAAGCTTTTGTTACCATGACTCAAAATGTAGGCACAATAAAAAGTGTGCACATGTGTATTTTAAAGATGAATGCCTATAAAAATACATTTGCAACATACATTAAAACACTGAGATATAATCACTATAGTATAAAAGAGGTTCTAGAAATCTGGAAGAAAATAGACAAACACCCAAAAGAACAGTGAAAAGAAATGAACAGACTACACATTTAAAAAAGAAAGATAAATGAATCTCTGACATAGGAAAAATGTACAACATCACTCATGAGAAAAACAAAGTTAGTGAGATACCCTTCCATGCTATCAGATGGGCAAAAATTCTAATGTTTAATAGCAAACTTTGTTGGCAAGAAGGAGCTAGCATTCTCATGTGTTGCTAGAGGGAGTACAAATTATCACAACCCCCAGGAGAGTACATTTGACACTAACAAAAGTACTTATGTGTGTCCCCTGGAATCCAGAAATCCCGTTTTTCGGAATCTGTAGTAAGACCTCCATGAATACAAAACAGCATATCGCATTGCTATTTGTGACAGTATTACATATAATACTAAAATATAGAAGGAGCTCAAATATACATCAAGTAGGGAACCTGTAGAATGAAGCCACTGGTCATCCATCCAAAAGAATACTATGTGCTTACCAAACAGAATGGAGATCTCTATAAACTGTTATGGATGATTTCCATTTTTTTAAGAAGCAAAGTAAGAAGATTCTTAACTTTGGTATGTGAAAAGAAGGAAAATAAGTGATTTAGCATATACATATGTATGACTATATAAATAATGTGTGATTTATATGCACTTTTTTCTACTTTTGTGGAAATAAACATCAAATGGCAAATCAGGAAAATAATAAAAAGGGGTAACTATGTAAACTGATGTGGAAACCATTTTCCAGGGCTGGCCCTTTTATTTCTAAATCTACTTTATTATATGTGTATATGTGTTTTTTTTAACATGAAAAGATTTTCTGTAACTCTGTATGCATTTTACGGATCTCTTCACATGATAAAATCAATTTTATTCAATATGTAGGTATTTAAAAAAATAATGACCTGTATTTTAAGTAACTCTCTCATATTCTCAAAGTATCCTATTTGAACAATGGATTATATGGGACTGTCCCTATAGGGGGATTAAAGGAGACAGGAAAGAAATGGAAGAAATAACCAACATAGAAATGCAAACAAACTAACATTGTACATCAAATTGGTAATTAAAACTGAGGGAAAATTAGAATGTAGATGTAAAATACAGAATTAAGCAAGTTCAGTTCAACTACTATTGAGAAACAAAAAAAAAATTTAATTTTAAAAGAATATTGTAAATGAAGAGTCAAAATATAAAAAATTTAAAGGAGATACTATGAAATATTAAATTTAAATTGGAATATCTATATATATCTATATATATAGATATATATATAGATATATAGATATATATATCTATATATATACTCCCTAGTCTGTTTACTAAAAGGTCCTAGGAATCAATGGCACCTTTCTAATTATAAGCATAACTAGCACCAGGATCTTGATTTCTACTTATCATTTTCTACTGAAAGGATCTGGGACTCCTCAGAGAATTGTTTGTTTCTGTATCTGGGGCATGGAAAATTCCAGAACATTGAAGTCAACTTGAAGGGGTCCTCCAGGCAAAATCTGGTAAAAATTTGATCAAAAAGAAGGATGAGCTGGGTGTGGCGTTCACCTGTAATCCCAGTGACTCAGGAGGCTGAGGCTAGAGGATTAGAGATTCAAAGGCAGCCTCAGTAATTTAGTGAGACCCTGTCCCAAAATAAAAAACAAAAAAGGCTATATCTCAGGTGTAGAGCACCCCTGGTTCAATTCCCAGTAATAGCCCCCTGAAAAATGCTGATACTTTTTTTAAAAATTGAGATTCATTTGCCATCATGTTAATCTTTATACCAACTCCTTATCCCAAAATTTGGTAATTAAGGGACAAGCATTAAGTCATAAAGGTAACATATTAGGGTAATGAATGAAAACATCTTTACAGAAAAATGCCACGTGGAAGGGGTGACAACATCAGATTGAGCAAGTTAGAGAGAGGAAATGCAGCAAAATGTTAATAACTGGTGAATAAGGTTAAGGGTATAAAGGTGTTAGCTTACTATTCCTTCAGGTTTTCTGTAAGTTATCAATTAATCAAAATAAAAGAAAAAAGTTCAGTGTCATGGTAAAATGTTGGGAAGACTCTTGGAGATAAAATATACAAAAGAAGTAAGAACTAAATGTAATTCATACACCATAATTGGATTTTGGTTTGGAAAAAATTACCAAAAAAAATTTGGGAGGATAAATGTGAAATTTGAATATGGACTAGATATTAAATAATCTTAGTAATAATTATTGTCTTGTGTGTGTTATTGTTATGGCTTTAAAGACATATCACTACATTCACAACTTACTTTCAGATGATTCTGTGAAAATAAATCTAGCTGTGTGGTTTAGATGAGAATAGATATATCAAGAGATTGGCAACTCAATAAAAAAATAACATAACATATTTGGCCTACCATTAATTATTGAATCCAGGAAATATGGATATTTGTTGTATTTTTCTTTCAACGTTTCACTGAGTTTGAAAATAACTCTGATAAAAATGCTGGAAAAATAAAAATTTAAAGGAATAACTTTTGGAAGATTTATTATAGAATTAAACATATATCAGTTTTAAAATTAAAGTGCATAATTCCTGGTGGTGAGCAGATTTCAACAAATGCTATTTTACTATCTTCTTCTATTACACTGCATTTTATAACACAGAAACCAATTAACATATGGAGGAAATTGGGGAGGCCTTATTGCATTGAGTGGACAATTTGGGGTTTAGTGCAAACGTGAATAAGTAGGTTAAATTACCATAAAATGGTCCCTTGACTTCCATGTGAGTTAATTGGATCTTGTTGGCTAGCTCTAAATTTCCCGGAGGAAGAGATGAATCCTTATTTTCCCACTCTCTGTTTTGGCCCTTCCATTTAAACCCAGCAAAGTGAAGAATAACAATAATCTCTGTGCACATCCCCTCCACACAAGAAGCCTTTGCACACATGCCTGTACACTGATGCAACATATCAACCAAAGGCTCTAATTATCATATTCTTATATCTTTGCCTTTAACCCCCATTGGAGCCAGAACTGCTGCTAGAGTTTAAGATGAGTGCCCTTTCAACACTTTCAATTTTGTTTATAACTGGCTCTCATCCTTGGATTAAATCAAGACATGTTTTAGCAGCCTAGGTCTTTCTTTAAAATACTGTTTCCCAAATTCACTCATCCAAAAAAGTTCTAATTTTCCACATAGGTGCTAAAATATTCATAAAATATATACAACCTAGAAATTTCATATATTAAATCAAGTTCTGGTTTTTCCTTTGTCATTATATTTTGCTTTAAAATTTTCATCCTTGTCATTTAGTCTTCTAGAACTATTCCATTTTGCTGTAGACAAGAGAGAAACACATTGTCAAACATACAGAATGATTAGGAAATTTGAGATGAGCAGTGAATTCCTTGCTCACCTTCAAGTACCAGATGAAATGACACTTCTTTTGTAAATCTTCCCAAACACCCAGATGGGGGGCCAAATCAGTCTTCCTCAGTAGTTAGCATAATACAAGGCAACAGGTAAGGACTCATTAAATGTTTCTTGAATGACTAATGTTTCCATCCTTACAATATTTATGATACTTTGATATCAGTCTCCCTTCAATGGATCTAACATTGAAAGGTTTTATCCTGGGCAGAATGAGATGATGAAAAATGTATTTAGGAAGATTAATCTGACAAGGATTTCCAGGGGGAGGGGGACTATGAGGAAGAACACACTGAAGGAATAAAGGCTGGCCATAAGTCATTATATGGAATGTCACCGAAAATTCCTTTAGACCCAGGAACTGAACCTAAGATAAGGTATGATCCAATCCTATCCTTAAAACATTAGAGTGATGGCACAGCTAAACCCAGTGACTTACTTGTAAAACCTCAGATTAAAGTTAAAATTCAGGAAATCATTTACAACTTCAAAGCCTCAACAAAATGCAAGACAACATATAGGAAATATTTCACTGGCAACAAATCTTTGCAGTGGAGAGTTACACTGCACAATGGTGGAAATGGCTTTATTCTCATTCTGTATATTGTAGTGAATCAACATTACCATCATTAAATATTAATCCATGACTTCTACTAGGTTGCTATAGAAAAATGATTTTTAGTGCTTCTTGCTATCTAATTATAGACAAAATAGATCATATGAATATAAAGAGGCATGAGCATACAACAAATAACATTTATATTGAAATTTCTGCAGCTTTACTGAACAACCACATGGGCAGAGTTCTATGCAAACATATAAAGTATACAGAAAATATGGTCTAATTAAAATAAATGAAATGAAATATGTGAAGCACGGTGTTGGCAAACATTGTCAAATCTAAATATACAAAGATAAGAGTAAATATAAAATGCTTACAGGTAAGACTATATTTGCATAATGGTAATGACCATACTCCCTGGCAGAAGTGATACATGCACAAGTAAATACCTGCAGACTGCATGATAAATGTTCACAATGTCTGGAATGTGTGCAGAGGGGTAGCAGAAAAGGCAGACGGGTATTTGGCAGAGGGTAGGTTAGAAAGGATTGTTGTGGTACATTGATAATTTTGTACTTTATTCTGTAGGTAATGGGTAAGCAAAGGTTCTGAGAAAGGACAATCAGACAATTGAGAATCCGCTAATATATGCAGTGTTAGGATAAGGATGGGACATTCTTAGCACCTTCCATTTTTGTGCTTTTGTGGAGGTTTAAGTGTCAGATATTCAGCTGAAAAGTACTCAGAAAAATAGGTGTTGTCAAGATGTTTGGGGAATACTCAATCAAGGTCAGGTAGAGAGAAGATAATTGTACTAGCAACTGAAAAACTAAAAATATATATTTTCTGATATTTCTCATTTATCTTCAAATCCCCGCTAACTTGTGAGACAATCACTCAATTTTGTCACAAATGACACTATCTATCATTAAGGATAGCCAATCAAATATCACAAGACCTTATCCCTGCCTCCTAAGACTTTTTATAGTACATAAAATATCTCAAGCAAACAAAAAGATGTTCCAGATCGACGGTGACAGTACCACCAAAGTTAGAAGGACTTTAGAGTTTATCTAGTCTAAGCTCCCTACTTTACAAATGGAGAGAGAGATGTCCAGAGTTGTCATCTGACTCATCTAAAATTTACAGAACTAGGTTTTAGACAGCATTGAAGCTTGAAGTTCTATCTTCTGACTCTCAGGTGAATCTTTAGTCTGCAATAGTGAACTAATTCCTTCAATGAAGAAACTGTTGGTTTTGATTTTGGTTTTAGGAAGCAATTCTGATGCATCCTGTCCATTCGGATTGCATTATAGTGCCTTATTGTTGAGGCCACAAATACCTGACTCATACACAAACAGTTTAACTAAATCTTACAGCATTTCCTTCTCGTGATACAAAGAGATGGTTGTATGCAAGGATTAGTTTCCTGGAGGGAAGTGTCCTGTTGTCCTTTCTTTCATGAAACATCAAGCCTGGGAAAGGTAGATTATCCTAACCAAGACTAGAAGCATGCTCTGCATAACTAAGTTGATATCATTGACAGAAACTACAATAAATATACATGACCCAAAAGAATGATATGATTCTTACTTGGTAACATCAAATGAGCAAAAAGAAAAGAAAAGGAAAAAAAAAAAAAAAAAAAAAAACCCTGAGAATTAGCTTCATCAGAATCAATCTGACAGAACTTTCCTATGTATATATATGAATAAACCCTAGTAAATCTCAACATCCTGTACATCCAGAAGACCAGAGTCCTAATTAGAATAAGATATATTTCATTTTCGTATAAATATATCAAAATAGACTCTACTGTCATGTATAACTAAAAAGACCAAATAAAAAATATTTTTAAAAAAGAAATATTCTAAAGTCATTTTCTCCAGGGGCAATTGAAAAAAATTTAGCAAGCATATCCAGTCAGAGAGTCTTTAAAAAAAAAAAAAAAAAAAAAACTTTGCAAAACAAATTCTGAAACCAACTGGATTTCCTGTTTCTTTTACTTTTATAGAAATGGTACTAAAAACTTTTAAGTCAGGGTAAAAAGATAAATGTGTTGATATCTGAAAATGTGGAATCACACAGTGTTTAAAATTTGTTGCCCTTCTATGGACCCAAATTAGGTGCCCTTCAACAGATGAATGAATAAAGAAAATTATATATAAAATTATATATATAAAGTTATATATATATATACATATATATATATATATATAATGGAATATTACTCAACCATAAAGAAGAATGACTTTATGACTTTTGCCAGTAAATGGATGGATTTGGAGACTGTTATGCTAAGTGAAATAAGTCAATTTGGAAAAAAAAAAAAACAAAAGTTGAATGTGTTCTCTGATATGTGTTTGCTAACACACAATGTGAGGGAATGGGGAAGAATAGAGGTCCAGTGTATTCCCCAAAGGGGAATGAAAGGAAGGAGTGGGGGATAGGAATAGGA
Organism: Sciurus vulgaris; assembly: GCF_902686455.1. NCBI lineage: Eukaryota > Metazoa > Chordata > Mammalia > Rodentia > Sciuridae > Sciurus > Sciurus vulgaris. Next base: position 81,723,186 of record NC_136472.1, read on the forward strand.
AAGACAGTGGAATGAATCTGATATAACTTTCCTATGTACATATACAAATACACCATAATGAATCTTCACATCATGTAGAACTACAACACTGGGATCCTAATTAGAATAAGATATGCTCCATGTTTGTGTAAACATGTTAAAATATACTCTCCTATGATGTATATCTAAAAAGAACACATTTTTTAAGAAAGTGGTTCTTCTTCCAATCATTCCCAATATTCATATCTTAAAAGTGATTATTTTTCCAAAATTTGATCAAACTGCTGATCTTTATGTTTAGGCAAAACTCATTTACTTTAGTTGCTATTGCTAAGCTATGAAATTCCAGTGGTATCTCAGAGAAGTGTTAGAAGTAGTTCATCTTCGTGTTCGTGTTGTCCTATGGCAAGGGATGTGCATTTATGCAATTCAGAGCTTCCACATGGGGTCTCACTCTGAATACATGCTCTGCCATTTTCCAGTGATTCTCTGATTTCATCATTCTCACCATCCAATTTCTGATCCTCTTCATCAAATGGGATTTCCTCATGATCTGAGTCCCCAGAGACTGGCATTGCAGCATTACAGACCTTTGCTTCTTTTAAGGAGTTCCAGTGTCAGGCATAAAGGGACAATATGTATGTATTCCTTCACTGTTACAGTCAATATGCAACCCAGTTTATAGATGCAATTGACACACAAGTAGGTTTTTATTCAGTAATTTTGCTGTTACAGGAGACTCTAACTCAATCCTTACAACAATTTGATGATAACTATAGATACCATTTATTTAACTCCTCGGTCTCTGTTATTCAGGGTGCTAAGAATTTGACATATATTCTCTGTCTTGTCAGGTATTCTCATTCTATATACAAGACAAACCTCAGATGTATCAATAACTTTAATCAAATTCACATGGCCAGTAGGCAACAGATTCTGAACACAAATGTGGGTCTTATACCAGCTGCTGGTGTTGCTGTTACTGGTAGTAGGAGTACTATTACTTTCCTACTGTCATCTTATGTCATATTAAACTGAGTTCAATTTCTCAATCACAATCTTTCTGAGAAATGGGACCATGTCCTATTTATATTTTTTAAATATAAGTGAATATAAATGAATCAATGGGGGTCATGATAAATTGCTAACAACTATTCTCTATTGGAAAAATGTCTGTTTTTATTTAGGGGGGATTTTATTTTATTTTTTTCCATATTTTTATTGGTGCATTGTATACATAGTAATGGAATTCATTGTTATACATTCATACATAAAAATGATATAACAATATAATTTTGTCAATATTGTTCCCCAGTATTTCTTCTTTACTTCCCTTCCTCCCTTCTGTTTATAGGATTCCTTTACTGGTTTCCCGTCTATTTTCATGAGACATGCCCCCTTCCATCTTTCTTTTCCTTTTTCCTCTCTATCTTCCACATATGGGATAAACCATATGACCTTCAACCTTCTAAGTTTAGGTTATTTCACATAACTTTCAAGTTCCATCCATTTTCCTGCAAATGACAAAATTTCATTCATTCTTCTTTAGGCTGAATAAAACATTATTTGTGTGTGTATGTGTGTGTGTGTACACACACACCACATTTTCTTTCTCCATTCATTCATTGGTAGATACCCAAGCTGGTTCCATGGTTTCGCTATTTTGCTGCTATAAACATGGGTGTGCATGTGTCACTATAGTATGCTGATCTTAATTGTTTAGGAAAAACACAGAGAAATGGCATAGAAAAATACCTTTGTTTTAATTCTCCTACCTCCTTTGTGGCAGGATACAGATGAACAAAACCAAAATCAGAAATGTAACAACCAAGTCCTTTGTTATAATTTTCCCTTTATTTCTAGTGGAAAATTTTAACATGCCCTTCACTGAGACCATAAAATCTGCTAGATATGACCTCCAAATGTGGAAGTATGAACAGATACCTACACATTGAGTTCTAACAAGTTGTGACCAATAGGTTATGTTGTTCTTGGCTGGTACATCTTGGCTTCTTTCCAAGCCAAGACATATGACATCATCTCCTGTCTCCCCTTCTCCCAAACCACCTTATAGAGGTGCATCTCATTTTAAAAAATGACTTTAGTGTGCTTCTTTTCTAAAATGTGATGTTCTAAAATATCTCTACTTGTCTTCCACAAAGTATCAGTGAGAGTTAGAAGGAAAATACTATTTTTATCTCAGGCAAATAAAGATAATTTAAGAAGAAGAAAAAAAAAAAAAAAACAGCAAAAATATACAATGAAACTGTCCATAGCCCTGGGAGCCTATTTTACCATGGGGACTCATGTTAGGATGCTTTGTGTAGGGGGGAAGTTATGAGGTCCCAGAATTGTTTTCTGGTACTTCTGTGAATTTCACTCTGTCAATGGGGTGTGCTAAAGCAGCTCCTACAGGCAAAGGAGACACAATTGTTTTGCAAGTCATTTTGCTAAAATGTTAAAATTTGAAATCGGCCTTGTGGGAGTATTGACACAATACTAATATTGTGGATATTAGCAAACACTACAAAGCTACAAATCAGAGCTCCCCACCTCCTTTGACAACATATTGCATTTAACTTTGGTTACAGAGATATTTACCACAAAGAACAAGCACAAATTGCCTTGAAGTAGGAAGGCAATGGGCTACTGTGTATAAGGTTGAAGATTATTCTTTGTCCAGAGGAACTCCCTTAGGGGGAAGTGAGGACTGAAATCCAGTTCACACCCTGATGTCCAAACTGTGTGCCTTGAGGGAACAGTGATGTAACTCCTCCGGTTACAGTTTTCCATTTTGCAGAAGAGATGCTCTCTGGGCTATTAGTGGTTCTGTTTAAGTCAGATTGTGTTCATCCCTAAACTCACGCTCCTCGATTCACCATCCTAGTGTTCCTAGTGTCACAATTGCAGATCAGATCAGTCATATCACTCTTTATGTACCCTCTACTTCAAGTAAGAAGAACTGGAATTATGGACTGGTTATTATTACCTAAACTTGAGGAATGGATTTTAAAAACTTTATAGGTGACTATCATGTAGTTAAAAGAAGTTAGGAAACTTATTCAAAATCACAGAGCTAGTATATTGCTAGCAGTAATTCAACTTACATCTATACAACTGTAAGATCTCCCTCCCCCAAAGACTGAGTGCTAACCATCACTTGTCATCAATTACAACTATTTTTCTAAAGCACAGGTTCTAGGGAAAATTTGATATCTGCAACAAAAGACAAATTCTTATAAAATACACTGAAGTTTTAAAAAACAGATTTTATAGTTTTTCTCTATTAATCATCATTTCAACTCTGTGTTACATTTATGAACTATAGAAATGATCCCTGAAAATGTAGTGTTTCCATGCTATAACAATATCCATTTTATAGAGAAGAAAACCCAAATTCTGAGAAGTTAATGAGTTAAGAATTATCGATAAATTCTGAAAAGTCTTGAATTCAATCATACTGAACATCAGTAATGAGTAACATGTGTGCAGAAATTTGCAGTTTACACACATTGCCTTGTATAAGAAAAACTAGGCAAAAGTGATGTTATCTGATTTATTATAATGAGTCTTAAAAAGGGGGTGACTTCTGCCTGTTTTTTTTTTTTTTTTCCTGGGATGATAATCTATGGAAGTCAAGCTCTGTGTCATGAGAAGTCCAGGCCATATGAGAAGGAACATGTAGCTGTTCCAGACTATAGCCCCACTAAGAGAATCAGCAGACGGCCAGCACCAAGAGCCAAATGTTTAGGTGAATGAGGCCTCAGATAGCTCCAGTCCCTCTGTGTGTTCTCAGTAAGACCACAAACATGGAGTATAGATACGTCATTCCTACTGGGTCTCATCCAAATACTGGCCACAAAACCCATGAGAGATAATGGATGATCACTGTTTTAAGCAGGTAAGATTTTGGGTAATTGGCTATGCAGAGTATATAACAAATACAGTCATTTGAGCCAGAGAGCAGGAAGCACTATCCGACAGACCTAAAATAGAGTGAATACTCAGTAAATATTTTTGAATAAATTTAAAAAAGCCTAATATAAAAATAATGTAGGCTTCTAATTATAGTCTGAGGAGAACTATAACTTTTAGTGACCAATAATTTTTTTGCCCTTTCCTTCCAAATTATAGCAACTCCCTCTCTAAAACTACTCAGAACAGTAATTTTAGGACAAGAAAGTCATGCAAATAACTCAGAGTAAAATACTGTAAAAACTCTAGGGATTAGAGTGCAAATACATAAGGCTGTTTTGTTCTGCTTGTTTAATTCCACATGAGAGCCTATTCAAATAATATTTTCTAACCCTTCAGTGGGGAGAACCAAAAGCACATTAACTCATTTGTAATTTTAGGAGAATATGAATATTTTAGATAGGAATACTGACCTAGAAGAATCAGAAAATAAATTAAAGAATATGAATTGGAGTTAAACCAAGTTTCACATTCTAATTCCACCTTTGTTTAGCCAGACAGTAGTATTAGTAGCCATTAACATTTTTAAAATATCTTTTTATGATCCAGGCACCATTTAAAATGTTTCATGTATATGCATGTAATCCTTAGAGAAACTATAAACCATTGTTAATTCTGTCTTCAGTTAAAGGAACCGAGACCCAGAGAAGGCAAGAAACTTCAAAATTACACAGCTAGTTAGTGCTAGAAATGGGGCCAGACTGGTGCTCTTGGGTAATTTACCATCCTTAGATACCCACATTCTCAATAAAAGAAGTTAATAGATGGACATCGTCAACAATTCATTCCTCATTATCATAGACTTTTTAGGAGGCAGCATGTCACAGAGGTAAAGAATGTAGGTTTAGTTTCAAGTATGGCAACATTAACTGTGTCTTTGGGCAAGATATTTAACAACTCAGTGGTTTAACTTTTTTTTTTTTAAATGTTTTTTAAATAATAAAATATTATTTTGTACAAAATAATATTAATCTATTAAAACGTAATTTAACAAAATGAAATACATGTAAAGCACTCATAATCATGTTTGGAATATAGTTCACAATGAACAACTATTTTTCCATTCATATTACTCAGATACATTTAACTTAAAAGCTAAAATCATGTTACACATTTTTCTTTATAACCTTCTTCCCCCATATCTGTATTAATTAAAATGCATCTACTATTATTTTTATTGGTAGTATATAATTCTAATGCATGATACCTAAAATTATACCAATTGCCTATTTTTAGACAAGTGTGTTAAATTTTTCTAGTGTAAATAAAACTATATGAATATTTTTATGCATAAATATTCACATAATTTATTTCAGGATAAATCTCTAAGAAGGGAACTGATGTATCAGAAAATAATAATTTAGTGAATAAAAATGTAGAAGAAAAACATAGAGGAGTTAAATGTAAAATCACAATTAAATATACACATATATATCCCCCAGCCCCCAATGCAAAGTCTCAAGAGGGATAAAGATCTGTCAGGTAGCAAAAGACCAGGCTAGATTTGAACCTTGATATGTTAATTTCCAAACTGGCTCTTTGATTTAGTAAAGATGATTTGCAAAAGGTATCATTTTGCATAATAATAAGTTCCAAATAACTGGTTTAGGTGCTTTGGCACATGTAAGTGAAGAGCTTTCACAGGCAAGGGTGTTGTATTCTTTGCAATCTGGTAGAACACTACTCACATATAATTCTAAGAGACAAGAATCATGGTCCATAAAAAGATAATCTTCTTGGAAACTCTTAAGTCTACTGGTTGTTGTTAACAGAGGAAAAAGTGTTTTTTATAATAATGATGTACATATTTTTAAACTCTGAATTATCACTTAATCACCCATTACCACAATATGCTGTTTGCCTTTCATCAATATTTTAGGAACATAACAAACGAGATTGTTCTTGTACATAATTCTTTCATTTCTGCAGAAGATTGTGTTTTTACTACCAATTAAGGGTATTTACTTAATTAATAATTCTTTCATTTCTGCAGAAGATTGTGTTTTTACTAACAATTAAGTAAATATCCTTAATTGGTACAAACCACTTCTTTCCTTAATTGGTACAAACCACTTCTTTTAGGTTTGAATGGAGAGGGCAAACTGAGTCCTCAGATGATGATATGAATAGTCTCTGACTTATCTTTCCTAAGGGGTGGACTCTCTCTTCCTGATATTTCATCTCACACTTGTTTAGATATAATTTGATTCAAGAAAACATTTATTCCCAATCTGTTAATTCCCTTATTCCTTTGATATGTGTTTTCAGGGCCAACTATGTCCTGAAAATAAAACCCGAAGACAATATATTTATTTCCTATGAGAAATTCTTAGTGCAACAGATGGATAATTTATCCTTTAATTTTTCTGAAATATAAAACCTTACAATTTCAAATTAGACTTAAATTAGGTTGCTATATGTTATGGTAGAAAAGTGAAACACACAAAAGGAACACATAGGGAACATATGTTAACCAAAGAGAGTTGTTAGGGAGTTGTTAGGGAAAGAACCTTTATTTTAAGTGCTGGGGATTGAACCCAGGGCCTTGTGCTTGCAAGGCAAGCACTCTACCAACTGAGCTTTATCCCCAGCCCAAAAGAACATTTTTAATTGATGTCAATGTCAAATTTAAAATTTATGAATTACCTTGGGACTTCAATATAACAGGAATGCACAGTTTGAATGTATCTACATTATGACCACTCAAGTTACTAAAAATATAATCCGATGAAACTTCTGCACAATAATTGCTATAAAGAGAAATGATTATTTATCTCAGGGAAAAGAAAACTATTGTCACTTAAGGGACAAAAATAATAAACATTAGTTTGGTGTTATGTTTCCTCCTTTTCTCATTCCTCAGCTAGGAGCTCAAAATTTCATTTCCCTTGTTTCTTAAATATGTATATTTCATGAAGAACTTGAACTCTTAAGAAATGTTTTGCTTACATTCTTCTCATCTAAGGTATTATTTCATGGGCACACAGCACAGAATAAAAATTATTTTAAATGGGTCTCCATTACACCTTTTAGCAACTTTATAGCTATATAGAAACTTATGATTTTAATTTCTTTTAAAAATCATGAACACCCTAAAGTCTTTAAATTGTCTCCTTTACCCATGACTCTTCAGCTATCATTACACTGTTGTGTCCTATATACAAAGGAAAAAGTTAGTGACTTTTGCTCTACAGCTGGTGAAATCTGTCATTATGTAAGGAGTTCAGATAATCCTCCATGAGTTGGGGATAAGGCTGTTTACTCCCGAGAGTCACATCAGTGAAACAGGCAGTGGATGAGATTAGCCATCTTGATTTAGAGGAAAATATGCTTCCCAAATCAGATAAGAAGAGCAGGGCCTGGCTATAGTTCCATCATAGAAAATGGGATCTAGTCTTAGAAAATATAAAAATATAACTTTTACAAAAGAAAGCTACAGACAGTGCTAATCCCATTACTGGTATCCAAGAGGTTGAGGGGGATAGTGATTAAGTGCCTGGGCTCCAGAGTCTGTATATCTGGGTTCAAAACTCAACTCTGCTTCTTACTGAGAGACTGAATTGTGTACCTTATCTTTGTAGACCCATCAGTACCCTCAAATATAAACAGTAATGATAATGATTCCCTTATGGGATTATTTTGAGGATTTAAAGAAATAATACATGAAAACACATAGTTCAAGGCCTGGAGTGTGGTTAGCACTCAATAAACAGTATCTATTGTTATTAATATTTTATCTATTAATTAGATTTTTACTATTCCTATGGTTAACTTCCTTTTTATTTTTTTTTTCTGATTTATTTCCTTAGCTCTATTAATTCTCATACACTATATCATAATTTTCTTGCCAAATTATTTTCTAACTCTGTACCATTTTATCTAGTCTTCTGGGTTTTCTTAAACCAGAAGCCTCTTGTCTGGAGTTCTCTGGCTATCTGAGGTAAATCATACCAGTTTCTCTTGTCTTGCTTTGCCTTGTTATCTGTAAAATGGGGAAATAATAGTGTCTATCTCACAGAGCAGCAAAGAGAATTACAAGAGATATTTCAGGATAAGAACCATAAGTAGGAGCATGCATAAATTTGACCCAGTTGATAATAGTAAACATTATTTTTACCCATTATGCCATTCATCTTCTCTTTGCTGGTTAACTCCTGGTCTGTCTTTCAGAGTTTGTTCAGATACAGCTTCCTATAAAAGGGTTATCTTGTTCTCAAACCCATCCCTAAACTTTAGTCTATACTTTTAACACCAGCTCTATCTCTAGCTCCTGGACCTCTGCTCCTAAAATACTCTATAGTTCAAGCATTTTCACTATTCTATTGTAATTGCTTATGTTTGGCTTCCTCCATGAAACTGCAACATCTTTCAGAGTCAATATCATGCCTCTGGGTAATCTCTTGTCTAACCCAGTATGTATTAACATGAACACTCAATGTAGTTTTATTGAATTATTTCTATAAAGCTCAGGATCAGACAGGAACCTCCCCCCCCCCCTTTTTTTTTATTTTTCAGACGGGAACTTTGACAAACTCCTTTAGAGTTTTATGGTAACATCTAGCAGCCTCTTTCTCTGATATCTATTTTAGCCTCTTTAACTCAAGTAAACTTTTCCGTTATATCACATTAAATTTATTTTTCTTTTCCTTTCCTTGTAAAGAAATCAATTTCAGCATTCTTCCAACATTTTCTCCACAATCTGAGCATTGAAATGTGAACAAATACATTTCTGTAGTTGATAAAATCAGCCTGCCTATTCTTCTAAAAAGTAAATGTAAAGGGGGAAAAACAAAACCCTAACCCTTTTCTTTAAAAGTTAAATAAACAAACAAAAAAATAAACACAAAAGCAGCAGCTTGACATACAAGTACTGATTACTTATTTCTATAATATAGTCTGATAAGAATGAGCATTCACCAAATCATAATATCTGGGCATTCTTAAAACATGTGGTGTTAAAGGATTCAGGAAAAAGTATTAGTGAGGCTCCATGATCATTGAATAGGTTGTGGGTATAAGACTTAGGGTAAGCTTGTAGCATGAGAACATTTTTTTAAAATGTGGATTATATCAGTTAATAATAATGAAGCATTATGCAAAATGGCTAATTTCAATAAGCTTGTACTGGTTTGTCTGTAAAAAGGGGTAACATGACATCACACAGAACGATTCAGAGGGTTATATGAGATTATCTGTGAGATTTGCTTTGTAAATCTAATAGGATCCTTAAGTATTTCAAAGTCCTGAAGATGGATAGTTCATTAAGTACATATAATATTCTACCCATTGCTTGCTTTTAGTTGTTATTTATTATGGGAGGTTTTAGTTGGCTTTTTTTTTTTTTTTTTTTTTTTTTCCTGCTGTGATTAAAAGAACCCAATCAGGACAACTGTAGAGGAGGAAAAGTTTATTTGGGGGCTCACAGTTTCAGAGGTCTCAGTCCATAGACAGCAGACTCCATTCCTTGGGACTCGAGGTGAGGATGAATATCATGGCAGACGAGTGTGGCAGAGGGAAGCAGCTCATGTGATGATCAGAAAGCAGAGAGAGAGAGAGGTGTCTACTTATCAGATACAAATATATACCCCAAAGCCACACTCTCCAATTCCCACTTCCTCCAGCCACATCCTACCACTTCAGTTACCACTCAATTAATCCCTATCAGGGGGTTAATTCACTGATTGAGTTAAGACTGTTAAAACCCAATCATTTCTCCTCCAAACTTTGTTGCATTGTCTCACATTGAGCTTTTGGGGACCATTCACATTCAAACCATAACTTATGGCTTATGTTTTTCTATCTTTCCCAAAAATGAAGTCCTTTGAAGGTAGAAATATCTTATTCCTTATCTACTTCCCCAAATTATGGTTTTAAACATAGTAATTGTTCAAAATTCTTTTGAATATATTAATGAATGAAGAAGAATGGAATGAATGAACAATGAGTAATGAAAAATTAAGTGAGCAAATTGATTTTCTGACTTGAGGATAACATTTGCTAAAGTTGACTATAGTTGTCAAATGCAGAACTGTTCCATGGTTAGGACAGAAAATAAAAACTCACGCAGACCCAAAGAAAGTGTTTAATTTAAAAGTCACAACACTAATCTCACAGGATCCAGGGACAAACAGTAATTTTTGCTAATCTACAGGTCACTATTCATAAAGAATACTTTAAGTAGGGGATCAGCATGTGATGGTTAAATTACAATTAACCATCGTCTCTATGAGCAGAATACCACTCATGCTGGACAACTGAGGAGGCTGAAATTACTTTCCACACAGTTATTCTGACATAATTAGTAACATAAGAACATACACATTGAGCAAGAAGAGAACCTGATATTCCACAAATATACATAACTAACTTCCAATAGTCTGACACAGTTGCATAATTATAAAATTATATAAAAAATCCTTTTTGAATCCATAGGCAGTACTCTAGGGGTAGGGGAGGGGGAGTGGTTAGGAGAGCAAGAAGAGTAAAATAAGGAAAACAATATCTTCATGGTCAAGTTATATAATCAAGATTAAATAGATCTAGAGGCTGGCGTGTAGCTCAATGGTAAGAGTGTGTGCGTGGAATGCATGAGGCCCTGGGTTCAATCCCCAGAACCCCACAACCAACAGCAATAAAAATAGGAGGAGTAGGAGTAGGAGTAGTAGGAGTAGGAGGAGAAGAACAAGAAGTAATAGATGTAGTTATGTAAATCATCCAAAAGAGACAGAGGATTTCCAGGTCAGCAAGACCTAAATGTTACCTAGTTGAGTACATTAATTGGTCTAAAGAAAGAATATACCTAGATGAGGGCTGGGGATGTAGCTCAGAGGTAGAGAGCACTTGCCTAGCATGCTTAAAGGCCTAGCTTCAGTCTCAGCACTAAAAAAAGAGTGGGGGGAGGGGTGGGGGGCGGAATATATGTGTTAGAGGTTGGTCAGCCAGGGAGGTAGAGGCAAGAAGTTTCTAAGGTAATATTTGGCAGTATGTGTTCTACTTCTCATTCAGGAAAGAACATTCTGCTGATATAACTTCATGAGGGTATCAATATCTGGCAATTATGTCCTTTGTGTGGCGAGAAAGGCATGAGGTTTCAGAGAATAAGGTCATTAAATACCCAAAACTTAAAATGAAATAACCTCTTAACTACCTACCTCTTTTACCAAATGTGGTTAACAGGTGTATATATCAATATATTTTTCTTCTCTACTTTGGAATCCATAGGATGGTAGCATTTTGCTTCCTGAAACTTAGGTATAGCAATTTGATTTACTTTGGCCAATGAAATGTAAGTAGAAGAATGTATGACACTTCTTGGTGGACAGTTTTTAAAAGCCTGTGCAAGATCTTTTCAAAATCCACTCCCTCTTGCTGTATTAGTTCCAAGAAGCACAGACTCTCTGATCTTGGTTTTCTGAGTAAAGATAGAGCCAATGACCCATCACCTAGTATAGACCTGAAGTTTGAAAGATACAGGAGTCTTGGCATATAAATAACATAATTTGTGGTTGTCTGTCTGAGCATAAACCAGCATATTCAGTCAGGCACAGGTACACTTAGGGTTACCATTTGCTCCCCTTATAATTTCTGCACCAAGGAAATGAACTGGTTACAGTGTAAGGGCACTGAGTTGTTTACCAACCATTTCTTATTGAAATTGGTAAACTTTATGAGATTTGCTAACATGAATTAGTATTCCTGAGTCTGACTGACTTTAGCATGCTGCCAAAGTTTGGAGTCTACAAAAGAAAAGCCTGACCCTGTAACTTGTATTTATCCAAGGCAACACTCCCCTTGGAGAGTCTTTGAAGCTAGGTGAGTCTGTCTGACACATCTAACCCATGCCCACAACTATCTAAGAGTCAGTGTAGTCACTGAGGTTTTAAACTTGAACAACCTACTGGGGTGATATATTTCATGTGCTTTAAAGGCAAACCAAGTCTCTAACACTTTATTTTTATTTACTATATATCAGAGACATTTTAATATATATTCAACACCATAATTATCATGATAGTCATAAAAGGTAAATTTAGTCTCTACTCAGTTTACAGATGATAAACCTGTGGCTCAGCCAAGTAATATTATTATCCAGCTAATATAGAGTCAGGTATTCTGACTTCAAGTCCAGAGGTCATACATACTATAAAGAATTTAATTGTGTGTTCATAATTCAGCTAAAAGAATCTCCTTTGTGTGGTGATTTGGTAAACACATCCCCATTTATCCTCTTTCTATGGTGCCTAATTTGATATATTACAAATACATGATATTTCTATTTTTTACTTTATTCATTAGCAAGAATGAACAAAACCCAATAATGAGTCTAAATAACATAATTCCTATGGAGCCAAAATGAGTCATATGTAATAATTTGCAAGAAACATACAAATAACTATCAGATAATAACCAAATATGCAAGATGACATAAATATGCTTGACTCATTCCTAGATGTTTTGTACTGTGCGATCATTGACCTGATCAATATAATTTTTTCTTAAGTAGTAGCCAATATATATTCCCCTCAGAAGGCAGGTCTATGTTTCAGCACTTAGACAAACAAGGCATTATAGAAGAGGCAGGGTGGAAACAATTGAGGACATACATATCCATATCACTTTGTCTCTGTGTTTTTTCTGTGCCATCTGGTATTCTCAACCTTGATAAGAGTTTTATGAGAAACAAAAAAGCAAAGACAACAGACCATGTGAAGGTATTAATGTAACATAGAATATATAGTGGATGCTCATTAAATGTTAATTCTCTTCTTTTCTCCCTTTGTGTTAGTCTGAATGGGTTAGGTTTGTTGTAAGAATATAGAAATCTTAGTAGCTTAATAAAACAAGGTTTCTTCTAACTCATGCTACATCATTGTGGGTAAGATGGGCACTCTAGAGTCCTTTAGGATTTAGACTAACAGGCTCCATATTCTGTAGCAACATCATTTGGATCATGAGGCCTCCCTGATCCTCGAGTCAGAAAAAGAGAATGCTGGAGGAAAGTCACACGGACTTCTCCATGATTTGGCTTGGGGGAGACACATATCACTTTGCTCATATTCTGCTGGCCAGAACTAGTCATGTAACCCTGTCAAATGACAATAGGGCTAAATAATCTGGAATGGCAGATTAGGGTAGCATCACTGGCTACCATGCCTTCTTTATTCTATATAGAAGGTAGATTTCAATAAAGAATTGAGTGATACAAATATTACCTGTGAGGAGACCCTCTAAGAGGCTTTAGCAAGGCTTGCACAGCTCAAATTTTGAGGACCCTGATCCATTAGATCATCCCTTCCTAAACAAGGTTTAAACCAGTGATGGAGTTTTAGTTATGATTGATTAAAATCAACACAAATGTTTCATATCTCACTTGTGAATGTCCAAAATTAGAAGCCTCTAAAATCTGGTTGCCTAGGCTAAGGGATTTTGATGCTGCTGCTTTTTGATAGGTTCTTCCTAGAAGTACAAGCTAAGACCCCAAAAAGCAAGGTGATGTAAGTCACCTTGTTACTTATTTACATGTCTGCATGAGTAACAAGATGAATTCCTTATATTGGAAATAGGTGTGAAAATCTGCCTGCAGTAACTGTTTTCCCTCCCAGAAACAGAAAAGAAGGTGAAAAGTGCTTTGACTTAAGGCAGGACTGTGTCTTATGAATGTGCTTGGAAGAATGTGTAGTTCTGCCACTAGTAGGGCTCATTATTAGTGAATTAGAAAAATCAGCTGCCCCAAGATAATGGAGAAAAACATAATTTTAATCATGCATCCATTTAATAGCTCACTCAACAACTCAGCAGTTATCTGCTACTTACTATGTGCTAGTCCCTGAGTTAAACTTGGGACATACAAAGATTGTCAAAACATCCAGCGATGCAGCCACAACAATGTTTATAGCAGCTCAATTCACAATAGCTAAACTATGCCCTTCAACAGATGAATGGATAAAGAAAATGTGGTATATATACACAATGAAATATTAATCAGTCTTAAAGAATTAAATTAGAGGATTTGCAGGTAAATGGATGGAGCTGGAGAATATCATACTAAGTGAAATAAGCCATCCCAAAAAACAAAGGTCAAATGTTTTCTCTGATGCTAATTCACAATAAGGGGGTAGGGGCTAGGGAAGAATAGAGGTACTTTAGATTAGGCAGAGGAGAGTGAAGGGAGGGGAAGGGGTTTCAGGGCAGGAAGGATAGTAGAATAAATCAGACATTATTACCTTATGTACACATATGATTACACGACCAGTATGATTCTACATTGTGTAGAATCAATGTATGATATGTCAAAATGCATCCTACTGTAATGTATAACTAATTTGAACAAATTTTTAAAAATATGATAAAAAGAAATAATAAAGTAATAATTTTGACAGAAAGTTCATCCCATTAGGAATATAAAAGAATTATAAATACATATATACTTTACAACAGAGCTCCCAAATATATAAAGCAATTGTGCATCTTCCAATGTATAGACATGGAATACTAGATACTCCATGATTTCTGTCATCATAGTTTTCTAGCATTCCAACTGAAGTTCCTGTACACATTTCTTAGATTTATACATAAGTGTTTCATTTTGGGTGCTTTTGTAATGGGTCCTTTTTTAAAACTTCAAACTCTATCTCCAGTATATTGGAAAGCAATTGACTTTCTTTATATTTTCCTTGTACTTTGTGAACTTGCTATATTCACTTATTTCCAGAAAATATTTTACTTTTACCGTGTGTGTGTTATATAGAAATGTATTATACTTAAGGATTATCAATCTGCCTCTGTGTTATGATTTCTAGGTGATACCACTGTGATCTAAGAAAATAATTTTGTTTTTATTGATATCACTGTGATCTAAGAACAATTTTGTGTTATATTATTTAAAAAATGCAAACTAAACAGAAAAAAAGAGTGAATAAGGGGAGAAAAATCTAGTATATATAATCTTTACAAGGGAACATATTTATTTTCCAATATCAGTATTTCCAGCACTGAGTTATATCTGCAAGGGTATTTAAGAAAGTTTACCTATGTGGTTTTAAAGCTATTAATTGCTTTCACCCTTTTAACAGTGTAATACAGATAAAATAAAAAAAAATAACTATAAAAAATTTCTCTATAAGTTCATAATCATGTAATATGGCTCCTCCCTGCTAAGTTGAAGATGATGTGCAAGTTATAAGGCACTCTAGGAGGAGGATATAGATTCTTCTTAATCTGACCAGAGAAGGCCAAGTCAAAGAATCACAATCTATTCTTCCCAAAATGGGAGACAGTGTAATAGTGAAATCTAGATAGACTGTGTTTTCCAAAGAAATATTTAGCTATCATACTTGATTCCATCTACCTAGTTGCTTAGGCAACCAAAAAAACACAAGAGAAACATTGGGAAAATGTACTGAATGGTTAATCAATAGCAATTTAGTCTTTTCAGAGTTTGGGTTTGCCAGAGTTATCATTTATTTACTTGGTTCTAAAACACATGGGTTCCAATGGCAATTAAACTCATCCAGTAATTCAAGATAAACCATAAGCTCAGTGCTTATAAAATTATTGTTTACTTTAAAATACTTAGCACAGTGCTTGGCACAAATAAAATTCTTGAAAAAGTTTTCCCACTGTGATTATACTTGTGCAAGGACTAGCATTATTGGTATCATAGGCCCAAAATGAAGAAAGTAAGAGAAAATTTCTCTGGGTATACACCTGACAGTCACCAGGTGATAAAAGGATTATAATGAATTTTTGTTAGCATATTCCTAAAATAATATGTTTACTCCCTTCAGAGTGACCTAATGATTTAGATATTTTCCAAAATCTTGAGAATTCAACTCTTTCTAAATACAAGTACAGTGAAAGATTCTATAATTTCTAGAGCATACAATAAGAGATTCTTTCAGCCTACAGGGAGTTTAAAAATTAGTAAGAAAGGCAAGAGAAATACACAGATAACTATTATAAGATTGGGCTAGACAGTAAAGAAAAAGCCATGGGGACCTAGCAGAGGACCTAGTTTGGAAAATGAAGGAAGGCTTCATTAATGCATTGAAAAATAAGAGATTTCAGCAGAGATATAGAGGAAGAACCAAGTGGGGAAAGCAGAATTCATTCCATATGAACAAACATGGGGGGCAAAAAGCACCTAATATATTTCAGAAAGAAAATATCATTCCACTGGAGAAAAGTGATTGATGGAAGGTGTGGCTGGGGAGGTAGAATTAGAACAAATTTGAAATGAATTTGAGTGACAGAGTAAAGAATTATTTGTGAAGTTGTAGTTATCAAGAAATACTCCACAGGGACTTAGATAGGCTGTCTTTGCTAATAGAAGCAACTCTTAGCCCTGCATATGCCCAAAAAGTAACTAAAAGCAGGATAAAGCCTGGCATCTCTGCCTTCATTTTGTATGTCCCTTTTACTACCTTAAAATTTTTGATGTGTTCAGTTTTGCCTTAGGCATGTTAATTATTTAAGAATTGTTGATCTAAAAACTGATAATACAAGGTTTATTAGCCCTAAATTTACCTAATCTGTCTCATCCCCCTTCAAGACTGAGACAAGATTTGCAAGGACATTTACAGCATCCTGTTTCAGACCTACGGGGGAACTCCTCCAGACAGGCACACCACCCACTATGAGATTGGCCCCTAACCAGGAGCAGGCATATAATGGGAACTGATTTGACCCTTTCCAGGATCACAGGACTGACAAACAACCTGAGCAGCAAATGTAGATCCCTCCCCCCACATAATAAACTTCTCTAAAACCACGGTACTGAAGCAGAACTGAGATTATGAGATTGCAATCCATCAGATCATTATCTTTACTATTTAATCAAATCCTTCCTTCCTCTTTATCATTACATTTTCTATTAGGTTTTTTTAGATGAGTGGCCAGACCTGGTTTGTTGGAATCCCAGGAGTCAGACCTCTGATATAGGACTTTGGTAATAATGTTATCTTTAATTTTTGTGCTCTGTTTCTCTCACTTTACTGAAAGAAACTTTCGGTTTTCCCATTCTAGCTCTAGGTTTTCAAAATACCAAAAGGAAACCCAAATATTGCAGAAAGAGCCAGAACTTGATCTTTTGAATTACAAAGCAAGCTGTCTCATTGTGCCAATAGATTTGGAAAGACAATTGAGAGGGATAAGTCACCCTCCTAAAGTAGCTAAGCACCCTAAAATTTTACTGGTAGTGTACTGGGAGGTGAGAAGTGTTTTCGGGCTCGGTGAGCATGGTGAAGAGATGACCTCAGATTGGTCGGAGTTGTGAAAAGTCTTAATTGGTAGCTGTGGTCACAGCTAGGACACTGCGGTACTGACTGAACCGTGTTAATCTTTAGTCTCTTTGCTGTAAGGTATAGACATTTCAGGCTATGGATACTCTAACAGAAGAATCACTCCCTTAACCCAAGACTTGGATGGCTTCCTATTTGAACTGTTCTTCCATATGTGACCAGCACCTCTCATCTCCCATAGTCAATGACCCTCACAAGAATTCTTACTCCACTTCTCCATCACCACTTAACTGACCTTGAACCAGTAAATGAACTGGAATCCAAAGAAGTGGTTGTTTTGAAGAGGCCTTTCACATCAATCAATCTTAAATCGACTAGTTTCCTGCAGGAAGTGAATGATTCAAGAAAGATGATTCAAAATTTCTGAGAAGGTTGGTTAAAATGGCAAACATTGTAATTTATTTGAGGTGCAAGAAGTCTGTACATTTATACCCCCAAACATGTTTAATATTTATAGAATTGATTCAACAAACTAACTATCTTGGGATAAACTAAATATCATCTTTGATAGTACCCTAGAAAGATATAGTGGCTAGAATATATGAAGATGAGACTTGATCCACTACAATAGCTCAAATGTTTAATAATAAAAATAACAATAATAATAGCAGCAGTGTATAAGGCTAAGAAATACTGAATACCTTCACCTAAAATTATAAGCATAATAGATTGTAGAGAAGGCTCAATTTATTTGTCCTGCCTATGTCTTCTATACCACAGATCCATCCTACATAGCCTCACGTTTGAAACTTAGAAGTTGGAGACATTTCAAAATGTATACTATAAAACAAACTGCATTGTAGTGTTTTCTCTTTTGTTAGTGTTATCTCTCTTTCATTTAAGAACTCTTTATGTTCCCAAGGAGAGTGGTGATTCTTTCTGCTTTTACATGTAAGGCATAGGCAATTTTATTTCTATACTATTTGCCTTTTGAGTAATATTAGTTACTTTTCTTCTTAAACCATCCTGTTTAAAATATGTTTCTTCAATAAATCTCACTAACACTTCACTCCTTGCTTCTAGTGAAGGGAATACAAAGTACCTTATGGAGAAGAAGTTCGTTCAAATCCTCAGTGTATACTCACCATACTTATTCTTTGTTATGAGAATAATATGAGATGCAGTAGATATCTGATTGCTTTAACATATATTTTATCAAAATTGGACTTAGCAGCTTCTCTTCCAAACTTCCCAGGCTTGTATTCCTAAGTTTTGCTGTGGTAACACCATCCATCCAGTTACTTCAGTTCAAATCCTGAAAGCTTTTATGAAGCATTCTTTCTTGTTCCAAATATAATAAGCGGCCAGTTTTTTCCAATTCTGTTTCTCTAATTACCCTCACATCCATCTTCTTGACTTTTATTTCTCCACTACCATAACCCTAAAGAACACCAGTGGCTTTTATCTATGAGGTTTTGACATTCTGGAACGATGCAAACACTAATGAGATGGATTTCTAGAAATTTGTTACTATTAATAAAAGTAAAATGTGGACATAAATTAGTTTAAAAATAAATTAGAGAAAATGTAAATTTATCCTTTTGGAGTAGAATTCTAACTCACTGTCTACCTATAGGAGGAATTAGAGAAATGGGAGGAGTTACAGCTACCATGAGGTCAAATATTTCCCCCACTACATCATTGTTCTTGCTTGGAATGCCTTCTTTCATTTGGGTTGTGGCAGAAAAAAGACTGGGAACAAGAATCAAGCTATCATTTTACTTTTGGTCTCCTTTTCCTACATTAAAAAAAAAAAAAAATTTGTATAAGAAATTGAATCCAGAAGTACTGTCCCACTGAGCTACATTCCCAGTTCTTTTTAAGGCAGGGTCTCACTAAGTTGCTTAGGACCTGTCTAAACTTGTGATCCTCCTGCCTTAGCCTCCTGAGCCACAGGGATTACAGGTGTGTGCCACTGCACCTGGATCTACCTTATTTTATAGGCTGCTCAAAATCATTTTTCTTAAAAACCAAAACAAAACAAAAGAAAAAAACAAACAAACAACAATGACAACAAAAAAACAGGTCTCTGATAGCACAACTGCCATGCTCACATCTCATGCTTTTCCATAATCTAGGGTTCACACTTTTCACCTTAATCTATTAGATTCCTTTAGGCTAGCCACATATGATTATCCAAAATCTACTTCCTAATATATCCATCAGTCAACTTTAATTTCAATCAAACAAAATGCTAGCCTCACATGCCCACATTATGTGATGGTATAATGCTTGGATTTTCATCAATTCCTCTGTCTGGATTGATCTCCATGGACTTTTCCAAATGCAACTCAAGCTTTAATGCCCACCTCAAAATCTATTTCTTCCCTTCCTAACCATCTAGATTTAAAGTCTCTTTTCCTTCTCTAATTTCATATTTTCTATCATGTATTAGAATTTTTTTTTTCTGAGAAGGTGGAGAAAGAAATAAAGTGAAGGGTAAAAGAAGATGAAAAAGGAAGAGGGAAGAAAAAGGTAGAGGAGGAGAAAGAGTCAAAAGAAAGAGAAAAAAAAAGAAGATACTTTCATAAATGTTTGAAGAAATATCAAAAAGGTAATCTTTAAAAAAGAATATCAAAAAGGCAATCTTTAAGAAAAAAACCAAAATGAATAGAAAAGTAATCTTTAACAAATCCTGAAAAATGGCCAATAAGAACATAACCTTTCAGTCAGACTGGGTTGCCAAATCTAGGTTTTACTTGGTCTGTGGTATTGGGTAAATTTTATAGACTTCAATTTTCTCATCAGTGAAGTGGAAACAAAAATAACAACCTCAAAGAATTGTTGTATTAAGATTATATCCAAAAAGTCCTTAACTATATGGAGAGTCCTCAAAAAACTAGATATGGAATCACCATTTGACCCAGTTATACCACATCTCAGTATATATCCAAAAGAGTTAAAAACAGCATACTACAGTGACACATAAGTGTTTATAGCACTCAATTCACAAGAGCTAAGCTATGGAGCCATCCAGGTACCCTTCAACACATGAATGGATAAAGAAAATGTGATGTGTGTATATATCACATACATATGTAATAAATATATATCACATATTATAGTATATATATAAATATATATCATATATATAAATATACACACACACAATGGAATATTACTTGGCCATAAAAATGAATGACTTTATAACATTTGCCAATAAATGGGATTGATCTGGAAACTATCATGTTAAGTGAAATAAGCCAATCCCTAAAAACCAAAGGTCCAATATGTGGATGCTAACACACAACAAGTGGGGAGGAGAAGAATAGAAGTTCAGTGGATTAGAAAAAGTTGAATAAAGGGAAGGAATGGGGGATAGGAATAGGAACGACAATGGGATGAATCTGACATAATTTTCCTATATACATATATGAATATACCACAGTGAATCTCACCATTATTTACATCCACAACACTGGGATCCTAATCTGAATAAGATATACTCCATGTTTTTATAAATATGTCAAATAGACTGTACTGTCATGTATAACTAAAAAGAACAAATAAAAAATAAAAAGTGCTTAACACATTATCTGTCACATGGTTTTGAGTTTCATCAATGGAACCTGATCTTATACTGTTAGTTGTAGGTATGATTTTACAAGCTAACTGGACCCAAGAAGATTGTTGTTTGGAATGAGAAGAAACAAAGTTGGTGGCACATCTTCTAAATTTCATTATTGTAAATTGACCAAGGACTGGGCGCTGGCAGGGCTGATTGAGCAATATCCATAAGTGAAAAGCTCAGGAGAACTCAGTGCTGGCTTAATAACCTGCTGGCATCTGTATAAGTAGAGCTCCTGATGACTCTCAGTGGAGATTAATTTTCAGTCCCTAGAAATAAGTATTTATGGTGTGAAAGAAAACAAACAGAATAGAAGGTCACATTGTTAGTCAACAGTAGGTAAAAAGAATAGAGCCCTGAGTGAAAGAAGCACAGATTTACAGATCAGAGCTAAAAGTGTTTTGGAAAAAGCAATGAGAATGACTGAAGAAAAAAATAGGAAATGTATAATGTCTGGGTACATTGTAAGCCCCCCAAATCAAATGGCACCTAACTTCCTGTTTTGGACATCTTCTGTCCTCTACAGTACTGCAAAGGAAATAAGAGCTAACATAGCTCATTCTGCCAGATCCTCTAAATATTGTGTGTGTGTGTGTGTGTGTGTGTGTGTGTTGGGTGCTTATATTGTCATCCTTCATTCTCACCAGCTCTCTAAGATGGGTTCTCTCACTATCTTCATCTTGCACATTTTGAAATTAAGGCTCCAAGAGATTAAGAACTTTTATCCAAGTTATCTAAGAGTTGGTGGGTAAAGTTAGGGTCTGGCACTTATTAGGCCCGCTCTAGTCCTGTGCTCTAAGCAACTAAATAGTACCTTCTGTATCATGAATCATCTCAGTGGTAAAGTTACAAAATTACTTGCGTGGTTTCTCCTTCTCCTTTTTGCCTCTCAGTCAGGGACACATACACCCACAATGAACGAGGAGAAGCATTTTTCCCATGCCCCTTTTGCCATCTCTAGGTTAGAAGCTCTGGCTAAGGGTATCCCTCTGAGTCATATCAACTCTTTACCAATACTATAACCTGTTTTTCACTTTAGGTTCATTCGAAAAATAGGTACCCAGCATCTTTGATGACTTAGGACTATAGATTTAAAACGGGATTGGTTAGTAATAATCCATGATAGAATAAGTAATTTAGAACCAGAGTTGACCATGCTTGCACATGCCTGTAGTCCCAGCTACTATGTAGAGTGAGGTAGGAGGATCATTTGAGTTTAAGAATTTAAACAGCTTGAGCAGCATAGCAAGACTCCATGTAAAAACAACAATCAGAAGAGCTGTAAAATCACAGTCTTCCATTTCTCATTCATGCAATGGAGTTATTAGGGGACAGACAGATACAAATGGTGGGAACATGAGGTTAAGGGAATAATTCCATAAAATTGGCCCACTGTGCTGACCCCCACACGCTTTCTTTTCCAAGAAGCAATTTACCGACAGCTCTGCTGGGCCTAGTGGACAAGTTATGTCACATTCCTCAGCAAACTACTTGTTAACTGCAGGTGAAATGCAGGCCCAAAATAATCTTGATAAGAGGAACCCAAGTTACCCTGAAGGGGGACATTTGTGTGACTTGATCCTGAAACTCAGGGAAATAAGGATAATTCCTCCTCACCATAAAATCTGCAAAAAATTATGGTTAAGAATCGAATTAAAACTGACCAGTATGGGTCAAGGTGACCTAGACTCTCAAGGCAGACATGAAAGTCTGAGGTCACCCTGCTGTCAGTCAAAATTCAAGTTGTAAATCTGGGCAGAACCTCTAGAAATTTCTCTGGGATCCCCAATAAAACAGGAGTGCAAGAGAGTCACATTGTTCCTCTCATCTCTGAGAGGATCTACTCCCTCCCTAGAGAGTGTCCCCTTTCCCTCTTCCTAGCCCTTCAATAAAGGCATTCCTGTTACTCTGAGCAACATGTCTAAAATCTTTCTGACCACTCCTTGCTTGCTCTAATAACATGGCTTTATTACAGTTTCCACACAGCAAAGATCATTAAGAGGACCATCTGTGATGGTCAAAGCAACTGGTGGTTTTGTTGGGCTTGCTGAGCTTCTTTCAAGGTTCTAAACCTGTTTCCAACTCCTACTTGCAGTTGAGTTCCCTGGTTCCCAGTGTCAGGCAGGTTCTTCTCCTAATTCACTCTGCTTGGTGCTATAAACAGACTCTTGCATAAGCGCCTCCCCAGCGTCTCCATTCACCTTTAAATCTTCTTACTTTATCTCTCATGACAGAAATGTTTGCCACTTGCTCTTTCTATTACAGAGATGATTGCTAAAGGAAGGGTCTGATATTTTGGAGGCTCTCCAAAAGATATTTTAAGAAAACATGAGGTAAAAGATATGTCCCAACAAAATTTTTAAAATAAAATGTTATTTTGATTTTACACACAGAGATCGAAACTTAAGACCTTTCAGGCCAGAATATATTACAATTCAGAAAAGAGGCTCCTACTGTTCTAGTATCAATAAAAAATTTCCTTTTATTACTTTACCAAGCTAACTGCATATAATCAGTGATGATTTGATTCATCTTTTTTTTTTTTTGAAACTACAATTAAGTATATCTGGAATTACCTAGACAAGCATCTTACAGTCCAAGCAAACCACTGTTAGCAGAGTGGGTGATCTAACTCCAGCCCAAGCAAAGGAGCTGTTTTTTAAAATGTAGAGTGCATAGGCTTTTATTATTGGATTAAGCTTTCTGAAATATTAAAAGTAGCATGATTTAAGACTCATGTTCTATGGTAGGCAAAGTTGAGTGTGAATAATGGTTCTACCATTTAATGTCTGGGGGACCTTTGGCAAGATATTTAACCTCTCTCATATCAGTTTCTCCAGGTGCATAACATAAAACAAATAATACTATACAACTCACAAAATTATTAGGAAGAGATGAGAAATACAAAATGTTTCTTGCAGTGCTTAGTATATTCAGTAAATGTTAATTTTCGTTTTAGCCATCCTCATCATTATGAGCCCTACCATTATCATTATCATTTCATCTTCACTACTACTGGATAAGAGAAGAGTAGCAGACCTGGGAACTTCCAGGCGAGAACTACTGGCTTAAATGGAGTGTCTTTTGATTTTTCACTCAATTTCCAACAGACATTTTCAACCATCAGGTCAAAGGAATATACATTAAACCCCAAGGGATACTAATTTCCTTAAAGCTTACAGAATTATGTCATGATCCTAACAGTAGGACACCTGATGTTCCTGCAAAAAGAGATAGTTTTCCATGATCTTAAAATTTGACAATAATTGGGCATGGGAAGGAATCATGTAGGAGATCAGTGACTGAGAAAAAACAGAAGGAGCAAAAACATGATTTCCCTTTTCTACCTGAAATGTCCATCAATTTGGGGATGTGGTGTGATGGTGGATTAATCATTGAAGATTCAAATATCATCCAATGGATCACTTACTGAATCATCAGGGTTCTCTGCCTTTGGCAAAGGCTCAGACTTTTGAAATATTTTACTATCTGCTTGAAAGTAATTTGCCATTACCAAGCAGTAAAATTAGTTTTACTAAGCAGAACAAAGGCAGTGCTCAGCCCCTGCTTATCTAAATATAAGTAAGGGTGGGTTTTGAAATTGGTATGTTTGGCAAATTTCTCCCTATTCACCCATCAAGAGCTCCCTTCACCACCTCCCCATATTCTCCAGCCAGCCTGTGCCTGAGTCATAATAATGGCTCCTATTTTGGAGGTGTTTTTGTGCATCACACATTGGTCAGGTCCTTGGTTACTGTGGCAGGCACAATATGTCCCCTCCCAAGGTGTTTGTCTATCTATAAAAAGTGAGTGGGCATTGAAATCACCAAGATTGTTTAAATCCTAGCTCTACCACTCATCTAGTTCAGAGTTGCCTCGGGAGCGAGATTACATAGGCCCATGTAGGATTTGGTGGGGCCTGCAACATTAAATGGGGGAGGGAGATAATCTTTACTGCATCACTGGTGATGCATATAAAGTACTTAGAATAATGGCTAACCCTGTATAGGCACTCAAAAGAATGGATGTTCCAACAAAATGAAACAAAAGACTAATGATGTTTCATATCTACTCATTTACTTTATCAGGAATATATAGTCTGAAAAGAACAGTCTTATCAAGATGAACATCTTGGCCTGGAACAGAATTAATGAGAAATTTTTAAGAGCCTTGTCACAGCCTAATGTATTTAGACCCACAAGTGGATTCAGTCAATATAGGTGAGTTGCTTTAAAAGCAGACAGGGTAGGCAGTAGGCATCCACAGAAAAGGTAGAGAAGTCTTCTACGCTCAAAATTACTGCTTTCCCCAAAATGTAAGTCAAACCCACAGTGATATCTCATTTACTCCAGCAAAAGTGACTATTATAAAAACAAACAAGCAAACAAAACAAAGAGATGAAGCACTGGCAAGGGTGTAGAGGAAAGGGAAACCTTGTACACCATGGGTGGGAATGTAAAGTAGTACAGCCATTATGGAAGACAGTACGGTGGTTCCTCAAAAACTTAAAAATAGCACTACCATATCATCCAATAATCCCACTACTCAGTACTACTTCCAAAGGAAGTGAAGTCAGTGTGCTGAGACATCTGCACTTTCATGTTTACTGCTGCATACGCACAATGACTAAACAACCTCAGTGATGAATGGATAAAGAAAAGGTGGTGTACATATACAAGGGACCACTACTCAGCTACAAAAAGAATGGAATTGTGCCTTTCATGACAACATGGAAATCATTATGTTAGTTAAAACAAGCCAGGCGTGGAAAGAGAATTACCACACTATTTCACTCATGGAATATTAGAAAGTTGAACTTTCTCCTAGAAATTGAGTATACAACTATGATTTACTAAAGGCTGGGGAAAGTAGTGAGGAGGGAGGAATAAGGAAAATTGATTAATGTGAACTATATTATAGTTACTATTTTGGTGAACTTTTTCACTGCTGTGACTAAATGATCTGGCCAGCACAATTATAGAGGAGGAAGTTTTTTTGAGGGCTCACGGTTTCAGAGGTCTTAGTCCACAGAAGGTTGGCTCCATTCCTTGGGGCTCAAGATGAGGCTGAACATCATGGTGGAAGAGTGTGGCAGAGGGAAGCAGCTTGCACCATCAGGAAGCAGAGAGAGAGAGAGTCTCCACTCAACAGATACAAATATGTACTCAAAGTCACACCCCAATTCCCACTTCTTTCAGCCACACCTTTCCACTTCACTCAGTTAATCCCTGTCAGGGGATTAAATCATTGATTGGATTAAGACTCTCACAACCCAATCATTTCTCCTCTGAATCTTCTTGCATTGTCTTACACATGAGCTTCTGGGGCACACCTCACATCCAAACCATAGCAGTTACACAGAAGTAAGAATTTCTGGTTTCGTATTGTAGTATTATGAACATAAAGAATTATGTACCACAGATTTTAAAAAGGAAGGAGAAAAGATTTTGAATATTTTCATCATGAAGATGAAAATACCTATTTGAAGAGCTAGATAAACTCAACCTATCTCAAACATTACACATTAATACCTACATTAAAACATCAAATGGTGCCCCATTAATATGTATATTTTTATGTAACAGGTAAAAATAAACTTACATTTTTCTAAAATTATCTTTCTTTTGGAGTCTTGAGCATCCATCTTTGAAGATTAACAATATGTACAAATACTCCCGCCTCGATTTGTTTGAAGAATCCCTCTGCAAAGGGCCAATATGTCTTGGATGTGGTGGGGAAAAAGCAGAAGGTAATACACAGCGTTCCTAGCCCTTAAATGGAAGCATGGTGCAGCCCATGACTTTAGCTGGGACCTCTGTGCACTTGGTGATTGGGAAGAAAAAAAGTGAAAAGTGTCCTGAAAGGGAAAGTGATGAAGACTACCTTATCTAGGGTACTTGTGACCTGAAAAGAAAATGTTAAGATCTGATATTTTCTTCAGTAGAGTGGTTGCTCAGAGACAGGTCACAAAAGGAAGTCCTGAGACCCTGAACACTGGG
The DNA here is from genome assembly GCF_902686455.1 of Sciurus vulgaris. Lineage (NCBI taxonomy): Eukaryota > Metazoa > Chordata > Mammalia > Rodentia > Sciuridae > Sciurus > Sciurus vulgaris. Next base: position 81,750,005 of record NC_136472.1, read on the forward strand.
ACATGACCAGGAGAATAAAGTGCACGCTCAGAAATAGATTTACACAGAGTTTAGAGTCAGGACCACAGCAAGCAGTCAGTTGCAGTTGAGGCAGGTGGTCAGTGTGAGCAACTTCTGAGGGAAAAGGAAGTGATGATAACTGATAAACTAGCTGGTTTCAGGGACTAGATCTAGGTGAAGGAAGCAATTCCAGCCAAGGATGAACCTTAGCTATGCTAGACAATGGGTAGCAGAACCAGGACCAGGAGTAGAAGAGGTAGAAGTTACGCAGAGCCCTGTGATTGAGTGATGGATGGGGGTATCCAAGAGGGTCCCTAAACATGTCTAGGAATCAACCTTAATTTGTAACAGCTTCCAAAGGAGTCTCCCTGTCCCCTAATTTCACCTATTTCCAGTCCTTTTTCCCTTTACAACTGTTCAGGTTTTGCATTGTTTGGAGAAAAATTCCCAAATCATTTAATGTCCCACATTTTTCTCCATTTCTACCATAATTAAAACACACATACACAAACACAAACACACACACATCCATTAAAAACAACACAATTGTGTCACTCCTTTACTCGAAATTCCCCCTACCATTTTCTGTTTAAGTTCCATCATATCCAAGAGAGGTTCATGTAATCTTTCCCCCAGGTTATCTCTGGCCCCATTTCCTTCTACTCTTTCCTTGGTTACTCTTGCTGTTCCTCTGACTCAATTATTACTGTCTCTAGTTTCTTGGTCTTTTAGTTCTCACTGCCTAGAGATTTTGTTGGCCTGCTATCTCATTTCTTCAGTATTGTCTCAAAATATCATCTCAAAGTTAGGGAGACCTTATCTGACCAAACTAACATTAATATGCCACACCTACCAACAGGAGTTCAAACCTTCCTTCCCCTTCTGCTTTATTTTCCCCCAAAACATTCAAAACCAGCCCCACTTTTATCATATTTGGCACGTCTCCCCTCCAAAGGAGAAGGACTGAGTCATGCTCGTTTTACTGCTGTACCATTAGTTACTTGAAGAATGGCTGCTAGACACTTATTTTATGTTTATTGAATGGGCAAAACTAATGATGACAGCTTGGTTATTACTTATTTTGAGAAAACTCTGTTCATCTTCAAACGGGATAAAGTTCTTCTCCCCTGTGCTTCCACAATACCCTGTGCCTATCCCTTCTTTAGCATTAATCGTTTCTTAGCTAGGTGGGAGTGACCTCTTTTCTTATGTGACCTCCCTAGCTCTGTGAAGTCAGGGATTCAACCTGGCTTACTCAAGCAGATGCGGGGTACAGTAGGTGATAGAGCTCTACTGCATACCATATCTGAGTGAGCAAGGCTGACTGATGTCTGGAGTGGAACTGAGTCTACAGGTAAGGCTCAGGTCAGAACATGGAACAGGGGCCAGAAACTCACCCTCTACTCTCTCAAGTACTGCCAGGCATCCAAGCTATGCTGTTCAGTGCAGATGATGGATCTACTCTGGTTCTTCATAAGAAATGAGTTCCCTGAAACATTCTGGCTGAATAAATACACCAACCTTCTGAACCACAAGATTCATGACTTTTTCATCCGGCTTCATGTTCTTATAATTGCCCAAAGAGAAGACTGTTTTGAAAGAAGTTCAGAAATAAATGATGAACAACTATTGCGTTCTTAGACATGTGTCATATAGCATAGGGTGAGTTCTGTATATTTTCAGAGGGAGTCCACAAAACCTCAGATAGGTGACCTTCAAGATATTCTGTTCACTGTTACATTTTGTATCAGCTAAAGAGATGTACCACATATGTGGCTTTAACCTTAGAAATCAGTGGTCAGAATAATCACAACTTTTGTGGTGTGCATACATCATGCCAGGTGTTGCATTAGATTCTTTATTACCTGGTTAATAGAGGCAACATTCACTGTTGGATTGATGTTTTTACTAATATGAAGAGTTTACCCAGACACCGTAATGCTGTAATATAAGGGGGACAGAAAGGGGTTTCTTACTAAAATTTATCCGAAGCCAATCCAGGAGAAAATTTCCATGCATTAAAAATAAATTTGCCTGATGAGGTGGGGCACACCTGAAATCCCAGTGCCTAGGGAGACTGAGGCAAGAGGATCTAGAGATCAAAGTCAGCCTCAGCCTCAGCAACAACTCACTGCTAAGCAGTGAGATCCTGTCTCTAAATGAAACACAAAATAGGGCTGGGGATGTGACTCAGTGGTTTAGTGCTGCTGAGTTCAATCCCTGGTACTCCCCTCCCCCCCACAAAAAATAAATTTTAACATTTATTTAGTCTTATATGCTATCTAAAGCTTTTTATTTGTACCTTATTTTGTTCCCAGTGCTTCTCAGTCCACTGGGGAAAAAGGAAGTCCCATGAGAACAGTAACATGAGCCTTATATTACATCTCTAAGGTTCAGAGCAGTATCTAGAGCGGGTAAGAATGGACAACTTTGAATGGAGGAATGGTCTATTTATTTAATGTAAGGTAAAAAGTAAAATATTCTGGAGTCTCATGAAATTACACTGAAGAAATGTAGGTGAAGAGGTATTAGAGAATTTAGATTTGAATTTTTCCTTTACTATCTGACCAGTTCTCTGATCTCAAGTACTTAATCTCTGATTCTCACTGAACTCAATAAACAGATGCATAATGGCATTAAACTCTATCATGTAGATTAAATAACAGATATGAAAATGTTTAGCATAAAGTTTGTATATTGAATATGTTGAATTAATATTACTATTCCTTTATTCTCCTATAGAAGAGATATAAATTAATTATTATGAGGATTCAGAGGAATTACTACATTCATTTTTAAAAAACATAAAACATGAGAGAGTCTTAAGACATTAAATGCCTTGCCTGAAGTCACATAGCTAATAAGAGCAGAGCTGAAGCTGGTTTTGATCTCTCTCATATACTATATTATTGCTATTATAACTATATCCCATAGGCTCAGAATTGAAGAAATGTCTTAGATCTGGTCCACTATCCAGTCAGAAAGGCAATCCTTTTTCTAAGGGAGATAGGAACTGATGAGTTAGAGATCTGAAAGGCTTTTAGACTCTTCTGGGAGAATATTGCTACCTCCAAAGAAGACCCCTGAGGAAATCTCTTAAATTTTAATTCAAGCAAAATTATAAGTTCATTAGTCCTTCACATGGCTTGCATATTAATAATTATAATTCCCATGACATGAGTTCAGGAACCATGGAATTCATATAAAATGTGTTTATAATTTTGCATAATGAAATATGTCAACCTCTGTGGAAATTAAAGTAACTAATCATTAAAGTAACCAATTGTCTCTTATCAGTAATACTCAAATGTGGTGGCACCTCCCTTGAATATCAGTTCTGTTCTGCATTACCTTGAGCTGACAGCAGGCAGCCACATAGGTTTCAAGAAAGAAGACATTAGAAAGGTATCTACTGATTGAGCTACAGCTCAGAACCAGCTAGCAATCAAAATGCACAATATACCAAAAGAAAGGACCAAGGCACTCACAGTAAGAAAATAAATGACTACACACACACATGAAAAGGCAATGATTTTCTGTGTGGCAGCTTCCCATAGGTAGTTTCTAAAGGTAGATTTTCTCAGTAGGATGGAAACTGGTATGCTGCCTGCCAACCTATCAACTTAGTATGTCTTCTGGCACTAAAGCTAAAAGAGATAACTAGTGATACTCAACACTGAGAAGTTTATGAAATATCTTGGCATGATATTCAACATTTCCTAGGTCTGAGTAAAATTCTCAGAAATGTTTAAATGGTGATTCTATTTTAATCTTCAATTGTTAAGAATTTAAGACCCTAAGAGGCTATGGATCAGGTATTCATGGACGCAGTCAATCTAATGATAAGGAACTGATTTGGTTCAGGTACAGTACATGAGATGAATAAACTGCAAGCCCCAACCTGATGAAACCCGTCTTCTGAGACACCACCACCAATACCTGATAACACGCTACCATATTCTAATTTCTGTTAAGGAAGCAACACACTAGATCACCATAATACTTACCAACTGGTAACTTTGTAAAAGTTAAAGTAAAAGCTAAAGTTTTGTAAAACTTTGTAAAAGTTACCAATCCAGAACAAAAAATAAAAACAAAACAAAAACTTGGGTATAGAGGTTTGGGTTGAAACACCAAAGCAATAATATCTTGTGCCAATAAGAAAAAAACAAAAACAAAACAGTACTTTAAAAAATGACATCTGTAAAGTGTGGAGGCAGTCATTATCTAAAAATATTAATGCCTGGCATTCTCTGAGAATTCTGAAGTTTTCAAAGCTCATATTCTATGTATTATTTTCCTTTCTTCGTTCCCACATGTGTCTGATGTTATTTTCCTCATCTTACAGTGAGGGAACTAAAACAATTATAAATAAAGTGATTTGTACGAGGAAACGGAAAAGGAAATGGCAAGGCTAGGGCTGGTATGTGGGAGCCTGTTTCAATACTTTTTCAAGTACACCAAAGGGTGTCTTGCTTAAGGTCACAAGGCAGTTTTTTAAAGCTGCACCTAGAAGCTACATTTTGTAATTCCTAGTCCTTGCTGATTCCATTACAGATATAGATTCTTATGTATTATTTAATATTCAGTAAACTGTTTAACAAAAATAATGTTCTTTATTAAGAGTTTTAACTTCTTGTTCCAAACACAGTTAAGTGGTTAAGAGCTTGAAGTAATGAAACTCAGTCTGATGCTGAATCCCAGCTCTCTGACATCAGATAAGTAATTTGTTTAATTCTTTGAACCTCAGTTTTATCATCTGTAAAATGGCATAGTTGTGTCTACACCATATGTCTGTTGCAAGGATTAAATTAGGTATTAAGAATCTAATATAACCCCTAATGGTGGTGTATTTCAGATTGAATAGACATTTAATCAACAGTAGGGTAATAACAATTTTATAGCTCAAGTTTGCCCAGGAACTAAGAAACACCATACTTTCCAAAGCCACAATCCATGACCTTTACTCTGAAGAGGTGCTAAAACACAAACCTTGTGCTATATATTACAAGTGGAAGTCTCTGTGCCATCTACAGACTTATAACAACACTACTTCCAAAACTGCTATACTAAACTAAAAGATACTTGCAACCTTAATGAATATTTTGGATGAAAATGCTTTACTAGCTCAAATATAAAGCAAAGATTAACAGTTTTCCTTTAAGTAAATGCCTTAGCTTGGCACTAAATATAAGCATTGCCAGGTTAGCAAATCAAAGCAGATATGTTCACTTTCAATTTTCCATTTTCTTTCTCTCTCTCTCTCTCTCTCTCTCTCTCTCTCTCTCGTACCCGCATACATTCACGCGCACATGCACGTGTGCTCCTGTCCATATCCACCACCCAGCCACAAAATCTACTTGTTTTTGAACTCCCCGCATATGTGGCAGAGGGGGTGAGGGCACATATTAGAGTCCAGGTTATTTTAGCTTACACTCAATCTCTTTCTCTCAGGAGCTATGTGATTATGAACAGGTTTTATTCAGCCACACACTCGGTTGTCTGTTTATTCATCAAAAATAATTACTGGTAATCAATATGCCAAACATTACCATTTTTTCTCAGGTTACAGTGATGAATAAATATGTTTCTGCCCTCAAGGAGTTTAAATTTTAGGGGAAAAATGACACAATACTCAGAGGAAAATAAATAAAACAGAATCAGACAGTGATAAAGGAAATAAACACATATAGTAATGGGAAAAAGTAATTTGGAAAGGGACGGTTAGATAGGGAGAATATAACGAATATTCCAGGAAGGACATTCTGCTCTTAGCACTCAGGTTCTTCCTGATTAGACACCTGGAAAAGATAGCTGACAGTTCTTACCCAGGCATGCAATAGTTTATTCACACAGGAATGTCTCAGCCAGGGATATTTGTTTGCAAGAAACATGAAAGCAAAGAAATAGTTTTGGCTAAATTAAGGAGGTCAGGGAAGAATTTACAACTAAAAAATTAAATAGCTTAAAACTAGGTTCACACATGGGCAAACTAAAGTCCAGGAGTCTTGCTAGAGAAACTACTTAATGTCTTTACAGAGTATTTTCCCATTCTTGTTTTCATTCCAGTCTAGGTGGGGCAATTTAGCTTTGGTCACCCAGCCTTTTTGCCTAGGGCAGGTTTAGTATGTTTATTAGTAGCTCCAGGGCATCAAGGAAGTATCCTTGTTTATTTGAATTGGAGACAAGTAAACAGAAACCATGTGAAGGTCCCAATTCTCCCACAATTAGTAAGATTCAAGGTCCAACATGTAATGTATAAAGCTGCTCCCCCGCCCATCAGGTTCAGTCATTGTCCCCGCCTCCCAATCACTTGTCAATCTGTGAACATCCTAACTAGCTATTGGTTCATCAGTCAGCTTGCAAGTATCCTTTTCTGATATTGGTCCCCTGTTAGCCCAGCGGAATTCAACTGTTTTACTGTAGCTTTCCCGCCATCTTTTCCCTTCCTTCTGTCTGTCCTACACACTTTTCTCTATCCTCCTAGCTTTCCACTCTCTCTAGCGTGTGCCCTTTCTTTTCCTTTCTCTTTTCCTCTCATTTTCTCTCTTACCCTGCAGGGAGACACTATTTGCTTAGTAAATTCCCTTATGTGATTTCCCATGTCCGGCGTGGTTTCATGGAAATTCCCTTACACAACATACATTGGAACCTGAAAACCCTATAAACCATTAAAAAGTTAATGCAGAGATGACATATTATCTGGTTCTTCCAGGTAGACACAAACCTGCCCACAGCAATATAGCAGTTCAAAAGTCCTTTCTCATGATCCAGATGATATTTTAAGAAGAAAATAACAAATACATTCTGGAAGATGCAACAAAAAAAATCTCATTTATACAGAGATATTGATTGTTGAATTGGACTCATCTGACTTGAAAGGACTTGGTATCAGGCCAGTGTACTCATTCTCCACTTCCGACTCCAGTTTCCTTCACTGGTTTACCCATAGTAGGTTCTCAGAAAGAAGCTAATAATAGCAGTATGTAGGTGCAATGTTTCAACTCATATACTTCTTAGCACTTAATTACTCCAATGTGGAACACAGGTTTCTAAACATAAAATTCTAATTTTTAAGTTTTAATTATAAAAAATGGCAAATATATACAAAAAGTCACTTCCCTAAATAGATTCTTAAAAGGGGAGGTAATATGGGATATTGGACATGAGCCGAGTAAAGTGGGTAGAGGAACTAATTCTGATTATTTGTTTTCTATGTGGGGGGGGGGGTGCATGTATTTTAATTCCTTACCTATGGAATGAGAATAAAAACCCTTTGCTTACATCAGTGTGATTGTATGAGAAACAGTCAAGTACATATAAGTTTTTAAACTTTTCAGTGTAATGTAAACATAAGAGTTTTTATTATCTATAATAATAAAATTAGGCCAATGACCTCTAAATTACATTTTAGCTTCAAAATTTTCTTGAATGTTAGTTACCTGATAACCATCGAAAAGTAATTTGTTAAGGAGAAATAAATGACATGGTAGAAAGTCCATTAGAATCAGTGTAAACTTTTCAAACTTTAGACACACTGATGCCTAAAAGACTTTTGATTTCAGAACCTGCTTTTGTCCCCAGCTCAGGTTATGATGTCATCTTTTATCTTCATTTGTGCATTGAGAGCATCAAATCACTCCATGAAGTTTAGTTTCTTAAAATTACCTGAACATTTCTAGGGATATTTACCTATTTAATTATGGAGGTCTGCAAATTACCGAGCTCCCTAAGGATCTTCCTCTTTAAAAATGGAGAATATGAAGTAAGTAAATATGTAAGGGAGATGGTGGAAGAAATTAAAAACCATAAATAATAGAAAACTGGACAATAAATATATCATCACTCACATTTCTGGAGAAAAGTCTCTGTGGAAAGGAAGGTCAGGAATAAGTGCCTAACTGAAGCAGTTAGGGGAAAAAAAAAGTCAAAAACCCACCACACTGAGTGGAACTGAAGAGATTATTTTATAACACATTCTAAAAATCTTGGAAGTGGTGGTTTGAATAATGACTTGAAGGATAGAACTAAATGGTAGTGGTATAGAGCAGAGGAGCAATCTGTTGAAAAAGGACTGGGTATAACACAATTTCCCATAGGAGACACCTTTGGCAGTGGTCTCCTTAAGTAGACAGAGAAGCTGCTGAAAGATAAAAAAATTGCTTCATTCATTTCTGAATGCCCAATACTATTTTTAAGAGTTGTCTTATAGGGTTGAATTAATAGGTATAAAGAACTTAATAAGGTGTTTGGCAGAGAGGACAAATAATAAATGTCCCTGAATTACATTTGGGGGAATGGTTGGCGCAGAACAATATGCCTATTTGAACCAGGTGAATTTAATGTCAGACTGTTTTAATACAACCTGCTAACCAGAACCTCTAGGCCATACAAGAAAGGGTAGTCTGCTTGTGTGATTCTTAGGACTGAGTCCCTTGACTTTCCTCAGCAAGTGTCAAAGGTATTTTCCTAGGAATAGATGAGGTGAGAGACCTTTGTGGCCAACTCACCCTCATCTCCCACCAAGCAATCTGTCTTTGCCACGTGTTCCAGTGCTGGAGATAGAATGCCTAGTAAGTTAAAGTGATAGATGGTCCTTAAGAAAAGTCTAACTCAGCAGGTTCAACAGTATACACATTTATCTTAGAACTCTAGTAAAAGCCCAGACATACTCAAAAAATGAACCTCAGTGAAGAAATTGAAATACTGTCCTGTAAGCATAACTACGTCTTTCTTATCATCATAACTTAGGTTTGTAAGGTGACTTTAAGTTCTATAACTCTTCAATGCTTATTCCTTAGCTTCATAAACACTGTGTAAAGAGATTACTATGTGCTTTTCCCTACAATGTACTCTGATGAATCTAAATGGGCTTTGGAAATCTGTATGTAACTGTGATATGCATGTGGATCTGCCAAAGATGGCATTATCATTTAAAACAGGGACAAAAATAGTTGCTTCTACTTGCTGAGGACTTACTATACACCAGACTCTATTCTAGACCCTTTGCAAGTATTATCTCTTTTAGTAATCCTATTAAATAATAGTATTACATTAATTTTTATACATAAGAAACCTGAAGTTCAGAGATGCATAGCTGAACCTGTCTTTTCGCTATGCTCTTCCTCTGCAAAAAGGTAGAAGTTTCAACTTTTTCAATATTAATTTTCATCAGACAAATCACAGACAAGATTATTTGAAATTATAATGCCAAATCTGACCTGATCACTAAATGTTTGGTTTATTAGAACCCATTCTGGGTATTATTAAATCTCAATTATTAATGACATTCCTTTTATTATCAAACACTGTTATGACTAGATATTTTAGTTCATCATGTGAAACCTCATTACTAATTTATCAAAGATACAGTTTAAGCCCTACTTCAAAGATAAAACCTGAGACTGTGCTGACCTAATTGCCAACATTCTTTTTCATCTTCAGAGTTTTTTCTCAAGACCTAAAGATGATTAATAAGTAAAGTAAGAACTTATGTAGTACTTTTTCCAGAAATTTAAACCAACCTTTTTAAAAAGCCATTTTTAGCATTGAAATTTTCATGGAGCACTAGTTCTTGTTAGAAATAGACACAATGACCCAAAGGATTATATACAGATAATGGAATCTGACAGATTGAGCTTTACCTGAAAAAACAATGTGTTGACTCTAGGTTTTAGCAGCAACATCTATAGATTGACTTTAAAATTTGATTGTTCTGGGCTGGGGTTGTGGCTCAGTGGTAGAGTACTTACGTTAGCATGTGTGAGGCACTGAGTTCAAGCCTCAGCACCACATATAAGTAAATGAATAAAATAAAGGTCTATTAACATCTAAAAATATTTTTTAAAAAATTAATTGTTCTTAGACTGCATCATATATTTGCAGATAAGTTCTAATTCAGCCCTTCTTCCCAAACTCCCATGCACACAAATATATAACACATTTGTTCTTATCTCTATGCAATATTATGGGTCCTGTGTTTGCCATTCAATCTTTTATATTGTTTTGTGTCAAATTAGTTAAAATTGTCAATAGATAGGATCATTGGACTTGCATTGAGGAGAACTGCCTCTATGGGTATCTTTCTATTTGACACTCAGTCTTTCCATACCACAGTTATTATCACAGGGAAATGATCATGTTAAACTATATCCTACTTATTTCACACAATCATTGCTCATATACCAACAGTACAATAAGTGGCCACTTCCCCAAACTAGGTATAAAGATACTACTGAAATACACGTTTTTAAATAAAAGTAATATTTAGTGAGCATACAATACATACACCAGAGGCTATGACAAATAATTGCATATGTTACATGTAAATCTTGTTTGTCTTCACACGAATCCTATGAGATAGGTACTGCTTCCATTTTGTAGCTAAATAATCTGAAACTTGGAAAGATTGGATAACATATTTAAGGCTCCAAACATAATAAACTTTCTGCAAGTACTGAATCAGAGACACTTAATTTGAAGTTCAGTTCCCTCATAAACTGTTTAGATGGCTTTGAGCAAGGGTTTAATTTTCATTCAACATCAGATTCCTAATTTGCAAAATAAGGATGGTAACAACCTACCTTTCAAGATTATTTTTGTAGGTACTACATAGGGTTAAATGTTTCTTAGTCTAGAGCCTCTTTATGTTGAGCAATAAAAATGGTAGTTATGCCTGGGGATGTAGCTCCACAGTTGGGTGTTGCTTAGCATGCACAAGGCCCTGGGTTCAATCCCCATCACCATGAAAACAAAGTCTTTCTGTTTTTAAAAGAGATAGTTTTCATTATCATATTTAATAGTAGCAAATAATACAAAGAAATGTGTTATCTCTGTAAGTGTTGTAAATGAGATTTGTGGAACAAGAAGCTTCTCAGGTTTATTTTCCAGATTGGCATGTAGGGAGACAACCGTAAAGTACACTATGTATACTTTATAGTACATTTTAGTTTAGCTTTCTTTAGAAAGGCTGTTAAGGACATGGTAAGCAGAATAATCTTCACCCAAAAACGTCCACAGGCTAATCCTTGGAACCTGTGACCCTGTTACCTTACCTGGCAAGAAATATCTTTGCAGATGTGATTAAATTAAGGACATTGAAGTTGGAGATTGTCCTGGATTATCTAACTAGGTTCTATGTTATCACATAGATCCTTAAGAGTTAGATATGTGAACACAGAAGCAGAATTGGAAAGAGATTTAAAGATGATATGCTACTGGCTTTAAAGACAGAAAAAGGGTCATAAACCAAGGAATGTTCTACAAGCTTTCTCTAGAAGTTGGGAAAGACAAGGAAACTGATTCTCACTTTGCATCTCTAGACAACTTGATTTTAGCCCCTGAGATTCCCATATATCTGATTCCCATATAGCTGTCCTTCTGGCATTTAAATTCCTGTATTTATTTCTATTTTAGCATTTCCCAGACTGCACTGTAATTGCTACTTATGAATCTTTAGACTATTTGTCTCATCAGACTGTGAGTCCTTGAGGGCAGGAACTGTATCTGATTTCTGAATTGCTAATAGCGCTGTACCAGACACATAAGACAGACTCAATGAATACTCGTTGAATATGTGAGTGGATGACAGCACAGAAACCTGAGACTTAATAATTAATCTGCAGGGAGGGACAAATCTGCCAAGAAGAATGGAAACTTCATTGGCAAATCAGTCAGACTTTCCAGTAAAAATGTCTACTTGGGAAGCAGAATTATATTTAAAAGGATTATAGAATGAACAAAGAATAAGAGCCAGAGAAGCAGGATGATCTTAGCCACTGATACCTTTGAAGCCATGCTTGTCACATGATTGTCTGTCCACACTGAGGATGGATTGACTGAGGGAGAGAATAATTGCCAGGGGTCTGCTGCCGTATCATCTCCTCTGGGCAGTAAATTCTGCTTATTTTTCCTCCCCTTCATTCAGATACCAGATATATCACCATCATTTACCTTGTACTACCCACTCTGTTTTATTAGTTTTATATTGCTGCTGTAAGAAGTTAGCACAGCTTTGTGGCTTAAAACAACACAAACTTCCTATCTTACTGTCAGTAAATACAATGAAAGAAAGATTTCACTTCCAAAAAAAATTAAAATAAAAATGGAATAATTTTAGATAAAGTAGAAAATCTAGGTACTAAAAATGAGAAAACAGTGAATTGAACAGCAGATTTTGTTCACATCTAAAAAGGGAATTGATGAATGAAGAATTTAGCAGAACATAAAATAGAAAATGTGATAGAATATATGAAAAAGATTGTGATGTGGAGGATAGAGCAAAAAGGTCTAATTATAGCTACTCAAAAACAAGAGAGACTGAGGAAGAAAAAAATATAGAGATTTGATGTTTGGAAAATCTGAAAATTAAGGAAAGATAGAGAGGCACATCAAGTATGAATGTGAAGCAGTATATCAAATTCTAAGCACAAAAAAAAGATAAATTCACTTGTAGCCACCTTTTAGTAGAACTGCATACTGCCAAAAATAAAATTGAAACCTTATAAACAACCAATTCAATTGGAGTTCTTTTATTCTTATTTTGTTTATCAGGTAATAATTAAGAAACAGTAAAGTAAAATATGGTAAAACTGCCATTCTGGAAATCCATTGTGTTATCTATTATTCTGTCAGAATTAGAAAGGTAAAACCAATATTTGATGATTAACTACTATGGCAGAGGACTAAATCAGACTTTTAAAAAACAATTGTAACATGTTATCTAATTTAATACTCAATAATTCTCAAAATCATATCGATCACATTTTATAAAAGCAAAAGTGAGTTCAGAAATAATATCTTGCACAATCATGCTGTCTCTAAATGAAAGAGCCAAAAACTCCCTAAGAGTTTTGTTCCCAGTTACACTAAATAGATAGGAAAATCTGAAACACCTAGCCGAACAAAACTACAGAGCTGTACTACTAACCTGGTTGTGTGACTGAGGAAGTTACAGAGCCTGTCTTCTCATGTGTAAAATAGGAATCAAATACTACTGATCTCAAATAATTGTCATGAGGGACGGTTTCCAAATGGAGGTAATATGCCACTTGGAACACAGTGAGTACTTTTTAAATGCCAGCTATTCATGTTATTACCAATTGTGGCATTTAGCACTCACTCATTGTAGAAGACACCATGTGTTAATCATCTTTTATTCTCTATAGTCCTACATAACAGAAATTTTTATTAACATTGAATAAATTGTTATTAAAGGACAATGATGAAAATACATAGCATTGACCATGAAACAATGAAAAGGTTGGGATTTATTTAATATTCTCTAAGAATAGGACAACCAAATAATCCATTCAGAAAACTTTCCATCCAAAAGTGGAAATAATTTACAACAATGTAGCCTCTCAAGACAACTTCTCCCAGGGAACATTTCTTTCCATCATGTTTAGAATCTGATGGCTATGGAATTGCTAACTGAACTCCACAAGGAGAAAATACATCTGTTTCTCAGAAGGTATCCTATGGATAAGAAAAATAGGAAATAATAATCTATTGAGTGGGCTCTATGGGGTGTACTAGGAAAAAGATAATGTGGGGAGATTATAGCTCCCAGCTCAAGGTTTCTCGATAACAGGCAGAGAAACATTTTTCCTAAATTTATCTTTTGTAATATTTTTCATTTTTAAGCAAGAATGCCTCTTTCCATTCAATTTAATATAGGAATAATTGAATAAAATGAATAATAAAAATGAGCATAATCTTTGGAACGCTGCTTCCACATTTGGTCCAAATGATCCCTTTTCTTAGAACTCTAGATTAAATGAACCCCTCCTTCATAAACTATTAAAACTTAATGATAACATTTATAATTCAGATTATATCATATTTCTATTTTGTCTCTTCTAGAGTATCTGAAATAATATATTTAATAGGTTTCAAAAAATCTTCATGAGCAATTTAATTGAATAACTTAAATTGACAACTACTAACATGCTGAATAGTATATTAGTTGTCAACAATTTCCAGACTGAAATATCCCACTCTGTTGAAATGCAACATCAATAACAATCTTGAAGGATAAGATAACTGCTGTGGAGTCTCTTGGTGCTTCCTGAGTAGCACATCACATCAGACAACCGCGCTGGTTCTTTGCATACTCTTCCTCAGTGTTTACCAAAATTGCCCTATACTAAAGTTATTTGGGATGTAGTAAAATTACTGGTTCTCAGGCCCCTAGCCAAGGATTCTGATTCATTATGTCCAAAAGGGTCCAAGGATGTAGACTTTAAAAAATGATCCCATCTGGTTCTTATGACTAGGCAAATTTTTGTGCAAACTATTTTAATCCTCATAACAACTCCTTGAGATAAAATAAATTTATTGGAACTAAGAACCACTAGGTGACATGCTCAAGTTCAGGCCCTGAGCTTGGGTTCAAATTTATTTCTGCATGCTCTAGAGCCTGTACCTCTACTACTCTGTTTTGCTCTTTCTTCAACCAAGTTAAGCAAAAAGTTTTAGGATTATTGTTCTTTACAAAACAAAACAAACAAACAAACAAAAGCTTATAAACAGTAGACCAGTTGGCATTTTCAAAGGCAGTAGGCATTTGTCAGAAAAACTGTAAAGACATTTTTGCTTGTGCCCTCCCAAGAGTGGCATGTGAGTGCCTTTGAGGCACAGCAAATCTCTGCCTGCCCACAGATTCCTTCCTTCCTTCCTTCCTTTCTCCCTCCCTCCCTCCCTCCCTCCCTCCCTCCCTCCCTCCCTCCCTCCCTCCCTCCTTCCTTCCTTCCTTCCTTCCTTCCTTCCTTCCTTCCTTCCTCCCCTCCCTCCATCCCTTCCTCCTTCCTCCCTCCCTCTTTCCTTTCCTTTCCTTTCCTTTCCTTTCCTTTTCCTTTTCCTTTTCCTTTTCCTTTGTCTTTCATTCCTTGGGACAGAACCTTGAACCTCAAGCATGCTATGCAAGCACTGCATTACTGAGCTACACCCCAGTCTATTCCACAGATTTTTGAGTTCATAATGTCAGCATTTACCAAGAACTACTAGGAAAACAGAGAAAATTGGTAGGAAAAGCAAAGCCAATGTTAGGATGGAGTGCCTTAAAAATATCAGGTATGAGAGAATCTGAGAGAAATAAAAGTCTGTATAACATTTTCCTGTTCCTCATTATTTGCCTTTTTGATTTTCTGTGCTTGACTTTGTGCTGCTTTAAAGAAAGGGTAGTTTCTCAATCAGTTTTGGATTTCTAGGACCTGCACAAGGTAGGACACTAAGAATACACAATATATTTGATTTATGAATGTGCAAAAATATTTAATAACTGTCTTCAGAAAACAGATTAATCTCAGTTTCTTTTTTTGAAAGGTGTAAATAATAACAATTCACCATCTACTCCATACGAATATTGTGCTAATGAAAGAAGGCATGTGAAGTACCCTCTGAGCCAAGGAAGTCACATGTGAAAGAATGCAGGGCAGGTGGGCTATCCCCTATATCATTCCACTCACTGTCCAGCAATCAAGCACTGTCTAATCACTCACCTTAACCTTCATCTCCATTAACATGCCCTTACAGCCCTCAATCCCACTTAATTCTCATTCCATAAAGTAGTTACTGAGACTATCATTTAATAGGTAGAAAAGCAAAGCCTAGAGAGATTGATTTCTTGTCTAAGGTCATATACAGTGAGTGAGTCATGGACAAACTTGGACTAACCATGTTGATTTCATTTCAAAGCCCTTGAATTTAACAATTAATTTGCAATTTTCAGAAGTAGAACAAGATGGGAGAGTAGGACTGTACACTGATTGTCCCCCATGGAAACATAAATATGAACATTTATTTACACATGAAACTACTTTCATTAAAGCTAAGAAAACTGGTAAGAAATCAGGGTATCTGACTATAGCACAAAAATAAGAGGCGTACTGAAAAGAGTATAAAGGGCAGTTTATATTGTATCATTCCTTCCCCGTCCCCAGGCAGCAGAGCACGGGAAGTGATAGTACATGCTTGCAGGCAAAAAAGAGAAGTGAACTTAGGACTTTGCCTTGAACCCAACACTGATCCCCAACACAATAAAACTTCATGCCACTGATCCATGCCCTAAGCCTGTATACCCTCTGAGCTTCTAGACTTGCCTCTGCCTGAGGAAGGACCACATAGCAGACTAGGTTTGTGTGATAGATTTCTTTTCTGGTCTATTATCATGTTCTGTCAAATTCAGTAGCCCTGGGGTTTTGCCCTCCCTCGGTGCTGTGAAGTTCATTAGTCTCTCTGCATATTAAGAGTGAACTATTTGTAAAAGAAATCAAGAAATTTATCCTATTTAGCATAGCTACAAATAAAATATTTAGAAATATATTTAACCAAGGAGGTAAGAGATTTCTGTACTGAAAACTAAGATACTGATGAAAAAAGAAATGAAAGAGACACAACTAAATGGAAATATATTCTGTATTCATGGATTGAATGAATTTTATATTGTTAAAATGCTCTAACAAAAGTAGTCTACAGAGTCAACACAATTCCTTTCAAAATACCAATGTCATTCTTCACAGAAATGGAAAAATCTATCCTAAAATATGTATGGAATCACAAAAGACCCTGAAAGGCCAAAACCATCTGGAACAAAAAAACAAACCTAGAGGCATTATACTACCTGGCTTCAAAATATCCTATGCAGCTATAATAATCAAAGTGCATATTACTGGCATAAAAACAGACATGTAGACTGTAGAACACAGAGTAGACAGCCCAGAAATAAAACCAATGACAGCCAAATGATTTTTGCCAAAGGTGCCCACACACAATAGAGAAAGAACTGCCTTCAATGAACAGTGCCAATAAAACTGAATGTCCACCTGTAAATGAAAGAATTTTGATCCTTATCTCACACCCTATGTAATACTCACTCAAAATAGATTAAAGACATAAATGTAAGTTATAAAACTACTGTAAGAAAACATAGGGGAAATTTTCCATGACATTTGTCTCGGTAATAATTTCAGGAATAATTTTGGTTATGACCCCAAAAGTACAAGAAACAAAAGCAAAAATAGGCAAATGGAATTATATAAAACTAAAATGTGTCTGTACATCAAAGTAAACACTTGAACACACTTTAACACAGAGTGAATAAAGAACATACATAATGGAAGAAAATAATTGAAAACTATATATCTGATAAGGGCATATCAGAAAAGGGTATATCATGTTAACTATATACCATGGATCCAAATCAACTTATTATCAACAAAATAAATCACCTGATAAAAATGGGGAGAAGACTTGACTAAAAAGTTCTCAAAAGAAGACATTCAGATGGATAATAGGTATAGGAAAAAATGTTCCACAGCACCAATCATCAGGGAACTGAAAACCAAAATTTCAATGAGCTATCATGTTACACATCAGAACAGCTCTCTCTCCAAAAATTCAAATGTTCAATGTTGGTGAGAATGATAAGAATGAATAGGAAAGGGAAAACCTGTACAATTGTTAGTGAGATTATAAATTAATACAGCCAATGCAAAATAGCATAGAAAACAATAAAAAATAAAAGGATAATATGATCCTTTAATCCCAGTAGATTTATATATCCCAAGGAAATGAAGTCAGTCTGTCAAAGAGACACCTACACTCCCATGGTTTCGCAACCTATTCACAGTAGATAAAATATGGAATCAACCTAAGTGTCCATCAGTGGCTAAATGGATAAAGAAAATGTTATATACACACAATAAAATATTATTCAGCCAAGAAAAGAAATTTTTGCCATTTCAATGACACAAACATGGAGGACATTATATTAAGTGAAATAAACCAAACATCACAAAAGACAAATATTTGCATGATCTCACTCAGGTATGAAATCTAAAGGTGATCTCATAGAAGTAGAGGTTAGAAAGGGGCTGGGGTGTTGGGGGTGAGGGCAAAGAGTTGAAAAGATATTGGTAAAAGGATACAAAATTATAGTTAGTTTAGACAAAAGGGAGAGTTCAAGAGATCTATTATATAACATGAAAATCATGGTTAACAATGTATTATATTCATGAAAACTGCTTGGAAAGTGGATGTAAAACATTCTCATCACAAAACACAATAACTATGTGAGCTAATACCTACATTTATCAGTTAGAGTTAGTCATTCCACAATTTAGACCTACTTCAAAGCAATCTGTTACACATGGTAAGTACATACAACTTATCTGTCAATTTAAAAAAAAAAATGAAGGAAAACAACATGCAAGACAAAGCTGGGACTAAGTCTATGAGAGAGGAGGGGGAAGGAGAAGAAAATATGTAGGGTGATAACCCAGCTAGTATAAATGCTGAGACAGGAAATATAAAAGAAACATCAAATGATATCCCTAGGTACACAAGGTATTTAAATCCAAGATGTTTTCTTCAAACTAGGCATTATCCAGGGTTTTGATACATTTTCTTAAGTAAATAAAAAACAACCAAACAATAATCAATTCCTCCAACAAATTTCACTACAAAAGTATGATGGGTGTGTTGGAAGTTCTCCAAACTGTCAGCATCTGCTTTTCTAGGGCCCATCTCATCTGATCATTTATTTGACAGAGAAACAGCTCCAGCTTCGGCAGTTTTCCTTAAATTGCTGAGATTTTTTTCCTTCCAATTAAATCACCCAGTGACAGCAGCAATTCTATTAGGCTACTTTCTTAACTCGGTCAGAAGGCAGAAAGATAACAAGGTAAGGCTTGCAACAATATAAATCATGTTAAGAACCGTCACTCAGTGGCTCTGGATCCAAATCAAAGCTATGAAATACAGGATGACATTGGATACTGAAATGAAAAATACCAACCATGTTTCTCTGAGACTCAGACATTAATACTCAGTTACATTTTATATAATAGTCTGCACAGAGGATTAGTAAAACGGAGGCTGCAAAACCTGGAAATCCTCCTACCCACATTAAGCTAATTGAGTTGGAGACATCCAATTCATCATATTTGTAGCCTGATTTATAAGCAACTCACCCTGCCCTGGAGCAGCAAGTGAAATGTTATGAGCTAGCTATTCTTAAAATTTCAAACCTAGCAATTCTGAATCTGTCAATATCTTAATGATACTGAGAAAAGAAGAGTCCAATTTAAGTGCACTTCTGAGACCCTGATGAAAAAATAAACATCCAGTGCACATTTTACAACTGACATTTCTATGAACAATCTAGCCACATACTGGAATTCCTTTGTGCTGGAAACCTATGGAAAATCCATCATCATTTTAGCAAGTTGATGGGAATAATTTCAAATCAGTTCTTTGCTATGATGAAACTTCCATTCAGCATAGAGAAAACAATTTTCGGACAGTTAAAAGCTGAATTTATAGAGTCAAGATATTATTGCTCTTGGCTTGCAAAGGTGATAAAAGCTTATGACACTAACTAATAAACAGAAAATTGCTTTAGGAGAATGCAAAAATAATACTGAGGAGAAGGGGATCAGGCAGACAGGTTCTGCCTTTAGAGCATTCTCTTGAATAAAACACAGGCTCAAATCTTTCTCCTTGAAACTGTTGATCTCTGTTCCTGAGGACTGCTGTGGAACTGGGTATGACTCATGGGCACAAAGGATTGGGGGTCCTCCTTCTGTTTTTTTCTGACACAAAAGATTTCTTCTTGGGAAGGATGAGCATTCCTTAATAATGTAAAAACTGTGTGGCAGGGAAATTAGAATCATAAATTTTCAGAGATGAAAGGGAACTTGAAATTTAGTCCATCCAAAAATTCTTAACCTCAAGTTTGGGCTCCTTAGGGAGTTCATAAATGAGCTTCATATGATCCATATCATCCTGAAATTTTATGTGAAACTTTTGTAAGTATATATTGCTGGATTTTTCTGAGGAAAAATCTCATAGTTTTCATCAATTTTTCAAAGGGGTGAGTGACTTCAAAAATACTAAGTAGTTCGACATTTATCTCATCCCTGAATCATCTCTCAGAATATCTTCCTGATAATTTTCTAGCTTTTATTTGAATACCTTTAGTATCAGGAAACTCACCACCTTATAAGGCAGCCCATTCTATCTTTGACAGCTCCTTCAATTTTTTTTTTTTTTTTTAACTTACATGAACTATGTTGGGCTCCACATTGTTTACACTAGAGGTCTACATAAAATTGTATAGAATAATTTCCTGTTTCAAACAATTCACAGACAAGAGTCACCACGTCCCTATCTTTGCTCCACAGACTACATCACTCTTGTCTTTGATATTCCCACTTGACATGGTTTTAACCCCCTTAACAGCCCATGTGGCAGTCTCTGAAAGAACTCCAATGTGCTGCCACTCTTCCCGAGATATGCCCCTCTCCCTCTCCCTCTCTCTCTCTATTTTCCTGCTACACTCAGAAGTCGTACAGAATTGCCCTCTCTTTGTTCTTGGTATGATAACTCCATTAGTGTGTCTTAAAAACACTTTGATTTTGTAAGAGTCTCACATAAGAAGGCTCCTTGAACTAGCGGTGTGCTGGATCCTTCAGCATCTTTTTCTTTACCACGTGTTGCTCTTACCTTCCCACTGGCCATTCTAAAAAGTGGAAGTGAGGAAAAGAGAAAAGAATGGGAAATCAAGGGTGGAGAGAGAGGAAGTAGAGATGGAGCTAGCCACAGGGACCTCGGTGTTGGGTAAAGCATTGCTTTACCAGAGCAGAATTCAAGTTGACAGACAATAATTTCCTTAATCTTGATAACAGTTTGAAATGTGTTTATTATCACACTCAATGAATAAATCTGGAAATGGGGTTCAGAGGGCTTCTTTGATTTCCCAAATGGCACACTTCTGAGCCAAACCGAGCTCTTCACACCTACAGTGCCCTGTGTTTCTGGTAAAGCAACTGATAAAAGAACTAATAGTATTGCCACTGTGCAGACTGGTCTGTGATCTATGGATCCTTTAAATTTCTTTTCTTTTTTTTTTTTTTTTTTTCAAAACTAGCTCTTCAATGGCTGCACAAGTACACAAATGGCCAACGGAGTACACTAATGAGGAGGCAGGTGTTGCTCCCACTGAATCAAATTGATACACACAATTTAGTTGGAAAGATTTGTGATGAGAGAGATGTTTGCCCGGTGTCACCATTCTGGATTTGGTCCTCCAGTAGAGTTGAAAATTGGCACAAATAAAAAGTCAGTGATAACAATTTCTAGCACTCTCTCTTAGATATTGAAATTAATAAAGCTATGTGACCTGATGGGTAGCACACACCTACTCTCTACTTTTCCTGTGAAACAGGAATAAACTTGAGGCTGGGAATCTGGAATTCAGTTTCCTGCCTCAGATCTGATGTTAACTGTTTATCTAACCTGGGGAACGATCATAACCTCTCTAATTTTTAGTTTCTATATAAAACAAAATATTTAGAATATATTAAGTCAAATGCCCTGCGAGGTCTAACTTCTGTGACTTTATGATGGTTATCTAATACTGGTTCATCCAGCTATCTACAGAATTTATTGCTAAATTGATAAGTCTTTCACCTGGGTTCATACAGCAGATGATCTTGATTAGAATAATATGCAGTTTAAGAAGGGGTTCCTTTCCTTTATTTGTATAAATATAGTAGTTTCCCCTTATCTATGTGGTTTCAGTTACCCCATTCAACCGTGATGAAAACACTGAATGGAAAATTCCAGAAATAAACAATTCATAAGTGTTAAATGACATACCACTCTGAATGACATGATAAAATCTCACCCTGTTCCACTATGTCCTTCTTGGGATGTGAATCATCCCTTTGTCCAACATATCCCTGCTGAACACACTGCCTGCCCTTTAAGTCAGTTAGTGGCTATCTCAACTGTCAAACTGACTGTCTTGGTATCACAGTACTAGATTCAGATACTGATTATTTTACTTAACAATGGCCCCAGAGCACAAAACTAGTGATGTTGACAATTGTATTACAGTATGCTTTTATTGTAATTTTTCTATTAGTAATGAATCTCTTCATGCTTATAATTTTTAATATAAACCTCATCTTAGGTATGTAAACGTAGGAAAACACATAGCATATACAGAATTAGGTATTATCTATGGTTTTAGTCATCCATTGGGGGTTATAGAACATAACCCCAGGGATAAGTGGGGGCCACTCTATGTTCAATGGGGAGTGGCAGCTTTGCTTAAACTGTTCATAATAGAGAAATAAAACCTATTTTTAGAAATGCTATTTTCAAATGTTTTATTTTGCTTGTTCATAATTAAAATCTGGTAACATAAATGTCTTATAATTTGCTGAGAAAATAAACCATCAACAAAACTACTTATTAAATTCCTTTATATATAATATGAGGAGATGGAAACACATAATCCAGAGCCCTCCCCTGAAGTACAATTGCTATTGTTTCAAGTTGATTCTTACAAGTGACCCTCTTGCTTACTGGGCCTTATGGTCAGGGTTAGGGGAGTTGTTCTCCATATGTAGTGACATATGTAAAAGAACTTCAGTGAGCACCTCATGAATGCATTTTAAATGAAAATACCTGTGACCCCAAATTGGTCAAAAGCATTGACACACTCAATGTTCTGCCAGTTCAGAAGAAACAAATCATGGGCCTTCACAGTGATATTGGTCAGTCAGCTAACCTAGAGGAATATGTCCTGGGAATAACATTATTTGCCTTAAATCTACTTGTTAGACTGGCAGTTCCTCTTTAGTAGGAAAAATCATTTTGACTTTCTCTACCATGACTTCTTATGTGGTATTCTTTCTTAAATAAAAATTATGAAGTTTAATTTGTGTATTTCTATAAAGAAATTTTGAATTTGCCTTCTGGAATACCTTTTGCTCTTATTAAATGAGATTAAATAAACATTTTATTACATTAATTCTGATCACTAAATGAGTCAGGCACATCTTGATTTCACTAGTGGTATAAAAGTTCTTCATGCATACAGAGAACCTTTAGCTCTTGCTCCTTTTAATATCTCTCATGGTGTTTAACAAAGCACTGGTAACACACAAGGCAATTATTCAATAAATACAGCAGTACTATGGAGTTCAGGATAGTGGTTCTCCAAAATTAGTGCATAACATAGTCACCTATCAAGGTTGTGAGAATGCAAATCTCCATGCTTCATGCAGTTAGATAGGACTGGGCCTCTGTGTGATTCTAATATACACCAAATTCTAAGAACCACTGATTTAAGTAACTTAATCAGTAGTGATGAAAGCCATACAGACAATGGAAAGGTAAATTTCCAGCAGTTAATATTAAAAAGGATTCAGATTTAGGTTCTGTCATTCCTGACCAAAAGTGCTGCTTTATTATTTTTTCCAAGATGTAATATCTTTGTATTCTATCCAATGGAATAGATCCATTGAATCATATCCAGTGAACACGAAAATCAGTGGTAGTAATAAAAAGATTTCAATGTATCTTATTTGAATTTCATTATTTTTTTATTTTAATTTTATTTTTGTGATACTAGTGATTAAACCTAGGACCTCATGCATACTACTTAAGTGCTCTACCACTACACAATTTACAATAACCAAGCTATGGAACCAGCCCAGGGGCTGGTCAACAGAAAAATCAATTTAAAAAATGTGGTATATATACACAATGGAGTTTTATTCAGTCATAAAGAAGAATGAAATTGTGTTGTTTGCTGGTAAATGGATGGAACTGGAGAACATCATACTAAGTGAAATAAATTAGAAAGTTTTCTCTCACGTGTGGAAACTAGAAAAAGGGAGGGACATAGAGAACAACAGAATGAAAGAGGGAGAAAATGGAATTTTTAAAAAAGGATCCTATGAAAATAAAAGAGAAACTAATGAGCTTTTGAGTCTTATAACTTCTCTGGGTCTGTTTTCTTCCTTACCTCCTCCCACTCATTTGCAATATGGGAAAGTTGGACCACTTCCTTAGCTTCCTGACTTTCTTGACCTTCATCACAGTAAGAAATACATTTGAGCCAGTGCATATCCACACACACTCACACTAAATTATAAAGAAAAAAAAGATATACCCGGTTTTCTATTCTATTCTTTGATTCTATTCCATAAACACCAACTAAGTTTATTTCAGCCCTACCAATGGATGAGCTGCAGTTTGAAAACCCTGGAATGGATCATTTTTATCTTCTCCTTCCATCTTAAAAGTATATGATTCTCATTTTCTGGTGAATAATATGACCATGTTGAAAAGTGAGAAGTCGGAGTTTTCGACTAGTTGGACTCAGATCCCAGATATTTCAAGTGTTAACTATGTGAACTTTGAAAAACTTTTTAGACTCTGTGCCCATTTTCTGATTTCCTAAGAAAACCTATTTTATAGGGTCATTGAGTAGAAAAATGCAATACATGCAAAGTATTTAAATTAGTGTCAACAGTATATTAGGAAATCAATAAATGCTAAATCTTACTATTGTTATTATTACTTCTAAACCTCTAGACCAAAAGCTAGGTGATTGCAAAGGCAAAAAAGCAAACGAACTAAAACTCATAAAATTAAATTTTAGACATTAACAGCTGTTTCATACCACCAACTTACAGTTAGCTAGTGGTTTTGTTGAACAAATATAAATGAACAACAACAAAAAATGCATTGTTGATAGAAACCAAAATCTCCTTGTCAAAAAGAACACCAGGTTACTAAGTACCTGATTCCAATAATAACACAATTATGCTATGTAAAATGGTACTAGGGAAGTCCATTAATGGTTATTAAAATAGGATTTGATTGATATTCAGAATAAATGGAATATGTTCATAAATACATTATAGACATAAAACAAAAACTGGTTCCATTTTTGAAGAGCAAACATCACCTAAATTTTAGGTAAATTTGTGAATCCGATGTTTGTTAAAGGTCTCTATTTTCTTACCCAAAGCTTAGTAGGCAACAACTTGTTACCATGAAATAATATTATTAAAATTTTGACAAAATATAACATTCCATCATGCTCAAAACACTAGAAAAAAAATAGGGATAGTAGGAACATACCTGAACATTGTAAAGGCTATTTATACTAAACCCATGGCCAACATCATTCTTAATGGAGAAAAACTGAAAGCATTCCCTTTAAAAACTGGAACAAGACAGGGATGTCCTCTTTCACCACTTCTATTCCACATTGTCCTTGAAATACTAGCCAGAGCAATTAGACAGACTAAAGAAATTAAAGGGATACGAATAGGAAAAGAGGAACTCAAGCTGTCACTATTTGCTGAAGACATGATTCTATATTTAGAGGATACAAAAACTCCTCCAGAAAACTCTAGACCTTATAAATGAATTCAGCAAAATAGCAGGTTATAAAATCAACACACATAAATCTAAAGCATTTTTATACATAAGCGAGGAAATATCTGAAAGGGAAATGAAGAAAACAACTCCATTTGCAATAGCCTCCAAAAAAAAAAAAAAAAAAAAAACTTAGGACTCAATCTAACCAAAGAGGTAAAAGATCTCTACAATGAAAATTACAAAACATTGAAGAAAGAAATTGAGGAAGACCTTAGAAGATGGAAAGATCTCCCATGTTCTTGGATAAGCAGAATTAATATTATCAAAATGGCCATACTTCCAAAGATGCTATACAGATTTAACATAATTCCAATTAAAATCCCTATAGCATTTCTCAAGAAACAGAAAAAGCAGTCATGAAATTCATCTGGAAGAACAAAAGACCCAGAATAGCCAAAGTAATCCTGGGCAGGAAGAGTGATGCAGGAGGTATCACAATACCAGACCTTAATCTCTACCATAGGGCAATAGTAACAAAAATGGCGTGGTACTGGCACCAAAATAGACAGGTAGATCAATGGTACAGGATAGAAGACATGGAGACATACTCACATAAGTACAGTAACCTCATACTAGACAAGGGTGCCAAAAACTTACAATGGAGAAAAGATAGCCTGTTCAACAAATGGTGCTGGGAAAATTGGAAATCCATATTCAGTAAAATGAAACTAAACCCCTATCTCTCACCCTGTACAAAACTCAACTCAAAATGAATCAAGGATCTAGGAATTAGACCTGAGAACCTGCACCAAATAGAAGAAAAAGTAGGCCCAAATCTCCATCATGTTGGCTTATGACCAGACTTCCTTAACAAGGCCCCCATAGTGGAAGAAATAATAGCAAGAATCAATAAATGGGATAGATTCAAACTAAAAAGTTTTTCTCAGCACAGGAAACAACAATGTGAAAAGAGAGCCTACAGAGTGGGAGAAAATCTTTTCCACACACATTTCAGACAGAGCACTCATTTCCAAAGTTTATAAAGAACTTAAAAAACTTTACACCCAAAATACAAAGAACCCAATCAATAAATGGGCTAAGGAAATGGGCAGACACTTCACAGAAGAAGATATACAGGAGATCAACAAATATATGAAAAAGTGCTCATCATCCCTAGTAATTAGAGAAATGCAAATTAAAACCACCCTAAGATTTCATCTAACTTCAATTAGAATGGCTATTATCAAGAACACAAGCAATAATAAGTGTTGGCATGGATGTGGGGAAAAAGGCACACTCACACATTGCTGGTGGAGTTGCAAATTGGTACAGCCACTCTGGAAAGCAGTATGGAGATTCCTCAGAAAGCTTGGAATGGACCCACCATTTGTCCCAGCTATCCCACTCCTTGGCCTATACCCAAAGGACTTAAAATCAGCATACTACAGTGATGCAGCCACATCAATGTCATAGCAGCTCAATTCACAATAGCTAGATTGTGGAACCAACCTAGATGCCCTTCGATTGACGAATGGATAAAGAAACTGTGGTATATATATGCAATGGAATATTACTCAGCCATAAAGAAGAATAAAATTATGCCTTTTGCTGGTAAATGGATGAAGTTGGAAAATATCATGGTAAGTGAAATAGGTCAAGCCCAAAAAACGAAAGGTCGAATGTTTTCTCTGATAAGTGCATGACAATATATAACGATGGGGGGTTGCAGGGGGAAGAGAAGAATGAAGGAACTTTGGATGGTGTAGAGGAAAAAGGGGTGGGAGGGGATGGGGATGGAAAAACAGTAGAATGAAACAGACAGTATTAACCTATATATATGTATGATTGCATGAACAGCGTGAATATACATTGTGTAGAGACATAGAAATGAAAAGTTGTACCCCATTTGTGTACAATGAATCAAAATATGTCTGTAAAAATAAAAAATATTTTAATAAAAAATTTTAAAGTGATTTTTTAAAATGAACATATCAGGGATTATATAGAATACTTCCATTCAAGTGACTTAGAAATAATTCACCCCCGCTCTATCTCTTCCACTATTAGTCACAAAGGAAAAGTCCCTTTCTTTAGTAATTTCTTATTTGGACCACTGAAACCCAGGTTGATGTCCCTAACTCACTTGCCATATCTCATTTGAACTAGCCAAAATAATAGTCATTTTCACAAGAGAGACAACCATTTGGATAACACACCCTTGCCTATCTGAGATAGCAATATTCTGTATTGTGAAATCATTACTTCAATGACAGCAAGGATAAGGATATGACAATGAGCCAACATTACTTGCAAGTTTAAACAGTTTATTAATCTTAAATTTAAATTTGCTCTTGCATGCACCTGCATTTTCTATTTTTTAAAATGTAAAGTAATTACCATTTACTGAGCAACTGCTATGTACAAAATACTATTCTAAAGACTTTCTATGGATGGTCAAATGAATCCTATTGTGATCCAATGAATTCCATACTATTATTTCCAAGAGAGAAGTTAATCAAACTGCTAATAAACAGACAGCATCAGAGTCACCATGCAAACACAAAGAATGGGTAATTCTAAAGCCCATCCACTTTCTACTAGTATTATGCAACTACTTTTCTGTATTAACTGGGAAAGAGTTAAATTCTCCAATCCAACCAATGTTAGCACTTATTTATTAACCTACTATGCAAACTTTGGGAGAAAGAATTTAAAACATGCTCATCAAAAGGTTACAACTGGCAGGGGTGTAGGAAGCTACATATAATTTTAGGGCACCAATAACAATTGCATCATTAATAATAACAATAGGTACCCTTTATTGATAGGCAGCGTCTATGAACTTCAGTTCTTTGTTTCTATTTATAAGAGAGAACCAGGCAGTATTAAGGTGTTAGTCTTGAGAAGAACTTCTGTGGGTAACTAAGTTAACACTTTAGAAACATCTGCAACTATAAATAATCACTAAGGATGCTTATTCAGGACTGTTACAAACACTGCTTATTTTTAAAAGTTATACTTTTAATACACACAACAACACCATAATATTTCTTAGAAAAATCATTATTATTGTTGTGATAATTATTATATGCTGGATAGAAGCAGAAGACTTGAATATTATTCCACAATCTGATTTTTCAAAATTCATGGTGGGAACCCACTAGTCCTTGTTGGGCTTCATTGCAGAAAGAATTCTTGAACTGTGAAAGAAAACTTGAACTGTGAAAGGTTATGATAGGTCTTATACCTTCAATTTTCTTTGTCTCTTTTTCTGATGTCTGGCCTAAATAGCCTGAATTATTTGGGTTATGTTGTTGGCACCCTTTCCAATTAAAGATAATTAAAACATTTCATTTACAAAGAATTCCGATCAGGAACTCTTGAGCCTCAATTCAGTATGTCTTTCAAAGTTATATTTCATTCAACCATTTCCTTTCACTGAAGACAGGGGTGGAATAAAATCCATTATTTATGAGTATGCAAATCTTTGCCAAATTCTTCCTAGGTCTTTATTCGCTAAGAGCTTCTCAATTTAACTACACAAATCTCAGTATCTTTCCAAAGATCAAATGCTTCCAGAATCATCAGCTCAGCAACTTCCACCATCTAGTGGCGAGAGACAGAAGTACAATCATTTTACATTTTTAAGGATTACTAGTATTCTAAAGCAACAAGAAAAAAATTTACATTTCTAATCAGTGATATTAGAAAAACCCTCCATCTAGAAAGGAAACAAATTAATGCTTTTTTTCTTTACCTGATCAGGACTGCATGACTACTGGAGTTACATGTAGCTATCAGATTTTCTTTTCCTTTGTTAAAAATCATCGATCGGGTAATAAGTAATCTTTAAAAAAAAAATCTGATTGTTCAAAATGATCTTAGGCATTGTGGAAGAGCTATATATTCTTATATAAGGCATGATACCCATTTATCAGAAATATAAAACTCTTGTTAAAAAATAAAAACAAACAGAAAGCATCTTACTACTAAATGTGGTAAATTTGTTTCTAATCTCCCCAGTAGGTCTCTCTTTGTCCACAAAGCCCTATCATGGTAGGAGTTGTCCCTGTTCCAGCCTTTAGTGTTTCCTCACCTTTCTTGAGCAATCCTATTCATATTTGCAACTTCCTCTACACTAAAGACTCTTCCATTTTTAGACCAGATCTATCTCAATCCTCAGATCTTCAATTCAAACTGCGGAACATTTCACCTGGGCATAACATAATTCCTTGAACTCAATTATTCAAACCTGAACTGAGAATCTCCCCAACACTTGCCACTCTAAAATGTGTTCTTCTGCAGGCCTTCTTGATTTCCTTGCATATTTCTTCTATCCAATTGTTCAAATAAAGATTTTATCAATTAGCATCATTTCTCTCTCCTCTACCTTCTATGTTTAATAGTTCTCAAGGTTCTAATGATATCTTTTTCTGAATAAGCTTTCTAACCTACCTTTCTTTTCACCCCCAATGCCTCTGCTTTATCTCAGGGCTTGTCCATCTCTTGGATTTCATGTAATGCTCTTGATTGTGATATCACGCTCTTTCAGTTTTTCTTCCACTCTGCCACGTAACATGAATACTTGTCTAATTTGCAAATTGGGCTATATCACTCTCCATTTTAAATTTTGTCATCATTCCTCATTACTTAAAAAATAAAATTCAATCTCCTCCTGAGGTCCTTCACCTGTTCCCACCCATCTCTCTTGTTTTATGACATGCTTTGGGATTATCCCATACCCCTTACCGTAATCCTTATTTTTTATCCCTCTGGCCTACTTAACTACATTCAAATTCCAGATCGCTCCCTTGCCATTACACAGCTACTGAAGTACTGAAGTGGTATTTTCAGAAATCAAGCCCGGTGTTTAATATCAGGGGTTTAGGGGGCAATCCAAGATGGCGGACTAGAGGGTGACTGCACTTCCAGTCGCTCCAGAACCCAGGATTCAAGAAGGGGAGGCACTGAGAGACTCGGACTAAAACAGAGCCACAGGGTGGGTCTCCCCCACATGGTGAAGCTCTGCCCAGGCAGCAGGCCTGGATACAGGCGGCTTATTAGAGTAGGGAAGGGCAGCTAGAGTCTTCCCCAGGCAGCCCTGCGCACTCCGGTGGTGGGCTCCTCCCACAGGGCCAGATTCTCCAGTATCTCTGAGCAGGCCCCCCAGTGAGAGCCTTTCTGCACAGAACCAGCTCCAAGTCCCTGAGCCAGCATGCAGCAAGCTCTACCCCACCTGCAGGTTGCTTCAGAGACCAGGACAGGGCAGCCAGGGACTTCCCCAAGCAGCCTGGCTCCCTCTGGCAGGAAGCGACTTTCTAGGCTAGCTTCTCAGAGCAGACTGCCCAGTGAGAGCCTTTCTACACAGAGCCAGCCACAAGTCCCCAAACCAGCGGAGACCTCCGACCCGCAAGCAGCCTCTGGGACCAGGGCAAAGCAGCCAGAGACCTCTCCAGGTGGCCCTGCCTCCTCCAGCCGCAGGCTTTTTCCACGGGGCGATCCAAGATGGTGGACTAGAGGGTGACTGCATCTCCAGTCGCTCCAGAACCCAGGATTCAAGAAGGGGAGGCATTGAGAGACTCGGAATAAAACAGAGCCACGGGGTGAGTCTCCCCCACCCAATGTAGCTCGGCCCGGGCAGCAGGCCCGGATTCATGCAGCTTATTAGAGTAGGGCAGGGCAGCTAGAGTCCCTGAGCCAGTGGAGAGCTCTGACACGCAAGCACCTTCTGGAACCAGGGCAGGGCAGTCAGAGACCTCTCCAGGCGGCCCTGCCCCCTCCGGCCGCAGACTCTTTCCACAGGGAGATCCAAGAAGGCAGACTAGAAGGTGACTCATCTCCAGTCGCTCCAGAACCCAGGATTCAAGAAGGGGAGGCATTGAGAGACTCGGACTAAAATAGAACCACGGGGTGAGTCTCCTTCACCGGGTGAATCTCGGCCTGGGCGGCAGGACTGGATAGGGGCAGCTTATCAGAGTAGGCCAGCGCAGCTAGAGTCTTCCGCAGGCAGCCCTGCACACTCTGGCGGTGGGCTCCTCCCACATGGCCAGCTTCTCGGAGCAGGCCCCCCAGTGAGAGCCTTTCCACACAGAGCCAGCTCCAAGCCCTGGAACCAGTAGCAGGCTAGGGGCAGCTTTCTTCGGAAGCACTGCATTATCAAGTTACTCCAAGACTTCAGGCTACTGAAGGCTGGGAGGTGATACACTGGAAATCTACAGGGACACTATAAGCCAATAGAGGAAATCTACACTATCTCAGAGTCCCACTGACATCTGACCAATATGAGAAAACAAGGGAAGAAAATGTCCCAAACAAACCAAGATACTATATCAATAAAACCCAACGACAGCACAGCAGAAGTAATGTCAGAAAGGGAGTTCAGAATGTACATAATTAAAACAATCAGGGAGGCAAACGAGGAGATGAAAGAGCAAACGCAGGCATTGAAGGAAGAGATGAAACAGCAAATGCAGGCATTAAATGACTGCACCAATCAACAGTTAAAAGAGCAAATACGGGAAGCAAGAGATCATTTCAATAAAGAATTAGAGATACTGAAAACAAAACAAACAGAAATCCTTGAAATGAAGGAAACAATAAACCAAGTTAAAAACTCCATAGAAAGCATAACCAATAGGATAGAACACCTGGAAGAGAGAACCTCAGATACTGACGACAAAATATTTAATCTTGAAAACGAAGTTGACCAAAAGAAAAGATGGTAAGAAATCATGAACAGAATCTACAAGAATTATGGGATATCATGAAAAGGCCAGATTTAAGAATTATTGGGATTGAGGAAGGCTTAGAGAAACAAACCAAAGGAATGAACAATCTATTCAATGAAATAATATCAGAAAATTTCCCAAATATGAAGAATGAAATGGAAAACCAAGTACAAGAGGCTTATAGGACTCCAAATATACAAAATTACAACAGACTCACACCAAAGCACATTATTATGAAAATACCTAACATACAAAATAAAGACAGAATTTAAAGGCCACGAGAGAAAAGAATCAAATTACATTCAGGGGAAAACCAATAAGAATATCAGCAGATTTTTCAATCCAGACCCTAAAAACTAGAAGGGCCTGGAACAACATTTACCATGCCCTGAAAGAAAACGGATGCCAACCAAGAATCTTATACCCAGCAAAACTTACTTTCAGATTTGACAATGAAATAAGATCCTTCCATGATAAGCAAAAGCTAAAGGAATTTACAAAAAGAAAGCCAGCATTACAGAACATTCACAGCAAAATATTCCATGAGGAAGAGATGAAAAACAACGATGCAAATCAGCAATGGGAGGAACTAGCCTAAAGGAATAGCCAAATAAAGGAGAAACCAAATCATGTCAAAAAACAAAAATGAGTCAAATGACTGGGAATACAAATCATATCACAATAATAACCCTGAATGTTAATGGCCTGAACTCAACAATAAAAAGACATAGACTGGCAGATTGGATTAAAAAGAAAAATCCAACAATATGTTGCCTGCAAGAGACTCATCGCATAGAAAGAGATACCCATATACTAAAGGTGAAAGGATGGGAAAAAACATACATGCACACGGACACAGCAAAAAAGCTGGAGTACCCATCCTCATTTCAGATAATGTGGACTTCAAGCCAAAACTAGTCAGAAGGGATAAAGAAGGACATTACATACTGCTTAAGGGAAGCATAAATCAGCAAGACATAACAATCATAAATATCTATGCCCCGAACATTGGCTCATCTATGTACATCAAACAAATCCTTCTCGATTCCAGAAATCAAACGGACCACAACACAATAATACTAGGCAATTTTAACACACCGCTCTCACCACTGGATAGATCGTCCAAACAAAATTGAATAAAGAAACCATAGATCTCAATAACACAATCAACAATTTAGACTTAACCAACTTATATAGAATATACCGTCCAACAAAGAACGAATAAACTTTCTTCTCAGCAGCACATGGATCTTTCTCTAAAATAGACCATGTTTTATGCCACAAAGCTACTGTTAGCAAATACAAGAAGATAGAGATACTACCTTGTACTCTATCAGATCATAATGTATTGAAATTAGAAATAAATGACAGAATAAAAAACAGAAACTTCTCCAATACCTGGAGATTAAATAATACACTATTATATGATGAATGGATAACCGAAGACATCAGGAGGGAAATAAAAAAGTTCTTAGAAGTAAATGAGAACAAAGACACACCATATCAAAATCTCTGGGACACTATGAAAGCAGTACTTAGAGGAAGATTTATTTTCATGGGGTGCATTCAACAAAAGAAGTAGAAATCAACAAATAAACTACTTAACACTACAGCTCAAAGCCCTAGAAAAAGAAGAGCAGACCAACACCAAAAGTACTAGAAGACAGGAAATAGTTAAAATCAGAGCCGAAATCAACGAAATTGAAACAAAAGAAACAATCGGAAAAATTAACAAAATAAATAGTTGGTTCTTTGAAAAAATAAACAAAATTGATAAACCCTTAGCCACACTAACAAAGAGAAAGAGGGAGAAAACTCAAATTACTGAAATTCGGAATGAACAAGGAAATATCACAACAGACACGAGTGAAATACAAAACATAATTAGAAGCTATTTTGAAAATCTATACTCCAACAAAACAGAAAACCTCGAAGACATCAACAAGTTTCTAGAGACATATGAATTACCTAAACTGAACGAGGAGGACATACACAACTTAAATAAATCAATTTCAAGCAATGAAATAGAAGAGGTCATCAAAAGCCTACCAACAAAGAAAAGTCCGGGACCAGATGGGTTCTCAGCCGAGTTCTACAAAAACCTTTAAAGAAGAGCTCATTCCAATATCACCCTGATATCTAAACCAGACAGAGACACATTGAGGAAAGAAAATTTCAGACCAATATCCTTAATGAACATCGACACAAAAATTCTCAGCAAAATTTTAGCAAATCGCATACAAAATTATATTAAAAAGATAGTGCACCATGATCAAGTGGGTTTTATCCCAGGGATGCAAGGTTGGTTCAACATCCGGAAATCAATAAATGTCATTCACCATATCAACAGACTAAAAGTCAAGAATCACATGATTATTTCAATAGATGCAGAAAAAGCATTCAATAAAATACAGCATCCCATCATGCTCAAAACACTAGAGAAAACTGGGGTAGTGGGAACATTTCTTCACATTGTAAAGGCCATCTATGCTAAGCCCATGGCCAATATCATTCTAAATGGTGAAAAACTGAAAGCACTCCCCCTGAAAACGGGAACAAGGCAGGGATGCCCTCTTTCACCACTTCTATTCAACATCGTTCTTGAGACTCTAGCCAGAGCAATTAGACAAACCAAAGAAATTAAAGGGATACGAATTGGAAAAGAGGAACTCAAACTATCCCTGTTCGCTGATGACATGATTATATATTTAGAGGAACCTGGAAATTCCACCAGAAAACTCTTAGAACTCATAAGTGAATTCAGTAAAGTAGCAGGTTACAAGATCAATGCTCATAAATCCAATGCATTTTTATACGTAAGTGATGAATCTTCAGAAAGAGAAATTAGGAAAACTACCCCATTCACAATAGCATTGAAAAAAATAAAATACTTGGGAATCAATCTCACAAAAGAGGTGAAAGACCTCCACAATGAGAACTACAGTACACTAAAGAAAGAAATTAAAGAAAACCTTAGAAGATAGAAAGATCTCCCATGTTCTTGGATAGGCAGAATTAATATTGTCAAAATGGCCATACTACCAAAAGTGCTATACAGATTCAATGCAATTCCAATTAAAATCCCAATGGTGTATCTTACAGAAACAGAGCAAGCAATTATGAAATTCATCTGGAAGAATATGAAACCCAGAATAGCTAAAGCAATCCTCAGTAGAAAGAGCGAAGCAGGGGGTATCGCAATACCAGATCTTCAACTCTATTACAAAGCAATAGTAAGAAAAACGGCATGGTATTGGTACCAAAATAGACAGGTAGATCAATGGTACAGAATAGAGGACATGGACACAAACCCAAATAAATACAATTTTCTCATACTAGACAAAGGGGCCAAAAATATGCAATGGAGAAAAGATAGCCTGTTCAACAAATGGTGCTGGGAAAACTGGAAAACCATATGCAACAGAATGAAATTACCCCTATCTCTCACCCTGCACAAAACTCAACGCAAAATGGATCAAGGACCTCGGAATCAGACCAGAGACCCTGCATCTTATAGAAGAAAAAGTAGGTCCAAACCTTCAACTTGTTGGCTTAGGATCAGATTTCCTTTACAGGACTCCCATAGCACAAGAAATAAAAGCAAGAATCAATAACTGGGATAGATTCAAACTAAAAATCTTTCTCTCAGCAAAGGAAACTATCAGTAATGTGAAGAGAGAGCCTACAGCGTGGGAGAATATCTTTGCCACTCATACCTCAGATAGAGTGCTAATTCCCAGAATCTATAAAGAACTCAAAATACTCTACACCAAGAATACACATAATCCAATCAACAAATGGGCTAAGGAAATGAACAGACACTTCACAGAAGAAGATGTACAAGCAATCAACAAATATATGGAAAAATGTTCAACATCTCTAGTAATAAGAGAAATGCAAATCAAAACCACCCTAAGATTTCATCTCACCCCCATTAGAATGGTGATTATCAAGAACATCAGCAACAATAGGTGTTGGCGAGGATGTGGGGAAAAAGGTACACTCATACATTGCTGGTGGGGTTGCAAATTAGTGTAGCCACTCTGGAAAGCAGTATGGAGATTCCTCAGAAAGCTTGGAATGGAACCCCATTAGACCCAGCTATCCCATTCCTTGGCTTATACCCAAAGAACTTAAAATCAGCATACTACAGAGATACAGCCACATCAATGTTCATAGCTGCTCAATTCACCATAGCCAGATTGTGGAACCAACCTAGATGCCCTTCAGTTGATGAATGGATAAAGAAACTGTGGCATATATATACAATGGAATATCACTCTGCCATGAAGAATGATAAAATAATGCATTTGCAGGCAAATGGATGAAATTGGAGTATATCATGCTAAGTGAGATAAGCCAATCTCAAAAAACTAAAGGATGAATGATTTCGCTGATAAGCGGATGAGGACATATAATGGGGTGTAGGAGGGGTTAGCGTTAGGGTTAGGGCTAGGTTTAGGGTTAGGGATAAGGAGGGTGGTAAGAATGGAGGAAGGAAGGACTGTATAGAGGGAAAAGAGGGGTGGGAGGGGTGGGGGGAGGGGAAAAATAACAGAATGAATCAAACAACATTGCCCTATGTAAATGTATGATTTTTATTTAAAAAATAAAAAAAAAGAAAAAAAAATCAGGGGTTTATTATTCATAGGTGATTACTTTTTAAAACTGTCATGAGGTTCTCCAACAAAAAATACTACTATAGTAAAGCCAGAAAAAACAGTAAAACTTTCAAAAAGAAGAAAGTAAGAAGTTAGAAGGGAAATAAATGTAACAGAAATCCCAAGCAAAGGAAAAACACTGAAGCTGACACCAAATTCTGAGATTCCTGAAAGGCAAGGAATAAAGAAAAACAGGAAAAATTCATTTATAACACAGATCTGACCTTCATAAAATGAAAATCTCCCCCCCAATTCTAATACACATTTTCCAAATGAGGTATTGTGTAACATAAAGAAATGATGTAATCATCCAAACTTGCTGGATGTTCGGATAATTATTGATCACGTGTATGCTCTTATTTTATGGTAACCAGGTTAGGCTTAGGCTAGTCTTGATTATTCTACTCAGTCTAAACTCATTTGGGACTTTAAGAAGGAAAAGTTGAGAAGGAGAAGGAAGTTGGGAAGTTGGAAAGAAGGAATGAAGGAAAGAAAGAGAGGCTTGAGGGAAGCTCTTATAGGAGTCTTTCACCAGTTAGAATAAAACTGAAAGGTAAGTACTCTCAACGCAATCCAGTCTTCCAGTTCTTTCCTTCCTCAACTCCCAGGGGTCAGCGTTTGTTTGCAAAGATGACAAGGGTCTCTAAAGAAGGGAAGTTTCATCTGAATACAGAACAGAATCACCAATTAATAGATTCAGACAGACCCTTGGGGACAGTTTTATTCACCCTTCTGGTGAAGAAGTCTTTCTGTAAAACAACTGTCTGGTCATCATCCAAGCCTGGAAGATTTCCAGGAACAAAAAGTAGTCTATGTGAAATAGTTTACACCTGCTTTGGTAGCTCTGTCAGAAACTGTGGTTTTACAATAATCCCAAATAAACATGCCTGTCAGTTTTGCACAGTGAATCTGCTTCTGTCCTCTGTATGACATCAATGTCATGTTTTCCACATGAGTGCTCTTGAGTTGGAAAGGTAAGTCCCCTGACCCTCAATCCTTTATCTTTTTTCCTCCAGGTTAAACCCACTCAGTCATTCAGTGATTTCCAGAGAAACTCTGGAAAGATGCACAATGAATTCCAGAAGCACAATATTTATGTATTTTCACATATTATATACTATTCAACGAAATTTGACAATTGGCCCAATATTTTAATGTATTGGTGGTAATTACAGCTTGTTTATTTGAATAGAATTTTAGGATATCAGAGTAGTTAAAATGTACAAAAGCCTAGAGCTGTACTAAACATAATTTAACCTTTCTTTCAAATTTTGGCAGGTATAACAAGATCCCAGAGAGCATTGGAGCCACTTTTGTGACTCTGTTTTATATTGTTGCATAACTACATGAAAGTACTGGTAAAATTAATGTTCTGGCTAATGAAGAAAATTTTTCTTAGAGATAACTAAGGGGTTATTTGACAGGATTTCCCCCCCCATCATTTCAAGTCTCTTAGATTACAGCATTAACTCTAGTTTTCTTTCTAAATTTTAATTAGCATTTATAAGCTTTTTATCCAAAGCACAAAATCCAGTAGCTCCAGCCCTATAAAGAAAAAGACAGCCAAGGAACATAAAATTCTTATTCTCATTTAATTGCCTCTTCTTATCCAAATATCATTCATGAAGATATTGTTTAAAATTAAATAAAAAGGTAGACAATGTTGGGAAAGGTACAACACCAAATAGAAAGAAATCCTGTAAACAATTTCCCCTGGGAAAAAATAGAGGTGTTGATGAGCCAATTCACACATCTTCTTTTTTAGCTTGGAGAGTAAGGCAATCATTAGGTGTGATCATGATATCTTTGCTTTCTTTGTTTATCTGAGACCAGGAATAATGATGGAGGGAGAGCATTTGAGACAGATCATGGTGTGTTCTTGTTTTGTTTTTTAAAATATGTAGATGACTTCTTTTTCCTCTCAATGTGTCACCTTTGCTTTTTCCTTATTCCATTCTCAGCAGCTGAGTATTTTGCAAACATTCAAACAATTGCAATCAAAATATGTCCCAGAAATATCAGGTTAGCTTCTAAACCACAGAAAGATGCTTCAGTAATCAATGATCACTACTGTGTTTTAAAAGACCCTCATTTTATGACACCAGCAAATGTCTCCTTTAGCAATGAAGACTGACCACCAAAACCAGTTATAAAATCTGAAGAGCAACCTCATTTACCTTCAGGGGAGAAATGTGCGACTGTAAGACGTATCCGTGGACATTTTCTATTTGGGACAGGTTCTTTTCTGATACATGCACGAGTTCTGGACCTCTTACTTCATGAGTTAGCCGAGGCAAGGAATGATCATGTGGAGCATCCTCATCTTGATATCGATACTTCTAGGAGAAAAGAAAAGCAAGCAATGTGTCAGTGTTTGCAAAGAATTGAGTCTGGACTTCATATTCTAATTCTGTTAGTAGGACACTGCGTGCCTACTGTTGACTTTACTAAGAACACTTTGCTACAGAGTATTTTTTTAAAATGTAACTTTAATATAGATACATAGATAGATAGATAGATAGATAGATGTTGATGGAGCTTTATTTTATTATTTGTATGCCATGCTGAGAATCAAACCCAGTGCCTCACACATGCTAGGCAAACACTCTACCAAGGAGCTACAATCCCTGCCCCAGCTGCAGACTCTTGATGATTTTGATAAACCAGGTCCGATGCAAACAAAACTGAATTAACCATCAATATCAACCAATGTGATGACTTATTTTTGCCTAGCAATATATTCTACTTATGAGCTACAAATATGTGACAACAAATGAGGATGAGAAAATATACTTCAGTAGGGGAGGAGGAGCCTTCCCAATGACCAGAGTAGTTGAGTATGTGCTAAAAATTTTAGGTGATGGATGGAGAATAAGAAGTGCCAAGGAAAGCAATGGAATTCTGATATATCCCATTCAGAAAATGTAATGTTGTTTTGGAATCTGTGAAAGATTTAAGTTCCCTTGGTAATGAGGGAAAAGGTTTGCCTGCCCCCCACTTTATTTGTATTAGCCTGAAAGGGAAGACAAACTGTTCTTCCTTTACTTCATCCTCTATGTCTTCTATGAAGAGTATAGGTTGGGGTTAGGCAGATTCTAGTACAAAAAAATCACAACTTCTAGGAATAAAACTAGCTTTTAAAGTGCTTAAAAATTTTAAGAAAATGTTCTGCTCCTAGTCAGATGATTACATGATTACTGAGTGAGAGAGATAATCTTTCCATCCTTGTTCCGTTCCCTTTACCTTTGTGTGTGTGTGTGTGTGTGTGTGTGTGTGTGTGTGTTACCAGGGATGCAATTGAGGGGTGCTTAACCACTGAGCCACATCCCCAGTGGAACAACCTATCTTTCTGCCTCAGTCTCCCAAGCTACTGAGATTACAGGCATGTGCCACCATGTCTGATTCCCTTTACCTCTTTTCTTAACCACCTTCCTTAATATGCCCATAGGATTAGAAAGGATCTGAAAGATGCATCTGGTCACAGGGTCAATCATTATCTACAGCGATGCTCTGGTTCTCCATGTCATCTATCTGCCTGTCCTGTTTCTTGTCACTTTCCCCCTGGACCCATGACTTAGGAGTCCCATTGTTTCAAGGTTGCTGACCTACCTGGGAAAGAATAAAGCAATGTTCTACATCTGACCCCCATTCCAGCTAACAATGTGTTCCTTTGCTTTGCTTTGTGTGACACAGGGTATTAGCAACAGGAATCCAACAACATAGCCCCGCCAGGCTTAACCATAGTGTCTAACCTCTTCTCAGTTCTCCATCATGGTTCTCATTAGCAGTTATTTATCACTTG
The DNA here is from genome assembly GCF_902686455.1 of Sciurus vulgaris. NCBI lineage: Eukaryota > Metazoa > Chordata > Mammalia > Rodentia > Sciuridae > Sciurus > Sciurus vulgaris. The sequence goes on from NC_136472.1 coordinate 81,790,384, forward strand.
AGTTTACTAAAAATCACATCTTAAAAAATCAAGTGTATGTTTTTCACTCATTTCTGAGATGAAAAACATGCTTTCTTGGACATTAGCTTTCAGTGTGACTCATAATCTGACAGTAACAAGAGCCACCTCAGGGTTAGTAATTCTGTCCCATTTAAATCAGAAGCTGGTTGTCACTACTTGTATTTCCCAGGGAGTCTTCATGTGATATCCATAGTCATATTAGTTCCAAAACACAAAACACAACCAACCCTGTCATATTTTTTTGCAGTTTGCAAGGACCCTCACCTACTTCTTCCACTACAACCATTCTCAGTTATGATGTTCCCTATCACCTATGACAAAACTAACAGAGAAGTTAAGGGACTTGTCCAGGGTCACCTAACTAGATATCAGAGCTGTGACCCTATTAGGATGAATAACTTGAATCCTCTTTCTACTATCACTAGTCCCTCATCTAGCCCTATAAGGAAATGAAGCCCAAGTCTGGTAACTGAATTGGCAGCTTGGTACAAAAAGATTTCACTGAGAATATGCAACAAAATGAGGCTGGAACATTTTGAAAACTGAAAAAATCTTTTCTTTAACCCTATGCACAATTTGGGAAAGTAATCTGTCTCAATAACATGGATCAAAGCTTCACATTGATTCTTGATCAGTTAGACTTTCACTGGGAGTGGAATAATATGCTACAGATAACCATTTTAGTTTCCCTTGCTTATAGCACATCTATTTCCACATCTGCTTTCCTTTTCAATTTTCCCTCAAGGAGGCACTACTGTCCATGTAGTAACCTGAGCCAGAAAAGGAGTCAATTAGATTCTATCTTCTCTTTCACATTCTACCATGTATCAATCTAACAAAGAAGTAGGTCTGCTTGATATATATCCTAAATAATTCTTGAGTCTCTTCCCTCCTTACACACTGCAGACTCCCCACCACCAACCACTGCCAACACTGGGCACATTCAAGTTTCCATGTGGGCCTGCATCACCCTCTTGACTTGCCAGACAGCCTCCAGGACTGCCCTTTGCCATCCATTCTCTACATTGTACCAGATGACTTTCTGAATGGCTAACTGAAAATTCCTTCTTAAAACACTTCATTGGCTCCCACCACCCATATGACAGGGCTCAAGCTTCCTTGTTCTTTCTTAACTGTCCTCAATATTGTTACACGGTGGAACCCCTGTCACTACTGAATTCTTTTTTATCAGTCTCACCTAAGTTATTGTGAAATAAATAAAAACAAATCATGAACTTCTAGTTTTTTAAAGCTTATTTTAAAACCTGTGGCAAAATACACATACCATAAATGTTCACTATCTTAACTGTTCTTAAGTGTTTGGTTCTGTAGTCTTAATTATATTAACCATATTGTGCAACGGGTATCTAAAACTTCTTCAACCTATAATTGGTCTCTTAGCACCTTTGTTCCTCCAATCACCAACACATATGCTATGCATTTGTGTGTTTTTATCGTTGATGTTGTTTGTCTTCCATTGAACTCTAAGATTTTCTATGGTCTCGAACCACATCAGTGATGTTCATCCTCAGTTCTTAGTCAAAGACCCTTCACAGATGCTCAATAAAATTTGTTGAATAAAGTTATAAATGGATGAAATGGGTATTAGTTACTTAAGGCACAAAACTGTTTTGGCTGTTAAATGCATTTTATTTCATTATAAGCTATTATTAACCCAGGTTCAAGCAAAAAGAGTACCATAATATTTGCTTGACACAAACTTAAAGGACATATATTCTAAAATATATCTCCCTCCTTGTCATTCATTTCAGTAATATATACTGAGAAAACAAACTGAAAAGAACAGAGGTCTTCTTCGTTGAGATTTACATTTTCGCTGAGTTATACATGTGCATAGCTAAGGTTCCATACATATTGATAATGACTACAAGTATAAACTGTGTTCTGTGGGAGCAGGAATGGGTTAGCACCGATTTTGAATGAGGTTTCCAAGTTTAAAACAGGATCTCAAGTGATATGGAAAGAGATAAAGGATATTCCCAGCAGAAGCACAACATGTGTAGAGAAGATATGTGATAAGAGGAGGTGGTATTTGAAGGAACAGTGAGATCTTGAAATGAATTATAGCAGATGCTATTGTCCACTCACCAAAATTCACAGAAATCCTTTTGGTAAAAGAATTCAAGGCTCACAGATGCATACTTCTCAGAAAGATTGCCCTTGGGTAATGGAAATCTCCTCTCTTGCATGTGCCTAGAAGTTATGCCGGGACCCCATCTTCCATGCTTTGAGTTGAGATAAACTATTGTGCAAAACATCATCCAAAGTGGCAACAGGACTAGCCTAAAGCTAGCCTACATCTGGACCTACACTCCTGCAGAGCTGCTTGGTGCCTTCCTAACTCCCTTAGGCATTTCTCCTGGGAACCACCCTCCGTATGTCATGCGCACACGGGTCCCTGTCTTTGGTCTGCTTCTGGGCTTGGGTGAAGTTTTGGATATGAGTTAGAGCATGGCAAGAGACAAGGTCAAAGGCAGACTGCATCCACTGTAGACAATAGGGAGCCATCCATGAGATCTTAAACCCAAATAATAGTCTGTCACTGATAGTCAGATATTGCCCCTATTTATTTTTTCTATTTCAGTTTTCTGCAGAGATGACATGAGATGACAAGAACTGATGATGAGGTACCATCTTTAACTCAAACTGAATCTTCCAAAATAATTATCCTGATATGGTACAGCAAAATATCCAGGCTATGATTCAAAACTTGACTTTCTTTGGTTGAATCGAAATTTTAATTTGCAATGTTAAAACTAATATTAACAATCATGGTAATGCTGATGCTAGTATTAATAGAAATACTAATCCTAATGCTACTGCAATATTAAAAAAATAACAATTGTCTTAATTAAGGTGCCACAAAACATATTAAATACTTTCTATGCATCATCAGTGTCTGACAGGCAGGTGTTATTATTCTATCTGAGGCTGTGATAGTTAAGTATTTTTTTCAAGGCTACCTACCTGCTGAGTGGTTAACCAGATTTCAAAGATGTTAGTCTGCCTCCAGAGGTAAAGTATATAGTCTTCTAAGCTGGTTAGGACACAAAGATCTTCAGAAGTCACCTTTTTCTTAAAAAATAGCATTTTAAAGAAGTCTTTAAAAATCAACTAACAAGGGAGATTAAAGAATTCTGCAGAGGTCACATGCTGATTCGAGTATTAGTCTAATCTTTGGGGAAATCTGAGTCACCTTTCATACTAGGGTGTGCTAAAGTCAATCTGGGCACCTTTGAGGGTTTCTGCATTGACTACAAATAAGGGATTTTTAAACGAATTCCTCTCCTGTTTGGTTCACGAGAGGTCTCTTCAGTGAAAGAACATTTGTAAACAGATAATTCTTCTTCCAGCTCTAATGGGAAGTGACGCCTAAGGCAGGTGAAGGGCTTCTATTGTGTCTTCCTGTCTTGAAACGTTTTGTCTCTAATTCCCTGGAATTCTATCCTCTACCCTCCCCTCATTTCTGGACTTCAACAGGTAAACCTTTTCAGACCCTGGATAATCAGATCAGTGTCACCTCCTCAGAAGTATTCTCTGAAGATTAAGATGGAAAATGTATCTCTCTGGCATGCTCCCACAGTGTTCTGTACAGATTTCTATCAGTGAATAACAACTATATGTTATAATGACCTATGCATGTGTCTGTCCCTCCCACTAGCCCCTGAATGCCTTGGGCGCACAGATGGAGCCAATGTATCTCTGAGTCCCCAGTGCCTACATGACAACTGAGGCAAAGTTAAGTGACCAAAAAATGAAAGTTTAATGGAATTAATCTTACATAATCTAAACTATGAAATGATCCACCTGATCAAAGAGCCCACCAAGCAGAAACTGCATATAACTATACTCATATTCCTTTCCTACCACAGGCTCCCACATGAATGGACAAATGCTAAAAAGTCTCACCCGATCATGCTTAATACTCAGCTGATGCCTATGTGAGCAGTCATCCTAATTTTCCCAGAATTCAAACCCAAGATTCTACACATGCCTGATCCATCATCAGAGATTCTCTGACACAGTACAGAAGGTGGTATTATGCTGGCACAATACAAAATGGAGGCAGAAGTTGGAAATCTTTCAAGATCTCATAAGTGAAAAGCTGAGCTTAACTCTGTTGCTGCATTAAAAGTGCTCTCTGTTCCCCTTGCAGCAAGAGTTGGCACTGTACTAATGAGTGAGGAAGAGAAAAGAGAAGGAAAGCAAGGGGAGATAGGGACAGAGACAGAGAAGGAGATAGACAGAGAGACCACAAATCAAAAGCTGCAGAGAACTCAGGAGTAGTCAGTAATATTATAATACAATTATAATATTTTAACAATTAGTGAATATTATCTATGAACACTTAACTACAAATGTTAAGCAAATCTTTCTAATTAAGACTTGGAGGACAATTATAAAGCAGGTACAAAATTAAGGAATGATTTTAGTTTATTACATAAAGTCTGACATTTAGGAAATACTAGAATTTGTTAGTTCTGCTCCTTCTTCCAACTATATTGACAATCAGGGTTCTGTGGGGCAAGCCTTATCTTTCCCTCTGTAATTTAAGGTAATTTGACTTCTGCAGAGTGATCAAGCCAGAATGCTACGTAGTTTGGTCCAGCAGACCAGGTTGACTGACTTAAGGCTGGAAGAAAACTTGGAAGTTGGAAGAAAACTTCTTGGTTATAAAATTATGCTTCAAGCTGGGTGCAATGGTGTGTGCCTGTAATCCCAGTGGCTCAGGAGACTAAGGTAGGAGGATTACAAACTCAAAGCCAGCCTCAACGACTATGAGGCCCTAAGCAACTTAGCAAACCCTTGTCTCACTGTCTCAAACAAAAGGGGCTGAGGCTGAAAGAACATATTTCAGAAAAGTATTAAACCAGTACAAAAAAAAAAAAAAAAAAAAAAGAAAAGAAAAGAAAAGAAAAAGAAATAACAAATTTGCCAAGGAAGTGATGTGCCCCAAGAAATATGTGATTGAATCTCAGAAAAGAGAAAAAAAAAAAAAAAGGTGCAGGAAGCTGTCTCAAAAATGAAGTACATGCAAAATTAAGGGTTTTCACTTTGTCTCAAAACTAGAGAAATTTAAGTTCCACAATTGAGTACTCCCATCCAGACTCTGCCAGTCACCTTCTAATGTTGAGGAATGTATTTTGTTTAGACACCTTGATGTTTATTTTTAGGAATTCCATTTAGTCGAGACCTGTTTGGTAGGTAGACAGCACAGGTCTCAACTAAGTGGAAGGAGGTCTCAAGTAAAAAGGAGCAATCTTTTTTTCCATGAGTCTTGGCTTGTCTGTCATCTATGCCCCATCCCCTTTATGTACCTTCTGCATCCTCTCTCCAACTCACTGCCTCCCTGGTAGGAGGGAAAATGTGGATTAGAAAAAGGAAGAAGATGAAAAGAGAAGATAAAGGAATGTTTAATACAAGGAACAGATAAGCATTTATATTCATTTCTTTAAAATACATTCTCTGAGTATATTTTGACTGGAGCAGGGTTCTCTTTTGTCCCCCCATTGACTATTCCAGAATGATTATGTAAGTGTTAATAATCAGGTGGAGGTGGGATTAGATAGGAGGAAAATGTGAGGAGGAGGTGTAAGACAGGCTACCTTATTTTCACTGTCCCTTCCTCAAGGAGGCCTCCTTGGGAATAGAAAACCTACCTGCTTGGTTCACTGCTGACCTCTAGTGCCTCCTAAGTAGGACCTTATGTTTGTTCAATGAATTAGTCTAGCCAAATCCGTCTTCAAAATCTATTTATTACTCAAAGACCTAATAAAAATGGGTCAAAACTTACTGATTTCACAAACATTCCCAAGTGAAACTGCCCTTTAAAAAAGTGACCCACAATCATTCATACAGCTGACCCAAAGAACACTTGAAAGAAGAATTGTTTTTCCAGATTTGGAGCAGGATATAAGTAATATGACTGATGTGAGAGATTAAAAGCTCTTCCAGGTGCTTCATTTGAATTTTTTCAAACAAAATTCACAAATGAAAGGAAATACTTTCCTGCTTTTTGCCACAAAGAACAGGACAAGCCAGGATGTTAATTAAATTACAAATCAGCTGTCTACTTGCAGCTGACAGAGCTTTGTGTGCTTCCAAGCAACGTCAGATATTTTAAACCCTCTGTAATTACCTACAATGGAGAAGCTGCCAGGAAGGATGCTTTCATGAATATTTAATGGATCTTAAGATTCTTTTTAAAGAACTGATGATTTAAATAATCAAGAGAAAACTTACTCTAACTCAGTGCTGCCCTCCATCTGTGCACTGAAGACATTGGAAAGGAAGCCTGGTAGGAGGTGCAGTTTCTTTCCTAAAACTCAGAGAGGCCAGCTGTGGGGAGGCCAGGCTTACCCAGGAGACGTAATTGCAGAATTAAACAGATCTCAGGCTCTCTGAGAAAATCAGAATGGAACCACAGATCTTTGATTTGGGAAAACAATAGGTTTGGCCTTGTCAAATGAATTTGTATAAGATCTCACATATTCAAGTTTTTTTTTTTTTTTTTTTTTTTTTTTACAATTTATATAGCATTTTCAGAAACATTATCCCAAGTAATTCTCTCAAGAATTCTCTGATTTCCAAATGAAAAAACAGGATTAGAGTCTCCAAAATGCTAAATGGCAAAGCTGTTTCAAACCAACAAGGTCCTCTAGCTCCAGGATGTAGCACAATATAGTAGAACAGGCCTGAATCCTGGCTTCAGGAATACGAACATTTGAGTTCATATTTTCATTATACAATTTGCTAGCTGGGAGACATTTTTCAAGTGGCTATGTATCTTGGAGCTTTGGTCTACTGAAATTACAAACCAAGGTTATCTACCTTGGAATAGTATGAGAATTGAATGAGACACTGCATTCCTGGCACATAGTAGATGCTTAGCAAAAGGTTAATATTCTCCCTTTTTGAAGTCCCAAGACTTTTGCACTTTGCTGGCTAGTCACAAAAAAATAATAATAATAAAATTGGTTTCCAAAAGTAAATGCTTCAGATGGCTAATTCTGTCAGGAGAATGGAGAAAAATATGAATGGGCATTTGCAGTCTCCAAATACATCTTTATCTTTCTACTCTTCAGGTCACTGAACTAGAATAACTTTCTGAAATCGCAGTTTTAAGGTAGTGGCTAAGAGGGCAGGTTCTGGAGAGACTGCATGGATCAATTGCTAGCCTATTGCTCAACTCTGAAACCTGGTATTCTCAGTATAAAAATATGAGGGTACTTATCTCACAGAAGTTTTAAGAAGGACAAGTATGAATTCATAAAAAGCATTTGGCAGATTGTGACCTAGTAGGCAGTCAATATCAACTATGATTTTTTTTACTGGGATATTAGATATTTTATTTGATTATAAACAATTTTAGAAATATTAAAAAACAACCAACTAAAGAAAACATGTTGCATTTTGTTTATAATTTCTTCAAAGCTTTCAACTGCAATTTACCCACTAATTCATGCCACAGACTTCCTGTTCTAATTTCACAGCTCTCCTGGACTCAAAGTTTGAAAACCTTCTTTCACTTTTTCATGCGACAAGAACTTATTAAGCACCTGTTATGTGACAGGCACCACAATAAAGTGCTGTGAATACAACATTGAATGAAAATGGCACAGCCCATCCCTACCTTTACTTTTTAAGCTTTCTCTGCCCCTAATAAGACTCACAACCATTTTTTTTTAAATCTGGCTACTGCTCAATCTTTACAACAATCTTTACAACTTTACAACATGTGATTTCTTCCGGGATCTTTTCCCTGTACACTCAGGTCAAAATCAATGTCCTTTTTCTGTGTTCACAGGAGTGACACTCATGCAAATTTGTGCCAAGAAGTAGCACATACTCAAGAACCTGTATGATTGTACAGGAGATCTGGTTATTGAATGGCACCCTGTAAGATTTTCAATAATAAAATGAAAAACTGATTCACTTCATAGCACAACTTATAAAGTGGAGTTATTTCAGAAGCTTGCCTCTAATGAGGAGAACTGTTCATATTTTACCCAAAGTTCAAGCTTTGGGTGTAAGGCACCTGAGAAGGAATGTTGGCTAACTCTTCTCAGAGAAGAGTTGAAAAAAGAAAAAAAAATGATAATATACAAGAAATGAACTGAGTGAGTTCCTACTTTCCCCCTCCTCTGTTAGCACTGAGTTAGAGCAACAAGGGAAGCACAATGCACAAAGAAGGTGCCCCACACATTCTTTTCCTAGACTCTCTAAACCCCACACCAGCAGGTAACTCACAGATAAGTGCACCAATCTCAAATAAGCACAATAAAATACATTATACGTGCAAGACAGGGAAGGGGTCTGGAGAAATACGCACTGATGTGTTTTGACAGTGGTTATTTCCAGTTGGCTATTAATATCATTTTTTCAGCTATATGTATTACAGAGAGAAATGAAAATAATTAACAAAGTAGAATGTGTAAATCATGATCAAGTGTTTGCTGAAATGGAGAAGGTCCAGTGTGCCATAAGCTTTGTGGTAATGGAAAATTCTCCAGCCCTTGGAAAGGTTCATCCAAGTTCAGTTGAGTTAATTTTTAGAGTTAGATGAAAGATGCAAGGAAAGTGATTGCCAGCTGAGAAAAGGAAGGAGGAGCTAGGAATGAATTAACTGTTGAGGACCAGACTTGAAGTCAGATTGCTTTGGTACTAAGGAATCAAAGCAGTGATTTGAGAACAAACCCGACAATTAGTTTGTCCATCTGAAGCTTAACGTCAAATACTGTCTGAGCAATTCTCCAGTCTTAACTGCCATTGGATTCAATTGAGGACAGTGAGATCCTAGGGCATCACTGTCTGACTCAACCCCCCAGCTGTGAAAACACTGAAGCATCTGTGACAGTCGCTCACTACTGCAGGCTAGAAGGCTGTTCTGCTCAGTGTGACTGGTGCCCGGAAAAGAGGGAACGTTCATTTCAGCAAACTGCTTAATCAAGTGATAAAAATTCCCCCATCTTGGTTTCCTGGGTTTACATTTTGATCCTGCCACTAACAAGCAATTTTACTTCAGGCAAGTATGGAAGCTATCTGCAACACAGACTTCCCATTTTAAAAATTGGGCTAATAATAATACAGGACAGTGTTGCTATGGGAAATTGACCCTGTATATAAATATTTTGGCACAGGGCTTGACTCCTGGTGGACACTTAGGAAATCTAAGTCTTTTCCTATTTCTCTGTCAGTGTCCAAGAACAGTTAGTGAGAAGAGTCACCCCTGCCCCACCCCAAAAATACCTGCATGCACATAATCCACTCAGCCTTACCACTATTACAGGGATCTGTTTTTCACCATGCTATCAAAAGTAGGATAGTGTCACTGATAAACAGCACAAATTCTCTGACGCAGGCAGATTGAGCTGCTAAAGCCTTGATCTACAGCTCCAAGATTCAGTGGAGGCCATTTCTTTTCCGTATGTGAGGACTTCTTACTCTGTATACTATGCATCTATCCAGACCAAGGCTCCCCACCTCTTCCACCTATGGTTATCAGTCCTGTTCAGCTGGCAATGAGGAAGCAGTCTCAGATACCAGTGCTGAACAGGCCTTCACTGCTCACTCATGCTATGTTCTGATCTTTTTGAGTCTCTGGACCTCACAGTCTCTCTGTGTTGAAACTGATTTCGTATCTTCCAAACCCTTCCACTCACATCTGATTCCTCAGCATGAGACCACTTACCCACCCAAACCCAGAATGCCTCCTGAACTCTTTCTGGTTGGCTGTGTGTCTTCCCTGAGTTTTCCTGGGCAGCCTGCTGGAATGTGTTTCTTCTGGATACTGTAGAGACAAATTTCTTCCTAAACAGGAAGCAACATCATTCATTCATTCATTCAACAAAACTGTTATTGAGCACGTTAGTCCTAATCACTAACTTTAAATGCCAGAAAACAAAAGCAAAAAACCCAAAAACCTATGATCCTCAGAGCTTAAATTATGGTTGCATGAGGTAGTATAGCTTTTTGACTGAGTTCCCTTCAACATGCTTCCTTTACACAGCAGCAAGCTTGAACAGTCCCTTCCAGGCAAGATACTAAGTGGTTCAAGTGGACACACTGCGGATTGTCTCTGGTGGTGGTGCAAATGGGCTTGATCCATCCAGCTGCTCGTGTTCCACTGTCTTTGTTCTACAGCACTTCAAGATGAGCTGCTTTCAGTGACACTAGAAAAGGGGGTGGGTGAAGAATTAAAGCAAAAGGTGTGACCTCAACTCTGACCTTATTAGCAATGGGTTCAAACCTAAAAGGATTTCTTTGGCAATCAGACACTATTAATATTTCCTGAAGTGAAGTTGCTTTGTTGTCCATACTTGGTTACAGTGGTTTTAAAATTGTCCAAAGATAAAATTATATAATAAGATGTTTTTTGAGAAGGCATTTTAATAATTATTTTAGATGTTTGAATATGCAATTAAATGAGCAATTACAGAAAGCTGCTTTTCCCTTAAGGTGTTGACCACAAATCAAGACAATCCTGAAACTTGTTTAATTTTCTTGTCCTGGTGTCCTACTAGGAACTGACAGGATCATATTTCAGATTAGTTCAATGAAATGACCTGTATCAATGCCTAAAAGTATTCATTTATTTAGTCCTTTTAAGAAACTTACAAAATAGATATTTTATTTCTTTCATTTTCCCTTCAAAAGAGAGAAATTACCTTGTTCACAAGCTAGTAAATAAGCTGAGGTCCATGCCTCACTATCTATAATCCCTACCATTAACTCTCACAGTATGACACTCCTCGAGAATTATGTATTTCTTATACTTTGGGTCTTTGATTTAAAAGCAGGTCTGCAAACTTCCTTCTGATTTTTTGCTGGATCACTGAGTGCAATTAGGAGTTAAGTATAAATAGAAATGACCTGGTGAATAATACTGTCATTTTCCTGTCACCTAAATATTACACTGCACAGTTGAAGAGGATCCTTCCACATATCTCCCCTTGCATGTCTTCCAGAGTAGGATCCATCCAACTAAGTTGGCAGAATATGACTCTTTATATCTGAATGGAGGTCAAATGATTTACTGAGAATCCCTTGATGAACTCAGAGATGCTATAGCCAGGGCTGTCTGAGGACCCCTCTTGCACATAGGGTGAGTTAGTATACTTTGCCATGTATCTGATTCAACATGATGGATTCTAATTCAACAAGGATTCTTGCTCTTTTCTTTTTCTCATTTCCATTGCTTATCAGTCCCTTGTTTCTTCTGTCCAGAATATTTGTATTTGCCTCCTACTTCCCTTTCTAATCACAGTTCTTGCCTCTCCATACCCTAACACACCAATCTTCTTTTCTCCACCTCTCCCATTTTTATCCAGCCCACCCCCAAAACCTACAGTTCTACCATCTCAATTTTTTTGCAATTCAGATTAAGTACAATAAATCACCTCTGGGACTTTGTACTTGTTACCTCCCAGATGCCTTTTGCAATCTCTTCCCCTCCAGGACTGTTAAGATAATAACCATCCCAGAGTCTCTGAGATTTATCCACTTCCCCTCTCAGTCTTTGTGCTCCGTCATCAGGCTGGGGTCAGAACTCAGAAATAGCTGTGTACACACAGTGCAGTTTTTTACTCTATTGTTTTTGTCTGTTTATTTTATTGTTTGCCTTATGAAGATTATAATATCTTAGAATGAAAGGATTGAGTTCGTTTATTCCTGTAGTAACCTGTGTCAGGTATTAAATAGATACTAAATAAATGTTAAGTGAATAGTAGCCAGTCAGCAACTGGCTACTATTCTTGCTTGCATTCTCTATACTAATCCATTCAACAAGTATCCCCAAACATAACTTCTTTAAATACAAGATTGACAGTATCCAAATCCTTTAGAAGTTTGCTATACTGCTCCAGGACACAATGTGGACCCTGTAGTGTGGTATTGATGCCACTTTCAATCTCCTGTTAAGGCCCTTTCTCTTATTGCACTTCTCTGCTCCTTTACACTTCATTCCATCCTGCTATTTCTGAAATCATGGATCTTTCCCATCTTCCTCATTCTTCTCCTTCTGTCTTAAGTGATGCTCCCCAAATTTCACGTGGGGAATAACTTGTTCTCAGAAGTTCTGCTCATATGTAACACTCTCCTTCCCCACCATGCAAAATGGAGTTTACCTTTGTTTTCATTTTGTTCTGCTCTGATAATGAAATTACCCATCACTGAATTTGTAATTTTTTTTTTTTTTTTCAAACACCCTTCTCTTCACTGGCCATTTACAATGAGTCATTAAGGCACTGTAATGGACACATGATATTTAGAGAGAGCACAGTAGATGAGACTGATGAATGTTACCAAACTGAGATGTCACTGTTAGGACACCTCTGAATTTAGAGCTAGCAATTATAAGACATGCATCTTAGAACTGATGAAATACAATATTAAAACATAGTATATACGTGTTCTTATGGAGGTGCACTTGACCTAGATTTAGAAGTATAAGGAGTGGTTTCCTTGCAAGTAAAATACCTCATATTACTTTTAAAGAATGAAAAGGCCTCAAGCAAAGAGACAGAAAGAATACTGTCAAAGGAACAGCAGGTTCAAAGCCAGTGAGAAGGGATGATAGGGCTTAACATCTCTTCTTAAGTTGCTAAGATGCTTGAAGGAAGGTTCATACATTTGGGTCCTCCAACAGGCTTGGTACAGAGTCTTACACAATTATTTGTATAAAGTCTTACGCACTTGTGTTAGACTAAAGTTAAAATTTATTGTGGACTCTTTACATGGTACAATATAGATAATCTAGATAACTTCTTAAAATTTGAAAGTTTTCAGGAAACTTGAAGAATGGATAGGTGGGGAGAAATGTTCAATTCAAAATCTGAAACCAGTAAGTTGATCACCCATGAAAACAGAAACTGAATGATTAGACTGTTGCACAGCTTGGACTTTCATATACTAATAGACTTGACAAGGCTAGTAAGATCAAGTATACATTTCCTATTCACACAAAATTTAACTGTAAAACCCATGAGCAACTTCCAGCCCCTCCTTGAACATACTGTGGTTCATTTATCTCATGGCTACATTTCTAATTTTGTGCTTTATTTTCTTATTCATGGCATCTATTCAATAAAGATTTTACCTGGGTATATAAAATCAACAATCAATGTTCAAGGCCCTGTGTTTGATCCCAAGTACTGCACAAAAGGGAAAAATACATATATAAATATATAAAATCAATGATCACAATAAAGCTTACCAAACATTTTTTTTTTTCTTTAGCCTAAAAATAATTACTCCCTCCCTAATATGAATAGGACTTGCTCAACCTTAGGGTAGCATAATCTCTAGGTCTTAGGTATACTCGTTACTGGAAATCAACAGTAAATAAGAAAGACGATGTTCTTTCTTATGGAGCTACCCTTGGAGGTGACAGAAAACCCAATTAACAAGGAAATGAAATAATCACAGATTGTCAAGGAAATGAAAATTTGCTCCAAGTGAGCACAAAAGAGGAAACATACACATTAGAATCTTAGAGGAGGTCAGAGTCACTTTCTGACATGGTTCTGTGTGAGCTAAATTTTGAAGAAAGAGAATTTTTCATGTGTAGAGATGGATGAATAGCATTTTAAATGAAGGGAAGAACAAACAAGAAAATCTCTGAATTCGAAAGAAGATTGGTAGATTCCAGGCACATCAGTTTTCTGAATAGGAGTGAGTGAAGTAAATGTGAGGTAGGAGAGGTAATCTGGAATCAGAGTTAGGGTCTGGATATGAACTGTCCCCCAAGGGCTTGTCCCACAATACAGCAATATTGAGAGGTGGAGCTTTGGGGAAGTGACTGGATCATGAAGGTTCTGGCTTTATGGATTCATTGATCCATTGAATAGATGATTGGGAGGTGGTATTAAGTGTAGGAGGAGGGGTCTAAGTAGGTCACTGGATATGTGCCCTGGAAAAGGCATATATATTTTGTCTCTCTGACTTTTCCTTCCTCTTCCCTTCACCCCCATCCAGTCACCATGAGGTAGGCAGCTTTGTTCCACTATGACCTTTTGCCATGATGTGCAGACCCAGAAACTATGGAACCAGCAAACAATGGACTGAAACCATGAGCTAAAATAAATATTTCCTTCCTCAGATATTTTATATAGCAATGAAAACTGGAATAATACAACCAGGTTATACAGTGTCTTGTTGATCTGAAAACATGGGAAGCCAACTAGGAATTTTAATAGGAAAATGATATGGTCTGGCTTATATTTTCAAAAGCACACTCATGTGCTGCTAATGGGATTGTAATATGGTGTAATCACCATGATAAACAGTATCAGGTTTCCTAAAAATATTAAAACTAGAACTACAATGTTATCGAAAAACCCTACTTTGGGTATTTATCTTGAAGAATGAAAAGCAGGGTCCCAAAGATATTTGCACCCTTGTGTTCATAGCAGCATTATTCACAATGGCCAAAAGGCAGAAACAATGCAAATGACTGTATAAACCAAATTATATCTATACATAGATACAAGAAAATATTATTTAGCCTTATAAAGGAAAGAAATGTTAAGACAACCCAGACGAACTTTGGGGACTTTAGCAAGTGAACTAAACCCAGTAACAAAAAGACAAATGCTGTATCATTCCAGTTATATGAGGCATGTAGAGTAGTAAAATTCATAGAAAGACAAAGTAGATTGGTTGGTGACCAGCGCCTGTCAAGTGGGAGAAACAGAGCTGTTTAATTAGTATACAGTTTCAGATCTGTAAGATGAAGCAGCTCCGAAGATGTATTAACCAACAAACTGAATACGATTAATACTACTACCATTAAAATGGTATAGGTGGGCAGCATTTTATGCTATGTGGTTTCTATCACAATTTTTTAAAAAGCTCACTCTGGCTGCTGATGGAGAACTAATCATGAGGGAGAGGGAAAAGTGGGGAGAACACCCAAAGGGCTCTTAGAGGACCCATGCTAGTGTCTGGGGGCAGGTGGCAGAGTCTGCAGGACAGTGAGCTTAGCCCCTGCCTACCTGTACTTCCTGCAGAAAAAGTAAGCATCAAAGGCCCATGAACTTCAGGGACTCTCTTGATCACCTACAAAATCATTCCAAATGCCCAGGGATCTCATTCCTTCAAATTTTCTCAGAAGAGAACAATAATGAAAAATCAAATTTATAACAGTTGATTACTAATGAGCTCCAACTGGGCACATCTTTTGTCTATGAGGAAAGAGGAAGAGATCAGGTAACAGGTGGACTTTGAACAACTATATCCAGCCTCAGGACTGATGCCCTGTGAACACTGGATATGGGATACTCTTTGTTAGTCACTCATTGCAAATAGTCCCCCAGCCACTTTTAATAAACATGAGCATTTGGCCTAACAAGGAGTAAGAATTCTTTATTTCTGACTTATATTTCTGTTTCCAGAAGCAATCCTAAGTGGTTTAAGCAGATGAGGGTGGATGGAAGAGACCCAACTCCCTACATTATACTGGGTGGATTACTACACTTTTAGATAATAATTACTTTGCAGTGTGATAAAAATTATACATTACATTCACTATGAAATAATTCATGCATATAAATACTTTATATTAGCCATATAAGCCATAAAATTATGTAACAAATCCTCTTATAACTGTCACTTTTTAAAGAAATAAATATTATCAACAAAATGAAGGTTCCTAGTCCTATCTTCCGATCTGTCCACTTCTCCCCAGTACTAGGGATTTAACCCAGGGGCACTTGGCCTCTGAAATATATTCTCAACCCTTTTTTATTTTTAAATTTGAAACAGGGTCTCACTAAATTGCTGAAGTTGGTCTCAAGTTTTCCATCCTCCTCTCTCAGTATCCCAAATTCCTGGAATTACAGGTATGTGTTTTAGATGTTAATGGACCTTTATTTTATTCATTTATTTATATGTGGTGCTGAGAATCAAAACCAGTGCCTCACACACGCTAGGCAAGCACTCCACCACTGAGCCACAACTCCAGCCCTTCTCTACTTAATTCAAAAGTTTTACTATGTAGATATGTATCTCTGACTGATACCTTTATGTGTGAACATACACTTTCATGTGTCACCTTGGCTAAATCACAGTACTCAAATATTTAGGTGCTGCTGTAAAGGAATTTTGTGTGGTTGACATCTGCAATTCATTGACTTTAAGGAGTCTACCATAGAAAATCTAGGTGGGCCTCATTCAACCAGTTTAAAGGTGTTAACAGGAAAACTGAAGTTTCTTTGAGGAAGAATCCATTCCACCTCTCATTTGCTGCTTTAGCAAGAGATTCAAGTCTTCTGACCTTCCCTATGGATTTCAGATTTGCCAGACCCATAACCACAACTCCTTTCTCTTTCTCTCTTCCTGTCCCACCTACACCTACACACACACACTCACACACATACACTCAAATATAATGGTTCTGTTTCTCTGGTAGGATCTTGACTGATAATCCTAAAAATAAATGTTTAGGTTTTGTCTGCTTTAGAACTTTATACAAGCAGTATCATATTGTGGTTATTTTTCTACATTGTGATTTGTTTAGGGCTGGTTCATTTCTTTTAAAGTTTGTACAGTATATCATTATATAGCACATCACAATGTACTTTTAATTTTTTTCTCTGAAGTACATTTGGTTGTTTGTATTGTTTTGCCTTCTGGAACATCAAACCATAAGAATGTTGTTATAAAATTTTGTATGCATTTCTTTATAGCATATGCCCAGGAGAGGAATTTCATAGAAAATGGGCCTTTTCAATTTTACTATATAAACAATTGTTTCAAAGTAGTTGTGTGTCATCAGAAATATATTAATTTACATAGTCAGAAATATATGAGAGCCTTGGCTACTCCATAGTCTCAATAAATGCTGAATTATCAAGGGAAATTTTCTAACCTGACTAAATACCAGATTCAGTAAATTGAATCAACTGGACTAATAGATCCATTTATATGAGAAGTGAGGGAGAAAAAAACAGAATCAAGTATAATTCTAAGATTTTTGCTTCAATTATCATTAATATTTATTTTAAGTGTAATATTAATACTTATTTTTTCAAATAGTTGTGATAAACTTGAATAAATACTTTGTTCAGTTTTCTTACTGCTTGGGGTTGGTTTATTTCCCAGAGTGAACATCTCTTATATGCAGGATCTGCCTGTGGCCACGAGGTGGCAAGCTAAGCATTTGTAAATGCAAGCTTCAATGCAGAGGACTGAGTGAACTTGACTATTCTTAGAAAGTTGATAAAACAAGAATTCATTCCTCTGTAGGTTCTTTTTGGATCCAACACATATGCTTCTTTCTTACAAATTGTAATATATTCATATCCACCACATTCTTCCTTCTATAAGGGAATAATTAAAGGCCCCTTTTCTTTTTTTCTTAAATAAAACTCAATTTGTCAATGCTCTGCTAGCATCCTTATTTGGCTTCCTTTAATTATAGCATACATTCTAGACTCCTTATTCTGACATACAAGACCTTCTTCAAACTGCCTTGATCCTGCATTTCTAGTTTCAGTTCTTCTTACTTGCTCTATTCCACACACACACACACACACACACACACACACACACACACACACACAAAGCACACTCGCGAGCGCACACACGCGTGCACGTGGACACACACCTCTTTCTCTCCCTCTCTGCACTTTGCAGCTCTCAGGGCAAAGTTCAATTACACCAAATTCCTCCCAGATTTGAGTTACTTCAATGTTCATACTTTCATGATTTGACAAAAGCCATGATTGACTGAATCTTCTTTTTCACCTATTCAATTGAAACACAAATTGGAATCTCAGCTTCAACACAATCATTCCAAAGACTTCATCATCCTCAGCAGTTAGCAGTGACTCTTCTAAACAATTTTTATATCACCATTTTAATGACACACTTACCTTTTTTGTCACTCCCTCCCCACATCTTCATTACTCACCATGAGGGAGTCATGACAGATTTTTCCTGGACTCTGTCCTAGTGCCTGCACTACGCCTGGCAGCTCAGTGAATGTTAAGGAGTTGCTCAGTGAACTAACGTAGGAAGGTGAATATTTTAAGTGGTATGTTTTCCATTGGTAGGTACAGTACTAACTAGTACTTATATTGTTAGAACTTTTACCTATTATTACTGCCATCATTATAACCAAAATCATTAAAAAGTAAACAAATGCCAAGTTTGTTGTTAATAAGAAATAGAAACTACTTCTGCCCCTAAGGAAGAAAGCAACTGGGGTGATGGTAAAGCTCAGGAAACAATTAAAAACGGAGGGACTGTGTGCATATGTAAGTCTGTATAATATACTGACATAATAAAATAGTTCACTTAATGAATGTGCTTAAATAAGTCATCCAGCCTAGCCATTGGCATGAGAAGTTTCTATAATTCAGTTAACACATCAAATATTTTTCTCAGCAAACATATTATTGATTTTCCACAAAAGTTATAATTTAACCAACACATAATATTGATCTGTTTTTAAAACTCCCACTCCAAAGCTATGAGGATCTCAGAGGAATTGTAATTTCTTCTAATTAAAAGTTTCAACATGCAAATACCTGCCATCAGTCTTTAGGCACCATATGCTACACTATAATCTCAATCTGCTAACTTCACCTCTAAAGCGCTGTGTATATAACTCTTTCCTGATCAGTAATTTTTGGTATTTTATCTTCTGGGTTTTAGACCAAGAAGATTTTCTCTGTAGTTTAACTTGTGCCAGATGTTGAACTATATTTTAATTTAAAATTAATTAAATAAGTAGTTATTGAGTGCCTCCCAGGTGCAAGGAAACAGGCTAAGTCCTCATGTGTGGTTTCTGACACACTCCCTCTATTTTTAGTTATCATGTTGATAAATACCTACTCTGTGCCAGATTCTCTTACAGAAGGAAGAACCAAAGGCTCAAAAGATTTACCTTGGTATTCCAAAGCACCTTGTATACTTTTTGGGAATTCACAGGAAAAAAATGCAGTTCAACAGTTTTTTCAGAATCTGTAATCTTCTTTCAGAGAATATCAACTACATAGAAGTATATATAGTTTGGATTTAGATTTAGAAACTTGATCTTTTTCTTAACGTCAAATCTAGTAGGAAAGTCACATTATATTGATCTTAGCCAACGTTCTCAAATGGAGCAACTTAAGTCAGCATATAAATTGCTGTTGACTATTATTGAATGTCCACAGTGTGCCAGGCACTATTAATTCAGCTGAAACTCATTAATTCAAGTGAATAACTAGGTCCCCATTAGGAGGGCTC
Source organism: Sciurus vulgaris (assembly GCF_902686455.1). Taxonomy (NCBI): domain Eukaryota; kingdom Metazoa; phylum Chordata; class Mammalia; order Rodentia; family Sciuridae; genus Sciurus; species Sciurus vulgaris. Next base: position 81,809,659 of record NC_136472.1, read on the forward strand.
ACATTTTACAAACGACCAAGCAAGAGAAAATCACCCAGCTGAAAGGCAACAGAATTGGCAGGCACTTTCATCATCTGCTGTTAATTGCAAGAAGTAGAACTTAATTTTATTCAGAATAATGCTTCATCATGGCTTTAGAAAGTAATGAAGTCTCAGGGGATCTGACTGGGCTCCTCTAATAAATTTTCCATGAGACATGGCAGACTCATTGAAGAAAGTGAGGGGTCTTACAATATTTTCCCTGCTGGAGAAAGATAAAATAACATGAATAAACTTTATAGTTTTGGGTCAAAAGCACCAGAAAGAAAATCACAAAATGACTTTATCTGGTCATCTATGGAGTACCTACTTTGAAGCTAGTTTATGAACGAGGGTGATGGGAAAATGGGAGGCATGCTGGACTCAGTTCCAGATGGTAATACTTTAAGAGGTCTGGGTGTCTACCTTTGCTGTGAAGGAAAAATAATAAATTGGTATTCTGGAACTAGAGTGCTCACATTTTGAAAATGATGTTGTATTTTCCTAATGAAAGACCATAGCTTACTAGTGTCTCCCTATCATTACATATTCCCTCAAAAATATTTTTTGGGTCTCTATAATGAGCTAGTACTCTATTAGGGATAAAACAGTTAACACAATAATGCTCTCTTCATTCATGGAGTTTTCAGTCTGGTGTGGAAAGCGAATATTAAATGCATAAATGACTACTTAATTGCGATCAAAAACTAAGAAGAAAAAGCACACAGGCATTTGGTGTACAATAAATAGTAAGAATACAGTTCAGTAGGTCTAGGTGTTACTACATATGACATTTTCTTCATATAGCGTCTATTGTCTGATCACTATGCTATTTTGCATTATTTCTTATTTTTAAGATTACCCTTAAGAGTTATATAGACCTCTGTCACAATGAGGATGACTGATCCTATGAATTTCATAATGGCAGATGTGACTGAACATATCTCACCAATGGGTTTGTTATAGCCTGAGGGATGTGATTTTGTAATTTCTCTTTTAAACTCAGGTTAAATGTCATTCATCTATGAAATCTTCCTTCTGGAAGCCAATGTTCTCTCCTGGTTCTTTTCAAATCTCTTGGTTTAAGTTCTAATATTTTGAAATGTAATTGATCTATTTATAAGTGTGACTCCCCCACTGGACTGCAATCTTACTAAAGAAGGAGATTATGTTTTAACTGTTCTATTTTTTTTTTAATAGCCACTGCATCTACAAGCTCAGTGCTTGACATTTATGGGCCCTCAATGAATATTTATTGAATCATCATTGAGTGAAACAGAATTTGTTCTTATGGTCTACAGCAAGAATACAACACAGTTTGAAAAATACAGATAGCATTTCATTTTGAAATGCAGAGAAAATGTTTGAAAGACAGATTGTTCATTAATAAGCATCTAGATTAGATCATGTACCTGTACACAATACATTAAATAAAAAAATTTAAATAGACTTAAAAAATTCTCCTAAGCATTGATAAACACTATAAATGTCAAATAAAAGAACACTGGTTTCAACCAAATAGAATCCTCTTGGATAATTTAGCCTTGCACTTTTTTCTCCATCTTGATTTGTGCTAATCCTAATGGGACAAAATGTACTTTTAAAAAAATACATGCTTACAATATAAAGCAACATTTAACAGAATCAGTGACCCTGGCGCAGAACGGAATGCCAAGAGATCCTTTAATTTAATCCCTTGACTACAGGAAGATGTGCTCAAGGCTGATGGCTCTGCTAGGCTGAACAATGAGCACTACCGCATCTCCTAAACTCCTAAACCAATGCCAGTTCTTCCTGCATCTGCCCAATACCAGCATTTAAAACACCAAAAAGTGTAACATAAAAAGAAATAAAACATTGGGTGCACTTACTTCCTTCTTGGAATTTGGACAACTTACTTGTTTTCAGAGGGAGAGTCCAGCTCAAAACTCCTAATACTGACACAGATTTTTCTAGTTTACTTCATCTGAAAGTGCTTTCTCCCTTTACATTTTATCACTCTATGCTTATGTTAGTAGCTTGAAATTTATGCCATGAATTTTGAAATTGCTAATGTCATTCATTTAAATAATCTGTGAAATATGTCCTGCTTACAATTAATTTTTTAAAAGTAGTACTGTCTGATATTTATTGATATTCCTCTGTTATGGTTTGGGTGTGAAATGTCCCCCAAAGCTCATGTGCGAGACCATGCAAGAAGGTCTGGAGGAGAAATGATTGGGTTATAAAAACCATAACCCAATCAATGAATTAGTCCCCTGATGAGATTAACTGACTGGTAACTGAAGGCAGGTAGGGTATGGCTGGAGGAGGTTTGCACTGGGGTTGTATCTTTGGGGTTTATATTTGTATTTGGCAAGTGGAGGTCTCTTTCTCTGCTTCCTGTTCATCATATGAGCCACTTTTCTTCACCACACTCTTCTGTCATGATGTTCTGCCTCACCTCCAGCCCCTAGAAATGGAGCTAACTGTCTATAGATGGAGACCTTTGAAACCAGGAGACGCCCAAATAAACTTTTCTTCCTCTATAATTGTTCTGGTCAGGTCTTCTAGTCACAGCTGTGAAAAAGATGACTAAACTATCCTTAAAGTAACTAGCACAGTAGATACACTTTGTACATAGTACAATAAGGATGAGAAAAAAATGTAAATGTGTTCATTAGAATAAACAAACAACTTTTTAAAAAAAAAAGTTCATCCAACTCCATTTATATAAGCTTGTCTTGGGTAATATTCCTATGAAAATCATTCAGTATCTGGCTGCATTCCTTGTGCCTAGCACAGTGACTAGTATGTGACAGGCTCTCAGTAAACATGGTAAATGAGCAAATGAAGGAGGCATCCAGCTGGCACCTGTTCAGCCACAGCTGATACTAAACTATTTCAAAATACCATGAAAAGAAAACGAATGAATGACCCCACATCCACAGCCAACATGTTCACATTTTTCAGGGGACATTAGGAGTAATTATGATTTACAGTTTTTATGTTTACCATAAATGTTTATTTTTTAAAAGCCCTGACATTTTTTTGGGGGGGGGGGCTTCTTCCTAACATAATTAGTGAGAGACAAAGACTGAGATTTAAACAACAATCCCCTGAGTTCTTCAGAACCTGGCATTCTGGTAAAAGCAGCAGTGCTAGGAAATGCTGAAATGGTCAAAATGTGTCCTAGCACAAGGCAAAGCATCCTGGCAGGGTTCGGATGCTCTGTTTTAGGTTAAAGCAGTTATTAGACAGACCTTAAAATCATCCTTGTTTTTTAATAACTCCTGTATAGCTGGTGCCTACTTCCAGAGCATCTAAATTAAACACTCAAATGATCACCAGAATCACTTATGCCTTGGACAAGTGGCACTTGTCTCTTGGTCCCAGATCTACCTCTAAGTAGCTGTGACATCAGCAAAGGAACTTTTCCTTCTCTGGTGGACAGATTTCTCATCCAAAAATGTTTAGGAAACTAGGCTATTGTGCTGGGGAGTTGCACTGATGTGTCATTCTCACTTGTGGGAAGTATCACAGGTATCAATATGAAACCTATAGTGATCGTAAATACTCTATTTAAAAAATAAAGGAGAATATATTTAAGAGGACATAACATCAATCTCACTTGCATTCTGTTGTGTTTGTGCTAGAGGAAGAGAAAGAAATCAGACTATATTTAAAGCAATTACATCAAGGACAGCGTATTCAATCTGGGTTAGAACTATAGTAAGGAACCCTAACTGATATTCTGATGATAATGGGTGATTTCCATGCTCTTCTTCTCTGCAATATTTTTGGGGAGTTTTATAAAAGTTTGTATATACTTGTGGGAATGAGTTACACTCCCCTTCCCCATGTTTGGGGAAAATGCTGAGAACAGTGGGCAAGAGGTTAGCTAAAGTCCCTGTTACCACTGACATTCAAGGAATTAGATCACAGTTCATCTCAGAGTTCTCCTTTGCAAGTCCCTGAGAACACGCAGTATCTTTGAAGAAAGACTTCTAAGCTCTAAAAATGCCCTACCCAAGGGCATACTTTTCCTTTATTTGGTGAGACTGGAAGGGGGTGGGTTGGTTGGCAAGGAATAGTAAGAAAGAAAACTCTTTAATAAGCTTAAAATACATCCTGCTTTAAATATCACCTTGAATAGCATCACCATTTCTTTTTTTTTTATTCTGCATATAATGTGATTTAATTAATATTTATACATGTTTTCCTTATGGAACTATATTGAATTGTGTTTGTGGGTCTCAAGTGTTGGTAATTGTGAAACAGTTTGGATTATATATATTACCTTTCCTCTCTCTTACTATGGTTCAGTGATCTTCTCAAATAGCTGACATGATTTCTTGGCTACTGCCACCTGGTGGCAGCCACTGAAACTATAGTTCCAAACCAAAAGGACATACACTTTTTCCTGAGTGAGTTGGCAGTTTCCAATTTAGTGATAACATCACAGTGAAATGTGATGACTTTTGTGAAGCATAAAAATTTTATTCTATTTTAAAGACCTCTAAAATAGATTCTCCAACTTCTCTTGTCACCATGTGTATGGTTAACCACATCTGACACTCTTGCTGTTATTAATCCTTCCAGATATACTTCTCACTGTATTTTAAAACATCTCCTTTTAATCTTCGAACTCTGAAACAAAACCAAAGTATTTTCACTTTTATGAGATGGAATTAAAGAACATGAGTAGTCAGGCTGTCCATATAAATGGGTGATAACAGAGGCCTCTAATGCATAAAATAGTTCTTAACTGGTACTGTGAATTCAAAATACCCATAAAATGTCTCAATTTGCTGAAGCATGGGCTGTCAAAAGTAGCAGAATAGGGAGTAAGCATGACTGTCAGGGCCTGTGTTTAAATATATTGGTTATTTGCTGTATAAAACCAAAGAGATTATTTCAGAGTCAGTTTTCATTTGTACAGAGGGATAAAAATCTCCACCTCATGGAACTTTGAGGAAAAAAGTTACTGGGAGCACAAGGGTATCTAATAAATCTTGGCGAGTTCTGTGAGGTACATACAGCACTATGGACGTCCCTGAAGAAAGGTTTCCAAGCCCTAGGAAAACAGCACAATGTCTAAAACATAGTAGGTACTCAGTGTGTTAAATGGATGCATGATTATTATTCACAAATGATAGTCTGGTATTGATGGTCTAGCTAATACTTATGTAGGACACAGGTCTGATCACAACAGGTGCTTAAAAGAATAGGTGCTCGGATCATTCACACATTGCTGTGGATTATTTTCAGTGGTAATCATGTCAGCTTCCCTAGTAGCATATGAACTCCTTGAAGGTAAGAGCTACATATTTTTTTTTTTAAATCTGCACATCCCCCAAAGCAACCATAATGATCAGGAAATATGACCTACTGAATAAATATTTAATTGAATTGAATACTGCTGACCTATAACATAATCACTATTTTATGTGAAATTATGCATGATGAAATCATTCTTTTCTTTTTACATCTAAGAAAATGAAACTCCAATGAAGTAGAAACAGAAGCTTCTTTCCCAGATATATACCATTGGTTTTAATCTTTAGAAAAATCAAACAGTAGCCTAGAGCTATTCAGAAACTCATTCCCAAGAATCTAAATAAGTTGGGAAGTTGGGGTCAAAATCTTTTGGCTTTTCTTCAGAACAGTAATTTAGTCTCATATTCATTCTCTCTCTCTCTCTCTCCCCTCACTCCCTTTTTCCCTCCGTCTCTCTCTCTCCACCCACTAGGCAACTTGCAACACAGCTGTGTTTGTCTAACTATGTGGGCAGGACCTATTGGTGTAAAACTGGATGCAGAGCAGACTAAAGTGCTAAGGTCAAAAATCTCCCCCTCCCAAGATTTGAGCTGGCATAAAAAATGTCAGAGGAAATCCTCTGTCACAAAGTGACAAACCAAATTGAAAACTGATTATATAAGACAAGTATGTTTAAACCAGACTGTGTAGTTTCAGAAAAGCACAGCTGTTTGTAGTCAAGAGGAAGGCCACCATGTCGTCACAGTTCCTCTAACCTTGTTCCACTTTCAAGTGGATTGCCGGATAAATTTTGTAAAATCTGTACTATAAAAAACCTTGATGCAGTCCTTTCTCGGGTGTGCAGAACGAAGAGGGTCAGCTTTACTTAAGTGATTGGCTTCCTGTTTTTCTTAATTATACAAAATGAGGACAATGCAAAACACAGCTGGTGGAAACTCAGATGTTGCTCAAAGACTGAAACACATAACTACTTTGTGATGAAAAACATAGAAAATACTTGCTGGGGAGGGGACAGCAGTGATACATTTCCAGTGGCATGCTTACTACCGCTGAAAAATCGGTTTCTCCTCCGAAAATAAGACAAGGTGAAAGTCTTGCTGCAGGATATAAATGACACTTTATAGTGAAGTGAGTTAGACACTTGCTAGTGAAAATAAGAAAAGGAAGGATGAAGGAAAGGCATAAGGAGAAGATACAGAATAACTGGCTAATGGATAACTGTGATTATGATGCCTAGAAGGGATTTCTTCTGTATATATGAAAACTGAAACTACCCTAGGCAGTGAGACAAACAGCAAAGTGTGTTAACGGGACACAAATCAGTTGTCAAGTATGCTATGGGATGAGGTCTGGGTAAAGAGAGGCTATGTTGCTTAAACCAGATTTGGGACAAAGTATTTAGTACTGTGTGACTTTAGACAAACTGCTTATGTATTTGATGACTCCTTAGTGGATCGTTATTCATCTTGCAAGACAGAGTTCATGTACCACCCTTCTTTAATGCCTCAATAGATTGAAATAATTCATCTTCTTTGTTCTTTCTCAGTGTTTGTTAGCACTTACCAAACTACCAAAGTTACTTGAATATATAGCTGCCTCCCTACTAGAGTATGAGCTCTTTGAAAGTAGAAACTATTATTTAATCAATTTTGTAACATCTCAGAAATTAGCATCATGTAGGCTCTTAAGAAAACCATAATATGTATTAATTGAATTAATTAATCACTGTGAATAAAAAATGGTTGAATGAAATACGTATCTTACTGTGTTTAACTGCATTGCTAGGGAGCGCAAATAAATTTAGTTCAAACCATCTTTATTTTCTTGTGTACCTACAAGCACAGGTGCTATGCTTGGTAGTGTTAAGAAGAAAGAATAGTTCTCAAATCGCAAGGTTGGAATTAAATACTGTTGGAGATTGCCGCAGGTTTTCGAAGCCCCAAGTGTTAGTCTAACATAGCTATCAATGGCAACCCAAGCATTATATTGTACAAAATGTACTAAAAGGCCTAACCTTGGCCATAATATATTTTCAATTTTTATTCTAATAGGACTCCCCAAATAGTGTATATAATGATACAATGAGAATTTTTTTTCTATAATAGAGTCTTATTCCTTATATGTGTTTCATGAGAAGAAAGGCCCTATTACTTAATTAGAATAGAAAACAAGTCTTAAGTGTAGGATAGCATAAAAAAGTTGCTCAGATATCTGATGACACTTTCATTAATTCCTTTTGTCTATATAATGAAGTTTATTACTCATAATAAAGGTATATTACACATCCCCCTTTGTGCTGAATGTGTCCACATAAGTTTTGATCAATAGAACGTGAGCAGACATGCTTCCTGGCAGTTTCTTGAACCAGATATTAAGGTACAGTGTTTGTGTGCTATTTGTTCAATTCTTTTATGTCCTGCCATTTTGATTAAAGATTGAGGCCATCTATGGTGAAACAGCAGGAGGGAAGAAGACTGGGTCACTGGAACTGTGAGAAATCATAGTCTTGTATTGAACAGGTGGGCATTGCTATGAGAAATGAACTTCCACTTTGATTCAGCTAATGGTATTTTGATTTCCTCTTAACTGGCAGCAGTACCTAATTCTATAAAACACCTGTGTTGACATTTGTGTTCCTAACTCCCTTATAGGTGAGGTAGGATAATGGACAGTTGGATGTCTGAATGTTTGTGAGAATGAAGCTTCAAATAATTTATTGCATGTTTTTAATCTATATACATAGAATAAAGATAGTTCTAAGTCATGGCACATAGGATCATTTACATCTAGCTCCTACCTACCTTTCCAACCTCCAAATAAACCCAATTACTTACAACCCTCCACCCCAGTCATTTTGCAATTTTTTTGTCATTGACTATGTTGCTGCTTTCCCACTTCTTTGTCTGGTTTACTCTTGCTTGTTCAAGGTTTAACTCATGTGTTAGCTTCTCCAGGATGGCTCCCCTGTCTTCCTTTCAGAGGTTAGGTACCTCACCTGTGTTCATCTATAGCACCCAGTGCACAATCCTGACTTAGATCTGATTTCAATTAATCATAGTCATTTTTTCTTGTGTCTCTCTCCTCTCCAAATTTTAAGATTCTTGAAAGACAGGATAACACTGTGTCTTAACTATATTTCTCAGTGCCTGACATAAGGTAGGTATGGCATTGAAAGTAACAACTGGCACAGAGTAAGTACTGCATAGGTACCACACAGTAGGTACCACATCTTGTTGCTGGTTTTGCCTTTCATTCCATGAAAATTCAATAATCTACCCCTGGTCAACTTGTAGATCATCCCTGGACCCTATTACAGACAATACCTTGCTTTCCATTACTCTTGCCTCTGAGGACATTTTCTTTTTTCCTTTTCTCTTTCCCTGATAATCTCAGTTTAGAAAGTATGTTTTACTGCCTACTTGGCTAGATAGATACTGGACTAGAAAAGTGTCTTAAAATTAACTTGTCAAAATTTTTTTCTTTGCACTTTATTCTATTCTTTTCTGCCAATTTCTTCATAGAGTAAAGTTATCCTCGTGACTCAAAGCTTGAGGACTAGGCAAGGGGGTTGGAGGAAAATCTGTCTTTTGACATTTAAAAGATATGTGCTAAAATTAGAGAGTAGTTAGCACTTCTGTTTAATAGTGAGATGAAGCCATGAACATTTATGAACATGAAATAGCATAGCTCTGCATTCCTATTGGTCATACTGGCCTATCCTATAAAGGCAAATACATGGCAAAAAAGGAGACAAAATGTTTTATCATAAATGCAAGGTTTGTGCATATAGGTATTCACTTTCTTACTTTGGGTAGGTGTTTTCGTCATTGCTTTCTTTTTCTTCTTCATGTTAGTCCTCATCTTCACCATCTTCTCCTTTGTCTTTATTTCCAACTTTGTCTACATCTCTATCTCCTTCCCTTCTCTTTCACAGCCTCATCCTCCTCTTTCTTTACCCTTTTCTTTTCTTATATTCAGAAAAAAAAAAAAAAACAAACTAAGACTAGGATTATTTTGAACTCATTTCTCATGGCAGCCTCCCAATAGAACTCTTACAAAGAACTTCTACTTGTGAGGAGACACAGACCAGGACTGTTCTCCACCATGTTTCCTTTTTGGTGGCTCAACATGTCTCCTCACTTTTCCTGTTCATTGAATGTTGGGTGCCCATGTGTGCATTTCTCATTTTTGTATATCTTTGGTGTCTTTTTCCTACTCATGGACCAGCATCACACTTTTCTCCTATGTGGTGTCAGGAGAGGCAATATGTAAATGTTAAAAAGACCTTCCAATTCCGGTGATAGTTAATAGAACAGATCTAGAACAACTGAGTGAGTGGTGGAGGTGTGGGGTGGATGAAAAGCCTGGGTTTTCAAACATGCTTTTAACTTTAGGGAACAGATGGAAATCAAGCATGGAAATCATGACAAAAAATAGCTGGCTAAATGAAAATGTGAACATTTTGGGTTCAATCATGACTTCTTTTGTTTATTGTACACTTATGTATCAGTCTTGTATTTCCCTCTGCTTCTTGTTTCAACTTATAACTCTTTGCGGCAAATGGTTCCATCGTCACTTTAGGCAGCAAAAAATAAAGGCTCTGAGAGGTTATGTAGTGTCTAGATTTAAGTCCATGTCTGTTTTACTCCAATGTAATAGACTAGAAAAATGGTCACAATTATTTGTAGTACCTTCTGTTAAAAGGAGGGTTCTACTATATATCCCTTGAAACTGTGCAGGCTAATGACTTGTTTTGGCCAATGGAATGAAGCAATAGTGATGTCTGACAGTTTGATATCTGACCAGGGATAGAAATAAGGCTGCCCATGGGCCTTATTTCTTCTACCAACATGTGAACAAGCTTGACCAGCCTCCTGGAGGAAAGAGACTATGTGGAGCAGAGATGCACTGCTTAACTGAGACCTTTAGGACTATCAGTCCCCAGATGAGATTAGTTAAGTCTGGCATTGGTCAGCAGAACCCATCCATCTAAGCCCAGGCCAAACCCCAATCTTTACCATGTTGGGAGAAAAATTTCACCAGGAGTCATGACAGCTCTTGCACTGTGGAGTGTGCAGAGTGCCACACCCTGACCACTGTCTGGTGGGTCATTTTTTTTTAAATTTATTTTTATTGTAAACAAATGAGATATATGTTGTTTCTGTTTGTACATGGAGTAACAGCATACCATTTGCGTAATCATACATTTACATAGGGTAATAATGTTTGATTCATTCTGTTATTTTTTCCTCCCCCCCACCCCTCCCACCCCTCTTTTCACTCTATACAGTCCCTCCTTCCTCCATTCTTGCCCCCCTCCCACCCCCCATTATGTGTCATCTTCTGCTTATCAGTGAGATCATTCGTCTTTTGGATTTTTGAGATTGGCTTATCTCACTTAGCATGGTATTCTCCAATTTTATCCATTTGCCTGCAAATGCCATACTTTTATTATTCTTTATAGCTGAGTAATATTCCATTGTGTGTGTGTGTGTGTGTATATATATATATATATATATACATATATATATATATATATATATATATATGTATATATATATATATATATCTCACAGTTTCTCTATCCATTCATCAATTGAAGGACATCTAGGTTGGTTCCACAGTCTGGCTATTGTGAATTGAGCAGCTATGAACATTGATGTGGCTGTATCTCTGTAGTATGCTGATTTTAAGTCCTTTGGGTATAGGCCAAGGAGTGGGATAGCTGGGTCAAATAGTGGGTCCATTCCAAGCTTTCTAAGGAATCTCCACACTGCTTTTCAGAGTGGCTGCACTAATTTGCAGCCTGGTGGGTCATTTTTAAGGATGTATTTGTAGTAAGCAATCTTAAGAATGAGTTATTATTTCCATTTAGGACAAGGAGCAGGCTTACTATAAAACAAAATGAATTTTTTCTTTTTAAATTAATTTCTCAATCTGTATTCCATGGTTGTCATGAAAATCTATGTGAACAATATCCCTAAGCCCATCTGTTTTTCCCCCATGGGACTTGGGGACCAAGAGAAACCAACACCAACATGTTAACTAATGTTCACACTGCCATAGTAATGAATTTGTTTTTTACCCAGGAGTATATGTCTTCTATCAACATCTGAGAAACAGTATACACTAATTTATTAGTCAGAAAGTAGAATAGTATTTCAGAGTGGGACAATTATGTCTGAGCTAAATAAAAGCTGGAATACCACTGGGACTGGTCAAATGAGGCACCTAAAAATTGTATACTGCAGATTCAGTCATGGATTCCATGAAGGAACAACTCCTAAAACCAAGAGGACAACTGCTGCAGCATCCAGTTCATCTTGAGAGTTTCAACAATTAACCACCAAATAATGTTCTAGTTTTTAAAAATGTAAAAATAAAATGGGTGTCTTTTTGTTTTGTTTTTGGTTGTTGTTTTAAGCTGCAACAGTTTTAGTGGATAGCAATGGTTAACTGATGAAAATACCTGTAGTTAAACTCTCTGTCAGTTTTATCCAACATGTGGTGAGCTAAACAGATACGTGAAATAATTTTAAGAGTTACATTTTTTATTCTAATTTTAATTAGTATTAAAATGTTAACTGTTTTTAGTTACCAAATAGTACGTGATACTGGTTTTTCATTTATGGCACTTAATTCACGGTGGCAATTGAATATAGCCAAGACTATGATGACAGAACATAAATGACTGACTAGGTCATTTATTTGATTAGGTATCAAAACCTGATTGCTTCTTACAGAAGTTTTTACTATATAAACCTGCTTCTTAATGAAAAGACATGGAATTCCACAGAAGGATGTATCCCTTACATTAAGGTGGGACAGAAGATCCTGAATGAGTTTGTACTTCAAATACTGACAAAGAGAAAAGTTACCCTATCTTAACCACATGTCTTTAAGCTATCCTTCCTCCCATATAGCCATTCAGAAAAAATGCCAAATGCCACTGGAACTACAAACATTCTTTCGAAACAGGAGGAGAATCCTTAACATACACAAAAATGTTCTGTTTCTATTGCATCAAAGAAAACCAAATGCTGCAAGGAGGAAAAGCTGCCCATGAATCTGGGTGTGATGATGGCACTGCCCATTTCTTCTAGCACTTGTACTTAGTGAAAATGTAAGCCTACAATAATAGTTCATCCCCGTGCTCAGGCTGGCCAACGCTGAGTCACTCACAAGTTCCTTATGAACCACTGAGAATTATGAAGCTGTCTTAAAGGCAGCTGCATTCAGAGAAGCATAGCATGTGATAGCCTGGTAGGCACTTTACCAAATATTCAACCAAATTCTTTAATTCATGGAAAGAAAGTGAGGACCAGGAAATGCTGCGACTTGTTCAGAATCACACAGCAAGTCAATAGTGACAGTACTAAGACTTCAGATGTCCTAGAGACCTCTCTCTCTCCATTCAGCTTTCTTCCATGACTCATTGCTCCCACTCCCTGTGTGTGGTTCACAGGGTAAAGCTGAGTATCTGACAGACTTTACAAAGAAACTGGGATTTAGAAAAAGCAGGTATTATTCCCAAAACTGCCTGTCCTCAGCAAGGAGAAGAGAAGAGCATCTTTACCACTGCAGAATTTCCATCTTTAATATTACAGGGCACACATTATTTCCCTAAGTGAATAATGCTTATAATCCGGGAAAGAAAAGCCCAACTTTTTAAACAGTAATGCTAAACCAAGTCAGTGTTTACCTGTAAACTCTCTTCATTTTGGGAACAAGTTTGATCTATAAACATTCCAGATTTTATCATGTAGAAAAATGATATTGATTAGACTTTGTATGTCACACAAAATTGAAGAGCCAACCCAAAGCTTTTTAAAATCTTGGCCTGAGCTTTGAACATGATCTGTAACAATCTGAGCAACATGTTAACATTCATGAATTTATATAAACAATTATTTTTTTCCTGTACTTGGTATCAAGAGAAAGATACAGAAATTCATACATTTATATACTCCCTGCCTGCAGGTCACCAACTCAGGGTTCTATTGGCACCTCAATTATGACATGTTCCAAACATCCTTTCTTGAAATATGCACTTGCTAGTTTGTTCACCATTGCAGTGACTGGAGCAACTATCTCCACACTTGCCCAAGTCAGAAATGTGAGCATTGTTGGACTTTACCCTTCGCTTGTGGCTCAATCCACTGATCACAATTTTGTCTAAATACATCTTGCCAGTATATGTCTGAAATTTCTCCTCCCCACCCTGACTCCATCTCTACAAAACTTTCCTGGCTAGGATGATCTTTGGATCTCTGCTGGAAAACTCTTGTACTGTCATGATTGGCCACCTTCTTCTAAGTTGAATTCCTTTCAGATCCATTTGCTATCATTACTCTAAAGTTAGGCACTTGAACTAACCAGATTCTTCCACAAACTTCTTAAACATTTCAACATTTCATACCCTCAGGGCAATCTGAGCTCCTTTCTGAGATTTTCAGCAGTTCATACAAACTTCTCTGTGCTGTCTTCCTCCTCCACATTTCTAATCTCATCTCCTGTAACTCTATTTTGTTACCATTGAATTATGCACAGTACCCCCCTTCCCACCTCCCATGGAGTGCTCACACACTCGCCACACTTCTCCAATCACTCTTTTCTTAGTTACCTCCTATTCCTCCAACTTAGTTTGGAAACGAATCCTACAGGAAGCCTTATACTATCCCCCCATTCTCAGGCTCAGAAAATGAGTATAATTCCTCTATCAATATTCAGTGTACTAGTCCCTTGCAGCACTTTTCACGGTAAATAGCAAGTACCAATGTTTATGTGTCTTTCTCCCACAAATTATAAGTTTCTTGAGAGTTGAGATCATTATTACTACCACATAGTCAACATAGTGCTCCTCAACTCTGGCTAAACATTAGAGTCCCCTGGAAAACTTTAGATACCGACATTAGGCCCCATTCTGGACCACTTAGAACCTCAGGAGTAGAGCAAAACACACACTCCTTGCCTAGGACCTTTAATGCTGACTGTTCCCTCCACCCAGAAAGCCCTTCTCACAGGGTTTATTTCCCCTTCTTCTTCAAGTCTGTGGTGTTACTTTCTCAATGATTCCTACTCCAATCACTGTACTTCAACTTATTAGAACCTTTCCCCCACACTTTCCAATATTTATTATTAATAGCACATGTCATTATTCCATGTTATACAATTCACTTTTTAATTATGATTATTGTTTATTAACTAGTTCCCCAAGTGCATATAATAGGTGTTTATTTCTTTTCTTAGAAGAATGAAGGAATTTTATTTCCCATCTCTGTCTTGGTGGAAAGAGATATTTATAAAGTCCTGAAAGTCTGAAGACATGGAACTGGTTAATTCTGCTTCTAAGAAATCAGGCAATCCTTCCTGGAGAAGGTGAAGGATTTTCCAGGTAGAGAAAGAAAGTGAGCTATTGAAATAAAGTGTTGAGATAAGCACCAAGTTCACAGTTCAGTACTCTGCAGTTAGTCAGCAAGGCCTGTCAACACCAAGACAATTCAGGGAGAAGGAACAACAAGAGCACAAGGATGAGAGAGCACAGACTAACAGGGATGGGCAAATTATGCAAGTAATGAGTGAAAATGTTGAATTTATGTGTGAAATAACTTGCTTGTTAGATAATTTCTGCAAATGTTAAAAAGAATCAACATGGACTTTAGTATTCTTATTCTTGTGTGCACACAGTATTAGAATCTGTTGCTTAGTGTCTTTAATATACTTGTTGCCCAGATTTTTTGTTAGTTTTCACATATGCCTTGCATTCTTATTCACTTTTATGCATGCATATGTGTGTGTATTTTCTATCCACTTAGGCCTAAACTTCAATATGTAAAATTAGGATCCCATACTTTCTTTTGTACTCATAATAGCAGTAATTACCCATAAAGACTACTAACAAATGTCTCTGCTATAAACTCGTTCATCTATTAATTCACTCACAGGAAAGGTTTATTTTACTTAAATATCTACTATGTGCCAAACACTGTGTTCAGGAATAGACACACAAACATGGAACTCAGACCCTGCTACTGAGTCCAGGAGAGAGATGAAATGGGAACAATGGCAATTTGGAGAGTAAGTTCCACAATGTAGGTCACCCTGGAGTGTATTAACAGCACAGAGGAGGCACATCTAATATTAAAAGATGAAAATAATATCTAGGGGGACTTTTCTGTACAATGTTACTCTTGGCAATTTTTTCCTGAAAACATGTGCATATTAGACATTTTATGCAGATTTAAATTATATTTTAAAGGTACTTTTTCATAGTATAATTATACCACTAAAATAACACAAACATACTCAAATCTCATATTAAATGAGAAATGCAGCCAACTATACTTTCAATCAAAACTCAATAATATACAGTGGCAAAATGTTTATATGAGAAACTGCAGAAAAACTATTGAAATTTTTCTTGAAGGGGAAAATTTATCGCACTTCTTTATTAAACTATAATCAAATATTAATAGTAATTAACCACAGAGAGAAGGGAGGGAAGGCATGCCAAGAATAGAATATATGTGCAAGGTCCAAAGGCATGATAAAGAGTGACCAGTGTGGAGCTTCAAAAATGCATTGCTATAGTGTGGCAGGAATGCGGGGACATTGACAGGTGAATTAGTGAGAGATGGATGTAATGTTGTAGATGGAGTAACAGGCCAAATCATAAAGCTTTTGATATGTCAAGGACTCAGACTATACTAAAAAGGAATGGTCAGTCATAACTATGGATGTATTGGGGGAGTCAGGGTAGGGGAGCAGAGAGACCAGTTAAGTGATTCCTATAATGTAATTCAGGCAAGGGATGATAAATGGCTAAATTAAAGAAACATCAGTTAGAAGAGAGAATAACAGATGGAGGCATATGTGACAGGACTTGGTGGCTGATGGAACGTGGGGGCTGATAGAGAGTGAGATGTCTGGGATGACTCCCAAGTTTCTGGAGAGCAGCTGAGTGCCTGGAAGGTGTCACTCTTCAGGAGAGAATAAGAGAAGGAGGGAATGATGATAAGCAAATTTTGTGCATGTGAAGTTTGAGGTCAAAGTTGTCTTGTTGGCAGACTTCTAGAATTCAGGGAAGAAACTGAGCTAGAAATATAGTTAAAGAGATAGTAGGAGCACCAGAGATGCTCCGTAATTCATTAAACTGTGTATTTCCTTCTGCAGTACACTAAGGGTTTGTGTAATATATGTGTGTGTGTGTGGGGGGGGGTCCTCACCTAGTTACAGGCATTTTCCTAAATCATAAATATACTTAAAGATTGGGGAGGAATGTATATTAAAACAAATATGAGTACCAAACAGACTGTAAAATTTGCATGTATTTTTATGATGAAACTAGTCTCTAAACAAATTGCTGGCTCTTCAACTTGGACTTGTAATCTGGGTATCACTAGAGGACCCTTCACAAACCCCTTAAGACACACGTTCATTCTCTTCTGCCTCTGGTCCTTTGGGAGAAACATTTAAATGAGACTGCACTACAGCTGTTCACAGGCTCTGTTTGACCTGGGTGTCAGTGAGCAGCCTATTCAAGAGGCCAACCTAGAAGTGGACACACTTTCAAGCTCCAAGTAAAAGACAGCAAGTTGCTGCTGTGCTCACACAGCTCTGTCTCCTAGTGTATTGAAAAGACTAAAAGAATCCCTGTTTAATCAATGCCATGTGAAAGGAAACAGCAAGCTATTTGAACGTTTTAGTTCCTTTGGAGTGAATAAAATAGGTTGCAATTTTATCCTTACTCTATGCAAGAGGAGTCATTCACAGATCTCTAATTCACTTCAGGAGTTACCTGCTAAGAGGTCAGATGCTTGTTTTGTATTTAGTTGTTACCTGCTGCCTATAAAATGCATATTATAAGGTATGAACAAAATTCCCTTGACCATCAGGTAACCACAGTGTGAAAATATTCAGCATACTCTATTCATCTAGTAGAGTTTCAATAGAAGAAAAGTTATTTTCAAAAGTACTAAAACTATGTGAAGAGGACCTGTTACAAGAGCATTAAAAGCATGGGAGGGTCATCCTCTGACTTCACATGAGGTGACTTTGGACCCCTTTCTTGTGCTGGATCTCATCATTTCATTTCCTTTTATAAACATTTAGTGAACAGAAATACCACTTTAGCAAAGAAGCATCTGAGAAGTTCTGAAACTTTTTTTTTTTTTTTCAATTAAAAACCTTCCTTTTCTTGACCCATGAGACCCATGATGTAAATTGTGACATAAATGCAAAGGACATTCCACCTTTGGAAGTCTGGAAGAGTAGGTTTTTCCTCCTCATTTTCCTCAATCCAGCCAGGCATTTCTTAGTAAAGGAAAATCTCATCACCATGTACTATATTTATTTCCTCGATGAATCATTCTTATCATGACTCTTCCTCCAGCATTAAGCCAATATTTTTTTCCCCTAAAGGGAGATGGAAAGAAGATAAGCACTTAAAAAAATTACTGCGTACTGACTATAGGACAACCGCTATTTCTCAAATCTAATTTAACTTTTAAAACATGATAGGCATTACTATTTCAGCTCATGCCAAATCTATATTGAATTGCACAAGAAATCTATCAATTAGTTTAAATATAATTGAGTCATCTTTTCAAGTGAAGACAGCTTCTTTTTTGTTAAAGAGAAAAAATCAACTTTTATTTAGTGCTTATGTTCACACATTAAAAAAATATAATGAAGCTCTGAGTTGAAGTACCTGGCCCCCATTAGGAAGTGGCATGACTGTTACTCAAACTCAGGTCTGTCAAAAAGAAAAACTGACAAGATAAAGTTAAGTGAGATGAAATACAGTTTTATATTCCAGTCTGTTAAGATGAATTTGACTGAATTAATACACAAAAACCAAAGTAAGTTACTGAGTAAAAAGAAAATGTAATAAACATTAATTTTAGAGCATGTTTACATTATTACAACTACAGGAAAGACTGCTTCATAAATTATAAGACTTGATACTTTCCTCTGTAAAAGAGTCCTGAATGGCAGATAATGGGATTTGGACTAGATACAAGGTTTGTCTTTGTGAGTTAGCACAGGCATGCATGTGCATTTGCAGAAGCAGCTCAGCTAAGAGCCTCATGTCCTCTTGATTCTATTTCATTCCTCCTAAAGGAGATGCCTGTCATATTAGATGTTATCAAAAGTAAAGAATGTCAATTTCATGGTTTTGCTTATGTTTAACCCAATAAAAGAAAAGGAGTCCAAGCTTCTTTTTAAGGCTTATTCTAGCCTGATGATCTTGTGGATTTATGCTTCATTTCATCATTAAAATACTTACAAAACAGTCATGATGGCAGCTCCTATCAATGACAATTCACTGGTCCCAGATATTTCAATTTCAACTAAGATTAGATTGTTCTTAAGTGTATCTGAAAGGAGCTTGGTCGATCCGCTTCACAAGGCAGCATATGAATAAGCATTTGCTTCTAATTCCACCCACTACTGCTCCCTCTCCCAGTTGCTTTTAAAAGCATCTGCTATCACAGATGCAAAAGATATGTCACTATGAACAACTGCTTTGTTTGGAAGAGCTACATTTCATGTCTGTTTTCTATTCAAAGTAAAACTCAAGTCTATTGACAACAATGGTACAATGGATAGAGAAATCCTTACAGGTCCTTTTTTTGTGGTAAGGATAAAAAAAATGTTTTACCTTACCATAACCTAGGGTTATATAGCTTAATATTTTGACTATGTAATATTTGGTATATGCAAAAGGATATAAGTAATGTAAACAGAAGTTTTGAAGTATAGCAATAAAATTAACACCAAATCAAGAACTGGAATAATAAATCTTTTGTGGTCACTGCCCTGATCCTATATCTCTGTTATGCTGTAATAAATCTCTGAAATTTTATAGCACTTTTTTTTTCATTTTATGCTTTTAGCACTTACAGATGAATCTCCCACCCCTGAAGCACACTGATCAAATTTGCTTACTTTGAGCTTTATACAGGTGTTATACTACAAGCAGTTTTCTTTGACTTGCTTTTTCTATTCATATTTATGTTTCAAAGAGTTGTCCATGTACACCCATTTTTAATGGTGTACATTGTTCCATTGTGTGAATATGCTATAAATTTTATTTTTATTCTCCTACTGATGGGTATTTTTGTAGTGTTTCCAGGTTTGGTTTTGTATTTTTCCTCTTAAAAACAAGACTATTATGGGTACTGCAAAGAATAAGAAACTGCTAAGTCACAATGTTCAGCTTTATAAAATAATGTCAGTTTGTTTTTCAAAATGGTTGTAGTCACAGTAGTATAAAAGAAATAAGATCAATATCATTTGACAGGGTCAGTTCTCCTAAATTTGCTTATATATTTGTGTATAAGATGGTATTTAGCTTAATTTGGATTCTTTTATTACTCATGAGACTTGGTATCTTATGTCTACATCACTGTTTTCCTTTCTTTCTGAAATATTCAATAATATCTGTTGATCATTTTTCTGTGGTATTGGTTATTTTTAGTTTATTGACTTGAAAGGGTGATTAACATTCATATATCTTTGGCAAGGTCCTTGGTTGGTTATTTATGTTTCAAATATTTTTTTCTCATTTGGGAATGTGTCTTTTCTTTTTCTTTGTGGCTAATTTTAATAGAAATTTTTACATATACTTGAGTTCAATAGTGTTTTCATTTATAGGTCTATGTGTTGTTAAAGAAACATTCCCTAACGACAGTGTTATGAAGATATTATTCTTTATTTTTTTTTCTGAAATGTCTACAATTTTGTTTGTTTCCTTTGTGTATTTAACCAAAAATTCGTTAGTTTTCATGTATGATGTGAGATAATCAATTTAATTTTTTTCATATAATATATACTTTGTTAATAAATTGGACTTCATTTTTTCAAATTTTGCTGTGCCATTTGTCATATATCAAGTTTCCATAAAGCTTAAAAATATTTAAGGTATTCTTTTAGGTACTTAGTAAATAACTCATTAAAGCCTCATAATAACTTTATGAGATAGATAATATCATCATTCCTTTTTTTTTCATGTTTAACAATCTTTAATTCAAATGTAAAAGTTCAATAAAGCCATTTGTAGGACTTGGGATTTGTTGTTTTTTTAAAAAACAAGAATAGGGGAAATGCAATAAAATGATCTTTTCACTTTTTTCAAAAACTTTCAAGGAAAGGATAGATTATAGGGCCATAAAAGATTCACTAACCAAACCCATTTTCTCCCCCTACCAAGTCTTACACCCATTCCATAATCTTAATACATATTCCTGAATGAAGATTTATAGATCAGCTTTGCTTACATAATCATTTAAAAATACTTAGCACCAATTTGCTTCCTATAATGCCAAACAAATCATGAACTACTTCAATCTGCATTTCTCCTTTTTAAAACAAGGGGGCAGTTACTTGTAGAGAGCAATACTTAGTATCATTCCTTTTAATAATACAAATAAGACATGAATAAGTTAGTAACTAGGATCTATAACTAGTGCTCTTGTTTTTAATTTCAAGGTCCTCTGAAACTAAAATTGAATTTTTGATTTAATTAGTCAACATGCATATCTACTTCTAAAACCACATTGTCTCCATTAGAATTGGGTTAGTAATAAGAATAATGGTCTGGTGGAATGACCACCTGTCCAGCTCTTCTTCTGGAGTACCTTGCCTATTCCTTAGCCTTACACTCCTCACATACCTTTAATCAGGCTGTCAAGTTCCTCAGAAAAATCTTGTTGGGATTTGCATAATGCACTGAATTTATACATCAGTTTGTAAGGAATGAAATTATTATATTGAATCCTTACATCCATGACCATGGCACGCTATTGCATTTAAAGTCTTCTGTAGTCAGCAGGTCATACATGGTTTTTTTAACTGTAAAAGTTTGGCATATATTTTGTTTAACCCTAACATACCGTATTTTATTGTTATTGTTTTATTTGTATTTTACTTGCAGGCACTCTACCATAGTACTAGAAATAATGTGTTATTTACATCCTCTATAATTTTACTAATTTTTGACCTCTTGATGTAATTGAGCAATATAACTTTTTATTATGATGCTAAATTTATTAATTTATCTCTACATGTTTTACTTTAAATTATGCATTTGCTTTAAATTTTATGCATTTTATTAAGTGCATAAAATTTAGAATATTTTTCATGAAATAAACATTTTATAATCATAAAGTGATTTTCTTAAACAGTTTACTTTGTCTTAAAGTCAGTGTTTTCTGATATTTATAAGCTACAGTAGCTTCTATTATTTAGCATTTTCCTAGTATATATTTGTCTATTTGCTTGTTTTCAAACTTTCTGTGTCCATATATTTTAGGTACTCCATCAAATGGCATACTAGGTAGGTTGTAACAATTATTTAAATATCAATTTTTGTCTTTTATATTAACATTTTTATTTACTTTTATGTGAATAATGTTATATTTGAAATTGTTTTTCTATATTATCTTGTACTTTTCACGTTCCTTTGCTTTTTATTTTTATTGAGTTTTTGATAGATTAGCATCTTTTATTTCTATTCACAATTTATCTATTAGTTTTCCATTCATACATTTTGTTGTTGTTCTTCTGTGATGCTGTGAATCAAACCTAGGGTCTCAAACACGCTAGGCATGTGCTCTACCACTGAGCTACATCCCCAGTACCTTCATATACTATTTCTAATTTTTTAATGGTTAATTTAAATTTTTGGTTATGTATTCACAACTTAATAAAACAAAGTTTAGTGAGGCACAGAGGTGCATGCCTACAATTCTACCACCTCAGTAGGTTAAAATAGGAGGATATAAAATTCAAGGTCTGCCTGGGCAACTTAGTGAAACCCAGTTCCAATTTTTGTTTTTTTTTTCAATTTAAAAGGTCTGGGGATGTAGCTCAGTGGTAAAGCACCCTTGGGTTCAATTCCAGTATGAAAAATAAACAAATAAGATAAAACGTGAAGTTTATTAATCTCTTTGTAACCTCTCCCCTCCAAAACTATGAAGACTTGAACTCTGATAATTCTGAAGTTAATACAGGAATCTCCAATTTGGTGTCTTCCAAAGGAAGTTTTAAGACATAAGTGATATCAGAAAAACCAATACCTATTTGCAAAGACACTTGAATCATTTTTCTCAGGGTAACTTTGACCTTCCAGAATCTTATTGTTCACCACTCTCTGGTCCAGTTCAGGTCAGTTATTAGACTACATTGCTTGAAGCACATCACAGGTGATAGATTTTTATCTGTTCAATTTAAGAAGGAAAATCCTTTTAGCTCTTGTGATTAGAATACAGCAAACAAAGTTGAGTTACAAAGCCAGAAAATACTGAGTTTGTTTGTTTCTTTCTTTCTTTCTTTCTTTCTTTATTTTGTTTTATGAGTGCTGATCTTCACTGACAAAGAAGCTGAGTCCCTTTTCTCTCACTTCTAGGTGTTTTATGGGATAATCTCTGGTGAGAAAGGCTGCTCAAGTCTTCTCACATTCCATCACTACATCCTAATGCTTTGACTACACATAAACATGCTCCCTGAGCCAACATTGATATGAACATACCACTTCACATATTCTATAGAAGTCATTTTGTATAAGACATTGAACCATGTTTAAATCATGAAGCTAAAAAATGACAAGTAAGTGGGTAAGTTGTATTAAATTTGCTATTTACTTTTTATTTACTATTGTGGCAGTAAACCAAACCTCCTGGCATGCATAAATTACTATATAGATACTTCTGTTTCATGACTTTTGGTTTTTTTCTCTTATAGGTTCATTTTCACCAACAAAATAATATATTTATTCTAGAAAGACTACAGATGTGTTTCTCTGGACCTTCAAAATGTATTTCTGACATTTAAATGCTCCCACTGCATCTGATAGATGACTTGTTTTAAACTCCCAACTTCACTGAGTAGGTAGGTTCACTCCTGGGTCAAATTCACTCCTACAGTGTTTGAAAGAATACTCCTAGGTTCTGGCTTCCCCTTCTATGATTCTAAGGAATTTCATGAAAACCTAGCTCCATTGTATTATGCAACCTTTGCTATTAATCTCTGTTCTCACTGGTAGAAGAAAAATCAATTTTTTTTTGTAAAGAAATTGGAATAATTTTCCTCAAGAGCCCTGCTACTTCATGCCCTTCCTACAGCTCACCTGAACAGTGGTATTCATAATTGAATTTGGCTTTCAGTCACTCCCAACTTCAGGATACTTTCTATTCTGATAACATCACTTCTCTCTTTAACAAGTTTATGTGTCTCCCATTGCCTCCAAAAGAAAATCCCAACATTTTAGGATACTTAAGATGCTATGCTGCTATGTGAGTCCCTGACCCCAGCTTCACCTCCCCATCATTCCTCCCCAATGCACTGTTTCAGACTCACCAAACCTACTGACATTCCATGAATATGCCTCATAATTCTACCCCTCCTCTCCATTCAACTAATATTAAGTATTCTATTATATGCCAAACACTGGGGATATAGTGATTAAGAAGATAAAACTTCTCCCCCAATCTATGCCATTTCCTGTATCTAGAATAACCTTCTTGAAACTTCTAAAAATTCTCCAAAAGACACCTAAACGTCATCTATTTGTAGTCCTCCCTAACTACCTCATTTGCAGAATGAATCACTCATTCTTTTGTATTCCTAGTGTTTCTACGACAGTAGCAGGATAATTAGAATATTGTACTTGCATTACTAAAAGTTTCCCTTCTCCCTAATTTCAAATGCTAGCCATAGTGTAGGTCTTGCCTCTGGATTTTGAGAAGGATGAGAGCAGAATTAAACTGAAGTTACAGGTTCTGATACCTCCTGACAGGACTATTTCAGATACCCTGGTTTTGGAGAGGGAATGCAGAGGTTGTGGGGTATGGACAGACTGTAGAGAGGAAGGGAAAGTATTTCTGATTCCTGGAAAGTGGGCTGGGGAAATCAGGAACTTGAGAAGGAAATAGAGATCTATGAGTACAATGAGGAGATGGCAAATCTACAGAAATATTTAGGAGGTTCTTGTAGAGAACTCATGTCCTAAAGAGTTGAATTCCCGAATTCACTAATGATTTCTAAGCCCCATGTGTATCAGAGAAACTGGAAGGCATAAGACCAAAAGAGGCCAAGGAGGTTCAAGCCCTCCTGTCTTCATGGAAATCAATGTATAGTATTAACTAATCTCCAGAGGCTAAGTCCTATGATGTCAGTACTGTAAAAATCCTCAAAAATTTGCACAGTGCTTGGTGTGGGAGAGAGATAACAAATTTCCTAGAAGGGAGAAACACCTAAAACTCTCCTAGAAACTACTGAGGACTAAAAGTCAAAAATGAAAATAAAGCAGTATGGAACTTAAGGTACACCTGATTTTCTATGTTGAGATTTTTGGCAAATCCACATTATTCCATTATAACATATATCAATTTATTCTAGAATTATATATTTACCTGCTTCTGTGAATGCTGAAAATTTGAGGATAGCAATCATACCTTAATCATCTCTGTCATGTCAGCCCATATTTCTGCACACTACCAGAGCTCACAGTGTATATTATAAAACTGCCTTATGTGCCAAATATCTTGCTGGAGTGTATAATTTTCCACCTATCTTTAATATGTGTATAGAGTCAAAGTTTTACCACGCACTGGCAGGCATTTTTAAACGGCCCCTGGGAGACTGGGAAAGAATACAACATCAACTTGTAAAATCCAACATTTTCCTCCTGGTTGGAAGGGCAATGGTAAGCATCTTCTAAGTTTCATTTGCACATGCAGTTGCACATAATAATCACTTCAGGGCAAACAGTAATTAGTGTGTAATGAACAGTGTCCAATTGGGATCAGCTTCTGAATTACCATGTAAATGTGGTGACAGCAGAAAATTTGCCACGATTATTGCTGCCCAGCATGCCCCAAGAAATTTCATTCTTCTCCCAAACCTTAAGATACTTAGCACATTTCTATCTGTGTTCTTAAGCTGCCTTAGATGCTTGATACCTCTTTACTCCCAATCAGATAGACTCTGAGGTTAGGAGACATATCTTGAACTTTTAAATTCCTGATAGCACAGATCTTCATGCTTTGCAATAGAATAGACAGATACTCAGTAAGCACACATTGATTGACTAGTCTGTCTGTATCCATAGTAACAAAAATTTAAACAATGTCTTATAAATATTTGCTTTCTATTTTCTGGCGCTGGGAGGTGATGATGTGTAGGAGAAAGATGGGAAATAAAGATCTAATTTCAAACTCTGTGATTGAAACCACTGGCAAAGTGCTGTTCTCTAACTGATAAAAGTGTTCAGTGCCTCCACACTGCTGTTGCCCTCACTCAACATAGAAGGCATCTCTACCCAAAACAGACCTGGAAATGTACCTGTGAATAATGCGGGAGCCCCACTTAAGGGACCACATAATCTTTTGGAGGAGAACACTGATGCCATACATTGTTTAACCAAATAACTAAAATTTAAAACTTACAGGTGATGGGGACACAGAAATAAGTAAGACCTAGGCATTCACCTGAGGAGAATTCACCTGAGAAGTGGTGTGACAATACAAAGATGTAAATTGTATCATGGAGCTTTCTGATTCAAACACTGCAATACCACCTTATTTCTCTCATGAGAGAATCTTCTGTCAATTAGAATCATAGCCATATCTCCAGTGTGATGGTCCCATCTATATCTTTAATGTTGTCTTTCATCTCCTCTCTCTCCAATCTTATTATGATTCTGATATACTGGCTGCAATTACTCAAAGAACCATATATCATACTCTACATCTTTATTACATGGACCTGTCCACCTAAAATGTCCTTTCTCAAATATTGAGTGCATGCTGACTGACAAACACCTCTTATGAAGGACTCTCTCCACAAACCATTCTTATCCACCCCAGTTACCTTGGTGAAAGTATGGTTTTATTTGTGTTTACATGTACAAATAAGATTTTTGTTGCAAGCACAGCCCTAATTTATACTTTACTGTATACATGTTTGTTTTACTATAAGATGCATTAAGGAAAATAATGTGCCTTGTTTATGTCTTTATCCTCAACATGTAGTACTTAGGATGAATGAAAGAAGGAACTAACGGCTTGAAAGACTGGACAGTGGTTCTTAACTTCAGTTGCACTTAGAATTACCTGGGAAAGATTTACAAATTCCAACACCCAGGTTGCACCCACAATCAATAAAGTCAGAATCTTGTGTGTGTAGGAGAAGGGGTAGAACTCAGTATTAATTTTAAAGCTTCTCAGGTAACTGAATATTGTAATCAAGATTGAGACTTACTGATTTAAGGGCTCAGTGAATCACAGTGACTTTTGTCAGTATGGTTTCAGGTCTATGATGTGGGCATAGCCAGAACTCACTGAGTTGAAGTATGAGCAATGAGAAAGGGAAAGGAAAGGAGCACAGACCAAAAGAAGGTGAGTTTCTTAAGGTTCTCCCTACAGCTAATTAAGTTAGGAAGCATACTATGCTTCCCTTTTGGTAGCATTAGCATATTAAAGACTGAGCAATCATTCAACAAAGAAATGTGTTTAATATTGTCTAATCCAATATTTTTTAAACTTCTTTGACGTTAGAATACGACTTTGCCCCATCTAACACCTATTAATTTTCTAGAAAGATGCCAATACAGACTCTTTCTTTTAAGAAATTAAGTGATAATGGGAGTACAAACAGCTTAGAGGAGGAAAAGAATGGTTGAGAGAGCATTTTATTTAATTAAAGTAGGAAGAATTTAGTCATAAGTGCAAGATGAAAGAAATAGACACAGGGGAAGGAAAAAACGAAGGTGCCATAAAAAGCAATGATCCCGCTTCTTCGGCCACAGCAAGAACTGAACAGTTAATCTATGGGTGCTCTGTCTTTTCTCAGAGTATTTTTTTCTCTGTGGATAAGAAAGCATCCACTGGCATTGTAAAGCAACATTCACTCATACCTCAGCATTTATTGAGCATCTTCTATGTGTCTGGTTTCTATAATAAGGAGACACAGAAAGAGGTGACTACTCCATTTGAGATGCCAGCCAAGACCTCAACCAAGTATTGAATTTTTTGTTTGAAAAAGGAGTAGAGAATTTAGAAGGAAGAGAAAAAAGAAGGCAATAGAAGAAAGCATGAGAAAGAGCATGAAAGAGCAAGGTAGCAGCACAAAGAAAATTGTGCCTAGGAAATGAACAGGATGGAGAAGACACGGGACTGAAAAACTGGACTAGGTCACACGTATACGAGCTTTGCATGACATACACAGCAGAGTTTGGGATTTATGAGGCATAAAATAAAGAATGACATCCTATATTTGTCTTTTAGAAAGTCACCTTGACAGCCCTGGGAGTGAGAGACTGGAGGTGGAGAGACCTGTGACAGAGAGACCAGTTTGGAGTCTATTGCAATTATAGGACCACTGTGGGTTTCCAAGGATACGACTGGAATAGGGAATGATTTAGTAACAGAGCTTGGAACATCACGTGATTATTATTGGCTTAAAGCAATCCACCTTCCTCAAGACTCCTGGGCACACTTCCAAAATTTAAACTCGGCATTTAAATCAAGTGCTGCTAAGAAAGTTCTTTGAGATCAGTAGATGACACTTCATACAAAAGTAGATCACAAAATGTAGGTCATTAAAAAAAATCAGCATTACTTTGTAAATGGAGATGCAAAATAATACTCATTTTATATTTACTTGGGGGATGTCATACCTGTCTTAAACATACAGTGATGATAGAAAAAATTATTTCTGCGTTTTATTTTGAGATGCTCCTAATAGTATGTTAATGACAGGCTTAGTCGTTATCAGAACCACCTCATGAGGAAGTAAAGCCTCTTTATAAAAATAGAATTCTTTCCTGCTTATTGGAATGAAGCCAACAGGTAGCAGCTGAACCTTGTTGTGCCCCCCCCCCCCAGGGAAGCCACACAGACACTAGGGGCTCCCCCACTCTGCAAATAAGCTTTTACAAAGAGGAAAAAATATTTTGCTCTTAACCTAAGTTAGCGATGACTTCACAGGTCATCTCTATTTCCATTATTCCTGAAGTTATTTCAAGATGTATTCAGATTGGCCAATGGAAGCTTAATGCGGTTTCTTTATCCATAAGTGAAAGCACAATAGAAACAATGGCAAAAGAACATCCACTACTTCAGATGCTTTCTTGGTTTTAAGACACATATTAAAGGTTGGGTTTGAAGCAGGGAAGTGTGACCTTATTCTGGTTTGATTTTTTTTTTATACTTAATTTTTGAAGTTTCTGAATAATCAGACTCTACAGTGCAGAGAAATAAACAAAAACAAACCTAATAAAATTATGGCATCCTAAAGGTAGGAGTTAAAAGAAAACCATGAACTTCCTGAAAAATTTGACTTAGATCTTATAGGGAAAAGGACCATTTTGATTTGTTTTGTTGTTTTTGTTTTCTCCTACTTAACACCTAGCATTGGTTAATTTGAAGGGAAGAAAAAATTATTAGGCAAAATATAAATATCTCACACTAGAAAAAGTACATCTTATTCTTTTGAAATTACTAACAGCAGTATTGGAATTTGAGTAAAAAATATCAGTTCAACTTAAGAAAATACTAATTGTTTCTAACACTAGGAGTAGATGTAGCATGTAATTGAGAGGTTTACGCTGTCCTTCATGGGAGGAACTCTGGCAGAAGCTAAGGGACAATTGTGTTTGTCAATGTACAGTCATTATGTACAAACCAGATGATCTCTGAATTACTTTTTGATTTTGAGATGATGTATTCTCCATGAGAACTGAGATGAGGACGGAACTCTCAACTTTATTACATGAAATCCATCACTTTCCTAATCATTAACTTGAAATGCTATTTCTGGAAGGTTTTCTATGTATCAGGCACCAATGACAGACTGCATCTCTTGTGCTTGTGGAGCTTTAGAGTCTGAGAAGGAAGACAAGTGGGTATTAATTACAAGGAATGATGATGATAGGGGAAGTATTTGTATTTCTCTTCCTTATGACCAAAATTCTTATTAGACAAACACCTTTCTTTTTCTCTTCTAAAAAATGGTACTGCTTTGAAAAGCATTCAATTTGTATCCAACTGGGTTCCACAAATGCCAGAATTCGAAAATTTTATGTTTTACGTCTTTTTTAGATGAGAATGAGGACAGTGGTAATGGAATGATAACAAGTAAAAGAGATGAAAGGATGTACACATTCTTCCACTCTGGTTTTGGAGTTATTTGTAAAGTGCAGATGTTTTTCAAGAGGCAGGCTAGATGATATGGCTGTGGCAGTCATCAACCATTAGAGCAGCAGTCAGAGTTGTATGGTGGAAATGAAAAATTTTGCTTTCGAACTTCATAATGGATGGCTTATGTTGACATTGTCTGAATCTGTTTATTGATTACAGCATTGGTAAAAATGGGACAAGATATCATGTGCCTCCAATAGGAACTATCTAGTACCACAAATGAAATAGTCCCGTCATTAAAAAAAAAAAAGAAAATAAAAACCTCCAATAAAATCAGGCCTCAGTCCCTTATTAATTGAATGATAGGGAGGGAATGGGAAAGAGAAAGGGAACAAATTAGATGACATCACAAGAAGAGTGCTAGCCAAATCCAAAGTGTGGAGAAATTCTCCAGTAAATGTGTCTAGCTTTTTTAACATGCATAAGATTAGAGATGGGGGAGAAACTGACAGAAATGTTTTAAAGTTATATCAACCTTATACAATTTGTGAATCTTGGTTGGACCCTAATTAGAATTAATAAACTGTGGAAAAGATATTTTAAAAAATTTGTGAAATACTGAACAAGAATTAAATATATATGTGAATATATACATGAATCATTAATTTTTCTCAGATAATTATATTTTGCTTTTTTAAAAATAATAATCTTTTAGAAAAACATACTGAACTATTTTTGGATAAAATGATATGATTTAAATTATTCTATCAAACAAACATTTAAGCAAGTGGGAAGGGGTGGGGATAAAATAAGGATGTGAAAATGTAGGATGATTTTTCTGTTCCCTCTGCTTTGGGCTATGTTTGAAAATTTCTGTAATCAAAGTTTCTTTACAAAACACTTTCCCCTGGTGATGAGGTCTTCCTCATTACTTCCGTGCATATCTCCAAGAGACCAAAGAAGCTCTTTGGTTATATACAAGAAGACTCTTCATAATTTCCAAGAGCTGGGAGATTAAAGAACAAACTTGGTACATGAAACACAAGACCACTTCCAGAAAGTGATAAAATAAAAACCAACGCGAGGTCCTAGAGACTTGATCTGATGGTGTTTATATTAAGGTGTAGCAACCCTTGTAAGACATGAAGAGAGAAGTGAGATAGAAAATCTAATGTTGGTATGCATGACTCAAAGTAAAAGACCTTTCATATTTTGATACATTTTACTTTGATTTTTAAAATTAGTTCAAGCATAGCCAAAATTATAAAATTAAACATTTAAAAGAATGACAAAATTCTTTAGAGGGCAAGATGAGCTGGTACTCAAGCACTAGGATCAAATAGGACCATGAGAAGAGGAAAGAAATCTTTTTTAATAGAAAAGAAGCAGAAACCAGGAAAGAAGCAGGGGAACTGAGATTGATGGGAGAAGATGTAAGAGTTTGAAGTAACATATTTTTTTCAACACAGGTCCATGTCCCTTGCTTAGAAATGACAAACTAGTACTTAATAGGGTCCTCTGTCCAAATTCAGTGCTCCTACATTCCTAGAATTATTAATTTAATTTTTTTTTTGTTTCTACTCTAAGCTTGTAGATAAATCTCTGAATAATTGGGATAAATGTGTATTTGCTCCAAATGAGTCAGAGAACATAGAGATTGAAAGGAGTTTAAAGACAAAAGATAATCATATAATGCAAAGATCCTAATTTATCATTTGCTAAGTCAAATTATTTTACAAGTGAAAAGTATTTAAGCATCTTCTAAGTCAATTTCCCTCAATTTACCTTCATGTTAAAATAACTGGAGAGTTTAAAACAAAACCAAACCCTAATGTCCAAGTTATAATATAGATCAATTAAATAAGAGTCTTTGAGAGTGTGTTTTGGAAATAATTATTTTCTAAAATTCCCAATTTACAGAAAAACTTTGCTTATCTTTTGAAACCAAAGTTGAGATGTGGGTGCTATGAGAATAATTTACCTCATCCCATTCAACTGTTCCCACTTCATCTCATCTTATTCATCACTGAATTCTGAGAATCTCTTCCCAGATATCTGCCCTATCCAACTATGTTAAAAATACCAGCATATGGAAGCAATTCTACTTGCTCTGCCATATTTGGGTAATCCTTCTCTCTCTTTTTTTCCCCCCTCTTTAATAACCATATAGGTCAGAGCTCTCTCAGTCATATTTTGTAGGGACTATGAAAACTGCCTCAAAGCTCAGCATTCATAGATGATGTTCTGTCTTCTATTTCTGCTTCTGGGTTGTAGGCCCATGTAGGTAGAATCAACTTTTTCCAGGCATATTGGGCCACTCTTCTTTCTTGCTCTGTGCTTTCTTTCTGTGCATAACTGTGCAGGGAATGCCTCTCTGCATAGACTCATCTTAAGTCTCCATCCTTCTGCCTTAGATGCTCTGTACCTGAATTTGACTAGTATGTTCAGACATCCTGGTTTTATGAAGGAGAGAAGACACCTAATTTACCCCTCCACACTGAAGTCACAGTGGTCTCCATTTTGGGTACATATAGTCTTCTGCTATAAAGTGCATATTTGAGACCAGTTTAGTTTCTTTCTTGTGCATGGTTTCCTTAAGTAGAAACCCCAAGGGGAAATGAGTTCATTGTAGGGCTGAGGTAAGGCATTTTTGAGTCCCTGTCCATCATATTATCATTAGTGAAAAATTTTTTTTCAACTTAAACCCCAAGAATTTATTATTAACTCACATTTATAGTGTTTTAAGCATTCAAATGATGAGCTCTCCTCCCCCTTAATCTCCCAACAATCCTGTGGAGAGAGCAGAATTGTTGTTTTTTACAGTTAGGAAGTTCAGGATTATTGCAGTTAAGAAACATTCAAAGGCACAAGTTGGTGGCAAGGCCACAAATAGAACATATCTGTTTCCAAATATAATGTTCCTTCCATACAACTTGTTATTTTGTCAAACTAATTTTTCAGGAATGTAAAAAGGGTTAGTGTGTAAATATATTAGCAAGTGCTTAGTGTCAAGCCTTACATTTAGCAAAAGTAAACCAGAACTTTAAATGCCCTTATTTCTAGCTAAGTCTAGCATTCTTGAGTATTTCTCAAATAACAACAGGAAACTTTTCATGTACTGAAGAAATCTATACAAATGAAACAGGGCTCAACATGATTCATTAAAGGATGGGATGGCAGGGAGAACATTGTTTAATCATTTATCACAAAATTCTATATATGTAGGTATCAAGAAATGCTTAGATGATAGCTACCAAAACTCAAATGCCCAAAGGATTTTTGGCTTAACAGAAGGTAACAATTCTTACAGTACAGAGTTTTATATTGGAATAATTAAATGATCACCTTTGCTCACTTCATTATACCTGAATGATGTATATGAAGGTGGTAGCTCAGTTATACTGAGGCCTCTCTGCCATTATTTTTATGGAGATTTGTACACAGGTAGTCAGCATGTATTATGAAGCAAGGATAAAGAGAAATGCTGTTTGGTGTTGACAGGTTATTCTGGAAGCTGTAGTGATACATTTGTCTTTAAGATAATTCTTTGAAAAGGAAAGGGAAAGAAGAGGAAACTTTCTTTCAACATTGGCACATGTTTTAGTAGTAAAGATAGGCCTCATTATAGAATAAAGGAGGATTGAGAAACACTGCTTTTGGGAGAAAATTGAGTAAAAGTCGTCTGGAAAGAAATATAGTGCTACTAATTATCATTTAAGAGCTTTTAAAAATTGACCCAACCTTTGACTTAGCTATCATTTCATATCCAATAGTTTATTCTAACTAAATAATCAAAACACAGGACAGATAATTCTGTATAAATGTACTTCAGAGAGCAGTATTTATGGGAGTGCAAACCTGAACATTACCTAAAATAAACAATGATGAGAAATGATAAGTTCAGGTATCTCTGTGGAATTGAATTCTAATAATCAATTAAGAAGTTTTTAAAAAACTAGTGACAAATTAATTTCTCTGTGATATTTAATGAAAGAAAAGATTCCTAAATTTTGGCAATGTTCTTAAAAATAAATTTTAAAAGTACATTTTATCCTCTATGCAATTGTACTTTATAAATTTTCTTGAATGAGCATATTTCACTATGGTTAGAATCTTGGGAAAATACATTATTTATTAATACGTTTATAGGTCTGTGGTAGAAAATGAACTGGACTAACAATAAGGAACACCATCCAAAATGGACTTGCCATGTTAATAGATCTTTATGATCACAGGTCAATATTTTAACAACTAGGGACTCAATTTACCCTTTTGTTAAAAGTCTGACACAGATTTCAGAGAGCTAGAACTCACACACCTTCAGAGGTCCATCAGATAAAAGGTATCAAGAAAACCATGTTCAGACATTCACTTGGAAATAATTATTGAGTGCCTATTAGATATCAGGTATTGTGCTTGCCACTGTAAATACAGTGATGGGAGAACAGATGTGACCAGCTGCTTTTAGTGCCACCAGTCCAATTTTGATGCTTTCCTAGAGGTAGAGAAATAGTGAAATAGTACAATCGGCAGACCAGTAGTTTGCATGCATTATCTCATTTCATTCTCTCAATAAACTTATGAGATACCTATTTCATTTCCCCATTTTAGTGCAAAAGAAAAAAAAAGAAAAGATAGTGATTTTTAAATGGCTTGAAAAAGAAAGGTATGAAGTAATGGTATTAAATAATAGAAACTTTATTACACTAAGTAATTTACTCGAACTTTATTTTTCTATCTATTTCTAAGTAGGAAAGAAAGAAGCAAAAAAAATGCACTAGTTTGCCATTAAATTTTCCTATCAATTCATAAATCTTATGATTCAATTTTTAATCTAAATTTAGTTCCTTATATATCATATGCCATTATCAACCTTCTTCATATATCAAAATGATCTATTTTCCTATTATCACCAAGATTCAGCTATAATTTGATTGTGTTTTCATGTTCTGTATTTTATGCAATGGGGAAATATAGTAATCAACTTGGGGCTCTAGAATATTCTCATTTGGATTTTACTCTTTATTTTGCTTTTTAAAAAAGTAAGTTTCCCCAATACATTATCAACTTTGCAGATGATCTTAAAAGTCTGCTGACAATTGTCACCTCAAACATTAATTCATTCAGTGTTTTCCACAAAGAGAATTACTGTTTCTGATTTAAAATTTAAAAAAGGGTACAAACAATTTACAGGAAAGCAAAATCCAAAGCTAAATAATAGGCCACATTAGGTAAGGCTCTTTTATGAAAACATTGGTAAAATTAGAATTCTAACTTAAAATCCAAGTCCAGCTATCTTGGAAAAGAATTAATGAAATAATGAGAAGCAAGTAGCATAAAAACCTAGGTCAAATGTAACATCATTTTAGCACCTTCTTTAAGTCTTCCACTGAGAATCAGTTTCTCTGTTTATTGAATCCAAAGGACAGTATCTGAATTCTTCAGGCTTTCAGACTTGAACTTGTTTTTGTAATTGCCTCTATTAACTATACTGACCAGCTAAAGGGTAGTGGCCAGGTCATTTACATCTATATGTGCCCAGATCATGATGCTCTGTATACAGAGGAACTTCAATATAAAATTCTAAAAAAAAAAAATGAACAATTCAAATAAAATTACATGTTTTTCTACTTGGAATATGACTTCTCCTTAAATAAAACCTAGAGTAGGGTATTTACCTCTGAATTTCAATTTGCTTACGTATAGAAGTAAATACATATCTGATTTGCCTAACACATGAAGTTTTGAATGTGAAGGGATTCAATGAATCTATGGGCACTCTATTATGAAAATACACAGATAAATAACAATCCTTAGTAGTCAACAAGAAAGGCAGGACGCTCATCTTTATTCCTCTCTTTTGATGGTTTCATCATTTTCCTAGTCCCCAATGCCTGAACCTGAGTCATATTTGACTCCCACTCTTTCTCACTCTTCTCCAATGCCAAGATCTATCTTCTCACTTCTTAAAATATGTTTTAGCCCTGCTATTGCTCTATGGCAAGATTATCTAATTCAATAATTTTATACACATTTACTGAGCACCTGCTACCTGCCAGATGCTGAGCTAGATGTTGTGGCTACTCTGGTAAATTCGATGACCTTTGTTTTTACTCCCATGGAAATTGTGTTCTAGTAGGATCCAAGGACAAATGGGCAATAATGTACAAGAATTCATTTGTGACATGGATGAATGGGACCTAACTTATCTTGTGATAAAGAAGGTTTCCCCCCAAAATGACATTACTATTTCATTGACCACAAGTGTGATCATCATCATCATCCTAGCAGGAGACAAACTACTAAGAAGCTCCAGGAATTATCCTTAGTGTTCTTTCACATATTGACTCTTTGTGCTTACAACAAACTTATGAAATAGGTAAAGTTTGCCCCACTTTATAGATACTTGTAATCCCAGTGGCTCAAGAGGCTGAGGCAGGAGGATTTTGAGTTCAAAGTCAGTCTCAGCAGAAGCGAGGTGCTAAGCAACTCAGTGAGACCCTGTCTCCAAATAAAATACAAAATAGGGCTGGGGATATGGCTCTGTAGGCAAGGGCCCCTGAGTTCAATCTCTGGTTAAAAAAAAAAAAATCCACTATTTAAGCAAAAATAAGGTTATACAACTCATTAACTCTTAATTCCAGAGCCTGGGTCCTAAAATAATAATAATGCTTATATTGTGATACCAGAGTATAGAGTGATACAGAACTCAGTCAATTTCACAAAAAGTGAAAATAATATGTACAAGATTCTGGAGATGAAAGAGAATATATGAATACATTCAGGTAATTGAAGAAAGTTCAGTGTTCCCAGATCCTGTGACAGGGATAGGATGATGGGACAGTTAATGATAAGAGAGCAAAGCCAGAGAAGTTAGGAACTAAATTATGTAAAACTTTATAAGTCAAATTAAGCTATTAAACTTTATTTTAAAAGTCTATCTATGTAATCAGTGTCCAACTGTAGTTTATTTCATTCAGCCAAGTTATATGAAGTCACTATCATTCATGTAATGTTCAATGTTAGACATTCAGCATGAAACAAGCAAAGTCCTTAATCTCAGCAAGGCAATTTTTAAAAAATCCACAAGGTCAATGTATTACTAAGTGCAAAACTGAACTGAAAATAGGATATGATGGAAAATGACAAGGTCAATGTCAGAAATAGGAAAAACTCTCAGAGAATATTGGCTTTCATCTTTGTCTTTAATTCATTCTGCTTTACACTCAAACCTGGAAACAAAATAATGTTTCCAATAATCTTTTCTTAATAATTTTTTAAAAAGTACTACAAAATCATATTTATAAATGTTCATTTAAGAAATGTAGATAGGTTTAAAGTAAAAGAAAAATTCCTTATTTCTGTTCCAAATCAATAATCATTAACTATTTGGTACATGAGCTTTTGGTGATTTTTGTCCATATAAATATTTTGTTTTCAGGTAAATAAAATAAAAGTTACCAATTTGTATCTGTTTGGATTTCCAACATATAACAAACATTATTCAAGATTAACATATTTATATATGCATGTATATGTGTGTGTGTGTATCCATATATGTGTGTGTGTGTGTGTGTGTATATACATATATATATATATGATTGATCCTTTTGGAAAACCACAACTATAAGCATTTTGTTCAAGAGTTATCCCATAAATTATTTAAGATACTCCAATCAATGAACATTTCAGTTGATGCTAATATAGTACTAGACAAAAATACTTCTATAGCTATCATGTATGATAATTTTTGAGCATAGCTCAATTATAACTTTAGGACGCATTTGTTTAGAAGCAGAATTTCAAGTGTAAGTGTGTGCACAAGTTAAATACTGATACTTTCTTCCATCTTGTTTGCCAGAAAGTTTATGTCAGTCTTATACAGTCTTAAAATTATTCACAATTTGCATCAGATGTAATAGCAATTGTTTTTCTATACATGTGTCAGTACTGATCACCACTAATCTTTAAAAAATCTTTATTTAATAGGTGAAAATTATATTTTAATTCACATTGCTTTGTTGTTAGAGATACTGAGAATCTTTGCCCATGAGTACCTCTTCATGAGTATTATCTGTAACACTTAGTAACCATCTGTAAAACATTCCAGAACTCTATTAAAAATGGTATCTGATATTCTTCTGTGCTATTTATGGACTGATGATTACAATTTACCTTTATAGGCTTCTAGTCATGATTTCCTTCCATGATCCCTCAGTACCTGTAAATAGGTCTGCTCACTGATTTCTGGTTTTATTGCTACTGTGAATTGAACCCAGAAGTGCTTAATGATTTAGCTACTCCCAAGCCTTTATATTTTGAATTTTGAGACAGGCCTTCACTACATCACTGTGGCTAGCTTTGAATTTAGGATTCTCATGCCTTAGTCTCCTGAGTTGCTGGGAATACAAGCCTGCGCCAGTGCACTTGGCCACTCACTGATTTTTCTTTTCAACTTTCTTTCCAATCTCTGCACTTGTGATCATACTATGGAATTACTAACTCCATCATTTAAACTAGCTCAAGTGTTTTGGCCTCTCTCCAAGGACCCAGCCCATTATTCTCATCATTAGTGACCTTTTATCTGAACTTTTCCTAACCTCCTCTTAAAGCAATGATGATTTTCTATTTTCCTACTAAATCATTAGCTACCAAAAGCCATATTTTTTATGGTAACTGGAAGACAGAAAGTTACTCAAATACTGCTAAATAAAATAATTCTGCAAAATATTAATTCTATATATTCTGATTATCAGAATGTATTTTAAGGAAATAATCCTCCAATAAACATTGAAAAAATTAAAATATTGAACACTTTTAGCAGGACTTTACATGTAATACTGAAAACTATACATAATGTAAATGTACAACATTAGGGAAATAAATAAACCATAGAACATTAATGTATTTTATGCTTATATGAAAATGATTTTTTGAAAATACAGAAATATGTATAATGTGTGGCTATAATTGTGTGCAAAGAAAGATGAAATTAATAAAAAAAACTAAAAGCTTATTTGGAGATATCCCAAATATAAATCATACTTTTCTTTATATGGTGGGCCTATGCTAAATATTTTTCTATATATTATATGCTTTCCAATTTTCTATATTAAGCATGCAAGATATTATTTTAAATTCTATGTTCCTTTTACCTTTATGTTTTTGGTACTAGAAATTTAATTCAGGGGTGATTTACCACAAAGCTACACCCCCCAACCCTTTTTTTAAATTTTCAGACAGGGTTTTGCTAAGTTGCTTAGGGTCTCACTAAGTTGCTGAGGCTGGCCTTGATTACAGGTGTGCTATCCAGTCATTCCTTTTAAAATACAGTTGCAAAAATATTTTAAGAAATTTTTAAAGAGATTTCAAGAAATAATTTTAAATTAATTGATGAATTAAATGGTAATATGACAGTGAAACTAAAATGCTTTTACAAACTTCAGAAGAAGACTTCTGTTTCTATAATTGAGTAAAATAGTTATACTGGAAGGAATGTGGGGAGAAAAAAGGAAATGATCTTTATGCTATATATATGCTATATATGTATACATGCTATATATATATGCTATATATATGCTATATATATATGCGCTATATATGTTGCTATAGAAACAAGGAAATAAACAAGGAAATAAAAGTGGGTGTTGGGGAGGGGAATTGGAGAAATTGATGGCTTAAGTTCTTCTTTTGGCCTAAGACCTGTGTAAGCCCCTCCACCCTAGAAGGTTTTCCCTGGGTCCTCATGAATACCAGTCTTAGATTCTCTGGGTTCTCTAAATTTTACTCTACTCACCATAGTTGCCATGTCTGAAGGCCCTGAATATGTCTCTAAATTATTTCTACATTTTAATTCTTTCTACATATCCAAAAATCTAACAGCATCAGAGGCCAGGGCACGTGGACCTTTAAGTCTTTAATGTTCTTCGAGCATCGAAAACAGTGTGTGTTTAGTAAATATTTTCAGGTTGAGTTCTTTACTAAGTCATCTAGATGTCTTAGTACAAAGGGGAAAGGGCCATAATTTATTGAGCCACAATTGCAGTCCAGTGATTAATAATAAGTCAGATATTTATGCCAACTCTACAAACAAGGTACTAGTATTTCCATTCAAGAGTTTAGGGCAGGTGTACAGAGAGAGCTCAGTTCCATGAACCTACAAGCTCCTGTGTTTCTTCCACCCTATAAAGTTGGGGAAACCCAATGAAATTCTCAATTCCTTTTTAAAAATTACTATTTTAATTACGTAAATTTATGGGCCATGGTGTGATAATTCAATACTGTATACAGGGTATAATGATAAAATCAGGTTAAAGAGATGGAAATGTTGACTTTCTGTTTCCTGATACATAACCCTGCTTAAGCTATACTAAAATGGGGTATAATGATATCCTCATAAGAAAGTACAAAATTATTTGATGACAGAATAGTAAATGTAAATGCCATTTATCTAGCAAAATAATACCAGGGAACTTTAAAATTCCCTCACCCTGATTCCCAGAATTATTAAATAAAGACTCTGGTAAGGATTTCTAACATTATAAATTCAATATACTCTCTCTTTAAAGTGGAAACAATTCCTACAATTAGAAAATGTATGAATTCCGGAGTCAGACAGAACCAAGTTTGTATTCTGGGCTCCACCTTTTCCTAGTTTTGTCCTTAAGCAATTAAGTTACTCTCACTTAAGATTATCTAGCATCATTTTGGACATCTAAGGAAACAGACAATAACCCCAGGGGATGGATGTGACATTAAAGTAAGATAAGCTAATCTTTGATATGGTGCCTGGCCTCTGGTCAGCCTTATTGACCTTCACCTCACAGAGACCCCATATCCTTTGTCCTCTGGGATGAGGCTATTTCTTCACTGCAGAGATAACACATAATCCCAAGAGGCTTTCTGAACAACTTCTCTTCAGTTTGTAGGCATAAGAAGAGGGGTGATCTGTCAGACAATGATTCATGGTTCAAGGTATACTGGATGAAATCGACCTCTGACCCCAAACTGAAGACAAGCTTCAGAAGCATTTTTCTAGCAGCTGTGATCCATGTGAGACTGTGTTGGCTTTAAAAGTACCACTAGGATCAGATTCCTGTTCACACTCAGAGCAAAGAATCTGGTCACAGCTTGTGAGTCCTCTTGAGACATGGTCCAGCTCCTTCAAGGCAACATTCCTCCTTAAAGATTTTACAATATGAAAAGACCAAAACAAGCATACCCACATCCAATCTTGTTTTTTTCTTTGCAGGTTTATTTTACTTTTGGTACCAGTCCCTAGAGAGAGACAAACTTGACCAAGGGCAGGAACGAGCTGCACACCTCCAGTGATAGTTCTGAAAAGGCACTCTTCTCACGCTTATCTGCTGGAGCTGTGACTCATGAGATTCACAACGTGCTAAGCCTTGGTGAGGATCGCTTCATATAAAATTAACATAAGCGAAAGGTTACTTGAGGGAACGGTGTGCTACTTTTTTAGGTGACCCACTTATGGCTAAATTTGGAAAGTTGGCAAGGCAGACTCTTCCCTTTAAAACAGATCTCACAGAAATATAAGATACTATGAAGCCTTGGGGCCTAGAACTTAGCTGGGGCATCAGTAGTGGGCAGGGCCACTTGGAAAAGCCAGATATTATGGATGTGTCTGGTCACCTCAGGTTGCCACTGAGATCACTCTTTCCTAGAGTGTAGTTTTTGAGGGAAGAATCAGAGAAGAACTCAAACTCAAACAAATGATTTAGCAAAAATTTAAATAGGGTAAATATACTCCATGCACTGTTTTAAACTTTATACATTTGTTTATCCCATAAGAACCCCACGAGGTACTTACTATTATTATCATCATCTCCATTGTATAGAGGAAAAAACTCAGACATATAAAGCCTACATATCTTGCCACAGGGCACCCAGCAAAATCTGAATGGGACCAGGCAGTTTGGCTCCAGAATCTGTGTTCTTGATCCCAACACTGCTTCTTAATGTTATGCAATGTTATTACATATAGTAAGACAACACATACCATTTGTTTTCTGGCACTGACTTATAATCATCTCTAAGAGGCAATGCTTTGGAGTGGTTTAGAGCACTGGCTCCAGAGCAAGCTTCTTGGCTTGAATCCTGCATTCTCACATGAGCTAAGTGTAGATGGGCAATTCAACCTCTTCGGTTTTCTCATCTGTGTGTTGGGTATGATAACATAACCTATCATTCAGTTTAAAGGACTAAATGAGTTTGATGCCTTTGAAACACTCGGAATGTTATTTGACAAACAGTAATGGTCAAAATTGTTTAATATTTAATGAAAAAATAGATATAATCTTGCCTTATGGTTATAAGAGAAATATCAAAACTCACTGATTTTTGTTAATAAGACCTGTATAGCTGGAAAAAATGTGAATTTTGCTACTTGATAGATTCTGGATATCTGTGACCTTGGGAAAGTGACTCCATCACCCAGAGCCTCAGCTTCTTCAACACTCTTTTGATTTAACACTCCTTTGCCTGAAGTGATGCTGAGAATTAAATGAGCTAATACATATAAAGAATATGGAAACTGGAACCTGTCCAAGAATCTGATAATCAAAGATTACCAGATTCCCTGCTTTCCATTTTGTATAATGAGGCTATGTCATTAAAGGATTTGAATGATTTCGCCAGACTCTCTCTTCTTTTCCAACCTGAAGTGATCCATGTACTGGCAGCATTTAATTGACAGACCCAAGTCTCAGGGCTTAATAACATCTTTAAACCAATTATTTATTTAAACATATTAGTCTTAACACAAAAGCAAATTGTATGCATCCTGTATTTCAAAGTTGCTAAAATATAATTTCAACATTTTAGTTAACAAAAGAATAATATTTTAAAGTCATTTATAGGAGTAAAATTTGGAAACCATTGAATGACCAATAAAATGGGCAGGGCATTTAAATAAATACTGGAAACCAGTTTATTTTATACAGTCTTCTAGAATTGTGATTTTTTTCCCTGTTAATGCAACAATTCCATTTTTTATAAATTTATCTTATGACATACTAATATTTACATCTTGAGATATATATGTAAAGATAATTATTATAGTAATATTTGTAAAAGGAAACAGGTAGAAGTCACCCAATATCTAACGGTGGACGCTGATTACACACATAAAGGTTTAGATACAAAAACATAAGGAGATGATATGAAAGGAAAAACTTTTATCCTTGTCACCTTTGAATATTACAATGTTTATTTCCTTTGTTTTTGTATTTTCTTTCTATAATAAAGCTATTGGTAATAATAAATAATAATTATCCTATCAGTCTATATTTGCAACTAGAAAAAATTATTTTAAAGATTGGCTTTAGTAGTACTTTTTTTTAATCCCTGGTATTTAGGAATCTTTCATATAAAACACACACTCAAAAAACAAAACAAAAGTAAGCATCATAAATATGGTCATCATTGGGTCATAAAAGTTCCACAAGAATGCTCTAAACCAGAAATATCTTGGAAGAGAAGCCAGGTGGCTTCCGAGGCTCTACTCTAAAAGATAAGCCATTCACTCCACTGCTGGTGAAGGGGAGCGAGGGGCATGCCATAGGTGGAAGTCCTGAGCCACAGGTCAGTGGTAATCCCCTCCCCTGAGCCCACTGACAGTGACCTTGCTACCCCTCACCTTTACTTCCCCAGCCTTGCCAATCCTTCCTTTACAGTTTCAGCCTGTCCACCTAGTCTGGAAAGAGCAGCTTGTGCATGGAGGCCCAGCCATTCATTCTAAGAGGAAAGGTATCATCACATGTAGCTACCGAGTATCACTGTCCTTCCTTCTTGTATTCACATGT
The DNA here is from genome assembly GCF_902686455.1 of Sciurus vulgaris. Lineage (NCBI taxonomy): Eukaryota > Metazoa > Chordata > Mammalia > Rodentia > Sciuridae > Sciurus > Sciurus vulgaris. Next base: position 81,852,902 of record NC_136472.1, read on the forward strand.
GCTGTTTACTATGCCTGAAACATTCCCCTCCATCTTCCTCCAAGTTTCTTCACCTGTTCTTCATTCTTCAGTTACCAGAATGTCTCCCCTTCGTCTAGAAAATCTACCCTGACCCTTTAGGCTGAAATATATGTTTCTATTTTCTGTCAACTGATATATATGTGCTGTGTATTCCCCAGTGGTTTATGTCTCTAATTGCAGTAATCACCAGCTATTCAAATTTACTATTTATTTGCTGGTTTTTAAAGAAATACTGTAAGATTTTTGAGACCAGAGACTATGTATTATTCATAGCTTCATCCTTGGTACCAGTCCAATGTTTGGTATATAGTTCAAGCTCAGCAAATGTTCCTTCTATTGTATGAATAAATGAATGGCAAGTGTTGAAAGCAGCAGGAAAAGGTCCACGTTGTGTACTCCACATTCTCAATAGCAAAACACCATTGACTAAGAAGGGAACAAAGCACTTAGAAGTGACTGCATAACCAAAATAGCTGGCCATTGAACAGTGTTGCTGATACTATATACAGATCAACAAAGGAGCTTTCAACATTAGGAGCTCCTAATATCCCTATGGGGCCAGACGATCGGAAAAATTTCATCATTATTTCTCTCTTACCCCAGACTCTTGGTTTCGTGACTAATTGTTATCCATGTGCCGCTATGCTTTTATTCTTATCAGTGGCCCAAATGCTGAAAACCTGGAAACCATTATCACTTCACTTTTTTTTAAATAGCCAGTAGATCTGCTGTATACGTAAGTCCACTTTTTAAGAAATTTACACAAAAAAAGGAGTGAACTACAAAGGTTTTTCTGTGCCATTCTTGTCTAGGAAAGATGATTTCCCCATTAAAATATACAAAGAAAAATAATATATAATAATATGCCAAAGATGTTCATTGAAATGTTGTTCATAATAGCAAAATATTGAATGTATGTGGACACATACCAATGGAAAGAGTTAAATAAGTAAATAATGGTATAATGTAATCACTATAATGAAAGATTTTTAAATGAGATTCATTTTTATGTTCTTACAGCTTTATCAAACTATACATAAAGTATACAAGCTAATGATTTTATATCTATATAAACTGAAACAATCAGTTTAATCAAAACAATGAGCATACCCATTACTACCAAAATTTTCCTCTGTAATCTTTCCTTTCCCCCTCTTCTCATCCATAAGTAACCTTTTGGTCAATATAAGTTAATTTGCCGCTTTTTTGTGTTAGAATTTCAGTTTCACATAAGTGGAATTATATAGTCTCTCTGTTTTTTAGTCTGGATTTATTCTTTTGTCTTGCGTGTTTTGACATTTATAAATGCTGTTGCATGTGTTAGTACTTTGTTCCTTTCTCTTGCTGAGCAGTATTTCAATTTGAAGGTACATCAAATTTTCTTTATCCAGGAGAACCTGAATAAAAGTTTATATATATATGTATGTGCATATGTATTTGTATGTATATACACAGACATACATGCAGATGATTCAACCTAGGTTCAGAGAGATAAACCCATTTGACAATACCCTATAAGTGGTAAGAAGTTTGGTTTGAATCCAAGTTCATCTAGTAAAAGAGGTTTCCAATGTATTTTGTGAATTCTTAATCATGGATAGCAGCTTGCATATATTTACGAAATGGAGTGCATGGATAGAACATTATGAATTCCTGAGTGCAAGTATAAGATGATCAAGATTCTACTGAACAAGTGAGCACTGCAGTGCTCCATGAGACAGTTGGGCTGATGGAGAACATTACAACTGGCTTGATCTAATTTGAATTCCTCCTAGCCAACACTATCGGAACAACTGCTCTCTCCTGAAGAACCAAAACTTCACACAATGTTCAAGATAAACAAATCAGGAAAGAAATATGGGTATTTGAAACCCAATATATGCTATTAGGCAGTTTGAAAATACTAGATAACAGTTTATCAAAACCATGCTAGGAAGAAAGCTTCTGTGATCTCAGTCATCAAAGAGGAGCTCAGTTCTAATCAAGTCTATCCTAAATTTTCAGTCCCAACTCATAGCTCCAGGCAGCTCCCTTCAAGGGAAGAATCACTAGTTCTGGCACGTACTAACCACTCAGCTTGGCAAGGCATTGAGCATCCCTCTGAGATGTGATTTCTTCAACTGTAAAATGAAGAAAATGGTACCTATTAAGAGAACTGGTTTTGAGAATTAACTGAGTTGTGCCAGGCACCCTGATAATTCATTGAGTTATCATGGTGTCCTATATAAAATAAGCCCTCACTAAATATTAACTGCTCTTATTATTGCTGGAGTTGATTTTGTTGCTTTTATTAAATAAATGCCACAGACTCAATTCCATAATTGCCAAGATGAAATGGTGAGTTGAGAAGCATAAAGAATAAGAGGACTTAATCCTTCTTGGAATTCTTCAAGCTCTTTCAGAACCTGCTACTCTAAGATTTGCTAGCTCAAGTGACTTCAACCAATGATGGAGATTCACCATCCCAAAGGAGCTAATGAGAACCCATAGAACACTCACGGAGGAACACATATTCTCAGGTTGAAGTGGCATCATATAGCCACCAAGTTAGAGGCAGTAACTTATTTTTAATGAGCCTCTTTTTCCTCATTTGTAAAATGAACCCTCTCTTGTCCGTGCCTCTCAGTGTAGTTCTGTGTCACATAGGATGAGAAATACAAGCACTTCTGAGAAGCTGTGAAAAACTGTAAACATGCATCAATGGTTTCAGATAGAGTGATGCAGGAGAAATAGCACTGTATATTATCCACTTATTTATTAAATTTGCAACTAATATGAGTGCTTACTACATGCCTAGAACTCTGCTAGATGCTCAAAAGAATAGGAATGAATGGGCACCTAGTCCAGTGAAGAGAAGCAGTCTTATAAACAAGTGAGTGTTGTTTTGATAGAGAATTATAGAGGCTGGGAAGGTGAGGGAAATGAAGCTCTTTTGGAAGAAGCTTAAGAAAGTCAGTGATGACTTTATGAAGGAGGTAATATTTGAGCTGATTCTGCAGTGTAAGCAGCAGAAGAAACACTAGGCAAAAGAGGTATGAATGCCTGGCACACTTGTGGAAGGAGTGAAGGAGAATGACTAAAACAAAGATCAAAAAAGCAACGGGAAGCTGGAGCATGATTCAACTGCAGAAACATGGTAATATTCGAGTTTTAACTCTCACCAATGAAGAGAAATCAGTTTTATAGCACAGAGAAAGCAGGTTAAAAATGCATCCAGAAAAATCTCTCTGTCAGTAAGATGAACTGGCTTGGAGTCCTACAACTCGGTGCTAACTTAACTTTAAAATGCCTTCCTGTCTGCTTAACAAGATAGTTATGATAAACAAAATCATCTTGAAGTTGTGTGAGTGGAGGAGTTTTAAGAAAAAGAGCACTATATAATACAAGATGCGTTGCTACAATGTTCTGCCCTTTTGACCATTTGTACAATCAATTCAGCTGCAGGAGTTAAGTCAAATGTGCCATAATCTATCATCTACATCTGCTGTTACAGGACTGTCAAAGTAGCCATAGGAGTCCTGCAGTGGATCTTCATTTTTTACGAGTTAATCCAACAGGAGGGAAATAAACATAACTGATAGGACTCTTAAGTGAAAGTCACACTTAATTACTCTGCCAAGCACTCAAGCAAGTACCTAATTCATAAGAATGATGTGGATTCAATGGAATATTTACCCCTTGATTTGTTTGTCACTTCTAATGGCGTGGGTGAGAACTGAATGAGGTCTCTGACAAGTGTTAGGAGTCATGATTATAATACTGGAGTGGAGAAAAATAAGGGTAGCTTTAGTTTTATTGGATGAGCTCAATAGCCACATTAAATAAAATATAAATGTGATTTTAATAGAGTGACATTGATTAACAGCTACCACAGGCTTCTTACACAGAGTATGTCCATAATAAATACACGCATGGAAGGAAAAGTCACCAGAACCATCTAATACCCACTGATTACTGCTCTTCTTTCCTGAAATGATAGCTCAAAATGGTGTGAAAATTTTGCCAAAAAGGATTTTATTTCTCTAGGTAGTTCCTAATTCTTCTCAATTTTAAGAGAACAACATATTCTTTCAATAAGACATTTGATAGCTGAATTTGTCATTTAAAATGTAGGCTAACAATTATCTTTCATTGGGTTTAGTCCTTAGCTACCCAGATATTACAGCCAGACTATGATTAAGGTGAAGATCCTAGTTGCTGTTTTCTTGTTTGTTTGTTTGTTTGTTTGGGGAAGCATGAAGGGAGAGTTGAAATTCAGAGTTGCCCTCTATTCCTATCAATGATATTGTTTTCCATAAAAATAAAGACTAGGGGCTTGGATTATAAGGTGCCTTAAATACTTTATCTTCATATTATCTTCGAATATTAATTCCACCCTCCATCATTAGTCAAAGAGAAAACTCAGGATGCTGTCCATTTCAAAAGATCCATTCCATTGCTCTATGTAATACTTTAATTCAGTCATTTATTCATTAAACAATATTCATTCGAAGTATACCAGCCTTGACTCTGGCTAAAAAATGAAGAAAACATGTGGTTACAGGGTTCATGCTCTTAAGCAACTTGCATCTCAGTGATACAGACAAAGGTAAATAAATGAATATATGATTATCAATTATTTTTTAAACAGTTTCGTGAAGAGAAAGAACACGTTGTTCTACTGCAGACTGGAGTGGCAATGAGGAGTCAGAGAAGGCCAATCTAAGAAAGTGACACTGAGCTGAACTGTGAAGCACAAGAATTGGCAAGGCAAGGAGGGAAACAGCTGCAGGAAGAATTCGTGGCTCAATTTTTAGTTAACGGATTCAGTAGCTATAGATAACCTAATGAGTTTGACCATTTACTTTCTAATTTTATAAACTGTCAAGTCTGGGGGTGTTGAAATTTGGTGCTGGATTTATGTGCAAGCAAAGAGATTATTTCCATAATTATCATTAAAATAATTTCATAGACTGCATAAACTCTAAATCTCGAGAGCATTGTCATCATGACGACGACAACACTGATGATGAGGGGGATTTTAGCACCATTACCATAGAACTGGGAGGCTTTCAATCATTTGCAAAGCACTTTCCAGTAAGTGAACTTACTACAGCCTCTCAGAGAGCCTCATAGTAAAGATGTGCTAATGTGGGAAGAGTCCTAGATTTGAAGCCAGAAAACCCACAACACAGTTGACTACTCTTTGTGGCTACGTAGTCTATTTAAGCTCTGAGAATCAGTGACTGATCTAAAGAAAAATGATGACAATAACCCTTAAGTTGCCCGCTTAGCACTGCCATTATGAAGACACATGAAACCACATTTGTGAAGGTCTTCAGTAAATCACAAAATGTAATATGACTTCACAATATTCGAGTTATTATTTTTGATTTTAGCTTCATTTCGAAGTGGACAGGGAGTTTTTTCCTCATTTTTCCCCCAATGAGTAAACTAAATCTTAGAACAATTAAATACTTTTTCAAAGACGTATACTAGAAATGTGAGTCTGATTTCATTGTCAAATTGCAAGTCTCCTTTTCCTCCCTTCATATTTTCATTCATTCACACACTCAAATACTATGATGATCATACAATAATCATCCAAAAGGGGCACTTTTGAAAGTGAGCACAAGTAATAATTACTCTGGGGAGAGAGAATGTAAAAGCCAGGACTCTCCTGGTGCCATGACATATATGGTTACCCTCAGGACTATGCACTGGAAATTGAGGAATAAACAAAAGGCCTTTGTTCTCAGGGCCTGATGGAGAAAAGAGGCAAAAACAAGCCATGAACATAATACAGTGTTATAAAAGTCAAAATAGGTATATGAAGGTTGTTACAAGAATTTGAAAGAAGGGTAAAGTAGCCCTGGAGGTTTGGAAAACAGGAAAAATGATCTGTGAACTAAAACTTAAAGACTGAAGTGTTCAGGGAACTGGGAGTGTTTTGGGATGAATAGAGAATAGGTTCCTATGGGTGAGTAGAGACAACAGAGTTGCAGAGGTGAGAAGAAATTGATCTTGGGGCCTTGATTTTGCTAAAGAGGTCCTAGTTAATCCTGAGGGTTACTGGAGGATTTTAGAGCAAGGAAGTTACATGATCAAAATCTGTATTGAAGTTTTCCCACTTTTATCAGTGTACCACACATGGCCAGCACTCCAGTAGGCCCTCTGCTGTAATAGGCCAATATCTTTAATAAGTTCTAACCAACTCAATACTAATGTATCACACTGATGTAAAAATTGTGAGAAAAATCAACAAGGCAAATAATAAACAAACAAAATCCTGCCAAACAAAACCAGAAAAGTAAGCTATAGGATAATGAAAGTCAGGGTGCCCTGAATAAAATTTTTACAGGTATGAGATCAGAGAACATGAGAATGTAAAAGGGACCAAGTGGTCCAATTTGGGGAGAATCCTTTGTCCTGAATCAATGTAGAGTCTAGTCTAATCTTCTCTGGAAGACAACATCTTCATGTTGTTCCTCAGAGTTCTCATTATTGAAGTTCAGCAAAAACATGGGGGAACCAATAAAGAGATATGATGAAACAGACTACCTGGATTAAAATAGTGCAAAAGCAACAACAGATTTAGATTTACAAGGACTTTAGAAATTATCAGACCCATAACTTGAAATGGTTCAGTAAATAATATTGGAAACAAGATCTTAACAAATATCAGCATAATCAGTTCTCCAGGAGGGATATTATAAATGGATCTCTTTGACTTGTTGACTGGGCAGGTAAAATTTTAGTAATGTTATAGAAGATTAAAAAATCATAATTGAAAAAATTAATATGATTAATAAAGTAAGAAACTTGCAATTGATAATTAAAGAGCACACCTTTTTTTAATCTGGCATTCAAAGAACACTGACAAAATATTGACCATTTTCTAAATTAAGATTAATATCAAAGAATTATCATAATAAATTAAAAATAAGTAACTGAAAATCTTTTGGAAATCTTTAAAAAATATAGTCCTAGATACCCTTTGGCTAAAGGAAATCTTAAATAAGTCTTTATAAAAAGTTAGATTTGATAAATAATTAAAAATACTATATATCAAATGTTACATAACAACAAAAAGCCTAAAATATTTTTGAAAGAGATGTACTTAATATTAAAATCAACAGGTTGAATTCAATAAGTTACATTCATCTACATATTTATAAAACAAAACAAAATGGGATTAAACCAAAAAATTAGAAGAAAATAATAATAACAGAAGAATGAAATTAAAAGAAAAATAATAGAATAAAAGAAAGCAAGGAAGATAGGAAGAAGGGGAGAAGGAAGGGGGAAAGAAAGGGGGAATAATGGGAGGGAGAAAGAATGAACCCCAGGCACACAAAGTTATAGTTTAACTCTCACAGCTCAATCAATCACATTAATGGAATAAAGGAGAAAAATAATATGATACTTTCAGTAGATATGAAAGGGGGAATACCATTCATTATCAATGACTTTTGTGGACTTGATTAAAAAGTACACAAAAGTTTTTCAAAATGATTAGTATTCAAAAATGTGAAATATTTATGGGAAAAAATCATGAAATTTCATTGAAACACATGAAAGATGCAAATAAATGCAAAAGACTGCATTTTTATAAAAGAAAAGATGCAATATCTTGAGAAATGAGTCTTCATAAATTAACTTATAGGTTCAAAGCAATTTCAATTATAATCCTAAGCAGAAATGTTTGTACATAAAGACGGAATTTAAACAGAGGCAAAGACATTTTTGAAGAGAGATAGAAAGGTAAAATTTGATCTACTGGACATCATGATTTACTCTGAAGAATTTTTAATTAGTATAGTGTGGATTTAACACAGGGATAAACAGGAAAATCAATGAAATGGAACAAAAAACATAGAAACAACCCTGCCTAGTACAGAAATAAGTTATAGGAGAGAATAACACTTCAGATAAGTAGAGAAGAAAAGAATGCAGTTTAATAAATAGGCTACGGCATATATTTGCTTAGCTGGAAAAAAGAATATACAAGAATCAACACCAGATTGATTAAATACTTATATATAAAGAGAAATGTTAAAATTTTATATCTTGATGATCTTGTAGTAAAAAAAATATTGCTAAATGAGATAGAAAAAGTAACAATAATACGAATTAATACTTTGGACTATATTAAAACCAATAGCTTAATCTTCAAAGGGGGAGAAGATAACTGCAATACTTATAATCAATGTGACTAGTATCATAAGATGTAAAGAAATATGAATCAATAAGAAAAGGGAATGCTATATTGCATTGTAGGCAAACAGTACTGAAACATCATTTCACAGAAGTAGGAATGTGAAGGTTGAATAAACATTTTTAAAATCCTTATCCAGAAAATGCAAAAGAAGAGTTCAGTCTTATTTTTTCACCTGATAAACAGGCAGAAATTAATTTAAGTCTGACAAAAACTGTATGCATGAGGACATGAGCAATGCAAACTCTAAACAATTCTGGTAGGTACATGAATTGTGCAAACACTTTGGAAAACAATCTGACATAAGCTTGTAAAGGTGGGCAGGTGAAAAGCATATGACCTAGTTACTCTAATCCTAAGAAATCTCTTGAATATATACAAAGAAATATATGTAAGAATGCCTGCTGTTACATTATTTAGGATAGCAAAAACTAAAAATAGTCTTCATACCCATTAGCAGAGTGACTACATTAACAATATTCCACATAATGAACTATTAAATGGCAGGAAAAAAAGAATAAACTACTACTACATTCAAGAACATGGATGACTCTTAAAAACATTTCTGAATGAGAAAAGCAAACTGCAAAACAAGGCATGGAGACAGAATTTGGGAATAGCATACATGTACCCTAAAAGGTATTCATGTTTTTCTAATTCTTAACCTGAAAAAGGAAATTCATGGTTTTTTTATTATTATATTTTATTATTTCCATGTCTATGATATTTAATTTATCAAATATTATATACAAAAAGTATGAAAGTCTCCTTTTGAAAAATTCAGCCCAGGAAAACCAATCTTCCTGCTGTGAGAAGAATGAACTGGAATAGAGGAATACTGGAAGAAGTAGCTACTGGAAGAGGAGGTTACTTTCATGTTGAAGAAGATGGTGAGTTTAGCTAAGCAGTGGCTGAGAGAATGCAGAAGGGGTGGATGGATTTCCCCCAGTAAGAGGGGTATCCTTGTATTGTAGAGACATGTTTTCTTTTTTTTTTTTTTTTTTCCTGAAAAGTAAATGAGTTTCCCATCTACACCTCATTTGTTCATTTACTCTCTGAGCCAAATATTTAGGGGGAGTCAAAATTAAATTAAGCATGTAGAGCAAGTGTTAAATGGACACCAAAAAGTATTCAGAGAGAAATAAATACACAAGCAATTTGGAAGATCATTAAAGCAGGAGCTTCTGGTGATTACTGACTGGTTGGTCGGTTCCCACTAATGGGCCCTTGTAATTAGCTGGGCAAAGTAAAGGTCAAGTCAGTTGGGCAGCTGGTGATCTAAAACTGACCAGTGTTGATATTAACTGTGTCCTAGGAACAGGTTGGGGTGAGTGTGTGTGTATGTGGAATGCTTAGGCAGAAAGAGGTTTTGTTAGCAGAGAATACTGCCAAGCTGAAAATTATGAATACATAGTTCTGCAAAACAATTCTACCTACCCAAGAAGAAGCATGGCTAACCTCTAAATAAGAAACCTACTGTTGAAACCGCATGTTAACAGAACAGATTTTAAGCTTTGTTAGACTTTTTAAAAGCCAATAAGGAAGTGGAAAGGTATGAACCCTCTTTCCCACATTCCATCATTCAAGAGCATTATCTGATGTAACTTATCACTTAATTGTTTGTCCACAGAGAATGGGCTGCTTTGTATTTAGGGATTCTGCTACAAAAGCAACCTTTACAAAAGCCAGCATGATTGAGGGTAGAGAAGAGTCTTCCTTTGTAACAGAGAAAAACATTTATATTTGGAAGTACTTTATCCTGAATGACTTTTTTTCTAACAACTTTGATAGATAAATTGGTATAATTTCCAGTTTGTCACCAGAAATAGTTTCTCCTGACAAGAGTGTATGACTGCACAGCGCAACCTGACAAGAGCACATGTTTACTGATAAGGGTATTGTGTGTGGAACCAGCCTGATCACAAGGAACCTTGGACAAGAAATCCAAAAGCTCCCAGATTCCTTCAAAAGAATCTGATTTCATTGTGGACTGAAAACTTCACACATTAGTCCTGATTACTAAGTACTCAAATTTGTATGTACCAGCAACATATGTTGGATGCTTCAAGGGAGTAGGGGGGAGAGCATCATGAGGGTAGGCTTTACAGCAAAGGTTACTGTTCAGCTTGCAGGTGAAGAGTGAACACATTCTATGTGGATTGGAACTGATATGCCAGGCAGAGGAAATGACATAAGGAAAACATTAGATTTGGTCAGAGAATGAAGAATCATTTTCTATGACTATTACAGAAAATTTACTGAAGGATAAAAATGTTAGATCAAGATCTGAACATAGAAAGCTTTGAAAACCATGCCCCAGCTCTATTTTGCAGCAAATGAAGGATGTAGGCCACTAGGGTGACCCCCCAAAAAAAAACCTCTTTCATTTCTTTTTGGCTGTGGTGGCATCAGAGGAACTTGAAAAGCAAACCAATTTCTGGATATTCTATTACCATACTATCTCTTATATCCACTTCCTCTTTTCTAATCCCCTGGCCTACCTAGTTCAGGCCCTCATCAACTTTAGCCCCCTAACTCACCTTTACATTCAGCCTCTCTGCTTTATTATGCACCCTATCAATTTTATGCAGAATATTCTTCCAAGCACAACTCTTTTGCTTATGCTGCATTTCTACTCATCACTGAATGGATCCCTACTGATAAAAGGAATATATCTCTACCTATTCCTGAATTTTTCCTAAGTATATTTGCTTACACCATTCCCCCTACCATGTGGAGGATGATCAATGTGATAACCCTACTTCTTACAACAGGGAACCTGGAGGATTTCTAACCTCCCAAACACAAATTCTTCCTCTCCCTATCCAACTCTCACTCATAAAACCTCAATTTAAGGAAAATTCTTTCCAGGAAATCTCCCCTGATATTTCCAGCTATATGTGATAATATCCAATGCATCTCTGGCACTTTCTAGCTTACATAACATCCTATAACTTACATGGCATGCAAATCTGTGAAAGGATGGCAGGAGAGCAAGAATATCATCACCACATTTTTACAGATGAGGAAATGATCAGAGAAGTTTAACGAATTAGTGTTAATCATAGAACTTCTGATTCCAAATTCTCATATTCTAAATTCCTTATACTTTTCTCCATTTTAATTAAGGAATATTAACTAAATATGTTTTATATAATTATCTCAATTAATTATTTTCCCTTTATTCTTTTTTATTTTTTCTAATTGTTCTAATTAGTTACACATGACAGTAGAAAGCACTTTGACACATCATACATAAATGGAGTATAATTTCTCATTCTTCTGGTTGTACATGTTATAGAATCACATTTTTAATACAACACACATAGTATTTATTATACAAATTCAGTGACAATGTACCTAATTCAAAATATTAAACAAATTTGAAATAGACTCTTTCAATTCCATAATGGGAACTTTTTTTTTTTCACTCCATGGGTTACTCAATTATCTCAGTAGTGTAGTTCATACTGTACTACATTGTGACTCATTTAGTTACCTGTCATTCTCCTTTGCCAGGTCCTAAAATATCCCTTATTCTCAGTGCCGAGCTAAGTGTTCTTACATAGTAGGCACCCAGGGAGTATGTGTCAAGGTGTTTACTAAAATAGTGTACTGTGATATCTTTGAAAATGTAGGCTATGTATGTATTCGGTTCTTCCACTTGGGTCAATGATTCATGAAAGAATCAAGAGACAGTATCAAGATTCTAAGAACCTTCTAGTTTTGTCAAATATCTTGGGGAAGTTCAGTATGTGTAAATTCCTATTACGTACACTGTACCTATATGAACAGAGCCTCTGATCATTAGCAAGGTCTTCACTATATTTTACTAGCATTACTACCACTGTTGAGCCTACCTCCAGTACATCCATAACTAATTCTAAACTGGGATTAAAATATTATTATCAAAGATTCAAGTAATCTTTCCAATAATAAAAATAATTCATATAAAGTTTTAATGTACTGCTTAGAACTTACAGAACATCTAACCACTAATTGCATATCATTCCTATTATTACCACTATTACAAAAGCTGTTGGAATACCCACTGTGGCTGTAACTGCTACAAAAGTTCCCCCAAACTGGGCATCTTATGCTCAGGTATATTTGAGGTCTATCAGATACATTATCGTTAATCCTCACAACAATACCACCGGTCTCCACTGTCATTCTCATTTTACTAAAGACTAGAGATTTATTCATGGAACTCTTCCCCATGATCTCCCACATTTTACTGATCATTAGCATTTTCAATGACCATCACAGGTCAAACCAGTACACGTGCCTCCTCTGACTCACACCATTCTCCCATTTTAAGAATGTCATGATAAAACTCTCAAACGATACAGTTATCCACTAGAAAGAACCCAATCTTTCATTCAAATCAAAAGCCCTTACAAATTTGGAGAATGAGAAGTCTAGAGTTTAATATCACTCTCCCTAAAGCCAGGGCATGTCCTTAAGACACCATTCATCACAGATCACTCTTTACCAGGGACTGCTCTCTGCATTCCTGATAAATTGCACTGGAAATTGGAATCAGCAACTAGGCTGGATTACAAAACTGTCTGCTCCAATTTTTCAGTGCGAGCTGCTTCTGCATTACTTATGACTGGTTCCTGTCAAGACTGGGCTAATTATATAGTTTCTCTACTCAGGTTACTCTGCAAGTGTCACCTAGAAACTAAACCAACTCTGGGTTTTTTTCTGAGAGCATCTGCTTATCACTTATAGGTACTTGGAAAATACGATCTTATGATCCATAAAATAGATCTCCTAACGAAAAGCCAGACCTCATTTCAATTGGAGGAAAATGATAAAAATACTCAAACTTCAGACAGAAACACATTTGGCCTAGATTACCATCACTCAAGACCCAAGTGGCAGACACTTTCCTAAAAATATCAGTATGCAGAAAATTTGGAGTCTGAAGTTATCCAAAGTTTTGACTATTTTCTTGCACCTTTCCCACAATGGGCCAGAGTGCTGTCTGACATATGGAAGAAAATCACATAATTTGGAAAGGCTAGAAAGTCATTTAGATAACTGAAAGAGAATAACCAACCACAGAACATTCTACTAATAATATGAATAGTGACCCTTTCCCTTACATTTCAATGTGGAATTCAGTGAAATCTTTGGGTTAAGGAAAAAGAATTCCATGTTAGGCATGAAACATATTCTTCTTTGCCTTCAACACCATTGTCATGCTCGTTTTATCATAATAATTACAGTAGCACCTGATACTCCCTATAGAGAACTGACTACTTTGAGGCCTTGGGTTATTTAGATAATGATGTTTTATTATTGACTACATATGAGGCAGGCATACTGCCCCTCCATTAAATAAGGTGGCCCCATTTCAAGTTCAGTAGGAAATCTTAAAAAAACATATATTTAAGTGAGGCAAGGTAGTGCATGCTCTTAATCCCAGCTACTCAAGAGGGTGAGGAAAGAAAATCGCAAGTTCAAAGCCAGTCACAGCAACTTAGTGAGACTCTGTCTCAATACAAAAAGGTTGGGGATGTGGATCAGGGTACAGAGTCCCCGAGTTCAATCCCCATGCCCCCCACTACAGGTTTCCAAATTTACATTGTGTGGAAGACGAGGCAGATCATTTTTTGTGGGGAGTTCTTACCCTGGTAACCCTGGAAACAAGGTCCTAGGCTGAATTCCTCATCACTACAGGACCCAACACTTCTGACCCTTGAATGACGGGGTGGGAGGAATCCATGGGTAGCCTGTGCAGGCAGTGGGAAGGACCACCGTATCTGGAATCCTCCTCCACATCATTGATTCATCCAGCAATATGCACATTTGGAAGCATGTGGGACCTGAGGTGGGAAGCTGGGGGAACCAGTCACTGCCCATGACTCAGAGGTCTGAAGGCAGCAGAACTTCTTGATATGTGTGGCTAAAATATACTTTGAGCCAAAACAGAAAAAAAAGGAAAGATCACATTCCTATAGAACCTGAAAGAATGAAATAGGCCTTGCTTAGAAAACCAGTAACAAGGCTTGGGGTGTAGAAACTGGAGGTGGCCAGTTCTGTACTAGCAGGGTGGAACTTTGGGCAAAGGAGCCACAGTCCCAACTACTACCAAGGGTTTTCTAAGCAATGCTCTACAAGCACCTTTTTCTCCACACACGTTATATTTATATGCTGTCTTTGGAGGCCATGTGAGTCATCAACTACACATTTAAAATATCCAGAACATAGTATATCAGTAGCCTAACACTGGCAATTTCAGGCACATTTGCTTTAAATCCAACACTGTGCATAATCATTTTTTCAACAGTCTCATTTGTTATTCATTTATTTTGTTTCATGTATCATTTAGCAGCAGAAAGTTGAATGCAAGATTTCTTGAACCTACAAAATACAGGAAAAATAATTTCTAACTCCATTTCTGAGCTTTAACAGGATGTGTAGGATTTACAAAGGAAATTAAATTACTACCTGATTGTGTAATTCCATACCCATTATTGTAAGTGAGCACATTTTGTAGCATTCTCCACAGGGGACAATTTAGAAATTTGAACTAGGTTTTCATTGGCTGGAGAGAAAGACCTGAGTTTGAACCATATATTAACTATGTGGTGACCATAAATTACTCGACCTCCCAAACATCAAATGCCTCATTTAAAAAGTGAGGAAATGTGTAAAATTGCCCAAAGGGGTACTGTGAATGTTAATTAGCATAATATATGTAAAACTCCTAAAGCAGAGTCTGTCATAGAGCAGGAACTCAATATTCCTTCTTTCTCTACACCTTCCTCCTTCACAAAGATTCAACATTATCAAGGCGTTATTCTCTTGTTATTCCAAGCTCTGCATTTATTGAGTACCTACTATAAGTCAAGCAGTATATCACATGCTGGCAATGCAAAGAAAATGTGTCATAATCTCTGCCCTTGTGTGATTTAGACATCATTGTAAATTGTGCACTCCTTAACAAAAATAACCCATAAACAAATTATTGATTCAGAATTCTTTTAGAAGGAAGTCAGTAATTTAGCTGTATACCAATGTGAACTAGAATATCTCTGGATATTTATCATCTACCAATCTTGACCCTATCAAGCACTCTCATTTTAAGAAGTTGTTAAGTTCCTCAAATTTGATGCTTTGTTACTAATCTTTGTTCCTTTGCACAAATACGTCTTCTAAGTCCCCTTTCCAGTTCTACCTGACTATATTTCAAATCTTCCTCAGAAACTTTCTCCAAAACTCCCAGGCAATTTGAAGAACCCTACCTCTCTGTTTTTGTGGCAACCTACATAAATTCTGTCCCAGAAGTCATTGGTGGGTGGGGAAGGCTGTCCATTTTCTTGTTTGTTTGCTCTGTAAAATAGATACCTACTTGAGCAAGGAGTTCTTATTTATCTTGTTATTTCTATGCATAATAAAATACCTGATGAATACTCAATGATCAATAATTATTAAAATTAATAACTGAATGAAATAATGAATTACCTGACTGTGAGCAAGATAGAGAAAGAGAACAGATGTGCTAGAGAAAGAGAACATTCTCCAGCACACAAAGCAGGTTTTGTCAGTTCATTTGTCTAGAACAGCCCCCATGGCTCTCAGTACAAGGCCAGGTCTCTCTAACAAGAACATTTGGTTTTCAAATTACGTACTGCACAGCATGAATCTTTCCTTTCCTGCACCCGCTGGTTAATTATAGTGTCACCTTAGCTCTATCTTTCCCTGAATCTCCTAATCCCTTAGGTATAACGCACTTTATTTTCTTAGAATCTTCTGACCTTTATATGCAAATCCTTCATCCCACCCCCACATAAACACATCCTTCTGTGAAAACCGGAAGTTTCTGCTCAGAGTTCACAGGTAAGAGGGTCTCTAACATTATTTCTAAAATAATTTGAGACTGAAAAATTACTCCCCTTTTTTCATTTATTCCTCATTCACATGCGATTGTTCAAGCCGACCTGCTTCAAACAGTAGCTGTAGGAACACTGGAAGCTGTCACAAGTTCTTGAAGCTGACAGCTCCTACAGGCCAACTGAGAGGTTCCACTGGAGAGTGAATTTGATCGTTTTGGCAGAAATGCCTAGGAAAAGTTTCTCTTCTTCGTGTGCACTTCTAAGATTTCAACTTCTTCCCCAGGTTCTAATATTTAGCAAGTGTTCTGACAATCCCCTTGTCATTCTCTATTTTTTAAGAAGAGATACTGAGTGCCTCCTATTCATTTTCATCCCCAGTGCCTAAAAGAATTTGACAAGGTTGGCAAGGTTTGTCCCCCCACCTTACCCCACACAAACACTTGAGGGAGGATATGATGGAAAACGGGAGAGAGCAGAAGTCCAGGAATGGAAAGGGAGAGAAAATTACAGACAGAGATATCAAAGGGAGAATGAAAAGTGGAAGGAAAGAGAAGGGAGGCAAAAAGAGGAAGGAAAAACAGAATAAATTCCTCACATCATTTTTTAATAAACCTACAAGGGACAAAATTTTAAAATAAAAAGCAAAACACTCCCCAAAATGTGTGTAGTTAACTGTGAGAATGAAGCACCGTCTCTAAAGAGTGGTCACCTCCTAGGACCACTGGGATAACAGAGAAAGAGACGTATTTAAGGTGCGTCAGGTGAGCTTCAACTGCCCTTTGGCTTGGTCCACCTGAGAAGGTTGCCAGGTTCAAGAAGTGAACACTATCTGTCAATGCCTGCCCTTACTGACTCATAAAGAAATCCTGAACACCACTCCATGCACATCCCGTCCAGGCCACACATTACTGGACATGTCATCTATTCAGTCTTAGCAGATCCAGTGGTTTCCTAATAGCCCTGGGGGTAGGAGGAAGAACTTCAAGAGCCAGAGTCTGAGTAAATAACCAAGAAGGGGCAGCAGGGTCTTTTCAAAGCTGTTTGGGAGAGTTTCTCTATCCCCTCCCTCTGTGAGTCCTGAGGTAAGGTTTGTGGTAGGTCTTCTCGCTATGATGACTGCTTCTTTCTTTGATTGTATTTTCAGCTCAGGAGTCTTTTTGTCTTGGAATCTGTTGTGCTTTTAACTACAGGCAGGGCCTTCACTTTCTTCAAAACATTTTAAAACCATAACAATTTAAGTTGTATTTGTTACGTGACAAAAGCAATAACTCTTGATTGTAGGAAGTAGAGAATATTTTAAAAATAAATACAAGATCTTATCTATCAAAGACAGTTTCTGATTGCATATATTATTCTTTTTATATTCATTGACACATACTTATTGTCTTAAGAATAAAACAATATTGCATATGTTTTTTAACCTGTCTTTTTCCCACTGATGATACATTTTGAAGTTTTTCTTTCATTAAATGTTCACCTTGGTATAATTCTGATGTTTAACTTTCCATGTTCCCACAATTCCTAGTTAGTAATGAGGGAGTGCAGAGGACTCTGGAACCTGTACTGCCTGCCTTACTGTCTGCTTTCTTCAGCCCCTGCACTCATTGTTCTTCCTTTTGCTGGTCCAGTGTGACAGTCAGGCAAAAGCACCACCTGATCACAGATTTGTCTGTTTCAGGAAATATGGTGCCACAGTTTGGGTGGTTCTTATATACCCTTCTCACACGAAAATGTGTTTTGTTTCTCCTATGAGTCATCTTTATGGATTATAAAGGGTGGGAAAAGGGGAATTTTAATGGAAAATAATGCTACCAAAATTAATGGCAGGTTGAACATTGCAGAGAATTCACTGAGTTATGTGTGTACCTCCTGGTGTAAAGACTTTTTAAATTTTTATTTCTTTCAGACATAGACTAGTCATTAGTCCATATGAGACAATCAATCCATTGATAAGTGTCTAATACATGAGTAATTAAGAGACTGAATATAAGAGGTCATTAAGGAGACTGACTGAATAAAATTTTCAGGTCCTGTTCTATTATTTTGGGAAGAATGAACAATATGCTGCAGAGAAAAGAATATAGGATTTAGTAAGAAAACCACACTAAGACATACAATAGCAACCCAATTTTACTGACCCTTCTTTGTTGTCTATCACATAGTCACAACAAAAGTGTCCTTACAGATCTGTTACTGTGATCAAATGCAGGGATCATACAATCAGTCAGGAAACCTAGACCTTCAAGATGTCATAGGTCTCCAGATACAATTCATCAATTCCAGGCCATGCTTCATCACCAACTCTCCCCCACCCAACATGTACCCATAAAAAGACCAAAACAAGGGTGAAACAAAATAAACAAGTTCATCAAAAAGGAAATTTTGAAAAGGGTGCCAAGGGAAATGGGGGAAATGGGTAAAATAGCTAGTGCTATTTTAGGCAGACACAGTAGGACAATGATAGACCTGGGAGACAGACAGACATGGGTACATATTTTGGTTCTGCCACTTCTTAGCTGTGTAATTTTGGACAAGGAGCTTAACTACTCTAACACAGTTTTCTCATTAGTAAAATTCTTAGAACAGCTCATACTATCTACGATTGTGAGAATTAAGTAAAAGGAAGGGTAAAGTATAATAATGGGTATCCAACAAATGTTATTTTACGTATTTTCCTCACTACCCCCACCCCGGACCCAACTTGAATCAGGAAGAGGAGTATATCATTCATGCTCAACAAACCTGTGTAAGGCCTTGCCTACTATCAGACTTCAATTCAAAACCACTAAATAGAACTTAACTGTATTGAAATTTTTATGCTGGACTTCAAAACTAGGAACTCAGAGCTCAGTCTCTCAAAAGCTTAGCGCTAGTCAATGAGAACAGCAGAGACTGGGAATCCTGTCAGTTTTGCTTCTTTCCCAAGACAAAACTGTCCTCATCAATCACTCTACAGAGGTAGCTCTAACCTTCCAAAATAATATCTTTATGATACCAGGTTATTTTATCATGTTTGAAGAAAAAAATATTAGAAATGAGAATCTCTATTGAATCCCCTAGTTTTGAAGTCATCTGACCTAGAAAAAGAAGAGTGCTCCCTTTCAGACCAGAGTGAAAATAAACTGGCTAAGAGACACAATGGAACAAGAAAATGTGATCCCATTTTACAAATGAAGATAAAAGGAACATTTACCATAGTAAGATGACAGCCTGCAGTCAGATATGAGCTTAAAGTTTCAACTTCTACTAAGTGAATTATGTCTAGCAGTGAATACAGATCATCTAAACAAATTCCAGGCCATTCTTCTAACACAATAAGCCATTCTGGAAGGTAAATGTTGAAATTATTTAATAACTGAGGCTTCAGGCTTCATAGCATGGGCTGTCCTTAGCCATTTGCATTGCTATTGGAAATATGATAAGGTTTTAAAGTTCCTTCTTGCCCAGAGAAAGCAATACTCCCAAATTTCTACTTCTTTCAGTTTTACTGTAGGTAACTTCCTATCTTTGGGTAATAAGGATCCTTTCTAATTCACAAACAAAAGAAGAGACTAAATACCTTCTTCCTAAGTCAGTAACTATGAAATGATTCTGAGCAATCCCATGGCTTTCCTCTCCGGAATCGTTTCCTCAGCCTCAAATAGTACACTTCACCTGCACTGGAGAGAAGGGTTGGCTACCCAGAAGAATCTGTATACTGTGTTTATGAGGATCCATGTACATTAACAGTGTAGCCATTTAAAGAAAGTCAGAGCTATTTAATAATAATCATTCTGGACTCCCTCCAAGCAATTACTCCCCTGTGTGTAACCTTCCAATAGCTCTTTTTATTTTTAGAATAAACCTCAGAGTCCTCAGCACCTTGTACGAAGCTTGTCTTGATCCAGCTCCTGCCTGTGCGCAAATCTAAAATTCTGTTGATCCAACAACATTGAAATGCTTCCTTCCTTCCTTGGATACTTTTTTCAGCCACACTTAACTACCAGACTACTATGACTCCTTTAGGTCTTTTCTTGCCCTGTTCCCTCTGCATGGGATAGTCTTCCTCTCCTCACCCATCCATATCCCCTGCTATACATTTTGGGGTCTCCTACTCACCTATTAAGAAGTAACTCATCACTTACTCCAGGAAACATTCCTTGACCACCTCCTCTTTCCCTCTCCCTAGACATACAAGGGTCCTATCTTCTGGTCCCCCACACGCCATTGTACCTTTATTATCACATTTTTTTCACCAGCATTATCTCTGTAAAATAAGTTCCTTGAAGGTAGATTCCATATATCATTCTTCATTGTATATTGCTACAGAGCCTTCTATGCATCTGGTGCTCAACACATTTTCCTTAGTGTTGGTGAGTGATGATAATGGATGATTATGGACCAGACTTTTTTAGCAGAAACAAATGACTTCGGGGCCATTACTATGATGCAGGAACTGAGTGAAGCACTCACACTGGCCTCTTCTTAATTGTTGGGGTCCTAGTGAATTTGGACTAAGTGGAATAAAAAGGCCACACTAAAGGGGAAAACAATAAAATAGTGAAAAGTGAGTCACTCCAAGGCAGCTCATTGCCTCACCTCAATAACAGAAGCAGTGTAATGGTGAGGCTGCTGTCACTGACACATGTAGTCATTTTTCTAAAGAAAAACCCAAAATACATCTCCAAAATTCATGGCACAGCTGCCCTGCTTATACTTCAGGCATCTGCAACTTAAGCATTAAAACATATGACAATCATTTTGAACAGTAGACCCACTATTAATTTAATGACTGAATGCTTAATTAAAAAAACATTATTACCAAATACATGTCACTGAAGTAAATACTAGTTGTGGTTTATATAGTAGTTTTTGTTATTTATATTTTCACCTAATAAGAACTGGACATTAAAAGGGGATGCATCTTTAAATACCAATAAAGAAACTGAAATAAATTGAGTAAAAAGAATTACATTAGATTTGAGTTTAGAAATCTCTATTTGAGATCTAGTTTTGTTTCTAACCATTAATACAGCCCAGGACAGGCTACTTCATCTCCCTCATTCTCAATCTTTTCCTCCCAGATGGAATCTGATGTCTTTTTAAGCTCAGAAGTCTCAAGCATTTTGACATTCCAAGCTGGTGGACACAGAAAGTGTTTAAAAATATGCATCAAGTGAATGAATGAAAAGCTTTCTCCTTCCCTGTCTGTTTTGGGGATTTTTCAGACTGAGCCAAACTATGATAATACACTTGAAAGTGTGTCCCACAAGCATGATGAGCTTCAGCACTCTTCTCTCAATTTGCTTAATCAAACCCTTGAATTAAGCGGCGTCAGAGCAGAAAGTGGAACAAAGCTGAAAAATCTCAAAGCCAACAGGGGAACGGAGATGCAATAGAAGGGGATTATGGAGAAAATCCAGAAGCTCATCAGAAAGGCACAATAATTCAACCAACTGGAATAGAGGATGTGAATAGGGGCTTCTGAGAAGAGCAAGCAGGTGATCCTTGGAAGAAAACAAAGCTTTAGTTTTCTTAAGAAGTTCTTCAGAAAAAGACAAAACAATAACAAATTTTCCTCTAGCTCTTTGCAGGCAGAAATTAGACTTGAGATCAGCATACTCAACCTCAAAACCCACAGCCTGGGTAGAGCCCTGTGATGGAGTCCATTGGGTAGTGGTTGGCAGGGGGCCCAGTGCAAGCTTTCTGGCAAGGGCTCCATGCCAGCTTTTCTCAGCTGCACACTTGCCTTCCTTCGGAATCAATACTTATGCTCCTGACTATCCTTGGCTTTTGACCTGAAAACCCATACCCAGTACAGACTTAATTTCTTGCCTAACAAATGCTTAAAGAGGGATATGAAGAACATACAAGTATGTGTGGAAAGCTAAAGGGTTTAGAATTTTGAGCACCTTGCCATAATAAATACCTCGTACATATTTGTTAGTCAAATAGATGATTTGAATTATAAATATCTATGTATAAGATACTTCCTTTTCTTTCTAACTACATGTCTCATTATTTTGTTTAGGACTTAACTGTGGAGATAGGAGCATAGATTGAAAACAAAGCTCCTATTGTGTTCTAGGCACTAGACATAGACTTCACATGCAGCATTTCACTTGGTTTCTTTCAGAACTCTGACATCTTCTACATTTTACAGATGAAGAAACTGAAGTTGAAAGTTGTTCGACCCTCCTCTCTGCTTCTGCCCTGCCACATACTGAAAAGGAGGCAGAGTCAGCGTTTGAAGTGAGATCCATCTGTCTTGAACTTCTGTGCTCCTAGCCACAACATTGTTTTGTTGATATTTTCTTACACACAAAAATGTGTACCATGATATTTAGTAATAAATAATTCCCTCTTTAATTAAAGAGAAAATGAGAAACAGTGAAAAAAGCCCATGACAAAATGAAGAAATGTGTACTTTGCTGTGGTTTGAGAAAACCTAAGAGATGCTGTTTCGGCTAGAGGCATGGGTAGAACTCATGGCATTTGTTGAATGACTAAGTAGGTTGTGAATGTAAAATTCCCTTCCCACCTTTGCTAATCTGGCACATCAGGGTTTTTTTTATTTTTATTTTTTTTCTTATAGACTTACGGGTGAAACAATTATATATTCACAGAAGTATGTACGTATGTATGTGTGAGAGAGACACAGAGAGAGGAAAATCAGAATCAAATATACCTTTTGAGCCTTCAGAAATGGTAACAACAGGTATGATCAGCAAACTGTATTCCGAATCATATCCTAGGCTCATGTGCACACACACACACACACACACACATACACACATGCACTCACACCTGCCCTTATGCCCAAACATCTAGAAATCTACTTTCTCTTTGAGGCTGATATCAATATCAACTATGCTCATATTATTCAGGTATAGAATTCATAAAACCTCTGGAAATTCCTATAAAAATGTATAGTACTTCATTTTGCCTAGAAATATCCATAGTCACCCTCAAATTCTATGCCTAGGATTTACATTACTTGTCCAAGGTTAAGAAAAGCTGAGTGACAGTATGACCATGACTCTGGAGCTGAGAAGATGAGAGCTTGAATTCTGATTCTCTGTCTACAGTCTGTGTCTCATTGGTTCAGTTATTTAGTTCCTGGGAATTCAGTATTTCTATCTCTTTGAATTTTAGAATTATATCTGCTTTGTAGGATTTTTCTGATGTTTAAAGATAATATTTGTAAAATTCTTACTGTCATTCTGGGAACAAAACAGACCTACAAAAAAAGACAGTTTTTTTTTTTTTTTTTTTTTTTTTTTTTTTTATTATTATTCCAGGCAGAAAAAGTATAATTTTTCTGTTCTGGAATGTCTTTTCTGAACTTTCACAATTGACACACTTCTACTCATTATGTAAGTCTTAATTCAAATGTCACATTATTTATTAAGAACCTAATAATGCTGTTTGCTATAGCAAGATAGGGAGAAAAAAATTAAAAATCAGTTTCTGATCTCAAGAATGCCCACTTTGATAGATTAACAGATCATTATATGAAGTATGAGAAGTGCTCAAGAGTATAGAGATCCACTGGCTTCCAAGGCTAGATGACAGAAGGGCAGCAAGGGGGTCAGAGAAGGCAAAGGGGGTTACAAGAAATTTCCCTTACACAGGTACAAAGTTAAGAGAAGCTTCCAATACAACCAGGCAAAGTGATAACTCTTTCCTATGAAACCACCATGTGGTTTATCTCTCTAGCATAGCACAGTTCTTGTTGAACTGAATGACTGTTTAATTACTTGATTCTGTTGCTAGACAGTGAGCAACTTAAGTATAGGGGCCATGACTTTGACTAAGATGAATTTTCAGTATGCCCTAACATAGAGAAGAGGTTGATTAATGCCTTTAAGAACTGAACTGAATACACATGAACCTCTGAAAGGACAGGTAATTGAAAAGCATGCCAAATGAAAACCCCCAAACTGCAGGGCCAGAAGTAAATTCAGCTGCTTGGGATCTAAAGGAGCCAAGAGGCAGAAAAAGATGATTTTATCAGTTTTTGTTAAGGGAAGTTTGGATTCAGAGCAAAGGAACACCAGAGAAAAAAGGTCCAGACATTACCTCCAGACACCTCACCTCTTTTTGTGGTCTATAATTTTATTCTGGTTTAGGTCTAAGGTTCATGGCCCAAGACAAATCTTAGTGTAGACTTTTGGTTTACATTGCAGTTTCTTCATAACTGTACACTCTTGGCACAAGAGGTACAAATTCCACTCTTGGAGGATTTCTTAACAAAATTTCAAATTTATGTGAGGTTTATTTACAAAACCATAAAACTCCAAAACATGTCAATATGTAGCGTCTCGTAATGACTCAGTGACTTTCTTAACAATGTTTCATTTGGTCTGTTTTCTCTACCTTATGTTTGCCTTGGAGACCTGGAATAGAAATTTCTTTGCCTGGTTGATTTCATCTTTGATTTAGCAGATTTCTCCACCACTTTCATTTTGATTCAATATTAGAGGTGCTTGTTCAATCTATTGTCTTGAAATTTTGCCAGATTACAAATAAGTAATCTCAAGAGTAATAAAAATGGACAGAATATAATGAAGAATATCTATAGTAACCCTTGCTTAACTTCCTACGTGATCCAAATATGTTCTTGGCCCAAAAAAGAAAGTGAAAGGAATTATAAATAGATAATTTTACTTTCACTAAAATTCAATAGTTAATAGTACCCACAACAGAATGGGAAAGAGAAATGATGCAGCAATTAGTGTTTGGGCATTACCCCATGATATTTCTGCCCCAATGGCAACCTGACAAGATAGGTATCATCTCCATTTGTGCAAGGAAAGAGGCTCAAACTCAAATAAGTTAAGGTGAGCAATCAGTTAAGATGAAAAGCAATAAAACAATGGATCTAGCATATGAACCCCTTTGACTATCTGGGTTTAATGTCCACACATGATCAATAAGATTTAGCTAAAATTAAATCATAGTACCACAGTGAGATAAAGGAAATCAAATATTCCAGAGACTCTATGACTTACAACATAGGACTTCTTTCATTATCATCAGAATTTAGTTTCATATTTGAATATTTATGCACATGTGGGGGTGTCTGACAACTTGATGTTTCTGATCCATATATCACTGACATGCATTAATGTAATCTCAGTCACACTTGTTGCCTTTAACAGCTTGGTTGGATATTATCACCAGCATATTTATATTGAAATATTAAAGATAACTCAAAAACCTCCATTACTACTACAGGGATACCAAAACTGAGGACTGGATAAAATCTGAACACATTTGTGATCTCAGATCATGCTTGCATGAATATAATCAGCTACAGGTCTTGGACTCTCTTTGACTTTTAAAGTCAGTTATTCTATCAAGCATGTTATGCATTCCTTCTTACTGAATTTCCTTCTTTGATAAACCAATATTGTGTTAACAAGATCCCAAACTCTAACAATGGAAAAAGTTGCTCATTATTGATATTTCAGTCTGTTTTAATCCAAGAAAGAGTAGCATTTTTAAATTGTCCAACTAGCCATATTTTCTGTTTCATTGACTTCTTTTGTACTGAATGTATTTTTTTCACGTTTTGAAATGACAACACAATTATACTACATTACATATATCTGACTTTTGCTAAAAAGTGACCTTCTGATTATATTTCTTTTGTAAAACAAAGGAATCATTAAAGCTTCTATAAATAAAGCAGAAACAAATAACAGCTGTTGTTAACTTATAACATGGACACATTTAATACTTATTATGAAGGTTTGTTTAACCTCAAGGGTTGTAAATTGTGGAGGAACAGTTGACCATTTACTTCCAGGGCACTGGTAAGGTCACAGGACTGATTACTGAGACTAAAACACAAAGCTCCTGGACTTGTAGGCTAAGGTCTGTGTACTGCCCACTGCTGCTTCTAAATTCCTGATTTTAAATTGGCTCTTTCCAAATTAGCAAAGAGAATCACACATGGGTCTTTTGTTACTAGATGAAGATGTCATAAGCTCCCTTCCTTATGGAAGCACTGAATCCCTTCCTGGATTCCATGGGCCTCCCACCCCAGAGAGCACAGCATGACTTCTGTTTGTGACCTTCCTCTCACTCCACCACTGTCATTTTATTTACAGATAAATCTATGAGCTTTTTCAATTCTACAGTTTTCACTTTTCTGATCTCTTTTACCTATGAAGAAAGAAGAGGGGGCAACCAAAATAAAAAGTGGTGGAGCTTAGCAGGGTCTTAGACTCATAGTGTTTTGTCTCCTTTCCTTAAAACCATAATAGTGCAGTGGTTAAGAGGACAGACCTTGGCCCAGTGCAGAGGTGCACACCTACAATCCCAGTGGCTAGGGAGGCTGATGGAGGAGGATCACAAGTTCCAAGCCAGCCTCAGCAACTTAGTGAGACCTGAGCAACTCAGCAAGACCCTGTCTCTAAATAAAATATAAAAAGGGTTAGGGATGTGGCTCAGTGGTTAAGTGCTCCTGGTTTCAATCCCTGGTACCAAAAAAAAAAAAAAAAAAAAAAAAAAAAAAAGGACAGATGTTCAGTCAGTCTGGGCTCCCCAATTTTGAATTCCAGTCTCTGCCACAGAGTTGTACATTCTTTGTGCCTGAGCTTCATCGTATGTAAAATGAAGATTAATGATGTTTGTAAAAGGGTGAGGATGAAAAAAAGTTAATGGACATAAAATGTTTATAGCACTCTTTAAACCATAGTATGCACTCAATAAATATTAGTTATTATTAGCTACTATTGACTCTTTTGAGATGTCCTTCTCAGTTGTCCTTCACTTCGATCTCTGGAGATGTGCTTCTCAAGATTCCTCATCTTCCTGAATCCATCCTTAAACCAGTTCAAAGCCTAATGATGAAATAAAACTGTATGTTTTTATAAAGTCAGTAATTCTGTGATGCTCCAGACTTGGTTAGGCTGAACACTAGCCTAACCCTGACCTATCTCCCAGTAGTTGGTTCTTTAGTGAGGCAGTATCATTTTTAAATGACTCTGAAGTCAGGCTGCCTATTTGGAAGCTGGCTCCATTCTACATCTTCCAAGTTGGATGACCTTGGGTTACCTTAGGCAGGGGTTTAACCTTGCTGTGCATAATAATAATATAAAAATCAGATTTGTTCGATCTTTGTAAAATGTTTAAACATTGCCTAAACATAATAAATCCTACATGAGCATGTCAAATAAAGACCAATTCCTACTAGAGGAGGTAATTTCAATTTTTGTTAAAGAATGAAATTGCCTCTGTGTGTGTGTGTGTGTGTGTGTGTGTGTGTGTGTATCTTGACCTATTTAAACTTACTCCTAAATTGCTACTAAACTTCCGTTAGTTACTTCAAATTTATAGTAGCCATATTCATCCAAGGAATGTCACAAAGCCCTGAAAAATAAATCCTATAGTAAATTAAACCCAACTTTTACAACCTTGTATATACAAAACTTTTCCCAAGTTTCTTGGAATGAAATCTATGTGGGATAAAAACCAAAGCAAAATCAATATGCTTCAACATAATGAGAATGTTTGAAGTAATAGAAAGAGATGTAATGATTCATAGATTTAAAAATATTCTTACTGAGTACCTACTGTGTACACAGTGGAAAATGACAGTGCCTATCTTTCTGGTGCTTACAATCAAGTAGGCAAAGAAATAGAAACAAACAAAAAAATCATAGTGATGATAGAGTACATCAATAAATGAAGCAGGATAAAGGTCAGGGGCCTGCCCACTGTCCCACATGCAAACCAGGCCTGGACTTCACTGGTTTCCTACTCTACACGGACAGTTTTACCTCCTGGGTGTAATGAGGGAGTGGGAGAGACTATAGTGTTTTTCTTTTTCAAACATAAGGTTAAAGAGTCCATGTGTGCAAGTTTGTAATTGCCCTGAGAAATGATACAAAGAAAAGACAATGTCTTTTATTGTGCTATGGAGGAAGTTCAGAGAGCACCTGCAGATTGATTTAGCTATTTTAAAAGAATCAAGAGAAATGACCTGCATGAAAAGGAGTACTTAAAATAATTCTACAGTATTCTTTTTTTTTCCCTCTCCAGGAAGACAGTGTAAGCTAGCAGTTGAAGAGAGTGAAATATCTTGCATTCTAAACTTAATTTCACTCTATTCAAGCATTGGACAGTTAAATTGATTTCTTTTTC
Organism: Sciurus vulgaris; assembly: GCF_902686455.1. Classification (NCBI taxonomy): domain Eukaryota; kingdom Metazoa; phylum Chordata; class Mammalia; order Rodentia; family Sciuridae; genus Sciurus; species Sciurus vulgaris. The sequence goes on from NC_136472.1 coordinate 81,881,105, forward strand.
ATCAATGCATAGACATCTATTAGTACATTCTAAAGTAGATTTTCTGTTCATCTCTGGGTTTGTAGTAGGCACTTCTAAGACTGCACTTGTTACTTGAGGGTCAGGATGGGAGGTGATTGGACCACCAAAGCAGTCTTCCCCGGCAGGTCTGCACAGAAATTGGGCCCTGTTAGTGAATTTGCTGAGGATATAACTTTCTAAAGGAAACTTCTGTGGACCAAAAACAACCAATGCAGCTTCTGCAACTTCTCCCTTATAAACAGAGCAGTTACAATAATTATACAAGAGGCTTCAGAGAAAAGGGGTAGGCTCTGATGTGCCAGTTCTTCCTTCCCTAGGCGCTACCTTAAATTTCCTTTAATACTAAGTGATGGAGGATATTTTCCTTGAAGAAAATCATAATACAGGTTAGTGAATCACACTATGCACTGGAAAATGATCCATGTAGTTATTATTTTCTCAAAACTGGAAGGAATTTTTCTCTGAATATGAGAGAATCTTCTCTTATAAAGCAGGGATCTTAACAATGACTTGAGAATCAGTTTAGACCACCAGTCGCTGGTGTTTTTATTGTTTTAGAAGAAGACTTCACTTCAGAGGAATAGAGTTATGGGGCTCTCAATTTTTCCTCTACCACTTGGTACAATAGTAAAAAAAAATAAACTGTTTCTAGAGTAAATGGTCATAGAAGTATGCTTCTTATAAGACAATGTCTACTGTTCATTTTTTTTTTTTTTTTTCTTCAGTGCTGGTGATTGAACCCAGGGCCTTGTGCTTGCGAGGCAAGCACTCTACCAACTGAGCTATATCCCCAGCTCACTACTGTTCTTTTGATAAACAATAATAATAACCATAACACAACCAGATTTTAAAGCCCTACAGTACATTGAGGTATTGTGCCTGGTAGTTTATATATGTTACTTTAATCCTCAAAACCACCCACTCAAGTGTTACTTTATCATTCACGCATGTGTGTGTGTGAATGAAGGGGCTCAAAGAGTCAGTATCTCACCCAGAAATACATAGCTGGTAAGTAGTAGATTAAAATTTGGGCCTAAATCTACCTGCTTCTCAAGTTTAAGTTTTTGCTTGTTTGCTAACTGGCCTACTGTAAGTATTGATGCAGTAATACTAAGACTCAGGAAACAATTCATGAGTTTTCCTAGGGACCAAGTGGGTCCTCAGAAGCTCCCTCTGCATATTGTAAACTACCCCACTGCTTTGCCTGGACTGACAACCTGAATCAGAAGAATGAGAGGCTCATACCTGTGTGAGCAATTTCCTGAGTGAAAGAGGGTCCTTCACTGTTTCTGGCACTGAGAATTTACCTTGACTTCCCTGCCTGACTAGTTCCTTTCTAAAGGGTATCTTGAAAATGCACAGTGAAAAGCACTATAAACACATCCAAGATGTCTTTTTGAAATGCAGTAATGTTTCAATTAACCATGAAGGGACTATGGGAAGAGCAGAAAGAGAACAGTTCCTATAGGTATAAAACAACTAGGGTAATATGGGTATCTAGGAAGAGTGTGGGAATAGCAGATTTGGATCACCAAGCCAAAGGTCACCCTTTTTCAAGACACATGACCTCTCTTGAATTTGGAACTTTCACGACTAAGAAAACACACAGCTTTCATTTATAGGAGAATCATACTGCAGCACATTCTGATTATCTGCACCCCTGCAGAGTTGCATTAAGAAAGTTAATATCCTAGCATGGAAAGTTTACTCAGGAGATTCAAAACCATGACCTTACCCTCCAGGCACTTCTACTTTCTAAATTGGATAAAGCAGCAGCAGTCGAGAGTAAGAGAGGGAATCTGTTTTGAAGGCAGATGGGCTTTATTCACATCCTTTTTCTTCTAGCTACCAGCCCTGCATTCCCAGCAAACTTCTGAATTTCTCTGAACCCTGAATTATTATCAATAAAATGGGGTTATAACGCCTACCTTTTCTAGGGGTTAAATGAAACATGTCAAATGAAAATCAACACACCTGGTACAGAATGAGGCTTAAATGAAGGCTAGTCATTTTTGCCCAACGCCTCAAAAGCAGATTGTATCTCCCTTCTTTGACAATGTGAGAAGGGTCCCTGTAAAGTGACTATCCAAAGCATTAAGTGGGAAGGGCCATGGGTGAACATCTTCCATGCTCTATTTTACTAATTGCTTGTGCTGGGGGTGGGGGCGAATCTCCAGTGGGGCATGGCTACCACTGGAATGGACTTGGAAATCTTATTCAGGTCAACTCAGAGAAAAGTACAACCCAACAATTTGCTCTACTTCTTTCATGTAGACAACGGTGTGAGACATATTCATCAAAACTTCTGAGAAGAGTGTCAGCTTGAAAATATCTAAAGCTTCGTTTTTAGGATTTTTTTTTAATTTGTTTTTTAATTTGTTTTCTAAAGAAAACAAAGCTGTGGTTCCTTGAAAGTCCTCCAGGGAGGGGCTGTTGCTAAGACACTGGCGTGCAGTGGTTGGCAAGGAGCTATGTGGCTTCAGGTAATCTATGTACAAAGCCCACATGGCAAAATAACCCCTGCCCCCTAAAAATCAGGCTCTTTCAATGTGAATGACTATATAGATTACTGCCACTAAAGGGTTTGACCACCTCCAAAGCTGTCAATGAAAATGAACTCCTCAAAAGTATCTCAATCAGGCACAAAGAAAGGATGCTAATTGTTGCTAGAAGCTGTCAATTAAGAAAGTGTCTGTGGGTAAGCAGAAGAAAGCTGTTTCTGGATAACTTTTTGAACCTTAATTCTTTGGTGTTTATTTGATATCTTTGTCAGGGCCAGGCAGGGGGCCAGAATAACTTCAGCAGATTTCTCATCACCCAGAAGACAGGCACAGCATGAATCACTTGGATGCTTCAAGTTTCAGAGAAACAACCAGAATTCACTGCTTCATAATATATAAATCCCTGTTCTGGAAACTAATGGCCTTCAAGGTCAATTTGGATTAAAACTAGGAAGGGGTAGGGGAGAGAGGGAGGGGGAAAAGAAGAACAACAAAAATCTCAGAGCATAGGATTTTAAATGCACACACAAAAAATAAGGAAACAAAGAAATACAAAAATGAAGCTTTTAGTCAATTCCTGCTGAGTAATATCTACTGAGGGCTTGATTTGATTAAAATCACCACACATTTTCCTCATGCATTATAAGCACAGTGTTAGGTTCTGAGATGCAAAACGTCAAATGGCATACATCTAACAAGAAGATTCCTTTCGTTACACACCACCAGTACAACTCAGGCACATTCTGTCATTCAAGTGTACATCTTTGCACGTGATCTCTGTGTGTGTAGGTATTGAGAGAAAGACAGATAAAACTTATTTTTAAAATATTTTTCATATGTTGATAGACTTTTATTTTATTCATTTATTTATATGTGGTGCTGAGACTTGAACCCAGTGCCTCACACATGCTAGGCAAGTGCTCTACCACTGAGCCACAACCCCACAGCCCCAAGACACATAAAATTATAACAGACATAATACAAATTTATAAATGTGACAGACATTTATAACAATTATATGTAAGCTGAATCTATTATATAAGACATATATATTAACTGATGTAGTACTAATGGCATAAAAAGAGCTACAAAAGCACAAAGAAAAGAAGGGATTGAATGTACCTGAGTGAAAGGTAGAAAGGCTTCACATAGGAGGTATATTTTAATTGTACCTAGAGAAGTAAGAACAATTTATCCATTGAAAAACTAGTGGAAAAGAATGTTTTCTCAGAAAAATTCTTAGCACATATACAAAAATAAGTGCTGGCAATAAAGTCCTCTCTAGATCTAAGATTACAATTATTGCCAAATTAGCATTTCTTATGTAACAGGTGATAATGCATATTTGTCTGCAATTGAGTCAATGAAATAAATCACAAGATAAGCAACAAGTAGATCCTAGGCACCTCAGACTACAATTATTCTTATCTAGATATGTGCAATAGATTAGTGGGATAGAAATATTTTAAAAATACCAAACTTAATCTTACAGTCAAAATGTTTTCCTGTGTAAATAGAAATTCCAAGACAAATTTCATTCATCTAGTCACCCTTTTCTGTATTCTTTCATTTCAAAGGTCTTTATTAAACACCTGCAGGTTGTTGAGCAGTCATCAGGTCTTTATGTACTCAGCAAATGTTCTTAGATAACTTGCAGATCAGAGATCACAGCTAGTCTGTAACATGGACTAATAAAAGCAATTAGTATGACAACATCTCTTGTAGAGATGAGAACAATACCAAAGGACCCCACATGACTTGCTAGCATTTTATTATCCAAATCGAATATGAATAGACAGTGAAATCTTTTTCCATGCAGTAATTACTACCTTTCCAGTTGCATGCATGTTAATTAATGTTAATAATGTATACTATTTATTGGGACTCTACAATGTAATTGTTACAGTACTTAATGCTTGACATACATTATTTTATTCATCCTCACAATTATTCCATAAACTAGAAATTGGTAGCTTCTTTTACATAGAAAGCAAATGATACCCAGAAAGCCAAGGTAATTTACTTAAGGTAACACATCAACTAGATTGTAAAAGAGATCTTACTGCAGCCAAAACCTCTGCTCCTTTGCCTATGTCATCCTATTTGGCCCTTTCATTTATCAACCCTTAGAGCAAGTGGCATGTTAGGACTCAAAGGAACCTTTGGGGTAGTTCTTCACCCTGTTCATTCACTGAGGAAGAAACTTGCTACTTTGGATACCAGAGCCCATTTGTTAGTAGTACAAAGGACACATGTATTCTAGGATGTTTGTGTGAATAGATTCAGAATAAATGCCAGTGCTTCCCAGACTAGCACAGAGGCCCCAGTAGATGAAATCTGGATGAAGAACTAAAGTCTAAAGGTCAGGCTCTAGCTTCTGGACTAGAGTTTTATTTTGTTTCACTTTTTTCTATTGTCTCACACTGCCTCAATACTGAGCAATTACAATTTCCTAGGAATTATTGTTTTTTTTCTAAAGCAACCAAAGTTAGTAAATTTTAAATTTTTACAAAAAGACACAGAACTTTCTTCGATTTCTCTTCCAGTGATTCAGGCATGGAGACCTAAAACACTCACCCTACATAAGTTGTACATTTGGGCCATTTTACTTTGCAGGAGTGTTCTTTGTGTTCTTCCTGCATCTTGAGTACTGACTGCATGTACTCCAAAGTTCCATTGAACTTTGAGCTCTTCAGTGTGACCATTAAGGATTCTCTGATGAAAGGAACATTCTGTTAATACCCTGATAAAAGTTTCTTCAGAGGATGCCATGATGTACAAATATTCCACTTTCAAAAATAAGGCTTTAATAGACTATCAAAATGAATTGTGATGCTCAATAGAAAATACTAATTTTTGATAAATGGGCCAATTCAACTCCTATAGAATAAAACCCTATGAGGTATATATTAGGAATGAAAACGAAGTATAATAAATAGGGTGGTGAGAATTTCTTGTATTAAATAAAATGTTTGAATTCAGTGTGCTGATGAATTTGGTGCTAATGTACAAAGCCATTCACAGTGGTTGTGATTGGTTGAGTTACTCAGTGTTTTCTATTGTATTTTTAAATAGGGAAATTGAAGTGTTGCATTTTCAAGGGGGAAGCACTTATTTGATGGGTGGGTTGCCTACTGCAACTGGCCTGCAGCCTAACAGTGAGACCAGTAAAATTTGTCTTTGACCCTTTTGATGTTGGGACTGCTTTGAAATAGCCTGAAGCCTGGCCCTGAGGGCAGGTTCCAGGCCTGCAACCCTGCTTCTGAGGTTTCCAGAGAAAACTAGGGAGCCATACCAATCCTATCCTTGCATAAAACTATCTCCAAAACTCATACCATCTCATAAAGCTTCTTTAGAAATCTCAAGAAATGACTCTAGGAAGCTCCCTTTTCTCATTTGCCTTCAGAGACTGTGCCAACTTTACCTGTGAGGATGTCACCTATGCCCTCCTAATTACCAAGGGAAAAAGAATCTTCTTTCTCCTTTGTTGTAGGCACTGGTGATAAGTGAGTTCTTGCCTGAGACTGGTATTTTAATTAATGAATGGAGACAATCATTGAGACATTGGACATCTAGTTATTTAATTGAGACCACTATTCAGAGCAAAAAGTTCAAATGTGCTTGGGCCAACTGGAGTGTTCCAACTGAGGCAAAGGATGGTAGAAGAGCAGGGCAAACCTTACTTATTTGGTAATTTTGATGAAGTGACTGAGAAACGTTAAGAAATGTTTCAATATCCTGGAACTAGTAAGTAGCAGATCTTGACTTTGAAGCCAGAATACCAAGCTCTTGCCTGAGTAATTTCTCACTGCGATGCTATTCATACTGTGTTGTATTTTTATTTTCTTCAATAAGTACTGCAGATGTTCTCCTGATGAATTCATATTGACCTCAGTATCATATTGTGTGAATAGACCATAGTGTACCTTATTAGTCACATACTGATGGGCACATCGGTTGTTTTTAGTTTTGGCTGTAAAAGGAAAAAAAAAATGTTATCATAAAACCTTTAACTAGATTCAGTATTTTCTACTTGTTGAGGTATGGTTTCATGATAAATTCATAAAAATGGAATTGCCAAGGAAAGGGTTTGTGCTTTTAGAAAAGGGATAGATATTATCAAAGTGCCCTCCAAAGATCTTACATTTGCATGAAAGGAAACGTTCTCTTACTTGACCTTTCTGAGCTATAATACTTTGTTGACCTACTCCTTCTCAATTCCTTCATTTATAATAGTTACCTTCCAGTTGATTCTCTTTTTGTTGCTTCTCAGTCTTCTTTAAGGCTTTCTTTTCATCCAATTTCCTCTTAAATTTGGGTATCCCTCCCAGCCTTAGTCCTTTTCTCTTTATTTACAGGTTGTTTCCAAACCAAATTTATTAGAGTAAAAAATTTACTCTGATAATATCCATTTTTCAACAATAACGTCTACATACTAATATTTAAATCAATAAACCTAGCCCAGACTTATCTTTTGGGGCTTTAGATCTTTTTATCCCATAGCTTTCTAAAAAAACTTTCCTTAGGAAATAGGAAAGATTAATAAGTTCATAGTTAGTTCCCTTACACCATCCAACAGAAAGTCTGATTCAAAAGTCAAAAGCTAATTCATACTTTAAATCTTTTTGCCTGTGAAAATGAATGGCATGATGATCCAACCAATCTCCCAAGACAGAAGTCTATGCAAAATTCTAGATTCCATCCCTTAGCTCATGCATCCATCTAATCAATTAAAAATTATTGCTAAATCCATCTCTTAAATAACTTTCATGGATCTCTTATTCATCTAAATAACCTCCTTATTGGACCATTATAAAAATCAAGTCAAAGAAACAAACAAACGCACATACATGACCACAAAGTCCAATTCAGATTTGCATTAATCCTATGACAAACTTCAGAAAGAAGTGATACGCCACATATTTACTCTTCCAGGAACATAGGACATTTATTTATTTATTCATTCTTATGTTTCTTGCTGAAGTTTAATAACTTACTTCATTTGTCTGGCCATAATTGTTTTCTAAGCTAACCCATCTTTTTTCTGTCTTCTAAAATTCTACTGCTATAAATTTATCCAGTATCTGCTCATATATTTACAGGGATATTCTTCATTTCCCACCTTCTAACTACTATAATCCTGACTACTACATTACACCTGGTATGAGTGCCTAAGTATTGGTACTTATGACTCCTTGGGATCTTAAAATATTTGAAAAAAGTTCAAGGCTAACATGGCTCTTGGTTTTCAGCTTTCAATGGTGTCTGCCAGTATTATGAGTCGAGGTTATAGATGTCTCTAGTCTAGCTCCCAGGTTATAGTTTCCCATAGTGTATACAAATTCCTCCCCCACTAAAACGTTCCCCAATGCTTATCAGTTACAGTTGCTATCATATCAATATAAGAACTCGTGCCATCGTCTCTTAGTTCTAATCCAGTTGGTCCATCTAGTTCCAGATTCCAACCACCTGTGGCCCTCTCAAGTAAAAGATCTACTAGGAGACAGAAGAGGAGCAACCTCATCTCAGCATGACTTTAGAGGCTAATGACACATCTCTTTTCTAATGACATATAGAACCCTGAAAGGTTTTTCCTGATCTGAACTATACTGAAGATCTTGGCATCAAGGGAATCCCTTGAGTCCTTCCCCATTAACTGCCTAGATTCAGACATACACAAACTCCATATAAGAGGAAAAGGTAAAGGTTTTCAAGGACAAAATAAGTACGGTTTAAATACAGTTTAACTTTTGTCATTCTTTTTTAATAGATATGGCCAAAATCCAAAAACAAAAATAGTCACTTTCAACTACTTGCTAAATACAATGTATCAGACTCAACTCTATCAGTAGGATCTTATGTAAATCTTTTAAATACCCTATAAGATATCTATTGTCATCAGCTCCATGTTACAGAGGAGAAAATTAACGCAAAAGATTAAGCAACCGACCAATGCCACAGAGTTATCAATTGAAAGAATCTAGATACAAATGCAGGCAGTCTAAATGAAGAGCCAGTGTGCTTCACTATACAGTACTGGGTAAATTTGGGCTACACTGTAGTACAACTTTGGATTTCACTAATCACAGCCAATACGATCTAGGCCTGAGACACATAGGAAAAAAATCCAGAGCAGTTCCAAGGATCTTTAAACTAGGCCTACCTTATATCAAATAGAAATAAGCTTCTTCTAACTTCTAACTAGTGCCCACTTGAAATTTCTGTAATCAACACCCAAGGCCGAAGTCTAACATAGTTATTCAAAACCCATAAGTAATCAGTCTCCATAGTCCTGCCTCAATCAATGATTGCCCTATTACCAAACACAAGGAATCAAGCTTTACTCTTGATTTACTCTTGATCAAAATGATCTCAATTAAACATCAATTAAAAATCTTCATTCCTTAAGTAAACATCCTCATTTCCTTATACTATTTCTTAGAGGACCAACTTGGCTGCCCTCATTTGGGCCAGCTCCTGTTTGCAAATACTCCTCTTGCATTACAATGTCAGCAGCAAACACATCATGAATTCAGGAGAGACTACTCTGCCCCCTTAGTGAGAATTATAGTAGGATATTTTCCATTCTTTCTAACTCATTAGATATTACTACATGGTTCCATTAGGGTCTAGGAAAATATCTCTTGCTCCTCTGTCCAGACATGCTCTTGGCTTTTGGATGCAATAATAAGACAGGACACAGTGAAGAGAAGGATGGGAGAATTAGTGGCTCATTGTCTCTTAAATCACTTCCTGGATAAAGCATTTTTGTACTTAAATCATTCTATAGGATACTGAGAAATTCCTATAGGCAAGATCTCCAGCTCCTCGTGCACACTCATTGATAGTTATAACTCAGCTCCTTCATTTGTAGAGAGATATGTGTACAATACTGAACATTGCTTGCCTTATCACTTCAGTGACACAATATGCAGCTTCCATAAGTGACAAAATGAACATGGTGACTCTTCTGAAGATCCAAATTTTCCCCACTACTGCATTCACCAGTAATTCAGACATGGAACTTGGTTTAACCAATAGACCCCTTGAAGTGAAGTTTCCTGCGACCCTCACCTCATCTCCCCTCACACTAAAAGTCAAAGACTACCATATCCGTCTAACTTCTCAGTTATTATGAACTCTGTGAGGTTAGCAACTGTGGAATACTTATCTTTGTATTTCTGACAGTAGCTAAAGTGTGACTGGATATTCACAGACGCAATTTTCTTGAAAAAGTTGGAAGAACCTACTATGGATCACTTTCCCAAGGGGTCCATTTTCATTTGCCAGTTGTACACACTTTGCCAAGTCACTTAACCTCTCTGACCCCTAATTCTTCATCTGTAATTGATAATAAAATAATATCTGCCTCACAAGATCATTAAGAGGATCTAATGAAATAATGAATGTAACAGAATATATCTAGTCTACAGTCACCATTTCCAAAGTCCTTATTCATATCTCTGAAAAAGGGCTGGCCATTTTGTATTGTAATATTTACTTACTTTTCAGTCGGCTGGTGAGTTCAAGGTCAGAGTACAGATCTTATGATCACATTTAGCACAGAAGAACTGTTTGCTGGATCAAAATCTCGTTGCCTCAACCCCTGGCTTCATCACATGTGTTCCCTTACATTAGGAGTGTCTCCTCCCATGAGGTCCAGAGGGGCAGTTTGTTGACTCTCTTGGCCTCGCAGGTAGCAGTGGCTTTTCGATCTACAAGCACGCTCCACTCCACTTTCTGTCTTCAGTAGACCACCTGCCTCCTTTCTGGTTGCAATTTCAAAATAGCCCAAAGTTTCTCCTGTCCTGATTCCTTATGGAAGCAGCATTGTTTTGGAAGAAATATAGCTAAAGTTTCAGAGCATTTCTGAATCTCTGTTCCGATTTGAAGTTCCATTTGTGATACACAGATAAAGAATGCATATTTTTCTTCCCCATTCCCAACTAAAATGCTGGCCAGCAGTCTATTTGTGATATAAGAAAGATTCCAATCCTTTTTATACATTGTATCCATTATCAACAGGTTTGCAGAGTAACTTTACCTATTGTCCTTCACAATCCTTCTCCATTCATTCAATATCTTGCAAAAGTGGAAACAAGCAGGACATTGACCTATGATCCAGAATTGATCATTTCCTACAAAGAGTGGCAAATGTCTCAGGAGAAGGCAGACACATTTTCATTTCATATATTTTATAAAAGTTAAACATCCTGAATTCTCTGTGGGGACAAGACCGTTAATCCAACAGTGTAAATAATCCTCAACCTCCTTGGGCACAAGAGTTGAAATGCTCTATTTTGAGTGTTTTACTAGAGAACAGAGTAGAAAACAAAGTTCATGGGGCACATACTGCTTCTTAAGCAAAAAATATGAAGTTATACTGAAAAAGAATAGTTAGAGGAAAGGGGCCCAGGTCTGGAAAGATGAAGATGCTCAGAAGACAAAGCATCAAGTGTGATGTCAGAAGATCTGAGTGTAAGTCTTGGTTTTGCCACTTCATTCTGTGACCTTGAGCAAGTCATACTCTCCTTAAATATCTTTATTCTCATCTGTAAAATGATGACAAGAATGTACTTTGTTTTCTTTATAGGGTAATTTTGAGAATTAGATATATGTGCAAATGCTTGAAAATGGCAAGAAACTATGCAAATGTTACTCTTAATTTCTATCAGGGGGCCTTTTCATCCAACCGTGCAAATGTTTCATTAGCCAGTGCTCAAATCTTCTGCATGGCATTCTGCCAGTTCATTTTCATTCATGAAAATAATCAACATTCCAGTAGAATATTGATCTGAGCTTCAGAGTAGAAAGCAAAACTAATTTATTCATGACTTCGTAACAGACGAAGAAAAGACTTGTTATCTAAGGTCAATTTTCACCATGCACAAGAAAGGCAGGGGTACAATACAGACACTTTGAACAACAAAGCTCACTCTGGCACATAACCTCTGGATGGAAAGAAACACACTCCTACAAAAAGAGAATTGTTGTTCCATATGGCATGCACTGACAGGTTGGAGTCATGATACATTCAGTTCCAATTCATCCATCAGTAGCAAAGAAACTCGTCCATGTGTGTAACCAATCTAATCCTCCTAAAGTATTCAGAAATACATCCAACATCTGTTCCGTTTTCTGCAAAGGCATCCATTCAGTTCACTCAAACCAATGAGAACAAAACTCAACATAAAACCACATAGATCTGCTTGCCAAAAAGGCCCATCAGTATATTAAAATACATGAATCAGCAAAACAGTTTAAAACACTAAAAATTCAGAAAAACAGAAAATCTTTAAATTTTATCACAGTAAGAATATAGCCAAATGTGGTAAAAGGGAAATACTGCATAAGTTAAATATGCTGGAGAGCATAAGTTAAATTACTGGAGGCAAGAAAAGAACTCTAGGTTAGATATCAGAAATCTAATATTTTCTTCCAACTAGTTATTAGGATCATTGAAAAGTTTTTTTGACTTGGGTGTGCCCTACTTTTTAAATTATAAAATAGTTTAGTTGAATTTCAGCAAGCTAGACCAAAATGGAACTAGCCGGATCTGGGTTCAAGTCTCAGAGAACTAATGTAGTCAACTTGGGAAAATCACTAAATTATTAGACCCTAAGTATCCCCATCTGTTATGTGGAAATAGTATTGTCTTCCTCAAAGGATTGTTATAGGAAATGGATAAAATGCATTTCAAATACAGGCAGCTAGTAAGCAGTTGAAGACTTTTAGTTATTCCCTGCTCTCCAAGAGCTTATGTCTTTGTTTATTGTGTCAAGATCAGTCTAAGCTAATGGTTTTGCTTATAATTAGCTAGATAATGTCTATCTCTAATCTTATGTAATATTATGGCTTAGATATGAGGTATCCCCCAAAAGCTCATGTGTGAGACAAGGTACAATGTTCAGTAGTGAAAGGACTAGATTGAGAGTCATGACCCAATCAGTGGGTTATTCACTGATAGGAATTAACTGCGTGGTAACTGTAGGCAGGCGGGCATGGCTGGAGGAGGTGGGTCACTGGAGACATGCCTTTGGGGTTCATATTTTGTTCCTGGTGAGCAGAGCTCTCTCTGCTTCCTGATTATCATGTTCTGAGCTACTTTCCTCCTCTCCATCCTTGTACCATGATGTTCTGTCTCATCTTGGGCCCAGAGATCTCTGAAATTCTGAGCACCAAATAAACTTTTCCTTCTCTAAAATCATTCTTGTCAAGTCTTTTGGCCACAGCAGTGAAAACCTAGCTAAACAAGAAGTACTCTGTAAGTAAATATTACTTTTGCCATTTTGCGTATGACAAAGCTTCAGGGTCACAAGAAATAAGAATCCTTCCCAGGATCATTTAGCTGGTAAAAGCTAAAATAAATGCGAAAATGTTGGCATTACTGACTTAAATGCAGTCCCTCTCCCAGTGGAACTTCATCATTGTCATCGTCATCATCACCATCAACAACATATTTTAACCTAATGGTGGGGAAAAAATCACAATAGGGATGTTTTAAGGAATGAAGTCTTGCTGAGCTTAACTCAAAAAGTGTGAGTTAACCAAGCAATGGCAGATAGTTGGCTTTGATGGAATGACTGCAGACAGTAATGCTTTCGGAAGCCACAGAAAAAAGCAGATAGCTACAGTCATGGCAGTATCCAGGCTGACTCCCTTTGCTTGCAGTATTCTTCCTGTGAAACCAGTTATGTGGTCTACATGTCTACAGGCAGAGCTCGGTTGCAGGATGTGGTCTTGACACTGTTAACAGACAAATTTTACCATGGTGAATACTGTTCCAACATTGTAGCAAGGGCTAATATTTTCTAGTGGATACTCATTTCTTTTCTTCTTAGAGGATCCCTTTCCTATTTCTAAATGTAAAGATCACCTCTTTAGAAGCTGGATATAGATGTTTGACAATTCTGAACCACCAATTTAAACAGACTCCCAAATGAGCCAGTGGAGTGAGTGGGTAACTTCTTTACTATTTCTTCCATCTACCTTATGACTTCCTTCCTCCTCCTTATAGGATATAATGTAGACATGACAGCTGAAACCTGAATTGCCATCTTGTATGGGAGATGGGTGTTATGAGTTGACATCGGTTTGGATAACAACATAGATGGATCCTAAGTCCCTGATGATCACAGCTCTATCGTTCTTGATTGGGCTGCTCATTTCTAGGTTTAATTTACAGGAGTGCTATAAATGTTTATATCCCCTCAAATCTACCCCTTAGTGCAATGATATTAGGAAGTAGGGCCTTTTGTGGGTGATTAAGTCATAAGCATAGAGTCCTCAAGAACATGATTCATACACTTAGAAAAAAAAAATTCTGGAAGGCTCCCTAGTTTCCTCAACCATGCAAGGTCACAACAAGAAGACAGCTTCTATAAATCAGTACACAGGTCCTCACCAGACACCTAATCTGCTGGTGCCTTATTCTTAGATTTCCTGGACTCCAAAATTGTGAGAAATAAATTTCTATTGTTTATAAGTCACCCTGTATTCTGTTACAAATTTGAATTTTCCTTAAAACAACTAGAAATTTCAAGATTTCTGTTAATCCCACACAAATTTAATCCTTTTTTTGTTCTTTATAGATAAACATGACAGCAGAGTGTATTTTGATATATGACACATACATGGAGTATAACTTATTATAATTAGAATCCCATTCCTGTGGTCGTACATGATGTGGAGTTTCACTGATTGTGTATTCATATATGAACCTAGAAAAGTTACATCCAATTCATTCTACTGTCTTTTCTGTTCCCATCTCCCTTCCCTTCATTCCCCTTTGCCTGTTGGATTAGACATATTTAATTCTAACTGGCATAAATATTAAGTTCAATTTGGTCATAGCCTCAATCCAAATGTATATTTTTGTCTTGCTTTGCTCAGCTCTTCTTTATTTGAAGTTCTTTTCTGTTCCTGAACTCTGCCTTAAGGTGTGGAATTTGTAATCTGTCCTTGAACCGCTGTTAGGTCTCCCATGATGTCTTTCCAAGATTTTTTTCAGCTTGATTCTTTGACTAAACTAGATTGTCATCCTTTCAAAGTACCTCTTCATTACTTATAGATGCAACATCTCTTGATGTTTTCTAGATATGTAAATAAGACCATTGCTAAAAGCTCTATCAACCCTTTGGGGCTGGGCAGTTCTGTTATGATTACGTGGATTAATGAACACATAACTTACACACAGATCTCACAGATTCTAGGAATTTTTAAAAAATGTAAACTCAAATAAATTAGCTTATGAATATTCTTCACTCTTTTTCCACTTTCTGGTTCTTGAGTTTTTAATAGTGTATCTTTAAGGTACTTAAGTAAACCTTGGGGTTTTAGAGGTCACATTGTCTGCAGAAGAACACCCTCATTTCTCACACCTTATGTAAGTTTGGAGGGTTCCCAAAGCCATCCTTGGTTTTGATAAAGACTTTTACAAAAACTCAAAGAACTCAATGTTATGAGCTGTTCAGTTCACAATTACAATTTTATTTATTACAGGAAATGGATAGAAACTAAAGTCAGCTAAGGAAAGAAGTACATGGGCAAGCTTCAGCAAAGGCACTAAACCTGGGGCTTCCATTGTCTTCTCATGGAGTCCTGGGCACATTACTCTCCTGTTACTGACGTGTGAAAATATACATGGAGTATTTCCAACCAGGGAAACTCACCTAAGCCCTGGTCCTGAGATTTAATTGGGACTTGATCATATATTGCCCACATGACTGACATTTAGTCTCCAGCTTTCTGAAGACAGAATTGATGCCTCAGGGTCCAAAACCCCAATCACAAATCACATTGTTAGACAGTCCCATGACCAAAGCCCCAGGCAAACAAAGGACTCCAATTAGGTATAGCATTCCAAGAGCCTAGAGATCACTCCTCAGGAACTGAGGGTAAAAGCCAGACTTTATTTGGGCAAGATTAAACTTTTCACAGTACAACATCCCTCTCAGATTTCAGGATCCTGTATTTGATATTGACAACCTCATTATTTCATAGGCATACAGTAAAAAATTAAAAATAAAATTAAACTACCTGCTAGGACATAATTTCAAAGCAGCATTGTGTATTACTATTGTTTTCTATCTACAAGAAATCCAAGTGACTGACTATAGTAAGTTGATAGGCATTATATCTGGTAACAAAGACACAAAATTATTTTATGATCCATCTGTAGATCCTAGGAAATATTTTCTACTAAATTTAATTGATCATCACTGCCCACACCCTACTTGCTCTAGCAAAATGTCTACTGTGCTACGGTCTGCTACTTTCAGCAACTTTTTTATCAATCATACATTTCTGTCTCTTCTTGAGATGATATCCTGAGACCTAGTCTTGTACCTTTCTTAAGTACAAATGCAATAACATCATGGACAGACCAACCTGACCCAGAGTAGAAATGCTAGGACAGGAAGCAGGATAGCAAGGGCTTCCTAAAGAAAATAGTCCTCACTGAACTAAACCATGATGGAACATGCTGTAAGAGAAAGGAAGTCTACAACCCACACCGGTCTTTTGATTGATGCTTTTTCACATGAAAGCCATATTCATCAGCAGTATTGAATATAAAGAGCTATATAAATACATGCATTGACCCACGCAATGGAAAATATACCACAAATGCAGACCTTACTCTTCTGAAAAGGGCAAGGTGACTGAGTAGGCCCATTTCTTTCTGTTACTTCCTGAATCTATGATTTATGTGAAACTGGGGCCATAAAATGTCTCACCGCATGTTATAAATAAACTTTCTAACCTAAAGGACTCAAATTAACTTGAAGTTGTACATTTTTTAAAAGAATACACTACAGTTTAGTATGGGAGTGGGAGGACCTAATTTGATTCAAGCAGTGATGATTACTTGAAGTTAGTCGGAAATATTTCCTAGGGTCTACAGATCGATCATAAAATAATTTTATAAGTTTGTTACTGGTATATTCCCTACCAACTTACTACAGATAAAGTCATTTATATTTTTTTTGCACGTAGAAAACAATGAACAATAGTAACACATAAAACTTCTTTGTAATTATGTCCTTGAAGTTATTTTTTTATTTTTTATTTTTTACTGAAGGGTACAGAGTTATTGTGAGATCATTTCTGAACTTGAGAGTTTTTTTAAAGCCTCTTGAATAACAATTAACAGTTGTATATTTTTCTTCTGATAATATCAAAATCTTTTACCTTGTAGAATAAAGAGCAGGTTTCAAAGTCACAAGTGCAGCACGATAACTGAGCTGAGAGAGGACCAGAACAAACGCAGGAGTCCTGAGTTCTACTTCTGACTTAAACTGCACATGATCATGGGGACTCATCATCCTCTTAGCATCTGTTTCTTCACATGTAAAATTGAAATATAACTACTAGTCACCTCACCAGGGATTATAAATATGCTATGTTTGTGAAATGTGTCTTAAAACTATAGAGTACCATAAAAACGTTAATTGGTAATATGTGTGTTTTGTAAGTGAAAATTTATCACTACTTAATAATTCACTGTGGACTGTGATTCAAAGTGCACACCAGGGATAGAAGGCAAGGCATGTTCTTCCCTGTAAGATGCTCACATTTGTGTGCTGGAGGGAGACTGTTGGGGAAGGAGAGAGATTGAAAGCGAAAGCTGACCCCTAATTAAATTTCCAGGATGTAGAAACCATTTGGAAGCACTTAGCATAGTCCTTAATCACTGAAGGTGTTCAATATAAATGTTTATCTATTGATCATTTAATGTAAATCCAGAGATTTTTCAAATCAAGTCCCTTAAAGAATTATAAGACATAATGAGTCAAGGTTACAGAGAAAAGGAGCACATCACTATGAGACATAATTCACTCCCAGCTTGTGTATTTTGAGGCATTAATTTTTTCTACACATTTTTTTTTTCTAATTTACTAAGGAAACACATATGGAAATCCATGTGCTGTGAAGACATGGAACTGGAGGCCAGTGGCTCCATTCAGCCATTCTCTTCGCCTCCAATGCCACTCATTCAGATGTTAGGGTCAGATAAACTTGTCCTTAGAGTCAATTTCTCTGCAAACCCTTTTAAAAGGAGTCAGTTCTGAGAAAGGCATAATTTTGGAGGTCCTGGTCAGATCCTTCTAGTTAGGGATTAAACCTGAGAACATTCCCTGAGCAAGTCAGCTAAGATTAAGCAGTGAGAGGAAAAGGGTACCAGTTTTAAGATATCTTCTCCCAATTTCCTAGCCTACAAGACCACCTTCAAGACCTTAATCATTTTCCCTTTTCATAACTAAAAAGCATCTTTTCCTTGGTGTGTCTTTCTCCCTTTCCATACCTTATTCTCCATTTTGAAGATCACCTCAGACAGTACTTCTTTCAAGAAAATTCACCAACTCCTCCTTTTAAATACCTTCCCTGACCCAAAGCTGGATAAGAGATTTGACCTAGGCTTTAAAAACAAACTCTGGTGGTATTTCAATTAAACTGGAACCTAATCCAACAATCCATGAGCAGAACATCCTGGAAGGCCAGTACCATGTGTTAAACATCTGTGCTTCTCCAACTAGACAGAGTACAGAAAATATTTGTTGAATACATGGACAAATGAATGGGGCAAGAATACAGGATGGCATTTACTGTATCTCTTTTTCTTTCCATCTTCAAGTTACTATATGTTCTGTTTGTCCAGGACTGTCCTGCTTTAGATCTATTATCTAGCATTCTTACCTGTTACCTTTTACTACCAAAAATAAACTCTTCGATGACAAATTATAGTGTCACTCCTTTCCTTCATGAACCTGTTTGTACCTTCCTTATACCTGGATCCTGAGGTTCTCCCATCCTTAGATCCATGCTCACATATCCAGATCTTAAGTGCATGTCAACACATGAAGAACCTCCTTTACTTTAGCAATTTTCTACCCTTCCTGTTTTGCCTTCCCTCGCCTGCTCAATCCAAAGGACCTTTCAAACGTTTTTGTCTCCAGTGGCTAAGCTGTGACTACAGAACTCCTGTTTTGAAACCATAGGCTTTCTTTGCTGACAACCAGAATTTAGTTCTTTAATTTTAAAGCAGAGTAACAAAGACTCTTCAAATTCTTAAATGCTTTTCTTCTGAGTGAAGAAAATTAGCAACCACATTTCTATAAAATATTTTTAAAATTTTTTCAAATGGTCTTTTTTATTCCATAAAAATCACACACAATCATAGTGTTAAGTAATAACACTATTTGAGTCCATATAGTTCCCCTTAAAAGAAGTTTCAAATTCTAAGACTCCTCCTCAGATCTCTCTACCAGAAGTAAAACCAAGCCTGAAATTATTTACCCACTACAAATGCATATTCCATCTCTTTCAAATGACTTAATTACAGAGTCATGGAATAAAATGAAAATGACAACTGACTCTAAATTAGCAAGTACAATTATAATTTACAGGAGACTTCGACAAATGTTTACAGTGCTTTGAAGCAGGAAATCAAGACATCAATTCAGAGGTAACAAACTTTTTTTCCTATTGATAATTCAAATAAAAATTACTACCCAGGCATGTAGATGGGAGGGAGGTGCTGTGGGCCAAAAATGCTTCCAATATGTCCAGAAAGTCAGAATGAACTTTCAGATATTCTGCACTGTTTCTTTCTAACCATATTCCAACTAGCACCCTTCATAAAATAAAATTAACAAAATGATTTTTGATGACTGTGGTAGACTATGATTTTGTTTTCAATTACTACCTCTTTATTTGCCCTTGCCCTGGAGAGATTATATATTCCCAGGCTGAGGTTGTAGCTCAGTGCTAGAGTGCTTGCCAGCACATGTAAGACACTGGGTTCAATTCTCAGCACCACATAAAAATAAATAAATATATGAAAATACATATATTTTATATATATATATATATATACACACGTGTGTATATATATAAATAAGAATAGAATAAATAAATAACTGATTTGGGTTTTGGCTATATTATGTGTTTTGGTTAATGAAGTATGAGTGGGTATGACATGCCATTTCTTAGCAATAGCTGGGAGAACTAACAAGACTTTTCATCCACTATATTAATTTTATGCTCTGCCTCAAGAATGGCATGTGTCAGATGGAGACTTCTCATTAGCTTGAGTTCTAGAATGGAAAGGCAGGTGAGCAGGGCCTTAGTTAAACACCAGCAGTAATTATATGAGCCCACAGGTAACGTGAACAAGTGCTGAGCTTTTCAGTATGTTTGTTATTACAGCTAACTAACACACTGATAAGGGTGACATATAACATATATGGAGTTTTACAATGTGGCAGACATTATTTTAAGTGTTTTATACATGTTGTTATTTAATACCATATTAAAGATGAAGGAAGGAAGTAAAGACAGTTAAATAATTTGCACAAAATTTCATAATAAATGACCAACTAAGAATTTGAACCTGGCACTCTGGCTTCAGGGGCAGAACTCTTATGTAAATGACTGCCTTTCCAATATATATATTTTGATGTTCATCAAGTGTTCAAAAAATTCTTTGACACTGCCATGCCTTTCCACATGCTAATCCCCTTTCACTTTTCTCTCACCTAGAAAACTCTTTTTCATCCTTCATGACCCACCTCAGAGAACAAATTTCTGGAGTCTGACTTAACCTTTTTAATATACTCCATTCCCATTTCTAGGTTTTTTTTTTTCTCTTTAGTAGCATAACGTTTCGTAAGTGCTTTGGCTAAAACACTATTATTACTTTTTAAGTGTCTGCCGTCTTCTCAAGATGGTGTACTCTTCCAGGGTGGGAAGAGTTTAAATCCCTAGGACCGATATGCTTGACACACAGTCAATCATCAGGAGAAGTTCAATGAATGAATACAAGAGTTCTAGTGATCAATTCAACTTGTTCCTTAAAGCTGAGCAAAGGAAGATCTGAGAATAGATAAGCATTTTATGGGTCTAGAATTTTATTTTGTGACTAAGTTCACATCCTCAGCTGTAAAATCTCAGGGGACTTACAACCTTCAATCCCATCTACTTGTTGCGTGATTTCTCTAGCATGTATTATTCCCCATTGCCCAAAGCTTCCTACAGGTATAACCAGGAATTTGCTTAACATATTGCTACCATACTCCATTCCTCCCACTTATTTTTTTTGCTCCTCAATACACAATACACTTTTGGATCCAAAGAAATGTACATTATTCTAATGATGGAACTGGCAGCAATGTGAATTGTGATGGTTATTTTTATGCACTGATACTACTTGGCTGTTTAATACCCAGATATTTGGGCAAACATTATTCTGCATGTTTCTTTAAATATGTCTTTGGATGAGATTAATATTTAAATCAGTAGACTGAGTAAAGCAGATTGTCTTCCATAATGGGGATGAGCCTCAATAAGAGATTGTTTACTATCCCCCATTTGACAAATGAGGACCCTGACACTGAAATCAGTTAAACAGTCATGTCCAGGTAGCCAGAAAATAGCTGAGTTGGAGGTAAGCTCAGGTCTCTTTCTATTCTTCTCCTAACTTAGATTCCCAAGAAGTAAGTTCTATCGCATGGGTCAAAGTACTTAAGTGTCTCTGCCTCATCTTTTTTATCAGAAAAGGTAAGGCATGCATGCTTTAGGTACGGCCATGGAGTACTATAGCATGCTTCTGCAGGAGAGAGGCATGATGAAGATGCTTCGAGAATCTCATAGTAAGTTCTAACAAGTGCCTTAAGAAGCAACATAATTGTTGGCAATGAGTTTGGTGTTTGGAATAATGTTGCCTCGGTTGAGTTCCTAGTCCTGCCACTTGTAAATTGTTTGACCTCAAGTTGCTCAATTTCCTTTAGCCTCAGTTTCTTTAACTTCAAAGCAGAATAATAATGGTTACCTAAAAGGGTTGCATGAGGATAAATAAGTTAATATATGTTTTTAAAAAGGAGACTTGTGACTCATACATATTAGGCTCTCTGTGTTAGCTATTATTATTGTTAATACCAAATACTTCATATTCTTATTTGCAATTTATGAGACCTCTTACTGGGAAAATATAAATGTGTTTCTAAATTCTGACACCATTCTCACTTGGGAGGTAAGCAATCAACACTGTAAAATAGAAACATTAGGCCATCGAGATATTTCCACACAATGATGAAAGCTAGTGCATCCATTGTAAAGGAGAAAATAGAGTATTGCTATTTTTGGTGATAAAGATGTGAGGAATAGGAGAATAAGAATATAAGATAAGTATTAGCATTAGAAATACACTAATGGGAAAATATGAACTCATGTCCTATTCTTAAGCAGTCTTTAAAACATGGATGGGATGTAGCTGAAGGGTAGAGCATTTGCCTAGCATGTGTGAATCCCTGGATTTAATTTTAAGCACCACATAAACAAAAAATTTCTTAAAAAATTGAGAGAAGAAATAGAATACAGAATGTAAATTGAAGAGGTGTTTAATAAATAAATTTATTTCATAAAATTGACTTTTGTGTCACTACACAAAAAAATTTACCCTGGTTGGAGAAGTACTCCTGTCAAAATATTTGAGTCATTACTCTGGATGTATTATTTAATAGTTGAGCAACTTTGGGCAGTCATCTTTATTCCAAAGGAGGCAAAACAGGTAGACTAAGGACTCCTGGTGGCACAGATCTCAGTGTGGGCCCAGCTCAGAGACACACCTGCTGCATCAAAGTACACAGTTAACCATTCTGAATATGGAGAGCCTATTTTGAATGAAGTACTCTGCAGAGTACCCAACAGAGGGTACTGTCAATAAGTATTTTTTTGTTTTTGTTTTTAGATCCCATTTTCCTCACCTGTAGGTCCTTTTCAGATCTATACATCATCTATGGCACCATGATATGAATCCAATATTCTGGGATGACTTGACTAAAGAATTTGCTGAATTCTTCTGGCTATTTCTATTCCATTGTGTATTTGTAGCTTTTGTTTCTTCTTTAAGCAGCTGAATTTTTTTTTTGGTGGTACTGGGGATTGAACTAACTCAGGGTCTTGTGCTTGTGAGGCAAACACTCTACCAGCTGAGCTATCTCCCCAACCTAAGCAGTTGAATTTTAAAGATAGGTTTTGTCCAATGTTCCCTGTATCTCAAGCAAACTCTTTACTTAGCAAACAGAGCGACCAGCTTCCCAGATACTATTTCAGCAAAGAGAATTGCTATGATCAAAATGCTTCCTTCACAGAATGACTTTTTTGATAAGACAAAATTGAAATAGTTAAGTGAGGTTTACTCAGTTCTTCAGTTGATTCCTTCAAGCTGCATCCATTAAGTATTGGATGCCATCAAAATCAGAATTCTAGAAAGAAACACTGAAATACTTTCACAATATTCCATAGTGGATTTAGGTACATCCTCTTAGAACAATAACATTTTATGTCTGAGTTTGTGAATTAAATCCCTACCACCATTTACTAATAATTGTTATCTCCTCTCCTTCCCCATTTCTATCTCTGGTTGTCAAATATTTTTGACAATATTTTTATTTTCAATTGTTAATGTGTCATTTTCTCATGGAGAGGATGCAAAGTACTGTGCAAAAATAAGTAGCCATTCATTTAGAAAACACTTAAACATCTATAATGCACCAGGTACTGTGGTAGGTGCTGGCAATGGGAAAAAAACAGACAAAATTCCTGGACCTCACAGGTATATGATCAAGTGATGAAGTCTATAGTATAACGGACTGTGATAAATGTGATGAGGAAAAATAATACAGGGAGAGGAACAGGTAGGCAGGTAGTCTGGGTAGCTAGAGAAAACCCATGCAGAATACAATATCTGAGGTAAGATCTAAAGACATAGGACAAGGATATGGCTGTTAGGGGTTGGGGGTGTGGTACAGGTATTTAAAGGTAGACAACAACACTGTAGGCCCTGAGCTAGGAGCATGAGCATGTTTGGAGTGTTGGATAAATGGCAAAAAATTTGAAACAAAGGAGATAGTGGCTGAAAATGGCAATGGAGGGGTACCAGATGCCACATCCTGAGCATCCTGAGGAAAACATTCACTAGTCATGAGGTCTATGAAGCTAAGGCAGGAAAATGACAAATATTCCCAGGAGTGAATGTACTACTATCACTTCTAATATTCTACTCATCATATATTTACTTATTCAGTAATTTATTCTTAGAGATTTTCACTTATTTTGACAAAGTGTTAACATCTATGCTGTAAGATATTAGATGTGTAGGATAAACAATATGCCAGCAAATAATGTGATAAAGATCCATCAAACCCTATTTCTTTCCCTTCTAAGCAATTAGACTACATTTCTCAGCATCCCTTGCAGTCAGGTAGAGACCCCTGACAATCTTTAGATGAAATGGAATGTCAGAAGTGATGCACCCTACCATTAGTCCTGCCCACTCCTGACCCCAGTGCTTCCCAGGGGATCCTCCATGATCTCTCTCTTTCCTCATCTGCTGGATAGATCCAGTGAATCAATGTAGAACTCTCATGTTTTGGAAATTCCTGGAGGTATTTAGAAGGAAGGATCTGAGGCCTTTCAACATCTAAATGGGGCAGCCCTTCCTTCTCCTCCCCTCAGTCACCATACAACCACTGCTGATTGAACATGTCCTGTATACTTTATATACTTTATTACTAATTATAATTTAGCTACCCAGACATTGTTGTTAACCCCTTTACAGAATAGGAAACAGATTCTAAGAGTTACTATCACACAAATACTGAGTAGATGGAGCCAGGGTTTGAATCCAAACCCATATCACTAAACGCCCTAGTATCACTGAAGCATGGCTGGTGTGCTTCTAGCAAGCCTGGGGCTTCTACTCCAAAATGAAACTTATATTTTATCTTAAGAATTCCTATGAACATAGTGTTCTTTTAAATGACAGTTACTTTAAAAATTACTTTTATGTTTTGAATTAATTACAAGGAAAAAATTATAAATTTTTAAACTTTCCCAGCAAGTCTTTAATAACCATGACTTGCCATGATTATCTGGGCCTTTATGCTTCAGAAACTCAGCCATGAGTGCCCATAGCAATTTCCTTATAGGTTACCAAGCCAAGCCTCTCATCAGGCAGCACTCCCACCCTCCTTCCAGTCTTCAGGGATATATCTGGGATGTCACCATTGTTGACCCTGGAGGAGCAGTGCCCCTGAAGATTTTACAACTCTGTGAACGCTTACAGCTAAAGGAGGAAGATGACAGTCTGGGAGGAGATTAGTTGTACAGCTTTCTGCTCTGGGGACCTGTTGCTATATAAACTACTGAAAATTCCTATTTCTGTCAAAAAGAATGACTTTTATCTTTGTTATTGCCCATGTACAGTTCTTAGCATAGAAAAAAGATAAAATAAAAGATGGCCTGCAAGAATTAGAAACTCTTTTACAGTACATGTGGCAAGTTTTCCCACTTTTTATGACTGGTGTAGACTTATCCCCTGGGTTTAATATTGGCTACTGAAAATTAATCTGAGTCAATCACTACTCTGAAAACAGACTGCAAGGTGATTAGGGGAACTGAGTGGAAAACTCATTTTACAAATTTATGAAGAGAGGGTTTTTTTTTTTTTTTTTTTTTTTTTTTTGGTGGGGGTGATCCTTCTGTGCTTGTGTCTTTGCCCCTCCCCACCCTTTATGGACAGTAGGCCTGAATCAGACTTTGAACAAAGCTGTTAATCATCCAGAACCTCATTTAAGTATCACCCATTCTTATAACTGATCTTTTTGTGCCCAATTGTATTGTAGACCTGTTGTGCTGATGACAGAAGTTGAACTAACCAACATCCTAACCATGAGCACTTTCTAGCAGAAACTGTTTTGGTAGAACTAACTGTAAGATGCTGTGTCAGCCCATATAGGAGCCCAGTCTATTTTCTACCTTTCAGAAGGATAAAGAAATGTTTCCAAGGGAGTTTTGAGTCAGTGGAAACCTAAAAGATGAGTCATATGACATATCTTTGTATTGAGAATAGAGAGTAGGTAGGAACATGCCACAGAAAAGTGCTACAGAATAAAGGAAGGGAAGGAGGTAGAGAGGGAAAGGAAAGAGGGAAGGAAGTAAGGCAAGGGAGGAGCTGGGGAAATATGGTAAATAAATAAAACATGTAAATGAAAAACCAACATGATTGAGGTATATTTAATGGAGAACTTGTCTTAAGTATGCCTCAGGTTTGTGACAAATTTAAGTCTGATATTCACTCATTTTCACCCATCCATTCATTGTGTCACGATCTCTTCTACCTTTTCAAATGTCTCCTACATGAATATCATATAACATGTAAGTGGAAATTGAGGGGCAAGACTTACAGAAAGCCTCTCCCTTGGAGATGGATACTTGGGCACCACTTTTGCTTTCCACTCTATTGCTTTTTGGCTACCTAGAATGAGGCTCTGATAACACTAGTTTCAGCAGCCATCTTGGGACATGTCATGACCTTAGAGATGGAAAGCACAGACTAGAATAATAAAACAGATGAAAAAAAATCCTATCATGGACCTGCCTTCCTCTGAACTTCTTTCCTATAAGAGTAAACAAAAATATTGATCAGTTCCTAGTATTTGGAATTTACATTATATGTGACTAAACTTAAATTTTACTACTTTTATAAGGTAGTATGGCATAGATCAAGAAAAGGTATAAACTTTGAAACCAGACCTGGATTTGAATCCTAATTATGCCAAACATAAGTTGTGTTTCTTCCTACCAAATCGGGATCTCCAGTACAGGGAGAGAAGAACATTATAGATATTGGAAGTAAGTGCCTAGTATATGGCATGTGATCAATAAATTGTGGAACTACCATCTGGTTTAGGTGGAAAGTTTAAAAAAAAAAAAAAAAAAACCTTAAACTAACAACTGAAAAAATATCCAAAGCCCTAGATCTTAAAAATTATTCCACTAAGGCAGCAAAGACTATGACAAGTATCGAAAATCTGTTGGGGAAAGATAACAGGAAAACATGAAAATTAGAAGAAATTATTGAATTATGCACATTTCAAATTAAGTGTACTGCTTTAACCAATACAGCAGTCTTCAAGATATTATAAAGAGAAAACTAATGGGCACTTCCTCAGTCATCATTCCTTACTGTCAATCACTGCAAGTCATGCTACCTGCAATTTATCACACCTGAAGCACCAGTGTCCCAGCACGGAGACAGCAAAGACAAATGTGGATCTGCTCTGTTCTGAAGACCATGGGTGACAGCTTTCACTTACTTTGAGAGTTCACTGACTTTGGCCTTAGGCTCAGACCCTGAATCATCAGTTCTTCTCAGTGGCAATGGGGCCCAGAGTCCACCAGAAGTGCAGGATAATATTGTAAGACACACATGCTGTGCTTCTGTGTGTAATTCTTAACAAAACGCCTCAAGAACTGAAAGTTAAAAACAGAGATGTGCAAAATAGCGACAGTGACACAGAGAGAAGTGGCCTCTGAATTTCTCCATCTTTCACCAGGCATGGTGGTGCATACCTGTAATCCTAACAACTCAGGAAGCTAAGGCAGGAGGGTCCCAAGTTTGAGGCCAGCCTGAGCAACTTAGGAAGATCCTCTCAAAAATTAAAAAGAGCTGAGGTTGTAGTTCAGTGGTAGAATGCCCCTGAGTTCAGTTCCCAGTACTGAAAATAATATAATACTGTAATAATACATAAAACTGTTCATATTTCTTAATTATTTTTCATGAGGACTAGACTATTTGTTCACAGTGCTGCAGTATGCAACTCTACTGGAGAAATACATTTGACCTCAAGTCACTTTCTAATTCATAATAGTTCTTTACATAGTCCACTTGATTAAAAAACTTCAATTAAGTAAATCATTAGAAGACTTTTTGCTTCCAGGCTACTCATCATGACTGTGAAACTACATGAATGGAGAGAGTATAATTCAGTTAAAAATATTTGCTGATTTTCAATAAGAAGCAAGCACAGTGGTAGTTTATTCTGCTTTCTATTTGGTGATCCTCTTTCTTGCTACCTCTAGACTCACATATTTCTTCAACCTTGTATTCAGCTTCACCTCTCTTTTAAACTATAGAACCAGATATCCTTGTAGAATATTTTACATAAAAAAGGAGGACTTCAAGTATGATACTCCTGTTGACTACTATGACATGCCCTAATCACTTTGATGGGATATAGGAATCATTAACACTAATAAAAATAAAAAAAAAAAAAACATTTACAACTACTCATTGATCTTCTAGCAGCCTTTGACTGCAGATAATCATTGAGTTAAACTGCATGAAGGTAACAGGTAAATGAGTACATAAATACATATAGACTATGTGTGTGCACACATTCAGATATATGTGTTCACCCTACGTAAGTGGGATCATTTCTAATCTCTAAAATCAATGATTTTAGGTTCCATTTCAACCCCTGAGCCAGTTCTGGGTATGACTGTTCACTTATAAAGGATTTTTTTCCCCTACAAAATCGCTGAAATTAATTGTACTGCAATCATTTTTGTGTTGTAGGAATTTCCTTGATTTATAGAGGCTCCCTAAGGGAGAATTTTCCTGTGACTCCTACTACATAAACCTAGCACATAACATCTGGTTCTCTGCCCCTTTCCTCCCATTGTACAGAGCTACATCATTATGCCTGAAATCATCTGGCTAGCTACGTAGAAACTCTGTGATTCAGTAAAATGACACAGTCCCTCCATCTTGGGTCTTCCTCATTCTGTTTGGATTTCTAACACTTGCTTGGGATCTCGTTCTTAACAGGTGGATTAATTAATAAACTACCTGGATTTCAATATTTGTCACAGACTTCTTTGCTTATCATGATTCCTTTGATTAGGTACTTAACAATGTTAGATTAAGTGTGCCCTTTTGTATTCTTCCAGTGGAGAAGTTGACCTTCCTCTTTGGAGCCTAGTCAGATGGCTGGCTTCATCCCTGCCACCATTATCTTCCCTTCTCCTCTGTTTGCTATCAGAAGGCTGAAGTTACAGTATGACTGTTGGCTAAGTCTCCCTGAATTAACACACAGAGATATGTGGTATCTATTTATGTACATATTCCTGAGTAGCTGTAAATATGAGTATATGTATACATAAATTTATAGATATACCTATATATACACAGAGTCTCAAAAGACTTCCAATATCATGGCAATCTGCCTCAGGAACACCACCTGAATGTCATTGCCTTAATAAAAATCATCATGAAAATAAGACTCTTGAGATAAAAACCTAAGATAAAAAGAAAATAGGAAAGAGAAAATATAACAAAGCAGTGGCTTTAAAAAGCAGGGTTTGTTTCTTAGAGGCTATAGGAAAGCTCTCCATGCCAAATTTTCCCCCATAGATTCCAAAATGTCTTTAAAAAATAAAACAAAGCCTGAACTCAGTGAGTGAAATTCAGGTTCAAAATCCAAATGTTCCAGAGAAACCTCAATTGCTTGTTATAGTCCATCAATTCTGGTGGCTCCTGAGCTGTGACTTGTTTGTTCTCATTTACAAAATAAAAGAAGGAGGAGGAGATGATGACAAAAATGAAATAATACATTGTAATACAATTTCTGATTCTCATAATAACAACTTCCTGACACAGTTTCACTGCCTGCACCCTACTTGAAATTCACTAGAAAACTGACATTAAAAGGATTAACATTATTCCTTCTTTGTAGCCAAATAGTCCCAGTCCATTGTCGAACCACTTACCCCTTTCCACAGAGGAAGATTGGGTACATTGGTCCACCTTTACTAACTATTAATTCCCAATAGTTAATTGCCAAATGTTTTGTACACAGGAAAATTGGCCTCTTTCTCTTCTCTACTCATGTAACTGGCTAGTGAATTCCTCCACATGTGTGTCTCCTCTGAAAACTCATACTGTCCATTGAGTGGTGTGTTAATCAGCTTTTTGTGCTGCTGCATCTAAAAGACCTGGCCAGCACAACTGTAGAGGAGGCAAAGTTATTTGTGGGCTCACAGTTTCTGAGCTCTCAATCCATAGACAGCAGACTCCATTCCTTGGGGCTCAAGGTGAGGCAGAACATCATGGGTGAAGAGTGTGGCAGAGAGAAGCAGCTCACATTATGATAGGGAATCAGAGAGAGACTCCACTCTCCGGATACAAAAATATGCCCCATTGCCACACCCCCAATGAACTGCTTCTCCAGTCATACCCCACCTACCTCCAGTTACCACTCAGTTAATACCATCAGGGACTAATTCACTGATTAGGTTAAGGGTATAGCCCAATCATTTCTCCTCCAAACTTTCTTGCGTCAACTCACATGTGAGCTTTTGGGGGACAACTCATATCCAAATCGTAACAAGTGGGTGTTCCACTCTCTAGTTGAGTGGTAGAATGGCAGGTCTAGTTGAATCTCATAGAGATATAAACTCTACCCTGATTCTTCTCAATAACGAGTGACATTATAGTTCCCCTCCTGCTGACTTGCTTCTCCATTGATTTAGAACCCAATAGGTGAGATGGAAACTACTTACAGATCCCAAACAAGGATGCATAGGAGAGTCTTCTAATGAAAAATGTGATAAGGTGGCTGCTTATGTCTAGGAAATGAAAGGTTGCACTATATATGTTGAGTACTTCAGACGGAAAGTCTGAAAAACTGAAGAAAAATATTAACTTCATAATTAGCCAATTATTTCTTTTCCTTTTCCTTTGGTTTTAAGGGACCCTGTATCTTTAAAATAAAATTTCTTCAGGAATGTGTGTAAAAACAAGAAACCTAATGCATAGAAATATTAACCGACTTTCCAAAGATCACATAGCAGAACTGCAACTGAGAGGTAAGGCCCTGAATCACAGCCTATGTCCCTTTTAACAACATCCACTACTAAAAGTAAGAGCAATACTATGATAAAAAACAATTAGTTAATACAAACAGAACATTTACTCTGTGCCAGTTACTCTCCTAAGTGCCTTGATGTATTAACTCATAGAACATTTTGCTTTTACCAATATGAACCTGATTCTGTACACCCTGTTGTAAATACTGGCATGAACAATAGAAGTGACTTCTGTTCTTACATTCTAGTAGAAGTGATTGCCATAACCATAATATATCAATAAGCAGATCGTTATTTAATTATAATACAATGTGTCTAAAAAAGCATAGAATATTATGACAGATGATAATAAGAGGTTTGAGACCAGCAGGGTTGGAGCAAATTAGAATGGGAGGTGGGTGGAGATCAAGGAAAGGTGGATGGA
The DNA here is from genome assembly GCF_902686455.1 of Sciurus vulgaris. NCBI lineage: Eukaryota > Metazoa > Chordata > Mammalia > Rodentia > Sciuridae > Sciurus > Sciurus vulgaris. The sequence continues at coordinate 81,911,762 of NC_136472.1, forward strand.
GCAATGTGTGGGAAAAGCCTGCCACAGAAAAGGACCCTTACAAAAGAGTTGGGATAGGGTAGTGACAGGAAATAGAGATGGAGAGGTGAGAATGGACAGGTGGTGAAGGGCCAATGTGTGTCAAGTTTTATCTCAGGAACGACAGGAACTTATTGAGAGGTTTCAAACAGAAAAGTGGCATAATCAGATGTGCCTTTTGAAAAACTATGCTAATATTTTGGCAATTCAAGGGAAAAAATTTAGGTTTCTAGCTACATTTTAAGAAGGCAAGGATTGGTAATTTTGGTTAAGGCAATCATTAAAGTAGGTTGTTATGAATCCGAGACAACAAAACTGGTACACTTTTTTTTGTAAATTCTATCAGTTAATCAGAGCATCCCCAAGATGAGTGCATTTCATGGCATTCCAGTATTTTCACTTATATATGTTTAGGGGAGAACTTTAAAATTTCACAGTCTAGAACTCTTCTTCTGATTACAAGTAATTCTGAGAGCCATTAACTAAGTTGGTGGCTCCTTGTAAGCCAAGCAAAGGTATTATTATAAAATAAGAAAAGTGAAAAATAGAAGTCGTATTTCTCTAGTGACTAGACTGGAGCAAAGATCTCTTATTACCTGGAAATTAAAAATACTTATAAATCCTTCCTTGTGACAACAATCCTACAAAGTTTCATTAAAATCCGACATGGATCTTTCACATTGCTGTAAGACATCATTTCAGTCCAACCATTAAAAACATCTACTGCCTCAGAGTATACACACATCGCATACAAAACAATATTAATCTAACATTCATAGGAAGCAAATTCTTCAGGGACTGAAAAGGGAATTTCAGGTCTGCAGAATGCTATTAAGTTTCAAGGCAATTAATGAGTTGCAAAAGCTCACTTGTAACAAATTCTCTCCCAGAGGGTTCATTAAAATACTCTCTGGAAAAGTAGCCTCTGTCATCCAATCACCTCTTCCTCTGTCCCCAACCAGATGGTGAGAGCCAACCCAAGGCTCCATACCCGAATTACTGTTCTTTTCTCCCAGACTGTGGACAATGTCATCTGTTCACAGGGTTTATGAATCAGCTATAACTCAGAAGACACATCTTCTATGTTTAGTTCTGACTTTTCTCATTGGGGTTGTCTTGCTCATCAAGAGTGACAGTAGCCTCTTTCAGTGTAGTGTATCCATGACTTAATGTGGCACCCAGGGATGGAAGGTATGTGTCTCATCTAGCCCATAAGGAAGTAGTATGTGGAAGTATGAAGGAAGAGCAAGGAATTTGGGGTCAAACAAATCTGAATTTGAGTTCAAAATCTGCTGTTTGCCTTTGATTTCTGTTCTAGAATTTTCCTTTTCTACATTTGTAAATGAGGATAAGATCAATCTTTTATCATATCAATATGCTTAGCTAAGATCATGCACTTAAAATGGTATACGCTTATCCCTGAAAAGTTTGTAATTTCTATCATCATTATCTTCATCACTTAATAGCCAGCTACCTTTCCATTTATGAATACATATTTATACCCTGAATGAATACACTGTGTGTGTGTGCAGGTGTGTGTGTGTGTGTGTGTGTGTGTGTGTGTGTGTGTGTGAAGAGGGGTAGCACTATGGAAATTCTCTCGAACTAGAATGAACAGGAATGGTCTCCAGTTCCTTCCCCCATAGTGCTAGTCATGATAGTTAGGTAAGTTATTTAAATTTCTAAACCTTGTTTTATTTGTGATATGGAAATGATAACTATTACATAAATAAGTGTGGAGTGCTAAAAAAAAGGTAATGAATAAGGCAACGTAAAGTATGGGACTCCATGAAAAATAACTTTCTGTTTGAGTAAGTTGTTTAGGATAAATAACATATTTTCATATAAATGATGTTACAAATAGCAATTAAGCTCACAGGCTAGCCCACAGCAATGAATTCACCTCAAGTATAGCTTAGATACCATACGTTTGCAATGGAAAAAAATATTACAAACAACCAAATAACAATGACTAGACAAAAGAAAACAAAGAATAATACAATGACAATGTGTTTTCTCTAGTGCTGATGCTAAAGATAACACAGAGACAGATTTTCCTGGGGTTATGAGGAAGAATGAAAGAAATTAGGGAGGAAATAAGAGGGAAAGAAAAATTGTGGTTATATGTGGGAGGGAAAGTTATCTCAGAAAGACTCCCAAGAGTTATGATCAGTGACATCAAATTACAGGTTAAAGGAAAATGATAGTTTCCAATATTAGATAACATTTATTTAGAGTTTACCATATGCCCTGTCCTGTTCTAAATGCTTTTCATTTACTAAATTTATTTAATATTCACACTTAATCTATGAAGTAGTGTGATTGTGATCTTTATTTCATGGATAAGGAAAGTGAGACCCAGTTGTAAATACAGTAATTTGTAAAATCAGGAATTGAACAGTCTGGATCCAGGTTCTAGACTCTTATGGCAAGACAAAAAATTGAGTTTGGCACCATATTTTCATGCAAACAATATTTAGTATAAGAAAGAATACATATAGTTTCTATTTTAATAAGGCTTATGATTGAACTATCTTACTTAATCAACTGGTTGTGCTATACAAGAACATATTTTGATTTTCCAACATTAGGTTAACCAATTTCCAAATATGCAATCTTGAAGACATTTTCAACTCCCTTTTCCTTTCTGTATGTCAGTAACATCTTTCACAGTGCCCATTCTTCTCTCTATTGCAGCATATGGTCATTGCCTCTGTTCAAACTATGGTTAACCTATTTCCTCCTCCTCACCAGACTTCCTCTAAGCAGAACTCCCCAGTCATCTTTAAAGCCTTTCTCCTAGTTGCTTCCATCAGTTCCATCTGTCCCTAGTGACCCTAGAACAACTCCTAGTGACCCTAGAACAACTCTGCTTGTTGATGAACAAACTCTAGGTCACATAGGGATGATAGTTATTTGCCTGTGTGCTATGTATGTGTGCAAAGATAATTATTATGTATTTAAAGGTTCATCCTCATCCCTTGGATTGATCAACACACAGCCTCCTCTCGATAAAGTGCTGGTCTTCTTAGGACTTCCTTTTACTATTTGAACTGACTGTGGAATTCAGAAAATCATTTCAATTGGAGATTAGAGACATTGGCATAACTTCGGTTCAAATGTTTCATAAATATTTATTTAAAAAGTTAACTAATCTGATGTGGTGAAAGAAACAATGGCTTTGGAGAAAGATGTGCTTAGATTTAGATTTCTGCTCTTCTACTTCCTGTGTTATTTTGGACAAAGTCAATCTCTCCATAGAGTAGAAGTAAATATAGCTTGCATTGCTAGTGTAAGAATCAAAGCAAAATGATGGTGAACACCATGTTTGCATATGATGCTCTATTTTCAGGTCAATTTTCTTCTAGAGGTTGTAAATAGGATTCTCAGTCTGCAGATCTGTAAGCAATAAAACCCACGTTTAGTACATGGATCATTATAGGCATTTTTCACTCATTAATTTATTCAACAAATTTTTATCAAGCATCTATTATATATCAATTGCTTTAGTCAGGTTTTTCACTGGTATGACTAAAAAGCCTAATAAGAATAATTTTAAGGGGGGAGAGTTTATTTGAGGGCTCATGGGTTCCGAGGTCTCAGTTCATAGACAGTTGGCTCCATTTCTTTCAGCTGGAGGTGAGGCTGAACATCATGGCAGAAGGGTGTGGTAGAGAGAAGTGGCTCACATGATGGTTAGAAAGTAAAGAGAGAACTCTTCTCAACAAGAGTAAAATATATACCCAAAGTCATGCCCCCAGGGACCCATTTCCTTCAGCCATACCCTACCTGCCTACCTACGTTTACTACCCAGATAATCCCTATCAGGCTGTATTCACTGATTGGGTTAAGGCTGTCATAACCAAATCATTTCACCTCTGCACCTTCTTGCATTGTCTCACACATGAGCTTTTTGGGGACACATAATATCCAAACCATAACATCAAGCACTAGTCAGGACACTGGGATGCAGTGACCAACAAGATCCATAAGTATCTATTAGAATGATGATGCATCTCAAAGTATATGATTTAATTAGAATGAGTTCATTACTATTTAGTTGACTTTGCATAGTTGTCAGACCCTCAATTTTCTTTAAATATAAGTCAATGTAGTTAATAATTATATTGGAAAGCAATTACTTTCCTGAGGACCACTTCAAACTGCTCATGCCTCTCCACAATTAGGATATTAGAAAACATTCACCTATCTTCATGCTACATGATTTTCTTTGGTTTTTATTTCTTAAAAAGTCCTGTGAAACAGAAAATTCACATATATACACAACCTGGAGTTCAGAAACCTTAGATGACTAGAGGAATGTCACAAAGTCACTAAGCCAGACCCATCTAACTGCTTGAAGCACTGCTGGTTTATGATTTCAAAATGTAGAATAGAGTAGGGTATACTTTAGGGAGTGGGGTATGGTTTGAGGATTTGAACATGCAGTTTATATTCACAGTGAGCAGTTCCAAGGTCTCTTAATAGCAGAATAAAACTTTAAAACACAGCAAAGAGGAAATGCTGGTTCTTCCAACCATCACCTTTAAATGCTTTCAATTAATGCCCTGGATCTCTGCAGGTGAGAATCTGTAGATGAGACAATCCATCTGCAGTCAGCAATCACTCCACTTCACTGTCTTGGACTCCTGGCTAGTCAGGGCAATTAAAGGCATGCCCCTGCTGAGATTAAGACTCTGTGATTCTTGCTGCTCACTTGTAGGAAAAAAGCAGGGCCCAGTGCCGAAAAAAAATAGAGAGAGAGAGAACCATGTAGAAGAACCCTACCCTTTCCCTTGCTGACCTTTAGGCTTGATATTTTTGCTAAGCATTTAAGAAATATTGTTCCTATAAAATAACCCTATTTAAGAGCCAATTCTCGTGACAGGTAGAGAGCTGACACAATAGTAGTTCTGATTATTATGGAGAGGCTGGGCTGGTCTTTTGAACAGTATGAAGCTTGGTAATTCCTGAAATTGTAGCCTGCCAATTGTGTCTACTGAGCAAATGAACTCAAAGTAGAAATTGAGAGTTAGTGGGGAAGCCCAACAGAAAGACAGCTTTGTCTTTTATTAACCTTCTACAATACAGCAGGAATCTGAAAATTCCAGAAAATATTCTATGTCATAGTACACTATACATTTGGACTTTATAAAATCTAATGTCTAAAGAGAGAATAATTGACAATTAAGACAGTTTAGGCAAGCTCATGAAATGGATTTTGATTAAAATGATGCAGGTCCCAAAATGAGGGATCTACTGAAACTGTACAACTAATACTAACCAGCATTTGACTACTTCGTCTGTTTTAAGCACTAGCCTATATAAATCATGGAATTAACTCAACTCTCACTATGGCCCTATGTAGTAAGCACTATTATTACTATTACCTTTACCTCACTGCTGTGAAACTGAAACACAAAGTTAAGAAATATGCACCAGATCACATAGCCAGTAAGCAGAGAAGCTGAGATTGGAAGTCAGACAATCTGACTCCAGAGTTTGACCAAAGCAATCATACTGTCTTGGTGGTCTCTGTGAGGGTAATGTATGCAGAGAAGATTGGTTCACCCTGCTGCTGAGATAGCAAAGGCCTTTCTGATCAAGCAGGCATATGGAAGAAGGCTGCTGCCATTCTGCTTACAAGAGTGTGTGATGCAGAGAAGAATGCACTGAAACATTAACCAGGAGACTGGAGCTTCAGTCACAGAGCAGTCATTTGCTGGCTAAGGGACACTAGGTGGATCACTTAACCTCCAGGTGACTCTTTTTGAAAGATGGTCTGCTAACTTCAGAGAGCCATTGTAAGGGTCAAATGAAGTTACCATGGAAAAGGGCTTTGAGCACAGTTCTATAAAATACAAACACAAGGACTATTTTAGTTCTCTATCAACAAGGGCTCTATGTGTGGGCTGCCAAAGGAAGAGTCCTGAAGAGAAGTCTTGTGTGCTGAGCTTCTCCATGGTTTACATGTAGTCAGCATTAACCTATGGATATGGTTGCTGACTAGAGCCTTGGCCAACTGTCCTGGGAGAGCTGTGAAAGTTCTGTCATTGGAGGACTGTATCAACCTCCCTGCCCCAAGTCCTTTGATCCCCATGTCTGAGACTTTGAGACAAGACTCTGTAGCCTCAGTCCCACCTAAGACTTAGAATCAATCTAATGTTAATCAGAGGACTCTACGGAGACCTTATTCAGTAACTCAACGACACAGGAGTCAAACTGCCAACTGGTCAGCTGCTCTATTGCTCTGATTTCAGACCCTCCTATCCTTTCAGTGGGTCAGAGCTGTAGAGAGAAAGCATAGGCTGCAGAATTCTGTGAATGTGGATTCCAATTTCAGACCTGCCTTTTGGTATCATTGTAAACAAGCTGTGCCAATTTCTAAACCTCAGTTTTCTCTTTATTACAATACACAGATAAATAGCTGCTGAAGAGCAAATTAGTTTGGGGAATTCGTGATGGGGTCTCTGAGGATACTTAAGTAACATTTAAGTTGAGGTCTGAAGGAAAAGTAGAAGTTATCCAGGAGAAAGGGAGGGATGAAGATTTCTGGCAGAAGAGCTGGTTCTGGGAACTCAAGAAACAGAGATGAATCTACATGGTATTGTGACTGAGCAGAAACAGGAGAAGAAAGAAAGACACATTAAGGAATCGGGTTAAAAATGTGCTTCAATGTTATGACCAAATAGGAGAATTCAAATGAATTTTAAGTTCTCCTTGTTTTTCTTAGGGCTATCCTTGTCCTTCTGGACTCTCCTATGCTGGTAAGGTTATAATTCTTAAACAGAGAATCCTTGCTGTGTAATGCTAAATGTTGACTCCATAAACCTATAAATTCATCACTGCTGTAGAGATGAACACCAGTAGAAAAGCTTCAGAATCATGAGCCAAATGCTTCTCTTCAAATCAAGAGTTACAAAACCAAGTGTTGTACCTTTCTAGAAGAAAAAAACTGCCCTTGCTATAATACTTGCTGAAAATACAAAGCTCCAAGGAACATACACTAACATAAAGCTTTCTATGCAAAGTTCATCAGACTTCAAATGACACAACCATTGAAGGGCTTTGGAACTCTCAGATGAGCACATGCAGCTGGGAGGAAACTGGCTGAAGTTGCAGACGTGTGCCAGCATCTGCAGGTGCACTGAGAGCACCAATTAAGTTAGGGAGACGGGGCTTCGAGAAGGTAGGAAGGGTGTTGAAAAGCAATTTCATTGTGAAACCAAGCTCCACCATATCCCATCACTAAAGAAAAGAGAGAATAGAGCAAGGGAGAGAGAGAAGGTCCTTGATGTGAACAAGAAATATCCTGACTTTGTTTTTCACAGGGAAAAATATCCTGGCTATAAATGTTGACATACTTTTTAATCAGGTTTCAGAAAACATCTATACCAACAAAAGCAGGAACAAAGTATCATGAATTTTGAAATTTCAGATAGAAAGCATTTGATTTCATCAACATGAATATAGTTTTTCAGTATCTTAAGCGATTTGTTTCATGTTGAGATTGTCTTGTGAATAAAAAATGTTTCAGTAACTATGGTTTTATTGCATCTTGGCTATTTCCTCTGATACCAGGCACAGAATAGGTGAAATACATATTTATTTTCTACATTGCCTACATAACTCCAAGTATTGGCAGATATGAAATGACAAATTGAGAAGGAGGAGATAAATTTCCTGTGGCAGTTAACATAGGTATCTTTTTGGTCTTTCCTTGAATGTTAATTTTATTCCTGGTTTCATCTCCATCTAGTTTGTTTTCCTTGGTCCAAAGACTAGTCAATGACATCTCATGGCTCTTTCCAATCCCTAAAGTTACATGGTATTAAAATGGTGAAAAATAAGTGATTAAGAAGTTGAACCAAGTTTCATCTCACCTTGTAATCAAACTCTTCTATTGAGATCTATGGCCAATGTCTTGGCTTCTTCTATATTACTTACATAATTTTATAATATTTTCTTTTTCTTGTTCACCACCCCAGTCACCAATACACCAGTGCATATGTCTTGGGCCTGTCACACAGAATGCCATAGAACATGTTTGTTGTCAGACTCCCACCCTCACACCCACAGTAGCACTAACTCTGCCCCCACACTGCCCTCAGGGTTGAGTTTGTATAAAGTATAAAAAAGGTCACTTCAACATGTGGGTCAGATCCAGTTTCAAATCCCAACTCAGTCACCTGCAAGCTATGTAACTTTGACTAGCTCTTAAAAGTAGCCTTACTGGACCTACTTTCTCTTCTGAAAAACATGGATGAGTTCCACGTTCTAAGAGAGTTGTAAGACTTCTATAATAACACATTAATAAATCATCATATGCAAGGCCCAGCATATAATCATTTTTGGTTCAGTGTGAGTTGTTCCTGCAACTTAATGATCACTACTTATTTTTCTTCCTTACCACTTAAGGAAATGATCACTTTTCTCAGATATAGAATTAATCAAGCTATAGTGTTGGGCTTTGAGAATTTCAGAGGATAACATTTCTAGAGAATGAACATACAAGATTTTTGATGCTAATAAAGTGATTAAGACTGTGTTGAATTTTGGTATTTTGTGTCTTTATGATTCTTACCCAAGCATTGTTTCTTTGTGTCTTCATAATAATACCATGAGGGATTCATAAGAATCCAGTTATTCCTGTTTGTGGTATACAAAAACTGAGGCCCAGATAGGATAAGTGACTGGTTCGAGATTACACACCCAGTTTGCAGCAGAGCCAGTGCTATAATTCAGGGTTTTGACAATTTACCCACCATACCATCCAACCTGTTTTAAGAGTTCCTTTGAGTTATTAGAAAGCGGTGCTTGGTTTTTTTCATGTTTGTGTCCTTCATGTCTAACCACATTTCTGGCATATGGGTGATGCTCAACAACTCTTTGGTGAGCATATGAGTGCCCTTTTTGGAAGTATTAAAAGTAACAGCCAATTCTATACACAGAATCTAAGACGATCCCAGGACTATTGGGCAAAAGTTCCAGTGCTGCTTGGAATGTTTTACAAAGGGAAAGCAAACAAAACTGAGCTCAATCTATCTCCCAGATTCAATGGGACACAAACATGTTATCTTTCTTTTCCTTTTCACTCCTGCTTTAGTGAGCTCTTGACTTATCTGTCAAAGGCATTAAAAGTTTCCAAATAACTGAAAATTACATAAATGGGGCAACAGAAACATGGTAGGATTTCCAAAAGTGAAAAGATACTTTGAAGTCATCTTGCATTCTGTATTTTCTATATTCTTTGGGCTAGCTGCAATTCTGATGCCTGAGGGAGTCTCTTCACTCATTTACAAGATACAGAACACTGAAGAGTGATCTTCCTTTGAGAGCAGTGCCCAGTGGGTCTGTCCATCACTTTTGTGGACAAAAAATTTGGCTGGAGCCTGACAGCATATAAGCAGCACTCAGTCTGCCTCCTGACTCCAGTTCTGCCTGCTTGCCTAAGGTCAGACATGAATGCAGCCTGCAGAAGCAACTCTCCAGAAGAAGTTGTTAAACCCATGTCTTCTGAGATAAAGGACTCTGTTGCAAAACCCAGTGTGAGTCCTCCTAAATCACTTTTGAACACCCAGCTCCCTTGTTAACATCAATTTGTGGCATGTAGAAAGTAAGCTTTCCTTCATGCTTTATGCCTGCACATCCCAAATGAGGAATTCTCCAGAGTACAAAATACCTAGACACTTTTTTTCTTTCACATATGTTAGAATTTTCTCAAGTAGTCTGTTTTCATATAAAATAACAATACTAGTCAATGGCATCTCATGGTTCTTCCCAATATCTAAAGTTACACAGTATTAAAATGGCGAAAAACTAAGTGATTATGAAAATGAACAGTTTTATTTTACCTTGTAACTGAACTCTTCCATCCAGATTTAATAACTGACCTTGAGGTTTTTCTAAGCTGCATTACCTGAAAATCTTCATCAATGGGAATTCTCTAGGTTGACAGTAACTCCTGATGCTCATATTAAAAACTACACTCTTTCTTGCATCTAAGAAAAGGCTCAGAGGTACAGAAGAGGAAAGCCAAGGAACTCATCCCTGGCTTCTACCCCCAGCAGCACGGCCTCTCCTCCTTGGCCCCACACTGCTGAATAGCTCTACAGTGGCTCCAGCTTCCTGATGGTTGATTCTGGTCCCTTCTTTTGATCCTCCAGTTCAGGGGTGGGAGATTTTTCTGCTGTGGTTAATCTCCACATCACCTGGCCATATTCCATTTCTCATCTCTTCTGTGGCTTGTGTAACTTGCCCATTTCATTACATTTCTTCTACTTGTAATATGAAAAATGATTTCTCTTTTCCTGGTTGGACCCTAACTGATTGATACATGTTCTCTTTTTCTTTGCCATTCACAGAATATTATGTGAAACAACAAATAACAGCCAGACATACATGGTCCAAATTCTAACATTGGCTGAAATAAATCACCTTGCCTGACTCAGTCTTCAGTTTTTTCATCTCTGAACTATAATGATATAACTAATTTTAAGGTTGTTGCAGAGATTAACAAAGAATATGAATACATACAAATCCTTAGTGCATAGTATCTGATAAATACATTTTATTTCTCAAAACTCATTTCTTAAAATCCTTAATAAAACACCTTACTTTCACTTACTCAACTTTCAGTATATATTCCTATGTAAAATTTTCTAATTCTGACATTGATAAATAAACTAGTGTCATTTACTCTTCTACAAAAAAAAACCTCCCTTCTTTTCTCCAATCTATACTATGAATTTTGTTGAACCTACTTGTCTTTTAAATTATCTGTTTTACTCTCATGATTCATTCACACTATAGTCTCCAGGTATTCAAAATGTACCAGGTCATCCTGTACCTCTGAAACATTTTTAATGACTAATATCACCCTGTTTTTTTACAGATCAAGGTTTCATTTGAGTAAATCTCTTGAGGATCAGAACTATAGTTGCTATTAATTTTCCCCAACTCAGAATATACATATTAGATGCCAAGAAAGGAAAAGAAAGAAAGAACAGAAGTAATGCAAGTTATTGAATAAGAAAGATATATAATCTGGAGAAGTGTTTGCTACAGCTCTGAGGAATGGAAGGCTTGCAGGTGCAGATAAATACTTAACCAGGTGGGTATCACAGTACTGCAGGTATGTACTGAATTTCACAGAGGTGGCATTTCTACCAGCAAGCACAAACCAGACACCATGTTCAAGGATGTATGGGATGTGTGTGTGTGACAAAGGAGAAGATTCACCTATATGGTCCTTAGATGACTTAGCTAAATAGATAATCTGAGTAATTGGAAGCAGCCTTAGATTAAGAAATATTTTCAGGTACAGACAGCAAATTATGCTGGAAACCTACTAAGCATCATGGCAATGAAAAGAACTAGACAAAGTCCTCTTGACATAGCAGGGAATAACTATCAATAGTCCCTTGAACTTTACTGCACAAAAGTGTTAGGTCTCACCACTGCCCACAATTTTCATAGCCAAAATGTATATGAAATAAATCATTATATTAGAATTAAGGAGAAAAGAAGATATAACTTAAGAAAGATAGTTTCTTATAAAAATGACTAACTTTAAAGGCTTGGCATCAGAGCATATGATTCATTTGTAAGATAGTTTTGCATGTAAAAATCTCATTCTTTTCATTCATTAATTTGTATAGGTATTGAGCATTTGTTCCATTTGAAGCACTGTTTTAGGCATTGGGGAAATTAAGATAAATAAAATGTAGTTTTGCCATTAAAGAGAAGAACTCTGCTATAGCAGCGAATGTTAAATATTTTGGGGAAGTGCCAAGATACATTATACACAGTGAAAATTTTGCACATAATGAAAAAGTGAGGTCAGTATATTTCTTTTATTAATGGGAAAGTATATCAGGTATTTTAATTAGCCAGAGCTGTCATGACAAAATACCACAAACTAGATTTTTTTCCCTTCACAATTCTGGACCTGGAAGACCATAACTAATGTTTTAAGACCAGCAGAGTAGTTTTCCTGGAGGTCACTCTTTGGCTTGCAGAGAGCTGCCCTCTTGCTGCCTCTTCACAGGAATACTCCTCTGTGAAAGCATCGTTATATTTCTTCTGCTTCTTTCTCCCCTTCACTTACAAGGAAACCAGTCATACGGGACAAGGGCCCCATTCTTATTACCTCATTTACTCTTACTTCTTTAAAAGCCCTATCTCCAAATGTAGTAACATCCTAAGGTACGGAAGTTAGGACATTAACGGGTGAATGTTGAGGGGCTCATGATTCAGTTCATAACACCATGTAAAATAATTTTACATTAAACTTTATTTTCTCAACATGTAGATAGAGTATTATATAGCAAAAAAGCAGTGGAGAGGAAGTCCAACACCTGGGTTCAAGACATCTGGTGTGAAAGACACCTGCCTATTACTTCTGAATGGATCTCTCTAGAGAAGTATCTCTCAATACTTCATGCAGGAGACTACATGAGTACCTCTAAAACAACTTCTGTTTATAATAGTTCAAATTTTTAAATTACCCGATTCAGGTTTACACATGGACCAAAGGTAGAAAGTAAACTTTCCACTTTTATACATTTTTCCCAAATCTACAACTAATGCTTTAAAAGAAGATATTTCAGAGAGAAAACATTTTTTTCCTCTGTAGACACTGTACCAATCCATCAGTCAGAAGCAGCATCTTCAAGACTGCTTCACCAAAGCACAGAGTTGCCTGGGCCAAGTCCTGTTCTAGTTTGTTCAGTGGAAACCCTTTTATTAGTTTTCAAAAAAGGTTCAGTGGAACCCTTTTATTAGTTTCTTTACAACTATCTGAGCCTCCCAAAATAAAGAATATCAATATTAATAACATCATGTCCTCCTAAAAGGGCAAAATAACACCCAGGCTGTTAGGATGTATGACTATAACTCAGTGAAAAACCACAACAACAACAACGAAAATACAAATATGAGTTGTAATTTGTGGTAGTCTTTCTCCATTTAATACCCACATATCTTTCTCCCTCTTCCTAGAGTGTCCATTCCACTGGGAAGAGACCTCGGACAAAATCAGTTCAGATGTGATCATTCCCACTCCTCTCAATGTACTCAATGTACATTTTTAAGCATCTCTTGTACTCCCACACGTCTCTGGAGGTCTCCGGGATCTTCAAAAGCAAAATCAACAGTTTATCATCTCTGAAAAATTTCTGTGTATACTTAACTATACAGAAATCAGTGGCCCTGAACTTCAGTTCTTGAAGTGCCATTAAGTAGCTTAGAGATTATATGTGTAAAATGCTAGCAGAGTGGCTGACATACATTGCAGTTACTCATTAAATAATAGCTCTTATTATTGGAAGCTAGATTTTTCAACTTTAAAACTGTTTAATAATGACATATGACATGAAAACTACATACATGGCATCAAGATAATTTGCATAATTTTCTGAATTTCTTAATAAGTATAAATTTTTAGTTTGTGACTCTTTACTAGACTTCCAGAGAAATGTGAGATCTTGTTTTCCTTAGTCCTCCTCTCGAGCACAGAACCAATGTCCAGAGTGGGATATAATAAAGCAGTACTCTATTCTGGATACTTTGAATTATTAATGAATGTGTCCATTGAGAAATGACTAATGTTTCAAAAAGAAGTAGATATACTGTAGAATCACCTCTCCTCCACGACAGAAAACTTAGCTTTAGCAGCTAGTGAACCATGAATAATGAAGACATGACTCACTTTGCTACTGTTAAATATAAGCATGAGAATGAACAGGTTACTAGGTAATTGCTGTACATTTAAATAGCTACATACAAATGCCATTGACTTCACCTTTCTTCTAATTAATTCAATTTTTCCCCATAGTCCTATAGGTAGAATCAGTCATGGATCATTTTTCTTACCATCATAACCACAAAAGAATAAAGTAGGAGACTTTGTCCGAATTTTTGATACTACCATGATGATGCCTAGTTTAATAGGAAGGAGCAGAAATGAGAGCTAAGCACGCATGCACACACACACACACACACACACACACACACACACACACACACCATATCATGTGAATAGTTAAGCTGTAGAGGATAGAAAAAGATGGTTAAGTCCAAACTTTCAAAGGAGTCAAATTTAAATAATAAGCATCCAAAAACATATTTCATAGATTAAGTATATATGCAAATGCAGAATAATCAAGGAGAATAAGAAACCAAAAACAAGAACTTGGAGTACTTTGATTACTTCTTTTATTCACACTAGATCTCATAAAACAGATATGTCAGAGAGAGATCTACACTTATATGTCATTTCAGTATGACATCCAAGATATGAAAGCTACTTAAGTGCCATAATTAATGAACACAGCAAATGTATGTATATATGTAATGGAATACTATATAGCCTTTAAAAATATGAAGATTCTGTTATCTGCAACATGGATGGACTTAGAAAACATTATGCCCATAAAAGAAAGATAAATACTACCTGATCTCTTATAAGTGCAATCTAAAAAAAAATTGATCTCATAGGAACAGAGGACAGAAAGGAATTTATCAGAGGCAGGTATAAAGTTTCAGTTAGACTTGAGGAATAAATTTTAGTGATCTCTTGACCTGCATGGTGACATGTATTGTATATCTCAAAATTGCTGAAAGAATAGGTTTTCAATGTTTTTACTACCAAAAAAGTGGTAATTTGTTAACGGTGATGAATATATTGATTAGCTTGTTTTAATTTTCTACAATGTACACATAGACCAAACATCACATTGTATCACATAACATACACAATAATTATTTGTTGATTTGAAATGTTTATTTTTAAATACTTAGATTGGAAGATTTAAAAAAGAGAGAGAATCCACTGTGTCCAGTCCATCTCCTCATCCTTTCTCTTACTGAAAACAACGTAGAACATGAGAGAAAAGAAAAAAGTTTAAGTCACTTTCTTTTCCAACACCTACATCCAATTTAACAGCAGTAATTTATTGAACAATTGATATATGTCAACTATGGTAGTATTATCTCATTTAATCCTTATATACCCATTATGTGAACTAACTGTTATAATTCCTACCATTTCAATGAACAAAACTATGTTTCAAGAGCTTACATGATTGGTCCCAAATCACATTCCTAATAATACAGTTGATATTCAACCAGAATCTGATTCCTAGGTCCTCACATTTTCCATTGTACTCAGATGACAATGAGAGTAAATGAACTTGGCAGGTGCCACTCTAACTGTGGCTTATATGATACTTTCCCTCCATATGAGAATTCTTCAACAACTGACACAAAGAAATGCCTTCCTATCACACAATAAAATGTTATTTGTGTTCACAGGACAGTTTCTCACATCTGTCCCTTTTAAAATGTTTGCCCTTTAACCTCTAACCCATTTCCAAATAAATAAATTCTGTGCATCTCTTTTGGGTTCAGCTCAAATACCACCTCCTTTAAGTCCTCCATGATAATAATATCTGGCTGAAAGTAATTCCTCCCATTTTTGAACTGCCACACTTTTTTCTGGTTACCTCTTTCCTTTGTTTTGATTAGAACTTATTAGTTCAATGGTTCATATTCATGAGGTAGTAATCTGTGCCCAAATCATGATGTGTCTAGTATTTGCTCACAAAGCATTCATAAGTGTTTAGAACTGCAATATTCAGACATGATATAAAAAGTTTTACTGGATGACAATTTTTACTGAACTACCTAGGAAATATGACTATGTTAATGAAAGGAAAATGGTAAAATAAATTATTAATGACTAGAAAACAAACTATGTTAAAGCATTTCTGTATACTCACACATTCGGTCTGGAGTTTAAAAGTGATTATTATATATTCATTAAAGTAGAGATTTGGGTATCACTATTTGTCAAAATATAATCTTATATCTTACATAAACTGATGAACAAATAAAATAATATTCTCTATTCTTTATTCTATAGTCTCATTTATTCTGTTTAGCTTTCCATCCTACTTTCAATGGATATAGCTACTATAAAGGCAATCAAAAGCATTAGAATAACAGGCATACATGTTATTTTTGTACATACAATACTCCAGTACATACGAATTTAAGTTGGGTAGTCAATTATTAACTATCACAACTAGATAAAACAGTATTGTTTTTGGAAATCAATCAGATTAATGCAGCATACAAAATCATTCTATACTTAGTTCTGCCTCCCTTTTTGGACTCATTTCCTCTAACTTTCTCTCTCCCTTAGGACCTAAGATGTTCAAAGCAATTCCTAACAGTTCCTGACCATGCTGTTCTCTCTACATCTCTGCTTTTACTGCCCTTTGCTGGCTGCCTCTCTCTACATGCAGTAGTTTTTTAATACACCTCTGTTTGTATAAATTGCATGTTCATCTCCACACCCAGACTAAGAACCCCATTTTAGCCTCAGTGAATAGCATCATGTTCAGCATGCAGCCTGTGTAGGCGCTCAAAACAGATGAATTAGTGAATGTGAGTCTACTTAAAATTCTGAAAGCTCGGACTCCTAGGTATTTAAAAAGTACAAGCCTTCCTTTCCCACATCCTGCTTTTTAAATAAGCTTTAAGTTTCATATGTTATGCAAAGCACATTACCTTTTCAAAGCTGTAAAATTACAACTATCTCCATAATTAATCATAATTGGTCATTAACTAAATTCTTTCAGAAATTCTGGCAATAGTATCTGTCCATTGTAATCTTCCCTGTAGCTAGAAATGCATAACATTATTTTGTTGCCTATAACCACAGATTCGAAATTTAAACAGAAAAAGTCTCTGCTTTGATTTCTTCTCATTTATTCTTGGTATTTACTTTAGATTTCATTTAGATTGGGAAAAAAAATCTGGTTGTAAACATATTCATCTAAAACCAATTGGCTTTGGCCTAAGTCAATTACATAGTTAAATAAATAATTAGATATATAAATGAAGGATTTATTACAGGTAATTGAAACTAAATTAAACCTTATTAAGAACCATCAAAAGTCTAATATGCCACTATGCAAAGAGTTGTTCACACTCATGTTACTTAATCAGGCTTCACTAGCTATTACACTCTGTCTATAAAGTAGCTTGGATCACCCAAATTTTATGTTATATGATATACAATATGATAATAATAACAGTTGACATTTATTAAAGGTATTAACCTACGGTATTATTCATTTAACTTTCAACACTCCCCAAGGAGGAAGTTGATACAGAATTACTAAATGCTCAAAACCATCTACCTAATAATAAGAGTTTAAATAGCAAAATTAATCCAGAACTGTTTGACTCAGAGTCCTATGGCTCTTAACGACTATGAAACTTTCCTCTATTTTCTGGGAAATGCCCATAGCTTACATAGTTTCTCAAATGGCCTGTGGTCAATTTTTTAAGAATGTCTTTTAAGTATCTATAAAGGCAGTCCTCAAACACTTTAGATATCATTACCAGCTTCATTTTTCATACAGAAAAAACAAACTTTTAACTTGTATTCTTGTAAACTAACTTTTAGATACAATTTCTCTTTTATTATAACATGACTTACCTGTTTCTATGATTAATATTTTAGATATAGCCATGTTCTATATTAATTGGATTATTCTGTTTTTGACTCAGCTCATCAGAACATCCTGAAGTATTGTCATGTGATGATGTGATGTGAAAGCCAAACTTGAGCCATCCTGGCTAAACTCAGATCCAAGAGAAAATTCAAAAACCCAAAACTTATTCTGAACCATTATATTCCTACAGTATTTCTGTAAGAGTCTCTGGCTACCCGTGTCTCTCCATAATAACACCTTCACAGTCCACAGGCTGTAGAAAAAGCAAAACATATTAAAACTGTTTCTAAGAACAGGTTAGACAACTCTCACAGTAAAAGAACTGTATAATCTTGCATTTGCACTGCCTATAGGAAAAAGTCCAAATTCCCTCATGTGGTTTATATAGTCTGACCTCCAACACCTCCCTGCATTCCTCCTCTACTTCTCTTCCTGGACATTATACCCCTACCACATGAGTCTTTATCATATTCCCTAATAAGTCCACACAATTTAAAACTCTGCCTCTAATTTACTGATCCCCCTGAAATATTCTTCTTTGACTACTCATGGGGAAGATTTAACTCATTCTTTAAGAGTATATGCAGGTCTTTGACTTCAAGGACATGCCCAAAATAGAAGTTTAAATCAACTCTTCTCTTTGCTCCAATGGCCCGTTTGTTTAGGCAACCAGGGATTGATACCCTTGTCATATCACAGGCAACTGATGGCTTCAAATAAACCACTATCTACTAAAGGCATACTCCTCCCTTATTTATCTCTGGATCAGAACATTAATTGGTGTCACAGGCGTATCACATCAGAAGGTCCAAGCAGATACTGGACAAAGAAAGGAATAAAAAATAGAAGAGTTGGATGAGGGGAAAGAAGAAAGTCACCTCAACCATTCTTAGGAGTGTTCTCATCAAGAAAACTATTCCCTAAGGAAAGGGGGGGGTGTTTATGATATGAGGTAAAGAGACAACACTATGAAAGTGCAAAGGAGCTTAAGTGAGCATATTGAATGAATCAACTTTAAGGTCTCAAAAATCTGAGAACTGAGCTTTGCAACTGTTACTTCATAGAAAGACATAAGGTAGACATACAGAATTCTATTTCCTAAGCATTCAATATTGTCCAGTCTCAGTGATTCTACAAATGTCCTCATCATTGTGAAGTAGACTTTTGGCTGTACCTTTCTTGTGATTGAGAACCAAGGCATGTTAACAGAATGACAATACTAGCCTCATTCCTTCCCTCCCTTGGTCTATGACATATATTCTATAACATTTCTGTTGCCTTACTCTACTTTAATCAAGATGGGGCTAGAAATTTTTCAGAATACTTCTTCTAAAATCCTTGACTTAGGAAAAAAATAGAGTGAACAATAGAGGATGTGTCACCTGATTCTGATCTCTGTGGACTCTCTTTTATTTCAATTTCTAGAAAATAAATTGGATATTATTCCCAAATCATAAGTCCAAATATAGGGTTTATATGAGTTGGGGTAATGCAAATGATAGTCCAGGAGAGCAGATGTACTTAGCTATTGCTAAGTTAGGAATGGTTTCAAAGAACAGAATATTTTGTGTGGTTCAATTGTGTTTTGTTAATCAAAACATTATTGCCCTGTGTGCATATATGACTACACAACCAGTAAAACTCTGCATCATGTACAACCAGAAGAAGGAGAAGTCACACTCCATTTATATATATATCAAAATGCATTTTACTGTCATATATAACTAATTAGAATAAATGAACAAATGTCATTTGTTGCAATGTATCAACAGTTAACATGTAGAACATGGTTAAATTGTTTACTCCATTACTCTTGGGCTTGTGGGTACCTTCTAGTCCACGGAGGCCTATGAATGAATTGCTTAATGGGCAAACGCATCTATAAAATAATGATGCTTAAATAAAATGGTTCTCCTTCTTTTGTTTAAGATCACAATGGGGGATTGGGGTTGTAGCTCAGTTGTATAGCGCTTGACTGGCATGTGTGAGAAACTGGGTTCAATCCTTAGCACCACATAAAAATAAATAAATAAGGGTATTGTGTCCACCTACAACGAAAAATAGTTTAAAAAATCACAATGGGCCAACATTTCTGAACTTCTATAGTGTTCCAAGCACCATATGTTCACTAGCAACTTTTGCAAAGTCCTGCAGATGGGACTAGGCCTTACCAGACCCATTCTACAGAAAAGAAAACTAAATCTACAGAGGTTAAATGACATGTTTAGATTGCACTGCAAACAGAGTTAAGATTTGAACCTTGAGCTTTCTATCTTCAAACCACTCTGTGTTCAAGTTACACTGCTTTTTGTGATTGCAAATGCAAAGTTGGGAGTACCTTGAATCATAATAATCTTAAATGCTCACCTTGAGAATGTCAATTTAAAAAGTGCTTAGTACATGGCCCCCAAAATCAAATATAGCATATACTTTTACAAGATACAGAAAGAACCACAGTATCACTAAAAGCAATAAAATTTACTAAAATAACGGTACTATCAAAATCATAATTGCTTTGTCAAAACGTATAGAATGAGATTTCAAGATTTTTCAAGGAAAGTTTCATAAAGCATTTTTAACATAGCCTTCACCTATAACTTGGACTATAATCAAAACAAATATTTTAAATAATGGCAACTTACTGTATGAATGGTTTACTGACAGGAAGAATAATATGTTTACTCTACTCATGGTTTAGTAAAAGTTCAACACACATGCTTTATATTAAAAAATATATATATTAAGGAATAACATGTAGATCTTTTGAAGGACAGAGACTGATAAGATGTTTACCTCATCTTCAGGAAAACTGCTGCCTTGGTAAGGAATGTTTGAAATAAAATGTTTTACCTTATACCAGCTCCACAAGTACTGTTAAGATGGGAAAAAAATTCTATCAGTTTTCAGGCGACCACCACCAATTGATAATATTCATCCCATTTTTTTTCCTTCACCAGACATGCAATAATTTTCTATAATGGAACTAGGTATAAGGAAAACAAGGATGATGAGTAGAAGGTCCAAGAGGAATTAATGGTCTAGCAGGTATAAAATTGGAAATAAGATTACTGATAATGTAATGTGTACTCTATCAGAATAAGAAATTCTCTGCTACTTATTGGTGCTTCTTTTGGGGGGATGGAGGGTTGGGGGTGGCTACGGGGATTGAACTCAGGGGCATGTGACCACTGAGCCACATTCCCAACCCTATTTTGTATTTTATTTAGAGACAGGGTCTCACTGAGTTGCTTTGCATCTCACTTTTGCTAGCTTTGAACTCATGATCCTCCTCCCTTAGCCTCCCAAGCCACTGGGATTATAGGCCTGTGTTTCCACACCTGGCTTATTGGTGTTCTTGAATCATGGTTTCCAGCCTTAACTAGGTGTTACCCACTGTGCTGAGCACTTGTCTCATATAATCCTTACATAACCCCATTAAATATGCCTTATGATTCACAGAAATTTATAAATGAAATTGAGGCTTAGAGGAATTGAGGATTGTGCCCAAGGCCACACAGCAAGTAAAGATTTGAATCCAAGCAGAATCCTGAATGCACTCTGATGACCTTCACCTGCTAATGGAGTGCTGAGAAGGCTGTTTGAACTTCTATCAGTGGGGAGCTCAGAGAGTTCTCCAACAAGAAATGTTCCTTGAGCTGTCTGTAAGGTGAGGAGAACGCCACCTCACCTTGAGCTGTCTGTAAGGTGAGGGAGATAAGCCAGTTGAGGAAAACAGGGATAGGTGGTGAACAAACTGGACAAAGATAGTAACCATGAAATCACAGAGACAAAAACAAGAAAATGCCACCTGTTGCGCAAATTGATGCTTTTTCTGTTAGGTCTACTATGTGGACGGTACTTATGGAGAAAGACTTAGGAAATAATATTAAAAACCCTAAATTTGAAATTTCTTACCATGTGCCATACTGTCAGTAAATTTGTAAATATTATCTCATTTAATCCTTGAACTACTCCACTCAAAACAATATGATGATCTCAATTTTACATATAAGAAACTGAGGCACGAAGAGATTAAGTACTCACCCAATATTTGGTAGAGCTAGGATTAAAGACTCAGTCTGTTGACTTCAGAGCCCCAGCTCTCAACTTCTCAGATGGAGAGGCAGGAGCAAGACCACAAAAGCCTTGGACTCCATGTCTAATAAGCTCACATTGTTTTGCTCTTGAAAACACTGTGGAAGCTGGTAAGCCAAGAAGCAATTTTAATCAGATTTTCTAGTTTAGAAAATTCCTTGTGGTTATTTCATGGAGGAAAGAGATGAGATTTGAGGCAGCAGATGAGTCATAAGGGTAAATCCAGTTCAAGTAAGAGCCTAAATGGGTCTGGATTTGTGTCCATGTAGATAATTAGGGGGAAAGAAAGGACAAAAAATGTAAAGGAGATTGAATCAGCAAAACTAAACATCTGAGTAGATGTTGGGGCTGAGGAAAATAGAAGAATTGAGAATAAATTCTAAACTTCTAGCTGAGGCAACTAGAGAGATCAAAATTACCTTCCCTCTGCATGTGTTTATAGATAGACAAACTAACACATCACAAGAACAGCAGGAAAGGCACAGTATAGAAACCTAATAAGTTACTAAGGTTTGTTTTAAAAACCTTAAAGGCCATTGCTGAAAGGAGCGTGGCACTGTTTTTTCTGATTGTGTGACTACAGTTAGATTCCCCAAGGCAGTGAAATCACATCGAATCCAATATGACAAGCCAACATCTCACAGAACAAGCCTGCTCATTCCCAGCCTATTGGTATCCTCATCTCTAAGTATAAACTCATTTTGAATACAAACAATTTAAAGCAGGTGAACTTGCTTTTAATCAAATTCATCCTATAAATATTCAGATTTATACAACACCATCAGGCAATGGTTATTTACATTTTTTAAAAACAAATTTTGTTAGAAAATATAATAAAATTGTCTTTGTATAAATCATTCCAGTGCAATTATATAAATCTGAAATACAATATACCTCAAATGCTTATGCCCTGAGTCATGCAATGTGCCAGATCATTTCCCTGTATTATCTCATTTAATTATCACAATTCCATGAGTCGATATTATTATCTCTATTCTTCAGATGAAGAAACCAGGGCTTAGAGAATTTACTTATTCAAAATCATTTCTGAAAAAGAATCAATATTCAAATGCAAACTACTTTGGCTCAAAAAAGTATTTCATCATCACATGTTTACACAGTTATACTTTTGAAAGTATTTTCATGATAATTTTAAGTGAATATTAATCAAGTACATATCAATTATGTTATAGCTACATAGACCTAGAATGGTTCAGAAGCACAAGATATATTTGTTTTTCACCATAAAAAGCAATGTGTTCAGTCATGATATCCTCTGATAGAAACAATGACTTTTTGTACTAGATTTCTATCACTAAATTGGAGTGAAAACTCAATTATTCAGTTCAATTAGATATTAATGTAATGTCTATCACCAAAGAAACATCTGCATAATGTTAAACATTATTCCACTTGAAATTCTTAACTACTTAAAAAAGTTGGGAAATTCTTTCTACTTTAAAAAAATACACAATATTGTTTGATATGTACCTTTTCTGGTAACTCACGGAACAGGTATGACCAAGAAAGGTACTTTGAAGGCAGTGAGTCAATAGTAAAATAGTCATCTGCTCCAAACTTCTAAAATTATTGATTTTTTTTCTTTCACATACATAATTGACTCACTTTATCTGTTTCTGATGTCAGACTGTATGCTGATATTGTTGTAGATACTGTGCAAGTATTTAATTTAATTTCACAGTAGCTCAATATAGTAGATTTTAAATTTATGTCTGAAATAAGGAAACCAAGGTCCAGTCAGATTAAACTATTTGTTCATGGTCACACAGGAATAAGTACAGAGCAAATATTCAAACCTCAATCATTTGGGTGATGAAAAAATAGATTTTTTTTTCAATTTAAGTAATTGTAAAAGAGTCCATACAGTCTATCTATTGTCTCATATGTTTTGGGTGACTAGACTCTAATTTATTCTTTATATTAAGTATTCCAAGATGTGCACCTGAAAATAAATTAACATCTTCTAACATAAGCAATAAGATATCTGGAATTAATGACATAAACAAGAATTTTTTTAAATGTACATTGCTTTAAGAAGTATGACAGAGTTGGTTTCTAAAAGTCAAGTGAAATACTTTTGGATTTTTTTTCTGCCATAATTCATTGCTGTTGAATTCCTATATACATTTTGGGTGGTTCTGAAAATACTTTGTTATTCAAAGATTAAAAATAAAATTTCATCTCCTCAATGTATAGCATGGAACAGTCATCGATCTCCACTGCACTGCTCTTTTTATAACGCATGATTTCCAGCTATTCTGTAGATAAGATCTCACAGTCAGGGGGCTACTATGACTCCTCCTTGACACAATCTTTGGTGCCCTACTCCCTAGCTCCATTCCCTTCTAATCTCATTGCTCAGCATTAAGAATTTCCAAGTCCTTGCTGGTCTTAGTTTGCAACTATATATCCTGATTTCTTCTTGGAAAAGTGTCAACAGATACATTTTGTAGACAGATTGATTGGTGTCATGAAAACACCAAAGGGAATTAGATTTTACTCTTATTCACTGTAAGGGTTTGAACATGTCCCTGAAACTCTCCAATTATTTTTGATGTAGGGACTAAGGAAGAGCTAGGGTAAGGATTAGTAATGATGTCAATAGCACACATAGGGCACAGGAGAACTATATTAATGGTTTGTCTTAATTTTGCTACACATTAGGAAGCCCTTTCTAATGATCAAATCCATCCAACAACAGGGTAAGTTTTCTGGTGAGGGGACAAGCATTCTGTCACCAAAAGACCTTAGAAAGAGGTATAGAGTAACCAATCATAAATTCAAGCAAAATAGTGGATGGAAGTTGAGACTGTTCTTATTCCAACACTCCTGAAGAATTTTCACCAGATTTGGCCCTAGCTCTGATGTCAAGCTTAGAGTCTAGAACAAGGGAGATGCTCAAAAAACCTTTTTTTGTCCCACCTCTTGCATTTTTACCTCCTAGTTTGCTTGCTTTCCTAAAGGGCTGGGTTCTGACTCAGTACCTTTCTCGTTTGGAATATGGGATTCTAAAGAATTCCTTCCTTCTTTTAAACCCTTGGTTTTGAAGTGATAAGACAAAAGGGCTATATACAGACTGGCTTCCAAAATACAAGAATAAAGACTCATGTACTCATGAGAGAAGTCTCAGGCTGTATTTGAGAAAGTGCACAAACACCTTTGGGTCAAGTGTGGGCTGTACCACTCCAGAGCAGCAGGATATGAAAAGAGTCATGTGTAAAATGAGCTAATAACTACCTCATATGTTAATGTGAGTATTAAATATATGTCATTAAATATTTAGGAAGGAAGTTGCTTTCTTCCTTCACTTTTTTTGTTGTTAACATCTAACTCAGCAAGAAGACAGAAATTTGGTAAAATTGTAAAAAGGTGTCATCTTACCATTAATAGTATCTTTTATCATGTGGTGATAATCTATAGTATGAACTAATAATATTTACCATATGCATTCCTGTGTTAAGAGAAGATAATTACTAAAGATAATATGGAGTACACTGAAATCAAACAGAGAACAGTGAAACCAATCTCAGAATATAAATAGATACTAAGTGCAAAAAAGGCAACAAAAAATCTGTCTTCATTTTCATGGGTATTATGTAAAAATTAATTTGTACTGAGACATTTTGAGAATTCTTTTTATAAGATGAGAGAGACTCTGAAGTTAGAAAATGAAGCTACTCTGTAAGAAAATCTGATCAAGTATGGTTAGGTTAACTATCAAGAGAACAAAAATTTCCACAAATCAGAACTCACTGCAACAATGTCAATAACAACATGGTAAGTTTAAATTATTACTTCAAGTCACATCATATTATTTATCTCAGATCTTTCTATTTGGTGATCCTCTTTCTTGCTACCTCTAGACTCACATATTTCTTCAACCTTGTATTCAGCTTCACCTCTTTTAAACTATAGAACCAGATATCCTTGTAGAATATTTTACATAAAAAAGGAGGACTTCAAGTATGATACTCCTGTTGACTACTATGACATGCCCTAATCACTTTGATGGGATATAGGAATCATTAACACTAATAAAAAAAAAAAAAAAAACATTTACAACTACTCATTGATCTTCTAGCAGCCTTTGACTGCAGATAATCATTGAGTTAAACTGCATGAAGGTAACAGGTAAATGAGTACATAAATACATATAGACTATGTGTGTGCACACATTCAGATATATGTGTTCACCCTACGTAAGTGGGATCATTTCTAATCTCTAAAATCAATGATTTTAGGTTCCATTTCAACCCCTGAGCCAGTTCTGGGTATGACTGTTCACTTATAAAGGATTTTTTCCCCTACAAAATCGCTGAAATTAATTGTACTGCAATCATTTTTGTGTTGTAGGAATTTCCTTGATTTATAGAGGCTCCCTAAGGGAGAATTTTCCTGTGACTCCTACTACATAAACCTAGCACATAACATCTGGTTCTCTGCCCCTTTCCTCCCATTGTACAGAGCTACATCATTATGCCTGAAATCATCTGGCTAGCTACGTAGAAACTCTGTGATTCAGTAAAATGACACAGTCCCTCCATCTGGGTCTTCCTCATTTGTTTGGATTTCTAACACTTGCTTGGGATCTCGTTCTTAACAGGTGGATTAATTAATAAACTACCTTGATTTCAATATTTGTCACAGACTTCTTTGCTTATCATGATTCCTTTGATTAGGTACTTAACAATGTTAGATTAAGTGTGCCCTTTTGTATTCTTCCAGTGGAGAAGTTGACCTTCCTCTTTGGAGCCTAGTCAGATGGCTGGCTTCATCCCTGCCACCATTATCTTCCCTTCTCCTCTGTTTGCTATCAGAAGGCTGAAGTTACAGTATGACTGTTGGCTAAGTCTCCCTGAATTAACACACAGAGATATGTGGTATCTATTTATGTACATATTCCTGAGTAGCTGTAAATATGAGTATATGTATACATAAATTTATAGATATACCTATATATCACAGAGTCTCAAAAGACTTCCAATATCATGGCAATCTGCCTCAGGAACACCACCTGAATGTCATTGCCTTAATAAAAATCATCATGAAAATAAGACTCTTGAGATAAAAACCTAAGATAAAAAGAAAATAGGAAAGAGAAAATATAACAAAGCAGTGGCTTTAAAAAGCAGGGTTTGTTTCTTAGAGGCTATAGGAAAGCTCTCCATGCCAAATTTTCCCCCATAGATTCCAAAATGTCTTTAAAAAATAAAACAAAGCCTGAACTCAGTGAGTGAAATTCAGGTTCAAAATCCAAATGTTCCAGAGAAACCTCAATTGCTTGTTATAGTCCATCAATTCTGGTGGCTCCTGAGCTGTGACTTGTTTGTTCTCATTTACAAAATAAAAGAAGGAGGAGGAGATGATGACAAAAATGAAATAATACATTGTAATACAATTCTGATTCTCATAAAACAACTCCTGACACAGTTTCACTGCCTGCACCCTACTTGAAATTCACTAGAAAACTGACATTAAAAGGATTAACATTATTCCTCTTTGTAGCCAAATAGTCCCAGTCCATTGTCGAACCACTTACCCCCTTTCCACAGAGGAAGATTGGGTACATTGGTCCACCTTTACTAACTATTAATTCCCAATAGTTAATTGCCAAATGTTTTGTACACAGGAAAATTGGCCTCTTTCTCTTCTCTACTCATGTACTGGCTAGTGAATTCCTCCACATGTGTGTCTCCTCTGAAAACTCATACTGTCCATTGAGTGGTGTGTTAATCAGCTTTTGTGCTGCTGCATCTAAAAGACCTGGCCAGCACAACTGTAGAGGAGCAAAGTTATTTGTGGGCTCACAGTTTCTGAGCTCTCAATCCATAGACAGCAGACTCCATTCCTTGGGGCTCAAGGTGAGGCAGAACATCATGGGTGAAGAGTGTGGCAGAGAGAAGCAGCTCACATTATGATAGGGAATCAGAGAGAGACTCACTCTCCGATACAAAATATGCCCCATTGCCACACCCCAATGAACTGCTTCTCCAGTCATACCCACCTACCTCCAGTTACCACTCAGTTAATACCATCAGGGACTAATTCACTGATTAGGTTAAGGGTATAGCCCAATCATTTCTCCTCCAAACTTTCTTGCGTCAACTCACATGTGAGCTTTGGGGGACAACTCATATCCAAATCGTAACAAGTGGGTGTTCCACCTCTAGTTGAGTGTAGAATGGCAGGTCTAGTTGAATCTCATAGAGATATAAACTCTACCCTGATTCTTCTCAATAACGAGTGACATTATAGTTCCCCTCCTGCTGACTTGCTTCTCCATTGATTAGAACCCAATAGGTGAGATGGAAACTACTTACAGATCCCAAACAAGGATGCATAGGAGAGTCTTCTAATGAAAAAATGTGATAAGGGTGGCTGCTTATGTCTAGGAAATGAAAGGTTGCACTATATATGTTGAGTACTTCAGACGGAAAGTCTGAAAAACTGAAGAAAAATATTAACTTCATAATTAGCCAATTATTTCTTTTCCTTTTCCTTTGGTTTTAAGGGACCCTGTATCTTTAAAATAAAATTTCTTCAGGAATGTGTGTAAAAACAAGAAACCTAATGCATAGAAATATTAACCGACTTTCCAAAGATCACATAGCAGAACTGCAACTGAGAGGTAAGGCCCTGAATCACAGCCTATGTCCCTTTTAACAACATCCACTACTAAAAGTAAGAGCAATACTATGATAAAAAACAATTAGTTAATACAACAGAACATTTACTCTGTGCCAGTTACTCTCCTAAGTGCCTTGATGTATTAACTCATAGAACATTTTGCTTTTAACCATATGAACCTGATTCTGTACACCCTGTTGTAAATACTGGCATGAACAATAGAGTGACTTCTGTTCTTACATTCTAGTAGAAGTGATTGCCATAACATAATATATCAATAAGCAGATCGTTATTTAATTATAATACAATGTGTCCTAAAAAAGCATAGAATATTAGGACAGATGATAATAAGAGGTTTGAGACCAGCAGGGTTGGAGCAAATTAGAATGGGAGGTGGGTGGAGATCAAGGAAAGGTGGATGGAGCAATGTGTGGGAAAAGCCTGCCACAGAAAAGGACCCTTACAAAAGAGTTGGGATAGGGTAGTGACAGGAAATAGAGATGGAGAGGTGAGAATGGACAGGTGGTGAAGGGCAATGTGTGTCAAGTTTATCTCAGGAACGACAGGAACTTATTGAGAGGTTTCAAACAGAAAAGTGGCATAATCAGATGTGCCTTTTGAAAACTATGCTAATATTTTGGCAATTCAAGGGAAAAAATTTAGGTTCTCTAGCTACATTTAAGAAGGCAAGGATTGGTAATTTTGGTTAAGGCAATCATTAAAGTAGGTTGTTATGAATCCGAGACAACAAAACTGGTACACTTTTTGTTGTAAATTCTATCAGTTAATCAGAGCATCCCCAAGATGAGTGCATTTCATGGCAGTCCAGTATTTTCACTTATATATGTTAGGGGAGAACTTTAAATTTCACAGTCTAGAACTCTTCTTCTGATTACAAGTAATTCTGAGAGCCATTAACTAAGTTGGTGGCTCCTTGTAAGCCAAGCAAAGGTATTATTATAAAATAAGAAAAGTGAAAAATAGAAGTCGTATTTCTCTAGTGACTAGACTGGAGCAAAGATCTCTTATTACCTGGAAATTAAAATACTTATAAATCCTTCCTTGTGACAACATCCTACAAAGTTTCATTAAAATCCGACATGGATCTTTCACATTGCTGTAAGACATCATTTCAGTCCAACCATTAAAACATCTACTGCCTCAGAGTATACACACATCGCATACAAAACAATATTAATCTAACATTCATAGGAAGCAAATTCTTCAGGGACTGAAAAGGGAATTTCAGGTCTGCAGAATGCTATTAAGTTTCAAGGCAATTAATGAGTTGCAAAAGCTCACTTGTAACAAATTCTCTCCCAGAGGGTTCATTAAAATACTCTCTGGAAAAGTAGCCTCTGTCATCCAATCACCTCTTCCTCTGTCCCCAACCAGATGGTGAGAGCCAACCCAAGGCTCCATACCCGAATTACTGTTCTTTTCTCCCAGACTGTGGACAATGTCATCTGTTTCACAGGGTTTATGAATCAGCTATAACTCAGAAGACACATCTTCTATGTTTAGTTCTGACTTTTCTCATTGGGGTTGTCTTGCTCATCAAGAGTGACAGTAGCCTCTTTCAGTGTAGTGTATCCATGACTTAATGTGGCACCCAGGGATGGAAGGTATGTGTCTCATCTAGCCCATAAGGAAGTAGTATGTGGAAGTATGAAGGAAGAGCAAGGAATTTGGGGTCAAACAAATCTGAATTTGAGTTCAAAATCTGCTGTTTGCCTTTGATTTCTGTTCTAGAATTTTCCTTTTCTACATTTGTAAATGAGGATAAGATCAATCTTTATCATATCAATATGCTTAGCTAAGATCATGCACTTAAAATGGTATACGCTTATCCCTGAAAAGTTTGTAATTTCTATCATCATTATCTTCATCACTAATAGCCAGCTACCTTTCCATTTATGAATACATATTTATACCCTGAATGAATACACTGTGTGTGTGTGCAGGTGTGTGTGTGTGTGTGGTGTGTGTGTGTGTGTGTGTGTGAAGAGGGGTAGCACTATGGAAATTCTCTCGAACTAGAATGAACAGGAATGGTCTCCAGTTCCTTCCCCCATAGTGCTAGTAATGATAGTTAGGTAAGTTATTTAAATTTCTAAACCTTGTTTTATTTGTGATATGGAAATGATAACTATTACATAAATAAGTGTGGAGTGCTAAAAAAAGGTAATGAATAAGGCAACGTAAAGTATGGGACTCCATGAAAAATAACTTTCTGTTTGAGTAAGTTGTTTAGGATAAATAACATATTTTCATATAAATGATGTTACAAATAGCAATTAAGCTCACAGGCTAGCCCACAGCAATGAATTCACCTCAAGTATAGCTTAGATACCATACGTTTGCAATGGAAAAAAAATATACAAACAACCAAATAACAATGACTAGACAAAGAAAACAAAGAATAATACAATGACAATGTGTTTTCTCTAGTGCTGATGCTAAAGATAACACAGAGACAGATTTTCCTGGGGTTATGAGGAAGAATGAAAGAAATTAGGGAGGAAATAAGAGGGAAAGAAAAATTGTGGTTATATGTGGGAGGGAAAGTTATCTCAGAAAGACTCCCAAGAGTTATGATCAGTGACATCAAATTACAGGTTAAAGGAAAATGATAGTTTCCAATATTAGATAACATTTATTTAGAGTTTACCATATGCCCTGTCCTGTTCTAAATGCTTTTCATTTACTAAATTTATTTAATATTCACACTTAATCTATGAAGTAGTGTGATTGTGATCTTTATTTCATGGATAAGGAAAGTGAGACCCAGTTGTAAATACAGTAATTTGTAAAATCAGGAATTGAACAGTCTGGATCCAGGTTCTAGACTCTTATGGCAAGACAAAAAATTGAGTTTGGCACCATATTTCATGCAAACATATTTAGTATAAGAAAGAATACATATAGTTTCTATTTTAATAAGGCTTATGATTGAACTATCTTACTTAATCAACTGGTTGTGCTATACAAGAACATATTTTGATTTCCAACATTAGGTTAACCAATTTCCAAATATGCAATCTTGAAGACATTTTCAACTCCCTTTTCCTTTCTGTATGTCAGTAACATCTTTCACAGTGCCCATTCTTCTCTCTATTGCAGCATATGGTCATTGCCTCTGTCAAACTATGGTTAACCTATTTCCTCCTCCTCACCAGACTTCCTCTAAGCAGAACTCCCCAGTCATCTTAAAGCCTTTCTCCTAGTTGCTTCCATCAGTTCCATCTGTCCCTAGTGACACCTAGAACAACTCCTAGTGACCCTAGAACAACTCTGCTTGTTGATGAACAAACTCTAGGTCACATAGGGATGATAGTTATTTGCCTGTGTGCTATGTATGTGTGCAAAGATAATTATTATGTATTTAAAGGTTCATCCTCATCCCTTGGATTGATCAACACACAGCCTCCTCTCGATAAAGTGCTGGTCTTCTTAGGACTTCCTTTTACTATTTGAACTGACTGTGGAATTCAGAAAATCATTTCAATTGGAGATTAGAGACATTGGCATAACTTCGGTTCAAATGTTTCATAAATATTTATTTAAAAGTTAACTAATCTGATGTGGTGAAAGAAAACAATGGCTTTGGAGAAAGATGTGCTTAGATTTAGATTTCTGCTCTTCTACTTCCTGTGTTATTTTGGACAAAGTCATCTCTCCATAGAGTAGAAGTAAATATAGCTTGCATTGCTAGTGTAAGAATCAAAGCAAAATGATGGTGAACACCATGTTTGCATATGATGCTCTATTTTCAGGTCAATTTTCTTCTAGAGGTTGTAAATAGGATTCTCAGTCTGCAGATCTGTAAGCAATAAAACCCACGTTTAGTACATGGATCATTATTAGGCATTTTTCACTCATTAATTTATTCAACAAATTTTATCAAGCATCTATTATATATCAATTGCTTTAGTCAGGTTTTTCACTGGTATGACTAAAAAGCCTAATAAGAATAATTTTAAGGGGGGAGAGTTTATTTGAGGGCTCATGGGTTCCGAGGTCTCAGTTCATAGACAGTTGGCTCCATTTCTTTCAGCTGGAGGTGAGGCTGAACATCATGGCAGAAGGGTGTGGTAGAGAGAAGTGGCTCACATGATGGTTAGAAAGTAAGAGAGAACTCTTCTCAACAAGAGTAAATATATACCCAAAGTCATGCCCCCAGGGACCCATTTCCTTCAGCCATACCCTACCTGCCTACCTACGTTTACTACCCAGATAATCCCTATCAGGCTGTATTCACTGATTGGGTTAAGGCTGTCATAACCAAATCATTTCACCTCTGCACCTTCTGCATTGTCTCACACATGAGCTTTTTGGGGACACATAATATCCAAACCATAACATCAAGCACTAGTCAGGACACTGGGATGCAGTGACCAACAAGATCCATAAGTATCTATTAGAATGATGATGCATCTCAAAGTATATGATTTAATTAGAATGAGTTCATTACTATTTAGTTGACTTTGCATAGTTGTCAGACCCTCAATTTTCTTAAATATAAGTCAATGTAGTTAATAATTATATTGGAAAGCAATTACTTTCCTGAGGACCACTTCAAACTGCTCATGCCTCTCCACAATTAGGATATTAGAAAACATTCACCTATCTTCATGCTACATGATTTTCTTTGGTTTTTATTTCTTAAAAAGTCCTGTGAAACAGAAAATTCACATATATACACAACCTGGAGTTCAGAAACCTTAGATGACTAGAGGAATGTCACAAAGTCACTAAGCCAGACCCATCTAACTGCTTGAAAGCACTGCTGGTTTATGATTTCAAAATGTAGAATAGAGTAGGGTATACTTTAGGGAGTGGGGTATGGTTTGAGGATTTGAACATGCAGTTTATATTCACAGTGAGCAGTTCCAAGGTCTCTTAATAGCAGAATAAAACTTTAAAACACAGCAAGAGGAAATGCTGGTTCTTCCAACCATCACCTTTAAATGCTTTCAATTAATGCCCTGGATCTCTGCAGGTGAGAATCTGTAGATGAGACAATCCATCTGCAGTCAGCAATCACTCCACTTGCACTGTCTTGGACTCCTGGCTAGTCAGGGCAATTAAAGGCATGCCCCTGCTGAGATTAAGACTCTGTGATTCTTGCTGCTCACTTGTAGGAAAAAAGACAGGGCCCAGTGCCGAAAAAAAATAGAGAGAGAGAGAACCATGTAGAAGAACCCTACCCTTTCCCTTGCTGACCTTTAGGCTTGATATTTTGCTAAGCATTTAAGAAATATTGTTCCTATAAAATACCCTATTAAGAGCCAATTCTCGTGACAGGTAGAGAGCTGACACAATAGTAAGTTCTGATTATTATGGAGAGGCTGGGCTGGTCTTTTGAACAGTATGAAGCTTGGTAATTCCTGAAATTGTAGCCTGCCAAGTGTGTCTAACTGAGCAAATGAACTCAAAGTAGAAATTGAGAGTTAGTGGGAAGCCCAACAGAAAGACAGCTTTGTCTTTTATTAACCTTCTACAATACAGCAGGAATCTGAAATTCAGAAAATATTCTATGTCATAGTACACTATACAGTTTGGACTTTATAAAATCTAATGTCTAAAGAGAGAATATTGACAATTAAGACAGTTAGGCAAGCTCATGAAATGGCTTTTGATTAAAATGATGCAGGTCCCAAAATGAAGGGATCTACTGAAACTGTAGCAACTAATACTAACAGCCATTTGACTACTTCGTCTGTTTTAAGCACTAGCCTATATAAATCATGGAATTAACTCAACTCTCACTAGGGCCTATGTAGTAAGCACTATTATACTATTACCTTTACCTCACTGCTGTGAAAACTGAAACACAAAGTTAAGAAATTGCACCGATCACATTAGCCATAAGCAGAGAAGCTGAGATTGGAAGTCAGACAATCTGACTCCAGAGTTTGACCAAAGCAATCATACTGTCTTGGTGGTCTCTGTGAGGGTAATGTATGCAGAGAAGATTGGTTCACCCTGCTGCTGAGATAGCAAGGCCTTTCTGATGCAAGCACGGCATATGGAAGAAGGCTCTGGCCATTCTGCTTACAAGAGTGTGTGATGCAGAGAAGAATGCACTGAAACATTAACCAGGAGACTGGAGCTTCAGTCACAGAGCAGTCATTTGCTGGCTAAGGGACACTAGGTGGATCACTTAACCTCCGGTGACTCTTTTTGAAAGATGGTCTGCTAACTTCAGAGAGCCATTGTAAGGGTCAAATGAAGTTACCATGAAAAGGGCTTTGAGCAAAGTTCTATAAAATACAAACACAAGGACTATTTTAGTTCTCTATCAAAAGGGCTCTATGTGTGGCTGCCAAAGGAAGAGTCCTGAAGAGAAGTCTTGTGTGCTGAGCTTCTCCATGGTTTACATGTAGTCAGCATTAACCTGATGGATGGTTGCTGACTAGAGCCTTGGCCAACTGTCCTGGAGAGCTGTGAAGTTCGTCATTGGAGGACTGTATCAACCTCCCTGCCCCAAGTCCTTTGATCCCCATGTCTGAGACTTTGAGACAAGACTCTGTAGCCTCAGTCCCACCTAAGACTTAGAATCAATCTAATGTTAATCAGAGGACTCTACGGAGACCGTATTCAGTAACCTCAACGACACCAGGAGGTCAAACTGCCAACTGGTCAGCTGCTCTATTGCTCTGATTTCAGACCCTCCTATCCTTCAGTGGGTCAGAGCTGTAGAGAAAAGCATAGCTGCAGAATTCTGTGAATGTGGATTCCAATTTCAGACCTGCCTTTTGGTATCATTGTAAAACAAGCTGTGCCAATTTCTAAACCTCAGTTTTCTCTTTATTACAATACACAGATAAATAGCTGCTGAAGAGCAAATTAGTTTGGGGAATTCGTGATGGGGTCTCTGAGGTACTTAAGTAACATTTAAGTTGAGGTCTGAAGGAAAAGTAGAAGTTATCCAGGAGAAAGGGGGGATGAAGATTTCTGGCAGAAGAGCTGGTTCTGGGAACTCAAGAAACAGAGATGAATCTACATGGTATTGTGACTGAGCAGAAACAGGAGAAGAAAGAAAGACACATTAAGGAATCGGGTTAAAAATGTGCTTCAATGTTATGACCAAATAGGAGAATTCAAATGAATTTAAGTTCTCCTTGTTTTTCTTAGGGCTATCCTTGTCCTTCTGGACTCTCCTATGCTGGTAAGGTTATAATTCTTAAACAGAGAATCCTTGCTGTGTAATGCTAAATGTTGACTCCATAAACCTATAAATTCATCACTGCTGTAGAGATGACACCAGTAGAAAAGCTTCAGAATCATGAGCCAAATGCTTCTCTTCAAATCAAGAGTTACAAAACCAAGTGTTGTACCTTTCTAGAAGAAAAAAACTGCCCTTGCTATAATACTTGCTGAAAATACAAGCTCCAAGGAACATACACTAACATAAAGCTTTCTATGCAAGTTCATCAGACTTCAAATGACACAACATTGAAGGGCTTTGGAACTCTCAGATGAGCACATGCAGCTGGGAGGAAACTGGCTGAAGTTGCAGACGTGTGCCAGCATCTGCAGGTGCACTGAGAGCACCAATTAAGTTAGGGAGACGGGGCTCGAGAAGGTAGGAAGGGTGTTGAAAAGCAATTTCATTGTGAAACCAAGCTCCACCATATCCCATCACTAAAGAAAGAGAGAATAGAGCAAGGGAGAGAGAGAAGGTCCTTGATGTGAACAAGAAATATCCTGACTTTGTTTTCACAGGGAAAAATATCCTGGCTATAAATGTTGACATACTTTTTAATCAGGTTTCAGAAAACATCTATACCAACAAAAGCAGGAACAAAGTATCATGAATTTTGAAATTTCAGATAGAAAGCATTTGATTTCATCAACATGAATATAGTTTTTTCAGTATCTTAAGCGATTTGTTCATGTTGAGATTGTCTTGTGAATAAAAAATGTTTCAGTAACTATGGTTTTATTGCATCTTGGCTATTTCCTCTGATACCAGGCACAGAATAGGTGAAATACATATTTATTTTCTACATTGCCTACATAACTCCAAGTATTGGCAGATATGAAATGACAAATTGAGAAGGAGGAGATAAATTTCCTGTGGCAGTTAACATAGGTATCTTTTTGGTCTTTCCTTGAATGTTAATTTATTCCTGGTTTCATCTCCATCTAGTTTGTTTTCCTTGGTCCAAAGACTAGTCAATGACATCTCATGGCTCTTTCCAATCCCTAAAGTTACATGGTATTAAATGGTGAAAAATAAAGTGATTAAGAAGTTGAACCAAGTTTCATCTCACCTTGTAATCAAACTCTTCTATTGAGATCTATGGCCAATGTCTTGGCTTCTTCTATATTACTTACATAATTTTATAATATTTTCTTTTTCTTGTTCACCACCCCAGTCACCAATACACCAGTGCATATGTCTTGGGCCTGTCACACAGAATGCCATAGAACATGTTTGTTGTCAGACTCCCACCCTCACACCCACAGTAGCACTAAACTCTGCCCCCCACACTGCCCTCAGGGTTGAGTTTGTATAAAGTATAAAAAAGGTCACTTCAACATGTGGGTCAGATCCAGTTTCAAATCCCAACTCAGTCACCTGCAAGCTATGTAACTTTGACTAGCTCTTAAAAGTAGCCTTACTGGACCTACTTTCTCTTCTGAAAAACATGGATGAGTTCCACGTTCTAAGAGAGTTGTAAGACTTCTATAATAACACATTAATAAATCATCATATGCAAGGCCCAGCATATAATCATTTTGGTTCAGTGTGAGTTGTTCCTGCAACTTAATGATCACTACTTATTTTTCTTCCTTACCACTTAAGGAAATGATCACTTTTCTCAGATATAGAATTAATCAAGCTATAGTGTTGGGCTTTGAGAATTTCAGAGGATAACATTTCTAGAGAATGAACATACAAGATTTTTGATGCTAATAAAGTGATTAAGACTGTGTTGAATTTTGGTATTTTGTGTCTTTATGATTCTTACCCAAGCATTGTTTCTTTGTGTCTTCATAATAATACCATGAGGGATTCATAAGAATCCAGTTATTCCTGTTTGTGGTATACAAAACTGAGGCCCAGATAGGATAAGTGACTGGTTCGAGATTACACACCCAGTTTTGCAGCAGAGCCAGTGCTATAATTCAGGGTTTTGACCAATTTACCCACCATACCATCCAACCTGTTTTAAGAGTTCCTTTGAGTTATTAGAAAGCGGTGCTTGGTTTTTTTCATGTTTGTGTCCTTCATGTCTAACCACATTTCTGGCATATGGGTGATGCTCAACAACTCTTTGGTGAGCATATGAGTGCCCTTTTTGGAAGTATTAAAAGTAACAGCCAATTCTATACACAGAATCTAAGACGATCCCAGGACTATTGGGCAAAAGTTCCAGTGCTGCTTGGAATGTTTTACAAAGGGAAAGCAAACAAAACTGAGCTCAATCTATCTCCCAGATTCAATGGGACACAAACATGTTATCTTTCTTTTCCTTTTCACTCCTGCTTTAGTGAGCTCTTGACTTATCTGTCAAAGGCATTAAAAGTTTCCAAATAACTGAAAATTACATAAATGGGGCAACAGAAACATGGTAGGATTTCCAAAAGTGAAAAGATACTTTGAAGTCATCTTGCATTCTGTATTTTCTATATTCTTTGGGCTAGCTGCAATTCTGATGCCTGAGGGAGTCTCTTCACTCATTTACAAGATACAGAACACTGAAGAGTGATCTTCCTTTGAGAGCAGTGCCCAGTGGGTCTGTCCATCACTTTTGTGGACAAAAAATTTGGCTGGAGCCTGACAGCATATAAGCAGCACTCAGTCTGCCTCCTGACTCCAGTTCTGCCTGCTTGCCTAAGGTCAGACATGAATGCAGGCCTGCAGAAGCAACTCTCCAGAAGAAGTTGTTAAACCCATGTCTTCTGAGATAAAGGACTCTGTTGCAAAACCCAGTGTGAGTCCTCCTAAATCACTTTGAACACCCAGCTCCCTTGTTAACATCAATTTGTGGCATGTAGAAAGTAAGCTTTCCTTCATGCTTTATGCCTGCACATCCCAAATGAGGAATTCTCCAGAGTACAAAATACCTAGACACTTTTTTTTCTTTCACATATGTTAGAATTTTCTCAAGTAGTCTGTTTCATATAAAATAACAATACTAGTCAATGGCATCTCATGGTTCTTCCCAATATCTAAAGTTACACAGTATTAAAATGGCGAAAAACTAAGTGATTATGAAAATGAACAGTTTTATTTTACCTTGTAACTGAACTCTTCCATCCAGATTTAATAACTGACCTTGAGGTTTTTCTAAGCTGCATTACCTGAAAATCTTCATCAATGGGAATTCTCTAGGTTGACAGTAACTCCTGATGCTCATATTAAAAACTACACTCTTTCTTGCATCTAAGAAAAGGCTCAGAGGTACAGAAGAGGAAAGCCAAGGAACTCATCCCTGGCTTCTACCCCCAGCAGCACGGCCTCTCCTCCTTGGCCCCACACTGCTGAATAGCTCTACAGTGGCTCCAGCTTCCTGATGGTTGATTCTGGTCCCTTCTTTTGATCCTCCAGTTCAGGGGTGGGAGATTTTTCTGCTGTGGTTAATCTCCACATCACCTGGCCATATTCCATTTCTCATCTCTTCTGTGGCTTGTGTAACTTGCCCATTTCATTACATTTCTTCTACTTGTAATATGAAAAATGATTTCTCTTTTCCTGGTTGGACCCTAACTGATTGATACATGTTCTCTTTTTCTTTGCCATTCACAGAATATTATGTGAAACAACAAATAACAGCCAGACATACATGGTCCAAATTCTAACATTGGCTGAAATAAATCACCTTGCCTGACTCAGTCTTCAGTTTTTTCATCTCTGAACTATAATGATATAACTAATTTTTAAGGTTGTTGCAGAGATTAACAAAGAATATGAATACATACAAATCCTTAGTGCATAGTATCTGATAAATACATTTTATTTCTCAAAACTCATTTCTTAAAATCCTTAATAAAACACCTTACTTTCACTTACTCAACTTTCAGTATATATTCCTATGTAAAATTTTCTAATTCTGACATTGATAAATAAACTAGTGTCATTTACTCTTCTACAAAAAAAAAACCTCCCTTCTTTTCTCCAATCTATACTATGAATTTTGTTGAACCTACTTGTCTTTTAAATTATCTGTTTTACTCTCATGATTCATTCACACTATAGTCTCCAGGTATTCAAAATGTACCAGGTCATCCTGTACCTCTGAAACATTTTTAATGACTAATATCACCCTGTTTTTTACAGATCAAGGTTTCATTTGAGTAAATCTCTTGAGGATCAGAACTATAGTTGCTATTAATTTTCCCCAACTCAGAATATACATATTAGATGCCAAGAAAGGAAAGAAAGAAAGAACAGAAGTAATGCAAGTTATTGAATAAGAAAGATATATAATCTGGAGAAGTGTTTGCTACAGCTCTGAGGAATGGAAGGCTTGCAGGTGCAGATAAATACTTAACCAGGTGGGTATCACAGTACTGCAGGTATGTACTGAATTTCACAGAGGTGGCATTTCTACCAGCAAGCACAAACCAGACACCATGTTCAAGGATGTATGGATGTGTGTGTGTGACAAAGGAGAAGATTCACCTATATGGTCCTTAGATGACTTAGCTAAATAGATAATCTGAGTAATTGGAAGCAGCCTTAGATTAAGAAATATTTTCAGGTACAGACAGCAAATTATGCTGGAAACCTACTAAGCATCATGGCAATGAAAAGAACTAGACAAAGTCCTCTTGACATAGCAGGGAATAACTATCAATAGTCCCTTGAACTTTACTGCACAAAAGTGTTAGGTCTCACCACTGCCCACAATTTTCATAGCCAAAATGTATATGAAATAAATCATTATATTAGAATTAAGGAGAAAAGAAGATATAACTTAAGAAAGATAGTTTCTTATAAAAAATGACTAACTTTAAAGGCTTGGCATCAGAGCATATGATTCATTTGTAAGATAGTTTTGCATGTAAAAATCTCATTCTTTTCATTCATTAATTTGTATAGGTATTGAGCATTTGTTCCATTTGAAGCACTGTTTTAGGCATTGGGGAAATTAAGATAAATAAAATGTAGTTTTGCCATTAAAGAGAAGAACTCTGCTATAGCAGCGAATGTTAAATATTTTGGGGAAGTGCCAAGATACATTATACACAGTGAAAATTTTGCACATAATGAAAAAGTGAGGTCAGTATATTTCTTTTATTAATGGGAAAGTATATCAGGTATTTTAATTAGCCAGAGCTGTCATGACAAAATACCACAAACTAGATTTTTTTCCCTTCACAATTCTGGGACCTGGAAGACCATAACTAATGTTTTAAGACCAGCAGAGTAGTTTTCCTGGAGGTCACTCTTTGGCTTGCAGAGAGCTGCCCTCTTGCTGCCTCTTCACAGGAATACTCCTCTGTGAAAGCATCGTTATATTTCTTCTGCTTCTTTCTCCCCTTCACTTACAAGGAAACCAGTCATACTGGACAAGGGCCCCATTCTTATTACCTCATTTACTCTTACTTCTTTAAAAGCCCTATCTCCAAATGTAGTAACATCCTAAGGTACTGGAAGTTAGGACATTAACGGGTGAATGTTGAGGGGCTCATGATTCAGTTCATAACACCATGTAAAATAATTTTACATTAAACTTTTATTTTCTCAACATGTAGATAGAGTATTATATAGCAAAAAGCAGTGGAGAGGAAGTCCAACACCTGGGTTCAAGACATCTGGTGTGAAAGACACCTGGCCTATTACTTCTGAATGGATCTCTCTAGAGAAGTATCTCTCAATACTTCATGCAGGAGACTACATGAGTACCTCTAAAACAACTTCTGTTTATAATAGTTCAAATTTTTAAATTACCCGATTCAGGTTTACACATGGACCAAAGGTAGAAGTAAACTTTCCACTTTTTATTACATTTTTCCCAAATCTACAACTAATGCTTTAAAAGAAGATATTTCAGAGAGAAAACATTTTTTCCTCTGTAGACACTGTACCAATCCATCAGTCAGAAGCAGCATCTTCAAGACTGCTTCACCAAAGCACAGAGTTGCCTGGGCCAAGTCCTGTTCTAGTTTGTTCAGTGGAAACCCTTTTATTAGTTTCAAAAAAGGTTCAGTGGAAACCCTTTTATTAGTTTCTTTACAACTATCTGAGCCTCCACAAAATAAAGAATATCAATATTAATAACATCATGTCCTCCTAAAAGGGCAAAATAACACCCAGGCTGTTAGGATGTATGACTATAACTCAGTGAAAAACCAACAACAACAACAACGAAAATACAAATATGAGTTGTAATTTGTGGTAGTCTTTTCTCCATTTAATACCCACATATCTTTCTCCCTCTTCCTAGAGTGTCCATTCCACTGGGAAGAGACCTCGGACAAAATCAGTTCAGATGTGATCATTCCCAACTTCCTCTCAATGTACTCAATGTACATTTTTAAGCATCTCTTGTACTCCCACACGTCTCTGGAGGTCTCCGGGATCTTCAAAAGCAAAATCAACAGTTTATCATCTCTGAAAAATTTCTGTGTATACTTAACTATACAGAAATCAGTGGCCCTGAACTTCAGTTCTTGAAGTGCCATTAAGTAGCTTAGAGATTATATGTGTAAAATGCTAGCAGAGTGGCTGACATACATTGCAGTTACTCATTAAATAATAGCTCTTATTATTGGAAGCTAGATTTTTCAACTTTAAAACTGTTTAATAATGACATATGACATGAAAACTACATACATGGCATCAAGATAATTTGCATAATTTTCTGAATTTCTTAATAAGTATAAAATTTTTAGTTTGTGACTCTTTACTAGGACTTCCAGAGAAATGTGAGATCTTGTTTTCTTAGTCCTCCTCTCGAGACAGAACCAATGTCCAGAGTGGGATATAATAAAGCAGTACTCTATTCTGGATACTTTGAATTTATTAATGAATGTGTCCATTGAGAAATGACTAATGTTTCAAAAAGAAGTAGATATACTGTAGAATCACCTCTCCTCCACGACAGAAAACT
This sequence comes from Sciurus vulgaris, assembly GCF_902686455.1. Classification (NCBI taxonomy): domain Eukaryota; kingdom Metazoa; phylum Chordata; class Mammalia; order Rodentia; family Sciuridae; genus Sciurus; species Sciurus vulgaris. Next base: position 81,954,126 of record NC_136472.1, read on the forward strand.
TAGCTTTAGCAGCTAGTGAACCATGAATAATGAAGACATGACTCACTTTGCTACTGTTAAATATAAGCATGAGAATGAACAGGTTACTAGGTAATTGCTGTACATTTAAATAGCTACATACAAATGCCATTGACTTCACCTTTCTTCTAATTAATTCAATTTTCCCCATAGTCCTATAGGTAGAATCAGTCATGGATCATTTTTCTTACCATCATAACCACAAAAGAATAAAGTAGGAGACTTTGTCCGAATTTTTGATACTACCATGATGATGCCTAGTTTAATAGGAAGGAGCAGAAATGAGAGCTAAGCACGCATGCACACACACACACACACACACACACACACACACACACACACACCATATCATGTGAATAGTTAAGCTGTAGAGGATAGAAAAAGATGGTTAAGTCCAAACTTTCAAAGGAGTCAAATTTAAATAATAAGCATCCAAAAACATATTTCATAGATTAAGTATATATGCAAATGCAGAATATCAAGGAGAATAAGAAAACCAAAACAAGAACTTTGGAGTACTTTGATTACTTCTTTTATTCACACTAAGATCTCATAAAACAGATATGTCAGAGAGAGATCTACACTTATATGTTCATTTCAGTATGACATCCAAGATATGAAAGCTACTTAAGTGCCATAATTAATGAACACAGCAAATGTAATGTATATATGTAATGGAATACTATATAGCCTTTAAAAATATGAAGATTCTGTTATCTGCAACATGGATGGACTTAGAAAACATTATGCCCATAAAAGAAAGATAAATACTACCTGATCTCTTATAAGTGCAATCTAAAAAAAATTGATCTCATAGGAACAGAGGACAGAAAGGAATTTATCAGAGGCAGGTATAAAGTTTCAGTTAGACTTGAGGAATAAATTTTAGTGATCTCTTGACCTGCATGGTGACATGTATTGTATATCTCAAAATTGCTGAAAGAATAGGTTTTCAATGTTTTTACTACCAAAAAAGTGGTAATTTGTTAAGGTGATGAATATATTGATTAGCTTGTTTTAATTTTTCTACAATGTACACATAGACCAAACATCACATTGTATCACATAACATACACAATAATTATTTGTTGATTTGAAATGTTTATTTTTAAAATACTTAGATTGGAAGATTTAAAAAAGAGAGAGAATCCACTGTGTCCAGTCCATCTCCTCATCCTTTCTCTTACTGAAAACAACGTAGAACATGAGAGAAAAGAAAAAAGTTTAAGTCACTTTCTTTTCCAACACCTACATCCAATTTAACAGCAGTAATTTATTGAACAATTGATATATGTCAACTATGGTAGTATTATCTCATTTAATCCTTATATACCCATTATGTGAACTAACTGTTATAATTCCTACCATTTCAATGAACAAAACTATGTTTCCAAGAGCTTACATGATTTGTCCCAAATCACATTCCTAATAATACAGTTGATATTCCAACCAGAATCTGATTCCTAGGTCCTCACATTTTTCCATTGTACTCAGTGACAATGAGAGTAAATGAACTTGGCAGGTGCCACTCTAACTGTGGCTTATATGATACTTTCCCTCCATATGAGAATTCTTCAACACTGACACAAAGAAATGCCTTCCTATCACACAATAAAATGTTATTTGTGTTCACAGGACAGTTTCTCACATCTGTCCCTTTTAAAAATGTTTGCCCTTTAACCTCTAACCCATTTCCAAATAAATAAATTCTGTGCATCTCTTTTGGGTTCAGCTCAAATACCACCTCCTTTAAGTCCTCCATGATAATAATATCTGGCTGAAAGTAATTCCTCCCATTTTTGAACTGCCACACTTTTTTCTGGTTACCTCTTTCCTTTGTTTTGATTAGAACTTATTAGTTCAATGGTTCATATTCATGAGGTAGTAATCTGTGCCCAAATCATGAATGTGTCTAGTATTTGCTCACAAAGCATTCATAAGTGTTTAGAACTGGCAATAATTCAGACATGATATAAAAAGTTTTACTGGATGACAATTTTTACTGAACTACCTAGGAAAATATGACTATGTTAAATGAAAAGGAAAATGGTAAAATAAATTATTAATGACTAGAAAACAAACTATGTTAAAGCATTTCTGTATACTCACACATTCGGTCTGGAGTTAAAAGTGATTATTATATATTCATTAAAGTAGAGATTTGGGTATCACTATTTGTCAAAATATAATCTTATATCTTACATAAACTGATGAACAAATAAAATAATATTCTCTATTCTTTATTCTATAGTCTCATTTATTCTGTTTAGCTTTCCATCCTACTTCAAATGGATATAGCTAACTATAAAGGCAATCAAAGCATTAGAATAACAGGCATACATGTTATTTTTGTACATACAATACTCCAGTACATACGAATTTAAGTTGGGTAGTCATTATTAACTATCACAACTAGATAAAACAGTATTGTTTTTGGAAATCCAATCAGATTAATGCAGCATACAAAATCATTCTATACTTAGTTCTGCCTCCCTTTTTGGACTCATTTCCTCTAACTTTCTCCTCCCTTAGGACCTAAGATGTTCAAAGCAAATTCCTAACAGTTCCTGACCATGCTGTTCTCTCTACATCTCTGCTTTTTACTGCCCTTTGCTGGCTGCCTCTCTCTACATGCAGTAGTTTTTAATACACCTCTGTTGGTATAAATTGCATGTTCATCTCCACCACCAGACTAAGAACCCCATTTTAGCCTCAGTGAATAGCATCATGTTCAGCATGCAGCCTGTGTAGGCGCTCAAAACAGATGAATTAGTGAATGTGAGTCTACTTAAAATTCTGAAAGCTCAGGACTCACTTAGGTATTTAAAAAGTACAAGCCTTCCTTTCCCACATCCTGCTTTTTTAAATAAGCTTTAAGTTTCATATGTTATGCAAAGCACATTACCTTTTCAAGCTGTAAAATTACAACTATCTCCATAATTAATCATAATTGGTCATTAACTAAATTCTTTCAGAAATTCTGGCAATATGTATCTGTCCATTGTAATCTTCCCTGTAGCTAGAAATGCATAACATTATTTTGTTGCCTATAACCACAGATTCTGAAATTTAAACAGAAAAAGTCTCTGCTTTGATTTCTTCTCATTTATTCTTGGTATGTTACTTTAGATTTCATTTAGATTGGGAAAAAAATCTGGTTGTAAACATATTCATCTAAAACCAATTGGCTTTGGGCCTAAGTCAATTACATAGTTAAATAAATAATTAGATATATAAATGAAGGATTTATTACAGGTAATTGAAACTTAAATTAAACATTTATTAAGAACCATCAAAGTCTAATATGCCACTATGCAAAGAGTTTTCACACTCATGTTACTTAATCAGGCTTCACTAGCTATTACACTCTGTCTATAAAGTAGCTTGGATCACCCAAAATTTTATGTTATATGATATACAATAATGATAATAATAACAGTTGACATTTATTAAAGGTATTAACCTACGGTATTATTTCATTTAACTTTCAACACTCCCCAATGAGGAAGTTGATACAGAAATTACATAAATTGCTCAAAACCATCTACCTAATAATAAGAGTTTAAATAGCAAAATTAATCCAGAACTGTTTGACTCAGATCCTATGGCTCTTAACGACTATGAAACTTTCCTCTATTTTCTGGGGAAATGCCCATAGCTTACATAGTTTCTCAAATGGCCTGTGAGTCAAATTTTTAAGAATGTCTTTTAAGTATCTATAAAGGCAGTCCTCAAAACACTTTAGATATCATTACCAGCTTCATTTTTTCATACAGAAAAACAAACTTTTAACTTGTATTCTTGTAAACATAACTTTTAGATACAATTTCCTCTTTTATTATAACATGAACTTACCTGTTTCTATGATTAATATTTAGATATAGCCATGTTCTATATTAATTGGATTATTCTGTTTTTGACTCAGCTCATCAGAACATCCTGAAGTATTGTCATGTGATGATGTGATGTGAAAGCCAAACTTGAGCCATCCTGGCTAAACTCAGATCCAAGAGAAAATTCAAAAACCCAAAACTTATTCTGAACCATTATATTCCTACAGTATTTCTGTAAGAGTCTCTGGCTACCCGTGTCTCTCCATAATAACACCTTCACAGTCCACAGGCTGTAGAAAAAGCAAAACATATTAAAACTGTTTCTAAGAACAAGGTTAGACAACTCTCACAGTAAAAGAACTGTATAATCTTGCATTTGCACTGCCTATAGGAAAAAGTCCAAATTCCCTCATGTGGTTTATATAGTCTGACCTCCAACACCTCCCTGCATTCCTCCTCTACTTCTCTTCCTGGACATTATACCCCTACCACATGAGTCTTTATCATATTCCCTAATAAGTCCACACAATTTAAAACTCTGCCTCTAATTTACTGATCCCCCTGAAATATTCTTCTTTGACTACTCATGGGGAAATTTTAACTCATTCTTTAAGATATATGCAGGTCTTTGACTTCAAGACATGCCCAAAATAGAAGTTTAAATCAACTCTTCTCTTTGCTCCAATGGCCCTTTTGTTTATGCAACCATGATTGATACCCTTGTCATATCACATGCAACTGATGGCTTCAAATAAACCACTATCTACTAAAGGCATACTCTCCCTTATTTATCTCTGGATCATACCATTAATTGGTGTCACAGGCTTATCACATCAGAAGGTCCAAGCAGATACTGGACAAAGAAAGGAAATAAAAATAGAAGAGTTGGATGAGGGGAAAGAAGAAAGTCACCTCAACCATTCTTAGGAGTGTTCTCATCAAGAAAACTATTCTCCCTAAGATGGTGTGTTTATGATATGATGTAAAGATACAACACTATGAAAGTGCAAAGAGCTTAAGTGAGCATTTGAATGAATCAACTTTAAGGTCTCAAAAATCTGAGAACTGAGCTTTGCAACTGTTACTCATAAGAAAGACATAATGTAGACATACAGAAGTTCTATTTCCTAAGCATTTCAATATTGTCAGTCTCATTGATTCATACAATGTCCTCATCATTGTGAAGTAGACTTTTGGCTGTACCTTTCTTGTGATTGAGAACCAAAGGCATGTTAACAGAATGACAATACTAGCCTCATTCCTTCCCTCCCTTGGTCTATGACATATATTCTATAAACATTTCTGTTGCCTTACTCTACTTTATCAGAGATGGGGCTATAATTTTTCAGAATACTTCTTCTAAAATCCTTGACTTAGGAAAAAAATAGAGTGAACAATAGAGGATGTGTCACCTGATTCTGATCTCTGTTGGACTCTCTTTTATTTCAATTTCTAGAAAATAAATTGGATATTATTCCCAAATCAATAAGTCCAAATATAGGGGTTTATAATGAGTTGGGGTAATGCAAATGATAGTCCAGGAGAGCAGATGTACTTAGCTATTGCTAAGTTAGGAATGGTTTCAAAGAACAGAATATTTTGTGTGGTTCAAATTGTGTTTTGTTAATCAAACATTATTGCCCTGTGTGCATATATGACTACACAACCAGTAAAACTCTGCATCATGTACAACCAGAAGAAGGAGAAGTCACACTCCATTTATATATATATCAAAATGCATTTTACTGTCATATATAACTAATTAGAATAAAATGAACAAAATGTCATTTGTTGCAATGTATCAACAGTTAACATGTAGAACATGGTTAAATTGTTTACTCCATTACTCTTGGGCTTTGTGGTACCTTCTAGTCCACTGAGGCCTATGAATGAATTGCTTAATGGGCAAACGCATCTATAAAATAATGATGCTTAAATAAAATGGTTCTCCTTCTTTTGTTTAAGATCACAATGGGGGATTGGGGTTGTAGCTCAGTTGTATAGCGCTTGACTGGCATGTGTGAGAAACTGGGTTCAATCCTTAGCACCACATAAAAATAAATAAATAAGGGTATTGTGTCCACCTACAACGAAAAAATAGTTTTAAAAAATCACAATGGGCCAACATTTCTGAACTTCTATAGTGTTCCAAGCACCATATGTTCACTAGCAACTTTTGCAAAGTCCTGCAGATGGGACTAGGCCTTACCAGACCCATTCTACAGAAAAGAAAACTAAATCTACAGAGGTTAAATGACATGTTTAGATTGCACTGCAAACAGAGTTAAGATTTGAACCTTGAGCTTTCTATCTTCAAACCACTCTGTGTTCAAGTTACACTGCTTTTTGTGATTGCAAATGCAAAGTTGGGAGTACCTTTGAATCATAATAATCTTAAATGCTCACCTTGAGAATGTCAATTTAAAAAGTGCTTAGTACATGGCCCCCAAATCAAATATAGCATATACTTTTACAAGATACAGAAAGAACCACAGTTATCACTAAAAGCAATAAAATTACTAAAATAACTGGTACTATCAAAATCATAATTGCTTTGTCAAAACGTATAGAATGAGATTTCAAGATTTTTCAAGGAATAGTTTCATAAAAGCATTTTTAACATAGCCTTCACCTATAACTTGGACTATAATCAAAACAAAATATTTTAAATTAATGGCACACTTACTGTATGAATGGTATTACTGACAGGAAGAATAGATATGTTTATACTCTACTCATGGTTTAGTAAAAGTCAACACACATGCTTTATATTAAAAAATATATATATTAAGGAATACATGTAGATCTTTTGAAGGTACAGAGACTGATAAGATGTTTACCTCATCTTCAAGGAAACTGCTGCCTTGGTAAGGAATGTTTGAAATAAAATGTTTTACCTTATACCAGCTCCACAAGTACTGTTAAGATGGGAAAAAAATTCTATCAGTTTTCAGGCGACCACCACCAATTGAAATATTCATCCATTTTTTTTCCTTCACCAGACATGCAATAATTTTCTATAATGGAACTAGGTATAAGGAAAACAAGGATGAATGAGTAGAAGGTCCAAGAGGAATTAATGGTCTAGCAGGTATAAAATTGGAAATAAGATTACTGATAATGTAATGTGTACTCTATCAGAATAAGAAATTCTCTGCTACTTATTGGTGCTTCTTTTGGGGGGATGGAGGGTTGGGGGTGGCTACGGGGATTGAACTCAGGGGCATGTGACCACTGAGCCACATTCCCAACCCTATTTTGTATTTTATTTAGAGACAGGGTCTCACTGAGTTGCTTTGCATCTCACTTTTGCTAGCTTTGAACTCATGATCCTCCTCCCTTAGCCTCCCAAGCCACTGGGATTATAGGCCTGTGTTTCCACACCTGGCTTATTGGTGTTCTTGAATCATGGTTTCCAGCCTTAACTAGGTGTTACCCACTGTGCTGAGCACTTGTCTCATATAATCCTTACATAACCCCATTAAATATGCCTTATGATTCACAGAAATTTATAAATGAAATTGAGGCTTAGAGGAATTGAGGATTGTGCCCAAGGCCACACAGCAAGTAAAGATTTGAATCCAAGCAGAATCCTGAATGCACTCTGATGACCTTCACCTGCTAATGGAGTGCTGAGAAGGCTGTTTGAACTTCTATCAGTGGGGAGCTCAGAGAGTTCTCCAACAAGAAATGTTCCTTGAGCTGTCTGTAAGGTGAGGAGAACGCCACCTCACCTTGAGCTGTCTGTAAGGTGAGGGAGATAAGCCAGTTGAGGAAAACAGGGATAGGTGGTGAACAAACTGGACAAAGATAGTAAACATGAAATCACAGAGACAAAAACAAGAAAATGCCACCTGTTGCGCAAATTGATGCTTTTTCTGTTAGGTCTACTATGTGGAGGTACTTATGGAGAAAGACTTAGGAAATAATATTAAAAACCCTAAATTTGAAATTTCTTACCATGTGCCATACTGTCAGTAAATTTGTAAATATTATCTCATTTAATCCTTGAACTACTCAACTCAAAACAATATGATGATCTCAATTTTACATATAAGAAAACTGAGGCACGAAGAGATTAAGTAACTCACCCAATATTTGGTAGAGCTAGGATTAAAGACTCAGTCTGTTGACTTCAGAGCCCCAGCTCTCAACTTCTCAGATGGAGAGGCAGGAGCAAGACCACAAAAGCCTTGGACTCCATGTCTAATAAGCTCACATTGTTTTGCTCTTGAAAACACTGTGGAAGCTGGTAAGCCAAGAAGCAATTTTATCAGATTTCTAGTTTAGAAAATTCCTTGTGGTTATTTCATGGAGGAAAGAGATGAGATTTGAGGCAGCAGATGAGTCATAAGGGTAAATCCAGTTCAAGTAAGAGCCTAAATTGGGTCTGGATTTGTGTCCATGTAGATAATTAGGGGGAAAGAAGGACAAAAAAATGTAAAGGAGATTGAATCAGCAAAACTAAACATCTGAGTAGATGTTGGGGCTGAGGAAAATAGAAGAATTGAGAATAAATTCTAAACTTCTAGCTGAGGCAACTAGAGAGATAAAAATTACCTTTCCCTCTGCATGTGTTTATAGATAGACAAACTAACACATCACAAGAACAGCAGGAAAGGCACAGTATAGAAACCTAATAAGTTACTAAGGTTTTGTTTTAAAAACCTTAAAGGCCATTGCTGGAAAGGAGCGTGGCACTGTTTTTTCTGATTGTGTGACTACAGTTAGATTCCCCAAGGCAGTGAAATCACATCGAATCCAATATGACAAGCCAACATCTCACAGAACAAGCCTGCTCATTCCCAGCCTAATTGGTATCCTCATCTCTAAGTATAAACTCATTTTGAATACAAAACAATTTAAAGCAGGTGAACTTGCTTTTAATCAAATTCATCTATAATTATTCAGATTTATACAACACAATCAGGCAATGGTTATTTACATTTTTAAAAACAAATTTTGTTAGAAAAATATAATAAAATTGTCTTTGTATAATCATTCCAGTGCAATTATATAAATCTGAAATACAATATACCTCAAATGCTTATGCACTGAGTCATGCAATGTGCCAGATCATTTCCCTGTATTATCTCATTTAATTATCACAATTCCATGAGTCGATATTATTATCTCTATTCTTCAGATGAAGAAACCAGGGCTTAGAGAATTTACTTATTCAAAATCATTTCTGAAAAAGAATCAATATTCAAATGCAAACTACTTTGGCTCAAAAAAAGTATTTCATCATCACATGTTTACACAGTTATACTTTTGAAAGTATTTTCATGATAATTTTAAGTGAATATTAATCAAGTACATATCAATTATGTTATAGCTACATAGACCTAGAATGGTTCAGAAGCACAAGATATATTTGTTTTTCACCATAAAAAGCAATGTGTTCAGTCATGATATCCTCTGATAGAAACAATGACTTTTTGTACTAGATTTCTATCACTAAATTGGAGTGAAAACTCAATTATTCAGTTCAATTAGATATTAATGTAATGTCTATCACCAAAGAAACATCTGCATAATGTTAAACATTATTCCACTTGAAATTCTTAACTACTTAAAAAAGTTGGGAAATTCTTTCTACTTTAAAAAAATACACAATATTGTTTGATATGTACCTTTTCTGGTAACTCACGGAACAGGTATGACCAAGAAAGGTACTTTGAAGGCAGTGAGTCAATAGTAAAATAGTCATCTGCTCCAAACTTCTAAAATTATTGATTTTTTTTCTTTCACATACATAATTGACTCACTTTATCTGTTTCTGATGTCAGACTGTATGCTGATATTGTTGTAGATACTGTGCAAGTATTTAATTTAATTTCTCACAGTAGCTCAATATAGTAGATTTTAAATTTATGTCTGAAATAAGGAAACCAAGGTCCAGTCAGATTAAACTATTTGTTCATGGTCACACAGGAATAAGTACAGAGCAAATATTCAAACCTCAATCATTTGGGTGATGAAAAACAATAGATTTTTTTTTCAATTTAAGTAATTGTAAAAGAGTCCATACAGTCTATCTATTGTCTCATATGTTTTGGGTGACTAGACTCTAATTTATTCTTTTATATTAAGTATTCCAAGATGTGCACCTGAAAATAAATTAACATCTTCTAACATAAGCAATAAGATATCTGGAATTAATGACATAAACAAGAATTTTTTTAAATGTACATTGCTTTAAGAAGTATGACAGAGTTGGTTTCTAAAAGTCAAGTGAAATACTTTTGGATTTTTTTTCTGCCATAATTCATTGCTGTTGAATTCCTATATACATTTTGGGTGGTTCTGAAAATACTTTGTTATTCAAAGATTAAAAATAAAATTTCATCTCCTCAATGTATAGCATGGAACAGTCATCGATCTCCACTGCACTGCTCTTTTTATAACGCATGATTTCCAGCTATTCTGTAGATAAGATCTCACAGTCAGGGGGCTACTATGACTCCTCCTTGACACAATCTTTGGTGCCCTACTCCCTAGCTCCATTCCCTTCTAATCTCATTGCTCAGCATTAAGAATTTCCAAGTCCTTGCTGGTCTTAGTTTGCAACTATATATCCTGGATTTCTTCTTGGAAAAGTGTCAACAGATACATTTTGTAGACAAGCAGATTGATTGGTGTCATGAAAACACCAAAGGGAATTAGATTTTACTCTTATTCACTGTAAGGGTTTGAACATGTCCCTGAAACTCTCCAATTATTTTTGATGTAGGGACTAAGTTAACTTGAAGAGCTAGGGTAAGGATTAGTAATGATGTCAATAGCACACATAGGGCACAGGAGAACTATATTAATGGTTTGTCTTAATTTTGCTACACATTAGGAAGCACTTTCTAATGATCAAATCCATCCAACAACAGGGTAAGTTTTCTGGTGAGGGGACAAGCATTCTGTCACCAAAAGACCTTAGAAAGAGGTATAGAGTAACCAATCATAAATTCAAGCAAAATAGTGGATGGAAGTTGAGACTGTTCTTATTCCAACACTCCTGAAGAATTTTCACCAGATTTGGCCCTAGCTCTGATGTCAAGCTTAGAGTCTAGAACAAGGGAGATGCTCAAAAAACCTTTTTTTGTCCCACCTCTTGCATTTTTACCTCCTAGTTTGCTTGCTTTCCTAAAGGGCTGGGTTCTGACTCAGTACCTTTCTCGTTTGGAATATGGGATTCTAAAGAATTCCTTCCTTCTTTTAAACCCTTGGTTTTGAAGTGATAAGACAAAAGGGCTATATACAGACTGGCTTCCAAAATACAAGAATAAAAGACTCATGTACTCATGAGAGAAGTCTCAGGCTGTATTTGAGAAAGTGCACAAACACCTTTGGGTCAAGTGTGGGCTGTACCACTCCAGAGCAGCAGGATATGAAAAGAGTCATGTGTAAAATGAGCTAATAACTACCTCATATGTTAATGTGAGTATTAAATATATGTTATTAAATATTTAGGAAGGAAGTTGCTTTCTTCCTTCACTTTTTTTGTTGTTAACATCTAACTCAGCAAGAAGAACAGAAATTTGGTAAAATTGTAAAAAGGTGTCATCTTACCATTAATAGTATCTTTTATCATGTGGTGATAATCTATAGTATGAACTAATAATATTTACCATATGCATTCCTGTGTTAAGAGAAGATAATTACTAAAGATAATATGGAGTACACTGAAATCAAACAGAGAACAGTGAAACCAATCTCAGAATATATAAATAGATACTAAGTGCAAAAAAGGCAACAAAAAATCTGTCTTCATTTTCATGGGTATTATGTAAAAATTAATTTGTACTGAGACATTTTGAGAATTCTTTTTATAAGATGAGAGAGACTCTGAAGTTAGAAAATGAAGCTACTCTGTAAGAAAATCTGATCAAGTATGGTTAGGTTAACTATCAAGAGAACAAAAATTTCCACAAATCAGAACTCACTGCAACAATGTCAATAACAACATGGTAAGTTTAAAATTATTACTTCAAGTCACATCATATTATTTATCTCAGATAATATTTGCAAAAATCTACACGGTTAACATTAATAATTCCAAACTGCAAAGGAGAAAACAGACATAGAGGTTTAGTATTCAAGATCATTCTGTGACTAGGACCAGTATCTGAATTTGAACCTTGGTCTGCTCTATTCCAAAGCCCCCTCCTTTTGTTTGCCTTTTAGACTGTTACAGAAGACAGACAGGTTAACTTGGGCAAGGAAAGGCAGAGGCACCCAAACTATCAACTTCTGACCACCCTGAGCACATGCCCATCCTGAAGCCTCAAGTCAGTCAGTGAAGGACACCTTGCCATCACACTCCAGTCTCCCACCCACTTAAACCTGCACCAAGACATGTGTACCTGTCCTGGATCCTGGATCATCTCCAGTTCCTGCTTCTAGTTATCAGGTTGTAGGACCATCTGCTGTACACAACACCAGTTACAGGACTGAGTCTACACTGTAGACTGAGGCATAGCCACTTGAGCGGGGGCCTCTCATCGCCCTCTGGGATCCAGTCCAAACCCTGGTTGACTTGGACCTTCTCCATAGTCCACAGATTCCTGTTACCAAGCCCTTCTGCTATCCCCATACCTCCTTTTATGTTGTGGTGTTCCATCAAGAGTAGACTCTTTTTGAGTCTGAATTTGAGTCTTGGCTCTTCTCTTTAACTTGTAACTGTAGATAAGTCACTTATTCTCTGTAACCTGAGGTTTCTTTTCTTTAACAAGAAAACTGTGATGTTGACTTACTTCTAGGAGATAATTTGAAGACACTGTTTAGCATAGCCCTGCACTCAATACTTAATAATTTATGACCTGTACACTGAGAACTTACCGTAGAGCTTGTCTTTTATGACAATATTCCTTCTCTTGGACTCTCAGAAAGCTAAAACTGGACTAAAGCTAAAGGGACTCGATAGTGTTTGAGCTCCTCCACTCCCCACCCCCTCATGTACACTTTTTGTTCTTTTTTTCTTTTAATTGAAAATCAACTGAGTCCCAGAAAATAGTAGAGACATACACACAGCAGAGTCCTAATACTGGGCAGTTCCCTTCATACCCCATTCTCGGTGTCCTCATTGTCTTTTCTCTCTGTGGCTTTGCCTAAGGACCTGGAAAGAGCTTTCACTCTACAGACCTGTCCAGCTCATACACCAATTTTCTTCCATCTTTCTCTAAATGTTTCTTCAAATAATACTTGACTGTGACCTCTATCCTTCCTTTATCCATTCTCCCCATAAGTACTCACAATTTTATTTTCATTTATACTCTAAGAGCATTACCAAATGCCATTTTTAATTTGTCCTAATTAGTTATATATGACAGTTGAATGCATACCAAATATCAATTTTTATTCAATAACTGTTCTTCTCTGCTAACTCCCCTGTCTACTGCAGTAATTTTGTTGTTTCATCTGCCTAGTGAGAATCTGGAATATACTGTCCAATAGATATTATATTTGATAAGAGGATAATGAATGAATCATTAGTAACATCAGCTCCCATACTCTTGAGATTCTCTCCTCATTTTATTTCTGTGGCACTAAATCTCTTGGTCTTCTTTCCTATACTTCCTTTACTATCTACTGCTCAAAGTAGGATTTTTCATCCTTTTTTCTCTCTACCTGCACTCCATTCTGACAACAGGAAACAGTGGTTAACTCTCAGATTTGTAGCTGAAACTTGACTGATTTATCAGTGCTGCAATTCAACTGGTGGATGTTCGCTAACCATGTGGATGACCCACTGTCACCCCAAACTTGTACAAATGCAAACAAAATCAAATTCCTCCTCACTCACTAATTTTCCCTCATTCTATTGATATTAACATCCTTTTCCCAGAACTCTAGGCTTACATTTTGAAATTCCTTTTCTTCTTCCTTTATTTCTAATCCTCTCCTGATTATTCAGTCACAGAACCTTAACAATGCCCTCGAATATTTCCTTTTGCTCTGCCTCAGAGAACCCCTCTCTCTCCTATGCACAGGCATTGTTTGTGACCTTTCTAATATTAACTCATCTTTCCCAAATGTTATTTCCTTAGTGAAATCTGCAGTGGCCTCACAGTTTAAATCAGTTCTTGTACATATATCCTCCCATTCTGCTTTTTTCCATCTTTGAAACTGTTATCAAATGCCTATATTTGTTAACTGTCTTACGACTATGAACTCCATGAAGGAAGGATCACATCTACGTCCATCCTGGCTATCTCCGAGCCTCACACATGAAAAGATCTATACATACAAGTTAAATATGAAATGGATTAATATTTATTGAGATAATCAAATTTTCCTACAAAGAGCTTTCATGTCTGATTTCTTTTGGGTCCTATAGTATCACTAAACAGAGGTATTTATACTATATCACAAAAGTGCTTTGCCAAAAATTCTTGAAATTAAAATGTTTCACACCGTTGAAGGGGGATTACTTTTTTGAGGAAAATGTGCTTAAGCCGAACACATAATTTCCTCCACATTATGGCTGATGAATGAGGTGTTCCTATGCCTAGATTCACTGAGTCATCTTTTTTTTTTTTTTTTTTTTTTTTTTTGAAAAAAAATGAGTGTGTGGTCTGTATAAGAAAGACTGTGAGGTGCCACGGTTCACATGAATCAGTTTCAACATGTTCATGGTAGTAGGGTTTACTTGATTTCTCTGAGGAAAACCTTGAGGCCCTCACTTGTTCTAAATCACTGACCTTTCTTCCTTCAGATTAAATTTGAGTCAAGTCACAAAAATTGAAGCAGGTGGTTTCCACCCAGATAACCTATCCTGGCTGAAGCAAGTGGTTCCATAAATGAAGGAAGCAAAATATTTACCACTCACATAAGAAAGGTTCAAGCAGTCTTCTTTCACAAATGTAGCCCCACTCAGATAAAACAGCATACCCTAAATTACAGTTTTATCAAAACATTGATATATAATCAGACACCTGATCTCAGGGACTCAGGTAAAATGGTTTTAGAAATTAAATTTGTTGACAATTAACACAAGCAAATTATCTAAGCATTCAACTCTGAATAAATAAGTTTAAATAAGAGAATGAAGTCTTTTAAATTAAGAATATCCTTAGAGTTCCTACATTGTTTTAGTTGCATTAAAGCTTAAAAATATATTAAAAACGTTACTATCAGTATTTAGTGATGTGAGATATGTACATATATATGTATTTATTTTGGTGGACTATATTCCCTAGAATAGTACATTACTTCTTTGCTTTCTCCTCTGCTTTAAACAATGGTAATTAAAGTAGCCCATATTTCTTAGCATATACCATATAAAATCCTTGTTTAATTTTATAATTTCATTTAATTCTTATGTTTTAATAAATCATTAGTATTTCCATTTGCACTTGAAGGGTAGTCATTAGAAATTTAAAACATTTTTTCCCATTTCTCCACTGCTAATAAGTGGTAGAAGTTGAGTTTTTAATATGTCAAATTTGAAAAATATGCTTTCCTATCTCTGTGATACACTATCTTCAAGGTATCAGTTCCTAGGCAATCAGTGTCTGAACATGGGTTCTGTAAAGCTTTCTTTTTACCTCGAAGAAAGTAAAAGAAGAAACAACATTCATTTCAGAGTACTTATTCAAAGTTAGGCAGACCTGGGTTTGAGAACCAATTTAGCTCATTTCTCTCTGTAAATGAATGGAATGAATCCTATTTCCCTGGACCTCCAATTCCTCAATGACAAAATGAGGTTACTTCTTAGACCATCTTTCTTTCATACATACAGCAAATATTCAGAAGCACTTACTATGTGCTAGGTATCATGATGAACATTAGTGGTAGAATAACACATAAATAAAAGCAGGTCTTGGCCCTTGTTGGAGTACATAACCCCAATTTTTTATAGGTGGCCCAGAATTTATACCAGTAAAATAATTTTAAAGTGTGGAGTATTTTGATATTCAAATTGCTCAACCACCATTGATCAGAGCTTTCACCAATTCGTTCATTTTCTTATTTTCACAAAGTGCTCTTATTTCCCTTTACTTGATTAGTTCTTCTAGACAGAAGCACTGCTTAACCTGAATCTATAGATGACTGTTTTATTCATTTATCTGTACATTTTTTATTTAAGCAGATACATGAACATGTACACACATGCACACTCTCAATTCTAGAAAGAATCTGATGTGGCTTGTTAGTTAATTTAAGAACTTTTTAGCTGGTTGCTCTTAGCAACAGTCTTTAAGAGTTCTGCCTAGTTGGTCAGAAGAATTTCTTGAAGAGAACTAAACATTCAAAGTAGTTTAGATAACAAATGGAAAACAAATGAGGTTTAACCAGAAATAATTCAGGAGAACTTTACAGAAATTGGTAACTCTAGTAGGGATGGAGAGGAAGGTGCTGCTGAGAAGCCCACTACACACTTGAAAATTTTCTGAGATCTCCTTTCCTTGGACCATTTTGTGGCTACATGTTTACAATAAATCCAGGAAATAGGAGCACTAATGTGCCAGGGTCCTGGGGATGCACTAGAGCTAGACTTCATCCTATTAAGACAACTCTTTTTAACAATCCTCCTACAAATCCTTTGGTTCTCCTAAAGACACTGGACAACAACCTGGATACTGAAATTGTTTGAGAGAAAAAAAAAATCTTTTATCAGCTTACAAACAATAAAAACTGCAAATCCCTTTCAGCTTCTAGCAAACTATAAATTGTTTTAATATGGATGTAAACTAACTCACAAAATACAGTTTACTGTGAGCATTATGTTTACAATCTTTCGTATATCCATTTATTCCCTCATGAAGTACCTATAAACCAACTTCTAGGTCTCCGTCTTGGGGTTTGAGGAGATTCATTTATTTGTTCATTTGATGTATATTTATCAAATATTTGTTCATTTGATGTATATTTATCAAATATCTTATTTTTCCTTCTTATGAAGTGGAATTCAGTATAAATCCTGTGCAGCTAAAACATCCTAAAAGTGAAGTACAATGGGTATTATGGAGGAGGCATGGGAAACTTTAACAAAAAGACAGATCCTTCTTCTTTGAAGATAATACTAGGTTCCAACTGCTTATATAATTTTAAAAATTAAAAATCCTGTCAATGGATAAACATAATACATTGAGCATTTAGTATGCTGCAAATCGCTACATTAGTACTTACGGTACTAATGTTCAAGGTAAGTCCCTGGATCTAATAATATTTAGAGCCTTGTGACAATTTAGCTCAATATGACAGAAAGAAGTCCATGGATCTATGGAAGCTGAGAGGATATGGTGGCCAGAGATGTCTTCCATGTGAAGACAACATAAACTTAGTCCTAAAGGATAAGCATGGACTATGAAAACTTCTTTGACCTCCCTCCTTGGAAAAAACTCATACCACTGAAAGCTACAGGGAAAATGTAGAAGGGAATACTTCATTCATTTGCTAAATAAATCAATAATGTTCCTGCTGGCAAGTAGAATGTTTATATGCAACAATTAAATAACCGTACAAAATGGTAGATGATTCAGAGCCAAAAGCAGTTACACAGAGTGTGCTTTTGGGGCTCTGAACAGCCAGATGATGCCAGGGAAGGACTTCAAACTGTCATTATGTCAAGCCTATTTGTTTAAGAGTAAGAGAATGTAGACACACTGAGTAAACCATCCCATTAATATATTCTGAACAGCATACCCAAACACCTTGATAGATTCACTACAATTTAACATGCAATGCTATTAAGTGGAACTGAGTCTGTGATGGTTAATAAAGATCTTCGAAGCCACCATCATCTATGAGGCACAACACCAAATCCTAATTCATTAATATTCTGGGACTGATGAAAATCACTTTAGCAAATCTACTTCCCCAGACAGGAAGTAAGAAAGCAATCTAGATATTTAACCAGCTGGGAAAAAAAAAAAAAAAAAAAAGGAAAAAGCTGAACCTCTGCAAATCTCTTTAAGTTCATTTATTATCTCTTAATTTGCTAAAAATTCAGTTACATCAGAATAGAAGTTGCTGCACAGTTTTCCTAAACTACTTCAGAGAAAAACTAAGTAAAATTAAAATCATCAATTAAATGTAAAGAAAAACTACCAACAACTACTAAAGAACATCTAGGGTTTTCCAGATAGATTTCTTCCCTAAAGATGTTTACACAGAAGACTTAGATACACCAATGCCAAATGTTCATTCAAAGTGGCACAACACCTAGCTCTGTTAGGGTAAAAAACACATTTTCAGTTGTCCTGTTTGGTTAAAAAAATTAGGAATTATCTTTCTGTGACCATATGAATAGAACAAAAAAAGTGCATAAGAGTCTGGTAACATCTAAAAATTAACCAGACCTAGCAAATATGATCCCACAAGGAAACATCTAGAATTTGGTTGTTAGTAGAAAACTGACTAAAATCAGAGCAACTGTAAAAGTGATTTTTACACATAAAGATTTTCATTTTTGAGGAAAAGATACATAATATTGGTAATTGTAAATTATTGAGTTTATTAGCATGACACTAAAAGTAAAAATAATTGATAGTGCAAGCATACATGAAACTGATTTGACTGGAAGTAGGAAGTGAATATCCAGGTCCTGGACTCCTGAAGTGAGTTGTAAAGAAAAGAAGACAAATCCATCAGTGCATTCAGCAAACCCAACAAATACTTCTATCCCTCCCAAGAGAACAGCAAACATTGTATTTCCAAGCTAGAAGTTGCCTATAAGAGGTTAAAAACCAGAGGAAAGATGAAACCAATACCCTGAAGTCATTCAGTTGTATTTCTGCCCTTACTATCTGAAAGACTTATGTCTTCCTTGCACAGGTGCAACTTTACTTGACTGATATGCAGTCTCTGAGACCCAAGGACCATGTGCCCTTCACTCTTCCAGATTCCATGAGGTAACACACACATAAATGAGTGTTATGGGGCAAACATCAGCTCTTTCCACTTCTCTTTGCATCTCCCCAAGTATATTTTGGTTCTGTGCTTTGGAAGCCTGGTAGTCCTTAGGAAATGCTTAAGAAGGAACAAACAAGAAACAGGATGACTTCATGAGCTTGTAGTCTAACTCCTAGACTTAAACTTCAATGCCACCACTACAGACTGTGTGGCCTTAGGCAAAGTTTAATGCCATTTAATAAGGATGTCTATAAAAGGAACTTTAAAGGACAGTCAGTCTAGTCCCAATTCGTTATTTGATCACCTAAGTAATATCATGGAGAAATGGACTTTAACTTAGTGCTTGAATGTCTCTAGTGAAGAGAATTTTCAACTCAATGTGATTTAGTTTCCCCATTTATAAAGTTTCTTCCTCATAGAGCTATTGGGGGGGCAAAAGATAAACTTGTTTCACAATGCTATAAAAATGAGAATGACAGACATTATTTTAAAATATGAGTAAGATCAAGATTGGGGGTTCTTTTTAGCTAGTCATATATAAGCAGAAAGTCCTGTCTGCAGCAAGCAAATATGCAACCCCCATATACAGCCTCTGAAACCCTATGACCACCATCATCTGAGATCTTTGAAATTCAACTTATTACTTTATTGGAAAAACAAAGTTACAGTTTGTAACTTATTTGTAACATAATTTCCTATTTCCCTACAGCTATTTTTCTCCTCAAAAACTTTTCAAGATAAAAATTTAAAACCTTAGAGCTTTGAAGGATGGCCTTCTCTCCCTTCAGCCAAAACAGGCATCCGGTTTCTACAATAAATGAGATCATAGCATCCCCACTCATACTGCTATAGATAAGAACCTGTCAGCATTTTCATTATAAAACCTTTTTTCATCCCTCTGGCTTAAGAGACCAACCATAGTAATTTGCTGGGGAAATAGCTCTAGCAAAGGGCAATGAACAAGGCTCAAGTACAGAGAGAAAATGTTTTCATTTTACAGAACACAAAAAAGGTTTATTTGGGAATTAGGAAGCCTGAAGAAGTCCAAGGACTATTTCTTTTGGATGGTAATTTGCCCTTTTAAATAAAGAAAACAAGGTTTACTGATATTTAAAACTAAATTTTCTGAGGCAGATATTAGGAAAAGAGTTATCTACTTGTATTCCTTCAGGCACCAACATCTCTAGTAACAAATGCCATAACAATACACATGATTCTGAGTGTATGTTCACCTGGAAGGCACTCTGGGGACTGGGCACATCTTATCACAGATTCTGAGGTGAAATCATAGGGCTAAGAGAGTTAAGTCAGTTCTACTTCAAATAGGAGAAAATAGGATATATCAATAATATGCTGGGAATTATATGTAAAATCTTCCTTAGAAAAGTGATGGCACTTGGCATATACTCAGTGAAGGATACAGTTAATATTTGATCTAATTCACATAGTAAATTCTCTTCTTTCCCACTCCTGGGCCTTACATGTCAAAGTGAAAAGGTTTTGTGACTATTTCATACTATGCTAACACAAATAAAAGCAAAATGGAAAGGGACTCTGAGAGAGTGAGAGGAAGAAGACTAACATTTATTTAATAGATACTGCATAACATATTGTTTTAGTAGCATTCTTATTTGGTTGGTGTAACAAACCTACTAACTATATATTATCTCCATTATATAGATGCGAAAACTGAAACTCAGAGAGGCAAAAGAAATCCCCTAAGATCAGAAAGATAATGATTCAGTCATATAACACCTTTTAATACCAATCTCTACCTTCAGGACTTGAGACCTATTTCTGTTTGCCTGCCCAAGACTTCAGACTCAACCAATGTCTCAGTTTGGTCTAGAGGGTAGGACAGAGCAGAATGTAATCTAATTCTCCCTTCCCCTCTATTTCTATTGTCCCTCCCCACTTCTAGCCAAGGAAAAGGAGCACCTTCTATGCCATGCCATTACTTTCTGATATCTTTTTCTTTCAATATTTCAAAATAAAAAGTGTTGGATCATAGAGATCAATAGTAGATTTGAGTCCAAAGTCAACTCTTTTTCCTTTCTGATCTAGTAAAAGAATTTAGAAAGCCCAGATTACATTTAGTCACCTTGGAAAAGATGAAGAAGAGAGGTAATACATAGAAATATGTATCTTCTGGTATTGATTTTGTTGAGAAACTTAATATAACCCATATCTGAACTGGTTCCCATTATTATTCAGGCAAAGTCCTAAGATCTGCAGTCAGCAACTGAAGACCCAAGAGATTCAATGTGCAGTTCTAGCCCCAGTCCAAAGACTTGAGACTCAGTAAAGCTGGTGGTATAAATTCCAGTCTGAATGCCTGCAGGGTCAAAATCCAAGAACAGATAATGTTTCACTTCAAGTTCAAAGGCAAGAAAAACCCTGTGCTCTAACTCAACACATTCAGGCAGGAGGAAGTTCCCTCTTGTTCAGTCTCTCTGTTCTACTCAGGTCTTCACATTAGGGAGAGCAATCTGCTTTACTCAGTCTACTCCTTCAGATTTTAATCTCATTCAGAAACAACCTTCAATACTCAGAGTGATATGTGACTAAATCTCTAGTCAACCCATGGCCCTATCAAATTGACACAAAAAATGATACAATGCACCAGGGTAAGACATTGAGTAACACCTACTCTATATTTCAGAGATCATGATCTCTAGGAAGTTTAATAACACAAGAGGCCCTCAGAGGCAAATTTTTAAGGGAAAATTACAAATAATAACAATATATGCAACCTTTATTTTTTCACCCAGTAAATATTTATGGACAAATCTAGTCCTCATTCACTCAGCAAATAATTACGGACTGCCTTTTTGTGGAACAGAAACAGCTCTACTTGCTAAATTTTTCAAGGGACTCTTCTAAATCATCTGAAATAGTCCCTGGTTCTTAGTTCAGATGGGCAAACAGACAATTACATAGAATTTACAAATGAATAGTACAATTAAGGTGCAAGCATTAAGTAGGAGGTGTCATAGAAGTCCAGGAGTGACTTCTAACTCAGGAAGGACTGTGGTGATTTCACTACATGGGCCTTGGAAGATTACCTGATATCAATGGGTGAGTACGAAGCAAAGTTTCCATAAAATGTGAGCATTTTCAGTATCCTGAATTGATGACTCCACACCCCTTTTTTATGAACATATTTGAATAGCAGCAGTAAACTCTTCTTATTTTTAACATTTAGGGTTTTTCTCCCAGACTTTTTACTTATGATAAAAGTTTTAAAAGACCTTGAAATGGCAAGTATACTTTGTCAAAAGTGACACAAGGCCCATGCAGTCTGCTTGTTTGAGACTATCAACACCTGTTTCACTCATTAGCTCATTTTTCATTTTCTCTTTCTGGGTCAGGTTTAATCTAGGAATATTTGGGAGGGTGAAAATCATGAAGCTTCTGGATTCTCCCTTTTCTAGCATTAAAACACTTCAATAATGTGTTGGTAGATCAAAATATATCTCATTTACTGATGGATAAATTTTAATGTACTTTACTGAAAACTATCCTGTTGATAATCTCCATCTTCTTCACCAGTACGCACAGTGGTTTTAATGAAAGGAAGGGAAAAGAAAGATGTGTTAAGTATTCACAACAGCCAGACATTGTGCTAAATGTTTTTATGTGTGGTATTTCACTTAATTCTTTTAATAGTCTTGCAAGGCGGGTGTTATTTTTCCTGATTCTTAGAGATGAAACATGTCAGATTCTTTCTTTATTTTGATTTCAAGAACTTCCAGTTCTTAGTTAGAGGTCATGACATAGAAAGAAGGACACTGAGTTAGAAGTAGGAGACCTGGTTACAGTTATGACTTGCTGTGTGACCTTGAGTAAGGCACCTCCTGTCTACATGATTTAGTAACCTCATGTGGAAAATGAGAGCATAAATACTATGAAAAATAGTGTCCTGGATCAAATTTCTCCATGAAGAAATAGCTTGTCCAACAAGGTTGGATTTGCTGATAAGTGTGCCTTGCATTCAAATTCAGGTGTGTTCCCAGAAATGTGAGTGTAAATTATATTTTGGCAAGTTGACTTACAGCTTAAAGGCACTTGTGAGAAGGAACCTATTATTTGAAAGAGAACTACTGTTATTCTGGAAATAAGCATAGGCTATTGATCTGAACCACTTAGGCTGGGATTTTGGCTTTACTACTTAGGAGTTATATGACTTTGGGAATGTTGACAATTTCAACAGAAATTCATGGTTCAGTTTTGCCACTGGTAACATGAGAATAACTAATATACCCATCTCAAAGAGTCACTGTGAGGATTAACTGAGGTGATATTTGTAAAGCATAGAGAACTATCTGGCACATGATAGAAAGTCAGCATCTGTGTAGTACAGGGATTAATGCTTCCCTAATGTAAATAGGTGTCCCTTTAATGTATCCATTTTGAACATTTGAAATTTTTAAACATTAGATAGTCTGCCCCTTCCCCCTCCACTTGGGTACTGGCAATTGAATTCAGGGGTATTCTACCATTTGCTAAGTTGCCCAGTCTGGCCTGAAACTTGCAATCTGCCTGCCCCAGCTTCCTGAGTAACTGGGATTACAGATGCTTGCCAATGCACCCAGCATTGAATGCACTTTTAAGAACTGAAGATGAAACACATCAATTTAGTCATGAGATTTCTACTAACTTCTATTAATTTCTATTAACTTTCTGTTAACAAAGTTTTAATCTTATCCACAGGAGAATAAACTAGATTGTCTTTTATTAATAAATTCTTATTGTAGAAGGAAATGATTTAGAGATTGAGAATGCTGTGTTATATAAAGTAACTCATGGCAGTGCAAATTTATATGGACATCTTTAAAATAAATGTAGCAATACCATTTAATCATTAATCATCTTAAAATTAAAGAATATTGACTGTAAATTTATTTCATCCTATCAAAATAATTTCACATCCAAAAAGGACTTATTCCTGAAGAGGTTAATTGTATTTTTAAGAGTATTTGGGAGGAAACTAAATATCCAAAGATAAGGATAGCTAACTATCATAGAGCTATTAAAATATGTTTGCAAAGGCTATCATAAGTTGAAATATGTTAAGCAACTTAATAACAACTAAATTTTTCAAATAGTCTATGTATAGACCAACAAAACAGAATAGTATCAAGAAATTAGTACTGGGAAGCTGTACATAAAAATATTACCAATTTTTATATATAATCCTCTGGCACCATAAGCACTTTCTAATTTTTTTTCTTTTTGAATTTGTTTTCCTATTCTATTTCAACAAACACATATTACTATAAAATAAAAACAAAGAACACACCAACATAACTAATTTTGCAATATTCAAAATACTCAGAGGAAAAGTGTCTTACTAATAGCAGAAATACACACAGTGATATATCAATTGATGAATCTTCTGGAACAATAACTCTTACAACAAAGTTGGTCTCACATTCAAATAAAGGAAGGAGCAAACAAAACCACTTCTCTCTACAAACTTCCTTGGCAGGAAAAGGGAGTCTGGGAGAGGTGTAGAAAGCCAGAGGGTTGCAGGGAACTGTCCACTGGAGAGGTGCTGACAGTCCCTCTGTTCTTCACTGAGTGTAAGAGCACCCTCTAGAGGTTAGGAACCCCCAACCCACTCCCCCTTACTCCTCACCCTTTCTCCTTTCTCTTCTCATCATCCTAAGCTATTTTCCTCCCTTTCCTATCTCCTTTCTCTGCCTGATAACTATGGAGACTGGAACAAATATACTTGTAAAGCACCTAAAATAGTGGTTAGGTATTTAACCAAACCAAATTCTTTCTCCCTTTACCTCTGTAGCAGCTGGACTCCTCTTTTTTCCTTTCCATTCCCTCTTCTTTTTCCTATTTTGGTCCATTTTAACTTTCTCGTTACTATTCCTCTTCCTTTTGGGAAAGTCGCTACATAGAAAAAGCAAAGTTGTATTCTACCACATGATTCCTTTCGCTTGAGTAGAGAAGTTTGAGATGTACAAATATTCACTGGAAAAAGTGAGTTACAGAATTTTACAACATTTTCAAGAACTTTTCTCTATATTAATACATTGAAGGGGATATTAAAGGCAAATGATTTGGCCTAAGGGCTTAGTGGTTTGATTTAACAGTTTGAACTATTATATCAACAAATGGCTATTGGTGGAAAACACAGAGGTTCTCTGAAGTTTGAACTGTGTTTCCTTTTTAAAAATAAAGTGTACAACATGCTTTGTTATACACATTGAAATAGTTTCTACAGTGAAGCCAATTAACATATCTGTTATCTTACAGTTACCTTGTATAAGAGCATCTAAAAAATTACACATACACGCATGTGTGTGCACATATACAGAATGTATATACACATGCACACACCACAATCTCTTCTGCTTATGGACCCATAGATTGTTTCCATTTCTCAGCAATTATGAACACGGTGCAATTAACATGAGAGTGCAAATATCTCTATCAGGTGCCAATTCCACTTCCTTTGAGTATACGTCTGGAAAGGAGGATTGATAGATCATTGGTAGTTCTACTTTTGTACCTTAAAGCACTTCTATACTCTGTTTTTTTTTTTTTTTTTTTTTGTTGTTGTTGTTTTTTTTCCCCAGTATGGGGGAATTGAACCCAGGGGCATGCTACAGCTGAATTACACCGTACTTCCACCCTTTTTTTATTTTTTATTTTGAGACAGGTTCCCATTAAATTGCTTAGGATATTGCAACATTGCTGAGACTAGCCTCAAGCTTATAATCCTCCTGCCTCAACCTTTCCAGGTGCTGGGATTACAGATGTGTGTTACCACACCCAGCTTCCATACAGTTTTTTAAAAATGGCTGCACAAAACTACATTACTACCAACAGTGTACAAGATTTCCCTTGTCTCCACAACTTACCACCACTTGTTATCTCTTATTTTTTTGGGTAGTCATCCTAACAGGTATGAGGTATATCTCATTGAGGTTTTAATTTGCATTTCTCTAATGTATAATGATGTTGAGCATTTTTTTCATATATCATTTTTCAAGAAATGTCTATTCAGGTCATTTGTCCATTTTAAGCCTGAATTATATTTCAATTACATCTTTATTTTAAATTAAGAAGCAAACAAATCATTGTAGAGAACATTTTACTTTAAAAGGTACTTTTAGTATATTAAGAAAAAATTACAAATATTCTTCTTTTTCTGTTTCTTTTTGCCTTGGATATGTTGATGACTAGAAGGGAAGAGGAGTGGGACACACATGGACTGCTGATCCCTGTGATACAGCTATGCACAAGATAAAGGAAAGAGAAATGACATAAAGGCTGGATATTTAAATTACCTTTAGAATACGGATATCCATAGGTGAAGAAAACAGTTAGGTGAAGGTAAAGTTGATGCCTGTTTTCTGATCATGGCACATAAATTACTATGAGAGGAAAAAAATTATCATTCCCATAAACTGTGTTGTTGAAGAATAACAATGGACTAGGGAAAAAGAGGATTGTTATAATGGAAAACTCTTAAGAACAAGGATATTTTAGGTCTTCTTAGGAGACATAAAGCCAGGTTGCTGTGGGTATTCTGTACTTTAGGGAGAAGAATGAAATTGTTTCCCCTCAATAGACTTGGGATTTCTGGAAGAAAGGAATGGTGTCATATTTACATTTGCATCTGTAACATCAATTACAGTACCTGGGAGACAGATTAGCACAGAAAGACACTCCATATTTAGTCACAAGTCATACAGTCAGTTAACTAAACAGAATCATAGCCAGCATACAGCAAGAAGGGCCCTGGAGATAACTAAGTGACAAATTAATTTGGGGGTTCTACTTTGAATGCTCACATTGCTGAGCATCCTTCAAATCATTAATAGGTTTGGGATAATAAGGACAGACAGTTTCAGTATTTTTGAAACAGTTTGGCCTACACATAAACATGGTTTTAGACTTTGCCATGCTGAGTATGTTATACAAAAGAAAATAAATATCCATCATAATAATCTTATTTCATGCTTCCTAGGTAATAGTGCAAGGAATGTAAGTTTTTTAAGTTCCTTATTGTCATATATTGTCAATGAGCCTTATTCAGTAATTAAATTCTACTTTCATAGCTTAAAAATTCATTTGAAATCACTGTGATTGATTTTTCCTTAACTCAGTATTGCAAATAATATAGCCATCTGCCATATTGTTTAACTTTGAAATCATAGAGGACAAGAGGCTGTTATGATCATGATACCCATGATTGGCTGTTTTTAAGTTTGCACTCAATGAATATTTATATATTGAATGTAACAATAGTATCAACTTTTCATGATTTTAATATATATACTTCATTTTGTAAATGTTCTATTAATGTGTAAACAGTTCCTAATATTCATATGTACAGTTAGACTAGAATGAAGAAAGGCAACATTAAGAAAAAAGGTTGAACTCATAGCAAAGATGAACAACTTATCAAAATAACTATTTTAGTGATTCTAAAATAAATATTTATTTTTGAATATGTATTTATTTTAATATTCTAGGTTTCTACCAGAAGTGATAAGCCCCTTTGTAGAGTTATGAAAATAACCAAGGCTTATATAAAAGCACTCCAATCACTTGATGAATTAATACATTCTAAGCACTGCAAGTACCTCATTTAAATTTTTAGCCTCACAATGACATAATAACGTATGGGGAAGTAGTTATTACTGTGGCCATTCTACATACAAGGAAACTGAGACTTAGAGAAATCATATACTTAAGAAATGTGAACTTTACTTTTGAAACATTATGCATAGGTGAGTATTCCACATTATGTTTTGTTGCTTCTGACATATAGTGTTAAAGAACTTCACTAGAGGAAAGCTAGAGTAGAAAGTTCTAGTACTATTTTCACATTTAAGATTCTAAGGAAGAAGCTTTTCATTGACCAGTTCATAATTAACCCCTAGGAAGTATGGTTATATTAATTGATACCATTATATAAAAATTTTAAGAATTATCATATACAAATACTTGGCAAAACAGGATGGGATAAAACCTCTAAAAGTAATTTTTCCATAGAATTAATTTATTTTCCAAAGAATAATGTCAACCAACAAATTCTACTTAGTGTTTCATTCTACTGACACGAATCTCTCACACAAACTAAATTTGTTAAACCAAAAAACTAAAAGGAAGGGAACCAAAAGGGAATTAACCTAACGTAATTACCCAGTCCCTGAAAAAATAAATGCATGCTTATACCAATCCCCTCTAATATGGTTTGAAAGTCAGGGGAAACTATAACAGCATAAAATAAAAACATTTTAAAACGAGCTTGAAGAGTTAAATGCATATTTAACAACATTCTCCATAGCAACAGTTTATCTTATTTGATTTTTAGCTCGTGTTTAATTTCCCTAGATGAATAATTCACCTTTGTTACTAAGCATTTAGACCTGCAAAAAATTCCCATAAGTTCACAGGAATGGATTTTAAATAGTAGCCACTGTTGATGCTTCTCTAAGTGCAATTAGAAAAAGAGAGTGCACAGAAGCTTGTAGGAGGGGTGACAAGTGGAATAGGGAGTTAGTTATTGGTGCTGTTCATTCATGTACATTTTGCTGAATGTGATGAATACACAAGCCTTCAGCAATTCTAAGATCTCTTTTGGGGGTTTCAAAAGAATTATCTAACTTCTCTTTAGTAGGATTCCCCCCAACCCCACCAGCCAGCCGCAGTGTTGAGGATTGAACCCAGGGACTCATGAATGCTGGGCAAGAATTCTACAACTACAGCTACATTCCCAGCCCAGGAGTAATATTTTTTAAGCTAACTCTAAGGTGCAACTTGTCATATTGAGTAAAACTTTCATAAATATTTGGCAATAACTTTACCATTAAAGGATTTTATAAGACATCATCAGAGACTATTAACCTGAAGGGGTCTCAGAAATCACTTCCTCCACATTAGTCATTTTATAGAAGAAAACCTGAGGCCCAAGAGAAGAGAAAATTCTCTAGGCACAGCCAGTACAAGGCAGTCTTGACTCCCAATTTTTCCATTAAGCCTACACCTCCTCTGAGCACTATCCACGAAGTTGAATGTGTATGTTTCATTAACTTTACTGCCTTAGGTGCTTACCAGCTGTCCAATTCAGTCTCTGGTGTTATCTTTCAGAACAATGGGGATTGTGTGATTTTTATTCACTTATGGAAGTGAATTCTCAGTTATTTCAGATGAAGGGCTCTCCCTTTATCACTCCCCCCACCCCTTAGAGAGTTATCAGAGCAGCCACAAGAATTGTTCTATAGAAACAAGCTGAAGAATCTCACCAGTTTTCCACAACAAGTAGAGACCTCTACTTAAGAGCAAGGGGTATGTACTCAGTCTATTCATGGGTTAAGACTTCTCAAAGGGCAAGTTTGATGCATCTTTTTCAGAAAGTGCATCATCAGATGCAACAAGAAAGCTCTATTAACATATTTTAGAGACGGGGCAATGAATGGTAACCTGTTTCAAAAACCATCAAACCTCATTTCCTTGTGAACACCAATCCCCTTTGCAAAAACCCAGGGTAGGACAGTTATTTGCTACAAACTTTTCTAGGAACTGTGCCATCTCTTGATAAAATTTTTGTTTATTTCCAAAGGATTGTATAAGTTCTGAGACAATCAAACAGTTAGGGTTAACCATGATTTTAGCTGCAGATTTTCATTCTAAAACAGAAATAAGCCCAACATCTTTAAAAAAGTGCTAAATCCCAAGCTGATGTGTTGAATTTCATGTGGAGTACAACTACCACCTCAGTTACTCTTGCCTGTGGGCCGACTCCAGGTGATGGTGATCTGTGATGAGTTTAGCTTTCAAATCAGCGTCTAGGAGCTCAGGTACTAGCAAATGTATAACGAGATCCCAAGAGAAAAGTCACCTAAGGCGCCCCCTTTCCAAGGAGTATCTGCTCTCACAGCCTCTGTGTGCTAGAGACAGGGTACTGTCACCACCGGGTTATCAGCTCTACATCGGACGCTGGAAAATCTTTGGGCTCTTCAGGTTCCCAAACCCAGCCGGCTCTCGGTTAGGGCAGCGCAGTCGCAGCTTCGGTCTTTCTCCCAACAGGCAGACACATAAATAAACAACAAAAGGAATTGTTCGCTTCCCCATGGGAGGCAGCATGCATTAAAAAGACACGAACCCCTCGTCCTACCTTGCATCCAAACATCAACGACAGAGTGTTGTTGGTGCAAGCAACTTTGCAGTGGCAAATCATTGGTGTAAAACAGTCAGGGTCCTTAACAACAGGGGACATTCCTTCCGGGCTGCGACAGTGGCAGCTCGCTGGGAGACCCGAACACGGTGCTCGGCCAGCACATGGAGCGACAGCCTACACCGAGCGGCCGCTTCGATCTCTGCCCCCTGCGCCCGGCGCAGCCATCCTGGAGCTCAGGTGGAAGCAATGCTGTGGGCAAGTACCGAGAGTCTTGGGGGTCTCCCTTCCTTGGGGAACGAGGCGTGGGGGAAGGGACAGACCAAGAAGGTATTTTTTCCCCTCTATTAATTTGCGGAAGGTAAAATTAAAAAAAAAAAAAAAAGGAAAAGAAAAGAAAAAGAAGAAGAAGAAGAAACAAGGGGGGAAAAAAAAGAAAGAAAAATTTAAAAATCCCATAAAAATAAAGGGAAGCGAGGCGCTTAGAGGAGGGTTCAAAGGAGGTGGGGCAGTATTAGCATGTAAAAGGATGTGCCCGCCTACTCGCCCCAGTCACACAAGATTGCCATGCGAGCCTAAGGGGGCTGAAATTATTCCCTCCATGGGGGGTGGCTGGGGGACGTACTGCAGCTCCCGATTTGGTAAAAAGCCAGTGGCTTGCTGCAATCCAGAGTCACCGTGGGGAGCGCTGGCCGGGCATGTGGGGTGGGAGGGAGGGGCGGAGAGAGGGAGGGAGCTCGGCGTTTGCCAGCCTAGCCCAGCCCAGCCCGCGGGCGCGCTCGGAGCCACCTAGGCGTCCCTGGCGTCGTCTCGCGGGGCCTTCCCTGGCTGGTGTGACCCTGAGACCACACTCTGCCCCCATCACTGTTGCCGCCAGAGTGTAGACGACCTGGGAGGCAGAGTTGCTGGGTAGGGAGGCCTGCACTGAACCCTGCAGGGAGCATGCTCCCGGCCCACAGACAACTGCGTGAGGGTGGGAGGGGGGAGGGGAAAGTGGCCAGCAAGGAGACCAGGGCAGAAATGGATTGGAAAGGGTTTTGCTAGTGCCTTCCGCCCTTGACTTCGGGGTCAGGGAGCCTACTCACTCCCTGGGTGGTTAAAGTGGCCTGAGAACCAAAGCTTCATATGATAACATTTTTCAGACTCAAAAAGATAGTCTGCCGTCTCCCCACTTTGTCTTAGAGGCTCCAGAAGCCCCAGAAGTATTTATGTTGTTATGCAAGTAAATATGAATGGCAAGACGGATGGATGCTTTATTGTTTTGTTGAGGGAGGTAGTCTTGTTTCTTGTTTAACAGAGACTGTCAAAATTGCAAAAAGACCAAAAAATCAGCATGTGCCTGGCACAGCTGCAAAATCTCTTATTGGAGATTTTTTTTCTAAGTGTGATAAGAAATGTGTAGGGCAGGAAGTGGGTAAATCTAGCATTCTTTCAGTGCCACCTGGGTGCTTGGCACTATGCCTCACAGATGGTTGATGAAAAGAGAGCAAGACATCAGGGTTTGGAGTCAGACTCTGGATCTAGTGTTAGGTGAGACTGTGTGTAAGTAACTTAATTATCTGAGCCCTTGTTACTTATGTGTAAAGTGAGGGTATTAAACCCCACAGGGCAGAGTTGTCATTCCTGTGGTATGCCCCAGTACATCACAGCTGTTCTTTACTTACAAACCTTGTCTCATGTCTAGTCTCTGAGGTAGATGTTACTGGACACAATTTTTCTAGTGAGGAAACTGAGGTCTTGAGGATTGTATCACTTACCTGTGTCACACAATCAATACGCCATGAAGGTGAGATTCAAAGAGAAGTAACAGAAAATACTTTAAGAAGCAACATCACTGTAGACCTTGAAAACTTCTACAAAGGATGTTCTGAAGTCTCCAGATTTATTTAGGAAGTTAGGCTTGTCACATTCACATGAATCTGGCAATTTCAAGTCTCTCTAGCCAAGCACTAAACTCAGATCCCATCTGAAATACAGCAACAACATGGTCCTAAATATTCAAAGCAAAACTTTTATCAGAACTATGTCTTCCTGATGCAGTTCCTTCAGAATACTAGGGCACTTATAGTCTAAATTAATTAGTTCCAATATTGCTGAGTGTTTCATTCTTATAAAATTTAAATGTTTTAGTAAGAAAAAAAGAGCAAAACAACTTGGAAGTTTTCAAGTTAAATTCAGTACCCTATAATCTTTCTTTGATATATTAGTATTGAAAAAATACCCTACCTTGCTATTCCAAGTTAATGGAAACTAAATCTGATTGTGTTAGGATTCCTAGGAAGTTTGTTAAAATGTGTGGATTCTTAGGTCCAACTCTATGTCAGGCTAAGAAGAAGAGGTCAAGGAATCTACACTTTTAATTAGCCCCCTTGTGAGAGGAATCTGGTCCTGTATATGAAATTAGGACCTCTATGAAGGGAATTAGAATTGAACCAAGTTAACAGCAAAAATCAGCATGGAAAGACTGTCAAAGTTGAATTAAAACTGGTTTTTAACTGAAGAGGGCAACCATGACTTAGGCTTCAGGATTCTTATACTAAGCAGTGGATCGCCTCGTTTTCTCACTCAGTACGGGATCTGGTTTA
The DNA here is from genome assembly GCF_902686455.1 of Sciurus vulgaris. Lineage (NCBI taxonomy): Eukaryota > Metazoa > Chordata > Mammalia > Rodentia > Sciuridae > Sciurus > Sciurus vulgaris. Next base: position 81,986,564 of record NC_136472.1, read on the forward strand.
ATTCAGTCTAGTGAATGTCTGGGGGCTGCTGGGACTCGGGAGGATTGATGTACGTGTGTGCGCGCCCATGCACACAAAGCACATGGCATACTTGCTCTTAAATGTACTAAGTCAGTTTTTAGGAGAACTCTGGCCTGAGGCATTCTGTGGAATCTTAAGGTCACGTTTACAGATTAAGTGTATCCCTTAGCATTTTATGCCTGTATGTTACCATAAAATGTGTGATTGTGTGAGCGCTTCCACCTACAGAATGTCTATAATTATGGCTGTTTTTCCAAAGGAGAATAGATTCTAAAAAAGTTGCACAATATTTCCCTTATTCATTAGCCTATAATTTGGATTTCAAACACCCCAAAGTATTGTATGCTCTATATTGTGATGTTCCAATAATATCTAACACAGTCTTTCCCTAATGAATTACCCAAGCTAAGGCTGACCTCCTATTCTAGGGCAGCATGAAAGGCTGTTATGTTCAAGTTAGTTCCCATTTTATAGTTTTTGCTGGTTCAGATTGATAGAGCCAAGTGACAAAACATAAAGCAAAATATATATCTCAGTCCTTGATATTTATGCTTAATTTTAACCAATGAATGTTGATTTATCTGTATCATTTATTTATACATTTCTTCTTATACACATATTTATTTGTATCTGTAATTTAATAAAGTGTTTTTCCTTAGCAGTTGTCCCTCAATAGCTGTGGGGTGCATTGAAGAGAGGAGAGAAGAGGGGCAAAGTGGCATCTATGATAATGCATTCCATATGTCAGTAACCACTGTGGTTACAAAAGTGAGTCACTGTTACCTTAAGATATGAACACATTGCATTATTGGTCTGAAAAGCACTAATTTTGGAGTATACTGCATGGGGGTGTACTGTAATATTTTTAGGAATAGATATTACTAGGGAATGCCAGGAGATGATGCATTTGTTCTAATAGTCAAAATAACTACCCTTACTTAGACATTTCAGTGATTGGTAACATTTATAGTTCTTCCTAATATTCATCACTTTTATAAAATACTGTTAAACATTTTACCTAATGACAATATTCCCCACAATGGAGACATAATCATAAAAACAGCATTGTCAGTAAATGTGAACAGGGTTTGGTTTTATTGTTTTATTCCTAATCAAAAGTTATTATTATTATTCCTATCAGAAATCGGGATAAAGAGGCCCGTTTCTTTTTTTTTTTTTTTTTTTTTTCCTTTCTTTGCTGATCCTTTCCATAGCAATTTTATCATTTTTATTTTATTTTCCTGCCCTCTAGTACTGTGATTGAACCCAGAGACATTCTACCACTGTGCTATATCTCAGCTCTTTAATTTTTTTATTTCAAGACAGGGTCTTACTCTTACTAGTTGCCAAGGCTTTCTTGAACTTCTGATCCTCCTCCCTCGGCCTCTGGAGTGATTGAGAGGACAGGCCTGTGACACCACACCCAGCTCCATAGCAATTTTTAAACAATGTTTGTTCTGGTTGGAAAGGAAAAGATTAGACCAGGCACTAAATGCCATGTTGCTTCTGTTGCCAGTGACTTCAAGCAAGCCATTCAGCCTCCCTTCTCTCTTAAGATGCAATGGCTACACCAGATCATCTCTAAGTTTATTTCTGCTACTGAAGTTGTTTGAGTGGCCTTCCAAATGTAGGTTTTCAACTGTAAAGGAAGCTTGAGAAACCATTTTGCTCAGTCACTTATTTTCAGAAAACAAACCCTCCTATAGTACGTATTACTTGATATGTACTAATAAAGTGCTTACTGTGTATACCATTCTAAATTCGGCAGTGTGCTAGAGTCAGAGCCTGTTCATTAGGGCTGACTGTCTGAGCCTTGCCCAACTCCCCACTCAGTGACATCATGCTGTTTGCTTTGAATCAGTGCAATGTAATATTTATACCATGTAAAATTGGCTCTTATACTATAAATTAAGACTTTTCAGAGAAAATTTGACCAATATAGCATTGGTCTGTATGCTTTAACCACATTAACTTAATTAATCATTCTAACCACTCCATCTTACCAAAAAAGAAAACTGGTCAGAGAGAGAGAGAGAGAGAGAGAGAGAGATATTATATAATTTGTCCAAGGTAACAAATTGGTATACTAGTCAGCTAAATGAATCTACAAAAAAGTTTTGATGACTTTCAACCACAGATGTTTCTTTCTCATGTCAGATGTCCTTCATAATTTGTTACTTTAGTCAATTTTGTTCCATGGACAGAAGAGCAACCTGTATCAGGGACATGATGTTCTTCTCATGACAGAAGAAAAAATGATCAATGGCTGGATATGCAGTGGCTCTTAAAACTTCTGTTTAGACAATAAAAAAAACATTTTCCTACTTACATATTATTAACTAAGAAATTCTTATGTATTTAACCTGATACTAGCGGGGTAGGGAAAGATATTCCTCTCAAAGGGTGGAAGAACATATTGAGAATAATAATACAATCAACCACAGCTTAGCTGGTTGATAGAACTGGGATCTGAAGCCAAACAATCTGGCTTGAAGACCCAAGTTCTAAACAAGTAGGCCATTCTGCCTGGCACTGACAGCTAGCACATTCCAATTTATCATCTACGTTGCATAATAGAGTGTTATTTAGCAACTCTTTAAAGGGAGTTTTTCCCTCTGACTCTTACAAAGAAAGCATAGTAGATTTAGAAAACACTTGAACTTTGGAGCCAATAAGACACACTATATTCTGCCACAAATAACTGTGTGATTTCAATCTTTATATCCCCTCCTTTTCCTTTTTTCCACTGGAAATCGAAGTTCACCTATTTTCATTTAATCTTTAGATGTTTTCAAGCAAGCAATTCATCTATAAGTTTTGGAAAATAAGCTGTACTTTTGTATGTGTATGCACCCGTATGTGTTAGTGGGGATTAAGTCTAGAGGAGGTGTTCTATCATGGAACTACCCCCTCAGCCCCTTTAACTTTTTATCTTCAAAGTCTCACCAAGTTGCTCAGGATGCCCTCAAACTTGCAATCCTTTTGCCTTAACCTCCCAAGTGGCTGAGATTACAGCTGTGCACCATGTACCAAGCCCAGCTAAGCTTCTATCATTGATCCTGAAATACATATGGCAGAGGCATATGATTTTGGTTTTCTGCCATCAATGATTTTACAATTAATTGAAGAGATTGCTTTGAAATGAGAACTAGAAATAGCTCTTCATAACATGAATACACAATTAATTATTAATAAATTTACTTAAAGTCCATAAGACTGCTTTAGATCAATCTAGTTAACTTATGTAAACTATCTCCTGCGTTATAACATGGTGATACTTATAAGGCTGCTACAAGACTTAAATGAGATAATGAATTACTAAATAGCTGTCACATTTATCTGGTTTGTGCTATGCATTCTGTAAATTGGAAGAATTTTGTGTTAATTTCCTAAATTTTTAAAAAATAATAGTTAACAATAAATAATAAACTGATTAGACTCACCCAATACATATAACCTCTTTGTAATGAACAATTCTGTCTTTAACTTTTCTTCATCAATTTTCCCCTCCCAGTGACTCTCCTTATCACTTTCTGAGCACTTCCATGCCCTCCTTACTGAGGAACACACAACTGCAGTTAGGGTTTTGGCAGGTCCCACACAAATTGATTCTGATATCCTCTATGCTTCTCCCAGCTCTTTGTTTTCTCTCTAATTTCTGAGTCTGTTTCCATTCACTTGCCCCAGGGAATAGACTCCTATGGACATTTAGTGACTAGTTGGCCTTTGAATCTCACTTAGCATGTTTGACCTTTACTTAAAATAGTTTTCCTGTTAAGTTGTATTATTGAATGATTTAATCAATAAATTAATGACTAAAAAACAAATTAATATATGAGTCAAAGCGGTCATTCCACCTAGACTTCAGGTGAATTAGTGCAGATCGCTGCTTCCTCATGCATCCAACCTTCTTCCCCCACCAGCATCTGAGTTGGAAGGAGTATGCTTTTTGTTGAAGAAATGCCAGCCCATTGTGTCATAATCAATTTTGGCTTTTTCTTTTAGCAACAAGTGTGTTGAGAGATTTATTGTCCTCAGTTCCAATAAGGCAAGGCAATACTTTGCCTTTGAGACTTTTCATGATGATCACTTACACATTTTTTTATAATTGAAAAAGCAACTCTAAGACGTTAGTCTCTGTACCACCTGTGAGAATTTAATAGCAGCAAAATTAAAATAAAAAAAGAACTCTTAGGTCTTATTTGTTTATCAAATTTGATTTCAGTGTTGAAGAATGAGATTCAGGTCTTAGGTTCCAGTTCTGTTTTTGATACCTACTATATAACTCTCATTTGTCTCTTACCATGTTTGACAGTTAATATACTCATCCGCTGAAAGACGGGAGGAGGTTGTTAAATATACCCGCTCCTATGAGGATTAGGTAAAACGTCCCATGTTAAAGTGCCTGTCAAAATGTCTTGCACACATTATTAATGTATGCTTAATAATATTAATTCATTCACTCATTATTCTCTTATCCATCTCATTATACTCCAAAAGTAGCCAAGAAACTTGTTTCAAAGAAATGTTAACCAAACAGCAAAATTTTTGTGAAATCACTAATTCTATTTTTATATTGTGCTTGCCCATCTGTGAAACAAAGACAAATTATTCATTGTCAAAAAATACTAAATCAGAGTTCAACTTTGAGAGCAGCAATTCATGGGAAGACTGTGACAAAAACATGGCTCATTTTAAATAGCTTTATATTGCCACTGTGTGCTTCTCTACTGCAAATAGATTTTCCTTATCAGCTGCCTTTCATCTGAACAATAGATGCTCTCGTCTAGCTGCATGAACCAAATGAGGTGACTTATCCAGAAGAACATCATTCCATTATGTTGTAAGCAGGGGCTCTCAGCTAATCATATCCAAATTAAGTGAAATGGTTTTTCAATGAAATGGTTGCTCCCCTGAAATTGTGAAGATCTTTCTTATGATATCTAGCTACATATCTCTGATTTAAGATTATGACACATTGTCTCTTTTTCTCTTAATAAATGGCAAGCATGATGGTTAAAGTCCTTGATGGCACCAGATTATAAGCCTAGCCATATTTCCATTTTCTCTTTGCTTAAAATAAGATCCTTGTGAGAAAAATTGCCTTTTGGTAATGTGTGAGTTACTCCCATGGATTAAAAGGACAACCCATGTCAAGTATGATGCATTGGAAGATCTAAATTGTGTTTGCATGCGACAAAAAAAGCCTTTGTTTGGTTCATAATACTAGCATATGTGAGAAATAGGAAGTCCAGTGGTCTATTTTCAGAATATACTATTTAACCTTAAATTTAAAATTAGAATGTAAGAAACATAGTCACACGGCAAATAGAGCATAATGGAAAGTTATACAATGGCACCATAGCCAATGGATGTGGCAAATCCAAAGTCCATGTACCTGAACAGCCCCTTGACAAACAGGTAGGAGAAAGGATTGATTGACCTATCTCTCCATTAGGAAATAGTAAATTAGGTAAAGAAATAAGAGCTGCATGCCTGTCAGAATGCATGCACTCCAAGAAGACTTTGCTGACACAGGAGAAGAAAGGGAGGCAGGAACAACTAAAGGTATGTTTATTTAAGTAACCCAATAGAAAATAGTAAAACCTAGGTGACTTTGGGGAAGACTGTACACCTCATAGTACTCAGCCAATGAGGAACCTGGAGAGGGACCCTGGTGTTCTAGGGAATAAAATGCTGGTTGTACCCAATCTGTGGGTGCTTCTTGCCAGACTTTGTTCAGTGGCACACCCTTCTGCAGAAGTAAAGTTGCTCTGCCAAATAACTTTTGAGCATGTGCCCGATTTCTTGTAGCACTTGGATATTTCTAACACATTAAATACTTTATGTCCCCCATTGGGTTTCCAATTGCTATTTACTCATTTATTCATTTAACAAATATTTTGAGGATCTCCTGTGTGCTATCCACTATGCTAAGCTTGGAATGCAGTGCTAAGAACAGAACAATATGGTCTTGGTCTCAAGGAGATTACAGACCAATGAGGAAGGCAGACAGGTATAAACACTTTGAGGAGAGCTGTCCAGCTCTGTAAGAGCATATGGGAAATCTCACCTGTAAGTGACTAAGAGAGGGCCAAAAAGGCATAACAGAAATGATTAACTCAGTGTTGGTTAGAAGGATGAGTGGAAATTACCAGGATGAATGAAGGAGGGAAAAGCATTGGAAGTAGAGAGAATAAAATAAATATACACAGAACATTTGGTGCCAAGAAATGAGGAGCATAGAAAGGACTGAGATGAGCTCGGAATAGCTGGAATACAGGAAACACGGGGAAACATTGGTGAGCAGAAACTGAATAAAAAAGTAGACATTAGACTATGCAGTCATATTCAAGATTTTTGGTTTTATTTTAAAAGTCTAAGGAAAGTTGAGGAATATTTTTCAAAGCAGCTTTACTAAGGAAAAACTGACAGTCAATAAACTACAAATATTTAAAATATAAAATTTGATGTTTCAACATAGGTATATGTTCATGAAACTGTCAGCACTGCCAAGATTGTAAACATACCTATTGTGACTCTGTGTGAACTCTGCCCCTTATTTTTTCACACTCCTCCATTCCAAAGCAACCACATATCTGATTTGTCACTATAAATTAGTTTGTATTTTCTAGAATTTATGTAAATGACGTTATACAGTATGTACTTATATGTCTGCGTATTTTTTCTCTCAACGTATCTAGTTTGAGATTTACCCAGGCTGTTTCATGTGACAATAGTTTATTTCTGTTGTTGCTGAGTGATATTATATTGTAAAGAGGTACTATAATTTGCTTCTATCTCTTGATGAACACTTGATTTGTTTCCAAAATATAGCTTCTATGAATGTTTGTGTGTCTTGTATGGACAATTTTTTTTTCTATTGGAGTGGGTTAGCTTGATCACATGATAGACATGTTTACATTTTAAAGAAACTGCTGAACTGTTTTTATACTGATTGTATCATTTTACATTCCTACCAGCAGTGTATGAGAATTGGAGTCCTTTCACATTTTTGCCAACACCTGGTATTATTAGCCATTTTAAAAGTGGTTATTTTAATAGATTTGTAGTAGTATTTAATTTGCTTTTAATTTGCATTTACCTAATGACTAATAGTGCTTAACATTTTCTATTATGCTTTTATTTTTTTGCTGTCTTTAGCAAAGTATCTATTTAAATATTTTTTTTATCTTTGAAATTGAGTTGCTTATTTCTTATGATTGAATTTTGAGAGTTCATTATATAGTGTGAATTCAAGCCCTTTATCAGATATGTATTATACATATTATTTGCCAGTCTATGAGAAAATGTCTTTTCATTTGTTAGCAGTGCTTTTGGAACAGATGTTTTGAATATTGAAAAATTTCAACTTATCATTTTTTTCTTTTATGGTTCATATTTTTGGTCTGATATTTAGGATCTGTGCCTAACACAAGATCACAAAGATGTTCTCTTCTTATTTCTTCAAGAAGTTTTGTAGTTTTAAATTTATACTTATGATCAATTTTGAATTTGTTTTTATACACAGTATAATGCAGTTTTATAATAATTCTTGAATTCAGATAGTTTTAGACCTTCACAAACTGTCTTTTTTCCCCCCTCAGAGCTGTTTTGACTCCCCGAGTTACTTTGAATTTCCATACAAATTTTAGAATTAACTTGTTGATATGGTGCCTATCTCTGAAAATTTCTACTGGAATTTTACTGACATTGAGTTGACTCTCTAGATCAGTTTGTAGATAGTGAACTTCCAAACAATTTTGATCATCCCAATGCATGAGCAAGGTATCTCTCCATTTTTAAACTCTTCTTAATTTTCTCAATAACATTCCTTGACTTTCAGTGTACAGCTCTTTTACTTATTTCATAAGATTTATCCCTATTCTGTGGTATTGTAAATGGAATTGTTTTATTTATTTCAATTTCTGACTGCTTGTTATTAGTATATAGAAACATAATTGAGGTTTGTCTATTGACCTATACCCTGCAACCTTGCTAAATTCACCTATTAGTTTGGTAGCTTTCAATTTTGATTCTATAGGATCATGTCACCTGTGAACAAAAACTTTTTTTCCCCTTATTGTTTCCTTTTCTTGAATGTGCTGCTTTAAACACCTAGGACAATTGTATAAAAGTAATGGGAAAGGATACTCCTGTCTTGTTCCTGACCTTTAGGGGAAAATATTCAGTCTTTTACCATAAAGTATGATGTTAGCTATAGGTTTTTCATAGATGTAACTTAACAGATTTAAGAAACTCCCTTCTGTTTATATTTTACTCAGCATTTTAAAAATTTATGTCATGTTTTAATTGGAAATACATGTTAGATTTGGTTACATGTTTTTATATATTTATTGGGAATATTTTTTAATTTAATTAATATGGTGAGTTTTGAATGTTAAACAATCCTGTATTCCTGGGATAAACCACACTTGTTCATAACATATTTCAGTTTTAATATGTTATGGAATTCCATTTGCTAAAATTTTGTTTAGGATTTTTACATCTATGCTTTATGGGAGATATGAGTCTATAATATTCTTCTCTTGTAATATATTTGCCTATTTTTTATATCAAGGCAATGCAGGCCTCATAGAATGAGTGGGAAGGTATTGCCTGTTCTTCAATATTTTGGAATAGTTTGTATAAAATTGATCTTATTTCTTCTCTAAATGTTTGGTAGAATTCACCAGAACCAAACCATCTGGGCCTGACGTATATGTATTTCTATGTGTATGTGTAGTTATGTGCATGCAAAGTACATGTTCACATGTGTGCATATTTTTGTGTGGGGAGAGGTTCATATAAAGATTTTAAGCAGGAGTGGGGAATGTGATATTACATTTGCATTTCAAAAGATCATCTGGCTGTATGTGGAAAAGGATTGGAAAGGAACGATAATGGCAGTGAACAGACCACTGAGGAAGCTCTTTAGTAGGACAGGCAATAGATAATGTTGATTTAGATTATAATACTAGAATTAGAAACAACGATAACCTCAAGAAACATTTTAAAGCAAAAGTGATAGGCAAATGCTGGATCAGATGGGGGAGATATAAATGATGACATGGTTTTCTGGTTTATATGACTGAAAAATTTCTAAAGATGTTCACTGAGATATGTTACACTTAAAGAGGAGTGAAATAGAGTGAGGGGGTTGGGGAGACATGATTCCTTGTTTTGGGTATTGGGGTGAGTTATGTCTGGGTGTTGGTTTGGTTGTGCCTTTTATAACTTCAAGTTAGAAGTTATAATAGTTAGAAGTTATGTTTCTAGAATTTAGAATAAACTTCTGAGATAGAAATAAATATTTATGAACTTTTAGTAGATTATATTAAAGCCTTTGGAGTGTGTGATATCATCTAACCCAAGAGCATGAGAACAGAAAATAGCCTAGAATTAAATTTTTAAGGACTTTAGTATGTAATAATTTCCTTTTTTCCTTTTCCTTTCCTTTCTTTTTTGTCTTTTTAATTTCAGGATTCCTATTTTTCTCAGTAACTATTCTGTTGAGTCTGCTTAACTCTAACATAATATTCCCTTCTTCAATAGTGTGGAAACCATATACATTGGGCTTAAATTGGTGCAAGGTGGCATTATCAAATAAATATTGCAACCAGAAAAAATATATAGACATAAAAACAGCAATATTTACAGTTCTTTCAATTAGCCACCTTCTTGATTTTGATAGTCATCCTTCATTATCCACACAGGATTGGTTTCAGAACCTCTTCAGATACCAAAATCTGAAGGTGTTCAAGTCCCTTGTATAAAATGGTTAGCATTTGCATGTAAGCTATACATATCCCCTGTAATACTTTTAAAACTATCTATATTACTCATAATACCTAATACAATGTAAATGCTGTATAAATGGTTGTTGTCATCTATTGTTTGAAAAAGATGACAAGAAATAAAGTCTGCACATGTTCAATGAAGATGGATTTTTCCCAAATACTTTCCGTCTATAGTTGATTTGGATACACAGATTAAGAGTCCATGGATACAGGGACCAATTTTATTAAGAATTTCTGCATCATTTGTTTCCCTATAGAAATACATCTTTTACAATAAGTCGTAAAAATATTATTTTTGAAATATTAACACACAGAAAGCTTAAGAAAGTTAACCCACAATGAAGTATCACTATATTACACATCAGAAGGGCTAAAATTTAAGAGATTTGCAGTTCCAGCTATTTGTGAGGATGTGGAGGATCAAGAACTCTTACACAATGCTGGTGGGAATATAAAATGCTGCAAGCAGTTTGGAAAAGAGTTTGACTTCCTAAAAGTTTAAGAAGTTCCAGTTTAGCACAACTATGCCATTCCTAGGTACTCAAGAACAAGGAACACATATTTCAACACAGACTTGAACACAAATGTTCAAAGTAACTTTTTTCCATAATATTCCAAACTGTAATAAGCCCAGATGTATATCAGTAGGTCCATGGATAAATAAAATGACGTATAACTGTTAAGACCTCAAAACCATTATTCCAATAGAAAGTATGTACATTTTACGACTCCACTTACATAAAATTCTAGAAAATAAAAAATTAATATATAGTGTTAGAAAACAGATCCATTGATGCTAGCTAGGCCTAAGGTAGAGAAAGAGAACACTGAAAAGGGGTAGGAAATTTTTTTTGAGGTGATAAAAATTATCTGTATCTTTGTCGTGGCAGTAGTTTCACAGGTATGCAGGTCTGTCAAAATGGATTCCATAATTATTATCATCATTAATTGTACAGAAAATCCTATTAAAACTTTGAAAATCAACTTGACTGCCATTCTTTTTGAAGCTTTGGCTTACTTTTCTCACTCAAACAGCAGCCCCCACCGCTAAGTTTATTTTGAACTTAAATACTTTGAACTTCTTTTCTGTTTAACACTGAGGGGAAAAGCTGTGACTCAGCAGTAAGGTGGGTACCGGGGATGTAATAGTACATGAGGCAAAACAAGAAATGTACCTTATTTTCATGAAGCCACTTTCCCAATGTGGAAACAGACCATTAGAAAGATTTGATGCTGGTCCAGGAGTCTATAATTGATGAGGGGTAAAGTTAGGATACAGAGCCACCTTCAAGGTTCTAAAGCCTGCATTATTTACTCTAGCTATGCTACCTCCCAGTTATTTATATTTATTTATATTTCTAGTTTACATGAGTCTCCTCCCCAAAATTCATTTAATTCAGAGCCAGTTGCACAGTCAATGCTCAAGAATTATTTGTTTAATCAATCAAGCATTCAAGTACATGAATAAATCAATAAAATAAAGTACCAATGTTTCTTAATAAAATTTTTCTCAAGGAGAGGTATTTTTGTTGTTGAAAAGGCATATGCGAAGTAAACTGTAATGCACAAATCAGACACATTCAGTTTTCCCTATGTAAATTGTTTCTATATAAAGAAGAATTTTTTAAAAATATCTAGATTTGCCTGTTAAGAACTTATGCACTAGAGACAATAGGCCAGGCAACTTATATGACAATATGAGAAGAATTATATGGGACATCCCATTCATGTCATGGGAAAACAAAAAGATTAGCAATTAAGTCAGCCTGAGTCAGACAAGGAATTCTTTTAGTGAGATGAGTTTAGAATGGAGATTTGGGAAAGGAGAAGGAATTTGTTATGTGGATAAGTCAAAATGGGCTTTATCCAAAGAACAGTGTATCAAGAAAGTCAAATGTGTTCATGGGAAGGGAAGAAGTTTCATGTGGTTGACTCGCAAGGTTCTTGATTGGAAGTGATGGGACAAGAGTTTGGATGGGGAGATTTTATCCAGGCTAAGGAGTTAAGATTTTCTATTCTTGTCATTACATATATATATATGAAACCTGAAGAACAACAACAAAGGCAGAGGCCAGGGATCTTCAATGAACTACTAAATAAATTATTGTGAGAAAATGAATTGATTTACATTTCCTATATATCAGACAATATGTAATTTCTACATATAGAAATAGCTAAGGTTGGGCAAACCTTTTAGCTCTAGCACAATGCATTTGAGGTGCAGCTGGGACTGGAAAATATAGGCCTCGTGACACTTTCTTGAATGAGCTTTCTCATGCACCATGCTGTGGCAAATTTCAACATGAAGGAAATTCTGAAAATTTTACTGAAAATGCTTTATGCAAACATATCCAGTGTGAATGCTGCTTTTAGAGAAGCACTTTTCAGTCCTGACTGTACTAATTACAGAATTTACAGTTCTGTGTCCTCAAAAGGAATAGGTCGCACATTTCTATAAAAATGCTAAACATATTTAAATCTATTTAAAAATCAAAACACTAAGTTAAAATGAAATTTTTCAGAAGCAAAGTCAAGTTCCCACCTGAGCTAATGTTTGCACATTCTTCTTTTCAATTAAAAAAAAAAAAAGGAACTAAATGGAGTTTCTGAAAAAGCTTTCTTTCACAGTCAGATACAAGTAGAATAAATTTTGAATAAAGACAAATCAATAAGTCTGAAGTGGGGAAACTGGGAAGGACACCTGCATTTTCAGGAAAGGGAGCTACTAAACATAATATCCTTTAGTCACAGAAGTTTTTGTTCTCTGGATATGGAAATTAGAAGAAAACAGAAAAATTAAACAAAAATTTAAAAAAGAGCTATCTAAAATACCTTGCTCCTAAAATATCCAGGTGGAGTTCTGAAACATAGCCCGGGGTCTTATTAATATGAATTGACTGATTACTGAATGCCAAAGTGGGGTAGACAAGAGTGGAGGAGACACCATCTTTACTTTTGGGCAGCTTAGATTGTGGGAAGCAGACAATTACAATAATGTGTTTGATGGGCTGATAGGTGTGGGCAGAGGAGGAATACTTAGTCAAATCTTGAGAAGAAATGTGTTTCTGTGAGGAAAGACAAGAAAAGAGAAGTGAAGGAAAAAAAATCAAGAACTGGCCCAGTTATTCTAGTTATTTACTGGATTACAGAAACTGATCTGGCCAAAACAATTCTTTACTTTTGAATAAAGGCAACAATTAATGTACTCTATTATTTTAGGTTAGAAATTAGTAATGAACTTAACTCTGTTCTTGGTCTTAAATTTCAACTCAGGTTAGGATATATAAAAGAAAGATGAGATTTTAATTTTGGATTTAGAAACTCAAGGTTCAAGTTACTTAGAAGGACTGTGGCACTAGACAAGCCACTTACTTCTTGAGACTCAATTTCTAAACTGTAAAACAAGGCAAATGAAAAGGATTTGATGAGAGAAGATAGATTCTAAAAAGTCATTAATTATAAAATGATTTCATATAAGAAATAATGATATGATCTATCAAAAGGGATCAAACTTATCACATTTCTTAGTCTGGGCATATAGGATATTTTGATTCTTTGGCTACAAGTTAGAGAAAATTCAATTCAAACTTGTTTAAACAATAAGAACATGGGTTGGCCACAGCATTATGTCAACTTAATCCCAAGGTTCAGGTCTACTTCTTCATTAATCTTTTGGTCTGGTCTTCCTCTAGAGAATATTGTACCCTTAGGCAGGTAGCAAGAAGCTGTAACTGTTCTGGACTTCAATTCCAAGAACAACAGTGTGGGGAAGAATGGATGTTGACATCCAGAAGATCTTTTTATAATATCAATTATAGCTTTTCCCAACAACTACATTGAAATCCTCCTTGCATTTTGTAGTCCCAAGTAAATCACATGGCAAGTCCAAAACCAAACACTGGCAAGAGGGGTGGAATTAGCTTTACTCAAGTCAGGCTAAGATTTTTGAATTGGAGTAGGTTTTTCTATTCCTAAGGCACATGGTTTTTGTGAGTGCAGCAATAAATATTTGAAGAAATTCTGTGAGAAATAAGGTAGGGAGCAAAAGAATTCTTGATAATAAACCAAAAGTGTTCTTGAAGACCATAATGATGAATGCAATTTTCCTTTTTATTAAAAAACCATACCAATTACCAGAAATATTGGCATTATATTTAAATTATATAATTATTCATATACATATTCACATACATACATACATATTCATATACACATTATTCATATACACATTCACATACATATTCACAAACCTATGTGCACAAGCAGATTGAAGTTACAGTAAAAATACAGTAGCATGTTAGAACTAAATTTCATCTGTTAGTCTAAGAGACAATCTAATAATTTTAAGGCAAGAGAAGCAGCACTGCCTCTGTTTACAGACAAACATGTATTTGAATTTTGATTTGGTAACCCATTGGACAAGTGACCTTGGGCAATTTATTTAGACATTTCAACCCTCTCTCAATATAGTGGGAATATTATTACATAAAATTGCTATGAATATAAAATGAAACAACATAATATGAAAATAATCTTCCTTGCACTAAAGTACTCAATAAATATTAGTTTAGTTCTCACTAGCTGCCTTTTCCCCCTCATCCCTATTGTTCCTAGGTTCCATTTTGGGTAAAATAATTGAAATATAAAAATAATTTATGGGGATATAACTTCTTGTGTGCAATAAGTTAGGTGCTGACCATTCTAACTAGATAGAATGTATTCCTTTTCATCAAAAGGTTTTTATTTGAATAAATGACACAAATGTCTCAGTAGTCATCTCTACTACAAAGCATAGTGGAAAGAGTTCTGTATCAAAGTAGAAATAGACAGCAGCCAGGCCTCACTACTTTGCACATGGAGACCAACCCTAGCCATCCCCTGATTATGGCTGGGTGCCACGTCTCCTCTGTGAGCACACAATGTAGGCTGCCATTCCCCTGTTCCTACAGTGCCGATGATTTGTCTGCAACCAGCTTCCCATGGTTTCTCAAGTAGAATCAAAGACACCTGACAGGGCAACATCTGCTCTCAGGCTTCACAGCTGCAGGGCTCTGTCATTTGGATCTCAAGACAGGAAATGATGTATGAGAAAACCTGCTCTCTTAGTTAGAGACAAGGAGCTTTAAGGAAGCCCACTGCTTAGATTACCCACTGACTTCTGTGGCCCCCAACAATCCAACTGATCTTCACTGAGTCCTTCTGAATAATACACAGTAATGAAACAGGAGAGGAATTTGTCCTTTCCCTCAGGTAACTTGTTATCACTTGTGTATGTTCCTTAATACATATATACCAAAAACTAAAATGAGAAGTTGAGAAAATCCAAGTGAAAATTAACATTTCATCAGTATAACACTGTAAAATTTTATATACTTCATCACTTTTCTCCTGGGATAGGCATGAATTTACAGGTTTATTTACTGAATAAAATTTTTTGAGCCCCGACTATATGGTATCAGGAAATATAAAAATGAGTATGCCACATATTCCTTGGCTTATTTATTAATTTATTTGTGTATGCCTTTCTAATAGTGATCTGTAGCATAAATAAACATAGGTCCCTTATTCCTGAGAGGAGAGCTAATTCAACCCTTGGTGTGTAATGAAGGTCTTATAGAAACTAAGTCATCTTAGTATAGTTGGTTGCTGGGCCTTCTATTAGCTCAATGTTTCTGTCCCCCAAAATAATTGTCCTCTAAAAAGGCTGTGACAGTCAAACAAATATTATCTTATTTGGGAGGAAGTAGGAAGAGTATATAATAGAATTTCAACTAGCTTGATGGAGAGATAGTAGAGGAGTACTTGAAATGATGTTTCAAGTTTTATAATCCACTACTCCCACACACATTGACTACTTTCTAGACTACAACTAGAACGTTCTATTCTACAACTAGAACTTTCTATTGCTCTTTGAGTAAACCCTACTCTTTCCTGACCCCAGGCTTCTGCATGCACTGTCTAACCCATCTACAAAATCTTGCCCCCTTAAAAAAGTTTCTACACAGTTATAGTGTAAATGTGGCTTCCACACTTCTCAGTTGAAGTGAGAAGACCTGCTTTTAACTATCTAGAACCCTTATAACAACCGCAGGATATCACATAGTTATATGATTCCTAGATTAAAATAAGTACATTAAGACTTCAGAGCGAGTTCCTCCCCGGCATGAAATGAACCTCAGTCTCTTTGCATTCCTCCTGCTGTTTATTCCTGTTACATGTTAAGAACTCTGCTAGGTATGTTTCAAGATCGATCAAGGTTAGCCAGAATTTTCAGAGGACAGGGATTATTGCCTGATTTCTCACTGCTATATCCAAAACAACCCAAGAAGGGTGCCTAGTATGTAGTAAGTTTTCAAGAAATATGTGTTAAATGAATTATTAAATGAAGATGTATTTAATCAAACCACATTCTTTTTTAAAAAGATATATACACAATTATAATCATATAACCCAAATTTTCTCAGGGAACATTTTTTTAGTTTTAATCTCTTAAAACTATAACCAGATTATCCAAGATAAAGTCTTCTGTTTAATGAATACATATCTGAAAGTAATGATTTGCAAATTCAGCCATAACACTCTTTGTGAGAAACCAGCTCACATTTAATTGTGACATTTTAAAGTTGCACAATCAAACCAAATTCTTCAAGAACACACTCATAAAGGGGAAGAGTGAAGTTTTTCAGGTGTTCTGACTCTATATCTCATCACATCATTAAGATTTGGAATCAAGTCTGGCAGAGGCCAATGTGGTTGCTGAGTTTAGGGAGAATAATCATTGTTCAAAACTTTGAAACTGTTCAAATATTTATTCAAAACTAAATATCACATGTATGTTCTATCTCAGTACAGACTTTTTAAACATTTTAAAGCATATCAAATCATATTCTTATGTACATGACAGAATTGTTCAGAGACTATAAGTCTCTGAAACTGGCTATCATAATCATTATCATCATTTCCCAATTTTATCACATCAATCAGGGAGTTTTCTGAGAATGCAGAACACTTCAAAGTAACTTTATAAAAATTCAAAGTTGAATGACAAGTCACAGACATCAAGGATTCCAAATCACATCTGGTCTGGATATTAGGATGATATGTATAATTTATGGTCTTACCACCTGATTGAGTGTAAAACTGTTAAGAAGATCCCTAAGGTAGCTCAATTTGTTTTTAGTACCTAATTAACACTTCCCAGTAGTTTCTGGATTGAATAATTGAGAAATACAATGCTAATAACATTCAAACCAGGCGTTGTGGTATCTAATTAAGCCAAGAATTTCCTTATTATTGGCAATGTATCTAATGGATAGCAGGATAGTACTGGTGGAAAAAGAATGAAGTAGATAATTAGAAAAATGAGCACAATTAGGTAGCTGAATTATTTGCACTTTTAGAAGAATTGATGGCAAATTCATTTTCAATTTTTACATTATAATTGCATTCCAGAGGGAGAAGTATATAGATTTAAAGTGACAAATCAAAGAAGAATGAATCAAAGGAATTTTGGAGAGGAGGGATTTACTAACACTAATTAACCACCTGCATCAAGCACTGCTCTGATCAGCATTTGTACTTTGTCTCACATAATCCTTGAAAGAACAATTATGACATGTATATGTGTGTGTGTATTGGTAAGAGATGTACATATATAGATATACAGACGTGTGTGTGTATATATATGTATATTAATATATATATGTATTCTTCATGAATTTACAAGAACAAACTGAGGTTTACAAAGCTTTTGTAATTTGCTTAAGTTTTCAAGGAACAAGGTGACAGTGCTTGTTATTGTAAAATATATAGATGTTATTTATGAGTAGATAGGCAGTGCTTCTAAAGAAGATAAAAGTATGCCTAGGCCACTATTTCCCTAATGGATTCTCATACAAAATAAACATATTTTGGAATGGTTATTTTCACCACTACCCCCCCCCTTTTCTTCTGTGACATACATGGAGGAAGTCACAGCATTCATAAGCCATGTATTCTTGCCCCCCAACGCAAGATCTGAAACACAGCAAAAAATGAACTGTGATATACAGCATTCTCTGAACACTAGAATTCAAGAGAGCACACAGAAAGGTAAATGGAGCTTTATTTTATTGATATTCTTGAATAAACTCTAATTTGTTTTGTAAGTAAATAAAATAAGTACTTCATCATCAGTAACAAATTACACCTGATCACAATGCAATAAACTGTAGCAACACTATGTTAGAGAACACTTGCTTAGAAGACATTAGGATACCAGACAGACAGAGAGAAAAAACAACTCTGCTTTTATAAAGAATAAAATTAGATCAATTGATTTTTTTTCTTCCTCTGATTTGAGTGGGAGGCTACAGGAATGGAGGATGCAGTAGCTCTCATCTACTTTGTTTTCAACAGGTTTTGGAGTATTTTGCACTGTATTTGCTTCCAAAATAGTAGTGGTAGGCAATATTTTGGCTGAACTTCCAGCAGGTGGGAGATGGGTGATTTGAGGGAAATATTCAAATACTCAAATTTTCAATGGCCTAGTTTAGCAGAAAAGCAGACTGGTGTAGAAAAGAAAGCATGGGGTTTTAAATTGGGTGCTGTAAATTGAAACCTTTGCTTGTTTGGCTATCTAGCCACATATCACTTATCTCTTTACTTCACTTTCCTTCATTCATTTGTTGACGGTCAACTCTTTGCCAGACACTGTTCTAAGTACAATGAAGAGTGGCAAACAGAATGAAGTCCTTGATTTCTTGGAGCTTACATTCTATTAAAGGAAATAGGAAAACTATAACATTGTAATCCTGTATGTAAAATATCACAGAGTAATGAGTATTGTGAAGATTTTTTTAACTATAGCACTGTAATAAACAGTGTGTCAGGACCTGTATGGGCTAGTTTAGATAAAGTACTCACAAAAGGCTTTTCTGAGGAATAGATATTTGAGCAGAGACCTGAAAAGGTGAGAACATTTTACAATTTTTTTCCATGAGAAATTATAAGCAACTGAGTCAACAACACATTAACCATGAAGTTCTTAAGCAATCATGAAATTGACTTATTTAAGAAATAGCAAGAAGGCTAGTTTGACTAGAACAAGAAAAGAGAGAAAGGTTACTCTGAGTGAGTTGGAAATCTACTGCAGCTAATTTCCCTTTAAAAATAAACCTTTCTGGCTGCTGGATGGAGATGTACTAGATAAAGGAGTGGAAGCAGGGGGGTGAGATAGAAAGGAAATTTCCCATAGTTCAGGCAAGAGAAGTGCTAGAGGACTAGTCCACAAGCTCAGACATAGGAGCAGTGGTGGCAGTGGTGAGGGAGAGCTGGACTGGGCCTAATTTGACATAATGGAACTAAGCAGTCAAGGATTAATCCTATGTTTTTGGCCTGGAAAGTGCTGGGAGTGAGGGAACTGAAAAGTTTGCTTTCTGTATAATTTTGAAGTGACTATGAAACATCCAAGAAGAGATGTTAAATACAGAGTTCAGTATACACATATAAAATCAGGGGAGAGGTCAGAACTGGAAATAGATT
The DNA here is from genome assembly GCF_902686455.1 of Sciurus vulgaris. Taxonomy (NCBI): domain Eukaryota; kingdom Metazoa; phylum Chordata; class Mammalia; order Rodentia; family Sciuridae; genus Sciurus; species Sciurus vulgaris. The sequence continues at coordinate 82,005,907 of NC_136472.1, forward strand.
TTGGGGAATCATAGTAATAAGTAAGTTATTTGAAGTCATGGAACTGGTTTGATGAAGTGAATGAGTATCACTGGAAGAGAAAAGAGGTTCTAAGGCTAAGCCCTGGTCAACAGTAATACTTAGAGACTGGGAAAGCAGGAAAAGCTAATAAGAGATTGAGAAAGAGTAGACATTAATATAGACAGTAAATCAGATTTCACTGCACTAGAGCCAGGTGAAGAAAACATTTTAAGAAAAAAACTAAGTGATCAATTATGTATTATATTGCTAAGAGGTGGAAAGAGATGAGGGTTAAGAATTGACCCATGCATATTGCAAATTGGACATCAAGGCAGACTGACTAAAGCTGCTTCTAGGAGAGGAAGGAAGAGTGCCCAACTGAATTGAGTTCAGGGAAGAATGAGAGCTGACAAAATGGAGCACCTTCAGTAGCATATATGACTCCTTTGATGAACTTTGCTAAATGGAGCAGGGGGCAAAAAGTGAGAGGGGGTAAATAAATATGACAATTACATTTAGCAGCAAACAGTATTTTAAATAGTAAACAAATAAGTGGAGGTAGAAGATCTGTACAAATTCTAATGTACCATACAAATAATATGCTATTCTGTGACAGGAAGGATGGGAGGAAAAGGAAATGGGGCATCTTGAAGGACATCCTTTAAGGCAGTATGCCTACCTACCTCAGTCTGCATGTTTTGAAGAAGATTTCAGTTTTACTTAAGTATCCTAATATTTTTGGTTGAATAAGATAAGCTGATATGTTTGATCCTTCTAAATAGATAAGGATCAATTATACACTCTGAATTTGAGGGGCTTCAAATAAATAATAAAATGTTGTTCACAGAGCATTTATTTTAAGAATTTTGTTTGTTAGGATCCTGGTAGTAAAAATCAATAAAACAACCAAACTATGGAGAAAGTAAAAAGATCAGTGGAAGAAGGGAATTGGATAGGCAAAGAACAGAGAATTTTTAAAGCAGTGAAAATACTCTATATGATGCTGTAATGATAGATACGTGTCATTGCACATTTGTCCAAACTTATGGGAAGTATAAGAGTGATCCCTAATGTAAGCTGTGGACTTCGGGTGATTATGATGTATCAATGTAGATTCATCAACTGTAACTAATGTACCACTGGGATGAGGAATGTTGATGAGAGGGGGAACTATACAGGTGTGGGGGTCACAAATATATGAGAAATCTCTGTGCATTCCTCTTAATTTTTTGTGAATCCAAACTGCTCGAAAAACATCTAAACAATCAATAAGTGTCTTAGATAGTACACTGCACATTATAAGGAAATACTTTTCTTGGGCTAAAAATCCAAAACCTTTGCAAATTCTATAATATGTCTTTTGCTATTACACTTAAGGCCATAACAGCATGCTATATTTAAAGCAACACAAAATTTAAAAAAAATAGGTTTGAAAAGACTGAAAGAACCTTAGATGTCAAAGTGAATATTTTGGAATGCATAGTTAATCACAAATTCATTTTGATTCAGAGAACACTTTAATCCTAAAAAAGTTCTGCAAAGCACTTTTATTATAAAAGGTGCTTGTTATGGTTTGGACCTTTAATGTCCCCTGAAAAACTTAGTTTTCAAAAGCATGATCCCCAGTGAAGAAGGGTTCAGAGGTGGGGCTTTTAGGCCATTATTAAATCATGGGTCTGTAACCTTCTCAGTGGATTAATTCTTTTGATGGGTTAATAATTTGAATGGACTACTGAGTGGTAAGTGAGGCAGATGGAACATGAGTGGAGGAAGTAGGTCACTGGGTGTGCCCTTGGGATTAAATCTTCTCTCTCCTCTCTCTCTTCACCTTTCTCTCTTTCTTTCCTTCCTCTCATGAGCTCAGCAGCTTTCCTCCACCACACCCCCTACCATGATGTTCTGCCTCATCATAGGCCCTCAGTGATGAAGTCAGCTGACCCTGAACTGAATCTGTGAAACTGTGAACCTAAAATAAACTGTTCCTCCTCTAAATTGCCCTTGTCAGGTATTTTGATCACAATATTAGCAATGAAAAGCTCACTAATACAGTGTTTATTAAATGTTTCCTGACGTTCAGCATGATAGCATATACCTGTAATCCCAGCTACTTGGGAAGCTGAAACAGGAGGATCACATATTGGGCAACTTAGCAAAAATCTGTCTCAAAAAAATATATACATTTATGAAGTGACTGGGGATGCAGCTTAGTGGTTGAGTGCCACTAGATTCAATTCCCAGAGCTTGGGAGACAAAATATTTTTTGCTGAAGGTTACATGAATGGATAAATGAATGTTTGCTTACTGATTGTTAGAACAAAATAATTTTTTATCTCAATTTTTACAATATATCTGTCAAATATTACATTCTTTCCTTACTGACACCAATATATGCTGATAACCTATGCCTATTTCTGGGCTGAGCTTGTGATTTGACTCTTTAACCACATAGTTACTGAGATCTTCAGTATATGCCCTTTACCATGATTACCTAAGGTAGTCAACAGATATCATGGTAAGAAATATCAAAAAAACTCCTAATTCTCAGTATATGGTACGATGAAACAGGTCATTTTTAGTGTGAGTATAAGGTGCATTAGCCATTATATTAGAGTGTAAGCTTATTGCTGTCCTCAAAACTATAATTTGGGATAGAAATATTAATTTTAAAAGATTTTAATAAACTGACACATTTCATTAATGTATATTTCCAAAAATGTTGCTAGAATAATTAGGAAATATATGTAATCACCAGGGTATAAGATGTTAATATGGACTATTGAGTAAAAGCACAGGATATGTAGGACTCCATGAAATCATTTCAAAAATGAAAAATTGTTTCAAGAATGAAAGTTTAAAACATCATGAATTTTCAAAGTGGAATATGTATTTTTAACCAACTTTTAATAACTGTAATTAAAGAATACCTTTCTATGCCTTTGTTTCCTAGACACCATAGAAGGCTTTGTTGTAGCAACATAGGAGAAGGAAGTAATAGATGGTTATAAAGTTTCTTGCAAACACAAATACTGTGTAAATTCTAAATGGAAATAACTATTATGGAGAGTCTTTTCTTTGAGAGTATAATATATCCAAGCTACTGATTATGTTTGCACAATGATGTAGAGAAAAGAGAAGGACCCTGTAGACAAACAAACTCAGCTTGCATCTCAGTTCCACCCTTTCTAGTTGTGTCCATTCAGTTTAGTTGCTTAACCTTCCTGAGTTCTTGAAAAATAAAGATAAATATACTTAACCTTTGGGAGTTGCTATGAAAATTAAATGAAACACTGTGTGGAAAACCCAATACATATGAAGAAGACCCATAATAGTCACCACTTTTCTTTCCTATTCTCTGAATGAACGTTAATTTCCATTCAAAATATTTTAAAAACTAGTGATTAAAGACACTATCCAAGTAAGATAACTGGGTGAAAGAGGCATTAGTCTATGTACCTGAGAACGGCAATTCCTGGTGTGTACTTAGCAGCTCTGCAGACATGCACTATCCATAGGGGCCCTATAAAATAATGAGCTAAGTTAGTGGATTGGCCCTTGTTATGTAATAATGAGCAGGTCTTTCTCCACTCTGGTTCTCCCTCCTTGTACACAGATAGGAATGAGCTAGATCAGTATTACTCAGAATGTGGTCTATGGATGGATGCTAGTCTGACAATGGTTTCCTTCTGTAGGTTGAGTATCTCTTATCCTTGAGATCAGATGTATTTGAGATTTTGGATTTTCTCAGATTTTAGAATATTTGCACATATGTGAGACATTTTGAGATTCAAGTCTTAATGTGGAATTCATTTACATTGTATATTTCTTATTCATGTAGCCTGAAGGTAATATTATAGAATAGTTTTTAGTGCACCTGTGGTTTGACTGCGACCTATAACATGAGATCCTGTGTGTAACTTTCTACTTTTGGCATCATGTCAGGACTAGAAAAGTTTCAGATTTTGGATCTTTTGACTAAGGATGCTCAATCTGTACTATAAAATAAGTATTGCAGAGAAGAGAAAGCACTTAGAAACTTAAGAACTTAGTGGAGTGTATATCTTTCAAACAATGAAAAATAGGATTGTACTTTGTGTATTTTTGGTTGTATTTTCCCATTTTCTTCCTCTAGTTATTAACTTTTATTTTGTTTGCAGAAGTATTGGTCTACATGAGATTATGAATTTAATCACACACACTCACACAACATACACTTTTAAATACAGGTAGTTTGAGAGACGTCACATTAGACAATGTATAAAATCTCTTCAACTTTCATATTCTACAAGACTGTATTCTCTGTCCTTGTTGCCAGAGGCTGACCAACTTCAGAGGAAGATCAGGTGTGTATTGCCCAATGGCCTCTGAAAATGCATCTATTCTCCATCAAGGAGATGATAGTGAAGATGATAATGATGGTGGTTGTGATGATTTTAGTGACGAACAGCTTCTGAGTGCTTCCTATGTGGCTGACATCTTTACATGCATGAATGCATTTAATCCTTCAATTTCATGTTATATCACTTTGTAGGATGAAAAACCCAAAGCTCAGAAAGAGACCGAGAAGGTAGCTTTATATCTAGGTCTGTTTGATTCCAAATTCCACATGTTTTTAACTCTATCAAATTGCTCCAAATTATATTGCTTTCTCAAGTGAAGTTGCCTTCTGTTAGCCAGATCTCTCCCTTGTTACCTATGGATCACCTGGTTGACATCAGCAAACCTATGAAGTTGTACTCCAAGGGCCTATCAATTGCTTTTATATTATAGGAATTAACCCGACAAGCAGAAGTTGATGAAATAATCTCAAGATGTAAAACTGCCTTCTGAATAATCTACCCTCTTCATTCCAATGCTTGAGTCATTGCCACAACATACCTAAAGAATTATTCACTGATTTTAAACTTGAATTCTTCCCTGACAAAAACTCACTGCTGTCAGAGTTACTCATTCTTCTTCAGGATAGTCTTATGATCCAATAATGCTTCTTTCATTTAGATTAATCTGAATTCTTTCTTTGGTAAGTTATCTTCTTTGGGCCTAATTCTATCATGTGGATTCAGGCAGAAACGTGCAGAATTGCTCTTCTTTGCAGCAACAAGCTGTGCTTCTGAATTTTATATAGGAAACTATGGAGTTGTTCGATCTTAGGTTGCATCCTGACTAATATTTAAATAAGACCCAAGGCAAGCTACTTATCCTTAGTTATGTTGTTTGCAGAATGAGGACAATGATCCTATATTATCAAACTATCATGATAACTGAGTGAGTACATCAAGTGAAAGCATGTGGCAAGTACTCAAAAACAGTTTGTTGAACTGATTCCTGTATTTTTTGACTGTTTTACTCTCCTGAACACTGTCTTCTGATATTGATCCATTCTGTTTTCTTCCCTATAGACTTCTCCCTTAGGCCCTTTCAAAGATTCAAAGTTCTGTTATTCTTTTTTAAATCCACGAATAATAATACTATGTGATGCTGTTCAGTTTACAACATATTTTCATATTCTGATTCAAATTAATTTACATAAATTCTATGAATCAAAGGGAGAACATATTCACCTTCTATCAGTGAGATACTGGGGGGTCATCTTATACATGATCAGGTAGTTTTACTAAGTGGCAAAACCTCCAAAACCTGCTTTTCTATAAAATGTATAAGCCGATTAATCAATTATTTATTTATAACTTTAAACTTAAGTAACCACTGTTTCCCAATGCCAGCCCAGTGCCTAAAGATAGGGAAATTAGTTAGACTGACATGACCTCTGACTTTGCAAAACTTTTAGGTTAAAGAAGAAGAAAGATACCAAATAAGTGCAATAAATGCAATGCCCTGAAGGATATTAAGCCTGCAAAAAACAGGCCAATGTGGTCTGGGTGGGTTGGGTAACATAGCTTATGTGAGTTATTGATCAGAACGACAAGTGTTTGTAAATCATATCACAATTGTTAAAATAACATCATAATACTGTATTTTTTCTGCTTGGTAAACATTTCATTAGAAGATCTGAGAATTTATGATAATCCATCTCTTCTCAAACAATTCTAAAAGCTCAGTCAACTGATTCTGAAAGCAAATGTTTTGGGTACAATTATTGGGAATCATGGACCACCATGCTTTTTCACAATAAAATAATTTTTTTTCACAAGAACAAAATGCCAACAGTAAAAACATCCATTTTTTTAAAGAGACGCAGGAATAATGATGAATGACATTCTCCCTGTTGTAATATGACCACTTTTCCTTATGATGCTAGAAAGTAGTAATAATTTTTAAATCTGGTAAGTTTAGTTGAGACAAAAATTATCCTTTGGAAAAAAAATCTACACATATGGATCCAGGTAAATTTTCTGAATACTTTCCAAAACTTAAGTTGTAGCAACTATGTAGAGTATCTGTGGATTATACCTTTAATAGGCATTTTTTTCTATTTAAAATACTCGAGTACAGTAAATTTATGATACAATGCATTGTTTAAATGAAATAAAAATCATTGGTTTTGTTTATTCTAAATATTTCCAGGGGCTCCAGAGGTTGAGGCAGGAGGATTGTGAGTTCAAAGCCAGCCTCAGCAACAGCAAGGTGCTAAGCAACTCAGTGAGACCCTGTCTCTAAATAAAATACAAAATAGGGCTGGGAATGTGGCTCAGTGGTTGAATGCCCCTGAAGTCAATGCCCCGTAACCCCCAAATAATTATGATAATAATAATAATAATAATAATTTCCATTTCTAAAGCATCATTTTATAAAGCATGTTTCAGTTTAGAATCCTGGGCATCTCATCAATTAGATCTATAGTGGCTAAAAAGCTCATTCATGCTTGTAGGAAACAGGAAAAATAGGAAGACTTTACTATCCTGTTCCTGGATTTTCATTCTCTAGATAATAAATCTCTAAATAAACATTGTTCTCACTGTTTATATCCCAGCTGCCATACAAACTGACTATCAGTTTTGATAAAGCCTCAGCTTCAGACTCCTGCTTCTTCTAATGGACTGGCCAGGATTCTGAACTTTTGAAGATTCATCCTAAGGAAAGGGCAAAGAGAAGAAAAAGTCTCCACAAACCACTTAATAAGTTGGCATCATTACCACCTGGTACATGGTTACTAACAGTCTCAAGTTTGCTTTCCTTAGGGGGGAGAAAAACAACCTGGTAAACAAGTGTTACAGACACAATCAACTATTTAATCTGTGCTTCTAATTGGCATGTGATCTGCACCCATTTTTCACAGTGAGTTGGCAACATTCCCACAACATTTTGTAGATACCTCCACCACTATATCTTTTATTCTGTATTGCAATTATTTTTTTGCCTGCCTCTTTTGTGATAACATGAGTTGCAGGGATGGTAACTTGTTTTTCTCCACAGTCCTACACCCATGACTAAGGGTATGGACTTCAATAAGTATTTGTTGACAAATTGACAACAAACGAGAATTGTGTGTTTAATACCAGAGGCTATAATTCTTTCTCAGCTGGCAGTTAGATGTTTCTGGTACATATTCAAGTGGTAAGAGCAAGTTGAATACCACCAACATCTAACTGCTAGTCTCAGCATCTCTTTGCCTGAGGATTTTGTCCAAAGTTGAAGAAGACTACTCTCTTAAGTGCACATCACTCCTTATCAACCAATAAGTGACAAAAGTTAATGTATAGTTGGTCCTTTGCCCCTTGGGTAGGATAACATCTCAGTGTTTTTCGGTTTCCTAGTTAGACACAGTTAGAACTGGCTTGATAATACATTTTTTATTGTCTGCCTTCTCTTCCCTGTTAACATTTACCCATGTCCCTACTGGTGTTTCTTGCACCTCCCCTTAAAACCTGTTTGTATTTATATCGCTGTCTTAGGTTTTGCTTCTAATAGAATTCAAACTCAGTCCATATCTGAACCAAGCTAGTCAGATTCTGTCTCTCAGGATTTTGAAATCAAGGCAATGAATTTTTGCCTGGTTGATTTCCTAAATATGTGTGCATGTGTGTGTATAACATGTATATTCATGTGTGTGTGTGTGTGTATATATATTTCATATTTGGTATATACATATATTTCATTCCCCAATTCTTTTCTGAGGATTGTTCTGCCCTTGAGTTCCATCATTTACATCTATATTTATGTAATACATGTCTTTTAGTTTGATCTAAGCAAAAAGTTGGGTTTTGTTACTTTGAACAAATAATACACCTGAATATTTCATCACTCATTTTCATTTACAGAAACATCACATTTGAAAACAAGATGAGACTTCCAGCATGATCAAAATTCTACTTTAGGCAGAAAACCAAAATGAAATCAGTTGCTCAAGATATAATTTAAATATTGTTATTACAATTTCAAATCTCCAAATAATGTCTCAAAAAAAGTATGTGCCTGTTGAGGTCTTAATCTTTCTTATATTTCCTCTTATCTCCATGGTACTTTGAATAAGGCCTTAAACAATGTTTAATAAACATTTATTTAATTACTTAATTAAGTTAAATACAATTTATGGAATTTATGTAATTGTTGAATATTGAATTTATTATGATCTTTCTTATATATTTTTCACAGGAGGATTTAAAGTAGCTTCAGAAGTTAATATAAGTAAGAAGTGGGTACATGTGTCGGGGGGTAGGGACAAAGGCAAGAAACTGCTCATATGAATTAATATTGATAGATTCTTGCTTTGTTTTAAAAATTTGACTATAATAAACAGATGCAAGAATTTCCTTTTTTTCTTCCCTTCTATTTCCTTTCCAACACCCTGGTACTAAATGACAAAAGAAATTTCCTATTTGAGGTTCTATGCCTGTTCAGTTAATTATTCATCTGTTCATTTAACAAATATTTATTGAATGTCTATATACCAGTCAGAGAGCTAGGCATTTGAGATATAACAGAGATGGAATTTGTTAATTTGTTCCTGCCAATGGAGTATTCACAGTGGGAAATCTGACAGCAAGTGGGCAGGTTTCTTTTGGTGGTGGGTACTGGTCTACTGACAAGTGGTTTACTGAGCACTGAGCTATATCCCAGCTCTTCTTAATTCTTTATTTTGAGACAGAGTTTTACTATGTTGACTAGGCTGGATTTGAACTGTGCCTCTGCCTCAGTCTCCAGAGTCACTGGGATGTGCATCATGGCATCTCGCAGCAAGTGAACAACTGTAATAAAACATAGTATAATGGGAGAAGTAGGATCCTATCAGAGTAGGTAGGGAAAAAAATCTGACCAAAACCCAACTTGCATAGAAAATTTCCTGAAGAAAATGCTAAATTTAATGACCAATGTGTGAGGAAAATATTTTATAATAAATTCTCTCTTGCCCAACTATAGATACACTATTTATTCTACCACGAATATTCTGTCCTTGTCATGATTTGACCCTACTCTATCACCCCATTATCCAAATAACTCCTATATAACCTTTAGGAAACAAGGACAGTACCATCTATTCACTGACAATCCTCACACTAGCAAACTGCCTGCTCTAATATAGGACCTTGATAAAATTTTGAAAAGTACAGAAAATTTAATAAGCCACACAGTATTATAAATATTTCGTTTTCATGATTAGGAGCTCCTTAATGAAAGTGATAGTGTTTCACTTTCTCACCCTAACGGGGGACTGTCTATTCCTATTCCTCTAAACAAACCTAGCATCTTCATGCTAATAAGGCTGGGAGTATATCACAAACCCTTACTGATATTTGTATTCCATGTCTGCAGTTAAATCAACCTATTTATTTGCTTCTCACTCTTGGTATTGCTATTTTCTCCATCTATTGTCCTATTTGGATCCATAGTAACTCAATCACATTCTCTGTCCATCCACTCTGATAGACAGTCTGGTTTTGACTTAATAAAATTCTGGCTTTGTTCTCAGCATCTCTTCCAAGACACCATTTCTCCCACTCCCCAGCTGAGGCTACATAAACAGGAAATATCCTCTCCCCCATTCACCCATACCTCTCAATTGACTCCTCTCTCAGGAGAAGGGTTAGATAAGCATTCAAATGTGTGTCAAAGATATAACAGTCATTCTACTGACTTGAGGATTTTAGAATGATGTTTTAAAATGTCGTCAATTTTACAGTGGAAGTCAGTGTAGGAGTATTACCTAATATAGAAAATCTGCTTCACATGTATATTGTGAGCTATATTTGTATCAGTTACCTTCTTCGAAATCTCTTATAGAATTTGAGGAATTATGGTATTTGATGGGGTCAGGGACTATATTAGCAATAAGCCCAGGGAGGTTTTGCATCTTCTTCCATATTTTTTTACAGTTATCAACTTAGATGCATTTATTATAAAATTTTCCTGGCTTACGATTAGTGGAGAGTCTACCTAGAGAGCTTGCAATTTGTGCCCTTTCCAGTCAACATTACAAACCTGCAATTTCTTTTGATTTCATCAGTTTATTGGCTCCCACAGGAGATATTGAGAGACAATAAAACAGAAAGAAATTAGACTTGCAGGAGGAATGGTTTCCAAAACATTTTCTAGCACTTGGCTCTCTGTTGAGGATGTGTGAAGGGTGGAGGGAAGGGAGGATAAATGTCCTAGTGTTATATCTTACTTGAGTCAACCTTCCCCTGTAATGACTTTCCTGCATAGCTTACCTCCAACTCTCCTTGCCAAAACTCTACCTAGTCTTTTCACTTGTACAAAGACTCGAGTGACTCTTCCTCCTTCATACAGTTGTTCTGCAATAGTTCCCACCAATATTTAGGGGACAACCACTGTAAGAGTTAACATTTACATAGTACTCATCCTGTACCAAGTACTATTGTAAGCACTTCAAAATAATTAATTTAATCCTTACAACAATCCTATTGCATAAATAGTATTAGTAGCCCCATTTAAAGACAAGGAAACTGAGCTTAAGTGTTCAAGCAGGTAAGCTTTGAAGCATGAGTTCAGAGGTGTTAGATAAAGCACAGTCTTCCACACAAGTTGAACAGCATATATAAAGGCATGAAGTCCGGAAACACAATGATATGAATATTCATTAATTTATCCAAAATTATTTTTTGCTATGTGCTAGCCACTGTGCTTAGTCTGGAACTCTGGGATTGATGAACAGCAAGTGCAGAAGAAGGTGCTAAAAGCAATTCACTATTACTGGCATTTAAAAACTAAAGTGGAAAAGAAGGCAGTGTCAGTTTATGGAGGATCATGTGCATAATGCTAAGCAACTTAGACTTGATCCAGAAGGTGCTGGGGAAAACAAAAATGCTCTAAGAGATGGAATGAGAAGATGGCTATATTTGTTCTTCCGCTATCAGGGAGGGAGTGATCTTGTTCTTTCTCAACTTTCATGGTATTTTGAATCTTTCAGAGTTTTTATCATATATTATCTATGGTATAATTAAAACTGAATTCATATTGAGTACTTATAGGATTGTAGGCATTGAATGAGCAACAAACTTGACCTTTGAGTCTTTGAATCCTCCATAGTGCCCAGAACAGACTGTAATTTTTACTTATGTATGTTCTGTAAATGCTTATTAAATTGAATTGCACATTTTCTCTTCCTACACATGAATGGAACACCTACCTGCAAAATCCCAACTCTTTTTTTCTTAGCAGACTGAGTGCAAGGAAAAACTACCATAAGGGACATTCTCCGTTTGTAGCAGGTTTAGCAAAATCTCCTGGGTAAGGGCATAACTGATCCAGACTTTCAAAGCACTTCACAAGCATATGGTCTCCCCTCTTCTCACCATTGCCTTCTCCAAAGACTGGGCCATGTCCTCTCAGAAAGGAACTGAAAATCCTAACTTTTCAAGATCTTTTGAGTTATTTTAAGGTCTATGAGGAAAATATCAGACATATTTGAGCCAGACAACAGCACTGTCTTGCTATTATCTCAGTAATGTATTTAACTTTTTTGCCATACTTAGCTACCTTTTAGCCGTGTAGCCCATTCACTCTTTATCCTTCTAGTAAAAATTCAAAAGAAACAAGATAAAAATAACTCATATAAATAAGGTGGTTTGGTCTTCTAGGGCATCCCATTCTGGTTGTAAAGTTGCTTTATCATAGCAGCTAAGAAAATTTCTATCATTTTCTGCTTTTTCTCACTAGTGAAATAAGTTTATTCTATTACAGCAAAAGTGTCACCTTTTTTTGATGACCTTTTATCTGAGCTTTTGACCAAAATGACAGAATACATTCATAAAGTAATTTGACCACTCTTTCAAAGGACATTCATGATTATTCCCATAACACTGTCTGCTCACTTCAGTAGACACTTAATGAAGTACAATACTCCTTCTGTAAAAGCCTTGAGCATCATCTAACTTATATTGACACACCCATCGTAGGATGCAAGAATACTGTGGAGATGAATAATTGAATAGTACTACTTATAGGGAATGGTTGATTATCATAAAACAGTAGTACCATTTGAACCTTCACAGGTGAAAAGTGATTTTGTATGATGGAGGAAATTTTGGGATTTTTCTCTTCCTGGTTGTTGTCATAGATTCTTTCTAATCTAGATTAGATCAGATATCTAATATCTACTGATTAGCACTATGTATCTTTTTTCCCTCTGTGTAATAATTTTACATTTATTTGAAATTTATATGAGTATAGTGATTATGCCTTTTTTTCTTGCATATCATCATAAGCCAAGAACTTATGATACTCAAAATGGTCAGCAATTGATCTGGCACAGGTTACAAAAATGGATGCTTGTTGGGATACCACATTGTTCTGTACCAACATATTATCAGCTCAGCACCAAGCATAGGATGGAGTACATAACAGGTCATCAGTAAGTAACTGTGGATTGAATATCTGGGTGAATTAATTAGCTCACCTGCTCAGGCCATCATTCAGTTTCAAATTATTCAGTTATTCAACACTTACACTCTACAACCAATCATTTTATCAAATTCCTATAAGGTAGGCACTCTGAATTGTTTAGGGTTAATTACTGAGGAGGAGAAAGGGAAAGAATAGAAAGTTAAATAGAAATAGGCTATCCCTTCAAGATGTTTACAGTCTAGCATGGGAAATAGGCAGCTTAATAAATAATGATAGGACAAATTAAAAATAAAAAGTAATGATGGTTGACTTTGGGGAACAACTGGGATTCAAAATTAGACCTTTTGGATTCCAAAGGCCATGTATATCCACTATGTAAAGCATGGGCTTTAGAATTCCATAAATCTGGGTCTGAATCTCAGCTGCAACATGGTCCGGTTGGTTAGGAACCTTGGGAAATCACCAAACCATTTTCAGTGTCAGTTTCTTATTTAAAATAATAGTAATGGTACTTACACCTCAAAGCCTGTGTAAGTTTTAAATATAATATTATATTGTAAAACATTTAGCCTTATATATAGCAGATGCTCATTATAGATTAATCTTTTTCACATATGCAAGTTAATGTATCTTAAACTGGAATACTAGAATTAGGCTGGTCATAAAAGGTCATCCAAGGGAGAATGAAATTATTGGCTCCTAAAATTTCCAATTAAATAGGGCAAAATCTTGAGAGTTCAGATTCAGAAGCAAACCATTATTCCATGAATTACTAGCTCTATGGCTTGGAGCATGTTATCTAACATATTTGAACCTTCCATTTCTTCATCTATATATTGGAACTACACAAAGCATAGAGGTTTATTGTGTGAATTAAATAAAAGAAAATGCTCATCACATAGTAAATGCTCAAAATGTGATTGCAAACATGGGGTCTTTAAAAAAGCTCTGTTACAGATACTAAGGCTTTACTTTCCATTTTAAAACAGAAATTTAGATTAATGAGATTCTTGCCTAACCCAGCACCTGCTTCCTGCCAACTTTTTAAAAAATTTACCTACAAGTGTAGGATGCTTGCTTCTATTAGGAAGATTTAGGTGAACAATACACTAGACAGAGGTAGCCTGTGCAAAAGACCGTTCTTGGAAGAGATGTTTGGAGAAGCAGAGTGTCATTTGCATAACAGCTATATGCTGATTCCCAGAGTAGTTAGCTTATATTCCTACATGACAGGATTCCAATACCTGAAGAAATTTGTTCCCCAGTTGGCATATGAGGGGTATTTATAAACATGATTCCCTCTCCTCTTGGCCTTCCCCCAAAGTCTGGTTCTTCTATGACAGGCAATCTTCTATATGTATTATTAGGGTCTATCAGTGCAGGAAACACCTGGGCCTACATCATGAAGAAGATGCTGTGTGTGGGGTGTGGGGTGAGCACGGAGAAGGAGCAGTCACTCTGGGTCTCAAGTTCTGTCACTTCTCAACAATGTTATTCTGGACAAAGTAACCCATATTATCAATCCTCTTTCATAGTGAAATAAGAGTATAGATTTTTCTCACCTTAAAAACTTCAATGCACATGTATTTGTAAATATGAATAAAGTTGCACACAAAGAAAATGCACACACACAGACTATACCCATCCCACACCAAGATGTCACCATTGCTCATCTGTGGCTATTGCAGTCTGATTCATCACATTATCCTGTAGCTTATGACGTTTGCAGTATTTGTCCTTATTTCTGAGGCATTTAGAAATGCCAGCAACCTCATCGTAAAACAATTTAACTCCACATAGTCCATTAAATATAAAAGCAATGGAAAGTTTTAGAATTAAAGAAGTGGACTTTTAAAACAGCTTCACTTATTTGATGGTAGAGGATCCCAGTAAAACTGCCTGTCCTGCCTAATAAGATTGTGTAGTAATACTAAAAAGACTTTGTAGAATAAAATAATTAAAATATTATTCACTGGTATATGTTGCTTATCCAACACAGTGGTTGACAGAATTGGTATAGAGGAAGTAAAAGAAGCTCAGAGATAAAAACTAGATTTATCTATAAACACTAGGCCAGAATAGAAATAGATGAAACTTTTTTAAACTTTCCTTCTTAGAATTATTAGAAATGAGATGAGGCAGTCTTAAATGTCTGCAATGACTCTGAAGAGCTTTTTATCTTCTGTTTGTCTGAAACTCTTATTGCTGAGTTTATGATCATATATCACATGATAACTCATAGCCCTTCTCACATTTTTCATCAATTAGGAATCAAATCTGCATGGTTGTTTAATCCATTATTTTCAAATATTTTATTGCTCTTTTTGTTTATTGAGGAATACCTTCTTAGGTGTAACAAAAATATTTTGACAAACTTTTAAATTCATGTAACCACTGCATCATTCAATTAGAGACCATTTTCCTCATCCTCAAATTTTCTCATATCTGTGATCCATTCTCTTCCTCAATTCCCCCAGATCCTGTTATTCACTGATCTCATTTCTATCCCTAAAGTTTTCCCATTTCTGTAATATCATACAAAGGAATCATACAATATGTAGTCTGATGTCTGTCAGTTAATCTAATACAATTGAGAGTCATCTGTGTCATGTATATTGAGGATTAACTTGTTCGTATCACAGACAAGTATTTCATTGGGTAGATTTACCACAGTTTATCCATTAAATACATGATGGATATTTGGTTTGTTTCCAGCTATTGATGACTATAGATAAAGCTTCCATGAACATTTGTGTACCCATATTGTTTGAAAACATATTTTTCATTTTCTTAAATAAATGCCTAGAAACATGATTGCTGGGTTTATAGCAAAGTTTAATTATATAAGAAACTGCCAAACCTTTTTCCAGAGTGGTTGGGTCCCTTGCATTTCATCAGAAGTGTGTGTATAACTTCTGCTTACTTCATATCCTCATTAATGTTTGGTATTATTGTTTGTTGTTGTTGTTGTTCTTGAGTCATTCTAATAAGTCAGCAGAAGCGTCTCATTGTGGTTTTAATCTTTTGCTTTAATACAAAAATTCAAATTTTGAGATATTTTTTCTAAAGCTCTAACATACTTATTTAGTATCAAATAACATCACTATCACAAAACTCATGAATAGATCTGATAAGTTCCTTCTTCTAGGCATACATATCACTGTTCCTATCTTACTGACTTAATTTTGTATTTGACTTTCTTTATGTCATTACAGTTTTTTCCCACTAGATGGCAACTGCTCAATTGTTTGGAACTGCCATGAAGCTACAAGGAAGGAACTAGTTGTATAATAAAGATTGGCTATGAATTGTGAAGTGCATTGCTTCATGATTGTAAAAAGGAAGAAAAAATAAAAAAGACAACACTTCATTGACTGCCAAGTTAGAGTTCATCACAGCCTAATGTGTGCGCTTTCTAAGTATTTTCAATCTAAGTTTGGAACTACCAAATTAGATGTAGTACAGCATTTAAAAATAAAAAAACAGTGTGTCTTTTGAACCTAAATCACAGCATATGGAAAGCAAATACCTTTTGACAAACATATTCAGAAATGTGAACTAGTTTCTTCAGACAGTATATACTATTCAAGAATATTCTTGGCAATACAGATATTTATATGTTTTGAGATACCAAAATCGTATGTTTTCTGGAGTAGCTATAGATAATCTCATACATTAGTTAAGACTGTTTGCTGTTGTTATTTTAGTACCACATAGGGACTGCTCTCTAAAATGATTAATCAAATATTTACTAAGTTTCTATTATGTCCCAACTTTGTGCTAGATATTAGAAATACTAAAAGGAAAAAGACCTACCACATAAAAATAAAAGTAAAATAATAATAACAACAACAATGCCTTAAATTTCATGAAGAATTCTAAGACGTTTATAAGCATTATCTTACTTAACTATAACTACCATAGTTTCTGTTTTACAAATGAGGTCCTGTGCCAACTGGAGTAACTATAAATGAGACAACAGTGGTTTCAAGGAGCATTTAGGTTTCGAGTGAATGAGAGATGTCACCTGAGTATCATTCTTTGTAGAAATGTGTCATTTAAAGAAACCAAATATTTCCACATTCTCTATAGGACAATATGCAGCAGCTGAGAGCCTCCATGCCTATCCATACAGCTTCTATGTTAAACACAGGGCAGAGGATAATGTCTAAGCTAGAGGCTGGATGGAGAGCAGACCCAGGATGCAGGGGACATAGTGAAGTAAAAATAGAAGTAAGAATGAGTCAAGTCTTCCAGCTCTAACCATGTCAAAACAAGATGCTGGGAATATCATCACCAGTCACAATCTTCACATGTGGATATCAGCATGTCTCCTACCAGTCAAGACTAGGAACACTTCCATAGATACCGGCAGAGCTCCAGGGGTCACTGACACTTACATGTGGTTCAGGATATGTAAGTTATCTCCCATTCCTAGATATTATTTGAGGTGGATTAAGAAGGAAAGGAAAATACTGTTGCAAGGAGAAATATATAACAATACTTATTCAAATGTTGACTTTGAAGATCTATTAGAAGTTATGAACTGACTCCCCACAACTCCCCTCTAAATTCTCCCACTAATTCCTCCACAAACACACTTAAATGAACAATTCAAACAATGCACATATATCCATAGGGCTTAGAGAATAATCAAGACTCAGTCATCCACTCCTTGAGGATCCATGAATCCCAGGCTAAGAAACCCTATTGTTAGAAATGGCAGTAGACTTGAATTTTGACTGTCACTTGCTGTCCATGTCACCCTGTGTTTTTTGAATATCCATTAAATGTAGAAGTGGAATAGGGATGGCTATATAGTAGTATCTTCTATACTTTGTTTATGGAAATTTCTATAATATATAAATCTACTCACAATCCTATGTAGTCCTATATCATTATTTCAGACCTGTCATCAATGGCTTTTGATTTTCCCCTCAGATTTTCCCCCCTTTTTCTCCACCCTGTCCCTGAGTATCAGCATACTTCTGGGTCCGTCCTCACCCCCACACATGAGGACCTGCATGACATTCTACAGTTCCTTCCTGTGTATGAAACACACTATTCTCAACCCCTTGATTCTTCCTATAATTCTACTTTAAAAAATTTTTATCAAGACTCACAATTGCACAAGAGATCACATCTAAAACCTAAAGCCAAAGACTTTTCTTTCTCTAAATCAAATTATCCTATCCTGCTCAACTAATCCTACCTCCTCAGCTCTGGTCAGCCAAATCTTACCACTAAGTGAATGCTTTGATAGGAGGAAGAAAAGCAATGCCTGGAGTCCTTGTCTCAGGCACTTACCAGCTGTTGTCATCTTGGGCAAGGCACTTATTCTATCAAGGCCTTAGTTTTCTCAACTTTTAAATGCAATGGTCAGGCTAGACAATTTCTAATATCCCTTCCTGCTCTGATATTGTCGGCTCCATGACACTGTGCCTTAAACACTAAACTTATTCCTGCTCTAAATCCCTGCTCTCTCTGTGCTCTTCCTCTGCAGTGTGCTTTCTGTGAGACTAGGCATTGCATATTCTCCAAGGTTCAACTTGTGTACTTTCTCATTCATTAAATCTTCCAAACTTCTGAACCTGAGAATAGTTGTCTCTCTGAGTTCTCATGGCCTTTAAATTGTGCACTAATCAATAAGAATATCATACACTGACAGAGCATTTCACCTTTAGGTAGCCACATACAGTATCTCACTGGAGCCTCTCAGAAGCTCTATAAGATAATAATCACTGTTTCTACTAGAACTTAGAGAACCTAAGCGGCTAGCCTCAACCATCCTTGATCCAAAATTAAAGGCTTCTGTTTTCTTTATCAACTTTTTCCCTCCATGAATGTTCAAAATGTCAAGTAATTATCTGTTTCTATGTGCTTCACATGTTCAGTTATGATTTAATTCAATAAACATGTATAAGCCCCCACCACATACCGTCTGCTTAGATATAAACTCTGACTAAGGAAAACAGGGAGCAAGGGGAGTTTTCTACCATAGATCATAAACTCTTGCAATGCTTTTGTTTTCTGATAACACTTAAAAAAATGTATATTAATATTATGGAGGTTAAGGAAGAACATTGACTGTGTATTCAGAATACCAAATCACACTCCCTCTTACAGGTACATCTCCTCCCCTCCCTCATCTCCCTTCTTGTAATATATTAGTTAAAAAAAAAAAAAAAGTACATTATCCTCTAGTGCTTCTGATTTTTTAGTCCTTCTGACTTTTAGTGCTTCTGGGTTTTTCTGGTTGTATTATTTCATGCTATTGTTCCCTGTATCTGTCGTGAAATGGGAGTAGACTCTAGAGACACAGGCTCTGTGTTTTAGACAAGATCCCTTCATGGGTTGTGAGTTGTACCTCCATCAGAAGTCACATGATGTCTAATTATCTCTCTTTTTATGATGTTTTTGTCATTGGTAATATTTTCTAGGTCTGCTCATTTAAAAAGTCCATAATTTTTCATGCCTTCCTAATTTACTAGGGGGAAGAATGCTATAAAGAGAAATCTCAACAATTTTATTACTTTAAATTTCAATTTACATTGAACAAACAGGGAAAAACATGTTTTATTCTTTCTCCTTATTAGTTTTCAAAATAATGAATAGATTCCTTAGCATTCTTCGAAGTAATAGTGAAGTAGTTTTTAAATAAAATTCTGAAATACTGGATTTGAATCTATTTGTTGTGTTTTAATTTGTTATTATTATTCTTACTGATGCCCATATCACCTTGTTTGGCCAGTAGAACCAAATGGGCTTTTGAATCCTTTTAACACTTGACACTGGGTAGATAGGGTACTTGCTTACACACATAACAAGATATTCTATGTTCAACATGTATTTTTCCTATCTTAGACATAAAATCAGCCTTTTCTTGAAAATAGATTTTTTTTTTCAAGAAACCCTAAGCTCCTTTTACTTGGAAATATTAGAAATCATATATAAGGCAATGGGGATGTTCAAAGCTGCTCAGTTACTATTATTTCTAGCTTTTTCAGTTGATAAAACCAGGAAATGCTCTTTTTTTAAATTATAAAATATATTGTCACCATAACTTATGCTGAACTTATGATTCAAATTTTATATAACGTTATCAATTTTATAAGAACCTGAGTTTTTTATCCCAATTCTATCAGTTAGTTACCTGTGGGATAAATGATATAACCTGTAACTACTCTAAGCCTTCAATTTTGTACCTGAAAAATGATAATAATCAACTTTCTCACACTAAGCACTCATAAAAAGATATTTAATTTATCCTGACAACACTAAAAGCAATAAACCACTGACATATGTAGCTCACCTTTGACTGTTTACATGAAAATTAGAAATTCTGAGAGTCATAAAATACTTAATTCCAAGCTTAGACATTCCAAAATTTACTAAATAAAGCTAGAAAGGACTATTAGCAACTGCAGGATGACTGAAGGTTTCTTTCTCAAGCTTCTGAGAGTACTGAGCTGCCATTGCTCTCTTCTGCCTTCCATTCAGTCATGCACACACTAACTTCCCAGATAAAACATCAACTCCATTGTTGGACCCTCTTCATGTGGGATCTGAATGAAGCCCCAGTCACTGAGACATCTCTGAGGCACCCAGCCTAATCCAGGCAGCCTCAACTGAATATCTCCACTGCAGCAGCAAAGAGGCAGAGTTGTAATGATCCTCAAAAGACACTGCAGCCACAGAGTTACCAGCATTGAAAATCTCTCTGGGACACCACCTCCCTGTGTTCAGGAAGATAGGCAAAGCTTTCCTCTTTGTTCAGACCTTCCTTTAATTAGGGCCCTGGGGACCAGGAAATGTCTCTGAAGTAAGTCTTGGCACTGCTCTGGCTTTTGAAGAGTAATGGCTTTGGTGGGGAAGAAATGTTTTCTTTTATAATACAGATCTCTTAACTAGGAACTTGAACCAATCTAATTAGAATGTCGAACACTGGGATGTTCACTAATGAGATTCAAGAAACCAACATGGGAGAAACAATGATTTCTCATACAAGGCCTCAAATGGGATGCCTGGGCATCCCTGGGGCAAAGCCCAGTCCCTTTGTTAGAGCCCCTCTCAGAAAGCCTCCCTGGTAAGTTTTCCTCCAGGGGGTTCCTTGACTACCCTTTGCTTCTGCAGGAGTGCAGATCATTTCGTTTTCTCTACTTACTCCCTCTTGGGGATGTTTCTGATTCCCATGGTTTGAATGTCTTCTTTAACCTGTTTCCTATTCTAGCCAAATCGGATTATTTGTTCAGTATTCCTTTCTCTCTGTCCCTTTGAATATACTGTTTCTTCTACACCGAAGACTTTCCTTCTCTAATCCTTTTTTGTAAACTCCCCTTGCTCATCTACAAAGTTTTCTGAACTCCTTTTTACTGCATTTTTACCATGGGGAAGAAATGCTCATTTCCTCTGCCCTACCTCTTTATCCAAGACATAGCTCTAGCACCTCACTCCAGCAATGTAATTATGTACCTATATTTCTATTTCCTCTATAATATTCTGAGTTGCCTGAGTAAAGGAAATATACCTAATTTATTTTTATGACCCCAATTCCTATCTTAGGAATATCCAGCTCTTAGGAATATCATGAACATGTGGAGGCTCTTGATCATAAGAAACACACCACAGAACATCCAGTAATAGAGGTTCAATCAAAATTCTGTGGGAATACAAAGAAGGGAGAAACTACATTTAGTTTCCACAAGACAACTAAAATCAGGTCACCTAGATGAGGTAGCCGGGCAATGAGGACTAAAATAAGTGACCAGAAACAATTGGATCTTCCTTCATCACACTTCTCAGTGATTCAGAGATTAAGAGGAGAATAAGGAGGAGGAGGAGGAGGAGAAGGAGGAGAACCTCTATTCAACCAATAATCTGTAGTCAACATCTAGCATATTACTTGGAACAAAAAATGATCAAAAGCTACTTATTGAGTAAGTATATGCATAAAGTAAGTATGTACCACTTTCAGAAGTGTCTCTTTCATTGTGACTTGATATTATCAATCAAGGTAATAATAAGCATCATATGGCTCTGGTTTTTCTCCATATATTTTCATATATTTGGTGGCATTTACTCTCATTTACATCACTTCTTTTTGGATGCATTATATAATATTATATTTGTACATATGTATGTATACATATGTAATATTTCCTTCTACTATTAATGTATATTTGTTGCAAGTATATTATAGATATGTGTTATATGTTAGATAATATATATTACATTTGAAATATGATTAGTTGATTGTCTACCTCCTCTACTACTGTGAAACTCCACAAGAAAGGGAAAATTGTCATTGGCTCAAAAGTTTTGCTCTTCAGTCACTTGGCAGAATCCCATAAATAGGCATGTCACACAATAAAATATGTTGAATCAATAGAATAAACATTCTCAAAAGTGTCAGACTTGCACCTCCTGAGTTTACTCCCAGCCTAGTTACTGAGAAACCTCATGGTGACTCAGGGCAGGTCTGCTTTCTTCAATGAACTGGAATAAAAAATGGTGCTATCAAATAGAGTTTTCTAAATTCAGAATGAATTCAGTTAAATGGCTTTTCTACAGGATAATCCAGAAAGTGATGCAGGAGAGTAAAACAAACAAGCAAAAAAAGACATAAAAGAAATAATCTGGCCACAACATGTTGCAAATCAGTTCTCTCTACCCTTGTTTCTGAATTCTCCTGTGAAGTGGAGGCCTAGAAACCGCAGCTTTTCCTAGGGATTGTTGGGCAGCATGTTCCCACAAGCCTCTCAAGAACCTCCTGTAAGCTGCACTTCTGTTTCTTCAAAGTCTCTGTAAAGAGCATCAAGGCCAGGGTTGAGCAGGTATTTAGGAGAAGTCTTTATTTTTAATCTCTTATCAATTAGCCAAATTCAGAGGAAAGACTCTTTTCCTTTGTATTTTTTTCCTTCTCAATTTCACCTGTTAAACTTCACTATAAAGTGTTAAATCCAAAGGTTTTCAAGAAATTCAAGCCACAGTCTTCTTTGTCCTCCTTTCAATCTGGTGCTTTCTAAATTTGGTCTCTCTTTTAATTTTTCTTTTTATTTTAAAACTGAAACAGTAATAAATAATATCATAAAATCAGTGTCTAGATAAATGCTAGATGTTCTTTTCCATTCGCAAATGCTTTATAAAAAAGCACTTTAACACATTTTGTCTCAATGTCAAAAGTATCTCTATAAGATAAGTAGGGAATAAAATAGTCAATCAAGACCATGCTATCTAGTCTGATGAGGTGAATATATTACTGCTGCCAATAAACAGGCTTTAGCCTAGGTTGAGTGCAAACTGAAAGTTTACAAAGTTGCATGCATAAATTGATTCACAGTAACATAAAAGATAGCTCTAGACATTTTAGAAAAAAACCAACTGGCTTCGCGATCGCTCTCTTCATTGTTTGCACATATTCACTGTAAAAGGATTTGTAGGTACGTGTATTCATCATATTTGTAAAATACACAATGTACATATGAAACTAATTTTAAAGATAGTGTTTCAAAATTCAGTATGTTTATACTAGCTAGTTATACAATTTAAGACTAGCTAGAAAGTGCATGGTAAAATTAGAAGGGTTTAAAGTATAATTTAATAAAACGTTATACTTGATGTTTTTAGAAATTACATATTAAGACAGAACTCATGCCCTTGTTTCTCACATAAGAATAATGAGACTAAGAATGATGTCCAAAGAGCACCACGGTACTGGCAAATAGAAGTCCAAGGTCTAGAAGCCATATCTTCTGACTGTCAGTCCAGCATATTTTTCTACCACTTCCAATAAGGTATAATAAACTATTCTAATACACACACAAACACACACACATACACTTTAGGCATCTGTTGTTTGTGTAATTCATTGGTTAAATCTCTTCTGTAGTTGATATAAGTACTTAACAAAGAAAGGAGTAGCAAAATGGATTTTAATAATTTTATACACAGAAAATTTTAAAGCTATTGTTATCTATAAAACTTTTTAAACTTTAATACTATCTAAAAATATCATGTTTAGAGAAATTAGAAACCTTATAAAGTAACAGAAATGTCCTTACTGAACATACATGACTTCCCAGAAATATTTTTGCCACCACATGGGGGTGTAGTGTTCTTAACATGCACTTTGCAGGAATTCTGAGCAGCTCAGATGAGCAAGCCTGGGGAGAGGAAGAGATAGCTGGATTTTATATGCAAAGACAAAGCAGTTTGTCTTTTCTGCACTAAGCCTGAGGCCCAGGGATAGGTATGTCTTAATTCATTCTTCAATTGTCTACAGTATGAAATTGTCTTCATGACATTCATTTGCCTAAATTGTTCAATATCAAAAAATAGTTTATACTATGTGTGAACTACCTGTGTGGGGCAGCCATATTAGTCTGTGCCATGTTACAGTCTCTAGTCCAGGAAGGTGATTAGAAAATGGCTTAATTAAGCAAAAGTCACTTTTGTTGTTGGAATTACTGTGAGATAATTGACCATGATAGGAGACCTGTCCCCCAGCTAAAAGCAAAGCATGAAAGCTAAGGTCAATTATCTTTTATTATTGCCTACTACAGTGAAAAGAGCCATTGTGATCATCATAAGACATAACTATAAAATACTTAAAGTCTTAAATAGCCAAATCTTTTAAACTACATTGCAATGATCGCAGTTCCAATGTGGATTAATTATAGCAAAACCACCACATTGAACACTCATAATCATCAGAAAGTTTTCTAATTGTGGATAAATTTGGTTTTGAGAACATGCCTGAAGAATTTGCCACATACTTTACAGCAGCATATACAGGTCTTCTAATTCTGCATCTGTATAAAGCACATTTCTAAAAACCTGGCCAGTTAAAAATTACTTCTTCAGTTTAGGTGGTCAATTTGAGTGAGTCATTATCTGTTCCATAACTTAGGTATTATTTAATATTTTAGGGATAGGGAACAGAGCTTAATTTTAGTAGAAAAAGCATGAGTTTTAGAATTAGGCAATCCTAATTTGAAATCCTAGGAATCCTAGGTTTATATATACTAATCGTGTCATTTAAGGACATAATCTCTTTATGTCCATAGGGTCCTCAAAGAAAATAGAAGGCAATCCAGATGGGATTCTAAAGCTAATTTAATGAAGAGAGTTATGGGCATTCCTCTAATGAAGGGAATCAACAAGGAATAATGAGGTACTCAGGGACTCAAGAGCAGGAGCAAGAAGCCTTTATTTACCCCTCTGGATTAGGGCAATGGAGAAGAAATAGAGAATTAGAGGCTGTTGTGAGCTGGAGCCTTGGAAGAAGTGTCAGCCGGCAGAAGATAGTTACAGTATGACCACCTGCTGACAATATTCTGGCAGGAAATTAATACTCTGACTCTTTTCTTCTCTCACCTTCTGATCCCTTGCAGGGGACACCCTTTGGCCAAATCCAGCCAGCCAACCAGAAACAAGCCATCAAGGAAACCCTTGGTGCGACAGTAAATAATGGTCAGTACCCTGGGCAGTAAGAAGGGTAGAGATGAGCAGAGAATTTTTTCTGGGTTTGGAAAATACAAGCAGAGAGAAGCAGCTTACCCTCCAAGTCATTTTTTCCTCAATTACAAATAGAGATATGAATGAACCTTTGCCCAAGAAAATTGTAAAGATGAAATAAAATACACAAAGTGCTTATAAGTATTCATAATATAGCAGATGATCAATGACTAGTAGCTGGCACTTACCTTATTTTTAACAGTAACTAATCATTGGCAGTTAAGTCTATATTCTCTATTGAAATCCAAAAACCATCCAACAAGTTTATACCTTAGGAAGTCATTTTATCTCTTCTTTAAAGGAAGTTGTTTTATTTTCTTCTTTACACAAAAGGGAGACTATGAACATGAATGCCCTAGAAAATTAAGTTATCAAATGCTGTGAATCATCTACTTTCCTACACTTTGATAGAGGGTCTTACAAATACATACAATTATGTATTTTTGACCAGCATGATCCTACATGGAGAACACATGCATAGACAGATCTAAACTTGAAGTTTCAGACTTATACCCAACATTCCACTACTATGAAATGAAACTATTATTCCAATAGAAAGCAAAAACTTGACTTTTTGAGGATATGTACATATCTTTAGCCTTTAAATTTAAAATTGTTATAATCATTAAAAAGTTTGAAGTTTGATAGAGTGCTATTCCCTGGTAGATCACCCATGTTGCAGGGCCTCTCTGCCACCCTAGGCACACACTGCCACATCCCCAGCATTTGTTGTCTTCGAGGCATGTGTCTTTACCTGAAATCTTGATTCTTGATTTCTCTGCTTGCATATTGTTGGTCTCCTCCATTTAGGCTATTTTATTCTTGTTTACATCTACTTTTTCTTAGTGCAGACTGACACTAGATACTACACAAGCACACACTCAGAAAATCATGTACACAAAAGTGCTTGATGTGAGAATTAGGTGACACGATGTGCTCAAGTCAAATATTTTGAAAAGGGCACTCAAATATGGTAGCAATTATAATTTGCTATTTTCATTGTTATTGCTACTATTAATAATAATGAAGTGGCACACACATGTTAAGTATTTTGGTGAGTATTATTTTACTGATGGACAGTATTGTTTTCCAAATCAACTGAGTCTTTGTCATACACTCCTGTATTTAGGACAAGATTGACCATATTTGTATTCAGCCTGTGACTACTGCCAACTTTATGTTTACAGTGGCATCACCAGCCAGATTTTGTAACTTGGAATGATATCTTTCAAATAGGAGTGGCAAAGAGTGTCCCAGATCTCAGGACAAAATGCCAAGTGCTAAACAAATAATAATAATACATACTTCCAGGAAAATAAAGTGGAGGTGCTTTTCTCAATTTCCATTAAGGACAACTAAAAATCCTGGTTATTTTATATAAAGCAAATATATGAAGACTCTATAAGATGGATAGAAGTAGAAAGACCAACAAGAGACCTGGTGACCTAAAGAATAGCAAGGTGCTGATTTCTCTAAGTATTCTTTTTGCTTCATGTAATTCCATACTGAACAAGCCAGAGAAACTCAGAAACATCAACAGATGCACACAATAAAAGCCCTAACAAAAACCTGTCCTCTATAACCAAAGGTTCAGGAAAAGGGCAGCCTGGAAAGACACAAAGCTTTTAGATGATAACTGCTCTTCTTCAGCCAAACACTGCACATGAATTTCTAACCATAACTCCACCAACATCAGCAAAGACCAAATGGAAGTTAAATGTGTAAACTTTTCAACTTATAAAGAGGTTCCCCAAATGCTCTGCTGATGTGGCATCAGAAAAATTCTAGTAGGAAATTGGGACTTTACAAGACTGCACAGAAATAAAGCTATCCAACCAAACCGTGGTGTCAATGGAAACCACCCTGGGGTCTAGACTTCTACTCCTGCCTGGCAGTGATAAGATACCTCTCCCTTTCCAGGCTGGGGTTTTATCAGAGGAGGCCTTTTGGTAATAGAACTTTCAGAACTTTCACCACTGCCCAACAGTAACAAGATCACATACCCTCACCTCCATCCACCATGGTGTCAGGGAAGACCACATGGACAGCAGTAGCAGGAGGGCACTCCTACACCTTCCAGCCACAGAGCTATCAAAAGAACCAAGTAGGGAGCGTGAACTCCCTCAGGAATAATAAGGAGCCATATCTTCTTGGGTGTTAACAGAGACTGAGTGGGAAACCTGGTCTTCTATCTACCTTACAGTAATGAGGCAGCATCTACCCTGCCTTTTTCCTCTCTCAACATACAGAATTCATTAGAAAATAACATATCAAGAAACACGGAGATCTAACGCTGAAAGAAAAAAGACAATCAATAGATGTCAATATCAAGACGACAACGCATATCATCAAAATGCTTTAAAAAGCTATTATGAACATATGTGAAATGAAAACAGTTTCAGCAAAGAAATAGAAAATCTCAAAAAATAGAAGATGCAAAAAGAATCTACTTAAAAGTTTAGAACTGAAAAATAAAATAACAAAATACTCAATGAGTACATTCAACAAGAAAATGGAGGAAATGGAAAAATATCAGGGAACTAGAAGATAATATAAATTAAAACAGTGAGAATTAACTTTAAAAATTAACATAAAGCCTCAGGAATCTGTGAGAATATAAGAAAAAGTTCTTATGTTTGTGTCTTTATAGTTTTAGGACAGGAGAAATATGAAAAGTCACTCAAAGAAATAATGTCTGAAAATACTTCTGGATTGGCAAAATATAAATAAAATTTAAAACAACAACAATAAAAAATCCTCTAATCAAACAACTCATACAGGACAAACTAAAAGTAATCTACACCAAGATAAATCATAGTCGATATCATGAAAGCTAAAGACAAAAAAAAAAAAAAAAAAGTGAAAGTAGCAAAAGGGAAATGCACTTTAACCACAGGGGAAATCATTTGAACAAAAGTAGATTTCTTATCAGAAATTCTTCTAGAAGTCGTAGAGAAGCAAAACATTTTTCAAATGCTTAAAGAAAAGCATAGACAACCCAGGATACTATATCCAGTGAAAATATTCTTTAGGAATTAAGATAAAATCAAGACATTCTCTTATAGATAAAAGGAAGGTAAGATAATTTGTCATAAGCAGTTCTTCCCTTAAATAACATCTAAAGAAAGTTCTCTAAGCAGATAGAAAATAATAAAGGTTTTGAACATTGAAAAAGCAATAGTATAGTAAACAAAGATATGATGTAACTGCTTCTTCTCTTGAGTTTTCCAAACAATGTTTTTTGTTTGTTTTGTTTTTGTACCAAGGATTGAACCTAGAGGCACTTAACCACTGAACCATATCCCCAGCCCTTTTTTTATATTTTATTAAGAGACAGGGTCTCCTGAATTGCTTAGGGACTCGCTATGTTGCTGAGGCCTAGCTTTGAACTCTAGATCCTTGGGTTGCTGGGATTTCAGGCGAGCAACTTGGTATGATATTATTCTAAATTAATAAAGAGGAAGTATTTAAGAAAATTATATAGGGAGGAAATACATGTAAATTAATTTAAAGTTTCTATACCTCACTTGAACTGATAAAAAGACATCAACAATATACTATAATATATAACATAACACTTAGAGCAATATCTATGGGGAATAAACTACACAACGAGATGGACTTAAAAACACTTGAGCTAAATCAAGTGGAATTGTCAAAACTATTCTAGTAAACCACAGAAAGAGACAAATAAATGATATAAATAAGAAATAAACAAAAGTAGGGAAAGAAACCAGAGAAATAAAAATAGAGTAAATAGAAAAAAATAAAATAAAATGGCAGAATTAAGCCCTAACCCATTAATAATTACATTAAATATAAATGATTCAACCATACCAATTAAAAGACAGAGATTATTAAAGAGAGGAATTTAAGATATAACCCGACTACATGCTGCCTGCAAGAACTCACTTCAAATATTACAATATAGTCAGGTTGAAAATAAAGTCATAAAAAAAAAAGCTATATAACATTGATTTTTAAGGAAAAAATAGATTTGTTAATACCAGATGAAGTACACTTCAGACAGAAAATTACTGAAGACCGAGAGATATTATTTAAGTATATAAAAGGCTCAATCCACAAAACCATGTACATACCACACAATAATGTTGTAAAATATGTGGAGCAAAAGTGACAGAACCAAAAGGATAAACAGACAAACCCACAATTATAACTGGAGACTTAACACCCACCTCTTAATGACTTATAGAATAACTAGACAGGAAATCAACAGGAATATGGAAAATCTGAACACTGCCACCAACCAATGGGATCTAATTGACCTTTATAAAATACTCCACCACAAAACAGAACAACATATGTTCTTTCCAAGTGCTCACAGACTTATGCCAAGGTAGGTTATATCCAAACCATAAAATAAATCTCAAAAATATGAAAGAATTTAAGTTATAGAGACAGTTTTCTCTAACCACAGTAGAATAAAACTGGAGACCAATAACAAAAAGATAAAATATCTCCAAATGCTTGGAAACTAAAGAATGCACTTCAAAATGCATTGATCAAAATGTAAGTCTAAATGTCAATTTTTAAAAATGCATTATAGTGAAAATACATGGATAGTGAAATTTAAAATTCTAATATGTATATTTTAAAAAGACAGAAGTCTCAAATAACCAAGTTCCCACCTCAACAACCTAGATAAATCAATACCAAAATAAACCCAAAGGAAGCAGAATGAAGGAAATAATAAAGATAAAAGTAGAAACCAATGAAATTCAAAGCATAAAATCAATAGATGAAATCAATGAAACAACTGGTTCTTTGAAAAGATCAATGAAATTAACAAACATCTAGCAAGACTAACAAAGTAAATAGAGATGGTATAAATTACCAATACCAGAAATGAAAGAGAAATTATCACCCTATACTCTGAAGACATCAAAAGAATAATAAATGAATACTACATACAGTCCTGTGGACACCAATTTGACATCTTAGGTAAAATGTATCAATTCCTCAAAAAACACAAACTGCCACAAGAAACTGAATATAAAATCGATAATATGAGCAACTGTATCTCTAGCACAGGAAATAATTTTATAAAAATATCCCACGAAGAAATCTTCAGGCCCAAATGGTTTTGTAGAATTTCTACAAAAACTCAGAAAAAGATAGTATAAAACAGAGGGAAAGAAAAAAACTCCACACACACACACACATATATACATGCTTCTTTAAGAATATTATCAGGTAGAATTGAGCAGTATATAAGAGAATATATACCATGACTAAATGAGGTTTATTCCAGGGATGCAAGGCTGGTTCAATATTTGAAATTTGGTCAATGTAATCAACCACATAAATAGAATAAAGAAGACTAATTACATGATTTTACCAATTAATTAATGCAGAAAAATCTTTTGACAAAATTGAAAACCCATTATTGATGAACAATATCAAATGGATAAAGAAACTGTGGGATATATACACAATGGAATATTACTCAGCCATAAAGAAGAATAAAATTATGGCTTTGCCGCTAAATGGATGGAGCTGGAGAATATCATGCTAAGTGAGATAAGCCAACCCCAAAAAACCAAAAGCCAAATGATCTCTCTGATAAGCAAATGATGACACATAATGGGGGGTGGGAGGGAGGCAAGAATGGAGGAAGGATGGATTGTATAGAGGAAAAAGAGGGATGGGGAGATAGATGGTGGTGGAAGGAAAAATAACAGAATGAGACAAACATCATTACCCTATGTACATGTATGATTACACAAATGGCGTGACTCTACTTTGTGTACAACCAGAGAAACAAGTTGTACCCCATTTGTGTACAATGAATCAAAATAAATAAATTAAAAAAACACTCAGTTGTAAGGTCAAAACAACAAACAAAAAAAAAAAGTAGGGATATTTATCCTCAACTTGATAAAGAGCATGTATTAAAAAAAAACCTATAGCTACCTTATACTTAAGGGTGAAAAACTAAATTATTTTCCCCCTAAGAAGAACAAAGCAGGAAATGTAAATCAGACATCATTACCATGTGTACATGTATGATTAGACGAATGGTATGAACATCCTGCACAACCATAGAAATGAAATGATGTACCCTATTTTGTACAATGAATCAAAATGCAGTGTGTAAAAATAAAAATGAACTATACTGAGATTTCATCTCACATCAGTCAGAATGGCAGTCATGAAGAATAAGTATAATAAATGCTAGAGAGGATATGGAAAAAAAAGGAACACTTTTACACTGTTGGTGGAACTGTAAATTAGTAAAACCACTGAGGAAATCAGTATTGAGTCTCCTCAATACTGACAGAATCAATCAACAAACATATGGAAAAATGTTCAACATCTCTAGTAATAAGAGAAATGCAAATCAAAACCACCCTAAGATTCCATCTCACCCCAATTAGAATGGCGATTATCAAGAATACAAGCAACAACAGGTGTTGGCGAGGATATGGGGAGAAAGGTACACTCAACATTGCTGGTGGGGCTGCAAATTAGTGCAGCCACTCTGGAAAGCAGTGTGGAGATTCCTTAGAAAACTTGGAATGGAACCACCATTTGACCCAGCTATCCCACTCCTTGGCCTATACCCAAAGAACTAAAAATCAGCCTACTACAGAGATACAGCCACATCAATGTTCATAGCTGCTCAATTCACAATAGCCAGATTGTGGAACCAGCCTAGATGTCCTTCAATTGATGGATGGATAAAGAAACTGTGGTACATATATATACAATGGAATATTACTCAGCCATAAAGAATGATAAAATTATCGCATTTGCAGGCAAATGGATGAAACTGGAGAATATCATGCTAAGTGAGATAAGCCAATCTCAAAAACCTAAAGGTCGAATGGTATTGCTAATAAGTGGATGATGACACATAATGAGGGGTGGGAAGGGTTAGTGTTAGGGTTAGAGTTAGGATTAGGGAGGGGGACAAGAATGGAGGAAGGAAGCACTGTATAGAGGGAAAAGAGGGGTGGGAGGGGTGGGGGGAAAGGAAAAAATAACAGAATGAATCAAACAACATTACCCTATGTAAATTTATGATTACACAAATGGTATGCCTTTATCCCATGTACAAACAGAGAAACAACATGTATCCCATTTGTTTACAAAAAAAAAAAAATACTGACAGAATCACCATAGGACCCAGCTATACCTCTTTTCAGTATTTATCCTGAAGAATTAGTTCATCAAACTACAGTGATGCATGCAAACCCATGTTTATAACAGGACAATCACAACAGCAAAATTATGGAACCAGTGTAGGTGTCCCTCAATAAATGAATGGGTAAAAGAAATGTGGTATACATACACAATGGAATTTTATTCAGCCATAAAAAAATATAAAATTGTGGAATTTATAGGAAAATGGATGGAACAAGAGATCATTCTGTTAAACAAAATAAGTCAAACTCAGAAGGCTAAGGTCATATTTTCTGTCATATGTGGAGGCTAGAGAGAAAAAAGGAAAACAAAGGTGGGGGTGGATCCCCTAAAAATCAAAGGGAGATCAATAGAGGAAAGGAACCAAGGGATGGGAGGGAGGGGGAGAGGAGGTGCTAGGGAGTGATATCGGCAAATTATATTGTTACCTTGTATGCATCTACAAATATGTAACAACAAATCTCATCATTGTGTAAAACTATAATGTACCATTTACAAAATGTGGGGAAAAAAAAGACCAAAGCAAGATAGTTCTTCCCACAACTCCAATTTATCAGACTAAAGAAAATGTTAATGATATTCTTGAAATAAATAAAAATATGTAAATAAATAAATGAGAGTCATAAGATCAGGAATAAGATTGTCTCTATTTGCAAATGCCATGATTATGTAAAAACAATAACCAAAACTTAAGGAATTTCTAAAGAAAGCAGAAAAATTCCTAGAACCAATAAATAAATTTACAGTTTCCATAGAATCACAGGACACAAGATAAACATACATAAGGGATTGTATTTCTGTATACTAGCAATAGCATGCCAGAACCAAAAAGTAATACCATGTGCAATTGCTTCAAAAATGATTTACTTAGGTGTAAATCTAAATAAATATTGCATGTCAAAACTACAAAACATTGATGAAAGAAATCAAAGAATTTCTAAATAAATACATAATCATAGATTAAAAGTTTCAACATAGTAAAATATCTATTTTGCCCAAATTTATGCATTCCCAGAAAGATTTCTGATAGATGTAGGTAAAATTTTTGTCAAATGTGTATGAAAAGACAGTTGGACTAGACACACACACAGATCAATGGAACAGGGAAGACATATACAACCAATTTTTGACAAAGGTGCAAAAGTAATTCAAAGGAAATGATGACAGTCTTTCCAACAAATGATACTGAAGCAACTGAGAATCCATAGGAAAAAATAAAAAAAGAAACTTGACCTTACTCTCATTATACAAAATTTAACTCAAAATAATCATGGATGATTCATAAAAAGAAAAACTAATAAACTGGATTTAATCAAAATTAAAATATTTTCTCTATAAAAGATTATATTAAGAAAATAGAAAGGCAACATAATGGGATAAAATGGTTGTAAAACATAACTAACAAAAGAATGGTATCTAAATATATAAGGAGCTATCAAAACTTAATAATTAAAAATTCAATTAGGAAATGGGTAAAAGATATGATAAGACACTTCACTAAAGAAGATATGTAGATTGCAGAATGAGCATTTGAAAGGTATTAAATATCTTCTCCCTGATTTCAAGACACATAGTAACTACGGATTATAGAAAATGTAAATTAAAATAGCGATGAAAGATCACTATACACAGAATGGTTAAGGTAAAAAGTGGGGACAACACAAAAAACGATTTAGAATGCAGAGGAAATGCTTCCTCCCATTCCTGGTGGACTACAAAATAGCACAACTACCCTAGAATCAGCATGGAGATTTCTTTAAAGAGTAAACATGCAGCTACCATACAATCTACTAGTTGCCCCCTATCATTTACCCTGATAAACACTTTTGTTTAATACTTTCATTTGTAATACCTAGAATCCTGAAATAACCCACATGTTCATAACCTGAATAATTAAATAAGCTGCAGTAGGACAATACCAAGGAATACTACTCAGCACTAAAAAGGAACAAACTCTTGACACACAGAGCAATTTGAGTGAAACTTCAGAGTTTTATGTGGAATTGAAAAAAAAAAAAAAACCCAAAAGTTTATGCATGATTTCATTAATATAAATTATTTAAGTAAAATTATAGAAATTAAGAACAAATTTGTGAGTGTCAAGGGTTGAAGAGGGGCTGAGTGTGAAAAGAGGTCATGACCGTGAAAGAGCAATGTGGAGTTTTGTGGTGATGAAAAGTTCCTGCATCCTGAGTGTTTCAATGTCAGTAATTTGAGTTTAATATTGTGCTACAGTTTCACAAGATGTTACCGTTGGGGGAAAACATGTAAAGGGGACACAGATCCCCTCATAATACTTCTTAAAACTGGATAGTCTATTGTTATCTCAAGTCTTACAATGGTATGAGTCTATTGTTATCTAAAGATAAGCATAATTTATTAAAACAATTTAAAGAACAATTCCTTCCTGTTATCCCGCACCTCTCCCTCTCTGTAGTGGATGGACCCAGGAGCTTCTCTGTGAGGTTTGCATGTGTGCGTAGGCCTGGAGTATGGGACAGTGAAAAGAGAGGAGGGAGGGGGATAACTTGTCCGACATTGCCTGCCGGGCATCATGGGGGCTCCGGCAAGAAGCTCAGGAGTGCAGGTGCATGCTGTCCTCACCACAATGACCCAGACCTTTGGATAAGGGACTTCTAGGAGCGGAAAGTGAGGACCATTTTACTCAATTCTTCTCCCATGACGTAGAAGGATGTGTGAAAATAACATTCGAATGAGGATACCAACAGCAAAGACTCATCATTTTCTAAGTAAGATGGGGGATATAAAAGACAAAAATTGGAGATTCTGATTATCATTTCTCCTCCAAGTGATTACATGTAAATATATGACTGATATGTTTATCATTCATTCATTCATTCATTGAAAAACTATTTACTGCATGCCTACTCTCTGACAGGAACTACGCCAGGTCATGTCTATACAAATTTGAACAACACACACATTTTTCCTTTTAAGGAGTTCAGAATCTAGCAGAAGAGACAGATCTTTTTTAAAAAAATTGCCCATATTAGAACAATGTAGAAGTTTTAATATTGAGTTCTGAACAGTATTATGAGAAGACAAGAGTGAGTGGGGAACCCAACCTGATGGGGGACAACGGTGTCATGGAGTGTTCCTGGAGAACGTGACACCAAAACTGAGTCTATTTATATCCACACAGTTATTTCCTATCCTATGCATCAGTCACTGGTCTAGTCTAAGGCATAGATAAAGCATTTTAGGCATCGAAGATAAATAGCACAATCTAGGCAAACATGATTCAGCATGATATAGCAACACCTCAAACAAATATTTATTACTTTGAGTTGAATTAAATGGCCATAAACTACTGGGTATTTTATTAAATGTCATACTGTGAAAAAGAGGCTTAAGACTTGGGACTCCAGTTACATGAAATGTAATTACAAAATAAGGATACTGATTCAACTTTAAAAGTTCACAAATATAGCCACACACAAAGTCACACTTTTATAGTCACATACTGTGTAAACCAATACCTTAAACCAAAGAGGAGTCAACAACATAGGAAGTAAAAACAGAGACTAGTATTTGATACTTTGTGTGCACAATAAAATAAAAAAGCCTCAGATTGCTTAGCCTCCTGTGCACAGATTGTGCTCTTCACTAAAATGCCCAAATTAGTTATGCAAATTCCGTACCATGTGATGCTTCGCCACCATATGTGACTAGTTACCATAGCAGTCAGCTCAAGTGCATATTTTCCATAGCAACCTAGGAATCTTACCATACAGACTTCTAAGTGAGATGGAATTGAAAGCAATTCCACAAGCAATATGAAATATAAATGTTGGCAACCTCCCCTGAATCTTTCTTTAAAACTACATCCCTTAGCATTGACTTTTAAATGCCACAGCTTCTGGGTGGCTCTCTTTTAGACTATATCTGCAACTCTTTCCTGCTGGAAATGTGAAACTCTTTCAGAACACATAACATTTATAATTTGGAAGTTATAAAAGGGAGTTTTTCTTTGGGCTTATTCTAGTGAGTGGGTGGATTTACCTCCTCTCAGGTTGCAGGAGAATTCCAACAAGGGGTTAAGGAGGCTGCATAGTGGTATCTGAATGCAAAATCCACAAATCGAAGTTCCATATGGTGCTGCGATGTATTTGTCGGTTTCATTGGCTCACTGTATTGTCACAACTTCCTGCCTCAGATGAAAAGGCTGGTACCAAACTGAGCTGAAAATTTCTCTTTCCTTGTTGGTCTTTTGAGAACAATTATCTATCTGGTTATATTAACCTCATTCTTGATATTTAATAGGAAGACTGCTCATCCTTAAAAGGCTGCTGAACTCACTGGCATATATGTTTACAAAGGTAATGTGTATATGAGAAACAAGCTTTCAGAATTTCAGAAGCCTCACTCATTTATTTTATGCTTGATTTTTTTTTAAAGCAATTAGCCACATCTACAAATAAATAAAGGCCCAACTAGTAGTCAGGCCTAGTCGTAGTAGCCTACTGTTGGGCTAAATTTGCTGGTGGGCAACATCATCACTGGCTACCATTGTTTGGACACTCATGTGCCAGGCACTGTGTTAGCCCTCTCCATCTAGTAGGATGAAATTTTGCAGCAGCCCTGTGTGAAATAGCAGACTATCTTCTTTTCCACATGAGATGACCATGGCACAGAGAACATGGTACTTAACAACCCTCCAAACACACAGACACAGTTACCTGACTACAAAATGATAGTATTCAGCCTGAAATCCATGTTTGTCTACTGTAAGAGTTAAACTCATTCCACTATTCTTTGCAAAGTAGGGGGAAAGAAAAAGTGTGTCATGAAACCCAAAACTATACCATAGTTGTCCTAGGAAAGTCTGAGAATGCCAGGAGACAATCCTAGACAGGTCTCATAATGATACAGAATTGGTCTCTGGGGGATTTCCTTAGATAGCACTGGCTCCATCCATGGTGCTCATGGGTCCTTTATAAATTACACTTTTAAACCTTTATGATTTAACTTCACTAATCTGACCACAGACCCAACAGGAAACCTTTACTTCTTTCCACTCTCCACGCCTCTGATTGGAAAGGAACTGCAATTTTTTCATCTTTTTATTATTTAGAAATAGAATGCTCCCTATTTCAGAGTAAGAAGTTATATGAGAAAGGAAAAGAAAACATATTTTAACTTACTCTGAACTATTTGCTTACAGAGATAACCCCTGAGGAGAAATAGTCTATTTGATCCTCAAAATGCTGCTATGAAAAAGCAATTCCCTAAAATCCCACTGCTTTGTCTTTAGCAAAAGGAGCTTGTAAAATTTTACATTTGTTTTTCATACTCCAAGACACTGCTCAAAGAAAAGTTAGAGTGGACTGCTCAATTTCAAAGTAAATAATCTCATTTGCTGTGGGCATTGGTATGGATTAGTTAGAGGCTGCACAAGGATCTCTGGGCCTAAACCCCAGCATGTTGAGCAGTGGGTAGGCTGACCAGTAAAACTGGTGTGTCATGGAGAAAGCCATTATTAGAACATCAAATTCTTCCTTTTAAAAGTGAACAGGTCATGAACCTGATGATGATCTAGATTTTCCAGCTCTGATCTCTGCATTACCACCTCTGATCTCTGTAGCCACCATTGTGATCAATCTACAAAAAGATGTCACTGTGTCTCTGTCAGCTTAACCCTGTCAGTGGTTACCCATTGCCTGGGTGGTTATGTCTGAGCTCCTTAATGGAGACTCCAGTCTCTCCCTGACCTAGATCACCTTGCTTCTAAGACTCCACTGCTCCCACTGTCCACATTCTTCAGCTTTGAAGCACTTAATTACTTGCAATTCCCCAAACATCATGCTGCATCTTTGAACATCCACTCATGTTTGCCCTTCTGCATGGAAGGACCTACCTCCCCACCTCACTGCCACCTGTGGCATTTATCTGGCAAACTTCCCTGAATCATTAGGGTGACCCCTCCCTTAGGCGGATTTACTTACCCCTTCTCTGTGCTTCACCATATTCTTACATCACTATTCATCACACTTACACTGTCAAATTTTATTATAACAATAAAAAGGAACATGTTGTTTCCTCAGAAAACCCCTTGCAGTAAAAGGTCTGCTTTATTTCTTGAAGAGAACTTTTTGATAAGCCCACTGCCCATGTAGATGCTTACCATGATGGAGCTGCTTCCTGGAAGACAAGCAGAGAATATGTGTGCACACTGAAGGAGAAGGGAGAGAGGGCTTTGGAAAAGGCAGAGGGCATGAAGGAACCAGCTCCAGAGGCAAAGGTGGAAAGGAAGGCAGTGAGATACTAGGGAAAGCTCAGGGGCTAAAAGGACACTCCCTCCACTGTGACTATCCTGTTCATCAGGAAAGTTATTCAACTCTCTAATTGTTTAAAGAAAATAAAATTAGGGGTCAAACTGGAAAAGAAACATTGCCTTATATCTGTGCTTACTGAGAGAAAAGATAATAGGGATATGGAAATGCTAAGGACAGGAAGAAATGGAAAGTACAAAAACTACTCACACTAGTAGAAACTGTGAGGAGAGTTTTGATCTACTCAGGCTGTGGAGTTGTGGTTCAATTAAAGTTTGACAACATCTCCAAAGGGCAGAAGGTCTCAGTAATGTTTGGCTTATATAACATTTCTGCTTCCTTGACCAATCTGAGGAACCCCTACCTGCTGCATCAACAAACTACCTGGCATATTATAGATGGCCAGTAAGCACTAGGTAAATCAAAATTTGCATCTTGATAATTTTTTCCTAGACCTTAGATGTATCCAGAGATACCCTGTTCACTAAGAATGTGAATCTAAGCAAAACTAAATTAAGAAGTTTAATTTGCTGAAAAATTCATTTAATGATTTTCAGAGTCATATATAAATGAGTGTTGGATTATCTGCCCCACTGCTCACATCTATTAGCTGAGAGAAATATAGAGAGGTAGTTATGTCTGGGAATATCTTTTAAGTGTGGGAGATTTTGGAGCTGTTAAACATAGTGTACCACCACATGGAGGGGACTCAGTTCGGCCCTCTATCTCACCTTGGACTGAATGCACATCCATGGCAGGGTCAGGCTCCAATGTGGCAGTTGCCCCAATAGGGATGACACTGGTACTGCCTGTTACAATTTCAGTTTGCTGCACATAGCATTTAATTTGTCCTGCCATGTTGCACCTGGTTGGGATAAATACAAATAGATGAGGTAACACATCTCAGCACGATTATGCTCTCTTAAAAGCTCTGTATGATGAAGAGTGGCACTGCAGGGATTGCCAGATCATTTCAGATTGTAAATCCAACACCTTTGTGAGCCTCTGCACACATGGTTTGGCACCTGGAGCAGAGGGAACTCGATTTGATGGCAGGCTGAGTTGGATTTATTAAAAATGTAAATAGAGCAGAGCTCCCTCCAGAGGAGTAAAGAAAGGGAACACCTGATACCAGTTTATTATTCCTATCTCCATTCATCTGTAAACTAAAGTAGCCACTGCAAAACCTTAAAGCACATTTTTCCCTTTTAGCTCAAAATTTTAATGCTTTTGTTTGAGATCAAACAGGGCCATGAATCTTGGTGACATCCTGCACCTAGCTTTGGTCAGGCTCCACTAACCAAAACACTTCTTTCTTTCCCCCCTCTTAATTACCTCTGAAATAGAATGCAGTTTCTTCTACCTTTCCTCATATTCTCAGATTTCTCTTTTGTGAAGTAATAAAAGAATTATCAGATTCATGTAATGGTTAATAACAAAAATAGTAGCTGTCATTTTTAAGTATTTGTTGAATGCCATAATATGTACTAAGGACTTTATACACAGGATCTCTAATTCCTACAATATTCCTGCAAGAAATATTATTTTTATCCTGACTTCACCAGGAAGAAAACTGAGGTCAGTTGAGTAATATATCTCACTCAAGAACACACAGCTAGTAAATAATGATGCTAGCATTAGAATAGAGATCTAATAGCTAAATTCTCAGCAACTATAGCCAAATTGCCTCCAAAATAAATGAAATAATATTTATGAAAGCTCTTGGTAAACTGTAAATCAAAAGCAAAAACTATAATGGAAAGACTCCAATAGCATGTATGCTACTATCTCAGTCATTCTGTCATAATATGGTCCTTGCCATATCCCTGCCTTCCTGAACTTCAGTGTCTGCATCTGTAAAATGGAGATCCTACTACCCATTTAATTGCTTTACCTACTTCTTATTACACCTGTCCATCTGCAAAACTGATAGTAAGAGGATATTAGATAATGGATAAGAAAGGTAAAGAGGAAGGGGTGAGTGCTAATACAGGTCAATTTGTGAGTGACTAATTCAGTGGGCAATAATCTTCAAAAAATATTTTCTTCTCTAAAACAACAATAAAAAGCATGTGTTAATATTACTGCTAATAAATTCTCCATGCCTCCTTTCATTCTGAGCACTACCTATGTAAATGCTTACTACATAATAAAGGAATAAATATTTCTAATTATCTAAACGGATCTCTCACAGCTCTTGAGCTCTGAAATACATACACATTATGTCATGTTACTTCTCTATCACTCTGGAGAATGGATTCAAGGCACACCTGCAAAATCCAAAATCTTCCATATGGAGGAAAGTGAGAGGCAGGCATTCTAACCTCAAGAAATTCTATTTGTTATTCATCCAAGTAATACCTGGTTCTTCGTATGTCTTGCACAGTGCCTAGCATCTATACACAGTAAATGTTTATCGGTTTAAAATACATGTTCAGTGCACAGTTTTATCATGAAACTAATGAAGGGCCCTCACTTGCATGAGTCCCTTACAATGTTCTACATCTAATTTTGTATTTTACAGTTTGTGTTCTTTTTCTTAAAGTTCTTTCTGCCAAATTATAAAATGTTTAAGGTACATGTTTTATAGATACAGGACTTGAGAATTACAAAGGTAGATAATTTGCCCAAGTTTTCATCTTGAGTGGCAGAGTAATGAGTCAAGCTGAGGCCTTTTGCCTCTAAGTTCAGGACTTACTGATTAGATCATTATCATTCTCAAATATGGAAGATGCTGCTAGGTCCAAGATCTTCAGGGAGTCCATTTGCTTCATCATTGATGTTAACCATCTCACTCTCAGGAGCTAACTTATCAAGAGCCCACTATTCATCAGGCAATCTACAAGGGGACCTACACACACACACACACACACACACACACACACACACACACAATTTCCTTTCATTCTTACAACAATCTAGTGAGGGTACACAGAGAATGGAAGTGAGTTTCCAACTGAATATTTTGCTGCAAATCTCACAAATAGAAAGTGAATGATATTTAAAACTATATCACTTGCCTTTTCTATTATGTAAAGCTACCTCTCCTTCCAGAGTCAAGCTGGGCAAGAGTGTCATCTAACAGAAGCAGCCAATGTTCCTAGATATTGGAAGACTGCCAGGAATTCCAGTGCATGTTAATAGTGAATTTTTTTTTTTCAGTGACCCAGAAGGAAAAATGCTATCACCCAGTCATCTTTATATTCAAATGTCACAGGTGACTCTCTTAGATGCCTCCCATCATCCTAACAGTCTATCTATTGGAAAAGAAACTTTTTCATGCCTGTATTCCTAGCACTGTCATGAACTCTCAGACACTGGAGATAATCTGATGTAAAAACCTGATCCTAATACCCAAGCCTGCTGTAATCCCTAGATCCATTCCTCACATCTCAGATAAGATGAGCCATTGACTAAATTACACAAGGCCCTGCCAAAGAGCAGACTTCTACTTAACAGGAAACCTCAGATAGTTGAGCTCCTGTCTCACCTAAGATGTTAGAAATGATGATATCACACGCCTAGATTTAGTCAAATAGATGTGCACTCCAGGAACTAAACAGTGGAAGCAGCTGGATTTCACAGTGATCACACAGGGTATGCCCATAACCATGGGAGGAAGTCAGAGCAGAGCTCTAGAACCATTACCATACTGGAGAGTGGCCCACCAACACTGTCAGAATTACTGCCCACATAGTCTACCTTGGAGATTTGTGAATTTGCTTTCATAATATCTGGTGGCTTCTGGGACACTTCCCATGAGATAGGCCTTCTCAGAAAAGTTATAACTGTGGTTTCCAGGTCACATAATTTCCTCAGACTGGGTATAGGGCCTCTGCTTATCATGTAATTGAAAGTACAAATGTTCACCAAAACTTACAGACATGGCTCAGAATAAAAATTAAATATAGATGCATTCTACCAAACACTGAACACACCAGGAAAATTCTTTCTACTCTCTACCCTGCAAGATCAAAGTTTGAGATATTCTGAACCATTATCAGAGTTCAATCTAATTTTAATATAAAAGCATTGAGCAATATAATCTTTTCTTTCTTGGTAACCTCCTTGTGATGGCCTTAGTTCACCATGACCCCCACATCTCAATGAAACTATAGTTACAGGCTTACAACCAGTCTTTCTTTCTAGTTTCTTTTTTTTTTTTCCAGTCTGTCTTCTAAATTGCTGCTGGAGTGCTTCTCTAAAGTGCAGATAATTATGCTTTCCCTTCTTAAAATCTATGTTCGTTTTCTATTGTCTGAAGAATACACTAAAGGCCTCCAGGACTCATAATGTTCTTTGTGATATTCTCCAAATTCAAAACTCTCCAATTCTTTCACTGATGTATCTTATACTCTAGACACATAATCCACTTTGGCATTCCCAAAATATCCATATTTCTGTGCAGTGGACTCTGATTTCTGTTCTTAAAATGATGC
This sequence comes from Sciurus vulgaris, assembly GCF_902686455.1. NCBI lineage: Eukaryota > Metazoa > Chordata > Mammalia > Rodentia > Sciuridae > Sciurus > Sciurus vulgaris. The sequence continues at coordinate 82,049,081 of NC_136472.1, forward strand.
TTTCTACCTATAGGCATAGAGAATTGCTATCTATATTTCAAACCAACTCAAATATCCTTTTTATTATTTTAGAGTACTACTCTCCTAAAATTAATTATCCCATCTTTTAAGATTCTATAGGATTTGCAATATTGAACTATGAAAACACTCATTACAATGTATCATAGCTATCTGTTTACATGGGTGTCTTCTTCAATAGTCCATGAACTTAGTAAAGGTTGAGTTATATCTCATTTTCCTTTGTATTTCCCTGGGCACTTTGTGTGAAGTAGGTAGATAGCAAATGTATAAAAGAATGAAGGAATGAACAGATGAATAGACATATGGAAACATAAAATATAAAACACAAAAAAGAACATTAGTTGTGACACAGAAGGCATAGTATGTTTTTATTTTTATTTGATAATAATTTTTCAAAATAATTTGAGTGCCAAACTAAGTTACTAATTAGAAAAGAGAATCATAGATGAAGAACTATGCTTTTCATCAGAGACAGTCCAATTTCACTTACAACAATTTCATGACCTGTCAATATACAGAACTCTGGTCATAATCTATACCAGGGGTCAGTAAATGTTTTCTGTAAAGGACTGATGATAAATGGTTTAGGTTTTGCAGGCCCTATGGACTCTGTAATAACTATTCAAATTTACCATTATAAGATGGAAGAAGCCATAGATAATATGTAAATAAATGAACTTGTCTGTATTCCAATAAAAGTTTATCAATGAGCATTAAAATTTGAATATTATGTCTTTTCATGTTTCACAAAGTATATTTCTTTCCTCGATCATTGTTCAATTATTTTTAAATGTAAAAATAGTCTTAGTTTTCATGTTGTACAGAAAGAAATTGTGGGCCAGATTTGGTCCACGGATTGTAGTTTGCTAATCCATATTTTACCCACACAGATACACACACACACACACACACACACACACACACACACACACACGGAGCTTTAGCAAAAGTGCTAGTCATTGTTTGGCTAGCTTTGTTCCCAATATAAAAAATTCTTTGTCACTGGAAATACTAATCCATTCAGTATTTCAAGGAATTAGAAACATAAAATAAAAAGCAAGAGGAATAGTTCATCATATTGAATATTAAAATTCTAAGCAGTTTAGCTGACTTGGTACTGGACCTTGCAGATGGAAAACAATGTAATTTTTTTTTAATCTTATAAAACAGAAATGTCCTGAAAAGCAACCAGAAGAATGTTATACCAACAGATTGGTCATTGGTTTGTTGTTTGGTTGACTATTGATGAAAAATTCAAAATATCACATAAAAAAAATTCATTATCAAATGTTAGTTTGTGTTTCTGATGATATGTGTTACATATTGATAAGCACAATCAATATTTTACTATCAGAGCAAAATTGTGAAAGTCGTTTTGGAGAACAGTGTCCTTTGTCTTCTAGGAGATGTAGCTTGTAGGCAACAACTGCTTCACTGCAGTTCAACTCTGTGCAAGAGCCAGATTCAGTCCTTTAGAATGGTCAGAGCACTTTATATGACAAAAGTGCTCCTAAATTATTTATTAGTTAATTAAACTCATTAGCTCCTCCTCCCACTCCCAATGGTGTTGAGACAGCATTTTATAAATGGCAAAATAGAGACATTTATTGTCTATTGAAAGTGATTGATATGTTTAGTAAACAATAATGGGAGGGAGGAGCCAGTTTATTTCTTAATGCAGATTAATGGGCAAGGAATATAAATAGGGGCTGAGAAAATGCTTTAAATGAGATGAAACACTAGGCTCAATTACTTATCTTCCATTTACTTATCTTCCAAATATTTGCACTCCCCACAAAAATTTCTGATAAGACATTAGGGAACATCTTGATTTACATTTCATTTTAGAAGATAATCCCTGTGGAGTTAAAAAAACAAACAAACCATTAAGTTGAAATGTCAGGGTCACATTCTGACTTCCAGGAACTGCATTCAGCTCTTCAGATGTTAAGTTGGTAGTGCATCTCAACTACATGACATTTTCTTGTGGAAAGAGAAAGACTAGTCCTTGGAAACATGACACATGTCTGAGCTTTTCAGAAACACAATGAAAGCATAAGAAACACTGTCACCACAATTATATTTTTTAAGAAAAAAAAAATCAGTGAAGTAAAACGGTATTTGTTCCTTTATATATATTTTTCCAACTTGGGTAAACCATTGTACTTATAAACTGTTTCATACACTATGTGGGTAAGTATCTCAATTCCCTGAAGGATAATGAGACATCTGAAGACAGACACTATGTTTTAAAAATACTTTTCATACACAATTTTACTGAAAATGATAGTAGCTTCTTTATTAGGTTATTAGATGGTTATTTAAAAATGCACATAAATCATATATTATTTTTCTGCATAAAGGAAGTGTTCAATAAAGATAAGCTCTAACTGAAGTGTTCAATAAGTACTTATTGAATAGTACATTGATGAAAGAAGGAATAAATTAATGAATGAATGAATAGCATTATAGCATCTGACTTGCAAATTTTCATCTGACTCAGAAATCTACTGAAAAATGTCAAGCCCTTAGGATACTGTTATGGTTTAGATACAAGGTGTTCCCCGAAAGCTCATGTGTGAGACCATGCAAGACTGCTCAGAGGAGAAATGATTAGATTATGAGAGCTTTAACTTATTCAGTGAATTAGTCCAGCTATAGGATTAACTGGGTGTTCACTGTAGACAGGTAGGGTGTGCTGGAGGAAGTGGGTCACTGGGGGCATGGCTTTGGGTATATATTTTGTCCCTGTTGAATGGAGCTCTGCCTCCCTTCTTCCTGGCTGTCAGGGACTGAATAGCTTTCCTCCACTATACCCTTCTGCCATGATGTTCTGCCTCACCTCAGTTGGAGTTGATCAACTATTGACTGAATCTCTGGAACCATGAGCCAAAATAAACCTTTCCTCTTCTAAATTGGTTTTGTCAGGCATATTGGTCTCAGAGATGTCAAGCTGACTAAAACATAAGCTACTAGGTATTTCAGGAATAGATATATATTTCTATAGATAATAGGAATAGTAATATAATACAAGACTTTTTCCTATTGTAGTTATACTTACTCCACTACACCTACATTAGTCTGGTCTAATTGTTGCTTGAAAATGCCAAACAAGCTGTAGCCCCTAAGCCCTTTCTCTTGCTACTCCCTCCACTTTCTCCTAGGTAATACCTGACTTGGCTTCTTACCTCTTGCAGGAGGTCTTTACTCAAATATCACCTTCATAAGGAGATCTTCCTGAACCATCCTGTCTAAAATTACACCCCACCCCATAGACACACATACTTCCTATACCCTGCCACACTCAGTTTTTCTCTCCATAGCACATACATAATTACCTGACATAGAAACATATGTCCCTTATTTCTTTTTATTTGGAATTTGAGTTCCACAATGTCTGGGACTTTTATGTTTTATTCACTGCTTTAGAATAGTGGGCCTTACAACAATGTTTGGCACATAGTAGGTGCTCAAAGATATTTGCTGAATGTATGAATGAATCACACAAATACACATTTTTAAGATAAAGAACAAAGATAGCATGACTCTGCCCATTAATTCCAAAAAATATTGATGGAGTAATTACTATGTCCCAGGCATCCTGAGAGGCACCTGAGTGAGCTACAAAGATGAGTAAGAATTGCTGTACAGGGGATAAAGCTAACAAGCTGGCATTGTAGGTTTCAACAGCATTATTTCCAACACTCAGCTCTTGCTGCATGTCCCATCACTGATAGCAAATTTAAAATCCTAGCAGCCAAACACCCTGCAGGCAGAACTACACAGCCTAGCAGGAGAGACACTAACTCCAAGCTGTGTCTTTGTCTTGTGCTCACAACTTCACAAATGCAGACAGCTGATAAACATTTAATAAGGGTCTACCAAGGTGTTCCTTCTGTGCCAGGTGCTGTCAGAGATTCAGAGGACTTAAGGCATGGCTACTGGTTTCCATACAGAAGGGAACAATATTAAAATTAGGAACAGGTAACTAACGAAGAAAGATTTTTCAGTAACTAAAATGTTTGATTCTAAACAGTAAGTACTTATGGGATTTAAAAGGAAGGGGAAGGATATCTCTTCTTTGGGCTCTTTTGTTGGCAAAAATTTAGTGTGTGATGTTGGAGATGTTGCATACTATATTCTTGAGAATTTTGCTTCCTATTAATGAAAATCAGAAGAATGAAAATGAAAACAAGCTAAAAAAAACCATCCTAGGTACCTTCCCCTAAGTTTCATATGACTCTGTGACAACTCAGCAAACATGGTCCCATTTTAATGAAAACCTGAGGCTCAGAAAGCTACAAAACTCGCCCAAATGCTTCAGAGTTGCTTGATGCCAATGGCCATGGGCTGAAGGCCACACAGGGCTGCAAATGGTCATGGACTAAACAGTGGCTCAGGCTTGAGTTGTGACACTCAGAGCTAACAATTACCATACGCCCACAGTGCATGTGTGGCAGCATTCAAGGGCTCTCCTGTCAGCAGGCAGCCTCCCCCTCAACCACACCTCCCATCTTACAGATTCAGGCATTTGTTCTCCACAAGACACATTGCTTCTATCCAAAATGACCTGAATCGTGGGCTCATGACATTTGGAACTCTTAGAACTGTAAGGAAAAATCAATGTGGGTGTGAGAAATACCCTTTAAAACCTATAAATTAACTTAATTACCTATTTAGCATGGTTTACTCTCCTGAGAGACAAGCATCTCCAGTAAGAAACAATCTTCAGTGAGGCCTCATCTGCTTGATTTGTGGGCACGTTGTATGTGATCTCCATACATCCACACAGACATGGTATGATGTAGCACACACTTCCCTGGATTTCGGACCAGGGACTCAGGAGACATGGGTTTGAATCCCAATTTAATATTCATATGCTGAAAGTTCTGTGACTAGATCACCATACTGTATTCACATTTGCAGAATGAGGAAATGAAGGTAGACAGAATTTTCTGCCCCTTTACTGCTATAATCTCAGCAACTTGGGAAGCTAAGGCAGGAGGATGGCAAGTTTGAGGCTAGTCTCAGTAACTTAGTGAGACCCTATCTCAAAAGCAAAACAAAACAAAACAAAAAGAACCCTAAGGCCTGAGTTGACAAACTACACAGTATATAGAGGCTTCTGAAAGGCCGTGAGGATTTAGAATGCTTCCATGGAGCTCTGAACCTGATGAGACCATCTCCAAATAACATATTTCCTCTGAAAGAGTCATCATCTCTAAAATATGTACTCTTAAAAGAAGTCAGCCCCCACCCCCCATCCCCCCAAAACACACAAAAAAATAAAACTCAAAGCAATTAAATTCAGGAATGCAATAAACTGTGATAAAGGTGTATTCATTGCCTCCTGCTGGTGATTATTCTGCTATTTCCTTCCTACCTGTCAGACACATTTCAGACTCGTATAATTACTGAGGGCAACAATCTCATCCAAAGATACCCTTACTGTTTGGTTTGTTTGGATTAGCAAATGATTTCAGCAGCTTCTCTTCAGCATCCTTGTTATTTCAAATCACATTATAAACCAGCAGGATGCAAAATTATATTGGTTCATATAGCATTTCAATTACTTTCATTTCCATGGACATACACTTTGCCTCATTTGTTCATCTTCATCAGTCAGTCACAGGATGTTTTCTTTCCCTTCTTTTAATTCCACTATAAATGCTGCTTTGTTACTCTACTAAAAGGTTTGCCTACTATCTGTTCTATCTCTTCTCTTATTTCTTGACTTCTTCACTTAATGACTCAGTACAAAACACATATCCTCAGTGTTTAAGGTGTTTTCTTTTCTTTCTTCTTTTTTTTTTTGGTATTTATCATGCACCTTATTTTAATTTCCATTAACACACTCAAATATTTGACTTCCAGAATTCACTCTGTGCCTACAGGCTTATTAAAGTATGAGATAGGATCTAGGAGAGACCTCAGAGATGAAAAAGCACAAACTTAACCAATTACACACCTTATAACCTGTGCTGCCAACCCCAAACAATAAGCACCCTTTCCTGCAGAAATTGTTCTTTAACTCTTCAGAAGGAAAAACATTATTTTGACAAGCTTCATCCTCTTCACCTTTATTAACCTTAACATTTATGCCTAAATTACTCAGCCCATTCCTATTCTGGGCCCAAAGGAGAGGCCAGAGATAGGGCTTTCTTCATCATTGCCTGACGTGGCACAGACATCAGCTGCAGGTAGGGCACACTCCCGCTGCCATGGTGTAAGATGCTACGTCCCCTTACCTGGACCATTTCTGCTGCTCCCTGGCCTCAATTATTGTTTGGCCCTTCTTCTAGCCAGCAGCCAAAGTAACCTTTCCAACAGGAAATCTTATCCAGTTTCTTGTTCAAAACACTTCATTATTTATCCTTGTTTGTATGATAGTCACATCATGAATATTCAATGAAGAATGGAATTAGAAGACTCCCTAAAAAGTTTTTTCCATATTACGGAGAAGAGACTGGATTGAAAAGTATTAACAAAATTTGTTGACTATCTTCAATTCTGTATTCCAGGCACTGTGTAACATCCTTTAAAAAAAAACCATCTGTTTAATCTCCATAACCCTGCAGGTATTAATAACCCCATTTACAGATGAAGAAGATGGGAATGATCATATAAATGGTGAGTGATCGTATAAATGGTGCATGATCACATAAATTAACCAAAGTCTCACAGCTAGTAAGTGATGGGTCCAGATTCAAAACCAAATTTTCCTTATGCTAAAGTATCTGTTCCTTCTGCTGACTCATATTATAGGGACATGAAGGAGTCAATTCATAATAAGGTGTTAACAAACCAATAGGAATTTATGTTGACTGAAAGTCAGCTAAAAAACAAGCTAAAAAACCTAAGAATTTCATTTAGGCCAAATGTATTTCTGATGTGATTTTGAGTGCTCAGACTTGACTCAATAGGAAGTAGAGAAGCAAGTTAGGTTTTTGAATTTAGGAGTAGAGTTTTTGATGGGTAGTTTCTATATAATAGATGCAACACCCCTCTTGATTAGGTGGAAGAACATTCCAGGACAATAGCCCAAGTGTAAAGTCGTCAGAATAGTGAGAATTGATAGGAATATGGGTGGGTGACAATATAAGCTGGGAATGAGTACAAATAATCCAAACAGAGATTAGGCCAAAACTACAAACTTAGAGACTTTGAAAGAACTTCATAGCAAATATTGAGAACTCCAATAGTTTGTAATTAGAATGTCCCCCAAAGGATCAATGTGTTGAAGCTTGGTGCTTGGCTTGGCTGTTGGAAGGTAGTGGAAGCTTATAAGAGGTAGAGCCAAGTGAGAGGTTTTAGGTCATTGGGTGTGTCCCCTGAAGGAGATGTTAGAACTTGGGTCTCTTTCTCTGTTTTGATTCCCAGTCATCATAAGGTGCTCCACCATGTTCTCTCTCTCCTATCATGTGTTGCCTTACTACAGGCCCAAAAGCAATGGGGCCAACAAGTCATGGATTGAAACTTCTGAAAACATGAGTCGAAATTAGCCTTTCCTCTTTTTATCTAATGCACTGTATTATAGTAATACAAAGATAAATAATGAATCAATTTATTTTATTGGTTTTATTTTACCATTGTACTTCACAATAGTTGTTATGCGTATGCTATTGTATACCTTAAATACTTTGGAATTTTAAAATTAAATAATAAAAAATGATTGATGACTAGTTCTTGGCATGGAGGTGGGGAAGTTTATAAAATTGAATGCCCAGTAGCCATGCCAGGATGCAAAGCTGAGTATTGAAGTACACAGTTCAAAAGAACTGAATAGGCAGTAGCGGGAAAGATGAAAATCAGAGAGGTATTTTCAGGTAAGACAGGTGGGGGAGACAGGATGGCTCTCAAAAGAATTTCTCATACCAGTATTTTACCTTGTAGGCACTATACTCATTCTATAGCTTTGGTTCTGAAGTCAATACAGCCCTTTTTGATATCTTTTATGAAAAGAATGGAGGAAGTTCCCAGAGGCAGAGAGCTGGGAGGCCTTTTCCTATGTTTGAGAACTGAAGTGTCAAAAACCAGTTGCTGAGACAGTGGAAAAAAATGAACTGAGGGCTCTACTTTAGAGGCATAAATAGCAGTAAATACTGATAAAAGAGAACTTGTGGAAAAGAATTGCAACAAAGATATTTCTCTGATTTTACTCTCCAATTAATCCTATGCTCATCTGTCATTAATCTTCTCATATTTAATCTGCCAGTGAAGCCAAAGAAGTTCTCCTTTGGTGGGAGTAGTTAGAAAGAATGAAGATATGGAGTTACCAAAGCCAAGACATAATGACATCTCCTCAATAGTATTACCTTAGTTTAAAATGAAGATAAAATTCTAGCTCAGTATATCATCTCAAAAATGCAATTTCAGCTCCATTGACTTCTGTAAAAATGCAGAATAATCATTTATTGAACTATGTGTTGGTGTGCTGAGAAAGGGCTTAGATCAGTAATAGAAATTAATTTGGCAAGTGGCAGGACAGTCCCCATGTATTCATTCTGCCAATTCAACTGACATAGTATCAATTCCCAATAATACTGTAGTACATTAGGCAGGCCAAATCAACGGGAAGTCTCTACCTGGGTTTCTGTATCAGTCTTTTTTCTACGACCCCCTTCAGGCTGTCTGCTACAACCACCAGTAGTGTGTGCTTGAGGAAATACAAATACATCTTTATATCAGCCTGAGTAAAATATAATCAGAGTAGAAAATTATATAAACCATATAGAATATTATGGTTGATATGTTACTGTTCCCAACCAATCATTGCCCTTCCTGTGAAAGGAGTATACCTCTCTGCCTAATTCATACTGGGTTCTGACATGGGACTTATTTTGATCAATATAGCATGAGCTGAGGTGGCATATGTCACTTATGACTAGAAACCTCAAGAATGATCATATAGTACCATCTTTGTTCTCTTCTCTAAGCCTAAGGATTTTCATATCCACCATAGGGGTTGTTTCTGCAGTCTGGATCCCAGAATAATGACCCATAATGGACATGTAGCATAAGAAGCCTACTTTGGCTGTTATAAATCATTACAACTTTGGATAAACCTGTCTTTGCTGACTGAAATGATGATGAATTGTAAAACCACTTTTACATTATTCTTATATATAGAAAGGCAGCATGGTGAAACAGAAAGACAGGGGTTTAACAGCTAAACAGGATAATATTTTAATTCTGCTTTCACTACTTAAGCCTAGCTGACTTAAGTAATTACTTAACCTCTTTGAACTATAGTTCCTTTCCAGTACCAAAGTTTAAAATGACCTTTTCAGGATTGTTGAGGATGAAAAGATATTACACATGATGCACTTACTATAAATAAGGCCCTTGATAAGTGCAAGTTAAATAAAGAATGTATAAGACATCTGTGTTAGCTTTCCCTTACTGTACCAAATAACTGAGATACTTAACTTATAAAGGTTTATTTTGCTCATAGTTTCAGATGTTTCAGTCTATGATCAGTTGTCCATGTTGCTTTGGGCCTGTGGCAAGGAAATACACCATGCCAGAAGCTCATGTGACGCAAAATTGCTTATCTCATGAACAGAAAGAAAAAAGGAAAGGGAAGAGACAGTGATCTCACAATCCCTTCTGAGGTAATGTCTCCAATGATCCCAAAGATCTTCCAATAGGCCTACCTCTTAAACTTACACCACCTCCCAAATAGTGTCCAGTGGGAAACTGAGCCTTTAACATGTGAGTCTTTGGAAGATATTCTAGATTCAAACTAGAATATCTAGTTCAAACTAGATTCAACATTATATATCTTTACTACCTATGGCAAAAGTTATCACATTTTATATAATAAATTTGGAACATACCCTATAGAATAGAACATCCTAATCAGGTTCTATGTTAGAATTAGAATGCATGGTCCTTTATGAAATGTTCAAAGGATGAATTTGAGGCTAAAAGCATGAGTCATCAATACTGCATTAAAGACAGTTGCAGTGAAGTTGGATAACTGCTTAGTATATAGGAAACATATAATATTTGTATTATATGTAATATACAAGTATATCACACATTAATTAGTACTCTGTATTCAATATATTCAAAAATATATTCTGATATATTTTTTATATATCAGGTAGTACACTTAGTGATCTTTATTTTTGCATTCTCCCTTACCATCTTCATTTTACAGATAAGGGCCCTAGGGCTCTAGGAAAGAAACATCACATGATCAGGAAGTGGCAGAGGCTGCATCCTGTCTGTCCACAGAGCTTTCACCACTGCCTTCCTTCAGTAATAGCAACCTTCCCTGCTCTGTGAGGAGGAAAGCATGAGCGAGACATAACTACTCTCTGAGATGCATCATGGCTCCTTCATGGAGTGAAAACAGAGATGCTCTCTACTTTTAAAGTGGATGACACTCTCTGGCTAAATGAAATTTTGACAGCAAGTCTCATTTACTTTCTGTTTAGTGGGTAGGAAAACTTGAGGGAACAGGCAGCAGCCAATCTAAAAAGAAAGTGCTGGAGGTAAGGTGGGAATGAGTGAAAAATGGTTTCCAGTTGATCTAAGTTTGTCTTCCAGCTGAGAAATGAACTTTTGTCACCTTGTGAAATCAGGCAAAACAAAGGCCTTCCCACACAAGTTCCAAATGACTCCAATATGCAAAACACTCACCTCAGTGTTCATACTTGAAGCAATTAGCTGGGTCAGGAAAAGAAACTAGTACCCATGATTTAAATGCAAGATGCTCTTCCTACAGTCAATACAATTGCAAAAATGAGAGGAACTTGGTTATAAGCAAATATCTAGTCTGCATCTAGATTCCTACAGAAAACCAAATGAACTTAACCTTAGATAGAACACATCTACTTTTCAATTATAAGACAATATTCAGCCTGACCTTACTTTAAAAATGACCTCCCTTAATGAAATACAAGAACTTGTGAGACTTATAGAAATACAGTTATGTATAAAACTTTCAGTTTCCCAATCTAAAAAAAAAAAATTAAAAATAAAAAGTATAAGAGCCTTTGAGATGAAATTCATCACAAATTAAAAAAAAAGCATTCTCTCTCTCCCACTCTCTCCTCTTCCCTTTTATTCAAATTGAAAAAGGAAGTGCTTCATGATACATTAAAAAGAATGAAAATAGGACAATGTACCTCCTAAGAAAGTTGCTCTCTCCTTGAGAACATGCACTTCTAGGAGTTGCACAGATGGAGAATTCTGATGTTTTAGATTATCAAAGCAAAACAGATATCCATGTTTGCTTTCAACTCTATAAAGCTGACAGGACATGAAGACAGAAAGAAAGTTTAGAGAATGGTGGTTTAGATCATTTAAAAAGGTAAGTCAATAACAGTTTGGAAAGGGTGCTGGGGAGAGTGGAGAGGGTAGAAAAAAGGTAGATGGACACCATCAACTCATGATATATACGTGCATGGAAATGTCATAGTGAATCCCATTAATTTGAATAATGGATAGGTTAATAATAAAGAGGATACATCAGACATTATACACATTTGAGGTATTTTTCTATTTTATGTTATTTTCTGTGTTATCACTAATAGCTACTGCTTATCTACTCAACTCCTCCTGCAAGCTCTCCTCTGAATAGTGAAAAACAGCAACAAACTCACTATGTGACACCTTTTCAGTTTATCAAAACTAAGCTGAAATAATTATCATTTCTACTTTGTCTTTTAGCCAATGGCTTAAGGGAGAATACAGTAATTCAAATTCTCATCCAAGATCACATAGCAAGGAAGGAAAAAAGTGCATGTATGGGGGGTTGTATACATATACATATATATATATGTACATATAGTGAATATAAAGTATATATTTCTAAAACACTACATATATATGTAAAACACTAAAGCATATATACATGTGTGTATACATATGCATATATATGTGTATATATGTGTATATATATATATATATACATATATATGAATATAATGAACCTGATTTGAAACCCCATGTTGTCTTTCCATTACAGTACAGAATCAAAGAAATAACAAGAGGGCAAAGGATCTCCTCCCTGTCACTGCAATAGTCTTTGACAGTTTACTATTTTAGTTCCTCAGCACTGCCTAATAAACCTCTACACTCTATTATTTATAGTTGTTTTACCATCTAATTTAATAATGCAGCCCCCTTCAATGTTTAAATGAAAACAAAACCTCATATTCAATTATGATTGCCTACATGGATAAAGACTATTTCTGTTATGACTTGGATATGTGTTGCATCCTAAAAGCTCATATGTGAGACAATGAAAGAATGTTCAGAGGTAAAATGATTAGATTATAAGGGTCATAACCTAATCAGTGGATTAATCCTAGTTATTAATTAACTAGGTGGTAACTCTAGGAAGGTAGGATGTGGCTGGAAGAGGTAGGTCACTGGGGGCATGCCTTTGGGATTTGTATTTTGTTCCTGGTGAGCAAAGTTCTCTCTTCTTCCTGTTGCCATGTCCTGAGCTGCTTTCCTCTGCCATGCCCCTCTGCCAGGATATTCTACCTCACATTGGGCCCAGAACTATGGAGACAACATCTATGGACTAAGACCTCTGAATCTGAGCCAAAATGAACTCTTTTTCCTTTGCATTGCTCTTGTCAGTTCTTTGGTCACAGTGATGAAAAAGCTGACTAAAATAATTTCCTTCCTTTGTTTTTTTTTTTTTTTTTTAATGTTTTTCTTTTTCTTTCTTTCTTTTTTATTTTTTGACATAATATTGTTTTTCTGCAGTGCTGGGGATTGAACCCAGTGCTTCATGTTTTCTAAAGAAGTGCTCTACCATTGAGTTTTATCCCCCAGTCATTTTAAAAACTTGTTTTAAGCTCACGGAAACTTTACTAGAAATAAGAATTCCAGGAACAACCCAGATGGAGAAGTCAAATTAAAAGTCTGTATCAGAAATAAATCTCTGGTAAGCACCAGTCCAATACTATACTAATTGAAATACTTCAGGTTTGATTAAGATGCTGAAACAGTAAACATTTTTGTTCTTCTGGGTTTGAGTACATTGTATATGTAATTAAAAAGAAATACTTTTGAAATAGGAGACAAAGCCTAGATCATCTATATGTGTTTGGAATAGTCTTTCTGATCTTCAAAATGGTTATGAACTTAACTATAGCATGAAACAAGGACAACTGAAGGGGCACATCAAGGAAGAATGCAAACAATGGTGGCACCCAATCCTAGCAAAATAAGGTAGAACTGCAAACATAAAAAAAAAAAAAAAATTTTAATTCAACCTCTGTATAATTACAACAATTCTTAGCCCTAAAAAGCACATAAATAAGTAATACTACATTGTGGAATCAGTGACATACATGCTGATTCTACTTATGAATCACTGTACTTGACTGTATTATTTATTTATGTTATTTACAGACCTAACATTGAAACCTAAATACTATGCTGATAGAAAATTTCTTATGCTTACAAAACCACTGAAGTTTAGCACTCCAAAAAGCAATTTTCCCCCACTTTGGATTATGTCCATGGCATTTAACAGGAGTAACTGAATTACTAATAGCAATTTTGCTTAGCAACTTCTACCAGCTTTTACTGTCTGTATCCCAAAGCCTCATATGTGCCAGGGTATATCATCTGAAGATTTTTATTTCACTCTTTATTAAAAAGAGCAAAAGTCAAACTTTTCAAAATAAACTATAGAAAGATCTTACAAATTTACACTCCTTGAATTCTTAGCCCCAGGAAAAATAATTAAAAACCTTCTTTGTTTAGTGAAATCTAAAGAGAAAACAAGAAAGAATTTATGGTTGATTTTCTTCTACAACCCATGCCCTCGCCCTTCATTTTCTCAGCAACCAGAAGCTACTGAGTTTACTGAACTAATGAATTCATAAGCAGAGGCAGCTGAACGTTAATGCCCCTCCAATGTCTGAGGCTTTATTACTGCCCATAGTTATAAGAAATGGAAAATGACTCATATCTACCGTGTGTCAGGCATTTCTGTAGTTTACATACATCCTATAGGATAGTGAGTTAGGCCACATTGAGTTTGAGTATTGACATCATAACCTCCTGAGTATGTTATTAAGTAAGCTTCTCTGTGCCTCACCTTTCTCATCTTTAAAAGGGGGACTAACTATGCTTACCAAAGTATGATTGGAAAGTTGATGCAGGTCCAGAAACAGTAAACACTGTGATCTCCTGGGTTCAAGTCCATCATAAAAGCAGTAAGAAGCCATCGCGTTTCACATAGAATGAACTTCAAGTTTTCTCTAGAAACAGGAGGATTTTCTGAACTTCCAAGTGGCTATGGACTACCCAATGACAGCATGCATAGAGTAATGTAAATACTTATAAAAAGGGGAGAAAAGGAATGAAGCAAATATTTCTTAGAGCCTCTACCATGTGCTAATTTAGAATTTTATATTCTTTTAAAATAGAATACACATAGATTGAGAGACACAATCTATAAAATAAATACATTTCTCTGAAAAGAAATTATGTTAGACATTCCTAAAATGTACATTTTACAAAGGCCCTTGATTTTCAAACCAGAAGTTTAGACTTCAAGTCTGAGAACTCAAAAAAAGCTAAACAAAGAAAAAAATGAGTAATTAATACTACTCAAGCCTCACCCCCCAAGTCAGATCTTTACCTGGGTAGATACACTTTCTACTTTTCTTCTATTTGTTCACAGATAACTTCAAGATAAACAGCTCTTCTTTTTTTCCTAACCTCTCCCTGATGCTACAAATTACTTGAAATTTTCTGTGTCTGTTTGGTAACCTGTAAAAACTCCCACACCTTCCTTCTCAGCCCCTACCACACTGCTGGAAATGACAGGTAAGCAGAAAGGGGAATATTATGGATAAAGTGGGTGGGGAAGTGTTGGAAAATAATTGTACTCTAAAGACAAATAGCTATAAAGGGAAACGAGTTAGGAATGACTAGAGAGCCTTGGAGCAATACTCAGTGACTATAACCTATGGGTGAGCTGCTTGACTAGTCACTGAGTACTAGACTCAGAGTACTAGAGAGACACAATGCCAGGGATGATGATCTTTTCTCATGATGGAACAAAAAAAATTAAATATCAAATATCAAATTTCTCTAGAGTAGCATTTCCTAAACTGTGTTAAATGGAATGGGGATCTCCTGAAGAGTATTAGTACAAATCATTTTGGATCATAAAGTGTGTCCTCAAATGAATTTGGAAAAAGTCAACATTTCAAATAGTAGGGTTTTTCATTGACTTTAATAAGCTAATATGTAATATGTACTGCCAAACAGGGTTCAGTGTGCAGTTCCTGAAGCTCTGAGAGTTTGGATTGCTTTACAATTTTAAAACAAAAACTTTGGACACACTCTATTCCATGGGATTTTATTTAGGAAATTCTGTCTTTATACTCACTCTGGACTCTCTATGCTATACTTAGAGACATTTTTAAACTCCAAGAAATTAGGAATCATTTCACTTTGTAAATTCCTCTCTTCTCAGGGTCTAACAAAGAGATAATGCTCAATAAATATTTATAGGGTTAGTGTTTAGAATTTCAGAAGTTGAGGTAGGACAGTATTTTAACCTTTTGGAGTTGGCATTTTGAAGGATGTGAATATAGGTAACATTTAAACTTTCTAAGGCTATGACTCCTTGTCCATAAAATGAATATAATAACATTTTCTTGGCAGGGCAGTGTGTAAATTGAGGAACCATTTATAAAATTCATATATGGAACTTAGCCCAACAACCTACACCCAAGAAATGTACAATAAATTTTTATTATTGTTATTATTATTATGATATAATTTTTTGTCCTACTACATACAATTTTTCAGCACTAAAACTTGGCCAGAACTCAGTCATCTATTTGAAAGACTATTTTATTGAATACATTTTTAATGTCATCTAATACTGAATACAGAAATGATACGTAGTAAAGAGTGATCTAAATTGATATCTGGCTATCTCTTCTCTCATTTACACTGGAAAAAGATAAAATTGAATAATAAAATTCAAATGACCTTAAACTTCTCAAATTATCTTTGCTACTGAAATAGAATGAAGAATTGCAGTATGTCTGTGTAGCCTGAGAAGAAAAGACAGGAAAGCAGGAACTCTGAACTCAAATATCCAGCTCTTGGTTTTTGGTTCACTGACTTAGCCTGAGGCAGTTACACAGTATCTTTAAGTTCAGGTTTCTCATTATCTCTGTAAAATATGGATGATTTTTACAAGATTCCTGTAAGGGAATTGGTAATAAGTAACTTTACAAGGAAGTCTGAAAACAAGCCAGTATGAAAATTTAATATGTAGTCAAAGATTTACCAATAACTTCAATACTATATTTTTTGTTATGTTACAGAATGGCTCATATTAGAAGGAAACTGGTGGGACAGTCACTATTTAAATTCCAGTTTTCATTGTGTAAACCAGCAAACTAAGTTCAGGACAATTAAGGAAGTTGTCCAAGGACGCCCATTACAGTAAAATCGGGATTTCAAACACACATTGGCCTTCAAAACCTTGTCTTTTTTGTATTATTTGAACATTCCTTATCATTATTTTCCATTCACTTCTTTAACTCCCTTGCTATGCCAAGGGCTATCTTTTTCTGGGGTCATTAAAAAATAAGGAATAGAGCCTTTCCCCTCAAGGATTTTATAAGCAAAATATACAAATATCTATCTCACCTTTGTACAATGCCATTTGCAATGTAATACATCTTTCATTTTCTATATTTCTGACATTTCTGAAAACATATAATGCCATGCAATAACACTGATTATTGTTTTTGTAATTCTAATATTTTGTGTAAAGTATGCCATACATATAGCTCTCATATGAGTAACTTATATCCCGTGTACATTAACAATGTATTTCCTAACAAACATATGTTCATGAGTATATTGGCTATACATATGAATATATATTTTAATTATTTACTTTTCAAATAAAAACATTTTTAAATGTAAGGCCTAGGAAGAAAATTTGCACCGGCTTAATTGGGCATATCCTCAGAATTTCATCTATTTTCCCTTTGGCATAGTTACTGAGTTTAAGTGGACAATGATTCCAGATATTATACAAAGACTATAAGGAATATCATGGAATATCTAAGTTTGAAGACACTAATGAGAAGGTGAGGAGGTCCAAAGAAGAGCAAGGTAGATGACCTTTAATAAGAGAGAATACCTTGCCTCCCTTCCTTGTCCAGCCCCTTAGATGGTTCCCAATGCCAAGCAGCTTCTTGTCCTTAAACAATACCCTAAATCTCAACCTCCTTATTTTGGCTCATTTGTAATTAGAGTCAGACAGGCAGAAACAGGCAAAAATTTTCAATCATTTTTATGATTTCAAGAGTCACCAAACATGGGCTGAGGATATTGCTCAGTGGTAGAGTGCTTTCCTACCATGTGCTGGGCTTGATCCCCAGCACAGAAAGAAAGAGAGAGAGAAAAAGAAAGGGGATGGGGAGAGAATATGAATCATCAGATGAATATAATATATGAAGAAGGAAGGTAGAACACACTGACCCATTGCTACAGGAATTGCCACCTAAATAAAGCACAGAGGCATGGGGGTGGGGGCAAATGTTACAAGGAAAGTAATATAAGTGAATATCAGCCTAATCATGTAACCCTGACAACACTCATCTCCTGACTCCCACATAGCATGGCATGACACTAGCCTTGTGCCCTCTTAAAGAGTCAGTGCCAGACCGGCATCAAGGGCAACATCACTTGGAGGCTTGTAAGAAATGCAAAGTCTCAGGCCCCAAATCAGACTTACTGAATCAGAAATTGAATCAGCTGCTTGTGCCTTAACAAGCCTTCCAGGTGATTTTTTTTTTCAGTCTTTTTTTTAATAAATTTTTTTATTTATTTTAATTAAAAATCATAAATTTACATAGGGCAATGTTGTTTGATTCATTCTGTTATTTTTCCCTTCCCCCACCCCTCTTTTCCCTCTGTACAGTCCTTCCTTCCTCCATTCTTACCACCCTCCTTATTCCTAACCCTAAACCTAACCCTAACCCTAACACTAACCCCTCCTACACCCCCTTATATGTCCTCATCCGCTTATCAGCGAGATCTTCCAGGTGATTTTGATGCATTCCAAAGTTTGATACCAGCAATCTGAGAACATTTACACACAGAAGCAAAGGGAAGTCTATTATATGAGTCTATTTATTTTATTAATCAGGAAATAAAAGGAAGTGACATTAACTAAGCTCCTCTTATGAATCAGGCACCTGACATTTCATTTAATTCCCCTAACCTCATTGGGTACATACTAGAATACTCACATACAGCAAATTACACTGTGATAGCCTCCACTGAATTTATTGTCAATAATAAGTCTCCCTCAGAGGGTTCTCTACCTGTTTATTAGTAGTTCCCAGGATGAGGCCCTATACTTGCCTGGGAAATGACTCATACTAGGTTCAAAGGAATAGATTCTGTCTTCATCTCTTTATTCCCAATCCAAGACAGATTAAATGATGAAATAAAAATGAGAAATCCATATCATATGTATCAAATTAAAAAAATCATTCAAGGGCTGGGGTTGTAGCTCAGTGGTAGAGTACTTACCTAGCGCGTGTAAGGCACTGGTTTCGTTCCTCAGCATCACATAAAAATAAACATATAAAGGCACTGCATCCATCTACAACTAAAAATAATTTTAAAAAATCATTCAAGAATTGTTGAGAATGAGCCAGGTGTAGTGGTGCACACCTGTTATCCCAGCAGTTTGGAATCCTGAGGCAGGAGGATCACAGGCTAGAAGTTAATCTCAGCAATTTAGCAATACTGTAAGCAAACTACTGAGACCCTGTCCCAAAATTAAAAAAAAAATTAAAAATGATTGGGGATGTGACTCAGTGGTTAAATGTCCCACTGGTTCAAAAACAAACAAACAAAAAAAAGAACTGGTCAGGATGAAGGGAAATATACATTGCTGTTGGGAGTGCCAATTGTTGCAACCACTTAGAAAAGAAACTTGACAATGTGTTTTAGAAGCTGAAGGTGCACATACCCACCACCCAGTAATTTCATTTTTTATGCATAAATTCTGGCACAATTGCACAAGAAGATGTGTATACAAATCTTCCCTGCAAAATTGCTCATAATACACAGAAACCAACATATAGAGGGCAAATAAACTATTTGTTCACTGCAATACTAGGCAGCAACGAAAATGAGTGAAACAAAAACGATCACAAAGATAAATACCACACGATACCATAATATATAATAACATCATATATTGTTTATGGCTTTATAAATATATGTAGATATAGGTATAGATGTAGAAAAAATTAAAACCTGAATGGGTGTGATACATAATTATATCAAGACCAGGATTACCTTTGGGTAAGAAAGAAGAAGAAAGGGATGAGGGGATCCAGCTTTTGCTGTGTCTGAATTATTTTCTGAAAGTGGAGGTGTGAAGAAAATAAAAAACATATACTAGGTCCATAATCTAAATATATGAGTGAGTATTATGCTGTTTGGTTTCTCTAGATGTTTAAAACTTTTAAATTGAAAAATCAAATGCTAATTTGAATGTAATAGTTCTTAGAAAAATTTATTATTATAAGTGCTCTATAATATAAGGTATGAGCTTCCAACTCTTTCATGTGTTCTTGTATCTAGAATAGTACCAGTAGCTGGTAGTCATCCATAGTTACTCTATGGCTAAATGAATTTTATCTTTAAAAAACTAAAATTTTTAAAAATAATTAGAATTTGTATTTCAATCATATCACAAAATATTTCCATTCTTCAATATTCCAAGTCATTTTCAATATGTATATTATTTTACAGTATAATCAGAGCACATAAATAATTTTAGCACTGTTCATTTGGCTTTATATCTTAATACATTTACCTGTTCTAGTCTTTGGTCTAAGAAAATTCTCATTTGATACATTCCAATTTGCTTAACTATTCCTCTAGATGCTTCTAATTTCTTTACTAATATTATAGATAATATAATAAACATTGCTATGTGGACAGTTTATGCTTACAGCTTTCTTCTCATGATAAAATATTTCCTAATGATAAACTTACAAAATCAATGTCCCTAGGTTAATGGGGCATAAGTATTTTTATGACTATTTTCTGAAATGGAGTTATACTTATTTATATTGTCACCAGTAGGGTATCAGTATGATGGGTCACCCCTTCCTTTATGTATTAGCAGATGTCCAGTTCCAGCATCATGGGTTTGAGAGAGAATAGAGAGATCAGAATATTCAACCTTCCAATAAAAAGCACACACACTGAATTTCTACTATTAGCCAAGCATTATCCTAAATATTTAACACAAATGATCTCTACTTCTAATAAAAGACCAGCTTGGGAAGTATTATTATCTCCACTTGATAGATGTTAAAGCTGAGATTCCTGGAGGTTAAGAAATTTATCCAAGGTTACCCATTAATACATGATGCACAGGTCACTTATCTCTTCAATGAACAAGTTTTGAAGTGTGAAGTCAAAAGCCATACTTAGACCATAAGAGCAAGATGACTTCCAAAACCTAAGTACTAGAAGTTCCTAGTTATCACAAGCAATATATGAGAAAGTCATGGCTCTTCTCTGGTTTTCACACACACTTTTTATTTCACATACACAAATGTCCCTGCCAGAACACTTTTGAAGGTAGAGAGGTTTCCTGCAGCTCTATCTACCCACTGGCTTGAGTGCCACAGAAACGTTAAATAGTAGGAGGAGACAAAATAAATGGTCCTTGAGTGTGCAAGGAAAGAGCAATATCTAGTATCCCTGAAGCTTTAGGATCATCTAGGAGTAATATCTGTACAGGGATTTGTATGTGTGTCTATGTGTGCACATATGAGTGTATGGATATACTAGATCACCCATCTAGCTGTATTTTATCAAATCAGTTCCATCCCACGGTCTAACACATATAGCTAGCAAATAGTCTTCAAGATAGGTCAGTACCAGAGCTCTGAGACATATAGGTATGTGTATTTTTATTAATTATGTATAACTTCATAGTAAGAACAGAAATGTTGTTCAACAGTATAAAGTTTCACTTGTTCAAGATGAATAAGTCCTAGAGATCTTCTATACAATATAGCGCCATGGAAAATACATGGAAAATTTTGTGAGGAGGGTAGATCTCAAGAGAAATGCTCTTACCACCAAAAAGGAGAAGGAAGCAAGATAAAAGTTTGGAAGTGAACAATCAGTTATCTTCACTGTGGTGAATGCTTCACAGGTTTATATGTTCAAACCCACCAAACTGCACACACAAAGCATGTGTAGCTGTTTGTATATCAGTTACACCTCAAGAATCAGGAATCAAATTTGTCTTAAATTCCCTTTCTACCACTCACTCACTTGATGATACTAGTCACTTGACTCAGTGTCTTCATCTGTGCACCTAATGGTCTACCCATCCTCAAGTACCTGAATTCTCTCTGGAACATCTCTGCCTCTTCTTCACATCCTTCTAATGGCTTCCCTGTTTCTTGTCATCCTTCTCAGATCTGCTGCTTTTTATCTTTTTGTCCTTGTTTTCCTTTATTTTCTTCTGTCAGCCTCTAGTTAACTTTTTCCAATATCAGCTATTTTGTCCCTAGGTCTCCAGACAGGATGAATTAAAATTGGAAGTAGAAGGAAACAAATAAACCAGGTAACGTATATGTTCACTTACTTGTATATAGACAAAGAAAATCTTGCATTTAAAGGATATATATAATAGGTTAAATTATTTGTTGTTTTGCAGTGCATATGTTTAAAGGACTGTTTTGGTTATATCATTTAATGTATTAGTTATGTGAATATTTTCCCTGTTACTTGAA
This sequence comes from Sciurus vulgaris, assembly GCF_902686455.1. NCBI lineage: Eukaryota > Metazoa > Chordata > Mammalia > Rodentia > Sciuridae > Sciurus > Sciurus vulgaris. Next base: position 82,070,908 of record NC_136472.1, read on the forward strand.
GTGCAAAATGAATTGATCAATATGCAAATAATATGCAAATCAAATAAATATGCATATTAATGTTGTTTTGAAGAATGGTTGCATTTTAAGATAGAAAGAACTTCCATAGAAACAAGTACAGATTTATTATTCCAATCACAGACTTAATCAAAGAGCAATTACTATTATGTTGCTTTTTAAAAATGTACCTACAGTTAACCACTAGAATATTTTCAGTTAACTTATAATCATGCAAAGAAACATTCCTAGTAGATGAAGAATGGTTAAGTGAAAATAATAGGAGACATGAAATTCAGATAACTGGATTGGAAACAATTATCCAGTTTATTTCCTGTGTAAATCTGACATTTCTGATCTTTATATTTTTTTTTGTAAAATAAGAATAAATACATGAACTTCCTGGAATTATTGAATGATTGAATAAATTAATGAATGAATGGTACATATTGTATAACAACATAATTTTAGTTGCTGAGGTACAACAATAAACAAAACAGAAGTTCCTGCTCTCTTGAAGTTTATATTCTAATGGAGGACTAAGGCAATAAATAACTATGTAATGAACATATAAAAATGTGTATTGATTAACAACTTTTTAGGATAAAATGAGACAGTTACTGATGACATCTAATGGACATCTCTCCGTCTGCATCTTATATATCTATCAGAAGAATTTATATGTTAACCCATCCCTACCTATGGCAACACTTTCTTTGCTTGGATTCTCTGACTCCTTATTCTTTTGTGGTACTGGGGATCCAACCAGGGCCTGGTGCATGGTAGGCAAGCATTCTATACCCACAGCCCTCCTACTCTGATTATCATAGCACCTCACTCCTAACCTTTAAGTGCTGGAGTACTCTGAGTTCAGACTGAGGCCCTTTTCTCTCCTTTATATGTACTTTTTTCTAGGTGAGTTCATCTAGAATTTCATACTTTTAAATAGCATGCATATTCTGAGGATTATGAAATATATATCTCTAGCCTGACCTCTTCTCGTCCTGAAAATTTGTATTAACTACCTATTTACTTAAAATTTTTACTTATATGTCTTACGTGTTTCTCTAAATTTAACAAGTCCAAAACATTACTAATTTTTGCCAAGAATTCAACATACAATATACCCCAATCTAACCTATTTCAGTCAATGGCACCATCATTTCACTCTGTAACATATGCCTAAAATCAATCGTCCCTGATTCTTCCCTTACAACTAATTCATCAACAGATCCTTCCAAACCTAACTTGAATAGTTTACTCTTCTGTGTTTTCAATGCCTTTACTCTGTAATGGGCCACAGTTATCCCTCACCTATACTACTTCAGTAGTCATTCCCACCAATCTATTCTCTCCCTAGCAACCAAAGAAACCTTTTGGAAACTTACAGCTTGTGTGGTAGCTAACCTCTAAAGATTCTGTTTCCTGGTGTTCAAATCCTATGTAGTCCCCTTCCACACCAAATATGAACTGATCTTTGACTTACTTTAATGTAATGAATCAGAAGTTACCTTATACCAGTTTTGAAGCTAAGCCTTAAGGAGGTTTGTCAGTTTCTGCTTTCGGAAGCCATGAATCTCCATGTAAGAAATTCTGTCTACTATGTTAGCAAGCTTCTGCATAGATATACATAGGTATTTGTACATGTGACATTTATGTACATTTATGAAGTCAAACTGTGGGACTACACCTGAGAAAAAGAGACACAGGAATCCTAGCATTCAGTCCAGCTCTTGGATTAGGTTCATCCCCAGATGCATCTGAACACAACCACTTGAAAGTCACAAAACAAGACCACTGAAGAATTCCATGGCTGAGACTGATGAACACATAGAAATATGGAAGAACATAATGAATTGTTATCTTAAGTCTTTAGGTTTGGGGATATTTTGCTACATAGCAATGAACAACCAAAGCAAAAATTAATATCTAGAAGTGGGTCCTGCCATAACAAAAACCTAAAATACATAGTACTGCTTTTGAAACTGGTTAGCAAGGAGAAGTCTCAGGAGAAGAGCCTGCAGGAGATTGTTAGAGAAGTCTAAAGGAAAGGGAGGACATTGTATTTGGCAATTGTTTGTATTATTCTACAGAAATGTGACATCTTGATTAACATACACAAAAAGAAAATATAACAAATGAACTTGTCCATTTGGCTTAGGAGATTTTCGTGAAGAATACTGAAATTATCAACTATTTGTTTTTGGTCTTTGTTTTTTAAGCTATATATGATTAGTACTAATATCTGTGAACTAAACAAGGAAGAGTTCCATTTTCAAGGAAAGTCTATAAGAGATATCTTCAATCCAGGACTTACTAGATTAAAAAATAAAACCATTTCTAATTCCATTCTTTGCCAACCAGCAAAATGCTCTCAAAGTAAAAAAATAAAAATAAAAAAATGAAAAAAAAAGTTTTAGCCCAAAAAACAAATGCTGGATATGCTGCCAAAATCATGGCCTTAGGTTAAAGATTAAGTCGAGGTTATTAAAACTCAGAAAAATCCTAGGCTATGCCTAATAGACCCTCTTGACTAGAAAAGATAACTTGTAAGACTCTTAAGGATATTTTGACAATGCTCAGATTCTAAGCCCAAAGTTGATAGGATCCTATTTCAAAGATTTATGGGTGTGCCTTCTGTCTCAGAAAGTTCATTATGTTCTGATATAGTTTTAAAAGAACTCTGTAGGCTTAGATGGGAAGGGATAGAGAAAGTTCAAAGAAAAGAGAATTTTGGTTCCTAAATTTCTTATCAATGGAGGACAAAAAAACTACTTAGCTGTTAACATGGACCATTTTTTATGGAAAAGAAAAGATAAATAAAAAATGCATCCAGGATGCCAGAAAATAGAGATAAGAACTGAAGAAAATTATTCCCAGAGGTCAAAACTCTTTTCTAATCAACTGACATTCTTTGAAACCCAACAGCAAATTGGTGACAATTATCTAAATCAATTTTGGAATTGTTAGGTTATCAGGAGTCAGTGACGACTAATGTGCCCCTTCCCCATCCCAGGTTGCTTAATGGGAGTGTCTATCTTGGTCCTTATATCCTTTGTCACATTTTATGCTGAGTGTGCAGAGGACAGACAACTTGTGTCCCTGCTTCACAGGTTATCAGATCTTGGGGGAACCAAGATCTGTACCTATAAATGATTTAGCTGATGAGATTCAAACTTTAAGTCAAAGCCTGATGTTTTAATGGAACAGGACTTGAGGCTTTGGGGTAGAAGAAAGGATATGTTGCACATGGGAGGCGCATGAGTCATTTGTGACCAGAAGTCATACTATGATGGTTAATCTCTAAAGATGTCTGGTTACTCAACTGGAGAGCCCACAGTGAGCAGTCACACAAAGAAACAAGTAGAAAGGTGAGGTACTGAGAGAAACCTTGTGTAATTTTAGAGAGGCCACATTTTCAGCATCTGAAATAATCTTCCAAGTAAGTCTAGCCCCAGATCTGTCTGCAACAGCATAAGAGAGTCCAAATTAGACCTGATGAAATTTATATTATTTGTTTGGAGCATTCAAAACCCATAGAACAGTGAAAAATTATAAAAGGGCTATTGTTTTAAAGCATCTAAGTTTTGGAATCATTTGCTAAGCAAAAGTAAAACATCAGTCAGCATGAGCAAACAGCAATCAGCATCTGAGACCAAAGAGTTCTCATTATATACAGAATACAACCCAAAATCAAAATAAATGAAACTTTTCCCTTTATATCTAAGCCCCTACAACACTACTTGCTCCTTCCTACCTATAGCCACCTTCCCTTCATACGGATCATTTTCTTTTTTTTCTAGACTGTGAGAAGTACTTTCTGGTTTTGTTTTGTTATGGTCTTTTCCATTTGTGGATGCCTCATCCTTGAATGATTTTTCCCTCATCTCTTAGCATAGCTTGTTCCTTCTTATTCCCCAAGTCTCAATTCAAATGTTACTTCTTCAGGCAGGTGTTTGCTGACTGTGTTTTCTTCAGTTACAAAGTATGACATTTTCTAAGGTAATTCCTGTATAGAATTTATAACAATCTAATATTATTACAATTGTTTGTAATTTTACTTTGACTTAGCCTCTTCATCTTCCAAAGCTTAAACTTCAAAAGAACTGACACTGCCTACACTTTTGCACAGCTTTGTGCCCTGCTCCCTGTACCTAGAACAGTTGTCTGGGCATGCAGTTGGCAGATACCATGCAACTGTTGAACAGGTAAATGAATGAATGTAAAGAGACAGATGCTATTTGTAAAAATCTTTATTATGGCACTCAACAACCTCAGTAGAGAGTTTTCTTTTATATAATCATTACACTTCTAATTATTCATTCAAGTTCTGCCTTATCTTCTGATTACAAGGTCTTTGATGATAAAGGCCACGTCTTTCTGACTAATTGATGTATTCCAATCATACAAAATAGTGCTTGGCATGTAAGAGGTACTTAGTAAATGCAAATGCACTTAATCTAACAAAATATTGGGCCACGCACTATTTTAAGTGCTTTACAAATATTCGTTCATATATTCATGATTGTAACTCTAAAAAATAGCTACAATTATCACTATTTTAAAAATAAGAAAATTAAAGCGTCAAAGGTTAAATAACTCCCCCAGCACATAAAGGTAGTAAATAATACAATCAAAATATGAACCATCGATTCAGACAACCAAAATTATTGCTCAAAAGTCCATGCTCTTAAACTTTTCTAGTGCCCTTTTAAATGAACCAAAGTTTTAGTTTTTTTATCTTTAACAGAAGGCATAATTTTTAAAAAATACAGAGATGGTTTCAAATCCAGAAGAAAAGGGAAAAAAGAGATAAATGAGACATCTTCAAAATTAAAACTTTTGTTCTTCAAAAGACATCAAGAAAGTGAAAAATTAGTTAACAGAATGGGAGAAAATACTTGTAAATCAAAAATCTGATAAGGGACTTGTATCTAGAGTACATACATATTTCACTTAGTAACATACATAAAACATGTTTTTTATTTTTTTAAAAATTAATGATACTTCTTTAGATGTTTTGTTAAAAGTTGTTACAGCCCAATAACATATAAAACAAAAACAAATATATGATGCTAAACTTAATTAAAAATTCTTTATTTAAAATTACCAAAATTTTAAAAGAGCAGGAAAACAAGAACTGAAAAGTTCATACCTCTCCTTTCCTCATAGTGGTACATTGTAAGAAACTTAAATCTCATAAGTTTACTCATCTTTGCCAGAAACTAGATTTTCATTACACTGACTGACTTCTCACTGAATCAAAATATTTGGTTGTTCACTAATCTCTGATGTGTCAGAGAATAGAGATTAATGCATAAGAATAACAGGCAGACTGATAAGTTTAAAGATTACAAAGTCTTCTTTCAAAATTTGTCTCAGGAAAAAAGTTTAAGAAACAGTAGTTGAAGTCATAAATTGTTTTTCCTTATTTTCTGCAAAGGAAACAGAATTGCTTTCTAGAAAAGTCTGCCTTCTAGACTTTGGGGAGAGTATTGATCTATAAAATATTGGACCCTACTTGTTCTGAAAATTGATTTCAGTTGTTCAGTAGCTACCTCATTCCCGGATATTTCATGATTTTCTACAATAGTATATGGTGCTTTTAATACCATTTGGATTGCTTTTAGATTATTTGTTTGGAGCATTAAAATTATGTATCAATTTTCAAGTAAAAATCTACTTAATTCTCTTAATAAAAATAAAAAAAATATGGAATACAAATAATAAAGAAGATACCTTAGTGTACCAATCACCTAAAATTTGAAAACATCAGCATGTTGTCATTTTTCATCAAATTATTTTTAAACACAACACTATATAGTTGGCTTTACCTTTCTAGAGGCAGTCTTTATCATGAATATGTGTGTATTTATCCATGTCTGTACTTTTAATACATGTACATTCATATACATATATTACTTTTGAGTGACTTTAAAATGTTTATATAGATGGCAGTATACTATATGTACTTTTACTATAACTTACTTTTTTATTCAACATTTTAGAAATATTTGTTCACTTGGCTAGAAAAAGATCTGGCTTTTTGATTGTTGTAGGCTTCTATCATACACATATAACTTAATATAGCATATATTCCTGTGATGATAGGCATATGAGTTTGTTTTTAGCTTTTCATTATTTATAAACAATGCCATAGGAAACATCTTTATTTTTATTTATTTATTTATTTTGGTGGTACTGGGACTTGAACCAGGGGCCTTGTTCACTGAGTTACATTCTTGCCCTTTTTATTTTTTATCTTGTGACAGTAGCACAATATCTTACTAGTTGCCCAGGCTACCCTTGAACTTGCTATCCTTCAGCCTCAGACTACTGAGCAGCTGGGATTACAGGCATGTGCCACCAATGCCTAACTCACCATTCATGTTTTTGCTGCATAAATTTTAGTTCCACCTTTTATATCTAAAAGTCATATTTCATAGTATTTAAGTTTAAATATATTTTACTGACTTCTGTTTAATATGAATTTACTTCTATTTTTGTAGCCTTTCAGCAAGTCTATGGATGGAAAACTTGAAATGTCTGAAAACATCTGGGTATTTTTTTTTCACCCCAATCTTGAATGATGGCTAGCTAAGCTAGATATAGATTTCCAAAATGACAGTCATTTTTCCCTCAGCAATTTGAAGATATTAAACCATTGACTTTTGGACATCTATTCTAGTTCATAGAAATCTGCTAACCACCTGATTATGATTCCTTTGAGGGTAGTCATCCTCTCTCTAGTGGTTTTATTCTGATGTGCTGTAGTTCTTCACCATGACATATTTGTCTGTGAAGTTGTTATTTTTTAGTTCTCAGTGACCTTTTGTACTCTAAAGGATTTATATGTAAATTTTACATACAGGAAATGTTAATTTTAATAGTGTAAAAGTGGCTGAATGTTCAAAAGTGGAACATATTATATAACCAGCACCCAGAGCAATAAACAGAACATTATTTGCACCCCAGAATCCTCCGTATGCTGCCATCCAGTCACTTCCCCCCAAGGGTAACCATTATACTGAATGGTAACAGCATGAAGTAATTTTATCTGTCTTTGTTCTTTATAAAACAGAATCATGCAGTGTGTAATCTTTTGTGTTTATCTTCCTTCACACAACATTGTGCTTGCAAGCTCCATACACATTGTTGTATATATTTGGATATATATGAATACATGATACGTTACATAGTGAGGCTGGCTCTGGTCTCTTTAAAATGATTTTCTTAGATCCTACTGACTTGTGGGGATCAAATTCCTTTTCATCTTGGAACCCAGGAGGTTTGTGGCTTCATCTCACACTGATAACTGTGTGTTTTGATTCATTTCTGACCTATAGAGAGATGCTTATTTGTCTTTTGAGGAGGAATGCGATGTCCATTTAAGTATATATGTAAATATACAGCAGCTATTATATATTATATATAAATATAGTAGTGACCATGTATATGCATTAGGACCATGGACTCAGTAAGATGTGAACTCACAGTATCAACTTGTTGGAGACTTATTAATTTCTTTTCAATTTAATAAAAGGAACATGATTTTTCTGATTGTATTAAGAAGAAGGTCTCATTTTGTGCTAATAAATCTCAGTTGTATTCATATGCTATATATACACATATATATTCATACACACGATTTTTAAAGAATGAAATAATTGACTTCTACGAATGACACATGTAAAGTTTCTTGCTAGAATTTAGTTAACAGTTTTAATTTTAAAATATTTATATGTATAATTACATTTATGTATGTGAAATAATGTAGATTTTCCTCATGATAGTGATGTAAACTTTTATATTTAGATAAACTTTAAGTGAAACTGAAGCAGAGTGAAGAAAATATTAACCAAACACATTGGATGGTAAATGAATATGGCAAAAATGATGATGGTGTTAAGTAAATTATTTAAATTTGAGAACTTTTAACCAATAGATATGATTGCTTAACGTTAACTTATTCATTTGTGATACAGTTTTCAGGTCTATATTTACCATTTGGATCAATAGGCAAACCCACCTGCAGAAAATATGCAGCTGTAGCTACTTTTTTGGATTCATTATCCCTCGCCTCAACATTCTCCACACAATCAGGGCTGATAAATTACAACTTATAGGGACAATGTGTTAACAATTCCATGAAGTGAAATAATATTTTGACCTAAGGCATTAATGACTTAAAGTATGTATACCAAATAGATATAATTTTAGTCATGACATCATGCAACTTCAAGGAGATTCTGAATTCTACTCAGGCTTTAATCCATGAAGGATAAGTAGGAATGAACTCACAAGTTAAAACCAGTCTATTAGGAGAAGTTTTCTGTACTGTTGTGTTCAGAAGAATTCTGAAAGAAACACTGGAATATTAAGAAAATATGCTACAGGCACATATGTGGGAAGTGCCAGAATTTGTAATCTATTTCCTATCCTTGAGTTGAGAGCAATAAATAACCCTGGTCTTTGATGATCCCAAATGTCTGAAAAGTATTCCTTAATTAGAATTCTGGAGTATTATAATATATACTTAAGATAATTTTAAATAAATTGAATATAGCATGACCTATGATAGCAAGAATGTGTTTTAGAAAAAAATCAACTTCTATCCTCCTATAAAATAAAAAAAAAATACTAGAAAACAATTGGGTTAATAAGGATGGAGTACAAAAAATGAATTGGCAGATATTTGATAGCTTTTTAATAGAGCAGTTTAATTTTAAAATTACCAATACTAGGGAAAATGTCTTTCCAGAAAAAATAAAAAAGTAAGTTACCATAGTAACTCAGCACTAAAACCTCCACACAGACCAAATTTAGCAAGGCTATACTTATTATTTGTATAAACTATTTACTTTAAAAAAAAAAAAAAGAAAGAGAAAGTGAAATTAAATTTATTTTGCTCCTACTATGTGTCAGGTGCTTGGCACACTTTTCTCATTACTCATCCTAAGAAACTAACAAAGAAGGTATTATTATCTTCCATTTTATACGGCAAGAATTTGAAGTCCAAAATGGTCATTTGCTTGCATAAGTGGAGGAGCAGGATGCTATAGACAGGTTTCTTGAGAGTATGTGTCTTTACAGGACTCTGAATAACCCCTTTCCATCTTCACTGAACCTCACCATTGTTCTAGAGACCACAGAAGAACACTATTGCTACTTTAAAAGGCAAATTTCTCCAGTGAACATGAGGGTCCTTTACATTAAACAGATAACTACTATAAAGTGAAAACAGACAGCTACTTTATCAACAATGGTACACACTGGAGAATTGGTAGACTGCTGCATTCTTCCCAGGTGACAGCAAGACTCATGAGAGAAGCGGTTGAACAGTTTCTTTGTCTTGTTCAGATATTATCTCAGTATCTACTAAATTGGCCTCAAAACTGGTATATTCAAACCAGACATTTATCATTAATTCTGATTCCAATTCTAACCTTGTGTCTTCCCAATTATTAAAACATTTTACTGCCTACCATTCATGCATCGAGCACTGTGTTATGTCTTAGGAATCACAGGAAATCAGTCTAGCAGGATGAGGTTTTCTTCTACTTCATGACATTAGAAATGATCCTTTAATTTACCAGGGGCAAACAAGTCCATGGGAATCCTCCAGTCTCCTTTCCTCTCATATCAAACCATTTCAAAATTAGTCTAACCCTCTCTTCAGAAATTGAATCACTTGTACTCAAGGGCAAGTCCAGTGTGAGCCATCTTGAAATTTGGTTACCTGAGGATTTTTAGCAGACAAAGAAGTATATAGCAAGCTGACTGAATACTAACAGAGAATTTGATCTGAGTGGGAGTTAGATGATCTCTTTTATTTCAAGACATTTTAAAGAATCAATGAGAGAACAGCTGACAATGTAGTATGTTAGCTCTGGAGCCTGTGATTGGCCCTGACAGCCACAGGGGATGGGGAAATCCCATTGACCTAGTTGCTACACACTTACAGTACTGGGGATTAGCCCAGCCATTGCTTATGTGTTGATAGGATGAGGTGAATTGGGTTCCAGTCTAGTTCCCACAAGGCATTAAGGACAGAAATGTCTTCAACAACCACCCACAGACTATGGAATAAAACCCAACCATTTTAGTCTAGCTTTTAGCATCAAATCACTGATTTTTCCAATTTCTTCTTATTCCTCAATATAAAACTATTAAAAGTAGGACAGAAACTTATCTGTGAGCATGGAAAATTTTTTTCATTTTCTAACCTCTCTGAGCCTCAGCTCCCTTACTTACAATACTGGAACATCATTAGTTCTTAGATCTGGGAATCTTGGGTGATTACCTAAGTTAACACATGTGAAGCCTGTGTAGCAGCTGAGAGGACCCTTTCTCCCAGTTACACCAGTCTTGGTAGCAGCCAAATGCATTGCTCACTAGTTTACTAAAGTCAAACACGTCCACTGAAAAGTCATATCCTTTTTTCATGCAGCAAAGCATTCTACAATTAGGCTAAATCTTTGTTCAGAAATGGACTCTTTATACTCAAGGGAAAGTCCAAATAAGCCATTCTGAAGTTTGGTCACTTGTGGACTCTCAGCTTGACTTATACATTCTTACCTTCATTTCTGATCCTTGCTTAAAAGTCCTTACCCGTTCCTAATTGTTAAGTTCAAGCCACACACCAAAGTTTAGTATAAATTCTACACACCCACAAATCCTGGATGGTTCTCTGTACCCTACTAAGAATCCTTTATTGCAAAATACCACTCATTGTAACACTTATCACATTTCTTTCAATTATATTTTTGTGCAAAAGATTCTTCTCACTGACAAAATTAACCTTTGTGATGGCTGCTGCTATATAACTTATATTATTTTTAAATCTAAGGATCTACCTGACATGATTCATAGCTAGAAGGTGCTCAGGAAATTATACGTGTTTAGTGGATTGAAATGGAAACCAGGAAGCCTTGAGTTTCCGTGACTGTATTAGTTGATGGGTCCCAAGAGTTAAGCCTTTAAAACTGTTCAAGAGGTTTGTCCATTACCATGGGCTTCAACTAGCCAATCATGATTTTCCCTTATGTTAACCACCACTAACATAAGCAGAGAAGTCAGTCATAGAATTTGAGTCTCATGGTTGAATTTGATATCCATTATTATACAAGCTGGCACCATTTCTGCTCAAGAATGTGACTCCCATTTGGACATGGACAAAGCTCAAATATCAGAGTGACACCTGTGGTTAATAGCTCCTCACTACACTATTGACAGAGGTAATATTTTAATATAGATAATGGTTTAATGTGAACATGAGTTTAAAAGTGGAAATGCCTTATTCTCTACCTAAATAGTAGACAGCCTTGAGACAATGTAGCTTGGTAGTGAAATATCTAAGGAGGGGGTCATCATTTCCCCCTATTTTCCAATGTATTCTGGAGTTCAAAATGTCCATATGTCTGGAAACAAGCAATTCCTTTGTTCAGGTCATATAAACAAGAAATATCTCTCATAATTAAAACATGCAGTTCTTTCAAAATGGTCACTTCTTGCTAGGTAAGGAATGCGCAATCCGCACTAAAGGAGAATTATGCAAGAGTTAGGGCCGGGAGTTACACTTGGGTAAAATCCTCAATTACTGTAGCTTCATTAATGCATTTTTTGGTGTCTCACTGCTGAGTGACTGTTCTGAATAAATTGTGCTCTCATGCCTGTGCTTAAAGGAATGACAAAAATCTGAATGAACAAGTACTCAGATCCCAGGAGAGATTCTTCAGGCCACAGTTATTCAGAACTTCCTATATTTGTCACAGTGGGAGAAATAAGAACATGGAAATTACACAGAATCACAGAATCTCAGAGTTAGAATAGAACCCAGAGACCATGTCTCTGGCCATTCCCTTTCCAGATCTCTTCCATCTAGTATACGAATCCTCTCTATACTAATCCTCATGAAGAGGTCACAGAGAATTGTGCTAACACTTGTAACCACAAAGATTTTATCGCCTGAATCATTCTTTTTATAGAATTGTTACAAAATTCTTTATGTATGCTTAACTCAGCTCTGCTTCCCCTAGGTCCTTGTCACCCTCTCTAGGGCACACAGTCATTCTAATCCTTCTTCCAGTAATAGTATCCTCAATATTTAAAGGGTTGTCACATATTTCATCCTGTGAAAATATGTATGACAGGGCCAAGGAGAATGAAGGCTGCGCAAGGTCATGGCATTCCAGCCAGGAAAGCTGCTAGGAAACCAGGTTTGTTGCGTTCCACTCCATTAGCATGGAAGAGACAGAGGTAGCGAGTGGGGTTACCTTTCACCTATAAGCTTCTTTGACTTCTTTTCATGTGTGGTATCCCAAATTTTTCCTCCTTAAATGCTGGTTTGCCACCCATCAGGGTGTTCAAACTATATACTTCCACTCTCTTCCTTTACACACACAATTCATTACCTGTGTTCTAAATATACCTAAATATATTCACTTAATTTCATCTTTATTGCTACTATCCTAATCTGTCATTCTCCTTTCTTGAAACTTATTCAAATCCCAGGAAGCTACACCTCACCTACACCATGCTTGCCTGCTCTAAATTCCAAATCAGACCACTACACACCCCAGCTTCAGATCCTTCAAAGACTTCCTGTTGCTTTTAAAGCACTGAGACCAAAGTCCCTAACACAACTTTCAAGGCTCTATTTTTCCAAGCCCCTGCTTCTCCTCAGCCTCCTTCTGCCCCTTCTCCACAACAACCTTGCTGAAGCTCTTACAAGACAGAGAAAAGGTAAAGAAAGGAAATCCTTGAAGGAGACTGAAGAGTCCTGGGAAAAGTCAAGAAAGAACAATGTGTTATCACAAGCTGAGGAAAGAGAATATCTATAGGACAGTCAACAAAATTCAAATACCTCAAGAAGCTCAAAGAAAGATGAGGTTTGGGATTCATGGAGTCACTGATAACTTTAATAAAAACAAATTTCTAGGCAAATATGCAGTGAGGTGAAGTGTAAACAGGAAGTATGGGTTCATGGGAGAAAAGTAGAACGAACCTAGAATAAGAAGCAAATTCAAAATAAAGTTTGTATCTTTATTAACTAGGAAGATTTTATTAGGAAAGGAGAGGTTAAAGACACATAAGTTAACTGATCAAACAAGATTTCTGAGGAAGTGAGATTATGTAAAATAGTTAGCCTAACAGTTGATTTAGAGTGAGTCCTCAAAGAATAATTAGAAGATAAGAAGTAATATTGACTTTTTTAGAAGATGGAAACTAGTACACTTTAAAGGCAGAGGAAGGGGTCTATGAGAAGGGAAGGAATTCTTTTTCCATTTCTAAGTATATAATAGAGTATGGATTAAAGAATATTACCTGTGAAATATAATCAAAAGTGTTAAATATTTTAATAATCATAACTTTAATACTAAATTTGTGTGCATTTAACTTATTCTCCAGACTTTATCAAATCTCTATTATTAAAGTTATTCATGGTTTGCTGGGCCTCCCTTTCTACTCTAGAATGATGCGTATTAACATTTCAACATAAGTCAATGATATTTCAAATTGGACACAGATTTTTAGATTTTATTTTAACATAAAGGAAGAACCAATACTTTTGACCTATTTGAATCTACAGCGCACTGATATCATTTAAAGTTTTCATCAGTATATCATGCTATTATTCACCCAATATTTGGAGCCACTAACATAAAAAAGTGAGTGTATCAAGGTGTGTGTGATATAGTGTGTAGGTGGGTATGTGTGTGTTTCCCAAAGGACCAAGTGTAGAAATAGCAGTGGAGTTATGGTTGCCCAGGGGACAAAAGAGCATTGCCACTATATTCAAACAGAAATGTACAAGTCTGGAGTTTTTTTTTTTTTTTAAACTATATCTTGTGATAGGAGCACCTTTAGCTTGAAAGAGAGTAGGGAAGTGGAAAACTGATGGAGTGAAGTTTTTCTCTCAAACAAATACTCTGAATGTTTGCATTGTCAAAGATTTGGTTAAAATAAGGTATTGTGAACCCTGCCGATGCACCCTTCTTATTGAAAGAGACAAATGGAGAAATTTTCCAATTGTTTCAAGATGTCTGATTTCTACTAAGTGTTCATTGCCAGAAATCAATATCTTTTCTTTTTAGAATGTAAAACTCCTGTAACATAGCAGAATATTTTGTGAATGAATGAATGAATGAATGAATGTGAGAGAAAAGTCTTAGATAAAGAGAAGTGACAGTTTGTTGCCCTGTTAATAGGAATACATTCTATACTTTATAATCAACATTGTAGGCAAAAGTAGAAAGGGGAGAGAAGACAGTCAACCTGAGGCTGAATTGCACTATTTGGCTACACAACTTCAGGTCAGCATTTTGTCTTTTTCTATTTTAGTTTATATATAAAACAGATTAATACAATACACATTATAAGATTATTGAAAGGATTAAAGTAGCATATTTAAAGCACCTGGCACAGTTCTGGTAACATAGGCATTAAATAAATATTTCTTTCTACTTCTTCCTCTAAAAAAATGTATAATTTCCTACTCTCAAAGAAAAACTATCAGGAGGATATAAAAATACAGAAATAATGCTGATACTGGAAAATCAAGATATATCATAACATATTAAATGCAAGAAATTGTACAAGACCAAAGAAATAAAGGTAGACGACAATTCGTGGAAATAACAAGTGGTTAACACAGTACAATACGAAGAAGCAATATAAAGCAACTATTTTTGTTTCTTCTCTTTTTTCCATTCCACAAGGTTTATTATAAAATGCAACTCTTGTAGCAAAATGCATCTGATCTCTCTTCATCCTCCTCAGCACCATATAATTTAACACCCATTGCTAATGGTTAACAGTTATGAACCTGCAGTCACTGAGAACTAGAAGCAAGTTTAAAAACAAAATCAGCTCTCTCACTCTCCTCTTGAGAAAAGTGCAAATTGCTATTCACATTTCAAGACTTGGACCCAATGTCACCCCCTATGTGTAGCTTCCCAGTTCTCAGACAGTCTTCTGTATGCTTCCTGGCACTTTGTCCCTCTCATGACTGTTAAAACAACTGAATGCTGTAATTCCAACAGACCAGGAGCTCTTCAGTGGCAGAGACTAGTTATATTAATCTCGACAGTCCCAGCACCATGGTTTGCACACAACCAGAAATCAATGAATATTTGTTGCATGAGCACATGAATGAATTTCAGCTTCTTTGAAATCCTTTGATGCTTATTTTCTTGGCTCATAAGCTAACACTAAAAGATAAGGCTCCTTGCTTTCTTGTTTCACACACTTGTTAATGTTAATCACATTCCTACAATATTATTATAAACTCCTTTGGTGTGGCCCACAATCTATATTCCTTTGTTTCTATCAACACTTTAACCCTGCCCTGCACTTTCCATGGGGCCCAGCACAATAGTGGAGAAAGTTCAGTAAGTACTTGCTATTGACCTACCATTAGAAAGTAATTTGACAAAGCAAGAGCATAATTTGTAGGTAGAATATATTTAATGTGTTTGAACTGGGATTTTCTGTTGTCAAAATTTAAAAAACCTATTTCAGTAGTTCTTTCATTCATATCATTAATCACATTCACCTCTACCTCCTGCCAGAAAACTATATTATGTATATTATACTTCCAGGTTGACTGGTAAAAGATTCAACTGATGAATCACCTAATGGCATCTGTAAAAAAAATCACAAAGGACAACTTTATTACTAATATCACATACTGGCAGACCAAACTGCCTTCTTTTCATTTGCAAGTCTGCTGGCAGCTTGGCACAATACCTATTGCTTTAGAATATTGTGCTTTAACTTCTAATACAAAACACATAACAGACATAAAAGTCAAGTAAGAAAAATGAGAACACTGAAGAAAAAAGAATTCTCCCAAAGCCAAGAGAGAATTGGGTTAGCCATGAGGGGAGAGCAGGGTGTAGATATAAATAATAAAAGTGGAGAAGACATAAACTTTGAGTTAGAAAGAATATTCAATTATTTATTCATCCAAAAATATTTACTGATAATGTACTATGTTCCATATACTACGCTGTATGTTCTAGGGCCAAAATTATAAGATACAATCTCTGCCTGTAACGACTCCTGATTAATTAAAAGGGAAACAAAGAAGTAAATAAGTGTTCTTTAGCACTAAAAGAACAAAAATGTGCATACCCTTTTCATGTTTTAGGTCAAGAAACAATTTCCAGTGGTGGTAGTCTAAGTTAAGAGTTGAAAGAACTGGCTTAGTAAAGGAGATCAGAAGAGGAAGGAGAAAAGGGAAGCAATGTGTAAAAAAGAATCTGAAAATAAACAGGTAAGAAGTTTGTTCAGGGGCCCAAGAGAATCAGTACGGTTAATTTACAGCCCAGCTCTGTCACAGCTGTGCAACTTCTAACATCACTGACCTCTTCTGTTTCTTGATTGTCTGTCATTTGAACACTTCACATTCTTACTACTGGCATATTAACTGGCATCTACAGGATGTTAAGAAATATTAGTTCTTCCCTGCCTTCCTTTCATGAGCAGAGAGACAACACTCCTGCCCCACAACCCTTCCTTGCCTTCTCTATGGAATTCATTAGCCATCACACAGACTCAGGATTCAACTGACCAATGAAACAGCTATACTTTTAAAATGCAGATTCTTTTATCATAGTTTAAAGTTGACCTTTAGTTTTTCAGTCCTGGTTGTTTATATGGATACAAAAGTTCACAATTCCATTTTTAAAAGCCTGCAGTCTAATGGATTGCCCAATTCCATTCTTCTAATAGATTCTGACCCAGTGCCAGCTCTTGCCATTTAGACCTTTGCTAAGGCTGCCCTCTCCATCTGAAACTCCCTATTTGAGGAAGTCTGATGGTTTTCCTTGACAAAGCACTGTACTTTCTTTTTTTCTTCTTTCATGTCTCTTCAGTTAAGTGAATATCTCAAGTGGGATTTCATCACCTTCTAACATGCACTAATTCATTCTAGAAAATGCAAATCCTCTAAATCATCATCCATGTGATTGTTTATTCTATTATTTGTCTGATTCTTTAATCCCTACCTTCTTTTATTCACTCACTATTCATTCATTAAACTAACATGTGCATTGAACACTTCCCATGCTTTTGTGTTAATGTACATGTAAAGAAATAGGGAACTATTTCTTTACAAAGAACAGGACACCATGTTAGCACCAAATGGGTTTCCATAGAAGGAATAAGCAAATAAGGACTTCAAGACACTGAGAGTTTACTGGAAGAGATATAAAAAGAATATAAATAAATTTAATAAGATGAAGGAAATGACAAATGCAGTAAATAAATAAGCAGAAGACTAATGGAAATTCACATAAAAGAGCATGAAGTTGGCTGTACACGTAAGATCTTGGTTTCAAGCCCACTGTGCTCTTTTCTGTGACCTTAGACCAATTGCTTAACCTCTTTAAATTATCCTATATTTAAAACAGAGACAGCTGTATGTCCATATGGTTTGAATTTTCAGTCTTTTTTGGGGGGTAAGAATTCAAGGAAATAAAACACACAGAATTTCTTTATAAACTGTAAAGTTTGAGATAATTTTAAGGAATAGACCACTTCATAGAAAGGGATACTTTCTTTGAGACAGTGGAGAAAAATTATGCTGGTCAGGCTAGTGTATTTGGGGGTAGAAAGGGTG
The DNA here is from genome assembly GCF_902686455.1 of Sciurus vulgaris. NCBI lineage: Eukaryota > Metazoa > Chordata > Mammalia > Rodentia > Sciuridae > Sciurus > Sciurus vulgaris. Next base: position 82,088,531 of record NC_136472.1, read on the forward strand.
CCAAAGTTATAGTTCAATTCTCCTACTGCATATGTTTGGTTTGAAGGAAACTATATTTTTACAAGAGAAGTGTAAAGTCTTAGAAAGGATGAGTACTTTCCAGTTTAGCACCCACCTATTTCTCTTCTGACCAGGTAAGAATTGATTAATTCTATCAGGTACCTGCACAGAAGCCTTGAGCATATGTCCACAGGGCAAAGTCAACTCTGTCCTCACTCTGAGGGTATATGGAATCCACATCACCCTTCCATGTGATAACCTAGATTGATTTCATTGTTCTCCCTGTAAATATTCTTTCTTGGCCATGCGTAGTTTTACTATTTTCTCTGTGGACTCTACATCAATTATGTCTTTCTCTAGTCTTTTCTCTCACCTCCTTCTCCCCTCCCAGCCACTATTACCATTATATTTGTACCTACCACATTCTCCATAAATATATAGTTTGGAAGTTTAATAGCTTTAAGTACGGAACTTCAGTTCTTTTCTGAACAATGCTTGATATACTTCAAGTCTGCAAGCATATGCCTGACTTTCTGGGCTAGATTCTGGCATGCAAACTAGTAATTACAGAGCAATGTGGCAGGTGTGGTAATAGAGTTTCAACTAATTGTTTTGGATAGATGAAAAAGAGAGCCATTCATCTTGCCCAGGAAGGTTAGGAAAGCCTCACAGAGGAAGAGACACTGTGAGGTAGTCCATGAACAGTGAGAAAAATTTTCCTAATAAAGGGAAATGTTTCTAGGAAGAGGAAATAGCTTAAGCAATGGTAGGGAGATATGAAAATTTATAAACATCAGAGGAATTATTTATATACAGAAATAATCTGCCACGATAGACTAATATACCACATTAGGGATAAATTAAGGAAAACTTGCCTAAAGACCTTTAAAAAGGCCAGAAGTACCCTGCTTAGGGTTTTATTCATAACAAACACATACTAGGCCATTCTCTATAATTCATGTGAAGCAACGACTTATAAAACTTTCTAGCCCAGATAGAGACAATGGCCAGTGTATGAACATTCTTGATTCTTGCTGCATCAATGGTACACACTCATAATTCATCAAGGCAGTCATGAATACTAAGTCTGAACACAGCTTCAGAATCCTTCCTACAAGAGATTTCCTTTTTCAAAAAAATTTAAATAGACATTACAGTAAGGCCCCACACTATTAAAACCTATTTCCACCACCGTACTAAGTTATGCATTGAAGGAGAGTAGTGAACCTAAAAGATATATTTATAACCCAAAAGAAATATTTTTACTATGTCCTATAAGTGAACATGCAGAACCCATTAGTGAATTTCTGCTGTATCTGTCTTGGACTGTGTCCATCAGTTACTGAAACTGGCTCCATGCTTTGGTTCAGGGAGTTTGGACACTACATATCTGGAAAAAAATTATAAATTGAAATGACCCCAAATTCTAAATGTAGCCAAATAACCACGTAATTTGCTGAAGAATTTCTAAATAGATAGGCAGTTATTGATTTTAAATTAATAAAAAATGTTGGCCCATATTACCTAACAAAAGCATCCTAGCAACACAATTATCATGGACGGGCTTCTATAGAACAAAGCCTCCAAATCAATTTGTGAAGCTCCTATAACATATATGTAAATTAGCCATCAAAGCTCAAAATGTTTAGGAAAAAAATCCACTTTCACACACTGATTAAATTATTTCCTTCATAAGCATAAACAGTTTAGAGAAGAAAAGCCCAAGACTGATTGCTCAGACTCTCCAGGGTGAAGGAAACAAACACATTTTTAAAATCCTCAGCTTCACAAGGTATCCTTTGCCAACCCCCTAAGGAGCAACCTTAGAATCTGCTACAGGCTGCAGCAGCTGCCTGCCCACTTTCTCAGCAGTAAGAAATATGCTAAGCAGTGATTATCAACAGGGAAGAGGATCAAAAGGTTGAGGGAATGATTAAGCAAGATACAATTCCTTCTAACAATCGGTGCTCTGTAGAGGTCAGGAATGATGGAAGCTAGAGCAATCTCAAATTTCAATCAGTTACACATGATATATGTCTATGCCGTGCTCCCCATGTGGAAGCACCCACTGTTCTAGTCTTCCAGACACACTGACAATAGGAGCACTATCAAAGCCAAGGTAAACCGGGCATGGTGGAAGCACATGCCTATAATCTCAGCTAGTTAGGGCGGTGAGGTAGGAAGATTGTGAGTTCCAGGCCAGCCTGGGTAACAGTGAGATCTTCTCTCAAAATAAATGAAAAGGTTACCTAACATGTACAAGGCTCTGGATTTAATCCCCAGTACTACAAAATAAATGAATAAAGCCAAGGTTATTTGCTGCCAGAAAATGAGCCAAAGCCAGTATATGTCTGACCCTTCAAATCATAAAATTAAAAAAGAAACAAACTTTTTTTTAAAGTCTCAACACCTATGGGAAGAGATGGAGGACAAAGTCAGAAAGGTTTCTTTTATGCAAAAAGAGGCTTGAAGAAAGACTTCATTTGGAAGTAATGATTAGTATGAGCAAAATTACATTAAGGGACAGCAATTGACTTTCATCACAGAATCAGAGTCAAGGAGGTGTGATACGTAGAATGGAAATTGCTTTGATCCTGCAGGTGCTGGCTAGAATATTCTCTTGCCACTTTCTGACTATTGGAGCCTAGAAACATCGTTAAATCTCACTGAACCACACTGTTCTCAGCTAGGTTAATGAATTCTATTTCTTGCTCAACTTATAGGATAGTGATGGAGGAACAGCAGGAAGGAAAGATTATAACTGAAAACAAAATTTATCTTATATTGTTTCATTTAATCTTTTCTACAATCCTATGACATGGTTATTATGCCATATTTTGAAAGTAAAGAAACTGGGATACAAACAGGTTAAGTGACAAGTTGAACAACTTGAATATAATAATCCAGATGAGATATGTATCTCAGATGCTGCAGAAGCAGAGTTCAAGCTTGACTCAAAAGTCATGTTCTTTTCACTGCACGATATCTCCCTTTTAGATTACAGGTTTGTTAAAAGCAGGGGCTATAGTTGTGTTCTCCTTGTATCCCTAGTACTTAGAACATTACAGAATCATCAAGAAGATTGTATAAATTAAGGAATTTATTCAGCTCAATGTAACTAAATAAATGTTGATTGAATACATTCTGTGGTCAGATACCTTGCTTCTAGTTAGGAGCCAGGGATTCAAAGATAACTAATAGTCACATCCTGCCCTCAAAGGAGTCCCGGTGTAGTGATGGAAAGACCCACATAGAAACGAAATCGACCTCCTACTGGTTTTAGTTCTACCTTCTGCAGTTTCAAAGAATTCCTGGACTTCTTTTTGAACATGTGATAGAAACATCTGCAGTTCCTTCTCTGTTCGTCTTTGGGGCTTCACCAGAGTCCAAGTATGGACTCAGTTAAATTTAGCAGAGTATGAGCTGCACGAGCTGGGAGAGCAATTTTTCACTTACCACTTCAGAACTTCCAGGTAAGACATCTTTGAGCCTCCAAGATTTAAGTTTTGGAAGGTATGAGGAACTGAATTTTTGTCATGCTTTTAAAACCAGATTTTCTGTCTCTGGTTTGCTTTTGTTATTTTAAGACTGAACATTACCAGCATCATTAGAACAAAAGAAGGATTTGAACTAAGTCAAAATGTACAGAAGGCTCAAAATGCATATAATTGGAGAAAACTGCTAAGCACACAGTAATAATGATATTGTTCCTTTACAGGAAGAGAGGTGGGACTCTGGAACTTCAAGGAGACTCTGACATTAATAGATTTTAAAAATGCAAATACACCAAGGGTAAGGAAGTAATAAACAGAAAAAGTTGTTAGGACTTTGTGCAATAATAATCATGAAAGAGAGGCACATTGGAATCATAGTCATTGACGATTTATGAAGCAGGAGTGTTGTATTGGGTATTTTCTGATCTAAACAGAATATCCAATATGAGTATCAAATCTCCTCTGTTTTACATTCCAGGTAGAAATTATTTTAAATAAGTAAACAAGCCTTTTAAACATGTATTTTCTTTTTATCCTTGGCCTCTGTTCCTTTCAGTCAGCAAAGCCACTCTGTATTCATTGCCATAAGGAAGAGTTGGCCCCAAAATAAACAAGGATTAAATTTTTAGTTGTTGAGTTTAAAAAATGTATCTCTTAGCCAGAGAAACAGAAATCCCTCTAGATTTGGGGAACACAGGATGAGAAATGGTAAAGCTTCCTACCTCTATGACTAAAAATTCCCAAGTCTAGGAGGAGTACAATTTTGGAAGGGAATCAAAAGTGTGTAGATGTTGCAGACATCTGAAAAAGCAGAAATTCTCAGACCCAGCACAAGGATCAGTTAAGGAGACACAGGTCTCCCACATATGATTCATTCACACAAGAGATCTGTAGTTTAGGGAGGTGGCCAATATCTCAGAAAAGAATGACTATAAAGGTCACTTACTAGCAAAGTAAAATTTATAAGAAAAATTTTACTAATAAAATTTACTAGCAAAGTGCATGGCATGTATAGAAGCCAATGATTATTGAGTAAGAAAATAGATTTCACACTGTCTATACTATCAGCTTCCAAATTCTAAACCTGGGATAGCTTTAAATAAACTAAGATGTCAAGCCAGCATTTGGTTACTACCCTGCTTATGATGGTATATAAAAGAAACTTTACTAATCTAAGAGAAATGTTATCAAGAATGGGACAGAGCAGTATACATTTAATTTTCCATTTTCCCATTCATTACAGTTAGAGTGAGGTTACTATTCTGCATCTGGCTTGCCTAATTTGCCCATAATATATACTGTACAGAATTGGGCTTACAAGTCAATGATACTATTCCTTTTCCTCCTCTAGGCTTCAGATACTGAAAATAGCCATGATGTGTTGGCTACTGAGTGATCAGTAGTGCCCATGGTGCTTCCTCCTGCTCAGCAAGGGGCTTTCCTGAATTTCGGAATTTCAGATGCAGAAAGTGGCACCTAACAGCCACATATGATGGTTGAACCTTTTAGTGCCTTTATGTGTCAGAGGCAAGCTGACAAGGTTTGAGCTTAGGTAGTTCTGTTTAATGACATTTTTTAAGTCAGTGTGACTCTGGCAAACTCTGAAAGTTTGAATTTTATAATCACAATAGGGGAGAAAAACCTTCCTCCTCAATTTGAAATAGTGCTCCAATGGAATCTAAAAGTGTAGCAAATTTTATGTTTCTAACAGACAGCCAAAGGAATACAGTGAAGATGCTACCTGTTTTGTGAATTTGAATTTGATTATTTCAGGGTTTCTAAAGAAAAATACTCAGAAGATATTGTAATATTCCTTTACTTTGGTAGAAAATATTTTTGGAAAAGTATCAGTAGAGATGCATAGTACTAGGTTGAGATATTAAAGAAGAAAGAATCCTATGCCCAACTGGAAAATAAGTTCTTGATCACATGCAGCACTTCCACTATGCCCTGTGGTCCCTCACTTTGGGAACAAAGCATGTCACAAGTATCAGCATAAAGATGGAAGTACTCAATTCCAGTGACTTCTTGGTTTATTGTTTGGGTGATTGAACATAGATATATAACCCATGGAGGTAGGAAATATAAGAAATAAAGCAGGGTTTGATGGAAATAAATTAAACTCAACTTTATATATGCAAAGTAGCAAATAAATGCAGGTCATCAAGTTCAAGTACATATTTATGAGTTATCAACATCACCTTAGGCATGTAAATGAATTTGTTACCCAAGGAGAATGGATGGAATGAATCAAGCTTGAAGACAATGGAACTTCAGGTAAAAAAGAGGCCCTATGAAACAGGATGAGAAATGAGAGATCAAGAACACAAATAATAATAGATACTGGTGTGGATGTGGGGAAAAAGGCACACTTTTACATTGCTGGTGGAGTTGCAAATTGGTGCAGTCACTCTAGAAAGCAGTGTGGAGATTCCTCAGAAAACTTGGAATGGACCCACCTTTTGGCCCAGTTATCCCACTCCTGTTTATACCCAAAGGACTTAAAATTAGCATACTACAGCAACTCAACCACATCAATGTTTATAGCAGTTCAATGCACAATAGCTAGATTGTGGATCCAACCTAAATGTCCTTCAACAGATGAATGGATAAAGAAACTGTGCTGTATATACACAATGGAATATTATTCAGTCATAAAGAAGAATAATATTATGGCATTTGCAGATAAATGGATGGAACTGGAGAATATCATGCTAAGTGAATTAAACCAATTCCAAAAAGCCAAAGGCTGAATGTTTCCCCTGATAAGGATGATGATTTGTAATGGCGGGGGGGATCAGAGAAGAATGGAGGAACTTTAGATTATGTAGAGGGAAATGATAGGGAGGAGGGGGTGGGGGTATAAAAGATGGGGAATGAGACAGACATCATTACCCTATGTACATGTATGATTACATGAACAGTTTGAATCTAAATCATGCACAACTATAGAAATGAAAATTTGTACCCCATTTGTGTACAATGAATCAAAATGCAATCTATAAAAATAAAAAAATAATAATAAAGAAGTCAAAATTGGAAAGTTCTTTCCTCTCATTTTCTTCCTAGTAATGTCCTATTCTTCTCCAAGTTTGAAAAGTATCCCAGAAGAGGAAACAATAGGATGGTGTAATGGGCTTTCTTTCTAGACTAATGGGTTAATGAGAATGACATGAAAATGCCTTATTTTTCCTTTAGAGCCAAGTGCCTATTTGAATACCATTCCTCCTGATTACTTCTGAATCATTCCCCAAGTAACCCATAATAACAGTTGGCAAGAATGGACATTGACAAGTAAACTATCATATAGACATATGGGTGGGTATATGTGCTGTCTCTGTGCCTACTTATATATATTCATCATCAGGTGTAAATAATTTATATATTAATATATACATCCCTACTTTACAACAGTAACTCTTTTGACTCCTATTAGAAGTGTGACAAAATACAAAGGATCAGAATATTAGTATAGCCCTCTTCCCTCAGAGAAAAACATGCCCCTACCAGACCTGAGAGAAAGAGAGAGAGAGAGAGAGAGAGAGAGAGAGAGAGAGAGAAAGAAAGAAAAAAAAAGAAAGAAAGAAAGAAAGAAAGAAAGAAAGAAAGAAAGAAAGAAAGAAAGAAAGAAAGAAAGAAAGAAGTAAACTAATATTTACTCAGAACCCACCATGTAGAAGAATTGCCTATCATATTCATTATTTCACTTAATCGTTACAATGAAAATTGCCTGGCACTGGAAACATCATGGATTCTGCCAAAATGTAGAAAACAGTCTTGGAAGGGTAATAGCTGGGATACCCATTTTAGACCTGCCTCTGTAGAATGTATTCTTTCCTTGACTTCTCAATTTATGAACAAAATCACTCCATGCTTAAATCTAGATTATAAGTTTCCAACACCCGCTACATTTAAGAATTTCTGATGAGACTTTTGAAAGCTACTCAGACCCTTCTCCATACTTCCTGTATGAGCATTTCAGTTGGGTTCCTAGACTTTCATTTTTATAAAGCAAAAGTGATTTTCATACTGAGTCAATATTGGAAACCACTCACTGGTATTGTCTGGACTTTCAGAAAACATCTGCAGGTGGTTTGGAAAGCTACTGAAATTGTAGTAGCTAAAAGACACTCACACCCTGCTACTCAAATTCTGGAAGTTCAGGTACCACTATCTGTAACACAGGATTTTTTATTTGTGTATGTGTATGTGTTCAAACTGCTACAAAGATATACTAGAGCTTGAAGGAACTACAAGATGGTTGCTAAATAGGGGTGAAGGCAACTATAAAGTAGAAGTTAAAAAGCATGTACTGTTCTAACCTGTAAAAAAAAAAAAAAAAAAAAAAAGCAAGCTGAAAGAAAATATGGCTGAATTCATTTCTGGTGAGATAGAAAATTTCATAAAATTTATTTGATTTGTTATCTCCTGAACCTAACTATAGGACTATGAATTCCATTGTTTGCTTTGGGTAGATCTAATTTTTACTTAGTTGATGAGTATTTTGAATTTACACTAAAAAGTTAATATCCTATATAATTCCTCTGAAGGCATGCTTACTCTTCTTTATCAATATTCTTGAATCCATAGCTGTGCATCTGTCCTGACTAGGTATTGGAGTGTGCCTTGTGCTGGGAAACAACCTATTGATATCAGTATTGGCATGTGCTCAGATTTGCTTCCCCTAGGATAGAAGTGGATTTCTATTACTTCATCCGTACTCTTTCAACCTGTCCTATCATTATTCCCCTCAGTCAATGTTGCAAATTAGCTATCAACTAATCATCAAAGAAATGCTAAGCAGGCTTGGAAGGTATTCATTCCTTCATAAAGCATCATTAAACACCAGCCACGCACCAGATACTGTTGTAGGCAGCATTGGTACTAGGAAAAACAGAATAGAGTCCTTGTACTTGAGAGTCTTACAAGAAGTTTGGGAGAGAGTTATGTAAATAGATCAATACATCAATGTGGCAAATGCTATAACAGTTGTGCACATGATTTTATCACAGCAGAGTGAAATTAAAGCCTAGCTCTATCTAAGGAGGTCAGCAATGATTTACTAAAGCCAACATTTAGGTACACCTGAAAGACTGAATTGGATCATGTTTAGTTTCCCCCAATATTACTGATTTTTAGTCAGCTATGATATGGCAGAATTTCATATGTAAGTGTGGAAAGTGTGGTCTCGGATTTTTAAACACACTCTCTACACAGTGTCACAAGCTAATTTCTACTGATCAGAGATCTAACTTATACTAACAAATGATTTCCTTCACATTTGAGCAATGATAGAAGCTTAATTAAAGAGACTAATGAGCAGCTCTGATATATGTTGGCATTTTATGTAATGAAAATCAAGACCTTAAGTAAGGTGCAATGATAAAAAAAAAATTTATAACTTTTGTTTCTAGACTTAAATCCTATCTGATTGACATTTTTTTAAAATATGGGGTGTTAGATCTATTTCACTCCTGTAGTCAAAATAATTCCCCCTGCAAAGATATCCATGTACTAATCTCCAGAACCTTAGACTATGTTGCCTTACATGGAAAAGGGAACTTTGCAGGTATGATTAAGTTCAGGAGCCTAAGATGAGAAGACTTTCATTATTCAAGGTTATCCAGGTGAGTCAAGTATAATCACAAAGGTTCTTATAAGACAAAGGAAGGAGAGTCATAGTCAGAAAAGGAGATGCAATGATGGAAGCAGAGGTTGGAGTGGTGACCCTTGAAGATAGAGGAAGAGTCCACAAACCAAACGCAGACCACAGAGAAGCAGAATATTTCCTGTGCCTCCAGAAGGAAAACAGCCCTGCTGACACCTTGATTTTATCCCTATAAGACTCATTTTTGACATCTCACCTCACGAAATGTAAGATAATGTCTTGTTTTAAGCAATTGGGTTTAACTTATTACATTTGCATTAGTAACTACTATATTCACCCAAGTCTCAAAGGGACAACCAGATTAAACCTGTGAGCATGAAAAGATGAGCCAGTTCTACCTTGGAGAAGAAAGATTTCCTGAAGAGACTTGGTAGAGGGTTATTTATTCCTGCTTTCCACTGAGGAATTTTGTCAGTTTTAGTAAAGCTATGGCATCTCTGCTCTTTGCTATTAAATTTCCAAAAAGTATTACCCTGTACATTTATAACTATACTAGGGTGGGATACTACATCATGTATCACATGATGTATATGATGTACATGATGTATCAAAGTACATTATACATTATACTGTCATGTGCAACTAAAACAATTTTTTTTTTAAAAAAGGAGATGGACCAACATATGAGGGCATATGTATTTGTGAGGACTACTAGAAAATGCCATAATTGTACACTTCACACAAACATCATTCAATGTCTATCTTTGTACTTTCTATTAAAAATGGCAAACTTTGTGCTGGAAATGAGAGATAAAGAAATTTATAAAAATAACTGGTCCTTGGCTTCATCAAGCTTAAAGTTGAAAAAGGAAAACAAAGAGAAAAGTACAAAGGACTCTGAAAATAATAAGGAATGCTAAGTAGTTTTGGGGTCCTTCAAAGACATGAGAATCAAACTGACAGCTGAATAAAAGGAATCCTCAGGAGAAAGAGAGAATGAAGATTGTAGATAAAAGAGGAAGCATGTGAAAAGGTTTCATCATGAAAAAGGAGCTTGATGTATTCAAGGAACTGAAAAATGGACAGTGAGGTGCAGAAAGGAGGGAGAGAGGGATCAGCATGAGATAAGGCTGAGTATTTCCCAGTGTTTTGTGAGCTATAATTGAAGATTACAAACTATAGAAATGTTGTCAACAAATTTTAAGCAGGGTAAACCATGATCAGATTTGTCTATCAGAAATATCATTCTGGAACTGGGCATGGTAGTACATGCCTGTAATCCCAGTGGCAAGGGAGGCAGAGACAAGAGGATGGCAAGTTCAAGACCCGCCTCAGCAACTTAACGAGGTCCTAAACAACTTAATGAGACCCTGTCTCAAAATAAAGAACAAAAAGGACTTTATATATGTGATTTATAGTAATATAATATATAGAAATGCTGAAGAATCCAAACTGATACAAGAAAGGTGGTGTGGGAGAAAAATGATTCATTGTACTTGGCATGATCAAATATCAAATGATAAGGCCAGTCTCTGAGATGGAGAACACTGCAAGAGGAGATTTGTCAAAAGGAAATTGTGAACTTGGTCTGGGCAATGATGGTTTGATGCTCCTGTAAGACTTCAAAGAGAAAATGCTGATAAGGTAGTGGATTTATAAGTTAACAGTTCAGAATAAAAGTTTGGGTAGAAGATAAAATTTGGAGCAGTCAATAAATAGTAATTACTCTTATGGAAGCAGATGAGAATACTTTGGGAGATTTAGAATAATAGCAGTGAGGTCCTCAGGTATAAGGAAAATTCAGTACAAGCACATGACTAAATGACATATTAGAAGTTCAAGGACTTGGAACCCATTATGAATTCTTGATCACTTAGAAAATATAGACAAACACCACTGACAATATTTCATCAACTATAAACATTATTGTCTTCCTTTCTCCCACCAAGCAATCCTCTCCCATTCCACAATTCACTTTTTAAAAAATTGCCATAAGTGTCTATCATTATCAAGCAGGAAGATGGAATCTATCTTCTCTCATTGTTGATCTCATTTGGATCTAAAATGGGGAACAGATAGATCTCATTCAAAGTAGATTCAAAGTATCAGATTTTTCCTTCCCTTTCATTTCCAATTCATTTTTTTCTACTTCTTGAAGTTTTCCAGAATTCCATATTTTAGATGAAGTTCTTGAAAATGAGACTAGTTAAGCTACTTACCTAAGATCATATAGCCAATATGAGTAGGTCTTCTCTAATAAAGCAGGCTGCTATCTCATTATGTGGGCTAATATGAAATAAGCTACACTCAATTATCAAGGAAATGGAAGATATTTTTCAAATGGAAAAATATAACAAGTGAGCAATAGGACAAATTTTTATGTAGTTAATTAGAGAAAGACCATGGTAATCATGTTTTCTCCATTAATTTTCTACCTGTTGAAATATGGGTTCACAATAATAATGCCTAATATTTGCCTCTCAGTGACAGAACATGAACTAGGATTCCAGTTTGTCCATATACAAGAGATAAAATCAGTGTTAGAGTGAATTACATTTGTAAAATATAGAATTGCTAGATCTTCCTGCTAATCACCAGGAATGGGAAACTTCCCACAAAATAATGAGAATAAACCCTTCTCAGAACTGTAGTCTGAAATGTTGGTACTCCTTCAGGCAACTGGTTTCCATAGATTCTCAACAACTAGCCACAATTGCCACTGGCTTCTCTGGGTTTATATCAGTGGTTACAGTAGCTGCAGTTAATCAGGAAAGATAAGTTGCAACAATGACTTTATAATGCCTACTGCCTCAGAAACAGGATGAAATTTCTGGCTCAATTAGACTATTAGAAATCACCAAATATTTACTAAAGTGATATATTTGTCATTGTGAACTATTGAGAAGTATAATGTGACCCTTGGCTTCTAGAAATTTATAACTTATTGATAACACAAGACAGTTTTATATTACAGAACAATAGGTTAGAAGGACAATTAAGCTTATGTTTTCAGTACAGAATAGTTAGTAGGGGCACCTTGGGAAGAGGCCTGATCCTGTGTGTATTCTGTATGTGAGTGTGTATGTTTTCTAATGACAAAGCTGTCAAGAGGCAGGATTAGGGTGAAGGTACATTTTCAATATGATTGGGAAAGTACAACATATTTTGGGGACTTTAGAATACAGGGATTGTGTCTTTTGTGTAAGGCAAAATTATTGGGGTTTAGAGGTAGGAATTTCAATTGTAAATAATTATTATTTGATTGTATAATAATATGATTGTATGACCACGTCTCAGAATATTTTGTGTAATCTTTCATAACTTGGTGACCACCACTGTTCATTTTTTTACCAAGTGTTAAATCTGTGAGGTACAAAATATAAAAGGTAACAAGTTCCTTCTAATCTCAACTTATTTTTTGCAGTAGTGAATTCTGGTACTCAAACACACAAAAATGCAGCCTGGCATAATCTATACTAACAGATGTTTCTAGAAAAATTTCAAATCAGTGACAGCCTAGGAAAATAACCAGCTTCAAAGGCTTTTAACAAGCACACTGAAAATAAGAAGAGTACTGTAAAGTGACTCAAAAATTAAAAAAAAAGTACAAGAACCATACTATGAATCACTTGGGACAAACTAGATAATGTAGTAGTCAGAGTGAATGATGATGAATACAGAGGAAGCAACTCACCAGAAGGACAAATACTAAAGAAAGAAAGCCACCATTAGGTTACACAAGGAGAACCCCCTTGACTAAGGAAATAAGTAAGAAAAAGGCAGCAGAAGGCAACCTTGCCTACAAAACAGTCCACTCAGTGGAGTTGAGAGCTCACTCAAACCATCAATCACTTCCAACTAGGAATGTCTATTGAAACAGATAGACATTTAAGTATCCAGCTATCCTGGTGACATTTCTGAAGTCCTACCTGTGTCAATCAGGAATCTGACCAGCAAATTAAATGGCAAATAATTTTAGAGGTAAAACAGTCTGAGACATAGTTGTTTGTCCTGAAATTTTTGAAAGATACATTTTCCACCCTACTAACATGCATAAATATAAAAATGATTAAAGGACAAATAAATTGTATTGTAGTTGCTTATCATACAGATGATAAAGATTTATTGGACAAAGGAGTGGTATTATATAGACCCTATCCCCCATGTCATAAATACTGCAAATATGCCATTTCTTTCTTTCCAAGCAGAACATATAAGAAGCTTAGGATACAGATTTTAAATTTTAAATTTAAATTTGGTATTCAAGAATGTTCAGAATGCTTGTGCATTGGTGTGGGATGACTTTGAGGAGAATACACATAAAAATTCAATATGACCCAAACTCTTTCAATAATTTACTATCTTTAGACTCACAGTGTGAAATAATTAATTAAGCAAATGAATCATTTATGCATTTGTTGAGCATATACTATTAGATAAGGCATATTTCTAATACCAAAGTTACAGGGATAAAAAAAAAAAAAAAACTGATGAAGCTTACCTTTATTTGTGAGCCAGATGTGATTGTAAATAACAGTATGAGGAATGTGAGAACACATCGAAAAATAAAACTACAGTATATTGCAATCAGATTGAAGTATAGAATTTGTCATCATATCTTCAAAGTAACCTAGTAGTGTTAGGGAATAAATAAGTCAGGGACAACAAAAATTAGAAAGTGTCTGCTGGTCAGACCAGGAGATGAATGTGCCAGATATGACCTTTGCCTTGACATTTGCAAAGCCTCTTATTATCTTTTCCTGACAATAGGTTACAAGACTTGATTTTGAAAATATTTCAAGATGTAACATTAAAAAGTCAAATAAAATGACTTGTTATTCACTTCAGAGACGTTCAGCACACTTCATTTTTAAAAAATCTAGTTGAGCAAGTTAATAGAAGATCGTTCAATTTTTCTTTACCTGCATTTTTCTGCGTCAAATCATGTTGGAAGGTAATTGCAGACATGATTTCATATTTTTGGCAAATCATTGGTTCTGTATGTTTTGTTTGTAGACATTGTTTCAATAAAAATCTAGATAATAGGGTATGATGCTAGATTTTTCAACGCTTTATATCAAACAGATTTGCTTACATCAGAACTTTCAATTCATGCTTTTAAAACTCCAATCTGTGGAACTTTGTAAGCAGATGTAAGATATGTCAGAAACTCTGTTTTGTTTCTGGAATGGATGAAAATTAAATATGCTAAAAAGTACTTTTAAATCAAAAAGCCTTCTCTTTCTTTTTTAACCTAAAATGAGATGAAGAAAACCGGGTTTCTCAAAGTAGACCAGGATGTGATGATAAAGTTCAAATCCTTAATTAACTGACAGATGGACAGTTTATTCTGCTTCTGTCATTTTCTCTTCATTACCTCTACTATCCCCCATAGCTCAGGACTTTATTTTTTCTAATATTTCTTTCCTAGCAGGCCATGTACCTCCACTTGACTCCCTTATAAACAAGCTTCCTCATCTTCTACAATGATTTATTCCTATAAGGAAAAAAACAAAATAGCCATTTTATAATTCATCTGAGTCATCTCTATACATTTCTTTACATAAACATTGCGTTCTAAGCACCTTCACCAACACTCGTCCCCACAACAAAATATTAATATTTTGCATTTTCTTCTGTTTGTGAAAGAGATGATATAAACATTCCTTTTTCTTGCCTGGCTTGAGGATTTCCTTTCTTTCATGACTAGAAGCATTTGAGTAAACAGGTATCTGGAAACATACATAAGATGTGTTCTCAGTATTGGCTTCCAACAGAAGAGAATGGTGTACACATGAATTTCTCTGCCAAATATTCCTCCTCTCCTAGTCTAAGCCAAATAAGAGAGATCATAGCCCGATCGATCATTGACTTGGGGCTGAAGCATGTTGTAATAATCCAAGACAAACAACATGATTCAAAGGCAGAAAGTCAGATAAGTGGATCCAAAACTGGGGTGCCAATTCAAGGAGTCCAGTGTTTCTTAATGGGGGTGTTACTGACATTTTGAGCTGACAATTGAATATAACTGTTTCATACCTTGATAGATGCCTAGCACCTCTGGCTTCCTACCACTAAAAGCCAGTAGTTTCCCCCAGTCATTGAAAAAACAAAAACATGACCAAACATTTCTAAAAAATTGTCTAGCGGGTAGCATTGCCCCCCAGGTTTTAAACCAACCTGCAAGACAGACTATGATACACTGATGATGAATGGTAGAGAAATCAGGAAGGCAACTGGTAAGAAGTAGTAAAGTGCAGGGCATGGTGGTGCACATCTATAATCCCAGCAGCTCAGGAGGCTGAGGCAGGAGGATTGCAAGTTCAAAGCCAACCTCAGCAACTTAGTAAGGCCCTAAGCAACTTGGCCAGAACAAAAGATAAAAAGAGCTAGGGATGTGGCTCAGTAGATGAACACCCCTGGGTTCAATCTCTGGTACCAAAACAACAACAACAAAACAGGAAAAAAGAAAAAAAAAGAGAGAGAAAGAAGTAGTAGTAAAGTAAGCAACTGGAATGGCACAAAGAAATTCCAATATTTGTAGGCCTATACCTCTGATGGCCTTTAATTCAATCCTACACAGAAAGAGACTAAAATACTATCCAGGATCACTTGAAGTTTCTATACTCCAACAAAATAGAAAATTTCGAAGACATCAACAGGTTTCTAGAGACATAGGAATTGCCTAAACTGAATGAGGAGGACATAAACAATTTAAATAGACCAATTTCAAGTACTGAAATAGAAGAAGTCATCAAAAGCTTACCAACAAAGAAAAGTCCGGGACCAGATGGGTTCTCAGCCGAGTTCTACAAAACCTTTAAGGAAGAGCTCATTCCAATACTTCTCAAAGTATTCCATAAAATAGAAGAGGAGGGAACCCTCCCAAACTCATTCTATGAAGCCAATATCACACTGATACCTAAACCAGACAGAGACTCATCAAGGAAAGAAAATTTCAGACCAATATCCTTAATGAACATCGACGCAAAAATTCTCAACAAAATTTTAGCAAATCGCATACAAAAACATATTAAAAAGATAGTGCACCATGATCAAGTGGGTTTCATCCCAGGGATGCAAGGTTGGTTCAACATCAGGAAATCAATAAACGTAATTCACCATATTAATAGACTTAAAGTCAAGAATCACATGATTATTTCAATAGATGCAGAAAAAGCATTTGATAAAATACAGCACCCCTTCATGCTCAAAACACTAGAAAAAATAGGGATAGTGGGAACATTCCTTAATATTGTAAAGGCCATTTATGCTAAGCCCATGGCTAATATCATTCTAAATGGTGAAAAACTGAAAGCATTCCTCCTAAAAACTGGAACAAGGCAGGGATGCCCTCTTTCACCACTTCTATTCAACATCGTTCTTGAGACTCTGGCCAGAGCAATTAGACAAACCAAAGAAATTAAAGGGATACGAATTGGAAAAGAAGAACTCAAACTATCCCTGTTCGCTGATGACATGATTATATATTTAGAGGAACCTGGAAATTCCACCAGAAAACTCTTAGAACTCATAAGTGAATTCAGTAAAGTAGCAGGTTACAAGATCAATGCCCATAAATCCAACGCATTTTTATATATAAGTGATGAATCTTCAGAAAGAGAAATTAGGAAAACTACCCCATTCACAATAGCCTCGAAAAAAATAAAATACTTGGGAATCAATCTCACAAAAGAGGTGAAAGACCTCTACAATGAGAACTATACAACACTAAAGAAAGAAATTAAAGAACACCTTAGAAGATGGAAAGATCTTCCATGTTCTTGGATAGGAAGAATTAATATTGTCAAAATGGCCATACTACCTAAAGTGCTATACAAATTCAATGCAATTCCAATTAAAATCCCAATTGTGTACCTTACAGAAATAGAGCAAGCAATTATGAAATTCATCTGGAAGAATAAGAAACCCAGAATAGCTAAAGCAATCCTTAGCAGGAAGAGTGAAACAGGGGGTATTGCAATACCAGATCTTCAACTCTACTACAAAGCAATAGTAACAAAAACGGCATGGTATTGGTACCAAAATAGAAAGGTAGATCAATGGTACAGAATAGAGGACACGGACACAAACCCAAATAAATACAATTTTCTCATACTAGACAAAGGGGCCAAAAATATGCAATGGAGAAAAGATAGCCTCTTCAACAAATGGTGCTGGGAGAATTGGAAATCCATATGCAACAGAATGAAACTAAACCCATATCTCTCACCATGCACGAAACTAAACTCAAAATGGATTAAGGACCTCGGAATCAGACCAGAGACCCTGCAGATTATAGAAGAAAAAGTAGGTCCAAATCTTCACCTTGTTGGTCTAGGACCAGACTTCCTTAACAGGACTCCCATAGCACAAGAAATAAAAGCTAGAATCAACCACTGGGATAGATTCAAACTAAAAAGCTTTCTCTCAGCAAAGGAAACTATCAGCAATGCGAAGAAAGAGCCTACAGAGTGGGAGAATATCTTTGCCAATCATACTTCAGATAGAGCACTAATCTCTAGAATCTATAAAGAACTCAAAAAACTCTACTCCAAGAATTCAAATAGTCCAGTCAACAAATGGGCTAAGGAAATGAATAGACACTTCACAGAAGAAGATCTACAAGCAATCAACAAACATATGGAAAAATGTTCAACATCTCTAGTAATAAGAGAAATGCAAATCAAAACCACCCTAAGATTCCATCTCACCCCAATTAGAATGGCGATTATCAAGAATACAAGCAACAACAGGTGTTGGCGAGGATGTGGGGAGAAAGGTACACTCATACACTGCTGGTGGGGCTGCAAATTAGTGCAGCCACTATGGAAAGCAGTGTGGAGATTCCTTAGAAAACTTGGAATGGAACCACCATTTGACCCAGCTATCCCACTCCTTGGCCTATACCCAAAGGACTTAAAATCTGCATACTACAGAAATACAGCCACATCAATGTTCATAGCTGCTCAATTCACAATAGCCAGACTGTGGAACCAACCTAGATGCCCTTCAATTGATGAGTGGATAAAGAAACTGTGGTATATATATACAATGGAATATTACTCAGCCATAAAGAATGATAAAATTATGACATTTGCCTGCAAATGGATGAAATTGGAGAATATCATGCTAAGTGAGATAGGCCGATCTCAAAAAGCCAAAGGACGAATGATATCGCTGATAAGTGGAGGATGACACATAATGGGGGGGAGGGAAGGGTTAGAGTTAGGGTTAGGGAGGGGGGCAAGTATGGAGGAAGGAACTACTGTATAGAGGGTAAAGAGGGGTGGGAGGGGTGGGGGGAAGGGAAAAAATAACAGAGTGAATCAAACAACATTGCTCTATGTAAATTTATGATTACACAAATGGTATGCCTTTACGCCATGTACAAACAGAGAAACAACATGTATCCCATTTGTTTACAATAAAAAAAAAAAAGAAAAGAAAAAAAAAAAGAATTTAACAAAAAAAAAGAAGTTTCTAAAACGCAAAAAATAATTTGTCTTTAATTCCCTTTAAATTTTTTTTCAAAATTTTACATAAATATAAATAATACCTATAATATTTATAGATATTATATAATTATATATAGTATATGTATAAAATTATATAATATGATTATATGCATATTTGTAAATCTACCTATATATATTCATATGTAAATCTACATATATTTATATGTGTTCATATAGACATATATGAACATACATACATATGTAAATTTCTGCCTTGATTTGTGACTATTTTTCTCAGATTTGAATTGCCTTACGGAGTGCTGGTTGCTTTAGAGAATTCTTGGTTATCATAAAGAAATGATTCCAATCCTTGAAATTAAATGAATCTAGTACTACTCTAATCCTCATGTCTTAAATGTGATAACACACCATCCTTAGGACAGGATCTCAGGATCCTTAGAGATCCTGAGATCTCTAAAGAAAAGAAAGAGTAAAGGCTGTGTCAATCATAAACTTTTTGAAGCATGCTCCCAGAGCATAGCTTAGGAAAACATGCTTTGTTGGGGAGAAGGGCTTGTGACTGAAACCAGCAGAGAGGCAAAAAGGAAAAAAGAAATGTCTTGGAAGGGCATGTTTATTCCCTTCTGGGATCAGGGAGAGTTTTGGTTCCTTTCTTCCCTTAGAAAAAAAGCAATGAAGTGTTCTACAAATCAGGGCATGGAAACTTACACAAGTGGAATAAGGAAGCCTGAGAACTCTGGCATGGTCATTTGCAAAAGGTATAAGGAAGAATCAGAGGACAGTCAGAAAGACAGAAACTAAGAGGCTCAGAGCCAGGGAGACAGGAGAAATTTCTTTCACTCTTCTTTTCCAGTGATTACTAGTGATTTGAGATTGGACTTTGGAATTGCAACCTTATTTTTGATAAAAATGTTTTTAGTACATTAAATATACTGCTATTTCCTTATATAAAGTAATGTGGGAAAGGGTGATATGTTTTATTTGCCTAGACTTTTCCTTTTTGGGGACCAAAATCTTGACTGTAATGCTCAGCTGAATCAACACAGTTCAGATATATTTCTTTAATAAAATTTGCAATGGTTCTTTAGCCCAAGTCTTTCTTAATACGACAGAAAGTTTTACTGAGGATGAGTAAATCCACACTCACTCTTAGGTGGGAATTATATACAGAACATTTTTTAATTGGTGCATTATAATTATGCATAAAAGTGGGATTCATCATGCCATATTTGTACATGCACATAATGATTGCATCAAACTCTTCCCAGTACCCTTCCTTTCCCTCCCCTCCTGCCCTCATCCCCTTGTTCTACTCTACAGAGCTCCCTTGCAGTATTGTTATGGTTATTTTAATTAGTGCATTATAACTAATTAGCACTTACAATTCACATGCCAGCCTCTATTCCTCCATTTGTCTTCACCAAGGCTGATTACACTCCTTAGCTTTGGTGATTGGAAGAAAAATTCTAGCAGTACAAATCCTTGACCAAAACCAGTGCTAAGGGTATTTATTCTTTATTTCAAAGAACTTAGTAGTACCTCAGTCTTATTAAAAATACCATTAATTTAAAAGAGTAAATATTTTCAGCTTTTTTTTTTTTTTTTGGAAGGTTTTGTTATGGCATCACTCTCAATAGAATATAAGCATCAACCAAGAGATGCTAAAATTCTGTTTCTAACCTGAATGCTCTGCATGTGGATCTTCATTCACTCTAGAATCTGTTTTCTCTGTGTTTTGAGGCATTTTAAGTTCTTTTGGCAGGAAATTGTAAAGTACCCTGAAACATAGGCTCTATGAGACTTCTTGTTCTAAAACTTTATACATTACCCTGGCACCTCAAAGTCCAAAGAGGGTAGTTTAACTACTTTATTCCTGTTATTATGCTAATAGTGGTACATAGAAGATTCTAAACTATTCGTTTTGGAGTGTTTTTTTTTTTTTTTCCCTTGAATATCAAAACATAAACCAGGATAAAAAGTTCACTTCCTGAATGGGGGTTGATAAAAATTTGAAGGAAAAAAATGTTTTTAATTTCAAGTAGCCTCAAAGCCTGATATTAGTTATCTCAGTTAAGCATTTTTGGCTTAAGATAGGGCCATTTCATTTTTAAGTCTTAGAATGATGGACATGTCTAAATCGAAAAACAAAAACTTACTGTTTCTAAGCAATTATTAAATTCTAATTTATAAATGAAAGGTTAAAAAATGGGGTGATATAATACTTGAAGAAAATGAACTAAGAAAGAAACTATAAAATTATACATAAGCATCCTGAAAGATCTCTAAGCATTTTAGCTTGCAAGTCCTAAGAAAATTCAAAAGAAATGTCAGCAGCGGGTGGCCATTCAAAGTAACCTTGATCAATATTTTAACTGACTAGACAACTAACTTCAAGTTTCACTTTCAATAAATTTTTAAACTTCTCAGTACAAGATGGACAATGATTTAAGTGATGCTTTTAAAAGGTTTTGTTCTGATCCAACCATCATTATATATATATTTTTTTTCATTAGCAAATCTAGATGGTGAAACAGAAAGCATATCCATCAAACTTACAGAAACCAGCACTCTGGAAAAAGTTATTTGTATACTGGAGGGCAAAGATTTTATCTTAAATGGCTTTGAAAAGCTTTACAAGTAGTTTACAACACAATTTTTAAATCAAGATTTATAAAAACAGCTAATGATTTTCTGGCATGCACAAAGGCAGACACACTGTGAAGGTAATACAGAGTGATGTTTAATAGCACAAAAATCAGAGTTGGACAGAATTGACTTTAATTCTTGGTTCTGAGAGATTGACCAAATTGCTCAGTTCCTTAAAATCTCAATTTTCCTATCTTTAAAATGGAGAGAAAATAAAAACCCAAAAAAACAAAAAACACCAAAAAGAATGAATGTGTAGCACAGTGCTTGCCACAGAGGAGGTATTCATCAAATGTAGTTCCTACTATTAGCAATGAAAATCATCATCACCATATTATCGGTCCTTCTAGGGAAAGACTGAATGTTCACTGACCAGAGGAATTTTTAAGTCATTAACTGGTAGAAAATGTAAACTTTGGCAGAATGACTCAACAGAAGAGACAAGGAAGATATTCCACTTGGAAATTCAATTAAATAAACTCCTCAAAAGTTTATTGAGTTCCTACTATTCACTAGGTAAAGTATTGGATTTAGGAGATTTAAAGATTAATAAAACAGGGATCTTGTTCCTCTGGGGCTTACAACCTGGTGAGGGTGATAGACTCACAAACAAATAAATCCCTTAGAGGAATTTCAGAGGAAGGGAAGCCACAGCTTAACCCGGGAAGGTCAGGGAAGCTTTGAAGAATGGGTAATGCTGAACTATCAGCTGGGGCTAGTTGCTAGTGTGCAAAGCTTTTTTTTTTTATTGTCAGCTTTTATCAGCTGCCTCTTTTTCTGCCCCATACTCAAGATACTTCTTAGGGCTACAAATTTCAAATGTCCCAGTTTTTCTTGGAGTTAATATTTTATAATACAGGAAAGGTAAAGTAACTGTTGACTATAAAAATTAGAGAAGAAATTTTAAAGTTCCTTTTCTCATTGTTGTACATTATCTACCAATTATGGCTAATTATGACTAGTGTGAGGAAAAGGAAGGAAATTACAGTTACTTTTATTGAAGGGAGATTCCAGACCCTGTGCCTGTGCTTGAGAAGCCCAAAGGACAATGACTGCTGGCCCTCAAACATCTCTTGGCACCATTCTCAGCAATGATTTGGGTGATCCACAGCTATAACTCATGAAATCACTTATATTTGTATATTCCCTATATAACATCGGAATGCATAAAAACAACATAGCAGAGAAGAAGCCAAGTCACTTACTTCATTTGCCAAGTACTTGTCAAATCCTTAATTAAGCAGTTCACTTGATTGGGAACCATTGATTTTTACATAGAGAACAGAGAGGTCAGAGGAGGACAATAAAGAATGTTTAACAGACTATATTTATTACCGTTAGTCTTCATATGATACCTGGTCAAACATTGTAAAATTTCTAATGTAAAAAAATTTAACATATTAATGCATAATTTGAGGATATTCTTTTAAAGTATAGATTATATGCAATCGAAGTTTTTTTTAACTCTTCCCAAGTTTAGATGATCTCAAGTTTTTAATCTAAGTGGTATATGACCTCAAATTCTTACTGTAATAATGACAATTCCAAGAAAGCTACTATATTAAAGAGCATAAATCTTCAGCCAGGTAGGAATGTTGATGTAGACTCAAAATTATACAGCCACAGCAGGGCACAGTGGCATATACCTGTAATCCCAGCAGTTTGGGAGGCCGAGGCAGGAGAATCACAAGTTCAAAGTAAGCCTGAACAATTAGCAAGAATCTGACTCAAAATAATAAAATAAAAAGGACTGGGGATGTGGTTCAGTGGTTAAATGCCCCTGTGTTCAATCCTCAGTACCCCCCAAAAAATCCCCCAAACAAACAAAACTATACAGCTACATTTTCCTTTCCATATATTCTCAGTTATATTATGTTAAATTCATAGTTTAAGTTCTATGAAAGACAGTCAAAGCACCTTTAAAAAGACACTGAAAAGCACCATCTGTTCATGTTCAAATTTTGAAGGAGAAGATTTTTTAACTTGTTAATCATAAAAATGGCTCTCTAAAAATGTATACTAGAAACATCCGGACATAGGGTTATAATTAAAAATGAAACCCAAAACAGCCTTCCCGAAAAGAAGTAAAACTCTACTTCAAACTTACAGTATAGCTGATAATAAAAGTGAAATTGCTGGCATGTATAGGTACTGTAAAGTCTTGGGATTTGGATTTTATCACTGACCATCTGGTTATATTCAGACTTAAAGTGAATTTTTGAAATAGCAAAATATTCATTAAAAGTCTGAAAGCAGCTCATTACAACTGAGATGCCTCAATTCTGTGTCCTGTTCTGGAGTGGATTATGTCAGTTTCCACTGGTGACATCATGCCAGTATACAAGTTTGAGAATACATAAATGTCTATTCTACTTCATCAGGATCAAGAGAATGGGTACTGAATGAGCATTTCTCTATTAAGCTCGAACCATAATAACTGTCAGTAAAATAATAATATTTTACCAAGTACCACCTTTTCATCCCTTTTTCCCTAAAAGGGAAAACTGAGGCTCAGATAATTGAATCACTTGACCATAATCACATTCATAAAGATTGGTAGAGCAGTGATTCAAATCTATCTCCAGATCCCTAAGTTTTTCATACCAGACTCTCAATTACCCACCTGCATTTAACCAATTCAAAGTTCCCCAAACCAATCCGTTTCTCCAAAGACTATTTCTTGAGAGTCCAAGAAAGTTCCACAGAACAGAAATAATATATGATGAATAACAACAAAAGCAGCAAAAATAATACTTGGGTCTCCTCAATGGTTCATATTTTTCTCTTTTTTTACCCCTGTGCAAGAGCCCATTGTAGTATGATTATCAAACAGAAATTTCCCTTTGTAAATTTTATGTGTAAACTTGTCTGGGACAAAGGATGCCCACATAGTTGGTAAAACATTTTTCAGTGTGTCTTTGAGGACATTTCAGGATTAGATTGCCATTTGAACGGGTAGACTAAGAGGATATGCCCTTATTAACATGGGCAGGTGTCATCCAATCAGTTCGGTGTCTGAAGAGAACACAAAGCCAAGGAAGGGTGAATTCTCTCTCTTCTGATTTGGGATATCTATCTTGTCCTGCTCTCTGACACCAGAGCTCCTGGCTTCTGGGTCTTTGGACCTGACTTTTATCAGCACCTTCCTTACTTTTCTCTTCTCAGAACTTTGGATTCAAACTGAATTTCGCCAGCAGATTTTCCTTGTTTTCTAGCTTGCAGATGGTAGATGGTTGGACTTCTTGGCTTTCATTACCATGTGAGCCAAATTTTCATAATGAATCAAGCTATCTCTCTCTCTCTCTCAATCCTATTGGTTCTGTTACTCTAGGAAATCCTAATGAATATACTCTTGTTCATATATGCTGTATTTTTTAAAATTCTCAGCAATTCCAGGCAGAAACGTGTTTTCACTTTAACTTCTATCCTCCCATTTCTTTCATCTCCAAGAAAGAACAATATTAATCTTCTCTCTCCTCCACCCTTTCCAGAGATATAAACTAATCTTAGTTGGTTCCACTTTCATCTAAATCCTTTCCCTTATTGTGTTCAATGGGGACGCAAAAATGATAAGTAGTGAATGTATATCATCAAGATCTTCAGGGTTGATCCACTGGCCAAGAACCTTGGCCACAACAAAATGAGGTACATTGGAGTTTATTGTGAAATACTAACACAACTGGATTGTAATGTTTTCCACAGAAGAGGGAAAGCGGTAATACATATGTCTTATATTTTCCATCTGTAACTTAAGGCCTCAAAAATTTGAATCAAATTTAAAATTTTTCAGGAGAAAATCATTAGAAAATCTCATTAAAATCTCTTATATTCAACTCATAAATATTTGCTTAAACATTTTCATGGGATCTAACAATCATGGCTCATCACTGATAGAGGTACAAAAAATGTAAGGACATAATCCTAATGTTTACAAGTACTTAAAAGAGGAATGCAAACTCCATAATATTATGAAGTCTTAAAGCCAAAGAGAATTAATGCTATGGAAATTATATAGCTGGTAACTTTACTGAGGGCTATAAAATTCTACAAAGATTTCATAGTGAGGGGAGGGCCATAAATGATTCACAGAACTAAAGCAAAAAAACAGAGATGAGTATTCCTGAGTGGAGTGGTTACTTTAGTAATGGCATTTTAACTAGTATTATAATCAATGCCCTTTAATCTAGAAATTAGACATCACAGTAGACAATGAAGGGACTGAAGGGAATAAGTCAGATTTTAGTGAGAAATTGCATAGTTGCAGCATAGGAGTGATATAATGATAATTTTTCACATTTATTAGAGTTGACTATATGAGAGGCCCTGTGCTATCAAATTTAACTTTCTATAATGCTGTAATTTAGGAATAATCATAATCTCTTTTTAGAAATAAAAAAATATAAAGTTTTGAGAAGTTAACTTGCCAATGAGATATGACTGGGAAACCTGAAGGAAATGCTAGAAAACTTTGAACATCAGAGGTCTTCTGTAGTCACAGCCCTACCATATTTGCCATCCTGGTGGCTGAGTGTTTGAGGGATGAGGTATTTCTAGCTCTTTTGTCTTGATACAGCCATCCCTGGCTCAGAGATAGATCTAGACATCTACAGGAGATTCCAGCTTGTCAAGACACAAGGCAGATGAATAAATGGCACAGTGGTTCCCTCAGGCAGGAAATTCAAACCTGGCTCCACTTCACTACTGTAAACTTGAGATCTGTTAAAATCAAGTAATAAATGGTTTTTCAATAAATATGTGGATATTCACACCATAATATAATAAATAAAAGTCTTACATAGTACCTGTCATTTCAGGTCAAGTTTTGTGGATGAATTGTTTGCTGCGAACTTACAAAATCCTTTTTATGTTCTACATGCATATGGCAAAATGTTGACAATTAAGGAATCTAATTGAAGGGTACCAAGGGTTGATTAAACTACTCTTGAAGTTTTTATCTAAACTTTTTTTTAATAAAGTTTAAAAAGGAAACTTATAGTACTTTTTTTGGATATTGGAAATGGTAGTTCAGACGTGGGCACATAAGAATTCAGTAACTGGTAGTTTCTTCTCTTGTGCTTCAGAAAAGTACAAAAGGTCCAAGTTACCTCTCTGGCATCAGGAAAATGATTAATTATACTATAGAGCAGTAAGGTCTTTCAAATGCTGCATTTTGAAGACAATGATTAGTCACATTATTATAAAAATCAGAGTTTGCCATTTTTGTCTGAGGAAGAAAGTCATACTGCTAATACTTTAACAATCTGGTATGTTTTCTCCCTGGAGGAAATGGAACTGACCTTGTTTGTCTCTCATTTCCCCACCCTCAGCATTTCTCCTGGAGACCTAAATATGCCTGAAAAGACATGTCATTATAGCTTTTCCTGCTTAGAGTCCAGAGTCCCCTCACTGCTCCCCTCCCCCACTAAAGCCACTGATAGGAAAAGGCAATGACAGCCAGATCTTGACAGATCATCCCTAGCACAGTTTCACTGTGACCCCACAGGGGCTTGGCTGAAGGTCAGTCCCAGAGCTGTCTGTCTTTTCCATCTGGGCTGCACACTGAGCTGAGAAGGGCAGGGGCATGTTCCACAGAGAGTACACATGCCTGACTTTGGAGACCAGTATGCATAGGGAAACCAGCCATTCTCACAAACTCTCTGCACATGTCATGCTGGGGGGTAGAGCAGCGGGTGTCTTGTCTGGAGTCTCCTCCTAGAATGTTGGTTGCCTAGCAACAAGCTCATGCTTCTCTCCCACCTCCAATTTTCAGAACTTTGGCTCAGTTACTCACTTCTGATCCTCAGACTTTTTAATGCTATTCCTCACTCATGTTCCCAGAAAGTACAGGTGCGCTAATCTCTACAACATGGTTATTTGACAACATGGTAGCAGTATGTATCTTAGATTTCTTTTG
Organism: Sciurus vulgaris; assembly: GCF_902686455.1. Lineage (NCBI taxonomy): Eukaryota > Metazoa > Chordata > Mammalia > Rodentia > Sciuridae > Sciurus > Sciurus vulgaris. The sequence continues at coordinate 82,115,672 of NC_136472.1, forward strand.
GCATCCAACCTGTGCTTTTTACAGTGTTTCCCTAGCAGTTTTAAATATGCCATGCCTAGAAGAATACACAGTTGTTTTTCATACATATACTGCATATATATTTATTAGAAAAAGACTAAAAAGGTATATTCTAATATAAAATGTCAGCAGTTTTTTTCTATATGGCAGGGATACTGTTTTTTTAAAATTATCTTCAATAAATAATTGTTCATTTTATTAAGAATACATACTGACATGACATAAAGAGATGATATACTTTTAATCAATATTAAAATGTATACAAAGTAACGGTAAAGGTAGAAATATGTGCACATATACATATAACACAATTTCAACTCTACAGATATGTATAAAATGGGAAAAAATTATCATTTATAAAGATTTTTGTGTTAGAATGACAGGAATTTTTAAGTTCTACAATTTTCATTTTAAAATAACTAATCAAATGAAAAATAATATTGCATTGGCATATTTCCAGTTGCATGTTTAGAAAGGCTTAGGAAAATGATCTCTAGCATACCAACAGTCAGATGAGCATATTTTCATAGTAGAAAATTTAAATGTATTTTGGACCCACAGTTTGTTCCAGAACTTTCTGTTCCTTCTTGTTATTCACTCAAAATTCATTTCTATGTGTCTGTTTTGTGCTGAATACATGAAAGGCATTGTGAATATACAGTTGAAGCAGTGAATCCTTGCCTTCAAAGAAGTCGGAATCTATTCAATGTCAGACTAAGGATGAAAGAAAATAGGAAGCATTGTTTTTGACAATATTTCTCAAACCAAGGTTTTATTGATACTTTCTCATGGATTTTGGAATTCTCTATACTTCTTAATGTTATGTTTTATTTCTGTGACAATCTATTTAACAAAGCAAGCTTTGCAGGATCATCTTAATGATATCTTTTAACATTACTAACACATGACTTCAGGGTCTACATTTATGCATGTGATTATAATTGCATACTACCCAGTATTATCTCATCATCACAGTTAATGAGAAATGGATTTAAATATAAGTGATATGGTTGTACCACATGAAAGCCAAATGATAGCATAGGATATTTATCAGTAGACTGAAAAATGACAATGTTTAGCATTGTAGTATTATTGGTTCATACTAACCTTAAAAGCTGTTGGAATTATATCCATGCTGTAAATGAGATGTTTAAGTTCAACAAATTGTCATTCTTTATATTAATTAAAGAATTACATATTAATTGTTAATATTCATTTCACTCCACTAGAATGTGACTATATAGGAGAAGGAGCTTTGTCTTATCTATTACTATAGCTGTAGTGCCTAACTCTTCATGAGTGTCTGTTGAATATATTTGTTGAATGGATGAATAAGTGAATGAATGAAAGAGTGCTTTTAATTTGTTTATATGTTTTATTTACTTTATAGTCAAATAAAAATGATACTTGTTTTATATTAATATGTTTAAATAATATTTACAATAAAATAGTAACATTGGTGACTTGTGAGAATTTTCTCCATTTAAAAATGGAAATATTTGGATATTTTTAAAGAGTTGGACTTGGGGGTATAGTTCAGTGATAGAGTGATTGTCTAGCCTGTGCAAATCCCTGGGTTCCAACCCTGGTACTGGGAAATTAAAAAAAAAAAAAAAGGATATTCCTGACCTTTTAAAACCATGAAGTTAAACCTAACTAACTTCTCCTCTTTTCCTAAGGTCACTTTCTTGACTCTTCCCTAGTTTTTGGTTCCCACCAATTTCAATTTAAAAATTGCCACATCCCCTTTTCCAATCTACCTCCTTCCCTTCCTTGCATGTACCAACCTAGCACCTTCTCCCTCACATCCTCATACCCTAAGATGAAGGAAAAGAAGGAAAGAAAACCCAGAGATGAAGCAGGTTTTCCAGAGAGTCCCCAAATACGCATATGAAGAAAGATACTTGGTAGTCACATATATTAGAATTCAAATCCTCATTCTACCCTTTATGTACTGTCAGAACTTGAGTAGATTGCTAAACAACTTTGATCACTGTCTAGTCTTCTTATCAATACATTTTTCAAGTGATTAGCACAAGACCTGACAATAGCTCCAGGCTAGACAGACCCTGCTTCTGGCCACAGCTGTACAAGACTTGAGTCTGACCCTGACTTTGGCAGTAACTTCTCCCAACAAAGTGAGGGAATATACCCACCTGGAACCCAAGCTTCAACCTACCTAGAGTTGGGCCCTGCATCCTCTTTCCAAGTGAACTTTTAGATCTTAGCTATGTTCCTAATCCTTTTTCTGATGGTGAATCTTTCCACTGGTGTGTGTACTCCTGAGTTTGAGGTGTAAGTTTTAGATGGTATGGCTTATATGCATATGCTAGAGTGTCAACAGAGTAAGTCCTGAACCTGTGTAGGATAAAGCTTGGGAGATGGAAGGGAGAGAAAAACATGGGTCTTGACTGATCATCTCAGGTCCACTCTTCCTATACTACCTACCTCAGTCTGAGAATGCATTCAGAAAGTCTCACTTTGAACTTGACTTTCCAGGTTTCTTTTGAAAGAATATTTACTCAAGTTAGAAGCATTAAAGAAATTTTGTAAGTTAGCTTGATTCAGAACTTTTAAATACTCAGTGTATAGCATCCATTTGTACTTTTGTTTCAAGCCCTACATGTGTTTTGATCCATCTGGGATGTAGTAACTATATGCAAGTAAATGCTTATGACTATTACTTCATATGGTCAATTCATAAGCACTTATTGGACACTCTTATCTTAGAGCACTATCCTAGGCACATGCTATGGTTTGCTAAGTGAGTTCTAAAGGTTTGCTACTCCAGAGTGGCATTATTGGGAGGTGGTGGAACCTTTATAAGACAGGGCATAGTAGAAGTCCTTAGGTAATTGGAGGCAGACTTTGCATGGGATTGTGGGATCCCGCCTCTTCCTCTCCATCTCTCTTTTTTTTCTATCTCATGTTGTAAGTGGTTTGCTCTGCCATGGGATCCTGTGTGCGGTTCTCACTAGAGACCCAAAAGTGTGGGGCCATTTGATCTTACATAGGAACCTCCAGAACCATGAGCCAAAATAAATATTTTCTGTTTTTAATAAATAGCCTCAAGTATTCCATTACAGTAATTCTGACTGATACAGAAAATATGACCAATTAATAAGTACTTATTGGAAACTGTTAGCTTAGAGCACTGTCCTAGACACATTGGCCAATACAGGAAAAAAGGAATAAACAACCTAGGTTTCAGCATGCTTATGACCTGATTGAATATTATAAAGCTTACACACAAGAAATTTAAGAATAATCTCAGAAGTGTTTAGAATTTTATGAAATCAGTTTTCTTCATGTCTTATAAAAAATCTCCACTGAATTATAGTCACTGTAGTTCTATAAATATATGTACGCAATACCATCCTTTCTTTGCCTTATTAAATTTTCCCATCTTTCAAAGGCTCTCAAGTCTGTCTCCTGGGTAAAGCCTTCTTGGCTGCTCTTTCCACACTCCACTTCTCTGAACTCCTGGCATAGTCAAGGACAACACTTTAGCTTTTAATTGTTCTTTAATTGTTTCATATTAATTGGTCTGTGTTCCTATGGAGACAGTTTTACAAAGGTAGAAATCTTATCTTGCATTTCACTTAAATAATTTCTCTGACTTACCCCTTCTTTCCAGCCTCTCTCAGCTTCATTCTCCCCATTCTTCTTCATCATACATTCACATCCCGTAAGCTGATCAATCCCTCTGCTAATCTTATATAATGCTCTGTTCAGCCCCAAATTATAGCATGTAATTTAGTATACATACGTACACCACACATGTACATCCACACACAAACTTCTAGGTGTCCTACTTCATGGAGTACTTAGTAAAGAATAGTTTCTAAAAAATAGCATACAAGGAAAAGAGCTCCACAATCTTGTTCCAGTGAAGAGAGGGAGAATTGTTTGAGTAAACTTGAGCATGTCAAGTGGGGAAGTCCTTGAAGAGGGAAGTGGTCACATTGTTGGAAGGAATAAGAGCAAGGCATTCTTGGGAGTAGGCCCAAATCATACTGTCAAGGATGACTCTGTGCCATGTGCCTCCTAGGAAGGAGGTGAAGGCATACTTCTCAAGCCACATATTCAGGGATGGTGAGACCAGCTTCCTGTATCTGGCCCAGAATATCCACCACTTATGTCCAAGGACTTTCACCATAGCACAGTTGCTGAGACCTTTTGCAGATTCAAAGTTTTTTTTTTCTTTAGATATGTTAATTTAGTTCTGCTTACCGCTCTCACAATATAGAGTACTCCAAAGAGCAGGGATTTTCTCATTGATTCTTGAATCTCTAGTATGTAGAATGGTGTCTGAAAAACATTGTGTGCTCATGAGAAGCAATGTTATATGTGGACAGTGCACAGGCTTTGAGGTCAGAAAGATGAGACTATTTCAATACTGGTTTCATCACTTATAAATTTTAAGATATTGGACAAGTTATTTAAATATTTTTATCTAAAAAAAGTGAAATTAATATTGAATTGTAGAATTGTTTAAAATGATGATTGTTGAACTTATTTACATGATTTGCCTCATTTTAGAGAAGATTTAAGGTGACATAAACATGATAAAATTTTAAATTAAGAATATTAGTTTGAATACAGTGGTAAGCAGGAGACAACAGAAGTAGGAAAGATATAATGAAACCACAAAAATATTATTTTTCAAGAGAGTAATGATTAGTTAGTGGACATATAGTACAGGCTCACAAATATGATTTTATACAACTTAGCAGTTTATAGCTGATTCACTGTGACCTTTATATTCAAAAAGAAAAACAAAAAGGAGCCCAAAGATTAAGAAAAACCACTTAGGTATCAAGCAAGGCTATAAAAATAGTTCTTCCCTGAGCTTAGATAAACAGTAGTATGGTGGAACACCTTTTAGTAGGTGGAATGGCCATCAATCATTTCATAGTTTTGCTTTTTTTTAACCTTATACACCTATGACATCATTGAAGCTATAATTCAATAGACTAAGTCTGGGGTGATAAGGAGCACACCAGTGATGATTAAAAAGCAGATGGTTTTAGATAATACAAGAGGAATTCTGCAAAGGTTAAGGGCAAACTTCCAAAAACTGTTTCTTTGATCCAAGATTTTAATAGTTATTGAGATTGATTAATGTGAGGTGATAGGCTGAAGTAAGTATTTATAGTTCATGTACAGAGTTAAAAGCAGAGAGGTTCACTGTGATGGTCAGTGAGAAAGAGGAATAAATGAGGTGCCAGTCACAAATAATTACTTTCATTAATATTTTTGAACACATGAATGTATTAATGGATACATCATAGGTCCCCAATGTATATTAAGTGAGTGATTGATAATTTAGTGGTGAACACAGAGAACAATAAAATTGAGAGTGGGCGTAACTGAATCAGATTTTCTGTGAGAAGGAAACATAGAAAATAAAATACTGACTCACCAAATTGTTTAAACTATGAGTTTTTACATATATTTTATAGACTTTTATTTGACTTCTGAAGGAATTAATATGCATTAATATAAATAAATATATTGTTAAAAATATTAACATATGAATATATTGTTATTCCAGTCACAAATCACAAATACACACTAGGCCAGATTTGTCCAACTTAATATGCAACTTCTATGACAAACATAGGTTCTACCAAAACTGTGCCAAACACGGGGAAGAAGATGGACAATATATTAGCCATTTAGATGTTCCTAAATAGATGCTATTAAAGCCACATATAAGCATATGTTATAATATGCTGCATATTAAAGACAGATATAAACATATGTAATAAATGCTGCAACTTTTCCATTTCAAGATTTCCTGATAGGATATTATTTATCATCAATAGGTAGAAATCCCTAAAAAGTAAACAAATCTTTGATGAGAGAAATTGCAATTCATTTAATAAGTATTTATTGAGTAAAAATAAAAGTAGAGAATAATCTAAGTAATAATAAAATCTATCATTTATGGAGTTCTTAGTTTATTCTAGACCATGTTGTAATGTACAAAATATACAATCTGTATAAAAATAGCATGAACACACACCTGCATTTTTAAAACTTATAAAATAAGCCTCCACATACCATCCAACCAGCTTAAGAATGGTCTCTGCTGCATCAGGCATACCCAGTCCCAACCAAATCACACTACTTCACCAAGAGTATGTTGTACTAATTATCTTTTGCTTTTCACTGTAGTTGTTATGTACATATGTTTTCCTAAATGAATTTTTTCATTTTGCCTGCTTCTCAATTTAATGTAAATAAAACCATACTATGTATTTTCATTAGTCAATATTGTTATTAAAACTCATCCATGTATGGGCAAATTATTCATTTTCACAACTGAATAGAATTCCATTATTTAAAAAGTCACAATGTTCATATAGATATTTGAGCTACTGCTAGATTTTGCAATTATAAACAATGATGCTATAAGCATTATGGGTGAACACATTCTATTAATTTAGTTGTTATTAAGTGGCTTTAAAGTTATCAGTAATCATTCAGTGGCCCTAGGGAGAGGACATGCCCTGGTTTCTTTCCTACTTTCCCAAGGAAATTTCTTAGAAAATAAAACAATGTTTATAGTCTTCTCTTCAATCATGAGTCTATCCTGCATTTGGGAAACCAAATTATTTTGCCCAAGATCTCTGTATCTTACATCCTTTTAGAATGAAGAGCCTCCACTGAAAATGTTCATCATCATATCTTCCTACAATTTCAGGAGGATAAAAGGCTAATTTCTGACGTGACCCTTGAAAAAAACTAAATAAAAGTTAAATATTGAGTTTTAAGGGTAAAAATATACTTTTCAATCAGTATTGTCCATTGAGTTTTGGGAGGCAGGAGTTTAAGATGTTATAACATCATTAATGTATTTAAGATAATTAATATTTAGTGGATATCTGTTTGTATTAAAAACATTGGGTAAAATCATCCAGAGATAATATAGAACACACAGTTTCTACATGAAGTTTAAGTGTTGGAAAAAATGAGCATATATGAAAAAAAAAAAAAACTGAAATCTTTTTCCAAATAAAATTGGCTGATCTACCCTCAAGATAGCAAACTGAATGGTAGAGAAAATTCAGGACGGGTCTTTAGAAGCATTCACTAACTCAAATTTGAAACTGAAAAATAATTTTAAGTGGGAAATACAAACTTCAAGTCGCAAAGATAATACAAGTAATTGCTGCATATACTTAAAATGTACTTTTTTCCTATTCAATTTTTACCTAACTATTAAGTCAGCTAAGTTTGTAGCAGTCAAGAACAGAATTGAGGGAAGAGGTAGATAAATACCTAATCAGCTGTAATAGTCCACTATTTTTTTAAACAAAAATAGTCTTCTAGCTTGAATAGCAGAAAGCCTTTTATAATCCATCTTCCTTTCTCTAGCTACCATCCTATCAATCTCCTTCCTTATACTACCTTCTTGAAGGAATATTCAAGGTCCCAGTTTGCCTTCGTAATGTAATTCCATTCCTTATCTCACAGAAAATGAGCTCCTATCCTTAGTCTTCTGCTAAAAATGTTCTTTGACATTAGAAAACTTCACGTTACCAAATCCAGAATCATTTCCCAATTATTATCCCACTTGACTTTTTTTGAAGAATATGTCAGTGTTTTTTTTTTTTTTTTTTCCTTTCCTGGAAACTCTTTCCTTGGCTTCCATTCCCAAGTATACCAAGCTCCCTCCCTCCTCTACTGTTTTAATCTGCAAGCCACTCCCTCTTCCTAGAATGCTTTTTCTCACCCTACCTGCCTTTTCTTCTAAAATAAACTCTACTTGTCTTGCATAGCTCACCTTAACTGCCAGTTCCTCTGTACATTTCCCTCTCCTAAGACTTAGAACTGAATTTAGTCATTTGCTCCTCTGTTTCAGTAGCACTCTGTTTATACTTCTATCATAACTATTATTATACTGCATATTAAGTATTCATTCATATGCCTGTCTCTCTCTACTAAACTGCAAAACTCCTTGAGCGCTGAGAATGAATTTTATTCATTTTTTTTATCCATAGCACTAATGGTGGGAACTCTTAAATGTCTGTGAATGAGTAAGTAAAGAAGCATTGAAATGAGGCATTAAAAATAGTTAAACTATGGCAAATAGATCACTAAATAATCTGTTATTTGAAATGAGAATTAAATGAATAAAACTGATGTTCCCCTGAACTGAGAAAACATCAAAACCTATGAAAAATGTAAAAAAGAATGTGTGATGTTTCTTCAAACACTAAATCCCATCTAGTGTCATGTTTTACCACTCTTTGATGAAATTACAATAGATCTGAGGAAGGTTCGCTGAAGGCAAAGTTTGATCTGCCATGGTTGACCTAAAGAAAATCTAATTGTGTAGCAAATGTTAAATCTGAGTCACTGCCACAATTATTTCAACACTGCTGCCTCCTAGCTAGCCCACACGACTAAATTAAAAGATAAAAGACTAAAAATGCTGCTAATCTTGCTTGTATCTAGCAATTACTGGGGCCCAAATACTGTGGAACAAATATTGCTAACATCCAAAAATACATGTGCACTTTTTTAATACTCCCCTTCTTCCTTCCACCCCCAGTATCCCCTCCTGTTTGAGAGAACTGACAATACCAATATTATTGGGTCGCATAAGCCATTATGTTACATAAATATCAGTTTCAATTGAAGTGGTCCTGTAGTCTATTCTAATTTCTCCAGAAATGTTAAAGAACAACAGGGAGCATCTTCGGCATCTTCATCATTTACAGGGATGTTTTTACCAAGGACTGTCTGTATGTGCTACAAGGTAAAACTATGCACTCGCTGTTTCCTTTAAGTATCACCTTGGGAAAATACACACTGGGCCAGATTGGTCCAATGTTTAAATTGCTCTCTGGGAAGACACTGGCCCTCCTGGAAGCTGCAATAACTGAGTGAGACCACTGGAGTACCATTTGGTAAACTGCAGCTTCAGTGCACTCAATCGCACCCTGGCGTCCAGAAAAAGTTAATGCAGCATTTAGTGGTACAAGACTACACCTTGGGAATTATATCTAGGCTGAGAGTGTCTGCCTTACATCATTAAACATTTGCTCTGACCTTTGCCTTCCTGTAATGACTGTTGATGAGAAATGCTCCAACCTAATTTCTAGAACTAATAGATAAAATTAATGATTTGTATATTTTATCAGAAGCAATAGTGAATATTATTGAAAACTTTCTTTCTGGCAAGCAATACACTTCAAAATTCTCTTCCCTAAAATTACTCTTTATTGAGAATAGGAATATTAATTATAAAAACCTAGAACCGTATATAATGCCTAACCCAAATCTAAAAGCTGCTCTATTTTTATCAAATAAATTAGGCAACAAAGACCTTAAATCAACACACAAATATTCGGTACTTAATCGTGTCCTAAATCTCATGGGAATATAATGGTAAATAAAGAAGTTCTTATCTTAAAGGTAATTTTTCTCTAGTGAGGGAATAAAAAGGTGAAAAACATTCTTCTATAAAAGAAATATATCCTGCATACTACAACAATTTGAAAATCTCTACTAGTCAACAACTTTATTTTTATCATAAAACTTAGTGATTAAAATATAAAGAAATCAATTATAATATAGTACTGTACATATTAACAGCATTAAATTTAGTGGTTATTTTCATAATAAGAAACAACATTATGATCATGCATAACTGGACCACTAAAGATAAAACTAAATCATTTAGTTCTTCAATTCACTTCTCGCACATTTAAAAATAATCTTGCTCAACTGAAATGAAATGCATTTCTCGGGGAATTTTTCTCATATCATTACTTACCCAGCTTCTTATCTACATAGGTTATTTAAGGTTTTAGATGATATTTTATTTTAAACCCTTGAGATCAAAATGTCAACCTCAGGCTTACTTTGCAGCATACAATATTCTAGGCTATCAAGACTGATTATAAAAATTTATGCTCATGCCTTATGTTTCATATTTTCCTTCTGTTCCTTTTTTTGTACTTTTTCCTCCTTCAGATACTCAAGTATTATGGTTTGGATCTGAAACACCTCAAAATGTTCATGTGTTGAATGCCTGCTTCCCAATGCAGTAATGTTCAGAGGTGGGACTTTTAGGAAATGATTGGATCACAGGGTTTTAATGTCATCAATGTGATCAGTGGATTGATCCACTGATCACAGTTGAATGAACTATTGGTAGGTGTTGGAAACTGTAGGATGTGGGACAGTTGAAGGGAGCGCCTGTGGTGAGTATATCTTGTCCCCAGACCCTTTTTCACTCTCTCCTACTCTGCCACAAGGTGACTAACTAGCTTTGCTCTGCCATGCCCCCTCCATTCTATGATGTTCTGCCTTCCCACAGTTCAAAAATCAATGGCACCAAGTGACCATGGACTAAAATCTCTGAAATTGTGAGCCAAAATAAACCTTTCATTCCTTAAGATTCTTTTCTTAGGTATTTTGTCACAGGAATAGAAAGCTGACTAACATCATAATCCCCTGTATGAAAGAGCTAATTAAACAAAAATTAGGATAAAAAGTCTGTAATGTAAAAAGAAATGACAATAAGCATCAAAAAGTAGATTTAAAGCATTTAAAGTAGAGGCATGCCCCTGATACCATGCTTTCAGCTTAATAGCAGAGAAGGCCCTCACCAGAAATCATAAAATGTAGTTGTGTATGATAAATGCTATGAAAAATTATACAACTTTACATTTAGAAGAGTAGGAGGCATGGAGAATCTTCTTTTAAAATACCCAAAGTTTTAGTGGGGTACCAGCCTGAGAAAGAAGGGAAAAGAAGGATTAAAAAAAAAAACCAAAAACTGAGAGCAGGGTCTCCTCCATATATCCTGCCAATCAATGGGATGAGAGCTATTATAACCAAGTTATCCACATTAAGGAGATAATATTTTAGTTTGAGTTTTGACTGTACCCACTCAATATCCAAATATAGATGTCCATGTAGGACCCTCTTTTTGAGACTTAGAAAAATAGGTATCTTTGAAGATTCAAATTTTGCAACAGTTATATAATAAGAATTTTATTACTCCATTAACCATAATTTTAAAATCAAACTCTTTCTTTCAGAAATATGACAGAATGAACTATTGCACCTTTGCATCTAGTCCCTTATATTTATAAATTGTGTTACAGCTTATAATGTTGATGTTGTTACAGAGGCATTTAATTCACACTGCAGACAGGTAAGTTAGCTGTTATCACTCCCGTTTCACAGATGAAATAACTAAAGCTCATGGAAGTAAAGTTTCATGTCAACAAAGATCAAAAGTGGAACACAAGTTTTTATGCATTCTAATTCAAATTCTATACCTTTTTCTATTGTACCATACAGTTTACTTAACAAGTATTTCCTTAGTTTCAAATTAAGTTTCAATTATGGTTGAAAGGATGGTTGAGTTAGTAACGCTAAGTGCAAAACAAGAGTTTTGAAAATATTTTGAAAGATGAAAATATAAGTGACAATAACAAATTATTTTACTTTCTTCCAGTAGTCTTAATAAAAATATATTCAAATATTACAAATTCAAGCAAATGCTATACACAAATTTCAAGTCAATCTGGTTCATGAAAATCTTTTGGGCTTTCTTGGAAGGCAGTTTTGTAAAATTCTTGAATGGAAATCTGGACCCAGGCCTTGTTTCTCCAGCACTCCATGGGAGATGACTCAGTGGTAACATACTTGCTTACAGTTACTACAAACTCCCAGATGGCAAATCCATGGCTACAGTTGAAACAAGCAAAACTAAGAACTCTGGCTCTTGTTTAGTCTTAACAAAGGCTTCTTCTACCTCAGTATTTGAAATATTTTTATAAGGAATCTCTTGTAGACTTATACAATGCTTCCAAGGTTAAAATGGCAATTGCTCTTCTGTTCAATGCATCATGGGGTAGCACTTATCTCCATCTGCTTATAGAAGCTGAAATTCTTATAATTATAATAAGAATAATGAAATCCCTTATATCTGAAAGATGCATTGCTATTCACAAAGTGTTTTCAGATACATTATCTGATCTTTACAACAACTCTTCTCCCCATAATGCTGGTATCCCCAAGGGTCCTGTTCATAGCTTTTTTCTTCAATCTTCACAGGCTCCCTGGGCAATATTATCTACACCTGTGATTTTAACCACCATTTATATGGTGATGATCTCTAGATCTCTATTTTCAGTTTAGTGCTCAACTGGGAGATGCAGACCAGCATATGTAGCTATCTACTGAACAGCTCCCAGGTTCTACCAATAGAGACTTCTACTCAACATGTGCAAATATATTCTTTTGCTGATCTGCTCTCTGCTGCAATTCTCCAGAATAACTGTTAACACCATAATCTATTCAGGTGTCCAAACTAAAAATATGTGAGTCTTAGGTTCTCTCTCTCCCTTGCTCCTTTACACAGTTAAGTCTCCCCCTTAAATATTTCTTTAGTAGGGTTCCTCTTTCTTTTTCTGCACTATTTTCATAGCTCAAGTCTTTGCCTTCTCTTTTCTGAAGAATTTACAAAAGTTTCTTAACTCATTCACCATTTCCTGTTTGCTTCCATTCACATCCAGTCCATAATGTGGATTCCACATCCAACTTTCCTGCCATCCATAGGATGCTCCTAAAACCACAAATCTGGTGAGGACATTCCCCTATTTAAAAATTTCAGAAAAACAAATTGGTACTGGTATAACTCTTGGAAATGGGATGAAGCCCAAACGTCTTGATAGAGAATACAAAGATTTTTACAATGTTATTCCCAACCATAGTTCACTAACCTTATAGTCCTCATGCCACAGTAAGCAAAAGATATATTTGCTACTTTCAAAAACAAGATCACTATCTCTTACCACTTTTATGGCTTATGTTCTAACTTAAAGAAATCCCCTCCCTCCTTCTCATTGTTGAGATCTAGTTCAAGGGTTGGGGTGTTCCTCAGTGGTAGAGCACTTGAATAACATGTACAAAGCCCTGGAGTACCACAATCTGCATTACCACAGGCATAGGCACATTCAACATTCCCCACGCCCTCACTCCTGTTAGCCCCCTGTATTCCCTTAGAGCATGTATATATTATCAGGATGCCATATGTACATACATGTTCAGAGGCCCTGTAAAAGTGTGAGCTTCACGGGCACAAGAATTTTTCCCATATTTATACCTCTGATAGTTGGCATTGGGCATGAATTTAGCTGAATCAAAGTAATACATATGCCTGAGAGACATACAGAAACATCTTTACAGACACTTAAAGTCACATGATTATACAGGTAAAATTAGAGGCAGGTTACTGAATTTCATCTCACTCAACAACAAAGTTAGAATAATTTTATAGTTCTTTGTCTACTTCATATGGTTTTTAATAAGATTCAAATTTTAGAGTGTGTTAAAAGTAAAAAGAGCTATAATATGTAGAAATTTTAAAGTCTGGTACATCTAAATACATAGCTAATAAAGATGTAAGCCAAGTCACTCCTCCCTTCAAAAAAAATTATTGCTACAGGTGATAGGTAAAAATCATTCATACCCTTTGTGTATAAAGATTTTGGACAGATAAATAAGGAAAAATTGCTTTATTTTCAATAACATGATATGAAAGCCAACTAACAAAGAAATACAATGACTTTAAGTTTTTGTAATGTTTAACATTGTTGAGGAATATAAGAAATAAACCAACACTAAGGTAAAATTTTTAACACAATTGACAGATATTATTAAAACAATGTAAAAATACTCAGTTTTAATAATGATTCTTTAAGATTGGTGCTATTGCATACCTTTTCTTTTTTTTTTCCCCCCCGTACTGGGGATTGAACCCAGGGCCTTGTGCTTACAAGGCAAGCACTCTACCAACTGAGCTATCTCCCCAGCCCACTATTGCATACCTTTAAGGAGCATATACAACCTATAAGAAGTTTCTGATAGGACAACCAGACAACATATACAAAGAGCTTTAGAATGACACACCTTTTTCTCTTATACATAATAGGGCAACAAATTCTATCTGTATTTTACCTACCATTTAATGAAGCACTTCTTTAAGATTACCTTTTTTGTTTCATTTTAGTTGCAATTATATGCTTTTGTTTATCTAATTACATTGTCAGATGCACTGTGAACAACAACAAAAAAAATCCCCAAAACTTCATAATGTGTTGTTTTTCCACTTTGAAACATTAAAAAACTTTCCATAACTTATCAAGTAATAACCTCTCACCTTGACATTCATGATATGGCCCCAATTTACTTTTTTCAATCCTGTTTCTAGCACGGCTAGTCTATACTGTTTCCCAAATGTCCCTTACACTTTCCTGCTGTCACACATTGCTGCACACTATTTCTCTTGCTGAAAAATTCATTTTCTCTTGCCCATAACTGAAGATTCAAACTTTGTCCTTTAAGTCCAACTATCAAAATTATTTCCTCCACTTAGTTTATCCTCCTCTGTGAAATGAGGACAGTAAACCAATATTAAATGGTCATTGTGAAGTTTAAATAAGCAATATCTAATACCAAAAGAGCAAACACCATTTATTTAAATAAAAATACGAAGCAAAAAATTATTTTACATCCATAAAATAAACAGCACTTATGGAACTTACAAAGTTTCTCCCCATCCCCCTGCCGAAGCCCCATCTACTGTGAATATACTACATTTCCTAGCATTTTGATGGTGAGAATAAGGAAACAAAGGAGAGATTTACTTTATTGAGTACCTGATGTTTACTAGATTCTATAATATATAGTTCTCTAAGACCAGTTGGTTTGACCTGAATTTTTATTTGCTTAGGAAACAGATCTGGAAATTTTTCAAATTGCTTCAAGTATCTGTGTCCAGGTTCCTCCTTTATGCTACTTCGATCTTCCCCTCAATGTTAAATATTGTTCAAGACTCCAAGAATTTTGTCCAAATGAATGATCTAATACTTCTTCTGTCAGTGAAAGACAGTCCTGTTAATATGTGCTATTTAATACAATATCCTCCTGAGATTCTCTAATTTGAAATACAAAAAAAGATTGGTTGTCATTTTTCCTTTTTCCTGTTTTAATACCTTTATAATTGTAAGACAAAAACAGAGACATAGATAACCATAGAAAATGTACAATCTGATTAATTATTTAAGGTAAAATTCCTGTAACCAACACTCAGGTCAAGAAATGAACTTAGCCAGCCACCACAGGTTTCTATGTACCTCAGGTCAATTTGACACCCTTCTTGCCCTCAAAATTAGTCTATCTTGACTTTTATAATAATTCCTTGTATTTCTTTATATATTATTTCTGAACACTAGAGCTTAATTTTCTATGTTTTTTCTACTTCACTGGTTTCTACTCCATAGCTGTCTTTTCCTTATGATTGATGTACTGAAACACATCCTCCATTTGACCGTAGACTTTCTCACTATCTAATTTTTGCTGATTGAATACAAGTGGAACAATTTAACATGTCCCTGAAATTGAGCTTTAAGGTTACTTTCAGAACCAAGGATTCTTGGAATTATAAGCATATAGATTCAATGATAAAAATCTAGTCCATTTAAAGATTAAAAATACCTTGTACAAATCTCATTTACAATTTAAAGCTTAGTTTAGATTAAGATTCCTAATTTAACAAATTCAGCACAATTAATTGTAATAATGGAGTCACAAATACTAAATGTATTAGTACTTATTAGTCAAATAACATTTAAAGTATTTGTCACGGGTATATCTTATGTGATTTTTGTTTTCTTATGAGCAGACATAAATTTCTTTTCATTTTTTTCATGAACTAATATTTTTAAAAGTGAGATTTTTATGCAAACTTAAGAAATTAACTTTTAACCTTCACCAAAATATAGCAGGTAAAGTAGGGGGACATACTTATAATAGGATAAAAGGTCAATATTTGGTAATTTGACACAGGCTGCCCATTACCCATGGTGCAGCTAATACATGCATGCGGATCCAAGGGGTGGCAATAATTAGTGTGCTTCAGGTCAGAGAAGGAGAGATGATGGATATATTATTAAATATATATATATTATTTGGGACAGGAGACATAATTTGGAGAAAATAAACTGACAGTTTATAAATGCTTGCCTCCTTCTGCATTTATCATGCCCATAACTCCTAAGAATACACTGTAGGCAAAACTGATATGATTCCTACCATTATGTAATTTTTAGTCTACTGGGGAAAGATAATAATCAAAGAAATTCATATATTTTAGCAAAGTGTGGCAAATGCCTAAAGAATAGGTTCAGATAATATGAGAGTTTATATAGGGGACCAGATCTATAACAGAGAGAATGAGAAGGCTTCCATGAAAGATGGAGGTTTGAGATTATATCTGAAGGATGAGTAGGTCTTGTCCAGATGGAGGGCTGGTGGAAGCATGCTTGGCAAGGAATACAGCAAAAGCTGTATAGGGAGAAAACCTGAACTTATGGGGAACTGTAGTGAAGAGAGGAGACTATAGTCCACACAGGGAATAGAGAGTAAGCAATAGACAGTGAAGTAGAAGTCAGACAGATCACACAAGCTAAGGAATGCCACTTAACATTTTAAGCAAGTGTGTGACATGATCAAATTCAAACCTGCAAAATCTTTCTCTGGCAGCAGTATGGAAAACAGGCTGGAATGGGTCAAGGATAGATGCAGAAAGTCTCAGTTAGGAATACATTATAGTAGTGCCAGCAAGAAATAAAAGAATCTGGCATTAGAATCCAGTGGAAGAGGCTGGGGGCAAAATGTAGACACTTAGAAAAGGGCTAGAAAGAGCAGGAGGCATTTTCTATGGTGCAAAACAATGTCATAGAAGAAGCATACTGCTTCCAGAACATCCAAAGTTATAAAAATTAACAGATGAAGGCACTGAGGTTAGACTGAGTGACAGTCTTCCCTCCTAGACCTGCAGGGTCTTGAGCCTTGACTGAGAGACTCTAGAGTTTCCCATTCTTAACCACTGTGCCATACTATAGCAAGCCACCACCTCTTTTACATTGTGAAGCAGTGGTGTGTTATGACAAATGAGCACAAGTTTTCTTACTTCATAAAAACTTTGGTTTGATGGCTAGATTATACTTTTTATAAGTAATGACTTGACAAGGTCACTCAATATCTCCTAGTTTTAGTTACCTCTACTTTGAAAATTTTTAAATTAAAAATCTACCTGAAGACACCTGCCTCTGTGGCTAAAACATAGTTGATGTCCAATAAATGAAGTTGAATGAATTAAAAGATGAGGTCTATTGCAAATGTTTAAAAATTTTACTTCAGTGTTTCTGAATATGATGGCCCTGTGTCAGCACAGGGTTTTATTTTCATGGCTTGGAAAATAAAAGTGTAGGCATGAAAATAAAATGGGAAGGTCTAGAGCCAGGATTTTTTTAAGTTTTCAAATTGTCTTCCATCCCAATACATCTGCAAGGAGAAAGGAACAAAATTCAAGACATGGAAAACTAAAACCTTATTCCATCCTTCTTTAAACTGTTGTAGATTTTTAGTGGCAAAATGAGAGTATAAGTAGACAAAGGATTTATAATCAATTTTCTGGGGAAATGGAGCCATTTCTAAATCCTTCCTTGAGAAAGCCAAAAGAGCAAAAGGAATGCATTGTGACTATAGTTACATATTTGCACTTCCTAGCACCAACTTCAGAAATGCATTTCTAAAACCCAAAGGGAATGCATAGCTCAATTTATTTTCATGGGAGACTAACTGCTGACTGAAGATGTGGCATTTAAGGCATAAACCATGAAAATTAGATTGTATGAATCATGGCTCCTTCAGGCCTACTCAATCTGCCCCTGACTGATAGGTCCAACTTCACTTATATAGGGGGGTCTCTTTGATGAGGCAATTCAATATATGACTAACTGGATGACTTAGATAAGTGTTAAGGAATGGTATTTCCAGTATTTCTAATACATGATAGAATTTTCAAATATATGTAATCTCTTTCTCTCTCTCTCTCTTTGTATATATACATGTATATATACATACAGATGCATATATTTATGTATATATAGAAATGCATATATACATATATACTTGCATATGTGTATGTACATATACATACATATACACATTATAGAGAGAAATCACATATATTTAAAAATTATATATAATTATAAAATGTAGAGAGATATCACATATATAGTATATAGAGAGATGCATATAAAGATATATATATTTATGTATATACAGAGAATATATGTAGTGGTATGCAGAGAGACTATATATAGAAAGTTTTTAAAACAATTTTTATGAAATTCAATGACAATAATGGAATATCAAGAATTAGGACATAAAGAATTTGTAGAAGTATTTTAAAAAGTTCAATTCAACAAATTTTTACCTTGGGTTTACTTTACGCCCACAAATCAAGTACTTTGACTTAAAAGAGCTTATAAAACAGTCAATACAAAACAATATGTTTGAAGCTAAAATAGAGAAAAAAGTACAAAATAGCTAATTTTGTTTGGGGTAGGAAGACTTTACGGAGATGACACTAGTATACATTTTCAAGGTCAGATAGGAGTAATCCACTGGGATTACATCAGTACAGAGCAGATGAAAAAGCTTTCAATTCCAAGAAAACATGTAAATGACCAGGTTGGCATTTTTCCCAAACAGTATAAATATCCATTGTGAAGAGTGGGCCATGCATTTGAGAGGCAGTATTTCTTAATGGAAAAAGTACTGGACATTAGCTATCTGGGCAAGTCATTTAACCTCTCTGGACCTCAGTTGAGAGTTGAAACTTGGAATCTCTAAATTCCCCTTTAAAACTAACATTCAGGAATTGTGTTAAGATCTCAGAACTGCAGGACTAGAAGGAGTTTTATTCATTCTATCTGTTCTCCTCAAAGCCTACAGAAGAAAGAGAGATAACCACATGAATTGTACAAATCACTTCAGCCTATCAAGGTCAAGGGCCTTTCAATCTGGGAAGAATGAACTACCTTTTGTTCTCAAGATCAGCACTGTTAAAACGAAATACAATAAGAACCACAAATGCAAGTCATATATGTAATTTTAAATATTCTAGTAAGCACATTGAATAATGTAAGAAGCAGGCAGAATTATTAATATTTGTGTGTGGCAGGGGTACTGGGTTTAAACCTGGGGACTGGTGCACCCTACCACTGAGCCCATAGAATTAATTTTAATATATTTTATTTAACTCAATATATTCAAAATATTATCAACACATACTTTCCTTGTTTCATACTAAATCTTCAAAATTTTAATATGTATTTTATATTTAAAATTCATCTCAATTCAGACTAACCACAGTTCAAGTCCTCCATAGCCATACATGACCACTGACTACTATGGCAAACTCTAGGAAATATCTTCAGAAACTGCTGAGCATCCCTAAGGACATTCACTTTCTACATGAACATATAGGATTGAAATTCATTGTTATAACTGAATACATAGATTGTTAAGGCTTTTATTCCCTAAAGAGTTCCTGATTTGCAAAATCACGTTTAGGTAAAAATATCAGCAGAAAGGCAGAGAGGAAAATAGCTTTCACATTATGGACATCACTGAGGGAGGAACGAATTATCATTGACTCACTTTCCCTAATGTATAAGACAATTACGAAGGCTTTAAAATGTAAGTGGATGTAAGTCTTAAGACAAAATCTATGTCTATGTAATAGACATGAGTGTACTATTTTACAATCAAGGAAACTAAGGCTAAGACAGGCTAAATAACTCAAGATCACACAAACTGAGGTAAGAGGAAGGGAGAAAAAAATCAAACCTACAGTTATGCGATTCAAGTGGAAGAAATTTCTAGATATAACTTTGCTTGATCACATGAAATTCCTGAGCCAACATAGTCCGAATAATCCAGAAACCCCAAATTTTTCTTCCAATCTTTGTAACCCTGCACCTAGGCATGTCTTCACAAGCCTGGATTAAATCTTTCCTAAATAGTACTCAATATATCTCTCCATCCCTTCTCTTAGCTAAGCAACAAAACTATTATGGCTTTATATTATTACTGAGTCAAAACCAATTCCAGTGTAGCCTGGTGGTGCATACCTATAATCCTAGTGACTCAGGAGGCTGAGGCAGGAAAATAAATTTGAGGCCAGTCTCAGCAACTTAGCAAGTTCCTAAGCAACTTAGTGAAACCCTCTCCAAATAAATAGGTAAATAAATAAATAAACAGATAAATAAATAAATAATTGACTGGGGATTTACCTCAGTGGTAAAGCACCTCTGGATTCAATTCCCATTATTTCCCCCACCCCCAGAAAAAAATTAATTCTAATACTTTTCTATTGTCTTTTAGCAGAACTGTTGTCTTCCTACTTTTTATATTGATCAAGGCTCTTCCATGAACTTCAGAACAAAGTGTTTCTGGAAGGCAGTGTGGAGGATTTGGAAAATCTGGCTCTACCATCTTCTTGCTCTTTGACTTTGGATTTGTTAATTTACCTAAGTTTCAGTTTTAAGAGTCTGTTAAGTGGAGGTAGTAATAATGCTCACCTGGCAGGGTTATTACAGGATTAAAATAAGTATAAGTCAAGAAATGTGTAGAACATAATAATCAATCACTGAATACATTTCAAGTTTTTTTTTTTTTTTTTTCCTACAATGTATTCTGGTCATCTATGGTCACGTTATGTACGACTACTTTTTTGACTCATTTCCAATAGTTGGCCTCTTCCCCAGGAGTAGTATCTGTCTGTTTGAATAGGCTCAGTAAAAATTATACATGGAAATAGGACCTCAGGGCTTTTTTCCCCTCAGCCTACTCAATGGAACTGCAGTGAACAAGATAGACATTTTATATGCATTTTTCCTCTGGAGGATATATTATCCCTTAACTTAAGACCATGTCAAAATATTCTGCCCAGGATGCTCCTTAGGGACTTTTGGCACTAGCCATCCCTCCTACCCAGCCACAGCCCTGTATCCTGCCTCTAGCCATTTCTGTTTTACAGGCTGGGCAGACTGTGCACACCAGGGAACTTGGCTTTGTTTAGCCCTAAAGGAGGGAATAATGAGGGAAAAGGTGAGAATCATCTAGTGCTGCAAAAATCAATGTTATTGACTGCTGGACTAAAGGAAAAGGAAAACAACCTTGCTGATTGTGGCAGCCAAAAAGTAAGAGAAGGGATTGGAGGTAAGCAGTTGCTCTCCATGATGAGAATGGGCAGACAACCCTGAGTGATTCTCATACATCAACAGTCCTGTCTAACCAACTCCCACCCTGCCCTCAGCCTCTCCTACTCCAATCAGTTTGCAAAACTTTCTTCTAATTTGTTTATCTGATCTGATTCTCTATTTTAAACCTGAGGGGAAAGATGAGTACTTTTCACTATACTAGTGAAACCTCAATTTTTCTTTAATGTATTTTGAATTTTGTTTATCCACTATTTATATTAAATGAACTAGTCAATTGCTTTCTAAATATTTTATTATG
Source organism: Sciurus vulgaris (assembly GCF_902686455.1). Lineage (NCBI taxonomy): Eukaryota > Metazoa > Chordata > Mammalia > Rodentia > Sciuridae > Sciurus > Sciurus vulgaris. The sequence goes on from NC_136472.1 coordinate 82,137,104, forward strand.
GAATTTTCCTTAGACAAAATGGCATTTTTTCCAAGTTAAATTAAATTCAGTAATTCATTACTCCCTACATACAGACACAGATAAAATTCTTAGTAATGACTATCCTGGAATGGAAGACGATGTTCATCATGTAAGGAAGACTCCATTATTCTTTAAAAAAAAAATGAACTGAAGAGATATGGAATTCACATGCTAGAGAAGATAACAAACACTAATAAACATCTCCAATGCAAGGAATGCTCAACGTTTACACTAGAAATATAAAGTGATAAAGAGGTAGAAAACAGAAAAGGTCTATCTGGGAGAAGAAATTAAGTCTCAGGGTCTCTATGAACCCCAGAGTTATTGTATACAGGAAAGAAAAGGTGAATATTTTTTCTGTACTGAAGTAACAGACTGAGCAAAAGCAATTAGAAGGAAATCTAATAACTAGTATTTTTCAGTTACAAAGTAATTTCATACATATTATCTTGTTTATACTTTACAACAACCTAATGAAAGCAAGGTAAATATTTTGGTGTTGTGTTACAATATCTTTCACGGGCAGAAAACACTAAGTACATCTCTTTTGGTTTGTAAAATTAATATTTAAATTTAAATAATAAATTCAAAAACCTAGATTTTACTTAACTTTTTAAGCTCAGTTTCTAATTGCACTATTCTACTCATAAATCTAGCAAGATTTTTACAATTGCCATTAAGAGAGTTTTTATGACTTAATTAAATTCCCTTTTAACATTTTAACCTATATTTATAAGTTTAATATGTTAAATTTCCTTATTTAAGTATTTTATCTGAATAACAAATCTTTCCAATTATTCATATAATTTCTTTATATCAAATAAGTGAAAGTTAAAATATGAGTTTTAAGTTTTTTTTATATGTCTTAACATAATTTGCAAGTGACAAGATATTTTATATTTTTCATTTTAAAACTGGGAAAATGAATCAAATCCTTGACATTCTTTAACTTATCTGTTAAATATTCTAATCTGGCAAATTCTTTTAAAAAATCACATATCATATATTACACGTGTGCAAGTATTACCCAATACAGAAATATTAGTAAAAGGGTTTAATTTTCTTAACATTCTATCATTATTCTAAATTTTTTCATGCTTACGGACATATACCCACCAAAGAAACAAACAGGCAAATTTTACAGTTGGTTTCCCAAGAGATTTCGGGGTTTCATATTTAGCTGACTGAAGCTATGTCAGTTGAAGACTTGGCTGAGAGACGTGGAACTGCAGATTTTGGGATGGTTTCTCTCATTTTCTCAACTCTAAAACTAAATTTTGTTTTGCAGTTGGTTTCTCAAAATTTTACAAGGGATTTGATTCCTAGCTCACAGCAGTTTTGGGATCAAGATGAGCCATAAGGGAATTTTCAGTTACACCACCAAGTCCACGGTGACCATCAAGCCCATGGTGACCATCAAGCTTAAACTAAACTTCATGGCTTTGGTTAGCATTTCATTGGCTTTCTTAAAATATGTGAACCTCTTTCAAATGGATCCTGCATATCTCTGAGGCTTTGTCTACAGCCATGCTCATGATGTGCCAGACATTTATCACCATCATCTCAATTACACCATTCAGAAACTAAGCATCAGAAAAATTGATTTACTTATCTAGAAGTATTGCAGACTACTCTGTAAATGCAGACAAAGGCCTTCAGACTCAGGTTTACTGTCAACCTGCCTCTCTCTTCACAACAATTCTAAGGCTTTAGCAGTAGAGGAAAAGCATGACTGGAATGGACTCTGACTGTGTGTGCCACATGGAAATGGCAGGAGATCACCAGGGGGGGAAAGGTGGTTGAGGCCGTTCTTGAGAATGGAGAATTTTGATGGCAGTGGGAACACAGAAAGCTCTTGGACAGAGAAATGGATGGCAGTTCTTATCTGGGTTTGAGAAAAGTATGGTGCCACGATGGGGTTGATAAATTTGGAGAGGAAACAGAGGGAGACTAGGGAAGCCAGTCAAAACGTTCCCATTGCAATACAGGGAGACATGCGGCTGTATACTAGGAAAGGAGAGGTAGAAAGAGGCAAGGTAGAAGAAGTCATTCAGAGGTAGACTCTGCAGGATTTGTGGATTGATTTGATTTCCACAGGAACTGGAGAGAAAAAATGATTTCAACATTTCTATTCTAAATGCCTAGAGAATAGTGATAATAAGGATGTTGTCTGCTGGTTTCTGTTGAAAAGAACCTTTAAAACCCCAGCTCAAAGCATATTATTTGGCTGGAATTGGTGTAGAGAGAGTGTTAAGGGACAGCTAGAGAAACATTTGCATTAAGCATACATTTTCCCCGTTTAAAGTACAATGGCAATGATCCTTTTGTAACTCAGACTCACCATATATTTTTTCCAAACTGCATCTCATTTCAAAGCTATTCCAAGGTTACACTTGAAAGCTTTCTATCTTCTGCTGAAAAGTAATGGTCTGAGAAAAACAATGCTTTCGGTTCCTACCTACCTGTTTATTTACTTTTCAAATAGGAAAAGAATAAGCTTTCCTATTATGCAACCATTATTTAAAATGCTTATAAATAATTTTGAATAGCATGAAAATGTTCTTCAGACAAAAACACAAGTTACAAATATATTTTGATCTCAAACACACACATACATATGTGGGGAAAAATTAAAAGAAACTTGCTAAAAGAAGCAAGGTTATGAGGAAGTATCTTTTTGTTCTTTTCTGTAATTTCTATAATGAAAATATATCTTTTATAGTCTAAAAATAGGAAATATATACTGACCCATTTAAAACTGACTTCTTAGTTCACTTTACCTAATGAGTCCAGAGGAGTGCAGCTTATAAATTAATCAACTAAAAATTCAGCACAAATGCAAAGGGTTCTTTTTTAGTTACTACCAAATTTAGAGAATTTGCTCCCTCCCTTCCAGGTTCACTACATACCCCATTGACTCAGTTTCCTCTTTCAATCTTGGTATAATATTAAAAAATAAATAAACCTAAGTAGACACTTTTAAAGCAAATAAATAAATCTATGTACGACTTTAAAAATATCTAAGTCTACGTACGCACACGCACACACACAAATAGCAAATAAATAAAAGCAGACCACAGAATTTTCTCCTACTGCTCACCTTATCTTCTTTCATTTTAAAGAAAGACATTCCTGCCCAGTGCAATGGCCCACACCTTTAATCCCAACAGCTTGGGAGGCTGAGGCAGGAGGATGGAGAGTTCAAAGCTAGCCTCAGCAAAAGCGAGGTGCTAAGAAACACAGAGAGAGTCTGTCTCTAAATAAAATACAAAAAAGGGCTGAGAACGTGGCTCAGTGGTTGAGTGTCCCTGAGTTCAATCTCTGGTATCCATGCCCCCGACCCCCCCCCCCCAAAGAAAAAAAAAAAAAACAGACATTCCTGGGCTAGGGAGGTCAGTGGCAGAGAAATTATCTGATATGTGTGAGGAATTAGATGGGATCACAGCACCATGAGTGGCAGGGCTGGGGGAGACATTCTCTCAGATTCTTTTAAATTTTGCCTATTTCCAAAGCTTCGAAGTCTAAACAGAAAGAAAATATTTAATTTAACCTTGAGAAATATTTAGTGCTAGACCCTCCCAAGGTCAAATGTCATTTCGTTTTACAGTTTAATTTTCCCTTTTCAATGCTGAAAAGGTAAGCTTTCTAAACAGAAGTTCAGTACTCATTTATCCTGGGGAGTTTTATTATGTTATTTATTGTACTAATAATAAGTGTAGACTTTAGTAAATTAGCCTTTCAAAGAGTGCTCATACCTCAGTTGGTTATGAATTCTTAAGTGTAAGCAGCCCTCCCCAACCCCTAGAGAATATTCAGGGGAGGATGTAGGTTATCAGACCCATGAGGATTCTTCCAGGCTCTGGCTAATGGAAGAAATTATGACACACCCAAGTCAAGGGAAACTTGAATGTGCTAGTAAATTAGAAGAGAGCCCAAGAAGTCATTAGAACTAAAGAGATACAATGTAGCCCAGTTGGAGAAGGGAGTCAAAGGCCAGAGACCGGATTAAGACTGAAAGAGGAGTCCTTCCTGTATTGGCCTGTCTGATTGGAACCTCTGCCCAGTATTTGTCCCAGTACCACCAGTTACTTACTGTAAACCTCTAGACAATGTACTAAGTCTCTGTGGCTCAGTCCCTGCACATGTAAAAATGGGTTTAATAACAAAATCTTTCATTAGAGTTATTGTGAAGATGAAATGAGTGATGTATACAGTGCCTGATGACATTCTAAGTACACAACAAATATTAGCTATTGCTATTAAGTTTACTGAGGCATGCAGGTGGGTAGGCTAGACCACAAGGAACAAGCCAGTGAAGTAAGCACTGAATTTCCAAATGAATATGCTAGTCAGCAAACAGACCAGGCTCTGTGGTCAACTTCCTGTATTCAGTTCAGGACTTTCACGTATTTCCTGCTAAGTGTTGGCTGATTGCTGTAATTTATCATCTTTTCATTAGCATATTCTTAATTGAGGTTGTATGCTTCTTAAGACAGGGAGCATGTTACAGTGTTTTCACGTTGTGAGTTATGACCCATTCTGATCTCCTCAAATTCATGAAGCCAGGTAAATGAGGAAATCTGCTATAAAGGGGCAATATGAATCATAATTTCTCAATAATTTTTTCTGATTATAATACTTTTAGTTAATCTTAACTGACATTATAAACAAAGAAATTTTTAAATGTTAAAGAAAAATAATAGACAATATCAGAATGCATAACTTTTGGTAAGGGTAAGTGTTGCTTTATGAAAATTTTATTAAATTACAATTTTAAATTCCTTACCATGTGTTGCCATCCAAAAATCTGGAAAAACTTCGAATCTATATGTTTCTTAGTCAACTATCGGCAAATTGCGATCTCTCAACAAATTTGTTGACTTATCTTAAATTGAAACGTAGACCATAAGGCAGTATTTCCCAAACTTGTCTTATGAGTTACCTACTGTCATTTCTAGATTCCCAGGCTGTTTCCCTCCAGCTTCTTATGTTGTAGAAATACTGTCACAAGAAAAGCATCAATTTTCTATTGGAGAGGAAATTTACTGAATGCAGAATCTCTCCTCCTGGTCATGTATTTATTCTTATTTGATATCACACCCAGTCCAAAGAGGCACTTTTTAAGTAAGTCCAGCAGTTTGTGGCTAACAATTCACCCATTATCACTCACTTAGCAAACATTTATTCACCATTTAACATGTGCAAGGCAATGGAGATACAAATATATAAAAGACATTGTTCCTGCCCACAAGTGGCTTATAGTAGATTCATGTAAGGACTAGGAGAGTGTTTCCAGAGGATCGGCTCTGATGCCAAAAAGAAAATAAAGCTCCATATCTACATGTGCAGCTGAAGTATTTTTCTCTAATACTAATCAAGAGCTGCCACATCTGAGGAGAAATTCGTATCAGGGCAGGAAAAGACAAAGAAGACAGAGACCTCAAATTATAATTACACACAGAATTGGACAACCTGGCCCCATTCCCACTGATTCCAAGCTATTATTACCATTTCTCACCTAATCCTTGTGGGAAATTTTAACTGGTTTCCCGGACCCTACCCTGCCCCCTTAAAGCCTATTTTCCACACAGTAAATAGAGTGTTCCAATTTAAACATTGGTCAGATGATGTGATTCATCTACTTAAAACCTCTGGCTTCCCATCTCACCCAGAGAAACCTTACCTACAAGCCCTAAATGATTTGCTTACTTTGATACTTTTGTGACTTTTCTTTTCAGCCACAGTAGCTTTTTAATATGCCAGGAAAGCTGCCACCTCAGGGCCTTTGCACTTGCATTTTATCTTACCTTTGCCTACATAGCTATTCCCCTTATATTCATTCAATGTTTACTCAAAAATTATGTTAGTGAGTCCTTCACTAACCGTCTTAGCTAGAACTATAACCTATCCTCTCCCCCAGCACACACTTCCAATCTTGTCTCATGATTTTTTTAGCACTTATTATTATATACTACATATATGACTTAACTTGTCTTGCTTATTATATACCTATTTCACTAGCATGTAAATTCTATGAGGGCAGATCTTATTGTCTATTTTGTTCCGCCCTTCATTTATAACACCTAATTAAGTGCCTGAACCATAACAGATGTTGACTAAATATTTTATGAATGAAGGGATAGAGAATACATAAGAACCCTCAGACCTGACTCAGGCTATCATTTATTATAAAGAAATCTAAAGAAGGAATGCATATGTAAGACATATACAAATTTATTGTTCACTTAATTCCTTATGTTATTTTTAAAAAAGATTTGAGGTATCTGGGACACAAGAATAGTCATAGTTTGCATATCTATACATTATCTTTTTAGAAAGGTCATTAAAAATATATACAGTGAAACAGACCAGATTTAAAATCTGGATTCCCTGGAAATGAATAGTTGCAACATTAAGCAAGTTACTTTTGTTCCCTAAACTTCAGTTTCCTCATCTATAAAATAATAATGATAATAATCTCACATGCTAGGTCACTGGGAAGCATTTTTAGGGAATATGAGCAAAGTTTGGGTACAGTCTGTGGCTCACACCAAGAACTTCACAAATGGTAAAAATTATTGCTATTGTTCAGTATAAAATTTTATTCTTTATTAATTAACTCATTTTTTTAGTTTTGAGTTAAAGAGCTTCATTAGAAATTATAAATCTAACACATTGATAGGTTTATGTAGCTTAGGTATTATAAAGCTCAATGTACTGAGTGGGCTCACAACCATTTGGAAACTATAATGTGGGGGTCTAGTAAGGGATTAATGCATTATTGGCATCCTCAAAGAGATAATTATTCAACTGGAACCCTGACAGGAACCACCCCTGATTTGTCATGAGCCATAGGCTTATAACTCCCATGAGCCATAGGTGTTACAAAAACTGTCCACACATTCTGATTCATGATCCCACAAGCCCTGCCTACAACAAATTATGTGTTTATTCAAAGCATCAATATGTGCAGAGCATCACAGGATGTAGCAAAGAGTAGGTGTCAGCAGCATAAGGAGACAGAGTTTCTGAAAGTTTTCCTTTAGATCAGACCATCGATCATTTTTTGAATTCTTGAAATATAAATAAGCTGCAAGAAAAAAAAATAAAGAAAATAGTATATAGTTTCTGCTTTCAAAATGCTTAAAATCAAACTGGTGGTGTGAAAAATTCCTAACATAAGCAAAATTACCTACCAGTATAAGATAATAATGTAAGTAATGATGTAAGGCAATATAAGATTTATTGCCATGAAGATGAAGAAATTGTATTCAGTAAATTAAAGGAGGGAAAAAGCAAGGGAGTTGGTATGACCAGGTTCTACTTATAAAATAGACACCTCTGCTATTTCTTAAAGGAAGAACAGAATGCATTCAACCGTAGCCATGCAGAGAAGGGATTCCCATTGTAGGATACAATTCCAGCAAATGCTTAGATGCAATTAAGGTGGTGTATTTGGAAAAAGCAATTTTCCTGAATAAATCTGGTGAAGATGAGTGTGATGAACGTCTGAATTCTAGAGGGTTTAGGCATTCAATATATTGTTTTAGTGTGAATTGTTGATTTCCTCCAACCTAGGTCTACAACCTGGCTATATATATCCAAAAACAGTGAGTGACTGAGTGCAAGTGGTTTCTGATTGCCAAATCCAGTATTCAAGTCCAAGCCTTATGTGACTTCAAAGTCTATGACTTTTTTCTTTCTCTCAAAACAATTTAAAAGCATTGGGAGAAATAAGTAATTTGGGAAGATGAGTGAATTTTGAAAAAGAAGGCTAAAACTCAGTTTATATATTTATTTAGCAAATATTTATTGAACACTTGCTCTGTACTTGGCATGGTTAATTGTGCTTATGCTCTGAAGATGAAGAAATAAACTAAAATTCCAGCTTCTACAGAATTTACATGTTAGTGTATGTACCTGTATGGTTGTGATGGTGATAGTGGTGGGGAAGAGATATTAAATCCAGACATGTTTCTCATCAATTATAGTATCTCTTAATTGAGGTCAGTTTCTAGAATTTTCTAATGTAAGCAATTCTGAAAACTCACTGTATTTAGTGGCTTCTACTTTATCAATTATGCGTTAATTGAATTCTTATTGTACACTAAGAACATTTTTACAGTGTTTACATGCCTTAGCTCACATAATTATTACAACAGCTAAGAGCTATTGTTATCCCTATTTTGCAAATGAAAAAAAACCTGAACTTCAGATAAGTTAATAAATATTCTTAAACTATGCAATAAATGAGGAAAACAGACTTAAATGCAGATTTTTTTGTGTGATCCCCAAAACCCATGCTTTCAAATCATTGTTATACTATTTTACTAAAAGATTCTTATATTTACTCTCAAGCAGTTTTCAAACAAATGAGCAGAATTCTTGAAAATAGGGGTAAGCAGCAGGATTTACTGAAATAACAATAAGTCAACGTTCAAGAGATTTGAACCCTGTCCTAAGTCTGATTCTGATATATAATGGAACAGAGTAACTGGACCTTTCCTCTCTTGAACTCAGGTTTCTTATCTGTGATATTGGTCTAATACTTGCCTTTCATGTTTTGGGGATTGTGGGTGAGTATATGTTTGTGATACCAAGGAAAGGAGGAAAACAGTGATTGAGGGACCAAAATTACTTAGAAAATTATCACCAGTATCATTACTTTTTAAAATAGAGTTATTTCCACAGAAAAAACAATACAGACTTTTGATGCAATAAACTTCCCAAGTTTTCTCATCAAAGACATAGTTTTCATAAAACATGGTCAATATCAGATGGAAGTGGAGCTACATATCTGCATAATGATAATCACATTGCTTCTTTTTGTGTGAGCAAGCAGAATCAAATTAAACTGTTCTAATTGTTTTCTGAAAAAGTTAAAAAGAAAAGCCAAGATGACATGAATCTTTATCACTCAAATAACTAAAGCTAACATGAAAACAGAAAAAAGAAAAAAAAATGGTTAATTTTATTTCTTTGCCTTCCATGGAAAGCCCTCATTCCAGAAAATATGTGGCAAAGTAACATAATTTTCAACAAGTTAGATTGTAATGATTGCTCAGTCAATTCTTTTAGTTCTGTTCAGTCTTACAAGACTGCATACTCCATCCATCCCAAACCCTTTGCAGTTCTTCAAAGTGTTCTGCTTCTTAGCTCCATGCTTTTGCCACTGCCTCTGCCCAGCATCCCAGCATGCCTTCCTCACTCTGAGCTGCTTGGCAAGGCTCCATTAGCTGTCAAGATTCAACTCAAAGGTGACCTCACAGTGAAACCTTCTTGACCAGACTAGGTAAAGCTAGCCTGTGCTTTGTTGTTGTTTCTGTCGTTCGTTTATTTTTTCGCCTATAATAATGTCCTGCTTAGAAATCCATTAAAGGTCCTATAATATTTCAAATCACTTATTTGTTTATATGTCTGTGTCTTGTCCTAGACTGAAAGCCTCCTGAAAGTAAGGACTATTTTCTATTCATCTTAGTATCTAAGACTTCAGCACAATAGAAAAATCATAGTTGTCATTCAAAAGATTTTAATAGACAATTGAATAAATGGTTATCCATAAGCAACACTCTCTGATGTGTGTGTGTGTTTGTGTGTGTGTGTGTGTGTGTGTGTGTGTACTGGTCCAGATTTAATATCTTGATTACTACATGAAAACATGTAAATATAACACACCATTTTCAAAATATCCTTTGGTTTTAATATTTTATTAAGGCTCAATTGACAAAATAATCATTGTAGAATAAAATTCTGTGACATTAGTGGTCTATTCTGTGTGTAAAAACAAGAGAAGAAATGTTTCTGTCTTTGAATTCTGTCTAACTTAAAGTTTTAGGTCATTGCAATAATAATCATGGCAAACTTAAAAAAAAAAAAACTCGCAACAAAGGAAGACTTTACCAGAACCAAGCAAATAGTTAGGTACAATAAAAATACAAATCAAACACCTTAAAATATAAAAATAAAGCTAAAATTATTAGATGAGATTTTTAAGGCACCAACCTGGTGAATGATCAGACCACAAATAAACTGCAGATTCTTTCATAAACCTTGCTATTTCAGAAGGAATATATGTAACAACAAAATAAAATGATAAATGATTCAAAAAAGAGTAAGAGCTAATTATTGAAATTTATGAGCTTATTTGAAAGTGAAGTTAATCTATTCATATGCAAGAAGGTTACATATGTTGTATGTGGCAATGCATATGGTCTCAGTTTCTACTGATGAAGTATCTGTATCTCAGTACAGATTAGCCAAAGAACTAAGAATTTGTTATCCAAAAGTCATCTAAATTTAGGCAAGATATTATTAGCAAAAGTTCTTTCATTCCTTTACTTATGAATGTAAGTGAGATAAATTGAAAGTTAAGTCTATAAAGACAATTGTAGGTAGTTATAAGTAGAAAAGGATTTCCCAAAGCCCATATCAAAGGAACTCTGGACTAGGTTTTCCTACATTTCTGAAATGTAACAAGGATATACAAACAATTTTTTTCTTAATCTAAATTATTTATGGTGTTTCTTCTGAAGAAAGCACTTTTCTTCAAAAAAGAAAATGAGGAGGGAAAACATTAACAATTCACTGAGCTTACAAAACTATGAATATCATGCCCATAACTTGGAATAGGAGATGGTGATGGAGAAATCCAAGTTGTATTTGGGTACACTCTCCACATTTTTATATATTTCTTTCCATGTTGCCTACTGTCTCCATTCAGATGTATGGAAAAAAAAAAATGACTACTGAAGTTAATTTTTAAGGTAGTAAAAAGTAAATTCTATAGAACTCTGCAACATGATCCACAGAATGCTTTCAGGCTATAGTTGTAAAAGAATTGGTCCTCAAAACATAAATACTACCTGTTTGAAATTCAAATGAAAAACAAAAAGGCTTTCAAAAGAGTGAGCAGCAGGAAGTTCTTTAGTAAAACTTGTAAACACAGAAAATGAAACTTTAGTACCCAGGCACTAAAACACTCCCACCAGCCAAATAAAAGGGGGAAGCACTTTCCATTGTCATGTTGTTAAAGATTCCTATTTTAAGTATTAAGTCATAACTGCCTCTTAATTTTTTTTTTTTTTTTTTTTCCCTCACAGGCTCACTTTCCTTTTGGACTTCCTTCAGTAAGAAATACAAGCTCAAAATGTTAACTGAGGATGTAATTCACTTAAATTATGCAACTGGAATTCCACAGCTGGTCTATCTGGCTCAGTGCTGAATGAACACAGTGTCAGAGAACCTTTCCAATAATAACATCCTCGTTCATGACCAGGGGTAAATCTCCCAAACTTAGGCTCAACTTTGGAAGCTCATTAGCTACAGCAAGTGAATGTCAGAGGGGTGACAGCACCAGGGCAGCAGCACCCACGCAGCCAAAGCAACCAGTCCACCCAGAGCTGAGGATTTGTGTGATTAACAGCACCAATTCCCAACGATAATCATTTGTTTGTACACACAGGATAGTCAGGTATCCCATAGATCACATTGTAATGCCATTACAGCCACTACATTTAAACCCCCGGCTCCTAAACAATTAAGCTGCATGAACACAAGCAGCTCACAGCACTTTTAAAAGAAAGACCAAATCCTCATTTAAAGCATGCTCTATAGCTTTTCTTTCTTTCTTTCTTTTAAACCTCCTCTGATTTCTTGATTCTGGCCTACCTAAATAATTTTCAGCTTTTCCTTCCCCCTTTCCACTCCCCAGGCGTGAGCGTGAACCTGAATTACAAACAGTTAAACCTGAAGGTCACTTCACAGCAGCGTTCCTACATGCTCCCCCAGCGAGGCTGCCCGGCAACAATAAAACAAAGCCTTTGCAACCACCTGTAATAATCTGCCTGCTCAGCCAGCAATCCGAAAAGTCCTGGAGCTACACAAGGTAGACATTTTCTGCAGCTGGTTTAACATGTATATTGTGCCCAGTTGCCGTCTCGCCTCCTCTTACCTTCACGTTAGTCCGGAGTGCACAGTAACATGCAAAGAACATTGCAGTAAATAAGGAGCATATGGACCGGTATTCAGCTTCTCAGCACAGCGCAAGCCCCACACACACGATCCTGGGCATGTGCTACTAAGGAGCATCCGTTCCCTCTGTCAGTTTGAAAATGCATTGATCTCTGTTTTCTCTGACTACAAAACGACATGTCTTGAAGGCACTGAGTGAGAGCTCAAAATCTCTTCATTGGCTATATATAGCATTGTGCCCAGTAATTTCAATTAGCCGAGGATTCAGCATCTCAAAGTTGAGACCTCAGTTGCTTTTCCTTCTAGCATTTTAAATCACTGGATTAAAAAAAAAAAAAAAAAGGAGGGGGGAATGAGCTCACCCAGGAAGGAGGGGGGAAAGGTGAAGAATTGAAATTTAACCAATGAGTTACTTATATTTCTGGAGAGCCCCAGTGTTATCCTATTAGATACTTTACAATGGGATTGCATCGGGCAAACTGTAAATGAAGAGGAAACCCTTTTCCCTCTGGAGGTTTAATAGGAGCTCTGCACTATATTCCAGGCTATTCTGATGCAGCACCCTGTTTGGCAAATACTACAAATCACTGCAAACATGTCTCATTCTGCTTCTCTATGTGGAACAGAACCAGACAAAAGATCCACAGTCTCATAAAGTCCCCTAAAATGTGAGCTGGGTTCCCCTGGGGTGCTCTGCAGTTTCAGAGCTAAGAAGTACCACCCTCTCTTACTTCCCTGCCCTGTAATAGCTGTTATATCTTCCAGGTATATATAAAGTTGCTAGACTCTCTAATAAAACAACACATCTAATTTTCCAAAACTATGCTTTTTTGGGGAAATGAAAATCAATAATAGAGGGTGGGACTGAAATGAAGATAGAAGATTCCAGGGGATAACATAACCTCAGATCAGCAGCTACTGCTGCTGAATGTAAAATATTCAGCTGGCTCTGGAAAGGAGAGAGCGAGAGAGAAAAATAAAAGCTTCTGTCCCTATGAATTCATAAGGGAGAAAGAAACTTAATTCAAAAACATCATCAAACTGTCTGTTGTCATTACTGTCAGGCATTGGATGCTGCACATTAACTCAATTTTTACTTAGTCAAGAGGACAAACTCCAATTTTGGGTTCTAAACTCTTATTTCCAGCCTTGGGAAGCCCTAATGCTCAGCTAGAATTCTAAAGCTATCTGGCGGAATGCAAGCAGAAATGAACACTTCTCACTGCAGCAAAAATAGTGGGAGGAAAAAGAGTGGTTCTGTCTTCGCCACAACGCTCCCCATCAGCTTACAGCAACAGGGAAGCTCAGCATAACTCACTAGAAAAAGCTGCAGTGACTTTTAGGATCTTTCTTTAATACGTTTTGCATAAGCCGCCTCCCCTTTGGAGCCTGCAGTGGTGCTGAAGCTCCGTCAGTCGCTGGGCATTTCTCCTGGGCAATGAGGTGAGGCAGTTTCAAAAGGAAGCAAGGTATTTCAGGGAGAGAAATTAAGGGAAGGCAGGATTTTCTGCTTCTCTCTTAATGACAAGCATTCAGAAAGTGTCGTCAGTTCTGACTAAACAGCTATTTTGGGCTGTCATTGTTTGTGCCTTTTTTTAGGTAGAAAAAAGGCAATCTTATCTTAAGCTGGAGATTCTTCAGTAACGTAAGAGAAAGCATCCACTTAATTTGATTTCCAGTTCCGCCTGTCATAGGAGACTAGGTAATTACAAACTGTAAGCACTAGCAAAACAACCGGTGACTTCCAGGACATTAAAATATCGACACAGATGCCCAGCTCTCATCATTCCACAACTTTTATTAATGACTTTAAATGCAAAACCAAGCATTTCAGTTAATAACACTTCCCTCTCCTGAGGTCACAGGGGGTTACATTTCCTGCAGCTCTTCCCAATAAATGAATCCAAACATAGCAACTCGATGCCATGAAAAATACAGGACAGTTTAAAAATGCCTTTCTCCATTGGCCATTCAGAGGATTTTTATAAAACAATTTTCAACTTGTGAATAAGTTTTGTTAATTTTTATTTCCATTAGGAGTTGTGGAGAAAGAAAAATGTATGTATATTTATTATTATTTTAATGGTCTCCAGAGTATTGGGATGTCTCAGGAGAGACAGAGACATAGAGACAGAGAGTGCAAACGAAAGTGGTGGAAAATGTTAGAAATCTCACAGCATCTTATAGATATGGATTAAACAAAAATGAACTTACAAGTGAAAAAGCACATTTCTCTGTTGAAGCAATCAGGGAAGGCTTCTGATAGGTGTCAGTCACACCTATGATATGTGTACCTTCTAATGAAATAAGGCTTTTTAACAACTGAAACCTGTTTAAAATTCACAGGCGTACTTATTATCTCCCCTACAGAATCCTGGTACAGACACAGGCTATACCTGTAGATTTACTGTCTAATTTTCTTAAGTGAACTAGGATAGCTGACTTACTATTCTCATTTTATAGATGCAGAAAATAAGGCATTAACTACAATGGCAGGGTACCACTGAGAAGTATTCCCTGCTTTTAGGCAGACTTCAACAGGGCAACATATCTTCAAGAAGAGTAAGGTTGCGGTTGTAGAAGAAAATTGTAACTGACTACGTATTTTTTGGAGGCAACGGAGTAAATCTAGTCTTCAATACTACCAGTAAATAGTACTAGAAAATCATTTCGATGTTAGATCCTTTCTTATACCATTTACAAGACGGGGATAATATTTAACTCACAGTGTCACTGAGATTAAAGATGAATCTTTTCATCAAAAAAGTCTAGATTAAGCAATGATTTATGTATAAAACATTGAAACTATAAACATATTAGAAGAAAACATAGATTTGAAAACATAGATAGCCTGAAGCCATACTAGAAAAGACAGCTAATTGTTACTACATAAAAATATATAAAACTTCTGCTTGGCAAATTATATACAAACAACAAATAAAAATTGGGAATATTTACAAAATGTTAATGGAAAATTTTCATAAAATGAAAAAGTTGATAAATTGCTAAGAAACAAATTTTTAAAAATATAAAATAAGTAGCAATTCACAAGACTACAAAAAGTGATAGAAATGCTTAACCTCATATTAAAGGTAAAGTATAAAAATTAGAACAGATTTTTTAAATTGATCTTTAAATTCTATTAGGGATGCATTAATTGGGGAAAAAAAGAAAAGTAATTCGTAATTATCTTTTAAATATTTTAAAAGGCATACTCCTTTTGATGTAGTGATTCAACTTCCAAGAATTCATCCCAGATGTATGAGTATGTGCTTGTGTGTTGTGCAAGTATCTAAATATCCACTAGTGTGGGAATTAGTTTATAAGATTACAATTTGTCAGTTTGTTTTTCAGTTTGTCAGTTTGGCTGCACAGTACTGTACAACTATTAGAAAATGCAATTTTCTTTTCTTTTGGTACCAGGATCAAACCCAGGGGCTCTCAACCACTGAGTCACAACACCAGCCCTTGTTTTTAAACTTTTGATACAGGGTCTTTTGACATTTCTTAGGTCCTCACTAAATTGATAAGGCTGGCTTTGAATTTGTAATCCTCCTGCCTCAGCCTCTTGTGCCACTGGCATTACAGGCACGCACCACTGCACCCAGCACATTCTTTTTAATCCTATTTTTACTGGTGCATTATCATTATATATAAGAGTGGGATTCACTATGCCATATTTGTACATGCACATAATTTGATCAATCTCTTCTCCTGTTCCTTCAGTTTTCCCTCCTCTCTTTTCTCCCTGATACACTTGTTCTACCTACTGATCTCCTTCTTATTTTTCTTTCTTTTTTTAATATGGAAAGATGTTAAAAGTAAAAATAGGGTTGCTCCAATTAATAATTGGGCAAATGAATTAAACTGACACTTCTCAAAAGAAGAAATACAAATGACCAACAAATACATGAAAAAATGTTTAACAGCAATTAGAGAAATGCAAATCAAAACTACCCTAAGATTTCATCTCACACCAGTCAGAATGGCAGTCATCAAGAATACAAATAATAGAAAGCCTACAAAAAGGAAAAAAAAAAAATCTTTACCACATGCATCTCAGACAGAGCACTAATCTCTAGGATATATAAAGAACTCAAAAAATCAAAACTACTCTAAGATTTAATCTCACTCCAGTCAGAATGACAATTATCAAGAATTCAGGCAATAATAGGTGTTGGTGAGGATGTAGGGGAAAAGGTACACTCATACATTGCTGGTGGGACTGCAAATTGGTTGCAACCATTATGGAAAGCAGTTTGGAGATCCCTCAAAAAACTTGAAATGGAACCACCATTTGACCCAGGTATCCCACTCCTAAGTTTATACCCAAAGGACTTAAAATCAGCATTCTACAGAGACGCAGCACATCAATGTCTATAGTAGCTCAATTCACAATAGCTAAACTATGGAACCAACCCAGGTGTTCTTCAACAGATGAATGGATAAAAAAAAAATGTGGAACATATACACAATGAAATATTACTCAGCCTTAAAGAAGAATGAAATCATGGCATTTGCAGATAAATGGATGGAGCTGGAGAATATCAAGCTAAGTGAAACAAGCCAAACCAAAAAAATCAAAGGCCAAATGTTTTCTCTGGTAAGCAGATACTGATCCACAACTGTGAGAGGGGGTGGTAGGGAAGAATAAAAAACTTTGGACTGTGCAGAGGGGTGGGGGTATGAGGATAGGAAGGATGGTGGAATGAGATGGACATTATTACCCTATATACATCTATAATTACACATTATACATTGTATATCTGCACCATGTACAGTTAGAGGAAGGAGAAGTTGTGCTCCATTTGTACACAATGTGTCAAAATGAATTCTACAGTCAAGTGTAACTAATTAGAACAAATTTTTAAAAATCATTAATGTTTAAAAATATAAATAATAATAAACACTAGAATGGAAGAGGAGAAAAAGGAACACTTGTACACTGTGATGGAATTCTAAATTACTACAACCACTCTAGAATTCAGTATGGAGGTTCCTCAAAAGACTACACATGGAATCACCATTGAACCAGGTACACCACTTTTCAATATTTATCCTGAAGATATAAAGTCATCATACAATAGCAATACATGCATATCTATTTTTATAGCAGCACAATTCATAATAGCCAAACTTTAGAACCAGCTTAGATGTCTATCAATGGTTAATGGATAAAGAAAATGTGGTGTATATACACAATGGAGTTTTATTCAGCCACAAGGAAACTGAAATTATGTAATTTGCAGGAAAATTGATGGTACTAGAGACTATTATCGTTAAGCAAAATAAGCCAAACTTAAAAGGTCAAGGATTGTATGTTTTCTCTCCTATATTGAAGCTAAAGAGGAAAAAGGAAAAGAAAGGGGGAAGAAGGATCTCAGAAAAATAAAAGGGAGATCAGTAGAGAAAAGGGACCAAGGGGTGAAAGGTGAGGAAGGAGGAGGGAAAATGCTGAGGAGAGATGTTGGCCAAATTATATTGTTATATTGTGTGCATGCACAAATATGTAACAATAAATCCCATCATTATGTATAACTGTTATGCATGAATAAAAATGTGGAGAAAAAAATAAATAAAAATAAGGTTGCTAAAGAGCTGGTATAATATAAGCCTATTAGGTGTGTGTTCATTTGTATATAATTGTGGGTAGGGATATGTGTATGTCAAGTTTTAATAGTGTTGATCATAAGGGATACAGATTTGGCTTAGGGAAAGAAATACACTATCTTTTATTTTTCATTTTATATCCTTCCAGGCTACAGGAGAAACATTCACAATGAACTATTTGTCCAACTGTCAGATCAGTAAATGAAAGAAATGAAGACAAAAGGAGGGGGGATATACTTAGACCCATTAAGGGATTTGCCTCTACTGTACTCAGTGAGCATGAGTTACGGGAGGATTGTGAGATGAATAAAAATCTACTAATTCCTTGATCTTTGTTGTAAGTGCCTTTCATAGTGTAGACTTCATATTATTATATGTATAGTTTCAGTGTATATATGTATTATATTTTTCTTAGAGCTTACAAATGAACTTCTTTATTTGGTTCCAAAATGAAAAAGTGGCTATCAAGTAAATTCAATTCTAGTCAATTTTTACCTTTTTCACTGAGTTTAGAAACTAGTATCTACATATATTTGGTTTGTAGTTTTTATTATGAGCAAATAATACTCTTTAATATATAACCTTGATTATAAAATAATTTTTAAAGACATCAAGAAAATATGCAACTATAATTTGTTAAAAATATAATAATACTAACAACAATGTCTGTTAATTTTGACCAATAATTTATATTTTTTTAAGATTTTTTTTCATTTATTTATTTATTTATTTTTGAAGTCAAATAATTTACCTAAGTTTATTATACTAGTAAATAGCATAGTCTGGAGTCAAATTTAAAAATAATTTATATCGATGGACACTATTTTTCTCATCTACAAAATAAGATTAGACTACCTAGCTCTTTCATATAGGTTGGTAGAGTAATTTTGTAAGGTTTGCTAGGTTTTTGTTTTGTTTTGTCTAGATAGAAAAGATTGATATGTTTAAATGTTAAAGATTCATTAGGTTGAATTCTAAACCAATTAACTCAGAATCTTTAGGATTGGAACCCAGGCTTCAGTATTTTATAAAGCTCCACACTTGATGCCAATGTGCAGCTAGAATTGAGAATTACTGTTTTACAGCAGGGATCAGAAAACAGATTCTGAAAAGGTTTGGGTAGTAAATATTTTAGGCTTGCAAGACATATGATCTCTGTCACAACCACTCAGTTTTGATGTTGTAGCAAGAAAGCAGCCTATGTAAATATCTATGTAATTGTATATTACATAATGTATTTGAATAAAACTTTATTAATACTAAAATTTGAATTTTGTATAATGTATATATATCAGGAAATATTATTCTTTTGATTTTTCAACCACTTAAAAAAAACACTTAAAAAGTGTATATGGCCATCTTAGCGCCGTTTACAAGCCCTAGTTTTTTTTTTTTTTTTTTTTCCCTGCAGTGCTGGGTATTGAACACAGGGCCTTGTGCTTGCGAGGCAAACACCCAGCCCGCCTTTTTTTTTTTTTTTTCTTCGCGGTACTGGGGATCAAACTCAGGGCCTTGAGCTTGAGAAGCAAGCACTCTACCAGCTGAGCTACCTCCCCAGCCCATGCAAGCCCTACTCTTAAGTCTAGAGCAGTGGTCCTCAAAGTCTGTGAGATACAACATCAGCATAAGTTGAGAGTATGTTAGAAGTGGGAATTTTCAGATCATATCTCAGAGTTTCTAAAGAAGAAATTCTTGGTATGTGCTTCAGAAATCTGCACTAATAAATTCTCCAAGTGATATTCATGTAACCAAAGGAAAAGAGGAAAACGAATAGCTGAGGTGCCCATAAAAATAAGATATGGACTCCAGAGGACAGGAGGAGGAATAAACCTCAGACAGGAGAGAACTATAGGAAGTGAAGAAAAGCTGATTATTGGTGCAAGTGGAATAATTCAAGAATGGAGGCTCAAGAATGAGATTGAAGACAGCTGAGCAAGGAATCATGTAAATACCTTGTAACTAAGAGTCCTCTCCCCGCCCCAACCCAGGAAACTCTTAACAGCTCTTGGGACTTTGAGTTAAAAACAAAACCAAAGAAACCTGGGTTTATATTCCTTTTCTGCCACTTGCCAGTTGTCTGACCTTGGGCAAGTTACATAACCTCTCTCTGCCACAGGGTATTGCTATGTAAAATAAAGATCACAAATCTACTTCACAGGGATGTTGTAAGGACTAAAATAAACAAGGTGTGCAAACTGCTTGGCCTACTACCTGGAACATAGTAAATTTAGCCACTGGTAGTTTTTAGTGTAAGGAGGACTGAAATGATACAGAGAAAGGGAAAGATAAAATAATGTTATCATTCTGCTTGACTAACTTCTAAATACCTAGAAGATTCTCTGCAGGGGTTTGTAGTCCATCTAGGATTTCCAGTCTTAAAGGAATTCTCAGGAAGTACATTCCTCCCATTATGTCATTTGAGTGACTTACTATCACCAGAATTTCTTGCACCCTCCTTAGAATTATCCTGAGATAACAATAACTAAGTACAAATTACAAGGCACTTCAGAACACATCGAAAATTTCCTCTAAACTATCCCTAAAGGTAGAAGAGAATGCATTATACAAATACCTGGAAGTAGTGGGATAAAATGGGATATATTTGATGTCTCATTTCTTTATTAAAAATTCTTAAAAATGTTAAATACAAGCCAAAAATATATATTTATTTTTGTTATAAAGGAATATTTTGTATTACTTGCTACCCACTAAATTTATTACACCATAAAGATTACATAGTGGTTATCCTGCAGCTTTGTGTACCCTCTGATAGACATACTGCAAATGAAGACATGAAAATCACTGAGGCCCCACCACTGCCTGATAATCCTGCCTGATTCCTTGAACAACTTCCTCCCTACTCTTTCAAAAGGTGTTTTCAATCATTCTCCATTCTCCTTACGTCTCAGACCTTCCTCTACCTTCATTCCACTACCTCCATTCCTCTTACATGACTGTCTTCTACCCCATGGAGAAAATATCAGTGGAAACTACAAAATAAATTTTAAAAAGACAGTGGCTGCTCTCACCCTTCCTTTACTCCTCTCACAAAAAGACATCACCTTCTCTACCTAAGGTTATTACCATAATGTAAGACCTGAATACTAACTCAGTTTTATGACTTTGGACAATTAATTGTCCTTTTCTAAGCTAGAGATTTCTCATCTACAAAAGAAGGAATTCTACCAGATACTTCTCCCCTTCCTATCCTAAATTGCTGGCACCTCAAATTCATTTCAAAACTAAACTTCAAGTTTCTTCCCCAAATTTACTCATGGCACTTCCATGAATCCAGTTTCAAAAGTCAGAATTTTTACAGTCATCTTTGACAACCTCTTCTTCTGTATTTCCAACAGCCAGTGAATTATCAACTCTTAATTTTCTTAAATATTTCTAGAATTTGTAATGTTTTGTCCATATTGGCAGCAATTGTCTGCATTAGCATGTGGACTATATTCTTAGGACACTAAAGAAGCCTCTGAAATGTTATCCTCCCCTACATTCTTAACCGCTTTTGATCCACTTTTGACCTAGAACTCTGAAAGTGATCTTTTGCAGAAAAATATGAATCATACCATTCTCTATTACAACTTTGCTGGCTTCCCAGTGCCATTTAAAAACAGCTGAAAATAATTAGCAGAATCCTCAAGTCCTACACGGTATGAACCTTAATCTGGATCACATTTCATTTTCTATTCCATGCTCCAATCACACTAAATTTGTTTCAACCCTTAGAAAGTATCATGCCCCTCTTCAACACAGCACACTCTTAAATGCTTTTCTGTAAGTCTAGAATAAGGGTTCTGAACCAAGGATGGTTCCTCCTGCCCCTAGGAGACTCTGGGTAATGTCTGGAGGTAGTGTTGACTATCAAAACTCAGGGTGGGGGCTGTCATTGGTATCTAATGGGTAGGGGTCAACAAGGCTACTGAATGTCCTGCAGCACACAGAACAGCTTCCCATGACAAAGAGCTATCCAGCCCAAAAGGTCAATAGTGCTGAGATTGAAAAATATTGCCTGGAAGGCTTT
This sequence comes from Sciurus vulgaris, assembly GCF_902686455.1. Taxonomy (NCBI): domain Eukaryota; kingdom Metazoa; phylum Chordata; class Mammalia; order Rodentia; family Sciuridae; genus Sciurus; species Sciurus vulgaris. Next base: position 82,158,735 of record NC_136472.1, read on the forward strand.
CCTTTCTACCCTTATCCCACATAGGCCCATGTCTAGCTGAAACATACTTAGCTACCCTATCTGTTCAACCTAGATGGCATCAGAGTGAAACTTCCCTGACTTGTGTGTGTGTCAGGGATACCTAGAGTATATGCTTGTCACATTTTTATTTACTTATGTAGTCTTTACTAGCGCTTAGAACTAGTTACTTATTCTGTTAATGTTTGACTTTTAAGTCCTGCAAGGTTAGAAACAATATTTAACTATATGTTTATAATCTACTGGATGGATGAATAAATACAGCTATTTTAAAGGAAAAAAGAATGTTATTCTTAGAAAACTGTAGATAGAAGATCCTAGCCAGGCCAGTGTGGTGCACACCTTTAATTCCAGCAGCTTGGGAGCGTCAGGCAAGAGGATTGCAGAGTTCAAAGCCAGCCTTAGCAACATAAGGGAGGTCCTAAGTAACTTAGCAAGACCCTGTCTCTAAAATATAAAAAAGGGCTGGGAATGTGGCTCAGTGGATTCAATTCCTGGTGCCAAGAAAAAAAGAAGATCCCAGGTTTCCCAATAATTAGCTATATCCCTGAACAAATCCTTTAACCTTTCATTTCTCCTAATTTAAAAATAAGTTAAAAAGAATAATTCAAATTTAAAGAGTTTTGCAAGTGCTAAATATTTTGATGAATTATAAAGTATTCTGTAGTACCACTAGACATTTTATAGGTTACAGTGGATATGGCCGTAACTATATGGACAGGAATTATATGAAACAAAAGCCTTAAATTTCTTTTATAGGAAAATTTTCTTTATAGGAATTTATGAAAAAATTATTAAATAAAGATTTAACTATGTGGATTTTCATCATTATTTAAATGAATTAGCGAAATATTAATATTTAAAATACAATGGAGCATATTTTTATGCAACATAATAGAATTTTCAGAAAATACTTATTTCTATATACATATTTTTCATACACATGTATACACATGTATACATATGCACACTAGAAAAATGTCTAATAAAATACCAACGGTAATTGTGCTAATTTTAATTCTTTCTCTTTTTGTGTTTATAAATTTCCTAACTTTTCTACAATGAACATGACTTTTCAGATTAGAAAAAGTAAGATAGTAGCACTTCCTAAGTTATAAAGGGATCACAGAGATTTGTTGTGTTATGAAGAATAAGATATAATTCTTGTGTTTTAGAGGTTTCTAAATCAATTTTAAAAATAAAATAATTACCTAGATAACTATTAGATAAGGAAAAATGTAAAAACAGAATCAATCATGATAAAGCACTTAATGAGCACTTATTATTTCCTCAGGCTTTCCATGAATTATATTATGAAATATGCAAAACAACCCCATTAGGAAGGTTTCATCATATCCATCTAGTAGGTAAAGAAACCAAGGCTCCCAGGTGGTTAAATAAATTGCTAGGTCATATAGGGGAATAAAAAGTATTAAATTCAAATCAAAGTCCCACCGTCTTAAAAATTTATGTTCTTTCCACTAGATACTTATGAGAAATACATAAATAGATAATCAAAAGATTCTCTGAATGATTATTTGGCAGTGAGAGGACAAAGAAAGGAGTTAACATGTCAGCTCACTCTAGGGGATGACTTGGATTGTAATAATCTAGGAAGAAGAAGCATGAGGGAAAGGGAACACTATGAGCAAAAGTGGGATGCAAATAGTTAATGGAGTTGTGATAGGATTGGTAGGCAGGTTGGTTGGGCCAGGAAAGATTAGAGACAGTCTTGTTTAATCAATGGAATGACTTGATATTTCTTTTGTGGGACTAACAGAGCAACACCAACAAAAGTTAGGTTAGAATACAAAAAATCAATAATATTGTAACATTAGAAATCAGACTAATTTTAAAAGAACAGTGAATGACTCATGACATCCTCTGCTACCTTTGTGTTCTTGGAAACACAGAAACTTAGGGATCAGAGGGGTCTTCGAGATCATCTTATAGAATTCCTTCTTTCATAGATGAAAAATCTCTCGCCTAGAAAGGACAATTAATTGTCCAAAGTCACAAAACTGTGGTAGTATTCAGTTCTCCTGAGTTCCTGTTCTGGGTTCAGTTTCCAGAAAAGGCAGCGTGAAAAACTGTGTTTTCCTTTTTAGTTCTGTGAGGTTAATATTATGATCACAGTTTTACACTAGCAGTTACTGAGGCTCAGAAAATTAAGTAGCTTATACGAAGTTAGGAAGCAAAGCTTATTTCACCCCAGAATTCATGATGACCTTATGCATAGAAATAGTACCTGATTTTGCTATCATGTCCACATAGTATCTATTACAAGGTTTATAGGATCCAACATCAATCAATCAAATATCAGACATTATCTGTTGCTCTTGGTAAAGCTCCTATATAGAGAGATTATATTCACATAGAACATTAAGTTATATAAAAATAACAGCCATAGATTTTCCATTTGATTACATACCAATTCTAAACACAGCTTTCTTTTCTTAGAGTTTTGCCTTGGTTATAGATTGTTGGTTGTCACTAATAAATTAAACTATTTAAGTCTTGAAAGCCTTATGTTTCACATAAAAGAAACACATTCATTCAACACATCACTATGGGCAAATTTTTTTCTTGTACAGGCTGTACAGATTTGCTTGAATCCCTAAATAGCTGGACTTTAAAACTAGAATATGACTAATATTAAAGTCCAAAAATGTGTTCAGTTTCTTCCACTGGTAAAATGCACATAGAAGAATCCAGAGTTAGTTTCATCTGTAGATGCAACCTTCCTCCTAAACCTAATAAATTCCTATTTTGGCCAGTGGTGTCTAAGTGTAAGCAGACAGGGAATGAGAGTAATAAAATATTAGCAGCAACACTTCCTCTTATGTAAGAACAATTGCCTTATGAACAATTTATCTAAAATGTAGATAAATTATATACGTTAATATAACCCTTTTGTGAGATTTTTGCATTTAAGAGCTTCTCAAAATTAAACATATTCAAAATTATAGTTGTACACAAGACTTGTAAACATTCAGGATAAACATTCTTTTAGGTGTTCAAAAGAAGATAAATTAGAACTATACATAAGATATAAAATAATGCAATTATTTATATTTTATAAAATCAATACTTAAAGTACAGAAATATATTGCAAAGGATCTTGAACAACTTAAAGTGTCCTTAGAACTCCCCCAAAAGACAAACAGACAATATCCAGACCATATATGACAATAAATCCGAAACCTATAGTTTCTGCAACAACTAGCCCAAAATGGTTAAGTACTCAGGCAGTGACTGCCAGAGTTCTCCATTTTTGCCTCTGCTTCTAACTCAGGGCAAGAGGACAAATATTCTTCTCAAACTAATCACCAAGGGTGTTTTGCCTCTAGTCAGCCTGTCTTCAGTTTTCCTATGCCAAATAATCTCCAATCAGAACAGACCTATGTACTCTCCTCAGCCTACACAGTGTTTTCCTGCTCCCCAACCTACTTTTGACAAAGTGGTGACTAAAGTGATGGTGGCTGACTTTCTTACTACATGACAAAAGCTGAATAAATAGTCCTGGCGTTTTGAGTGGTCTTCATTTATTTCCAATAAATACTTTTAGAAAGTGAAAATTCGTTTTATGTAGAATTCTTTGTCCCAAATTACCAGAGTGAGTGCTGGGTTTTGACCATTGTCCTGGTGTAATAATAGTATCCTCTTTTATTTTCAAAAATGCCCTTGTTTGAAATATAAATTACATAGGTTCTGTGGTTTTAGGCAAATTTGTTTATTTGATAAAAGGATTAACAGGCAAACTGGTGTTAAGTATCTTGACCTAGATTAGTTGTCATAGTTGACACCAAAAAGTGAACTTGGCCAATAGATAACTAACTACTTCTATGATCATAAAATAAACTGCCAAGACAGAAGAAGGTCCTATCCATTGTATCAAGTTTTCTTTTATGGGATTTCCAGCTTTAGTCAACAAGAGATGGCATTTTAAAAGCTGTCCTCTTTTCCCCTTGAGGTATTCCTGCCACCCCGTCAGGATGATGCAAGAGTTGCCATGGCAAATACTTCTCCCACGCTGCTGGAAGACCTTCCCATAGCAGACTAACTTCTGTTGTTTCCATTTTCCTTTATTTGCTGCATAGTAAGTCTCTCTGAGTACAGATTTCAGACTATGACCTTCTCTCTAGCTTCTTTTCTTTGAAAGCAATTTGCTATCTGCTTGCTTTTCCACAACCTACTGTACGTGTCCAGATGTAAACCCTGATGGCAGACATCTAGAAAAATGTGATGGATAGAAAGTATGACTAAAGAAAGCAAGGACAGGGCTGGAATGAGTCAACTGAAAGTGAGAATTCTTCAATTAATTTGCTCATCTCAAATGTTCTGTTTTCAAATGAAAATATAACCTAAATGTTTAATCTATATAAATATAGTGCTTTTCCCTAAAGAGTGGCATATTTTAGAGTACAGAAACATAGACTCAGGGCTTCAAAATCAGAAACAATTTCCAAGGTTCAAGATCATAGAGACAATTTCTCTTTGGCCTGCCAGTATAAACCTAACCTGAAACATGGCAGGTACAAAACATGTATTGGTTCCATAAGTCCCTGATTGATTTGGAATTCATCAGTTTCCAATGACCTTGTAAGTTATGTAATTTCTTTGAGTCTCAATGTCTACATGTGCAAAATAAAAAGAAATACACTTTATAAGATTACTGTATAATTTTAATTAAATAGAATATAGAAAATTCTTATATATTTGATACATAGTTAACTGCTATTGTTTTTGTTCTGCTGATGCTTAAGAGGACATATTTAGGAGGGTCCTACTGAATAAATCATCCAGTTAATGCTTCCAACTAATATATTCTGATTATTTACACTTAGTTGAATCTCAAATTAGACTACAACCTGCTTCACTGTCACTCATATTTATGCATTTTTAAAGTTTCAAGCATCTGTATTGTGCTAAGAATATTTTTGATCTCTGGTAGCTTTCATACTGCCTTTTCAATATTCTAACAACTCCTAATTTTGAGAAGATTAACAAAAAAAAATCTTTGTCTGTGGGTGTTGCCTCATTCCAAGCCCTAGTCAGAGCACATATGGCTATTTCAGTCTCATTACTAGAAAAGTAAAATAAGGATCTTTTGAAAATAGATATAACACAGATCTCTTGTTCCTCCTTATTTATACAGTGACAAAAATCCTGAATGACAAATTGACTTCCTGAAAGAAAAGGCTATTTTAATATATTCATGTACATATGCAGATATACTATAAATACCTATAAATGTGTGTGCCTTCTTTAGCAAAGATTTGCTGAGCTCCTACTATGTGCTATTTGTGCTTGGCACTGTAGTAGGCATTGAGTATACAAGGTAAACAAAACAAACATCTTTCTTTCTTTGTGGAGTCAGTTTCTTTCTTTGGCTCTCGCTGCCTTGCCTGTATTTGTAAGTGCTGGTGCTCCTGCACACACACACCTCTCCCACAAGCCCATATGCCTAAATGTAAGTCTGCATGAATATACATGTCCAAGTGTGCCTCGGAAGCCAGGCCTACATACACAAGTTCTCAGGAAATTTGGGAGGGAAAAAAACTAAATTGCATATAAATAAAAGCTAGAGATAGGGCATTACTTCCTTATGTATTTAATTATTTATTTTAAATCTATTTTTAGTTTACCTTGTTCCAGGTAGGTAGAACTATCAACTAACAACTCCTAATTCTGAGAAGATTAACAACAACAACAAAAATCTATTGGATGACAATGAGCTCTCCCTTTCCATTTGAGCAGGGAAGGCCTGAAGGACAGCAGAGTAATGAATATGGTTTGCTGGTCAGTTTATCTTTGCCAAAAGAACATCTGTATTAAACCTTGCATGTACTAACAGGAAACAACGGACACTTTAAGAACTATGCTTCTATTTACAATGCAAGTCTTCATAACCATTTTGAAGAGCTTGCTATATGCTAGAAATCATGCTGAGAGGTTTTGAAATATTATCTCTAATCCTTAACAACAACACTATGTGGTAAGAATTATCTTCATTTTAAAAATGAGAAATGAAGTTTTCATGACCTCAAAGTTGTGATACATTGCATTAAAGATTTAAACCTCACAATTCAGAGAGCATGCTTAAGTTTAGGATAATATTTACTTACAGTGCTTTTGCAAGGAGTAAATGAAATAGGAAACACTTAGGATATGCTTGTATTAAAGGTAGGACCAAATTGTTAAGAGCATAAATAGAAATAAAATGGTTTGCTTGATATTCTTTTGTTGTAAAGGCAACTAGTATTTATATTTTAACTATGCACAGGCCCTCATATACATGAGTATGGCTTTGAAAGGTATATATAGTATAGATCTAAAATAATCTGTGATTTTGCATGTTCAGACCAACATAAAAAGCAGGCAAATATATATGTGGTTCATTTTAAAGAATGCATAAATCTATACAGATCCTTCTGAAATATATATAGTTACTGAATTAATATACACAAAATTTTATGAGTTAAGTATTACCACCCTGTCTTTTGAAAATGCTTGACTGAGCTTCACTTATTGAGAAACCAGTCATTGAAGAGTAGATTTAGGAAACTGCATAATTATAAATTTTCCCCTGAGCGTTCCTTGCCCACAGGTGGTAACCTCAAAAAAGCTTGTAATGCGTCCTTTCGGAATAAACAATTTAACAATTAAATGCTCTTCTTTTCTCTCAGGGTAGCAGTCCAATTATGCTTACTTCTTCCCCAAAGTACTTTTTATCAGCTATTAAGTATCCAGAAAAATCTAAGAGGTAAAATAAGTCACCATCTCTAATGGGTCCATTAGCATGACCTTTTTCTTCATCCTTAAGATGAAAACCAGAGCTTCATTTAATTCCAAATTTCACAAAGAGTAAAGTGCTGCAGTGTGATACAAAAAGGACTGGACAAGTCAAGGATTTGTGGCTAGCCCTCCATTTTCAATTTATTCAGATGTAAGAGTGGGGCTGAGGAATTTAGATGAAAAATAATGTCACTTTAACATGATTTTATGTTCATATGTGAACAGTACCAGACCACATGATGGAAAGGACACACTGAGGGTTATATAACTTTTCCCTACAACCTGAAACCAATCCAGACATGAAGGCAATTTTCCCATTTGCCTTTATAAGCTATTCTAAATTTAAAGTCAATACTCTCCAAGGTCTTCTATGAGCTGAACCTTCTTGACCTTTCCAACTTTATTTCCCACCAGTTTCCCAGTGTGCTTTCAGTTCTAGAAGGTTAATCTCCTCACTTATTCATTCCACCTTTAAATTGGGTTTCCTGAAACCTTTCCCACCTTTTCATCTCTCCTACTACCACCTTAGCTTACAGTTTCATCATTTTTCACCTGAGCCATTATAATAATATCCTACTAATCTTCCTGGCAGTTTTCTCACATCCCTCTCTACATCTTTACATTGCCTTCACAGTTACCGCTTTAAAGGAACAAATCTGCTTGTGCAATTTTCTGAGATGGCATTTGGGAGGTTTCTATATTTCTGGTCATCTGTTGGATAAGATCCAAGTGCTTACTAGGCTTTTTATTTTTTCTTCCCATTATTCTCTAGCCTTTTCTTCCACAAAGTACCTAGTGACACAGCTATGCTTGAAGTTCTCTGGATGTGCAATCAATTCTTATACTTCCAGTTTCCCATATGTAGCTCACACTACCTAGGATACTCCTCCCTCCCTTTTTATCTGGCCAACTTCTTATTCTTTTCCCACTATACCACAACAAGGGACATATTGAGGATTAGCCAGAAAAAAAACAACTTAAGAAACTCATCTTAAGAAATCTAATTTGAATCTCATTTTATCCACTTCTTAGCTTTATGACCACAGAAAAGTTACTTGGTTCCTCTGATTCTTATTTTCTCCATCAATAAAAATGAAGAAGTGATCTCTAATTTGCAGGGCAGTTATGAATATTACATAGGATAAGATGAGATTGGCACCTGGCACATGCTAATGATTTTTCCTTAAATCAAGCTCCATTCTTCAATTTTCCATTTCACAGACAACTTGTTCTCACTTAGAATACAGGCCTAATCACATCCTTTCTATCCATAAAGTCATTCAATGGGTTCCTTCTTTCTACAAGTCCATCCCTTGTTTTCCAACACATGTTTATTTTCACGATTACCCTTCTTCAATGCTTTACCCCAGCTAGTTGAAATGTTTTGAATTCCTCGACTCTACCAAGTTCTCTCTTACTTCTGGAATTATACTGTCCCCTCTTCTATAAACACTGTTTTCCAGCCCTCCTCTGTGCACATGTATCCTGTAGGAGATATTATCGCATTTCCCTTTCCACTTGATTTTTTGCTCTTCCCCTCTCTATGAAAGTCAGGATCTGTCAGTCTTGGTTATTGTGAACTTCCATTGCTCTACACAACTCTCATCTGTAACCTACTACCTTCCCTAATCCTACCTCTACTACAAGAACAAGTTCAAGTCTCACCTGGACTTTTTACATTGACCTCTCCTTTCCCAACTGTCTAGGTGCTTTGAGTCATAAATTAGTACCCCTTGTGATGAAACAGCAATATAAATTTCCAGAATGGGAGATCAAGGAGCAGTAGCCAGAAGAGGCATTGTAGAGGAGAAAAACACCTCACCCGGACAATGAAGAATGAGCAAAATCAAGAAAAGTTGGGAGGAGTTTTTAGGCAAGACAAATAGGACAAAGAATGACAATTCTCTTATTCATTCAATACACCTTTATTAAGCACTTACTCTGTGCAACATGCTATACATCCAGATTGGCGAAGGGATAGAATTTACTGAATGGAGGCTAGGGGCAAGAATTAAAATTGAACAGGTTTTGTTAGGCCAGAGTCCTACTGCACATGGTATAGTGCTACCCCAGCACTGAGTAGTTCGCTTGGCCTTCGTCATGTTTTACTCACTTTCTGGCTTATTTATTATTCTGTCTCCCACTGGAATTCCCAGTACCATGTGGATCTATGTTTGCTTTATTCATTATCAAATCTTGAATACTTACAATGCCAATAAGCACAGGGCACACAATTAATGAATATATATACTAGGTACTATGCTGAAACTATCTGCCACACTACACAGAATTTATAGTTCACATGCCTGTTTTCTCCACTCAACAAGTGTTGACAATTTTCCGTAAAGGGACAATTAGTAAATATTTTCAGTTTTGTGAGCCACATGATCTTTATCAGTATTATTCAACTGTGCTACTGAAGCCTAACAATAGTCATAGATAACACATAAATAAGTGAGCATGACCATGTTGCAATAAAACTTATTTACAAAAACAAATAAAATAACAGAATGGATTTAACCCATGAACTATAATTTGCCTGTCCTCATAATTTGACTGTAAGCTCCTCGAGGGAAGGGTAGTTCCCTTTTTGCATCACAGTATCTTTCCCATTGCTTGACACATAACAGGAGCTCAATAATAGCTTTGACTGTGAACTCTGTGGCAGTCACCATTCTAAATAAATATTTTCTAAGTACTAGCTTATTTAATCCTTACAACCACCCTGTGCAGTTGATTTAAATGTTCTTATTTACAGATGAGAATCCTTTGGCCCAGATAGGTTAAGAAACTGGTCTAAAGTTACATGGCCAGTAAGTGACAGAACTGGAAATTTGAGACTTGCACCCGAGTTTGTGTATCACAGCATGATACAGTCTTCTAATAAATGAGAATAAACTAACTCAATTGCCCCAGACAATTGGACTTCAGGCTTCATGCCAGTGCTTTTCAAAGTTTTTCAGGGGGCACAACACTCAAGAAAAGCTATTAATATTGATACATTCAATTTTTTTTTCCTCTTAACTTGCTTTTTATAACCCATGAGAGACAGATATCTAATATTTTCATCACTAAATAAAACCTTTGACTTTCATTTGTTAGTCAACTAAATACAGAAAAGATTTAGAAGTAAAACACTTGGTTGGGATTTTGCTCAGTGGTAGAGTGCTTGCCTAGTATACAGGAAGTCCTGGGTTCAGTCCCCAGCGCTACAAAAAACAAACACATTTAAACCTCAAAAGCACTTCAGTTTCTGAACAGGATGGCAGAGCTTCCCCCAGCAAGTGCTATTACTTAGAACAACTAAGAAATCTTGATGAAAAAAAAAGTCCATTTTGAAGACCTCAGAGCTCCCAAACAGGTAGAAATAGAGGAAAAAATGCTAGAGGGAAAGAAAGAAAAACACAATTCATTGAGAAGAGCTCAAAACTTTGCATGCTACTCTCCTGCTACAAGGACTTGCCTAGTATTGTATTGAGGCAAGAATCCAGCAGTGTGGAGAGGGAAGTAATGATACATTCAATTTTATAAACCAGATTTAATTTAAACTTACCAACATTAAATAAGACTATGCCATATATGGGCAAGAAGAGTCACAGATACAAATGTGCCCTGCCCCCGTCCCCAAGAAGTGATGCCACCTTACTGAGCTTCGTTGTTTCTGGAGTTCCTGAATATTTTCTTCTTGGATGTTTGTATGGTCATTATCAAACACTGTACCAGCTCACAAAGGTACCACATGTCAAAAATTTAAGAGCACTGATAAATAGGCACATTATACCTGTGAGTTTGTTTGGTTTGCTGATTAGTAAAGGACAGATTATTTGACCTCGGTGGAAACGCACATTGAGACAACACCTGAAATTAAATTCTGAGGTTCTGAAAGAGCCCAGCAGGAAAAGGCTGGACTTTCAACAAGAATGAGACACCTCGTGTGGCCAGCAGAAGGGCCTGAGAGGTAAGCACTGACCACCCAGCCAGCACCAGACTGGGTTTAGGGAATCCGGCAGCTTGAAAGCCCACCTGTTTTCATTTGTCAGTGTGATTCTCCCTGTTCCACCTGATGAATGATTTTCAATTACATACACTTTGCTTGAGGTCTCTGACTGATAAAAATCCCAAGCAAAGCAAACCACTGAACAATGTTCCTGAAAATCAACATAGGAGGATGTTTGTCTAGAAAGTTCAGATAGCAAGCTTGTCATGAGGGAAGCAATTCCAAGCAGCAAAAAAGAAAGGAAAGTTGGGGGTGGGACGGTGGGAGAAGGAAGAACAATCTATTGCTTCTGTATCATTAGCTCTCAAGGATGCTGTGTATGTACTAAAGGAGGAAACTTTACTCAGAGAATCATAAACCTCAGCCTAAAAGTGACCTAATATCACAATTTATGCACCCAGTAAAAATAAGGATTCATTTATTTGTCTCACAGTTACAGAAAATGTGCCTCCATATGAAATTCATTATTCTAAAATACTCAAATTTTAAGACAGCTGTTTTTTCCCCCTGTAAATTCAAACGAGAGTAATTTTTTTAAAAAGAAAAATTCTAAAACCAGTTACATTTCAAATCCGAGGCTCAGGAAAATAAGGGATCTATTCATACATCTTTAAGGTATATTCAGATATTGTTCTCTTTCAAATATGCAACATGCCAATATTTGTTGAATGTCTGTTCTGTGCCAAGCACTGTTCTAAGTAATTTATATGCAGTAACCTATTTTATCCTCACAATAACCCTTAGGGAGAGATACAAGTATGATTTTCATTTCACAGATGATGAACGTGAAGACGAAAAGGTTAAGCACTTGCTCAGGTTCACACAAGACAAGATGCAAGCCTAGGCTTTCTGGCTCCACAATCTCTGCTCTCCATTATTATCCATATTATCTCAACACATACTACATTACCTCAGGATATTTTGCAATATCATTACTTGATCACTAATTATAACTTCATGGATATAAATTATATTCATTTTCTTACCTCATTTAATTTATTAGCATCTATTTATAATTTAGTCTACATTCTATGTGATATTTAAAAATACATCAGTGCCTTATGAAACATAAAAGCACTTTTATGGTTCATCCTTCAGTAATTTGTAGAGGGCCACCTCTCAAACGTTTATTCTGAATTGGTTTCCTCAGCCTAGAAGACAGAGGCCAATTCCTTTGAGGCTTGACTCAAATGCCACCTCCTTTTTGAAGTTTTCCTCACCCTCTCAGGAAAATGGGTCACTTCTTCCTCTGAACTCCCAGGGAGTCATATTCTTTCATTACCTTATGTTGTTTACAAATCTGTTTGCCCACATCAAAAAAAGAGGGCCACAGTCCTTTGCATCTAGCATCAGGATGAGCAGGAAGTTGGTGTTCTGTACCTCAGTGAGTGAATGTGTACACTTTTCAGTTACAAAGAAAAAATCTGTAAAGATTAGTAATTAAGACCTACATGAATCATCTTTTCCCCTTCTCTTACTCTGAGTGCTATGCGAATTTCTAGAAAGTTAGATGCCAGCAAGAGAAATTGAATTCAACTGGGTTTTTATGACTTAATTTCCTCAATGGAGCCATGAACCCAGAACAACACATTTATACATAAGGAGGCTAAAGTATAACAGGCTTGGGAATGAGACAGGTAAGTGTTCAAGTTCCATTTAGCTATTAGATGTGTGATGGCAGGATACTAATGGTATACTTATTACTGGACTATTATAAATAAATGAAAAAATTAATATGCTCTATCTTGTATTTAAAGCATAAAATGTATTCAACATATACTAGTAATTATTAACATTAGGACTACTCTTTGGAAAAATCATGCATTGGGTCCCTTCCACATTTTTCAATGGCTCTTTACTCATGTATCCCCTGCCCCATCCTATCGCTTACATGAAAGATCAGTTTGGTGATCATGCAACATTTACTGACTGTAGCATCCCATATGAACCACAGTATTTATTTAACTCTCTTGGTCAAAAACTCTTTCTGGGAACTTAGGGCCTCCAAATTTGCCTCTGGGTTGTTTGTGCTTGGCTCCAGGAAAAGGCTAAGCAAACATTAAGCTAATAAGCTGTGATCTTTCAATCACTATTATTTCCAATCCCTAAAGTTAATTCAGTATGCAGCCAGAAAGACACAGATGTGTCTTGGAGGAAGCAGGAATTCTACATCAATAAAATACCATCATTATGTAACATGGAGTAAACTCCAGAGAGTTCTCTTTAGGAAGCTCGAGCTGACTGTCCAGTCTAAGCATCTGTAAATGGCCCTGCTTTGTCTACAATGTTTCAGCAGTCAATAATGTCTAGGTTTCTGTAGGATCACTATTCTTAGCTATAGAATGAATATACTACTTTCCCACTACACACCTTGACAATTCCCAAATCCATGATCCTCCAAAACTGATCACATTCAAGCTCCAAACACAAGTTTCTAGAATAGCTTTGCTTGACAACAAACCTAGGTTAGATACCAATTCAACCACAACACCATTCTGGATGCTTGACTTTGACGATTGACATGTGGGTCCTTTGGCCAATATAGGTAGGCACCTGCTTATAACCTGGATTCTGCTGCTGAGGCTGGTTCATCATACAGCCTTCCTGCCAGAGGCAAGAGGATACATAACCCAACTTGGCTTACATGCTCAGGAACTTTTGCTTCATAAATGTAAATGGTAGATTCTAAGTGAATCAAAGGTCTGTTTCCATTTCTAGGATTCCATAGGTTTGGAGGCTTTGCACAGAATCTTAATGGTGATTGTTCTTGGCTAATATTCCTTCTCAGGCATCTAGAAATGCACCATAATAATAAAACTCTCCACAGAAGAACTCAAGGTAATGAATGTATAATAATTACTAAATGTCCAGTTCTGTACTAGAAGTTCTACAGACTCAGGAAATATGCATAAGAAGAATACAAAATAGGGACTCTACCCTTAAACAACACATAATTTAATAACATGAAGGATGTCTTTCTCTCTCTCTCTCTCTCTCTCTTTATATATATACATATATTTGTTTTATAATATAGATATATATACATATATATTCATTTTAAAACACTTCCTAGAGCACTTATACTTAACCACAATTATTTGTTTATTCAAGAACACTATGACTTATTGGGTCTTATTCATCTGTGTATTCCTATAGCTGTACAATGTTTGGTAACATTAATTTTTTTTACATTCACAATGGAATTTTATTCAGTGATAAAGCAAAATAAAATTATGTCATTTGCAGGAAAATGGATGAAATTAGAAATCACCCTGTTAAGTAAAGTAAGTCAAACTCAGAGGTCAAGAGTTGTATGTTTTCTCTCCTTTGTGGAAAATAGAGAGGAAAAGGGAAAAGAAAGGCAGGGGGATCTCATGAAAATCCAAGGGAGATCAATAGGGGAAAGGGACCAGGGGGTGGGAGGCAGGGAGTGCTAGGGAATGGATTGGTCAAATTAAATTGTTATATCATGTGCATGTACAAACATGTAACAACTAGACCCATCGTTATGTGTAAATATCATGTACCAGTAAAAAACGTGGGGGGGGGGGGGGGGGGAAACAAAAGTAAGGGTTGAACCTGAACTTTGAAGTAATGGAAGTGTTGAAAGGGCTATAAAGATGGCTGGTTCAATGAAGTGTCAAACCAAATTTAAATGGAAAATTTAATTCCTTCTGCAAATTGTAGTACTGGTATGAAACTTAGTCTTCAGTTCAACACAGTCATTTCACAGATGGGGCAACCGTAGTCTCTCAGGCTTCTGAGTTTTAAGAGCTTGCACAGTAGGATCAGAGTGAGAAAACACATCTGCTCACTCCTTGCCCACATTCCTACCACATTAATTTTTTAAAAGGAATAAGTCACTGTAAGATCTATAATAAAATGATAAAAATAAAAGGTTAAAATTATATATATTATTAATGTTCAGACAAGGAGATAATAATATTACTTACAGGTCCAGGAAAGGGTCACAGAGAAAAGGGAACTTGATCCACATGTGGAAAAAGTGGTCAGCTATGTTTATAGACAGATACAGAAGAATGTTTTCTTGGAAAGGGAGAATTAGACAGCTAAGAAGGAAGATGAAAATATGCATAGACAATGAATAAGATGAGATTAGAGAAGTAAAGGCTTAGAAATTGTTGAGTTTTTAAAATTGGCTCTGTAGGAGTGATACTTTTTTCAAATACTTGCACAGGGAAAGAATAAGAATAATTGTGTACTGAGTCTATACTATGTTCCAAGTCTTTACAAGGCATTTTGCATATATCACCACATTATTAGGAAAATTATTATTGTCCATAGTTCACAAATAAAGACACTAAACTCAGGGCAAATAGCTTATGTAAGCACACGGCAAGGAAGTGGCACAGTTGGACCTTGAACATGATTCTGTTGGACCCATGCTATTTTTATTCCCCACAGTGTCCTCTATTTTTCTACAAACATGGCAGGTCTTCCCCTTGGATCCTACACTATTATGACTTCCTCTTGGTATACTCTAAATTCTGTATCCTCTTCAAACTAAAACAAGATATTTATTCAGTATTAGTGTCCCCCCACAGACATGAAGATAAACTAAATTTTCTCTAAATTCCAACTTCCCTTACATTTGAATTATCTAATTTATTTTTCCAACCAAATGTTAATTATTTTAACATTTCTTACAGGCATTTGAGTCTTCATCTATTACTTCTTGTTACTTTAAGGAAAGAAGGGCCTATGGTAAATATTGACATTTCATGATGATGACTAGATCAACATCATCTTCAGGTTTCTCACTGGTTTCAGACCTTGCAAAGCCTCAGATACTACTCTGGAGCTAAAGGTTGATAACACAGTCCTCTAACAAGTTAAAGTTTCTTTCAGGTTAGATATAACTAGCACTATTCAATATTTATGAAGCACTGTTTCCCCTGTTGAGAATTTGCTCTATTCCTTTGTTGAAAGGTATATTGAAATGGGACTCTGGGCAGCAGTGAGGGGAGCAGGCAGACCTCTGTGCAACCTTAATTGGCTGGAGGTGAGTAAAGCCTTTATACAGGACCTCTGTGGTATTCTCTTCAGTGGGTTCCTGTCACACAATCTGCACAAATGCCATTGAAAAGAATCTTTAGCATGGGTGATTGAATTGAAGGTATAATTGATGGTACGGGTGTGTAAAAATCCCAACAGCTGGGTCTCACAGCACTGCAGCACATACCTGCCCTACCTAACTACCTATTAGCCTACTGTGAAAGCTGTTTATAGCAAAAATGCATTGTGTCAAAGCAACCCAGCCCAATACCTAAGCCTCAGCATCCAGCCAGGATAGCACACAGTCCAAACTTTTCCTGTATCCAACTCACCCTCAGTTCTGGCTTCTACTTATCTGCTCTTCCTACATCTAAGTTTTAGCCCAAAGGTTTTATGTGTGTGTGTGTGTGTGTATACACGTAGATGCTTTATATGTACTTGCTTATTTGTGCATTAGCACATGCATTCATTCACCATCATTTAGTAAGCCCCTATGATACACCAAAATACTATTTAATTATGAAGATAAAAATGTCGATAAGAGAAAAATCTCTAAATGTGATTCCCCAGCCAAGCACTTTCATTTAAAGACAGTAGATATCAAATGTGTTGCATGCAAAAGCATATGCCTGGTCATGTATAATCAAAGTAAGGGGGTTACAGCTAAAACAGAATGCCCAGTTGGCCCAGTCCTGGAAAACTCCTGTCCAACTAACCCCTCTCCAGTCACGTCCCAGCCCCTCTCCCACTGCCATCACTGCTCTAACAGCCCCTGCCCCTGATGGCTGATGCTAAAAGTCTCACATTTAGGAAATGGAAAAAAAAAGAGTGAACAAATTGAAAAAAGCAAAAAATTTTTAACATTCCCCACACAGATTGTTCACCTTCACAATGGCAACAGCGATTGCATAGGACCTGCAGTTTGCCAGGCATACACAGGTACTTTACAGTCATCATTCAGCACAGTCCTTAGCAGCCCTCAGTGGTTAGCATATTATTGTCCAAATATTACAGATGAGGAAACTGAGACCCCATGATGTAGAGTAATTTGCTGCAGGTCACCAAGGTAGTATAGGTGGAGCCAGGATTTGAACCCAAGCTGTGGGCCTCCAGTCTTCTATTGCCATGAACACAAGAAGGGGCAAAGCAACATGTGAAATAGTGAAAGAACATCGGATGAACTTGATTTCAATTTCTATCCCACTACTTATTGCATAGGTGACCTTAGGTAAATCATTTAGCTTTCCTGACCCTCAGTTTCCTAATGTTAAGGAATACTACTCAACTTTAAAGAAGAATGAAATTAGGGCATTTACTGGTAAATGGATGGAATTGGAGAATATCATGCTAAATGAAATGAATCAAACCCAAAAAACAAAAGGCCTAATGTTTTCTCTGATATGCAGATGCTAATTCACCATAAGGTGGTGGGGCTAGGAAAGAACAGAGTCACTTTATTTTAGGTAGAGGGGAGTGAAGAGAGGGGAAGGTGTATGGGGGTAGGAAGAATAGTAGAGTGAAACCGACATTATTACCTCATGTACATATATGACTGCATGACCACTGTGATCCTACAATATGTATAATCAGAAAAATGAGAAATTACACTCCATTAAAAAGAAAAAGATGATAAAATAATAAATTTACATGCTTACTATGAACATCACCCAAAATATAATGAGAGACTCATTGACCATAAAGTGCTTATTTTTCCATTCTTGTGTTCCTAATATACCTACCACATTGCCAGGGAGGCATTTTAATAAGTATTTGACAAGAGACACCATATTACTTAAAAAAGGGCAAGGCAAACAGGATGTGCTTACTAAGTATTCTTTTTTCATTTGTAGATTTCCTTTCCAAAAATATATTCTTTTCAATACCCTTCTAGTATGGCAAGAAACATAGCAGTAGCAGTGTTAAGTTGAAAGAATGTGAAGAAGTTGAACAAAGATTCTTTTATTTCTTTTTTTAATGCTGGCTTTTCAGAGCCAATAATCTAGTAGTTAACTTATTTCCCCCTAAATGCAAAGGGTTAAAAATGTTCTATTTCAACTAAAATTGCCTTTTCAGTTTCTCAGGCCTAATAAACCTGTAAGAACATTTTAGAGCAATTAGAGAGACTCATCTTTTATCCTTTACCTCCTAATAATTCTCCATAGTAAACAGCAATGACTACCATAATAATGTGCCACCAGGCTCTCAAAGGAGCATCGTAGGACCACTTCTCAGCTGAAAGTCAAATCTCTAATTATCTCTTACAGCTAAATAATTTCAGAATCTCATAAAATACAACTTTTTGAGAGCCTTTAAGTAATGCTGTGCAATAATGCACCACTGACATATTTAAAGGACGTGTCTATGGTAACATATGCCTATTATTGGAAACTTTAACACCCACATTAATGCTTGAGCATTCAGTCATAGAATCAAGTCGGAGGGAAAATATCGGCACTATATTGTAATTTCAGGACAAAGAAAAAAAAAATCTTCCCTTTCACATGAAGCATTTTGCCCAAGGTCACATTAGAGTCAGAGCTGAAAGGGAGAATATCCCTGGGACCAACCCCTTTGCCCACTTAATAGCCAGTTCCTAGGTGTTTCATAAGGCAGCTACAGAGGAACTCTGATACCATTATTCATTAACTCTTCAGAGTCAGCCTAAATTATTATGGTAATCCTCTTTGCATTTAGATTAAAAACACATTTTTAATGAAAATGGAAAATGTGAATTTTCCAAAAGGAGAATGGTCATAGTTAATGGCTTAATTTCAGGATCAGCTTGAAGATGCATATTCAGATGATGCAGATGAAGGTGCACTGCACACATAGGCACACTTGACACAGTTCACAGCACAAAATAAATGCTTATCCCAGGGCACTGGGCACCCTCCATTGTCCTGGTCATCACCATCATCACAGTCTTCCCTGCCTTAAGCTGCTTAGTCTACAGGTCATGTGAGCATCAGAAAAGACCGGAACTGAAAGAAACCTTGGTGTGTTGGTGAAAGTCATCCAGTAAATTAAAGGAAACTTTTAGATCTGGGATCTCTGTTCTCCATCCTCTAAGTTGCATTAATCAAAATATATCAACTTTCAAAAATATGTTTCCACTGAATCAAACCAACTGTAATACCAGTGAAAGCTATAAAATTGGGGAAAATTTAAAAGGCTAGCTTTATTTATTAATTTGTAATTCAAAGAAAAAAATCAGTTTACAATATACTTGTTCACTTCCCCTTTCTGGTATAACCAGAAAAGTATTTGATTGATTTCATCATGATTTTGTTTTTGAGGCCTGTTTGGTTTGCTTATTAAAATAAAAGCCATGTACAATATTCAAATCAATTTCTATATAATATTTGAACCTTGGCACCTACATTGAATTTCTATTGCTAAGGAGCCTTTGTAATTAGGTTAACTGATATTTGAAGCTTAATTCTGCTACTATTCTTAGACAATATTCATTGCTTAATTTTAATTAATAAATGTATTGACAATAATGAAAAAGCCATGTCATTTATCATTGAGTCCAATTCAACTTCTGTTCTACTCCATGCCCCCAAATATTCATTTCCAACTCTTAAATGAAATGGAGATCCAAGAATAGACTTTGCTTTGTTATGTACGAAGCAAGTGGAGAACAATACAATGTGCCTCTGCCATAAGTACCTTCAAGATTTTAATATTGATTTTTTCATTCACTAGTTATTGATTTAATATGAAATATGAAGACAATGATTTAAGAATTTGTATGTATTCTATTGTACCTAGCCCTTACAGAGTTCATGTGATGTAAGAAAAATTATACCTATTGCTCAAATAAAATGGGGGTTCAGGTTAATAATCATAAACATGGTATTTCTGATATTAAAACTAAAGTGGAGACAGGCATTGTAATAAAAAATAATATACAACTCTGTGTGTCATAAATAGATGCATAAATGACATAAGAATGCACACACACACACAAAGTATAATTAATCCTTACGGGTCAGTCAGAAAATTATTTTTATATGCAAGTCCTCAGTTGTGCCAAATAATTCATAATCATTCTTAGAAGGAAACTTTGATGTGTGTATTTTGGTATTATTTACACAGTAAATTTTGAGTGCTGCATGTATTATGTAAATAGATCAAAAGATGCCTGAGTTCTCCACAAGATTGCAGTAATGCGCCTACCACTACTGGGTAAACTCCACATGGGTAAACTCCCAGTACATACTGAATCACAACTTCTTGGGAAAAGTGTTAAGTCAAAATTTATACACACAGTAATAAATGAGTTCAGGCAGGGCCAGGGTCATATTTCTATATCTCCCAAATGTCTGGGATTTTATTTTTCGTTGCACATTTTTCAATTTTAGAGAAACTTTTTTTAACTACTCACACTACATCCCATCACGTGATTATAAGACTATGTGAGTAATCTTCCTAAATACTTAAATAGATCACCCACTGCTAGTCTATCCCTGCCACCTGTAACAATCCTTCCACTTTTCACTTCAAATTGTAGAAAAATCAAATCTTCAAATTTGGAAATACTAAATGACTTAAAGTCTCCAAATATTCTATGCTATTCTAGGCGAGAGTGTTTATATGTGTTTAGAATGTCCTCTAACCACTTACTACTCCTATCCGTCATCCAAGGGTTAGTTGCCACCTCTCTTTAAATCTTAACATTCTTCAAATTTCACTTCAAATGGCGTCACTTCTATGAAGCTTTCCTTTCTTTCCCTGAAAGATTTAAATGCATGTTTTCCAATGATGCCGTGGAAAACAGCTATTATGGTAATTACATTACATTTTCTTGTTTTTCCTAGTCAACTGTAAACTCACTGAGGGTAGGGGCCACATCCTGTCAAGTTTTAATAGGAATTCATAGTGCTATCCTCAACAGACAGTATTAATTTTAATAGTGTTTGATAAATTAATCAGTGGTTGAAATTATAGGTAAGCAAGAAGCATAGAGGATTTGTTTTCATGCTAGAGGTTCTCAGAGACATAAACTGTATTTGCCACACAACAGCACTTCCAACATGGTACATGATGCTATAGTAAAGGAGGGGATACAGCATCCTTAAGAAGTAGACCTTTGGTGAACACCAAACATGAGACTAATACTTGGAGGCAGAAACTGCTGGGTTTGAAAGACCCAGTTGAGAGGCATTCAAGTACTGTGGATCAGGGATCATCAAGAACAGGAATGTGTAACGATTCTATAATTTTGATTTTTTTCAATTTTGTCCATCTGTTTGCCTTTTATATTTCTTAACATTGACCAGTAACAAAAACTTGGAAGGGAAAGGGCCCATGGAAAGTGAGAAGCCCGGAAACTGAGTCCCTTTCCAACAGACAGCCTTGTGATGAGGCGCATTCCAAACACAAAAGGTATAGGCAGACTTCCTAGCTAGGTAACAAAAGCATACCAAGAGCCTGGAACCTGCAGCAGAATCAGACAGGAAGTCACAAGTAAGTTGGTGTTTAAGAGAGGGCCTCTTGTCCATTAGGTCTGGCCCAGGAAAGGTATTGTGAATCTTGTGAATAAGACAGTCTTCAGTTTAAATTCACTTAACTTCCCTAAAGCTATGTCCACACTAGTAAAAGGAGAGAATTAGACTTCTTTGCAGGATTAGGGAAAAGAAATGTTAGTTTTTTCACATGATGTTTGCTTAATGTAAGAACATATTGGGTATTTGTTGGTGAGGTATAAAATGGGTATATATCGTGTAATTTCTAGTTGCAATAGTAATATTTACCCTTCTTTCATCATAATTAACTTAAAACTAGAAAAGAACAGATACAGATACAGGCATAGGCATACATATACACATCCTGACACACATTATAGTGTCTATAATAGCTATGAGCCCCAGTATGTAATTCAGATAAAAATGAAGCCATTTTGATTATAGCAGGGATTGGGCCAGAGTTCCACTAGTTGACTTTCTCTTATTTCTCTCACATGATGTGCTCCTGAGGTTTCAGAGAAGAACCTTAGGACTCATGGGGTCATGGTTCAAAACCATCACAGAGAGCAATACATAGTATTTCTGAGGAGAGGGAAAAAACACAATTTAAGTGATTCTTTCAAATGATTAGCTGGTCAGTAGTTTAAGAGAAGGATGGAAGATGAATCTATTGATGGCAAGAAGACCATCTGGAAGCCATGGCATCTTCCTGGCATGTGAAGAGGAGGGATGACATTGCAAGTTGAAATTGGATGATATTTTTAGAAAGGCAGGTTGGGTGAGAGACATGGTATAAGGCTAGTTTAATTTTTTTTTCTGAACCTGAAATTGGAACCATACATGGTCTTTCTAAAGACTTGTGTGCCACATATAAACAAAGGATATGGAATCAGAAATTGGAAAGAACATTACATTTCTGCATTCCTGAGACATTTTATGGTACATAGGAAAACAGAAAGAATTTTAAACATTCTGAAAATCTGGGACATAGGATCATCAAACACTGAGGATAAAAGAGAGGCTAAGACTTCTATCCTGGGAGACTGGAAACCCCGTAATTGAACTGAGAGAAAGAGAGTCTTGGATATGAAGAATTTGAGGTAATGGTAGGATGTAGTGCAAAAGAAAAGAAACTATAAGCAACCAGAATTACAAAATAGAAAAAAGAACAAATACATCTCTATAAATAATTTTAAAGGAATCAACAAATTATAAACCAATTTCTTGCAATTCTAGCTCAATGTCTTTTAGAAAGTCAGAAATGCCTTCTTACTGTAGTATGGAAATTACAAAACTTGGATGGCACCTGGCTTTATGAAGAATGAGGCAACTATTGGGAATACATTGTTATAAAACAAGAATTGGAAAGGTCACTTCATAAATGAAATGTGCCGGTTGCCAGTGAAAAATTACTTACTAAAGAATGGACAATCCACAGGTCCTGGAAAGGTCAAAAAGACTGCCAAGCTCTAGTAGGAGAGACTAAAAAATAAACACAAAATGAATGAACGTTGTTCTCTGTGGTAAGTACTGACAAATATATTCAAGCAGAAAACTCACAAAAGTGTTTCCTTATACAAAAAAGAATGTAACTGATAGAAACCATGTTGCTATAACACAGTTTAATTCTATTTTGTTTCAGAAAAGAGATAAACCAAAAAGTTATGTCTTTCTTTTCATATTTCTCTTTGAATCCTTAATATGATACTTTTAATAAACCTTACTTCAAGGATGTGAAATACCTGCAGAGAAGTAAGACCAAAACTGAAGAATCAGATTATTTTGACATCCTTCTAACATTAGTCTGAAGATCCTCAAGGCCATATTGGATGACCTGGAAAATCTCATAGTGAATACATCTCTGCAATCATCAAACTAGCTGTTTCAGTAAACAACATATTAACTGAACATGTTCAATTTAAAGATATTTTCTACAAAAACGGGCTTTTAAAAGATGCTGTTCTTCAGAATGAACATTCTATATTCTGGTGGAATAACCTAGAAAAGTCCACACATAAGAATTATAATTGTATAAATAATAAAAAAATCAACTTTTAGGTAATCATGTTAAATAAGAAAAAGTATACACAAATATTTATATGAATAGGAATTTATAAAAGCTCTACTTATAGTAGCACAATGTAGATATTTCAATGTCCAACAATAAGGGAACCAATTAAAATACCATGGGACAGCTTTGTAATTGAATATAAAGCAGTCATTAAAATCATGCTTTTAGAATGAAATGTTATATGTTAATATTTATAGTGTCTACTATATATTATATTTGACATATTGAATATTTTGTTGTAAATCTTTGTGTATATATGCATGTTTATATGTACATTGACGAGAGTGGAAGAACATATAAGAAAGTAATAACAATAATAGTAAAAATAATTTCTGTGTGGTTAAGTGTTCCTTAATTTGGGAGAGAATCAGATGTGCCTTTGAGAGGATATTGAAAGCTTTAAATTCCTGCAAGGTGAAAAAAACTTACCTGAATTGTCAATGTCTTTGCATGACCTATAGACTGGCCATGAACTCCACCTAGCATGAACCTTTTGAGAATAATAGTATTATGAAGATTTTTATTTTAGTTTCTGTACTTCTGACATTAAAAACAGTTCTATTGGAATGCTCTATTTTCTTATCAAAAATCAATCAAAAATGATGTTTTTAAAGACTATGGTTGCATTTTACAAATGCTAAAATGCTTGGAAGTAATTTCTCCAGCTATTTCACAGTGCAAGCCAGCAAATTATTGTATCTCTTATTTTATATATGGGGAAATTAAGGAAGAGAGCAATTCTCCGATTTATTCAAGGACACCCACACTGTTAATGGGATTATAACATACTGCTTTCTAGGCTCTGATTAGCCTACAGAGTTGCAATAACTACAAAATGTTAGAATTACAAACATAATTTCAACATTTCTAAACTTTTAGTTAGAATTAAAGTTTAATGTTTTAAACTTTAATCTTCAGTTCTTTGAGGATAATAATTCTCCGCTAGAGAAAGTCTTTGTAAAGTATATAGAAGATTGGATATGTACATATATATGTATACACACATATATGTGTGTGTGTATAAAGAATTGTTTCAGTTGAAAGCCTATTTAAAATTTAGAAATCAAAAACTGAAAAAAAACCCTTAATTTATTACTTGCAAAAAAAAAAAAATAAGTGCAGAGTCGTCTTCCCTTCTTTGTTTTGATTTAAAACCAATTGTATGACCCATATGTCTTAATGAAATTTTGAATCAAAATCATTTAAGATTTCTTAACAACATCAAAACAATTGGGACTATGTTGTCTCCACTGATTGGTCCTTGCTCTAGGATCAAAAGTAACCACACAGGTGTGGCCTGCAGCCAGGGCCAGCCATGTTCCAGGTAAGGACCTGGGGCTGCTACATCTGGGAACACTTATCTCTTCTTGCTAGTACAGAATCCTGGCTCATCTCCTCACCAAAACCAGAAAGACCCTCATTCTCTTCTTTTTATCTTCCAATTCATTATATGAGGAAGGCATGATGATAAAATCCAGAGGAAGATGTAGTCTGAAAATCTCCATCAATTATAAAGACTTCAAGAATTTGGAACTCCATGGGGGAGTTCACCTTATTTCTTCTTGTTCTCCAAAAAGCACGAAGAAACTGTCATCTCAGAAAATTATCTTTCATTTTCCCCTGAGTGTCTAGAAAAATTCATCTGTCTGTAGAGAAATACATTATATCTCATACTGAAAGTTATATTTAATCAGATTTGGATGCACCAATAAGAAAAAATCCTTCTTTCCATTCCTTCTAGCCAATGCTAGGCAGAATTTCAAAGAAACTAGAGACAAATCTCACCAGTTCTTCCTTCACAGCTTCCTCCATTCTATCAGGAAACTCTTTCTACTCCTCTTTTCAGTCTTTACTCTAAAATTCAGTAGTCTTCAAATACTCAAGGATTGCATTTGCTCTTCATTTATTCAGCAATTTTTATTGAGTGATCACTGTGACCTCACATGGTAAAATGACTGAGGGATCTCTCTGAGGTCAATTTTATAGGGGCACTAATTTCATTCATGAGGGTTTGGCTCTAATGACCAAATTATCTCCCAAAGGCTTCACCAACTAATACTTCAGGTTTGGGGACTTCAGCTTGTGAACTGGGGAAGATACCAACATTCAGACCATAACAGTTTTGTGTGCCAGGTATTGAAATACAAAAACATCTAACTTCTACTGAAAATGCCTATATTTGTACATTCCATTTTTAAAATAAATGCTGCCAGAAAAAACATCTGTTCAGTAAAGTAGTAATCACCAATGGTGGTATATTACCATAGGAGGGAAGCTTATTTCAGGATGGGGAATAGGTACTTTTTAGGTTCTAAGAATCCACTAATTCCCTAAGTGCCAGAAAGTAAACCATTTCAATACTTATTAAATATCTGAGATGTATAAGGATTGCAGTTCACTGAAACTTTAACTTCTTCAGTTAAGGAAGCACCTTTTCTAATTTTAGAGATGAACTATCAGAGTATCTGACTCTCCTAGGGTTGCAGGACCTGAAAGATGAACTGAATTTGAACTGAAGGCCTTTTGCTAAATAACATGAGAGATACAGAAATAGTACTCTTCTAGAGGAATTTAAGTTCACTCTTGATATTTGCCATTTTCAAACACAATAAAAGTGGGCTGTGGAGATAGCTCAGTTGGTAGAGTGCTTGCCTCCCAAGCACAAGGCCCTGGGTTTGATCCCCAGCACCGCAAAAAAAAAAAAAAAAAAAAAAAAAAAACACAATAAAAGTGAAAAAAATCTATCCTTCAGTAGTTTGCAAAGGAGAAAAGAATCAACAAAAGCACAGAGATTTTAATTTTGAGGTTTGTTTAGCAAATAGGACGCAATCGAGTTAGAATTGGAATGTTTTTTGTAAAAGAGTTAAAGAGATAAGGATGGAAAAGTAGGAAGGATTATGTGTTAAAATTTTGCTTTAAAATTTATATAATATTCATGAATATGTTGTGAGTTATGATAAGAGTTGATAGATTTTATGCTATTAAAATGAAAACTATTCTGGGGAAATGAGAACTGTAGAACCAAAAGCTTCTAAAAGACAGGAGAAAATGGGTTCTTCTTTCCTCAATTTAAGGTTCAGGCAAATAAGCTTTCTATTTAAGAATAACTGCCGAGATTTTCAAATATCAAAAATAGATTTATTTGTAGATAAAAAATTAAAATCAGAGTAATTCTTGAATAACTTTTTTCGATGTTTTAATTAGTTGAAAATAATAATTCTTTGACGGTATTGAAGGTCCTATGTCATGTTAAATGACCTAGAGAAAAACTTCAAAATCATTCCAACATTATATATTACAATTTCCACTGTCAATTTTTTTTTCTATTGTACTGAATAAATTACAGAAGTCAAAAAAGCTTTTGGCTTTGTGAGAAAATGTAGGCGAGACACTAAAGGAAGAACGTAGGAGGGAATGTCTACTAGAGAGAAAATCAAATCCCCAAAGAGTGAAAGAATTTATATTTCTAAGGCACTTAGCTTCTTGTTATGTAGTAGCTCAAACACTAAAAATAAACCTGTTTGGAAGGGGTAAAGTCTTTCTTGCACCCTGGCACTTATGATTCATAGAACCCATAAAACAGAGTTTCACCCTACCCCCCATCCCCAGTTTTAAAGTCTTCTCACCCTCTAATCATTTCCTAAAAGGCCTCTTGACATATGGCCTTACAAAATGAATGGACTAGATCTTCATTTAAATCAATAAGATTTCTGAGGCCTTGTAGTCACTTGACTTGTGTTTATAGCAGACTCTGGAGAAATTATTGTATCTTTTCAGAGTAAAAATAGATAGTTTTTACTGTTAAAAACTGAGTCTTTCAATCTACTTTTCTAAATGCCCTTATGAAAAGAGAGAGCAAGCCATAGAAATAAGACGCAATACATTTTAAGGTCAGTTTTGAAGGGAGCCATTCCCACCCAATACATTGTCCAAGTTGTTTCTAAGTCTCTTTTCCTTGATGAATCTTCCTTTGCTTTGTGGTGATTTAGAGTAATTCGTCAAACAGCTAAAAGGACTCCTTAGGTAACTCCAAAGATAAGGTTTTAAAGCTAAATGGCTCAATCTCCCAACTCAAAATAGGCATATCTGAAGTCTAACACCTGTACTAACAAAAGGTGCTTCCTGCCTCAGAAGACAGCCTACTTCTCAAAATGGGAAACTCTATCAACTGTTATTTCATATATTAAATTAAAATCTGCCTTCCTACCTCCATATTTATACATATTATATCCACTCACTTTTTCCTATGATATCTCCTCTAATATTTAATATTAACTCTCCTGGACATTATTAAACCTCTCTACTCTGGAATACCAAGTAACTTAGACCACAGATTCTGCAGGTAGACCACCTGGATTCAAGTTTTAATCCAATTATATTCCAGGTGTGATCTGAGGCAAGCCTGGGTTTCAGTTTTCTAATTTGCAATGTGATGATATGAAAACACCTTTTTCACAACACTGTTGAAAAAATTAAACCAGACTGTGCAGGAAATGACTGTACCATACATAGTAAGCATGCAACTAATAACTTCACATATCCCTTGTGACATGTAGTTTATAGTTTTCTGACTAGCAAATATTTCCTTATCTGGATATACTCATGTCTGTCAAACTCTCAATTCATGGTGTTAAGACTTGAAGAAAAGAAGGATCAGCAAAATGTAAGCAGAGTTACATTTAAAATTAAGTCCCATTATTATTAATTTCAGAATCAATGAGGTCCATGTTAATACAGAAAATTTATTTTCTTGAGGACAATGTCTTATACATTTTTGCATTCCTAACATAGCATATAAAAACAGAGTTATCAAATAAAAAGGTTTAACACACTTTTCTGAAAAGGGCTAGATAGCAAATATTTTAGGCTTTGCAGGCTATATGGTTTCTATTGCAAATACTCGGTTCTGTCGTAGTACAAAGTAGCCACAGACAGTTTGTAAATGAATGAGTATGGCTGTATTCCAATAAAACTCAATCTATGGATACTGAAATTTAGATTTTATATAATTTTTATATGTCATGAAATATCCTGTTTTGTGTTTTTTCCCAACCATTTCAAATCATAAAAGCCATTCTTAATTTGCAGCTGTCTAGGAGCACAGCAAGCTATATTTGACCCCAATGACCATTATTTGCCTATCTGTTCTCTAAGATGAAAGAAGATAGACTCATATTAATCTGCATTAAAAAAAAAAAAGAAATGAAAGGAATACTGTTTTCTTGAACAGCAAAGCAAAGGGCGAAGACTGATCCAAGGCAGACCTTTAACAGGACAATTGGAAATGGGAAATCTCTTTGAAAGGGCTTGACACAGAGGTTATCCTGGTACAGGTGCTATTAATTTTCAGCCATTGGTCTTTCTCAGAGATGACATTGCTTCTTTGCCATCCAACTGATTAGCAGATGGTAGTACTATTTAGTAATTAAGAATTTGGAAACTGGACCCTTCAGTCTGTTACTGGTAATGTTATCTTAGGTAATTTAGTTAACTTTCTAAATGTCCTCACCTGTAAGATGGCCAAGAGTACTATAGCCTACCAATGGAATTGCAATATGATTAAATAAAATGTGTCATTTACAGCACACTATTGTTCCTATAGTAAGGTTTTCATAAATGTTAACATTGTGAAAAACAAATGAACTAGAAAAACTTTTCATGAGCAGACATATGTTCATTTGCCTTTATTTATAAAGCAGCTAGTTATTCCTTCCAAGAATCCTATTGCATCTCCACCTCCTTTTGTCTAGTTCTTCAAGCGTAATTACTCAGTACAATAAATAGCATCATCTGGGGACTTGTTAGAAATTCAAATTCTCAGATCCCACCCCAAATCTAGTAAATGAGAAACTCTGGAGTTAGGACCCAGAAATATGTATTTTTAAAACCCTAGGAAACTGTGCTGCATTCTAGAAGTTGAGAACTGATAATCTAGGTGAAATCTGATTAAACAAGGACATCCTCGAAGTTATAAGTGGATAGAGACTTCTTGATAAATAATATGGTTTACTTTGATTCTCATAACAAACTTATTGTGAAGGTTATGAGAAGTTATTACTCCCAGACTTTAGGATAATTGTGACTCAATAATGGTCAGTGATTTGGGCAGGTGGCATAGTAAATAACCAAGTTCCACATTCTGACTCTGGGCCGGACTCTTACATGATGATAAGAGTAGGAGGTGGGACTGGAATGGGGACTACTGTTACAGAGATATTACCCAATATCTGTATATAAAACTATTTATCTGTCCACTGTCTATATTTCCTTCTTCTTTACTAATAGAATATAATTTTGGTTCAGAGAAACAATATGCAAAAACAATAACAGACATTTTCAAGATTTCCTTTTTTTGTGATGGTGGGTACTGGGTATTAAACTCAGGGGTACTCTGCCACTGAGCTATATCCCCAGTCTTATTTTGTATTTTATTTAGTGCCTTGCTTTTGCTCAGGTTGGCTTTCAATTCCCAATACCCCTGCCTCAGCCTCCTGAGCCGATGGGATTACCAGCATGTGCCACCATACCCAGCTTATTTAACTGTTTCTTATTTATTTATTTATTTATCTCACTATACTCTAAACTTGCTGAAGACTGGGGGGATTTGTTTTTTTCATTTCTGTTATCTCTAAAACCTACATGGTATAAAGTGAGATATTGATACATGTTTTCCAAGAAAAGAGATAATTGAGGGGTGACTGCAGTGATGCCAGTGAAAATATTTAACACCAGTTTAACTAATCAAACTAGTTAAAAGAGCTGCCAGAGAGCATGCCATATAGGTGACCACAAGGCTGAGTGTGTCAGCTCTGGATAGATAAATAGGCCAACACATGACACAGAACCTATGTACTTACATAATAATTCAGACCCTAAGGATAGATTCATGTATGACCTTTTATAGTGTATTTGTACATAATTAGATAAATGATGCAAAGAATAAATTTACTATCATTTCAAGGAAACTCATCTTTCTGTCAAGAACAAGAGTAAGCTAGTGACTTTCTTCCAAAGTCAAGGTTTTCTAGTCTTCTGTTCATTATTATAAAATTGTTTTATGTATTTACTTCTTTTACAATATAAACATACTAAAGGAAACATTCTAGTATATTGCCAGTTGACAAATTTACTGAGTTCTTGTTTTTAAGTTATGATTTACTCATTTTCAGAGAGGTACCCAGAGGACTTAAAACACAAATACATTATTAATTCTTACTACTAATAGCAACAATTATAAATTTTGCATATTTTAATCAATGCTAAAGTAAGACCCTATGTAGTAAATGATGTATTATATTTTTATTTTCAAGCATCCATTTTCCATTTTATATTCATTCCCCTGCATTTAGGTTTCCCATTCAATCTGAGAGTACTACGCTGTGAAACTACCCAATTCCTTCCCAACCCAATAAAAAGTTACCTGTGTACTATACAGGGTAGGCAGCTTATCTATCACCTGGGCCCTTTTCCTCATTTGGAACAGAATTCTAATTTTGTTCAAATATACACTGTTCCTGAAATTTAACTCAAGAGAAGCTGGCCCCACTCACTCTAAGGAACGTATGCTGATTAACTGAAGTCAATTGGCACATGATATTCCCTCAGCAACAGAGGCTGATCTGGAAGAGAACAGAAAATCTAAAGGGTTCAGTTACATCAAATAAATGGATCTGATTATCTTTCTTTCTCTCATTTTCACTGGATATGGACAGGGCAACGTTTTGCCTGAATTGCTATAGGTAGCCATCTTGAAACCATGAAGGCAGCAAGCCTAAGGTCATAGCTTTCTGTACAAACAAGGCAGAAAAAAGAGGTGGCAAGTTATCTTTAATGATTCTTCTGAGCTTTTGACTTCTCTAATGCAGAAAATTAACTCCTAACTCTAGACCCCTTGTTATGTGAGAGAAAGATTCTTCTTTTCGTAAAAGCCAGTTTGAAGTGTTTTCCTTTGTAAAAAGCATCCTAACAGATATACTCATGCCCTGACTCTTGGAAATCCTGATATTCCTCAATTCATGTTAGTTGCCAGACCCCCTGTTCTTGTTCAAATGGTGAAAAACTAAAATAATTAGGAAAATCAAATGCTACATGTTTTTCCTGTACACATGCAGGGCAGGAATCCATAAGATAACATCAGTTTGATCCATAGGTGTTGACAGATTATAATCAGTGATCCACTGCTCCTAAAATCATGTATTTACCTATTAATAAGGGTTTTGAAAAGGTCATGCCTTAATCCATACATTATTCAGGAAATTCCTGATAAATTCTGTTGAAGTAGGGAGAATTTCATGGTGGGGATCTCTATCATTTACTCTGTCAAGGATTTGTTAAGAGTTTAATCTCTCTTTAAATGTCAATGTCTGAAGGCTAAGATCCACTTAAATACTCTTATGTAGGGACTGAAGAATTATGCAGCAACTGTCATAACTAATCTAAATCTTGAGTCTGGCCTATGGGGAGAAAAGGGGTTTTATCAGTACTCTTCCTTTCCTGAACTTTAAAATCTCAACATATTAGGGTGCATATGGAAAAAAAAATATATAGCTTTTATTTGCTAAGGACACTAAAAATGCACTTCAAAATTACCTACTTTCTATAGGGTCTCCTTCTGAATACATGACCTTCTAATTATAGAAACACTGAACAAGAACTTTGAAAACCTGGCTTTGGTCCTGGGTATGCACACAATTTTATGTATACTTGTGAAATCTTGAAAGAGGCTGACCTTAAATCTCTGCCTTAGTTTCCCTAACTAGTAGTCCATCTTGGCATACCGACCTTTTAAATTCTTTAGGAACTATAGGCATAGTGTCAAAAACTTAGAAGGTTTTCAAGGATCTAGAAAAACTTTATAAATCTTGTATTGATTTAAAATTCAAAAAGGAACCCGTAAGCCTAAAAATTCTAAATATTTAACTGGCTATAAATCATACCATTATATCAAGTAATCAACTGCAATTCTAAAGGCTAAAATGAATAATTTATTCCTACAAATTACATTTACTGGAATTATTTCAAACAACATATACCAAAATATTCTTCTCACATAGAGATTTAATATAAGATATAGTCTAAAATATGCAAAAATAACTCTCTAGAGCCTTCCCAGGACTTAAATGGCCCTGGTGGCAGGACCAAGAGTAATACCCATCTTCTATCCATAAAACACTTGATAACTCTTACTTTTTTTTTTGGGGGGGGGAGCATTCTCTTTTTAATTTATTTTATTTTATATTTTCTAATTACTTACACATGACAGTAGAATACACTTGTACATTTTGATAGATCATACATAAAAGGAATATAATCTCTGTGAACATATTTTAATAATGGACATGACATTTTTGTTGATTAAGGTGCTGGTTTTGTGGATATGTACATATGCCAGAAAATAAAAATATACACTTAAGATATAGACAGGTTAATATGTGCTAATTTAATCTTCATAAGTCTGTAAAAATTGGGATAACTCTTACTTCTGTGAGAGTGATTCTGAAGCTTGGAATGCTGGGAGAATCCTCCCCACATGGAGGCCTATTACCAAAGGGACTCTTGCTGCCATTCCCTTAGCTAGTATGAAAGACCTTCTATATCACTTAAGATATTCCATGTCCTCCTGAAACCCTAACCCTCAAGGATGCCCAGAAACCAGTGATAAACCCCAAGCAGGACTCTTATTCTTACTCCCAAACAGTTTAGGCAACAGTTAGAACACATGAGGTTATTAGCTTCTGACCACAACCATTAGCCTTCCTTCACCCACTGTATGCAGCAGTGAAGCTCCTATCTCTGGGGAAAAGCATCCAAGGTTCTCTACAAACTGACCCTTGTTTGCTCTGATTCCATGTGAACTGTATTTTGCTCTAGTTGTTTTATTTATATCGACTACCTTGACTTCTCCATGCCACTTGATATGGTCCTTCCTTTGGTAGTTGACCCTCTCCTACTTTCTTGGCTTTGCCTGTTGAACTTTCCCAAACCTATTTGGGTTGGAATATATGCCCTTCCTTTGTCCTCTCAGAGATCTGGTTTTAGTTCTGTCCCAGCTTTCACTACATAGTTTTATCAGGGACTCCCCTCAGGAATATGAGCTTTTGCAGAGCACAGCGTCTGTCTAATGCACCTATATTATCAGCATCTAATATACTGCCTACATATACATATTTAGAAATTTAGAATACATTGGCTGAATTATTGAGCCATGGGCCCTATATTCTCTGTTGAATTACTGTGAGAAAGAACTGAGCTAAGAACTTTAAAAAGCATTATCATTTTTCTCTATATTTGTATAAAATGAGAAAGCTCATGTTTTTAGATAGATTAACTCAGCAGGAAAAAAAAACAGAATTTATGTGGCATAACTTAGAAAACTTATAAAAGACTACACACTCATGAGGGAAGGTCATGGCAGTTCATGAAACCCAAACAATACTGAGGAGCCCCAGGAAGCAGTTTTGAGTAACTTGAAGCACATCTGGTTGTGTAACTGTGTGGGTATAGACCTGCTGCACATCCAGCTCAGAAGAACCCATTTATATGTTTTGAGCTCTGATATGAGTTCTATAGACTCCAATGTCCCAAGTTCTGGAGGATGACTCACATTTTCTGTTTTGCCTGTAAAACAGTATATAATATTTTTTAAAAGTCCCATAATGCTTCCAAAAATGAAAACTTATAAAGAAGCCAAATATAGCAACATTTAAACATGTATAAGTCTTTCTACCTTAAAAATAAAAGAAGTTCCCTTGCCTCCCACATCCTCGCTCAGTTACTGCCCTGTGCCTCTTTCCCTTCACAACCCAAACTTTGAAATGGTTGTCAATATTCATTGTTTTCATTTCCTCACTTCCCACTCATCTTTCACTCTGCTCAGGCTGCCACCCCCTCACTCCACCCAAAGAGCTCTCATTAAATTCACCAGCGGCTTTCCTGGCACCAAATTCAATAGGTGGTTTAGACCTCATTTTACCTCTCCTCTAAGTATCACTTTATATTTTTGACAACTCCTTTTCTTCTTTTTAACACTTTCCACATTTCTACATTTTACTTTCCACAATGTCATTCTGTCTTGGCTTTAATCCTATTTATCTTGCCACTAAAGTCTTTCTACCTTGTAGGCTCTTACACTTCTACCCACCCATTAAGGGTTGACCCACTCATTTTCACTCTATATTTTCTCACCAGGAAATTTCACAAACCTATAGCTTCAATTACTACCTCAAATGACTCCCTCATTCCCACCAGAAGCTGACAGCCCTCTAATATTCACTAATGCAGTAATGATACCTCTGTCTCTTCAGTATACAAACAAAAATTCAGGAGTTCCCTTAACCCTTATATTGCATTCTACATATTCTCTTACAATGCCTCAAGTTCCTCACCTTACTCCATGTCTCAGTTATCATTTACTCCAAGCTATCATTATTTCTCATGTAAACTACCCCAATGGTCTAATTGGATCCTATGCTCACCTGGAGCCCGTGGGCAGAAAAAACCTAGCAAAACACTCTTAATAGAATTAAGCAATATATAAAAATAATTATGTACCACAATCAAGTGGAGTTTATCTGAAAAATTCAAGGATGAGTCAATATTTTTAAAAATCAATTAATGTAATCCACATTAGCAGGCTAAAGAACAAGTGCATTATCAACTGATGTACAAAGAAAATATGACAAGATAAAAAGAAAAACTATCCAAAAGCAGGAATAAAGGGAAACTTCTAAAACAAGGAATATCATAGGAAAGTTATTCATAACATCATATTTTGTTTTGAAATACTGAATGTGAGCCCCCTATGGTTGGGAACAGGCACAGATGTATATTTTCATCACTTTTATTCAACACAGTGCTGTAAGTTCTAGCCCATGCAATAGACAAGAACAAGAAATTTAAAAAGAGTATAGATGAGATATAAATAAGAACTGTTAATATTTGTAGATGACATGATTGTATATAGAGGACAATCCCAAATAATCTATATTTAAAAACAGCTACTGGCCAGTTACAGTGGCACACACTTGTAAACCTGGTGACTTGGGAGCCTGAGGCAGGAGAATTGCAAGTTATAGGACAGCCTCAGCAACTCAGCAAGGTCCTAGGCAATGTAGAGAGACCTTGTATCAAAATAAAAAATAAAATGGGCTGGGGATGTAGCTCAGAAAAAGGACCTATGGTTCCACCCCCAATACAAAACAAGAAAAAAAAAGATAAGAAATTAATTTCATCTCTTTATGTTAGTAATGAAGATGTGGACACCAAAATAAAAAATACAGTTCCTTTTATAGTTGCTAAAAAGTGAAATACTTAGTACAAGTCTAACGAAACATTTGGAGGATGTCTATGCTGAAAACTACACAATACTGATGAAAGAAAATAACTATTAACTAAATGGAGAAGCAACCATTTCATGGATGAGAAAACTTAACATAGCAATCGCTCCAAATTGATGTACAGACAATGCAATTACTCCCAAAATTACAGCAAGAATTTTGGGTTTTGTAGATATAGGCAAAATTATTTTCAAAATTATATGGAAAGGCACAATGACCAGAGTAGCTGAAACAAACTGGAAAAAGTAGAATACCCATTGAAACACAACCTACCAGGTTTCAAAACTTAATAAATAGCTACAGTAATCAAGACTCTGTGACCTTAGTGAGAGGATAGTTGCACAGATCAACAGAACAGAACAGAGAACTCAGAAATAGACCTACACAAATATATTCAGTTGATTTTTTTAAAAGGTACAGAATTGATCCAATGAAAGAAGAAATTCAAGGAGAAAAAAGACTTTTCAATAAATTGTGCTGGAAAAGTTAGACATTCATTAGCAAAAATAATTAACTAAACAAACCTCAACCTACATCTCATACCTTATATAAAATTAACTCCTAACAGATTATAGATTTACATGATAGAATATTCTAACACTTTTATTTTCCCAAATCTGTTAACACCTTGATTTTCCCAGCCTCCAGAATTGTGAGAAATACATGTTCATTATTTATAAATTTCTTCTTCTAAGGTATTTTAGCAGCAGTAATAGACCAAGACATTCCCACTAAGAAAATGCAAATTAAAAGCCTGATGAGATACCACTACATACCTATTAAAATGGATAGAAAAAGAAGTAGTAACATCACAATGCTGGCAAGGATGCAAAGAAATGGCATCACTTGACATTGCTGGTAAAAATCTAAAGTGAAAACTGGAAATTTTTATAAAAAGCCAAAGTTTTAGTTTTTCAGCAGTTTCACTGAAAACTGAACATGCAACTACCACACAATGCAGTAATTGTACTCCTGGGCATTTATCCCAGAAAAAGAAAACTTATATTCATACAGAAACTTATACATGAATATTTATAGTAGCTTTTAATCATAATAGTCAGAACTGGAAATAGTCCAGGTGACCTTCAATGGGTGGATGGTTTAAAAACTGCAGTATCCATGCTATGAAACACTATATAGCAATGAAAAGGAATGAACTATCGATTAGTACAATGACTTTGGTAAATCCTCAGACAATTATGCTGAATGAAAAAAAATTCTCAAAGGTTCCATACACATATAATTCCATTCATAAAGAAATCTTGATAAAATTATAAAAAGGGAGATCAGATTGTTTGCCTGAAATTAAGTATAGGGTGGGGACAAAAATGAAGTGGGAAGGGTTATAAAAAGGCAACTTGAGGAATCCTTTTGGTGATGAAAATGTTCTATATCTTGACTGTCAATGTTAGTATTCTAGAGGAAATACTATACTATGGTTTTATAAGATAATACATTGGGGAAAACTGTGTAAAGGTTATATGGGATTTCTCTGTATTATTTCTTTACATTGCATATGAATATACAATTATATCAAAATAATCTAAAAATGTTGCTATGTAGTATATTTTTATATTTTGAAGTCTTCAGTAGCTTAAAATTATTCTTAAAACTAATTGGACTGCAAGCTGGTTTTGGTCTAGATTGTTTTCTCTAGTCTTATATCCTATCTTCTTTTCCCTTTTTCTTTGTATTCCCACCATGCAAGCATCTAAGTTTTGAACCCATTCTCCATGCAGTGGGTACTGATTCCTGTATCTGGAATGTTCTTTTCCCTCCCTCCTCTCCAACACCTCATATAGTTAAATTACCATCTTTTCTGGAGCTACTCCTGTTTCCCTTTATTTCTCTAATCCTCAGGTCTAGTTAAATTCTATCAATGTTCTTTTAAAGATGTGCATGCCTTCCTTCAGAGGGCCTAAGTGAAGATCAGGCATTGGCTTCTGATACTGATTGGCATTTGTCTCCTCCATTAGAATATATATTCCATAAGCTGACATGTTCCCTGGTTCTAACTTTACATCCAGTAGCTTTTTAAATATATTATTAAAATAAAAAAAGTATTCTTAAAATAAACATTGGGGTTCCTTCATTCTCCCTCCTTAGCATCTCCTGAGGTGTCTTATTAAACCATAGGGTTCCATGAAATACAGTTTGTAAACTGACACTTTAGAGTCCCATCATGGGCTCACTATAGCAAAATCTAATGATTAAAAACTGGCTTTGTTTTTGGTAAAAATTTGGGATAAGTTTGGGCCAGGGTTATTTTCTCTTAGCCCTAATACAAATGTGACCTCCTTCAGTCTCTCTGTCTCCTGCCCTGCTTATCTCTATTGCTTACCCACATAGCATCATTTTGAACTTTCTAAAACAATCTGTATGGCATTTCCTCATTGAGTACGATCTTTCCTGTGGCTCCAGAATTGTGGATCAATTCTTAAGGCAAGGGAAAATGGTGCTAAGCATACCACATCTAAGTACCTGACATCTAAGATATGGAGAGAAGCCAACGATTCATCTGTAGTTAAGGCAAGTAATTATCTGCTGGGGTGACTTAGGCTGTTCACCACTCTCATTCTACCAGTTAAATCAAAGTGTCATGTTGTATGAGTCCCCCATCATGTGTCAATTAAAAAAAGAAGAAGAAGAAGAAAGAGAAATGCATGGGGAATATGGGAGGAAATTATCAGGGAGGAAAAGTGACTACCACAGAATCATTTGTAAATATTGGGAATTCACAGAGAAAGAACAAGCCTTGTGTTCCCCAGCTATCAGCTTGCTGAGCTTCAGAACCTAGGGCCTCTATCTCTCTCAGTGGAGAGAGATTAAAGAGAAAATTATTAAGGCATGTAATATAAAGTCTTAGGGTATATGTAAGGGCATAGAGATAAATTCTTCCTAAATACAAGATGTCTTCTAGGAAACCCATGCTAGTGAGCATAGAAAGACCTGTGGTGGGATGCCTGTGAGAAGTGAACGAACACAATTCTCACTTTATTCCAATTTGAATTATGGTTCATCATTTGCTGATTGTATGGTCCTTGTCAATTTATTTAAGGATGACTAACTTCATTGTCTCCTATTAGATTTAGTAATGCCCATATCTTAGGGCAAAGATTAAATGAGATAATACATCTAAAGTTGTTTAGTCTCTGGCACATAATTGGTAGGTACTATTATTGGTAATATGGAGGCTAAAACTGTGAACTTCGGAGGCATACAAACTTGTGTTAGAATCCCAGCTCCACCACTTACTACACGGTGTGACACTGGAAAAGTTTCCAAGATTTCTAACCCTCAGCTGTTGCTAAGAGGATTGGTAAATCAATTAACAGTATTCAGCCATAGATCTTACAATCTTGTAAAGAATTAAAGTCAGTTGTCTACATATTTGTTTCTCTGCACTGGATTCTAACCCCTTAAATTCATGCCCATGTCCTCCTATATTTTCTTGTTGCCATTTCAACGCCATTGC
The DNA here is from genome assembly GCF_902686455.1 of Sciurus vulgaris. Classification (NCBI taxonomy): domain Eukaryota; kingdom Metazoa; phylum Chordata; class Mammalia; order Rodentia; family Sciuridae; genus Sciurus; species Sciurus vulgaris. The sequence continues at coordinate 82,197,916 of NC_136472.1, forward strand.
TATTGTAATCAGCAACACCTTGAAATGCACAGTCACATACAAAGAGATATTCAATGAATGGTAATGAATTTGAATTTTTGTTTTTAATCCTTGGAAACTTTGAGGGGATATCTTAACCATTTTGGATAGAAATAACAGAGCTCTATTTAAAGTCATTTAAGCAATTTTTTTAAAAGCAACAGATTTATTGGAAGGTAATACATTATTTATGGAAGTTGAGGACAGGTAGGTCTTTCAAGGCTCTGGAACATAGTCCTGGGAAATCATTACCTTTAGAGACTCCTCTCTCCCCATCTGTCTCTACTTTTTCACGGAAATGGTTGCTTCATTTTTTCCCCTCCACTGAGTGGCTTGCTCTTTTTTTCAGTGCACATAACAGGAAGAAAATAAGTTTGTGTTCAATATAAGTTGTAATCTCCTTTCTGTGGACCAGTTCAGCCTCACTAGTCATCTCTTGGATCTCTTGTTCCTGTCAAGAAGGCTGTTTATTGTTCCTGTGTGGGAGATTTTTTTCTCTCAGCTTTTAAGTTTTTTATTCCATATGTTTTTTTAGTTTGTACCCGAGTTTGAGGGGTTTTTCTTTTTCTTTTTCTCCTTAGGATTTGATATACTTTCTAATCTACATATTAAATCCTGTTTTTCTTCTGGAAAATTCTCTGGCAGTGTCTCTCCTCTTTTCTCTATCTGTATTCATGAGATTGTTTCTCCTTACATCTTCCAGACCTTGTGACTTCAACTTCACCTTCCTCTTTTCTTTTCTTTCCTTCCTCCCTCTTCCCTTCCTTCATTTCTTTCTTTCTTCTTTTTCTTCTTTTTTTTTTTTTTTTTTTTTTGTTTGTTTGTACCATGGAAGCCAGGGACACTTAACCACTGAGCCGCATCCCCAGCCCTTTATTATTATTATTACTATTATTTTATTTTTATTTTGAGACGGGGTCTCACCAAGTTACTTAGGGCTTCGCTAAGTTGCTCAGACTGACTTTGAATTTGCAATCCTTCTGCCTCAGACTCCCAACTCACTGGAATTACAGGCATGTGCCAACACGCCCAGCTCACATTTTCTCTATCTTTATCTCTTTTACTATATTCTGAGTGACTCACATCTATCTTTCAACTTACTATTAAGAAACTATCTACTATTTAACTAATTTGTGGAGGCTGTATTTCTGTTTTTCTTCTTTCCTTCCTTCCTTCATTCTTTACTCTCTTTGTTTCAAAGACTAGATTATTTTTAAATTTTTTAGTTGATAGCCAAAGTCGGCCTACTCTTGTTTTTATAATGTCCTACAGAACTAACAAACATCAGCATTAAATCCAATTACAGAAAAATGCTCCGTTGAATATGGGGTAGCTATATTTGTTGGTAACATTCCATAGGGGCTCTAATTACGCAGTAAATATAAGGTAACCAACCTGAAACAACATTGCTATCTTTGCTAGAGTGATGCGAATGTGGCTGGACTTTTGAAGCAAGTTACATTTCCAAAAAAATTACCTGATGAGTGAGCTCTAATGAGGAGGAAAGTTCCATAGTGATAATTCACCAGAGCGGCTTGCAGCTGATAAGTGAGGGTTAGGACATGTTGTTTATAAAGTAGTTGTGACCTAATTTACAAAAATTATCCTTTCATCTTTCTAAAGAGCAGAAAAACATTCCTTAAATTGGTACCTGGTCAAGTGGGGTGCTGAGAATGGTGGTATAGAACCCTGATGGGGCAGCAGAGTTGGATAGAGACATTGCTAATACTCATGGCTCGCTTCTAAATAGAGCAGCAAGATGAATTCTGATTCATAATCTTAGGTGATTTACAGATTCATGAAAAAGACCACGACTGATAAAACAGTACATCAAAAATCTATAAAAGGTCTATTTGCAGTGAAGTTTCACAACAAAAGGCACCCAGCTTTTTCTTTCCATGTCTGACTTGCAAAGCTGCCCTTTTAGCCACTTTGAAAACTTTAGTGTTGCTGAACATTCCACACACCCAAAGTGCCAATCTGTTTTGCCATATCTCTAAGAGCCCATGAGGTTTATAAGTTCTTGTTTATGTTTTAGTTTAGATATGAGTTGTCCCTCAAAAGCTCATGTGTGAGACAATGCAAGAAAATTTAGATGTGAAATGATTGTTTCGAAAGAGTTTTAATCTAATCAGTCTATTAATCCCCTGATACATATTAACTGGGTGGAAACTGTAGGCAGGTAGGGTATGGCTGGAGGAGGTGGGTCATTGGGACATGCTTTTGGGATATATATTTTGTCCTTGTGGTGAGAGAAGTCTCTCCATGCTTCTTGGTGGCCGTGTCCTGAGCTGCTCTCCTCCACCACACTCTTCTGCCATGATGTCCTGCCTCACTGTGGGCTCAAAGCAATGGAGCTGGCCATCTATGGAAAGGACCTCCGAAATCATGAGTCCCAAATAAACTTTTTCTCCTCTAAAATTGTTCTTGTCATCTTTTGTTCATGATGACAAAAAAAATTAATAATAATAATAAAATTTTTAAAATAAGCCAAACTGACTAAAACATTTATAATAGCGAGCTCTTATTCCATGTACTTCAGAAGACATTCCTTGTTCCCAGCCAGGGTGGTGTACACATTGGGACAGAAATGGTTGGCCTCTAGGGTCCCTTTTTTGGGGAAGGCTTTCTAATATACCAAGGGTATTGAGAAAGAAACACACTAATAACATTGGTGTCTGAGAAAGAAAGGAGCCTCAGGTAGTCTTGATCTTTCCACCAGCAGTCTTAAGGCTACCCCAGCTGGTTTCCATTCACTTCAATGCCAGCCCCGTGTTCTCTGTGGTGAATACTTACATTGAGCAGGTCTTAACACAAGCTGCATCTCAATGATCACTAGCTTTCAGATGGCAGCCATCACTCACAGTGCTATGAGACATGGCCTATGTGGCAGAAATGTTCTAAAATGCACATTAAACTTACCAGAAAACTTTTAGGCAGCAATGTCAGTCTAGATGCTGCTCTGCAAGTCATGAATTTTGGAGGAGCAGCTGTGGGTTAAGAGTGCAAGCAAGCTTTGAAAATTTTTATGACATTTATTTTAAAATTGTTTTCAAATCATTTTATTATTTCTACTTCCTCATATGATTTCTCATATTTTCTGCTTATTTATTACTTAATACCATTTAAGATTGACATGATATGTTTGCCTCTAAATTTTTATTTAGAAATATGTTGCAGGATTCTGCATTCTTAAAAGGTAGTATCCTGGTTAAGGGCCCAAAGTGACAGACTGAAGGGAATCTAAGAGAATATAAAAGGTACGTCCTTTATACCTTTCAAGACATGAAATCTCAGCCTATGTTCATGTTGTATCCCTAAATCCTAAGGGAATTTTCTACGCTTTATGAAGAGAGTCCTAATTCTGGCTACTCACCACGTATGGGAATTTCAGCCTCAAGAATCATCTCCATGAGACAAAAAGTCCTAACACTTAACGTTTTTTAGTCAGCTTTACATTATTGTAACCAAAAGGTCTGACAAGAAAAATTTAGGGAAGTTTACTTTGCCTCACAGTTTCAGAGGTTCAGTTCATGGTTGGTCAACTCCAAAGCTCTGGGACCAAGGTGAAGCAAGACATTATGTTGAAAGAGGATGGTGGAGAAAAGCAGCTCAGGACAGTACAGCTAGGAATCAGAGAGGGAGAGACAGAGAGAGAGGGAGAGAGAGAGGGAGAAAGAGAGAGAGAGAGAGAGAGAGAGAGAGAGAGAGAGAGAGAGAGAGAGAGAGAGAGAGAGAGAGAGCGCACAGTGTGCCAGGGACAAAATATAAACCCCAAAGGCATACCCCCAGAGACCTACGTCCTCCAGTCAAGCCCACCTACCTATGGTTACCACCCAGTTAACCCATTCAAGTGGATTAATCTACCAATTAGGTTACAGCTCTCATAATCTAATGTTTTTACCTCTGAACATCCCTGTATTTTTTTTTACACATAAGATGATATGGAGGACACCTCATATCCAAACTATAACATAAGGTAGATATCAGATATATATCCCCAAAGGCAATCCAGTTTCACCAACTTCGCTTATATTTGGGGTTCTCTCTTCTCTCATCATTCTTTAAGCTTATTGTTATTACTATTTTAAAAATTTTCCCCATAACTTCCACATGTTGGGAGTGTGAATATAAAGTTCTTGCCTCTTCGCAGTCTTCCATTTGACTCAGAAGCTAATAATGACTACCCTTTATTCCCAATTTCAAATATTGGTGAAAGAGAGAGTGGTTGACTTATATTATATTAGGTTGCCCTTAGATGAATCATTTATAGTGGTGCCACATCATGTAGTACAAACATGTCTGCCTGGTCACCTCTGTGAGTGAAACATCAACCCTACAAAGAACCAATCAAATATTCATTAATAGATGAGTGAAAGGAAGTTGAGTAAAGGAAGGATAATGGGAGGGAGGACTGGAGGGAAAGGGAGGATCATAAACTGAAATTGATTTCCATGTATGTATGAGTTTGTCAGGATGAACCCAACTACTATGATAACTATAATAGTCTAATTTTAAAAAGCCAATTCTAATGATAAGGTTACTGAGCAAATACTCCTGTAAATATTTATCACTAGAACCTTAAGGAAGATTTCTATTGATTGTATTCTCTACTTTGATTTTTTCATCTAAAAATCAAGATGGAACATTTCTAAATTTGTTTTTATATCACACTCAAAGAGACATTATTGACATCATTAAATCAATTTTAAATATCCTTTACTAATGAGGAAAATAACCATCTCTAGGCATAAGACTCAAGTTTTCTGTAAGAGTTTGGACATCCATGTAATAAAAATGGGCAGTAGAGTCCTATTCCTACTAGATACAGACATAAATATGGAAATAAGAATATTAAAAATCTTTCCTTATAATAAGGTTCACTGTAGATTGTGGGTTTTTGTTGTTGTTTATTTTGTGATTATTAACGTTTCAAAGCAACCTGAGTGGTTAATGAGAATCTTCATATTATGAAAGGTTCTCATCATCAAACTTGTTATTCAGAGGAGTACAGTTTCAATTTATCATTCCAGGATTCACACAATTGGATATTCCCATGTCCATAAAAAATGAAACTCTTGCCTGGAGCTAAAAATGGTGTTTGTCTAAGCACTTAGGTAACAGAGCAATAAATCTTGCACATAAATACATGTAGAGATAACAAGATGCCATGGGATACATGGTAAATCTGCATCTCTTTGCTAAGGAGACTCAAGAAACTGTGCATACTGGCAGGCTTTTCATAAAGGGCCTATCATTTAAACACATTTCAGATCTTCCTCTTGAGATCTTACTCCTGAGACTTGATGATATGTCCTCTACTTCTAACACAGACTGTAAATTCCTTTAACATTACCCACTGGGTTCTATCTGCTCACCTTCATTCCTAGTGTGCTTGGAGGAAGGGACTATTAGAGATTTAAAGAAATCAGCAACACATATCAGGCAAATGGTGTATGTTCACTGTAATCCAAATTTGCTCACATTTGTAGAGTTGATTTTTTTTCCCCAAAAATATTTGTTCCCTTGCTCATTTGCTCTTTGTGGCAATACTACAAGGGTTAAATTTTATCACTAGGTTAAAAAATCTTAGAAGTCTTTCTGGTATTTTAATCTCCCAATGAGTGTTCTTTGATTGAATGAAATAGTGGGAATATTGACTTAGAATTTGAGGGTCTTACTAGAAATCCTGACCCTCTGATTTAATAGTTTGGACAACATTGGGAATACCAGTTAATATTTCTGATCATGTTTCCTTATCAATAAATCAATAAATTGATTCACATGTTTCTTATATGGCTTTCATAGGTTAGCAGATGTGAATGCCTCTTTTATAGGATCTGCATATGACATGTGCTTAAAAATATTTTTTGAATAAATAAATATACTTTCAAGGTTTACCTGAGAATTGCGCACTTTAGATTTAGTTTCAGGTTAGTTAAAAGGTTTTTAATTGTCTTCTATGCATTTGATAATTACCAAAAGAAGTATCCTAGCCCTGTTCTGTTTTCTAGGGAACAAGGGCATTATTTCACCAGTATGGCTCTGGGAAGGGATAAATATTTGGAGGAATTAATTAAGCATGCTGATTCTAATCTCATCATATAACATGACATCATTATTATTGCAAATAATGTTTTAAGTCATGCAAAGCAAGTAGATGCATTTCATGAGCCAACTTCTCTGAGCTACTACTGGCTGTCCAGAGCACAGCACTGAGAATGATTCAAAGGCCAATTGTGTTTAATAGGAAGGAACCCTATAGATGTTTAGCAATATGACATGGATACAGGCAGGAGGAAAGCAATCTATCTTTGTCCCACTCATAAGAAACCATTAGTTATACAATGAACTTTTAAGAACTTGAAAAAAAACCACATTAGATATATTTAAATATTAGAAAGACAATCTAGCAAAACAATTTTAAGATATGATGATAATGATGTAGGTAATAGTTAAATCAGAGAAGTTCATGCTATGCATCTTATATGTATCTGTCAGGTATTGAATTTTACAAAAGTGTATGTAAAACAGTAGTGGCATGGCTGGTTTTCCTTCAGTTATTAGGGATTTTCAACCCTGACCAACACATTAGCATTATCTGAGAAACTTCTTAAAACTCCTGATGAATAGAAAAAGCACAGAAGATTTTTTTAGGGCAGTGAAACTACTATGAATGATACTATTAATATTGAATAAATGTTACAATATATTTATCTTATATTAATGGAATACATAACAACAATAGTAATTCAATAGTACTTCTAACATAAACTATAGAAGTTTTATAATAATCATGTGTCAACATAGGTTTATCAACTATAACAAATGCGCCACTCTGGTGGGGCTGTTAATAATGGGGGAGAATGTGGGAATAGGAAGTATATCAGAAGTCATTGTATCTTCTCAATTTTGTTCTTAAACCTGCTCTAAAAAAATAAAGTCTATTTTTAAAGTACTGATGTTATTTATCCACCTGACATTAATTAAATCATAAAGTGGTTGGCAACCATGAAATGATGCTTTTATAGGTTGATTCTAATCACTAGTCAGAGTTGAAAACTATTCAACTTGGTCAACTTTTGTTTTGTTTATTCCTCTCTAGTTCTTCCTGGTAGATATAATTCTTTTCTCAAATCCCCAATTACATGTAATTTCCTGTAGAGAAGTTGTCATTTTCTACCCCTAATAAATTAATCATGGGTCATGGAAATGATGTTTTGCTTTTGCTAGGTAATTTAAATGAATTTTGCTAGTCTTTGGGGAAGAAAGTTGAGATTGCCTGAAAGAAAGATATTGCGAAGAGGTAACATTTACAACATAGTGTTCTGTTCAGAAGAAATAGGGGGCCAAGCTTTGATAGAGAAAGCAGAAACAATACTTTAAAGATGAGGTCTAAGGAGATCTTGGAGGTCTAAGGAGATCCATAATTTATCCATGATAATTGACTTTCAATATGACCTTTTCATTTCAGGCAATACTGTAAAAGAACTAATAAAAGTACATTCTGGTTCAACTGGATAATCACCTTTTAACTGAGTATAGCCTTGAGATTTTAATGTCCACATTAGTGTTCATGTTTACAGTCAGTTAGATGCCAAAAAGTACTACTTCAGTTGCCCTGAGCTAGTAAAAAAGAATAGTGGAGGACTTACTATATAAAAATGTATTCAAGCCAAATGAAGGCTAAATAACCTCAAGAACCACCACACAGACTAACATGTCACAGTTGTTTCACTCTAATACAAATACAGGAGAATTGTGTCATGACATGGCACACAGTGATGATATGCCATGATTTCAAAAGAACTCATATGGAAGCAGTTCATACCATATGGATGTTGCAAGAAGGTGACTAAATTTCAACAAATGTTGTTAGTTACATGAAATCAGTAATTCTCATTTGGATCACATTTATTTGTAATTTTGACTATACTTAAGTTATAAACCTATTTTGGTTTAATGGTTACATAGGGGCTATTTGCACATGGAAGTTAAATAGTTTAATCTTTGCATCCTTAAATAATATAAAAATTTAATTAAAATTTAGGAGTACTAGGGAAATGATTTTTTGTGTGTAGAGGGCATATTACTTCAGTTAGAGAATCAGAGCTACCTTTTTCTTTTCAACTTTTGATGTTATAGATGGATGATTAGTATATTTGGAATGTCTAAATATACATACTTTATTATCACAGAAGTATGGAAAGCTCTGCAAATAATCTGGAAACCTTAAAATTCCAATATAAAAAATGATCCACTTTTATAAAATTTTAAATTCCTTTCTACATTTTGAGACCTTAACCTGATATATTTTCAACAATTAGAAGACTTTATAGTTCATAAATCATTTCAAAGAATCATGTAATGATCTTATTCTTTGAAAGTGTCATGAATTAGAAGTTATAGTTACAAATATAGTCTTTAGAGCCAGACTGTCCTGAGCTCAAATCCCAATGTGCTATTTATACTTGTGTGACCTTGAACAACTTATGTAACTTGTAAAAAAAAAAAAAAAAAAAACTTACCTTACTTATGTGAAGATAATATTGGTACCTACTTTGGGAAGTTTAAAGATTACTGAGATGGTCTATGTGAAATGATCCAGAGAAGAGAATAAGGTACAGCATTCATTAATATCCTTTCTATTTGTAATAGGATCAAAAGTTCTTTGAATAGGAGTAAGAGATTTAATACTCTAGTTTTACACACACACACACACACACACACACACACACACATACACAAATATCCTAATTTTATCACCTGCAATATAAAATTGTCAAGCCAAATAATTTCTTCATTCTCTTTCATGGTTCCATTTTTCTTAGTAGAAAGAATATATGTTGTATGCCTCTTCTACCTCACTTGAATCCTTAGGGTCAACTGCAGTTTCAAATTCAGAAACATTTTAATTTTAGAAAGTTTATACTATATATAAATCAAAAATTATATGATAGTCCCCAGCAGGATCTGGGGCACAAGGCTATAATCAAATGTATTAGTATTTCTGTAATGAAATACACGAATAGACACACTAAGAAGGATACACAAAATCTATCAATAGGCTTATATTAGTTTACGTTAAATTTCTGCCACCAAATGAATTTGGATGTCAAGGTTATACAAAGTGGCTTTCCAGAGGTTTTAGATTTTAAAATAAAAGAGAAGCATTTGAGGATGTGTGTAAACTACTGGATGGATTTATTCCACTAGCGTAATGAAAAATAGGATATAATAGGACTAGGGTTTCCACATTTAGGAATGTTAGATTCATCTTCACTCTTACCATTTAGCTTTATCTCTACCTTTCTGAACCTGTGAAACCTGTTTCTGTATCTGTGAAATCAAAATTTAAAATTAAAAGTCCTCTAGAATTCCTTTTAAGAATAATTATCTATTTTAAGTGAAAGGAACTATGAACCATTAGTTTTTTACATAGTAAAACCTAACTCATTCATTCATTGAATAAATACTGAGACTTACTGTTAGCACTCCCCCATATATTATAGACACTGTGGTGAACAATAATCTCATTGAATTTAATGTTCTGGTGGAATAAAGATGGACAAAAACATTAAAAAGTAAACAAAAACATTTCTAATACTGATTAATATTATATTAAATTTTAGAAAGATGGAATTACAGAGAGGGACTGATGGTATGCTATTTCCAGTTCAGTGGTCAGGAAAGACTTCTCTAAAGGCAACATCTGAGTTTGGATTTGAATGACATGAAGTCAGACCTATGAAATAAGACAGGGCAAAATTGAAAGCCCTAAGTCAGGAAACAGGTCTGCAGAACTGAAGTTTAGAAGGTAAAGGGAACATTACAGAAAATGAAGCTGGAGGGTACGTTTGGGTATCAGGATTATGTGGGTTTTGCTGGCCATGATAAAGAAGGAATGAATGAAAACAAACTTCTGCCTTAAAAATGCTCCTGTAAGAACTATTAGCCTCCGGACACCTATTATAACTAGCCTAAAGGAAAGAAACCTCTATATTGTGTCTCAAGATAATGTTAAAATGAAAATGAAGTGCAGTGATATGAAAAAAAAAGTTCCAGTGAAAAATCAAATCAAAAGCCATAAGAAACAAAATAAACACAATCAATCATTTATTGACTGGGGTGCTAAAGCAAATTTCTTACAATGGTCTCTAGGACCTTTGTACAGAAACAACCTGTACATATTTTTATCAGCGACAGTTTTAGAATAATTCTCTGGGAGTACATCTTTATGTAGCATAAACCAAGTGCAGGATTCAAACAAATAAGGGGAAAAAGCAGATGCTATATGGAAAGATGTGGATCTCAAACACCAAAAGACACTACCCAAATAAATTCAATGTAAAAAAGAAAAGCCAAAAAGAAAAAAAAAAAAAGTTCTTTCTGCTCTTAACAACAGATACTGATTATTTTAAATATTTTATATTGTTACTATATTCCATTGGATGACATCAGTTCCATGCATACAAATACTGAGCTCAAGAGTTGTTATTTTTCATTGACACCTTTATCAGCTATATCATAGATCTGACAGGTGAAAATCAAATCTTATTGTTTTAATTTGCAATTATTTTTTATACTGCAGATTGAACCCATGGTCCATTTGCCACTGATCTACATTCCCATCCCTGTTTGTTTTGAGATAGGGTCTTGCTAAGTTACTTATAGTTTCACTAAGTTGTTGGAGCTGGCCTCCAACTTGAGATCCTCCTGCCTCAGCCTCCCAAATTGCTGGGATTACAGGCAATGTGCCACTGAGCCCAGCTCAATTTATAATTTTTATCACTAGTAAGTTTGAACATTATTTTATAAATTGCTTATATACTTTCTACTGATTTTAACAACTTCTTTACAGCTAAAGACTTAATACTGTCATATATTTTAAAAATATATATTTCCAATATCCCATTTGCATTCTGATTTTGCTCCTGATTTATCACATAAAGGTTTCCGATCTGCAATAAAATATATTCTTCCTTTAAAAAATACTAAGCTCATTTGTTACAAGTAAAACACATTTTTAAACGGTCAGAAGCAAAAGATGTTGGCTATCACTATCAATTTCTATAACTGCAGTAACTAGAACTCATACATCTTAGAATAGAAACAGATATCGGTACTAACAATTCACCACTTTCTATCTTCCTTAGGGTCACATAGCTAATGAGTGCCTATACCAGCAAACTGAAGTCATCTCTGCTCTGCAAGTTTCTGAAGAGAGCCCCTCCTTGTATAATAATAGGCAAGTTTTGCAAAAATCTCTGATTTTTTTAAATGAATTTAACTGAAAGGTTTTTTTCACCATGAACCCAATAATTGTTTTCAGTAGTATAGGGAATAAAAAATACAAGCTAAGAGCACCTATAGTCAAAAATACTAACCTTTAAGGCAATAGTGTAAAACATGAAATGAAGACTTAGGCAATCTGAAATATATTTGAATGCTTAGAAATGTGATTATCAATAAAACAAAGATTTATATTCTATCTTCTAGACTCTAATAGCAAATGGTAAGCTTATCAATATGTTTTTGCTTACCATAACGGAATAATGTCTTTCCCTCTTCCAAAGAAACAATAAAAATGCTCTTTCCAGTCTGCACCCCATAGGCTACAGACACCCTGGTAATATATTTTAAATTCTAGTAATAAAAGAATGTATCAGCATCCTTACGACCTAAAGACCATAAATAGCACAGCTTACTCAGTCTCCTGAAAGATGTTCTCAGAGCCCTAACACAATTCCATTAAGCACAAGTCCCAACCTGATTTATATATGATGAGAAGATACACACGTCCTTGGATTGTCCTCTCTGGAAAATGTCCTAGGGGCTGGTAAAGGCAGCTTCATGTTGTACCTTCAAAACCTTTTCTTCTGCTATCATTCCTCTGCTCCCTGCTTTGTCCAAAGGGACAGCAATTTCACCTACATGTACACAGAGTTTTCAGAAAATCCAACACTGACTCGAATAGATGCTCCAGAATTCATCCTGGATCTTGACCCAGAGATCTGTTTTGCTCCATAATTCATTTATGGGCTTCCTTAAACTCCACATTCTTTCAAGATAATTTAAAGTCACATTGAAAGAAAACAAAAAAGATGCTAATTGCTTTTTGTTTCCTAAGGCAAAGAAATAACCTTCTATTCACCTTTCAGTCACGTGTTAAGAATAAGACACATTTTTATAAGCAGATTGCCTTAAGAAGAAGTTTTAGAATTAGAATTAGAAAATTTAACTTCTGAATTATATAGATTTCACTGATTCTCACCAGAGTCAACCACTGGCATTTAAGTCAAGATGATTTTTCATAATATGAGTCTTTCACATATACTTGAAGAATATTTTCCCTGGGAATTTTTCACTAATTGTCAGTCGTGGCCCCAAGCTGTGGTAATAAAATTTCCACCCACATTTCCAAAAACGCCCTGAGGGTTGTAATATCCCAGGTTAAGAACCACTAAAACTACCTTATTCTGCAATAAAGGAATAGAGACATAGAAACAAAATGATTTGCTAAAGGATACAGAGCTAGTAAGTGCCAGAATTGTGACTCTCTATTTAGTGTTCTTTGCATAAAACACATATGTCTCTAAGAAAACCATAATTGAAATGGGACCCATGATTTCCCTTTTCTCCCTGGGAAGTGATTTCATAAAGTCATCAAATACATAAAGTTGAAAGTTGTCTCAAGATGTAATCTGTCTAAGTCATTGGCACTACACAGAGCTATAAGTCAAATAAGAAACATTATCTCCTAAAACTGACAAAAACACGCAACTCCTCTCAGCAACCTATTTAACATTCAGTCAAGAATTGAATTGAATTGAAAAGAGTAAAGAGCAAGCACATTTAGGAAAGAATACTTTCTTGAACTTTAGTTATTTGACCTTAAATTATATTATGTACATGTTCTTTCTAGAACTTAGCTTGTCCATATGTAAAATATGGGTGAGCTTGATTATTCTTAAAAGCATTTCTTCTATAAGAAGTTTTTTACTTTATTATATTATTGTTATTATTATTTTGGTACTGGGGATTGAACCCAGGGGCACTTAACCACTGACCCACATCCCTAACCCTTTTTGTTTTTTTTCTTTCTTTCTTTTTAAATACAGGGTCTTACTAAGTTGCTTTGGGCCTCACTAAGTTGCTGAGGCTGGTCTTGAACTTCAATCCTCCTGCCTCAACCTCCTGAACAGCTGGGATTACAGGCATGTGCCTCCACAGCTGGCTACTATTCTAAGTTCTAGGGACATATATGAATTATACTTTGTTATGGTTTAAAGACAAAGTGTCTCACAAAGGCTCATGTATGAGCCAATGCAAGAATGTACAGAGTTGAAATGATTAGATCATGAGAGGCTTAGATTATGAGAGTTGTAACCTATCCACTGATATGGATTAACTGGGTGGTAAATGGAGGCATGTAGGGTGTACCTGGAGGAAGTAGGTCACTGGGGTCATGCATTTGGAGTTTATGTTTTATCCCTAGTAAGTAGAGCTCTCTGTGCTTCTTGGTAGCCATGCTCTGAGCTGCCATCCTCTGCCATGCCCTTCCACCACAATGTTCTGTCTCACCTTGGGCCCAGAGTTATGGAGTTGGCCAACCATGGACTGAACCTCTGAAACCATGAGCTGAAATAAACTTTTCTCCCTCTACATTGTCCTTGTTAGTTCTTTGGATTACAGCAACAAAAACACTAACTAAAATATATTCTCTGATTTCAAAGAAACCACAGTCTGGTCAAGGAGTTAGGTTTATAAATGGATTATTATAATACATGTAATACATATTGAAATGATAAATACAAATATTAAACAATGAATATTACTTTACATATTAAAGTAGAAAATTAAAAATTTCTTTTCTGATGAACCACATACTGTATATTAGAAATATCATTCCTTTTGGGGGTTATCATTATGTGTATGAAATATTGAAATACTACAGGAAATAATACTACAACGAATAGGAAACTCAAGTTGATAAAATATCAAATGTTACTGAGTATTCCCCCTACAACTATTGCTTGCTGGAGTAAGATAAAAATAAAAAGGATTTTGGAGTTAAAAAAAAAATCAGCTTGTCACTTAGTAGGTGGGCTAACAAGTTTCATCACCTCTTAGAGCCTGTTTTATCATTTGTAAAATGAGGAGAACTGTTATAAGCAACAAATAAGGTCATGCATATGAAATGGCAAGTTCATAGAAGATCTTTTATAAATATTAACTATCTTCCCTTTTTTCAGTATGGAAAAATTTAATGTTTTCACCTGCCTTCAGAAATGGTATTTTTATGACAGGTTTTATTTTCCAAAAATAGTTGCAACGTTTCCTGTACCACATTGCTTGCCAAGACTTGCCATCTCTATTAAGAAGTAGAGTCTATATATCCTACTCTTAAAACTGGGCAGCCTGTTCTGACTTGCCTCAATAATAGAATGTGGGAGAAGTGAGGCCATATCCTTTCCAAGTCTTAGTCTTAAAAGGAGACATCTTCTGCCTGGCTATCTCCTTCTTAGGATATGCATCTTTGGCCCCTGAGACAACACTAAGGGTTTTGGCTTCCCTAAGCAGCCCTGGTGAAAAGATGAAGAAACTATGTAATGATAGAAAGAGCAAAGGAGCCCAGCTAGAGAGATAAATTTAATCACATCTTGTGATTTGGGGATGAAATGTATATTCGAAATCTTAAGTCTTCTCATTATTATTAATGTTCTAAGTCAAAGCATATGATAAGATAAAATAAATTATCAACACCTATCTTGATCATTTAAAAATCATCTGTATAATTAATTTAGATAGTAAACAATAGACACAAGGAAAAAACTAGCCAATAAAGTCAACGTTTTCAAAAACAGGAAAGAAATGTCCACAATAGAGAAGAACTTTGAAATTATAAGTTATTTGCCAGTTCTTAAGTATATTCTTTGTGGCTGTTTGTCAAACTAGATTTGATATCCTTTTAGAAATGTAATAAAAAAATATACCCTAACATGAAATGAGATGACTTTCATGCAAGCAGAGATTAGGAATAGAGTGAAGGTCATTTTATCTCTCCAGACCTATGTTATTATATTATTAAAAGCTTAAAACACTAAAGTGAATGTTCTTTTAAAAAATACTTTTGGTAGAGAATATACTACATTAATTTATTCATTTGCAATATTAAGACTTTTTTGCTAAATTAATTTATATATCAAAATCTAGTTTCTCAAAAGAAAGTACACCACTATCAGAAAAAAAAATTCTACCTATTTGCAATAAAACAAACAAGTACCCAAAACAAATTGGTACTACAAATTATAAACTTAAGAGTTAGTTTTGGGTTTAAATTATGGCTTCAGTCAAAACCACCTGTCTAGTCTTAGGCTCATTGCTTAATTTTTCTGAGCCTAAATTTCCACATAAATAAAAGCAGTGACAATATTTCCCTCCGCTGGTTGTTGCAGAGTAAGTGAAATAATATACATGAAGAGCATAGTACATATTTGGTGCTCAATATGTTGTAGTTCCTTGCAATTCTTCCTTATATATACAGAGTTTTAAATTTAGGAAAATTTAGGCATACTTTAAGAATGATTCAGCCCAGTGTGGTAACACACACCTATAATCCTGGTGTCTCAGGAGACTGAGGCAGGAGGAGCACAAGTTCAAAAAGCCAGCTTCAGCAAGTTATCGAAGTCCTAAACAACTTAGTGAGATCCTGACTCAAAATTTAAAAAAATAAAATAAAAAGGGTTTATTGGGATATAGCTTAGTGGCTAAACACCCTTGGGTTCAATCCCCAGTATCAGGAAAAAAAAAAAAAAAAAAACAGAAAAAAACCTTACTTTCATCAGAAACTATACCAGTGCACCAAATGCATGGAAAGAAGAAATATCTTTATAGCATCATCCTTTAATATTTCACTTCAATCCCTCTCCAAAGCATGCTTATGTAGCAGGAGGTTACATGCAGCCTTTTCCTCTGCATTGTTTCTTGCTTGGTTGATAGGTAAGGGAGTGATTTCTACTAACCATCAGTAGTACAGTATTTATTTATTGCTCTTCGGTTACATAGCTTAGATCTCCATAAGAAGAGGATGGGTAAGTAAAAGGATTTATATTCCAAAGCTCCATCCTGTCCCTTAGTACCTTTCACTTCTGTATACCTCCCTTGTGTTACCCCAAACCCATATTTGTTCTGTAATCGATCCTCTCTGCTTTTATGCCTGGACTATGTTATGCTGTTGGAAAAAATCAAATTACTTTAAGATTTGATAATTGCAACAGATTTATGACCACAATGCTCTAGGAGACCTACTCCACTGACAAGTGAACCTGAGTCTTCTATCTTCACTTTTCTCTCAGGAGATGATCTCCACTTTTGGAAGCCATTAGTAGCTTCTTGATCCTATACTTACACTCCAAGCTCTATCTGCGCTTGTGTTTAAATCCTTCCCTTTTGACTTTGTAAAATGGTGTCTCTCTTCCTCTGAAAAGACAGCTAGGCCACTAAGGGCACTGAAATGAGTAATGGTCAAATTTAAAGAAGTAGGAGATGACAAAATTATATATTATTGACATATCTATAGAGACTAGCATGATTTAAAAGCATCTCTCTTTGTGACAAGATCCATTTTGTCTTTGAAAAATTTTTAATTGCATACTGCACACACATTTATTCATTTGTTAGCAGGTTAAGGGTACTCTTCTAAATACATTATCCTAGTTGTAGTCATAAAATTCAATACATTAGTTATGCTCTAGTCTAGCATTTTATTTTTAAATTCTAGGAGGCCGTCTAATGAAAACACTGTTTTTACAGTAGGATATTTGTATGTAAAAGAAAAACAAAACAAAACAAAACCCAACTGTTTCTGCTTGTTGTGGCAAGTATTTTTTAAAAATTTAATCTCATATGAACTGCTAGTCTTTTGTAGTTGAGTGCATTCATTACTTTATCTCAAAACACGTGTAAAGAAGATACCTTAAATTCAGGGGACACCATGATTAAGAAAAATTTGGAAAGACACCTGTGTAATGGATTTTGCCCAAACTTGGTTCTACAGATTCAGTAAATTTTCTCACATAAATATATAAAATTCATAGCATGGAGTTTGCTACTTATAAAGAAAATCAACTATAACTATTTTTCTCATTTTCAATACATTTTTTCACAATTCTGATGAAATGTTACATGAAACTGTGTGCCATGATTTTATCTCTTAATACTTTTGTATTCCAATTCATTTAATACTTTATTATAGCTTTTCTCATAATAAGGATTATCAATGTTATTTTCTTTGAATGTTCTCACATCATGAATTGGGAACAGCACCAAAACAATATAAGTTTACCACAAAAAATTAAACTTGAAAATTTTAAAAACTAGTTTTATTACCAAAAAAGTAAATTTTCAGAAAATTTAAAAAGGTGAAAGGCAAAAGAAAAAGAGAAAAAACTGAATAGCTAAAGTTGTCATTATCAAATCTCCATGCCATTCTTAATGATATTAAAGTTTCACATAACATTGTCATTGACTTCTTAATAATCAAAACTTTAGCATTTGAGAATACAAATTGTGTACATTTTTCTGTTTTGCATATATTTCATTTATAACCTCAGATAGCAAATTTTACTCAAGACAGCAATCTATACAAAAATGCATCCTGAACATTTACTGTTACCATATTTTTTTTTTTACCTGAACCTTCTACCTCAACAGTTCCTTACTCCTTTTTTCAACTCCTGTTCTTCAACCCCACAGAGATATCCAGAACCTCAATCTTTCTGTTTTCTCTCAGTTTTCTGGTCCTTTTTGATCTTTTTCTTCTTTTAATAACTTGAAACTAATGGCTGTTCATTTGGACTATTATCTGACTAATACCTTTGATTCCTTTCAGTACAGTCCTTCAGGTGCCACAAGTCAGAAAAATCCAAACCTCAGCTCAACATGGTAGTCCCCACCCTATCTGCAGTTTTGCTTTCCACGCTTTCAGTGACCCATAGTCAATCAAGGTCTGTAAATATTAAATTGAAAAATCCAAAAATAAGCAATTTATGAGTTTTAAATTGTGCACCATTCTAAGTAGTGTGATAAAATCCTGCACCATCCTGTTCCATGTCCTACCCAGGATGTGAATCATCCCTTTGTCCAGCATACCCAACCATTAGTCACTTAGTAGCCATTTCCTTTGTCAGATCAACTGTCATGGTATCACAATGCTTCTCTTCAAGTTACCTTTATTTTACTTAATAATGACCTCAAAGCTGATGAGATGCTAGCAATTCAGATATGCCAAGGAGAAGCCACAAAGTACTCCATTTAAGTGAAAAAGTAGAAGTTCTTGATTTCATAAGGAAAGAAAAAATATCACATGTTGAGACTACATGCCTGTATCCTTCACCTTACTTCCTCTTAACACTCAGGCATTGTATCACCTCACATTATCACAAGACAAAGGGTGAGCACATTCAGTAAGATCTTTTGAGAGCAAGAAAGACCACATTCACGTAATTTTCATGACAGCATAATGTTAGTGAATAATTGTTCTGGTTTATGATCACCTATCGTTAGTCTGTTCTTCGGCCTAATTTACTAATTAAAGGTTACTATAGGTATATATGCATAGGGGAAAAAGCATAGTCTATATAGGGGGGTCTCAGAACTGGAACTTTCCCCAAATGATGAGGGGAACTGGTGGGCTACAGTTGGTCTCTCTGAATTCACACCCAGGGACTAAGTTCTTTGTGAAAGAAAATCACACTCCCATTAGGAGGAGTTTCTGCACATAGGTTCCACACTCAGTTTGGCATTGTCCTTTATCAATTCCTTTCTCATTTCCCCCCAAAACTTTTGAAATTATCTCTATCTTTCTCCAAGACCCAATTATCTGTACCTCCTCATTTTGACATTATAGATAGGCTTCTGTCTTCTTAAGAAAATGTGAGGCATTAGCTGTGTTCTCCCTGCAAGCACCCAGATCTGAAAAGCTAACCTACTGCTACTGCCCTCCCCTCATGTATGCCCTCCCCTGCACTTCAGTTTTCTTCTACCATCTACACCAGAGGCTTTCAAGCTATGGCCCATTGCTCAAACCTTGCATGCTGTTTTTGGAAATAAAGTTTATGGAAACAGCCAGGTTCATTTGTGTGTGTATTGTCTGGTGGCTGCTTTCATGCTATGAAGGTAGAGTTAGTTCTACTGTTGCTACAAGGGTCATGTGCCCCTCAAAACCTAAAATACCTTACTATCTGGCACTTTACATTAAAAAACTGTGCTGCCTTATGATTGGTCTATATTGTCAACACTTTCCTCTGTTTTGATTTTTTCTTCAGTCTAAAAATATTGTCATCTCTTCTCTAGTCTAAAAATGTTTATTTGAGGTGTTTTTTTTTAAATTTTTGACTGAACTCCCTCCAGTATATTCTTTTTTTTTTTTTCATTTTATTTACTATATACCTCTCTTATTTTGTCTAATGGCAAGGGAAGAGATGCTGGCAATTTGGATATGCCAAAAGAGAGGAGGTAAATTGCTCCCTTTAATTGAAAAGGTGAGAGTTCAATTTCTCTCTTACCCTCTTCATACAACTTGTCCAGGGAGCAAGCCACATTCTCTTTCTCCACTTTGCTTTTTTTAATCCTCCACTTTGCTTTTTTCTTTTTCACACTTTGCACCCTGCAATCTCACTTTTACCCATACTACATTGTTGAAATTGCTCCTACTAAAATTAATGATGACGTACTGTTAAACTTGAAAAATTCTAACCTCTAACTTTCTGACTTATTTTTAGATGCCCTTTTCTTAAAACAAGCTTTAATCTGATGTTTGTAACAAAGAATACTTGAGAAGATCATTTCTAGAGGCTTCCACCACTCAGCTGTTAAAAACCAGAGTTGCACTTAACTATTATATACTGTTGTCTCTGAGATAAAAGATTAATAATATTATCCCAATCCGAATTATCACAATAATGTGGTAAATGGGAGAACACTATCTATATAGACACTAGTCAATATACAACACCCACTTTCATGACGTAGAATGCAAACAAATAATTGCTATTCCAAAATACATCCACCCCAACTAACCTTCCTTCTCCTTTTTCTAGAGTTATCACCATTTATTCACTAGTTAAAAAAAAAAGAAAAAAAAAAAAAAAAAAGGGCCACAGAATGTCCAGGACATCTTGAAATCCAAGACCTTCTTTAGCTATCTCTTGGAATGAGTAATAATACATATATGAGGAATGAAAAGTCTTCATTTCTCTTTAAAAATGTGATATCCTAAGAATTGATGATATAAGTATCTGGCAAAGATGTGAAATACCTTTCCAGAAATCCAGATGATTAATCAAAAATTTAACATCTCTTAATGATGGTTGGCACAGGATATGCAAATAGAAATTAAAGCTCTAAGTCAAGAATATGTGTTCACTTATTTAATAAGTGGTTTCCAGATTCCTGAAGTTCAAAGCCACTTCACTAATGAAATGAAGTACAACACAGTTGAAAGAATATGATGTTTTTTTTGTTTTGTTTTGTTTTTAGGGCAGGAAGGTGGCTAGTTAGTAGGATTTCTCATTTATCTACTAAAATGGGCAAGGAGACACAAATATTACACCAATAAATAATTTACATTGATCTTCAGAAAGAGAAAATATTCTCTTTAGTTTTATTGTTTTAAGAATAAATTAACTGTCTCTAGTCAGTCAGTATATGTTTCGATTTTTAAAACAGTACAAAAGATAGGAAGCTGGTAGAAAGATACAAATAACAACTTCTTTTAAAGTTCTGTGTGATTTTTGTCTCAGAGGAAAACAGCACTAGAAGCCAGGGGTCCAAAGTGGGAAAATTCTTTCAAGTAAGACCAGAGCTATGTCGTTCTTGTGTCTCTATCACATACTTCCTTGCTCAGCAAAATCACAATTTTATTGGGATATTTTAACATTCATATGCATGAGCTGATGGTCCATGTAAGTACAATTAAGATGTAAAAATTTCAATAATACAATTAATAGAGTGAATTTAATAAATATATAAATCAAAATTTTCATCCCACAGAAAATATGCCTCATTTTAATGTATCCATGCAACAAAAAAATCAGTATTTTTAAAATGTAAAATTTATGAAGGCAAATTCCCTGACCATAATAATTTAAAACTTTAAAACTAAAGATTAAAATTAATATTTAGGAATAAAAATAAGCATATACTAACCTTTTTGAGGTATTTTTAAAAATATTACATTGAAAGGAAATAAAATTAACCACTTAGAAAGTCATAAAATATGACATTTATGAAATGTTTCCAAAAATTCAAATTAATAGACATAGAGGACTACGATTTTTTTTAATTATGAAAAGATAAGTATTCATATCAAGATGTTAGTAAAAATCATTTGGAATAAAAATAAAGCAGAAAGAAGCAAACAATGAAAGAAAATCAGGAAATAACAAGTATAAAAACTGATAAAGACATAAAACATTTGGTTCTGAGACTAGAAAATAAAATGGACAAACACAGATGTACTAAGAGCAATAAGGAAAAATTTTAATAAGCATAAAGAAAATCCTTAAAACAATAAAGGAATCATGTTTATGCTACTCTAAATTACCTATAGCTATAATAGCCACTATAATCTCAAAGTAGCTATTTTGTCACAAAAGTAAAGTGCTTTTAAAAACAAGCTATATTGCATATCACTGGTGTGATTTTACACAAGTTACTTAACTGCTATATGTCACATTTTTATTTCTCTGTAAGATGAGGATTTAGAATCTCTGTAGTAAATAGTGTTTGAAGAAGTACTATTTATGTCATTGTCATCATGACTGTCAGCTCCTCCCCCTCATTATTAATATTCACTGTCTTTGATGAATACACAATAAGTGCCTAAAGATGTTAAAATTTTTAAGATGCTTTTCCAATCAATACTTTATTCCACCCATAAGAACCAGGTCCATTTACTTTATTATTTATTTCTTCCCAGAACAGCAAGTACTAACAACATTCATTATATCTGAAAATACAAAACTTTGATGACCTATCCTGCAGGAGAATTTTTTCCCAACCTATAAGAACTGCAAGGATTGATTATACTTAATAATAAATGTGGTACTTGTAGAGTTATACAATTGTCATTAAATAAACAGCCTTTAAATTTAGTGAAAAACAAGAAGCTGAGCTAAAAATTAAATTAATGCTAAAAAGAATCAGGATTTTTTTCCCCTCACTTTTATTAGTAAATCTGAAGCCCTAGAGAATTCTGAAAAAAAAAAAAAAATAGAAAAATGCTATATTACTATATTTGTATTAATCTCTAAAATTCTTAGAGACAATATAAAAAACAAAGTATAATTGGAGCTCCCATATTTATATATGTCCCTAATCTTGTCCATAGGATTTTAATGTAGATTATTATAGTCAGTTAAATTTAATTGAAAATTCAAATGAAAAATTAAATTTCCCATCCCTTTTGGAAAAATACTATGGAGTACAACAGCTTGGTCATATGGTGGTTCAATTACTAGTCTTTTGAGGGATCTCCATGGTGGTTTCCAAAATGCTTATACAAATTTGAAATACCACCAACAATGTATGAGTGTACCTTTCTCCCCATATCCTCACCAGCAGTTATTTGTATTCTTGATCATGGCCATTCTAACTAGATTAAGACAAAATCTAAATGTAGTTTTTGATTTGCATTTCCTGATTGCTTGGGATGTTGAACCTTTTTTCATATATTTGTTGACCATTTGTATTTCTTATCTTGAGAAACATCTGTATAGTTCTCAGCATATAGGCACATTATTGTTTATAGCAGCATAATTCACAATAGCCAAATTATGGAACCAGCTCAGGTTCTTACCAAGAGATTAATGGATAAAGAAAATGAGTTTTAGATACACAATGGATTTTTCTCACTCATAAAGAATGGAATTATGGCATTTGCTGGTAAATGGATGCAACTGCAGAACATTATGCTGAGTGAAAAAAACGAGACTCAGAAAATCAAGGGTAAAATGTTTTCCCTCATATGTGGAAGTCAGAGAAAAATAAGGAAAGAAAAGGGGGGAATCCCATGAAAATTAAGAGAGATCAGTGGAATAATGTAAGGGGATTGAGGGGAAGGGAAGAGGAACAGGAAAAGGGAAGAAATGAAAAATGAAATAGACCCAATTGTGAGATATATATATATAGATATATATATATGCTATATACATGATACATATGAAATAGACCAAATTTTATATGAATATTACATATGTATATATGATGTATATCTATACATATACACACACACAGTGAATTTCACCTTTATGTATATTGTATATCACCATTTTAAAATTTAAAAACATAATAAATAAATGAAAGGAAGACCAGTTGAATAGAGCAAGACAATTGTAGTAAAGGAGGAAAGGAGGGAAAGAGGAAGTGCTACGGGCTGAAATTAAGCAAATTATATTCTATGTATGATTACATTGAAATGAACCCCACTATTATGTATAATTCTAGTGCACTAATAAAAACATTTTAAAAATAAAATAAATTTCCAACACCCGACACTTTCTTATTTAAGAAGAAAATTAACAACGATCAACAGTTTTAAGTTTGTGTCAGAGTTCATCCAGGCAAAAACAAGTCATCTTGGAATGTAATAGCAAAATGCCAGAAATAAAACAAAACAAAAAAACTTTAATATAATATGTAACCTATGTACTATACTTCTGTACCTCCTCAATATTTATGATAGAGATATACCAATAATATTACTAATTCACTGAGCAGCAATATCTGTTGCTAGATGTTTTATCTAGATTATTTCACATCCTCACAAAGCCTTTGCATGTTAAGAACTCTCAAACCCATTTATGAAACACAGAATCAAAGTTTATGGAGTATAGGTGGGAAACTTATGAAGCCAAGATTAAGGTAAATTTGTTACTCCCCTTTGGCTGAAGCACTCTTCATTAATTGAGACATCTGAGGATTTGTCAGCTCTTGAAGTGGAAAAAAAAAGAAAAGAAAAGAAAAGAAAATGCACCCCCACATTTACACCACACCCCCACACACAGTGGTTTAAACTTCTGATTCTGGCTGTGTCTAAGTTTCTTCATCTGAAAGTCATCTGTAATTAAACTGGCCCCATTAATTTCAGTGGATTGATGGGAAGATCAAATACGATATATGAGACAGTTATTGAAAATTAGACAAGTAAAACTAAGCCATTTATAAAGTGAGACACAGATTGCAGTGATGAAGTTCTTCCTCAGCTTTAGAATTTAGGCCAACCAACCAAAGAACCAGGAGCAAGTTACAGGACTGGGCAAAGGATCGGAAGTACATTTTACACATTTGAATATTTCAAACATTACTAACTTTGCTAAACAACCTCAAGGTAAATGGCACTGAAACTGTGTTTTTGTATTTGATTAGCAACAATTAAAAGAAAGGCAAAGTAGAAGACTGTGTAATTTTTTCTCAGGATTCAATCAGCAAAGACAAGGAATTTGCATAATGCAGGCCCCCAAAGCAATGTTTTTCCTCCATGGCACATTCTTGAAGCCCAAAGAAAATGAATAATTGCCTTGACTCTTCATTGCGTTTTGTCTATACAGTCACCATCTGCCTTTAAACATGCAGAAAGAATAGTGCCACTTGTAGCAGAGTAAAAATTATTGAGAGGTTTCTAAGGACTTTTTATCTCTATTTGTATTGTTCTCTTCTCCATATATTGGCTAAAGTACCCTGAACTTACTTTCCTTGGAACTCCTCATTTTGTAAAACATTTCCTTGTAAGTTTTGTTTTAGGCTATCCAAACATACTTGCACAAATTTAAGTCAATCAAAATGTCTGCAGAGGGACTAGAACATCCTTTCCATGGCCAAGGGCATTCTGTGAAAACAAATTATACATCAGAAACAAAAAAAATTAGAATAAAAATTATTCATTTAAAAAATTACCACAACATGCAATAGTCAGTTATTCTATTTTGGACAGATTAGGTTCATGTTTAGTTATAAATAAGAGGCTACTGAGAAGTGTTTTACAGTTAAATGCATTCTATAATTGTAGACAGATATTCTATTATGCCTACAAAAAAATACACGCATACACTCACCATACCATGACAATGTATATTTTGCATATGAGCACACATGGAATTAGAGCAAATATATTTAACACAGAAGGTAATAAACAAGCTTTTTCCTATTGATGCTTCAATTCTGAGTGCATAGTACTGTTGACATCCAGCCTCAGGCCCTGACCAGAACAGTTATCATAAAGAAGTACTGCTGGAGTTTGGCTTTATCAGTGAAATTTTAGAAATAAGCCAAGAGGAGTTTCATATATTAATAGATGCCAATGGTTGTAATTGAAATGAAACTACTCTTACATAAAATAATAACAATTTTGGAAACTCAGTTCTTCTAAATGGAAAAAAAATGAACACAAAAGATGTGGAGATATATGATGTTCTTATATAGGATTACTTAGTATAATTAAAATGGCCATCATCCCCATCATATGAGGTTAATGCAATTTTAATTAAAATTGCAAAGATGTTGGACAAAATCATTTCTAAAATTCATAAGAATAACTGTATGGTAATTGGAAATGAATTCTGTTAAAATACACTAAAAAGGGTTTTGCCCATTTATATATTAAATTTTACTGACAAGCTATCTTAAAGTAGTGTGATGTAAGAGTATATCAGTAGAACAAAGTTTAGGAAGTGATCCAAGTGTACATCAGAACTCAGTATATGACAAATGTAATATTATACTTTAGAGTGGAAGAAATTAATTAGTAAATGTTTTATAAACAAATGGTTTTCTTTTTGTTACTGAGTAAAGTTAGAGTCCCACTTCCCACTATGTTAAAAAATACATTTCAGATACCTTAGTAGCCTAAATGTAGATAAGAGAATTAAATTATTAAAGTAAGTATTCAAAAATATTTTTATAATCTTGGTGGTATAGAAGACCTTCTTAAGTTAATCAAAAAGAAGAGCCAGGTGGGGTGGCACATGCTTGTAATCTGAGTGGCTCAGGAAGCTGAGGCAGGAGGATCAAGAATTCAGTCAGCTTTGGCAACTTAGTGAGGTGCTAAGCAACTGAGTGAGACCATGTCTCTAAATAAAATACAAAAAAGGGCTAGGGATGTGGCTCAGTGGTTAAGTGCCCCTGAGTTCAATCCCCAGAATCAAAAAAACAACAAAAAAGAATAAAATTTCCATACTTATGAAAATGTTTAAATTTCCTGAATTATAAACTAAAGACAATGAAAATAAGCCAAGATATCAATAAACTGGAAGAAAATATTTATTAAACTTATAATAGTGAAAATGATTTAGAATATGATGTGAAATCTGCAAATTAATAAAAGGACATGCTAGAAAAGAACAATTTAGAAAAACAGAAAAAGGATATAAACAGAATATTGACAGTAAAGAAATTACAAATCCCAACCTCAATTATAAGCAAGATATGTGAACTAAAATTCCATATTTCACAACTAATAAAATTCTTAAAAAAAATTAAGAATATTCAGTTTTCTGGGAAATATGTAGAAAATTCCATAGAGTTTTGGTAGGAATGCATATGGTTAAAATCTCATGGAAAGGACAAACTGATATCATATTTGAAAATCTAAAACAACTATACTCGTTGATCTTGCAATTTTACTCTTATAAATCTGCTTTATTGAACTATTTGCTATAAGAACAGAACTGCAAGCCTAAGGATGTTCAATACAATATTGTTTCTAATAACAAAACTTTATAAGTAATATCAATGTTCATTAGTAGAAATGGTTGAAAAATATATAGTTTGCCTAAAATAATAGGTAGCTGCCACTACAAGAAAGAAGTATAATTATTGGCTTAGAAGCTTATAATATGTTACAAATGAGTAAAAGTTGTAAAACAGCATATATAATGTGAACTTACATTAGTGTTTTGCTAAAGAACTAGGATATAAAACTGCATCAAATTTGAATATGTGATATGCATATATATCAAAGAGAAATTGGCAGTAGGTTAAAACTACCAATATTAGAGTATTGGATTATTTGATATTTTTATTTTCCTTTGTATCTGGAAGCAGTGGACTATAATCTAATTAGAATTCATATTTGCTAAAATGGTTTTAAAATTCAGTGTGAATGAGAAGGTACTATACAAAAACACAAAGCAATGAGTTACAATCGATACTAATTTGTCGTAGAAATAAACATTTACTAAAATAAAAAAGCTGGGGTAGCTGGAATTTACCAAGTGACCACTCTCTTTTTGAGAAGTCCAAGAAAATTTGGGGTTAACACTACATGGAAGTAACACTGCAAGGTGCCAGGGCTCAAGACAGAACCTTCCAATGACTGTCAAAGTGAAATAACAGATAATTCGAAAATCTGTGACTCAGTGGCCCCTCCATGTTCCTGGAAATAGTGCAGGGCTTTCTGTCTGCCCACATTTCTTCCCTTGCAATTAGGAAGTACAAACATGGAGAGGAATATAATGGTAAGATAAACATTTGCTATTAAAATTGATAGATAAATGCCTACATAACAACAATTATCTAAATATTTGATTTAGGAGACTTTGTGCTAGAAATTATCAGATGAGAAAGTGATGTCATCGACTTTTATCAGGCTTCTTCAGTGTGTGAGGTACAGTACTGGCAGTACATACACTCTATCCTTTCATTTGATATATTTTAAAGAAGCACTCACTGGTGGCTCCATGAGAGTAAAGGGGGTTTGCTTTGTTTTGCAGATTTTATCGCTGTTTTTATTTTACTTAAGTTTGCTAAGTAGGTAAAGGGAGTATGTTGGATTCAATTTTTTTTTATTTTATATTTTTGCTGACTATTGAATCATTAACTTGCAAATCTCTTAGGACATTACTTTGATTTTCTTGGAATTTCTCTTATTCTATAATGTCACTTATGATTAATGCTAAACTTCTTGATCTTTTATTAAAAAGTTGCTATAGTTCAGATCTGGAATGCCTCCTAAATGTGTGTTAAAAATTTGTTCAGCAGATTGGCACTATTGGGAATTGATGGACATTTTAGAGGTAGGGCCTAGTGGAAGCCTTTCAGTTATTGAGGGTGTGCTCTTGAAAGGGATAATGGGACCCCACCCCTTCCCTTTCCTCTGTTTGGCTTCTAGCCTTAGGGTAAGCAGCTTCCACTGTCCTGTGCTCCCAACATGATGCTCTGACACATTCCCTAAAGCTATGGGCCAACCAACCTTGAACTGAACTCTAAAACTCTGAGCCAAAATAAACCTTCTCTTTTATTAAGTTGATTATCTCAGGTTATGTGTTATGTAATAGAAAGTTAGCTAACACAAAATCTCTACTGCTTATTCCATCGTTATGTGTTACTACATTAGTTAGAATTTTCAAAGAAGTGCTAATAGTAAGGGTAGTGGTCAACTTGTTGAGCTTTCTGATTTTATTGTTAATGCTCTAAAAGTTTTACTGCTAATTATTGTGTTTACTACTACATTCGAATAAATGATCTTTATCACACAGAGAAAGCTTCCTTTAATCCTATTTTACATTAAAGTTTTAAGAAATAAGAAATAGTCTATTGTCAGCAAAAACTTTCTCTTTGGAATCCACATATTATCATGAAATTTATATTGTTTAATTTATTTTAAAAAAGGAATTAGGCAGATACATTCTGTAATGCTAAAATGTCTTTAAATTTATGGAAAATACTGGCATGTCTTGGTTGACATTTTTTTGGATCTAATGCTTATTTCTGTGTAAATTTTTATGTAAATGAATGCCTCTATCACTTTCTTTTTTCTTTTACTTCTTTTTTCTCTATATATTACCAGGCTTCCAAATTGGGATTTATAACACCTTTGGAAAAAAAGTTAGAAAACTCATTTCACTATCCTCTGGGGGTAGTTAAACAACAGAGGAATTATCTGTTCCTTAAAAGTAAGATAAGAATAACCTATAAAACCATCTGTGACTGGCACCATTTGGAAATGAAGTTACACTCTGAAATAACCAATATATCAAAGGAAAGAAAAAAATAAAATTATAATTTCTCCAGAAATAAATACAAAGTACAAAATTTCCCATCAAAACAACATACGGATAAAATTTTAACAATCTTTTCAATTGTTTTACATATTTATTAGTCTATTAAGTCTACATAAACTTCAGAAATTTTAGCAATTAATATTTTATCATAAGTTCATCAAAATTAAATGTATGACATTCAAATGCATGACCATATAGTGGTATGTAATGGTTTCTTATATTTTTTATTCCTTTAATACATTTTAACAGTTATTTTACCTTTATTGTTTCTATTATAATTTTCTTAATCAATTTGCTAAAGTTTTATACTTTCTGCATTTTCTAAGAAACTTACCTAATCTTTGGTTTTATTTACATTTTATATGTACCACATCTTATTGACCTTTTTTTTATTTGGCATTAATTTTGCTTTATATTAATATTTACTAATTTTCCTTCTATTTTCTTTGGATTTAATTTTTTCTTCTTTCCTCTTTTTTAAGACTTCATTTTATTTTCAATTTTCTTTATTTTAATAAGTATTATGCCTGTGATTTCTTCTCAAGGAAGCTTTAGCTGTACCTGTAAATTTCCCCATGATGTATTCTAATTTTTGTTGATTTTAGAGTAATTGTTTCAGTTTTCTTTCTGTTTTATACAGAGTGGCTACTGAAAACAGTCATTTTGTTTCCAATGGACTGAACTTGTTCTTTGCTCACTTATTCATTTTGTGCTTTTATTTTGTTTTCATTCTTTGGGTTTTGTCTTGAGCCTTGGAATCACATTGATTGGAGAGTAATATTGCCTCCTCTGATTTTAATTAGTTGGCTATTGCCTGGTATTATTTGTCTAAACTTCCATGAAGGAGAGAATACTTTGTTCATATTTTAGGTATGTTTATTTGTCATCAGTGTATAGGTGAATCTTATTTTTAACCAGTCTGACAGTATATCTTTTCATCAGATAATCCACTCATGTTAATTTTGATAATATGATGACTTTATTTTTCTCACATATCTTATGCTTTTATGTGTTTTTTTTTCATTTTTTATGTTCCTTGCTTTTGTTAGATTATTCTCAAGTATTCTTTTCATTCTCCATAAATAATATGGAATCCTACCACACATCTCATTCAACTATAACCTACCTTTCCTTTTTTTAATAGTCTCATTTAAACCTAATTATTCCTTCACTTGTTTTTCCAACTCACTCTTATTTCATTGAAATAATGTATCACTAATGTCTTTGTCTATATTTTAACTTCTGAGAAATTCTTAAAGTAAATATTTTTATAGTCATACATTTCTGAAAACTACATATAATTTCAGAAATTTCTATTATTTTAGGAAATTTCCTTGAGTTAATCAATGTTGAAATAGTCTAACTTGGTTGCTAGTATTAGTTAATTCTTATCTCAAGAGTCATAATTCAGGTGACAATACAGAAGAATTGTCCAATTTCCTTTTAAATTTTTCAGTTCATGAGTCATTTTTGCTCAAATGTGTTGTTTGCCTTATTTTTATGTACTTAAGTATTTTTGTTTAACAATCCAGAGAAAAGCATTATAAATCATTTTTACAAACTACATCCTTCAACTTATGAGTTCTATAAAAAAGAAAAATCATTTGAAATATCTTGTTTGAGATGAATATATGGCATCTAAGAATGTAATCTGAAGTCAAACCTCAATGAGTCTCTGCTGGTCAGGAGATGTATTATATTATTTCATCAGAATGGTAGAATATATTTTTCTTTGTTATCATTAAATTTGTGAAAGGATATCTGTTCAAAAATGCAAACATACATTTCAAAGGCATGAAATTCTAATACTCATTTCATCTAAGTAACATTATAATTGGTTACCCATTGAAGTGATAAAAATATAATCCATTATTTCTAGTTTCAACTGCCTACACAAATAAGGTTAAAAGCAAGCTTAGAAAACATTAAATGAAAAGAAAAAATTGATGAGATTTACACCATTTGCAATTTACCATGAGAAACTGTCAGAAGGAGGCAGTCTCTGCTAAAGAATTGTACCAAGAAATGACTTGGATACAGATGGTTTGTAGAGATGCCCCAGTAGATTACTCTGGTTCATACACTTCACAGGCTATTTTCAATGATGTAAGAGCATCTGGCACTACATTCTTTACCAAATATGCCAATAAGTGAGACAAGAAAGCTTTCTAAATTTCACACATTGAGTACCAAATGGAAAGTCATTCACACCCAATCTTATAAAATGCAAAAACAATAAAAGAATGAGATACTATTTAGTTTAATGTGTTTCAGTGTGCAAAGTTCTCAATGATAAATTATGTTTGTGAATAAAATTATAAATAAACAATTGAGATTAGATATTACTGGAAAAAAATCCAGATCCTTTAAAAATTATTCTTTTCAAACAAAGAAGGCAAGTTTCCCATTAAAGATTGCATTTGACGACTGTGTTCAAACTACAGAGCATATCCTCTGGGAACAGTCCATAGTCAGAAATGTCTGCCCTATAAATAAAAGCCAACGTGCTCCTTCGAACATTTCAAAGCATGTATCCTAGCAAAAAAATCATATAAGCAGTTGAAAAGGGTACAGGATGGAAAACAACTATACGAAACCTAGAACTTAATTTCCAAAAGATTTTATATGATTCAAACAAGGCATTTTGAACTTCATCTCATTGCTAACTGACAATAGTATTGCTTCATTTTTGTTGGTACTGTTTTGTAGTCACTGTCCTCAAACCCAGAAGCAACTAGAGACTGATTCTTTGAGGGATTCACACAGCATAATAGAATAGAAAAGTCCTCCAGTGAGCTCCACAAAGAATTATAATTGTTTAACCTTACCAAAGTCATTTTATCACTCTGAATTCCAGTTCCTAAATTTCTGTTTTAGTCAGCTTTTTTGTTGCTGTGACCAAAAGACCTGACCAGAACAATTGTAGAGGAGGTAAAATTTACTTGGGGGCTTGCTGTTTCAAAGGTCTCAGTTCATAGACAGCTGGCTCCATTCCTTGGGACTTGAGGTGAGGCAGAATATCATGGCAGAAGGGTGTGGTAGAGGAAAGTGGCTCACATGATGATCAGGAAGCAGAGAGAGAGACTCCCCCTTGGCAGATACAAATATATTCTCCAAACCTACCTTCTCCAAACAAACCCTACCCACCTATAGTTACCACTCAGTTAATCCCCTCAGGGGATCTATCCACTGATTGACTTAAGGCTCTCATAACCCAATCATTTCTCTTCTAAACTTTCTTGCATTGTCGCACACCTGAGATTTTGAGGGACACCTCACATTCAAACCATAATAACGAATACAGAAATAAATATAGAAATAAAGAGAAGACCATTTGAAATATTTTGTCTGAAGGATGAATATATGGCATATAAGAATGTGAGTTCAAAACAATCCTCAATGAATATTTGATTAATATATCAGGTGATGTATTAGAATATTAAAATCTTTGTTCTTCTTCTTTATCATAAAATAAGCAAGACTTTTTTCCTTCAAAAAAAAATCAAACATCTTACAGGGGCATGAAATTTAATACTCAGGCCAACAGAGATTTCATTCTTTATAGGGTTTAGGGTAATTGATGTGAAGGACTTTGGGAGCTCACTGTTCCAGTTCCAGGTACAGTACAGAGTCACTGGGTACAGCTAATACTGTCCTTAGGATTATTAGATGTTTTTGGTTGTCAGCACAGAAGTGAAAAATAATTATATGAAACAAAAATCTTTAGGTTTTCCAGTTCTTTTGCTCAGGTAAGTAGTCTGGTGCCTGAATATCAAATAAAAATTGGGTAAATGATGAAGGTATACTGTATGAAATATCAAGAGAAGTAAGAATCAGAGGAAACCAAGACAGAAAGTGAGTCATAACAGTATTCCTAAAGGGCTCATCCTCTGGCATAAGAACTGGGAACGGTTTTCCATGAAAACCTTAGAGTCCAGTTTTGAACACATAGGGGAACATATCTGAGAGAAGTTAAAGGAGGTGACAGAAAGTCATTTTTGCCTCTTCAGAGTCTCCTTAAAATCTGCTTCCTGTAATTCCCCTTTGCTGAGACTTTAGTTTTGGGGCTACCCGTGGTCATATTTCTGCCTTTACAGGTTATCATTGTACTTCTATTTCCCAGCGACACAGAAATACCACTTGCAATATACTTGATGGCTTCTTTTCTCTGGTTATCCACTCATTTCCCTGTGCTAGCCATGAATTCATTTCCTATTATTATTTGAAAATACATGTATCAGAGCATCTGTATTTGAATTAAGGTAAAATTCTGGGCCCCACGCCAAAATCTCAACCTCAGTGCACCAGCCACTAGATAAATAATAACAGAAGGCTCTCTTTTGATATGATATTTTCCTTTTTTGTTCCTCACAAAACACAGAGGCTGCTTCATAATAATGGCATCTCTGTTTCTTCCTGTAATTCTGGCCCTGTGGCTTTGTCTGATGCTTCAACCAGTGGCAGACAGCCAGACAACCTTTTGGCCTAACCTGTCTCAGATACTTGGCCAGACTTAGTCCTGTTACTTCTATCTGGTTGAACTCTTAAAAATGTGCTCAGATTGGGACAGCAGAAGTTGGAGATGGGAAGCCTGATACTGACCCTTTGGAAATAGTACTATTGCTTCACAAATAACACCAATCAACCAGCCCACCCAAACATTGTATTTAATGATTCACATAGAACATGTCCAGGAAGTCAGTCAGGACTGTACCACCCAAAACAGTCATTATCAAAACAACTTTGGCTGGGCTTGATGAGGCTGCTGAATTTATTAGTGTTGATAAAGTTAACAAGACAATGGCCTGTCTTAAATGATTCCCCACATCCACTTTTTGTGCATATTTGACTTGTAAGTATGTATAGAGTTAGCAATTTTCTGACTCTACTTCAGCTGTAAAAAAAATTTTTTGAGAACAAAAAAGGCTTAAGACAAAAAATTAGGTGTTTAAAGCATAGGTTTGAATATTATCTCTGCCATTTTCTAGTTGTAGACCTTAAAAAATATTCCTTAGTTTTAGTTTCCTTATCCAAAAAAATGGAAGAGAATAGTGCTCAAAATGTTCCTCTCCCTAAAATATTTTTTCCCTGATATCCACAAGAGTAACTCCCTCACCTGCTTAAGGTTTTTGTTCAAATGTAACCTTTTAAGCAGGTCTTTTTTGCACTCTGAACTCCTTTTTCCTTATTATTTTTCTCCTCATCACTACATTGTTTATTCATTTGTTTTCTGTCTTCCCATCATCCCCCCCACAAACAGAATGTAAACACTATGGATTTCATCTATTTAATGGAGTAGCCTCAATACTAATCTATCTAACATATAGTCTCAATAAGTATTCACTGATAGAATGAATTAATTAAGAGTGTCTAGCACAATGAACAATCGAAGTTAATGATAAAAATTATATCATTTTATTGATTGAAAGATTAAATACAGCAATAAACTTTTTCTATAGAGTTGTATCACATAGCATAAAGGGGAAAAATGCCTATGCTTTATTCAGCTTTTTTGCTGATGTGACCAAAAGACCTGACAAAAAACTCTTTTAGGAGGAAAAGTTTATTTGGGGTTTCCAAATAAACTCCCAGTTTCAGAGGTCTCAGTCCTTAGACAACCATTTCTATTCCTTGGGGTCTTAGGTAAAGTAGAACATTATGGCAGAAGTGTACAGCAGAAGAAAGCAGCTTGGGGACAAGGCAGCAAGAAGTAAAAAGAGAGTTCCCTGACCACAGACAAAATATATATCCCAAAGGTCCACCTCCTCCAGCCACACCCTACCCACCTACATTTATCAACTAGTTAATCCCTTATTAGGGAATTAATGTACTGATTATGTTAAGGCCGTCATTACTCTATCATTTTACCTCTAAACCTTGCATTGTCTCACACATAAGGGTATAAGGGGGAACACCTTATACCCTAAACCATAACAACCTATAATAACCAGTAACAACTTCAAAAACAAATTTATGCAGCTTTCATTACACAAAATGAAACTTTTTTCATGTATTTATTATTCATTCATTCATTTATTCAAAGAGTATATTGTGTCTACCCTGCATACAGCATAAAGTCTCTCTCTAGCTAAGAATTTGTTGAAGGGAATTCTTTGATCTTTACATGGCTTATATAAAACAGCAGTTCTGTGTTGGCCTCATTTTCTGTTCTTAGTGTCTACAGTATGGATCAGCAATATATTAAAAGGATATATCAAGTTACTTCATTTTCTGGGGAAGCGGGAGTGTTGATCAGTTACAAGCTGCTGACATGTGATAGGACAGGAGAGAAAAATTGCAGTAATGTAAGCTCCATGAGGGATCTTTTCTATTTATTCGCAGAAGTATCCTCAGAATTTATATAAATATGTGGCATGTGGTTAACAGTCAATAATTTCTTCATAAATTAATGGCTGAAGGGAGAGTGGTACATGCTTGTCAGCTCCTCTGAAAGCTGTTAGCAGCCCTTTATAGCAAGATTTGTTTACATCACCTAAGCAATAGTTTCAGCATGCATCCACGAGACCAACCCCCAGCCTTTGTTGCTCTGAGTTCACTGAATAAGCAATTTTACATCCCCAAAGATGACATCACTGGTGTCTCCAGAATCTCGGTGTGGTGGAAAATGAACACGCTTTGTAGTTAAGCAGACCTGGATGTGAATCCAGACTCCATCACTTATTTGACCACAATCTAAACTTCTCTGAACCTTATTCTCCTCCTCAGTAAATTGGGGATGATACCTAATGGGAAGGGGTGTAGGCATTAAATAATGGTCTAAATGCTGACTTAAATTTAATGGGATAGAACCTCACTGGGTGCTTTGTCATGTTTCAAAAGAGTCATCCAAAGGGACATGACCTCTGAAGAGTGTAAGGATAGCACATAATTGTTAGTATTAGATGTTATTATTATGAATGTTGTTTGAACAATGTATCCAGCAAAAAATTAGCATAGATGATATATTAAAATATAAGCCCACCCTTTATACTTAAAATGTGTTATTTGGGGACTCTTGTTTAAGGAAGTTCATCAATTCCTGACAAAGCAGTTCAGAAAAATAACTGTAATTCAGATAAAAATACATGAGAATCTTAAAATTAACTAAATTTAGGGGTCTGGAGAAACAGCTTTTAAAATAAGTAATGTTCACCTTATTTGCTAATATAGACTCTATATTTCTTTATGAATACATAAAAGATCTGAAAATGTTCAACAATAATATGGGTCATGTCTGGGTATGTGGCGTATGGGATATAATCTGGGTAATGAAGCAAATGAGGTTCTTGGACAGCAAATATACATGAAATGATAGCTAGGCTCTGATTTAAACCACTACAAACAGGAATCTGGGTTCCTTTACTTGTCTGTAAAAGATCATACTAATAAATGTAAATCTTTTCTGTTTAGAGCCTGCATATAAATTACAAAGATGCAAATTAAAGAACAGAAATGCTCATGGGGTGAGATTTCATACCTCCTGCTTGAGTTCTCAATTGGAACAGCCCAGGAAACCAGGCTAGCTGTTGGCCACATTGCTGAGGAGAGTAAAGATCCCTCTTCACACAAAAAGAAAACTGATACCCACTGATCATTTAGAGAGCTGAGAAATACTGGATCTTAACTCCTTTTGAAGGTGCTTGAGATAACTTATGTGAAATCACTTAATTCCAATTTTTATCATAGAAGGAATACATTTTAACAGAAAAAATATTAGACTAAAATAAAGCTGCTGACTATTCACCTTGAAACTGTGTACATGCATTCACAAAGGTAATTTTCTTGTAAGCCTCCCAACAACCTTGTGGGAAAGATATTGCTACACTTGGTTTACAGATAAGGCAATTGAGGTATGGAAACATTTCAGAAGAATGAAGAATCAGAATGTACATTCACTGTGTCTTTATCCATAATGCTTCCACTGTGCATTATCCTAGGAACTTTGTAACCCTTCCCTCCAGAAATAAATCCCACTAATCACTGTTTGTAGATATTATTACTTTTAAGTGTTGCTGTAATCAACTTAAAGTAGTTTTCTAATATTGTACCTCAAGAGAATATCTGCATGAAGTAAACAATTAGAAGAAACAACTAGTAAAAGAATGATGTGAAGAATTTTTATTAAGTGGCCATTGTTTCCAGTATCTTCTAGGTGGAGTGAAAACTGTGGAACCTGCTTGAACAATGTGAAATTCAATTAGACAAGCGACAAAGGATTAGAAAAACAAAGCAGGATCCTGTGTGTCTTTGGGTTGAAACATTAGAAGTTTTCAATAATGCCATTTTAAAAATAGCATTTTATTTTCTCACTGCATCTGGAACATCTGAGGATTATGCCAAATTTTAAAATCAATATTTGTTACTTTTATAAAATTACTGTAAAAATAAGGATGCATTTTATATTTAAATAACTTTACTTTTGTCTTCTCTGTCACTCTTAAAATCACTTTAACACTCATTTCACATTCTAGTAAGTAGTCAGACATGTTTGTCCCAAATTGCTTGACTTCTGCTTAACTTTCAGTTTGATATCAGGTTTTTGCCTATTCAGAGCATTTGTCCCTTAGTAATTTGTCCTACCATTCCAACTTCAGAGACAATCAGTAACCATAGCCCAAGGCCACTTACAAACTAAAGTCATTCTTCCCAAACATTATGAGGCCCCAAAATTCACCAACTTCCAGAACTCACTGGCAGTATCTTCTCTCCAGTTTAGGTAATTGATTGGCACAGTCCAAATCATGAATTTTTTTTTTTTTTTACTACTTTTATCCAATGTAAGGCAAGATAGTATAGTTATTATGAACAAGGTTTAAGGTTTAAATTCCTCTTCTACCATTTCTTAGTTGTGTTAACTTTAGTGAGTTCACTTGGCATTTCTTAGCCTTACCATCCTCATCTGAACAAGGGAGATATTAATAGTACCTACCTCATGGAGTTGTTATGCATGTTAAATATGAGTAAATATGGGAATATACATTAGACAACCCTAGGCAAAATATCTGCAACACAGTAAGTGCTAAATTAATGTTATCTGTGACAGTGATGATGATGATGTTTAAATTAACATGAGAAACAGACGTTATGTACAAGAAAGTTGGAAAATGGGGAGAAGGACAAATGTGAGTCTCTTAATCACATGACTCTATTTCATTTTATTAATATATTGCAAACTGCTAGAGATATATATCACTTCTTATTGGACATTGTGTCTCCAATATCTAGCACAATGTAATCTGACAGTCATTAAATTTTGATTGGATAAATTCTCATAGATGTTGCCTAATTCACCCTGACAGTACTTCACAGTTTACAGAAAAGCCAAACCAAACCAAACCAAAACACAGAGAGAGAGAGAGAGAGAGAGAGAGAGAGAGAGAGAGAGAGAGAGAGAGAGAGAGAGAGAGAGAGAGGGAGGGAGGGAGAGGGAGGGAGAGGGAGGGAGATAGAGGGAGAGAGAGGGAGAGAGAGAGAGAGAACTATGCTTTTGTGAATTCTCTCCTTTAGAAGATGGAGAGAATATCTGAGGAAGTGGGGGTTGAAGGGAGAAAGGGAATTGAATCAGGGTCCCCTGTGAAGCTTTTACTATAGATTCCAAATTCAAATTGTGCTCTGTAACCATGTGTCCTTATTGTTTTGAAATCTCATGTAGCATGCAGTTTCTGAAACAGTTCCACAAACTGTTTTACTTGAAAAAAGATGGAAGATTCTAACTCTAAGGTAAATCAATCCTCAAAAAACTGGATGGAACTTCCCCCTTTGAAGTCTATCAAGGATGAAAAGAATTCTGAATTCTTCTAGAGAAGTCAATGTTAATATATTTTTAAAGCATTTCTTATATCATGCTCAATTCAAAACACAATGAAGCAATACAAACAAATATACAAGATTCAAACACAACACAAATACCTATTTCATTGCCCACTGCACCATGTAATACCATGTTATGCTTTCTAAAAGGCTAAAGTGCAAGTCACATCCGACTACCCATGGTTCAAACCAGGATATCTATTCATGACATGATGATAATTATGCAACACAATGATCTTGCCAGAAGAGCACTTCAGCAGGTGACCAGAAAGTGATGCCTTCTCTGCAGGAAAATTTCATAATATGAGTAGCAACTGAGAGATGCTTCTTGCTCCAAGGCTTATTCAAAACATCATACAAATATTGTTCTGCTTTGTGAACTTTCAAAACCCTAGTGTATGATGGACACTGTGAATCTTGTCAACTGATAACTGTTTAGAAGAAATATGTAGCTTCTACCTCAGAAAGAACATACATGCTAGTGCCAGAACTACTCTCAGTACTTTACATAGGTTGACTCATTTAATTCTCATTTTTCATTCTCTACTATATTACTCTTTTCATCATACAAATTCAAAAGGATTATATCAAGTTTTAAGTACAGTGCCTGAAACCTAGGGTGCCGTAAAGTAGGTACTAAGATTATCCCTATTTTATAGATAAGGAAACTAAAAGATTTTAGAAATCATCCACAATATTCCAACTAGTAATAAGCAAAGCTGGACTGGGATTTTTAACTATTATATAGCCTCTCAAAGTCATGGCATATATTTGATGGGATGGTGACAAGGGGAACAAGTATGTTTTTTCCCAGGCAATTCTATATTCCGAGTTTTACTTGACCAGTATTTCTTAATTACTTCCAAATATGTACCTTGTTCAAATTAAATATATTTTCATGCAGCATTAGAGGGTTTAAATAGTGTTTATTGGCAACAGTCGCATAGTAGATACATTACAAAATATAAAAGAGCCAGACTTCTTTGAGATGTGGCAACTGATTAGATTTCATTGATGCCAGAAAGAAGAAGAAGCAAATAAACACTTTTTTATTGATGAATTTTATATTTTCAAGTTTCTGCTCCACCAGCTTATCTGATTTACTGTCACTAATGCAATACACAAAGCATGGAACTTTGACTTTTAGCCTTATTTTACTCATCTAAAAAACACAAAAAGGGCCATGTTAATTTTATAGAGCTATTGTGAGAATTAAATAAGGCATCTGAGAGTTTTAAGCAGGGGAATCATTTTTGCATTTAAAAAAAAATCACTCTGGACTTCCACATACAAAATGTATTAGAGGAGTATAATACAGGAAATTAAGAGTCAGATCAGAGACAAGTAGTCTCAGTAAAAGATGTGCTGGTTTGCAGTAGTATGGGGTAATTAAATTGGGGGGGAAACAAATGGATATTGAGTTGGATAGTGTAAAATCAATGACATTTAATGGTAATTTGGATGCAGTGGGTTAAAAATAAGGAAGAGAAAGGAAAGACTCT
The DNA here is from genome assembly GCF_902686455.1 of Sciurus vulgaris. Classification (NCBI taxonomy): domain Eukaryota; kingdom Metazoa; phylum Chordata; class Mammalia; order Rodentia; family Sciuridae; genus Sciurus; species Sciurus vulgaris. The sequence continues at coordinate 82,238,306 of NC_136472.1, forward strand.
CATTTTCTCACAGAAGCATCTGAGTAAATGGGGAGCAATTCACATGAGCATTCACTTCCCTATAAGTGGGAGAAAAGAGGGAGAATCAGATTATGAACTTGGTGGATGGGCCGCAGTGGAGCCTGGGAGTAGAGCTCAGTAGTGAAGTGCTTGTTTGGCATGCACATGCACAAGGCCCTGTGCTCGATTCCCAGAACTGCAAATAAATTAATTAATTAACAATAACAACAACGACAACAACAGATAATGTTTAGGAATTCAGTTGGAGACATGAAATCACTAGCTAGATGGAATTGAAGCTCTACAGAGACATATATCTCAATTAGACACATATGAGAATTATTAGTACATGAAAATAAATAAAATTTCCTCCAAAAGGCACAGGTTGAAAAGAGAGAATAGGACAGAGCCTTGGAAACTCCAAACTTTGTTGTTGTTTTAATAGTTGCTAGTAGTTATTCACAATTTTCTTTGTTCAAGGCATCATGCTAAGTGTTTTATAGGCATTATCTGAATTAATCCTCATAACAAACCAATTTCCTATTTTAGAGAAACTAAGGTTTTAAATGAATTATCTGCTAAAAGCCACATCCTAGTAACTTGAAGAACAGAACTTTGCTCTCTTATAAGTCTAATAGAGGAGGAGCTGACAAAAGATTAAATAGGAACAGGTAGGAGAAGCATAAGGTAAGTACTGAGGAATGTATTGGAGCAAATAATATCCCATGCATTTATAATTATCTCAGAATGAATCCTAATGTTATGTATAACTATTGTGAACCAATAAAAATTGAAAAAAAGATTAAATAAAGCATTTGAATCTCTAAGAGGAGTGATATGGTACATAAAGGGTACTTATGAATGGTAATTCTTGTTACTGCTTTTTTTTTTTTTTTTTTTTTTTTTTTTTTTGGTATGGGTGAGCCCAGGGGCACTTAGGCTGCCTTTGAACTCCCAATCTTCCTGCCTCAGACTCCCAGGTTGCTGGGATTACAGGCATACGCCACTGGGCCCAGCTTGTTAACTGCTTTTTAAAAATATGATGGTGACCAATTTAATAAAGTCATTGGTTGTCCACACTTCTGGCGGAGGTCTATCATATGCTGTATATTTAAATATACTGTATATTTGTAAATGTATTACCACTTCAATTAGATTGTTAAATAGTTTCAAGATAGACTCAAAGACAATTAAAATGCATATGCTTCAAATAAAAAATGTATTTATTAAAGTTATTTTAGGAAATAGAGGAGAGAAATAACCAATCAGTTCCCTACCACAAAATCACATTTTTTATCTACTTTAGTACATTTCCTTTCTATTTTTTTAATATAGAGAACTGTTTTGTAAAATAATGGGAACTATTTCAGAATATTTTATATTTTCTTTTAAAGTATGACACTACATCATAAGCCTTTACTATTTTGTTATAGTCTTTGCAACAACATGAATTCCATTCCTAAATATCTATCCCTCACCTCCCCCTGCTTCCTATCCTACCTAACTCTCCCTCCCCAACAATACTAGTTATTCTTTTCCATGAATCAATTATACATACTCAGTGGTATATACTGTCATAATCTCAAGTTCAAAGTTTGTTAAGGTAATACATATTCAGAATAATTTTAATGAACACTGGCCATAGTCCAGGCATGGTACTAGGAACTAAACTATTTGCAAGATCCTAAATATTCCCTGCTTTTTCTCTTCTGGACCTCTAGGGACATGGCCTTACTCTGCCCCACTAATTTGTTCAGTGGGTAACTCTTATTTCACCTCAAATTTCTGTTAGATATAACCTCTATTACAATGCTGCTTTTAATAACCGCAAAGGTATCCATGAAGATGGGGTCAAAATATTACCTTTATTACTGATTAAGCCCAGGTTGGAGCATGCAGCTTATTGTGAAGGCCAAATGGGTCTGCTAACTAAACTTTGGAAGTAGTTGGACTCCCTCCCCACTCCACCTTCTCCCAAGCTGTCCACACTCTTGCAGAAGTCTGTCATATCCTGTATATTTAAATACATTTCCATTTGTAAATGTATCTTCAATACCCTTCATGTAGTGCTTCCATAACCTGTGCCTATTCCTTATCCTTTTTATCACAATTACCTGTTAACTTTCTTGGATCTCCTATTGGACTATAATTGCCAAGAAGGTAGAGGATTTACCTTTCCTATAAATTAAGAGGATTCATGTTATCCCTTTAATGTACAGTCCTGTTAGTGTGTTGTACTTATAAATGTTAACTGTCTTGATATTACCTGGTATAAAGGGTACAATTTCACAATCATAATTGGCTCTATAGTTTCCTATGCATTATATTTATTCCTCTGATTAAAGTGAGAACTCCCTGGGGTCAGGGTTCTTGTCTTAACATTCTTCTGTAACCACCAGAGTGCTAGGACAGAATACTCATTAATTAATTGTTGATGAGTGATTACATTGGGTACAATCATATTCCTAAAATAACCACCACAGGAGCCCAGCTGATAGACAATCTAAAAATGCTATTCAAACTCTTTTCTATTAACCAGGGATTTGACAGCAAAGTAATTTATATAACCCATCAGGAAAGTAATTTCTTAACATTTTCCAAAGAGCAAAAACACCTGTATTCAAGAATCTCATTTCTGAAAAGAAAAAAAAAAAAAACAAAGACTAAAATCAGAGAGTATAATTTTCATGAAGATGTTTACAACACCTTCATTCTCTTTTTCAAACAGATGAAGCTTAAGCAAATGGGAAATGATATTTTTTCCTGTGTGAGATAATTTTTTCCGTAACAGGATCCAAATTAATATAATTCCTAGCCTTTCTCTGCTCATAAATTCATCCCACACTTGGTGAAGATTAGAGATGGAGAAGTACTGACTTACCTGTTGATTTGGCAAAAAAAAAAAAAACCAGGTATGTATTGCGTAGCTTAACCCTTCCTTCTCTTGGGAGCAAGTGGGCCATAGGGAATAGCTATTCTCTAGTGCCTGTGGAGATCTGATTCTCTTCAACTGTGAGCCGGACTGGTTCATTACTGGTTGCAGCTGGTACCTTCTGGTAGGGTGGGGAGGGAATCCAACTACTTCCAAGGTTTAGTTAGCAGACCTATTTGGCCTTCACAATAAGCTACATGCTCCAACCTGGGCTTAATCAGTAATAAAGGTAATATTTTGACTCCATCTGTCACTCTTTTGGTTTGTTTCTCAAATTATTCAATGTCCAGGCAGAGAAGAGGAGTGCTGCTTATTGGCTCCCCTCAGAGCCCAACAGATGGGAACATACAAAAGTGAGAATAACTTTGCTGTTTTAAAAGTGAATCTATAAGGTATGCATCCATTCTATTTTCCTAATTTTGATTATTGTAATATCTTCAATTTTTTAAAAAGAGGGGTTTAGGAAAGCTAGAACAACAATAAAAAAAGAAAAAACAAGTAAACAATATGTCCATGTTACATACCAGGTTATTTATTATTGTACCTGTTTGAAAATAAGCTGGATTTCAAAGGTGAAGCAACATATTTAAAAATATCAAGTATTTCAACACAAAATTTAAGTGCAAAAACTTATGCCTTCTCTTAAAGTCAAAGGTATGAGCTTAGGGGCTATGGATAGTCTCAGTTCTACAGAAGGGAAGAAGAAATAAAATGACTCTTTTCAACCACTCCAGCAGGCAAGGCATTTCAGATGAAAAAGACCACTTCTCTAAAGATGTCTGTTATTTCTCTACAGGATTTTAAACATCATTATCACTAGTTGGCAGAGAAAGGATCCAATATGTCAGTGGAAAAATGTCCCTAAATGAAGCAAATTATGGCAGTGAGAAGCTTGGCCTAAGAGTAGACCTGCAATTTGGCTTCCTTGAAACTCAGGTCTGGTGGCAAGAGCCAAACTTCTACCCTAGAATTCTGGCTGCTCCCAGCAACCCTGCTGCCTCCATCTTTTATCTTTCATAGGCCCCCTTCTGCTTTTTGGAAGCATGACAACTTTAGTTCGAAGGGCCCTCAAGACAGTTTGCAAAAGTGCAACACAATTCACTTTATTTCTCTATCAGAAATTAGTTCTGATGTGAGAGTTGCGTGTCTATGGGAGGAAAGGACTTGGGCTGGAGTCCTCTTAGCAGTATGCTGATGCTACCACATGCACTCCTTAATCACCAAGTTCAGGATATCTTAGGATGTTTTCTGATGAAAGAAAAAATGCAATCAGATAAATTCGGACATAGAAATGGAAATAGGAGGATATGCTAGAAATCTTTTAGCTGAGGCAAATAAGTACATATCCATGCCTAGTAAATATAATTAATTTTATTTATTTGAATTTTATATGTTTACCTTTCTGTACTTTTAATCTGATAGATTATTCTTAATCTAATCCACCAGGAAAGCTACAAGCGTCAGTTTAAATTCTGAGCATCAATTTCTTAATCTTGGGGTAATTCTGCACACAGTGAAGTTTAAATCCAGCAACTATTTAAAAAAGACTGAACTTTGTCCACTTCACAGGACTAAAAATACCATTATTTTTCAGTTTATAGGTGTCTTACTTTTGCCCATCAGATTAATACAAATGATTTCCCAAAACTTCATACACTCTACCTTCTGTCACTGCATTTCAAACTCCTTTATAAACCTAACTTCTTTAGCTTCACCCTGTATGCACAGTAACCAAACTTACACACAGTACATCTGGGCATATTAAATAGTCTGAAATGCTCTAAAGTAAAGAAATGGGTTGTTTATTTAGATTTTCAAAGAAACTCTCTTTTAATATCTCCATGAGCATTTTTTCATAAATCAGAATGGAAGAAAAAAGACACAAAAATAGAGGGATACTTATCTTTTAGTGACACAATTGTAGGTGATTTTTATTTTCTTCTTTCTTTTTCTATGTAATTTTCTTCCGAATATAAAATTTCCATGCTTTTACAGAGGAATTATTTTTTTAAAAAAAAGGAGTATAGCAACACTATGTTTGCCAAGTGCTTGTGCCTAGATCTAGCTTTGTCCCTAGATATTAGAAGGTATTTTAATTTCTCCATTGAGTAGCTTGAGCATCTTATCAGTAGAATAGACATATTATTTCCATACTTCCCAAGGTAAGCATTTTGAAATCCAGGAACAATAAATTGCTAACAAATAAGAGCAAGACAGGGATCAGGAGTTAACTCTGTGGTATAGAATTTTCCTACCATGTACAAGGCTCTGGGTTTGATTCCTAGCAAGAAGTAAGAGCAGAACATTTTCATTTTAAGGTTCTTTTTCAAATTCAAATTCAAGGGTGCATACAGAGTTACTATACCAAAGAATGATCAATTTGCCTCTTCCAGGTTGAGGTATTCTAATTCAGATTCCATAGCTTTTGGAGTCCCAAGATTAGCCTTAATGAATATAAGGGTTGTGTGATCTGGAATATATTGCATACTGTCCTGAGATATTTGTTTTCTCATCTGAAAAATGGGAACATGGTCACTTATGCCTGAGAGTTATTGAAAGAAATAAATAGAAAACGATGAAAATACTTTGCAAATAGAAATATAAACTCAGTTTACTAAAAAACTATTATAAATAAAATAAAAAGTCTCCCCTTTTAATTTTAGGCAAAGAAAACTACCTAAAAAAATGAATGCCTTTTACCAAAGCTTGTGTCTTAAATACATTTTCTAAGGTCAATTTTGCAAAAAATTGCCAGGAAGCATCACATAGACAGTTCTCAATTGGAAGAGTTCTGATTATTAGTAGGTAAAAATATAATTTCCACTAAGTGAGATATTTACCTATTCTTTCCATGAGCATTCCATCCCTTTTCTTCCTCTTCTTTATAGTAAGTAAAGTGTGCAAAAGTTGTCTTGCTACAACTGATTTATTTTACTAGGGACTGATGATAGTTTTCTTTCCTTTGATGGTGTCTTCCTGCTTTTTATAAAGCAATACCATTTTTTGATCTTCAATATACAAAACAAAGTAATTATGTTTTCCTTTTTTCAATTAAAAGGCACCTATTATCAAAATGTGAAACAAACACTGATTAGATTTTGTTGTGGTTTGGATATGAAAGTGTCCCCCAAAGAATTGTGTGTTGAAGCTTTGATCCCCGATGCAGCAATGTTCAGAGGTGATGCTTTTTGAAAGTAATTGAATCATGAGAGCTATGATCTCATTGGTGGATTAATAATTTGAAGACATTATTAAGAACAGTCAGGGACAGGTTCTGTTTAAAGGAAGTAGGTCACTGGGGGCATGCCCTTGGGGACTATATCTTGTATCTAGTTCCTTTCTTTCTCTGATTCCTGGCTGCCATGAACTGAACGTCTTTCTTCTGCTGTGCCCTTCCACCATAATACTCTGCCTCACTTCAGGTCCAAAGCAATGGAACTAGCCAACCGTGGAGTAAAACCTCTGAAACTGTGATCCAAAATAAACCTTACCTCAACTTGTTCTCATCAGGTATTTTGGTCATGTTGATAAAGACCAATCTGATAATTCAACAGATTTCAAGATTAATGAATGTTAAGAAGAAAACTAGTTTTTCTCCTTTTATCACCCTTTACTAAAATATTAGCTTTTTTATAGCATGATAAACCATAGGCCCCAATCCCTAAAAAGAAAAGAAATGATTATAATCATATACAACACAGGAGTAGCCCAGGAAAGTCCACCAAATTGAAGGACGATTAGGAATAAATGATTTCTTACTATCATGGCAATCTACTGCCATAATTGATAGAAGGTACAGCAGAAAGAGACATTAATAGGATCTCTTAGGAATATGCAATAATACATTGTCTTTTCTGCCTTCTGGAGTCTATAGATAATGTGATAAATAACCTTTTGACTTCTTTATATTGATTATATATCTATTTTTAAACCAGTAAACACTATTTGTCACCCTATTATTTAGTCAAACCATTCAATCTCTCTGGCTCCAGTTTTGTCATCTGTAAAAACAAAGAGGCTACTAATGTTTGTTAATAAGGACAATGTAAATTAGGATCCATCAACATAATAGAATTGTATGGAACCATTAAAAGTGATAAGTGTGAATACTTCAACAAAATGAAAGGCAGATTTTTATGGGAGAAAATCAGAATTAAAGAAAAACAGTTTGCATATTAAAATTAAAGTTATGCATAAAATGTATAAACATGGATGATAATCCAAGAACATGAAGAAATGACTAATGTGCTATCATTCTTTGTTGTTATTTTCAATAATGCCTAAAGAGCTTCTCTTTATCCAGTAAAATTAAATAAAGACATTAAGCTACTGTGATTAGTGTTAAAATTCAACGATCCTATACAATGATATGCATATATATAGTTGATTAATTAAGTATTTTGTATATATTTGTCTTTGTGAGTATGCTTTGAAATTCCTAAAGAAGCAAACTGTGTGTTTTATTCTTTTCAATCCTCTGCACATGTAGACTGAGTGCATATAGAAAAGCTAATAGTCTTAGTGATTTGGGATTTGCAACATTCATCCTAGTGTGTTAACTTGTTAGTTCCCAAGTACCAAGTATAGCATATCCCAGAACTCAAATCATACCTTCTTTAAAATGGAATTAGTAGATTTTGGCAGTATTTTGAAAGCGCATTCTCCTAAATAAACTCCATTTCCCCGAGGGTAGAGATATATTTGCTGTATTGATGACACAGTCTCTAGCACCTAGCACCATGTCTACGGTATGAAAGACTGCTTACAAGTCTTGGTAAACCACTAGATCAAAATTTCTCAATCTGGACACTATTGACATTTTATTTCTTTGTTTTAGGGGCTGTGCACTGTAGAATATTTAGCAGCATCTCTGGTTTTCACTCACTAGAAATCAGTAGTTCTCTGCAGTAGTTTCTCAATAAACACGTAATACATATTGAAACTGATCAAAACAATATTTAGTTGTGGTACCTAACCAGTAACAGAATTGCTGCCAGTACATTTGTATGACCCAGAGTGTGATGATATAAGCAAAAAAATAAACTAATATTCTTAATAAGGGCTATCACCACCAATATTTTAGGCATTAACCAACCATCCAATCTATAAACAATACCGATAAAGGTCTTATGGTATATGAAGAGACATAGATTTATAATCAAGAACTTAAGGGTAAAAATTATGGGGCATCATATAATTAGAATAGATCTAATTATACCAGGGCAAAACAAAAAATTCTGGCTACTGTCTACAATATTGCCAGATTTCTCATTGTTTTTCCAATAATTCACCTACTGTGAATCTCAACATTGAATCCTAACACCAGCAATTGTTAGAAGTCCCTCCTTACTTGGCTAGATGTTCAGTTTTTCCAATTACCAGTGCCCACATGCTTTAATTCTGACAGATACAGATGATCTCTCGGCAACTCCAATCTTCTCAGAAAGAGAGAACTAACCACTATGTCAACACACACACACACACACACACACACACACACACACACACACACGCCCCTTCTAGACTGAAGGTAAAATGATTCATAAAGTTTTTACTGGAAAAAAAGATGGAAATAAAAATGCACATTTAAAAAGTTCCTCATGTCTTTACATTCTTGCCTTTCCCCTTACTTTCATCCCTTTGATCACATTAAAAAAAATATAAAAATCTTCCCTCTTCCTAAAGTGGAATGAAGAAGTCTTTGTCTTTCTTTCCTTAAGAACTTACCTAGATCCTCAAAACTTTCCAGGGTCAAAGATTTCTCCCAAGAGAAAAATCACCCACAACTTCAAGTGTTACTACTACAAATACAGCAAGAAAGGCAACAAGATGGAATTTCTAATGCCTTCTCATCTCACTCCTCTCAACATGGGTTTCGAATATTTCTTCAAGGAGGTGGGTGGGGTTTTACTAGACCAACACTGGTCTAGTAAATGTATTCCAGAAATGTGTTTTGTGAACCCTCCTCTCAGAGAAAGCTGATTTAAGCATTAAATGTGTTTATCAAACACCAGATTTATATGAATAATATGATTTGTTATGTAGTTAATATATTTTTACGTCAAACCTCATCATCACTCAATTTCCATCTGGATTTCAAAGTCAGATTCTATCAATAGTATCTAAATGTATAAAACTTATGCTTTTTCTATTTCTCAATAAACTGGTGGTTTGCTGGGTGCTCAGCCTCTCAGCATTAGTATTATTGTAAGGTTTAATAGGTTTTCCTTTTTCTGTGTAGCTGGGCCTGAGTACCCAGTTAAAGCCTCCAGCCACAAGTGACATCATTAATGCCACAATGATTAAGTGAGACAGCTAAGCACCAGTGCACCATGAAGAACAACAGGAGATTTCAAAGTCATCAAGTCTGAAGCGCTGTCATACTTCTTAAACAAGGTAAAATGCATGATGCTCCCATTGTTTCCATATTTTGCAGGTAGATGAAGAAGGTTGTTTCTGCCCTGTCAACAGTACCTCAAAACTTTAGCTGGATGTTGGACATAATGATGTATAATCATCACATTGTTACCAGTATTAGCCCAGCAGAATTGACTTAACTCCATTGGAAGAAATACTTATTTGCAGTAAAATGAGGCATATCTATTTCTAACAGCATAAAGTAGTCTATTGGCATTGCCAAGAAATCTGTTTGATGACTTAACAAATTACTCAAATTTGTTCTCTTATAAAACATAGCAAATTAAAAATATAAATTTGTTCATGAATTTAATCAATTCACCTCCCTACAAATTATGTTCAGGTTTAACAATGGTAATGTGCCTAACAAAACTTCATATTGAATAAAACAGTCTGTTCTTATTCCACAGGAAACACAAGTATTTTAAAAACATTAGCGTAAGAAAGATGGATATTAGGACATATGCAAAATCATTATATATGTTTATAATCTGAAATTTTGGAAAGGAATAGCTGAGAAATTAGTCCTGAGTTCAAATATTAATCCCTAAATGTACTAGTTTTCCCTGAAACCAACTTGTGCTTTTTTTACTGTGAATTTTGACTTTAATAACTTTTCTGCTATATATCCATCAAATTATTAATAAGCAATGTATTTAAAATTCTCAGTAATGCTAAAAGCTAGAAAGATACTTCTCACCAAGAGGAATTTTATTTTTAAATTACTAGATTTTTTTTTTATTTTGGGTAAAGAAGGAAAAGTTGAATATATTTGCTCCAGAACCAAAAATTCATTATGCAAGAAAAGTGAACAGAATGTTTCCTAATGTTAAAAATGTCTTTATAAAGGCCAAAGAGGTATAATGAAGATTCCTAGGTGACAAAAGGAAGATGAGAGTGACACTATTTGGAAGAAGTAACAAACACCATCCCTAGGCATAGATAGTCTATTTCTAATAAGAAAAATTTTTTCCTTAATATAAAACCTTCAAACTGTGAACCAAAATAAACTTTTCTTCTTTTTAAACTAATCATATCAAGTATTTGTTATAGCAACATAAAATTGATGAACACAGTAGCTGTCTTTGAAATTAATGTAATTCTTTGTTTGAAACTTGCAACTCACAAAACCTAAAATAACATCTGGCAAAATAAATAACTTTAGAAGAAAATGTAGGTTTACATGAAGGGTCATACTTTTTACATGTGTTTAAAAATATGGCTCACATTGGTTCTTTATAGTCAAATCAGCCAAAAGGAAACAGTATTGAATTTGTAGATAGACTCATGAATGCTTTGATTTACTTACAATTAGTTAATAACTATTAAAATGATTTGGCAATATAATGACAGATTAAAAAAACCTAGAGTTGCTAATACTAGTACCCAAATTGCTTGCCAAGAAAGACATCTTTGGACCTTAACCTTATGTTGCTATGAAGAATTTAAAAAGAAAAGTTCTGTAAGTTTTCTTGCAATTGCATAATTTTGGGGATATCAAAGCATGACACTGTTGAAAGGATCCTATTATAGTTTAGATAAAAGGTGTCACCCAAAATTTCAAGTGTGAGACAACACAAGAAAGTTTAAAGGTGAAATGATTGGGTTATGAGAGCTATAACCTAATCAGTGTGTTAACCTATGGATTTGGATTAAGTGTGTGGTAACTGTAGGTATATGAGGAATAGCAGGAGGAGATGGGTCACTGAGAGTATGACTTGGAGGTGGGGTTATTTTGTCTCTGGTGAAGACAACTCCCTCTCTACTTCTTGTTGCCAAGTCCTGAGCAACTTCCTCTGCCACACCCTTCCACCATGAGGCTCTGCCTCACCTAGGGCCCAGAACTATGGAGTCAGCTATCTATGGACTGAAACCTTTGAAACTATGTGCGTCAAATAAACTTTTACTCCTCTAAAATGGTTCTTGTTAAATCTTTTGGTCTCAGCAGTGAAAAAGCTAACTAAAACTGGTTCTTAGAAATGTATTTGCCTGTGACCTGGAATGAAATGCTGGAAATCCAACTTTACTTCATTGTACTGTCCTGTGTTTAATCATCTTTGGAGCTCAGAATCACTAAAGTCTTTCTTGAATCAATTTATTCATTACTCTGAAGTATGTACCCCTATTGATTTCACTACAATGTGCTTTTATTTATTTATTTATTTATTTACATTATCATTTCTCTTCTAGTTTGGCTGTCTTCCCATCACAAGTGATAGCATGAATCTGAGTCCTGAATTCTAGTCGCAATGCAATGACATCCTAGTTGTATAATGGCCTCAGTTTTCTCTTTGTCAAAGTGGCAGATTTGGACTAAATCATCAAGTTACTTTTCAACTCTGTCATACTGTGATTCCCAAAAGGCTTGATGAGTTGTCATCTGATTTAGATGAGGAAAAAAAAAACAACTTAAGAAAGAAGTCCAGATTGCAATTTGGGCACTGCTAACTTGGGAAAACTATATCACCTCTCTAATTTGTCTCATATATCAAATAGACATAATTATACTTGCCTTTTTATATCACAGCATGACTGATCCAGTGAGGTGAAGACATAGGTTGGCAAATAATGCAACCTTAATTCTTACCAATTTCTTAATACATGACAGATGCAGATAGGACAAAAGATAGTAAGCAGAAAACTATGCATTGCTTAAAGAGTAAAACTGAGAGAAAACTATAAAAATATGGGTCAGTTAATTAATGAAAAATGCAATTCATTTATCTTCCTAATGACTGCTGAATATTGGAATTCCTTAACTATATTAAAATAAAACACATTAAATTTGGCAGCACTGTAATTAGAAGAGCAATGAACAGTGGACTAGATTCTAAAGCTATTTCTGTCATTAGATGAATGAATGACTTTGGACAAATCACACCCTCATTTTTTTGACAAGTGTATAGATTCTCAAGTTGACATAATCATACCTATAAAAGTTTTCTACATAATAACTTTCTTTCTTAAATATAGATTTTTTAAATGAGAGCAGGCAAGAGAGAACTACTACTTTGACTATGATGGACTAGTTTAAACAATCTAAACTTCCAACTGAGAATAACTCACAAGTCTAGACTATCAAAAAAATATTTGAAAACATCACAGAGCCATCAAGGCAACCAGGCCCTGAGGGATGAAATCCTTGACAGGAAAAAAAAAAAAAAACAAAAACATGGGGGTATTAGAAGGGGCAGTGCTTAATACTTCTTTTCCCCTCAAAGCCTTTTCCTATTTGTAACCAGTGCTAGGAGAAAGGCTGAGAACTGAACAGAAAGCTGAGCAGAAAGCAACTGCTGAGTAGAGCTGTTGGCAGTCTCAAGGGACTGGAGAAACAAAAGTTCAGGGTTTAAAAGGAATCTAGGACTTCAGAACTCAAGGACTGCTGTACTATTTTTACCTCCTCAAGGTAGTAGTCAATTTATTAGCAAAGCAGGAAGGGAGATAAAAAAAAAATTGAGAAGAATGAAACTAGACAGAACTTTTAACAATCACACAATACTAGGAGATAAAAACTGAGTTCCACAGCCCAGTAATGAGAAAATACACTGGTAAACATTTCAGGGTTAAGGTTATGATTCTGATTAAGGTTAGAGATAGGGGTGAACTAGAAATAGATCACCCTCACAATGGCTGAAACTGTGCTCACTTCAGCAGAGCACAAAGCTAGAATAAAGCGATTTGCCCCTAATCCATCTACTTTTGAGAAATGAAAGTAAAACCTCTCTAAAAGAAGATAATATTCAGATTATATATAATTTTAAAAATATAAAATAGCTTTCATTTAATAAAAATGTATCATCCTACTAAGCAACGAGAATTATAAAAACCAGAAAAAGAGTATCCTCTCAGTCAATTATCTGAATCGTTATTAGAAATGACCCTTGAAATAATCATAGTTGATAAGTTTCAGAAAAAGAATGCACCCTTAAGATATGAGAATGTTTCTGTATAGCCATCACCCCTCACTGGAAAGTTTATTTTAAAAGCAAATGTTGAAACATGAAAATAGAGAATTTCTCCTGATAACTAGATCTTTAAGAAAGAATCAATAGAAATCCATTAATTAGAAAATTCAATAAGTGAAATAAGGAACTCAATTGGTGGGTTTAAAAATGCATGTGACTCAGCAGAAAAGAGAGTAAACTGGAATATTAATAAATCCAAAAGGAAGCATTGAGAGAAAAAGAAAACGATTTTACAATATCATAAGACAATGCAGATCATGGTAAAAAGAACTAAGCATGTGTCAATGGACTCCTATAATTGGGAACAGAGAATATAGCAGCAGCATTGCAAAATCAACATACATTCAAAACTGACAAAAAAACAGAAAATCAGTTTCAAGAAGGGCTACAAATCCCAAGTAAAAGAAAATACACCAGGAAATACAAGCATCAAACTGGTGAAAACCCATGACAAAGACTCACTCTTAAAAGCAGACATTAGCCAGCAAGGAGCAAAGATAAGACTGGCAGCTGATTTCTTATCAAAAATGATGGAAGCCACAGCCATCTTTATTCATCATCAAACTTAAATTATATATACTGGGACACTATGATTCAAAACTTTTGGCAAAATAAAGATATTTCAGAAAACAATAACAGAGGATTTGTACTTAGCAGGTCAATATTAAAAGATATGTTAAAGAGAGTTCTCCAGGAAACAAAAAAAATGATTCTAGAAGGAATCATAGAAATGCAGAAATTATTCAAGTGCAAAAAGAGAGTGAATATGTGGGTAACTCTAAATGAATATTAGCTACATGGAGCAATAGTAATTGTCTTCTAAGCAGTCCTTAGAAGAAATTGGTTCCTTTTAACACATATATTAAATAATAGAAAGACCCCAAATCAAAATTTCCATCTCAGGAAGCCAAAAAACACAGGAAATAAAACACAAATGTAAACCAGACTTGGTGGTGTGCATCTGTAGTCCCAGCTATGTGGGAAGCTGAATTGAGAGGATCACCTGAGTCCGAGTTCTGGGCCAGCCCACACAATATTAGTGAGACTCATCTCATGCATAAACACACACACACACACACACACACTACACAAAACATTTATTGTTATATATAACTATATTAATAATTAAAGGAGATAAGATAAAAAATGGTGACTATAAAATATAAATGTGGAATTGATTAGTTATTGGAAAAGAAGTTAAATGAATTTCACCTAGCATGAATGATTAAGGAAATAAATGGAACAAATTATTTAAACTCAGAGTGGAAAAAAAAATAGAACATCATTTCAGATATAAGTAGTAATAACTTAGATGAAATAGAGAAATCCTAGGGGGAAGAGAAGTTGCCATAACTGATATAAAAATAAATGGAAAAATGCTTATTTTCTACTCTCTAATAAATAAATTAGACTATGAATTTAAAACATCTCCAGAAAGAAATCTCCAACCCAACAGATTTCAGAATGAATTCTTCCCAATATTAATATAAGAACTAACACCATTTTGAAACAAACTCTTCCAGAGAAAATAAAAAGGAAACAATTTTATGGTAAGTATAACTTGGACAATGAATTTTTTTTAATTACAAGAAAGGAAAATTACAGGCCAATCTTTTTTTTATTACCATAGAAACAAACAACAAAAAAAGCAAACTTAAACAACCACATATGAAAAATGAAGTATATTTTAAAAACATAGTTATTTTAACTTTCAAAAGTCAAGCAAGGCAATTTACCATGGTAACAGAAAAAAAATCAAATGAATAGTTTAATAGATGCAGAAAATGCACTTTATAAAGTTCAACATAATTATATTTTATAAGACCATAGCAAAAGAAAAACAGAAGCAAATGACTCTAATCTGAAAATATTTTAAAATATTATAGTGTAAAACATTAGAATATTCACCATTAAGTTTAGAATGTCAGCTAGCATTACTTCTATTCAACATTTAACCAGTGCAATAAGAAAGGAAAAATATTTAAAGATTAGAAATGAGAAAATAAAACTATCGGTATTTTAACTGGCTTTACACAGTAAATCTAAAAGATGAACTATAGATGAACTATTAGAAATATAAATGAATTTAGCTATGTGAAATGTCAATATACAAAAAAGTCTTTAGATATGTTACTAACTACTAAAACTTATAATTTAAAAATAACACTATTTATAATGCATCAAAATACAGCACATTTCAAATAAATGCAATGAGATAATTACATCCTCTACATAATAACCTAAAAACCTTATTAAAAGAAATTATTAAATTTATTTTAGAAATTTAGAAATTAAAGCCTTATTAAAAAGAATGTGTACATTCTCATAATTTATAGATCTCATAATTTTTATATCATACATATATTTATATATCATAGTTATATTTAAATGAGAAGACATAAATTATAACTATGATATATAAATTAGCTATGATATATAAATTAGCTATTATACATAGCTTATGCTATATATAATATAGATTATATGCTATTATATAATTTATATAGCATAGCTACATATATCATAGCTATACATAAATTAGAATATATATATATAAATTATGAGAATATATATATGATGTGGAATTATAAGTTCAAGATTTTAAAGATGTGAATTCTTCTCAAGTTGGTCCACAGATTCAATCAATTCACAATTCACAAACATACCAACAAGGATTTCTTTTTCCTGTTTCAAAAGTATTTTATTGGTGCATTACAGTTATACATAATGACGGGATTTATTGTTACATATTTGTATGTGCACAAAATATAACAATATATTTTGACCAATATCACTCCCCAGCACTTACCTCCTCCCTCCCACCTCTTACCCCCAGGACAGCAAGGATTTTTGTGGAAATCAGCAAACTGATCCTAAAATGTATATGAAAAATGCAAAGAACCAAGAATTGTGAGGGAAAAATAAAATTGAAAGATTTTTACTAACCAGGTATTAAAATTTATCGTGTACAATGATTAAAAAGAGTACTTGATTTGCATAAGGAAAAACAAATAGAAGAAGAGATTAGAATAGAGTTTTAAACATAGGCCATTTACATAAGGTTACTTAATAAACATCAAAGGCACTCCAAAATTCGATGGGAGAAAATATGGTCTTTTCAAGAGTTAAGTATGATATCCATTAAAGGAGAAAAGAATTGTGATCCTAGACCTCACACTATACACAAAATCAATTCCAAGTTGATTTATAGATGTGAAATGTTGCACAAGAGAATGTGAAATGTTGTACAAGAGAACATATTTTAATTAACTTTGAGTAGGTACACATTTCCTAAACAGAACATAAAAAGTGCTTTATGGTTTTATAAAGAAAAAGATTGATAAATTGAAGTAATTAAAAGTCATAATGTTTGTTTAAGAGGTACCATTAGAAAATTAAAAACAAAGAAAATATTTGAAGTACATATATCCACAATAAGACTCATATTCAGAAAGTGTATGAATTGACAAAGTCAACAAGATAAAAGAAAGAAAATCTAGCCCAATAAATATATGAAGCTACTCAAGTTTCTTAGTCATAGGAGAACTGCAAAATAAATATTATTATTAAATTAGTATATAATCACCAAAGTAGCTACTGAAAATTATACTTATATTAATATTACAGTAACATTACTATATACCCATCAAAATAGTTACTTTTAAAAATGTAGGGCAATGGTATATATACACAATGAAATATTACTTAGCCATAAAGAAGAATGAAATGGATGGAACTGGAGACTATTGTGCTAAGTGAAATAAGCCAATCCCCAAAAAACAAAGGCACAATGTTTTCTCTGATATGCAGATGCTAACACACAATAAGAGGCAGGAAGGAAGAAGAGAAGTTCATTGTATTAGACAAAGGGGAATGAAGGTAAGGGAATGGAATGAGAATAGGAAAGACAGTAGAATGAATCAGACTTTCCCGATGAATAACTTTCCTATATTCATAATGAATACATGACCAGTTTAACTCCACATCATGTACAACCACAAAGATGGGAAGTTATACTCTATGTATGTATAATACTTCAAAATACATTGTACTGTTATGTATAACTAAAAAGAACAAATAATTTTTTTAAATGTAGGGCAACTCCTAGAACTAACATAAATTGCTAGTGTGAGTATAGATTTGTACAACCACTTTGGAAAACTCTTTGATTTTCTATTACAGAAAAACATATTCTAAGACCTGGAAATTCTACTCCAAGTCCTATGACCAAATATATATAAATGCACACCAAAATTGTACACCAAATATTTCCAACAATGTTCTTTGCAGCCTTAATCATAATAACTTGAAACTCAAAAGCAAACCAATATCATCAAAAGCAGAGTGAATGAAGAGTAAGATGTATTCATACAATAGATTACTACACAGGAATTAGAAAGGACAGACTACAACAAATTCTTCATAAATTGCAACAACGTGGATGAATCTCATGAACATAATGTTGAGCAAAAGAAGGAAGGGATAATATACTGTAAGGATTTCATTTATACATATTTCAAAAGCAGGTAAAACAAAGCCACAGAGGTAGATACTAAGAGTCACTTCTGCAGTGTAGGCGTCAGTGACTAAAAGAGAAGGCTTCTGCTGTGCTGCTGATGCTTATTCTCCACCTGGGTGTCTGTGTTCACTTTGCGAAGATCCATCAAGCTACATGCTTGGTATGCTTTTCTGAATTTATATTCTGCTTCAATTTAAAAAATGTATAATTGTATGAATTAGTAAATAGACTATAGCATAGAGTGTTTGGTTTTTATTTTATTTTATTTTTTTGGTACCAGGGATTGAACTCAGGGGCACTTGACCACTGAGCCACATCCCCAGCCCTATTTTGTAGTTTATTTAGAGGTAGGATCTCATTGAGTTGCATAGCATCTCACTTTTGCTGAGGCTGGCTTCAAACTTACAATCCTCCTGCCTCAGCCTCCCAAACCACTGGGGATTATAGGCATGCCCTACCATGCCCAGCTTGGGTGTTTTATTTTTAATTGTAGTAAAAAACACATAACATGCAACATACTTTCTTGACAAATTTTTAACATGATGTGTAAGTACTTATTTATCTATGTATATTTGTCTATCTATACCCATGCCATAAACACAATGTTGTACAGATTTATTTTTTTATCTTGCATAACTGAAATTTGATACCTGCTGAATAACAACTTCCCAGTTCCCATCTCCCCAGTCCTTGGCAACCACCATTCCTCTTTCTGCTTCAATGCATTTGACTTCTTTAGATATCTCATATAAGTGGAATCATGCGGTATTTGCCTCCAGTGATTGGCACTGAGAATAAATTTTTAAGTTTCATTTTTGCTGTATATTTTATATCATATAACACTATTTCCTTTTTTAAGACTGAAAAATCTTCTACTATATGTATATACCACATTTTCTTTATCTGTACATTCATTAGGAAGATTTAACTTGTTTCCACCTCTTAGATATTGTGGATAATGCTGCAACACACATGGGAATGCAAATATCTCTTTAAGATTCTTATTTCAGTTCTTTTAGATAAATTCCCAGAAGTGAGATTGTTGAATCATATAGTAATTACATTTTATTTTTTGTATAGGTTGACTTTCCACTCTCCATTTTCACTTTGCTGGGCAGAAGCTTTTTATGTTGAATTAGTTCTACTTGTTTATTTTTGCATTGTTGTCTAGACTTTTTTGTTATTATTTTAATTGAAATTACTTTCTGGGTAATTATGGCTCTTTCTGGAATGACATCACTTTTCTACAAATATTTAAAAGAATGCATACACATCATTTGAATTATTGTGCTATGATTTTTGCCCATACATGACTTGGCCTAGATTAGTTACACAACCAAAATTAGCAAATTAGTTCTTGACCCTTGCAACCAAAGGGCTGCTGCTTCTGAGGACATATCCCTTAGGATGCATGTGTCACATTGCTTGAACAGTGGCATATCAGTCAATCTCAAAAGAGTAAAGCAATAAAATCTGAGAAAATTTAGTATTTTTTCCTGAAGGAAAAGCCGAGGATTGAACTGTAAATAATTTATTTTTGTGCTTCCCAGAAATACATAGATAATTTCAAAGTTCACTGAAACAAATCATCTTGGTTAAATCCTGAGAAATCATAATTTACAATTTCTGTCAAAAAAGGTTATTCCACATTTCTTTATTATATTTTTCTCTTTTTGTTTTAGTGGATACAAATGTTAAAAAGTCTACAGCATAAAATAACTGGACACTGACCTCATTAACTTCCCCAAAAGTTCTGCTGAGTGTCATCACAATTCAAGTCCTTCTTGCAAGCTCTTCCCCAGGCAAGTAAGTGCTCAAATACTTCAGTCACTTTGCTCCTAATGTATCATGTGCCTCTGGAAATTTTCCCCAGCCACTTCAGCACATCCTATACTTGTATGATTCAGCTATAGGATCTGAGGTTAGGGCAACCGGAAGATTGATGATCATAAATTATAAACAGTGGGGTCACTCTAGAGGTTATGGTACAGTAAGTAAGCAGCATTTTTCCATTATTGTACTGATAAAATCTGAAATGTGCCTTTTTCTTTTGGATTATCTGAAATTAAAGAGAAATCATACTCTGTATCTGTAGTTACAATGTTCTTTAAGCAAATTTAGAAAGTAAAATGAGACTCTTATGTCACGGAGAAAGGTATAGTAGGACATTTATGAACAAAAGTCCTTATCAACATAACAACTCAAAAATGTAGGGAACACTTAGACATAGTCTTTAATTATTGCATACCAGGTTTTAAAAATCTATGTAAAATATGTTATGTTCAAATAGTATATTCTACCTTAAAATATGTATCTACAAATTGGGGCCAGTAGTTCCTAATTTACTCATTACACAGGGTTACATCCAAACATTGTGATAAATATTTCTTCTCTATGAGATAGGTAATAACCACAGAAAAATGAAAAAATAGATTCAGGGAAGGTAAGTTCTTACCCAAGTTCTTATAGCTTGTTAGGGGCAAAGATTTTAAATCATATTTGTCTTATTTACAAATCCATGTTCTTAACTGATCTCATAGAGCCTGAAAAGGTCATCAAAATTAGTACATTGAAAGTTATATCTTGCTAAATTAATTGAAGAGGCAAACCCAGGAATGTAAAAAGGGTGTCATAGTATGGATCTGCTTTTGAGACCAAAAGTTTGAAAGAGTTAATACTCTTTTCAGTTAGGTTGTGGATTTTGAGAAAAGTAATTAATATAGTCAAAAATAAAGACTCTAAGCAATAAACAAAATTTATTAAAAATTTTTAAATTTTATAAATGAATCTGCCAGCAGGGGAGGGGCAGGGATAAAATTGGTTTAACATTCTGAATGTACATAGAGTTGTATTAAATTAATTAAGCAGGTATATTATTCAAGGCATTGAGTCATTAACCAAAATTCTGAGTTTAGAGTACTAAAACCGTGATAATTAAACAAATCTTAGATTAAGGATTTGTAGTTTGCACTGATGTCATCCCCATTCAGGGATCAACATGCTCATTCCCCCAGTTGGTAGGAAAGTTGGCTCTGAAGGCTCACAGCTGAGTTCCTCTCTAGGAAGTTGCCCTACTCCTGGTTACTCCCCACCTCCAGGACACAAAGAACACAAAGGTCAGCAAGCTTTGCCTCCATGGGAATTCTAAGAGCCAGTCCATCCCCAGACTTCCCTTTAGGATCAGTTGAGGCCTCTGTTACTACTTCCTCAAGTTCAGCTTTTCCTTTTGCTCAGTCCTGGTTCTTAGAGTATTTCTTTGAAAAATTCTTTCCTGCAAATCAGAGTTTCTGAGTCTATGTTCTGAGAAACCTGGCCCATGACAATGAATAATCCTAAATTTCCCCTAATCCACTGCTTATGGTTCTTGATGTTCTTACAAAATATGCACTAGTCTTCTCAGTATCTAGTGATGGAGCAGTAAGTTTCCATCTACATGGAGTTGACATAACTTTATGAGAATCCTAAAGATTCAATACAGATTCCACAAATAATGAGGGAATCATGTTATGTCTAAAAGGATTTTTAAAGACTTACATGGTTAATGGCTCAAGTGATTAATTACTACAAAACAAAACAGTTTTAAGTTATAAAGAACAGCCTAAGTGCTAACAAGTTATTTGTCTCTCTAACTTTTGGATACCTAAATAAGGCTTTCCTATTCTTTATTGAGTGGGAATAACAAATTGCTCAATCTAGAAATTTGGAGATCAATCTTGATACTTTTTTATAGCTTGCCTCGGGTATCTAATCAATAAATCAATCTAATAGTACATTTGGCTATTTTATCTCCTAATCACACATTCTCTAAGGTGTGATATCACCTTCTTGGCAGTGAAAATTGGTTTGGGTGTCCAATGGTTATTTTATATAAAACTTGGCTAGGCTGTGGTGCCTAGCTGTTTAGTCAAATGCTATTTTATATATTGTTGTAAGGTATTTATTAGATGTAGTTATCCAGTCAGTTGAAGACTGAGGTTCCCTGAAGAAGGAATTCTGCCCCAAGACCGAAACAGAAATTCTTCCTGAGTTTTCAACTTGCTGGGGTGTGTGTGTGTGTGTGTGTGTGCATATGTGTGTGTGTGTGTGTGTGTGTGTGTGTGTGTTTCTATTACAAGGGTGACAACATATATATATATATATATATGCATGTACCTACTGTACATAAAGAGATATACAGTTTATCTTCATGGGTTGGGATATATTAGGACAGAAGTTCTGAAAATGTGTCTTTCATACTACTCTAAAATAATCACTATTTTCAGGAACATTGCTTCTTTTTTTTTATTGTAAACAAATGGGATACATGTTGTTTCTCTGTTTGTACATGGTGTAAAGGCATACCATTTGTGTAATCATAGATTTACATAGGGTAATGTTGTTTGATTCATTCTGTTATTTTTTCCCTTCCCCCCACCCCCCCACCCCCCCACCCCTGGAACATTGCTTCTTAACAATTCTCTCTATGGATATATTAGTCTCTTTTAATGACTTCTCCATACGCTCTATCAGATCAATCTACAATAAAAATATGACAATTTTCTTCCATTGTTAAAAATCCCTTGATCACTCCAGTTTTGGGAATGTCTTGTCTCTACTTTCTTGGAACTCACAGTCAGGGCAGGACTTAAAGGGCACTAGTTTCCTAATCTGTAAAATGGAGGCAATATCTTCCTCTCAAAATTAATATTGGGCTAACGTAAGCTAATACATATGAACATACATTCCTACATGTTCCTACATGTACAAATGTGCACATGAATATGCAAATATGTATATTATACATATATATGATTATATATACACATACATTTGTGTGTACACAGAGGATACCTAGCATGTTAGTTTGGTATTTTGATTTGTATTGAATAAATATGTGATGGGAGTCTTTCTTCACATGCTATGCTACCTCTACTAGAGTATTCTCCCAGTTAGGGGTAGTTTGGTAACCTATAAAATTCAGCAGACTTTTCCCCCTTTTCTAGTTTCCTGGTAAAATGATCTTGCTCTAACTCCTCCTGATATTTTCACTGGATATCAACCCTTTTGTACTGAAATTCTGAACTGTCCACGCTTATGAGAAATGTCTCCTTCCAACCATTTCCTTTTTTTATTCCTAATGTTCAGGAACAGCCTATGATTCTCATCATTTTCTCAGCACTTTTGCACTCTAGGCTCCGTAAAGCCCCTCTAGGCATCTGTCAAGGGTAAAAATGAACTTGTTTCCACTTCCTCTTACCTTTTTCAAAAACCTATTTAGTTACTACAAGAATATGCTCTCACTCTCCCTCACTTCATTCCATGTGGGCAGCCTAAAAGCCAGGCTAATCATAAAACAGTAGTGTTTACAGAATTCTGGCAAATCACTCAGTTGCCCTATCCACTAGACATATCTTCCCTCTCCATTGTTACAAGAGATGTTCAACTCAACCCACTTAGGATGAGACCAGTTAAGGGGCACTCAAAAGTTTGCTAAAGAAGTTGTGATTCATACTGAAAACATAATCAGTTTATTCCATCTTTTTGTCTTCTAGAACATACAGTAAGTCTACACCTTCTTCCACACATCTTCTCCACAACAAATAATCATTCAGTCTATAGTTTTTTTTTCCTCATGAGACCTCCTTGGTTGTATATCTTCAGCTTATGGCTTATGCTGCAATTTGTCATTTACTGCTTATTAAAATTATGCCCCCCAGACCACATACTAGTACTATAGACCTTTATTAAATATAACTATCAACCAATAAAAAAGAAAGAGAATTAAAAAAGACTATCATTTGTCTTTTAACATTGTTGAAAACATAAGTAAATATTTCTATTAATTAATAAAAATAAATTCATTATGTGTCCACTTCTAATATGTGTCTTCAAATTTCTATTTTACAGGGGAGGTACTGGGGATGAAATTGACCAAATGATATTATTATATTGGATGTGTGTATGAACATGTAGCAATGAATCTTACTGTTACAAATTAGAATGCACCAGTAAAAAAGTAAAAAGATTCTATCTTCAACTGGGCATGATGGTACACACCTGTAAATTCCAGTAACTATGAAGGTTGAGGCAAGAGGATTGTAAGTTTAAAATCAGTATGAGCAATTTAGTGAGATCCTGTTTCGAAATTCAAAAAAATTAAAAAGGACTGGGGATGTAGTTTACAAATCTGTCTTTAGCCATGGCTTGTCCCTGGAACTTCAATCACACATTGTAACCATTCTATTCAATATTTTTACCTAGTTGATCTTTCTGTCAACTACAAAAAAAAAAAAAAAAAAAAAAAAAAGGTCAAACAATTTTTTTTATTTATTTATTTATTTATTTATTTATTTATGAGGCAGGGTCTCACCATGTTGCCCAAGCTAGCCATGAACTCTTAGACTCAAATGATCCTCCTGCATACATGTGCCTGTCTTGTAGACTCAAATTTAGCATTTCTGAAGTGAAACTCATTGACCCCCTAAAGTTCGTATCTCCTTTCTGACTTATTTTTGTCAACCTACAAGAATCTGTACTGAGAAAGAGAGTTCTATTTCTCTACAGCTTTGCCTTCCTTCCCTGACTTTTTTCCTTCCCTAACCTCCAAGTTCTATGAGGTCTCCTTAACAGCCCCTTTTATAGCCATTCTTTTTATTCCTTCCCACTGCAGGCCACCCTGCCCAGGGCCTCATTAACACATACTGAGATTGTTAACAAGGTTTCCTGTCTAGATCATCTCAAGTTCCAGGCAAGGCTGGAACAACTTAGTGAGATCTGCAGCAACTTAGTGAAACCCTGTCTCAAAATAAAAAATAAAACTTGTAATCCCACCAACTCGGGGGACTGAGGCAGGAGAAGCTCAAATTCAAGGCCAATCTCAGCAACTTAGTGAGGTCCTAAGCAACCTAACAAGACCCTGTCTTAAAACAAAAAATAGAAAAGGTTGGGGAGGTGACAGTGGTAAAGTGCTACTGGGTTCAATCTCCAGTACCAAAAACTAAAAATAAATAAAAAATAAAACAAAAGGACTAAGGTGGTACTTGATGGTAGAGCATTCCTGGGTTCAATACACAATACCAAAAAAAAAAAAAAAAAGGATGTTTACTCTCTCCCAAGTTACTACAAAAACATTTCTGTCTTTTCATTTCTGTTTGCTTTTTTATAAATTTATTATTTGTTCCTTTCAGGTATATATAACATTAGGATTCATTTTGGCATAATTATAAAAGCATGGAATATAATTTGCGCTAATTCAGTCTCCAGTACTTTGCCTTTTCCTCCCTCCCTCCGTCCCTCTCCTTGTTCCCGTCCCTCCACTTTACTGATCTTTCTGCTATTTACTTTTAGTTTTTTTTTTTTTTTTTTAATTAGTGTCTTGTGGATATACATGATAGTGATATTCACTGTGGTACATTCATACATATACATAAGAAAGTTAGGTCAGATTCATGTGGAATCTGAACCTCATCTTCTCTGGAAATGTGTAAATGGTTCATCGATGACATCTATATGATCATGCCAAATCACTGCTATAAGTTATATGAAACCCAACTCCAAAAGAGCTTATGTATCTCCAATAAAGGGAAAAAAAAAACATCCAAACATAAACATGCAACTTGAAAAAAATCAATCAGGCACTTGAGGAAAGAAACATGCCTTAAATTTTGATTTCAAGAGCAATTTAAATTCTAGAAATTCCTATGATTGGAATATACTGGACTAAGCCCAGCAGCCAAAGAGTTATTTAACTATCATCAAGTCTCTCTCCTTTATACATGCATGGAGAATATTTCTCTAAAAATGCTTTTATGTAAAGAAGTAACAATCATTCTACCCAGTTTTTATTCAATCCACCAAGCAGATGAAAATTACTTCTTCACACAGTTCGCTCCATGCCAGAACACAAATGGAATGGAAAAGGATTTAACTTTAGCATCTCCATATCACTCAAAGTTGGATATGTGAGTATTTGTGAATTTTCAATAAGATATGAATACAAAATTATTTGCATTCCCTCTTCATTTTATTGTCCTCAGTGTGACAATTGTACCTGCTATGGAAACAAGAGCTGTTGTTCTCTTACTTGTTTTAAAAATAGCCATTTTGTTCACTTCCCTTGTGCCTAAGGCCGGTCTTGCATAAAACAGTCACTCATAAGTGTGGCTGCATCAGAGCATAAAGCATCACCATCTCTCTGAATCTTCCTGTGGCCATGGTGCTAGAACTTCAGCACCTGTAAGATCTAAGAGTATTACCAGACAAATTCTATGATCACCCCCCAAAGAGTTTCTTAATCAAGGGGTCTATACTAAAATATAAGTATAAGAGTCTAATTTTTTCAGCAAAACTTCAAGGTGATCCTGGTGTAGGCTTTTAGCAACTCTATTTTGAGAAACACAACCCTTCAGTTAGTTTCTTAAGTAATATAATAATGGCTAACACATGAATATACACTTCTTTGCCAAGGGCTGCATGTGTATTTTCTCATTAAATCCTTGTGGAAGTCTATGAAAGAGACTTTACTATCATTATAATTTGAAATGAGTAAATTAGTACTTATAGTGGTTAAGTAATTTGTCGTAGGTCAAAAAGTGCATGAAAGAGAAAAAATACAAACTCAAGTTTGTATAATTCCAAAGTCTATTTCCTTAAAAAATACAGTACTGCAAAAAGGAGATCCTTTGTGCTTCCAATAGTTTTCCTTAGCAACAAATTTAAATGTCATCCACACATTTGGCTAAGAAAATTGATCAGTCTTTCAAATGTTTGACATTTCATCATTCAGTGGCATTAACAGATATCCTGGATGATGAGTCACAAAGGTCTCATATCCTACCAGGCTACAAAACAATCAACAAACTAATACATTCAAACTGAGGTCATTCAGTTCATAGTAGTGTTAAAAATGAGAGTTTTTGTTCCCTTTTGGAATGGCAACAAAAATATTTATTAGATACTCATGCTTGCATTAATCTGACTAAAACATGAGGAGTAAATATGGCCAAAAGAACAAATTTTATCACAGATGAATCAAAGAAACATATTTGTCTTGAAATTCTAAAAATTATATACTTTTCTTTTGAAATATTAACATGTTAGCCTCCATGTCAATATTAACAGGATTAAACCCTTTCAGATTAAAAATGATATATCTGTGAAGACTACCAACAGGCTTCTAAATCTCTTCCTCATCCTGTATAGGGTCAGAGTCTTAGGAGAACCCAGAATTATGAAAGCATAAGGAATTATCTGCCAGGTCAGTCCAAGGAGTCCTCTATCTCCTCTCTGATAGCAGCATCCATAGTAGACTTTAGCCTTAAATGACAATAGCTGATAGGAAGAAAATTTGTGCAAAGGTGCCAGAGGGACCTGCGTTAAAAGGTCATCTTAGCCATGTAGTGGCTGTATATCCTTTAGCAAGTCCTTGACTTTTCTCATCTTTAAGTTTGGAATTTAAACACCCATTTTACAAGGTTACGGTGAGGATTACAGAGGTAAACGCAGACATAAGTCTTACTGGAATTCCCAGCAATAAATCATGGCAATAGAGATCTTGTTCTTGTTGCCTCCATATCCATTTAGATCTGTTTTCCTTCAGCCTTGCATTAGCACCACTTGTAAATCTATTTGGAATTGTACCTTCCTGTCATGTTCTGACATACAAATTGGCACTCAGTAAATATCAGTAAGTGTTAGATAAAGTCATTCTGTCACAAAATATTCTTTCTGAAGTTTCAGGAAGTAAAATATTGGGACTCCTTGAAATAAAGCCTTTTCCCTAAAAATTCTCATACATGTAAGTCTAAGCCTTTATACAGCCTCCATGTCAACTGCTCTCTGCCAGTGGATCAGCAGGAAAAAGTAATGACTTGCCTTATGCATAACTAGCAGGGAGGAAAACGATTCCATCAGAACACAATCTGGAATGATGAGGTACTTATATACCCATTCTTTTTATTATGTTAATTCACAATAGCTGAGAACAAACCTGCTAACAAAGCATTCATTCTTACAAATATATATCTGTATGAGCAACAGAAAAACATTTCTGCTAATGGTGGTAAAATATCGGACATTGAAAATTCTCTTGGAGAAAAAACTATCAATAGGTTTGCAAAAGGCAACAATGCTACTGTGAGAAATTCTATCACGAATGATAGAATTTAATCACCATGAGATGTTTCCCTCAAACTGTAAGCTTTCTGAGTGGAAGAACCATAGGTATCATCTGCTGTATCCTCAGCCCCAGTATATGCTTAACATACAGACTGTGCTCAATTGCGATTTCATCAATACACAAAAAAGCAAAGGGTAAGTAAGGCTAGACATAAATATTCTATGGCAATAGCTTTAATTGTAGTTACATTAAGACTAACTGAGCTTAATTTGGGTTACCATGCCTTCTTTACATTGTTTAATAACTTAGAACTGGAAGAGGAGGAGGCAATCTAATGGAAGGGAAATAAAACTAGGCAATAAACTCCTGAGGATTTTCAAACTTATACATGAGGATTGACTCCAGACACTCAAAATAAAATGAAAACAGGAGGTCATTTTACCTAATCAGACTAGCAAAATTTAACAACTTTTATAATACAAAATAGAGACAAAGGTATGAAGAAATAGAGATTGTTTCACACTGTTAGTGAGAACGTAAATTTGTATAGCCATTTTGGAGGGTAACTTTGGTAGTATCTCTTAAGATTATAAATATGCATATTTGATGACCTAAGAATTCTAATTCTGAGCATACAAAGACTTGCCTACATATGCAGTACTGTGAGTTCAAGAATGTTCACTGCAACATTTCTTAAGTCTGTGAAAACTTTAAAGGCAAGTGGCCTTTACAAAGGAAATAAGTATGGTACAGGTGTGCCACTTGGCATTGCATATATGCAGCTAAATATGATGCAGTAAATTCAAATATGCCCACTGAAAAAGATCTTAAAAACATATTATTGAATGAAATAAGCAAATTTCAAAACATAAACTGTAGAGTATACCATTTCTTAAATAAGTGAAATTCTTTCGTCTCTTATAAATATGCATATCTATACACACACTATATTGTACTATATATACTAAATATATGTATATGTATTATAATATGCAACTAGTATGCAAAAAACAAGGTCTGGAAGAACACATGACAAAATGGTAATCTCTGGGAATAAAACTGATTGAATGTTCTAGTTGACGGTCTTTGCCTGCAACACATTATGATAAAGAAGATGTACTCATATGTTACTTGTGAAATGAAAATTAAACCAGGGGATATAGCCACAGCAACAGTCCTTGTCATTTTAGGTAGTAATTATATTTAGAGCACACTTCCTCAGCTGATTTTGTCTTCAGGTAAATGAATTTATTCGATCATACATTTGGCCTCTTTCATGAAAGTAGTACAGAGTATTTGCTACATGCCAAAAAATATATTATAGCTGGAATTACACAGATGAATAAGACACATCCTAGATCTCAAAAAACTAATCAGTCTTACAAAGGTGTAGGGATTCCACTCAATATATGAAGGAATTACCAGATTTCTCCTCACTCTATTAAGAGGCAACATAGGTTTAGGTTGAGTCATCAGGAAACTTATGATTAAATATACCAAGTGAGATTGAATCATTTTTTACTAAAAATGTCTGATATCTGAAAATGGGTACATGCTGGGAAGCACTATTGAAGTAATTTTCAGGTTTAAATCAGGAAAAAGTCAGTTAACTTTCCAGGTTTTCTTTACCCACTAGAAATGACAGTTCTGAAATGTTTTGACTAGTCCTACAAGCACTAAAAGTGTCCCAATTTCCAGAGTTATTCAATATGTCATAGACATATAATCACAGTTTCCCAGAGAACTGCCTTGAAGCATTAGTCCCTAAACATGGTCCTCCTTGGAGAGACTGAGCACTCTCTGGCCAACTTATTATATCCTGGCACACTTGGCCAACCTGTCCAGAGTATTCCTCCGCTAGTTACTAGATGGTGCCTGTACATAAAAAGACCTCTGGAGAAGCACTGATTAAAGGGCTAATTTGAACCACTGGGGCTAAACATTATCTTCTTAGGCACTTACTTTAGTGTCAGACTGTCCCACAAACAAGGGTGAAAAATATTCCCATGACTTTCCATTTGCTTTCCATTTAACAGCTACTAAGCTTTCATTATGTGCCAGGTACTGAATTAAGCACTGGAGACACAGAGATGATCCGGTCCTCAGGAACTCCTGCTCTAATGAAGACACTCATTCATTCTACATGTATTTATTTAGTGTCATGTTAATTGCACAGGAAGATAAGAACTTCCATTGCTGAACCTCAAAGCGATCATACTCTAATAAAGAGATAAAGTTGCAGAGACTGTGTCTCACTTATCATTGCAACTTCAGACCCAGGACAATTCTTGGTAGATTCAGCAATCACATTTTTGTTGGCTGTATGAGTAAATCAACATATGAGACATGATGTCTTTATACAAATATGATCATAATGATCACTATAGTGATGACATAAAAAAAAAAAACATTGTGGTTTAGGGTTAAAAGGTTTGGTGGGGAGAAGGAAGAAGCTTATTATGGTTTAGGATTAGGGTTTGGACCTACCTAGGAGAAGGGGATAAAATGAGACCTAATGGGGGGCAATTTTCATTTGGGACATGATTAGGAGGCACCCATAGAAACTAAAAGGAGTGAGAGGAACAAATTTAGACCATTGTTCTAAAAAGTCAATGCTACTAGAGTTACTTGGCAATAAAATTTCCAAATTCCTCCTTCCTAAATTTTGTTTTGTTTTATTCTTTTTCCCTCCAATTTCTCTGATGGAACTTGAACAAAATCAGATATAAATTTAAAAGCACAAAATTAAAATGTTACTGAAAGGAAAGTTAAAACCTCACCTAATGTAATCCACAGGTTAAAACTACATTTAACATCATAATTGTCAAAAATTACACATAAATTTTTTAAATGTAATATTGCACATATAATGTCATCTTTCAAGTTCAAAGCTGACATTTTTTTCAAAGTGTAGAGAATATGCTAAAAAAAAGGAGAAATGAAAATCCAAGTTCCTTTATTCCTGCATTATATATGTATACCAGTTCTTGGCTTGCAATCTGGGTTTCTATTTAGAGGGAGAGTCTCCATTTTGTATGACTGAGACATGCCATATTTGATTTCCACAAAGCAGGTCTGTACTGACTGTAAGAATTATCAGCCAGATTCCATAGTCATCTAGAATCTAAGAAACAATAAAAGATAACATACTATAGTCCTAAGCTGATACATATTACTTTATCCTCATTTCAATTGCAATACAGCTATTATCATCTTTATTTTATAGATTTTTTCATTCATCAATCATGTATTGGACATCTAGTGTGAGTTGGGTATTGTTTGTGTCCCAGGCATAAAACTGCAAAACTGTGCATCAAATCCTTGCTCTCATTTTGGGAAACAGTTAAACACATACAGGCAATGTGTGGCAGGGTGTTACATAAGGTCACTAAGGAAGGCCCCACTAATAAAGTGACAAGCACAATGCTCTGCACATAGCTACACTTAGTAATACCTTAAATTGGATAGACCAAGAGACATTTTAATTAGAAAGAACATGATTTTCACAAAATGGTATTATTTTGGATCTCAAGGTAACCCCTGAAAGCTATACAAATATTTTGAGTATCTGAAATAATGTATTCTCTGTAAATTGCTCAATTGTATATTTACCTCCCAAGGAACTTTGATTTTTTTTTTTTTTTTTTTTGGTTCCTTTTTTGCACTTCTGCTCATAGACAATTTCTTAAGAGACTGCAATTGAAAGAGTAAGAAGACAACTTTGTCCACTATATTACTGAGAAATACATGGTGGCATTTGCAGCCATACTCTGGTGTTGTAATGCACCTTACTTGGACCATCATCAATCTATAGTGTCATCCTAACTCAACAAAGCAGTCCATCATCCTAAGCAAGTCTTTTTAGTTATGGGCTTCTAAAATTAGTCTTAGGAGTGTAGAAACTCAAGGGTATTTGTCGATGCTAGGAAGTGTTTGCTCATATGAATATCTGCAGAAAATTGTTCAGTACTTTGTAACTAAACTTTTTTGCAATTGTATTCATATTATTGTTTGCTCTCTTGGGTATTTGTGCTTTGTCTTCCCAAATAGATCATAATTTATTTGTAATAAATTGGACACCCAGGGGAGCATCTACATGAGTGGTTTAATCATTCATTACCTGTCAATAGAGCAATGAAACCCCCACAACCAACCCCACATGAAGCACATGCTATCCTTGAACTTGAGTGTTCTCATCTCTCTAAGTAGAAATATGTGTCCAATTTTAGAAGCCTAGGTTCACAAGTTTCAAAAACACATGTAATATGATAAATTTGAGTAGGGTATGTGGCAAAATTGCATTTATTCTATTTACCATGGTGCAAGGATCACACCAACTTCAAGCACAGTGCTTAAAGCTAGTCAGTGACTCCCAGACTACCCAACCAAGAATGCCATATCATCACATAACTTGCTGAGGTTAGCATGATGAATTTTCCTTTCATGCCATTTGTGCCATTTACAGTAGAGTAACCTTAGTGATCAAAGCTGTCCATAATGTGGCTCATACCTGTCTGGTCTTGGCGTCTTTGCAGCCTACAAACTTTGCTCAGCTGCTTATACAATATGCAGTTTCATGATCATGCCATGACATCGCAGGCCTTCATGGATGAGAATAGATTGTGTTTGTATTGACAAATAATAACAAATGGATGCAATTTACAGGGTGGTAGGTCTGAGTTCAATAAAACAACAAAACAGCTTCCTTCTAAAGTACTAAATGATAGCACTGTGATAAAGTGACTACATAAAGTATCAGTCTTATTCAACTACTCAATACATCTTTCCATCTACATCTATACCAAAGTTATTAATTTTTATTTTTTAAAATATTATGATATTATAAAATATAACTTTCCTATTAAAATAACCATATTTATTTTTAAACAGGAATAAGGAAAGGAACTATTCTAAGAATGGTATTCATTTATCAAGTATTTACTCTGTGCCAGGACCTATGTGTGGGTTTTATGTAATCTATTTATATCAATGTGAAGAAAACATTTTATGATACTTTAAAACTCTTTAATAAAGCTTAAAAAATAAGTAAAATGTTGATTAAATAAAGTTTAAAGATTAAATACTTTCCTAAGGTCAGGGAGATAATTGGCATTTGAACCATGACTCCAAAGTCAGTGTTCTTTTACAATGCCTTCCTAGAAAGTAGTTCAGATGTAACAGATATACTAATATATTATTTATACTTCAGATGTAACAGATATTAATATGATTAATATATATAATGAATATGATGAGTAAATAGTCTCAGCAGCATTGTTGTCAACTGTGTATACCTAAGTTTCAGAGAGAAATGTCACTAAAACAAGTAAATTCTAAGTATTCTGTTGTTCATAATACCTTTGTCCCACAAAATCCCTTGCAGTTGATCTTATGTACCTTAGGAATAAAGGAGATACACCCTTAATCAAACTTTTAAACACTCATAGTTCTATTATTTCTAACTGCATATATTTCCATAATTTTGATTTTTTTCTGTTGTTGAGATCTCATTTAGGTTACAGTATTAATTAATAGTACCAAGAATCCAGAATCATCAATCCTAAAACATTTAAATCCATTTTTAATGCAAATAAGTCAAAGTTACTTGTACACTTCTATTAGGATTTCCTCACCCTTTTAACACTATAAATAAGATCTTCCCAGTTAAATATTAGGTAGTCTGTGATACAAAATTTGAAAGTGCAAGAAAATCTAGACAAAGAAAATAATGAACAACCAGCGGAAGTAATAATGCTACTAAACATTAAGAGGCATGAAGACAATTTAATTCATCTAAAGTAGCACTTCATGATCAGAAAGCAATGACATTAAAATTCTGTTTAAGCCCTATGCATCATACTAGTATGCATTAATATGTGCATATACACACATATATACAAATTATCCAAAGGTCAGCATATTTGACTCTTTTTTTAAGAAGCAGTCTGTTTCTATTAATTGACTGGTGCATCAATAGATTCATTCTTAATAAGGGCGGCAAGAAAATTTAACTTGCAAATTTCCATATGTCTTTTTTTACAACACTAAGAAAAATTGAAATATGAAGCAATGAAACAATACAGAACATAGCAAGTTTTACAAAATATAAGTGCTTAATTAGTGTTTTAAGTTTTTGATTTCAAATATTTTTGTATTTATTTTCATATGTTATCCCCTCAATAGTCCTGTGAGGTCAATTTTTCTCATTCTTCATGCTCTATTCATTCAATAATTTATTCAGTCACTCATTTTTATTCATTTATTGACGTATCCATCATTAAACAGATATCTAAAACACTTTATGCCTCAGGCATCATGCTAGGTATACTATAGTGAACAGAGCAGACAAATTCCTGGCCATTATAGAACTTACAATCTATAATAAAAAATAAGTAAATAAATATAATTACAAATTATAAAAAGAAATTATAAAGGAAAATAAGTAATTAGGAGTAAGGAGAGAGAGAGACAGAGACAGAGACAGAGACAGAGACAGAGAGAGACAGAGAGAGAGAGAGAGAGAAAGGAGAGAGATCACTTTGGAGGAATCTGTGGATAGAGAAGACATCTCTGAAACAGTAACATCATTTAGGCTGAAATGTAAAGACAATAGGAGCCGGTAGTTCAGTGTATGGGGAAGAATGTTCCAGGCACAGGAAACAGCATTGGCAAAAACCCTTAAGTAGGAAACTTTTAAGAACCATAAGAAAACCTGGAAGTGGCTGCGTCACTGTAGTATGCTGATTTTAAGTCCTTTGGGTATAGGCCAAGGAGAGAGACAGCTGGGTCAAATGGTGGTTCCATTCCAAGTTTTCTAAGGAATCTCCATACTGCTCCATACTGCTTTCCAGAGTGACTGCACCAATTTGCACCAGCAATGTATGAGTGTACCTTTTTCCCCGCCAATACCTACTGTTGCTTGTATTCTTGATAATAGCCATTCTAACTGGGGTGAGATGAAGTCTTAGGGTAGTTTTGATTTGCATTTCTCTTATTACTAGAGATGTTGAACATTTTTTCATATATTCTATCAATTGCTTATATACCTTCTATGAAGTGTCTGCTCAGTTCCTTAGCCCATTTATTGATTGGGTTATTTGTATTCTTGGTGTTACATTTTTTAAAAACTTTTTAAATTTTGGACATTAGTGCTATATCTGAAAACCATGTAGCTAGAGCCAACAGTGAGGAAAAGATTGTCACACCAAGAACTAGAGGAGACAGGTACTGAAGACACTATACTAAGTGGAATGGAAAACTATTAGAAGGTTTTAAGTAAGGAAGGAAGGTGTGATGATTAGATTTGTGTTTTTCAGATTACTCAGGTTCACATGTTGATATGTGAATAGTGTATTGTTATGGGGAGAACATGAAAATGAGAGAATCTTGTTAAAATGCTCTTTATAATCTAGGTAAGAGCTGATGGTGGCTTGAATCTACTATTTTCAGTGAAGATAGAGACAAGTGAATTTGAGACAATGATGATGGACTGAATGTGAGAGATAGGAAAAAGGAACATTAAAGGAAAGATTCAGTTTCTGGTTTAAACAATTATGTAAATTGAGATTAAGAGATCTGAGCAATGAACAGATCTTGTAGAAAATAATTATGAAGAAAACCAATTCTGGGTTTTGTTAGCCTTTTGATTTCCATGCATTTCAATTTTAATAACTTTTACTGAGCATCTTCCATATGCTAAGCCCTCAGCTGGCCTCAGAGAAAAGAAAGCTAAGTAAGATTTAGTCACTTTTCACAAAAAATCAGACTAACGAGAGAATTTTATAAACATTCAAATGTTCGCTCATGTGATTCAGGCAGCAATAATCTGATAGGGCTCATTGGAGAGAGTAGAAGTCAAGAAAGGCTTCAAAGAGACAACACTTAGATTCAGTATTTATGGATACAAAGAAGTTATTCCTTTAATTGAATACTGAGGTATAGCCATACCTATATTTTTAAATCTAGAACCATACATAAAATCAATATTTATGTCTTTTCCTGATCTCACAATATGAAATGTTCTATGTTTGATACATGCTTAATAAGTTCCTTTAGGTTCATTAAAGAAAACTAAAAGTAGAGGTCACAGATTATAATAGCCCAAGACCAACTGCCCATTACTACAAAATCAAAATGTAAGTCATCCTGATTTCTCCTGAAATTAATCTAACAATAAACAAAACATAAGTATTAGATTCTATCATCATGACTCAGTAACATTAAACTAATCTGCTGTAGACAAATCAGTTGAAACAGCTCTGGTTGACAAAAATGGTCAGAATCCTTCCTCTAGTATACTTTATAGACTGTGTTGTAACTGAACAGAATTTCTTACCACTTGAGGGGTTGAAATCTCCCAGTTCATGAACTGTTCTTTTTATATGCACAATAAACTTCCACACTTTTAAAAATTTGACCTGATTTTATTTTTGACAAGTTCAATAAATCCTTACTATTTCCTTTAAAAGGCACAATATTCTATCAGATATTATAGGACAATGTTCCCTGTCCTTGAGTTGCCCTATTCTGTTGCAGAGATTAGACACATAGGTATAAAAGTCTGAAAACCATGCCAATATGAGACAAGCCAGTGGGTATTTATGATGAGGTGGAGTCCAACTCTGTATAAGAGTGAAGGAATTCAAAACAGAGACACCATACTGTGGAGTGGTTTGGCCATGAAGCACTTTCCTTAAGCTATCAACTACTCACTTGTTTATACTTCAGAGAAATTCTAAGCAATCTCATTTCTGTTCTCTAAT
Source organism: Sciurus vulgaris (assembly GCF_902686455.1). NCBI lineage: Eukaryota > Metazoa > Chordata > Mammalia > Rodentia > Sciuridae > Sciurus > Sciurus vulgaris. The sequence continues at coordinate 82,274,997 of NC_136472.1, forward strand.
CATCTTATCTTCCTATTTTCTGTATTTCTAATATCTGGTCCCATCTTCTCCCTACCTCTCTTCTTGCTCTCAGCAGTTGACCTCCCTCACTTCATATTTCACAGAGTAAATAGAAGTTATTCTACTGGGTCTCTCTCAATTTCCCACCATAAACATTTAAATGTACTGATAACTGCACTTACGTATTAGAGACCAACTATGACACAGTCTTTGGATCTCATCCATTTTTATCTTCTCAGGAAACGTTATTGATTAGGTTATGTATTTAACCTCTTATTCTCAACAATACCTCTCTCATCAGCATTTTTGAATGAAGAATAAGCTTTTATTAGTCTAAAACACTTATGATAAACATCTAATATTTGCTCTCCAGCCACCACTTTACTTGAGACTGCTCTCCTTGTTGAATGATCTATTGTGCACTTCTTAGTCCTTAACTTAATTGGTTTCTCAGCCTTGTCAGCTATTAAAATATGCTCATTTTTCAATCTGAAAACAAAACAAAATTCTTCCTTGACATAGGTTTGGATTTTCCCCCCTCAATATGGGGGATCAAACCTAAATCTTCACACATACTGGGCAAGCATTCTACCACTGTACATAACATGCATTTCTAATTAGTTAAACTCCTATCCCTCTTTACAAGTTACCTTAATATCTCTAGTTCTATCTAAAAGACTCTTCAAACTTAACTTGCTAGAATAGATTAGATGATACTCCTACTATATCTGAAAAATAAAATTTTTGCAGAATCCCAGAATTCAATTAATGACACATCTACTCACTATCACACAAGTAAGATTGCTAGGAGGCGTCCCTGACACTACCCTTCTTCTTTTTGCTTCCATAGGCAAACATCTACATGTTACAGACTTTCCAAATATCACAGATTTGTTTATGTCTTTCTATCTCCATCACCACTTTAATTCATGCTACTACTATCTTTTGCCTGTAAGTTTTCAAAAGCGTTGAAACTAGCTTGGTTTTCTAAAACAATATTCATTTTTCCATCTTCCTATCTGTTCTTCACATAGCAGCTGGAGTAATGATTTCAAAACTGAGATATGACCTTATTCCTGATTCTCTGCTCTCACTCCAATTTACTCAGAACAATTCATAGAATTCCTAAACATTGTCTTATGTCTCTCCAACACCCAATCCTGTTTCCCACTAAACTTCTCGCTAATCTAATCTCAGCACTCCAGCCACAGAAGGGTCCTACTGTTCCTCAGAAATGGAACTTTCTCTTCTACAATAGAGTCTCTGTAAATACTGTCCTTCTGCCTGAATGGATCTCTCCCTCTCCTTCCCCAAGTTGATCCTATTTTTCAAATTTAAGCTTAATTAGCTCTCCCTTAAGGAAACTTCTCTGACATCCCTTTCCATGTCAATGCCTCCTCAAATGCATTCCCAACCTACCTTATATGTCCTCTCCAAAACTTACATCTTCATCCTCACCAATGCAATTATCTAATTGATTGTTGCCATAGGACCTAGGACTATAGGACCTGGAACATAGTAGGGACCCCATAAGGGAAAGGAAAGATAAATTAATAAATGGATTGGATAAGTAGAAAGAATAATGGTTATGAGCCATGTACTCAGGCTATTTAAATAACATATGCTATGATGATAAACCAGCTACTGGCAAAGAACAGTTCTGGGCACAAGGTAGACCATAGTAAAAGGAATGTTTTCCAGTGTCCTATAAGAGGCTACATTTCTGTTGCCAAGTGCTCTCTTCAGTCACAGGCCTATCAGATGCCTGCTCACGTTGACTCAAGTGGTTTGGTTTTATTCTGTTTCCATGGGATAAAGCTACCAAAGCTGGGTAGAGAAAGAGGGTGATTTTTGTATCTACTCTAAAGTTAAGTTGAGCTCTCTTTATACTCTGTACAGTATTTTGCCATTTCATGGATGGATTTGAGTTAGTTGTATTATTTATTTGAATTAATATTTTTCATTTGAGCAACATAAATTTAAGGAAAATCATTCCTTTGAAAAAATCTCCTCAAAATAAGTACGCTAATCAATAAAGGAAAAATAAGCAAATACCTTTAAACTACACAATATGTCATAGAGAAGAAAATGAACTGGACTTTTACATAGGTCATCTCATTCAATCCACACAAATGGTTTAAAGACTTCAAGAAATTTCCCAAATCATGACATCAGTGAAGATAGAATTTTAACCCAATTCTGAGTGACTCCGAAGTTCAAGCTTGTTCTAGTCTATTTCAAATGGTATACAGAACAATGAAACTTAAGAACTCTGATTCTTCAGCTCAGTGATAGAAAGAACTGAATTCCCTTCCATAGTCTGGTTTCCTTCCCAGATTCAGCATGCTTTCTTGATGCACAAGGGAGAAGAATAAATGAGATTCTTTGTTGGTTTCTTATAGAGCTTCCAAAAGACCTCAAGTTTTCAGAGTCATAAAACTTCCATTCTGCATGTACTTTAGAAAACTGCTTTTGGACAAAGATTTTGGACATTAGGTTTTAGCCCAGAATGCATTTTTGCTTCCAAGTTATAAATAGAGTGCAACTTTTTAATGAAAATGCTGACACAACCTAAAGAACAATGGGGTATGACCACAGCCATTGCAGAAACAAACTGATATTTTCAACAGCATCTTTGAGAGAGGGTATTGATAGGATATATTTAATTCAGTCTATAGATATTAAATTATGTGAAAATTTTACTTTGCCGAAATATAAAAGTTATCTAAATCAATTAGCATATTTATTTCCCATAGTTTGAGAGGTTTAGTCATTTCAGACCTGAATGGCATTTTTAAAAATTAAATGTTTGTTCTAAGTTGGTCGAAAATATACAGGTCAGCAAGTGAAATATTCAATGTTTGCATCTATTTTCCAACATTGCCATAATAGAGGAGTAATTGTTATGAAACCAGCACCTTCTTAACGACTCCAATTGTGTTACCGTTTGGGGTTTTGATTAGAAGCATTCATTGCACCTTTTGTGCTGAAGGCAGTCCATTAATCCAGCCTGGGAGGTGCCATTTTTATGAGGCAGGCATGGAACTATATTGCCTGCTTCCAAACAGGACCTCCTTGAGGAAATGTAGCAATTAATGTTCCATTTCTATGTCAAGTGCTGTTGAAAGTTTACTTCAGACCTAAGTTTGTCCAAACATTTTGTAAAATTCCACAGAGGCCTAGGGAAGCTGGAGGCTGCTCTGAGAGGTTTTGCATTGACTTCTGTTCTTATTGGTAGTATGTAACTGACTGTTGCTATAGACATGGCCTCATGAAATAGTCTCTCCTGACTAGACTACCTGAGGCTAAATCTAATGAGGCATTTCTGAGCAGAATATGAGCACAATCCAAAGGGCAGCACAAAAAGTCAGAACAGTAAATAGGTACCTAATACAGAAGTCTGATAAGAAGCCTCTGTATTTGTTTTCTATAATTCAGAGATTTAAATGACATTTTCTTGTTTAAAAATTTTCCTTGTTTATAAAGAAGGTACAAAAAAAATCACATAGAAGAAATATTTCGAAGGCCCATAATTATTACTATTAAGCGTACACTCATGTTCCTAAGCCACACACACTCCATTTTAGTGCTGAGTTGTATATATTCCCATCCCCTGAATGTTGTTATATGAAAAAGCACCTTAAGGAGACAGGTGAAATATGAACTTTTCCACTGGGATTATTCAGCGGGAGTAATTGTCATTCATGTCCCCATGTCTGTAACTGGTCTATGAATAGCCACCAATTCCCAAATTAAGAGCAATGTTGGTGTCTGTGTCTATGTCAATGATCTAACATCACACAAGAGAGAAAATGATAGTCAGGGAGAAGCACACAGGAGAGGTCAAAGGATGTTAGTTTCCTGTTTTTAAGAAAAGCATTTCATCATAATCGTACTGGACACCATACTCCATGCCAAAAAAGCACACATTTCCAGAGGCTCTTCACCACTCAGGGTTGGAACTCATTCCCCCCAAGTACGTTTCAGAAACTCAAGCAGCCAAAAGAAATATAATGGTTCTGAGCTTAGAAAAGACTTTCAAAGACATGGAAATTATAAAATGAACCACCAGAAAAAAACAATCCTTAATACTGCTTTTTTCATAAAGCCAACTCATTTAAACAAACTCCATACATTCAATTATATCTTATATTACCTGAGGTAAATTGAGAGTAGGTCAAGCTGTCAGAAAGTTCATTGCTCAGGTGCCTTTGAGAGATAACATAGATCTTAAACAGCAGTCAATGTGAGAATTCTTTATTGATAACAATGTCATGACAGTAACAAGATTAACATGTAGTAAGTAAGTGCCTACTATATGCCAGGAACAGAGTTAAGAATGTTGCATATATTGTCTCTCTGAAAATGATCTTGCAAGGTGTGTGTTGTCAGCCTCATTTTGCAAATGAGGAAAGTGATGCAAAAAGAAATTGAAATGCTTGTTCAAGGTCACAGTGTAGTAAGAGGAAGGAGATTTGAACAAGTTCTGCTTGACTCCAAAACTCATGCCCTTACTACAACACAACACTCTTTTCTTTAGTGATGGGTAAAAAATTAAGTAGGAAGAATGTTAACTACACTGAAAATCCCATGTCAATAGATACTGGTGTACTGTAAATAATCAGTGATAGTACACCACCAAGAGCCAATCTTCTTGCACTATCACCAGGACTCCTGTTTTACCATCACACTCTCTGTCTCAAAACCACTACTAGCTCCACCACAAATTCAACCCAATACCTCAGTTACTTAAACAAGAGAAGAACCTATACTCTGATCCTCATCTATCAGAATTATCAAAGAAACAGGTATTTACAAACATGAATTTTCCAAAGAATTATATTTTTGAAGCAGCATGTGTTTTATTACATGTCATATGTGCATATCTGTTTGAAGTATCATGTTTTATTATGAACATTTCTGCAATTTTTTTCATAACCATAATTAGAAACAGAAAGGCAATTCTTATCTTCTTCAAAAACTTTGGATATAATTTTAGTTTTGTGTGTTGACTTATGAATATTTATAAATGTCAGTTAATACATAAGACTGTAAATTCCAATTCCCCATCCATAAATTAGCTTATAAGAGTTTAAGAGCTTGTTCTTACTTTTAGTTTTTGTTTCCTTCCTTGCTGTCAGCTGCCACTTCCCATAGCTGCTAATGCAGCAGGCTTTAACAATTCCCTGTCTTGAATTTCCATATAATTATCTGGATCTTCTAATGGGTTAGGTAATAAGATTTCCATGCTTATTAGAGATGTATCTAAACAGGCTTGGAAATAAGGCATTATGGATCTCTTATGTTCAAATACATGTGCCTGAAAAGATTACGAAAGCACAGTTAAGTCACAGAATAAGCACTCAGTAATAAGTTGTACACATTGAAATATTGATTGTGTTCACTTTGACACCATTTTTGGTTATTTCTAAATGATTCTCAGTTTATGCCACATAATTGAAGTTTAGCATAATAGACCCAAAGATCAATGGAATTGAATTAAAAGTCCATAAATAAACACTTCTATTTCAAACAAGAGTGCAAACAAGAGAATTCAATGAGGGGTAAGAATATATTCATCAATAACCAATGCTAGAACACTTAGATATCCATACACACCATGAAAAAAATAACTCAAAATGGATTACAGAATTTTTTTCTTTTTTTAATTATTTTTTTTATTTTTACAGACTGCATTTTGATTCATTATACACAAACAGGGTACATCTTTTCATTTCTATGGTTGTGCATAATGTAGATTCATACCATTCGTGTAATCATATGTGTACATAGGGTAATGATGTCCGACTCATTCCACCATTTTTCATACCCCACTTCCTCCCTCTCATTTCCCTCTACATAATCTAAAATTCCTCCTTTCTTCTCTCACCCTCCACCCCCATTATATGGATGACAGATTTAAATGTAAAAGTTAAAACTAACTCTTAGAAGAAAATATAGGAGTTACCCTTATGGCCCTGGATTATGCAAAGTCTTTATCAAGAGGACAAGTGACAAAAAAAGATTAACTAGACTTCATCAAAATCTAAATGTTTGTATATCAAATATCACTATCCATCAGTAAAAAGAAAATCTACACAATGGGACATAATATCTGCAAATTCTATATCTGATAAGACAAGTATCCAGAACATATGAAGAACTCTTACATCTCATTAATAAAAAATAAAAATGGAGAAAGGATTGAACAGACAATTCTACAAAAGAGACAAACAAATGGCCAAAAAGTATATGAAAAGATCCTCAATAGCACTCGTTATTAGGTAAATGCAAATCAAAACCAAAATGAGATAGCACTTCAAACCTATAACATGGCTACAATTTAAAAAGATACATAATTGCACATGTTGGTGAAAATATGGAGAAACTGAAATCCTTATATGCTGCAAGTAAGAATATAAAATGATGTAACCACGCTTTGATAATTCCTCAAAAAGTTAAACTCAGAGGTACCATATACCCAGCCATTCCAAGATTAAATATATACTGAAATAGAACTGAAAACTTCCATGGAAAAACTTACACAGAAATATCCATAGCAACCTTATTCATAATATACAAAAGTGTAAACAATCCAAGTGTCCTTAACTGATTAGTGGATAAACAAAACGTGGTGTGCGTGTTTTTGTTGTATGGATGAATCCTGAAAACATATCCTAAGGGAAAGCAGACAATCACAAGAGACTACAATTTTCATAATTCTAGATATAGTAAATGTCTAGAATGGGCAAGTTGATAGAAACAGAAAATAGATTATTGGTTTCTAGATGATAAGGAGAGGGTGATTGGAGGTGTAAAGTTTCTTTTAGGATCATTAAAATGTTATAAAATTGATTAGAGTGATAGTAGTACAACACTGTGAATACACTAAAAATCACTGAATTGTGCACTTCAAATGGGTGAACTTCGAGGGTTGTGAGTTGTATCTCAGCAAAGATAAAGTGATGAAAACTGATACAAAACAACAGTAACAATAAATACTAAATACCCATAGGAAGAATGCCATACAGATTTACATTCATTTTATATTCTATCAGATCTTTAGTTGAGTGAAAAAATAGAAGGCAAGAGGAGGCCTAAAAATCAACCAAGTTGGATAAAGTGACAATTCCAGGGCAAATATTTGGAAGTACAAAAGAGGAAGCTGGGAACAATGAATAAACTTTCCTGATCTGAGTTTTACTGTGGGCCTGCCTTTGGTTCCCTGGTGATTATCTACCATTCATTCCTTCATTTATACTCTCAAATCTGGCCAACCTCAGAAGTAGCATCCTCCATCTCCTCACCCAGGGTATGTTGGGCCCATGCTTATGAATCTTCTATTCTATTTGCTGTACAGATTTTATATGCTCATTGGGAACGCCATTTCATCATTTACATGAAACAATGCCCCTCTCCATAAATACCATGTATTCCCTTTCTGGACTTGTTTCAAATATCATTGTAACAAAATTATTTTGAAGTTCCCAGAAGACTTTTTCAAAAGTAGGGAGGAGCCTAGTACAAGTCTAAAGTACTAAAAAGGCCAGAAGAGGAAAGAGGAACTATGCATTGTGTCAATCTCATCGTCCTCATATTTTCCTTGATTTAGATCCCCTGACTACAGCAAAATTGGAACCAGAACCATCCCACAGAGTTCACATTTCTTAAAGTGCATTGTGCTTTTTCTGAGATAATTTCCCCTTTGGATTTTTTTCTAACTGTATGGCTACCACCCATATGGCCAGATAAACACTAATCCCAGTGCCCACCAATTTAAGGTCCTGTACCCTGCAATTTTCTGTAATTTTCCTAAAATCATGATCATCTGATAATGTCCTGACTTTTCATTCTGTCAGGAGACTGCTGATAGTATGAAAACCTTATCCTAAAAAATAAAAATTGTATCCAATCTTTGGAAAGAAAATACTCATCAAAGCCACCCTCAGTGAATTTTTCCAGCAGCAGAATAAACCTTGTAGATGCTGTGTTCAGAGGAAATCTAGAAACACTCAGAGAGCAGACAAGACATGATTTTATGATTGGGTTAGATGCTTCTGAGTGCCATGATCTGGGTATTTCAGTGAACTGTATATGAAATGAAGTCACACAATGTAAACTGGAAAAAAAAAAAAAGTGAAAGGAAGAGCTACAAAAGAGGAGGGGGAGAAAGAAGGAGAGGAGGGGGAAGAAGAGACATTTAGGACTATTACCTAATGGCTTATGCACATTGTATTAACTGGTTTCAATTAGAGTGAACGATCCTGACTGTGGGTAATGTGAGGAGGTCTGAAAGAACATGCTGAAACAATCAACACTTTAAAAGAACATCTCTGGTTTCTACGTGGAGCATCTGTTTTTATTGATTTCTCATAAAACAGAAAAAATTACTTTTATAATCTAAAGAGACATAGTAGGAAAATGTTAAAATGTTTCTAAATGAAAAGGAGCACCTGGTCTGGAATATGGCTTCATGTTACTCAGAATACAAACATCCCTTATTAACATGACACTCATACACTATCAGTTCCAGAGAGCAAAAATATTCAAGAGCTGCAAGATTTCTTTCAAAAGCTTAAAGAGTCAGATATTAACTCCTGGAACATTTCCTTTTCCCAGCCTGAGTGCCTTTTTGAAGAGAAGGTTTTCCTAAGTAAACCTAAATAAGTAGCCCTTAACTAATAACTAGTTATTGCCTGCTTTTTATGCTCTTCTCATCAATCCATCCTGCCTCATCCCCTCCCTTTTGGAGAAACTGTCCTTTTTTTTAAATTCTTTCCTCCCAGAATGTAGGAAGCAATTACTGTGTGTCAGGTACAATGTTAACACTTGCTGTGCATTCTTTTATGTAAATCTCAAAATATCCTGTAGTGCACATAAACTCAGGGAGATTAAGTAAATTACTCAAGGTCATAGAGCTAATAAGTTGCAAAGTAAATACTTTAACAGAAATATTAATTCCAAAGTTTATATTTTTAACTATAACCAAATACTGCAACTTTCTTCTTTGACAATTCACCTTGAGGTAATTTTCCATCCTGAAAATTTAGAGCTTTTTGTATAGACAATTATTATAGAATATGTTAGCAAAATTATTATTTACATGAGTTGTTTCTGGCTATACATTGAAAAATCTAAGGTTCAATTACAATTTATAATATGTGCTCAGTAAATGCTAATAAAATGGGTAAATGAAAGTTGATATATTCAACTTTATTTTTAACTTAGTTTTCAAAAATTCCTCTCCTAGTATTCTTTAACTTTTAGTAATTAAGGAATGTAAAAATATATAGAGAGACAAAACAATCATCATAGTCAAATCATGTGTACTTATATATGTCTAGTAAAAAAATTCACTCATTCAGGACATGTCTAAGTAAGAAGGAAAGTTATTCCTCAAAATAATTAAATCCGTATGGCCATAGTCATACTCTCCAGTCCAGAGACAGTCCTAAAAAGCAGCAGACACTGAAGTCTCCTGCAACTGGTCAAGATCAGCCTTCCTCATTTCATAGTGTCAGGAACTGAATCTTTAGACGAGTTCACTCCAGATTCAGAGACCTGCCTGTTTCACCTGAGTCCCAGAAGTTATGGGCATTTTTTCAATTGTTGGCAAGTGGTACAGATTTAGATAACTACAGTGTTTATATTCATGGTCATACAAACTAATGAGGCATAAAATCCAATTAAATTTAGAGGGGTAAAGAAGGATGTCATTCTAGCCCTGAATGTAGCCATACAATGAGATAAACTGTCACAACTCTCACTAAGGAAGATATTTCATTATAGTCATTCAGGAAGTATAATTACATCCATATTTCTGTACAATTACTGGGAGTAAAATTTCTTTTCAGCTTAAACTCCAATCTGTACATTTTCTTTCCAGTAAAAAAAGAAAGTCAAAGAGAGAGAGAGAGAGAGAGAGAGAGAGAGAGAGAGAGAACTTCTCAGACCCATTACTACATAGGTATGGAGTGCCAAAAAAACAGAACATCCAGAAGGAGAATGAACAGATAGTAATAGAAGCCATTTTAAAGGCTATATGTAACCAGTGACAGGCATTTGCAAAGCAATTTGGAGCGAGAACCTTTTTAGGAAAACCAATGATGAATGCTCTGCATTTAAAACGAACTTGGGGCAAATGTACACAGAAGAGACCAAAATGTTTTTGTAAAGTTATAAAACTCAATTACAAGAATACAATGGTTCCAGAACAGAACAACAAGGAGCAAGAAAAGAGTAATAGAGAAAAGAATATAGGAGAGAATCAAATGAACTTGAAAAATTCAAAAAGACATTAAAGACTATCCATTTATTATGCATATAAGAATGTATTAATCTATTCACAATCAGATTCAGTCCTTTTGGGATTTGAGACAGTCAAGATATTCTCTTAAACATGTGAAGCTATGGTTTTCACTATTTCCTGAGAGATAAGGAAATGAAAATTAAACAAGAATGACTTTACATGTCATCTGAAGTTTTTTATTATATAAATATGTGTACCTTAGTTGTGGAGTTAATTGCCCAAATTTCTCACTCTACATTGTGAGTTAAATTATCAAATTATCTTTTGGTCATTTTTTTTATCCAAGTTTATGTACAGTCCAATATTTAGACTGAATGACCATTATAAACTACCAAAATCCCAGTATTCTGAATGCTTCTGTCTGAAACTGCTATTCAATACATTAGCTCTGATTAGGGGTGGAAGTTGGGGGCTCAATAAATGTTGCTGATTGGGTGTGTAGTTTAATGGTTTTGTTTTTTTCTTTTTTGTTGCAAGTAAATCAAAGTGCAAACCTCTAGCAAATAATATCTTTTAAAGCACACATAATTTGAGACACAAAGTCATTTGATGTTTGCCAAGAGGTTATGACAATGTTTTCAAAAATCAGAGAGATTTGCATAAGTAAAACCTGAGAAGAGCACCTCCAGGGGTCTCAGCAACTGAGGTCCATAGAATTTTTGTTCTGAGGTACTATTTATCATATGATTAATAACTACAAATTTGGTATCTCTCTAGAGTAAATTTCAGATTCTTAGGAGCAGGAATCTATCTGTTTCCAATGAGATTTGGCATCTACTCTGGATCAGTCCCTTATGTCCAGAGCCAAGCTCACAGAATAAACATGTCCACCTCTGTGGATCAGGGGTTACACACAAAGAAGCAAATCATCTCATGTGGCACAGCTCCTCCAGAAAGCTTCTGCCACACTAAGAGGTGCAATTACTTTTAAGTAAATGACAAAGGAATTTTATGAAGCCAGCAGCTTCCAATTCCATTGCAGGAGTGAAAAGAAACATCTACTTTTTTTAAGGGGAGGGGGTCGGGTACAAGGGATTGAACCCATGGGCACTCAACCACTGAGCCGCATCCAAACCCTTTTTTGTATTTTATTTCGAGACAGGGTCTCACTGAGTTGTTTAGCACTCGCTGTTGCTGAGGTTGACTTTGAACTCTCCATCCTCCTGCTTCAGTTTCCCAAACCTCTGGGATTACAGGCGTGCCCCGCCATGCCTGGTGAAACATCTACTTTCTGATGCTTTCACCTGACCACAAAACTAAGACTCAGATTTTAATGTTGACATTTTTTACTTGTGATTTTTAGCAAGAGTCTTAAATATCATCCCATGTTTAGTTCTTAAGGTCCTGCAAGAGGAGAATCTAATCTGAGATATCCAGTGCATAGTCTAACTCCAATGCAATGATGAATGGTAAACTATTTCTAATAATTTGAAAGACAGAATTCTGCTTGCAATATCACTGCACGAGATAGCTACATTGAAAAGATTCTTTTATTTGGGACTAAAATTATCAGTGTAGTGGAGGATCAACTATTAATCAGAAATTCTTATTGATGTGCTTGATAAAAATAGGAACACTACCTTATTCATGTTTGTCTCACCAGCAATGGCATAGTTCCAGACATAGCTGAATAGACTTACAAATTTCTGTCTATTTTGAAAACTAAATTTTTCAAAGTACAGATTCTATGGTGTTCTATGAGAGGAAAAGTATAAAAAAAACAACAAGAAGATGAGAAATGGAAACTACCAACCTAAGTGGGTAAAATAGCATCACTATTTCTCTTTACCATCAAATTTAAGAGTTGGAAAATAATTTACTGAAAGGTACTATCTTAATTCCTTGTCAGTTGCTAATAACACAATACTATAGACTTGGTAAGTTATAAAGAAAAGAGGTTTATTTGAGCACATGGTTTTGGCCCACGGTGAAGGGGTCACATCTTCTGATGGCCTTCTTGCTGGTAGAGTCCTGAGGCAGCACAGGACATCATATGATAAGAGATAGGGAGGGCATCCGCCCAGGTCTCTCTCCCTCTTCTTCCAAAGTCACCAGTACATAAATGAGCTCCCCCCCATGATCTTATATAATTCTAATCAGCTCCCAAAGGTCCCAGCTCCAGACACCATAGTCAGATTAAGCTTTCACCCTATCAATACCTCGCACTGGGAATTCAATTCCAAATGAGTTTGAGAGAGAGACCAACCATATTCAAACCATAGCACTAACCCGAAGAACATGTGGTCTCCTTGGAAAAACAGAGAAATCAGTCCAAATTTTTGAGATAAAACCAAGGTACAATAAAAGGAGTGTTTGATGAAGAAATAAAATTATTAAAACGCATCCTTTCCTTGGCATCAGCAGAGTCCCCAAGCATGCTCTCCCCTCTGGCCATCTGCTCACAAAAGTGTTGACAATTTTTTTTTTCTAAGTCTGTGGCAAGTCTGGGCTATGTCTGCACTGCAGGAATCCCTCCAAAATTTAGCATCATCATCTCCTTCACTAAAGGTGATTCCATCTTCTCCTTCTCCCCAAGATAAAAGCAAAGAAGGAAGCTTTTTCCCTTACGTGACCTGAATGCAAAGCAATCTCCCCTAGACCAGTGCCTTCTAACACAGTCACAAGTCCTGCCCTGGCAGCTGAGCTGCCACTTTCAGTACCTTGTACCTCAACAATACATGCCCATATTAAGAAGCTCCACATATCACTTTTACATTGCTGCAAGGAGAGTCCAATGAGGGGAATGCCCCAAAAGTACCTTCATAATTTCTTTTTGTTTCCATTGCACACACATTATTAAATGACAGGCAAATTGTCAGTTATAGCACATATAATTCCCAGAGGAACTTTGTCATTTCTTTCAGGCAATATGTGTATAAGAGAGCATCATACAAATTGTCCACTTCATTTACTTCAGAGGACAGTGTAGTAGAACAAGCACATGAAAGAAGACAGAGGGTATCTGGGATCTATTGCCAGATTCACAAATGATGTACTATTCTTACTCCCTTTGTATTTAAGTCTCCCATCTGCAACACAAGGATAATGACATAGTACCTGCTTGTTTTTAAGGCACTTGAAAATTCTCCGATAGAAAATTCCACACAGAAACAGAGACTATTATTACATCAGGAAGACTTGAAAATTGCAAGTCCGTTTACTCATCACTATAGGGCAGTCAACAAAACAATGATAGAGGAGAAAGCATTCCTCTTTAAGGCATCTAAAATCAAATATTGCTGAATGTACAGATATTCAGAAAAATGTATGTACAAATATATTCATTTTAATGACCAACCAAATCTAACTCATCAATAACCCATTTAGAGAAATCTTTTGCAAGTTATTCTGACTCCCCCAAAATTCACAGAATTCCTAATCACAGTTATTTATTATAATACATGACTTTTAGAAACTACATGTTCGCCTTTCAAAAGGTTTGCTCTACTCCAGAATTTTAGAGAGCATTCTAGTTCATTCCACTAAGGTTGTAACAAAATATAAAAAACATTTCTCCTTCATTTTGGCAAATCTTGGAATAATCGAACTTACAGAACAGTGATGGACAGGCATCCAAGCAGGGGCTTCCACTGAACAATTCTGGGCTGGGCATTTGCCTTGGTTTTGCTGCAAATAAGTAAAAATGATGTTATGTTCCATATATTATGTGCAGCAATATAGACTAGCTGACATGTTTATTATCAATATGTTTACTAACATATTTGCAAGCATTACAGAAGCTTCTGAGAATGATCCTATGGTGGCAATGCTACAAAACAGCAGGAATGTAATTTCTACTCTTATTGATGTACAAGAAATCATCCTTTGCTTTTTAAATTTTTTTCTTATCTTCTTTTCTCTCTCTCTCTCTCTTTTTTACTTTTATTAATACTCTAAAGACCCACATTTTGGTACCAGGATCCCTTAGCATCTGGCCTACCAGTCCCCATCCGGAACCATCTGAGAAATCTTCTAACCCAAAAGCTGAACTCTGCTTTCTTCTTGGCTCAGACAACACTTAAGTGAAGATATAGAAAGACTGTATCTCCTCTTTCAGATTGTAACTAGAGATAGCAATTCTCTCTAGAGCATCTCATAGAACTCTAAAATGCTGAGTTGAAAGGGATAAGTCTTAAAGTACTTTCTTGTCACATCAGAACCTAAAATGCAGAAAAATGAAACAATTTGTTTAGGTAGCCATAAGTTTGGCATTCTAAGCCACATTCCCCCATCTTCTTCCTACCCTCTTCTTTCTACATAAGTAATTTAATTCTAGTTAACCTATTCTTATTCTGCAATTCCTGTAAATTCACTTCTAAATTGGCTTTTTAGAAAGAATGAAGTGATTAACTAACAATACTGTTTCATCCATGCAATAATGATTAGTTCTAAAGGGGTGGGATTCTAATAAAATGTCTTTTCTTTCATTTCCTATTCAGTGATAATATAGGCACACTGATAATGTAAATAATCATCATAAAAACCACAGCTGTGATTTATTGAGCTACTAAATTTTCAGGGATTGTTCTGGATCCATTAAATTATTAGTAGTACTCACAAAAAATATTGATGGAAGTATTATATTATTCCTGTTTTACAGAGGAGAAAACTGACACTTAGAGATGTTAGGCAACTTGCCTAAAAATCATCCTGCTAGAAATCAGCCTAGCTGGGAGTACAGCAAGAATCTGGCTGACTATGCTGCCCATGCATCCAATGCGTGTTTTACAAGAAACTGTTTCTGTGGTTTTTAATTTTCAATCTGTTTAATGGGGCTTAAGGCATGCCATCATCTAACCTGATTTCATCTTATCAATGATCCTAACATTTCTGATTTAACTTAATAAAATGCTGAATTCAGTGTTCCTATCATGCTAAGACTTGTGTGTGATTTGTAAGCTTTTTAGAACAACCTTTATTTAGGTAATCTATTTTTAAGGCATCACTAAGCCCTGAAGGGCTGTATGAATGATTGTGGATAAAGTCACTATAAAAATAAACTTAGATCATCAATCTCTATACAATTTTCTTGGTTAAAATATGACATGCAGCACCAGCAGGGTACATAAGGTACAGTGGACTACTGTCAGGTGACCACAATTTCAAGGCAAGCTTGGCTGTGTGCTTACCGTCACAAGATACTCTTGGTAGCCACATTTGTAAAACGAGGTTAGAATCTTGCCTAATTCCTATGAATATTATCAATGATAGGTATAGACTCACTTCAGATTATAATCACAATTTACAAAAATGGATACTTATAAGAACACATAAAGTGACCCAACAAATATTTTCCTATTTTGAGAGTCAAGTTATTTAAATAAATATAATTTATTGACATGTGGGGTTAAGCTCTTTGAAATTTGAAAGCATTTTATTAAAAGTTTATTTGTTATTATTTATAATTATGAGAATTAAAAATAGACTATGGTGATGAATATCTCCTTTGGATTAATTCATAATTACTGTTATTAATAGTAATAGCAATCTTGTTTTACATCTAGAGTTTACATCTTTATGAAACATAATGAAGAGGAAAATTCAATAAATAAGTGAGCTGTGCTTGAGTAAAGGAATGTAAATACTCATAAAATATGATGGATGCATAAATAAAATGAGTTTGAACTTCTATAGGTAAAGGAAGATGGGTATCTGTGTGAGCCTCTCTCTTATTCCATTGTTACCTCATTTTTTACACTGTCTTCACAATAGTGTTCTAAATAAGCAAATTAGCAGTATGATTATACATAGCCAGAGAGACTAAAACTCCTACTGAAGACAGATGTCATATGAACATAAATTGTTTTTTTAATTGATAGTGTGTAGCCAGAAAAATATTTGGTTGAAAAGAAGATAGGGTCTTGGATTTAAGTTTAGTATTTCCATTAATCTGTCTGTGGAACTTTGGGAAAATCTGCCTAACACTTCAAACTCACTTTTTATTTTCTCATCTGTAAAATGAGAGGGTTGTATTACATACCATCCAATGTGGAGAAAAGGAATGTCAAATTTACTCATGAATATTTTCCAAAGTTTATATTCTTCCCAATAATTTATATGTTTCCTCTGCCAAAGAGGTTAACCATGAAGTTGAAAGTCTCCATCATTTGGATCTACTGATGAATCATTGGTTAGAGCCTTAAAAATACTATTAAGAAATCGATTTTACCCTGCAAGTTTGAGCAATAGCAATCATTAAACCAGATGGTCTGAAAGAGCCTTCCACTTAAGTGTGGCTATTGGAAACCCCCCAAATCACCACTATACTTCTTAAGAGGAAGATCTAACATGGGTCAAGGGAAACAGCAGAGTAAATGGAGAAGTAAAGGGGTCTAAAATTCTCTTTTTGTCCTAGAAGTGTTCAATATCTTCTTCAGATCCATTTTTTTTTTAAACATTTCCTGTACACACTGTGGCATGACAGAGTTTGGAGGTATGTCCTCCTTGGTAGATTACCAATTCTTCAAAAGCCTGCTAGAACTAATATAAACACCAGGGGAATGGAACACTGCACCACAAGGTTAATTCTTTTTTTTTTTTTTTAACTTGGTTCCTTTTAGTTATACATGAGAGTAGAATTTACATAATTATATAAGTATGGAATATATCTTGTTCTAATTTAGACCCCAGTACCTTTCCTTCCCCTACCCTCTTCCCATCCCCTACTCCCTTTCCTCTATTGATGTGTGTCATTTTCACATAATTATCTCTTTTAAATTAATTTCTCATGGATGTACACAATGGTTAGCTTCACAGTGGTATATTCATGTATGTACATAGGAAAGGTATGTCAGATTCATTCCACTCTCTTTCCTGTTTCCATCCCCTGGTCCCTTCGCCTCATTTTCCTTTGTCTACTCCACTGAACTTCTAAAACCTCCTCCCCTTATTATGGGTAAGCTTCCACATAATCAGAGAAAACATATGAACTTTGGTTTGGGGGACTGGCATATTTCAATAAGCATGACCATCTCCAGATCCTTCTATTTACCAGGAAATGTCGTAAAATCATTCTTTGTTATTGCTGAGTAATACTCCATTGTGTGTATATATAACATTTTATTTATCCATTCATATTTTGAAGGGCCCCTAAATTGGCTCCATACTTATCTATTGTGAATTATGCTTCTGTAAACATTGATGTAGCTGAGTCACTGTAGTATGCGGATTTTAAGACCTTTGATATATACTGAGGAGTGGGATAACATCAAATGGTGGCTCCATTCCTAGTTTTTTGAGGAATCTCCATACTGCTTTCTGGAGTGGTTGCACCAATTTGCAGTCCTGTAACAATTTATGAATGTACCCTTTACTCCACATCATCACCAACATTTATTGTTACTTGTATTCTTGATAATTGCCATTCTGACTGGAGTAAGATGAAATTTCAGTGTAGTTTTAATTTGCATTTCTCTAGAGATGCTGAACCTTTTTTTATGTATTTGTTGACTGTTCATACTTCTTATGTTGAGAAGTATCTGTTTAGTTCTTCGGCCAATTTGTTGATTGGGTTATATGTTTTATTTTAGTGTTAAGTTTTTGAGTTGTTTACATATCCTGGAAAATAATGCCCTATCCAAGGTACAGATGGCAAAGATTTTCTCCCATTCCATAGGCTTCTCTTCATGCTCTCCTTTCTTTTCTGTTAAGAATCTTTTTAATTTGATGCCATTCCATTTATTGATTTTTTTAAAATTTTACCTCTTGCACTTTAGGAGTTCTCTTAATGAAGTCAGTTCCTGAGCCAATATGTTGGAGTGCTGGGTCTACATTTTCTTCCAGTAGGTGCAGGGTTGATGGTCTAATTCCCAAGTCTTTGGTCGACTTTGAGTTGATTTTTGTGCAGGGTGAGGGGGGTTTAATTTCAGTACTCTACATATGGATTTCCAGTTTTCACAGCACCATTTTTTGACGAGGCTATCTTTTCTCCAATGTATATTTTTGGCACCTTTGTCTAATATGAAGTAACTGTATTTATGTGGGTTTGTCTCTGTGTCTTCTATTCTGTTCCATTGGTCTTCATGCATGTTTTGGTGCCAAAACAGTGCCATTTTTTTTTTTTTTTTAACTATAGCTCTGTGGTATTATTTAAAGTGTGGTATTATGATGCCTCCTGCTTTGTTTGTCTTACCAAGAATTACTTTGGCTATTCTGTGCCTCTTATTTTTCCAAACAAATTTTATGACTGCTTTTTCTATTCTTATGAAGAAAGTCATTGGAATTTTGATGGGAATTGCATTGCATCTTATAGTGCTTTTGGTAGTATGACCATTTTGACAATCTTAATTCTGCCTATTCAAGATCATGGGAGGTCTTTCTAGCTTCTAAGATCTTCTTCAATTTTTTTCTTTAGTGTTTCTGTAGTTTTCATTGTAGAGGTACTTTACCTCTTTTGTTAGATTAAGTCCCACTTTTTTATGCTATTTTGAATGCGACAGTTTTCTTAATTTTTCTTTTAGCAGATTCATCATTGAAGCATAGAAACACAATTGATTTATGAATGTTGATTTTGTATCCTGCTACTTTGTTGAATTCATTTATGAGATCTAGAAGTTTACTGGTGGATTTTTTTTTAGTTTTCCAAGTATACGATCATGTCATCAGCAAACAGAGATAACTTGGAACTCTGCATTTCATGTTGGTATGCCTTTAATTTCTTTCTCCTTCCTAATTGCTCTGGCTAGAATTTCAAGGACTGTATTGAATAGACATGGTAAAAGTGGGCATCCCTGTCTTGTTCCTTGTTTTAGAGGAAATTATTTCAGTTTTTCTCCATTCAGAGTGATGTTGGCCTTTGATTTGTTATGTATAGCATTTACAGTGTATTCATTTACAGTGTATTACTCATTGATGGGTGAAATATTCTATATATGTCTGTTAAGTCTAAATTATTAATTGTAGTTTGTAGTTCTGTAGATTTTTTAATTTAGATTTTGTTAGGATAATCTACCCAGTGTTGAGAGAGGTATGCTAAAGTCACCCAATATTATTGTGTTTTGGTCTATTTGATTCTTAATATTGAATAGGTTTTGTTTGATGTATTGAGGTGTTTGATCATTTTGGTGCATAAATATTTATAATCATTATTTCTTCTTGTATTATTCCTTTGAGTTGAATGGAATGACCTTTGCTTTCTCTTCTGATTAATTTGGGCTTCCAGTCCACCTTATCTGATATAAGAATAGAAATCCCTGATTGTTTACAAGATGTAGGTGCATGGTAATTTTTTTCTCATCCCTGTACCTTGAGTCTGTGGATGTCTTTGCCATAAGTTGAGCCTCTTGGAGATAGTATATCCTTGGATCTTATTTTTTAATCCAATCTGCAAAACTATGTTATTTAACTGAAGAGTTTAGACCATTTACAATCAATGTTATTATTGAGAGAAGATTTTTATTTCCTGTCATTTTTATTCCATATTTTTAATTGAATTCAATTCTCCTTTGATTGACTATTTTTCTAGTTCTGCTCCTTCCTCTGCTGATTTTCATTTTTATTTTGCATTTATTCTTCATGAAATGTTTTATTGAGTATGTTTTATAGTTCAGGTTTTCTAGTTGTGATTTCTTTTAATGTTTGTTTATCATGGAAGATTTTTATTTTATCCTCAATTTTGAAGCTTCATTTTGCCGGGTATAGTATTTTTAGATGGCATCCATTTTCTTTTTGAGCTGGGTATATATTATTTCAAGACCCATTAGCTTTTAGGGTCTGGGGTGGGAAACCTGTTGAGAGCCAGATTGATTTACCTCTAAATTTGACCAGTCATTTTTCTCTAGCAGCTTTTAAAATTCTATGCTTATTCCGTAGGCATTTTCATAACAATGTATCTTAGAGTGGATCTGTTGTAATTTTGTTTATTTGGAGTCCTGTATGCCTCCTATATTTGAATTTCTATTTCATTGTTAAGGTTAGGAAATTTTTCTGATATTTCATTGAAAAGATTGTGCCTTCCTTTAGTTTGTATTTTTGGAGCTTTCATCTATCCTGGTAAATCTTAAATTTGTTCTTTTAATGTAATCCCATATTTCTTGAATATTTGGTTCATGATCTCTTAACACCTTTCTCTATGGTCAACTTTATTTTCAAGATTATATATTTTTCTTTGATGTATGAAACTTTTGTCTCCCAAGTAATCTAGTCTGCTGGGGATGTATTCCATTAAATTTTTAATTTGTTTTACTAATTCCTTCATTCTGAGGATTTCTAAGTGATTCCTTTCAGAATCTCTATCTCCTTTTTGGAAGAGATCTTTCACTTCTTGTATTCTGTCTGATTTCACTCCTTTTATTGTCTTTTATCTCATAGAACAGTTCATCTATGGACTTTCTAAATTCCTTCTCTGGCATTTTCTCCACTGTGGTGTCAATGAAGTATGACACCCTAAGTATGTTATTGAGGTATTTTGGGTTGTTTGGGATAGTTAGTTCCTTTGATTTTTCATATAAACAATATGAACTATCCATCTATGAGTATGGTTCTGAAGCAGCAGCAGAGTTTCTACCCTGTGAAGTTGTAGTATCCCTGTATATTTCAAGTACCTTAGATTAGTGGGAAACGAATAATAGCAACAACTAATGCAAACCATATACAGCATTAAACTAAATACTTGGTTCTTACTATGACATCTACAATGTTAATTGGCACAAAAAAAAATTGGGTCAGCAATTTCCATCAATAAAGATAATAAGTAATCATGTATTATGTCTGGCATTAAATCAAATAATGTGTATGATATGGCATCCACAGTGTAATAAGTGCAACAGCATTAATGGTGGGGCAGGCATTTTATAAACCAATTAGTGCTAAAAGGTGGCATGCAGAGAGTTAATTAATAGAAAAGAAAGTGTGATAGGAAGGTAGAAAAGAGTTAACAATTTCAAAAGGTGAACAGAGAATGCAGAAGAGATATATAGAATGTGATGGCCATGAGGAAGGAGGAGAAAAATAGAAGTAACAAATTAAAGGAAGAGTTAAAGAGAGAACAATAGAATTTGCCTGTTAGCAGAAAAGAAGAATGAAAGAGAAAAAAGAAAAAGAGACAAATGAAAAGCAATGTAAATCAAAACCAAAATATACTAATCAAAAACTCAAACCCTTCAAAGACAAGGAAAAATACTTTTTTAAAAAATGGTACAAATGAGAAAAAAGAAACAAATATGTATATGTATATGTATATATGTCCATGAACCATTCAATGCATGCATGTGCACACACACACCACCAAAGGGGGGGGAAAAAAAGAGAAAAGAAAACCACACACACACACAAAAAAAAAAAAACTAAAAAAGAAAGAAAAAAGGAGGTTTTTTAATGAAAAATTAAGGAATCTTTTTCAGGTCAAAAAAATCAATAAGAATATACGTTCATTGTCTATGCCCAGCTGTCTTTCTTTCCATTTCTTTTTGAGATATGTACTGAGCATGAGAATAAGGGTTGATGGTTTTTAAACCCTTCCTTTTGGGTTGCTCACCAGTTGCCAGGTGAAGTTCAAAACTTCTCACCAGTATGAGGAAGGATGGGATGGGAGGTATTGCCGGCTGGAGTTTTGTCTGCACAGACCAGTTTCATGTATTCCCAGGGCGGGGCCGCCAGGAGTTCAATGAGTGGAGTTCCCATAGGTGGAGTTCTGTATTCAGGGTTTAGGTCCAATCAGGCCCCAGGGGCTTTGCTGGCTGATGACTACTCTGAAGAGATTAGATCAATGCACCTCTAGGGCCATGCAGTTGCCAATCTCTGCTGTATCCCAGAGGTCTCTCCAGGATTCCACTCATGGAGTGGGGGAGCCGATCTTCACTCCCTCTGCTGCCCATAGTTCCAGACTTTCCAGGCTTCCCTGACTTATTTTCTGACCATATATTCATAATTGCTTATTCAAATTTCTGACCTGCCTCAGTTGGTCCTGTGAGCCGCTAGACTCAAAGGGAGACAGACTCTCCTCCACTCTCTGACTTGAATTCCTCTGAATAAAATACTTTGCATGCCTGTTTCACTCTGACTTCGCTAGGTACAGTGCAGGTCATGTCGTAGGTGTCTGTCAGGACCATGTATCCGTCCCTGCTCAGATCTCCTGGAATAGTTGCCTCAGCTGGCTGCTTCAGTATGACTCCTGCCTCGGACAATTGGGAAGCATGGGTTGCCCTCCATACACCACTGTATAGTGCAATGCAGCCTCGGGATCAGCCAAGGGCAAGTGGCCCCCCCAATCTCAGGATATTCCAGATAAATCTCTCTGTTTTCTCTGTAGTGCAGCAGTGTTGCCGCTGCTGCTGTCAGTGCTGCCACTACAAGCTTGGCTCCAATGTAGTCTTTTTTTGTTCTTTATTTAATATGCCACCAAATTTCTGAGAATCTAAGACACTCTGACTGGCCAATATTAAATTTTAGTGAAATCCTTCCTTCATCCACCTCACAAACAGTATTCCTGCTGCTTGAATCCCAGGTCAAGAATTTCAGCCTTCCTCTAGCCCACCATCTTGCTTCACCCACGAGGTTAATTCTTAAGGCAAAAAAATTAAACAGCTCTTTTGAATTCTCTCAAGGGTCATTCCAGTTTGCAAGGCAAAGATTTGAGATGATAGGTGACAGATTCCCCTTAAGATAGAACTTTCCCTTCCCTTTCTTTTTCATTCATCTACACTGATGTTAATATCTACAGATTACTGCAATATCTGTGACTTCTTCAGGATACAGGGATCTGTAATGCTAAACCTCAAAAATAAATCCCTAAGAGAAAATACTGTTGGTAGGTTTTGGTCTTAAAAAGATAGGTTGGTATCTCCAAGTTGGTCACATTTTATAATTGTCTTTTTCTGACTTTAAAATCTGAACAAGTATATTCTATAACATCCTGGGAAAATTAACCAAATATGCTAACCATTACACCTCAGATTGATTATATAAATATAAAACTATGAAGAATTTTTATGATGACAAAAATTTGACAAAGAGCATCATAAAGACTTTCTTCTCAACCTATGTCATCCCCAGAAAGAATGGGACATTCCTTTTTATGTATCATGGGGCTGATAGCTGTTAGAGTGGTTCGGAGTTTATAATATGGTTATATAGACATTTAGTCATTTCATCCTTAGAAAAACTTTTGTGTGGCAGGATAAGAACTGATTCATTCAAAAGAAATGTTGACCTAAATGTACTCTTCAAAATAGAATGTTCTTCTGAAAGCACAGTAAGAGTTGAAACATTCTGTTGTTCTAATGTTCACAGTAAAATGATCTCATAGAGCTTTTTTGACAGTTCTACACATATTCATTTATCCATCTTGCCCTTGTCAAACATGTATGACATGGATATTACCATGCCAGATACATATGTGTATATATATATATATATACATGCATATATATATACACACATACATACACATGTATGGATATATATATATGTGTGTGGATAAAATATAAATAACTTTTGACATCTAAAAGCTTTCAGCCTTTTAGGAAATATAATACAATGTGTTAAATTTAAAACAGGTTTACATACTAGGACCATTCATTCATTAATTTAGTTGTTCAACAAACATTGAATAATTAGTATGTGCTAGCTATTGTATTAGGAATAAAGATATATAAAGATTCATTATCTGTCTAAATAGGTTCTCAGTCTTAGGAGACAGACTAATAAACTCAAAGTTATATAGCAATGTTACTGATATAAAAAAATAAAACACAATATGGGCAGATATGAGCTCTAAAGGAAATGGAAAATGACAACCCACCAAAACTGTCTGACCCAAGGAAGAGTAAATCCTTTTTCAGTAACAATGGGCCCAGAGCGTAAAAAAGCAAATTTGTATCCTTTCCAGGGTTTGATCCCTAGCATCTCAACCAAAACGAAACATTCATCCCTTCCCAACAACAATGAGCCCTGAAGGGAGGAGTGGATACTGAAATCTAGGCCCTGGTCTTTTACTCTTGCAATGAGTCCTGGAAGGGGAAAAGCAAATAGTGAATCTCTGGGTCATAGTGGGTCCCAGAGGAAGAAGATAAACAGTGAACTCCAGCCGAGTTCTGAGCTTTTGTCCCTTCCCAGTAACAATGAGTTTCAGTCTGTTTACAACATTTTTCCTGACTGCCCAAACTGACACATTCTGCTTCAGTCTCCAAAGATTAATTCACTTTCATTGTAACCTATAAAACTCGAGCCCGTCTGTCACTGGTAGCCATTTTCTACCCAGAAAGTGAGTCCATCCAGTGCCTGATTGATTGACTTCACTTCAGTTTAAAGAAAAATTTGCTGATCCATTGTTTGAGGTCTGCTTCCTTCCTCCTTATTTGTGCTTCCATAATTCCAAAACCATTTTGGTTATTTTTGCTTATAAGATCCATCTTGGCCATTCTTGGGGAAGGAGTAAGGGATGAGAAATTGCACAGAGGAGTTGAGGTCAAACACTGGGTAAGTCAGAAAGACTACATAGGGGAGATTATTCAGTTTTCCAACAAAGTTTAAGAAGGTTAAGGGGAAGAAGAGGGTCTTCCAGGCTAAAGGTTCATCACACACCCCCTGATAGTATCTAATCCAGACAATGTTGGTTTCAGTCAAGAAACCCCTCAAATGTGGGCCTTAGTATCCTGTGATTGAAGGGAAAGAATTATTCTCTAATACACAGAGGGCTGACTTCAGCCTTTTCCCTCATTTATCTCTACTTTGTAAGACTCCGCATGGGTAGCAGGGTGTAGGTTAAATGAGTTCTAGCAGGAATTGGACACAGAGGGTGTTATGGTTTGGATGTGAGGTGTCCCCCTCAAAGCTCACATGTGAGACCATGCAAGAAGGTTCAGAGGAGAAATAATTGGGTTATAAGAGTCTTAACCTAATGAGTGATTTAATCCTCTGAGCGGTAACTGCAGTGGTAGGGTACAGCAGGAGGAGATGGGAATTGGGGGCATAGCTTTGGTGTATATATTTGTATCTGGCAAGTGGAGACTCTCTCTCTCTCTCTCTCTCTCTCTCTCTCTCTCTCTCTCTCTCTCTCTCAGCTTCCTGATCACCATGTGAGTTGCATCCCTCTTCCATACTCTCCCACCATGATGCTCAGCCTCACCTTGAACCCCAAGGAATGGAGCTGGCTTTCTGTGGACTAAGACCTCGGAAATTTTGAGCCTGCAAATAAACTTTTCCTCCTCTACAATTGTGCTGGTCAGGTCGTGTAGTCACAGCAACAAAAAAGTTAACTAGAACAGAGGGATTGAGACCTGATCCCATAAAACGCATAAGGGTGCCTTAAGAATTTAGTCTTTAGATAAACACTTCAGCTATTTTTCTCATCCTTTCTGAGAGTCTCAGGTGTTTAACATGAAGAAACATGAAGAAGTCAAAACATGATGCTAATGCTCAAAGGACAGAACTAAATGACTTTTTGCATGACAAAACTATAAGGACATATAATAATGTGTGTGCAAATGGACTGTGAGTTGTAAGATACTTTAGAAATGCAATGAATAATTATAAAACATTAATTATTTTAAACATTAATATTTAAGGACTAGAACTTTAGTTCAGTGGTAAAGTCCTCACCTCGTACATGTGAGGCACTGAGTTGAATCCTCAGCACCATGTAAAAATAAACAAAAATATTGTGTCCATCTAAAGCTAAAAGATATTTTTAAAAATATTTAATAGTTAATTCCAGTTTCTAAAATTATTAGGATACTTTTTCTGACTTCTAATCTAATATACTGTCCATACATTAAGAGTTAAAGAACTTTCAAAACAATTTTTTAAAACTGCTTTCAGAAAACCTTTAAATGATCATTTTTAGAGATATATAGATACAGGCATATAATGCATATACAAAAACATAGTTGTATGTATATATGTTCATAAATACATAGAAATGTGTTTTGAGTTGTTATTTTTGGGTTTTTTGTTGTACTAGGGATTGAACCCAAGGGGACACTTAACCACTAAGCCAGTTCCCCAACCCTTTTTATTTTTTATTTTGAGGCAGGTTCTCAATAAGTTACTATGGGCCTTGCTAAGTTAATGAGGCTGGCTTTGAACTCTCAATACTCCTGATTCAGCCTCCCAAGCCACTAGGATTAGAGGTATGTGCCACTATGCTGGCTTAGAAATATGTTTTTATGTATGCACATTTATGTTTGTATGAATACTTTATTTCACCTTTATCTTTTGTCCATAAAGATATATAACTTCAGAGCATGATGTTAAAGAAAAAGAGAAAATGAAATTTTGCCAGGTGCCAAAGTCCAATATAGGTAAAAATATATGCACAAAATGGTACACTGGAAGTCATAAGACATCAAGATAAAATGAAAAAGGGATTTCAAAGGAAGTACTAGGCCACACTTACAAGATTCAAAGGAAATTGCCAAGAACCAGTTTCAAGATTCTGAAGACATGAGGGTCTACAGAGTTTGGATGGTTGGAGATTTAGAAAAGGGAGAAGATGTGAGGTCTCATTTTTCACCAACAACTAGTAAAAAAGGCATCAATCGACAGAGTTAAAATATAACTTTCTTGGATTTGGGAGACTAGTATACTGGGATCTGACTCCAATCTGAGAAGTTTTAACCACTGAGATAACATGGAAAATTGGTTATTGAGACAGAAGAGGTGGCTTCATCTGGGTCTGCACTCTCAGAGTTTGTTAAGGCAAAAGATCCATTCTAGAAATATGGTGTCCACTAAGACAATGCTTTATGTAGGACGAGCTGCTGTAAAACCTAAGGTTTATAAAAAAAAAAAAAAAAAAAAAAACTCATTGAATAATAAAGAAGGGAGTTGATTTATACTTGTATGCAGATGATATGAGTCTATACATACAAACACCTAAAGATGTCATCAAAAGACTATTTACCATCCTGTAAAATAGTAGAATACAAAATTGACATACAAAACTCAGTAGCTTTTCTACATACCAATAACAAACACTTTGGGAAAGAAATATAAGGAAGCAACTGCATTCACAATAGCCCCCCAAATTAAATTAAATTTAGGAGTAATTAAGTATGTAAAAGACTTCCACAATGAAAATTATAAAACACTGAAGAAAGAAACAGAAAAAACTAAAAGGTGGAAAGACCTTCCAAGTAACTGGATTGAAGAATTAATATTGTTCAAACATTAATACTATAACACAGAGCATGGATGTTAGGTAGGATTTTGCCTCATGAATTCAAAGAATAAATCCATGGACACAGGGTGAGTGCAAAGCAAAAGGATATATTAGAGTAATAGAAAGAAGGCAGAGCTCCCAAAGAGGGAGGGATCCCAAAAGAGGGATGCCCATGGATGTCTGTTGTCTAGAGGATTTTATGAGCTTGATCCTTTTTTATGAGGTTTTGATGAGCTTGGTCTTTGTAAGTGATTGGTAGAGTATAGGATTCAGAAAGGGACAATCAACTCTATTTTGTCTTCTTCAACACATCTGGAGAGTGTAGTTTTCAAACCTTCATTACTGTAAGGGTGGTGGTGAGAGTTTGTTGGCTCAAGGGAAAGTGTTTGGAGAAGATTTTGTGGTTGACTATTGCTAGGGGTTGGGAGTAGAGGTAACTAAGGAAGAGCTGTTGCTGTTGAAGCTGTCAGGGGCAGTGACAGGATGTTGTTCTCCAAGCCCAATGTCTTCTTCTAGGATGGCATGGTCTCATTCTCTCTTTCCATTCTCCAGGATCCTTATCCTATCTGCCTTTATCCTGTCTTCCTTAATACTACCCAAAGTAATAAGGCAGATTGAATGAAATTTTTGTCAAAATGCCAGGATTTTGACTTCACAGAACTAGGAAAAAAATCCTAAACTTTATATGGAAGCACAAAAGACCCTGAGCAACCAAAACAAGTTGAACAAAAAAGAACAAAGCTAGAGGAATCACAATACCTGCTTTCAAGACATACAACAGAGCCATAGTAACAAAAACAGAAATGGTACGGCATAAAAACAGAAGTATAGACCCATGGAACAGAATTGAGTACTCAGAAATAAATTCAGTCATCTTCAGGCAACTAATTTGCACAAAAGGTTCTGAAAATATACCTTGAAGAAAGAATACTCTTCAACAAATGGTGCTGGGAAATTTGAATATCTACATGCAGAAGACTGACACTAGATTCCTATTGTTTACCCTGTACAAAAGTGAAGTCAAAATGGATAAAACACCTTAATAAAAGAATAGAAACTACTACTGGAAAATAGGAGAAACACTTCAAGATGTTGGCACCAGTCACAATTTCCTGAATAGTTCAATGTTTCTCCAAATAAAATAGTTCAACACTTCAATAGTTCAGCAAACATAACCAAGAATTGACAGCTGGGATTACATAAAATTAAAAAGCTTCTACTCAACCAAGGAAACAATGAACAGAGTGAAGAGAGAGCATACAGAATAGGAGAAAATAAGCTATCCATTAATCTAACAGAGGATTAATATCCAGAATATATAAGGAAATAAAAAAATCTGAACATCAGAAGAGCAATCCAATTAAAAAATAGACAAATGATCTGAACAGTCAATTCTTTAAATGGCCAATAGATCTATGTAAAGAATGCTCAGTTTCTCCAGCCATCAGAGAAATGCAAATCAAAACTACATTGAGATTCCATCTTACTCCAGTTAGAATGGCTATTATCAAACACACATAGACACTAACAGAGGCTGATGAAGATATAGAGGGAAAAGGAAGTCTTATACACTGTTTGGGGGAATGAAATGAGTACAATCACTATGAAAAACAGTATGGAAGTTCCTAAAACTAGAATTACCATATGATCCACCTCCTGGATCTCTGAAAGAGATAACCCATTTTTCCTGCAACACTATTAACCATCACCAACATATGGAATCAGCGTAGGTACCTGTCAATGAATGAAAGGTAAAGAAAATATGGTACATAAGAAATAGACAGAGTATTACTCTTCTATAAAGAATAAGATCCTGTCATTTGCAGGATAATAGTTGGAACCAGAGGACATCATGTGAAGTGGAAGAAGCTACAAACAGAAAAACAAGTATCATATGTTTTCTCTCATATGTAGAAAACAAACAAAAAAGACCTGAAAGAGGAAGGACTACAAGGGAAAGGTGAGGTAGGTAAAAATGTGGAGGATGAACACAATCAATTCATATGTGGAAATATCACAGTGAATCCCATTAACTTGTACAATTATTATGTGTAATAATTATAATTATTTTTTAAAAAGAAATGTAGCATACACATATAGGAGATTTAGTTAGAAAGACCCAGAAAAGAAAATTCCCAAAGAACCACAAAGGTGCTCATGAGAAAAAAACTTTAAAGTCAGATCGCCCAGGTTAAAATCTCAGATCCACCATTTGCTGACTAGCTGACCCTGGGCAAGTTGCTTAACCTCTGTTTGCCTGTTAAGAAGATTAAAAGTGTTAATATGAATAAAGCATTGAGAACTTTTCCTGTGCATAATCAGCACTATGTAAGGGTCAGCAAATTTCTTTGTTGTTATTAATATCATTATCATCGTGTGTCAGGCTCACAAAGCAAAATGCATAATGCCAGTTCAATGAAAACTTTTTGCTCTTTTCTGCTTTTCTCTCCTACTCCAAACTTAAAGAGATCAATAATCAACTGATAAACAGGGAAGGAGAAGAAACTAGAAGACTACAGCATCTCCTTTCCCCAAAGCAAAAGTCATACCTGAAAATTCCATAATAGGAAAGACAAAATAATTTGCAAAGTACTCAGAATTTTGATATTTGGGATGGGATGATTATTATTACAGAATTGACACTATATCTGCAATTTTTAAATGATCATAAGGCTTTTTTTGCTTTTAAATTACTAGACAATCATAGAAATTCATGCGACTACTCAAGTTTTCAGTCAGAGGGACAGACAAGGACTTCTGTTGTTCTAAGAAAGTGATGGGAGCCCAAAATAAAGTGGCCCCTAATATTACATCCCGTAAGTCCTCCTTGTCCAATGTATCACTTGGAGATGCAAATAATAATAATCAAAATTACAAGTAGTGCTTATTTTTTCCATTCAAGTTGGGCATAATTGCTCATATTTCTCAATATATGACTTCATCCCTTCCTGATCTTTCCATTTACTTTTATTTTCTCAAGTTTCAAAAGATGTTTAAAATAAGTTGGCCTAATTTGATTCTGAGGAAATCCTTACTAAGATTGATGCCATGCTGGGGAGTCAGGCATTCTCCTCTTCTATAAATGAGGAAAATGCTGCTGACCTATTCTCCATAGGATGCTGAGAACAAGGGGTTTTCAGCAGGCCATAATGGTGGTGCTGAGTCACCCTCATGCTTTCCAAAATCCGTTGTGACTCCCCAGGCTAGCAGAAGTGTAGTCTGTGGCTAATGTATAAAAGGATTAAAAGTGCAATGTTAAAATAATATTCTCATTACCTAGCTACTCAAGTTAAACGATGATAGGTGGGATAAGCTCACAGTTCACAGGATGGCCATATTTCAAGGCTATAAATAGAAGTCATTGCTGTGACCTGATATTT
Organism: Sciurus vulgaris; assembly: GCF_902686455.1. Classification (NCBI taxonomy): domain Eukaryota; kingdom Metazoa; phylum Chordata; class Mammalia; order Rodentia; family Sciuridae; genus Sciurus; species Sciurus vulgaris. Next base: position 82,305,784 of record NC_136472.1, read on the forward strand.
CATGGCCTCAGAGGGAAGAGAAAAGTGGAATTGGACTCAGAGGCATTTCCCAGATGTATAATGAAATAATATTTACTGAGCAAGTATTAGATTACCACCACTTGACATGTATTGTTAGCTCAATTTATCGTTACATGAACTGGAGAAGTAGTGGAAGAGAGTGTTTGATACTTGGAAGAATCCAATGAAGCTGGGTTAGAATGCCAGTGTATTCACTTTTTAGATCCATGCTGTTGGATAAATTTTAAAGTCTCTGTTTCAGTTTCCTCTTCCATAAAATGGGATGAATAGGACCCAGTTTAAATGGATTATTGTTAGAATTATAAAATATAATACATGCAATACATTAGTCCAAGGTCTATTATGTAATCTCATAGTAATAAGATAAATATATAGCTTAGAAAATATTTGTCTTATTAATCAGGAATCTTTCTCTTTTACCACTTATCTCCTCTGAGTTCATATTCTCATTTCTGAGTATCAAATAACAATGTTGACCTTACAAGGTTACTATAAAAATCAAATTTTAAAAAGTGCAAGAAAGAGTTTAGCAAATATCTAGAATTTTAAATCTTAGTTTTGTTCAGAATATTTTGTTAATTAATATCTAGAAGAAGGAAATAATGTCTAAAATACTGCAGAAATTTTAAGATGGATAAATTAGAGAGCCATAATTGACTCTGCAGTCTGGGAAATCATTGGTCTGCAAATATCTCCAAGAAATATAATGTGGCAATTTTAGCATTTTGCAGAGGCATATCCCAATATTCCTTGAAGCTCTGCAAACCTCTAAAGTTGAATTTTTACTATGCATAGTTTGATGCAATAGAGTAAGCATCTAAATCTTTAGATTTTAAAACATAGTTTTGTAAAATATTTAAATGCAATTAATTTTTGCATGCTGTCACTGCATCCTACCAAGAAGATGAGAAAGAAGTATGGGCTACAACTGTACTTTTATCCTTACAAGAAAGAAAACTTGGACACAATCTACTACTGCAGTCAATGAATATTCTTCATTGGCAGATCTTATCTATTATATCATAAACTACAAAGCTCTATGGAAACATAAAAGATTATGACTTCTAAAATAAGCTACTTTTTCCCAAAACATTTAAAATTCATCTGTAAAAATACCTTTCTTGAATTAAAAAATTAACAGTTAATGAAAAATATCTGAAATTTCAGGACCCTCAAATAAGGTCAATCCTTTGTGGAAAGAAATGCCATTCAGAAACAAGATCAAAGCAATTCAGTTTTATTCTCGCTGCTACCATAGAGACAAAGAAAAAAAAACAGTGAAGAGATTTAACAGACTTAATTCTTCCTGAAATTTATAATTAACTACATGGGAAAGGGGACAATTACCATATTTCCAAAGAATAAAGGATTTTAAAAGTTGAGCTTTTGATAAGACATAATTACAACCTATTAAATATGCAATTCATATCAATTTGTTCTTATAATCTTCTTGAATTTCAAAACATGCATATATATTGGACAGTGTTTTCTGAAAAATACTCATGCAATGCCATCAATTTAAGTTTCCAGAATTTTTTCTCATCAGAGGATTTGCTCAGATACTGAAAATCTGGCAAATACTAATACAAAGAAGGAGGTCAACGAATATTACTTGTGAATGTGCCATGTCTTCCTGACACCTATTAATATGTATTTTGGGAACAAATGTTAGTCAATGAAAGAATCTGCTAGCTTTAGTAGATCAGGTGCCACAGACAACATCAAGCAGTCAACCAAGAAGAACCAGCAATTAGACCTGTCCTCGATTTAAATAGAACTTCTCATTGCTGAAGTAAATTACATGTGTTTTAATTCAGGACAGTTTTATTTTAAAAAGAGTAGCAAGAAGACACTAGTTTAAAATCTTGGGAGATTCATAACAAAGACTAGGGAGGGAGAATTTATTTGGAAAAAATGTACATTTTAATTTATGGTTTCCTTAGCAAATGATTTTCAAATTTTTTATTATTAAGGATACTTAAATTCCCCTTATATTTTTCCTTGTAAAAACATGAAATATAGGACAGGCAAGCTAAAAACACTTCATGATTGTGTTTTCATACCACAACCAAAATTCCTGCTGGTATGGATAATAAATGGTATGATTCATATCTTTGAAATTTGAGTTTGGGATATTCTTTTTGAGAAATGTAATTAAGGAGTCTTCAAGGAGAATATACTGCTGCTTAGGAAAGTGGTATATTTGATTATTCTGAGTCATTTCTGTCTAGGGTCTCAGAATAGTTTCAAGGGAACATTTGAAAGTATGTAAAGTACCTAAAGCTTTTAACTGAGTTCTCAACTACAGAATAATATAACATCTATTCAGTGCTCTTTTTGCATACTGCTGGTATCATCTGTGGCTAGTTGGACAAATTACAAGTGATAATCATTTTTATAGATTTTAAGAGTTCTTTTGGAGGCTACTTGGGTAAAGTCATACTTGGGGTACTGATAATACCCTTTGTTCTCTGAAATGCAAACCCATATAAAAAATAGCAGAATTTCTGGGAACCCCTTCCTAGACAGGTTCATATCCTGAAACCAAATGCAACATAATGCATCCTGGCTTGACAATAAAATTGAGTTCTATTATTTATATAATATTTCCATGAGCTGATACTTAGAAAAATAAAATCATTTTTAAAATTTCACATTACATAGCTTTCTGACAAATTTTAATGGTTTCATAGAAAAAGTATATTACTAATAAAATACTATACCTTTATAGTATGTTTATAATAAACACATTACTTACATATTACAATGTCAAACCATTTTCCCCAAAACGAGCTCAAGTATTGTACTATATTTTATCACTGAGAAGTTAAATGGATGTGAGTTGGCATCTTTCACCAAGTTAAAAGCCTGATTTGACTACTTTAGCTCTTTTTAAATAAAAAATGTGCAATTGACTTCTAGCTATTTTTATACTTGAACTTCAGAAATTTAAATTATAATCAGGATAAGCTGGTTTGTCATAGATACCATCCAGCTGCCAGTGGTTTTGGTGAGTGAAGCCCTTTATCTCTGTTTCTTATATTAAGATGGCATTTCAAGTGTCATTTCAGACCTACCAACTATTCACAGACAAGTTTACTGAAAAGTCATCAAAGTACAAAGATCTCGTTCATAGTCATTTATTGTAAAATATACATTATACACATGTATACACGTGTACGTGTATGTATATGTGTACATATGCTTGTATATATTTATGTACATGAAAATACACAATATATATGTATGTTTATATACATGCATATGTATGTAACTTACATAAAATATTCCATCCACTCACTTATTTACTTATTTAATGAAATATACATCAATGCCTGTGAAAGTATCAATCAACATTTATAATATACCTGCAAGTACTGTGCTAGGTGACTGGCCATCAATATGACTAAGAACTTTCCCTTCCCTCATGGAATTCACATTCTAGAAAGAGATAAGCCCATGTAAAACCTAAATATACAACTAGATAAAGGTTCTTACAAAGATACAGACAGTGAACTGACACCATGGCGAAGGGCTAACTCTGTCAGGTAGAGAGTATCAAGGAAATTATTCACAGAGTCTGCATTTAAGCTGAGTCTAAACGTTAAAAAGAAATTTATTAGGTAAGTGTCAGGATAGGGAGTTGAGAGGCATTTAAGGCTTAAGGAAAAAACAGGTATGAGGATTTTAGATGGTTTATGCTTGACTAAGGCTAAACCATGAAGGGTGGTGAGATCTGAGATAGGAAAGTTAGAATAAGAGCTATAACATAAAAGATCATGTTTGCCAAATTCAGCAATGCAGACTATGTCCTTTAGGTCAGTGTTTCTAAACATCAATGTGCAAAATCAATTACAGAAACAAATTGAATAGAGATCTTATTAAAATGTGAATTCTGATTTAGTAGTTCTTGGATGGAACCTGAGATTCTGCATTTCTAGCAATCGCAGAGAGGGATGCCATTGCATTGGCGAAGAGACCACACTTTGCATAATGAGATAATAGGAAACTGGAAACCCTTGAAGGATTTAAATCAGAAGTGCAACATATATATACATATTACACACAGACCATTTTTAAGGAAGAGTTCAGTTAACAGTGTGGAAAATGTATAAGCATGGGAGTATAGAAAAGGCAGAAAGACTAATACAGATTTTATTACAGTAATCCAGATAAAATTCAGTGAGAATCTGAAAAAGACCACTGGTAGTACAAATGTAAACTAAGAAAAGATGAGGATAAAGGAATTGGGACTGTTTGGGATTCAGGGGACAACAGCAATAAAGAGCAACTCCTATTTTTCGAACCATGAAAACAGAGATAATGGTATGCTATCCATTGAGCAGAAAATACAAAGGAGAATGATTTTTACTGGAAGGACTCCAAGGAGTAGAAGTTTTCTAGAATTTTTAATTTAAGTTTACTTATTAGATCAATAGATTTCCAAATTCTAAGGATTTATTCATTTAATGTTAAACCAATTTCTCAGAAAACCTACTGCCTTCTAAAAAGTTAGCTCAAGCATTGAAAAAAATGGATATGTGTGGGAAGGAGCATTAGAATAGGTATGAGGAACAGGGGTAATTTTCATAGGATTTCTAATCTGGTACTAATTTTGAATGCACCATGGAAGAGAAAGTTAAAACATGGTATCTTTCTCTCACCAGTAAAGACATATAAACCTTGGAAATACTTATTCATTGAAGACAGAGGGAATTCCTATTACCATGACTACAAAAGTAGAATTTACCACCAGGGTGGTAACTGGCTAACTGAATCAATGATCTCACTGTGAAATTTATCCTTAAATGTCAGAGTCTCAGAAAAGAAAAAAATGGAAGAAGAGATAGAAGAAAAGAAACATTTGCATCTATTATTTATTGGCTATGTGTAAGTACAGTTGCTATACTAAGACCTCTGTGTATTTGCATTTGCTGTTCTCTTTGGGATTTTCTTTGCCAAAATCTTCACAAAGCTGGTCCTTTTAAGTTCCAAGAACTTGCTTAAAGAGACCTTCTATGTCCACCCTGTCTAAAATAGTTGTACTCATCCATCACACTGTATTGTTTCTTGGCTTTCTAAAAATCACGAGTTGTTTAGTGTCTGAAATTATGTTTATTCTTTGTGTGCCTTGTAAGAGCCTGTATCTTCATTCTAGAATGCAAGTCTTCTGAGGGCAAGGTACTTATCTGATTTTATTCACTGTTCTATTCCCTACTGCTGAGGATAATAAGAGGCACCTAGTAAACAGATATGTGTGGAGGTAAAGAATATTGAATTTAATCTTATCACAGCCCTTTCAAGCACTTATTATTTCATTTTACAAATAGAGAAATTGAGATTTAAATAAATTAAGTAATTTGGCCCAGATAACAGAACTAATAACAGGCAGAGCTAGAACTCCACATAAGTATCTGACTTCATCAAATCTTATGCTATTCTGCCCCTCTAAGCCAAATTCACTGATGGATGAAAATTGTTCAACTGCCCCACACTCAATTCTCTGAGGAATCTCAGATATGTCAGGACAATCTGCCTGCGTCATTAAAGTTAGCATACAATTGGGCTGGCGATGCAGTTAGGGGTAGAGCACTTGCCTAGCATGAAAGAGGGCCTGGGTTCAATCTGAGGTACCACAGAAAATTTTAAAAATTGTGTATATTAATTCTAACATATGTAGACAAAGCTCTCATATTCTTGTCCACAGAGTGATGCTAATGATAATAAAAAGATACCAATTTACACTAGGATATCCTCTTTTCAATAATTATACTCAACCTTTCTATATAAACAGTATTTTATGTTTTTTAAATAAACCAATGTAATTCTGCACAATAATCCTGTGTGGGAAGTACTGATAAACCCATATCATTACCCCCATTTCAACTTTAGAAAATAAGGTTCAGAGACTGTAAACTGAATTAACTTAAGATTACTAGTATAATAAATGGAGAACTCAAGACTGAATTTTCTGAATCTTGATCCAAAGCACATTTCCAAATTGCCTTTGGTGAAACATACATAAATGCAGTGAGACAGGTCTCTCAGGCAACTGTAATCATGAGTAATCTGCTTTAAGAAAATCTTATCTATAAACATTCAGATGAAATAATGGTTGAATAATGGAAAGAAGTGATGAATTCTTTTGTACTTTATAAAGAGAGTTATACAATGCATTTAAATTTTGAGCGCAATAAATGTTAAAATATTATTTGATTTGTAAATTTTTATTTGTATTTGTTTCCTTTGCAAATCCACACTGGTCTCATAAAATAAAATCTACATAAAGGTCTAATAAAGAATGATCCTCTCAAACTCATAGCTGTTCACAGCACATGTGACTTTTACTCACAGAACCAAGAGTGTGATGTGAAAAAACATCTTGGTAATCCAGACTGACAGGAAAACCACATACTACTGTTGTGTTAACAGATGATTAATATGATTCATAGAATGAAATTTTATTTCATTTCTAAACATTTACTCTCTTATGCTATGGCTATGTGTCAAAAAAAAACTACAAATCTACAACTAGTTGTGAGTCATTTTAACATTACGTGGGTGCATTGTTTTTATTTAGTTAAATATTTAGGTTGAGAAGAAATAAAATACAAAATACACTATCAAGGTATGTTTTAATAAACAATTACCTTTATGTGATTCAATCGGAAACAATGAGAGTGGATAGAATCACAGATATTAAAGTCATAAAAACCTGAGTTTGAAACTCCACTAGGAAACATCTTAATTGTGTGAGTGTGCCTCACCTTCAAGATGTAGAGAATCTTACTTCATTGGGTCAGGCTAAAGGGTAAATGAGTTTAAAATTCATCAGGTTCCTTCAATGTCTCAGACATTATATATACAAAAGTGAGGAAGAAAATAGAGGGGACTATTCCCTCCCTCATGGAGGTTCTATCTAATCAAGGATGAAAGAGAAAATAATCATATGAATAAGTGTCTAAATATGAATTGTGATATGTAGAAATACAGGATGAGAGTGTAGTGTCATATGTCATGAACCTAAAAGATAAGTAGGTTTAGAGAGGTAAACAAAAGACTACTAAGTGGATGTTCCCAAAATAGGAACATGGTTGGCACCTTTAAAGAACAGAGGGAGCCAGCAAGGCCAATATGTACATTAGCTTAATGAAGAAGAAAAGAAACAGGTGTAAAACAAGGACTTGTCTGTTCAATTCTTAAAATCATTACAGTTTAAAATATGAGGTAAAGTAATAGCAGACAAGAGAGGAATTCACGTTGTAAGTCAAGAGAAAAATCATGCTACAGTAAGAAATTGGATAACTACTTAACCTCAGCAAAGTATCATCACTTCTGCATAAAAGTGACACCCTTGGGCTTGTGTATTTGGTTGATTCCTCTGGCAGCTGGAAAGAATCCTTAAAGGGGAGCTAAGCTATTATATTAAAGGCATTAGTTTCTCACGGTGTTATATGCTATTAAAATGGTTAATCCCAGGTTACTAAGGCAGTCATGGAATCTCTTCACTTTGGTTCTTTTCCTTGATTTTCTACACAAAAACATCAAACAGTGTTAATATGTCCCTACTCTTAACTGTACTTCTTCCTTTCTATGTCACGCAGTAGATTTTCCTTAGTCCATCAAGCTCTCTGCTCCAATCTCTTGGGTTGACCTGCCAATTTGCAGACACTTGGTTAGAATGACAGGTTATCAGAACCAGTGTCATTGGCAGGATGGATATGAAAAGGGTAGCAAAGAAACATGGAAAGATAGGGAGTCTGGGGATCCCAAGAGAACAGTATTCCTATACTCTTACAAGGTAATATGCTGTTATAGTTTAGATAGGAGGTGTCCCCCAAAATTCCATGTGTGAGATAATGCAAGAAAGTTTAGTGGTGAATAATTGGGTTATGAGAACCTAATCTAATCAATATATTTATACACTTCTAGGGATTAACTGGGTAGTAACTGTAGGCAGGTAAAGTGTGACTAGAGGAGGTAGGTTACTGTGGGCGTGTCTTTGGGGTATACATTTTGTATCTGATGAGCAGAATTCACTTTCTTCTTTCTGATCATCATGTCCTGAGCTGTCTTCCTCCTCCATATCCTTCTGTTATAATGTTCTGCCTTCACTTCAGGCACAGAGCAAAGGAGTCAGTTATCTATGAAATATGACTTCTGAAACCATGAGCCCCAAATAAACTTTTCCTCCTCTAAATTGTTCTTGTCATGTCTTTTGGTTACAGTGATGAAAAGACTAAGATACATGCTAAACACTTTATATTTTTTTTATCTCACAACTCTGTAAGATAGGTACCCTTTTATGAAAGAAAACTACAGTTCAGAGTAGATTGTGCAACTTGTAAAAGGGGGAACCATTATGTTTACTGAATAAATAGAGGGATGGGCAAAGGGACATGTTAGAAAACAGGAGAGAAGTTAAATCAGAGAAATAAAATGGGAGAGAAACTGGGAGTTGGAACAAGTGTTAACAATTGATAGAAAATCCTATTTCTTTTAAAATAAATACACATCACCACTTCTAAATATTTGTAAATGGACCCCCAACCATCTTCCCTACATCCTTGTGGCTTGTTGTTCACCTTGGACGCATTAAAACGCAGCCATAATGACTTTTCTTTCCTCAAATGTAAAATTCTCATTCTCATTCATTTCTCTCCCTCCCCACTTCTCCCCACCCCTCAGGAATTTATCTGCTTTTACACTGTTGCCATCCAATTGTACTCTCCATTCTGCATATCAGCTTACTGGTCACTACCTTAGAATAGTCTTCACTGATCTTTATCTCTGCCTACCTGAAACCAAGTCCATTAGGTTCTGCAGGTAACCTTATGCCCATTTTCATAGCACCCTACATTCACCTCCTTATCATACACATCACTGTTATTTCCATTTGGCTCTTTTTCCATTAGACTAAAAGTTCCATGAGAGCAGATGGCTCATTGTATCCCCATGTCTTCTAGTATGTCAAGCACATAGTAAACGTTCAATAAATACTTATTAGCTTAATAAAATAAATAGGTGGATGTACTCCTTCTACCATAGGAGCAGAAGCAACTGTACATCTGCATAAACAAACAGCTTTGTCTATGAACACAGGGCCACTCAGGAAACCATTTGTTGCCCTGGTGATTTGTTTCATTTTTCTCTACATGAAGCTGTGGCGGAAAATAAAAATTATTTTAGCTTCCCAGAAAACTGTAGTTGAAAATATTTCTAGTATAAGTCCATTCCAAAAGGACAACATGCCCCTTTTTTTCTATTAAGGTTATAATAAATAATATGATATTAACTTGATTGGTAAAAATATCTTTTAGATGTCCAACAACTTTTATTTCCTTTTAGAAACTCTAAGTGACTAATTTTTGTAGAAGACTGTAGGTCGGTGAAGGCAAAAAGAGAAATCATATTTACAGAACAGATATAGTATTAACAATATTAATAAAAGCTTCTCTTATGCTGACTGATCTGTTCATTCTGCTATTTGAATTTTATTATGCACATTAACCTGTTAAGCATATTAAATTTAATAGTGCCATCATGCCCTTATTAATAAATTACAGCAGTCATTTAACATAACATTGCAATTTTATTTGTAGATTATTTTTTAAAACTTTAAAAAATGTCTGTAAGTGTGGTTAATGGACATCTGGAATGATAGTACCTAATACTGCTTTTTAAGATATTTAGTGAACCCGAATAATTTTATTTGCAGGGATAATATACTTTAGAATAATATTAGACTAGAGAGAGAAAATGAAGTACCACAGAGATACAATAAAATACACTCATTTTATGGAGACAGTGATGCACAGATGTCTCAGAGTGCCCAAAGTCATAAAGTACAAATTTACTTGGTTCACAATTTCACATTTTTCTGTTCTTATTTCAAACTCTATATGTTATTATACATGATGCTTGAGATTTCCTTTATAGTAAAAGAAAAAGTCTATTTTTTTTTTAATCACTAAATCTAGTCCAGAATACTCTGCCTATTATCTAAAACTACTGGTCTTTTGGCCAATCCTCTAACAGTATGTCTCTGTCTTAATTTAGTCTAACACTATTTTCTTTATATTTTGTTGTCAAGAATATTGGATTACTTTAAATTATTCAAAACATATTTGGGAGATTGCACTACATTAGTGCATTAGTTACAAATTGTGTTTAATCTGTGTTACTGAGGTGACTTCATTTCCCTCTGATCATGCCTGAACAGAAGGATTCATTAAAGATATTGTGAGTTGCTCAATAAATTATCCTACACTGAAATCTAACCATGGGCTAGTAATTGCACTAGGTACTCTACATACTTTACCTCAACATCACTTAACATCTTTCTCACAGATGTAGAAATAAGCCTTAGGGAGGTTAAACAACATAACCAATGTTCTAAAGCTAATAAGCATCAGAATAACCATTTACATTGAATTCTTTCTCTAGAGTTCTGCTCTTCATACTGTGATGTTATTTCTCTTTTTCAGTAGTGATATCTGTGACAAAAGAGTTGAAATTGAAACTGGACAGAACCATTCAAAGAAAAGAGATGACTCAATCTTCTGATTAAAGTGAGCTATCTGGACATCTGGAAAGACCTTGGGATCTATGTGACAGAAACTGTTTTGAGCTGTAATGATGATTTCTTGGCCCGAAGGACCTTACTCCAAATATGAGGGGTTCTGCAAACCAGTCTAATCAGACTGGAACCTTTAAAACTTTAAGCAATTGGAGCTATGGGGTAAGATCTAGGAGGGGGTTATTTTATCAGAGAATTTAGATTATCAGGGAATATGCCAGTCATTTCTTTTATATGCAGAAAAAAATAAAAATGCTTCTCCAATATGTCTAATAAATCCTTTAATATTGCCATTATGCAGTAATATTTCTCAATTTGTCATAATCTCTCCTCTCATTAATCTAACATTCTTGAAAATGTGAAGCAAAGTCATATAATGAATTTATACCTACAGTGTATATAATAAAGGGGAATGTGAGAAGTCAGAGGGCAGAGAAGCCTGGAGGATCCAAGAGGGCTGTTGGTGCCTCTCATGACAAGGCAGGAGGTGAAAGTATTTATGTTTACTTCCACTGGAAACTTCTATAGCAGTGGTGGTCTGCTGTAATATTGAGATATGCTACACATGAAGAGAAGTCAGGACAGATTGGAATAATTGATAGTCTCAATATCACATAAAACGTCCATTAGAAGTAAGTAACTGAGCCAGAGATGCTAGGAGATGGACTTACTGATGAAGGAAAAAGAGATGAGGTTGAACTAAGACTGAATTAAAATTTCCAAATTGTTGGCAAGTTTCTTGTCAAAGAATTTCAGGAAAGTGTACAAAGGTCATCTCTGGTGCACCGACACTTGGGAAGAAAAGTAAGATACCAGCACTGGGTTGTAAAAGGATCAGAATTGCAGTCTGAAGTGTTCCAGGAAGTCTTACTTAGGAATCTGCCATACTTCTTTAACATTTAAGCACTGTAATGCAATTTCATTGTAAATATGTTTGTCTTTTAAAGATGACATAAATTATACAATAGAAACATTCACGAATATAATGAATTTAAAAAGTTTGTGAAATTTCTCATGTTTGTCCTATTGAATAATATATTTTATATAATAAATCAAAGTATGAGAATAATGACAATTGTGTCTTTTACAGCATTTAAAGCAAAGTAATACTTTCCCATTGTACCTATAACTTTAGTCAATAATATCTTGGTAAGTACATATAAAATACACATCATAGTTTTGTTTAGATTATATTATCCAAGTTGAAGGAACTTGAATCTCACTGTTGACTAAGCTTCTTCATTGTAATGAACTTCTAGTTTTGAGTTCTAATTAATAACTTTCTGTAACTTTTTTTTCAGGACTGGGGATTGAACCTATGGGTGCTATACTACTGAGCTCACATCCCCAGTTTATTTTTTATTTTGTGAGAGAGTCTGGTTAAGTTACTATGACGGGCCTCAAACTTGCTATCCTCAACCTCCATCTCCTGAGTCGCTGGGATTACAGGTGTGCACACTAAACCCAGCTTGTAACTTATTTGAAAGTACTATTAATGTTTCAAAACACTGTAAATTATTATGATTGAAGGAAAAATAATTAGATCGAATTTGACAGTAATCTATCAAATAGGTAACATTGAGTATAATGCGTTAAGAAAGATAGAATATACTTAGGATATTTTCTTTCCTAGATTATATAGACATGCATTTTCCCATGTAGTTTTTTTTAAAAATTTGTTAGTTTATTTATTTTTACTGACATTACTGGGAAAAGTAAATGAGATGCTTAGCAATAAAGTAAAATAAAGTATCATGTAATTTTGAAGGTTGTCAGCTAGTCCAAAAGAAGTTTCTAGGTTTAAATCTACTAACATCAAATGAACCTGCTATGTTATACTAGGCCCTTTGTGAAAATATTCATTAAAATATTCTGGAATTTAATTTATAAAACTAAGCTACTTAATGTCAAATGAAGGGGAACTTGGTTTGTGTCTTCAAAATCAAATAACCTATAGTGGTAAAAGGAGATCATAGTGGGAAATCTACATTTACTAAGCCTCATACCCTAAGCTATTTATTTTGTCATGTTTAATGGGTATTCAATAAATGTAAAACATTAAAAGATATGGCTCAAATTAACTCATGGTATGCTTTCATGAAAAATGAAAAGGAAGCTAATGAATAAGCGTCTTTTAATTAGTTTTTCCTAAAATAATAGTAATTCTATTCAAATTACTAGTGTCAATGAAATTTAAATACACTAGAACTGATTACAGAGTAAAATAAAATGTATTTGAAATTTTTAGCTATCATTTGTAAAATAAACCCCACCAAAGGATGGCTTATTGATTTTATTTCATTCTCACCTTTATTTCTATTTCTGATAATGCAAATATTTCATTTGCTTCTAATCAAAACAATCATTTAAACATTAAATATTATGTTTGTTTATTTACTTTAAATCAGGGCCTAAATATTTTTTTTTCCATTTTAAAAAAAATCACTAAAATGCAGAACATCAGAATTCTCCAATCAGAAACAATATGTCAAGCCACAGTAAAGCTGATTGGCTTCTTCAAACATAGAAGACATGGTTTTTAAATGAAAAGCTAATTACCACACTCAGAAAGCCTACCCTGATATGCTATGTTAAAATGATGTGTGAACTACACTACCACTATAGATATTTCAATTATGTGCTATAAATAGAGGCAAAAGCAAATACTGCCACGAAAAACACACAGGCAAATTCTCCTTTCTTCTGCACCAACACAATACCACTTTAAGAAGTTGAAATCACAGAAAGACAGGACCTTCAAACCCTCTTAGGAAACAAAATGCCCAGCAAAGTAAATTATACTCATCATTTTATCTCATGAACTGGCAGCACCTACCAGAGCTGTTTAATTACAGGACCAGAATAAGAAGAGAAAAAATGCTGCACACAACAGCTCTGCTTCCTATCCTACCTTTGTGGTGACAATGCACAGGCAATCCATCCTGGATCCCTACACAGGACTCAGTACATGGAAATCACACCAGCAAATCAGCAAAGGTGAGAAAAGCCTTTTGGTAAATAGCACACTGAAAGAAGCAGAGCGTGGATTCTGCACAGACGGCTTTTCCAAGGGGGCCCCTCATGGGAAACTCGAGCCCTTCTCCATACAGCTCAAGGCAGGCAGGATTCTCCTAGGCACCAGAAAATCCCCTAGAAATCAGCTCCGGCAAAACTTCCCGGTGGCTTGCAGGGCTCCGCGGCTGCATGGTCTTTCAGCGGATTCCGTGATGGGAGCCAGGCTTCTGCGAGTGCCCCGTACAGTTCTATCGTGGAGATGAGTGCTACACCGAGCACCAGAGAATCACATTTCAGCTCTCGCTCGTTTCTGAATTCTGATCTGCTGCTTCAGTATACTCATAAGATTTCCTTTGCCAAAGTCCCCCCTTTGCTGCCTTCGTCTTTCCTACTAACAACTCTGAGTAAGCACAACGCAAAAAAAACTAGCCGGCCCATCTATCAACGGACTGTCGTTCCGCGGCCCGAACAGCGGCTTTTGGTAATAAAAAGCTATTTATTATAAGCATGATTCCCGGGAGCCTAAATGACTGGAAAGATATGAGTGAAAAGCTAAGGTGCATGCGGTGCTGCATACATCACATCTGAACTCACTTGCAATTTCAAGGGCAGCTTCTTACAAATGACTAACAGCTGGATAAGGAAAATCTGGCCAGGGACATAAAGAAACTGCGGATTTGGACGCTTAACTTAGAAAATGTTAATTTTTTTTCCTTTTATTCACATAGCTATTCTGAGATCTATGACTTAACACAAATACACAAACAACTTGAATATTTCAACAAATACATGTATTATAAAATTGGAATAGGGAAGGTTTCATGGTGTTTACAAAAGTTCCACGTACTGAGGCAAAAAGGAGTTCTTTCCCAAACTTTTCCCTCTTCGCTGGCTGTTCTGCAGGCACTTATTACGTGGGCAGAGCTTTGTGTTCCCTTCTGCAGCATTTTACCAGCCAAATGATTAACCCTCCCCCTCCCTCAAATCCCTCTCTTCCAGTGAAGCTGCTACATAGACTGCCTTTGAGGTACTTGACAAGCATCACTCTAGATAATAATATATTTGTTTTTGTTTTTGTTTTTCTCATAGCCTTAGATACATAAGGCAGACAGGCTGAAACAGACCTAAAGACAGGAGCTCAGAGAGGAGGGAGAGGGGAGGGGGAGAGAGAGGGAGGGATTTCCGCACTGATTAACCAACAAGAAGGGAAAATCAAGGCCTCCTTTTCACGAGAAAAAACTACAGGGTCATCTAGACTAATGACAATATCAAGAAGAAATGTCTAGGGATCCATACCTTTCAATCACCCCTTCAAGATACTGGCAGGGCCCTTTCCCTCTCCACTTCCTACCACCATCCTCTTTTATAAACCAAAAGTTTACTTTCTCTAATAAACAATTTGTTAAAAAATGGGTAGTCTCATAAGGCTCTTCTTTTTACCTTTCATGAATTATTCAGGTTCAAACCTCAATAACCTCCTGATTGCTAAATAGAAGAATGTCTCAGAAACTGACATGTCATTATTTTACCAAAATGAAAGCACTGTTTCTAAAGATTTTTTTTAAGTTCATAGCAAATCAGATATGTGTTCAGAAAAAAGGGGAGCGTCTAAAGTTCAGTTTTGCCTAAAATCTTTGAAAGTAATTAAAATACTTCTAGTTAGAAAACAATTTCCTCTGAACTGGTAACCCACAGATATTATAAACTTCGGATAATTTTCGAGTTAAATAATAAAAAAATAAATTCACAGGGTTGCCAATTAAACTAGGTAACTCTATTACGGTTCAAAATAAGAAAAGGTTAAAGAAACATCACTTTATGAATTCACCTCCTCATTTGTTACCTCATTACCATATTTGATTCACGTCAATATTTTCTAAGCTTACCTTAGACTATATAAACCATCATGTCCTTGAGCATTCCCGGGTACTAGAGTACTTCCTGACTGACACAACCAAAGCGTCTAACAGGTACATAATTCTGATTGCCATATTCATGTTCAAAATAATTAGGTGTCATGCTTCTATACCTCTTTAAAGTTGACAAAGCACTTGTGACATTCTCACAAGCTTAGGATGTTCAAATGATTTTCTAAGAACCTAGTAACTCTTAGTGCCAACATTAAAGACCATTGTCTCTTAATTGCAAGTCCAAGGCTTTCTTAGTTATGATCAGAATAGAAACAGAGGTTAGAGACAGAAAGGAAGTAAATTGAACAATGTAGTAAAATGAATATTCTTACAAGCTATGCTTGTAAGAAAGGTACCTTTGTAATTGCATTCCATCTTCCTGGAGAGTAGAAAGCTAAGACCAAGGGAAACTTATAAAAGGGGGTTGTCTGACCCTGGATGATCACAGATTAAAGCACTTGGTAAACTGGCCTATAGAAACAAAAGTCAACTATTCTAACATAGTTCTGGCATTCCATAAGCACTCCTCAAATCACCTGACTGCCTCATGTTTGTTGAGGGAGGGCTCACTTTATGATTTTTTTGATTAATATCTGTGTCATCTGTAAACTAAGCTCCTAAAAGGTAGTTTTGATTTGGCCTTCCAATTGCCTAGTCTAGTATCTCATTCATGTAACAAATATACTTTCAAGTCTACTTATGCATAGACAAAACTGTCAGTAAAAGAACAAAATCTCTCTACAAGCAAATCAAAAATTATAGTTACCATATAGCACATGGAGTGTTTTAGAATAATAGAGGTTTTAAACCCAGAATGGAGTAGTTAGGGAGACTTTCTAGAGAACAGCCGAGGGCTGAATTGAAAAGCACCCAGAGGAGCTAGCTAGAAGTTGGGAAGAAAAAAATAATTCCATATACTCTATTATATTTGAAAAAGAAATGAATCAATAATCTCTTACACCTTTATCCAATCCAATGGGATTCCATTAAATAAAAATAGAGTAGGCACTTCACATACTGAACATTCAATTTCTGCTTAGGAAAAAAAAGAGCATTGTTCACATAATATTACATGAGTATGACTTTATTGCATGTGTGCATATGCTATGAATGTCCTATACTCATCAGTTTTGTATTCGCCACCAGCAATTAATTGGATAGTGTATGTTTGGATGTAAGTAAAAACTCAACATTTTAAAGCACAGTCCCACTAAGGGTAAAGCTTTCCACTTTGTATATACCTTACACTCCATCAATATTCCATAGATATAAAGATGATAGAAAATAAGCCCACTCCTTTGCCTTGAGAGAAACATTACTTCATTTTTTAAAATTAACAAGGCATCAGCTAGACACATTTGTTGTTGTTGTTGTTTTTACAGACATAGAGTTCAATTGAGTTTGTGATTTCACAAGGAGAGTTTGGCAAGAAATAAAACCACAGTCTGCAAACTACTCTACTTGATAGTCCTTCAGGTTAATGATATCATGCCAGGAATATATTGATTCTTAAAATCTACAGTTGAAAATTTGATACCAGAAAATCACTATAATTAATTATTTCCCCTAAGGCTGTATCTTAATCATTCAAATGCATTACTTTTATTTTGTTTGTTTTCTTTTTATTTTTTGTTTCTTTAAGATATACATGACAGTAGAGTGTATTTTGACATATTATACATACATGGAGTATAACTTATTCTAATTAGGATCCCATTCTTGTGGTTGTACATGATATGGAGTTTCATTGGTGGTGTATTCATATATAAACAAAGAGTAAAGTTATATCTGATTCATTCTACTATCTTATTCCCTTTCTCCATCTCCCTTCCCTTCATTCCCCTTTGTCTAATCCAATGAACTTCTATTCTTCCCTCCCCACCCCTTGCTGTGTGTTAGTATCCACATATCAGAGAGAAAATTCTGTCTTTGGATTTTGGGGACTAACTTATTTCACTTAGCCTGATAGTCTCCTGTTCCATTTACTGGCAAAAGTTATAAAGTCATTCTTTTTTATGACTGAGAAATATTTCATTGTGCATATATAAAACATTTTCTTTATCCATTCATCTGTTGAAGGGCACCTAGGTTGGATCCATAGCTTAGTTATTGGGAGTTGAGCTTCTATAAACATTAATGTGGCTGTGTCACTGTAGTATGCTGATTTTAAGTCCTTGGGTATATACTAAAGAATGGGATAACTGGGTCATATGGGGGTTCCATTCCAAGTTTTCTGAGGAATCTTCACACTGCTTTCCAGAGTGGTTGCACCAATTCGCAGTCTCACCAGCAATGTATGAGTGTACCTTTTTCCCCATATCCCTGTCAACATTTATTGTTGCTTGTATTCTTAATAATTGCCATTCTGACCAGAGTGAGATGAAAACTCAGTGTAGTTTTGATTTGCATTTCTCTAATTGCTAGAGATGTTGAATATTATTTCATATATTTGTTGACCATTCATATTTCTTCTGTGAAGTGCCTGTTCAGTTCTCTCACCCATTTATTGATTGAGTTATTTGTAATTTTGTTAGATTTTTCGAGTTCTTTATATATCCTGGAGATTACCGCTCTATCTGAAGTGCAGGGGGCAAAGATTTTCTTCCATTCTGTAGGCTCTTTTCTTCATGCTCTTGATTGTTTCCTTTGCTGTGAAGAAGCTTTTTAGTTTGATACTATCCCATTTACTCTGTTTTCCACAAGAAAAAAAAATATCTAGAGTAAAATATATCCAATGTATAGTGTCCTAAAATCCAAGCGCCTTGACAGATTTAACATATATCTCTGGCACCTAGCATAGTATCTGGCACTTAAGAGGTATAAAATAAATATTTGTGGAAAGAAAGAATGATCACAGTTCTGTTATGTTATTTACTCTTTCTTGATAGGAGGTTATATAAAAACCTAATTACATCTATGATATGCATCCCTCATCCATATTAGAATCACACATACACACACACACAGTAATCAAAACAGACACTTATTCAGATATATTTATGCATCTATATATGTATTTAAGGCAGAAATAGATTGGCATATGTAGCTGAAGGTATTTTCAAATAAAAATATTTTCCTCAGCAGATCCAGTTTGATTCAAGAAGGCATGGTTGGAACACTTATCTATAATAAAGGGAGGTTTCCAGCTGAACTATTACAACAGATGAAACAGGTGTTTGCCACTGTAATAGAATAATGGTAGTAAATACAAGCATTTTTATTAATAATTACAGTAAATTATCAAGCAGGTATTATCTGAAGTTCTGTGCCAGATACTTTGTAAATATAATCTCTGATAGTCATAACACCCTTCAGGAAGGAATTATAATCCCCATATTGTGAATGCAGAAAATGAAGCTCTCTGAGGATATATGACTTGTCCTGCGTGACTCCAACCCAGAGTATAAAATCAATATTCTTTCCACCTCATCACGTTTCAAATCCAGAGACCGTTTCTGCCTCCCTGGGTACAACCTGGAAGTGTAGCACAGACAGATCCAAAGGCCTTCTGGAACCAAAGGTAACCTAGACTCTGTGCAGACCAGTGACAAAAAAATCTGTGATCCACCTATCAACATGGTACATCTCTGGACTCCTACGCGTAGGTCTTTTGTAGCTTATAAGGATCTCAGGAGCAACTTCAGAAGGAATGGGCTCTGCATTAGGATGATTAGCTCCAAGGGAAATAACAAGAAATCCACCCACCTGGACTACCATCCCTGTCTGTCTGTTCCCCATATACCCAGGACAGCAGGCACATGAATGACATCTGCAAAGCTTGTTAGCTTAGTAAAATAAATAGACTGCAGGCAGGTCATGGCAAAATGCCTGCCCTCATTTCCAAACTCTCCAGAGGCAAGCAGGAAATTAGGATCAACTGGAAAAGGACTGACTTTCCCAGAGAGTTTTAATGATGAAAAAGAATATCAGGATAATATTGGATCATGCAATTAATTCGTAAAAAAAGCAAAAGTCTACAAATTCTGTGCAACATAAAAGTCCATATTTGTAAAAGAAATAAATAAGCAAAATAAGCAAAATTTTAAGTGAATCATCAATTACTACAGAAATCAAGAAATTTTCACTTTGAACCTATTTTTTTACCATCTTTTATTTGCATAGAAATGAATTTCATGTCAATTTTGCTTATATATGTTAGTCGATACATATTTAATCAATAACCATATAACTCGTCCAGTTATTATTACCATCAAAATCTAAGCTTTTTGAAAGTTAGAGAATTATAAGTGATAAACCATACATATACATAATAAGATTTTCAATACAAATTATATTTCCTTTAAATATCACAAGTTTATGCAAACTTTAGTGAACATGAATTTCCTTCTTATGAACTCCATTTTCCCTATTACACAATGCTGTGAGTTGAATAGATTCCAAAACTTAAAATACTTATGTGCAAGCCACAAATCTAAAATGTTTTATGGTCTGAAAAACAGTTTTGCTTTCAAGTTAATATAAATAACCTCAGCAGCATTGCTAAATACCCTTCCCCTACCCCAAACATGCCAGCCTATTATCTGCTCCTCAAATATAATATTTCATTCTAATTATTCCCAGGCATTGAATTTATTGTTCCTTCTGCCAGCAACTCATTTTCCCTAGATCCTCACAGAAGAGCTCTTTCTTCAAATCATTCAGTTTGTACTTAGATGTTACCACCCCAGTAAAACCATCTCATACTGACCCCTGTAATTAGCTTAGTTTACCTTCCATCATTCTCCATTACATGATTCTGGTTTACTTCTTTCATAGCAATGACCACAATTTGAAATCATCTTCTTTATTCTTCACTTACTATTTACCCTATCTGAAGATTATGTGTGAGAATGGGGACTCAATCTGTTTTGTTCATGGCTGTATCACCAGTGTTTAAAACAACAGATTCTAAATTGATATTTTTTGAATTAAAGAATTAAAAAATGCATTGCAGGGAAACACCCCCCTACACACATTTTTTAAAGCAAGAGCAGAATATAAAATGTGCAACATGAAATGTGCAATCCATGGTTTTTAATATTGCTTGGTTCCAAAAATGGGTTTATATTAATAATAGTATTTAAAACACATAAAACAAGTAGTAGTTTTCAGATTCAACATTAACTTCTTTTAGTTTTTTTAAATAAAATTTGTCATGTATAATAAGGTATACACAAGAAGCTATGGGATACATATAATAATTCTTTAAAAATGCTATAATGAAATAAATGACCATCATTATTTTGGGGGTTGTGCAAGATAAACCATCTACTCATTAAGTATGAAACCTACATAAAATACAATTTTATTACCTATAACCATCATGTTATAAATTAGATCTCTCAACTTGTTCATTCTATATATCTACTACTTTGTATTTTCTGAGCTATACCTTCCCCATTCTCTCACTACTCACGGGTAACCACTGTTTCTTTATCTAGCTCAGTATATTTGAATTTTTTACATTAAATTCTACATATAAGTAAGATCATGCAATATATTTCTTTCTGTGGCTGGGTTATTTCACTTAGCATAGTGTTCCTCAGAGTCATCTATGTTGTGACAAATGGTAAGATCTCTTTCTTCTTTAAGGCTGAATAATATGCCACTGTATATATGTACTATCCTGATTTTTTGGTTTTTTTTGGTTTCTTTATTCATTCATGGGTTGATGGGCACTTATTTCGTTTCCATATCTTGGCTGTGGTGAATAATGCTACAGTGACCACAGGGGCATAGATGTCTTTACGAGGGGTGATTTTATTTCTTTTGGGGTGTACTTCTAAAAGGAGGACTGCTAGGTCATAAAGTAATTTTATTATTAATTTCTTTTGAAACTCCACAGAGTCTTCTATAATTATCATATCAATGTACATTCCCACCAACAGTATACAAAAGTTCCCTTTTCTCTATACTCACATCAACATTTGTTATCTGTTGACATTTTGGTAATAGCTATTCTAACTATCCTAAAAGGTATGAGTCAATAACATATTAATTTTTATTTCCATTTCACTAATTATTAATGATGTTGAGTACCTTTTCATATACCTGTTGTCCAGTTTTGTGTCTTCTTTGGAGAAATGTCTATTCAGGTCTTTTGCCCACTTTCTAATTGGGTTCTCTTCCCATAATTGAATTGCATGGGTTCTTTAAAAACTTTGGAATATTAACCACTTATCAGATACATGGTCTGTAAATAAGCATTAACCCTTTGTTAATCAGGTTGTGTTTAGAAACTGTTATGATACATAATAAAATTAATTATTTAAAACAAATAATTTAAATATAATCAGTGAAAAAACTGAGATATATTGATATTTGAATTGAATAGTTTAAAATTACTTTATGAATGTGTCAGATTTGGTAACACACAAACCTGTTACCGATTACCAATTTCAGGTAATGCTAGTACAGACAGTCCAGTCATTGATTTTTTTTTTTATTGTAAACAAATGGGATACATGTTGTTTGTCTGTTTGTACATGGGTTAAAAGCATACCATTTGTATAATCATAAATTTACATATGGTAATGTTGTTTGATTCATTCTATTATTTTTTCCCTTCCCCCCCACCCCTCCCACCCTTCTTTTCCCTCTAAACAGTCCTTTCTTCCTCCATTCTTGCCCCCCTCCCTAACCCTAACCCTAACCCTAACCCTAACACTAACTCCTCCCACCCTCTCCCTTATGTGTCATCATCCACTTATCAGCGAGATCATTTGTCCTTTAGTTTTTTGAGATTGGCTTATCTCACTTAGCATGATGGTCTCCAATTTCATCCATTTGCCTGCAAATGCCATAATTTTATCGTTCTTTATGGCTGAGTAATATTCCATTGTGTATATATACCACAGTTTCTTTATCCACTCATCAATTGAAGGACATCTAGGTTGGTTCCACAATCTGGCTATAGTGAATTGAGCCGCTATGAACATTGATGTGGCTGTACTCTGTAGTATGCTGATTTTAAGTCCTTTGGGTATAGACCAAGGAGTGGGATAGCTGGGTCAAATGGTGGTTCCATTCCAAGTTTTCTAAGGAATCTCCACACTGCTTTCCAGAGTGGCTGCACTAATTTGCAGCCCCACCAGCAATGTATGAGTGTACCTTTCTCCCCACATCCTCGCCAACACCTGTTGCTTGTATTTTTGATAATCGCCATTCTAATTGGGGTGAGATGGTATCTGAGGGTGGTTTTGATTTGCATTTCTCTTATTACTAGAGATGTTGAACATTTTTTCATATATCTGTTGATTGCTTGTACATCTTCTTCTGTGAAGTGTCTATTCATTTCCTTAGCCCATTTGTCTATTGGATTATTTGTATTCTTGGTGTAGAGTTTTTTGAGTTCTTTATAGATTCTGGAGATCAGTGCTCTATCTGAAGTATGATTGGCAAAGATATTCTCCCACTCTGTAGGCTCTCTCTTCACATTGCTGATAGTTTCCTTTGCTCAGAGAAAGCTTTTTAGTTTGAATCTATCCCAGTTATTGATTCTTGCTTTTATTTCTTGTGCTATGGGAGTCCTGTTGAGGAAGTCTGGTCCTAGCCCGACATGTTGAAGATCTGGACCTACTTTTTCTTCTATAATCTGCAGAGTCTCTGGTCTGATTCCAAGGTCCTTAATCCATTTTGAGTTGAGTTTTGTGCAGGGTGAGAGATATGGGTTTAGTTTCATTCTGTTGCATATGGATTTCCAATTCTCCCAGCACCATTTGTTGAAGAGGCTATCTTTTCTCCATTGCATATTTTTGGCACCTTTGTCTAGTATTAGAAAGTTGTATTTATTTGGGTTTGTGTCCATGTCCTCTATTCTGTACCATTGATCTACCTGTCTATTTTGGTACCAATACCATGCCGTCTTTGTTACTATTGCTTTGTAATAAAGTTGAAGTTCGGGTATTGCGATACCCCCTGCTTCATTTTTCCTGCGAAGGATTGCTTTAGCTATTCTGGGTTTCTTATTCTTCCAGATGAATTTCATGATTGCTTGTTCTATTTCTGTAAGGTACATCATTGGGATTTTAATTGGAATTGCATTGAATCTGTATAGCACTTTTGGTAGTATGGCCATTTTGACAATATTAATTCTGCCTATCCAACAACATGGGAGATCTTTCCATCTTCTAAGGTTTTCTTTAATTTCTTTCTTTAGTGTTCTGTAGTTCTCATTGTAGAGGTCTTTCACCTCTTTTGTGAGATTGATTCCCAAGTATTTTATTTTTTTCGATGCTATGGTGAATGGGGTAGTTTTCATAATTTCTCTTTCTGAGGATTCATCACTTTTGTATAAAAATGCATTGGATTTAATAGACAGAAACTTGACCCTAAGGTACTACAAGATACTCAAAGATAAAGCATGATATCTTTAATAAACTGGATATGAGGAATTATGACAGTTTGTTTTAAATTAGTAAACCAAATTAGTCAGAGCTAACTACAGTTGTCCATCCAAAATAAAAGGTTATTCCTTTATTAATTCCAGAAAGATAGACATTTGCCACTATATTATCACTTACATTGAGAAATATAGAATATATCCAGGGCTAATATAGGTTTCATATCATGGGTCTAATAAAAAGAATAATATTCAAACTTGCCCAGATGGAATGAGTAACCTTGCATGGTACTAAGTATTCTACACTAGAGGTTTTCCAGTGGATGAAAGATTCCCTTGTAGCAGAGTGGTAGTAGAGGAAAATCAAAATTAAGGGGTAATTGCTCTATATTACAATTAAAATTACTTTAATTCTCTTACTGTATGTTATTTTCATATTTGGTGCTCCAGGAAGATTAACTCAGAATCATTTTATTATTAGTAGTAGTAGTAATAGTAGTAGAAACAAAATATTAAATTTGTAATCTCAACTGTTTTTAATTCAGTATCATTTTATGTTTTTGCACTGGTGTACAACAGAGCTCTAAAGTTTTTCATCATTACTGAAACTCAGGCTGGGGTTGTAGCTCAGTGGTAGAGTACTTGTCTAACATGTGCAAAGCCCTGGGTTCAATCTCCATGTGGCAAAAACAAAACAAAATAAAACTGAAACTCCATACCCACTAACACTGATTCTTCTCCCCTACTTCCTCAGCTTTAGGCAAGCCTATTTCTAATTTCTAAAAGTTTGACTACTTTAGGTACTTGATATGTGTGGAATCATACAATATTTGTCTTTTTTGTGACCGGTGTATTTTGCTTTGCATAACATTCTCAAGATTCACATATTGTAACACATGGTAAGATTTCCTTCTGTATAAGGTTACATAATATTCCACTGTGTGTATATATATATATATATATTTAAATTTTTTTAACATAAATATTTTTTAATTTTATATTTTATTTTTTAATTTTATTTATCCATTCATTTGTAGATGAACATTTGAGTTGCTTCCACCTCTTGGCCACTGTATTTAATGTTGCAGTGAACAGGGGTGTGCAAATATCTTTTCAAATTCCGCTTGGAATTCTTTTGGCTATATGCCTGGAAGTAGGATTTCTGGATCATATGGTAATTCTATTTTTTTTATTTTTTAGTTTTTAAGGAACCTATATGCTGTTTTTCATAATGATTGCACTGTTTTATATTCTTACCAACAATGTACAAGGATTTCATTGTCTCCACATCTTTACTAATATTTGTTTTGATAATGGTCATCCCAAAAGGTCTCAGATATCACTGTTGTTTTAATTGGCATTTCTGTTATCATTACTAGTGTTGTGCATCTTTTCATGAGAATAAGTTTTATATAGTTCTGTCTTTTCATTTCTGCCTTTGTTGCCTATGCTTTTAAGTATCACATCTAAGAACTCATTGCCAAAGCCAAAATCCTGAAATTTTCCCCTGTTTTCTTCTGGGAGTTTTATAATTTTAGGTTTTAATTATGTCTTTAATCAGTTTTGAATTAATTTTCATATATAGTGTAAACTAAGGGTCCAACTACATTCTTCTGAATATCCAGTGGATATCCAATTTTCTCATCACTGTTTGTTGAATACTCTCTTTTTCATTGTATAGTATTGACACCTTGCTTTCATTTGACCTTTTTTCTGAGTTCTCTACTCTGTTGTATTGGTCCATACACATGTCCATATATCTGTCTTTATGCCAGCACCATACCATGTGGATTACGATTACTTTTTGGTATGTTTTTAAATCAGGAGGTATGAGGCCTCCAACTTTGTTTTTCTTTTTCAAGATTTATTTGGCTATTTAGTGTTTTAGAACCATCACTTTCAAAATAGGGGTAATAAATAGCATCTAATGTATGCATATAAATGCTCTCATTCCCTAAAGCAGGCACACATAAAAACCTTTACCATGACTGAATGGCATTAAGAAAAGGAATTTTCCTTCCAAATGTAGGAAAGCACAATAAATAGAAAAATAGAGCTGAGTTTTAAAAAATTATAATTAATCAGAAGATATAGCTATTTTATAGAGTGTAAACACACATTATAGCCTGAAAATAATTGAGGTTAATGTTGGAATTATCTAAAAATAAATATTTTCTATACCTCTCAAAGTGATATAAATACATTATAATTTTAAAGGACCCACAATTTATCTAATCAAAACCTTTCACTTTGATTAGGAAACTGAGATACAGAAAGGCCGAATAATTTACTCAAGAACACCCAGACAGTAAGTGTACAAAAATAATAACCCAATTTTTGAGCCTCCAATTATCACTTTCTTTTACACCATGAATTCTTCTCAATCTTATATGCTTCCTACAGTTAAGTTTCCCTCCACCTGGTTTTACCTCTATGTTCTTGTTAAGATATCAAACTTTCTGCCCCATTCATTGTATTATTTGCACTGTATCCTATTAGTTCTTCATCAACCAGTTCTACTTCACAAAATTGACTAGAATATGTTTTCTCCTGAAGGAATTAGAATTAATTGTCCAACAGGTAAAACATTAAGTAAAACAAAATACTTTTGAAGAGGCATTTAGTGGTCGTCATGTTTCCAAAATTATACAATATCCTGAGCTTTTAACTGACAGTCCTTTACATCTGACTATTTTGTTTGATACTTATTACACTACTGAAAGACAGGCACAATAGGAATTATCTCCTTTTACAGATAAAGATAGACATCGTTTAATCTGCTTGCGGTGACATGAATAATTAGGGGTAGAGCCAAGATACAAACTGCAGTCTGAGTCTTTGGAACTTTTGCTCTTTGCATTTTGTCACACTGTCCTTTTGTTATATCGCACTTAGTTCTCAACCAGTATATTCATCAACCAGTATATTCCCTCAACCTATTTCCTTTTAGTTGTTCCCATGTTACCTCAAATTTAAGATGTCATATTTAAATTCACCCTATTTATCCATCAGTCAACTTTCCTCCCTAATGTTCTTATACCACACAAGCCTTTGTCTACTTAATTGTCAAGGTCTTGTTCATTCTTTCAGATTCCTTTCTTTCCTTTTGAGCTGTTAAGAAATCCTTGTTTATCAATAGAACTCTGGAACATCAAATCTGTAACTTCTGTCTTTTGCAAAGTAAGTTTATTTAAACACCATATCATATCCCTAAAATATTCCTAGTTATTTAAAATTGCTCAAAGGACATAATAGAAATGAAATGAAGGAACCACACTAAATATTTCTTCACCAATAAAATTAAGAAGAAACATTTTACAGTTTCTTCTCAATGATATGTTTATTTTTATTTTTCAAATTTTAATAAAAATATCACCTCCTCTAGAAGATGTGAAACTTGCAATTCATTTCAATAGAATAATAAATATACTATTTGCCAGGCACTATTAAACATGTCCATATTCATTTATTAAAATCTCATAACGCTCATATAAGATAAACTGAAGCTTTTAGAATTTAAGCTTTCCTATGATGAAAACACAAGTTTCTCTAATATATGCACCAACATTTATTTAATTAAACTGTGGACAAAGTTGGCACATTTGTATTCCACTTAGGCCTAATGATTTCATCTTCAGGAAGCAAAACTACAAATATCCTTGTGGACAGCCAGGAAGTCCAAAAATTTGTTTTCTAAGGATGCATGAGTCCAACACAGACATCCACACTCACTCTCCCGTTTTGGAGAAAAGAGTGTTATTGCCAAGTTAGATGACTGCCTTTCCTGGAAGGAAAAGCATTTAGCCTTTTGTAAGTACCTCAAATAGTATAAATAACACCTTTTATGTTAAACAAAAACATTTTGCACCAGAGGAGAAATGGAGTAGTTTACAGAATGCCTGTTATCACCATCAACTTAAGACTACACACCAAAACACAGATCCCACATCAAAATGTACAACTACTCAAAATGAGAAACATTCAGTGTCAGCTTATTAGCAGGGGAACCCAATATGCTGACCAGGCCAAGGTTAGAAATTAGGTTACACATTTTCTTTTATTTTAACACTACTACAAACTTTACACAATAGAGTACAAGACATATTTTCCCCATTAAATATAGAAACAAAGAAAATACTGGAACACTTACACTTGACTTTCCAACAGTTTCATTCTCAAAACACTGATTTTCTTTATTTTTCTCAATACATGAAGCATTTTCCTTTGGTCCACTCCAACCTGTAAGCTAAAAAAAAAAAAAAAAAAAAAAAAAAAAAAGTTTAAGAATCAATACTTACTTTCCAAATTGTAAGTTAAATATTTTAAGCTTTTAACATGAATCTTAAAATATCTAAGACCTGAATAAAATTATTAGATGTTGCTTATGTCAGTTTTAGAATATGAATGTACTGCTTAACCCATTTTTATATTGCTCCCAAAGAGAAATCATAAAATGGGACAGTTATTCAAAGGCAAGTTTTTAAATTTCAAAGCTTTTCACCAGGGAGTGTTGAAATTGGACTATTCCGAAGTAAACTGATGATGTGGTAAAAGCTGAGCATGGTTAATAAGACGAAGGTAGAAGGGTTGATTTCATCTTATGTAATTTCCTATACTTGCAGGAATCTCTACACTCGTAGTTTTTGGAGTTCTCAAAACAAGCAGAGACACTGACTGCCTTTGTACTGGAGTGTTTTTTCAAGGATCCTTTGTAACTGCAGCTCTAGATGATAGAAATAATGACTACATTTAGAGTAAAGGATAGGTTTGCTTACTGGTATGTGTTCCCTCAGTTGAGAGAATGCAACCTATAAAAAGACCCATTGCGAGAGAATTTATCATGTGGTCATGTTAACTTGGCCTTGTACGAAATGGGGCTTGAGAAATCGAGACTGGAAATGTTGATTCTCAGGCTGTTGTTGTTGTTGCAAGTAATGAAGTTCTTTTTCTTTGTCTTAAGGGTCTTCTGGAAGAATCTATGAAACTGGCAGCCTAATTCCTTAACTTACAAAAAGGATAAAATCTCGGATGCTTTGCAACTCTTGGCAGTGACAAGAAGGGAATGCTAACAGTCATGATTTTCTGAAAGAAGACTGATCAGGGACTGATGGGTTGATGAAAGACTTTGTAAGACATTCTTGAAAATCAATAACAAACATGTTGACCATGTTTTACGTTCAACTGCATAATAATGGTCCTTGACTTTAATGTTTGTTAATGAGGAGAAATAACTGAAGTAGTTACAGGTCAAGTATTAGGAAAGAGACTCTAAGACAGCTACCAGGTTTTGCTAACTCTTCTGTAGGCGGGAGAATTTCTTTACAATCTGTTTATCATCCTCAGCTACTAAAATTCATTCTGGAGCAGAAGTTCCCATCTGCCTTCAGACAATAAAGATATGTACCTGTACTTATTGTGAAAGGAGAAAAATTTGTAAACACTGTGAGCATAAACCAAGATTTCTCTGACACCAGCCTGCTGGAGACGTCCCTCTTTTCTGTTCCCATTGTTTACACCTCTCATTGTGATTAACACATTGTGTTATAAATTATATATTTCTATTGTCACATTACAGTTCTTTGGAGAACAGGAAGGATATCTTACTGTGTTTCAATCTCCAAGGATACATACTTGTTTAATGAATAAAAAGTATAAATGATTAAATTAGATACATAAAAGCATACCTAGATAGAAGAACAAAGAGAGAAGTGGTCTGATCTGGTTAATAGGAATGTCAGGCTCAACCAAATGAGGGAGGACTCCAGGTTAGCCTTTGCAATTTGCAACATAAAGTTCTTTACTTTGTGCTCAGTCTATGATGGAGGATGTGCTTCTATATTTGCTATAATGATAAATCCAGGCAGCAAGGGAGGTAGTGCAGGCTCAATCAGCATCTTTATTCCAAAGCATCTCATCATAAAATAGTACCTGACTGTGGGCACTCACATGAGTAATGCAATCAGATCGGTAGCCCTGATTTTGTTCCCACAGTTTGTGGTGCCAAAGATGGGTGTCTTTAATTTACCATCTATAGATTGGCAGTATTGATGGTGTGGCTACTGATTTAAAAAAAAAAAATTAGATGAAACAAAAACATTAGAATTCCATTTTGCTGAGCTAAAAGTTACCACCATGATACTCAAAGTCAGAAGTAAATGTTCCTTGCTTACAGCTATAGAGTTATCTTGCCCTCCATGATTTATAATCCCTCCTTCTTCCTTCTTACTGATCTTAGATTCTATACGTAAAAAGATAATTAAAAGTGGGACCAATATTTCTTTGTTTCTAAGAAGGGACAAGGTTCCTACATACCATTCAAATATACTAAAGAACTTCAGGAAGAGGAGGGATTCAACTTCTCATCATCCCCTTAGATATAGCATCCAAAATGCACTAACCTTCATCCTCTGGATTAGGGGTTATGAAGTAGGGCATTAGGGCACTAGGATTCAGATCACTAGGTTTGGGCAGGATTCATTCTAGGAAAGCTAAAGTGACCTTATATATGAGGCTCTTTGGGGCCATTCAATTAACCATTTTTTGTGCCTTTAATTGCTGAGTGTATAATTGGTATTAATATTTCACTGTAAATGTCCACAGACTCTAATGAGGATTCTCCTGAAGAGGAAGAGTACATGTCAAGAGATGCTAGAGGAATGTGTAATTCTCCCCAATTATTTTCCCCATTTTCTTTTAGGTAGTCCAACAGAAACAATGAAAAATCTCATAGAAAAGAGGAAATTGCATAGTAAAGTAAAGTAAAAGTAAAAAGGTTGCAGCAATAGTACAAGATACAATATCTTAAAACAACAGCCAAGTATGGCCAGTAAACATTACTAATGGAGCCAGACCCTTATAGAGTATTAAAGCTTAGTGAATTCAATTGTTGATCCTATTCCCTTAGGTATTCCAGACATTGTAACTGTAATTAAATCCATGGCACTGACAGCATTTGGTGTGTTATGTTTCCTACATCATTTTCCCAGCCCTCTGGTTCTCAAGGTCCAAGACAACACATTTGTATTCACATGGGAAAGCCCCCAATATGTCTATAGTGCTTCTTCATTAAACTCCCTGTCATTTGCTGTAAGGTTTAGTGTCAGTAGCTCTACTTTTTTATGTTTTTCTGAGTTCATTTAGCTGTACATATAGCAGGGTTCATTTTGGCATAATCACACATACATGGAATATAATTTGCTGCATTTCAGTCCCCAGTACCTCCTTCCTCTCTTCCCTACCCTGCCTCCTGTTCCCTTTTCACTACTACACAGGCCTTCCTCCCATCAATGTATTGTTTTTATTATTATTATTACTATTATTATTATTATTATTATACCAGGGATTGAACCCATGGGTGCTTAACCACTGAGCAACATCCCCAGCCCTTTTTTATATTTTATTTAGAGACAGGATCCCACTAAGTTGCTTAGGGCCTCACTAAGCTGCTGAGGCTGGCTTTGAACTTAGTGATTCTCCTGCCTCAGCCTCCAGAGCTTCTGGGATTACAGGTGTGCACCATCATGCCCAGGTATTTATTGTTTAAGTAAATTGGTGCTTTTCTTGTTTATATAAATGGGGAATTCACCATAGTACATTCATTTACTTATGCACACAGCATAATCTGGTCATCTTCACTCTGCAGGCCCTCTCCTTTCCTGTCCCTCCCCACTTCCCCTTAACACCAACCCTCTCCCACTCCACTGTTCTCTTCCATCTCCATGATGTCCCCCGCCTCTTTAAAAAACATTCAAGCCTTGACTTTTTTGTAATTATTTTTTTATTTTTACAGACTGCATTTTGATTCATTGTACACAAATGGGGTACATTTTTTCATTTCTATGGTTGTGCACGATGTAGATTCATACCATTCGTGTAATCACACGTGTCCATAGGATAATGATGTCTGTCTCACTCCACCATTTTTCATACCCCTCTCCCTCTTATTTCCCTCTACATAATTTAAAGTTCCTCCATTTTTCTCTCACCCCCCACTATATATCATCATCCACTTATCAGGATTTGGCCTCTGGGTTTTTGAGTCTGGCTTATTAGTTCTAGTTTTTGATGTTCAAAATTGTAATTACATAGATGATGCCTATTAGTTGTCAAGTCAAAAACCTCAGCCTCAGCCAGCAAGTGTAGGTGATAAACTCTGACAAAATCGAGGGGCTCTGTGGATAAATTCCCTCCATCAGAAAGAAAAAAATTGTTGTCTTTTTAGCCCCAGCCATCAAAACGGAGGCCCCATACCTTATTGGGTCTATGGATACTAAAGAGAGGGTGTTCTCACTTGAACATTTAACTCATCAGCTAACTTCAAAATCAGCATCCTTAAAGTGAGGCCAAAGTCACTAACTCTGTTGGTAGCTCTATTGGTAGCAAGCTATGTCATGATCTCTACTTTTTGAGCCCCACATTAATGACAGCTTTGACACTTAGTAACTCTTTAGTCTGGTATTTTCATTTTGGGGTGGACCAACTGATAATCTAACAAGATGTTAAAGGTCTCACTTGTCACATGGAAATGGTATATTCAAGAATGCAGCCAGCCTGATCCCAGTAGTATCTTGATTTTATGTAAAAAAGTATCATTGCCCTTTTAGGAAAATTTGATTTCCAGTTATCCCCTGAAGCAAAGACTCAATGGGATTCTTGATTCAAAGAGGTTTCACTAAATATCTAGAACTTATTCATTAATGGTTTAGCCAAACTGAAACCCAGTGGTGCCCACTGGTATGCTAATGCTGTTTATTCTCAGTACTAACTATGCAAAACTGAAAATGGCCATAGTTCCTCCAGTCAGGGTACAAAACTCAAGGCTATTCTCATAGGTGTAGCAAATATGCCTTCTGACAAGTTTATTATATTTTTACTGGCTCCTGAAATGTTGCCAATGGCCTAAATGTTTGGTTTGCCCCTTGGAACACTACAGATTGACAAATTAAAGACATGACTTCCTGAGAGCTTGAACAATTGGACTGTTTCCTTCACTCATACAAATCCTATAGTGAGGACTTCTAATGTGACTGACTGTAATTAAGCTGCTAATTGAGCTTGTACTGCTATCACTGCTGCCTGGATCCACCATCATCACTGAACGTGGCAACAAATCCACCATTATAGACTGAGCATAAAGTAAAAGACTGTTTCTGAGACAGGGGTTACCTCTCTTAAGTAGTTCAGATTGGCATTCCTCTTAGCCAGATCAAACCCTTTATTCCCTGTTTGTTTGTCCATCTATATGCACTCATTTATTCATCTAATTTAATTTTTTATATTTTCCATTTATTAAACAAATATTTATTGATCTCTGGAGATGGAAAGACATTAATATGGATTGCCTTTTCTCCAAAGGGAAATATACAGATATGTAATTTATAGTACAATGTGTTGATCAAACTAATATATAAACTATGGAAGGGGCATCTATATCTGATTGAAATCAAAGGAGAGTTAGTACTAAAGTCAAATAAGGTTATATAGATAAGTAGGAGTATTTTAATAGCACATAATGTAGACTTGAGAGGCACCAGGCTCAGAAGGAAAGAGCATAGGTTTAGAGTAAGAAAGAAATGAATAAGTAGCTGTGTAGAATGGACCAATATTTAAATGCTATGACTGTTATCATTCAAAATATGGAAATAATGTCACCTATTGCAGAGAGTTTTATTCCTCCAATTAACCATTTCACAACTGGATTGAATAATTCAGATTGGAGAGGAAGGAAAAAGGACTTCTCAATCCTCTTAAATTCTGAGGTACAAATTGACTGAGGTAAAAATTGACATAAAGCAGATTAACAGAGAAGAACTATTTTAATTATGTGCATACCCATGCATAGCATGGGGGTCCCACAAAAATATGAGACTCAGAGAAGGGCCTGATAATTCAAGTTTATAGAGCATCCTAAACCACAGAAAGGAATAAAGACACTTAGCTCTTCTAGGGTTGGTGGAGTCAAATTATGGAAGGGGATGGGAGGAAAGGTATGGTGAATAAACATTACCTCATCATGATGACTAAAATTTCTCAACTGGAAAGTTTTCTCAGAGTAACTCTCATCTTGATACAGACACTTTTACTGATGAAAATATTTATAGATGAAAACTTCCTTTACAAAAGGAGTCTTTCAGGGGTACTTCAATGTGTGCAGTTTCTCAAAATAACCAGTTTGAAATGGTCAATATGCCAAAGGGGAATATTTGGGGATAGCATTCTAATCTCCTATAGTCACATTTGGGGGTGATATGCCCTGAGCCCCAACAGGATTTACGACTTTTCTCCTTCCCATCAAATGATATCTCATATATTCTTCCTAAATATACACAAAACACTCGATTTCAAACTTTTTTTTCTTTTTTTCTTTTATTTTAATTAAAAATCATAAATTTACATAGGGCAATGTTGTTTGATTCATTCTGTTATTTTTTCCCTTCCCCCCCACCCCTCCCACCCCTCTTTTCCCTCTATACAGTCCTTCCTTCATCCATTCTTACCACCCTCCTTATCCCTAACCCTAAACCTAACTCTAACCCTAACACTAACCCCTCCTACCCCCACCCTTATATGTCCTCATCCACTTATCAGCGAGATCATTCGTCCTTTAGTTTTTTGAGATTGGCTTATCTCACGTAGCATGATATCCTCCAATTTCATCCATTTGCCTGCAAATGCCATAATTTTATCATTCTTCATGGCTGAGTAATATTCCATTGTATATATATGCCACAGTTTCTTTATCCATTCATCAACTGAAGGGCATCTAGGTTGGTTCCACAATCTGGCTATAGTAAATTGAGCAGCTATGAACATTGATGTGGCTGTATCTCTGTAGTATGCTGATTTTAGGTCCTTTGGGTATAGACCAAGGAGTGGGATAGCTGGGTCAAATGGTGGTTCCATTCCAAGCTTTCTGAGGAATCTCCATACTGCTTTCCAGAGTGGCTGCACTAATTTGCAACCCCACTAGCAATGTATGAGTGTACCTTCTTCCCCACATCCTCGCCAACACCTATTGTTGCTTATGTTCTTGATAATCGCCATTCTAATTGGGGTGAGATGAAATCTTAGGGTAGTTTTGATTTGCATTTCTCTTATTACTAGAGATGTTGAACATTTTTTCATATATCTGTTGATTGCTTGTACATCTTCTTCTGTGAAGTGTCTGTTCATTTCCTTAGCCCATTTGTTGATTGGATTATTTGTATTCTTGGTGTAGAGTTTTTGAGTTCTATATACATTCTGCAAATTAGCGCTCTATCTGAAGTATGAGTGGCAAAGATATTCTCCAACTCTGTAGGCTCTCTCTTCACATTACTGATAGTTTCCTTTGCTCAGAGAAAGCTTCTTAGTTTGAATCCATCCCAGTTGTTGATTCTTGCTTTTATTTCTTGGGCTATGGGAGTCCTGTTAAGGAAGACTGATCCTAAGCCAACAAGTTGAAGGTTTAGACCTACTTTTTCTTCTATAAGATGCAGGGACTCTGGTCTGATTCCGAGGTCCTTAATCCATTTTGAGTTGAGTTTTGTGCAGGGTGAGAGATAGGGGTTTAATTTCATTCTGTTGCATATGGTTTTCCAGTTTTCCCAGCACCATTTGTTGAAGAGGCCATCTTTTCTCCATTGCATATTTTTGGCCCCTTTGTCTAGTATGAGAAAATTGTATTTATTTGGGTTTGTGTCCATGTCCTCTATTCTGTACCATTGATCTACCTGTCTATTTTGGTACCAATACCATGCCATTTTTGTTACTATTGCTTTGTAATAGAGTTGAAGATCTGGTATTGCGATACCCACTGCTTCGCTCTTTCCACTGAGGATTGCTTTAGGTATTCTGGCTTTTTTATTCTTCCAGATGAATTTCATAATTGCTTGCTCTATTTCTGTAAGGTAATCATTGGGATTTTAATTGGAATTACATTGAATCTGTATAGCACTTTAGGTAGTATGGCCACTTTGACAATATTAATTCTGCCTATCCAAGAACATTGGAGATCTTTCCATCTTCTAAGGTTTTCTTTAATTTCTTTCTTTAGTGTTCTTTAGTTCTCATTGTAGAGGTCTTTCACCTCTTTTGTGAGATTGATTCCCAAGTATTTTATCTTTTTTGATGCTATTGTGAATGGGGTAGTTTTCCTAATTTCTCTTTCTGAAGATTCATCACTTACATATAAAAATGCATTGGATTTATGAGCATTGATCTTGTAACCTGCCACTTTACTGAATTCACATATGAGTTCTAAGAGTTTTCTGGTGGAATTTCCAGGTTCCTCTAAGTATATAATCATGTCATCAGCGAACAGGGATAGTTTGAGTTCTTCTTTTCCAATTCGTATCCCTTTAATTTCTTTGGTTTGTCTAATTGCTCTGGCTAGAGTCTCAAGAACGATGTTGAATAGAAGTGGTGAAAGAGGGCATCCCTGCCTTGTTCCAGTTTTTAGGGGGAATGCTTTCAGTTTTTCACCATTTAGAATGATATTAGCCATGGGCTTAGCATAAATGGCCTTTACAATGTTAAGGAATGTTCCCACTATCCCTATTTTTTCTAGTGTTTTGAGCATGAAGGGGTGCTGTATTTTATCAAATGCTTTTTCTGCATCTATTGAAATAATCATGTGATTCTTGACTTTAAGTCTATTGATATTGTGAATGACATTTATTGATTTCCTGATGTTGAACCAACCTTGCATCCCTGGGATGAAACCCACTTGATCATGGTGCACTATCTTTTTAATATGTTTTTGTATGCGATTTGCTAAAATTTTGTTGAGAATTTTTGCGTTGATGTTCATTGAGGATATTGGTCTGAAATTTTCTTTCCTCGATGTGTCTCTGTCTGGTTTAGGTATCAGGGTGATATTGGCTTCATAGAATGAGTTTGGGAGGGTTCCCTCCTCTTCTATTTTATGGAATACTTTGAGAAGTATTGGAATGAGCTCTTCTATAAAGGTTTTGTAGAACTCGGCTGAGAACCCATCTGGTCCCAGACTTTTCTTTGTTGGTAGGCTTTTGATGACCTCTTCTATTTCATTGCTTGAAATTGATTTATTTAAATTGTGTATGTCCTCCTCGTTCAATTTAGGTAATTCATATGTCTCTAGAAACTTGTTGATGTCTTCAAGGTTTTCTGTTTTGTTGGAGTATAGATTTTAAAAATAGCTTCTAATTATGTTTTGTATTTCACTCGTGTCTGTTGTGATATTTCCTTGTTCATTCCAAATTTGAGTAATTTGAGTTTTCTCCCTCTTTCTCTTTGTTAGTGTGGCTAAGGGTTTATCAATTTTGTTTATTTTTTCGAAGAACCAACTATTTATTTTGTTAATTTTTCCGATTGTTTCTTTTGTTTCAATTTCATTGATTTCGGCTCTGATTTTAACTATTTCCTGTCTTCTACTACTTTTGGTGTTGGTCTGCTCTTCTTTTTCTAGGGTTTTGAGCTGTAGTGTTATGTTGTTTATTTGTTGATTTCTACTTCTCTTGTTGAATGTGCCCCATGAAATAAATCTTCCTCTAAGTACTGCTTTCATAGTGTCCCAGAGATTTTGATATGATGTGTCTTTGTTCTCATTTACTTCTAAGAATTTTTAAATTTCCCTCCTGTCTTCTGTTATCCATTCATCGTATAATAGTGTATTATTTAATCTCCAAGTATTGGAGAAGTTTCTGGTTTTTTTCCTGTCATTTATTTCTAATTTCAGTCCATTATGATCTGATAGAGTACAAGGTAGTATCTCTATCTTCTTGTATTTGCTAACAGTAGCTTTGTGGCATAAAACATGGTCTATTTTAGAGAAGGATCCATGTGCTGCTGAGAAGAAAGTGTATTCGTTCTTTGTTGGATGGTATATTCTATATAAGTCGGTGAACTCTAAATTGTTGATTGTGTTATTGAGATCTATGGTTTCTTTATTCAATTTTTGTTTGGACGATCTATCCAGCAGTGAGAGAGGTGTGTTAAAATCACCTACTATTATTGCGTTGTGGTCTATTTGATTTCTGGAATTGACAAGGATTTGTTTGACATACATGGATGAGCCAATGTTTGGGGCATAGATATTTATGATTGTTATGTCTTGCTGATTTATGCTTCCCTTAAGCAGTATGTAATGTCCTTCTTTATCCCTTCTGACTAGTTTTGGCTTGAAGTCCACATTATCTGAAATGAGGATGGATACTCCAGCTTTTTTGCTGAGTCCCTGTGTATGGTATGTTTTTCCCCATCCTTTCACCTTTAGTCTATGGGTATCTCTTTTTATGCGATGAGTCTCTTGTTGGCAGCATATTGTTGGACTTTTCTTTTTAATCCAATCTGCCAGTCTATGTCTTTTGATTGATGAGTTCAGGCCATTAACATTCACGGTTATTATTGTAATATGATTTGTATTCCTAGTCATTGGACTCATTTTTGTTTTTTGACATGATTTGGTTTCTCCTTTATTTGGCTATTCCTTTAGGCTAGTTCCTCCTGTTGCTGATTTACATCATTGTTTTTCATCTCTTCCTCATGGAATATTTTGCTGAGAATGTTCTATAATGCTGGCTTTCTTTTTGTAAATTCCTTTAGCTTTTGTTTATCATGGAAGGATCTTATTTCGTCATCAAATCTGAAAGTAAGTTTTGCTGGGTATAAAATTCTTGGTTGGCATCCATTTTCTTTCAGGGCTTGGTAAATGTTGTTCCAGGCCCTTCTAGCTTTTAGGGTCTGGATTGAAAAATCTGCTGATATTCTTATTGGTTTCCCCCTGAATGTAATCTGATTCTTTTCTCTCGTGGCCTTTAAAATTCTGTCTTTATTTTGTATGTTAGGTATTTTCATAATAATGTTCCTTGGTGTGGGTCTGTTGTAATTTTGTATATTTGGAGTCCTATAAGCCTCTTGTATTTTGATTTCCATTTCATTCTTCAGTTTGGAAAATTTTCTGATATTATTTCATTGAATTGATTGTTCATTCCTTTGGTTTGTTTCTCTAAGCCTTCCTCAATTCCAATAATTCTTAAATTTGGCCTCTTCATGATATCCCATAATTCTTGTAGATTCTGTTCATGATTTCTTACCATCTTTTCTGTTTGGTCAACCTTCTTTTCAAGATTAAATATTTTGTCTTCAATATCTGTAGTTCTGTCTTCCAGGTGATCTATCCTATTGGTTATGCTTTCTATGGAGTTTTTAACTTGGTTTATTGTTTCCTTCATTTCAAGGATTTCTGTTTGTTTGTTTTTCAGTATCTCTAACTCTTTATTGAAATGTTCTTTTGATTCCCTTATTTGCTCTTTTAATTGTTGATTGGTGCGTTCATTTAATGCCTGCATTTGTTCTTTCATCTCCTCATTTGCTTCTCTGATTGTTTTAATTATGTACATTCTGAACTCCCTTTCGGACATTTCTTCTGCTGTGCTGTCATTGGGTTTTATTGATATAGTATCTAGGTTTGTTTCGGACATTTTCTTCCCTTGTTTTCTCATATTGGTCAGATGTCAGTGGGACTCTGTGATATTGTAGATTTCCTCTATTGGTTTATAGTGTCCCTGTAGATTTCCAGTGTATCACCTACCAGCCTTCAGTAGCCTGAAGTCTTGGATTAACTTGATAATGTAGTGCTTCCGAAGAACACTGCCCCTAGCCCGCTACTGGTTCCAGGGAGAGAGACCTGGAGAGGTCTCTTGCTGCCCAGCCCTGGTCCCAGAGGCTGCTTGCGGGTTGGAGGTCTCCACTGGCTTGGGAACTTGTGGCTGGCTCTGTGTAGACAAGCTCTCACTGAGCGGTCTGCCCCGAGAAGGTATCCTAGAGAGGCGCTTCCCGCCTGACGGGGCTGGGCTGCTTGGGGAAGTCCCTGGCGCCCCGTGCTGGTCTCTGAAGCAAACTGCGGGTGGGCCGGAGTGGCAGGGGTGCGGGCCGGGGCCGCGCTGCTTCTGTGCAGAAAGGCTCTCACTGGGGACCTGCTCCGCGAGGCTGGAGAATCTGTCCCTGTGGGAGGAGCCCACCTCCAGAGTGCACAGAGCTGCCTGGGGGAGACTCTATCTGTCCTGCCCTACTCTAATAAGCCGCTCGAATCCGGGCCTGCCACCCAGCTGAGCTTCACTGGGTGGGGGAGACTCACCCTGTGGTTCTACTTTAGTCCGAGTCTCTCAATGCCTCCCCTTCTTGAATCCTGGGTTCTGGAGCGACAGGAGATGCAGTCACCCTCTAGTCCTCCATCTTGGATCGCCCCCTCGATTTCAATCTTGACTAGCTATTCATGCTTTTATATCCCTGTCTTTACTCCTTTTCCTTGTAACTTGCCACCAAGTTTGCTCTTTTAGAGTTTTTCTTCTATACATCTTTATTTCCTTCATTCTTTCACAACAACAAAAGACCTTGATCACTCTTGCTCCCAAACTATCCATTTATATTTAGCCTTCTCCCACCCCAGAATCAACATTCTTGAAAGATATAATAATAATAGTAGTAGTAATAGCAACAAAATACAACAGAAGCATATAATGAAAAGTTATAATAAGCTAGATATTAAAGGATACTAATACATATTTTATACACATTGTCTCACTTTTTTTTTTTAATCTATGAAAGAGACACTGTCATTCTTCTTTACTGGGTAAAAAAACAGGACCTGTTCTGTCTTAAAAAACTTATGCACTTAACCAGTACACTAAAGTAAACCACTTCCTTTCCTTCCATTAAGCTTTTTAAATTGTTGCAAGACCATGAATATGTGTGCATCACACAGAGCTTTGTTAAACAAAGTCTTGGACCTGCTGAATTTGAAACTGTGGGGTGGGGCCCTATAGTCTGTTTTTCACAAGTACTTGAGATAATTCCATCACATGCTGATTTGAAAACTGATGATCTAGATGAAGAAATGTTAACTATATAAGACATATTTAGCAAGAGATGTATGGTCTTGGCAAAATGGAAAATCAATGCTCCACTTAACAGGTACAGTCTCTAATCACCTCCAGGCATTTGTTACAGTGAGGAAACCCAAAACTAGTGTTGTTAGATGTTTGTAATTTTCCATAGAACTTGGAATGCTGGATTGTTGTGCAAAATATTTTGATGTTTAAGTACTGGAAACATGAAACAAAGTCTATGGGAGGTGGTTGTCTTGAACTGAGCTCTGTACTAGGTCCCAACAGAACAGATCAAACCAAAATGGAATCCTCATGCTAGGTGCTCTGTAATCAAATAATACTTTCAAATAGACAAGTTGAAAGAAAGAGAGAGAGAAAGGAAGATTGATTCACAGCAATCAGTCAGAAAGGGCTCAGTCCACCCAAACCAACATGAGAAAGAACTCCCTTCTGTTTCAACCCTATAAGGAAACTAAATTTGAAATAGCCCATTTGCTTTTTGTCCCTTATTTTGTGCTTTCTTCAAGACTTTTGTGTTTGTAAAGTCAACAGAATCCCCTCTACACAGTTTATCAGAGCATCTTTCTAATTTTAGAAATACATGAATAGCTAACAAAATCCAATTGGATCATCAAAAAAAT
Organism: Sciurus vulgaris; assembly: GCF_902686455.1. Classification (NCBI taxonomy): domain Eukaryota; kingdom Metazoa; phylum Chordata; class Mammalia; order Rodentia; family Sciuridae; genus Sciurus; species Sciurus vulgaris. The sequence goes on from NC_136472.1 coordinate 82,347,138, forward strand.
TGTTGAAACAACAACAATTATATGTTTTTAAAATAACATGTGAGCTAACATGGAATATTCTAAACAAAATATAAACCTGGACTTGAGTTTGCCTAAGGGGAGTCAAGGTTGTGACCTCTGCTTTAATCCCGAGATGCTGTCCTTTCTTCTCTCCTACTGAACTCTTAACTCACCAAGAACTTCCTAGTCCTTGCGGTCTTCCACTTTCTCTGAATTTCTATAGTCCTTATTGTCTTTCATTTTTTCTGGCATTTCACACCATTAGCTAATAATTCCTTCTTATAACCTGTATTCCTATATACAGAATCTTGGATTGCTCCTTCTCTTTCATTTCCTTTTCATTCTTTGAGTCCCTGACTTCATTTGTTATCTCTAAATTCCTTTCTATTTATCTCTTCTTTCATTCTCAAGACAATTTTCAAATCAAGGACATTTCCCTCAATTTCTCTTCCTATATTTTAAATTGCTGACTGGTATTCCTCTAAAAATCACAATGGCACCTCAATTCTATTCAATCTAAATATAATTATCTGTTCTTCAGAACTCGCTTTTACTCCTAGTTTCCCTATTTCTAGTAATGACACAACTCAGTTTTTTAAGGTCTAGTCATATGAGTCTTCTTCTATACAAAGCCTGGACTGGTGCTGTCCCTTTCTACAACTAGACAGACTCTCTTTTTCTGTGATACCCTCAGATATAGTCTTCTCCTTTATATCTCTAATAATGATCAAACTACCTCATTTCTTTTAGGAACAACCTACAATATAGACAAAGGGAGAATAAACTTAGAATTATTTATATCTTTGTCTTATCCACTCAAGAAGATTTTAGGCTCCTTCAAAGGGTGTATTTATTGCCATCTTCATACGCTTCGTGGTGCCTAAATAAAGTAAGCGTGTATAGACCTTTACTGAATTATTTAATTACATAATGTTAAAACACGTGTATTCTACACTACACAACATGTCTGGACAAATATTTATCAAATGATTTAGCAACTGATTCATCTTTTTTATAAATTTTATTAAAAAATTCCCATTTTTAAGAAATAGCAAATTTTTTAAAACTGGAACTTCTCAATAGAGTAAATAAGTACTCACCTAATTTAACTGTTTTATAGGTTTACTTGTTAATTTATTTATATTATTTGCTCAAATATGGAGTTCTTTTCTTTGGAAATGAACCTTAGTATTAGTGAGCATCATGCACAAAATCTGAATCCTTGCAAGAACCCAAAGTCATATACATGGCAAACAGTAAGTTAAACACAGCTCCACGATGCCACACCACTAGGAAGCACAACCTCTAGGAACAAGAACTTTGCAGATCATCCTGAGCACATTCCAGCTGTGCTCCAGAGTTATCCAATCCTGCAATATTTCCTCAGCTTTGTATTTATAGAGCATCTAGCTTTACCTCAGTCTGTACTGTCCTCTTCAGATATACGAAACATTATAACTATAGAGTTGTAAGATTTAATAGTGATTCAATAGGGGAAAAAAAAAAACAAACTACCACAATCTATGGCACCTAGACATCTGAGAACATACAAGAAACAGGAAGATTCCTCTCATCTTCCCCTCACCGTTCTTTTCTGGAACAGGTTCATCCCAGAGTCATCCTTCCTAAGTCAGAGGAAAAGAACATCCTTCTCCCCCAAGACAGATGCCAGAAGAACAGGTAGTTCCATTAAGACAGAAGTCTTTATCATTATAAACCTTTAAAAAGTCTGGTTGACTACTATCATTGTGTTCAAATAATGAAAAATCTTTCTATGAACTAACGTGAGTCATAGAACTAATATAGTTCTGTTACTGTAGAAGTGGGTGGGGGAAAGTAAGATGCTAAAGAATGTAATATGCTATCTCCCACATAAGAAAGGTAAATAAATCTTATTCATGTTTCTCCTCACTTGTACCATAGAGGAGGAAAATATCCTGAACCCTTCTTAGCCTTCTTGGTTAGGCCTGGAAATAATCTGACAAAAACAGGTTGTTCACAGCAGCATACACATTTATTCAATGAAAGTTTTATGTGTCAAGGGAGACTTCATGAAGACCCCAAAATATAGGGAATCTATGAAAAACATTTATAGTTGTGGAGAAACATGATTGGACAAAAAGGGGTAAGATAAAATGGTGAACTGAGGGAAAGAGGGGTACATCATCAAGGCCTATTTATTCAAACCTATTTCCTGGTTCTCTGTACAGCATTTCTCCACCCCACAACAAATGGCAGGATACTTATCACATGAGGACCTTCAGAAGGAAAGAGAAGAGGTAAGAAAGTGGTCACCTCAGGTTTTATGGCTTGCTTTGGGGAACAGATATTTTAGTTCTTAGGAACAAAAGATAGGAGAAAGGAAGGTGTGAGAAGGTCATTTCAAACCTTGCTCTGCGGCCCTTCTAATACTCTTCCATTTAAATGTTCAGTGTGCCAAGGCATCATATTTTGGGGTATTGTGTTCTAAGCCCTGAGAGTACAAACCAGAAAGTCAAAATAGGAAGGATAAATTAGACACAATGAATGATTGTTTTTTTAAATGGGGAGAAAGGACAGGTGTTCTTTACAGAAAAACGCCAACTAGTAAGTATAGAAGAAATCAAAGAATCAGAAAGCTACTAACTGGAAATCACCATAATAGTAAATGTCTTGGGCAAGAACCACCTAAATTAGTGGGTGAAAGTAGGTGAAATACAGAATATTTACCTAAATTGAAAATATCTTCTATGAAATTCTTTTAATTACTCAGAGAAAAATCATAATTTGACAGTGGATAATCTAGAAACTAACTTAACCAAGAGGACAAAGTTAGCACAATTGGTAAATTGGACAAACAGAATGTTAGATATGTTCTCAAATCATGTACTAAAAAGGACATGCCCCTTTTGTAGCACTTCTAACAAAATACATAGCCTTCAATATTTAATCACATAAAAATGCCTGGAAAAAAATTGAAGGCTATTCTACAACATGGAAGTCAAACATTCTTGAAGGAAAAAGGGTGAAGTTCCTGAAAGACAAAGGAGACTGAAAACTATTCTACATTAAGAACAACTAAAAGGACATGAGTATTAAATGGAATGTATGATTCCAAGTGGGAGTCTGAACCAAAGAAGGATTTCTTTTTGCTGGAACAATTTTTTAGCAGACCAATTAATGAATTTGAATAAGACCTGTAGAACAGATCATTCTTATGTCCATGTCAATTTCTTGAATTTGATAACGGCACCTTGATTGTATATGAGAATCTTCTGTTAACAAAATGTCATAATATCTGCAAAGTTCTCTTTAGATCTGCTTCTGCTCAAAAAGTATGCATGTACTTATACCTAAAGAGAATGGTAACTCAAAAGTAGTAAAAGAGAATAATAATTGAAATGTAGTAAAATATTGATTTTTTGAAGTCTGAGTTAAAAAGTTGTTCAGGTAATTTTTGACTAGTTTTGTAACTTTTCTTCATTTTTAATCATTTCTAAATAGTTTCTAGAATGAGCCCTGCAGATCCGAAAATTCAAATCACTTGAAAAAATATACTATGCTAATTACTAGAAACAAAATAAGTAACCAGAATGTGAATTGGACCAATGCAAATATAATGGAAGAGCATGAAAAAGTAGTTATATACACATAAGATACTCAAGGAGAAAAAAGAAGATATAATGTTTATTTTAAATCCAAATAAATTATATTAGAAAATAAAAATGAAGTGGAATAAAAGATGACACGATAGATATGACAAAGAACTCGTTAAAAGTGGAATAAATATAGTCACTGAAACAAACAAAAATTAATAAATGTCATAAGCCATGGACTAAACACATATAAAACATTAGGAATTCCAAGTGTACAAGAAATCCCTTCATATCATAACTGAGATAATAAAGTATAAAAGAATAGTGCAAATACATGAAGGATAGGTTGAGGGAGTACAATCTTCATTTAGAGTACAATAAAAGAAGAATGGAAAAGAATAGGGAGGCAATATCTGAATAAATGTAGCTGAAAAGTTCCCAGAATTAAAAAAAAAATATGAGTCCTCTGATGGAAACAAACTTTATAAGGACTCATGTCAATAAATAAAATTAAATATGCAGACACCTTGAAGTAAAACCGAAAATCATCAAAGATAAATAAAAAAATCTTAGAGCTAGAAGAGAAAAAACCAAGATAGCACTACTAAAAACAAACAAACAAACAAACAAAAAAAAACTACAGAAAAACAATAACCAACCTAAGCAGATTTTTCTGAGCAAAAATAGAGACCAAAAGAATTAGAATATTTGTTCAGTGCAAAAGAAAATTACTGCTCCCTTAAAAGTTTACACCCAGTTAAATTATCATGCAAAGAGAGAGTAAAAACATGTAAAATCAAGATAATGTAATCAACAAAACTCTTACAAAATAATTATTAAAGGATGTGCTTTAGCAACAAGAATACAGAGAAATACCCAACTACATGAATCAGTGCTGACCACAGAAATTAATAAAGTATGTTATTAAATGTCATTGGTTTTAAATAAAAAATTAATTTTCATGTTTAAATAAGAGCAACAAGTTGGGAAATTGGGATGTTCGATGAGTTGTTATGTCAAAATTCTAATAATCACAAAAGAGCTACACTTAATAACTTCAGACTTCATAAATATATATATTACATATTACTATACACAAGTATGCCAAAAATAAACTAGTGAAAGAAATAAAAAACAATTAGAAGTTTTCAAATCAGTAGAGAAAAAAGGTAAGAAACAAATACAGAAAAAATTCAGAATAACAGGAGACAGAAATGGGTGAGTGAGGGCAGAAAAATAGGCAAGCTTACAAAAAATGTTCCAGAATGGAGAATGAGTCTATATTGAGGTGCCCAAGAATGTAACCAAACCAAACTTACCTATTTGAAATAGATATCAGACTGGACAAAATAAATGTGGCAGTGGTGGTAAATCTGTATTGTCTGCCTGTTCTATGATGGTTCACAGTATTAACTCACTGAGTGATCACAAAAACCTGTAAGGTCTGTATTATTATTGTACCCACAGTATAGATAAAGAAATTGAGGCTTAGAAAGGTTAAGCAAATTGCCCAAAGTACACACACTTAATAAGAACTGAAACTGTCATTTACACCCAGGTAATCTCCTTCCTGAGTCTATATGTCAGCAACTATGACTCAATATAGGCATATGATCAACAGTTGTAGTAAAATGTTATAGAAGAAACTTTATGGATATACAAATTTGAGCAGGACTATTTTAAGTGAAAAAGTATATAATAAAGAATATATACAAATATTCAAAGTTTGATAAAAAGAAAAAACACACACAAATGTAGTCATCCCTCAGTATCCACAAGGCATTGCTTCTAGGACAGCACCATGGGAACCAAAATCTATGGATGTTTTTATATAAAATAACATAGTAGTTGCATAAGACCTCATATACTTTAAATCATCTCTGGATTATTTATAATATTTAAGTGCTATATAAATAATTGTTATATTGTATTGCTGAGAAAATGATGACAAGAAAAAATGTATGTGTTCAGTAAAAATTTAATTTTTAACAAATGTTTTCCCTATGGTTGGTTGAATTCATAGATGCAGAATCCATGAACATAGACGGTTGACTATATTGAGAAAAAAATTTCACCAAAATGTAATTGTGATTACTTCTGAATATTGGGATAGTAAGGGATACTTATTTTGTTCTTTATGGTTTATATTTTTGTTTTTTCTACTGTGGAAAATAGTATTTTTATTTTTACTCAATATTTTATAAATAAACCTTTTAATGGTGCCTATTATGAAGTACAAGTTCCATTAATGTTCAAGAAAAGAAGCAAAGTCACAAAATCCTGTCATTAACTAAAGTTGAGTGAAAACTGAAGAACTATGCTATACCTTTCTGTCAGAAACCCAGGTCCTAGAGACAGATAAACTGCCTAGTTTCTAAAAGATCCAGGAAAGAACTGAAATCATTACAAGCTGCCCTCTTGCGTTACTTCCAGGATCTGATTCTGGAATCCAGTCTAAACTGTGGCTTCAAAGAAGCCTGAAAATAAACCCTTAGCTGTAGAAATGTAGTGCAATAGCTACACTAAAGAGAATACAGAGTCCAGGAAAGCCAGAGCTACAAGTACTCATGGAAATTCCCACCTACAGAGTGATTCCCTTACTCTATGCAACAGAAGAAAAAAAAAAAAAAAAAATTCCCAGAAGCAAAAATGCTTGTCCAAGTATACATAGTTTCACAGCAGAAACTAGACTGGAGTTCAGTTCCTCTCAGATAAAGAAACAAAAACTTACTGAGGTGAATCACTTGCCCAAAATTGTTAAGTTACTGAAAGCCAGGACCACAGTATTTTAATTTGGTTTAATTGGATTCCAAAAATCCATCCTCTTTCTGAATTATAATCAAATAGGTCATTCTTCAGTTTGTTCCAGGAAACATTATTTGATTAATAAAACTATAAAATATTTATTATCTGATGTCATTGTTCAATAATATCAATTAATCAATAATTTGACTTGCCTAGCACTCCCATTTAACTAGTAAGACAAAAAAATATTTTTCTCTTATGCTTGTTTTTCTTCTTACTTAAAAATATATTTTTAAATTACTCATATCTTAGATGTTATTCCTTTAAGAATTTTCTCTGTGATCCTTCTCCTTTTCATTTAATTTTCAGTGAATTCCTGTCTGAAACACAATACTTTCAGAGAGCAGGTGTCATGTCATATAATTGCAGTTCTCTTCTTAAAATTTAATTTTGTTTCTGTCTCCTTAGTTTTTCCTTGTCAACACTACACACAAATGCATAGCAATAGTAGCACTCCAAGTTGGCAATATCCCTCTGTCTGCATGCCTAATGTTGTTTTCCAGCATCCCTATCGCTCTTGATTAAACACATTTTTATATTTAGAATGTACTTGTACCTCAGTCACTTCCTACATGAAAGGGGAATTTTGTTGGGGTGGTGACTATTGTTTTCCAGTTAGCCAGAACAATTTCTAATATCCTCGCTATTAGCTTGGTGTTTTGAAGCAGGTTTAGTCCCAGATAAAAGATCCCAACTGAATGTAACAAAAGGTCATCTTCCTTTGGAGGCCTCCAGGAAATGCTTTCTTTGTGGTAAGTTCTTTACATTGTCAGTACCCACGCAAGAAGATGCACACAGTTCTACTTTCATATTTTCTTATTTGCCTTACCTTTGCAATGTGGAAATGCATTTGTAATGAAGAAAAATACACATGCTCTAATGAGTGAGACATAGATTTTTTAGTAAATTTTGTTAGTTTGTTAGATGAAAAGGAATTAATGTTTATTTATAATGTCCTAGAACCTATTGTAGGACCTACTTTTTCTAGGTACTCTACGTATATCATCTCAATTTATTTCTCATGAATATCTTGCAAGAGAACTATCAATTCATTTTAATGTGAGGTTTTAAAAGGTTAACTTGCCCCTGGTTGCATACCTAAGAGGCAACCCAGGTCAGCCTTGTGCTCTTTACACTGAAACACGCTTCTTTTCACAATCTGAACATGTTAAAGTCATCAAGTGGAGAAAAAGAATGCCATGGGAATCACTCTTTATTCAGTCAGCTACATTACAATTGCTAAAGAAATACAAAATCGGTTGTTCCAGAATTGAAGCACTTACTTGATAATTTTTATTTAAGACACAAGCTGATTTTTAAAAAGCATCGTAAGGCTTTAAAAATGTATCAGTTTTCTAACATAATTCGTGTGTGTGTGAGAGAGAGAGAGAGAGAGAGAGAGAGAAAGAGAGAGAGAGAATGAGAGAGAGGGTGGAAGGGAGGGAGAGAGGTTGACTTACAAGCACAGCATGTCTGTGTGAACACGCACACTCAGCTATTATTTTTAGGTGGAAATCACTCCCCAGCAACATATTCAGAAATTTAACTGGGAGATAGGAGGGTAGGAAGCCACAAAACTACATTTAGGAAATTACTGGCAAAGTAAAAATCCTGACGATTAAAAATAAAGAGAAAGAAAGGGGGGGGGGCACAAAAGACACTTCAAAGCAAGTGCATCAAGTTACCATGGCAACTAGAGAATGTGGGTTGAAATTTATATGACTCCATTGTTCCAGCAGAGAGGTTCTAAATGACACCCTAGTGGCCTCACAGAGTCGATGCATCTCTCTGAATGCTCTGGCTTATTACTCGAGTGCTTTAGGCATTGAGAAGAAATAGGATCACAGTAACTGTCAGTTCCAGCCTCCCCAGTCTCTGGAGTAAAAATTTTTCTTCAATCTAGAGGCACAGCATTCTCATTTTCGGAATCAGACCTGACCAAGCCTATTATAATATTAGCACTCTCCTATTCACAGTTGGTTGAGGATCAAAGCATTTGCCTTATTGTCTTAAGTCAAACATCCATTGTGCTTGGAATCAGCTGGGGCACTCCTCTGCTCTCCCAAATCCCTGTTTTCCTGCTAGAACTGAAGTCTGCCTTGATTCCCAGGCAACTTAGGGTTGTAAAATTCTTACTGGCTACTCAATGCCAACATCAGCCACAAGTCTAGTAATAATGGCAAAAACGTGTTGAAAATTATGTCACATTTATTACCTCTAAAACTAATCAACAAACCCCAAAGTAGGTGTTATATATAGATGTTGAATATATTTATAAGGTCACCGCTCTTACTTTTCCCAACAGGGCGCTGGTCAGCCTTCTCTCGGGATTCTACCTCCCATCGCTGTTCCCGCAGGCGCCACGCCACACCCAATCAGTATTCAACACCTCCACCTGAAACCTCTGGCTGCCGGACTCGACCTATCAGCCCTCACCCTGTTTCATGCCCCAACCAATCAGCCCACACCCGGCTCTATATAAACACACTCCTTTCTGAATGAAGCGGAACTACTCCGGCCCTTAGCTTTGACTGTGTCTCTGTGTGAAATTCTTTCAATATTTTTGATTCATGTTTTACATGCGTGGGAAACTGAGGCTTACAGAAATTAAGTGATTTTTTTTCAAGGGTCCAAAAAAGAACCAAATTCAATTCCAGATCTGATGATAAAGCCTGTGTCAGAGGATTTAGCTTCTTATATGAAACCTCAGCTGTGGTTGGGTCAATATTCTAACTCAAATACATTTCTAGAAACAGAGGGCAACACCAAATCGTTTCCAGCTGACATAACATAACCTATTTATTTCATTGGGCAGGCCAGGAACAACAATGCCAATCCAAAATAAATCCTAATTAGCCATGCTTCTTTTTCTTCTGAATATTAGATTAGTGGTTGAGAGAAGAGTCTCTCTAAGATCCAGGTTCATTACCTTAGCTGAATCTCCATCAGTTTCTGCCTTCTCTTTCTCATTGACCCTCAATGAAAGGAAATGAAAATAAGAAGGGACACAGTTAAGGTGTTTTGAATATTTGTTATGTGATGAGCACTGTGCTAAACCTTTTGAATACACCAACTCATTGAATCCCTACCAATAAAAAACTATTGTTTATTTTATTCCCATTTTAAATATCTTAACTAAGAATCAGCAGATAAATAATTTTGAGGGGTTGCACAGTTAGTGACTATTAGAGCCCAAAAAGTCTCTTTGGCCCTAGTCTCTTACCTTTTTACCCTTATACCCTGAAATGCCTCTTCAATAAAGTCTGTCCAAATTATAAAAATTTTTAGAGGTAGAAGGGAGCACAGTATTATCAATTTATGTGATATAATTAGTTGATATGAAAGCACTATTAAGAGCAATTAAAACAGAGGAAACAGTAGGAGTTAGCTGAATAAATAAAAACATTTATATATAACCCTAGATGACCCCAATATCTAATTACAGACAAGACAACTTTTGATTTAAGTGATTTTTGCCTTGCTTTAGGAAGAGGTGAGCATAGATTAGGGATTTCTATTAAGCCAAGGTTTTATTCATTATAATCAATAAACTCCAACTTTGCAGAGAAGCAAGGTATTTAATAAAAGAACAGCAACGGCAGCTTTTGATGTGAATACTTCCTGACACCACCAGTTTCCTTCAAATGAGACTGGGTGAAGTCCTGCTTGGTGTTGCAACTGCAACTCAAACTGCCCATTTCCCTTATTTAATACACTAAAGGTCGTTTTGTTTTTGTTTTTTTTCTTCAAAGTGGAATTAAATAATCACTAGCCATCTTCCAGAGGTCACAGAGGTTATATCATTTGGGCATAAATTAATACATATAATTAAAATTTTAATATGAACTTGAATTTAGACCACTATTTTCCTTATTACACTTCTGTAACATAAGCTTCTTTAGAGAAAAATAAAAGCAAATTACCAGTTTCCTGTAGAACAAAATGTGAATAGAATAAATTTAACAACTATACAGTGTTATCATAGCAACCGAAGTTTAAAAAAAAAAAAAACTGATGTGATAAAAAATGACACAAGAGAACAAATGTATCAAGTTGTTATGGCAACTAGAGAATGTGGGTTGAAATTTATGTATCCAGAATTCAACAGAATATTCTAAGCAACTAAAATAAACATTTGCTTATTAAACATCCCCCCAAATAGTACTTATCTATAAGCATTAAAGTGTTTTCATTATTTTGTCTGCTTTTTCTTTTATTTTCAATGGGTGATTTCAAATTGTGAGCATTTGTATTTTCAGTTTGGATTGCTTTTTGGCAACAGATACACCAAGATGTAATTTGGTTTGCAGAAAATGGTGCAAAAGCCAATTTCAAAATCGCATCCTCAATCATGTTTAGGTTTCTTTTATTCTTTTAATCTTTTTAAAAAATGTCTATTTGCTTTTTCTTCTTAAAGAAGCTCTTCCTTACTTGATGAATTGAATTCATTATATTCTCTTTACCTGACTTTGGAGATGTTCCTCTTAGGAGGAGTGTGGGTTGATGAGTTATATAATAAATTTAGATATTTAGGAAGTCTTCTGTAATTTTATGCATACACACTTCTTTTAGTACCATAACAGTTGTTTTGGACTAAATTTTCTAGTGACATCTTCAATTTTCCACCTCATTTTACCCATGCTCATGTAGAGGATCTCACTGTAAGAACAGGAAAGTTTAGATTCTTTCATGATTCCATGCATATTGGTAAAAACTTTTCCTACTGCTACTCACACTGTTCTTACACCCTTCTGTCTACTTGGCTAGTTCATAATCATCCTATAAAATGCAGCATGGATGTGAATTTCCATGGTTGAGTGCATTTGAGCTAAGTGTCCTTTGCTTTTGTCATCAAAACACCCTCACATACTTAAAGCTGAAGGCCATCATTCTTATCAAAATTAATGTAATGAACATCATCATCAGAACAGCAATTACTTGTTAAGCATTATCTCTGTATTAGTAACTCTGCTAAGTACTTGCCAAATATTATTTCATTTAGTCTTTATAAAAACCCTGCAAGGTAGGTATTATTGTTATCACTTCCAATTTTATAGATAAAGAGAATAGTTCTAGTATTTAAGCCAATGATTTATATCACATACAAACTAAGTTTTAGAAAAGAGATTTGAAGTCATGTCTAGTAAAAACTAAAGTTCATATTCTTTATCATTTAGTGAATCACTGACATTTTTTCTTTGATTTAAGTTCCCATTAGACTATTTCCTACATGTCTTAACAATGGTCCTGTGCAGTCAAATAGAAATACAAGGTAACTTACAAGTGTGAATATTTTCTAGAGCCACATTAAAAAAGTAAACATGAACAGGTAAATTAATTTTATTAATAGCCTGTTTAACCTAATGTATACAAAATAATATAATTTCCACATGTAATTAATATACAAGTTATTGAGAGTTTATATCTCCTTTTTAGTACAAAGTGCTTGAAATCTATTGTGCATTTCACATGTATGTGATACCTCAACTCACACATGTAGCTCAAGGTTACCATAGTGGACAGAGCAGATTTAATATATGTCTGGTAAGAATGTACTCGGAGTGCTCAGTGTAAGTGTGTGGAATAATAAATGGACAAATGCACAGAAACGGAGAATTGTTGATTTGCCTTTGTAAAAGTAACCAATTCACCTTTATGGAATCTTTAAAAGTGACTATTTCCAAAGAAATAGGTGGTAGTGTATGGATGTGGTGATAATTATGGGATCACTGTCACATTCTGATCTCTTATTGAGAATTGCCACTAAAGTCTACTGAAACCTATAGCAGTGTTTCAGCTCAAACTTTAGCCCCCTAATTTTTTGTTTTATTTTGTTTTTTAGTTCTACATGACAGTAGAATGTATTTTGACATATTGACATATATGGAGTACAACTTCCAGTTCTTCTGGTTGTACATTATGTAGAATTACATTGGTCACATATTCATGTATGAGCATAGGAAAGTAATTTCCAATTCATTCTACTCTCTTTCCTATTCCCATTCCCGGTTCCTTCCCTTCATACCCCTTTTTCTAACACAAAGTTCCTCTATTCTTCCTTACTCCCACCACCTTATTTTGAGTCAGCATCCACATATCAGAGAAAACATTTGGTCTTTGTTCTGGGGGGACTGTCTTATTTTACTTGGTATGATATTCTCCAGTTCCATCAATTTACTGGCAAATGCCATCATTTAAATTCTCTTTATGGCTAAGTAGTATTCCTTTATGTATATATACTACATTTTCTTTATCCATTCACCTGTTGAAGAGCACCTAGGCTAGTCTCATAGTTCAGCTATTGTGAATTGAGTTGCTCTACACACTGATGTGGCCGCATCACTTTGGTATGCTGATTTTAAATCCTTTGGGCATATACCAAGGAGTGGGATAACTGGGTCATATGGTGGTTTCATTCCAAGTTTTCTAAGGAATCTCCATACTGCTCTCCAGAGTGGTTGCACCAACTTGCAGTCCCACCAGCAATGTATGAGTGTACCTTTTTCCCCACATTCTCACCAACATTTATTGTTAGTTGCATTCTTGATTATGGCCATTCTGACTGGAAGGAGATGAAATTTCAGTATAGTTTTAATTTGCATTGCTCTAATTGCTAGAAATGTTGAATATTATTTCATATATTTGTTGACCATTCATATTTTTTCTTCTGTGAAGTACCTGTTCAGTTGCTTTGCCCATCTATTGATTGGGTTATTTGGGTTTTTTTGGTGTTAGGTTTTTTAAATTACTTATATATCCTGAAGATTAATGCTCTATCTTAGATGCATGTGTTAAAGATTTTTTTACCATTCTATAGGCTCTCTCTTCACATTTGTGATTGTTTCCTTTGCTGTGAAGATTTTTAGTTTGATTCTTGATTTAACTTCTTGTGCTGTAAGAGTCTTCTTAAGGAAGTCAGCTCCTAAGCTGACATGCTGTAGCTTGTGTAGCATGTTTGGGGCTACTTTTTCTGTTATTAGCCACAGGGTCTCTGGTCTAATACCTAGGTCCTTGATCCAATTTGAGTTGGGTGTTGTATACGGTGAGATAGAAGGGTTCAATTTCAGTCTACTACATATGGATTTCCAGTTTTCCCAGCACCATTTATTGAAGAGGCTATCTTTTCTTCAATGTATGTTTATGGTGTCTTTGTCTGGTATGAGATAACTGTATTTATGTGGGTTTGTAGCTGTGTCTTCTATCTGTACCATTGGTCTTTGTGTCTGTTTTGGTGCTAATACCATGCTGTTTCTATTCCTATAGCTCTGTACTATAAGGTCTTCACTTTCTTGCTAAAGAATTCTTTGGCTGTTCTGGGTCTCTCATTTTTCCAAATAAATTTCATGACTGATTTTTCTATTTCTATGAAGAACATCTTTGGAATTTTAATCGGAATTGCATTAAATATGTATATTGCTTTTGGTAGTACGGCCATTTTGACAATGTTAATTCCGCCTATCCAAGAACATGGGAGATCTTTCCATCTTTTGAGGCCTTCTTCAATTTTTTTCTTTAGTGTTCAATAGTTTTCATTGTAGAGGTTTTTCACATCTTTTGTTAGGTTATTTCCAAATTTTTTTTTGAGGCTATTGTGAATGGGGTAGTTTTCCTAGTTTCTCTTTCAGTTGATTCATCACTGATAATGTGGGAATGCAATTGATTTATGGGTGTTAATTTTATATCCTGCTACTCTGCCAAATTCATTCATGAGCTCTAGAAGTTTTCTGGTAGAGTTTTTTGGATCTTCTAAATATAGGATCACATCATCAGCAAATAGTAACCCCCTAATTTTTGATCATTGCTTGCTCATTCTGTTACATTTTGTATTTTACTTTTTAAACTTCTTTAAATATCCAGGCACAGTGTGGTGCATGCCTGTAATCCCAGCAGTTTGGGAGGCTGAGGCAGGAGGATACCAAGTTCAAAGCCAACCTCAGCAATTTAGCAAGGTCCTAAACAACTCAGTGAGACACTATCTTTAACTGAAATGTAAAAAGGACTGGGGATATGGCTAAGTAGTTAAGTGGTCCTGGTTTAAAACTCTTTTATGGAAAAAAAAAAAAAAAAACCTCTTTAATTTGAATTAGTAACTGTTAAAAGCAGGTTAAGTATATACATTTTTAAATTATGCCAAATTAAATCAGCATAAATTCATAATGAGTAAATAAAGTCAAAGTACTCATCCCAGAAAAATATTTCCATGTTAAAGCAGGGCATTTAAAACTCATGGATATCTTCATTCATACTTCATTGAATATACTTCGTTGAATAGTATTGATAGAAATAATCAGCATTTTAAAAAACCTTTTATGCAACAACAAACCAATTGAACATTATAGTCTGTTCCAAACAAAACAACAAACAAACAAAAGACAGTCATGGACTTACATCTCAATGGTAATATTGAGTATTTCAAAAATTGAAACTGGGGGTAAAGCCTATAAAATAAAACTGATAATTACTAAAATTTTAAATAATAAAATTATTCCTGATTCAAATTCAATGAAAACATTCAGATCAATAAATTTGACTTGGGAAATATTAATAATAGAAAAAATATAAGACAAGGATACCCTCTTTCACAACTCTAATTTGACATAGTGCTTGAGTCCTAGCCAGAGCAATTAAGCAAGAGAAAAAAAAAAATTAAGGATATCCAAATTGAAAAGGAAAAGGTCAAATTGTCCTTGTTTGCACATGATATAATGTTATATAGCAAAATATAAAAACTCTATCCCCTCAAAAAACTGTTAAAACTTATCTATGTAAAATTACCAATAAAATTACAGGATACAAAATCAACACAATAATCAATAACATTTCTGTATACCAAAAATGAAGTAGTTGAAGAATCAAGAAAGCAATTCCATTTTCAATAGCTATAAAAAAAATCTACCTAGCAATAAATTTAACCAAGGAGGTGAATGATCTCTACACTGAAAACAATATAAGACTGGTGAAAGAAAATGAAAAAGACACAAAAAATAAAATACCTCAGGCTCATGGATTAAAAGAATCAAAAGTATGTATAATTAATTTTATTTCACGATTTAATTTTATTTCAAAATTAAAAGTATTGTGAAAATGTGCACACTGTCCCAAGTGATGTATAGATTCAGTGCAATCCCTATCAAAATTCCAATGGCATTCTTTGAAGCAATTGAAAAAATTTACAAAAATTCATACAGAACCACAAGAAATGCTGAATAGTAATCCTGAGAAAAAAGAACACAGCAGGAGTTACCTGAGTTTAAAACATACTATAAAATTATGGTAACTATAACAACATGGTACTGTCATGAAAACAGACAAATAAACCAATGAAATAGAATACACAGCACAGAAATAAATCCACATATTATGGTCAACAAAGTCATCAGGAATATATAGTGGAGAGAAAACCATCTTTTCAATAAATGGTGCTGGGAAAACCAGGCACCCATATGCAAAGTCTCCTATCTCTCACCACATTAAACAAAAATCAATTCAAAGTAGATGAGACACTTGTATGTAAGGTTGAAAACTATCAAACTACTGAAAGAAAACAGTTGAGGGCTGTGTTACAGGCAAAGAACTTTTGGATAATACCTGAATATTACAACAAACAAAAGCAAAAATAGACATGAGACTATATCAAACTAAAGTTTCTGCAAAGCAAAGGACAACAGAGTGAAAAGGAAACCTATAGTGTGGGAAGAAATATTTGCAAACTATTCATCTGATAAGGGGTTAATATCATAAATATAGAGGAACTCAAAGCGAAAATACCAAAACTAACAAAACAACAAAAACTAATTTAAAAATAGACAAATGATCTGAATAGATATTTCACAAGACACACGCATAGTTAATAAAGTATTAAAAATGCTTAACATCACTAAACATTGGGAAAATGCAAATCAAAACCACAATGAGATATCATCTCTTCCCAGTTAGAAAAACCATGATCAAAAAGACAAAAATTAATATATTCTGGCAGGAATGAAGAGAAAGAGAAAATCTTGTATATAGTCAGTGAGACTGTAAATTAGTACAATCTTTATGGAAACCAGAATGGCAATTCCTCTAAAAACTAAAAATAGAAATATCACATGATTCAGCAATTCCACTACTAGGTATGTACCCAAAGGAAAGGAAATAAGTATGCTGAAGAGATATCTGTACTTGAATATTTATTGTAGTACTATTCACAAAAACCAAGATATAAAATCAACCAAGTATCCATCAATACATGAATGGACAAAGTGTAGTATACATACATGGTGGAATATTATAAAGCCATATAAAAGGAATGAAATTCTGTCATTTGTAGCAATATGGATGAGCCTAGAGAACATTTTAATAAGTGAAATAAGCCAAGCACATTAAGATAACTCTTGCATGTTTTCACTCATATGGGGAGACCAAAAACTTGATCCTATACAAGTAAAGAATAGAATAGTGATTACCAGAGACTGAGAAAGGAGGAAAGGACACTAGAGAAGATTTGGTTTAAATTCAGTTACATAGGAGGATTAAATCCCAGTATTCTATAGCATAGTAGTGTGAGTATGGCTAAAAACAACTTATTGTATGTTCCAAAATAGCTAGAAGAAGGGATTTTGAATGTGCTTAATACAAAGAAATGATAAAAATCTGAGGCGATGGATACACTAATAACCCTGTTTAATCACTCCACATTGTATGCTTGCATTAAGATGTCATGATATGTATAATTGTTATGTGTCAGTTAAAAATAAAAATGGCACATGCTCATAATACTACGGGTCATAACAAGAGCTATAATTTATAAAATTTTACATGGACAAAAATTTTAATAAGTCAAATGTTAGTTTTCAAAGTAGGCAGAGAAATGATTCAGATTAAAATAATTTTAGAAAATAAAACTAAAATGTTAAACCTTATCGATATGGATATGAGGTTTCTGAAATAGTGAAGTAGAGAATCCAGCATACCTTTTCCTTAAAAATCAATGATAAAACTAGACAAAAGTGCTGAAAATAATAATTTAAGGACTCTGAAAATTGACCAAAAATATATGCCAAATTGAGAAATGTGTATCAAAAATACTACTCAACCTCAGGCAAGACAGTGAAATTGGTACCATTGTTGCAAAAGCATGCTTCCCGCTGCGCTCCCTTCAGCTCAGTCAGTTTGTTTGGACTATTATGTTTGGAAGAACCACTATCTTTTCTACCTAAGGGTATCTGCTTGATTTGGAGTGAAACATGAAAAAACAGGATGTCCCGCACATCATCATTGGCAGTAGCAGTAGCAATCTCTGTGGCAAAGGAAAAAAGAAAAGCCCAGGGTTCAACAGATCCCTTGTGTTTCAGACTTAAGCAAAACAAGTCAGAAGTTTAACAAAAAGATCCAGGAAGTGAGTGTGAGGTCTGTAAAGGACCTGGATAAACTATTCTAAGACTGAGAGCAAAGGCTTTCAGCTGCTCAGAAGAGATCAGCAAGGCCTAGCATCTCCATACCACTCTGGCTGCATAGGAGGACACATGTTGCAAAGGAGACAGAAAAGTGCCAAAAGAAAGTGAAAACTGGCCTTGAAGTAAACTTTGAATGGAGTCCGAACCCAACACAGATCCCCTGGTAGTGGATGGATGCCTCACTGATTTAAAATATTCAGGAACCAACTGACCACATATCCTCCAATTGCTGAACTATGTTGACATAAGGGTGAAGCCCCACACACACTCCAGGATGCCAGTTTTAAAAGTAAAAACAAGAATTAAAAACCTAAGGAGAGGTATTAGTGAGGAGAACACCATGGGAGAGATGGATTATACAGATTTGGTGAAGATAAATTACAAACAAACAAAAACACCAGCAATAACAATTGTTCTCAGGGTAGGAAGTAGAGCCAGGTTTGCTGCAAGATGGTATCTAAAATGTCCAATTAAAAATATAAATACAAGGGGAGAGGGAAAACATGCAAAGAGGCATGAGAGTGTGACATCTGTGCCCAAGAAAACAAGTAATCAATTGAAACTCTCTCTGGGTGAACCCAGATGTTGCAGTTGACAAGAATTTAAACAGCTATCAAAAAAATGTTCCAAGAACTAAAACCCATGTTCAAAGGATTAATGAAAAGGATGACTGTATTGACTCAACTAACAGAGAATCTCAATGAAAATGGACCAATTATAAGAAAATCCAAATTCTGGAGCTTAAAGTTTAATAACTGAAATTAAAAACTCACTAGAGGAATTCAATATTAATTCTGAAACATCAAAGGAAAATACAGTGAGCTTGATGATTAATAAACAGAAATTACCTAATTTGAACAGACAGGAAAAACATGAAGAAAAATTAACATAGCCTTAAAGACCTTTGGTACAACATCAAACACACCAACAGATATGTAATGGGAGTCTTAGAAAGTGAAAAGGCAGAGAAACAGGAAGAAAAGCCTCAGACTTCTCGATTTAGATAAAAAAAACACTGTAAAGCTTAGAAACTAAAAAAAAAAAAAAAAAGAGTACAAGAAACCCAAAGTGATCTATCTATACCTAAACACATTATAGAAAACGTGTTGAAAGACAAAGAGAAAATCTTGAAAGCAGCAAGATAAAAAATATGACTCATTATGTACAGAGAAACAGCAATGATTAATGGTTGATTTCTCATCAGAAGGAGTGGACGCTAAGAAGCAGTGGAATGATCTATCAAAGTGCTTAAAGGAAAAAGTTTCTGTCAACCAAGACTTCTATATAATACAAGGCAATTACCCTTCAAAAACTAAGACAAAATAAAGTCATTCCTTGATAAACAATATACAGAATTAATTCCCAACACAAACTGGAAACAATCCCAATGGCCTTCATTGGATGAGTGGATAAACAAATCCTGGTACATACATTTAATGGAACACAAGTCAGCAGTATGAACAAACTAATGATATACACAACTTTAGTATGTTTCAAAAGCACAGTGTTGAGTATAATAGTTAAACTCAAAAGATTACATACTATCTGATTCCATATACATATTTTTGTATAGACATCAGTAGTTCTATAAGTTAGAGTGAAGGGAGATGGTATCAAAGGGTGAGTTTGAGGGAGCACAAGGGAGCATGAGGGAGTTTGGGAGGTGATTATGGTGGTGGTTACATGTGTGAAAATCTATATAAGCATAAACCAAGAAAGCCATCTTTATTTTATTGTAATTGTAAAAAATAATGTAATTGAATCATACTCTCACAAAGAATGTATTATATGGAATATATAAATTAAAACTCAATAAAATTGCAAAGAAATAAAAGTTAAAAAAAAAAAAAAACTAATGTAGGCAGGACCCACAATGATATGGATTCTTCAGGAATGAAACTTTGTTTAACCCTAGTAAACAAGAAATCATGAGTAGTCAGTGATTCATTGAGCAAAATTGTTGTTACAGTTCTATTAAAAGTAGGTCTGGGATTGTAGCTCAGTGGTAAAGCACATACCTACCACATGTGAGCCACTGGGTTCGATCCTCAGCATAAAATAAAAACTTAAAAACAAATAAATAAATAAAATAAAGACATTGTGTCCATCCGTGTCTAAATAAATTTTTTAAAACACTTACATTCATAAACGTAGTGTTTAAATATTTGTGGAATCAGAATGGCTAGGACTAGATATCTCCTGAGTCAAAATGGTGTTTTAACTTTCTATATTTTTTAATTAGACGCTTGTGGGATCCAGTAGTCCAGTAGCAGATGGGAGAGAATATCAGAAATTAAATTTCTATCCCCTTTTTAATCAAAATATGCCATCAGTTTCACTCCCCACCACACACAAAGTCTCAATTTCCACTGCCCCAAAACTCAATCACTATGGAGTGTAAGGAAGACAAAAGTCCTGAAAAGGCTGAGTGAGACATGTACCGACATTCTCTGTATGTTCATACCAAGGTAAACCTCCCCTCTCTAAGTTTTAGGGCTTGAAAATGGCTTTCTGGGGGGGGGGGGGTTATAGGGAACTTTGGGAGTATAAGAGAAAAATCACTTCCAAGAAGCTGTTTAGCTTTTCTTCTTTAAAAATAGATCTCATATATTAAGTTTGGCCCAGGAGGATGTATATGGCAAAAGCAAATTATCATTGATACGCAGGCAGACACGCCAGCAACAGCTAAGCACATATTGAATACTTCCTATGTGCTTATGAACTTTATTCACATTACCTTAGTTAACCCTCAGAAAAAGTTTGAGAGATAGCTGTTATTATTCTCATTTTATCCTGAGATTTGTGAGGCTCATGAGTGCTAAATAATTTCTCCAAAGTAATATTGTCACCTTAATATACCCTATTACAAATTCATCATCGCCATTTAGAAGTGAGAAAAGTGAAGTAACTTAAAATTCATACAAAATGGAGTAGAACTTAATTTGACTTGACAACAAATGGATACACGTATCAAGGTAGAGCTATAGCACAGACTTTGGAGACAAAAAGACTTGTCATACCACATCCTTTCCACTTACTAGTATTGACCTTGACCACATTACTTAACCTCTTTGTGCCTTGTCTTCCTCATCTGTAAAATGAGAATTATAGTACCTACTTTTAAAGTAGTATAGTACCTACTTTATTTAATATAAAAGATTATATTAAATATAAAAGATAAAGCACATTTTGTGTTCAGTACATAGTAATTACTCCATAAAATAGCTGCTGCTGCTGTTGTTATTATTATAATCTTGCACCATTAACTTTAGTTAATTAATTCATTTGAGCAACTCTGATGGGACTGTAGAACAGAATTATCTATCTTTAAGTTATTATGTAGGGAGGTCAAGTACCCAGAAAAGAAAAATGTGGGTGGAAAAGCACAGAGTGGGTGCCTGGTTGGCCGGGGAATGATGTGACAGCCCTGAAATCCCTGAAGTGGAAATAAGTAAAACAGTTATTTGAGTAGAAGTGAAGGATGATTAACACCTAATAGGCATTCATTAACGGTAGGAAATATGATAGCTACCTTACATTCTTTGTTTCCTCCTCATTTCCTTGAAATCAGGAGACGATTTCTCCTTAAATATAGCCGCAAATCCTATAATTTTACCCTTTGAAGTTTTTCTGATTCCTGATCCCCCACCATGCCTCGAATTCCTTCTGCCATCTCCCTGAGTCAAGGACCCATCCTTGACTTGTCATGGTAATAGAATGCACTCAATCTTTTTTTTTTTAAATTTTCTCTCCACATATTTTATTGGTGCATTATAGTTATAAAAAATGATGGATTTGTTGTTATATATTTGAAACATGCACTCAATTTTCACTTCAATCCACCCATGTTCCTGAATCAGCATAGAAAGTACCAGGGCTTTGGTTGAAAACCTCTTCTCTGCTTTCTAATTGAGATATAACTCATCTACCAGAAGATTTTCCCCTTTGAAGGGTACAATTTAGTGGTTTCTAGTATACATCACTGCTACCTAATTCCAGAATATTTTTATTACCCTCAAAAGAAACCTTGTATCTATTAGTAGTTACTACCTAGTCCCTCTTTCCTCTAACACCAGGAAACACTAATCTCCTTTCCATCTCTACTGATTTACCTATTTTGGAATTTTTTAAAAATGGAAACACACAATGTATGACCCTTTGTGCCTTGTCATATGAAATTGTAACATATACATGAGTTTCACTTCACATAATGTTTCAAGTTTCATTCATGCTTTAGCATGTATTGGCATTTCATATTTCATGGCTGATTAATATTCCATTGTAAGGAATATGTACAAATTGTCTATCAATTCATCAGATAATGGGCACTTAGACCATCTCCACTTTTGGCTATTATGAAAAATGTTGCTGTGAATATTTATGTACAAGTTTTTGTGAGGACATGTATTTTCCATATACCTGGAAGTGAAATTGCTGGATAATATGATAATAAAACTGTTTAACTTTCTGAAGTAATTTCCAGACTGTGTTCCAAACCAGCTGTATCAATTTATGTTTCTACTAGTAGCATATGAGGCTTCCAATTTCTCTATATCCTCGCCAACAATAGTGCCTGGTGTTTTTTATTATTATTATTATAGTCATTCTACTGGGTATGAAATCATATCTTATAGTATCTTGACTTGCTTTCCCTAATGATTAATGATGTTGAGCATGTTTTCCTTAGCCATTTGTTTATGTTCTTTGGAGAAATGTGTATTCAAATCCTTTGCCCATTTTTTAATTGGGTTATTTGTCTTTTTAACTATTGAGTTATAAAAGTTCTTATGTATGCTGAAACTTGACCCTTGCAATATATATGCTTGTATATTCGCTCACATTGTTTGGGTTGACTTTTTGACTTTCTTGATAGTCTTCTCTGAAGCATGAGAGCTTTTAATTTTGATGGAGTCTAATTTGTCTATCTTTTCTTTGTCTGCTTATGCTTAAGGAATGATTTGGATAGACCTGATTTAAAACAACTCTGCCAATCATTAGCTAATGATTTGGGGACAGCTTAATTAACCTCTGTCAAACTCCAGTCTGCACCTAGAAGATAGAGATAAAGCCTTCCTTCTGGAAATAATGTAAAAAAAGCGATTAAGCACTCAGCATCAACTAAGTTTTCAATAAATAGCAGTGGTTATTTCCCACTTGTCCCTATCCACACCAGGCTTCAGCATCTTGCAAACTCTATCTAGTGTTCATGTTTCAGTGTAGATCCACTTCATCTTCCATAACATCTTTTGTGACACTCTTTTCTACACTGGTTCTTCATTTTTCTAAACTTCTACTGAATGGGCTTATAATTAATTACACAGTGTGGGCTTTTCTCATGGTTTCATGATAATATTTCTGTCTTCTTTTGGTCAGGTACAACTTAGAGTTGCTTGATGTGTCTCTCCACCATCTACAATTGAACTGAACATATTCATGCGGTGGGTCATGAGCCCACACAGGGTGTATTCAGATACTTGCTATTCATATACCTTTTGTTACACAACTTGATCCCTCTGAATCAGTGGGTGAGATTAAGCAGGACTCATGGGATAAAATCATAAAGCATCTTTGTCTCCTACTTTTCCTTTAAACTTACACAGTGGAGGGTGTTTTTTTCCCTGCCAATGGTTGGAAATTCAGTCTCATAACTTTTATGCTCAGTCTTAGATAATAAAAAATTCTATAGTCAAATACCAATTCTAAAGTTAAATGCCAACACAATTTAAATTAAAAATTTTTATTCCAATATAATAAAATTACCCTCTACCCTAGTTTCTTACCCCTTTAGGGTTGGAACACAGAAAATAGGAGAAATTGGGGTAACATAAGAAAGCTTCTAGTTAACTGATATTCTCACTAGACTTAGGGGACTAGAAGAGTCTGATAAAAACAAAGAAACTTCCTTACAAATTCTATCCTAATCTTCTGACAACTCCATTACAACCATGGAATTCCAACAGTTCACTTTGGGACAATCCCATTTTAACATCTTTAACACATTATTCCTGGATTTGCTTTATCATCAATAAATAATTTGTATGATTTTTGTGATGTATACATGAAATAAGAGATCAACTAGCCCTTCTCTTCTGTTTAAGCATCCAAACTTCACACAATCTTTCTCATTTGTACTAGAGATTTAGCTAACAGCTTCCTCAGTAGGTTGCCTCAGTAATTTCATCACATGTGCATTTATAATGTTCTTTATGTTAAATTAGTTAAACAAGGATTTTTAAACTGAGTTTTATAGAGGGGGGGCTTGATGGGTTATACAATTAATTAGAATTTTATAGCTGCAGAGGGTGATGTGAATGGTTGACACTGTCATTCCAAACCTCCCATTTCAAATTCTGATGATCCCCAAAGTAATCCTGATTGGCTTTATAATAAGCAGTTCAAGTTTAATTTGGAACTATTTCTTTATGTTCAATGTAAAATTTGGTTCCATATAAAATTTTGTTTGGGAAAAGAGAAAAGGTTTACCACTGCTCAAAGACAAGTATTTTAAAGAACTTGAAAACCAGTGATATATGAAGCCATTGGTACCTCAGAGAGGGGAAAAGTGTTCAGTAATAAAGTTAAGTATTCTAAAGCCTTAAAAAAAATAAATATGACTTAAAATAGCATATTTATCTATTTAAGAAATTTAACCAAGTTTCTTCCAACTTATGTTGAGTTTCTCTCACATAAAACTCAGGACACCCCATGCAGTGTCAGAAAAATAAATTTTCAGTGATTAAAATTAAAAGATGAATCACAGGGAATAAGTATGGAATTCATTACCTTATAATAAGAGATGAACCAAAAATAAATAATTGAAAATAACAAAAAATTCATAGAACATGGATGCTTGATAAGTTATTAAAGGACATAACAAAATAAAATCAAACTAAATTTGGTTCTATATTTGCCTTGTATCTACATGATCTTGAATAAGTTATTTCTCTATAACTATTCTTTTAAATGAGGTTATCTACTTCATAGTTTTGGTAGAGAGCTCCAATTCTTCAAGAAATAATGGATGTTAAGTATTGTATGCTTATATGTTGGTGATAATAATGATAAAGTTCAAGTTGAGGAAATAGGCCCTATCATTCCTTAAAATATTCCTTAGGAATTAAAGACTACATGATCTGATGAGAACAGACCACAGATCAGATACATGAGGGCATTTATTATGCTCTTAGTGTTTGCTTTCCAGGAAAACTGAAGAAAGTCTAAGTACTCTTGACTTAGAATGAGAAGATCTACTTACTCATTATATGCCTTTAGATAATGCCTGTTACAGTTTGGATCAGGACTGTTCCCCAAAGGGTCATGTTTGAAACTGTGCTGCCAGTGAACCAAGGTTTAGAGGTGGAGCTTTAGGCAAAAAACTGAATCTTGAGAAGTGCTGTCTTTATCAATAGATTAATTAATTGATTGGACTACTTGGAGGTGGGGCCCATTGAAGGATGTAGGTCACTGGGGGAGTTCCCAGGAAGGGAAGCAGTTATCTGTCCCACAGTGATGTTCTGCCTCACCTTATACCCAGAGCAATGGAGCTTCTGACCATGGACTGAAGCCTCTGAGACTGTAAGCCAAAATCAACCTTTCCTCTTTGAAGTTGTTCTTGTCAGATGTTTCAGTCACAATGACAAAAAGCTGACTAAAACAATGCCCCTGAATCTTGGTTCTTAGCCTACAAATTAACGGAAAATAATGTCTTCCTATCTCAAAAGGAGGCACGAATAAAATTACTATTATTAGAAATTCAAACATGAAAAAATGATGAAAATCTCTGTACCACCCTGATACTACAGGAAACTAGACTCAGGTTGGGGGTTAGGAGCCTCAACTGGATTTAGTAAAGGACCCATGTAATAAAGGCATGAAGCCAGGGGAAAGTCAAGGTAATTATTGTACAAGAATTTGGGACCAGTAACAAAGCAGAGCACCCAAACAAAAACCCTCACTTTAAGGAGCAGAAAGAGAGGCAGAAATGAAGATGACAGCATATACACCAGGAAAGGTCAAATAGATTAGAAGAGAGATAAGAAACACAACCTAGACAGATTCTAGGCAACAGTGTATTCTTGGCATCTAAGTTTTCTCCACTGGATTGGTGATGAGTAAGTGCAGAGAGCAAGTATTTACATAAAAACTTCAAGCAAATGATTGACATAATGAGCAGTTTATACTTGCGTCCTCTACTCAGATACAGTGACTGGATAATTCTACAATATGAACCCAAATAATTTAAAACAAAACAAAACAAAAACAGGAAATTTTCATTCACAAGAAACCCAAGTAGCACATGATCAATGCCTTTAACTATCTCATGGTCCTCAAGTGAAAAAGGAATTAGGTATTGTGCTGTGCTTTACACAGAGAATACAGTCAAGATTAATGGGATGAAAGTATAAGAAGAGAGATTTTGCCAGGCATGGTGGCACATGACTATTATCCTAGCTCCTTTAGAGGCCGAAGCAGGAAGATCACAAGTTCAAGGCGAGCCCAATCAACTTAACAAGACCCTGTCTCAAAATACAAAATAACAATGATTGCAGGTATATCTTAGTGGTAGAGTGTTACTGGCTTCAATATCCAGGAACACACACACTCACACACACACACACACACAAACACACACAAAGATTGGGGTGGGAAGGGAGGGAGATTTCATTTTAATATAAAGTGTTATATAGTAATTAGAAATGTCCAAAAACAAAATAGTGAGTTCCCCTGCACAGAAAGCAGAGTTTGGACAACCACGGAATTATTAATGAAATAAAAATACTAGACGAATCTAGTCGTAAAATTTTTCTTAGGTCTCCTTCATTCCTGCTTTCAAATTTTATCAGGTTTTACCTCAGCTCTGACCTTTGCAAGTTACTCTCTCCCTCTCTCAAAGTAGCCAATGGGTTCTCTAAACTTGCTCTTCTGTTATTTTTCTGCTGTCAGGACAAGCAGGTACAACAAATACTCGTCTAGGATAATTTAATTTCATTTTCAGTAGAAAATATAGATATAATGGGCATCCTTCTTTGATTTCAACAGTACTTTGGAAAAAGTTATTCTTTCAGAAGAACATTTGTTAGTACCTACCCCCATTCTTCTGATCTAGTTTTGTAACTATGGATTTTCTCTGTAGGAAATTATTACATGTGCAATACATAGAAAATGTCATATGCATTTGAGAATATGACAGAAACTATTAAGAACATCCCAAGATTTCCAGACAAGTGATTCTTAGATAGAAAGATGAATCAGAAATAACTGGAGAAGTTTTATATAAGAATCTCTAAACAAATACATGCCTGAAATTCATTATAGAAGACTAAATGAGCAAGTACATAATGGGAAAAAAAGCATTTATATTTTTTAGCTCTACAGATTATCCTATTGTACCTCCCAAGATCAGAAACATTACTCAAAGTTCTTCTGATCCTCTAATTTAAAAGTCTTATACCATATAGTAATTTATCTATATAAATGGAAAATGAAGTAGTATCTAACCTGCATAAACAGGGAAGAGGGGGTGGACTAGAGATCTAACCCAGGGTCTTGCATATGGTAGGTAAGTCCGGTGCCACTGAGCTATACCCTTAACCCCCACATTTCTTTTTGACCATTTCTCTTTCCCTGCCATTCATGTATTAATGATAAATTTTTTGATACATGGCCATCAGGCAGAACAGAGAGTCACATTCCTGGCTTTAACTTCAAAACAGGATTCTGAAAGCCTACAGCAGAAATAACACATATTGTCACCAAAACAAGTATTTTCAGTTTCAAGAGCAGAGGTTTCTGAGAGAGAATATTTCACTCTCTGTTTTTCAGTTTAAATGCTATAATTTGAATACCAAAAGTGGAAGGGCCCAAAGGTTTCAAAGAGTGGAATTTAATGTAAACCACACAGTGGATAAAAAAGTTTTCTGTTCCCAAGAGAAAAAAATAGTTCAAGAGGTTGACAGAGTTTAAGAGGATGTGGCATAAATTTGGATGCTAACAGGTCCCTTATTGGGGTTTATGATCTTGTTCATGCTTTTGGCTAAACCCCTAGAAGGGAGAAGGAGAATGAGAGAAAACCCATATACAGTGTGGGAGGGGAAGAAACAGCAAAAAGCAGAGAAATTTTTACTTATTCAGTTTATTTCATTCATTCATTTAATCAAAAAAATGTTTATGGAGCACCTACTGTGTCCAGCTCTATTTAGATGTTGGATGTACAGCAGCATCTTACTTCCATCATGAAGCTAGAAAGTAATAATTCTAGTAAAGACGTGCTGTTCAATAGACTGGCTCTGCAACAGTAGATGTAACAGAACCTAAATCTAAAACACTCAGCCAGAAATATTATGCACATGTATGTACTCTCAAGCTCTGAGCCCAAGAGCACCAACAGACAGCATCTGAAATTTTCCTTGACTCTGTAGAAGAGGTAAGGTGGTGGTTGAAGTAGTTAATGACTCTTGGAGAAACATCAAAATTAGAATGGAGAGACCAGAGTGATCACTAAGGATCTGGTAAGCAGAGTGACAAAGAGGAGGAGTTCATTTCAGTGCAATGCAGCAGGAACCAGTCACAGTTACCAAAGAGTAATGCAAATGTATTCTCAACAGAAAACACCATGCATGGATGCCTTAGACCATGGATAGGTGGGCCTCCTCCCTTTAGCCAGAACAACAATTCCTTACCCTAAATTAGAAAATTAGATCAAAGCTCAGGGGAGATGAAAAGTGAAAGGGAGAACCCTAAACTGACTGAGTAGAAATCTAGAATTTGGCAAATTTCAATCATTAAATGAACAATTTCCCATGAAAGTAAGAGTGTTTTGGTGATTCTGTTATTGTTGGAAATAGGGCATTAACTAAATATTTTTAAGATTTTTGAAAAGTAAAATTTCATACACTTCAGTTTTGTGACTATAAGATATATAATCACTGTACAAGTATAATTCATTATTTTAGAGGAAATAGTAACTTTTGTGGTATGACTATCTTTAAATAACCATTTTAATTCTGGAATGAGACTTTTATACTAGGTAGCTGCATAAACACTAGCAAATTCCGCTCAACTTTGCCTCCCTTTATACTTAGAGGAAACTGAACCATATAAGATAAAGTGATTACTCAAGATTTTTAAATCAGTGACAAAAAGGGAGTCTTTACGTTATATGACCCTTGCCACTTCTTCCCCCTTACTTTGCTCTAACTGACATAGGTGAGAGAAAGCATTCAAACCTGTTTCTGAGTCTGGCTTACATTATATTCTCTGGTTTCATGTATTTACCAACAACTTCAGTAATTTCATTCTTCTTTATGACTGAGTAAAACTCCATTGTATATATATACCACATTTTCTTGATCTGTTCATCTAGAGCAAAGTAAGAGGGGAAAAAAGTGGCATGGATCCTATAACATAAAGACAGAGGGAAAATCAGTTGGGGTAGAGATTGAGGGGGAGGCAGGAAGGGGCAGGAAAGAGGAGGAAATGCAGTATAAGTCTGACAAAATTACACTATGTGCATGTATAACACAATGAGTTCCACCTTTATGTATATCTGCAAAGCACCAATTAAAACTAATTGAGTGGAAGGAAGAGGAGTAGGGGAAGGGAAATAGAAGGGGGTGGGGAGGGAAAGGAGATACTGGAGACTGAAATGGTGTAAATTAAATTCTATGCATGTATGATTATGTCAAAATGAATTCAACTGTCATTATATAACTATAATGCTCTAATAAAAGCATTAAAAATTAAAAAAGGGAATCTGAATCCAAGTCTATTGACTTTGATTTCAGTGGTATTTTCGTTGTCTACAATTATGTGACACCAAAAGAGAGTTGCCACACATAGCAGTTACAGTTTTATGTGAATTGGTAAATAATTTAAGTATTTATAGAGATGAAAACTTAAGAAAAAAATTATATAAGCTTGCCTTACTTGAATTTCCTCTAGGAACTGCTAATGATAAGTAATATGCAAAGATGCAAAGTGTGCAATCCTATCTGAGAAAAGATGAGCCAGACCATCATGTGCCGATCAGTTTTTTACTTTTATTTTGCTGTAACCAGGAAAGGAAGCCAGGGGCACTTTACCACTGAACTATATCTCTAGTTCTTTCTATTTTTAAATTTTGAGACAGAATCTTACTAAGTTGCTGAGGTTGGCCTCAAACTTGCAATCTTCCTGCCTCAGTCTCCTGAATCACTGGGATTGCAGACATATGCCACTGTGCCCACAAGCTGGTAAATTTTTAATGGTTAGTTCTCAGGGACAGAGAGCCATGATTAGTAGGGGCTGATGATTTCCACAGTTCAAATACTCCTATTATGACCAATTTCAAATTACCAATATGATGACAACTGGGTGACAAAATTCCTTGAAAATTTAAAAGTCTGTTTTATGAACTGATTATAAGCTAACTTTAGCACACCACTGGAGTTAGGAATGGTTCTCCAGAGCAGAGGCTGACTTCTCTCTGAAGTCAATACACTGAAGTGTTTTAACAATAGATATCCAGGTAGTAATAATTATTATGAAATTAATGTACTTTATCTAAAAACATATAAAAGTAGCTTTTGTTTGCAAATTTTCCCAGTGAAATAGAAAAGAACATGTTAAGTCTTATCACACACACACACACACACACACACACACACACACTTTTCTAGATAGAAGTAATTTTTAAAAGAATGGAAGTCAAGTGAACACCCTTTTGTAAGATTCATGTTAAAGGAATCAACCATACCCATTTCATTTCATATCAGAATAGCTACAACTATACAATCTCTGAATTTTTCTTTCTTCCTACCTTATAAAGGTCAAAGAAAACTAAGAACAACTTTGAAATGACTTGAGAAGTGTAGTTATGGCAAAGAGTACAGGCACAAGATTGCTAGAATTCTACACAGTAAGAGAGTCAAGTAATTTGGTGGACCTTTCTCAGGTACAATTCAACTTTGCTTTTTACAGTTGACATATGACTAAAATGATGTGTGTGTATTGCATTGTAAAGAGTTGAGTTATATTTTAGATCCATTCTAAAATATAATTCTAATTTTTTTTTGATCCTACATGTCTTTGGAAATATAATGAAAACTATTAATGCTTTTACAGTAAATTCACATATTTGTATGTAGAGAAAACTCTGCATAAAATATTAAAGGATCAACAGATATCCTGTAACTCAACTATGAGCTTTTGGATTCACATCAAGAACCCATATTTTAAGTGTATTAGGAAACTCGACATTTAAAGAAAATGTTAGGATTACATTTTAGAAAGGCAATACAACTGTCTATAAAGGAAAGCAACCATTTTAACTTCTATTTTCTTTAATTTAAGCTTTGCATTTATTGAGTTTGCTTACATGTTGGATTTCTAGACATTAATATTTGAGAGGCAGAGTCACAGATATGAAGAAATAAAGGGATCTTTGCAGATCAAGTACCACAAGTACCATTTATTTATAAATGAAGAAACAGAATCTCTCAACACTGAACCAACCTAGAATAAGTGTCCATGATAGGAGGTCTCATGCCATTATATAAAGGACACAGCCCTGGACAAGGTCAGAAGCCCTAAATTCCAGTCAATTTCTGCTTCTTATGATCTGCATGGTACTGGGTACATCATCATTTAACCTGTCTGATACATCCTCAGCTAAAATCTTAGTTCTGACATACAGTCGTTATAAAGACTAAATGAGATAATATTTGTGAAAACAGTAAGTATTAGATTACCATATAATGAGTTAATAAGATAGTTATAATACATGACAAATGAACCACATACATTCTTTGTGTCAGGGTCAAACTCATCAGATTCAGATCTAGCCAACACATGAGGCAAAGTCTTTTATAAAGAAAAAACATATATCACACAAAGTTGCTGAAATCAGTGATCATGGGAAGGAGTTCTATCGTAGAGTGGGATAATGGCAAGAACACTAGGTTAGGAGTTAAGCAATCTGGTTCTAATTCCAACTCTACTGTTGACCGTTTAAGCTGACAAATCAGTTCAGACCTCTGGGCTTCAGCTTTTGTGAGGAGCAGAGATTTCTTAAACATTTGCAGAAGTGTCACAGCCAGACCTCTTTAAGAACACAATGAACTCTGAGTCTTCTCCTCACAAAAAAGTATGCAACAAGCACATCATTTAAGGAGGAGCAGGGATCCCAATTTAGCTACTAAATTTCCACATGTAAGATCATATCAACCCTGAAGTTACTCATAAAACAATTTCTAGTACAAAATCAATTTATAATATGTAAAATGTATAGATGTACACATTATAGAATTATAGAATTTTGAGATGCAAAAATGAAGGCCAGTTTTCCTTCATATTTTATGGAGAAAAATGTTACAGCTAATAATAGCAATATTGGTTTCTACAGGCTTGACAAAAAGATATCATTTTATTGCTATAATTAGAAAATATCTGCTAACCATTCACTGTGTTTATGATAGAATTCAAACTCACCATTCTGGCATTTCCAATCTGGGTTCAACAAGCTTTTCAGCCTTTATAAACTATTCTCACACACACCACTCCATCTTTCTCTTACTTTGAATCTTTTGCCATACTGGAATCCTCCCCAGTGACTAGGTCCACTGCTTCACAATGGATCACACTAGACCCATTGGGATTTTGACTTTGTACCTGGTAATTCCTCTGCCAAGAATGGCTTGGTTCTAATATATCTTGTTATCTTCAGGATACAGATTAAATGTACCCCCCACTACCTGAACATTTCCTCCACCACCACCCCAAATATTTGGACTGTCTCTTATAAGTGAATAAAACATTTGTTTACAATTTAAAAAATCCTAAAAAAAATAAGTGAATAAAACATTTTTGTCTAACTTTCCTATGTACATATAGTAGTATACCACAGCAAACCTCACCCTCATGTATTCTACAAGGTGCTAATTAAAAAAAAAAGATACAAATAAATAACAGAAAAACAGAGTAGACAGAAGGAAACAAGGGGAAGGAGAAATACTGGGAACTGAATTGGAGCAAATTATATTCCATGCTTGCACAATTATGTCAAAATGAACTCTAATGATATGTATAAGCAAAAGGAACAAAAACAAATACATTTTTGTTAACATCTCTGCAATGGGATCTACTCAGTTCTACTAGAATTTATCTTTTTACAAGTCTGTTTTGTGATAAAGCTCTGAATTTCTTAAGTCCATTTCTTGAGTCTATCTATATTCCCATTATAGAACACATGGCTGATATGTAGTAATCATTCAATAAATGGAAGAAATGGAATGAAGGGAGAAAAATAGAGAGGGACAGAACATGAGGAGGCTACTGGGGATAAGTGCATTTTCCTGGAGCCATGAAGAACCACATAACAGAAAGATTGGTAGCACCTGAATTCAAATCCTAATTTTACTCTTTAACCGTATTTAGCATATGTATAACCTTCAGCAAGTTACTTAAGTATTCTGAGCTTCACTTTACTCATCTGTAAAACATGCAGAATGCCTATCCCCAATTTGTTGTGAAACTAATATGCCACATATATGTGAGTATGGTATAGGCTATTAACAAACTAATCCATAGCAACATCTTCATTGTTCAGAGGACACTAATGTTAAAACCAGTGTTTAAGTTGGAATTTAGACCAGTACAACCTGTATTAAACACACTATGCCTTCAATTTGTTTTGGAATCACCAGGTAAGCATAGGGGTTGATTAGGAATGCACACTTTAGTTACTTCCTAGTCATGGAATACTACCTATAAGAAGTAAGACTTTAGCAAACTGAAATTTTTGTGACTTTTCTTAAAAATAGTGACTTTTATTAAAGTAATAATATATAGCATATTAAAGAGCTAATATCTAATACATATATTAGAGCATAAATTAGAAAAATAAATTAGAGTAAGAACAAATTTTAATTATAAACCACTAGGTATAAGTTAAGCAACACCATCACTGTATTTGACTGCTATCAAGTAGAGATTAATGTTCTCATTACAGAGATATCTCAGTGTATAGCTCTTATCTGCTTTCTTCTTTACCCTGTCTCCTGATATTTACTTGTGCAGTTATTAACCATCCACCATTTTAATGAAGTGTTCTTTTATTAAATTGATCTCTTGAGTAAGATGGAAGACTTTTTAGAGTCTTTTACTTTTACTTTGAAAAAAGTGATACACATTTCAAACACCAAAATGGCAGAAATAAAAAATAATAACTATAATAAATATTAATGAGGACATGGAGCAACTAGAACTTGCATAGATTTCTGGTGGGAATACGAGATGGTACAGTGGATAATTATTTGGCAGTTTATTATAAAGTTCAATATATACCTATTCTAGGACCCACCAATTCCAATATTCAGTATTTATCCAAGAGAAATTAAAACTTATGTCCATGAAATATTTGTACAAAAAAATTCATACCAGTTTTATTCATAATAACTATATCCAGAAATAACTCATCAATAGATAAATGGACAAAAAAGTCATCTTACATTAATTTATAGCTTGGGCCATAATCCTAAAAAACACAATTCTGAATGCAATGAACCTGAAATATTCCTAAAGTCTAAAATTCCAAAAATATAATTGTGGAAAAAATAATTTTAAAAATTATTTAAAAGACATTTTTTACATTTTTTAAATAGGAATTTGAGAAGCATATGAAAACATGACAGAACACTCCACAGGCCAATGTACACAACAAAATAGTCAATATAGGCAATATTTTTACAAGCATAAATACTATTGACAGTTGCATGGGTATAATAGTCATGGGCAGATGAATTGTACTGATAGGTCAAAGTCAATTTTATAAGTGCGTATCGCTATGGTTGGTAAGTGTGTGCATCCAGCTTTATAATTGCAGTCATCTGAAATACTATGACCAACAAACTAAGTCTGTCAACGAGATTGATCAAAAACCATGATGTATCACCACTGTATGCAGTATCCAAAGAACTGAAATTTTGAGAAATTTTATCTTTCACAGAGATACACAAAAAGGTTATTATTTATTTAGGAAGTTTCAATGTTTTTTATCTTTCAGGAACCAAAAGGGACATAAATTGTATATATCTGATAAAGAAAAGGGGCATTTTGAAAGTGCCATCCATTAGTCAAAGTGGCAAATATGTCTATCTTCTTTAAAATAAAATTGCTAACCAAGAGTAGTTTGCCACTTAATCTGTTTTGTCGTTGTTGTTCAGAAGGTCACTAAAGTTGTTCAGTTCTTTTTTTTTTTTTTTTCTCTAATGAAAAGTACTGTTTGCAGGTAAACATGTGTGAAGTGGCAGAAGTAGTATATAACAGAACAATCTGGTAGGAAGATTTCTTAAATTGTTCACCTGCATTTTTCACTTCTACAATCTCCAAAACACTTGCTTTACTTGTACTGGGAGACCAAAGTCCAAGAGTTCTAGAAATCTGATTTCCAAGGCAGCAGAAGAAAACTGTTCTAGCTTTCATAGAGAGATATCAGTTTGACTTTCAGGATTTTAACATTTAGGATTATAATTTTCAAGATTGTGTCTTCTGAGATTATGACTGAAAGCAATTTATATAATGTAATACTATGCAGCACTAAGGAGGAAGAACTACTACTAATGCACACAACAACATGGATGAACCTCAAAAACATCATTTTGAGCAAAAGAAGCCTGACACAAATGTAAGCATACTGTATGATTCCATTTACTAGAGGTTCTAGAAGAGGCACAACTAACCAATAATGTCAAAAATAAGAAAGCCTGAGGGGTATGTATGAAGATGAATCAGAGAACTTTTTGGAGTGATGGAATTTAGGGCTGAAGGTTTGCTTTAATATACACAAGTATCAAAGTTCATTGAACCAGGTGATTGAGATTTATGCATTTTATTGTATATAAATATCGGCTATTTCTTGGCTTGGTAGTCTGATCATTAATTCTAAAATTCTCCCTCTATTATATTGTACTCTTATATCATACCCTTCATATTATATTATATTCTTCTACTCTAACAACCACTTAAGGTGATTCTTCTATAGGTAGCTCATTGACTTCTCTTTGAAAAGCACTATCTGTGAGAGATTAAAATTTGTCCTTTTCCTAACATTATACTTTTCACAAAATATAACTAAGAACAAAAATTAGTAGATTTTTAAACATGACTCTAGGCATCTGTACATACAATGAGGCACAGAGAGTAAACCACTCTTATTTAGGCTAACGTTCCCAAACCTGGATATGATTCAGAATTGAATAGTAAATATAAAATATGGGCCTTTGATTCCACCCCTATACCAAGAAAGCAGAATATTTTTGTGGTGATACCTAGGAAATGTGTTTTTATAATTTCCCCTGGGATTCAAATAAGCAACTCATTTTAGAAAAGAACTGACGCAGTTAAGGGAGAGATCTGTGTGACATAATTATCTGTTCAAATATATCATCTCTTTATACTAAGATTTCCAAGATTTAATCTTTCATCGTCATTTTTTTCAAATGTAATGCAAAATACTTACATTTCTTTATTCAATAACCAGTAGGGGCAATTAATGTTTTTATAGTAGAAAGACCTAACGACTTGAAACTAGGTAGACCTAGGTTAAAATTCTAGTCCTGCTCTTTCAAACTGTGTGACATTGGGAAAGTCATTTATGTACTTTAAATTACATTACTTTTTGTCCAAAATGGATTTATTGACATTGCCTTAATATAATGAATGTTAAAATACCAAATATATGGTATAAAACAGTAAATGTTTGCTTTATATCTCCCCTATAAATGTTGAACAGATCTTTCTAGACATAAATAAAACAAAATAAAATGAGAAATCACCTAAATTTGCAATGGGATAGATTTAAAGTCTATGTCTTAAAGATATGAAAGTTCTAAACTCTTTTAATTTTCATTTCAAGTCCAGTGGAACCATATGTAATTTTGTCATTATAAAGCTTAAGATTCACTTATGTGACTTGAATTTCATCTGGGCAGTTATTTTTCAAAGTTATAGTTATCATAGTTTTAGTAGGATAATTCATTATCTCATCATCGGCTGGACATTTCATCAAACACATTTCACTGTTGAGACAACTTGTCAGTGATATTCAATTTGCTGTCTCATCAGCAATATAGTGTATAGTAATTAAAGTTTTATCATGACAACATCTCATCCCTATTGCTCATACATAATTCATATTCACATGTCAAACATCAACCCCACATGTATTGTGCTAATGAGGATGGAAAATAAAATTTGCCCTCTCATATGTCTTCTCAGCAATTGTGTGAACAATTGAATTCTTTTTCCAAGGGCCCAGCTATCCAAAGGCACAATTGTGAAGCAGGAGCCCAGTCACCCAGCCTATACCCTGGGGACTTTCCCAAGCTGCCCAAATCACGTACAACAATTCCCTTTACAATACTATGATTATCTAAAACAATTAAAAATCCTGTTTTTCAAGCTCTAGTTCAAATGACACTCCTTCCTGTGAGTATTTTTTACCCCTCAATAGTAGCACTTTAGATACTGAACTAGGAACTGACCTTCCCATTATTTTGCGAGTTGTGTGAGGATAAATTCAAGCCTTTTTAAATGCAATTTTCTTAGAGCTTAGCACAATGCTTGGCATACAGACATATTAAATTTATTAAATTTAATTAAAATACATCAATTTTATTTTCTGAAAGAATTTCTGCATTTTAAAAGAAATATTCAAAGAATATAACCTTTTATTTCTACAAATGTATACCTTGGCACTTAAATGAAGATGTTTATAAACAGGGTAGAAGGTAGAACTTTCCTATCACTCTTCTAATTATATTAGTGTTTCACCTATCTACCTGTCTCTAGCTTCATCTTCATCCCTAGACTCCAAAAAAAGTATTCTTTTTGTTTAGATTGCCTTCCCTTCACTTCTATATATGGTAAACTGACTCTTATCCTTCCAAACCCATACTAAAAGTAGTCTCCTCCAAGAAGCCCTCTCTGATCCCCTCAGGCATTCACTACCTCTTCAGAATGTCCACAGCATGCTATTGACACTACTAGTAATGGAATATATCTATCAGCAACGCAGTACCTACTGTATACAACCATTGCATAACAGACTGTATGTAACACACCTAATTTCATTCTTCTAAGATTCATACCAAATAGATTTTCATTTTATTCTGAGGAAACGGGGGCTCTAAGAAGTCAAATAACCCACTGAATGTACATCGTTAGTATAGTAGTCCCTTCTCTTATCTATAGTTTCCTTTTCCTTGGCTTTAGTTATCTGCAGTCAAGCATGGTCTGAAAATAGTCAATGGAAAATTCCAGAAATAAACAATTCTTGAGTTTTAAAGTGTGTGCCTCCCAGTGTAGCATTATGAAATCTTACATCATCTTGCCCCATTCTTTCTTCAACATGAAGTATTCCTTTGTCCAACATATGAAGACTAGATACCCTACCTGCCTATTCATCACTTAAGTCATCTCAGTTATTTCAGCTGCTCTGGTAATCTCAGTGCTATGTTTAACTCTTATTTTGATTAATAATGGCCCCAACACACACAAGTAGTGCTACTAGCAACTTGGATATGCCAAAGAGAAGTCATAAGATGCCTCCTTTAAGTAAAATGGTCAAAAGTTCTCAATTTAATTGGAAAAGAAAAATAATCATATGCTGACATTGCTAAGATCTAAGGTTAAAAACAAATTTTCTATCTGTGAAATCGTAAAGGCAAAAGAAATGTGGATTAGTATTGCTATCACACCTCAAGCTGCAAAAATAATAGCCACAGGGGTTGATAAGTACTTCATTAAGATGGAAAAACTCTATATAACTATATAATAGGAAAAACTTAGCATATACAGGACTGTATATCCAGTTTCATATATCCACTAGGAGTCCTGGAATGTATCCTCCTAATACAAGGGAAAACTACCATAATCCATAAAACATAAATCCAACCTAAGCTCTTTGACTACAAAGCCCATAATATTTTCTTTGTATCATGGTTTCTGAGTAAATGAGGGAATGATTAAGAGAATGACTATCTTGGCAAATCATGATAGCACATCCTCATCTCATGACTAAGATAAACAAATTTCATCTTCTTCCACTTTTATATTAGATACACTGGAGCATTTTTAAGACACCTTTGTTAAGATAGCTAAGGCATGAAGCAAAGAACATACCACAATTTGAATGTAATCCATTCAAAATCATGACAAAGGCTTATTGTAACTGAGCATTTTAGAATGCTGTTTCCCAATTCAAAACTTCAGTGGCAAGTCAGCCTCATTATATGTTCTTTTCCATTTAAGCACATTATGATCACATTTTCCTTGATTATCAGCCCCCAGGGGTCCCAACCGGGAGCTATAACATGCATAAAATGTCTGCTGAGCCAGGATAAATGAATTTCAGTTAAGGGACTAATATTATTAACATTATATGATGATTTGCAATTATCAGTCAAATAAGATCAGTTACCAGAGAACCAGGGAGGTCTTAGAAAGAGGTGAACCACAAAATCAGCACACTCCCCACCCCATGGGTTTACAACCTAAATGGGCAATTGCAAACAAGGGAGGGAGAAAAGGGCTCTCCAGGGAGAGGTGAGAAGGAGGAGGAGTCCTTCAATTGTTCTTGTCCTTAATGAAAAAGGCTTATGTGAAAAACAAGCTCAACTGCACTCCCTCATCTATCCTCCCACAGTATGCACTTAACCCTTCTGCAAGCACATTGGGTTAATCTACCAATATTGAGAGGCAGCTGCTGTTCAGGAGAAAGCACTGATCTGGGATTTAGAATCCATGGATTTTAGTGCTGACTTTGCCAAGTCTTATGACCTTGGTCTTGGTACTTCTCTTAGTGCCTGTTTCTCTCCAATAAAAAGAGAATATCACACTAGCTCAATCTAAAATTCTTCCAACTCTGAAATGCAAAACTTTACCACCACATAAAAATATTCACATCCCTCAGAATGGGGTCCTAATTAGAATAAGATATACTTCATGCTTGTATAATTATATCAAAATGAATTTTACTGTCATGTATAACTAAAAAGAACCAATAAATAAATAAATATTCACATAAAAGCATAAACCATAACTATAAAGTTGAAAAAAAAAAAAAAACTTAGTTAATTTTAATTCCCACCCACTTTCTACTTCCAAACTGACATCAATGTTTATTTTGTTAGATTTTTGGCAACCTGTCCTAACACTAATTCTTCTTGTACTAATCAAAGGGGCTGATCTAAGAAGGCATTGAGGACAAGGGAGCAAAATTGTTTATACAATTCTGAAATTCATTTATATGATCCAAAAGGCTGTTCAGGAACTGGCCTGCCAAAACCACCCAGATTTGATCTCTGATTTCTTATCACTGACTGGTCAGCTGCCCACTTTGCTGGTCCTCCATCACACCAAGAGACTGCACCCTCAAGGTTT
Source organism: Sciurus vulgaris (assembly GCF_902686455.1). NCBI lineage: Eukaryota > Metazoa > Chordata > Mammalia > Rodentia > Sciuridae > Sciurus > Sciurus vulgaris. Next base: position 82,387,372 of record NC_136472.1, read on the forward strand.
TTACCTTTCATTCCCCTACCTGGGCTATGTCCCTCCCTCATAGCTTTCTTTATGTGATATCTCTCTTCCTTCAGGTTTTGACTCAAAATCACTTTTATCAATAAGAACTGCCCTCATCACCCTTTGCACCTACTCAACGTTTTATATCTCATCCCTATTTTATTCTCTCTCCTTTAGCATGAATCATAATCTAATTAATTATGTATCTTGTTGATTATCTATCTTCCCTACTAGAAAATTAGTCCCATAAGGAAGAGGTTTGTTTGGGCTATTCAGTTCCTTTCTATATTCCTGGTACCAAGAACAGTGCTTGGGATATAGCAAGCACCAAAACAATATTTGTTGAATGAATGAAATACTTCATGTGCCATCACTCTCCCTGACTAATTCTCCTCCAGACTCACTGGTATTTTCCTTCATTATCATGCACACCAAGCATACTGTCTTTCAGAGGCTTACTACTCATACCTCTTTCCTCCTGAAATATCCTTCAAAAGTTGTCTATTTCCATTTCTTGGCTATTGTGAATAGTGCTACAGTGAACATGGGAGTACATATGTTCCTTTAACCTGCTAATTTCATTTTCTTTGGATATATACCCAGTAGTGGGAAAGCTGGACTGTACAGTAGCTCTGTTTACTTTTTTAGGAACTCCTCTGTTTGCCATCATGACTGTAGAAATTTATTTTCCCACCAACAGTGTGTAAGGGCTCCCTTTTCTCTACATCCTTGTCATCAATTGTCACTGGACTGAGGTGACACCTCAGTATGATTTTGATTTGCATAGCTCTAATGATTAGTGATATTTTTGTCAGCTACCTGTTGGAAACTTGTATATTTTTTCTAAATGTCTTCCTAGGACTATTGCCCATTTTAAATTAGATTATTAGTATTTGTTTTACTATTAAGTTGAGTTGCTTATATATTCTAAATGTTAATCCATTTGCAGATATGTAGTTTGTAAATCTTTTTTTCTATTCTGTAAGTTGTTGTATAACTCCTTTGGCCTTTCCCTTTCCTGTGCAGAAAATTTTTAGTGTGGTGTATTTTGACTATTTTTGCTCTTGTTTCCTGTGCTTTAGGGGTCTTGTCCAAAAATATCTTTCTATTCCAATGTTTTCTTCTAAAAATTTTACAAAAATTTAAAATAACCTAAGTATCCATTTATAAAGAAATAAAATGTGGTACACATACATAATGGAATACTATTTGGCCAAAAAAAGGAAATAAAATTCTGTCACTTGTGACAATGGGTGGAACTGGAGGTCATTATGTTAAGTGAAATAAGTCAGGCACAGAAACACAAATCCCAAATGATAGAATTCATCTATGTGATCTAAAAAATGTGATCTTATGGAAGTTGAAAGAATGGTGGTTACCAGAGGATGGGAAGTTCAGCAGGCAGAGAGGGATGGGGAAAAGTTGGTCAGTAGGTACTAAGCTATGATTAGATTGAAGAAATAAATTCTGATGTGTTTTTGAATATTAGTTAGGGTAACTATAGATAATCATAATGTACTGTTTCAAAAAAGTTAGATTCTTAAAATTTTCACCACAAAGCATTAATAAATGTTCATAGAGATAGACACGTTTATTCCAATTTGAACATTTTACAATGTATATATGAATCAAAATGTAACATGGTACTTCATAAATAGGCACAATTTCTGTATGTCAAGTTAAGAAAATGAATTTAAGAAACAAAAAGATAGTCAATGGGGTTTTTTCCACCATTTTATCAAGATGCATATTCAAATGTTATCTTGTCCAAGAGATCTTCTCAGGTTACAGTATCTATATGGTAACTTCATTCTTCATATATTTTTCTTACCCTGTGTTTTCAGTTATTGCTGCACAGGGGTGAAACTGAACCACTCAGATCTCTTTAAGAGAACTTTCTGGTGGAGCAAGAGGACTGACAGCCACAACTGCTTGGATCCACCTGTGCATCTCTCTGACCATGGTTTACCTGTCTGTGCCACTCCCAGCCAGTGAATGAGCACAACAGGAGTACAGCTTATTCTTGATGACTTAGAGCTCCTTTGACAGACAGCTTGGGGGTAGAAATACCACTTAGCTTAAACTTTCTTAAAACTGTGCTACAGTCTGAGATTCTTCATTCTAAACAGCTCTCCTTCTCCTTTGCCTTTCACAGGCTTCATACCTCCATCATGGCTTGACTTGTCTTTTGTCTCCTTTTCCCTTACCTTTATTTTCACAGATACCTCCTCTATCTCTTCTATTTAGATTTAGATAAATCTCTTCTATCATTTAATCCTGTTCCACTAGTTGCTTCCTAAACAAAAAAACCAGTGTAGTTCTTAAACTAATATATAAAAAATGTATTATATTCTACATCCATTCCTTTATTTTTAATTTTCCATCTACCCCACCTTATGGAGGTTGAGACTTCATCTATTTTATTTACTATTAGATTTTCAGTGTGTAGGATGATGCTTACACAGACCAAATATCTTTGTTAAAGAAGCATTATTGCTTATGTTAATTTCATTCATTCAAGAAAGAAAATATCAAGTTTCTAGTATGCTGTAGGCATTATGTTAAGTACTCAGTAGATCAATGTTCTAGAGGATATAAATAGCTCAACAATCATAATATTCTACATCAAGGACTTATTAAAAGTATTTCACAATGCATGTAAAACAAATAACTTGGCATAAACATGCAAAAATTTAAATTCTATACTTGCTTAAAGTAAAGTAATGTGACTGTCTCATGAATTATGCAAAGGGTAATTCAACCTCGAAAACAAGTTACTTTGTCTTAGAATTCAAAATAGACTCAAATCAGGTGTTTTTGTGAAGATTTTCTCCAGGTATAAAAAGTGAAGGCCATTCCTTATTGTATGAGAATGCGTTGTTCAATATTACACTGACTAGGTAAGAAAGAGAAATCAAATGAGCTTTGAAAGTCTATGGTTCCATTCCCTGGGAAAACCATCTGTAAATCACAGGTACTATGGAAACTTTTCTAGCTTAAGCCTCCAAAAATGGTCCAGCTCAAATGCCACCTAGTCTGTGAACACTTTCATTATATCCCCAAGACTAGCCAGTTCCCTCCTTTATATGCTGTCAAAGCACCCTGTACTTTTCTTTCTTAGGATTTACCAAAAGTGTAATTTGTCATTTGTGAACTGCCTCATTAGTAGATAATAAGTTCCTTGAGAGAACTGCATCTATTATGTTGACTGCTATATCCCAGCACCTGGCACAAAGGAAGATCTCAATATTATTTCTTGAATGGTTATGTGGAAGAATGGATGAATAAAATAAAAATGAATGAGTAAATGAATGAATTATATAAAAAGTTTTCCCCCTATCTACTCAACCATAAGAATTATCTATTCAGCTCAATTTACATTGCTTTTTTCTATTAGTTCTTGCATTCTTTCAATCCATCTGTCTATTCATGATAAGTAAAAACTTTACAAATAAAAGAGTGGTATACACCTCTTCCTCTATTATCCAGAGGCATGCAAGGCATGATTCACTTGCTCCTGAAACCAGAGATTCAGCCTTCTCAGATGTTGACTAGCTGTGCTGAGACTTGGAAAAGACATGGAATTTTCCTCTGATCTCCTTTCTGCAAAATGGTCACCTCTACAGCTTTTCTCTCTCTCTCTTTTCTTTTTTTCCTTTTTTCTTTTATTACTTTTTTTCTTTACCTACCTACTTACTTACTTACTTACTTTCTCTCTCTCTCTCTCTCTCTCCTAAAGATTGAACCCAGGGGCCCTTCACCACACTAACGTACATCTAAGTCTTCTTTTTTTTCTGAGACAGGGTCTTACTTATTAGGTTGCCCAGGCTAATCTCAAAATTTATGATCCTCCTGCCTCCGTTACGTAGGTCCCTGGGATTACAGGTGTGCACAACTACACCAGGTTTACCTCTACAGTTTCTAATCACTCTGGCCAGGATTCCTAACTTTCTAGCTTTGCAGGAGCTTGGGTTGCAATACTCATCCCTTGAGAAAACTGCTTTCTATCAGGGGCAAGAAATTTAACTCCTTTTCCTGAAAGCTGTCAACTTAGATTTTTTTTTAATCTCTCTCTAGCCACAGTGTCATTTCCTGTAAATGACTCCTTTAAAAATTGTTCTGTGCATCTAATCATCTAACTTCAATCTCCTTTATGCTACATTTTTTCGTTATATGATATGTATTCTCTCTTGCATTGCAACATCTTAACTCACTTGCTGAATTCTAAATGTTCTGATCTATAATTCTTATCTGTATCCCCAACACCACCTTAAAAGAGTGACTTCCACACAGTAGGGAATAATATATTTTTACTTAGCAATATAAATGTCTCATTCAAGTTCCATATAATTCTCCACTTATATTGCTATAGCCAAATCCATTACAAAAAGATGACTGGCCTGATCCTATTTCCCATGATACTCCTCTAATAACAAGCTGTGCTCAACCCTTGCAGCACCAGCACTCATTACTAGCTGACGCCATCATCTGACTGACAAGGGAAGATATCAGGAACTGAGAAGTGATTTCATAGAGGACTAAAGAGGCACAACTTCAGGCAGATGAAGGAGAGAAGGAAGGCTCTGAGAAGTTCAGAAATATGACTTCCAAGAGTGACTGACTGCTGAGGGAACAGTCCTGACAAACAAATTAGCTGGGCCTGAGACCAATGCAGATGATTTGGAAGCATAGAAGGAGAGAATGGTTTTAACCAAAGGAGCAAAAGACTTCAAATAATAGGATTCTCTTAAGCAGGGAAAATAGGCAAATGAAAAAATAATCCTAATAATTTCTATCATATCAACCCCAATATTTAGCAATCACCATCATTTTATCAACTTATATAAATCAGAAATATGAACCCAAAAAATGAGGAAGAGGAACATGGATGAAAGAATGAAGAAGGCAACGTACAGAGGCTAGGGGAAGGGGAGGATGGTGGACTAATTAGTATTCTAAATCTGAAGGTTACTGATTGAATGTTTGCCATTTGTAAAACACGCACATCTCCCCACTGTGAACATACACACAATATCTGGGAGAAGTCATGAAGGCAGAAGCACAATGAAAAGAGAATGAGTTGTGAATAAGGAGGCCTGCCTCAGTCTAGTTCCATTTCTTCCTTTGCCATCACAACTGATTCGCTGATCAATGAGTACTGATTGTACTGAAAATAACCAGGAAATAACACTAACAGGGAAATAACCACTAATGTTAGGAAAAGTATAGAGTGAGAGGGACAAACAAGTGTCTGGTAGAGAAATTCAATCTAAACTCAAAATTTTCAGCAATCAGGTCTACAGGGGTAACAAAAAACAATGCTCTGCATTTCTGCATATGCTCTCAAAAAACTGGAAAGCAGGGGCTGGATGTGTACTTCGGTGGTACAGCATATGTTTAGCATTTATAAGGCCCTAGGTTCAGATCCCAGCACACACATAAAAATAACTTAAAATCACTGTTATTTCTGTTATTCTTTATTTAGGATCTTTAAAGGACTATGCATGTAAGACATTGAGAAGTTAAATAATCTTCTCAAGGTCATGTAGCTAATTGATAACACTCACCTCAATGTTCTTTTTATTAAATATCAGAGAGGGAAGGTAAAGTCTGAATCAACTAAAAGACTTTCCCAACCAGAACACTCCAACTATCCCACTATGTCTTCTAGGCATGAATTTAACAAGTAACCTGCTAAAAGTAAGGTGGGAATGCTTATTGCCCTTCCTACAAAATGTGAGTAGGTAGGCTTTGCTGTGATTAGGAGGAATACAGGATTCAAGTTATTTTTTTGCTGTCTGGATATTTGCTGATGTTTGATAGAAGTTCAAAGTCAGGAAATGAAGAAAGGAGGAAAGAAAAAACTCACAAATGTAGAAATATTGGAATTTGGCACAAGATTCCTAAGGGTTCTCCAGAAGATACGCATACATCTTCAGATGCTCCAAGAGAGCTTAGAATCACACCACAAAGCAGGCCTCAGAGCAGAAGGTGAAGAGTACAAGTAAAGATTAAGGAAGAGAGGGTCAGAGCAAAAATTCATCTAGCCTTAGCTGGGTTGCATTTATATTCTATTAAATAGCTAAGTGTATCACAATCTCCACCTCTCAAAAAAAAAAAAAAAAATAGAAGATAAACCTTCTGCATCTCATCTACTCATTCTGGATGGATCTCTTTCTCTTCATAGCCTAATTCCAGGATTCTGTTAAATTCCGGGACAGAACAAGAAGAGTACCCAAGTCCATGTAACTCCCCTCCATGCCTCATTGTTACTACCATAAAAGTTGACAATGGAAATTTCTTATCTTCCCCTCTCCTTTTCACTCCTACCACTGTGTCTTTAGATCATTCCTTTTTAGTTGTGGCCTTGGCTATTGGGCAGCCTCCTGGTTCATGTTACTTTTTCCAGTCTCAGTCACTCATATCCTTTCTTGACACTATTTCAAAACTCACATTCTTAAAGTAGACAGCTAATCCCTTCCACAGCCTGAAAAAATTCTTTCAAGGTTTTTCAGATGCATAAGAAATAAGGTTGCAATTCTTCAACTTAATATGCAACTCTTACCCAGCTCTTCCTCTATCTCCTGCCCACTGCCAACATGCATTCCACTGTGGCCTAACAAATTCACAAACCTGATTCATATTTTCCACCAAACACTATTCTCACACTCTTCCCTGAACCTAGAATACCCTCTCACAATTTCCACTTCTCTTCTTGTGACATTTCATTCCCCTCACCATCTGAATCTCACCTTGATCTTAAAATTTCCCCTACTGGTCTCTAAGACTTCTTAACTCCAGGTGACAAGGCTTAGCACAGTACTTTGGAGAAACACATAAAATATATCTTCAAACTTTTTGTTGAAATAGAAAACTTGCTTTCTTTTCTTTTTTATACAAGACTAGGAAATGCTCTATAATATTCACTAAGAGACTTGTGGCTAAGATTTTTCCTGGCTGCACTGAATAGTAAATCTTTTACAAGAAAAAAAAATAGAGAGATTTATGGATAAGACAAATTGTTCTATAATACTTTTACAATGAGAACTTATCCAAGTCAGATCTAGCCCTAAATATCAATTCCCCATGCATTTGTATTCTGACAGACCTATCACAGTGACCTATTTTTATACCAGAGACTGAGTTAAGAATGTGATTGCTTTTGCAAGGAACTAAAATAAAAATTTCAAGAATGGTATTAGGGGCAATGAATAAATCAAACATGATTTTCTGTAAACACAGACTCAATACAAACCTACTGAAACGTTTTTGTATTTTTAGAATACATTTGTCCATGTTTGATGCTATAAGTGTGTGTGTGTATAAATCACAGATTCAGTCTTTATTCTAGTTTTTATATAATTTTTTACTTGATGGTTACCAATAAAACTAAATTTAAAACAAATGTTTGCTGAATCCTGTTAAAATATATTTTTCTCAAATACTTCTACTTCTTTCATTTAATAACCATATGTGAAAACAAACTATGTGCTGAAGTTCATAGTATGCTACCCCAAAGTATGTCACTTTGACTATGTATTATTTTGAACTGAAGGCAATTGAGAGAAAGCAGACAAAGGACAAACTCTCTGTCTTTGCCCTTTCTGTCAGAAAGGGCAGGAAGATTTTTAATCATAGGAGACAACTCTAGACTCAGTCCTGAGATGCACCAGAAGACTCTACATAACAAACCTTACTGAAACAACTCATCTTTGTTAGTTTCCTCATGAACTTACCTTCCCACAGTTTGCATCCCTAAAAACCTAAGCCTCTTTGTCTTTGTCCTGTCACTTCTCTATAAATTTATTATTCTTTGTTAAGATGCTATACAAGCCAAATTCCTACTGCCCCCCTTGAATTATTCATCACTGAGTTTTCCCATGTATATTCGCAAAGCATATGTTCATAAATTTGTTTGCTTTTCTCATTTTAACATGTAATTTGTCAGGGCTTCAGTGAAACTAGGAGGGTGGAGGAAATTTTTTTTTTTCTCAGTTTCAAGGACTTCAAATATAAAGGGATACAACACAGTGCCTGTCCTCAAGGATCTTAGAATCTAGTGAAGGAGAACATTCAACAGATCATTACAATATAAAAATAACTTGATAATTTTTTAAAAAAGTTTTTAAAGCAGCAGTTAAATTAGAAATAAAAAGAAACAATACTGCTGGTAGGATAATACAGGATTATACAACTAGCTACTCTTGACCCCTTCAGACTTAACACTCCTGTTTATTTTTAGCAAAGGCACTTTTTATGCAAAAAAATCTTCACAATGATCCCTACTTTAAAACTGAACACATTTGCTATGATGAAGCTCCCTTCCTTTCTTTTTCTGGTCCAAAACCAATCACCTAAGCACTAGAGTCAAGACAACTTTGGAATCTTAGGCAGCTCTGCACTATCAGCCAATTTCTGAGAGATTCTCCTACTCCATCTTAGCTAGAAGCTTCTTTATGTCTCAAATAGATTTTCACAATATATTCCTATCACACCTTTCTTAGATTGCACCCACTGCAAACAACTACAGCTGGACTCAGCTTAGGCACTTCCTGGGTGACATGACACTCTCTCCTGCTCTGTGCCTTGCACATGCTGTCCTCTGCCTGCAATGCTTTTCCTTCCCAGTCCATCTGACTTATTTCCAAGTTACCCCTTCCGAAAAGCCTTTTCTGACACTCCTTGCCCAAAGCTAGATTATATGCTCCATTTCTGTGCTCTCTGAGCTTAATTCTCTCAACACTTTCATTTCAATAGTTTTCTATTTATTTCTTGGTCTCTGTCACTAAGCTATGAATGAGCTCCCTGAGGAGAGAGAGAACTGGAACATTTATCACCAGAACTTTAGTGACTAACATACTGTCTGATGCTCAAAAAATGTTTGCATGATAAATTACTGACAAAACGAATGAGCCCTATTTCTATGTGTATTTGTTTATTTTCTAGGACTATCAAAACAAAATCCCAAAACTTGGTAGCTTAGAATAGCAGAAATGTATTTCCTCACAGTTCTGAAAGCTAAAAGTCCAGAGCAGGCTGTCAGCATGACCATGCTTTCTCAAAGGTTCTGGGGATACTCACTTCCCTCTTCCCACCTTGCAATGGCCAGCAATCCTGGGGCTCCTTGGGTTTTAGATGCACCATTGTAATTTCTGCCTCTGTTGTCACATGACTTTCTCCCTATGTGTCTACAGATACATATATATAGTTTCACTCTGTTTGTAGAAAACTGTGATTCATTTAGGGTTACCTTAACCAGTATGAACTCATCTGAACTAGATTATATCTAGTTAAGACCGATTTCCTTATAAGTGTACATTCACAGATTTAGGGGTAGACACAACTCTTGTGCAGTGCTGCTCAACCGAGTATATTATGTTACATCTGGAGAGAAAAGAATCTCCTGAAATTCTGCATTTGGAACAAAGTACCTAAGAAACTGGCCCAACTACACTTGATTTGGCATCCAAGTCACTGCCTTATTTATGAAATAGTAATTTCCCATAGGAAATTACAACTATTTTTTTACTTAATTTAGAGAATTCATTCATTCATTCATCAAATATTTACTAAGTATCTACAATATGCCATGCACTACTCTAAGTGCTAAGGATATAGCAATTAAAAAAAATTGCACATGAAAATCTTTGCCCTCATGAAGCTTACCTTCAGGAGGTAGGGGAAGACAGACAATAAACAAATAAGTAAAACTCTTCACGTGGTTGCAAATTTTGATAAGTGCAATGGAAAAAGCAACTGAGCAGAAAAAGAAGACAAAAAAGTTGAGTGGAATGGGAGATCCTGCACTGCTAAATGGAGTGACTAGAGAAGGTTTCACCACGAAGGTGATACTTAAGCACCAGGAGGTAAGGAAGGCAGCCTGGTGGCTTTGTAGAGGAACACAGTCTTAATGGTAGTAGAAATAGAAAATGTGAAGGCTATGGGGGTTGGGGAAGGGGCGTGTGCTTGAGTTAGAGATACAATGAGGAAGTCAGAGTGACCAGTATAGATATAAGGGAAGAGCAGGAAGAGATGAGGTCCTGGGGTACCTGAGGAAACATAACAGAGAGATCAGTATACTCTTCTTTTTTGCCACTACTAAGGGGTCACTGCAAAATTCTCATGTTCCTACTGTCTATAAGAGTATATTGAGTTCCTGAAAAAAAAAGTTTCTCCCCATTACATAATTTTTTTAATTGGCAAAAATTAAACACTAAAATTTAAACAATTTAAGTGTCTTTCTCTCTCTGCCTTATCATTAGGAAATTGGAAGAAAAGTATATGTTAGATTACAATAAATAAAAAAATCTTTATATTTAGGAAAATATATTTAGTTTTTAAAAATTATGTTTTAGGTCCTGAGATAATATCTACTTATATTAGTCTAGTTGTCAGAATTGAGTTATTAAAACTTTACTAGTCAAAATAACCATCAAATTCTTTTCTTGAAAAAAAAAAACATTTGATTGCCTGGTTTCTTTTAGTTTTATCTATAATTTCAGGGTACAATTAGATTCTTATATGGTGCCACTTTATGGGCAAATTTAATAGAAAACTGACTACTCATAAGAAATCAAAATGTCTTTTCTAAAAATTCATTCAATCCAGAGAATATTAGACAGATGGGTGGGGTCTCCCTATAGAAAGACAACCACTGGTGAACTCCACGTATACTTTTTTTAAAACTATTTGTTCTATTTAGTTATACATGACAGCAGAATGCTCTTCACATTATTGATTGTTTCCTGTGCTGAAAAAAGCTTTTCAGTTTGAATCCATCCTATTTATTGATTCTTACTTTCATTTCTTGCACTTTGGGAGTCTTGGTAAGGAATCCTGTCCTAAGTGGACATGGGATTTAGGCCTACTTTTTCTTCTATTTGGTGTAGGGTCTCTGGTCTAATTCCTAGGTCCTTGATCCATTTTGAGTTGAGTTTTGTGCAGGGTGAGAGATAGGAGTTTAATTTCATTTTGCTGCATGTGGATTTCCAGTTTTCCCAGAACAATTTGTAGAAGAGGCTATCTTTTTTCCAATGTATGTTTATAACACCTTTGTCTAGTATGACTGTATTTATGTGGGTTTGTCTCTCTATGTCTTCTATTCTGTACCATTAGTCTTCATGTCTGTTTTGGTACCAAAACCATGCCATTTTTGTTACTGTCATTCTGTAGTATAGTTTAAGGTCTGGTATTGTGATACCTCCTGCTTCGCTCTTTCTGCTAAGGATTGCTTTGCTAAGCTATTCTGGGTCTCTTATTTTCCAAATGATTGTCGAGGTCTTTCACCTCTTTTGTTAGATTGATTTCCAAGTTTTTTTTTTTTTTTTTTTTTTTGAAGCTGCTGTGAATAGGGTAGTTTTCTTAATTTCTCTTTTGGAGGATGCATTGCCTATAAACAGAAATACATTAGATTTATGAATGTTGATTTTATATCCTGCTACTTTGCTGAATTCATTTATTAGCTCTAGAAGTTTTCTGGTGGGATTTTTTCTATCATATAAATATAGAATCATGTCATCAGCAAATAGTGATAGTGTGAGTTCCTCTTTTCCTATTCATTTCCCTTTAATTTCTTTTCTTCTGTCTAATTGCTTTGGCTAGAGTTTCAAGGACTATGTTCAATAGAAGTGGTGAAAGAGGGCATCCCTGTCTTGTTCCAGTTTTTGGAGGGAATATTTTCGATTTTTCACCATTTAGAATGATATTGACCTTAAATATACTGCAGAGCAATAGTAACAAAAATGACCACAGTATTGGCACCAAAATAGACAGGCAGATCAATGGTACAGAATAGAAGGCACAGAGACAAACCCATATAAATACAGTTCCTTCATACTAGACAAAGGAGCCAAAAACATACAGTGGAGAAAAAGAAAACCTGTTCAACAAATGGTGCTGGGAAAACTGGAAATCCATGTGCAATAAAATGAAATTAAACCTCTATCTTTCACCCTGTATGAAACTCAACTAAAAATGGATCAAGAACTTAGGAGTCAGACCAGAGACCCTGCACCAAATAGAAGACAAAGTGAGCCCAAATCTTCATCTTGTTGGCTTAGGATCACACTTTCTTAACAAAACTCCCAAAGCACAAGAAATCAAAGCAAGAATCAATAAATGGATAGACTCAAACTAAAAAGCTTTTTCACAGCAAATGAAACAATAATGTGAAAAGAGAGCCTACAGAGTGGGAGAAAATCTCCTACACACGCAGTTCAGATAGAGCACTAATCTCCAAAATTTATAAAGAACTTACAAAACTTTACACCAAAAATACAAAGAACCCAATCAATAAATGGGTCAAAGAACTGGACAGACACTTTAGAAGAAGATATATAGGCAATTAATAAATATATGAAAAAGTGTTCAACATCTCTAGTAATTAGAGAAATACAAATTAAAACAACTCCAAGATTTCATCTTACTCCAATTAGAATGGCTATTATCAAGAACACAAACAATAATAGATGTTGGCATGGATGTGGGGGAAAAAGGCACACTTACGTTGCTGGTGGAGTTGCAAATTGGTGCAGCTACTTGGGAAATCAGTGTGGAGATTCCTCAGAAAACTTGGAATAGACCAACCTTTTGACCCAGTTATCCCACTCCTCAGTCTATACTTAAAATTAGTATACTACAGTAACACAGCCACATCAATGTTTATAGCAGCTCAATTCACAATAGCTAGATTGTGGGACCAACCCAGAAGCCTTTCAACAGATGAATGGATAAAGAAACTGTGATATATATACGCAATGGAATATTATTCAGTCATAAAGAAGACTAATATTATGGCCTTTGCAGATAAATGGATGGAATTGGAGAATATCATGCTAAGTGAAATGAGCCAATCCCAAAAAACCAAAGGCTGAGTGTTTTCCCTGATAAGTGGATGATGATATATAATGGGGGTCAGGAGGGTGGGTGTGAGAGAAGAATGGAGGAAATTTAGATTACGTAGAGGGAAATGGGAGGGTAAGAAAAATGGTGGAATGAGACAGACATCATTACCCTATGTACATGTACACAAATGGTATGAATCTACATAGTACACAACCATAGAAACAAAAAGATGTACCCCATTTGTGTACAATGAATCAAAATGCAGTCTGTAAAAATAAAAAAAATTAAAATTTTAAAAGAAGAATGATATTGACCTTGTCCTAACATAGCTAGCCTTTACAATGTTGAGGTATGTTCCTACTATCCCTAGTTTTTTCTAGTGTTTTGAACATGAAGGGGTGCTGTATTTTTCAAATACTATTTTTGCATCTTTTGAAATGATCATATGTGATTTTTTTAAAGTCTATTGATGTGATGAATTACATTTATTGATTTCCAGATGTTGAACCAACTTTGCATCCCTGGGATGAACCCCACTTGATCACAGTGCACCGTCTTTTAAATGTGTTTTTGTGTGCAAATTGCCAGAATTTTGTGAAGAATTTTTGCATCTATGTTCATTAGGGATATTGGTCTCAAGTTTTCTATCCTTGATGCGTCTTTGTCTGATTTTGATATTAGGGTGATATTAGCTTCATAGAATGAGTTTGAAAGAGGTCCCTCCTTTTGTATTTCATGGAATAACTGGTATTAATTCTTCTTTGAAGGTCTTGTAGAACTCGGCTGAGACTCTGTCTGATCCTGAGCTTTACTTGTGTGGTAGGCTTTTGATGGCATCTTCTGTTATATTGCTTGAAACTTACCTGTTTAAATTGCATATGTCCTCCTGATTCACTTTGGGTAGATCGTACGTCTCTAGAAATTTGTCTCTGAAATTTTCTATTTTGTTGGAGTATAGATTTTCAAAATAGCTCCTAATTATGTTTTGTGTTTCAATAGTGTCTGTCATGATACTTCCTTCTTCATCATGGATTTTGGTAATATGGATTTTCTCTCTCTTTTCATTAGTGTGGCTAAGTATTTATCAATTTTGTTTACTTTTTCAAAGAAACAACTTTTTGTTTTATCAATTTTTTGAATTGTGTCTCTTGTTTCAATTTCATTGATTTCATTGATTTTAATTATTTCCTGTCTTCTACTTTTAGTGTTGATCTGTCTCTTTCTAGGGCTTTGAGATGTAATGTTAGGTCATTTGTTTGTTGATTTTTTATTCTTTTAATAAATGAGGTCAATACAATGAATGCACTGTCCTTTTAGTACTGCTTTCATAGTGTCCCAGAGATTTGAATATACTGTATATCTGTTCTCATTTACCTCTAAGAATTTTTTTATCTCTTCCCTGATGCCTTCTGCTATCCATGCATCATTCAATAGCATATTATTTAGTCCCAGGTGTTGGAGTAGTTTATACTTTTATTTTATCATTGATTTCTAATTTCATTCCATTATGATCTGATAGAATGCAAGGTAGTACTTCTATTTTTTGTGTTTGCAGAGTTGTTTTGTGGCATAACATATGATCTATTTTAGAGAAGGATCCATGTGCTGCTGAGAAGAAAGTGTATTTGCTCATTGATGGATGGAATATTCTACATATGTCTATGAAGTTTAAGTTATTGATTGCATTATTAAGTTCTATGGTATCTTTTTTGTTTGGAAGATTTATCCAGTGATGAGAGAGGTGTATTAAAGTACACAGTATTATTGTGTTACGGTCATCACCTTTAATCCTTTCACCTTCAGTCTGTGGATGTATTTTCCCATGAGATGAATCTCTTGAAGGCAGCATATTGTTGAATCTTTTTAAAAAATCCAATCTGCAAGTCTGTGTCTTCTGATTAATGAGTTTGAGCCATTAACATTGAGGGTTATTATTGAGATATGAATTGTATTCCCAGTCTTTTGGGCTTATATTTGGTTTTTAACTTGACTTGGTTTCTCCTTTGATTGGCTTTTCCTTTAGTGTCCCTTTGCTGACTTTCACAGTTATTTTTCATTTTATCTTCACGGAATATTTTGCTGAGAATGTTCTGTAGTGCAGGCTTTCTATTTGTAGATTTTTAAACTTTTGTGCATCATGGAAGGTTTTTATTTTGTCATCAAATCAGAAGATTAGTTCTGCTGGATATAAGATTCTTGGTTGACACCCATTTTCTTTCAGAGCTTGGTATATATTGTTCCAGGACTTCCTGGCTTTTAGGGTCTGGGTTGAGGAATCTGATGATATCCAAATTGGTTTCCCCCTATATGTAATTTGATACTTTTCTCCTGTGACTTTTAAAATTCTAGCTTTATTTTGTATGCTGGGCATTTTCATTATAATGTGCCTTGGTGTGGATCTGTTGTAATTTTGTACATTTGTTCTCCTGTAAGCCTCTTGTATTTGATTTTCCATCTCATTCTTCAGGTTTGGGAAATTTTCCAATATTTCATTGAATGGATTGTTCATTCCTTTAGTTTGTATGTCTCTGCCTTCCTCAATGCCAATAATTCTTAAATTTGGTCTTTTCAATGTTATCCCATAATTCTTGGAGATTCTGTTCATGATTTCTTACCTTTTCTCTGCGTGGTCAACTTTATTTTCAAGATTAAATATTTTGTCTTCCTTGTCTGAGGTTCTGCTTTCCAAGTGATCTAGTCTATTGGTGATTCTTCCTATTGAATTTTTAATTTGGCTTATTTTTTCCTTCATTTTAAGAATTTCTGATTTTTTTTTCTGAACCTCTATCTTTTTATTGAAATAATCTTTTGCTTCCTCCATTTTCTCTTTTAACTCTTTATTGAAGGGATATTTTGTTGCCTGCATTTGCTTCCCTATATCATCCTTTACTTTCAGATCATTTTAATTATGTACATTCTGAATTTCTTTTCTGACATTTCTTCTACTGCGCTGTCACTGGATTCTATTAACATAGCATCTTGGTTTGTTTGTGGCACTTTCCTCTCTTGTTTTTTCAGGTTGTTCCAGTATCTTCCCCTTTAGCAAGGCAGATCTGAGGTATTACTGTTTTCCCCCTATAGGTTTACAGTGTCCCTGCAGGTTTCCAGTACCTCACCTTTAAGGGGGAAATCAATATTAACAGTATCCAATGCAAACAATCAGCCTTAGACCAAATAGCCCCTATTAAGACATTAAGAGTATTGTCATAATAATCAGAAATGATGTGTTTGATTGTTATCTACAGCATAAACAATAGGTTTGCAATAAGGTTTACAGTTTCTAATGGTGGACAAAGAGGATGGGGGAGGGGCGTAGGATGTGATGTTAATGAGGTAAGAAGTGAAAATACAGAGGTACTAGATCACAGGAAGAGTGAAAGAAGAGTCAAAAGAAGTTGCTTGTTAGCAGGAGGAAAGGGACAAAGCAACTCTGAGGAAACAAATAAAAAGAAATAGAGCAAGTTAATAAAAAGAGAGAGAGAGAGAGAATCTACAACAAAACTGTAATATACTATTCAGACCTCCCAGTCTTCAGTAGCCTGATGCATGAAAGGTACTTGATTTCAAAGATGATGGGGATGTGAGAGTGGGAAAAGAAAAGAAGAAAAAAGAAAAAAAAAATAGAGGAGGAAAAAAGAGTCCTGAGGGAAAATTGAACAACTGTTTCTGTTAGAGTTCAGTATCTTTTCTGTTTCCCTTCTCTTCTTCTGATAGGTGGGGTTGTCTGGAATTTGCTGGTAACTCCACCCTCAGGATGATGAAGTTGCTAAGGTGAGAGGATTAGACCTGGTGGTGGGACTCCAAGCAGGGTATAGCAATTGCCAGTCCCTCTGGAATAGTGAACCGCAAGACTCTCCTTGGGGTCCACTCGTGACACAGGAGCCTGGTCTTAGCCCCTTCCCTCACCTGTGGGCCCCACAATTCCTGATCTATAATTTAGTCTGTAAATTGTATCTCTCCTGCCCCTTCCCTTTCGACTTCCCAATCAAGAACCTTTCCTCCCTGGACGTCCTGAGGGGTGAGCACCAGAACCTGTTCTCCTATCTCAGAAAACTGTTCTGTATTGGGCAAATCAGGACCAGATGCTGACAACTGTGGGCCAGTCACATAGCTGCAGGCACTGGGCTGCTTTGGTGGCTAGGGGATGTCTGGGAGCCTGTTTGAGGAACCAGAGAGCCCTGTTGATTGCAGGACCAGGTGATCAGCGGAGTTGTTGACCAGGCTGAAGTCAGGACCCAGTAATCGCTGCCCAAGTTTTCTCTGGGATCCAGGTGGGTGCTAAGCTGGTTTTTTGGGTAATCAAGACGCCCTTATACCATTTTCCCACCTACTGACCCCTTGCAAGGCTCTATCCTGCCTCTGCAACAAGATGGTGGCTATTAGCACACCTAGCAGGAATACCTCAGTTGTAACCAAGCCTGCAGGGCCTTGGTGATGATCTTTCAGGTCCTGGCAGTTATCCTGGAAGTAAGCAGCCACGTCCCAAGTTGGTGGCAGCAGCAGCAGTTAACCTGTAGGTACATTGATAATGAGCTTCAAATCTCCCGCAGGTATCCCAAGATGGAAGCTGCCCCAACTCCCATGTATACTTTATCACCTAGCATTTTGTGAAAAATACACACAACTTTTCAATTAATTTTATTGTGTTTAAATTCAATAACTTACAATTTTTATGGTGATCTAAAGCTTAAAAAGTCCTTTCCCATGGTAGCAAACTATTTTTAAGAGAACAGTGTTCATAGCATGTGCATGGCTCATTTAATCCTTACATTAACACTCTGAGAAAAAAAAGTATGATCTCCATTTTACAGATGAGGAAACTGAGGTCCAAAAAGGAGTTGTTTATCCAAGGTCATATCTAGTAGCAGAATAAGATGTAAGACCATCTGTGCCTGATTCAAAATCATCTTCTCTGAAACTCGGCTCTGGTGTTGACTTCAAATTCTTATCTCATGTGATGCTCCCAACAACCCTGAGTTACACATTATATCCCAAGTACTCAGAACACATTTTTAAGGAGGTTAAATAATATAAGTTAAGTTGTAGAGCTATTTCATGTTAGATCCATTCATTTGTCAATTTTTTTCAAAAATTATTTAAGGAGCACATGTTCTGTTAAGCCCTGAGCATTCATAGTGAAGTACATACCCGCTTTTCTCAAACTGACAGTCTAAAGAAAGAGAGACTTTCAAAATATAGCTATATTTTTTTTTTAATTTTTTATTGTAAACAAATGGGATACATGTTGTTTCTCTGTTTGTACATGGCGTAAAGGCATACCATTTGTGTAATCATAAATTTACATAGAACAATTTTGTTTGATTCATTCTGTTATTTTTTCCCTTCCCCCCACCCCTCCCACTCCTCTTTACCCTCTATACAGTACTTTCTTCCTCCATACTTGCCCCCCTCCCTAACCCTAACTCTAACCCTAACACTAACCCTTCCCTCCCCCCCATTATGTGTCATCCTCCACTTATTAACAATATCATTCGTCCTTTGGCTTTTTGAGATTGGCTTATCTCACTTAGCATGATATTCTCCAATTTCATCCATTTGCCTGCAAATGCCATAATTTTATCATTCTTTATGGCTGAGTAATATTCCATTGTATATATATACCACAGTTTCTTTATCCACTCATCAATTGAAGGGCATCTAGGTTGGTTCCACAGTCTGGCTAATGTGAATTGAGCAGCTATGAACATTGATGTGGCTGTATCTCTGTAGTATGCTGATTTTAAGTCCTTTGGGTATAGGCCAAGGAGTGGGATAGCTGGGTCAAATGGAGGGTCTATTCCAAGTTTTCTAAGGAATCTCCACACTGCTTTCCAGAGTGGCTGCACTAGTTTGCAGCCCCACCAGCAATGTATGAGTGTACCTTTCTCCCCACATCCTCGCCAACACCTGTTGTTGCTCGTATTCTTGATAATCGCCATTCTAATTGGGGTGAGATGGAATCTTAGGGTGGTTTTGATTTGCATTTCTCTTCTTACTAGAGATGTTGAACATTTTTCCATATGTTTGTTGATTGCTTGTAGATCTTCTTCTGTGAAGTGTCTATTCATTTCCTTAGCCCATTTATCGACTGGATTATTTGAATTCCTGGAGTAGAGTTTTTTGAGTTCTTTATAGATTCTGGAGATTAGTGCTCTATCTGAAGTATGATTGGCAAAGATATTCTCCCACTCTGTAGGCTCTTTCTCCGCATTGCTGATAGTTTCCTTTGCTGAGAGAAAGCTTTTTAGTTTGAATCTATCCCAGTGGTTGATTCTAGCTTTTATTTCTTGTACTATGGGAGTCCTGTTAAGGAAGTCTGATCCTAGACCAACAAGGTGAAGATTTGGACCTACTTTTTCTTCTATAATCTGCAGGGTCTCTGGTCTGATTCTGAGGTCCTTAATCCATTTTGAGTTTAGTTTTGTGCATGGTGAGAGATATGGGTTTAGTTTCATTCTGTTGCATATGGATTTCCAATTCTCCCAGAACCATTTGTTGAAGAGGCTATCTTTTCTCCATTGCATATTTTTGGCCCCTTTGTCTAGTATGAGAAAATTGTATTTATTTGGGTTTGTGTCCGTGTCCTCTATTCTGTACCATTGATCTACCTTTCTATTTTGATACCAATACCATGCCGTTTTTGTTACTATTGCTTTGTAGTAGAGTTGAAGATCTGGTATTGCAATACCCCCTGTTTCACTCTTCCTGCTAAGGATTGCTTTAGCTATTCTGGATTTCTTATTCTTCCAGATGAATTTCATAATTGCTTGCTCTATTTCTGTAAGGTACGTCATTGGGATTTTAATTGGAATTGCATTGAATTTGTATAGCACTTTAGGTAGTATGGCCATTTTGACAATATTAATTCTTCCTATCCAAGAACATGGAAGATCTTTCCATCTTCTAAGGTGTTCTTTAATTTCTTTCTTTAGTGTTGTATAGTTCTCATTGTAGAGGTCTTTCACCTCTTTTGTGAGATTGATTCCCAAGTATTTTATTTTTCTCGAGGCTATTTTGAATGGGGTAGTTTTCCTAATTTCTCTTTCTGAAGATTCATCACTTATGTATAAAAATGCGTTAGATTTATGGGCATTGATCTGGTAACCTGCTACTTTACTGAATTCACTTATGAGTTCTAAGAGTTTTCTGGTGGAATTTCCAGGTTCCTCTAAATATATAATCATGTCATCAGCGAACAGGGATAGTTTGAGTTCTTCTTTCCCAATTCGTATCCCTTTAATTTCTTTGGTTTGTCTAATTGCTCTGGCCAGAGTCTCAAGAACGATGTTGAATAGAACTGGTGAAAGAGGGCATCCCTGCCTTGTTCCAGTTTTTAGGGGGAATGCTTTCAGTTTTTCACCATTTAGAATGATATTAGCCATGGGCTTAGCATAAATGGCCTTTACAATGTTAAGGAATGTTCCCACTATCCCTATTTTTTCTAGTGTTTTGAGCATGAAGGGGTGCTGTATTTTATCAAATGCTTTTTCTGCATCTATTGAAATAATCATGTGATTCTTGACTTTAAGTCTATTAATATGGTGAATTACGTTTATTGATTTCCTGATGTTGAACCAACCTTGCATTTCTGGGATGAAACCCACTTGATCATGGTGCACTATCTTTTTAATATGTTTTTGTATGCGATTTGCTAAAATTTTGTTGAGAATTTTTGCGTCGATGTTCATTAAGGATATTGGTCTGAAATTTTCTTTCCTTGATGAGTCTCTGTCTGGTTTAGGTATCAGTGTGATATTGGCTTCATAGAATGAGTTTGGGAGGGTTCCCTCCTCTTCTATTTTATGGAATACTTTGAGAAGTATTGGAATGAGCTCTTCTTTAAAGGTTTTGTAGAACTCGGCTGAGAACCCATCTGGTTTTGGACTTTTCTTTGTTGTTAAGCTTTTGATGACTTCTTCTATTTCAGTACTTGAAATTGGTCTATTTAAATTGTTTATGTCCTCCTCGTTCAGTTTAGGCAATTCATATGTCTCTAGAAACCTGTTGATGTCTTCGAAATTTTCTATTTTGTTGGAGTATAGATTTTCAAAATAGCTTCTAATTATGTTTTGTATTTCAATCCTGTCTGTTGTGATATTTCCTTGTTCATTCCGAATTTTAGTGATTTGGGTTTTCTCTCGTCTTCTCTTTGTTAGTGTGGCTAAAGGTTTATCAATTTTGTTTATTTTTTCGAAGAACCAACTATTTATTTTGTCAATTTTTTGTATTGTTTCTTTTGTTTCAATTTCATTGATTTCAGCTCTGAATTGAACTATTTCCTGTCTTCTACTACTTTTGGTGTTGGTCTGCTCTTCTTTTTCTAGGGCTTTGAGCTGTAGTGTTAGGTCGTTTATTTGTTGAGTTTTACTTCTTTTATTAAATGCGCTCCATGAAATAAATTTCCCTCTAAGTACTGCTTTCATAGTGTCCCAGAGATTTTGATACGATGTTTCTTTGTTCTCATTTACCTCTAAGAATTTTTTAATTTCCTTCCTAATATCTTCTGTTATCCATTCATCATATAATAGCATATTGTTTAATCTCCAGGTGTTGGAATAGTTTCTGTGTTTTACTCTTTCATTTATTTCTAACTTCAATCCATTATGATCTGATAGAATACATGCTAGTGTCTCTATCTTCTTGTATTTGCTAACATTAGCTTTGTGGCATAATATATGGTCTATTTTAGAGAAGGATCCATGTGCTGCTGAGAAGAAAGTGTATTCGCTCTTGGTTGGATGGTATATTCTATAAATGTCCGTTAAGTCTAAATTATTGATTGTGTTATTGAGATCCATGGTTTCTTTGTTCAATTTTTGTCTGGAAGATCTGTCCAGTGGTGAGAGAGGCGTGTTAAAATCACCTAGTATTATTGTGTTATGGTCTATTTGGTTTCTGAAATTGAGAAGGATTTGTTTGACATACATGGATGAGCCACTGTTTGGGGCATTGATGTTTATGATTGTTATATCTTGCTGATTTATGCTTCCCTTAAGAAGTATGAAATGTCCTTCTTTATCCCTTCTGACTAACTTTGGCTTGAAGTCCACATTATCGGAAATGAGGATGGATACTCCAGCTTTTTTGCTGAGTCCATGTGCATGGTATGTTTTTCCCCATCCTTTCACCTTTAGTCTATGGGTATCTTTTTCTATGAGGTGAGTCTCTTGCAGGCAACATATTGTTGGATCTTTCTTTTTAATCCAGTCTGCCAGTCTATGTCTTTTGATTGATGAATTCAGGCCATTAACATTCAGGGTTATTATAGAGAAATGATTTGGTTTCCCGGTCATTTGGTTCATTTTTATAATTTTGTTTATTTATTTGTTTGACACAACTTGTTTCCTCCTTTATTTGACAATTCCTTTAGGATAATTCCTCCCTTTGCTGATTTGCTTCTTTGTTTTTCATCTCTTCCTCATGGAATATTTTGCTGAGAATGTTCTGTAATGCTGGCTTTCTTTTTGTAAATTCTTTTAGCTTTTGTTTATCATGGAAGGATTTTATTTCATCGTCAAATTTGAAGGTAAGTTTTGCTGGGTATAAGATTCTTGGTTGACATCCATTTTCTTTCAGGGCTTGAAAAATGTTGTTCCAGGCCTTTCTAGCTTTTAGGGTCTGGATTGAAAAATCTGCTGATATGCGTATTGGTTTCCCCCTGAATGTAATTTGGTTCTTTTCTCTCACAGCCTTTAAAATTCTGTCTTTATTTTGTATGTTAGGTATTTTCATTATAATGTGCCTTGGTGTGGGTCTGTTGTAATTTTGTGTATTTGGAGTCCTATAAGCCTCTGGAACTTGATTTTCCATTTCATTCTTCAGATTTGGGAAGTTTTCTGATATTATTTCATTGAATAAATTGTTCATTCCTTTGGCTTGTTTCTCTAGACCTTCCTCAATCCTGATAATTCTTAAATTTGGCCTTTTCATGATATCCCATAGTTCTTGTAGATTCTGTTCATGATTTCTTACCATCTTCTCTGTTCAACTTTGTTTTCAAGGTTAAATATTTTGTCTTCAATGTCTGAGGTTCTGTCTTCCAGGTGTTCTATCCTACTGGATATGCTTTCTATGGAGTTCTTAATTTGGTTTATTGTTTCCTTCATGTCAAGGATTTCTGTTTGGTTTTTTTTCAATATCTCTAACTCTTTATTGAAATGATCTTTTGCTTCCTGTATTTGCTCTTTTAACTGTCGATTGGTGCGATCATTCAATGCTTGCATTTGCTCTTTCATCTCATCGTTTGCTTCTCTGATCATTTTAATTATGTACATTCTGAACTCCTTTTCTGTCATTTCTTCTGCCATGCTGTCATTGGGTTTTATTGATGTAACATCTAGATTTGTTTGCAGCATTTTCTTTCCTTGTTTTCTCATATTGTTCAGGTATCAGTGGACCGCTGAGATATTGCAGATTTCCTCTATTGACTTACAATGTCCCTGAAGATTTCTATATATCCCCTCTTAGCCTTCAGTAGCCTGAAGTCTTGGAGGAAGTTGATAATGCGGTGCTCCACAAGGAAGCTGCCTCTCCAGGAGTGGTGGCCTTCAGGTGTGGTATAATCCCTGCTAGTGGGCAGAGGTGCCTCCACTTGTTGACCAATGGTCATCCAATGGGGACCTAGGCTGCGGGCTGAGGCAAGGCCTGTTTGGGCCTGAGTCTCTAGTTTTACCGTCCTTGTGGGGAAACCTCACCCGGCAGGGAAGACTCACCCAGTGGGGAGGTCTCTCTGGTCAGTTCCCTCCTAGAGGTTCCCCTCAATTTACAGCCACCGCCTGGGCTGGGCTGCCTTCCTCTGCAAAGTTCCCAGGGTCCCGGCCCTACCTCCTGGGCCTGGGAGCCTCACCCTTCGCAGATGAATCTCCTTAGGCTGCCCCTCCTCAGAGAATCTGCCCACAGGCCTGGAACCTTCGCTCCGCCCTAAGCCTGTCTCTGTGCGGCTCTTCCACCCAGAAGCCTCCTAGATCCTAGGACCCTGCTCTGCACCTAATCGCCTGGCTATGCGGCCCCTCCTCTGAGCAGCCACCTGGGGCCCTGTACAATCGCTCTGAATCCCAGAGACCCGCCACACGCCTCTTCCTCCAGACAGCCACCCAGTATTCCGGTGGGGTCACTAGGAGTCCAAGAAACTCACTGCGTGCCTCCACCTCCCACCAACTACCCGTAGCCCTGGGCAATCAATCACTCCGAGTCGAAGTGACCTTCCCCGTTCCTCCTCCTTCTCCAGATAACCCCTCAAGTGTTCAGGAGCTGTCGCTCTGAGTGGCTCTGAATCCACGTGACCCGCAGCACGGGTCCTCTGGGCAACCGCCCGGAGCTCTGGTGCGGCCACTCAAGACCAAGTGACCCACCACACTTCTCCTCCAGGCAGCCCCCCTGTGTTCAGGCACTGTCACTTTAAGTCAAACAACTCACCACTTGCCTTCTCCTCTGAGCAGCCGCCTGGAGCGCTAATGCAGTCACTGCAAGTCCAAACGACCCGCCGCGCTCCTCCTCCTCCTCCTCCTCCTACTCCTCTGGGCAGGCCCCGGGGTTCAGAAGTGGTCTGAGTCCAAACAGCTCGCCACGCAGCCCCTTCTCTGGCAACCACCTGTAGCTCTGGTGTAGTCACCCCGAATCCAAGCGGCCGCGCTCCTCTTCCTCCTCCTCGTCCTCAGGGCAGGCCCCGGTGTTCAGAAGCGGTCGCTTAGAGTCCAAACAGCTCGCCGCGCAGCTTCTCCTCTGGCAACCGCCTGTAGCTCTGGTGTAGTCACTCCAAATCCAAGTGGCCACGTTCCTCCTCCTCCTCCTCAGGGCAGGCCCCGGTGTTCTGAGTCCACACCTCCCCTGGGCTCTCCTCGTCACTCCTCCCCTGGGCAGCCGCTGGAGCCCCAGTGGTTGCTCCGAGTCCCAGCGCTGTGCCAAGCGGCCTCCTTTATGGCGTTCCCAGTTGTCCGCGTTCCTATAGCTATATTTATTAAATACTTATTATAAGCTAATTACTATTCTATGCTATTGGTATAATCTCTAATATTGATAACAACCTCATGAGGTAGTTTTTTAGATAAGGAAAGTGCGTCCCAATGAGGTTAATTGGACCAATATTCCCAGATTGTAAGAAATGCCAGGCTTTGAATCCAAACGATCTAACTCCAGAGCCTATGTTCTTAACTACTATGAAGTCTTTCTTCTAGAGATAGAAACTAAATAAGTAAATAAAGAATTATATAATTAAAATTGTAATGTAGATTAAATGGTGAATTTGCTGTTCTTTACATTATACTTTGCTGCCATCTAAGATTTTTCCAGCTGGCCCTATGGAAACTGATAGTCAACTAACAGGAGGGCTAAGCTGGTGTGGCAGCGTCAACACCAGCGATCCCTACCTTTATCATTCCTTCTCTTCTGTCCAGTAGGTGGTGAGACGCCTGGACATGGTGCCCATGGCATTCTAGCCTTCTCACCGAGACTCTGGCACACATAAGCAACCATCCCAAACCTGAAAACTACAGAAGACATAGTCATGGAAGTCAAGAGGGTGAGAAAGACAGAATTCAACATACCAAATCTAAGGATAAAAAGGGAGCTTTGTTGGTTATTAACATGAATAAAAAGATCAGCACTTATTATCTATAAAGTAGAAACTATTAGAAGTGACTCAAAAACTATCTGCAATTTTCAAAGATAAAGAAATAAATAGCCTGTCATAAGACTTTCCAAATTTGGAAAAGCGAGAAGTACTTGCATAAGGCTGATCATTTTCTGGAAGAAGAGAAGATGAGAAGATGCTACTGATAACAAAAAACAACAGCAAACAAAAACCATGGTAAGAATCTAGAATATAGAGGAAATTGTACATCTTCCAAACATCCAGGCCACATTTTTGTGATCTCAAGAAAGTTTAGAAAGAAGTTAGAATACCAACGTTAGATGTTGGGTGTGCTGTAGGGGTGACAGTTGAGAGGAAAAAAAACCAAACATCAAGCCATGCCAAATTAGCATTCTGAGTAAAAGGTGTACTCAAAATACTACTTGAGACAAATCTCTCAGCTGTCCTTGAAGCTGTATATCGTACAGAGGTTATGAACAGGATTCTGGAATAGTCTGCATGGGTATGACACCCAGTTCCACCACTTAAAGAATGTGAACTCAGAGTGTGACTAAATATTTTTGTACCCAGATTTCTACATCTGAATCTTTTTGTACCTTGCTTTCTACATCTTCAAAGTGGAACGAATTGTGTCACATCCCTCTTAGTTTCATTGTGAGGATTAAATAATATTAAATTATATAAAATGCACAAAATAGAGCCTGGCAGAGACAGTACTATATCAGTGTCTGAGATTATGATACTGCTTAAAGCCCCTCCCATATGAGTTGCCAGAGCCACATCTGCCTAAGGACATTACAATTGATACACGTGAGCTGTGGGGTAAGAAACAACAGGAAGGAAGGAGAATAATTTTTGCATTCATGGTAAGAGTATATTTCATGTTACTTATAAGTATACTTCATACTTTTTCAAAGACATTGTAACAAACACACACCATTTTGTTTATTGTCAGTTGACAATGCGTCCTGCTTCTCCACTTCTGTTCTTCAGTGAGTCTCTCTGCCATTGGGGTGGAGGGGAACTGAGCTAGTTGTAGTGGCTGCACTGATAAGTGGTTCTGGTAAAATTCTGTTATGGTTCAGGCTGCTCAAATTTAGTGAGGAAGAACTAGGATCAAATATTAGTGAAAATGTTGCTAGAAAATGTTTTCTGAAGTGTAACATGAAAGTTTTCAGAAAAACCCTTAGCAGCTAAGTCATTATCTCTGTGTGATGGAATTATGAGTGATTTATATTTTCATTTTTGTACTTTGCTCTATTTTCAAAAATTTGCAATGAATATGAATTGTTTTTATAAGAAAAAAGCAATTACAAATCTTAAGGAGTTGAAAGGAGCAAGACACATAGCAGTTTACATATGTTTAACACATCCATGTAAAATAAGCAGAAAGACCAATAAAACTGTGTTTAGAGAAACTAATAAAAGGAAAAGATACATCAACAATCATTTCTCAATGGATAATATTATTCTTCCTTCTTACTTTTCTTTATTTTTCCAGAACTGTTATAATGAACATTTGGTACTTTCATTAAGAAAATGTGCCAATTAATTTTATTAAAGCATAAAAGTTTTATCTTAGGTGCTTAAAATATAAACCTTTGTTTTGCATTTTGCCTGAAATAGGCTTTAAATTCACTGTAAAATTATTTCCTGATCAAACTATAAATGAAAAGAAAGCAAACAGGCAAGGAAAGAGGGGCTGTCACAGAATGATAGAGTGAGAAAAAAGGAACAAGTTATTTATGGTTTCCAACCTCTTCCAGGCTTTCAGCACTGCCCAGCAATCCTTTTAGTTGTCTCCAGTCAGCTACTTCTCCCACACTCTAAAGTGGCTATTATAAACCTTCATCAGGTTCATCAACATCCTGTTCCAGCCCACTCACTCTCTGCACATGACCTTGCTACCTACTTCATCAAGA
Source organism: Sciurus vulgaris (assembly GCF_902686455.1). Taxonomy (NCBI): domain Eukaryota; kingdom Metazoa; phylum Chordata; class Mammalia; order Rodentia; family Sciuridae; genus Sciurus; species Sciurus vulgaris. Next base: position 82,414,726 of record NC_136472.1, read on the forward strand.
AAATAAAAGTCATAAAGCACAAACTTTCTTCTCCAGCTTCCATCTTCAAGCTCATCCATATATTAAAATGCTAACCCAGTTTATCTCTTCTCCTTTCAACACTAACCCTTTTTTAAGGCTCAGGATCCTATGTTTTTGTACCTTCCCTGGGCTGTTACTTTAGTTTCTTCCTGCCCACTGACTCTGGCAATCCTTTTCATCTCTGATACTGTCCCTCATTCATGGTTCTGATTTATCTCCCCTTTCCTTCTCTCTGTTTTTTTTTTGCATTTTGACCTTGACTTATCTTACAGTGCTATTTCAGAGGTGGTCTCAATATCCCTATAATTTCTTCAGTTGACCCCTTTTTATCTATTTCAAATCACAGCCTCTCTTCTTCCAAAATAATATTCTTAAGCATTTCCATCTAGTTATCTCAGTAACACCTGTTCATATGCCTGATATTGAATTAATTCAGTCCACTATGGAACCAGTTCCTTCTCCTACTTTATAATGCCTCAATATATCACCAACCAACATTCATTGTACAAACTTGAGTACCCTTTGACTCTTTTCTTATCTCCTTCATTCAATCAAGCATGGATTGCCAAAAGTTCAATCTCCAAAATACTTGCAGTTCAATCACCGTTCTGCATATTTGCTGTTAGTTTAGACCCTCTTACCTGAAGTTACTTCTTGAGTAGTCAGCACACCTTTTTTATTTCTAATCCATTCTTCTCATGACTGCCAAAGTTGTCTTTCTAAATCAGGAAACCTATCACATAACTTGCCTGTTTAAAAACCTCCAATCACACCCTATGGCTCAGAAATTTTAAATTCTTTACAGGGCATATTATTCCTTCACAGTCTCGCTCTCAGGTGTGTTATCAAATCTCCCTTCCCTTACTTGATGCATCATAAGATTTAACCACATATAACAGCTCCAGCATGCCATGTTTCTTTTCTCATGCCTGTGCCTTTGTACATGGTCCCTCTTCTCTTTAAAATGACTTATGTCTGCTCTTCAAGTACTACATTACTCTTACTGTAAACCAGGGATTCTCAGATTTTAATGTACTGCCAATTCACCTGAGGATCTTGTTAGAATCAAATTCTGACTTCATAATCTTAGGCTGACTGAGATTCTACATTTCTAATAAGTTCCCAGGTAATACCAATGCTGTTAGACTATTGACCACAATGCAAGTAATAAGAATTAGGTCCAGGTTAAACATTACCTCCTTTGAATGCCTCTTCTCTCTCCCAGACAGAGTGAGTTACTCCTATCCCTCTGCTTCTATAAGAACATTGTGTTGACTTCTATTATAGCACTTGTAATTGTCACATAACTGGTTGTCATATATATTTCCTATTGAACCATAACTATTTGAAAGACATTGACCACCCTTTTGCTTTCACATACAAACCTCTAGCTCACATACTAAACTCTGATATGTAGTAGGTGCTGAATAAAAGCATTTGTTGGGGTAATTTATTAGTAAATAAATTTAAAAAGAGAATTATGGAATCTAAATTCTGATGGATTTAATATATCCTTATGTTTTAAATTTAGATCAAAAATAATCAAACCACAAATATGTATTGTACACCTCTAATTCTTATTCATTTTGTATCAGATAATTTATCTCTGTCCTAAAATCCAATAAATCTACAGAGTACATTTGTTATACAGGATAAATGGATGAATAGATGAATACATTCTTGGATGAACGGATGGATGGATAGATAAATTTCAAAAATAAAGGGAAGGCTATAAGACAAACCACAATGTTATGCATTATCATTCACAAAAAAACAAATCAGCATTTTTGACAAATCTGATGATTCACCCAAGTGTCATATTTGAATATTTTAGGACAAAACATTAAGACACAATAACATTAAGTAAATAGATATGGAACCCATCCACAAATGTGCAAATTGTGATAAAATAACAAGCCATGGGACATGATTTATTAAAGAGCAATTCCTTTAATATGAATTAAAGTTTAACACATGGGGAAAAATGATATTGTCATTCCCCAGTCTTGAAAATCCTTATCTTATACTTGAAATTATGAAAACTTCCTGGGGAATAGGCTATTCCTATTCTTTTAGTAAAAATCTGACACCAAAGTGTCTCTACAGTCAGAACAGAATTCAGTTATCAACAAAGGTGTTACTCTAATCATTAAAAAAAAAAATCCAAGAATCTCATACATTGGAATTAAAAGTCATTGGTCAAGTTTTCATTTTCTTATCCAATGCTACATTTAGACATTTTGGCTCCTTTCTCAAGCTGCTGCAAAAAAACAGAATGGTGTCAAAGAGGAACGTCAGAGAAGGAGTGACTGAAAGTAAAAACCATGCCTAAGGCCTACCTTATCATAGAAGGACAAAGGCAAAACTAGTAACGAAATAAAAAGAAGGCACATGTGAAAGGAATATTGCTGGATCTTTCTAATGATAACACATCAGTTGGGACTACTACTAGAACTCCTAAAGATGGAATAAATGATAAGCTAAGACATAAGTAATAATTTATAAACAAATTAATTTTATTTATAAATAAAGATCACCTGTCCTTAATGTGGAGCTAAAAAATTTTTAAATGAAAAATAAGAAAACATCCTGAATTCCTATCAAAGGCTTAACAGTTCATTATTGGTCTGTTATTTAATTAACTGTAAAAGTACACAATGTTTATTCCTATAGTCACTCATCAGATATACAACTATATAAAAATAAATATTTCAATAGCTAAATGTCAAAGATCTTTCCAAAAACTCAAAGGAACACAAACAGAGCATATAAAAACCACCAACACATAAATCTAGTATCAAGGACAGTCCAATAAATCTGCAAGTATTTTTGTCTGCCTTACATAATGCTTTGTTAGCTATCTTAAGGGATAGGAATTTAATCTTCATACTGCAGCCAAATGATAACATAGAACATGTCAAATGCTACTTCTCTGCCCTAAAACCCCTCTGCTGGCTTCCCATCTCATTCAGAGAACAAGCTAAATGCATACAGAGGCATTCATGATTCCACAAGATATAACTCCCCACTACATGCTGGCCTCATTTGCTACTACTATATCCTTCTCTCACTCTCCTCTACCACATTCAATTCCTGTCCATTTTACATTCTTGGCAGGTAAACTCCATGCCTCTGCCCAGGACAATCTTTCCCCAGGTATCCGAAGGTGATATGTGGAGAAGGTATGCTATTTATAAGAGAAAAAACTGAACGTAAAAATTATGACATAAATAAACCTTTCCTTCCTTCTTTTGTGGGTACTGGGGATTAAACACATCTGTGCTCCACCTCTGAGCTACATCCCTAGTCATTTTTATTTTTTAATTTATTGAGCAGGATCTCACTAAGTTGCTAAGAGTTTTGCTGAATTGTTGAGGCTGACCTTGAACTTGTGACCTTCCTGCCTCAGTCACCCAAGTCACTGGGATTACAAGCATGTGCCACCATGCCTGACCGATACTTAACTTTCTTGGGTCAACATAAATGATATTGTTCTCAGAGACACTGTGTTTTACTACCCTTCAATGAAATTTCCTAAATCCCTACCTTTATTTTTTTCCTATTGCAAGCATTAATGTCCATAGAAGGAACTCAATAAATATTTATTGAATGACTAACTAATAAAAGGTTAAACATGATGAGGTTACCAAGAGGTGCTCATAAGTTCTGCTTTTTACCTGAGTTGTGACCTGCTGGATCAATAAGATGACCAGATAAGAATTTTAAAGAGTAAAAAAGCATTTTACATGAAAGATATGTATGATGACAATCAGAGAATAAAGCATACAAGAACACTTTAAAATCAGAGAAATTTCAAGAAGCAGGGAAATTTATATTTGAGAAAGCCTCCCTTTAAGTTCAGGTTTTAATCTTTCTTAATCTTGTTAGTGACTCTTTCACCAAGAAGTCAAGCCATTTGAGGAATTTTTATCTTTCCTTCATCACTAATAAATGTACCTTGACACCTCTGGTAATACTCAGATATAATAATGACACCTCATGTATTTAAATTGACTATTTCTGATATTAAAAAGAGCTACTAGCTTTCTCTCTCTCTCTCTCTCTCTCTCTTTCTCTCTCTCTCTCTCTCTCTCTTTCTCTTTCGCTCTTGCTCTAATGACTATTTGCATTATTTATGTTCTTAACATTTTTGTAACTACCTAGTTGTCATATTTATATTTAGCTTTTTATTTTATAATCAGCATATGTGAGTCTTGACTTTTTATGCAATCTGACAATCTCTGCCTTCTTTAGTTTCTTATCTCATTTATATTTAATGTAATTAGTGTTATAGTTTCAAGAATACTATTTTGTCTTTTGTTTTTTATTTGTCCCATGTATGTGTCCTTTAAAATTTTCTGTCTTTGGATTTAAATAACAGATATAGATAGTATTTTATCTCTTCTATATCTCTTCTATTGGCTATTTTGCTATACCTTTTCAGAGGTTATTCTAGAAATTTTAATATGTATCCTTATATTATTACTGCCAACATTGAATTAATATTATACCATTTCACATATGAATGTATGAACCATACAACAGTAAACTCATTTACCCCCTTTCTGTCTTTTCTACTTTGCTTCATATATTTTTATACATATTTTATAAATCAACAACAATTATTTTGGGTTTAAAGGGTTAACTGTCTTTTCAAGAAGTTGAGAAAAGAAAAAAAATCTTAAATTTATCATTGTGGTGTTTTATATATCTTTATGTAGGTCTGAATTTCTATCTCGCATCATTTCCTTTCATTCTGGAGATCTTCAGTATACCTTAGAACAAGTATGCTCGTGTTGAATTCTTTGTTTATTTGAATACATCTTAATTTACTTTCACTTTTGAAAAACATTACATGGATATAGCACAGCATTCTAAAGAGTAGTTTTTCTTCACAGTCATTGTTCTACATAAAAGTCAGCAGCATTTTTTATAATTCCCAGTTTACAATGAGATTTTTAATGACACTGATTCTAAGATTCCCTTTATCTTTAGTTTTCAGCAATTTGAACATGATCATAACTGATGTTTTTTAAGCTTCTTGAATTTGTGGTGTTATGGTTTGCATTTTTGCATCCCTCCAAAATTCTTGCTGAAATTTAATAACCCAATGTAATCATATTTACAGGTAGAGTCTTTAGGAGATGATAGATCATGAGAATTCCAGTCTCATCCACTGAGGATATAGCAAGAAGGTACCATTATGGAAGAAAAGAGTATGTGCTTACCAGATATCAAATTTACTAACACCTTGATCTCGGTCTTCATATCCTCCGTAACTATGAGAAATACATTTTTATTATTTATAAATTACTTGACCTTATGTAATTTGTTATAGCAACAGAAATGTACTAAGACATATGACTTGATAGTTTTTACTAAATTTTAGAAAATTATTAGCCATGATTTCATGAAAAAAATTTGCCCTTTTTTCCCTCACTTGTATCAGATCTGCAATTGTACATATATTAGACTGTTTGATTTTGAACTATAAAGTTGCCGAGGCTTTTTTTAAGGTGTCCTTCTCCATAAACTTCAGTGTTGATAGTTTCTTTTGCACTGATTTCAGGTTCACTGTTTTTACGAGGCATGAACTATAGTGCACACCCGTAATCTCAGTGACTCAGGAGGCTGAGGCAGGAGAACTGCAAGTTGAGGTCAAACTTAGCAATTTAACCAGACCCTCAGAAATTATCAAGATCCTGCCTCAAAATAAAAAACAAAAATGACTGGTGTAACTCAGTGGTAAAGAACACCTGAGTTCAATCTGTAATACCAAAAATCAAACAAGAATTAAGTTTACTATCTTCTATAACAATCTGCTCCTATTTAGCCCATTTAGTTAATTTTTCAAATGAGATATTGTACTTTCAAAATGTAGAATATCTATTTTGTCCTTATTTATAGTTTCCTATTTCTTGGCTATGATTTCCCCACATCTGTTCAATTATTAAGTCCAACTCTCACATTATTAAAAATATTTACAGTAACAAATTAACAGCCTTGTTTACTAATTCTAATATCTGTCATATATTTCATTAACTACTTTATGCTCCTGGTTTTTTTTTTTTTTTGAAAATTTAGTAATTACTTAAGGTAGCTGAACATTGTAAATATCACATTTTGACAGTAGCATTTTGTTGTCTTCCTTTAGAGAGTGATCAGTTCTGTTCTGACAGGCAGCTAATTTACTGGCAGATCAACTTTAGCTTATCAAGGCATCTTTATAGACTTTGTTAGGGAATGCCAAGGTGGGAATTAAACCCAGAGGTGCTTTATCACTGAGCTACATCCCCAGCCCTTTTTTATTTTTAATTTTAATTTTTTTTTTATTTTAAGAGAGGGTCTTATTAAGTTGCTTATGGCTTTGCTAAATTACATAGCTTTACTTCGAATTTGTGATCCTGCTGCTTCAGCCTCTTGAGTGGCTAGGATTACAGGCATGCAGCACCACATCTGACTGACAGAGTCTTAATCTAAGTCTAGAGTAGCCCTCTTCCTAAAGCATGACCTTTTAGGGCATCAGCCTTATGAACGAGCTGTTCAGCAAAGGACTGAGCTCAGCAAAATTTCAATATTACCAAAAACTATACAAACTCCCAAATCTCCATGTAACTAACAGATACTTAGTTGCTGCTTTCTTCCAGGCCTCATGAAATTTCAACCTGCACTCATGCATCTTGCTATTTAGCATGATGTGGTGGTATTTTCTATGCAGATTACTAGGGCTCTTTCTCTTTGCAGTTCTCTCATTTCTAGTATTTGTCCTGCAAATTCTACCCATGTGAGCAGCAATGAGCTCTAATATTTCCTTCCTCCACCCATTAAGATTTTTGCTCTCTGCCAAGCAAAAAGCTAGGAAACCAACAAAATACACCTTCTTCTTATTTCACTCATCTTAGGGATTATAGTCTTATCTATTGTCTGATGACTAAAAACAGTTGCTTTGTGACTTTTTTCCAGGTTGTAGATGTTTATGGAATAAAAAGAAGCCTGACACTCATTATTCTATAATATTTGAGTAATATAATACCTTTTTAAAATTCTCATTTTCATCAACAGTTTGGAGTGGAATTAGGTCACTTACTTCATGGAAAAATACAAAATAGTCTGTTTTAGTCAGCTTTTTTGCCCTGTGACTAAAAGATCTGACCAGAACAATCACAGAGGAGGAAAATTTTATTTGAGGGCTCACTGTTTCAGAGGTCTTAGTCCACAAAAGACTGGCTCCATTCCTCAGGGCTGTAGGTGAGGCAGAACATCAAGGCAGGAGAGTGTGGCAGAGGGAAGCAGCTCACATTATGATCAGAATGCAGAGAGTTTCCACTTGCAAGATACAAATATATACACCAAAGCCACGCCCCAATTCCCACTGCCTCTAGCCACACCCTACCACTTTAGTAACCACTCAGTTAATCCCTATCAGGGGATTAATTTACTGATTGGGTTAAGACTATTACAATCCAATCATTTCTCCTCTGAACCTTCTTGCATTGTCTCACACATGAACTTTTGGGAGACACCTCACATCCAAACCATAATGTAGCCTAAATGACAAATCTAGTTATTATCAAACCATCAACAAATCATTCTAGTTTCTGTCAGAACAAAATTTGGCTTTATTTTAACTCACACACTTTTTCATGAAACAGTCCTACTTCTTCATTTGAAGTAGATGGATGGATGGATGGATGGATGGATGGATGGATGGATGGATGGATGAATGGATAAAAGGATAATAGATGATAGATAGAAGAATTTCCATGAGTGTCATCTGAAAAAAGTAGATAAAAATGCCTCTGATATTTCTTAAAATTTTTTTTTTGGTTTTCTCTTACAGTAGCAATTTACTTTTTAAAATAATCAAGGAATAGAAGTAGTGAGGTCATTGAACAAAATGACATTGCTCTCACTGTTCACTTTAAAACATATCTGAATTCAGAAATGATGTAAGAAAAAATATTCTATCTTAATTACCTCTGTTTTCCAACAGATATATGTTTAAGAAATGGAAAGACAGAGTGCCCCACCATAGGTTTCTGAGGCTTTAATTAAGGGCATTTTGCAGACCCAATATTTCCAAATGTACTTTTATTTGGTGCTTGAGATGAACTTTACACCTGAGCAGCATATAAGTCTACAAATGGGAGAAAGATAAAATTAAAACTTCAGTTGGAAGATCTTGATTCTTTACAGCATAAATGTCTTTCTTTCCATGAGTTATGCTTAATTCTATGTTAACTTTTTATCTTCTGCATAGCTTTAATTTCTTTTTATTGTAGATTATCATGTTTTTTTTTTCCTTTTCCTCATAAGACAAAAAGGCATTCAGGCTGGGAATTCTTTGTTATGATGTGTCCGATTTTTATTAGTGCTTTATAGTTATCCATTATTGTGGAAATCACTTTGACATTCATAAGCACATATAACGTAATTTGCTCCATTTCATTTCAATACCTAATACTATCCTCTTTCGCCTCCTCCCTTCCATGATCCCCTTCTACTGGTCTTCTATTAATTTATTTTAAAATTGGTAGTTTACATTTATACATAAAAGTGGAAATCATTGTGATGCAGTCATACACACACATAAACATAGTTTGGCGAATTTCATTCTGCAGTTATATGTGTGACTTCTTGATACAATTCCCCATCCATTCCTATACACAGCTACAGTTTGAGGTCTGGATATTCCTTGGTTTTAAGGGAATAAAGAGGGCATGAGGAACATAGACTGAGTAAATGTGGAGTCTTTGGAGTTCAACTGATTACACTCTCTTCTGAGATTCTGTTATGCATCCAATTCCAGGATGTCCCCGTGTTGATCTGTTAGGTATGGTCTCCCTAGGATCCCTCACTTTCACAAAGAGAGACACCCTCCCTATGTACTTCACCATTGCAATTGTTTCTCTCCAGAAGCTATTTCCAATACTCTTTAATAAGAAGGGTGTTCATTTTGGTGTCTCACTGGGTTTGGTTATATTAGTGAGAATTCTAAAGGTTAGACCAATTTACTAATTAGATTTTATCAAAGATTTGGGAGTTGAATGATTGCCTCTAGGAACCACATTGTGCTGCCACCTCTCTGTTTCACTGAAGATCCTTTGGTTTTCTTCCTTGGCTACTCACTTTTCAAAGTTGTTGCATTGGATTATACCCTGTTGCTTACCTGGTGGTGGTGATTATTGGTGTGTGTGTGTGTGTGTGTATGTGTGTGAGAGAGAGAAAGACAGAGGGGAGTGAGGAGGTGGGGGGGGCTTGTTTAAACTATTTTTTGTTCATACAATTAAGTATTAAGGAAGGGGAAATGTATGCTATGGTTTCAATTGTCATCTTAATCTAGGGGTATATTTAATTCGTTACAACAATCCTGAGGGTTATGATCTTTGTCATTATAAGGTGCAAAGAGGTTACAAGTATTAATAAAAAGGTCAACTATGCTCATAAAATTGTTATTTTTTAACAATATTTAATTGAGATACTACTATGTGCCAAACATTGTACTGGTAATGAGGATGTGGAAATGAATAAAAGATAAATAAATGATCAATGCCCTCATAGAGTTTATCTGCTAGTAGGAAAAATGGACACTTAAACCACGAACTAACAGTCAAATAAATTCTACAATAGAGGAAGGTTCATCTCATAACAGAGATTCCTGATATAAAATGCCAGTGACAGCTTTTCAATTTAACAAAATACAAAATCCAGTACTTGGATATAGCTGATGCTCAGAAAATGTTAATTCTCTTTCCTCCCTAAACCTCCAAACACTTGTAAAATTATGGCGATCTGAATTGCCTACTTCTGGTGTTGTTAGAAAGTGGTCATAAGTTTGCAAAGCAAGGCTATTTGTTATCTCTGGAAATAGTTTCATGAGGACTAAATTCTTAGAGTCAAACCCAAGTCATGCCAGCTAAGGGCAGAATCTGCTTATATGAAATATGTTACCCTAGGGGTTTGGTAATGTACCTTATAGCAGAAGGAAGTGCCCAGTAATCAATTTTGTGTTAATGACTAAATGGGGTACCCATGGATATGAGAAGGGAAGAAATAAATATGTTTCCTTATACTTTCTTTCTGGCCACTGTAGTCATAAATCCATAATTCCATGGTCTTATCCAAATGAAAACATGTTCATCACAAAACCTTGGGTTGAAACACTTGACCTAAAGGCAATGCCTCAGGGTTAAAAGTAAAGCCCCCTCCCTTCTCGAACAGCCACTGATAATGTAACTCTTTTAATGAAATTCCTATTCTGTATTCGCATAGTGCCATCTCATCAAGGGGAACAAGAATCATCAAAGGCACTAATTAACCTTTGCAATGCTCCCAACAGACAAGAAAATTACAATGTTACTATATATGCATCTGTCTATATCAATATATATACTCATTCAGTGTCATAAATATTAAGGAAGACTTTCTTAGTCATTTAATAAAGACAATCTTTTAAATAAATTCTATATTTCAGCTTGAGCAATGGGGCATATAATGAGGAAGATACACTAATTTCAAGATCAATGTTGGCCAGTATATTTAACTAGAAAAGCAGAGATAAAGATAAACATCTTAAATGCTATTAGATCATTTGCTGCAATTAATAATTCATTTTAAAAGTGTATGGTTTTAATTTTCAATAACACACTTCCAAGTCCTTCTCAAATTCACCTGCCATATAAAAAACGTTTTTGTTAAGTTGATAAAAAATACAGAGGTGCTTGTATTGCATGCCTGAACATCCTTCTTTCATCCTCCAGTCATCTAATGAATATATAGGATTTTAATGGGAAGGTGGGAAATCAACAGACATAGAACTACCCAAAGAAAGAAAAGTCTGGACCATAAGACAGGAGCAGAAAAGTATGCTCAGGAAAGGATGAGTTAATATAGGCAAATTAACTTAAGTATAATAATTTTTCTAAGGGTTTATGAATAATATAAGTAGTAGGGTTTGGAGTAGGGAGCAAAATAGTGGGAAATAAGGCTAGACAGGAGGTTAGGATCTAGATGTTTAAAGTCTTTGATGCCACAATAGATATTATAGATATTATTTCATTGTATGAGGACCCACAAAAGTTATTGAGCAATAAAATAATCAGAGGACCTTTGGAAAGTCTACTCCAGGATAATGTAAAGCATGTATACATAAAATATTGACTAAAAATTTCACAAGTCAGAAAATATTTTTGGAAGAGGAAAACATTCATACTTTTAACATTTGTGTAGTCAGGATAAGGGAAGGATCAAGGCAGAGGTAAGATGGTTTACTTAAAAAAATGTTGGAGATATAGCTCAGTGGTAGAGTGCATACCAAACATGCATGAGGCCCTGGGTTTGATCCCCAGCACCACACACACACACACACACACAAATTAAGTTCCTATACTAAGGTCTTTAAATGTATTAAGTCATTTAATCTTCATGAAATATAGGGAAAATATTATTCATCCCACTTGGTAAATGAAAACTCTTAAGAATGGAGAACTCAAATCCATAACTGGCTCCAAATTCAATAATCAAAACTAATAATAGCCACCATATGTTAAATGCAAACTATTATTTTTCTAGCGCGTGCGCGCGCGCACACACACACACACACACACACACAAACATGCACACAAACTATCATACAAGTAGAGAGCTTAAACAACAAAAAGTTATTTTTTCACTCTTCTAGAGGCTGAAAGTCAAGATCAAGGCAGGTTGGGTTGGTTTGGGTTGGTTTTCTATGAAGCCTCTGTTTAGCTTGCAGATGGCTGCTCTCTTGCTGCATTTCTACATGGCCATCCTGTGCAACCTGGATATATCGTCTTACAAGGACATCAGTCATATTGGGTTAGTATCCCACTCCCACAGCTTCATTTTAACTTAATAACCTCTTTAAAGGACCTATTTCCAAACACAGTTACATTCTGAGATGCTCTGTTGAGGACTTCAGCCTATGAATTTGGAGTGGGCACGATTCAGTTCATAATACCAACTGTGTGTCAGATATTTTATATATGTTTGTAATTTAAATATCGAATAACTATATACAAGTTTCTTACTACCATGTGTACTTAACAAACAAGGAATTTGAGGTTCCAAAAATTTCAAGAACTTGTCCATTTATGAAGTTAGATAAAAAATAGATTGGTTAAACCCAAATCTATCTAATCTTCCTGCTTCAGGGATCTAAGTACTTCACCTATAAGAAAACTTCTTTGTGCAGACACCATTGGATTCTTTTCAGAATTGCCAGGAATCAACAGAAATTCATGTTTTAAAAGGAAGCTTCCTGTAAGCTACATGGCTCTACGTGGAGACACATAGTCCACAAAACCAAGCTTCATGAGAGACATGACAGTCTCCCACACTAACATATCTGATGAAATGACACTGCCCAGCACTTAAAAAATGCCTTGGTTAAACAGTATCCCTTAGGGAGTGAGAGAGTTAAATCGAACTCTGGAACAGTTATTTCTCCATAGATAGAAAAGAAGGTAGATTGAGTTTTCATAATTTTACATGCAAAGTTCTTACAACTACATATTATTTGCAGAAGGGCAAAAGAGGAAGGGAAATTAAATAAATGTTCCAGTATTAATGGAGAAATGCTCAGGTGTGGTGGCACATGCCTTTACTCCCACCTACTCAGGAGGCTGGTGCAGATGGATTGGAACTTTGAGGCAAGACTGGGCAATTTAGTAAGACCCTATCTCATAGTAAAATAAAAAGGGTTAAGAATGTAGCTCAAAATTGGAGCATGTATCTAACATGTGCAAAGTTCTGGATTCCATCCCCAGTACTGCAAAAAAAAACATTTTTTAAGGCAGAGAGAATGAGAAAGGGAGAGGTGGAGCATGGATGTTTACATTTCAGAGACAGGCTGAAATAAGAGGGAGCTTTGCTTTTTCAGTTTTTAATTGTTCTTCTTTGTAGGATAATCTGATTACTACTAATAGCTGAGGAAACAATAAGAATCATTATGAGAGAAGATCTCTGATATCAGCCCCAAAACTATGTCATTATCTCACTGAATCTGAGTCAATTTAGGAAGCCATTAGTAATCAAAAATAATCTATCAGATTATAAGCCATTAGAGGTCAAGGACTATGCTTTCTATTTATTGCTGTATTGGCTAAAGTGCCTGGCATATGATAGAACCAAAAATCTTTATTGAAAAAATGAATCAAAACTCAGTGAATTAAAACTCAGTTTAACAAAATTTTGAGCATATATTATGTACCTTGGGAATATCATAAAGCAAAATGAGACTACCTTATCGGCCTGTTCTTGGCCTGAAAAGATAAATCATTCCTGTTCCTTCTGGGAAGAATTCCCTCTGACTCCCTGTCAATTATTCTCATCCACATGCATAGCGCTATCACTGTGCTCATCAGACTTCATTAAAGTTGGAGTGTAGTGTCACCCTGCTTTATTCATTATTTTTTTACCAGACCTACAACAGGGTCTGAACTTGTTGTGTTCACTAAGTGCTCATGGAACTGGTGAATGAATAAATGAATGAATGATTGTACATGGACCCTGCCCCTAAATATTTTATTATCTTTTCTCAGGGAGTAGAATAGACTGAAATGTATATTGTTTAACATACCATAGTACAAAATACTTGTATTCAAAAAAATCTACAAAAAGATCATGACTTCATGGAAAATTATGTAATGTTCATAATTCATATTCAGAGAAAATCTTTCACTATCAAGAAAGATTGAGAATGATGCTAAGTAGGTCAGACCTCTAATTAACCAGCTAAGGCTAATAATCTGATAGATTATTATGTAAGTGGATGTCAAAATTAAAAGAAAGTTTTTAGAGTAGAAATAAGTATTGCCATATACTCTCTAATATAATATATAATAAAACAAAATATTTTACTACCTAAGGTTAACTGTAAAATATTCCTTTCCATGGACATAACACAATCCATTCTTCTGTAAATGAACATTTAAATAATTTCCAGCTTTTTACTATCATGGACATGCTATAAATTCTTGTCCATTTCTCCTACACAACATTTGCAGGACATTTCTCTAGCGTCCAGGACTAGAAATTGTTGTCTCAGAGAAAATGCAAATGTTCATTTTTAAGATAATGCCAAATTAATTTGCTATGTCAAATCACATTTTCACCAACATTTTAAGAAATCTTGCTACTGCATATCTTCTCCACGTGATATTATTTAAATTCTTTCCCATCTAAATGAATATTAAATGGAATTTCATCCCAGTCTTAATTCGCTTTTGCCTGATTACTAATGAAGTTGAACATTTCTTCATACACCTCTTAGTCACATATATCTCTTCATCCATGAAAATCCTGATTGTTTTTTTTTTTTTGAGGTTACTTGGCATTTATTGTTATTTTGTTCATTATGTACTTAAGAAAAAAAACAAGTTGATGATGTGCAGTCTATGAACATTTCACTGTGTATATCTTAGTTTTTCACTTTCTTAAAATGTTCTGATGAACAAAAGTTATTTTGTTTTAAATTCAGATTTACCACTTTTTCCTTATGGTTAGCTTTTATGGTATTTTAAGAAATCATTCCCTACCTGCAAAGTTTAAGTAATATTTGAATTTTTTTTTACAAAAGCTTTAAAGGCTTACTTCTGTTATTTAAGTCTTTTATTTATCTTAAATTGATTTCTGCACTTAGTGGAAGATGATGATCCAAACTTATTTTTCTACATGTAAGGCCAGGTTACTAAAAAGCTCCTCCATTCTTCATTCACTTATCATAGTATGACTTTTATATATCAAAATTTCACATATAATAAGTCTGCTTTTAGGTTATTATTCATACTTAATCAATTAAAATAACAGGGACAGTATTATGCTATCTTACTTACTGTAACTTTATAATAATTCTTGGTGCCTAATGATAAATCATACATCTTTACTTTTCATTATAAGTATCTTGGCTATGTACTTGCATAAAAATTTTAAATCAAGTTATCAAGCTTCAAAAAAAAATCCGTTGCAATTTTTATAAATGTCATTGTACATAGAGGTCACCTTGGAAGAAAAAGACATTTTTCATATTAAATATCCCTATTCATAAATATAATATTTACTTGTTTCTTTAGGTCTAATTAATGCGTCTTAGTAAAGTTCTATAATTTTACATATGCTTTCCTACACTGTTGATAGATTTTTATTGGATATTTGATTTTGTGATGATATAGTAAATGTAATCTTTTAACCTACTTTTTCTATTTATTTATTATTGTTTACATGAGAAATTGATTTTTCTTTAATGATTTTATATCCAGCAGCTTGATAAACTCCATTATTACTACTATTTTGTTTATAGATTTTGGGGGGTGTACTAACAGTAGACAGTCACTATTTTATTTCCTCTTTTCCAATTCTTAGGCCTTTAGTTTCTTTTTTTATTTCATAACATTAGCTAAGACCACCCATATATTACTAATCAGAACTGAGGATAGTGGTTATTCTTATAATTCTTGTAACATTTCTCATTTAGGTGTGCACATAAATGTGTGCGCACAGGGGTGTGTAAATGGGCTTTATCAGATTAAGGACATTTCCTTTTATGCTTGAGGTGATTAGAGAAAATATAAAATTATAAGTTCCATGTTAACACAGAGAATGAGATTGTCAAATCAGATTCACATGACTGTGAGATATTATCCAGTATCAAACTTTGCTAATAATTTCAAGGATGGAAGAAATCAAGAGGCGAAAGTGAATCAGAAACTGGTGCATCCCACAAGGATCTATAAATTCATTCTTCATGCAATGGACCTGGTGTCTGGCCGGAATAATGAATGTGATCACTAACAAAGACTTGTGAGTTATCTCCCAAGGTTTAGGTTTCCAAATATCTCTGATTGGTTTTTGTTTTGTTTTTGTTTGTTTTGTTTTGTTTCTTACAGCAGATAGTCGTATAGTTTACATGACATTTTCTAAGGAGTCATGTCTCACAAATCCATCTATGATAGATTTGTTTACCATTATCAATCCCAACCCAGAGACATCCTGAAAAAAATATTCTATATATATGGATTCCCTTACTAGTAAATATCAATTGTATGTTTATTTTTAAGAAGGTCAGTTATCAGCATGTGTATGTGGGTATTAGACTAGGCCACCTGCCTCCGCCCCAGAAAACATGCCAACCACACATACCCCACACATACCTCAGCCCCTGTAATAGGAATAGAAATGGAATATAGTGCTTTAACTTCTTCACCTTCAGCTCAAAGTCCTCTTCCTTCAAAACATTAAAAATGTCAAATTTTCATCTTCCTACAGTCATTGTTGCTATTGATAATCTAGTATTAATTTGATCTTTGTTCCTATGAATGAGATCTGCTTTTTCACTTTGGAATTTTTTATAACCTTTTTATCTTTCATATTCTTAATTTTTTCTATAAGGTGTCTTGTGTGGGTCTTCATCTTTTCAGTTTGATAATTTGCACCTGTCCTTCTCAGGTTGGTCATTTTTCTTAATTTTTATTTTTGTATACCTTACCTTTATTACTTTCTCAAAAGTCACCTCAACATTTTGAATTTTCTGGAACTCCTATCATCCAGATGTTAACATTCAAGTTATAGTCTCCATCTCTTTATATACACACAAACACATACACACACACAAACATACACATGCTATATTATATGTATAATATATATTATATATACATTATATATATACACAGACACTATATATATATACATATATATATGTATGTATATATATTGTACATATTAATCTTTCCTGCTTCTTTCTGGAAAAATTCCCCTTTTCCTTCAATCTACTTTTTTTCAGATGTATTTATTCTGTTATTAATCCCACCTCTTGCATTCAGTTCAAATAGTTCAATTACAATGCCAAATAGTTGGCTTTTTATAATTATTTCCTTTTCTAGTAATTCTAATATCTTTCTTTCTTTTAGTTCAGCTTTTTTATGTTTATCTGAAATTTTTATCCTAATGTCACTGATTTACATGGTGTCTGTAATTCATATTTGTTACCTTTTTTCTTTTTAAGAGGATATGCTCCTAAATCTCATTGTCTTGGCCTATAGGCTTCATTCTTGCTGTGGTATATAAGCATAGCCCAAGATTAATCAAGTCCCACAGCACAGATGTGGGTATCTGAAGTCCAAGGTAAAGCTGCCAAATCCCATGGAAACCAATTGGGTATTGGGTGTCCCAAGGCAAAAGCAGTGGAAAATCAAGAGCAAATATGAGACTGCCTCCTTTCCCTGATTTAACCTCTCACAACCTTGCTGGTCAATGCCTGACTTTGTGGAAACCATCACCCTAACCCCAACAGTTCAAACAAGCCTCTGTTTACCCACAGATTTTTTTTTTTTTTTTTTTTTTTTTTGTACCAGGGATTGAACCTAGAGATGCTTAACCATTGAGCAACTTCTTCAGTTCTTTTTTTTTTTTTTTTTTTAGTTTCAGTTTTTATTTTGAGACAGGGTCTCACTAAGTTGCTTAGGGCCTTGCTAAATAGCTGAGGCTGGCTTTGAACTTTTGATCCTCCTGCTTCAGCCTTCTAAAACCACTGGGATTACAGGCATATACCGTGATGCTTATCCAGCTTCTTTTAGACTTCCTGAATTTCCATCTGGAATTGGCTTTGAGGGAGGAAATTAAAAGCCTAGGCTAATTTTGCATCTTTTCAGGAACAGAATTCTAAACTATATTTCCTTACTTGTTGAGTTTCCCACTATGACTGTCATTGAGTTTCTTAAATTCAGGGATTCTATTTTATTCAATTTTATATCCTCAGACATAAACAATATCTAGCATGTAGTTAATATTCAACTACATGCTGAATGAATATATTCTCTGCTTAAAGTAGGAATATTTTACCAAAAAGTTTCTACTATGATCAGAAGATGCCACTGGTCTTGTCTTTTATGGCACTGTATCACTTATTAAGCAGCTATCTGGCCCTTTCCTCTCTAAATAAAGGTTTAGTGCAGCAGAAGGCCTTTCTAAAATGAGGCAAGTCTCCAGAGTCAAAGAGAAGAATCACATGTCCAAAACAGATTAAGAGCTTTTTAGAAGAGGTGGAATGTCTAATAATTTCAGTTACTTAGTTTTTGAAATCCAGTGCCATTTTTTTCCCAGAGAAAAATAAAATTTCAAAACAAGGTCAAATACTAAGTATTGTGAATTATAGATTTCTACAGGAAGAAAGATTAATGAGGAAGACAGAAAGAAGGATAGAGAGTCTGGAGATACCAGGGGTTCTAACTCCAGCTCTCCCATAAACACAGTGCCTGACTTTGAATAGCTCCCTAAATATTCTAAATATTTTTCTCCATTATAAAATGAGGGAATTGAGAGGCAGAATGACATGGAAGACACACTATAATTGAATCAGATCTCCCACTTTTTTTCTTCTTTTGTGGTACTAGGGATTGAGCCCAGTACCTACCAGAGTCGCACTTTTTTAAAAAAAATTTTAATTTGTTCTAATTAGTTATATGTGCAAGTAGAATGCATTTATGAATTTTGATAAATCATACATAAATTGAATATAATTTCTTATTTTTCTTGTACATGTTGTAGGATCACATCCGTCATGCAGTCATATGTGTACATGAGGTGATAATGTCTGTTTCACTCTACTATCCTTCCTACCCCCATACCCCTTCCCCTCCCTTTACTCCCTTCTACCTAATCTAAAGTAACCCTATTCTTCCCTAGTGCCCCCTACCCTATTGTGAAATAGCATCAGCATATCAGAGAAAATATTTGGCCTTTGGTTTTTTGGGTTTGGCTTATTTCACTTAGCATGATGTTCTCCAACTCCATCCATTTACCAGCAAATGCCATAATTTCATTCTTCTTTGGGCTGAGTATTACTCCATCATATATATGCATACCACATTATCTTTATGTATTTATCTGTTGAAAGACACCAAGGCTCGTTCCATAGTTTAGCTATAATGAGTTGAGCTGCTATAAACATTGATGTGGCTGCATCACTGTAGTATGATGATTTTAAGTCCTTTGGATATAAACTGAGGAGTGGGATAACTGGGTCAAATGGTGGTTCCATTCCAAGTTTTCTGAGGAATCTCCATACTGCTTTCCATAATGGTTATACTATTTTGCATCCCCACCAGCAATGTATGAGTGTACCTTTCCCCCACATCCTCACCCACATTTATTGTTGCTTGTATTCTTGATAATTGCATTCTTATTGGAGTGAGAGGAAATCTGAGTTTTGATTTGAATTTCTCTAATTGCTAGAGATGTTGAACATTTTTTCATATATTTGTTGATCTGTGAAGTGGTTTGTTCAGTTTCCTAGCCCATTTATTGATTGGGTTATATTTTTGGTGTTAAGTTTTTTGAGTTCTTTATATATCCTAGGGATTAATGCTTTATCTCAGGTGCCTGTGGTAAAGATTTTCTCTCAATCTGTAGGCTTTCTCTATTCACATTATTGATTGTTTCTTTTGTTGAGAAGAACAAAAAATAGTTTGAATCCATCCCATTTTACTGATTTTTGATTTAACCTTGTGCTTTAGGGGTCTTGTTAAGGAAGTCAGATCCGAGGCCAACTTGTTGAAAATTTGGGCCTAGTTTTTCTTCTGGTAGTCACCCTGTTCTAGTGCCTAAGTCTTTGATCCACTTTGAGTTGAGATTCATGCACAGTGAGAGACAAAGGTTTAATTTCTTTTTGTTACATGTGGCTTTTCATTTTCCCTAGCACCATTTGATGAATAGGCTATCTTTTCTCCAGTGAATGTTTTTGGCACCATTGTCTAGCACGAAATAACTGTATTTATATTTGGTTTGTCTCTGTGTCTTCTATTCTGTACCATTGGTCTACACGTCTGTTTTGGTGCCAGTACCATGCTGTTTTTATTACTATAGCTCTGTAGTATAGTTTGAAGCCTGGTATTGTGATGCCTCCTGCTTCACTTTTCTTGCTAAGGATTTCTTGGGATATTCTGGGTCTCTTATTTTTCCAAATGAATTTCATGATTGCTTTCCCTAGTTATATGAAAAATATCATTGGAATTTTAATAGAAATTGCATTAAATTCATATGACACTTTTGGTTGTATGGCCATTTGACAATATTAATTCTTCCTATCCAGGAACATGGGAGGTCTTTCTACCTTCTAAGGCTTTCTTCAATGTCCTTCTGTAGTGTCCTTTAGTTTTTATCATAGAGGTCTTTCACCTCTTTTGTTAGATTGATTACCAAGTATTTCTTTTTTCTGAGGCTACTGTGAATGGGATAGTTTTCCTAATTTCTCTTTCAGTGGATTCATTACTGATGTATAGAAATATATTTGATTCCTGGGTATTGATTTTATATTGTTGCTACTTTGCTGAATCCATTTATTAGTTCTAGAAGTTTTTTGGTGAAATTTTTTGGATTGTCTACATACAGAATCTTGCTGTCAACAAATAGTGATAGTTTGAGTTCTTCTTTACGTATTTATGTACATTTAATTTCTTTGTTCTGTCTGATTGCTCTGGCTAGATTTTCAAGGACAATATTGAATGGAAGTGGTGAAAGAGAACACCCTTGTCTTGTTTCAGTTTTTAAGGGGAATGCTTTCAATTTTTCTCCATGTAGAATTATGTTGGCCTTGGGTTTAGCATAAATGGCTTTTATGATGTTGAGGGTATGTTCCTACTATTCATAGTTTTTCTAGCGTTTTGAACATGAAGGGTGCTGTTTTTTGTCGAATGATTTTTCTGCATCTATTGAAATGATCATATGATTCTTCTATTTAAGTCTACTGATATGATGAATTATGTTTATTGATTTGTGTTGAACCTATTCTGCATTCCTGGGATGAGTCCTACTTGATCATGGTGCACTATCTTTTTAATATGCTTTTTATGCAATTTGCCAGAATTTTATTGAGAATTTTTGCATCAGTGTTCATTGGGGATATTGCTCTGAAGATTTCTTCCCTTGATGTGACTTTGTCTGGTTTTGATGGCAGAGTGATATCAGCCTCACTTAGAATGAGTTTGGAAGGTTTCCCTACTTTTCTATTTCATGAAATATTTTGAGGAGTATTGGTGTTAATTCATCTTTGAAGGTCTTGTACAACTGGACTGAGAATCCTTCTGGTCCTAGGCTTTTCTTAATTGGTGGACTTTTTATGTGTTTTCTATTTCATTACTTGAAATTATTGTTTAAATCATGTATGACCTCCTGATTCATATGTCTAAAGAAATTTGTCAATGTCTTCAATATTTTCTGTTTTATGAGTATAAATTTTCAAAATAGTTTCTAATTATTTTCTGTACTTCAGTTGTGTATGTTTTTCATCACATATTTTAGTAATTTGGTTTTCTCTTTTTCTCTTCATTATCAATTTTGTTTATTTTTTCAAAGAACCAAATTTTTCTTTTTTTTATTTATTTTTATTTTTTATTTTTTCAATTTTATTGTAAACAAATGGGATACATGTTGTTTCTCTGTTTGTACATGGCATAAAGGCATACCATTTGTGTAATCATAAATTTACATAGAGTAATGTTGTTTGATTCATTCTGTTATTTTTTCCCTTCCCCCCACCCCTCCCACCCCTCTTTTCCCTCTATACAGTGCTTCCTTCCTCCATACTTGCCCCCCTCCCTAACCCTAACTCTAACCCTAACATTAATCCTTCCCTCCCCCCATTATGTGTCATCCTCCACTTATTAGCGATATTATTCGTCCTTTGGCTTTTTGAGATTGGCTTATCTCACTTAGCATGATATTCTCCAATTTCATCCATTTGCCTGCAAATGCCATAATTTTATCATTCTTTATGGCTGAGTAATATTCCATTGTATATATATACCACAGTTTCTTTATCCACTCATCAATTGAAGGGCATCTAGGTTGGTTCCACAGTCTGGCTAATGTGAATTGAGCAGCTATGAACATTGATGTGGCTGTATCTCTGTAGTAGGCTGATTTTAAGTCCTTTGGGTATAGGCCAAGGAGTGGGATAGCTGGGTCAAATGGTGGTTCCATTCCAAGTTTTCTAAGGAATCTCCACACTGCTTTCCAGAGTGGCTGCACTAATTTGCAGCCCCACCAGCAATGTATGAGTGTACCTTTCTCCCCACATCCTCGCCAACATCTGTTGTTGCTCATATTCTTGATAATCGCCATTCTAATTGGGGTGAGATGGAATCTTAGGGTGGTTTTGATTTGCATTTCTCTTATTACTAGAGATGTTGAACATTTTTCCATATGTTTGTTGATTGCTTGTAGATCTTCTTCTGTGAAGTGTCTATTCATTTCCTTAGCCCATTTGTTGACTGGATTATTTGTATTCTTGGTGTAGAGTTGTTTGAGTTCTTTATAGATTCTGGAGATTAGTGCTCTATCTGAAGTATGATTGACAAAGATATTCTCCCACTCTGTAGGCTCTTTCTTTGCATTGCTGATAGTTTCCTTTGCTGAGAGAAAGCTTTTTAGTTGGAATCTATCCCAGTTATTGATTCTTGCTTTTATTTCTTGTGCTATGGGAGTCCTGTTAAGGAAGTCTGGTCCTAAGCCGACATGTTGAAGATCTGGACCTACTTTTTCTTCTATAATCTGCAGGGTCTCTGGTCTGATTCCGAGGTCCTTAATCCATTTTGAGTTTAGTTTCGTGCATGGTGAGAGATATGGGTTTAGTTTCATTCTGTTGCATATGGATTTCCAATTCTCCCAGCACCATTTGTTGAAGAGGCTATCTTTTCTCCATTGCATATTTTTGGCACCTTTGTCTAGTATGAGAAAATTGTATTTATTTGGGTTTGTGTCCGTGTCCTCTATTCTGTACCATTGATCTACCTTTCTATTTTGATACCAATACCATGCCGTTTTTGTTACTATTGCTTTGTAGTAGAGTTGAAGATCTGGTATTGCAATACCCCCTGTTTCACTCTTCCTGCTAAGGATTGCTTTAGCTATTCTGGGTTTCTTATTCTTCCAGAATAATTTCAAAATTGCTTGCTCTATTTCTGTAAGGTACATCATTGGGATTTTAATTGGAATTGCATTGAATTTGTATAGCACTTTACGTAACATGGTCATTTTGACAATATTAATCTTCCTATCCAAGAACACGGAAGATCTTTCCATCTTCTAAGGTTTTCTTTAATTTCTTTCCTTAGTGTTGTATAGTTCTCATTGTAGAGGTCTTTCACCTCTTTTGTGAGATTGATTCCCAAGTATTTTATTTTTTTCGAGGCTATTGTGAATGGGGTAGTTTTCCTAATTTCTCTTTCTGAAGATTCATTACTTATGTATAAAAATGCATTGGATTTATGAGCATTGATCTTGTAACCTGCTACTTTACTGAATTCACTTATGCGTTCTAAGAGTTTTTCTGGTGGAATTTCCAGGTTCCTCTAAATATATAATCATGTCATCAGTGAACAGGGATAGTTTGAGTTCTTCTTTTCCAATTCGTATCCCTTTAATTTCTTTGGTTTGTCTAATTGCTCTGGCTAGAGTCTCAAGAACGATGTTGAATAGAAGTGGTGAAAGAGGGCATCCCTGCCTTGTTCCAGTTTTTAGGGGGAATGCTTTCAGTTTTTCACCATTTAGAATAATATTAGTCATGGGCTTAGCATAAATGGCCTTTACAATGTTAAGGAATGTTCCCACTATCCCTATTTTTTCTAGTGTTTTGAGCATGAAGGGGTGCTGTATTTTATCAAATGCTTTTTCTGCATCTATTGAAATAATCACGTGATTCTTGACTTTAAGTGTATTGATATGGTGAATTACATTTATTGATTTCCTGATGTTGAACCAACCTTGCATCCCTGGGATGAAATCCACTTGATCATGGTGCGCTGTCTTTGTAATATGTTTTTGTATGCAATTTGCTAAAATTTTGTTGAGAATTTTTGCGTCGATGTTCATTAAGGATATTGGTCTGAAATTTTCTTTCCTTGATGAATCTCTGTCTGATTTAGGTATCAGTGTGATATTGGCTTCATAGAATGAGTTTGGGAGGGTTCCCTCCTCTTCTATTTTATGGAATACTTTGAGAAGTATTGGAATGAGCTGTTCTTTAAAGGTTTGGTAGAACTCGGCTGAGAACCCATCTGGTCCCGGACTTTTCTTTGTTGGGAGGCTTTTGATGACTTCTTCAATTTCAGTAGTTGAAATTGGTCTATTTAAATTGTGTATGTCCTCCTCATTCAGTTTAGGCAATTCATATGTCTCTAGAAACCTGTTGATGTCTTCGAGGTTTTCTATTTTGTTGGAGTATAGATTTTCAAAATAGCTTCTAATTATGTTTTGTATTTCAATCGTGTCTGTTGTGATATTTCCTTCTTCATTCAGAATTTTAGTGATTTGGGTTTTCTCTCGTCTTCTCTTTGTTAGTGTGGCTAAAGGTTTATCAATTGTGTTTATTTTTTCGAAGAACCAACTATTTATTTTGTCAATTTTTTGTATTGTTTCTTTTGTTTCAATTTCATTGATTTCAGCTCTGAGTTTAACTATTTCCTGTCTTCTACTACTTTTGGTGCTGGTCTGTTTTTTTTCTAGGGCTTTGAGCTGTAGTGTTAGGTCGTTTATTTGTTGAGTTTTACTTCTCTTATTAAATGCGCTCCATGAAATAAATTTCCCTCTAAGTACTGCTTTCATAGTGTCCCAGAGATTTTGATATGATGTTTCTTTGTTCTCATTTACCTCTAAGAATTTTTTAATTTCCTTCCTAATATCTTCTGTTATCCATTCATCATATAATAGCATATTGTTTAATCTCCAGATGTTGGAATAGTTTCTGTGTTTTACTCTTTCATTTATTTCTAACTTCAATCCATTATGATCTGATAGAATACATGGTAGTGTCTCTATCTTCTTGTATTTGCTAACATTAGCTTTATGGCATAATATATGGTCTATATTAGAGAAGGATCCATGTGCTGCTGAGAAGAAAGTGTATTCGCTCTTGGTTGGATGGTATATTCTATAAATGTCCGTTAAGTCTAAATTATTGATTGTGTTATTGAGATCTATGGTTTCTTTGTTCAATTTTTGTCTGGACGATCTGTCCAGTGGTGAGAGAGGCGTGTTAAAAATCACCTAGTATTATTGTGTTATGGTCTATTTGGTTTCTGAAATTGAGAAGGATTTGTTTGACATACATGGATGAGCCACTGTTTGGGGCATAGATGTTTATGATTGTTATATCTTGCTGATTTATGCTTCCCTTAAACAGTATGAAATGATCTTCTTTATCCCTTCTGAATAACTTTGGCTTGAAGTCCACATTGTTTGAAATGAGGATGGATACTCCAGCTTTTTTGCTGAGTCCATGTGCATGGTATGTTTTTCCCCATCCTTTCACCTTTAGTCTATGGGTATCTTTTTCTATGAGGTGAGTCTCTTGTAGGGAATATATTGTTGGATCTTTCTTTTTAATCCAATCTGCCAGTCTATGTCTTTTGATTGATGAATTCAGGCCATTAACGTTCAGGGTTATTATTGAGATATGATTTGGTTTCCCGGTCATTTGGTTCATTTTTTAAATTTTATTTATTTATTCGTTTGACACGACTTGGTTCCTCCTTTATTTGACAATTCCTTTAGGATAATTCCTCTCTTTGCTGATTTGCTTCTTTGTTTTTCATCTCTTCCTCATGGAATATTTTGCTGAGAATGTTCTGTAATGCTGGCTTTCTTTTTGTAAATTCTTTTAGCTTTTGTTTATCATGGAAGTATTTTATTTCATCGTCAAATTTGAAGGTAAGTTTTGCTGGGTATAAGATTCTTGGTTGGCATCCAATTTTTTCAGGGTTTGAAAAATGTTGTTCCAGGCCCTTCTAGCTTTTAGGGTCTGGATTGAAAAATCTGCTGATATCCGTATTGGTTTCCCCCTGAATGTAATTTGGTTCTTTTCTCTCACAGCCTTTAAAATTCTGTCTTTATTTTGTATGTTAGGTATTTTCATTATAATGTGCCTTGGTGTGGGGCTGTTGTAATTTTGTGTATTTGGAGTCCTATAAGCCTCTTGAACTTGATTTTCCATTTCATTCTTCAGATTTGGGAAATTTTCTGATATTATTTCATTGAATAGATTGTTCATTCCTTTGCTTTGTTTCTCTAGGCCTTCCTCAATCCCAATAATTCTTAAATTTGGCCTTTTCATGATATCCCATAGTTCTTGTAGATTCTGTTCATGATTTCTTACCATCTTCTCTGTTTGTTCAACTTTGTTTTCAAGGTTAAATATTTTGTCTTCAATGTGTGAGGTTCTGTCTTCTAGGTGTTCTATCCTACTGGATATGCTTTCTATGGAGTTCTTAATTTGGTTTATTGTTTCTTTTATTTCAAGGATTTCTGTTTGTTCTTTTTTCAGTATCTCTAACTCTTTATTGAAATGATCTTTTGCTTCCTGTATTTGCTCTTTTAACTGTTGATTGGTGCAATCATTCAATGCCTGCATTTGCTCTTTCATCTCATCGTTTGCTTCTCTGATCATTTTAATTATATACAATCTGAACTCCTTTTCTGTCATTTCTTCTGCCATGCTGTCATTGGGTTTTATTGATGTAACATCTAGATTTGTTTGCGGCATTTTCTTTCCTTGTTTTCTGATATTGTTCAGGTATCAGTTGACTGCTGAGATATTGCAGATTTCCTCTATTGACTTACAATGTCCCTGAAGATTTCTATATATATCCCCTGTAGCCTTCAGTTGGCTGAAGTCTTGGAGGAAGTTGATAATGCGGTGCTCCACAAGGAAGCTGCCTCTCTAGGAGTGGTGGCCTTCACGTGGGGTATATTCCCTGCTAGTGGGCAGAGGTGCCTCCACTTGTTGACCAATGGTCATCCAAAGGGGAACTAGGCTGCGGGCTGAGGCAAGGCCTGTTTGGGCCTGTGTTCTGGTTTTACCGTCCTTGTGGGGAAACCTCACCCAGCAGGGAAGACTCACCCGGTGGGGAGGTCTCGCTGCTCAGTTCCCTCCTAGAGGTTCCCCTCAATTTACAGCTACCGCCTGGGCTGGGCTGCCTTCCTCTGCAAAGTTCCCAGGGGCCCGGCCCTACCTCCTGGGCCTGGGAGCCTCACCTTCACAGATGAATCTCCTTAGGCTGCCCCTCCTCAGAGAATCTGCCCACAGTCCTGGAACCATCGCTCCACCCCTAAGCGTGTCTCTGTGGGGCTCTTCCACCAAGAAGCCTCCTAGATCCTGGGACCCTGCTCTGCACCTAATCGCCTGGCTATGGGGCCCCTCCTCTGAGCAGCTACCTGGGGCCCCGTATAATCGCTCTGAGTCCCAGAGACCCGCCACATGCCTCTTCCTCCAGACAGCCGCCCAGTATTCCGGTGCGGTCACTAGGAGTCCAAGCAACTCACTGCGTGCCTCCCCCTCCCACCAACCACTCGTAGCCCTGGGCAATCAATCACTTGAGTCGAAGTGATCCTCCCGTTCCTCCTCCTCCTCCAGGTAACCCCCCGTGTGTTCAGGAGCGATCGCTCTGAGTGGCTCTGAATCCACGTGACCCGCTGCACACGTCCTCTGGGCAACCGCCCGGAGCTCTGGTGCGGCCACTCAAGACCAAGTGACCCACCGCACTTCTCCTCCAGGCAGCCCCTCTGTGTTCAGGAGCGGTAGCTTTATGTCCAAACATCTCACCAATCGCCTCCTCCTCTGAGCAGCCACCTGGAGCTCTAATGCAGTCACTGCGAGACCAAACGACCCTCCGCGCTCCTCCTCCTCCTCCTCCTACTCCTCAGGGCAGGCCCCGGTGTTCAGAAGTAGTCTGAGTCCAAACAGCTCGCTGCGCAGCTCCTCCCCTGGCAACCGCCTGTAGCTCTGGTATAGTCACTCCGAATCCAAGCGGCCACGCTCCTCCTCCTCCTCCTCAGGGCAGGCCCCGATGTTCTGAGTCCACACAGCTCTCCTCGCCGCTCCTCCCCTGGGCAGTCACCGGAGCCCCAGTGGTTGCTTCGAGTCCCAGCGCTGTGCTGAGCGGCCTCCTCTACGACGCCTCCAGTTGTCCGAGTTCACTGCTCCAGCCGGGGGAGGGGTGTCTCGCCGGCAGCTCTACTTCACAAAGTTCCCTGCGTTCCAGGACTACCGCCCCATCCAGGACGCCTCCCCAACGGGAGAGACTCACCCGGCTGCTTTGAGTTGGTCCTAAGTCTCTCTATATCTCGTCTTTTGAATCCTGAGTCCTGGAGCAACATGAAATGCAGCCACCCTCTAGGCCACCATCTTGAAACCCTCCCAAATTTTTCTTTTTTCAATTGTTTCTTTTGTTTCAATTTCACTGATTTTAGCTCTGATTTTAATTATTTCCTGTCTTCTACTGTTTTGGATATTGATTTGTTCTTCTTTTTCTAGGACTTTGAGATGTAATGTTAGGTCATTTATTTGTTGACTTTTTATTATTTTAATAAATGAGCTCAATGCAAAGAACTTTCCTCTTAGTACTGCCTTCATAGTGTCCCAGAGATTTTGGTATGTTGTATCGATATTCTCATTTACTTCTAAGTAATTTTTTTTTAATTTCATCCTTGATTTCTTCTACTCTCCAGTTGTCATTCAATAATGTATTATTTAGTCTCCATGTTTTAGACTCTGTTTTCCATTTTATCATTGATTTCTAATTTCAGTTCATTATGATCTGATAGAATGCACAGTATTATCCATTTTTTTTTTTTTTTGTATTTACTAAGAGTTGTTCTGTGGCATAAGATATGGTCTATTTTAGAGAAAGATTCATGTGCTGCCAAGAAAAAAGTGTATTTGCTCATCGATGGATGAAATATTCTATGTACGTCTGTTAAACTGTTGATTATACTATTTAGTTCTATAGTTTCCTTGTTTACTTTTTGTTTAGAAGATCTGTCCAGTGGTGAGAGAGGTCTATTAAAGTCATCCATTATTATTGTGTTGTGATCTATTTGAGTCTTGAAATTGAGAAGGGTTTTTTTGATGTCCATAGATGCTCCATTGTTTGAGGCATAAATATTGACAATCATATCTTGCTGAAATATAATTCCCTTCAATAGAATTAAATATCCTTCTTTGTCCTTTCTGATTAATTTTGGCTTGAAATCCACTTTATCTGATATGAGGATGGAAACCCCTGCTTATTTAAGCAATCCATATGAGTGATATGTTTTTTCCCATTCTTTCACCTTCAGTCTGTTGATGTCTTTGTCTGAGGTGAGTCTCTTGGAGATAGCATATTGTTGGGGTCTTGTTTTTAATCCAATCTGCAATTCTATGTCTTTTTATTGATGAGTTAGGGCCACTAACATTCAAGTTTACTATTGAGATATGATTTGTATTCCAAGTCATTTTGGTTTATTTCCGGGTTTTCATTTGATTTAGTTTCTCCTTTGGCTATTCCTTTTGTGTAGTTCCTCCCTTTGCTAGTTTTCACTTTTTTTTTCTTTTTGTCACTTCATCCTCCTGGAAATTTTGCTGAGAATATTCTGTAGTTCAGGCTTCTAATTGTCAATTCTTTTAACTTTTGTTTATCATGGAAGGTTTTTATTTCATCTTTGAATCTGATACTTAATTTTGCTGGATATAAAATTCTTGGTTTTCATTCACTTTCTTTCAGAGCTTGAAATATGTTGTTCCATGACCTCCTAGCTTTGAGGGTCTGGGTTGAGAAATCAGTTGAGATCTGAATTGGTTTCCTCTTATATGTAATTCGCTTTTTTTTTTTTTTTTCTCACAACCTATAAGATTTTATCCTTATTCTGTATTTTAGACATTCTCATTATAATGTATCTTGGTGTGGGTCTGCTCTAATTTTGTATATTTGGGGTCCTCTTGTATTTGATTTTCCATTTCATTCTTTTGATTTGGAGAATTCACTGTATTATATCATTGAAAATATTGTGCATTTCTTTTGTTTGTATTGCTTCCCTTTCATCTATCCTGTTAATTCTTAAATTTAGTCTTTTCATGTTATCCCATAATTCTTGGAAGTTGTGTTCATGGATTCTTACCATCTGCCTTCTCTGCATGGTCAGCTCTATTTTCAATATGAAACATTTTGTCTTCTTATCTGAGGTTCTGTCTTCCAAATGGTCTAGTCTGTTGGTGATGCTTTCCATCGAATTTATAATTTGATTTGTTGATTCCTCCATTTGGTGGATTTGTTCGTTTGTTTTTTTCAGAATCTCAAACTCTTTATTGAAGTGATCTTTCACTTCCTGTATTCTCTTTTTGATTTCACTCTTTATATCATCGTTTACTTCACAGATCAGTTTATGTACATTCTAAATTTCTTCTCAGATATTTTTTCTACTATGTTGTTAGTGGATTCTCTTATTGGGGCATCTTGGTTTGTTTGGGGCAGTTTATTCCCTTGTTTTTTAATGTTGCTTGTGTGTTTTCCTATCTAGTTGTATGGATGTAAGACAGTATAGATTCTACCCTGTAGACCTTTATTGTCCCTGAAAATTTCCAGTACACCACCTTTAAAAGGGAGACCAACATTAACAGCTCCCAGTGTGAACAATATATAGCCTTAAAACTAATAACTCCCACAAAGGTGTCTACTGCTTTCTCACTATAAACAGAAATGATGAGCTCAATCACTGTCCACAATATAAACAGGAAATTTGCCAAAAGGATTTACAATTTCAAATGCTGAACAAAGAAAGAACAAAAATAGTGTAGGGCATGATCCACAAGGAAGAAAGAGAGAAACCAGATGTAAAACTCCACAGGAAGAGTGGAAGAGGAACCAACAGAGATTGGCTGTTAAGTGAAGAAAAAATAAAAAAGGAATTCAGGAAAATAGATGCGTGAGAGGAGGAATACATATAAAGAGAAAAAAATTAAAAATATAAGAATATACAACAACTGTAAAACACCACACACATATGTCACTCTCCTCAACAAACTGATGCATGAAAAATGCCCTGGTCCAAATATGGTGAAGAAAGATGTTAAAGAAGGAAAAAACAAGAATAAAATAAATCTTGATGGAAAATTGAACAACTTTCTCTGTTGGCATTTGAAAATTTCCCAGCTCTGTCTTTGACTTCCCACAAGACCATCTGGTCCAGACCAACCCTGGCAGACCCAGTCATATCCCACCAATCTGGCCTCCAGATCCCAGGTTTGACCATGTTGCAGTCCCAAGATATCAATGCTGCTGGAATTTGGAGAGACACCACCAGGAAGGAACAATCCTGAGAAACAGCAAATAGATGGCGGCCACTAGTACTCCCAGGAGAAAGACTCCAGGTACAGCCAAAGCCACAGGCACCCCGACACTGAACCTCCAGGTCCTGCCCGGCATCTCCAGCCAGAGGTGGCCACACT
Source organism: Sciurus vulgaris (assembly GCF_902686455.1). Classification (NCBI taxonomy): domain Eukaryota; kingdom Metazoa; phylum Chordata; class Mammalia; order Rodentia; family Sciuridae; genus Sciurus; species Sciurus vulgaris. The sequence goes on from NC_136472.1 coordinate 82,446,023, forward strand.
GCAATATGGCAGTGGCAGCAAATCTGCTGGCACCCCAACCTCCCAGGCCCTGGCTGGCTTCTCAAGATGGATGCAAACACATGCAACAAAACCTGGAGTCTCCCTGGAGTCTCCCTGAAGTCCTTCTGGGAGGTGGTGGAAGCAGTGGTGGTGGGGGTCAGGGCAGCTGGCGATAGGTCAGCAGTGGCTGCAGTGGGTCGGTGGCACTGACAGCGTTAGGAGCTGCAGCTGCAGTTGCAATGGTACCCAGAGAGAAGACCTTGAGGTGGCCTCCAGGCAGTGGCACTGCCCCAGTCTCTTAATGTGAGACAGGTTTTCACTAAGTTTCATAGGCCGGCCTCAAACTTGTGATCTTCCTGCCTTGGCCTCTCAAGTCATTGAGATTATAGTAATATGTCAAATTTCCACTTTCTTATTGTTGTATTTACATCAGTATCTTAACCATTTTATAGATTCAGATTCATCTTGAAAGTAAAACTATCATTGCTTTCCTGGAATTGCTATGAAGTTTCAATGAAATAATATACATAAATTGCCTTACATCGTATCTGATACGTACTGAATGTTCCTAAAATGTTAGCATTTTTTCCTTCACATTTTCTGAAGTGTCTTCCAGCTTCGTATTGCTATAAACCTAGATGATTTACTGAAAATGATATCTATGCCTCATATTCAACATGGATGCCAACCAAAATTTCCACACTGTATTATTTCTTCTGAAATCTAAGGTTATCTTTTAGATGTCAAATTTTAGTTATTAATTATTTAGAAGTTAAGTAGATGTACTTCAATGCTTTGGGGTGTTAAATATTCAGTCATCATTGGCTAGTGGTGAAAGTTTATACAAGGAGAGGAAAAGCAATGTGATGTGCATATATCATTTATATTTTAAGCATCAGCAAATGCTCTAGTGAAATATTCATCCACCAGGCTATACTAGGCAGTGTTTATGCAATGGGGCAACAACATGGAAATCAACACCTGTGGTTTAAAAAAAATGTGTCAGTGGTCTTAGCTGTGAAATGAATGGGCAACCATAATGGGGTGGGCAATAAATTTGTGACAAAGATCAGATGATTTCTATTGGTACCCTCATCTTTGGCAGCAAAAATAAATATCAATTTTACTAAACTGAAAAGTGTTTAAATGTTACACTAAATAAAAAGACAACTTCATATTATATATGGCAATGATGAGAAATAAATGGGTGTGTGTCAGGAGATCTCTCTTGAACTATTTATGGAGCAGCTATCAAATAACTGATATGGTTCAATGGGTTCTGTGAAATGAAAAACTTCATCATTGTAGTTGCATGGAAAGAGTAATTCGAACTCTTTCCAGTGATCTGAATGTTGATCATGGTACAATTTCTCATCTATTACAAGAGACCTTTAGTAAAAGATACCCCTCAGTGTCTAATCCTTGTGCTTCTGCTGTTTATCCTGAAAAGTGGACCCTATAGCATCATTGATAGGCTTAGGGACTTGGAGTTACATGAGAGTTTGCTTCAGAATTTACTCTGCTAATTAATTACAAAGGTAAATTAATAAATCCCTTAATCGACTCATTATTATGAAATTTCAGAATTTACATTAAAGATGATATTCAAAAAATCCAGAGATAACTCTGGATTTTCCTTGAAAATGGGGAATCAAGAAGGAAATTAAACTGGCTTCAGATACTTCATATCATTCTTCAACAGGAATTTCATTGGGTATATGCAATTGTATTTAACATCTATGCTTGAATATATAATAGGAAGTACAAGCTTATCCTGTAAAAACTTGAATGCCAGATCTTCCCCACTTCCAGCTCAGCTTATAGTCCTTAATTGATGTCTACTTATTCTTTCCATTGGTCATTATCAAAACTCTGAAGACATTTTATTTTTTATTTTTATTTGGGGGGGTTCCCAGGATTGAAATCAGGAGCACTCGACCACTGAACTACATCCCTATCCCTATTCGTATTTTATTTAGAGACAGTGCCTCACAGTTGCTGAAGTTGGCCTTGAACTTGCCATCCTCCTGCCTCAGCCTCCCTGGCCTCTGGGAGTACAGGTGTGTACCACCATGCCCAGCCCTGAAGACATTTTGATTTCTGACTTTCTTTCACATGCCAGAGCCAAGATTTCACGTTTGGGCTTTAAATTCAAAATATATTGAGAACTCTAATACTTCTTACCATTTCTATTGCTCCCAGCCTTGTCTGACCTACTTTAATTTCAAGTCTGCAATGGAGTCTGCCTCAGTCTCCATGCTTTTATCAGTGGCCTCTGTGAACTATTCTCCACACAACATCCAGAATAATCCTTTGAAGTCATAGCAGATCATGCTAATTCTCTACTCAACTCCCTGTGATGAATATCCCTTTCACTCAAAATAAAAATGAAAATCATTAAAATGACCAACAAGCCAGATGATCTGACCTCCATTCTTTCTCTGACTTCACTTTCTACAGTCTATTCCTCTCTTTATCATCTACTTCACTTTAGCCTCATTGTCTTCTCCACTTTTCCTAATCTCCACTTTTCCTACAGGTGGTAGACTCCTTTGGACTTTTAGGCTGGTCATTCTCCCTGCTTGGAATGCTTTTGCCATAAATATCCACGTATCTAATTCCTTCATCTTGTCCAACACTTTGTTCAATTTTCATATTCTCTTCCTAGTGGGACTGTCACATTTAAAATCACTGCCCCCTCCTACTTCTGTCCTCATCACCCAAGCCTATCTAATTTTTGTATTTCCACAGCACTCATCTTCTAACATATTATGTAATTTTTATTTATTTATGAATTTTACTGTCTGTGCCACCACCACCCCATCCTGCTAGAACATGAACTCCACAATGGCAAAAGTCTTTGTTCTGCTCATGGATGCATTTTAAATGCCTACGATAGTATCAAAAATATAGAACGAACCTCAAAGAATAAGTAACGAAGGTACAAGTAAATATTCAAGAAGTAAAACCATGAAATGGATATAGGATTCAAAGGTTACTCACAAAGAAACATACATTGGACTGGCCTCAATGAATGCTAGAAGGCAATACAGCAATATTTATCATTTCTGAGGAAGGGGAACCTTGAATCCTATATCAAACTATCTCTAAATGTAAAAGGTAAGAGCAAAATAAAGTCATTTTTTAAAATTTTTGTTTCCGATATAGTATCATACCTACAGAAAAATTACAACAAACAATACAAGGAAGTCTCATATACTCTTCATGTATATTTCCTGCAGGTGAGCATTTTACCATGCTTATTCCTCTCTCTCCCCCTTTCTCCATTCCTCTTCTCTCTCCCACACACAGGGGAAGTTTAGATATAATATAAATACAATTAAAATAAGGAATACATAGAACTTTGCATAAAACACTCATTCTCAGCAACTAAATCTATGAGGTAGCTTCATGAAAGTAGTATTTGATAGTAGTGGTATAATTGCTTAATAGTTGCATAATTATACTGCAGTTGTATAATTTTATTCAGACACATAATTGTATACTTATTTGTATTCACTCACATAATTGTATACTTGTATTTATATAGTTGTATATTAATGAGAACATGAATCCATATCTAATCTGAACATAGAAGTGATGCAAAACAGAAATTACTAACTTATGTATCCAGTCAGTAATACATAATAACTAGGTTTTTAGTATAATTTAAGTGCATCCCTACTTTCTTTGGGTAAGCCATTAGAATAGCATTCCAAAACCTCTTGAAACATATGTAAACTGAGTGACATTCCAAACTTCACTTTTAATATGTTAGTCACTAAAAGAGAAGATATGTTATATGCTGATAAAATTTTATGTTTAAATGAAATAAAGGTTATTCTATGCTTTCTTACAGCTCCATTTATAACAGCAAGAGTTTTATTTTCATTGACACACATTTTAAAAATCTCATGTAAAAGTTCATTCTACTTATTGCATATATAATGTAAGGGTAGTATTTTGCTGTCAGTACCATTAGAAAAGGAGATACTGAAAGAGAAGAAATAATATTTTTTTATTTGTTTATAACACTATATGGATAATGGTAACTACTGCTGCTGCTTCATTTACCTCCTCCTTGGCATGGGATCAGTGGAGTTGGTAAGAAGGAATGAGGCATGATTCATTCATAGATCTTGGGAATATCCTATAGGTCTGAACTCAGATGTCATCTTCTCAGTAAGTCCTCCCCAGCCATTTTATCCAAAATTACAATTCCTTAACCCAGACATATTCTACAATCCCCTCTTGCTTCATTTTCTGCTTAGTACCCATCACTAAATATACATTTTAGTTATTCAATTTTCGTATTGATAATTCCTAACATTCAACTGCAGGTGACAGAGGGCCTTTTCAAGTTGTCCAGGGGAATGCACTCTTCCCCTACTCATACCCAGATACTGCTTTTGTTGCAGAGACAAGAAGTAGCTAAGGAATGCTCTGCTTTGTAGATCTAAGCGTGAACATTAATATAGAGACAGGCTCATCATCTTCCTAAATCACAGGAGTATATATTATATTAGATGTTTTGTTGATCCTTCTATTTCAATTTCTCAGCAACTCAGAACCACATTTTCCAATCGTTCCTTTGGTCCTCTTCCAAATTCAATTGTCTTGACAACATTCATCATTTTCCATAACTTGACACCCTAAAGAAGTTTAGGACCTTGTTTATTTCAGCTCTCTGATCTCAGATGCCAACCGTCAATATATTATTGCCAATGTACTCCTTTGTCATTCCATCCTAGAAATGTAGACCGGATGCATAGTCATCATCCCTCATGGCTGTATAACATGTTTTGCTTTTCCAAGCACTTTCATTCTCAGCATCTCACAGAGACAGCTAAGACAATTGCTAATGTGCCATTTTATAACCCAGGGAACTAAGGCCTAGTGTGCATAGGTGACAGCGCAGCCTCTCCCATTGTTTTCATTGTTTTTAGTTCTGCTGCCAATGTGTTCTTACCATCTTATATGGCTGCCCTTGCAAAGTCTATTGAAACTATTATTATTTTAAAGTTGAAATGTACTTACATTCTTGGCATCATTCAATAAAAATTCTCAAATGGCAGATAGTTTTAAGTTAGAGCTTTTTTTTAAGTTTAAAAACCTTAACATTCAAAGATTTGCTTCAAAGTCAAGAGTAAACATCTGACATTCCTACCTACCAGCCATTTCCCATGGAGCTGAATCAGAGTATAGCAGCTAGAATCACAGCTTATAATGTACAAGACAGAATTTGAGATGAGAGTTTAAAAGAGTGTGGAGGTGGCAGTAGGGGAGAGAAGAAAGAGACAAAATTTCCCAATGAAAGTGCTCAATGAAATTGAATATCTCATTAAAAAGAGTCAGCCTGGAGCAAAGTTACTAAGTTCAAATAGGAAAAGATAGGAGGAAGTGTGAAAATGCAGAAAGTAAATGTTGAAAGCCAAGCATATGATCATTACCCAATTAAAAAATATGAAGCTACAGTGTCATTTTACACCATACTTATTGCCTCACTAGAGGGCCTAAATAGAACCTGGTAACCAAAAACAAGGTTCCACAGATTCAGATGTGGAAATCTTTTGATTAGAGAACAGATTCTTGGGATACTTTTTAGATATACAGTGACAATGGAGGATATTTCAAAATTCCAAGTTATTAAATGAGATCAAATAATTTGAGGGGAGGGTACATTATAGATCAAAGGGTTATTTCTAAGAGTATGTCCACTGTGTTAAAAAATTATTTCATTAAATGCTGGGAATAAAGTCTGCTTTACAAATGCCTCAGGTCTGGCAAATTCTTTGGGGGATTTTAGTTTATTTCTGGATGTCTCATTATGTTCACATGGGACCATAGGTAACTTATATAATAACTATTACAGGTGCCATGAGATTGAAAACTAATTAGAATTGTGTACTAATAAATACTATTTTAATGCTAAGAAATATTTCCCCATGATAATAGATGCAGTTTAAGATATACTGTGGATCATCAGTATTTTAGCCTATATTTTTGTATTCTTATGAAAACATGTGTATGCACACATAAATAAACATGTTTAGAAATATGAAACAAATGTAAGATAAACACCTTCCTAGTAAGATTACAGTCTAACTAGTCCATAAGTATTCTATTATAGACCCATATGACAAAGTAGGTTCTTTATGAGTTGACACTGCTAAGAAGTAATGAAACTGAAAAGAAGGAATAAACAAGGGTTAGATGCCCAAAAGAATGTAACTGGCATGCCAAAAGCAGAATTAAGGTTGGGCAGAGGTTGTTTATGCATCATATACCTAAAGACACCATACCTGTGTCACAGAGTGAACATTAACAGATCAACATCAAATCTGGAGAAGGTGAGCAGGAATCAAAGCAAAGAATTAGATTACCTTTGTATTATCCTTATTTTTTATTTTTTTATTTGTTCTAATTTATTCTACTTGACAGTAGAATGCATTTTGATGCATCATACACAAATTAAGTATAACATCTCATACATTTGGTTGTAAAAGATGTAGACTTACACAGGACATGTAATCATATATGCACATAGGGTAATAATGTCTGATTCATTCTATTATCATTCCTGCCCGTGCTCCATCCCTTCCCTTTACTCCCCCCTGTCTAGTTCAAAATACCTCTATTCTCCGTCCTCTTTATTGTGCATTAGTATCTGCATATCAGAGAAAACATTAAGTCTTTAGTTCTTTGGGATTGGCTTATTTCTCTTAGTATGATAATCTCTAGTTCCATTAATTTACTGGCAAATGCCACAATTTCATTCTTCTTTAAGGCTGAGTAATATTCCATTGCATATACATACCAAGTTTCTTTATCCATACATCTGTTGAAGGGCACCTAAGTTGTTTCCATAGTTTTGCTATTGTGAATTGAGCTGCTATAAACATTGATGTGGCTGTATCACTGTAGTATGCTGATTTTAATTCCTTTGAGTATAAACCAAAGAGTGGGATGACTGGGTGAAATGGTGGCTCCATTCCAAGTTTTCTTAGGAATCTCCATATTGTTTCCATAGTGGTTGCACCAATTTGCAGTCCCACCAGCAATGTATGAGCGTGCCTTTTTCCCCACATCCTTACCAACATTTATTGTTACTTATATTTTTGATAATTGCCATTCTGTCTGGAGTAAGATGAAATCTTAGAAAAATTTGCATTTTTCTAATTGCTAGAGATGTTGAACAGTTTATCATATATTTGTTGATTGATTATATATCTTCTTCTGTGAAGTGTCTGTTCAGTTCCTTTGCCCATTTATTGCTTGTGTTATTTGCCTCCTTGGTGTTAAGATTTTTGAGTTCTTTATATATCCTGGAAAGGAATGCTCTCTCCGAGGTGCATGTGGTAAATATTTTCTCCCATTCTATAGGCTCTCTCTTCACATTTTGATTGTTTCCTTTGCTGTGCAGAAGCTTTTAGTTTGATTCCATTCCCATTTATTGATTCTTGATTTCATTTCTTGTGCTTTAGGAGTCTTGTTGAGGAAGTAAGTTCCTAAGCTGACATGATAAAGGTTTGGGCCTACTTTTTCTTCTATTTGGTGCAGGATCTCTGGTCTAATTCCTAGGTCCTTGATCCATTTTGAGTTGATTTTTGTGCAGAGTGAGAGATAGGGGTTTAATTTCATTTTTGTTACATATGGATTTCCAGTTTTCCCAGCACCATTTGTTGAAGATGCTATCTTTTCTCCAATGTATGTTTATGGCACCTTTGTCTAGTCTGAGATAACTGTATTTATGGGGGTTTTTCTCTGTGCCTTCTATTCTGTACCATTGGTCTACATGTTTGTTTTGGTGCCAATACTATGCTGCCTTAGTTACTATAGTTCTATAGTATAGACCCTATAGATGTAAAGACCTCATCTAAGGTTTTCTTTAATGTCTTCCTTTAGTGTTCTGTAGTTTTCATTGTAGAGGTCTTTCACTTCTTTTGTTAGATCAATTCCCCAATTTTTTTTTGAGGCTACTGTGAGTGGGATAGTTTTCCTAAATTCTCTTTCAGTGGATTCATCACTGATATATAGGAATATATTAGATTTATTGGTGTTAATTTTATATCTTGCTACTTTGCTGAATTCATTTATTAGTTCTAGAATGTTTCTGGTGGAATTTTTTGGGTATTCTAAATATAGAATTATGTCATCAGCAAATAGTGATAGTGTGAGTTCTTTTTTTCCTATTTGTGTCTCTTTAATTTCTTTCTTCTGTCTGATTTCTCTGGCTAGAGTTTCAAGGATGATGTTGAACAAAAGTAATGAAAGAGGACATCCTCATCTTGTTCTAGTTTTTAGGGGCATGCTTTCAATTTTTCTCCATTTAGAATTATGTTGGTTTTGGGTTTAGCATAGATAAATTTTACAAGCTTGAACTAGTAAAGCTTGATACTAGTTTTTCTAGTTTCTTGAACATGAAGGGGGGCTGTTTTTTGTCAAATGTTTTTTCTGCATCTATTGAGATGATCATATGATTCTTGTTTTTAAGTCTATTGATATGATGAATTACATTTATTGGTTTCCATATGTTGAAACAAACTTGCATCCCTGGAATGAACCCCACTTGATCATGGTACACTATCTTTTAAATATGTTTTTGTATGTGATTTGCCATAATTTTATTAAGGACTTTTGCATCAGTGTTCATCAGGGATATTGGTGTGAAGTTTTCTTTCCTTGATGTGTCTTTGCTTTTGGTGTCAGGGTGATACTAGCTTCAGAGAATGAGTTTCGAAGGGTTCCCTCCTTTTCTATTTCATAGAATAATTTGAAGAGTACGGGTGTTAATTCTTCTTTGAAGGTTTTGTAGAACTTGACTGAGAATCCATTTGGTCCTAGGATTAGTTGGTAGGCTTTTGATTGTGTCTTCCATTTCATTGGTTGAGATTGATTTGTTCAAATTATGTATGTCTTAATGATTCATTTTGGGTACATTACTTTTGCATTATCTAGGTGAATGTGCCCATTTCCTTATAGCAGGATCTTACTCCTTAAGCAACTGAAAAATCTCATTTATTTTAAGCATACTGCTAGGCAACATGGAGATCCAGATTGGGGGTGGGGGGGAGGGAGAGAGAGAGAGAGAGAGAAAGAGAAAGAGAGAGAGAGAGAGAGAGAGAGAGAGAGAGAGAGAGAGAGAGAGAAGGAAAAGCTATGTTTCCAAATTCAAAAGAGCTCAAATTCTACTTTAGGCCAGGTATTTAATGATAATAAATAAAGTACAAAATACATTATGATAAAAAAATGCTAGAGATGAGATGGAAATTTATATAGGGGCTCAAAGGAGGGAGTGGTCATATAGACATTTGTGAGAAGGAATAAGAAAATTATCATACAGCAAGAAATATGACTTTACCATACCTTTGATAGTTTTAAAGACCAGAAACTCTGAACTTGTTTCATAAATGAGTTTCTTTATGAAGATCTAATTATCAATCTACATACCAAAATAAATCAAGTGCACCAAAAGATTAACTGTATCTTAGTTTTATGTACTCATTTGTCAAACATTTACTATCTGCCTGCTATGTTATCAGTCATTGCAAAAGCTTAATATGAAATTAGTACCTTGTAATATACATTTTCATTCTGTTTAGCAAATTACTACAGCAGAAGCCTGCTTCAGAATCTGCATTCAATAAATTAAATAAAGTGATAAGAAATTAACCCTTTAAAAAATTATCCATGCACTTATCTTGAGATAACATGGGTATAAAATCATTTTCCCATTTGGTAGTGCTATCTTCTTTTCTTACAAGAACTTTATTTCTCATTAATATTAAATCTTATAAATTTTTAAACTCCTGTTACTTTCACATTTCTCTTTGAGGTCCTTGAATATATCAAGGTGAATTGATCATGGAGTTCACAATCAAGTAGAAGAGAAACATAAACAGCTAACTACAATTCAAAGTTATAATAGTAATAATCAAAGGCACAATGAGTGACACTAGTAATCTTTAAGCTTCAGAAATTATTAGACATGCTCCTTCTGAGCCCTAGGAGGAGCCCTAAAAATTACTTTATATTGTCATATGGTTTTACAAGATTTGAAAAGATATTTTAACCACAAATATTTAAGAACATTGGTATTTCCATTCCAATTTCTCCATTATATTTTCCTTGTATGGGGTATCACTCAAAAGGCCCAAGGCACTTTGGATAACTGACAAAGGGGTTATTGAGTTTGGAAAACATATTGGGTTTGATGTATGAAGTACATAGCTACTTCTGTCAACAGTTAGGATTTTAACATCCCCAGTATATGAATGTTTTCTAGTACATTCCCACCACCCACTATGCAAAGCCAGATAAGACATTATAGCATGACTGCTATAGTTTAGATCTTAGATGTCCCCCAAAAGCTCATGTGTGAGACAATATAAGAAGGTTTTAGAGATGAAATGAGGGGTTATGAGAGCCTTAACTCAGTAAATTAATCCCAGTTGGGCTTAACTGAGTGGCAACTGCAGGCTAGCAGGACATGGCTAAAGGAGGTGGACCATTGGAGACATGCCTTTGGGGTATATATTTTGTGATTTGAGCTCATTCCCTCTCTGCTTCCTGATGTGATACCTTGAGCTAATTATCTCCACCAGACCCTTCTGCCATAAAGTTCTGCCTCATCTCAAGCCCCAAGGAATGAAGCCAGCTGTCTATGGACTGAGATCTCTAAAACTGAGCCCCTAAATAAACTTTTTCTCCTCTAAAATTGTTCTTATCAGGTCTTGTAGTCACAGCAGCAAAAAAGATAATTAAAATGATGATCATAATATGATGCCAGGAAGTGTTAAAGAAAGAAAATCAGAATATATGAAGTGAACGCTAGTCTGTGGAAAATTCTTCTAATACCAAGACATAATATTGTTAGCAGAATATTCAGTTTTCATTAATCACCTAGTCAAAATGGAAGTTCTTACATATTGGAATCATACTTGATAATATAGAAAGACAATTTTCAAGGCCTTATGCATTTTTTCTTTTTTATGGGAATCTAATGAAATACACTGTGCTGTGGTTTGAATACATAGTTTCCCTGAGATGATTATGTGTGAGACAATGAAAGAATGTTCAGGATGGCAGTTGTTTCCCCAATGGTTGTCACTGAAGACTTGGTGGCAATCAAGGGTGAGTGCTTCCTGACAGACTGTCTAAGCAATACTTTGTGCAGAGAACTTTTCTGTGGTGGTCAGTCATGCTGAATGATACTCCCTTGATAGAAGCTTAAGTTGAGTGAAATAGCCACATCATATTATTGTTCCTATAGTCTTGAGATTCTATGATTTTTAAATGTAATGCACTGAATACAAAGAACAACTACTGTTCCTAACTTAATAATTGGAAGCAAAATGATATACACATTTTAATTCCAATTAGATTCATATGTATTCAGTATGAGTATCAATAATATACCAGAGGTGGTTTTCATAGATTTTATATATATAATCTATGAAAGAGGTGTATATATATATATATATATATATATATAAAATTAAATGATTGTGTTATTTGAAAAAAAAGAATGTTCAAAGGTGAAAAGAGTAGATTATGAGATCTGTGACCTGATCAGTGGATTAATCCACTTAAACTGGGTGGTAATTGTAGGCAGGTAGGGTGTGGCTAAAGGAAGCCGGTCTCTGAGGGCATGACTTTAGGGTTTATATTTTGTCCCTGGTTTGTTCGCTCTCTCTCTCTCTCTCTCTCTCTCTCTCTCTCTCTCTCTCTCTCTCTCTCTCTCTCTTGCCTCTTCTTCTTCCTGGCTGCCATGTCCTCACCTGCTGTCCTCTGCTATGTCCTTCCACCATTACATTTGCCTCCATTTCAGGCCCAGAGTCATGGAGTTACTCCACCATGGACTGAACCTCTGAAAGTGAACCAAAATAAACTTTTCCTCCTATAAGTTGTTGGGTATATTGGTCACAGTGACACAAATCTGACTAAAACAGACTCTATCAGATTTCCTGCACAAATACGTAGCAAAAGTATGTAACAGTTCATATATGAAAAACTTGAGACAGGGTTTTTTTTTTTTCAAATTTGATGGTCCTAAAATATCCTAAAACTTGCCAATATCAAGTGAAAAATAGCAATGGGTAAGACTGAAAGAATTTTTTTTAAATTATCAATAATGAAAAAATATATTTTAACTAGCAATCAGAGGAGAGAGTAAATTATCTTTTCAATGTTTAGAAGTATCAACATTGTCAAAGCATCCATATCATCAAATCTATGCAGATTTAATGCGATCCCTATCAAAATCCCAATGAAATTGTTCATAGAACTAGAAAAAATCCTAAAATCTGTATGGAACCACACAAAAATTCCAAATAACCAAAGGAACCTTCTACAAAAAGAACAAAGCAAGAGGTACAACATTGTTTGACTTAAAAGTACACTACAAAGCTGTAGTAGTCAAAACAACATCGTGCTGGCATAAAAACGGACACGACACCAATGGAAGAAAACAGAGAGCCTAGAAGTAAGCCAACACATCTTTAGCCAGCTGATTTTTGAGAAAGGTGCTAAGACCACACACGGGAGAAAGGACAGTCTTCAATAAATGATCCTGGAAAAACTGGATATCCAAATGCTGAAAATGAAACTAGACCCCTACCTCTGACCAGTTATAGAATTCAGGTCAAAATAGTTTTAAAACTTAAATTTGAGACATGAAACTGTGAAACTAATAGAAGAAAACATAGGGGAAATGCTTTGAGGCATTGAAATGGGCAAGGAAATTTTGAACAAGATCCTCAAAATAGGAAACAAAAGCAAAAGTAGACAACTGGGATTATAGCAGACTGAAAACAGCTTCTGTGCGGGAAAGGAAACAATCATCAGAATAAAAAGACAACCTACAGAAAAGGAGAAAATATTTGCAAACTATATGTCTGACAATGAGCTAAATGTTTTGGATGGGAGGTGTCCCGCCAGAGCTCACGTGTGAGACCACGCAAGCAGGTTCAGAGGAGAAATGATTGGGTTATGAGAGTCTTAACCCAATCAGTGATTTAATCCCCTGATAGGAATTAGCCGAGCGGTAACTGAAGTGGCAGGGTGTGACTGAAAGTGGGAATTGGGGCATGGCTATGGGTATATATTTTGTATGTCAAGAATGGAGTCTCTCTCTCTCTCTCTCTCTCTGTTTCCTGATCACCATGATGTGAGCTGCTTCCCTCTGCCACACTCTCCCACCATAATGTTTAGCCTCACCTCGAGTCCCGAGGAATGGAGCCAGCCCTCTATGGACTAAGATATCTGAAACTCTGAGCCCTCAAATAAAGTTTCTCTTCTACATTTGTGCTTGTCAGGTGCTTTAGTTGCAGCAGTGAAAAAGCTGACTAAAACAATGGATTAATAGCCAGTATGTGTAAGGATCTCAAACAATGCAATAAAAGAAAAACAAATAACTTGATTAAAAATGGGCAATGCATAAAAATAGACATTTCTCAAAAGAAGACATAGAAATGGTCAACATGAAACAATGTAACATCGCTAATCAATAGGAAATAAAAATCAAAACCACAATAGAATATCATTCTACTCCAATAAGAAGATCTATTTTCAATATGACTGAAGATAAGTGCTCATGAGCATGGAGAGAAAAGAGGACCCTTGCACAGCATTGGTAGGAATGTAATTTAGGATAGCCATTATGGAAAGCAGTAAGGGGATTCCTTCAAAAATTAACAAATAGAACTATATGGTCCAGCAATCCCACTCTTACATATACATCCAAAGAAAACTTCTAGTATTTATCAGTATATTATTCTATTTGATATTTATCACAATTAAATTTTATATAGAAAGAACATCACATATACACACACACACACACAAACATACATATGGATGCTCATGCCCACACATTCATACATACATAATTATGTATATGTATATATATAGCACATATGTAGAGAATGCCATATATTCTTTAAAATGTTTAAACATTTAAATTAATTTCACTTAAATTCCAAATATTTAATTTTCAGAGAATTCAGTATAAACTAAATAGTCATTATTCATTTAGCAGCAGTTCAAGTCTGCCACTTATTTATTTGGTTACATATTTCACTATCCTATGCCCCCAGATAAAACTGTATAAATTAATAGAATCTTAAGTAACCTGAAGAGCAATATCAAATACTTAGGATGCAGATATATTCCCTGTACTTCTAAATTTGAAAAAGGCTCTGTAGCTATTCATATGGTCTTTGGATTGAAAGACAAATTTAAAATTATATTTGTTCACTGCTGGAAGGAGGGAAGGCAGACAGAAAGAAGAGCAAGAGTGTGCAGAAAAAGAAATAAGAAAGAAAATGTGTTGCAAATAACTATGCAACCCGGATATCTAACCAGGCTGTCAATTGTCATCAATAGAGTTAAAGGTAAGAAGATTCAGAAACATTATCAGCCCTTTGGCTAAAAGGAACAGTGTAAGAAAGGTGCTTTATATACTTTGACTGTTAAAAAGAAAAATTAAAGCCTTTACAAACATGTCTGACATATTATTGATCTCACTACTACAAATACTATTATTTGCAACAGGTCAAGAGGTAATCTGAAAAAAAAAATCCTTAGATAAGCTACCTAATATGGAACGATTTGTAATTCATTATGATTATGGTTTAGATCTTAGGTGTCCTCCAAAAGTTTATGTGTGAGACAAAGGAAGAAAGTTTTGAGATGAAATGATTGGGTTATAAAAATGTTTAACTTAATCAGTGCATTAATCCCCTGATAAGGATTAACTTGGTGGTAATTGTAGACATGTAGGACATGTCTCTTTCTCTCCCTCTCTCTCTCTCTCTCTCTCTCTCTCTCTCTCTCTCTCTCTCTCTCTCTCCTTCCTGCCTGCCATGTTCCCAGTTACTTCCTCCACCACACACTTCCATCATAATGTTCTGCCTTACTTTGCACCCCAAGGAATGGAGTTAGTTAGCTATAGACCAAGTTCTCTGAAACCATGTGCCCCCAAATCAACTTTTCCATCTTAAAATTATTCTTGCCAGGTCGTTTGGTCACAGCAACAAAAATACTGACTGAAACAATAATAATCAGAATAATTATAGAAACCTAACTCAAAAATTTTCAGGTAATTAAGTAGACTTTACGAATGTACTCAGGCTAAATAAAGATGAAAACACTGCATATGTGAGCTAGATTCAGAAAATGAAAGAAAAAAAAACAGAAGAAAGAAGGAAAATTATCTCAATATTATTGATGCAAGATAAAGATGGATGCATGCTTTCTCTACAGGGAATGAGCAATTTTATTATATCTGATGATAGAAAAAGTAGGTGCTGGGCCATCTACATAAATTTCCTTCTGGAAACCCAAAATCATCACTGCTATAAAAATGGCCATGAGGCAAAATCACATTCCATTTATTAGCATGCAAATATGCTGCACATCAAGCCTAAGAGGGCTGATACTTTTTGGTCAAATGAAATCTATTCAAAACCATATGGAGGGAATTGAACTTAGAAGTGCACTCTTCTAAAAGGAACTGTAGTGAGAAGAAACACAATAGCAATTTATAAGAATCAAAGTATCAAACATTTGTGAATCAACTCAAAATTTTTATATTTGGAGAATTTCTGAAACTAGATAAGCTAGATGAACACAGTGAAGATGTATCTATGAAAAATGTTATTTACAATTTATCAGATATTGCCATTGACAACAATGTGACCAGAATCTTTATATAATGATGCAGTAAAACTTGTTCATAAAGATAAAGGATGAAGGAGTTCACTATTTTGCTCATGCACTTCTGACAAATAATTATCAAAATATGTAGACAATATTCACTTACACCTATTTATACAACAATGAGGTAGTAAGTTAACTCATGTCCTCTTATGCTATACAATGAATTTTTCAAGTTTTCCTACTGGGAAAAGACCCACTCCAAAAGAGTAAAACAACAAAAAAGAAAATTTTAAGATTACAAACTGCATTCCTGTATAATATCAATTTATCTTTTGAAGAGTTTAACAAATTAAGAAATTAAAGTTTGGAGAGAGTATGATATTAACCAAAGGTCACAAGATAATATAATATGAAGTCAGGATTCAAATGACCTTTTGATGAGCTTGGAACCTGGCTCTGTAGAAGGGTTCTTATGTACTGTTTTAACTCTAAGGACCTAGGAACTGATACTGTGGTGGTCTTAAAAACAGTGAGGAAGATTTCACCTCTGTTACATTGGCCAAGGGGCTTCTTTCTCCTTTTAAAAAATATGTTTCAAGTCAAAAGGACCAAATTTAGCATAATATGTAATTTGGAGTCTTCCATGACTTGGTTCCATAGCAGATGAATTTTCTGAAAACATACAAATCCTTTTCTGCTTTAGAAATAGTGCATACAGATTCTTTTGACTTACCTAGTCAATATGTCCCTCCCACCAGTTCTTATCCCATTAAAACTTGAATTGAACATCATTATTGTTCCTATAACCTGTGTAAGTAATATTTAAGAATAGAGATTAGTAAATCAAGAAATGGTTGAGGCACTCTCTCAGGTTTTTAGGTGAATATTCAACTCAAGCTCTAAGAGAGAAAATTCTGCTTAATAAATAAAACTCAAGGGACTGAAATGTTATTTCTTGAGACATGTTGTCTTGCTGTGAGAATGCAAACCTCCAAAGATCCTGGTTCAGCACAATGCATTTCAATTAACTTTTACTGAATTGATTTTTAAAATAAGTGGACATCCACTGTATATTTTTAATGTTTATAACTATATGCCATATAATATTCTGAAAAAGGTTGCCTAAGAGAAAATAATTAAAAGATCAATATACTCTGCTCCCCGAACACTTCTTTCATAGGCAAGTGTATTCCAAAGGCCTGATTTTATAGAAACCTTAAAAAAAAAAAAAGCTAAGTTAGAACAGAAGTAGAACAGAAGCTCTTTAGGATAAGGAGGGGTCAGTGGGGCCAGGGAAGGCTCAAGCTTGCCCCCTTAGAGCAGGATATAGGGAATTGACACTTATGAGTAACTACTTTGTTCAGGCAGATTTTCGTTTTACCATCCTTTGATCTCATTTACTCTTTCAATGTACATATGATAATCCTTATTTCACAGGTAAGAAAACTGAGGTTCACAGAAAAATGGTCACTCATTTAATATAATGCAAACCTGGACTCGAAATTCAGTTGGCTCATGTGTCTACTTTGAGGTTGTCCCAACTTACGCCCCTCACTTTGTGACTTGTTCCACCATATCATCCATGGACAATCCAGTTGACCCTCCCAAGCAACTTTCCTTGTATTCCCAGGATCCCCCCTTCCATTGATGTCTGCACATACTTTCTGTTTTACTGCTCCTTGAATCCCTGGCCAGAAATTGTGACTTACTTGATAAATCCATGTGGACCTTCCCCTCACTATTTGTCCAGGCATATTTGAGGCAATTCAGAGTTTCGCGAACCTAAGTACCTTGAGGGTAGGAATTGTTTTGAATTCATAATCACTGTAACTAACACAATATCTAGTAAAGACAGGCTCTCATTATGTTTTTAACTAATGAAGGAGTGGTGAATGAAGATCTATATCAGTGAACATCAGTTTAAGTTGTTTGGAGCTGAGTCTTTGTTTTATTTTTCTCCTGTTATTATCTGAGCACACGCATCAGAATGAGAATTTCAAAGTTTTAAATCTTGGATCTGCCACAAATTGTGTGACTTTTAGCAAGTTTGCCTTATACTCCAGGAAATTAGGAAAACTAGAGTTTTAGGAAAAAAGATTAGGAAAAATAGAGTTCTACCACTTGATTTTTAACTGACTTTTTTGGATAAACCACACATGACCATCATATGATGGAACTGATTTTCAATATATATTCCTTCCATTTGACCTATATGAACATCACTGTAACTTCTACACTTTTGTTCTAGATTTATCTTTTGAGGATTTTCTTCCACATAGAAACCAATATCTCATGTGTTCATGGTCATTAGTTTTTGGTTTGTGCATTCCAAATATTTTAAATTCTAAATTCTTTCCTCTTCATCCATTCACTGGTTCACTCATTCATCCATTAAATAATATGTTTTTCTAGGGATTGAACCCAGGGATACTTTACCATTGAGCTATGTTCCCGACCCTTTTTATTTTGTATTTTGAGACAGGGTCTCACTAAGTTGCTGAGGCTAGCCGGAAACTTGTAATCCTCCTGCCTTAGACCCTGAGTCACTGGGATTATAGGCATTTACCACCATGCTCAATATAAATAACATTAAGTTCCTACAATATACCAGGCACTATGCCAGGTAAGCATAAGCAGAGATAAATAAAATAGAATTTTTGTCTTCAACACACTCACTTCTGGGCAAGAGATGGGCACAGTTTTGTGTCTCTTGGTCATCAGTTCACACTCCTTTGGATGCCCTCCATTTTGTCTATATTCCTCCTAAGGGTTCCAAAAGGGAGCACAACACCTGATCGCCATTAAGTACAGCAAGACCATCACAAGTTTGTTTCAGTCATCTCTAAATGGGAAGAAATCAGAGGATAGGAATTGGCAATCTCTCCACTCTAGACCCACACCCACCCCACTTCACATTGGCCATGTTGGGGGCAGTAAACAAAGGTTGAAAGCTGTTAGAGCTGGGTGTGGTGGTGCATGCCCGTAATCCCAGTGGCTCAGGAGGTTGAGGCAGGAGGATTACAAGTTCAAAGCCAGCCTCAGCAAAAGCAAGGTGCTAAGCAACTCAGTGAGACCCTGTCTCTAAATAAAATACAAAATAGGGCTGGGAATGTGGCTCAGTGGTCAAGTACCCCTGAGTTCAATACCCAGTATAAAAAAAAAAAAAAAAAAAAGTTGTTAGATTCAAATGGTGGAATTTTTAAAAATTTATAGTCTCTCTTGAAATTTTCCCTTTTGGGGGATTTACTATATTACAGTCTTTTTTCTCACAGATTCAGTTCAGTAAGAAAAGCTTATAATCTCTACTATTTGAGAAAAGTATCCTCTTCCTCCCCCTGGTTCAAAGAAAACAAACAGAAACCTGTATTACACCTCAGTGGAAAGGAGATACAAATGTCCTTCTTAAGCTTGACTTTCTAGGCCTTGTGGATAAATCATTTCCTTTGGTATCTTTTACCTTAGGTTCAACTTTTCTATATTACCATCAAAAGGTAATATTTCAAGGGCTAAGACAAAGGCAAAGGACTAAAACAAAGGCATCAAGGGGGTGGCTCAGTTTTTATGTAGACCTCACACCTAGTGATAAGCAAGGCAAGACCTCCAAACTCTACTTGGTACTCCCCAACTCAGTAAATCAAAACGGAACTTGGAGCCAAAGCCCAGCTAATAACTAAGTATCTATTTGCCTGCTCTTTTCCTTTGTACATCTTTCTTCATTCAGAGGAATTTCGAGATGTGGCAGGTACCATAATAGGTAGCCAATCAACTGAAGATGTATTTAGGATGACACCCATAGTTTCTCATTAGGTACATTTTCGTCTGAAAGTGATCAGTACTGAGCTTTGCTACACCACTAGTCAGCAACCTCCACTAAGCATTGTTATTGTTGATAGGCGACTACTGTTTCTACAAAGACAAAAAGCAAAGCCAAGGTAATAGGGCTGTATCCTTAAGGAGTCAACCATGGGCCCAAGGAATGGAGGTCCTTCTCAGACTATAGAGTGCTTGACATCTTCCCCTCTCAAAATCAGTATTTACCTCAAGAACTTTTCATAAGGAAAGTTACTTTCTATTAGGTATCATGGATGTAGCTTCCCAATAGTTGAATTATTGACAATGAACTTCTGCTTTAATTTGTGCTTAAAATCTTTCCATCTTCCTACTATCTAAATGCTTAAAGATTTCATAAGTTTCTCATCAATCTGATCCTTTGTTCCCATGTTACCTCCCATGACCTATGGTCTAGCTACACAGAGCTTTTTGCATTTCCAAAATGAGTATATGTATATACTCATTCTCAAATATCATGCCTATGGGAACACCACTCTGACAGCTAGGACCTCCCCGCACTCTGTACTCCTGTTACATCACTCTTCAAGAGTTTTCCAACACTCCTGTTCTAAGAATCCCTCCCTTTCCTACTATGCAGACCTTTGTACTTTCTATTCTGTGACAGCATTGTATTCTAGAAGTCATATCTGTTATGATCCCACAGAATAATGTGCTCCTTGAATACTCAATAAAAATGTGTTCAGTGAGGGAAGACATGATAACTTGAGTGTTTTTTTTATACCCACTTTTCTTTATTTCTTAGAGCTAGTCAATTCGATGAACAAATATATTTACTTCAAAGGGAATCATTTTACCAATTTCAACAAAATATTAGAAATCAAAGCTATTTAGTGTTGCACTATATATTCTAGAGAGTAAGAACTTTTATTTCTAGGTAATAACATCTTCTTAGGATTTTTTTTTTTTTTTTGGCAGAAGTCACATAGTTCATATTTAGTAGATCTTTGCTCTACTCCCATGAAATTTTGCATCCATCTCTATATTGTCATTTTGTCATAGACTCATATCTTGAGATCCTAACTTCCAATTGGTAATAGGATATCTTTTTCTCTCAAAAATCAGAATTTGCCTTAGTGGATTTTCACAAGTAAAGTTACTCTTGGAGGTAATTATTCCCTAACAATGGAACAATTCATGAATGGTATTAGTTCTTATTTAAAAGACACACAGAAAAGTTTGTTTTCTCCTTCTCTGTCCCCTGCTTTGTGAGGATAAGACAGCCATCTATAAACCAGGAAGAGGTCCTTCACCAAGAACCCAGACATGCTGCCACACTGATCTAATACTTCCAGTCTCTAGAGCTGTAAGAAATAAGTGTTTGTTGTTTAAACCATCAAATCTATGGTATTCTGTTAGAGCGGCCCAAACTGGCCAAGACACATTTGATATAAAGAGAACTTCAGTATGTGGCCATCTCTTCTTCTAGACTGTAATTCCTTCATGGAGGGAACTGATGTCATTTCTATATCTCCCAGAACAAGCAACAGAGGCCCAGGTACAAAGCATTTAATCAATGTATGTGTTAAGTAGTGTTGCAGAATAATTTGACACATAAAACCGAAGGTAGCCCAGGCCAAACAAATACCTGCCTATTTGAAATCATGTGGAATAAGTCATTTTGAAAAAGATAACTTTTCTATGTATCTTAGGGTATGATCCTTTAAAATAAAATTCCCATTTTTAGTTTGTGTGGAAGTTATTTAAAAGTATGCATTGTGTTTTTCTTCTTAAGGAAATCATACTTACAATAATTTTAATTTCTTGGAACATTAACTATTTCACTATTCTACAATAGAATAATTGCTTTAGACAGCCCAACACAAACCAGTGTTAGGCTGAGGTGCTTTTTGTGTGTTTGTTGTTGTTGTTCTGCATGTGCTCATCTTTTCC
Organism: Sciurus vulgaris; assembly: GCF_902686455.1. Lineage (NCBI taxonomy): Eukaryota > Metazoa > Chordata > Mammalia > Rodentia > Sciuridae > Sciurus > Sciurus vulgaris. Next base: position 82,467,425 of record NC_136472.1, read on the forward strand.
TGGCTTCCTTTATTATCAAGCTATCAGATCTCACTCCTTAGGATGGGACTGTGTGTGCCAAAAGAAGTTGCTCCATTTATTTAATGACGTTCATTTATTGAGAGTGTACTGACAATGTGCTAAGCATTGCCTTTGTATTATTTTATTTAACCCTGAAAATTTTCTAAGAGAATAAATTTGGCTCTGGCTCCTCAGACTATTTTTTGTTTTTACTGACGTGTTCTCCATGAGCAAAGCCGGACAGTTTGTTCTGTGTATCTGGGCTATAACAAAACCTGGCTAAATCACTATCATCCCTTTTTCAGAAAACTCCACCCCAATGATTTTATTTCAGATAGTGCCATTACAGTGAGAATAAATACTTCACTCTTTGTCACACAATTTTCTCACTTAATGTTTAAAATAACACCTAATTGGAACTGCTAATGCCTCTTGAAATGCCTATATCAGATAAATACTTGGCTAAAAAAAAGGTTGGGAGGAGAACAAAAGAATAATTGGTGGTTTTAAAATTGATGGAAAATAAAGTATATTTTTCCCGTGTTTCAGAATTACAACCAATGGGTAGAATTTTAAGAAAGCATGTGCTTTGATTCCAGCTACAAGAGAACTTCCCAACTAGGATATTGCCATAATGGAATAGTAAATTCTATAGTTCAGTCTTAAATTTTAAAGTTGCCTGAGATTCTAACCATATAGCTCCCACCTTGTTAATATATCCCAAGCAAGTGTCTACTTCAGTCTAGATCTTGCTCAATTACTTTTGCTGATAAGTCCACTGATTCTTTGTTAGAATTATTAGTTGCATCTGGATACCCTACCATCTGATTTTCACGTTTACCTCCAGCATGGATCTACCCTGTCTACTCCTTCAGCTTCAGACTGCCTCAAAATATATATCTGGCTTGAGCTTTCAACCACCAGATAACACTCTCCTGGCCTGATTTGTCTGACCCTTTGCAATGGTGAGACTCCAAATGACTGTGAATGAAAATTAAATAGAATGCTAAATAAGACATCCTATATTGGATAAGTCCTTAGACCATAAACAAAAAGATTTTCTTCAAAATTCTTAGGATTTCATAGTAACTCAAGACGCAGAGAGGTTGAGAGTACAGATTATAGAGCCAGAGAAAAAAATGAAGCCTTAATTTTTAATCTTCTATTTCATTAAAAATCATGGTAGTTCTCAGGACCAACTTTATAGTATCATTGAAATAAATCAATGAGACTGTGTAAGTGAAGAGTTCAGCACCATTAAAATCCTCAGTAATGTTAACTGTCCATACTAGTGTTAATGTTAAGTCAATAGAAAGTATAATGGTACCAATTCCAACCTCAAATTGATCACAAGGAAGACAAAGAATTAAATAAAGATCTGCTTTTGTTCTATTTTGATTTGTGATTTGTGTCTAGGGAAATAATCTATCATTTTGAGAAGTATGCAGCACTTACTAACTGTATGACCTTGGGAAAATCATTTAAACTTTCTGTAATTCTAGTTTAATCATCTGTAAAATAAAGTAATGATAACACCTTATATGACATTTACCAGAATTAAATGAGTTAACATATGTAAAATGCCTCAGACAGTGTCCTGGTATATAAATGCTCTATAAGTGCTAGTTATTATTAAAATGTATTAGTATTTATATTAGGCAGGGTTACCTAAAGAAAAAGAACTGGCAGTATATATAGATGAATGGATGGATGGATGGATGGATGAATCATTACTAGATAAGTTAGATACATAGGTAGATACATAGATGAATATGGATAGACTTTAAGGAATTGGCTCTTTGCAGTTATGAAGAACTGCAAGTTTGAAATCTGTGGGGCAGGCCTGCAGGGCAGTCTGGAAACTCAGGCAGGAATGGTGTTGCAGTTTTGAGGCAGAATTCCTTCTCTAGGAAAATTGTTTTTGCTCTTAAGGCCATCAAGTGATGGTATGAAGTCTATCCATACATCAAATGGTATCATTTACTTAAAATAATCTGATTGCAAATGTTATTCATATCTGTAACACAACTTCACAGCAACATTTAAACCACTGTTTGATTAAATAACTAAGTACTATAGCATAGCCAAGTTTACACATAAAACTAACCATCAGAGTATTACAAAGAAGTCTCATAAAATAGATTTTATGTTGCATACTATCCTTAATAAACTAGTTTAACCAATGAATAAAGTTATTAATTTCTTTGGATTTACAACTGGTAGAGTAAACCCTTGTAGACTCTATATAAAAGAACTTCTTAGGTTTCCCTTCTGTTATAATAATCTGGTATTATACTAATTGATTCATTTTGCATGAAGCAGTAGAAAATAATCACAATAGATTTAAAGTAAAGCAACTTTCTCCTAAATCAGTAACAAATGGTTACCCATATGCTAGGCCATGTTATTATATTATTTACTTTCAATCATAACTGTATAAATGTAAATCAATAACATTTTCTAAAATAATAAATTATAACAGAATTATACTATTTGTAAAATTTTTATAAAATTTTTAATGATACATCAATTTATATTCTCTAACCTCCGAAATACCCTGGAACTATTTTATTTTGTTCTTGGACATTGTTATGAGTTGAATAATCATGTGTCTGGAATTTTCAGGAATACCCTCAATTTTAATTATCCTGCCTTGTTTCCATACTTTCATATAATTTGAAACAATGGCCATTTTAGATAATAGTATAATACACTCATTTATCTAATAAATTTACTGAGGAATTACTATATGCAGGAATCTAGGGTAGTGCCTGTAGACACAGGGCACAGGTCCTGACACTATACTACTATACTATTGTAGAGGAATTCTTGCCTGTTCCTGGTAACTATCATATGATGTAAAAAGTGCTAAATTCCATAAGAGAGGGGAAAAAAAGGTTATGCTGATTCCAAGCAAAAAGAGAATGGTTTTTAATAAGAATATCAAGTCCTTTGAGGTTTCCATATAATATTCTTCATGGGCAGGATCTAAGGTAAGGAGACTTTTTTAAACTACTGCAATGTTATTAAGAAAGCATTTTTTTAAAAAAGTTTTTTTATTTGTTCTAATTTGTTGTACATGACAGTAGAATGCATTTCTACATTTTGATAGATCATACATAAATGGAGTACAACCTTCCAGGGTACAAATATTTTGATCATTTTTTCAGTGTTACATTTTGATTACCAAGTTATTGATAATTCTACCTCCTGAACAAATTTACTCCCTCCACCAGAGTAGTTTTAAAGATGGATTGATTCTACATAAAACAGTATTCTTTCTCTGTGGGATTTAAAATTGGGAGTGTGGACCCTTCTCTATCATTTTTATTTTGATGTTCTGCTTGTAAAATAAGAAATGTAATTACAACTTCGAAAATATTATTAAAGTTGACTTTTTTTAAAAAATTTCTGAGTTATTAAAGTGGGGATACAATCAGCTGAAATCAAGCCTGCAACAGAAAAGATAGTTATTGCACCCTAACAAGACTGTCAATGACCCAGTCTTGGAAAACTTCTGACATCTCTGACTATAGTGACACAGTCTGCTGCTAAGTTTCTATATGCAAAGAAGGTGGAACTACATAACATCGTTTTAGCTCACAACCATCCCACGTTCTTCCACATAATAAGTACTTTCAGTGGTAATTATAGTGAGCTATGGACCACCATGACTCATTTCTGTACTTTCAACAATTTCTTTCAGAATCTTACCTAGAACTATGCATTTATTCTCTGGGTCAACCTGGAGATTTTGAGGCTTGCCTGTAATATAATACATATATAGTATATCTAATGAAGTATCATATAATTTGCTAACATCAAGAAAAATAGTTAATCATCTACTCCATAAACATTTGCTGAATACTTACTGCCTAACAAGCTCTGGACTCACATTACAGTTGTATGAATAAATATAATACCTGATATCAAGACACTTGTGATATAACAGATACAACATTTGAGCAACTTGTTCCAAAACAAAGGGATGAACACTATAACAAGAGGCCTTGGGCAGCACAGAAAGATTTTTTTCTACTTGAGATCATTAGAAAACTGGTGATAGACAAGTAAGACTTTAAGAGATTGAAAGAGAAATGTTCAGATGTAAATAAAGAAAGAATTTTCCATACAGAATAAAACACAAAACCAAGGCTTAAGTAAGTCTTCGTAAACTTAGTGCAGACTGTGAAGGCTATGAGAAGATGGGTCAATAACACTTGGTAAGCAATGAGGGTCCATAGGTGGCTTTCACTTATTGTTAAAGGTTATTAAATTGTGGAGTTTGAGTTAAGATTTAATAATACTAGGAATTGAACCCAGGGGTCCTCTGCCACTGAGCTACCTACCCAGTTCTTTGTATTCTTTATTTTGGGACAGGGTCTCATTGAGTTGCTAAGTTTGGCCTTGAACTTGTGATCCTCCTGCCTCAGCCTCCCTAGTCGCTGAGATTTCAGGCATGAATCACTAGCGGGGAAGTTCAATTAGAAAAGGAATGACTAGATTAAGAAGGTAAGGTAGAAGCCTGTTACCAAATACTATTTGTAGATAGATTCTACAAATGCATGAATTAGACATGTCATTGCAAATGGAAAGGAAGTCAAAGAATAAAGACATTTCAAAATTATTAATATTTGTGAGATTTTACAGTTAAGCATCTTTGCCCTATACCAGTCATCTATTCTTTGAGGTCTTATGTTTCTAGGCGTGAATGTAATCCAATTTCATTATGTTTAAATGATATTCTGTAGAAAGTTAACACGCTCTATTTTAGAGGATATTGTTGGAAGTCTATCCAAAGAAAAGTCTTTCTCTAAATTACTGATAGGTAAATACTGAGCTAACTTGTGCTTCACCAAAGTTAACATTAGCTCTGTGAATTAGTCCCATGCTTCTACATAATCCTACAATCAGGATTTTCTTTTCTGTTAGTTTGAGTGCATTTTCTAAATCTAACATGGTTTTCTTCTTCATAAATCAAGTTACTACCTATGAGTAATGATATTTTTGTAAAGAAAATTCCACCATTTGTTATCCTCAAGAAAAATAATACATAGTTCTCCAGGTACCTAGTTAAATATTTCCTGTTCTGACAGCTACCTAACAGTTTTTCCTGCCACCAGTTTCTCCTGTCTCTGGTCTACTGTGCATGACCCTGCTCGCTGCTCGCTTAATCTTTCTCAGCAGAAAGGATAAGACCACGTCCTTGCACAAAAACCTGATGCTCACAACTGCCCAAAAAAGACAGCACAAACTCTACAGTATTATTAAAATTAAAGCTGTCAAACAGACAGCTAGAATCACCTAGTCAGTTTTACTATCTCTGCTTCACTTTGCCACATTCTTCTGGGAAAGGTAATGGAATGTCAGGCCCACATTCCCTACTATATCACATTTCGCTATTCCTTAATCAGGTCACTTAACTCCTGGAGACTTAGTTTTGCCTTCTGAGAATTAGAAATAATAATCTTTACATACTACCTCAAATCCTATTTAAAGCAAGATGAATAATCAAACAATGAAATATTGAACTCACTGAATTGCTGTAGAGATTAGAAGATAATACATGCAAAATAACTAATACAGACTTCCTTTGTAAGAAGCAGGTTTTTATTACTCTTTAAATCCTTTGGTCAGGCAGTTTCCTCTACCTGGAATACCTGTATCTTCAATCCAAATCTTAAGCATCACATGAAGCAAGTTCTAAAGTCACCTAACTGTGAAAACATTTCCTAAATCCTAGTGAAAATAATCCTTTCTCCCTATAGCTAATGGGAGATATTAACTTGAAATCAGATTCCTGACTCTACCAATTTCTAACAATATGATTCTGGACCCAAGTTACCACCCACAACTTTCTTATGTTTAATATGGATAGTAAAACCAACTCTATGGATTACTAGCAATTATGGGAATCAAGGAAAATAAGTTATTTATTTAAACTATAAAGTGGTCGATACATATGATTTAGTTATCTCTCCAAAAGTATAAGCCTTGTTCTTCCTTATCTTTTTGATTGATAGCAAAAAAAAAAACTAAGTCCAAAGAAGAAGAGTGACCAGGATTCAGGTAAAGAACTAAAAGGTTGGAAACAAGAAGGAATCAGCTAAAAGGGATAATCCAAAGAGAGTGGAACAGAATTGAAGCTAAAAAAGAAGAACACATTCCTGAGGTCCACTTTCACATAGTGACAAAGGTACAAAGGTGGGTGGCAGCTTAAAGAAGTTACACAAAGATGAATGCACATAGCAGATATTCAATAAGTGGTAACCCAAGCAGAGAAAAGGAAGAAGGAAGAAGAGGGGAAAGAAAGGGAACAGAAGGGAAGAAATTAGCTGTTCCTTGTAAGAAATAATTTCTGTACCCTTGCCAGGGTGGTATAACCAGTATAAAATAATTTTCCTAGGAGATAAAGTTTATGTGTGAGAACATTTACTTCTCCTTTAGTTCCTTCTCTGGCAGTGCCTCCTCTCTCTACACCACACCTCTTCCAACTCCCATTTATCAGCAGTTAGTCTCCTTCTACATTACCTAGGTCCTCCAAACACTGTGCCTAATCCATACCAACTGATTATTCTTTTCCACCTACTCTCCCAAACAAACAAGACAAAAATTTAAAATTAAAAAACACTGTTCTTATTTAAATGTCATAGTGGAACTCTGACAAACTAATTCAAAGCTGCTGATATCAATATTATATTGCCCTACAGAACTAAGCACGTTTTAATAAGAACCATCCTAATTCTCTTTTTTATTCTCTAACCCTACCAAAATATCCATGGGAAGAATTTCAGGTAACAGCGATAGTAAATGAGAAGATATTTTGCATGGTATAGTAATTATGATAACATTATTTTATATTCACATACTGCTTTTTCTTTGCAAAATGCTCTCTTGTTCATTCTTTGATCTGAATTCCCAGAAAATGATGGAATTGAAAAAAAAGTCCTATTTTATCATAAATTTTAATATAATATAGTTTCATAGAATTCATTTTGTAATACTTTCTTATATGCATAGTTTCATTTGATTCACCCAAACATGTAATTTTAATTTCCATTTATTGATGAAGAAAGTGAGACTCAGAGATATGAAATGACTCTCCACAAATTAATTATCAATGTAGCTGCTATTCATGGACAGGGATTCCTCTAAATTCCTCTAAATACTTCACATGCCTTATATTTTATTCATTCTTCACAGTAACCTTATAAGTAGGTATTATTATTACTTTAACATTTTATAAATAAAAGAATTGAAGTTAAAAGAAGTTAAATAATTTACTCATGGCCACATCACTAGCAAAAGGCAAAATTTCAGACACAGGGCTTTTAAATGACTCTTGATCGTTCTGCTATGCCAACCTGCCTCCTTTCTGGCCCAGTGCTGTTACTGTAACACTATAACCCTGCTCAGTAATTGTTCAGTATAAAAATTCTTTCTCTCTGTTTACTAAGTTAGAATTGCAGATTTCAGCTCAGCAGCTCAAGTTCTTTGGAAAAAATACACATATATAAATTCTTAAAGTCAAAATAGGGAGGACATTACACACACATACACACACACATGCACGTGCAAGAAAAAGATAAGTTAGGCAGAAAACTAACCATAATTGGGAGCTAAAATCAGGTAATGCTGCATTGCTGAATAGGAGGACAGTGATACATGCCTCAGTATAAAACAGTATAGAACACAGAGATGAATAATTTAATGCTCAGGAAAAAAACCTAAGAAACTACAACAACAAAATTCAAAACTTGGATTAGATGGTTCTTTCAAAATGTTTCAAAACAAGTCATTTCTTGGTTTCATTCCTAAAATAAAGACTTGTGGTTAATTTCCATCTTATTTCAAGATTTCACCACCACTAACACAACACGGAATAGTTCTATGAGTACCCTGCTGCTGCCATCCTAAGATATAAGCAATATATTACCAGTTAAAATCTTGTATGGCGTGGGAGTGATGTAAATGTGGTGATTTACATTTTCCAAAAACATCATATAAACCAGAGTTTAAGTTGAGCAGCTAGAATTTTATCACATGAAAGTGAGAAGACAGATCCCTTTCCTCCAGCCACCTGAGAAGATATTTCAAGAACTGGAAGGCAAAATTTATATTTAAGCTCTTCCCAGGTTGAATGCAAACAGGTAAATGTCACTTTCTTTCAAGATAAGACCTCTGGGTCTTCTAAAACAATATAATATTAAAACCACATCAAAGCTGTACTTTGAGAATCCATCTGATTTTATTTCAAGAGGAAAAAACAATCATTGACAGGCACAATACAGGGACTCAAGAATATCCAAAACAATGACCCCATTGTTCTTTCTTTTAACCTCAATTCACACTAAATTTAATGCTACAGTTAAGAAGCCTCTGGAAACTAATAAGTGAAATGGATTCAGCCAAAAATAAAATATTTCTAATTTCTAAAAATAGGAGATTCTATGTGCTTTTTTGGAAACTAAGATCAACTCCTTGTTATACTCAAAATCTCCCAATGAATTCTTATTTCTCTCAGAGTAAAACCCTTCCCAAAGCCTCTAACTCAGGTTACTTCTATGACCACCTACTTTTTTTCTTTTTGTTAATTCAGCTGTATCTGAACAATACCGTCCCATGATTTCTTGAATACACTAAGTGTGTTTCTACTTTGGGATCTTTACACTGTCTAATCCTTCCACCCGAATGGTCTCTCTCCCAGATAATCATTGCTTGGATGTCAACTCATCATTAAAGCATATCCCAATCACCCCATTAAAATTGTAATCTCCTGCAAACAGGACTATTAATAGTCTTCAACCAGATCTATTTTTCTCATGGCAGTCATCACATACTAATATGTCATATACTTCATTTAATTATGATAATTACCTGTTTTTCTCCTCCATTAGAGTACAAGATCCATGAAGGGAGAAGTTTTTGCTATTTGTTGATGTATGTTTAATACCTGGCTTATAATAGATATTCAGTAAATATTGTTGGAATAAGTTAACAAAGGAATGATGCTATCCTTACAAAGATGGGTTCAGTGAAGAAGCTAGAAAATAACAATCATTATAAACTATTCTATGAAAAAATACAAACTTTTAAAACCAAAGATCTTGCTTTCATTTAAAAAACAAAATCCTTAGTTGGGGGTCTAAGGAAAAAAAATGGTCCTTGATAGGGTTGAAAATTACAGGAAATCTTTCTTGTTCTAGAAACTCTGGCAATATGAATACCTTAAAGCTCACTTACTGGTTAAATGCCCCTAATTCCAACCCTAAAAACTCTAGCACTGGTCCCCTTTTTGGTAGATTACAAGATTGAACAGAGAAGCTGACGTTTGTCACTCCCCTGTTTTAAGAACCTTCACATGGATATGTACATAGGTGTAGGAAGAAAAGACAAAAGTGTTTTTCTCCATCTCCTTGGGAAATGATAATATGGCAAGATCATGCTACCATATTAAGATCTAAATTAATTAAAGGGCAAAATCAATTAGAAAAATGTAAACATCATCCTAAAAATCCTTGTGCTTCTAATCTAGTCAGCTATTTCTTTTCCCCTTTTAATAGGAGAATGGCTAGGAAGAATTTATACTCCAAGAGTTAACCCCAGTTACAGAAATAGAGGTAAACCAAACCAATTGTAATCACATTAGAAGTAGGCTCCAGGAGAAATACTGACAAATGACTTAAAGTGTCATACCAGAATTATTTTATATCTAGGGAGTCAAATTGTCTTGGGAGCACTTCTGAGTAAGTTGAGTAAGATTTTCATGTTTATTCTTCTTTAAAAAAACAAAAAACAAAAAACTAACCTTAGAAGGAATAAGAGATCAGGAAGAGCTAAAGGGAAAGCAATAGAGATTAATACATGAAAAACACTTAGCAGTAGTCCCATGGAGATGTTTGCTATTGCTATCTGTACTTCTAATCTCAATTCTATGATAAGCAATTGCTTCCTCAAATTTATATCATAAAGAAAAGAAGAAAATATATCAAAATGTTCACCATGTTTACTTCAGAATGATAGAATGACAGTTGACCTTTCCTACTTTCCCCACCTTCTTTCATTCATCCTTCTCCCTTCGAATAAAACTAGTTGTTATTCCTTGTATACACCCCATGCTTTATCATTTCTCTGACTAAGTAGAATCTATTCTCTGCCTAGAATGCCCTTTTACCCATTTCTGAGCACTCTATCCATTATTCAAGGTACCTTGAAGATAAGGTAATAGCATAGAACAATGACTGAATGTGCCAGGCACTGTGTTAAGCACACTTACAACTTGTTTGATGAATTCAAAGCTCTTTGAGGTAGCTATTTCTAGTATTCCTGCTGTATTGATGGGGAACTTGAAGTAGAGAGTGATTGAATAACATATTCGACTTCTGTCACAATCTCCCTGAACTCATATTTAAAAATTTTTTATTTGTTCTTTTAAGATATACATGACAGTAAAGTGTATTTTGACATATTATACATATGTGTAATATAACTTATTCTGATTAGAATCCCATTCTGAACTCATCTTTAAAAGTTCAGATTCTCAACTGAGCAACAAACTCCTTGAAATCAGGGTCAATGGGAAAATATTTCCTTTAATTTTGTGTCTCCTGCCAAGTATATCTAACACAAAGACTAACAAAATATAGTAGCTTAAGCAATAAATATTTAAATGAAAGAATTAATGGATGAATGAGTCATTCTATTAACAGTCACTTCTAAATATTCTAAAAATTGAGCTAACTCTCAAGGAAGATTCGAATGACCCTAAAAAGCTAGAGTTCTCTTTAGTAGCTTTGTTTTTAGGAAAATTTGTTATAAAACAAAATAACATAACTAAATTTCTCAACAAGCAAATGACAAAAATGGGAGAATATTCTATGTGCTGGAGAAAAAGTAATAAAATAGACAAAAATCCTCAGCATCATCAAATTTACATTCTACTAAGTGGGAAAGGAGACATTTAATCCTTATGAGAATTCCATTTTAGAGGAAGAAACAGAGAAGTTAAGTCATTTCCCCAAAGTCAAGTGAGGGAGCCTGAATTCAAACCCAAACACTCTGATGCAAGTGTCCTTACTCCCACCCAGTAGGCCCTGATGCTTGCCACATGGTATTAAATTCTGTGAACAAAATCAAAGCAAGAAGCTAAAAAAAGACAGAAAAATCAAGGCAAGAAACAGAAATGAACAGTAATGGCAGTGCTGGGTGCTAGGCAAGTATTTTAAACAGGATGGGGTAAGAATCGCTGAGAAGTTTCCATTAAACATTTGAAAAAGGTGATGTCCTTACCCCATGTAGATAACTGCAGGAAAGGCATTTCAGGGAAGGAGAAAGTAAATACAAAGGTCTAAGGCTTCATGTGTTTGTGAGGAAGCTAGGGAAGCTGGACAGAAGTGAGAGGAAAAGTAATAGGATTAGATCAGAGAAGTAACTGAGATCGCGAATTGTAAAGCTCTGTGGGTCATTGTGAGAAACGCAGGTTGACTCTGTGAGAGAAGATGCTGGAAGACTTTGACAAAAGAGTGACATGATATGACTCCTGTTCCAATAAGAAGTGTTAAAGACTTCACCTCTGTGCAGATTTTTAGATTTCAAGCACATTGTTTGAAAACCCAACAACAGAAAATCATTTAAAATTACCTTAAATGCTATGCAGTGTCATAATACATGTTACAAAATTCCAACTTCATTTCTCCATCACATCTGACTTCTTTTATAGAAAATTTAATGGCATAGAAACACTACTTCAGGGTCAAAAACATCAAAGAACTATTAACTTGGGAAGTAAGGTATGCTGCACTTTTTCACAAGTATCTTTAAAAATCAAACTTTTGGTGAAATGTAGCTTCATTTTATTTATCCATTTTTATTTTTTGGAACCTGATTAAGTGCTGTCTGCTATGCTCTTATCCTTATAGAAAAATTTTCTGTACTAAGCCAGACATTAAAATTCAAGTTACTGCATATTTACAATTCTCAAAACTTCAAATCTTTCTTCATCTGTTGTAGAAGAATAGAGCAAGATGTTGATGGACTTTCTTTGCATGTTCTTTTTAATCTTGACCATTTTATATTGGGATACCATATGGGAGGACTCAAGAACCTACAGGGGCAAAGAAACAAAAAGTGCACACAACATATGCTAGTTTTTAAATTCAAAAGCTACATTCCAGGTGGAAGATTAAAATGATTTATAAGAATATGCAAGAAGATGGAATATATTTCTCTCCAGTCAGATATACACAGTCCAGCTTCCTCATGTTAAGATAACAGAGGACTGTCAGGCATACTGGCTCACACCTGTAATCTCAGGGCTCAGGAGGCTGAGGCAGGAGGATCACAAGTTCAAGGCCAGCCTCAGCAACTTAGTGAGGCCCTAAGCAACTTAGACCCTGTCTCAAAATAAAAAATAAAAAGGTCTGGGAATGTACCTCAGTGGTTAAGCACCCTTGGGTTCAATCCCTGGCACCAAATCCAAAACAAACAAAAAGATTCAGAGGAATAAAAGAAACAGTGGTCAAGGAATATCTAGGCAGAAAGTCCTAGGTAACCTTATAAGGTTCCACTGTACTACAGGAAGAGTAGGAAATATACAAATGTTCATTTTGCTGCTTATTTTTATCCGTGTAGCCACTGAACAGAGTTTTTGGGTTGTTTTTATTTATTTTTTAAGTGAAGAAGTTTTGTGGTTGACATGAGGAGAAGCAGCAGTTGGTGGAATGCACCTTACACCTAGAAACACCAGGTGGAGGCACATGACCACTTTGGATACCAAAATAAACTATAACTCCTAAAGATTTGAAAGGAAATGTCCCTACAGGAATTATTTCATAGTGAATGCTGACTGGTGACCATGATGCTTTCACAGATGTCTCCCCTCACCCCTCCCAATGTCACTCAATCTATCAGTGTTCACTTTGTCTTATAATGTACCTCCAGGTACTGTACTCAGCACACAGATGTACATTATACAATGTCTCTGTTCTTGCTGAGATGCCATGGCAGAATATATATGCACAAGGGAATTATTCCCTCTGAGAAGAAAGAACTATAGAGCGAAAATAGAGAAGTTATTAAGAATAAAGTAGAAATGCTCTGAGAAAACACAAAATTGAGTTAAAATCATGGTTTGTGTTCATAGAAAGATTCAAGACTTAATACTAAGATCAGGAGGATTTATAGAACAATAAAGTTGAAAATTCTTACACTTCTCTAGTTCTTTGGCATTACTTTGTGCCAGGCACTGGATATACATTGGTGCCCTTCCTTGTGGAACCCTCTACTTGGGAGAACAGACACTTCCCTCTCATTAAAATAGCACTGACATCTTACAGCCAAGAGTCACTTCCTGCCCACCTGTCTTTAAAATACTAGAAACAATGCTTGTATGCCCTGAAATTTTCATTCTTATGCTACCGAGTTTTGTTTTCACAAAAATAATTAAAGAGATTGACTTGAATCTACTACAATAAAACATACAGACAGTAAGTTAAATCCTGAATTCATAATGTAAAGCTTTACAACTTCAATTGCTAACCATGATTTTTGCCTCATACCAGTAGACTGAAATTGTCAGAGGATACTTCCTTTGCATTTTTCTTGTATCATCAAAGATTTTTAGAAGTTAATGGATGTCTTATTAAAATATTTATCTTTAAAAATGAACTAAACCGTATATAATCAACTAGAAAATAATATTCCAGTGGTGCTTCCATTGCCTTAAATGTTTTCAAAACTTCTATTTCCATAGACAATATACCAGTCATTTAAGAAATAATTCTTATTGCTTCAGAGAATATTATCCATGACTTCCTTTGCCAGATTTAATCAACTGAGGCATGTCAGTTACTTCTCTAGTGTAGCCTACGTTCTGGAGAAACTTAGCTAAGAGAACAGAAAAGAAAGAGGCAGAACTGGATATGCAAAGACCCTATGGCCAAATTGAAGGTGAAACCAGAAGACATTTAGAATCCTACTTTGACATACATTTCTTGAGCCTACACTGTTCTAAATAGCTTGTGGGTTGTAAGGCATCAGAGAAAAGGGAGATCCATGCCTTATAGATTTTATATGTACTTTCAAACTGTCTTAAATAAATTCAGTTTGTCAAGAAAAAGGATAAAGGTGAGAATTTAAAAACTGGAACAGCATCTGTACTACATCATCAGAATCCACCTAGGCTGCTGTCCCTTAGTCTAAGTTTTTCTAGTTATAGATTTTTTTTTGTCTCTATTTCTCAATTACTGTTCTCTGCTTAGACCATTTAAGCAGCAACTTGATTTGGATTCACTTTCTAAACTTTGACCTTGTAAACTCAAACTCCACAGGACAGGATCCTCAATTTTCCTGTTTCAAAACACTGAAAACCCAAATAAAAGACACTCTTCCGCTGTGTCCATCTCCATCTTCAGTGAAATAGGTCAACCAAACTTATTCCTTTGTCTTATTTAGCTTATACGTGAAGCAAACAATCAATTTCATCTAGGAAGCAAATTGATTATTTAATATTTAAAATATAACTGGTTAATCTGCAAAACACAGTTTGCCGAGAACTCTAAGATGCATAGAACAGAGTTAAAAGAAACCCTAAAACAACATGTAGGAAAGCACTGATCGTATTAACTGTTTTGTTGATGCTAATTTTATCACTAAAAATAAATAAGTATAAATAAGTCTAATATTCATGTGTATTTTTTCTCATTATTCATCCTCATATTGCTGGATTCTATTTAACACCAATTAAAAGCCCCAATTTGCATGAATTAAATCAAATAATCTTTTAAATAACAAAATGTTTTTTGACTGATACATTTGAAGAGAAGGTATTAATCAAAAACCAAAGATATGAATGTGTATAACAATCCATGGAAAATATTTGTCCCTAAGAGTGCATAAACATATATATATATATATATATATACTGTATAAATTGTATAAATTGAATTATTTAAATGTACAAAAAATCCACAGAAATTTATAATAAATTTACCAAAAAAGAAAACACAAATAGTCAATAGACATATGAAATCATGCCCAAATTCACTAATAGTGAATTCATTAAGATTCTAAGTACTAGAAATCAAGTGAACAATGAAATATCACGATGCCTATTAAAGTGGTAAAAATAAGAGCTACCACACCTTTTCTGGAAAAACTTATTTGAATTAGATGTTTGCATACTCTTGGAGCCAATGGTGCCACCTCTGAGAATTTATCCCTTAGAACAAAAGTATCAGTTATTTCAGATGTACATATAAAGGTGATTGCAGCATTAATCATAGCAGCAGAAAATTAGAAACAGTAAATTCCCACCAAAAGGGAGGAATTGATACACCTAAGCTGTGAAATTACATATCCATAAGAATTAAAACTATATCTGACAGTGTGAAAAAAAATTCATGAAATATGAACATGTTTTTTAGAAACAATAACTTCCCCAAATCCCCTCTGTATGTATGTGTACATGTGTGTATGTGCCAGTAAGGATATATAGATAAAACTCCCATATACATGTATATATTTTATATATGATACATATGTGTGTTCAGAAGGAAGAAACATGTTTGTAACACAGGTTACCTTTTATAGGGAGAGAGCAGAGTTGATGTAGTACAGGCAGAAAGTGAAAGAAAACATGCAAAAATGGAAAAAATAATTAAATAGAAATGCATTCAGAAAAAGAATATTTTTATCATTTATGCATTTATGGAAATTATGTGTAATATGGAACTATGCATGTGGAAATTGAATAAGAATAATTTTTGAAAACTCTAAAAGGGAAAATGTCAAAGCAATGAAAACCTAGATAAAATGTAGGAGACTACTTAACTAATCTTAGAATGAAGAATGGCAAAGCAAAGAGAAAAAGAATGAAAGAAAAAATAGATTCTATCACATAAAAATTAAGAATATTTTGAATGTCAAAAAGTGCTATAAGCAAAAGTAATAGTAATCAACAAAGTAGAAAAATTTAACAATAAGACAACAGGATGGAATGTTTCATAAATAAAATGCTCTTGCAAAACAAGAATTCTAGTACTACTTAGAAAAATGGATGAGTTTGATCACAAGAGATAACGATATCTAATAATTCAGTCTCAATAGTGAACAAGTAAAAAGCATTACAAAAAAATTTGACAAAATATTTTAAGTAATAAATTAATGTTACTTTGAATATAGGTATATAAGTGTTTTGAAACACTGGTGATAGCAACTATTTGCAAAGTATTGTACCAATCTGAATTAAGAGTTTTAAATGATTATCCTGGGACTCAAAAGTCTCATTAATAAAATCAACCCTACTGAAAGAATTAAAAAAGCAACAGTATAATCACATGGATATTTATTACCACACTACTCAGGAGAAAATTTGAGATAACCTAAGTATTGAATGGAGAACTGCTTAAATAAGTTTTAAATGATAGAATATTATATAATCACTCAGTTTCAAAAATACTTAATGACAAGGTATGCATAAACACTATTAGTATAAAGTTAAATTTAAAAGACATAAAAATCACCAGGCATCGTGACTCAGGCAGCTGAGGCAGGATGATGTCAAGTTCAAAACCAGCCTCAGCAAAAGCAAGGTGCTAAGCAACTCAGTGAGACTTTGTCTATAAATTACTTGCAAAATAGGGCTGAGGATGTGGTTCAGTGGCCAAGGTCCCCTGAGTTCAATCTCCAGTGTCAAAAAAAAAAAAAACAAAAGATAAAAATAAAAATACCCTACATGCTGTTGTCCCTATTTAATATGCATAGATTTGTATAGGATAAAAAGGGCTAAAATGTAAAAATAATTATGTGTAGGTGTTAAAATTGGGATGATGCTTATTTTTATGCTTTTAAGTATAAACTCAAATGTTTGATACCTATTAATTAACAATTTATTGTTACTGATGTTTTATTCAAGTAGCTAAGCTGATTATTATGCTCAATCTTACCTCATTTCCAAATCAATTCTGAGCAAGGCAGAAAGTATAGAGAAACTTCGATCTTAACAGTCCTAAAATGCCATTCACTATAGCTTCCAAGTCATGGTGTTAACTACACAACCCCAAAATTTACATATGGCATGTGTGTATACTATTACCCCCCGTCAAAGTATTGACTGACATTTGAAATTAACATTGATCTGCCCCTGCCTTCATAGTTACACTCAGGTAGCTATGAACCTAAAACAGGTTTCAACTTACCTTGCTCTTTGGTAATTGTTAAGTCTAACAGAAGTCTCCAAAAACTTTGATCACATAATCCTATCTGTAAAAACTCTTTGAGTATGCAACTTTTAATAACTTTATATTTATTCTTAAATGCACACATATTAATATAGTATATGTTATAAATTACCCAAATATAAAAAAATTCAAAGAATTTAAATTCAAAAGAATTCTAAAATAAAAAGAAGCTTAAGTAGGAGTTCTATTATTTTGTTCCTATACCCCAGTGGTTGATTTTATTCATGCTCCAGGATAAGGGTACATGCTATAGAAATCATAACTGTGGACCACACTCTCCTGTTCTATTATCCTTCTCCAATCCCCCATTGCATAAGGAACCATGTTTTGAAATTCCAGAATGCTTAAACTTTAGTCAACTCAAAATTAATTCACAATATTCATAACCAAACTCACTTGTATAATGTAAAGAATTATATCAAAAACAAAGGTCAGAATAATGGGAGAACTTTAGAATATGAAGAAGAAAATGAGAGGGAGGGGGGTATGAAAAATGGTGGAATGAGACAGACATCATTGCCCTATGTACATGTATGATTACACGAATGGTATGAATCTGCATTGTGTACAACCACAGAAATGAAATTATGTATCCCATTTGTGTACAATGAATCAAAATGCAGTCTGTAAAAAATTATAAGCTAAATAAAAATAATTTAAAAATTTAAAAAAAAACAAAAGTCATATTTTCCCCTGCCCTATTTTATCTCTTGGTAAAATCTAGATTTTAATATATGAAAATTGCACATAGTGTGGAATAACTACATTTCCATTATTGTTGTTGCCATATTGATAACAATTACTACTATTATTACCATCACAACTTCTTTACTGGCATAAGTCCTAATATTATTCAGCACTTTGGAAAGTGTCAATAATATACCTCTGCAGACTTTTGAAGGCTGTCATGGCATGGAGCAAGAATAGATGTCTTCTCCCATTTCTGTGCAACTTGATTGGCTTCTTCGATCTTTTGCTCACAACTTTTTTGAGAATTAAGTAATGTCACTTCATAAAATTCTTGAATATCTGTAAGGAAAATATAAGGAAAGAATCAAAATGTTATGCAACAACTCATAAATAGCTTCTGCAGATATACTCATAGCAGCAGATGGGAGATCTCCAAGAATGTTCTTTTATACAAATGGGGTCCGAGGGTGGGGGGAGATACAGTCAACCAGAGGGGAGAACAGAGTTGGGAGGTTAAAGTAACATAAATGGACAGACAACAAGTGAATGGAGTTATTCTGAGGGCAGGTAGCAATAGAAGTATTGTTATCAGCAGACTAGAATTTGGACTATCAAGTAGGTAAGGAAACTGACCTTTGAACTTCCTCATTGAACCAATACCTTCAAGAGGGGCTAAAATAATTGTATATCAGTGTCTGTTCTATAGTACTAGAATCAGCAAAACAAAATATTTTCTACAGGAAATCTGCTCCAGTTTAGACCTGCAGGAAAAGAAATGAGCTCACTATGATCACAAACTACCATCACCACCACCAATAAAGGAATGTTACAATGAATGGAATTTAGTAGAAACAAAAAAATAGTAGGTTTAGTGCCTACTTATTGTTGGTTTTGGAATTATCCAATATATGATAGAGAAGAGATACATTGCTTTAAAGAAATAAGTTACAATAAAGACAATGAGCAAATAACAAGATTGTAGTAAGAATGGACAGGCAGAAGAGGGAATAGAGAGCCAACATAACTTCCAACTCTTAAAATATAATTATTTAAAGATGTATTAATGGATGGCTAGGAGGAAGAGTTGAGACAATATATAAAAAATATATCATCGTCCACTTATCAGGGAAAACATTCGGCCTTTGGTGTTTGGGATTGGCTTATTTCACTTAACATGATATTCTCCAATTCCATCCATTTATCTGCAAATGCCATAATATTATTCTTCTTTATGGATGAATAATATTCCATTGTGTATATATACCATAGTTTCTTTATCTATTCATCTGTTGGAGGGCATCTAGGTTGGTTCCACAATCTAGCTATTGTGGATTGAGTTGCTATAAACATTGATGTGACTGCATTACTGCAGCATGTTAATTTTAAGTCCTTTGGGTATAAACCAAGGAGTGGGATAACTGGGTTAAAAGGTGGGTCCATTCCAAGTTTTCTGAGGAATCTCCACACTGCTTTCCAGAGTGGCTGCACCAATTTGCAACTCCACCAGCAAAGACTGAATGTTTTCCCTGATAAGTGGATGATGATATATAATAGGGGTGGGGGGGGCAGGGGTGAGAGAAAAATGGAGGAACTTTATGTAGAAGGAAATGAGGGGGGGTTATGAAAAATGATGGAACGAGAAAGACATCATTGCCCTATGTACATGTACAATTACATGAATGATAAGAATCTACATCAGCACAACCATAGAAATGAAATGATGAATCCCATTTGTGTATAATGAATCAAAATGCAGTCTGTAAAAATGTTTAAAATAATAATTATAAAAAAGTGTAATTAAATGTTCAGTGGAAGGTGTACCAGTGCTCATTCTAATATTGTTATAACCTTAATAATGTTGAATGTTGGAAAAACATTTTTATTTAAAGTTAAAAACTCAATGTATAGGTTAAATACCAGATTGAACAAAGCAGAACAGGGAAATATAGCTAAAGAAATTATCCAGAATGCAAACACAAGAAGAAAATGGAAATTAAAGTGATACTAAGCTAAGTAGAGGATAGATAAGAAGATCCAGTATTTTTATAATAGATGTCTTCAAGGAAAAAAAGGGAGAATAAATAATAAATAATAAAGATGTAACAGTAATAAAAAATTTAGAACTTGTGATAATATGAATTCACTGATCCTGAAAGCAACATTTTATACTAAAGAATATAAACAGAATCTATGCCTAGGACAAGACATATCAAAATAAAATTGCAGAATAAGACAAAGAGAAAATCTTTAAAGCAATCAGAGAGAAAGGACATATCTGATTTCTCAAATATCAAAAAAGGAAGCTAGAAGACAGTACCATTGGAACTTCAAAGTTTTGAGATGAAATAACTATTAACAGCTATTTTGAGATAAACTGTTAACAGTTGTATTCTTTTGCAAATTTTGTATCTAATCTTTTTTTAAAAAAACTTACATACAAAATATATAAAGAACTTTCAAAACACTAGAAGAAATCAAATAATCCAACACAAAAATTGGTAAAACACTTGAACCAATGTTTCACAAATAATATAACAATTCATGAAAAGATATGCAATGTCATTATTCACCAGGGAAACAAAAATTAAAACCACAATAAGATGCCTGCACATGTTGATTATAAGTAGCTAAAACTATGAAGACTGATCATACCAGACATTGACAGTGAAGTGCAGGAATTGGAACTCTCATACACTGATGGTGAGAGTGAAAAGTGATACATCTTTGAAAATCAGTATGGCAATTTATTAAAAAGATAAACATATAACTACCATACAATCCAGCCATTCCTGTCTTCGATACGTACCTGGTAGAAAAGGAAATATATATCTATACGTTCGTATGAAATGTAAGACCTGGAAATAACCCAGATGATTATCAGTAGATGAATGAGTAATCAATTTGTGATATATCCATACAGTAAAATATCATTCAGTAATAGAAGGCAATGAACCTTCCTATTTATATGGATATGCTTACTCTCTTGATTGTGCTAATAGAGTATTTACACATATCCAAATATACTAAACTTACTAAACTATGCATGTGCAGTCTGATATATCATAATAAGCAAAGCAGAAGGAAAAGGCACAAATTGAGAGAATTTCACAACATATAGACAAAGGAAAAAATCTGGAAATGAAATAAATACAAATCAAAAGAGAAAAAATCTTAAAAGCAATTTTATAAGATTTTATAAAATTGAATATTTTGCTTCTTCTAGAACCTAGCATTTTTTAATATCCAGTATACAACCTAGCTAAATCTTGCATATATGCACCAGAAAACAAACCAAAATGGTCACAGCAGCATATATCATAATAGCAATCCAAATTGAAAATAATCCAATGTTCATCAAAAGGAAAATAAATTGTGATATGTTCTCAAAAATTGAATTTACAAAATGAATAAACTATAATATCATGGAACTATGTGAATAAATCTCAGAAACAATACTGAGTGAAAAAAGTGAAACTTAACAAAAAAACTTTTATTTTTAAGTTCAAAAATCTGAAAAGCTAAACTGTATTATTTGGAGCATACACACACACACACACACACACACGTAACAAAACTATTACACCAAAGCAAAGGAGTACATGAAAATATGTGCAGTTGTTACTCAACTTATGAGGATGTTATAGCCATATAAACCCATCATAAGTTGAAAATTCTGAAGTCAAACACGACATTTAATTTAATATATTTAATATAATTAACCTGCCAAAAATCATAATCTAGCAACACAGTACACTGCAGACTTTGAGTTATTGACTCTAGTGATTTGTGTGGCTGACTAGGAGCTGTGGCTCACTGCTGTTGCCCAGCAGTGCAAGAGTATTATACCCAATATCACGAGTACAATATCATGGGGAAAAAAATCAAAATTCAAAATTTGAAGTGTAGTTTCAACTAAAGTATCTTTTTCACACTATCATAAAGTTGCTATGTCATAAGGTGTAGACTGCCTGTTGTTAATTCAGTGGGCATGATGGACAAGGAAATGGAAAAAGGGAGGAACATAAAGGTAGGTGTAAATTAATAGTAATGATCTAGTTCTAGATTTTAAAATTTCAGGACTGCAATTTCAGAAATGTTTATTTTTTGTTTATATTATATATAAATTACATATATTATTTTGTATAAAACATTGATTTTCTTAAATAATGGAAAGTTTTAAGCCTTTCATCAATAGTAAGATTTACGTAAAGGAGTTAAAAATTCTTTAATTTTATGCATGCTACAACTTTATTCTGTTACTAGCAAATAAAGTATCTGTGCAGTCATGTTTGGAAAGGCACAATAACAGGAGGTAAAAGCTGTGTATGAGTGTGTGTGTGTGTGTGTGTGTGTGTGTGTATTCATCCCAGATTTTTTAAATACTGTAAGGATTAGTAGAGTATTAATTAGTCAATAAATTGTCAGAGGAATAAGGAATAAAAAAGTAAACTCCAGAAAATAAAATGTTTATATCATCTGTTCTCAAGAATTAATTAAAAAGAAAACAGAAGAAATCTCTGTGAAGATTTCTGTAGTTAGATTTTTTTAAAGTCAAAGACTTGTATGTTCAAAAACAATTTTTGAGATAATTGAGTTGCAAGATTTTTTTTCCTTTACACCACTTTTAAGGATGTTAGCATTGTTTTATACATAGCATTTGTAAGTTGCCAAATTTTTATATACTCAATATATAAATTATGCACAAAAGGAAGCATATTTATCATACTCATATCAACAAGGTCTACTTGGAAAACAATGGAGAAGAGGAACTTCGTCACATTTAGAAACACCCTATGGAGAATCAGTTTAACAAAAGAGGTGAAAGACCTCTACAATGAAAACTACAGAACACTGAAGAAACTGAAGAAGATCTTAGAAGATGGAAAGATCTCCCATGCCTTTGGATAGGCAGAATTAATATTGTAAAAATGACCATACTACCAAAAACGCTATACAGACTTAATGCAATTCCTATTAAGGTTTCAATAACATTCTTCATAGAAATAGAAAAAGCAGTCATGAAATTCATTTGGAAAAAGAAGAGGCCCAGAATAGCCAAAGCAATCCTCAGCAAGAAAAGTGAAGTGGGAGGCATCACAATACCAGACCTTAAATTATAGTACAGAGATATAGTAACAAAATAGCATGATATTGGCACCAAAACAGACATGTAGACCAAACATACAGAATAGAAGACACAGAGACAAACCCTCATAAATACAGTCATCTCATACTAGACAAAGGTACCTTAAACATACATTGGAGAAAAGGTAGTCTTTTTAACAAATGGTTCTGGGAAAACTGGAAGTCCATATGTGGTAGATTGAAATTGAACTTCTTTATCTCACCCTGCACAAAATTCAACTCAAAATGGATCAAGAGCCTAGACGTTACACTAGAGTAATGCCTACTAGAAGAAAAAGACCCAACTCTCCATGTCGGCTTAGGAACCAAATTCCTCAAGACTCATAAAGTGCAAGAAGTAAAACCAAGAATAATGGGATGGTATCAAACTAAAAATCTTCTTCACAGTAAAGGAAACAATCAAGAATGTGAAGAGATAGCTTACAGAATAGGAAAAAATCTTTGTCACCTGCACCTCAGATAGAGCATTAATCTCTAGGATATATAAATAGCTCAAAAAACTTAACACCAAAAAACAAATAACACAATCAATAAAAGGGCAAAGGAAATGAACAGACACTTCACAGAAAAAGAAATATGATCAGTCTACAAATATATAAAAAACATCATTAGCAATTAGAGAAATGCAAATTAAAACTACACTGAGATTTCATCTCATTCCAGTCAGAATGGCAATTATTAAGAATATAAGTAAAAATAAATGTTGGTGAGATGTGGGGGAAAAGGTACACTCATACATTGCTGGTGGAACTGCAAATTGGTGCAACCACTCTGGAAAGCAGTATGGAGATTCCTCAGAAAACTTGGAATGGAACCACCATTGACCCAGTTATCCCATTCCTTGGTATAGCCCAAAGGACTTAAAATCAGCATACTATAATGACAACAACCACATCAATGTTTATAGTAGCTCAATTCACAATAGCTAAGGTATGGGACCAGGCTAGTGCCCAGTTACCCTTCAACAGATGAATGGATAAAGAAAATGTGGTACATACACAGGATGGAGTATTACTCAGCCTAAAGAATAATGAAATTATGGCATTTGCCAGTCAGTGGATGGAACTGGAGACGATCATGCTAAGTGAAATAAGTCAATCCCAAAAAACCAAGAATGTTCTCTCTAATATGCAGATGCTGACTCAAAAGAGACCTGGGTGATGGGAAGGTTCACCAGATTAGATATTGCAGAGTGGGAAGAAGGAGGAGTGGGAACGTGAAAGACAGTGGAATGAATTGGATGTATTTTCCTATATTCATATATCAATACATGACCAGTGTAACTCCACATCATGAACAACCATAAAAATGGGAAGTTATGCTCCAAATATGGTTGTCAAAATACATTCTACTGTCATGTATAACTAAAAAGAACAAATAAAAGATAAAAAATAAATAAAAAGGTTGAACTATTTTTTAAAACCCCTATGGACAGTAATTTTAATATCAATTTTGAAATTTTAATTAACTTGTGCAAATGTAATGAAATGCTCAAAGTGTCTTTTATGCCTTTCAGTGCTTTTTCTCCCTACCTATACAACCGTGAGAGAGGAGAAAAGTAATCTTAAAGTTAAAGACTACTTAAATTTGAAAATTATTATTTGATTAAATCAAATTTCACTTTTGCTTAGCAAGTGCTATCCTGACATATATCCACTTGTCATTTCCTGAGCATCTCTCTTTGGCACCCTTTTGTTCCACTCTCACCACAGCCACCTTTCCATGCCCACTGCAGAATTCAGGCCCTTGCATACTATAATGACAACAGGCCCTTGCTCACACTCTCCTCCTAAGTACAGATGCCTGTTCCCCCATAGAGATGCCCTCTTGCTCCTTCAATTCCCAATGTCCAGTTCCCAATCTCAGTACTATGCCTTTAACTGAAGCGTATTTGAAGTCAGAGATCTAAATATGAAATGTCATCAGCATGAAAATAATCCTCAATACAACTGAGTTCCCTTGAATGGGAAGTAAGAACACCCAAGCAGCTACCATTTAAAAGAGTACACGTTTGTGTGTGGAGCAGCAGGGGTTGGGGAAGTTCAACAATGCTGCTGCTTTTCTCTCATTCTGACAACATATTACTCAAATATATTTAATATTTATTTTTCATTTTACCTTATATTATAAGTAGTTTTTCACCCACTTCCCTACAACACTTCAATTAAATATGTGATTTTCAAGTGCCAAAGCAAGGCATTTAGGAACGAAGAGAATGTCTTGTACAGTCACACATTCTCTAATATCTAGCATCATCCTTAGTCTCAGCAAGCACACAATCAATGTTTGCTAATTTTAGTTTATTTGCATTTCCTCTCTAAGGCTCAAGCAGAAGAAAAACTACTGACTAAAGTCAAATCCCTTCTCACTCAGGACTGCAGAAACCTACATATTATTTGGATTACATTTTTATGTGACTTGACTACTTGATCACAGCAGCTAGCACTTTTTATTTTGCACTTTCCTCTCTCAAATATAAAAGATTTGCCACCTCTGAGGATATTCAAAATAAATTCCTCAAATTCTGGAAGGCATATCCATTTTAAGCTCACAATTTGTTAAAGAAGTAGTCTACGAATTATTGTCAAATTTACATATAAGTGCTTCTCAAACTCTAATGTACACATGAATCACCAGGGGATCTTAGGACCTGAGTCTCTGCATTTCTAACAAGCTGCCAGGTGATGTTCATGGCTTCTAATCCACTGACAACACTGGACCTAAGAAACAACACCTCAGAATTAGAACCTGAGGCTTCCTACTCTCATTTCATTCAGCCCTCTTCATACTTTATACCGTCTTTCATTTCATATTGCCCTTACTCTGTTATAATCCTCTTCTACATAGTGAAGAGGTGGGAAGGAGGAATTCTGGTAAAAGAAGAAAGTTGGCAAAAGAAAAGATGTGCCTATGGATTGAAAATAATAACTACTTAGTGGAGATTAGTGACTAAATTGTTTCAGATTCAATTAGCCAGATAATTCAGTTAAGAGGAAAAGTATTTCAGTTTTGCCTTCAGGACATTAAAACAACAACAAAAAAATCTACTTCTCGGTGATGCCTGAAACAGTTCCTGTTCAGCTCAACCTTTCTTTCTTGTTTTAACCAAAATGCCATAGAAATAAGAGATGATTCTGGAGCAGTAAAGTTTTCGATTGTTAAATTGTATGTTCAATGGAATCCATAAGAATCAGGATTATCTTTACAAGCACACCATTCAAAAACTAATATACTTAAAATATTTCATCTTCTTCCAAGCAGAGATTATCTAATATAGCATTAATTACTTCTATGATGCTGTTTTTCCTCAAAAAAAAAAAAAAAAACCCTTAGAGCTCCTCTTTGAGAGATGTCTTCAAGCATCTGAGGAATATATTTTGAATATCCTCCCAAGTGACAAATCACAAATCATTTTAATCTGAGCAGAGATTTGATTTTTTTTAATAACCAAAATTCATCAGGCAAAAGGTGAATGAAATGAATGGTAAAAAAGTGGACTCCTTTTTGTGTGGCTTGAATTAAATTAAGAAAATATTATTCAGAGACTCTTTTATGACTCATAAATTGCTCTGTAATTATTTACTTAAACACAGTAAAACAAAAAAGTAACCATAGTGCAGAATATATAGCATATTTATATATTTTTTCATCTATTATATCACAAAAGTGATGGGGAAGATTTTCGTGTTGCCAGGCAAAGTATTATGGGGACAATTATACTTACCTCTACTTTCTGCTAGACACAAAACCTCTATGGATGCTGTTACTGTGGGTTTATTTTGTGATTGGCATATAAAACTGTCATTCAACAGAACTGTTTAGTGCCAAGAAGTCACTAAAATCAGTTGATGATTTTCTCCTTATCACCTCATTAAAGGGATGGTAATCTTGTAAGATGTGCTTTCTTTTAAGACATATGTCTTATGCTTCTTCTGGCACATCCTGTTCTCTGTAGGGCTTTCTATGCCACACATCTGGTTATGAATGCAACTGGACAGTATAACAGTTGCTCTTGCTGTATTTAATGATCTTAAAAATTGCAGCCTTGGGGTCCTATTAGTCTTTCCTAACACTTGGTTCTGTTAGGGGAGCCAGATAAATGCTAAATCCGATTTCTTTACCTTGCATCCAGATCCAATACTTTCTCTTCTGCAAAATACAGAAGAGAATTGTTCTGGTTCATTTGAGTACAAGACTGAAGCACTGAAGTAGAACTTTCAATAAAGCCTGTATCAGTGTGATAAGTATCCTACCTTATACTTTCCAGTCAGACAAGTTTATTTAAGGGCATCACCTAGGACTAGAGGAATGAAGTTGAATGTGAGGAAGGGGCTGAAGCTGAATTCAGATGAAAAGAAAATATAAATCGAGTTTCACAGACAAGAATAAGGAGTGAAGCAAGGTTAGTGGTAGTACCAAGTAAAGGAAGAAAAGAGGCAAGGCAAGGGTGAGTACAAAACCCAGACTCCAAGGACAAATGCAAAATGGAGCTCAACAGATAGTAAAAAAGCAAGATCAGAGAATGAGAAAATGCTTATACACAAAAGGTTCAAGCAAATTTCCACAATGTTCTGATATTAATTTGCTTCTTCTATGCCTAGCAAAGCACAAACAGGAAGGGAGGGAGGGAGGGAGGGAGGGAGGGAGAGAATAGAGGAGGGAATGGATTAGGAAGGGAATCTTGTTTTCAAAATATTTTATTCCTCTAAAAGGAACCAGGGTTTATGAAGAGAAGGTTTATTCCAGTATTATAGCAAAGAAATTATAAGCTTAGGACATCTTCTTGCACTAGAAAGTAAAGTATTCAAAAATCATTGTTTTAGTCAGCTTTTTTGCTGCTATGACTAAAAGATTTGTCCATAACAACTGTAGAATAGGAAAAGTTTATTTGAGGGCTCACGGTTTTAGAGGTCTCAGTCCACAGACAGCTGGATCCATTCCTTGGGGCTCAAGGTGAGGCAGAACATCACAGCAGAAGAGTGTGGTGGTGGGAAGTTGCTCACATGATGATCAGAAATCAGAGAGAGACTCCACTCTCAGGATACAAAATATGTTCCCCAAAGGCACACCCCCAGGGGCCCACCTTTGCCAGCCACACTTTACCCACCTTCAGTTACCACTGGGTTAATTCCATTAGGGGGATTCATTCACTGATATGGATTAAGGCTCTCATAACCCAATCATTTGTCCTCTAAACCTTCTTGCATCATCTTGCACATCCAAACCATAACAGTCAGGGTTGGTATCATATCACAATGACATAAAAACCAGCTTGAAAGGGCAACTAACAATTTACACATTAAAAATAAATGATAGTAATGAATTATAACCAGCTTAATTAAATAATAACTAAATAATAAATATATGGGTGATTATTTGGGGAGAGTGATTAATTGAGGGAGAAGGGAAAACCCTTCCTTGCAGTAGAATTCTAGCTAATAAGTTTAATGTATCTCTGCCCAAATTAGAACAAACTGGCATAGGTACCTACTGTTATCGTGCACCAAAAAGGACATAGCCTCATTTTTGTACTATTTTTGCCAAAAAATACATAAGTTGAATCTAATTATGAGGAAGAATTAGAGAAGTGCAAATTGCAGGACATTATACAAAATAATTGGTCTGTAATTTTCAGCAATGTTACTGTTATGAAAGAAAGGGGACTAAAGAGGCATGGAATAGAACGTGTGTTTCTGAATAGATCTTGGACTATAAAAGACATTATAGACTATAAAAGACATTATAGAGACAAGTGCTGAAATTGAACATGAATTGTACATTTGATAACAATGTTGGAGCAATGTTAAATTTCCTGATTTTATAGCCATATGATTTATATGAGAATATTCTCATTTTTAGGAAATACATATTGAAATATTTGATGATAAAGGGACCCAATGTCCCCAAATCACTCTCATATGGTTCTCTAACAATATGCATATAGATAGATTTAGAGAAAAAGATATATGTGTGTATATAAAATGATAAAGCAAACAATACAAGATGTAAACAATTAGTGAATCTGGGTACAGTGAATACATAGGAGTTTTCTGTAATAGTCTTGTAACTTTTCTTGAAATATAGTTTTAAAGAGTGGTAAGGTGACCAGGAAGTTTTAGGCATAAGTGTGGAATTTTGAACTCTCCAGTAACGTTTGTGAAAAATATCTAGAGGAAAGACATCTAGAGAGGAACAAAGTATAAAGTGCAGAATGAGGACTGAGTGATAAAGCACATGCTTTTTATGCTTGAGGTCCTAGGTTTGATTAAAAAATGAATGAGTGAGTGAATGAATGAATAAATAAATAAATAAATAAATAAATAAATAAATAAATAAATAAAATGCACAATGTAATAGAAGATATAGAAAATCAGTGGGGTGGGCATATTGAGGTACTGCAGGTTAATTATCCCTTATTCAAAATTCTTGGCACCAGAAACAGTACAGATTCTATATCTTTAAATTTTGGAATATTTGCGTATGATATTGAGATTTCTTAGAGATGTTTTTATAGTTTGGATCTGGAATGTCCCCCAAAGATTCACGTATTGAAGGCTTGGTCCCTAGCTGGTGGTATTATTTGGAGGTGGTCAAAACCTTAGGAGGTGGGGCTTACTTGAAATAGGTAGGTCTTTGGGGGCGGTGTGTCTTTGTAGGGAATATTGCAAACTGGCTCCTTTCCCTCCCTCTCTCTCTCTCTTTGCTTCCAGCCATGATAAGCTGAGTAGCCTTGTTCCACCACAGCCCCCACTGTAGTTTTCTGCCTCACCACAAGTCTCACAGTCTCAAAAACAATGGAACCAAGTGACCATGGGCTGAAACCTCTGAAACTGTGAATCAAAATAAATATTTTCCTTTAAGCTGATTTTCTCAGGTATTTTGTCACAGCTATGGAAAGCTAACACACAAGTATAAACACAAAATTCATCTACGTGTGTCATAATACATAGATACAGATATAGGCACCTGCATTTTAACTGCAACTTGTCACATGAGATCAGGTACGAAATTTTTCACTTGTGGTATCATGTCACCACCCAAAAAGCTTCAAATTTTGGAGCATTTCAGATTTCATACTTCTGCATTAGGGACACTGAATCTACATAATCTGAAAGTTAAAACACAAGCTTTGAAGTCAAACAGACCCTGGATCTACTAAGTATGAAACCTTTGGCAAGTTACTTAACTAGGGCAGTTTATTCACCTATAAAATTTACATATATAAATACTTCACACAGTTGAATCGTTATGAAGAACATACTCAATAAATGCTATTATCTTTTGATTAATTTGCCATCTTTAAAGAATACTGTGTACACAGAAGTTCTCATTAAATGCTGGCTATCTGAACACAAAATTTTCTCAGCCAAGAGTCGTTTCTTTCAGAAGAAAAGAGTCAAGAGTGCAGATGCTTGGAGAAATAAAGAAGAATCAGTACTTAAAGAGGCAGAAAATTGTTATTTACAAGTTTAAAAAATAGCTAAGTTAAATGGAAATTATAATAAAAATTCAATAAGATATACATGAAGCAATGCACAATGTTTCTGTGCCTTAAATAAGAGTTTTAAAAATACCTCTAAAACAAATTTTAATTCAAAAACATAGCAAGTGAATAAATGTGATACTTCAAGTTGCTCAACAGCAGGTACTAAATAAACTCAAGATATGTTAATGCAAATCAGCTACCTTTTATCAGTACTTACCCTCCCAAACCACCACCAGGTGTGTATTATTCTATATCTGGGATATAATTAACTTTTGATCTCACATCAGTCATCCAAGATATAGGAATGTTATAAATCCTCTTTAATCTCACAAAGACTTAACCAAGCAAACTCTAGAAATCTTGGAAATGTAAGCAACTATGTGTAATCTTACATGAAACCAGTTTTAAATTGTTTCCCTTCATGCTTCCCTTCCCCTAAAAAGCCTTAAATATGTTCCAATCAGTGATTAGGAATTTATATTGATCATTGAAGGAGGGAGAGAAGAAATAAGCATTTTCCATTTACTCAGTATATGTTAGGCATTCAGACTTTGAAAACATCATTTATTTCATTTAATCCTTTCAACCATCTTATGAGGCACATGTTATTATACCTATTTTAGAAACAGAGAAACTGAAACTTGATGAAGGCTGTGTAGTAGCAAGGCTAGTATTGGAATCACAATTAAAGCCCATAATCTTTGCCACAACATGCTGCAATAACATGAAAATCAAGGGTTAACTGAATGATAGCAAGACTAAAGCAGAGTTCCTTGTCAAATGCATGACTACAAATTCATTTAGGAAATTCTTCAGATCACCAGATGGAAGGAAAATCAAACCTAAGGAACTTTTTCAAAAACTTTTCAAGTCCTGTTACCAAGAATATTTTAAGTAATCTCGACTGCACAGTGCTTAACTGAAGCTATTTAGTTTCTCTCTCCATCAGCAAAAAAATCTCAAACAGAATGAGAGTTTGGACTCCAGGGACCAGATCTTCCTAGCTGATGAAAGCCAAGGGAGACAAAGATGCTTCTGTAGAGAGGTAGCTTCAGACTGTCAGCATAGTTGAGCTTGGAGACAATTAAATGTTAAAAAGAGGTTGCTACAGAAGATTTTATTGGCTTCTCAGATTTGCTTTAGACATGCTGTGAACACAGGGTATTCAATATTAGTTACGTAATAATATTGTAACAATTTTTTCCTGATTTTTTTCCTGAGGAATCAGAGCTAATTTTAACAGAAAATAAGCAGCAACAGAGAAAAAGCTATGAAATTTAGACTCTGGAAGCAACTTTACCATACGGCACGTTAAGTATAGATTTACTTAATACTTTGTTTAATGGTAATGTAGTAATCAGTACAATTAACCAACTCAAATGAGCCCAGAATGTTATTCAGTCTGCAAGATGTAGAAACATGTGTTAAGTAGTAAAATAAGATTCTGTTCCTGGTTTGCAAAAAACCTGGTCCAACTCATTCCCTCCAAGTTGGTATAAAGGGATTCATTATTAGTTGCCAAAATGACAAGATTCTTCTGTATTTGTTTCACTTTGTTCATTCTTTTTTCTTTGGACAAACAGTTCATATGATAAGGCTATATTAACCTCTATTCACAAATGTCATAAGTTTAGTCCCTTATTTTGTATACCATGTAATGAATGGTATTTCTTTGGCAGATTGAAACACCTAATGTCAAATACCACTTGAGAAAATTGTCACATTTCACTGCTCCAAAAGGATTGATTTAAACAGAGGTCTATAATCACTTCATTGGGAATTGGCTCAAGAAGTGAGAGCTGATGACTAACCTCAAGAAGAATGTTGTTTATGAACACCAAAATTCAAATCATCTGAAGGATTAATTTTATACCATACAAATTATTTAAAAATATACTCTCTAAAATGTATAATATGACTTTATTATGATGCTATAAGTTCCATTATATAATTATATTATACATAATGACATGATAATTTGTTATAATATAAAATTATGTTAATTATATAAAGTTAATTATGCATACAATTAGAGTACCAGTATAATCATATCCATTATATTATATTAAGCTTATGATCTACTGTGCTAGGTAATCTAATTAAAGTACATTGCTTAAGGTAAAATTACAGAAAAATAAAGTCATGAACCATTAAATTTATCACCTCCTTCTCCCATACCAACCTTTCCCAAATGTAAAGGCCTTGCTTAAAATTTTTATGTCCAAGTATAAAAATACAGATCAGAAAATATGCTATCTACATATTTAATCTATCATTAACTTACTTTCATATGGCTAACTAAAGTATACTGCCCTTTTTTCTGAAGTGAGAATGGAAAGCCAGTCATGGATGACAGTTTTTATAATAGAGGAACTACTTAATCCCTGAAGTCTTCAAGTATAATAGGAAATTGTGTTCTTCTTGCTTGGACTGTCTAAGTTGTACAATAATCTTGAAATGGCTAAAAAAAAAAACAAACACCAGACCCCACAGTCAAATCAGAAGGCAATTCTGCTGATTTCTAGACAAGGAAAATTCCATGCCATTACATCCACTAACAATTTCTTGAAAATGGCAACATTTGTTCTTGCTTCATGAACAATATACCTATGAGTTCCTCTCTGTATTTTCTTTCACTTCTTTTGATTACCTTCGTCCTTTCCCTCCTCTTTCATTCCCTTCTTGAACAATTCAGCCTCAAAGCCATTTGGTGAAGCAGAATCATGTCCCACCTGGAGATAAGTCTTAGGAAAAAAAGCTGTGATGGCCCAGAGCAGTGTCAGAGTCCAACCAAGAAGAAGGCATCCACATGTGGACCCGGCCTAGAGAAAAGTTATAGAGCCTGGCAGAGTAAGGAAGCATCGAAAGAGAAGAGAAAAGAAAAAAAGTAGCTGGTTTGACCTGTTGGAACCAAAATAGGTTAAGCAGGGCCAAATGGGTTAGGTAGCATTTGCGCATGGGGTCAGAGTCTCAACAGTAAGTGATTAGAAAGGTCCAGACTGCCTTGTTACCACTAATTAGGTGAGAAAGTCTTCTGTACTGAAGGACTGCCGAGTGAGGGTTGTGAGAGCCTGAGTTTGGTGAGAATAGTATCTGTGCTAAGGTAACAGTGCAATAGGAAGGGATTTGATCAAGACGGTAAATAAAATAAGAATCTTGGGAGTCAATAATCTGTTGTCATGTCAATAATATGTGCCATTTTTCAATTCTTTACCAATGCAGGTTAAGCATTTGTATGTATACTATCTCATTTACTATTCACTATAATCATCTCAGATAGTCCTATTATTTTACCCACTTTACAAAAGCAGAAACTCAAGAAATTAAATGTGTCCAGTTTACTTGGTCTATGCTGTTGGAGCCAGGGCAAGAACCAGGTTTATCTAACTCCAAAATCTGTGGTCTTAACTACTACAAACTTCCTTTTTATGTCTACAGTAGTTGGTGGATTTTCTTTGTTTTGCTCTATGTTTACAGGACTTTTGTTTGTTTATTTTTCTTTTCATCTAGAATGCTTTATGGACCATGACTCAGCACTTCCAACTCAAGGCTTCTTTCTCCCAGAAGCCTCTTCCGCTGCAAATCATTGCCTTTGTCCCCTGCAGTTATATTGTGATTCTTGTGGCCCCATGTCAGTGGTATATAGGTTTTACCTTCCTGCATGTAAGCTTTGCAAAATTAAAGGCCAAGTCATACTCTACTTTTTATCTGTCATAAACAATGATTGTCAAAGTTTATCCTGCATCGAAAACACCCAGAGAACTTGTTTAATAAAAACAGAATATTAGACCATACCACCAGAATTATGATTCCATAGTCTAGGGCAGGGCTCAAATTTTACTTTTCTAATAAATCCTCATGCAGAGCTGATGTTGCTGGTCCAAGAACCAAGTTTTGAGAACCATTACAAAGCTTACCTGTACCTTGTTAATATAACTATATACTGTTTTAAGATTTATAGAACTGCAACACATATTTTATCTTTTTGATATTGTATATCCAATAAGGGATACAATGTCATATAATATCTACTATCATTTCCAATAATCAAGTTTGTTGTTCTATCTTTCCCTCCTTTTATTCATTCACTTATTTATTCAACAAATATTTATTAAGCAAGTATTATGTACCTAATACTTAGATAAAGCAGTGATTAAAACAGACTGGTATCTGCTCTGATTTTTAAAAGTAACCATTGGACAGGAAGAAAAAAGAAAAGCAATGTAGGACAAATTTCCCTATCTTTACCTCCAATTCCCTTCCTGGGAGGATAAATGAGAGCAGAGAAACAAAATGTTAATTAGCACAGTAACACACGGAAGTTATACTATAATAGGTTAGGCAGAGAAATGTGTACTTTTGTGCGTATGTTATAGATTTTTCACTTTAAAGTGCCTATTGAGTCTAAACTAACCTTCAAAGATGTGTAGATCTAAAAACATGGTACTATCCCTCCAGCTCCTAAGGGGTACAGTAAATGGAAGAGAGGAGAAGGTCCTTTAAAAAATTCAGTAAAACAAGAGAAACACAGTGGTATAATATGAGGCTAGAGAGGGAGGCAGAAACATATTGTATGCCGTACTAGACTTTTAATCCACGCCCCTGCCCCTTACTGAGGACTGAGCCCAGGGTCACATATCCCTGACTTACATACATACATCTCCAACCATTTTTATTTTTTATTTTGAGATAAAATTGTTGAAGCTAGATCCTCCTGCTTCAGTCTCCCAAGTCACTGGTATTACAGACATGCACCACCATACCCAATTCATATTACACTTTTTAGACTGAGAGATCAAAGATTGTATCAGTAAATTTTTGTATTATCATTGCTTTGAGGATAGTATATATTTAATAAATGTGGAATTATATAATCAATAGATGACTGGATGAATAGATGGATAGATAGATGATGATGCATGAATTGACTGGCTAACAAAGAATACCAACACACACACACACACACACACACACACACACACCCATACACATGATACAAAAAGTAACACAAAATTACATGGCATGATCTGGAAATATAATAATGAATAGATGAATATGAAAGAGAAAAGAAAGCCTGCATGTTTGAACAAAGCAACATTAGAACTGTGAGTGAACTGAAACTCTTCTTTTCAACCCTTCACGACACAGATGAAGAAACTGGGTGGTGAATTTAGGTGACTTATCCAAGAACATAAAGGCCAGTAGTGACTAAAACAGGACTTGAATATCCTGGTACCCAAATCAAGAAGCTTTCCTCTACAGTCATAACTCATTCTTAACCTAGATGCATAAAAATAAGCCTTTAACAGTCACTGTGCAAGCAGATGTCAAGCACATCAGAATCTTATTCCTAAAGGATGCAAAACAACTAGTAGCAGCCACAATCTTTCCAACTGGAGCTTTAAGACTTAGCTTGGAGTGATAAAGCCACTCATCCCTTCCTGTTATAAAATTGATTCATTACTAAAAGCAAAACTATTCTCTCAGTGTTAAACAATTTCCTTTTCTACCTTTAGCCTAAAAGAATTAATGCAAATGGTATAGAGGCAACACTCAGCAGAAAATGATCTTGAGAGCACATGAGGTCAGACTGTCATGGGAAGAAATCTCTCCAAGCAGCTGCATAACTACCTATAATTTACAGAAGGTTAGAGTCAATAGGATTCTGAAAGGCTGACTCCACATTCTATTCCTCTTTAGGTAACTGATGTTTGTCAGAAACTTGGACAGATTCTACTCATATATCAGAAATACTGGTTTTGCTCTGAATGACCTTTGTTTGGTCTGTTATTTATTTCCAAGCTAGCTTGCCTTTTTTCTTTTCTTTTCTCTCTTCTTTCTTCTCTCTCTCTCTCGCTCTCTCTCTCTCTCTCTCTCTCTCTCTCTCGTCTTACTTCTGCCCAAGTTCATCTGCAATACTATTATCTAAATGAAAAACACATATTTGACTCATTCAAGCATCATTTTATTATAAATCAAAGTATTACTATTGGTAGATACAAGCTACGCCACCCTCTTTTAGGAAGCATCAGAATGTGTGCAGTACCTTCAGTTCCCTTCTGAAGCATCTCCTGCACGTAGCTATCCTAGTCTGCCTAATGACTGCTGAACACCTGACCCAAACTTAGTCAATCACCAGGTGGGCCAATAAGCTCTGAAATGATGTACTTCACAAAGGTGGTGACAGGATTAAGACAATAAGGCCCCTCTCACTTGAGAAATTAAAACAAAACAAAGCAGAAAATTGGTTAATGGATAATGGTAGGAAGAACAGAAATTAAAAAAGTAGCACATCTAGCTTAAGCATAGAGACTAGGGTGGGAGCATGGCTGTTCAGGGTATATGGGAATAACCTAACAGCAAATAACAACTGGCAGCTACACAATAATAACAAAATGACAATCATAAGGAAGGCTTGTATTTATTGAACCCTCACTGAAAGGAAAATGCAATGCAGAAAAGCAACACAGAAACCAGGCGAGGAAATCTACATGTAGAAAGTTCTATATTTCAGTCAGAGTCTGACAAAAGCCATCACTCAGAGAAAAGCAAGAAAGGCAGGCAGGGCTTAACTTCAGGGTATTTTATAGGCCAGGTTTGGACTGCTTGTGTACACTTGTGGGGGGCCATTGGGAGGATTGTGGTGAGTCAATGGGACAAATAAGGAGATATTTCAGTTAGGTTGGTCAACAGGTGGCGGGAGGGGAAGTTATATTTTAAATTTTGTTTTCTCTATAAGTGCCCCTCTAGGGCAGGAAAGTGAAACTTATTTTATAAATGGCTGTAAGAATTTAAGATGGTTGCACAGATGTTAAGTCTTGAAACTAATATTCACTATATGGCAGACATGAAAAAAAATTCACTTGTTTTATTCCATATGAAACTCACAATTTCCTATAAGGTAGATTCTATCATTATCTACATTTTACAGATAAGAAAATGAGGCAGAGAAAAATTAAGGAAATATACAAAGTCACTCCTTTAGTAAGTGATGGGATTCTAATCCAGGATTTTTCAATTTCAAAACTCCTGCTCTTACCCATTATCCTGAGTTAGAGCATTTTTATGTCAGGCAAGCTTTACACAGTGCTTGAGATTCCTGTCTTCTTTACTTCCAATTGAATTTATACAGCAAGCCCCCATTACTTGAGGAAAATTGAATTCAGGGAAGGTAGAGTTCTGGACCTTAAAAATATAACCAAGATTGATTTGGGGATACCAAGGTCATGAGTTATTTTTTCAACAAATGAATTGTTACCCACTCAGATTTATTTTAATCATGTCTATGACATCCTACTGTGAAGAGCTTTATAATCCCTCTTTGTTAATCATGATTATGGAAAATAGTGATAATGAAAGAGGGAGAAGGGGAGAATATTAGAATATAGGGACAAATATGTAATTATCTGGTATATGCAATAAATACTCATTAAGACTATCTATGTATAAATGTACACATACCCACATACAAACCATCTACTTAATTCAGATTACCCAGGTTAATGGAAAAGTCACAACAGCATAACTAAGTGTTCTGTTCATGTCTCTCAATCTCTGAAACTGCTGTCACCACATTACCTTGTAACAGAGTTGATAGTAAAATCAGAAATTGAACATTTAAATATGCAACATGGGATAGTGAAAAGAATCACAGGTCTGAATTCTAGTCTCACTACCATTAACTAGCTATCTGACCTTACCAGTATCATTATCTGTCTGAAAAATTGGATAATTGCACAACATAAAAGTCAATACCCTTTTAACTCTGAAATTCTGTTTCATTTACTCTTGCTAACAAAAGAATAAAAAGAATGGTTTCTCTTTTGCCAGATAGAAATGGGTATACCCACCAAGTATGCACTGGCTGGTCTTTAGGACTCAAAAAAGAAACTAACTTAAACTAACTTATTTGTGGTTTTCAAAAACAACTTTTTGTGACTTTGGAATCAGATCCTTTTGTCAAACAAGCTCTTAAAAAAAACTAAATAAATAAAGCTAAAAATAAGTAAACAACAACAACAAAAATCTTCTCTATTGCAAAGAGGGCAGAAGAAGCCTAGCTTTAAGACACATCAGATAATGCATATGTCAGATTTTCACAACCCTTCATTTCCAGAAAACAGTTTAAAAACAATGGCAAATCAGATAGTAGAGCCCGAAAAATTGTATAAAATGCTACTATTCATTCCCTATGCAATAAATACACAAAGAAACTAAAGAAGTGGAATACATGCCTTCTGCTCTCAAGGAGTTTGCAGACTCCATGAAGAGGCTGGGTATAAATTTGGGGATTTTTTTTTTTTTTTTATTGTAAACAAATGGGATACATGTTGTTTCTCTGTTTGTACATGGCATAAAGGCATACCATTTGTGTAATCATAAATTTACATACAGTAATGTTGTTTGATTCATTCTGTTATTTTTCCCTTCCCCCCACCCCTCCCACCCCTCTTTACCCTCTATACAGTGCTTCCTTCCTCCATACTTGCCCCCCTCCCTAACCCTAACTCTAACCCTAACATTAACCCTTCCCTCCCCCCCATTATGTGTCATCCTCCACTTATTAGCGATATCATTCGTCCTTTGGCTTTTTGAGATTGGCTTATCTCACTTAGCATGATATTCTCCAATTTCATCCATTTGCCTGCAAATGCCATAATTTTGTCATTCTTTATGGCTGAGTAATATTCCATTGTGTATATATACCACAGTTTCTTTATCCACTCATCAATTGAAGGGCATCTAGGTTGGTTCCATAGTCTGGCTATTGTGAATTGAGCAGCTATGAACATTGATGTGGCTGTATCTCTGTAGTATGCTGATTTTAAGTCCTTTGGGTATAGGCCAAGGAGTGGGATAGCTGGGTCAAATGGAGGGACCATTCCAAGTTTTCTAAGGAATCTCCACACTGCTTTCCAGAGTGGCTGCACTAATTTGCAGCCCCACCAGCAATGTATGAGTGTACCTTTCTCCCCACATCCTCGCCAACACCTGTTGCTTGTATTTTTGATAATCGCCATTCTAATTGGGGTGAGATGGAATCTTAGGGTGGTTTTGATTTGCATTTCTCTTATTACTAGAGATGTTGAACATTTTTTCATATGTTTATTGATTGCTTGTACATCTTCTGTGAAGTGTCTGTTCATTTCCTTAGCCCATTTGTCGATTGGATTATTTGTATTCTTGGTGTAGAGTTTTTTGAGTTCTTTATAGATTCTGGAGATTAGTGCTCTATCTGAAGTGTGATTGGCAAAGATATTCTCCCACTCTTTAGGCTCTCTCTTCACATTACTGATAGTTTCCTTTGCTGAGAGAAAGCTTTTTAGTTTGAATCTATCCCAGTTATTGATTCTTGCTTTTATTTCTTGTGCTATGGGAGTCCTGTTGAGGAAGTCTGGTCCTAGGCCGACATGTTGAAGATCGGGACCTATTTTTTCTTCTATAAGATGCAGAGAAATTTGGGGATTAATTTAAGAAAATCATAAAGTAAATAAAACTGGGCAAATAACATAAATCCAGGTTCTAAAGAAAGGCACTGTAGAGTGTAGTTCAAAGTTCAAGAATGTTATTTAATACATATTCAACAAA
This sequence comes from Sciurus vulgaris, assembly GCF_902686455.1. Lineage (NCBI taxonomy): Eukaryota > Metazoa > Chordata > Mammalia > Rodentia > Sciuridae > Sciurus > Sciurus vulgaris. Next base: position 82,507,571 of record NC_136472.1, read on the forward strand.
CATTTGGTGAATGATTCAGTAATTGTGTGTTGTGCTAGGAATTAGGAGTATTACGTTTGGATATGAGGTGTCCCCCAAAGCTCACATGTGAGACAATGCAAGAAGGTTCAGAGGAAAAAATGATTGGGTTATGAGAGTCTTAACCCAATCAGTGATTTAATCCCCTGATAGGGATTAACTGAGTCGTTACTGAAGTGGTAGGGTGTGGCTGGAGGAGACTGGACTTTGGGCATGACTTTGGAGTATATATTTTGTATCTGGAGAGTGGAGACTCTCTCATGCTTCCTAATGATGCAAGCTGCCTCCCTCTGCCACACTCTTCCATCATGATGTTCACCTCACCTCAAGCCCCAAGGAATGGAGCCGGCCTTCTATGAACCAAGACCTCTGACACCATGAACCCTCTTTCTCCTCTGTAATTGTGCTGGTTGGGTCACTTCGTCACAGTAGCAAAAAAGCTAAGTAAAGCAAGGGGGTAGAGTAAGGGATTATAAAATGAATATGCCATGATTTTTGTTCTGAAGAAGCTTACGATTTAACTAGAGACAAACTAATGAACAAGCAGTTTGTTTCTCAAACTTCAATAAAGTGTGTATTTATTTCAAAAGAAAAAAAAACTGAAGTAGAAAACCGTCTCATGTTGACAAAACATTTTATTATAGAATCATTTAAGAATGTAAAATATAACTAGGTATAAGCTTCTACACAACTAAAAGTAAAATAAATTTACAAATTGAATAAATCAAAACCATGAAACCAAAATAAACTTCAAATTAACATTGATCAATGTTTTGTTCAAACCTAGCAGCTCCTTCTAACATAAAGGATATTGACCGGCATTGTGTTAACCGTGCCTTGATGTCACTTGTCCTTAGTTCTCTATAAAGCAGTGATTATAGATTAAGTCTACCTCTGTTCTTTACAATAGCCTGTGACATTTAAAGAATATAACTTTGTCTCCACTGAAACTGTAAACACAAGCGCAAGTGCAGACCTTCTGGGAAATCATGCCCAGAGCTAAGTTATAAAGTGGTTATCCAGAGGATCCCAAACAAGCTTTAGATTTATATCTTTTATGAAAGGAAAACACAAAAAATGTTTTAAAGTCATAGAAAATGTGTAACGGTTAGTATATATCTAATTCCTCCCATGCACTGCTTCATCTTTATGTTTGAGTCATGAGTAAGGAGTTCAGAGGGGAAAGAAAATAATATATTGAAATCAGACAGACTTGGGTTTATGCCACTGACTAGCTACGTGACTTTGAACAAGTTACTTAAAATCTGAGATTCATTTCCCTCACATAAAATATGAAAAATAATACCTATCTTATAGGATTATTATAAGAATAGATTAAATTATATAGAGAGTGATGCCTGGCTCATAGAAGAAATCCATTTAAAGTAAGTTTACTTCCTCCTTTCCTGGTTCCAGGCTTTTCTGTAGATCTCTCCCATACCATCGCCATTCATGATACATTTATTCCACAAACATTTATGAAGCACTTTCTATGTATTAGTCAATACTCTATGTACAATGAATATGGCCAAAAAAAAAATAATCCCTGCTGTCATAGAACTTACAATCTGTAAATTATATGGCCCAAGTAGGATCAATGGAAGTAAATATTTGAGAAGAATTTTAAAGAAATACTCCTGGCAAATGAGCCTATTCTCATGCTCTGGGCTTTGAGATTAACTTTCATTAGCATAAAATTTCTTTACTAATAGTATGCAGAGCTAGGCAATTTTCAACCTTTCAGGGCACATTGGAAAAGGATCAATTACTAATTTGCATGTGGCCAAATCTCCATTCACAGTTCTTAAAATGTTGAAAGAGATATTCAGACGCAGAAATATGCCTGGCAAATGAATCTAGTCTCAGGCTCTGGGTTTTGAGATTAACAACAATCTGTCCGGATTTACTAGTTGCTGCCAAATCAGTGGGTCTGAACAGTTCTTCCACACCTTAGGTACTATGAATGGGGACTTGGTCACGTGCAGGTCAGCCCCTAATCCTTTTTAAATGCATCTGGAAGGTTGAAGATTCCCTAGCTCTATATATTACTAGGTAAAGAAATGTTATGCTAATAAAAGTTAAGAAGTGGGAATTCATGACAAAGGAATTCAAGAAAAAATGTATAGGCTACAAAGGATAGGGTATGAGGTATGAAAAAGCTACAAGAACTGAATGAAGCACCAAAGGCAAAGACAGGTTGACTATCAAACAATATAATGAATGGAAAGGTTAACCTGTTTCCAGGGCACAAGGCATGTGCTCCACAAACGCTCCTTAAATGGATGAATGAATGTCTGTGACTATGATCTGTCAGAATGACCCACCAAAAATTGAAGAGAAGAAAATTAAAGGAGAAACTCAAAGTATATAAAATAGAAATAGAAGAAATACTTGGGTCAAATAGATTCTTAAAGCTGAATAATATATATATAAAGCTTTTATATATGTTATAAATCTATTATATATATATACATATTTCATGGTGTGTGTGTGTGTCTATATATATATACATATATAAATATACATATCACATGGTATGACAGACTTTAGTGAGAGGGGGGAAAAAAAAAGGGAGGGAGATAAAAAGAATGAAAATTGCTGCCCAGATTCTAAGCAAGCAAAAAAAATTCATCTTTTAGTTAGTGTGAAATTTAATTATGAAGAGAACTACTTTGTATGGAAATACTTTTTCTAGCATCTTTTAATAGACTTTGGCTGACAGAAATGGACCAAACTCATGGTGAGGTCATGATTTTCTAAACCACAATGATTCTTTTCCTTAATTTCAAAGAAATGTTGAATCACCTGCACTATATAATAATTTCCAGAGGTAATGAGGAAGAAGTGGTTCCTAGTTCTGCTAATATCATTGATCCAATTGCAAAACTGTAAACAAAGATTCTCTACTTAGGACACTAAATCAGTGTCTTACTCATGTGTTATCTAGTCTTGTGTCTGTTTTTTGTTTAGTTAAATAATGAAACCACTGACATTTTAGGCTTATAATGATTTTTGGTGATGATATGTACTCATATCAAAATAAAGCAAGGAAGCAATAACCCTTTGGAAAGCCAGATTCTAATTAAAAAGTAAATATGGGAAAAATATTTCTTAAAATTTTACAGACTCAACATGTGCTAGTTAACCAGTTTCACTCTTCACATTCATTCACCACCTTTCTCTTCCTTGCTCTGCTCCCTTAGATGCTGATTTCTACAAAGTCACTAAGATTCTTTGCCTTTTGGCTTCTAGTTGGTTTTAGCTAATGTGAAACTGATAGAGGACCAAAAAGGAGGAGGCAAGGTTAGGGTATTTATTCCACTAGTTTCCTCCTTGCCAGGTCAAGGTTTTTCTAGTGGATGATTCTTCTCTTTAAGGTCATAGCCCCTTTCCTATGGCTGAAGCTCTTAACTAAATCCTAGTAAAAAGTCCCTTTGTCTCTCTGGCCCTCAGGTGGTAACGGTTTCCAGTTTTTTTTGTGTGTTCCCTTAATTATGACCGCATTTCTATAAACAATCTCTCCAACAAATTATCTTCAATCAAACATTTGAGAATGCCATTAATTTTCTTCCAGTTCTCTAATTTACAAAATTATTTAACTTTACTACATTAATAATAAATAATAATAATAAAATAGTATTTATTTAATCCTTTTTAAGTGGTAGACTCTATACTGAGTCTTTATGTGGATTATTTCACCATTAATACTTACACAAAAAATATCATTGTTGTTACCATTATTATCCCCATGGAAGGTAACATTATTCAGATACTCTATCTTCCTCACTTCTTTAGAATGAGTTCATTTGATTCATTATTACTGGGGTTGACCTTGTAACTTGCTTTAGCACATAGAATAAGGAAGAAATAAGACACATCAATTCTGAGCCTAGGCTTGAAGAGGTTGCCCAGTCTCATCTACTTTTACCATCACCATGAAAGTGACACACCTGGTGAGCCTCCTAGGTCCAGAAGGAGGCTTAGAAACAACTATGACAGAGCTACCCCAAACACAACGCATACCAATCTACCCCCAGAGAAATATATTCTGAGTACAACCAAGGTCAGGAGATTCTGTCAGTCAATGTAAGCCTAGATCAGATAACCCCAAGATGACCCACAGGCCTATGAGAATAAAAAATTGTTGTCTTAAACCACTGAGTTTTGGGACAGCTTAATGTGCAGCAACTTTATACCAATAGCAAATAGACATAATTTCAATTTTATATATACATGACTGTTAGCTCCACATGGGGTTTTCTACAAAAATTAAAAATAAAATAAAATAGCATGAAGTCAATAAAAAGTCATCCTCTCCCAGTACAACTAAATTATAGACCATTAGAGTAAACAACTTACCCCAACAGATGATTCCCAATGGCCATTTAGATGATACATGTATTCATGACTCCAAGATATAAGGCCCTTCATAACCTGCTTTTTATCCTCTTAATTTAACATCTTCTCTGCCCCTGCCCATCATAGATAGAGCCACAAAAATTTACTTGCAGCTGATGTGTCATCTCTCAATTCTGTTCCTTTACATGTATTCTTCTTTCTACCTCTTACCTCTTATCCCTAGCTCCACACTCTTCTTACTCTGATTCCTGCAGGCTGAATTTGATGTTCTTGTTCTTCATTCCGTGTGCCTAAGCTTACCTCTCTGACAGTCATTATAGTGCTGTATTTTAACCATGAATTCCTTGGAAGTCAGGACTTTGCTTTCTATCACTATATTTCTACTATGTAACATGTTACCTGGTACACAGTAGGCAATAAAATTGGAAAGCTCTAAACTATCCAATTGCATTGGAGGAAATGTTATTTTGGTGACTGGTAAAAAAAGGAACTGGGGAGTAAAAATTTGTCAGTATTAACTCGGTACTATCTAGAAGGAAAGGTACACTGATTTCTTCGCTCTTAATACTAATGTCCCTTGAGTGGAGAAAGATAATGCTTCAGGCTGCCTTAGATTGAGGTACATTTTCTTTGAGGATATCCAAATCCCTTTGTCTGTTTCTTTGCTCACTAAGAATTTTCATGCTGCCAATCGCCTTACTGAGTGGAAGTAATATTGGTTGGGAGAAAAAAAAGAAGAAAACAGTGAAGACAATCAATCCCTTATTCTGGAGCCAACCTCACTTTATAGAAATAGGTTAGCATGAGTCTATTTTCAGAAGTTAATCTCTTTTGAATGAATTAAAAATTAATTTTTGGATTTCCAAAACTAGGGCCAAATCCTGACTTACAAAATGTCCACAAAGGGGCTGTCCCTTCACCCCAGGAGGCCTGACCTAAAACCACCAGCAGATGTCTTTGGAAATCCCTTTCCCTATAGTTCTCTGCAGTGATAGCAACTGCTAGAGGGGAGAAAAACTAGAAAAATCAGACTGGTGGGATAGCAAACCCAGATGCTGTCCTCCTTGTTGCTAATGGAAACAGGATTAGACTAGATGGGGAACTGTAATTAGGCTCTTGGCTTTTATATCTGACATGTTTACAGCCATCATGCTATTCTGGGGCTCTTACATAACATTTATATCTGATGCTATAATAGGCATTTTTGTGATCCTACTTTCCTCTTCTATCTAACTGGCTCCAACATGCAAGCACTCCTTTTCTCTTCCAAGTCTGGACCTAAAATACCCCACTCATACATATATGCTCCGTAAATATTTGCTTTTTCACCTTAACTTCTTAATGAACACAGTTGCTTACTCTTGATTCTAGGCGGCTATTTATTTGGTTAGTTTCTCTATTCATGTATATCACATGTCAGCAAACTATATAGCCCATAGACCAAATTTGCCCCTCAGTTGTTTTTCATATGGCTTATAAAATAAGAATGATTTTTACATTTCTAAAGTATTATAAAATTACAAACATAAGCAATAGGAAATGCAACAAAAACTATATGTGATCCTCAAAGCCTAAAATATTTGCTACTTTGTTCATTACAGAAAATGTGTCAACCCTTCATCTATCTCAATGCTGTTCATTATAGATCATGGTCATTAAACATAAGTGAAGCTGATATATCTAGCAGCTGATAATGATGATAAGAATTGATATGTATAGGAAGATCTTTATCACACACCAGACACTATGCTAAGCACTTCACATAGGTTATCTCAGTTAACCTGCACAAAAATTCTTCAAGAGTAATTCTGTTTTTAGCCTTGTTTACAAGTGTGGGAGTTTTAGAATAATCTGCCAGTGATCACATCTACAGTAAGTGGCAAAGTCCTCAAATCCACACAGTCCAATTAAAGTGTCCATGCTATAAGACTTCCAAGAATTAGCAATTGGATCATGACATCTTTGTGTCATACATAGTAATCTGAGAAAGAATTATCTGTTGTCCAGTTATGCATACCGAGGTGAATTATCCCATGTCTGGAAAACTTTAAATTTAGAAGTTCCACGTTTTATTTGTTTCCTCTGGACCACAGGGACTAAATTTATACCCTTCATTACATGCCCTTCAGATATCTGAATTCAGCTTATGTCTATGCAGTCTTATTTCATCCTGTACTTTATCCAAATTCTTCAAGCATTCTTCACTATTTTTTACTTAATAAAATGTCGAGGCCTTCTCACAATCCTCATTGCACTCTGTGTTGAACATTAGCGCATCATGCATGTAGAGGCACAGAGAACTATAAAATGCCATATATCTCTATTGTTTATGTGGACCTGGTCAAAATTCACTAAGCATCATTCTTTTCTCTAACCCTGGGATTTTGCATATGTTGTTTATCCTATGAGAAATATTATTCCTTCTTTTCTTTTTGGATAAAAATTCTAACCAATTTATAAAACTACATTGTCTCTGTTTTAACTATATTCTATTTCTCTACAGTAAAAATGTGCCACATGGTACTGTATCTAATAATTATCTCACAGTTATTAGGTAAGATTAGAGGAAAAGACTGGGTCTTCCTTAGTTTTGTATGAATAAATATATTTATGATTTAAGAATGACTAATACATTATTTCCACATTAGTTAGGCAGTCAATTCCAAACCTGTATAAGGAACCTAAAACTTAGAAGCTTTGTAAAACCTGGAATTATAATTTATAAATTTATCATAATTGACATTCTTTTGAGATGTTATAAATATTAAATTTGATAACACCCATTGTTTTTTATTGACAAATAACTAATTTATGTGTCAGCATGAAAAGACTTCCAAATACCTAATTCCCAAACCCTAAAGTTCCAATTTGACTCTGGTAAACAAAATTCTGACTAGAGAACACTCAAGGCAGATTTGTCTCCAGTTACTTTTTAAAAATATCTTTTCACTCACCTAGAAAGCTTGACAAAGTAAATATTTCAGAGTCAAGAGGAGAAGTAAAATCACTCACAATCCATGAATCGCCTAGAGATTGTTTTCTATGTGGTTTAATAAAAACCCCATCTTGTTTTCCATAGGGTAAGTTGCTTTTACCATTAAGCTGATGAGTGTGACCTCAGAAAAATACTTAGGAAAATATTAAGATTGGTTCATCTTTAAAAATATCCTCAAATTCTTTAGGATCAAAATACTTTTTTAGGAAGATTAATAAGAATTTCCAGTAGTCAAAAAAATCCTTTTTGAACATGCAGCCAGACCCTACTTCCCTGTCTCCTTTATTTTTAGATGTGGTCCTATAATTAAATTCTAGTTTTCGTAATGGGTGCTTAAGTGATGTATGTTATATCCAGACCTGGCCAATAAAAACATCTTTCACATCTTTGACCCATCTTCCTTTTTTACCCTTGTGCTGACCAGAAGAGAAATAATCCAGAATATGGCCTTGGGAGAACCCCAACACACCTATTAAAGATGATAAAGTCATAAAATGAAGACATTTTGAGTCACTACTGAATGGAAAACCACCTGGCCACCCACACTTACATTAGACTTTAGTATCAACAAGAAATAAATGCTTATTGCATAGAGCCACTGAGATTTTGGGGTTTATCTATTATAGTAGCCCGTGTTAACTAATAATAAAAGGGTAGATCACCTTGTAAGTACAACTTTCAGCATATGAAAAGACTTCCAATTTGTTTTGCTCAATACCTAAGTACAAAGAGAAACTATAATAAGGTACCATAGTTTATATCAATTAGGAAGTTTATAGTATTTTTCATGTAAAAGCAGTCACACAAGTGTACTGTAGAATATTTTTTACAAATTCCATTAATAGTTAACATTTAAATGTGAATGACTCTATTGACTCATCATTGCCAACTGAAAAATCACTGAAGTTGAAAATTTCACTACTTGGTAGTTGTTTGTTGGTATGGGGTATTTATGTGTCTCTCTTGTTCTTTTCTTTTAATATTCAGCAACTGAAATGTCTCGAGCAATAACTATCCTCCTACAGAGATAATGCTTCCCTGTGAATATATGACCTCAATTTCAAAACTCTTTGGTTCTCTCTGAAGTAATTTAAAAATAAATCTGATCTATAACAAGAAGTCAATAGAACTCCTATAAAACCTAAATAACACAATCAACTCCTTCTAGGTTAAAATTTTCAGTAGCAAAAGTTGTATCTAAGGAAGAACTTTACAGAAAGGTCAAAAAATGCTCAAAATAAAAAAAAGAATTAAAAGTTGCTTCTAAATTTTAATAGCCTGATGTTATCATTCCTTCATTCAAGAAACATTTTTGAAAATATGCAATGTGCCAGTCTCTATGCTAAGCAACATGATAACTATAAAGTAGGCTCCTGGTTTTCAGAATTGTATAAAACATAAAAAACTAAAAACCACAAAGTAATTATTTTCTTTTGATATCCTGAATGCTAAAAATATCTGTACATAACATGATAGAAAAATAAAGCAATTCCTAAGCTCACTGCTAATCAAACATCTTTTGGAAAAATCAGTAACTATAGATAGGACTAGATGCTATGTGAAGTGAAGAATAGGTTAGCTAGGGAAAGATTCAAAAATAGAGGAAAATCAGATTATTCACACACACACACACACACACACACACACACACACACACCCTCATTTTGTCAAGTGTCAGGTGATGGCATGTTTTTATTCAAGCCTCCTAGAAAAAAGAGCCTGAAGCAAATTAAATTGCTGATATGTTGGTTTAGGAGGCAAAAAAGCCTTTTATTTAAGAAGAGATATTAAGGGAAGAAAACAGGAATAAAGGAACATGCAAAGCAATGCAATAAAATGCTTAATTAGACTGGATTCATGAAAAAACATGGGAAACCCTAGCAGTTCTCTCACTCAAGGGTATTTCTTTGGAAGGTTTGCAGAAAGAAAGTTATACTCCATATATGTATAATAGGTCAAAATACATTCTACTATTATGTATAACTAATAAGGACAAATAAAAATAAATAAATAAATAAAATAAAAAAACTATAAATAGAAAGAAGATCAGTAGGGTAGAGAAATGGGAATCGGGGAGAGAGAAGGGGAGAGAAAGGGTAAGTACTGGGGTCTGAAGTGAAACAAATTATATTCCATGTTTGTATGATTATTTTGAAATGTGTAATGGTTAATTTGAATTGTCAACTTGATTGGATTAAGAGATACAAATGATTAAGAGGCTTCTGGGTTGTTAATGAGGTGTGTCTAGTAATGATTGGAATGTGGGATAGGAACTGAAGTGGAGACCCTTCCTAAGCATGGGCAGCACCACCCAATAAGATGAAATAAAAGTTGGGAGAACAAGGAAGCAAATGCAGAGGCAAGCTCAGCTCTTTTTGAACAGGTTCTTGATTGCTGCTTCAATTGTCTAAGGATATCAGACTTTTGCTTCTTCACTCTTCCAAAGCGGACTTTGCCAGTGATTCTCTAGGAAGTTTCCAGAAGCCTTGGTCTCAGACTAGGGTAGCACTGTTGACCTTTCTTGTTCTGGGGTTTCTGTGTCTTGGACTATGCAACTGCTGGTTCTTCCAGCTCTCTAGCCTGCAGACGGCCATTGTGGACTATCCAGCTTCTGTTTGTGTAAGCCAATCTAATAAATCCCGTTTTTATAATCATACTTCCTGTTGATTCAGTTCCTCTTGAGAACCCTAATACAAAATGAATCCCAATATTATGTATAATGTATTATTTAAAGAAATACAAAAAATGAAAAAAAAAAAAAAGAAACTATACTGTAGAGTAGTTCACAGAGGCAGAAAGGAAAGAGACAGTGTCTACCTGGTTTGCACTCCTATATCACATTTCACCTTTCTGCAGTTTCACACTTTGTGTTGAATCATCTAGTCCTTCCATGGTTACTTCAGAATCCAGATTCCATAACCTCTTTGTGTCACTTCATCTAGACTTCTAAAGTGAGAGGTGACTTGGGGTACATGGAATTGGTACTAGAGATAAATGGGCCATGTGGCCCAGGGCTCCAACCTTTTAAGGTTGTTGGGAGGATTTGAGACTGTGAATAAAAGTGCCTATCAAAATAAGCCTGCTAAGCATGCTTCAAATTTGACTTACATACTAAGACAGTGAAAGGAGTGGAAGCTACTTAGTATCACCAATAAAACCAGTCCCTGGCAAGCTTAACACTAAGCTCACAGTTACCCTGCTTTTCACCTCAAGAAATGTTTTAGGGTGGCATTAGTGCTTCTGTCTATATGCTAGCTTCTCTGGTCTTTGCATGCACCAACTTTTCTCCCATGCAACCTTTTTTATCATCCTATTCTTCCTTACAGAGTCTCCACACAGGTTGATAAACAATCACTCCAGCAGCAATTACTACTGAGTAAATTACTTCTGAGATAACATTATAAAACTCTCAGCTTTGCTGAATATACAAAATTGGGACTTAGCCTAGACCTTTATTATAGTTTGAATCTTAAATATCCCTGAAACGTCCTATGCTAATGGCTTTGTCTCTCCAGTCTGTGGTGATACTGGATGGTGGTGGAACATTTAGGAGGTGGGGCCTAGCAGATAGAAGTTAGTTAGGTTATTGGGCATGCCTTTTACCTGTTTCTCCAACTAGGTCCCACCTCCCAGTTATCCATTCAGCTACCAATGGATTAATATACTGAAGAAGTCAGAGCCATCCTGATCCACTCAGTTTTTTAAATTCCTACCTCTGAAACTTGCTGCATCAAGAATCAAGCCTTCAACATAAGACTTTGGAGAACATTTCAGAAACAAACTATAACATCCTACAAAGCCTTTTTAAATAAAATAAAGGATCAAATTACTGTTGACCACCTATCAGCTGAGCTATGAATAGCTCTAACAGAAGAGAGTATACTTTTTAAAAAGTGTTGACCTTGTTAGATATATCTTCATATAGTTTAAATAAACTTTTGCTATTTAACATGTCTTTGTTTCTTATAACTGGATCTGTGTTCTAAAATGGTTATTTTCAATGTCACTAATGCATTTAGTTTAAAATCATATTTCTATTTATAAATAGTTCTTTGAAGACTAGAAAAACTGAACTCTATATAATCAAGGTACCAATTTAAGCTTTCCCAATGTTTAATTGCTTGGACCTAAGGAGGCCAGACTTATAAGACTTACACTTCAAAATATCTGGCCAGGTACGAGAAATATTGAAGCTGTTCAAAATATCACAGGGTGTGCTTATGGAGCAAGATGGGTATATGATAGCAGAAAAGAAGAGAAAAGAGTGACTATTATAGATGATTAAACAGAATAAAAATTTCCTTTTTCTTTCTCAGACCTCTATGTTACTCTTAGACAATGCTTCTGATGTATAAAAGATAAACAGCTAAATGAAAACTGTATAAAGTACAATGTTCAAAAAAAAAAAAGTACAATATAGCACATATGGAGAACAGCTTTCCTGTTCCAAAACATGGTCCAAAGGATGAATATCAATTATCAAGATCAAAGGTGGCAGGATGGGGGAATGAATACAGAGGAATTTTATTCCAGACAGGAAAAAGAGCATGTGCAAAAACTCTTGAGGAGGGAAGAAGAGAAGTTTGTTTGAGGATCTGGAAGACCAGCAGCCTGAGAGCAAGGAGGAGTAGGACATGTGGTAAAGCTGCAGAAGTGAGCAAGGTCCAATTTCGGTCTTAATTGTAAATCGTTGTTAAGCCATTGAAGGGTTCTATAACAATCCTTTATTGTAAAAACCACTGAGTAACTGTGTCACTTTGTCTTGCTACAAATTACAGCTACTCCAAAGACTTGAAAAGGAACAACATCCTCAAAAACTTCTAAAATCAGTGTCAAGAGGTGGAAGAAATCATTACTCTGAAGGCAGCATGGTGATAGAGTTTTATGCTCCAAAAAGCATTCATTTGTCCGGCACACAGCAGGCCCCAGATTATAAGGAAACAAGTTAATGAGAATTCAAGGATCTACCACTTCATAGTCTGATAGTAAAGGCAAGCTTTTATTTGAATAAAATATGGTGAGTTCTAAAATAGTGGTAATGAGCTAGATGTTATGAGAATACACTTTTTTTCCTGCCTAAAATGTAGTTTTTAAAGTCAGCTACATGTGAAATACCAACATGTTGGCATCCCTACATGATCACTTATTCAGAGAACTAATTCTTCCTGTGTAAATGGACTTCTGGTAGACTGAAAGGTTAATAAAATGTTCCAAGACAGCCCACTCATTCTTCAGAAATTGCAGTTTAAGAACTAGAGTCTCCTGATCAATATTTATCAATTCCTAATAAAACAGAATCAAGCGATAGAAGTGCAGTAGATTTGTGACATAAATAGTTCACAATGTTAATATATAGGGAAAGATGTAAGTAGATTCTACCTACACTGGAATAATAGTGAGAAAAGGAAACAGGCAGCTTTATCTTGGCCAAAGCTCTCATCTTTCATCATTTTAAAACTGATAAAATGTTTTCTGAAAGGCTTTGCAAACTCTCCTTGGTTGAAATGTAACAAGATAGAAAGGGGAATAAATATGAAGCCAACTGGACTAGAAAAGATTAGAGAAGGAGAAATTTTAGTAGGCAGTAAATGGAAGAAAGATTTCTAAGTAAAATAATTTCATGATTCAGAAGGTAAGGAAAGGCCATAAGAAATTAAAGTTGACAACGTTGTTGTAATATCTTTGCCTTCTACCCACTGTCCTTACGTCCTAGAAACCCTCTAAACACTTCTGTCAATTAGGCCCACTGTTGAGCTTAAGAATTCATGACAATTATAGATTCAACGTATTAAATTTTATATTATGCAAATGATTTCTTCACAACCATTTACCATTGTTCATCTCACCCACAAATAAAGCCATCATTAACAAAATCAATATAAACTAATCTCCACTATTCTAAAGATGAAAGCAAGTTATTTCAAACAAGAAACATATCACAAATGACTAATTACATTTTGATTTTTAAATAAAAATATTATTTTCAAATGACTATCTGTACCTTAATAATCTGTTTCTTTTTATATATCCCTACTTCAGGATAATGCAGTTAAGTAATTCAGCCCAAAATAAAACCACATTAGATGCTATCTCTTATTGGTCCCAAACTGCAAAGTCTTATAACCTTAAGAATAATGAAAAAAATTCCAAAATGCTTTTAAATCTTTCCTTTTCCAAAACTAAGTTGGAAATAGCAATTTCTCTTCCAAGTTATCTAAAACTGTGTAAATATCAAAGCTTAACAAAAGTAAACTTGGAGAATAATTCCTGTGGGGATTCCCATTGTTATCTTCATGAAATTTTCTAATAAATGTTTCTTTTTGTGATTTTTTTCTTATTGCTCTCTAATAGTACAAATATTTATTCACATAATTCAGGGACTTTTGCTATATAAATGTTTTTATCAGGACTGCATCATACAATCTAAAAAGCTTCTTTAGGTGTAGTTTTGGCAATCTGTGTTGAATTATGAAGCTCATATTATAAGAAGAATAGCATCTATAAAATGTAGTAGAAAAGAGAAATGGAACACAATTTCTGAGTGTTTTGGAAATTATTAAGGAAGACATAGCCAGCTTGCCAAGAGAGGTTACTGAGACACTCTCCATGGAAAAGGTCCAGTGTCCATTAAATAACATATTCAGCACAGTTGAGCTCTTTTTGTGCTCTCTGGATCTCAAGAAGTTCGAGTTTTAAAATTCTATGAATTTCAGATGACTTTCTCATTTGCAGCTTAAAATCAGAGGGTTTTACACTATAAGTTTTGTTCATTTCTAAGACACTGATTTTAAATAATTTCTAAGTCAAAGTTAATAGCTCAGGAATTTTAGTTATGAAAAATATGGCATCATATTTGGGTACTCAGTTGGGTTTCGGTCCTTCACTCAGGTGAAGCCCATGAACCTGATGTAGGCAGAAAAAGTTCTTAAAACACATTCTTAGCACCTCTCACATATTTCACAGATGCATGAACAAGAAAATCATGTGCTACCAACACATGACCCATGGCATCCTGCTTGTCTTAGCATCATTCTACAGACCCTATACTGTAGACTATAATGAAAAGATCTGGAAAAGAATAGGAAGCCCAAGGAATGAAAATTTATGGGACCACAAGCATTGTTTAGGGTTGGAAAGGTCCTTAGAATTCATCTAGTCCAGCTGCCACAAAGTCTTACAAATAGCAAAACTGAGGTCCAGAAAAATTAAATGGCTTGCCTAAATTTCCATTGCCTATAATTTAGCTTAGAACTCAGGTTTACCTTACTCTTGATTTAGCATTTCTACTTCTGAATGATGCAGTCTCTTAATTAAAAATATACATTTATTCACTCAAGGAATATTTACTGAGAAAAATTTTCAAAACACACAGTGATTATAGATGTACATGAAAAAGAAATAGATGTCCCTAGAGGAATTTACATTCAAATATACGGGGAAAATACAAACATTATATAAACAAAATAAAGAGATGATATATCAGGCAATGACAAGGGTTCTAGAGAAAAAATAGGGTAAAGGGATTAAAGGGTAAGATATTGCATACAAGTGGTAAGTAGTGAGGCAAAATTTTAGGCAGGCCCCCAAATAAAGGGATGAAGCAAGTCATCTCATTATCCAGGGGAAGAGTACTCCAGAAAAAGAGAACGACATGTGAAAACATCTTAGGGTAGAAATGTGCTGTTCATGTCAACATCAGTAAAAGGAGGCAAGAGAGGTTGAAATAGAGTGAACAAAGGTGAAACACGGGAGAAAATGGTGTTGGAAATAGAGTGTGGGAGCCCTTTATTTAGGCTTCTGATTTGTTTCTTTCTAAGTAAGAAAGAGAAATCAGTGAAATATTTTGAGTAGAGAAATTTTATGACATAAACTCTACTTTAAAGTTTCCCTCTGGCTACCGTATGGAGAATAGAAAACTATTGAATACTCTAGGCAAAAGATTATGCTGACTTGAATTAGAGTAATAATGGACAAAGTAATGAGAGATAGTTGATGTATTTTGAAGCCACAGAGCAAGAGAATTTGCTGATAGACCAAATAAAGGCTATAAGAGAAAAAATAAATCAGATTTTTGGCCTAAGCAATTGGAAAAATAGAGTTGCTACTTATTAAGATGAAAAACAAAATGGAAGAAACAAAGTATCAAGGCTCAGTATTCAGTGCTGGATATGGTAAACTTGAGTTGTCTGTAACACATCCTAGTGTAAATGTTGAGTAGTCTGTCTCATTCCACGATTTTTTCATACCCCTGCCCCTCATCATTATCCTATGTACATGTATGATTACACAAATGGTATGAATCTACTTTGTGTACAACCATAGAAACAAAATGCTGTACCCCATTTGTGTACAATGAATCAAAATGCAGTCTGTAAAAAATTTAAAAATAAATAAATAATTTTTAAAAAGAAGGAAATTAAAAGGAAAAACTAAAAAAAAAATGTTAAGTAGTGTTTGATTTTACAGGTTTCAGAGTTCAAACATGAAAAATCATGAGTAGAGATACATATTAAGAAGCTGGAGCTATACAGATGGCATTTAAGCCATGGGACCAGGTGAAATAATCTCAGGAGGATGTACAGTTAGGAAATACAGACTGAGGATGACACGGTACAAATGGGAAGGGATAAGCAAGGCTAAGAGGTATGGGTCCTAGAACACTCTGATATAGACATGGGGGAAATGAAAAGGAAGATCTAGCCAAGAAGACAAAGAAGGAAGAGCTGGTGAGGTAGGAGGCCAGCCAAAAGGCTATAGGACACATGGCTATGTAAAGTAAAGTTAAGTGTTTGAAGGAGGAAGGAAGGATCCTCTATGTCAAAAACTGCTGAGAGTTCAAGTAATGTGAGGTCTGGGACTAGACCAATGCATGATCACTGGTGGTACTGATAGTATCCTGAAGGACAGGTTTGGTGCAGTGGTAGGCAAGAAGAGTAATAAGCTCAAGCGAGGATGAGAGGAAAGGAGGTGTATAGACAGGAAGTGTACACGATTACTTAAATGACTTTTCGAGTACATTGGAGCAGAGAAATGGTGTTGTAGTGAGGGAAGAAAAGGGCTTGAAAGAGATATATCAGAATTTAAAAAATTAAAAAAGAAAAGTATACTATCAGTTCTCTATATTCTAATACATTTTACCTCATCATATTCAATATATTCTCCTCTATTTCATTATTGTACCCATTTCCCAAACCTTGTCATCACCCCAAATTGCTCCATTTTACTATAAATAGATGCATTCCACCGTCTCGTCACAATAACCTATTCCACTTCTGCACTTTGACTACATTGGCATCTCTATCTTACTGATTCCTCTACTTTACTGTCACCTGTAAGCCCCTTTCTGTATTAATTTCTTCTCCATACAGTTTATATTCCTTGATCCATCATCTCAATAACTCTCTTTAATATCCTACACATCTTTCCCCCATTGTCATTCTATCAAGTACAGGAAATCATCAATCCTGAACCTAAATTATTTGCCTAACCTATACTACTAGCATCTTGGCTGCAGAGCATAGTTTAAGTAAAACCATATAATGGGAAAGATTTACATTGTTATGAATTAATGATTAACAACCTCAGGAGAACCCTTCATACTGGTTGGTAATGCTTCCCTCCATCCAATTATTTTCCCAAATTTCCACAATAGAAATTTTCAGAACATACCTTAACCCCATATGCTTAACCTTTATTATTCTTTTGATGTAGTAAGTGGCTCCACAGTCAAAAGCAAAAACAAATATCCTATTCTTCACCACCAGTATTTCCTATGTCCACAAATGCTGTGATTTCAACATGGATCCAGTCTGTCCACCAAGGCTTGATGTATTGAAATTTAATCCCTTTTGTGAAACATTAAGAGAAGGAAACTTAATCTGATTGTAGTGCATAGAGGTGAGGCCTTTGGGAAGTGATTAGGATAAGTTCAGTGGGGTGACGCCCATGATCTAATCCTGGTGGTTCTCTGAGAAAAAAGAGATCCAAAAAGAAATATACACACTTGGCTCCTGCTGTGTGATGCTGTGCACCATCTTGGGACTCTACCAACAAGAATACCATCACTAGATGCGGCCCCTCCACATGGAACTTCCAGAACCATGAGCCAAAATAAACCTATTTTCTTGATAACTCAGGATAAATAATCTTCAGTATTATGAACTATCTTCAGTATTATGCTATTTTTTCCAGAAAACAAACTAATACAAGACATTTCCCTACTGATCACCCAGTTGGTGGATCAGAGTTCTGTGAGTTATTCTTGATACTCTCTGTGTTTTCTCCCCAGTCTAGTCCAGTATCGAATCTACAGAAGCCACATTATAAATCTGTCTTGATTTGCTGATGTCTTCCCATTTCCACAGTCACTAGCCAAATCCAAGTAACCAGTCTTTCATACCTGCATTACAACAAGAGGTTAGTATTTTTGTTTTTACACTCTAACCAGAATGATCTCCTAAAAATATGTCTAGTTATAATACCCATAATCATCCCCCATCTCACCTTCCAACAACTGAATTTTTTAAAGTAGAAATTCTTGATATGAAATAAAATGCTACCAATAACCTGTGTACTTTCTTCCTCACTAGCCACTTTTCCCTTTACTCTCTACCAGATTGGACCACTATCGATAGCTGAAGAAAACTCTCTACTGCCTCTCTCACTCTCTTCATGTAGGCCTTTGACCTAATATTAGTATCGTACCCTCTCCTCACCAGCATAACCACTAACAGTATCCTGAATTATAGTCAACTAAAATATCAAACCCCCTTGGGTGCAATGGCACATGCCTGTAATCCCAATGACTCAGGCTGTTGAGGCAGGAGGATCCCAAGTTCAGAACCAACCTTAGCAATTTAGTGAGGCCCTATGCAACTTAGTGAGACCTTGTCTCAGAATAAACAAATAAAAAGGGCAGGGGATGTGGTTCAGTGGTTAAGCGCCCCTTGGTTCAACCCTTGGGACCAACAACAACAACAACAACAACAAAAAAAAAAACATCAACACAAAAAAAATTTCTGGACTGGGGAGATAGCTCAGTTGGTAAAGTGCTTGCCTTATAAGCAAGAGCCCTGGGTTCAATCCCCAGCACCGCAAAAAAAAAAAAAAAAAAAAATTTCTTTCTTAACAAGGTAGAAAAGGTTAATATCTTTTCTATTAAGTTACCTCTATCTTGTTAGCCTCTAAGCTCCATGGAAGTATCTTTATATTTCTATTGCCATTACATACTGAGCTTTTATTACAGAGAGGGTACTTAGCATATATGTCTTATATGTCTAATTACATAAGATATGTGAGATATGTAATTATTGTGAAATATATATTTATATTATTTCATCTTCAAAATTTCCATCCACAATTGAGGAAAAAGTAGATCCATCAGAACACATGATTATTGATTCACTGTGATCTCTAAAACTTCGTGAGTTATACTCCCAGTCAGTAAACTGTTAGCTAAAATCTAGATTTTCCTAGCAATTACTCTATCTCTAGTTGATTCTAACAAACTCTCGTGTGCTGCCTAAAGGAAAAAGCTACATAAAGGGCTTCAAAGATGCCTGTATTTCTGAAAAATCCAGGACAAGGACAAAAGTTTTGTAAGTGATCGAAAGATGATGTGGCTTAAGAAGGAAAAAAGAAAGATAAGAAGCACATTTTTACTTTATTGTGTTCTGCTCAAATTCTCCCACACAAACCCTTACTTCCAGCTGGTGGTCTTCACCAATGTGGAAGTAATTGTTACTACTTTCCATGTATACTGAGTATTAATTAGACCTAAAATGATCACTTTAACATATAGTGATAATAAAATATGGTATTCATGTGAGGCAATACCCATTTGCATTAAGTTTACATACAGCCTATTACATATGCGGTTTTAAAATGCTAGTAAGTACAAAAACAAATGCATAAAGTTGGCACTCACTTTATTTTGTCCAAATGTATATTCAGTTTTCTCAAGACCTGAACTCAATTTTTGAGTATGTCATGGACTATAGACATGTGGCATGAGAACATTAGTATCTTCAATCATGTCAACAGATGTCTTTAGAGAATAACAATGCATATTCACCTTTAAAGATGCTGGAGAAAATAAAACCTTTTAACTCTATTTAAACTACTGTTTTGATGTTTTTAGCCATCAAATCACTTTCTCACAAACTACCTAGTAACATCTCACATGACCCTGATATTCATCCATAGGCTTTAGGAAAGGCTGATATCAATTATAGTCATGATTTTCTTAGTTTGGCCTATATATACATATATCCATACACACTGATATATAACATTATATCAGTCCCAAAGGCCAGGGCACCTAAGTTTATGATATCTAAGTCCAAACTATTACCTCACATCTTAACTTATCCTTGATAAGTCCAAATGTAATGAAAATATCTAACTTCCATTGGAGATATTCTAATTTCAATTTCTTGTACACACTTCCAAGTAATGATCAAACTTAGTGTTAATTAACTACCTAGGGTGTTTATCTAAAATACAATTTCCTGAGCTCCACACTGAAGTCACTGAATCAGAATTCTTAAATGTGAGAGCCAAGATTTTTCATTTTTAGCACACATCCTAGTTAATACAGGAAATGCTATTTCCAAAACTTTAATTTCTTTGGGTCAAAAAATAATGATTTCATGTGGTTGCAGATATCAGGGAATTTCTCTATTACATTTTCAGAATGCCTGAGTTCACCTGCTTACTTCGATTAGGCTCAAAGAAAGAAAGTCTAGATAAGCCAACTAACCTAAGTTCTCTATACTAGGGAGATAATGTTTCCTGTAACATTTCTGCTGCTTCTGACTCCATCTAACTAAAGCAGAAAAAACCAAAAATATGTAATTATCTTCTGAAATATCAGCAAGAAATTATAGAACTCTTTTTGCCATCAGAAGAGACTGTTTTTTTCACTCCCTAAAAAGAATTAAATGTTTACTCTCCAGATAGTATCCATCCCTATTTATTCAATCTTTAGTTTTGACATCAACAGCTTAGATTTAGTCTGTCAACCACATTTCCAACTACTCTCTATGAAAATACTTGCTCAAACAGTCTGAAATAACCAGGCAGGACATTCTGACATTCCATTTTCATTACACTGTTTCACCCTACCAATTTGACCTACCACTCTGACCTACCACTCTGTGAGTGATTTTTGCTTCTTCTGTTCAATGTTTATGTTTATCCTTTGGTACTCCATACTTTGATCCTAAAGTATGACCATTTAGTACAAGATTTACAACATAAATAAGAGCATATGGAAGAAATGTATTAGCCATAAAATGACTTGGAAAACTATGCCATTTTGAAATAACTGAGATGTGGCTCTTGATTTTCTCAAGATTTGATTAAGAAACATGTACAAAGTGTTTCTCAACTCAATTTAATCATTGTTATTGGTAAGAATAATTCACAGAATACAAAGTTAAAATGCCGTAACGGTAAATGGGAAATATTAGATCATAAAACTTGAACATGTAAAGTGTTGAATGTTAAACATAATGGCCATAAAATAAAATTCACAATTGAAGACATAATCTCATGGGGAAAAAATCATTTAGGAATCAAAACTTCTTTGTAAATATTAGTGGAAGAGAAATTATCCTAATGAAAAAGTTTCAAAGTAAATAAAAAGTTAAAATTTTAAAAATAGAAATTATTTTACTTTTTCAAAAATAACTTTTTGGTATTGATTTAATTCTGATGAAAAAAGCATAACTTATAATAAAAAGTCATTATGTCCTTACAGTTAAAATCATGAAGTCAAAATATTGACTGGGTAAAAATAAAGGATAAAAGTATTCTGCAGCTATACCATGAACATTTTAATAATAATTTTTAGCCCAAAATTTCACAAGGTTTTAAAACAAAAATTTAGAATGGTCTAATTGAGCATGCAGTTCAATATGGTGGATTAAGTACAATGACCTTTCCTCCCTTTAAGACTTCCTGAAATGGATACACATACATATGTGAAATAAAATTATAGCAATGCTCTAAAATCAGAATGATAAATGTGCCTAAACTATCCTCCTGGTTTTAAAATAAAAAGGAAACCTCTGTTCCAAGCAATAAGTCTGCCTAAACATCCTCTTGATCTGGGCAAAAGAAAACGCTGGATAGAATTGTTTTAATTTTCTTAAATGTCTGACCCAATTATAAATAAAGAAAATCCTCAGAGGGTAGAAACAGAAAAAAAATTTTTTTTTTTAAACTGGAGAGGTAAGGAAGCTCTAAGGTTGGCATTTGACCAAGGTTTCTACTGATCCACGAGGACTTAGGATTTTACACAAGATAGATTTTGGCCTTGTTGGAGGTTAAGAGAGAGAAAAAAATGGGCCCTGAAAACATGAGAGATCAGATTAAAACCCAGGAACAACATTAAAAAAAAAGTCACTAAAGGTAAAATGTTCTCTCTGATATGTGGTATGTGGATGCTAACACACAGTGGGGTTGGGGAAGGGTGTAAAAGAAGTTCAGTGGATTAGACAAAGGGGAATGAAGGGAAGTGTGGGGACAGGAAGAGGAAAGACAGTGGAATGAATCTAACATAACTTTTCTATGTATATATATATGAATATACCACAGTGAGTCTCCATATCATGTACGATGACAAGACTAGGATCCTAATTAGAATAAGATGTACTCTATGTTTGTATAAATATGTCGAAATATACTCTACTGTCATGTATAACTAAAAAGAACAAATTAAAAAACTCTACAAAGACAATAGAAAAATAATAAGTAAACAAAAAGATAAATCAATTGGAGATAGCAAAGAAGCCTGAATGTTTTTACTTTGACTTTTGGATGGTTGGGAGGGGTGTGGAAAAAAAACACAGAAGTTGCCTTCCCAAAGAATTCCTAAGTGCAAGACTGCTCTCATACTAGTTTGGAGACAGAAGTTATACTATCTATATAGACTGAAAACCAAAAATAGAGTTTAAATTGGTCCCAGTTTTGTACAATCTCAGGAAAGTAGATGAAGCAGACATTGAAACCTCTTGGAAGACAGCACCAACAATCCTAGCCTCATACAGCCTCTCAAGAAAAATTGAACGCACAATTGTTTTAAAATCATTAAACTCCTGAAGAAGCAATTTACCATAAGTAAGGGTCAGCAAAAACAATAAACTACAAATAAATCCACAAACGCCACAGACACTGGGATTTTTGTGTGTGAAACATAACATGCTTTAAGCCCTAAATGTGGAAAGTATAAGAACAAAACAAGAGGATCACATCAAATGTGATGAGGCAGATTTTTTAAAAGTAAAATATAACATATAGAATTAATAAATATGATCATTAAAATTAAAATCAGACTGGTTAGACAGGAGATTGGATTTAGCTGCAGAAAGAATTAAAAACAGAAGACAGAGCTAAAAACAATCATCCAGAATGAAGCACAGAGTCACAAGGTAAAAAGAAATATAAAAGAGAGATTAGAAAACAAGAAATCTATATCTAATTGAACTACCTAAAGGAGAGAATAATAAGAATAAAGGAAAGGCATTTGCAATGAAAATTATATTCTAAGGTCCATTCTAGAAAAAAAGTAATGTTAAAAGTATGGTATAAGACACAGAAATATTAGCAATTAAGTAACACTAGAAGAACACAGCAAAAGAAACTCATAACAAATTAAAGGAGCCCATTTCACCATAATGGATTAATCATACCACAGTTATGAACAATTCAGTTTGTCTCCAGCTTTGTAGTATCCAATCAAGATGTTTCTGTAGTTACTTAAGTTTCCTTTCCTACTCACTTCAGTGTGGTTAGAATATGCATTTATAATATAATTAGGTTCATCTGTTAGCATTTTTATTTCATTTTGGGCTCAAACCATATCATGGTTGGTTTTGTTTGTCTTATGTGAAGGGTATATGAAATATTCTGATCCTGAGTCAGAATTATTCAAAAAGATGTACCCAGAAAAGTATATCACATTCCTGCTACCCAAATCCCATTCCTCATTTCTTTCCATCCATTTGGTATCCACCCCTTCTAAATAACCAATCTTATTAATTTCTGATTCACCTACCTATTACTTTTGAACAAATAAGGAGATATCTGCATATTATCGTGGATCACATGTATCCTTTATTACAGGAAGGATAGAATATTATAGATATTCTTTTGAGCATTCCTTTTTTAACTTGAACAGTGTGTCTTGGAAGGTATACCATATCAGTTCATTGAAATCTTGCTCATTCTTTTTTAATAGGTGCATAGTACTGCTTGTGAATTTAACACAGTTTATGTAATCACTCACTTAATATCTCTCCCATATATCTACATTTGTTTTAAAACTTTACAATTACAAAACAATTCTATAATGAATAACCTCCTGCATGCATATTTTTGTTTTATTGATGAAAGAATGTCTTCAGGGTACAGTCCTACAAAGGGGCTTGTTGAACTGAAAGGTAAATGTACCTGTAAATTTATTAGGTATTGCCACATTTCCCAATGGAAGGGTTAATCAATTTGCATTCCCATCAGCAATGTATGAAAAGTGCCTGTTTCTATACAACTTTGCCAACAGAATGTGCTATCATATTTTTTATAAGAAGAAAAATCTTCTCTCAATGCAGCTGAAATTTGCATTTCTCTAAATATAAATGAAATTGAGAATTTGTTCATCTATTTGAATGCCAATTTTATATCCTTTCTAATTTTTTGCTCATACCTTCTTTTCCCATTTTTCTATTGGGTTTTCAGTCACTTGTCCCTTGATTTTTAACAATTCTTTATATATTAAGAACATTAACCCTTTGTGGTACAGATTGTGATCATTTTAGTCACTTTAACTTTGTTGATTATTTAGTTGTCACATATTAATTTTATTTTTATGTAGTCAAATTTATCAATCTTTCCTTTTATTGTGTCTAGAATTTGAGTCACAGTAGAATACCTTTCCTATGCTGAGACAAAAGAAGAATTCAGGTATATTTTATTTGTGTACTTATATGACTTCATTTCTCACATTCAGATACTAATCTATTTGAAGTTAATTTATGTGTATAGTTTGGTATATGGATCTAATATTACCTTCTTCAAATTATTAAATAGCACCATATATTACTACATTCATTTTTAACCTAGTGATCTGAGATATTACTTTTGTCATATATTAATTTGGGGGCTAATTCTGGATTTTTCTATTTTACCCTGCTGCTGGATTTCTCTATTCATGGATCAGTACTATACTGCTTTAGTTATAAAAGTTTAATGATATGTTTTGATATCTGACAGGTATATACCCCTCATAGCTTGTTTTCCCCCATGTTTTCTTAGTTAAACTTGCAAGTTTGTTTTTCCCTGAGTATTAAAGTCAACTTATCTCCATAAAAATGTGTTATCATTTTTGTTGAGAGATTACACTTTATTTATGAATTATTTAGAGAAAACTGGCTCCTGCCTGATGTTCAGCTGTCATATTCAAAAA
This sequence comes from Sciurus vulgaris, assembly GCF_902686455.1. Taxonomy (NCBI): domain Eukaryota; kingdom Metazoa; phylum Chordata; class Mammalia; order Rodentia; family Sciuridae; genus Sciurus; species Sciurus vulgaris. The sequence continues at coordinate 82,532,410 of NC_136472.1, forward strand.
CAGGGAATGCTTTTCTTTTAATTCAAGTTTTCTTCAGTATCTTTCTGTAGTGTTTTTATATTTTCCTTGTATATAATTTTGCATGTTTCTTCCTTAATTTACTGATATGTATGTAATCTTCTTTGATATTATGATAAATGAAGTTTTCACTACCATTATGTTTTCTACTTATTGTTTGTTCATTCAAAGGCCACTTATTTTGTATGTTTTTGCATAAACAGTTACTTGACTGAATGCTTTAGTTAATTTTATCATTGATTCTCTGAAGTGGTGATTTGACATCATAAAATTATATCCTCTGCAAATAAAGATAGCTATATTACTTAATCCATTCTTATGCCTCCAATTGATTTATCCTGTATAAATGTATGTGGTGATAACTAGTACAATGTTAAATAGTAGTGGAGAGAGTTAGCATTCTTTCATTTTTCCTGATATCAGATAAAAAATGCCTTTAGCATTTCTTGATTTCAAAAGATACTGGATTTAGGATAAAAGTATATTTCTTATCATCTTGAAAAAGTATCTCAATTCCTATTGCTTTGGGTGTTTTTCAATCATAAATTGATATGGAATTTTAAATTTTTATCAAAGGTTTACTCCATTTTTATGGACACAATGTCATTTTTCCCTGGATTTATTAATGTGGTACATAATATTAACAGATTTTCTTCCATTTATAGAATTAATCCCATTTGATCACAATGTATTATTTTCAAACATGGTATTAGATTCTGTTTGCTAATATTTTGTTTAGAATTTCAAAATTCATTTGACACATTGAACTCTTATTTTATTTTTATGTTATTGTTAGTGCATTATAGTTATACATAATATTAGGGTTGATTTTTTCATAATCATACATGCATGGAAAATAATTTGTTCCACTTCAGTCTCCACTATTTCCTCTTTCCCTCTCTTCCCCTGATTGCCTTCTCTACTGGTTTTCCTTCTGTTTACTTCCAGTTCTTTTTTTTTATTGGAGCTTTAGAGCTTTCCTTTCCCTGATTGCTAGGAAAGTTGAATATTTTTGAATATATTCATTGGCCATGTGTATTTCTTCTGAGAAAAGTCTGTTTAGTTCTAGGGCCCATTTTTGATTGGGTTATTTAGAATTTTGGTGTCAAATTTTTTGAGTTCTTTATGCATTCTTGATATTAATCTCCTGTTGGAAAAGTGGGTGGCAAAGATTTTTTTCCCATTCTGTAGTCTCTCTCTTCCCCCTAATTTTTTTTTTTTTTCTGTGCAGAAGGTTTAAATTTGATGCCATCTCATGTATTGATTCATGGTTTTATTTATTGACCGTTAGGGATCTTGTTAGTAACAAAAACGTGGTATTGACATCAAAACAGACATAAAGACCAATGGAATAGAATACAAAACAGAGACAAATTCACATACAGCCAGCTAATACCTAACATGTGCCAACAAATGTTAAAGAAAAGATAACTTTTTATTAACAATTGGTGCTGGGAAAACTGAATATCCATATATGAAAAAATGAAACTAAATTCCTACTTTTCACACTGCACAAAAGTCAATTCAGAATGGATCAAGGTCCTACAAATTAGACCAGAAACTCTATAACTACTGGAAGGAAACAGGCTCAACCCTCCAAACTATCAATTTGTCATTTCCTATCTCTGTATTGTCATTATTTAAATTAGTTAATCTGTGTTATTACTTCCTTTCTTTTAATTATTTATAGTGTATTGAAATTCCATGATCTTTCAAAGCTGAATAGAATTCCTACCTTGGCTAGGTGTTTTAAGTTTTCTGTAGGGTAGTTCCTTAAAATCATTATTTCTTCTATGGAAAGTTTTCTGTCTCTAATAGGGTCCATTTGATTATCTATACTTTCCTAGGAAATTTTCTACTTCATCTACGTTTTCAAAATTTTATAGAAATTCAGCTCACATGATTTTGTTTCTTCTGTTTTTGTAGTTACTTTCTTTTTATAATCTCTTATTTTGAATATTTATACTTTACCTTCTCTTGCTTCAGCAAGTTATCTAGTGATTTATCAGTTTTGCTAATCTTTAAGAGGATTTTTATTTAAATCATGCTTGATCCTTTTAACTGAATCCGTTTTTTTTTGTTTTTTTTTTTTTTTTTTTTTTTGGGGGGGGGGGGGGAGTCTCTTCCCCAAATCATGTGCTTAATTCTTCATGTGCTTATTCATTCTTATATTTTAAAGAATATATATTATATATAAGCACACACACACACACTTCGAAATTCCCTTCCTATATGCCTCCTTGCTCTTCCCAGGTACTTTCACCATGCTTTCAGATTTAACATGGACTTAAACTTTTGAGTGCTTTAAATCTCTGTCTCAGGCCTCCTTTCAGTGTCCCTCACATGTCTTCTGAATAATTTTTTTCTAGTACTTTTGCTCCTACAAAGTAGATGACTGAGGGTAGATTTTGTGGGACCCTGGTTCAGGATATTTTCTTTTGTCCTGTTTTGTTCACCATGTCTATTTAACAGAAAAGTGAAAATATAGAACGTATAAATTCAAATAAACATGTATTCTCATACTTTTATATTGAAGTAATAATATATAATGTAACACATAAAAGTAATAGTATATGTATGTTGTATGTGGGATAAAGAAATTATGTGCATATATTTGTAATACAGAAAATATCAAAAAGTTATAACACATGCATTTACTCTAAAATTTTTTCTCTGCTCTGCCTGTATCCTCAGTTGGCTTTCTAAAATGTTGGTCTCTTTAACTTATATGCTGTTTCATAACAAACTTTTCAGTTACTATTTTCTACATTTCTATGCCAGTAAATTTTTATTCCTCTGATATACATTCTATATTCAAATTTCTCTAATTGATTTAAAATATCCTTTGAACTGTTTTATCTTAAATCAATATGGAGTCCAAAATGACATACTGCATTTGGTTATGATATCCATTATGTGTTCTTTTAATCCAACACAACTTCATGACTTCATCCCTACTCTTTTTTCCCGGGAGACAGACTTGCCGAACAGAACAGAGTAGTAGTCCTATAGAGCTTGAATTTGTCTAACAGCTACTATGGGGTGGCACTAAACTTGTTAATGCTATTTATTATATGTTCTCTTTATATTTTTCTTCTCTTATAGTTTTCTTCCCTAAAAGAGATGGTGAATTTCTAATGGTCCAAGATTGTGATTGGTTCATCTTTGTATCTGTAGATATAACACTAGATCTAGTCCATAGTCAAGTGTTTTGTGGTTTTGGTTTTCTTTAATAAAAGATATATTAAACTGATCACTGAAATAGCAGTCATTCCAAAAGTTAATAGCAAACCATAGTGTTTGTTTCAGATTACTATAACATAAAACATTCTGACCCTAGATATTAATTTCAATAAAGCATTTTAATTTTCTGTGCATCAGTTCATCTATAAAATGTAAATAATACTATGATCTGAAGTGAACCTTTCAGCTCCCTTATTCTAATCAAATCTCATCTTTCAAGGCAGATAATGAAAGGAAATTCTTTTTGTAATTCATCTCTGTCTTAGGCCCCAGTTCTTAGTTACCGAGATTCATCTTTTCTATGAAAATTTCTCAAGTGACCCCTATGGATTGTCCCTATATTGCCATGTCAAAACTTTTGGATTTTTTTTTCCAGGAATTGGTGGGTTTCTTTACAGCCTAATGATTTGTTTCCATTTCCTATTTAAATTAAATTATGTAATAGTGCTTATTTCAATAAGACACTGTACAATATACAATAATTCATCATTTTGATTATTTCCTTAACTTCTCGAAGTGCCTTCCATGTATTTCATGTGAATTCTATAGACTATATTTTGTATCTTAATTAATTTATTTATTTTTACTTGATATTACTGAGTTGGTTTTCCATTAAATATGCCATTATGCTTTTCTACTTCTTTTTCTTTTCTTTTTCAAACTTTGTTACAGAATGTACTTTAAGTATTAGAGAAAATAAAAAGTTGATGGTATATCACACACTATACACTGCTCACAACAGGGCAACATGCTGGTAATCCCAGGTACTTAGGGATACTGAGGCAGGAAAAATTACAAATCAGGCCAGTTAGCAACTTAGGGAAACTCTGTCTCAAAGTAGATGTTAAATAGGCAGGGCTGCTGAAAATAATGAGATTGAAGCAGCTATTAAAAGCCTTCCAACAAAGAAAAGTCCAAGACAAGATGTATTCTGAACCAAGTTCTACCAGGCCTTCAAAGAAGAACTAACACCAGTCTCCCTCAAATTATTTCATGAAATAAAAAGGGAGAGAATACTCACAAATATGTTTCATGAAGCCAGTGTAACCCTGATATAACAAAACAAACAAAGACACATCAAGGAGAGAAAACTATAGACCAATATCCCTGATTAACATGTAAAAATTCTCAATAAAATATTAGCAAACCACATTCAAAAACACATCAAGAAGATAATACACCATGATCAAGTGGGTTTCATCCCAGGAATGCAAAGTTGGCTTAATATAGACAAATCAATTAAGTGCAATTCATTGCATAAATAGAATTGAGGGCAAGAATCATAAGATCATCAACAGATGCAGAAAAGGTCTTTGATAAAATCCACCACACACTCATTTAAAAATGCTGGAGAAAGTAGAGATAGAAGGAACATACCTCAAATTCATAAAGGCTATATGTGAAACACCCAAACCCAACATCATACTGAACAAAGAAAAATTAAAAGTATTTCCTTTAATATCAGGAACAAGACAAGATTGTCTACCCTCACCACTTCTATTCAACATAGTTCTTCAAACAGTAGGTAGAAGACTATTAAGGGACTACAAATAGGAAAAAAGTCAAATTATCTCTGTGGTGACATGGTCCTATATCTAGAGACCTAAAAAACTCCACCAGAAGACTTCAAGGACTGATAAAAAAAAATTAAGCAGAGTAGCAGAATACAAGGTCAATATTCATACAGCAATAGCTTTCCTATACTTCAACTGCTTGATTGATTCTGCTGTGGAAGAAAACAGGAAAAATATCTGTTATGGTTTCAATATTAGGTGTCCCCCAGAATCTCATATATGAGAAAATGCAAGAAAGTTTAGAGGTGAAATAGTTAGGCAATGAGAATCTCAACCTAATCAGTGCATTATCCCCAATAGGTATTAACTGGGTGAAAACAGTAAGCAGGTAGGGTGTGGCTGGAGGTCACTAGGGGTGTGCTTTTGGGTTTCGTATTTTGTCTGGTAGGAGAGCTGCCTCTTTCCTCTGCACACTTCCATCATAATGTTCTGCTTCAACTTGAGCCCCAGGAAAAGGAGTTAGCCATCTGTGGACTGACACCTCTGAAACTGTGAGCACTCAAATGAACATTTCCTTGTCTAATTGGTACTGAGAAGTGGGGTTGTTGCTGTGACTAACCTGACCATGTGGTTTAGAAGTTTTTAGAGCTTTTTAGAATTAGATTATCAGAATTTGTGGGAAGAATTTTGGAGAGTTTAACAATAAAAGCTGGAAAAGCTTTAGAATTTTCTAAGTGGACCTTAAAGGGCAATTCTGATGAAAGCTCAGGAGACCAGAATGCTCACGGGACTAAATATATAATCTAGACAGGGCTCATGAGGTTTCAGAGGGAAAGGCAGGCTCTATTGGAAATTGGACTAAAGGCCATTCACATTACATTCTAGCAAAGAAGTTGTCTTCATTTTGCCCTTTTCCTGAGACTTTCCGTGAGGCTGAATTTAAATGTGATGGACTTCTTAATCTGGAGGAAGAAATTTCTAGGCAGCACAGTATTCAGGGAATGACATGGATATTGCTGGTGACATTTAGTCAAGTTTATTGTGATAACCAGGAAAGAAAAGCAAAGTAGAAACATTTGAAAACCTTGGAATGCTGCCAGAAAAGTAAGTAAAACTGAGTAAAACGGGGGCTAAGGAAGTTGTGGTTATTAAAGACATCAGAGTCACTAAATAAATGCTAAATACTTTAATCAATGACAGTAAGAAAGATGCCTTGAGGGCATCTCAGGAATTGGCAAGACCACACTCATCTCAAGTTCAAGAGCAACGAAGTAAAAATTTCCTTTGGTAGAGAGCACTGGGGCACACTCCTTGTGCAAGGGGCACAGGAAGTTCTTTTACCATGCTTAGCCATCTAGGCCCTCAGAGGCGGCTGGAGCCATAGTCCCAGGAGGCTTCGATACACCTTGGTGTCAACCAAGTGATGCTGGTTCTGCAGAATGCTGGAGTTTGTGGGTCAGGGAGGCTTCCACTAAGATTTAAAAGGAAAGCCTTGGAGGCTAGGCAAAGTGCAGCAGGGTCAGAGTACTTGCAGGCAAACCCTGAGAGGACAATGGGTAGAGATTGAGGAGGATTCCAAAGCTGCAGTGGAGACTTCTGAGATTAAGAAATGCCAGTACTATAAAATATCTGCTGCTAAGGATAGCTTCAGGAATTGAGCAGAGACATGCAAACAGAGAGGCCATGTGGACTACAACCAGCAAAGATATAGGAGTACAGCCACACAAGCACTTTGGAGAGAACATCAGATGCCATGTGCCCCAGATGCTGGATGTGAATCTACAGGACTTGTTTGCCAAGCTGGATTTCCATTTTGCTTTGGTTCCATCCCTTCTTCTATGTCCATACTTCTCCCTCATGGAATGGAAATGTTTACTCTGTACCTTTATGTATTAGATACATGTAACTTGCTTTTGATTTTTTATAGGAGCTCACACTGAGAGTTTGCTTTGAGTCTCAGAGGATACTTTGGACTTGGACTCTTGGTCAATTCTGGAAATGTTAAGATGGGGATTCTTGAAAGTGGACTAAATGTATTTTGATTTGTGAGATGAGCATGAGCCTTTAGGGACTGGGCAGAACGTTATGGTTTAAATATTAGATGTTCACCCAAAAGCTTATGTGTGAAACAATGAAAAGTTTAGAGGTGAAATGATTGGGTTTTGACAGCCTTAACCTAATTAGTGTGTTAATCCCCTGATAGGGATTAACTGAGTGGTAACTATAGACAGGTAGGGTGTGTGGTTTATTGGGGGCATGTCTTTGGTATGTATTTTATGAGCTTAGTCTCTCTCTGCTCCTTGGTCATCATGTCCTGAGCCACTTTCCTCCACTACACACTTCTCCATGAGGTCCTGCTTCACCTTAGGCCCAAGGAGTGGAGTTGATCATATATGAACTGAGACCTCTGAAACTGGAAGCTAACAAATAAACTTTTCTACTTTATAATTATTCTTGTCAGGTCTTTTTGGCCACAGCAGAAAAAGACTGACTAAAATACTATCCCATTCATTTAGCATCAAAAAAACTGGGAATTAACATAACCAAGGATGTTATCAATTTCTGTAATACAAATTATAGAACCCTGAATAAAGGAATTGAAGACCTTAAAAGATGAAGAGACCTCCCATGTTCTTAAATAGGCAGAATTAACATTATCAAAATGGTCATATTATCAAAAGCAACATAAAGATTCAATGCAATCCCCATCAAAATAACCGTGACATTTTTTACAGAACTAGAAAAAAAGTTCAAAAATTAATTTGGAAGATTAAGAGATCCAGAACAGCCAAAGTCATCCTGCACAAGAAGAGCAATGCTGAAGGCATCACAATACCTGATGTTAAATTATATTACAGAGTTATGGTAACAAAAACAGCATGGTGTTGGCATCAAAATAGACAAGAAGACCAATGGAATAGAAGAGAGGACACACAGAAAAATCCACATACTTACAGTCATATGATACCTAAAAAATTGTCAAAAATATATGTTGGAGAAAATATATTGTAAACAAATTGTGCTGGGAAAACAGAAAATCCATATGTAGAATAATAAAACTAGATCCCATCAACTTGCAAAAAGTCAACTCAAAGTCCATCAAAGTCTTAGGAATTAGACTAGAAATTTTGCAAATGTTAGAAGAAAACAGGCTCAACACTCCAACATATTTGCACAGGCACTGACTTCCTTAACAAGACATCTAAAGCTCAAGAAATAAAACCAAGAATCAATAAGTGGGATGCCATCAAATTAAAAAACTACTTTGCAGCAAATTAAATGATTAAGAACATGAAGAAAGAGTCTACACAGGAGAAATGAGAGAAATTCTTTCTAGCTACTCTTCTGATGAGGATTTCTATCCAGGATATATAAAGAACTCAAAAAGCCTAACAAAAGAAAACTGAATAACCCAATCAATAAATGGGCAAAAGAACTAAACAGACATTTCTCAGAAAAAGAAATATAAAAGCCAATAAATATATTTTTACAATGTCCAACATTTCTAGCAATTTATGAAATGCAAATCAAAACTACATTGAGATTTCATCTCACCCCAGTCAGAATGGCAATACAAATAAAATTAAATAGTGGCAAGGATGTGAGGGAAAAGAACTAAAATCAGAGAAGTATAATGACACAGGCACATCAATGTTCATAGCAATGCAATTCATAATAGCCAAGTTATTGAACCAGCCTGGATGCCCATCAATAGATAAATGGATTAAGAAAATGTGGTATATATACACAATGGAGTTTTACTCAGTCATAAAGAACAACCAAATTATGGCAGCTGGTAAATGGATATAACTAGAGAACATCATGCATAGTGAAGTAAACGAGTCTCAGAAAGTCAAGGGTCAAAGGTTTTTTCTCATATGCAGAAGCTAGAGTGGAATAAGGGGATAAAGGTGAGGATCAGATATAAAGACATAGGGAGAGGTTTCAAGATGGCGGTCCAGAGGGTGGCTGCATTTCATGTTGCTCCAGGACTCAGGATTCAAAAGAGGAGATATTGAGACGCTTGGGACCAACTAAAAGCAGCCGGGTGACTTTGACCCGTAGGGAAGGCGTCCCGGATGGGACGGTGGTCCCGGAACGCAGGAAACTTTGTGAAGTAGAACTGCCGACGAGACGCCCCTCCCCCCGCTGGAGCAGTGAACTCGGACAGCTGGGAGCGCCTTAAAGGAGGCCGCTCGGCACAGCGCTGGGACTCGGAGCAACCACTGGGGCTCCGGCGGCTGCCCAGGGGAAGAGTGGCGAGGAGAGCTGTGTGGACTCAGGACACCGGGGCCTGCCCTGAGGAGGAGGAGGAGGAGGAGCGTGGCCACTTGGATTCGGAGTGACTACACCAGAGCTACAGGCGATTGCCAGAGGAGAAGCTGCGCGGCGAGCTGTTTGGACTCAGAACGACGCTTCTGAACACCGGGGCCTGCCCTGAGGACGAGGAGGAGGAAGAGGAGCGCGGCCGCTTGGATTCGGGGTGACTACACCAGAGCTACAGGCGGTTGCCAGAGAAGGGGCTGCGTGGCGAGCTGTTTGGACTCAGACCACTTCTGAACCCCGGGGCCTGCCCAGAGGAGTAGGAGGAGGAGGAGGAGGAGCGCGGCGGGTCCTTTGGACTCGCAGTGACTGCATTAGTGCTCCAGGCGGCTGCTCAGAGGAGAAGGCGAGTGGTGAGTTGTTTGGACTTAAAGTGACAGCTCCTGAACACAGGGGGGCTGCCTGGAGGAGAAGCGTGGTGGGACGCTTGGTCTTGAGTGGCCGCACCAGAGCTCCGGGCGGTTGCCCAGAGGACCCGTGCTGCGGGTCAGGTGGACTCAGAGCCACTCAGAGGGACTGCTCCTGAACACCCCGGGGGGTTATCTGGAGAAGGAAGAGGAACGGGGAGGGTCACTTCGACTCGGAGTGATTGATTGCCCAGGGCTACGGGTGGTTGGTGGAGGTGGAGGCACGCAGTGAGTTTCTTGGACTCCTAGTGACCCCACTGGAATACTGGGCGGCTGTCTGGAGGAAGAGGCGTGTGGTGGGTCTCTGGGATTCAGAGCGATTGTACAGGGCCCCAGGTGGCTGCTCAGAGGAGGGGCTGCATAGCCAGACGATTAGGTGCAGAGCAGGGTCCCAGGATCTAGGAGGCTTCTTGGTGGAAGAGCCGCACAGAGACAGGCTTAGGGCGGAGCAAAGGTTCCAGGCCTGCGGGCAGATTCTCTGAGGAAGGGCAGCCTAAGGAGAGTCATCTGCAAAGGGTGAGGCTCCCAGGCCCAGGAGGTAGGGCCGGGCCCCTGGGAACTTTGCAGAGGAAGGCAGCCCAGCCCAGGCGGTAGCTGTAAATTGAGGGGAACCTCTAGGAGGGAACTGACCAGAGAGACCTCCCCACCGGGTGAGTCTTCCCTGCCGGGTGAGGTTTCCCCACAAGGACGGTAAAACCAGAGACTCAGGCCCAAACAGGCCTTGCCTCAGCCCACAACCTAGGTCCCCTTTGGATGACGATTGGTCAACAAGTGGAGGCACCTCTGCCCACTAGCAGGGATTATACCCCACCTGAAGGCCACCACTCCTAGAGAGGCAGCTTCCTTGTGGAGCACCACACTATCAACTTCCTCCAAGACTTCAGCCTACTGAAGGCTACGGGGGGATATATATAGAAATCATCAGGGACATTGTAAGTCAATAGAGGAAATCTGCAATATCTCAGCGGTCCTCTGATACCTGAACGATATGAGAAAACAAGGAAAGAAAATGCTGCAAACAAATCTAGATGTTACATCAATAAAACCCAGTGACAGCATGGCAGAAGAAATGACAGAAAAGGAGTTCAGAATGTACATAATTAAAATGATCAGAGAAGCAAACGATGAGATGAAAGAGCAAATGCACGCACTGAATGATGAGATGAAAGAGCAAATGCAAGCATTGATTGATCGCACCAATGGACAGTTAAAAGAGCAAATACAGGAAGCAAAAGATCATTTCAATAAAGAGTTAGAGATACTGAAAAAAAAACAAACCAAACAGAGATCCTTGACATGAAGGAAACAATAAACCAAATTAAGAACTCCATAGAAAGCATATCCAATAGGATAGAACACCTGGAAGACAGAACCTCAGACATTGAAGACAAAATATTTAACCTTGAAAACAAAGTTGAACAAACAGAGAAGATGGTAAGAAATCATGAACAGAATCTACAAGAACTATGGGATATCATGAAAAGGCCAAATTTAAGAATTATTGGGATTGAGGAAGGCCTAGAGAAACAAAGCAAAGGAATGAACAACCTATTCAATGAAATAATATCAGAAAATTTCCCAAATCTGAAGAATGAAATGGAAAATCAAGTTCAAGAGGCTTATAGGACTCCAAATACACAAAATTACAACAGACACACACCAAGGCACATTATAATGAAAATACCTAACATACAAAATAAAGACAGAATTTTAAAGGCTGTGAGAGAAAAGAACCAAATTATATTCAGGGGGAAACCAATACGCATATCAGCAGATTTTTCAATCCAGACCCTAAAAGCTAGAAGGGCCTGAAACAACATTTTTCAAGCCCTGAAAGAAAATGGATGCCAACCAAGAATCTTATACCCAGCAAAACTTACCTTCAAATTTGACGATGAAATAAAATCCTTCCATGATAAACAAAAGCTAAAAGAATTTACAAAAAGAAAGCCAGCATTGCAGAACATTCTCAGCAAAATATTCCATGAGGAAGAGATGAAAAACAAAGAAGCAAATCAGCAAACGGAGGAATTATCCTAAAGGAATTGTCAAATAAAGGAGGAAACAAATGTGTCAAACAAATGAATAAACAAAATTTTAAAAATGAACCAAATGACCGGGAAACCAAATCATTTCTCAATAATAACCCTGAATGTTAATGGCCTGAATTCATCAATCAAAAGACATAGACTGGCAGACTGGATTAAAAAGAAAGATCCAACAATATGTTGCCTGCAAGAGACTCACCTCATAGAAAAAGATACCCATAGATTAAAGGTGAAAGGATGGGGAAAAACATACCATGCACATGGACTCAGCAAAAAAGCTGGAGTATCCATCCTCATTTCCGATAATGTGGACTTCAAGCCAAAGTTAGTCAGAAGGGATAAAGAAGGTCATTTCATACTGCTTAAGGGAAGCATAAATCAGCAAGATATAACAATCATAAACATCTATGCCCCAAACAGAGGCTCATCTATGTATGTCAAACAAATCCTTCTCAATTTCAGAAACCAAATAGACCACAACACAATAATACTAGGTGATTTTAACACGCCGCTCTCACCACTGGACAGATCTTCCAGACAAAAATTGAACAAAGAAACCATAGATCTCAATAACACAATCAATAATTTAGACTTAACGGACATTTATAGAATATACCATCCAACCAAGAGTGAATACACTTTCTTCTCAGCAGCACATGGATCCTTCTCTAAAATAGACCATATATTATGCCACAAAGCTAATGTTAGCAAATACAAGAAGATAGAGACACTACCATGTATTCTATCAGATCATAATGGATTGAAGTTAGAAATAAATGAAAGAGTAAAACACAGAAACTATTCCAACATCTGGAGATTAAATAATATGCTATTATATGATGAATGGATAACAGAAGATATTAGGAAGGAAATTAAAAATTTCTTAGAGGTAAATGAGAAAAAAGAAACATCATATCAAATTCTCTGGGACACTATGAAAGCAGTACTTAGAGGGAAATTTATTTCATGGAGCGCATTCAATAAAAGAAGTAAAACTCAACAAATAAACAACCTAACACTACAGCTCAAAGCCCTAGAAAAAGAAGAACAGAACAGCACCAAAAGTAGTAGAAGACAGGAAATAGTTAAACTCAGAGCTGAAATCAATGAAATTGAAACAAAAGAAACAATACAAAAAATTGACAAAATAAATAGTTGGTTCTTCGAAAAAATAAACACAATTGATAAACCTTTAGCCACACTAACAAAGAGAAGACGAGAGAAAACCCAAATCACTAAAATTCGGAATGAACAAGGAAATATCACAACAAACAGGATGGAAATACAAAATATAATTAGAAGCTATTTTGAAAATCTATACTCCAACAAAATAGAAAATTTCGAAGACATCAACAGGTTTCTAGAGACATATGAATTGCCTAAACTGAACGAGGAGGACATAAACAATTTAAATAGACCAATTTCAAGTACTGAAATAGAAGAAGTCATCAAAAGCCTACCAACAAAGAAAAGTCCGGGACCAGATGGGTTCTCAGCCGAGTTCTACAAAACCTTTAAGGAAGAGCTCATTCCAATACTTCTCAAAGTATTCCATAAAATAGAAGAGGAGGGAACCCTCCCAAACTCATTCTATGAAGCCAATATCACACTGATACCTAAACCAGACACAGACTCATCAAGGAAAGAAAATTTCAGACCAATATCCTTAATGAACATCGACGCAAAAATTCTCAACAAAATTTTAGCAAATCGCATACAAAAACATATTAAAAAGATAGTGCACCATGATCAAGTGGGTTTCATCCCAGGGATGCAAGGTTGGTTCAACATCAGGAAATCAATAAACGTAATTCACCATATTAATAGACTTAAAGTCAAGAATCACATGATTATTTCAATAGATGCAGAAAAAGCATTTGATAAAATACAGCACCCCTTCATGCTCAAAACACTAGAAAAAATAGGGATAGTGGGAACATTCCTTAACATTGTAAAGGCCATTTATGCTAAGCCCATGGCTAATATCATTCTAAATGGTGAAAAACTGAAAGCATTCCCCCTAAAAACTGGAACAAGGCAGGGATGCCCTCTTTCACCACTTCTATTCAACATCGTTCTTGAGACTCTGGCCAGAGCAATTAGACAAACCAAAGAAATTAAAGGGATACGAATTGGAAAAGAAGAACTCAAACTATCCCTGTTCGCTGATGACATGATTATATATTTAGAGGAACCTGGAAATTCCACCAGAAAACTCTTAGAACTCATAAGTGATTTCAGTAAAGTAGCAGGTTACAAGATCAATGCCCATAAATCCAACGCATTTTTATACATAAGTGATGAATCTTCAGAAAGAGAAATTAGGAAAACTACCCCATTCACAATAGCCTTGAAAAAAATAAAATACTTGGAAATCAATCTCACAAAAGAGGTGAAAGACCTCTACAATGAGAACTATACAACACTAAAGAAAGAAATTAAAGAACACCTTAGAAGATGGAAAGATCTTCCATGTTCTTGGATAGGAAGAATTAATATTGTCAAAATGGCCATACTACCTAAAGTGCTATACAAATTCAATGCAATTCCAATTAAAATCCCAATTGTGTACCTTACAGAAATAGAGCAAGCAATTATGAAATTCATCTGGAAGAATAAGAAACCCAGAATAGCTAAAGCAATCCTTAGCAGGAAGAGTGAAACAGGGGGTATTGCAATACCAGATCTTCAACTCTACTACAAAGCAATAGTAACAAAAACAGCATGGTATTGGTACCAAAATAGAAAGGTAGATCAATGGTACAGAATAGAGGACACGGACACAAACCCAAATAAATACAATTTTCTCATACTAGACAAAGGTGCCAAAAATATGCAATGGAGAAAAGATAGCCTCTTCAACAAATGGTGCTGGGAGAATTGGAAATCCATATGCAACAGAATGAAACTAAACCCATATCTCTCACCATGCACGAAACTAAACTCAAAATGGATTAAGGACCTCGGAATCAGACCAGAGTCCCTGCAGATTATAGAAGACAAAGTAGGTCCAAATCTTCACCTTGTTGGTCTAGGATCAGACTTCCTTAACAGGACTCCCATAGCACAAGAAATAAAAGCTAGAATCAACCACTGGGATAGATTCAAACTAAAAAGCTTTCTCTCAGCAAAGGAAACTATCAGCAATGCAAAGAAAGAGCCTACAGAGTGGGAGAATATCTTTGCCAATCATACTTCAGATAGAGCACTAATCTCCAGAATCTATAAAGAACTCAAAAAACTTTACTCCAAGAATTCAAATAATCCAGTCGACAAATGGGCTAAGGAAATGAATAGACACTTCACAGAAGATCTACAAGCAATCAACAAACATATGGAAAAATGTTCAACATCTCTAGTAAGAAGAGAAATGCAAATCAAAACCACCCTAAGATTCCATCTCACTCCAATTAGAATGGCGATTATCAAGAATACGAGCAACAGCAGGTGTTGGCGAGGATGTGGGGAGAAAGGTACACTCATACATTGCTGGTGGGGCTGCAAATTAGTGCAGCCACTCTGGAAAGCAGTGTGGAGATTCCTTAGAAAACTTGGAATGGACCCTCCATTTGACCCAGCTATCCCACTCCTTGGCCTATACCCAAAGGACTTAAAATCAGCATACTACAGAGACACAGCCACATCAATGTTCATAGCTGCTCAATTCACAATAGCCAGACTGTGGAACCAACCTAGATGCCCTTCAGTTGATGAGTGGATAAAGAAACTGTGGTATATATATACAATGGAATATTACTCAGCCATAAAGAATGATAAAATTATGGCATTTGCAGGCAAATGGATGAAATTGGAGAATATCATGCTAAGTGAGATAAGCCAATCTCAAAAAGCCAAAGGACGAATGATATCGCTAATAAGTGGAGGATGACACATAATGTGGGGGAGGGAAGGGTTAGTGTTAGGGTTAGAGTTAGGGTTAGGGAGGGGGGCAAGTATGGAGGAAGGAAGTACTGTATAGAGGGTAAAGAGGGGTGGGAGGGGTGGGGGGAAGGGAAAAAATAACAGAATGAATCAAACAACATTACTGCATGTAAATTTATGATTACACAAATGGTATGCCTCTACGCCATGTACAAACAGAGAAACAACATGTATCCCATTTGTTTACAATAAAAAAATAAAAAAAATAAAATAAAAAAAAAGACATAGGGAGATCAGGAGTAGAGGAGATTAAGAGAGGAAAAGGAGGAATGGAAAAGAGAAGACAATGAGGAATAAATTTGATAAAATTGTGCTATGTGCATATATAAATATACCATAATGAATTTCACCTTTATTTATATCTATGAATCACCAATTAAAAATAAATGAATGAGTGAAAGGAAGACCAGTAGAGTAAAATAAGGAGAATAGGGGGAGCAGATTAGGGAAGGAAAGGGGGACACTAGGGACAAAATGGAGTATATTAAATTCCATGCATGTATGATTTTGTCAGAATGAACCTAAGTATTATAACTATAAAACTATATAACTATTATGACTATAATGTACTGATAAAAGTGGAGAACAAGACAGCAACAGAAAAGATGACAATAAAGGAATGTGGGGGTGGGCTGGAGTGGTAGCTCAGTGGGAAAGCACCACTGGGTTCAATCTCCAGTAGCAAAAAAAGAAAAAAGAAAAAAGAAAAATAGAGAAAACAAAAAGAAAACACAGACCTATAAATTCAAATCGGATACACAATTTAAAGACAAAAGAACAAAGAACAATGGAAAAGACTGTGTCTCGGTAGAAGAGACAATAATTCAATATAGCTTCTTGTTTCAGGATATTAATTATGAATCCAATATCTTCTATTATATCACAAGTAAAGCTGCAGTTTACTCTTTCAGGATGGAAGTAACAAAAGCATGTACACTTTAAATGCTTTAAAAATCGGACTGAGAGACAAAATGATAAAACAGACTATTTCAAATCATTACATATATGATCTCTTAATTCTTGTTATATATTATTCTAAATATTGACAAAATCCTTTTCAAAAATTTTATATGAGCTATTCTTTAGAAAGATATTTAAAATAATCATTGGGTTTGGGAAAAGTATTGGCAAGTCTTGGTTCTCCTTGGTTCATAGTATTGCTTATCTACCCCAATCCCCACCCCCACTCAGGGAGATTCTCCCAGAACTCAAAAGAATAGGTAGGCACATAAGATGTGACTTGAAAAGAACTTCAAGAGGAAAAGGAAATTCATGTTTCTAAACTACAACTAGATATCTAATATATATCTTATATATATTTTATATTCTATGTATATGTTTTACATATGTTATTTACATTAAATTTTATATCAACACTGTGAAAAAATAGAGGCATGGAAAAGCTCAAGGTTAAGTAATTTGCCCAGTATCATATAACTAGAAGACACTAAGATAGAATTAAATTTAGGTCTGTCTTTAAGTCCCTGCTCCTTTAAGTGGGCCATACTGATATTGTCTCAACTGGCCTGTCTCAGAAACAACTATCATCCCTCTTTCATCCTTCTTTCCCTTTTTGAAAAGAACTGAAACTACCTACAATTGTTTCTGCTATGACCCCAACAATAGTTTCAGAAGACAAAGACTTTAGAAAAATAGTGATTGAGATTAATTACCCTGAAGGTACAAATGCTTTTATAGTTACCTTCTAACTTTTGTAAAAGTTAGTTGATCACATATACTAAATGATTGCTTTGAAATTTGGTTTTGTGTTTAGACTAATAACATTAATGGAGCTGCAATAACTGTAACTCATCCACATCAATGTTTATAGCAGCTCAATTCACAATAGCTAGATTGTGGAACCAACCTAGATGCCCTTCAACAGATGAATGGAGAAACTGTAGTGTATATACACAATGGAATATTATTCAGCCATAAAGAAGAATACTATGGCATTTGCAGATAAATGGATGGAATTGGAGAATATCATGCTATGTGAAATAAGCCAATCCCCAAAACCCAAAGGCCGAATGCTTTCCCTGATAAGTGGATGGTGATATATAATGGGGGTGGGAGAGTGGGGGGGGGGTGAAAGAAGAATGGAGGAACTTTGAATTACGTAGAGGGAAATGAGAGGGAGGAGGGGTGGAGGTATGAAAGATAGTGGAATGAGACAGACATCATTACCCTATGTACATGTATGATTATATGAATAGTATGAATCTACATCATGTACAACCATAGAAACAAAAAGTTGTACCCCATTTGTGTACCATGAATCAAAATGCAGTCTGTAAAAAGAAAAAAAAGAAAAAAAAAAAGATATTGAGACAGTTAGGAACATCACAATGATAGGAAACATGAGGAAGAGGCATCTATTCCTTTAACAACCTGGAGGCAAGAAGTAGTCAGTGAATGGAGAAGGCAGACTGAGGGTCAAAAATTGTAGAAAGAAGATAGAAACAAAAAAATGTAATGGCAGATCAGGTTAGGAGAGATTTTATAAAAGTAAAGAAAGAGATCTTAGAAGTGTTATGGAAGAAAATTATTTTTTTTAAAAAATATAGCCAAACATAAGATATTTCAAATTATCATTGCTCACCCCAAAATTACTATTTTTAAAGTCAAAGAAACAATATGAATGCACACATGCATAATTAATTTGTTCTTGGTCTACACTATGCAACTGTATTTTTTCCCTATCAGGGGCATAGAATAGTAAAAAGCAATTTAAATTTATGATCATGACCCTGTACGAAGGCATTTGGTTGTCCAACTTGCTTTTTAAACTCAACATGTCTCAAACTGACTCTTCCAAGATCTCCCAATAACAATCTATCCCTCTATACTCTTTCTCCTAGAGATGAAATTACCATTGAGTTCTACAAGTCAGAAATTCAGAAAATCTTTCTATATTCTTTTCTCGACTTCACATTAAAACCCAATCACTAAGTTCTGTCTTATTTCTAAGCATTTCTTCTGTCTTCACCTTATTTCTATTCCCATTAATACCCTTGATTCAAGTTCTCATTTTTATTTGAATTATTATAATGCTGTTGACAGTGTTCTAACATGCAAATTTGATCAAATTACTTCCCTGCTTAAAATCCTTGAGTTGTTCACCATCTCTTTCAAGATAAAATTACAACTTCTGAACATTTTGATCAAAGTCCTTCACAGTCTAGTTTTTGCTAGGCAATTCAGGCTCATTCACTTGTACACTCACATCTCTTAACTAATACTTCTGCTATGTCATATATTAATGTCAACAAATTGCACCTGCCTACTTGTATGTGTTAATCAATAAATGACTAAGCAAATATGAAGTGAGTTCCTGATTCTGTCATTTACTAATCCCAAATCTATTTGTCCGAGTTTCAATTTCCTCAGATGAAAGAATCTGTCAAAGGTTAAGCTACATTCCAGGGCAAAAATCACTGCATACATGTGTGACTCATTAAAAGAAACAATTTAGAAGGCAGTACTATTTTCCTGGAAAATACTTCAGAAATCTTTAGGAAGTATTCCTTGAGAATTCCTTTAGCCTATTCCCAGTCTCCACCCCAGGCAATTCATCCCTTGGTTTGTTATTTTTATGCTTCTTTTTATGCATATCAATTGTATTATCTCCACAAACTTGTCAGATCTATTTGGCTCAAACTGAACAGGGAAGTAATGCTACTCAGCAATTTTACCTATTTGCAAATAATAAGGTGGAGAAACTTGCTACAACTCTCTTCAATAGGTAGTGTGCTAAATTCCTTCCTCTATGCATAAAATTAGGATCTTCTAGAACAAAAAATTTTATAAAACTTAGATAACTTAAGAATAATAGGAAACATGCCCCTATGGGTACAACCACATCCTTGATAGCTATTCTGACAATGTATTATCTGAAAAATGTTTCTGGCTTCTTTTTTTGCCCAAGTCTGTCTCTAAAATCTTGAGTCATACTTCATAGTACAAGGTCTGGTTTTCTCTATGCTTAATGCAACAACTATTGTTTATTTTTTCAAATATCAACTGTCAAAGTTAAGGTTCTCTTGAGGCAGAACTTGAGAGGAGTCTTAATATACATACAATTCGTCAAGGAAGTACACTGAAGACAAACTAGTAAGAGAATCAAAGAAATCGGAAATGGGAGGGGAAGTCCCCATGCAAGAATATGTCGGATTCAGGTGAAGACCCAGTACATTCTGCCCTATCAGGCCAATAGGGGATGAGAGGAGCACTTCAAGTTGAAGCAGCTTAGCTGACTTAAGGGTAGTCATCCTGAAAAGGTTGTTGCATTTGTATCAGTTTGTGGAGAGGCACAGCGAGCAAACTGTTAAAAGAATTCCCAGAATGTCTATGTAGAACATCATTTTGTATCAGATTCCCAATAGTATAATGTAATCAGATACTCAATAAATATTAGCCAATGATGATCAATAAAGTCTCAATTAATCAAAGAATGGGACCCCTTAACTATGTCTTTAATTAGTTTTTGCAAGATTTAATTGAGTAGCACAATGAGATAACAATACAGAATTTAATTGACATGTGGTACATATGGATACAACAATGTAAATAAAGGTATCTTCTCTAATATTGTCTAAATAAGCCTAAAAAGCTAAATGCTCCTCATAATGTTTCCATGTAATTCTATATAAATTTAAAGTGATAGATAGACTTCCTAAAAGAGTTTTAGTATTAGAAATGGAGAACAAATTCTGATAAAGTGAAAAGAAAAGGAGGAATTTAAATGAATTTGGAATCCTGATTTTTACTTTCTCAAGATAAAGCTGGCTACTGCACACAAAGCTTTAAATAACTTTACTTCTATCCTAGAATTTACTTCCAATTTCTATTCATAGTTTTCTTATATTTACAGTTAAATTGAAGATACATCGTCTTTATTGCCAAATTGGAAACAGCACAAAAAAAGATTAAAAAAATAACATCTAATTCTTATGGATCATAAATAAATTTGGTTTTAATATTCTCGTATTCATTTGCAACTTCTATACCCAAAAATTCAAATTAAAGGGGCAATTAACTAAAATGATGCCTCAAGGAAAGGCAATATCAAGACATTCACCAGCGCAACTACTGATGGATGAGTTAAAGCTTAATGATTGCCTTAAATTATGGAGAGTGAATAAGAAAATAAGAATCTTATTAAAATTATTAAGGATATAGCCAGTAAATTTAATTTTAGATATATAAAAAATTGAACTCTGCCCCCTTAGATGAGCAGAGACTGTATTCTCTCTTATTTAATATCAAATTTTAGACTCCATCACAGACCTGGCACATACTGGTAGCTCACTACATACTTTTTTAACCAATGTTATAAAAAGCTAACATATTGGGTCACACCATGCACAGTCCTCCAAGAGTCTGCACACTTGTTGAAGAGGATACAAAAGGTACAGGACACACAGACACAAAGAAAATAGCCTCACGTTTACAATTGCATATAATCTGGTGCCACATGGAATAAGTTACATCTTAAGAGTCTAAGAAAAAAAGGGAAAAGCATGCATGCTGGAACAAGTAGTGATAGAGGCTTCATGAAAAGAATAAATTTCAAGTTGGAGTTTGAAGGGTGAGACAGATTTGGAAAAAGGAAAAGAAAAGTCCTGGGCATTCCAGGGGAGTTTGGTGATTATGACATACTGACAGGAAGGAGCTCCCTTCCAAGATGTCCTTCTCACTATTACAGGGTGATGCTTCTGAAGTATGAATATCTGCATGCTTGGACCTTGCCATTATTTTTAATCCTCATTACTTATGAATTTCCTCTCCTACACTAAGACCTTTTGCACATATCCCTTTGCCTTGCTCTAACAATGCCTCCTGTCTAGAAAGTCTGTTCTCTCACAGAATTCCTGGCTCAAAAGCCTCTGAGAGACCAAAGCCAAACATCTTTTGAATGATTTTTGAAACCTTACTTACCTCCCCACATGAAATTCAACTCTCTCCTCAAGTGACCCTACTTTATTCTGTGAGAATCTTATTTTAGCGCTTTGTACCATGTTGAGAGCATTAAATTGTTAAATCTGTGTCTCTCATTAAATCACAAGTACATACAGGGATTTTTTTTTTTCAGTTTTGGGACTTGAAAAACTGGGCATATAACAAGGGTTTTATAAATGTTGATAAACAAAGAAATAAGCAGAAAGAAAATGAAGGAAATAAGGAGGGCAGTCAGACTAACAGAAGCAGAAGATTTGTATTAGGGAAAGAGAAGGAACAAACACATGTATTACAGAAGGCCTTGAATGCCAGGCTGAAAAGTTTGGTCTATGCTAGACTTTGAATCAAGGGTACAGAACAACAAAGGGAGATAAGTAAGAGGGTATCAATACTCAATGTGAACTCTATAGAAAGGACACCAAAGGAGGCTGAGCGAGCATAGGACAGTTGGCTACTGCTGTTGAATTTTCAGTTTGCATGAGGAAACACTTTCCCTTCACAGACCACGGATAGTCTTAACTATGGTCAAATTAATTATATTGTTTGTAAGCTGAACTCCACTTTAAAGAATCAATGGTACTTCTGCAGGAAAATAAAAGACATGCATTTATTTTTACTCTTTCCTGAAAAACCATGTTGGCAAAGAGGTTTTTCAAAATACACAAATTCACAGAAACAACAACAACAACAACAACAACAACAAAAGACTGGGAAATGAGGTAATAGAAACAACATGATATATAAATCACTAAGGCTCTAGATAGCCAGGTGCAGTAGTACACGTCTGTAATGCCAGTGGCTGGGGAGGTTGAGGCAAGAGGATCACAAGTTCAAAGCCAGCCTCAGTAACTTAGCAAGGCCTTCAGCAAGTTAGTGAGTCCCTGTCCCTAAATAAAATATAAAAGGGGCTGGAGATGTGACTCAATGGTTGAGCATCCCTGGATTCAATGCCCAGTACCAAAAAAAAAAAAAAAAAATTTAAAGACACTGGATCAACAACTGATCTAGAAGACAGTGAAAAATTAGAGGACACTAAGAAAACAACCAAATTTACCTTGCAGAACCTCTAAAAGCTTCAAGAATTGTCAGTACCAGGTGTCTCTTTTTTTATAAAGGGGGCTATAGGGCTAAAGTAGGAGAACTTGTTGAAAATCTATCCAAGAGGTATTTAGGATCTCAGATTTCTCCATCATTCTGCATACCACATGATTCCCTTCCCCAAAATAACAGAAGAATTTCTAAACTAGAGAACACAAACAAGGGTGAGAGTAAAATAACATCTGGTAAAGCATAGAAATTAGATAAACATTTCATACCTTGGCCTTCTTCCCCAACTTAACCACCAGAATACCAGTCTTGTATTTTTCTGATAAACTGATCCCCCTATACAGAGTGTAACAAGAGAGTGACACCTGTTTCTCCAATTAAACAACTCAAATAGACCACCTTACAGCGAAGCCATGATTGTCCCATTTAAGGCTTCTTCCCAGGTTTGATATGAGTGGAAAATCAAAGACCACCAAAAAAGTTAAGTACTTCCAAAGGGCATAAGACAAGCAATAAAAACTTGGATGAAGCAGAGGTAAAATAAGAAGAAAAAAATCTCAAAATATAATCATTAGCAGCTTCTGTTAGATGAGAAGAAATTGCATTAGTGAAATAATATTATTTTGTTTCAAAGAACAAAAGTGTGATCAATTTGATGACAGAAATAAAAAGTGAGGGCGAGGCAAAGTGGCTCATGCCTGGAATCCCAGCAGCTCAGGAGGCTGAGGCAGGAGGATTTTGAGTTCAAAACCAGCCTCAGCAATAGGGAGGCACTAAGCAACTCTCTAAATAAAATACAAAACAGGGCTTGGGATGTGACTCAGTGGCTGAGTGCCCATGAGTTTAATCCCTGGTACCACTCTGCCCCCATGAAAAACAAAGAAAGAAAAAGTGAGGAAACTACTCACAGAGTGGAGCAAAAAAGAAAAAAGGGAACTGGGGATGTAGCTCAGTTAAAGAGTGCTTGCCTAGCAAACACGAGGGGTTCAATCCCCAGCATTGGGTAGGGGGAAGACAAAAATCTGAAATACAGAGAAAAAAATTCTAAGAAAATCAGAGAACCAGCTCTCTAATATCTGAATAATAGGATTTTCAGATTAATCAAGAGAAAATACAGGCGAATAGATCATTAATACAATAATTTATGGTACTTTTCCAAACTTGAAGGGCACGTTTCCAGACTTTAAGAACACATATCAAATACCCAGTCAGTGAATAAATACCCACATCAAGGAGCATCATCATAAAATTCTAGAACACTTATAGTAAGGTTTCATAAACTTCCTGGAAGAGGAATGAGGGACTTGTGAGGAGTTAGGTCGCATGCAAAGAATTAAGAATTAGAAGAACAGTAAACTTCTCAATAGCAATATTTAAAGCTAGAAAATAGTGAGAAATGCCTTCAAATTTCTGAGAAAAATTACTTTCAAACCTACAGTTCAATATCTAAACTACTAAATTAACTATGAAGTAATTTTCAAACATGAAAAATCTCACAATGTATCTCATATGAATTCTTTATAAGGAATTTATTGAACACCCTAAAGAATGTAAGAGTAAAACAGTAAGGGAGAATATAGAGTCTCCAGGAAATAAGAACTCCAACTCCAGAGCAATGTCAAGAAAATCCCCAGGATGATGGTAAAGAAAGAACCCAGGAAAAGTCAAACAACAGAGATAAAGAGCCTTAGAACACATTAGAAAGCTACTCCAGGGATTTCATCAACCAGATAAAATTGATAGAACATCTAATGAGTCTGAATATACTGAGATGAACTTGACATTTATCAGAGTTCAAACTTGAACAAGTGACTAGCACATAAAAATAAGTAGATGAAAGAAAATTTCAGTCTTTAACTACAGGAAAAATAAAACATCAGTGGGAATTAAATTGGATTATATGAAATAGCTGTTTTATATAATGTTACATAGTTGTACTAATATATATTATATTATACATTACTTGCTTGTTGATCTAACCAGAACTATATTGATTAATTGATCTGACCAAATATATATCCTTATTTAGAAAAGGATAGGAGGCAAAATTGGGTACATGCATGTTGGGGGATGAGTGTTCCTATGAGGTATGGCAGGAATTCCATCTTCCAGGGTGAAAATAATCCTTCTCAAAAACTTTCAATGGAAAAAAATCTAAGTATGCTACTCAGTGCTAAAGGGACAGATACAAAACTTCAAAGGATAAGTTAAAACAATTTAATTTGATTACTTCCTCAGAGCAAGAGGTGGCAGGAAGAATAGAAAGAACTGTAAACCTGAACTTGTAGAAATATTCAAATCATTAATCATTAGATACTTTAAAAATAAAATTAAATTTAAAATAATTGACAGAATCTACTATGTATCTAAATCTATAACAGAAGAATTGCTTGTACATTGTAACCTGTAAAACAGTCACTATTTCACTTGCAGGAATCAGATCTGCTTAGATGCTGTCCTATTACTCATTTTTTCTTATCCCTATTCACAACTGCCTCACCACTCTGTATCTACTAAAACCAAAGTGGAAAAAAGAAAAGTGCTATGAAACTTTTAATCCTTTAGTGTTGTAACATTTTAAAGCCAAAAACAACCTCATGTGTTAAGAGATCCATTCCAAAGGCACAATGTAAAAATTAATATAAATTGAAGTTAACTTGACAAAATGATTTGAGTTCATTGATTCTTATACAACAAGACCACAGCCATCAGATATTATCTGCATTTACTCCTATATCACACTAAAAATTAGATTTACGAAGATCACTCTTCTACATAGAGTAAAAAGGTCTATAAATATGCCTAATGTCACCTTCTTATAGTCATTATTTCTTTTCTCTTGTTCCTCAAGGGTATTCCATGTTTCCAGCTTTTATAATTCCTTTTACAATTCATCTCATGAAACCACCAATATATTTTTTTTTATATTAGCCATGAGCCAGATCCATCATCTGATTTGGATCTAATTCCTCTAGGGGCTGGTTTCACATCTTGGCCTTTAACTTAATTCTTGGTATACTGGTATGTTGTTGAATAACTGTTAAATCATTCCCAGGAATGCTATAAGGTTACTCTCTCTCTCTCTCTCTCTCTCTCTCTCTCTCTCTCTCTCTCATTCAGACACACACACACACTTGTATATGCTCATGAATATTCATTTCTCAAATGCCTTTGACTGTTCTCTTCCACATTTCACACGTTAACAGAGGCCACTACTACAAAACTGAGAGATAATTAACTCTTATGTTTTCCTTTTACAAATGGAAGAAAAAAAACTTGGATGAATTTCTAGTTCAAGGATAATAACCTAACACTTTAGATTCTTAGTATAATATTCTGTTACATCATGCTACTTACTTTTTTCCTCCACATTTTTGGCAGATGTTGGTGCCTTTTGCTTCATGATACACTTTTGAGTAAATCAAGCTTTTAATATTGTTATAATATCCTCACTTTATTGAAGATTGAAAAATCAAATACGTATCAGGTTTTTATTATGTGCAAGCTATTTTACTAGTCAAAAAGATGTGATTGTTGCTTTAGTTGAACATACAATCCAATATGTGGAGGGTGATCACTCAATCATTTTAACAGTTTTAAAATTGAGTAGGGGGAGGTATTTTGGATTTTTGCCTAAAATTTCTCTTTACTACTTTGTTTTTCAAAAAAAAAAAAAAAATCCCTTACTTTGAAAATGATAGTCAAACATAATCCTATGAATTTAATATATTAAGGAATTTGTAGCAAGATTCTTCTTAACTTTAGATTATTTAGTGCTCATGTTAAAAAGAAATAACTGCAACTGCACCATAGTGAACGTCAACATCGTGTAGATCCACAAGACTGGATACTAATTAGAATAAGATATACTCCATGTTTGTATAAATATATCAAAATAGACTCTACTGTCATATATAACTAAAAATTACAGGTAAAAAATTAAAAAGAAATAAGAAAACAAATAACTGGTCTAATAAACTTTAAAGTTTACTAAGTTTCTCAGAACATCTTTGTTGCTGATGAAGTAAAAATTGGTTTTCTCCTGGGAGATTTGTGTATTGAACAATAAAGAAAAGTGCTATCCTTCTATTTGAGACATGTGCTTTAAAGGTTTTTTAAACTCTTTTTTAATGAAATGTTTATGAAATTACTGTATAGTCCAAAACCATCCCAAGAACCATCTAAGGCACAAATAGGACAACAATTCCTCCTGATTCCTTGCTAATGTGGCTCCATTTACCAACCAAGAGACAGAGTTTAATCTCCGTGTCCATTCATCGTTGGGTTTCTCTAAAAACAAAGTTGTTAATTAACTAATGAGATTGTCCTTTCCTACCATTTGTCAGCTTTACTGATCTACCTGTCTGTCTTTGAGAAGTTGGGCTTTGACCCATCTTGCACAGATCACCAAACACCCATCAGAGGGTAATAGCTTTGGCTCTTTAGAATCAGAAGCTTAGAGATAAAAGAATCTGAATCTCATTACAAACTGCCTGAGCCATCTATTTAATTAGATCAAAGCCAATTTCATATTGCCAACAAATTACAAGAAAAAAAGGTAGGAGAGCCACAGACTTCACATTTGGTGCCTTTTTCTGGGAAATCATGGTGTAAACAAAGAGTTCTCTTTATCTTCATCTGCTATATTTCACAGTAATTCCATATTCCTTTTTTGTTCTTGTTTATACAATGTCCGTCCTGAATAATTTTTCCCCTTCAGAGACATTTTGCCTTTAACACAGTATGATATTTTATACTCTGTTTGCTTCAAACTGAGAAGCAACAGAATTTGTCCTTCTTTTACATAATGATGAGGATAGGCAATCACACTTGATACTGATAAATGAAAATTTAAAATGAAAATGTAAGCTCCAGAGTACAAAGAAATATTTATGGAATTATTATGAGACAAAGGTCAAATATTGTTAAGTCTGACATAGACCTATTTTAGTAAGTCATTCCAAACAAGAGAACTGCAAACTATTTATTCATGACAAATAATCATGTGGCTTTCTCCAGCAGCAATTTATTGCTAGAATGTGTTCTAGCCCAGTGATCAATCAAGGATCTCAAGCTTTTACTTTTTTTTATTTACAAAACAGCATTCTTTCTTTTGAGTCTGTGAGCTTCAGGGTGGGGCAGGAACTACATCTAGAAGAGTGCCTAACACAGTCATGCGTTACTTAATGACAGGAATTCATTCTGAGAAAAGTGCCGTTAGGTGATTTTGTTGTTGTGTGAATACCACAGAATGTACTCATGAAAATAAAGATACCGGCAATGCTGCTAGGCTATGTAATTTTATGGGATCACTGTTGTATGTGTAGTCCATTCTTTTTTTGTGTGTGTGGTGCTGGGGATTGAACCCAGGGCCTTGTGTATCAGAGGCAGGTACTCTATCCACTGAGCTATATCCCCAGCCCTGCAATCCATTCTTAATTATAATATTTTCATGCAGTGCATGATTGTGTGTGTATGTGTGTGTGTACTCTTATATTTTGTCCATTAAAATTTATTTTACTCACTCCTCCCATATCTGGACAGTGTGTTTCCTGAAAGTAGTTAAAGGATTTAGGAAACAGGATTTTAGTAGGAGTTTCTGGGTTCTAAAGTTAGTCTAACCTAAGTTTCAAATCCCTGCATATAACATTTGGTGATTTATAGAGCATAATTTGGCCTTACTCTCTTGAAGAAATTGGCACCAAGTAGATGCTCAATAAATTGTAATGATTAATGTTATTTGAATGTTTTTAAATATGTTAGGTGTGCACACAAGTAGCACAACAGCCTGTAAACACCCACAAGATTTGAGAGCAAATTTCAGGCCTATCCCCTCTCAGTTTGAGCCAGCACTGTTGTAATGGTTTTTATTCTTAAATATTACTGCAAATATATTTCTTAAAAACAGCTTATTGAGATATAATTCAAAATCACACACCTCACCCATTTAAAGTATACCATCCAATAGTTCTCAGTTTGATCATAAACTTGGGCAGTTATCATAACAACCAATTTGAGAACATTATTATCACATGAAAGAGAAAACTCATAACCATTAGTAGTCACTCTCCATCTCTCCTCCCCGTTTTGCCCCCTGACCCTGGCTCCTGGCAATCACTCACCTACTTTGAGTCTCTATATAATTGCCCATGCTGGCAATTTCTCCTATAAAACTCTAATTATGTGTCTTTTAATCAGCAACTCCCCATTCCTGCCTCTCCTCTAACCACAAAAACCTTTTGTAACCACCATTCTACTTTCTACTTCCATAAGATCAACTTCATAAAATTCCACATGGGTGAGACATATAGTATTTCTCTTTCTCCAGTTACTCAATGTTGTCACAAGTGGCAGGATTTCATTTTCTTGTGGCCAAATCTATGATGTATACATACCACATTTTCTTGACACTTTAGTTAATCCATATCCGGACTATTATGAATAGTGTTACAATAAACATAGGAGTGCTGATAGTTCTTCAACAGACTGATTTGGTTTCCTTTGGATATTCATCCAATAGTGAAATTTCTGGATCATATGGTAGTTCTATTTTAGCATTTTGTTATACTGTAGAACTATTCCCCACAAAGACTCTACTAACTTGAATTGTCATCAACAATGTATAAGGGCTCCCTTTTCTTGACATTTGTTAAGTTTTATGTTGGAAAGTCTGCTGCCAAGCATACTGTCTTTATATGTTATCTGCTTCTTTTCTCTTGACTCTTTCAGAATGTTTTCTTCCTCTCTGTCTTAGACTTTTGAGAGTATGAGTATGTCTTAGGATAGTCTTAGTTGGGTTGAATTTGACTGGTGACATTTGACCTTCCTGGACTTGGATATTTATATCTTTATCCAGATTTGGAAAGTTTTCTGCTATTATTTATTTGAATAAGTTTTCTGCCCTTTTGTCTTTTCCTACTCCCTCCTGAATGCCAGGGATCCCAATATTTGGGTTTTGTTTTTTGGTTTTTTTTTTGTTTTGTTTTTGTTTTTTTTTTTTAGAATATCACATAGATTTCAACAGTTTTCTTCATTCTTTTTCATTTCTTTTTCTCCTCTGACCATGTAGTTTCAAGTATCTTGTCTTCAAGTTCATTGATCTTTCTTCTGCTTGATCCATTCAGTTGTCAACAAACTCTATTGAATTTTTTTATTAGAGCTTTGTAGTTATACATAGTAGTGAATTCATCCAGATAAACTCATATATGCATAGAATTCAATTTCTGTTCATGATCCCCTCTTTTCCCTCCCCTGGTCCTCCTTCCCCTCACCTGGTTTTCCTCTACTAGATTTCCTTTTACTTGTCTGTTTATTTATATTTGATTAGTACTTTTAACTAATGCACAAAGGTGAAATTCCTTGTGGTTTATATATACATGGACATAACGTGATTTTTAAAGAATTCATTCTGCATTGCCTCCCCTTACCCATTCCTCACTCTGCCTCTCATTTGCTATTGAATTTTTAATTTTATTCATTATGTTCTTTAGTTCCAGAATTTCTGTTTGATTTTTTAAAATACTTCAATCTCTGCTAAGTTCCTTTGGTAAATTTATGAATTGTGTTTGTGTTTTCTTCAAGTTGACTGGGTTTTGGCGTGTTGTTATTATTGTTCTTTTTAGGTATACATAACAACAATGTATTTTGACATATTTATACATGGAGTATAACTTATATTAAGATCCCATTCTTGTAGTTATACACAATATGGAATTTCCCTAGTCATGTATTCATATATGAACATAGGAAAGTTATGTCTAATTCATTCCACTGCCTTTCCCATTATCATTCCTTCTCCCTTTCCTTCATTCCCCTATATCTAATCTGATGAACTTAGTCACTGGCACCTTATTTTGGCCATTTTGTGAGATCGTATTTCCCTGACTGTTTTTGATCCTTGACAATATGTATCAATTAACTGTGCACTGAAGGATCAGTTGCTTATTCCAGTCTATCTAGCTTTGTTTATGACCATCCTTCTACAATAGGCCTATCAAGAAAATCTAAGCAGACTGACTGTTATGCTCCCTCAGGTTCTGACTACTGCTGTTGTCTCAGGACTAGAGAGCACCATAAACCTAGGTTCACCATAAGTTTCAAGGACTCAGGTTGGTACAGTACCTGATCCAGATGAATCTAAGATCCAAGGAGGGTACCTTGGTTGCATGGGAAAGCTAACTAGGGAATCTAGCTCCAGAGGTCCATGGGCCATTCTTGTTGCAGCATAGCACTACTTGTTGTATAATTGACTTCTTTGATGTGACATCTCCTCTGGTCAAACTAAAGAGCAATCATTAAGTTCCATGTACTGGCCACCATTTGCCTCACCCCTGCTCTCTTTTCCTAGCTGACCTGAGGTAGTTTATCCCCACCAGCACTTGTGATGTTCTCCATAGACTTGCAAGAGCGAGTTTTCTGCTAAGGAGTTCAGAATGATATGGAAGTCAATTGTCTACTTTCAACTCCCTGTTTTTCACTTTAGAAACCAGAGGACCAGGTAGGTGAATTCTCTGCATGTGGTACTGGCTGGCTTGGGGGAGGGGCATAATGGTCAAAAAGGACCCTTCTCATTCTCATTGAATGGTGCTTTTTCTTGGCTCTGCAGTCCATGGGAACATCACAGCTTATTCTTGAGCCTTGGAAGATTTAGGGTGATAATCTTGCCACTGGATAGTTGTTAAATTTCTGGGGAAGAGGAAAAGTAAAGCTGAACAATTCTTATTCTGCCATTTTGTTGATAGTCTTATAATTCAGTTTTGAGGACTTCCTTTTACTCTAACATTCTTATATGTCAATAGGATTAATTTATTATTCATCCTGAGTCTTTTCTCTCTTGCAAGGATTTGTAGGCTTTTTTTTTTTTAATTAGGGTTTACAGGATAGTGTTGGGGGCATATGATTTTAATCTCAGCAGATTTGGAGGCTTTATAAGTACTATACATATAATTCTCGAGATAAACCAAGCACTGTTCTAAAGGATTATTTAATTTGATTCTCACAACAATGCTGAGAAATAGGCATTATTATTGTCTTTCTTTCCCTCTCTCAATTTATAGATGAACATATTGAGGCATGGAAAGATAACTCATGGTCACGAAACTAGTAAATCAATATGTTAGGAAATAAGAGATTGGCTTCTAAGAATTAAATCTTAAAATGAAGATCAGTGGATCAAAAGAGATGAGAAATTACCTGAAAAAGACAAAAAGAAAAAAGGGGTGGGGGAGGAAAAGAAGAACTGAAAGGGACAAGAAGGAAAGAAATTCTCTTAGACCATGGCCCTAGATTATAAACTTAAAAAAAAAAATCAATCAAAATTATTAGTTATGGAAACGTTAAAAAGGGATCACAGATATAAACAGTAGCAAACATCAGTTTTCAACTCATTTGGATGGCTTCCATTGGATAGGATGGAAGTATCAAGTTATTTTAGCCTAAAGTCATAACATTTTATGTATCTTCCTTCAGGAGATAGTATGATATGGTGTTGTAAAGACCTTGGCCTTTGCAGTTTAACTGCCAGTATTTGAATACTGGCTTTGCCCCATCTTAGTCACATGATGACTGATTTACCTATCTAAATTTAACTTCCTTCCATATACATGTGGAACTAATAATGGAACTACCAAAAGAGATGTTGTGAGAATTAAATTATATAAAAGTCTGTTAAGAATTTCAGAAGGTCAATGACACACAGTAAGCACTCAATTAGCTATATACTTTCCTCCTTTTTGCCTCTATGGACTGCAAACTTCAATCTAAAATCAATGGGGGACCATAAGGTATTTAAGCAAAAGAGTAAGTTGATCAGGGTTTTGTTTCACAAAAATTATTCAAATGACAAAATTTCTGAAATGTAGGGGTTCATCTGACTAAAATGAAACACTTTAGGAAATATTTTAAAGAAAATGGTTATTATAAATATGTGTAACTGAAATGATTAATAAAAACAAATAGTTATAAACAGATAATTGAAATTCACATATGGCTTACAATTTTTCAAATCATGAATAAAAAAGGCTTTTAGTGTTAGCTAAATATCTCTTTTTCCATGGAAACCTTAGCCAGGCTCTCTCTGAACTTCATATATCAGACAAAGCTCTAAAATCAAAATAAATATAATTTTAACACATGTAGTCAACTGGTACTGAGAACTTTGACAGATATCCATTTCTTCCTCCCTGGATTTGCTCTCCTTCTACCAATTTCCCATGCATATTTCGACTTAAATAATACTGTCCATAGGCAGTCTTCAGTGACCACTCCAAATTTCAGTCTTTCCTCTAACTTCTATAATTTTTCGATCCTGAATCATTATTTTATTTGCCCACTGGGACAATAAATATTTAAGCAAGTACTATGCATTAATGCAATATTCAAAGTCAGAGGCAATGAGGTGCTAAACTAGGGCAGCGTTCAAATGTTCAAGGCCAAGGCCATAAGATTATAGCCAGCACACTCTGCCTTGCAATATTCATCACTGCATCAAAGTGTACCAGTAATGTCCTTCCAAGAAGATTGCGAACTCTACCTGGAACCAGACACTGAATCTTCAATTCCTTTAAACAGTCAGTATAGTGGGGTACTTATAGATGTTTGATAAATACTTGCTGAATGGATGTACACAAATATAATTTAATAAAGAATTGATTGTTGTGTTTTTAATAATAGTAGAATATCAACAACTCTTGTTTGCTTCTTTGGTTTAAAAAATGGCATCTATTTCCTCATACCTAATCACTTTTTTCCTTTATCTTATCTAAGTTTTTCTTTTTCAGAACTCACTTCTCCTTTTTCACACTTCATCTGAAATTTACATTGAATTTTCCATTTGTTCATATAAGAATCAACAATTTAAACAATGTCCAAAGAATAAAATTTCAGAGTTTTTTTTAATTCATTTTTATTGTAAACAAATGGGATACATCTTGTTTCTCTGTTTGTACATGAAGTAGAGGCATACCGTTTGAGTAATCATACATTTACCTAGGGTAATAGTTTTTGATTCATTCTGTTATTTTTTTTCTTCCCCCTCACCCTTCCCACCCCTCTTATCCCTCTATACAGTCCCTTCAGATAGTTATTTAATAAAAAGTAGATGAAGACTTGATCTTCCTTAGATTATATAAAGGTACACACTAAAAACTAACTTAGTCTTATTAGGTTGGTTTTTAACCCAATATCCCAATGAGCAAAGTTCACTTTTAAATCTTTTTAATCTTCAAGCTCTAATTCATTGGTGGGTGGTAATTAGCATTAGATGAACAGAATGAATCCTCTTCACTCAAGAAATTAGTCTTCACCCTATAAAATTTTACCAAGTGCCCAAATGCAAGCAGATTAATTTAAGCCTTCTTTTCAACAAGGAGTTAACAAAAACAAACCATAGGTCCTCAGATTCAGAGAAGAAATAAGATCAGAGTAGAGGAGGATCAGAGAAAATATTAAAATCTATATCTTTCAGTATCAAGTTGGTAATTATAATTTGTTCAAAAAATAGTTAATCACATGTCTGAGGAATACACAGTCCTGTGCATAGCAATGTGGGAGAAACAAAGATCAATAAGACATGGCTTCTGCCTTTAAGCACCTCACAATCAAATAGAGGTGACATGAACAACAAATAATTGCTTAACATAGTTGTAATTATGCTGTACTGTAATTAGAGCACTGACAGCTTAGGCAGTGCTCTTCACTAATAAGGGACATGGTATGACAGAGGAAATATGGGGGAGGTGAAAAGAACAATGAGAAACACTAATAACTTTTGAACTGGTATGAGGGAAGAGTAATACTGAGAAGTAGAGTAGATAACATCACTATAAAGGAAAAGGTAGTGCCCCCCACACCTCCTATTTCCCTCCTTTTCTCTATTAAAATTTATAGGAAAAGCAGATTTCATAGTTACATGGGGAGGAAATCACATAGACAAAGAGACACCCTTTTACCTACTAGCACTGACAATGATACACACATCTGAATACTCAGGGAAAATAAGAACATGCTCCACACTAACTGACCCACAGCATAGGCCAATGGGAAAGCAAATCAAAAAGATGCCCTTTCTCACAGCTTTAGATTGGAATCTTTGGAAGCAGACCCTGAGAACAGGATTCATGTGAATATGATTTACTAGGAAGTATGTTCCTGGGGAGTGAGGAGAAAGAAAACAGTAGATGAGTGGAAATGTAGGACTTTACCTTCTAAATCTCAGCCTTCTAAGAGCAAGGGTACAGTATTTAGCACAAAGAGGGAACTTTTGGCTTAAGCTTACAGGGGGTTACATGTCAGAATTATCCCCATAAAGAGGCCAGGGAAGAACATTTATATTTCTACACTGTTGAATCTGCAGTGGGAGTAGGGAGCCAAAGGTGAACATTTCAGGCAGCCCTAGGACATTTCTCCAACAAAACCACAGGAAACAACTGTTGGAAATGAAATGACAGGCACACTGACAAAATCTGCTTCACTCTTTAACTCCTATAAGTGATGAGAAGGGCACCCAGCAGAGACAAGATTTGGATGGAATGAGGAATCACAATTTATAAAAGTAATTTTATTCATTCAGTCAGCCAGCAATATTTGCTGAGCATCTATTAAATGTTACACGCTCTTCATTTTCCTGGAAGAAGAATTTGGCCAGCAACAAAACAAACAAATCCCTACCTGTCTTCTTAAATTTTACATTCCATCTGTGAGGGAGAAAATATACATACAGATAATATGAAACCCAATAACAAGCAGAGTAAAAGTTTTGAGAGATATTCTGGGAATGCTATTTTTACAGGGTGGCAGAGAAGGCCTTCCTGAAAAGTAACATTTATTGAAAGCCTGAAGTGAAATAAAAGCAAGTCAAAAGCATATCTTGAGGAAAAGTGTGCCAGGCAAGTAGAATAACAAGCAAAAGGCCCTGAGCCAGAGAAATTCACTGCATGTTCAAGAAACAGAAAGGAAACCAGAATAGCTACAAGGCAATGAGCTAGGAGGGAAAGAATAAGACATCAGGTTTAAAAAAAAACAGTGGCACTAGCAGTGCAGGCTGTTAATATACATTTCATTCCATGGACCTCATATAAGTCTCTACTGAGACATCATAATGATAAATCTGTAATTAGCCAGGGTTTTGTGGAGAAACAGAAGCAACAGGATACACGCACATGAGCACTTTCACACAAACACATATGAAATTTATTCTAGGTATTGGCTCTTGCATGGAGGTCGAGAAGTTCCACAATCTGCCATCTTCAAGCTGTAAAAACAAGAAAGTAGGTGGTATATCTAAGTCCAAGTCTGAAGGCATGAGGACCAGAGGAGCCAATAGTGTAAGTCTCTATGTCCAAAGGCTCAGAAACCAGGAGTGCCAACATTCAAGGATAGTAGAAAGATTTCCCCCAGCTTTTGAATTTCGATTGTTTTTACTTACTATGCAAAATGGAAATGATTTTTCATCAGAGCAGATCATAAGTGAGAGAAATTCTCTTAGGGGATCAAATAAGACTCCAGAAGGGACATGACATTGAATTGAGCCTTACAATGAGACAATTTGTATAAACAGGCATAATGAAAATTGTCATTACAGGTGAAAAAATAACAATATAGAAGCACAGATAGGAGGATCAAGAAGAATGGAGTTATAATTGAATTGACCGATGTGTGGAGCACCAGGAAAAGGATTTTGGAGTCCATCTTAAAGCCTGGAGTTTCCCATTCTAAACAATTAAGCATGCTATAAAAACTGAATAATATTCTTATCTTATACCATATACAAAGAGTAACTCAAAATTAAAGATTCAAATATAAAATATAAAACCATAAAACTCATCCAAGAAAATATAAAGGAAAATCTCTTTAACATTTGTCTTGGCAATAACTTTTTGGATCCAGAAACAAAGTGGGAAAAATTGGGATTATATAGAACCAAACTGTGTTTACACAGCAAAGGAAACAATCAACAAAATGAAATGTTAACCCGTAGGAATGAGAGAAAATATTTACAAACCACATATCTAATGAGGGGTCATTATCCAAAATATATAAGGAGCTCACACAACTCAATAGCAAACCAAAAAATACAGCTATTTATCACTTAAAAGTGGGGAAACACTCTGAGAAATGCATTGATATATGATTTCATAATTGTGCAAATATCAGATTTTACTTACACAAACCTAGATGCTATAGCCTAGTACATACCAAGGCTATAAGGTATTGATATGCTTGAAGGTCCTAGGATTCTCACTAGGGTTTTAATTTATTGCTGACAGTATGCTCCCAAGCAAGACTTGTTATCCTGTCCTTAAAAGCCTTAAAATCTGTTATCAACTTGGTCTCCTATGGATTAAAGTCCTTTTATGTATCCTTTTTTCAGAATTAGGAAGTTTCATCTATATTGAAGATTTGTTATGGCCAGTAATTTCTCCCTACAGTCAAGTAATCTAAAGCTTCCAAAAATTCAACTATTGATATATCAATATTATATCAGCACTCACAGACTTACCACTAACTTTCACATTATGGAATGAAAAACAATTCTTGAGTTATTTAAACTATCCAGAACTAGCAATAAATTCAGTATGACACTCAGATCTGGTCCATCCTTTCAACAAGCCCAAACTTTTTGTTTTGGCCATGCTCATAATGGTGCTGAGAGGGATATACTACTGTTTCTGGTTTTCAATCCAGGTCACTAGAAGTTTCCCTACATGTGATGTAGGCGCTTCTCAAATTTTTGTTAGACTTGTTGCCTTCAATGAAGCAAATCCTCTGACAGCTTCCATCATTTTGTTCTTGTTTGTTAAGATCATGAAATTGGTGGTGAAATGGGACATGCCTGACTGGCTAGCAATAAGTATCACTAATTGATTTTCCATCTTCATAGTCCT
Organism: Sciurus vulgaris; assembly: GCF_902686455.1. Lineage (NCBI taxonomy): Eukaryota > Metazoa > Chordata > Mammalia > Rodentia > Sciuridae > Sciurus > Sciurus vulgaris. The sequence goes on from NC_136472.1 coordinate 82,569,795, forward strand.
TAATCACTTTTAGTTTTGTCTCTAGGTCACTTGACATGGCCTCTTACTGGCAACATTAACTGATTTTGTACTTAGGGGCCTGATGAACAAAACTACATTAGTTTAAATCAACCACAAGAGAAAATGATGCAATCAAGAGATTCAGTAAACACAAGATAAATGAGGCTGCTTACAGCACTACACAGCATACTGGTTCACAGTAAACATTTTTTACAAGTAGGAGTATACTCTTAAATAATGAAAAAAATAGTATATCATAGCAAATAGATAAATAAGAAACAGTCATGAATTATCATTATGAAGTTTAATGTACTATACATAATTGTATACTTTTATATAACTGGTAATATAGTAGGCTTGTTTGTTCACACCAGCATCACCACAAGCACAAGAATAAAGCATTGTGCTATGATATTATAACAACTACATCATTAGGTGATAGGAATTTTTCAACTATATTATAATCTCATAATAATAATTATCATAATAATTATCATTCTGATTAGTATGATACAATCTCATGAGACCATTATCTGTCATTGATTGAAAAATCATGCAGCACATGACTATAATCCAGTTAAAAATAGGAAAAGAATCTAAATAAAAATTTTTGTAAAGAAGTCAAACAACCAACAGATGTGTGAAAAAATACTCAATATTACTAATCATAAGGGAAATGAAAATCAAAACCACAATGAGATATCACCTCACACCTATTAGAATGATTGTTGTTGAAAATGCAAAAGTGATAAGTAGTGGCAAGGATGTGAAGAAAACAAAGCTGCATTGTTAATGGGAATATAAATTATACAGTCATTATGGATAAATACAAAGTAGAAGGATTCTTCAAAATATTAGAAATAGAACTATGATATGATCCAGCAATCTGACTATTGAGTTATCTACAAAAGTAATGAAATCAATATATAGAAGAGATATGTGCACTCCCATGTTCATGGCAGCATTATACATAGTGTCATGATATGAAAACAATCCAAGGGTCCAAAGACATATAAATGGATACAGAAAACAAGGAATACATATTACATATAATTGTATGAATATATTTTATTACTAAAAATATTTCTCCTTAAAAAGAAAGGAAGTCCTGCCATTTGTGATAATTTGGATGAAACTGGAAGACATATGAAATGAAATGAAATGAAATGAAATAAGCCATACACAGAAAAATAAATATTGCATGATCTCACTCATATGTGAAATCTAAAAAACAGTTGAATTCATAGTAACAAAGAGTAAAATGTTAGTTACTAGGGCTAAAGGTAAATGAAAAGGGAGATGTTGGTCAGAGCATGAACTTTGTTATAAAATAAAGTTCTGGAAACCAAATGTACGTATTTGTGACTATAGTTAATATATTGTAGACTCAAAATTTGCTGAAAGACTAGATCTCAAGTGCTCTTGCCACCAAAAAAGAAAAAAAAAGGCAGGTAAGAAAGTGAGATGATGGGTGCTGGGGAGATAGCTCAGTCGGTAGAGTGCTTGCCTTGTAAGCACAAGGCCCTGGGTTCGATCCCCAGCACCAAAAAAAAAAAAAAAAAAAAAAGAAAGTGAGATGATGGATATGTTACCTTGATTGTGATAATCATTTCACAATACATATGTCAAAATATCATGTTGGTGTACATCTTAAATATATACCATTTTCATGTGTCTATTATACAAAGATGGAAAAAATATTTTTGAGCTTCAGAAATAAAAACAACTCAAAATAAAACTTTATATCATTATTATACTATCATTGCAACAATTTACCATAATAACTACTGTATCAGTAAACTTTGCAAAAGAAGGACTAATAATACACTAATTAGAAATAAATGTCAGCTGGTTATCTAAAACAATTACCATATTTTGCACATATAAGACATTGTAATTTCTCTGCATATATTGTTCGTTTTACAAATTAGAGAACTAAAGCACTGAGGAAAAAATTTAAATAGCTGGTTATCACAAAAGCACTAACTGGTAGAAACTGGATTCTCTGGGTCAATGTTTGTAACTAGTCTTCACACTCAACAAATTGTGTGTGTGTGTGTGTGTGTGTGTGTGTGTGTGTGTGTATACATGCATATATATATGATGGTTGGAAATTCATAAGCAAATTCATAACTGAATATACATGTGTGAAAAGAGCAAATGAGCTATAAAGATTATTGGAGAAATTTGAATTTGATTTCATTTGTCTAAAAAAAATACTTATTGAGATGAAAGATTTGATTGAGGATATTTAAGTTAAAGGAGATCTTTTCCCTTTACCAAGACCACAACAACAGATAATAAGTATCTTTATGTAAAGATTAAAACTATCCCATCCCTGCCAGGCATGCCAGGAAAGAAGATATCAGATGGGTTGAAAAAATTTATAATTTTTTGTATAAATCTATGGAGTTTCCCAAAGCCTCTCATCCAAATCACCACTCAAAAGAGTAGATTTTGCCTCACTTAAATCTAAGCACTAAATGTAATCCTAAAAAAGTATATGTGTGTATGTAAGTATAAACACACATGTGAGTAAATATTTCTATTGATAAATTTGTTAAAATCATAATTCCAACTCCATTGACACAGATTTATTGAATACTGATAATATGCCAGCCACTGTTCTGAGTGCTAGGAGAACAACAGTAAATAATACAAACAAAAATTCCTATCCTCATGAAACTAACATTCTTGTCAGGCTAAGGGACAGAGTACACTGACAGTAACACATAAATAATTAAAATACATCAGTAAGAGTGAGTGGTAAATGCTGAGGAGAAAAATCAAAGGAAGAAATATACATATTCTTGTGGGAAGGAAGAGGGAATGGTTAAGGTTAATAATTTAAAATAGGATGGTCAGATAAAGCCCCTTTGAGAAGGAAACATTTGATCAAAGATTAAAGGAGATAAAAAAGTTAACTATGAGGATATCTAGGGAATAATATTCCAGACACAGAATTTGTTTTCTGAATCAAGGAACAGCAAAAAAGTGCAGTGTGTCTGGAATAGAGTAAGCAAGGAAGAGAATGACAGGAGATGAATTTAGAGAGATAAAAGAGGATAAACTACACAATGGCTTTATAGACGATCATCACAATGCTAAATTTTACTCTGTATGGCATAGGAAGTACCTAATCATAAGGGCCTATGAGATTTATGGATGCTATTTAATTTAATCCTCAAAACTCCATTAATGAGTTATGAGTTAGGCATTAAGATTAACCCCATTGTTATGGTTGGAATGTGAGGTATCCCCCAAAAGCTGACATGTGAGATAATGTGACAGGATTCAGAGGGGAAATAATTGGGTTGTAAGAGCCTTAACCCAATCAGTGAATTAATCACTCGATGGGATTAACTGAGTGGTAATTGAAGGCGGGTGGGATGTGGCTGAAGAGAGTGCAGCATTGAGGTGTGGCTTTGGGGCATATATTTGAATCTGGCAAGTGGAGCTCTTTCTGCTTCCTCATCATCATACGAGCTGTTTCCCTATGCCACACTCTCCCTGCCATCATCATGTTTCAGCCTCACCTGGAAACCTGAGGAATGAAGCCTGATGTCTGTGGATTGAGATCTCTGAAACTATGAGCCCCCCAAAATCCTTTCCTCCTCTACCATTGTTATCATCAGGTCCTTCAGTTACAGAGGCAAAAAAGCTGACGAAAACAGAAATTGTTATGGAGACATGAGGTGGTTGCTGTGACTAGCCTGACCATGTGGTTCATAAGTTTTTAGGACATTTTTGGAATTGGTCAAAGGAATTTTGAGATGTTTCTAGTTCAAGCTGGTAATGCTTTAGATTATTGTAAGTAGAGCTTAATGGCTGATTCAGAAGACAAAAATGTCAACAGGACCTTGAACAGTGAATAAAGGGCTCAAGAGAGTTTAGTGGAAAAAGAGGACACAATTGGTATTTGGACTAGAAGCCATTTGTGTTATGTTCTGGCCGAGAAGTTGTCTGCATTTTGCCCGTGTCCTGAGACCTTCTGTCAGGCTGATTTTAAAAGTGATGAATTTCTTAATCTGGTGGAAGAAACTTTGAGACAGCATAGCATTCAGGTAGTGGCATGGATATTGCTGGGGGCTTTTAACCAAATTTATTGTAATAATTAGGAGCAAAAAGCAGAGCAGAAAGATTTAGAAAACATGGGCTTGAAAGGCAGAGTAAAACTAGGGCTAAGGAAATTACAGTTGTTAAAGACTTTACCTCCACTAAAGAAATACCAAAGACTTTGCCCAGAGACAATGAGAAAGATGATTTGCAGGCATCTCAGGAACTGGCAGACCACACCCATCTCAAGCTCAATGGAGTAAAGGTGAAAATTCTCTTGAGAAGAGACCAGTGGAGCATCCTTCTTGCACAAGAGACCTAGGCAGTTTTTTCAACATGCTCAGCCACTCCATACTCAGAGGCTGCTACACCAAGGGTCGCTGGAGCCTTGGTTACTGCTCAAGGTGATGGCAGACCTTGATGGGGAAGACCTTGGCATCAACCATGTGGTGCTGGTTCTACAGGAATGCAGGATGCTGGAGTTGGAGGGCCATGGAGGCTTCCACCAAGATTTCAAAGGAAGGTTTTAGAGGCCAGGCAAAGTGCAGCAGGATCAGAGGTCCCTGTGGGCAGCCCCTGAGAGGGCAAAGTGTGGACATGTGAGGAGAAAGCAGAAGCTGCATTGGAGACCCCCAAGATTAAGAAATGCCAGTAACATGGAACATCATCCTAGGAAAGCTGCAGGAATTGAGTAAGACAAGCCAAAAGAAAGGCCACTTGGGCAGCAACCAACGTGGCCACGGGGACAGGGCTACATAAACCCTCTGGAGAGAACATCATGATGCCATGTGCCCCAGATGTCAGATATGGAACCAAAGGACTTGTTTGCCCAGCTGGATTTCGATCTTGCTTTGGTCCTATCCCTTCTTTCTATGCCTCTATTTTTCAAATGGAAATGTTTACTCTGTACCATTACACATTGGATATTTGTAAATTGCTTTTAATTTTACAGGTGCTCACAATGCGGGGTTGCCTTGAGCCTCAGAGAAAACTTTGGACTTGAACTTTGAGCAATCTTGGAACCGTTGAGATGATGGGGTCTCTTGGGAATGGAATAAATTTATTTTACATTGTCAGATGAGTGTGAGCTTTTGGGGGGCTAGGGTGGAATGCTATGGTTTGGATGTGAGGTGTCCCTCAAAAGCTCATGTGTGAGAGACAATGTGACAGGATTCAGAGGGAAGATGATTGGATTGTAAGAGCCTTAACCCGACCAATCCCTGGAGCCTTAATCCAACCTAATCCCTGTTGGGATTAATTGAGCGGTAACTGAAGGCAAGTGAGGTGTGGTTGGAGGAAGTGCGGCATTGGGAGTGTGGCTTTGAGGTATATATTTGTATCTGGCAAGTGGAGCTCTCTCTTTCTGCTTCCTGATTACCATGGGAGCTGCTTCCCTCTGCCATACACTCCACCATGATGTTCAGCCTCAATTCAAGTCCTGTGGAATGAAGCCTGTTGTTTATGGATTGAAACCTCTAAAACCATGAGCCCACAAATAAACTTTCCCTGCCTTAAAATTGTTTTGGCTAAATCCTTTAGTCTCAGAGGCAAAAAAAAAAAAAAAAAAAACCTGGCTAAAACACCCATTTTACAGATGAGGAAACAAAGATTTAGGAAGATTAAGAAATTGCCTCAAGGATGCTAATAAGGGGGGGGCAGGGAAAAATAGAGGTACTTTAGGTAGAAGGGAGTGGAGGATGGGAAATGAGTATGGAGGTAGGAAGGATAGTAGAGTGAAACAGATTATTATCTCATATACATATATGACTGCAAGACTGATGTGATCCTACAATATGTACAATCAGAAAAATGAGAAATTATACTCCATTTATGTATGATTTATCAAATGCATAAATGCATTCTACTGTCATGTATAACTAATCAGAATAAATTTAAAAATATAAATATTTTTAAAATAAAAAAAAAAATAAAAAAGAAATTGCCTCAAAGTTACCATTTTTAGAAAATGTATTGTCAAAATCCAAAGACAGGCAGTCTGACACCAGAGTCTGATACTTGTAACACCCATGAATATTGCCTAAGCAAAAAAAGTTGTTGCTTTTATTAAATAATAACATCCATATTTTAAAAATTTAAAAAGCACATCCTCTCATAATATCCTATCTGTACCCTAAGAGGCAGTTTTGAGCACTCTACTTTAAAAACATGGGTGCATGCAAAAGAAATTTGAATGATCAATTTTCTAGAAAATACATCAAACAAGAAACAATTGAAAAAACTAATACTTCAGTTGAAGAAAATAAGACCTGGGTATGGACACATAATTGTAAATATCTCAAGAGCGATAGCAAGTAAGAAAGTTTTATTCAACCAGAGGAAAAAACTTAGAGGAAGACGGACACTTTAGATCAATATGAGGAAAATTATCAGAGACCCATCTCTGTATCTAGCTACCTATCACAGAAGGTGTGCTGAAGCAGAATCAAAGACTATCCATGGAACATTATACAGAGGATTCCAACCCTGAATTACTGATTTGGTTAGGTGGAAAAAGTTCTCCCCAATTCAAAGACTCTGTGTTCTAATTTTTAATATGATTTTCAGTAATTTTCAAGTAAGCAAGGTTTTAAAATAGAACTATGTGATGCTGTGTAGCAATTGAGAGTGTAGGTCCGAAAGGCTTTCATTATGTCACTTATTTGGGTGTGTAACCTTGAGTCTGAGCTTCTATTTTCTCACCTATAAAATTACGACAGCATTAGGACCTAACTTATATGGTTGTTCCTAACTGCTTGGTTTGATCTGATCCTCCCTGTGGAGTCTTACCTTTCTTTAATTTTTTATTTATTATTTTTATTGGTTCTCTTTAATTATACAAAACTTTAGGACTCATTTTGACATAATTATAAAAGCACTGAATATAATTTGTGCTAATTCAGTACTCAGTACTTCTCCTTTCCATCCCTGCCTCCCTCTCCCTGTTCCCTTCCCTCTACTTATCTTTCTGATATTTACTTCTGGTTGTTGTTATTTTTAATTAGGGTCTTGTGGATTTATGTGATGGTGAGATTTATTGTGGTACATTCATATATGTATATAGGAAAGTTAGGTCAAATTCATTCCCCTGTTCTTCCCTTATCCCATCTTTCCTCACTCCCTTCATCTACTCCACTGATCTTTCTTCTATTTTGATGGACTCCACCCCACTCCACTACTTCCCTCTCCCTGATCCTCTCTTTCACTCTCACCCTCTCTCTCCCCACCTGAAACCCCCTGCCCCATTTTGGACTAACTTCTGCATCTCCAAGAAAACATTTGGCCTTTAACTTTTTGGACCTTGCTTATTTCACTTAACATGATATTCTCCAGTTCCAACCATTTACCAGCAAATGCCCAATTTTCCTCTTTCTTTACGGCTGAACAATACTCCACTATGTATATATACCACATTTTCTTTATCCATTCATCTGTTGAAGGGCACATAGGTTGATTCCATACCTTGGCCATTGTGAATTGTGTTGCAAAAAACATTGATGTAGCTGTATACCTACAGTATGCTGACTTTAGATCTTTTGGATACATGCTAAGGACTGGGATAACTGGGTCATATGGTGGTTCCATTCCTAGTTTGTTGAGGAATCTCCATACTGCTTTCCAGAGTGGATGCACTAATTTACAGTCCTACCAACAATGTATGAGTGTACTTTTCCCCCACATCCTTGTCAACAAATTTTATTATTTGTATTCATTTTTTAATTTTTTTTAGTTGTAGATGGACACAATACCTTTATTTTACCTATTTATTTTTATGTGGTACTGAGGATCAAATCCAATGCCTCACATGTGCTAGGCAAGTGCCCTACCACTGAGGTACAACCCCAGCCCCTATTTGTATTCTTGATAATTGCCATTTGGAATGGAGTGAGATGAAATCTCAATGTACTATTTTAAAAAATCTTTAGTTGTAGATGGACACATACCTTTATTTTATTTATTTTTATGTGATGCTGAGTATTAAACCCAGAGCTTTGCACATGCTAGGCAAGCTCCCTACCACTGAGCTACAACCCCAGCCCCTCAATGTAGTTTTGGTTTGCAGTTCCCGAATTCCTAGAGATGTTGAATATTTTTTCATATATTTGTTGGCCATTTGTATTTCTTCTTTGAGAAGTGTCTGTTCAGTTCTTTTTCCCCTTAACTGATTGCATTATTTGGGGTTTTTTGGTGTTGGGTTTTTTGAATTTTTTGTATGTTCTAGACGTCAGTGCCCTATCTAAAGAGCAAGTGGCAAAGATTTTTCTCCCATTCTGTAGGCTCTTTGTACTCTTAATTATTTCTTTTGCTGTGCAGAAACTTTTTAATTTAATGCATCCCACTTATTGATTCTTGGTTTTATTTCTTGTGCTTTAGGAGTCTTGTTAAGGAAGTTGATTCCTGTACCAACATGTTGGAGTGTTGAGCCTAGAGGTTCTTCAAGAAATTGCAGAGTTTCTGATCTAATTCCTAGGTCTTTGATCCACTTTGAGTTGACTTTTGTGCAGGGTGAGGGATAGGGGTCAAGTTTCATTCTTCTACATAGGGATTTTTAGTTTCTCAGCACCATTTGTTTAAAAGGTTGTCTTTTCTCCAACACGTTTTTGGCACCTTTGTCTAGTATGAGCTAACTATATTTATGTGGATTTGCTTCTGTGTCTTCCATTCTATTCTATTGGTCTTCATGTATGTTTTGGTGCCGGTACCAGGCTGGTATAGATTTACTGTAGGTTAAAGGTATAATTTGAGGTCCAATGTTGTGATGCAATTGCTCAGGATTGTTTTGGCTATTCTGGTCTCTTATTTTTGCAAATGAATTTTAGAACTGCTTTTTCTAGTTCTATGAAGAATGCCATTAGTATCTTAGTGTGGATTGCATTCAACCTGTATAATGCTTTTGGTAGTATGACTTTTTAATTAATTAATTTTTTTTTGGTATCAGAGATTGAACCCAGGGCACTTTAACATTAAGCCACATCTCCACATCTTTTTATATTTTATTAGAGACAGGGTCTCACTGAGTTGCAAAAGGTCTCACAAAGTTGCTGAGGCTGGCTTTGAACTCACGATCCACTCATGATCCTTCTGCTTCAGGCTCCAGAGCCGCTGGAATACAAGTGTGCGCCACGATGCACAGTCATTTTGGCCATTTTGAAAATATTAATTCTGCCTAAGAACATGGGAGGTCTTTTGATCTTCTAAGGTTTTCTTCAATTTCTTTCTTCAGTCTTCTATAGTTTTCATTGTAAAGATCCTTCACCTCCTTCATTAGATTTTGAAGTCTCCCATCTCACCACACAGGAAACTCCTAATAAATTCTTGTAGTTCTGAATCACTAGGCTATTTCATGCTTTGCTCTTACTGGTAACTCTGCCTGACTTCCAAGTTAAAAGTGACTCATATTCAAAATTCTCTTCTAGGAGACTCTCTCAATAAAATATCTCCTGATGCCAGGATAAAACTGAACACAAAAGCTGACTTGTCTGTGTAAGGAAATGGAAGCTCTTGAAAGGTTAATGAAGCCAATATCATGAACTAACAACTGACTGTCACAGTAGGAATTGTAGTAATAGCAACAATACCCTACTATACAGAGTGTCCTGTTGTCTAGAAAGCTTTTTCCTATTGTATCTCATTGTAATTTGACAACTCTGTGAAAAACAAAAAGTAGGAAAGTAGGCACTATCTGAGCAACCTATACAAAGTCATACAACTTATCTAATTGAAGGCACAATCATGCCAGATCCAGGACCCCCATATTATTAGTAGTATGTAAATTTTATTTCCATTTTGTAAATAAATGAAATGATGGAATAAATAAAAGTCAAATTGACTTTGTATTTATTTTATTGATACTGAGTGTCTCTTAAAACTTTGAGCATATCAAGAATAGGAATAAAGTTGAGGAACAGCACTACTTACGTAAAACAGTTTTTCTGTCCAAAAATTACTGAGCCAATGGCAAAGGCATCACTAATTCAAAGGTACTAAAGTTAAAACTAATTTAATGACAGAGTCACAAAGCTCATGCATACTGTCAAAGATACAAAATGTAAGAGGTAGCTGACTAAACTTAAACCTGAAACAATTAATAAACACAAGAATTTTGTGACTTCCAAAGCAGTGGGGTTAGGAGTTCTTGGCAGGTATGAAATTACCCAAATGATTTACACATTTCAGAACATGAGAAGAATGAATGAAAACAAGACAGTACTCATTGGGCTCAAGCTGATTTATCAATTAAATGTGATGTTGCACTGAAAAGAAAGGAAATGTAGAGACTGACTCTCTCTGTAATATCTGTAAATTCCCAGAAGATTTTAGTAAGTTTTTCTCCTATTAAGGAAGCTGTCAAAGAGGTAGAATAATGAAGGGAAATTGAAAGATAGGCAGGCTGAAGGCAAATAGGAAGAATTTCAGAAAGACAAAGAAATCTCTAAAATTTACATTAAAGATGAAGGTTTCCTCTGCAGTAGGGAACATCTTATGGTTAAATAAGTTGTATAACATCACTAAGAGATTTAAGTTATTTGTCTCTGCCAGAAAATACACAGATATCCATCTACTCAAATTCCCAAATGAACAAACAGTTCTGACATCATGTAGGTATTCAGTATTTGAGGAATAAAGGGATCAATCTAATCCTGAAAATTCACTATAAATGATAACCAAGTCTCAAAAAATATATTTTAATTACCTACTATGTAACAAACACCATTCTGGGATCTAGCCATTTGGAACAATTTTTAACTGCTTTGGTATTTTAATACTCATAACACATGGAAATGTCCATTCATCTTTTCATGTGGTTGTCAGAACATAACAATAGTAATTAAAGATAAATTCAGTGTCCCTTTTCCCATGCAATACAGGGAAATTATAATTTGTGTATTATGAGTTGACAGCATCATTTCTCATTTGGTTTTTAGGATGATTGGTTTGTAGAATTAGAATAAGTCTAGTTCCTTCTGATCTTAAAACAAATCATGTTCCCTATTATTAATAGAAGACTTGCCAAGCAGCAAATATATTAGCACTTGTTACTAAGGACCAATGATTTATAAATGAACTGAGAGCATGTTTCTTTCATTTCTTCAGTAAATAAGGTCCAGCAAAGTTGCTTTCTCCAAATTTTCCTTAATAGGTAGTATGATGAGAATTTGTTACTTTCCTTCTCATAGAGGAAAAATTACTAATGCCTAAATATGTGGGTGTCAGTATCATCATTTAGTAGGATGTTGTTAGAATGCTGTGCCAGATGTTGTCAATACCCTAAGCATATTCCCCTATACCTCACCACCATAATACAAGCCTTATTTCCCACTGCCTTAGGGCTCCTTCTGGAGCCAGAGACCACTCTGCCAGTATTCAGGGAAGACTGGAAGTGCCAGAAAATCAACAAATATTCCTGCTCCCTAACAAGCAGTCCTCAATGACTGACTGATGGGGATTGGTGTTAAATACTCTGGCTCCTTTGTCACTAGGGATGACAGATTTATTGAAGCTGGCAGATTCTACATTGACTCGTGAAGTTCCCCAGTGGATTTAAGTGAATAGCTTGACTAGGTACCTCACATTCCCTGTCTTTTTTTCTCTCTGCTCTTCTGCTGCTTTCTATGATCATCTTCCAAATAAATCACTTAAACTTACATGTGTATTCTTATTTTAGAACCTCTTCTAGGGAAGCATAAACTAAGAATTATCAGTCCTTACAACAATATCCATTATTTCACCTTACCCTTATGTAGACTATTTTCATCATTGCCTATGCTTTCAGCCCACTCCTCTTCCCATAAGAATATGCAATGATTTTTGTTTCTTCTTTGTAATAAATATATAAAAGCAAATTTGCTGACAAAATTGTTACTCTTAGAGCATTATTCAGCTAGTCTCAAAAGTGATGGAAATTCATTAATTTGCATGAGGGATTACAAACAGAACAGTGCCAGTTAATGCCTTCATGATTTTCTAATAAATGCATATATCCTATCAAATGGATATAACATAATTTAAAACCAATATTTTGATGTTGAACATTCAGGTTGTACTTAATATTTCACTATTACCAATAATGCTGAAATTAATTTTCTTAAGTAAAAATCTATGTTATTCTTTTTGCGGAATACGGAAATAAATTCCTAGGGAATTTGCTAGATAAAAGAGTTAAAGTATTTTTAAGTTCCTGATTTACATATAACCAGAATAGCTTAACTTATTTTTGTTCCCACCAGCAGGGAACAAATGTTCCTGTGTTAACATATTCTCATTAATCTTTTACTATTATTTCATAATTGTCACAAAAAATCACTGTTTTATATATATATATATACATATTTCCTGAACTTTTTCAATATTTAAAGGTATCCATTAGTAATTATATGTTTGTGAAGTCATTTTTCATTATTTCGTCTCAATTACCTATTGATGTGATTTTATTTGTCTCATTGAATTGATTTTGAACCTTTTATACTACTCTTCCACTAAAAAGTTCTGTTAGAGTGTTGATTGGATATATCCATACCTTGTTACTGACTTCACTATTAATACATTTAGTATGAATGAATTACTCCCAATAAATATGATATAAAATGTGATGGGTAGATTGTATTTTTAAAAATAATTTTAAGAAGCATTCTTTTAATTAGTTAAATAACATAGTTTTGGTCTTGCATTGTTTTCCTGTGTTTATAATCAGGAATGATTGTTCAAATGTTTTAGAAGAAGTGTATTGCTGTCTCTGCAGGTAGAGTACCTGAATCCAAATCCTCACTCCTCACTTAGTACCCTGATGATGAATTTACTTAACCTATACCTATCTCACTTTTCTTATCTGTAAAATGGTAATAATTGTAATAATATCTGCATCATTTGGTAATAGCAAGTATGAGATGAATCATTTTCAGAATAGTGTCTGAAGCATAGTAAATACTTGATAAACATTAGCATTATAAACATTACAGCATTATATTGTTTTCTATTTGGAGGCAATCTAACAGAGTGGTTTAATATTACAAGTTCCCCTGGGTTCTTTACTTTCCCATATAATTATTTGAGTTTTAGCAAGTTACTATATCTTCATGTGCTTTTGTTTTTCTCATATAAAATATGAAGATTAAAATATTATCTACTGCATGGGATTTCTTATAAATAATTTGAACAACTATATGTAAAATATTTCAAAAAGGCCCCAGAACATAGTTTATTATAGCATTCCAAAAATGAATTATTACCTACTTTAGTTGTCATACCTTTCATTTTCTTTCTTTCTTTCTTTTTTTTTTTTTGGGGGGGGGGGTGCTGGGGATCGAACCCAGGACCTTGTGCTTACAAGGCAAGCACTCTGCCAACTGAGCTACCTCCCCAGCCCCCATACCTTTCATTTTGAGTTATTAGTTACATTAATAGATTTTCTAATAGTAATATCCATTACACTTATAGAATAATACTTTTTATGTTTTTAATATACTCTTGAATTATATTTATTATTACATTGATTAGGATATCAAACATATGTTCATAAATGAGAATAATCTGTATTATACTTTATTGTTCTGTTGGTTTTATATCTATATTTTCTTAAAATGAGTTAGAAAGATTTCTTGCTATTTAAACTTTGGAAATGAATGTTTATGATGAGAATTACATATTTTTGAAAGTTTAGAAGTATTTGCTTGAGTTTTTTTCATTAAGAATAAGAATAATTTTTTGAAAATTTTAAATTTGTTCCAAGGTTATGAGCCTATTCAAATTTTCAACTTCTAATTGGATCAAATTAAGCAACGAAACATAAGATTGTAAGTCCATATTCTTTAATTCAGCTAAAAATTGTAAATGAAATATGAGGTTACATTCTACAGTTAATACAACTGTTTTAAAAAGGCAAAGCCCTTTGCTAGTCATCAGTTGTCATTAGAAAGGTGAAGCAACTTTATTCTTCCATTTACTCAAGGCAAAATCTTTGAAGAAGACCATCTTGATTTCTCTTTCTACCCTAACCTTTAATCCATCAGCAAATTATTTGAAATATATCTGAGATCCACTTCCTCTGTTCCTCTAAACTCCTAACTATCATTATCTCTCACCTAAATTATTTCATTAGTTGTTTGATAAGTCTTCCTACTTTTTATCTTGCCTCTCATAGTGTAGGCTAAAGTGTGCCACCCAGCTCGCCCAATCAGAGCAAAGACCTTCAAATTCTAGCTGTGAGGATTTGGGGCTGCTGACAACTCATATCTGTCTTTCTGAAGAAACTGCTCTCAACTAAGAGGGGCACATCTCATACGAAGTTATAGCCCTTTCCCAAATATAGCCAGCATCTAATGGATGCTCAATGGGAGATCTGGCTTCTTTCCCCAAATCTAAAACAACCCTGAAAGGGCATCTTAGCTACAGAGTGCCTGTGGATTAGTCAAGAACTTTGTGTTAAGCACTTCTTGTTCAACTCATCACTCTATCCAATACTGCTTCCCCACTCTCACGTAGCATTGTTCTTGACAATACTGCCCAATGAACTTTCTACATGCTTCTCCATCTCAAAATCTGTTTTCCAGGGTCACTGATCTAAGAGGGTAGGTGCAAGGAATGATCTGAAAAAAGCCCTCTAAAATGGGATTTTTGAGTTACAGAACTTACCAGTTGCCTGGCAATGAAATCCCCATAACTGGTAGTAGGTAGAAACTTAGAAACTGAGCATTCTTATCATGCTGCAATGAGGTTATTGTTAAAATGTTCACCTGTGGTGAACTGGATTTAAAAAAATGGTGGGAAGGAGTATACTGGCACATATAAGATTTAAGTCATGTAAGAGATGTAGTTGAAATAATAATTCTATAAAAATGAATTTGAATGGATATTGCTGAATGTGATCAGTGCTTTATAGAAAGATGATAATGCAAGACTAGGGTGATTAATCACAAAATGAAGGTAAAAGGTGAGAGTCAAAGAACTGCCTAATAGTATATAAAGATATTCTCATATCCTGTAGTCAAAAGGCAGAAATTTTTGAATTAGGCCCAGGATACAGGATATAAGGCTAACAGAATACCAGTTGAAGATGGATCCACTTCAGAGAGAGAGGGAGTGGGGGGAGAGAAGGAGAGAGAAAGAGAGAGAGAGATGCAATTTGGAAAGGGAAAGCTCATGGAGGCAAAGTAAAAGGTTGTAAGAAAGCAAGTGGTAGAAATTATAGGTCCTATAGAAACAAACAAGAGACTCGAAATAAATATACTGATGTCACGTCTACTCAAAAGAAAGGACCAAATATGTTTTAAATGCATTTTCTTTACCATATCAATAAAAGTAGGCAGGACACTCATGAACTAAGAAATCTAGCATGCTGGGTTGGAAACAAGATGGCAGCTGAGTAAGACACTGTAGTAATCATCTCTCCACACAGACACCAGTTTGAATAGCTATGTATGCACCAAACTAGCTTTTCAAAAGTTGAGGAAGCTAGGTGAGGAACTACAGTGCCTGTTTTAGTTTATATGAAAAAATGTACTGAAAAAGTCAGGAAGGAAAAAGTTATAAACATCACACTGCCCCCAACTCCAAGCAGTAGTATGGAGAGAAAAACCTCCTGTTTGGGGGAAGGAGAGAAGATAAAGTCCAAATTTTAGTCTCAAAACCCAGTACTAGCCCACTACACTGAAACCCAGTGTCATGAACAGCCCACAGCTCCTGCCCCCAACAGTACCTAACTGAGTCTATGGACTTCTTCAGCCATGTTTTCAAGGGACTGCCTCCACCAGCGCCCCCAAATTCCCACACCACAGCAAAAAGCAAGATTTTTCCCATTCAGAAGTAAGGTAGAAAAGTGAACATAGGACTGCCTTGGAACTCAATGCCAGGATAGTGAAACCTAACACTGGGCAGATCCTAACTGTTCCTATTCCGAAGCCCGTGCCTATGATTAGATCCTCAAGACCCAAGATGGTGCCAAGCAGAATCTGCTGCCCCAGAGGATTGGACTTCTGTTCTAACAGCAGCATCTGTGACTGGATTGTGATTTCTGGCTATAAGTCCACCTGAGCATCAAGCAGCTCATAGCACAGCTACCTTGATCACGTTCCTGTGCTGTGCTGGTCTCAGTGGGCTATGGACTCTGGATAGGACCCCACGTTGTGACACTGGTGTCCATGACACTGCCTGCTTCATCCGCCAGGCAGCACAACGTGGAGAGTACTTGTCTCTGGGGAAAAGAAAAGGAGGTAGGTGCTAATTCACTGCATAGGGTCCTGAGGCTGTTCTGTTCATAGTAAGGCTTGGATATGGGCAAAATCTTACGGCACACCCACATCTGGGCCTACTGTGGCCATGAATGGCAGCTTGTGAAAACAGATAGCCCTTTTTCAGGTATTCCCCAAGTTCATTTCAACTGTAGATTTGAGGTGAACCTGGGGTTGGGGTGCCCTGTATTTGCTGAAATAGTGATAATAAATCAATAGCAGACTCAAGGCAAACTAGGATTTAGGGCATCTCCTAGTGCTGAAATAGTGGAATTGTCCACAGGTCAGAGAAAATAGCTTAGAATTTTTGGAAGGGCAAAAACGAAACAAATCCAGATTACAAAACTGGAATAAATACCTAATCCTTCAGTGAGAAGATGATGTTAATAAGCATCAAAAATTTTTAGGAAACAATGACTTCACCTTAAAGATAAAATAAGTTGCCAGAAACCAATCAGATAACAACCTATATCTGTAAACTCTCAGAGAATTATAAACATTTGTTCTAAGGAAATTTGGCAAGTTTCAATAAAACACACAGAAGAAATTTAATATTCTAACAGAGAAATGGAACAGAGATTGAAGTTATTTTTTCCAGAAATGGATTTCTATGTTTTTATAAGTACATAATGCTGGGGTTGATTTTGACATAATCATATGTCTATGAAATATAATTTGCTCCATTTCAGTTCCTAGTTCTTCCTCTTTCCATCCATTCCTCCCTTCCCCTACTCTTCTGGTCTTTCTTCTAATTATTGTATTTTTAATTGGTGCTTTATAAATATACCTAAAGATGGAATTCACTGAGGTATATTAATATATGTATATAGCATAATTTTGGCAAATTCATTCCACATTGCTCCCTTTTCCTGTCTCTCTCTCTCCTCCCTACATCTCTATTTTCCCTTTCTTTACTCCACTGATATTCCCTCTCTTTTCATATGATCCATCCCCCATTCTCCACCTCACCTGGTTTTCTGTCCTTATTTTGCTTGAGCTTCTGCATAAGAGAAAAAACATTGGACCATTCACTTTCTCAGACTGGCTTACTTCACTTATCATGATGTCCATCAGTTCCATCCACTTACTAGCAAATGCCACTATTTCTTTTTTTTTTTTTTTTTTTTTTTTTTGTGCTGAGCATTGAACCCAAGGGCACTGAATCACTGAGCCACATTCACAGTCCTTTTTAATTTTTTGTTTTATGACAGGGTCTTGCTAAGATACTAAGGGTCTCACAAAGTGTCTGAGACTGGCTATGAACTTGTAATCCTCCTGCATTGGCTTCCCACATCACAGGGATTACAGGTATGTGTCACCACACTATTTCATTCTTATTTGTGGCTGAGTAAAACTCCATTGTGTATATATACCATGTTTTATTTATCCATTCATTTGTTCACAGGCATTAGAATGTTCCCATAACTTGGCTATTATAAATTGCACTGCTATAAACTGATTTTCCTGTATCACTTAGTGTCTGATTTTAGTTCTTTTGAATAAATACCAAGGAGTGGGATTGCTGGGTCATATGATGGCCCATTTCTAGACTTTTGAGGAATTTCCATACTGCTTTCCAGAGTAATTGTACTAATTTGCAGCCCCATCACCAACGTATGAGTGTATCTTTTCCTTCCCCCAACATCCTTGCCAGCATTTAATTTTATTTGTATCCATTCTGATGGAGTGAGATAAAATCTCAGTGGAGTTTTGATTCGCATGTCCCTGATTGCTAGAAATGTTGAACATGTTTCCATATATTTATTGGTCATGTGTGTTCCTTCTTTAGAGAAATATTCTGTAGCCTCTCTTTTTATACTCTTAATTTTCTTGCTGTCCGGAAGTTTTTAAATTTGAAGGCATTCCACTTATTGACTCTTGGTTTTATTTCCTGAGCTTTAGGGGTCTTGTTAAGGAAGTCAGTGCCGGCACCAATATGTTGGAATGTTGAGCCTGTGTTTTCCTCTATTAGTTTCAAAGTTTCTGATCTAACTCCTAAGTTTTTTAACTACTTTGGTTTGACTTTTGTGCAGCGTGAAAGATAGGGATCCAGTTTCATTCTTCTACATATCACTATCCAGTTTACCCAGCACTATTTGCTAAAAAGGCTATCTTTTCTCCAACATGTATTTTTGGCCCTTGAGTTAAGTATCAGATGTCTGTATCTATGTGGAGTTGTCTCTGTGGCTTCTATTCTAGTTCATTGGTCTTCATGTCCATTTTGATGCCAATACCATGTTTTTTTGTTTGTTTGTTTGTTTGTTTTACTATATCTATGTAGTATAATTTGAAATAAGGTATTGTGATGCTTCCAGAATCACCATTTTACTCAGGATTGCTTTGGCTATTGTCAGTCTTTTTTTTTTTTTCTTTCAAATGAACTTTAGGGCTGTTTTTGAAGTTCTGTGAAGAATGCCTTTGGTATTTTGAAGGGAACTGCATTAAAGTATTATCTAGATAATACTTATTATAATATGACCATTTTGATCATATTAATTCTGCCTAAGAATATGGGAGTCTTTCCATCTTCTAAAGTCTTCTTCAAGATTCTATAATTTTGATTGAAGAAGACTTTAACCTCCTTGGTTAGATTTATTCCAAAGTTGTGAGGGTTTTGTTTTGTTTTGTTTTCTTGGTTATAGTGAATGGGATAGTTTTCCCAATTTGTTTTGTAGAGAATTCACTACTGGAGTATGGAAAAGGTATTGATTTATGAATGTTGATCTTGTGTCTTGTTATTTTGTTGCATTTGTTTTCTGGTAAAGTTTTTTTTTTTTTTTTTTTTCTCTTCTAGATATAGCATCATGTCAACAGCAAACAGAGATAATTTCACTTCTTTTCCTATTAATTCCTAATAGGAATTAATACAGATTAATTTGTATCCCATTAATCTTCTCTTGCCTGATTGCTCTGGTAAGAGTTTCAAGAACTATGTTTAACAGGAGTGGTGAGTATGAAAATTCTTATCTTGTTTCTGATTGTAGAGGAAATGTTTTCAGGTTTTCTTTGTTAAGTATTATGTTGGCCTTGGGTTTTTTTTTATTTATATCCTTTATAATACTGCTTTATCCAGTATTTTGAACATGAATGGGTGCTGGATTTTAATCAAAGGACTTTTTTGCATCTATTGAGATGATCATATGATTCTTGTCCTTAATTCTATTTATGTGGTGAATTACATGTACTGATTTGCATATATTGAACAATCTTTGCACTCCTCAGATGAAACCACTTGATCGTGGTGTACTATCTTGTTGATGTATTTTCGAATGAAATCTGCTAATATTTTAACAAGAATTTTTGCATGTACGTTCATCAAGGATATTGGTCTGTAGTTTTCTCTCCTTGTTTTGTCATCTAGTTTTGAAATCAGGGTTATACTGACTTCATAGAATGTTCCCTCCCTTTCTATTTCACATAATTTTTTTAAGAAGACAATAGTTCTTCTTTAAACATCTGGTAGAACATGTCTGAGAACACATCTGGTCCTGAGCTTTTCTTTGTTTGTAGACCTTTAGTTGCTGCTTCAATCTCATTGCTTGATATTAGTCTGTTTAGGTTTCCTATAGTCTCAAGGATAATTTTGGACAGGCCTTACATGTCTAGAAATTGCCAATGTCTTCTCAATATTCCAATTTATTATAGTGCAAATTTTCAAAATACTTTCTAATAATCCTCTGGATTTCAGAAGTGTCTGTGAAGATACTTTTCCATCTCTGATTTTGTGGATTTAGGTTTTCTCTATCTTCTTTTTTTGTTAGTTTAGCTAAGGGTTTATCAATCTTGTTTATCTTTTCAAAGAACCAAATCTGCTGTATTCATCTTTTATATTGTTTTTATTTTTTATTTCATTAATTTCAGCTCTGATCTTAATTACATTCTTTCTTCTAATGATTTCGGAATTAGTTTGTTCTTCATTTCCTAGGGCCTTGAGGTGCAACATTTGATTATTTATTTGGGATTTTTCTGTTTTCTTTTAATATAGGCACTCAATGCTATAAATTTTCCTCTTAGAACTACCCTCATACTGTCCCAGAGATTTAGATATGTTGTATCTCTCATCTCATTTATTTCTAGGAATTTATTTCTTCTCTTATTTTTCTATGATTCATTCTTCATTTAAAATAAAATTGTTCAATATTTTTGTTTTTGTAGTTTCTATATCTCTTCTATTTATTTGTAATTTCATTCCATTATGATCTGATAAGATGCATGTGATTATATCAATTCTTTTTACATTTGCTAAGATTTGCATTATGACCTACAGTATGGTCTATTTTTAAATATAATCCATGAGCTACTGAAAAGCAATTGAATTAAGCTGTGGGGTGAAATATTCCATAGATGTCTGTTAGGTCCAGTTGATTTATAGTATTACTAGGCTGTTTTTAGTCAATTTTTTCACTGCTGTTACTAAAAGACCCAACCAACACATTTACAGAGGAGAAAAAGTTTATTTAAGGCTCATGGTTTTAGAGGTCTTAGTCCATAAAAGGTCAGTTCAATTCCTCAGAACTCCAGGTGAGGCAGGACATCATGACAGGACAGTGTGGTGAAGAGAAGCAGCTCACATCATGGCAGGAAACAGAGAGAGACTACACTCACCAGATAACAAATATACTCAAAGCCATGTCCCAATTTCCACCTCCTCCAGTCACACCCTACCACTTCAGTTACCACTCCGTTAATCCATATGAGGGGATTAAATCACTGATTGGGTTAAGACTCTTACAACCTAATCTTCTCTCCTCTCAACCTTCTTGCATGGTCTAACATGTGAGTTTTTGGGGTACACCTCATATCCAAACCATAACATAGGTCATAAATATTTTTATTGATTTTATGTCTAAAAGGGGTAGGATAAAATCATCCAGTATGTGTATTGGGGTCTATTCAGTATTTATCAAGAAATTTTGTGGGAGTTTTTGTTTTGTTTTGCTTTTTTGTATTTAGATACGCCAATATTTGGGGCATAAATATTTGCTATGATTATATCTTCCTCTTGGACGGTTCCCTTACCAGTATATAATAACCTTCTTTGTCTCTTCTAATTTGAGCTTGAAATCTATTTTGTCAGATATGAGAATAGCTGCTCTGCTTGTTTTTAAACTTTATTTGGATGGAATATAGTTTTATATCTTTTTGCTTTCAGCTTTTGGGTATCTGCCTGTTAGAGGAGATGAGTCTCTTGCAAACAGTATGTAGTTGGATCTTGTTTGTAACTCATATGCCAATCTACAGTTTTTATTTGCTGAGATAAGACTATTTACATTCATTGTTATTATGAGTAGATGTTTGCCCTTTCCTGTCATTTTAGTTTATTTGCTATATTTAATTCAGTCTAATTTTCATTTGATTAGTTCCTTTTCTAGACACATCCTCCAATGGGGAGATTTCAGGTTTTTTTGAGTTCATCTGGGTGTAATATATCTTTACATAATTTTGTAGTGCTGGCTTTGTGGTCATTATTTTTTTATTTTATCCTTATCACAGACAGTTTTGTTTCTTCTTTAACTCTGAAAGATAGTTTTGTTGTTTTTCTGTGTTGGTTTTTTTCTTTTTTTTTTTGAAATACCACTCTTGGCTGGCAATTGTTTTCAAGTTCTGAATTTTAGGTTCTAAGTTGAGAAGTCAGCTGTGACTTTTATTGGTTTATCTCTCAGTGCAACCTGATGTTTAACTCTTGGAGTTTTTAATATTCTTTCCTTATTTTCCATGCTATGCATTTAAACTATGATGTGGTTTGAAAGGTTCTTTTTATCTTGTCAATTGGAATTCTATATGACTCCCATAACTGTATGTCTATCTCATTTCTTAGGTTAGGAAATTTTTCTGCAACTATTTCACTAAAAATGTTCTTGATGGTTTGTATTTCCATGTTTTCTTATATATAGTACCTATCATATTTGGTCCCTTGATGTTGACGCAGTGTTCTTATATATCCTGATCATGGCCCTTTATTTCTCTTTTAATGCAACTGAATATTAAAGTTCTTCAGTCTTCAAGACCTTAAGTTTTGAGGCCCAAAGTCATTTTCTACATAATCTAATCTGTTTGTGATACTTTTAAGTGAATTTTTTATTCAATTAATTGTACCTTGCATTTTTAGGAATTCAGATTGATTTCTTTTCCTTATCTCTATATCTTTATTGAAATGTTCTTTCACCTCTTATATTTCCTCTCTGAATTCATTTGTTTAGTGTTCTTTTAATCCACTGAACATTTTAATAAGTTTTTATAGTCTTTCTGGAATTATATCTTTTTTTCATATCTGTGGGTTTCTTTCAGGAATGGTAAATTTGGGGGAACACTTGTTTGCTTGATTCCTCATGTTTTCAGAGAACTTAGACTTGTACTTCTGTTGAGATGGAGTCCTGTTCCTCCTTTATCCATTTTCCTTTGTTGTATATTGGTTATGTTCTAAGGTCTTTTCTGTTTTTGCTGTATATGTCCAGGAGTGGGACCTAAGGTTTCCCTCGAGCTATTCCCCTCTAATCTGAACCTTGGTATGGGGTTTTTGTCTCTCCTATTCTATGTGTTGAAGTATTATTGGAACTCAAGTGGGACTAGTTCACATGTAGAGTGAGATTTGCTATTACTTTGCTACATTGTGAGTATACTCAGCAGCAGTTCTCTACCCCATGAACTCATAGTGTCCCAATCACTTCTTAGCCTCTCTTAGAGAAAAGAGCAACCAGGAATAATAATAGTAGCAACCAACACAGGGTCCTAAATAAATGTATGATGGCCTACTATGACATCTATAACACTTTGTCACTTGAAGATAGCAGGGTTAGCATTTAATATAAGCACCAGCATTAAATATCCATGAATTAGAACAAACATTAAACATCAGGTCAACTATGTCATCCATTGTATTAATAACCACAACAGCATGAATAGAGTAGGAAATAGTTCTATCAGATAGTAAAATTACAGTTCCTTAAGTGAAGAAAAATAAGGTATGAAGGCCAGAGAAAGTTTAAAATATTTGAAAAGTGAACAGAGAGGAATAAGGAGAGAGGCAGCAGATGATAGCTATAAAGAAGGAGGAGTAAAAAATAACTAAAAGTAATAAAGAGGAGGAGGAAGGAACAAGAAAATTTGGCTATTAGAGCTGCATAAAGTGATACAGTAATAAAAGGAACAAAACAAAGGTACAAACAAACAAAAACTCAAGCCAAATCAAACCCCCATAAATTTTACCCCAAAAGTCAAACACGGCTAAAAAAGAATTGGGTGAACAAAAAGGCAATTAAAATGAAGGAAATATTATATGTATGTATATATGTATTATGTATACATTCTCAAACCTATCAACACAGTAAGAACACACACATGCACATACACAATCACACAGATGAAAAAGGATAAAAACAAAATAACATAAAATTTAAAATTAAAAAGAAGGGGAAATATGGGGTAAATTTTTAATAAGAAATAAAAGATTTGTTTCCATTGAGGTGGTCCAATCTGTTAGCAAAGATGGATGTTCATTACTTATGCTGTACCATTTTTTGCATGACTCTATAACACTTCAATCAAGGGGCTGTGAAATCTGACTTCTTTGTGTTTTTTGCCAGGTTCCAAGAAGTTGTGCCTTGAAGTCAAAGCTGGCTAGAGTAACTCTCTGTTTCCTGTGAAACAGTATAGACTGGGGATTCCTTACAATTGATGTACTCCCAGTGTAGGACTGATGCAGAGTTCTAAACAGCAAGTTCCAGTGGCTGGGGCTTACTTCTGACTATATTTTGGAATTTTGTCGGAAGTTATATGAAATTAGATCCATACCCCCATTGCTGGGCAGATATCAATCCCAGCTGGATGTCTAAGTCTCAGGAACCTCCTGAAAATCCCACTCTTAGAAGAGGGAGTCTAACCCTCCACAGGTCTCCCATGTTTCACTGCCATGGATGTGAATTACTCAAGGTCAGATGGAGATTGAAGACATGCCTGTCTGACCAGTTTCTGGTCTCTTCCAAGCTGCTCATTTGAGCTGCCAGCACCACAGGGGCTCTCTCTCTTGGTACCCCAGCCTGGATCATCCAAGGCACAATCCTCTCTGCAACCATCTGGACAGTAATGCTGTCCAGAGATATGCTGAACTCCTCAACATGCGACTGCTGTGTCAAGCTGAAAATGCCCTCTATGAACTCCACATTTCCCACCTCTGCTTACTGGCACATGATTCCCTCTGTGACACTCTGCTCAGAAACCAAGCAATTCTAATTACTCTTCAATCATCAACTTGCCCCACCATTTCTAGGTCAGTTAAGATCAACTTCCCCCTATTCCACAGGTTTGCCCAAGTTGATTTTATTCACCATGCCTTTCTTTCTGCCTGTTTACCCTTGAGGTTGAAATTATTTTAAAAAGTCAAACACAAATCCTTGAGATAAAAAGTACACTAGAAATGAAACAGAAGGCATCAATAGCATAATAGATCAAACAGAAAAAAAGAATTGTTGAGCTCTATGTTAGGCTGTTTGAAAATGCACGCACAGGAGAAAAGAAAAAGGAATGAAGAAAGTTTACCAGAACTTTGGAACAGCATTAAAAGAACAAATATTCAAGTTATGGAAGTTCAAAAAGACTATGGAATGCCAAAGAGATAGAAAGCTTATTCAAAGAGAAAACTCACCAAGCCTAGAGAAAAATACAAATATCCAAGTACAAGAAGGTCACAGATAAACAGTGAGATTCAGCTCAACCATGTCTACTCCAAGACATATTATAATCAAACTCTGAATTTAAAGATAAAGAAAGAATTTCAAAGAGCAACAAAAAGGAAACAAATAACATACGGGTGGACCAATTCACTTGACAGTGGACTTCTCAGCAGAAACCTTATAGAAGGGAGTAGCAAAAGAATTTTCACAGTACTGAAAGAAAAAGAAAAACTGCCAACTTGCCAATGACGAATATTTATCAAACAAATCTATCCTTTAGGAATTAAAATAGGCTAAAGGCATTCTCAGATAAACAAAAATAGAGAATTTATCACCAGCAGGCTTGTTCTACAAGAAATGCTAAAAGGAGAAAGACAAAAATACTAATGAGTAAGAATAAAATACTGAAAAGCATTAAAACTCACTAGTTAGTCTTGTAGATAAACCCAGAATGCTCTAATATTGTAAACATGATGTGTAAACCACTCAGATCTTTAGTATAAAGAATAATTAAAAATAATAAAAACTACAGTAATTATTTCAAATTTTATAGAATGATATAAAGTAGGACATCAAAATCCAAACTGTGGAAAAAAGAAAGTATAAATATAGAGGATTTTATTAGAGTTCTGTTTCTCTCCTTTCCTATCTTTATGACCAATGTTAATAGTATTTTAAAATAGTTATAATCAAAAGATTTGTAAACCTCAAGGTAAGCACAAATGAAAATCTAAAATAGACATACAAAAAAATAATAAACAAGGAACCAAATCACACTGGCACAGAAAATCACTTAACCACAAAAGATGACTAAAACAGTAAGAAACAACACTAAAACTAGAAAACAAACAAGATACCAGTAGTAAGACTGTACTTAATAATAATTACCTTAAAGGTAAATGAATTAAATTCTCCAAATAAAATGTAGAATGATTGATTAGATTAAGAAAAAAGACCTAACTTCATGGTACTTTTAAGAAACTCGCTTCACCTCTAAGGACGTGCATAGACTGGCAGTGAAGGGATGAAATAAGATGCTACATGCTAATGGAATCCATAAGAAAGCAAGGGTAGCCATACTTACATTAGACAAAATACATTTTAAAACAAAAGCAGTTAAGAATAAAAAAAAGGGAGGCCATTATATAATGATGCAAGGGTCAATTCAGCAAGAAGAAATAACCCTTATAAATATATATGCATTCAATATTTGAGCAAATATTAATAGAACTGAAAAGAGCAAGAGACTCCAAAAACAATAGCCATGGACTGACAGAGTTTTCCTCTGCTATGCTGTTCCACCACACCTTAGAGCAGACTGAGACCTCTGAAACTGTGAACCCAAAATAAACTTTTCTTCCTCTTAAGTTGTCTTTGTGAGGTATTTTGGTCGCAGTGATACAAGAGACAAAACATTCTAGAATAAAAGTAAATTTAAAAAAACAAAGAAGGCATTAAACTATCTGACTTCAAATATACTACCAAGATGTGGTAATTAAAATAGCATAGTATCAACATAAATACAGACATATAGTTCAAAAGGATGCAATAGAGAGCAGAGTAAACATATACATCTATGTGTTTTTGAGAAAGTCTAAGATCAAGCATTGGAAAAGGACAGACTCTTCAATAAAAGGTTCCAAGAAAGTTGGATATCCACATGCAGAATGAATCTAAACCCTAATCTGTGACCAGTTATAAAATCAACTCAAAATAGAGACCCAAATGTAAGACCTGAAATTATGAAACCACCAGAAAGAAACAGGGAAATGCTTCAGAACCCCAAAAGTACAGGAAACAAAGAAAAAAATAGACAAATAGAATTACATCAAATGAAAAGACTTTTGCACAGGAAAGAAAACAACTAGTAAGTAAAGAACAACCTATAGAATGGGAGGAAATATTTACAAATTATACATCTAACAAAGGGTCAATATCCCAGAAAGTATAAGAACTCAAAGAAATAGTAAAGAAAAAAAGAAGAAAGGAAAAGAAAGAAATATGATTTAAAATGGACATTGCATCTTGATGCACATTTCATTTTTTTGGCTCTTTTTATTTCTTTTTTCTCCATATTCTCACTTTTTACTTGTTTAAAATCTACAAAATATTTTCAAACATAATTTTACATATTGTATTATTTTACTTTTTTTTCATTATGCATGATTTATTGTACATGTGAGTATGCAGATATGGCTGTGTATGTTCTCACTATTGTATTAATATAACTTAAACATCAATGTCTCTCTCCTGCATGTGCTCATTATTAAGCCTAGATGAGACTTAAGTGGGAAACAGTTATATGAGGGTTCCAGTTTTTCCATCTTACATTTGATGGTTTATTGGTAACGAGGTTCAGGGTTCTGCTATCTCCTCTTCTTTACTCTCTTCCCTCAGTGACAGCCAAAATTTCCTGTTCCTGCCTCCTCTGGTTTTTCTCAATTACTTTCAGTTAACTTATTATTCCTTCTTCTTTACAGCTAATACCAGCTCCCTATCAACTGCTGATCATTTCAAAACATTTCAATTTTTTCTTGCCTTCCTACTCTATTTTCTATTACTTAAGAAATAGTAATTCCACTAAATAAGAGAAATTATACAGATTATATAATTCCTACCTGATTCAAGTTGTGATTATTAATGTAGTGGACAACTTAGTAGACACCTATGATCTAATGCACAGTATGATTTTGTTGTTCATACTGTTGTTAAATGCTAACCCTGCAATTCCTACACAGGCGGCAATTACTGTTTAGATGTCAAAGTAGACACTGGACATTTATCTTAAGGCTGTAGATCAGTTGCTGATATTACTGACATTCCTGCTCCGCCTACTCTCTAAGAGGGGGTAGAAAAGAGATTGGGAAAATTCCAGGTCACAGAGTAGAGATCCTGCTGATGGGGAATACTCACATCTCAACCTAGCAACAGTGAATTTCATCCCACATACAATCTAACCCCACCTGAGCCTTAACATCACACCAACTAAAATAACTAAGGACACAAAAATCCCAACAACAAGGACTCAATCAGGAACAATTAGAAAGGGACCTTAGGTCCCACCCCTTGACATCTACTCATATATTAAAAATAGGGAAGTCCCAGAACAAATAAGGTAATTACACATAAAAGAACACACATAAAACAGAGGAAGGGGAATCTATCTCAATGATGTGCAAGCCCAAGACCTCTGAAAACATGAGAAATCTGGTGAAAAACTATCCCTCCAAAATTCATAATCACCCAACAAAGGATCCCACTGATACTGGATGGACAAAATCCAGAAAAAGATTATAAAAAAGTGATTATTAAAATATTAGTGAACTAAAAGAAGATGTAAGGAATGAATAAAGAGAGTGAATACAGGAGTAAAGAACCTCTTCAATAAAGAAATGGAAACAGTGAAAAGAAAAAAATCAGAAACTCCTAGAAATGAAAGATACAATCAATCATATAAAAAATTCACTTGAAAATGACCAAAAGATTACATTATGTAGAAAATAGAACATTATCCCTTTAAGACAGAACATCCGGCCTTGAAGACAGAGTACATGAACTTAAGTACACAGAATTAAGCAAAGGTAAAAAAATGACAGAACATGATCAGAAAATATAAGCACTCTAGGACAATATCAAGAGACCAAAACTGAGAATCACTGGGATTGAAAAAACATGGAGATACAAGCTAGACATTAATATTTTCAATGAGATGGTTACAGAATACTTCCCCACATAAGAAATGAGATTGGCTCTTTGCCTGCCCATTGCCTACCTGTTGCCTTCCCATTGCCCACTGCCCAACATCCACCTGTTGATCAGTCATGTTTGCCCACAGTCCACCTATGGAGCACCTGCTACTTGCTGCCTGAAAATCCATTGTCAGGGTACCTACAAGTTTGATTATATTGGGTGCCACCATCTTGGAACACCAGCCGTGGTCTGAGAATCCAGGACCAAGGTGCCTTCAGGTTTGCCTCCACCACCGCTGCCATGTCAGGGTGCAGCCACCTCATTTGGAGACACCAGCAAAGGCCTGGAGATATATTTTCAGGATACTTGCGGTCTGGTTCCACTTGAGTTCTTCCTGCTGGCTGTGCTAGTGGCTGCATCTGGCTACCTCTTTGCAGGGTTGCTCCTGTGTGTGAGCACATCCTTGATGATCTCTCTGCAAGTTGAAATGTCATTGATATCTTGGGACTGCAGCAAGGCACAGTCTGGAGAATCTGAAGCCCAGGTTTGTCAGATTACAACTGGGTCTGCCTGGGTCAGTCTGGGCCAGGCAAGCCTGGGGAAAGCCAGATACTGGGGACAGTTCCCTAGAGGGAGCACAGGTTGGAGAAACTAAAGAAAACTGGGCTCTCTCCACCTCAGTGAGTCCTGAAGTGTGCAGGTACAGAAGGGGCTGTCTACAATGGATAGGAAGCCTGGAAGAGGATGTGAGGCATCTTGCTACTGGCTTGCCCAGCCAACCAGTGCAGCACCCATAGAATGGAAGATACCATCAAACTTCAGGCAACCCTAATATTGGTGGAGAAAAAAAGCTGACAAAATTTTTGAAAGCCAACAGAAGCAATCATTCCATTTTCCATAGAGACTTTACTCCCCTCGCCATATCTCTAACATCTTTGAATCCAAAGATTTTTCATGCATCAATATACTAAATAGTATATTACAGTTTTGTTGTATATTCTTATATTTTTACTTTTAAAAATCTGGATTTATTTTTTCTCTCACTTATCTGTCTCGCTGGATTCTCTTTCTCACTTCTCTCATGTTAATAGTCAACCACTATTAATTCCTCCTCTGCTCTTACTATAAATTTTTATCTCTAACTTCTCTCCTTCTACCTCATAAGCATCACATCCTACACTACTTCTATTCCTTCTTTGTCCATCATTTTAAACAGTAAACCTTTCTAGCAAATTTACTGTTTATATTGCAGACAATTATTGAACACATCATTTCTTTTATTGTGACAAAGCTGTAGGTACCTTAAGAGCTATTTGGTTTAGGATTTGTAAACTGTTTGCATTGGGTGCTGATAATATTGGTCTCCCCCTTAAAAGTGAGGTACTGGAAGCCTTCAGGAACACTATAAGACTCCAAGATAGAAACTGTACTGTCTCAGATCCATTCTGCTAGATTGGAAGACGTACAAACAACATCAAAAAGCAAAGGAACAAAGTGCCTCAAACAAACCAAGATTTTCCAACAACAGAATCCATAGACAACACAGTACAAGAAATGTCAGAGGAGGAGTTTGGAAGATACATAGTTAGATGTATCTTCTAAAAGATGGCATCAAAGAGAAAATACAGAAAATGAAAGATGACTTCAATAAACAGGCAGAGATTAGAAAAAAAATCAAGCAGAAATTCTCAAAATGAAGGAAACAATTAACCAAATTAAAAGTTCAATGGAAACAATCACCAACAGACTGGACCACATAGAAGACAGTAACTCAGTCAATGAAGACAAAATATATACCCTAAAATAAATTCAGCCATACAGAGAGGATGGTAAGATATCATGAACAGAACTTCCAAGAAATATGGGATAACATGAAAAGACTATATTTAAGATGTATCAGAATAGATGAAGGTGAGGACATACAAACCAAAGAAATGCATAATGTTTTCAATTACATAATGTCAGAAAATTTCCCAAATTAAAAGAATAAAATGGAAAATCAAATACAAAAGACTTACAAGACCCAAAATGTACAAAATTACAGCAGGCCCACATTAAGGCACATTATAATGGGAATGACTAATATACAGAATTACAATAGAATTTTAAAGGCTGCAAGAGAAAAAAAATCAAAATACATATAGGGGGAAACCAATTTGGACATCAACTGATATCTGAATCCAGACCCTCAATGCCAGGAAATCCTGGAATAACATATATCAAACACTGAAAGAAATGGATGCCAACCGAGAATTTTATATTCAGCAAAACTAAGCTACAGAATTGAAGATGAAATAAAAACCTTCCTTGATAAACAAAAGTAAAAAAATCCACAACTAGAAAGCCTGAACTACAGAACATTGTCAGAAAAATGTTCTATGAGGAGGAAAGGGGAAAAAAAATAAATGAAAACCAGCAAAGGGAAGAACTACTTTTTTTTAAATTTTAATTAAAAATCATAAATTTACATAGGGCAATGTTGTTTGATTCGTTGTTATTTTTTTCCCTTCCCCCCTCCCCTCCCACCCCTCTTTTCCCTATATACAGTCCTTTCTTCCTCCATTCTTACCACCCTCCTTATCCCTAACCCTAAACCTAACCCTAACCCTAACACTAACCCCTTCTACCCCCCCATATGTCCTCATCCGCTTATCAGTGAGATCATTCGTCCTTTAGTTTTTTGAGATTGGCTTATCTCACATAGCATGATATCCTCCAATTTCATCTATTTGCCTGCGAATGCCATAATTTTGTCATTCCTCATGGCAGAGTAATATTCCATTGTATATATATGCCACAGTTTCTTTATCCATTCATGATGGATGAAGGGAAGAACTACATTAAAGGAAAAGTCAATCAAGGGTGAAACTAAATTCAGTTAAAAAACAAAATAAACTAAAATGACCAGGAATCCAAATCATATCTAAATAATAACGTTGAATGTTAATGGCCTAAACTCATCAACTAAAAGACATAGAATGGCAGATTGGGTTTTAAAAAAGACCCAACAATATGCCATCTTCAAGCAACTCACCTTCTAGGAAAAGATGTTCACAGACTGAAGGTGAAAGTTTGGGGAAAATATATCACTCAAATAGATCTTGCAGAAAAGCAGGGTTTTCCATCCTTAGGCCAGAAAAAGTGAATTTGAAGCCAAAATTATTCAAAAGGAAGAAAGAAGGAAATTCCATACAGCTTATGGAATCATAGATCAACAACATATAACAATCATAAATATATATGCCCCAAACAATGTAGTACCTACATACATTAAACAAACCCTTCTCAATTTCAAAAATCAAAAAGACCACTACACAATAATACTGGTTGACTTTAACATGCCTCTCTCACCACTGGATATATATTACAATGAAAAATTAAAGAAAGAAACTACAAAACTAAATAATAAATAAATAATTTAGACATAACAGACAGATATAGAGTATTCATTCATCATCAAGCAAACACACTTTCTTCTTAGCAGCACATGAATCCTTCTCTAAAAGATGCCATATATTATGCCACAAAGCAAACATTAGCAAATACAAAAAAAAAAAAAAAAGAAAGAAATACTACCCTGATTTTTATCAGTTCATAATGGACTGGAAATAGAAATCAACAATAAAATTAAAAATAGAAGCTACTCCAACACTTGAAGACTAAATAACATGCCATTGAATGATAAGTGGATAGCAGAAGAAATTAGGGAAGAAATTTTTAAAAATTTAAAAAAATTATTTGTGGTAAATGAGAACATCAAGGCAACATATCAAAATCTCTTAGACACTATGAAAGCAATGCTAAGAGGAAAGTTCATTGCACTGCGCTCATTCATTTAAAAAAAGTCAACGAAGAGCCTAACATTATATCTCAAAGTCTTAGAAGAACAAAAATCAACACCAAAAGAAGTACAAGACAGGAAATGATTCAAATCAGAGCTGAAATCAATGAAACAAAAGAGACAATTGAAAAATCTGACAAAATGAAAAGTTGATTCTTTGAAAAAATTCAATAAAATTGATAAACACTTAGCCATACTAAAAAGAGAAAGAGATAGAAAACTCAGATTACTAAAATTCTTGATGAAAAAGGGAACATCACAACAGACACTACTGAAATACAGAAGATAATTAGAAACTATTTTGAAAATTTATACTCACATAAAATAGAAAATCTCAAAGACAAATTGACAAATTCTAGAGATATATGAACTACCTAAACTGAATCAGGAGTTCATACACAATTTAAACAGATCAATTTCAAGCAATGAAATAGAAGATGCCATCAAAAGCTTACCAACCAAAAAATTCCAAGGACCAAACATTCTCAGCTGAGTTCTACAAGACTTTCAAAGAAGAACTAACCAATACTCCTCAAATTATTCCATGAAATAGAAAAGGAGGGAACACCTCCCAACTCATTCTGTTGCTAGTATCACCCTGATACCAAAATCAGAGAAAGACATATCAAGAAAAGAAAACTTCAGACCAATATTCCTGATGAACACTGATGCAAAAATTCTCAATAAAATTCTGGCAAATCACATACAAAAACATATTAAAAAGATAGAGCACCATGATCAAATGGGGTTCATACAAGGGATGCAAGTTGGTTCAATATATGGATATCAACAAACGTATTTCATCATATCAGTAGACTTAAAAACAAGAATCAAACGATCATCTTAATAGATGCAGAAAAACATTTGACAAAATACAGCACCCCTTCATGTTCAAAATACAAGAAAACTAGGGATAACAAGAACATACCTCAATATTGTAAAAGCTATCTATGCTAAGCCCAAGGTCAACATAATTCTAAATGGAGAAAAATTGAAAGCATCTTCTCTAAAAACTGGAACAAGACAGGATGTTCTCTTTCGCCACTTTTTAAAAATGTTTTTCTTGAAAATCTAGCCAGAGCAATTAGACAGAAGAAAGAAAATAAAGGTATACAAATAGGTAAAAAAAGAACTCAAATTATCACTATTTGCTGATGACATGATTCAATGTTTAAAGGATCAAAAAAATTCTGCCAGAAATGTTCTAGAATGAATAAATGAATTCAGCAAAGTAGTAGGATATAAAATCAACACCCATAAATCAAATACATTCTTATACATCAGTAAAGAATCCACTGAAAAAGAAATTAGGGAAACTATCCCATTCACAGTAGCCTCAAAAAATAAAATAAAATACTTGGGAATCAATCTAATGATAGAGTGAAAGACCTCTACAATGAAAACTACAGAACACTAAAGAAAGAAATTTAAGACCTTAGAAGATGAAAAGACCTCCTCTGCTCCTTTATAGGCAGAATTAATATTGTCAAAATGGCCATACTACCAAAAGTGTTATACAAATAATGCAATTCCTATTAAAATTCCAATGACATTCTTCATATAACTAGAAAAAGCTGAAATTCACTTGAAAAAATAAAAGACACAAAATAAATATCTATGCTAAGCAATTCTTAGCAAGAGGAATGAAGCAGGAGGCAGTACAATACCAGACCTTAAATGATACTACAGAGCCAGAGTAACAAAAACAGCATTGTATTGGCATCAAAATAGACATGTAGACCAAAAATACAGAATAGAAGATACAGAGACAAACCCACATAACTACATTTGTCTCATACTAGACAAAGGCACCAAAAACATTCATTGGAGAAAAGATAACCTCTTCAACAAATGGTGCTGGCAAAACTGGAAATTCACATGTAGCAAAATGAAATTAAACCCCTATCTGTCACCCTGCATGAAACTCAACTCAAAATGGATCAAAATCTTAGGCTCTAGAACAGAGACTCTGTACCTTATAGAAGAAAAAGTAGGCCCAAATCTTCACCACTTTGGCTTAGGATCTGACTTTCTTAACAAAACCCCTAGAGAGCAAGATGTTAAATCAAGAATCAATAAATGGGATAGATTCAAATTAAAAAGCTTCTTCTCAGCAAAGAAAACAATCAGTAACATAAAGAAAGAGCCTACAGATTGGAAGAAACTCATCACCACTTGCACCTCAGATAAAGCATTAATCTCTAGGACAAAGATCATAAAAAACTAAACACCAAAAATCAAAGAACCAATCAATAAATGGGCAGAGGAACTGAACAGACACTTTACAGAAGAAGATATACAACTGATACACAAACATATGAAAAAATGCTCAATATCTTTAGTAATTAGAAAAATGCAAATCAAAACTACTCTAAGATTTCATCTTACCCTAGTCTGAATGGCAATAATCAAGAATACAAGCAACAATAAATGTGAGTGAGAATGTGGGGAGAAATGTATACTCATACATTACTGGTGGGAATGCAAAATGGTGTAACCATTATGGAAAGCAGTATGGAGATTCCTCAGAAAACTTGGAATTAAATCACCATTTGACCCAGTTATCACACCCCTCAGTTTATTTCCAAAGGACTTAAAATCAGCATGCTTTAGTGGTATAACCACATTAATATTTACAGCAGCTCAACTCACAATAGCTAAACTATGGAACCAACCTAGGTGACCACCAATTGATGAATGAATGAAGAATATGTGGTGTATATATACATGATGGAATATTACTTAGCTTTAAAGAAGGCTGAAATTACGGTATTTGCTGGTAAATGGATAGAGTTGGAGAATATCATGCTGATTGAAATAAGCCAAATCCAAAAGACCAAAGGCCAAATATTTTCTCTGATATATGGATGCTAATTCACAATAAGGGGAGGGTGGGCTAGGGATGTATACGATTACTGTGTATTAGGTAGAGGGGTATGAAAGGAAAGGGAAGGGCTTGTCAGTAGGAAGGACAGTAGAGTGAAACAGACATTACCTCACGTACATATATGAGTGCATGACCAATGTGATTCTGCAACACGAACAATCATAAAAATGAGAACTTACGCTCCATTTTTGTATGATTTATCAAAATGTATAAATGCATTCTACAGTCATATATAACTAATTAGAACAAATAAAAAATTTTAAAAACATACCAAAAAGATAATAGACCATGAGCAAGTTGGTTTCATTTCAGGGATGCAAGGTTGCTTCAATGTATGCAAATCAATAAATCTAATTCACCACTTAAAGAGAATTGAGGACAAAAAAATCACAGGACCAGTTCAATAGATGCAGAAAAGTCCTTTGATAAAATCCAATACCCATTCGTGTTAAGAACGCTGGGGAAGCTAAAGTTGAAGGAACTTACCTCAGCATCATAAGGGCCATTTATGACAAACCCAAAGCCAGCATCATACTAAATGGAGAAAAATTAAAATCATTTCTTTTAAAACCAGGAACAAGACAAAGCTGTCTCCTCACACCATTCCTATTCAATAGAGTCCTCAAAACTTTAACCAGACTGATTGGGCAAGAAAAGAAAATCAAAGGGATACTAATAGGGAAAGAAAAAGTCAAACTATATCGTTTGATGGTCCCATGATCCTATATCTATGAGACCCCAAAAATTCCACCAGATTTCCAGAGCTTATAAATGGGTTTAGCAAAACAGCAGGACACAAGATCAACAGCCATAAATCAATTGCTGTAATATACTCTATTAGTGATGGGAATCAGTGATGGAAATTGGGAAAACCATCCCATTCAGACTAATCTCAAAAAAATATAATAAAATACTTAGAAATTAATCTAACCAAGGAAGTAAAAGAGCTCTACAATGAAAAGTATAAAACAAGAAATTGAAGAAGACCTAAGAAGATGGAAACATATCACGTGTTCTTAGGTATTGTCAACATGCCTACACTACCTAAAGCAATACACAGAATCAAAAATATCTCCATCAAAATACCCTAAGTGAGATAAGCCAATCTCAAAAAACTAAAGGACGAATGATCTCGCTGATAAGCGGATGAGGACATATAAGGGGTAGGGGGTAGGAGGGGTTAGGGTTAGGGTTAGGGTTAGGTTTAGGGTTAGGGATAAGGAGGGTGGTAAGAATGGAGGAAGAAAGGAATGTATAGAGGGAAAAGAGGGGTGGGAGGGGAGGGGGGAAGGGAAAAAAAATAACAGAATGAATCAAACAACATTGCCCTATGTAAATTTATGATTTTTAATTAAAATTTAAAAAAATACCAATGCCATTTGGGAGAATAAGAGACCCAGAATAGACAAAGCAATACTGATCAAGAAAGGCCAAGAAGAAATCTTTGTCACACACACTTTGGATAGAGCACTAATCTCCAGAATCTATAAAGAACTCAAAAAACTTTACACCAAAAATACAAATAACCCAATCAATAAATGCACTAAGGAAATCAGCAGACACTTCACAGAAGATTTACAAGCAATCAACAGATACATGAAAAAATGTTCAACATCTCTAGTAATAAGAGAAACGCAAATAAAAACTACCCTAAGATTCCATCTCACCCAACTTAGAATGGCCATTATCAAGAATACAAGCAACTATAGGTGTTGGCGAGGTGTATGGCATTACCATATATTGCTGGTGGGATTGCAAAACTGGTGCAGCCACGCTGGAAAGTGGTATGGAGATTCCTTAGAAAACTTGGAATGCAGCCACCATTTGACCCAGCTATCCCACTCCTTGGCCTATACCCAAAGGACTTAAAATCAGCATACTACAGTGACACGACCACATCAATATTCATAGCTGTTCAATCCACAATAACTAGATTGTGGAAATAACCTAGATGCCCTTCAATTGATGAATGGATAAAGAAATTGTGGTACACATACACAATGGAATATTACTCAGCCATAAAGAAGGGTAAAATTACGGCATTCGTAGGTAATGAATACAGTTGGAGAATATCATGCTAAGTGAGATAAACCAATCCCAAAAAACCAAAGGTTGAATGATCTCTCTGATAAGCAGATCATGATACATAACAGGGGGTGGGATGGAGGCAAGAATGGAGGAAGGATGGATTGTATAGAGGAAAAAGAGGAATGGGGAGGGGTTGGGGGAAGAGAAATAACAGAATGAGACAAACATTGTTACCCTATGTACATGTATGATTACCCAAATGGTTTGACTCTACTTCATGTACAACCAGAGAAACAATAGTTGTACTCCATATGTGTATAATGAACCAAATAAAATTTTTTAAAAAGAAAGTCTATGAAGGTGGCAGCACAATACTTGATCTGAGTTACACTACAGAGCTGTAGTAGCAATAACCACATGGTATTGGCATCCAAATACATAATAATGATGGAACAGAATAGAAAACACAGAGACAAATCCACATACACACAGCTGTCTGGTATTTAACAAAGGTGTCAAAAATATATTTTAGAGAAAAAACAGCCTTTTTAACTAAGGATGCTGGGCAAACAGGATAGCTACATATAGAAAAATAAAACTAAATCCCTATCTCTCACCTAGCACAAAACTCAAATTGAAATAAATGCACATTAGATTTAGGAATTTGGCTAGAAACTTTGCAGCTGCTAAAGAAAACATAGAGTCAACATTCCATCATATTGGTGCTGGAACTGACTGCTTAACAAGATCCCCAAAAGCACAAGAAATAAAACCAAGAATCAATGAGTGGGATTCCTTCAAATTAAAATTCCTGCACAGCAAAGGAATGATCATGAGTGTGAAGAGACAGCCTACAGAATGGGAGACACTTTTCACCACCTAATCCTCTGATAGGGGATTAATATTCAAAATATATAAAGAACTCAAAAAAATTTAACACAAAAAGACAATTATCCAATTAATAAATGGGAAAAAGAACCTAACAGAAAATTTTCAAAAGAAGAAAAACAAATGATCAACAAATATATGAAAAAAGGTTCGACATCTATAGCAATCAGGGAAATGCAAATCAAAACTACACTAAGATTTCATTGCACTCCAGTGAGAATGGCAAGGATGGAGAACATAAACAATAAAAAAATGCTGGTGAGAATATGGGGGAATGGTATACTTGCACATCATTGGTGGGACTGCAGACAGTACAATCATTCTGCCAGACTATGAAGATTCCTCAAGAAGGGGATGAAAACACTATATGACCCAGCTATCCCACTCCTTGGCATTTCCCCAAAAGAACTAAAATCAGTATACTATAGTGATATAGCCATTGCTCAGTTGCTTACAGCCTCACTAAATTGCTGAGGTTGGCTTTGAACTGGCAATCCTCCTGCCTCCTCCTCCCTAACAGTTGGGATGACAGGCATGCACCACCATGCCCAGCTTGCATAGCTTTATGTATCAGTTTAATTTTTTTCCCAAAGGAGTTTGGGATATATCTCAGTGGTAGAGTGACTGCTTAGCATGCATGAGGTCCTGGGATCAATACCCAGCACTGAAAGAAAAGAGAGAAGAGGAGAAAGAAGGGAAAAAAATAGAACTGGGGAGGGAGGGAAGGAGGATGCTTACTACAAATAATTCTCTATTATTGGGGGTCCAAGAAAATTTAAAACATTTCACAATGAAAAGAAAAGCACAAGTAATAATCACATATATCCATAAGACTGAGGAAACCAAATGTGATGATGGTATTGGGGTCTGACCAGACTCTACTTGTCCTACAGAGACAAATACTAAGAATTCAGGGATGAAATGTCATGATTTTGCAATTTAATTTCAAATTATTCAGTAAATACACACATACACAAAGGATAGAGAACAGATGTGGCAAAATGTTAACAAATGGGTAATCAAAGAATATTCTATTTGTTGTACCATTCTTTAAATCTATCCATACATTTAATTTTTTTTTCAAAATAGAAGGAAAAGTCTGAACTTGAACTATAGGTACTGAATATATTTTGTTGTTTTTACAACAGTCCCTGATGCCAAGGAGACATTCAAGTCACTGCATAAGAAATGAGGGACCAATACACTGACAGGTACAGAAAATGAACAAAATAAATTCAGACCAGACCAATACCAGGCTATTTTACTAGGACAGACATGATAAATGATTAAAGATTTTCACCAACTTTTTTTTTTTTTTTTTTTTTTTGGCCCTGGGAATTGAACCAGGGATCCTCAACCACTAAGCCACATCCCCAACCCTTTTCTTTTTTTGGTTTTATATTTTGAGACAGAGTCTTGCTAAGTTGCTGAGTCTGACTTTGAACTTGCAATTCTCCTGCCTCAGCCTCCAGAGTTGCTGATGTTACATGCACATGCCACCATGTGTGTATATTTTCACCAGTTCATTAGTGATTAAAGAAATGAACATGGAATAACAACTCCAATCCATGTTATTTAATATTAGCATATGTAATCATACTAAACTGTAATAAATGATTTATGTTTCACACTTCATTAAGAAAGAGTTCTTCGGTTGAATTTATAAATTCTAAATTATTAAATCTAAATTAAATTCTAAATTATTAATATCTCCAAGGACTTTTAGAGAAAGATTTCAGGATAAAGTTGACCCTAACTAAAAATTGCTATCAAAAGTTGTTTCTAACAGTAGGAAGATCAGATAAACAAAAATCTGACTGAAATGAGAGGAATTCGGCAGCAAGCTAGGCAGCCAGTCCTGATATCCTCACAACACAGAAAGGAGGAAAAGCAGAAATGAGAGATGGATGACAAAATAAAGGCTCTAAGACTCAATATTATATATTCTGAGAACTGGAGAGACTGAAAGATAGGTTAATACAGAAGAAAACAAACTCTGAGTGCCCTACCCCCAAACCTGAGCCCTTTGATGAGAAGGGGAAAGGAGCAACAGAGAGAAAAGGGGAAGAGCAGACATTCTGTTACGTTTTCCCACTTAAAAAGAGCTAGAAAGACAAAATTTAAATCTTAATGATAACAGATAGGCCCTCAAAATAGTGCACACAGTTTAAAACCAAATCATGAAAAGAAAACTGAGCTGGGGGGACTAGTCACCCTCTTAAATCAGCACAGCATCATCCCCTGCCCAGAAGCTGCAAACCAGAGGGAAGTCCCCTGCAGTAGAACCTCTTCAGAATATAGTCAGAAAGAACTTTTGGAAGGACCATCACTAGCTGAAAAATGCTGAAATCCCCTCTCCCTTCTCCTCACTGGGAACAAGGGGAACAAATGGGTTGGTGGGGACCTGTGCCAGGAAGTGTGCCTACCCCTGCAAGACTCTGTACAATGGCCCCTCACTTACAGAGAACAAAGGAGCGGCCTCGGCCCCAAGCAAAGCAAAGTGAATTCACCAGGCCCCAACAACTGACACTGGGAGGAGGCACTGTGGGAAGCCTAGGGACAGTCCCCAGAATTATGGCACAATGCCAGGGAAGTTGCCTAAATAACCACTAACAAAGAGACCCAGCAAAAAATTACCACACTCTACACAGCAGGAAGGGGCTGATGATCAGAGGTTTGACAGGTGCACTGCCTGAATCATGAACCATAATCATAACTGGGAAGTGACAGGGCATTGTTTGGATATGTGCAGGATCTTGCATTAGACTTCGTAAACCAAGGTAACCAATGCCAGCGATTCACATCTTGGGGCAGTGGAAACTAGAATCTGGGTGAACTACCAGAGATTCTTCACTACAGTACTTCAGAGAGCAATGTTAGCTGGTGGAATACTTCTGCACCTAGAACACCACAGAAAACTCACAACCAGAGTTCTTGTACTCACAGACAGCCACCTGGATCTTCACAACTGTGACAATTATCCTGTAGAGGGGAGGGGGCATGTGATGACCTTCAGCAAATACAGTAGCACTTCAGACCCTGTATCCTGAACTACTACACATAATAGAAATAGCAAACTCACAATACTGCACCTTCCAAGCTGTCAGCCTGCAGGCCCCTGAGCTGATGAATCAGAAGCTACTGGTAGGAGATTAAGAGTAAATAGGGAATTGACTCCTGTGCCCCTGAAACTCAGGAGAGATACACAGCCAAAGACTGATGGACATCTGCTAAATATCCAAACCCCAATAAAATCCAAACCAAGATTCAATAAGAATAAGAATAATCTGTGAGGTAATAACAACATAGAAGGACACTATAAACTCATAAGGTAGAAACTACAGCTTCAGATTAATCCAGAGAGATGGGTAGACACACAAACAATATGAAAAAAGCAAGGGAACAAACTGTCCCAAACAACACAGTATACCTCAAAAAACATAATCCATTGACACCACAGTGGAGGAAATGTGAGAGATGGAATTTAGAAAGTTCATGGTCAAACAAATCTGTAAGGTAAAAGATGACATAAGAAATGAAATCAGAGTGAAAATATAAGAAGTGAAAGATCACTTCAATAAGGAGATAGAGATTCTGAAGAAAACTCCATCAGAAATCCTTGAAATGAAGGAATCAATGAATCAAATTAAAAATTCAATGGAAAGCATCACTAACAGAATACACTACTTGGAAGACAGTATTTCGGGTCTCAAAGACAAAGTATATAATCTTGAAAATAACTATAACTATAGAGATAATATAGAGATAATATAGAGATAACTATAGAGAAAATATGTTAAGAAACCAATACAAAAATTTTCAAGAAATATAGGATAGTATGGCCATTTTGACAATATTAATTCTTCCTATCCAAGAACATGGAAGATCTTTCCATCTTCTAAGGTGTTCTTTAATTTCTTTCTTTAGTGTTGCATAGTTCTCATTGTAGAGGTCTTTCACCTCTTTTGTGAGATTGATTCCCAAGTATTATATTTTTTTCGAGGCTATTGTGAATGGGGTAGTTTTCCTAATTTCTCTTTCTGAAGATTCATCACTTATATATAAAAATGCGTTGGATTTATGGGCATTGATCTTATAACCTGCTACTTTACTGAATTCACTTATGAGTTTTAGAGTTTTCTGGTGGAATTTCCAGGTTTCTCTAAATATATAATCATGTCATCAGCGAACAGGGATAGTTTGAGTTCTTCTTTTCCAATTCGTATCCCTTTAATTTCTTTGGTTTGTCTAATTGCTCTGGCCAGAGTCTCAAGAACGATGTTGAATAGAAGTGGTGAAAGAGGGCATCCCTGCCTTGTTCCAGTTTTTAGGGGGAATGCTTTCAGTTTTTCACCATTTAGAATGATATTAGCCATGGGCTTAGCATAAATGGCCTTTACAATGTTAAGAAATGTTCCCACTATCCCTATTTTTTCTAGTGTTTTGAGCATGAAGGGGTGCTGTATCTTATCAAATGCTTTTTCTGCATCTATTGAAATAATCATGTGATTCTTGACTTTAAGTCTATTGATATGGTGAATGACACTTATTGATTTCCTGATGTTGAACCAACCTTGCATCCCTGGGATGAAACCAACTTGATCATGGTGCACTATCTTTTTAATATGTTTTTGTATGCAATTTGCTAAAATTTTGTTGAAAATTTTTGCGTCAATTTTCATTAAGGATATTGGTCTGAAATTTTCTTTCCTCGATGTGTCTCTGTCTGGTTTAGGTATCAGTGTGATATTGGTTTCATAGAATGAGTTTGTGAGGGTTCCCTCCTCTTCTATTTTATGGAATACTTTGAGAAGTATTGGAATGAGCTGTTCTTTAAAGGTTTTGTAGAACTCGGCTGAGAACCCATCTGATCTCGGACTTTTCTTTGTTGGTAGGCTTTTGATGACTTCTTCTATTTCAGTACTTGAAATTGGTCTATTTAAATTGTGTATGTCCTCCTCGTTCAGTTTAGGCAATTCATATGTCTCTAAAAACCTGTTGATGTCTTTGAAATTTTCTATTTTGTTGGAGTATAGATTTTCAAAATAGCTTCTAATTATGTTTTGTATTTCAGTCGTGTCTGTTGTGATATTTCCTTGTTCATTCCGAATTTTAGTGATTTGGGTTTTCTCTCGTCTTCTCTTTGTTAGTGCGGCTAAAGGTTTATCAATTTTATTTTTTCAAAGAACCAACTATTTTATTTTGTCAATTTTTTGTATTGTTTCTTTTGTGTCAATTTCATTGATTTCAGCTCTGAGTTTAACTATTTCCTGTCTTCTACTACTTTTGGTGCTGGTCTGTTCTTCTTTTTCTAGGGCTTTGAGCTGTAGTGTTAGGTCGTTTATTTGTTGAGTTTTACTTCTTTTACTAAATGTGCTCCATGAAACAAATTTCCCTCTAAGTACTGCTTTCATAGTGTCCCAGAGATTTTGATATGATGTTTCTTTGTTCTCATTTACCTCTAAGAATTTTTTAATTTCCTTCCTAATATCTTCTGTTATCCATTCATCATATAATAGCATATTGTTTAATCTCCAGGTGTTGGAATAGTTTCTGGTTTTTACTCTTTCATTTATTTCTAACTTCAATCCATTATGATCTGATAGAATACAAGGTAGTGTCTCTATCTTCTTGTATTTGCTAACATTAGCTTTGTGGCATAATATATGGTCTATTTTACAGAAGGATCCATGTGCTGCTGAGAAAAAGTGTATTCGCTCTTGGTTGGATGGTATATTCTATAAATGTCCGTTAAGTCTAAATTATTGACTGTGTTATTGAGATCTATGGTTTCTTTGTTCAATTGTTGTTTGGAAGATCTGTTCAGTGGTGAGAGAGGCATGTTAAAATCACCTAGTATTATTGTGTTATGGTCTATTTGGTTTCTGAAATTGAGAAGGATTTGTTTGACATACATGGATGAGCCACTGTTTGGGAAATAGATGTTTATGATTGTTATATCTTGCTGATTTAAGCTTCCCTTAAGCAGTATGAAATGACCTTCTTTATCCCTTCTGACTAACTTTGGCTTGAAGTCCACATTATCTGAAATGAGGATGGATACTCCAGCTTTTTTGCTGAGTCCATGTGCATGGTATGTTTTTCCCCATTCTTTCACCTTTAGTCTATGGGTATCTTTTTCTATGAGGTGAGTCTCTT
Organism: Sciurus vulgaris; assembly: GCF_902686455.1. Classification (NCBI taxonomy): domain Eukaryota; kingdom Metazoa; phylum Chordata; class Mammalia; order Rodentia; family Sciuridae; genus Sciurus; species Sciurus vulgaris. The sequence continues at coordinate 82,614,234 of NC_136472.1, forward strand.
GCAGGCAACATATTGTTGGATCTTTCTTTTTAATCCAATCTGCCAGTCTATGTCTTTTGATTGATGAATTCAGGCCATTAACATTCAGGGTTAATATTGAGATATGATTTGGTCTCCCAGTCATTTGGTTCATTTTTAAAATGTTATTTATTTATTTATTTATTTATTTATTTATTTATTTATTTATTTGACACGACTTGGTTCCTCCTTTATTTGACAATTCCTTTAGGATAATTCCTCCCTTTGCTGATTTGCTTCTTTGTTTTTCATCTCTTCCTCATGGAATATTTTGCTGAGAATGATCTGTAATGCTGGCTTTCTTTTTGTAAATTCTTTTAGCTTTTGTTTATCATGGAAGGATTTTATTTCATTGTCAAATTTGAAGGTAAGTTTTGCTGGGTATAAGATTCTTGGTTGGCATCCAGTTTCTTTCAGGACTTGAAAAATGTTGTTCTAGGCCCTTCTAGCTTTTAGGGTCTGGATTGAAAAATCTGCTGATATCCGTATTGGTTTCCCCCTGAATGTAATTTGGTTCTTTTCTCTCACAGCCTTTAAAATTCTGTCTTTATTTTGTATGTTAGGTATTTTCATAATAATGTGCCTTGGTGTGGGTCTGTTGTAATTTTGTGTATTTGGAGTCCTATAAGCCTCTTGAACTTGATTTTCCATTTCATTCTTCAGATTTGGGAAATTTTCTGATATTATTTCATTGAATAGATTGTTCATTCCTTTGGTTTGTTTCTCTAGACCTTCCTCAATCCCAATAATTCTTAAATTTGGCCTTTTCATGATATCCCATAGTTCTTGTAGATTCTGTTCATGATTTCTTACCATCTTCTCTGTTTGTTCAACTTTGTTTTCAAGGTTAAACATTTTGTCTTCAATGTCTGAGGTTCTGTCTTCCAGGTGTTCTATCTTATTGGTTATGCTTTCTATGGAGTTCTTAATTTGGTTTATTGTGTCCTTCATTTCAAGGATTTCTTTTGGTTTTTTTTTTTTCAATATCTCTCTCTCTTTGTTGAAATGATCTTTTGCTTCCTGTATTTGCTATTTTAACTGTCGATTGGTACGATCATTCAATGCCTGCATTTGCTCTTTCATCTCATCATTCAGTGCCTGCATTTGCTCTTTCATCTCATCGTTTGCTTCCCTGATCATTTTAATTATGTACATTCTGAACTCCTTTTCTGTCATTTCTTCTGCCATGCTGTCATTGGGTTTTATTGATGTAACATCTAGATTTTTGGGGGCATTTTCTTCCCTTTTCTCATATTGTTCAGCGATCAGGACTGCTGAAATATTGCAGATTTCCTCTATTGACTTATAATGTCCCTGAAGATTTCTATATATAACCCCTGTAGCCTTCAGTAGGCTGAAGTCTTGGAGGAAGTTGATAATGCGGTGCTCCACAAGGAAGCTGCCTCTCTAGGGGTGGTGGACTTCAGGTGGGGTGTATTCCCTGTTAGTGGGCAGAGGTTCCTCTACTTGTTGACCAATGGTCATCCAAAGGGGAACTAGGCTGCGGGCTGAGGCAAGGCCTGTTTGGGCCTGTGTCTCTGATTTTACCATCCTTGTGGGAAAACCTCACCGGGCAGGGAAGACTCACCTGGTGGGGAGGTCACGCTGGTCAGTTCCCCTCCTAGAGGTTCCCCTCAATCTACAGCTACCGCCTGGGCTGGGCTGCCTTCCTCTGCAACGTTCCCAGGGGCCCGGACCTACCTCCTAGGCCTGGGAGCCTCACCCTTCGCAGACGAGTCTCCTTAGGCTGCCTCACCTCAGAGAATCTGCCCGCAGTCCTGCAACCTTTGCTCCTCCCCTAAGCGTGTTTCTGTGTGGCTCTTCCACCAAGAAGCCTCCTAGGTCCTGGGACCCTGCTCTGCACCTAATCGCCTGGCTATGCGGCCCCTCCTCTGAGCAGCCACCTAGAGCCCCGTACAATCGCTCCCAGTCCCAGTGATCCACCGCATGCCTCTTCCTCCAGACAGCCGCCCAGTGTTCCGGTGCGATCCTCAGGAGTCCAAGCAACTCACTGCGCACCTCCTCCCGCCAACCCCCGTAGTCTGGGCAGTCACTCCGAGTCCAAGTGACCCGCCCCATTCCTCCTCCTCCTCCAGGTAGCCCCCCGAGTGTTCAGGAGCGGTCACTCTGAGTCACTCTGAGTCACTCTGAGTCCATGTGACCCACTGCACGCCTCCTCCAGGCACCCGCCCGAAGCTCTGGTGTGGCCATTCGAGACCTAGCGACCGGCTGCGCTCCTCCTCCAGGCAGCCCCCTGGTGTTCAGGAGCGGTCACTTTGAGTCCAAACAACTCACCACTTGCCTCCTCCTCTGAGCAGCCGCCTGGAGCTCCAACGCAGTCACTGCGAGTCCATGCGACCCACCACACTCCTCCTCCTCCTCCAGGCAGCCCCCCCCCTGGTGTTCAGGAATGGTCGCTTTGAGTCCAAACAGCTTGCCACGCAGCTCCTCCTCTGGCAACTGCCCATAGCTCTGGTATAGTCACTCCAAATCCGAGTGACCACACTCTTCCTCCTCCTCCTCCGGGCAGGCCCCGGTGTTCAGGAGTGGTCGCTCTGAGTCCAAACAGCTCTCTTCACAGCCCCTCCTCTGGGCTGCCGCCCGGAGCTCCAGTGGTTGCTCAACGTCCCAGCGCTGTGCTGAGCAGCCTCCTCTACGATGCTCCCAGTTGTCCGAGTTCACTGCTCCAGTGGGGGGAGGGGTGTCTCGCCGGCAGCTCTACTTCACAAAGTTCCCTGCGTTCCGGGACTACCGCCCCATCCGGGACTCCTCCGCAACAGGAGAGACTCACCCGGCTGCTTTGAGTTGGTCCCAAGTCTCTCAATATCTCCTCTCTTGAATCCTGAGTCCTGGAGCAACATGAAATGCAGCCACCCTCTAGTCCGCCATCTTGAAACCTCGCATAATCTTTTCAATAAAATAATATCAGAAATTTTCCCAAACCTTAAGAATGAAATGGCAAATAAAATACAGGAAGCATACAGGACACTAAATATACAAAATTACAATAGACCCACTCCAAGACAGATTATTATGAAAATGCCTACCATACATTAGGATAGAATTTTAAAAGCAACAAGATAAAAATGACTGGTCACATTTACAGGTGAACCAATCTGGATCTCAGACAATTTTTCAACCCAGGCACTAAAAGTTAGGGGGTCTTGGAAAAATATATACCGAGCTCAAAAAGAAAATGGATGCCAACCAAGAATACCATATCCAGCAAAATTAAGCTTCAGATTTGAAGATGAAGTAAAAAAAACTTCCATGATAAACAAAAGTTAAAAGAATCTGCAACTAGAAAGCCAGTACTTTAAAACATATTCAGTAAAATCCTTCATGAAGAAGAAATGAAGAATAAAAATGAAAACCAGCAGAGAGAGAAACAACACTAGAAGAATATTCAAAGGATAATCTAATTCAACTTAAAAACTAGAAATAAACCAAAATGACAGGTAATGCAAAGTATCTTTAAATAAGACCACAGAATGTAAATGGTCTAAACTCATCAGTCAAGTGACATAGGCTTGCAGATTGGATTAAAAACAAGACCCAACAATATTCTGTCTCCAGGAGACTTTATCTCATAGACTAAGACATCCACAAACTGTAGGTGAAAAATGGTCCTTATAACTAAGCAGGGATTTCTATTCTTATGTCAGATAAAGTGATTTCAAACAAAAGTTAATCAAAAGAGACAAAGAAGGCCATTTCATGCTGGAAATTATACAAGAAGATACATTTATAAATACTTATGCTCCAAAATAATTGAGCAGCTACATACATCAAACAAACCCTCCTCAATATCAAGAATAAAACAGACAATAACACAACACTGGATGACTTTAACACAGCTCTCTCAACACTACATAGATCATCCAACAAAACCTAAAAAAAGAAGCTACAGAACTAAAAAAAAAAAATCAATAATATAGACTTAACAGACATGCATAGAATATTTCAACCATCACTTACTAAATATACCTTCTTCTCAGAAGTACATGGAACATTTTATAAATTAGACCATACTTAAGGTCACAAAGCAACTAGCAAATGCAAAAAAAAAATACAGATAATAACTTGCATTCTATCAAAATATGATGGAATAAAATAAGAAACCAATGATAGGACAAAAAGTAGAAACTAAACTAACACCTGGAGACTAAATAATTCACTACTGAATGACGAATGGGTAGCAGAAAAATTCAGGGAAAATTTTAAAAAATACTTAGAAGTACATGAGAATAGTATACAAGATAGTAAAATCTCTGGGACATTATAAAGGTGGATCTAAGAGAAAAGATCATAGCATTGAGTTCATTCATTTAAATAATAGATACATAATAAGTATTCTAATATTACATCTCAAGGCCCTAGGAAAAGAACAAATCAACACAAAAATCAGTAGAAGACAGGAAATAATTAAAATCAGAGCTGAAGTCAATGAAACTGAGATTCAAAAAACAATAGAAAAGATCAATGAAACAAAGAGTTGGTTTTTTGAAAGGACAACCAAAATTGATAAACTCTTTACCAAAATAAAACTAACCAAAATAAAGAGGGAAAAACCTCAAATTTTCAAAATCTAAGAAGAAAAAGGACATATTGCTACAAATATCTCTGAAATCTAGAGAATCATCAGAAACTATTTTGAAAATTTATACTCAATAAAGTAGAAAATCTTGAAGATGTAGACAAATTCCTAGAGACATATGATCTACCCAAATGGTAGCATGTGGACATAGAAAACTTAAACAGATCAATTTCAAGTAATGAAGTTGAAGAAGCCATCAACAAAGAAAAGTCCAGAACTGGATAGATTCTCAGCTAAGATCTACCATACTTTAAAGAAGAACTAATACCTCCTCATCAAATTCTTCCATGAAATGTAAAAGGAGGAAACTCTTCAAAACTCATTCTACAAAGGCAGAATCACTTCATATCAAAAGTAGACAAAGACACATCAGAGAAAGAAAGTCCATATCCTTGAGCATAGATACAAAAATTCTTAATAAAATATTGACAAACCACATACGAAAACACATTAAAAAGATAGTGCACCATGATCAAGTGAGTTTTATCCCAAGGATGCAAGTTTGCTTTAACACATGGATATCAATAAATGTAATTCACCACATTAAAAAAAAAAACTTAAAAACAAAATTCACATCTCAATAGATGTGGAAAAAGCATTTGACAAAAGTACAGCACCCATTCTTGTTTAAAACACTAGAAAAACTAGGGATACAAGGAACTTGCCTCAACATTATAAAGGCTATATATGACAAAACTGAGGCCAATATCATTCTGAATGAAGAAAAACTGAAAGCATTGCCTTTAAAAACAGGAACAAGACAAGGATGACTTTTTTCACCATTCCTAGTCAACATGTCCTTGAAACTTAAGCCAGAGCAAATAGTCAAGAGAAGGAAATTAAGGGAATACAAATAGGGAAAAAAAGAGTTCAAGTTATCTGTTAGCTGATGACATGATCCCATATTTAGAAGACCCAAAATATTCCACCAGAAGATATCTAGAGCTCATGAATAAATTCAGCGAACTAGCAGGATACACAAACAATCATGTTCCTATATGCTAATGATGAATCTGCTGAGAAAGAAATTAGGAAAATTATCCCACTCACAATAGCCTTAAAAAAATATTCTTGGGAATCAATCTAACAAAAGAGGTGGAAGACCTCTACAATGAAAACTATATAATCTAAAGAAAGAAACTGAAAAAGAACTTAGAAGATGAAAAGACCTCCCATGTTTTTGGGTTGACAGAATTAATATTGTCAAATGGTCATACTACCAAAAGCGCATACAGATTCAATGCAATTCCCATCAAAATTCCAATGATGTTCTTCACAGAAATAGAAAAGACAGTCATGAAATTCATTTGGAAAATGAGAGACCTAGAACAGCCTAAGTAGTCCTTAGAAATAAAATGAAGCAGGAAGCATCAAAATACCAAACCTCAAATTATATTACAGAGCTATAGTAATAAAAACAGCATTGTACTGGCACCAAAACAGGCATGAAGATCAATCAAATAGAATAGAAGATAGAGAGACAAACCCACATAAATACAGTTATCTCATACTAGACAAAGGCACCAAAAACATACACTGGAGAAAAGATATCCTCTTTAACAAGTGGTGCTAGAAAAACTGGAGATATATATGTAGTACAATGAAATTTAGCCCTCATGTCTCCCCTGCACAAAACACAACTCAAAGTTTTCAAAGACCTAGAAATTAGACCAGAAACTTCACCTACTAGAAGAAAATGTAGGCCCAATACTCCAACATGTCAGCTTAGGAACCAACTTCCTCCTAATTGCAAGACTCCTAAAGTGCAAGAATTAAAATAAAAAAACCAATAAATATGATGGTATCAAACTAAAAGTTTCTTTACAGCAAAGAAAAGAAGAGCATGAAGAGAAAGCCTACAGAATGGGATAAAAATCTTTGCTACCTGCACCTGAGATAAGGCATTGATTTTCAAAATATACAAAGAACTCAAAAAGCTTAACACCAAAAAAAAAAAAAAAAAAAAAAAAAACCCTAATCAATAAGTAGGCAGGGGAACTAATCAAATACTTCTCAAAAGAAGAAATAACAACAGTCAACAGATACATGAAAAAACATTCAACATCTCTAGCAATTAGAGAAATGCAAGTTAAAACTACACTGAGATTTCACCTCACTTCAGTCAGAATGGCAATTATCAAGAACACAAGTAATAACAAATGTCAATAAGGATGTGGGGAAAAGGGTACACTCATACAGTGTTGGTGGGACTGCAAATTGGTACAACCATTCTGGAAAGCAGTATAGAGATTCCTCAGAAATCTAGAAATAGAACCACCACAGAATCCAGCTATCCCACTCCTAAGTATATAGCCAAAAGATTTAAAATAAATATACTACAGTAACAAAGCCACATCAATGTTTATAGCAGCTCAATTCACAATAGTTGAGCTATAGAACCAACCTAGGTACCCTTCAATAGATGAATGGATAAAGAAAATGTTATATGTACACAATGGAATATTACTCAGCCACAAAGAACAATGACTTTATGACATTTGTCAGTTAATGGAAGGATCTGGAGACTAGCAGGCTAAGTGAAATATGCCAATCTCAAAAAACCAAAGGTCAAATGGTCTCTCCGATAGGTGGATGCTAACACACAACAAAGTGTGGGGAGGGGAAGAATAGAAGTTCAACGGATTAGACAAACAGGAATGAAGGGGAAGGAGGGGAATAGGAAAGATAGTAAAATGAATCAGACATAACTTTCTCATACACATATTACAACATGCCACAGTGAATCTCCATGTTGTGTACATCCAGAAGACTGGGATTCTAATTAGGATAAGATAATAGTCCATGTTTGTATAAATATGTCAAAAAGACTCTTATCATGTATAACCAAAAGAACAAATAAAAAAAAGTTAAAGGTCACACATCATATATGGTATAGTTTAGTATCAGTTAACAAATATAAATATCCAAATCTTCTTCTCACCTCCTTATTTTTTTCCTTTTCATTCTTTTATTTCTCTCTTCTTCTTTATATTCTTTTATTTTTACTTTTTATATCCTGGAACAATATTCTATATTTACAAATAAGGTCTTGTTTTCCTAGTCATATTGATATTGGATCACAACATATTCATATCTGACCAAACTGATCAAATATCACAGAAGAGTAACTGTATGACCTTGTAGAATACTCATATGATAAACAAGATGTATTAAGTAGTTGTCAGGGACTACATCAAAAACATGCGAAAAGTTTAATACATATAAATTTCCTTAAATAATAAGAAACATTGTGAATGTTTCTTGCCCAACGGACTTAAACACCCAAATCTAAAACTTACCTTTTAACCCATCATTCCCAATAATAGTTGTGATATATTCAGTCAGTGTGGTTTTGGTGTTTTGATAGTTTTAAATGACTTTTTATAACTATATCCTTACTCCTTACACTGCAAGTCTAGAAGTCATAGATCCAATTATTTAATTCAATTTGAGCAGCAATAAAGACAACATAAATTACATGGAGACATTTGATAATAATTTTTGACCGTGCTGTTGTAAAGCAGAGACCATGACAATTTCATTTGGATATCATTTAGGACAATATAACTTGCATTAAGAAACTTAACCAAGACTTTAATTATGAGTTGGGTTGACTGTACCCAAGAAAAAATATTTGGAGATGCAGAGTGGAATCTGATTAAACATAGGATGGCATATGTAAGTTAGAAAATAAAGCCCATGAGAAAGTCAATGCCAAATATAGGTTGATATCAATATTTTACATTTGTACACAATTCAGTTTATAAATCACCATTGCACAAATTCAATTTCAATCCAGTATTTATGGAGCATAAACTTTAAGACACTATGATAGAAAGTCTATGGAAAACAGAAACGAATAAAACCCCATGGAGAGCTATAATCCCCCATGGAGAGCTTATAATCCAGTGGAAGTTATGGTCTACTTGACTTAAAGGAAAAGATATGGAAAGTGCTATGGAAATATAAATGTTCTTGATTAACACAAAACATTATAATTACAGCAGTCACTATTATGACCATTTCATAGATTAGGAAACTGAGGATGAAAGAGGCAGAGGATCTTTCCACCCAAGGTCACACAACTGATAAATGTCAAGTAAGATCTGAACATGGGCTTTTTGATTTCTGAATCCATGCTTATTCACTATATCACCCTATAAGATGTGTGTTCATTTTAGGCAAGGAAGCAGATATTATTCAAGATAATAAACTAAAGACTATTCATTCTGGCTATAATAATAAGCTTGACTATCCCTTGTAAACCATATGAAAATAAATGTTGTTATCCTCTAAGTGTTAATGCTATTTCATACTGTAAGTACAGAAAATTCTTTGTAGTATTTTAAATATGAGTATTGGGGAAATCAGATCTTTGCTTAAAGATTAAGTCACCTGTTATAAAAGGGTGAAAATCAACTTCATCATCATAATTAAATAAAGAATGTAGTATGACAGTAAGGATTATACCCTACTATTCTTTTTGTCCTGGAATATAGTACAAGAGAGGACAAAAGAACTTAAGCTTCACTATGTATAAAATAAATGGTTTCCAGTGAGAATGGATACCAAGGAAATAAAAACACATATGAGGCTTACTATATTATCAAGCAATGTTCTACTTAGTTCTACAAAAACTCCATGAGAAAGGTATTATTACCACCATTTATGGATGATGAATCTAAGCCACAGAGAAATTTAGGCAAATGGTAAAAGCTAGCATTTAAACTCTCTCTAAAGAATTCTTGTTCTTAACCCTTAATTCTACCTCTGTTAAAAATTGAGCTACATACTCTCTTTTGATAGAGAGCTCTAAGATACCAGCAAAAATTACATCAATAAGATATGACATGACTTTGTGTTCTGGAATGCTATATTGTGACATCTAAGAATACAAACTTTGGCATCAAAAGACCAGGCTTTAAAACCCCTACTCAAGTTGGGTGCCTTGGCACGTGCCTGCAATCCCAGTGACTCAAGAGGCTGAGGCAGGAGGCTTGCAAATTCAAGGCCAATCTCAGCAATTTAGCAAGACCCTAAGCAATTTAGCAAAACCCTGTTTCAAAATAAACAAATAAATAAATAACAAGGACTAGGAATTTGGTTCAGTGGTTAAACACCTCTGGATTCAATCCCTGTTACAAAACAAAAACAAAAACAAAAAACCTATTCAACCATTGCCCTACTGTGTGAACTTGGGCAAGAATTATTTTACTTCTCAGAGCTTTTGTTTTCTCCTTTAAAAGGGAGGTAGAAATCATTATTTTGAGATGAAGATAGAAGAAAGCAGCACAAAATAAGTTTTAAAAAAAAGTAAACATTAGACTTGAATGTCAAAAAATTCAGACTATAGCCTCAGCTACTAATCAGCCATGTGAAACAGGGCAATCAATTCATCAACCAAGAAATATTTATTGACCCTTACTTATAAAGCTGTCTTATATATACTCTGGCGATGCCACATTTAAAGAGGTTGTTTGTTACTTTGTGATGATTAATTCATTCAAGTTTGCTCACCAGTTTCCTTAATGATTGTAATAAGGCCGAAAAGGGGGTGATTTTTTTGGTATTAATATTCTATGAGTCTAAGACAGAACTTATATAACAATACCATGCTGGATTCTGTTTCTTTGCTAAGTATAAATTGTATGTATATATTTTAATTCTTCCTTTTGGTAGTTCGGAAGAAAGAAGAGACTGAATTTCCAGGCTTGTCTCTGTGTTCATTATCTACAGCTGTCATAACCAGCTGTTCCCACACATTTTCTCCATGAGGCACATTTTTCTGGAATGTAGATTAATATATGACACTCTTATTGAACTACTGTAAAAGATAGTAGAATCAATGTGATTTACAGAAACTTGGAGGAAAATATTGCCTTTTTCCCTCTCTTCCTCTGAGATAGGCTCAATCACAATTCCAAGTAATTCCCACAAAAATTGAAGAAAAAAAAAATCCACATCTAGACTATATTTCCATTTCTCTGGTTGACATGAACTGGAAATACTACTGTGTGTTATGTCTATTCATGGAATGCAGTCCAGCAGTAGTTAAGAGCATCAGCTTTGGGTCAGGTTAATAGGTATACAGATAGCTATAAATATATATAGCTATAAATCCTAATTCTATCACTGAGAAACTGGTAAATTTTAACTGTTCTGATCCTGTTTCCTCATATGTAAAATGAAAATGTTCATACCTATCTCTTAAAGTTACCAAATGAAATAAAACATAAAAAATGCCTGTTTAATAGCAACTTATTTATTTATAGCCAGTAAGCTTATTACCATCCTTAGCTATTATGAAATATTTATACATATACATGCTATACGAAAATGAACTATCATTTTCAAAATACTAACTCATTCTATTAAAAGGGAAAACTAGTATTCACAACAATTTCACTTCAAATCACATAGGTAACACCATTTAGGAAAGGAAATAACATCTCCTGTCTATGTAGGCCGATCAGTAATTCATAACACCATTAAGATATTTTACAATTTAGTACTCAGAAAACATCAAAATGGCAAGCCAAATTACAAATTTAGTCTCAATACCTACAATATTACACACATAACAAAAGTTTACATCTTTCCACACACTAGTCAAACTACACTAGAGGAGAAATACAGCTGTAATTTCTGAGTAAAGTTCCAAGTTTCTAACTTCAGTTTTGCAGCATTTCAATCCTTGATTTGTTATCATAAATGAAGGAGGACTTGAGTAGTACCACAAACAAGCAAAGTGAAAAATAGATGATAGCTCTAGAATTCAATATCTGTGAGGAAATCATTAAGGAAATATTTCCAGTCACCAGTAGTACCTCATTGACTATAAGAAGGTTAATATAAAAGTAAATTAACTTACAGTGAACAAGAACTTCTTTGGACTCCATGAAAACGTTTAGAAGAGTGGAGTAAACTTAGACCCAGTTGTTGGCAGAACTGCCAGCTCTGTCTTCTTGCTCACACAACCTTAAGAAACATACAACCACAGACACTCCTTCCTAACAGCTGACTTATAATCCTGTCTTTAGGTTTAAACAAGATCCTTTCAAAAATATGTGACATGCAACACTGAAATTACTAAGAAGAAAATTGTTTTTAAAATCATCCCTTGGTAAAAGAATGTTCTAACTCCCTACATGTTTTTCAAAAAAGCTAACAAACAAACCAAAAAAAAAGAAAAAATGGCTTAGCTTGGGAAGTGAACTATGTAATTTTCTTTCACGTCCATTGCTCCATTGAATATAATGACTACCCAACACAATTCTCTTTTTTCAGCTGGAATATGTGCACTCAGGGATATAATACAAATGTCAAAGCCATTTGGGTGCCACTGAAGATGAAATATTAATGTTATAAAGGCAACAATTGTAATCAGGTTATAATACTTGCAGGAAATAAACAAACACTATCTAATTCAGATTCTCCTACAACACTGAAGTCTAGAGCCAATCAATTGACAATTTTCCTTTTCCATGTGTAGGCTTGAACCCAGGATCATTCTACCTCTGAACTACATTCCCAACCCTTTATTTTATTTTATTTTATTTTATTTATTTTAATACAGGGTCTTGCTAAATTGCCAAGATTAATCTCAAACTTGCAATTCTCTTGCCTGTCTCCCAAATTGCTGGGATTACAGGCATGTACCATCATGTAGGCTGATTGGCAATGATATTATAGGGATGCCATAGGTGCTTTCTGGCTGCTGTTTTTCTTGGGAATATCATATAGGATATTAAAAATGTGTTATATCTTCACCTAATGTCTTAAATGTTAAAAATCAGTGGCAACAATTCTTTTATTTAGCTTTTAATTTTTTACAGACTGCATTTTGATTCATTGTACACAAACAGGTACATCATTTCATTTCTATGGTTGTTCACAATGTAGATTCATACCATTCGTGTAATCACACATGTACATAGGGTAATGATATCTGTCTCATTCCACCATTTTTCATACCCCCCTCCTTCTCATTTCCTTCTACATATTCTAAAGCTCCCCCATTATTCTCTCATTTCCCATCCCCAGTTTTTACACACAAAATAATTTTAATTCCAAAAATTCACTAGCTTTCCTTCTTTAATGCCACAAAATATCAAGTCTGTCGCATATAAGCTTTGTCACTTACAGAATCTATTTACAGAATAATTATATAAAAAGCAAATTATTTCCTCTGAGTAACTGTCAACAAAATAAAAAGTACTACATTTGATTTTCCACAAAATATTGCCCCAGAGTTTTGACACAGATAGATCTCTTCATCTAAATATCAGCAACAAATACTCAACACATATATCCTGAGCCAACCATGCCAGGCTATGCTAGACTCAAGAGATACGAAAAATATAAGAAATGTTCCTTTGTGGAAAAGTTCACAATATATACAGTTATTATTCTAATAGATTAAAAAAAATGCTACTGCATTAAAATTCTCCCTCAATATTCCCTTTTCAGAAATCCCTGCTTCCAAGTGAATTCTATATTGTCTTATTTTATGAAGGTAAATTTTGGTCAACTATATTAAGTGTAGGACTATTTAAAGATGAAGCTGGAAGAGAGGTGTGACAGAGAAAAATCCTAATTAGTTAATATCCATCAAGTTGGATTTGCACATTAAAGCCATTTCATTTCTATATAGGCTGCTGAAGATTACTCATAGGATGATATAACCTATAAAAGTCCAGTATTATTACTAGGCAGAAGTGAACTTACAATTTCTCCAGATCTCTAATAGAGAAGATCCTCTTAAAGCATCAACCCAACCATAAAATCCAAATTCTGATAGAAACTAGGTGGAAAGGTAAAAGAGCACAAGCTATAGATTAAAAAAAAAATTGAAAGCACTTCTTACGTTATTTTCCATTTTTCCAAAAGACACTTAGGTAACGATAAATATTTCTCAACCTTAAGAGAAGGAATAGTAAGTGCTAAGTGCTCACAATTTATACCCTATCTCAGTATAACATAGGGAGAAGTAGGAACTGTTTTCCAAGAAAAGAACCTAGCTATCCACTTAAAACAAAGCAGTCATTGTTGCCATGAACAAATGTGAGCCAAAGTTGTCATTTTTAGATCTGGTTTTTCAAGAGAAATAAAAAAATTCAAATTTTCGTGTGAAATCTCCTAAATTTTCCATGTTGGTTCAATGTTTTTTAAAGACTTTTGATGGGCTCAAAAGAATGATTGTGAAATACATACATCCCCCTCAATCTACATAAAGGTTATCCATGAAAACCTTCACAACTAACATCAAATTAATAGTGAAAAATAGTGTTCCCCTAAAATCAGGAGCAATGAAAAAAGGTATACTGTCACTACTTCTGTTTAAAATTGTACTAGAGGATCTAGCCAAGGCAATTAGGCAAGAAAAGTAAATAAAAGGCAACCACATAAAAAAGATAAAAAGTTATCTCTAGTCACAAGTGACATGCTAGTGTATAGAAAATCCTAAGAAATTTACACACACACACAAACACACACACACACACACACACCTTATTACAACTAATAAATGAGTTCAACAAGATTGCAGGATATAAAACTAACATTTAAAAAATCAATTATATTTCTATATGCTAGCAAGAAACAATCTGAAAACAAAATTTGAAGGACAACTCCATTTTTAAAGAAAATATTAATATTTAGAAATAAATTTTATAAAGAAGTGTAAGGTTCATTCACTGAAAACTACAAAATATTTTTGAAAGAAACTAAGGATGTAAGTAAATGGAAAGACATGTATATTCATCCACTGGTAACCTAATAATATTAAGATAATGATATTCCTCAAGCTTATTTACATATGTAACATGACCTTTATCAAAGTCCCAGTTGACATTTTTATTCCATAATTGATAAGCAGGTTCTAAAATTCATATAGAAATGAAAGGGACCTAGAATAACCAAATAATCTTGGTAGTTGGAAGACTCATACTTTTTAATTTCAAAACTTACTTCAATAATCAAGACTGTATGATACTGGCATAATAATAAACATTAAATTAATGAACTATAATTGAGAGTCCAGAAATAAACTCTTACATTTGTGATCAATTTATTTTGAACAATGGTGCCAAGACATTTCGATGGACAAAGAATAGTGTTTTCAACAAATGGTTTGGAGACAACTGGATATTCACATGCAAATGAATTAACTTGGACCCCAATCTCACACCATATTTAAAAATTAACAAAAAACTTAGCACCAAAAAACAAATAACCCAATTGATAAATAGGCAAAAGAACTAAACAGAAACTTCTTAAAAGAAGAAATTCAAATGGCCAACAGACATATGAAAAACATATTTAACATCTCTAGAAATCAGGAAAATACAAAGCAAAACTAAACTGAAATTTCATCTCATTCCAGATAGAATGGCAATTATAAAGAATAGAAATAATAATAAATATTGGTGAGAATGTGGGGGGGGGAGGTACACTCACACATTGTGGTGGGACTGCAAATTATTGCAACCAC
The DNA here is from genome assembly GCF_902686455.1 of Sciurus vulgaris. Taxonomy (NCBI): domain Eukaryota; kingdom Metazoa; phylum Chordata; class Mammalia; order Rodentia; family Sciuridae; genus Sciurus; species Sciurus vulgaris. Next base: position 82,629,341 of record NC_136472.1, read on the forward strand.
TCTGGAAAGCAGTATGAAAATTCCTCAATTTCCATATTGCAAATTGTGCAATTAGGAAATCAGCTCAGGTGTCCATAACAGATGAATGGATTAAGAAATTGTGGTATATATATATATATATATATATATACACAATGGAGTTTTACTCAGTTACAAAGAATGAAATTATAACATTTGCCAGTAAATAGATGCAACTAGAAAACATCATGCTAAATAAAACAAGCCTGACTCAAAAAGTCAGGAGCTGAACATTTTCTCTCATATGTGGAAGTTAGAAAAAAATAAGGGGAAAAAGGAAAAAGGGGAAATCCCATAAAAATAGACCAGATCAGTGGAATACAGGAAAGGAATAGAGGGGTAAGGAGGAGGGATGAGAAAAGGGAGAAATTGAAGAATGAAATGGACCAAATTCTCCAATGTAAACAAATGAATATATCTCAATGAATTAACTTTTACTTATGTCTAATAAACAGAAGGAAAACTAGTCAATTAGAGGAAGGAGAACACTGGAAGGAAGAGGGGAGAGAAAGAGGAAGTACAGAGGACTGAAATGGAGTAATTATACACCATGAATGTATGCTTATGTCATAATGAGCCCCCTTTTTTATTTATAACTACAGTACCCCAATAAAAACATTTTTTAAAAAATAACTAAAAATGGATCAAAGTCTTGAATTTAAGAACTAAAATTATAAAATTCTTAAAAGAAAAAAAAAAACCTAAGTGTAAACTTTCATAACCTTTGGTTAGGCAATGGTTTCTAAGATAAGGCATAAAAAGCACAAGCAACTAAGGGAGCTGGGGAATAGATTTAATCAAAATGTGTACTTCAAAGAAAACATAAAAAAAGTCAAAAGGCAACCCACAAATGGAATAAAATATTTGTAAATAATTTATCTTGATAGAGGTTTATTATTGATAACATATAAAGAACTATCACAATAACAGAAAGACAACTCAATTTTTTTAAATGGGCAAGGTTTTGAAAACTTGACTACACATGACTGATAAGTACATGAAAAGACACTCAACATCATTACTCATTAGAAAACTGCAAATCAAAACCTAAACCAGAAAACTGTAACTATGATTTTTAAAAATACAGATAATAATAAATGTAAGAATATGGAGAAATTGGAATACCCTGCTGATAGGAAAGTAAATATGCAATCACTTCAGAAAAAAATTTGCAGTTCTGCAAAAAAATAAACAGAATTACCATATGGACCAGCAATTCTACTCCTAGATACAGACCCAAGAGAACTTAAAACATGTCTGCACAAAAAAAATATATAAACAAATGTTCATGGAAGCATTATGTATAATAGTCGAAACGTAGAAACAACCTAAACATCCATCAACTGGTGCATTAATAAGCAAAATGTACTCTATCCATACAATGGAATATTATTCAGCAAAAAAAAATTAAAATGAAGTAATGATGCATGCTGCAACATGGACGAACCTTGAAAACAATGTTTTTAAAATACAATAACAAAAGATCACATACTGTATGATTTCATTTATCTAAAAATTCCAGAAAGGCAAATTTATAGAAAAATTAGTAGCCGCTCAGGTATTGGCGAGAGGGACTACTAATGTAATGGGTATGAGATTTCTTTGGGAAGTAAGAAAATATTCTGGGACAGTAATGATGGATGCACAACTGTACTAAAAATTATTAAATGGGTGAATTTTATGGCATAAGAATTATATCTCAACAAAATTGTCATTTAAACAATGGAATGAGTGTTCAACCCACTGAATTTGCAATGTCTGCCTAACAGTAATTCTAGATCAAAATGGCTCTTACTAGGAATTAAAAGAACTCTTGCAACTATTAGCATGTGATGAATAAAGTGCTGAATTTTTAAAAATCAACCAGTATGCATATCCTATTTGAGTTTTTCAAATAAAATGTAGCCCTTAAAATTTTAACCAACCACAGTGATTTTTTTTTTTAGAAAAAGAATAGTTCCATGATGGAAATGACTTTGTTCTGTCTCCTGAACCTTGTCTCCTTTTATCCACAATCTAGTTAACTAATCTTTCTAATCATAACACTTTATAACTTCCGTAAAAGAAAAAAACCCCACATTTCAGTTAGATGATTTGTGTGATTTGAAAGCATTTCATATTTCCTTAAATGTGCTCCTTCCACTTGAACTGCCCTTCTCCCATAAAGAAACGTGAATTATTCATACCTTTCAATGTCTGAAACACCACCCTCTTTATAAACCTTTCCTGATTCTCCTTCTTCCATCAGACTGTTTCTCTTAATACTTCTCCCTCTCTTAAGCTATTTCTCCTTAATGCCTTTCACAATTGCATGTGAACTTATTTTCTATCCCCTTGCCAATCAGTGGGTCCCATATTTATAACCCATATGAAAATTCTAATGTGTCAGGGTATGTATATCAGTTCTAATGCACACAACAACTCTGCCAAGGAGGTATTATTATCATTATTATTCACCTTTTACAATAAAGAAACTAAGGTTTGGAGGAGGTGAATCACTTATTCAGGGTCCACCATGAAGTAGAAGTCTGAAATCTGATACTGCTCCATCTTTGGTGGCATCTTTGCTTTCCACACATTGCTTAATGTAGAGTCTTGCACCTACTAGGTTGTCAAAGATACTTATATTCAACAATTAATCAGAACTAATATCAAAAAGTCACTTATTTTGAGCAAAGATTTAGATTAAGACTTACCTTGGTTCAAATTTCAACTTCCTCATTTATAAATTGAATTGAGCTAAATTCACTGACTCTTAATCCTAATTTCCTCATTTATATAATGAAGATTATAGTACTTAAGTAACTGGGTTCTTTTAAGGATTGAATGAGGCAAGAAATGTTATATTCTTAGCATATAACTGTTGCTCAATGAATATAAATTTTCTTCCTTTTCATACTATTTTCCCCTGTGTCTTGTCCCCTAGAATAGTTTAATAAGGAGACCTCATTCTATGAGATCAGCAAATTTGTTATAGTTCAACAACTCTTTCTAAACTAATTGAATTAAAATGGAATCATATTACTAATCCAGAAGTTACACATAGGGCTAATAATCCTAGCCCCATAAATTGTCAGGGCTAGGATTAAATATATGGTAGGTTTGGAACTGGTAGGTCATGAAATATTATCATTTTTATATATACTTATGTCATATTTAAAATCATAAAGTACACTGATGACCAAGTAGAATCTCAATTTTTATATCTGTAAAAAAAAGTTGATAACAAAGCTACTTTATACAAGGATTGTAAGAAATTAATGAATTAATCTGAGTCAGTGGATCTCAAGGATATTTTAGCAGCAGAGTTTGATGGGGTTATTTGGAAGCCCCAAATGTGCTTTAATAGGGAATGAGAGGATGTGCATACCTCAAACTAAAGCACACACCACTGTTCTCCACAGTGTGGTCTTTGCTGGTCAGTGAAGGATGGAAAATGTAGCTGAAAGTCTGACTAAGAAGGTAGGGAAGTTATCTCCTCCCAAGTATTAAAAAAGTTCTGAACAAGGATAATAAAAAAGAAACTCAGAATGAAAAACACAAGTGAATTTTTTGTAGATCAAACCTGTAGGTAGGAAAATTCTCATCTAATGATAAATATCAGAAATCCAAAAATGACTGGAACTCTCATGCAAAATCCAACCAGGATTTTAAAAATTAATATTTTAGCCTATTCACCTCAGCAAACTCTTCATGCCTTCATTTTAAAAATATCATGTAGGTAGTTCACAGCTAGAATGGGGAAAATGATTAATTTAAAAGCAATTTTTTTCTCCGCTGAAGTCAAAAGGCATTTTTGACAGAGGCCAGAAGGAAGTAAAGAGAGTCAGAAACAACAGGTGCTCTGAACAGCTGGGAAGAGAGAACTGAACTCCTCCTCAATGATCCTAAGAATCAGAAATTTTTATTTACTTATTTTTAACTTTAAACAAATTTTTACTAAAAAAGATTGTCACCTATTGGATATTTCTCTACTTTGTATACAATTATTATTTCTCTCCATATTAAAGGCTACTTCTGAACTTATCTAGTGATAGCAAGTACTAGAATTCTGATTTTAGCAAAATGGTAGCAGAAATGACTCAGTGACTTAAGTTGAAAGCAATACATTGGTACATGGCTCTTGCACCCAGTGCCAGGAATGTACAAATGTCTTTTTATTCAAAACTACAATATAAATTATCTGTAGGCATGGACAATGACAACTATATGTCAAATGAAATCAGAAACTGATGGTTATAGTGATTTTCTTAAACATCATCCAGACTTTTATTCAGTCATTTTCTTCAACTGACTTTTCTCAATTTATTGGTGAGGAATACTGCCACACTTCATTTGTAATGGTAAAGCTCTATTCTAGGAATTAGAACATGCCATCTCCCATACCACCTCCCACTCTGTCCATCATGCCCATTCCAAGGTCTTTCTCTTCTTTAGAGATTTCTGTGACTAAAACTTCTTCTGTATTCAACAGAGAAGCCACCTTGACTCCATCTAATCAAACAGTTCTTATAGCCTTTGTTGGGTCAATGATTCCTTTTCCCCCATATTCACAAAATCTCCAGGCATAGCATCATAACCATCTCTGAGGAACTTCACAAAATTTTATCAAATATCAAAGATTCTTCAATATCTTCATTCTTAACAATGGTAAGAACTAGCGTAATTTTAAATCTCTGATAAAGAAGAGATACAATAAATAACTCACCTCTAAGATAATAGCTCCATTTTTCTCCACATTTTATGAAAAGTGATATGAGCATCACCATTGAGTTCTCATAGGTTCTGAGTTGCCAAAGTTCACCCTCAAGGAAAATGGGCTTTTACCTGAAAATCCTTTGTTCATGTTTTCTTTGAGAAATAAACAAATTTAATCAATTATTCATAATTTCAATTTTTAAATCCTGTGAGCTACAGACCTGGATCTGTCTCGGAGGCAATACAGAATTGTGAAGGAATTTTAGAACTGAATCTGAAAAATCTGCTCTAATTTTGTAGCTGCGTGATTTGAAGCTGATAATAATAACTATATGCCATCTGTTATTCTAATCACTTTAATATGTAAATTCAGCTAACCCTTATAAAAAAATCTATATGTGAATTTTATTATTATTGATCCACTTTAAAGATGAGAAAATATTTAATTATATGAAGTACCTAGATCAAAACTTCACAACCAAACAGTGATCCAACTAGGACTAAGGCACAGGCACCCTAGCTCCAGAGACAATACTCCTGTCTCATTACAGGGACTTCTAATATTCTTATTCTGATATAGTCTCCTTTATTTCTCTTTCTTCACCTGCAAAATAGTATGAATTCCTAGGACCATTTTAAAGAGTAAATAATATATGTAAAGCACAGTTCATTTCACATAATAGATATATGACAGGTTATTTATGATAATTACTAACATAGATTATTTAAAACTCCCTGATTTCTTGGTCCCTACTTTGTTTGCACTTCTGCGTGATTTGTAGCCATGTCTTGTTTCCTCATTAAATAATTAAATTATTTTTTAAAAAAGAAAAGAGAGCTTATCTTTTAATTTATGCTTGTAACTATCAGCATTGCCAAAACAGTGTCTGGCACAAAGAATATATTTAATAAATATTTATGAAAGAGAAAAAGGAAGGACAGGAGGGAGGAAGGAAAGAGGGAAAGATAGGGCAAGAAAATACAAAAGCAACCAAAAACTATCCAAAAACCAAAAGTTAAGATGAAGACTGTTCTGGATCCTGGGGATATATATCTCAGTAATAAAGTACCTGCTTAGCATGTGGAAGGTCCTGGATTTGAACCAAGCACTGGAGGAAAAAAAAAAAAAAAAAAGACTACTTTTGTGGTCCTGGAGATTGAACCCACAACCTTGAGCATGCAAGGCAAGCACTCTACCAACCAAGCTATATCCCCAACCCAAGACCATTATGTCTTAATGAAATATATTTATTTTTGTAAAGAATATTCTGGCACACATCAACTCTTACAAATTATACCCAACTTTTTGACATCTCTGTCCTAGTTTCAATAAGTTGTTCCAGTAAAGAAGTATAAGATGATACTTTCTCTTTTAACTCATAATTAATTATTAACTAGTCAGAGATAGTAGGCAATACTTTTGGACTAGAAATAGTTCTTATTTTTTCTGAAAAATGGGTGTTAGATTTGGTTTTCCCATTTAAATACATGCACCAGTAGAGAAGACCCAATTTAATTGTCTCAATATATAACATTTTCACAGTTTAAAGGAAGGATCACTATATAAATCTAAGCCTTGTCAGCTGCCAAATGATCATTTTCTCTGGCAGCTGTGGCTGGTGAACAATGCAACTAATGCCACTGACAAGAAGCCAAATATGTTATGATCTCAATAGCAAATCAATGAATAACAGCTAATTTCTGACTACCATGTGCAAAAGGGTATCCTCTTACTCTGACAAACCAATAATGTTTGAAGAGGGACATGTTACTCTGAGTTCAATAAATCTAGAAAAAGATATAAAAACTCAATTATCTTTTTAAATGGACATTTTAAAAACTCTATATCAGCACAAGGAAAGTTATGTACCCTGACCTCTAGTTCTTTTTATCTTTTGTTCAAACTTAAGAAAACTATAATATTAGTACACTTGAAGATAGTTTAAAAATAAATGATAAAGTCAATTCATTAATGAATACTTATGTCAAAACATCCTCTTGTACACCCTAAATATATACAATTTTACTTACCAATCAAAAAATTAAAGCAGTCTGATTATAAAGCATTAGTCCTCTAAAAATTTTTACAAAGCCGTGAGCATGGCAATAGGTAAATTCAGATTAAAAAGAATGAAGCTTGGGGAACTAAAGCAACATACAGCAGGTTAGTGACAGCAAAAGACAACATCAATAGCTGAGCCACTTGCAACAGATGTCAGGCCCTGACTGTGGCAAAATACACTAAAATGTGTGAGTGTCTCTGGTTAACCACTAAAAATGGTTAAAGTAATTCTTAAGTTCTCAAAAAGCTGTGAAAATGTAACAATGTTCAGTCACTATTTTATTCATTCATGACATTTATTGAGTAAGGAATCACTGAATAAGGTATAGCTATTTGAGAACAAAATAAGTCAATTTCTGAATTCTCACAATATAAATTTTAAAAAGTGTTAATAAAGATGAGTGCTAAAATATTCAGGAACAGCTTCACAGAAAAGTAACATCTAAACTGTGCAGAGAAAGCTGAGAAGAATATAGCAGGTAATAGGAGGGTAAGGATAGAAGCATGAAGTATAAAAGGATTGGCTGGGAGGAGAGTGCAGTGTGATCAGAGTCTAGCATTTGTATGGGAGGTATAAAGGAAATGCATCTGGAAAAGGAGGTTAATGCCAGATTGTGAAAGAAGAGAGTGAGAACCAACAAAACTCTAAGCGGGATGAGGCTGTTTCTCTGCAGGAAATGATACCTCTGGTAGATAATATGCAAGACAGACTGCAGTGGGAAGAAGTAGTAGCAAACGAATAAAATGTAGTAAGAATCTGCAAGATACCAGGTAATGGAACATACAGTCCTGAAACAAGACAATGACATTCTTGCAAGACAGAGAAGAAGGGTAAATTCAAAATAAGTTTTTGTGGTAGAATGATCTGATGAATCATGGAATTTGATGGGTGTGGGAGGAGAAGAGCCACATAAAACCCAAGCCTCTAAATTTGTACAATTCAAACCTAAAGTGATAAGTGATGTTTAAAGACTTGCAGAGGGAAAAGTAAACCAGCTTCAATTGTTTAATGAAAAGAGAAAATCTAGACACCCTAATTTAGTCTGGGTTAGGAGAAAAGGTTATGTTCCAGGTAAAGATATGTAGAAGATAGTAAGAAATAAAATTTGAGCTTAGGAAAGAAACTTGTATTAAATAAACATCTGGGAACACTGGCAAATATGGACACAAATAGGAGACAATAAGGTGACACAAGAAGAGTACACCAAGGCATATTCAAAAGACAAAGATCCAGGCCTTATAAATACTACTATTGAATGGATTAAGTGAAGAGAAAACATCAAAGGAGATTAAAAAGGAATAAGAATTCATTTATTCCAAATTGTTCAACTACTCTGATTATTCCATTATTATTGATAAGTTTCTGTAGACCAATTATTGTTGGTGCCAGGGAGTAAGAGTACAAAGATTAATGTGATAGAATTTCTGTATGAAGCTTGCTGTCTAATGGGGTTCATAGACAAATAGAGACACAAATAGAGACACAAATAGAGACACTGGAGGTGGACTGGGGCAGAGTGTAAGGAGAGGGCAGGATGGTACCTATTTATAGGAGAATCAAGAAATGTTACAAAATTTAAAAAAAAAAAGAGTGTCAAAAACTACAAAGCATTAGTACTGTCAAATGTGATCTCAACACAGATGTCATTTAAATTTGAATATCAATATTTGTACTCCGTATCAAGTTGCTCTTTCCAGTATTACATGCAGTCTCTTAACCCTCAAAATATTTTTAGTGGTCACTTTCCACATCCATCAAGAAGTATCACACGGCAATTGAGATGTGTCTGAGAGACTATAAAAAGAATTCTTTTTAAATTATAATAATTAATACATACTAATTGTACAAATTGATGAGTTTCATGTGACATTTCCATAAATGCATATATGGAGGTTTGATCATATTCCTCCCTTCTACCCTCTCTTGCTCTCCCCCCTCTCTCCTTCCTCTGGTCCCCATCCCTTTCCCTAATAGTTCCTCTTCTACTTCCAAATCATCAATTTTTTTGGTTTCCACATATGAGAGAAAACATATGATACTTGTCTTTCTGTATTTGGCTTATTTCACATAAGATGATATCTTCCAGTTCCATTCATTTTTCTGCAAATGACAAGTTTCATTCTTCATGGTTAATACCCCATTGTGTATATATATTGTGGAGACCAGGGACTGAGATTGGGTTCCCTGATTGCTTCATGGTTGTGGTGTGCCTGCTGCCTGGGAATGTTTCTGTGCAAGGGTAAAGGATGCCCAGTTGCTATGGTGGTGCCCTGCTTGAAGAGGCTCTGTGCAAGAGTCTTATCAGTTTCAACCTTGATCTCAGGCACAAAGCTCCCAGAGATAGAGGAATTCTGAGCATGACAAGACAACCACAATGTTTCACCAGCACAGCTACTTCCAAGCCTGGCACTTAACAGTAACTTTAGACAATGGACTTCCTGAGTGCAACAGGAAGCTCCTAGCATTGCAACAGTGAAAAAGCTACATAAATGTTTCTAGCCCTGTAAACTTCTTGTGCACAAAGAAAAATGCCTGTATAGTTTTAACTTTATGATTATGAGACTCTATATAAATGAGCTTGCTGGACCAGTTCTGCACTCACTGATCTCCATCAGAGTGCAGTGTTTCCACCTGATCCCAGCTTTTTCCCTATACCCGTGTGTGTTTTTCTTAATCCCCCATCACCTCTGGTCAATTTCAGTTCAGCCATGAAGGTAGCAGTAATATACCATATTTTCTTTATCCATTTATCTGTTGACAGTTGTTTAGACTGATTCCATATTCTGGCTATTGTGAATAGTGCAGCAGTAAACATAAATATGAAGGTGTCTCTTTTGTATGTTGGTTTCATTTCCTTCAACTGTATTCCCAGAACTGGTATAGCTGTATCATGTCATAGTTCTATTTTTGCTTTATTGAGGGACCTACATACCATTTTCTATAGTAGCTATACTAATCTACATTCCTACCAACAGTGTTTGCCTCACATCCCTGCTGGCATTTATTTTTTGGTGGTTTTGTTTTGTTTTGCTTTGTTGATAATAGACATTAAGACTGAGGTGAGATAAAGTCTCAATGTAGTTTTGATTTGTATTTCCCTGATAAAGACATTGATAATTTATTATTATTTTTTTATTTAGCTTTTAATTTTTTTACAGACTGCATTTTATTCATCATACACAAATGGGGTATATCATTTCACTTCTATGGTTGTACATTATTTAGATTCATACCATTCGTGTAATGATACATGTACGTAGAGTAATGATGTCTGTCTCATTCCACCATTTTTCATACCCCCCTCCCTCTCATTTCCTTCTACATATTCTAAAGTTCCCCCATTATTTTCTCATTCCCCACCCCCCCACCCCCATTATATATCATTCTCCACTTATCAGGGAAAACATTTGGTGCAACTCTTATTATATAGTCTGTACATTCAAATTATCTGTATTCAGAATGTGAAGATCACTTCTAGGCCTTTTGGACAAGATCAAGGGTAAAGAGTAAAGAGATCCTCCAACAGTCAGAAGCTTCTAGATTTGAAATTCCCTAGAAATTATATTTTCCCCTCTAATTGAAACAAAATAGTGGAAGAGGGAACACAATGACTAATGACTAATATAATGGTTTAAAAAAAAAAAAGAAACTTTTCTGAATTACCTTCCATTTGGTCAGGAATTGAACAATCCTTAAGTGCCCATAAGGATGAGTAGTATGTTTTAGCATTGCTATGTATCATTAGACTAGTGCTCAATCCAAGCTCTGCCTCTTGCATGCTAGATTTTGTGTCTTCTTTTGTAAAATAAGTGACTAGAATAGAATGCTCTAACATTCTGTGGCTCAATAAGTCTAATTTAGATAAAGAATAGACATGGCCTCTAAGGAATAAACAAGTAATAAGCAAAAATATGCAACACAGTTAAGAAGTCCCTATGTGTAACATTTTGTCCTCTGTGAATTATTTGTTTAATAACAATTCCACCTAATAACAGAGACCTAAAAACAGATAAAGAGCATAGAAGCAGGGATAGGAATGATAGTAGAGTGAAACAGACATTATTACCTCATGTACATATATGACTGCATGACTAATGTGATACTACAATATGTATAATCAGAAAAATGAGAGATTATACTCCATTTATGTATGATCTATCAAAATATATATATGCATTCTACTGTCATGTACAACAAATTAGAACAAATAAAAAAGTTAATAAAAAGAGCATAGCAGCAAATGAAAGTTTATATGGAGAATGAAGAAGTACATACAGATCACTTATCACTAGCACAATATATTTTGTGTATCTACATTTTAAAAAGTTACTGTGTACTGAATGCTTGCCAACTGCCAGACACTGTGCTAAGTACTTCATGCTGTTAGTAATAAAACAACTCAATAAAGTAGGAATTATTGTTATTCCTATTTTATGGATAAGGAAACTGAGGCTTAGAGAAGTCAAACATCTTGTTTGAGATTTCAGAGCTAATCACTGCAACCATAGCCTCAAACACAATTTATCTGAATCCACAGCCCACATCCTTCCCCATTCCACAACAATAAACTATAAGCTATTGTTACTATAAAGAGAAATGGAAGGGAAAGTCTGAGTTCAAAATCATAGCAATAGATTGAAAATTATATTTACCGAATCAGAGAAAGCTCCATGAAGGAGATAGATCTGAGTTATGATGTAAAGTTATTATCAAGAGGTACCATCAAGATATTCATTTAAATGGTCTAAGTGTGTTTCATTTTTATGGAGAAAAATTAAATTAAGTACACTTATTTGAAGTCAACAGTTATCATCTAATCATCACAATAAATTGTACCTCATAGTTGTAGGCAATACAGAGTTTCCACACAATTTATTCTTCAATTATAGAGTTATACAACATATAGAGAGAGTGTGTCAATCTTAGATTCTGAATGAAAAACATATTCATGAGGCCATTAAACAATTATATCCAAATGTCTGTGGTAGAGCATGAGAAACCAGATGGAAGTGTAACAAATCCTTTCTGACAGAGACAGTAAGAAAAAAAGTAAGGTGCTTGAATAAGTTGAGATAAACGTCACTGAGAAAAAGGAATCAAGCTGCATGAGAGAATCTAAGAGTCAGCATTCTAGGGAAGTGGAAGAAATTCTCAAAGGAATTCTTAAAACCCAAAACAAATTAGAATTCTGAAAGCACACTCAACAGCACAGGACAACCTATCAAAACAACCTTCTTAAGTCCAAGCAGCTGTTGTGATGTGTCATCATATTGCTGAGACAGAAGACCCAATTACAATTTCAGTGGCTAAACCATAAAAATGATTGGGAAGGGACAAAAAAGTAAATGTTTAGATTCAAGAAGACTATTTTATAGGTAAAATAATAATACTTTATTTTTATTCATTCATTCTCAACAAATATTTATCAAGGCCACTGTTCTGGGCACTAGAAACACAGTAAGGTAAATAAAATGAAAATTTCTCTTCTTTCAGGACATATATTCTGGTCCAGTAAACAAACGTGAAATATGGAGTATAAAAGATGGTAAGTGCTATAAAAAAAATAAAGGAGTGAAAACAGGGACATGGGAGATAGTCACAAGAGAGATATAGTTTAAATAGGAAAGGCCTCGATGAATAGATAACATAAACAGAAATATGAAGAATATAGGAAATGAGCCTTGTAAATATGGAAGAACCTAGAATAGCCCAGTAAGTATCCTTGAGGCATGAGTACTCTTAGCAGCTTATAGGAAAAGTTTAGAGGCCAGTATTGCCCAGAGAAGAATGAGGGAAAAATCACAGGACATGAGGTCAAAAGGTAAAGCAGGTAGAGCTCATGTACGATCTTCCAAGGTCAAGTACTCTGGTTTACTCTAAATGGAAATTTTTGACAAATTTTTTTTTTTTTTTTTAGCAGAGAAGTAACATAATCTGATCTACATGCTAAAATGTGGTGGAAGCAAGAATAGGATAAAACCAGTTAGGAGGTTGTTCTTAATGACGTATATTCATGTACACAGTAGAATTGTGTACTACTGTACACAATTCAAGAATAAGGGTTAAAATTCAATCTCTTCTGTAAAACCTGGGTTCAAATCCTGCCTCAACTACATATCTATGCCTAGAATTCCTCCCATGTAAAAGTTATTTAAACCTAGTTTTCCTCCTATGTAAAATAAGAAACTTAAAAGAATGCATTGAACAACTTCTATGTGTCAGACCCTTCCTTTCATGTCTTATTGTGGGTTTCCCTCAGAAGCAGACCAGAGGATAAAAATTTAAGCATAATTTTTCTTTATTAGGGAAAAACAGGAATAACATCAGGAATGTCAGAAAGGGGATTTTTACTAAAAAACACCAAAGACTTTCCCATACACAATAAGAAAAATGGCTTGAGGGCATCACAGGAGCTGGCAAGACCACACCCATCTCAGGCTCCAGGAGTAAAAGTAAAAATTCTCTTGAGAAGAGAGCAGTGGGGCATTCTTCTTGCACAAGGAGCCAAGGAAGTGTTTTCAATGTGCTCAGTCACCCAGGAACTCAAAGGATGATGAAGCCATGATCCCTGGAGGCTTTAATACTGCTGGAGATGGCAGCAGACCGTGGCACCAACCATGTGGTGCTGGTTCTTCAGGAATGCAGTATGCTAGAGTAAGGGGGTCATGGAGACTTCCACCAAGATTTCAAAGGAAGATCTGGAAGTGCAGGCAAAGTGCAGCAGGGTTGGAGTCCCTGCTGGCAGTCTCTAAGAAGGTAAAGTGTGGAGATGTGAGGAAGAAGCTAAAGCTGTGACTGCTGAGATTAAGAAATGCCAGTAACACGAGACATCATCCAAGGAAAGCTGCAGGAATTGAGCAGAGACAAGGAAACAGAAAGGCCACTTGGGCTGCAAGAAACAAGGTCACAGGGGTGTATCTACATAAGCCCTTTGGAGAGAACATCATGATGCCATGTGCTCCAGATGCTGGACACAGAACTACAGGACTTGTTGACCCAGCTGGATTTCAGTCTTGCTTTTATCCCATCCCTTCTCTCTATGCCTCTAATTTTATGTATAAAAATGTTTACTCTGAACCTTTATATACTGGATACTTGTAAGTTACTTTTGATTTTTAAAGGAGCTCACTATGAGAGCTTGCCCTGAGTCTCAGAAGAAACTTTAGACTTAAACTTTTGGGTAAATTTCAAACTGTTGAGATTGTAGGGACTCTTGGAAATAGACAAAATTGTATTTTGCATTGTGAGGGGGTTACAAGCTTTTGGGGAACATGGGAAGAATGTTATGGTTTAGATGTGAGGTATCCCCCAAAAGCTCATGTGTGAGACAATGCAAGAAGGTTTAGAGCACAAATGGTGGGTTAAGAAAGTTTTAACCCAATCAGTGAATTAATCCCTTGATGGGATTAACTGAGTGGTAACTAGAGCAAGTATGGTGTGGTTGGAGGAGGTAAGTCCATGGGGGCATGCCTTTGAGGTATATATTTTGTATCTGACTAGTGGAGTTTCTCTATGCTTCCCATCATCATGCGAGTCACTTCCCTTTACCACACCCTTCTACCACAATGTTCTGTCTCACTTCAAGCCCCAAGGAATGGAGCCAGTTACCTATGGGTCTGAAATCTCTGAAACCATGAACCCCCAAATAAACTTTACTCTAAAATTGTTCTCATGAGCTCTTTCAGTCACAGCAGCAAAATGCTGACTAAAATAACTATGCACCACAAAATGTTATTAGTGATTTTTTTCTGAATGGTAAAAAATATTTGTGTTTTTCCATTTCTTTTTGGTATACCTTTTAGTCTTTAAAATTCTATAATAAATATATTATTACTTCTATAATAAGATATCTAATATATTTAGCATTTATAGAAATATTAAATAGCATCATATTTGTTTCATACTGAGTTGTCCTAACAACTTGGTGAGAAATAGGGATAATTATTTCCAAAGAAAATTATTCTTTGACAAAATCCATGCACTGTGTGGGGAGCCATCCATGTTTAGCAGAACCAGACTTCAGAAGTCTGACTCCCAGGAACTGCCAGTCGTGAGAGACCGTTTAAGACAGCCAGGGAGTAGGTGGCCCTGAAGAGAGGTGACTCACCCCTGAGGAAATGCTAATTCTCTCAGCAAACAGCTTCCCTAACTTCACCTCATCCTGTTCCTCACAGAAGAAGCTCCTTTACCTATGGGACTATCAGTAAAGGTGAAGATGGGGTCCTCCATCTTTTTGGAGGCCAGATCTGCTATGGCCCAATCTGTCACATCCCCTTCCATTTGAAAAGAGTATCGACTCTTGTGTTTATTGAATAGATAAATTTATTAGTAATTAATTGATTTCCAGCATCATTGTCCTCCAACAGAAACTCTTCCCCTCATCCACTTGAAATGTGGAAACCCCGCACAGCATTGCTCAAAGATGAATCACTAGTTATTGGTCAAGAGGGCTTGTGTAGATGTGATGTTTCCAAGACTTTTTGCTATCCATAGAATTACCACTTGAATATATATATTGCTTAAGTCAGATTTTTATCTTACATATGAGAAAACTAGTATATAGAGTTATTAGCACCATATCACACAGCCAGAGAAGACAAGATTCCAGGCCTTCTAAGTCCTAGCTTACATAAACTATGTTTCACACACAAAAAAAACAAAGTTTATTTAATCACTTGGAATCTGTACCCATCCTACCTGGGCTCAAAGTTTCTGGAGCCAACTTATCTGTCTGATCTTGTGCAGTTTCTCTAAAATGAGGAATATGTAAATATTTATATCAAGGTAGTTTTAAACATTAACTTAAAAAGTCTGGCTGGAAGTGTCATATAAACATTTGCTATTACTAATAGTCTAAGAGTTGCTTAAGAGAAGAAAAAATATTGATACAGAGAAGAAACTGCCTACAAGTAAGGAGGTAAATAGATCTTGGAAGACAACAGTTTTAGCATTTGTAGTTTAGTCACAATGCTTAAAAATCTTGGAAGTACTTTCTATAGTTCTGATTAAGGTTATCAAGAATGATGTCAATGGGAGATAACATGTAGTTCTGGGGGAAAATACTAGGTCTTGGGTTTGAACTCTGGTTTTGCTATAGTTGTCTTACCTTCAGAAAATAATTTAAACTCTCTGTGCTAATGTTTCCTCATCTACAAAATGGAAAGAACAAAAGTACCTGAAAACACTTATAACAGTGTCTACAGCACAGGAGTCGATCAATATATGTTGTTCATTCTTATTGCTAGATATATGGAGCTGCTCAATTAAACACACATTAAACTGGAGGAAAAGAACTATGATGGGTGGAAGCAAAACGGTGGCACAGAAATCAGATGCATGCCCCAGCAATTCTGAATTCATTAACCAAAATAGCTAGAGAACAGAAACCTAGTGAGGTGGATGATTGAGGGTATTGAACTAAAGTGAAAGACGTCTACAAGGTAAATTACAGATTACTGAAGAAAGATACTAAAGAAGACATTAGAAGATGAAAAGACCTCCCATGTTCATGGATAGGCAGAGTTAATACCACTAAAATGGCCACATTACCAAGGTTATCTATAGATTCAATGTAATCCCCAATAAAATACCAATGACATTTTTCGCAGAATTAGAAAAAATGATCCCAAAATCCATATGGAGGAACAGAAGACTCAATAGCTAAAACAGTCTGAGTAAAACGAGAAATGCTGGCGAAACATTGCAGTGCAAAAAGCAAACAGGGGAAACACTTCAACATATAGGCACAAGCAATGACTTCCTAACTAGGACTACTCCTTAGCTCAGGAAACAATACCAAGAACCAATAAGTGAGATGACATTGAATTTAAAAGCTTCTATACAGCAAAGGAAATAGTTAACAGCATGAAGAGAGTCTACAGAATGGTATAAAATCTTTGCTAGCTCTTTTTCTGACAGAGAATTAATACCGTGAAAATGTAAAGAATTCAAAAAGCAAATAACCCATTCAAAAAATGGGCAAATAAAGTGAATACACACTTCTCCCAAGAAGAAATACAATTGGCTAACAA
This sequence comes from Sciurus vulgaris, assembly GCF_902686455.1. Classification (NCBI taxonomy): domain Eukaryota; kingdom Metazoa; phylum Chordata; class Mammalia; order Rodentia; family Sciuridae; genus Sciurus; species Sciurus vulgaris. The sequence goes on from NC_136472.1 coordinate 82,646,151, forward strand.
TTATATGAAAAAAAATGTTCAACATCTTTACCCCTCAGAGACATGTAAATCAAAATTATATTGAGATTCCATCTAATTCCAGTCATAATAGCAATCATTAAGAATACAAATAACAATAAATGCTGGGGAGGATATGGGGGAAATGAAATCTTATATACTGCTGGTAGAAATGAAATTAGTAAGACAATAATCAGTATGGAATTTCCTTAAAAAACTTAGAACTAATATATGACCCAGCTCCTCAGTATCACTTAAGTGATTCATGTATATCCAGGTTTATCACAGAACAATTCACATTTGTCAAGTTATGGAACCAGCCAAGATATCCTTTAACAAATAACTGAATAAGGAAAATGCAGTACATATACATAATGGAATTTTATTCAGCCATAAGAAGAATGAAATCATGTAGTTTGCGGGAAAATGGATAGATTTGGAGTATGTTATGTTAAGCAAACTAAGCCAGAGTAGAAAGAAAATTATCAAATATTTTCTCTCATATGTAGAAGCTAGAGGGAAAGGGACAGGCATAGGGGGATGTCATGAAATCAGAAGGAAGACCATTAGGGTAGAAGAGGCTCAGGGGAGGGAGGGGAGAATAATAACGGGAGGTATTAGGGAGTGAACTTGATCAAATTATGTTACATGCATGTATGAATATGCCACAATGAAACCTGATGTTCTGTACAACTATTATGGACCAATTAATCAAAAAGAATTGTGATGGAATATAATAGAATTCTAGCTTGGAGCACAATTTGATTCTAGATAGGAATGTTTATGTGGAATGGTATTGGTTTGGATATGGGATAGTATGGAATATTAGCACATTTTATTCTTAGCAGCACTAATGTGAATATGCTCAAATAAATTATTATTGTGATACTCACTGACACATCACAAAAGAATAAAAAGTTGGCAAATTAATGAAAACAAGGAGGAAACTGTAAATGAAAAGTAACAAGGTATAAGAGACATTTCCTCCCAATAGGAGAATCAGAACTTCATTTCTTATATCAAAGACACACTGTATTTCATCTCCTTAAAAGTAAAAAAAGTTACCTGAACAAAATAAAATAAATGTAATTTTAATGAAATCGAATGTTAATAAATATAAAGTAAGTAAAAATCAGGACTACCAGTATTCATAAAGCACTTTTCAGTGAACATTTTTTTTAAAGTTGACTCTTTCTCAAAAGAATTTACTTGTTGGGAAATTATCATAATAGTTTTCCTTTATACTTTCCTTTATACTTTATACTTTAGTATATATTTCCATAATATACTTTACTTTCATCTGCCAAAAATTTTAAAATGTGTAAAATACACTTAAAATGTGTTTGATACTAGTGGCATCCCCTAAGGCTGTGTAATACAAACATGTCCAACACTACACCAGCATGAATGAATATTTAATGAACAACATATTTGTTGTAAACATGCACTGTGATAAATGCTGAAATGTAATTTAGGAAAACATGGACTTACCACTCAAGAAGCTCTTAGTCAATTAAACAAAAAGTTACACTATGGTACAGTGAATTCTATGTACAGGGGAAGGATTCCTAAACTGGCTGGAATAAATCTGTGTTAACAGATTTGCCCATACTCTAATGACAGTGATTATAAAAACTAAAACAGCAAGACACAATCATTTGGAGCAGGTTGGTGCTCATTATTGTCACTCTTTGCTTCAGCTGAGATACATTTTAATCTGGAAAAAAATTAAGCCACTTTGAATGAAGCAACTTTGCTTCCAGAGCCAAACACTTCTTATTGTTAGTAGACCTTCTGGAAGGCAGAGATAACTCATCCCATGGGAAAGAGAGAAGAAAAAGAAAGAGGAGGAAAAATGTAAGTAAAAGAGTTGAAGCAAGAGCACGGCCTCCATGCTGCTCCCCATCCCCTAATGTGACCTCCCACCATCATATCACATCACTCCACTCCCTGCAACTGCCTCATCTCCAAACAGGTGGCCTCCATCTTGGGACACTGGCCAGGGCCTAGAGGAAGCACCACATCTTGAACACTAGTGCCCACTCTCACCACACCACCAGCTGTGGCTGCCCCACCTCCAAATGCAGCTGCCTCCAGCTTGGGACACCAGCCAGGGCCTGGAAGTCCAATATCAAGGTATGAGCAGGTTTGATTACATTGAGGTTCTCCTGCTAGGTGTGCTTATTAGTCACCATCTTGCTGTAGAGGCTGGCAAGAGCTGGGCTATCCCCAGCTTCTCAAGTCCTGAACTGAATGGGGACAGACAGGACTGCCTTCAGCAGGGCAGAAGGTTAGAAGAGAGCGTGAGCGTATCTTGCACTCAGTCCAACCAGCCAACCAGTCTGGCAGTCACCAGGTTCCTGAGGCTATTTGGGCGGGCGATTGCTGAGACCCAACACCAGCCAGGTCCCCAACTCCCTGCCCAGTCTGGTGTCCACAGATCCTGGTTCCTCATGGCTTGGCAATCAACATGTCCCTCCAGCTCCCCAATTCCCATCCTTCAACCCCTTCCTAACCACCAACCCAGCCCAGGCTTGCAGCTACATGGTCAGCCACAGCTCTGAGCACCTGGTACTGATCTGCTGGATACAGGACAGCCCTCCACAACAGATGCACAGGTCCTGGAGCTCAGCCCTCAGGACCACCTGGGAGAGAGAGATGCCTGATTGGGAATTCAAAGGGTAGGGGCAGGATAGATTAGTTTGGAGGCTAAATCAGAGACCAGGAATTGTGGGGTCCACAGGCAATGTAATCTTAGCCCCAACATCATATGAGTGGAACCCAAAGGAAATTCCTGGGGCGCAGTCTTCCAACGTGGACCAGCAATTGCTATACCCCACCTCCACATGCTCCACTTGCAGAACAAACCCTCCCACCCTAGTAACCCTCACCATCCTGAAGGTGGAGCTACCAGCAAACTCCAGACAACATCACTCTTGGCTGAGAAGGGAAACTGAGAAGCTTTTGAACTACAATGGAAATAATTGTTCAATTTTCCTTCAAGATTTTGTATTTTTTCTTTTCCAGCTCTCACATCCCCACCATTTTTGAAACCAAGTCTTTTTCATGCATCAATTATTGAGGACTGAGATGTCTTAATAGTATATGTCAGTATTGTTAGCTATTCTTTTGTTTTTACTTTTTAAATTTAATTTTATTTATTTATTTATTTTACTTTATATACTTGGCTCTCACATATATTTCCCTGTATTCTCATTCTCTTTTCACCAGCTAACAGCCAATTTCTATTAATTCCTCTTTCACTCTTCCTTTGATCTTATACTTCTATCTTCTCTCCTCCTTCCTCATAAACATCACATCCTACACCACTCCTGTTCTGTATCCAGCATTAGAAATTGTAATCCCTTTTGCAAAACTACTCTTTATGTGAGACAATAATTGAACACATCAATTCAGTTTATTGAAACAAAACTAGAAATGTCTTAATAGGAACTATTTGGTTTAAGGTTGTATATTATTTGTATTGGGTACTATTAATATTGATCTCCCCCTTAAAGGTGAGGTACTGGAAATCTGGGGGGCCACTATAGGTCTACAGAGTAGAAAATGTAATACCTCAGATTCATACTGCTAGATGGGAAGACACATAAACAACATGAAAAAAAAAAAAACAATGACAAAAGCAACCAAATAAACCAAGATACCCCAATGATAGAAACCATTGACAACACAGTACAAGAAATGTCAGGGAAGGAATTCAGAATGTACATATTTAAACTGATCTTCAACATAAAGGATGACGTAAGAAATGAAATCATTCTATGTCGTTGGTATCACACTGACACCAAAACCAGACAAAGACACTTCAAGGAAAGAACACTTCAGACCAATAGCCCTGATGAACATAGATGTAACAATTCTCAACAAAATTCTGGCAACTCGCATACAAAAACATATTAAAAAGATAGTGCACCATGGTCAAGTGGGGATCATCCCAGGGATGCAAGTTGGTTCAACATACAGAAATCAATAAACATATTTCATCACATCAATAGACCTAAAAACAAGAATTATATGAACATCTCAAATGAAGCAGAAAAAGTATTTAACAAAATAAGCACCCCTTTATGTCCAAAACACTAAAAAACTAGGGATGATAGGAACATACCTCAACATTGTAAAAGCTATCAATGCTAAGCCCATAGCCAACATCATTCTAAAAGGAGAAAAATTGAAAGCATTCCCTCTAAAAACTAGAACAAGTAAGGATGCCCTCTTCCACCACTTCTATTCAACATCATCCTGGAAACACTAACTCAGAGCAATTAGGCAGACCAAATAAATTTAAGGGATACAAATAGGAAAAGAAAAAGTCAAACTATCACTATTTGCTGATGACATGATTCTATATTTAGAAGATCCAAAAAATCCCACCAGAAAACTTCTAGAACTCATAAGTGAATTCAGCAAAGTAGCAGAATATTTAAAAATACCCAGAAATCATATGTAGCAATTTAATTTTAATTGAAACATTATTTTCATTATTAGTGTCCAATAAGATAACACATACAATTTAATAGAAAAACACTGTATTAAGATTATAATTATAGCAGGGTGTGCTGGTGCAGGCTTGTAATCCTATCTGCTTGGGAGGTTGAAACAGGAGGAACACAAGTTGAAGGCCAACCCTAGCAAGACCTTATCTCAAAAAGTTTAAAAAATAAAAAATAAAAAGAGTTGGCAGTCTGTAAAAAATTAAAAGCTAAATTTAAAAAGTAATAAAAAAAAATACTCAGAAATCAAATGCATTCCTATACATGAATCCACTGAAAGAGAAATTAGGAAAACTATCCCATTCACAATAGCCTCAAAAAAATAAAATAAAAAAATAAAATAAAATACTTAGGAATAAATCTAATGAAAGAGGTGAAAGACCTGTATAATGAGAACTACAGAACACTAAAGAAAGAAATTGAAGAAGATCTTAGAAGATAGAAAGATCTCCCTTGTTTTTGGACAGGCAGAATTAATATTGTCGAAATGACCATACTACCAAAAGTGTTATACATATTCAATGCAATTCCAATTAAAATCCCAATGACATTCCTCATAGAAATAGAGAAAGCAATCATGAAATTTATTTGAAAAAATAAGAGACCCAGAATAGCCAAAGCAATCTTTAGCAAGAAAAGTGAAGCAAGAGGCATCATAATACCAGATCTTAAACTATACTACAGAGCTATAGTAACAAAAATGGCATGGTACTGGCACCGAAACAAACACATAGCCAATGGTACAGGAGACCCAGAGACAAAGCCACATAAATACAGTTATCTCATACTAGACAAAGGTGCCAAAAACATTCATTGGAGAAAAGATTGCCTTTTCAACAAATGGTGCTGGGAAAACTGGAAAACCACATACAGCAAAATGAAATTAAACCCCTATCTCTCACCCTGCAAAAAACTCAAGGCGGATCAAAGATTTGGACACTAGAACAGAGACCCTAAGCCTAAGAGAGGAAAAAGTAGGCCCAAATCTTCACCATGTCGCCTTAGGAACTGACTTCCTTAACAAGACTCCTAAAGCATAAGAAATAAAATCAAGAATCAATAAATGGTATGGTCTCAAACTAAAAAGTTTCTTCTCAGCAAAGGAAACAATCAATAATGGGAAGAGACAGCCTACAGAATGGGAGAAAATCTTTACCACGCGCACCTCAGATAGGGCACGAATTTCCTGGATATATAAAGAACTCAAAAACTTAAACACAAAAAAAAACAAATAACCCAGTCAATAAATGGGCTAAGGAACTGAACAGACACTTCACAGAAGAAGATATACAATCAATCAACAAATATATGAAAAAATGTTCAACATCTCTAGCAATTAGAAAAATGCAAATCAAAATTACTCTAATACTTCTTTTCACTCCAATCAGAATGGCAATTATCAAGAATACAAGCAACAATAAATGTTGGCAAAGGATGTGAGGAAAAGTTACACTCATACATTGCCTGTGGGACTGCAAATTGGCACAAACATTACAGAAAGCAATATGAAGATTCCTCAGAAAACTGGGAATGGACCCACCATTTGATTCAGCAATTCCACTCCTTGGTATATTCCAAAGGACTTAAAAATCAGCATACTACAGGGATGCAGCCACATCAATGTTTATAGCAGCTCAATTCACAATAGCTAAACTGTGGAACCAACCTAGATGCCTTTCAACAGGCGAATGGATAAAGAAAATGTGGTATGTATACACAATGAAATATTACTCAGCCTTAAAGAAAAATGAAATTATGACATTTGCAGATAAATGGATAGAACTGGAGAATACCATGCTAACCAAAATAAGCCAATCCCAAAAAATCAAAGCCTGAATGTTTTCTCTGATAAGTGGATGCTAATTCACAATAAGGTGGGAGGGGGCTAGGGGAGAATAAAGGTACTTTGGATTAGGCAGAGAGGAGTGAAGGGAGAGGAGGGGGTAAGGGAGCAGGAAAGGTAGTAGAATGAATCAGACATTATTACCCTATGTACAAATATGACTAGATAACTGGTATGATTCTACACCATGTACAAGCAGAAGAATGAAAGGTTATATATTCTATATATGTATGATGTTTCAAAATGCACTCTACTGTCATGTATAACTAATTAGAACCAATTAAAAACTCCTATTCAATCAGAAATCTAGGAGAATTCCAACAAAAAGAAGAAAAATAAACAAAAAAAGAAAAAAACCAAAGAAAAAAAAGAGTTGAGACAACATTCTTCAGAACAGAACACAGAAATCTAGGAGAAGTCTAAGGAGAATAAGTACAAAGGGTGATGAACAGGGGGAAGAAGAAATGACCAGGACCAATATAATGTAGCACATGGTGTATACAGCTATAGAAAATTAAAACAAAAGGGAAATAAGGACAAACAAGAAGATGAAGTATAAAAAGAGAAAGGAAAAAAAAGCTTGGAAATAAAGAAAAGTGGCATTTAACTGGACCCCAAGACATAATAGGAGTCTATGAGACTCTTACAATACAAAAAAGAAATCTTATAATACAAAAAAGAAAAAAATGAATGTTCAAAGAGGGTATAGTAGAAGATTGAATTAAATTGCATTTGACCCCAAGTTTGCCACGCTGAATTACAAGTGATATGTTTGTTGAAATATTAGTCTGGCGTATTTTTCTTTTAAAAGTACAGGGCTAGGAGTGTAAGTCAGTGTAGAGCATTTGCCCAGCAAGCAAGCATGAGACTCAGGATTCAATCCCTATCACCACAAAAAAAAAATTAAAAAGGCACAGTAACGTAACTGTTTTGATATCACTAATTTCTATAATTTCACAATCTACAATATATCAGCGCTACAAATTGTGCTTGCTTGTGATGGTGAGTACCATTCAGTCATATGCATACATCCACATTTTAGGCATGGAATATAGCTAATTATTTTGTCACTAGATAGACCTGTAAAATGTTACATTATAAATTTGTTGGGAAAGAGAAGTCATATTGAAGAAAATAGTGATTTAAGCCTCATAGAAGAAATATTCAGATAGGAATATGAGAATTCTAATACAAAAAAACAGTTCTAAATCCAGTCTAATCTAAGAAGAACGAGAAAGCAATCAATTGCTTTTACTCATACTGTACTACATAAGACTACTTCTACCCCTATGACTGTAGTATCCTTTTCCTTTCTTCAAAAGCTTTTAATATTTCAAGGCTAAAAAATAAAAGCTCCTTCCCTAAATTTGTTCCATTTTCCCCTCTGTGTAGCACCAAAGTGTTTTAGGAACTGAACTCAGGCCCAATTTGAACTGAGTAGTCTAAACCAGTCATATTTAAATTACATCCTGTCACCTTTTTCAGCCCTGAGCAGATCAACCCAGGTTATTCCCCTGGTGACTTTTCTGAGTTAGCATATGATCGCTTAAATTGGATCAACAAGACTGAAGGAAATAATTTTTGTTCAACAGCTAATGGGAGGCATCAATTCTTCCTTGTTAGGTGGAACGAAAGAGTCTGTAGCCACCATTGCTCTGGCAGGTAGCTGACCAGGCCATGAGAAGGAAAAGCCCTAGGATGAGATACTATCAATGGCAGGGAGGTGAGACAGAAGGAACCCGGATCCCTGGTGACATTCTTGATTCACTGAAGAAAGTAACCCCAAAACCTGCCCTACAGATGCGGAGTTAGGCACGTCAACACATTTCCTTCCTGTTTAAGCCAGTTTGCTTTGAATTTTCTGCTATCCAAGGCTGAAAGTATCTAGTTGAAATAAATCACAGGGATTAGGCATTATTATTCTCCTGTATACACATACTTACAGAGAGTGAAGCACTAGGTATTATTAACCTCAAAGAGATTAAGTAATTTGCTCAAAGTTGATGAGGTATAAAGAAGAAAAAAACAAGCAGACCTGAAATTCAAACTTTATATTTTTTTACTCTAAGGCCTATAATTTTTTCTTTTGTTTTGTACTAGATTTGTCTTATCCAACTAGCTGATTAAATTTCATGACAATAAGAAAGACATTTCTTATACATCTTTTGGAATTCTAATCAAACATGAGTTTCTAGCATAATTTACAGGGTGTAAGCTTTCAAAATAAGTTTTGTTATTTTTATCATTGACTTCCCATGCTGTCTTTGATAGAATTTCGATAAAGGAAAATGGAGCTAAAGGCTGAAATTGGATATTATGAGTATTTCTAAAGGAACCTGTGTATTAATTAGTACATTGTAAATGCCATAAGACCAAGGCTGTACCTTTTTTTTTTTTTCAATGTTGCATCCTCAGTGCCAAACAAAATATTTGGGATATAGTAGGTATTGATAAATAATTAAAAATTGAATAATAAATGAAATAAATTTCTCATTTCATACTTCTTCATAAAAATTATTTTTATTCTCATTTAGAAAACAATCTGCAGACTTTTTCTTGACCAAAGCTTTACAGAAAGAATGATTAGATTCAGATTAAAAAAAACATAAAGTGGGGTTGGAGTTGTGGCTCAGTGGTAGAATGTTCGCCTAGCATGTGTGAGGCCCTGGGTTTGATCCTCAGCACCACATAAAAATAAAATAAAGGTACTGTGTTCACCTATAACTAAAAGAAAATATTTTTTTTAAAAAACACAAGGAAAGAAAACCAAATAATATACCCATTTGTGCACCTGGAATTTATGTAAATCAAGTATTCCTTCTTTCACTTATAAAGTATTTCTTCATAATCTACTAGGTGCAGAGTACTGAAGAATTCAAAGATATTTATATCTTTTCCTTGTCTGTTTTGTAAAACAGAATCTGGAACATGCTACATTGACAGAAAGTTCTCAAATAATGAGGACATGTACAAAGAATGGATATCATTTGAAGGCAGTTTCAGTGGCCAAATCTGTGACAAATTGAGCATGAAAATAAGCAATGTCAATAACTAATTAAATACCATATAGAATAAAATAATAATCCATAAATGAATACATAAATAATATATACATACATAAATGAATACATAAATAATAACTGAAGAAGTGAAAGTTCTCTTCCTCAGACTACCAACTAATATGTAAAAGGAATGATAGAACTGGAAAAAATCACACCTTAACTACTGCATTAATGATTGTTTCAGTCAAGAATTACCAATGGAAGCTAAAACTGGTAAAATTTGATACAAAATGAGATACTTAGATATTCTGAGTAACTCCTCACATAGTAGTCATAGAAGGAAAAAATAGCAACTTTATGGTGGAGAAACCTGAAACACACCATTTTAACCAAGCAATCAATGTTAGCATCATCAGTAATGACAAAGATACCATCTGCCTCCTGATCTGATGCACTGAGAAGGATATATCATTTTTGTTGTATGCCTGTTGAAAATGTACAATCTAAATCTAATCCTGAAGAAATATCAGCCAAGTCAAAATTGAAAGAATTCTATAAAATACATGGCTTATACTCTTCAAAATATGTCAAGGTCATGAAAAGTAAAGAGCTATTATAGATTAAAGAAGAATAGAATGACTTGACTACAGGAATATGTGATCCTGGGTTGGATCTTATACAATGTACATATAGAATGATATGGTAAAATGTGAAAGTCTGGAGAACAGGAACCACAAGAAGTCTGTGTAGCACTTTTTATCTTTTCTATAAGCCGAAACTATTTCAAAATAAGAAGTTAAAGGTACAATAATAAATTAGAAAAACTAAAAATTAAACATAATATAGTGCCTTCCCTAAAATGGCTTATAGTTTACCGGATTAGATATATAGCATGGGCCACTCCCATTCAAAACTACCTATGTTGCTAGCTTCTTTATGTAATAGCCTCAACACTTTGACTTGAAGGGCTCATGCCATCTGACCACAATCTAGACTCCCAAACATATTTCTCCAAATCATCTTTCTTGCTCACTAAGTATCAGTAGAATTAAATCTTATACACAACATTATTTCTTTTAATTATGCTGCTAACTCTACCTAGAATCCCCTTAGTTCCATTTCCTTAACTTTGAATCATGCTCAAAAGTAATCCTGCTTCACCAACTATATATAATCCTTCATTCCTTTAATTTTCTGTAAACTTTTGAATTGCTTATATGATATTGATTACTTTCTAACTTCAATCACAAGTATGTGCCCACAGCTATTTATCTCCCCAACTGGAGCTACATTTTGCTAAATAGAACTAGTTACTGTGCCTTGGATAATAATGAGTATGCTGTATTATTGATAATAATAATAGTAGTAATTATAGTAATTATAAAAATAGCAGGCATTTACTGAGTGCTTATCACATAGAAGGCTGTATTAAGTGCTTTACAAATATATGGCTCACTACAATCCTGAGGTAGGTACTATTACTAGTCCCATTTTGAAAAGTGAGGAAATAGGAAATTAGAGAGAATGAGAAACATACACAAGATCAAGCAGTAAGGTGTAAACATGCAAATACGTATGTAACCAACTCCAATACTTATTTGTTACTGTTGTGTAGTAAATGTTTCTGTCCCCAAAAAACTCACATGCTGAAGTCCAACTTCCATTGTGATGGTATGAGGAAGTGGGGTCTTTGGGAGGTAATTAGGTCATGAAGGTGAAGCCCTCACAATAAGATGAGTCCCCTTATAAGAAAGAAACAAAAAAGCTCACTTCCTCTCTCCTCTCCATAATGTGAAAATACAAGAAAACTGTTCTTTACAAACCAGGTAGAGTGCCTTTGCCAGAGGCTGGAACTGCTGTCACCTCAACCCTAGCCTCTGGAACTGTGTTAAATAGATCTCTGTTGATTAAGCCACCCAACCTCTGGTATTCTATTATAGCAAACTGAACTGATGAAGATACTTACCATGGCTACCCTTATCCACTGGTTTTTCTAGCACACAAAACAATAAATAAATAAATCCAAGCCTTCCCATAAACCAGAGGGAGAAAGTATAATTATTTCTGTAATTACACATTACAGAAAACAGAATAGACTATTTCCAGATCTTTTGATAGATATTTTTTAAGATTTTAAACAGAACATCTTATCAATAAAAGTACATAAAATTTGAAACCTGAATACTAAAAAAAAAAAAATAAAGTAAAAAGGAAAGCAATCAAGTTGGAAGCTACATACTTCATAAACGACAAAAAGCTAATATCTATAATTTTCAGAGTTTGCTTAAATACTGCATATTAAAATAACATAGACATATCAACAGTTAAAAGAACAAAGATATAAACTGGAAATTTCACCATAAAAGAAATACATATCATAAATAATCAACCTTTAAATATTAATATCCAATGCTTTTGAGGTTAGTGCACTTATATATTACTGGTAACACTTTAAATTGAAAAAACACTCTCAAATATAATTTGTCAATACGTTGCAAGAGCCATGAAAATATCTATACATTTTGACCTAGCAATGCCACTTTTTGTAATTTATATCAAGGAAATAATTCAAAAGAGGGAAAATACCTATAAGATTTAGAATTTTATTATGGCATCATTTTTTAATACTAACATTGGAAAAATCTAATTACCCTATAATAGCACTATAGTTATATAGCTCTTGAACATAACATTCTGAATTCATTAAAAATCCAATTTTAAAGAATTTATACAACATGGGAAGATGTTCATGATGTTCTATGAAATAAATTACAAAAAACAAAATTTAACAATTCTGGTATTACAAAAACTCCCAAAATATTCACTTGATAGGTCAGATTTAACCTCATGTCACACAGGACAGGTTGTCAGAGCATAATATTTATCATTAAATGTGTTCTGGGCAAATTGCACACATCTAACTGCAGTCAGCTTTTAAATGAACTAGACTGAAAAAATAATTCTTGCTTTTTATAATCAAAATACTATTCACTCAAGAAAAAAAACAATATTAAAACAAGAAAAAATATATTTCAGTTTGGAATAATTGGTATTACTTTTTTTAATTTCTAGAAGACAAACAGGCATAAAACACCCAGTTTTATTGGTTAAGAAATTCAAAATCCAACAATTCTTAGTTTCTTATCCCTACAGTTTTCTTTCCTTATTAAATGAAAGAATCACTTAGTCTGCATCATATTCACAAAGGTTGTTTTACTCAAAGAGTAGCACACTTCAGTTTCTGTAGTACAGTCACATTTTAATCATTCATTAATTCTCTCATTAACATTTATGAAAATTACACTAGGCACTGGGATAGACCCAGATATTAGAGGTGAGAAGAACAAAACAGTTCTTATTCTCTGAATACATCCTAAGGAAGAGTGAAAATTTTATAAAAAATATTATCCATTGGGATAAATACCATGCTTGAAGTTATGCGTGATGTGCTAAAGAACTATAATTGAGGGAAGAATTAATTGCACCTAGGCTAATCAGGTTTCATTTGAACTGGACTGTGATACAGAGAATTTCTGCCATTTCTTTGTCTTCTATAACTATCTTATTATCTGCAATAGTCAGAATTAGTTCTAAGTTCAAAGCTATAATTTATGTATTGCTACTTTGTAGTACTTGTTATGATATTGTTATTTACATTTTCTAATAAGTGTCACATGATATGTTTTATGTATTAGCTCCCCCAAATCAAAATGAAATGAAAGTATTAATTTATATGATCTAATACAGCAAAACCACTCCATAAAACCATTTTTATTGAATATCTATTGTGTGCTGAGGGTCTTTGCTAGGTATTAAGGATAAGAGACACATGACACAGTGACCCTAACCTCAATCATGCAGAATACTAAACAACTGAATCAGTACGAGAATTCCTTTTGCCCATTCCATTTATAAACCCACCCACCTTACCCCATCCCTACCTCTATCCACAACCCATGACAACCAATAATCTATCCTCTATTTCTCAATTTTTTTCAATTCAAAATGTTATGTAATTATAATCATAAAGTAAGTACCCTTAGGTATTGAATGACTAGAGAGTCATTCAAGTTATTGTACATATCAATATTTCATTTCTTTAATGTCTGAGTAGTACTCCCTGGTATAGAAACATCATAGATTGTTTAACCATTCGCTTACTAAAGGACAACTGGACTGATGTGAAATTTTGTTTATTAAGAATAAACTCCTGGGACAACTGGGAGCATCGTAGAGGAGGCCGCTCAGCACAGCGCTGGAACTCGGAGCAACCACTGGGGCTCCAGTGGCTGCCCAGGGGAGGAGCGGTGAGGAGAGCTGTGTGGACTCAGAACACTGGGGCCTGCCCGAGGAGGAGGAGGAGGAGGAGCGTGGCCGCTTGGATTCGGAGTGACTATACCAGAGCTACAGGCGGTTGCCCAGGAGGAGCAGCGCGGTGAACTCTTTGGACTTAGAGTGACTGCTTCTGACACCGGGGCCTGCCCTGAGGACGAGGAGGAGGAGGAGGAGGAGCACGGCAGGTCATTTGGTCTCGCAGTGACTGCATGAGAGCTCCAGGGGGCTGCTCAGAGGAGAAGGCGATTGGTGAGTTGTTTGGACTTAAAGCGACCACTCATGAACACAGGGGGGCTGCCTGGAGGAGAAGCGCGGTGGGTCACTTGGTCTTGAGTGGCCGCAGCAGAGCTCCGGGCAGCTGCCCAGAGGACGCGTGCAGCGGGTCACGTGGATTCAGAGCCACTCAGAGCGACCGCTCCTGAACACCTGGGGGGGTTACCTGGAGGAGGAGGAGGAACGGGGCAGGTCACTTGGACTCGGAGTGATTGATTGCCCCGGGCTACGGGCGGTTGGTGGGAGGAGGAGGCACGCAGTGAGTTTCTTGGACTCCTAGTGACCGCACCGGAATACTGGGCGGCTGTCTGGAGGAAGAGGCGTGCGGTGGGTCTCTGGGACTCAGAGCGATTGTACGGGGCCCCAGGTGGCTGCTCAGAGGAGGGGCCGCATAGCCAGGTGATTAGGTGCAGAGCAGAGTCCAGGACCTGGGAGGCTTCTTGGTGGAAGAGCCGCACAGAGACAGGCTTAGGGGCGGAGCGAAGGTTCCAGGACTGCAGGCAGATTCTCTGAGGAGGGGCAGCCTAAGGAGATTCATCTGCGAAGGGTGAGACTCCCAGGCCCAGGAGGTAGGGCCGGGCCCCGGGGAACTTTGCAGAGGAAGGCAGCCCAGCCCAGGCGGTAGATGTAAATTGAGGGGAACCTCTAGGAGGGAACTGACCAGCAAGACCTCCCCACCGGGTGAATCTTCCCTGCCAGGTGAGGTTTCCCCACAAGGATGGTAAAACCAGAGACACAGGCCCAAAAAGGCCTTGCCTCAGCCCACAGCCTAGTTCCCCTTTGGATGACCATTGGTTAACAAGTGGAGACACCTCTGCCCACTAGCAGGGAATATACCCCACCTGGAGGCCAACACTCCTAGAGAGGCAGCTTCCTTGTGGAGCACCGCATTATCAACTTCCTCCAAGACTTCAGCCTACTGAAGGCTAAGAGGGGATATATATAGAAATCATCAGGGACATTGTAAGTCAATAGAGGAAATCTGCAATATCTCAGCGGTCAACGGATACCTGAACAATATGAGAAAACAAGGAAAGAAAATGCCGCAAACAAATCTAGATGTTACATCAATAAAACCCAGTGACAGCATGGCAGAAGAAATGACAGAAAAGGAGTTCAGAATGTTCATAATTAAAATGATTAGGGAAGCAAACGATGAGATAAAAGAGCAAATGCAGGCATTGAATGATCGCACCAATTGACAGTTAAAAGAGCAAATACAAGAAGCAAAAGATCATTTCAATAAAGAGTTAGAGATATTGAAAAAAAACCAAACAGAAATCCTTGAAATGAAGGAAACAATAAATGAAATTAAGAACTCCATAGAAAGCATATCCAGTAGGATAGAACACCTGGAAGACAGAACCTCAGACATTGAAGACAAAATATTTAACTTTGAAAACAAAGTTGAACAAACAGAGAAGATGGTAAGAAATCATGAACAGAATCTACAAGAACTATGGGATATCATGAAAAGGCCAAATTTAAGAATTATTGGGATTGAGGAAGGCCTAGAGAAACAAACCAAAGGAATGAACAATTTATTCAACGAAATAATATCAGAAAATTTCCCAAATCTGAAGAATGAAATGGAAAATCAAGTTCAAGAGGCTTATAGGACTCCAAATACACAAAATTACAACAGACCCACACCAAGGCACATTATAATGAAAATACCTAACATACAAAATAAAGACAGAATTTTAAAGGCTGTGAGAGAAAAGAACCAAATTATATTCAGGGGGAAACCAATACGGATATCAGCAGATTTTTCAATCCAGACCCTAAAAACTAGAAGGGCCTGAAACAACATTTTTCAAGCCCTGAAAGAAAATGGATGCCAACCAAGAATCTTATACCCAGCAAAACTTACCTTCAAATTTGACGATGAAATAAAATCCTTCCATGATAAACAAAAGCTAAAAGAATTTACAAAAAGAAAGCCAGCATTACAGAACATTCTCAGCAAAATATTCCATGAGGAAGAGATGAAAAACAAAGAAGCAAATCAGCAAAGGGAGGAATTATCGTAAAGGAATTGTCAAATAAAGGAGGAACCAAGTCGTGTCAAATAAATAAATAAATAAAATTTTAAAAATGAACCAAATGACCGGGAAACCAAATCATATCTCAATAATAACCCTGAATGTTAATGGCATGAATTCATCAATCAAAAGACATAGACTGGCAGATTAGATTAAAAAGAAAGATCCAACAATATGTTGCCTAGAAGAGACTCACCTCATAGAAAAAGATAACCATAGACTAAAGGTGAAAGGATGGGGAAAAACATACCATGCACATGGACTCAGCAAAAAAGCTGCAGTATCCATTCTCATTTCAGATAATGTGAACTTCAAGCCAAAGTTAGTCAGAAGGGATAAAGAAGGTCATTTCATACTGCTTAAGGGAAGCATAAATCAGCAAGATATAACAATCATAAACATCTATGCCCCAAACAGTGGCTCATCCATGTATGTCAAACAAATCCTTCTCAATTTCAGAAACCAAATAGACCATAACACAATAATACTAGGTGATTTTTAACATGCCTCTCTCACCACTGGACAGATCTTCCAGACAAAAATTGAACAAAGAAACCATAGATCTCAATAACACAATCAATAATTTAGACTTAACGGACATTTATAGAATATACCATCCAACGAAGAGCAAATACACTTTCTTCTCAGCAGCACATGGATCCTTCTCTAAAATAGACCATATATTATGCCATAAAGCTAATGTTAGCAAATACAAGAAGATAGAGACACTACCTTGTATTCTATCAGATCATAATGGATTGAAGTTAGAAATAAATGAAAGAATAAAACACAGAAACTATTCCAACATCTGGAGATTAAACAATATGCTATTATATGATGAGTGGATAACAGAAGATATTAGGAAGGAAATTAAAAAATTCTTAGAGGTAAATGAGAACAAAGAAACATCATATCAAAATCTCTGGGACACTATGAAAGTAGTACTTAGAGGGAAATTTATTTCATGGAGCGCATTTAATAAAAGAAGTAAAACTCAACAAGTAAACGAACTAACACTACAGCTCAAAGCCCTAGAAAAGGAAGAACAGACCAGCACCAAAAGTAGTAGAAGACAGGAAACAGTTAAACTCAGAGCTGAAATCAATGAAATTAAAACAAATGAAACAATACAAAAAATTGACAAAATAAATAGTTGGTTCTTCGAAAAAATAAACACAATTGATAAACCTTTAGCCACACTAACAAAGAGAAGACGAGAGAAAACCCAAATCACTAAAATTCGGAATGAACAAGGAAATATCACAACAGACAGGATTGAAATACAAAACATAATTAGAAACTATTTTGAAAATCTATACTCCAACAAAATAGAAAATTTCAAAGATATAACAGGTTTCTAGAGACATATGAATTGCCTAAACTGAACGAGGAAGACATACACAATTTAAATAGACCAATTTCAAGTACTGAAATAGAAGAAGTCATCAAAAGCCTACCAACAAAGAAAAGTCCGGGACCAGATGGGTTCTCAGCCGAGTTCTACAAAACCTTTAAAGAAGAGCTCATTCCAATACTTCTCAAAGTATTCCATAAAATAGAAGAGGAGGGATCCCTCCCAAACTCATTCTATGAAGCCAATATCACACTGATACCTAAACCAGACAGAGACTCATCGAGGAAAGAAAATTTCAGACCAATATCCTCAATGAACATCGACACAAAAATTCTCAACAAAATTTTAGCAAATCGCATACAAAAACATATTAAAAAGATAGTGCACCATGATCAAGTGGGTTTCATCCCAGGGATGCAAGGTTGGTTCAACATCAGGAAATCAATAAATGTAATTCACCATATCAATAGACTTAAAGTCAAGAATCACATGATTATTTCAATAGATGCAGAAAAAGCATTTGATAAAATACAGCACCCCTTCATGCTCAAAACACTAGAAAACATAGGGATAGTGGGAACATTCCTTAACATCTAAAGGCCATTTATGCTAAGCCCTTAGCTAATATCATTCTAAATGGTGAAAAACTGAAAGCATTCCCCCTAAAAACTGGAATAAGGCAGGGATGCCCTCTTTTACCACTTCTATTCAACATCGTTCTTGAGACTCTAGCCAGAGCAATTAGACAAACCAAAGAAATTAAAGGGATACAAATTGGAAAAGAAGAACTCAAACTATCCCTGTTGGCTGGTGACATGATTATATATTTAGAGGAACCTGGAAATTCCACCAGAAAACTCTTAGAACTCATAAGTGAATTCAGTAAAGTAGCAGGTTACAAGATCAATGCCCATAAATCCAACACATTTTATACATAAGTGATGAATCTTCAGAAAGAGAAATTAGGAAAACTACCCCATTCACAATAGCCTCGAAAAAAATAAAATACTTGGGAATCAATCTCACAAAAGAGGTGAAAGACCTCTACAATGAGAACTATACAACACTAAAGAAAGAAATTAAAGAACACCTTAGAAGATGGAAAGATCTTCCATGTTCTTGGATAGGAAGAATTAATATTGTCAAAATGGCATACTACCTAAAGTGCTATACAGATTCAATGCAATTGCAATTAAAATCCCAATGACATACCTTACAGAAATAGAGCAAGCAATCATGAAATTCATCTGGAAGAATAAGAAACCCAGAATAGCTAAAGCAATCCTTAGCAGGAAGAGTGAAGCAGGGGGTATCGCAATACCAGATCTTCAATTCTACTACAAAGCAATAGTAACAGAAACGGCATGGTATTGGTACCAAAATAGAAAGGTAGATCAATGGTACAGAATAGAGGACATGGACACAAACCCAAATAAATACAATTTCTCATACTAGACAAAGGTGCCAAAAATATGCAATGGAGAAAAGATAGCCTCTTCAACAAATGGTGCTGGGAGAATTGGAAATCCATATGCAACAGAATGAAACTAAACCCATATCTCTCACCATGCACGAAACTAAACTCAAAATGGATTAAGGACCTTGGAATCAGACCAGAGACCCTGCAGATTATAGAAGAAAAAGTAGGTCCAGATCTTCAACATGTTGGCTTAGGACCAGACTTCCTTAACAGGACGCCCATAGCACAAAAAATAAAAGCAAGAATCAATAACTGGGATAGATTCAAACTAAAAAGCTTTCTCTCAGCAAAGGAAACTATCAGCAATGCGAAGAAAGAGCCTACAGAGTGGGAGAATATCTTTGCCAATCATACTTCAGATAGAGCTCTAATCTCCAGAATCTATAAAGAACTCAAAAAACTCTACTCCAAGAATACAAATAAGCCAGTCGACAAATGGGCTAGGGAAATGAATAGACACTTCACAGAAGAAGATCTACAAGCAATCAACAAACATATGGAAAAATGTTCAACATCTCTAGTCATAAGAGAAATGCAAATCAACACCACCCTAAGATTCCATCTCACCCCAATTAGAATGGTGATTATCAAGAATACAAGCAACAACAGGTGTTGGCGAGGATATGGGGAAAAAGGTACACTCATACATTGCTGGTGGGGCTGCAAATTAGTGCAGCCACTCTGGAAAGCAGTGTGGAGATTCCTCAGAAAACTTGGAATGGAACCACCATTTGACCCAGCTATCCCACTCCTTGGCCTATACCCAAAGGACTTAAAATCAGCATACTACAGAGATACAGCCACATCAATGTTCATAGCTTCTCAATTCACAATAGTCAGACTGTGAAACCAACCTAGATGTCCTTCAATTGATGAATGGATAAAGAAACAGTGGTATATATATACAATGGAATATTACTCAGCCATAAAGAATGATAAAATTATGGCATTTGCAGGCAAATGGATGAAATTGGAGAATATCATGCTAAGTGAGATAAGCCAATCTCAAAAAGCCAAAGGACGAATGATATCGCTAATAAGTGGATGATGACACATAATGGGGGGGAGGGAAGGGTTAGTGTTAGGGTTAGAGTTAGGGTTAGGCATGGGGGCAAGTATGAAGAAAGGAAGCACTGTATAGAGGGAAAAGAGGGGTGGGAGGGGTGGGGGGAAGGGAAAAAATAACAGAATGAATCAAACAACATTACTCTATATAAATTTATGATTACACAAATGGTATGCCTTTACGCCGTGTACAGAGAAACAACATGTATCCCATTTGTTTACAATAAAATAAATAAATAAATAAATAAATAAAATAAACAACATTCTCATACGGGATTTTGTATGGACATATGATAACTGCATGTTTAATTTTATAAGAAAGTATTAAAGTTTATCTTATAGTGGCTGTGCCATTTTACATTTTCTCAAGCATTTTATTTATATATATATTATATATAATATATAATACATATATATATCAAGTTACTTTACCATTTTAAGGCGTTTTTCCTCAGCTTTTAACATAAGGATCATGATAAATTTTCAGATTTATTGCTTGCATTAAAGGAGAAGCTATGTGTGAAACAAAGTCAACACATAGTACAAAGAGAGTGTAGAGTAATGGTTAAGAACACAGATTGTGTATTAGAGAGCCTCATTTTATGAACAAATGCTTGAAGTAAGGAGGAAATTTCTTGGAGAGAAGCAGTTTGGGCTGAATATTAGCATGAAGGATAATAGGAAACAGTATTTGCATAATGAATTTTATCTTGTCTCTGTGACTAAGTAGCCTCTGTAACCATTCAACTGGAACTGCTTTCATAAGGTCACCGAAAGCTATAAATTATTATGGGGTGTCCAAAACACTTTTCAGTCCCTATTTATTAAAACTTTCTATATTATTTTATACTGTTAACCATGCTTTCACTCTTCTAATTTCTCCCTTGGCTTTTTTGATATTTTCCCTTTTTCTTTTTTGCCTCCTTACCAGACGAGTCTGCGTGGATTCCTTTTATAATCTCCTCTTCCTGTAATCACCCTTAAAATTTCCTAGGAATTATATCCTTAGCCCTCTTCTATTCTCAACTTTAGATATGCACTATTCTGTCTCTATATCAGTCGACATCACGAGGTTATAAGTTATGCTGCAGCAATATACAATACCCAAACTCTCAAAAGATTATAACAAAGATTTATTGTTCACTCTTGTGTTATAACTTTTTCCCCCAAGGCCTGGATTGTGCATACTAGGCAAGTTCTTTAACACTGATGTGCCTGAATCTCTCAATCAATTATTTATTCATTCATTCAAACATATTGTTTCTAGTATATGCTAGGCTCTGAATATATGATGGTGAGGAAGGCAGGGACGGTTCCCCTCCTATAAAGTTTGTGGTATTCACCAAAAAAAATTTAAATTATTGATAGCACAAAGTATGATATGATTATTGATCAGAATCTATTAGTGTATGTGGCATTGTCCTAGTCCCTGAGGATATGCCAGTAAATGAGAGATGCAAATCCTGTTATAGGAATAAAGATTTAATTTTTTAAAATATAATAATTTCAAATAGTGATACGTGCTATTTAAAACATAATGAATAGTGATATGATAGAGGATAAGTGAATGATGTGAGGATGATATTTGGGTGGTTTTTCTGGTTTTAACTAAGGCTATAATGATGAAAGAAACTAGTCATGAAGAGATTCAGAGGCATAATATCCCATGCTAAAGAAAGAAACAGTCAAAGCCTTCTGACAGGGACAACTTAAGGCACAACTAAGGAAAAAGTCACTAAGATGAAGTCAGTGAGCTCAGTAAAAAATGTATAGTTTTGCAGAACATAACAAAAGATTTGAATTTTATCCTAAGTGTCACTGAAGGTCATTGGAAGGTTTTAAACAGGGAAATGACATAATTAAATACACATTTTTAAAATTCTTTTTTGGTCTCTGTGTCAAAAATAAATTCTAGGAGCAATAGTAGATTTAGGAAGATACATAAGGCAACTACTAAAGCAACCCAAGCAAGAGATAATGGTGACTTGGAGTACAGAAGTAACAATGAAATAAGCAAGAAGTGTAAGTGTATTGTATTTAGAGGTAGAGTGAGACTTTACAATCAAAGATGACTTCTCAGAGTTTAACTTGAGAAACCTTGGTGTTTACTGGTGCCATTAACTAGAATGAATAAGTTAGAGATGAGAAAGGGTTTATAAAGGATAGCAAAAGGGAAATCAAGAGTTTCTTCTGCACAGGTTAAGTTGTTAGGCAAAGTACAGTAGTATGACAGCATGTAATAGGAGCAAAAAATATAAACTGGTGGTACTAGGAAAAACTTCTTGTAGGAAGAAAAGATCTAAAGTGATTTAAGTAGACAAAAGCATAATGGGAAGCAAAACCTCCATAATGCTGTCAAATTAATGAGACTGCTTAAGATTCACCTCTGATTTCTGATCAACTATGGTATGAATTCTCTGAATATCCATTAAGATGTCCATCAAATTGTGAGTCCCTTGGGGGTCATAATTCAGTAAGTTCACTCAGAACTTAGCACAATAACTAAAAAATAGAACTTGGTAGTATGAATAAGAATTCAGAACTCAGGACATAGAATATACCCAGATGTCAAATGAATAAACTAGCTATGTAAGAGTCAGGTTACTCAGTCTTTCTGAGCCCCATTTCCTCAATTATAAAAGGGCAGACCCTCTTTAAAAGCACTTCCAAATTCAATATTTTGTGATTAAAGTTTTTTTATGATACATGGAAATATTAAGTATGAAAGTCAGAAGCAATCAATTAGAATTCCAATCCAGACTTATCTGACCCTTAAAGCTGCCATACAGTTCTCAATACCTCCATTTCTTCATGCACAAAATGCAAATTAAAATATTACTTCCCTTTGTAGAAAATCTCATTGATGATGCAAACCATATTTAAATGTCAAATGATTAGAATAGTAGAGTTCTGTAAATGAGGGAATATTCTTTGTAAAATGATTTGTGATGAGTCTCATTACCTGCTAAATTATGCCTTACTGCATTTTGAAGAGATATGTTCATAACTAATGATTTCTCTTCAATTCATCTTTTATCATACTGTTCTTTTGTGTGTGAATTATTATAAAGACAACAAAATATGTCCTATTTCTTTAAGTGTGTATTTATAAGATATAACTCCATAACCTCTTCTAACTCTATTTTTCACCAATGCCTTCTGTTTTTTACTACTGTACCAATTCTCCAATTTTTAAATATCTACCAATCTTAAAGTGTGATTTGATAGGGGACTAAATTTTTAAGAACATATCTTCCATTATATAATATTTACTTTATGTTCAATGGTTTTACTTCATTGGCCTACCACCTCAATTTTTTTTTTTAACAGAAAAGTTTGATTCCAACTTAAAAGTCAATTGTGAACTTTTAGAAACACAAATAAATGAAACATAATTCAGCAGAAACTGGACACATGCTTACCAAATGCTTCATCAGACAGAGTCCATTACTGAGTTTCCTTCAAAGGTAGATGCAGCTGCACGACTGAGTTGTGGGTATGGAAACATGGACAAAGCTTTGCCTCCATGGGGCAACACATGCTTCCCTTCAAGGCTTGTCCCCACCTCTTCTCCTGGCTGCCAGACCAATAACTAGGGTTAAACACTAATATAACTTAATTAATGACTTGATGAGCCTGGTAAGAGAAGAAAGAAACTATACACCTGAATGATTATTAGAATTAGCTGGTATATTGTGGCAGGGGCCAAGAAAGTACACCCGGGATTAGATTTTGTTGGTGTTTGAGAAGGGGGGCTGAAATGTCAGAATAGATAAGCAAGAGTTCACTGATTTAGAAACACGTAACATATGGAATTTAACATCTTAACAAGGACATCCAATACTGGGGCAAACTTTTGGGTTGGCTCTTAGAAGCCTAAGAAAAGTAATAGTCATTGAAGTAGAATTCCTTATGGTTCTCTGACAGATGGTAGAGGAAAGAACAAAGAGACTGAGAGAAGCACGCATTCTGGAATGATTTTACTTCAAAATGCAAGAGGACCTACAATTATGTTTCATAAGAGGGCCCAGAGAACACACCATTCACCAAGGCCATCATCCTAGTAGGAGGGGCACCAGTCGTTAATGACTGGCAACATGAGTTGAGTAGCCAAGGGTGCTTGACGCACAAGTGTTTTGGATGTGGTTAACAGAGCATTGTGTCCCTGTGGGAAGAATAAAGGGGCAGCCGATAAGAATGATGCTTAACATCAATAATTGTAAAAAGGAAAAAAAA
This sequence comes from Sciurus vulgaris, assembly GCF_902686455.1. Taxonomy (NCBI): domain Eukaryota; kingdom Metazoa; phylum Chordata; class Mammalia; order Rodentia; family Sciuridae; genus Sciurus; species Sciurus vulgaris. The sequence continues at coordinate 82,670,295 of NC_136472.1, forward strand.
AAAAAAGAGCAGCTAGTTTCCCCAATAAAAAATTCACAATCTCTTGCTCATCTCCACGATCTGAGCCAATTTTCTGATCCAGATCCACTGGCTAAAGAGGTGACCTAGAAGACTCACCCTTAAGACTTTTTATACTTGCATTTCTCTTTGATGGGAATACTCTTCTCCCTGATACCCAGGCACTTGCTCCCTTCTTTAAGATCTTTATTCAAAGTTCACCTTCTCAGTGAGAATTTTATTTATTTTACTATTATTAATTGTGATATTCTCTCCCACTGGGACCCTCTCTTCCCCTTCCCTATTAATTCTTTATAATGCTTATCATCATCTGGTGTATTATATATTTTGGTTATTTATTTCTGTATTGCCTCTCTTTACCCTTAACACACAAGTTCTATGAGACATTTTTTTCTGTGTTTTGTTCACTATGACTAAAATGGTGCCTAAACCATCATGTATGTAAGAGATAACAATTTTTCTGCAAAGTGAATGAATTAATTTATTTGGAGGGAAGATTTGATTACATCTGAGAAGTAACCACTTATAGAGATAAAACTATAACTCATGAAAACATATGTAATCAACTGGGGAGACTGTAGAGAAAAAAAGGTACCAGGGCCCAAGGACCATCAACCAATATTTGGAAACAAAGTAGAAGAATAGGAGTCTACTCAGGAAACTAAGAAGAGACCTGTGAAAAGGAAATTTGGAGAATTTTGTGACACTGGAAATCAAAAAAACAAAACAAGTGAAAAGAATGGGAAGTTGTTAAACTTCTGAATAGAGCTCAAGTTAGGTGACAAATCAAAAGTATGTATTCAATTTGGCAACATGGATACAATTAGTGGATCTGCTGAGAAGGGCAGTACCCCTTCTATTAAGTGAATTAGAAGAATTCTTGTGTAAAATCAAAACCAGAAGCAGGTAGCAACATTGTCCCTTTTCATCATCTTTCTCATAAAGATCAGAGATCTTTTCCAGAAAATTGCCTCCTGTCTACCATGACCATGTCCTTCTGGATTAGAACATGTCTTTGGCACAGTTTACTCAAATTCTAATGGTTATATATTTATTGTGAATGTACATATTTATAATGTTTATTTCCCAGTGAGAAGTCCAGAGTTTATGGGATGTCAGAAGGTAACACTGAAATAAATCACATGTACCTCATTCTCTAGGGAAACTAAACCCCCATATCTGAGTCACTGGGCATCTGATAAATCACCTGGCAGGTGCTTTCTAGAAGCCCTTTCTGACAATGATGGATATCAGTTAAAAAGAAGTATTGGGTCAATAACATAAGCCCCCATGAGGGAAGCAGCATCTGGTTACCTGTCCTTGTATGTAGTTTCTCCTTTATACCATGTTAAACCTATGCTTCATGACACTTAATGGGCAAATCACAGAGTAAAACAAGACATAGGAAAAAAAATGAATAGATTATAGAAATTCAATATTTAGAAAAAACAATTTTCTAGAATAAGGTAAAAATAGATGCAAAACATAATGTTGGCAAGATAAATAAGATCTAGAAATAAGAATTTTAAATCCAATAAAAGAAGTCAAGTTTTACATGAGATAAAGAGGAAATACATAGAATAAATCAAATATAACCTAAAATAGATTGAAAGTTCAAAAACCTATGAAATAAAATCATAAACATAAAATTCCCAAAGATAAAGTATTAAAAATAATAAGGATAATAAAATTCACAAAGTAAAATCAGTGAAAAATCAACAGAAATATAGATTGAGGAGATTTAAGGGGTATAAAGTTAAAAATAAAAACATAACAATGAGAATGAAAAGGATTAGGAAGTGGAATTTAAAACATTAAACACAAAAATAGACACAGAAAAAAGAACAATACAAAGAACAGAAATTCAGGAAATAAAAATATACTAAAACAATTGACCAATCTCTACAGTTTTCTCTAGCAACTTTGTACCTAGTCTGTATTAACTAGTATATACTGAGGAATTCAGTATCTTAAAAAATGAGATACACTATTCGACAAAGGGAAACAGTTAAAACATTTGAAGTGGAGGGTTTGTGACAAAGCTAAGAAACAAGTATAGTGCTACTAAGAGAAACAAACTCCAGATGTGCTCTTTGTAGAAGGCTGGACAGTGTTAATCCAAGAGAAACCCAATCCAGGAGAACTCTAGAGAAAAGCTACAACAAAGCCCAGGTGTGATAACATTCTCAAGACCAGAACACTAACCACACTCATCATTTTTCAGAGTCATATTTTTGGGTGAAACATAACTTTTGTTTTTATTTTTTTCTTTTAAGTATACAAATTTCTTTTTTAGCACCTAATACAGTGGGTACTCAAGTAAAACTTTATAATTAACAAAAAGATTAGTGGAAGAACCTACAGATGCTTTCCATATCGTCCTTATCTAACTCTCCTTAGTGGGTATACTGTTTCTAATTTTTATAAGAGGAATTTGAAACACAGAGATATTAAACAACTTGCCCACAGCCAGACACATGCCTACTCACTCAAAATATAATTTGTGACTTTGTGTTTTAAAGGATCCCTTCCTCTTTAAATAAAAGAACAAATTTTATCTTCCAAGCTGTCACAAATTGATTCCAATCTGAATTTATCAGTTTGAAAAATAAAACATTAGTATAGTGTTCGGAGTTACATTAAAGTGGGACACATTAAACGCAAAAGTTTTAAGAATATTTAAAGGTCTTTTAATTTCATTAGACATTTCAAGTCTGACTGATTTCACATGCCTCCACAACATGCACAATCTACTCCAATTGTTCTGACAAATCCAATCCAAAATAAGCTCTATTAATTAGCACAAGAATTAATAGAGTCGTTTATTAACTTTGAAGAAAATTGTCATGGATTTCTAAAGAAAATTATTTGAATTTATTTTTGAGGCTTCAAAATGTTGCTCATCTTCTTAAACAACAATTCTTGTCATAAGATAATAAAAATATACTACTTTGAAATTCTTATGAAAATAAATTTGTAAAATAATAATCACATAATAACAGCTTCCATTGATATAGTAAATATTATTGAATGGGTAAATGCTATATGCACTTTATAAACATCTTATTAATCCTCACTCTAACTCTGTGACACAAAACACTATTTTTCACATTTTAAAGGCTCATAAGTTTTAAATAATTAATATCATATAGCATGAATAATGCAACCACAGTGTAAACCCAGATGCATTTGCATTAAACTCTAAAACTCATACTGTCTCCACTGCCTTCTCATTGGAGTCAACTTAAAGGAGCTATTATTCAGTGTCACATCCAGTTTAGGTGTGTATATGTATATAAATTTTTATATTTGGAATATTAATTTATTTTTAAATGAAAACTTATAAAGAAAAACCTTTATATTAAAGAAAATAAATATATTCTGCCATTTGAATAAAATATTTTAGTTAATGAATCACAGCAATTTTACATGATTTAGAGGAAAAACAGAATATGCATTGACCATAAAATAATCAAGCTGAAGTATGATTATTCAGTAGGTAGCTGTTCTCTCAATCTTTTATATGTATCTTATCTTCTAACTATAACTATTCACATGAGAAATGTGTCCCTTTGTTTCCTTTTTTACCATAATTTGACTTTCCTAAATAAAATGGCTACAAAGTTGACTACACAATGATTAGGTAAAATACAGAAGTGAATGACTAAAGTCCAAAATGGGTATCCCAAAAGTTTGAAGATCATCTTAAATCACCAACCTTTTGGAGGAAAGGAAACCAATTATCAAAAAAATCTTGACTACTATGAAATCATTGTGTTCTTGCCCCAAAACTAACATCAGAAATTCTATAATCATACATACATGAATCAAACTGCTGTTACTTCATGATTTCTCTCCTCAGATCTCAGCTATGTACTGTAACCTATAGAAGTGTTAATCATTCAATTAATTATCTAAAATGTTATATTTTTCATTTTAAGCTTAAATTTTCCCCATCCTGACAATTTAACTTTTATTTCTTCATTCAACAAATAATAAGTTCTAGAAACTGTGATTAAACCAACTTTGCTGACTCCTTGATATTAGATTTTAGCATCTAAAAACATGAAAAATTAATTTCTGTTGTTTAAACTAATCTGTGATATTTGTAATGGCAGTCTTTGAAAACTAATACACATTTCATTATTTATTTTTGTTCCTTCACACATTATCCTAACATTCATGTGAAAATTTGAAGTTTAAAACTCCCCAAACAAAACTATCAAAAGGGCTAACTCTCAAGGATTGGAGAAACCATAGGTATTTTCCTTTTGGAAATTTAACTGAAAGAGATGAAGAAGAGAAAATGATTTTGAGATAAAGAAATAGAAAAGGCAATTGTTTTCCAAACTGATGTCAATCTGTCTTCTCACAAATGTTTTCCTAAATGTCAATAACTCCAGGAATTCTTTGTACTTGGAGTCAGCATGGAGTGATTGACAGATCATGAAACTTAGAGATCTTAGCTAAATCTCTACAGCTACATGACTCTGGGCAAGTTATTTAGCCTTTCTTACCCTAAATTCCTAAAATGAAAATTAAGATGCTCATGTGATACTCAAATGAGATAATCTAAATTAAAACATTTTTATAAGATATGCACCTAAGATGAGGAACAATTTTTCTGATCTACCAATATAAAAATCCTACTAGGAAAGGATATCAAAAGATTTCTAATTCAAGATAGATATTGCCAAAGGACAACACGTTTTACCAGTTCCTGAAAATTATTTCCTTTGAAAATACTATATTCTACATTCTGAAATTTCCTTTGTTCTTGAATTTTCAAATGATGTGCAGAGGCCCTGAGACTAGATGGTGAGAAAATAAATATAGACACCAAAAATATGCCCTGTCATTCGTTAGGCTGGAATAACAGACACAGATTGCTGCAAAAAGCCAGCTGCAAAGTTAACAGGAAGCAGTATCTTTCCCCAAGGACATACTGCAGCTGTAAACTGTCATAATAACCTCTTTCTTTGAGTGAGTACTGCTTTCTTACTGGGAAACTTTAGTTCCCTGCTCTTTATGGAGATTCTTAAAAGTTCCTACTTCTAAACACTAAGACCACGATTGAGTGTGTTGTAATCTATGTTTGTTTGTGAGGTTTACTATTGATGATGCTGTTGGTAAATTTTTATTTAGGAGGGGTTTGTATTTTCATTTGCCTTGATTTTGACTCTTTTTTCCCCTCTATCTGGATTTTTGGTGGTGGCGCTTGTTTGTAGGCCTTCATAAAAAAAAAAATGAAGAATAAATTTTAAAAGAATCATCTCAAATATATTTTTCTTTTAGAAGTTTCTATTTATAAACTGCATTATTAGCATAGTAACAGCAATTATAGTTGAACTTGAGCTCACATGAAAGTTGTACACACTAAGGAACTCAGCATATTATAAATACAGGAATGCTGCAATATTTATATATGTCATTTCTTCCCTACTTAATGCACAACACCTTCCTTGTCATTTTTTCTTTCTTGGTTTCCCTTTCCAGTCTTGAGTTTATTATAAACTCCATTTTAAGGTGTCAGAATGCTTGCCAAAATGAGTAAGAAAAAGAAAAGAATATAGTTGAAGAGAAAATGGAATTTTCTTTCAGGTGTATTGACAATAGTGACAAAACTTATTTTTAAAATAGCTTAGGAGTTTCCTGAGTGATCTCTATTATTTTTGAATCTGACTATATTGCCACACTTGTTGGCATACCATACCATAGCAATTCTGTGACAGTGAGAGAAGTCCTTGGGTACCAGATAGTGGCATGAGTACTTGAGGCAAAAGCCATGTGTTATAAATAGTGGAATGGAAGACAAAAGGAAATTGGAAAATTGATGATCTGGAGAAATCACTGCAACAGACCCGGCCTAACTTCCTCTGAATTTCCTGTTTCAAGGAGGGGAGGGACTTATTTCATGACGCATAAAATTGGTATGACTGTTACTGGCAGGTGAATGCAATTCCCAAATGATACAGTAGGGGTTCCATAGTGTTTGTTGAACTTAACTGAAAGGATGCTGACAGGATTGCCAAAATCAATGGGAAAATATGCCATTTGGATGGGCCTCATTTCCAGAGTCCGGTACTGAGAGCATACAGAGAACCGTTCCAGAGAACAAGAGTGACATTGCAGAGCACTTAGACATATATTAACAACGGCAGTTACTTGTACACACCATAAGGCAAACACTTTAGTCTGCATTTCATATACTATACCAATTAATATACTCTATGCTATTGAATAGATACTAAATATGCTGTGCAATGTATATATTTAGAGAGAAGGAGAGAGAGAGAGAGAGAAAGGGGAGGTTAGGCATAATATAAAAGGTACTATACTAGTTGTCAAATATAAAGTTGGCCCTCTGCATCTACAGGTTCAAAATCCACAGATTCAACCAACCATGAATTAAAAATATTCCCCCCCAAAACATATCCATACTGAACATGTAAAATGAATGTAGTATAACAACTATTTATATACTTAATATAATATAAATCTAATACTTAATATATTTATATTACATCAAGTATTATAACTAATATAGAGATTACTTAAATCATAGAGAAGAGTATGTATAGGTTATATGCAAATTCTATGCCATTTTATACAAGGAACTCAGAATTTGGTATCCAATGAGTTCCTGGAACCAAACCCTCATGAATGGCAAGGGATGACTATACAGTAGTTAAAAACAAAAAAGTCCCACTTTTCAGGAGTCTGTAGTTTTGCTTTATACCAACAGTGCATTAAGGGTACAAGATCTTGTGCTTGTACATGTTCTTCTAAAATCACCTGTTCATTTTTCCTTCATTAGTTCACTTAATATACATTTACTGAATGTGCATAATAGTCTCACTTCAATAAATGGAACCTAAATTTTGCAATTGGACAAAAAATGAAATTAGTATAACACGATTCCAAAAATGATAAAAAAAATTAAGATATGAGCCAAAATCAATGAAATTGAGAATAAAAAACACAAAAGATTAATTAAGTTGATTCTTTGAAAAGATTAAAAAAATAGATAAGTCCTTAGATAAACTAAGCAAAAGAAAAAGAAGAAAACCCAAATTCATAAAATTAGAGATGAGAAAGGATAAATCACCACAGACATCACAGAAATCCAGAGGATAATTAGGGACTATTTTGAAAACTAATACTGCGATAAATTGAAAGACAAAAAAAACCCAAATATATTTCTAGACACATATGACCTGTCAAAATTGAATCAAGAGGACATAGACAATCTAAACAGAATAATAACTAGCAATGAGATAGAAGTAATAAAAAGCCTTCCAACAAAGAAAATCCAAGAACCAGATGAATTCTCAGCTGAATTCTAGTAGGCCTTTAAAGAAGAATTAATACCAATGTTCCTTAAATTATTCCATGAAATAGAAAGGGATGGAAAACTTTCAAATTCATTCCAAGAAATCAGTATCACATTCATACCAAAGCCAAATAAGAACACATCAAAGAAATTAAACTACAGACCAATATTCCTGATAAACTTAGATTTTAAAAATCCTTAATAAAATATTGGCAAATTGTATTCAGCAACATATTAAGAAGATTGTATACCATGACCAAGTTGGTTTTATCCCAGTGATGCAAGGATGGTTTAACAAACTCAAATCAATAAATGTGATACATCATATAAATAGAATTAAGGGCAATTCATCTCAATAGATTCAGAGAAAGCCTTTGAAAAAAATTCAGCACCCATTCATGACAAAAACACTAAATGAACTAGGGATAAAATGTGCCTAGCCCAACATCTTAGAGGCTACATACATAAACACCCAAAGTCAACATCACAGCGAATGGGGAAAAACTAAAAGTGTTTCCTTCAAGTCTAGAATAAGACAAGGATGTTTACTCTCACCACTCCTTATCAATAATACTGGAAATTCTAGCCAGAGTCATTAGACAAGAGGAGGAAATAAAAGGGATCAATATAGGAATTAAAGAAATCCAATTATCATTGTTTGCAGATATGAGTCTGCAATTAGGAAATCAAAGAAACTCCATCAGAAGACTGCTGGACCTAATAAACAGATTCAGGAAAGTAGCAGGTTAAAAAATGAACATACAAAAATCGACAGCTTTCCTACATACCAATAATAAATCTGCTAAGAATGAAATCAAGAAAACAACCACATTCGAAATTGCCTCAAAAAAATGCATAGGAATAAATCTAGCCAAGGGAATGAAAGACCTCTACAATAAAAACTATAGAATACTGACAAAATAAATTTAAGTAGACACAAGAAGATGGAAAGACTGCCCATGTTCATGGATAGGAAAAAAATAATTTTACTTAAATGACCATACTATCAAAAGTGCTATGCAGATTCACTGAAATCACCACCAAAATATCACTGGAATTATTCATGGAACTAGAAAAAAAAATAGTCCTAAAGTTCATTTGAAAGAAAAAAAAAAAACAGAAAAGGCAAAGCAATTCTAAACCAAGAAAGCAATGCTGGAGTCCTCACAATACCCGACTTCAAATTATATGACGTCAGAGATGTCATACCAAAAACTGCATGGTATTGACATTAACACAGACACATAGTCCAATGGTACATAATAGAAGACACATAGACAAATCCACAGAGTCATCCAATCCTTGACAAAGGCACAAAAAACATACACCAGAGAGAAGAGAGCCTTTTTAACAAATGTTGCGGGGGAAACTGGTTCCCATATATATCAAAGAATGAAACTAGACCCTTATCTCTCATCCTGCACAAAAATCTGCTCAAAATGGATCAAAGACCTAAGAATTAGACCAGAAAATATGCAAAATCTAGAATTAAATGTAGGGTTAACACTCCAACATAAAAGCACAGGCAATGTATTTCCCAAAAGAACCCCCAAAGCTCAAGAAATAATGCCAAGAGTTAATAGACAGAATGGGATAGGATGGCATCAAATTAAAAACCATTTGCACAGCAAAGGAACGTATTAAGAATGTGAAGAGAGAACATGAATAATGGAAGAAAATCTTGCTAGCTACACTCTGACAGAGGATTAATACCCAGAAGATATAAAGAACTCAAAAAACTTACCACCAAAACAACAAATAATCCAATTAATAAATGGACAAGTGAACGAAACAGGCATTTCTCAAAAGTAGAAATACAACTAGCCAACAAATATATGGAAAAATGTTTACAATCATTATCAGTTAAGGTAATGCAAATCAAAACTACCCTGAGATTTCATCTCACTCCAGTTAGAACGGCAGTCATCAAGAATGCAAATAATAATAAATGCTGGAAAGGATGTGGAGAAAAAGGAACACTTTCAAACTGTTAATAGGAATGTAAATTAGAATAACCACTGTGGAAATCAGTATGGAGGTTCCTCAAAAGACTAGGCATGGAACCACCATATGACCCAGTTCTACCACTCCTTGGTATTTATCCTAAAGAATTAAAGTCATCATACTATAGTGGTATATGCATACCCACATTTACAGCAGCACAATTCACAATAGCCAAACTATGGAACCAGCCTAGGTGTCAATTAGTGGATGAATGAATAAAGAAAATGTGGCATAGATACAAAATGGAGTTTTATTCAGCCATTGGTGGTATATGCCTATTATCCCAGCAGCTCAGGAGGCTGAAATAGGAGGATCAAGAGTTCAAAGCTAGCCTCAGCAGTGCTAAGCAACTCGGTGAGACCCTGTCTCTAAATAAAATACAACATAGGGCTGAGGATGTGGCTTAGTGGTCAAGTGCTCCTGAGTTCAATCCCAAGTACCAAAAAAAAAAAAAAAAAAAAAAAAGGAAAAAAAGAAAAAGAAAAGAAATTATGTCATTTTCAGGAAAATGGATGTAACTTGAGAACATTATGTTAAGTGAAATAAGCCAAACTCAGAAATTTAAGGGTCATAAGTTTTGTCTCATACATGGATGAAAAGGGAAAAGAAAGGTGGTGGGTGGGAATCTCATAAAAATCAAAGGAAGATCAGTAGAGGAAAAAAAACACAGGGAAGAAAGAGGGAAGGGAAAGGGGAAATATTGAACAATAGCATTGGCATATCATAGTGTTACATTGTGTGCATGTTTGAATATGTAACAACAAATCCCACCATTATGTACAACTATAATGCACCAAAACAAATGGGAAAAAAAGAAATTACGGTAACTCTTCTTTTTCTTATCTATTTTATCAGCAAATCCTATCAATTCTTCCTTATAGATACAACTCAAATACAACTACTTTTCACCATTTCTACCTCACCACTTTGGTCAAAGAAGTCATCATTTCTCACTTAAATCATTCCAATAGCCACTTCATTTCATCTCTGTGCTCCTACCCCATGCCACTTCTGTCCCAACATCTGGTCCCTTGTCATTCAAGCAAAAACAATCAGATGCCAGGCCCTCTGGGACATTTTTTTAATTTGTCCTAATTGGTTATACATGGGAGTAGAATGCATTTTGACACACTGTACACAAATGGAGCATAACTTCTCATTCCTCTGGCTGTACTTGGTGCTGAATCATACCAGTAGTGTAATCACACATGTATACAGCATAATAATGTCCATCTCATTCTACCATCCTTCCCTTCCCCCAACCCCAGCCTCACCTCACTCCCCTCTGCATAATCCAAAGTTCCTTCATTCTTCCCCACCCACCCTCCACTGTGGATCAGCATGTGCTTATCAGAGGAAATATTTGGTCTTTGGTTTTTTTGGGATTGGCTTATTTTACTTAGCATGATATTCTCTAGTTCCATTCATTTTTCTGCAAATGCCATAATTTCATTCTTCTTTAAGGCTGAGTAATATGCATGGTGTATATGTACCATATTTTCTTTATCCAGTCATCTATTGAAGGGCATCTAGGTTGGTTCCATAGTTTAGCTATTATCAATTGAGCTGCTATAAACATTGATGTGGCTGTGTCACTGTAGTATGCTGATTATAATCCTCTGGGACATTTTTGTTGAGGGAATTTCACAGTAAAAGTTTTAGCATGTGTATGAATTGCCCTTTGAGCACTGGATTCTAATGTAATGAACAGGACTAACAGGACTAAACACTAAACTCAAACTCAAGCCATTGGGTTATAAGACTTTTATTAGGATTTAGATAGAGGTATCCCCCAAAGCTCATGTGTTGGACAATGCAAGGAGGTTCAGGGGTGAAATGTTTAGATGATAAGAGTTGTAACCCTCCCTCCCTCCTTTCTGGTGACCATATCCTGCTCCACCATGCCTCTCTACCTTGATGTTCTGCTTCACTTTGGGTCCAATGGAGTTGGCTGTCTGTGGACTGAGACTTCTGAAGCCATGAGTCCTAAATAAATTTTTCCTCCTCTATATTTTTCTTGTCAGGTCTTTTGGTCACAGCAGTGAAAAGCTGCTTTTAAGCTACCAAATTATAGAAACACCAGTTCCTACCCTGGTATGAGAAGAGGGATCCAACTGAAGTGATTGTGTTAGGTCAGAAATTTAGCTTTCAACCCCTTTTCACCACCTTGGCATTCTTCAGTTAGAAGAACATAGCTCCTCCCCTAGGGTGGTCAGGGAGGTAAGAGGACGAGGTTTACAGTTCCAATACATATGTGGCAGACTAGCAGACTACTTTGGCATTTTAGCATTCTATCAGAATTGATTGCCTTAAGTATTTGGTATTTATGGAGCTCTAAAAGAAGCCTAATTCTTGTTTAGGAGGAGAGGTTGAAGAAAATAAACATTAATTAAACATGATGATCCTACCAGTTATTCGTCTATACAACCAAACACACAGCAATTAAAGTGGCTTATTTAAATAAAAACTCAAATCATGCCTCCTAGTTTCAAGACCCCTAGTAGTTTCCCATTTCATTAGGAGTAAAATTAAAAATCCTTACTGTAGCTTACAAAGCTCTATAAGATTTGCCTACCTTACCACTATATCGAGCATTATTCTTATCACTCTACCCATCACACCTCCCTCCATTCACACTGTCCCTCTAATATTCTTACCAAGCTTTTGAATTTGTTGTTCTTTCTGCCTGGAAGGACCCACAAGGTAGGAAAAGTATCTAGTGAGAAATCACATCTGGTTACCAAATTAATCTACCTGTTTTTTTTGTTTGTTTGTTTGTTTGTTTTTCCCAGATCCAATCATTTAACCTAGAAAAAAATTAACCTAGTGATATTCCTGGAGTATGTGGAACATGCAAAAACAAAACCATACAGAAGAATACTTATAAGCTAGGCTGCATATGATTCACACAGTGCGGTGGGTAGGAGGAAAAGAGCTCTACTGAAAAATTACTGACAGTTAAAATTTTCAGATTTTCACATTACTAGTGCTTCCTGAGCAAGTTTTACTAGAAGTTGAGTTAGAGGACAAGATTTGGAAGCTAAATGAAGACAGATAGTGAGAGAACTCCTGAGAGATTTCCCTTGCTAGGTATATGTGTTTACATTTCAAAGGGGGATGAAACAGAGACATCCTGATCATTGAAAACCCCAAGACTGTTGTCTTTTATCTTCTCCCTACAGACATTTATTTATATTCCAAAGTTTAGGAACCCAGGAACTTTCCCTTTCTCTTCCCTTTATTCTTGTTGACATTAAAGAGATTAGGTTTCTCTCCCTCTCTTAGGAGGGAAGAGTAGCAGCTATTAAACTATCCTATTTAAAATGCTGAATTAATGTCAGGGTTCTTCTCCTGCAGTACAGAGGCCTGTATTTGCAGAGTGAGTGGCTCTCATTGTGTCACACCAGAAGGGACAAAGAACAGGGCAAGGAGAACCATGCATTTATCAATGAAAGGAATGTTTACATTCAAGATAATATAAATGTGCATAGATTTTTTTAAACTTAACATTTAAACTCTAAACTTGAGAGAAAGGATAACAGTGTTAGTCTGCTCTTCCATGACATAGAAACAAGGCAACAGATATGTAACTGCTTGAAGAGATGAGTGGACGTGGGTGAGATTAACAGCAAAGAAAACAAATCCTGGTTAAATTCAGAGACTAGGGAGAATATTAAGGCAGGAGAAGCTGAATGCCTGAGCATCTAGCACTTGACACTCAGTTGAAGGAAGGGAACTTTCCCCTCCAAGGGATAAAGATGAAAAAGAAAATGTCACAGAGTGCCACAGAAGGCTGCACCCAGCAGATGTACAGATTAAACAAATAAGTGACCTGGAGCTTGCAAAATAAACTACCTTTAGGGAAGAAATTTCACTGCATTTCCCAGCTAACTGTCAAAGCACTACACCCATCTCAAGGGTCCTATTGTCTGAGACTATACTGCTCTGGAAATCAGAAAATCCAGCATGAGTACCACTCAGGGTCTCCATGGACACTGATGCATTTGAGAAACTCTTGGCTTGGGTGAGAGCCTCTGACACAAACTCACTAAACATTTTATGTCACAGGGAATACAGTACAAAAAGGGAGCCCTACCTTCTAGAATCAATGGTTTCAGTGACTCGCCCTGTGTGACTATGACTGACAAGTCTCATATGGATTCACAAATGGCCAGGTATAAAGGTTCCTGCAAACCCCAAACTCAGAGCAGAACTCTGATTCATCTTCTCCCCTGCCCTTAGAGGCTTGGTCATTTGTCCATGGACCCCCAGGAACACAATATTAAAACCTCCAGAGTGAATATAGGCCTGGAATGGGTCATATTCAGCATACATTTGATCTGCAAGAAGGTCTTGCCTGCCAGGGCCCAGGCACTGGCTACATGCCTGGGTTGGGCATGGGAAGAAACCTCGGGAGAGAATGTAGTTCTGGATCGACATTGTACTGTAACCCATTGAGTGAGAAAAACCTGGTACAGCCTGCATTTTGCCCCAACTAGTTTGGCAAAAGCCAAGAGAATTTTCAAGAAACTATAGCCACAACCCACGCCAAACTTGCTTGAGTTTCCAAGCACCTTGGCTAATAAGAACTTTTTACTTATATTTTTCTCTATTTTAATCTTTATTGCTACTTTTTTCTTTCTTATATTTATCTTACTGAATTTTATTTCTATTTAACTTTAACTGAATGCTTTTCTTATTTTATTCCTCTTTCCCCTTTTTTCTTTTTAATTTCTATTATTTTTCGTCTTCATTCTCCCTATTTTTTAAATGTTATTTATTTATTTTATTGTTTTTTAATAATAAAATTATGGGATTGAACTCCTAGCCTCATGTACAATGGGCAAATGTCCCCCAGTCTCTGGGCTACAGATCCAGCTCAAATGAGAGGAATTAAGCCCAACTGCAGCCACAACATGGTCCCACTTTACCCCTGAATGAAACTTCTACCCAATGAAAAGGGGAGAGAGAAGTTTTCAGTTGTCAATATATCCTATGTAGGCACATCTAGGGAATGCTGAGGGTCAGCTCCTGGGCGGATAACCCCATGCAAGCTATAAAGAGAAAAAAACAAAAAACAAAAAACAATGATTGCCAACATCTCATCTACATGGGTCCTCTACATCAATCACAGTCACAGCTGGTCTGATCTCATAGGGCTGATAAGACTGAAAGTAAGTTCACAGAGGGTTGTTGTGTTTCTAATTCCAATGTCTTCCTGTGAAGCAAGTAGATCAATAACAATCTCTACTCAGGGGACAAGGAGAGATTCCATTTCTTCAACACCAGTGGAGCAACCAGCACCAGAATCATTTTCAAGTAACAGAACTACAATCTACAGTATCTGGGGAAATCCCCAACTCCTGATAGAGGCTACCACTCCCAAAATAGGAGCAACCACAAAGGGCCCAAAGACTCTGCTGTCTATACCACATCTGAATGAAGTAAGTGCATACCCCACTCTTACAAGATGTGCAGAAACAGTGGGTTTCTGACTCTGATGTGGTATGCTCTGGACCCAAACCCATGAATAACAACCCAAGAAGCTACAAGGATACTCCAGTTGCAAATGAACTCAACAGTACACAATGAACTAATATGCCAAGTTACATTGACTGAAGAAAGTTGCATACCAAAAAGGAAACCACAAAAAGTATGAGAGATATCTATCTCAACAGATATACAAATCTCAACAAAGAAACACAAGAAACGTTAAAAAAAAAAAAAAGGAAAGGTAATATACCACCTCTTGCAGTTCATAGCTCCACAGTAACAGACTCCAGAGATATCCAAGTGGATGAAATGCCTAACAGAATTCAAAAGAATATTTTTAAACCAAATGAAATACAAGAGCATACAAATAAACAGATGGATAAATTGAAGAAAATGCAGAATGTAAATGAGAAATTCAATAAAGACATTCAGATTTTGAAAAAGAACCAAACAGACAAAAGAAGAAGAAGAAGAGGAAGAAGAAGAAGAGGAAGAAGAAGAAGAGGAAGAAGAAGAAGAAAAGACTAGAACGAGCAGAAAAAAAGAATAGCAGATGGAGCTAAAGAAAAAGCTCACGTTGGAGAGCGCTTGCCTAGCATGCGCAAGGATCCAGGTTTGAATCCCCACTCCTCAGAGGGGAGAGAAAAAAAAAATCAGAGTTTGAAGACAACTCCTTCCATTCAGTCTTAAAAAAATGAAGAGAACATACCAGATCTCTGGGACACATTAAAGATCAGATTTCTACACAATTGGCGTACTAGAGGGAGAAAAGCTATATGCTAAAGGCACAGAAAACTATTCAGTGAAATAACAGAAATTTTTCCAAAGTTTGAGAAAGACATGAACAACCAGGTACAATAGGCTTTTAGAACCCCAAATAGATATGACTAGAAAAGAACTTCTTTATGACATATTTTAATTGAATTGCCAACTACAGAATAAATACAGAAGATAGAAGAACCATGTCACATTCAAAGGCAAACCCATTAAACTGACACCAGATTAATCTGAAGAAACTCTTATGGTCATAAGGGTAGGGAATAATGTATTTCAAGTCCTCAAAAACATAACTGCCAACCAAAATTACTATACTCAGCAAGGAAAAAATACACACACAAATAAGAAATAGAAATCAAGCATTATCAATACACCAAACCACTGAACTTCTAAGATGAATAAGAGGAAGAAACATACATAGAATATTCAAAACAATGAGAAGAAAGTCAACAAAGTGATGGAATAAGCACACACCATTCAATAGTGATTCTAAATGTACATAGTCTCAACTCTCTAATTAAAAGACAAACTAGCTAAAGAATTAAAAAACAAAACTTAACGGCATTCTGAACACACACGAAAAAGAAATTCAACTTATCTGTAAAGACATACACAGACTGAAAGGATGGAAAAAGACATCCCAAAAAATGGAATGTAAAAGAAGCAAGAATAGCTATATTTACATCTGACAAATAGACTTTAAGATGAAATAAGTTAGAAAAGTTGAAGAAGGTCAGTATATTTTGATGAAGGGAATGATACATCAAGAAGATATAATAATTATAAATATATATGCACTGAACATTGGAGTACACAATTTTACAAAAAAAAAAAATACTACTAGACATAATGGGAGAGATAGGACCCAATAAATAATAGGTGACTTCCATACCCCATTCTCACTAATAGCTCAATCATCCAGACCAAAAAAAAAAAAAAAAAAAAATTAAACTCAAATATAGGCTTAACAGACACCTAAAGAATGTCCTATCCAATAGCTATAGAGTATACATTCTTTTCATCAGCACATGGAAATTTTTCCAAAGTGGACTATGTATCAGGTCACAGAGAAAGTCTTAACAACTTTAAGAAAACTGAAATAATTTCTTGTATCTTATTAATTCACAATGTAATAAAGCTACAAATCAACAGCAAGCAAAACTACAGAAATTATAGAAATACATGGAGATTGAATAACACTTAAACAAACAACAGGTCATTTAAGAGGTTAGGGAAATTTTAAAATTTCTTGAATCAAACAAAATGAAAACACAATACACCAAAATCTGTGGGATACAAGAAAAACAATATTAAGAGGAAAGTTTATAGAAAAGAGAGTCTAACTCAAAAAAAAAAAAAAAAAAAGAGAGAGAGAGAGAGAGAGAGAGATTCCAAATAAATAATCAAATGATGCACCTTAAGGTCTTAGAAAAACAAGAACAGGATGCAAAAATCGGTAACTTTTTTATACACCAATAATGAAATTGTTAAGAAAGAAATCAGCAAAGCAATCCCATTCACTATAGCCATACATACAAATCAGAGTTACTTAGGAATAAACCTAAGGATGTGAAAGAACCCTACAATGAAAATTACAAAACAGAAAAAAAGGAATTGATGAAGAAACTAGAAGGTAGAAAGACCTCCATGTTCAAGGATTGTTTAAAGAGCCATACTACCCAAAGCGATCGATTGACACAATATAATCCCTGTCAAAGTACCAATGACATTTTCCACAAAACTAGGAAAACAATTGGATATTTGCATGTAGCAGATTGAAACCAGACACTTATACAAAAATTACCTCTAAATGGATCAAAGACCTTAGTATAAGACCTGAAACTTTGAAACTACTAGGGGAAAACATTCAATATTGTCAGAGGCAATGATTTCCTGGACAAGACTCCATAATCCAGGAAACAAAAGCAAGAATTGATAAATAGGATTATATCAAATTAAAAACTGCATAGCAAAGAAAACAATCAAGAATAAGGAGTCAACCTACAGAATGGGAGAAGGCTTTGCTAGCTATTTATCAGAGGATAAATATCCAAAACATATGAAGAACTCGAAAAAAATCTTTAAAAAGAACAAATAATTAAATTAGTAAATTGGCAATTGATTTGAAATCATTTCATGAAAGAAGTATGAATGACCAAAAAATACATGAAAAAAAATGCTCAATTACTTTAGCTATTGGGGAAATACAAATCAAAACTATATTAAGATTCCATTTCATCCCAGTCAGAATAGCTATTAGCAAACAAATAATAATAATAACAAATTCTGGCAAGGATACAGAGAAAAAGGAACAATTATTCCCTGTTGATAGGAATGTAAATTAGTATAGTCACGATGGAACACAATGTGAAAGGTCCTCAAAACACTAATACTAGACTAAATAAGATCCACCTATATCACTCCAGGGACTATATCAGAAGGAAATAACGTCAGCATACAACAGATTAGCATACCTGAATAGCCATGTTTCTTGCAGCACTATTCACAATAGCCAAGAATCAGCCTAGGTTCCGGTCAACAGATCAATGGGTAAAGAAAATATAGTATATACATAAAATGGAGCATTACTCAGACAAAAGAAGAATTAAATCCCATGATTTTCAGGAAAATGGTTGGAACTATTTTATAACATAACTATATTATGTTAAATAAAATAAGCCAGACACTATCAAGTATTCTCTTACATATGCGTAAATACACAACAAAAAAACCTGATGGTAGAAGAGGGACTATTAGAAAGAGATTCAGAGGGGGTCAAGGGAATGGAGATGGGGCAAGGCAGAGTAGGAGAAGGGAGGGCATGACCAAAGCTCAATACATGCATGTTTGGAAATGCCATAGTGAAACCCATTAATTTGTACAATTAATATGAGTTAATAATTATAAATAAAATAAACAAATTAATAAAATAATACATGATATAATAAATGAATAAAATCTAAACTCACAAAACACATAAGAAAATCATCTACCATGGAAGATGGCAAATAAATCAAATGGACTAATGACTTGCCAGCAACTTGACAAAACAGAACAATCTGAATAACTCTATTAATTAACAGTATGTAAATATATTTAAAAGATAAGAGAGGCCCACTAGGCGCAGACCTCCTGCACCCAGCTCCCCATCTACCAACACCGGGCCTCCATCTTGAGACACTGCAACTGCCACCATAGCCCCCTTGATGTGGTAGCCTCCCCCTGAGGAAACCAGACAGGGTCTGGAGGCAGCTCTTTGCCTCATAGTGCTGCATCTCCAAACAGGCTGCCCAATGCCTCCACATGGGCTTCCCTCACTGCCCCATCTCTGAAAGTGGTCAGCTCCATCTTGGGACACTCCACCACCATCTTGGGTTACACCACTGCCACCGTCACCATCTTTAGTTGAGGCAGCTTCCATCTTGGGACACCAGCAATGGCCTGGAAGCCCAACACCAAGGTACACACAGACTTCCAATCCCACTCCCCTAGTCACCAACTGTGCCCAGTACTTGCTGGCCAGCCTGCAGCTCTCAACACCTGGTCCTAATCTGCCTAAACAGAACCCTCTCCACAACAGGTACACAGGACCCAATTAGCCCTCAGGACCTCTGGAGAGAGAGGGAAGTAGAAGGGTGGAGGCAAGAGAGATACAGTTTAGAGACTAAAGACCAGGAATTGTGGGGTCCACAAGTGATGGAAGGGGCTAAGACCAGGCTCCCACATCACATGAGAAGACCCCAAAGGAGAATCCTAGAGTGCATTCTTCCAATGGGAACCAGCAATTGCTATATCCTGCATCCAGGAGTTCCACCTCCACCCTAGTAACTTTCACCATCCTGAGGGTGGAGATACCAGCAAACTCTTCACAATCCCACCTATCAGATGAGAAGGGAAGCAGGGAAGATATAGAACACCATCAGAAAAAATTGCTTAACTTTCCTTCGAGATTTTTTTTTCTTTTCCTGCCCTCACACCCCCAACATTTGTGAAACCAAGTACTTTTCAGGCACCAGGGTAATGAGGACTCAGATATCTGAATAGCATATTATAATTTTGTTGTATATTCTTTTATTTTTACATTTTTTCTTTTTCTTTTTAATTTTTTTAACTGTCTATATATTTTCCTCCCACTTATCTCTCTACCTAGATTCTCATTCTCTCTTTTCTCTTACTTTTCTTTGTTAGTCAACTTCTTTTGATTCCTCTTTCACACTTCCTATGATTTAATACTTCTATATTCTCACCTCCTACCTCATTAACATCTCATCTTACACACCCCCTGTTCTCCCTTTGTCCACCATTAGAAACTGTAGACCCTTTCACAAACCTACTGTTTATATTGTAGAAAATAATTGAACAGATCATTTCTGTTTGTTGTGACAAAACTGTAAATATCTTATTAGGAGCTATTTGGTTTAAGGCTGAATATTGTTTGCATTGGGCACTGTTAACATTGATCTCCCCCTTAAAGGCAAGGTATTGCAAATGTGTAGGGACACTATAAGTCCGTAGGGTAGAAATTATAATACCTCAGATCCATATTGCTATAGGGGAAGATGCACGAACATGAAAAAAAACAAGGGAACTAAGTGCCTCAAACAAACCAAGATGCTACAATAGTAGAATCCATTGATCACACAATAGAAGAAATGTCAGAGAAAGAGTTCAGAATGTACATAATTAAAATGATCTTCAAGGTAAAGGATGATATAGGAGAGCAAAAACAGGCAGCAAACAATCACACTTCAATAAAGAGACGATAGAGCAAATGCAGGAAGCAAAAGATTACTTCAATAAAGAGATACAGATTCTAAATTAAAAAACCAAACAGAACAAAATAACCCAGTCAATAAATGGGCTAAGGAACTGAATAGACATATCACAGAAGAAGATATATAATTGAACAACAAATACATGAAAAAATGTTCAACATCTCTAGCAATTAGAGAAATGCAAATCAAAACTACACTGAGTTTTCATCTCACTCTGGTCAGAATGGCAATTATCAAGAATACACAACAATAAATGTTGGTGAGGATGTGGGGGAAAAGATACACTCATACATTGCTGGTAGGAATGCAAAATGGTACAACCATTATGGAAAGCAGTATAGAGATTCCTCAGAAAACTTAGAATGGAACCATCATTTGACTCAGTTATCACATTCCTCAGATTATGCCCAAAGCACCTAAAAATCATCATACTACAGTGATACAGTTGCATCAATTTTTATAACAGCTCAACTCCACAGCTAACCTAGGTGCCCTTCAGTAGATGAACAGATAAAGAAAATGTGAGATATATATATATATATATATACATATATATATATATGAATATTTCTCAACTTTAAAGAAGAATGAAATTATGGCATTTGCTGGTAAATAGAGTTAGAAAATATCATGCTAAGTGAAATAAGTGAAACCCAAAAACCAAAGGCAGATTGTTTTCTCTGATATGTGGATGCTGACTCACAATAAGTAGGGTAGGGAAGAATAGATTACTTTATATTACATGGAGTATAGTGAAACAGACATTATTACTTCATATACATATATGACTGCATGACCAATATGATCCTACAACATGCATAATCAGAAAAATGAGAAATTACACTCCATTTACGTATGATCTACCAAAATGTACACATGCATTCTACTGTCATGTACAACTAATCAGAACAAATTTTTAAAAATTAAAAAAAAAGAAATCCTTGAAAGGAAACAATAAACTAAATTAAAAACTCAATACAAAGCATCACCACAGACTAGATCACTTGGAAGACAAAATGACAGGCAATGAAGATGAAATATATAATCTTGAAAATAAAGTTGACCACACAGTGAAGATGGTAAGAAACCATGAACAAAGCCTCCAAGATTATGGGATAAGATGAGAAGACCAAATTTAAGAATTATCAGTATACAGGAAGGCACAGAGATACAAATCAAAGGAATGAACAATCTTTTCAATGAAATAATATCAGAAAATTCCCAAACCTGAAGAAAGAAATGGAAAATCACTTACAAGAGGCTTACAGGATGCCATGTACAAAATTGCAACAGACCCACACCAATGCACATTATAATGAAAATGCCTAGCATACAGAATAAAGATAGAATTTTAAATGCCATAAGAGAAAAGTATCAGATTATATATGGGGGAAACCAATTCAGAACACAGGAGATTTCTCAACCCAGACCCTCAAAGCTAGGAGGTCCAGGAACAACATATATCAAGCTCTGAAAGAAAATGGATGCCAACCAAGAATCTTATATCCAACAAAATAAAGCTTCAGATTTTATGACATAATACAAACCTTTATGATAAACAAAAGTTAAAAGAATTTATAACTAGAAAGCCTACACTAGAGATCATCCTCAGCAAAATATTCCATTAAGATGAAATGAAAAACAACAATTAAAATCAGCAAAGGGAGGACCTACACTAAAGGAAAAGCCAATTAAAGGAGAAACCAAGTCAACATAAAAACCAAAAATAAGCCAAAATGTTTGGGAATACAAATCATGTCTCAATAATAACCCTAAATGTTAATGGACTAAACTCATCAATCAAAAGATCTAGGCTGGCAGATTGGATTTTTTTTAAAGACCCAATAATATGCTTCCTGCAAGAAACTCATCTCATAAGAAAATCCATCCACAAACTGAAGGGGAAAGGTTGGGAAAAAACATATCACTCACATGGATCTTGTAAACAAGCAGGGGTTTCCATCCTCATATCAGATAAAATGAACTTCAAGCCACAGTTAGTCAGAAGGAATAAAGAAGGACATTTCATCCTGCTTAAGGGAATCATACATCAACAAGACATAACAACTGTAAATATTATGCCCTAAACAATGGAGCACCTATGTACATCAAACAAACTCTTCTCAATTTCAAGAATCAAATAGACCACAACATAATAATACTGGGTGACTTTAACACACTTCTCTCGCCACTGGATACATCTTCAAACAAAAACTAAACAAGGAAACTACACAACTCAATAATGCAATCAATACTTTAGACTTAACAGACATATATAGAATATTTCATCCATCAACTAGCAAATATACTTTCTTCGCAGCAGCACTTGGATCATTCTCTGAATGATACACTATACCACAAAGCAATTGTTAGCAAATACTAAAAAGTGGAGATACTATCCTGCATTCTATCAGATCATAATGGAATGAAAATAGAAATCATTGATAAAATAAAAAATAGAATTTACTCCAACACCTCAAGACTAAATAATATGCTATTGAATGATAGATGGATAGCAGAAGACATCAAGGAGGAAATAAAAAATTCTTAGAGGTAAACGAGAACACCAATAAAATATATCAAAATCTTTGGAAAATCACTCTGGAGGCAATGCTAAGAGGAAAGTTCATTTAATTGAGCTTTTTCAATAAAAGAATAGAAAGTCAACAAATAAATGGCCTAACATCACATCTCAAATCCCTAGAAAAAGAACAAATCAACACCAAAAGTAGTAGAAGATAGGAAATCATTAAAATCAAGAGCTGAAACCAATGAAATTGAAACTACAGAAACAATTTAAAAAATTGACAAAACAAAAAGTATGATTCTTTGAAAAATAAATAAAATCAATAAACCCTTAGCCACACTAAAAAAAAAGAGAAAACTCAAATTACTAAAATTCATGATATAAAAGGAAATAACACAACAGACGATATTGAAATACAGAAGATAGAAACTATTTTGAAAAGTTATACTCGAATAAAATAGAAAATCTGGAGGATATCAACAAATTTCTAGAGACATATGATCTATCCAAATTGCATCAGGAAGACATACGGTATTTAAACAGATCAATTTCAAGCTATAAAATAGAAGATGCCATCAAAAGCTTCCCAACAAAAAAAAATCCAGGACCAGATGTAGTCTCAGTCAAGTTCTATAAGACCTTCAAAGGAGAACTAATACCAACACTCCTCAAATTAATCCATGAAATAGAAAAGGAGGGAAACCTTCCAAACTCATTCTGAGGCCAGTATCACCCTGACACCAAAACCAAACAAAGACACTTCAAGGAAAGAACACTTCAGACCAATATCCATGATGAACATAGATGCAAAAATTCTCAGTAAAATTCTGCCAAATTGCATACAAAAAAAAATTTTAAACATGCACCATGATCAAGTGGGGTTCATCCCAGGGATGCAAGGTTGATTTGACATACAGAAATCAATAAATGTAATTCATCACATCAATAACCTTAGAAACAAGAATCACATGATCATCTCAATAGATGCAGAAAAAGTATTTGACAAAACACCCCTTCATGTTCAAAACACTAGAAAACTAGGGATAATAAGAACATAACTCAACATTGTAAAAGCTATCTATGCTAAGCCTAAGGCCAACATCATTCTAAAAGGAGAAAAATTGAAAACATTTACCCTAAAAACTGGCATAAGATGCGAATGCCCTCTTTCACAACTTCTATTCTACATGGTCCTGGAAACTCTAGCCAGAGCAATTATACTGATGAAAGAAATTAAAGGGACACGAATAGGAAAAAAAGAGCTCAAACTATCACTATTTGCCAATGATGTGATTCTATATTTAGAATATCCAAAATATTCCACCAGAAAACTTCTAGAACTAATAAATGAATTCATCAAAGAAGCAGGATATAAAATCAACACACATAAATCAAATACATTTCTGTGCTTCAGTGATGACTCCTCTAAAAGAGAAATTAGGAAAACTACCTCATTCACAATAGCCTCAAAAAAAAAAAAAATACTAGGGAATCAACCTAACAAAAGAGGTGAAAGCCCTCTACAATGAAAACTACAGAACACTAAAGAAATAAATTAAAGAAAACCTTAGAAGTTGGAACTATCTCCCTTGTCCTTGGATAGGAAGAATTAATATTGTCAAAATGGCCATACTTCCAAGGTGCTATACGGATTTAATGCAATTCCAGTTAAAATCCCAATGGCATTCCTCATAGAAATAGGGAAAGCAATCATGAAATTCATTTGGAAAAATAAGAGACCCAATAGCAAAGCTATCCTTAGCAAGAAGAGTGAAGCAGGAGGCATCGCAATACCAGACCTTAAACTACAATACAGGGCCATAGTAACAAAAACAGCATTGTATTGGCACCAAAATAGACATCTGGATCAATGGCACAGAATAGAGGACAGAGACAAACCCACATAAATACAGTAATCTCTTACTAGACAAAAGTGCCAAAAATACACTGGAGAAAAAATAGCCCCTTCAACAAATGGTGCTGGGAAAAATGGAAATTCATATGTAGTAAAATGAAATTAAACCCCGAGCTCTCACCCTGCAAAAAAATTCAACTCAAAGTGGATCAAAATCTTGGGCACTAGAACAGAGACTCTGCACCTAATAGAAGAAAAAGTGAGCCAAATCATCATGTAGGCTTAGGAACTCACTTCCTTAACAAGACTCCTAAAGTGCAAGAAGTAAAATCAAGAACCAATAAATGGGATGGATTCAAACTAAAAAGCTTCTTCTCAGCAAAGGAAACAATTGATAACATGAAAAGAGAGCCTATAGAATGGGAGAAAATCTTTACAACTCACACACCAGATAAAGCACTAATCTCCAAGACATATAGAGAATTTAAAAAACTTCATACCAAAAAAATGAATAATCAATAAATGGGTTAAGGAACTGAGCAGGCACTTCACAGAAGAAGACCTACAAACAATCAACAGATATATGAAAAAATGTTCAACTTCTCTAAAAATTAGAGAAATGAGAATCAAAACTACTCTAAGATTTCACCTCACTCTAGTCAGAATGGCAATTATCAAGAATACAATCAACAATAAATGTGGGTGAGGATGTGGGGGAAAAGGTACACTCATACGTTACTGGTGGGACTGCAGGGACTGCAAATTTGTGCAACCATTACCAAAAGCAGTATGGAAATTTCTCAGAAAACTTGGAATGGAACCACCATTTGATCCAGCTATTCCACTCCTCAGTTCACACCCAAAGGACTTAAAATAAGCATATTACAGTGACACAGTCACATCAATGCTTATAGCAGCTCAATTCACAGTAGCTAAACTGTGGATCCAACCTACATGCTCTTCAATAGATAAATGGATAAAGAAACTGTGGTATATATACACAATGGAATACTACTCAACCTTAAAGAAGAATGAAATTATGGTATTTGCAGGTAAATGAATGGAGTTGGAGAATATCATGCTAAACCAAAGACCAAATGCTGTCTCTGACAAGTGAATGTTGATCCATAATAGAGGGGTGGGGAGGAAGAATGGAGGAACTTTGGATGGGACAGTAAAGAGTGAGGGGAGGGGAAGAGGTACGGCAGTGGGATAAATGTGGAATGTGAGTGACATTATTACCCTATTATGTGTATGACTGCACAAATGATGTGACTCTGCATTGTGTACAACCAGAGAAATGAAAAGTTGTGCTCCATTTGTGTAGAAGGAGTCAAAAATTCATTCTGTGGTCATGTACAAACTTTTTTAAAAAAGAGAATACATTTAAAAAAAATAAGAAACAATAGCACATGAAGAGAACAATAGGCAAATATGAAAAAACAAGAGAAATAATAGATATGAAACATATACACATTCAAATTAACAGACTCATAAACTTGGATGATAGATGATTAGATGATAATGAAGAGAGACTAAATGCAGAGAAATAATAGATATAAGATTCCTACCAGAATACAGCACACACAAAAAAATAATAATAAAAAGATGAAAAAAGCAAAAAGAAAGGTTCAAAAGATATGAAGGTTAGAAAAATCAAGTCCAGCATTCTTCTAGAAAAATCCCTGAAAACAAATAGCAGCAATGTGGGAAAGAGGGGCAATGATTACTGACATAAAGGCAGAAATTTGTCAAAAACTAGGAAAAATACATGACTTTATTTATGTTGAACACCAAGCTAAAAATGAACAGATAAATCTTAGATACCAACAACAAAGAATTATATAAACAAACATTTTTGAAAATATACCTTCTTGGACCACAATGACTTCTAGATGATGACAGAATAACAGTTACAAAATGATAGGACATAATTGCCAATCCTGGACTTTTTGCCAGGTTAAATAATGATCCAAGAGCACAGAAAGAAATTAAAACAACTTCAAACAATTTGAAAAAAGCAAAACCAATATTTATCACTAGGGCATATTTGCTAAAAGAACTATTAAAGAAAATATTTAATGAAGAAATAAATTGAACCCAAAAAGAGTTCAGAGAGAATAAATAAATTAGCAAAAAAGAATAAATTTGAAAAAAGCCTTTACTATATACATAAACTATTAAGCTAATGACCATGAGAAAAATTGTCTTTTTTTAAATGAGTTGAGTACCTCAGGTATTTGTTACTGCAATGGAAGATTAACAAAATATCTTATAATGTAGCTTCAAAGTGTATAAAGCAAAACTTGACAAAATTACTAGAAAAAAATTAACAAGTTCCCAATCATGATGAATAAAGCTATGAAACACATTTCTTTTAGTAACTGATAGATCAATCAGAGGAAAAAAAAATGGACTGTGCCATTTCAAAAAGTAAGTGTTATGGTTTAGATATGAGGTGTCCTCCAAAAGCTCATTTGTGAGACAATACAAGAACATTTAAAGGTAAAATGATTGGGTTCTGAGAGGCTTGACCTAATTGGTGAATTGGTTCATGTTAATGCATTAACTGGGTGGTAACTGTAGGCAGGTAGTGTGTGGCAGGAGAAATGAGTCATTGGTAATGTGACTTTGGGGGTTCTATTTTGTCCTTGTTGAGCTGTGTTCTCTCTGCTTCTAGATGGTCATGTCATGAGCTGCTTAGTCCATCATGTCCTCTGCCCTGATGTTTTGCCTCACCTCCCACCACAGAGCAACTGGAGTCTACTATCTATGGACTGAGATCTCTGAAAACCTGAACACCAAATTAACTTTTCCTCCTCTAAAGCCGTTCTTGACAGGTGTTTTGATCACAGCGGCAAAAAAACTGACTAAAAAAGTAAGATGTCCTTTAAAATACTAAGGACTAGAAAACAAATTCTTTTTAAAAATTACAAATTGTGGCAGGCGAAACCCGGGGCCCAGGGTTATGCCACATGCATCTAAAGATGGAGACTGGCAGAGAGCAAACGGCGTACTGATTATGCCTGGAGAGAGGCAGGAAGCATTTACCATTGGCTGTATGATAATCAGTTCAGCCACCTAGCGCGTGGACAGATATACTTTACGTGTATGCTTGAGCGAGTGATCGCTTGACCTTTAACAGGATTGGATGGACATATCTGGTTACAATTGCTTATGCATGAGACTGCTTATATATTGAAGGTGTTATCTGAATAAAGTGGAAGCTGCTTCATGAACCTCTGAAGAGTACGTGTCTTTTGTCCTGCTGGTCTGGCCGAAAGAGCAAGAAGCTGCGCAAGCCCCTTGAAGCAACCCAGGCTAAGAAGCAGTGGTTTTCCATAGAATATATTTAGGAAAT
Organism: Sciurus vulgaris; assembly: GCF_902686455.1. NCBI lineage: Eukaryota > Metazoa > Chordata > Mammalia > Rodentia > Sciuridae > Sciurus > Sciurus vulgaris. The sequence continues at coordinate 82,698,438 of NC_136472.1, forward strand.
AATTTCTCTTTTCAGTTCCTCTCTGTTACATATATGGCTTATTTAGAGTAATGCTGTTCAATAGAACTTTCTCCAATGGAAAAAAAAAATTCTTCTTCATCAGCTCAAATAGTGTAACTGTTAGAACCATACATGTGATTAATGCAAATAAGGACATTAAGTTCATTGAATTCTAACGAATTTTAGCTTATGTTTAAATAGCCATGTGGCTACCAGTGCAAACGTAAAGCAGTGCTATTAGAAAATTATATCTTTAAATTCTTATATTAGAAAAAAAGATTAAAATGAACAAGCAAAGTTCCTAACAAAGAAGGAAAAATATATATACAATCAAAGAACATAGAATGATAGACTAAAAGTAAAAGTATATAAATAAATAAATAAATAAATATAAACTACAAAAAATTAAAAGGATAAACACAGCCAAAACTTGTTTTCTTAAGACAAGACCTTGGCAAAAATTGATGAGAAAATAAAATGCATAAATATACATTCTGGGGAGGTAAAAAGAACACTTAATAAAAATACACTGTTTAGTCTTAAGAAATTACCTAAAACTTTTAAAGGCATGAAATTATTAGCAAAGTCTATCCACCAAAATAAAACAGAACAAAACTTCCCCAAATGGTTTACAACAAGTCTACAAAAACTTCAACAATCAAACCATCTTTATCTTATAAAAATAGTTCTATAAATGGAAAAAAATTAAAAAGAAACTCTTTGGAGCCAGCACAACGAGCTCTGGCCCGCAGCCAGCTTCAGGGACCAGGACAGGTCAGCCAGGGACTTCCCCTAGCAGCCCGGCTCCCTCCGGCAGGAGGTGCCTTTCAAGGCTAGCTTCTCGGAACAGACTGCCCAGTGAGAGCCTTTCTACATAGAGCCAGCCACAAGTCCCCGAGCCAGTGGAGAGCTCTGACACGCAAGCACCTTCTGGAACCAGGGCAGGGCAGTCAAAGACCTCTCCAGGCGGCCCTGCCCCCTTCGGCCGCAGACTCTTTCCACAGGGCGATCCAAGAAGGCAGACTAGAGGGTGACTCATCTCCAGTCGCTCCAGAACCCAGGATTCAAGAAGGGGAGGCAATGAGAGACTCGGACTAAAATAGAACCACGGGGTGAGTCTCCTTCACCGGGTGAAGCTTGGCCTGGGTGGCAGGACCGGATAGGGGCAGCTTATCAGAGTAGGCCAGCACAGCTAGAGTCTTCCACAGGCAGCCCTGCACACTCCGGCGGTGGGCTCCTCCCACGTGGCCAGCTTCTCGGAGCAGGCCCCCCAGTGAGAGCCTTTCCACACAGAGCCAGCTCCAAGCCCTGGAACCAGTAGCTGGCTAGGGGCAGCTTTCTTCGGAAGCACTGCATTATCAAGTTACTCCAAGACTTCAGGCCACTGAAGGCTCGGAGGTGATACACTGGAAATCTACAGGGACACTATAAGCCAATAGAGGAAATCTGCAATATCTCAGAGTCCCACTGATATCTGGCCAATATGAGAAAACAAAGGAAGAAGATGTCCCAAACAAACCTAGATACTATATCAATAAAACCCAATGATAGCACAACAGAAGATATGTCAGAAAGGGATTTCAGAATATACATAATTAAAACAATCAGGGAGGCAAACAAGGAGATGAAAGAGCAAATGCAGGCAATGAAGGAGGAGATGAAAGAGCAAATGCAGGCATTAAATGATCACACCAATCAACAGTTAAAAGAGCAAATACGGGAAGCAAGAGATCATTTCAATAAAGAGTTAGAGATACTGAAAAAAAAAAAAACAAAAATGCTTGGAATGAAGGAAACAATAAAGCAAGTTAAAAACTCCATAGAAAGCGTAACCAATAGAATAGAACACCTGGAAGACAGAACCTCAGACATTGAAGACAACATATTTAATCTTGAAAACAAAGTTGACCAAACAGAGCAGATGGTAAGAAATCATGAACAGAATCTACAAGAACTATGGGATATCATGAAAAGGCCAAATTTAAGAATTACTGGGATTGAGGAAGGCTTAGAGAAACAAACCAAAGGAATGAACAACCTATTCAATGAAATAATATCAGAAAATTTCCCAAATCTGAAGAATGAAATGGAAAACCAAGTACAAGAGGCTTATAGGACTCAAAATATACAAAATTACAACAAACCCACACCAAGGCACATTATTATGAAAATACCTAAAATACAAAATAACAACAGGATTTTAAAGGCCGTGAGAGAAAAGAATCAAATGACATTCAGGGGGAAACCAATAAGAATATCAGCAGACTTTTCAATCCACACCCTAAAAGCAAGAAGGGCCTAGAAAAACATTTACCAAGCCCTGAAAGAAAACGGATGCCAACCAAGAATCTTATACCCAGCAAAACTTACTTTCAGATTTGACGACGAAATAAGATCCTTCCATGATAAACAAAAGCTAAAGGAATTTACAAAAAGAAAGCCGGCATTGCAGAACATTCTCAGCAAAATATTCCAGGAGGAAGAGATGAAAAACAACGATGCAAATCAGCAATGGGAGGAACTAGCCTAAAGGAATAGCTAAATAAAGCAGAAACCAAATCATGTCAAAAACCAAAAAAGAGTCAAATAACTGGGAATACAAATCATATCACAATAATAACCCTGAATGTTAATGGCCTGAACTCATCAATCAAAAGACATAGACTGGCAGATTGGATTAAAAAGAAAAATCCAACAATATGCTGCCTGCAACAGACTCATCTCATAGAAAGAGATACCCTTAGACTAAAGGTGAAAGGATGGGAAAAAAAATACCATGCACACGGACACAGCAAAAAAGCTGGAGTATCCATCTCATTTCAGATAATGTGGACTTCAACCCAAAGTTAGTCAGAAGGGATAAAGAAGGACATTTCATACTGCTTAAGGGAAGCATAAATCAACAAGACATAACAATCATAATAATCTATGCCCCAAACATTGGCTCATCCATGTACGTCAAACAAATCCTTCTCAATTCCAGAAATCGAATAGACCACAACACAATAATACTAGGCGATTTTAACACACCTCTCTCACCACTGGACAGATCTTTCAAACAAAAATTGAATAAAGAAACCATAGATCTCGTTTCAAGATGGCGGCCTAGAGGGTGGCTGCATTTCATGTTGCTCCAGGAATCAGGATTCAAAATAGGAGATATTGAGAGACTTCGGACCAACTCAAAGCAGCCGGGTGACTCTATCCCGTTGGGCAGGTGTCCCGGATGGGATGGTAGTCCCGGAACACAGGGAACTTTGTGAAGTAGAGCTGCCGGCGAGACACCCCTCCCCCCGCTGGAGCAGTGAACTTGGACAACTGGGAGCGTCGGAGAGGAGGCCGCTCAGCACAGCGCTGGGACTCAGAGCAACCACTGGGGCTCCGGTGGCTGCCCAGGGTAGGAGTGGCGAGGTGAGCTGTGTGGACTCAGAACACCGGGGCCTGCCCTGAGGACGAGGAGGACGACGAGGAGCGCGGCCGCTTGGATTCGGAGTGGCTGTACCAGAGCTACAGGCGGTTGCCAGAGGAGGGGCTGCATGGCGAGCTGTTTGGACTCAGACCGCTTCTGAACACCGGGGCCTACCCGGAGGAGTAGCAGGAGGAGGAGGAGGAGCACAGTGGGTCGTTTGGACTTGCAGTGACTGCATTAGAGCTCCAGGCGGCTGCTCAGAGGAGGAGGCGAGTGGTGAGTTGTTTGGACTTAAAGCGACCGCTCCTGAACACAGGGGGGCTGCCTGGAGGTGGAGAAGGAACGGGGAGGGTCACTTCGACTCAGAGTGATTGATTGCCCAGGGCTACAGGTGGTTTGTGGGAGGAGGAGGCACACAGTGAGTTGCTTGGACTCCTAGTGACCGAACCGAAATACTGGGCAGCTGTCTGGAGGAAGAGGCGTGTGGCGGATCTCTGGGACTCAGAGGGATTTTATGGGGCCCCAGGTGGCTGCTCAGAGGAGGGGCCGCATAGACAGGCGATTAGGTGCAGAGCAGGGTCCCAGGATCTAGGAGGCTTCTTGGTGGAAGAGCCGCACACAAGACACGATTAGGGCGGAGCGAAGGTTCCAGGACTGAAGGCAGATTCTCAGAGGAGGGGCAGCCTAAGGAGATTCATCTGCGAAGGGTGAGGTTCCCAAGCCCAGGAAGTAGGGACGGGCCCCTGGGAACTTTGCAGAGGAAGGCAGCCCAGCCCAGGTGGTAGCTGTAAATTGAGGGAATCCTCTAGGAGGGAACTCACCAGCGAGACCTCCCCACCGGGTGAGTCTTCCCTGTCGAGTGAGGTTTCCCCACAAGGACGGTAAAAAAAGAGACACAGACCCAAACAGGCCTTGCCTCAGCCCACAGCCTAGGTCCCCTTTGGATGACCATTGGTCAACAAGTGGAGGCACCTCTGCCCACTAGCAGGGAATATACCCCACCTGAAGGCCACCACTCCTAGAGAGGCAGCTTCCTTGTGGAGCACCGCATTATCAACTTCCTCCAAGACTTCAGCCTACTGAAGGCTAAGAGGGGATATATATAGAAATCATCAGGGACATTGTAAGTCAATAGAGGAAATCTGCAATATCTCAGCAGTCCACTGATACCTGAACAATATGAGAAAACAAGGAAAGAAAATGCCGCAAACAAATCTAGATGATACAGCAATAAAACCCAATGACAGCATGGCAGAAGAAATGGCAGAAAAGGAGTTCAGAATGTACATAATTAAAGTGATTAGGGAAGCAAATGATAAGATGAAAGAGCAAATGCAGGCATTGAATGATCGCACTAATCGACAGTTAAAAGAGCAAATACAGGAAGCAAAAGATCATTTCAATAAAGAGTTAGAGATATTGAAAAACAAACCAAACAGAAATCCTTGAAATGAAGGAAACAATAAATGAAATTAAGAACTCCATAGAAGGCATATCCAGTAGGATAGAACACCTGGAAGACAGACCTCAGACACTGAAGACAAAATATTTAACCTTGAAAACAAAGTTGAACAAACAGAAAAGATGGTAAGAAATCATGAACACAATCTACAAGAACTATGGGATATCATGAAAAGGCCAAATTTAAGAATTATTGGGATTGAGGAAGGCCTAGAGAAACAAACCAAAGGAATGAACAATTTATTCAATGACATAATATCATAAAATTTCCCAAATCTGAAGAATGAAATGGAAAATCAAATTCAAGAGGCTTATAGGACTCCAAATACACAAAATTACAACAGACCCACACCAAGGCACATTATAATGAAAATACCTAACATACAAAATAAAGACAGAATTTTAAAGGCTGTGAGAGAAAAGAACCAAATTACATTCAGGGGGAAACCAATACGGATATCAGCAGATTTTTCAATCCAGACCATAAAAGCTAGAAGGGCCTGGAACAACATTTTTCAAGCCCTGAAAGAAAATGGATGCCAACCAAGAATCTTATACCCAGCAAAACTTACCTTCAAATTTGACGATGAAATAAAATCCTTCCATGATAAACAAAAGCTAAAAGCATTTACAAAAAGAAAGCCAGCATTACAGAACATTCTCAGCAAAATATTCCATGAGGAAGAGATGAAAAACAAAGAAGCAAATCAACAAAGGGAGGAATTATCCTAAAGGAATTGTCAAATAAGGGAGGAAACAAGTTGTGTCAAACAAATAAATAAATAAAATTTAAAAAATGAACCAAATGACCGGGAAACCAAATCATATCTCAATAATAACCCTGAATGTTAATGGCCTGAATTCATCAATCAAAAGACATAGACTGGCAGATTGGATTAAAAAGAAAGATCCAACAATATGTTGCCTACAGAGACTCACCTCATAGAAAAAGATACCCATAGACTAAAGGTGAAAGGATGGAGAAAAACATACCATGCACATGGACTCAGCAAAAAAGCTGGAGTATCCATCCTCATTTCACATAATGTGGACTTCAACCCAAAGTTAGTCAGAAAGGATAAAGAAGGTCATTCCATACTGCTTAAGGGAACCATAAGTCAGCAAGATATAACAATCATAAACATCTATGCCCCAAACATTCGCTCATCCATGTATGTCAAACAAATCCTTCTCAATTTCAGAAAACAAATAGACCATAACACAATAATACTAGGTGATTTTAACACGCCTCTCTCACCACCGGACAGATCTTCCAGACAAAAATTGAACAAAGAAACCATAGTTCTCAATAACACAATCAATAATTTAGACTTAACGGACATTTATAGAATATACCATCCAACCAAGAGCGAATACATTTCTTCTCAGCAGCACATGGATCCTTCTCTAAAACAGACCATATATTAGGCCACAAAACTAATGTTAGCAAATACAAGAAGATAGAGACACTACCATGTATTCTATCAGATCATAATGGATTGAAGTTAGAAATAAATGAAAGAGTGAAACACAGAAACTATTCCAACATCTGGAGATTAAACAATATGCTATTATATGATGAATGGATAACAGAAGATATTAGGAAGGAAATTAAAAAATTCTTAGAGGTAAATGAGAACAAAGAAACATCATATCAAAATCTCTGGGACACTATGAAAGCAGTACTTAGAGGGAAATTTATTTCATGGAGCACATTTAATAAAAGAAGTAAAACTCAACAAATAAACGAACTAACACTATAGCTCAAAGCCCTAGCAAAAGAAGAACAGACCAGGACCAAAAGTAGTAGAAGACAGGAAATAGTTAAACTCAGAGCTGAAATCAATGAAATTGAAACAAAAGAAACAATACAAAAAATTGACAAAATAAATAGTTGGTTCATCAACAAAATAAACAAAATTGATAAACCTTTAGCCACACTAACAAAGAGAAGACGAGAGAAAACCCAAATCACTAAAATTCGGAATGAACAAGGAAATATCACAACAGACACGATTGAAATACAAAACATAATTAGAAGCTATTTTGAAAATCTATACTCCAACAAAATAGAAAATTTCAAAGACATCAACAGGTTTCTAGAGACATATGAATTGCCTAAACTGAACGAGGAGGACATACACAATTTAAATAGACCAACTTCAAGTACGGAAAGAGAAGAAGTCATCAAAAGCCTAGCAACAAAGAAAAGTCCAGGACCAGATGGGTTCTCAGCCGAGTTCTACCAAACCTTTAAAGAACAGCTCATTCCAATACTTCTCAAAGTATTCCATAAAATAGAAGAGGAGGGAACCCTCCCAAACTCATTCTATGAAGCCAATATCACACTGATAACCTAAACCAGACAGAGACTCATCTAGGAAAGAAAATTTCAGACCAATATAATTAATGAACATCGATGCAAAAATTCACAACAAAGTTTTAGCAAATCGCATACAAAAACATATTAAAAAGATAGTGCACCACAATCAAGTGGGTTTCATCCCAGGGATGCAAGGTTGGTTCAACATCAGGAAATCAATAAATGTAATTCACCATATCAATAGACTTAAAGTCAAGAATCACATGATTATTTCAATAGATGCAGAAAAAGCATTTGATAAAATACAGCACCCCTTCATGCTCAAAACACTAGAAAAAATAGGGATAGTGGGAACATTCCTTAACATTGTAAAGGCCATTTATGCTAAGCCCATGGCTAATATCATTCTAAATGGTGAAAAACTAAAAGCATTCCCCCTAAAACCTGGAACAAGGCAGGGATGCCCTCTTTCACCACTTCTATTCAACATCGTTCTTGAGACTCTGGCCAGAGCAATTAGACAAACCAAAGAAATTAAAGGGATACGAATTGGAAAAGAAGAACGCAAACTATCCCTGTTCACTGATGACATGATTATATATTTAGAAGAACCTGGAAATTCCACCAGAAAACTCTTAGAACTCATAAGTGAATTCAGTAAAGTAGCAGGTTACAAGATCAATGCCCATAAATCCAACGCATTTTTATACATAAGTGATGAATCTTCGGAAAGAGAATATAGGAAAACTACCCCATTCACAATAGCCTCGAAAAAAATAAAATACTTGGGAATCAATCTCACAAAAGAGGTGAAAGACCTCTACAATGAGAACTACAGAATACTAAATAAAAGAACACCTTAGAAGATGAAAAGATCTTCCATGTTCTTGGATAGGAAGAATTAATATTGTCAAAATGGCCATACTACCTAAAGTGCTATACAGATTCAATGCAATTCCAATTAAAATCCCAATGACGTACCTTACAGAAATAGAGCAAGCAATTATGAAATTCATCTGGAAGAATAAGAAACCCAGAAGAGCTAAAGCAATACTTAGCAGGAAGAGTGAAACAGTGGGTATTGCAATACCAGATCTTCAACTCTACTACAAAGCAATAGTAACAAAAACGGCATGGTATTGGTACCAAAATAGAAAGGTAGATCAATGGTACAGAATAGAGGACACGGACACAAACCCAAATAAATACAATTTTCTCATACTAGACAAAGGTGCCAAAAATATGCAATGGAGAAAAGATAGCCTCTTCAACAAATGGTGCTGGGAGAATTGGAAATCCATATGCAACAGAATGAAACTAAACCCATATCTCTCATCATGCACGAAACTAAACTCAAAATGGATTAAGGACCTCGGAATCAGACCAGAGACCCTGCATCTTATAGAAGAAAATGTAGGTCCAGATCTTCAACATGTCGGCTTAGGACCAGACTTCCTTAACAGGACTCCCATAGCACAAAAAATAAAAGCAAGAATCAATAACTGGGATAGATTCAAACTAAAAAGCTTTCTCTCAGCAAAGGAAACTATCAGCAATGTGAAGAAAGCGCCTACAGAGTGGGAGAATATCTTTGCCAATCATACTTCAGATAGAGCACTAATCTCCAGAATCTATAAAGAACTCAAAAAACTCTACTCCAAGAATTCAAATAATCCAGTCAACAAATGGTCTAAGGAAATGAATAGACACTTCACAGAAGAAGATCTACAAGCAATCAACAAACATATGGAAAAATGTTCACCATCTCTAGTAATCAGAGAAATGCAAATCAAAACCACCCTAAGATTCCATCTCACTCCAATTAGAATGGCGATTATCAAGAATACCAGCAACAGCAGGTGTTGGCGAGGATTTGGGGAGAAAGGTACACTCATACATTGCTGGTGGGGCTGCAAATTAGTGCAGCCACTCTGGAAAGCAGTGTGGAGATTCCTTAGAAAAGTTGGAATGGATCTACCATTTGACCCAGCTATCCCACTCCTTGGCCTATACCCAAAGGACTTAAAATCAGCATACTACAGAGATACAGCCTCATCAATGTTCATAGCTGCTCAATTCACAATAGCCAGACTGTGGAACCAACCTAGATGCCCTTCAATTGATGAGTGGATAAAGAAACTGTGGTATATATATACAATGGAATATTACTCAGCCATAAAGAATGATAAAATTATGGCATTTGCAGGCAAATGGATGAAATTGGAGAATATCATGCTAATTGAGATAAGCCAATCTCAAAAAGCCAAAGGACGAATGATATCGCTAATAAGTGGATGATGACACATAATGGGGGGGGAGGGAAGGGTTAGTGTTAGGGTTAGAGTTAGGGTTAGGGAGGGGAGCAAGTATGGAGGAAGGAAGCACTGTATAGGGGGATAAGAGGGGTGGGAGGGGTGGGGGGAAAAAATAACAGAATGAATCAAACAACATTGTTCTATGTAAATTTATAATTACACAAATGGTATGCCTTTACGCCATGTACAAACAGAGAAACAACATGCATCCCATTTGTTTACAAAAAAAAAAAGAAACCATAGATCTCAATAACACAATCAACAATTTAGACTTAACCGACATATATAGAATACACCATCCAACAAAGAATGAATACACTTTCTTCTCAGCAGCACATGGATCCTTCTCTAAAATAGACCATGTTTTATGCCACAAAGCTAATGTTAGCAAATACAAGAAGATAGAGACACTACCTTGTACTCTATCAGATCATAATGGATTGAAACTAGAAATAAATGACAGAATAAAAAACAGAAACTTCTCCAATACCTGGAGATTAAATAATACACTATTATATGATAAATGGATAAAAGAAGACATCAGGAGGGAAATAAAAAAATTCTTAGAAGTAAACGAGAACAAAGACACAGCATATCAAAATCTCTAGGACACTATGAAAGCAGTACTTAGAGGACGATTTATTTCATGGGCGCATTCAAGAAAAGAAGTAGAAATCAACAAATAAACGACTTAACACTACAGCTCAAAGCCCCAGAAAGAGAAGAGCAGACCAACACCAAAAGTAGAAGACTTTAAATAGTTTTTAATAGGAAATAGTTAAAATCAGAGCCAAAATCAACGAAATTGAAACAAAAGAAACAATCGGAAAAATTAACAAAATAAATAGTTGGTTCTTTAAAAAAATAAACAAAATTGATAAACCCATAGCCACACTAACAAAGAGAAAGAGGGAGAAAACTCAAATTAATAAAATTCAGAATGAACAAGGAAATATCACAACAGACATGAGTGAAATACAAAACATAATTAGAAGTTATTTTGAAAATCTATACTCCCAACAAAATAGAAAACCTTGAAGACATCAACAGGTTTCTAGAGACATATGAATTGCCTAAATTGAACGAGGAGGACATACACAACTTAAATAAATCAATTTCAAGCAATGAAATAGAAGTGGTCATCAAGAGCCTACCAACAAAGAAAAGTCCAGGACCAGATGGATTCTCAGCCGAGTTCTACAAAACCTTTAAAGAAGAGCTCATTCCAATACTCCTCAAAGTATTCCATGAAATAGAAGAGGAGGGAACCCTCCCAAACTCATTCTATGAAGCCAATATGACCCTGATACCTAAACCAGACAGAGACACATCGAGGAAAGAAAATTTCAGACCTATATCCTTAATGAACATCAACGCAAAAATTCTCAACAAAATTTTAGCAAATCGCATACAAAAATATATTAAAAAGATAGTGCACCACAATCAAGTAGGTTTTATCCCAGGGATGCAAGTTTGGTTCAACATCTGGAAATCAATAAATGTCATTCACCATGTCAACAGACTAAAAGTCAAGAATCACATGATTATTTCAATAGATGCACAAAAAGCATTTGATAAAATACAGCATCCCTTCATGCTCAAAACACTAGAAAAAATTGGGGTAGTGGGAACATTCCTTAACATTGTAAAGGCCATCTATGATAAGCCCATGGCTAATATCATTCTAAATGGTGAAAAACTGAAAGCATTCCCCCTAAAAACTGGAACAAGGCAGGAATGCCCTCTTTTACCACTTCTATTCAACACCGTCCTTGAGACTCTAGCTAGAGCAATTAGACAAACCAAAGAAATTAAAGGGATACGAATTGGAAAAGAAGAACTCAAACTATCCCTGTTTGTTGATGACATGATTATATATTTAGAGGAACCTGCAAATTCCATCAGAAAACTCTTAGAACTCATAAGAAAATTCAGGAAAGTAGTGGGTTACAAGATCAATGCTCATAAATCCAATGCATTTTTATACACAAGTGATGAATCTTCAGAAAGAGAAATTAGGAAAACTACCCCATTCACAATAGCCTCGAAAAAAATAAAATACTTGGGAATCAATCTCACAAAAGAGGTGAAAGACTTCTACAATGAGAACTATACAACACTAAAGAAAGAAATTAAAGAACACCTTAGAAGATGGAAAGATCTCCCATGTTCTTGGATAGGCAGAATTTATATTGTCAAAATGGCCATACTACCAAAAGTGCTATACAGATTCAATGCAATTCCAATGAAAATCCCAATGACGTACTTTACAGAAATAGAGCAAGCAATCGTGAAATTCATCTGGAAGAATAAGTAACCCAGAATAGCTAAAGCAATCCTTAGCAGGAAGAGTGAAGCAGGGGGTATTGCAATACCAGAACTTCAACTATACTTCAAAGCAATAGTAACAAAAATGGCATTGTATTGGTACCAAAATAGACAGGTAGATCAATAGTACAGAATAGAGGACACGGACACAAACCCAAATAAATACAATTTGACAAAGGGGCCAAAAATATGCAATGGAGAAAAGATGGCCTCTTCAACAAATGGTGCTGGGAAAACTGGAAAACCATATGCAACAGAATGAAATTAAACCCCTATCTCTCACCATGCACAAAACTCAACTCAAAATGGATCAAGGACCTCAAAATCAGACCAGAGACCCTGCATCTTATAGAAGAAAAAGTAGGTCCAAACCTTCAACTTGTTGGCTTAGGATCAGACTTCCTTATCAGGACTCCCATAGTACAAGAAATAAAAGCAAGAATCAACAACTGGTGTAGATTCAAACTAAAAAGTTTTCTCTCAGCAAAGGAAACTATCAGCAATGTGAAGAGAGAGCCTACAGAGTGGGAGAATATCTTTGCCAATCATACTTCAGATAGAACACAATTTCCAGAATCTATAAAGAACTCAAAAAGCTCTACACCAAGAATGCAAACAATCCAATTGACAAATGGGCTAAGGAAATGAACAGACACTTCACAGAAGAAGATGTACAAGCAATCAACAGATATATGAAAAAATGTTCAACATCTCTAGTAATAAGAGAAATGCAAATCAAAACTACCCTAAGATTTCATCTCACCCCAATTAGAATGGCGATTATCAAGAACACAAGCAACAATAGGTGTTGTCAAGGATATGGGGAAAAAGGTACACTCATACATTGCTGGTGGGGTTGCAAATTAGTGCAGCCACTCTGGAAAGCAGTATGGAGATTCCTCAGAAAGCTTGGAATGGAACCACCATTTGACCCAGCTATCCTACTCCTTGGCCTATACCCAAAGGACTTAAAATCAGCATACTACAGAGGTACAGCCACATCAATGTTCATAGCTGCTCAATTCACCATAGCCAGATTGTGGAACCAACCTAGATGCCCTTCAGTTGATGAATGGATAAAGAAATGGAATATTACTCCTCCATGAAGAATGATAAAATTATGGCATTTGCTGGCAAATGGATGAAACTGAAGAATATCATGCTAAGTGAGATAAGCCAATCTCAAAAAATAAAGAACAAATGATCTTGCTGGTAAGCGGATGAGGACATATAATGGGGGCTAGGAGGGGTTAGCATTAGGGTTAGGGTTAGGTTAGGGATAAGGAGGGTGGTAAGAATGGAGTAAGGAAGGACTGTATAGAGGGAAAAGAGGGGTGGGAGGGGTGGGGGGAAGGGAAAAAATAACAGAATGGATCAAACAACATTACTCTATGTAAATTTATGATTACACAAATGGTATGTCTTGACTCCATGTACAAATAGAGAAACAACATGTATCCCATTTGTTTAAATAATAAAAAATTTAAAAAAATAAAAAGAAACTCTTTAACTCAGACATTATTCAATATAAATCTGAAACCAAAATCAATTAATGGGTCAGTCTTATTTATGAACACAGATGTGTCAATACTCAGTGAAAAAACAATATATTCTAGTAATTTTTTAAATTATACTATGTAAAACTTAATCAATGAATGTAATGAAGCTTTGTCAATAACAACTATTGTAATATCTCCAATAACAGATTAAAGGAGTAAAAAATATAAAATTATCTCAAATAATAGCATTATTAGGTAACAAGACTTCTAACTGTGTTCCCAAGTTCTAAGTCATATATCTAGAAATTTATTTGTTATTCATAAAAACTTTTTAGGGGGAAGAGGAGCCACATCCCTAGCCCTATTTTGTATTTTATTTAGGGACAGGGTCACTGACTTACTTAGCACCTCACTTTTTCTGAGGCTGGCTTTGAACTCTCCATCCTCCTGCCTCAGCCTCCTGGGCCATTAGGATTACAGGCATAACAACTTTTGATATATTTGTATTCTCATTTTATAAACAGGAAAACTATGGCACACAGGGAAGCCCAATGTCACCGACCTGACAAGTGGCAGGGCCAGGATTTAAATCCAGATTATCTGATTCCAAAATCCATGCTCACAGATTTTCCCTCTCAAATCCCAGTTATTCTGTTGGGTGGGGGTGGATATTAACAAACTAGGAATAGAAGAAATATTCTAAAATAGGGAAAAGTAAATCTGCTAACAATCTACTAAAGCATCCTATTTAAAGACATGAACAAGAAAGAATGCCATCATGTTTCCAGATAATTGGCTATTCCAATGAAAAAGATGAAATTATACCAACACCTCATACACAGACAAAAATAAATTCTATGTGCATTTAAAACCCAGGAGTGAAGAGCAAATCTTTTAACACTATATATTAAATTTAAATTAAATTAAACATGTAGATTATAATGGAATATTGTATTATGTAATGACTTGAAGATAGAGAAGAGTTCCTTAAGATTCAAAAGAACATAAACCAGACAGGAAATGGTCAACTCTGAATAAAAATCATAGATACCAACACTGTGGAAGAAGAGAACAGATACTGGAAAACAAACAGCAGTTGCAGCTTTTTCTACTATAGTAATCTGATCTTTGCCCCCTGTTTCTTTTTTCTGGCTAGTGTTTCTGTATTACATATGATCCTAGAAGATGTTTTGTTTTGTTGTTTTTGTTTCTTAACCTTTGATATTTTTTAAGAAGGAGAAATAGAAGTAGGCCATTATATAATTGTATCCATTTACCACCATCCCTACTTCTTGGATAACTAGGACTAATAGCCACTACCTAAAATATATCATTTTCACAGAATGACCTCTATTCCAAGAGAAAAGCTCCAAATTATTCTGCTTATGTCAAATTTAACAGTATTAGAGTTCCAAAAATGAGTAATAAGGTAGATAACTCAAACTATCTTAATGACCCTTGACAGGATTATATCATAAGGACAACAGAAAATTTTCTTAAAGCTACCTCCAGCATCAATTTAATAACTTATTTATATTTTTTTATGTTTTCAAGAACATTATTGGTTTCCTACACAAATGTTCTTATCATTCATTAAGACAGGTAGAAATATTTGAACAAACAGTGTTTCTGACCTAGAGAAGTTAGGGTTTAAGAGAGCTGTGTGGGGACAAGAAATATTTTCCGTATTATTTGGTGATTTCTTCCTTTCGTCTAATCCAAGCCCTCATCAGAAAATCTTCACCAAAGGGTCTTAGGCTACTGCATAGTATTTAATAAAATTTGTAAGTATGATGTTAGCTCTGTCTCTTTTAGGGAAAGAATTATCTCCTGTAGCTTTTTATACATTGTCCAATATACAGTATATGTAATAAACTAATAGTAATTGGTTATTTGACCAATTAAAGAAGTCAACAAAAATTTCAAATCTTTAATACATAAATATGAATTCCAAATAGATTGAAGAACTAAATTTTGAAAGCAAAATTTAAAGATCTTGGGAGATAACTTAAGATATCCTTACGATTTTTAGCAGGGAAAGATTTTTGTAAACAAAGCATATCATATAAAATGAAGAAAAAGATTTAGAAAATGAATTTATTATAGATTTTTCAAAAGATACTCAATCTTACCACAAATCAGAAAAATGCAAATTAAAACCAAAATAAGATCACATTCATACTCATTGTATCAGTTTATTAGGGCTCCTCTAAAAAGCATCAGCATAGCTTACATAGAAGAAATCCATATTCTCACAGTTCTGGAAGTTAGAAATCAGAGATCAAGAAGCCAGTAGTGCTGGTTTCTTCTGGGAGCCATAAATCTGTTCCATGCCTCTCTGCGTGGCTTGCCTATGGCCATCTTCTCCCCATGTCCTCAACACTGTCTTCCCTCTTTCACATCTGTATGCAAATGTCCTCAACACTGTCTTCCCTCTTTCACATCTGTATGCAAATGTCTGGCTTAGAGCCCATTCTAATGACCTCATTTTAACTTAATTACCTCTTCAAAGAACCTGACTCCAAAATATCATTACATTCTGAAATACTTGGGGTAGTATTTCTATATAGCACTCATCGAATTGACAAAAAATTGTAAGTTTAACTATACCAAGTATTAACAAGGAAGGGGAGCAAAAGGAATTCTCATACATTGTGTACAGGAGTATAAAGTGGCTCAACTACTTTGGAGAACCTCTAACCTAGTAAACCTGAAGACAGATACCTTAACCCAGTAATTCCACAATTAAGAGAAACACAACTAGAGAAACACTGGCAAATGTATCTCAAAAACATGAATGAGAATATTCTGGTGGCATTATTTGTAATAAACAAACTACAGAAGTAACCTAAGTGTCCATCAACAAGAGAATAGAGAAGTAAGTTCTGGAATGTTCCTATAATGGAATACTAAGGAGCAAGGGGGATAATGGTGAATAGGAGCTACATGAGTCCATGAGGAGGAAGCCCGTACACATAATATTGAACCAAAGAAGGCAAGTTGCAAAAGAATGAATGTGATATAATAAGATTTAAATGTAGCTTAAAATATACAAGTAAAGCATCTTATTTATGTATTTACATGTGAAATGAGAACACAACAAACACCTACTTTTAAGCCAATGAAGAAACAATTCCCAAATGTTAACTACTTTGCCACTAAAACACTTAGCAATACAAATTCTTAATTAGGTCCAGGGGAATAAATAGTCTTACAAAAGCACACACAAATTGATCAGAAAATAAGTGGACCATAAAAGGTAGTGGCAGCTAAATAAAAAATAAAAGCTATTCTGGACTCTTTAAAGTTCAACTTTTATTTTTCAACTAAATAAAATAAAAACTAAACATCATGTTTGAATACTGTTTAAACAATATTGCATGCATATAAAAAAATCTCACATGCACAATTAAGTACAATTCCTTTGAAACAGGCAAACACAGGATATTTTAACAGAAAAAGAGACTTCAGATTTACTCAAATTGTGTTGAAATCCTGGCTCTGTCAGGCTGGCTTTGAAGCCTTTACTGAGTCATTTATTTAACTGAACCTCACTTTCTTCATCTGTAAAACCTTATAAATTTCAGTTTCCTCACTTGTAAAATTCTTACTCAATAATATTCTGGAGAGGTTTATACTTGTGTTTGGAGTCAACACAAAATGCATGTTCTGTAAGTGGTGCTTGTATCAGTAGAGGAGAAATTAAGATGAAAAGTGGTATGGTGACAGCAGCAACGTGGCAGAACAGGACTCTCCAGGGTGTAGATGGACAAGGCAAAACATCAATTTGAACAACTATCCACACACAAAATACATTCTCAAGAGATAAGAAAACTAGGTAAGAGATTATAGTACCTGAGCATAGCACAAAAATAAGAAAAGACACATTGAGGAGGGTAGAAAACATAGTTTAATATTACCCACCTCACCCCTCTCCTAATCCCAGGCAGCAGAGTGTGGAGAGCCTCTGCTTGGGGAAAAGTGAAGGGAGCACAGGACTTTGATGTGAACCCCAAAACTGGGCCAACCCCAGTAAAACCAGTGACAGTCAGACCTCTACAGACTCCAGGTTAGTACCCACAAAGTAAACCTCTAAGCCTGCCCTGGCACCAAGCAAGATCCATAACCCCATCGGTCTCTGTTCTAGACCTGTGGAACAGAGGTGTTATCCAGGTTGGATTAGGGAGAGGTTGGTCAAAGGATGCACTTCAGTTAGTAGGAGAATTAAGTTCAAGGGAGCTATTGTACAACATGGTAATTGTGGTTAATAACAAGTATTTTATTCTTGAAAAATGTTCTCACTCCAAAAAGTAATTTTAAAAAAATGTTGATTATGATTTTTAAAAAACTAGATACTGGGGCTGAGGACTTAGCACAGTGGTAGAGCAATTACCTAGCAAGCACAAGGTTCAGGATCCAATTCTCAGTATTGAAAAAATAATAATAATAATAATAATAATAATAAAGACTACTGAAAACAAGTGTGGTGTTCAAAACATAGTGTAAACTTTCATATTCAAACCAGGCAGTCATGAGTAAGGTAACCCCCACCCATATGTATTCTTGTTTTCCTTTTATATTGTAATCCTACTTATATTTTAAATTCTTGTTTTACTTTTATTATTGCAAGTTCCTTATACAAAAGATCAAAAGAGAAACACATATAAATAAAATTGTGTCTGTTTAACTTTTCCCATGTCAAATAAATGCAGCTGGATATATTTTCACCAAATTTGGAGGGTAAGTTTAGAATGATCTGACCTAATATATACACTACATGGCATACTAAATTTCACTGGGTGCTCCTGGGGAAGTACCTCAAAATGATGAACAGTCATCTTCTAGCAACTAGACTTGAGTTACAATAACAAATGACAGCTGGTAGGGAGAAAGATGCCATATTGCTAAAATGTAGAAAGAAAAACCAAGTTGCAGTTCTAAATATTTACCCTAAATTAAGTCACAAGGTCAGACATTCCAAACTGAAGATAATGATTTTTGATGGAATGACTTCTCAAAGAGACAGCTCTAAATATAATACTCCAAGGATGACAAAAGCAGATTTATTTAGTTAATTAACTATAGTTAACGATTTTCCTGAGTCCCATTTGCAGAACAACTATAAATAAAGATCCTGATAAATATCAAGAACAACTACTAAGCTGGAGGTTTATAAACAGGGCACAGAGATTTTAGTTAAAGTAGCTGAGAAAAATTATATCACAATAATATATGAGATTAAATATACATTGGATTAACACTGGAATACTTAAAAGTTGTCTTTGAATACATTTTCAAGCATAACTAAAAACACATAAACTTTTAACTGCACTCCACTCTGGCTATACTATCTTACTTCATTTCCATCTTAGTGTCTTTTCAGTTGCTGCTCCCTACACTTGGGATTCTCTTCTCTAAGATTTTTGTAGCCCTTGTTATTCATTTTTCTAAGTCTCTGCTCTAATGTCATCTCCTCATAATGGCCTCCTTTAACCTCCTACAAAATAACCTGGTCTCTTGGCCTGATTGTGCTGCTATAACAAAATACCAAGACTAGTTGTTTATAAAAAAAAAATAGAAATTTATTTCTCGTGTTTCTAAAGTCTTCAAAGTCCAGATCAGTGTACTGGCAGGATTGGGGTCTAGGGAAGCCTCTTCTCTGCTTCTAAGATGGCACCTTGCTAAGGTATTCTCTGGAGATGAGAAACACTGTGTCCTCACAGGGCAAAGGGAAAACAGGCAATGGTCACTCCCTTAAAACTCTAGCCTTTTATAATGGTGACAATTCCATTAAAGAGGGAAGAGTCCTCATTACTTAATAAAAAGCCTACCCCTTGATACTATTGAATTGGGAATTAAGTTTCATTTTTGCAACACTGAGGATTAAACCCAGGGACACTCTACCACTAAGCTGCATCCCTATCCCCTTTTAGTTTTACTTTTGAGACAAGGTCTTGCTAAATTGCTGAGGCTGCCCTGGAACTTGCAATCCTCTGGCCTCAGCCTCCTAACTTCTGAGATTACAGCCAGGTGCCACTAGGTCACCTCGCATTGAGAGTTAACTCTCAACATAAATTTAGGTGGGGATATCATAATTCACACCATAGCAAACTATCATTGCCTTTTATTTTACCCTGCTTGATTTTTTTCTTTATAACATTTATTGAATTTCTTTGTACATAAAATCCTTAGAAAAAATAATTTTTAAAATATTTTTCTGAGCTTATTCTATTTAATTACAGCATATAGTTGTAGCCTAAAATCTAGGTTGATATGGTTATTTCAAACTCATTACATTGCTTTAAGTAAAGAAAGTATATCCAAACAAGAACTAAAAATGAAAGTAAGCAGTGTTTAAATTTAAAGAATTTTTTAGTTTTGAAAATGAGATAGTGTCCTTAATTGGGCTGTTGACATATATATTATATTACATAATCTTATCATTCCTGGAAAAGACATCAATGTGTTTTAGCTTTAGGGACTCTAAAAATTAATGAATCTCATAAAAATAATAAATTATTTCAGAAGCACATTTGCAAATAAATTATTAAAGAGTTTTGGCTTAACACAAGAAACATCAGGTCACATTTAGAGAGAAACCAAGACTTACTTCTGATTTCTCAGTTCAAATTCTAACATCAAAGAGGGCCTGGAATGAGATATTCCAAGTCCTAAAAGAAAACAACTGCCAACGATGGTTATTATACCCCACAAAGCTCAATTTCAAATTTGAGGGGAAAATAAAAACTTTTCACAAGAAAAAACTAAAAAAATTTATGATCACTAAGCCAGCACTACAAAGAATTCCCAAAGATAAATTGCATACAAAGAAAGTAAAAAACAATTCCCAAAGCTCCCAAACAGAGGAAGTTCAATAGAAGAATAACCCTCTTAATAAGAATCAAGACGGAATAAAATAAAGAAAAAAATGGCAGGAAACCACAAACACAAATCTATAGTAACTGAATGTTAATGGTCTCAAGTCCCCAATTAAAAGGTACAGATTAGCAAAAATGATGAAAAAACAATATCCAACTATACACTGTTTACAAGAGTCTCATAGGCAAAGACTCCATAGGCTAACCATAGAAAGATGGGAAAAAAAAATCCCATGCATATGGACTCTAAAAACAAGCAGGAGTTGCTATTCCCACATCTGATAAAGCATATTTCAAGCAAAAATTAATTGAAAGAGATAAAGAAGGCCAACACATTCTGATAAAAGAAACAATCCAACAAGAAGATACAATGATAATAAACATTTATGTCCCAATATCAAACCATGCAATTGCATGAGAAAAATACTCCATGATATTAATGCAATATTGGGGGATTTCACTACACCCATAATCACCAATAGACAGGATATCAAGCCTAAAATCAGAAGATATCTCCAACCTTAACAATACTATAAAGTAAATGGACCTAACAAACATCTGCAGAATATTCCAGCACGAACAGCTACATTTGCTGCTTTCTCAGCTACCTATGGAGCTTTTTCCAAAATAGATCATATTCTAGGCCACAAAGCAAATTTTAGCAAATACAAAAAAACAATATAATACCATGATCCTGTCAGATTATAATGAAATAAAGTTAGAAATCAACAGTAAGACAAGTAATAAAAACCACATAAACACATATAGATTGAACAATATGCTCTTAAATGAAGAATGAATCAAAGAATAAATGAGAATAGAAATTAAGAAATTCTCAGAAATGAACAAGAACAAAGATACAGCAAATCATACTCCCTAGGGAAGTATAAAAGAAGTTCTAAGAGGAAAATGTACAGCACTGAGTGTCTACATTAAAAAATTATAGAGAGATCCCAAATAAATCAGCTTATGCTTCACATCAAGGCCTTAGCAAAAGAAAAACAAACTTATCAAAAACAAGTAAATATTAGAAGACAGAAAATAAATAAGAGCCAAAATCAATGAAATTGAGAATAAACAAACAATACTCAGGATCAATGCAACAGAGTTGATTCTTCTAAAAGATAAACAAGATTTAAAAACCCTTCGACAAACTAACCAAAAGAAAGAGTGAGAAGACCAAAATCAATAAGATTCAAGAAAAAAAATGAGGTATCAACACAGAACTTTCTGAAGTCCAGAGGATTATCAGAACCTATTTTGAAAATTTATACTTTCAGTGAAATGGAAAATCTGGAAGACACTGACAAATTTCTAGACACATATAACTTGCCCGAAATGAACCAGGAAAATATAGAAAATCTAAACAGAACAATATCAAGTAATGAAATAGCAATTAAAAGTCTTCAAAAAAACAAAAAACAAAAAAAAGCCCAAAATTAAATGGATTCTTAGCTAAGTTCAACAAGACCTTTAAAGAAGAACTAACTGTACAGATTCAGGCCATGAGAAAGTACAGAGGAACGTAAGTCCTTTGAGTGAGCACACACCTCAGGACAATAAAGGCCCTCTGTTTGTCTGGCTTAGAAACATTCTGCAGCTCCTCTGTCCTTGAGGCCTGGAAACATTATCTTATTATAAAAACATTTGGTACTACTGGATCTGAGAAGCAAGCAAGTTATATGATCTGCACATGTGCAAAGCTAACTACACTAATGTAACCTGACATAACCGTGGAGTAGATAATAAAACTGAACTGGCTTTCCCACAGAAGCCAATTCTTGCTGTACACCATTCTGTGTGCTTGCCTCTTTGTTTCCTCTCCCCTTAACACTTACAAATAGCCCTTTAACCTTTAAAACTAACACCAGTCTTTCTAAAATTATTCCATGAAATCGGAAGTGAAGGAACACTCCCACACATTTTATGAAGCTGGATAAGTCTGATATCAAAACCAGAAAAAACTGCATCAAGAAAAGAAAATTACAGACCAATACCCCTGATGAGCACAGATGAAAAATCCTTAATTAAATTAAACTGCATTCAAAAACACATGAAGAAGATAAGAGACCATGATCAAGTGACCATGATCAGGGATGCAAGGTTGATTCGATACATGCAAATTAATAAATGTAATTCACCACTTAAACAGAATTGAGGACAAAAATGATGATCAGCTCAATAGCTGCAGAGAAGACCTTTGATAAAAATCCAACACCCATTCTTGTTAAAAACACTGTGTTGGAACTAATGACACGTTAACTAACTCAGGCTGACTCCTTACTTCCTGGCGGGTGAGCAAGATCAAGGCCTCAAAGGCGGTTTCAAAAGTTAATGACAATAAATTGGACAACCAATTGGGATTGATTAACAACAGTTCCGTGAACGTGATTAGCTCATGCTTTCCATATAGTCCTATGGGACTCTCGCCTGGTGAACCCCCTGTGCCTTGCTGACCTTTAAGCGGATTGGTTCCTGCCCAGCCTTCACCCTACATGAAAGCTGTGTGACTTCCTCAATAAATGAGTTCCTGCTGTGACTGGTCTCCCTGACGTGTCTGATTGTATTCCACCCGGAGGGCTGGGTGCGGATGGTCAGTCGGCCCTACCTTTCCCAGTCTGGACTTGTTGGGGAGTGCTCCCTTCCCTTGTCACTGGTTGAGAAGAGCAAGGGGGCTAAAGACCCCAACATTTGGCGCCCAACATGGGGAACCTTGAGGCTGATTCAAAAAGGCCATGGCCAAAGCGAAGGAGTGGCTACAAAACCAAAAGAACCAGCAGATTGGGCTAAGAGAGTTCCGAGGTAAGGGTAAGGGCATCCCTGAAAGGATGGGGCAAATGCACACCACATATTAGGACCCTGCACTCAAGGCTCTTAAGCTTATGCTAAAAAGTAGGGACCTTGAGTGGTCTGATACACAGGCGGGAAAAGCCTGGGACACCTTTACTCAGGTGGCCCCTTGGCTTCCAGCCACTAATCTTTTTGACTGGTCCACATGGGATCGTGTAGAACAACCTGTTAGGAAGAGGGAAATCAATTTAGGGGAGGGTCCCCTATTGGGAGTCTACCCTACATTATCCGTCCTTAAGGCCTGCTTCTCTCCAGGACCTCCCAGAGGGGGCTCCAAGTTTCTCCCCAAAGAGCCATCACCTAAAGAACTGCCGGCTCCTCCCATTGCATCTCCTTCCGTAAACTTGAAACATAGTAAACATCGTTGGGAGACCTTTAATGGGGAGCCCAATCCATCTCCGTCTGCTCCTCCCAAGGTTGAGGATCTTAAAGGAGAGCCCTTCAATCCCTTTGAAATCATTTTTGGTGTGTCTAACATGCCCATGGCCACATCTGATTCTGGGACCACATCAGACTCCAATGAAAGCCCTCACCCTCCTCCTTATTGCCCATCCTCACCTGGGGAATGGTTACTACCACCCCATCCAAAGGAACCACAAGGGCAGCCAGACTCTACACCCCGGAGAGGCTCATTGCCACCATCTTGTCCAGATGGCAGGAAATCTTCCTGGTGGCCATTTTATGATACTGGGAGAGAACTCACTGACTCTAACCTCCCCCCTCCCTGTATGGCTTTCCCAGTAAATGCTAATCCAGGGGGTAACCGGCCTGCTATATGGTACCCATGGGAGGCACAAGATTTAAAGGAACTAAGGAAAGCTGTTTCAGAGGATGGGCCCAATTCCCCTTGGGCTGAAATCATCCTCCAGGGCCTCACCCACCAGCAGTGCACCACTCAGGATTGGAAGAACCTAACTAAAGCTGTCCTTCCTGGTCCTTTATATCTAAAGTGGTGTGCCTTTTTAAATGAAGAATGTCATGCTCAGGCTGAACAGAACCAGGCTGCTAACCCTCCCATCCTGGTTACTTATGGGATGCTCTTGGGGTCCAGTGACCAATTCTCTACTGGCCTTTTACAGGCTGCCATCCTGGCTCCATATCAAGAACAAGTAAGAGCCCCAGGGTTAGCGGCATGGAAAAAGCTAAAGGAGGGCCCCTCAGAACCCCCCATTGCAGGGATTACCCAGAAGGCAACTGAGGACCTAGCAACCTTCATTGAAAGGGTAGAAAGAAGCCTTCAGAGAAAATTTCCTCCAGGGCCCCTAAGAGATCAATTTGTTAAAATGTTAGTTTGGGAAGGAATGACTACCGATCACAAATTGGCCTGTGCAGGGATGAAAGATCGCTCCATGGGAAGGTGGATTGTGGCTACCAAAAATATTGGCACACAAGCACATCAGTCTCAATCCTTGGTTGCAGCCCTACAGGCCCAAACTGCCTCACGTGCTGAGGCTCTCACAGCAGCCTTGTCACCAGTTGCAACTAAGGGCAAAGGAGTATGTTATGGCTGCGGGCAACCAGGCCACTTCAAGAGGGATTGCCCCACTGGTCGGGTGCGTTCTGAGGCTCTGCCCAGATGCTCTACAGGTTCAGCTCAAAGGCCGGCCACCACCAAGAAGCCTCGCCCAAGATGCAGAAAGGGATTCCATTGGCAGAGGGATTGCAAATCTAAATTTGACATTGAGGTGAAACCTTTAAACTAATCAGGGGCACCCTCTAGCCCCATCACACAAAGGAGGTTTCTCCCCCAATAGCCCCTCTGAGGCACATTGGACTGTTCCCATTGTCCCTGGGGTCAGGCCAAAAATGGACATTTTTATAGCGGGAAAGAAGTTCCGTTGTCTCATTGACACTGGAGTGGACAGGACTGTGTTAAGAAAGGAGGAAGTTCCACCTCAATGGAGGTTGGTTCCTGGCCCCCAGTTGCTTGGGGTAGGAGGTGATACTAAATCAGAAGAGACCAAAGATGGCTCAAATGGCGGGATGTGGACGGTGCCCAGGGAGACATGTGCTCCTTTGTAGCCTCAGGTCTTACTGCAAATCTATTAGGACAAGATATTTTGGGGGAAGCCGAGGTCTATATAACGCTGGATCACAAGGCAGTGTATGATGACCTCCTTGAGCAGGAGGAATATGAACAACAGTTCAATCTGCCTGGTCCTTTTAGTAATTATAGAGGGGACCCTCTTTTTGAGGCATCTAGGTAAAAGGTCCCAGCCCCCGGTAAGGCCACACCCCCAATCCTAAGGGCCACTGTTCCAATGACACCAGCCATCCAATGGCTCCCAGGCCCCCCAGTATGGGTGGAACAGTGTCCATTACCCCAAAATAAGCTCCAACATTTAAGAAATATTGTACAAGAACAACTGACCTTAGGTCATATCAGACCATCTCTAAGCCCCTGGAATAGTCATCCAAAAAACATCAGGAAAATGGAGGATGCTTCAGGATCTCAGGAAAATTAATAGTCATATGGTTCCAGTAGGAACCCCTTTAAGGGGTCTTCCCTGGATCCCCTCTATCTCAAGAGATCTCTTGCTTCTTGTTATTGATATCAAAGATTATTTCTTCTCAATACCACTCCACCCAGATGATTGTGAGAAGTTTGCTTTCTCAGTGCCCTCTACCAATAACCAAGGGCCAGATGAATGTTATGAATGGGTGGTTCTACCCTAAGGCATGGCTAATAGCCCTGCCTTTTGACAACATTTCGTTTCTGAGCTCCTTCAACCCCTACAAAAGGTCACAAATTACCTTGTATATTTATATGGATGATATTATTATAGGAGCCACTGATGCCTTACAACTAAGCTCCGCATACAAGGAACTCCAAGGCCTTTTGGAGAAAGGAGGACTACATATAGCTAATGATAAGGTCCAAACTGTCCCTTCCTTCAAGATACTGGGAACTGAGCTCAAATTGGATTCTGTTTAAGCCTCAATTATTCCTCCAATCCTCCTATTCCTTGGTTGATTTACAGAAGTTATTAGGGGAGTTTAATTGGTTGAGACCATGGCTTCCTGTCTCTACGGAGGATATCCTCCCTCTCTTTGACCTACTACAGGACAAAGATCCTACAGACATTGTTACCTTAACTCAAGACCATCAACAGGAACTCGAAAAACTGGGAGCATCATAGAGGAGGTCGCTCAGCACAGCGCTTGGACTCAGAGCAACTGGGGCTCCGGGCTGCGGCCCAGAGGAGGGGCTACGAGGAGAGCTGATTGGACTCAGAGCGACCACTTCTGAGCACTGGGGCCTGCCCGGAGGAGGAGGAGGAGGAGGAGGAGGAGCATGGCCGCTTGGATTCGGAGTGACTATACCAGAGCTACAGGCGGTTGCCAGAGGAGGAGCTGTGTGGCGAGCTGTCTGGACTCAAAGCGACTGTTCCTGAACACTGGGGCCTGCCCGGAGGAGGAAGAGGAGGAGGAGCGTGGCAGCTTGGATTCGGAGTGACTATACCAGAGCTACAGGCGGTTGCCAGAGGAGGAGCTGCGTGGCGAGCATTCTGGACTCAAAGCGACCGTTCCTGAACACTGGGGCCTGCCTGGAAGAAGAGGAGGAGCACAGCAGGTCACTTGGACTTGTAGTGACTGCGTTGGAGCTCCAGGCGGCTGCTCAGAGGAGGAGGCGAGTGGTGAGTTGTTTGAACTCAAAGCGACCGCTCCTGAACACAGGGGGCTGCCTGGAGGAGGAGCGCGGTGGGTCGCGTGGTCTCGAGTGACCACACCAGAGCTCCAGGCGGCTGCCCGGAGGACGCGTGCAGCAGGTCATGTGGACTCAGAGCAACTCAGAGTGACCACTCCTGAACACCCCAGGGGCTACCTGGAGGAGGAGGAGGAATGGAGCGGGTCACTTGGACTCGGAGTGACTGCCCAGGGCTACGGGTGGTTGGCAGGAGGAGGAGGCACGCAGTGAGTTGCTTGGACTCCTAGCGACTGCACCGGAAGACTGGGTGGCTGTCTGGAGGAAGAGGCGTGCGGCGGATCGCTGGGACTCGGAGCGATTGTACGGGGCCCCAGGTGGCTGCTCAGAGGAGGGGCCACATAGCCAGGCAATTAGCTGCAGAGCAGGGTCCCAGGACATAGGAGGCTTCTTGGTGGAAGAGCCACACAGAGACACGCTTAGAGGCAGAGCAAAGGTTCCAGGACTGCGGACAGATTCTCTGAGGAGGGGCAGCCTAAGGAGACTCGTCTGCGAAGGGTGAGGCTCCCAGGCCCAGGAGGTAGGTCTGGGTCCCTGGGACGTTGCAGAGGAAAGCAGCCCAGCCCAGGCGGTAGCTGTAGATTGAGGGGAACCTCT
This sequence comes from Sciurus vulgaris, assembly GCF_902686455.1. Classification (NCBI taxonomy): domain Eukaryota; kingdom Metazoa; phylum Chordata; class Mammalia; order Rodentia; family Sciuridae; genus Sciurus; species Sciurus vulgaris. The sequence continues at coordinate 82,725,804 of NC_136472.1, forward strand.
AGGAGGGGAACTGACCAGCGAGACCTCCCCACCGGGTGAGTCTTCCCTGCCCGGAGAGGTTTTCCCACAAGGACAGTAAGACCAGAAACACAGGCCCAAACAGGCCTTGCCTCAGCCTGCAGCCTAGTTCCCCTTTGGATGACCATTGGTCAACAAGTGGAGGCACCTCTGCCCGCTAACAGAGAATATACCCCACCGGAAGGCCACCACCCCTAGAGAGGCAGCTTCCTTGTGGAGCACTGCACTATCAACTTCCTCCAAGACTTCAGTCTACTGAAGGCTAAGAAGGGATATACTAGAAATCTTCAGGGACATTGTAAGTCAATAGAGGAAATCTGTAATATCTCAGCGGTCCACTGATACCTGAACAATATAAGAAAACGAGGTAAGAAAATGCCCCAAACAAATCTAGATGTTACATCAATAAAACCCAATGACAGCATGGCAGAAGAAATGACAGAAAAGGAGTTCAGAATGTACATAATTAAAATGATCAGGGAAGCAAACGATGAGATGAAAGAGCAAATGCACGCACTGAATGATGAGATGAAAGAACAAATGCAGGCATTGAATGATCGCACCAATCGACAGTTAAAAGAGCAAATACAGGAAGCAAAAGATCATTTCAATAAAGAGTTAGAGATACTGAAAAAAAAACAAATAGAAATCCTTAAAATAAAAGAAACAATAAACCAAATTAAGAACTCCATAGAAAGCATATCCAGTAGGATAGAACACCTGGAAGACAGAACCTCAGACATTGAAGACAAAATATTTAACCTTGAAAACAAAGTTGAACAAACAGAGAAGATGGTAAGAAATCATGAACAGAATCTACAAGAACTATGGGATATCATGAAAAGGCCAAATTTAAGAATTATTGGGATTGAGGAAGGCTTAGAGAAACAAACCAAAGGAATGAACAATCTATTCAATGAAATAATATCAGAAAATTTCCCAAATCTGAAGAATGAAATGGAAAATCAAGTTCAAGAGGCTTATAGGACTCCAAATACACAAAATTACAACAGACCCACACCAAGGCACATTATAATGAAAATACCTAACATACAAAATAAAGACAGAATTTTAAAGGCTGTGAGAGAAAAGAACCAAATTACATTCAGGGAGAAACCATACGGATATCAGCAGATTTTTCAATCCAGACCCTAAAAGCTAGAAAGGCCTGGAACAACATTTTTCAAGCCCTGAAAGAAAATGGATGCCAACCAAGAATCTCATACCCAGCAAAACTTACCTTCAAATTTGACGATGAAATAAAATACTTCCATGATAAACAAAAGCTAAAAGAATTTACAAAAAGAAAGCCAGCATTACAGAACATTCTCAGCAAAATATTCCATGAGGAAGAGATGAAAAACAAAGAAGCAAATCAGCAAAGGGAGGAATTATCCTAAAGGAATTGTCAAATAAAGGAGGAACCAAGTCGTGTCAAATAAATGAATAAATAAAATTTAAAAAATGAACCAAATGACCGGGAAACCAAATCATATCTCAATAACAACCCTGAATGTTAATGGCCTGAATTCATCAGTCAAAAGACATAGACTGGCAGATTGGATTAAAAAGAAAGATCCAACAATATGTTGCCTGCAAGAGACTCACCTCATAGAAAAAGATACCCATAGACTAAAGGTGAAAGGATGGGGAAAAACATACCATGCACATGGACTCAGCAAAAAAGCTGGAGTATCCATCCTCATTTCAGATAATGTGGACTTCAACCCGAAGTTAGTCAGAAGGGATAAAGAAGGACATTTCATACTGCTTAAGGGAAGCATAAATCAGCAAGATATAACAATCATAAACATCTATGCCCCAAACATTGGCTCATCCATGTATGTCAAACAAATCCTTCTCAATTTCAGAAAACAAATAGACCATAATACAATAATACTAGGTGATTTTAACACACCTCTCTCACCACTGGACAGATCTTCCAGACAAAAATTGAACAAAGAAACCATAGATCTCAATAACATAATCAATAATTTAGGCTTAATGGTCATTTATAGAATATACCATCCAACCAAGAGCGAATACACTTTCTTCTCAACAGCACATGGATCCTTCTCTAAAATAGACCATATATTAGGCCACAAAGATACTGTTAGCAAATACAAGAAGATAGAGACACTAGCATGTATTCTATCAGATCATAATGGATTGAAGTTAGAAATAAATGAAAGAGTAAAACTGAAACTATTCCAACACCTGAAGATTAAACAATATGCTATTATATGATGACTAGATAACAGAAGATATTAGGAAGAAAATTTAAAAATGCTTAGAGGTAAATGAGAACAAAGAAACATCATATCAAAATCTCTGGGACACTATGAAAGCAGTACTTAGAGGGAAATTTATTTCATGGAGCGCATTTAATAAAAGAAGTAAAACTCAACAAATAAACGACCTAACACTACAGCTCAAAGCCCTAGAAAAAGAAGAACAGACCAACACCAAAAGTAGTAGAAGACAGGAAATAGTTAAACTCAGAGCTGAAATCAATGAAATTGAAACAAAAGAAACAATACAAAAAATTGACAAAATAAATAGTTGGTACTTTGAAAAAATAAACAAAACTGATAAACCTTTAGCCACACTAACAAAGAGAAGACGAGAGAAAACCCAAATCACTAAAATTCGGAATGAACAAGGAAATATCACAACAGACACGATTGAAATACAAAACATAATTAGAAGCTATTTTGAAAATCTATACTCCAACAAAATAGAGAATTTTGAAGACACCAACAGGTTTCTAGAGACATATGAACTGCCTAAACTGAATGAGGAGGACATACACAATTTAAATAGACCAATTTCAAGTAATGAAATAGAAGAGGTCATCAAAAGCCTACCAACAAAGAAAAGTCCAGGACCAGATGGGTTCTCAGCCGAGTTCTACCAAACCTTTAAAGAAAAGCTCATTCCAATACTTCTCAAAGTATTCCATGAAGTAGAAGAGGAGGGAACCCTCCCAAACTCATTCTATGAAACCAATATCACACTGATACCTAAACCAGACAGAGACACATCGAGGAAAGAAAATTTCAGACCAATATCCTTAATGAATATCGACGCAAAAATTCTCAACAAAATTTTAGCAAATCGCATACAAAAACATATTAAAAAGATAAGGCACCATGATCAAGTGGATTTCATCCTAGGGATGCAAGGTTGGTTCAACATCAGGAAATCAATAAATGTAATTCACCATATCAATAGTCTTAAAGTCAAGAATCACATGATTATTTCAATAGATGCACAAAAAGCATTTGATAAAATACAGCACCCCTTCATACTCAAAACACTAGAAAAAATTGGGGTAGTGGGAACATTCCTTAACATTGTAAAGGACATTTATGCTAAGCCCATGGCTAATATCATTCTAAATGGTGAAAAACTGAAAGCATTTCCCCTAAAAACTGGAACAAGGCAGGGATGCCCTCTTTCACCACTTCTATTCAATATCGTCCTGGAAACTCTAGCCAGAGCCATTAGATAGACAAAAGAAATTAAAGGAATACGAATAGGAAAAGAAGAACTCAAACTATCTCTATTTGCTGATGATATGATTATATACTTAGAGGAACCAGGAAATTCCACCAGAAAACTTTGAAAACTCATAAGTGAATTCAGTAAAGTAGTGGGATACAAGATCAATGCACATAAGTCTAATGCATTTTTATACACAAGTGATGAATCTTTGGAAAAAATAATCAGGAAAACTACCCCATTCACAATAGCCTCGAAAAAAATAAAATACTTGGGAATCAATCTCAGGAAAGAGGTAAAAGACCTCTACAATGAGAACTACAGTACACTAAAGAAAGAAATGAAAGAAAACCTTAGAAGATGAAAAGATCTCCCATGTTCTTGGAAAGGAAGAATTTATATTGTCAAAATGGCCATACTACCTAAAGTGCTATACAGATTCAATGCAATTCCAATTAAAATCCCAATGGTGTACCCGACAGAAATAGAGCAAGCAATTATGAAATTCATCTGGAAGAATAAGAAACCCAGAATAGCTAAAGCAATCCTTAGCACGAAGAGTGAAGCAGGGGGTCTGGCAATATCAGAACTTCAACTCTACTACAAAGCAATAGTAACAAAAACGGCATGGTATTGGTACCAAAATAGAAAGGTAGATCAATGGTACAGAATAGAGGACATGGACACAAACCCAAATAAATACAATATTCTCATATTAGACAAAGGGGCCAAAAGTATGCAATGGAGAAAAGATAGCCTCTTCAACAAATGGTGCTGGGAGAATTGGAAATCCATATGCAACAGAATGAAACTAAACCCATATCTCTCATCTCACCATGCACGAAACAACTCAAAATGGATTAAGGACCTCGGAATCAGACCAGAGACCCTGCATCTTATAGAAGAAAAAGTAGGTCCAGATCTTCAACATGTTGGCTTAGGACCAGTCTTCCTCAACAGGACTCCCACAGCACAAGAAATAAAAGCAAGAATCAATAACTGGAATAGATTCAAACTAAAAAGCTTTCTCTCAGCAAAGGAAACTATCAGCAATGCGGAGAAAGAGCCTACAGAGTGGGAGAAAATCTTTGCCAATCATACTTCAGATAGAGCACTAATCTCCAGAATCTATAAAGAACTCAAAAAACTCTACACCAAGAATGCAAACAATCCAATTGACAAATGGGCTAAGGAAATGAATAGACACCTCACAGAAGAAGATCTAAAAGCAATCCACAAACATATGGAAAAATGTTCAACATCTCTAGTAATAAGAGAAATGCAAATCAAAACCACCCTAAGATTCCATCTCACCCCAATTAGAATGGCGATTATCAAGAATACGAGCAACAACAGGTGTTGGCGAGGATGTGGGGAGAAAGGTACACTCATACATTGCTGGTGGGGCTGCAAATTAGTGCAGCCACTCTGGAAAGCAGTGTGGAGATTCCTTAGAAAACTTGGAATGGAACCACCATTTGACCCAGCTATCCTACTCCTTGGTCTATACCCAAAGGACTTAAAATCAGCCTACTACAGAGATACAGCCACATCAATGTTCATAGCTGCTCAATTCACAATAGCCAGACTGTGGAACCAACCTAGATGCCCTTCAATTGATGAGTGGATAAAGAAACTGTGGTATATATATATATATACAATGGAATATTACTCAGCCATAAAGAATGATAAACTTATGGCATTTGCAGGCAAATGGATGAAATTGGAGAATATCATGCTAAGTGAGATAAGCCAATCTCAAAAAACCAAAGGTCGAATGATATTGCTAATAAGTGGATGATGACTCATAATGGGGGGAGGGAGGGGTTCATGTTAGGGTTAGAGTTAGGGTTGGGGGGGCAAGAATGGAGGAAGGAAGGACTGTATAGAGGGAAAAGATGGGTGGGAGGGGTGGGGGGAAGGGAAATAATAACAGAATGAATCGAACAACAATATCCTATGTAAATTTATGATTACACAAATGGTATGCCTTTACGCCATGTACAAACAGAGAAACAACATGTATCCCATTTGTTTACAATAAAAAAAAAAAGACCATCAACATATACTCCAAAAAATACAAGTAGCCCTTAACTCTACCCAGTTGGCTCGATACCGGCCTGAAGACCCCCTTAGCCCCTGGATTCTCCCTAGTTCTCAGCTGTCCACTGCAGCCCTAACTCAGCAGGGAGAGCCCCTTCAATGGATACACGCTCACCACGACCAATTGGCTGACCTTATAATTAAAGGCAGGGATGCTGCCCTTAGGCACTATGGAAAAGAGCCTGATGTTTTGACAGTGCCATATGCCTGTCAGTTTTTGAATGGGTTCAAAGGAATAACAATAGAGTATCCTGTGCATTGAAGGGTTTCTTAGGGAAGATTGACTGCCATTATGGGTCAACCAAATGGGTGTCCTCATTTTCGAAACTGAAATGGGCACCTCCTATACTTTTTTCCACTAAACCCCTCCCTAAAGCTGTAAATGTATTCACAGATGGAAGAAAAAAGGGACCTGCTGTTGTAATTTAGTGATTAGTGAAAGAGGAAGTGATTTCCCATTTTGAACCAGTTATCGGGTTAGCACAATTTAAGGACTTATATGCAATTGCTATGGCCCTAACTCAAGTACAAAATCCCATGAATCTTTCCTCAGATAGCCTATATGTGGTAAACCTGCTACCCACATTGGTCTCCTCGTATATCAAGTTACATAAAAATCCTATTACTCCGTTGATGATCCAGGTACGGTCCTTGTTAAAGGAACGTGCTGAACCCATATTCTTACAGCATCTAAGAGGACATCAAAATCTACCTGGCTCCCTTGCACAAGACAATGCTGTGGCCAACCAGTTAGCCACATCAGGGACCTCAATAACTACGGCCCAACCTCAACACGACTTACAACTAGCCCAAGGCCTTCATGACCTGACCCATTTAAATTTGAGAGGGTTACATCATAAGTTCCTTTGATCCCCATAAAGGATTTTAAAAAGATTGTAAGAACCTGCAAATCTTGCCTACCTTTCTTACAGATTCCACCTCTCCAATTCCCTGGGGTAAACCCCAGAGGTTTACAACCTAACATTATCTGGCAGACTAATGTGACTCATTATGCACCATTTGGAAAATTAAAATGTACATTTATGTCTATTGATACTTACTCCCATGCCTGCTGGGTCACTGCTCACTCTGGTGAAAAGGCCAAGCACACTGAAAGCCATCTCTTACAATGTTTTGCCATTTTAGCCTTGCTTAACAGATCAAAACAGATAATGGGCCCTGTTTTACAAGTAAATCATTACAAGAATTCTTCAACAATTGGCATATTAAACACACCACAGGGATCCCATATAATCCAAAAGGGCAAGCCATAATTGAAAGATATAATAAAACTTTAAAAGATCAACTAATAAAACAAAAAAGGGGAAATAACCCCCTTGATCAATTAAGAATAGCAATGCTTACATTAAATATTTTAAATTTTTCAAAAAATCAACCCTTAACTGCCTTCCACTGACACTGGGCTAATCAAGTGCCTTACCTTAAGACTGAAGTCCAATGGAAAGGTCCATTAACTGTATGCTGGCATGGCTCTGACCTGCTCATAAGTGCCGGCAGAGGTTTTGGATGTGCGTTCCCAATTGGAGAAACGAACCCTATCTGGGTGCCTGCCAGGAACCTCAAATACCATCAACCAGAACAATATAATTCACCCAAGAGCACACCCTCTTGAGGTATAATATTCCTTCCTTTGGACTCTCTGCCTCATTGTTACTGGACTTCTCATCATCTCTCTTCTGACTTTCATCCTAGGCATCACATTTTTGGATGTTTACCACAAGTATTCTAATCACACTGAAAGCCCCTAATTCACTATGAGATCCCTACTCCAATTCACAGTCTTTATGATTATTCAAGGGAGCCCCCTAAGAGCTTCCTGCTTCTGCTTCTTTAGAAATCCATGTCAAAATTGTGCCATTGTTTCTCACCTTACACCAAGGTGTTATACCTCAAGACTATCTTGCTCACTGTTTCAGTGGGCCCCCCACGGTAAGTGGGCAGCCATAGTGGTTGCTACCTCTGGCTGTGGGGTCAAAATAGGGGATAGTGCCTGCTGGAAAAAATCCACACCCCTACCTAGCAAACCTTCGGGGCTGCTGCCCTGTCCTAAGGCATGAACAACGACCTACAATTCCATGCTGGCCTAGCAGAATCAAGCCCTAGCTTCACTGTTTATCACTCCTTAGCCTTACCGGAGCTGAGGGGAGAGCTCAACCTTGACCCAAAACTCAGGCCATCTTGCAGGCTACGTTTCAGCTTTTAAATCTCACGAACCCCCCTCTTGCAGAAGACTGCTGGCTTTGCTTTTGCAATGGACCCCTTAGAGTCACGGGTCTTCTGCTAACCCCTAACAAAACCATAACCTTCTCCTCCAGTTGCCCTATACTGCCCCCCTATGGTGAAATATGCATACCACCTTTGGCTCCCCCAATGTGACCTGTTTTCTTCCTAGCTCAACCTCTAATCAAACTGAGGACATGGGGTCTTTGAACCCTAATATATATGGGGAAAACGTCGCTATTCCTGCTGCAAACACATCCCTATGTACCCCAAATGGTACAGTCTTTTATTGTGGAGGACCAGCATCCAATGTGCTCCCTGGTAACTGGACAGGAACATGTGCTCTTGCCCTCTTATTCCCAGAGGTCACAATCCTCCCAAATAATCAGTCCCTACTCATACCATCTGTGGAGCACTACAACCCATGAGCAAAAAGGGCAATAAATGCTATACCCCTCCTACTAGGGATAGGAGTGGCCACAGAGGTAGGGACAAGAATTTCAGGCATAAGCACGTCTCTTGCTCTCTATAGTAAGCTTTCTCAACAGATAATTGTCAATATGCAATATGTTGCCAGTACCATCTTAGATCTACAGGCTCAACTTTATTCCTTGGCCTCTGTCATCCTGCAAAATCGTCGTGGTTTGGATCTGCTAATGGCGAAGGAAGGAGGGCTTTGCCTATTCCTTGGTGAAGAGTGCTGTTTCTATGCCAACTGCTCTGGCGTTGTACAAGATAAAATCAAAAACCTACAAAAAGATCTGGAACATCGTAGGAGCGAGCTCCACTCTAATTTCCTCTGGACTGGGTTACACGGGTGGCTCCCCTACCTCCTCCCGCTTATGGGACTGCTAATCACCATTATCCTTGTGTTCACCTTAAGGCCTTGCATAATCAATAAGCTTATCCATTTCCTGAAAAGCCAGGCTAAGTCTGTGCAGCTCATGGTGGTCCGACAGCATTATACCGCCCTTCATAATGATGATTGGGAGCCCTAAATGATCATGGATCACTCCTATCAGGACACTGGGTTCTAAGTGTCTCTCCCTTAAGCCCTGCTCCTCCTGAGGGGCCCGTGTGAAGTGCTAAGGTGGTAGTCAATGACGGGTAAGATCCTCAGAGGAGGACAACCTAAGACAGGCACACCTTCAAGTAAGGCGGACCCCCAAACTGCTAGGGTGATGTTCCATGATGGGTAAGACCCTCCCAGGGGCAACCTAAGACAGAAACACCCTTAATATAAAATAAAAAAGGGGGAAATGTTGGGATTAATGACACGTTAACTAACTCAGGCTGACTTCTTATGGACTCTCGCCTATGTGACCCGCCCCCCTAGAAAAAAAGAGTTTGGGCTTAAAAAAAAAGTTAAGGTTAATTATTAAAAGACAAAACTATGAATTTTCAATCTATATAATTTTATATACATGAAGTATATATATAACAATATGAATATATATTGAATGTGAATATTCAATTTATATCACATTCATAAGTCAACTAAACTATATATTTTATGGATGTACACAGAGGTAATAAAACTTTAAAGAAAAGCAAAAATGAGGTCACCATAAAACTCAGAATAGGTTTTCAAGATGGCGGCCTAGAGGGTGGCTGCATTTCATGTTGCTCCAGGACTCAGGATTCAAAAGAGGAGATATTGAGACGCTTGGGACCAACTCAAAGCAGCTGGGTGACTCTCACCCCCTGGGGGGGCATCCCGGATGGGACGGGGGTCCCGGAACGCAGGAAACTTTGTGAAGTAGAACTGCCAGCGAGACGCCCCTCCCCCCGCTGGAGCAGTGAACTTGGACATCTGGGAGCGCCGTAAAGGAGGCCGCTCGGCACAGCGCTGGGACTCGGAGCAGCCACTGGGGCTCCGGCGGCTGCCCAGGGGAAGAGTGGCGAGGAGAATTGTGTGGACTCAGGACACCGGGGCCTGCCCTGAGGAGGAGGAAAGGAGCGTGGCCACTTGGATTCGGAGAGACTGCACCAGAGCTACAGGCGGTTGCCAGAGGAGAAGCCGCGGGGCGAGCTGTTTGGAATCAGAACGACGCTTCTGAACCCCGGGGCCTGCCCTGAGGACTAGGAGGAGGAGAGGAGCGCGGCCGCTTGGATTCGGGTGACTACACCAGAGCTACAAGCGGTTGCCAGAGAAGGGGCTGCGTGGCGAGCTGTTTGGACTCTGACCACTTCTGAACCCTGGGGCCTGCCCGGAGGAGTAGGAGAAGGAGGAGGAGGAACGCGGCGGGTCCTTTGGACTCGCAGTGACTGCATTAGCGCTCCAGGCGGCTGCTCAGAGGAGAAGGCGAGTGGTGAGTTACTTGGTCTTAAAGTGACAGCTCCTGAACACAAGGGGGCTGCCTGGAGGAGAAGCGTGGTGGGATGCTTGGTCATGAGTGGCCGCACCTGAGCTCCGGGCGTTGCCCAGAGGACCCATGCAGCGGGTCACGTGGATTCAGAGCCACTCAGAGGGACTGCTCCTGAACACCCGGGGGGGTTATCTGGAGAAGGAGGAGGAACAGGGAGGGTCACTTCGACTCGGAGTGATTGATTGCCCCGGGCTACGGGTGGTTGGTGGGAGGAGGAGGCACGAAGTGAGTTTCTTGGACTCCTAGTGACCGCACCGGCATACTGGGCGGCTGTCTGGAGGAAGAGGCCTGTGGCGGGTCTCTGGGACTCAGAGCGATTGTTCGGGGCCACAGGTGGCTGCTCAGAGGAGGGGCCACGCAGCCAGGCGATTAGGTGCAGAGCAGGGTCCCAGGATCTAGGAGGCTTCTGGGTGGAAGAGCCGCACAGAGACAGGCTTAGGGCGGAGCGAACGTTCCAGGCCTGTGGGCAAATTCTCTGAGGAGGGGCAGCCTAAGGAGATTCATCTGCGAAGGGTGAGGCTCCCAGGCCCAGGAAGTAGGGCCGGGCCCCTGGAAACTTTGCAGAGGAAGGCAGCCCAGCCCAGACAGTAGCTGTAAATTGAGGGGAACCTCTAGGAGGAAACTGACCAGCGAGACCTCCCCACTGGGTGAGTCTTCCCTGCCTGGTGAGGTTTCCCCACAAGGACGGTAAAACCAGAGACACAGGCCCAAACAGGCCTTGCCTCAGCCCACAGCCTAGGTCCCCTTTGGATGACCATTGGTCAACAAGTGGAGGCACCTCTGTCCACTAGCAGGGAATATACACCACCTGGAGGCCACCACTCCTAGAGAGGCAGCTTCCTTGTGGAGCACCGCATTATCAACTTCCTCCAAGACTTCAGCCTACTGAAGGCTAAGAGGGGATATATATAGAAATCTTCAGGGACATTGTAAATCAACAGAGGAAATCTGCAATATCTCAGCGGTCCACTGATACCTGAACAATATGAGAAAACAAGGAAAGAAAATGATGCAAACAAATCTAGATGTTACATCAATAAAACCCAATGACAGCATGGCAGAAGAAATGACAGAAAAGGAGTTCAGAATGTACATAATTAAAATGATCAGAGAAGCAAACGATGAGATGAAAGAGCAAATGCAAGCATTGAATGATCGCACCAATCGACAGTTAAAAGAGCAAATACAGGAAGCAAAAGATCATTTCAATAAAGAGTTAGAGATATTGAAAAACAAACCAAACAGAAATCCTTGACATGAAGGAAACAATAAACCAAATTAAGAACTCCATAGAAAGCATATCCAATAGGATTGAACACCTGGAAGACAGAACCTCAGACATTGAAGACAAAATATTTAACCTTGAAAACAAAGTTGAACAAACAGAGAAGATGGTAAGAAATCATGAACAGAATCTACAAGAACTATGGGATATCATGAAAAGGCCAAATTTAAGAATTATTGGGATTGAGGAAGGTCTAGAGAAACAAGCCAAAGGAATGAACAACCTATTCAATGAAATAATATCAGAAAATTTCCCAAATCTGAAGAATGAAATGGAAAATCAAGTTCAAGAGGCTTATAGGACTCCAAATACACAAAATTACAACAGACCCACACCAAGGCACATTATAATGAAAATACCTAACATACAAAATAAAGACAGAATTTTAAAGGCCGCGAGAGAAAAGAACCAAATTACATTCAGGGGGAAACCAATACGCATATCAGCAGATTTTTCAATCCAGACCCTAAAAGCTAGAAGGGCCTGGAACAACATTTTTCAAGCCCTGAAAGAAAATGGATGCCAACCAAGAATCTTATACCCAGCAAAACTTACCTTCAAATTTGACGATGAAATAAAATCCTTCCATGATAAACAAAAGCTAAAAGAATTTACAAAAAGAAAGCCAGCATTACAGAATATTCTCAACAAAATATTCCATGAGGAAGAGATGAAAAACAAAGAAGCAAATCAGCAAAGGGAGGAATTATCCTAAAGGAATTGTCAAATAAAGGAGGAAACAAGTTGTGTCAAACAAATAAATAAACAAAATTTTAAAAATGAACCAAATGACCGGGAAACCAAATCATTTCTCTATAATAACCCTGAATGTTAATGGCCTGAATTCATCAATCAAAAGACATAGACTGGCAGACTGGATTAAAAAGAAAGATCCAACAATATGTTGCCTGCAAGAGACTCACCTCATAGAAAAAGATACCCATAGATTAAAGGTGAAAGGATGGGGAAAAACATACCATGCACATGGACTCAGCAAAAAAGCTGGAGTATCCATCCTCATTTCACATAATGTGGACTTCAACCCAAAGTTAGTCAGAAGGGATAAAGAAGGTCATTTCATACTGCTTAAGGGAAGCATAAATCAGCAAGATATAACAATCATAAACATCTATGCCCCAAACAGAGGCTCATCTATGTATGTCAAACAAATCCTTCTCAATTTCAGAAACCAAATAGACCACAACACAATAATACTAGGTGATTTTAACACGCCGCTCTCATCACTGGACAGATCTTCCAGACAAAAATTGAACAAAGAAACCATAGATCTCAATAACACAATCAATAATTTAGACTTAACGGACATTTATAGAATATACCATCCAACCAAGAGTGAATACACTTTCTTCTCAGCAGCACATGGATCCTTCTCTAAAATAGACCATATATTATGCCACAAAGCTAATGTTACCAAATACAAGAAGATAGAGACACTAGCATGTATTCTATCAGATCATAATGGATTGAAGTTAGAAATAAATGAAAGAGTAAAACACAGAAACTATTCCAACATCTGGAGATTAAACTATGCTATTATATGATGAATGGATAACAGAAGATATTAGGAAGGAAATTAAAAAATTCTTAGAGGTAAATGAGAACAAAGAAACATCATATCAAAATCTCTGGGACACTATGAAAGCAGTACTTAGAGGGAAATTTATTTCATGGAGCGCATTTAATAAAAGAAGTAAAACTCAACAAATAAACAACCTAACACTACAGCTCAAAGCCCTAGAAAAAGAAGAACAGAACAGCACCAAAAGTAGTAGAAGACAGGAAATAGTTAAACTCAGAGCTGAAATCAATGAAATTGAAACAAAAGAAACAATACAAAAAATTGACAAAATAAATACTTGGTTCTTCGAAAAAATAAACAAAATTGATAAACCTTTAGCCACACTAACAAAGAGAAGACGAGAGAAAACCCAAATCACTAAAATTCGGAATGAACAAGGAAATATCACAACAGACAGGATGGAAATACAAAACATAATTAGAAGCTATTTTGAAAATCTATACTCCAACAAAATAGAAAATTTCGAAGACATCAACAGGTTTCTAGAGACATATGAATTGCCTAAACTGAATGAGGAGGACATAAACAATTTAAATAGACCAATTTCAAGTACTGAAATAGAAGAAGTCATCAAAAGCCTACCAACAAAGAAAAGTCCGGGACCAGATGGGTTCTCAGCCGAGTTCTACAAAACCTTTAAGGAAGAGCTCATTCCAATACTTCTCAAAGTATTCCATAAAATAGAAGAGGAGGGAACCCTCCCAAACTCATTCTATGAAGCCAATATCACACTGATACCTAAACCAGACAGAGACACATCGAGGAAAGAAAATTTCAGACCAATATCCTTAATGAATATCGACGCAAAAATTCTCAACAAAATTTTAGCAAATCGCATACAAAAACATATTAAAAAGATAGTGCACCATGATCAAGTGGGTTTCATCCCAGGGATGCAAGGTTGGTTCAACATCAGGAAATCAATAAACGTAATTCACCATATTAATAGACTTAAAGTCAAGAATCACATGATTATTTCAATAGATGCAGAAAAAGCATTTGATAAAATACAGCACCCCTTCATGCTCAAAACACTAGAAAAAATAGGGATAGTGGGAACATTCCTTAACATTGTAAAGGCCATTTATGCTAAGCCCATGGCTAATATCATTCTAAATGGTGAAAAACTGAAAGCATTCCCCCTAAAAACTGGAACAAGGCAGGGATGCCCTCTTTCACCACTTCTATTCAACATCGTTCTTGAGACTCTGGCCAGAGCAATTAGACAAACCAAAGAAATTAAAGGGATACGAATTGGAAAAGAAGAACTCAAACTATCCCTGTTCGCTGATGACATGATTATATATTTAGAGGAACCTGGAAATTCCACCAGAAAACTCTTAGAACTCATAAGTGATTTCAGTAAAGTAGCAGATTACAAGATCAATGCCCATAAATCCAACGCATTTTTATACATAAGTGATGAATCTTCAGAAAGAGAAATTAGGAAAACTACCCCATTCACAATAGCCTCGAAAAAAATAAAATACTTGGGAATCAATCTCACAAAAGAGGTGAAAGACCTCTACAATGAGAACTATACAACACTAAAGAAAGAAATTAAAGAACACCTTAGAAGATGGAAAGATCTTCCATGTTCTTGGATAGGAAGAATTAATATTGTCAAAATGGCCATACTACCTAAAGTGCTATACAAATTCAATGCAATTCCAATTAAAATCCCAATGATGTACCTTACAGAAATAGAGCACGCAATTATGAAATTCATCTGGAAGAATAAGAAACCCAGAATAGCTAAAGCAATCCTTAGCAGGAAGAATGAAACAGGGGGTATTGCAATACCAGATCTTCAACTCTACTACAAAGCAATAGTAACAAAAACGGCATGGTATTGGTACCAAAATAGAAAGGTAGATCAATGGTACAGAATAGAGGACACGGACACAAACCCAAATAAATACAATTTTGTCATACTAGACAAAGGTGCCAAAAATATGCAATGGAGAAAAGATAGCCTCTTCAACAAATGGTGCTGGGAGAATTGGAAATCCATATGCAACAGAATGAAACTAAACCCATATCTCTCACCATGCACGAAACTAAACTCAAAATGGATTAAGGACCTCGGAATCAGACCAGAGACCCTGCAGATCATAGAAGAAAAAGTAGGTCCAAATCTTCACCTTGTTGGTCTAGGACCAGACTTCCTTAACAGGACTCCCATAGCACAAGAAATAAAAGCTAGAATCAACCACTGGGATAGATTCAAACTAAAAAGCTTTCTCTCAGCAAAGGAAACTATCAGCAATGCGAAGAAAGAGCCTACAGAGTGGGAGAATATCTTTGCCAATCATACTTCAGATAGAGCACTAATCTCCAGAATCTATAAAGAACTCAAAAAACTCTACTCCAAGAATTCAAATAGTCCAGTCAACAAATGGGCTAAGGAAATGAATAGACACTTCACAGAAGAAGATCTACAAGCAATCAACAAACATATGGAAAAATGTTCAACATCTCTAGTAAGAAGAGAAATGCAAATCAAAACCACCCTAAGATTCCATCTCACCCCAATTAGAATGGCGATTATCAAGAATACGAGCAACAACAGGTGTTGGCGAGGATGTGGGGAGAAAGGTACACTCATACACTGCTGGTGGGGCTGCAAATTAGTGCAGCCACTCTGGAAAGCAGTGTGGAGATTCCTTAGAAAACTTGGAATGGAACCACCATTTGACCCAGCTATCCCACTCCTTGGCCTATACCCAAAGGACTTAAAATCTGCATACTACAGAGATACAGCCACATCAATGTTCATAGCTGCTCAATTCACAATAGCCAGACTGTGGAACCAACCTAGATGCCCTTCAATTGATGAGTGGATAAAGAAACTGTGGTATATATATATAATGGAATATTACTCAGCCATAAAGAATGATAAAATTATGGCATTTGCAGGCAAATGGATGAAATTGGAGAATATCATGCTAAGTGAGATAGGCCGATCTCAAAAAGCCAAAGGACGAATGATATCGCTGATAAGTGGAGGATGACACATAATGGGGGGGAGGGAAGGGTTAGAGTTATGGTTAGGGAGGGGGGCAAGTATGGAGGAAGGAACTACTGTATAGAGGGTAAAGAGGGGTGGGAGGGGTGGGGGGAAGGGAAAAAATAACAGAATGAATCAAACAACATTGCTCTATGTAAATTTATGATTACACAAATGGTATGCCTTTACGCCATGTACAGAGAAACAACATGTATCCCATTTGTTTACAATAAAAAAAAAAAAAAAAAACTCAGAATAAATAAAGATGACTTGGGGGAGGGACAGAAGGGAGGCTACAGGTAGGGTTAGGGTTTTATTTCTTAATCTGAATAATTTGTATAAGTATTAATTATACTAAAGTTATGTTCTACACTTTTTATGCATACAGTTTCTTTAAGATTAAATTAAAATGAAAGAAAAAAAGTATAGTTTTTCTTAACAGTTCTCTTTCCTCACCCCCCCAATAAAGATCCTTCAGCAAATTTCAAGAACCCTAAAATTATAATATATCCAGCATCCAACTACTTCTTTTTTTTTTCCAACCACTTCTTACTTCTTTGTTCTAAATAATTATATTCTCTTTCCCATTCATTTGTAGTAGCTTCCTTACTGGTATTCCTGTTTAGAACAGAAAAGAATTGATATTATATATGTTACATATATAATATATAATAGTGTATATGTGAACTATTTTTGATGATCTTGAAACATGAAAAGAATAGCAGAGTTTATTTAGTTATTAATTTGCACTTTCCCAACTGTTTCCTCCCAAAACATAAGAAAGGCTAAAAGTAGCTTTTTTTAATTGTGAAATGTTGTCTGAGAAATATTTACTCCATATTCTGATTTTAAAGCTCATCGTTTCACTTACACAAATAATTTCATGGTGATTTTCAGGGTTTATAGAGATGGATATCTTTTACTCATGCTTCAAAGAATCACATGCCTGTCTTTACCTGAGGCCTGGAAAGAAGTCTAACAGAAACCAAGAGATGACTTTTCTTTAAAAGACAAATTATTATTTAATTAGAAATTAAACTAGCACATGTAATATGAACCAAAAGCTGAAACTATCACACTCTGGAGTTAAGCTCAAAATAGTTATTTCTTATTCTAACATGAATTTCTAGAACCTAAAGATATTCTCACAAGTTGAGAACACTGTTTTCAGAACTAAGTGCCTCACTGTATAACACATATTGACTAATCTGAATACTTGCAGAGGAAAGTTAAGCAACAGGATTGTGAAGGACTCTAGCTTGTCAGAAGAAAGACAGTCTAAGAACAAGATAGTCTAAGAACAAGAAGGAACAGCAGTTCCTTCTGAAAGATCAAGACACATTCTAGCTATCGCATTATCTACAGAAATAAATTTTTCCTATGTATCCAAAATGCTGACATAACTATTTTTCATTCATTTAGCAAATATTTACCTCACAACAGCCATGTGTCATACTCTGTGCTAAATGCAAGCAATATATAGTGAACAAACGCACTGAGATATGGATTTAAAAGGCACTAACCTACTAATCACTGATGAATTAAAATCACAATTGTGGGGGCTGGTGTGGTGGCTCAATGGTAGCATGCATGCGTAGCATGAGTGAGGCCCTGGGTTTGATCCTCAGCACTACATAAAAATGAAGGTATTGTGTCTACCTACAACTAAAATAAAATTTTAAAAAGTCACGATTGTGAAATAAGCTATAAAGAATTGGTACAAAGAACTATGAGAGTACATGACTGAAGGATTTGATATGACAAGATAAGTCATGAAAGGCTTAATTGAAGAAATGATTGTGCTGAGATCTAAAAGATAAAAGTTAATTGGGTAAAAGATAAAAGGAAAGTGGAAGAGAGTTTTCTGGACTAAAGGACTAGCATATGCAAAAGTCCAATAAGAGAGTAAAACAAACAAACAAAAAAAAAGCCCACATGACTGAAAATGACTGGTTAAGGAAAGACTTGTACTGAAACTGATATGGTAGGAAGGGGCCAGACCATGTAGAACAGAGGGGCCATGATAAGAGATTTGTCTTTATCCCATGAACAATAAGAAAACAATACATCTGACTTATCAATTTCAGGAATTCAATGGTCCTGGTCTTATAAAGAAAATTGTAAGAATTTAACAACTTGGGACTGGGGGATATGGCTTGGTGATAAAGTGCATGTGCAATGCCCTGGGTTCAATCCCTATCATGACAAGAGAAAAAAATGTAACTACTAAAGCTGCTATCATCTGAACAGGAATGACTGCCAAAGGTCTATATGGTAAAGACTGTGTTCCAGACTGTAGCAACATTGGGAGGTGGTAGAAACTTTAAGAGGTGAGGATCTAGTGGGAGGTTTTCCCACCACTGGGGGTGTGTCCTTCAAAGAAATAGTGGAACCTGAGCTACCTTTCTGCTCTCTTTCATTCCAGTCATGACATAGTTGCTTTTGCTCCACTATATGCATTCCACCATGATATGCTTCTCCACAGGACCAAAAGCAATGGGTCTACCCAACCATGAACTGAAAACTACAAAACTATGAGCTAACATAAACCTTTCCCCTTTTTTTTTTATTGTAAACAAATGCGGTACAACTTGTTTCTCTGTTTGTACATGAAGTAGAGCCATACTATTTGTGTAATTATACATTTACATAGGGTAATGGTGTTTGATTCATTCTGTTATTTTTTCCTTCCCTCCACCCCTCTTTTCCCTCTATTCAGTCCCTCCTTTCTCCATTCTTGCCTCCCTCCCACCCCCCATTATGTATCATCATCCACTTATCAGCGAGATCATTCGACCTTTCGTTTTTTGAGATTGGTTTATCTCACTTAGCATGATATTCTCCAATTTCATCCATTTGCCTGCAAATGCCATAATTTTATCATTCTTTATGGCTGAGTAATATTCCATTATATATATATATTATGTTATATATATATATCACAGTTTCTTTATCCATTCATTAATTGAAGGGCATCTAGGTCGGTTCCACAATCTGGCTATTGTGAGTTGAGCAGCTATGAACATTGATGTGGCTGCATCTCTGTAGTATGCTGACTTTAAGTCCTTTGGCTATAGGCCAAGGAGTGGGATAGCTGGGTCAAATGGTGATTCCATTCCAAGTTTTCTAAGGAATCGCCACACTGCTTTCCAGAGTGGCTGCACTAATTTGCAACCCCACCAGCAATGTATGAGTGTACCTTTTTCCCCATATCCTCACCAACATCTATTGTTGCTTGTATTCTTGAAAATCGCCATTCAAATTGGGGTGAGATGGAATCTTCGGGTAGTTTTTGATCTGCATGTCTCTTATTACTAGAGATGTTGAACATTTTTTCATATATCTGTTGATTGGTTATAGATCTTCTGTGAAGTGTGTGTTCATTTCCTTAGCCCATTTGTTGATTGGGTTATTTGTATTCTTGGTGTAGAGTTTTTTGAGTTCTTTTTATATTCTGGAGATTAGTGTTCTATCTGAAGTATGAGTGGCAAAGATATTCTCCCACTCTGTTGGCTCTCTCTTCATATTGCTGATAGTTTCCTTTGCTGAGATATGGCGGGTGGAACCCGGGGCCCAGGGTTACACCATGTGCATCCGAAGATGGCAACTGGCAGAGAGCAAACGGCGTTCTGAATATGCATGGAGAAAGGCAGAACTCGTTTACAATTGGCTGTATTATAATCAGTTCAGCTGCCTAGCACGTGGACACATATACTTTGTATGTATGCTCTAGCGAGTGACTGCTTGACCTTTAATAGGATTGGATGGACATATCTGGTTACAATTGCTTATGCATGAGACTGCTTATATATTGAGGGTGTTATTTGAATAAAGGGGAAGCTGCTTCATGAACTTCTAAAGAGTATGTGTCTTCTGTCCCGCTGGTTGGGCCGAAAGCGCGAGAAGCGGCTTTCCATAAGTGAAGCTGCTTGGAGCCGCCAGGCAAAGAAGCCGCAGTCTTTCATAAGAGCAGCGCGAGTCGCTTGAAGTAGCCCATCGGCAAGCAGCAGCGGCTTTCCACACTGAGAGAAAGCTTTTTAGTTTTAATCTATCCCAGTTATTGATTCTTACTTTTATTTCTTCTGCTTTGGGAGTCATGATAAGGAAGTCTGATTCTGAGCTGACATGTTGAAGATTTGGACCTACTTTTTCTTCTATAAGATTCAGGGTCTCTGGTCTGATTCCAAGGTCCTTGATCCATTTTGAGTTGAGTTTTGTGCAAGATGAGATAAGTGTTTAGTTTCATTCTACTGCATATGGGTTTCCAGTTTTCCCAGCACCAGTTGTTGAAGAGGTTATCTTTTCTCCATTGCATGTTTTTGGCACCTTTGTCTAGTATGAGAAAATTGTATTTATTTGGGTTTGTGTCCATGTCCTCTATTCTGTACCATTGATCTACCTTTCTATTTTGGTACCAATACCATGCCATTTTTGTTACTATTGCTTTGTAGTATAGTTGAAGTTCTGGTATTGCAATACCCCCTGCTTCACTCTTCCTGCTAAGGATTGCTTTAGCTATTCTGGGTTTCTTATTCTTCCAGATGAATTTCACGATTGCTTGCTCTATTTCTGTAGGGCACGTCATTGGAATTTTAATTGGAATTGCATTGAATCTGTATAGCACTTTAGGTAGTATGGCCATTTTGACAATACTAATTCTGCCTATCCAAGAACATGGGAGATCTTTTCATCTTCTAAGGTTTTCTTTCATTTCTTTCTTTAGTGTTCTGTAGATCTCATTGTAGAAGTCTTTCACCTCTTTGGTGAGATTGATTCCCAAGTATTTTATTTTTTTCGATGCTATTGTGAATGGGGTAGTTTTTCTAACTTCTCTTTCTGAGGATTTATCACTTTTGAATAAAAATGCATTAGATTTATGAGCATTGATCTTGTAACCTGCTACTTTACTGAATTCACTTATGAGTTCTAAGAGTTTTCTGGTGGAATTTCCTGGTTCCTCTAAATATGTAATCATGTCATCAGCAAATAGGGATAGTTTGAGTTCTTCTTTTCCTATTCATATCCCTTTAATTTCTTTTGTCTGTCTAATGGCTCTGGCTAGAATTTCCAGGACAATGTTAAATAGAAGTGGTGAAAGAGGGCATCCCTGCCTTGTTCCAGTTTTTAGGGGGAATGCTCTCAGTTTTTCACCATTTAGAATGATATACCATAGGCTTAGCATAGATAGCCTTTTTAAAGATAAAGAATGTTCCTACTATCCCAATTTTTTCTAGTGTTTTGAGCATGAAGGGGAGCTGTATTTTATCAAATGCTTTTTCTGCATCTATTGAAATAATCATGTGCTTCTTGACTTTAAATCTGTTGATATGGTGAATTACATTTATTGATTTCCTGATGTTGAACCAACATTGCATCCCTGGGATAAAACCCAGGGATCATGGTGCACTATCTTTTTAATATATTTTTGTATGCGATTTGCTAAGATTTTGTTGAGAATTTTTGCATCGATGTTCATTAAGGATATTGGTCTGATGTTTTCTTTCCTCGATGTGTCTCTGTCTGATTTAGGTATCAGGGTGATATTGGCTTCATAGAATGAGTTTGGAAGGGTTTTCTCCTCTGCTGTTTCATGGAATACTTTAAGGAAGATTGGAATGAGCTCTTCTTTAAAGGTTTGGTAGAACTCGGCTGAGAACCCATCTGATCCTGGACTTTTCTTTGTTGGTAGGCTTTTGATGACTTCTTTTATTTCATTACTTGATCTATATAAGTTGTGTATGTCCTCCTGATTCAGTTTGGGTAAATCATATGTCTCTAGAAACCTGTTGATGTCTTCAAGATTTTCTATTTTGTTGGAGTATAGATTTTCAAAATAGCTTCTAATTATGTTTTGTATTTCACTCGTGTCTGTTGTGATATTTCCTCGTTCATTCCAAATTTTAGTAATTTGAGTTTTCTCTCTCCTTTGTTAGTGTGGCTAAGGGTTTATGAATTTTGCTTATTTTTTCAAAGAACCAACTTTTTATTTTGTCAATTTTTTCAATTGTTTCTTCTGTTTCAATTTCATTGATTTCAGCTCTGATTTTAACTATTTCCTGTCTTCTACTACTTTTGGTGTTGATCTGTTCTTCTTTTTCTAAGGCTTTGAGCTGCAGTTTTAGGTTATTTATTTGTTGATTTTTTTTTTTTTCTTCTTTTATTGAATGTGCTCCATGAAATAAATCTTCCTCTAAGTACTGCTTTTATAGTGTCCCAGGGATTTTGGTATGATGTTTCTTTGTTCTCATTTACCTCTAAGAATTTTTTAATTTCCCTACTGATGCCTTCTGTTATCCATTCATCACACAATAGTGTATTATTTAATCTCCAGGTTTTGGAGTAGTTTCTTTTTTTTACTCTGTCATTTATTTCTAATTTCAATCCATTATGATCTGATAGAATACAAGGTAGTATCTCTATCTTCTTGTACTTGCTAACAGTATCTTTGTGGCATAATATATGCTCTATTTTAGAGAATGCTTCATGTGCTGCTGAGAAGAAAGTGTATTCACTCTTTGTTGGATGGAATATTCTATATATGTACATTAAGTCTAAATTATTGATTGTGTTATTGAGATCTATGGTTTCTTTGTTCAGTTTCATTTGGAAGATCTGTCCAGTGGTGAGAGAGGTGTGTTAAAGTCACCTAGTATTATTGTGTTGTGATCTATTTGATTCCTGGACTTGAGAAAGATTTGTTTGATGTATATGGATGAGTCACTGTTTGGGGCATAGATATTTATGCTTCTTATGTCTTGCTGCTTTATGCTTGCTAAGCAGTTTGAAATGTCCTTCTTTATCCCTTCTGACAAACTTTGGCTCGAAGCCCACATTATCTGATATGAGGATGGATACTCCGGCTTTTTTGCTGTGTCCACGTGCATGGTATGTTTTTTTCCCATCTTTTCACCTTTAGTCTGTGGGTATCTCTTTCTATGAGATTAGTCTTTTTCAGGCAGCATATTGTTGGGTCTTTCTTTTTAATCCAATCTGCCAGTCTATGTCCTTTGATTGATGAGTTCAGGCCATTAATTTCAGGGTTATTATTGAGATATGATTTGTATTCCCGATCATTGGGCTCATTTTTGTTTTTTAACATGACTTGGTTTCTCCTTTATTTAGCTGTTCCTTTAGGGTAGTTCCTCCCTTTGCTGATTTACATTGTTGTTTTTCATCTCTTCCTCATGGCCTATTTTGCTGAGAATGTTCTGTAGTGCCGGCTTCCTTTTTGTAAATTCTTTTAGTTTTTGTTTATCATGGAAGGATCTTATTTCGTCTTCAAATCTGAACGTAAGTTTTGCTGGGTATAAGATTCTTGGTTGGCATCCATTTTTTTCAGGGCTTGAAAAATGTTGTTCCAGGCCCTTCTAGCTTTTAGGGTCTGGATTGAAAAATCTGCTGATATCCATATTGGTTTCCCTCTGAATGTAATTTTATTTTTTTCTCTCACAGCCTTTAAAATTCTGTCTTTATTTTGTATGTTAGGTATTTTCATTATAATGTGCCTTGGTGTGGATCTGTTGTAATTTTGTATATTTGGAGTCCTATAAGCCTCTCGTACTTGGTTTTCCATTTCATTCTTCAGATTTGGGAAATTTTCTGATATTATTTCATTGAATAGATTGTTCATTCCTTTGGTTTGTTTCTCTAAGCCTTCCTCAATCCCAATAATTCTTAAATTTGGCCTTTTCATGATATCCCATAATCCTTGGAGATTCTGTTCATGATTTCTTACCATATGCTCTGTTTGGTCAACTTTGTTTTCAAGATTAAATATTTTGTCCTCAATGTCTGAGGTTCTGTCTTCCAGGTGTTCTATCCTATTGATTATGCTTTCTATGGAGTTCTTAATTTTGTTTATTACTTCCTTCATTTCAAGGATTTCTGTTTGTTTGTTTGTTTGTTTTTCAGAATCTCTTCCTCTTTATTGAAATGATCCTTTGCTCCCTGCATTTGCTTTTTTAACTATTGATTGGTGTGATCATTCAATGCCTGCATTTGCTCTCTCATCTCATTGTTTGCTTCTCTGATCATTTTAATTAGGTGCATTCGGAACTCCCTTTCTGACATTTCTTCCACCATGCTTTCACTGAATTTTTTTGATGTAGCATCTAGGTTTGTTTGGGACATTTTCTTCCCTTGTTTTCTCATATTGCTCAGGTATCTTCCTCTTCTTGTAGTGAAACTCTGAGATATTGCAGATTTCCCCTACTGACTTATAATGTCCCTGTAGATTTCCAATAACTCACCTCCTAGCCTTCAGAAGCCTGAAGTCTTGGAGGAACTTGATAATGCAGTGATCCACAAGGAAGCTGCCCCTCTAGGGGTGGTGGCCTTCAGATGGGGTATATTCCCTGCTAGTGGGCAGAGGCACCTCCACATATTGACCTATGGTCAGCCAAAGGGGCACTAGATTGCAAACTGGGGCATGGCTGGTCTGGGCCTAGGTCTCTGGTTCTACCGCCCCAGTGGGAAAGCCTCGCCCAGCAGGGAAGTCTCTCCTGGTGGGGAAGTCATGCCGGACAGCTCTCCTCCAAGAAGTTTCCTGTGGTCCGGAACTACCGCCTGGGCCCAGGTGCTACACCCTGCAAGGTAGTCTCTTGCTGGGCAGCCCTCCTCTGTAATGTTCCCTGCAGTCCTGGACTACCACCCAGGCTGGGGAGCTTCCCTCTGTGGGGATGTCTCTCACTAGGCAGCCCTCCTCTGCGACGTCCCTGGTTGTCCTGGTTCACCACTCCAGCAGGGGAGTCTCACTGGGCAACTCTTCTCCACGAAGTTCCCTGCATTCTGGGACTACCGCCCTGGCCAGGGAGCATCGCTCATTGGGGAAGACTCATCCAGCAGCTCTGAGTTGGTCCCATGTCTCTCAATACCTCCTCTTCTTGAATTCTGAGTCAACTTATGTACAAGCAGGTCCGTTTCCATGTCGGGAAGTAAAACAACCTCTCCCCTTTATAAGTAGAGTATCTCAGGTCATTTGTTACAGTAATGCAAAGCAAACTAACATTAAAAAAAAACTGTCTAACAACAGAATGGGTTACTTCAGAGAATGAGCATCCCATTACTATCAATAATTGAACAGAATATGATAATCATCTTTCAGGAATGCTACTTAAGAATTTTGCTTATCTTGGAAAGTTAGCCCTAAGGTTCTATCCTTCTCTGAGAATAAATTATTAAATTATTCAAACACCAAACAGTACTTTTACAAATCACTCTAAAATTTGAAGTTCCAAAATGAACTATTTATTGTTAATACCAACATGCAGAATTAAATTATTCAACTGCAATTTCATGGTATTTCTCAAAAAGAATCATAACATTACACAATGGGAGATCCATTCTCAGGGAACAGCTTTTGCTTCTGTCCATTGCCAAAACACAGGCATAGTGTAAACACAGGGGAAAGAGAGCTCAAGTGAAAGACAACTGTTAGAACAAGCAGCAAGGAATCAGAGAATCACAGAAAACAAAGAACTCCAACCAAGTGCAGAGCAAAGCTTATTTTCTTGGCCACACTAGTAAAGTGTCATCATCTTTCCTTTAGCAAAGAAATAAAAAGAAGAAGGTATCATAGTACATGTGATAAGTATTTTAGTTGAAGTGAATATGTGTACTGAGGTTTAACTATTGAGTGACATACATAAGGTTCTTATTCTAGAATATGAATTGAGATATTGAAAACTAATATTTGACCATCTTAATCTAGTACTAAGTTAAGTGTCTTTGGATATTCTCTATAAATAATATAAAAAATCTTAACTGGTTATGTACAGTAACATAACCATATCTCAGTTAATACATCTTAAGTTAGAGTGACTACTTTATTACCAATGTCAAAAACAGACAAAACCATCACTTAATAAAGCACTATTTTAGGTAGGTTCATTTCTACTGAATATGACATATGTTATAACAGTACTACCTCCATATCAAACCTTTGGAGTAGGCACACAATAACTGGTGTTATCCAAAGGAGGCTCACGTGACATCCCTAAGCAGGGGTATGAGAACATCCACTGGTAGGTTCTCCAGTTGGTATAGCTGCCAACCCACCAGCCCTCAGTGTTCGTCCTCTTGTTATTTTAATGTCTAACCCTTCTTTGTTATGCAGTATCTCACGTATTCTTTCAAAACTGAACTCATTCCATTTTGAACTCTCTTTTCTATTGGGGCAGAAATAATTCCAAATTCTAAACTAGTGCTTAAAATAACAATTTGATGCCATCTATCTATAACTTTGATGTTCATGGTCTAAATTGCTGAGGAAAATTACAAATAATCAGGCCTAAGACCAGTTTCTTATTGTCAGAAAGCCATTTCTAAAAGACTGACTCACTTTAGAAAGTATATCAGATAAATATGCCACAAAATACAGTATATATGGGTCAGGGATATTTGCTCTGCTCATGAAGAAAAGTCACAAAAGCATGTCAGGAAACAATACTCACCAGCTCAATTATAGGTCTTGCTTAGAAATAAACTCATTTTTGTTACTGCCTATTCATCTGGATAATTTTGGAATTACTTTTGTTCTAAAACACCTACATGCTACAACCACAGTGAACCTCTCACCTTATAGAATTTAACATGTCCACAGAAGGGAGTTATTCCAAATCAGAGGTCTACTTCCTCATAACTGCACCTAACATTTTATATGTGCATTTCTATACACAGTATCACTAACATAGGTCAATGGTCCTTGAAGTTTACAGACAACAACTTTAAAAGTATAAAGCTCACAAATTGCTGTAATCATGAAAATTACTGTTTTGTTTTATTACTAACTATAGTAGAATATGACCCAAACACTCACATTCATTTAAAAAATGATAATGATTCCCTCACACAGTTATTTCTTCTTTTACTATCTCTTCATTTCTCTTCTCTTTCCTTCATGCAAGAGAGGGAAGTCTCATATACAGAAATGTCCTAAGATGGAAATGGTGGCCTAAGATAAACTTGTAGCAACTATACTAGGATGATGCAGAATGAATAATAGGTAAAATCCCATTCATCTACAAGACCTACCTTTTTTAAAAGTGCTAACACACCATTCCTTTACTTTTCATTTCCCTTGACGACCTTGTATATTCTCACATCAGTCACCTCTCATTGACTGAACTGGTTCCAGTAAAATATCCTCAGTCTATCCATTTCTCTGCACAGCCACTACCTAGACAAACTCACCATCTCCTATCTTCTCACAATTGGTTACCATGATTCCTTCCACTCTTATCCCACTGTAATTCATTCCACACACTCCAATCAGGCTAATTTCTTAGAAAACATGGACTGACCATATCTCTCCCTTGCTTAAAACTTATAAAAAGTTTCCTACTGTATCTAGAATAAAATCCAAACTACTTAATATTGAAAATAGTGTCCTTTATGATCCTTCACTTGCATACCCCTTCAACCTTATTCCAGGCTACTGCCCTCTTTAATCATTTCAATCCTATCTGGTCTTTTGTTACTTCTTAGAATAGTCCCTCCAAGATTTCCAAAACACAATATGTATGTTTACAGTTCCTTCTGCCTGAAGCCTATTTATTGCACAGCTTTATATATATGCTTCCTAGTTTTATTACAGTTTGCTTTTAATGGACCCAAACTGAATTCATTATCATTTGTGGTCTATTCTTAGGCTCATTTTTGGTTCATGCCAAGTTGCTATACTTGTTTGTTTGTTTGTTTGTTCTCCTTTAAGGAGTAAAGATTGTAAAACTAGAAACATAGAGAGAGAAATGTAATGTTACAGCCAACTAAAATGGTTCTGATGCCATAACAAAGTAAAAGATTTTAAATTTTTAGAATGAACACATAGACAAAATATATAAGATTTAATTATGCTCACAGAACAGAATGTAAAAATGTTAAAATATATTGTGGACAGAAGCTAAGCAATAGATGAGAAGGGTAGAAAGGAAAAAAGATGGTAAGGGACATTAATATTTTAATCTTGCAAGATGGAAAGTTAAGAGAGAGTGTTACAGTTGAGAATTATGTTTACATGCTTATTTTTCTAAGGAACAGATTTCTGTGCATTGCTTAAAGTTACAAAGGAAATTTAAGTAACATAACTATCAAAAATTGGGAGAAGAAAAGGAAAAACAAATTAAACTTTCATCTGTTGTAAAGGAAACTGTCTAAAATTGAGAAATTTAGAAGTAAAGATATATACATAGTATTAAGAAATATGAAAACAACCACCAGAAATATTATGAATAGGAGGGTTAAAACCAGTTGCCTCTTAACGTGGGCCTGGGGTGAAGAGGGGCATATAAGGTGAAAGAAAAGCTCTGCAGGACACAGACCACAGGGAACCTGGATCTATGGGTTAAGTATGTGGGCTTTTTCACAAAGTGCAGGTTAAAAAAAATTAAGTAATTATCATTTGTTTTTATTTTTAAGTATGTATATCTGGGTCTATCTGTGGATAATGAAGGGAATGAGAATCAGATTGGCCCTAAAACAATAGCTTTGCCTACAGTGTAGAGAATAGAAGAGTACATGCCAGGAACTATTTGTTCAATTCAAGCAAAAGATGGAAACATATGTGAAAATAGGCAGTGCATTGTCTTACATATAGTTATTTTATCTCAGTTATAGAGTGTACATGATTACTAAATCAAACCATCTGAAAAAACATCAGAATATTTCATTGAAACCCTTCTTTTTCTTACACTAAATTCCACAAAAAGAATAACAGGAAATACCTGCTATCCAAAAATAACATGAAACAACACTGACATAATGCCATGGATGTCGATTCTTTGTAAATGCCACATTCACCTAACTCCATTTTGCTACTGCTCATTGATAACATTCTTTATTTTTCATTGGTTCTTATTAGTTACACATGACAATAGAATTCATTTTGATGTAATTATAAAAGCATGAAATATAATTTACTTTAATTCAGTCCCCAGTATTTTCCCCTCCCCTTCCTTCTCTCCACCCCCGTTCCCTTCCTTCTACTCTACTGATCTTTCTGCTACTTACACATAATTTTTTTTAATTGGTATCTTGTGAATATACATGTGAAATTCACTGTGATATATTCATATATATACATAGAAAACTTAGCTCAGATTCATTTCTTTATCCCATCCCATCCTTTCACCCTTCCCTTCATTTCTCTTTGTCTACTCCACTGATCTTTCTTCTATTCTTTTTTTATGATCCCCCCTCCTTATTTTGGATTAGCTTCCACATATCAGAGAAAAAATTCAAACATGACTTTTTGGTCTGACTTATTTCACTTAGCCCGATTGTCTCTAGTTCCACCCATTTACCAACAAATGCCATAAAGTCATTCTTTTTTATGGCAAGTAATATTCCATTGTGTATATATAACCATATTTTCTTTATCATTCATCTATTCAAGGGCACCTAGGTTGATACCATAGCCTGGCTATTGTGAATTGTGTTGCTATAAACATTTATGTGGCTGTGTCATTATAGTTTGCTGATTTTAAATCCTTTGGCTATATATCAATAAATGGGGTATCTGGTAAAATGGTGGTTCCATTCTTAGTTTTCTGAAGAATCTCCATACTGCTTTCCATAGTGGTTGCACCAATTTGCAGTCCCACCAACAATATATTAGTGTACTCATTTCCCCACATCCTCCACAACATTTATTATTACCTGTAATCTTGATAATTGCCATTCTGACTGCAGTGAGATGAAATTTCAATGTAGTTTTAAATTGCATTTCTCTAATTGTTAGAGATGTTGAACATTTTTTCATATATTTGTTGATCATTCATATTTCTTCTTCTTCTAAAGTGTCTGTTTAGTTCCTTTGCCCATTTATTGACTGGGTTATTTGGTGTTTTTTTGTTTCTTTGTTTGTTTGTTTGTTTTGTTTTGTTTTGGTGTTGTTTTTTGAGTTCTTTGTATATACTGGATATTAATTCCCTATCTGAGATTCAAGTGGCAAAGATTTTTTTCCATTCTGTAGATTCTCTCTTCACACTCTTGTTTCCTTTGTTATGAGGATGCTTTTAAACTTGGTATCATCCCATTTATTGATTTTCTATTTTACTTCTTGCACCTTAGGAGTCTTGTTAAGGAAGTCAGTTTGTAAGCCAACATGTTTAAGTGTTGGGTCTAATTTTCTTCTAGCAGGTGCAGGGTTTTGGTCTAAGTCCTAGGTCTTTGAACCACTTTGAGTTGAGTTCTGTGCAAGGTGAGAGATAGGGATCAAATTTCATTCTACTACATATGGATTTCCAGTTTTCCTAGCATCATTTCTTTAAAAAGTTTATCTTTTCTCCAACTTATGTTTTTGGCAACTTTGTCTAGAATAACATAACTGTACTTATGTAGGTTTGTCTCTGTGTCTTCTGATCTATTCTATTGGTCTCTATGTCTATTCTGGTTGCCAGTACCATGCTGTTTTTGTTATAGCTTTAATTTGATTTTGTGATGTCTCCTGCTTTGCTTTTCTCACTAAGAATTGCCTTGGCTATTCTGGATCTCTTATTTTTCCAAATGAATTTCATGACTGCCTTTTCTATTTCTGTGAAGAATGTCACTGAAATTTTAATGGGAATTGCACTGAATCTGTATGGTGCTTTTGGTAGTATGGCCATTTTGACAAAATTAATTCTGCCTATCCAAGATCATGGGAGGCTTTCAGTTTTCTAAGGTCTTTTTTCAGTTTCTTCTTTTAGTATTCTATAGTTTTAATTGTAGAGGTCTTTCACCTCTTTTCTAAGATGGATTCCCAAGAATTATTTTTTAAGGCTATTGTGAATGGTATAATTTTCCTAATTTCTTTTTCAGCAGATTCGTCATTAGAGTATAGGAACATGATTGATTTGTGGGTGTTGATTTTGTATCCTGGTACCTTACTGAATTTATTTATGAGCTCTAGACATCTCCTGGTGGAATTTTTTGGGTCTTCTAAATATAGGATCACATCCTTGGCCAACAGAAATAATTTGAGCTCTTCTTTTCCTATTAATATCCCTTTAATTTCCTTCTCTTGCCTAATTGCTCTGGCTACAGTTTCAAAGACATATTCAATACAAGTGGTAAAAGGGGACATCCTTGTCTTTTTCCGGTTTATAAAGGAAATGTTTTCAGTTTTTCTCCATTCAGAATTATGTTGGCCTTGAGTTTGTCATACCCAGCCTTTACAATGTTGAGGTATGTTCCTTTTATCTCTAGTTTTTCTAGTGTTTTAAACATGAATGGATGCTGTATTTTGTCAAATGTTTTTTTCTGCATCTACTGTGATAATAATGTGATTCTTGTCTTTTCTATTTATGTGATGAATTACATTTATTGATTTCTGTATGTTGAACCAACTTTACATCCCTGTGGTGAAACCTACTTGATCATGGTGCACTATCTTTTTAATGTTCATTTGCATGTGGTTTGCCAATATTTTATTACAAATTTTTGTATCTATGTTCATCAGAGATATTGGTCTAAATATCCTTGATGTGTCTTTGTCTGGTTTTGGTATCAGGGTGATACTGACTTCATAGAATGAGTTTTGCAGAGTTCCCTCCTTTTCTATTTTATGGAATAATTTGAGGATGATTGGTATTAATTCTTCTTTAAAGTCTGGTAATTCCAGCTGAGTAGCCATCTGGTGCTGTGCTTTTCTTTGTTAGAATGCTTCAATTTCATTACTTGAAATTGATCTGTTTAAATTTTCTATGTCCTTCTGGTACAATTTGGGTAGGTCATATGTCTCTAGGAATCTGTCCATATCTTCAAGATTTTCTACCTTATTGGAGTATAAATTTTCAAAATACTTTTTGATGACAGTCTGAATTTCATTAGTGTCTGTGGTGGTATATTCTTTTTCATCTTGGATTTTGAACGTTTGAATTTTTACCCTCTTTCTTTTGGTTATTTGGCAAAGGGTTTATCAAATTTATCCTTTCAAAGAAAAAAACCACAGGGTTGGGGATATAGCTCAGTTGGTAGAGTGCTTGCCTTGCAAGCACAAGGCCCTGGTTCAAATCACCAGCACCACAAAAAAAAAAAAAAAAAAAAAAAAAAAAAAAAAAAAAAACTCTTTGTTTTGTTGATCTTTTGTATTTTTTTTTTTTTTTTGAATCTCAATTTCATTGACCTCTCAATTTCATTGACTTTAATTATTTTCTTTCTTCTACTGATTTGGGTATTGGTTTGTTCTTATTTTTCTAGGGCCTTGAGATGAAATGTTAGATTATTTATTGGATGTCTTTCTATTATTTTAATGTATGAGCTCAATGCTATGAACTTTCCTCTTAGAACTGTCTTCACAATGTCCCAGAGATTTTGTTATGTTCTATCACAATTCTCATTTACCTCTAAGTACTTTCTTTTTTTTTTTTTTATGGTACTCGGGATTGAACCCAGGGATTTGTGCTTGCGAGGAAAACATTCTACCAACTGAGCTATATCCCCAGCCCTCTAAGTACTTTTTTATTTCTCCCCTGATTTCTTCTGATATCCATTCATCATTCAGAAGTATATTATTTAATTTCCAGGTGTCATAGCAGTCTCTATTTTTTATCTTATATTGATTTCTAACTTTATTTCACTAGGACCTCATAAAATGCAAGTTATTAGCACTAATTATTTGTATTTGCTGAGATTTGCTTTGTGACATAAAACGTGGCCTATTTTAGAAAATGTTCCATGTGCTGCTGAAAAGAAAGTGAATTCAGTCATTGATGGATGAAATATTCTATAGATGTCTGTTAGTCCAAATTATTATGTTTTTAAGTTCTATACAATCTTTAGTTTTTGTTTGAAGGATCTATCCAGTGATGCTAGATCATTTGAAGATCACCCAGTATTATTGTATTGTGTCTATTTGATTCTTAATATTGTGAATAGTTTGTTTGATTTACATAGATGCTCCACTGTTTGGGTCATAAATATTTATGATCATTTTATCTTGTTTAAGTATGATTTCCTTAAGCAGTATGAGATAACCTTCTTTGTCTCTTCTGACTAATTTTGGCTTAAAGTTTACTTTATGTGACATAAAATTGTAACCCCTGCTTGTTTGTGAGATCCATGTGAATGGTGTGTTTCTTCCCATCCTTTCACCTTCAGTCTGTGGATGTCTTTGCCTATGAGTCTCTTACAGAAAGCATATTGTTGGATCAGTGACAACATTCTAAATGAACCGTCTTGGTTAAACATAACTAATGTACTCTCTTAAACAGGATTTTTAAGAACAGTAATAATGATAATTACCAAAGGTAGCAATTTACCTTCTATGACTACAACTTCATCAGTTCATGTGCTCTTTACCCTCCACATCCACGTACACACTTGCCAAAAATGCCATTCAACCATTAGTAAACATATAGTCACAATTGCTGAACTAATATTAGTGTGAAAAGGTACAATTCTGGACCTTAAGTGATTACACTCTGGTGCTGAATTCCAATTAAACTCTATTTTAAATTCAGAATAATACAGAAAAAGATACGGTGAAAATGGATCCATAAAACTCAGTGAACATACTAGAACACAGTACATTTGGATAGGGGTGGAAAATCAGTGAGTAAACAGATTAATATACTTACTCATGTCTGAAAAGAAACAGTATCAAATTTTAGGCTTTTTTTCTTCATTAAATATTCCAATGACTTTTTCCAAAAATGCTCTCTCAAAGGTC
Source organism: Sciurus vulgaris (assembly GCF_902686455.1). NCBI lineage: Eukaryota > Metazoa > Chordata > Mammalia > Rodentia > Sciuridae > Sciurus > Sciurus vulgaris. The sequence continues at coordinate 82,759,581 of NC_136472.1, forward strand.
AAATTATACTAAGATTTAGTAGAGAGAGTCAATGTGTTTTATTAGGAAAAGTAAATGGAAAATAGAATTTAATCAGTAAAATTATTGGGATTTCATCCTGCAAATTACAGAAATTTTTAGTGCTATTTTAAAACAAATTATGTAACCTTACATTGCAATCAGAGTTGATTCCACTTCTTACCAACTTCTGTTAGACTTAGACTATATCTACACTATGATAATGAGTTATTGTCATAATTTTTCTCATCACAAACCAAATCTCTCAAAACTATCTTCTTATTACTATAAAACCCCACAACCCTATATATGAATGAGAGTCTAGCAAACAGAATAACTGTATCATCACACAAAAATAAACCCAACAACATTATAATATAGGAACCAAAATTCAAATGTTCCATGCTCCTTTTTTCCCTTCAGAAACTATTTCTCTTATAGTATTGTTACTTTTTTTCTGTGGTGTTTGGGATCAAACCCAGGGCTTCACACTTGCTAAGCAAATGCTCTACCCCTGAGCTTCAGTTCCAGCTCCATTACTATCACTCTTAAGAAAGTTTACTAGTCTTGTATACCAAATCTAGTTGGTTCTAGTATTACGACCTTCATGTCATTGAGAAATCAATACCTGAACAACTGATCTTCAATTCAATAATAATAATAATAATAATCCGTACCACTTTCAGCAGTTGCTTTGCACATTTGGATGGGGCACTATGAATTAAGCACTAAGATAAATGCTATTATTATCCTCAATCTTCAGAAGAGAAAACCAAGTTTTAAAGATTAAAAAATTTACAAAATTAGAAATGATGGCTTAGGTTTTGCTGCAATATATAGTTAGTAAGCATTGAGACAGGTCTGTATGACTTCAAACTAAATTTCTTTACCAGGACTTGTCATAATCTGCCTAGTATTTTGTCATCATAAGATAATCTAGGTCCTCTGCCTACAGTATCTTCCCTACATAGATATTCCTATTTATATTCCATTAGTTCACTACATCTTTGAAACAAGATGTTGCTTTGAAATTAGAATAATATAAGCTTACATTGAATTCGCTTGCTGAATGGACCAGATCAAAATGAGTAAGTAAATTACAAATCTGACTTCACCATTTGACTTCTATATTCTGGCAATCAAATTACATTTTCTACCAACTCCATTCATATGAATACAGTCATGCTTACCAAATCATTTCTAACAGTGCCTTCATAGTCCACCTTATTACTCAAAACATAGATGACTCTAAAGCTCTTCTCAATTTTTATCTAGTTCTCAGAAATCCTCCAACCAAAGAATCAAAAAAGATGATGAATGTGAAACAAAGGTATGTTCCCCTAAAATACAGCTAACAGACTGATCTAACTCCTTTAGCAGCATGTTCAGAAAGCTAACCCAATGTGAAACCTCTGGCCAGCAGAGGGAGTGACTTCTACTTTCAAGACATATATACTGAAAACAATCACGTATTCAAACAAAGCTGAGCAACATAAAGACATTAACCAAGCTTTAAATATATACAGTTTTACCCTATATACATGTATGATTACACTACCAGTGTGAGTCTCCGCCATGTACAGCCAGAGGAAAGAAAAGTTGTGCTCCATTTGTGTACAATGTGTCAAAATGCATTCTACTGTCATGTACAACTAATTAGAACAAATTAAAAAGTAGGAAAAACTTTAAAAATTCAAAAAAGCATAATACATGATGTTAGGGATATATATGGTAAGTAGTAAAAGCATAGAGACAAACATAGGAGTAATAAAAAATAATTAAAAAGTAAGAACCTATTTAACATTTCCATTTAAAATATCTAGTGCATAAAAGAGTTTAAAAAGATGTGAAGAACAATAACTATTATTTACTATTTCAGAAAGTGCTAAAAGAAGAATACATAGAGCATTCATGCTCAGAGATTTTAAAAACATTTTTTTACCACAAAAGTAAGGAAGGCTTCAAAGTATGAATTTTCTTGAAGAACAAGTACAAGCATATCTCAGAGAAATTGCAGGTTGGGTTCTACACCACACACTATAAAGCAAATGTCAATATAAAGTGAGATAGAAAAATTTTGGGTTTTCTAAAATATATAATTTACATTCACCCTGTACTGTAGCCTATTAGGAGTGCATTAGCATTGTGTGTAAAAAACAAAGTATATACCTTAATTTTGAATATTTTGTTGCTGAAAAAGTGATAACCATTATCTGAGCAGTTGTAAAAATGGTAGTGATAGACTTCTTCAACACCAAGTTGCCAAAAACCTTCAATTTGTAAAAAATGAATTACCTACAAAGTGAAATACATTAAAGAGCAGTAAAGTGAAGAGCAAATAATATGAAGTGTGCCTGTAAATGTTCAGTAACCATTCAAATGATGAATTCAGAGAGAAAGGGCATCCAGATGGACAAAACAATGTATACTAAGCTAAGGTAAAACATAATTGGGCTTTTGGGGAAATATAAGAGAGGAAAGCCGATCAGTGAACAGCACTGGTAAAATCAAGCAGGAATGCTAGAAGAGGACCAGAATATAGAGGCCCAAAATACCATGCTAAGAATTTTGCACTTTATTTTTTTTTAAAGTAAGGGGAACATAAAAAGATTTTTAGTAGGGGAATTGCCACATGTGTGCCTTAAAAATAGCATTCTGGCAAGTTTCTGAGTTACAGTGTCTTCAAAATAAACACCTTTCTTAAAATGATGAAAAGAAAAGAAAGATACCAAATTTTTAACAGAATTAATATTGGGGATGGAATTAATATGAGGTGGCTATAATTATATTCAATATGCATAAAATGTTAAAAGCTAAATAAGACTAACGTGTTTGCAAATCTAGTATGAAACTCATTTTCCACAGCAATTTAGAGCTTGATACTAATTTAGGCTCTACACCAAATACTTCAAATGTATGCTACTGAGATAATGCTTCACTGGACAAGCTTATACATGTTTAATTGAAAATCTAAAATTACTTTGACATTGAAAATACAAAATCGTTCTTCAAACATTTACTCAGTGTTATGAATGAAAAGGCTGTTTCTAAACTATCTGTCCTATTTATACCATAGGTTAATTATTTAGTTATTTTATAACATTTGTATCAATACTTTTATACGAAATCCCCTACATGGTTTCTTTCACTCAATATTGCCAGTTGACATATTCCATGACTCTTTTGCTCCCTTCCTAGTGCTCTTGAAAATATTAAACAAAATAATAGCTCACAGTTATTGCACACCAATTTTGTGCCAGGTGCTATGCTAAGCAATTTACATGTGCTATCTCATTTAGTCCTCACGATAACATCATGAAATTGAAATACATACTAAAATCATTCCCCATTTTATGGTAAGGAAACTGAGGCGTGGAGAGATTAAGCAACTTGCAGAAGGACACATAATTGGCAAATGGTACAGCCAGAATTAGAACCCAAGAAACAAATGCAGAGCTTGAACTTTTAACACCCATCCATAAAACAATAATCATTGAAATGGATAAAATATACTCTATTTTCTTTATATCAAGTAGTCAATATGTTGATCCCAAGGGATCTTTAAAACATCAATTTGTACCACTTTAAATCATTCATTCAACAATCATTTATTCAAGGAATATTTTTGAATATGTTATGTTACACAGTGTGTGGTTTGGATAGGAGGTGTCTCAAACAGCTCATGTGTGAGACAATGCAGAAATATTCATGGGTGATATGATTGGATTATCACTGCTATAACCTAACTGATGGATTGATCTATCTGATGGATTAATAATTTGAAAGGACTACTGTACTGGGTGATGACTATAGGCAGGTAGAGTGTGACTGTAGGAAGTAGGTCACTGGGGGCATGACATGATGACATTGTGGTTTAATTTTGACCCTGGAGAACAGGGGGGGCTCCCCCCTACCTACTTCCTCCTCCCTCCTTCCCTCCCTCACGCCCTCCCTCCCTCTCCACCCCCCCTCTCCCCCCCCCCTTTCCTAGCTGTTATGAATTGAATAGCTTTACTCCAATGTGTCCTTCTGCCATGATGTTCTGCCTCACTTCTGATCCAGAGCTATGAAGTTAGCTGACCATGGATTGAACCTCTGAAACTGTGAGCCATAACAAACTTTTCCTATAGTAAATTGTTCTTATTGGGTCTTTTGGTCACAGTGACAAAAAGATGACTAAAACACACATTGTTCTAGGTACTGGATATACAGTAATGAATAAAACAGGCAAAATATGGTCACCATTCTCATGGGAAATACAGATAATAAAAAAATGATATGAACCAAAAAGTTTATGTGCACTTTTTTTTTAAAAAAAAAAGTGTTTTGAAGAAAAATAAAGCATGCTCAGAACTGCCCTACAAGTTTTGTTTTGTTTTACCAGAGCACGCACACACACTTACTTTCAGAATGGCAGATGTCAGCTGGACATGGTACAAGGAAGGTTACCACTCTGCTCTGACATCCATCCTGAGCCACAGTCTGGTTCCCTATATAGTAGTCTCCTTCCTCTGGCTACATCAATAATCTTACTTCTGTGTTCCTTACCTTCAACCTCTGAAGATGTTTGAAAACTGACTCATTCTTCATGAAGATCTAATCTCATTCCTTTGTGAAGCCTCCCTTGACTCACCCCTACTCTCTCCTCTATACTATCTCTTATACCTTATGATATTCTTATAACTACATGCTCTATACTATGTTGTATTTATTTCTTCACATCTCTTTTCTCTACTAGACTATAAAGTTACTCATTTTGCTATATTTGGCAATCAGAACAGTAGTTTGCCCTAGTATCCCTAAGTAGGTTCTCAGTAAAATTTTTAAAAATGATAAGCTGTGTAATGGTGATGATAAAGAAAGTAGCAAAATTAGCAGGAGAAGCCAATTCAATCATGAAAGTCTTCATATGCTAGGTTAGGAACTATATTTTTTATCATATAGGCATAAACTGCATAACTGCCCTGAGCCACATCTACCAATGAGTTGTACAAACCTGGGCAAATGGTTTATCCACCAGTATGCCTAAATTTATTCATTTTTAAAGAAGTCTATCCTAAAAAGTTGTTGTGATGATCAAATACAATGTTTAAAATTGATGTGTTTAATGCACACAAAAAGGCTCTCAGTGAGTGGCACCATTAATGGTATCATTATCTTAAGTTATCTAAGGACAAGATGGACATGAATAGACCTTGGAGGAGTTTGTTGGTTTTTGTTTGTTTGGTTGGTTTTTGGTTTTTGGTTTTAGTACCAGGATTGAAACAAGAGGTGATTAACCACTGAGTCACATCCCCACCCCCTTTTTTAAATTCTTTCTTTTGAGGCAGGGTCTCACTAAGTTGCTTAGCTCTTTGCTAAGCTGCTGAGTCTGGCTTTGAACTCACAATCCTCCTGCCTCAGCCACCCAAGTCCCTGGGATTACAGGTAAGCACCACCACAACCAGCATAAATATGTTTTTTTGTTGTTCGTTTGTTTTGTTTTTTGCGGTGCTGGGGATCGAACCCAGGGCCTCGTGTTTGCAAGGCAAGCACTCTACCAACTGAGCTATCTCCCCAGCCCAAATATGTATTTTTTGTTGGTCCTTTTTAGTTACACATAATAGTAGAGTCTGTTTTGGTATAATTATGCAAACATAAATGCATCTCAGTCTAATTAGGACCCGTCTTGTGGATGGATGTACATGATAGTGAGATTCACTGTGGAGTATTCATAAATGTACACAGGAAAGTTACAATTCATTCCACTGTCTTTCCATTTCAGATCTTCCTCCCTTCCATTAATTCCCCTTTGTCTAGTCCAATGAATTTCTATTCTTCCACTTCCCTTCCTTATTGTGGGTTAGCATTTGTGAATCAGAGAAAACATTTGATCTTTGGTTTCTTGGGATTGGCTTATTTCACTTACCATGATAGTCTCCAGATCCATCCAGTTACCGGCAAGTGTCATAAAGTCATTCTTCTTTATGGCTGAATAATACTCCATTGCATATATATACTGCACTTTCTTTATCTATCCATCTATTGAAGGGCACCTAGGTTGGTTCCATAGCTTAGATATTGTGAAATGAACTGCTATAAACATGATGTGGATGTGTCACTGTAGGAGGCTGATTTTAAGTCCCTTGGGTATATGCCGAGGAGTGGGATAACTGGATCAAATGTGTTTCCATTCCTAGTTTTTTAAGAAATCTCCACACTGCTTTTCAGAATTGTTGCACCAATTTGCAGTCTTACCAACAATGTGTGAGTGTGCCCATTTCCCCACAGCCTCGCCAACATTTATTGTTACTTATATTCTTGAAAATGGCCATTCTGGCTGGAGTGAGGTGAAATCTCAGCGTAGTTTTAATTTGCATTTCTCAAAAAAACTATCACAAAAAACCAAATAACCCAATCCATAAATGAGCAAAAGAACTAAATAGATCTGTGTCTTAAACAGATCACTCTACAAGAGTTTAAAGGATATATTATCAAGGAGAAAAAAATTGGTAGTTGGAAAAACACAGAGGCCATTTTAAAATTATCCAGAAAACTAATGAATACCTCAACTAAATAAGATACCAATAATAAAAATAGGGACCAGAGGACACACATGAAAGGTACTTAGGAAAAATAATTGATAGGGTTTGGTAACTAATCAGATAAAGAAGATTGTTTGATAATGATGAAGGACAATAATTAGAAATGTTGATAGGTTAAAGATAAGATCTGTCAAATAGGGGTTCGTGCTTTTTCATAATAAAAAAATATTTCTAACAACATGATAGCAAGACTAGTAAAGTGAAAGATTTAAATGGAAAACTACCTATAACCTAATAAAAATGATGGACAATATGGAGGAAAATATTGAAATTTATGCAATAAATTTTTAGATTTACAGAAAAATTAATGCAAAGTACAGAGAATTCTCACATACTCTTACCCTCCTCATTTAATTTTAATACACAGACACACATATTGTGAAGTTTTTTTATATCTATTAAACTGATAAAGATGTCAGAACAGAGAGATACCTAGTAAGTGGTTAAATTTTTTAAATGGTAAAATTTGTTCTCAAGTGCATTCTCTTGACCACTAGACTTCACACCCTCCCACAAATACCTGGTTTTGAATTATGATTCTTTAACTTGGAGCAAATCATGTGATGTGACCTCCCTCACCATCACCATAAAATTTGAAGAAATGAATTAATGTACAAAAAGTATACTCATTAATAGTTCCCTTCTTTCTCTAAAACAAATTAAGTTTCATGTAGGAGGTAGTATGTAAGTTGAGGCTTAAATTGGGAAAAAAAAACATCATTTTGATCTAGAAAAGTTTGCAAGAGGCTCAGGAAAAAAAAAACTTCATTTTTGCTTAATATATCACAGTTTTGGTAGATTGAAAAAATGAAAATAATACAAGATGGAGAGACGGGACCAAATTTATTCATCTTAATGTATCTGAATCAAATGTAAATAAAACAGACCATCTTTGGAGAAGATAAGACTCTGTTCAACAGAACAGAGATCTAGAATCCTGGAGAGAGAACAGAGAAACATTGATGATTCTGGGCCTTCTGGGGGAAAAAAAAAAAAAAGACTCTATTCCCAGGCAAAAACTTATTAAAAGTTATATAACAAGCAATTCAGCAAACACATGTTAAGTAATTGTTAAGTAATTACAATGTACAAAGCTCTGCTCGGGTTGCTACTGTAGACTGAATAATGGTCGCCCAACAATATTCATGTTCAAATCTCTAGAACCTTTAAAGTGGGATATGTCTCCCAAAAGTATGTATGCTAAGCAGGAGTTGAAATCGTCAGAATATGAGAGCTATAACCTAGTCAGTTGATTAATCGATTAATCCATTTGGTGGGTTTGAATTGAGTAACTAGGTAGAAATTGTGGGCATGTGGGGTGTGGCTGGAGGAGGCATATCATTGGGACATGCCCTAGAAGGGTTCATGTTCCCTATGACCCTTTCTCTCCCTCTCTGCTCCCCAGCTGACATTAGGTGAGCAGTTTTCTTCCACTTTGCCATTCTGCCATGATGTTATGCCTCATCTTAGGCTCAGAGCAATGGATTCATCTGACCATGAACAGAATCTCCAAAACTGTGAACTCAAAATTAACTTTGCCTTCTATGGGTTATTCTTGCCAGGTATTTTGGTTCCAGAAACAAAAAGCTGACTAACTCGGTAATCATGACAATCCTTATAAAAAGGACATAGTAGGAGCTGGAATCAAAAAAGGCACTGGGATGATGGAAAGCAGAGACTAAAGTGGTACACTCCAAAGATGGTGGGGGGTTCCATAAGCCCAAGAAATATGGGTGATCATTAGAAGCTAGATAAACCAAGTAAAAGGATACTCCCCCTCAAAGCATCCAGAAGGAAACACCCTGACTTACACCAACATCCTGACTTACACCTTCACCCTATGAAACTAATTTTAGACTTCTGACCTTCAGAATTATAAGAAAATAAGTTTGTGTTGTTTAAAGCTAGTGAATTTGTGTATTTTTTTTTACGATAGCAATTGGAAACTAATAGTGTTGCATAACTAAAAACTGGCACATATTGTTTTAGTTAGCTTTTTGTAGCTATGACCAAAAGACCTGACAAGAACAATTTAGAGAAGTAAAAGTTTATTGTGGCTCATGGTTTCAGAGATTCGGTCCATGGGTGGCTGACTCTATAACTCGAGGCCTAATGTGAGGCACACCATCATGGCAGAAGGGCATTGTGGAGAACAGCAGTTCAGGACAGTCAAGCAGGAAGCAGAGAGAAAACTCCAGTCACCAGACACAAAATATAAACTCCAAAGGCACACCCCTACTAACCTATTTATTCCAGCCACATCCTATCTGCCTAGAGCTACTATCCAGTTAATCCATCACTGGATTAATACACTGATTATGTCACATGTCTCATAATTTAATCATTTTACCTGAACATTCTTGCATTGTCTCACACATGAATTTTTGCAGAATACCTCATATCTAAACCATAACATACAGAGATTCTATACTAGGCACTGTGATAGTTACTTTCTCAAGGCATGGCTTTTGCTTACACAGAAACTACCATCTTATTAAAGAGAGAATTTGGGGCAGGCATGGTGGCACATGCCTCTAATCCCAGCAACTAGGGAGGCTGAGGCAGAAGCATCATGAATTCAAAGCCAGCCTTAGCAGTGAAGCCCTATGCAATTCATCAAGAGCCTGTTCCTAAATAAAATATTCCTTTAAGAAGGGCTATAGATGTGACTCAATGGTTAAGCACACCAGGGTTCAATCCCTGGTACCCCCCCACCAAAAAAACAGAGAGAGAGAGAAATCTGCTCAGATCATCATGTGATAAAAGTTACACTTGAATAAAAAAATATTACATATGCATAGATTTTAGCCCTGAAGGACAAGAACTATTCTTCAATGAATTTGTAGTTCTACTCATCAATTGGGAAAATACTTCTATCTGACATACAAAACATCTTCTACTCTTAATGTTGACATGAGAATTTCATAAAGCTCAAGCGATCTCAAAATTCAGAGTGAAAATCACTAAAAGCTTCACTTAGTAGAACTTTTTGATAGATAATTCCTTTTAACTTTCCAAGTGCTTCAAAATTCTTTCTAAGTCAAAATGCCTGGGAGAGAAATGTCTACAAATAATTGGTCTTACAGCAAAACTATAATAAAACAAATTTTATGAGATCAAGTATTTTATATTAAGGATACAAATAATATGACATTGTGATGGCAATGATTCTGAAACAATATAAAAGGTATTTATTTGCTGGGTGTAGTGGCACATGCCTGTAATCCCAGCAGCTCAGGAGACTGAGGTAGGAGGATCACAAGTTCAAAGCCAGCCTCAGCAAGGGCGAGGTGCTAAGCAACGCAGTGAGACCCTGTCTCTAAACGAAATACAAAACAGGGTTGGCGATGTGGCTCAGTGGTTGAGTGCCCCTAAGTTCAAACCCCAGTACCCCCCCCAAAAAAAGATATTTATTAGATGAGTACAATGTGTATAAATAGCAGGCATTATGTAAAGAAATAAACTGTATACGCCACCTAATAGCAAAGATTAGTTTTCCCAGATAGCTCACTGTTTCTATAATCTTTCCTGTAAAAAAAAAAAAAAAAAAAAAAAAAAGTGAAAACTCTAAATCTAAATTCTAAATTGGCAAAGAAACTAAGGAGAAATATTTCTGAGGCACAAAATGCCAAAGGCCACAAATGTTCTCTGTTGCTTCCAAACCAGCTATATGCCAGAAACTTATATGAAGTAACTGTGAATGACCCAGGCCTATACTGAGAAGTTTTTCTCTGTAATTCAGTCTGATACATACGATATTGTATTAAAACTTTCTGAGTCAACTGTGGTTCTCTGTTAGACAAATCACATTCAGGGGGCAAGTGATTTTCTAGGCAGGAGAGTCCCCTAATCCTCATATGAACCCAACAGTTTAGAGTACCCAAAGTTAACACACCCATATTGCCAGAGAGAAGCAGCCCACATTGTATATCCCTCACACCCTATGACCTAAACTACTATGTTCAGCACCATCTTGAAATCAGACTCACTAGAAGCTAGTAGTCACAGTATATGTTCATTCATGAGACTCAGCTGTCATTCCACCATGAGTATACAAGTGTTTGCATTACCACAAACCCATCTTCTCAGAGTCCAAGTCCAGCAGAAAGACCAAGACCCCAGATTCCAAACTCATATAGTACCGCATCTTCTAGAGAACAGGTGGACTCATACAAAAGGGAAGCCAACAAATAGTCAATAGTCTACCCATATGCAAGCCCAGTCTGGTAGCCATCTATGTGGTAGCTCCGACCCCAGGTGAACGCACACAAAATTGGGTATCACACAGGATCCACACACATATGAGGCCATAAAAACAGCACTACCCACAGTGAGCCTGCCATACATCTGGCCAACCTGATATGCTTGCATGCATGTTCAACTAGTGGAACAGCCAGATAGTCAATCTCCCCTCCAAAACTGCTTACCAAACAACCACCTCACTATAGAGTGCAACCAAGCACAGTAAACCCAAGGCTGGTCCATTAGCCATCCAAGTAATGGCACTATTCCCTGAGCCTACTGCATAGCTGGCCAGTCTGACAGGTCCCCGTGTAGTATCAGCATCCAGTCCAAAGGACCAATGTGTGACAAATAGGCATACATGAAGTTGCCCCTCCTTTTACCCATAAGCCCACCACATGGCCAACCGGCCCCAAGTACTCACACATGACCATGTCTGGCTCAACACCCAGTTAAAAAGTATCCTTGGCCCCAGCAAAATTACATCATGGCACCACAGTAACAAATATCTCCAGCCTAGGCTGCAGAATAAACAGACATTGCTGATAAGGATTACAGCTGAAGACACTACAGAGAAATTACCACATTACTGAACTCACCCAGAATTAAAGCTATGCATCATACGAACTGATACCTGTCACCCATCCCCAGGAAAGTCCTGACTTACCAAAAAAAGAAAAAAAAGAGGAAAAAAACTCCATAAAACCAAGGAAAAGTAACTGAAACACTAGAAGTGCACATATCAATAATAGGGACACAAGAAACATAAAGAAGCAAAAAAAGATGACACCCTTAAGGGAATATAATAATTAACCAGTAATGGACACAAAAGAAAAGGAAATTTATTAAATTCCCCAAAAAAAAAAATTCAAAATAATGACCTTAAGGGAGCTCAGTGAGAAATAAAAATATGAAAGAAAACAAATAATTCAGTGATCTCAGGAATACAGTTCATGATCTGAATGAGAAATTCAACAAAGAGATACCATTGAAAAAAAAAAAAGAAATAGAAACTTGCAGCTGAAGAATTCAATGAGAGAAATTTAAAAGTACAATTGAGAACCACAACAACAGACTAGAACAAACAAAAGAAGAATTTCTGAACGTTAGACAGGCCTTTTAAGTTAACCCAGTCAGAAAAAGAGCAGGAAATCTATAGGACCTATTAGACACCATTAAATGAACAAATAGTCTCATGATGGGAGCACCAAAGGAGAAGAGATGGAGGAGTGCACAGAGAAAGCACGTTAACAAAATATAACAACATATTTCTAAGTCTGGGGAGATATGTGGACATGCAGATCCATGATGCTAAAAACAACCCCAAATCTAAATCCCAAAGAAGTCCTCTCCAAGGCACATTATGATCAAGCTATCAACGAAAAAGAATTCTAAAATCAGTAAGAAAAATATATCAGGTCATATGGAAGGAAAGCCCCATTAGACTAACAGGCAATTTCTCAACAGTGACCTTAAATGACAGGAGAGAAAGGGATAATATATTTGCAGTGCTAAAAGAAAAAGAAACTGTCAACCAACAATATTATACCCAGCAAAGCTGTTCTTGAGAAATGAAGGATAAATAGTGTTTCTCATGTAATCAAAAACTGAGTGAATTAAGAATGACTAGACTGACCTTACAAGAAATACTTTAGGGAGTGCTACATCTAGAAATGAAAGGAAAATAACTACCATCATGGAAACACATGTGTATAAATTCAGTAGTACAGTATACACAAGGGAGAAAGAAAAAAGCATCAAACCTTATCACTATAGGAAATCATCGAACCACAAAGATTAACAGTAAAAGAGAAAGAAAAACTCAAAGAATATGTAAAACAAACAGAAAGCAACTAACAAAATGACAAGAGTGGGTTGTTGCCTATCAATAATAACCTAAATATAAATAAATTAAATTTTCCAATAAAAATATGTAAATTAGCTGATGGACAAAATAAGATCTCACTATATTCTGCCTACAAGAAATTCATCTCACCAAAAAAGACACACATAGACTAAAAGTGAAGAAATAGTGTATTCCACACAAACAGAAGCCAAAGCAAAGCAAGAGAACACTGTTTCTATTAGATTAAAAAGACTTAGTCAAAAGCAGTAAAAAGAGACAAGTTCATTATACAATTTTAAAAGGATCACTTCAACAAGAGGAAATAAAAGTTGTAAATATGTATGTACCTAACACTAATCCACCAGAATACATCATGCAAATATTAGGTCTAAAGGAAGAGAAAGATTAAATATAATAGTAGATGCAAATGTCAACACCCCTCTTTCTCTAGTGAACAGGGCATCCAGAAAAACAATTAGAGAAACATCAGAGTCACACTATACTATAGTTCATATACCTTACAGAACGTTTCATCCAATCCTTACAGAATACACACTCTTCTCATCATCACATGGAACATTCTCCAGGATAGATATGCTAGGGCATAAAACAAGTCATAATATTTTACATTTAAATTATATCATCTATCTTCTCTTATCACAAAGCAAGAAAATTAGAAATGAGCAACATGCTTCTAAATGTCCAATAGTTCAAAAAAGAAAATAAAAGGAAAACTTTTATATTCCCTGAAGCAAATAAAATGGAAACACAGAATGCCAAAACCTACGGAATATAACAAAAGGAGTAGTAAGAGAAAAGTTTATAACAATAAATTCCAACATCAAAAAAAGCAGAAAGATTTCAAGTAAGCAACCTAATAATACTACTCAAGAAACTAGAAAAGCAAGAACAAACCAAACTAAATATTAGTAGAAGGAAATAAATATCGAAGCAGAAATAAATATAATAGATACTAGAAAAAAAAATAATTTAAAAGGCCAAGGGGAAAAAAGGTAATTTTTTTGTGTGTGTGATAATAAACAAAACTGACCAATTTTGAGCTAAAATAAGAAAAAAGATTCAAATAAATAAAAATCAGAAATAAAAAAGAAACATTATATCTACAATACAGAAATACAAAGGATTATTAGGGACTATTGTAAAAAGTGATATGCCAACAAATTTGATAGCCTAGAAGAAATAATAAGTTTCTGGAAACACACGGTCTACCAAGATTAAGCCATGAAATAGAAAACCAAAACAGATCATAATGAGCAACAAAACTGAATCAGTAATAAAGTTATCCTCAAAGTAAAGCCCAGAGCCACTTTCCTTCACTGCTGAATTGTGCCAAACTTTTAAGAACAAATGTGAATTCTCCTCAAACTATTCAAAAAAAAAAGAAAAAAAAAAGTGAAAGCGAGAAAATTCTTTCAAACTCATTCTGTAAGACCAGCATTACCCTGATACCAGAATCAAAAAAGAACACAGAGACACACACACAAAGATAATTATAAACTAATATGCCTGAAGATATAGGTGCAAAATATTTCCATAAAATACTAGCAAATCAAAAGTAATATACACCATTATCAAGTGGGATTCATCTCAGGGATACAAGAAGATGGTTCTGCATATGCAAATCAATAAACATAATACATCCCATTCACAGAATGAAGGACAAAAAAAACCTGATTATCTAAATAGGTGCTGAAAAAGTATTCGGTAAAATTTAATATCTTTTCATTGTAAAAACTTTCAACAAATTAAATATAGAATCAATGTACCATAACACAATAAAGATCATATATGACAAGTCCACAGCCAACATCACACTGAATGAAGAAAAATTGAAATTTTTTCTCCAAGATCTAGAACAAGAAAAGAATGCCCACTTTCATCCCTTATTCAACAAAGTGTGGGAAGTCTTATCCAAAACAATTAGGTAAGAGATAGATATAAAGGGTTTCCAAATTGGAAAGAAGGAAGTCAACTTTTCTCTGTTTGCAAACAAAATGATCTTATATAGAGAAAAAAATTCACCAAAAAATTTAGAACTGATGAACATTTTCAATAAAGCTGAAGAATACAAAATTGACATATAAAATCACTATTATATCTATACACCAATAATAAACTCATTGAAAGAGAAATCAAGAAAGCAATCCCATTTACAATACCTACAAAAATATCTAGAAATACATTTAACTAAGTAGGTGAATGATCTCTACAATGAAAATTTAAAACATAGATGAAAGAAATTGAAGAGGATAGAAGAAGGAGGGGGAGGTGAGGAAAAGGAAGAGAAGAAAGAAGAAAAAGGAAATAAAAAGAAGAGGAGGGGAAGGAAGGAAGGAAGGAAGGAAGGAAGGAAGGAAGGAAGGAAGGAAGGAAGGAAGGAAGGAAGGAAGGAAGGAAGGAATGAAGGGGGGAGGAAGGGAGGTATTCCATGTTTATTGATTGGAAGAATTCATATTGTTAGAATGTCCAAAGTATCTACAGATTCAATATAACCCCTTGAAACACCAGGAATGTTCTTCATAGAAATGAGGGGATCCTAAAATTCAAGTGGAAACAAAAAAGACCCCAAATAGCCAAAGTCACCCTGAGTAGAAAGAATAAAGCTAAATGGATCATACACTGACTTTGAAACATACTACAAAGTGATAAAAATCCAGAATAGCATGGTACTGAAATAAATATCAGCACATAGACTAATGGAACAAAATAGAGAGTCCAGAAATAAATTTATATTTGCAGACAAATATAAATTAAATTGGCTTTTGACAAAAGCATAAGTACATACATGGGAGAAAGGAAAGTCTCTTCCCTGTGCTGGGAAAACTAGACATTTATAGGTATAATTAACAAACCACGCCCTTATCTCTTACCATACACAAAAATCAATTAAAATGGATTAAAATGTAAACCCATAGCTATGAAACAATTAGAAGAAAATACAGAGGAAATGCTTCAGGATATTAATCTGGACAAAGATTTTTTAGATAAGATCCCAAAAGCACAGGAAACCAAAGCAAAAATTTATAAGTGGGAATTACATCAAACTAAAAAGCTTCTGCACAAAAAAGGAAACTGTCAACAGAGTGAAGAGACAACCTACAGAATAGAAGAAAACATTTTCCAACTCTTCTGGATTAAATTCTAGAATATATAAAGAACTCAGACAACTCAACAGCAAAATATCAAATAATCTGATTTTTTTTAATTGGCAAATGAATAGAACAGACATTCCTCAAAAGGGGATATAAAAATGGCCAACAAGCAAGGATGTGAGAAAAAAGGTACACTCATACATTGCTGGTGGGACTGCAAATTGGTATAACCACTCTGGAAAGCAGTATGAAGATTCCTCAGAAAACCTGTAATGGAGACAGCATTTGACCTGGTTATTCCTTGTCAGCATGTACCCAAAAGACTTAAAATCAGCATACTAGCTGGGCACCATGGTGCAGGCCTATAATCTCAGTGACTAGGGAGGCTGAGGCAGGAGGATCACTAGTTCAAAGCTAGCCTCAGCAACTTAGCAAGGCCCTAAGCAATTCAGCAAGATCCTGTCCCTAAATAAAATACAGAAAAGGGCTAGGGATGTGGCTCAGTGGTTAAATGCCCCTGAGTTCAATCCCCAGTACCAAAAAAAAAAAAAAAAAAATCAGCATACTATAGTGACATGGCCACATCAATATTTATAGCAGTTCAATTCACAATAGCTAAGCTATGGAACCAACCTAGGTGCCCTTCAATAGATAAATGGATAAATAAAGTGTAGTATATATGCACAATGGAATACTACTCAGTCATAAAGAAGAATGAAATTATGGCATTTGCCAGTAAATAGAACTGGAGACTATCATGATAAATGAAATAAACCAATCCCAAAAATACAAACCCAAATGTTCTCTCTGATATGTGGATGCTGACTCACAATAAATTGGGGGTCAGGAGAGAAATAGAGGTTCACCTGATTGACTGGGGGGTGGGTAGTTGGGGGAGAATGGGAAAGAGAATGGGAAAGGCGATAGAATGAATTGGACACAGCATTCCTATGTTCATATATGAATACAAGACCAGTGTAACTCCACATCATATACAACCACAAAAATGGGAAGTTACACTCCATGATTGTGTAATACATCAAAATACATTCTACTATCATGTGTAAATAAAAAAAAAATCATTTAAAAAATGGCCAACAAGTTCAACATCACTAATCATCAGGGAAATGCAAATCAAAACCAGAATGAGATATCAACTCACTGCAGTTAGAATTGCTATTGTCAAAAATACAAAAAATAGCAAACGTTGGTGAGGAAGAGAAGAAAGGGAAACTCTCATACATTGTTGGTGGAATCTAAATTTGTAAAGCCATCTTGGAAAACAGTACAGAGGTTCTTCAAGAACCTGGGAATAGAAATACCATATGATCCAGCAATTCCACTTTGGAATATATATCCAAAGGAATGGAAATCAGTATATTGAAGAAGTATTTAAACTTTCATGTTTTTTGCAATATTGTTCACAATTGACAGGATATGGAAAAAAAACTAGGCATTTATCAACAAATAGATGGATAAAGAAAATGTGGTGTATATAAACACACAATAGACTATGATTCAATCCTTTAAAAAATGAAATCCTTTCATGTGCAGCAATATGAATGAGTACAGAGGACATTATGTTAAATAAATAAGGCTTGGAATGACAACACTCCATGTTCTCACTCATGGGTATATGTTGATCTTATAAAAACTGAGAATAAAACAGTGAGGCTGAGAAGGGTGTGGAGGAGGGATGTGATATGCTCTCTTGTCACAAGAATAGAACCCGATGGCATCTAGTATTAGCTTAGAGAAATAATTATTCTCTTTCCTTTTCCTAAAATGACTTCCATCATGTTTTTAAAAGTTCCCCTTATTTCTAATATTCTCAAATTTAATGAACAAGTCTATTTGTGCTCTTCATATACTTTACAATTTCAGCAATTATGAACATATCTATCCTTTACTTCTCCATTTCTTTTTTAAAGTACCATAAACTCAAGTGTACCTTTGTGCATAAAACTCTCCATACCTCTGATTATTTTACCAGTTGCCCTTTTCTCAAACACATTAGGTCTCATGTCTCCATGGCCACAAGTAAAATTACCTTTTTACACAAAGTCTCTCATACATGGAAGTAAGCTGGATTTTATCTTCTAGTCATATCATGCTTTCTCACCTAAAGCAGTGGAAGGAGGACTGTGAACCATTTTCTTTACACAAAGTTGCCACCTACTCTTCAAGTCAAGTACACTTAGTAGAGCTACACAAACAGGGTGCTTTCTAGTGGACCAATGGGGGCTAGCAAAGACCCTAAGTCTGCTTGTTTTTAAATGTTTTCAATATCATAGCTAGCAACACACCAGATTTTGCTCTGACTCTGCTTTGTTTCACCCACCATTCTCACACTTGATTTTGGGGCCAAAAGAGTTTGTTGCAAAAATTTATTTTCTGTGTCTGTTCATCTAACGCCATGTATTGGAAATAGAGTTACAGTTCTTCGTCCCTCTGGGTTACAAAAAATAAGGCAAAAAGTACAGGTTGAGACTATATAATAAAAAGTATGACTGCTTTACTTTATGACAAAGTACAATTTACTTTACTCCTCAGTGCCATCCTGAGGAGTTTTGACTTTCTCCCATGAATGGTTGAAAGCAAAGCAATGACATAATCACATTAGATTTAGAAAGATAAATTACTGAAATTATTGCTAAGCTGAGGAAAAATGATATAATTAATATTGTTGGGGCTCATAAAATAATACCCAAAATGAAGCAAAACCTTACCTTCTCCTGCCTTCCCTTCTCTTGCCCCTCATTCTCTACCAGGGCAATTCATATAAGCTAGAACACTTTTCCTGAATACCCAGTCATAAATCCTAAAAATATTACTCTAATTTTTCCTCACTTTTCTGTGTAATATCTACTCATATAAAAATTAGGACCCTCATTCCACAGTGGGCTTTTCCCATGGCTAGGAGGAAGAAATGCTATAACTGGGTAGCCAAAATGAATCTGGACAGACAGGCCTTGCTGGGTTCCCCTCTCAGTCTGTTTCCATTAATTCATACCCTTTCTTCCAATCCCATTTCTACAAGGCTGTCAATATTTCATCACACGTAAGCATAAAATCAGTTTAGTTCAGTGATACAGAATGTGATTATTATGTGTAAGGCCCTGGGTTCAATCCTCAGCACCAAATAAAAGCAAAAAAGGAAAAAAAAAAAAAAAAAAAAAACTTCTATTGTATCTTTGGATCTTCAATCTGAAAGGCTCCCATGTCTCTTAAAATTTTGATTAAATTTGTTATGTTTTTCTTCTGTTAATGTGTTGTTATGGTAGTGTCATCCATTACCTTATGATGGGTAAGAAAAGATATAATTCCTTTTATTCCCTATAATACCTGTGGATTTATGACTTTAAATTACAATGATGACATCCATCTATATACCAAATCATTACTCTCATTTTTACTGACCTCGTGGAATTCAGAACAGAAATGAATACTAGAGATAAAGTAGAAAAAAAAATCTCATGCATGATAGCCTCAAAAAAATAGATTCCTATGAATAAATCTTACCAAGGAGATGAAGGACTTCTACAATGAAAATTGTAGAACACTGAAGAAAGAAATGTAAGAAGACACTAAAAAATGGAAAGGCCTCCCATGTTCATGGATAGGCAGAATTAATATTGTTAAAATGATCATACTACCAAAACTAATATACAAAGTCAATACAATATCCATTAAAATACAAATGACATTATTCACAGAATTAGGGGGAAAAAAGTACTAAAATTATTTTGGAAAAATAAGTCTCAGAATAGCCGAAGAAATTCTAAACCAAAAATGCAATGCTGGAAGCATCACAATACCCAACTTCAAATTATGCTACAGGCTATGGCAACAAAAATAGCACTCACTTTATGTGTAATATGTCAAAATGCTTTCTACTGTCATGTATAACTAATTAGAACAAATTAAAAAAAAAAAAAACACTGAATTGGCATACAAACACATAGACAAATGGTACAGAATAGATTACACAGAGACAAACACACAGATACTTTCCTCTGGTTCTTCACAAAGACACCAAAAACATACACTGGTAATTTTTAACAGTCCTAGGAAAACTGGTAATTCATATGTAGAAAAATGAGATAAAATCCCTATCCCTTACCCTGAACAAAAATCAACTCAAAAGATCCAAGATATAAAAGAGATCAGAAGAGAAATTTTGCAACTTCTAGATGAAAACATTGGGTCAACATTCAAGCATAAGTGCAAGCAACAACTTCCTCAATAGGACTCCTAAAGCTCAGGAGATAATATCAAAATTGATAAATGGATGTCATTAAATTAAAAAGATTCTGCACAGCAAAAGAAACAAGAACAAGAGAGAACACACAGAATGAGAGAAAGTCTTTGTTAGCTACTCTTTTAACACAGGATTTATATTCAAAATATAGAAAGTACTCAAAAAGTTTAACACCAAAAAAAAACTAAATAAATAAATGAAAACATGAGCTAAACAGACACTCCTCAAAAGAAGAAATACAAATGGCCAACAAATATATGAAAAAATATTCAATATCTTTAGAAATTATGGAAAGACAAATTAAAGCTACACTGACACTTCACCTCACTCCAGTTAGAATGGCAGCCATCAAGAATACAAATAACAATAAATGCTGGAGAGGATGTGGAGGAAACAGAACACTGAAACTCTGTTGATGGGTTCGTATAACCGCTATGGTAGTAAGAAAGCAGGTTCTTCAAAAGACTAGAAATGGAACTAAGGTAGAAGACATAAGAATAGGTATTGAAAGAATGAACATTTTTTTAAGCTGTTTTAAAGAGTGAACATTTCTAAGCTGTAAGCTGTTCTAAAGAATGAACATTTTTTTATCTTAACTCCCTAAGGTCTCCTGCCCATTGTCTTAACTCTCTGATGTCACCCTCCTGGTTATCTTAACTCCCTGAGGTCACTCTCCCAGTTATCTTAACTCCCTGAGGTCACCCTCCCAGTGATGGGAGCAAAAGCCCCTAAAAGCTGTTCCAGGAAATAGCCCCAAACAGAGGGTAAAAGAGTAAATTGGGCTAGATGACTAAATAGTGCTCAAACAGTAGGATTACCAGAAACTATTGACCAGAATCTACGCCCTATTGTAAAACATTGTGAAACATGTTGTATGTTATCAGACAACTTAGACCCCCTTTGGAATTTCCCGGCAGCTTTGTTCCCCCATTTTTTCTTTTCTTTTCCCTTTTCTCCCTTTCATGTGCGACCCCTCCCGATGTGTGGTTTTCTGCCTTTATAAGCTTGTAAGATTTTCTGCTAGGGACTCGACCCTTGCACTCCTGCGTGAGTCACGAGTCGGGTCCCAGCGCGCTGGAATAAACACCTCTTGCGGTTTGCATCAAGTGACGCCTCCTGTGGTTGATTGGGGTTGCCGTCGGTCCGAGGGATAGAGTCGGGGTCTCCTTTTTGGAGGTCCTTCAGTATAATGGAAACATACAGGAGAACACAAGAGTGGCCATGTTTAAAGTCTGCTTTCACGTGCATTTAAAAAAAAAAAAAGAAAAAGTCCAAATTTAATAGAGATGAAATCAAGGAAATTGAAACCAAAAAAAAAAAAAAAAAAATCCAAAAGTTGACCAAAGAAAAACTTGGTTCTTTTAAAAATTAAATAAAAATTATACACTCTTAGCCAAGTTAGTGTAGTGAAAGAGAAAACTTAAATTACTAAAATTCATGGTGAAAACAGAAATATCATGATGGATACTACTAAAAAGCAGATAATGATAAAAAAAATCTATTTTCAAACTACAGCACACTAAAGAAAGAAATTAAAGAAAACCTTAAAGATGAAAAGATCTCTTGTGCTCTTGAATAGGCAGAATTAATATTGTCAAAATGGCCATACTACCAAAAGCACTATACATACTCAATGCAATTCCAATCAAAATCCCAATGATGTACCTCATAGAATAAGGGAAAGTAGTCATGAAATTCATTTGAAAAAATAAGAGACCTGGAATAGCCAAAGCAATCCTTAGCAAGAAAAGTGAAGCAAGAGGCATCACAATACCAGATCTTAAACTATACTACAGAACCATAGTAACAAAAATGCATGGTACTGGCATCAATGGTACAGAACAGAAGACACAAAGACAAACTCACATAAAAACAGTTATCTCATATTAGACAAAGCTGCCAAAAAACATACAATGGAGAAAAGATAGCCTGTTCAACAAATGGTGCTGGGAAAACTGGAAATTCACATGTAGCGCAATGAAATTAAACCCCTATCTCTCACCCTGCCCAAAACTCAAATCAGAATGGATCAAGGACCTGGGAATTAGACCAGAGTACCTGCACCTTATAGAGGAAAAAGTTGGTCCAAATCTTCATCATGTTCACTTAGGACCAGACTTCCTTAACAAGACTCACCAAGTGCAAGAATTAAAATCAAGAATCAATAAATGGGATGGATTCAAACTAGAAAGTTTTTCTCAGTAAAAGAAACAATCAATAATGTGAAGAGACAGCCCACAAAATGGGAGAAAATCTTTACCACATGAACTTCAGATAGAGCACTAATCTCCAGGATTTATAAAGAATTCAAAAAATTTAACACCAAAAATACAAATAACCCAATCAATAAATGGGGTAAGGAACTGAGCAGACACTTCACAGAAGAAGATCTACGAGCAATCAACAGATATATGAAAAATTGTTCAACACCTCTAGTAATTAGAAAAATTCTAATCAAAACTACCCTAAGATTTCATCTCACCCCAATTAGAATGATGATTATCAAGAACACAAGATGGGGGGGGGGGGGGGTCGAGGAAAAAAAATAACAGAATGAATCAAATACCATTACCCTATGTAAATGTATGATTACACAAATGATATGCCTCTACTTCATGTACAGAGAAATAAGTTGTACCCCATTTGTTTACAATAAAATAAATAAATAAATAAAACACAAGCAACAATAGATGTTGACAAAGATGTGGGGAGAAAATACACTCATACATTGCTGATGGCATTGCACATTGGTGCAGCCACTCTGGAAAGCAGTATGGAGATTTCTTAGAAACTAAATGGACCCACCTTTTGACCCAGTTATCCCACTCCTTGGCCTATACCCAAAGAACTTAAAATCAGCATACTACAGTGACACAGCCACATCAATGTTCATAGCAACTCAATTCACAATAGCTAGATTGGGGAACCAAACTAGATGCCCTTCAATTGATGAATGGATAAAGAAACTGTGGTATATATACACAACAGAATATTACTCAGCCTTAAAAAAGAATAAAATTATGGCATTTGCAAGTAAATGGATGGAGTTGGAGAATTATCAAGCTAAGTGAGATAAGCCAATCCCCAAAAAAAAAAAAAAAAAAAAAACAAAGGCAAAATGTTTTCTCTGACAAGTGGATGCTGATACATATGGGCAGGGGGGAGTAAGGGAAAAATGTAGGAACTCTGGGCTGTGTAGAGGGAAATGAGGGGAGGGAAGGGGGCACAAGGTAAGAAATATGGTGAAATGAGACAGGCATCATTACCCTATATACATGTATGATTACATGAATGGTGTGACTCTACATCATGTACAACCAAAGAAATGAAAAGTTGTACTTGATTTGTGTAGAATGAATCAAAATGCATTCTATTGTCATATATAACCAAATAGATCAAACAATAAAACAACTACCTTCAAAATTTATAATCTAATACAATAGAAAATCTTAGAGACATTGACAAATTTCTATAGAAATATGAATTATCCACTCAGGAGGATATACACAATTAATACAGATCAATTTCAGTCAATGAAATAGAAGAAACCATCAAAATCCTACTAACAAAGAAAAGCCCAGGACCAGATGGATTCTCAGCCAAGTTCTATAAGACCTTCAAAGAAGGACTAACATCAATTTTTCTCAAATTATTCCATGAAATAGAAAAAATTGTAAAAAATGAAACATTCTACAAGACCTTTAAAGAAGAACTGATATGAATACTCCTCCAAAAGTATTCCAGGAAATAGAAAAGGAGGGAACCTTTCCAAATTCATTCTATGAGGCTAGTATCACTCTGATACCAAAACCAGACAAAGACACATCAAGGAAAGAAAACTTTACACCAATATCCCTGATAAACATAGATGCAAAAATCCTTAACAAAATACTGGCAAATCGCATACAAAAATATATTAAAAAGATAGTGTACCATGATCAAGTGGGGTTTATCCCAGGGATTCAAGGTTGGTTCAACATCTGGAAATCAATAAACGTAATTCATTGCATCAATAGGCTTAAAGTTAAGAATCACCTGATTATTTCAATAGATGTTGGCGAAGATGTGGGGGAAAAGGCACACTCTTACATTGCTGGTGGAGTTGCAAATTGGTGCAGCCACTCTGGAAAGCAGTGTGGAGAATCCTCAGAAAACCTGGAATGGAGCCACCTTTTGACCTAGTTTATGCCCTTCGACAGCTGAATGGATAAAGAAAATGTGGTATATATGTACCCATGGAGTATTATTCATCCATTAAGAAGAAAGACTTCATGACATTTGCTGGTAAATGGATGGATCTGGAGACTATTATGCTAAGTGAACAGTCCCCAAAAGCCAAAGGTTGAATGTTTTCTCTGATATGTGGATGCTAACCCATATTATCCAATAAGTGGAGAAGGAATAGAAATTCAGTAGGATTGAGCAGGGGCAGTGATAAAAAAAAAAAAAAAGGACAGAGGAATGAATTGAACACAACTTTCCTATGTACATATATAAATATGCCACATACCACAGTGTGAATCTCCACATTGTATACATCCACAGGACTGGGATTCTAATTAGAATAAGATATGATCCATGCTTGTATACATATATCAAAATAGATTCTACCGTAACTAAAAAGAACCAATTTTAAAAAAAGAGTTGTACTTTCTTTCATATGTGTAAGCTAGAAAGAAAAAAGAAAATAGGTGGGGAAGGAGGATCAGAATCTCATGAAAATAAAAGAGACCAGTTGAGGAAGGGAGCCAGGAAGGGAGGAAGAAAGGGGAAAACGAGGTACCGTAGAAGGATATATTATAATGTTGTGCTCATGTGCAAATACATTAAAAATTTTTCACTATTATGTATAATGCACCAATATAAAATATGAAAAAAAGAAATAAATTTAGGCCAGTCTCCTCATTTTACAGAAGACAATGGTCCTAGAGTAGTTAACCTGCCGATGTAACACAGCTAGTAATACGAGTATAATTGTTTATAAGTGTTTTATGTTTAATAAACAACTATTAAATATGTATTCACTAATAGATTATATGAAATTTAAGTTAGTAAATGACTTAGGAATTATCCCCACATCTGTTGAGATGGATTATAAAACTATTATTGATTTGACTTTTGCAATGGAACAATTAGTACATCACATGTAAAAAAAATTAAAATACAGATTTTCAGTCACAGAAAATTACTTTGAAGGATTAAAATTTATCCACCACCTTCTAATTACAACAAAAGTAGCCATTGCAGCCAAATTCTGCATTATTAATTCAGTGCCCCTTTACTCCTAACCCTCCCTTTCTTTTGTAATTACACCCTATTTCCTAATACTAGGCTTCTTGTTGAATTGCTAATAAAATCCAAGAAATGCCTGAGGAATTTAATTCAGATGTAAATGGAATTATTTGGGTTGCTTCTGTCTCTGCTTTTAAAAAATTATAATATGAAACAGTGTGCTATTGCTGAAAGCCCTACAGATTTCTCAGCTTGACACTTGAAGTAATTTAGAGGACTAAAGGAGGAAAAAAAAATCTGTGACTGCTTTACAGCTAATTTATTTACAACAACCACAGAATTGAGAAAAATCTACCCACACTTGTATGCCCACAGAGAAAGAAAAATGAATTCTTTTCAAAACAGCAGCTACTTTTTGTCCTCCTGGTGCTTCTCCTCATTTTGTTTTCTTTTCTTTCCTCCTCACTTTGGGTAACTTCAACATTTTAATTGCAATTTTAAATTTACTTCTGAGTTCAACCTAAGTAGGAAATATACCAAAAGAAGCAGGATACTACCCCATTGTCAAACCATCTTCCAAATACGTATTATGTTGAAGGGAACCCCCAGAGACCTGTTGTACAAACTAACTTGTCAATTATGGATGTTATCTATGTATTTGATGGGTCTATGAACTCCACGAGGTTCTTTGATCATAAAATAGGTCAAAATGAAAATTTTTAGCTTATGGGGACAGTAAGACATGAGACTTTAATCTTTTAAGGTAAATATATTGTCAATAGCAGTTTTCTTTTTTTCTTTGTAGGTTTGCATAATATGTAACAACTTGGACAGTAGAAAAATGTTGACCTGTTAGCTCTGAGTTTCTATTTTTGGTTTTGTTTTGTTTTATTTTGTTGGTGCTGGGGATTGAACTTAGGTCTCACCCATAATAGGCATGTGCTCTACCACTGAGTTGCATCTCCAGGCCATTTTTTAAATTTTATTTTGAGACAGGGTCTCATTAAATTAACCACTCTGGCCTTAAATTTGCAATATTCCTGCATCAACCTCCCAAGAATCTGGGACGGCAGGCATGTGCCACCACATCCAGCTAGTCTTAGTTTCTATAATTCCATGATTTTTCATGTTCTGTTTCTGTGTCATAGCACAAACATTTAAGATCACCAGGACAAGGGTCCTAAGGAGGTCCTTCAAAAGGGAGTGGACCTTAACTGAGACTGCAAAGATCCTTTATATCATCACGAAAATGAATTAAAAGATGGGTCAAAGTGAGGCACAGACTGAATTTATTGAAAGAACGAAAGAAAGAAGTATACACTCTGAGAAACAGGGTAGAGTAGCAGGCATGAAAGAAGAACTCACTAGCTACATTCTTAGCTAAGCATACTAATGCATGGAAGATCAATAGTACAGGAACAAGATCTAAGAGGAAGTTTTAAGTTCTCCTTGGTGTTGGTAACTTGCCTTGTTACCACCAGTATGGGGAGAGGGGTCATTTACTGACTTGTCAATCATGACTGGGTTGGGGTGAGGAGATCATTTTCTTTTCTTTTTGATGGATTTTGCTTTGTGGACAGAATATTGTGGTTGTTCCATTTTGTTTTGTTTTGTTTTGTTTTGTTTTGTTTTTACTGTTGATGAGATCTAATAACTGATTCAATAGTGCTACTTGTGACCTTTAAATCCAGACTTTTGATCCATGTGAAAGTAGACTTTAAATCTGAACTTTAAATCATAGCCATTCTTGTGTTGTCCCACATCTCCTTTCTACCTATACTTATGTCTTTTATCCTACTTCAGTTCCATAGCCAAAAATGTCAAAGTAAACAGTTTCAACACTGAATTAATGTAACAGTGGCTACCCTTTGCCCCTTTGAGAATTGTCCTTTGATTTCCCTTCCCTTTGCTCAGCATTCTAAATTCTAAAGAAAAGCCATATCTAAGTGTGTAAGATTTTAACCCATAAATAATCTTTCTTTAGATTTACAAAACCAGAATGTCTGGTGAACTTCAGATAACATTATTGCTAGATAGAGCTATAAGTAATTGATTCTCTTGTTTATATTTTTCTATAATGTCTTCATATTTCACAATACCAATGCCAAATTTTATATTTACATCCCTTGCCAGTTTTTTAATTATTCCAAAACAAGAAATTAAAAGAAACTGGACTCCTGGAGTACAGAAAAAAATTGTCCCTCTCTAGGTGTATTTCTACAGCACATATAACTTACGGTAAAACACACTCTTGCTGAAGCTTAACTCACAAACTTTAAAAGTTACATGAGAACTTTATTCACCAAAATAGAGTCATTTGATATAACAAATAAGTAAAATAGAATGCCCTAGCCCCCAAAAAAAGTTTTAGAAAATAAAAGAATCTGTTATTTTCAGGTACTTATTCTTGATATTATTAGCAACATATAAAGAAGAGGCTGGGGTATAGCTCAATGGTAGATCATTTGACTAGCATGTGTGAGACTCTGGATTCAATTCCCAGTGCTGAAAAATGAAGCACAATAAAAGAAGAAATGGAGACATAATGACAGAAAAACTTGCGATAATGCATCATTTTCAAAAAAATTGAACTTCTAAAAATATATATAATCATTAAGCTTTTTAAAAATCACAATGTATGAATTAATCATCAAATTGGAATGAGCTGAAGTGCAAATTATTACATGGAAAGATGGGTATGAGAAAATTACCAAAAATGCAACTCAAAAACAGAAATATAATGAGAGGATGAAAGTTGCAGAGTACAAAACAAGGAAGACATTCATCAGTCTGTTTGAACAGAAGTTCCAAGAGAAAGATGAATAGAGAAAATATTAAAGAAATAATAGCTATGAATTGGTGAAAACCATGATTAGATTAACCTTATATAAAATTAACCTTACATAAAAATTAAAAAAGAAATCTATACCTAGATACATAACGGAGAAACTGAAGGAAATCAAAAAGAAAACAAAATTATAAAACAAACTCACAAAAGAAACCACTTTGAATGCAACAAAAAAAATTAGATGGACAATAGCCTAATTATTATCTCATTATTCACAAATATGATTAAATGCTAAACAGCATTCTAGCATCTGAGAATACAGCAGTGAACAAAGAGCAAGCAAAATTTCCATTCATAAAGCTTACACCCTGGCTGTAGGCTGGCAGCCTAGTGGGATGGCAGATGAGGAAGACCCAACTTTTGAGGAGGAAAATGAAGAGATTGGAGGAGGTGCAGAAGGTGGGCAGGGTAAAGGAAAGAGATTTTTTTCTAAGGAATACGATGTATGATGTATGGGTTTGGGGATGACCAGAACCCTTACACTGAGTCAGTGGATATTCTTGAAGACGTTGTCATAGAGTTCATCACTGAAATGACTCACAAGGAAATGTCAATTGGAAGACAAGGTCAAGTACAAGTTGAAGATATTGTCTTCTTGATGTGAAAGGACCCAAGGAAGTTTGCTAGGGTTAAAGACTTGCTTACTATGAACAAAGAGTTGAAACAAGCTAGAAAAGCATTTGATGAAGCAAACTATGTATCCTGGTACTTTTTGTACTTTATGAAATTTTATTATCTTCTGTGGAAATCATATATAATAATTGTGTATTTTCTACAATAATGTCCTAATACCTAGGCATGTAAATGAAAGATGAAGAAACAAAGTTTTCAGCCTTTATTTTTATGTCTTTGATTTTAGATCAATATTTGAATCTTTAATTGCCTGCCTTTACATGACCATACTTGAATTACTTACTGGGTTTTAATGACTACATGTACATTAAAGTATCTTGAAAATTATGCAGTTCCTTCTGACTTTTGACTATCTAAAGCATGAAGTAGTATGTATATATTTGGTATATTTGTGCCATTATAAGCTGTACTATAGCTGTATAATATGTGAAATCTAAATGTCATTTTGACCATGACAGCTGAGACATATGCCTTACATATTCTGAAGTTTTTAGACAACTGTGGTCTGAGAGGTTAGTAAAGACAGTGAACTGGTTTGTGTTTCTTCTAAGGAGATGATATTTGAAACTACAAGTTTTTCTAAGAATGATTATGTGTCTTAAAAGATAATTGGTTTTAATATTCTTTTCTAAAGAGTGATTTTTTTATTTTATTTTTTTAGAAACTTAAAGTTACATGTTGATGCTTTCATGTTGAAAGGCCGTTTTGATTTAAAACCTTTTGGGACTGATATTACTTTTTAAATTTTAAAACTCATTTTTCCCGATCATCTATTTTCAGTAGCAGGAATGGCAATGTTTAATGAGTTAATGGCAGGATAAGCATTTGAGGTAGCATTTTATTAACATATTTTTCAGTACACGTGGAAGTGTGTAGTTGACTGAAACCATATGTAGCTACAGAAAACACTTTTGTAGTTCAGAATATACAGGTTTTGTGTGTAGTTAGCTCATTGCATTAAATTATTGACCTTAGCTTAAAATAAGGATTAAAATTGCATTTAAAGACATCATTGAATGTTTCTGTTTGTGAAACTGAACTTTTTGATTCCACTGCATCTATAAATCAGTATCTGGGAAAATTTTACTTGCTTAACCTATTGATACAAGGAAAAAAGCATGAAAAATTAAACAAAAAAAAGCTTACACCCTGATGATAGAAATATAGTAATATCTACAAAGTATAAATACAAAATAAATATAAAAACAAAATTATAAATTCACTTTTTCTTTCATTTTGTGGCACTTTTTATGTGCCAAATACTGTCATTCAAGGTACTAGAATATATCAATATTTGGGGGTAGGCAAAAATTATTACCTTCACAGAGCTTACATCCTAAGAGGATAGACAAATAATAGACATAGAGGGAACAAAGGAGGGGAGGGAAAGGGAAGTGTTAGGATTTAGATGTGAGGTGTCCTCCAAAAGTTCAGGTGTGAGGTAATGTCAGAGAGTTCAGAGGTGAAACAATTGGGTTAAGAGAATTTTAACCTAATCAGTGCATAAATGTCCTGACAGGGATTAACTGGATGGTGTCTGTGGGCAGGCAGGGTGAGGCTGGAGGAGGTGGGTACCTGGGGTATGTCTTTGGGGTAAACTTTGTCGTTGTTCAGCGGAGCTCTCTCTGGCTTCCTGATGCAATGTTCCCAGCTGCTTTCCTCTGCCACACACTTCTGCTCTGATGCTCTGCTTCAACTTGGGCCCCAAGGAATGGAACCAGCTGTATGTGGATGAAGACCTCTGAAACTGCAAGTACCAAAATAAACTTTCCTCCTCTAAAATCATTCTTGTCAGGTCTTTTGACCACAGTAGCAAAAAACAAGAAGGTCCTGAGTAATGAAACTGATCAAATGATATGTATTTATGTGTATTTATGGTACAGTGAATCCCACTGCTATGTAACATTATAATGAACCAATAAAAGATTTTCAAAAAAGAAAAAGTAAGACATAAAAATATCTTTAATATACACACATGGGAAGGGGAAAAGGTATGGGGCATGGGAGTAGGTAGGCTAGTTGAGTGAACCAGACATTATTACCTCACGTACGTATATGGCTGCATGACTGACGGAACCTACAATATGTATAATCAGAAAAAATGAGAAATTACATTCCATTCATGTATGAGCTGTCAAAATGCATAAATGCATTCTACTGTCCTGTATAACTAATTAGAATATAAAAAAATTAATTAAAAAAAGAAAAAAATATGTATTTGTATGTATAGGCTGTAATAATTGTTATTTTTAAAAATTGAGTAGGATAATGAGGGCAGAAGTGGCAACTGCAGCTGAGACTACAGAAAGTTGAGATTTTAAATAGACTAAAGTTAAGACTCACTAGTTATTCAAGTAGTTTTTGAAAAAGGAGTTCCAACCGAACTAGCATTAGAGAAAATAATAAATGTATATTCAGATTTTAAAAAAGTGACCTTGACAGACTCTTACTAACCATATCAAATAATGTGTAAAGAAAACTGCATAAGAAAAGGTGTGGGATATAAAAATAAAAATTAAGACCAAAAAGTCCTTTCAGGCACACATTATGCGTTTACAAAAATTATCTGCATAATGCTACAATCATCTCTCAACTAACACTAAATACCAAGAATTAGTGCACAGAATATGAAGCAATCAAATGGGAGACCAAGAATAAAGAGAAAATTATTCAAAAATCACATTCATACTTTCCATAAAAATATACTACATAAAAATGACACTGCTAAAAAAAAAAAACCAGTTTGAATTTCCATTTTATAATGGATATATAAAATACTTAGAAATTAACAGCTTAATATATAGAAAATATGTGGGTTACAAATAAAGTGGTACTTAGGAGAAATTACAGCCAAAATGCATATATTTGAAAAAACATATGAAAAACTCTTAGCCAAGATTTCAACACAGAAGTTAAAAGATAAATAAAGTAAACCAAAAGAAATCAGAATGAAGAAAGTTGTAAAGATGGAAATCAAATTTAACAAAATAGAAAGCAGAATAATATAGGGCGAATTACTAAATACAAATTGGGTCTTTGAAATGAAAAGTAGTCATCAACTTTCTGATTATTGATCATGAAAACATGAGAGAAAAAAGCAATATTAGAAATAAAAATAAGCATAGTTACAAGTAAAGATTTAAGAATCATAAGATAATAGGAACAAATTTGTCAGTAAATTTAAGAACAGGCAAAATCAGAAAATTACTGGAAAAAATAAGCTACTTAAAGAAAGTAAAAGAAATACACTACTCGAATAACCTATAACCAGCTGAGATGCTAAATCAGAAATCACAAAATTAACCTAAAAAAGGGTACCATGCTCAGATGGTTTCAAAGACAAGTTTTAACCACACCTTCAGGCAACTGATAATAACCCCATCTTATACAAAATGCTTCAGAGAACAAATTAAATGAGAAAGAGCTCCCATCATTCTTTATGAAGACAATGTGACCTCAGTACAATAATTAGACAAGGATGATGACATGAGAAAGGAAAATTACAATCTAGTTCTCATTTATAAGCACAGACACCAAAATCTTAAAGAAGACATTAGCAAGTCAATTCCAGGGTTCTACTTTTTAAATATATCTTAAAGGAGTGTCTCCAGCACATGGCAGACTAGAGTTGCATATTCCCCTCCACAATGAAGGACCCAAACAAGAAAAAAAACAAAAGCTATTTCACTGAATTATTTGAGGAAGAGCATCAGAGTACAGTGGGAATATGGTAGAGATGTTGCAAGATAGAGAGAAATACAATGGGGCCCCAAAAGAAGGGAACTATACACACAGCAGTGACCATTATGTCTCTCAAGAACAACAGTGAATGGGCTGGGGATATAGCTCAGTTGGTAGAGTGCTTGCCTTGCAAGCACAAAGCCCTGGGTTTAATCCCCAGCACTGCCAAAAAAAAAAAAAAAAAAAAAAAAAAGAACAACAGTTAACAAAGAGGCACTGTCCTTAGTGTGGATTTCAGCTAAGGAATCTAAACAGACACTATACTAAAGTGCCCATCTGGACCCAAAAACCAACACAACATATCCAATCAACACATTATTAGCAGAAAGTCCTTTACTAAAAAAGCTACCCTATAAAACTGACAACAACAACTGACCAGTCAGATGTACAAACACTAATGTGGGGACATAAGAACCAGGAAAAAACAAAGTAACATGAAGCCTTCAAAGGAACACAGTAAGTCCTGACCCCTCAAAGAAAGCTATCAAAAAAAAAAAAAAAAAAAAAATCACCTGACAAAAACTTTTTTTAATGATTTTTTAAGGAAATTAAATGTGATACAAAAGAATGCAGACAGAAAATTCAACAAAATTGGGAGTATACTTCATCATACAAATGATAAATGCATCAACGATACAGAGAACAAAACAAAGAACCAATCAAGAAATCTTAGATCTCAAAAACTCAATAAGTGAAATAAAAAGAACAGTTGAGAACCACAACAGAATTAAAGAATTTCTGAGCTTGAAGATAGTTCTTTTGAAATCAACCAGTTAAACACATTTAAAAAGAAAAACAAAAGGAAAAAAAATTTTAAAAACTAAGAATGCCTTTAAGACTTATTGGACACCACTAAGTGAGCAAAATTTAGTATCATTGATGTTCCAGAAGAAAAAGGGAAAAGACATATAAAAAAAAAATCTGTTCAATATAATAATTGCTTAAATTTTTCCAAATCTTTGAAAAGATATGACCATCCAGGTACAGAAAGCTCAAAGGACCCCTAAAAGATTCAACCTTCTCTGAGGCATATTATAGTCAAACTTTCAGAATTACACGACCAAGACAGAATTCTAAACACATCAGAAAAAAAGCATTAGGTTATTTAAAAAGGACTCGCAATTAGAGTCACAGAAGACTTCTCTTAAGAAACACCACAAACTATGAGAGAATGGAATTATATATTCACAGTCCTGAAAGGGGGGGGGGGGGGGAACCAATGAAGAATACTATACCCAGCAAAACTATCCTTTAGAAATGAAAAACAAATAAAGACTTTCCAAGATAAAAACACACTCAGGTAATTAATCACCACCAAACAGACCATACAAGAATGCTTAAAGGAATCCTACACTAGCAGCAAAAGGATAACTATATCATGAAAACATGTGACATTACAAAACTTGAGTAGGGCAGAAAAACAAAAGAATCAAATCAACAAATGAAAATTAATGAATGTTAATGTATCACATTAACAGATGAAGGATAAAAATAATATGATCATCTCAATAGACACAGAACAGCATTCAATAAATTAATACCCTTCATAAATTTTTAAAAAATAGATATAGAAGAAATGTACCTAGCCAGGCGTGGAGGTGCATACCTGTAATCCCAGCAGCTCAGGAGGCTGAGGCAGGAGTATGGCAAGTTCAAAGCCAGCCTCAGCAGATTAGCAAGGGACTTAACAACTCAGGGAGACCCTGTCTCTAAATAAAATACTAAAAAGGGCTGGGGATGTGGTTCAGTGGTTCAGCACCCCTGAGTTCAATCCCCAGTACCAGACGTCACCCCCCAAAAGAAAAGTACAATAGAAGAAATGTACCTATATACAATAAGGTATAAATAACACACTCATAACTTACATCATACTTAATAGGGAAAAACTGAAATAATCTCTAAGATCAGAAGCAAAACAAGCTGCTTATTTTCACCACTCTTATTCAATGTAGTATTGAAAATCTTAGCCAAAGCAACAAGATGAAGAAATATTCCTATTCCTATTTAGAGAAGGAGCATCTAAATGAGAAAAGAGAATATTCAATTATTCCTATTTGCAGGTAACATAATTTTACATCATGTAGAAAACCCTAATGGCTCCAAGATTAAAAAAAAAAAAATGATTTTACTGATAAACTAGTTCGGTCAGGTTGTAAGATACAAAATCAACATACAAAAATCAGTATCTTTTTTTATCACTTATGATAAAATTGCTTAGAGAGAAAGCAAGAGGGCAATCCCATTCACAATAGCTCAAAAAAATATCTAGAAAGAAATTTAACAAAGTTGAATAATCCTTACAATGAAAATTGCAAAAAACTGATAAAAGGAATTTAAGAGGTGATACACACACACATACACAACATGTTCATGATTTAAAGCATTAATATTGTTAAAATGTCCATACTGCCCAGAGAGACCTATAAAGTCAAAGTAATTCCTATCAAAATACTAATGGCATTCTTCACAGAAATAGAGATAATACTCCAAAATTTGCAAAGAATCACAGAATAGTCAAAACAATCTTAACCAAAAAGAAAAAATCTGAAGGTATTACAACACCTGATTTCAAAACATACCACAAAGTGATAGTAGCCAAAACTGCACAATATTGGCATTACAAAGGACACATAGATCAATGGAACAGAATAAAATACCCAGAAATAAATCCACATATTCACATTCAACTGATTTTTGACAAGGCACCAAGAACATACATTGGAGAAAAGAAAGTCTCTTCAATAAGTCATGCTGGGAAAACTGGATATTCACACACAGAAAAATGAAACTAGGTCCCTATCTCTAATAATATACAAAAATAAAGTAGATGAAAGACAATGTAAGATATTAAACTAAGAATGTACTAGAATAATATATAGGAAAAACACTTCAGGACATTGGTTTGAAAAAGATTTTTTTGATACAACCCCAAAACACAGGAAACAAAAGCAAAAATTTACAAGTGGGATTACATTGCAGCTTTTTCACAAAGGAAACTATCAACAGAATGAAGAGACAGTCTATAGAACAGAATATTTGCCAACTCTTCATTCAACAAGTAGTAATTTCCAGAATATATAAGGAACTCAAACAACTCAACAGAAAAAAAAAAAAAAAAACTAATCCAACTTAAAAATGGGCAAAGGACCAGAAAAATGTTTCTCAAAAAAAGATATACATATGGCCAACAAGTATATGAAAAAATGTTCAATATTACTAATCATCAGGGGAATGCAAATCAAAATCAGAATGAGATATCATTTTACTTCACTTAGAATGGCTATTATCAAAAAGACAATAACAATGATAATGATAGTAAATGCTAGGGAGGATGTAGAGAAAAGGAAACTCTCATATCCTGTTGATAGCAACATAAATTAGTTAAGCCATTATGGAAAACAGTCTGGAGGTTCCTCAAAAAAACTGCAAATAGACCATGATCCAGCAATTCTACTATTAGGTATATATATCTAGAGGAACTGAAATTAGTATCTTGATGAAACATTTGCACTTGCACACATTTCTTTTTTCTTCTCTTGAAACTTTTTTTAATTTTTCTTTGTTCTTCTTAGATATACATGACAGGAGAGGAGTATATTTTGACATATTATACATCTATGGAGTATAACTTATTCTAATTAGGAACCTCTCCTTGTGGTTGTACATGCTGTGGAGTTACACTGGCCACATAGTCGTATATAAGGATAGGAACATTATGTCCAATTCATTCTACTGTCTTTCCTATTCCCATCCCCCTAATCCCTTCCCTTCATTCCACTTTGTCTAATCCAGTGAACTTCTAATCTTCCCCTCCCTACCCTCCCTTGTTGTGGGTTAGAATCCACATATCAGAGAAAACATTTGGCCTTTGGTTTTTGGGGACTGACTTATTTCACTTTGCATCATGGTCTCCAGTTCCATCCATTTACTGGCAAAAGCCATAATTTCATTCTTCTGAATAATATTCCATGGTGTATATATACTACATTTTCTTTATCCATTCATCTGTTGTAGGGCACCTAAGTTGGTTCCATAGCTTGGTTAATGTGAATTGAGCTGCTATAAACATTGATGCAGCTACATTGATGTAGTATGCTGATTTTAACTCCTTGGGTATAAACCTAGGAATGGGATAACTGGGTCAAATAGTAGTTCCGTTCCAAGTTTTCTAAGGAATCTCCATACTGCTTTCCAGAGTGGCTACACCAATTTGTGGTCCCACCAGCAATGAATAAGTGTACTTTTCCCCCACATCCTCGCCAATATTTATTATTACTTGTATTTTTTAAGTTATTTTATTTCTTTACTTATTTATTTTTATGCAATGCTAAGGATCAAACCCAGTGCCTCACACGTGGTAGGCATGCCACTGAGCTACACCCCAGCCCACTTGTATTCTTGATAATTGCCATTCTGACTGGAGTGAGATGGAATCTCAGTGTGGTCTTAATTTGCATTTCTCTGATTACTAGAGATGTTGAACATTTTTTTCATATATTTGTTGACCATTCATATTTCTTCTTCTGTGAAGTGCCTGTTCAGTTCCTTTGCCCATTTATATTGACTGGGTTATTTGTTTTGGGGGGGTTAAGTTCTTTTTTAGTTCTTTGTATATCCTAGAGATTAACTGCATGCTTATTTCAACACTATTACAATAGCCAAAATACTGACTCAACCTAGATATTCATCAATGGATAAAGAAAACACAGTATACAAACATGATAAAATATTATTCAATCACAAAATAATGAAATTCTGTCTTCTGCAGAACCAAGGGTTGAACTATAAGACATCATGCTAAAGGAAATGTCAGACACAGAAATACAAATACTGCATGTTCTCATATATGGACACTAAAAAGTTGATCTCAAAGAAATAGCAAAAGAATAGTTACCAGAGCATGGAAAGGATATGGGGAAAAAAGGGATAGAGAAAGAATGGTTACTGAGTAAAGGAATGCAGCTGGATAGGTGGAATCGTTCCTAAGGTTCTACAGCCCAGTATCAGTATGATGACTATGACTGAAAATTAGTAATTGAATATATCAAAAAGCTAATACTTTGTCCCCAACATGAAGAAACGATACATGTCTGAGGTGAGAGAAATGCTGATTACCCTAATCTGATCAATGTAAACATGGTTACATGTATCGAAATTTCACCCTGTGCCCCATAAAAGTATATAATCGCTATGGATGAAATCAAATTAAAAAACATTATAAAATTCTTATTGTCCTAAGTATGAAGATCAAAATAGGACTAGTAATTTCAAATTTTGTTAGTTTAATTAAATATCTAACTTAATATAAACATCCAGACACCCAGAAGACAGTTCTTGTGAGTCGTTGTCTGTGTGTGTGTGCATGTATGTGTTCAGCACAGGTGGAATTTTTATCTTATTTATTTGTATTTGTTCTACTTTTGACACATTGTATACAAATGGAGCACAACTTTTCCTTCCTCTGGCTGAACATGGTGCAGTCACACCCGTAGTGTAATCATACATGTATACAGGATAAAAATGTTCATCTCATTCCTCCATCCTTCCATACCCTCTCCCCTCCCCTCACTCCCCTCTGCACAATGCAAAGTTCCTTCATTCTTACCCACCCACCCCCCATTATGGATCAGCATTTGCTTATAGAGAAAACATTCTTTGTTTTTGGGGGTCTGACTTATTTTGCTTAGCATGATATTCTCCAGCTCCATCCATTTACATGCAAATGTCATAATTTCCTTCTTCTTCTTTAAGGCTGAGTAATATTCCATTGTGTATATGTACCACATTTTCTTTATCCATTCATCTGTTGAATGATTTGTCGCAAAATAATGCTGTGATGTTTTGATGGTCACATAAAACTAAGGTTTCAATTGAGATATTGTAGAAATGAGCTTTGTATAGATATCCAATACAATGTTCTAGGAACCAAATACAAAAATTATCTTCATTGTGTGGATTCTATTGCAGATACATGAAATCTCATTATGTGAAACTCAAGTTCTACTCCATCCAAATTTCAATGGAGAACATAGCATTTCACTGGTTTAGCATCCTCTGCATTTCTGCCCATTATCACCCACTAACTCTCATACTCTGAAAATTTCATTTTGAAAGCCACAATAATCAATCAAAATTACTTTTAAACAATTATATGGCAGTTCCTTCACCTTTTATAATTTCACTTCGACCTACCCAAGCTTATCATATATTCATATTATTTTAGTCAGAAAATTATTCTTTAAAAAGTCAAGTAAATTATTGTCTTGAGCATAATCTACTATTTTCAAGTTAATTTTATAAAAATATCACAAGGCCTTTTGACTGTAAAGTATTTCTACAGATTAATAGGAGTTTGTGTTACTTTTTACATAACTAATTTTCTTATTAAGACATAATGATTTTCCTAAAATCCAAAAGCCTAAGGGAATCTACAGAACAGATGTGGTAGCAGATGTGATGAGTTGGACAGCTGATCAGATTTAACATCTCAGGAAATATGAGCCCACCCATGTGCACCAGGTAATCAGAATGACAGCAGAATAACAAAAAATGCCTCACAGTCTCACAGTAGAGCCTATAAAATTGTTCTTTAAAAGACTAACTTCAATGAAAACCTTCCTATAAATCTCTCTCTTCTAGTTATCTCAAAAAAGAGATAAGGAGAAAACATTTCATTAGATAACTAAATTTATGTGGCACCTGTCCCCTGGAAGGCTAGTTTGATATGATATAAACACAAAACTTTAAATTCAAACTATTTAAAATAAGTAAATATTATAAAAAAATTTTAAGCACTGAAGTTGCTGTCCATGTAGAAAACAAACACCAGCAAAAAAGCAAAGTGTCTCAAATTTAAAAACCTTAAATAGACATACATGTATTTATCTTCTATACAGAATGTAAACATAAGTGAATAGGCTTTTGGATTTTAAAGAAATTATAGTATCTTATTGAGAAAATCATTAACAAAGTTTATTGTTATTTAAATACTCAAGTGGTTATGACTTTCTGTACTATATTTCCTACAGACATCAAAAAGTGGACAAAAATGACTTATTTCCTTGGAAATGGAAATGCTTTTCAAATTCAAATTGTAGAATTAGTTGCCAAGGTCTGGAAAGACTAAATTATTTCCTCATTCTTCAAGAGACTAAAAGAGAAGTCTATTCCACAAAAGTGTCAAGACAATTTACTAGGGAAAGGATAATCTTTTCAACAAATAGGACTGAGATTATTGAAGATACATATGCAAAATATAAAAGAAAAAGAACTTGATCCTTGCTTGACATCATACACAAAACTTAATTCAAAATGGATCACAGACCTAAATGTAAGAACTAAAAGTAAATATAAAATGGCTAAAGGAAAGCAAAAAAAGAAAATACCATATCAGGTTAGAAAAGGGTAAAAGAAAAAAAATCAATATGCTGGGTTTATTGAAACATAAGCTATTTATAAATGGACATTTTTTAAATGAAATATAATCTAAAGACTGAGGAAAATGTTTGCAATCATATACATGAAAAAAGCACTTATATCCAATATATAAAAGAAAATTTTAAACTAAATAAAAAGATTAACAAGTTTTAAAATGGACAAAATATTTGAAGAAACATTTCACCAAAGAACATACACAAATAACTAGTAAGTATAACAGAAGATATGCAACACCTTGGGTCATTCGGGACATATACATTTAAAGCACAATACGACATTACTACACACCTAATAAAATATCTAAAATAAAAAAGACAATATGAAGTATTGGCAAAAATATGGAGAAGCAGGACTCATCATACATTGCCAGTGGGATTATAAAATGGCACTGTCACTTTGAAATAATTTGGAAGTTTTTGTAAAAGTTAAACATAAACTTGGTATATAACATAGCTATTTCACAGCTAGAAATCTATCAGAGAAATGAACATATATGTCAATACCAACACATTTATATAAATGTTTAGATCGATATTTTATATATATATTCACATCCATATTTTATACAAATATGCTGAAAATACTCCAAGTGTCCATCAACTGGAGAATGGATCTTTTTAAAATGTGGTACATAGATACACTGTGCAATATTATTCAGCAATAGAAAGGAATGTACTACCAATACAGCCTATAATGTGGATGAAACAAAAGCATTAAGATAAGTAAAAGACAAGTGGACACAAAAGATAACATACTATAAGATTCAACTTACATGAAATGTGCAGAAAAGGCTCATTTATAGAGACAAAGAGCAGACCAGTTGTAGTCTGGGGCTGAGAGTGAGGATCTTTTTACAGTGAATGTTATAATCTATTATGGGAATGTTATAAAACTGTATTGTTTTGATCATTTTGCAACTTGATAATCTCACTAAAATTTGTTGAAGGTACACTTGTAATGGATAAATTTTGTTATACATAATTTAAACTTCCACAAAATTTTTGTAAAGTTTGTGTAAACTTCCATCTTTCTCTTTACTTGAACTGACAGTAAATGACAAAAGAACTTTCAAAAGCCCTATAATACCTGTCAATATTACAATAGAGAAACTATTTCCATAATTTTCAAATTAAGGCTTAAACCTAATTCACCAGTTTTCAAGACTTCTCTTATATTAGCATTTAGGAATATAAAGTCATAGCATAAAGAAAACAAGAAGCATATTCGGATAAAATGTAAAAAGATGACTTGTCAATCAAGGTCATAAGAATGTTGACAAATGTGGTTATATACTAATGGAAAGTATTGTACACTAACTTCACTTGATATAAACCTTGCAAATGTTTCATTCATTCTCTGGGACAGGTAGTTGTTTTAGTTTCTGTAAATCTTTTTTTTATTGTAAACAAATGGGATACATGTTGTTTCTCTGTTTGTACATGGAGTAAAGGCATACCATTTGTGTAATCATAAATTTACATAGGGTAATGTTGTTTGATTCATTTTGTTATTTTTTCCCTTCCCCCCCACTCTCCCACCCCTCTTTTCCCTCCTACAATCCTTCCTTCCTCCATTCTTGCCCCCCTCCCTAACCCTAAATCTAACCCTAACTCCCACCCCCATTATGTGTCATTATCCACTTATTAGCGAGATCATTTGTCCTTTGGTTTTTTGAGACTGGCTTATCTCACTTAGCATGATATTCTCCAATTTCATCCATTTGTCTGCAAATGCCATAATTTTATCATTCTTTATGGCTGAGTAATATTCCATTGTATATATTATATATACCACAGTTTCTTATCCATTCATCAATTGAAGGACATCTAGGTTGGTTCCACAATCTGGCTATTGTGAATTGAGCAGCTATGAACATGATGTGGCTATATCTCTGTAATATGCTGATTTTAAGTCCTTTGGGGCATAGGCCAAGGAGTGGGTAGCTGGGTCAAATGGTGGTTCCATTCCAAGTTTTCTAAGGAAATCTCCACACTGCTTTCCAGAGTGGCTACACTAATTTGCAGCCCCACCAGCAATGTATGAGTGTACCTTCTCCCCACATCCTCGCCAACACCTGTTGTGCTTGTATTCTTGATAATCGCCATTCTAATTGGGGTGTGATGGAATCTTAGGGTGGTTTTGATTTGCATTTCTCTTATTACTAGAGATGTTGAACATTTTTTCATATGTTTGTTGATTGCTTGTAGATTTCCTTCTGTGAAGTTGTAAATCTTTTAATTGAGATTTCCCTCCTGCATAATTTAATAATGATGCTTATAGCAATGATTTTAGTGCTTATATTATACCATGATGAGGTTTTAGTCAGAAAATATACAATATTTATATATTATTCCAAAAATGCTCAAAACCAACTCTGTAAATATTAATACCTTCAATTTGCATGTTAAAAAACATAGGATTCTGAGAGATAAAGTAACTTGCTCTAAATTACACAGTTAATAAATAGTACATCAGGATCTAATCCAAATCTCATGTTCTTTTCTCCATATGATGCTCAAAACACAGTCTTCCGGTTGTATATTTTAGAATCGTTCTTCTCCAAATCAAAAGTGGCCTCTTCTGATACCTGTTAGCAAACAGTAAATATTCACTAAAGCCCTATCTGTACTTCTCACTCACTGACTCATTCATTCCCATGTATTGACCCCTTGTTATGTATATTCAGATCTAGAAATAAAATATGAATTAGGTAGAGCTCCTTCCTTTAAAGAAATGCCAGTCTAGTGATAGACGATCATAATTTTAAAAATAAAATGTGACTTAAAAATATAGCACATGCTAAGTTACAATGCAAACAGAGAAGAGAATATCTAAGGTAACTTTCCTATCCTTTTCCACTAATTACACCTCCAGAATGAAATACGGGTCATCCCTCAGTATCCATAGGGAATTATTTTCATGACATTCCCTCCCACAGATAACAAAATCCATCAACACTCAAGTTCCTTATGTAAAATATTGTACTATCTGCATATGACCTATGTATATCATCCCATATATTTTATATTATCCCTATATTACTTGAAATACCTAATACCATTTAAATGCTGTGTAAATAGTTGTTGTATTGTGTAGGGAATACTGACAAGAAGAAAAGGCTGCACATGTTCAGTAGATATGTAATTCTTCTTTCCCAAATACTTTAATTCATAGTAGTTTGAATCAGGGTTTGGATGAAGCACAGATGCAGAACTATGCACTGTATATATCTCTTGTTGCACCTTTAAAGGCTTTAATTCCTTGCTTGTGGTTTATATTCATTTTACTATTGTTTGAACACCTCTTATGGATATAAAAGACGGTAAGAATTTTAATTCATTGTCACTATAACACTTGATTCTGGGGCTGGCACTGTGGCTCAGTGACAGAGCACTTTCCTTGCATGTGTGAGGCACTGGGTTCGATTCTCAGCACCACATATAAATAAAAATAAAGATTCATCAGCCAAACTCGATTATCTCACATCCTTGAGCCTCAGTAAATTTTTTGAAAATCAATTTTATTGAGGTATAATTTACAAATAGGATACACTTCTACAAATGTCTGCTCATGGAATATAACAAGTAAAATATAGAGAATTTTAATCACCAAGAATTGTACAAAATATTTATAACAGCATTTCATAATAAACCCCAAATGTTCATCAATAAGTGACTGGATTAAAAAAAGTTCCCATATGCCACTTCCCAATCTGTGCTCCTTACCCTTGGACTCCAAACCTTAAGCAATCACTAATATGCTTTCTATCAAAATCAATTAATTTTTAATAGGATATCATATAAATGAAATCATATCATATGTACTTTTTTGTATCTTGCTTATTTTGTTAACATCATGTTTTGGGGATTTATGTTGTACATATTGTAAGGAATTTTATTTAATTTTTGAATAGTATTCCATTATATGGATATACCAAAGTTGATTTATCTGTTCACCTAATGGCATATGGGATCCAGTCTGAGGCTCTATAATAAAGCTGCTATAACATTCCTATACAATGCTCTGTGTGAACAAATATTTTCATTTTCCTTGTGTAAACCTACACAAGTGGAGAATGGTAAGTTTTGGATAAATTAAAGTTTAACTTTTTCAGAAACTAACAAACTCTTTCCAAGTGGTAATAATATAAGTTCACATTCCCACCAGAAATGTATGGTTCCTGACAACATTTGATATTGTGAGCCTTTTTAGTTTTAAGCTATCTAAAATTATGTGATGGTATCTCGCTGTGGCTTTAATTTACATTTCCCTAATGACTACAGATGGTGAACACATTGTAATGTACTCATTTGCCAACAGAATATCTTGTTTTGTGAAGTGTCTTAACTTTTTTTCCACTTTTTATTGAGTGGTTTGTCTTTTTATTCTGAAGTTGTAAAAATCCTTTCTAAACTGCCAGATACATGCATCACAAAAACTTTC
Source organism: Sciurus vulgaris (assembly GCF_902686455.1). NCBI lineage: Eukaryota > Metazoa > Chordata > Mammalia > Rodentia > Sciuridae > Sciurus > Sciurus vulgaris. Next base: position 82,803,958 of record NC_136472.1, read on the forward strand.
TCCCAGACTCTGGCTTCCTTTTTCCTTTTTTTCTTTAGTTGTAGATGGACAGAATTGCCTTTTTTTTTTATTGTTTGTTCTGTTCAGTTATACATGACAGCAGATGCATTTTGAGAATGCCTTATTTTATACATGACAGCAAATGCATTTTGAGAATGCCTTTATTTTATTTGTTTATTTTTATGTAGTGCTAAGGATGAAACCCAGTGCCTCACACATGCTAAGCAAGCACTCTGCCACTGAGCTACAGCTATGGCCCCAGCCCTCCACTTTCTTTTCTTGATGATGTCTTTCGAAGGGCAGAAGTTTTTCACTTTTATGAGGTTCAGCTTTCAACTGCTTCTTTCATGTTTTGGGGATCCTGAGAGATGTGTCTACTCCATGGTTGCAAGAATTTCTCCAATTTTCCTTCTGGAGGTTTATATTTTTTCAGTTCTATGCATAGGTTCACAATCCATTTTGAGGTAATTTTCTCTGTGATGTGAATAAAGTTCATTTTTTCCACTTACCTTCCCAGTTGTTCTAGCACCATTTGTTGAAAAGAGTATCATTTTCCCCATTAAAGTATTTTAGCACCTTTGTCAATAATTTACCCCATACACTGGATCTATTTTTGGACTCGCTCTCCTGTTCCATTGATCTGTAAGTATATCCTCATGCCAATACCACATTGTCTTGATTGTTTTAGCTTTATAATAAGTCTTGAAATTATAAATAATAATAAATCCTCCAACTTGTCCTTCTTTTTGCAAAATTAAGTTAGCTATTCTAGGAGTTTTTCCATTCTATAAATTTTAAATCATTTGTCAATTTTTTAAAAAAATATAGAGATTTTGACTGATAGTGCATTGAATATAGAACTATTTGGGGAGAACTGACCTCTTAAAATGCTGAATTTTCTAAGCATTGGAAATGGGTATATTTCCATTTAGTCAGCTCTTTTTAATTTTTGATAGCAAAGTTTTATAGTTTCCATCTTTGCCAATAATTGCTATTTTTCATGTCTTTTTCCTTCTTTTAAAATTTTTTTATTTGTTCTAATTAGTTGTACATGACAGTAAAGTGCATATATACATTTTGATAGATCATACATAAATGGAGTGTGAGCTCTCATTTTCTGATTATATATAATGTAGGATCACCTTGGTCATGCAGTCATACATGTACATGAGGTAATAATGTCTGTTTCACTCTACTATCCTTCCTACCACATACCCTTATCCTCCCTTCACCCCACTCTGCCTAATATAATGTAACTCTATTCTTCCCTATTCTCCCACCCTCTTAGTGTGATTTAGCATCCGCATATCTATTCTGTTTATCTTAACTCTAATCTTTATTATTATTTTTTCTTTGCCTACTTTGGGTTTAGTTCATTCTTTTTCAAGTTCTTAAGGGACAAAATTAGGTGATTAATTGAGGTTTTTTAATGTAGATTTTAGAGCTATTAATTTCCTTCTGAGAACTACTTCAAACATATTCCATAAGTTTAGCATGTTTTCATTCATCTTAAAAGTATTTTCTAATTCTTTGACTACTATCAAACACATATTGGTGATTTTGTTTTTCTAATTTGCTTTTGTTGATTTCTAATTTGATTTCACTGCAGTTAGCATACTTTGTATAATTTCAGTCTTTTTAAATATATTGAAATTTCTTTTGGGACCTAGTCTATGATCTTTCCTGGAGAATATTCCCTATGCACTTAAGGAAAATGTGGAATCTGCAATCATTAAGTGGATTTTTCTATATATGTCTATTAGGTTTACTTGGTTCCACATTTCTCCCCACTCTCTGTACCAGGAATTGAATCCAGGGGTGCCTTAACCACTGAAACATTGGACCATATCCCCAACTCTTTTACCTTATTTAGAGTCAGGGTATTTATTTCTAAGTTGCTGAGGCTGGTCTTGAACTGCAATGCTTCTGCCTCAGTCTCCCAAACTCTGGTATTGCAGGTACATACTACCATGGCCTCGCCATTTGGCTCACAGTATTATTCAAGTCGTCTATTTCCTCACTGATCTTCTTACTGTTGTTTTATCCATTACAGAAAGAGGGATATTGGAGACCTTTAGAAATAGTAAAGTCCGAACTCAGTGAAACATTTTTAAAGTCTAAAAGAAAAAAAAAAAAAAGGTCAACTAGATTCTATATCCAGTAAACTATCAAAAGTGAAGAAGATTTTAAGACATCAGGTCTTAATTTATTCGTACTGTTTAATTTCAACATATTTATTATTATATAAGCTGATTCTCTCTAAAATCCATCAGTTTTGTTTGGGGGGGCCCTGTTGTTAAATGTGTACAAGTTTATAATTCTTATATGTTCTTGATAGACACTTTCATCATATGAGTTTTCCTTCTTCTATATGAAAATTTTATTTTAAAGGCCATTTTTTTCCAATATTAGTAGAGCTACTCAAGTTCTCTTTTGTTTACTATTTGCATGGAATATCTTTTTTAATCATTTTAATTTCAACATATTTGTTTTTGAATCTAAGAATATCTTGTGGACAGTATATAGTTGGATCATGATTTTAATCTATTCTGATCATCTCTGACTTTTAACTGGAGGTAATCCATTTATGTATACCATAATTACTGATAAGGAGAGACTTCTGTCATTTTGCTATTTGTTTTCTATATGCCCGCCATCTTTTTTTTCCCCATGGCTTTAAAAAATATTTATTTTTTCCCATTTGTCAAGGAAGTATACTCTTATTAGACATAGTACAAAAAAATTCTTAAAGATCATAACAGATGGGTTGAAGATGTAGCTTAGTGGTTGAGTGTTTGCTTAGCATGCCTGAGACCTTGAGCTCAATCCCCAGCACTGAAAAAAAAAAAAAGAAAAGAAAAGAATCACAATAACACATATCTGTGATTCTGCCATCCAGTAATAATCACTACGGATATTTTCTTCTATTTTTATGTATTTGTATATATATTTCTAAAGTCATACATATTTTCCTGGTACATAGACTATTGGGAAGATTAATATGAACATCAAGATTTATCCCAGAAGTCTTTTAAAGACTTGAAAAATTTGGATTTAGAAGGAATATATCAGATACACCATTTGGAAAAAGGTAAAGAAATAAAGGTGATAAAATGAAATGGGCAGTGGAGGAGAAGTTGAGGACAAAGAAACTAGTACTGGGCATGTGTTGACTTTGGGACAGGGACAGCACAGGAAGTTTTATCCTACATACTGTGAATTCTAGAACCCCAAGGGTAGGCAACGGAGTCAACACTCTGAGGAATAGGAGTAGTGCAGGGTCTCAGGTCTGATTCCAAGGTCCTTGATCTATTTTGAGTTGATTTTTGTGCAGGGTGAGAGATAGGGGTTTAGTTTCATTCTTTTGCATATGGATTTCCAGTTTTCCCAGCACCATTTGTTGAAGAGGCTATCTTTTCTCCATTGCATATTTTTGGCACCTTCGTCCAGTATGAGAAAATTGTATTTATTTGGGTTTGTGTCCATGTCCTCTATTCTGTACCATTGATCTAACTATCTATTTTGGTACCAATATCATGCCATTTTTTTCCTATTGCTTTGTAATAGAGTTGAAGATCTGGTATTGCGATACCCCCTGCTTCACTCTTCCTGCTAAAGATTGCTTTAGCTATTCTGGGTTTCTTATTCTTCCAGATGAATTTCATGATGCTTGCTCTATTTCTGTAAGGTATGTCATTGGGATTTTAATCGGAATTGCATTGAATCTATATAGCACTTTGGTAGCATGGCCATTTTGACAATACTAATTCTGCCTATCCAAGAACATGGGAGATCTTTCCATCTTCTAGGTTTTCTTTAATTTCTTTCTTTAGTGTACTGTAGTTCTCATTGTAGAGGTCTTTCACCTCTTCTGTGAAATTGATTCCCAAGTATTTTATTTTTTTCAAGGCTATTGTGAATGGGGTAGTTTTCCTAACTCTCTTTCTGAAGATTCATCACTTATGTATAAAAATGCATTTGATTTATGAGCATTGGTCTTGTAACCTGCTACTTTACTGAATTCACTTATGAGTTCTAAAAGTTTTCTGGTGGAATTTCCAGGTTCCTCTAAATATATAATCATGTCATCAGCAAATAGGGATAGTTTGAGTTCTTCTTTTCCTATTCGTGTCCCTTTAATTTCTTTGGTCTGTCTAATTGCTCTGTCTAGAATTTCAAGGACAATGTTGAATAGAAGGTTCATTGAGTTTCTCAAGTTTAGAAGTTTAGAATTTTCTTAAAATGTATTAAAAACAACTATTACTTTTGTAAGGTCTAACAATAGTTTACATAAAGAATCTAGAACAATATCTCGCATACAGTACAGTACAATGTAAATTATCATTAGCTCTGTGTCACACAGAAAAAGAAAAGAATGATAAAATTAGATCCTTATTTCTTCAAAAATTTCTACCTTTAAAAAAACTCTCACATTTTTTGCTACTTCTAGTTTGTTTTATTTTCATTCCTTTCCTTGCCTAAATGTCTGTATTTTCTTCCTTGTCCCTTACCTGTCCATCTTTCCTTGTATAACCAAGTCAAAAAGTTATATCCCACTCAAGTCTACTTAGGACTTCCCTCTGGGAAGCTCATCCACAGTTTTTTGCAAGAAACATTAGATAAATGTGGGTAACTATATACATCTGAAACAAATCTCATAAATACGCAAAATTCCTTCTCTCCCTTCCGGCCCCCACACACTTCATTCTGTCTCATTTTAAAGTACCCTCCTCCTTCCACCACTTACCAATAACTCACAAAGTGCAACCCTTATAAAACCCATTTCCACAAGTAAATATCAGGTCTTTTGCAAGGTAGAATGCTATATTTACAATTTATTAACCAAGCAAGGGTTTTCATTTGTCATAGGGTGACCTAAAAGTGCTGGAATTGTCAAAAATAATTCTTGATTACTGCAGTACAATTAATAGTATAAGGAGCCAGAGTCTAGCAGCATGGAAGGGAGGCTAGTAGCCATTGGTGAAGGCACAGTGCCAGTATCTCATTCTTTCTGTGAAGAAATCTTAACTTTGCTTTCTTATTCTTGTTTATTATTTTCTGAGTCTAATATCTAGCCTTCCTTGGTTTCTGTAAGCTGTCTTAAATCCTTCCCATAAATCCCTTTTCCACTTAAATTCTATTATATTGGTCTATTATCGACAGTCAAGATCTCTGAAAAGTCCAAAAGTCCTCTGTTACTAGCCCTCATATCTGTCACATTAGAGATGATCTTGATAAATCAATTGCAGAAGTCTTAACAGTTAAATTCATGTGTGCTAATAAGTCAGAGCCTTAAAATGCTTGAATAAGTATGACCTCTTTTAAATTCAAAATTGAATCCCATATTGCTACTATTTATGGAAATTAGAACTCAAGTCAGTTAGACTAGATTTTTTTATCTAGTAATTGACACTTTCAAGAAATTAGGAGATTAATTTCTTAATTTAGAAAAGGTAAAAGCTAATCAAACGTGCTATATTCAACTAACTGGTTTCTATATAAAATTCTAATGAAGCCACTTTGCATAGAATTTGGCAAGAAAATAATTTTAACTCACGAATATTGCAAGCTTCATAGAATTTAATAAAAAATGTCCATATTATGTATTCAAGACCTCTTGCTTCTCCCACAATCTCATGGTTTTAAAAACATCAATATTCTTACTTCTTCCAAATTTAAATTTTCCATCCTTGATTATCTCCCTGGTTCCACAGATTTATATTTCCGGCTGCTTCTTTAACATATCCTGATCTTGCACTCTTCCCCTCAAATATGTTGCTTTCCTAGACTTCCCCATCTCTCAAAATATGAATGCATACTTCTAGATTCCCAAGGAAAAAGAGAAAGAAAGTAAAAATCAGCCCTCATTAAATCCTCTATTTTTCTCATACCTGGTACCCAATCCATTAACAAATCCTATTGGCCCTACCTTCAAAAATCTAGAACGTAACTACTCTCAACATTCCCACTGCTACCACACCCCAAACCAAACCACACCCATCTCTCACCTGGAATACTACATAAACTCCTAACTCATGTTTCCCTTTACTTCCTAGATGTTTTCAGTCAATATTCTCAACATGCACTGCAGATTTGATCAGTTTAAGCATAAGTCAGATTACATCACTCTTCTTAAAATCCTCATTCACAATAAAAGTCAAATTTTTTTAATGGCCAAGAATTCCCTATATAATCTCTTCTCTTAAAACAATCAAGCTCATTTCCTACTACTATTTCAATCAATAGTGGTTGAGTCCATCACACTGGACTCCTCTATTATTTCTGAAATGATTTAGGCATGCTCCAACCTCAAGGCTTTTGCACACCCTCCTACCTCTGCAATTATCCATATGACTAACTCCCTCAGTTCCCTCAAATCTACTCAAACATTTTCTTAGGTAGAACTTTAGTAACTATTCTATTTAAAACAACAGCCTTGGGGGGATTCAAGATGGCGGACTAGAGGGTGGCTGCGTTTCGTGTTGCTCCAGGACTCAGGACTCAAGAAGAGGAGATATAGAGAGCCTTGGGACCAACTCAAAGCAGCCGGGGGAGAATCTCCCACTGGGCAGGCGTCCCGGACGGGGCAGGAGTCCTGGACGGGGCGATAGCCCCAAAAGCAGGGACCTTTGCAAAGTAGAACTGCCGGCGAGGCGCCCCTCCCCCCGCCGGAGCAGTGATCGCAGACAGCTGGGAGCATTGAAGAGGGGGCCGCCCAGAGGAGAAGGAGAAATACGGGCTCGGCACGTCGCTTGGAATTGGATCAGCTGCGCCAGGGCTCCGGGCGGCTATCCGGAGGAGCAGCGTGGACGCAGGACTCAAGAAAAGGAGATATTGAGAGACTTGGGACCAACTCAAAGCAGCCGGGTGAGTGTTTCCCACTGGGCAGGCGGACGGGGCGGTAGCCCCCGGACAGGGCGGTAGCCCCGAAAGCAGGGATCTTTGCAAAGTAGAACTGCTGGCGAGGCGCCCCTCCCCCCGCCGGAGCAGTGATCGCACACAGCTGGGAGCATTGGAGAGGTGGCTGTTCACCACAGCGCTTGGACTCGGCGCAACCCACCCGCGCTCTGGGAGGCTGCCCAAAGGAGAAGGTGCTTGGTGAGCTGTTTGGACTGAACGGGACCACCCCTGAACACAGGGGGCTGCCCAGAGGAGAAGGAGAAATACGGGCTCGGCACATCGCTTGGAATTGGAACAGCTGCGCCAGGGCTCTGGGCGGCTATCCGGTGGAACAGCGTGGTGAGTGGTTTGGTCCCAGAGCATCCGCTCCTGAACATAGGGGGTTGTCTGGAGAAGGAGGAGGAGCGTGGCGGGGTGCTTGGGCTCGAAGTGACTGCACCAGGGCTACGGGAGGCAATCGGGACAAGAAGGTGCACAGTGAGTTCTTGGGACTCGTGACGCACCAGATCTCTGGGTGACTGCCTGGTGGAGAAAGTGGTGCGTGGTGGGTCACTTGGTCTTAGAGCGACCGCACAGAACAACAGGTGGCTGCCAGAGGAAAAGGCGTGTGGCGGGTCACTGGGACTCGGAGCGATTGTAAGGGGCTCCAGGTGGCTGCTCAGAGGAGGGGCCGCATAGCCAGGCGAAAAGTGCAGAGCAGGGTCCTAGACGGCTTCTTGGTGGAAGGGCCCCACAGACAAACTGAGGGGCGGAGCGAAGGCTCCAGGACTGCAGGAAGCTTCTCTGAGGAGAGGCAGCCGAAGGAGATTCGTTTGTGAAGGGTGAGGCTTCCAGGCCCAGGAGGTAGGTCCGGGTCCCTGGGAACATTGCAGAAGAAGGCTGCCCAGCCCAGGCGGTAGTTGTGAATTGAACGGAACCTCTGGGAGGAAACCGACCAGCGAGACCTCCCCACCGGGTGACTCCTCCCTGTTGGGTGAGGTTCTCCCAAAAGGACCGTAAAATCAGAGACACAGGCCCAAACTGGTCTTGCATCAGCCCACAACCTACTTCCCTTCTGGATGACCATTCATCAGCAAGTGAAGGTACCTCTGCCCACTACCAGGGAATATACCCCACCAGAAGGCCACCACCCCTAGGGAGTCAGCTCCCTTGTGGAGCACTGCATTATCAACTTCCTCCAAGATTTCAGGCTACTGAAGACTAAGAGGGGATATAATAGAAATCTTCAGGGATATTATAAGACAATAGAGGAAATCTGCAATATCACAGCGGTCAACTGATACCTGAACAATATGAGAAAACAAGGAAAGAAAATGCTGCAAACAAATCTAGATGTTACATCAATGAAACCCAACAACAGCATGGCAGAAGAAATGACAGAAAGGGAGTTCAGAATGTACATAATTAAAATGCTCAGGGAAGCAAATGACGAGATGCAAGAGCAAATGCAGGCACTGAATGATCGCACCAATCGACAGTTAAAAGAGCAAATACAGGAAGCAAAAGATCACTTCAATAAAGAGTTAGAGATATTGAAAAAAAAACCAAACAGAAATCCTTGAAATGAAGGAAACAATAAACCAAATTAAGAACTCCATAGAAAGCATAACCAATAGAATAGAACACCTGGAAGACAGAACATCAGACATTGAAGATAAAATATTTAACCTTGAAAACAAAGTTGAACAAACAGAGAAGATGGTAAGAAATCATGAACAGAAGCTCCAAGAACTATGGGATATCATGAAGAGACCAAATTTGAGAATTATTGGAATTGAGGAAGGCTTAGAGAAACAGACCAAAGGAATGAACAATCTATTCAATGAAATACTATCAGAAAATTTCCCAAATCTGAAGAATGAAATGGAAGATCAAGTAAAAGAGGCTTATAGGACTCCAAATATACAAAATTACAACAGACCCACACCAAGGCACATTATAATGAAAATGCCCAATATACAAAATAAAGACAGAATTTTAAAGGCCGCAAGAGAGAGGAATCAAATTACATTCAGGGGGAAACCAATACGGATATCAGCAGATTTTTCAATCCAGACCCTAAAAGCTAGAAGGGCCTAGAACAACATTTTTCAAGCCCTGAAAGAAAATGGATGCCAACCAAGAATCTTATACCCAGCAAAACTTACCTTCAAATTTGATGATGAAATAAAATCCTTCCATGATAAACAAAAGCTAAAAGAATTTACAAAAAGAAAGCCAGCATTACAGAACATTCTCAGCAAAATATTCCATGAGGAAGAGATGAAAAACAAAGAAACAAATCAGCAATGGGAGGAACCATCCTAAAGGAATTGTCAAATAAAGGAAGAACCAAGTTGTCTCAAAATAAATAAATAAATAAATAAATAAATAAATAAATAAATAAATAAAATGAACCAAATGACCGGGAATACTAATCATATCTCAATAATAACCCTGAATATTAATGGCCTGAACTCATCAATCAAAAGACATAGACTGGCAGATTGGATCAAAAAGAAAGATCCAACAATATGTTGCCTGCAAGAGACTCACCTCGTAGAAAGAGATACACATAGACTAAAGGTGAAAGGATGGGGGAAAACATATCATGCACATGGACTCAGCAAAAAAGCTGGGGTATCCATCCTCATTTCAGATAAGGTGGACTTCAAGTCAAAACTAGTCAAAAGGGATAAAGAAGGACATTACATACTGCTTAAGGGAAGCATAAATCAGCAAGATATAACAATCATAAACATCTATGCCCCAAACAGTGGCTCATCCATGTATGTCAAACAAATCCTTCTCAATTTCAGAAACCAAATAGACCATAACACAATAATACTAGGTGATTTTAACACGCCTCTCTCACCACTGGACAGATCTTCCAAACAAAAATTGAACAAAGAAACCATAGATCTCAATAACACAATCAATAATTTAGACTTAACGGACATTTATAGAATATACCATCCAACCAAGAGCGAATACACTTTCTTCTCAGCAGCACATGGATCCTTCTCTAAAATAGACCATATATTATGCCACAAAGCTAATGTAAGCAAATACAAGAAGATAGAGACACTACCTTGTATTCTATCAGATCATAATGGTTTGAAGTTAGAAATAAATGAAAGAGTAAAAAACAGAAGCTACGCCAACACCTGGAGATTAAACAATATGCTATTACATGATGAATGGATAACAGAAGATATTAGGAAGGAAATTAAAAAATTCCTAGAGGTAAATGAGAACAAAGAAACATCATATCAAAATCTTTGGGACACTATTAAAGCAGTACTTAGAGGAAAATTTATTTCATGGAGCGCATTCAATAAAAGAAGTAAAAATCAACAAATAAACAACCTAACACTTCAGCTCAAAGCCCTAGAAAAAGAAGAACAGACCAACACCAAAAGTAGTAGAAGACAGGAAATAGTTAAACTCAGAGCTGAAATCAATGAAATTGAAACAAAAGAAACTATACAAAAAATTGACAAAATAAATAGTTGGTTCTTTGAAAAAATAAACAAAATTGATAAACCCTTAGCCACTCTAACAAAGAGAAGACGAGAGAAAACCCAAATCACCAAAATTCGGAATGAACAAGGAAATATCACAACAGACACGATTGAAATACAAAACATAATTAGAAGCTATTTCGAAAATCTATATTCTAACCAAATAGAAAATTTCGAAGACATCAACAGGTTTCTAGAGACATATGAATTGCCTAAATTGAACGAGGAGGACATACAAAATTTAAATAGAACAATTTCAAGTAATGAAGTAGAAGAGGTCATCAAAAGCTTACCAACAAAGAAAAGTCCAGGACCAGACGGGTTCTCAGCCGAGTTCTACAAAATCTTTAAAGAAGAGCTCATTCCAATACTTCTCAAAGTATTCCATGAAATAGAAGAGGAGGGTACCCTCCCAAACTCATTCTATGAAGCCAATATTACCCTGATACCCAAGCCAGACAGAGATAAATCGAGGAAAGAAAATTTCAGACCGATATCATTAATGAACATTGACGCAAAAATTTTCAATAAAATTTTAGCAAATCGCATACAAAAATATATTAAAAAGATAGTGCACCACGATCAAGTGGGTTTTATCCCAGGGATGCAAGGTTGGTTCAACATCCGGAAATCAATAAATGTAATTCACCATATCAATAGACTTAAAGTCAAGAACCACATGATTATTTCAATAGATGCAGAAAAAGCATTTAATAAAATACAACACCCCTTCATGCTCAAAACTCTAGAAAAAATAGGGATAGTGGGAACATTCCTTAACATTGTAAAGGCCATCTATGCTAAGCCCATGGCTAATATCATTCTAAACGGTGAAAAACTGAAAGCATTCCCCCTAAAACCTGGAACAAGACAGGGATGCCCTCTTTCACCACTCCTATTCAATATCGTTCTTGAGACTCTAGCCAGAGCAATTAGACAGACCAAGGAAATTAAAGGAATACGAATAGGAAAAGAAGAACTCAAACTATCCCTATTTGCGGATGATATGATTATATACTTAGAGGAACCAGGAAATTCCACCAGAAAACTGTTAGAACTCATAAGTGAATTCAGTAAAGTGGCAGTTTACAAGATCAATGCTCATAAATCCAATGCATTTTTATACATAAGTGAGGAATCCTCAGAAAGAGAAATTATGAAAACTACCCCATTCACCATAGCATCGAAAAAAATAAAATACTTGGGAATCAATCTCACAAAAGAGGTAAAAGACCTCTACAATTAGAACTACAGAACACTAAAGAAAGAAATCGAAGAAAACCTTAGAAGATGGAAAGATCTCCCATGTTCTTGGATAGGCCGAATTAATATTGTCAAAATGGCCATACTACCAAAAGTGCTATACAGATTCAATGCAATCCCAATTAAAATCCCAATGACGTACCTTACAGAAATAGAGCAAGCAATCATGAAATTCATCTGGAAGAATAAGAAACCCAGAATAGCTAAAGCAATCCTTCGCAGGAAAAATGAAGCAGGGGGTATCGCAATACCCGAACTTCAACTTTATTACAAAGCAATAGTAACAAAGACGGCATGGTACTGGTACCAAAATAGACAGGTAGATCAATGGTACAGAATAGAGGACACGGACACAAACCCAAATAAATACAACTTTCTAATACTAGACAAAGGCGCCAAAAATATGCAATGGAGAAAAGATAGCCTCTTCAACAAATGGTGCTGGGAGAATTGGAAATCCATATGCAACAGAATGAAACTAAACCCATATCTCTCACCCTGCACAAAACTCAACTCAAAATGGATTAAGGACCTTGGAATCAGACCAGAGACTCTGCAGATTATAGAAGAAAAAGTAGGTCCCGATCTTCAACATGTCGGCCTAGGACCAGACTTCCTCAACAGGACTCCCATAGCACAAGAAATAAAAGCAAGAATCAATAACTGGGATAGATTCAAACTAAAAAGCTTTCTCTCAGCAAAGGAAACTATCAGTAATGTGAAGAAAGAGCCTACAGAGTGGGAGAATATCTTTGCCAATCATACTTCAGATAGAGCACTAATCTCCAGAATCTATAAAGAACTCAAAAAACTCTACACCAAGAATACAAATAATCCAATCGACAAATGGGCTAAGGAAATGAACAGACACTTCACAGAAGAAGATGTACAAGCAATCAATAAACATATGAAAAAATGTTCAACATCTCTAGTAATAAGAGAAATGCAAATCAAAACCACCCTAAGATTCCATCTCACCCCAATTAGAATGGCGATTATCAAAAATACAAGCAACAGGTGTTGGCGAGGATGTGGGGAGAAAGGTACACTCATACATTGCTGGTGGGGCTGCAAATTAGTGCAGCCACTCTGGAAAGCAGTGTGGAGATTCCTTAGAAAACTTGGAATGGACCCGCCATTTGACCCAGCTATCCCACTCCTTGGCCTATACCCAAAGGATCTAAAATCAGCATACTACAGAGATACAGCCACATCAATGTTCATAGCTGCTCAATTCACAATAGCCAGACTGTGGAACCAACCTAGATGCCCTTCAATTGACGAGTGGATAAAGAAACTGTGGTATATATACACAATGGAATATTACTCAGCCATAAAGAATGACAAAATTATGGCATTTGCAGGCAAATGGATGAAATTGGAGAATATCATGCTAAGTGAGATAAGCCAATCTCAAAAAGACAAGGGACGAATGATATCGCTAATAAGTGGAGGATGACACATAATGGGGGGGAGGGAAGGGTTAGTGTTAGGGTTAGAGTTAGGGTTAGGGAGGGGGGCAAGTATGGAGGAAGAAAGTACTGTATAGAAGGTAAAGAGGGGTGGGAGGGGTGGGGGGAAGGGGAAAAAATAACAGAATGAATCAAACAACATTATTGTATGTGGATTTATGATTACACAAATGGTATGCCTTTGCACCATGTACAGAGAGGCAACATGTATCTCATTTGTTTACAATAAAATTTTAAAAAAAAATTTAAAAAAAGACATATAATTTCATACCAAAAAAAAAATAAAAAAAAAAAAAATAAAACAACAGCCTTCTTCCCCTCCATGGTACTACATTTCCCCCCTTTCCTCTCCCTCCCCTATATTTTCTCTATACGATACATTTTGATATTGCTGATATACCACCACTTAACTATAAATTCTATGAGAACAGGAATATCTATCTTTTTCACTGATATATAGATACAGAAATAAAGACGTGTGTGTGTGTGTATACCATAAATATTTGTTTAGCTCACAAATAAATTAACAAAAACCCAGGAAGATATATCATGATGAATGCATCAATAAGAATACATTTTTAAATAGCAGTTCTTAATATCTCAAAAGAACTCAGATTCAGTCAACTAATCTAAGGGGAAAGACCAAGTACATGAAAGAAGTAAGATATCTGAGGAGACTTATACATTAAATACCAGAAGCTAAATAATTTATTAACAGAGATCCATATTTTTACTCTGTCAAATTTTGATAGTATTGCAAATATCATAATTTTTTCATATTATCAACAGTAACCTCAGAAAGGAGCAAGACATGTAAACAAGAAAAATTTTCATGCTTTAATAGGTCTACCAATTTTAAATGATGTTGTTTAGATTGTTGCACACATGCAAATTCCAAGAGATTGCCTAGCAATAAAGTAGCATAATTAACCTAAGCTACTTTTCTTACCTTATAAACTGCAATCTCTAATCTTGGCAGAAAGACCCTGAAAATAATGCATAATTCCCGCAAACAAGGATCTCTTAAAAATAAATATCTTTTTCAACACAGTACTTTTCATCTAAGAATCTAATGATTTTCGTTTTAGAGAAAAAGCCAAAACAAAGAAAATGTTAATGCATTTATCTTGTCAAAATTTAAAAGTCAACAATCAGGAGTAAATTAACTGTTCCCTCATTCACCAAGTTATATTAGTTTCTGTTCAACTCTGTGAACTCTCTTAAGTGTTAAGATTAAAAGAGTGAACAAGACAGCCAAGTCCCTGCCCTCAAGAAGATTATATTACAGTTGGGAGACAATACATCACAAATAAATAAACAAGTTCATATGTGCAATAAAGAAAAATTAACTAAAGTAAGAAAAAATAGTGACAGGAAAAGGGTGGCTATTTAAGAGAGAATGATCAGGAAAGGCCTGAGGAAATGGCAGTTGAGTAGAAACAAACCAGTGAGAAAGTAAAACAGCAAAGTAGACAGTAAGAACAGAACAATCCCAGGTAACTTACCTAATGTTACACTCCCAGGCTCTAGAAAAGGAAGAACAAACTAATTTCAAACTCAGTAGAAGAGAGGAAATAGTTAAGATCAGAATTAAAATTAATGAAATCAAGAATAAAAAACAATACAAAGGATCAATACACAGTTTCAGTTCTTTGAAAATATAAACAAGAATGATAAACCCTTAGCCAGACTAGCCAAAAGAGAGAGATCTAAATCAACAAAATTGGAGGTGGAAAAGGACATATCATCACAGACACTTTTGAAATCCAGAGGATTATTAAAAACTCTTTTGAAAACTTTTACTCCAATAAGCTGGGAAATCTGGAAGATACTTAAAAATTTCTAGACACATAGGACCTACCCAAATTGATCCATGAGGATATGGAAAACCTCAACAGACTAAAATCAAGCAATAAAACTGAAGCAACAGTTAAAAGCCTTCAACAAAGAAAAAGTCCAGGACCAGATAAATTTTAAGCTGAGTTCTACCAGACCATTGAAGAAGAACTAATGCCAATCCTCCTCAAATTTTTCTATGAATAAGGAAAAAACACTCCCAAATTCATTCTTTGAAGTCAGAAAGAGAAAAAGAAAGAAGAAGAAGAAAAAGAAAACCACATACCAATATCCCTTTTGAACATAGATGCAAAAATCTTTAATAAAATATAAGCAAATCACATTCAAGAACACATCAAAAAGATAACACATCATGATTCAGTGAGTTTCATCCCAGGGATGCAAGGTTGGTTGAACATATGCAAATCAATATATGTAATTCACCACATAAATAGAATTAAGGACAAAAATCACATGATCTTCTTGATAGATGCAAAAAAGAATCCTTCAACAAAATCTAGTGCCCATTCATGCTAAAAATGCAGGAGAAACTAGGGATAGAAGGAATTTACCTAAACATTATACAACAAACCCAAGCTCAGTGTTTTACTGAATGAAGAAAAAATACAATTATTTCCTCTAAAATCAGGAAAATGAAAAGAATATCCTCTTTTATCACTCCTATTCAACACACTTCTTGAAACTCTAGCCAGAGCAATAAGGCAAAAAAAGGAAACTAAAGGTCAGTGTAACTCCACATCATTTACAACCACAAGAATGGGATCCTAATTGGAATGGGTTGTACTCCATATATGTGTAAGTCAAAATACACTCTACTGTCATGTGTATCTAAAAACAACAAATAAAATTTTACAAAAGAAAACTAAAGAGATATAAATAGGAAAAGAAAAATTCATATTATCTCTGCTGACATAATTCACTATCTAGATAAGAAACAACAAAAACTCACTAGAAGACTGATAGAAGAGCTGATAAAGAAATTAAGCAGAGTAGCAGAATAAAAGATCAACATTCATAGAACAGTAGCTTTCCTATACTCTAATAGTGAATCTGCTGAGAAAGAAATCAGGAAAACTATCCCTTTCACAATAACCTCAAGAAAATAAAATACTTGGGAAATTAAAGAAGACCTTAGACATTGAAAAGACCTCCCATGTTCTTAGATAGGCAGAATTAATATTGTCAAAATGGCCCACTACCAACAGTGTTGTACAGATCCAATGCAATCCCTAATAAAATACCAATGACATTCTTCACAGAACTAGAAAAAAAAGTTCTAAAATCCATTTAGAAAAATAAAAGACCCAGAATAGCCCAAGCAATACTGTTTCTACATATTTTCGAATTCTTTGATCTTTTAGGGATTCATGATTAAGGTAGTTTGTAAGAACTGGAATACCTTATGGTGTTCGGTAGCTCTTTATCTATTTGATAACTTAACTGGCAAATATACAGTCCTACAAAAGAATTTCAATCTTAGGGTTTCATGAGGGCTTATTATTTTGTCAGCAAACTAGAAACAATATAAATCCCAGACACAGAAACTAGAAATCAGGGAAATATATTCTATAAGATTCAATAATCATTATAGCTAGGTTGTGATAATGTTTGGAATTCTTAACATAGTCTAAAAAGTACTATGGCTTTTGAGCATAGAACTGTTTGAGGCAAAGGAAAAATGTTTCCTTTAGCAACTTTTAGCATTGACTCATGTAAACAAACTAAAGCAGAGCAACGTTTTCCATTCTCTACCTCTTATACTTTTGCTAGGAGAGCTAACAGGATAAATGGAAAGTTTTAATTTTGAGATACTTGCAAGATACTTCTTTTTCCATTGCTCATTCTTATGGTTCTTTTCATCACTACTCAATACTAACTAAATTTGAAAGGAATGTAAACATGTAAGAACCAATATTGAAATCTACACACTTCAGTCATATAAAAAATATAACTTACGCTATACCATAGATCTGCAAAGAAAACACATAATTCTTTACTGTGTCTGTGGCCTTATCAGGCCACTTCATAAGTCTTCAACCTGTGGTTAACTGGAAAAAGTAACCATCTAATCTAATTTCTAGTGTGTCTTTATCCAATAATTTAAATAGTTCTTCTCAGCTAAAATACCTCATTCACAGAGCTTTCTTTTATCTTGCTTCTTTCTCTAAAATAGTGCCCAGGTGTGTGGGAGTGGACAATTAAAAGGGAAAGCATATGGCTAATCTGTCATCACAATATTGAGAACAGAAATAAAATGGGTTCACTAGGTTTACATGTGGTCCTCTGACTCCTCTGGGCAACATCCCTGGCTGTTTGATCACTGGACATACTGCCAGTCTCTCATGTGGAACAGAACTCCATTTTCTGGGACTCAGGGTCCATTCTTTTGGTTTAGGTAACATTCCCGGGGGCCCAGCCTGGTTGACATGCTCTTCTTGGGTTCCACTAATACTACACTCCTACAGTCCTTCCTTAGGTTAATTTATAATTTCTAATCAGCTTCAGTCAATAGCCAGACCCTTCCACAAAGCCATCTCACCTCCATTACTTCCTGCCAGGTACTCCCCTGTCACACTCTCCATACTGACTGTCACAATATAATTGAAAATGACTCAAGAAAACCAAAGGTCAGAGATCCATTGCCTGGTCACACTTAACCACACTGCACCACCACATGTATTCAAGTGTGGATGAGCAGTATCAAGTAGCCTGAAAGGCAGCTAGACTTCCCAAAAAGTCCCTAATTGGAAGCTAGCAGATAGAAGCTCTGCTCTTACCAAGGATGACTTCACTTCTCACTTCCTTGATCACATTTTCCTTTCTCCAATTCTCCTTTTCTGTTCCACAAATCCATTACTCGGCATGAAAAAGAGTGAATTTTCCTTTCTTTCACTTTCCCTATATCATATTCTTCAACTAGGAAGCAGTACTTTTTGATTCTCTTATCATAAGTTTGAAATGTAGCCTCTATCTATCTTGGGGGAACTCTATGATAATGAGATCTTTAGATTTGGCCATCCAAGGAATTTAAAAAATTATAAAATAAAGTATAATAGCTTAGATTATTATAAGGATATTAAATAGCTTCTTTTAAACAGAATGCTGTTCTGAAGTCTTAATTTACTAACTTACCAAAGGAAATGATAGTTAAATCATTCATCCCCACCCCACTCACAGATCATATCTGACTCTACTTTTCTAAGGAAAAAAGTATATATAGCAATGGAACTTTGCCCCCTTTCTCCTACTATTGTTCTAAAATAAAAGTGTTTTTAAAGAATGGTATTGCTTTTTCTCATAGAAAGCAATTAAAAAATTATTAACCAAGAACAAAATGCTATACCCATTATTCTTTCCATATGGTTGATTTAGTAAAAAGACTGCTAAGGATAAAATCACATGTTAAGGAAGCATATGACAAGGTGTTACAACAAAATCATAGTCCAAAAAAAGTAGAGAAAACTGTAACTCAATTTGGATCCATCTTAAGTGAAAATCATAAAGGACCATGGATATGGCACCAAAACAGACATTCTTCATAGAAATAGAAAAGGCAATCATGAAATTCATTTGGAAACATAAGAGGCCCAGAATAGCCAAAACAATCTTTAGCAAGAAAAGTGAAGCAGGAGGAATCACAATACCAGAACTCAAACTATACTACAGAGCTATAGTAATAAAAACAGCATGGTATTGGTACCAAAACAGAAATGTAGACCAAAGTTACAGAATAGAAGACAAAGAGACAAACCCACATAAATACAGGTATCTCATACAAGACAAAGGTACCAAAAACGTTCACTGAAGAAAAGATAGCCTGTTCAACAAATGGCGCTGGGGAAACTGGAAAGCCACATGTAACAAAATGAAATTAAACCTTTATCCCTCACGTGCACGAAATTCAGCTCAAAGTGGATCAAAGACAGGCTCTAGAACAGAAACCCTGCGACTGCTGGAAGAAAATGTAGGCCCAAATCTTCACCATGTTGGCCTAGGATCTGACTTCCTTACAAGATCCCTAAAGCACAAGAAGTTAAATCAAGAATCAATAAATGGGATGGATTCAAACTAAAAAGCTTTTCAGCAAAGGAAACAATCAAGAACATGAAGAGAAGGGAAGAAAATCCTTGCCATCTGCACCTCAGACAGAGCATTAATCTCCAGAGTATATAAAGAACTCAAAAAACTTAACACCAAAGAACAAATAACCTAATCAATAAATGGGCAAAGGACTGAACAGGTACTTCACAGAAGAAGAAATATAATCAATCAACAAATATATGAAAAAATGTTCAACATCTCTATCAATTAGAGAAATGCAGATTAAAACCAAACTGATAATTCATTTCACTCCAGTCAGAAAGGCCATTATCAAGAATACAAATAACAATAAATTATTACTTGTATTAATGGGGATATGGGGATAAAGTTATACTCATACATTGCTGGTGGGACTACAAATTGGTGCAACCATTATAGAAAGCAGTATGGAGATTCCTAAGAAAACTTGGAATGGAAACACCATTTGACCCAGTTATCCCACTCCTTAGTATATACCCAAAGGACTTAAAATCAGCCTCCTACAGTGACACCTCCACACCAATGTTTATAGCAGCTCAATTCACAATAGCTAAACTATGGAACCAACCTAGGTTGGTTCAATAGATGAATGGATAAAGAATATGTGGTATATATACACCATGGAATATTACCAAGCCATAAAAAATAATGAATTTATAACTTTTTGCCAGGAAATGGCTGGAACTATGGATAATCATGCTAAGTGAAATAAGCCAATCCCCCCCAAAAAAGCCAAAGGCTGAATATTCTCTCTGATATGTGGATACTGACACACAATAAGGGAGGAGGGAAAATAGAAGTTCATTGGATTAGAAAAAGAGGAATGAAGGCAAGGGAGGGAGACTAGGAATAGGAAAGACAGTACTTTCCTATGTTCATATATGAATACATGATCAGTGTAACTCCACATCATGTTCAACAAGAATGGGATGCTAATTAGAATAAGTTACACTCCATGTATGTATAAAATGTCAAAATACATCCTACTGTCATATATATCTAAAAAGAATGAATAAAAATGTAAAGCTTTAGGTAGTTAAAGGTATTTTTAAATAAATAAAAAAGGACCATGGAGATAAGAAGTTGGGGGAACCCTCTAATTTTATAAATTAAGATACTGAGGTTCAGAAAGACCAAGCAAATTGCCCAAGATCATATACCACATGGCTGTAAAGATGGGACTGCCATCAGCTGTACTCTCAGTTCCCTTTATTATAATGGAAGGCAGTTTTCCCTCAGGCCTTTTCTTCTGTTAAAGAAGATTCAATCAAATTTTTATAACCTCTTCTGATAGGAACAGGGCTCTGCTTTGCCTTCTGGGGTTCTCTAATTTCTTGTTCAGGTTCCCAACATCCAACTGTAATCATGGAGCTTAAAATTATGTAATCTTGATCAAATTATATAATATCTCTTAACTTTAATGTTCATGTCTTTAAAACAGTGTTAATAATATGTATCTTGATGATGAGGACTACATAAAATATATACATAATAAATACCATTCATTTTCTATACAATACCCACTGTCCCCTTGTTCCACACTAACAGAGCTCCAATCTTGGGAGGAGCAACAATATGCCATCCCAGAGATTCATGGTTGCTTTTAAACAGCATGACATTTTTCTACATTTCTCAGTCTGCCTTGAGTTAGTGGTGACCATGTGACCCAGTTCAGGCCATGCTGATATAAAGAAAATCTGTGTTGAAAAGGAGGTAAGACCTAGGTGGTAACCCTGGAGAGCTGTTTGCTTTCTTGAAAAGGAAAGAATAACAATTGAAGCTGTTATTCCCCTTCTTCCCACACTTTTCTTAAATATGGTATCTGGGACTACAGAAACCATGTTATGGCAACAAAATAACAAACATGAGAAAGATACCAGAATAATTGCAGAGACGTCACTGGTACTTTCTTGAGATGCTGACTAAATACCAGTAACTGCCTACCTTTGAATGTCATGTAATAAAAATAGAGCTGTACTTGCTTAAGTTTCCAGCCCCTTTCAAATGAGCACATGTCTAACTTAAGAATCAAACACAATACCAGGCCTGCAGCAAAATTCACTTATCCATGCATTCAATTAAGAAAAATTTATTTAGTGGTTATTATGTGCAAGACACATAGCTAATATAAAACAACAGCAAAAATAAGAAAAAATAAGGCAAGATGGCCATTCTTTGGAAATGTGTGTTTCAATGGAGAAAGTTATCCAGTAAATAGAGAAATATTGTTTAGTGATACATATAGTATTAAAAATAAAACAGGGTGAGGGGATAGATATGACTTAGAGGAAGATGGGGAGTGAGTGAGGTTGAAATGCACTTTAGAAACCTAGACAATGAGATCAAACCTGAAATGCAAAGATCTGGGTACAAAGGCACTCTAGACAAAAGAAAAACAAGTGAAATGTCCTTGTATAGCATTTAGGGAGAGAAATAAATTTGGATATACTCCAAATATATTGGAGTATAGTGAATAGGAAAGAATAACAAGAGTGAGATAAGAGAGTTAGGCAGGGATGGTAGGGAATCTTATAGGTAGATTGTTTGAATTTCATTCCAAGGTTAATAGAAAGCTACTAGAAGGTTTTGATTAACAAACTATCTAAATATTTTTAACACAGTATAAGATGTTAATTTCACCAGTTCAATAAACTCCTCATGATCTAATCTGTTTAATCCAAAAAGTTCTCATCAGAATTACACTTATTCCTGTCACCCTTAGTAGGCCACAAGCTCCATGAAAAGAGTCCATTATTTCCCTTGTCACAAAACTCCCAGGACCTAACATAGTGTCTCTTATATAGTAGGAATTGAAATATATTTTGTCAAATGGAAAAAAAATGTAATGCAGGACATTCTATACCACACATGGCTGCATTAGAACCAGGGTCTGCATTCAAGAAGTTCACAGTCGACTGAGGAAAATGAACGTGTAATCAACTAACAATAGTACAACCTAACAGGTGCTAAACCTCAAAGGAGCAAATACTATAGGAACATAAGGGAACATAAGGGATTGATTCTGCTTAAAGGTAGGAGAAGTAGTAAAGAAGTATTTAGCCCAATGATAAATATGCATTTCCTTCAGGTGGCTGTGTATGCTAAGAAAATATCTTCATGAATTTTATTAAACAGTTCAATAGAACATATACTCTATTATCAATTTCTTAGGTATTATTACCAAGTAATTTCAGAATATCTTAAAGGGACGATTCCTAAAATAATCTATTAGAATCTTCTTTATATTTTTGCTATTATGTATATAAACTCCCTGAAAATTGTTGAAGAACTGAAAGATTCAACATCTTAATATTATTAAGATTAGCATGTTTGTTATAGGAAAACCTAGATGGGAAATCTCTTGTGTTCTACTTTTTCCTAGCTACCACATTTTAGTTTCATTGATCATCACCAAATTTTCATTTATTACATACATACTTAGCAGAAATCACCAGATCCCTTCATGTTCCCTGAAAAACCTTTGGTTTCACTATCTTACTGTGTAGTTTCATATGCCATCAAAATATACTTACTTTTCCTATTTCTGCTTTACCACAAATAAAAGCATCCTTTATTTAGAAACAACCGCCTTATAAGCATCCAAAGCACATAAATTTAGTCAAATGGTGCCATCTGGTGACATAAATCTTGAAGTAATATACAAAGTCCAGAGCCAAGAATGATCTAGCCCAATTCATGACATCCAACCCAGGGTATCAAACTCAAGAAATACCTGCTCCTGCCTGACATGAAACACACAACTAATTACATTCAGAATATGGTAGTTTCACAAAGGGAATCATAAGAATTGTTTGAGTCATGTTTTATGCTTACTCCTCTTAATTCTCAAGTTTACTTTCAAACCTAAGGATTTAAAGACTTTGGAAAAGACTTTAATGTGATTCCATCTCCAACTTCTAGAGGACATTTTAAAACTATAAATATTGAGAGCCTCTTGAACTCCTGTTCCAGTCAGATCAATTTTCTCGCTCTCCTTTGCCTGTTTATGAATTTGTATAATTTTCACCACTTCAAATACCAGTTTCTTATAAAGCTTTCCCTGATTTACTGCTGAACTTAGGCGTCTCACTCACAGTACCTGCTACTTCTCTTCTGTAGTACTCACCTCAGTCATAAACTATGTATTCCGTTTTATTTAATGCTTATCTCCCAAATGCACATCACATTGCTTGGTACTGTGTTCAAAAATATCTTGTAAGCGAATTCATGTGTGAATGGATGGGGGAAATATTCTCCTTTCATAACCCAAATCCAATCAGTGACAAGATTTAGTTTAAATTTACATTTTACACAAAAGCTACATTACAATACCAATCTATAATAATCCCACAATGCTCTCAACCCCTACAGCACTTGTCCAGCCTCCAGAGTATAATTCTAGATTATATGCTGTCTTGTACTTTTTTGCATGTAGGTGAATGTTACCTTCTCAATTGACCCTAATAGTCAATTTCTCCTTAAGCGTCTAAGAATTTAACATTTACCATTTTTAAACAGTCAAGACTTATTTGAAGGTCTATAACAAGTAATTTCTTTGTTTCAATGCAGCACATGCTTTGAGGTGGTGAGTGGTCACAAGAATTCCCTAAATGCGTATGCTTCTACAAGACCTAATAGCAGGATCTCAATGTAGCTTTGCTATTATCTATCTAAAGCAGCATAGGTAAATACTATCACTAAGTACTCAAAAGGGGGGAATCGCTTAAACATTTCAGATATACTACTGTATTTTTCCCATGTTTTTTAGTGTATTATAGTTATACATAATAATGTGATTCATTTTGACATAATCATACAAGCATGGAATATAATTTGCTCCACTTCAGTTCCCAGTACTTTCTCTTTCCCTCCCCTCCTCCCTCCCCCTGCTCCTCTTCCTCTGCTTTATTGGTCTTCCTTCTATTGTTTATAGTTTTTAATTAGTGCTTTAGAGATATAAAGGTGAAATTCACTGTGGTATATACATATGCATACATAACATAATTTGGTCAATTTCATTCCACCATTCTTCCCTTTTCCTGTCTCCCCTCCTTTCCCTCTCAATTCCCGTCCTCTATTCCACTGATTTCCCTTCTATTTTCATGGTATTCACCCACACACACACTTTTTTTCCCCTTATTTTGATCTAGCATCTACATACGAGAAAAAACATTCAACCTTTGACTTTCTGGATCTGGCTTATTTCACTTAGAACAATGGTCTCCAGTTCCATCCATTTCATTCTTCTTTATGGCCAAGTAATACTCCATTGTGTATATATAACACATTTTCTTAACCACTCATCTGTTGATGGGCACCTGAGCTGGGTCTATAATTTGGCTATTGTGAGTTGCACTACTATAAACATTGATGTGACTATATCACTATAGTAAGCTGATTTCAAGTTTTTTTGGATAAATACAAAGGATTGGGACAGTTGGATCATATGGTGATTCCATTCCTAGATTTTTTAGGAATCCCCATATTGCTTTCCAAAGTGATTTTACTAATTTGTAGCCCCACGAAAAATGTATGAGTGTACCATTCCCCCCCACATCCTCACTAGCATTTATTATTTGTATTCTTGATGATTACCATTCTGACTGGAGTGAGATGAAGTGAAATGAATCTTTACTTGCATTTCCCTAATTGCTAGGGATATTGAGATTTTTTTCATGTATTTGTTGGCCATTTGTATTTTTTCTTTTGAGAAGTGCTGGTTTAATTCTTTTGCCCATTTACTAATTGGGTTATTTTTTAAAGAAAAATTGGATGTCATAATGATACTTGGGTATTTATGAATTTCAAAGTACTCAAGATATGTCCCAGAATGATAATGATTCGTTAAATTTGTCTAGGACTAATTCATCTTATAAAACCTAAGAATGAAGAAATGCCACTGTCATATTCTTCAAAGTTCATTAATAATATTCAAATATTATCTTCCTTGACACATGTTCTTAAATTTCAGCATGCCTCAGAATCACCAGGAAGAGTTATTAAGACATTGCTGAACCCTACTTCCAGAGTTTCTGATTCAGTAGATCTGGAGTGAGAGCCAAGAATTTTAGAATGTTAACCAAGTTCACAGGTGTCTGGTGCTCCTACTCAAAGAACCACCTTTAAGAGCCTCTGTTTTGGGCAAGCACAAGGCCCTGGGTTCAAATCCCTGGCACCACAAAAAAAAAAAAAAAAAAAAAAAAAGAGCCTCTGTTTTAGACTGTAGAGCCAAGTTGTTTCAAATTCACACAACTTCATGGGCCTTCACACTCACTACAACCTATAAAAATTCCTTGATTTCCTTATGCTCATGTGACAAAAAGTATATATTAATAGCTAAAACCAAAATAGCCATGATGTTTTCAAACATTATTTTTAAATGAATATATTACATAGGAATTATTATAATGGAAAAATGTGCTTTTACTTTACTCTTACTAATTATGATAAAACTCTAACACATATTTACTTTGTGCCTTCACTACCACTATACTTAAATAATTAATTAGTTACTTATTTAATGGTTCTTTTCCCCTGCTCGATTTCCTCTACTTGCCCATAAGGGTAAGCACTGTTCTCTATAGTTGACTAATTAATTATCCCTATTGCTAGCACAATGTCTAACACATAGCAAGTATTTTTAAAATGATTGTTGAATAAATATATTAAAAATCATTGAATATCTATTATTAAAGGTCCACATACTGGGGGTTTAAAAGTTCATTAGCTATAATTCCTACCTTCAAACTGTTCAGATTATTAAGGGAACACAAATATATTCAATTTATCATAAAATGAAATGTAAGAACCTTACAGTAATGTGAATAAAAGGCTGTGACAGGACTGGAGACAACACTCAGTTGTCAAGTGCTTTCCTGACATGCACAAGGTCCTAGGTTCAATCCTCCACAAACACACACATACACAAAGAAAAATAAAAAAGACTTTGAGAAATAATGAAAGGGCTAGTTAAAGCTTCTAGTATGTAAGAATGTGGTAGAAGTCTTCAACAAGGAGATGATAAATCAATATGTAGTACATCTACTATATCATCACTATTTTCAGTAAACCCAAGTATTCATAGTATTCTGTTAAACCTTATGAAAAAGAAAGTATTCTATTCTAACACAAAATCTGACATGTAAGTCTTAAAAGCCTGTATAAAACAAGATAAGCACTTTTCCAAGATGTGACATTAGTAGAGTTTTAAAGAAAGTGTAGCTTTTCTGCCTGATCCAAGTCTTTCCAAAGAAATTCCCCTCAAACAATGTAGTGAAACAAAGTTATAAATAAGACTAGAACAGTTTTAGAAGGGGTTAATATCTATGAAATATGTTATGTAGTTATTTCTATATTTGTATAAGTAATGACTAAAATGCATAATTTTCAGTAAGTTACAAAAACAAAGCATTTATTTTAGATGTCTGAAAATGAACTGACCCATTACATTAGTAGAGTTTTCACAAATAATTATGTTGTTGTGGGGTTGTGGAGCACTTGCCTAGCATGGGTTCGATACTCAGCACCACATAAAAATAAAATAAAGGTATTGTGTCTGCCTACAACTAAAAAGTGTACTTTAAATAAAATAATTATGTTGTTAATATAGATCTTTAAATTTTCAAAGTCAATCTAAAAGTATCAAAAGAATTTTAAAACAGTAAGTTCCAACTTGTTCTCTCATCACCTAAAGAAAAAATAACCTAATAGAGTACCTTGAAAAAGCTGAATGTTTTAGCTATTCTAAACTGTAGAGACTCAAGTTCATTTGTAAAACACCATGGAGTTCCAACTCACTTATATTCAGTCTGTGGAAAGTGTTGATATGTAATTATCATGAAACCATAATTATCCATTGGATAAATTTTTTCCTTAGTAGCACCACAAGATGTCACCCTAAGCCTAACATCTAAATGTGTAGCTTCTAGCATATTGCTCGGGTATTTTTTGTTTGTTTTGTACATGAATGAACATTGATTTGATTTTCGAAGTGCC
Organism: Sciurus vulgaris; assembly: GCF_902686455.1. Taxonomy (NCBI): domain Eukaryota; kingdom Metazoa; phylum Chordata; class Mammalia; order Rodentia; family Sciuridae; genus Sciurus; species Sciurus vulgaris. The sequence goes on from NC_136472.1 coordinate 82,831,028, forward strand.
TTTTCCACTGTAATTTATTGGTAAGTGGAAAGTCAAAATAAAAAGTATGAAAATTTTAGAAGGAGGAAGAAAGTTAATCAATTTATCATTCTCCATGTTAATCAGAGATCCTGCAATTTACTATTTCAAAAATGTTTTACCATTGGGTTTCATATTCTTTTATTTTGTTCATTTTTTAAAACTTATAAAATGAAAATATATAACTTTTATAATCAGATAAAATTATATTTTAAAACTGAAAACAAACACAATACCTTTGCTGTGTTATCTTAGAACTCATTAATAAAATGTTTTTACATGCTATAATACTGATCACAGTTACATAGAAAAAATTCTGGTCCTCGAACAAAAACCAAAAAACTAAGACACACTAGTCTTTGGTTTTTGGTTTTTGTTTCTAAGCATATGATAAAGGACTACAAAAGAGAGATAATATTTATTCTTAGAAGTACTATTTTCATCTGTAGAGAGGATTTGGTTTCCTGGTAGCATAAAAATATTATATCACATTCTGCAGAAATAGTGCTTCATTTTACTATGACTACTATGCATAGTAATTATAATCTGCAATATAACTTCCTCTATTTATGCAGTTAGTTGACATTTATGCAAGGTATCAATGAACTGCTTATCTGGATATCAGAACAATGAGTAAAAGCCACTATCTTCCATTTTATCTAACAAAAAAAAAGCTGGTTCAAACAAAAAGCAAACAATAGATCATAAACAACACCCTATTTATCTGGTGGCTCCCTTCTTATGCTTTTATAAAGATATGACTCATTATCAGAATGTACATGATTATATAGCTTTTCTTCAGAGTCCTTAAAGAAAATGCACATTAAGAGCGCTCAAACATTCAATAATAATAAGTTAGTAAACAGTATTTAGCTACCTACACAGAATTCAATTGAAAATTGTAATGCTCTATTCTTGGCACTCTGGTTTATCCCTAAATGACTTTAAAAGACCAGCTAAAGCAAATCTATCCATTCAAAGCTGGGCCTTGGGATTACTTACATAACAGCTTTTTACAGATTATATTGTCTCTCATTTTATTAGAAAAATTCAAACTACACTATAGTCTTTAAGCCAAGTATTTATCATTCACTTAAAATAATGGCAAAATGCAATTCTTTATCACTCATTTGTTTTTTATTCCCTAGGTAATGTTATTAAATGATTACATGATAAAAATATAGGAGAATTATCTAGATCATCCAACAGTACTTTTCCTAAATCAAGTTCTTGAAAGCTCAAGCTCCCAAAGATGTAGCCAGTCTTAACTAAACATATTATATGAATCTATTTAGACACATTGCCTTTTAGTCTTTACTAATTATCAATTAGGTAATGCCATTAATTTTTAATTGAGAAATTTGTGGTTTAAAAATGTTCTCTAAGTTACTGTTCTCTAAAGATAATGTTTATTTAAATTTTGAAAGACTCTATTTAGAGTTGTTTATTCTTAACACTAGCTAAGATGATTATAGTTATTTGTGTCATTAATGCTTGTCATTCACAATAGAATATTTTCACAGGCAAAATAACCCTATAAAACTTTTTACTTCTATTTCTATTCATAAACTGATTTTCAAGATTTTTAATTTAATGATTTTAAAAATTACAATCATATTATGAAATTGAGGTTTTTATCAAAAGTACAGATATTTGCAGTAAAAACAAAATACTCTCAAGATTAAGTCTCATAAGCTTCTATTTTTAGATTTTATATCAATAACCATTATTTTGGAAAAGTAATAAAAATGTCTAGTAGAGTAGGTTATTTCTTTAAAATGTACTGGGCTGCTGCCTAGCATACACAAAACCATGGGTCCAATTCCCAACATTGCATTAGAAGTAAACAAAGAAATAAAATTAAATGTACTATGCTGAATTAAGTTTTTTTAATTGTTTAATTAATTGACTTTATTGGGAGAAGTATTTATTTTTGTCTTTTGCCTGTTTATTTTGTCTCTTACAATATTATGAAGAAGTAAAAGCTATCTGTTTGCATAACCACAAAAGATCTATGAAGAAAGACATACATAAATAAACCATAACCTGTATTTTCTTCATAATATTTAGTAAATAAGAGATGAAACATAAGGTTAAACATTATTTGATTGGATTCACGATGAATTGATAAGAATCTCAAGACACTGAAATTTTCATCAATAAATTTTCAATCTTGGATCATACACTTGACTAAGGAAAGCAAGAAAGATGAAGAGTGTTTTAGTTTTTGTTTTAAAAAGATACCAAACTTTGTAGAATTTTGATTCTGACCACAATGTAATTCAACATTTTTATGTTAGATAATTCCTTCCCTTAAGAAAATCAATTTCTATCTCAAGCATATCTGTCCTCAACTTTTTGCAAAAAACACTCAGGTTTTTTATCTGTGAAATTTTTCTTCCTAAATATTCATTTGAAATATATATAAATATGTACATATAATTATTTTATTGTTATTACTAGGGATTGAATTCTGGGGTGCTTTACCACAGAACTATATCCCCAGTTCTATTTATTTTTTTTTTATTTGAGGCAGGGTCTAAGTTGTTGAGGGTCTCACTAAATTGCTGAGGATGGCTAGCCTCAAATCATCCTCCTGCTTCAGACTCCTGAGTTATGGAATCAATATTTATGTTTTTCAATAACCTATCCCTATTTCCATTTTATAACAATTTTTAGGTAAATATTAAATAAGAAAAAAAAAACAAGCAAACAAATCTTCCCTTCCAGTATCAAAGAAAATCATCCCTATTTGAAACTTGGTTAACATCAGACTCTTGGACCTCATTATTCAAACTTTTAAGCCCAATTCTGACCATTAAGATGAATAACTTCTATAATACATACCTAGCAAAGCTTGGAATAAGCTGCTCTTAAATATACTCATCACCTTTTTAACAGCATTTTTCAATAGCTGCTCTTCTGGTTTTCTTAATTTTTTGCAGTATTCTTCCAATAATGATAAAGCTCGGTCAGTATCTGAAAAACAAAATTTTAAATTTCTGACATGTGGCCTTAGAAAAATAGTAAGCTAACATTAATTTATTGTATACCTGTGTTCCTAATTTCATGATGCAAAATAATTCAGTAAAATAATTATATTCATACACTATCATACGAAATTGATAACTGCACTTGACATCTAATGTTAATCATCAACTTTTATTTCCTATTGTCCTGTCTTCCAAAAGAATCTACAAATGTTAAACAAAACAAAGAGTATAATACTGGCCAGCTGCTTCCATAGTAGGTATGATTCTCTTGTCAAAAAAAAAAAAAACTACCTCAAAATTTATAACATAATGTTCAGATTATTTAACAAATCCTTTGAAACCTCCCTTCTGAGATCGACTTACAGCCTATATTTCAGCTTTATCTTCCTCTGTATGTTCCATCTCTTTCCAATCTGCACGCAGGCACACACAGACACACACACACACACACACACACACACACACACACACTGCCCAAGTCATACTGGATTACTTACTTTTCCCTTCCACTTCCTTTTGTACACATAAACACACACACACACACACACACACACACACACACACTTTCTCTACTTTGTCTCACCTCTGTGCTTTTCTTTGCTCCTGGAATGTTCTCCCCAGTAGCACTCTCTCTCCCAACAACTATTCTGCTATACTTTTTTATTTTTTTATTTTTTTTTATTGTAAACAAATGGGATACATGTTGTTTCTGTTTGTACATGGAGTAAAGGCATACCACTTGTGTAATCATACATTTACATAGGGTAATGTTATTTGATTCATTCTGTTATTTTTTCCCTTCCCTCCCACCCCTCCCACCCCTCCCCCCCTCTTTTCCCTCTATACAGTCCTTCCTTCCTCCATTCTTGCCCCCCTCCAACCCCCCATTATGTGTCATCATCTGCTTATCAGTGAGATCATTCGTCCTTTGGTTTTTTGAGATTGGCTTATCTCACTTAGCATGATATTCTCCAGTTTCATCCATTTGCCTGCAAATGCCATAATTTTATCATTTTTTATGGCTGAGTAATATTCCATTGCATATATATATACCACAGTTTCTTTATCCATTCATCAATTGTAGGACATCTAGGTTGGTTCCACAATCCGGCTATTGTGAATTGAGTAGCTATGAACATCGATGTGGCTGTATCTCTGTAGTATGCTGATTTTAAGTCCTTTGGGTATAGGCAAAGGAGTGGGATAGCTGGGTCAAATGGTGGTTCCATTCCAAGCTTTCTGAGGAATCTCCATACTGCTTTCCAAAGTGGCTGCACTAATTTGCAACCCCACCAGCAATGTATGAGTGTACCTTTTCCCCCACATCCTCGCCAACACCTATTGTTGCTTGTGTTCTTGATAATCGCCATTCTAATTGGGGTGAGATGGAATCTTAGGGTAGTTTTGATTTGCATTTCTCTTATTACTAGAGATGTTGAACATTTTTTCATATATCTGTTGATTGCTTGTACATCTTCTTCTGTGAAGTGTCTGTTCATTTCCTTAGCCCATTTGCTGATTGGATTATTTGTATTCTTGGTGTAGTGTTTTTTGAGTTCTTTATATATTCTGGAAATTACTGCTCTATTACTCGTGACTGTAGTGATCTGCTACATTAAAAAGGGGTTGTTGTCAGCTAGATCTGAGTCTGAAAACTACTTACCAGTTGTGTATGACTTTTATCAGATCACTTAACCTCTTTGAGCTTCAGCTTCCTCACAGGTATTAGAATTAAATAATGTATGCACAATGCTTAGCACAATGTCTATTATATATAAAGAAATTAGTAAAGCAACTGAACACCTACCTTCCCCTAATCCAGACCTCATTCAAATGCTCTCTCAACCATAAAACCATCTTTGATGTTTAAAATTAAACTCTATCTCCCCCTTCTTCAAAACCAGTTTGGGGCTGGGGAGACAGCTCAGCTGGTAGAGTGCTTGCCTTGCAAGCACAAGGCCCTGAGTTTGATCCCAGTACCGCAAAAAAAAGAAAGAAAAAAAAAAAAACAGTTTGTATACATAAATATAATAGGCATTCTTAATGTATAACATTTTATAGTAAGACTTCTTGAATAAGTCTCTCTCTCATGAAAGAAAAATATCCTTGAAAAAAAATCACCAGAGCAACACTTTTTGCATGTAATAGGTGATGATTGTCTTTGAACTTTAAAAGCCTTTTCCCTCCAACTTTACACTTTCAAAAATAGACTATCGGGGTCGGGATATAGCTCAGTTGGTAGAGTGCTTGCCTTGCAAGCATAAGGCCCTGGGTTCGATCCTCAGCACCGCAAAAAAAAAAAAAAATAGACTATCAATTATAACAATAGTTCATATTTACTGAGCTCTGTATTTCTATATAAAACATTCCTTTCTCCTAAACTTTCCTAATCTTCTTTCCCAGAGCCTTTCTCAGTTGATGATACTACTTCCTACTTCATGGAAAATCAGAAGACAGCTTCCACAAGCTTCTAGCACAGCATCCACAGACTTAACCTGGAAGTGTGCCCATATATTCAGTCTTCCCTTCTGTTACTGTGGATCAAGTATTTGTGTTTCTATCTAACAACCCCTCTACTTGAGCAGATATCTATCCTATCTTGCCTACTCAAGGACTTTATTCCATTATCAATTGTTTTTCTTTTCCTTTCAATTATTCCCATGATCATAAAAATAAACTGAAATAACAGTGACTAAATATTCCTTGACTTCATTTCTTTCCAACTACAGTCCCCATTTCTCTTTCCCCTTTGTTAGCAAAACCATATGAAATAATTACTCTCCCCACTTCCTTTCTTTTCATTCTCTTTTGAAATCATTCTTATCAGGCTTTCCTGTAATTTCACTAAAACAACTCTTGTCAATGTCAACTCTTATCTCCATATTAAATCCAAAGGTCAACTCCCAATCATCTCACATGACTCATCATTAGTATTTGATGCTGTTGCCCTCCTGACGAGAAAAAAAAAAAAAAAAAAAAAAACTAAAAAACTTTCTTCACTAGACCTCTAAGCAACATTTCCTTTTGAATGTAAACATCTCAAACTTATCAAAACTGAACTCCTGATCTTATCCACCCACCCATAAGCTGCTTCTCCTGCAGTGTTCTCCTTTGCCCATCTTTCTGATCATTCAGCTCCAAATTCTTTGAATCATTCATTCAGTTCTTCTAATTCTACACATCTAATCCATCAGTAAATCCTGTGGGCTTTACCATCAAGTTATATGCAAAAGTTCCATCACCCCTCACCACCTCGTGTTCCCACACTGGTCGAAGTCACCATCATCTGTCCCCTACACTATTGCAATAAGCCCCTTCTAGTCTACATGCTCTCACCTCTGCCTTCCCACATTCCTTTTTTTTTATGATTCTTTTGTGAACACATAACAATAATGAGTACTATGCTCTGGAATACAAAATTCTACCTATATGTATTGAACCAAGCCTATTTATTGTGATTCAATTCTTCTACAGCCTTGACATTTCATTTCAGGTCATTTTTTTAATGATTATTAGAAGATTTATTTAAGCAAGAATATATTAGTCATCATTGCCAGACTTAATATGAGAAATTAAATTTTCAGTCCAATTTTCCTTCTTGTATAAGTTTTTCTTTCCTATCCCTATCAATTTTGAAAACATAATATCAAAAGACCAGGGGTCCAATTCCAATCAGAGCTCCTAAGAGTGAGTTCTTGGGAGTGGGTCTGAAATTTGGATAGGTTTTTGCTGATCTTGCGTAGGTCCAGTGAATTAAGGCGGGATCTTCGATGAGCCCTCGGTGGTTGGGGTCTTGTACTGAAGCAGACACTCCCGTTTAAGCCTGGCTCTTATGGTCAACCTCTCAGCTTGTGCCGTCTGGGTGTCCAGAGATACGTCGTGTTGGCAGGGTCCAGGGTAGCGGGTAGAGTGGCCAGGCGCGAGGGCTTGTACTTTGGGAAGGACATCTTGGCGCCCCAGCTCAAGTGCGCCTACTTCAGGTCTATTTTGGTCTTTGAATTCCGAGAGAATTTTATTAGCTCTCTATTATTATTTAAGGAATTTGTTATAGTTCCTTAAATTTTTGCTTTATACATACCTATTTTTTGGCAAAAAGGGTATTTAGTTTTTAATTGTTTCTACATTTTTATTGGCAGATTATAGTTGTGCATATTGATGGGATTTATTGTTACACATTCATACATGCACCCAATGGAACAATATAATTTGGTCAACATCACTCACCAGCATTTCTCCACTCCCTCCCTGCCTTTCCCACGTTCTTTTTTTTTTAAACATAGCAGTCAGAAACATCTTTTTAAGTCATAAATCAGATTACATCACTCCTCATCTCAAACCCTTCAGTGACTCCCTATCCCACCAAAACAAGTCTACCACTCTGGCCTCAGCTCTTACACCTGTCCTCTTGACCAATCTACTCCAACCATAGTTGTTTCTGCTCTTTCTCAAATATCCCAAGAACTCTCCTATATCAGAGCCCTTCTTCTTGCTCTTCTGCCTAAAGCACTCTTCCCTTAGATGTCCAGAGCTTGCTTCTTTACTTCATTCACTTGTGTTCAAATATCACCTTTAGTAGTGAGGAAATTTTCAAGCTGAATCCCTTAAAAGAAATAAGAACCTCAATTAACCAATAATGGATGGAGGAAGGCATTGTATAGTTAGTTATTTTTTTTACCTAAGTTAAAAATATAAAAATGAATGTGCACTGAAAGCAGAGAAAGATGATGGCTGAGTAAGATCCTCTAGGATTATCTCCCTATAGATATACCAAGTTAAACAGCTATTCACACATCAAACTACCTTCATGGGAGCTGAGGAAACTGCTTTTAGTATAACAAACAGCTTTTAGTATAACAAAACAAAAAGACTATTGAAGAAGGCAGGAAGGAAAGAGTCCCAGGGAGCCTGTACCACTCCTCTCCCAGCTCCAAAGAGTCCAAAATGTAAAGAGATGCCTCCTGTTTCAGGGTGGGAGAATTAAGTCTATGCCTTAGACTTGAAGTTTAGTACTAGGCCTTCCATAGTAAAACCAAGGACAGCCAAAGCCCTGTATCCCCTACTACCAGCTCAATAGCTATGACATGAGCCACTATAACAGCTTTAAGTCAGAAAGCTGACTACCTCTACACCTCTCTTCCAACCTCCAACTGCAGAGCTAGTAGCAAGATTTCAACCACTTGGGAGCAAAATGGAAAGTTAACACAATGTTTTTGTCTAGGAACCTTGCGCCAAGCCCACTGAAAGAGATGGAGCACCTGGTCAAAACTGAAGGCCCTATACTTTTGTGCACTTTGTGCACAAAGTGGGACAGAACTTATGTATCAACCTGCATCATTTCCAGCTGTGGAGTGGGCCTGGGGCACACCTGCCCTCTCCCAAGACTATGTCAATTCCTGCAGCTATGAGACTCAGATGTGACGCAGCTTATCATTAGCCCTGGTGATGAAAGAACTGTCTCTATCACCCATCCCCCAATCTTGGGCAGCACAGCTCTCTCAAGGCCAATGCTTGTAGGTGGGGTTCTAGAACTGCCTCACTACTGGAAAGAGACCCAAGTTGGGTGGGATGGACTCCTGTCTTGGCCTACATCACCAAGAGCTACATTACTGGCCCTTGTGCCTTCTGAAACTGTACAGACCTTTGCAACATGAGACTAAGATACAACCCAATTTATTGTCAGCCTAGGCAGTCAAGGGAACTGCCTTCCCTAACAGTGCCCTAACCTCAGGCAACATAATATGGTATAAGACCCTATTTGTTGGGGGCAGGAAAGGGTAGTAAGCACAAAGACCATCCTGGACCTTAATGCTTGGCTGGTGAAACCAAACACTCAGCAAAGCCTAACAGCCCTCCTTCCCAGTTCTGCCTATGAAGGGAGCCTCTGAAACTGATCTGTTGCCAGGGGAAGACACATGGCCCCAGTTTACCAGATTTCTGTTCCAGCTAGCAGCACCCATGGCTGGTTTAAGTGGTCTTGGGCCATGAGTCCACCTCAACAGTGAAGCCCACTCCAGTGTGTGTTGGTCTTGGTCTTGGAAGGCTGTAGACTACAAGTGTGACGCAGCTTGGTGGCAACAGGTTTGACATAGGAACTAGAGTTGGTTCATCCACAGAGGCTCTGCCCAAAGTCAGGCAGAATTCTGCAGACCTGACCATAGGACAGTAACTGTGGAAAAGGTATCTGGGCCTACCCTGACCCCAGGAAGAGGTTTATAGGGGCAGACTACTCTTTCAAGGCACTCTCCTGTTTCCTCCTCAACAATACCTAAACAGTATATCTGGAACAAACCCGAGCTTGCATTGCCTTACAATACTGAAATAGTGATAACACACCAATAGCAACTCCTGGCAAATCTGAGCTTGGGCACCATCCAATACTGAAATAGTGTAAGTGACTACAGGTTTAGAGAAAACAAGTAGCCTACTGAGAATGTCTGGAAAGACAGGAACAAACAAAGCCAGATGAGGAAGATTGGAATTATTACCTAATTCTTCAATGTCCAGATGATGTCACATGCCAAGAAGCATCAAGAGCTTTCAGGAAACCAAGACCTCACCTAATATTCAAAATAAGATGACAGAAACTAACCAGGTAGTATTCAGTATCACAGAACTCTCAGAAAATTTAAAAGAGTTATTTTAAGGAAACTCAATGAGCTTGAAGAAAACACACAGAAATACTTCAGCTTTACCAGACCTACAAGAAATGTTAATACAAGTTCTTCAAACATAAAGAAAGAGATAATAATAAATAAGAAGAAAACATAGAAAGGTATAAAACTCACCAGTAAGAGTAATTATACAAATTCAGAATGCTCTAAGTGTTGATTTATTTTTTTAATTTTGATTTTGGTTTTGGGGTTTGTTTTTGTTTTTTCTGTTTTTTTCTAATTTGTTTTTTGTTTGTTTTTGCAGTATTAGGTATTGAATCCAGGGGCACTTTACCACACAGTCCTTTTTATTTTGAGGATCTCACTAAGTTTGCTATGGCTGGCCTCAAATTTGTGATCCTCCTGTCTCAGTCTCCCAGATCACTGTTATTGCAGGCATGCACCACCACACCTGGCTAAAGGTTCTAATATTTTAAGTGTGGTGCAAAAAACATTCCCATATTTAGTATGAAAACTAAAAGCAAAACAAAAATAACGAAAGATAAAGATATCAAGAGATAGGCAGCAAGATGCAGTGCTGGATGCCTGTAATCCCAGCAACTCAGGAAGCCAAGGTAGGAGGGGATGGTGAATTCAAAGCCAGCCTCAGCACAAGCAAGGTGCTTACAACTCAGTGAGACCCTGTCTCTAAATAAAATACAAAATAGGACTAGGGATGTGGCTCAGTGGTCAAGTGCCACTGAGTTCAACCCATGGTACCCAAAAAAATGGAAAAAAAAAAAAAAGGCAATATATAAAGATATAAAATGAAACATCAAAAATTCAAAATGTGGGAGGAATGGAGTGCAAGTAGAGCATTCTTATTAGTGTATCTTCTCATTTTGTTTTATTATTTCTGTTCTTATTGCAATCATGTTAAGTTGCTATCATTTCAAAATAGCTTGTTATAAATAAAATACTGTTTTTTAAGACTCATGAACCTCGGAGCAAAAATCTATAATAGAAACACCATAAATAATGAGCAAGGAATTGAAACACTGAATTTGGAGACTTTGAATTTAGAACAAAATTCCTCCTGCTGAGAAAGGAAGTTGAAGGTCTCTAGCCCCTATACTGACCGGTACCAAAGAAGCTGGAGAGGGAAAATGGAACCCCCTGCCCCCATCTTAACACAGAATAACTAAATCTGTATGTGTATATTTCCTGCCTTTTTGTCCATTTTGCCCTTACTTGGACCAACTAAATCTACATACATAAATCACCTGGCTTTTGTGTCTATAAGTTGTAACTAATTTTCTAGGGGGCAGGATGGGTAGAGAGAAGCAGCTAAATTGCTTCTTCCCAGCTTGATCAAACTACATAAAGTTCTCTATTAATTTTTCCCATCTTCTGTGTATTTCTTATGTGGACAGAGAGATGGCCCAGTCCCAGTAGCCAGGATCCAGACAGTCCCTGGGCTAGGATTCTAGTAACAGAATCAAAACTCACTAGGAGCTAGGGTTGTAGCTCAGTGGGAGAGCACTTGGCTAGCATGTGAGGCACTGGATTCAATTCTCAGCACCACATATAAATAAATAAATTAATTAATTAATTAATTAATTAAATAAATAAAATAAAAGTCTATCAACAACTAAAAAAAATTTAAAAAAAGAAAAAGAATATTCTTTTAAAAAAAGAAGAATCAAAACACTGCTACATTTAAAATGTATAAATGCATTCTACTGTCATATACAACTAATAAGAACAAATTTTTAAATTAATTAGAAAAAGAAAATGCATTTAAAAAACTCACACTACTAGAGCAATTCACTTAACACGAAGAATAGTAAGATCTTACCTATCAGAAATAGCTTTGAATGTAAATGAACTAAATTCTGTTAAAAGATACACAGTGAGTGAATGAATTTTAAAAATAAGATCTAACTCTATGTTGCTCACAAGAAACTCACTTAACCTCTAAGCACACACATAGACTGAAAGTAAAGAGATTTAATATGATATTCCATGTGAATAAAATCAAAAAGGAAACAGAAGTAGCCATACTTAGATTAAATGGAATTTAAACCAAAGGTAATAAAAATAGACAAGAAAGGTCATTATATAGTTGTCATGGGATCAATTCAACAAGAGGGAACAATAATTCTAAATATATATATATATACCCAATATTGGAGCGCCCAAATACACAGAGCAAAAATTAATAGACTTAAAGGGAAAAATAGACTACAATGCAGTAATAGTTGGAGATTGTCACACCCCACTTTCAGCAATGGGCAGAGTACATAGAAAGTCAACAGAGAAATAGTAGAATTTAACTATACAATACACAAATAGACCTAACAGTTATTTACAGAATATTTCCCTCCAATAAAAGCTCATCAGCATATGAAATATTCTCCAGGCTAGATCATATGGTAGTCAAAAAATTAATCTCAACAAAATTTTTTAAATGGAAATCACATTGTCTTTTCTGACCACCATGTAATAAAACTAGAGAGAAATAACAAGAAAAACTTTGGAAACTATATAAACATATGGAAATTAAATACCTTACTTTTGAATAATGCATGGTTCATGAAGAAATCAAGAAGGAAATTTAAAATTTCTTGAAACAAATGAAAAGGAAGGGGGTTTTCAAGATGGCAGAATAGAGGAGGTTGCTTTCCTGGCTGCTTTGTGGCCTGAAATCAACAAACCAGACAGGCAGCTTCTCTGCAAGTGAAGTACTGGAAATTTCAGGGATACTGTTTTAAGTCCACAAGGGAGGAACTACACTGCCTCAGATCCATATTGTTAGATGGGTTGACATACAAACAATATGAAAAAGCAAAGGAACATATTGCCCCCAACAGAACAAGATACTCCAAAAAACAGAATCCATCAACACCATAGTGGAAGAAATGTCAGAGAAGAAATTCAGAATGTACATAGTTAAATTGATCTGTGATGTAAAGAATGATATAAGGAAGGAAATCAGAGGGAAAATACAGGAAGTTAAAGATGACTTCAATGAAGAGGTAGACATTCTGAAAAGAAAAAACCAGAAATTCTCAAAATGAAGGAAACAATAAATCAAATTAAAAATTTAACAGAAAGCATCACAAACAACTACACCACTTGGAACACAGAACCTCAGGCAATGAGCACAAAATATATAATCTTGAAAATAGAGTTGACCATGAAGAAAGATATTAAGAAACTATGAACAGGCCAGGTGCAATGGCACATGCCTCTAATCCCAGTGGCTAGAGGGGCTGAGGCAGGAGGATTGAGAGTTCAAAGCCAGTCTCAGCAACAGGGAGGTGTTAAACAATTCCATGAGATCCTATCTTTAAATAAAATACAAAATAGGGCTGGGGATGGGACTCAGTGATTCAGTGCCCCAGAAATCAATCCCCAGTATCCCCCCAACAAAAATAAAAAAATAAATAAACTTTGAAGAACTATGAGATTACATGAAAACACCAAATTTAAGACTTATCAGGATAGATAAGGATGGGGAGATACAAACCACAGGAATGCACATTATTATTATTTCAATGAGATAATATCAGAAAATGTCCCAAAACTAAAAAATGACATGGAAAATCAAATACAAGAGGCTTATAGGACCCCAGACATACAAAATTACAACAGACCCACACCAAGGCATATTATAATGAAAATGTCTAGCATACAGAATAAGAATAGAATTTTAAATGTCACAAGAGAAAAATATCAGGTTATATATAGAAGAAAAATCATTTCAGATCGCAGTTGATTTCTCAACCCAGACCTTCAAAACTAGGAGGACCTGGAACAACATATACCAAGCTGTCAAAGAAAATGGATGCCAACCAAGAATTTTATATCCAGCAAAACTAAGCTTCAGATTTGAAGATGAAATAAAAACATTCCATGGTAAACAAAAGTTAAAAAGAATTCATAAATAGAAAGCCTGCACTATAGAACATTCTCAACAAAACATTCCACGAAGATAAATGAAAAAAAAAAAAAAAAAGTGAAAACAAGCAAAGGGAGGAACTATACTAAAGGAATAGCCAATCAAAGGAGAAATCAGGGCTGGGGATATAGCTTAGTTGGTAGAGTGCCTGCCTCGCAAGCACAAGGCCCTGGGTTCAATCCCCAGCACCGCAAAAAAAAAAAAAAGGAGAAATCAATTCAAATTAAAAACCAGGACTAAACCATAATGACCATGAATATAAATCATATCTCAATAATAACCTTGAAATTTAGTGGTCTAAATTCATCGATCAAAAGACACAGACTGGCAGACTGGATTAAAAAACAAGACCCAACAACATGCTGTCCCCAAGAGATTCACCTCACAGGCAAAGACGTCCACAGATTGAAGGTGAAAGTTTGGAGAAAAATATATCACTCATATGGGTCATGTAAACAAGCAAAGGTCTCCATCCTCATATCAGATAAAGCAGACTTCAAGACAAAGTTAATCAGAAGGGACAAAGAAGGACAATTCATACTGCTTAAAGGAATTTTACATCAACAAGACATAATAATTGTAAATATTTATGCCCCAAACAATGGGGCATCAATGTATATCAAACAAACACTTCTCAATTTCAAGAATCAAATACAGACCACAACACAATAATATTGGTAACTTTAACTCACCTCTCTCACTACTGAATAGATCTTTCAAACAAAAACTAAACAAAGAAGTACAGAACTACAAAATACAATCAATAATTTAGATAGAACAGATATATATAGAATATTTCATCCATCAATGAGTGAACACACTTTCTTCTCAGCAGTACATAGATCCTTCTCTAAAATAGACCAATTTTATGCTACAAAGCAACTCTTAGCAAAAAAAAAAAAAAAAAAAAAAAAAACAGATACTACCCTGCATTCTATCAGATCATAATGGAATAAAATTAGAAATCAACAATAAAATTAAAATAGAAACAACTCCAACACCTAGAGACTAAATAATATGCTACTGAATGATGAATGGATACCAGAAGAAATCAAGGATGAAACAAACACTGATACAACATATCAAAATCTCTGGCACTATGAAGGCTGTGCTGAAAAGAAAGTTCATTACATTCAGCTCTTTCATTAAAATAATAGAAAGTCAATGAATAAACCTAAGATTACATCTCAAAGCCCTAGAAAAAGAACAAATCAACACCAAATGCAGAAAACAGGAAATAACTAAAATCAGAGCTGAAATCACTGAAATTTAAAAAAAAAAATTTTTAAAAAACAGACAAAATAAAAAGTTGGTTCTTTGAAAAAATAAGTAAAATTGATAAACCTTCGGTGATGCTAACAAAGAAAAAGAGAAAATTCAAATTACTAAAATTCATGATGAAAAAGGAAATATCAAAATGGACAGTACTGAAAGTTTATACTCCAATAAAACAGAAAATATTGAAGACATTAACAAATTTCTAGAGACATATGATCTACCCAAACTGAATCAGGAGGATGTACATAATTTAAACAGATCAATTTCAAGCAATGAAATAGAAGATGCCATCAAGAGCCTACCAACCAAGAAAAGCCCAGGAACAGATGGATTCTCAACCAACTTCTACAAGACCTTCAAATTAGAACTAATACCAATACTCTCAAAGTATTCCATGAAATAGAAAAGGAGGGAAAACTTCCAAACTCATTCTATGAGGCTGGTATCACCCTGATACCAAAATCAGACAAAAACATCAAGGAAAGAAAACTTCAGCCAATATCCCTGATGAATATAGGTGCAAAAATTCTCAATAAAATTCTGCCAAATTGCATACAAAAACATATTTAAAAGATAGAGAACCGTGGGGGTGGAGAGGGAGAGAAGAATGGGGAAACTTTAGATTATGTAGAAGGAAATGAGGGGGAGGGGGTATAAAAAATGGTGGAATGAGACAGACATCATTACCCTATGTACATGTATGATTACACAAATGGTATGAATCTACATCATGTACAACCATAGAAATGAAATGATGTACCCCATTTGTGTACAATGAATCAAAATGCAGTGTGTAAAAAATGAATAAATAAATAAATAATTTTTAAATAGAACAGTACAGAGAATCAGTGCCCACATTAAAAAAAAGTAGAAAGATCTCAAATAAACTACCTATTACTGCATCTTATGGAGCTAGAAAAATAATAATAAACCAAGTCCAAAATTAATAAAAGGAAAGGAACAATAAAGACCAGAACAGAAATAAATGAAATGGAGACTAAAAAAGGTAATACAAAAGATCACTGAAACAAAGAGCTGGTTCTTTGAAAAGATAAACAAAGTAGATAAACCTCAGCTAGGCTAACTAATAAAGACTTTGATAAAGAAAATCAGAGATGAATAGGGAGAGATTACAACTGACTGACACCATAGAAATACAAAAGATCTTTGGAGATTATTATGAACAGTTATATTCCAACAATTTTGATGGTTTGGAAGAAATGTGTAATTTTTTGATACATTCACCTTAAAAAGACTAAATCATTAAGAAATAGAAAATCTAAACGGACCAATAACAAGTAATGCAATTGAATTAGTAAATAAAAGCCTTTTACCAGGACAAAATGCCTTTGCCCCTGAATTCTACCAAACTTTTAAAGAAGAAGTAACATTAATTCTCCTTAAGTTATTCCAAAACATAGAAGATGAAGGAATTCTTCCATACACATTCTATGAGGCCAGTATTTTCCTGATACCAAAACCAGATAAGGACACACACATACATGAAAAAGGAAAACTACAGGCCAATATCCTTGATGAACACAGATACAAATGTCTTCAACAAAATACTAGAAAACCTGATCCAACAGCACGTTAAAAAGCTTATTCACCATGATCAAATGGGATTCATCCCAGGGATGCAAGGATAAGATGACATATGCAAATCATTAGAGATGATGCAATACATCAATAGAATGATGGTCAAAACCCACATAATCATCTCAATAGATGCAGTAAAAGCATTTGATAAAATTCAACATTCTTCATCATGAAAATGCTGAACAAATTAGATATAGAAGGAATGTACCATAACACAATAAAGTCATTTGTAAGTCAATAGCTAATACTATACAAATGGGGAAATGATGAAGACTTTCTAAGATCTGAAGCAAGACAAGAATGCCCACTTTTGCCGCTAATTATTCAACATTGTACTAGAAGTTCTAGCCAGAGCATTCAGGCAAGAGAAAGAAAAAAAGGACACCCAAATTGGAAAAGAAGAAGCCAAGTTTCCACAGTTTGCAGATGTCATGCTCTTATATACAGAAAACCTCTAAAAACCTATTAAATCTAATAAATGAATTCAGCAAAGTTGCAGCATATTAAATAAATATACAAAAAAGCAGTAGCATTGCTCTATGCCAATAGTGAATTATCTGAATAGAAATCAAGAACGTAATTTCACTTAAAAAAGCAATAAAAATAAAATAAAATACCAAAAACTTAAACCAAAAAGGTGAAAAATCCCTACAATGAAAACATAAAATACTGCTGAAAGAAATTGAAGACACAACCAAAAAGTGGAAAGACATCCTGTGTTCATGGATTAGAAGAATTAATATTGTTAAAATCTACATAGTACCCAAAGTAATTTACAGATTCAAAGCAATCCTTATCAACAGGCCAAATGACATTCTTCACAGAACTTTAAAAAATTGTTGATTTAGATTCATATGAAATCACACATACACAAAAACTGAGTAGCCATAGCCATCTTGAGCAAAGAACAAAGCAGAAGACTTTATGTTACCTGATTTTAAAACATATCATAAAGCAACAATAATCAAAACAACATGGTATCAGTATAAGAAAAACAGATATACAGAGCAATGGCACTAAATAGAGAGCCTAGAAATAAATATATCGATCTATAGTCAAGTGATTTTTTAAAAGGTGCCAAGAACACACATTGGAGAAAATAGTCTTTTCAATAAATGGTACTGGGAAAATTGAATATCTACATGCAGAAGAATTAAACTAGACCCCTGTATATTTACCAGGTACAAAAATCAATTCAAAATGGATTAAATACTTAAATGTAAAACCTGAAATTATAAAACTACTAGGAAAAAAACATGGGAAACACTTCAGGACATTGAAATGTGCACGAATATTTTTGGAAAAAAGCTCAAAAGCACAGAAAATAAAAGCAAATCCAGCAATCCTACTACAGGGCATATACACTCAAAGGAAATGAAATTAGTATGTTGAAGAGAAATATAAACTCAGATGATCATCATAGCACTATTCAAAATAGCTTTAAAATGAAAACAACCTAATAGTCCATCAGTTTATGAATGGATAAAGAAAGTATGGTACATATACAATGTATATAATGAAGAGTATAATGGAATACTCTTCAGCCATGGAAAAGAAAGAAATCCTCTCATTTGCAACACTATTGTTACAACTGGAGGTCATTATGTGAGATGAAATAAGCGAGACAGAGAAAGACAAGTATCACAGGATGTTACTCATATGGGGGAATCTAAAAATGTTGATCTCATAGAAGCTGAGAGTAGGAAGATAGTTACCAGAGGCCAGAGAGAGTAGGGTTGAGAAAATGTTTGATGGCTACATTTAGGCAGGAGTAATAGTGTTTTCATGTGATGTTGACAATAGGGTGTAGATAATAATAATGTGCTATATGTTTCAAAAAACTGACTAGAAATAACGATAAAGAAATTATGAACATTTGAGGAGATAAATATGCCTAGACTCATTCAGAGTATGCAGTGTAGACTTGTAATAAAACATAACATGGTACCCATTTAATTTGTACAATTTTTATGTTTTTATATAAGGTTGAACAGGGAACTCTCCCCAACTTTAAAATAAGATATGTTAATAAAAGTTGGTGGCATGAACATATGCTAATATATTGGTGTAGAACTTTCATTTAAAAAAAAATACTTTCAAACCTTACCTACATAATATTTTTAACAATTCTAAATCAGGGACAAATATTTTAACTCCTACTTTTTCCATAACTAAACATTCAGCCATTTATCTGAAATAATAGTTTACAGACTTCACTTTCTAACACATTCCTACTCAGCTCTGACTAATGTAATAATAAACAATACCATAACTGCACTATACCTTCCTCTGCAATTAAATGTATCTGAGGGCTCCATTCCCATAATTAGTGCTTAAAGCTTTAGTCTTTCTCATTCCTTCATGCTAAACAGATATTGTTTGAAACTTTACTAAGTACCAGACACTTTTATTTTTCTTCTATCTCTCTCTCCCATCATAACTTTGAAGCTCTTTTTTTTTTTACTTCTGTCACATTTCTGTAGATATTTAGAGAAATTTTCAAAAATGTATTAATGACACATAATCACATACACAATGTAATTTGCTAAGTGAGAGGACTTTCACTCATTCACATTTATTTTTTAAGTAACTACCCAGGAGAAATACTGTATTGATTCAAAACAGATAAATGTTTTCTAAACCAGCAAATGTTATTATGCCTCTCATTCATACGTATAAAAATCTGATACCTAAAACAAAATGCCAGAATATAAGAAAAAACAAAAAGAAACAATTCAAAAAATTGACAAAAGTTGATTCTTTGAAAAAAATTTTAAAAAACTGGTAAATCCTTAGCCACAGTAACAAAGAGAAAGAGAGAGAAAACTCAAAGTACTAAAATTCATGATGAAAAAGGAAACATCAAAATGGACACTATTGAAATATGATAGACAATTAGGAGTTATTTTGAAAATCTATACTCCAACAAAAGAGAAAATCTCAGAGACATCAACAAATTTCTAGAGACATATGATCTACCCAAACTGAATCAGGAGGACGTACACAATTTAAACAGATCAATTTCAAGCAATGAAATAGAAGATGCCATCAAGAGCCTACCAACCAAGAAAAGCCCAGAACAGATGGATTCTCAGCCAACTTCTACAAGACCTTCAAATAAGAACTAATACCAATACTCTCAAAGTATTCCATGAAATAGAAAAGAAAGGAAACCTTCCAAACTCATTCTATGAGGCTAGTATCACCCTGATACCAAAATTAGACAAAAATACATCAAGGAAAGAAAATTTCAGACCAATATCCCTGATGAATATAGATGCAACAATTCCTGACAAAATTCTGGCAAATCACATACAAAAAGATATTAAAAAGATAGTGCACCACAATCAAGTGGGGTTCATCCCAGGGATTCAAGGTTGGTTCAACATATGGAAATCAATAAATGTAATTCATC
This sequence comes from Sciurus vulgaris, assembly GCF_902686455.1. NCBI lineage: Eukaryota > Metazoa > Chordata > Mammalia > Rodentia > Sciuridae > Sciurus > Sciurus vulgaris. The sequence continues at coordinate 82,850,885 of NC_136472.1, forward strand.
ACATCAATAGACTTAAAGAATCATATGATCATTTTAATAGAATCAGAAAAAGTATTTGACAAAATACAGCATTCCTTCATGTTCAAAACACTAGAAAAATAGGGATAGTAGGAATATAACTCAACATTGTAAAGACAATCTATACGAAATCCAAAGCCAACATCATTCTAAATGAAGAAAAATTGAAAGCATTCCCTCTATAAACTGGAACAAGACAGGGATGCCCTCTTTCACCACTTCTATTCAACACAATCCTGGAAACTCTAGCCAGAGCAATTAGATGAAATAAATTAAAGGGATATGAATAGGAAAAGAAGAACTCAAACTATCACTATTTGCTGAAGACATGATTCTATTTCAGAAGATCCAAAAAATTCCACCAGAAAACTTATAGAACTAATAAATGAATTCAGCAAAGTAGTAGGATATAAAATCAACACTTTTAAATCTAATGCATTTCTATTCATAAGTGATGAATCCTCTGAAAGAGAAATTAGGAAAACTACCCCCTTCACAATAGGCTCAAAAAAATAAAATATTTGGAAATCAATCTAACAAAAGAGGTGAAAGAACTCTACAATGAAAACTACAGAATGCTAAAGAAAAAATTGAAGAAAACCTTAGAAGATGGAAAGATCTCCCCTGTTCTTGGATAGGCAGAATTAATATTGTCAAAGTGACCATACTACCAAAAGTGTTATGCAGATTCAATGCAATTCCAATTAAAATCCCAACATATTTCCTCATAGAAATAGAGAAAGCAATCACAAAATTCATTTGGAAAACTAAGAGACCCAGAATAGTCAAAGCAATCCTTAGCAAGAAGACTGAAGCAAGAGGAATCACAATACCAGAACTTAAACTATACTACAGAGCTATAGTAACAAAAATAGCATGGTATTGGCACCAAAATAGACAGGTAGGTCAATGGTATAGAATAGCAGATACAGAGACAAACTCACATAAATACAGTTATCTGATACTAGACAAAGGTGCCAAAAACATACAATGGAGAAAAAATATCCTCTTCAACAAATGGTGCTGGGAAAACTGGAAATCCACATGAAGCAAAATGAAATTAAACCCCTGTCTCCCACCCTGCACAAAACTCAACTCAAAATGGATAAAGAACCTAGGAATTAGACCAGAGACCCTGCACCAAATAGAAGAAAAAGTAGATCAAAATCCTCATCATATCAGCTTAGGACCAGACTTCCTTAACAAGACTCCTAAAGTGCAAGAAATAAAATCAAGGATCAATAAATGGGATGGATTCAAACTAAAACACTTCTTCTCAGCAAAGGAAACAATCAATAATGTGAAGATACAGCCTACAGAATGGGAGAAAATTCTAACTACATGCACTTTAGATAGGGCACTAATCTCCAGGATTTATAAAGAACTCAAAAAACTTAACATCAAAAATACAAATAACACAATCAATAAATGGGCTAAGGAAATGAGCAGAGACACTTCACAGAAGATACACAATTGGTTAACAAATACATGAAAAAATGTTCAATATCTCTAGTAATTAAGAGAAATGCAAATCAAAACTACCCTAAGATTTCATCGCACTCCAATTAGAGTGACAACTATGGGAAATACAAGCAACAATAAGTGTTGGCGAATAATGTAGGGAAAAGGTACACTCATACATCATGGGATTGCAAATTGGTGCAACTACTCTGGAAAGCAGTATGGAGATTCCTTAGAAAATATGGAATGGAACCACCATATGTCCAGCTATCCCACTCCTTGGCCTATACCCAAAGCACTTAAAATCAGCACACTACAGAGATGCAGCCACATCAATATTTATGGCAGCTCAATTCACAATAGCTAGATTATGGAACCAACCTAGATGCCCTTCAATAGATGAATGGATAAAGAAACTGTGGTATATATACACAACGGAATATTACTTAGCCTTAAAGAAGAATAAAATTTATGGCATTTTCTGGTAAATGGATAGAGTTGGAGAATATCATGCTAAGTGGGATAGGTCAATCCCAAAAAAACAAAAGCCAAATGTTTTCTCTGATAAATGGATGCTGATACACAACAGGGGGATACACAGTAAGGGAAAAATAGATGAACTTTGGATTGTGCAGAGGAGGGTGGGAAGCAGGGAAGGAAAAGATGATGGAATGAGATGGACACCATTACCCTATGTACATGTATGGTTGCCTGAATGGTATGACTCTACATCGTGTACAACCAGGGAAATGAAAAGTTGTACTCTATTTGTGTACAATGAATTGAAATGCATTCTGCTGTCATGTACAACTAAATAGAACTAATTTTTTAAAATTCACACTTAGTTGCCCAGTCAATAAAAAGGCAATACATTACTTTTATAACAAAGGAAAAAATGGTCAGATATGATCGAATCTCTTAGCTAACTCAGGCTTCACATACCATGTATACAAATATATTACCACATGTTCACACCACCAACCTTTATTAACATATCTTATTTTAGTTGGACAGTTCTGTTTTCTGCTGCTGCCTTTTTTTTTTTTTTTTTGCCACACTGGGAGCTGAACCCAAGGGCACTTTACCACGGAGCTACATCCCCAGTCCTTTTTATTTTTATTTATTTTTTTCATTTTTAAAGAGGGTCTTGCTAAGTTGCAGAGGCTGGCCTTGAACTTGAGATCCTCCTGAATTGCTGAGCTTACTGGCATGGGCCAATGCATCTAGCTCTTTTATGCTTCTTTGGATTATTAATAATTATCACTTGGTATCAACTCCATTATGACCTTTAAATCCCTCTACTTAATCTTATTTCTGGTTAATGAAAGTCTAAGCTTGTCCAAAATTAGACAATTATTCAAATATGATAAATAAAACAAAAAAGGCAAGATGACAAGGATCCTGCTGTACAAGTCAGAAATCTCTAGCCAGATCTCCATAGGTTGAATAGAGTTGCGATAATTGGGTAATTATCAGAAAGTCAGGCATAATATTTTAATTGATGTTCCAATAACCAGATGTAAATGAAGAATTTTGTTTCCTGAAATGTTGCTAGGAGGGCCTCAACTCTTTTATTTTCTTCACTAAAGATCTACCTTCATGGGCTGGGGAGATAGCTCAGCTAGTAGAGTGCATGCCTCACAAGCACAAGGCCCTGAGTTTGATCCCCAGCACTGGAAAAAAAAAAAAAAAAAAAAAAAAGGCTCTACCTTCATGACTCCAAAATGTACTGGAAGAATGAAACTAAATTTGGATTTCCTGAGGCCAGGCATAGGAGGATATGCAAAGGAGTTGTCATTTTTTAAAATGAGAAATTTCTGCATGAAATATGTAACCAATGGATATAGTGAATGTTATGTAATTGGCATTGTAGGTAATCATGTGTCTGTTAATTAAGGCTCAACTCTATTGTATTTGGTTTAAGAATAGCATTGCCAGAAAGTTATAAATAATTTGGGTTGGGTAATTTAAATTTGAAACAGTGAATGACAATAGTGCTAACAAATGAACTTTTAGAATAAAGAATAATACATAAAATCATTGTCCATGGCTAAAAAAAGGAAGAATTATAGACCATATGGTGGTATCACTAGGGAAATTAAGATCAAAGTATTATACTTCTATTATAGAAAGAAAAGTGAAATTAATACACAAATAAATCTTGGAGAGCAAAGCATTCAGAATAATTAAATTCCTTTACATAAATGTACTCAATATTTGTTTAGTCAGAGAGAAATTTACATGTATTTTATTACCTGCTTGCCACAACTGAGAAGTTATAAAATGCCTATTTTACAAGAAACTAAAATTCAGCTGGATGTGGTGGTGCATGCCTATAAACTCAACGACTCTGGAAATTGAGGCAGGAGGACCACAAATTCTAGGCCAGCCTCAGCAATTTAGTGAGACCCTGTTTCAATATAAAAAATTTAAAAAACTGGGAATTTAGTTCATTTGTAAAGTGCCCTAGGGAGTTCAATCCCCAGTATTAGAATAGATAGATAAAGAAAAAGAAAGAAAGAAACTGAAATTCATGAATCCAAGATCACAGAGCTACTAAATAACAGATTTGGTTTTGATTCTAAGTACAGTGCTCTCTCCACAATACTATTCTTAGTCCTCAAAAAAAAATAAATAAATAAATTACCATATTTCTATGGGGAAAAAACATAAAGCTTGACCAATCAGACTTAACTTGTATAAGCAAACTTCAGAATATAAGGTTAAATGTTGAAATGTTGAATCATTGATACTATGGATTGAACTTAAGGGCTCTAATCACTGAGCTACACCCCCAGACCTTTTTATTTTTATTTTAAGACAGGGTCTTGCTAAATTGCTGAGGTTAGCCTTGAACTTAAAATCCTCCTATCTCAGTCTCCCAAACTGGAGGGAATACAGGTGTGCCACAGCACTTGATTGAATCGCTAATTTTTAAATGTGTTTATTACAATAATAATTGTTATTCAAAGCATATAAATAAAAATGGTTCTGCCATTATAAGTCTGAGAAAAGTTCTTTGATGGATTTTATCAAGTTTATTAAGTATCTTACTATGTTTTAGACATTGGAAACTGAATACTGAACAAGGTAGAGATTTTAGTCTGAAAGCAAAGATAACTAAATAGGTCAACAAAGTAAAAGATTAGAGTATAATAATACTATAAGGATATTCAATTATACTATTATTATAGTATAATAATACTATAAGGATACTATAAGGATATTCAAGATGCCATGGAAACAAAGAAGTTGACACCATACACACCAGGTTAACAAGCTTGACTTTATAGCCAAGGAAGAAGGACAAGTCATTAAAGATTTTTAAGTGAAGAGAGCATGACCACTTGATTGTTTTAGAAAGGTTTTTAACTACAGTGTGCTATATATTTATTAAAACAAGCAATAATAATTAAACATTCTTTCCTTATATATCGTTTTTAATAAATACATGCAACACTGATAGTCACCATTTTATCATTATTTATGAGACATGACTAGAAAATTAAAAAAAATTTTTTTTTGCTAATGAGAATTGAGCCTTAAAGATACACTAACACTGAATTAAATCTCTACCCTTTTTTTTTTTTTTTTACTTTTTATTGTGAGATAGGGTTTTGCTAAGTTGCCCAGACTGGCCTCAAATTAACAGCCCTCCTGCCTCAGCCTCCTTAGTAGCTGGGGAAAAAAGGGGTGTGCCACTGCCTCCGACAAGAGAATAAAAATATTAAGAAATATTTATAAGTGTTTAATTCTTATTGTTAGTCTGATTTTGTTATATTGCAAATGAAGGATAGTCATGTGAAAATAATCAATAATAAATATGAATATTTATATTATTCATATATAACTACTCTTGCATCAGCCTTTAAAAAGAAGTTTTTAATATTAAAATTCACAGTTCATGATGACACAGCAAAGGTATCATTTTATTATTAATAATATAAGCTAGGATTTGTTAAACAATGCTAAGAACTCTGCATAGGTTATCTTATTTAATCTTCACAAGAATCCTGAGAAATACTATTAGGTGCATTTTGCAAATGAGGAAACTTTACTCTGGGAGAAATGAAGTATTTTACGTGTGTTACTCAGGTTTTACATTGCTATATCAAAATGCCTGAGAAAATCAATTTAAAGGAGGAAAGAGTTATTTTGGCTCATACATTCAAAGGTTTCAGTCCATGGTCACTTGTCCCTGTTGCTTTGGGTCTGTGGCAAGAAATGTGTGTTGAAGGAAATCTGATCATCTCATGGCCACTTGGAAGAGCAAGCACCTGGGGTCCCAATATTCCATTTAAGGTCATGCCCCCAATTACCTCCCACTAGACCTCACTTTCCAAAGGTTCCAGGATTGGCAACCAAGCCTTTAGCATATGGGCCATTGGGGAATATGTGAGATCCAAACTATTACATTGCCCAAGGCTACACAACAAGTAAATACTAGAACCAGGATTCAAATTCTGGTTTCTGTAGTACCAAACCCTGCATTTTTAAGTACTATGCTATATGGAAACTTGGCTTACTAAGAAAGGATCATAGTGCTTCTTTTCTATCACTGTCCTTAGAAATTATAGTTTACCCCCCCTCAAAAAAAATTTTAACAAACACCTATTTATCAGAATATTTCTCCTGCTGAAACAAAAAGATATTAGTATAAATTGGTGGATTTACATTATTCCTTTTAGAGAAGTCATAATTTTTTAAATTAGAACTCATGCTTTCTATAGAATATATATAAATAATTCTATAGGATATCCCATATATGACAGAATATTGTCAAAGAAAAGGATGAGAAAATTTAAGGCTCTGTAGTAATAGAAAGAAGATAGCAAATTGCTAAATATAATTCTGAGCTGTATATTGAATTATGCATAATTCCAGTTATAATAAACTAGAAAAAGAAAATAAAAAGTAAGTAAAGAAAATTTAGAATTTAGATAATAAAGAAAATTTCTGGCCAACTTAAAGCAGAACCTGGAAACTACAACCATTTATAGATATTGATGGTTTACAAATTATTTTCATTATCTGTGGAAGAGAAATAATACTGATAACAAGTGTTACTATTATTTGTGAGAAGGGGGAAAAGAGAACAGTATGACATTTTCTACTTGTGATCAGATGTGTCACTGCCATTTTGGGGTAGGGTTGCTCCAGAAGCTAATCAAGAAGAAAACTCCATACCACTGATGGAAGGGGAGCCATATTCTGAACACAACTTTTCTTCTCCTCAGACATCCTGCCCACTAAAAAATATTTCTTTGGTGGTTGTTGTTGTTTTAATTTGGGTACTGGGTATTGAACCTAGGGAGCTTTACCACTGAGCTACACCTTCAATCTTTTTTATTTTTTTATTTTGAGACAGAGTCTTAATAAGTTGTTGAGGCTGGCTTTGAACTTGCAATCCCTTTCCCTTGGCTAGAATTAGAGGTGTGTGCCACCATGCCTGGTCGAAAAAGTATACTGATGTTAAGCATTTGTGTAGCACTTTCCTATTTATAAAAAGAATTTACATGGGTTGGGCATCTTCATTTGATCCTCACAATAATCCTAAGAGGTATTATTAGTACAGTTATGTTTAAGATGAGAAATTTAAAGTTCAATCTTTTTCTTTAGATAACTTAGCCGGTTATTGGTAAAGACTGAATTCCAACCCCAGGCTTCCCTCTATAGCACCATGATACCATTCCCTTATTCAAAGAACATCACACTTCACAGTGAAAAGAGCACTGGACAAGCTTCTGATCCTAATTCTATCACTAACTGGCTTTGAAAAAGTGAAGTTCACATGTATTATTGGATAAGGAAAAGGAACAACATATAGTAAGGGAAGGAAAGGTATCAAACCTTTTTTAAAAGGAAAGTGGAGTTCAGATGATTACATGATTTCCACAGGGCCCCTGGTGGCATTTCATATGAAGGCACATGAATTCTATTTTAATGTGGGAGATTGGCATTTTGAAAAAGCAATATTTTTTCTCTCCCTAAATTTCCCCATTCCCTTTCTTCTCAGTTAAGCAGATAATTATTCAGTATTTATTGCCTCAGGGAGGTATGTGTCAGGACAAAAAAAAGGTGGGGGGTGATTTTTAAGTTATTTCAATTTTGCTTTGCAAAAGCATAAATCCTCACAATAAGAGTTTGTCTCAGAGATGAAAGATTGATTCTACAAATAGGCTGAGAGAGGGACTTCTCCCAGACTCTCACCAGTCTAGAAAGAGATTTCCAGGTGAAAAACAAAACAATAAGACAGATGTAAAGCACAAGGTCTTTGTACCACAAGACAGCAGGAATTTAGGCTAACATACTGTCTGCATTGCCTGGAAGGCAGTAAGACCCCAGAGAGGAATGGCATCGTAACCTGTGTAGGCAAACAGAAACACAGAAATCTTGAAAAAACATAGAAGTACATGACTTGGAAATAACAGATTTCTGCCAGACCAGAAAGAACTATCTAGACAAAACAACTCATATCTCAGAGGTAAGCTATTATATATAGACGACTGTTGACCAGAATTTATCTCTCCCATTCCAGAGAAGTGGGGAAAATCTCAAGGATTAGAATTATTTTAGCCACTAATCAGTGTCTCTGAGTAAAAAATATAAATTTGAATTATAGAAAATAAATGATTTTTTTCCACAGTACTAGAGAACAAACCCAGGGTCTTGCACATTCTAGCGAAGTTCTATGTCATTGAGGTACACCCCAACCTAGATATTTCTTATATACATAAAATAGAGCAAAAGTCCAAATCAGTCATCTCTGATCTTGTCTCTACTAGTAGCCAGGTCTTCTGACTACTGGCCTAGGATTTTTCTACATTATTACTGTTATTGAGGATGATGATGATGATGATGATACAGGATGTCATGATATATTCAAGGCAAAGAAAATAACAATCTGAAACATTATCTTACCATTTCCTACACTGACTAGAAAACTTCTACTCATCTTTCTTATCTCATCTTAAATATCATATCTTCCCTAGATGGACTTAAGTCCTCCTCACCTGTTTCCATGACATAGTATATTAACATCACAACATTAAAACTGCCTACTTCCACATGTCTCCCTACTTTAGAAATCTTAATGGCAGAGGTTGAATGCCACTTGCCACCACAAAACACACATCTGGCACCATGCCTGGCACATGACAGGCATTCAATAAATCCTTGTTGGATAGAAAAATGATTGAATAGATAGATAGAAGTAAAGCTATTACAGTAAGTACATACATAAGATTATCTTTTTAAATAATCATAGCTTGCTTATTATCTATAAGGAGTTTTAAATAGAATAGAATCTAATAGGTTCATTCCAAGTCACACAATACTTTCAATAAACATGTTACAACTCTCAAAAGTGACAGCCCTTCCCACAAATAAAGTCTCAGAATTTCACTATAACACAGTTATGGTGGCTAGCAAGATAGTATCTTCAGAAGGAATGGGATACAAAATCTTATCTTTGAAAGTTTAAATTTAATAATTCATTTTCACAGGATTTTCTACCTTGATCTTAAATCCTAAAATAAATGGGGTCAGGAGAACTGTTTCATAATGGAGGTGATTTGCCATAATTCTTGAAATAGCTTTGAGTAACTCACTAAAAATTGAACCCATGCAGAAAGCTTACTAGTTAGAATTCAGAAAGACTGACTGGACAGAAGAGACTGGGTAGAACTCATGATTCTCTGCTGACAAAGCAACCTACATTGAGGATACAGAGTCCTCATGTCTTGATGGCTACAAATCCCTGAGTGGAAATCATAGATGAGGAACAGATACCCTTCTCCCAGCAAAAACAGATATTGTGCATCTCAGCCTTATTCTAAAAAAAAAATTATAATCATTACAATGATAACAGTAAGTACAAAAAAGAAAGAGCATAAAAGAATATATATAATTAAGAAAAATAGTATTCTTGCAGTTTAGGGGATATAATATTGAATGTTAATGAGGGATTTATTTATTGACAGAGGTATGAATGAATTGAATGCCTTAATTCAGTATTTTGAAAATCCAATGTTTTGCATATATCTTCTGATTATACTGTTCTACCCCAAAACAAGCAATAACAGGCCTAAAGAAAAAATATTCTATTATGAATGAAGCACTTGAGCAGTTTTCCCAGAACAGTTCACACATCTTATGTTATCAATTCTGTAGTATATCATTTGTACATCATCCCAAAAAATAATATGTGCAAAATAAAATCTATTAACAGATCATTTTACTTCTATGTCTATTGATTTGCTACACAGCATATTCCTAATCAGTAGCTGAACACATAAATATTCTTTTATTTCTCTATCCAGACTGCTCTCTCTTTATGCCTTCTAGATTGATGAATATTTCCCAACATCAAGCATTTATGGCCCAGCATGGTGGCTCACGCCTGTAAACCCTGCAGCTTGAGAGGCCGAGGCAGGAGGATCATGAGTTAAGCACCCCTGGGTTCACTCCCTGTACCAAAAAAAAAAAAAAAAAAAGCAAAACAAAACTATGGCTTCACCAGGTACAGTGGTACACCCCTAAAATCCCAAGGACTCAGGAGGCTGAGGCAGGAGGATCACAAGTTCCAGCAATTTAGCCAAACTTGGGGCTGTGGGGATAGGTCAGTCGGTAGAGTGCTTGCCTTAGAAGCAGAAGGCCCTGGGTTCGATTCCCAGCACAAAAGAAAAAAAAAAATTTCAGCCAAACTATAAACAACTTAGTGAGACCCTGTCTCAAAACTTTTACAAAGCCTGGAGATGTTGCTCAGCGGTAAATCGCCCCTGGGTTCAATCTCAAGAAGGAAGGAAGGAAGGAAGGAAGGAAGGAAGGAAGGAAGGAAGGAAGGAAGAAAGGGAGGGAGGGAGGGAGGGGAGAAGGAGAAGAAGAAGAAATAATTATAGCTTCATGATTTCTAATAAACTCTCAATCATCAAGATAGAAGACAGAATTAAGAATGGGAGGAGGAATTATAAAGGAGCACACAGAATTGGGGTGGAGGTATCAGACATGTCCTATATTCTGATTGTGGTGCTTATTTCATAGGTGTATAAAAACTTGTCCAAATTCATCAAAAACTGTGTTTTTAAATGATGAAGTTTATTATGCATAAATTATTCCTTAATATAGTTGAAAAACATTTAGGAAAAAAAAAGATGACTCTTCTGGGGAATTTTAAACCTAAAAAATATCGTTAGTAAATTATTTATTTTACTGTGAATTACAGAAATTGCCAACCTATGAAAACTATTTTTTCAGCCAGGTGCAATGACCCTGTCTCAAAATAAAATACAAAAAAGGATAGAGCTATGGCTCAGTTGTTCAATCCCTGGTATCAAAAGAAAAAAAAAAAAAAAAAACAATTGTTTTCCAATCCCTTCTGAGAACTCTTGTTTTCATTAGCTGTGAGAAAAAAATTAATGAAATTGAAGTTTTGTAAAAAAAAAAAATGAACTATATCTGGATATAGTACTAGTATAGCAAACATGAAAGTTCAAACATAAATTTGGTAAAATGTGTACAAAAGAAATAAAATAGTGACTCAGGAACAGTCAATAAATTCGGGTACATATTTTTCCCTTTATTGATTCTGAAAAACAATTTTTTTTGACTTAAGAAATCTAGAGATGGAAGGAAAATACAGATAGAGAAAAGTAAAGGTAAATTAGTGAGATGCTATTAAAAAAGTAGTTAATATACAAAGTGCTAGAAATAAATAATGAAAGATGAAAACTTTAAATAAGGAAGAAATAAGCAAAATAGTTACAATTCCCTTCCTGAGAGAGAAAAAAGAAAAACAAAAATAACACTTTTAGGAAGAATACAGTCAATCAAAACAAAGACATAAAATGCTTGTGAGCCCAAGAAACAACAATTTCAGTTTCAAGAGTGCACATAAGATATATGAGAGTATCATAGTTTAGAATTTTAAATATACAATATTCTTCAGCTTCCTTTAAAATAGTACAACATCAAAACAAATTAATATGAAAAATGATAATACTTAACTTGAAATTCATGGTAAAAATCTGTTTATACATGCTCAATTATATCACCAAAAACAGTTGCAAAAAAGAATTAGACAGAAATAAATGTTATATAAATTAATAACATCAGACAGACTTCTATACCAGTTAAAAAGGCACTCAGAAGATAATAGAACAATTTTTTAAAAAACACAGAAGTAAAATGATCATCCACCTCAAAGTATTAAAAAAGCAATTATTTCTTTTATATATTTAATAAGAACAAAAAAACCTTTAAAAAGAAACTGTTGTACTAAAAATTTTCATTGAAGCATAAATTGTTATGCAAAAAACTCAAGTGTTGAAAAATAGTATTTTATCCTCAAAACAGCAACTTCCTGCTTGAAAACACCAGGAAGAATGCAATTTTTTTCTTATATTAATTCAACATAAAATTGTATTAATTCAATTTAAGAAATCTTATTGAAATAGCCTCATAACCCACTATGATCTTGTATCATATCAGAAAATGCTGATAAGCTCTAAATTTTCCCAAATTAAAATATGTCAAAGATTGTCCTAAAGGATCAGTTGGTAGTAAATGGAGTGACTACTCTAGATAATTGAATCCTTAATAAAAATCAGTTGTTGAGGGGAAAAAGTCTGTAACAGAGAAAAGGAAGAGTTCTGTTGACATTTTTTAATGTGAGGAGGCTGTAATAGGAGAGATAAAAAGTAATACCAATAAAGAAAACAGTAGTTTTGAGGCATAGCAGTTGCAACTTATTCAAGAGCAGTCAAGAATAGCCCAAGATATGGACTTACTGAGATTTCATACCCATTCCACTTCCCACCATAGTTGCAAGTTATCAATGAGAAAATCTCTCAATTTTTAAAACAATATACAAAATAAACACCAAATGAAATATGTCTTATAAAAACTTCACATTTTAATAAGAATATATTCAACACTGAATAAACACTTGGCCCAACAGAGATAGTTGTTATTTAAAATCACATTAAGTTTACTTTTCAATTATCTCTACTACATATAACAATGGAGAGAGAAAAAAAATTCAAAAGGATGAAGGACAGTGTTTCATGCAGAATAAATTTAGGTTAAACTCTAAAATATTTGTTTTTCTTACATTATAGAAATAGAGATAGTAAGCTTAGCCAATTAAAAGGTAATGTACAGGTAATGATTTGTTTGGCTGTTTGTTATAGTCTTCAAAAATATATAATTTAATACAATTTTAAGAAATTAAAAATAAATTATTTTTTATTTTTCTCTAGATCAGTTCATAAAGTGAATTACATAATGCATATGCTTTAGTATAACATAAATATATATACTTGCTTTGTAATATAGTATATGTTGATTCCTTTAATATTTTGATCTATTATGTCAATCCATTATTAAGGAAGAAAGAAAGAGAAAAGAAAGGAAGGAGGAAAGAGATGAAGTCTTTACATTTTCTCATAAAGTATTATAGTTTTCAATAATGTGTCAGCAATTTCTGTAGCAGTTCCTTTAAATGTGGAAAGTTTTAAGAAATTCATTCTATTGGTTTTAGAAACTTAAGTTCACCCTTAGCTTACTTTATATTTAAAATATTCATTAGACTTTCTCCTCTTCCTTCCCACATACCTTTTTATCCCTTCCTCTTGCTCTCTCCCTCTTTCTTCTCTTTTCCCCTTCCTGCTTTCTTCTTCCTCTTTCCTTACACACACACACACACACACACAAAATGTGTTTAACTATTAGTCCAAAATATCAAAGTCCTCCAAAAAGACTGTCTAGAGAAATGGAACAAAAAGTAACAATACACATTGAGTTAAATAAATCAAAGAGCCATATTGTTTATTGCCTACATTCCTAAAACCATTCTTATTCCAGATAAATCAACTGTGTCAGATCTAAACAGGTATGGCTCCAAAATCAAAAAAAAAAAAAGTTTACTTCTCTCAGTTGTGCTACAGGGAAGAAGTGGTGGAAGAAAACAACTCTAGTCCTATATTCCAGGGTGCAAAAAAGCACAGCTGTAAGTGCTTCAAACCTTTTATATATCACTGTCCCTCCCTCCCATACCAGCGTGGATAAAAGCACCCCAGAGATTACAATTTTTCTCCAATGAATCTTCCATATCCAAAGGTAGAAGGCATTAAACACCATGCACAGCCAAGCTGAGCTTTAACTACAGTTTAGGCTTTAGTTTCATATTATAGCAATCCATATAATTATACATTTGGATCCGTGTTAGCCCAAAAGAGTAAAGTTCAGAGGTGTTGATATAAATTTTATTTGAAACTCTCCAAGTTCTTTATAGTTAATGCCATCTTCCGCATCAGGTTAAAAAAAAAAGAAAAAACAGCTTCACTAGGCTACTTTGGAATAAAGTTAACCTGGGGTAGAGCTAGGCTAAACTCAATCCCTAAGGTCTAACGTATAATAAACAATGCTTCAGGAACTAACTAGGTCTTGATCAAATCAGAGTAACAAAAACTATTAAAGGGGAGGAAAACCAAGTGTGTGTCTCATTTGAAGAACTTGTCAACCATGCTATTAACAACGCATGGTCTGAAAAAGTGCAGGTTACCAAAGTTGTGCTGTATCACAAAAGTAATTGAGTGAACAAATATGAAATCTAATTTAATAAAAAAATGATTAAAGTTATAAGTTTTCCAGTGCAAACAAAATTACTATCTTTTACAAACTATGTAATTAGCTCAATAAATATTAGATCCATGGGGAGGAGCTCCACTGTACAAGTTCCTTTTTTTAAAAAATTGTTTAAAAGTAAGTTTTAATGATCTAAGAAAATATGCTAAAGATCCCAAATCACTCTTTTCTTATAACAAATGGTAATATAGACAACCTGATTTATGAAATCATAATGTCTATAAATACTAAGTCTTACTTCCTTTTACTATAGCAAAATAATATTACTAAATGATATGCTACTGAAAAGATATTACAAGTTTCTCAAATCCAGTCAAAATGTTACTCTCCAATGGAATACAATTTTAATTATAAATCCAAAACCAAGAAAAGGGAGAATCATATATTATATAGGAACCTCATAGCCCACCTTTCTTCTTCACTGGCATTCTTGGGTCTCTCCTCTGCCACCGGATTCAAGATCACTTTTCAAGTCTGCTTAATCCAGCTGGATTGTGGCCAAGAGCCAGGTAACTGTTGCAAACCACTTCACCCTTCAGTTTTGAAATCCAGGTCGAGTCTTCTATTTCAGATAAAGAAAATAATGATGTTTTCTTTTTCCACAACTAAACTTTTTACACTGCCCACAGAGTTTAGAGAAAAATAACTTTTGAGTTTTTCAGTTTTTATAAAATTCGTATTTTTTTACGCTGAGAAAAGCATAGGAAATGTTATTAAAATTCCTCTTCAGGCAGTAACATTTTTGGAAGTTCAATGACTAACTCAGTTAAGGCACGAACCAAATTTAGACAACTGTCTCATTACTTCATAAATGATCAAATTAAAAGATGAATTGGTTGATGATAACGATCCTCAATTCTTAGAGAAAATATTAAACTTCCCCCTTCAAAAAATACTTTTAAAAACCTCTTTGACTCTGATCTCTAGAAAAGGTGCGGAGTTTGAACAGTTTTCTCTGGCAGAACACAGACTTAAAGGCCCCTTTGATTTAATGGACCAGAAGTTCCAGATCTCACCCCCTCAGGTAAAACAGGTCCAGCTTGCTGTCACTTTCATTTTTTTTCTTCTGCACTCTCCAAGCCCCCAAGGCTTGATCCTTAATGCCCCTCTGATTCTGATCCTCCCATGTATTAACCGAGAGGATTGAAACGAAGGAAAGCAATCCCTTGGCATGGAGACATTAAAGTGACAGTGCTACTCAATGGGCACTTGATGCAGGATGAGTTGGCGAAGCAGATTTCTTCACACTGGAGTCATTCACATCATGCCATCTCTTCGCATCCAAGCAGCTCCCTATCCGGCGAGGAAAAACACTGAGACTGCTCGAGAGGAGAAATCAAACCTTTCCCCCAAAGGTGTTTTCAGAGACGTTGTAGTAGGATTAGGCATGCAAGCATAAACTGTGCAAATGGTCCTCGATTTACTAAATGAGAGTGCAGCTGTTTGGCTTCCACATTCACCCTCTCAATCTCTCTCCGAACTACCCACCTTCCTTTTGCAGAAAATACAAGACATCTCTCTGCCACCGCTGGCCACCCCTGCCCACACCCCGATCTTATATAGGAGAGCACTGAAATGTCCTGCACCCTCCACGCGATGAAGTGTTTCCTCAGTCAAGAGAAACAGCAGCACTAGAAATTATATAACTCTCGAATTTGGCTTCTCTAAGACATGGAGACTGGAGGGTCGGGGGTTGCGGGTTGCTGGGCATTTTACCAACACAAAAGCGCGCCAGGCCTCCTCCCAGTACCCTCCACCCGCGAAACACTGACAGGCAAGGGGGTCTTCCCGGGAGACAAGAGGGGCAAATTTTTCTCCAGTCCCTTTCCAAGCGGGGCGAAAGGATGGAAAGAGGGGACTAAAGCCTGGGAAGAGAAAGCTAATCGGGCTGCTCTGACGGCACTGGGGCGGAGGGTTGGAGGCTCTGAGAAGCCACAGCCGTCAACAAGGGCCAGGTCAGAGGGGCGAGCACCCTCAAACAGTGAAAGGAGCGGGCTGCTAGTGCCCAGCTAACCTGGCTGCCCAGAGAAGAGGAATGCGTGCAACATCCCTACGCCCAACCGCCCCATGTTCCCCTAGGGTTGGGATAAGCGGGAGGTAGGCTGACAAATAGTAGGGGGAGGAAATACTGGGCTGGCAAGGAGAGCGGGCCCCATGGTTTCTGGACTTCCTCCAAGCCAATAAGCGGCCGTAGTTTCTGGACACTGTGCCCAATCCCAGGCAGGATGGAGGGCGCGGCTTTTGACTCGGTTGGGGCTGGACCAGGTTGGGGCGGGACCCGCAGCAGGCAAGGGGTTCGCGCGGTAAACCACCCAACTCCGGGGTGTTCGGGCCCCGCCCACTCACGAGTCACGTGGGCCGCCAAAATGGCGGCGTACAGGCGACAAGCTGAGGCTGATCTGAATGGTGTAAGTGCTACGCCGGTGGGAGATGGAGAAGCGCCCGAGGTAGGCGGAAATTACGAGCGGTAGTGATTCTTCGGAGATGATGCACCCAAAGGATTTGGACATTAAGAAAAAAAAAGCTCCCAATGAGGCAGGGCGTAATCAAGCCTCCAGTTGCTTTGGAACTAGGCAGAAACTAGAAGACTTAAAGTTTAGCCCTGGTTACCTGCAGCTTGTTTTCTCTTGCTTCCGTACTTTGTATAGGCCCTGTTTCAATTGGGAACATTTCCTTAGCTTCTTTCCCTCCCCACCCATGACATATTCCCTTTTCAGATTTTCGCTTAAATGTCCCTTCTTCCAGGAAGCCTTCCCACATTTTCCCTAGCTCGATTATTTGCTTTTTCTTCTTTTAAATGATATCCTCAGTCCGCCTTTAAATTCGCTGTTTCTTATTCTGATTTTCCCTTTAGGTTGTGAGTTCATGGACTTATCAGAGGGCCTGTGCTCTACAAATAATGAGTGAATATTGAATAAAATTCTGAAGGTCAAGTGAAATAATACACATAAAAACACAACAAACTAAAGCGCTTTGCAAACTATAACCTACATAAATGCACTTTTTTTTTTTTTTTTTTTTTTTGGTACCGAGAATTGAACTCAGGAGCACTCAACCACTGAGGCAAATCCACGGACCTTTTTTGTATTTTATTTGGAGAAGGGTCTCGTTGAGTTTCTGGCTAGTTAATTTTTAGATAAAATGTTGGCTATAGCAAAATCTTTACATTTCAGTGCTTTTTTAAAAAAAAAAAGTATTCTAGGATTTAGGTGCATGACTTAGTAGTAGAGTACTTGTCTAGATTCGACAGGCCCTAGGTTCAATCCCTGGCACCACAAACTATTATAAAGTCTTTCTGAAAGTTACTAGTTTATCTGCTTTAATGAGGAGAGTATAGTGAAAGCAATCACTTCTTTGACAGGGTCTTGCAAAGATTAGGCACTCAATAAATATTTGCTGTCCTGCTTTCATTAGTTCAGTATTTGTTTTATAGTAATCATAATACTGAATAGGGTTCTTGTTATTTTGTGTTTTTTTTTCCCTTTACAGAGCTGAGAGTATAAACTAGGTAGGTGTTAAAAGACATTATGTAAACGTTTTCTTTTGTGGTGGAGGGGTGATAAGCTTCAGTGAATTGGATGACAGCAGAGCAAAAAATTTATGTAAGGTTTCAGGTTAATCGTGTTGACATCTTCCCTTACAGTACAATAGATGGGTTAGGTATAGAATCTCCCTCTCGTCTTTCTTTCATTAAGTGTGTCGGAGAGAAGCAAAAGATTAAGTCTATTCCCTGAAAAATTGTACTTTGTTAAATTTTTTTTCTCCCTAACCCCAGAAAATTTAAAGAAAAAGAACTGGCTTGTGTACAGTTCTACAATGATTCAGGGAAAAAAGCTGACCCATTATTACTCATTGCATTATAACACCATAAGAAGGTTCAAAGGAGCCCATGGTTTCTGTATGTTGAGCCCATGGGGGAAATGGTCTTTCATTAGTTAGAGTTAGGATGGGTACATATCACCCATTCAGCAAATGAGTATTACAGTGATGTTCAAGATGTGTCCATAGACCACAGCCTTAGAAGTCCTTGGTGCTAATAAAATGCAGATTCTAGACTTCACCCTACTCCTGTTGAATTCAAATATCTAAGGAGGGAGCTCAAGAGAGAGCATTTCAAATAAATGCACCATGTTACTCTTGTTCATGCTACAGGTTGAGAACCACTGATTTATCATTTTCTGCATTCATTAATCTGTTTCTAATTCTCAGCCTAAGATTCCTAAAATTTGAGATTAAGTAAGTGCCCTTGACTATAAAAGTTTTTAAAATGGAAATTGGTGTAATTTGTGAAGGGCCTCGTGTTTTATCTATTCGTTGGTTAATTCGAAGAAGGTAAAACAAAAAGCATTGAACTTTGCATCCATAGACCTTCCACTTACTTATGGAGTGCAACCACAAATTTGGATTTGCCAGAAATGTCCCAATTTTCTTGTTTAAATAAACAGAACTCTTAAACTACATGCCAGAGTGCAAAAG
Source organism: Sciurus vulgaris (assembly GCF_902686455.1). Taxonomy (NCBI): domain Eukaryota; kingdom Metazoa; phylum Chordata; class Mammalia; order Rodentia; family Sciuridae; genus Sciurus; species Sciurus vulgaris. The sequence continues at coordinate 82,869,485 of NC_136472.1, forward strand.
ATTTAACCAATTTTGTTATTAAAACTTTACAAAGACACAAGATATCCATAGCAGAACATTCAGAGAGGATCCTTTCTGAGACTCCAGCATTTTTTCCTCACTGATTTCTGTTAAGATGCTACAAGCCAAACCCTTATGGTTCGTTGATGTTAGTAACTGTCTGTTAATCACATTTAGGACATAGGAACCTTCCAACCCCAGAGCCCAGTGCCATAAATCCAGGCTCTGTGTTGTATCACATAGCTATTTCTGACTAAGACCCTTTTTCCACCCAGTGTGCTACTAGAGAACTGAATAAAAAATACGGTAGCCATGATCCACTGCCTCTACCCAGTTTAGAGCAGTATCCCCTCTCTCTGATTTTATCTCTCCTTACTCTTGAGGGCAATCTGTGCTCTCTCTTACCACTGTAGGAAACTTAACATAATCTCCAAAATGAGCTCAGGCTTTCATGAGACAGAGGAAAAAGAAAGTAGTCACCAAGCAGGTGCTATTTCTACTTCACCACCTGAAGAGGTAGATCAGAGAGGGAACTGGCTACTTCCTTGGAATGGCAGGGGGAAACTGTACTGAAGACAAAAACTCAGTATCTCAGTTACTTATCCTCTACTAAATCCTAAGGCAAATCAACATTTCTGAACCTCGGTTTTTACATCTATAAAAGTAGAGGTGATCATGAGCCTATCAATTAAAGTACTGTATGACTTTAAAAAGCCAGTGTCTAACAGATAAGAGCTCAATAAATGTGAATGATTCAATCAACATTGAATCATTCACTTAATATATGAAAGCAGAAGACTGTTCCTAGCACATTACTGAACTCTAAATGTTTTTTAGTCTGAATCTGTAGCACTGTATAAGGTTTTATTTACTATTAATATCATTAACTGTTATGGTTCTGGAATTTTGTGTTTTCTAGGACATGAAGATGGCAAATTATATGCATGATCTGCCCAGTCTTTCTCTAGGAGATGGAAAACTCAGAAGACCAATGGTCATTGACATCATAGAAAGAAAATTTGAGTACCTTAGAAAAGAAAAGTAAGAGAACTGTACTGAAAGTAACTTCACTTGCAGATCTTTTGTATTGCTCGTTTCTGAGGATTATCTAAGAAACTGTCACCTTTATTGAATTGGTTATAAAGAAAGTTTATTAAAAAAAAAAAAACTAGAGAGAAACATAAAAATACTAGCTTGTCAGAATATTGGGGTTATGGATAATTTCTTTCATGTCTTAAAAAAAGTGCCAAAAATTATTGCTAAAACATTATTAGTGTAGTAAATTTTTTTTAAGTAAAAGTAATTAGGGGGGCTGCAGTTGTAGCCCAGTGGTAAAGCGCTTGCCTAGCATGTGTGAGGCACTGAGTTCACTCCTCCGCACCACATAAAAATAAGTAAATAAATAAAATAAAGGTATTGTGTCCATCTACAACTTTTAAAAAAATTAATTAGGAGAAAAACATTTGAGGGTACTTAAATTTCATTGATGGCAGTTATGATTAAAATCAGTTTAGGATTGATATCCACAGTACCAAGAACAGCAAAAAAGGAATATAGCTTCAATAGTGTACAGAGTCTTAGTTACCATTTTGGCTTTTAGATTTATAGAACTCAAGAACAGTCAAAAGACAACTGAAATTAAACTTTAGAAATGTTTGAATTTAGTTATGAGTCCAAGTTAGTAAAACTGGATCTATTGGATGACTTTGGGAGAATTTTTTTTCCATTATTTAGAAAATACTTTATTAGTGTCTGTATGGAAGAAGTTTTATAAATATTAGACAAGTTATTCTGAAAGTATCTGGACTAATTAAAAATATTTATTTTCTAGATAGCCTAACCAAACATAAATTTTTCCTAGATTACCTTAAGCAAATTAATTATATTAATAGCAGGAAAGGTGTTCTTAGAAATAGGTATGTCAATAGCCATAACATTTGGCTACCTTGGAATGTATCTATGTTTATTTGTGGCCAAAATTTATGGCCACAAAAGAGTTCCATTTTAGAACCATCCTAAATAGTCATGAAAAGAGAATCCTCTCCTCTCATTAGAATGCAGGTTCCATAATGAGTGGAATTTATTTTCTTTTTTGGTTTTGTTTTGTTTACTACCCTATCGTTGGCACTTCAGAAATACCTTTCACATAGCAAATGCTCAAAAAATATTTGATGCTGGCCAGGCACAGTGGCATGTGCCTATAATCCCAGCAATTTGGGAGCTAAGGTCGGAGGCTTGCAAGTTTGAGGCCAGCCTCAGCAACATAGTGAGGCCCTAAGCAACTTAGTGAGACACTGTCACAAAATAAAAAGTGAAAAAGGTCTGGCGATGAAAGCTAGAGGTAAAGTACCCAAGGTTCAATCCCCAGTACTGAAAAAGAAAAAAGAAATATTTGATGCTGAATAAATATGTAATAACAACTACTCATAATACATCTATTATGAGAATATTATGTTAAACCTAATCATTCTCTTTGTTTTTCCTATTAGGACCTTAAATATATATGGAATGGTATTCCTTGGAACAACAGCTAGTTTCTGTGGAATATTGACAAACTTTATTTTCAGATCCTGCTTTAAGGTTAAATGTGATGCTTTGAAGACATATGCATCATTGACTGCACTTCCATTTTTATCTACTGTAGTTAGCTACAAGTTCCTTGTAACTGATGCTTTGTATTCAGGTAAATTTAAATTCGTGAATATATAATGTGATTATATATAAATAAAGTTACTCATTAACATACACAAATAATCCCCTACATTTGTATTTTTCTTTACCACTTACAAGGGTATTCATTTATTTTCCTATTTGATCCACACAACAATACTGATCATGCAGGTCAAGCATTATTGCCCCTTTTGTACAGATAAGTAACCAAAACTGATGCATGATTAAGTACTGAGAAGCAACATGATGTACTGAGAAAAGGACAGGTTTTGGCATTCCTACGCACATGATTTCAGATCCTACTTATTACCTCAGTTGTCTTATGCACGAATTAGGACTAATAGTACTTACCTCACAAGATTGTTGTGGGAATTAAAGGATGCTGTTTGTCAAATGCCTAACATAGTATCTGGCATGTTACTATTACTAGGCTTCTAATATTTCCTGCCTCCTCATTTTACCTTAAGTTTCCCAACTAGCAATTGATGGAGCCTCTAGTTGTAGTTCATTTGTTAGATCTTTGCTTAAAGAACCCTTCCCTCATGGTAGGTTAGACTTCTAGATAAATTATGAATACATTTTACCTCCAAAACATTGAACACATTTGTATTTTTTTAAATTATTTGTCTAATGTCTTTCTTCCCTGGTATACTGGACAGAATTTCTCTTTTATGTACCATTATATATCCCTAGCACCTAGCACATAACTGACACTTAATAGATAGTACATGTATTAACCTAGAATCCAGGTGTTTGGTATGCTAGTTTAGTATTCTTATTATGCAGTTGCTTCTATACAAAGCACATATGTAATAGGTTATTCTCTACATAATAAAGTAAAAAGCATTTCTAAAATGAGATGTATTAAGCCTATTATGTCATCGGCTTTCAATTTCTAATATCTTTTCTACTGTTTTGTGGTTGAAGACAGTACAAATAACTACTCTTTGAGATAACAGTTCTTAACCTGAATTCTAAAAAGAAACCAAATTTACTTTTGTTTACTAGGTAAAATAAGCAAGGAAAATTGTGTTCTGAGAAGTTCACTGGTTGGCATAGCATGTGGTATTTTATATCCCAGTGCACTGGCTTTTTCTAAAAATGGACGTCTAGCAGTCAAGTAAGTTTCTCTGTTCATTCCTTTTCTTCCTTTGTTGTTTTTCTTTCTTCTTTTTTGAGGTTAATAGACTCTTCTTATTCCATACGTTCTAATGGAAACACAATAGTTTGGTATTCAACATAGCTAACATTTAATTTTTTTACTATCTACATGATAAACCTATAATGGAAATTATCAGTTTAGGGGAAATTGGTGAATTTTTGTATTTTGGTATATTTTCCCAGGAGATATTATTAACTCTTTTTCAATTTTAGGTATCATACTGTTCCACTGCCACCAAAAGGAAGGGTTTTATTACATTGGTTACTGCTTTGTCAAAGAGAGATGAAAGTAATGGCAATTCCTCTAGTCTTTCAGACAGCATTTGGAATACTTATTGGTCTACAGCACTATGGAATATTTGAGAAAACTGTACAAGAAGAATAATCAAAAGAATGAGTGTATGCTAACTCGGCAGAGTGAATTTTTTTGTGCATTGCTAAAAGAGTGAAAAGTATTTCTGTCCCATTTGCCTAGTTGTAGCAGATACTCAGTAAGTATTAGTAATTCAATAAATGTAAATGTAAAAGAAAAGTGGGTTTTATCTTTCCTTCCTCATTGTATGTAGAAATGGGTTTGGGCCTCAGGTCTGACCTATGCAGTTAGATATTCTTCATGAAATATTAAGTCCCTGCTATGTCTCAGGCACTGTGTTACATGGAATAAAAAATGGTCCTTATCCAGAAACAGTTTTCAATTAGAAGAGGGACAAAAATATGTATATATAGAATGAGAGGGTTTGAGAGATATGTATGTAATTTGAGGGCACTGAAGAGTAGGGCTGCTATTTAAGCAGAAAGGGAAAATATGGGAGAAAGTAATGTGAGCAAATTCTGGAGGAGGAATTGGAAGTTTATAAGAAAGCAAGGTATGAAAATAACATCCTGCCCATTTCCTCTACTGGAAACCTTCAGTATACTAACTAGTGTCTTACTATTTGAAAATTATCTTCACTGTGTAAAGAACATTTATTGAACATACATCTGCCATACATTAAGAACCAAAGATGTAAAGATTCAGTTCTTGCCCTCAAGAAACTTAGTATATAAAGAAAAAGTTAACAACATGTTTCTTTAGAATCTGCCAAGGCATTCTTGAACTATGCATTTTTCTTAGTTCAGGAAATAAACACTGATGAGAAGTTACTCCCACAGCTCTTTCTCCTTGTCTTAACCATATTCATCTTTATATTAAAGGCTTGTAATCTGGGAAATATCACATGGTTGACCTTTGTTTACCTCCCCTACCACCTGGAATAATTTGTGTTTTACTTAATGGCTTCACATTCTTTTCTGTAATCAAAAACACTGCAATCAATCTTAAAACATATCAATAAATGCTTTATACTGGGGTTATGAAAATTAAAGTACACAGCAAACAATCAATAGCACATCAGAAGAATTATACACCATGATCAAGTGGGATTCATCCTAGGAATACAAGGATGATTCATCATATACAAATAAATAAACATAATATACCATATCAACTAAAGATAAAAATTATATTATTTCATTAGATACAGAAAAAGCATTTGATAAAATTTAACCTTTCATGATAAAAACTTGGAAAAGATTAGATATATAAAATGATAGAAGGCAAATAGAAGGAATATACCTCAACATAACAAAGGTCGTATATGACAAACCCACAGCTAATATCATCCTGAGTGGGGAAATAACTGCTTTTCCTCTTAAGATTTGAAAGAAGACAAGGGTACCAATATCCACCACTCTTACCATAATACTGAAAAAGTCCTAGCCAGAGCAATCAAGCACAAGAAAAGTAAAGAGCATCCAAATTGGAAAGGATGAAAATAACTTTTGTTTGCAGATGATATGATTGTATAAATAAAAAAAAAACTATGCTACCAAAAAACTGTTAGAACTAATAAAATCAGTAAAGTTGCAAAATACAAAATCAACATACAAGAATCAGTAGCTTTTATATACACCAGTAATGAACTTGTTCAAGGAGGAATCAAGATAGCAGTCTCACTTAAAATAGCTCCAAAAAAAGATACCCCTGAATCCATTTAACCAAAGAATTAAAAGATCTTTAAAATGAGACTATAAAATTTTTTTTAAAAACTGAAGATGGCATTAAAAAAATGATCCCATAGTCATGGATGAGAAGAATTAATACTGATACCAAAGTGGTCTACAGACTTACTGTAATCCCCATCAAAATACCAATGACATTCTTCACAGAAATGTTTTTAAAAGCCTAAAATCTGCACAGAACCACAAAAGACCCCAAATAATCAAAATAACCTGGCTAAAAACAAAACTGAAGGCATATACTACCTGACTTCTAAGTATACTACAAAGCAGTAAAAATCAAAACAGCATGATATTGGCATAAACAGATGAATGGACCAATGGAACAAAAAAGATATCTCAGAAATGAAGTCAAAAAGGTAGAGCCAACTGCCTTTTGCCAAAAGTACCAAGAAAGAGAAAGAAGAGACTCTTCAATAAATGGTGCTGGGAAAACTAGATATCCACGTACAGAATGATACTAAACCCCTATCTCACCATATTCACATATAAACTCAAAATGAGTTTTGAGTTTCAGGAATTTAAACCCTGAAACTGAAACTATTGGAGTAAACAAGAGAAATACTTAAGGCCATTGATATGGGCAAAGTTTTGTTTTGTTTTGTTTTGTTTTAAGAGACTTCAAAAGCACAGGCAACAGAGGCAAAAATTAACAAATGGGATTTTATCAAACTAAAATGCTTCTACACAGCAAAGGAAGTGACTGACAATGAAGAGACAACCTGCAGAATGGGAGAAATTATTACAAGCTATTCATTGACAAAGGATTAATATCCAGAAGAGAAACAACAGCAAAAAATGTAATTATCTGATTTAAAAATGGACAAATGATCTGAATAGATATTTCTCAAAAGAAGACATACAAATGGCCAGGAAATATGAGCATTTTTAAATGCTCAACATCACTAATTGTCTGGAAAATATAAATCAAAAGCACAATGATATATCATTTCACCCCAGTCAAAATGACTACTATCAAAAAGACAAAAAAATAAATACTGGTGAGGATGCAGACAACGGAGAACTCTCACACTGATGATAGGCATATGAATTAGTACAGCCATTATGAAAAACAGTTTGGAGAACATGATGCGCACTACAAACCAAGCAACTTGGGAGGCTGAGGCAACAGGAAAGCAAGGGCTGAGGCCTTTTTACTTTACAGTAGTAGAGCACCCCTGGGTTCAATCCCCCCATCAGAGAAAAATAAATAAAAAGATAAACCATGAGCCAGACTGATTAGGCATAAAAAAGAAGATTCAAATGACTCAAATGATTCAAGAGTGATGTTTCTTCACTACAGATTCCATAGATATTAAGGAAACCTTTAATAATTTATCCATAAATCTTAGAATTTAGATGAAATGGCCATTGCCTTGTGAGGACTTAAGAAGTTCACTGAAGAAGATGCACATAACCAGAATAACCATGTACCTATTATAGGTATTACATTTATAGTTAAAATTCTCTCCACTAGGAAAACTGCAGGTCCAGAATCTTCACTGGTAAATTCTGCCATCTAAGAAAGAAATAATACCAATATAATACAAACTCTTCCTGTTATGGTTTGGATGTGAGGTGTCCCCCAAAAGCTCAAGTGTGAGACAATGCAAGAAAGTTCAGAGGAGAAATGATTGGGTTGTGAGAGTATTAACCTAATCAGGTACTTAATCCCCAATGGAATTAACTGGTAACTGGAGGCAGATGGGGGTGTGGCTGGAGGGAGTGGTTCATTGGGGGCGTGGTTATGGGGTATATATTTTTGTATCTGGAGAGTGGTGTCTCTTTCTTCTTCGTGATCACTGTGATGTGAGCTGTTTCCCTTCATTACCCTCCCCACCATGATATTTAGCCTAACCTTGAGCCCCAAGGAATGGCGCCTGCTGTCTGTTGAGACCTCTGAAACCTTGAAACCCCAAATAAACTTTTCCTTCTCTACAGTTGTTATTGTTGGTTCTCATAGTCACAGCAGCAAAAGAGCTGACTAAAACACTTCCAAAATAATTGAAATTTGCCAACTTATTTAGTTAAGTCCTGCACTACCCTGATATCAAAGTCAGATAAAGATATTCTAAGGAAAGAAATGATAGCTCCATACACCCTGAGAACATAGATGCAAAAAAATGTAAATTTTAGCAAACAAATATACATAAGGGAGTGTACCTCATGACCAAGTGAAGCGTATTCCAGAAATACAAGAGTGATTTAACATTGAAAAGAATGAATTCAAGCTTGCCTAGCATGCACAAGGCTCAAGGTTTGATCACCAGCACTTCTAAAAGGAAAAAAAAAAAAATTACATACTCTTCTGTATGCATGTTTTTGATTGATTTCTGATATCTTTTAAATTTTTATTGCCCAAGATTTGTAATTGTTATTAATAAACATATCTGTCCAATATAAGCTACTCTGTCACTTCTAGATTCTGAAAGTCCCTCTTTTGTTTTTTGATTATCATCTTTGGAAAATGTGAACTTGTTCTGGAGCAAGTCCAGAGACTTGTGTAGCACTGAAGTCAGAGCCACATTCCAGGAATTTTCTCTGCAACACAGGGAGGTATATATAGTCCAAGTGAAAGATGATAGACTAGGGTAGTAGTAATGAAAATAGTGACAAGTGGTCAGATTCCATTTTCTTTGATTTGGACTGGCTATTTTATGTACCAATATCTGTTGTCAGAAAGAGCTCAGACAGGCTATAAGAAACCAAAATTATCTATTCTCTTTCAGAATTTCTCAAAGCTTTTACAAAATCAAAACTACTGCATTCATTTTTAGTAACAGAGAAAAAATGTGCTTTGACAAATTGTTCTTGGTTTCCTAATTTCAAAATAAGTACATCGGACTAGTGCAAGCATCACAGACATTACAGAGCTACATTTCCATCTCCTTCCCTTCTGTGTACAGCCCAAGTTCAGCTAAACTGTTGGGAATAAGAAATTTTCATAGATGCCATGCAGAAAATGGCTGCAAGGACAAAAGTGGAATCTGTGAGACTAAAAAGTCACCTCCAGTGCCCAGGTAGGAGATGACAGTTATGAAGGAAATTTAAGAGAAAAATCAATAGAAGTTCATGATTGATTAGCCTATAGGGAGTAATGTAATGTACAGAAACTCAGGTTTATGGCTTGTCCATAAGAATGGATGTTGTCATCAATTGCTGAGAGAGGAAAAAATACAGGTCCAGATATGAGCGTGGGAAACACATTTGATTTTTGACTTTTGAGTATGTCTTGAAGTTTATGATTTGGAAACATCTAATGAATCTGTCTCTAGTATCACATCCATTTTTTTTTCTGCACCATATGAATTATATTAAATGAAATTATGATTGTCACTTTCATTTTTAGCACTGCAAAAAATATAAAATGTGTATTCATTTTTAACTAATGTTTTCCTGCAAAAAGGAAAGCAAATTCTTAACCTGACATTTAAGACACTCTTTGTTTTGTTTCTGTTTGACCTTCTAAACCTTATTTCCCATTATCCTCTACCAGTTGGTAGTTTTACAGTTTCTACATAATTATGAAACAGTCCAGTATACAGAATTCCTATTAAATTCCATTCAGGCCAACCTAGAGAGCACACTATTGATCTGAGAGTTTACTTCAAACCTTGAGATGAAAGGCAAAGCATTTGAAAGAAAGACTAGGAAATATCCTTCTTTTACATTTTCATGCAAATAAATCTTTATATCTTTGCAAGTTTAGAAACTATAGTTATACACTTCCTTTGCACTAGAAAAGGAGCCTCAATGTCAAGCAGCCCTGATATGGGTTGACAGTAAGGATAATAAAACACCTTATCAGTTAGTCAGAAATTCTGGAGAATGAAAATCAAAATTCCTGAAATGTGTTATGATCATGTATTTGATATACTTAACTGTATACTCATTTCAATAGTCTTGGCCTTCCTGTAGTTTAGATGGAGCTTCTAAATCAGCACTGTCCAGTAGAAATATACTACAAACCATTTACTATATTAAATTTTCTAGTAGCCATACCTAAAAAATTTTATTTAATCCAGTATATTTAAACTATTATCATTTCAACATGTAATATAAAAATTTGTACTAAATCTTCAAAATCTGGTATATGTTTTATACTTACAGCACACCTCAATTTTGAAATTTTGACTAGTATATTTCATTTGCTTAATAGTCAGGTGTGGCTAGTAACTACTATACTAGAATATACAAATGTGAACCAAACACTGAGCAATCAATTCGTAAGCAGCAACCTGATGACAGCTCCTGAGTTGACTTGCCACACTTCCATTGACTTGGTCAGTGATGAGACAATGAGTCCTAATGGATTCAGAGTTTATCAGTCTTAGCACAACAGCATGAGCTTTTTATGTTTTCATTGCTTTATCTGGCCACTCAAGTCCCATAGAAGTTATGTGGAGGTGGACCCAGGGGAATGCTTGTTAGTCAGCTTTCCATCGTTGTAACAAAATACCTGAAAAAAAAAAAAAAAAAAAAAACTTAAAGGAGAGATTTATTTTGGATCAGTCTCAGAGGTTTCATGCCATTGTCAGCTGGCTCTACTGTTTCTGGGCTTGTGAAGCAGTATAACATGGTGGAAGGGCATGGAAGGGCAAAGCTGATCACATCATGGTAGCCAGGAATCAGAGGGAGAGGGAGAGAGAGGAGTAAGAGGTTAGAGGAGAGAGGGGAGAGAGGGAGAGAGGGAGAGAGGGGAGTAAGAGGTTAGAGGAGAGAGGGGAGAGAGGGAGAAGGGGAGGAAGAGAAAGAGGGAGAGGGACGGGTTCTCTGTGTGTGCGGGGACATGGGGGGGGGTAGGGAGGGAGGAGTAGGCAGAAGACAATATATAGTTCCCAAGGGCACATCCTCAAGGACCCATCCCCTTCAACTAGGTCCTACCTCCCACATTTTCTAAACCTCCCAATAATTCATTCATCAATGAATCCATCAGTATCAGAGCCCTCATGATCCAATCACTTCCCAAAGGCCCCACCTCTGAACACTGCTGCATTGTGAACCAATCTTCAACATATGAGCCTTTGTTCCTAAGGTAGACAATATCTTTATATCCTTGTAAGAAAACAAATCTGCCCTCCAACCCACAAGGAAACATACTTTGAAACTTCAAAGTCTACTATGTAAACATCTAGGTCACAAGATACAGCAATGCCACTGACAACTGCCTCCCAATAACTGGCTTTTTTCTTAAAAGCCTTCTTAAGATACTCCAGGCAGAATTAATGTTCCACAGTATCCTCTATGTACCTGAAAAATAGCATAGAACTCCTGTGCCTGTCTCTCTCACTATTCTATGAGCCCCCAAGAGCCAGTGAAACATCAGTTCTCAATAAATACTTGATGAAGAAATAAAGGCTTTGAAAGAAACAGGATAATGAGAGAGACTAAACTAGGAGGAATTTAGTTTAGACTGGTGGTCAAGGAAAGTCAAGATTTCATTAATCCAAAGAATAAGAAGTCAGCCATGTAAAATCTAGGGAAGAAGAGTAGTTAAGGAACAGCATGGTTAAAGAATCTACAACACCAAAAAGCTTGAAGACTTGAACTGAAAAGCCAGAGCATCTAACAAGCACAGCAAGTGAGTATTCAAATGTCTTAACTTGGGAGAAGTGAGAACAGTCAAATTATGCAGGCTTTTAAGAACCATGTTAAGGACCTGGAGTTTTATGCAAAGTTCTTGGAAAGCCATTAAATAATTTTAGAAGGGCATATTATAATTAATTTTCAAATGGAATTTGATGTAATCTCTATCAGGTGCCTTGTAAAATATGGATAGGAGTCACAAATTCATTCGTAGTAAATGGTGACCAATGACGTTTTGCTACTTCATCTTGAGACTTAAGTTTGTCTTTCTTCTCAGGAATTTGGTTTTCTGAGTCTAGAAACTGAACACTTTCCTTCCTCTGCTTCAATATTAAACACTAGCCAAGTCAACCTATTAACCATTTCTTTAAATACTTTACACTTTCTGACATTCAACCCTCACCTGTAATGTCTTCTACTACTTAAATTTTATCATTCATTTCTAGTTTACTTTTTTTATCTTTTTAGAATTCTCAACATACTAAATTTCCATTATTAATCCATAATGGCATGCTACCCATTCTACACAGCATGAACATTTATGAATTTCAAAACTGGTTTCAAACCTTTAAAAATAGATTAAGTGTATGTAGTAGTATCAGGAAACAAAGTATTCACATGCAAAAAAATTTATTAGCATCTACATAAGTTGTTTTTCTCAAATTCTCTTCATTTACCTCACTAACTTTCCTACTGGGGAAGATTTCCACCTAGGGATCTCAGCAACTGTTCTTTTCTGGTTCACTTACTACAGACGATGTGATATCAGCTAAATACATCTCAGACAAGGGAGTTTTTGGAGCTCTTTATACTACTTACCTTGCCTATGAAGGTCCCCTTTTATCTTGAATATCTCATTCTCCTCCTTTGATAAAAGTCAATGATTTTCAAAGCAACCTTGGTAAGCATTTTTATTGGATCCTCACAACTCTACAAGATAATTAATGAAGGCATTTTCCCCCTTCTGTTTTAAATATGAAGAAAGAGGATGCGGAGATGAGAACTGAGACAAATGTCTTACATTCTTGGTCCAAGACATTCTCAACTGTCTTGACAGAGGCCCTAGGATCTTCTACGAAATTTCTTTCAACACATTTCGCCCAACTCTGCTTTCAAATAAGCGGTATTCTGGAGCAAACTAGAAATCCTCTGAAAACAGGTTCCTGCGCTTGCGCTGCTCCGGTTATGCTGGGACAACCGACCAGATCCTAACATGGCACAGAGAGCTGAAAGTCTCAGGGAGAGTAGTAAATTGATGGAGCAAAGAAATCCCAGCTCCTCTTGCCATTTTAACCATAGTTCCCTTCATATGCTAAGAGCTGTGTAGTTTTGGTACACCCCACGCCAACCTCACGAGTTGGACTCTACTGATCAGGAAGTTAATGTAACATGTTCAAAGTAGGTTTTAGAAGTCGGTTTAGGTTCACCCAATTTACATCTCGGAATTTCACAATTTCTGCAATATCGGTCCTGGGACGCTAGGGTGGGTGAAACGCGTATCCTCGGTGAAAGCCTAACTTCAGAGGTGAACCACGCAGCCTCTCGACCGGAAGCTACTCAACAGGAAGCGGCTTTAGCCTAGTCACGTGTCAGCCGGAAATGGCTGCGCCAGGAGTAGCGGAGTAAAGGTTGTAGCTTAAGCCCCGGCGTGTTGGAGGAAGAACTGGAGAGTCACCCGCTGCTGCTGGGAGGAGAACAGGTAATGGCATGCTAGGAAAGGGGTAAAGCAAATGCCCTGATGTCCGGGTAAGTACGGTGTGGCGACACATCGTCCACCCGCAGCACCGGAACGAGACAATAGAGGGGCGGCGGCCTTACGGGATTGTCTCTTCACTTTCCATCCTAGAAGTTGAGACCCTATATTTAAACTAAGTCAGTCAATAGAAAGAAAAAAAAAAAAAAACCTTTTGGAATGTTTCTAGTATTAAAGGTGGCATTTCCTTTGATTTTTTTTTAAATCAATAATAGGGACATAATGCTCGTCGGGGGCTATCCAGTCAGGACTTTTACCGAACTAAGGGTGATTTGTGATAGAAACAACTGTTTCAGAACGAAAGAACCTCACCAATATGCAGAGCAGAGAACGGAAAAGTAATGGTAGCATTGGCTGTGTAATTTTCATAAGAAAATATTTTTTACGTATACATCACACTGCTTTGATTACATATATTTCCTCCACCCCACATACAGAATCATTTAGTGCTCCTACATGATAGAGACTCTATCTCTTATTTGAAGGCAAGCCCTCAAAAATTTGAGTCCTGGAAACCTAAAGTCTGCATTGTATTAGGTTAATTTTTTTAGTGTAGAGATACAGAATTTCACTGCACTAAACATTTTCCATGATTTTTACATTTAAATAGGTATCCAATAAATATTTGTTAGACAATGCCATAAATTAATCTTAAGCAGATAGTGATAGTGAACCAAGACAATCTGATTCATAAAACCAGTTGTCCTTAAACCTTTGCTTTTCTTGTTCCTGGGGAATCTGAATCTTTAGGCTAAAATTAATTCACTACTTCCCTACTCTGACATTCATCCTATCTAGTGGAGATCAACAAACTACCGGAATGTAGGCCACATGCAATCTAAACATACAGCTATCCAGCTCATAATGAATTTTTACATTTTTAAAAATTCAATAGCGACCATATACCCACAGTGTTTAAAATCTTTAATATTTTACCCATTAGGGAACAGATTGCCAGCCCTTACTCTAGGGTATACCTAGAAGCAAAATTGCGGGGTGTCTTCTCCCTACTACCAAATTCTTTCCGAAGTGGTTATACCTATTTAGGTATAATTTACAATTCCACCGGCAGCACATGAGAGTTTCAACTACACTAAATTCTTGCCAGTAATTGAAATCATAAGATTTTAATTTTAGCTAAGCTATGGGTGCCTATTAGTTTCTGTGGTCTTATTTTTCCCTGACAATAGTGAATTTGAGTATATTTTCACATTTATTGGCTGTTTGAATTTCCTGTTTTAGTGAAGTGCCTGTTCAAACCTTTTTTCAATTTTCTCTTTAGGGTTGTTTGCCTTTTCCTTGTTGGCTTGTGTTCTTTATGTTATGATACCATTCCTTACTCATTTGGAAACATGTTCCCCCACACAAGCTTATTTGCATGATATCTACTGATGAAATAAGTTCTTAATTTTAATATTGGTTAGTGTTTAGTGCTATTTGTGAATTCTTCAGGAACTATTGTTAAGGATTATGAAGATATGCTGTATTAGAAGCTTTAGGTGTTTATTGCTTTTCAATTTCTGGTTCCTGTTTCACTTTTTTTAGTATGCTATAATATGCATCAACTTCAGATTATGAACTATGATCTTTCAAAATCACACTTATGATCTTCAGGAAGCTTTTAAAATTGTTCTCTTATAGATACACATTACTAAAAATATTTTCATGTTTTTTTAAGGGTCAAGATGGAAAACCATAAACCACATAATACCATCAGGGAAAATTCAATTTTTGATATCATAGCCAGAAAAATTGAACTACTACCAGAAGCAGAAAGGTAGGATCCCTTAACCTAAAAATGTTTTTTACCAGGTGGGTTTTCATCAATATATTATCTCAAATTTACCTGGCCTAAGTATAAACCACATAGGATATCAGATGGAAAAAAATTGAACTCTTTTTTTGCTTTGATGAGAAAACTAAGATCCAAAGAGATTGACTATTTTATTCAATATCAAAGCTAACTGTGGAAGTTGAGGCTAGATCTGTCTTTGGTATCTAGTTGTATGATGATTTATTTGCAGCTGGGAGTACAACAATATGTAAACATTCATGGACCCATTTAAAAAACTTTATTCTCTTTCTCAGTTCACTTCTATCAGTATACTTACCTATCTAAAAATATATTGCTATATATATATTTTTTTATGACAACGTCAGAGGAAAGGGATAGTGGTTAAAGGTCTTTGAGATATGATTAAAGAGAAAAAGCATAGTAAACATACTGGTCTTTGAAGAAGACATAGGCAACTACAGTGCACCTCCACAAAACATTCTTAGACCTTGACAATCAAAGTCTTTCTCATGAAAATACATTTAAAATGAAAAGGAGCCAGCCTGGGTAAGAGAAACAGTCTCAGGTAGAGGGAATAGGATATGCCTGGGCCGAAGAGTTTGTCATATTTGAGGAACCAATATTACTGAAATAAAAGGGAGTGGACATTAGAAACAACAGTTTTAAGGAGGAAAATGTGATCCAACTGAACTTCCTAGTGAACATTTCAGGTGTTTTTTAGAAAATAGATTTAAGGTAGTAAGGAAAGGAAATAGAAAAACTGACATAGTTATCTTGGTGAGTAGAGAGTTTAGAGTGGTGGCATTTGAAATTAAAAAGAGGAAGGATTTGAAATACATTTTGGAGCTGTACTCCCATCTTCAGGTGTTATGATTACACAAATTCCAGCCTTGCTGTTAACCACTCAACAAGGGAGAACCTAGAAACCAAGAGTCGTAATAAGAATTGGGTGAGATTTTAAAGGCTTTACATCCCTCACCACCACCACACACCCACATACCAATTTTCTTGAGGTAAAAAGAAAAACTTACAAAGCAAAAAAGGATGTTTCCAAACTAAGCAAGGTAAGGAAAGCCATAGACTGACACAAGGAAATGAAATGGTAGCAGCTTTGAAAAAGATGCTTTACCAAAACTGCAATGTGAAAATTTAGTTCAAAGACAATAAATTGCTTTCAAATGGTGGCACCTAATCAGGGCACATGATTGTGTTTTGTTATCTTTGCTTTGTTTCTATTTCTCTTCATTCTCATTTTATCTGTTAATTTTGACTCCTCATCCCATTATGCATTATCAGACCATTCACTATGCTTAAGTTACTCGGTATGTTAGCTGTATAAACATTAAACTTCATTTTCTGACCTATGGAATAATTACATGTACCACATACTTCACTGCCATTTGCTAAATTTGGTCTTTTTTAGCTTAAAATCCATTTCTCCCACTGTCTCAAAACATCAATTTGTTAATCAATGTAGAGTACCCAGCATAGAGTATCACTTTGTATTATCACTTCTTCACTTTCCCAGTCCTGACACTAATGCTTCAGGGAGGAGTGAAACATTAACTCCATAACACCTCCATGGAAGATATTACTGACACCAAATTGAATACATCTTTGTATCTGTTATCAAATTGCTCATAGACTAGAGGGAAAATCTACCATTTAAATTAATGATTACAAGGTAGTAACATCTTGTAATATGTTGTGCTAGAGAGGTAAGTATTGAGTATTATGGGAACTCAGAAGAGAGCCATCCAATTCTGACTCTCCAGAACCCATTTGTTCCTTGCTGTATTAGGGTAAATTTCTACACTAATATTCTTTACAAATATGATAAAAATATATTTTGAAAAATCTATCACTTTATCCTTAAGTACCAGCCAAATTCAAAAGCCTTTTAGTATCAAAATCTATGTGTAAAACAATGATTTAAGGCTTTGGTTTAATGGAGCTAATCAAGGATAGATATCTAGTTATTCCCAAAGCCCTAGTAATGCCAGAATTAGTTCACAGACACAGAGGAACCAAAAAGTTATTTTTTCTTACCCTCAGGAATCTACTTGAACACGGATCCACATATGTTGGACTCAATGCTGCTTTCTGTGGCCTAATAGCAAACAGTCTTTTTCGGCGCGTCTTACAGGTGACACAGGCCCGAATAGCTGCTGGTTTACCAATGGCAGTGCTCCCATTTCTGACAGCAAATGCATCTTTCAAAGGTTTTGTAAGTTTACCTTTGAGTACAGGTAAATTCTATTTCACTATCACTAAAGAGTTTATCTTCATTTATACTATTTTCAACTTAAATATCAAGTACCTATGTGCAGTGTTTGGGTAATACAATCTTGATAACCTATTATGTAGCAACAAATTCATATTAGCATGGCTTACCAACTAAGTAAAATGCACATACACAGTTCTGAATACTTTGTTTGCCAGGGTACTCAGTAGGAATATTTGGAAACGTAATTTTTTATAAAAATGCCGTCTTTTTAAATTTATATTCTATAAATTCCTTAAAAAGAAAAAAATAGTTTATGGGAATAAGATTCTTTATATAGTAAATCTCTGACAGCACTACATGCATATATAAGACTTAACAATAGGAGATTTAACTTCCTTTTTAAGTTTTACCATGTGTAAAATTTTGAGTCACAATTGTTGATAAATTATTTAAGTGCCGCTCCAAATTTGATTAAATTGGATGAGCACTGTTTGAATTCCCATGGCCATGGTGGAAAGAATTTGTATGAACAAGAGAAACCTGTTACCCACTAAACTGAACAGTGAATAAAATTATTAGCCCATGTCCCATATGAAACAAGTGCAGAAATCTAGAAGCATCCCATATCTTGAGATCCATTATATCCAAGTCCAGCACGAATTAAAGAATTTTTTTTTTTTTTTTTTTTTCCCCCTAAGATGAGTGTCCATTTGTTTCAGTGCTGGAATCAAACCCAGGGCCTTACACATACTAAGCATGCACTCTACCACTAAGTATCCCCAACTCTATTATAGCATGACTTGCAGAATATAATTTGTTGTACTATTGCCTGAAAATAAATAAGTCAACCTCATATTCTTTAAATCATGTTTAACTATCATGAAAATCACTTCCAAAACTTATTTATTTTCTAGGTGAACTGCATTGTGAAACCTGTATCGTGACACGGAGTGGACTTATTGGTTTTGTTTTAGGAGGACTGTACCCTGTTTTCTTGGCTATACCTGTAAATGGTGGCCTAGCAGCCAGGTAGGATTCTCTTTTCTCTTAATTACTGAAATCCTTTTAATACATATCTAGAAAACTCAGAACTTAAAACAGCAAATATACTTTCTCTAAGATTTAGAAGAAAGGCAATGTTACCTTTTTACTTAGAAGACTTGCTTTTTCTTTAATCAATTTGGGCTTATCAAGAATTTGAAAATACTTATATATGATGTATCAATGCATTCTACTGCCATGTATAACTAAAACAAATTTTAAAAAGGTCAATAAAAGACAGTCCATGCTTCTATAATTATATCAAAACGGATTCTGCTATCAAGTATAACTAAAAAGAACCAATAAATTTTTTTTTAAAAAATTTGAAAAGTTCTAGAACTTTATCATACTATGACTCTTGGGTACATGGTTCAGGTTACTAACCTTACTTGAGTATTGAATGCTCACTACAAAACTGCAAAGAGTACTATGTCTAGTACAAAAGCTGTATTATATACATATTTTCTTAGATGAATCTGAGCACTTGTACTAAAGGAAAATTCTATCAGGAATGTCCACAACCATAAGCCTGCTAGTTCCAAATAATTCGGTTATTTCTCTGTTGAACTCTTGTATTAGCAGTCTATTCTGTATGAGTCTTCAGAGGTAAACCAGGAAAAAGAGGCAAAAAAGAAAACAAGGCAGTTTTTAGGACTAATAGACACTGAAGAGAATAGCATTTCCTAATCATTATCTATTGAACTTAAGACTTCTAGGATTAATATATATTGCACATAGGTTTTTCCACTCAATACAATACTCTTTTCTGGTGATTTCTTAATGTTTTCTTACAGGTATCAATCAGCTCTGCTACCAGAGAAAGGAAACACCTTAACTTACTGGATTAGAATTTCTAAGCCTATCTTCAGAAGGATGTTATTTCCCATTTTACTCCAGACTATGTTTGCAGCATACCTTGGGTCTAGACAATATAAAGTACTTATAAAAGCCCTTCAGTTACCTGAACCTGGCCTAGAAATTCACTGATTTTAAGCAAATGTGTATACAAAAATAAAATTATAAAGACAACCTGTAACTGTAATGTTAAAAATAAACAGACTTATAATTTATCTTAAGACGTATAATTCTGGGGCCTACAACAAAAGGCTACACACAGGGCAACAAAGGCTGGACTCAAGAAAAATGCCCTCTTAATACATTAAGCAGTGAATCTGGACTGTAACACACGAGAAAAAATTAAGCAATTTTCCATGAAGACTTCACAAAGTCAAACAGGAAAACTATAACAAAAATCAACATAGCAAATGTTACTTTGTTTCCTCAGTTCAGGGTGTTACCTTGGGTATCATTAACCCATAAAATTTTAGAACTTATAACTTTCCTCACAGGACATCCATGCTAATCTATATTCTTGGAAAGCTCTATTTTTGTAAGATATAGACAAAGTTCATCCTTTAAAGCTTCTGTTGTGGGATAGTTATCATCAGACTTGAATCACTCCTTTTTGTACATATGTACTAAGCAAGCTAACTAACTTTTAATCCTCAGTACCTTCATCAGTTACCTCACTCAAGACTGGTATTACATACATAAATTACCTAATAGCACCTGACACATGAGGCACTCAAATAGTAGATACATATTCTTCCTATTGGTTCTTGTTTTGCTTTCTGACATATGGATTCAGTCACTAAGAGAGCATTTAAATTTTTAAGTAATCTGTTGTATTCTTCCAAAATTTCTCATCCTAGTTCTTTAAACTATTTTCTTTTATTATAATAGGACCTGAATCAGCATTGTCCAACCTGTGATGAAAGGTATCCTGTTAGCCACTAGCACCTAAAATTTGGATACATGGCTACAGTATTGGACAGCACACATCTAGACTAGCACTTTCTTATGAAGCAACTTGGTCACCACAGAAGAGTACCACGTCAAATCTTAAATCCTATCCATATCATATTCTGAGCATATCTCAACTCCTTTCAAATGTAGAGACTTAAATGTTAAGCAATATTATGCTCTTAGCCTATTTAAAGAAAACAGTTGCCAAATTTAAAATTCAAGTGACTTAAAATACATTTTCAACTTTGCACAAAGCAAAGATGATCTGTTATCTCAATAGGCACATAAAATGTATTTTTAATATAAGAAATGATACCAATTGAGACAAAGAACCTGCACCAGTAGAACATTATGCACAAGGGACAAGGGAAATATGGCACAATTTTACTGTGACTATCCTCTGAATTATAGTTGAGTGATTTTATTTGCTTCCTTTCTGGATTTCTCAAGTTTTCTATCAAATATACTTTACTTTTAAAGGTAGAGAGAAAAGCTGGATACTGTGGTGCATACCTGTAATCCAAGCAACTTGGGAGGCTGAGGAAGGATGATTCCAAGTTTGCTACAAACCTCAGCAACTTAAGGAGGCCCTTTCTCAAAATTATTGAAAACAAGGGCTAGTGTGGCTCAGTGGTAAAGTACCCAAGTTCAACCCCCAGTACCCAAAAAAAAAAAAAAGACTGGAGAGAAAAAAATGTACATATATAAAACTTAAAAGTCAAAATAAATTACCTACTTCTTTTACAAGCTAAAATATCAAGAGTAAAAGTTCTTTGATTCAAGTTCTCCATTTTATCTGCATTCTATCACTTTTAAAGCAGAGTTCTATCACAGTAAAAATAATTAAAATTCCATGCTTCAAAAATAAATCCAAATTACTCAAGACTTCTTAACTTAGATAACCCTATATTGTTTATTACAAATCATTTCCTTACTATTTTTAACTGTTAAATACACCCTAGTATACCACCTATAAATGGGTATATATAATCATTAATAATGGTTTCTGTAATCAAAAAAGATTTCTAACATCTGTCCTGTGCTACATTATTTCTCAAATCTTTTCAGTTAAAAGAAATGGGCAACATAGGCAATAAAGTATGTTTAGTCTATTGCTACACATCTGCCAGAATTTTTGTTCATAAGGCAGATATGACACGTGACCCTGCTGTGAGCTGCTTTACAACTTAAGTAAACTTATAGCTAAGATCTAAAGAACACTGCCTTCATCAGGAAGGTAGTTCTTCATATGTCTTGTCAGATTATTTAAAATCTTCTACAATTCACTTTGTATAGTTACATGGCTTTGAAGGGTTTATACTAAACATATTTTGTAAACATTGAAGAGTCAGAGTGGTTTAGGAAATTGACCTCATGGGAACACATGAAAGAAACAATTTGGAAGCACATTCTAAGGAAAGGAAGGCTATCAATAAAATTCAAATTATATTAACAGAATTACACAATGTCCCAAATAATTAGTGACTAGACTTTGGTGAAAATTGATTTTTATGAAAACTGAGCAACAAAAAATTTTTAGGTCAACAAAAAAATCAGTATGTTATAAAGAGGGAGTGAGTGACTGAATATTTTAACTACACATAAACATATTCAACTTCAAATATGAAAAATACTGTGCTGACCAAACAGCATTCTTAAAGTTTCTAATGGAAGACCAACCTTCCCTTTTGGACCCCTGGCTTAGATGGTAACTAAATGAAACAAGAATGTGGGAGGGAAAGCTCAGAAAAACAAAAAATATGAACATTTAGGAGGGTCTCAAAACTGTATTGATAGTGACATGTATCTCACTACCTACTCGTCAAATTAATATGGCGAAATACTGAATTTATCTTCAAAATGCTGAACTATATATTAAAAAGATAATTACTTATTATTGGTGAATCATTCAGTTTAAAAGTGTTTCATTGAAATAGTAGGTATTTATGCTACACCAAAAAGTATTGGCACCTAAACCTTTAGGTCCTGTAGGAGCACTAGCCACTTGCATAAGAGTGGGAATGATTTTTACTGCTTGGCTTTACAGGCACTAAATATATTTAGATTTTGCGAAACTTAAGTAGACAATCCATTTTGAATAATACCATACAAAAGCCAATTTCAAAGCTATTGTGAAATAAGAGCCTATCTCCTGCCCTCTCCCTCTTCTATCATCTACACACTTCCTGAGTCATTAAAATGACAGTCTAGACCAGGTGAAGAAATGTGTTAACATAAACCAACAAAAATGAGATAAAACAATCCAGAGTTTTTGAGTTTTTTTCATACTTACAATAAACCAGAAAAATATTTGATTAAAACAACCATATGCCACAAAAAGGCCACTCCCATTATCCAGAACACTAAAGCCCTTATATAACACTAAAGATTTTAATATAAAACAGTAAAACTCATCAGTAACCTCAAAATATTCAAAAACAAAAAAAGTGTTAAGTACTCAAAGCTCAAGAATCCAAAATCTCAGAATCCACACATCCTAGTGTTACCCTAAATTGCAATTAACTACCCATACATTTTGTCATCATTGACTTTTTCAAAATTTACAGACAAATCAATGTATCTATTTAAAAAAAGGCTACCCTTTATAGTTTAGAACTTTACATTAACTTTTATATTCTACTCAGCAAGATGTCTGTCCTCCAAATTAGATCTTATGTTCCAGGAAATAAATACAAATTCGTTATATGCTTTGTAATCACTGATGGCCTGTTTAAGTAGTTCTAGTCCACTACATGTAATTCCATAGAATGTGCTCTTGATTATGTAAAGAAACTAATATATTTCTTGATGAAATAATATAATTCTCTTCTCCAATGGTTACAATGTTTAAAAGGTATGCAAAGAACTGAGTATCACTCCCAAAAAAGAAAAGTATAATTTCGTTCCAAAATTAACTTAGTCTCATTATTTCTATTAAGTCTTTCAAGCATTCCAGAGAATCTTTTCATATCTCCATTTCTGGAAAGTGAAATCAGTATAGAAGTAATTTGGGAACTTGAAAATGGCATTCATTTTTTTTCAGCAGATGCCAAATTTTTGACCGACATGGCTCCCACAATTACTTTGTTACCATCAGTCCAGTCAGTTAACAGGTTGTAGGAAAAGATTCGTTTTTGCAGATACTGCTAAGCTGTTTAAAGAGAAGAGAGAGAGATTAATTTAGTGATTATAAAATGCACAAATACTTAAAATATTTTGAACACTTCTTTGGATATATCAGGTGTGACTACATTTTAGTTAAGTTTGGTCAAGGAAGTGCAGAAAACAGTAAGACAATATGATAGAAATAGTAGGTCAATATGATGTGTTAGTTCAATTAATGTATGAATTCCTGCCACCATAGGAAGACAAGTATTCAAGAGTTACATTTTTAGTCTAGTCTGTATCATTTTACCATAGAAGCACAATTAAGAAAAAGAAAAAAGGAAAACAAGTTCCCCAAATACTAAACATTAAACATAACCAAACCTGAAAATGTCAAAACAATTATTTTATATTCCAGAAATCTCCTTTATCCAAATACTAATCATTCAGAACACAAGTTTCATATTAATCATAACTTTTTAATTAACAAGTAGTGAATAGGACACTTCAAGATACTGTTTACTACATACTCAAATAAACATCTGTTGTAAATTCAGAAACCCAAACATTTACAGTAAAATGTGCTTACACATAAATATGACCAAATTTATTTAAAGCCCTGTTAGATAGGTCCTAAATACATGCAATTACCATGTAAAAACAAGACCATGAGTTGATGTAAAAAATGACAAAAATCACTAAGTCACCAAAACTAGAAAAGAAATAATGAAATGGAAACTGAGAAAAGACAGTTAATAAAACACAAGAAACCTAACAAAGCAGCTTTAAAAATAGGCCAACCTAATCTTTTCATTTTTAAAAGTTTTTAATCAAGTAATTCCCCAAACTGCCATTTATAAAATGACATTCTAAAAATCTATACTCGGAATTTCAAAACATCCATTCAGAAAGCTTTGACTACTGTTTCTCCCCGGACCCCAACTTCAAATAATGCAAAGCACGGATGTTAGGAAGAAAATATTCCAAGGGAATGGTATAATTTTTAGAAAAACAAACTTACTGCTTCCAGAACCTTTTGATTAAGACCCACAGTCAGCATTAACAACAATCATTTTTTTTCCTATTCATTCATTATTTTCCAATGTCATGTTAGAGATGAATAAATTCTTTGAGCCCATAACTGAAAGATCAACAAACCTGGTTTTATTATGACACCATATTTTTGTCATTGGTACTGCACAAAATTATATACAAAGAAATATATACAAAAATGTTCAAGTATTAGTTAAATTTCAATTCAAGGCTTCTCTTTCAAAAAGCTACATTTAACATATTTCATAAAGATAGCACAAATTAGTCATTTCAAATAATCTTTTCCAATTACTTTTGGTTTATATATATATGTTGTGTGTGTGTGTCTGTGTGTACATATATATGTATATATATATACACTTGCATACTTGTGTATATATATATACATATATATATACACACACATATATAAAAAATTCAGTAGGCACTAAAAATCCATGCAGCTGCATTGTGAGGGGCTTGCCCCTGCCCTTGTATAAGCAGGTTCATTACTCCAGGTTGTAAGTTTGGCTACTACCCATTCATGCTGAAGTGCAGTAGATGATTTTACAAAATATGCTGTGATGCACTGGAAACCAGAGACCAATATAGGTCTCAAATTGTATTATCTAGCAACAAAACATTTACAGTTGTGCAAGAACAAAGAGTCCATTTTCATAACCAAATAACAACAAAATAAAACATGTGGAAGATAACTTACATCTTTGGACTGCTGGAAAATACTTTTTAATTATGAACATTTTAAAAATAAAAGACAGCAGAAGCCCTGATGTTACCTCTTTTTCCTCATTTCTTATACTACCTTTTAAAATAAAGCAGGAAATGTGGCCAGCAGCTGGTCCCGTCTCTTCTGCCCCAACAGCTGTATCCACTTTAGCACAAAGAAAAACAAGGATGCTAAATACGTATATACTTTATCAAACAGTGATGTTTCACAAAGAATTTATTGCCTCTTACACTCAAGGACATCAATAGTTAAGAGTACTTCAAGGAAAGAATACGTTCCTTCTTTGGAAAAATAGCATCAATCATATCATGAAGTGGCCAGAACCACTCAATTTTAAAAAGTATTTTTAAATATAGTAAATACTTTTCAAATAGAGAGTAAGATTCTTTGTGAAGCCTCACTTTACACTTTTTCATTCACATTTCACAACCTTCAATATCTAATCATACATACAAAAATTTAATCTAAAATTTTAATACAACAAAAATAAAGGCGTTCAACAATTTATTCATACACAGTGATAGGATAATCACTGTGCTGGTCCTCAAAAAAACATTTCATTAACCATTCTTATTCTTCATCCAATTAATTAAAACACAGAAGTATGTTAATTTCCAACTTCTCTAATAGTGAGTGATTAAAATCAGTATCTAAATAGATTGTAGTTCTATATATTCTACTGAAAACTAAAAGGCATTCTTGAACATCTAAGAGATTTCTGTCATCTCCAGCAAAAAAAGCTACCACATTTGTGCATGCCTCAAGTATTTATTGTCAACCTCTGAAAAGTTGCTCTAAATTTGGAATTCCAATTTGCACCTTGTACAACTCGGAACTTCCATTCAACTTCACCTGTTTCACTGTCTCCAAACTGTATCTCTATAAGCAGGTTTCAGTGTACAGTTGGAACCGATGTCATCCAAGGCCATGTCCACACTGGGGACAGAAGAGCTAGGTACACGCAAGTCTGAACAAGGGGACACATTAACAGCTATTTCAACCAGAAGAAGCATCTTAAATACATTGACCAGCACAAGTCTGTTTCCAGGGTGGACAGGGCCCAAATTAGATACCCCTCCCACCTTCCAAACAAGGAAAAAAAAAACCACACACACACACAAATTGAGATGTTGCCCATTAAAGTAGACTAAGCAGCAGAGCATGAGCGTTACGTGAAGAGATGGATCCTTACCAGGTTGTGAGGCGGGAACGACTGTTCTGTAACCCCTACAACGGAGCCTGGCAGGAAGGAAATCACCTAAAAAAGAAACTGTCAGAGAGATTTAATAGTCACAGGTTATCATTAGGAGTTGGTTACAGTGTCACATTCATGCTTTTAGCTAAACACTTAAAAGATTCATTATTACTTTTTTTCCTCCTCTGTAATGTGTCCAGTGAAGATGTCCCACTAAGGTGTTTTACATGGTGTAAGGGAGTTGAAAGGGGTAAACGCGGATAAAGAGCAGATTACTTGACCCTACATTTTAAGAGAAGACGACGCCTTCCGAGCGCACGCCGAGCAGAACTCCACCGACACCTTATCCTTGTCCACATGAAGACACACTCCTCCCGCCGAGTCGTCCTCTTCCAGCAGGTCCTGCTGCTGCTTTCCCACCGGCAGAGCGTAGTCATGGTCACCGGCGGGCGAGTCTCTGAAGAGCGAGGTGGTCAGCCGCAGTCCCACGCCGCTCAGCCGGCTCAGCAAGCGAGCCAGTCCAGTCTCGTTGGCTAACACTGCCCGTAGGTAGCGACTCTCCTCCTGCAGTGCTTGGACGCGTTTGCCCAGCTCCCGATTCTCGGCCCGCAGCTCCTGGTTCTCGGCTGCCAGACCCCGGACTCGACTCTCCAGCCCCATCACGTACTCCTTCTTCTTTAGCCGATTAAGACGGGCAGCGGCCGCCGCCGCCTTCCGGGGACTCTTTGTCGCCGCCTGGTTGTTGTCGTTGCCGTTGCCGCTGCCGCCACCGCCTCCTCCTGGGGACTTTCTCCGCCTCTTTTCCCCGCTGCCACTGTCACAGCCGCTGCTGCAGCCTCCGATACCGTTTAACAGCCTCTGGAGCAAGTCAGAAAAGCGCTGCATCTCAGCGGCCGCAGCCTCGTCGTCATCGTCCCCTCTCCACAGGCCGCCACTATCGGAGCCTCCGCCAGACGAGGAGAGAGGCCCAGGCGAGCTGAGCCCGGGTTCCAGGTGCCAGTCCGGCTGCCTGGGGTCCAGTAGATCCGCCAGTTCCAGCCCAGACAGAAAGTCCATGTCCTCCGTTTCTTCCCCGGGGACGCTGGCAATAGCCTCTTCCTCCATCTCCTCGGGCGAGGGCGCGCGCACGGCCACGCCGCCGCGGCTCCCCCTCCCGGCCTCCACCTCGCCCTCGTCTCGGTGCGGTTGCTTGCGGCCGGGCGATCCGGCCGCCGCCGTCTCCTCCTCCCTTGCTGCCGCCCGGGTCAGGTCCGGGGGCAGCGAACAGGTAGCGGCCGGCGCCGGGCTCTCACTGCGAGTTGGGGAACCGCTGCCCGAGGCTGCCAACAGCTTGGTCAGGCTATGCCTCATGGGGCCCCGCGGCGGGCCGACGTAGGCCCAGGCCCCTCAGACCGGGCCTCGCGGGCCCCAAGGACTCCAGGCCCCAGCGTTGTAGACGGGTCGGGGGCCAAAACGAAATGATAGGAAAGACCCGAGTCGCCTTCTGCCTCGCTTGGCCGGTTGACCCCCCGCGCCGGGGCGGGGGGGAGGGATGGAACAACCAAGCGGCGAGGCCCAGCGATGACTCGACCGCGCCACCAGACAACGGCCAGGCCGGAAGTTAGTCGCTCTCTCCACCCCTCCTACCGCATTTCGCGCGCCTACAGGCTGTAGTATCGCGAGAGTTCGTGGTGTTTTGGAGCGGCAGTAATTCTAGCTTTCTGGTGATGTCATAGTAACAGCGGTAAAAACAATAAGCCCCAGATTTATCCTTCCTTATTTCAATAGTGCTTCCCAATTCCCAGACTCGACAATTTAACTCTCAACGTATTGTCATATTCGACTTATCTACACATAAATGTTTATAAGCAATATATATGTATATATTCATATATTCATATATATATATATACACACATATATACACACACACATAATATCTTTCCCCTGAATCATCCCTAAATTGCACACAGGACACCACACCCCAAAATACTTAAGTAGACGTCTCTAAAAATAAGAACATTCTCCTTCATAATCATAATGTTATTAATCAAATTCTGAGAAAATTAACAATTATTTACTAGCATTATCTAATTACACGGTCCATATTCAGTTGTTGTCAGAATAATTCCGTATAGTAGATACTTGCTTTTGAGCCAGGATCTAATCAGGAGTTACTGCATTTAGTTAGTTGGAGGTTTGTTTTGTTTTCATTTCTTAAACTTGAACAAGTCCCCTTATATTTTTAGTTTTTCTTAATATTGTCGTTTTGAAGAGATCATATTAGCAGTTTTGAATAATACACCACATTCTAGGTTTATTCCCCCATGATGGTGCTTTTTTATCCTGCTTCACAAGAGATTTAAGACTTGAAGCAGTTTATAAATACATTAGAATAGAGGTGAAACAAAACAGTTCACATTTTTTTTAAAAGTCAATAAAAATGTAGATAAACTATGCAGATAAGGGTTTAGAAAAGAAGGAAAAATTAGTATCAGAATAGAAAGGACCCAGACCTCACACAGTTACTCTATTTGGACTCAAAATAAATTGAGCTTCCTGGCAGTCCAAGTAAAAAAGAGAAAGAAACGTTCCTTTGTTCACATGTAAAGCGCACATAAAAATTTTAACCTCTTTTCTAGTTCTTAAGTCTTAAAGGATAAGGTAACAGCTTTATAAAAGTAGTATCTGCTCTATAAAAGCAAGTTGCTGGAAAGCTGTATACTGAGAAATCCCAAATATCCAGAAATGTGCCTGGCACAGCATAAGCTTCAACAAATATTTGTTGAATGAATGAAAGAGGAAGGACTATCTTTTTTTTTTTTTTTTTTTTTTTTTTTTTTTTTGCGGTGCTGGGGATTGAACCCAGGGTCTTGTGCTTGCTGGGAGAGTAGTCTACCAACTGAGCTATCTCCCCAACCCAGGACTATCCTTGACTGAAGGACTAACACTAAAGTTTTCCTGAATACAATAACGCCAGCGGCAAAAATAAATGTGACCTATGTTATCTGGAAGAATAAATAAAAAGCTGCCTTATCCTTCTTAACCTTCTCATTAGGAAAGGATTTGCTAAAGTAGAACAGCACAAGTTCAAGGTGATTTTTAAATGTGTTTTTAAATACAGCTTCAGAAGAGGAAAATGTACCTGAAGCAACAGTAAACCTCCCAGAAAATGGTCTTTTCTCCTTCTCCTCCTGACTTTCTCCTTCACAGTTGTTTTGTTTATATTTTTTCTGGTTATAATGATCATGGCAAAAGATTTAGATAGGCCAGGAATGAATAAATAGTTAGAAATATGCTACTCACAATCTACCCCAAAATAACAATTCTTAGAATTTTAGTATCCACTAAGGTTTTCTATGTACAAATGCACCTTGTTTTATTTCCTTGAACTCACTATTTTGGCATGAACATATTGTGGACATCTTCCATACAAATAAATAAATATAAATAAATACAGATCTAGGTGTGTATTTTAATTATCTATCTAGAATTTCATTTCATGAACTTTTCATGAAATGAATGAACTTTCATTCAATCATTCATAACATTGAGGTTGTACTGCATTCTTTTTTATAATTTATTTATTTTGATTCATTGTAAACAAATGGGGTGCAACTTGTTTCTCTGGTTGTACATGAAGTAGAGTCATACCATTTGTGTAATCATAAATATACATTGTATTGCATTCTTAACCATTATAAACCACACTGAAATTTTGTGCAAGCACATTAGTTTACTTTTCCAATAACTCTCCTGGATAAAGTCTTAGAAGTAGAATTCCTGTGCACAATTTTTATACATAGACCCTTATTACCTACCATAAACGTATCTCTCACCAATGATATAAGAAAATATTTAGTTCCCAACCCACTCAATGACAGTGGATTTATTCTTTTTTAATGTGTCAATCTACCTTAACATAAAAATGGTATACTTTTGTGTGAATTTGAGTTTATTATGGAAAATTGTATATTTTTCACATACTCAATGTACTTCTAATATGAATGGCATGTCAGTTCATCCATACTTTTTTGTTAAATGGGGAAAATATTTTTTAAGAAACATAATTTGTCTTTTATTTCTTGATTTATATGAACTATTTTTTTCATAAGGAAAGCATCCCATTGTCTCTTATATGGTCCAAAATTTTTGTCCAGTTTACTATTGACTGCAGGTGGCATGATAAATTGCTTGCTTTTACAATAGGCTGTATTTTTAAATAGTCCCTCTCAAAATTTTCTTCATGACTTCCTAACAGCTTTATTAGCCTAAATAATACTAATATTTATCTATATTTTAGCACTTCTTTAGTTGTTTATATTTTAGCAGAAGTTTTATCATGGTAGTTATTTCATTAAGATCTAAATGAGCCAGGTGAAGTGGCTCAGGAGGCTGAGGCTGGGGATCTTCAGTTCAAAGCCAGCCTCGGCATCTTAGAGAGGCACTTAGCAACTCAGTGAGACCCTGTCTCTAAGTAAAATACAAAAAAGGGCTGGGGATGTGACTCAGTGGTTAAGTGTCCCCGGGTTCAATCCCTGGTACCAAAAAAAAAAAAAAAAAAAAAATCTAAATGAAATGTATCAGTTATAAAATATGAGGTAGAAATATGACTTTTCGAAAAGTTATCTCCCACAAGAAAATTTATGATTCCTGACTTGCCTCATCAATTTCCCAATGTATATTTCACATACTGAATTCTTTTACACAGTTGGATCTATTTCTGGTCTTTTTAATTTCATTGATCAGTCCAACAGTTCTGGAAGTGAAATTGCTCCAATAGTTTTATATTTTAATGCTTCCAGCAAGTCTCTCTGTTAAACACTTTTACTTTCTCAGAGTTTTCTAACTGTACTTGAATATTTATTCCTCCACATTACTTCCGGTTTCAAGTTAAAAAAAAAAAAAAATTCTAGAATTTTCATGGAGATTGCATTACATTTAGTCATTTCTTTTTCCAGTTAAGTTATGAAAATTTTGCTACTGGATAAATTTTTTTTCTTCCTTTCCATTTTCTAAATGGTGGTTATTGTATAGGAAAGGTATTTAACTTTTTGTCAAATTTTTAATTGACTCCCTCACCAAACTCTCTCAGTAGTTTTTATTTTCAACATATTTATTCAAATTTTTCTGGAAGATAATAATATGGCCTTATTATATAGAATGGAGATTTCCCTCCTTTTTAGTACTATTTTCTTATCTTGACCAAAAATGAAATAACACTTTCAGGTTGATGTTAAATAATAATGTCGATAACCAGCATTCTTGTCTTATTTCTGATTTTAGCAGAAATGTCGCGCATAACTAACTGTTGAGATGGGTATTTTTATCAGTCTAAGAAACAGGCTTCTACTTGTATTTTACATAGAACTTTTAAAAAAAACTTTCTGTGATTGTTTAAATTAGTCATTACCAGGTTTCACTTCAGCCCATGTAAACAGTGGTGCCTTTTGAGCACTTTGGCTTAAATTAGGCTTTTTGTATAAGAAGAAGTGACTTTACTGAGTTTTTCTAAAACCACAAACATCTTTCTTTCATTATATTTGAATGTTTCCCTTTCTTTTTTTATGTTTTTATTGGTGTATTATAGTTATTGTTTTTGTGAGCTTTTTCACTGCTGTGATCAAAAGACCTGACAAGAACAATTTTAGAGAAGTAAAAGTTTACTTGGCTCTCATTTTCAGAGGTTTAAATCCATAAATGGCTAACTCCATTGCTCTGGGTCTGGGGTGAGGCAGGACATCATGGTGAAAGAGAATGGTGGGGGAAAGAGGTTCAGGACATGGTACCAGGAAGAAGAGAAAGACTTTTCTCTTCAAGGACAAAACATATACCCCAAAGTCACACCCCAGTGACTCACCTCCAGCCAAACTTCACCTGCCTACAGTTATCAGGGATTAATACACTGATTTAGGTGAAAACTATCACAAACCAATCATTTCACCTCTAAATTTCCTTGCATTGTCTCACACATGAGCTTTTAGGGGACACCTCATATTGAAATCATAACAGTTATACATAATATTGGAGCTCATTTTGACATAATCTTACATGCCTGGAATATAATTTCCTCCACTTCAGTCCCCAGTACTTCCTCTTTCCCTTCCCTCCTTCCCACTTCTATCCCCCTTCCTCTACTTTACTGGTCTTCCTTCTATTTATTTATTTAAAATTAGTGCTTGATAGATACACATTAAGGTGAATCCACTGTGGGTTATTCGCATATGTCCATAGCATAATTTGGTTCATTCCATTCTTCAGTTTCTCCCCTTTCCCATCCTTCCTCCCTCCTACTCAATCCCTTTCCTCTGCTCCACTTATCTCCCTTCTAATTTCATGGTAATCACCACCCACCTGCTGACCTACTTCTTCACCTTATTTTGGTCTAACTTCTACATAACAAAGAAAACATTTGGGGCTGGGATTGTAGCTCAGTGGTAGAGTGCTTGCCTAGCACCTGTGAGTCCCTGGGTTTGATCCTCAGCACCACATAAAAGTAAATAGATAAAACAAAGGTATTGTGTCCATTAAAAAAAGAAGAAAGAAAGAAAAAGAAAACATTTGACCCTTGACTTTCTGAGTCTGGCTTATTTCTCTTAGCATAATATTCTCTAATTATATTCATTTACCAAAAAATGCCATAATTTTCTTCTTTATGGCTAAGTAGAACTCCATCATGTATATATAATGCTTTTTCTTCCTCTGGAATCATCACAGGATTTTTCAATTTGTTCTTTTTCATTATATATGACATTAGAATGTATTTTGACATATCATACATATATGGAATAGAACTTCCCACTCTTGTGGTTGTACATGGTGTGGGGTTCCGCTGGTCGTGTATTCACATGTGAACACGGGAAGTGATGTCCTACTCATTCTGCTGTCTCTCCCGTTCCCATTCCTCTCTCTTCCGGCACTCCGCCTATCCAATCAAGTGAACCTCTCCTTCACCCCCCATTGTGAGTCAGCATCCTCATATTAGAGAGAACAATCAACCTCTAGGTTTTGGGGGATCAGCTTATTTCACCCAGCAGCTAGTCTCCAGTTCCATCCATTTATCAGCAAATGCCATAATTTCATTCTTCTTTATGGCTGAATAATATTCCATTGTGTATTTGTACCACTTTTTCTTTATCCATTATCTGTTGACAGGCATTTAGGTTGGTGCATAACTTGACTATTGTAAATTGTGCTGCTATAAAATTTGATGTACCTGTACCACTATAGCATGCTGATTTTAGTTAGGAATGAAATACTGGGTTGTATGGTGGTTCCATTTCTAGTTTTGTTTTGTTTTTTGTTTGTTTGTTTGTTTTTTGTTTTAGGAATCACTATATTGCTTTCCAGAGTGATTTTACTAATTTGCAGTCCCACCAATAATGTATGAGTGTACTTTTCCCCCACTTCCTCACCAGCATTTATTACTATTTATATTCCTGAGGATTACAATTCTGACTGGAGTGAGATTAAATCTCAATGTAGTTTTGACTTGCACTTGCCTGATTTTCCACATCCTGAGTGGGGAGGAAGTGGGTAACCATCAGAGGTGTGGGTTGACTGTGAAATAAAAGCTATGAAAGCAGTATTATGAAATAAGTATGGAAGACCAGGAATATATTAAAAGCAAGGACCTGATGGGTCTGATCCTAACAAAGAAAAAAGACCACGAATGCTTTATTTATAATGGTACATTCCACAGGGACTCAGTAAGGAGCTTCTTCAGGAAAAACAGGGTATTTGGTGCTTGGTAGGTTACCCCTATCTCTGGGCAACTGTGTTTGAACCTGGGGCTGTGAGCTAAGGCAGGGCGCCAACATGATCTGGGCTTTCTCCAACCAGGGAATTTCATCCAGGAGTACCAGAAAAGTAGCTTTCCTGCCTTAATGGCTCAAACAAAATCCATAGTTCATACATGGCTTCCAACACCTGATAGCTAGGGATGTTGAACATTTTTTCATATACTTGTTCACTATTTGTATTTCTTCTTTTGAGAAGTGTTTTTCCCCATTTATTAGTGTTTTATTAATTTATTATTTATTAATTGGGATATTTGCTTTTTTCATGTTAAATTTTTTGAGTTCTTTACATATTCTAGATACTAATCCTCTGTCAGAGGAGCAGCTAGCAAAGATCTCCCATTCTTTAGGCTCTCTCTTCATGCTCTTGTTTCCTTTGCTGTGCAGAATCTCTTTAATTCGATGCTGTCCCATTTGTTCATTGTTTTAATTCTTGAGCTTTAAGGATCTTGTTAAAGAAGTTGGGGTCAATATGTTGGAGTGCTGAGCCCATGTTTCCTTCTAGCACTTGCAATATTTCTGGTCTAACTCCTGGGTCTCTGATCCACTTTGAGTGGACTTTTGTGCAGGATGATAAGTAGGGATCTAGTTTCATTCTTCTACATATGGATTTTCAGTTTACCCAGCACCATTTGTTTTAAAGGCTGTCTTTTCTCCAACATATATTTTTGTGTGTGGCTTTCTTGAGTATTAGATGACGGTATCTATGTAGGTTTGTCTGTTTCCTATTCTATTCCATTGGTCTTTGTGTCTATTTTGATGCAAATACCTTTGTAGTATAATTTGATATCAAGTATTGTGAGGCCTCATATATCACTCTTCTTGCTCAGGACTTCTTTGGCTATTCTGGGTCTTTTATTCTTCCAAGCGAACTTTAGGACTTTTTTTTTTCTACTTCTGCGAAGTCATTGGTATTTTGATAAGGATTGCATTGAATCTGCATAACACTTTTGGTAGTATGATCATTTTGACAATAGTAATTCTGCCCATCTAAGAACATTACATAAAGGTTTTACAAATATGAATGGTTACTTATTGTATTAAATGACCTGCAGCATGAGTCAGGATTCAACTACACTTTAAGTCTTTGGAGAACAGAAACGAAGAGAGCAAGGTAGAAATTCTGTGAAGTTCACTAGCTTTAGATTATTGTGAGAGAAACTAAAACTATATAACCTTATGCACTGCAGAAAGACAGCTCCCCATAGCCAAATAAAGATTATGAAAAACTTTGTCTCTAGTATCTACAGTGTGCCACATGTGTCTAGAATTGCAAGACCAAATGTAGGGAAAATATCATTTTTTTTTGCAGTCAACACAAGTGCAGGCATACGCGTGCGCGCGCGCGGGCACACACACACACACACACACACAGAATCTACCTTGAACTAGATTTCATGATAAGCATTGTGGATATCATTACAAACATAGTTGATAAAGTTCTTTTGGGGTAGATGCTATAGAGGGAGAAGTCAATTAATAAGTGAATGAGAAAGTAGTAAGCTAATACAAATTTGATGCAGAGAATTTTGAAAGTTATAGGATTAAAAATGAATCTATGGTTATTTTAGTTTGGGTGGTTAATGGAGTGTTTCCTGAA
The DNA here is from genome assembly GCF_902686455.1 of Sciurus vulgaris. Lineage (NCBI taxonomy): Eukaryota > Metazoa > Chordata > Mammalia > Rodentia > Sciuridae > Sciurus > Sciurus vulgaris. Next base: position 82,905,040 of record NC_136472.1, read on the forward strand.
GTTAACATTTAGGCTGAATCTTTAATCATGTGTTCAGAAGTGAAGACAAAATTGTTGGAGCAGAGTGCGCAAGAAGAGAAATCATATAAGGTCTTTCTATGCATATTATCTGCACCTTAGTGAATTATGTTTACAAATACGCAAACATTTCATTGCAGCTCTGAAGAGGAAAAAAAAATCCTAGTTTCTAGCAAGTGTGTAAGACAAAATGAAAACTAATGTAAGACATGTAGAGGGTAAGTGTTATATTTTTCTCTTCAGATTTCTTTGTTTTTCCTTAACACACGGAACAGTTTTTTCTTCCTGTAACATTTTTAGTTGTTTTTGTTGTTTGTTTTGTTTTGTTTGTTTTCTTGTTTGTTTGTTATTGAGGATGAACCCAGTGGTGCTTAACTACTGAGCCACATCCCCACCCCTTTTTAATATTTTCTTTAGAGATGGGATCTCACTGAGTTGCTGAGGCTGGCCTCCAATTTGTAATCCTGCCTCAGCCTACTTGTAATTCGAACCACTGGGATTACAAGCATGCACCACCATGCCTGGCAGAGTTTTAGTTCTTTAGTTCTTTAAACATAGATTTTTCCAACAATGGGAAAAGAATGTCAACTCATTCTTTGAAACATGCATACATACAATTTGCAGTTGGAATACCAAAAGACAATGCCTAATTGTGTTGCTATTTTAATGGATTAGGAGAAGGTGTTGTCAGTTGAGAATGAAGAAGATAGGCTTGAATTGTGTCCTCCCAAAATGATATGCTGAAATCTTAATCCCCAGTACTTTGAAATGTGACTTTATTTGCAAATTTGGCTTTTATAAAATAAAAAAGTTAAAATGAGGTCATTAGGGTAAGCCAGTGTGACAAGTGTCCTTGTAAGATGAAGAAATGTGGAGACTGACAAACACAGAAGGAAGGGGATGTGCAGATACCTGAGGAAAGGGTGATGTGTGTCTGGAGGGATGGATCTACAAGCCAAGGAACGCCAAGAATTGCCAGCAAACCCCAAAGCTGAAAGAGGCAAGGAAGAATTCTGTCCTAAAGTCATCAGGACATCAGAGTACAGCCTTTGATCAGCACCTTAGTTTTTTACTTTGAACCTCCAGAACTGTGAGAAAATAGATTTTTATTGTTTAAAGCCACCTAGTTTTTGGTTCTTTGTTACAACAGCCACGTTGGGGGGGGGGGGGGGGAGATGTCAAAGGAAATGGGGAGAGACTGACCAAAATGCAGAGAATCTAGCTGAGTGTTGACTGTGTCCTTCAGTGCTCAACTGCAGGAAACAGAAACTAATCCAGCTGTTCTAAGTAGAAAGGAATTTAAGACTGAAAATTAAGTTCTTACAAAGTCATTGGAAAAGCTGAAGGAGTGGTTAATAGGCTGGGTGATTACGAACGCCTCTCAGTACAGGACTGCAAAATAGGTTCAGTTGGGAGTTGCTATCTCTGTCTCAACTAAGAAAATGGTAAAAAAAAAAAAAAAAAAAAAAAAAAAAAGCTGGAATGTTGACTTCAAGAACACTCTGCTTTAATTATGTGATCCAGGGATTAGAAAACCTGATGCTGCCAAAACTCCCAACCCTAAGTATTAATTATTTCTTGCTAGCAAATAAGTTCCCCAAAACTTATAAAGAACAATAAAACAATAAACATTTGTTTTTGTAGCTTAAAACAACAATAATTATTTGCCACCTCACATTTTCTGTTGGTCAGAAATTTGTAAGTGGCTTTGTTCGGCCATGCTGGGATTTTTCTCACGAGGTTTAGTCAGATATTGGCTTCAGCCAGTTTTCTGAAGGTTTGACTTGGAGTTAGCTAGATGATGCACCTGCAAGGGGTGACAGCTTGGTCCTGGAGAGAGGCTTCAGTTCCTCCCCATATGGGCCTCTGCACAGGGCTGTATGATTTTGTACACTAATGCTGGTTTTATTTGTCCAGAGCAAATGATTCCAGAGATCAAGGAAGAAGCAGCCATGTCTTTTATGACCTAGCCTCAGTATTATTACATTAGTCACATGAGGCAGACTGCATTCACAGAGGTAAGGGACTACACAAGAATGTGACCACTAGGAGACAAGGATCATTAGGGGCTATTTAGGGGATGGCTACCACATTCTACAAAGTTAGTGAATATCCTTTGGAATTCTGCTGTGGAAAAACCCAATAACTCCAAGAATGTGCTTGGCAGCAGCAGTCAAAGGAGGAGGAAAGGTCCTTGCCTCTTTTGAATCTTCCAAATATAGCTGTGGAAGAGGCTGGCAAATATAGTTTTTGTAAGGCTGGGGATCAAACCCAGGGTCTCATGCATGCTAGGAAAGTGCTCTACCACTGAGCCATACCCCTGCCTTTGTATTAGCTTTTAAGTTTCTGCAATATAGGAAAATACACTAAAAGGGGATTAAAAGAGATAAGTACCAATCTATCAGCTCCTGCATGACTTTATAGTAATTGGACACCAATACATAATTTATTGGATTTTCTATAACAATTGGAGAAGAGAGTGTAGAATAATAAAATGAATCAGACATTATTACCCTATGTGCATATGATTACATGGCCTGTGTAACTCTACATCACGCACAACCAAATGAGAAGCTATACTCCATTTATGTATCATGTGTCAACATGCATTCTACTGTCATGTATAACTAATTAGAACAAATGAAAAATGGTGCATAAAAAAAAATTGGAACAGAGATGAAGAATGCAGCTGAATCAGGGGTAGGGTTTTTCTGAGTGGATACAGCTGAAGTACTGCAGAGGTCAAATGCTCATTTTAATGTAGTTTGCCTGTTTACCCATGAAGCATAACTTCTAAGGGGTAGTGGGACTCTAAGAGAATCTTAGGATCAGACAAAATTGAAGAATCAGGGGGATTAACAGTATCTAGGACACTGCTAGATTATATTTACAGGAGCTATGTATTTGCATGGATTATATGCAGTTCTCAATATACTTACTGCATTTTCTTCCTTTATCTCTCTCTCAAAAAAGCATTTCTGAATGCAATTGAATGAGTTATGCTATTGTGTGAAGTAATCTGGAATTTGTTTAATAAGCTTTTAAAATGACGAGCATTCATAACCAAATAAAATAATGACAAATTACTGGTATACCTCCTAACAATTTAAATCCTACAATGGTTGCCCCTGATGTTAAAAATCACTGCTTTGATGAGGCAAGGTAATACAGGTATAAAAGAAATTTGAGCACGAGCTATTTGGAAGTATAGAAACAGATTCTCAGTTCTAGAGCAAGTACTCCACTTCTCAAATGGAAATTATTTCATCTCTCCCCACAGTGGGCACCTCAGAGCCAGAATTGGACTATGGTGCTCTTATTTTCCATTTCCAAGTCCAAATCATTTCTCCTCTCTTCTTTAGAAACCCCAGTCCTTGCCAGGCGCCATGGTGCATGCCTGTAATCCCATGGCTTGGGAGGCTGAGGCAGGAGGATCGAGAGTTCAAAGCCAGCCTCAGCAAAAGGGAAGCACTAAGCAACTCAGTGAGACCCTATCTCTAAATAAAATACAAAATAGGGCTGGGGATGTGACTCAGTGGTCAAGTGCCCCTGGATCGGTCAATTCCCTATACAAAAAAAAAAAAAAAAAAAAAAGAAAAGAAAAGAAAGAAAGCCCAGTCCTTTTCATTTTTCAAATACTGAAAAATTTCGATCATACCCAAAGGTATAGAGAATAGCATACTGACTCCCTGTAAGCCCATCAGGCAGATTGAACAATTATCAAGATTTTTTTCCATAGTTGCACAGCCCTGCCTTTTTTTGCAGAAATATTTTTAAGTAAAACGTAAGCATCATGTCATTTGTCCCTACATATTAATATTTCTTTAACTATAAATAAATTCATTTTTATAATCACAATGCCATGATTATAATTAAGAAAACTGTTATGAATTTCTTGATGTTATTTAAATCTAGTTCACATTCAATTGTCTCACAGGTGACTGAATTGGGATTCAAACATTTCCATGCATTCCATTTTGTTATGTCTCAAGTTTTGTTTTTTGTTTTTAACTTAGAACAACATTCCTCCCCTGGTTTTCCCCTCTGCCATTTGTTTGAAACCAGGTCAAAAATTGTCCTGCTGAATGACACATATTCTAGAATTGCGTGTTCATTTTCTTGTGGTTTCATTTTATTTTTCCCATGCCCCTGCATGTTTTTGAACCAGGAAGTTAGCTGATAGGGTTTAGATATTCGAAGGACCAATCTTCTTGGAATATTTCCTGGGAGGTGCTGCTACATCACATCATAGTACATAATATCTAGCTGTCCTGTTCTTAGTGATGCTAAGGTTGATTAATGTTTTCAGATGGGGACATTGCAAAATTTCTCAATTTCTCATTAACCTTTCTTCCAATGATTTCAACTAATGATAACCATAGCCTAAATAAATTGTTGAATTAGAAGTTACAAAGTAAAGACTTTTTTTAAAAAATTTCATATTCCTTTACTTTCAGTATCTGGAATTCTATTAAAAGCAACTGTATCTCATCAAATACTTTATTACATCAAATTACAGGAAATTTGAAAAGTAGGAAAAATACTCAATTCCTTTTAATAGCCAATTTTTAGAGTAAAGAGCTCTCTGTTTTGTTTTATTATTGTTCAATTTTCTTCTGTTTCTTTTTTCCTTTTTCCTTTTTTTATTTTTGGTGTCTCATAATGAACTCACTGATTTTAAAATATTCAGTGTATTTCACTCAATGTGACTATTGTTTTTGATGCTCAAATTACTCATCTGTGGCTTCGCAGAGTCCCTCCATGTAAGTCCTGTGTCTTTTTAATAGAACTGTATTAGTCTTTGATAGTTTGTTCACTTTTTGACACAATAGATATGTTGGGTTCATCTTGAATTTTTCCTATTCCAGACATGGAATCAGTCTTTCCTCCAAGAAGCCCTTCTTCAGTTCAGTGGAGACCACAATGAGGGCTCTAGCAATGTTCATAACATTGAACTATTTGACAAAACTAGGAAATAGATATTTTTTAAAAGAAAAAAAGATTGGCATGGTTTTAGACAATTTTCAATTTGCTTTTGACTTTAAATTATTTTTATTTAACATTTTAAATGCCTGTTTTGACCCTAGAAACATTAGCACAATTATCTTTACTTTAGCCTCAATATATATGATAGCTTTCATACAATGCCAATATTACAACTAACAATAAGATCAGTGCATGAAATTTACTAAGATTTCTTTAAGTCTACTTGTCAATGTGGAATATATTCTGTTGAGAATATCATGAAAAATACCATTTTCTAAAGTCCTTCAGATAGTATTTCCTTTGTATGGTTACACCAACATGAAGTTCATACCTGCTCATATCTCTTATTCATTGAAGGTTATAGCTTTCTGCATTCCTCTCTTCCCAGTTATACATTGCTTAAGGTCACCCTGTATATATCAGGATTGGAAGCCAGACAATCTGATGACAATGTACCCTTTCACTCACGGGACTAACACCTCAGCTAGTTTGCCCATCACAGATCTGTGTTCCCAAGGGAAACTGTGAAAGTGTTTGACAAGATAGAGCAGGGAGGATTGAGTCAGATTTTGAAGGATCAGACTTCTGACAGGGACTAAGGTAAATATGGATGTGAGTGTAATAGGATTAATCTGACTAGAGACTCTCTTGAGTCTGTTGTGACTGCTCATTATTGCAGCCATGGATGGCATGACTGTTAGAAAGGCAATTTTCTTACCCAGAAATAGGAGATGCTGTGAAGGTTTCTGAGCTACTCTACTCTCGTGCTTTCTTCTTCTCTTGGACAATTATTACACGTTTCATAGACTTTAGCTTAAGTTAACTTCTATGAAAAGCTTTCTCTAATCTCTCCTACATTAGGGACTCTACTATATATTTTCATGTCATACTGTTCTTGAGTGTCTTTCTCACACACCAGGATGCAAATTCAGTGAGGATAGATCTTGCTCACATTGTATTCCAGCCCTCAGCATAGGCTGTCAATAACAGCCTCTCAAAAAATATTGGTTAAATTAAATGCAAAATATTAAATGAATGAGTAGAGCTTGGTCTACTCTACCTCCATCATTTTTTTTTTATTTCTTAGTGCCAAACCAATACCCAAAACCTAACAGCTGAGTGTATGAGAAAATAGACCCTCTAAAATCTTTAAAAATTTATACAGACACATGAAAATCCATGAGATAAGCTAACACATACAAGTCTTTAAATTTAGGAGAGAAGTATTAATCATTGGGAGGCACATTTGGGGTAAAAGAAGATATCATCACTAACCATATGCTGTTGAACATTTGTGAAAGCAGCAGCTTCCAGCTGAATGGCCTGACCCAGATCTGTCAGGCCATATTTGGCTTTATCCAAAATACATCTTGCCTTACCTAGTTCTTGCAGGAAGAAAATCTGCAGGCTTTTAAGTTGCCTATGCCAAAATAGATCTTACTGAGAAGTTAAAGAAACATATGGAAGATTCTTTTCTTTTTGTTTTGAATTTTACCATCTTTTGGACAAGTAATATATTCCTATGATTCAATAATTAAATGATATAAAAATGACATTCATTGAGAAATTTCCTTCCTACTCCTATCCCTACCACTTAATTCCCTACACTCTTCAATATCACTAATTGCAACTTTCATTAGTATTTTCTTCAATATTTATTTATGTTACACATATGGAAGTAAACATATTTGCATTTTATTTCCTTTCCTCACTATAGAAAAGATAATATATATCATTCCATTGCTTTCTTTTTTACATATATCTTAGAGATAATTCTATATCAATACACAGGGAGCTTCCTTTTTCTTCACAGTTGCATTGTATTCCAAAAGTGTGAAGAGCCTGAAGTTTGGTTAACCTTGTGCATGCAAGATAAGCACTCTACCAACTGAGCTATATCCCCAGTATAACCTATTCCTTTTTAATGGTATGTAAGCTATTTCCAATTTTTGCTATTACAAACAATAATGTAATGATTAACCTTGTGTCAATTAGCTTTCCATCACTATAACAAATATCTGAGATAATCAATTTATAAAGAGAAATTTTTTATTTTGGGCAGTTTTGGAGGTTTCAGTCCATGATTGGTCTTTTGCTTTGGGGCAAGACAGCACTTCATGATGAGAGCATGTAGCAGAGCAAAAGAGGATCAGAGTCAAAGGCATGCCCCCAATGACCTAAAGACCTCCTATTGGACCCTACCTCTTAAAAGCTCCCCCTCAATAACACCACCCTGGGGATCAAATCTTTAACACATGAACCTATAAGAGACATTTAAGATTCAAACTATAGCAAACCTTAAAGATAAAGGGGAAAATTATTTGACAAATATAAGAGTGGATTTGAGCATTAAATTGCAATAGCCTGGCAAATAGCAAAGGCAGGAGTCCCTTTGTGGGCCTGGTGAGGGGATTGTGGGGCACCATAGTCAGGTGAATGTAATGAAGGACTGGGCAGGGAAAGTGTTTCTTGAATTAGTTTTTCCATTAGTTTTTTTTGGAGAGAATAGCATCAGAGAGGGAAACTCATCTGTACAGCTCTAGGCCCTTAAGTTTAATATGTTGTCTTTAATGTTTGGAAAATAACCTCCAGTTTGTCCTTGAGAAAATAGGCCATGATTAGAAAAGCCTATTTTTGACCTGCCCCCCAAATTCTTACAATTTTTTCAAGACTTTTGATCAAAGATAAAATATAGTGTTGGGATTGTGGCTCAGTGGTAAAGTGCTTGCCTAGCATGTATGAAGCACTGGGTTCAATCCTCAGCACCAAATTAAAAAAATACAACTAAAACTATTTTTTAAAGATGATGAAAAGCACACATGCTTGATAAGGATCTGGCAATCTAAGTGAATGTAGTACAGTAGACATTGTTGGTGGCCTACCAAGCAGGCATCCCTATTCATCTTTGCTTGCAGTGCCCCTGCCTTTCTCAGGTAGCTCCTTCCATTACATAGCATAAACTGGCCTCATTCCTATCCTCATCGATCTAAATTAATCATGGCCACATGCCCCATTAAGATGCTTGACTGAGGTATTTCCAGATGACCCAATTTCAGCTAATTTTACTGGAAGACCAGCCATCCTGTAGGGTAGGATAGGATTTTGGGAGAGCAGTTACAGCCGAGGTTCGCTTTCCTTTATTCATGGGCCAAGAGGTGGAATTTCAAATGTCTTTTCAGTTCTCCCATAATGGGGAACAGAGAGACTCATACCTGCACTGACCCAGTCACAGCTAATCCACAGGATTCTGGGTCAGAGAGGAATGGATAGAACAGCAGGCACTTGTGTAGGTACTCCTTCAGTCCATGCTCTTTAAATAATTGTTGAACTGCAATTTGTGAGAAATAGAAAGTCCAGTGGTCCATTTTCAAGAATACATTTAGCCTTAAATGTAAAATTGGGAAGTAAGAAAGGCAGCTGAAGGGGAAATAGGGCAGAATGGAAAGTTATAAGTAGCTCACACAATTGCACCACAGCCTATGGATGTGGCAGATTTGAAGTCTATGCACCTGAACACCTCTTGATAAACAGGAGGTGGGGGAGGGGGTTGGTCTAACCAACAGAGATAAAAAAAAAAAAATCTGTTAAAAAATAGTAAATTTGCCGGGCACAGTGGCACACACCCATAATATCAGTGGCTCAGGAAGCTGAAGCAGGAGTATGGTGAGTTCAAAACCAGCCTCAGCAAAAGCAAGGTGCTAAGCAACTCAGTGAGACCCTGTCTCTGAATAAAATACAAAATAGGGCTGGGAATATGGCTCAGTGTTTGAGTACCTCTGAGTTCAAGCCCCAATACCCCCAAAAAAGAGTAACTTAAGAAGAGCTGTGCAGAATGTGTCAGAAGGCATTCGTCTCAAGATGACTTTTCTGCCACAAGAGAGCAAATCAGGTGGATTTGCTCAGGTATATTCCTTTAAATAACCCAACAGGAGATAGTAACACGTAGGGGACCTTCAGGAAGATTGTACACCCCATGATACTCAGTCAATGCAGAACCGGGGGAGGGATCTTGCACACTAGGAAATAAAATACTGCTTGTAGCTTCTCTGGGTGTGCCTGCTTCTCTAGACACCCAATCTTGCAAGATCATCATTAAAGTCAAGTCTTGCTTTCTCTATACCTTTGTCTCTCAGTTTATTCTCTGGGTTTGGACAGGTGAGCATGTTTCTTACAAATATAATGGAGGTGGGGAGATAAGGATTTTCCATTCATATTTTACTAGAAACATATTAACTTGAATTCATTTTCACTAATTGAAGCAAAGTGAGTACTCTGAAAATACCAGTGGTTGCACTTTTCCTATAGTTCCCTTTTCAAGCTCTCAAATTTTAGGGAACCAAACCAGTTTCTCAAGAGGTACACTTAAAGTCTTACAATTTAATGATCTTTCAAGAGATTACATTTAGTTATGCAGCACTACAAATGCAGTATTTAATTTTAGAATCTTTGTTCTGTTGACTTTCATTTTAGGGTTTCTGCTTGTGGATGTTGCAGAAAAATTCTCTAGAGGTATAGATCTGCTTTATAGATTTTTCTTGTCGTTTTTGCTTTGATACTAGGGTTTGATCCCAGGGCTCTACCACTGAGCTACTTCCTCAACCCTTTCAATGTTTTTGAGAGTCTCAGTTGCCCTTGTGGCTTTGAATTTGCAAACCTCCTGCTTCAGCCTCTTGAGTTGCTGGGATTATAGTCCTGAGCCACCAGACCACTACACCAACTCCTTTTGTTTTTTAAATTTCCCTTCAAAAACAGTAGTTTGAAGGGGGCTGATTTACATTTTGTTAGTCTGTCTAAGTGATAAGCATCACTTTATAGAGCAGCATTCCACAGCCCAGCTAAACTGGTTACTCATCCAGTGTGGTTCTGGGTCACAGATTCAATACAAGATGACTGCTGAGAAGGTGGATTGCAGAGTGGAGCACAGAGGAAGACACAATGTTTCTGTGGTTATTTAGAAGGCAGTTTGTGTAGTGGGAAAAAGCATGAGTTTTAAAGCCAGAAAGCAGTCCCAGCTACTTAATTGGCAATGCTCATCATAAAATGAAAAATGTGAGGCAGGGGGGTCCCTTGTGAAGAATTTCATAAGGGTGACCATGGAGCATTAAACCACATGTGGGGGGTCCTATGTAGGGACATACCCATGAAACCCTGCTTGAGGGTCTTTGGTTCATTGGTTCAAATTGTATTCCTATTTCTTCAAAGCTGCTTGGCCTTGGACAAGTCACCCTCTCTGAGTCTCACTTTTTTCGTCTATAAAATAGTAATGTCAATCTTACTTGAGAAGTTGTCATGGGAGTAAAATTAAAAGCACGTGACATGTGAAAGGTGCACATTCCTGTTACATTCTTAGCCTATAATGTGGACTCTTCCTCCTGTTCTTAAGGCGCTGAGCTGGGCTTTGACCTTATTTTCCACTTTTCTTAAGCAACGGGGTCCTTTCCCTTTGCCTCTGTATTTTGGGGGACATGCACCTGCCCTTTACCTACCCAACTCTGGGCTCCTTCAGGAACACCTATCCACCTAAAATGGCAGGATGGAGGAAGGAGAGAGGGGAAGGGAGGGAGGGTAGTGATGGCACCTCTGCACACAAGGGGGCTTGTGCAGGGTGTGGAGAGGGCTGGGTCTGTGGTTTCCATTTGTTGGCTTGCATCTCTCCTCTCTTGCCTGCTCACCTCCACCTGCTAAACTCTCCCAGCTATCTAAGGGGCCAGTATGGCTTTCAAAGACCCTATATTCTGGCCTCAACCTACCCTTCCAGTTTTATCTGTACCTCCTCCCAACTACTTATAATTTTAAAAAATTTCCATGCCTTCCACATGAAGCTGTCTCAAATCCTTTTCCCTTTTCTCCATCCAATGACAGTCTACTAGTTGAAGAACTAGCCTTCTTACCATCTCAACCCTTACCCCCAGGTGGCACTAGATGCCCAGTATGTTTCCTCTGGTGGCCTCATAGCATACCTATGAAGCCACATCACACCGTTTGTAATGGTTTGAGGGGGTTTGCCCCTAGACTAGTCTTGTGGGCTTTTCTAAGGCAAGTAATGCTTCTTTTTGGCTTATTCTCAGTGCCTGCCCAGGAAAGATAATTTCACAGTGAATAATTTCAAAATCTCAGCTCCTCAAGTGAACAAAGCAAATTACTAAAAGCTGGTTCCTTCTCTTTGAAACAGGAATGAACCTATCTTCCTGAATACCCCTAAAGATTAAACAAAACAGTTTATCTGAAATGCTTCAGCAAGTGTGGGCTCGATAAATGATAAGCATGACTAAATTAGTTTCCACATTCTGATTTGTTGTAAGCTATAAGAGAAATATTTATTTAAAGCCAGCAAAGTGATTTCTATTTTGATGAAAAAATTTATTTAATAGCATAGTCTTTATAGAAGTATGATACAATAGGTTTTTAAAAATGCATGAAGTAAGGTAGCACTTTTTTGTTATAAAGGTCCCAAGTAATGTTTTTTTTTAGTAAATCCACTTTATGTAACATTTAGTATTCTTGGCATCAAAAGGGAAAGAAAAATACTATATTACAATCTATTTCGAGAAATAGTCATAATGAGGTTTATATATCAATAACCAAATTTAGGAAAATAAGGAAATACAAAGCATATTTTAAAATTGCCCTTAAGAATTTTAAGAATGTTACATAAATATAAATGATAGCTATTGTGTTTTTATAACTCTTCTTATGAAATTGAGGTATTCCTACAAAAATGCCTAAGAATACATATATGCATTCATCTTAGATTATTTTTTAAAAGAGGAAAAAGTTAATTACAGGAAAACATACTAATAGAAACAGAAAGCAATACCTGTGAGTTACTGTATAAGTCATGAAAGGTCTGTTATGACTTGTTACCCCAAATTGAAGCCTTTTATCTATTAGCGTATTATGCAATATTAAATGAAACTATTGATATTTGCATTATTGTACATCCAAATCCTGTCTTTATTAAGGAGAAAACTAAGAAAATGGAGTGATATCCAAGCATAAAGCAAAATAAAAATTGATTTAACTAATTGGAATCTTATTGCTCATATGGAATGACTATAATAAAGATGGACTGCTTTGGGAAATAAATCACTGATCTAAATTTTTGTTTGTCAAGCTAATGCAAAATAAAATAGCTTTTTCTTTTCCTGCAATGTATTCATGCTATTATGCTGATGTGTTTGCTTGCAATCTTAACTATGTGGGACGATAAGCCTACCCAAGTATAGTTACTAACTGTGCACATCTTATTATATTTTAGATACATTTGAATCACAGAAGCTGCTAAATTAAAATTTCAGGATTTTTTAAGACATCTAAGATTGAGAATGAATAAGTCATTCAATGGGGGAGCTACTGATGGCAAATTTAGGAAGACTTCACAGGCAAGGAGGAACTCTGGTGAGTCTTCTATATTCTAGTTGGTAGAACTGAAAATGAGTGTTACCTTTACAATGGTAACAACAGCAATGTTATTGTCAAGCAGATTTTCTTTCAATTTTCCTTTTGTGCTTAAAAGTATAAAAATGGAATATCATCTTTTCTTTTGCCATAATGCTAATGCACAAATATTTGAATTATTAATTGAAGACAGTTATGGAAAGAGATGGCGAAGTTTGGCATTGAGTTCTCTCTCCTTGCTTAAAAGATCCAGGCTATGCTTTTTGAAGGCTTCTGACTGCAGCCTGAGTTCATCGTAAGCCTTTTGGATCCCATTCACCCTGCGCTGAAGTTCCCGGACTCTCAAGTTGCTGTCCACAGCCACTGCCTCTTGCTCAAACCTCTCTAGTGCATGCCTCCTAGCCGTATCTGCTGTCTCCAACTTCTCCTCCAGCTGCCGGATCTCTGCCTGTTTGTTCTGAAGCACCTTGCCCCTCTCCATGGACAGCTGCAGCAGCTCCTCTTTCTCTTGAGTGATGGTCTGCAGCCTGGTTTGCAGCTCCTGGCTCAGCCTGCTGTGTTTCTCCTGGGCCTTTGCCATCTGTTCCATGGCCTGTTGGTACTGCTGCTGGAGGCTCTGCAGCTGGCTGCGCAGCTGCTCTGTCTCCTTGATGTGGGTGCAGGCCTGCTTGCTCTGCAGCTCCAGCAGCTCCTTTTCTCGGGCCTGTGCCTGGCAGGCATCCTGCGCACACCTCTGTTTCAGAGCCTCCAGCTCCTTGGTGAGGGCCTCGCTCTTGGTGGTCAGCTGCAACACTTTGGCCTCCTTGTCCTTCAGAGCCTGGCTGAAGAGATTCCTGTTTTCCAGTCTCAGCTTCTCATTCTCTTCCCTCAGCTTGATGTTCTGATTCTTGTGTTCATCCTTGAAGCGGATCATCAACTCGTGGTTGGCTGCCAGGATCTTGAAGCGTTCCTCTAGCTTCTGGGCATGCTCACTCTGGGCTTTCAACTTTTCTGCCTCCTGCATCCTCTTTTCCTCCAGCTCTTCCTTGAGCAGCTCCAGGATCTGGCAGCGTTCCAGGGCCTCATCAGCCCTCCGCTTCAGAATGCAGATGAGCTGGGACTGCTCTTGGATACGGGAGCAAAGCATTGCCTTCTCACCCTTCTCCTCCTCAGACAGATCCCGCAGGTTTGCCAAGGCTTCCCTCAGCCCTTCCAGTTCCTTAAACTCCATGTCCTCTTCCTCATTTTCCTGTTTTTCATTTTGTTTATCTAAGGGTTCTTCCTCTGGTAGACTGTCCATCCTGAGAGCCCACTCTTCCTGAGGCATAGAAGCTCTCCTCCACTAACAGCTGACCACAAACTCTCCTCCTCTGATTTCAAAAGCCACCGGGTGTTGCTAGGGACTCTTGGCACTCCCCAGCAGTTGACTTTTCCAGTAAACAGGCCAGTAATTGGTGTACAGGCCTTCAGAATGCTGTGAAGTAACAATAGGAAAGGGCAGTCGGGTGGGGTGTGGGGGTGGGGTGGGGCGTGAGGCGGGGAGGGGCGGGATCCTGAGCAAATCAGTCAGGTTACCCTTGCTTTCTAACCAATTGCAACCCTCAGTTCATAACCAGTATCTGGCTTGTGCAGCAGAGAGATGTCAACCCCATTCAACTTCTCACCCGCACCAGGGAAGAAATCTGACTCCACCTGATTTCCAGTAGGAGAAAACAAATCAAGCTTACAACATCTTATTCCTTCTCACTCTTCTCCATTCAGTTGTCAGGAGAACAAATTTCTCTCTGTAATTTTGGCTCCTCAAAAATGTGCAATTTATGAACACAAAGTAGCAGTAGTACTCTTTGAAAACCAGGTCCCTTAAATGACTGGGAGTTTGCTCCCTAGTGCTTGGCCCCACACGTTTTGATATTTAAATATCGAAACTGCAAATCCTAGTGAAATTTCCTTCATTTCTCCTAGCATTGTCCTTATCTGAAGATAGATTTTCTTCATTATTCACCACTCCCTTAATTAGCAAAATAAGTTCACAGAAAAGTTTAATGAACAGTAGATGTGATATATATTAAAACAGAAAAAAAGATACAAATGAAACTTACTTTCTCATTTACCAAAGTTAATTTCAGATGGATTAAATAGTCCAACATAAGGTAAAATAAATTCAAAATATTAAAAATGAATATTAGAAGAAAAGGTAAACAACAAATCTTGGGTAAGGAAGGACTTTCTTAAACATTATGTAAGAGAACAGAAAGAAACAGCTTGATTAGACTTCACTGAAAATCTGAAGTTATTTGTAATTTTAAAAATTATATGACCTCAGATTTCTCTAGCCCCTTCATCCTCTGGACTTGCCTGATATTTGACTTCCTAGCAAATCCAAATACACATGTTCCCCTAACTAGTCAGGTTTCTGGCCCAGTCTAAAGATGTTGCTTACCTGGAATGCCTTTTCCCATCTTGGAGCTTGCCACTCTAATTTACTCGGCTGTTTATACTTAGTTAAGAATTATCTCTTCTGGGAAGGCCGTTTGTGGCCCTTAAATGTGGAATTGTTCATAGACCTCTTTGAATATCCACTATAGCTTATTTTTACTTCCAGTGAGGCCTGTGAAAACTTTAGTACAATCATTGCTTTACCTGCCTGCTTCCCTCATTAGACTATAGATCATGCATGCCAGGGACCATAACTGGTTCTTCCTTGATAATTAGATCAGTTCCTAGCACATTGGAGAGACTCAGATAAATGTGTGCTGAATGGATGTCCAAGGCAAAAAAAAAAAAAAAAAAAAAAAAAATTGGGAGAATATCCATAATAAATTTCAGACAAGTCAATATTTTTATAAAGAGCTTATACATGCCAACTAACCATTAACATGTTAAAAGAGAAATGGACAATTAAATTCACAAAAAAGGGAATAAAAATGACAAAGAATTGCACCTCAATAATGATCCAACAAGTGCAAGTTAAAGTTAGATACCATTTAATCTATCAGTCAAAAACATTTCTCCTTATGACTACCCAGGTATATACTACTGATGAAAATCAATTGACAGTATCTATTGATAACTTACAAGCTTTTTATATCTTTTGAACTAGAAATTGCCCTTCTAGGAAAATTTTTGCTAGGGAAGTAATCTGAAAAAAATTTTTTTTTTGCTCAAAGCTTTTTATTATAGTATGGTTCATAATAACTAAAAGCTGGAAACCTAAATATCCTAAAAAGGAGAATGTTAAGAAAATTATGATATAGTCATACAACAGAACATTGTGCAGCCATTAAGCATTATGCTGATAGGTAAATCTTAATGGCATAGCAAATGCTTATGTTAGAAAACTTTAAGAAACAAGAAACAAACTTATTTAATTAGCACTAATTAATTAAACAGATTAGCATTAATCTTAGTGCTAAGATAGACAAGAGTTGACTATCCCTGTAATCACTCTTTATGGGGGTCCAACTTAATATCTCTTAAGTTATGATGATAAAGAAAAATCTGTGTGTCATTATAGATGTCAGGTGGATTTTTACAATGCTTCACATTTCACTGGGAGCAAAACAGATCCAAAAGAAGAGTTCTAGATTTTCCCTTCAGTCTTAAATGTTAGGGTCTCATTTCTCAAATCATGACTTTCTTGTCTATACAAGGAAGGCAAGGAGATTCTCTAAACTGAAATTTTAACAAATACTTAAATTACAGAATATTGAAATTTTGTGAAAGTGGATTCCGAATATTTAAAAATGTGAACTATACTTGCTGGAATTTTAAAATTTATTTTTTTACTTTTTCTTAAATATCAAGCATATGATATTTAAGGAAAAGGAAAGTAACTAGAAAATTAGAATGCTCTTTTTCTAATACATTGAAAATTGTATTTGTTGATTATCTTACATGGTTGTGTGGTGTAATAAAGTGAATTCTCTAAATATATTTCCTATGCAAAGGAAAAGAAAACAGGAAAAATACTCAAAATATGAATAGCAGTTGTTCCTCAAGAGTGAGATTAAGGATTCTTCCTTTCTTCTTCTTAACTCCTTCTTAACTTTCTAAGTCCCTTGAATACAGTGAACGCTCAACATTTTTCCACATTAAAAAAAAATGGTCATAGTTCTTGTGGTGCTGGGTATTGAACCCAGGGCCTTATGCATGCAAGGCATGCACTTTACCAACTGAGCTATATCCCCAGCCCCATAGTCTTTTATATAAAAATTAGTTTAAATAGCATCATGTCCATAGATTACTTATCAAGGCTGAAAATATCACAAGATTCATTAATTCAAAAAGCATTTGCAACATGCTAAGAATACTTAAGAAAATAAATACTGTCACTCTCCTTAAAGAAGTTTAATGATCACATTTGGCTGGTCTGTGTCATGGTTATTTTCTTCATTCGATTAATTTTTTTTCCAGCTACCTTTAATCCCTTCTCAGAAGTCCAGCATAAAATAGACCAATGCTTTCCCTAGTGGAAACTAATGAGTCTCTTCCACTAGCCTTTGTTGAGTATTTCAATGTCTCTTTTTTACTTTAATGTTTTTATTTATTAAAATGTTTCTAGCTCTATTGTGAGAGTTTCATCTCTTTTTAAAATTAATATCATACTATAAGCTTTGTCCCAAAGGATTTTTTTTCTCTTTTTTGAGCTACTAGTTACAGAATAAATACATGGTACTGGGCATGCGAACATCTTTTAATCCTAACAATATTCTGGACAATTGGGCATTTTCATCTATATTTTATAGCTTATAGGTAACAAAGAAAACAAGTTTCAGAGAGGGCAAATAGCCCTCAGATCACCTAGAGAATAAATAATAAAGACAGACTCAAATCCAGACTCTTTTATAACAAAGTCCATAGTCTGAAGTCACACCTCGTTTATTCATTTGCTCATTCATTCATCTCATATGTACTGATGTAAGACCCCCAAAAAGGAGACCCTAACTCTGTCCCACGGATCCACGGCAACCCCAATCAACCGCAGGAGGCGTCACTTGATGCAAACCGCAAGAGGCTTTTATTCCAGCGCGCTGGGACCCAACGCGTGCCTCACGCAGGAGTGGAGGAGTCGAGTCCCTAGCAGAAAATCTTACAAGTTTATAAAGGCAGAAACCACACATCGGGAGGGGTCGCACACAGAAGGGAAAAGGGGAACAAAGCCGCCGGGAAATTCCAAAGGGGGTCTGGGTTTGCTGATAACATACAACATGTTTCACAATGTTTTACAACAGGGCGTAGATTCTGGTCAACAGTTTCTGGTAATCTTATATCCTATATATCTTAACTGTCTGAGCACTGTCTTGCTCAATTTACCCTTTTACTCTCTGTTTGGGGCTGTTTCCTGGAATAGCTTTAAGGGCTTTGTTCCCATCACTGGGAGGGAGACCTTAGGGAGTTGAGATAAAACAGACAGCTTAAAAAAATGTCCATTCTTTCACTGAGAGACTATTATGTCTATTATGCAGCTGCAGTTCTCAAGATGAGTACAGCTTAGTGACTGAGCCACACAAATACTATCAGCAATTTACTGTGGTAAATGCTAATGTAATCATGGAGAAATCAGACACATCACTCCTTTTATGAATACAGTGGTAAGAACTGAGTGTATTGAAAGCACAAGGAGGAGTATAAACCAGTCTTTGAAGAGGAGTATTAGTCAAGACTATTTTGAAAGAAACCCAGCTCAGTTTGGTTAAGCTAGTAGGGATTTATTGCCTCTCAGAGGATGGAGGGAACTCAGAGAATCAAAGTAAGAGTGGCAGAAACTAGATAGGACCTCAAGAAACAAACAAACAAAATATTACAGATGTAAAGCTACCAGCACTATACTTCTCTGTCAGTTTCTCATCTGTATTTCAGGCAGGGTGGTTGTGTGATTTTCTCCAACTAAGAGCATAAAAGTAGGGTGTTTCAGTTGTACTTATGTAGGGCTGTAATCTGTGATGGTGCTGGGAGGTAGGTATTCAGTGGAAAGAACTGGGAGCAAAATATACTAAGGTTATTGGTAAGAAGTGGCTGACTGAAGGGAGGAATGGTAATGGGAGGCAATTGATAGGGACTTTAGGGACTGAAATCATGGATGCATTTTTAAGAACAGATGTTACAGAATCATGAATTGAATGTATAGAAGATTTTGGTCAGAGTGGGATGTGTGGATTTAGTATTTCAGAGGCAGAACTGTTTCCAAGTTCATGGGGAACTAACTATACCTATGAAATTTATAGGTATGTGTGGCTGAAAGGGAATGGAGGCTAAGGACATTCAAATCAACGTTAAGATACTAAGAAGTTAGGGTGTTTGATACCATATTCCCAGGTGAAGCCAGGTGCCAGGTTCTGCAATGCCTGAGATAATTGAAAGAATGGTAGATGATCATAAGAGGGAGTGAAAGGGCTAATCATAACAGCAAGTATCTTCTACTGAAAGCTATTTGTCGAATGTGAACACTTTGTTTTGATTCAAGTATTTTTTGCCTATAGAATAAATAGAACTTTCCTTTTTTTTTTTTTTTTTCCCCTACAGACAAGGTGGAGAAGTTAGGTATCTTTCCCAAGGTCACACTGCCACTAAGTGGTTTAACTGGGAGATTCAAATTCAAATCCTTTATTCTGGAGGCCACTTAAACATTCTACTACCTGATGTAACTGGATGGCATATCTTTAGAAAAAGAGGTAAGTAAAGAAGATAGAAAAGCAAAGATATGAAATCTGATTTTACATGCTGGCTGAGGTACTAGAAATGAGAGAGTGAGTCTCCTCTTCATGAGGCTAAAGGAAAACCAATTATTCTGGAAAAATCAGCCAAAGAAGTAGAAGGAATGTTCTGTGATTGGATCAAGTGTGTGGTGGCACAGTTTGTTTCATGAAACGAAGGAGAGAAATTAGTGAATAAGCCTGGGAGGGAGAGGAGACAGGAGAGGGGACAGGAGAGCAATCCCAAAGCAGAATGGGCATGAGAATGCTAGCGAAAGCAGATGCTCAGGGACTTCTTATTTGATGGTAAGTATGAATGACAGGGATATGCAAAAAGAAGTCCAAGCAAGTTACCTGGGAAACATAGGTTGGGAGAATGGAAGTGATAGGTTAACAGTAATCATGCTTTTGGTGGACTCCTGGGTCATGTGAGCAGGTCATGGGTTCTGCAGGATCATTACCACCTCCTTAGAAGTTGCAGATGTGATGGATGGGGGAATTTAGGCCTCTCTGGAAAGAGTCACTAGAGATCCTTAGATGTATGGCTTCATTTTAAAAAATAATTCTGAAATATTCTTGAGAGACAAAAATGGCATGAATGCCCACCTCTTCATTTCTCCACCATCCATGTATAAACAACATACTATTCTTCTGACTAGGGACCATTTTCCCAAGGCACAGGGTAGGCACATTACTCAAGATGGGTCAATCATGTAACCTTACTGCCTCTACTCCTGGCCTCAGTGAATGGTTCCATGGTGGGGACAGGATGCAAGCCCAGCCCGTTTCTCCCAGAGATTTCTTAAGCAGAACCTAAGAAAAACAAGTACTCTAGCTGGGAGGTTGTAAGGCTGGGACTACTTGAGGTGCTACTTCCCAGAAAAGACAGCATCTGAGTTCCTACTTTCAGTCTGCAAGTCCCCACAGTAACCTCGGTTTCTGTAGCACTTCTTTAATTCCATGAGCTAACCTAGTGTCTGTCCAATAAGTCTCCCCTTTTGGCTTATTTCCAGTTGGGTTTCTAGGGAAAAAATGTGAAAGGCCCTAAAACACAAAGTTCAAGGAAATGCCTCCAGTTTAAGGAAGTATGCTTTGAAGTATCAGCAGGGTCTTTGCTTAAGAGTCACTCTGGCTCAAAAAAACCTTCTAAACTGAGTTCCCTGAAGAATTCAGGCTGCTTACATTTTAAAATGCATGAAGCTCACACTCACCTTTCTTCTTGTGACCAAATAAGAGCAAATTTATAATTTGCATTTTCCTCTCCAGAAGAAAATGTGTGAAATCCCCTGTGGATAGATGCAAGGGGGATGGGTGGTTCTATTGCCCATGCTGGTGTTTGGGAGGTGAAGGATCTGGGCATGGGAAGAGGCAGGCGATCCTGTTCCTAGGTCAGGGCATACCAGAAGCTATCTCATTTAGTACCCCAGAGCTGGCTGGATGCTGGAAGGTGGTTGAACAGAAAGAAGAGCTGTGAAGGTACCTTGCTCTGTGATGTGGCACAAGCCAGGATGGGATTTGCCAGCTGGTTACTGCATTCCAGGCTGAGCTGAGGTATGGCTCTACTTAACTCATCTTTCCCTTCCTCAAGGTCAGAGATAATAGAGTTAAACACTCCCAGAAAAGAGACAATGGAAAGGGTGTTGTCCTAGGTTAGTCTCTTACTGACAAGTGGACACAAGGCTATCCAATATCTGTTTGCTCAAGGAGGAGAGCAATTAGTAGTTTTGACAACATTTACTAGATACCTATTGTAAGACCCTCTACTCATTTATTACCTATTTGAGGCTTCCTCAAACCTACATTAAATCAGCACTTGTTTTAAGAAAAGCCAACTAGTTGAGTCCTAAGGAAGAATAATTCTTCATGTACTAAAATCATCCCAAGAGGTCTCTGGAGAAAATTTTATAAGAATAAATATTAACCTATCTTCAAGCTTTTCAGCTCTAACTAATAGCCAAAGCTGTCTGCTTAGGGAAAATAATGCCAAAAGTTATAGTGGAGACTTTGGAATAATATTGTCCAAGTTCATTAAACATTTTAGGCAATTTAGGTTTTATGATTCCTATTTATAAAGGGTTTCACTTAAAATACAAAGTCAGGCTAATTTTTCAATACAATTTAAATCATATGATAATTTATTCTAAGGGTTTTTACAAAATACTTTATGAAAATTATACATATATAGGAAATACACTAAAATCCAACAATTTATATTCTAATTAAAACTTTGTTGCAAAGCACATCTGTGGCTACTATTATGCTGCTTTCATATAACAAAGTTATAAGAAAAACAATCATACATATGCAAGGTTTTAAAAAACATTCTATTATAAAATACAGGCTTGAGATCTACTTTAGGTTACAATTAAGCCAAAATAAGCCAAGAACTGAATTCCACTTATGGCCAGTAGGTGGCACCAAAGTACACTTGAGACTTGGGGAAAGAAAAAGCAGCTTCTCAAGGCAGAAATGTGCTCAGTCAAGTAAGTCTTATTGCCTTAAAATGGAATTCCAGATTATTAGAGATTACAGGTAAATAAGGTAAATAGTTACCTTATTGTGTAATTCTTTGTCATCACTGATGTTGCTCCTCTCCCCAGCCCACCCAAGGAGTATTTTTGTTACTTTTTTCTATGACCTACCTATTTACAAGTACTGCAGGGATTTAAAGGGATAATCAAGTGGGGAAGCCTTAACCATAACACACATGTGGTGTGAAACCAGAATGCTCTGTTGGTTAAAAATACCCCCAATTAAATAATTTTTAGCAGTTTTTTCTTTGAAGCAGCGGCAACAGATTAATTTTCCTAACTTGCTCAGGTATCTCCTTCAATGCTGGAGTCACAAGTAAGTCACACATCTTGTCATTATTTAAGTCCCTTGGGCCCTGTAATCCAAGCAACACATGCAGATGGACTTCAACGTGCTGTGTAGTATTTATTAGTGGCAACAGAAGGAAGTGAGAATCTTTGTCTGTGTTGGCAGATTTTCAAGATCCAAATCCACTTGTGTAATAGTTTTCAGTGGAGGAGCCAGTGCTGAACTTATTTGGAAATCCTGGCAATCAAAAGCATTCTGAGGGGCAGTGTCGCTTCAATCCAAGTGTTGGGGGAATTCACCATCTTCTCCCAGAGAGCAACCTCCTCTGAAGTAGAATCCATCCAATCTACTTCAGTCCCATAGCTTTTACCTGATTAACAATTAAAAAAAAAAAAAAAAAAAAAAAAAAAAAAGAGGGGGAAAAGTTTTGCATTTAGAATGGAATAGCCCATTGGGGGAAAAAAAGGGGGTGCTATTCCCTAATTAGAAACACCAACAGACAATATCAATGAAGAGTTTTAATATAACCAGAAGGCAGACCTGGGATATCACATAAGAAAGATCTATTTGACCATTTGCATAGACCCCATTATTGAGATCATTCTCAGAGCAATTTCTCTTCACTTCAGTGTAAAACAGACAACAATTTGCAAGCAACATAGAGGGCTTGGGAGGATTCTGCATGGGGTTGGAGGTGACACTAGATAATTCCTAAGGAAGTGTGGCTAGGCTTTAGTGTCTAGCAGACTCAATTTTGAATTTTGATTCCCTTATTAGCTCTGTTACTTCATTTCTTGGAATATCAGTTATTTTGGGAATCATATTATTGACAACCTCACAAAACTATTATGAGGATTAAATGAATTAATGCAAATAAAGCATTGAATACAGTGACTACTGCTCCATAAATGTTAGTTGCTATTATTCAAAGCACATCTTTAGCCTTGAAGGATCATGTTTTTTCAAGGTAGAATGGTGATATAAACATTTCTGTTCCCCATGCTCCCCACCAACAATAATTTAAGCTCTGTACGAATAGATAGGACACTCTGTTATTTCTCAGATTGAGAGCCACTGGCACACAGCCTGAGATCTGTTCACTAATTCATTCATTACACTTTATGGAGACAGGGTATTTATTTTCACTAGTAAGAAGAAAAGCAACAAACAACCCTTTACTGTCTCCAGGAGAATTTGGTTCATGGAGAATTAAAAATGTAAGAAACATCACCTGTTCCAAAGCCAATCCGAAGTCCTCCCAAAAACTGGTTGGTTAATTTGTAATGGTCCCAGACAGTGAGCTCTACACAGGCTTCCATCAGATCTTCAGGCCTGAACCCATCATATACCATGGTGTGGTTGAAGATGGGGTTGGTGGTTTTCCCTACAGCTCTTGTCTTCTGGCGACTTTTCCTACTAGTGTCTGGAAGGATGGTACTACAAACAAACAACAACAAAAAAAAGGCATTTTGTGAAAGCATAAGAGTGAACGCTTATTCTTTCAGTACACTTCAGCACAGATACTAAGGTTGGCAATGGAGGGAAAAGGTGTGGAGAAAGTGCTGGTGGTTTGGGAGAGCACTGGAGGAGATACATTATGCTGCAGAGACTTGGACAAAGTTGGCCAGACCTGGTTTGAATCTTGACTGCCTCTTTTTTGCTGTTCATTCTAGGGAAAGTTGCTTTACCTCTCAGAGGTTTGCTTCATGGTTTACAAAGTGGGAATGGTGTTGCTAACTTCACAAAGTTGATGTTAGAATTAAATAAAACATGCAAAACATTTAGTATGGTGTCTATGTTTAGTAAGTGCTCTTTATACAGTAGCAATTGCTCGAGAATTTCTTAAAATTTAGAAGCATGGTTTATTCCCAACACTTTATGGTGGCATAAAGATGTACTGTTATACAGAATTGAAAAAAGAAAAAGAAATCAATTTAGGTTGACTTTGGGAATAAAAATTTTTTTTGCAATTATTTATATCTTATTTATGATAATAATTGAAGAAATGTAATGCATAATGCTTCTTGTTGAGGCAAGAAGATCTGAGAGTGGTCAGTGGGAGATTGACCTGAGAGGAAAACTGTTACCAGTGAATATCTATGAAGAGTATATGCAAGGAGATGATAAAGTCATAAATACTTAAATCTATGTCACATATACTTAAATAGCTACAACCTGTCTTCTAGTAAACTCTGTATAGATAAAAGTAGAGGAAGTGAGATCATCACAATACCTGTTCAGTTATTACTTACTAGGTGCCAGTCACTTTTTCCATGTAACAGAGAAAAAAATTTACCACCTAAAAACCCAAACTATTTTGGGAGCTAACCCTTACTAGGAGGTGGCTTAGCAAATCATTTTCTAAATATCTGCAGTCTGATGCAAAGGTCCTTTGCAAATGGGCCATAAAACATGTGGGACAAAAGAGAAGAGGAATGCTTCCTGCTCCACAAAGGAGCCAAGGAGAGTGACATCCTGCCATTAGAAATTTGATAAATTCTTCTGTAGTAATCATTACCTTCACCAACAGACGTACCCCTAGAAAACACTGCTTATCTGAGCTTGAGGTCTCTAGTTTCATTTGTTCATATGACCCCTTAGTTTTATGATTTTTAAAGCTAAATAGAGATTTGGAAGTTTATGTTACAGATTCCTCTAGTTCAAATCACCATTGTACCAGGTAAATTCATTTAAACTACGATTGATCAGTTTCAACATCACAGATGCAGAAAATTGAAACCAGCCAGCAAAGGCGAGTCACAGAAGAACTGAAGAAGACTCAGTCATTCATGCGGTTACCATTTAACAAAAGAATTTAGATGATTTCCCCTTAGCGGTGGCAGATCAAGGCATTCCTTCACCCAGATGTGTACTTCACCAGTTGTAGGAAGCTTTTTACCTGTAGAGAACAAAGAGAAAAAAAAGTTACTGCCATTTCTTTTTTGGCAATATTGCATCCAAAGATATCAGCCCCAAATGGTCAAGCAGAGAGGAATGCTAGCTACTAGCTAGTGCTTCATGGTATCAAATTGTTGAAACCCATACACCAGTAACTCTACCTTTCACAGTCTGTACTAAACTCAGAGAGCTCCATAAAAATCATTCATAAGAACAAAAAAAATTAATATTTATTCCCAGTACATAATATTTCATACTCATTTTGGGGGTTTTGCTTGGTTTGATAAGATCAGAAATTAGGAACGTGAGTTATCCATTCATAGCTATATTAAAAATATCTCACTGAAATGCATAATCCCTTCAAATATTAACACCATTATCAATTGGTGCTGATAGAAGGACTTTTAAACATATTTGAGTATGAAATAACCAAATAGGTCCTTGCTAAGGTATAGCCATTTTTCTTGTTGAAAGTGTTTATATATTTTACAGGGATATTACACATGCATACATAATAGTTAATATTATGGATAATTACCAATAAGTTGGTTTAGTCTGAAGTTGCTATCTAGATGGGGTGCACATGGACAGAAGAACACTATCAGGTTTTTCTGGATGGTGTAGCCCAATTAATAAATCAAACATTATTTAATGAGCATTATAATATGTTCATTCCTGTGATTGGACTTTCATTAATATACAAGAAATACAGAAAACAACTTATGCCCCTGGGGTATAGATTACATGTGGTTAAGTAGGAGAGATGAATTCAAACAAAACTATAAAAATGCAATGTAAAGTGAAAACCAAGTTATTACTCTAATATTCTAGAAAATAATGTGGTCAGTGAGGGCTAATATAGTCTGCAAAAGCATTATGGAGGAGATGGGACTTCATCTAAGGCTTGGATAGGTTGAGGAGAATAGGAAGTCATTCCAGGGAAGAAAACCTGCTTTAAGTGAAGCTCAGACAAGGTGGAGCCCATCTCAACACCCAATTCAATTCTCCTGGTCCCCACCACAAAGAGGCAGAAGGGAAAATGGGCCAAGAGGTTAGCATTTCTATACATCTTGACACTAAGTGACAGATACAAATTATATGCAAAAAAAAAAAATTTGCCTTTTAGGAAGATCCAGAAGTCACAAGATGATGTCTGGCAGGATTTTGGCCTAAAGATATGCTCTGCTTGCTCTCTGATATTTTTTGTTAAACGTACAGTACCTTTTTCTAGTTCAGCCATTGCCCTCACTTCCATTATTTCTTTCATATCACTAACCTCACTACCTAGTTATTGAAAACATTTGAGTCTGTAACCACTAGTTTCAAACATAACATTTCTACAGACTCTTAAGGATAACATCCTGGGGAACTTGCTTGAGAAATGGTGTAGGGATAGGGCCTGGCATTCAGTTCCTGCCAGTTTCGTTACTCCTAAAGTGAACTGAAGACCTGAGGCCCTAATGTCAAGGATGTAATTAGTAATCTTGAGAAAACAATAATAATAATTAGCAATCTTGAGAAAAAAAAATAATAAGACTGAGAATAGAAGACCAGTGAGCTCTAATTTCTTAAGGACTTCCTATGAATTCTTCTAATTCCTAGCTGTGAAAAAGCACATTCAAGTTCCATTCTTATCACAGCATTATCAAGAGGCCCAAAATCTGAATAAAGACACTGTGCAGATAGAAACTTTTTGAAAAATGAGGGGAAACTTAAAATAAGGATTGTATAATGGACTGACAAAATGAAAATTTTCTCATAGAAACAGCAAACAGCACTGAGGTAGGGGAAAAGGGAAGCTGTTTAATGAGCAGAGTTTCAGATTAGCAAAATGAAAAAGTTCTGGACCCTGTTTCACAAAGTAGTAAATATACTTGACATTACTAAGCAATATGCTTAAAAATGGTCAAGATGTTAAGTTTTATGTTACATGATTTTCTGCCACAACAACAACAACAACAACAAGGAGTTATCTAGTTTACAACAGCGAATTGATTGATTTGGTTTACACATTTATTAACTTAGTATTAGGGCTTCATCTTTGAAAATATATCAGAATAAATCTTTGGAGAGGGAAGGGATAAGCAAAGAGCATGGATCTAAATAGAAAATCATTACAAACCAGGGGTTGGCTCTGGAACATACTGGAGAGCTAGCTTCATTTCACCTCTGTTTTCCACTTCAAGGGCAACTGGGGCTGTCTGAAAAATAAAGGAATATCAGCAAGTATGAGTCACAGATACTTTAATCCTGGTTGTGGGTACTGTGTCACAGGGCCATACCTGTTCTATTTCTATGACTATGTATCACTCATTCTACCTTAAAATTTCCTTCTGCCTCAGAATTAGACTATTATTTTTATAACTTAGAAAACAAAGATGTGAATCTTAGAAAATCTTGCAGATCACCCAGAAAACATTTTATGACCTTTAGTCTCAAAGATGATGGAGAAATCAGAATGGTATGCTTGGAGATGGGAGAGTATCCTGAGATGCTTTCGATTTTATCAAAACACATACATTTTATTGGTCATTCAGTCAGCACCTAAATCAATTTGCATTCCCTTTCTTTAAAGGAATATGGGAAGGTTGGGGAGGAAAGTCAACTCTTACATTTTCGAAGTTGTATTAACCTGATTATTACAGAGTCTAAGGATAACAAAAACTGAATAATAATTTTAAAATGAGTATCTGTTACTTTCAAGCATAAGAGAGAGTTTTACTCTCAAATCTGGTTATTTAGAGCCTTAGTTCCAAAACATGAATATGCATCAAAAATGCTATTGACACCTTCTGAGGAATTCATATTCAGCAGACCTTGGGTAAGACCAGATATAGGTGCCGCAAGTGATTTTGATGCAACATTTGGGAACTACTTTTATTAGTGGAACTTTTTTATTATAAATAAGGTTGATATTAATTATATATATATTTATCACTTCTAGTTCTGATGGCCTTGCTTAGACAACACCAACCCTCACACTAAGATTTTTTTAAAGGATTTAAAAAATCAATTTGAAGGAGCTAAAAAGAATTATTGAGACAGAAAAGGACTCAAATGGACAAGATCTCAGAGCCCAACATTTTTCTCTGCTTTTTACTTTGAAACATTAGCTGATTTTTACATAGTGCCAAACTAAGAGCATAGAAAGACACTTGTGAGCTGAGCAGGGCTTTTGGCAACCTCATGGGTCTAGGTGCACAAAAATTGGAATCCATGGCTTGCTAAGAAGGAACAATGCTGGAAAATACCCTAGACCAGTGGCTCTCAATTTGTGGTCTCTAGTTCAGCAGCAGCAGCACTGCCTGAGAACTTGTGGGCAGTGCATATCCTTGGGCAAGACCTGAGTGAATTGTCAGCTCATTCCAGACTGGACTGAGGTGGTCAATCTGTATTTTATCCCTCAGGAGAAAAGTAAACCCTTTCATATTACTCTTAAAGTTTTTCATGCTGTAAAAAATGAACAGGCCCACCAAGAAAGGGCCCAAGTGATCAAACTCGGATTTAAAGAGAAATAGGAGAGACTCACAAATGATTAAGGTATTGAATACATGCTAGTAATAACTTTACTATAGTTATATTATTTGTGAGTGAAAAGGAATCAAAACAGAATCAAATGAAAATCTAAATCTGAAAATTATAATTTTTATGGTGTTGATGGTTTAAATGGTAGAATAGAAGTAGGAGATAAAATTATTGAACCTAAAGATAGGTTGCAAAAAAATAGCCTGAAGTATAGAGAAAAAAGAATATAAAATACAGAAAGAGCATGAGACATGAGATAGAGTAAAAAGGTATATAACACACATGTAATTGGAAACTCCAGAAGAACAGAGTGGGGAAATGTGGGGCAAAATTAGTATTTGAAGAAATAATTGCTGAGAAATATTCAAAATTGATAAAAGACACAAAGACACAGATTTAAGAAACCTGATAAACCCCAAACAGGGTACATATAAATAAAACTACACCTGGTTCATTATAGTAAAACTGATAAAAATCAAAGCGGAAAAAAATCCAAAAATCTGACAAGAAAAAAAAAAAAACATAAACTTCAAAGAAACAAAAATAAGATTAATAACTGACTTTGCAATATAAATGAGAGTCAAAATACAATGGAATGACAGCTTCAAAGTGCTAAAAGAAAAACTGCCAACCTAGGAGCTGAGCAAAACTATCCTTCAATGTTTAATGTGAAAAAAGATGTTATATACAAAGAAAACCTGAAAGAATCCATTGCCAGCAGAGAAGCACTTGAAGTAAAACTAAATGGAAGTCTGGAACACAAGAAATAACTCCACATAGAGACACAGGAAAAGATATCGAGAAGTAGGAAAGGGAAACATGGTCAAATCTAGCACTGATTATTTAAAACAAAATGATGTCTTCTGGAACTTAAATATACAGATAATTAAAGCATGATAAAAAAATCACAAAATACGAGAGAATGAATTAATGGAGTTAAAATAGTCTTGGTTTCTTTCATTGTTCTGGAAGTGGTAAAAGTCCTAATTGGTATTAGGCACATCATTATTATGCTGTGTGTGTGTGTGAGTGTGTGTGTGTGTGTGTGAGTGTGTGATGCTGGGGATCAAACCCAGGATCTTGTGCATACTAACCAAGTGCTCTACCACTGAACTATACCCCAGCCCCTATATTAAACATTTTCAATGCAAGTAATCAATAAAGAAAAAAACTATAAATTACATATTAATAGAAAAATGGAATTAAATGATAATAAATTAGTCCCAAAGAGGGTGATTATGGAAATAAGAAAAAATTCAAATACTAAGACTTGAAACCAAATGTGTCAATAATTACATTAAATGCAAATGAACTAAATAATCCAATTAAAAGACAAATATTTTCAGACTGAAAAAAATTTTTAAGTCTTGCTTATAAAATCATAACTACAAGAATTCAAAAAGGTTGAAAATCAAAGGGGAGAAACAAACTTCTAACCAAAGGAAGCTGAATGAGCTATACAAAGTATATTTTATGACAAGAGTATTACTAGAGGTAAGAAGGGGTATTTTAAAATGATAGCAGTCAATCCATCAGAAAAATAGAACAATTCTAAATGTTAGTAAGATAAACTAAAAATAAACAGCAAACTAAAAGGACAAATCCACAATCATATTCATAGTACACAGAAACAGATATAAATCATATTCATAGTACACAGAAACAGATATAAAAGATTTTTGGCAGCCATTATGACTTCCTTGATATAGAACATTACATCCAACACAGCAACCAAAGAACACACTTTTCAAGTAACACGTGAAACATTTATCAAAATCTGAACAAATGCTAGGTTAAAAATATGTCTTAATTTTCAAATAAGTGAATTATTTAAATGACCTTCCTACAATCTCTGGTATATTTATTGTTAAAGGATTCAAACATTCTCCCTGTAGTTCTTTTTACTTTTTTCACAGAATGTACAAGCTAAATAAGTCCACCCTAATTTAAAGTGATCCTGAACTACAAGTCAGCACCCTAAGTCAAGTCACTAAGCTTTTTTCTTACATACCAGGTCGCACACCAACCAACCTACATGGACCTCTGAACTCACCTTCCGCTTCAGAGGGTACCACCGCAATTGCTTGTTCTGTTTGTTGTCCCAGTCCCATGCTTCCAAATCGAGTTCCACCTCCCCCAGGAAACTATTGCGCTTAAAGGTATCCCGATGCCAAACGGACAGGTTCAGCTTCTGTGTCTTTAAGATTTGCTTTTCGATTTTATACTGCAGTTCAAAGAAGAAAATTAAATGATGAGTAACATTTCTTTATGCCAAAGTTGTGACACAGAAATGAAGAGAAAGTCATTTGTGTAGATCAGGTTTTCTCATTTGTTAGGTTTCAAGTCTCAAAAATATTGCAGTCATCTCACTCTAAGTGTCTTGTTTAAAGAGCTAAACCCTATCTTTCACTATAGCTGATGTTCTTCCTCCACTCTGGAAAAGTAGACCATGGCTCAAATATCATAGATGGTAATAGCTTTCTAAAAACAAAAGTCAAGTATTCAATTTTTGCTAGACGTTTTTAGACTAGATATAATATAAATAAAATTAAGCCTAAAAATATAGATCATTATAATCGTGTCCTTTTTTTCTACCTGAGGACAAGGTACATTTTCAAATAGACTTTATTTTTCAGAGCAGTTTTGGGTTCATAGAGAAAATGCACAGAAAGTGCTAAACTCCTATACACCATCATGCACCCCTCCCTATCAACATCCCTGTTGGACAAGATACTTTTCAAAAAACAGTAAAAATTTGTTTTATTTCTAGTTTCACATGGTTGAGTAGAGAAGATTTGTCATCCCAATGGTTTTTCATCCCAAATCCAGTCAATCCTTAATTACATATAATCATGGAATAATAGTACTTCTAATCTAAAAATAATCTCCATTTGGCTTTATGATGTACTACATGAACGTCCATTTTGGTTGTACAAACCTGCCTTTCTCTGCTTTTGCCATTTAAATTAGCTGGCTTTTCCTGAGTATAGGGTTGAAGCAGCTGACCCAGAAATAGAAGAGTACTAGGGTACATCACAGTTAAACAGTAATTAAAAACTTGCTTACAGAAAATCCACAAGTGGCTAATTCTACCATGGATGATTGAGAATTTATTTAACTGTTTCTTCTTTTCCCAGAGGATAATCAAATAAGAGTTTTCAGGGGCTGGGGCTGCAGCTCAGTAGTAGAGCACTTGCCTTACATGTGTGAGGCACTGGACTCAATCCTCAGCACCACATAAAGAATAAACACATAAAAAGATATTGTGTCCATTTACAACTAAAAATAATTTTTTTTAAAGTTTTCAGAAAGAGGTAATGAATGACACTTCTTACATTTTTAGTTTTAAATGATGTTAGTCACAACAAAGATAGTGTGATACAGTTTGGGGGAAGAAAATGAATTGTAGTTGTGTGAACCAGATATATTTATCTGTCCATCCATCTATCCTTCTCAAACATTTTTTGGTATCTTTCCTACACACTGTACTACCTATGAACATATGTTAAATGTTTAATGCATGCTAACCACTTCACACAATATTAACTCTTCTTTTTTTTTTTTTTTTGCGGTGCTAGGGATCAAACCCAGGGCCTTGTGCTTGCAAGGCAAGCACTCTACCAACTAAGCTATCTCCCCAGCCCCCATATTAACTCTTTTAATGTCTACAACCACTGCAGTAGGTAAGTACTATTATTTTTCTTCTGCCGATCCTAAAACCATCATTTTTCCCATCTCTCAGATCTGAGGTGCGGGTATGTAATTTGCCCAAAGGTACACAAACTATAAACACAGCACAGCCCTCATGGAACATAAAATTTAGTGTCAAGATATACAAAACACTAGATAAGTGCTGAGTGTTAATGTAAGTCTCTCATAAAACGAAGTTTTTAAGGCAGCAGACGGCAGAGGAACTTAGGGTTTAAGAACAGCCCCCCCCCCCCAATAGAAAGAGGCATTAAAGACTGTAGGAGGTAGTTAGGGAAAGAATATGGGAATGACTATTCTAGCCCCAAAGAACAGAAAAGAACAGCAGTCAAGAAAATGTACCACCTCCAAAGTACAGAAAGGAATATAAGATGACTTGAACAAAGATTACAAAAGAATAAAGTTGAGGTCAGAGGTCTGGTTGGGAAGGGACTAATGTGCATATCATAAAGGACGGACTGGTCCTCAGGGTAGCAGGAATCCTAAAAAAAAACCAATAAGCTGAGAAATATCAAAATTGTATCTTTGAGTCAGTCACTTTATTTCCCTGAGCTTCATTTGCCTCATCTGTGATGTACAGATAATGATCCTCACCCGGGAGGGGATGCAAGGGGAGGGCACAATATAACATTTATAACTCATGGAGTCTCTCATACAGAGCAGATACTCAGAAATTTGTATTCCTTTCCTTGTTTTCACTTGGTGACTGACTTTATCTGTATAAATATTACCCAAGAAGACAAGGCTATTTAAGTTGCACATATCATCAGCATTTAGGATTTTCCTATATAGAGTGTTCACAGATACCCGCAGTATCTCGTTATACACAGGATTCAAGGTTTTCTTCACTACAAGTGTTTTCTTCTTGCCCATTTTGCCTTTGTCTGGTAACAAATAGGTCTTTACATATCTAAAAATAAGACAAAGAGAAGAGCAGTTCAGAGAAGATAAAAATGTTTCCATCTCTACTTTCAAAAACCATTTTCAAAACTGATAGTAGAAATAATTATTTAACCACATTGAGAAAAGCAGTAACTACCAACACCTTTATAATTAGATGTTGAAAGGGATTTTAATGGAATAGATCATTTAATATTGCTTTGGAGATTTTTTAAGGGAAATTTTCTGAATTCATTTTTGCCTTCTGGCTTTCCATTATGTAGGGGGCAGAGCAGGGGCCCACCTCTAACATAGTGCTTAATTCTACAGGTTTGTTTTCTATAGATAAAAGGCTTTGGTGCTTCCAGCTTTTTTTTTTTTTTTTTTTTTTTTTTTTTTAAGTTTTTGTTGTTGTCTTTTGGGGAAATTTAAATTTAGCACAAATCTAATTGATCCATATTCAATTATAAAATGAAGGATGTTGGGACCTACTGTTTTTATACTAAGAATGAAAGAAAAAATATTGGGTTGGGTTTGGCCCAGCAAAATAATTAAGAATCAGATTTCTACAAAGGGATAAGTGGAGACTACCATCTGACTTTGGCAAATAAACTGAAATGCAATCAAACTTGTGATTTAAAAGATTAATAATTTCCCCCAAAGTTCTTCTGTAGGACTTTATTTAAATATGGAAACTATGTCATTCTAAGGTCTTAACTATCTTTACACCGATTATTATGGTTTGGATGTGAGGTATCCCCAGAAAGCTTATGTGTGAGACAATGCAAGAAGGTTCAGGAGAGAAATGATTGGTTTATAAGAGTCTTAACTCAATCAGTGAATTAATCACCTGACAGGGATTAACTGAGTGGTAAGTGAAGTGGTAGGGTGTGGCTGGAGGAAGTGGGAATTGGGGCATGGCTATATATATTTGTATATATTTGTATCTGGCAAGTGGAGACTTCTCTTTCTGCTTAATAATCACCATGTGAGCTGCTTCCCTCTGCCACACTCTTCCACCACAATGTTCTGCTTCACCATCAGGCCTGGGGTATGGGGCTGGTCTTCTATGGACTAAGACCTCTGAAACCGTGAACCCTCAAATAAACTTTTCCTTCTCTACGTTGTTCTGGTTGGGTCCTTTTAGTCACAGTGGCGAAAAAGCTGACTAAAACACAGATGAATATTAAAAAGTTTGAAAGTGTTCTGGAAAGAGACTGGGGTTCAAGGTTTCATTCTTAATCTTGCTGCTATCTGAATTCACATATATAGGTTACTTGTCTTCTCTAGCCCTTATTTCCTTATCTATAATATGAAGGAACTGGACAAGATGTCCTCAAAGGTCTCTTCCAACTTGAAGCTTTTTGTATTTCTCTGTGATTTTTACAATTTTGATGTTTGGCATACCAGTTTATAAAATAAATAAAACAGCCTTCCTCCATCTTTCCAAATATTCCTTTTAACACAGTCCCTTTGATTCTTCTGTTCTTTTAATTCCTATAAGATTAATAGTTTGAAAACTAAGTAGGTGACTCTAAGATGTACTTACGGATCTGAACGCTGTTTTTTAACATCTGCTGCTGCTAAGTCCTTACATTGGGCCACAAAAACGTGCAGCTCTTTCAGTGAATCCACATAGTCAATTGCAAACTGAATGTTTCCTTTGACTTCCAGATTGCCGAAGTCTCCACTGTAAACACTCATCACACTGCCACTCACCTGGAAGCATCAGAAACATGCAGTGTTTGTCTCTTTGTTGTTCTTGAACCCAGAGCAAAAACCATGGACATAATCCCTGCTTGGCATTATTTCTCTAGCTTATATGAAAGCAGTTAATTCAGCAGGGCGTAAGGACATATCAACACAGACAACATGACATGATATACATGGTTAGGGTTTTTTGTTTTTAAGTTGCTCCTAAAAGACACAGATGAAAAGTGAAATGTGAAGTTATTTACATGCTGCCTCATTTGAAAGGAGGGTGATTTTTATGCTAGGTGGCATTCAAAGTTCCATTTTTAGGCATGCATAGTATTTAAAATGCCAAAGAAAGAAAATGTGAGAAACTCTAGGGTCACAAATCACAGTGACACATTGCTTAAATTTCCAAGGCACTAAGAAGGAATTTTACCATGTTACTCATCTACTGAATCTAGGAAAATGCTTACTGAGCCGTGCACTTCTAGAGGTCAGAAAGGATAGAAAATGGATGATTGATGAAAGGGGTTTAAAACTTTCCCAAGGGTATACATTGGGTTATCATCAGAAAATCAATTTAAATAGATTTCTTTAAAAAGGTTTCAGAAATGCAAGGCTAGTAAGAATTTAAGCAAAGCTTCATCATTTCCTTAGCATACCTGGTAAGATATATATATGTGTATGTATATGATAAAAATATTTATATAAGTGTATATCAATACACACACATATATATGTTTCTACACACATACTATATGCACATACAACTACTTTGCTGTATGCAACAAGTTCCATGTAAAGTCAAATTCTCTTAAATCAAATCTAGGCAACTATACTTAGGGAGTTTTCCTTTTACAACCCTTCTGAATCCTTCTATAAGAGAAAGGAACACCTCTCCTTTTATGTGGATCAGTATAATTATCCAACAGGCTTATTAAAAAGATAGGTACAATTCTATGTCTATAAACAGAAAAATTCAGTGATTCATCTTCTTGACAATTTAGTTTTATTTGTAAAGTACTTAAATTCAATTTTTTTTCTCATTTAAATAGATATGAAATCCCCTGTGGGTTAGAGAAAATGCTTGTGCTCTTGAAGTCTGACTACAACAGGAGGCCACTTTACAAAGCAGGCAAAGCAAGGTTTAGAGAAGCAGAAAGATATTAACATGGAGCCTTTGGTTACATACAGAAGACAAGGATGTCATGCCAGAGGAGCTGCTAAGATTGGTTAAAGAACTTGGGCTCTTCTTGTGTCTGCTGAGCTGGTAACTGCTTTCTGATGCTGTATCTGTTTCTCTGTCATCACTCTACAAAACATCATATAATAAGCACAGCATTTAAATTAGATATGTCAAGGGCAGAATCTCTGTTTAGATAAATAGATCTTGGTATCCACTGATCTATGACATTTCCCAAGGTTAAAGGATATTAGCACTAATTGTCAGAGAATAGGATTCAGGAGGGAGTGGGTGGTCTATACTAGACTTCACCTAAGATGAGGGTAGTGTTTAGTTACTAGAATGACAAAGTGATACTTTCACCTGCAAGGTGCTATAGAAAACAGCACTGTTATGAGCCTTCTTGTCACTTTTGTAATGTTATATATTTATGTTGCCCAGGGAACTTATTGTTATTGTAGACTTAGCTTTAAAAGTCAAATATTTTTTTACTTGAGATAATACTAAACTAGGAAAAAGAAATGCTAGTCTGATTGATTTCAACTTAAATTTTATATCACCCCTTATTATTCCTATAGTGCTATTGTGCTTAACTTTTTGTTGCTAAATTATACATTCCACCCACATTAGATCTTAACACATTTCTAAGAAAATTAAAATGCAGTAAGATATTTATTTTAAACATGTCCCAAGAAATGTGTGCCTGGGACAAAAAAGTAGGAGTGGCAAATTTCATTATATTTATATCTAAAGTTTGTTGGATGGTAGCCTACAAAATTCATGATTCATAATGAGCTCCTTTTGGGGTTAGAGAGCTTATGGAGCAGTCCAGGAGTTCCTGGAGTTATGGAGAGTGGTTAGTTCATGCCAACATATTCCAGGACCATGCAATTATGCACCAATATAATGGATGCCAATTATAATGCAGATTAATAGAAGAGAGAAACAAAATTAATAACATATGGATGAGAAAAAAATCCTCTCAAGGATTAAAAAAAAAAGAAACATACCTTTTAAATGTCTCTGTTGTTACATTCCCTCCCCACATACTGAATAACCATTTCCCTCTGTTATAGCATGTGCTATATTCTACCTAGTTTATCAGATCATTAGTCTTGTTGAACTGGACCAGTGATTGTAACACAAGTATGACTAATGCTAAGCCCCATAGGGACAGTGGACAAAGAAGTGAGACCTGATTTCATCTCTACCTTTTTTTTTTTTTTTTTTTTTTAAATATCCCAGTTCAACCCCATGTACTTGGGAAGGTAAAATGATTCAGTTTAATTCTAGCATGTTTAATACATAAACCCAAATCATTTGAACTTTCCTATGTGGGGTTTTGGAACAGGTTAAAACTTAAGGGAGAAGAAAAAATTTAAAAACAGAAATTGATACAATTTATCTTTCAAATTGTTAAATGATTCATTCCTATGACAATCTAACACCAAAGAAGTTCTACAAAGGTATAAAACCACAGAACCTCTACTGATTATTTACCATTAGCTTCCAGCTAATGAGTTAGTTCCAAAAAATGAATAGATTCTTCCCAAAGGAAACTGTAGTGTGGGGCTCTTAAGCATGTGCAAGGGCTGAACATTTGCAGATACAGTTCATCTAAAGTCCTAGAATGGAGAGAAGGGTTCTCAGGATGCAATGGGGCATAATTTATATGTTACCCAGAGTTTTTCTCATATTCCATCTACTAAGAGAATGCTTGTTGATAAAGTCTTTTATTACCAATGAAAATTAGATCAAAACCAAAAAAAAGCACAAACCTTTAGCAGGTACTAGGTACCATTCACTGTGCTATATATTTTCCTGCACTAGCCCACTAATTTACCACAATCTTGTGTGATATGTACTAGGAAACCAGACTCAGTAAAATTAAATAATTTGTCCTCTGATCACACATTATCAGAGGCTGGCATGGAAACATTTGACTCCAGACCCAAGACTCCTAACTACCTGACTGCAAGAATGTAGAATCTTAATTAAGTCAAAGCACCTGAGTTAAAGTCCTAGATGGGTTTTGTTGTTGTTGTTATATATATTTTTTTTACTTTTTGTGGTGTTGGGGATTGACCCCAGGGCCTTGCACATGCTAGACAATTACCCTACAATTGAGTTACCGCTATTTACTTTTTAATTGCTATTGAATGTTGGGAAAGTGGCTTCACCTCTCTGAGGTTCTTTCCTCTTTTTTAAAATGGAGAAAATAGTACCTACCACATATAGTTAGTGAGAGTTGAATGTCAAAATGCCTATTAAGTGCCTGGTACATACCAGATGCTTGATAAATAGTGGATAAGAATCATGTTCTTACTTGAGATGGTAGGATACAGTGGTTATCAGCATGGGAATTAGATCCGGGCTCCACTGTTGGTTCAGCCCCTTTCTGTCTGAGTTTACTTCATTTCTTTTGGTCTCAGTTTCCTCACCTGTAATATCTGGGGATACTGAAGGTGCCTACTTTTCAGGGCTGTTGGATGATTAAATGAGAAAATAAAGGTAAAGTCCCTGCACCCTGAAGATGCTCCTGAAACTTTGCTGTGTCACTGTTGCTTCATCATTTTAACAAATGCTTTCAAGGTAGTCTTACTATCTAGACTAAGTTTGTACAAACCAGCTTTAAGTTACAGAGGGATAATTAATTCATGCCAAAATATTTCTGCCTGGAGTTCTTATTTTGTATCTACTTTGAAACAAAAGTTCCATTCCAAAATCTATGCAATCTGACTTCACTGACCAAAAAGAGTTACTGTTTGAGTCAACTGAGACACAGCTTGCCTTGTTCCAGGATCAACAACACTGCCTCCATTGACTTGGAAAGCAAGGTCAGTCCTGCTGACCTCTTAGGTGTCTGCCCCAGTACAATATCAACACACTAACCTGGCTTCATTTTTCTGAAGGTAAAAAAGACAAACTTGCCTCATCTTGGAGAAATGTTGGAACAGATTTGCTCATCCTTTTGAGTTTGTCAGGATGGGAAAACGGATTATCTGGTTGTGAAGGCACTGTGGAAACTAAACAGCAGCAATTCAATTTCAAAATTATTCTTTCATTTGTCAGTCATTACGCATAAGTTGAAAACACTTCTTTCATCTATGAACAGACATGTTTTGTAAAGATTAAAGACACAATAGTTCACATGCACAGGATTATGAGGTAAGCAACATGCAGTTTTTACAAACTATATATATAGTGAGAGAACTAGCAAGGAGTTGAACCAAATACTAAATAAAAATCAATTTAAAAACCATTAGTTTTAATTGAACTGGAGCTAGACTCGAATTGAAGAATTCTGTCAATATGAATCAGTTTTACTTATTTTTTCCCGTCAGAGCTTAGAACCCCAAGGGTTATAATTTATTGATTCATCTCCTCAAGATCTACTATGTTACTAACATGCTGCAGGCTGAAAAACTATTTCATCTGGACAGTAAGGATGTTTGTACATACTCAATAATAAGAGGTCCTTTTCTACTGATTGTCTAAGAACAGGTCTGTTTATTTAGTGATCACAAGAATTCCTTTTATAATAGTGTTTCTCAATTATGAAAGAGTATAATCTTAAAATAATTGTTTTTTAAAACATAAATTATTTAGACACTTTTTGACTCAGAAAATTCTCAATATTCAAGGCCAAGTGTAAATGGTTCAAGTTAGTATACTTTTAAGAATTTAATATGAAAATACAGCATGTCTTCTTTCTGATAGTAAGTATAGGTATGAAACACACAGTAAAAGGAT
Organism: Sciurus vulgaris; assembly: GCF_902686455.1. Classification (NCBI taxonomy): domain Eukaryota; kingdom Metazoa; phylum Chordata; class Mammalia; order Rodentia; family Sciuridae; genus Sciurus; species Sciurus vulgaris. The sequence continues at coordinate 82,944,574 of NC_136472.1, forward strand.
CAATTCTAACCCTAATTAGCATATCTCTAGAAAACTTTTTTCTTCTTTAAGAATCACAATGTCTAAACTCCTCTATTGTTATAGTATGTATTGTGTGCATGTACAAATATGTAACAACAAATCCCATCAGTATGTACAACTGTAAGTCACCAACAAAAAAATTAGGGGGAGAAAACTTCTCTTATGGTGAATCATAATTCTTTTTTTTTTTTTTTTTTTGCAGTGCTGGGGATCGAACCCAGGGCCTTGTGTTTGCAAGGCAAGCACTTTACCAACTGAGCTATCTCCCCAGCCCGAATCATAATTCTTATAATAAAAATTTTCAAGGCATTTGGTACAGCCCAACACATAATAGGTTCTGTAAAAATGTTCTAAGCAAATTAACATTATCTGATAGAGAATCTTTAAATCATATTGTGAATCCAAAACAAATATATTAATTTGGTTTTATCATTAAAAGAGATATCAGGAAAATAGATTAAAAAAAAAATCACATTTCTATGTATAACTCAAAAGACAGCTCTAAACATTCATCTCTAAACAGTGTGTAAACTCATCTTTCATTGAAAGAAATTTAATGAAGAAAAAACTGAAATATGAGCTTTACATATATAATGTATGCTTATTCACATATCAGTTCTCACTTAGCCTTAGGTTTGCAAAGGTCAATGTAAAGCAAAATCCATTCACAATGGCTCATAAAATACCTACTTTACTTAATCACTTCCCATTAAACAATTGTGTGTGTGTGTGTTCTGGAGTGAATTATATTGATAGTAGTATAAGATGAGGTCACACAGTGTGGTCCAATGAGAATAGAAAAACTTTTTCACTATAAAAGCACTGCTTCTGATATTTTCAAAGTACATTGTTGTATGATGCTATGCAGGTCATAGTCAACAATACTCACTAATCAAATGTAGTTAATTTTACATTTATGGTCTTTAATTATTTAGGTTTTAATCATATATCTGATCTTGTTTTATGACAAGAACATATTTTTTACTAGTGAATAGAAACTAAAAGTCATTTTGGAGAATATTACTAAACATAGAAATTAATTGACCCAGAATTCAGCATGCAATTGGTCTATTTGCCTTGACCAATAACTAAGCTAATTAGGAGGTCATGTATGAAGGTACACATATATAGGCATATGCCTACATATGTCTTGCTTTCATTCCTCAGACTAAATATTGAACCAAACAAAGAAAGATAAAATCATATGATCAAACTTAAGCAAGTCACAGTTCAAAAGCAACTGGAAAAGCTTCTTCATCCAACACCTCTTAAAGGGCATAAGTCCTGTTTTGTCTGCAGTAGCTAGACAGAGAACAGATACTCACAAGGGCCAGGCCTGGATTGTCTTCTTTCTTAGGCAGTGCTTAAGAATTTGTCAAGTCATGTGCCAAAGCTCAGCGCCTTCACTGCTGGCAGGAAGACCTCATGAGCAAAGTTTCAGATTTCATGCTAGATGTCACTGACTTCTTGCATCAGCACATCATTTCTCTACCAAACGGCTCCTTCATTTAGCTGCTGTCCTCATTAAGGCCTATTAGCACATCCAAAGGATGTTGGGAAATTATTATTAAAAATGCTTTGGACCCAAGGGCAGGCATGTGTCATTATCTTCATACTCCGTTGCCTAGGTTTATGAAACCCATTGAAACTAGAGAGATAAGGAATCACATGTGCATAGCTGCATGCTTTACGACGCCGCCACACAAACACCATTTAATGCATCAGCTGTCCTTAAGCCAGTAATCACAGCTAAGTAGTACAACCCTAAGATTGAACCAAAAAGAGGGAACAAACATTTCCTTTGCTTGGTGGTGGATGGTGATTAGTGGATGGACATTAGTTGCCCCAAGAATACATTTATTTCTTAGGCTCATATATTCACTTGACTTTTAACATTGAATATTTATTGTTAAAATCCAGTTTTGAACCTAAGTTTAAACCCTGGATGTAATAAAATTTACTTTTATAGATAAGAGGCATACACAACCATACTACATTCATATGCACTCTCTATGTACAGTTCTTTCTTTGATCCAAATAAGTAATAATTTTTTTCATGACTACAGTCTTAGAGAATGCAAGAAATGAATATTCAAGACCTCATTGCAACATAAATCAACTGAAATCAGAAGTGCCAATCTGACTTTAAGCAAAGACTCAAAGAGCAGAGAGACTGACAAAAGTCAAGCAATAGCAATATATATATATATATATATATATATTTAACAACTCTCCCTCAGTGTAACCACAGATTATTCTTTCAACACAGACAGTAAAATGTTTTTAATAAACACTTATCAAAATGAAATAGTTTTGCAAGTTGTGGGAGTTTAACAATAATAAATGTTGTGTTAATAATGGGTTAGTTCTTTCAGTATATTTAACACAATGTGGAATGCAATGGTTAGTAATTCGAGAAAGATCCTGCTACTCACTTCCTGGTATGCATTCATTTGTATCTTGTTCCTGATCTGCTTTTTGATCTACTCAGAAGAGTAACATTGAGAATAAATACCATTTTAACAGAAGAATTAAACAGACATGAAAGAAAAGCTCAAATGTCAGTTTCACAACTGAAACTGCAGAAAACATGGCAGGTTCTCAGCTTGCTTTCATCTGTATCCCAGTCTCTTTAAGGTTTCCCGTTCAACCAAAAATCTAACATCAAGCCTAAGTGATATGTAGCCTTTTTCTGCAGATTTGCTAAGCCACAGCAAGGAAATGGGAAGGAGCACTGGACAAGGAGCATTGGACTAGGAGAAACGAAGCTGAGATTCTATTCCCTGGTCTCCTCCTGACTGACTAGCTACAGGATCTTAGAAAAGTTACCTAATTTTTCTGAGCTTTTCTTATCTGCAAAACAAAGATTAAAATACTTATCCCTCCTACTTCAATGAGGTTGTTAAAAATAAGAAAAACAAATTTATTACATACAAGTAAAGCATGACCTTTGAGGAGCTCTATTGCTACATTTTGTATAGGAAAACTCATTGAGTATGCATTTTTATGATTACAGTAAAAACAATTTACGAAATTAAAAAAAACAGAATGAAATAAAAATCACACATTTGCATAAATTCTGAACTATAAAAATTAGACTTATTTTCATCCCTCCCCCGACCCAGTTATTCATTTTATAACTGAACTAAGTAATACATGACACACTGATAAGCTTCATGATCTTCTAGCTCCTTAATATTTAGAATCAATTCTATACCGTCAGTCTATACCTATTTGTATAAGCTGAGGCAGGATTCCCCACCCTTGTTCTGAGGCCCTTTCCTCTGAACTTAAGGCTTTATCATCTGTACACAGAGATATCTAAGTGCTGCGCCTTGAGCATCAAATATAGGAATAACTTAACCCAGGAACCCACCCCCTCTTCCTGCCTTCAAAAGGAGTTCTGCAAGTCAGAGTCCCAAAAATCAGCTCATATCTATAGAAATACAATTTCCTATTTACAGAAACCCTTGCTCCCCAACGGTCTCTGATGAGATCCTCACAACAGTATTACCAGCAGAAGCCTTAAGAATACAAACAGTATTAAATGCACCAAGTCAGAACCATTTTTATAATAACTTAGGCACTATTCGCCACATAGTGGTAAATGACGTTCTTCTATTTATTCAACGGCTGCATCCCCGTGACTGCACAAATCACCCCAGAACTTAATACACAAACAGACATGCAAATACATAAAGATATTTACCATCTTCAGCACTATGTACTAGTTCTTCTGGCAGATTATCTACTTTTGCTTGATCTGTTCAGGAGAAATTAACAAATGGTTAACGTGGCTGACCCTTAGAGAGAAAAAGAACAATGAAATTATCCCTGGAAGCTCCCGGAGTTGGAAGCAATTAGTCAAGATGTAGTGAGGGGTGCAACCAAGATGTCTTCCCCAAATACTTTCTCTTTAGATTAGCTACTTGAGCCAGTGCCATAGCGGGAGCTCCCATTTCAGCCCGGATGCAGCACACATCAGCACACTGCTGCACACCGACTCCCAAGGGTTAGAGGGTTAGCTCAGAGCAAGCAATTGGCTGGCAGCAGGAGAAAGCACGGGGCTGCTACAGCCTCTCTATTCTTCTGGAAAGGGTAAGATGCTGGCCATGACTAACACCTCCCCAAATCTATGGTCAAATATTTGTGTGTGTGCATCATCATTTGCATATGCCTCTGGGAGGCTTGCTTGGGAAGTCAACTGAAGAGATGTAACTGGGGACCAGCTGCTAAGTGGAATTTTGGCAGGCTAGTGTGAGAGTGGGTATCGGTATTTGGAAGGAAGCCTGCAGGAATATCCGTCAGCTGATGGTGATTTTTTTAACCCTACACATTCCTGAGTACTTTAAAGCTGCACCATGGAAATAGCTCCATGCTTCAGAGACAAAGAGGTTTGCTAAACTGAACAATTGTCACTGAGGTCTTTTCTTTCTTTAGGGACCATCACTGACATAAGGAAGACCAATTGGGGCTGTCCATTAAAGAATGGGACTGCCTTCTCTGGAATTATCCAGGCGGATGTGGGGGTTGACCAGTTGTTAAGGAGGCTTTAGAGGGAATTCCTGCATGGGGGGACTTTGAAACGGGTGACCTTCATGGTCGCTCTCAATCCTGAGATTCTAAGATCCTTGGGAGGATCAGGACTACATTCCAAATTGGGATATTTTCTAGATCCCTGTAAATCTCTGAATTTTAGGAATTGTTTGGTGAAGTGTCTTTTTCAGTTTTCTTTTTAAACTCTGACTTCTTAGTCTCAACTGCAGATGTTAAAAACTATAATAAACCCAATAATGGTCAATTATCAATCAATTAATTTGGCAGTGGTTAACTTTTACTCAATTTTTCTTATGACCATGTGAAATTCCACAGGTATATCCTTAGCTTCAAAAGAGTAAGAACAAAAGCCCTAGAAGTCATGGTTTCTAGGTCCACTTGCCTGGCATGTGAGTCTCTATGTATGTTATGTTTTCTGTTAGTACTAAAGAAATCCTTCACCAATTAAAGCAGCAGCCAGTGGGGAATAGTGTACCTACCTAACACATTGTGTGTTAGGTAGTCTTTTGGTTTACAGTCCCAGTATCCAAGAGAAATGGGTGAAGAGAAAGAAGGAATGAGCTGAGTATGGTGGTATATGACTATAACCCCAGCAACTTGTGAGGCTGAGACAGGAGGATCTTGTGATCAAGTTCAAGCTAGCTTCAGCAATGTAGCAAGGCCCTGAAGAACAGCAAGACCCTGTCTCAAAAAAATAAAGGGCTGGAGATGTAGTTCAGTGGTAAAGTACCCCTGGGTTCAATCCCCAGTTCCAGAGAGAGAGAGAGACAGAGAGAGAGAGAGAGAGAGAGAGAGAGAGAGAGAGAGAGAGAGAGAGAGAGAGAGAGAGAAATATCTTTGAAACCAGAGACTAATTCAGACCCATTTCATGTAAAATTCATTAGATGCCTAACCCTGTCACATATAATATTATCACTTCACAAATGTTAGTGACAGTTATCTGATAATTTTGAGTCCCAGGTCTGCTGTGTGATACTAAGTAAGCTATTTCACCTGAGTTTAATTTTCCTTATCTATAAAGTGGTGATAACAACAATTCATCTCTCAGAGTTGCTTGTGTTGGTTAAATGAATTAATGTGTTAAATTCTTAGTGTTTGGCACATTATATTCAGTAGATGTTAGCTATTACTATTATTCTACTACTGTACTAGCTGCCACAATCCTTTAAAACATTGTACTTGAGCTAACTCAACTGGGATGCTTCAATTCAAGGAAACCTAGTAGGTGGGAACAAAACCTCATGCATTTTTTTTGAAAGCAGTGTTCCAGACACTTAAGGGTGAGTTTCTGATTCAGCACACTTGGGGAAGGTTATTTCCATCTGTCAGTTAGGAGTTTTAGTGCACGTCAACATGCAGTGAGGCTACAGAACAACATATAAGCACTTTTAAGCTTAGATGGGGCATGGCAGTGGGGCAAACTTTATTCTCACTTGATAAATCTGATGAAATGTCTTCTAGACTTTTGGAAGGCATTTTCCTAGCAGCACTCCTTTCCAAAGCTTTCAAAACAGGACTGGGTTCTTCTTCTGAACCTGTTGTAAGACAAAAGCGATGAATGCTGCACAATACAAAAGAAAAAACAAACTTTAAATAATGAACGGGCATTGACATGGTGGGCTGAAAAGAGAAATTATGGTATAAGCCTCCCTACTTTTATTTGTTCTACAAAGCAATTATTTCACAGAAAATAATTTCTCCACTAATAGTCCTTTAAAATTTTTTTTCTTCATCAAAAAATATTTGAAACACAAATCATATAGAAACAAGATGAGCACATTGGTCTCCTAGTTGTTTACACTTTTATTTTAGGCACATGATTTGTTTTGTCCAGACTTTGAATCTTCCCACTTAACATTCTAGCTTTTGAAGACAGTCACAAAATGACTTTAGGTGCATTAAAAAAATTAGCTGAAGACAGGTGTGATGGCACACGCCTATAATCCCAGTGGCTCAGGCTGAGGCAGGAGGATCATAACTTCAAAGCCAGCCTCAGCAACTTCTCGAGGCACTTAGCAACTCAGCAAGACCCTGTCTCTAAAATATAAAAGAGGTCTGGGGAATGGGCTCAGTGGTTAAGGGCACTGGGGTTCAATCCCTGGTACCAAAACAAAACAAAACAAAACCAATAGCTGAAAACTATGGAGGGTAAGATTTCAATATTTAACTCTGTGAACAAATGGGTACACAAATTAGTGGGTTGTCCAGGTTGATAGCTGTAGGATTTCTGAATTTTATAATTTAGTAAAACTTGCAACAAAATATTGATAAATATATGGGGAAGTCAACTTTTTATTTAACTAAGGCATTTTTAAAAGGAGGATGAGATTCTATCCCTTACTAATGCCTTTATTTCATAAAAAAGAAAGACATTTTAGAACTGAAAGGGGAAAAAAAGGTATAATTTCAGAATAACAGAATAATTTCAGAATAACAGTCCCAAAATTAAAACATAACACTTTACCAAAAAAAAGTCTCTATACTGTAATTTTTTTTTTCTCTTCATTTTGACAGTGAAAACTCCATCCTGGGTAAGTCCTGGTCTTAGTACTGACATTTATTACTGTCTATACTCAGTGCCTAAAATAGTGGCTGGCAAAAGACACTTCAAAAATATTTGCTGAACCAATAAATGATTCAATTAATGAATCAATGAGTTTAAGAACCCCTTCTCTAAAAATTAATTTCCTGAAATGCATTCCAGTTCTGCCTAACATTAATATGCATTCCACAGCAAATGGATTTTTTTCATATATAGCAAAGTTTATTCCTTAAAACTCACACACAGATAATAATAAATATTTTCCTGATAATGAAGAGCTTGTATATGCAATGTCTGTGTCAATTTCTGGGAGTTATACTGTACTTTTCCTAATGTAAGACAGAAGGTTAATGATAATCAGAGAGATTAATTAAAGGTTCTTAATCCTGGATGTATCTTGGTTTTTTATTTTTTTATTTTTTTTCTTTCAGTGCTAGGGATTCAACCCAGGAACTCTTTCTCACTGAATTATATCCCCAGTTCTTTTTTATTTATTATTTTGAGACAAGGTCTTGCTAAGTTGGTTAGACTAGCCATGAATTTGTAATCCTCCTACCTCAGCCTCCTGAGTTGCTGGGATTATAGGTATTTGTAGTAGCAAATGGATTTTAAGATGAACTAGATTTGGGATGTTCTTCGTTTAAATTTAAGAGGTTTCTTATTGCAAAAGTTCTGAGAGATTTTGACAAGCTAATAAAATACATAATTTCCCAACATTTCCAAAAATGTTTGACCATGGAAAGTTTCTTTTCCCCAGAGGAACATATTGAGGTATTGGTTGGTTAACAGCTCAGCCACAGGTCAAACATGTTAGTTTGCTCAGCAAAATTAGGGTGGTTTTGTAGCAAGGTTCCTATCCGACTCTTACCTACACCCTTTCCAGTTTGTTTTAAAACTGTAATTTAGGTCAAAGGATATAAAACCTTGACTGCACCATTGTATACCTCTTACTTGGCATTTGATTTTAAAATATCTTTTCTAGGTTCTGTCTAGGTGATAATCTAATGTCACCTATTTTCTTTCTTAGGCTTTTTGATGTTCACTCAGTGACACTGGTACCCTATAAACCTGGCTAGACACATTAGGTGATAGTCTTTTAAGTGCAAATTTGCAAGCCTCCAATGGGTCAGTTTACCCTAGAAACATAAAGGACAGTTTATTAAGAGAATACCCAACAAGGTTAACATACTGACTTTATTCTTATGTTTGTTTGTTTTCAGAGACTAGCATTTTATATATTTTTTTAAACCAGTAACATTTGTTAAGTGGGCTTCAATTTGACTAATTAGGATAAAGGTGGATCTTTGGTCAATATTCAAGAAGTGATGCTACATCTGCTTACAAAGGAACTCAAACCTCAAAAGTCGGCCACTCCATAAAGCTTATCTAGTTTCTATTAAACTACAAGGAAGGTGATCAACACCAGCTGTGCATTTGGTTGAAATGTCCCAGTCAGACAGCATTCTCTATCATTTCATCACTCAAATCAGATAACTTCTCATTCCAATGTGCTCTGGGGTTTCCCTACTGAAATGGCAAGAGTTGATGAGAATAGTAAACTGAGACAAGTGTTGTTTATAGCCTGAATGAAACCAGCATCCTCAGGTCCACTTAGATGAGTTTTGTGATCCAGTAAGATCTTTAGCAATTCAGTCAAGGCTGAAGCCAAAGAAATGCAGTCACCAAGCAATGCCCTTAGGTGGAATCAGGTGAAGTCATCTGACCAAAGTCATATTCTAGAAGGGGAAGATTCTGCAGATGGTTGAAAATGAGAGGGAGAGAATGGCAATAAAAATACTACAGCACAAAGTATCTGAGAGATGGAAAAGGCTAGCCTTTCACTTATTCCCTGATTTTTAGCCACACCTGCAGGAAAATGTTACTCTTAAATGGAAAATTTGTGCCCAGTGTGGTCTTTTTGCTTTTTTGCCACAATTCTCACTAGAGACTTCTATTAGGATTGTCAATTAAGAAATTCTAATTATTTCTAGGAGGAAGACTAATTTAAGTGTTTTAAAGATGATTTCTAAACCCCAAATATTATCTTAAAAATATGTGAGACCTAAAAATTCAACAGGTAGATTAATGAGAAGCAAGGATAGGCTCTGGAACACAGACTGTAGGAAAGCTGTTTTTTTGTAATCTATTTGAATAAAGAACCAAAGTGATAAAAAGAATCTAGTGCAATTAAGGAGTGTCAAATTAATTTTAAAAAAAATTTAAAGTCATCCTTTACATCAGTATTCCATAAAGCAGATTCATTATGGGTTAAAAATTCCAAAATGCTCACTAGATGTATTTCTCCAGCTTCCTGCAATAGAACCTGTGTTTCCATCTGAAAAATCAGAGTCAGAGAAACCTTCTTTTTCTTGTTCATTGACTTGTCTCTTACATGGCGATGTTAACATCAATTCAACTTTACTTATTTTTGTAGGGTTTTCTTTCTTTGTCAGAAGAGGAATGGGCTGCTCGCCTTTGGACACACTACTTGCTTTAGGAGCCTCCTCAAAGTCAGGTTCCTGAAAAGCACCTAGTCCCCCTGCAAGGTCACTTTCATTGTTCCTGTCCTCTGGGGAGCGTATTGTTCTAATGGTCTCTATTTCATGATCCACATAAAGTTGGGGGTTTCCAGAGATCTCAACCCCACTTGCAGAACGACAAAGAGCAACTGATAAATCAGTCACAACTTCATCTCCTCCCAATACTTTAACAATTTGGTTGACTTGAGATTCCAAACCATTGCTTCTACCCTTCATTTCAGAGGCCCTTGAGGCTGCCCAGAACCTGGCCTGCTCTGACTGTGAGGGCTCCTTCTCAGCAATTTCTTCCTTCACTGATACCTGGTGTCCATGAGGTGGAGCTTCAGATATTTCTTTAAGAAGTTTCTCAAACCCAATATCAAAAGCACTCTCAGTTATTGATGGAGCCTCGGACTTTTCAACTGTTTCTTCAATTTCCTTGGGATGGAAATTGGAAGCAGCTTGCCTGGGTGCCTCAGTACTACTTATTAAGTGTGATGGAGAGAGAGTCCCTGTATCCTTTTCATATCTTGAAGGGTAGGTTTCTAGTGTTTCCTTGTGGAGCTTTTCTAAGCCAGCACTGAATTCAAGGAACTCTGATTTGGGTTGAATAATTGTTTCCTTTACAATTTCTGCCACTTCCTGGGGTAACTTTTTGTCAGTGGAAACAGATGAGCTAAGGAGCTGTTCTGATGGAGCCATCTGAGTGGTCAAAGATGATCCAACTTCATGAGTTTTATCAGGAACTATAGTGAAGGAATAAAAATCTTTCCTGTCTGGAGCAATGGTGTCCATTGTAGCCCACAATGGGATCACACCCAGAGAATTTGGGGGGCTGCCTGCTGCCTGTACTCCTTCAGAAAATTCTGCTTTCACTTCTCCAGGACCTACTTCCGTTGCAGAAGGATAACTCAGCCAAGTTTCTCTAAGTAGCTTCTTTAATACATCATTTACATAATTCAATTCAGGTTTAGATGGAAGAATGACTTTCTCTACAGTCTCTGAAATTTCCCTTTGAGAAGGCAATGCTCCATCCTGGGGAACAAGATGAGCACCCTGGGAAAAAGACATGTCTTGTGGAGAGTTGGCCACATCCTTAAAAGAACCCTTTCTGTGAAGATGGGAAGAACCTTCTGCAGCCATCTGAAGCAAGTTCTCCCTGTTGAGCTGGCACTCACCACTTCCAGCCTTCTGGGTGAAAGCTGTATTTCCCGAAGTTTCATACCCCTCTGATAAAGGAGCTACTCTCTCTCTCTGACAGCCTCTCGGTTTTATTCCCTTTTCAAAAAATCTACCCTCTTCAAGCTGACAGCCAGTTCCAGTGGTCATGGGTTCTAACTCGGTTTGCAAGGGTGAGTGTGGAATTCCAGTTGCTTCCTTCAGGAGTTTGTTTAGACTAGCAGCCAAAGTGTTCTGTTTGAACTTCGGAGGCACCACTGTTTTATCTACATGCTCATTAGTGATCTCTTTAGGCCCTTCAGCTTCTTCCTCATCATCAGCAAAATCTGTCTTTTGAAGCCATTTCTTATCTTCTGAAACACCTGGTTTGAGAATCTCTTTTCCATGAGCTTCTTTACCAGAAGGCTGGATTGCTGGTGATGAACCTTCTAAAACCAGCTTCTGTACACTGTCACTAAAAGTGTCTTTGTTGTCTTTAGATAAAACATGTGCTTTCACTATGGATTCCTGAATCTCTTGATCTGAAAAATCCTTTGCTTCCTTAAATACTGGAGTACCAAACCATTCCATATTATTTTTCACATTTTCCTTTGTTGACTCATTTCCTGCCAAATGTTGAATGGACTCTCCAGGTGGCCTCAGTGGAAATGTGGTTTCATTTGGTAGCACCTGGAGTATGCATTTTGAATTTAATTTCTTCATTTCCTCTCTTGGCATAACAGAGAACACCTCTTCTTGGTGGGTATTTCTTCCTGATGATTTAATGTCACTGAATTCCTTGTGTTTTTGGCTAGAGAAAGGCACAAAAATTTTTTGGCTTATTGTAGTATTCTTCTCAGAATTATTCTTACTGTTTGGATTACCTCCTAAGTCCCAAAACTTTCTCAAATTCTCAAACTGAGAGTGATTATAAACCTGTTCTGTGTTGGGTTCATCCATTCGTTCTTTTAGGGACATAATTTTAAAGTTGGTATTTGATTCACCAATTAGAAATCTGTCTTTCTCCAAAGGAGTATGTATTTCATTCCTAGTGTTTGAGGGATGTTGCAACACTGGTAAAGTAATGTCTCTTCTAGAATGCAAACTGTTTTCCTCTAGCAAACTTTTTATATGCTTATTTGTCTTATTCTGAAACAGCAACGTTTTATTTGATTGGTCAGCTGAAGGATGGCATTTCAATGGACCTGATATTTGGGGACTGGTCTCTTTAGGCTTTTTTGAGGAATGAAAACTGGTGAGATGGAATGCTTGATCATCCTCATCAAAGACCACTCGTTTGGCAGTGAACTGACCATATTCACTCTGGCCTGTAGATAAACTGTCTGTGAATATATCCTGTGATCTCACAGGCGGGTATGCTTTAGCAGAGGATTGTTCCTCGCTACATGAAGATGTGGGTTCTTTATGAGTTAACTTAGCAGCAGCTTTCTCTCCTTCCCAAAAGGATATTCTGTCACTCACTCTTTTGTATTTCTCTCTTTGCACTTGGTTCTTGGGAACCTCACCAGCTTCTTGTTGTGGGTGAACCTCAGGCTTCTTTGAAGGAGCTACACTGTTGACAATCCCAGGCAGCATCTCCCTATTATCTGTCTCTAAGGAAGCTTTCAGGATGGAATTATTTCCTTCTTTGCTCTTTCTCTCTGCCTTCACATTATCTTTCAAATTTGGTTCCTGGACAATTGCTGAAGAGTCAAATTTTACTTTGGAGTTTCCTGTATGTTTTTCATGAGCATGAAGCTTGGGTTCTTCTTTACCATTGCCATTGTTAGTGTTGCATGAAACTTGGACTTCTGCACTGGATCCTTTGAGAACACTGTAGAAGCAGTTATTGGTTGTGGGAGGTACCCCATTTTCTTCTTCTATGCTTTTTGAGCCTTGGCTATTGTCCATATTTTTACTTCCTTGACTTGGGGTACCACAGTTTGCAAATGGCTGTGGTATAACTTGACCTTCCTTTGGGGTGCTATGTTGGGACAAATTCATAGATTTGGATTTGATATTCATAGAATTATCTTGGAAAATTTCAGAAACCAGCATATCTCCTTCTTCCTGGAATGCTGAATCATATCTCACAGGCTTCAATTTAACTTTGGTGGACAATAGTGTCTTGGAATCATTTTCTTTAAGACTGGTGTCATCTGTCACCATGGCAATAGCAACCCGTGACTTTAAGTCTGTTTTTCCTTTGGGTTCTGTTCCTCGGGGATGTTGGAGGGATGGTTTACTGTCGTCTGAATGACAACTTCGGTTAAACCAGTCTAGGACTTTAGTAATGGAATCATCGGTTGTCTTCCTGATCTCAGTGGCAGGTGGAGCAGAGCGTGAGGATGTCTTAGCTTTCAGAGCCATGAGAAGAGGGAGCTTACCTTGCTGATGGTCTCTAGAACTGCAATCTGGCACCTGAGATGGTTCAGGCTCAATGCAATGAGACAATTCATCTGCAACACAGAAACGCTCTTCTAAATAAGAAAAAATCATGCTTCAAGAATGTTATCACTCATATTATCTTAAGGCACTTTTTATTTGTACTTTCTACACTGACAGCATCTGTCAGGGGCTATAAGTCATCCTGATTAAAGTATTCTACCAAAGATGCCCAATGACAGCAAAGGAAGGCAAATGTAGACCTCTGGAAGTATGTGTGTGGACCTAACTGGAAAATTTCTTCGAAGTCCTTATTTTTAAAAATTCATGTGAATTTTACATTCTGATCCATGTTACACTTTAAGTATTAATTTTCTCCTATTCTTAAATCTTTGTATAGAACTGGCTGGCACGAAGATACACCTTGCTGATTTCATGACTTTACTTATTTCCTGGCACGCTGTCATAAGCCCTAGAGGGCTCTTAAACCCAGAATTAAGGACCATAGACTTATGTAATTTCAGGCGTTAGAAAAATAACTTTTAAGTAAGTCTAAACAAGGAATTCCCTCTAGAATTTCTGAATAATAAAATGAGAATATTTGCTTTCCTGGGTCTTACTCCTAATACACTGAACAAGACACTCTGAAGATAGAGGCCTGCTGTTCTGTATGCTGATTGTTTTGCATGGTGGAGATTAAGAACCCTGATCTCAATAGGCCTCTCCATTCTGCCCCATGTTCTATCATTTGTAACTCAGAAGATATTTCTGAGTCAAATAATGTAAAATGAGGATTGATAGAGAATATGATCTCTACCTTCTCCCTGATTATCAACTAACCAATTTCTAGAAGGCTACAGAAGGATATTTATGTTCTTTCTAAGTTATCAGGAAAGCAGGGTCTTTTCTGAGCCTTAATCAAAAGGCACATAGTACATTTGGATGAGGGAACTTAAGGTGTTTCATTAAGACTTATTAGGCAGTTTGTCAAGGCTGTACTCAAAGCACAGATGTTGAGCATTTCTCTTCTCCCTTAAAACACTGAACTATGCAATACATGTGAATGTTCCTAAAAATTATGTAAGCTGAAATTTTATGAAGTCAGCTATATTTCAAATGCACTAAAAGACATGTCAAATAACAGAATTCAATCTTTAATTTTAATCATCAGCCCCTGGTTAAATGTAAAAAAGGACAAAGAGTTTGTACAATAGTTGGTATAGAGTAGAAACTGGTTTCCTTTCTAAGTACTCATTGTATTATTATTTATCATTGTGAAGTTCCTTTGGGAAAATCTTTGAGAATTCTGTTTTTGTTTGTTTATAGACTATTTAAGGATGATTAAAAAGCCATAAAAACCCAAATAATACATAAACATTTTTGGAAGGCTCCAATACTAGATGTTGGCAATAGTTAATGCTGGATGATGACATCCCAGATCAGGTGCTTTTTATAATTCTGTGAGTTTCTTCTGAAATATTTTACAGTGAACATTATTACTTTAAAAATAACAACAGTTCATTTAAGAATCCAGTGCCAGGTAAGGTTCTGCTTACTCTGAGGAATTCTTCGGTTTTTTTCCAGTGTGATAATAAGTATGATACTGACTGTTTGAACTTTAGAAATAATGTCAAACCCTTATTATTCACACACTTAAGAGTTTACCTTATTTCTTTTTTTTCCTGGTCCTAATTTTCTTTTTATATCCCAGTATTTATTTGTATATATCTTTGTAGAAAGTTGAAAGGGAAAAAGTAGCATAACTCTATAAGTACTCTTTGAGACTGGAAAGCCTGTCAATCAAACTGGGTTTAGCTAATGATATTCTTCTCCCAAATTTAATGGTCAGTGGGATTTAAAAATCAAAGCATAAATAAGTAAATACAAAATTATATGATAGTTTGTGAGAAAGCAAATGCAATTTCAAAAACAGGAAAGGGGGGTTACCAATTTTTTCTATCAGTAATAGTAAAGGGAAATATTGCCAAAGAAAATGTTTTCACCCTTTGAATGAATATTTAGGTAAATATGCAATTATTCCTTAATGTTTGGCCAAATGTTAGTAATTTTCTCCAATATGAGTTGCCTTATTTCCTGAAGAAGTTCTTGCTTAAAAAAAAGTTCTAAGTGTTTAAGAGGTTTAAAATGTCTGAGGAAAGAAACCTGAACATGTAGGAAACTGCTGGGCTGAGCAAAAGTGAGCCAGGGCTAACCTGGTACTATTAAGACAGAAGGACAGCAACTGAGTTAGAAACTTGATTATCGGATTATAAATGTTCCTGACAATAAAAAAAAGTACTAGAGTTGGATGCATAATTATTGAACATGAGAAAGATTATACAACATTATTCTTCCCATTGTTTTCTGTTTTTTAAAATGTGAGAATTACAAAGTATCATAAAGTTATGAGAAAGTAGTTTGGGGCACCCCTTGAGAGTAGTGGGGTCTTTAAGAGAGGGCTAGATAGCAGGAAAGCTGCACCTTCCTTGCCTCTCAGCTCACACTGTCTAAGGAAAAAGGTCCTCAGAGCTTTTAAAGTCAAAGAACAAATGGCTGGAGATCATGGGCAGGCTTTTTCACAGTCAGTACTCAAAGTCTAATTTCCCATCCTCTGAGGTTAAGAAAGTAAAGGTTGTCTTGTGATTATAGGAGAAACCAAACTTTGGTAAAATGTAATCAATTTACACTAGGTGAGTAATAATATATTTTGTCTATGCAAAAATACTAGCAATTTCTTTAGTTCTCACTCTACCTATATACCTTGATTTAACTCAAAACATTGTCATTTGTTTAAATAATTAATATGGTTAGGATTTTTAGGGTTAAACATAATGGACTAAAAACTGTGCTGTCCTGGTCTTTAAGTAATACTGGTGATATAAGAAAGCCTCCAGATCCATGGAGTTACATGCATTCCCCAGTGGACTCTGTCTGAATTCTAGCTAGAATGTTTAGGATGCAAAACTGGTCTTTTACAGGGTTAGCTAACCTTACCAGTCCAAGCCCATTGGGCCAATTTTTATAAACTCATGGTAACAACTCTCTTACCAGCAGGATTTGGGGACAATACTGATTCAAGCCTTGTTAATTCTGACGATTTAGTTTGGTGTTTATCGGTGGTAGGCAAGTTCTCAATGATCTGTGGTTTTGCAGTTAGAACTTCCAAGGAAGAATGGAGTCCATTATTTGGAACAGAACCAGAAATCAATGGCTGATATGCTTCATTTTTTGATGTACTTGGGCTTGAGGCTGACGGATGAGGAAGCAAATCCTTTTTATACTGGAAGGGCTTAGAGTCATCCTGAAATTCTAAGTCTCCTGCATCTTCGGTTCCATTCTTTAACCTGTCAGATTCTAAAACACTAAATTCTCCCACTTCCCGGCCATGGATTAGCCCAGGACTCTGTGGAAGTTCATCCTTTACTGCAGAGAACCTCACATGCTTTAATGGCTCCAATGAGTTTGAGGAAGAGTCGTCTTCTAAAGAATGCTCCTTCTCAGAAATTCTCTCATGGATGGTTAGGCCAGGTGACACGATTTTGCTTCTGGGTTCAAAGTTTTGATTTAAACGAAGAGTTTCTGAGTCTGTACTACTGGAACTGGAGTTACGCTTGAGGATCCCTCTTGGAGCCCCTCTTGCACTCATGGAGTCTGACCTCTGTCTAGGAAAAGACTGTTTATCATCTTGTTTTAAACCATCTGATTTGTGGATAAATTTTCTGGCTTTGGGAACTGGAGCCTTGATTTGGGACCCATTCGCAGGCCCAGCTGACATAGTCTGCTTTGATTCCTCTAACTTTTGGCTTGAAATATCTGGGATAGATGACTTTTCTTTTGAATCTGACAATTCACCTGAAAATTAAAATATATTAGGTAATGTATCAAAAGGAGAGCTCTACAATTTAAAATACTTATAAATTTAGCCTATATTTTAAATACTTATTAACTTAGCCTATATTTCACAAAAAGTATTAAAATAGTAAAGACAGTAAAGTAGGTAGCCTAAGTGCAGACTTAATGTGAAAAGCATTTAAAAATTCATGCAGCAGAACACAGAGGATACTTAGGGCAATGAAACTACTCTGTGTGATATGACGGTGGATACACATCCCTATACATTTGTCCAAACCCATAGAGTGTACAAAACCAAGAGTGATCCTTGATGTGTAAACTATCAACTTTGGGTGATAATAATGCCTCAAAGTAGTCAGTTATAACAAACATACCACTGGGGTGGGGGATGTTAACAATAGGAGAGGTTATACATGGGTAGGGAGAGAGTAAACATGGGTAATATGTGTACCTTCTGCTCAATATTGTTGTATAACAACTCATCTAACAAGTAAAGGCTATTTAAAAACTGATGCATGAAGTTCATTGTACTGTAGCTAGACTGCACATTTAAACTGCTGTACTTTACATACTTTTGGTATTTTATATTTAATATAAAAAGATTTTTTAAAAAAGACTAAAAATTTCTCAAAGGAGCCTTAAAGAAAAACACAGAAGTCAGTTTAAAAATTCTTGTTTTGAAATCAGAAAAGATAACTTAATTAAAAAAAAAAATCCTGACACCTAAAATAAAAAATGGTTTGTCCAAAAGTTAAAACACGAACAAGTAATATGTTCCAGTGATGTTTTCTCCTACAAAATATTTTATGTGTCTATAAAGTGTACCTCATGGAAAAATATATTAATATTAAAACAGGCTAACTGAAACCCCTACTTCCACTTTTCATTTGTTTGTTTGTTTGTTTTTGGGGTGGTGCTGAGGACCATACCCAGGGCCTTCTGCATTCTAAGCAAGCACTCTACCAAATGAGCTATATCCTCAGCCCCCATTTGTTAATTTTCTACCCCTTGACTAATCTTTAATGCAAGAGGAGTCTTCCTGTAGTTGCTCCTGAAGAGACTGAATTATCTGGTATTTCCTCTTAATGGTATATAAGAATAGCAAAAGTCTATAAGAGGCAGACTTCAATCAATTAACCCACAAAGTTGATCAAACGTTCCAGGACAACTGGGTTGATAATTGCAGTCTAAAGAATTCTCCCTAAGGTAACCTCTTTAAACAGACAACTGTGACAGCACATGGTAGACATCCAACAAATACTGTTAAGTGAAAGACTAAATACTGTTGGCCAAATTTTCCAGTTCACTGATGGGGGAACCCAAGGCCTGGAGGTCGCACAATATACAGCAGCTCCACCACTGGAATGCAGAGACTTCCAGTTCTAAAACTGTTTCCTCTCACTCAGAGAGGAAACCAATGGACATAGTGGAAAAAAAGAAAACCATCAGGACTTTTAACTTTCTCTGGGAAGTTATTTTAGTGAAAAGAACTCTGAGAATTCCCCCTAATTCACAGATAGCAAAGATAAAAATATCTTGTCCATAAAAATAATATTTACCCTCTTTTGAAATCTGAAATAAACCAGCTCTTCCATTTTTTGACTGCTCATTTTGAGTTTGTTGTGATAAGTGATCTTCTGGCAACTTGGAGCTATTAAATGGATTCTTCCTTTGCTGGAAAAAAAAATGTTTATTAAACTTGGTTTAAATGTTGAAACAGCAACTCAGTGTTAGCAAATGCTTATCATCTCTAATATTTGATAGTTTTAGTCAGACAATTTTATTATCTGACATTTTGAGGGGCAAAAAAATTGATGAATCTGGTTAGCACAGAATTACCATACATACCAGATCAAAAATAAAGAAAAGATCAGAAATGGGCATTCAAATCAAAATACCACATTTTATAGGTAAGAAAACAGAGCCCTAGATATATCAAAGACTGGTCAAGGTTAAAGCAAACCTGGGTCTCTAATCAGCTCAGATTCCCACCAGTGCTATTTCTATAACAAGGAAGGAAATACAATTATTTATTAATTATTTTGATTAACTTTTCCTAAGAATTTAGAAGATGCTGTATTTATCTTGAAGTGTTTCAGAGTCATTGTTATGTTCAATTCTAATGATAAAAAAGGTATTAGTAAGTAGAGATTTTTAAAATTAATATAAAACTGAATAAATATCAATGTTTACTGTCTACAGTTTCATAAATTGGCAATTTCCTCCCATGATCAAAACTCTTAACAGACATTCAGGAAGTTATGATTAAATATAAGGACTGAGGTAGAACTAACATTCCATATGCCTAAAACAAGCAGCACCAAATAGCTTCAGACTTTCTACTTGCTAGGGCAAAAAATCTGGGTCTTTTGCAAAAACCATAGTATTCATCAACATATCCACTACAAGTAATTTCTTACAGTAAACAGTAAAAATTACATATATCTTGTACACAAAGAAAAGTACTACAAAATTGTCTTTATTTCACGGTTCTTTGATAAAATTAAAACAATGGCATTCCCAACAAAAATGAGGTTTTTGAAGTCTGGGCTGAATCTACCTTAGCTGGAGATCCAGTTGATTTCTTTGTGTTCTCCTGGGACATATCAATCACAGAGGAAGCTGGATTCACCACACTGGGACTGCAAAAGAAACAGTAATTCAGACAACAAATCCTTACCCTTTCAGGAAGGATAAATCTTGCCTCTTGAGTTAAAAGCTACTAAGGCAGGATAGGAGAGGAAGTTTGTAAAATCAAACCAACAGAATGGAAGAGGGAGCTGGGACCTAGAGATGATAGTAATGAGGCAAGGTAATGGTGGCACATTAACGAAAGAAAACGTGAGGAAAAACCAAAATATCCAGAAAACATGAAATTTTTATCAGAGTACACAGAAGGTTCACAATTTAAATTTGTGGAGATGAACTCATCTCAAAATCAGAAGAGTTAGACACAGGTTAGAAAGTAAGCAATTGATTTTGTTGCTAAAATAAAGCCCCAAAGAGTTGGGGGCTTGATTCCAGAAGGCAAGGCCAGAATAGCAATACTTACTCTAACTCAGATAGGAAAGCACCAAAGAAAAGGATCTGATGAGACAAATGACTCAGTAAAGAGACAGAAAAGAGTAGGTCAGAGATGCTGTGCAGGAAGGCTGATGGGTTTGGGCAACTTCCTGGGACCTTTTAACATACTTATCCAAGCTGAGTTCTTATTCAAATAGAGAGAAATAAAGAGAAATAGAGCATTGAGAAGATGTGGGAGGGTTGATGCCTGGAGCTAGAGTGGAGAAATGAGGAGGATTCTCTAGGATATGATTCCCATCCCCAAAAGAGGGCAGCCCTGAGTGAGAGTAAGGCCAGAGAGAAATGGGAAGAAGGTTGAGTTGAGCAGGCTCCTTCCTGAGCACCACTCCCTCCACTCTGAATAAGATGTTTTCTCTGATAATTGGATGCTGGTACGTGGGGGAGGGTAAGGGGAGAATGGAGGAACATTGGATTGTGTAGAGAGAAATGAGGGAAGGGTGGGGTGGGGGGAAGATGGTGGGATGAGACAAACATCATTGCCCTATATACACGTATGATTACACGAATGGTGTGACTCTATATCACGTCAACCAGAGAAATGAAAAGTTTACTCCACTTGTGTACAACAAATCAAAATGTATTCTGCTGTCATGTATAACTAAATAGAACAATAATAAAGTAAAAAAAAGAAGAAGAAGAAGGGCAAGATGGTCACAGATTCCCCTGAGGGGAAGAAAAACAACCTGTTCAGACTGCCTGCTCCAGTGGCTTTGCCTTAGGCATAAGAGATGAAGTCACTATTGGCTGAAACCCTGTTAAACACCACCATTTCTCTCAGTGACATCAGGAGTAAAGAGCTTGGAAAATACCTTGGAAGGTGTTGGCTTTCCCCAGAATTGAAGACCCAGGAGGGGAGCAATTTGCTCCAAGGCAATGGAAATTTGCCCAAGATTACTGTCACTAAATTTGTGGGCTATATGTTCCTGTAGCCTCGTTTCTTTTCCTTACCTCTAATTCAAGCACTATTTTTGTACATTAGTCCCAGGAAAAGGCTGAACTTGTGTGTGTGTGTCGGGGGGTGTTACTGGGAATTGAATCCATGGCCTCCCACATGCTAGGCAAGCCCGGTATCACTGAATTACATGCCCCCTCATCCCCACCCCATTCTTTTTATTTTTAACTTTAAAGCAGGTCTTGTTAAGTTGCTGAGTCTGGTCTTGAATATAGAATCCTCTTGCCTCAGCCTTCAGAGTAACTGGGATTACACGCATGCACTGTCACTGGGAGTAGCTAAGGCTGAACTCTGTAAGGAAGACATTCTTCCTTTCATTGCCTTTCTAGTTGTTTCAGAAAGGAATTATAATAGGTGAGGCAGATACAGCCTGATTGCATGGAGGAAAGGAAGGGGGATGAGAGGAGAAGGGACGGGGACAGAGGAGGAACTTACAAAGGAGCTGGAATTTGGACAAAAAGACACATTACAGGAGTTCCCTGTTACTGTAATAGGCAGGCACAAACTTTGGCTAAGTTATCTAGCAGTGAAAGTGGAAAAATAAGCCTGGCCAGTGATAGAATTAGTGTCCATACAGTTAAGACAGCTATAATTCAGAACTGAAAGGCAATATCTTGAGTGCCATTTTAAGAAGCCAGTGGGGGGCTGGGGATATAGCTCACTTGGTAGAGTGCCTGCCTTGCAAGCACAAGGCCCTGGGTTCAATCCCCACCAGCGGGGGGGGGGGTGGGGGTGGGGGAGAAGCCAGTGGGTAATAAGAGGAACAACATCTTTATAGCAGACACTATGCTCAGTTTCTCAGTGTTTTGTATGCTTTACCTTGGTAGTCATATAATGAGAGGACCTGAGCCAAGTGCTAGTGGTTGGGGTTTCCATGGAACACACATGTTCTCCTGCCATCTTCCTCCTTTTCCCTTCTTGCTCCCCAACCCCAAAAGATAAGCAGAACCTCTATATTCTTTTCCCTCTGCTCATTGGAAATCTGGTGCCTGCACTTTCAGGTCCCAACCTCAACTGCCCAGACTGTGCATCGTCTTGGTCCTCCTTCTGGAGATAAATCTAGTCTCTGCCCTACTGAATTCTATCCACCTCTGCATTTCATATCTACTCTGCCTTCTCATTCTGTATGTACATATCTTATCATTCACAGTAAACTGGGAAATCACTCAAGAGAATCTTGACCATTGGTGTGTCTGCACAGTCACTGGGACATGACTGGTGAATGTCTAAATAAATGTCTAAATAAATGAAGACCAACTGGGCCAGTGCCAGGGAAGGCAGCAACAGACAGATGGCATGTTTTTTGCTTATTTTTAATCTATGGTTTTTGTTTTGTTTTTAATTTTTTTGGCCAACAATGAAGCAGATTATTTAGGTGCTAAACAAAATGTCTTTGTCTTTATGCTATTCAGGGGGGAAAAAACGGAAGAAGAAACAAAGCCATCTGAACACATGGACAGAAAACACATGCCAGAAACACACAGTATTCACCAGGTAACCTTGTGGTTAGGATGGGGGGAAAATGGGATGAGGGTGGGAAACTTGTTTGTTACAGGTCACAGTCAGTTTAGATGAAAAAATTAAACCTAGAGTCTTCTGCCTCAGACTCTATCCAAAACCACAGGTACTTCCTAGTAGCTTTGCTGCCCTCATGGAATACTACAATGTTTTGCTTGCCTGTTCTTTATGGGCAATCATCATTGCAGTAGCCGTCTTACTCTCAATTGATTCTTGCAACATCCATGCAGCATGTATCATTCTCCCCACCTGTGAGAAAACTCTGGCTTGAAGAGGTTACATAACCTGCTTGAAGTCACAAAATTAGTTTGTGAAAGAGCTGGGGATTTGAATCCAGGTGCGTCTGATTCCAGAGGCAAATACAGCAGTGGCTAGGCTATGCTGGCTCTGATTTCCTGCATTATTAAAGCAGTGGTTTGTGGCAAGAAGACTGAAGTCAAGTGCCAGTGGCGCTTCCTTCCCAGTGATTCTCACATCTGTTTCTTCTTTGCCACCGTACTGGCAACTCCCTTATTTTTGTCAACTGTACTCACTCCATATGTGGCCCTCTGAAGGCTCCACTCCCCTAATCCAGTCAATATTTCACTACTAAGCTGGAATGATCCAAAACACAACCCAGGGTCATGTCCCACTTCTGCTCACTACCTTTCCCTGGATCCTCAAAGCCTGTGAAACGAAGTTGGAACTACTCAGCAAGGCACTAGAGAACGACCATCATCTACCTCAATATAACTTCTCACTCCTTTTCTCTGTTGATCATTCATACTTAAAATTAAAAAAAAAAAAAGTCCATTTACATCCTGTCCTAGAACCTCACCTGACTGCTATTTCCATTTGACCTGTCCCCCAGCCCCTCCCTCTGACAAATAATCCCTGTCAACTTCAAGTCCAGTCCCAGTCTCACATCCTGGATTATCCAAGCTGACTGTGAGTCTCACTTATCCCAGTCATTACAGCATATTTTATTGGTACTTTGGATTAGGAATATGTTCCCTGCCTGGTACTATTTGTTATCATGTGGTCAGATCTTTATATAGATATATGCATCCTTTTTCCTAAGAGAATGCAGTTTCTTTATAGCTACATACTATGTGTTTTATTTCTTAGACTTCTTCCCAGAGGGTAGTAGACTGTGTCTATAAAATACACTCAATACACATTCTACACAATAAGATTTTTAAACTGTGAAGCAAACCTAATTCAATACCCCATGCTCTGTAACTTTCTTCTTTCAGGCACTCTTCAAAAAGGAACTGTGGTAAGTAGTACTTAGACAAAATTAGTTTTACTTCATTAGGAAGATTATTATTAAAATACTAGATGATAATATTTATAGAACCAGAAATAAATTCTGCAATTTTTTTTTTTTTCCTACCACATGTTTTTGTCTTGATCTCTCCCTTTGAATGGTAAGTTCCCTGGGGGCTAATGCTGTGTCTCATCCCCAGCACCCAGCACTGTGTTGGCACTCAGTGAAGCTTGAACAAATAAACAAACAAATCAAGAAATGGCTCAGGGATGAGTAAGGGAAGCAAATTAGAAAATATACTATGCTATACCCTTCAGGTCATTATTATTTTTAGGCAAAATATTACTTGTGGACACACATAGTCTTCTAGTGCTACCACAGTTTATGCTATATAATTATTGAGCACAATTATTCCCATCTGAGTATGAGGAATTAAAAAAATTTACTGATGCATTATCATTATACCTAATAGTGGAATTCATTATGCCATGTTTGTACATACACATAATTTGATCAATTTTTCCCCAGTATCTTTCTTTCTCCTTCCCCCCCACCCAATCCACTTATACATGAGGCATTTTGATTTCTCAGTGTAACTATTTCTACCATAATTTGAGTAAATCCGAGATCTGTTAGGATTTAAATGTTCTCTTAAGAACTTGATAGATGTGATTCTACAGGTCTGATCTCCTAGAAATGCAATCTTCATATTATTGTATTTGCTATCAGTCCTAAAGAAAAATATCAGAGCTTTGTCCTACAGATTGGCTCATCTCTACCCTGCCACTGGGTGCAAGCTAGGGACCTTACAGTGATCTTATTACTGGGGGGGTAATAAGACCTCTTTCCTGGAAAAGAGAAATAGACGTATACAAACAAAAACCTTCCAGGAAAAAAAGACCATTAGTGGGGAAAACAACACCATTTCAGAGCTAATGATGTGGTTTTAATTGATTGGTTCCTGTTCAACAAAACTTAAGACAGAGATTAGGGCAGAAAGAAGGCAGTGAAACTCGGACCAGCACTTTGGTTCACTACACTGACTTACAAAATTGTGTTTTAATCTACCCAAAACAGAGTTGGATGCAGATGTGCAGATCTGCTTATAAGAAAACTCCTCATTTTCTCAGTTTCATAGATAAGTGCCCAGATGAAAACCTGCCAACTCCATGGAATGAAAATAGTGAAGTGTTTATACTGAACTCATTTTGGAAACATTCTCTGGAGATGCTATTGACTAACAGACATTATGAACCTCTGCAGCAGCAGAGCCCCCCTGCCCCATGCCTTCTATTTCTCCATCTTGAATGCTCTTATCTCCGAGTCATACAAATTTGAGGACTCTCAAATCCTCCATCTTCTTATGATCACCAGTGCTCATGATGATACTTATGAAGTGAGAGATTCTTAATAAAGCAAAGCAAGGCAATCCAGATGCATTAATCCTGTTCTTACTTTGTAATTTTGTTTTCCTTCCCTTCTCTTTCTCTACTTCCTCTATGGGGTCCAAACAGCTTCATTAGGTCATTTCTTTATTCACTCCTTTGTTTCTCCATGAATGCCCTCACTCACCATTTAATCTTTATTTTTGTCAATATTAATTAATTGTCTCATCAAATATTCATTCATTTACTCACTCACCCAAGTTCCTCTCTATCTAATCTTCATTCCATCATTTCACAAAATATGTGTTGGGCACTATTCAAAATGCAAGTGGTAAAAAAAACAAGCAAAATACAGCAGGGAATGAAAAGTCTTCTCCTAACGGACCTGGGGGAAGGAACAGCAAACACACATACAAAATAAATATGCAATATATTTCGGGCAGTGCTGAGTACGATGAAGGCCCGTAATAGAGAGTGCAGGCATTCTTTCATTCTTACTGAGAACCCACCACGTGCTAGACACACATGGTGTTAGATGATTGGGACACAGTGGTGAGCAGGATTCAGGCCTTCATCTCCAAGAGAGCAAAGGAGTGATACTCAGTCCTGTGAATTTGGAGTTTTAAAAATTCCTTGGATAATTCTGATATACAGGCCACAGTTCAGAACCTCTCATCTAATAATCCACATATCCTGTATCGATTCTTAGATATTTCTGTGTGTTCTACAAACACTTCAAATTCCTTCTAATCGCATCTCTATAACTCAGTCATGTTTCCTTCTTTCTCTATTTCCTCAATCAGGTTGTCCCCATCTCTCACCTAAACTTCTGCTATCATGTCCTATTTTAACTCTGTCACCATCCTACACAGTTGCCAGAAGGATGACTCTAAAAAGTAAACTCAATTATAAAAAAAAAAAAAAAAAGTCCCTTGGTGACTCCTGTGACTTAAAGGAAAAGTCTAGCCTTTTGGCCTGTGTTCAAGACTATTCACCATCTGATTCCAGTTTCTTTCCACACACCTGTGCACCACACACACACACACACACACATACACACAATATGCCATACCAGTCCCTACCAGACCCCCATGTCTGTACCATTCTCTCCCCATGTCTAAATAACCTTTTTCATCATTCAAGAATCACCTCAAATACAACCACCCCCAGAAGCGCCCAGACAATCCCTCCCCAATACTGGACGTAGCACTGCTATTTGTTCTTTCATGGCTTTTTAAATACTGTTGTCACATCAATCACAATTTATAATTATACACATCACAATTGATGTTGTCACATCAATCACAATTTATAATTATTCTCCAAATAAGGGGTTCCTCAAAGACAGGGACAAGACTTAGTCATCTTCAAACTCCTCACTACCATGATGTATATGATTAAATACTCAATGATGTTGACCAACCAAATAAATGACTGAGTTAAAAATGAACTAATACTCTAAAGAACAATTTAGTCCATTGGATGCAAGCAAGGCATAAGTCAGTGCTTTCAAACAGCTGCAAACAAGAGCATGTAAATACTTTATTTCCAATAAATATCCTAAAAGCAAAATTTGGCAACATATGGATTAATGGTTCTATTCTCACCATTCATACATGTTTGTCTTTCTTTGTCCTACTTTTCTCCATATCTCTTTCATACTGACTTTTTCTGGTCTCTTTTTTCAGGAGCTCAGGTTGACCAATTGTACCTCCCTGGCTAATTTTTTTTTTTTTTTTTTTTTTTTTTTGTATCAGGAAGTGAACTTAGAAATGTTTAACCACTAAGACACCTCCCCAGCCCCCATTTTTATATTTAATTTAGAGATAGCATCTCAATAAATTGCTTAGGGCCTTGCTAAGTTACTGAGGCTGACTTTGAACTCGTAATCCTCCTGCCTCAGGCTCCCAAGCCACTGGGGTTATAGGCATACACCACTGAATCCAGCTCCCTGTATACTTTTGCTACAACAAATACAGTAACAGATGATATCTGTTACTAGGGTAGTTTTCTTAGTGTGATATCGGGGCACTGAGATGCCCATTATCCCTAACATAACCCTCTTTCCACCTATGTACTTGCCTCTTTTGGTTGAAGATTCTGTTCTTTATCAGGATATTTAAAACAAGATAATTCTTAAATCTCTTAGAAACCATCAGAACCAAGAGTTGTTTTTTTGTTTGTTCGTTTGTTTTGGTACCGCGGATTTAACTCAGGGGACACTCGACCACTGAACCACATCCCCAGTCCTATTTTGTATTTTATTTAGCGACAGGGTCTCATGGAGTTGCTGAGCACCTCTCCATGGCTGAGACTGGCTCTGAACTCTAGATCCTCCTGCCTCAGCTTCCCCAGCCTCTTGGATTACAGGTGTGTGCCACCACAACCAGCCAAGAGTTTTTCTAATAGAACAGTCTGCACAGTATGGGAGCCAGGCAACTGGCGGACATCCAATCCCCGCCTTACTGTAATGTCCTCATCTGTGCTAAATGCCAGGTGATAAGGACTATTTGAGCTGCATGTTAGGACAGCACAAAGAAGTCTGCACTCATGTTTCAGGAAGGTGACCACTAAAAGAAGGAAAGAAGCCTACAATTTCCAACTATACAGGCTCAAGTTATTTTTAAAAGTCAAATACTCTTTAGGGTAGAATTCACGTTAGAACCCTTCAAGGAGAAAGGAAACTACATCAAACAACTAAGAGATGTGGGATAGAGAAGGGTAGAGGAGGAGGAGCCAGAAGGGGGAAAGAACTGGGAAGCTTGGATACTTGGGTAACTGTCAATTTTTCAGAGGCTGAGCTGACCTGTCTGCAGTCACAGAGCCAAGACAATATAAGCTAGCAAAGAGGTAGTCTTAAAGGAAGAAAAGAGAAGAAAAAGAGAAGGCAGAAATGAAAAGGTCAGTGTATTTCCACACTCCTTCAGTCTAAAAGAAGTACCAGTTACAGAGATCGAAGGCCCTGGTCAGTAGAGAGGCTACTAGACTCTCCATACCCAGAGCACCCAAACTTGTTTCAGAGAACTTGTAACCTCAAGTGACAAAGAAGGGGCTTCTTGTCCCAGAACAGGCCTGCCTTTAGAGTCAGGATACATTATACAGGCAGGGTTCTGACCCATGTGGGAAGAGCTTCTTGTATCTTTATTATGTACTCCCACCTTGACTCAGCCAATTCCTGTGGCTCACTGTGCACACATTCAGCAATTATTTGGGGAGGGTGACACAATGTACTATAAACATTTGGTTCATGGACCAGTGCCAATCCATGAACTGCTTATCACTGATTCACAATGAGAAAGTACAGAAATGAAGAGTGTGTGTTGGGAACCATTCACAGCTATTTGCTGAAATATCCCAGTACATGATCAGAGGTTCATAGCTTTCTGCATTTCAGTTTTAAAATTTACAAAATGTGACAATCTGTGATGATTAGAAACAAGAATTTTAAAACAGGTCCTTCGCTAGTTTATGACGTGCTGATCCAGCCAATACTGCCTTACTGAAAGTCAGTGACCAGGACTTGAATTTCCCTTTGCCACTCTAAAGGGAACCTCATTCTCTGCTCATAAACCTCTGTTTCCTTGTGCTTCGGGTGCAAACAAAGCTGAGTTTAGAAAGAATGTGGGAGCTGCTGAGGCTTGACTACAGGCTGGGGTACCCATGTTTTAACTCTTTGTAGGGAGGACCCCACAGAATTGTGCCCACAACAGAAAGAAGCGTCCTGGCACCAAGCCAATTCGAAAAACTCCTTCAGAGATGGCTATATCCATCCACTGTGGCCTCACACTTCCCAACTCCTGACTCCTGACTAAGAAAATATTAACAGGTATTGAATCATTCCATTGAAATTCACTTAGTCTGAAAGTATAGGCCCCAAACACACTTACCACACCCAGTTCACAAAGTTTAAAGTATAAGTTAGAAACACTGCAGGAACTTGATACCGAGTAAAGTAGTCGTTTCTGATCTGGAAAGGAGGAAGTAAAACGTAGCTCTTTCTACAATTCTAAGTGATTACCACCCATGCCACATCTTGTAGGGTTGGTCTTTAATGAGTAAATCATGCTGGATACATCTAACACTTTTACACTTGCTTCCTGACTATGCTTTATCCATGTAATAATAGCATCATTATAATGCCACCTGGAAATTGTCAGTTTTCATTCT
Source organism: Sciurus vulgaris (assembly GCF_902686455.1). Classification (NCBI taxonomy): domain Eukaryota; kingdom Metazoa; phylum Chordata; class Mammalia; order Rodentia; family Sciuridae; genus Sciurus; species Sciurus vulgaris. Next base: position 82,973,963 of record NC_136472.1, read on the forward strand.
TCCTGAGAAATGTTAAGTACTTCATTTTAAATCTTCTCATACTTCATTTACTCTCACAACATCCTGGTCAGTCAGGTAACTCTGTTCTGATTTATAAATAATACCCCAAATATTTGTAAGCAATCACACAAAGAATGCAGAAAATAATGCAAATGCAAATAATGGAAGTTATTATTCTCAAAGCAAGGAAGACTGAGGGAAAGCTCACCAGCCCCATGGAGTCAGGAGAAAACTGAGTTGACACCTCTGTCCCTCAAGCCCTTTGATATGGAAGAGTTCTCGGAAGGAGGATGGGAAGGTTGGCCCAGATAAAACTGTGCAATAATCTAAGTCAGTCTGTGATGTCCCCATATCTTCTCCTTTCCTCTTCGGTGGTACTTGATCCTTTTCCCCTCATTAGTTGATGCTTTGGTGCTCCTCAGCTCCTGTCTTACCTAGCTCTTAAGAGCCATACTCAGCTCCTTGTTGTTGAATTTAAATGACTGTGTTATTTCTCTCAGGGTTTCTAATACTTTAGGTTTCATCTTTATTTATTAAAGTAAGGCCTTCATCTATTAGAAGGGTTGTAAGTTGTTGGTAAATGGAGAGACACCAAGGAGGCTCCTCACACCCTTTCTTGTGTATCCTGAAATAACTGTTTATATTTGAGAGCCCATCTTTCCATTTATTGAGCATCCATTATGTGTACAGACTACATTAAGATTCTACATTCACTAGCTAATTAACTTGCCAATAATCATATTAGCATGCTATTATTATTTCCATTTTACAGCTGTGGAAATAAAAGTCCAGGAAATTATATCAGTATAATTACCTGACATGTGGAGGTATTCTACACACATTAGCACTAGTTATCACCATTGTCTTTTAGGTATAAATTATTCCTATCTATAGTTAAGAAAGTAGACTTGGAAAGGTTATTGACCATGACATGCCCATGGATGTATAGTTTATAAACGACAGGCTTAAGGTCTGAATTCATGTCTGTCTCATTTCTGTGCTTGAACTTGTTCCCATTGTACCACAATATTAAAATCTCTTCATAATTTATCTCTCTCCTGAAATGATTTATTCCCCTACATTCATTTTGGAGTACTTCTTTGTCCAATGCTAAAGAGAAATTTTAGTACAAATGAAAAACAGCTATTGTTGGTGCTGAAATAAATCACTATTTAACATTTTTAATTTTAAGATTCAGCAGTTCAGGCTTTGTTCCCTTGGGGATCCAGAATTCTCTCAAAAACTACCTACTTCCACATGCCCAAGATACCAGTCCAGCATTTATGTTCATAGCCCACATACTGATCATACAGCACACCAAGCCATGAAACCCCCAAGCAGTAGCTCTCCTAACAAGCTCTGCCTTACCTTGGGCTTATTGGTGCTGAATCTTCTTCTGACTCTTCTACAGCACCAGCCAGTTCTGGGAGAAGGAGAGCATCTTTGTTGACATTATTCACCCAGCTTTCCTTTGCCTCAATTGCTCTGTCCTTACTCTGCTCCACTGAAATAGGAAACAATAAAGGCAGGAAGGTTTATCTCTCACTTCCACAATCTACAATTCTCTTATAGGCTCCTATAGCTAGGGACTTAAATCTGAATCTCAAGCCCTCTGAGTACCAAGCCAATTCCTGAGTCTCAGGATCAGAAATACATCTTTGAAAGAAGTCAGTAGGTTCCCATGACATTTGCTCCTCTGCGCTAAGCAGAGTCTCCTAGGAACATGGGTGTACCTTTAAATGTGCAAGTAACTCCAGGGACTGTTAAAGCAAAATTCTAACTGCCTCTAGGTTAATCTGATCTTAATTAGAGTCCAGATTTAATGTGCGTAGCCAGGCAGGGGGTACTTATTGGGATTGAAACACTATCCTTACTGTGCTTTACTGAACATCTACAATATGCCCAACATGATGCTTGGCTGTGGGATATAAAGGGGAACAAATGATTCTGAAGAGAATGCCCTTCTCCACTGCCGACTCTACCTCCTCCTGCCCAGTCTCTACTCATCCAAATTCTACATAGTACTCAATGCTCAGCTCAGATGTCAGAGTCCCCATAAAACCTCTGTGCTCCCTCTTCAGGAAATGACCTCTTTTGCCTCTGAACATCCAGGACTGTTCACCTGAACCTCTCTGATCACAAACACCAACTGACTGATGACCTCTCAGGCACTGTGCCAAGTCCTTCACATACATTATCCTATGAGGTGAGAGTTATTTTCCAAGTTTATAAATTTGGAAATTAAGGATTGAAGACTTCAAGAAATTGCCTAAGGCCACATAGCCAGTGAGTACCAAGAATACTTTCATCAGGGTTAAGAAGATGAAGTATATTGGGGCTTTCAGTTTCCAAATACGTTCCAGGATGGTATCCCATCAAGGTCCCATCACACCTGAGTCTAGTTTCTTCAACTGAAAAATGGAGCCCACAGTATTAACCAGTACCTGTGAAGATTTCTTAAGGTCTGGGTAGTTTTGAAAAGCAAGAGGGCTTTACAATGCATTGTGCATACTATGTAATCAACCCTTATCTGCAAGGAGTGTGTCCCTGAGTCCCAAAGATCTGAAATCCCAACTCTGCCTTTTGGCAACAATATGATCTTGGGTAAGAGATTTAACTTCTCTGAGCTTTACATGCCCCATCTATAGAATGGGGAAAATAATGCCTTACAAAACTACTGCTACAATTAGAGATAATAGAGAGTAAGTGTCTATCATATATTAGACACTCAGAGATAACAGCTATTTTCTCTTTTGCATACAGGCTATACCTGGACAAGGGTTTATGCTGACTAACCCAGAGTTAGAGAGAAGGTACCCAGTTATTGTTTAACTAATAAGCCCTCAAAATATTACCTTTCTAGACCCTTAAATAAATAGTGTACTTTGTTGAGCAAAGAAGTACTAGATATCAAGATCGCTGAATAAGGACGCTAATTTATTTCTGTCTAAACCCTTTTCCTTACTCCGAAGGCTCTGAATTTACATATTTAAAAGTCAAAGAAGAGGTGGCAGATCTCTTATAAACCCCAAGTATCTATGCTACTACAAGTCAACATGGTGCCCAAAGCGCTTCCTGTGTTCCTACACTGAGTCACTTGGCCCTGCCCTAGTACGTTTGAATCCAGGGAAGAGGATGTTGAGCTTGACACATTATGGAAAGCATCCCTCCAAATGTTTTCCCAAGGCGGATTTCAGCAACAATTCTGCCACCATCCCTTCCCTGCTTCCCCCAAAAATGCTAGCTGTAATCACGTCGGCCAAATCAACTCACCTGCCACTTGGAGCCTCTTCTTTCTCATGGATGCTCTGATGATATCTGCACCATGGATTTTATCTCTGTGCCTTTTTGCCTTGGCTTCATAAAACCATTGGCCACTCATATTCTTCAGCTGCTGATCATCCTTAATTTTTTCAGGCAAATGTCTACAAAAGGTAAAGAACTTTACTGCACTAAGAAACCACAGTAAATAAATGAGTTCACTGTGACATTGTATAAAAAAATTGTAAACATACAGTGAGCAAAATGAAGCTCACAACATTTCAGATGCCACAAATCTCCCAGATGACTAACTGCGAATATTCCTCTTTGACTGGAAAGTCAGAAATGCCAAGGCCAATATTTTTTAAATCTAAAGTCTTAATCATGATCCTCAGATGATGCCTGCCATTTCCCAAGAGCAGATTTACGTCTTGGTTGTAGTTCTGTGTCTACTGTTCAAATGCAAATACCCCAGGGAGGGATGATACAATAAGCTTCCCTATGTATTGATTTCCTTATCTGTAAAAGGGGTTGCTCTGAGGATTATTACATGTTAACAGCCCTCTGTGCATTCCTGGCACCTAAGAAACACTAGAGAATAACTGGTGGTGAAGCCAGGTGCAGTGGCGCATGCCTGTAATCCGAGTACTCAGGACACTGAGGCAGTAGGATCTTGAGTTCAAATCCAGCCTCAGCAACTTAGTGAGGCCCCAAGTAACTCAGGGGACCCTGTCTCTTAATAAAATACAAAAAAAGGGCTAGGGATGTGGCTCAGTGATTGAGTGCCCCTGAGTTCAATCCTGGGTACTAAAAATGGAATGGAATGGAATGGAATGAAATAAAATAAAATATAAAAAGGGCTGGGGGTGTACACCAGTGGTAGAAGGCCCCTGAGTTTAATCCCTAGTACTGAAGGAAAAAAAAAAAAAAAAAGAGAGAGAATAACTAGTGGGGTAGTTACCAGTCCATCAATCCTATCATTTTGATGAAATGAGTTTATCAGACTTTTCTGGAAATCTGTGTAAGAAAGGGGTATGATATCCCTGGTGCTTAATGTTAGGAAAATAAACAAAAGTAGTGGGCTAGAATCAGGAAGACCAAATATGACAACAAGGATGGGCAAGCAAATACCATTTGTGCAGATACTGCTTTTAAGGATTCCACAATCATTCACGTTCATGGAAAAACTAAAACCTAAAAAACAAATGGTGGGGGGATTCAAGATGGCGGACTAGAGGGTGGCTGCGTTTTGTGTTGCTCCAGGACTCAGGACTCAAGAAGAGGAGATATAGAGAGACTTGGGACCAATTCAAAGCAGCCAGGTGAGTGTCCCCCATTGGGCAGGTGTCCCGGAAGGGGCGGTAGCCCCGAAAGCAGGGAACTTTCTGAAGTAGAGCTGCCGGCGAGACGCCCCTCCCCCCGCCGGAGCAGTGATCGCAGACAACTGTGAGCACTGGAGAGGTGGCTGTTCACCACAGCGCTTGGACTCGGCGCAACCCACCCGGGCTCTGGGAGGCTGCCCAAAGGAGAAGGTGCTCGGTGAGCTGTTTGGACTGAAAGCGACCACCCCTGACACAGGGGGCTGCCCAGAGGAGAAGGAGAAATACGGGCTCGGCACGTCGCTTGGAATTGGAGCAGCTGCGCCAGGGCTCTGGGCGGCTATCCGGTGAAACGGCGTGGTGAGTGGTTTGGTCCCAGAGCATCCGCTCCTGAACACAGGGGGGTTGTCTGGAGAAGGAGGAGGAGTGCGGCGGGGTGCTTGGGCTCGAAGTGACTGCACCAGGGCTACGGGTGGCAGTCGGGACAAGAAGGTGCACAGTGAGTTCTTGGGACTTGTGACGCACCAGATCTCTGGGTGACTGCCTGGTAGAGAAAGAGGTGCGTGGTGGGTCACTTGGACTTAGAGCGACCGCACGGAACAACAGGTGGCTGCCGGAGGAAAAGGCGTGTGGCGGGTCACTGGGACCCGGAGCGATTGTAAGGGGCTCCAGGTGGCTGCTCAGAGGAGGGGCCGCATAGCCAGGCGAAAAGTGCAGAGCAGGGTCCTAAACGGCTTCTTGGTGGAAGAGCCCCACAGACAAACTGAGGGGCGGAACGAAGGCTCCACTGCAGGCAGCTTCTCTGAGGAGAGGCAGCCTAAGGAGATTCGTTTGTGAAGGGTGAGGCTTCCAGGCCCAGGAGGTAGGTCCGGGTCCCTGGGAACATTGCAGAAGAAGGCTGCCCAGCCCAGGCGGTAGTTGTGAATTGAATGGAACCTCTGGGAGGAAAACCGACCAGCGAGATCTCCCCATCGGGTGACTCCTCCCTGTCGGGTGAGGTTCTCCCAAAAGGACTGTAAAATCAGAGACACAGGCCCAAACTGGTCTTGCATCAGCCCACATCCTACTTCCCTTTTGGATGACCATTCATCAGCAAGTGAAGGTACCTCTGCCCACTAGCAGGGAATATACCCCACCGGAAGGCCACCACCCCTAGGGAGTCAGCTCCCTTGTGGAGCACTGCATTATCAACTTCCTCCAAGACTTCAGGCTACTGAAGACTAAGAGGGGATATAATAGAAATCTTCAGGGATATTATAAGACAATAGAGGAAATCTGCAATATCACAGCGGTCAACTGATACCTGAACAATATGAGAAAACAAGGAAAGAAAATGCTGCAAACAAATCTAGATGTTACATCAATGAAACCCAACGACAGCATGGCAGAAGAAATGACAGAAAGGGAGTTCAGAATGTACATAATTAAAATGCTCAGGGAAGCAAATGACGAGATGCAAGAGCAAATGCAGGCACTGAATGATCGCACCAATCGACAGTTAAAAGAGCAAATACAGGAAGCAAAAGATCATTTCAATAAAGAGTTAGAGATATTGAAAAAAAACCAAACAGAAATCCTTGAAATGAAGGAAACAATAAACCAAATTAAGAACTCCATAGAAAGCATAACCAATAGAATAGAACACCTAGAAGACAGAACATCAGACATTGAAGATAAAGTATTTAACCTTGAAAACAAAGTTGAACAAACAGAGAAGATGGTAAGAAATCATGAACAGAATCTCCAAGAACTATGGGATATCATGAAGAGGCCAAATTTAAGAATTATTGGAATTGAGGAAGGCTTAGAGAAACAGACCAAAGGAATGAACAATCTATTCAATGAAATACTATCAGAAAATTTCCCAAATCTGAAGAATGAAATGGAAGATCAAGTACAAGAGGCTTATAGGACTCCAAATATACAAAATTACAACAGACCCACACCAAGGCACATTATAATGAAAATGCCCAACATACAAAATAAAGACAGAATTTTAAAGGCCGCAAGAGAGAGGAATCAAATTACATTCAGGGGGAAACCAATACGGATATCAGCAGATTTTTCAATCCAGACCCTAAAATCTAGAAGGGCCTGGAACAACATTTTTCAAGCCCTGAAAGAAAATGGATGCCAACCAAGAATCTTATACCCAGCAAAACTTACCTTCAAATTTGACGATGAAATAAAATCCTTCCATGATAAACAAAAGCTAAAAGAATTTACAAAAAGAAAGCCAGCATTACAGAACATTCTCAGCAAAATATTCCACGAGGAAGAGATGAAAAACAAAGAAACAAATCAGCAATGGGAGGAACTATCCTAAAGGAATTGTCAAATAAAGGAAGAACCAAGTCGTCTCAAAATAAATAAATAAATAAATAAATAAAATGAACCAAATGACCAGGAATACTAATCATATCTCAATAATAACCCTGAATATTAATGGCCTGAACTCATCAATCAAAAGACATAGACTGGCAGATTGGATTAAAAAGAAAGATCCAACAATATGTTGCCTGCAAGAGACTCACCTCGTAGAAAGAGATACCCATAGACTAAAGGTGAAAGGATGGGGGAAAACATACCATGCACATGGACTCAGCAAAAAAGCTGGGGTATCCATCCTCATTTCAGATAATGTGGACTTCAAGTCAAAACTAGTCAGAAGGGATAAAGAAGGACATTACATACTGCTTAAGGGAACCATAAATCAGCAAGACATAACAATCATAAATATCTATGCCCCAAACAGTGGCTCATCCATGTATGTCAAACAAATCCTTCTCAATTTCAGAAACCAAATAGACCATAACACAATAATACTATGTGATTTTAACACGCCTCTCTCACCACTGGACAGATCTTCCAAACAAAAATTGAACAAAGAAACCACAGATCTCAATAACACAATCAATAATTTAGACTTAACGGACATTTATAGAATATACCATCCAACCAAGAGCGAATACACTTTCTTCTCAGTAGCACATGGATCCTTCTCTAAAATAGACCATATATTATGCCACAAAGCTAATGTAAGCAAATACAAGAAGATAGAGACACTACCTTGTATTCTATCAGATCATAATGGATTGAAGTTAGAAATAAATGAAAGAGTAAAAAACAGAAGCTACTCCAACACCTGGAGATTAAACAATATGCTATTACATGATGAATGGATAACAGAAGATATTAGGAAGGAAATTAAAAAATTCTTAGAGGTAAATGAGAACAAAGAAACATCATATCAAAATCTTTGGGACACTATGAAAGCAGTACTTAGAGGAAAATTTATTTCATGGAGCGCATTCAATAAAAGAAGTAAAAATCAACAAATAAACGACCTAACACTACAGCTCAAAGCCCTAGAAAAAGAAGAACAGACCAACACCAAAAGTAGTAGAAGACAGGAAATAGTTAAACTCAGAGCTGAAATCAACGAAATTGAAACAAAAGAAACTATACAAAAAATTGACAAAATAAATAGTTGGTTCTTTGAAAAAATAAACAAAATTGATAAACCCTTAGCCACACTAACAAAGAGAAGATGAAAGAAAACCCAAATCACCAAAATTCGGAATGAACAAGGAAATATCACAACAGACACGATTGAAATACAAAACATAATTAGAAGCTATTTTGAAAATCTATATTCTAACCAAATAGAAAATTTCGAAGACATCAACAGGTTTCTAGAGACATATGAATTGCCTAAATTGAACGAGGAGGACATACACAATTTAAATAGAACAATTTCAAGTAATGAAGTAGAAGAGGTCATCAAAAGCCTACCAACAAAGAAAAGTCCAGGACCAGATGGGTTCTCAGCCGAGTTCTACAAAGTCTTTAAAGAAGAGCTCATTCCAATACTTCTCAAAGTATTCCATGAAATAGAAGAGGAGGGTACCCTCCCAAACTCATTCTATGAAACCAATATTACCCTGATACCCAAGCCAGACAGAGACAAATCGAGGAAAGAAAATTTCAGACCGATATCATTCATGAACATTGAAGCAAAAATTCTCAATAAAATTTTAGCAAATCGCATACAAAAATATATTAAAAAGACAGTGCACCACGATCAAGTGGGTTTTATCCCAGGGATGCAAGGTTGGTTCAACATCCGGAAATCAATAAATGTAATTCACCATATCAATAGACTTAAAGTCAAGAATCACATGATTATTTCAATAGATGCAGAAAAAGCATTTGATAAAATACAACACCCCTTCATGCTCAAAACACTAGAAAAAATAGGGATAGTGGGAACATTCCTTAACATTGTAAAGGCCATCTATGCTAAGCCCATGGCTAATATCATTCTAAACGGTGAAAAACTGAAAGCATTCCCCCTAAAAACTGGAACAAGACAGGGATGCCCTCTTTCACCACTCCTATTCAATATCGTTCTTGAGACTCTAGCCAGAGCAATTAGACAGACCAAGGAAATTAAAGGAATACGAATAGGAAAAGAAGAACTCAAACTATCCCTATTTGCAGATGATATGATTATATACTTAGAGGAACCAGGAAATTCCACCAGAAAACTGTTAGAACTCATAAGTGAATTCAGTAAAGTGGCAGGTTACAAGATCAATGCTCATAAATCCAATGCATTTTTATACATAAGTGAGGAATCCTCAGAAAGAGAAATTATGAAAACTACCCCATTCACCATAGCATCGAAAAAAATAAAATACTTGGGAATCAATCTCACAAAAGAGGTGAAAGACCTCTACAATGAGAACTACAGAACACTAAAGAAAGATATTAAAGAAAACCTTAGAAGATGGAAAGATCTCCCATGTTCTTGGATAGGAAGAATTAATATTGTCAAAATGGCCATACTACCTAAAGTGCTATACAGATTCAATGCAATCCCAATTAAAATCCCAATGACGTACCTTACAGAAATAGAGCAAGCAATCATGAAATTCATCTGGAAGAATAAGAAACCCAGAATAGTTAAAGCAATCCTTCGCAGGAAAAATGAAGCAGGGGGTATTGCAATACCCGAACTTCAACTTTATTACAAAGCAATAGTAACAAAGACGGCATGGTACTGGTACCAAAATAGACAGGTAGATCAATGGTACAGAATAGAGGACACGGACACAAACCCAAATAAATACAACTTTCTAATACTAGACAAAGGCGCCAAAAATATGCAATGGAGAAAAGATAGCCTCTTCAACAAATGGTGCTGGGAGAATTGGAAATCGATATGCAACAGAATGAAACTAAACCCATATCTCTCACCCTGCACAAAACTCAACTCAAAATGGATTAAGGACCTTGGAATCAGACCAGAGACTCTGCAGAGTATAGAAGAAAAAGTAGGTCCCGATCTTCAACATGTCGGGCTAGGACCAGACTTCCTCAACAGGACTCCCATAGCACAAGAAATAAAAGCAAGAATCAATAACTGAGATAGATTCAAACTAAAGAGCTTTCTCTCAGCAAAGGAAACTATCAGTAACGTGAAGAAAGAGCCTACAGAGTGGGAGAATATCTTTGCCAATCATACTTCAGATAGAGCACTAATCTCCAGAATCTATAAAGAACTCAAAAAACTCTACACCAACAATACAAATAATCCAATCGACAAATGGGCTAAGGAAATGAACAGACACTTCACAGAAGAAGATCTACAAGCAATCAATAAACATATGGAAAAATGTTCAACATCTCTAGTAATAAGAGAAATGCAAATCAAAACCACCCTAAGATTCCATCTCACCCCAATTAGAATGGCGAATTATCGCTAATAAGTGGAGGATGACACATAAAGGGGGGGAGGGAAGGGTTAGTGTTAGGGTTAGAGTTAGGGTTAGGGAGGGGGGCAAGTATGGAGGAAGGAAGCACTGTATAGAGGGTAAAGAGGGGTGGGGGGGTGGGGGGAAGGGAAAAAATAACAGAATGAATCAAACAACATTACTGTATGTAAATTTATGATTACACAAATGGTGTGCCTTTACGCCATGTACAGAGAAACAACATGTATCCCATTTGTTTACAATAAAAAAAAGGAAAGAAAAAATGGTTAAAAAAAACAAAAACAAAAACAAAAACAAAAAAAAACAAATGGTACCATCCTAAAACTTCTCTAAATTACACTGGCTAGAAAACATTATTCTAGTTGACCAGTCTTTTAACCTTTGCTTCCACTTCAATAAAACCATAATTGCAAATCTTAGTCTATCTCAATAAAACAAGAATTTCAAATCTCTTTTCTCACCCACAGAGATGTACTTAGAATATAGTGGAATAAAAGCTTTAAGGCAACAGAACTCTTGGAAGATGACACGCTACACAAGTCCAAGATGGTTTTATGATTGTTGTTCAAGCTCATATGTATCCTTCCTGAAGTAGCAAATCAAATCTGTTTTAGCCAGAGAATGTAAATGGACCAAGGTAGTAGCAGGGCTTGTCATGAGTGCTACACACAGGCAAGCTGAAAGTGGGGGAGATGGGGGATGGGGAGGGGCAGTTACTCCAGGTCTAGCAAGGAGTCTCCTCTCTCCCTAAGAATGCGTGGAGATGTCTATTTACCCACTCTCTGCTGGAATTTCCTCTCCTCTCTCAATCACCTAGGAAGAGGTGACCCTACTCCAAACATGTTCAATCACACAATGTCATAACAGTGTATCTCTAAATCATAACAGTGACAACACACCACTACTTCAGAGACATTATGGTTCTTATTACAGATTCTGATGGTTTCTCCCCGCCTCAGGCTTTGAACAGAGCAGAAGACCCCTGTCAGGCTGCTGGTTCAAGCTTTTTCTTTCTCCTCCCAACAGGACCAAGCCTAAGTTCAATTCCAGAGAAGTCCTCCCACCTCTCCCTGACCAGAGTGAGCTTCTGAGGATGGGGCCTGTATTCAATCAATACATTTTTGCTAAGTGTCTAGAAAAGAGTGGATATTTATTCTGTGCTTGCATAGTAAAGGAATGTCCTATGAGGCCTCAGACCACCTGGCTTCAGTTACCTTTTCAGATTCATTTTCCAGCACTTACTCCCATACAACACTTGCCAGCACACTCAACTGCTTATTGTCCTCCAAGCTGTTCTTTTGAGATCTCTGTAGATGCTATAGACATGCAGAAGATATGGCAGAAAGAATGTGGGCTTTGGAGGTTACCAAAACTAGGTCTGAATTCCAGTTCTGACTCTTCCTATATGGAACATGGGGAGGCTACTGAGTCTTTCTCAACTTCAGTCTTTTTTTTTTTTTTTTGTAGCGGGTATCAAACCCAGGGCCTTGTGCTTGCAAAGCAAGCACTCTACCAACTGAGCTATCTCCCCAGCCCCAACTTCAGTCTTCTTACTTGTAAAGTTAGGGGACCATAGGACCTAACAGGCAGGAATTCTGGAATAACTCATCACAGTATTTGTCTGTAAGTGCTTAAGAGTGGAAAGAGGCCAAGGACTCTGAGGGCTCTCGGGATGTCTCTCCCCTGCTTCTCTGTCCAGCCTGCTGTTCCTCATCCTTCAGATCCATTCAGGCACTGGGGCACCCTTTGCCCTGTCCCATGCTCCCTTGGCCCCACCCCTTTAGCACTCATCACACTGTGTCCCAGTGATCTATTTGCACATCTGTTTCACCCACTGATCTGTGGACACTGCAAACTCCTTGAGGACAAGGATCACATCTTAATCGCCTTTGTAACCTAGCACACCACAGAGCCTGGCAGAGAGCTGGTACCCAATAGCTATTTGTTGAGTGAATAAATCAGTGAGCAAATAAGCACCCAGCAGCCACCCTGCCTCAGTCAGGCAAGAGATAATGAAGAACACGTCACTGCTGTGGTTCCGTGAGTCATGCCCCACTGCAATGTAGGGTCTTCTGGTGAGACAGGACATTCTCAGAACAGGAAAAAACACCACAAAATATGGCACCCACCAGCATTCTTGCTGAAGGAGCACACAAACTCTTGTAGCACAACAGCCCCCAGATCTCGTCATTTATTTATTTATTTATTTATTTTTTCATCATTTATTTTTGTTTGACTGAAAGGTACTTTGTAGGGATCTTTGTGAAACTCTTGATCTGCTCTCACCTAAATGACTGCTGGCAAGCCCTGGCCAATGCACAACAAGCACAGGCTGTAAAAATCAAACCAGTAAAATACATTGTTCCTGAAAAGACTGGTAGCCATGTGGTAATAAAGGGTTTCTGGCTCCTTTGTTATAAAGTGGCAAAAGAATTCTTTTGAATTTAATAAGTGTCACTTGTGTACTTCCTAATACAATCATTTGCACATCTGTTTCAGCCACTAGGTTTAATAATCACTTTTTTTCTTTTTCTTAGTCATTTGTAATATTTTGTAGATGACCCCATGTGTGTGACACCAAAGACCAATTTTTATAAAGATATGGGCATGGAAAATTTCCACTGTGATGCCATGAAAATTTTTTCCTCTAGTCCACATTGATCTCTCATTTTTCCTGAACTGTAACTGCACCAAGCAAACTTTGCATTGAATTTTCTAATTGTTGTACCATCTAGTTGAAGTGAGCAAAGGGGAAATTTCTTGGGACTGACACTTTTTATTCTTTACCATCCTCTACATACACGCGCACGCGCGCGCACACACACACACACACACACACACACACATACACACACACGAGTGTTAAGTAGAGAGCTGAGCATAGCAAAAATCTCAACAAATACATGTGGGCTGGTGGGAAGGAATGAGAGCAGAAGAGCCCTCAGCTCAGAGAGGACACTGCCCTGCTGAATGTCCCCGACGTTCTTTACCCACTCCCCTGTTCCTTCTGCTAACACTTACATAGTATCTGCTTTGTACTCAATCACATGCCTGGCAGTTAACAGGCATCATAGCACTTAGTCCCCGCAATTTCAACATGATATACAAAGAATTTAGTCAATTACATAAACTGCTCAATTTGTTTCCTTTGTATGATAAAGGCCAGATCTAAACCCAGGTCTGGTTATTTGTTCACTCATTTATTCATTCATTCATTCTCTATCAGATACCAGGCATGTTCTTGGAATTATGCATAAAAATTACAGCCCTAACATTAAGGTCAACCCTTTTTGGTGCACAGTGTGAGGACTTACAGAGGAAAGCCAGAACAGCAGTGGTGCTTCCTCTCTGCCTTCAACACCTTCCCCCATCACACCCCCTTTTCTCCTTGTGATGAGAGGCACACACCCCAGATTCCAGCTCTTCAACATGACTAGGCAAAGGCCTAACATTATGTGTGGGACCTGGTTGATATTATCTAGTTAACTATAGATAGCAAGACTCAGTAGGCTGACCAGAAAGATGAATTCACTGACCTGTTGTTGTTGTTTAATCCCCAAGTATACTCTGGGGAAGCTGGTGAGAGTATAACTTAAAAGTAGTCTTAGATGTTTATTTAGAATATAAAAGCTGAAAGAAACCTTAAATAGTAAAAAATGGCCTCACTTTCTAAATGAAGTGATTCAGGTCCAGAGAAGTTAGGAGACTTGCTGAAGGTCAGCAGAGATGGAACCAGAGGCCCAACCTGACTCAGCTTTCACTCTTTCCACTACCCTGTCCTGCCTCAGAGAAGCAAACATGATTTTGGTTTTTAAGACAGCCATCACACTTTACTTTTTTCTTGGTAGAAAAGGTAGGTGGCAGAAACCTTTAGTGGAAAATCTAGAAACCAGCATAACTGAAAGCAAACTGCAAATATTTCTAACAGTGAAAAATGATAAGGAATGCATCTTTTAGACTGAAACATCATGGATCCCCACAATCAGCTGAGAGGCAGCAGTGTGTGGAAAGTGCACAGGTTTTGGAACTGGATCAGCACTAATCCTGCAGGGCACTTATCTTCTTCACCCTATTTCCTTATTTGTTGAATGGATTCAGCTACACCGTTCTGAGGATGAAAGGAGAAAATGTATGCGAAGCTCCGTGTGCAATGCAGTCCCTCCATAAATGCTGTTTCCTTTCCTCTTTGCTTTGACAGAAAATATTGCCCAGGGTCCTGGAAGTCAATTCTTCAATGACAACTTCTTTCATTTAAAAAGAACTTAAGGTCTTAAAGAGGCAGCTGAGAATCATAAGATGTGGTGGGTGGTGGTTGAGATGGTATCTACTGCAGAAACACCCCCACTGTAGATGTGGTTTGCCTATATGGGGGTGGGGGATGTGGTGCTGCTGTGGTGCTCAGACACGCATGTGCAGCAATTTCCTGCTGGCAGTGTGATGCAAAGCACAGGAAACACCACCTCTACAGTGTGTCATTTTCAAACCATAAAAGACTAAAATTACATGTGTGTGTATGGCAGTGTTCTCTTAGATGGAGGGGGACAAGGCAGAAGAGGGAGAGAGAGACAGAGACAGAAGGCAGTGGTGGGGGAGGGAAAAATATCCATCCTCATGTCTGCTTCCCTGCTGGTTTGGGCAATGTCTCCACCCAAGAGTTAGGGATGCAGATGAGGAAAACTTGGGCCTAAAACTTATGGTTACAGGGACAGAGGTAGCAAGAAAGACAGCTGTGGTGGCAACAGTGGCCTGGAGCTGGTATCATCTCAACTGGACTCCAGAGACATCACAAAGGATATTCCCCTGTGCCCAAGTCTGTATTCTACCACTAACAGGTTGACGGGTTTAGGAAACAGGCATTTCCCCTACAGACACTCAGTTTCTCATCCATGAAATCAGGATGGGAGTTAACACATAAATCATCTCCAAAGTGTCCGGCATGAGCTTGGATGTGAACAATTTAAAGCACTGAATGTACTGAAAATGGCAAAGAGGTTTCCTTTTGAATGTTAAACATTACGTACAGTGCTACTGAAAAAGGGTTCTGCGATGTCTGAGATTGTGGGCAACACTGCTGTGATCCATGAGTGAAGCCCTCATGGCTATAGCCCAAACAGAGCGAGCATTTGAAAGAACAGTCTGAATTTTAGTGACAGGTTTGCCTTTTAAAAGATGGTTTGCTCAGGCTAATACTATAATTATGTAATTGGTGTTTCCAAAATGCAAACTAACTAGAACTGGATGCATTATAAAATCATATTAGAAAAACAAAATTTAGATTTTAAATTTGCAACTGATAAATGAATAAAGGCCACTAGATGGTAAATTCCTTGAGGCTGAAATCATGTTTTCAGTCATCCTGGAATTCCCTTCACATTACAGTACAGAGTTGTTTCTTGCACTTAAAAGGTGCTCAATTAAATTTTACTGCATTAAATAATAGCGTTTGGGAATCACTTCTTATTAAAAAATCAGACAGCACAGGTGAAGTGGCAAATAAGAGAATTTAAATGTATCCATCACCTATCACATGCCAAGAAAATTAAGAATTACTTTACTTAATCCTGACTTTCATCTTTTAAATTTGGTATTATAGTCATTCCCAGTTTCTGAGATGAGGTTCAGAGAGGTTAAATAACTTGACAAATGAACCTTACATAGTTGATTAGTGGTGGAGATGGGATTTGACTCCAAGGTCCATGAAAGGGAGTTCTTGCCCTGTATTATGATTTAGTTTTTACCATTTCTTCATGGAAGAAAAATAGCAATGAGTAGCATAAGGCAGAGGGAAAAGCACTAGACCAAAAAAAAATTTTTTTTAATCATAGCTTTGGCACTTACTAGCTGTGTGACCCTAGGCAAATCATTTGCCCTCTCTGGGCTTACCTCCTTTCCAAAGTTGTCAAATTGTAACTCTGATGGAAGAGACAAAGACAAAGGGCTGAGGGGTGGCAAAGGAGCCCATGGTGTAGCATTTTCAGAGACTCAGTTCTGGCCCAGAAACAGAATAGCTTCAGAACCATTCCCACAAGACTCTTAGGTCCTAAATCAACAAAGGGACAGAGCAAGATTCTCCTTGGGTAGAACAAGTCATGAGCTGGGCTCTTACAGTGTCCACAGGCTGTGACTTCATATCCACCTGCTCTCTGTTGGTGCATACTGCCACTCCTCCACAGACCTAGGACCTTGGACCTGCCGATAGCTAAGTCCACAAGAGCTGCTTGGTGCCCAAGAAGAAGGTCCCCCAGAAAAGTGGTAGATAGAACTTGAATCACAACAGATGTTGTCACCTCAAGCCTTCTTCCTATCATTTATTTAAAAGCAAAAAAATAAGGACTGCACCCTCAGAAACTGCTAGGACACCCTCAGAAATAACAGACCAAAGGACAGTCTGCAAAACCAACACTGCCAAGAGACTTGCAGCATTTTTCTGGTGGCTAAAGATTAGCTGGTACTTTATTCCTAAATGAGTATAAAAGTCCCTGCCTTGGAAGTCTGGGGGTTTCTATGAGAAACTTAAGAGAACTATGTTCCTGAAAAGGCTTTATAAATTCTGAACGGATAAAGCAATAATGGTACCAAGAGGTTGTAGAAGATTAGTGTCACTCCTGTGCCCCAAGGAGACACTGCTCAACACCTGCTGAGAACACAAGCAGTGCACAGTGCAGGCACCCGGAGCACAGCAAGTGGCTTGAGGGAAAGAGCATGATCCCAGTTTCATGATTACAGTTCAGTGTCCCGCCTCACACCACACCACCTTCTTGATTCCAGGTCCCAGGATGGACTGTCTGAGGAAGTCTTAAAGGATGAAGACTTCCCTCTCACTCTGATACCTACTGTTCATATGATGTTAAGCAAGTCACCTGACCCATCTCAAAGTCAATTTCCTCACACATCAGATGAGATAATTACATCCCACACAACAATGTGCGAGTGCATAAGAAATAAAGGGCACATTATGCCCTTTGCAACTCATTAAAAAGTATCTCTGCACGAGTTATCACTAGCCCCCATCACACAGTCTGCAGTGCTTGAAGGAAATTTTAGTATATTTTTTATACAACATCCATATCCAATTAATATCAAAATACAGGAAACAGTGCAAATAAATCCACTGTTCATAGTCCTTGTGTTCCAGGAAGTAAGAACATGGCTTATGCCCTTCTTGGTTAACTCCTGTGATGGGGACCATAAAGTTAGTACAACTTGCATTCAAGAAGCCTTTCAACAGCTTTCAAAGCCTAAGATTACACAGATAGTAAACAGCAGAGTTTGGACTATGCCCAGTTATTCAGCAGGCTGGTCCAGTGCTCTTTCTACCACAAAGGTGAGTGAAAGTGGTAGGAATGTTGACATGGAACATTTGGGCTCCACCCAACAAAGGTACTGTGTGAAGGTTTCCACTCCTCTTTGGGACTCAAGTCTAATGAAAATCTGAGTTGTCAGAGAGTACTATCAAGTTTTCTATTAAAACCGATACCAACATTTCTGAAAGTATGCAGACATTCGAGCCACTTCTCAAATGTCTTTTAAAGTTTTTAGAAATTTAAAAAAATTCTAAATTAGTTTATGATTCAGTTAAAAAAACACAGACTCGGTTTTAAAAAGTAGATACAAAAACACACACATATGGATGTAGATATATGTGTTTGTACCTGTTTCATTTTTAACTCAGTGCTTAGGAAGTTAAAGGAGTGCAGGTTTTCATTTTGATTTTTTTTTTCTGTTGAGACGAGGGGTCTAGCTGTCTGCCCAGGTTGGTCTCAAACTCATGGGCTTAAGTGATCCCCCTATACAGCCTCCTAAGTAACTGGGACTTCAGGCATGTGCCACTGCGCCTGGCTTAAGTTTCTAATCAAGACCTTATTTCTGGCAGACATTCAATGGAGTAATTTAAAAGACATGAGGAGGGAAGAGTTCTGTCCAGGAAGTAAACCTAAAATTGGAACCTATAAGTTTAGGCTTCAAGTCAGAACTACCACTTATGGTTGAAAACAAAACCAAAAAAACGCCCTATTTTCTCATGCCCTGCCTCTTCCTTCCCTCATGCCTGAGGAGTCCTCCGTCTCTTACCTGACTCTCTCTTCTTCAGTCCTCTTCAGGGCAGCATCCCGCTGCAGAACCTTCATAATGGCCTCTTGTTCCTCCTCCGTCAGGAAGCTTAAATCAATCATTTTGAAAAGTGAGCACAAAAAATAGTAGCAACGAATGTGGCTTAAAATTCTCCGGGCTCAACAGTCAAGACTAACCAGAAAGATCAAAAGGTTCAAAAATTAAATGAAATAATATCTTGCTCAGTCCTGTGGCAAAAGTCTTGTTTTTGCTTAGCAAAAGTTTTGGGGGGATGACAGCAGAATCCTAAGTGCCCCTTCCCATGAGGCAGTAGCGGTCAGTGGGATGACCTCGCGAAGAGGCTTTCAGGAGGATGCTGCGTTCCTTGCTAGTGCCTTCCGAGCATTCTTGGCATGCGCCCTCTCTGGACCAGTCTGTCTCAGACGCAGTCTATTCTCTCTCCAACTGGTCGTCAGTTTGGTGAGTGGCAGCAACATTGGAGTCTCCAACCTGGCAAATCATGAGACAGCAACCAGAGAGAGAGTCAGAGACAGTTCTTATAAGCACTGCTCAGTATTACAAGATTTTTAAAAGACCATACAAGATCGTCTCTGAGATGAGAGAAACCAGTTCTGCCAGGTTCCTGAGCACGTGGTAAATGGGTCACAAATAAGCTTCAACCCAACTCCAGACTGCCAAGATGGAGAGCACACAAAAATGCCTGTCAATGTTTAACGATCACCTGAGTAAAGGATGGTTGCAAAAAAGCAACTAGTTCTCCACTAACTCCCAGCTGAAAAGTGAAGCTAAAGGTAAGAACAGGGAGATGTGATTTCAATTATCAAGTAATTATGGACAAGAAGCTAGAAATAAAAATCATAAATGCTCACCCCTTCACAAGTAGGAACATTCTACTGGAGTATAACTGAACTCTGTTCTGACAGGAGAACTAGTATTAGATAGAGGTAGTTGGCAGGATAGTGAAATTATTCACCTAATTGCACCTCTAACCTTTGCTGGGTTTGAGGAAACTACTAATCTTGCCTCCCTTCATTTCTGAATACTTGCTGGTATGTATATACAAACTGGGAAAAAGGAGGAAAGATAATTTCAAAACATCGCCCCATCTACAGCAAGCATTTTTTTTAAGTTGTTGATGGACCTTTATTTTATTTCTTTATATGTGATTCTGAGAATCAAACTCAGTGCTTCACATATGCTAGGCAAGCACTCTACCATTAAGTTACAACCCCAGCCCTACAGCAAGCATTTTTAAGTAGCAACATTGGTAGGAATCCTACTTTCTTGAAGCATCTTAATGCAATTGAAATGAAAACGTAAGACAATGAAATGAAAAAGGACAGACAGGACCTGAGAAATTATCTACTCCAGGGTCTAGGTCCTTCTAACAAGTGCAGTGCTACACATTAGGAGACACTCAAAGCCACATGTATAGTAAATTTGAAAGCAGTCCCACTGAAGAACAAAATAGTGTGTATACTACTGAGTGAAGTTTATGAACAAATTCCTTGCAAAATGTACCTTCCGGGGCTGGGGTTGTGGCTCAGTGGTAGAGTGCTTACCTAGCATGTGTGAAGCATTGGGTTTGATCCTCAGTATCACATAAAAATAAATAAAATAAAGGTATTGTGTTAATCTACAACTAAAATAAAATAAAAAAAAAAAAACTACTAGGAAGTATTCGCCTCTACCACTTGCTACTATAAGCCATTAAGCAAATTATCTACCATTCTGAGGTTTTTTTTGCTCATTTTTACCTAACATTAAGATATCCTTTCAGGTTGGATATTTAATCCTTAAAATAAAATGATGAATTAAAACAGCCCATAGCTTGCATCCTGCACCTAAACTAGTTACTAAAATAGCTAGCTTCCTCTCTGAGCTCCCACTTTTGTTCCATCCTACTAAATAAGATTGCACTTGATTATAAATTTTTCTTTCCTCATTTGTGTTATAGTTTTTTTTAACCTTCCCCATGAAGTTTGGACTTAATGGACAGAGAGGTACTCTGATGATCTTTGTTTTCTTTTCCTACAGTTTTTACATATTGCCCACAGTGACTACTTAATTAGATACTAATACATTACTTCAATCTTTTTAAAATTTAATGTACTTATGAATGTTATTGCCTCCTTGTTTGTCTCAAAAACTACCTATCCTTCAGGAAGGATCAAATTTACCACCGCCAGGGAGCCTTCCCTAACATCCATAGTCAGAGTTAAGTGGTGTGATAGATTAAGTTACTATTCCTAACTCCTCATTCCCTCAGACCTGAGCCTGACCCACCTATAGAAGGACCACTCCAGCTGACCTACAGACATAAAAGCAAGAAATAAACACGTGTTGTGGGAAGCCATTGGAGTTTGGGGGTTGTTATACAACACATTTGTAGCAGAAACTTGATTGATACAAAAGCCTTCTCCTCCATGTACATATTTCCACTACTATAATGCTCTGCTTTCAATCCCTCCTAATCAATTCTAAATATGAATAATTGAGTAATCCAAATATGCAAATCACCAGGACATGGCCACCTCAATTCTTCCTTTCTTTCATGTGCAGTAACTTCCTCAGAACTCAAAGGCGAGCAAGGATGTGGATTTAGGCTACATTCTGGGAACTGCGTCCCCAGTGAGGCCTTGCCCTGCCATCTGCTTCAATAGGAGATTATTTTTAAGTTCAAGGAGTGGTGACAGGAAGAGAGCAAAGGAGACAAACAACTTAAGCGGTCCAGCAGTGGTGACTGAAAGGGCTGCTGAAGAGGGAAATGCTGGTTTCCACACCTTCAAGAGCAACTACAAGCTAAAGTGCACAAGTTTCTAAGAGTTAAAAGTTCTCCCTTAGAAAATCTTTGCCACTCATATTTCAGATAAAGCACTAATTTCCAGACTATATAAAGAACTAAAAAAAACTCTACACCAAGAATACAAATAACCTAATCAACAAATGGGCTAAGGAAATGAACAGACACTTCACAGAAGATGTACAAGCAATCAACAGATATATGAAAAAATGTTCAACATCTCTAGTAATAAGAGAAATGCAAATCAAAACTACCCTAAGATTCCATCTCACCCCAATTAGAATGGCGATTATCAAGAATACAAGCAACAATAGGTGTTGGAAAGGATGTGGGGAAAAAGGTACACTCATACATTGCTGGTGGGGTTGCAAATTAGTGCAGCCACTCTGGAAAGCAGTGTGGAGATTCCTTAGAAAACTTGGAATGGTCCCACCATTTGACCCAGCAATCCCACTCCTTGGCCTATACCCAAAAGACTTAAAATCAGCATTCTACAGTGATGCAGCCACATCAATGTTCATAGATGCTCAATTCACAATAGCCAGATTGTGGAACCAGCCTAGATGCCCTTCAATTGATGAGTGGATAAAGAAACTGTGGTATATACATACAATGGAACATTACTCAGCCATAAAGAATAAAAAAATTATGGCATTTGCAGGCAAATGGATGAAATTGGAGAATACCATGCTAAGTGAGATAAGCCAATCTCAAAAAACCAAAAGATGAATGATCTCACTGATAAGTGGATGATGACACATAATAGAGGGTGGTAGGGGGCAAGAATGGAGGAAGGAGGATAGAGGAAAAAGAGGGGTGGGAGGAGTGGGGGGGAAGGAAAAAATAACAGAATGAATCAAAAACTATTACCCTATTTAAATGTGTGATTACACACACACACACACACACACACAAAAGTTCTCCCTTAAGGTAAGCTGTTCCAAAGGCAAAGGACAATATTCTCATTTTTCTAAGGAATGAAGGGCTAGAACCCTTTTCTTCCTAGCCAAGGGTCACTACCCAGCCAGATTGCAGGAGAGCACTCAGAGGGCAAAGGCTCTTCAGTATCAGTGTTCACCCAACTCCGGCTATTGTGGATGATGGCTAGCTGGAAACTAAGTGAATATTTCACTCATTCCTTCAACAAACTGAGAGCCTGGCATTAATGTACACACTGGAGATGCAACCATGAATAATACTGAAGAAACTTTCTGTCTTTGTGGAACTCACATGTTACTGGGAAGAGTATACGATCAAACAAAATAATAAAAAATACAATTTTTAACTGAAAACCTATAATAATTAAATTATATAACATGTTGGAAGGTTATAAGAATGATGAAGGGAATCAAAGTTTGGAAGGGAGAAGAATCATGTGGGAGAGTGGGAAGAGTTGGACTTTTAAAGATTGGCTCGGGTAGGTCTCATTGGGAAGGTAACATTTGAACAAAAACCTGAGAGAGAAGAGGAAAGAAGCCATGCAGATATGAGGGTTCTGAGGTTGAGCATGTCTGGCTATTCAAGAAAACTCAAGGAGGCCAGCGCTGGTCAGCAGAGCATGCCAGGAGAACAGGAGGAGAGGTCGGAGAGGAAGTGGGTCAGGCTCTGTGAAGCATTGTGAGGACCATAAGATTTCTGGCTTTTACTTTGAAATGCAGCAATGTTAATTAAGGGCAGGAAAAAAAAAATAAGGGAATAAATACCTGCCTGGCACTTTACACCTATCACCTCACAGAATCCTTACTCCAAGGAAGGTTTATTTCTATGTGTCTCCGCAAAGAGAATGAAGCCAAATGAGGTATTTGCACCAAGCAAAACTGACATTTGCCAATGATTTTGTCAGAATAAACCACCCCAATGCTGACATCTAATTTAAGGCTCCTCTCCACTTGGATTCCTCAAACTAAAGAAGAACAAAACTCTTCAGTGAACCCCCATTCTCTTAAGCATTAAAGAATCACTAGCCCACAGCTGACAATCAGCAAGGGATAATCTTAATGCAAATCACAAGGATGAATTTTGTCTTCTACAGTGTCTGTGATTCTCACCAGACTTTCACAATAATCTCCATAAGAGAGTGAGTATACCCAAGTCTACAGGGATTACTGACGTGTTTGCCGAGGGAGTAGTTGCTGGGCTAAGCAAAAGTTCTCCTTGCATTCAGCTCTCCCACCCATCTTCTGCATGCTGTTGAAGATTTTCTAAAACCCAGATCTAACCAAGCAACATTTCGAGTCTTTAAACTCCATCAACTTCCCACTGCCATGAGCTAACACTAAAAACCCCTAATGCGGCCTGTGAACTAGGACCTCTTTCCTCTCCAAGCTCTTTTCCTTGCACTCAGGCATCTGCATTTTAATACCTTTTGCCTTCAGGCTTTGCACACGCAGTTCTTCTTAGAATACCTTCCCTCTTGGGTCTTAACCTCAGTGCCATTTACTGGCCTTCCCTAACCTTTCAAGGCCAGGTAGGTACCCTCCTGTGTGCTACATAAGCACCTGATTTCCTCTGTCACAGTACTCATCACACAGTCTTAAATCCCTGTCTACTCATGTTTGTCCCCCACAGTTTATGAGCATGGTTTGGGTCTCTGAGTGCTTTGTATATCCAGGATCTGCCACTCAAATATGCACAAAAGTATTTGTACACATTAAATAAATAAATACACCCAGGTGGAAAGGGATTGAGCTCCTTACTTCCCCCTAACAAGAACCTGACAGGACTCAAGGGCCTAAAGGTAAAAAAATCAAATCCATATTTATTGGGTCCCAGCTCTAGGTCTTGCAAATGAGACTGTGGTTTAAGTCACATGACTAAGTCTCAATTATCTTAGGTGTATGATGAGTACATTCCCTTCCTTAGGGAGATTATTGTGAAACTCTGGTGAGAATTCAGGATACCATAGAAGACAAATATGAAACAACAAGCAGCAGTAGGGACGGCAGCATAGAAGAGAAATTTGAGTTTCAATTATAGGTTGTGCTCAATTCCTATTTGCCAAGTCATCCCTGTCATACCACATCTGTAAAAGCCAATCCTTCTCTTCTTGTCAACTCTCTAAAAATTAAACAGTTGGCACTCACCTTCGATGGATCAAGGAGAAGAGCTGGGTTTAAAGCCCTAATCTCAATCATCTCATCTAACCAAACACAGGTTCAAGGCCCATTAATAAAAGATTTTCTTTCTAATGTGCTGTGCTGTAAGGAGGGGCCCAGAAAGCATCTTCTGTCCGAGACAGCTGTTGGTATATCAAAGCCTACAGATTCCAAGGAAGGGGAGGGAAAACTCGTGTTAGCAGTGACTCTCACATGATGAGTTTTGAGAAGAGAAGCAAACTGTTCTGAAAGTCCCATGACAAGGAGAATAAAAACTTAAAAGAAAAAATCTAGGCAGTAGGAAAGCAGAAACAGACAGGCTTTGAGTTGGAGAGAATGGTGCTTGGCAAAAAGGAAAACCCCTGATCAGTGGGTTCATCCCTAGTGGTAACACAAAATCAATCATTTCTAAAATTAAATGCTTTGTAAACTTCCTAGATCCACAATAGCATCAAAGGATGATGGAATAGTCCACGGGTGTTTCAGAAGAAGCCAAGGATGGAGTAAGCTGAGTATGACAACCAGAATCTTTGCTTGTCTCCTTCCCAGCAGAAAGGTCTGCCCCCAGCATTCCAGACAGGTGATCATTAGGCCACCAGGCCCATGCTACCAAGCTGTGAGTGCTAAGGGTGGTAACCGCCTTGCTGGGCTGCTCCATTTCTCAGGCTCACTGGGTATCATGATTGACCTGCCTGGAAGTTCTGTTTCATCCTGTCCTCTGGAACCACCTTTAGTTAACTCCCTTTCATATAACCACCTAAAAGAAAAAAATGTTTCATGCTCTCCCTGAGTTGTCTTTGTTCAGACAACTTTAACTATTCTTCCTTTAATTACTTTTCACATGATGTTTTCTAAACCTCTCATGATCTGGGTCATTTTCCCCCAGACTAAAAAATGAGGAGGTAGTGCTAAGTGCATTACACTAAGTATGATCCCAGGTAATTGGTTTGACCACCCAGAAAGGAAGGTATTCACATCGTGTACACGAGAACACCAGAGCTCAGGGAATGAAATAACGTGTCTAACGTTGCCCAACCAAAATGTAATCTGAACCCAAGTCTAATGGTTTGAAGCCAGTGTTCTTGATCTTTCACCGAGTCACCACACTCAGAGCTAGATAGGGGCAAAGAGGAGACCAGAATCCAGGTCTTCCTCATTCACACTTCTCTTTTCACTGTATTCCCCCTCTGTACATTCTGTTTACTTCTTGGTTACTTCCCATGGGTAACATGAATTGGCTCTCAAAACATGGTGCTACTCAATAGGAATAGGAAAATGATTGGGTCCTTTGGGTTTGTTTTATGGGTAGACAAGAAAATACCAGATAGAAAAAAAAAAAAAAAAGACCTGTGTCAACATGCAGGTATTATATTTGTTCCATGGCTTCTTACAATGGTATAGATTCCTGGAACCAGAAACTATTACTAAAAGGATTGACTTGTTATATGATTATACAGAAATATATTTATGAAAAGCCATTTTGCCCACACATTGTTGGGAAACAATTGCTCCATGAATATGTTCTTGTTTCTTCATGGTCAGGGCTCTCAGCACTCTTTTTAAAAAAAAAAAAAAAAAAAAAAAAAAACATAAAATCACTCATCCTAACAAATTGGGCTTCTTGAGAAGGAAGAATAAACTCTTGTAACTGGTTTGATATTGCCTCTCAAAATAATATGAGTTGAATAAATAAATAAAGTAAATAAGTGAAATGAACTAATGAAGAATGAAAAATGAAATGATACAGATGGAATAAAATATAATATACGCATCTAATAATAGGTTTATGTTTTACCAAGGAGGGAAAACTGAACATTCAAAGCTAGTAGCTATCCTCAAGATCAAAACTCTTCACTTTGGCTTTGGCAAAGATTCTCCCAAAGGTAGAAGCTTTTTTCTATTTTCTTCATTTCCTCCTGCCCGGGAATTTTGTAACTAAAGAGTCAGCATCTCCTAGTAATTGGTTTGGTAATCTTTAACTAAAAATAAATAAAATAGGGTAAAAAGAGAGTATTATTTTATTTTTAGATATACAAGACAGGAGAATGTATTTTGACAAATCATACATACATGGAATAGAACTTCCCATTCCTGTGATTGTACAGGATGTGAAGTTACACTGGTAGTGTATTCATATATGAACACAGGAAACTTATGTCTGATTCATTCCACTGTCTTTCCTAGTCCCATCCCTTCATTTCCCTTTGTCTAATCCAGTGAACTTCTATTCTTTCCTCCCTGCCCCTTACAGTGTGTTCACATCTTACACACCAGAGAGGAAAAAGGACTTTTTATATGTGGCAGTTCCCCTATTCTTTAATCTCATATTCAAACCTAAGGATAATGTTCCTGGGCTTCTGAAAAGCTTAGCACAGTCATTTCTTGGCTTCAAGTTTAAACTTAGGGTACCCACAGGAATCAGAATTTCATCTAAGCCCCAACCAAGAGTAAGGTAATGGGGTCACGTGAGGAACACAGCATCACACACAACTAACCTTCATTCGTTAAGGACTAATAAAGGAAGCACATACCAAGTATGAGGGGGTGGTAAGGAGACACAAGGATTTAGGAAGGAGATTAAATGAGGTATACCTTGGAGGAGAGTATTCTGGGCAAGAGCACTGGACTGTGAAAGCAGAAAGGTATTCAAACAGAATACTGGTATCTTGAGTATTGGGTATTAAAGATTAACAGTGACAGAGGTTAGACCCCGAGGGCTCAAATGTCAAAACAGGGATTTTTTTTTTTTTTTTTTTTTTTTTTTTTTTTTTTTTTTTTTTGCAGTGGTGGGGTTTGAACTTGGGGTGCCTCATGCATATTAGGTAAGTTCTCTACCTCTGAGCTACCTCCCCGGCCTAAACCCAAATTTTTCACACTTGAGAAATGTGCTAGAATCTTCCTTTTAATCTATTTCTTCTTTATGTATCAGGATTACAAGAAAGAAAAACAGTGAAGAAATAAAAAAAACTGGGAAATGGACAGCAAACGGTTCATTTGTACACCTCACACCTGAGCTAAAAATTCAAATCAGATCTATAAAAGGGATGACTTACCTTTGACAGCATATCAAGAAGCTGCTTTGCACCACAGTAGAGCAGGGGTTCACCTGGTACTGCAAGAGCTGCGTGTAAAAGCCAAAGCCTTCATAGACACCTACGGAGGCCTATAGAGCTTGGGAAACATCTTCGAAGTTCTACCTAAATTCAAAATACCAGCTCCCAGCACAGGCCCAGATTCCAGTTCTGGAAGAGGGCAAGTTCTATGTCCTGAAGGTTCTGATACTCTACACAGTCCCTGCCTTCAGAGAGTTTACATTCTGGAAAGGACGACAGGTATTAAACAAGCCCAAAGGAGCCCTACAAAGTAGAAGAGCAGAGGGTTACTAAATTTTAACTTGGGGCAGGGGAGGTTGATGTGGTCTTTGGGGCACTTTGGAAGACTTCCTTCAAAACATATGATCTCTGTCAACTGCAAACTCCACAGTGACAACTAAACTGAGAATGTTATAGCTTTAATTCTATTTGTGATGTTTCAATAAAACAGTGGTATCCAAATCTAGCTGACGAGTAGCAGATTCCCAGACCTCGCTCAACTTACTGAATCAAAATCTTCAGGATTAATGTCCAGAAATCTGCATTTTCTAAAATGTTCCCACATAATGTGGATATTTAGCTGGATCTGGAAATCAGTTATGAACAATTCCCAGTAGGCCAGAAATGTCTAATAACTGACTGGAAGCATAGCAATTAGCCAAAGTTGAACGCATTCATTTATATGTGTATTGTTTTCAACTGTGACAAGAGCAAACAAAAATCAAGCAGCGGAATCACAGTCATAACCAGTTCTTTGTGCAGATAAAACTAAGACTAATTGCTTAAGGTCACACAGTTGCCTGACTTAGAGCCAGGACACCCAGGGAACCTCTTATCTTCCAGGACATATACAATGTCAACATAAATAAGGATTTGCAAATGGGCTAATAAATGAGTTGAGCTGCATTTCACAGCATTCCTGAAACCAGCACAATGACAGAAAGCAGAAATTACAGATAAATTCTAGATTTAATTATTTTCTAGATTTCAAATTCAGAAGAAGGGAGTGGAGGAATCAGCTGATATATTAACTAGACTGGAATTAAACCCAGAATCATAAAGTTAACTCAACTGTAGCTATCAGCCCCTCAGAATTTAAAAGGACTAAAGAAAGCCTCTCTTTGGGTATAATTATGTACATTCCTACTCAGCCTGGGATAGAGAGTCTCTCCAAAGGCACTAACTCAAGGGTTCCCAAAACCAACTGTGCAGTAGTATCACCTGAAAAAATATTTTAAAAATCCCAATTCCCAGGGTTTTTCACCCTCCCTTTCTGCCAAGTGGTTCTCATTTACCTGATCTGAAATGAGACTCCCACCTGGGATATTTTTGTCAAACGTGCCCACATGATTGTAACATGCAACCAGAGTTGAGACCACTGAACTAACTTTTGGACCCTGCTCAAATACAGGAACAAGTGATGAAGTAAGCAAGGAATTCAGGGCACAAAACATAAGGAGGCAAGGTCATTGAGCTCAGCACCTATTCCTGCAAACACCCTGAGAATGAGTGCATTCTTAAGAGGATGGGCACCAAGGACCTAACATTTAAGGAGACACTCTAAGGGTGCTGCAAGAATAGTGTCAACACTTACATGATCTTGTCTCTAAAGACTGTGTACCCCTTGTCCCTCCCCAACTCCACCCTAGTCTCAGACCTGCTCAAATCTCTCTGGTCAGGTCATTAATTATCCCATTAAAGATATATCAGTTTCCTAGAATGTGCAAGGTCTTCCTAGATTCACTCCATTCTTTAAAGAAACACTTATTTTGAAACTAATATAGGTGGAAAATGTGTGCCACATTCATGTGCCTCTGACAGAAGAGACTGCTGTAGAATAGAGGAACACACTGGCTTTCAAGTCAAAAAGCAATTGGATGAGTATTATCTTTTGTTTTTTTATGAGGGGAATACCAGGGATTGAACTCAGGGATACCTAAACCACTGAGCCACATCCCCAGCCCTATTTTGTATTTTATTTACAGGGTCTTACTAAGTTGCTTAGCACCTGGCTTTTGCAGATGCTGGCTTTGAACTAGTGATCCTCCTGCCTCAGCCTCCCAAGTTGCTGGGATTATAGGTGTGTGCCACTGTGCCTGGTAGGTATGGATCTTTTACTGGTTCTTTAGCAGTTCCCCTAAGAACTCTGGGTTCATTTCTATACCACATGGGCAGCAAAACCTACCTTGCAAGGTTACTGTGACGATGATGTTTGGCTGTAAGTAAAACAGTTGGGGACACATTGAATGCTCCCTCAACTTCTATTGACAAGAAATCTCCAGCACTGCACTACCCAGTCCTATTTTCAGCCTTTCTGCTGTTGCCCTTCCCATTTACCTCCCTAGACTCACCCCTTCCTTATCTCACTCCATTTTAAGAAGGAGTTGAATTCTTGGTTTCTACAATCCCAAACATACCCATTCCTGCCAGTGGACTTTGAGGAGGTAAAAGATAATTTTTTGGTGGGGAGTTGGTAGTAGAAAGGTTGGGTGAAAGGATCTCATTCCTAAATCACTAATTTTTATTCTAAATCTTCTCATTTTATGCTTTGAATCCCATTTTAGAAAACCAAAAGCCAAGAATTTGACATCTTGGTCTCTGGTTCTACACTAAATGCCTCCCTCTGATTCCTCCCCACCTCCCCACCCCTGCACCCCAGTACCAGGCAGAGAAGATTTGGCATTTCTATATCCCCAGAATGTAGCATGGTGTCTGGCGCACAGCAGGTGCCTCATTAACTAAATAAATGGAGGACAGAAAAAAAGACAGTAGCAGAGAAAAAGCAGGACAATTCAACGGAGAAAGAAAAAAAAAAAAGAAAGATTACAAGGGAGGCACAAAAAAATTAACAAATTATCTTCCATAAATGCATTTTTCACTCTGTGGTAGGCAGACTCATAATCTTCCAAAGATCCACATCCTAATCCCTGGAACCTATGAATAGGTAGCCTTACATGGTAGAGGGAATTTTGTGATTATATTAAGGATCTTGAGTGAGGAGATTACCTATCCTACATTATCTAGGTAGACCCACTGTAACCACAAGGCCTTTACAAGGAGGTAGGAGAGGTTTGTTTGCTCTCCAAACAAACCCCCCATATTCGGAAAACAGGAGGGGTTCACAGGACACTCTAGAAGACACAAAGAATACTCTCACTTCACCTGCCTTCATAAAGTCCCTGAAACACAAAAGACCTTGTGTTCTCCTTGAAAATATCAAGAAATCACAGGCACATCCCCTGAAGGAGTCTTAAGGAATGTCCAGCTTGATATCTGTGAGGCACTAACATGCTGCCAGGTGGCACTCTCCAGTAAAAGGTGCTATCATATGTAATTAACTAGAACCTCCTCTGCCCAGGCATCATGCTAGACTCTTCATACGTATGGCATCCCTGAATCTCCCAATCATCCTCTGAGGTAGTTATAGTCCTGAAGGACATTCACCACATGTGACAGGGTGGGAGAAAAAAACCAACAATATCTAAAACTGCATTTAACATTAATATTAAATGTCAAAATGGGAAGCAGCAAATATCTCAGCCCCAGCTTAGTTTTCCCTAAACTCCAATCCCTTACTTATTTCCAGGCCAGCCTGACTCGGACTCACTCAGCACAATGCCTCATAGAAGGATAAAAGCCCTAATGAGCAAATCTCATAAAGTATTCAGCTGGTCTTTTGGAGAAAAACAGCTGGAGCTGACCTTAGGAATTCCACTAATTCCCCCTACCACACATTCTAAAAATAGCCAAAGAGAATTTTCAGCTGGTGATGGCCTTTCCTTTAAAGGAAATAATATGCAAAAAGTCATGCTGGGGTCATTAGCCCAAACCATGAAGTCCCCATGATAAATCCCTGACCAAATGTTCCTATGAGAATCTGTCTTCACAAGGTCAACAATGGAATTTCATTATGAGGGTCCCCTCCACCCCTACCCCACCCTGCTCTCCACTATATAAAGACATACATTATCAACCACTGATTTCCTACGTGACCCTGAGAAACTCACCTACCCTTCCTTGGTCTCAGTTTCCACATCTATAAAATAAAATCCTGGGCTCTGATCTCTCAGTTCTTCTCCCAATTTAAAACTTCCTGGCAAGTACATTTATTCAATGTCTCCTCACTACCTCAGGATCAAATTTAAACCCCTAAGTGTTACACTGGCCCCTCTAGATCTAACCCCTGAACCTAACTCTACATTGCCCCCTACACAGTACTTTGAAGTTCCTTAAGCTTCTCTCTCACACCTCTATGCCTTTGGAATATGCAGCTCCTCTGCCTGCAGGGCCTTTCCCCAGCTGTTTGAGCTCCTAGTCATCTTTCAAGACATAGTCTGGTCCCCCTCCTTTGGGAAGATAAGGCTAGCCCCTTCTTCACAAGTTGGGTTAGAGTCTCCTCTGCAGTCTTACTGGACTCTGCATTACAGACAACTGTCTGTTTACATCCCCCTGGCTAGCCTGAGCTCTCCTCAAAGATAGAGATACCATGTCCATCTATGTATTCACAGCACCCATTTGAACCTGCTACTCCATGTTTGGTGATATCATACCAAATTTTACCAAAGTACCACTTTCATTTTATAATGTTATTACAAAATACCAGAAATTTATTTATCTATTTAAAACATGTTTTCTCTATTCAAAACGAAAGACTTTGCCTTATTAGGAGAAATATATATAGCTGGTCAGAATTGTGACACAATCATTGCAGAGTTTAAATATGTACATCACATTGTCCCTGAGAAACTTCTCTTTAACTGAAAACTAACCTCCCTTTAAACTAACTTTAAAAAGCAATTCAAAGTTAGAAATGATGTCCAACTTAAGTGTTTTCTTTTCTTTTACCAAAAGAAAGGAAAACTTCCAAAAGGAATAAATTATACACCAAGCTTTCTGAAATTCTCAACCAAGCCCTGGAAAATTAAATAAAAAGCAGCAAGAAAAAAATGTGACTGTGTATAGAAAATCAAATGCCTTATTAACTGCTACTAATGTTAAAAAGTATGTGCACAGGCTGGGGATGTGAACAGCACTTGCCTAGCATATGCAAGGCTGTGGGTTCGATCTCCACTATCACATACAAAAAATATATGCATGTGTAATAGAAGATAAACTAATTAATGCAATTAATTGGTAGGACTTGAACTTCATAGAAAAGTGTTAGAAGAAAGAGATATTTTATCTTCCTCTAATTCCTTTTCCCAAGGTATTAGACATATTTTTTGCACATATTATCTCTACCACCATAAGCACTAGTCTGCATTTAACAGATGAGAAAACTGAAGTTCATGGAGGTTGCCTAAACCCATGTTGCTTCTAAGCAAGAGTCAGAATTTGAACCCAGATCTACCAAGCTCCAACATTCTTCCTGACACACCAGGAAAAGTAGTGGTAAAGGTGGAAGAAAGGGATAGGCACACGATGCCCTGAAAAGTAAACCAAAGATGCAAGGATGGCTGGGGTTTCCCTCAAATCCCCACACTCCCCAAACACTAAGCTTTGCAGTACAGAACACTGTTAAACATGATGTATAATACAACCAGTTGCAAAGAGATTTTTATTCTTTATATGATCTCAATTTAGCATACAAAAATAACTCAAAGTGTGGGGAGTAGGTAGGAGGTATGTTGCAGCATCAGGGAATTTATTTTTCTTAAATCTTCATGAACTACAAAAACCCTTGCACTGATCTAGGAAAGAGCTTTATTGTATTAGTGAAGCCTCAAAATGTCTCTGAAGGCAGGCACAAATGATCACTGACACTTCCTTAGTCAGGGTCAGTCCATGTTCAGCCTAGAGGAACAAAACTCTTGGTTCTGATCCTTGCTCTGCCACTATGACTGAAATCCGCAGTTTCGTTTACTTTTCTGGGTGGTCTCCCCTTTAAAACAAGATGTTAGAACACTGATCACTCAGGTACCCTCCAATCATTTTTCCCCTTCATGGACATAAAGTGAATGATAAAATGAATACCAATACCACCACCAAGCTAGCTGAGAGAGAAAGAAAGGTAGGGATAGGATTTTGGAGAAAATAAGTCATCCTGCTGTTCACTTCAAAAAGGTTTTTTAGAAACTAAATACTTTTCATAAGATGTAGCTATAGTGAAGGAAAGGGTGATAATCAGAAAAATAGGTTATGAAAATGGGTGAAAAGTCCTCTTTCCTTTTTCAGTCCTTCCCCTCCTCCAATCTCCCTTTCTCACTGAGAGTGTCCTGTTTGGAACTAGAGGAGGCACAGCAGATACAACTCTTAAGTAGTAAGACCTGGATTCTGTTGTCAGGAACATTTTGGCTCCAAACTATAGATATGTGTCCCCATTTGCAGGATGTTGAAAGTTTACAGTGTACTTCAGCACATATGCTTTTCACAACAGCCTTAGGAGGGACAGAGAACAGGTAAGAATCAGGTCACTGTAATTCCCTTCTATAGAAGTGGAAACTGAGGCTCAGTAAGGACAAGGCTTAGCCAAAGTCACACTGATGTTAAGTGACAGAGCTGGGAAGAAAACACATTTGCAAAGGAAGAACTGGAGACATCAGGGTATATTAAAGTGTCAGTTAACTGGGTGATTAGAGGGGAGGTGAATCACTAAGGATAAGAATTAAGAAGGGCCGGTTCTGGTGGTGCATGCCTATAATCCCAGCAGCTTGGGAGGCTGAGGCAGGAGGATCCTGAGTTCAAGGCCAGTCTCAGCAACTCAGCAAGGTCCTAAGCAACTCAGGGAGACCCTACCTCTAAATAAAATATAAGAAGGGACTGGGGATGGAACTCAGTGATAAAGCATCCCTGGGTTCAATCCCTGGTACCAAAAAAAAAAAAAAGACTAGGAAGAGGTGAGAACTGACTTAAACTTTGGACAGGAGCTAAACTTTAGACAAACCACATGCCAACTCACTGAATCCAATGTGAAAGATAGGGGACAGTACTACTCTGAAGAGGGAGGGGTACAGAAAGATAAAAAGATGTCTACATTAATTCATACACAAAATGCACTGTCTTCCAGTTCAGAAGTGGACATTCTTTAGACACCATCAGTGAGCTGCCTGTGTATTTTTTCTGGGAGTAGAAGTGGGTGACCTTATTTTTTCCTTGGCACTCATGATAGGTACCAGGGAGAGGGCTCACATGGGGCTAAGATGAAAATACGTGACCTTGGCTTTTTTTTTTTTTTTTTGGTATCAGGGATTGAACCTTGGAACACTTAACCACTGAGCCACATTCTCAGCCCTTTTTAAATGTTTTACTTTGAGACAGGGCCTCCCTAAACTTCTCAGGCTGGCTTTGAACTTGTGATTCTCCTGCTTCAGCCTCCCAAGCCACTGCCCACCACTCCCAGCCTATCTTGGCATTTTTGACTATTACTGTAACTATCTGGGCTAACTGGCGTTCTCAGTTAAGGTATGCCTCTCTGTGGGTGTGACTAATCACATGCTTGTACAGCAGGACAGCCTTCCCAGACTGCATTCATTGCTACCAAGATTCAAGAACGTAATTAATGAATGAACCTTTTCCTGAGGAAAGAAGAGGGAGGAGGGGAAGTGTTGGAAAGATTTTGAGGTGATGACAGAGCCTCAATGTTACAGAAGAGCTTAATAAAAGAGGCCGCAGCTCTATATATTAGATAGAATGGGGTTTAAGCCAAAAAATGCATCAGGAGACCTGGGTAGAGATCCTTAAGAGGGAAGACCTCAGACACAAAACGAATAAGAGTTAAGCTAAACTGTAGGCCTGTTTTTGATAGGGAACTTAGGTGATATGAATCCCAAGGCTTAACTCTTAGCAGAATCAGAGGTCTTACTTTTTGCTAGTGAGACTTTATAGTCAACCCTCCAGAATTCTGATTCCAATTTTATTTCATCAGGAAACACTTTAAACAATATATCCTTTGTCAAGGTTTCTGAGATGAAATTCTCAGGTGTAATTCACCCAATACAGAGTATGATAAGAGTAAATAACCCTCCCTCATGCCCACCCCACAAGCAACTAGCAAGTGGTAGAGCTAGTGTGAAGACAGGTACTCTCTGATGGTGTTACCCAGGAAGTGGTTTTGGAGTTCCAAGTTGAAGCTGAAAGTGATTTTCTACAAAAAAGAATTTAAACATCTCTTCCATCACATCAGTACCCAGCACTAACTGTGGAGTGAATCAAATCACCGAAGAGAATCAGAGATTCCACCCTAGAAAGCCAAATCACTTCCTGCATCTTTTTCAGTCTTTCTGGCATCTTGAGAAGCTCACCAAAGCCTTCTGCAGACAGCCACCAGTGGAGAATTGAAGACTTGCTTTTGAGCAAAAGCCCAATAAGGTCAGTTTAGTGAGAAAAAAGGAAGAGGACAGGCATACATGTGCTGGATAACACTTTACCTACCTACCTACTTTACACACTTTACCTACCTACCTACTTACCTATCTCTCTCTCTCTCTCTCCCCCCTCTCTTCTCTTTTCCTCCCCTCTCCCCATGTTTAGTTCTCAGTTGTTTACAAACAATTTATTAACTCTGGAAGCTGCCTCATCCTATTATTATGTATACAAAGCTGGGCTGGGTGTTTGCTAAGTGACTATAACACCAGAAGTCTGATGTCCAGGCGGTGAGTAAAATCAGGGACCCTGCCCCTATAGAAGAATAATCTAATAAGACTTATTTTGGGGGCTGGGGAGATAGCTCAGTTGGCAGAGTGCTTGCCTTGTAAGCACAAGGTCCTGGATTCGATCCCCAGCACCAAAAAAAAAAAAAAAAAAAGAATTATTTTGGTTCAGATGTAGTTTATTATTGGGAGAAATGCAGCAGGATTAGATGTGAAGCTACTGATATTTCTTAGCATACTGGAACACTTACACGGCCTTTCCATGAATCCTCAGCCCAACATTGTAAGGGAAGTGAGATTATCATTCCCATTTTACAGAAGAGGAACTGAACTCATAGAAGTGGGATAACTTCATCTGTCAGTCATTTTAAACACTGGCATATACATATATGTACATATGCTTATGTAATATAGAAGAAATATTATCTACAGACTGACATAATGGAATTTCAACTTTAATTTCAAAAATTACAAACATATGGGCCAGGAAATACTCACACACAAAAAAATTTTCCCTAATGGGGGTAGATCTTCAATAAAACGTCAAGCAACAATAGAAATCTAAAAATATTTAGGTCAAACAATCTTATCCATAACTTTGATTTCAGAAGAAGATGATAAACACTCATTTTATAAGCTTGTATTTTGTTTGTTTTTACCATCTTGGGGATTAAGCGCAGAACTTTGCCCATGCCAGGCAACCACTGTATCACTGAGCTACACTCCCCAGCCCTCAGTTTATAAGTTTTTAATTAACAAAGATCAACTGATAAATACAACCTAAGGCAGTATATGTGAGACGGACTCATTAGGTGCATCCCACTGCAGAGAGGAACCATGATTACAGAAAACTGGTATGTACTGGAGAAAGAGCACTGGGGATTAGGTAAAGTCGATTTTGCTCCAGCTCAGTCACTCCCAGTAATGCTAGGTATTTCACTTAACTTTCTGGAGTTTCTATCTCATTTGCAAAATGAGGGCACTGAGCAAGATGCTCTCTCTCATAGACCCCTTCCAGCAACAAAATGTTCTGACTGAGATTGGTGAAAAGGCACAAGTCAGACCACAGTAGAATTTGGCTACAATAAATCATGGCCTCACTCATTTCATTTTGAAGTCCAAGAGAACATTATTCCAACATTGGTAGGAGCTTAACAGTTATTTTTTCAGTAGTACTTAGGCTTCTCTAAAGAATGGGATAATTTTCAACCAAATTAAATGTCCCTATGTGACAACTGGGAAATATATATTTTGTCTTTGTCCTGGTTTCCTAATTTCCTTGGAATCACTAGAGTGATGAGTATCTTTTGTATATTAATGAAATTATTGGTAGCTGGAAGCCCCGAGGTAGCCTCAGAATAGGGGATGCTCTGAGGAAAAATTAAGTCACCATTAAAAGGTTGAGCTTCTCAGCCCAACTCCTCAACCTCTAGAGAGGAGAAAGGGGCTAAAGGTTAAGTTAAGTTCATGAGTGGTGCCTACATCATGAATTTCCATAAAAACCCTGCTGGTTTTTCTGGATCGCTGAACACATGGAGTTCCTAGAGAGTGGTGCACCCAGAGAAGGCATGGAAGCTCTGGTGTCATCTCCCATATTTTGCCTTATGCATTTCTTCCATCTGGCTATTCATCTGTATCCTTTGTAATGTCCTTTATAACAAGCTGGTAAATTTAAGTAAAGCGCTCCCTGACTTCTTTGAACCACTCCAGTGAATTAGTTGAAAACAGGGAGTGGGTGGTATGAAGTCCAATTTATAGTCCATATGTCAAAGTATATATTCCTCACTGGGAATTTCCAGGTGAGGTAAGGGCAGTCTTGTGGAACTGAGCCTACAATTGGTGGAATCTACTACTATTTCCAGGTAAACAGTGACAGCATCAAATCAGGACATTCAACAGTGTCCACTATGGAACTGATTATTTTGCTTGGAAAACCAGCACACCCGTGGGGTCACAAAATGTTCTGTGTTGCAGTGAAAAGAGAAAAGGAAAACCACATTTTAAGTTTTCCCATGTCCCTGTACCCTTGTTTTGAAAGTGAAAAGTAAACTAGTCAAAATTAGTTAATTCATTAATAACAATAAGATTATCAAAGGCTTACGTAGCACAGCCTATGCCAGGCACAATTTCACTTTAAGTACATAAACTCATTAATTTCTCACAACAACATGATGAAGTAAGCATTTTACAAATAAGGAAAACGGGCTTAGAGAGAAACTAGCAACTTGGTCAGGCAGTGTGGCTTCAGTATCCACACTCCTGACCTGCATACCATGCTGCCTCCTTGGACGAAGTCTTCATAAGTTTTTGACTCTTCTTGCACCTTTCTCTAGAACCCTAAATCCTCTCTGGCTTTGCTCATATTCTAATCTCCAGCTCAGATTCCACCCACATATTTACTCAGACTAGACTCCTCCAAGCAGTCCAAGAAGCAAAGGCCCCAAGAGGCCTCCAGCCACCTGAAGGACCCCACTCAGTCACAAAAGCCAGGTGCCATGTGCCCCAGGGTAGACTTACAACCCTCACAAGGTACCTGGAAATTCCTCTTTCTTAAACCAAGGAGAACTGTCACCTTTGCCAAGATAACCAGTCAGAGGGGAAAAGAAAACATTTCCCCAGGAAAGGCATTTGATGAACTCACATAAATTGAGACTATGCTTTGCAGAAGTTTAATGGTGGAGAGGGTGCAATGCAATAATTAAAAAAAAAAAAAAAAAAAAAGCTGGAGCTTTCAGGGCTTCTGAACCACTAAATGCCTCAAATTCCTTCTGCCTTATTCTCCCATTAGGCAGTCAAAGCCAGCAAGAGGGAAAAGAGTGTAGTGAACCTCATGAATGTCTTGCAAAAAGGGAATAACTAAATGCAAAAAGTACATCACCTTGAATCTTAATTGTTAATTTCTTTCCACAATTCCCCAGATCCACTGAGTTGGTAAGGAAAACATGCTTCTATCATACAGATGTATAAACTAGTTTCAGTCAGTCCTGGGACTCACTAGTCATTCACACATGCCTGTGACTGCCTGTGGCAACACATCAGCATTTGCATGGAGTTAATGTAGTATCTTCTTATTTGGACAATCCTTCTCATTTGAACCAACCAGAAGAGGTTCCAAGGTAGGGAGGGAAGAAGTGGGAGGTGAAAACAGGAATTTAAGCCAAGAGAAAATCCACACTCCTCCCACAATGAAATCACAACCATGTATGGTTGCTGAAGGGAAAAGACTTGAATGCCCCCTGAAAGCCAGTGGCAAAACACCAGTGAGGTCTACTCTGTGGAATTCAGTCTCACCTGAAGTCAGAAGCTCTTGTAATTCTAAACAAAACCAAAATGAAATGCCATTAACTAAATACCAAAGTAGATAGGACAGAGTTTCAGGATGGGCTCAAGCAAACAACACAGCTTGTACCAGAGCAGTTGGAAATGAACCCCCTTCAGGCATAGAAGACAGAAAGAAAAGTCTTTTCCCTTTAACCATTATCTGCAAATGTCTGACATCTTCCTAAAAGTAAAATCCCTTGTCTAATGGTTTTATAAAAAGAAAAACAAACCTTAATTTCTGCGGAAACTTCTTCCATTTCTGTTTTGAAAATAATTCAAAAGACTACTTTTTAAAATTTTCAATGAGAGTTTTAATCACTGTGAAAACTTACAGAAAGTCTGAATTGGTCTAGTGTAATTACTGAGGGTCAAACACCCAAATTTTAATTCTTGAGGTCAGAATCCACAAGGGCTTAAATGAAGCCCACAGCCTATATTGCTATTTTGTTTTTTCCCAAAGAAGCTATATATTGATAGCTGTGGGCTACTGAAGTCCAAGAGTGAACAAAGGTAATTTTCACTCATCTATTGCTTAGTAGAATATAAGTAGTATAATGCCTTGCCCAAAAATACTTGTTGAGTGAGTGCTAAATGAAAGAATGAAATATCTCCAAGGAAGGAGTAAAAGTGAATTCACACTTCACACTCTGCCTAAGGTGAGACACAAAAACGATTTAAAAAATAAAATGCTATTTTTATAATTCTGTTCATACTAGCTTTATTTATAATAGCAAAAAGTTAGAAATAACACCAATGTACTTCATCAGATGAATTATTAAACTCCGGTACATCTATCTATTTCACAGATAATACTAAGCAATGAAAAAGAAAAAGAACTATTGACACACAACAACAACTCGGATGAACACAAGGGAATTATACTGAATATAAGAAGCAAAAGCCAAAAGTTTGCATGTTGTCTGGTTCTATTTATATGACATTTTTGAAATAGCAAAATTATAGAAATGTCGGTAATAGATTAGTAGTTGCCAAGGATTTAGATTGGTATTAGGGCAGTGGGAGGGACGTGGGTGTAGATATAAAGGAAGAACAAGAAGGAATCTTGTGATAATGGACTGGCTGCTATCTTTCCAAAAATGATGGACACATGAGTTGAAACTAAATAGAACTTAATGCACACACATGCATGTCCTCTTCCACCCCCCCACATAAGTACCTATACAATTGGAGAAATCTGAATTGTATCCATGTAATTATCTCAGTTATATTATACTACAGTTATTTAATGTAGTTGCATTGGGTAGAGGGAACATGGATCTGCCTTTTCTTATAACTTTATAGGAATTTGTAATTAACTCAAAATAAAAGATTAACTTTTTAAAAATCCTAAAGCAACCTCTCCTTTACCACCACCGGCTCCACTAATTTGAGAGAGTGTAGGGAGAGCAAGCAGTGGTTAACACTCAGAACCTTTCCTACCGCCATCTCTCCCACCTCTAAACTCCCAGTGCATCAAGGTTTTTTTCATGCAGTCTAACTGCTGTTCTAAAGAACAAATATCTCTCTTATCTTCTTATCTAGACTAAAGTTCCTGATTCCAGACCCATATTTGTATAATAACCTCTTAGTGCCTAGCACAGTGCTGAAACTAGAGTCTGAATAAAAGTATTTTTACTAATAAAAGAGTAAGTGAGGGAACGAATGAATGATTAATATCCTACTCATAAAACTGGGTAAACCAGAAATTTGTAATTTTTCCCATTTTCTCACTTCAAAAGATCAGTAATAGCTGTGCCCATCTGCCTCACAGGCCTGTAGAGAAGTTAAAGACCATCTCCACCTGAGCCCCCTGCTATTGCTACTGCACACTGTGCTGTGGTCACAGTGCTGCACTAATTATTTGTTGTGTGATCTTGTGCAGTTAATTTCTCTGAACCTCAGATTTCCCATGTGTAAAATGGAGGATAGTGCTTGCTTTGGCAAGGAGAAGACATGGTACTACATGAAGGAGAAGTGGTATTCACAAAAGGCTGTGCTCCATGCAAACCTCACCAGATGCTCAATAAATGTTTTCACTCTTCCAAAGACACTTCCGGGCACTAATACATCATAGTTCAGAAGAGTGGCCAATTCTCAATAGGTTTGTCTTTTCAATAAATAACCCGTGTTTTATTCATGTATTAACCCTCCTCTAAAGGTAAAACTTTGCTTACATTTACAATGGCAAAAGTCACGTGGATAAAGTAAACATAGAGGATGGAATAGATGGGAAGAGGCACGTTCCAGTGGAAGACCCTAAGATATTTATGGGTAGCTGCAATTAGGACAAGACTCTACAAGGCCCTCTCCCTCCACATCACTGCACAAGAAGGCTTGTCTTGAGCTTGCTGTCTTCCTCCATGGTTCCAGGCAGTGGTTCTGTCCACAGGCAGCATAGACTAGAGGGAGAAGAAAACCTACTGAGCCCTAAGAATGGCAGGCCAGAGGCACTGAAAGGATGGAGTGAGAGGTTCTGTTATCTTCCCTCCTAGGGAAGCTATTTGTTTTCAGAATAGGTCTATTGCTTCCTTCTCAGGACTGGGAGTGCCTTAGTCCATTCTTGCCCAAGGGTGGTAACTCTTCCCCAAAGTGTGCAGCTGTCTGAAAATATATTTGCTCTTGATGTGTCACTGAATCATGAGGTGTTCTCTGACCAATACTTCACATTGGATATCTCTGAGCCCAGGCAGTGGAGATATTTGCTGACCCATGAGGTAAGGATGGACAAATAGAATATGGTCTCAGGGTCCAGTTTCTAAGAAATATACTAATTCAGTCAGCCTTATCAGGCAACAACATTTTGAGTCATAACTATGCACCTGGCCTCTGCTTGAAACTGAGGAGGGATCATCCTTAACAATGACATGGACATAAATGTCCCCTCCCTTTATGGAGCTTGTTGGGCCAATTCTGAATACTCACATTTGTCTGCTTTACTGCTACTTAATAATTTTGCATGGCACAGAAACATGCATCAAAGCCAAGGTCTCAAAAATTGAATTCCAAGCATAGTCATTGTAACTGGCAGAAGCATAAGAAATAGAACATAAAGATATATCCATGTTATACAATGAATGTGTGGCAAATCCTGCAAATCTCAGAAAAGAGAAATGTGCTTTCCAGAAGTATTATAAAATTTAAAAGCCTGATCAGTTTTATTCCCTTCCTTATTAATAGTTAACAATAGAATATATTTAAGTACTTACTTTGTGCCAGGCATCATACTAAGCTCTTCAAAAAATCATCTCAATCTTTAAAATCATCCTTTAAGAGTGATGTACATAATATCATTCTTATTTTATATATTAAAGAAATTTCTTTAGAAAGAAATATAAATCCAGGATCACTGACTCAGAACCAGTTTTCTCAACCTCAACACTGAGCTACACTACTATATGATTATTTGGTTTAGAGAGAAGGCCAGAGTTATCATTACTATTGTTGAAACAGAAATGTATATACTACAGATAATCAAAATATATTAGATGAGGCTATTATAAAAATTGTCAATATACAACTGATTTGACCCACATGAGTAGCAATTTCACTTGTTCAATCCAATATAATATCAAGAGACAGAATAGCACCATCCTAGCCCCAGGACAGCCCCTAACATTTCCAGATTTTACTTGCTTCAACCCCATAATTAAAGAGATTGAGTGGAATTTGTCTTTAGGTTCCTTCCAGCTCTATAATTAAAAGGGAAGGAGAAGAAGAATTCCATTTGTTGAACAATGACTTAGTAAGTACCTACTGTCTGCCAAGTGCTGTGCTTCTCTTACATTCTAAATTCATTTGCATTTCAAGAACAGCTCCCAACAGCTTCCTATGACCCCAGGGAGACAGAAAACAAGGTTGAAGATTCTTCTCTATTTAGGGAAAGTGAGACATACCCTGTGGTGCTGGCAGCCCCTGCCAGATCACAATTCCATAGCAGAAGAGTGGAAATCACTTTAGTGCCACTAGACAAAAGCAGAACAAATGTTCTTGTGAGCAAATGTATATCTTCCAAAATAAGTTTGCTTCTGGAAAAATATTCCACTTTACTTGCACCTGTCCAGAGACAATCAACCAGAGTTTGAAAAAAAAAAAAAAAAAAAAAAAAAAAAATTCCAGAAAGGAGAACCCTCAAGTTTTGCCAGAAAGCACTTAAGCATTTAGTCACAACCTTGCAAAATTAAGGAGTGGGAGCAGAAAGTTACAAGAAAACAATAACTGCAAGCTCAAAGATAGCAATTCAATGTTTGGATATGCCATTTTCTAGTTCTGTGAGGCTAGACTTATCATTTGACCTGCCTCTGCACATAGCGCACTGTGGATGTTTTCTCATCCACAAAATGAGGACTGAGATAGATGACTTCTAAGCAAGCACCTTTCCTGTTCTAAAGGTAGATCAGACCAGTTCTTTATCATATAAGTTTTTACCATTTAATCTGCCATCTGTTGTTTCCTTTTGCACTATCCATTATGTGTACATTATGGACACAGCAGGCAGCTGTTTCCCAACATGCCTAGATAGCTCTTCAAACACATACTTAAAGATGTTTACACATGCCCACTTCACTCCCTCTCCTCTAGTCTAAGTCCCAGATGAAGTTGTGTGGTTAGCAAAATGTTGGAGTAACTCATGTGGGGTTCTTTGTCTAAACTCTGAGCTCATAAGGAAGGGAATACATGCAGAAAATAGCTGTTTACGTTCTCAACATTTTTTTTTTTCTTTTTGGTGCTAGGGATCAAACTGAGGGCCCTGTGCATGCTAGGCAAATGCTCGAACATTAAGCTCCATTGTCAGCCCTTCAACTTCTTGTTGCACTTCTGAGAAAGCCCTGTGACTCCACGCTTCAGTCCCTGGGAATTCTACCAGCTGCTATAGCAATACAAAAGCTATAGAGAAGGGGATTAATGACCCCAATGTGCTGATGATATAGCTAAGAAGATGGAGTCTACACACAATATGTAGCTGGTGAACTCCATAGGAGAGATTATATAATGTACTGAATTTGGGAATGTACCTAGTAAGAGTCAGAGGTCAGATGAAAAAGTTAGATGAAGGAAAGCCTGGTGCTCCATAGGAAGTTAGACTCTGAATCATTTAAGATGATATAACTCAGGGCTGGGGTTGTGGCTCAGTGGTAGAGCAGTTGCCTTGCACGTGTGAGGCACTGGGTTCGATTCTCAGCACTACATATAAATAAAAAGTCCATCAACAATTAACAAAAAGGTGAGTGTCTTTAAAAAACAAAAAAAGATGATATAACTCATCAGGAAGTTATGCTACCAATCCAGCCTCTGTGGGGATGATGTTCAAATTAGGAGTGAGCAGGGCTCTAACACAGAACTCCTTCAAACCCTCCCTTCTGGAATAGTTCAGAATAGACTACTTGACAGTATAGTGGAAGCAATTGAGAGTCAGTGTCCCTTCATCTTTCTGTGTTCTATTCCATGTCAGGGCCAACAATTTCTTTTAACCTGTGGCTTAACTTTGTACTCCATTTAATGAAAAACATCTTTGAATGGGGCTTCAATGAAATGTGTTACTTTAAGGGCCTTGTGTC
Organism: Sciurus vulgaris; assembly: GCF_902686455.1. Lineage (NCBI taxonomy): Eukaryota > Metazoa > Chordata > Mammalia > Rodentia > Sciuridae > Sciurus > Sciurus vulgaris. The sequence continues at coordinate 83,018,847 of NC_136472.1, forward strand.
TCCAAAAAGATTATTTTTTTATTCTACAAACAATAAACCACAAAGCAAAAATAATTTCACAAGAGAAATCACAGAAGCAGATTATTTGTCAATGAACACACCCCTCCAAGTTTCTTACTTTCAGAGCTTTTATTGTGTCTGCGCAAAATACAAATACCCACAAGGAAGGAAATGATTAGAGAATTGTTATCAACTTCTATGTTATAAAGATGAGAATTTTTTTTCTTTTTCAGGGACTTGGAATTACAAAGTTTCACAGAGACAGATATGGAGAAAAGTTTCAGCCACCTCAAATTTTAGAGCAGCCATGAAATTTAAGATGATATATCTTCTAACCAATGTTTTATAAACCTGTCCTTAGAAATCAAGGGCATAGTTTCAACACTTCTGTCATGGAAACTGTTCCAAAAGGCAAAGAAATAGACATTTGTATGGCTAAGTTCTCACAGCTGTCACATTCTTTAGTTCTGCACAAATAAAAAAATCTTATTACCAAAAAAAGGGTTGAGGATCTGTGACTGGAATTTGGCAAGCATGTATTTATTTCCACATTGTTGGAGTCAGTATTGTTCCTCCTCACAAACATGAACCCTGCAAAATATTTAATATTTTAAAAATATTTAAAAATAGGTCAACACAATTTCAAAGATGTCAAAATTAGAAGTTAATGCTTTGCCATCTTTAATTAATGATGTTGTGAAACTCATTAGAGAAAAGAGGTCAAGGTTCCTCAAGCTCCATCTTCCAATCATTCAAAAGAGCAAATGTGAATTCTAGAAGACAACAGAATAATAAAACCTCCCACTTCCTTAAGATCATAGAATAAATTTTTCAAATCCCAAAATTGAAAAGTATTCAAATTCCCAACTAGGTATCATGTGTCTCATGAACTGATTCTTCAATTAGGGAACTTGCATTCACAGTCTTTTTTGCTCATTCGGGTTTGATTTCTACTATTTGCCTGCTATTTTCAGGGCAGGGTATCATTAAATTGGGAATATAAGAAATAAGACTCAAACATTATTATTTCTTTCTGAAAAAAGCTTAAATGATCATTTGAGGTTCACATAGAAATAAAAGAAAATCAGAATTTTCAGGAATTGCTCCAAGAATTCATGGAAATGGAGCCATTTATTTGCACTTTTCTTCTAATAATAATTTTAAAAACAACAAGAAATAGATGATCTTTTTAAATGCCTCAGTTTCCATTCCCTTATGCTATCACTAAAGAGAAGTCAAGTGACTACACTGAGCTGTCAACATTCACATCTCAGAATTACCAGTCACTGACTTTGGGCAAGTTGCTTAGCTCCCTCACTGGTAAACGTCCACTTAAAATTGTGATGTGAGAATCAGACGAATTTGTATATATCTATACTTAGTCTAGCATGGGTACACAGAGAATACTATGTAATTATTAACTATTATTACTACCACCACAACTCAATTCTCAGCATCCCAAATAAAATCACATCCTGCCCTCAAAAAAAAAGTGTTTGTTTCATTCTCTGAAATGATGATGGTCTGACCCCAGGTTCACTTAAAAATTTTTGAACATTCTCATCCTCAGTCAGAGCACCCTAATGGGAGCTAGAAAGGAGCTGCTGTGTCCTTTGGGCAGATGCTTATGCCTAGTGGTCTCAGTTGCACCCATTTAGCAAATGTTCATTGTGTCCCTAGTCTGTGCCAGGCACTGTACCAGTCAAAGATTTATTTGCTCAAGGTCAGCACTATCCACTGCATTCTCCGGAGCCCAAGGCCTTGGTTTCCTTAGCACAATGTGCTGAAAAAATTTTTTAAATGCTATATACAAAAATCATTTTCCAGGATAAAACTAACAAAAATACCCAAACCATCCACTTTTCTTTTTCTTATAGTCCTATAATATGAAAATATTTACCTACTTTTAAATTTTGATAAGGTGGATTATTCACAGATGATGAGTCTTTACCAAAGATTTGCTGAAAGGATGACTGCAGACAAGCAGAGTCTCACCACCCCTCACTTATACCTGCCACCCTATGAAGAGAGCTAGGAAGGCTACCACTCCAGAGTCCCATCAGACCCAGGAAAGAACACATATGAGCTCAGAACACACACATACATCATCATCACCAAGGCAATCTTTTTTCTCTACAACTTCAACCAGAAGCTTGAACGTCTCAACAGAAGCACCTTGACATTTACTTAGGGTAACAGGTAAGATTTAACCACCTGCAGTAGAGCTGAGAGAAGGATTGTGATTGCATAAAGTCACACCATTGTGTTGAGGCAGCATAGGGAAGAAAAAGAGTACTGACTTGTATGTCAGGGCTGAACTTGAATTCCAGGGCTACCTACCACTTCACATCTGTGTGATCATAGGCAAATATTTAACTTCTTTAAGTGTGTGTGTCTCTCTCTTTTTTTATTTATTTATTTTTTTATATTGGGGATTGAACCCAGGAGCACTTCATCTACATCTCCATTGCCTTCTTTTGAGAAAGGGTCTAAGTTGCTAAGGATCTTGTTAATTTGCCGAGTCTGGCCTTGAACTAGCAATCCTCCTGCCTCAACCTTCCGGGTTCTTAGAATCACAGGCATGCACCACCATGCCAGCTCTCATTTTGCTTCTCTATGTTTCATGGCTTTAATTTTCTACCTCTTGGTATCTTTATGATGATTAAAGAAATTCTTCATATTAAAAAACTAGTTGATGTGTGACACATAGAAGAAACAACATGATAGATAACCTGTACACCTCTTATTTTCAAGCAGGAAAAATGCCCCATGGAACTTATCCCTCAATTTCAAGGAATAATTAGAGTGAATCTAAAGCAAATATTGCACCTAATTTTTCTAATAAACTAGTTTTGAAGAGTGTTATTTTTAAAACTCTGACAATACCTAACATGTTATAAAAAGTGCAATCAAACCTTCTCCAATACCTCTTTTTTGCCTAGATTTCATTGGGAGTAATAGAGAAAGCTTCAAAATTGTCCTGCAGAATACCATGAGCTCTGGAACTATAGCCCACTGTTGGGGGCTGTGTTATGTTGGCGGCGCCGGGATGGCGCCTGATCACATCGGCAGCGAGGAGATTAATTGACATAAGCACACTCAGGTGATTTTCTCGTCCATGCATACAATGTATGTGCATGTGTTCTCGAGCACTAATTGCCTGCTCGGAGCGTCTCGCCTAATCTTTGCGTAAGAGGCGTGGCCCTGCTCTCCGCCTCCTGGAGGTGATATAAGCGTAGGCGGAGCGAGACAGAGACACAGCAGCCATTAGCAGGAAAACAGCAGAAGAAGACACACGGGGCAGCAGCGAGTAGGGGCAGCGGCGGAAAGCAGATCGCGGAACGGAGAACTGAGACGCATCACTAGGGCACCTTGGGTGGACGTACCCTTAGTTCACAGGATGCAGGACTTTAAGGTGTAGCAAGTCTCTTCCTCTAAGCTCTAAGCAAAGCTTGTCTTTCTCTCAAAGTTTCTCTCTTAAGCAAAGTCTCTTTCTCTCTGATAAGCGGGCTCTCTCTCCTCTCAAAGCAAGTAAACCTCATTTCCTCTATCCTCTATAAGCAAGCAAGAAAGCAGTGCACTAAAGAGAAAGATAGAAGTGCCTCAGTTTCCACTCCACCACCCATAAGACCCGTGCAAGTTGTTGCTGCAGGCGGTGACATATATCCATGAATTTTGGAACCGCAAAGAGCCAGCGACAGCCCACATCCTCCCAGTTCTCCTGCCCTCTTCTGTTTCTATTCAAATTATAAATGCAGTCGCTGAAAAAAAATAAGCAAGACATGCACAAGACGGCTTATGGCAAGAATAGGCAACTTGCCTTAACTTCATTCATTCATTCATTCATATCTGTTATTTCTGACTAATAAATACTTTAAAATAAACTTAAAACCTGAATTCGTAGGTTGATTGGCATGCTTATTCAAACTTGTGGGTACAGAAGAGAATTCATAGTTATTGGGTTTCACTGGCTCTAGATTTAAAATTTGAAGAGTTGAATTTGAGTTCTAGTTCTATCTCAAACTGACCCTATCACTTTAGATAAACTATTCAATTTTTTATGAATCATAGTTTCCTCATCTGTGAACTGATAATATCACTTACCTAACCAAGTTATTTTAGTGTTAAATGATATCATATGTGAATGCATTTTGAAAACTGCTAATCTCTATACAAATGTTATTTTAGAAAATGTTGATTTTTGCTGGCTGTAGCCTGCTCATACCCTATCTGTCCACTCATCTCTCTCACACCACACTGCAATCTGCACCCAAGTTCAGGTTTTTGTTGATGCTGTTTGTCTGTTTTGTGAGCCCTCCCATTCCCAGTCTGCTTGCAAACAAAAATATAATCAGATTCTAACATTCCAAAGACAGGGATTTCAAAGCTTTATATTTATTTTAGAAGGTGAAATCTGTTTTGGTTTATGGGATGACCAAAAGAGTTTCTTAAACTTCTTCTACATGCACACACGTATATACAGTCTTAAGAAAGGTCCTCCTATCTCATGGAAAGACCAGTAGCCTCTCTGAGTCATATCTACAAAGTCCTAGCTCAAAAAAAAAAAAAAAAAAAAAGGTTTGGCTCTATATTCATGGCATTTTGTGGCATGCTGAAGGGTTCCCTAAGCCCTGCTTCAGGTTTCAAGACAGTACACAGTCATACAGCTCTGACTTCTTATGGTGAAGGGATTCAAAGCAAAGTTAACAAAGGAAAAAGGGTTATAGGGTAAAGTCAGGGGAAAACCAAGGGTGTCTCCCCATGGAGCTGCTCAGGACACACAAAACACTGTGGCAACATGTGTGAAATGTTACCACCCAGGAAGCTCATTAGACATTCAGTGCAAGGTTCTTAGTGGGGGCTGCTCACATAGGCAACCCTGCCTTGAATGTACCCAAATTCCCCAGACTCCCAGAAGGAAAACAGGTACTCAGCATAAACCATACTGTTTGCCCAGCTGAGCTACAGCAAATTACAGCACTGAGCTACTCGTATCATTCAGATTAGTAAGAACCTTCCTGAAATCCAAGTTCCTTGATCCCAGACAAGGAAAGCCTTGTAAGCAGGCCTTTCTAGGGATAAGCGGTTTGGGGCCTGCTATGTTAATTCTTTTCTGATCAAGTGGGAACATAAAACACTCAAATAGCTAATTAACAACTACCTACTGACCCCCAAATTTTTACAGCAAACACAACTTGGCACTTAAAAATATCTTCATTTGACACACTTGTACTATCAGCCTTCTAGGCTCTGGGCATTAAGGAAACAATAAGTTTCCAGAGTCCCTGCCCTCTAAGCACTTTCAGACCAATATGGAAAAGATGAATACATAAAGATTGATAACACGCATTGGTATGTGAAGACAGCATAAGAGAGGTATAAGTCAAACACTAAACCAGGTAGAGAAGGAAAAGGAAACGTGGCTATGATGAACAGAGGAAGAATTACCAAAGAGCTGCAGCTTTAAGGGCAAACAGAATTCCAAAAAGACAGGGTCAGCAAGAACTCAACCAAGGGAAATAGAAGTCCATAAAAAAAGTCCAATCTCCTTAATGAAATGTACCAAGCTCTCCATGATCAATCAGCCAGTTCCTATCTCTCCCGCCTCAGCTCCAACCTTGTCTTGAACATGAAGCCGTGCCCACCACACATTTCCCATTCTTCTCGACTTCGATTCCTATTCATTTAAATAGGAATCACTTCTAAAGTGTCACCTCTTCCGGGAAGCCACGTATAGCACTGGTTTTTTCTTACCTCTCACTACCCCACTTCTGTGCTCACAGAAGTGCTGACTACTAATAGCACTGCATGATAATAGAAGACATCTCTCTTTTCCACTGGACTCTGAGTCTAAAACAATTAGTGGCACATAATAAACACAGTGAGCACTCTGTTTGTTAAATCAATTAGCTCTCCTACAAATCTGATGTTCATCCCACTATAGTACGTTGCCCTTTTTATCAACAAATGTTCATTATTTAATAATAGTTTCAAAAGAATAGCAACAAATTTTCAGTGAAGACCTACTGATCATGCCATACTTAAATATTAAACTTACACGCTTGGTCGTTGCACCTACAGAGAAGCACACAGACTTATTCCCAAGGACCTGAACATTCTCACTCACAGTTCTTGGTGTTTGTTCTCAAAGGAAAACAACCAAACTAGAATCTATCAAAAGATTTGATAGATGTTTCTAATCTATCAAAAGATTAGTGAGAAGGATATGGGCCTTGAGACAGGAAAGAGTTCGGGTTCAAAGGTTTAGTATTCTGAAAACCCAACATGGGATGCCTCCAGGGTTTGAAACGTACATCTTACTTCTTGTGCACTGAATGTCACCTCAAACTTACTTTTAGTTCCTGGCTGCTCAGTGAGTGATCTTGGGGAAAGTCTGCCAGAGAAGGGAAAAAATAAACACATCCATCCACCCCATACTTCCTCACACACCAAGTAAACACCTGGGCTCAGTTTTCATGGTAGGGTCACATCTGTGCCTGGCAGAATCTGACAGGTGGAGCCACATTTCCTCCACACCCTTGGCTTCTGGCCACAAACTGGCTCCTGCAGGGAAGCAAGTGACTGTCTTTACATTCAGGCATCTCTAGTAACCAAGGATAATCTCCCCAGTGGCCTTCCCCAAGGAACTACAGATATATGTCAGGTTTTCCCTCTGGTCTGAATAAATCAGACAACACTCAGGAAAACATAAACACAAACCTAGATACATAAACACACACTTGTGTCTGATCCTGATTGCTTGAGGTGAAGAGTTACCCTGCTCCTTAGAATTTCCCATATATGATAGTTTTGTAGCCTGAGTCTCCCTGCTCCTCCCCCAGGAAACTCAAACTGCTAACCACAGCAATGCATTTTGAGTACAAGAAATTCTACAAGCAGTGACCAAACTCAGCATGCATTGGGTGTCAACTATTCCTAGAATCTTAAACTCAATTCTGGAGATACGAAAGGGTGCCTTAAATATTCTTGAGTGTTTAAGCCTTAACCAATTTGCAAAAAGCACACTGGGTCCTTTATTTAAAATGGTAGATATGCTTAGCTCTAGGCAGGACACATTTTTCTTTTTCAAATAATTTTGTGTCCAATGTGATCCAATCCATAAATTAGCATATGCAGTCACCATTTTCTAAGACATTATGTACTTTCCTACATTAGTCTTGAATTAAATAGCACCATCTCTACAAGTATCATCAACTTTTGCTCCCCCAAAAGCTTTAAAATACAGTATCCCTTCTGTACTCACAAGTTCAAATAAGCATGCCAATGAACTTTAGGTCCACCTTCCATACATTAGGCAGTGTTATAGTTCTAAAGAGAAATTTAGTTATTTCACTCACAATGTTGAGAAACTTCCATTAGTTCCTTGTGGCCTCCAAGATAAAAGGCAAGATTTTAGCTTGATTTCACCTTTGGTTATCAGCTCACCACATTAGGAGCACCTCCACTCATAACTTGCCCTATGTGCCAACTCAGTGGTCTCTCCCTGTCTTGGGATCCCATGATCTTCCTATCTCTATGCCTTTGAAAGTGCAATATCTCTCAATCTGTCCTCTCCACCTCATCCTCTTCTCAATTTAGCAAACTCCTAGTCAGGCATGGGTATAGCTCATCTGTACCTCCCAACTACACCAGGCAGTTGCTCTCTCTGCAATCTCCCCAAAAGCTGTATGTATTTTTACTACATTGACCACATTGCACTATACTTAACATTTTCCCCCTCAAGAGCCAAGAGAAACAGTCAAGAAAAATAGAAGGTGGAGGAAAAAGAAAAAGGAAAGGAAGAGAAGAGGACTGACATTTATTGAATTGCAACTCTGAGTAAGGTGCAATGTTAGACACAGTAATATATTCCTTATCTCATTTATTCCTTGGAGTCACATATTGAGATTAATGAAGCGATTTTCTTAGAAAAGGAAACAGACTCAGAGAAGCTACTTGCTCAATTAAGATTTAAACTTACTCACCTGACTCCAAAGCCAATTTTATTCTACTACGAAGTAGCTCTGTGGGACACATGAGCTTCTAAACTCACACTTGCTCAAGGACACTAGACTGAAATATACTGTAGCCCCTCTCTCATCACTTTTCTAGCCATTGTGATTCATAATTCCAGCTTTTGACCTTTCACCTATGAATGTACTTAAAGACTATCAGTTGTTAACCATCAGATGGCAAAATGTCCCTAGGATTCTAGCAAGAACACAGTGACTACATTTGCAAAATGGTGGTATGCCCTATTTCAAAAGGATTTGAGGGTGCATGTTATAGGTTGAGCATACTTAACCCAAAAATTCAAAATGCTCCAGAATACAAAATCTTGAGTGTCAATATGACACCACAAGTGGAGAATTCCATTCCTGACCTCTTATTGTGGACAACAGGCAGAACTAAAAATATTATGTATATAAGGTGTATATAAGGTGTATAGAAAACAAATGAATTTCTTAAACTTGGGTCCCATCTCAAGATATCTCCCTATGGATATGTGAATATTCCAAACCACAAAAGCTGAAATACTTCTGACTCCAAGCATTTCAGACAAATGATGCTCAATCTGTATAGAAAAGTAAGAGTGTTATGTCTAAGTGGTCTGACTAGGGCAAATGACATAAAAAGTCTTTGATCTTAATAAATCTATCACTACAAATCAACTTCATTTTTATTCAAGTTCTTCATTGTATTCCCTGTGTCAAATATGTGATGCCACAAAACAAAATGTGATAGGAATCTTCTAGAAATAAAGCTTAAGGAAAGATGGCTTGCAAGTTCTCCAGAGTTACATTTCAGGTATTCTCATTCCAGGCAGAGTTGTCTCTTAACTACAGCAATGAGCCACTGACTCCTCAGGCCATGTTGTGGTAGGAGAACATGATTTTTTTTCCTGGAAGAGTATGTCAAGTCCATCATTTCATCCCCATGGTAATAGAAATATATTCAGGTTTCTTTGAATAGTCTCAGTTTTAAATACTACTATGAGCCTTATGCCAAAAAAATATGTCTCAACACAGGATTCAGAAAGCACAAACATAACATCTTTCCTCTGAAGAACTCAGCTCAAAAAGGGCAGACTACATAGGAGAAGTGCAGAGGCTTTTGTGTCAAAGTAAATAACCTGAGTTCAAGCAATTTGTCATGTACTAACTCTGTGATCTACAGCAAGGTAATTAACTTGTCTGTGCTTTCATTTCTTCATCAGTAAAATGGATAAATATCATCTACTTCAGAGAGCTGTCCTGCCAATTAGACGAACAAGGAACTGACACATAGTACATACTCAATAGACAATAAGTATTCTGTTTATTACTGTGTTCTTGTGATTATTTGTAGCATCTCCAAAAGGAATGGAAAAAAAGATTACATTTTTGCTTTTCTAAAAAAATTACACAAATGATATGACTTACCTAATGTAAATAGAATTATTACTTAGCCTTGTAACCACAACTTTAGTTACTATATTCCAGGGCAGTATTGATTCTTAAATAGGTCACTCAGTTGCTAACTCAACATTTTGTAGTCTAGTTTGCCCCCAGATATTTCCTGAAATATTTAAGCTTCCTTAATGATTACTATCTCTCCATAACAACAACAACAAAAACCTTTTTGCAACAAGGTCATTTCCAAGAATTATTTTGTGTGGTCAAAACACCAGCCAAATTCTGAATTTTTATTCTGCATCTAGAACTCAGTTTGCAGGTACCTGATTTCATGAACAAGAGAGCTGAATGCTATTAGGGTACAAATAGGATAGGAGCTCACCATATATCTTCTGATGATCCAAAGCATGAACCCTGCAGTCAGATTGCCTATGTTAAAAGTCTCTGTTCTCCCTCTTATTAGCTATGTCACCTCAGGTAAATTACTTATCTGTGCCTCAATTTCCTCATCACAAAATGGGAACAGTAACAGTACCAACACAGCATTAATAATAGACTATTGTGATTAAATAAATTGAGGTAGGTACAATGTTTAGAATAACACGATATATACAGTAAGTGCTCAGTAAATGTCAGACATCAGTGTCACTCACTTGCATACAGGGTTGAAAAGGAATCTGAAGCAAATAGATAAAATACAATATGTCACATTAGCAACCAAATACATCTCAAACTAGGTAAATGCTTTTAAAGTAACTGAGGAAGATGAATCCCACATAACCAATTATTACTCGTAGATGCCATCAGGGCAGTAGATCCATAGCAATTGCATTCTGAATGAGTATTGTTTTAATTATTCATAAGTTACCATGAATATATCACACATAAAATGAAGTTAATTCAGAAATGGACCCAGATAAGAATGAGGTGAATCCTTGGTCAACCACCCAGCAACAGTATCTGTTTTTGCTGGTTTTCATTAGATGACTTCATCCAAGCCTTTTAACAACCTTGTGAGGCAGGTATGATTATTTCCTTTTTACACACACATGGAAATTATAGACTAAGATAATAGTTGCAGACTTGGGGATAGCGAAGGTCTCCCTGAAGATGGCCCAGGGTTGAAGAACTGAAACGATACATTCTAAAAAGAACCATATTGAAAATTAAAACCTTCTACTTCTAAAATGCAAATGACTAGTCTAAAACCAACAGTGGTAAAGAATTTGCCTTAAAGAATTCAACTTGCCACAGCTGTCTTCCTGCCAACATGGATCATGGACACAGAGGGAGCAGGAATTGTCAGGGTACAGTTCTGACTGAGCAACTTAGTCTGGTCTGAGATCCAGCCCATGCCCTCAGCCTTACAAGCCCTGTGTTTTAATCAAGTGACTCAGCCAGTGACAGGAAAGCCCAGGCGCCTGTGGCCATGAGTAATGGCGGCACAAAGCACATCTGTCTGATCAGAAGCTCATGTGTCAGTTTTGTCAAGAATGACAACAAAACAATGCTTCTGTAAAGGAAAAAGAAATGTCTATTCACCCAGAAGTCAAGTGATGCCTGGTTTTCTCCTTCAAGCTCAGAATGCAAATTTGTGGAATTGTTTACTAGATCTTATGCTCATCCCACCTTCAAAAGCATTTTTTTTTTATTTTTACAGACTGCATTTTGATTTATTGTACACAAATGGGGTACAACTTTTCATTTCTATGATTGTGCACAATGTAGATTCATACCATTTGTGTAATCATACATAGACATAGGGTAATGATGTCTGTCTCAGTCTACCATTTTTTATGCCCCTGCCCCCTCCTCCCTCTCATTTCCCTCTACATAATCTAAAGTTCCTCTATTCTTCTCTCACCCCCCATCCCCCCACCCCCATTATATATCATCGTCCACTTATCTGGGTAAACATTTGGCCTTTAGTTTTTTGGGATTGACTTATTTCACTTAGCATGATATTCTCCAATTCCATCCATTTATCTGCAAATGCCATAATATTATTATTCTTTATAGCTGAATAATATTCCATTGTGTATATGTACCATAGTTTCTTTATCCATTCATCTGTTGAAGGGCATCTAGGTTGGTTCCACAATCTAGCTATTGTGAACTGAACTGCTATAAACATTGATGTATGCTAATTTTAAGTCCTTTGGGTATAAACCGAGGAGTGGGATAACTGGGTCAAAAGGTGGGTCCATTTCAAGTTTTCTGAGGAATTTCCACACCAGAGGGACTGCACCAATTTGCAACTCCACCAGCAATGTAAAAGTGCCTTTTTCCCCACATCCACACCAACATTTATCATTGTTTGTGTTCTTGATAATAGCAATTCTAATTGGAGTAAGATGAAATTTTAGAGTTGTTTTAATTTGCATTTCTCTAATTACTAGATATGTTGAACACTTTTTCATATATTTATTAATTGCCTGTATATATCTTCTTCTGTAAATTGTCTATCCAGTTCCTTAGCCCATTTATTGATTGGGTTCTTTGGATTTTTAGTGTAAAGTTTTGTAAATTCTTTATAAATTTTGGAGATTCCTCGATGTATTTGTAGAAAGAAGACATCTAGGAATAATAAGCCAAATCTATTTCTACCAGTAGGTACAAAGTATCTAGAAAGTATGACGTTAGGAAACGCTTTTATTTTGGCCTTCTTTTATCTCTATTATCAATATGAAGGATAATGCATAGGGAAGTGTTTCCGCAGGTTGTACATAAAGAAATCTCTGTGACCATCAGAGGGACATTGCACCATATTTCAGCAGACTTCATTTCAGAGAACGATTAATTTCATTCTTTCATTTATTTATTTATTATTTAATTTAAAAACCTTTACTTAGTTCCCACTGAGTGCCAGAAACTTTGCCAGGCTGAGAATGCAGCATTAAATTACACAGTTCAAGCCCTCAGGGACTCAATCTTTTCCCAAATCGGTCTTTTCATCTCGTTCCTATTCCAACCACAGCTGCATACCCCTGTGTTCTGTATCATCTTCCCCTCTTCCAGTGCTGAACCACTCGAGAATGAGATCATGTGCCTCTCCCACATTTTACAAAAGTTCTAACACAAGGCCAAGTGCCTGAGGGACACTAAGTACTGTATTTAGTGACTTGAGAGGCAAATACTCAGTACAATGTATGCTTTATTACCATAAAAAACCTGCTTTTTCTCTATATTTCTATACACCCACCTTTCCACAAATTGTCCCTAAACAGTCCTCTCTTCTAACATTATAAGAGGTTTTAGAAATAGCAACAAATGAACAACTCCTCTCAATGATCTGTGGAAGGCAGTCAGGTGGGAAGATCTTTAGAAAATCATTAGGGGATCACCAAAAGCTCAAAGCAACAAAAAGTGGGTACATTTTCTGACACCCGAGTTGTCTTAGATGTGATAATTCTCTACCAGATTTCTATTTGGTAAGAAATGAATAATTTAAAAACGACCCAGAATGAGATTTTTAAGACTGGAAAGAACCTCATCTGATCCAAATCCCTAACTTAACAGTTAAGAAAGCAAAGCTCACATTTGTGACTAAACCTAATTTGTGCAACTTGTCTTTGACAGATGCAGAGATAAAAGCCAAACCAACTACTTCTCAATGCAAGGTCCAGAGCTGCCAGGAGCAGGGTGCATGCCGGAGAGACTCCTTAAGGCAATGGCTGCTGGTGCTTATCATCTCTCACCCCACCAATGGGCACAATGCCTTTTAATCTATCTTACTGCTTCCTCCTAGCATGCCTTCTGCCTTGCTTAAGGCAACTAGAGACAATGCTCAGGAACTCCTTGTGCAAATGAGTAACTTCCTTGGATGGCAAGCCTGACTTTGCCCTGTAAAATGCAACTACCCTATTCAGGATTGTGTTGAAAATCAGCAAGATATTAGCCAGCAAGGAATTCAACAATGTTTGAAGAAAACTTGGGGTAGAGCTCCAAAATAGGGTTTATATCATAATTAAGTCCTATTAATGTAAGGATTGGATTCCAGAATTTCATAGTCTGACAGGGCTTTTCAACTTTCTACGTTTAAACACTTTTATTAATAGCAAACATTCTAGCATGCAATTCAAATAAATAGTTACACCTGACATTTTGTCCTCACATGACTCTGGTAGAGCAAAGTAGTACTATAGTTTGGATGTGAAATGTCCCCCAATGGCCCACTGGCCACCAATCTGTGGCACTAGGGGGAAGTAGTGGGGCCTTCATAGAAGACAGGTCACTGGAGGTGTGCCCTTGATTGGGATATTGAAATCCTGGCCCCCTCCTCTCTGATTCTTGAATGCCATGAAGTGAGCAGTTTCCCCCACCATACACTCCAACCATGATAAACTGCCTGGCCACAGGCCCAACAGCAACAAAGCCAACAATCCATGGACCTAAACCCAAGCCAAATAAATCTTTCCTCCTATAAGTTGATTATCTAAGGTATTTTGTCACAGTGATGGAAAGCTAAAACACATTATCTCCAATTTACAGAAGATGAAATCAGTTCAGAGAAGCAACCTGTGCTACCCAAGGTCACAGGGATTAAAATATGATGCTGGAACAATAATATTATTCAAGATTGTCTCCTCATTTTGCAGATGAACTTTTGAATTTTCTACCCAAATTTTACACATCAACAACACTAACGAGCAACCTTTACTATTTTATTTGAAACATTTAGCAAGGTGCACAGCGTGGCCCTGCAACTTCAGCAGTAGCCCCACAGTCTGACACTTGTCTCTGCTGGAAACTAAATGACACAGGGGAACTATGGGGGATGGAAAGGTTTGGGGCTCAGAAACAGAATTAACCTTTATGGTGCTTTTAATTATTCTTAATTTATTCTCTGCATTCTTTCAAAAATAATATGAGATGGTTCTAGCTCTGATAAGATTTCAATCAAACTAAGGGCTATATTCATTTTTTTTTTAAATTTACTCACAAAGACAAGATTTGGAAAACTGTATCTCAAGTTTTGAATCAGTTATTTCTGCGTATAGATGTATTGATTTTATCATTATTATTGTTAATAGTATTCTCATTATTTCTGCCTTTCAATATTTTCTGTATTATTACTTCATTATTACTATAGTTCATCTTTTTTCTGCAGTAAATACACACACTTTTGATAACAGAGAACAATACAGGCTACTTTTATCTTTTAAAACATATTCCTTGTTCTGAAAAACCAAGAGAAAGGACTGTGTGCTCTCCCAGGGCAGGAAGAAGCTGTCACTGTGAACCAGTGAATGGAAAATGCCAATGATACTCTTAAGCTCCCAGACCAAAACCTCTGCCCTGCTTCTCCACTGGGTCCCCTCAAACACTAAAAATATGAAACAATCTGCCAGGACATCAATTTTACTCAAATATTTTTTGGGAAAACTTTTTTATATATTTAAACTGAGATTCACATATCATAAAATCAAATTTTCAAAAATGGCATAAGTCCTTAAAACATTTTTAAGGTGCTGGAGCCAATCTGAACTACATCCCAACATCCCAGGAGGATTTGTTAGTCTTCTTTCCTGTTAGGGTCTCTTCCATAGAGAAGTTTGGGGAGTCCTAAGATAAACAATACCACCTTGAGCTGGGGATATAGCTCAGTTGGCAGAGTGCTTACCTTGCAAGTAGAAGGTCCTGGGTTCAATTCCCAGTACTTCAAAAGAAAAAAAAAAAAAAGGATAAACAGTATCATCTTCTTTTCTTTGAGAGAGTGACCTTATCAATATTAAGTCACTTTTCAGGTTGGGGGAACCACAAAGACAAATTTCTCTTAGTGTACTGTTTCTTTAAAAATTATTTATAAAACAGGTGGCAGCAAACTTTTTCCCAGGGAAGTCTGGAAGCGCACAGGAGCACAGTTCTCCCTCACCCAAGGGGGAGAACCACCTGGCTTAGCATAACTGTTTTGGAGGACAGGGCCCAGGCTGCCCCTATGCTGCCTCACATTTAAACAGGGCAGCAGACCATGCTTCACAAGGTGCTAATTCATTCATTCCACAAATGTTTATTGAGTGAAGCCTGAAAAAGGCTTCTTAGGGGACAGCAGGATCATTCACAAGCCAACGGTCAGGTCTAACGGATCAGATGTGGACAATTAATCTTTCATTAGACCCCAAGCCACTTCTAGGAAAAAGCAAACAGGGCCCCTACCCCACCCACACAAGAGCAGCTGGGCCGGATCAAGCAGGAATTTTAGAACAGAACTGCTAAGAGAAAGGAAGGCAGTCACTGAAGTCCCCTGGAATAACCAAAACTCCAGCACTGTAAAGGACACCCCACCTCTAAGACACTTTGAACAGTGAAAGCACCTAGAAAGAGCTCAGTAATACCAGTTGCTTTTTGTTGTTCTAATTTCAAATTGCCATTACTCAAGAAATAAAGAAAGTGGAAAGAACATGGGGTATTGGATATGAATCCCAGTCATGTATGCAACTAATACTAAGAAAAGCAATCCTAAGCTTCAGTTTCTCATCCATAAAGTGGGATAGAGTGCACCATCTCTCATGTGAGTTTGTGAGAATCAAGGACCCATTATATGTAAAAGAGTTCCTGGTTCACAGTAAGTACCCAATAAAAGAAGGTCAACATTTTTCTGTCCTCTTTCCCATACCTTCTCTTCTTCCTGGGCACTCTTGATGGGTTCTGGAATCTGTTTACACCTGGATAGCACCCTTGGGGTGGAGTGGAACAGAAAAACTAGAGGCGAGAGGAAGTTGAAGGGAGGAAACTGCTACAGATCTAAAGAACCCCACCGAAGTGCTCAACAACTTTCACCCATACTCTTCGTGGCTGCTACATCAAGTTGACAGCAGAAGCCACCATACTAGCTGGAATATAGCAGCCCAGAAGGGGAAAGGAAACTAGACAAAAGTTTGAATCCACCCACCTTCCAAAGCCTGTCTTTCTGAAGGCCAGGGTCTTTCTCTGCACATCCCTGCCAGGCTGTATGTGCCAGCGGGCTATGATTCAGTCTGTTTTTCTTTAGACTTCTCTCACAACCCAGAACTGGAGCTTCCTACTGGGGTCACAAATCAGCACTAAATGAAAATAAGGACTTTTTATTGCAGCAGGAAGTGGAACCCCTCAAAAGGGGATTTATAAAGAGAAAAGAACGGAAAGGGAAGAAGGAGGGGGCAGAATGGGTGCAGAGAGACCTACTTCCTATATGCTGATGGAGCCCTATGTTTAGACACTGAAGCAATCAGTTTTCTACTTGAAAGATGATAAATCCCTTTCGTGTGATGTCCAGCACGCCGCGGGACGAAGTCTGGTGTAGGGGGAATAATGCAAAATAAGCTTATTTGCAAATAATGCAAAATCTGCTTATGTTCACAGGAGAAATCTTCAGCCTCTTACCTGCCCGTTCCCCACCTGTAAATGGGGCTTAACGCTCTAATTTTCTTCACCCGAGCACTCGGAGGCTCGTTCGTTACTCTGCAGCCAGTTTCAGTCAGCCCCAAACCCAGGGTCAAAGCACCAGAAAACAGGACACTCCACCAGAACCCCGCCCACCCGGGGACCCCAGCTTCCCTGGAAATCCGCAGCCTGGGCAGCCGCAGGAAGCTCTTGAGTAAAGCTTCTCAGGTGCCAAAACGCCCTTCACGTTCTAGAGCTCAGAAGCCCAAAGAACACCGTTCCATACCAACGCCTTCATTTCACAGAGGAACAGAAACCCAGAGAGGGAAAGAAAGTTGTCCGGATAACACAGTCAATGGACAGAGAAGTCAAAACTAAAACCCGGGCGCGCTCTTTGGGGTCGCCGTCAGGCAAGAAGCGCATCTGGCCGCCTGCCGCTTCTTCTTGACCCCAACCCCGGGCCTGGGGGTCCAAACCCGGCGCCCCGGGCGCTGCGCGTTACCTTCCTCGCTGCTGGGCGCTGCGAGGCTCCCTTCCCGGGCCAGTCACGTCGACTCTGCTCTGCTTGCTTGCGCTAGCCTCGCGACCCAGGTGTCGCCCGGCGGCTGTCAGCCGAGGGCGGCGCGTGCGGGCTCCCCGCGCGGGCGGAGGGCGGTGCGCAGGTCCTTCCCCCAGTCCCAGCGATGCCCCGCCCCGCCCCGCCCCGCCCCGCCCCCGGCGCCGGCCGCTCCCGCCTCCCCGCTTCCCTTCCTTCGGGTGGTCCTGTTCCTGCTGCTTCTCTGTCTTTCTGGCCTCCTCAGGTGTGAGGTGCCCCGAAACAACTTGGTTTTTGCAAAAATGAGAAAGCGGTAGATATAGATATAGATATATAGATATAGATATAGATATATAGATATAGATATATAGATATAGATATATATATAGATATATAGATATAGATATAGATATAGATATATAGATGATATAGATATAGATATATAGATATATAGATTTTTTTTTTAACCTTTGTGTTTTAGTGTGAGTGTAGCCCGAGAGCGTGGAGTGCAAGGTGCTCCCCACCCAAAGAGTGGGGACAGGCACCGTGCTGGAAAAGGGATATGGGAATATAGAACCCAGTGATGGGGGCATGTTGTTTAACCCTCGAAACGTCATTGTATCCTTACGTGTACAGGTTGTTGAAAGGATCAATAAGATGATTCTTTTAAAGTATCTAATTCAATAATATGTGGATTAATGTATACTGCCTGAGCCACCCTACTGGGTGTGCAAACTGGTATGCTCCTGGAAGGTTGCTAATTGGTGGGAAGGAGGAGTGCCTTTAAATACAGCGTTGTATCATGATCAGTTTTTAACAGTTTTTACTGATAATGGGGTTCCAGGCAAACTTCTGAACCTTTATGGCCTTCTCCTTCCTACCGTCTTCCTCACCATCTTCCCAGCTGAGCGTGGCCCGGGTCTACCTTTGGTTCTTCCCAAAGTCTGCCTTCTCTCAGACTTACAAATGCTGATCCCCAAGACCTTATTCCATGCAGGGTGCAGGGCTGCTAACCTGGCCTACAAGTCCCTGCACTATGGGAGTTAAAATGTGTGTTCTGACTTTCACCCAACCTTTGAGAGCATGGCGAGCTGATGGAAGAGCAAAAGAGGATTAAGCCACTCCCCTTGCTTTTCAAAAGACTAATTTGTAAATCATTTCAATTTAGAATTAAGTGCTATACTGGATGTCCAAAAGTGTCACAAGGCAGGTGCACACACACACACTCTGGAGGAAGGGGATAATAGAAGTTTTAATGCTAACGTAACCAAGGTATTTCTTGAAGGAGGGCTACAAGTTACGTTAGATGAAAGAGATGAAAGAACACTGGATGCATCAAGGCTGGTGACGACATGAAGATGCCTGTCACAGGTCATGGCTATTGCCATGTGTGATGCTGAGACAGATGAAACTAAGAAGGCTGGTAAACAGATGCTGGAAGAGTAGCCATCCCTCCCTTGCTGAGGGAAGCAGGCTGCATCCTGTTGGTGATTGCTGCTAGTGAATGACTATAAGCAAGGGAGTGGCAGGATCTTAGATGATTCCAGCACCTCACTTTCATTGTTGATTGCAGGCTCTGGGTGTTGCTCACCTGTGGCTCTTTCCATCTAGGATGGGACTTTGAAAAAGGAACTCAACACTTGCTATTCCCAGTGTCCCTCTGGCCCTGAAAACAAAAACAAGGCCTAACTATTAGGGAAGGTCTCAGGATCCTCATTTCAGACTCTGGGGTAGATAGGGGAGAAATTTTCAGGTAGAGTCTTCTTGGGGTGCTCATCCAAATCTCGTATGGCTCAGACATTAAAAGCTAGATCCCTGATATTGAATGACCAAGATCTAATCACTGGCCCTATTTGCTTCTAATAGGGCCTTACACCAATTACTCATTCTCTCTGTGCCTCAGATTGCTCATCTAAGTAAACAGACGATACTTATGCTCCTCTTTCCGGCTAACTATGAGGGTTAAAATGAGAAAATACATGTGTTTCACACAGTGCCTTGCACAGAGAGTCCTGGCTTGGTTAACATGAACTTATTGAGTCAGCAGTGGCCTGGTCCGCTTCCCTACAGGAGAATGCCACATTTCCAAGTGGTTACCATATAAATAACATTTAAACTTGAGAGAATTCCATGCTGATATTGAAGGGGAAAGAAAGGGAACAGGGACAGTCAGGGCAAGGTTAAATGCCCAAACTTTGGTACTAGCTCCATCACTGACTTGCTGCATAACTTTGGACAAGTCACCAAACCTCTGTTAGTGACTGTTCTATAAAATAGAAATAGTAATACTACATGCCCTATGCAAAGGAGACTTAGCACATTGCCTTGTCTAAGGTAAGTTCTCATTAAATGTGTGTTTACAGTGGCATAATGTTTGAAAGTGAGCTCTTAGAGTTTTTGGAAAGGGAAGTGTAATCTAACAGTAATGTGGAGCAGATAATGAAATCCTAGAAGAAAAGTAAAACTAAGTGAAAGGTTAATGCTGGATCTGTGAAAACTGACTACAATAGGAGAATTATGCTTAGAAATCTACAATTGGAGCATGGGCCTAGAGGAATTTTCTAGGTGTGTGTGAGTTATTTAAATTTGGAACTCTGTCTGAACAAGAGTAAAATTCTGGCACATTTATGAAACAAATAAAATGGAGTATGGTTTGCAGAATCATGTGTGATACTCTATGAGCTGCCCTGCTGGACAGGTGGGATGCCACAGGGCTACTGCTTTCAAATGAGAATCTTGGACTTACTCCTAACACCACACAGCTGTGACTTTGTGGCATCACAGGCACACTGCTAAATTGTTTAGTTTTATCAACTAATTAGTGGGTAGAGATTAATCATTGGAATGGACTAGGTATGGTTCTTTCAAGTTTGAAATACCCTTCCCTCTGTATCTGACTTGAGGAATTCTCATGCATCAAAGCTCAGAAAAAGTGTCACCAGATTTTGCCCTCCTAGATGGAATGAATTAACTTTTGTACCTTCTTTTACTCCCATGGCACATTCCTCAATCATTTTCTTGGCATTGATTTCATTTTGTCTTTAGTTAGTTGTCACAGCATCTTCCTCTCTCCACCAGTATTAAAACTCATCCAATTCCAGAACCTTTCCTCTCTTGCATTTCTTCTCACCACTTCTATCCTCCCCCACCCCATGATTGTACACCACAAGCACTCAATAAATGCTTATTAAGTTGCATTGGCAGGCAAGTCTCTTTTAGTAGATGTATTAGAGCAACATTTTTGCTACCATGGAAAAGTAAAAGAACTTTTAAAAACATGACTTTGTCTTTATGCTATGTGAATTTATAACTTCTTACCCACTAAAAATTGTGGATATTGCTGAAATGCTGTATAATTGCGTCTGGTGTGGTGATGTGGTTAAATGACTTATAGCAGTAGGTATCAAATGTACAGCATTTAGAACACAATTTAGCCACAGTACTGGGTCACTAAAGCAAGAATTTGACTTTCTAAATAATTTGTAAATACTGAATATCTTTAAACTTTTAGAAATACAAAACTTTGGCCTTAAATCAAACTGTGTTAGCAATCTCTCCACAGCCTTTAATAATGTCTTACATTTCTACAAGGCTTTGTAGTTTTCAGAGGCCTTTCACTTTGATTATCTTGTTTGATCTTCACATTGACCCTATGATGTAGGAAGGACTTTTAGTATCTGCATTTCACAGATAAAGATAGGAGGGGCTTGAAAGACTCAAGCCCAAGTCAAATGGAAAACTAGCAACAAAGTTAAAGTTGGAACCCAGAAATCTACTATACCAGAAACATTCCTGATAAACATGAAGATTTTGGCATCATTATTTATAAAGTTCATGAGCAACAATCATATGTAGACATGTGTCTTTTTATTCATGTATATGTATTTTCATTAAAAATTCCTTCAGTAAGTAAAGAAAAACCTTTACAGTGATCACCTCTCTCAAATATGTATAATAATCACTATTAGTACAGTGCCTTTCATCTGTGGATGTCAACATTCATTCCAACATTAGTTATACATTTTTAAACCTCTAGGTTTACTCTATCTGTGTTTTAGAACACAATCTCTTATTTTACTGTTTAAAAAAATGGTACTTCAAAAATTAGACCTACACTTAATTTGAGGTACCTTGTGGGTACGGAGATAATGAAGAATTGTTGTTTTATGGGTAGAGTTTCCATATGGGATGATGAAAAGATTTTGGAGATGGATGGTGTTGATGGTTGCAGAACAAAGTAAATGTATATAATGCCACAGAATTGTATATTTAAAAATAGTTAAAATGGTAAAATTCATGTTTATTTTACCACAATAAAAAAAAGAGAGACCACCTTGGGCCAGGGTGTGGTTCAGTGGTACACCACTAGTCCAGCACACATGAAGGCCTGGGTTCAATCCCTAGTACCACATACACACGTACATACATATATAAATCCACCTTGTTTTATTCACATGAGAGTCTCTGGTGAAAGAACTCATGACAATTTTTGGTCTATCTATTAGTTTTTGAAATTCATTTTGCTTAAGAGCCCCTCTTTACTTACCATGGAAGAGAATACAGTGAAGTGTAGGAAACCCTATATTAACATTTTTTTAGGAATCTAAAGTGGGGCCAGGTGAGGTGGTGCACACCTGTTAATTCCAGCAACTTAGGAGGCTGAGGCAGGATGATCCTGAGTTCAAAACCAGCCTGAGCAATTTAACGAGTCTCTAAGCAACAAAGCGAGACCCTGTCTCTAGGTAAAATATAAAAAGGGCTGGGGATGTGGCTCAGTGATTGAGTGACCCTGTGTTCAATCCCCAGTACCAATAAAAAATAAAAATTTAAAAAAATCCAAAGAAGGGTTTGAGTTTGTATGATACAGTGAGATCCCAGTAGATTCTTATAGCTACAACTAATGGAGTGCTTCCTACGTGCCAGGTATTTGACTAAACACTTTTATAACCATCACTTCATATAAAGCTCTGAGCAGCTCAAAGTAGTTATGGATGAGAAACTGTTATAGAAGGTTAAGTTATTTGCTACACAGCCTGTGCTGGCAGCCACTGACCACATGTAGCTATTGTGCATAGACATGTGACTAGTCTGGATTGAGAAATACTATAAGTATAAAATACACAGAGTATCTCATCTATAATTTGGGTATTGATTAGACACTGAAATGATAATCAACTACAGTATATTCTCAAAATTAATTTTATGTTGCTACTACAACATTTTAAATTAAATATATAGCTCATTTATATTGGACAGGGCTGTTCGAGGCTGACTGAGTTGCATTGTCTACCTGTTTTCCCTCTTGGGAGAAGGGCCATTAACCTCAGTTTTTCATTGTCTCCGTGGCAAATTCTCTCTTCACCTCCTTCCTACCATTGTACTATGTCCAGAGAGGGCCTTTTGAGCTATTTTCAAGACAGAAGAGACATACTGAAAGAGCTAACTTCTGTTTGTTACTCTGCTTTAGAATTGAAAGCAAAGCACAATGATTACAAAATTTTATCATTTCTACTGACTGGGAGTTTGATCCCCTGTTCCTTTTCAAATACAGAGGAATCTCGATTAACCATACACTTCAAGAATGCAGTGCCTTGTGCAGATGAAATATAATTTTGTTTCTTCCCTTGTTTATCTAGTTACTCATTCAGTCATGCATCCATTTCATATTATAAATATTTATTGAATGATCATCATGTACGTGGCATATCATTATGAAAAATTCAAAGATAAACCAGATTAGTGTCTTCTGTTGATTTTCTTTCAAACAATTGCTTTTTATTCTAGCCATTATAGGCAACACAATATAATGAAAGAGCCCTGGACCAGCCTGTGTTGGTAGCCACTAACCACATGTAGCTATAGTCCTGGTTTTATGTGAGATGAGCAGTCTCTTTTCCAAATCTTGTATTTTTCATCTATAAAATTGGAAAGGATAAAAATATACACTTTGCCTATTGTGAAAATAAAATATGATAACGGAAATGGTAGGCAACATGTTACTATTTCTTATTTATTAAAAGACACAAAGTTAGGAGTCAGGAGATTTGGTATCTCTTATGGATCCTGCTAACAACATGGATAAGTCATTTACCCTCTTAGGTCTCAGTGAGTGTCCTTATCTCTACAAGTAAGAGATTGGGCTGCATGCATTTTAAGATCTTTTCCAGTTCAAAATCTCAGATTTTAAGAATTTATGATTTTTAAGGTAATAATTAGTTTACCAGAGTCATATTTATCATATAAATTCTCTAGGCATAGATCTTACAGGATTTAAATATATGAAATACTAGAAACTTAAATTGTGCTTACTTGTATGCAGAAAAATATCTGCTTCAGATGACTATGTAGTGTTTTGTCCTCTGCATCTTTAAATGCCAACAGGAAAAGTAAAAGTATTAAAGACATTAAAAACAACAGATTCAATTATTTATTAATGTATAGGAAACTACTCTAAAACAATGGGTTATTATCCCTAACAATTTTGTGAGTCAAAGTGTCCTACACTGCTCTAGCAACATGGGGTTTCTTATGCAGCTGCATTCAACAAAGAGCATGAATTAATCCTGGCATCATCTGAAAACAGTTGGAACCCCCAACATGGTCCCTCACCTTCCAGGAGTTCTCTTCACACAGCCTCTCCCCATTCTGTAAAATTTTGCATGGCAGCTGGATTCCAGCAGTCAAGTCCCAAATGTGCAAGTATTTGCATCATGCTTGCTAATATTTGTTTGGTCAAAGCACATTTTGGATCAATGTGAGAGGGCGTGGCTATCTGCAAGCAAGTTTCTCTGGGGACCACTGATGCAGTAGTCAACTACCACAAGTACCATTCAACTGCACTCTAGCTAATTGGGATCTCACTCCATCTCTTATGCTCCACCAAAATCATTCCATTCTTTTTTCTGTGCTCTCTGCATACTTCTATTTCTGCGTATGTCACATTACACTTTAATCATCAATTAATATTTCAATCTTTACTCATCAAAATAGAAATTTCCTAAGACACAACGTCTTAAGACACAGACTGTCTAGTATCTAGCCCAGTGTCCCCACGTAGAAGATAGTTAATAACATTGAACCAACAATTGAATTCTTAGGCACTTAACCAAATGCAAAGGATAGATTGTTTGAGATTGAAGCAGAGAAAGGATTCCTAATCTAGGTTCTTTATTTTTACTAACCTCTACTTGAAATTTAGCATTTTCTTCTATTATGTATATAAACAACAAACCAGCAGTAGATGTGACTTTATCACCAATAGAAATCCCAAAATTTTCATATCACATTACAGTTGACTTACAGATATTATAAATATCACAGTTTTAGAGTAATTTGAACAATCAATTTTAATGTATTTGGTTTTCTTTGTAATCCTAGGTATTTCATCTTATTTTGTTTAGAAACATGATTCTGAAAAGTACATAAGCATCAAACTGCCTAGACATACAGAGCCCTGCCTAGTGTGAGCACCTGACTTGGAAGATAGTTAATACCCAAGGAAAGACCCCAGGCCCACCCCACTGGAGCAGCATCAGCATTACCTGGGAACTTGTTATAAAAGCATTTATAAGCTCTACCACAGATGTCCTAAAGGAGAAAATCTGGGATGAGGCCTATCAGGGCTTCTCTAAAGCTTCCAGGTAATTCACATACATACTAGAGTTTGAGAACCATTGAACTAGAGAAGACATTAGTGAGTTGACAGGTATACAGGAGTAGCTGAGCCAGGTTGGAAAAAGAAGAATTTTAGAAAGAGGAAGAACAGGGTCAACTGGAGGTTAGGTCACTGACAGGGGAAGGAACAAGCTCTGACTGAGAGACACAGGTTTGTGTGGGACAGAGAAGGAGGGTGTTAGGAAGCAAAAGAATCTGAATGACTAAATGTGTTGAAATCAGATTATAAAATGTCTGCAAAGTTGAGCAATGGTACAGGTAAAAACAAGTCCCAGCCTCCACTTGCTGGCCACCCTAATTCATTCACATACTCAGTTAACAAGCATTTGACCCTCCACTAAAACATAAGCTTCATTTAAGCAAAAATATTGTCTTTTCCTCATTTTAAGGCTTAAAAGTCAGATAAATTTCTGGCACATAGTACACACTGTGTATTTAGTAGATGTAATGAATAACTAATGAAAATTTGGGAGAAGCCTTGAGTCCTAGCATATGTTCTGAGTTGTGACAACCTTAAGGAAAGTATCAAACACATATTGCCTGCCAATATTCAACAATAAAATTAGAGATTTGAGTAGGTTAGCTGCTATTAGCTTGTATAGTCTTCAAACACTTCCTACATTAAGATAATTAAAAATTTTCCAAGATAAGAAGTAGTATGTGAACTTGAGAGAAGGTAAAATTAAACTTTATTTTTTAGAACATCAAAAATGTACTCATTTTTTGATTTTTTTTGTTCTTTTTAGATATATGTGACAGTAGAGTCTATTTTGACATATTATACATACATGGAGTATAACTTATTCTAATTAGGACCCTATTCTTGTGGTTGTAGATGATGTGGGGTTACACTGGTGGTGTATTCATTCCCTTGGGTATTAACTGTCTTCCAAGTCAGGTGCTCACACTAGGCAGGGCTCTGTATGTCTAGGCAGTTTGATGCTTATGTACTTCTCAGAATCATGTTTCTAAGGATAGGAAAGTTATATTAATTAATTCTACTATCTTTCTTTCTTTTTTTTTTTGGTGGTGCTGGGGATTTGAACCCAGGGCCTTATGCTTGCAAGACAAGCACGCTACCAACTGAGCTATACCCCCAGCCCTCTAGTATCTTTCTTATTCCCATTCCCGTCTCACTTTCCTTTCCTTTGTCTAATCCAATGAGCTTCTATTGTTCTCCTCCCTATCCTACTTTTTTGTGGTTTAGTATCCACATATCAGAGAGAATATCTGGCCTTTGTTTTGGGGACTGGCTTATTTTACTTAGCATAATATTGCCCAGTTCTATCCATTTACCAGCAAATGCCATAATTTCATTCTTCTTTGTGGCTGAGTAATATCTCATTATGTATATATGCCACATTTTCTTTTATCCATTCATCTGTTGAAGGGCATCTAGGCTAGTTCCATAGATGGGCTATTGTGAGTTGAGCTGCTATGAACATTGATATGACTACATTACTATAGTACGCTGATTTTAAGTCCTTTGGGTATAGACAGAGGAATGGAATAACTGGATCAAATGGTGGTTCTATTCCAAGTTTTCTAAGGAATCTCCATACTGCTTTCCAGAGTGGTTGTACCAATTTGTAATCCCACCATCAATGTATGAGTGAACCTTTTTCCCCACATTCTCGCCAACATTTATTGTTACTTGTATTCTTGATAATTGCCACTCTGACTAGAGTGAGAGGGAATCTCAGTGTAGTTTTAACTTACATTTCTCTAATTGCTAAAGATGTTGAACCAAAAATGTATTTTTTTCTTTTTTGTTTCCTTAATTTTAGTTAAATTTTTTATATTTTTATTTTCAATTTTTTTAAACTATGGTCAATATTGCAATGCTATTAAATTGCCACTGGATTAAAAAATTACAACAAAAAAATGCCTGGAAATTCCCAAAATTGTAGAGTCAACCTGTTAGGTAAAAATTAGAGCTTGACCACAAAATGTTGTAGACTGGAGTGGAGTTCCAGAAAGAAAATATTGATGAAAGCTTTGAGATTTTACATTGGGTTACTTTTCAGGACACTAATTCAAATAACACTCAAAAGCTTTCAAGATGCATGTAAACTCTAAGTAAGCCCCAAATCATCTAGGATGGTGTGGTTCATCAGGATGAAGTTCCATCAGCCACCTTCATGTTCAGAGTAAACAAACAACAGTTCTGAGACTTGCAGAGAAACCATGAGAAACCCTGAGGGGGCCTCTAACTTTGAATTAAAGGAAACCACATGCCACCACACTGCTAACCAAGAACATGTTTATATTTTGTTTGAGCGGGGGTCCGTGCAGAAGGAGTCTTACATAGCTATTGCTTATGATGTGGCTAAAACAACCTAATAGTGTCATTCCTCCAGTGGCCTCTGAGGAGGATATACTGGTAATTAGTAATGCAGATGGAGGTGGGAAAGAGGATTGGAGAGAATGGATCAGAGTACCCAGCTGACACTCAGCTAGAAGGTCTGAAGATTCATGGCAAACTTGGGCTTGTGTTGAGCAGACATTACTATCTGTTGAGTATGTGGAAGAGAGAAAGACACTCAAGTAGCAGGTGTCACTCAAAGTGAATGACAAACATAGGGGATTGCCTAAAGTCTGATTTATGGTTATCTTCCTTAAGACATCAGACTGTGAGAGAAAATGTCAGTTGAGCATGGGGAATGATTTACAGAATTCAACTGAAGATTTCCCACCTGAAGTCATATTGTTGCAGGGAGTACTAAGAGAAGTCAAAGCCATGTCTCCATGCCCACAGACAGAGCGGTTGTGATCTATGAACATTCTCCAGTACAGATGACTCCTTGAGAATTTATTCCACCTTTTCTGCTCACACAAGAGCCCTGGCAGAGACTGGCACAGCTAAGTTGAAGTCTGGGACAAGTAGCATCAGGAGCTCTACTAGTGGCCACATCCAACCCTAGGATGATACCTGGACCATTAGCATTACTGCCCTGGATTAAGAGACTGGAGAACAAATGCCGCATAAATTAACGATACTTCCTTCTTCATTCACTATACCTAATACATGACTTGCTAACTTTTTATGAACTCAGACTTATGCTGAGTATGCAACCTCAAAGAACCATGAGGATAAGTTTCAGAGGAAAGAGAACCTTCATCTGACTAGTTCCTAGAAGCTATTTTGCAACATGGAGCAATGTTTTCTGTTTTCAGGCAATTGGACCCCAACTAGGGCAGGGGTAGGTGGGGAGGGACTTGAAAGAGGTAGGTCCTTGACCTGCAGCAAAGTTGGCGAGGTTTGCATCAGGGCTCAGCCTATGACAGAAACCAGAGTGTTAAGCAAGGAAACTGAGGTAGAAACCCAGCTGTATGGATTTTGGCAACACAAAAAGATCCAGGAAAATGTGTATAGTATATCCTAGAAAGCATGAAGGCCCAGAGCCAGAGAGATGTGAATTGCATTCCAGGCTGTCATTTCCTATTAGCATAATCTTGGGCAAATGTCTTAACTATTTCCCCATGTATGAAATGGAAATAACAATAATCCTATAAGTAAGAATTAAGCAATGTAAAGTATAGACACTATTTGTTCTATTAACTTGTAAGCTCCTTAAAAACAAATAGTGGATCTTAGCAACAGAGCAATTGCCAGAGAGTGTGTTTAACGAATATTTACTAATAAATGAAAAGCAATTTATTCCAGACCCTACCCCCAGGTGAGTTTGAGGTTTCTAGTCTTTACACATTCTTTTTCTTATTCCTCAAAGTACAGTTCATCAACATCCCCTGAGAACTTCTTAGAAATGCAGGATCTGAGGCCTCACCTTATTCACTTTAGCCATATTTCCAGGTGATCCATTTCAAGTCAAACTGTGAGAAGCACTACTTATATCAGGATTGACAAGAGGAAATGAAGGCCTGAGTCTCCTGCTAAAGGGCAGCTAATGGCTTCAGCAGGGACAGATGGGGAAGTCAGGAGATGTCAAGTAGCATCCAACCTGATTCCTTAAACTATGGCCACTATCTGTGGGAACTGAGACAGATGGTCAGGCTGCTCTGTTGTATGAGGGGAGCTATAACCTCAGTCTGCCTGGACAGGACCAGTGCGCAGATTCCATGCATGAGTGAGCAAGGTTGAGTTTCAGAGCAGCAGCCTGGGCTTAAGGCACTGTCCAGAGGTTGAAGAGGCAAGAAGTCAAGTGCGAGGGGGTAGGTGAGAGAGAAGCTAAAACAGGTTGTGCCAGTCTAGAGAATCAGAGCCTACAGAACAAGAGGTAGAGGGCAGCTGAGGAAGGGAGGAGTTGCTGATAGTTCTCCCAGGATTTACTGAGCCTCTTCTGGGAAAGAGTGAGTTCTTACTTCCTGAGTGCTTACTCCTCTTGCCCACTCCTTTCAGTGTGAAAGTGGATGTGTTTTCTAGCCATGTGTCCATGATTGAGAAAGCCTCAGCATTGTGCACATGCGCTCCTCATGAAGGCAGGTATGAGGCTTACTGGAAGGCTCCTCTCTCCTGCTGACATGAAAAGACAATAGTGAAAGTGGGAAAGTGGCCAGTATTTTTTAAGTTCTGTGAGAAACAGGACAGAAAATACTAGGAACTTGACTCACATCTTCACCATGAATGTTTTCCATCAGGAATGGGCTGCTCCTCAGGAGACAGTAAGCCCAGGGCCTCAGTAACCCAGAGAGCACTGCCTCAGGAGAGCAGTATGGAATCCTATAATCCAAGGATGGCAGAGTTGGAGGGACCTGTGGCTTTCATTTTTTAATGTTTTAATGTTTTAAATCCATAAAACCCTGTCTTCCAATACCATCTTGCTCAGATCTCTAACGCTAGAAATGGACAAAGTTTGTCTTACTAAGGCAGAGGTTGAAGCCCAGAGCCATTTCCTTCCGTTTCCTATTCCCCAAGACCCTCTGGGATCCCTTGATAGAGCCCCCAGCTTCCATGGAGCAGTTTGAGGAGCCCTGCTCTGCACTGGTCCCATCTTTATACATAAGTCAAAGGAGGAAATGCTGACAAGGTCTTCCAAACCTGTTCCCCCCACCCCCACCTGATTACTCGTGACTCACACTATGCTACTGGGGACCTTCTTCAATTATCAGAACATGCCACACGCTGTCTTCTGGGCCATTCTATCACTCTGCTCGAAACACTCTGCTCCTCTCCATGTCTCTTTGTCTTTCCACCCCAACTCCATGCCTCTTTGTCTTTCCAACTCCCGCCTGCCTGACTCCTCCATGTCCTGTGGATCTCAGCAGAGGCCTGCTTTGTCCACTGTGCTCTACACAGGGCTGGGTAAATAGTAAGTTCTGTGTGTCTATCTCATTTTTGAATGAGTAGAGCATGCTTCTAGAAAGCTTTCTCCACAGCTGCCTAACCAATTCCAAGGTTCAGGATCATTGATAGCCCCTCCACTCAAATATGGGGTGGTCATGAGCAAATCTTTGTCAAGTCTGTGATGATTTCTCCTTGGAAAGTTCTAACTGAAACACACTGTGTTGGACTGAAGAGCCAGGGAATGGTAAGAAAGTATTTAGGAAATGCAAAGTGACATTCACATAGGAAGTGTTGTAGGTCTAGGTAATGGCTGCCTTCAAAGTGGCCACTGAGCGTTATTGGCAGATACCTGTTTCTTAGGATGAAAGTGTTCAAACGTTGCCCTGGCCTTCTGGATCCTGAGAGTTTGGAAATAAATAGGTCTTAAATTTGACTACTTCTAACTCCAATAACCACACTGGACATTCCCAGTAGATAGTCTTCTGAAAGTTCCATAAGAATTACTCATGACTTCCCTGATGACAAATGCAGACATAAAATATGTTGTTTGGTATTTCTCAGGTACCTCTGTGATGGATGAATGAATTTCTTCCAAAAGCCCCATCTGACAGGAAAAGTTAAGTAAATATGAAATAATGTTAAACTACTATTTTTCTGAATATGCAACCAATTAAAAAGGCTAAATCAACATATTCCAAAATTGGCTCTCCATATTTGTATGTGGGCAGTAAATTGTTTTTAAAAAACTAATTATATCTTTAGATAGTATTACCCAAACATTTTTATAAGCTTTATAGAATGATTCAACCAGTTCACTTAAGTCTCTGCTTAAGTATCATTTTATTTAGAGTGACTCATCTTAGTAAGCAAGTTTTTAATTGAAAAGGAAAATTATATTTGCATCAATCTAAGATAAGAGAGAGACTACAGACCATTTAACTATCTACCTTCTCTATCTCTCCCTATCTTTGGCACCAACTACAAAGGAAAACTACCTGGAAGGATAATTTCTCCCACAATAATACCTTTCAATTAAAAGGAGCCATTTATGAAGTATGTTCACATACATGATTTCATTCAATCCTCTCAACAGTCCTTTAAGATGGGTATGACATGAATCAGAGTCAATGTGATTTTATAAATGAGGTTGCTGTGGCCATGGAGGCCACAGGATTTGTTTATGATTGCCTTGCTAGTAGGGATACAGCTAAGGTTTGTGGTCCCAGGTCTACTTTAGCATCACATCATCATCAAGTAAACCATGGGTAAGTCTGCCAGATGTCTTAGAGCATATTGCAGAGGAACCGTGGTCTTCTAGTGTCATACTTCTTAAGATCCTTAAGATCCACGGTGGTACGTGGGAAGTCACTACAGAGAAGGTAAAAAGACAGAGTATTAGGCTACGATCTCCAACTAAGAGCTCTATTTTTATATGTTTCACATGTCTGCTGGTTTTCAAGTAGAATTTCTTTGAAAGAAAGCATTCCACTGCTTTAAAAAAAAATGTCTGAAACACCAGTATATTAGTCCAAACTTCTCATTTTATAGATCAGGCTGGGGTAAGGCCCAAGAATTTTCTTTCCGAACTAATTTCAGGTGATGCTGATGTTTCTAGACTGGAAGCCACACTTTCAAAACCAGTTGTCTACAGGATACCAAACAACTACAATGAATTGACCAGCCAATTGTATATTTCATCAGTTTAGTTCATTCCTGGATAATAATGGTGAAGGGAAATCCCTTCTTCAGAATTTATAAACCCCATTGTTTGGTCCACATCACTACACATTCATCACCCAGCACTGACATTCAATCACATCAAAGATCCTAAACTCTCCATGTAGCATGTGATGCTGATGACCTGGACATGTCCTCCTCCAACCTTTGAGTTTATCTGTGGCTGCAGTGAGCAGTTCCCACAGAAACTGCTAGCTTTCCCTTCAATGACTGGCATCTCTTGTGTTTCTGTCTGGGACTTTCTTTAGCCCACAAAAGCTTTCTCAGGCCACAGTGTTAAGGGGCAAAAGTAACACCCCCATTTCTCAAGGGCATCTTTCAAACCATAAAGATAGGAAACTAAGGATAAATATTCTAGTACCCTTACCCACAGTCTACAGTGGAGCAAGTTTGAGGTTTATTCCAATGACCCCTCAGAGTGTCCCTAGTGAGACGAACCCATTTCCCACAGCAGTAACGTACTCATCAACACACCTTTTATTGGCATTTCTCCTTTACCGTCCACTTCCTTCACTTCCTCCACTTCCTCATTTGTGCTTCCTGGGATCACTTCCTAAATAAATGACCTGTATTCCAAGTTCTTATCTCAGGTCAGTTTTTAGAAAAACAAACAAAAATTAGGACACCTATCTGAATCCCCAAACTCAGGGAAGCAG
Organism: Sciurus vulgaris; assembly: GCF_902686455.1. NCBI lineage: Eukaryota > Metazoa > Chordata > Mammalia > Rodentia > Sciuridae > Sciurus > Sciurus vulgaris. Next base: position 83,051,451 of record NC_136472.1, read on the forward strand.
CGCTTGCTCAACTTACAGTTCTATTCCCTTGAGTTTTATTCACAGATCTTGAACTGGCTAACCCAAGTTAGGTGTACCTGTTGGTACATACAGATTGTTGCTTCCTCAGCAGTAGCAGAAATACAGTCTGTTGAATCATGCAAGGTTTATGATTCATCCATTGTATACTTCAGCAGTCACACTTCAGAAAGAGGCCCAGATTCACCAGTAAAAAGATCTACAAAGGATACCAGCTTAAAAAACGAAAATCTGTCGTTCTGCATATTATTCAGGGCACCACTATAAAAAGCATATATCAGTTTTGAAATACAGATAAGTTCCTTTTTTACTGTCAAAGCAAGATTAACCTTCAGCAAATATTTACATTTGAGGAGTGGAGTTTCAGCAGTGAGGGCATCAACCTTTGTCAAACTGCAAGGCAAATCTCCAAGAAAAAGGAAATGAGAAACCAATAGTCCCCAAACAGAAGCCAAGTAATGGAAATAGAATCTTTCATTTTAAAAATTATTAAATGAATAAAATGCTATCCAAAATACCAGAATTAAGTTATATATTCCATCACACTCATTGTTGGTGGCTGTTTTTTTTTTTTTTTAAACAGTTTAAAAAATAACAAAATTTGAAGAGTTGGAGAGTATGTTCAACACCCTGGTTGTGGTAATGGTATAACAAGTGTGTGCATACGTTCAAATCCCCAAAGATGTACACATCAAAAGTTTGCGATTTTTTAATGAATTACACATCATAAAAAAAAAAGGGGGGGGGGACTTCTGTAATAAACCCCATATGTTTAAAGCATGGTTCCAGTACCACTTTAAGTCCTGTGTCCTTCTACAGACTCTAGAGAGCAACTTTCTCTATTCAAATCATCTCTCTACTCTAATTTTCTACCTTTCAAATTTTTTTTCTGAAATTTCCAATTTGCTGATGTCTCCTTTCCAATTCTCTGTCTTTGTGAATTTACACTCCATCCCCAAAACACACATATATATTTTTTGAGGTTTCAGCAGGGAGAAGAGATAAACTTTGCCGTGTTCAACTGCAAGTCTCATAGTGCTATATTTGTATGTATATATGGCACTATGGGGTATATAAAATTGTAATGATGATAACAATATCATGGGAATTATGGTAGATATTCCTAAATGTATTCTTCTACGATTTCTCCCAAGGTCCTCAGGGATCCTATTATAAATAGGCCTCTTACATCCCCAAGTTCTCAAGGTAGATATGCACTGTGGTCGTTGACAATACAAGAAAGAGATTAGTTGTATGAGAAGTAAAAGAAAAATAATTAGTAATTTTAAAAAAGAAAACATTTCTGGCTAATAGCTATGAGCTTAAATTATATATTATATTTAATATAAACTTAGTTATACATAGTATATCTTATGCCTCCAAAGTGATAAAGCAACTTTAGATCTTTCTGGAAGTATGCATGTGTATTATGTACACATATACATATATATATGTATATATATACACACACATATGAACATAAACATGCATATATATGTACACATATATACATATATTTAGATGATATAGACACATAGACATACATTCTTTTTTTTTTTTTTTTTTTTTGCGGTGCTGGTGATTGAACCCAGGGCCTTGTGCTTAATTAGGCAAGCACTCTACCAACTGAGCTATATCCCCAGCCCCAACATACATTCTTCCTAGCATTTTTTTTTTTAACTCTTAGAAGTGACTCCTTCTCCACCCATTCCATGGTTTCACCATTACAAAAACTGCTTATATGTTTGGTGCCAACATTTTGTTCCTTTCTGTAATCATCCCCAAATATGGCTAGGAAATTCAAAATTTCCTCATGTAGTCACTATGCATTTTTTTTTCTAACTTTCCATGTATAGAATCAGGCTCCAAATTCAGTCATCATTATATCCCATATTTATTTGCAATGCTCCTGTTACAGACAAAATTGTACCGCCCCCCCCAAATTCATATGTTGGAACTCTAACCCCCAAAGTGACTATATTTGAAGATAGGGCCTTTTGGGCATCCCTCTCTCCCTGTGTAAATAGAAGAAAGGTCATGTGAGGACACAATGAGAAGGCAGTCGTCTGGAAGCCAGGAAGAGGGCCCTCACCTAGCACCAACCCTGACAGGACCCTGAACTGTAACTCCCAGCTACAGAACTGTGAAGAAAAGCTTCTGTTGTTTAAGTCACCAAATTTGTGGGTGTTTTGTTGTGGCAAACTAATTAGTTTCCCCATTTTCCTTACTACATTCTCTTTAAGTCAAAATGGTGAAGCAGGGAAACCATATGGACGACTTATTCCTGATCATTGCTGAAAACAAAATTAAACCCTCATTACTGCAGGGCAAGGGCCTCTGGCTAGAGAGGTGATGGTTCCATGCCTAATGTCTACTGTGGAGGAATACACATTATAATGACTAGACCTCCCTCAGAAGGAAGCCTCTCACCACTGAAAAGAGCAGATAAAGAATGGGCAAATGATGATGGAACATATTTGCTTTACTTTCTGTTAGTCCATAATAGTTGCCCTTCTGAAACTGGTCTTTTCTAAACCAGGGTTTTTCTATCTAAGCAATATTGAAATTTAGATCAGAGGTTGCACGGTGGGAAATTTAGCAGCATCCCTTGCTTTATCTGTCAAATACTAGTAGTACCTGCCTCTTCCCAGTTTAAAATGTCTCCAGACATTGCTAAATGAGCCCAGGGGAACAAAGGTACCCAGGTCGAGAGCCACTGTTTTAAAACTTTAGAGGTTCTGGACTATGGTTACTGAAACTTGTCAATCTACAAAAACTGTCTGTGGCAAAAATAAATAAGGATGAAAAGTGATGTATTTTCCCCTCAACTACAGAATTGGGACAGGTTTGTGAAAAGTGGAAAATCTGGTAATGCCAGGAGAAAGATATTATTGTAGGGGAGATAGAATGTATCCATATTTTGCATTACACAAAGCTATTTTCTCTGGAGAGATATAGATTAGATAGATATAAAGATATCTCCACACATATAATAATCATGAGTTTTGACATAGGTATATTCCCATGAAACCAACACCACAAGGAAGATACAGAACACATGAAAGAAAACTTTCTTAACTTATAGTTTTAAGGGAAGCAGGTTTATTCGTTTCAAAGAAGGCCATGTGATATATACAGAGTACATTCATACATTATCCCATGAACATACAAAAAAAATGCTTTAAACAACTGTGTGATTTCTTGATTATTTTCAGGGGGACCTCTAAGATTGCTTAATACTTTTCTTACAAACACCTCATTAATGTTTAAGGATAACCTCAAAGATAGATAAGAAAGCGCTTGTAAGGGGGTTAAAAACCTAAAGTACGTTTGCATATTTTACTATGATTAACTCACTGAGGTGACTCCTCTGTCCCTAACTAGTATAGTGACACACTGTCTAATGTGTCACATAGTTACAAAGTTTGTCAACCACATTGTCTCAGGCCTCCTCCCTCCCACCTTACATCCCAGTCTCAAGTCTCTCTCCAATCCATTACTGCTTCATTAATTTTTCTGAAGTCCTGCTTTAGCACGATGGGAATCCTTCCACAGCTCTTCATTGCCCACAGGATAAAGTCTAAGCTGTGTGTCACCACTCTTGTGTGTTCCACCTGTTCCCTTCATGCAGATAAGCAGAGAGGAGCCATCTCTAGAGATTCTCGAGTGACCTGTTTGTTGTCACGTGGGACGGGATAGGCATGTTTCATTCTCTCTAACCCAGGCACCATGTGTGAAGTGGTCCAGGTCTAGGGGGAAAAAGGTATTAGGAATGTTTTTACTGCAAAGGGATAAAATTTTAATACTAAGCCTTATTTAGAAAGCCTAGCAAGATCCTTAATTGGCTATTAAGAAATGTCAGTAATTTATGTGACATCAGATGTCACAATATCTTAGAGATTTTATTATACATGGTTAATTCATTTGTTAGATACACAGCATGACATGACGGGGTTATTTTCTTGAAAGGACAGTCATTTATTCATATATACAAATATTCCCTAAATAATTCTTCAGCACCTTTTACATGTTAGGCCCTGTGCTAGGCACAGGTGGTATAATGGTGAAGCAGAGAGACCCTGTCTATACCTTACAGAGCTAACAGAATACCTGAAAAGTGATAATGAATGAGTCCTTTCAAGGAAAAGTAGAGCTAAAAAAGTGAGGTAAAATGATTTCTGAGAGCTGTAGTGACTCCCTAAGGCCGGAGTTCCTTCTCAAATCTCCTCAGCATTCAGAAGGGAAACAAAGGGCTTCTACCAATATCTCTAGATGACAGTTCTGGGGGAGGACTTCACTGGCTCACAGTGGGCAGAGGCATGGTCTTTTCCTGCAAGCTCTAAGTTGTAGGTAATCAATGCTCTTAGAAGCAGTCCTCAACCAATGACAAATGAGGCCTAACAACAAGCCTCCTCACCCTCTGTGGGACAATTCTGAGGGTGCTCCTTGCTATTAAGTCCCAGGTGCCCATCTCTCAGTAACTTGTTTATTAACACATCCTGATGTGACTTTTTTCTTTCTCATTTTCCAATTTTCCTCAGGGCTTTCTGAAACCACCTTCCAAATAAACTACTTGCGCTCAAACCCCAATCTCAGGGTATGCTTTTGGGAGACCCAATCAACACATAACTGACCTAGACCTGTGGGGGGGCCTGGATCTTTTTTTTTTTTTTTTTTTTTTTTGAGAAAAAGGAAAAAGTTTTATTGCTTTGCTAGCAAAGGAGAAACAAGGGACTTCTGTCGCACAGTCTGTGATTCTGCCCATCGGCAGGAATAGGCGGCTTTTAAAGAGGTAATTCAGAGAAATAAGATTAGGGAGGAAAAGATCAGTGGGGAGAAGGTTAGGGAAAAGAAGATCAGGTTGGAGAAGGTCAGAGAGGAGAAGGTCAGAGAAAAGGAGTTCAGGGAGGAGAAGGTCAGGGAGGAGAAGGTTGGGAAAAAGAAAAAAAACATGTAAGTTTTAAGGCAACAAGGGATACAGTCAAAGCCCCCTGTTACGTTTCCCCTCTGTCAATTTCTAGCTTCCATTACTATGGAGAGTGGGCTACGACATCTCCAAGCTACTTCCTGTTGGAAAGGGGCAATGAAGCGGATCTTTAGAATGGTAGTTTTTTACTTGTTGTTGCCATTCTCTCTTCTGGGTTTTTGTTGCATAGTTGCAAAGGGTAGAACAGCAACAGAGTCAGTAAACGGAAAGACACACACAAGGGCAGTGATGAACAGGGTAGTCAGAATGAGGTGGAGAAGACCTAGTAAAAGAGACCTAATTTCTCTTGGTATCCAAGAGAAGAGGCTAGAGAACCAGTCAGTTAGGCCTATTCCCATCCCATCCAAAAGGGATGTGTGGTGGTCAAGGGTCTGTTGTAGCCAGGTTGCTTGTTGCCTGATCTTTTCAATACTGGTCTCTACCTGTGAGGAGGTGTTAATATGAAGAAGATGTATTAGCTATTGCACAAACTCCCGCTTGCTCAGCTAACAGATAGTCTAATTCTATGCAGTTATCTAGGGCTACCTTGGCCAAGGAGTCCAGAGAAGTCTCTAAATTTGAGAAGGACAAGGCTGTCTCATTGGCCAAAGTGATCAAAGTTTTTGATAGATTTCGGAGGACCCATAGTACACCCCAATTCCCCACAAGAGTAATAAAGTGTAACCAAAAAAGTATTCATTGCCATCAAGAATTCCTCCAAGAGGTCTTGGGCCATTCAAGTAAAAAGCTTTAGGGCGCTTGCCCAGTGAGCTGATTTCTTTAAGAAATTAATTGAAAATGGTGTCACTAAATTTCCTAAAAAACACTGGGTGGGAGTTGTGAAGTTTTTGGGGCATTCGGCAGCTCAAGGATAGTTATTAATTTTGTAGACAAACACATGTCCTGCAGGGGCACAGAAAACCACTGTTTCTTTAAAGAAATGCAGTAGGTCCTCAGTGAGGAAATAATCCCCAACTTTAAATCCTGTGCATTCCGTCCAAGAATGGCCTGGGAGAGAGTAATCAGTTACTGCTGTAATTTTCTCTGTGGGAAATTGTACAATATTTTGTACACACCAAGGTAGTAGTTTTTGTTCCAGAGGGCATCTCATTTTGAGATATTCTGGAATTTGTATTCCTCTATAGACCAGAAAAGTGGTGTTAGATGCAACAAAAGGAAGAGCGAGACAGGGAACATTGAAGACCGTCTCAGCTGGATAATGCATTACTTGAACACCATACATAATGGTGCAGACTCTGAGGTCCCATGTTGATGTCCAGTCTCCATCCGAGATCTGAGTGAAATTTGTAATTGGACGCACAAAGAAGTCACCATGGTCCATAGAAGATTGGGCTCTTAGAAGGCAGATCCAGCAATCAACTGAGTCAAGGTAGCCAAGATCTCGGCTTTCTAACCAAACTCTCCTTCCAGCCTATTTTCCTGTGACCATAACATATCCAGCTACTCGCTGGCCATTGTCCATGAAGTTGCTTCCATTTGTGAAAAGGTCCAAGTCCAGCTCTGTAATAGGCTGATCAGACAAGTCTAATCTGTTTTCCCATTATCACCAATCGGATGGGTTTGGGTCCTTTTTCTGGTTAGGAAGCAAAAGCTGGAGCTGAAGTGCATTTTCAGGAGTTACTTGCAGATGAAGCTGTTGCTTTTTGTGTGTGAATGTTATCTGTGCATTTAATTTACATAACAAATCTCATCCCAGGGGAGGGATTGGGTAATCTGGCATAAACTGTGCCTTAATTTTTTTTTTCTCTCAGTTTACATTCAAGAGGCTGGAGCAATAGATGATGCTCAGCATAGCCTGTCCCTCCAACTACTGCCAGCATGTTAGTGCGTAAGGAGGTCAATTTAGAATTTACAATAGAATAACTGGCACCAGTGCTCACCAGGAAGTCAATCAGTTGGGTTCCCACTTCAATTTTACCCAGGGCTCCTCTGGGGCTATGGGTATAGAAGCCTCCAGCAAGGAGGCCTGGAGCCCTGGGTTTGGACTTGGCATCTGAGCCTTGGATTCAGAAACCATTTCTTTTTCAGGGGAGTTGTCTGGTCCTAGGAACCTTTGCTTCCCTGGACAGTCCTTTTTTCAGTGTCCTTCCTCCTTACAGTCAGCAAGCTGGTTTTGCTTTAAAGGATAGTGCTAATTCCTGTCCCTTCCTTTGGATTTTCTTAAGGCTCCCTTTACAGGGGTTACCAGTAAAACACGTGCTGATTTTTGTTTTTGTTCCCCTCAGGAATTGTATACCTTAAAGACAATATCAACCAGCTTTGAGGGGTTCATACCAATTGCCCCTTTTACCTGCTAAAGTTTCCCCCTTATGTCTGGGGCACTTTGCCCATTTAAGGTTTCAGGGGCTTCTGTATCTGCATCTGTGATTTTCCTATATGCCTGATAAATTCCCACTAAAAATTCCAACAGGTCCTCATTGATCTTTTGCTGTAATTCCTAAATCTTATTTAAACTTTTCTGTTTGGGTCCCACCAAAAGACATTTCTGATAATGATTAATCATTGTGCTGTCTGCTGCCACATTTGGGTCCCATTTGGGATCCCTCATAGGGATTGCTTCTGCTGGTGCAGGGATGTGATTAGGGTCCTCAGCAGGGAGATTCTGGAACTTCTTCCCTTGCCCTATCACTAGTCGGTGCTCATCAGCCATGCATAACACGTTAAGCAGAGTCTGTATGTCTGCCCAGGTGGGGTGGTGAGTGGCAAAAAGAGTAGTAAATAACTCAGCCATTTTTCTGTGAGTCTTCTTGATAGATTGGGTTTGAATTTTTCCAGTTTATCAAGTCAGACATTGATAAGGGACTGTAAATCCAGTAATTTCTCACTGGTTGGTGCTCCTGTGCATTTATGTTGATGGGGTATTATTGCCTTAGGGTACTCCCCGGCCAAAAGGAGTGCCCTGTCAGGCTTTAGATGGGGAGGCTATCCCTGACCCCAAGTCATAGCCCTGTGATGCCAACAGCAAGAACCCCTCTTTGTCCATCTTCCCTTCATGTGGATGGTTCCCTATGGGATTAAGAGAGAGAGTGGGAGCCAGAGGTGGTGCCAGACCAGCTGGTTGGTCAGGCACCAGGTTAGAATGAGGATTGAAGGGGTTTGTTATATTTAAGTTTATCAAATCCTCCTCAGCTTTCTCTACCAACTCTGCTATCCTCACACACTAGAGGTTGTGCCTTTTTTCTACACCATCAGCTCAGTCCCTGGATGTTCAGACTCCTTATTATGTAGCAACATAAAAACTTGCCCATATGTGCTTTCTTCCCATTTTCCTGACCTCTGGCAGAACAGCTCCAACTGCAAGATCGTATGGTAATTCAGAGTACCAGACAGTGGCCATCTTTCTTCCCTTCCAGAACACATATCAGCTGGCCAGACTTTGTAAAACACCATCTTTTTCTTAGTCATAGGTTTATAGCTATACATGGCCCAGTCAGCCAGGATCTTTCCCAAGGGACCATTGGTTAAAATTGACACAGTGTTGCCCAAGTCTTAAAGAGACCAGTAACAGATACAAACAACAACACAGACAGAGAGAATTCCCAAACCCAAGGCCAACAAAGAGACAAAAACCTAGAACAGATCAAAAGGGAGTAAATATCCTAGGTTCTCGAGTCCTGCCTAACCGTGACTCCTACACCACTGGTGCCACAGATGTCCCCAGAAAGAGGGACCAGATGTTCCCACAAAGAGGAACTAGATGTGTGGAATCAAGGGTCTCGGGGTGCATACCAAGGGACTTAACAAATGACCAAGGATGGCACAACTTTCCTGAATTCAGTTTTCTTTTTCTGAAAATAAAGCAACTGATGGAGAAACTTGTGCAGTTCAGGGAGAGAAGATGAGAACTCCCTGAAGCAAAAAAAAAAAAAAAAAAAAAAAAAATCTTCAGCAGCTGCTGGGATGGTCCCTCGGCCCCTCCCTTTACTCACAGGAACAGCTCCCCCAGTTTGGTCTGAGGCAAACTCACAGTGTCTCCCAATTTCTCCAGCAGTTGGTTTTCAACAAACTCACCAGCTACCTTGTATCCTCAGCATAGAAGTGGGGGTCACTTGGAGAGCCACATCTGCAGCTGGAACAGGGGCTGCTCTCAGGTCCCTTCATGGTTGCCAAATTTGTTGCCGAAAGCTCAGTCCTCATCCTTGACGCCGATCCAATAACAAAGACAAAGTTTTGAGAAAAAGGAGAAAGTTTTATTGCTTTGCTAGCAAAGGAGAAATACAGGGGACTCCTGTCCCAGAGCCTGTGATTCTGGGGCCTGGATCTTGAAGGCCACTATTGGCCATACCAGGATGGGTTAGAAGCCATGTGAGATCTTAAGCAAGGGAGTGAGTCTCTGGCAATATAGACAGTCAAACTCATAGTAGCTACTCAACAAAAATGTCTGGCTAAAAAATAATGAATGGGTTTAACATACAAAATCTTTAGGTAGACTGACAAAATTTGAAGATTGATGAGATCTGTAGGTTAGTTTAGAATGACTCTAAAACTTCAGGCTTAAATATCTAAATGAATGTTGGTGCCATTTACTATCAAACACAGTCTTGAGGAGGAAAGAAAAATTGGAGCGGGTAGGAGATAATGAGTTTGGGGCATGATGTGCCTGTGAGACATCTAATCGATACTGTTAGTCAGCTAGCTTTTTGATGCTGTGACCAAATGCCTGAGAAAATAAACTCAAGGAAGGGAAGATTTATTTTGGTTCATAGTTTCAGAGGTTTCAGTCCATGGTTGGCTGGCTCTATTACTTTGGGCCTGGCGTAAGGCAGAACATTTTGGCAGAAGGGCACAGGGGAGGAAAGCTGCTCATCTCACAGCAGCAGGGAAGCAGAAAAAGAGAGGGAGGGAGGGACCCAGGAAAAGGTATACTACTTCAGGGCATACCTCCCAAACTTACCTCCTCTCACTGGCCTCACCTACCTTCTACAGTTTCTATCATCTGCCAATGATGCCATCAAAATATTGATGCATCAATAGATTAATTCACTGATGAGGCCACAACCCTAATTATCCAATCACTTCCCCAAGAGTTCCACCTCTGAACACACCTTCAAGGCATATGAACCTTTGAGGAACATTCCAGATCCAGACTATAACATCGATGCTGAATAGGAAGCTAGATGTGCAAGTTTGAACCTGGGTCAGAGGTATATATTTGAGTTCCACCAAATATGGATGCTAACAGGGTAGAACAAGCCCTCTCAAGGCACTTTGGTAATATGACTGTGGAGAGATCCACATTCTTCTACTCTCTGGGATTCTCATATAATAATTTAGAAGAGGTTCCAGAGAAATCTAACATTTTTTGAAAGTCTACTCTGTGCCAGCTCTGACAGGTGTGCAATGTTAAGTCATTTTACAGAGGAGAAAATTGAGGTACAGAAAGGCAAAGTAACTTGTCCAAGGTCACACAACTAGGAGGCAGCTTCAGAAAAATCCACACAGACCGCAAATTTCATGTTCTTTTTTTAAAAAGATGCATTAACAACATGTGGTTCTGTAAACACTCTTGGTCTTGCCAGATCCCACAATGGCAGTTCCCATACTGCGGTTCATACTACGGTTAGTAGAAGAATCTACAATTTCAGCGTCCAAAGATTGTTGTTTGCAATGCCCTGGTCAGCTGCTCCTTGCTTTACATGAACAGCTCTCCTGCCAAGTGGTCCCTCTACTGGTGACCTTACTGTGTATAGCCCTTGCTGAAGTCTCAGTTTGTCTCTGCAGACTTCCTTTTCCTGGACATTACATAAAATGAAAAAAATATAATGTGGCCTTCTGGCAGTTGTTTTCTTAACTAGTGTGACATGTAAAAGATAAAATATGTACTCGAAACCATGTGAAATGTGTAGGGAATAGTATCCAAACTCATTATTCCCCTAAAAATGCAGTGCACAGTCAAGTGCAGTGCTGCATGCTGTAATACCAGTTACTGGAGGCACTTAGGCAGAAGGAATGCAAGTTCAAGGCCATCCTGGGCACCTTAGTAAGACTCTTTTGGAAATCAAAATAGAAAGGGCTGGGGATGTGGTTCAGTGGTAGAGTACCTGCCTCACATATACAAAGCCCTGGTTTTAATCCCTAACACTGGAAAATAAATAGATCAAAATTAAAGTGCAGTGTACTACTTTGGGTTTGCTAATATTGGTGGATATTCCTGAACATGTCCCATGTCCTTTTGTTTCCTTCTGCAAAAACAAATGTAGTTCTTAAAAGATGGAAGTTAGAATTTATACTGCCTCATTTTCCATATGTGAGGTGGTATTTATTATTCCATACATTCTAATTCTTTTAATAGGTTTGTTGATGTTGTGGTGATGATAGGGTTTCATAGACTACATTTCAGTGTGGGGGTGGGTATCCTACCTGAGTCATAGAGGGAGCCAGAGATTAGGCAAGCTGACAACGTGACCCAGAGAGATGAGGTCATTCCTTTTGTTGGTCACTTTTATCTGAGACATGCTTCTTGGACCAGAAACTGGACCCAAGTGAGAGGCCCTTAGGCAAAAGAAAGATTGAAACTGTGGTCAGTGGAGTTCATCCTGGAACCTGACCCAGTCCTGACCCTTTCCACCCGCCTCCACAATAGCCAAAGTAAACTTCTGTCATAGTAATAAGCCTGTCATCCTTAGCATACCTCAGAGGACCCGATGTGACCTGTCCCTGCCTGCCTCTTCTACCCTGTTTTGTTCCTCTCCTATCTGAGGGCCCTATAACACAACCATGATAAATTTCCTTAGCTCCATTAGGACCTTATCATTTTCATTCTTACTTCTAGGCCTTCATAATATTCTAGGCCCTCTGTTCCATCCCCTCTTCACAACACCAAGGTGACTAATTTTTGCTCATCAAGTCTCAATTCAGACCTTGCTTTTCTGAGGCATTTCAAGTGGTAAGCAAAGTAAATATTGTATATATTATGTGATAAAGCACATTTTCAAAAGAGAGAGAGAAAGAAAGAAAAAGAAAAAAAAAGAAAAGAAAATTCAGACTTTGTTTTCTCTAAGAATTTTTCCTTGACCCTTAAGACTGCGTGAGGTTTTCTGTGGCATGCTACTTCATGCCCCCATTGGGAGTTCTCCATGTTGTCAATGGCTATTAATTTGATTGCTCCTGTTTCCACCTAGACTGAAAACTCCTTCAGGCATACATAGAATCGATCCAACATCTGACTCATGAGATACACCATGCTGGAACCCCCTGGTCAATCTGCTCCCAAATTCCTCATTGACAACAATGGTGAGTTAATAAATTATTGTGGTCTTAAATCACTAAATTTTGGAGTAATTTGTTATGCAGCAATAAGTAACAGATACACTACCAAAACTGTTTTAAACTAACACTTTGTTATATTTTATAGATCCCACAGATTAGTAACTGATGCTCTCTTGCTCCTCATGACATGAACCGAGATCAATTCAGCAACACTTAGCTGATGCCTGGGCTGGTGGGAAGATCCAATATGACTTCACTCATGTATCTGGCATTCTCTGGGCTAGAAGATGGACTCAGCTAGAACAGCTGACTACAGTGCCTATTTTTGACCTCTTCAGCATAGTTGCCCAATAGTAATTGGACTTTTTATATGGTAGCCCACTGCATCCAAAACAAGAATCCCAAAAGAGCCAGGAGGAGTTGGCATGACTTTTTATGATCTAGCCTCAGAAAGAACATGAGTCATTTCCACCATACTCTGTTAGTTGAAGCAGTCATAACACATTGCTGGTGGGAATGCAAATTGGTGCAACCATTATGGAAAGCAGTGTATACATTCCTCAGAAAAACTTGGAATGGAACCACCATTTGACCCAGTTATTCCACTCCTCGGTTTATACCCAAAGGGCTTAAAATCAGCATACTACAATGGCACAGCCACATCAATGTTTATAGGAGCTCAACTCACAATATCTAAACTATGGAACCAACCTAGGTGTCCATCAATGAGTAAAAAAAATGTGACATATGATGGAATATTGCTCAGCTTTAAAGAAGAATGAAATTACGGCATTTGCTGGTAAACAGATGGTGTTGGAGAATATCATGCTAAGTGAAATAAGCCAAACCCAAAAAACCAAAGGCTGAATGTTTTCTCTGATATGTGGATGCTAATTCACAATGTGGGGGAACTAGAGAAGAACAGAGTTACTTCATATTAGGTAGAGGGGAGTGAAGGGAGGGAAAGAGGTATGGGGGTAGGAAGGATAGTGGAGTGAAACAGACATTATTACCTCATGTACATATATGACTGCATGACCAATGTGATCCTACAACATGTATAATCAGAAAAATGAGAAATTATACTCCATTTATGTATGATTTATCAAAATGTATAAATGGATTCTACTGTCATGTACAACTAATTATAACAAATAAAATAATTAAAAAGTATATGATGGAGAAACAATAGCCTTTTAAGCAAATCAGAACAAATTTTAATTTTTTTTTTAAAAAAAGATCAACAGGATTCAAAAAGAGGGAGCAGTGACTCTATCTCTTAATGGGAGGGTATCAAAAAATGTGAAGCTATTTTGGAAAAATTAAAGTTATAGAGTTATAATAAAATGTTCCAATTTAAAATATACAGTTCAGTAAGTTTTAACAAATACAAACACTATAGTTATCACCATCACAAGCAAAATATAGAGCATTGCCTTTCTCCCCAAAAGTTCTCTCCTGCCCTCTTTCAGTCAATCCCCTCACCCACCTCTCTGAAGTAGGCAACCACTGATCTGCTTTTAGACTTTTCGGGAATTTCATGTGATGCAGCATGTAGTTTTTCACACTTGGCTTCTTCACGTAGCTCAATTCTTTTGATTCATTTGATTCATTTACATTATTACCAATATTAATAGTTTATTCCTTTTTATTGCTAATGGTATTCTTTTGTATTGATATTTGACATTTTGTTTATGCAGTTACCTGATGATAGATATGGGTTGTTTCCAGATTTAGATCATGAATAAAGCTTCTATAAACATTCATTTTCAATTCTCCTGAATGAATGAATACCTAGAAGTGAGGTTAAAGTAGGAAGAGACTACCAAATTATTTTCCAAAAGTTATATTATTTTACTCTTTCACCAGTGATATGTGAAAGTTCCAGTTATCCACATCCTTTGTCAATGTAGGATATTGTCAGTCAATTTAAGATCAGTCATCCTAATTGGTGTGTATGGGTATCTCATGGTTTCTATTTATATTTCCCTGATGACTAATAATGTTGAATATCTTTTCATATGCTAATTGGTCAAGGATATGTTTTCTTTTGTGACATATCTGTCCACATATCTAATGACATATTTTGGCATTAGTAGTAAGGATTATTATTATTATTGTTATTATTATTATAATTATTATTGAGCTTTAGGAGTTGTTTATAAATTCTAGATACTGATTTCTTGTCAGCTGCATGTATTGCAAGTATTTTTTTCCAGACTCTGGCTTTTTCATATTCTTTTTTTTTTTTTATTAAAATCTTTTTTATTTTTGCAGACCACATTTTGATTCATTGTACACAAATGGGGTACAACTTTTCATTTCTATGGTTATACACAATATAGATTCACACCACTCATGTAATCATAAATATATATAGGGTAATACTGTCTGTTTCATTCTACTATCTTTCTGTCCCCCACTCCCTCCCACCCATTTTTCTTTACACCATCCAAAGTTCCTTCATTCTTCTCTTCCCCCAGCCACCGCCCCTTGTTATATATCATCATGCACTTATCAGATAAAATATTCAGCCTTTGGTTTTTTTGGGCTTGGCCTATTTCACTTAGCATGATATTTTCCAGCTTCATCTATTTACCAGCAAATGTCATAATTTTATTCTTCTTTATGGCCAAGTAATATTCCATTGTGTATGTGTACCAGTTTCTTTATCCATTCATCAGTTGAAGGGCATCTAGGTTGGTTCCACAATCTAGCTATTGTGATTGAGCTGCTATGAACATTGATGTGACTGCATCACTGTAGTGTGCTGATTTAAGTCCTTTGGGTATAAACCGAGGAGTGGGATAGCTGGGTCAAGTGGTAGATCCATTCCAAGTTCTCTGAGGAATCTCCACACTGCTTTCCAGAGTGGCTGCACCAATTTGCAATCCCACCAGCAATATATGAGTGTGCCTTTTCCCCCACATCCATGCCAACATTTATTATTGCTTGTGTTCTTGATAATAACCATTCTAATTGGAGTTAGATGAAATCTTAGAGCGATTTCAATTTGCATTTTTCTAATTACTAGGAATGATGAGCACTTTTTCATATATTTGTTGATCACCTGTATATCTTCTTCTGTGAAGTGTCTGCCCATTTCCTAGCCCATTTATTGATTGGGTTCTTTGTATTTTGGGTGTAAAGTTTTTAAAGTTCTTTATAAACTTTGGAGATTAGTGCTTTGTCTGAAGTGTGTGTGGAAAAGATTTTCTTCCACTCTGTAGGCTCTCTTTTCACATTATTGGTTGTTTCCTGTGCTGAGAAAAAGCTCTTTAGTTTGAATTTATCCCATTAATTGATTCTTGCATTTATTTCTTGCGCTATGGGGGTCTTGTTAAGGAAGTCTGGTCCTAAGCCAATGTGATGGAGATTCGGGCCTACTTTTTCTTCTATATGGTGAAGGGTCTCAGGTCTAAGTCCTCGATCCTTGATCCATTTTGAGTTTTGTACAAGGTGAGAGATAGGGGGTTAATTTCATTTACTGAATATGGATTTCCAGTTTTCCCAGCACCATTTGTTGAACAGGCTATCTTTTCTCCATTGTATGTTTTTGGCACCTTTGTCTAGTATGAGATAAGTATACTTAGGTGGATATGTCTCCATGTCTTCTATCCTGTGCCATTGGTCTACCTGTCTATTCTGGTGCCAATACCATGCTATCTTTGTTACTATTGCTTTATAGTAGAGTTTAAGGTCTAGTATTGTGATACCTCCTGCATCACTTTTCCTGCTCAGGATTGCTTTGTTTATTCTGGGTCTTTTGTTCTTCTAGATGAATTTCATGATTGCTTTTTCTATTTCTATGAGAAATGTCATTGGGATTTTAATTGGAATTGCATTAAATCTGTATAACGCCTTTGGAAGTATGGCCATTTTGATATTAGTTCTGCCTATCCAAGAACATGGGAGAACTTTCCATCTTCTAAGGTCTTCTTAAATTTCTTTCTTTAATGTTCTATAGTTTTCATTATAGAGATCTTTCATCTCTTTGGTTAGATTGATTCCCAAGTGTTTTATTTTTTTTGAGCTATTGTGAATGGAGTTGTTTTCCTCACTTCCTTTTCAGATGTTTCATCGCTTATGTATAAAAATGCTTTAGATTTATGTGTGTCGATTTTACATCCTGCTATTTTGTTGAATTCACTTATGAGGTCTAGAGTTTTCTGGTGGAGTTTTTTGGATCCTCTAAATAGAGAATCATGTCATCAGCAAATAGTGACAGCTTGAGTTCCTCTTTTCCTATTCGTATCGCTTCCATTTCTTTAGTCTGTCTAATTGCTCTGGCTAGAGTTTCAAGGACGAGTTGAATAGAAGTGGTGAAAGAGGGCATCCCTGTCTTGTTCCAGTTTTTAAAGGAAATGCTTTCAGTTTTTCTCCATTAAGAATGATGTTGGCTGTGGGCTCAGCATAGCCTTTACAATGTTGAGTTATGTTCCTACTATCTATTTTTTCTAGTGTTTTGAACATGAAGGGGTGTTGTATTTTGTCGAACCCTTTCTCTGTGTCAATTGAAATAATCATATGATTCTTAACCTTAAATCTATTGATGTGATGAATTACATTTATTGATTTCTGGATGTTGAACCAACCTTGCATTCCCGGGATGAACCCCACTTGATCATGGTTCACTATCTTCTTAATATGTTTCTGTATGTGATTTGCCAGGATTTTTTGTAAGGATTTTTGCATCTATATTCATCAGATATATCAGTCTAAAATTTTCTTTCCTTGATGTGTCTTTGTCTGATTTGGGTATGTGGTTCATACTAGCTTCATAGAATGAGTTTGGAAGGGGTCCCTCCTTTTCTATTTCCTGGAATACTTTGAGAAGTATTGGAATGAGTTCTTCTTTGAAGGTCTTGTAGAACTCAGCTGAGAATCCATCTGGTCCTGGGTTTTTCTTGGTTGGTAGACTTTTGATGACTTCTTCTATTTCATTGCTTGAAATCAATCTGTTTAAATTGTGTATATCCTCCTGGTTGGGTTTGGGAGAATCATATGTCTCTAGAAATTTGTCAATGTCCTTGATATTTTCTATTTTGTTAGACTATAGATTTTCAAAGTAGCTTCTCATTATGTTATGTATTTCAATGGTGTCTGTTGTGATATTTCCTTTTTCATCATGAATTTTAGTAATTTAAGTTTTCTCTCTCCTCTTTGTTAGTGTGGCTAAGGGTTTGTCTATTTTGCTTACTTTTTCAAAGAACCAACTTTTTGTTTTGTCAATTTTTTGAATTGTTTCTTTTGTTTCAATTTCATTGATTTCTGATTTTAATTATTTCTTGTCTTCTACTACTTTTGATGTTGTTCTGGTCTTTTTCTAGGGCTTTGAGCTGTAATGTTAGGTCATTTAGTTGATGATTTAGTTTATTTTTTTTGCATTTACTAAGGGCTGCTTTGTGGCATAACATATGATCTGTTCTTGAGAAGGTACCATGTGCTGCTGAGGAGAAAGTGTATTTGCTTGTTGATGGATGGAATATTCTATATATGTCTGTTAAGTCTAAGTTATTGATTGTGTTATTGAGTTCTATGGTTTCTTTGTCTAGTTTTCATTTGGAAGATCTATCCAGTGGTGACAGCGGTGTGTTAAAGTCACCCAGAATTATTGTGTTGTGTTCTATTTGATTCCTGGAATTGAGAAGGATTTGTTTGATGTACATGGATGCACTGTTGTTTGGGGCATAAATAGTTACAATCATTATGTCTTTCTGATTCATGTTTCCCTTAAGCCATATGAAATGTCTTTCTTTACCCTTCTGACTAACTTTGCTTTGAAGTCCACTTTATCTGAAATAAGGATGGAAACCCTCCCTTTTTTACTGAGTCTGTGTGCGTAGTAGGTTTTTTCCCATCCTTTCACCTTTAGTCTGTGTATGTCTTTTTCTATGAGATGGGTATCTTGAGGGCAGCATATTGTTGGGTCTTTCTTTTTAATCCAATCTGCCAGTCTATGTTTTTTGATTGATGAGTTTAGACCATTAACTTTCAGGGTTATTATTGAGATATGATTTGTATTCCCAGTCATTTGGGCTTCTTTTTGGTTTTTAACTTGACTTGGTTTCTCCTTTGATTGGTTTTTCCTTTAAGGTAGTTCCTCCCTTTGCTGACCTACATTGTTGTTTTCCATTCCCTCCTCATGGAATATTTTGCTGAGAATATTCTGTAGTGCAGGCTTTCTAATTGTAAATTCTTTTAACTTTTGTTTACCATGGAAGGATTTTATTTCATCTTCAAATCCGAAGGTGAGTTTTGCTGGGCATAGGATTCTTGGTTGGCATCCATGTTCTTTCAGAGATTGAAATATGTTGTTCCAGGCCCTTCCTAGCTTTTAGGGTCTGGGCTGAGAAATCTGCTGATATCCATATTGGTTTCACCCTATATGTAATCTGATGCTTTTTTCTCGCAGCCTTCAAAATCCTATCTTTATTTTGAATGTTAGGCATTTTCATTATAATGTGCCTTAGTGTGGTTCTATTGTGATTTTGTGCAATTGGTGTTCTGTAAGCCTCTTGTATTTGATTTTCCATTTCATTCTTCAGGTTTGGGAAATTTTCTGATATTATCTCATTGAATAGGTTGCTCATTCCTTTGGTTTGTATCTCTGTGCCTTCCTCAATTCTGATAATTCCTAAATTTGGTCTTGTCATGATGTCCCATAGTTCTTGGAGGTTTTGTTCATGATTTCTTACCATCTTCTCTGTTTGGTCAACTTTGTTTTCAAAATTAAATATTTTGTCTTCATTGTCTGAGGTTCTGTCTTTCAAGTGGTCTAGTCTGTTGGTGATGCTTTCCATTGAGTTTTTTATTTGATTTGTTTCCTTCATTTCAAGGATTTCTTTCTTTTTTTTTTTTTTTTTTAAGAATCTCTATCTCTTTGTTGAAATGATCTTTTGCTTCCTGCAATTCCTCTTTCAACTGCTTATTAGAGTGATCATTCATTGCCTGCATTTGCTGTCTTATTTCATCCTTTGCTTCATGAATCATTTTAATTATGTATATTCTGAACTCCTACCATGCTTTCATTGGATTCTATTAATATAGAATCTTGGTTTGTTTGGAACACTTTCTTCCCTTGTTTTTTCATGTTGTTCATGTATCTTCCTCTCTAGCAGGGCAGATCTGGGGTATTGCAGTTTCCCCCCATAGGTTTATAGTGACCCTACAGGTTTCCAAAATCTCTTCTTTAAGGGGGAGATCAATATTAGCAGCACCCAGTACAGACAATATGCAGCCCTAAATCAAATAGCCCCTATGAAGATGTTAACAATATTGTCATAATAAACAGAATGAGTTCAATTATTATCTACAGTATAACATAGATTTGCAATAAGGTCTGCAGTTTCTAAAGGAAGACAAAGAGGATGGGGAGGGGTGTAGGATGTAACTGTTAATGGGATAAGAAAAGAGTATATAGAAGTTCTAGATCATAGAAAGAGTGAAAGTGTAGTCCACAAAAGAAGTTGGTTGTTAGCATGAGAAAAGGGAGAAAGAGACTGAGGAAACAGGTAAACAAAAGGAAAATAGAGCGAGAAAAGTAAGGAAATAAAACAAATACTTTCAAAAAGGAGGAAAAAAAAAGAAAAAAGAAATCTGCACTATAACAGTCATATAGTATTCAAACCTTCCAGTCTTCAGTAGCCTTATGTATGAGAGGTACCTGACAATGATCTTCCAGTCTTCAGCAGGCGTCTCACGATGGGATTTGCCCCACCTAACGATGGAAGCTATGGCTTCCAGGATAATCCAGGATGTCTGGCTTCCAAATGTGCAAATGGGGAGCTGCAGCTTGGAGTGTGCATGTGGTCGGCCAGTAGTCCTGGGGGTGGGTGCAGTTGGTTGGGCAGGGATCCTGGAGATGGGGTGTGGTTGGTCTGGTTGAGGAATCCTGGAGATGGGGCTCGGTTAGTCCAGCCAGGGGTCCTTCAGGTCCTGGCTGTTATCTCAAAATGGCGGCAGCCACATGTAACCAAACCTGCAGGTACTTCCTGCAGGCAACAGCAGGCAGCTGGTGATTGACTTGTGGTCTGCAGTCAGTCTGCTGGCTACCACCAGACAATCAGCAGGTGAACCTTGGATGGTAGGTGATGAGTAGGTAAAAGGCAGGCAGTGGGCAGGCAAGAGGCTGGCAAATGGCAGATGATAGGTGCCAGTCAGTGAGCAATCTGCCCTCAAAAAGTAGTCAATATGCTGGTAGACTGCAGGTGATCACAGTAGACAAATGGGATAAACAGCAGGGGATCCATAAGCAGCAAAAACTGCCTCACCAAGAAACAGATATCCTCTGTTTGAAACCTGAGTTATGGAGCGATAAGGAATGCAGCCTCCCTCTAGTCCGCCATCTTGGATCCTCCATATTCTTCAAAATAACTAAAGAGCAGAATTTTAAATTTGGATGAAGACCAAATTATTATTTTTTCCCCTTTGCTAAACAATGTGTTTGTGTCCTATATAAAAAGGAATCATTTCTGACCCAAGGTTGCAAGATTTTCTCCTGTTTTACTGTAGAAATTTTATAGTCTTAGCATGTGTGTTAAAGTCGATGATTCACTTGGAGTTGATTTTTTTGTGTGGACCCAGTGCAGTGGCACATACCTATAATCCCAGCTACTCAAGAGACTGAGGCAGAAAGATCACAATTTCAAGGCCAACTCTGGTAACTTAGAACCTGACTCAAAATAAAAAATAAGCTGGGATATAGCTCAGAGAGAGTGCCTCTGGGTTCAATCTCTAGTACCACACACACACCCACACACACAAAAGCATGTTTTTGGTCAGGATCAAGTTCATTTTCCAGATAGATATCCAATAGTTACAGTAGCATTTGTTGAAAACATTATCCTTTCCTCATTGAGTTACCTTGGCACTGTAGTCTGAACCAGTTGACTAAGTATGTATGTCTACTTTTGGACTTTGTATTATTTTCTACTGATGTATACTTTTATCCTTTTGTCATCACTTTTCTGGTCACGTTTTAAAACTGCTACAGGGAAACAGCAATTCATTGTTGTTGTTGAATGCTCTCGTGACATTATATGCTAAAGTTCTCAGGCACAATTCATTCCCTGGCCCAGGTTCCTGGGAACCCGAAACTCTAGCTTACCATCCTGTGCTCCTCTTTTCTCACAGAAAACAAAGAGATCAAGAAAATAATTTCAAAATTAGTTAGGAAGAGGAGGGAAGGGGTAAAATAAAGATGTGATATTTTTTGCCAGAGTTCTGGTGATTCAGGCTAAACTTGTATCAAAGAGATGAAGAAGTCGATTGAAGGGACATGGCTCCAGGCTTAAAGGGAAAAACTGTGACTCTTAACAAATGAAGTAGAAACTCCCATTTTATAATATTGCAACATAGCAATGGATCTTGAGCCACAACATTCTTTCTTTTTCTTCTTTTTTTTGCAAAGCACTGATTTGTTTCAAATTTGTCATGAACAAAGTTTTTGGATAAGAAAAGTAACTCTGCTGTCAGTAAAATATTGAAGCAGCTTGTAAAGTGAAAAGATTAATCTTTAGTTCGGGTCTCCAGAAATTATTGTGATTATTTAACACTAATATCTGGTTGACTGCCTTGTCTATTGGCAAAGGTAGTAATTTCTAATGAAAACAGATTTTTAAAAAGGCATAAACAAGTATGTTTTTAGTTTCTAAAAATCATATTGTCAAAAGAAAAAAGGCCCTGCAAATTTTAAAATTTTATTTTGCATTATAGGGCGTTGAACCTGGGACCTCACCCATGCTAGGCAAGCCTTCTATCACTGAGCTACATTCCAGTCCTTTTTTAAAAATTTGAGACAGTGTCTTGCTAAATTGCCCAGGATGGCCTTGAACTTGCAACTCTCCTGCCTCTGCCTCCGCCTCCCCAGTCATTGGGATAACACACATGCAGCACTGCCCACAGCAGATCCTGCAATTTTTTTAAACTATTAGATGTTTAGCAATTGTTCATACCAAACAGGTTCTTTGTGGTTTTGCCAAAAAAAAAAAAAAAAAAAAACCAAAAAACAAACAAACAAAAAAAAAAAAACAAAAAACAGAGTATTGGGCTTTTTATACCATAGATACTTTTCTACCTCTATTTGTTCATCATTCAACATGGCAAGACTAACAGAAAATCAAGGTCAAATGAGGAAACGCCACAAATGTTTTTTATCTGGTTTCACTGTTTGACCACCAACTGGCAATCACTGTAAGAAAAACTGAGCAGGAGATAAATGATAGGGTAAAAGTACATTTTTGAACATGGGCCCAGGGACTCATAAAAGAAGCAGGCCTAAGATTTATAGGAAATGATGTGGGAATGAACTCAGTGTGCTGAAAAAAAAATCAGTTTTTCCTTTTAAGTAAAAAAACTCTATGCTTTAAAACTTCTTGGTGGTAGCTCTTCTTCTCCTGCATTTGTGCTCTACTTAATATAATGAGTTTACAATCCCACCTGTTGTTATTTTAGGAAAGATCAGGTAACTAAAAAACCTTTAAGGTGCATAGATCACAAATTACTTATTAGACATATAATTTATATTTTTCGCAAAGGGAGGTTTAAATGAGGTAGAACAAATAAGTTTTTGGATGGCTTTTTACTGATGAGAAAAATTCCCTTAACTAAAAGCTTATACTTCTATTAACTTCTTCGATTCTCTTCATTTAAGAAGTTCTTGAAAGTGTTATTAATTTAACAGCATAAATTAACACACACACACACACACACACACACACACACACACACACAGGACAACCTACTTTTTAAAAAACGAATTCAAGAATGCCGAATAAATAACTTGGGAAGAAAGTAGAAGCCAGAAGGAGCTTCACCTCTGTCTTCCTGTGACAAAAGGATAAATGATGAGATGTAACTAGGGGAAGTAGGTGCTTCCTGGATCTAAGAGACTGTCTTCAGGCAGAGAATGCAAAAGAATGCCACAGAGCAAAGGGGAACTTTATAGAATGTCAGTGTGGGATTTTTCCACCCCCTCTCAGGACAGAGTTACAAAAAGTGGAAAAGAAGGGGGAAACGGAATCTTTCTTGTTTTTCTTGAAGTTTAGGAGTTTTCAGAGCTAAAAGTTATATTATTTAGTCCAGGTGTCTGCCATTCTATCTGAACTCCAGAAAGTTTAAGAGGGGCTGCCCTGGTGCAGAGAGACGAGCTGGGCAGAGGCGGGCAAAACCCCCACCACAAGCACACAGTCGCTACCCACCACTCCAGGCGTCTCATTTTACAGCAGAAAACAAGCACCCTGAAACGACCTGCACTCTGTCACGGTACAAAGCCGAGTCACGTCTGCACACTCACCACTCCCGGGTTCGCGACTAGATGCTCAGGAGCAGAGCGTGGGCGCCCAAAATTCCGCACAGAGGGAGTCGGCAGGGTGCCAAGGAGCTACCACGGCGGCGGCCCGCCCCTCGGCCCGCACTGCTCCCCGCTGGCCGCCAGGTGGCGCGCCCGAATCGCTGCCGGGCCGGGAGAGGCGCGGGTAGAGGGGGGAGGGGGGAGGATGCCTGTCGCCTTGGAAACCCAGGGCGCTGGGGCGGCTGCGGAGCTGCGGGGCCCGGTGCGCGGGCTGGACTGGCGTGCAGGCTACCCTGTCCCCGCCCCTGGAAGTGTTCAGGGGATGTGGGGAGACTGGTCTTGCTCGGCCCCTGACTCCTTCCAGTCTGACACTGATGACTTTATGGCATCTGCCCCCAGCCTGGGCTTGCTCTGCGGCGGGATGGGGCTGGGGTCGCGCGCTGAGCTTCCTGTGCGGGACACCGTTCCGGGGCGGTTGGGAGCTACTGGGGGCCGGCCGGGGGAGTCCTCCTGGGCCCACCCCTCTTCTCCACTCCGGAGACCAAGAGGAAAGCAGGCCTTTTGCGGTCTAATCAGAACTAACCTCCCTCTTCCTACGCCCTGAGTAGAATCCCTGGAGGCGTCGCACAGTGGCCCTCCTAGATCTGCTTCTGGAGGGCAGGATCTGGTTTTAAGGTTTGTGGCCTTCGGGGTGCCTTCTCACCGACCTAGCCGATGCTCAGTTCACTCATACCGTCAGTCCTCCTTAGGCGGTAAGTGCGGTTTCAGTTACCTGCTGATTGAAACTATTACATGGAAATTTCCAGAAATAAAATGTTGTCAGTTTAAAATAACTTTTATTACAGTATGTTGTTAGAATTTTAGTATTAGTTGTTATCTGTGTCTAATTTATGAACTAAATTTTATTATAGCTGTGCATATACAGGGAAAAAACAGTATATGAAGGTTTGGTACTAACCCCAGTTTCAGACATCCACTGGGTGTCTTTGGAACAACATATTCCCCACCATTTGGGGGTGGGGGGCTACTGTGATGCTTTCCATTTGTATGGGACTTTATAACTTGATTCCCAAAGTATTCAAGCCTTATAATCCTAACAGGAGATAGGAATGATGGAGGAAGAAACTGAGGGTCAGAGAGGTTCAGAAATGTCTGAGGTAATAAAACCCAATGGAGAAAATAAACAATGTTTTCTCTTAGTGCTTTGCTTACTGAATTCCCACTGTAGTGATTCCTTTTTGATTGGGGACTTCACACATCCCTGCAATCCTCAACTGCACAATGCACCTCTCCATGAAGGTATTTCCTATGTGCTCAGTTAGTTCATGACTTTTCACCCCCCACCCCCACCTCACACACACACTCTCAAACTACAGATTGGCTTTGATTCTTTCCTCGAATGCTACAATGAATGCCCTTCAAAAGAGAATTCTTGGTTCCTTTCTTTAAGGAATTTCTTAGATTTATTATACCTTTTTTGTTGTTTCCTCACTCCCCCCCCGCCCCCCGTAATTCTCTGATGGGCAGAGAGAGAGAGAGGGTTGAGGTGGCTAGGAGATGGGAAAAGATGCCACATCTAAAACCAAAAAGAAAAGGACTTAACTATGGAACCAACCTAGGTGCCCTTCGACAGATGAATGGATAAAGGAAGTGTGGTATATACACACACAATGGAATACTACTCAGCCTTAAAGAAGAATGAAACTATAGCATTTGCCAATAAGTGGATGGAGCTGGAGAATATCATGCTCAGTGAAATAAGTGAATTCTAAAGAACCAAAGGTCAAATGTTTTATCTGATATGTGGATGCTAATTCACAATAAGGTGGAGGAAGAATAGAGGTAATTTGGACTAGATAGAGGGGAGTGACGGGAGGGGAGGGGATCTGGGGGAGGAATGATAGTGAAATGAATCGGACGTTATTACCTTACGTGCATATATGATTTCATGACCAGTGTAACTCTACATCATGTCCAACAAGAATGAGAAGTTATATTCCATTTATTTATGTTGTGTCAAAATGCATTCTACTGTCATGCATAATTAATTAGAACAAAAGTTTTAAAAGAATAGGGAGGGGAGGGTCAGTGAAAGATTTATTTCTGAAAACTAAAAATCAGTGTATGTGCTCATGGATTTCCTGACATGCATCTACAAGACCTGGTCCTATTAGATCCTCTTTATATTTGCTACTGCTCTTTGAAGAAAGAGAGGAGCTTTTTGTTCTTCTCCATCATCAGAGTATATCATGTTTCTGTTATCCCCACAGTATTTTTTTCTTTTTTATGTTTCTTTTTTGACATTTTTAAAACTGGAGGACAGCAGGAATTGGAAAAAATGTAGTTCTGATTACTAGATAAGTTAATATACTGCATTTCAAACTATTTGTTATTAGCAATTCTGAATTAGAAGACAGGCCAATTTTTATGTTGTATTTTGTATTACTACAGATGAGTTGTACAGATTAATGGATTTCACCGTGACAGTTTCATACATGCATATATCACATATTGGTCATGTCTACCCTCCCTCCTCCACCCTGTCTCCAAGTGACATCAAAACATTACTTGTTTTGTTGTTGTTGTTATTAAGTTTTACGAGTTCCTTATATATTCTAGATATTAATCTTCTGTCAGATGAATGAATTACTGGCAAAGGTTTTCTCCCATTCTGAAGGTTATCTCTTCACTCTGTTTATTGTTTCTTTTGCTGTGTGGAAGATTTTTAATTTGATAAAATCGCATTTGTCAGTTCTTGGAGTTCTATCCAGGAAACTGTTGCTGTGCCAACATCTTCAAGTATTTCCTTATGTTTTCTCCCAGTAGTTTCAAATATTTAGGTCTTACATGATTTGACCCGACCCAATGTGAGTTGATTTTTATACATGATGAGAGATAAGGTTCTTATCTTAACCTTCTACTTGTGGATATCGTGTTTTCCCAGCACGGTTTGTTGAAGAGTCTGTCATTTCTCCAATGTATGTTGTGACATTTTGTTGAGAACAGTTGGCTAAAGATGTGTGCATTTATTTATGGGTCCTCTGTTCTATTCCACTGGTATACATGTCTATTTTTATGCTAATGCCATGGCATTTTGTTACTGTGGATCTGCAGTATGTTTTAAAATCAGGTATTGTGATGTTTCCAGCATTGCCCTTTTTGTTCAGTATTGCTTTGGCTATTGGGGGTCTTTTGTGCTTCCATATGAATGTTAGGATTTTTTTTCTAGTTCTGTGAAGAATGTACAGACCAGTTTTAAAGAAATCAGTATAATTTAGGAACTTGCAGCTCAAAACTGCCAGTGACGAAAGGATTTGCATAGGTAAAGAAAATAATGCTAATGTGATGTATATCATCAATCATCCAAGTAATTGTTGAAAATGTCATTCATCCATATTTTTAAATACCTGGAGTTGAATATATGGTTTTAACATTATTTCTCCAAAGTGGATGAATTTTACATTTTAACACCAACTATTTGAGGTTCTACACACATAATCTACATATATGGAGAACTGAAATTTAAAAAAATTAACCTTTAGGTGTTATTACTTCTTAAAGGGATTAAATAATTTTTTAAACATGTGCTAGAGAGCATTTCTAATTGTATTAAGAATGCATTCTGATGAGCCAAAATAAACCTTTTCTCCAAGTTAAAAATTGTTTCTGGTATAAGTGAAAATTTGAGTTTGAAAGCAGTTTTACTTACCAAATTTAGGGTAGATACATTATTATTAGCAAACAAATAAGACCATCGGTGAAGAAAGTGAGCTTGCATTATGTACAAGTCAGTCATTCAAATCAAATGTTTAATGAACACGTGGTTTGCGACCATGAGACATGCTGGCATATATGCCAACATCTATTTTTGAATTCCCAAAAATAGGGCTGGGGCTGGGGAGATAGCTCAGTTTGTAGAGTGCTTGCCTCATAAGCACAAAGCCCTGGGTTCAAATCCCCAGCACCACACACACACACACAAGAATGAGTTCCCAAAACTAAGGGTTTGTTGAAGTAGTATCATTTAGCATTAAATTATATTTTGTTGAAGATGAATACCTTGAATGTTTTTATTTGTTTGTTTGTTTGTTTTGGTACTGGGGATTAAAACCAAGAGTGCTTAACCACTGAGCCACATCCCCAGCCCTCATGAATGTTTTTGAATATGTATTTCCTTGCAATTACCACTATGGTGAGTTCTGTACCTTTTTAGTTACACTGCTCTTTAACAAGGTTTATAGAAGTACCTCATTATTATTATTACTACTGCCACTACCATTATCAGATTTACCTAAATTTATAGCTAGTCAATGGTTAAACCAGGACTGGGCTTTAAGACACCCACATGGAGATCTTTTAAATACCTCATATTCCCATCCTGATGGAATCTTACTCAGAACTTTTGTCATTACTAATACTCTTAGGTAAATACTTTTAATTTAAATACATATATATGAAACATTATTCACCAAACAGCAGGATCCATTTCATATGTCCAGCATGTTATTAGGCAAGAACTGTCATCTCTCACACCATCAACACTATTATGAAAGAAAGCATTCGGAGGCTTCCGTATATTTATGAAATTGTCAAAGTTATGAAATGAGTCATTAGGAGCTTTCTAGATATTGAGGCAGGCCCTTGAGACTGCAGGATGGGATGTGTTCTGTCTATGGGTAAATGTATAATCAAAGCATTATATATTGGCCAACTTCTATTACATTGTGTGCATGTATGAATATGCCATCATTATGTACAACTATAATGTACCAATAAAAAAAGATAAAAAGAAAGCATTATGAGGGGCTGAGGTTGTGCTCAGTGGTAGAGCACTTGCCTAGCCATGTGTGAGGCACTGGGTTCGGTTCTCAGTACCTCATATAAATAAATTAATAAAATAAAAGTCTATCGACATCTAAAAAATATTTTAAAAAAGCATTATGGGCTAACAGTACATTTGAAGAGAATGATGCATATCCATTTTTACTAAATAAGCTTCTTACTTTTCACTGAGAAGCTTTGGGGAATTTTTAAAAATATTTTCTGAAATAATGATTGTGGAGTAGACTCAGGAAAACTGAAGGCCTGAGTCTTTCCAACCCAGGCTGCTTACCTGCCCCCCGACTCCGTGGTGGGTTAGAGTGACCAGAGTTGGGAGAGGGAAAAACACAGGAGCACAAAAGAGAAGAGGTCGTGGTTTTGCTAAAGTCTTTTGAAATTGCTCCTTACTTTGTTTAAGTGTGGCTGCTTGTATGCTGCTTGCTTCCTAACGGTCTGAGCAGGGGTCTTACCTTTTCTGTGTATTATACAGCCAAGGACCAAAGTGCCATGCAGGCTCTGACTAGATGTTCACAGTTACTGACAAAAATATTAGGTTTCCATTTGCCAGAAATTATTCTAAGTGTAACCTTCCTGGAAGATAATAACATTTACTTTGTGAATATTTTTCTAGGATTCTCACCCCTTACTGAGATAAAACCTTTGGGTGGTTAGGAACTGTAATTGTTGATGAAAGTCTCCATTTATCAAATACAAAAATACGTTTTGAGGTAGTGTCATTAGCTCATTGCAAAAATGCAACAGTTAAACTGGCAATCCAATTGGCTTACCAATTTTCTTGAAAGTGTGTGGAACAATGAGCTGTAATATAGCTTATGGATAAATCGTTTGTGTTTTAATGGGACCCACATTTCACTCATATTTTATTAAAATCTTGCTGTGAGCTTCAGTTAGGTAACTGATTATACATTAGAGAGTTAAGAGCCTAAGAGCCAGGTAACTGAGGTAATTGAACAAGATGAGGTCATTTCTCCTCCAACGCCAGATGGGTACCACAGGTGGAAACCACAACACTTGATCTCTTCCATATTAATGTTGACATTTGCTTTAACTTTTAAATAAAATATTTTGTAATAAAACCCATCATTAAATAGTAAGTTATTGTTTTAAAATGAAACCTTTGTCAGCATGCTATCTTCTTGTGCAACAGTCAAGATAAAAATTTTAATTCTAAAATAGAAAATAATATAAAAATTCAACTCTGTATCTGGAATAAAAGAATAATTTTTTCTTAGCTGATAATTTGCTGTGAACCGTGTTGGTGTAATGATGATACATTTTGGTATGGAGCTTATTGAATTATTCTTGATACTTCCACAATTGAGAAGACACTGTTTTAATGCATTAAATCTTTTTTTGTATTAAATCTTTTTATGTGTTACCTGTGTACTTTTCACTTGGAAAATACTGTAGTATATTTGCATTCATGTATACACTTGACTAGAAAAATCTGACACCAAGATAACCTCATTAGAGGTCTGGGTGTATAAGCAATGTGCCTATAGAAAAAATTGTGTTTTCATTTCAGCAAGTTTTCCCACTGTGGGTCTGAATGGTCTTTGCAGATTTTCAATTGGTCGATTCAAATCAGTGAAGGCTGACAATGGCAAACTTCATGAATTAGTCTTTCTACATATCATTGTACTTGTCAGCAGGCAGATAGCCTCTAATTTACAGTTACCTGGAATTTGAAGGATGATCTATAGCTGTAATGGAAGAGAAAGGAAAGGGCATAATCCTTATTAAGTTATTTCTATAGGTGAAACATTATGCCAGGTGCTTTAAATACTAGCCTATTTAATCCTTACAATAGCTTTTAGAATAAGATGATTATCTCACTTTACAGATGATGAAACTGAAGTTCAAAAACATTAAGTAATCATCTCAAGGTCATATGGATAATGGGAGAGGGCCTACGGTTAAAATACCTCTGCCTGATTCATCTCTACATCCACTCATGCATTCATTTGACAAGGATGTAGTGTGTGTCTGTCGTGATTAGTGGAGAAATACAGTAATGCACAATTATCACATCATCCTCATGCTCATGAATTTACAACCATTTAAGCAAATAATTATGAAGGTTATGTGCTATCTACCACACCAAACTACTGAACAGTCGGGTCCTTAATCTTATGAGAATAATGGAAATTAAAATATAAAAATCTGTTAAGGAGAACTGTACTCTGTATTTTAGTACCTAAACCAAAGCCATAATGTATACGCACTTATAAAAACACCAATGAACATTGGGCATTGATTTTTCTTTTTTTAAAAATATTATTCTTGCTGATTTTTATTACAAAGTGTAAAAGCAATTAAAAGATTATGAGGTTATTTTTAATGATTCAACATTATTATTTTCATCTTTAAATCTCTTAACTACTTAAAACACACTTCAATGTTTGTTTTTACTTGCTTTTTGTAACAATCCTGTTCAATCTAGTTCTTTGGGATCCTAGTTCTAATTCTTCAGAGTCCTGGTTTCTTGGTGCTCATAGATCATTGTGGGTATTTTTTAATTTTTAAAAAATTAATAGACATTTATCGAGCTGTTGTTATGTGCAGTGCACTCTGCCAAATGCTGTGGAGAAATACAATTATTCTTTATAAATTCAGTTCTTTGCTTTTAAATGATTAAAAAATTCAGTCCTTTATAAATCATATGAAAGAGATCAATCTGCTGATAGGATAGCTATCAAGTCTCTTAGAGAGATTTGGATCAGAGTGGGTGGTAAGGTTGCTACACTGGCTACATATGAAACTACCCAGACTCAAGAATCCAGTTTATTCATGATGTTCCAGTCTTGTGTTTGATGTTAGATCTGGGGACAAGTAAGCAGTTAGGATGACAAAACCAGTTTAAAATGAAGTCCCAGCAGTGCCTTATCTAGCATAAACACAAGTGGAGGAAAAAAGATCAAATTTATTCACTTTTCCTATGTCTCTTTGCTAAACAGATATGTTCCTTAATGACTAAGCAGAACAATGGAAAGCACAGGGAAAGCAAATAAAAAGGACATACAAGATGGGCCACCAAAGGATGGCAAATTGCCCATCAGTGAAGCGCTTCTTGACTACCAGTAAGTTTGTATTCTGAAATTAAAGTGTTGCTTTATGTAAATATAATCATTGTTAAGACTTACATAACTCCAAATGGTAATGATGCACTAAACAAATGCCAACAAAATAGAGATGGATCAAAGGTTTAATTACACTGTTGTGCTATGCACACATTTTTAAAGGTTTTTAAAACTTTGAATATAACAGTTCAAATCCTATCTATGAAATAGCATTTGTTTGGTTTGGCTCCCTCCATTGCTTAAGTGGTCACTCTCTCCTAGACATGCCACAGCTGGTTTACCTCTTAAAATGCAAAATGGAAGGGTTAGGGGACATTTGTAGACCAATAGGAGAGGACAATTCCCTTTATTTAACACTCCATTTCTTAGACATTTCAATTTATATTATACCTAAGTGGCTACAGATCAAATCCAAATGATTTAGAATGATTTAATAAAGAGGACATTTCATAATGTCTCACTCCCAAGCACTGGAGATAAAACTAGAGGTGACATTTTTTGTTGATATTTTATTCCAATGAATAGGGAGAAACCCTTTCAGAGCTTGTGAACCTCAACATTTGGCACAGGGCAGTTGCTTCATGTGTTGTTAGGGAATTAATAAGTATCCGTCTTTTCTGAAATAAGACTGACATTCCTTCATTCATTTTCTCATTCAACAAGTACTCGAGTGCTTATCATGTGAAAGGCAAGTCCTGGTACTGGAGAAGGACAATGAATAGGACCGCCTGGTCCCGTTGATCTGATGCAGTATGGGAAACAAGTCTTTTACATATATGTAAATATGCTGCTGTAAGGAAGGTACTGTGAAAACAAAGTGTCAGGTGCTGCTCAATGTTGGAACTAAAGGACTCGACCTAGTCAGAGGGATCTGAAAAAGCTCATGTAAGAAAGCCATGTTTGGGTTGATCTCTGGAAAATGAATACGTGTTTTGGAGAAAGAGCAGTGGAGAGAATGCTATGGAAAGACAGTAGTGTGAAGAGACCTTACCATAGTCCAGGAACCGAGAAGAAAGAGTGAGGGGGAGAAAGCCAGGGCAGACACCTGTGGTTTAAGCAAGGGAGACTAAGGAGACATGGGATTTAGAAATGGGAAGTCATTTATTGGAGGGGTATTAGGTTGAAAGTGGGGAACTTGTGATGCTAGTGACTAGGTCTTTGTTTAAAAGAATTGTTTTTAACAACATTCAGGGAAAATTCATCTCGTCCTCCTTGAGAGACTCCAAGTGTATTCATATGTCTTTTTTATTTTTTATTTTTTTAACAAGGCAGTGAGTCAAAGAGTCAGAACTCTTAAGACAGAAACATCCACTGGAAGGGGTTTTTTAACAGTTTCCCTTTATTTTCTATCTGAGGTAACATTAAGTAATAACCAGTTATTATTAGTACTGAGTTTTCAACATACTGAAAACATCCTTTATCTCATTTTAGGAAAGGATACAAAATGTCAGACTCTGTGAACACAATCTGGTCTCTAATTTGCTCCCATGGTTTATAGGGAGGACTTCCAGTTACAGCTGTTTCTCTCTCTTTGGGGTCAACCAGAGGCCAGTCTTTCTCCTCTTTAGCACAGGTTTATAAAGAGACCAATATTGAAGAATTCTCATAATCTAGTGCAAGATAAGAACTGAATGTCTCATGCCTTTATTCTCTTTCGTTTGTTAAAACTTAGTAAATAATCTCATGGACTGAAACAGTCAAAGACTTGCTGTTCTATGCTCTGCTATTGACAGATTACTCATTCCATGCATTCCCATGTAAGAGAACTTTTGTCATGTGACAAGTAGCCAAGCCACCTCCTCTCACCCATCTAAGGAAGAATTGTCTAGGGATCCTCTGGCGGCATCTTTTATTTCTCATTCTATCTTATCTTCTAATGATGTAATAAGCACATAGCAGAAAGTTGATTAATGGTTTTTGAGCAATTGAAATTTTAGAAATAATCTGAATAATAATGGGTTATTTTCTCCTTTATATTTGTTTATCTACAATGAATATGGACATAGATATAGACATAGGTATGAATATAGTTGTGAGTAGAAAAAAATCGATTAAAATAGTGTTTTTCTTGAAAGTAAAGTTTATTTGGTTGTGTGATTTGGGAATTCTTGTTTTTATATTGAGCAAGCAGTTAGAATATTTGAGGTGAGGGGAAAATATGATAGGCAATTTCTGCTTGGCTCCTTCAA
Source organism: Sciurus vulgaris (assembly GCF_902686455.1). Lineage (NCBI taxonomy): Eukaryota > Metazoa > Chordata > Mammalia > Rodentia > Sciuridae > Sciurus > Sciurus vulgaris. The sequence continues at coordinate 83,085,069 of NC_136472.1, forward strand.
CAAACTCTGAGTTCCTTAAAGACTGCATTTTATAATTCATTCTATCTCTAGTACCTAGCATAACTACTACATAGTCTAAGCTCAGAGCTTCTTTCTTGAGTAAATATTGTTGGAGCTTGAGAGCAAAATCATACTCACGAGAACAAAGAGAAGATATCATTTTTGCCTATCTGTATGGGGAAAAATTTAAAGTATTAATCCTCAGTGGTGAAATGCTTGCCACGAGATAGGCATGATCTTACTCACTTGTGAGTGTAAATTGTTCAAATATTCTGAAAACATTGGCAATAGTATCAATAACTATAAAGGAACCCTGCCTTTTGATAGGTAACTCCATGTACATAGGCACGCTCTCCCAAGAACATGAGGTTGTGAACCTCTGACTTTTTCCAAAAGGCTGATACTGTCAATGCTAAATCTGTAAAGTGGTCATCTCTGAGTAATGATGACTTTCACTTTCTCCTTTATAGTTATTTCCTCTCAGTTTTGTACAATGAAATTGGATGGATGTAGATATAGGAACAGATTTGTGTATAGGTATAGATTTAAAAATATATAAAATATAGATTTTTTTTTTGAAATTCAAATTCATTTGTTTTCCTTCCCCAAATTTCCAATGAAATTGCATGGAGGAGAAAAGTTTACACATAACTAACATTTTAATAACACAAGGAGGGAAGGGATAAGGTGACACATTTTATTACCAACAATTTATTATTGTGCTTCAGAATAGCACTATATCCTTTCCAAACCAATTTAATATATATTGGTTTATATATTCAGCAATTGGTTTATTGATTCAGCATTTATTGTGACATGTGGGATACTAGGGCACTGGTGGGGGAGATATGAAAAGGAAAAGTGAAGATCGAATTGCACAAGGTGGCTAAGAATATGGAGTTCTGAAGCTAAGCCTTGACGCTTCCTGGCAAATCCATCTCTTCACGGGAAAGTTGAAGTGGATTCCAGAGAGACTCAACTCAGTGAGTCCTACAATAATTACCATGAGCTCCACAAGGGGGCCAATGAAGCTGCCAAAACATTTAGGGCTCCTCAGAATTCCCAGAGGCCTGCTGATGCTGCTGCAACCGTCCTAATGATGCTCACCACTAAATGAACATTGAGACAAAGTCCTAGGCCATTTGCTTCTAGATGCTCTGAGGGTAGGGGTGGAAGTCTTAAGTGTCAGGTTGCTAGATGTAACAAATAAAATATATATATACCAGATTAAGTTGGAAATTCAGATAAGCAACAAATAACTTTTTTTTTTTTACCGTAAGTATATCCCATGCAATTCCTTGAGATTCATTTGCTTACCACACCCATACAGAGAAGTAGTATTACATTTATAATGGCAGAAATTATGTAAGTAATTTGCACAAGTTTCTACAGGCTCATTTCAGATAAATTTTATTATACAGCACTTTAATTTTTCTCCTGAAATGTGTGAGATAGAGGAATTTCTTCACAATTTTTGCACACCTAAGCTTTAAATAAGAAGTAAAGGATGGCTTTTACTTAAGGCATGTTTTTTACTGTTGTGTGGAACCTAGTACCATAGTAGTTCTTTCCATTTACTGTCCTTTTCATGTCCTGATATTTTCCCCATAGTATGTATCACAATATGTAAATAAAATATTTTTTATTAAAAATAAAAACAATATTTTTTATTGAGTAGTAAACTGTACTCCTTGAGATCAAGGATCAGGAAGGTCTTGTTAAAAACTATCTCTAATACCCAAAGCAATGCTGGGCAGTGGTGGCAGCTCACTGAATCTGTGATGCACATATGACTGCATGAAAGGGAACACTGGTCAATAAATTGTAGAATTTTGAAACTCAAAGGAACCACAGATTCTTTAAATCTTTAAAGATTAAAGAACCTTTAATCTTGTTTACAGAAGCGCAAGCCAAGGCCTAAATACATTGTTTCCTTTGGCAGTTATTGGAAAACCAGGACTAAAATCCAAGTTTTATGGTATTGAAATGCAGTTTTTTGCCACTAAAGGATTTGTTGTTTTGTTTTTACATTACATTTTCTAATCATTTGGAAGGAAGGAACCTTATTTTTCTACTAAGTATACAATGTCACAAATATAAATGATACTTAAGAGAGAAGACTGACAGGATATCAGATTTAGATTCAATAGGAATTTATAAGTATTTTATTCTAGAAACATTTACATATGATTTCTTATTTTAATCCTCACAATAATATGTAGAACTGGGTATTGCTGTCATTATTTAACAGTTTGGAAATTTAGGCCCAGAGAATGGACTTTCCTGTGATCAAGTATGTAAAATGTGGTAAGGACAAGATATAATACCAGAGCACCTCATTCTTTAATCACTTCTCTGTCCACTACATGAGAGGTGTAAGAACCCAGAAACCACTCCGGACACAGGAACTCACATAAGAGGGTTTATTAAGCAAACAGTGTCTCCCTGCAGGGTAAGAGAGAAAATCAGAGGAAAAAAAGACAGAGAGAGACAGAGAGAGAGAGAGAGAGAGAGAGAGAGAGAGAGAGAGAGAGAGAGAGAGAGAGAGAGAGAGAGAGAGAGCAAGAGAGAGAGTGAAAAGCGAGGAGAGAGAAAGTGAGGAGAGAGAAAGTGAGGAGAGAGAAAGCATGAATGTGAGAAGAGAGAGAAAGAAAATGGCAGGGAGCTATCCTTTAAGCAAATTCTGTGGGCTAACGGGGCTAATAATGGAGAAGGATACTTGCAAGCTGACTGAGGAACCAATAGCTAGCTAGGATGTTCACAGACTGACAAGACATTGGGAGGCAGGGAAATGACTGCAGCATAAAGGGTGGGGGAGCAGCTTTATATTACAAGAGGCACTCTGGTTTCACTTTTGTTTTGCTTTGATTGGAGGTGAGGAACTTAGGTGAAGCTATTTGTGTTGCCTTATTTTGGTCTGAGATTTAAAGTTAAGATTTACTAGAGAATGGTGATATAGAGATATACTAACACTTCAGACAGCCTGTACTAAAGTTTTCCTGCTCTTTTCCCCTTCTTTTTCATACCGAAGATATACTCAACAAACACTTATTGGGGTTTTAAAGAAATGTCTTTGTTCCAGGAAAGAAGCTTTTATTATTTGTAGATGAGATAGAGCACTAATGAACTTGATCCAATAGGCACGCCTAGATTATCTTAGTATTTCAAGATGTGCTTGCCCTGATGCATGTCTTATTATCTGAATGTTTTAGGGATTGTAGAAAGCATGTTTTCTTTAAACTGAATTATTTATAGATAATTAGAAAGTATAAAATTACATCCATGAAACATGAACAGTGATTAATTCTTTTTTTGAGAAACATCCTCGAGGTTAAAGAATTAAATAGATTCAAAATCCAGAATGGTTTAGGAAATGTTCTTATCCTGAAATGAGTTCTTTTTTTTTTTTTTTTTTAAATACCAGATATTGAACCCAGGGGTGCTTTACCACTGAGCTACATCCCAAACCCTTTTTATTTTTTATTTTGAGGCAGGGTTTTACTAAGTTACTTAGGTTGCTGAGTTGCTCAGTTGCTGAGACTGGCCTTGAGCCTGCAATTCTCTTACCTCAGCCTGGCAAGTCACTGGGATTACAGGCATGTGCCACTGCACCGGGCCCTAATTGGGCTTTTGTAATATATTTAATAATTTACTCAAATTCAAATAATTTAATTTTAAATTTTTTTCTCATTTTTCCCCAAAGATAAATAATTATAGCACATCTTATTTTTGTTTATTTTCAGTCGTCAAATAAAGGAAAGTGCAGTAGAACGATTCATGTTTCAAATAAAGAAGCTTAGGGAAAAGAACCAAAAGTATCATGAAAGGGTGAGTATAAAACTTAGAGCTAGCTTCATGTACTTACTAAACATGTGCATGTGGGCCATGAAAAATCGTGAATTATGACGAAATACATCCTAGGAAATTATCTTCTTCAAGGCTTGGGATTGATTGACTTATAATTCATGTAAGTTCTTTGTGTATGTGAGAGAAGAGGGTTCCTATTGTATTGATTATAATGTCAGCTTAATTATGTTTAAGGACAACAGTTTAAAATTTTAAAGCTTTCAAAGCACATTTACCTTTTGACTTCTTATTTAATCAAACTCTGAAACAGTGTTTCTCTATTTTCAATATCTGAACCTTTCAGATTTTCAGTGTGCCTATGTAAATACCTTTCAAAAAGTACAATCTTGGGGCTGGGGAGATAGCTCAGTTGATAGAAAAGTACGATCTTGATTGTTAAAATGACTAATTGAACATTTAAGGTGACATTATTTTTATACATTAGATTAAAATGAATATCAAAGGGGTTTCTAGATATGTCTATCAAGACTAAAGATCGGGGGCTGGGGGCATAGCTCAGTTGGTAGAGTGCCTGCCTCGCAAGCACAAGGCCCTGGGTTCAATCCCCAGCACCCCAAATGAAAGAGACTGAAAGACTAAAGATCAACAGAAATAAGGTTTGGAAGTAGCAAATGATAATTAGCACAACTTCTTCCTCAGGGTATCTCATGAATTAGGAATTACTAAGGGTAACATCATTTACACATTTATTTTTTAATAGAATGAAACTTCCACAGTTAACTGTTTGGCTTTTGTTTACAAAGGCTATTTCTTCAAATTTTAATGGAACCTGAATTCAGAGACATAGACCTGAGCTTACATTGTGACTGTACAACTTACTAGTGATACCTCAATTCCCTCTTGATGCCGTGAACCTCAATTTCCCTCTTGTGAAATAGGGATTCCTCTTTCTCCCACAGGGTTAATTTTATCATCCATTCAGCAAATGTTTATTGGACAATGGTGATAAAACTATGTCTCTGATACTGTCACAATTCTCTAGGATCAGTATCTTTTATTTATTTATTTATTTTTGCAGGGTGGGGGGAGTGCCAGGTATTGAACCCAGGGCTGCTTAACCACCAAGCCTCATCTCAACCCTTTTATTTTATTTTATTTTATATTATTATTATTATTATTATTATTATTTTTGCAGTGCTGGGGTTTGAACTCAGGGCCTTGTGCTTGTGAGGCAAACACTCTATCAACTGAGCTATATCCCCAGTCCCTTATTTTATTTTATTGAGACAGGGCCTCACTGAGTTAGAGCTTAGCACCTTGCTTTTGCTGAGGATAGCTTTGAATTTGTAATCCTCCTGCCTCATCCTCCCAAGCCACTGGAATTATAGGCATTCACCACCACATCTGGCAAGGATCAGTATTTCTAATAGGGACTAAAACAGAAATGGATCTATGGCTAAAGGTGGAGAGGAAAAATCTGACCTGGATACTTGGATACAGGTTCCACATACGAGATCCAGAGCTGCCATCGAGAGATAAATGCACATCCTCTAGTGGTCAGCACTGGGACCCCTAAGATAGGACTAGGTTATGAAAAGTACAACAGATCAGGGCCTAGTAATCTCTTTCCCCATTGGCCCATCATTTAGAAGGTTAAAGAGTTAAAGTTCTTGTTTCCAAGATTAGCTCACCAAAGTGTGCACATTAGAACACCCAGTAGTGAGGAGCATGGAGAGAGACTCTAACTCCAACTGTATGTATCTGAATGTCCTCATTTCTTTCCACTTATGTGGCTGGTATCCTAATTTAAGACACCATCATCTCTTGCCCATCCTTCCCCTTCGTGCATTTTCCACAGTGCAACCAGAATTACCCTTTGAATACTGTAAATCTGCCAGTGCTTAAAACCCTGAGTGACTTCCAATGGTACAGAAAATAAAATCTATCAACCTTACTAAAAGACTTCTTCAGGGCCCTGGAAAAACCCAACCCCTGCTCACCTCTCCAGCCTTATCTCCAGTTGATCCACCCTTTGCTCATGATTGCTTCTTTTAAATCTTGGAAAAGCAATCTCTTTTTCATTGTCTTATGCTGCCTCCTCTTCCTGGTATGCTTTTCTCTTGGCTAGCACCTCTTCATTTCCCTGAACTATTGTATAAAAATATACCTCCATTATTAAATTGAAAACTCTTTAAGCAGCAGCAATCAATAAAACAACATGAGTAGGCTTGCACATGTATTTGTTGAGTTGATGTATGTTAACAACAATGAAAGGAAAACTTTTTTGAGGTCACAGATATTTAAATTAAATATGGTGGATTAGCAAGATATATTTTTTATTTGCAGTTATGTCAAAATCAAAATGCCCTTCTGTTATGGTTTGGATAGGAGGTATCCCCCGAAAGGTCATATGTGTGAAACAGTGCAAGAATGTTCAGAGGTGAAACAATCAGATTATGAGAGCTATAACCTAAACAGTGGATTAACCCACTTGAATGGATTAACTGAATGCTAATTGTAGGCAGGTAGGTGTGACTGGAGGAAGTAGATCACTGGGTGTGACTTTGGGCTTTATATTTTGTCCCTGGTGAGCAGAGCTCTCTGTTTCCTAGCTGTCATGAACTGAGCATCTTTCCTCCTTCATGCCCTTCTGCCATGTTTTGCCTCATCTTAGGCCCAGAGCTATGTAGTCAGCTGACCACAGACTGAATCTCTGAACCTCTATTTGGTGAGCCAAATAAACTTTACTTCCTCTAAGTTGTGCTTTCAGGTATGTTGGTCCAGCAACACAAAGCTGACTAAGACACCTTTTCTCATCCTGTCATCTCTTCCTGTGTGTACTTAGTTTGGATTATTACCTTGTTTATTATCTTTTTTCCTTCCATTTGCATTCATTGCTACGCTCACTTTAAACATTTTATAGTTCTATGAACTGTGTCTACTTTTTTTTTTTGAATTATTTCTTTAGTTGTTGATGAACCTTTAGTATGAGTTTATGTGTCAAGTTTCACTTAGTCTGTGCAGTGTTATATTTGACCTTCATGTATAAAACACAAGACATTGGTCTTCCATATAAATAAATGAGTGAAAGGAACATAAAAGTCTGTTGTTTGTACCTACCTGCCTTTTGCACTCTATGGTGTGAATGTCAGGCAAGGTTTACATATCTACTGCTGTTTCTTTTCTTTTTTTTTTTAATGTATTTTTTTATTGTAAACAAATAGGATACATGTTGTTTCTCTGTTTGTACATGGCGTAAAGGCACACCATTTGTGTAATCATAAATTTACATACAGTAATGTTGTTTGATTCATTCTGTTATTTTTTCCCTTCCCCCTACCACTCCCACCCCTCTTTTCCCTCTATACAGTCCTTCCTTCCTCCATACTTGCCCCCCCCTCCCTAACCCTAACTCTAAACCTAACACTAACCCTTCCCTCCCCCCATTATGTGTCATCATCCACTTATTAGCGATATCATTCGTCCTTTGGCTTTTTGAGATTGGCTTATCTCACTTAGCATGATATTCTCCAATTTCATCCATTTGCCTGCAAATGCCATAATTTTATCATTCTTTATGGCTGAGTAATATTCCATTGTATATATATACCACAATTTCTTTATCCATTCATCAATTGAAGGACATCTAGGTTGGTTCCACAGTCTGGCTATTGTGAATTGAGCAGCTATGAACATTGATGTGGCTGTATCTCTGTAGTATGCTGATTTTAAGTCCTTTGGGTATAGGCCAAGGAGTGGGATAGCTGGGTCAAATGGAGGGTCCATTCCAAGTTTTCTAAGGAATCTCCACACTGCTTTCAAGAGTGGCTGCACTAATTTGCAGCCCCACCAGCAATGTATGAGTGTACCTTTCTCCCCACATCCTCGCCAACACCTGTTGTTGCTTGTATTCTTGATAATTGGCATTCTAATTGGGGTGAGATGGAATCTTAGGGTGGTTTTGATTTGCATTTCTCTTATTACTAGAGATGTTGAACATTTTTCCATATGATTGTTGATTGCTTGTAGATCTTCTTCTGTGAAGTGTCTATTCATTTCCTTAGCCCATTTGTCGACTGGATTATTTGTATTCCTGGAGTAGAGTTTTTTGAGTTCTTTATAGATTCTGAAAATTAGTACTCTATCTGAAGTGTGAGTGGCAAAGATTTTCTCCCACTCTGTAGGCTCTCTCTTCGCATTGCTGATAGTTTCCTTTGCTGAGAGAAAGCTTTTTAGTTTGAATCTGTCCCAGTTGTCGATTCTTGCTTTTATTTCTTGTGCTATGGGAGTCCTATTGCGGAAGTCTGGTCCTCAGCCTACATGTTGCAGATCTGGACCTACTTTTTCTTCTATATGATGCAGGGTCTCTGGTCTGATTCCGAGGTCCTTGATCCATTTTGAGTTGAGTTTTGTGCATGGTGAGAGATATGGGTATAGTTTCATTCTGTTGCATATGGATTTCCAATTCTCCCAGCACCATTTGTTGAAGAGGCTATCTTTTCTCCATTGCATATTTTTGACCCCTTTGTCCAGGACGAGAAAATTGTATTTATTTGGGTTTGTGTCCATGTCCTCTATTCTGTACCATTGATCTACCTTTCTATTTTGGTACCAATACCATGCTGTTTTTGTTACTATTGCTTTGTAGCAGAGTTGAAGATCTGGTATTGCAATACCCCCCGTTTCACTCTTCCTGCTAAGGATTGCTTTAGCTATTCTGGGTTTCTTATTCTTCCAGATGAATTTCATAATTGCTTGCTCTATTTCTGTAAGGTACGTCATTGGGATTTTAATTGGAATTGCATTGAATCTGTATAGCACTTTAGGTAGTATGGCCATTTTGACAATATTAATTCATCCTATCCAAGAACATGGAAGATCTTTCCATCTTCTAAGGTGTTCTTTAATTTCTTTCTTTAGTGTTGTGTAGTTCTCATTGTAGAGGTCTTTCACCTCTTTTGTGAGATCGATTCCCAAGTATTTTATTTTTTTCGAGGCTATTGTGAATGGGGTAGTTTTCTAATTTCTCTTTCTGAAGATTCATCACTTATGTATAAAAATGCATTGGATTTATGAGCATTGATCTTGTAACCTGCTACTTTACTGAATTCACTTATGAGTTCTAAGAGTTTTCTGGTGGAATTTCCAGGTTCCTCTAAATATATAATCATATCATCAGCAAACAGGGATAGTTTGAGTCCTTCTTTTCCAATTCGTATCCCTTTAATTTCTTTGGTTTGTCTAATTGCTCTGGCTAGAGTCTCAAGAACGATGTTGAATAGAAGTGGTGAAAGAGGGCATCCCTGCCTTGTTGCAGTTTTTAGGGGGAATGCTTTCAGTTTTTCACCATTTAGAATGATATTAGCCATGGGCTTAGCATAAATGGCCTTTACAATGTTAAGGAATGTTCCCACTATCCCTATTTTTTCTAGTGTTTTGAGCATGAAGGGGTGCTGTATTTTATCAGATGCTTTTTCTGCATCTATTAAAATAATCATGTGAATAACTTTTAGTTTGCTGATATGGTGAATTACATTTATTGATTTCCGGATGTTGAACCAACCTTGCATCCCTGGGATGAAACCCACTTGATCATGGTGCACTATCTTTTTAATATGTTTTTGTATGCGATTTGCTAAAATTTTGTTGAGAATTTTTGCGTCGATGTTCATTAAGGATATTGGTCTGAAATTTTCTTTCCTTGATGAGTCTCTGTCTGGTTTAGGTATCAGTGTGATATTGGCTTCATAGAATGAGTTTGGGAGGGTTCCCTCCTCTTCTATTTTATGGAATACTTTGAGAAGTATTGGAATGAGCTCTTCTTTAAAGGTTTTGTAGAACTCGGCTGAGAACCCATCTGGTCCCGGACTTTTCTTTGTTGGTAGGCTTTTGATGACTTCTTCTATTTCAGTACTTGAAATTGGTCTATTTAAATTGTGTATGTCCTCCTCGTTCAGTTTAGGCAATTCATATGTCTCTAGAAACCTGTTGATGTCTTTGAGGTTTTCTGTTTTGTTGGAGTATAGATTTTCAAAATAGCTTCTAATTATGTTTTGTATTTCACTCGTGTCTGTTGTGATGTTTCCTTGTTCATTCCGAATTTTAGTGATTTGGGTTTTCTCTCGTCTTCTCTTTGTTAGTGTGCTAAAGGTTTATCAATTTTGTTTATTTTTTCAAAGAACCAACTATTTATTTTGTCAATTTTTTGTATTGTTTCTTTTGTTTCAATTTCATTGATTTCAGCTCTGAGTTTAACTATTTCCTGTCTTCTACTACTTTTGGTGCTGTTCTGTTCTTCTTTTTCTAGGGCTTTGAGCTGTAGTGTTAGGTCGTTTATTTGTTGAGTTTTACTTCTTTTATTAAATGCACTCCATGAAATAAATTTCCCTCTAAGTACTGCTTTCATAGTGTCCCAGAGATTTTGATATGATGTTTCTTTGTTCTCATTTGCCTCTAAGAATTTTTTAATTTCCTTCCTAATATCTTCTGTTATCCATTCATCATATAATAGCATATTGTTTAATCTCTAGATGTTGGAATAGTTTCTGTGTTTTACTCTTTCATTTATTTCTAACTTCAATCCATTATGATCTGATAGAATACAAGGTAGTGTCTCTATCTTCTTGTATTTGCTAACATTAGCTTTGTGGCATAATATATGGTCTATTTTAGAGAAGGATCCATGTGCTGCTGAGAAGAAAGTGTATTCACTCTTGGTTGGATGGTATATTCTATAAATGTCCGTTAAGTCTAAATTATTGATTGTGTTATTGAGATCTATGGTTTCTTTGTTCAATTTTTGTCTGGAAGATCTGTCCAGTGGTGAGAGAGGCGTGTTAAAATCACCTAGTATTATTGTGTTATGGTCTATTTGGTTTCTGAAATTGAGAAGGATTTGTTTGACATACATGGATGAGCCATTGTTTGGGGCATAGATGTTTATGATTGTTATATCTTGCTGATTTATGCTTCCCTTAAGCAGTATGAAATAACCTTCTTTATCCCTTCTGACTAACTTTGGCTTGAAGTCCACATTATCTGAAATGAGGATGGATACTCCAACCTTTTTGCTGAGTCCATGTGCATGGTATGTTTTTCCCCATCCTTTCACCTTTAGTCTATGGGTATCTTTTTCTATGAGGTGAGTCTCTTGCAGGCAACATATTGTTGGATCCTTCTTTTTAATCCAATCTGCCAGTCTATGTCTTTTGATTGATGAATTCAGGCCATTAACATTCAGGGTTATTATAGAGATATGATTTGGTTTCCCGGTCATATGGTTCATTTTTAAAATTTTATTTATTTATTTATTTGACACTACATGGTTCCTCCTTTATTTGACAATTCCTTTAGGATAATTCCTCCCTTTGCTGATTTGCTTCTTTGTTTTTCATCTCTTCCTCATGGAATATTTTGCTGAGAATGTTTTGTAATGCCGGCTTTCTTTTTGTAAATTCTTTTAGCTTTTGTTTATCATGGAAGGATTTTATTTCATCGTCAAATTTGAAGGTAAGTTTTGCTGGGTATAAGATTCTTGGTTGGCATCCATTTTCTTTCAGGGCTTGAAAAATGTTGTTCCAGGCCCTTCTAGCTTTTAGGGTCTGGATTGAAAAATCTGCTGATATCCGTATTGGTTTCCCCCTGAATGTAATTTGGTTCTTTTCTCTCACAGCCTTTAAAATTCTGTCTTTATTTTGTATGTTCGGTATTTTCATTATAATGTGCCTTGGTGTGGGTCTGTTGTAATTTTGTGTATTTGGAGTCCTATAAGCCTCTTGAACTTGATTTTCCATTTCATTCTTCAATTTGGGAAATTTTCTGATATTATTTCATTGAATAGATTGTTCATTCCTTTGGTTTGTTTCTCTAGACCTTCCTCAATCCCAATAATTCTTAAATTTGGCCTTTTCATGATATCCCATAGTTCTTGTAGATTCTGTTCATGATTTCTTACCATCTTCTCTGTTTGTTCATCTTTATTTTCAAGGTTAAATATTTTGTCTTCAATGTCTGAGGTTCTGTCTTCCAGGTGTTCTATCCTACTGGATATGCTTTCTATGGAGTTCTTAATTTGGTTTATTGTTTCCTTCATTTCAAGAATTTCTGTTTGGTTTTTTTTCAATATCTCTAATTCTTTATTGAAATGATCTTTTGCTTCCTGTATTTGCTCTTTTAACTGTTGATTGGTGCGATCATTCAATGCCTGCATTTGCTCTTTTATCTCATCATTCAGTGTGTGCATTTGCTCTTTCATCTCATCATTTGCTTCCCTGATCATTTTAATTATGTACATTCTGAACTCCTTTTCTGTCATTTCTTCTGCCATGCTGTCACTGGGTTTTATTGATGTAACATCTAGATTTGTTTGCGGCATTTTTTTCCTTGTTTTCTCATATTGTTCAGGTATCAGTGGACCGCTGAGATATTGCAGATTTCCTCTATTGACTTACAATGTCCTTGAAGATTTCTATATATATCCCCTCTTAGCCTTCAGTAGGCTGAAGTCTTGGAGGAAGTTGATAATGCGGTGCTCCTAAAGGAAGCTGCCTCTCTAGGAGTGGTGGCCTTTAGGTGGGGTATATTCCCTGCTAGTGGGCAGAGGTTCCTCCACTTGTTGACCAATGGTCATCCTAAGGGGAACTAGGCTGCGGGCTGAGGCAAGGCCTGTTTGGGCCTGTGTCTCTGGTTTTACCGTCCTTTTGGGGAAACCTCCCCCAGCAGGGAAGACTCACCCGGTGGGGTGGTCTCGCTGGTCAGTTCCCCTCCTAGAGGTTCCCCTCAATTTACAGCTACCGCCTGGGCTGGGCTGCCTTCCTGTGCAAAGTTCCCAGGGGCCCGGCCCTACCTCCTGGGCCTGGGAGCCTCACCCTTCGCAGATGAATCTCCTTAGGCTGCCCCTCCTCAGAGAATCTGCCCGCAGTCCTGGAACCTTCGCTCTGCTCCTAAGCGTGTCTCTGTGCGGCTCTTCCACCAAGAAGCCTCCTAGATCCTGGGACCCTGCTCTGCACCTAATCACCTGGCTATGGGGCCCCTCCTCTGACCAGCCACCTGGGGCCCCGTACAATCTCTCTGAGTCCCAGAGACCCACCGCATGCCTCTTCCTTCCAACAGCCGCCCCGTATTCCGGTGCGGTCACTAGGAGTCCAAGCAACTCACTGTATGCCTCCTCCTCCCACCAACCGCCCATAGCCCTGGGCAATCACTCCGAGTCGAAGTGACCCGCCCCGTTCCTCCTCCTCCTCCAGGTAACCCCCCGGGTGTTCAGGAGCGGTCGCTCTGAGTGGCTCTGAATCCACATGACCTGCTGCACGCATCCTCTGGGCAGCCGCCCAGAGCTCTGGTGCAGCCACTGGAGACCAAGCGACCCACTGCGCTCCTCCTCCTCCTCCTCCTACTCCTCAGGACAGGCCCCGGTGTTCAGAAGTGGTCTGAGTCCAAACAGCTCACCACGCAGCTCCTCCTCTGGCAACCGCCCGTAGCTCTGGTATAGTAACTCGGAATCCAAGCGGCCGCACTCCTCCTCCTCCTCCTCCTCATCCGGGCAGGCCCCGGTGTTCTGAGTCCACACAGCTCTCTCGCTGCTCCTCCCCTGGGCAGCCACCGGAGCCCCAGTGGTTGCTCCGAGTCCCAGCGCTGTGCTGAGCGGCCTCCTCTAAGACACTCCCAGTTGTCCGAGTTCACTGCTCCAGCGGGGGGAGGGGTGTCTCGCTGGGCAGCTGTACTTCACAAAGTTCCCTGCGTTCCGGGACTACCGTCCCATCCAGGATGCCTCCCCAACGGGAGAGACTCACCCGGCTGCTTTGAGTTGGTCCCAAGTCTCTCAATATCTCCTCTTTTGAATCCTGAATCCTGGAGCAACATGAAATGCAGCCACCCTCTAGTCCGCCATCTTGAAACGCTCTGTGTCTACTTCTTTACCTTCCCAATTCATTCTTTCACTCCTACTATTCCACCACAACTGCTCGTAAAAGTTATTAATGTCCAATCAGCCAGATCCAATGAATGCATTCCTTCAGCAGTCACTCCATCTTAAAACTCTTTTCTTCTTGGAGTTCTGGGACCTGCCTCCCTGACCATTTCTTCTTGTTTTTTATTTGTTGCTCGCTCTTTTTCTTAACCCATTACTCAATCACAGTATTTACCAGGGTTCTGATCTCAACACTTTTCCTTCACTATATGCTCACCCTGGGTGATCTCACTTAATACCATGCTTCAAATACCATCTATTTAGTATTAATTTACATGTAATATATATAGCTTTATATATTTTTATACATATAAATAACTTCATAATACTATACACTAAAAAATTAAGTGAATATACAAAATTAAATGAATAAAGTCTCTAGTTCAGTTAATAACATATCAGTTTCCTGAGTTTTTTAAGATACTACAGCTATATAAGATGTTATCATTGGGGAAAGTTGGGCAAATAGTAGATTAGAATTCTGTACTATTTAGGTACTTTCTTTTGGGGAGATTATATCTATTTTAATTAGTTCTTTAGTGGTACACTGTAATTATACATAATAGTGGGATTCATTGTGACATATTTATACATGCACATAATGTAATTTGGTCAATATGCAACTTTACATGAAAACCAATCAATTCTTTTTTTTTTTTTCTTGGCAACTTATTTTTTTTTCCCATATTATAACATGATAATTATTTTATCTTAAAATTATTTGCTTTGCTTTGTAGAATAAACTTATTTTTAGCATGTTGGTATAGTATATCTAAATTTTGTTTTATATTGTTCAAAGTAATTTTTCAGACATTAAATTCTATAACATGTTGTCAGACACATTCTCCTTCCATTTGAAATTCATCTGGGATTTGAAAAGTTTAATATAAATGTTATTAAATTTATATGTAACAAAATATCTAATAAAATTTATGGAGCATTCAGTAACATTTTTCAAACATGTAATGCTCTTTCAATTTACAAATGAAAAAAGTCACAGGCTTGAAAACAATGGTCATTGTGTTAAATTTCAATTTAGGGGAACTGAATTCACTTTGAGAATATTTTGCCAAATATGGAAAATAAAAGGAAAATTTATTTGTACATATACATATTTTATGAATCTTAGATAGTGGTTTTTTTTTTTCTTCTTTCTCTTTCTCGATGCTGGAGATTGAACCCAGGGCCCTGCCCATGCTCAGCACTGCCCTGTCGCTGAGTTCTTCCCCCAACCCCTGTGCAGTGGTTTCTAAATAAGCACTGTCTTTGGAAAATGTTGGTGTATATATCATGGTAAATATTTTTTTAAGCTGGAATTGAATTTAGAGGCCATTGTTACTTTACTAAATTTAAGTAAAATCAGATATGTTTACTTAGTTTTCAAAACATACATGACAGGAATTTTCCACTTGTACAAAAGTAAGTGGAAAAGTCCATATTTGGAAAAGTATTAGCAGAGTAGTGTTTGGCAAGGGATATTTCCATTGCTCTCATTTAAGTTTCTACCAATATTTTATTTTAAAATAAACATGTCAACTCGACTCAAAGTAATTCAATTTAGTTATAAGTAAAAAACATGAATATTTCATTCAAGAAAATGGAGTATCTAAAAATTGGTTAAAGAGTAATACATTGTGTATTTTTCAGTTGTTAATGTGATTGACTCACTTTTAAAAATTAAACCTTTTGAGATAATTAAAAAGCATAGAGTTATAAAAAATACACAGAATGACCTTTGTATCCATTATCTAGTTTCCTGTAATACATTACAAAACTACAGTACAATATCACAACTAGAATATTGAATATTGATATTCTATTGATATTTATGTATATGTATATATATGTGTATGTATATACACATAAAATGAAGTTTATTTATCCATAAAGAAAAAATGAAATTGTCATTTACTGGAAAATGGATGGAACTTGAGACCAGTATGTTAAATGAAGTAAGTCACACTCAGAAAAGGTCCAGGGTCACATGTTTTCTTTCATATGCAGAAGTTAAAGAGGAAAAAGGAGAAGAAAGGTGGGGGCACAGCTCTTGGAAATCAAAGGAGATTTGTTACATTGTGCATTTAAGAATTTTTTTAGCAAAATGTTTTTTATCTATACTTTGATGTAAATTCTTTATTTATATATATTTTATTTGTTCTAATTAGTTATATGACAGAAAAATGCATTTTGACACATCATACATGAATGAAGTATAATATCTCACTTGTCTGATTGTATATGATGTAGAGTTGCATGTAAGAATATTTAACAACAAATTACATAATTATATACAATTATGCACAATATAAATGCACCGATAAAAAAATGTGGGGATAAAAACATTTCCATCTCCAGGAGTGTTCTCTGTGCTGCCCTTTTATAGCCATTCCCTTCTCTCTCAATTCTACTCCTTCATTAACCCTTGGCAACCATTAATCTAGTCTCAATTTTTATTATTTTTAATTTCAAGAATATTATATAAATGGAATCATAGAGTTAAGAAACCATTTGGGATTGGCTTTCTCATTCATCACAATTCTCTTGAGGTTAATCCAGATTGTTTTGTGTATCATGCTTGGTTCCTTTTGATTGCTGACTAGTCTTCCATAACATGCATGATTCACACTTTGCTTAACCACTCAACTGGAGGACATTGGAGCATTTCCAGATTGGCTATTACACATAAAGCTAATAAACACATTCAAGTGCAGATATTTATGTGAACATACATCCTCATTTCTTTGGACCAAATGCCCAGAATTTAAGTTACCAGTTAGTATGATAGTTACATGTTACTTTTTAAAGTACTGCTAAACTTTTTCATTTAGAATGATGTTGGCCTTGGGCTTAGCATAGATAACCCTTACCATGTTGAGGTATGTTCCTACTATTCCTACTTTTTCTAGTGTTTTGAATATGAAGGGGTACTGTATTTTGTCAAATGCTTTTTCTGAATCTATTGAGATGATCACATGATTCTTGTCTTTAAGTCTGTTGATGTGATGGATTACCTCTATTGATTTCTGTATGTTGAACCAATGTTGCATCCCTGGGATGAAACCCACCTGTTTGTGGTACACTGTCTTTTGCATGCGATTTTGTCAAAAATTTATTGAGAATTTTTGCATCTATGTTCATCAGGGATATTGGTCTAAAGTTTTCTTTCCTTGATATGACTTTGTCTGGTTTTGGTATCAGGGTGATACTAGCTTCATAGAAGGAGTTTGAAAGGGTTCCCTCCTTTTCTATTTCATAGAATAATTTGAGGCATATTCGTGTGAATTTTTCTTTGAAGACCTTTGTAGAACTTGGCTGAGAATCAGTCTGGTCCTGGCTTTTCTTAGTTGGTAGGCTTTTGATGGTGTTTTCAATTTCATTGCTTGAAATTGATCTGTTTTAATTGTGTATGACCTCCTGATTCAGTTTGGGTAGGTCATATGTCTCTAGAAATTTGTTGATGTCTTCAAGATTTTATATTTTACTTGAGTATAAATTTTCAAAATAGTTTCTGATTACCTTCAGTATTTCAGTAGTGTCCATCATATTAATTTTTTAATCACGACTTTTAGTAATTTGGATTTTCTCCCTCCTCTTCTTTAGTGTGGCTAAGGGTTTATCAATTTTAGTTTTTCAAAGAACCAACTTTTAGTTTTATCAATTTTTTGAATTGTTTCTTTTGTTTCAATTTCATTTATTTCAGCTCTTATTTTAATTATTCCCTGTGTTCTACTGCTTTTGGTGTTGATTTGTTCTTCTTTTTCTAGGGCTTTGAGTTATAATGTTATTTATTTGGCTTTTTTTTTTGCATTTTAAATATTTGTTCTAATTAGTTACACATAACAGTAGAATGCATTTTGACACATCATACATAAATGGAGTATAACTTCTCATTCTTCTGGTTGTACATGATGTAGAGTTACACTGGTTGTGTAATCATAAATGCACATAGGGTAATGTATTTTCTATTCTTTTAACAAAGGAACTCAATACAATGAACTGGCTCTTTGAACTGGCTTCATAATGTCTCAGAGATTTTGACATGTTGTGTCACTATTCTCATTTACCTCTAAATGTTTTTTCATTTCATCCTGGATTTCCTCTGCTATTCATTGGTCATTCAATAGCATATTATCTAGTCTCCGTGTGTTAGAGTAGCTTCTATTTTTAATTTCATCATTGATTTCTAACTTCATTCTATTATGATCTGATAGAATGCAAGGTATCTCTTATTTTTGGTATTTTCTATGAGTTGGTTTGTGGCAAAAGATATGGTCTGTTTTACAGAAGGATCTGTTGTGCTGCTAAGAAAAAAGTATATTCGATCATTGATGAATGAAATCCTCTATATATGACTGTTCAGACTAAATTATTGATTGTATTATTTAGTTCTATAGTTTTTTTGTTCAGTTTTTGTTTGGAGGATCTATCCAGTGGTGAGAGAGGTGTGTGAAAATCACCCAGTATTATTGTGTTGTGGTCTATTTGATTCTTGAAATTGAGAGGGGTTTGTTTGATATACATAGATGCTCCATTGTTTGGGGCATAAATATTTATAATTGTTATGTCTTGTTGATGTTTAATTCCTTTAAGCAGTATGAAATGTCCTCCTTGTTTTATTCTGATTAACTTGGCTTGAAGTCCACTTCATCTGATATGAGGATGGAAACCCCTGCTTATTTACACAACCCATGTGAGTGATATGTTTTTTTCCCAACCTTTCACCTTCAGTCTGTGGATGTCTTTGCCTATGAGATGAGTCTCTTGGAGACAGCATATTGTTGGGTCTTGTTTTTTAATCCAATCTGCCAGTCTATGTCCTTTTTTTTTTTTTTTTTTTTTTGCTGTACCGGGGATCGAACTCAGGGCCTTGCCCTTGCAAACGCTCTACGAACTGAGCCATCTCCCCAACCCAGTATATGTCTTTTGATTGATGAGTTTAGGCCATTTACATTCAAGGTTATTATTGAGATATGATTTGTATTCCCAGTCATTTTGGTTTATTTCTGGTTTTTAATTTGTATTAGTTTCTCCTTTAAAAAAATTTTTTTTTCTGCTGTTGTAGATGGACAGAATGCCTTTGTTTTTATTTTTATGTGGTGCTGAGGATTTAACCCAGTGCCTCATACTTGCTAAGCCAGTAAGCTACAGCGCCAACCCTTAGTTTCTCCTTTGACTATTCCTTTAGTGTAGTTCCTCCCTTTGCTAGTTTTCACTTTTTTAAAAATTTCATCTTCATGGACTATTTTGCTGAGAATATTCTGTAGTGCAGGCTTTCCAGTCGTGAATTCTTTTGTTTATCATGGAAGGATTTTTTTATCTTCAAATCTGAAGCTTAATTTTGCTGGATATAGGATTCTTGGTTGGCATCCATTTTCTTTCAGAGCTTGGAATATATTATTCCAAGATCTTCTAGCTTTGAGGGTCTGGGTTGAGAAATCAGCTGAGATCCGAATTGGTTTCCCCCTAAATGTAATCTGACATTTTTCTGTCAGCCTTTACATTTCTATCCTTATTCTGTATGCGAGACATTTTTCATAAGAATGTGTCTTGGTGTGGGTCTGTTGTAATTTTGTACATTTGGGGTCTGTAAACCTGTATTTGAGTTTCCATTTTATTCTTTAAGTTTGGGGAATTTCCTGATATTGTTTCATTGAAAAGATTATGTATTCCTTTGATTTGTATCCCTGTGCCTTCATCTATCCTGTTAAATCTTAAATTTGGTCTTTTCATGTTATCCCATATTTCGTGGAAGTTCTGTTCATGTTCTCTTAACATCTTTTCTCCATATTCAACTTTATTTTCAAGATTATATATTTTGTCTTCATTGCCTGAAGTTCTGTGTTCCAAGTGTCTAATCTGTTGGTGATACTTTCCATTGAATTTTTAATTTGGTTCATTGATGTCTTCATTTTGAGGATTTCTGCTTGATTTCTTTTCAGAATCTCTATCTCTGTATTGAAACAATCTTTCACCTCCTGAGTTTTATCTGATTTCACTCCTTCCATCATCCTTTGCCTAGCAGACCAGTTTAATGATGTACATTCTAAACTCCTCCTCTGACATTTCTTCCACTGTGATATCAATTTTTTTTTACTTTTTTTGTTATTTATTTTTTTAAATTAAAAATCATAAATTTACATAGGGCAATATTGTTTGATTCATTGTTATTTTTTCCCTTCCCCCCACCCTTCCCACCCCTCTTTTCCCTCTATACAGTCCTTCCTTCCTCCATTCTTAACACCCTCCTAATCCCTAACCCTAAACCTAACCGTAACCCTAACGCTAACCCTTCCTACCACCCATTATATGTCCTCATCCGTTTATCAGTGAGATCATTCGTCCTTTAGTTTTTTGAGATTGGCTTATCTCACATAGCATGATATTCTCCAATTTCATCTATTTGCCTGCAAAAGCCATAATTTTATCATTCTTCATGGCAGAGTAATATTCCATTGTATATATATGCCACAGTTTCTTTTCTTTTGTTTTTTTTTATTCAGATACGACGTTCTTTTTTTATTTTAATTAAAAATCATGAATTTACATAGGGCAATGTTGTTTGATTCATTCTGTTATTTTTTTCCCTTCCCACCCTCCCCTCCCACCCCTCTTTTCCCTCTATACATTCCTTTCTTCCGCCATTCTTACAACCCTCCTTATCCCTAACCCTAAACCTAACCCTAACCATAACACTAACCCCTCCTAACCCCCCGCCCCGTATGTCCTCACCCGCTTATCAGCGAGATCATTCGTCCTTTAGTTTTTTGAGATTGGCTTATCTCACTTAGCATGATATTCTACAATTTCATCCGTTTGCCTGCAAATGCCATAATTTTGTCATTCCTCATGGTGGAGTAATATTCCATTGTATATATATGCCATAGTTTCTTTATCCATTCATCAACTGAAGGGCATCTGGGTTGGTTCCACAATCTGGCTATAGTGAATTGAGCAGCTATGAACATTGATGTGGCTGTATCTCTGTAGTATGCTGATTTTAAGTCCTTTGGGTATAGGTCAAGGAGTGGGATAGCTGGGTCAAATGGTGGTTCCATTCCAAGCTTTCTGAGGAATCTCCATACTGCTTTCCAGAGTGGCTGCACTAATTTGCAACCCCACCAGCAATGTTATGAGTGTACCTTTTTCCCCACATCCTCGCCAACACCTATTGTTGCTTATGTTCTTGATAATCGCCATTCTAATTGGGGTGAGATGAAATCTGAGGGTAGTTTTGATTTGCATTTCTCTTATTACTAGAGATGTTGAACATTTTTTCATATATCTGTTGATTGCTTGTACATCTTCTGTGAAGTGTCTATTTATTTCCTTAGCCCATTTGTTGATTGGATTATTTGTATTCTTGGTGTAGAGTTTTTGGAGTTCTTTATAGATTCTGGAAATTAGTGCTCTATCTGAAGTATGAGTGGCAAAGATTTTCTCCCACTCTGTAGGCTCTCTCTTCACATTACTGATAGTTTGCTTTGCTCAGAGAAAGCTTTTTAATTTGAATCTATCCCAGTTGTTGATTCTTGCTTTTATTTCTTGTGCTATGGGGGTCCTGTTAAGGAAGTCTGATCCTAAGCCAACAAGTTGAAGGTTTGGACCTACTTTTTGTTCTATAAGATGCAGGGTCTCTGGTCTGATTTCAAGGTCCTTGATCCATTTTGAGTTGAGTTTTGTGCAGGGTGAGAGATAGGGGTTTAATTTCATTCTGTTGCATATGGTTTTCCAGTTTTCCCAGCACCATTTGTTGAAGAGGCCATCTTTTCTCCATTGCATATTTTTGACCCCTTTGTCCAGGATGAGAAAATTGTATTTATTTGGGTTTGTGTCTGTGTCCTCTATTCTGTACGATTGATCTACCTGTCTATTTTGGTACCAATACCATGCTGTTTTTGTTACTATCGCTTTGTAATAGAGTTGAAGATCTGGTATTGCAATACCCCCTGCTTCGCTCTTTCTACTGAGGATTGCTTTAGCTATTCTGGGTTTCTTATTCTTCCAGATGAATTTCATAATTGCTTGCTCTATTTCTGTAAGGTACATCATTGGGATTTTAATTGGAATTGCATTGAATCTGTATAACACTTTTGGTAGTATGGCCATTTTGACAATATTAATTCTTCCTATCCATGAACATGGGAGATCTTTCCATCTTCTAAGGTTTTCTTTAATTTCTTTCTTTAGTGTTGTATAGTTCTCATTGTAGAGGTCTTTCACCTCTTTTGTGAGATTGATTCCCAAGTATTTTATTTTTTTTATGCTATTGTGAGTGGGATAGTTTTCCTAATTTCTCTTTCTGAAGATTCATCACTTATGTATAAAAATGCATTGGATTTATGAGCATTGATCTTGTAACCTGCTACTTTACTGAAATCACTTATGAGTTCTAAGAGTTTTCTGGTGGACTTTTCAGGTTCCTCTAAATATATAATCATGTCATCAGTGAACAGGGATAGTTTGAGTCCTTCTTTTCCAATTCGTATCCCTTTAATTTCTTTGGTTTGTCTAATTGCTCTGGCTAGAGTCTCAAGAACGATGTTGAATAGAAGTGGTGAAAGAGGGCATCCCTGCCTTGTTCCAGTTTTTAGGGGGAATGCTTTCAGTTTTTCACCATTTAGAATGATATTGGCCGTGGGCTTAGCATAGATGGCCTTTACAGTGTCAAGGAATGTTCCCACTACCCCAATTTTTTCTAGTGTTTTGAGCATGAAGGGATGCTGTATTTTATCAAATGCTTTTTCTGCATCTATTGAAATAATCATGTGATTCTTAACTTTTAGTCTATTGATATGGTGAATGACATTTATTGACTTCCGGATGTTGAACCAACCTTACATCCCTGGGATAAAACCCACTTGATCATGGTGCACTATCTTTTTAATATATTTTTGTATGCGATTTGCTAAAATTTTGTTGAGAATTTTTGCGTTGATGTTCATTAGGATATTGATCTGAAATTTTCTTTCCTCGATGTATCTCTATCTGGTTTAGGTATCAGGGTGATATTGGCTTCATAGAAAGAGTTTGGGAGGGTTCCCTCCTCTTCTATTTTATGGAATACTTTGAGAAGTATTGGAATGAACTCTTCTTTAAAGGTTTTGTAGAACTCGGCTGAGAACCCATCTGGTCCTGGACTTTTCTTTGTTGGTAGGTTTTTGATGACCTCTTCTATTTCATTGCTTGAAATTGATTTATTTAAGTTGTGTATGTCCTCCTTGTTCAGTTTAGGCAATTCATATGTCTCTAGAAACTTGTTGATGTCTTCGAGGTTTTCTGTTTTGTTGGAGTATAGATTTTCAAAATAGCTTCTAATTATGTTTTGTATTTCACTCGTGTCTGTTGTGATATTTCCTTGTTCATTCTGAATTTTAGTAATTTGAATTTTCTCCCTCTTTCTCTTTGTTAGCGTGGCTAAGGGTTTATCAATTTTGTTTATTTTTTTCAAAGGACCAACTATTTATTTTGTTAATTTTTCTGATTGTTACTTTTGTTTCAGTTTCGTTGATTTCGGCTCTGATTTTATCTATTTCCTGTCTTCTACTACTTTTGGTGTTGGTCTGCTCTTCTTTTTCTCGGGCTTTGAGCTGTAGTGTTAAGTCATTTATTTGTTGATTTCTACTTCTTTTGTTGAATGTGCCCCATGAAATAAATCTTCCTCTAAGTACTGCTTTCATAGTGTCCCAGAGATTTTGATATGATGTGTCTTTGTTCTCATTTACTTCTAAGAATTTTTTAATTTCCCCCCTGATGTCTTCTGTTATCCATTCATCATATAATAGTGTATTATTTAATCTCCAAGTATTGGAGAAGTTTCTGTTTTTTATTCTGTCATTTATTTCTAATTTCAGTCCATTATGATCTGATAGAGTACAAGGTAGTATCTCTATCTTCTTGTATTTGCTAACAGTAGCTTTGTGGCATAAAACATGGTCTATTTTAGAGAAGGATCCATGTGCTGCTGAGAAGAAAGTGTATTTGTTCTTTGTTGGATAGTATATTCTATATAAGTCGGTTAAGTCTAAATTGTTGATTGTGTTATTGAGATCTATGGTTTCTTTATTCAATTTTTGTTTGGACGATCTATCCAGCAGTGAGAGAGGTGTGTTAAAATCACCTAGTATTATTGTGTTGTGGTCTATTTGATTTCTGGAATTGAGAAGGATTTGTTTGACGTACATGGATGAGCCAATGTTTGGGGCATAGATATTTACGATTGTTACGTCTTGCTGATTTATGCTTCCCTTAAGCAGTATGTAATGTCTTTCTTTATCCCTCTGACTAGTTTTGGCTTGAAGTCCACATTATCTGAAATGAGGATGGATACTCCAGCTTTTTTGCTGTGTCCCTGTGTATAGTATGTTTTTTCCCATCCTTTCATCTTTAGTCTATGGGTATCTCTTTCTATGAGCTGGGTCTCTTGCAGGCAGCATATTGTTGGATTTTTCTTTTTAATTCAATCTGCCAGTCTATGTCTTTTGATTGATGAGTTCAGGCCATTAACATTCACGGTTATTATTGTGATATGATTTGTATTCCTAGTCATTGGACTCATTTTTGTTTTTTGACATGATTTGGTTTCCCCTTTATTTGGCTATTCCTTTAGGCTAGTTCCTCCCGTTGCTGATTTACATCGTTGTTTTTCATCTCTTCCTTATGGAATATTTTGCTGAGAATGTTCTGTAATGCTGGCTTTCTTTTTGTAAATTCCTTTAGCTTTTGTTTATCATGGTGGATCTTATCTCATCATCAAATCTGAAAGTAAGTTTTGCTGGGTATAAAATTCTTTTTTGGCATCCTTTTTCTTTCGGGGCTTGGTAAATGTTGTTCCAGGCCCTTCTAGCTTTTAGGGTCTGGATTGAAAAATCTGCTGATATCCGTATTGGTTTCCCCCTGAATGTAATCTGATTCTTTTCTCTCGTGGTCTTTAAAATTCTGTCTTTATTTTGAATGTTAGGTATTTTCATAATAATGTGCCTTGGTGTAGGTCTGTTGTAATTTTGCATATTTGGAGTCCTATAAGGCTCTTGTACTTGGTTTTCCATTTCATTCTTCAGATTTGGGAAATTTTCTGATATTATTTCATTGAATAGATTGTTCATTCCTTTGGTTTGTTTCTCTAAACCTTCCTCAATCCCAATAATTCTTAAATTTGGCCCCTTCATGATATCCCATAATTCTTGTAGATTCTGTTCATGATTTCTTACCATCTTTTCTGTTTGGTCAACCTTGTTTTCAAGATTAAATATTTTGTCTTCAATATCTGAGGTTCTGTCTTCCAGGTGATCTATCCTATTGGTTATGCTTTCTATGACGTTTTTAACTTGGTTTATTGTTTCCTTCATTTCAAGGATTTCTGTTTGTTTTTCTTTTCAGTATCTCTAACTCTTTATTGAAATGTTCTTTTGCTTCCCTTATTTGCTCTTTTAACTGTTGATTGGTGCGATCGTTTAATGCCTGCATTTGTTCTTTCGTCTCCTCGTTTGCTTCCCTGATTGTTTTAATTATGTACATTCTGAACTCCCTTCGGACATTTCTTCTGCTGTGCTGACATTGGGTTTTATTGATATAGTATCTAGGTTCGTTTCGGACATTTTCTTCCCTTGTTTTCTCATATTGGTCAGATGTCTGTGGGACTCTGTGATATTGTAGATTTCCTCTATTGGCTTATAGTGTCCCTGTAGATTTCCAGTGTATCACCTACCAGTCTTCAGTAGCCAGAAGTCTTGGATTAATTTGATAATGCAGTGCTTCCAAAGAACGCTGCCCCTAGCCCGCTACTGGTTCCAGGGAGAGAGACCTGGAGAGGTCTCTTGCTGCCCAGCCCTGGTCCCAGAGGCTGGTTGCAGGTCGGAGGTCTCCAGTGGCTTGGGGACTTGTGGCTGGCCC
Organism: Sciurus vulgaris; assembly: GCF_902686455.1. Taxonomy (NCBI): domain Eukaryota; kingdom Metazoa; phylum Chordata; class Mammalia; order Rodentia; family Sciuridae; genus Sciurus; species Sciurus vulgaris. The sequence continues at coordinate 83,110,732 of NC_136472.1, forward strand.
TGTGTAGACAGGCTCTCACTGGGCGGTTTGCCCCGGGAAGCTAGCCTAGAGAGGCGCTCTCCGCCGAGGGGGCTGGGCTGCTTGGGGAAGTCCCTGGCGCCCTGTGCTGGTCACTGAAGCAACCTGCGGGCAGGCTGGAGCTGGAAGCAGGGCGGGCTGGAGCTGGCCAGGGCAGGCCAGAGTTGGCCGCGCTGCTTCTGTGCAGAAGGGCTCTCACTGGGGGGCCTGCTCCGCTAGGCTGGAGGATCTGTCCCTGTGGGAGGAGCCCACCGCCAGACTGCACAGAGCTGCCTGGGGGAGACTCTATCTGCCCTGTCCTACTCTAATAAGCCACTCAAATCTGGGCCTGCCACCCAGCTGAGCTTCGCTGGGTGGGGGAGACTCACCCCATGGTTCTATTTTAGTCTGAGTCTCTCAATGCCTCCCCTTCTTGAATCCTGGGTTCTGGAGCAACTGGAGATGCAGTCACCCTCTAGGCCGCCATCTTGGATCGCCACTGTGATATCAATTGATTCTATTATTGGTGCATCTTGGTTTATTTGGGACAATTTGTTCCCTTGCTTTGCCATGGTGTTTGTGTGCCTACCCAGCCATCTGTGTGGATCTGAAGGTTTCTATTACCTCACTTTTAAGGGGGAGACAGATAATAACAGCAGCCAATGCAAACAATATACAGCCTTAATTCAAATATCTCCTACTATGACATCTACAGTTTTGTTGCAATAAACAGAAATGGTGTGTTCAGTTATTGCCTATAATAAAAACAGTAAGTTTGCAAAAGGGTTAACAATTTCAAATGGTGGACAAAGAGAAAACAGAAGTAGTGTAAGATATGATGATTATGAGGCAGGAGAATATGGAAATAAAAAAGTTATAGGAAGAGTGAAAGAGGGAATAACAGAAGCTGGCTCTTAGCAGGAGAAAAGAGAGAAGGAGAATCAAGGGAAACAGATAAGTGAGAGAAAAATATATATAAAATAAATTTTTTTAAATTAAAATTAGGAAGAAAAAAGCATAAATAAAAGAATACAAGACTGAAATATACTAATCAGCTATCCCAATCATTAATAAACTGATGAATAAAAAATAATTGGTTTCAAAAATAATAAAATATGAGAGAAAAAATAAAAAGAAAAGAAAAAAGGATCATGATGAAAAATTGTTTCTGTTAGAGTTCAAAAGTTTCTCAGCTTCCCTTCTTAGCAGTTAGGTGGGGTTATCTGGAGTTTAAAGTTTGCTTCACTATCAGGGTGGGTGGGGTTGCTAGGGTGAGAGGGTTAATCCTGAATGTAAAACTCCTGGAGGTGGGATGTAGGCTAAGTATGCTCCAGCCCTTTGCTGAATGCCAACTTATCTGGAGATTTTAAGACAGTGCACCTCTAGGAGTTGCCAGTCCGTGCTGGAAGACTGCACCCCAGGAATCTTCTTTGGGTTCCACTCATGTGGTGTAGGAGCCTGTTCTTAGCCCACAATTCCTGGTCTCTGATTCAGTCTCTAAACTCAATCTCTCCAGCCCCCACCCTTTCAAATTCCGAGTTAGGAACTTCTCTCCCAGACAGTCCTGAGGGCTGGGCACCAGGACCTGCACATCAGTCATGAAGCTGTGTGCTGGACCTGGTGAGTCTGGAGGCTAAGCAGTGTGTGGGGCAAGTTGAGGCCCAGCTGTTTTCTGTCGGGTGGGATCCATGGTCTGGCTGAGAAGCTGTGAACAATGAACAATGGGCTAGGTTGAGGACCAGGGAGGGGTCGGGAGACTGGGGACTGGGGAGTTGGAAGGCCCTGTTGGGTGCCCAACTGATGCTGGACCTAGTAGGACCCAGGACTGGTGGATGCTGGCCTGGGGAAGGAGTTGGGGACTAGGTTGGTGCCAGAATCTGGTGAGTGCCAGCCCAAGTAGGTCCTGGGGACCTGGTGGGTGCCAGACCGGCTGACTGGGCGAGCTAAGAACAAAATGCCCTCATACCCATTTCTAAACTTCTGACTCTGACCCACCGCCCCATTAGTCCCTGCAAACCTCAGGACTCCAGAGCTGGGAAAGCCTGGCTTTCTCCAGCCTCTCTAACCTTTGTTCCCCTGGGCAAAATGCTCCCAGTTTCTGACTTTCCATGCTGACCTAGCTGCAAACTCAGGGATCTGGGTTGCCAGTTTCTTTAGGTTCTGCCATGCTACAGTCCCAAGATGGTTCCTGAACTGGCTTTCAGTGGATGACTCATAAACTCTGGTGGAGAGGTTTTTATTATATCTGATTAATGAGTCAAACAGTCTCTGATTGGGCTGGGATAGACTACCCCTCCAATCTCAGAAATTTTTACTCTAGGCTTCAGGGAGACGTGGTATTCTTGCTGTTTTGAGTTCTGGGTAGCCAAGCTAAGAGAAATGCTGCCTCATGCTAATCTGTCATCTTCTTGCTGTCTTTTGACAAAGGATAACCGTCACTCTATTTGTGGCCTACTCTAATCTAATATGACTTTCTCTTAGCTACTTATACTTGCCAAGACTATTTCTAATAGAGTCACATTCTGAAGTTTGGGTTGGCATGAATTTTGGGGGAGTCTATTAATACCTACATCAGCATATAAGTTTCCAATTGTTACATCTTCTTGATAGTTTCACTCTTTTATTTTTACATAATAGCCTTATGCTTCAGTAACCTATATTTTTTATAAAGTCTATTTTGTCTTGTTAGCATACTCTTTCCAGCTCTTTTTGGGTTACATGTTTGTATGGTACATTTTAAATCTATAAACTTTCAGTCTAGCCTGGCACAGTAGCATATACCTGTAATCCCAACAATTTGGAAGTCTGAGGCAGAAGGATCACAAATTTGAGGCTAACCTTGGCAACTTAGCAAGGTCTTAAGCAACTTAGTGAGAATATATCTCAAAATAAATAAAAAGGGCGAGGGATATAGCTCAGTGGTAAAGCACCCCTAGGTTCAATGTTTAGTACCAAACACAAAAACAAAAACAAAACAATAAATCAGATGGGAGGAGAATAACAAAAAATACATTCATTCTGTCTTTCATATTTGCCTATGTAGTTGCTTTTATTGCTGTTCTTATTTTTTTCTCATGGATTCAAATAACTGTCTAGTATCCTTCATAATGAAGTGAAAGACACACTTTAGAAATTATTGTAGGGTAGGTTTGCTTATGATTTTCTCAAGTTTTGTTTACTTGCATATACATAATAAGATAGCAAGGGTAAGAATAAACTAGGTTGATAAAATAAGCAACTTAGGAACATGGATGAGCTATCCACAAGGATCTGGTCCATATTTCAAGTATGAAATTTTTGAATGGTAAGCAAACTTCTCTCTAAATAAAAAAGGATTAGTATTATTCATGAGAAAAGCAAAGAATAATATAAATTCTACAATTTATATTTCAAATACTATTTTTATGTTTTATTCATTAATATAGTCCTAGTGCCCAGCATACCACCTGGCATGTGGTAGATGAATAAATGAACAAGGAATGCTAGAGAAGACCAGTGTTGCTGGAAAATTGAAACAAAAAATTGACCTCTGAAGTTTAGCTTTAATGTTCATGAATTCTCTGATAGGATGGTAGATTAATAGCACAATGTTTAAAATGTAATATTCTATCTAATGGTTACTGCATTGATAAGTTTGAATCTAATAAGACCCATAAATCTTTAGAGATATTGCATAATTTATTTGATTAAATGTTCTTGCTTTGCAAGTCTCAGTGTGTGCTTATATTTGGAGAAAATGATGTAAATAGTTCAGAAGATATTGTTAAATTCTGTAAATTTTCATGACAGAATAGGCGCTTAAAGGAGGAACAGAATTGGCACCTGAAGAACCTACTAAAGGAACTGAGTGAGGATAAGTCAGAAGGATTACCAGTTGTAACGAGAGAGGATGTTGAAGAAGCCATGAAGGAAAAATGGAAGTTTGAAAGAGACCAGGAAAAAAACTTGAGAGGTGATTTTAAGAACGTAGAGAATTATCATAGAAGTGTTAGTTATTTCTTGAATGTATTAATGCTTTTGTCTTGCAGTATGTTCAAAACTCTGTGAATGTATTTCACATGACATCGTAACCACCACAACCACAAACACAGAGGTGAATGAGCAGGAGAGGAAAATAAGTAGGCAGAGGAACTGAAGCCAAGCGAGGAGGAAGAATAAGGGCAGTGATCAAAAACAAAGATGGATGAACTCTGATTCTTTTTTTTTTTTTTTTTGTGCAGTGCTGGGGATCGAACACAGGGCCTTGGGCTTGCAAGGCAAGCACTCTACCAACTGAGCTATCTCCCCAGCCTTTGAACTCTGATTCTTAACACCAGACAGCATCTATCTGTTAGAGACCACTCTAAACTTCTTCTCACAGTGGGGATTTGTTCTTTCTTTTGTGACATTCTATTGTTTGGTGGGTTCACTAGCTTTAGATTTCATTTAGATTTGATAATGATAAAATGAATATGGAATACCCCCTCCAATTGTCTGTAATGGAGCTAAGCACCCCATTCAGATGGAAGATGGAGGCATTAGAGTTGGGAAAGGGGAAGTTTGGAGGACATGGATAGAAATGATGCTTGGAGTGGGGGATAAAGCACCTAAGACAAACTCTTGTTATTGACTTAGAAAACCATGTTCCTCAGGGCAAGTTGGACATGTATAGTTTTAACATATGCATTTTCTTTATTCCTATTACTTCATCCTAAACTTGTAGCTGGGATTTCTAAAATCACTTTTGCCAGAATCTCCATAAATATTATGTCTTCTAATAAGCTGAAAAATATGGAAAGAGACTTAAGCACTAACTATCAGAAAATACCTAAAGCTGGGAGGCACAACAAGGGACTAGATTTTCCTGAATTTCTCCAAGTTTTCCAGAACACCTACTTACCTAAGCATATTGCATAAAGCGGTCACACTGCTCTAGGTATTTGTTGTTTGGAGTGAAATAGCTTCCAAAACCAAACATGTAAGCTCTATTTTTAGAGGTCTAAAACTATTCCCATAAACCTCTTCCTACCCAAGTCTCTTTATGGGCAGTAGTGATGCTATGAGGTGGTAGATAGTGTATTTCGTAGGTCTCTTCTCCAAAAGCATTCTGCATATGTTTGAAAGTAATGCCTTAATATGTCCCTTGAGTTGGGATTGAGACCTCCCAAAGGATGCTCAGGTCTTCCTGGTGAACTGTCTTCTAAGGGGTGTGGGCCTGCTGAAGAGTGTCTGTTTATGGTTTGGACTGAGCTTAGGGATGTGTGTGTCATACAAGAGTGGGCCAAGTGGATAACTGAGTCCAGCACAGGGAGAGGGTGTGTGTGGTTTTCCAAGGAAGAAAGAAGCTCACAAAGGCCAAAGAAGAGAGAAAAAGTGGGAAAACAGATGCATCTGGAAAGAATTTCTGAGGCAATTAGTCCCTTACAACTCATTTTGGTTTGAAGCAGAAGCAGCAGCTCACCTGTGAGCTTCCTAGAATCATGGAATCTCAGGCCCCACACAGATCTAAATCAGTCTGCACTTTGACAAAATCTCAGGAGGTTCCTGCGTACAATAAAGTTTATAAATTATTGTTCAAATCTTTTCTCTCAAATTTTAGCTAGGATCTTTCAGGTACAAGGATAAAAATCCAACTCAAACTAGACTGAGCATAAAGGGAATTATTAATTTTTTCACATAACCAAACCACAGGAAGGGCAGGGTGCTGCTGATCTCTATGCAGGGCCTACATGCTATCAGATCTCAGATTTTAAAAAAAATTCTGAGTGTGTTTGTGTATGTGCTACTAAAAGGGAAGAGAAAGGGAAGGGAAGGGAAAGGGGTTTTAAGAAAGTAGAACAATACCCTACCTCCACCTCTTTCCAACACTTCAATGACAGCTACCAACCCTCCCCTCAGGGGCTGAATGCGACACAGGGCTCAGACAGTAGCAGTCTGCTCAAATGAGATGACAGCTGCTCTCTGGGTCATAGTAGTAGCATTAGTTTTTAAATGACAATAACAGGCACCACTTGTTAGGAGATTTAAAAATATATAATCTCATATATGTCGTTTGGGGAAAAAACATGTCTAAGGTCCTTTTAGACCACTGGACCCTAGACCATCTCTCTAGCCTAACTGGAATGCTTCAATAAACATTTATTGAGTACCAACTAATTGCAGCCTCTGTGCTAAGGGTTGTATTTACAGGGATGAATAAGATGTGTGTCTTACCCTTAAGGAACTCTCAAACAAGGTGGTGTGTGGTAATGATTCAAATAGCCATTAAGTTCATTGGACTGTGTGTTGTATAATGTTTCCTATTAAAGAAACATTCAGGGGAGAAATGGCGGCACAGGCCTTTCATCTCAGTTACTCAAGAGATTGAGGCAAGAGAATCACAAGTTCAAGGACAGCCTTGGCAACTTAGTGGGACTTTGTCTCAAAATAAAATTTAAAAAGAGCTAGGATGTAGGTCAGTGGTAAAGTTCCCCTGAGTTCAGTCCCCAGGACCCTACTCCCAAATACTCGGCAATATTGTATGCCTGTTTAAAGACTGAATAAAATATGTTTAGCAAGTGTACCAGGGTAAATTTTATATATTAAAAATAGCTCAATATTTATGCATATTTATTTGGGGAATTCATCTTTTACTCTGAACTTATCTTTCACTCTGAAGTCTGGAGTAGGAAAAGACATGTTATCATGACTTTCATATGCTATTGTTTCACACAGGGAAATCCAAATTAATGCACTTAGGTAACTGAATCAAAAAGTTACAAAATGACTGCCAAAGATCTGAAAAGGACATAAGTTGAAACCACTTTTTTCCAGAGGCATAATGGCCAGAAAAATGACAATCTACAAATAGAGAGTACCTATGATAGAATGCAGTGTACAACATAAGACCATGTTAAGACATCATAGGAATATTTAAACTTATGGGTTCAAATGCACATATTTTTTGACCACAGACCCAAACCACACATCTAGTCTATAATTGGAAACTTAATTTTACTTGGATTTAAAATCATGAAGGATAAATAATAGTTTAAATAGTTTATATTTCCTAAATTGTATACATAATAGAGTATTTGTAAGTTAACAGAATTTTAATACCAGACTTTAACTTCACAAAACCAGATTGTAACACATAATGATTGCAAGGATAATAGAAATGACTTGGTATCTTGATTTTCTTTCCAACAGATATGCGCAAACAAATAAGTAATGCTGAGAAACTATTTCTTGAGAAACTCAGTGAAAAGGAATATTGGGAAGAGTACAAGAATGTAGGGAGTGTACAACATGCTAAACTCATTACCTCCTTGCAAAATGACATCAATACAGTCAAAGAGAATGCAGAGAAAATGTCAGGTCAGTTCCAACAAAGCTAGATCAAATTCAGTAAAAGATCTTTAGGAGGTATATATTTGGAGAAAGAAAAAAATGGGTACTCCTGCATGAATGTCTGCTATGAGCACAACCAGCTGTATTATCCCTTGCATCAAGGGAACGAAGTGAATATTACTTGGAATGGGGAAGATGGTCCTCTGAGGAACCTATAAAAACATTCCCATGATAGAGGGAGTCAGCCTCTATCCAAATAGGACCAGGAAGTGGATATGAGTTTGAGATGGTGTCCGTCAAGTGAGAGTTCTCTTTCCCTTCATCATGTTCCTCTCTTCCCTTCAGCCCTGAAAGAAGAGGCTTGGGGGCTCAAGGCACAGGAAACACAGGAGTCTCCAGCTAGGAAGAGGAATAGTCATCATTATGAATGAACTTGACTGTTTTGTTTACTGCAGGACACTGAACATATTAAGTAGAACTTATTGGAGGACCTTTCATTACCACAAAGGAACCAAAAACTCATAGAAGTTACTTTTATTTTATTGCGAGGAAGTCACTAGCCTCGTAGTATGAATTTTAAAGGAAGAGAGGAAATAAAATTGCTTGACTTCCCATGGGTCATGCTTGTTGAATGTGACACTTTCAGTCAGGAATGGGAGGACTAAAGATAGAATCTGAAAGCCATCGATCAGTTCAGTGGTGGCTTTAGGAATGGCTCCTCCCTACCTTTATCTCTGATGATTTGTGATTGTTTCTCTCAAGGCACCTTTGCTTTGCTCTGGGCCAGTCCCCATTCTCTTCTTTTTTTTCCCATGGACTAATTCTTGCAGTGTTGTCCAGCTCAGCTTCTGAAGCTGGGTGTCTTTTGTTTACCTAACCAGAAACAACCAAAGACCTTTGTGTATGCCTCCTCATGGATTGCTGACCAGCCCAAGAACAAAGTGTCCTTTGGTCAACTGTCCAAAGCTGCTTTATTCAGTAGCCATCCCTGAGTTGTGACAGGGATGGAGGTGGGTTGGGAGGAGAAAGCACCCAAAACTACTTTCATGAACTTTAGTCAGAAGGAGGTAGGTGTCAGGAGATTGGGTATAGAAAACAGGCATTGATACATCTTGTGATATATAGGTCAAAATTAGTTCCCCCCCAAAAAAGGAAATAGAAACTTAGATAAGTCCTGGAATAAAGAAAAGTAAGGTTATTACAAGTAGATAAGTAATTACAGAGTATTTTTATTTTTGTCCTTCAATAGGGGCACGGGACAGGAATCCTTAAAACTTTTTCGTATACCAAGAGTGAGTTAAAAGACTTGGTTGGGTTCAAGTCCATTTATAAATACATAAATAGCATTACTTCTTTGAGTCTTAGTTTCCTCCTCTATAAAATGAGGGTCCCCAGGTGTTCCCCAAGATAACTCACCTTTCCAACATCTGCTTTTCCATGTCTTATATAATCCTTATAAGTTCCTCACGGTTAGATATAATTAGGCCCACTTTAAAGAAAACAGGCTGAGAGAAGTTAATTGACTTAACCAAATTTACATACTTATTAAGTAGTGGAACAGGTGCTTCAGACCCTAAAACCACATCCTTCAAATGGGCCTTCTAACTCCGTGATCCAGTGAGGCAGGGATGGCTCTCTAATACAAACTGTGCCTGCAGAGATGACTGCCTCTGTTCAGTTTCTCCAGAGGAGACTGAAAGGAGGCCCTTGCCCCAGGAGAGGATCAGCTCAATGAAGCTGTGTGACACGCAGAAGTGGTGAAGAGAGCACAAGAGTTCCAGAAGGCATGGAGGAGCGACCAAAGCAGAGCCAGACACCACAAGAAAGGCAGAACAAGCAGGGCAAGCTCCAGCCAGTGCAAATTGGGGGCAACTTCTGAGAAATGGCCACTGTAGACTGAGCATCTGAGCAGCCAGGAGTCTTGCAGCACGAAATCAGGATCTTCCACGGTCCCAATTGCAGTGTCTTGAACTTTTATGAGGAAACTTTTGCATACCCCTGCTACCTTCACAAATGAGTGGTTAGTAGCTGTCACTCTGCTACAGAAAGCATCATCCAAATGACAAAGGATAATAGACTTTCACACTCACCCTTGTGCTGGTAATATTGTTTTTAAGAAGAAAAACAGTCCATAGAATGTTAACCAGAGTTTGGAATGCTTATCGAATGTTAATACTGTTTCTTCAGTATTAATATGGCAACAGAGAGAGCTCTAGCTCTTGGTAGTTTATTTTTTGTAATTTACAGCAAATAGTTCATATTTAATGTCATAAAGGACCAGGTTTTATGGTTTCTTTCAGATGCTAAGGTTGTAAAATCTATTACAGCTAAACTCCTGATCCATTGCAACTTTTAGGTTGATGGTTGTGTTTTGTTGGACTTAAGTTTCAAATAAGTAACATTAACCTGATGAGCTTTGGGCTTAAATCAAAAAAAGAAATTCTAGGGCTGGGGTTGTGGCTCAGTGGTGGAGCTCTTGCCTCACATATGTGAGGCCCTGTGTTAGATCCTCAGCACTACAGGAAATAAATAAAATAAAGGTATTGTGTCCATCTACAACTTACAAAAAGTATTTTAAAAAAAGAAATTTATTCAAGTGATTATTTCAAATTGAAGTAAGAAAAATGGCAGGCTACATAGATGAGCAAGTGGAGGCTGGAATAATAAAGATTTCTATCTCTTATTTTCCAGATGACAAGTTAGATTAATTCTCCAAACCTCTTGAGCTCTCTTGTTTTGAACCACCGCCTCCATCAGACACTCCAGCTCTAAAAGAAGTCCTCTCTGCATCCCATTTTTCTGGCCACTCTACAACTTGGGCAAGCTCTCTTCTTTCTTTGCTTCCCCTTCCTCTCTCTACCAGTTGCCCCCTGAGGAACCATCCTTTGCTACACTGGTGCTGAAACCATAGATCACTGACCATCCAAGATTTATAGTTAGCCAAATTTAATTTTCTTCAAAAATGTTTTCCAATATCTACTCTGTCCAGGAACCCTGTCACAGAAAGGCATGGAAGTTTTTACTTTCTGCTAATGGGGAGAACTGAGTAACTTTTGCCCTGCTCCATAGTACCCTGGAAGCCACTTTAGTTTAGCTCCTGGTCTATTTTAAGACTGGACCTGCAGATCTGCTTCCCTATGGTGTAAGATCCCAAGAGTTCAGCTTTGGCAGCCTTGATCTGTGAAGAAAAATTTGCATTGAAACAACATCCTAAACGGTAGTTATGTTCGACAGCATTCTTAGTACAATATTTATGTTTAGTTAGAGAATAAGTTAAATAGTCCTCTGTGGGCCTTTCCAGAAATCTAGCAACCATAATTTTCAACATTGTTTATATGGAAAAATACATCCAAATAATTATCTTGGATATGTTATAAATAAAGCACAGTTAATGGGGACATATAACTTGGATGTTATAAAAAACACAATTTTGATTACTGTCACATTGACTCATCTGAAGTAGTATAGTTATAGTATAGTTATAGTAGTATAGTATATAGTATAGTAGTATAGTATAGTATAGTTCCCTTGTATTTCGTGTTGCTGACTGTATCACTTTATTGAAGAATCTGCTCAGATGTTAACTCCTCAAAAAAGTTTTCTCTGATCTCCCTATCTGAAAGAGATTTTTAGTTTTTCTTCATCACACACATCACCACCTTAATTATTTGTTTTATTATTGATGGTCTGCCTTTCCCATGAGAATGTACATGTCATAAGAGCAGGGGTTTTGTCCTTCTTAATCAGCAACATTCCCAATGTCTTTAATAGAGTCCGGCATGTAGAAAGAACTGATAATTGTTGGAAAAAAATGAACAAGTTGGACTTATTTTGTCCAGCATTATTTCTCTCCACACTCTAAAAGCAGTCTTAATGTCACTGTGCCTCAATTTCCTTAAAAATGTGTGTTTTTTTAATTATATGATCTCTAAGCATCTTTCTTTGCTTTCTCAATAATGACGTTTATGAGCATAAGAAAATTCATAAGAGAATCCTGCACTTTCTCTGTCCTTTCTTATGGTGAGCCCAATGTAGAATCAGGTCTTACTTCCTCTCATGCCCCTCTTGCTCCTCATGCTTCTCATTCTGTTTTCTCCTGCCCCAGGAAATGCATGCCAGGAATGTTGGAAATCTAGTTAGGTAGAATTAGATGTACAGGATGTACTCAAGCAGATAATACAATCGTCTTTGTATTTCTTTTGTGGAATACTTAAACGTTGTGTGATTCAAAGGATAGATTTCTACACGGGTATTAGAGTGTTTTAAATTCTCCCTTTGGAGAGACAATCCTTTAAAAATACGACATTCTTGGAGATCTTAGACTAACCCACATTAAAGTGTTAGCAAATTGTTGGGCACTTCTAAGTGGAGGAACTAGATGCTTTGGTAAAAACGTATGAGAAGCCAGGTGCGATGGTGCATGCCTGTAATCAATCTCAGCTATTTGGGAGGCTGAGATGAAAGGATAACCATAGCAAGACCCTGCCTCAAAAAAAAAAAAAAAAAAAAAAATTACTGTACAAAGGAGAGGTGTGGATTATGGAAGGTGACATTTACTAACATCATAGATTTACCTAAGAGCAGTCTTGTTAAGGCTTACAATTTTCTTTTTAAAGAACAGTATAAAATCACTCTGGAAGATACTAGGAAGAGAATAATCAGAGAAACTTTGGTGCAACTGGACCAAAAGAAGGAATGGGCTGCACAGGTATATTTCAATTTTCTTAAAACAAAACTTAACGCTTATTTTTTCTCATAGTATATCGTAGTGGTTAAGAACTTGGGTTCTAAAGTTAGGCAGTTTGAGTTTAAATAACAGTTCTACGATTTATTGGCTGTGTAACTAGGTTTGTTACTTCATTTTTATAAAGTAAGTGTTTCCTAATTAATAAAATAGGGACAATAATAATATTTGTCTTAAAGAGATAATGTGAGGAATGAATGAGATGATTTAAGTATCATAATGTCTCACAAGGAGCAAATAAATTACTATTCGGTTATTTTTAAAGTATAATAATGACTATAACAAAACATTACAATAAATCCTTTGGATAAAGAATAGAATGAAATATTATTTGTCTTAAAGGAACTTATTACATATCCAAACCTAAGAGAGACACTCTATGCCGCTGGCACTTTAAGTTTGGGATATAACATTTTTTGAGATATAATTTCCAATCATGTATGTTCTCTTATTTCTTTGTTTACACAAAATATCTAAGTTTGTTTTCTTCCATAGTCCTTCTCCAAACTATCTCCTAAATCAGTAAAGGAATGTTCAGTAAGGATCTTGGACATCCTTTCTTCAGAATCATAAACATTTGATCTTTTTAATAGTTCTTTCTCAATTTCAGTTGATTTTGTTTGTTGCATCTCTGTTGGTTCAGTTGTTCCTTCAGTGGTACTCTCCCCATTGCATGATTTTTACTGATTTACACAAATATAGACAATTATGGAGAAATGATCAAGGGTTTGTCTGCCTATGCAATTGAGTCATCTTGTAACTGAATCTGATCAAATGGTGAAATTGTCTATTAAGTTATCTGACTATAGTTCAGATGATTGAAAATGTATACGTAGATCAAACAAGCATACGGCTTCAAGCATATATCACAAGGACAGTTCCAAAGACTTCTCTAAGCATTTTACATTTAAGTCTCTCAGCAATACTAAAAGGCATAGGGACCTGCTGAGGAAGAGATTGAGGCATAGAGGAATAATGTGACTTGCCCAGAGCAAATAGGAAAATTCACATTCAATTCAGGAGCTCTTCTTCAGATCATTGGTGATCACTACACTATTTATTTGCTTTTTTCTACATACTGCTAAACACTCAACATGGTTGAATTACATTTTCCTTTTAGCTAGTTGTTTTAGCATGCAGTTCACCTTCCTGTAATACAACCTTAACTATTCATTGATGTGTCACAGGAGGAACTTTTTTAACCTAACTGGTGCCTGGGTCCCACTCATGGATGCTAATGTGATTGCCGTGGGATGTTGCCTGGGTTCGTGGATTTTTCAAAACATACAGGAAATTATAATGTATAGCCAAAGTGGAAACCATCACCTCATTGTTAGTGAATTAAGCCGTTAGCCATCTGACCTCAGGAGCTAGTTCCTGCTTTTGCTCAAATGAAATTTTACATTGGAGGAAACTAGAATTATTAGATATAACAGGAATATAAAAGTTCCTGGTTCCTAGGGTATATATGTCTTTAATAAGCATTATTTAAAGATTTTTTAAATTGAAAATTTTCCATCTGTAACGACAGCAGAAAAACCCTTCACATACCTTTAAATTATTTCTATCCATATTTAAGATCTAGACTATTTTTCTCTTTTTCTTTTCTTTCTTTTTTGTAGAATATTTTTCTTAATTTCTCTTCTTATCCCAGTGAGAGTTGAGAGGTTGAAATAGGATCACAAGCTTGGGGCCAGCCTGAGCAACTTAGTGGGGCTGTAAGTGAGACTGTCTCCAAAAAAGGGTGGTGGGGGCAGGGACTGGGGATGTGATTCAGTGGTAAAATGCCCTTCGGTTCAATCCCCAGTACCAAAAAAAAAAAAACAAAAAAAAAACTCTTCTTTTGCTTCTGTCCTTCAGTTACTGAATAGTGAATTTCTATCATGATCTTCATTTAATAGCATCTTACAAAGAAATAGTGTCATCTACTATAAAATTCTTCTGGGTGAAATTAAAATCCAAGTAATTGAAAAAAAATTTACATTTTATGTAATTTTATGTAATTTGTCATTTTATGTGATGAATTAAGATTTTTTCGGTTTCTTTACACAAAATCTTTCTCAGGAGACTAGCTAATAGCCAGTGTCCCTAAAACTACTTGCTATTAGGTTTGTAAATATGTATATTGTTATTACTCTTTTAGAAACTGTTCTAATTAAAAAGATAAAAGTGTGATCTACTTATGCTTTTGCTATATGTTGGATTATATCTGACTATGAACTAAAAGAGTGTTTGATCACTGCAAGTTAGCCATCTCAGTTGTGGATTTGATCACTTAATGACTGATTTTACCATGGCAGATTCAGTCACAATGAAAGCTAAATGAATGGACAGCCACACACTGTTTGTTCATTTCTCCAAATCACCTGTAGTAGACAGTGTAAATCAACAAAAAAATACAATAGGATAAGAACAAATAACTGAACCAAAAGTCTTCACATGTTCCTAAAATACTTGCAAAATGTAATTTAAAATGAATGATCAGATAGACTGATTGTGTAACACCATTGCTAAAACTATGAGTCACCACATGGCAACTCTTGATTAATACAAACTTTCTTTTAGAATGCTGTAAAGTTAATTGATAGGGGAAGTTATCGAGAGATCTGGGAGAATGACTGGCTAAAAAAAGAGGTGAGTAGAATACATCAAACAGTTTTTTTTTTTTTTTTTTTGAACTGGAGATGACATTTAATCATTAAATGAAGTCATGGGGAAAGCATGGAATTTGAGATAAAGTAAAATTCAAGTGAAGTTCTAATCTTTTAGAAGTTATTACTCAACAAATATCATAAATAATCTCAATAAAAACCAGAAATAATTTTGGGGCTTACAATTCACAGTGTACTCAAATCTGCACAGCTTCTTTATGTCTTCTCCTGGTTGCATTCTGACTTCTGATTTAAATTGCCTCTTTTGGATTGATGTAGTCTCCTTTAGACAAGTGTTCAGTTTTTTAGATTTCCTTTCTTCCCTCTGATCGTCTTCAGGAAGTCCCTGGATGTATAGAGAAGAAGACCATACATGACCTTTTGGGGTATGCTGCTGAAGAAAGTGCAGATCCATGGGATTTCCTTTGGATCCTTGCTCCCTGTCTGCGGGGAGGAAGTGCTCTGGTCCTCTTCCTACACTGGTGACTTCTGAAGTGGACAGTGCTGGCCTTTTGGCTATTGTATTGCAGGCAACACAAAACCCACAGTACAGCCATTTTTGTTCAAGATATCCCTGCTTAATGCAGCCTCTGTACCTCACCCAACCTGATCTGTAGAGCTGTTTGAATTTCTTAAGAGCATATAGAAACTGCTGAAACCAGGTGTGCTGTCTTAGACTCAGTCATCCACCTGTCTCCCTATACCATGCTACATGCATGACTGCTCTTTTTTGGATGCGATCATGTGATGATTTCTAGAACAGGGTCTCTCAGTCTCCACACTATTGACATTTCGAGATGAATAATTCTTTGTTATGGGGTACTGTCCTATTTTCCTTACATTGTACTTGCTGGTCCCTCTGCTCTTACCTCTATTACCTCCTTTCATCTGCCTGGAAAATTCTTAACTCTTCTTTTAGGGTCAGACTTTGATGACCAATTTCCTTGTGAATCATTTTTAACTCCCCGAGGAAATCTTGAGTGCTCCTTCCCCAATGTTCTTTTGTTTTACTGAATTCTTGTTAAATATATTGAAATCATCTGATTTTGCATCTTAATAAACAGAGCTGGCTCTGTCTTTTCAATTATATATCCATGGCACCTGATAAATAATTTGTGCCTATTAAGTAGCTATTGAATGAATGAATGTTAACAAATATAGACATATTTATTTTTAAATTTTTTTAGTTGTAGATGGACATGATATCTTTATTTATTTATATGTGGTGCTGAGAATCAAACCCAATGCCTCATAAGTGCTACATGAGTGGTCTATCACTGAGTCACAACCCCAGCCCCTAGACATATTTATTGAAGGATGAATCACATATATATAGCTGAGATCCTGGATGAAGGAAAAAGTTATGTTAAAATCTTTGTGAATTGTTTATGTTGTGGTTCAAGATAATATGGGGTAGAGTTGTAGCTCAGTGGTAAGAGCACTTACCTGGCATGTGTGAGGCACTGGATTCAATCTTCAGCATCACATTAATAATAATAATAATAATAATAATAATAATAATAATAATTAAATAAAAGAAAAAGGTATTGTGTCCATCTACAATTTTAAAAAGGTGACATACTGCATCCTATGTCTCCTAAGGTCCACTGAAATAAAATTATAGAAATATAAAAAGAATCCCTTCTACAAAGAGAGTGGGAGGAGTTAATTAGAAAGTGGGTTTCAATAATTTTCTGAAAGACAAAAAGCAGATATGAAAGCATGTTGAATAAAACTGGCAGATAACATTTGGTCCAGATGTTACAAGAGTGCTACAGAGAATGTGCAAAAACTCAGCCTGCTTTTGGAAAACTGAGGGGTTCTCTGCTTGGAGTCTGTGTGTACCATGAATGGAATGGAAGCTGTGTGTACAGGAATGGAAACTGAAGCAGAAAAGAAGAGTTACATGATGATCTCCATCAGCAGGCATCCACCAGGACCTGCTTCTGAAGGCTGTCCTCAGAGAACACTGAGAGAATTATCTGAAAAAAGCTAAGGTTTCTAATGTAGCCATTAGACATTTCTATGCAAAAAATTCTTCCTATCATGGCATTTAAGACTCTGCAATCTAGCTTTCAAATCTGACATTTGAGGTGGAACTGCCACTGAGATGCAGATTTTCGTAAAAACCCTCATAGGAAGACCATCACGTTCCAGGTTGAACCCCCCAGATACTATAGAAAATTAAGAACCAAGATCTAGGATAAAGAAGGAAGTCCTCCTGATCAGCAAAGACTGATCTTTTCTGGTAAGCAACTGGAAGATGAATGTACTTTGTCTGACTACAACATTCAGGAGTCCACCTTCCATCTTATGCTGAGTTTTTGTGGTGGTGCTAAGGCAAGGAAGAAGTCTTATACCATTCCCAAGAGGAATAAGCATAAGAGAAAGAAGGTTAAGTAGTTGGTTGTCCTGAAATACTGTAAGGGGGATGGACATGGCAAAATACGTCGCCTTCACCAGGGGTAAATGTGGGGCTGGAATTCTTATGGCCAGCCATTTTGACAGCCATTATTATGGCAAGTGTTGTCTGACTTACTTCAACAAACCAAAAGACAAGTAATGTGTATGAGTTAATAAAAGACATGAACTAACAACAACAACAAAAAAGTCCACAATCTAGTATCCTATTCTTGCCTCTCATCCTAGAATAAACTGTGTCAGTTCACCTGCCCTGATGTCCCATAAACTGAGTCCCTGAGTTCATGCTCCCAATCAGAGGAAAAATTTGTTATGAAAACAGACTACTTAACACAGTGGTAGAGAAAGTCCACTTCATTCTCCAGACCTTCCTTAAATATGAAGAGACAACCAAGGACCATCAAGCATATGAATACAACCAATACGAGAGAAGAGAAAAAACAAGTGAACTAACATTAACAAAGTAAAAGCCAAACAATAACAGAAACTGTCCCTGAGAAAGGTAGAAAATTCAAGGAATCAAAAAGATCTTTTATTAGTGTCAAGAAATCTGATAAGCTATTTTATTTAGAAAATGAGATACTTTAAGGTAAAAATAATCAAATAAAAAACAAAACAAAAAATAACAGAACAATCTCTCAGAATGGGAAAGACAAAACTGGGCACGACAAAACCGGGCACAGTGACACACACCTGTAGTCCCAACAACTTGGGAGGCTGAGGCAGGAGGATTGCAAGTTCAAGACCAGCACCAACAACTTATTGAGGCTCTAAGCAACTTAGCAAGACCCTGTCTCAAAAAACTAAAAAATGAAAGGGGGTTGAGAATGTGGCTCAGTGGTTAAGAGCCCCTGGGTTCAAACCACAGTACCAAAAAAATAATAATCAAAAATAAAAAAGTGGTGGTAGTGGATAAGACAGAGTACTAATGTAAGATGTACAATATCCAAGGGCTAATTCCAGAAATGAAAAGGAAAGGAAAGGAAATCATGAATGAAATAATAGAAAATTTCTGGTGCTAAAAAAGGACATGAGTTTTCAGAACATCAAGAACAAAGGGAAAATCCTAAACATTTCTGGCAGAAGCTTGTAGGGGTGGAGAGGAAATTAACTGCAAAGGAATAAGAACCAAATGGCATGCAGTTTTTCAATAGCAAAGTGCAGATGGAAAATTATTTCCAACTTGGTATTCTATGCTCAGTTAAGTTAGATTAAGGGCAAAATAAAGCTATTTTCAGAAAAGCAAGAGCTCAGAATATTCACTCCTCTATCTTTCTTAGGAATTTACTTAAATAATGCACTTCAGCAAAACAAGACAGTAAACGGAGCAAGAGAAAAACAGGAAACAATGTACTTCCCAGTATACCAGGGAAGAAATGTCTGAATGATAATTGTCTTGCAGGCCTAAAAAGCATCCAGATTGAAACTGTTCTCACTTCCTCTAGGCCCCAAACCCACATAATCCACAACCAGCTGTGCAAGTCCACCTAAATGCATCACAGACATCTCCAGCCCCTATACTGAATTCATCTTCCCCTTCCAACAAACACTCTCCTCATGCTATGTGTCCTAGTTAAGGATCCCACCATTATCCAGTTACCCAAGTCAGAAACTTGGGAGTGCCTTAGAAATGTCCTTTCACTTCCCATATCCAGAAGGCCTCTTCATTCTAGCAGGTCAGGTTTGTGACCACCTCTCCTTTATTTTTTTTTGCATTGCCCTCGTATACACCCACTGTCTTTTACACAGATCTTTCAATTGCATCTTACCCAGTTTTCCTTCCCCTGGATCAGACACTTCCCTTTTCTTCTTCACGTTACCCTAGATACCTTTCTAAAACATCTTAGTCTTCTGCTTAAAAACTTTCCATTACAGGTTTTCCAGTCAGTCCAGAGGTGCCAGGGAGCATGGAAGGGGGTCTCCAGGAGAAGTTAGTCTTTCCCCGAATTGCATGCAGACAGGTTTAGACTCTACCTTGTGGGTAACAGAATCAGTGAACTCTTTAACAGCCTGAGTGTTTCCGGATTCTGGGGACAGTGGTAACTTAGGCTTTAGTCGCTCTTTTGTTCCCCAAAGTTCCCTTTACATGACATACAAGGTAACCACCTAATTTGTTTTTAATTACTGTCTATGAAGTAAACATCACTACTTTTTGAGAGACTTCACTTCGAACTACATGCAGGTCGTAGTGAACCAATCTTTTCTGATTCTCCAATGTACATCTTCATAATTAACTTGTGTGTATGCTCAGCTCTGAACCCACGGTTTTATTTGCCTGCCAAATATTTCCAGACAGATATTCCAAAGGCACTTCAAATTCAACATATCCATGACTGGACTCACTAAATTCATCCTTAAATTTAGCTTCTCCTCTTTCCTTTTCCCTGTCCTCTATTTGAGTAGTGAGTGAGTCTAGGAAAAAAGGAATTAAAATAATTTATATGCTCTTTATGGTAGTGACAACTATCTTTAAATTTCCTTTGTAAAGTCATGGTGAGTCAGGTATGGTGGCACATGCCTAATCCTAGCTACTCAGGAAGCTGAGGCACGGGGATTGGATTTCAAGTTCAAGAACAGCCTGGGGAATATAGCAAGGCCCTGTTTCAAAATAAAAAATAAAAAGTACTAGGGATGTAGCCCAGTGGTAAAGTACCCAGGGTTCAATCCTAGTACCCAAGTAAATAAGTAAATAAATGAAATAAAGATAAAGTCATGGTGAATAGAGATTCATAATATCCCCCCCAAACCCATCAGGATACCTCTCCAATTTAAAGCAGGCATTAATAATTTTTTAAAAAATTCAAGGTAGGCTTAATAAAGAGTATTAGGGATTAATTTAGTTCTTATAATATTCTTAAATATAACAGCAACTATCCTATAATAAATTTTCAACTTTTAATAAGATGTTATAGATCTTAGGTTTAGGGGAAATTACTATGAAAGTTATATTTGATAAGAAAGGATTAGTGCCTTGGCTCTTCCTGCCAAAGGCACAAATTATGTTTTGCTTTGTTTTATTTTTTACTTTTCATAATTCAATGGAAATAAAAGACAGAAAAATATCAAATTTAGTTGAATCACTAGCAAAAAGAGGTTGGTAATAAAGGACAAATCATTTTAAGGAAATTCAATAGATTTAATTTCTCATTAGTTCAATAAATATTCATTTCAATATTATTAAATTTATTCATAAAATTAATGAGAACTATTTCCAGTTATAAATATTATCATAAGAATTAAAAACTGGAAACAGAACAATATATGTCAATTTCTTTGAGGAAGGTTTAGAATGAGTAACAAAGGATATTTAATAATGGAACTTCTGGAAATATTTCTCCATTGAACTATTTTTCAACAGTAACCAAAAACTTAGGTCGCCCCATGGGAAGGATACAGAGATGCCCTATTGCATGATTTTCATTATCTGGTTTTATTTAGCTTGCTTATGAGGAAAATGATAATTGGAATTTCCTAACAACTTAGACTAACTTAACAAATGAAAAGCTAGAGAAACTAGACAGAGAAATTCTGGGAAATTAGCAATCAGAATGTCAAGGCTAAGTAAATCTTTCAGAAGAAAATTTCAAGAATTTATGTTTTATTCAAGATCCTAGGTCCCTGACTTATATAATAATTTTAACTAAATTATCTTTCCCAATTTCTAATTTCTAAATACATTTCTTAAGTATTTGGGGACAATTAGTATTTCACTTTTTCCTCCTTTTCACTGTCTTATCCCAGAAATCTGAAGGTACTTATATGACTATGAAAAGGAACCAGTTTAAATTTTCCTAACATTTCAGAAGGCAGAGAGGGAGACAGAAATTGATGAGAACATTACTGAGAACTTTAAAGAGGAAGGTGATGTTGTGGATATCTTTAGCCTGAAAGACTGGATGTAACTCCCCCAAAAGGACCTCATTCCCAACTTTGGAAAGAGACCAAGAACTATGTGTGCTGCCTCCCAAACATGCAAAGCCCTTAGGTCAAACATTTCCAAATGTTCTATTATTTTTCTCTGCTTACAATCTTTAACTCTGTTTCTTATCCTTTGACATTTTAAAATCATAAACTTCTCCTTAATGCATTCAAGCTTGTAATCGAGTTAATTATCTCTCAACATATGAGATCCTTGAATATCAACCCCTGGCTTTGTTATTTAGTATTATGAACTTAAATGATTTTGCTAAATTGTTTGATGCAGGATATAACACATGCTTTTTTTTCTAACTCAAAGCCACCAACAGTGTTTGAGTCTTTTCTGACACTGGCATTACTTTATAACTATTTGTGATTTTGTTTATGGGATTATGAACTGTCTTGAGGGAAGGAGTCATGACTTACCTTTGTATCTTTCTACTTCTAGCTCAGATCCTTGTCTATAGAAGATTTCATATATTTAATAAATGACTTATGTGATAGAGCTATGCATGTGGAAATATGCCAAATGCTTCAAGATTCAATTAGATCTTCACTTAGATCCTAGTGACAAAGCAGACTGTGTTAGTCATTTTCTTCCAGGTACTCATCTCAGTTGTACTCTGCAAGTCTTGACAAAAAACTGTGTATCTAAACCCTTCACCTTCATTGTTTCATCTCTTTCCCTCAAAACTCACATTACTGCCTCCTACTTGTCTTCCTGCTATCCTCCTCAGCCAACCACTTTCTATTTATACTCTTAGTTCTAATTCTGATTCTTCCCCATGAACACCTCCTGGAATGGCATCTATATAGTTCATACCACTATCAAGCCTTCTTTAGTCAAAATATACCAAAATATACTTCTTAAGGACTGATGAAAATTCAATCAACAGAACTGCCAACTTTTGTTCATATTTTATTTCTTCAATAAACATTCTCTAAGCTTGTTGTGTCCAGCATTTACCTGCCATCACGTGGAGGATAAAAACTAGGCTCATTAACTTTATTTGACCCTATTTGTCTTCTTCCTCTCCTGCTTCTCCCTGTCACTTTGTACATATCCACATCAAAATAATTGTGCCTTTGCATATGGTTGTTCCTTCTTCCTAGAAAGCAACTTCTTTTGTCTGTCTGAGGGATCCCTACTTGGTTTCAAGATCTGGATTAGATGTTATCTCTGTGAATTCTCCCTGTCTGAACACCTGACAAATAGGATACATCTCTCTCCTCCCACAGCAGCAGGACAGCGTCCATTATGGTTTTATCACATTGATTTCTGTTTTTATCTCCATTTTCTCACTAGGCTAAGAGATCCTAGAAAGCTATTGTTATCTTGTTCCTTTGTTTCCAATGTATAATATTGTTTCTGGCACATAGGAGGCATATAATAAAATTGAATGAATGAACCAATAGTATTTCATCTATCTAACAGTTTCCAGAATTACCCCAGCACTTAGAACATAATTGTTTTATAGGGGCTGATAGAAAGGTCTGTGCTTCATTTTTTAAATACTATAATATAGCATTTTCCCCAGTATTATCAGTTTTCATTGTATTGTTTATAATTACCCTTAGATTCTTGTTTAGCCTTTTTATTAATCTCTGCCTCTAGCTTTTATATAAGTTCAGCAATATTTCTAAAGTTAGAAAAAGACAAATTCTGCTTCCTGTAATAGCTACCTAACCATGAAATAAGTTCTGATAATGACCTAGAAAAGAATCCTACCTATTCCTTCTTACAGAAGAAGGATAAAGCAAACCCATAAATAAATAATATATGATAGACCTTCCCCTCAAGCACATGCACTTTCAAGAATTGAATTTGCTATAGAAGTCCTTACAGAACTAAATAAGTATCAATAACAAGTTTCTTCTTCTGACAACAGATTGCAATTCACAGGAAGGAAGTTGAAGAATTAGAAAATATTATTCAAAAACTGGAAGAAGAAAATTTGGTGCTTATTGATCAACTATTCAACTGTAGACTTGTGGATCTCAAAATACCCAGGTGAAAGTCATTAACATATCTAGAAAGTGTTTGGTAAACATTTGTCATCTGTAAAAGGTTTTGGTTTTTTAAAGATAATTTAAATTTTCAGTGCTTCAGTCAGACTGCAATAGTCAAAAAGAACTTACAAAATGGCCACGATGAAGGTGTAAGATTATCGCTATTAACCATTGATTGGTACAGTGTAAACTTTGACTTATTTCTTCTACTAGTGCACTATAGTCACAACAAGAAACACAACCATGAACATCACAACTGTCAACCTTCAGAAGCCTACAGGCCCACAGAAAAGGCCAGAATTAAACGCATAGCACAGAAGCAGAAAATGTATGAGGTGTAAGTTTAGCACAGAAAGGCGTGTGGGGAAGATCAACTCTCTTGAAGCTTTTTGGAAGTATTCTGTCCTTCTGGGTACCTCAGAATTATTTCCTCTGACAAAATAGTCAAATTACTTTGGAAGTGAAGAAAACAGCCTGGCATTTCCAAGTCACATTTATTCTTGTACTGGAAACCAATATATACCAAATATATATATGTGTGTGTGTGTGTGTGTGTTATATATATATTATGACTTTGTGTTTGTTTTTAAGTTAGCTATTTTTCTTAACTGACCAATAAAAGGTGTGTGGGGGGGGGGTCCTGGAATATGGAATTAAAATTCAAAGTGACTTTCATTCTTTTATTATTTGGGTAGTGAGAAACAAGTTGTCTAAATTGTAGTATCTTTAGGAAGATACTACATGTGTGAGTATAGGAGATAAATGTTTAGATCTAGAAATTAGATATTAAGCTGAATATGATAGAAAAACCAAGAAAAAAATTTCTTCCAAGTATTTCCCTATGCTTGTGTGATTTGGAAAAAATATCATCTGATATATGATGAAGTGTTTGTTATTACGAACTTCCTATTTCATTCCAGGAAAGGTGGGTACAGGCAAGTTGTGGGTTCCTTATTTTGCAGGCTAAGTTATGGGGTGACAGGATATAAGATTAGAGAAATTGGGAGATAGTGTGATTCCTTTATAGGCTGCAAGCTGGATAGGGGAAGACAGAGAAGAGGCCACTGCCTCCCTTCCACAATTGTTTGCTTCTCCAGGAAAAGTAAATACCAAAGTAGATAATGTAGAAGGTGAGGCTGAATGAATCACTAGACATCTGTACTTCCAGTCTGAGCTATTGTCCTGTGCGCCCTTAAGGGGTAAGTAAGTGCCTTTGTTGTTCTCCAGTAGGCCATGTTTCTGTGATCAGGTCATCTGTTGCGAGTGTGTGTCTTCTAACCACTGTTATACCTGCTGATGACTATCCTGTTTTCTGAACTGGCCAAACCTTAGGAGGGAGCTACTATCTAAACTGCCAGCTCCACTTTTCTGCTTTAATAAATGCAGTCTGGTATATTTGATTTTTTGCCGACATGAACATAAAGTAGTAATAATCGTAACAGAGGGAATTCTTTCATTCACCAGAGAGGACTTGGCAAGGACAGAAAGGGATGTGTGATTTTTTTTTGCCAGTGCTGGCTCTCAAACCCAGGGCTTTCACTGCACATGCTAGACCAAGTGCTGTCACTGAGCCACGTTACCAGCTCAGATGTGAAACATTTAATGGGGATTTTCATTAATTTTTTGGGCCCTTGAGCCCTATTCTCTGTCTTCTCCATGAAAATCTTCAGTATAATCCATATTGTTCACCAATGTATTAGGGATTTGTTTTCTTTAGTGGGAAACATGGAATTCTTAGTCTTGCTTCCAAGTTGGAAGAGATCAGATCAATGTCTTTTGAAGGGAAAAGAAATATCTTAGATGATATTTATAAGAACTGGGCTAGGTGTCCCCAGTATGTGCTTCCATAGCACCTTGCACTTTTCCTTTTTTTTTGTGGTGCTGGGGATTGAAACCAGGGCCTTGTGCTTGTGAGGCAAGCACTCTACCAACTGAGCTGTGTCCCCAGCCTTGCACTTTTCCTTTGTGACCAGATTTGATCATTATTATTTAGTGTCTGCTTCCTTGCTGGATTGTAAACTCCCTGACGCAATGGTTCAGAACACTTCAGAAAGATCTACGTTAAAAAAACAGGGAATGTGGGCTAGGGATATAGTTCAGTTGGTAGAGTGCTTGCCTTGCAAGCACAATGCCTTGGGTTCAATCCCCAGCACCACACACACACACACACACACACACACACACACACAAAATGACAATAATAAAATAAAAATAAAAAGGACTCGGGATGTAACTCAGTAGTTAAGTGCTGGGTTCAATCCCCAGTATCCTCCCCAACACACACAAAACACAGGGAATGTGTAAAATTCTCCACTATCTGATAGACTTCTTAATCAAGGATTATCTGAGAGTATTCAGAAATCTTTACGATACCCCATTCCAAGTCAAAGAAACATATTTTATGATAAATGCCCTTTCCACCTCTTTTTTGGGAAGTTGTCCCCTATAATTCTAGTAGAGTGATTCTAAATAAACATGAACTGGGCTGGTAATGCAGCTCAGTGGCAGAGCACTTGCCTAGCATGTGCAAGCCCATGGGTTCAATCCCCAGCATGGCAAAAAAAGAAAAAAAAAATTTACATGACATGAACGGTCCCCAGAGGACACATAAAAAGTTCTATTTTCCTGTTTGGATAAGGAATGGGCTATTTTGCTTAATAGAGTCACTACATTTCTGATGCAGAGCTCCCCAAGTCTCTTTCCATCAGAACTCACATGGAACATCACAGTATTTGTTTGATACACTGGGTTAAACAGATGTGGCAAGTGTCAACCAGAGGTGACTGCCCTGGGACACCAGTACCAGAGGGCTGAGATTTAAGTGGGCCAATACCTAACAGTAACTTAATATAATAATATCTTTTAAAATATTTTCTGTATCATTAACTATCAAGTGTTGTTGCCCTATAGTGGTACACAAGTGACAATAAAATAATTGAGAGAAAGCTTTATTTATAAAGGTTATGACATTTAGTAAGATCTTAATTATTCAAAATGGTAAAGTCAGGAAAGAATTCTATAGCCTCAGACATATCTAGCTGCAGGTCAGAGCTATACATGAAACTAATCTACTAGACTGTCTTTAGAAGGTTTTACATATGTAATGTAATAACAGTATTCGCTAGAGCCATAAGTGTCTGGATGGCACTTTATTTATGTTCTTTAAATAACTGAAAGTCCCGAATTTAGGGGATTTACTTTGGTTGCTGTGATGCTAAGCATAAGTGGTCTGTACATCTGCAAAGGTCTCATTGCTTCATGCTGTTTTCAGGCAAACCCCATGGAAATGCCATACAGAGCTTTCAAGGCATCATATTTTCTTATTGAAAATTCAGTGGGCATTCTGAAAAGGAGAGCACAGAGTTAAATACATGCACAGAGAGGTGCAGCAGTATACACACCTCAATCCACTGGGCTTGTAGCCAAAACATGTAACTCAGTGAAAGCCAGGACCCAGATGGCATCTGGCTTCCTATGGTTTTCTTCAGCTCCATTCTATCCCATTCAGGCCACTGTCATTCCTTATCTGAATTCTTACAAGAGTAACCTAACTGGTGTTACGTTTATTCTTGTTTCTGGAACTTTAAATGTGTTATCCTCTTTTCTTACAATGCTCTTCCCTCACTCTCTGCTCTTCCCTGGTGAACTTCTGGCTCTTCAAGACTCAGCTCAGGTTTTATGTCCTATAGGAAAACTTCCCTCCCCACTAGGCTAACTCAGATGCTGCTTCTTTCTGCTGTGCAGCATTCTCACACTATGTCAATTACCCAGCTTGGTACAAACTATCTCTCTAAAATACTGTATGACTGCCTGTCACCCCACTGTGCCCTATGCCTAAGGTTAAAAACTATGTTTTATTTTCTGTGTGTCTCCAGCACCCAGGAGAAAAATTGACACTAGGGAGCACATAATACAATATTTACTGACTGAAAGTCTGTTTTTCTTATTTGTTCTTTTAGGCGACTGTATCTTACTCAAGCCGCTGGGCAGGAATTGCCACCTGAAGAAATGCCTTTGGAATTTGCAGAACTATCTACAGGTATTATTTTGTCACAATGGTGTTGACATGTGTTTTTCTTTCAATTTAAAAAACAGTTATTAAGTATGTATTATGGGCAGCAACCTACACACAAGAAAGCTATTCAGGGAATAGATACAGGCCAGCTCCTCTGGATTTCTCACTTCTTGTAATGTTTGAACTAATAGGTCTCCTTCTCTAATGGCATTTTCTAGTCAAATTCACCATATTTCACAATGATTTAAATAGATGCTAATGGAGAGTGAGGGGGTATTGCCTACACTGACACAGTGGGGTTGCCAATTTAGCCAACCAAAATGCCAACACACACACACACACACACACACACACACACACACACACACACACACACAGATTCCCAAGGGATTACTGTAACTTATTAGCTAACAGAAGGAAATACGATTTAAGAGTTCCTTAAAATGGCCTCCCCCTTACTTTAATCCATACATTTTCCATTTCTAATGCTCAAAGTTCTTTTAAATTAAAAATGTGACAAGGGATGTATTGCTTTTTATTTTTGTCAGTTCAAAATATATACTTAAGTAATATTTGCATTCATCCCAGAAGAGAAGACAAAATTGCAACCCACAGAAAGTACAGACATGTTCAGCTCATCATTTGGGAGCAGTCTTCTCCATCTCAGTCATGAAGATAGTACCAGTGATGCCCAGCATCTGAAGATCAGTGAAGAGGACACCTTATGCACAGAGTTTGGGGACTCTCATTTGAAATATTTACTATATGAAGATGAGCGGGATTTCAGGGTAAGTTTCAGGAGAATAAAAATTTGACTACTAGGAGAATGTTGTTTTATTAATGGAGAAAATTAAAGCATGTATAATGAATCCTACTTGCAATTCTTAGTAAAACGGGCCCATCATTCACATCTCTCATTGGATACTATTTTTACTCCTACTTTTGGCCAATTTGCTTACATATATTAATTTATAGACATTTGTTAATAGAATACATTGTAAGTTATCTAATGCCACATAACAAATTATCCTCATAGTGGTTTAGAACAATAATTATTCTCTTTCAGGGGTTCTGTTAGTTAGGAATTCAGGAAGTGTACCACTGGACAGTTCTCACTTAGGTCCTTGGGCAGTTGTACACATATGTTGGCTAGGGCTACAGTCAGCTGAAGGCTTGTTATGGAAGAATGATCCACTACCAAGGTGGATTACTTACATGGCTAAAAAGCTGATGCTGGCTAAACTAGGCCTCAGTTCCTCTGCATAAGGGCCTCTCCACAGGCTGCCTCGAATATCCCTTTGTTATGATGTTTCGTTTCTCCTACCCCAAGCAGTCACATAAGAAAAAAGCTGCAATGTTTTATATGACTTAGCCTTGGAAATCATATACTATCATTTCCATCATATTCTATTGTTGATGTATATTATTTCTATCAAGGGAAAGGAACATAGCTATTACATCTTAACGGAGGAGGGTCACCCGCATTTTAAGAACATCATGGGTGGGGGGGAGGACATATATTAGGCATCATTGTAAAGTATAAAATTTCACATATACCATTAGTTGAAGCCTGGAGTATCAAGGTTTTTAATTTGAAATTTTCTTTCTGGTTACCCCCATTGTCATTCCTTGCTATTTTCCTTCTTGGTTCCACCAAAAAGTTAAAAGATCTTCTGGAACTTTAAAGTCCATAGAGAAAGAAGGATGCATAAAAGCAAAAGAAATAAACCATTATTTTAATTTTAATTATAATTTAGTGCTGCTTCTATCAAGTGACCATTTGAAAACTAAAACTTAGGGACTGGGAATGTAGATTGGTGGTAAAACACTTGCCTCACATGCTTGAGGCTCTAGGTTTGATTCCCAGCACCACCAAAAAGATTGAAGTTTTAGCCTACCATTCAAATTCCTCCAGGTGGATCTTGGAATCATGATTTCTGGTATGTCATGATGATCTCTGGCAGCAGATAATTGTTTATAAAATCCCCGAATTGGGGCTTGTGGCTGGAGATATGGCTCAGTGGTAGAGTGCTTACCTAGTATGCACAAGGTCCTGAGCTCAGTCTCCCCTCCCGCACAGGGGGAAAATTCCAAAGGCATTCTTACTGTTCATGAGTTTGTTGTATGTCCAAATTATACCATCACTGTATGTAACATGGTAGACCTCCTATCTTACATTTATAGTAGCTCTATAATTATATATTTCAACACCTAAATGCAACCATACTCATTTTTGAGAGATAAATGCTGCTTCCTTTTTTCATTCAACCTAAATTCAAATAAATAATGAGAACCTCATTTCATGCTTTTGTTAGATGCCTGGGAATTTACAGGGCAAAACAAGTCTCAAAGATGCCTGTTTAGTAGGCCCAACCCCCAGATTGCTTACAGGTTCATAGAAAAACAAATAAGAACACCAATTACCATATAAGAGGAAATGTATCTCCTGTATCTGTCTCTCTGACCAGTCTATGTGCTTACTATTGCACTGCAGCGCTTGATACAGGGCCCGGCACATAAGGACACTCCGGAAAGGTTTGCTAAAGTGTTAAAGGAATTGAAAAGCAAGGGTTAAAGTTGGGAGGTTTCCAAAAGGAAAAGGATGTTGGGTAGTGCCTGAGCTGGTTCAACATCATTTTGGGTTAGCTATGGAATGTCATATAAACTAGTTTTCTAATTCTGCTTGTTGACATCTAAGATCAATTTGGCAAATGGCAAGTTCTATTTACATAATATTCAACTATCCTAGGAAAACAGTAAAGCACATGGAAGTTGTTCAATATTAGGATATTTAAAATGTTATTTCCAGAATCTTCCCCTTGGTTCTTGAATAATACAGAAAAGTTTGTTGTGGCTATATCCTAGTCAGTTGAGAGCTATGTATATGTGGCCAATACTCTTTCACCAATTAAAGTGTCTGCAGAGGATTTATCTCCCCTCTCTAGCCAGTACCCCACCCACCTCAATTCCCTGTGAGACAAGAATACCAGCCTTGTTGCTTGCTTTTCAGGAGATCTTGCCTACTATAACCTACCTGGTATATAAGCTTACAAAGTGTTTTTTTGTGAGTTTTCTTTTTTTCAATAATGGTTCTCATATTTCATGTGTTACATAGCATTCTGGTAATCAGGAGGGCAATGGAATCTTCCAGTTAAAGGCCAACTATAATAAAGAAAATCTAATCTTTCAGCATTAACTTGTCAGATAACCACTCTTCTTTTATCTCATCACCATAGGATTATGTAAACTTGGGTCCTCTGGCTGTGAAGCTCATGAGTGTGGAAAGCAAGAAAATGCCTATTCATTTTCAAGAAAAGGAGAGTCCAGTCAAATTCTATGAAGATGTTAGTTGCCCAGAAAGTCGCATCACTTATAAGATGATGAAGTCTTTTCTCTAAGATTGAAAGTTGAGAAGTAAAAACTTTTCCTTATAAATGCTTTTGGAATTGAAGTATACCAGTTGCCCATTTTATTTGGTTACACTTTGGTCCATTTTTAAACTTATTTCTAAAGATCATAATTGTATTTGAAATCAGTTTCAAGTATTCAGTTATTTATTTGCATGGTCTGAATGACAAAAATGAAAGTACACTTTGTATTTCTACATTGAAGTACTGAGAACTATGACTGAATTCAGGGTAGTCTCTGAAGTTCCTTTCCACTTAAAAATTCACTGATTAACCTATGACTCCAATATGAAATAGTTAAATTAGAAATGTTTCTAATAAAAATTTAGAGGTTTACATAGCATTGATATACATCTTTCCTTGTCAGGGTGCTGAGAAGCCAGTCTATAATTCAAGTCTAATCTTTAACCCTACTTAAAATAAATATTAAACATGTAGATACAAATAAATGAGGGTGTGAATTTATTTTGTAAAAATAATCCATTAATAAGGAGATCTCCCCGTCACCACCTATATAAAGTCCAAACTGCTGAGTCCCTACTTAATGCAATCACCACTTCCTTCTGTGGGTACCATAAGTCATAGGTAAAATGACGTCAGCACTCTTTGGATCATCAAAACTAGATACCAACACCAAGTGCCATGTTTCTGTAATCCTTAGTGATGTAAAAGACAAGCCCCTTCAGTCATCAATGGGGGAATGTTATAAAAAATATTGACTGGTTCAGTTTCCTAACACCCCTGGAGGGGGTGGGTACTACCAATACCAACTGAATACCATTAAGCATTTTATTCAATCCCCATTGTGTTCAGTGTTTCCTGTCCTTTCCTACTCTCTTCCAAGTAGCCCCCTAAAATAACAGTAAACAAATACCACTGTTGAAAGTTACCTTTATTCTGTGGTCTTGACTGGCACCTGACCTTGACTGATGCCTGGTTCTTCTCACCAAATCTCACTTCTGTAGCCCTCAAGTGGAAGGTATTTATTCTTGTATTCCTCCACATTTTGTAGTGTCCATATGATTTCACCAGCTCAATGCCTCCTCCAGACTATTCTGCAAATCTCACATGAAAACACTCCTTTTGAAGTTGTGTATACATGTAACCCTCTACCACTGAGACAGTAAAGGATAGGCAGTCGAGAGTAGGGAAGGGACAGTAAAGGCTGACAAGAGGGCAAGTGTAAGAAAAGTCATTTTAACATGCCCAGACATGTTATAAAATAGTTCCTGTTTCTCAAAAGGCATGTTTCCATCTCAGGAGAGCAACTTGTAATTTGGCCCCTGCACCTGCTATGGTATAATTGAAATATCAAGAACCAATCAAGGGAAGATAACTATGGTATAAAAAGTGAAATCAAAAAGAAAATACAGGAAGTGAAAGATCACTTCAATAGAGTCTTGACAGAAAATCAAGCAGCAATCCTCGAAATGAAGGAATCAATACAGCAAATTATAAATTCAATGGAAAGCATCACCAACAGACATTTGGAAGACAGAACTTTAGGAAATGAAGACAAAATATTTCATAATGAAAATAAAGTTGACCATGCAGAGAAGATGGTAAGAATCCATGAACAGAACTTCCAAGAAATATGGGATAACATGAAAAGACCAAATTTAAGAATTATTGGGATAGATAAAGAAGCAGAGATACAAATCAAAGGAATGCACAATCTTTTCAATGACATAATATCAGAAAATCTCCCAAATCTAAAGAATGAAATGGAAAATCAAATATAGGAGGCTTACGGGACCCCAAATGTATAAAATTACAGCAGACCCACAGCAAGATACATTATAATGAGAATGACTAAAATACAGAATAAGGATAAACTCAAAGGCCATGAGAGAAAAAAAAGCAAATTATGTATACGGGAAAACCAATTCAGATCTCAACTGATTTCTCAACCCAGACCCCTCAAAGCTAGGAGGTCATGGAACAACATATTTCAAGCTCTGAAAGAAAATGGATGCCAACCAAGAATTTTATATCCAGCAAGTTCAGATTTGAAAATGAAATAAAAACCCTCCATGATAAACAAAAGTCAAACACTTAGAAAGCCTGCACTGTAGAACATTCTCAATAAAATATTCCATGAAGATGAAGTGAAAAAACAAAACAAAACAAAACAAAACAAAACAAAAACAAAGTGGAAACCCAAAAAAGGGAGGAACTTCAGTAAAGGAATAGTCAAAGGAGAAACTAAATCAAATTAAAAGCCAGAAATAAACCAAAATGACCAGGAACACAAGTAATAACGTTGAATATTAATGGTCTAAACTCATCAATCAAAAGACACAGACTTGCAGATTGGATTAAAAATAACAAGGCCAACAATATGCCATTCCCATGAGACTCACCTCATAGGCAGACACCCACAGACTGAAGGTGAAAGGTGGGAAAAAAACATATCACTCATATGGATCGTGTAAACAAGCAGGACTTTCCATCCTCATATCAGATGAAGTGGACTGCAAGCCAAGTTAATCAGAAGGGACAAAGGTCATTTCATTCTACTGAAGGGAATGACACATCAACAAGACATAACAATTGTAAATATTTATGCCCAAACAATGGAGCATCGACGTACATAAAACTCTTCTCAATTTCAAGAATCAAATAGAACACAATAATACTGGGTGACTTTCACACACCTCTCTCACCACTGGATAGATCCTCCAAACAAGAACTAAAAAAGTATAGAATAATTTAGACTTAACAGACATATGTAGAATATTTCATCAATGAGCAAATACACTTTTTTATTGGCAGCAGGTGGATCCTTCTCCAAAATAGACCATATCTTAGGTCACAAAGCAACTCTTAGTAAATAGAGAAAAATGGAGATAATACACTGCATTCTATCAGATCATAAAGGACTGAAATTAGAAATCAACAATAAAATAAAAAATAGAAGCCACCCTAACACATGGAGACTAAATAATACACTACTGCATGATGAATGGACAGTAGAAGAAATCGAGGATGAAATGAAAAAATACTTAGAGGCAAATGAGAATACTGATACAACATACCAAAATCTCTGGGACACTATGAAGGCAGTTCTAAGAGGAAAGTTCATTGCATTGAGCTCATTTATTAAAAGAATAAAAAGTCAACAAATAACCTAACATTACATCTCAAAGTCCTAGAAAAAGAAAAACAAATCAACACCAAAAACAGAAAACAGGAAATAATTAAAAGCAGAGCTGAAATCAATGAAATTGAAACAAAAGAAACAATTCAAAAAATTGACAAAAAGTTGGTTCTTTGAAAAAAAAAAACCAACAAAATTGATATACCCCTAGTTACATTAACAAAGAGAAAAAGAAAAAAAAAACCCAAATTACTAAAATTTGTGATAAAAAAGGAAATACCACAATGAACACAACTGAAATACAGAAGATAATTAGGAATTATTTTGAAAAGTTATAGTCCAACAAAATAGAAAATATTGAAGACATCAACAAATTTCTAGAGACATATGACCTACCCTAAACTGAATCAGGAGGTCATAAGCGATTTAAACAGAACAATTTTAAGTAATAAAATAGAAAACAGCATCAAAAGTCTACCAATTAATAAAAGTTCAGGGCCAGATGGAGTCTCAGCCAAGTTCTATGAGGTCTTCAAAGAAGAATTAACATCAATACTCCTCGAATTATTCCATGAATTAGAATTCTATGAAGCAAATATCACCCTGATACCAAAACCATATAAAGACACATCAAGGAAAGAAAACTTCAGACCAATAGCCCAGATGAATGTAGATGCAAAAATTCTCAATAAAATCCTGACAAATCGCATACAAAAACATATTAAAGAGATAGTGCACCATGATCAGGTGGGTTTCATTCCCAGGAATGCAGGGTTGGTTCAACATATGGAAATCAATAAACATAATTTGTCATATCAATAGGCTTAAAAACAAGAATCATATGATCATCTCAATAGATACAGAAAAAGCACTTGACAAAATACAGCACCTTCATGTTCAAAATACTAGAAAAACTAGGGATAGTAGGAACATACTTCAACATTGTAAAAGCCATATATGCTAAACCTAAGGCCAACAACTTAGTTCTAAATGGAGAAAAATTGAAAGCATTCCCTGTAAAAACTGGAACAAGACAAGGTTGCCCTCTTTCACCACTTTTATTCAACACTGTCATTGAAACTCTAGCCAGAGTAATTAGGAAGAAGGAAGAAATTAAAGGTATACAAGTAGGTAAAGAAGAACTCAAATTATTACTATTTGCCAATGACATGATCCTATATTTAGAAGATTCAAAAAATTCAACCAAAAAACTTCTAAAACTAATAAATGCATTCAGTAGAGTAACGATATAAAATCAATACTCATAAATCAAATGTATTCCTATACATCAGTAATAAATCCACTGAAAGAGAAATAAAGCAAACCACCCCATTCATAGTAACCTCAAAAAAAACAAAACAAAACAAAAAAAAAAACAAAAAACCTTGAGAATCAATCTAACAAAAGAGGTGAAAGACCTCTACAATGAAAACTACAGAACACTAAAGACATTAAAGAAAACCTTAGAAGATGGAAGGATCTCCCATGCCCTTGGATAGGCAGAATTAATATTGTCAAAATGGCCATACTATCAAAAATGTTATATAAATTTAATGCAATTCCTGTTAAAATCCTAATGACATTTTTTTATAGAAGTAGAAAAGGCAAACATAAAATTCATTTGGAAAAATAAGAGACCCAGAATAGCCAAAGCAATCCTTAGCAAGAAAGTGAAGCAGGAGGCATCACAACACCAGACCTCAAACTATACTACAGAAGAGCTATAGAAGTAAAAACAGCATGGTATTGGCACCAAAACAGACATGGAGACCAATGGTACAGAATAGAAGACACAGAGACAAACCCACATAAATACAGTCACCTCATACTAGACAAAAGTACCAAGAATATTCACTGAAGAAAACATAACCTCTTCAACAAATGCTTCTGGGAAAAATGGAAAGCCACATTTAACAAAATAAAATTAAATCTTTATCCCTCATTGTGCATGAATCTCAATTCAAAGACTTAGGGACTAGAACAGAGGCCCTGGGCCTAATAGAAGAAAGAGCAGGCCCAAATCTTCACTATGTTGGTCTCGGATCTGACCTCCTTAACGAGACCCCTAAAGCACAAGAAGTTAAATAAAAAATCAATAAATGGGATGGATTCAAACTATTTTTTGTTCTTCTCAACAAAAGAAACAATAATGTGAAGAGAGAGCCTACAGATTGGGAGAAAATCTTTACCACATGTACCTCAGATAAAGCATTAATTAGGATACATAAAGAACTCAAAAACTAAACACCCAAAAAAACGAATAACCCAATCAATAAATGAGCTAAGGAACTGAACAGACACTTCACAGAAGATATACAATTGATCAACAAATATATGAAAAAAAGTTCAACATCTCTAGCAATTAAAGAAATGCAAATCAAAATTAAGATTTCATCTCACTCCAATCAGAATGACAACTATCAAAAATACAAGCAACAATAAATGTTCCTGAGGATGTGGGGAAAAAAGTGTACTCCTACATTGTTGGTGGGATTGCAAAATAGTGCAACCATTAGGGAAAGCAGTATGGAGATTCCTCTGAAAACTTGGAATGGAACCACCATGTGACCCAGTTATCCCATTCCTCGATTTATTCCCAAAGGACTTAAAATCAGCATACTACAGTGACACAGTCACATCAATGTTTAAAGCAGCTCAACTCACAATAGATGAACTATGGAACCAACCTAGATGCCCTTCAACAGATGAATGGATAAAGAAAATGTGATAAATACACACACACACACACACACACACACACACACATATATATACACACACAATGGAATATTACTAAGCTTTAAAGAAGAATAAAATTATGGCATTTGCTGGTAAATGGATGGAATTGGAGAATATCATAAGTGAAATAAGCCAATCCCCCAAAAACCAAAGGCCGAATGTTTTCTCTGATATGTGGATGCTAATTCACCATGGGGGTGGGGAGGGCTAGGGAAGAATAGAGTTACTTTTAGATTAGGTAGAGGGGAGTGAAGGGGTATGGGGGTAGGTAGGATAGTAGAGTGAATCAGACATTACTACCTCATGTACATATATGACTGCATGACCACTGTGATCCTACAATATGTATAATCAGAAAAATGAGAAATTATACTCCATTTATGTATGATCTATCAAAATATATAAATGCATTCTACTGTCATGTACAACTAATTAGAACAAATGAAAAAATTAAAAAAAAAAAGAACCAATCAAGATGACTTTATCAACTTCTCCTTATGTGACTTTAAAATAAGTAATGCTGTAAGACTAACACAGCACTCTTGCCCCTACCAGGCATGCTGCCTTTGGAGGTCTGATTCTTTTTCTCACCTTCCTTTTTAACACAATTTCTGCTCCCTTGCTTACCTTGGCCCTCATGCTATTCATCCTTGAACTCCATGAAATACACACCTGATTCTGATTCCTGCTGGTAATACCACTGTCATTTTGCTTAATTTGCTAACCCTTGTCATTTTTCTCCATGATCTTGAATTTAGCACCTGGTTCACTGGGTTCCTTTCCACTCCATTTCATGCCCTACTATTAAAATGACTATTAGCCATCCACAAGTAGAAAACTGTTGATGTGAGTGCTTTTATTTGACCATACCAGACCAACTCTTACCCTTTTGAGTCCCAAAGCATGGACTTTAAAGACTACATCAATGATCACTCTTGACTTCTAAGTTCCAAATGGGTTTTTTCAATGGGAAGGGTTCTGGTAGGAGATCAGAGAGAGGAAGAAGGATAAGATTTATTCCTCCAGCTTCTTCTCTACCAAGTTATATAGGTTAGCGGGGTCTCTCTACCAAAGGATACAACTTAACCTAATAAAGCTACTCTTTGGTTTTTGGTCCTGGGGATTAAACTCAGGGGTGCTTTACCACCGAGCCATATCTCCAGGCCTTTTTTATTTTATTTTGAAACAGGGTCTTACTTATTTGCAGACGATCAAATTTGCTATTCTCCTGCCTAAGTCACTGGGATTATAGGTGTACACCACAGTACTCAGCTCAATACAACTACTGTTTAAGTCTAGTAACTACTCCTTCCCTTTGCCCATTTTCCACACGTTGCTATCCCAAGGGAGTTTCACCCTATCTTTTAGTTTCCCTTAATCCTGCCCACACCTTTGTATATATTTCCTTCATTAAACTTTCCTTAAGTCAACTGTTGGAATGTGTCTTTTGTGCCCTGCTGGAAGAGGTGAAGGTTAGAAACACAGATCTGGGAATCAACAGCAAAAGATTAAAATTAAGGCCATCAAAACCTGGATGGCATTACCTAAGGAGCTAAGAGTCCAAAGAGAAGAGAGCCAAGGATGTACCTGGGATGCTGCATCCTGCAGAGGTGGGACTTGAAACAAAGGTATCATCCTCAACAGATCTGAAAACAGATAGACTGAGTTTAAGTAAAATTGCAAACAAGGCATTAAATTCCTGATTGTTTTGGGGGTGGTTTGCTCCTTACTCAATATAACTACAGAAGATATAAATTCTTTTCCTCTGGTTAAAAAAAAAAAAACAAAAAAACTCCATTTTAGAACTGCAGATATAGCTTAGTGGTAGAGTGCTTGTGTAGCATCTGCAAAGCCTTTAGTTCAATTCCCAGAACTGGGACAAAAAACAAACAAACAAACAAACAACAACAACAACAAAAAAAAAACACAAAAAGCACTAAATCAACAGATGATCCCAGATATTCAAGGCAGTAGCTTAGAACTTTAAGAATGTTATTATAAATATGTTAAAGAAAATAAAAGGAAAATGTAGAGAATTTCAACAGAAAATTAGACTCTATAAAACATTATAAAGTGGAAATTTATAAAATATAAAATAGATAAAAAGTTGTATGGGTTTAATGGCAGATTGGGAACAGAAGAAGCCAGGATTAGTGAGATTTGGGAAAAGTAAATACCTGATAAAAGTCAAACTCAAACACAATTTTAGAGAATAAAATATAGAAAAACAACAGAGTGGTAATGAGCATCTGGGATTAAACACTACAACATACATAGAATTACCTAGTGAAAATAAAAGATGAATAGTTGAAGACATAATACTTGATAGTTTTTCAACTATCAACTGTCTTGGTTAAAGGTATTAACCTATAGATTCAAGATATTCAACAAACCCCAATCAGAATTAATATCAAAACAAAATAGCAACAAGCTCACATAAGGACACAATAATTAGACTGCTGAATCCTAAAGTTAAAGGTGATCTATAAGGCAGCCCAAGAAAAGAACCAATAAGACTTTAAAAGGCAAGACTTTCTATTGAAACTATGGGAGACAGAAGACAAAGGGAGAATAGCATTAAAGTGCTAAAGTGGGAGTGGGTGGAAGATTTCTAAACACAGAAAAAAACTAAATCAAAATTAAAGATCAAATATATTTCCAAACGAATAATAGCTGAAACAATTTGTCAATGATACACTTGCACTGGAAAAAATACTGTATGAAGTTCGTTAGGCTGCAGAAAAAGGATCTGAGATTGAAATATAAATCTGCAGCAAGGAATAAAAAGTAGAAAATTATTTTAGTAATTCTAGCATCCAGGGCAGGGTGAATGTGGTTAAAATGTTATAAGCGTCTTACAATGTTTGGAAAGTAGTGGAAATACTAGTTTGTGGTACACAGTAATTTGAGGATGCAAAATGCAATTTTAAGGGTAATCAATTAAAGAAAAATAGTAGTATGTAAAAAGATAAAAGAGACAAGGTAATGAGGTTAAATGGAATAATAAAAAGTACTTAGTTTATTTAAAAAAAGGAAAGTCAAATGGACAAAGAATAGAAAACTTGAATAGAAAACAAATAGCAAGAAGGTATATTTAAATCCAGTATCATCAATTACAATATATGTAATGGAATAAATACTCCAATTAAAAGACAAAAATTTCTGAGAACATTCAAAAAATAACTATAAATCACTCACATAGATTGTGAGTGATAAAAGGTCTCACATAGATTAAAAGAAGTTAAAGGTTACAAAAGATATACCAGGCAAAAACTTAAGTTTTATGGTAAAATGCATTGAGAGAAATAGAAAATGAAGAAAAATGTTTCATAATGATGGGTCAATTCATCAGGATGATTTAACAGTCCTAGATTTGAATGCACATAATGAACATAGTCCCAAAATATCTAAAGAAAAATTCACCAAACTAAAAAGATAGTAAATTTTATACTATGCACATCTTAGGTTCGGGTGGCTGAGGCAGGAGAATATCAAGTTCAAAGCCAGCCTCAGCAATTTAGCAAGGCCCTAAGCAACTCACTGAGACTCTGTCTCAAAATAAAATACAAAAATGGGTTGGAAATGTGGCTCAGTGGTTAAGTACCCCTGAGTTCAATCCCCTGTACTACCAAAAAAAAAAAAAAATATATATATATATATATATATATAAAATCTAACTTGAAGATCTTACCACACTTCTCTAAATAAACAGTAAACCAATTAGACAACAACAAAAATCATTAATGATATAAAAGTGGAACAATTGCAGAATACACACTCTTTTCATATGTATATTAAATATTTACAAAAATAGACCATATGTGGGTGCTAATGAAAGTCACAATGAACAGTCAAAAAACTGAAATCACATGAAATGTGTTTTCTTTTTTCTTTTCTTTTGTACCAGGGATTGAACCCAGAGGTGCTTAACCACTGAGCCAAATCCCCAGCCCTTTTAAAATATTTTATTTAGAAACAGGGTCTCATTAAGTTGCTAAGGGCCTCACTAAGTTGCTGAGGATGGCTTTGAACTTGTGACCCTCCTGCCTCAGCCTCTCAAGCTGTTGGGATTACTGGCTGTGCCACTGTGCCAGGCTTAGAATGTGTTTTGACTATAGTGGAATGAAACTAAACCTCCAAATAATCTGAAAGTAGGCAAGATACTTTGAAATAACCATGGAAAAATATTTGAAAATATCACATATTGAGATGTCTGGAGTCCAAAGTAGTGTTTAAAGAAAAATGTATAGCCTAAAATTTACAAATTAAAAAAAGAAAGTCTAAAAAAACAACAATCTATGTTTTTATCTTTAGGGTCTAGAAAGTATAAAATAAAAACAAAGAAAGAAGGAAATAAAGATATGAACAGAAAACAATTAAGTACAAAGCAGATGTATAAGAAAAAAAATCCACAAGTCAAAAGTTGATTCTTTGAAAGGTTAGAATTCATAATCCCTAGCAAGACTAATCATAAAGAGAGAATGAAAACATGTGAATAATGTTAGACATTATTAAAAACATTTGAGAAAAACTTTAAAAATTTATTAGAAATTAAATTATCATTATTAAAAATAAATTTAACAACAGATGAAAACAAAACATTTCTTTAAAGTCATTTCTAAAAAATAGGAGGAAATAAAGATTTTGAAAACTCCTAATCTTTTAAAGAAATCAAGTCAATTATTATTAAAAAATTTTGCACAAGAAAAATTTCAAACCCAGATACCTTTACTAGTGAATTTTTCTAAGCATTTCAGAAAGAAGTTTTAATTTCATGAAATAGAAAAGAGAGAATACTTCCAAATACAATCCATGAAGCCAATATAACCTAGATACTAAAACCAAAGACACGTCAAGGTAAGAACACTACAGACCAGTATCCCTCCCTGATGAACACAGTTGCAAAAATCCTAAATAAAATATTAGTAAACCACATTCAAAAATACATTAAAAGACAATATGCCATGATCAAGTAAGTTTTATCCCAGGGATGCAAGTTTGCTTCAACATATGCAAATCAATAAATGTAATTCACCACCACATCAATAGATGTAAGGACTTGTCCTTATATCATATGATTATCTCAAGAGGTGCACAAAAGGCCTTTTTTTTTTTTTTCTTTTTTTTTTTTTTATTGTCAACAAATGGGATACATGTTGTTTCTCTGTTTGTACATGGCGTAAAGGCATACCATTTGTGTAATCATAAATTTACATAGAGTAATGTTGTTTGATTCATTCTGTTATTTTTTCCCTTCCCCCCACCCCTCTTTACCCTCTATACAGTACTTCCTTCCTCCATACTTGCCCCCCTCCCTAACCCTAACTCTAACCCTAACACTAACCCGTCCCTCCCCCCCATTATGTGTCATCCTCCACTTATTAGCGATATTATTCGTCCTTTGGCTTTTTGAGATTGGCTTATCTCACTTAGCATGATATTCTCCAATTTCATCCATTTGCCTGCAAATGCCATAATTTTATCATTCTTTATGGCTGAGTAATATTCCATTGTATATATATACCACAGTTTCTTTATCCACTCATCAATTGAAGGGCATTTAGGTTGGTTCCACAGTCTGGCTATTGTGAATTGAGCAGCTATGAACATTGATGTGGCTGTATCTCTGTAGTATGCAGATTTTAAGTCCTTTGGGTATAGGCCAAGGAGTGGGATAGCTGGGTCAAATGGCGGGTCCATTCCAAGTTTTCTAAGGAATCTCCACACTGCTTTCCAGAGTGGCTGCACTAATTTGCAGTCCCACCAGCAGTGTATGAGTGTACCTTTCTCCCCACATCCTCGCCAATACCTGTTGTTGCTCGTATTCTTGATAATCGCCATTCTAATTGGGGTGAGATGGAATCTTAGGGTGGTTTTGATTTGCATTTCTCTTATTACTAGAGACGGTGAACATTTTTCCATATGTTTGTTGATTGCTTGTAGATCTTCTTCTGTGAAGTGTCTATTCATTTCCTTAGCCCATTTGTCGACTGGATTATTTGAATTCTTGGAGTAGAGTTTTTTGAGTTCTTTATAGATTCTGGAGATTAGTGCTCTATCTGAAGTATGATTGGCAAAGATATTCTCCCACTCTGTAGGCTCTTTCTTCGCATTGCTGATAGTTTCCTTTGCTGAGAGAAAGCTTTTTAGTTTGAATCTATCCCAGTGGTTGATTCTAGCTTTTATTTCTTGTGCTATGGGAGTCCTGTTAAGGAAACAAAAGGCCTTTGATAAAAATACAACACCCATTTGTGTTATAAACGCTGGAGAAACTAGGGAGAGAAGAAACTCACTTTAACATTATAAAAGCTATATATGACAAAGTCAACATCATACCAAATGGAGAAAAACTGAAAGCATTTCCTTTAATCAGAAAAGACAAGGATGTCCACTCTCACCACTTATATTAATATAGTTCTCAAAATTCAAGTCAGAGTAATCCAGCAAGAAAAAGAAATTAAAGGGATGTGAACTGGAAAACAAGTCAAACTATTTGCTTGCTGAAGACATGATCCTATATCTAGAAAACTCAAAGAAAAACAAAACAAAACAAAAAACAAGTAGAAAAACAAAAACAAAACTCCACTATAAGACTTCTAGAACTGATGAGTTCAGCTACGTAGCAGGATACAAAATCAACATTCATAAATCAATAGCTATCCTATATTTCATCTGTGATTCTGCTTAGAAAGAAATCAGGAAAACTATCCCATTTACAATAACTGCAAACAAAACAAAACAAAAATAGAACATGGGAAATAATCTAACCAAAGATGTAAAAGAACTCTACAACGAAAATTAGAGAACACTGAAGAAAGAAATTGAAGGCGGCATCAGAAGATGGAAAGACCTCCCATGTTTTTGGATAGGTAGATATAATATTGTCAAAATGGTCATACTTCTAAAAATAATATACAGATTCAATGTTACCCCCATCAAAATACCAATGACATTCTTCACAGAACTAGAAAAAACAGTCCTAAAATTCACTTGGAATAATAAAAGATCCAGAAAAGTCAAAGGAGTCCTAAGCAGGAAGAGGAGTGATAGAGGAGGTGTCACAATACTTTATCTCAACTTACACTACACAGTACAGCAGCAGCATGGTATTGGTATAAAAACAAACATGCATACCAATGGACACAATAGAAGACACAGACAAACCCATATAATTATAGCCAACTGATACTTGACAAAGGTGTCAAAAATATATGTTGAAAAAAAGATAGCTTCTTTAACAAATGGTGTTGGGTAAACTGGAAATCCATGTGTAGAAGAATGAGGCTAGATTCTTATCTCTCACCCTGCTCAGAAGTCAAACCAAAATGGACCAAAGACTCAGGAATTAGACCAGAAAATTTGTTACTGCTCTAAGGAAACATAAGGTCAACACTCCAGCATGTTGGTGCAGGCACTGACTTCCTTAACAAGACCCGTAAAGCTCAAGAAATAAAACCAAAAATCATTAAGTGATATGCCATTAAATTTTAAAAAAAATCTCTCTGCACAGCAAAGGAAATGATTTAAGAGTGCAAAGAAAGCCTACGGAATGGGAGAATATCTTTGTCAGCTGCTCCTCTGACAGGGGTAATATCCAGAAGACATAAAGAATTCAAAAAACATAACACCAACTAAACAAATAACCCAGTCAATAAATGGGCAAAAGAACTAAACAGACATTTACACAAATAGCCTACATATAAAAAATGTTGAACATCTGTAGCAATTAGGGAAGTACAAATCAAAACTACATTGAGATCTCCATTTGACTCCAGTCATTATGGTAATTATCAAGAATACAAATATACTGGGTATGATGTGGCACACTTGTAATCCCAGCAGCTTAGGAGGCTGAGACAGGAGGATTCCAAGTTCAAAGCCAGCCTCAGCAACTTAGAAAGGCACTAAGCAACTCAGCGAGACCCTGTCTCTAATAAAATATTTTAAAAGGGATGGCGATGTGGCTCAGTGGTTAAGTACTCCTGAACTCAATCCTGGGTATTAAAAAAAAAAAAAAAAAAAAAAAAGAATACAAATAATAGGTGTGTACATGGTTGCCTTAATAACACCAGCAGCAGAGTCAGTTTGCAATGGCCTCCAATTTAAAAGGCAAACATTGCATTAAGTGCCCAGTAAAAAAGGATGAATCCTAAGCCAGAGCTTACTGAAGGGCAGAAGCAGGAAAACTGGGAAACTTTTAATCTCTTTGATGCTGATGGAACTGGAACCATAGATGTTAAGGAACTAAAGGTGGCAATGAGGGTCTGGGCTTTGAACCCAAGAAAGAAGCAATCAAGAAAATGAAAAGTGAAATTAACAAAGAAGGGACAGGAATTTTAGTGACTTTTTGACTGTGATGACTCAGAAAATGTCTGAGAAAGACACTAAAGAAGAACTTCTGAAGGCTTTCAAGTTCTTTGATGAGACTGAAACTGGAAAGGTATCTTTCAAAAATCTGAAGCCATGGCCAAAGAGCTGGGTGAGAACGTGACTGATGAGGAGCTTCAGGAAATGACTCATGAAGTTGATCAAGACGAAGAAGAAATGAAGACCAGCCTCTACTAATATCAGTGT
Organism: Sciurus vulgaris; assembly: GCF_902686455.1. Taxonomy (NCBI): domain Eukaryota; kingdom Metazoa; phylum Chordata; class Mammalia; order Rodentia; family Sciuridae; genus Sciurus; species Sciurus vulgaris. The sequence continues at coordinate 83,155,616 of NC_136472.1, forward strand.
CTTCTGCAAGCACACATGACTAGATTTAGTGACTGTCATTGTGTGAGACCTGGCTGTTGAGAAACACAAGCCCCCACCCACCCTGTGCTGGGGGCTATGCCATGCGGACTACGCCGAGATGGCACCTGGCAGCTAGCCAGAAATTGTTTTGATCACATTGGCAGTGAGGAAGTTGGTTAGCATAAGCACACCCAGGTGTTTTGTCATTGGCCGTATTCAATTAAGTCCACGCATACAACGCGTGCACAGGGTTCCCAGGTTTCCTGAATCAACAATAAACCGTTCCAAATTCAAGAGCCTCGCTACTTGTCTACTGCGCCAAATTGACTCTGCTGGACAGCGTCAAATGGTGGCCCGTACGGGGACCTGTAACATTTTATACAGCTATCAGCACCACAAGGATAAGGTAAGTAAAAGACAGTTTCGCTAGTGTAATTAACTAGAAGGTTTCCCTATTCGAGGAAACAGTGGCCTTAAGGTTTAACGGAAGGCTCCCCTAGTGAGGGAACTTAACAGAAGGCTGTCCCGAGAGACAGCAAAAGGACGTCCTATAGTAAATGAATGTGTTTAAAGTGTTAGTTGTGTCAGTATTTCTATTGCTTTTGTTAGGCACTCAGGATAGCTGGCCAGGTGATGAAATATAAAGAGGATGATAAAGAAGCTCTGGAGTGTGTGTATTTAGTATTGTTTGTGTGTTTGTATTACTGTTAATGTGGTCTTTGTTCATCCTGTATCAAACTTATTTAGCAGCAAAAGATGGGTTCGGAAATATCACGGAATCAGTCTGAAAGGATAATTCAAAAAGGAGGCATAAAAAATATATTACAGGAGAGAGAAGAAGTGCTAGAAGAGATTAAAGAGGAGGTTGGCTGGAATGGCCAAAAACGGGAAGAGTTCTGAGGAGGAAGGAGACACTGGGGAGGAACTAGAAAATAGTAAGCCCAGGGTTTACAGAGGAAAGGCTGCTCAAGGTGTCACAATGGGAAAGAGAACAAAGCGAAGAAGAATTGAGTGGCAGTGACCTAGAAAACAATTACTCAGAAAACTTAAGAACAAGGGAAAAAGGTAGGAGAAAGCTAAACCTAATACAAAGAACTTCAAAATTCATGGAACCTGCCCGTATTTGAGGAGCAAAATAGGGATACCATCAACCATTAGAAAAACTTTAGAGGCAGTTATGACTGATTGGAAACAGCTATGCAGAGCAGTGTTATCTGGAGAACAATATCTGAACTGGAGAGCTCAGTGGCAGGAAATAGCTGTTGAAATTCCTTGCAGAAACGCAGTAGCAAGGTTTCCTGGTAGAAATGTTGATATGCTAATAGGAGAAGGCCAATACGCTTCCATAGATACTCAAAATCAATATGATCCTGGAGTGTATGCACAGATATATACAGTGGCAAAGAGACAATGCCCTAACAAAAGACAAGAGATAACTACAGTAAAATCTGTTACACCTCGTGCCCCAGGTCTTTGCCCAAAGTGCAGAAAAGGAAAACATTGGGCTAACGAGTGCAAATTAGTTACTGATGTTGAGGGCAAGATGTTACCAAATCATTTAAGAAATGGGGCACAGGGCTCTTTGACTCAAGGCTCACAAATGTACGGAGCTTTAGAGGGGAACAATGTCAGATCACGAATTTGGGTGGTTCCTTGATACAATCCTTTCCTAAGGCCTTGAATGTTTCTCCTAATGGTACTGCTGCAGTAGTTACTCACCCAAGATACTATTATTCAGATCTTAAAAATCGGCTCAGTTGGTGGAAATGGAAGCAGCTGTCATAGCCCTTGTAGAGTTTAAGGAGTAATAGATCTTTTTTGCTGATAGTGATTGCATCACTCGGGTGATTCCCAAATTAGAATTGGCTGGACCCAATAATATAGCCCCTCATAAGCTGATTTAGCCACTCAGATGGTTTTCATCTTTTTCTCAGTAAAGCAAGCTGCTTATTTTCATCCTGTGTAACTCACTTTCTAGTCCCTCATGTTGGTGCCTCACCTTTAAGGAAGGTCTAGAAGTAAAGGGAAGTGCACTGATCAAAAGATTAATGGAGTTAATATTTTTTCATATACTCCTGTGTGCCTAGCCCTCCCTTTCCTTTTTGTGACTTTTAATGAGAACTGTTCTAGATAGTTATTTTCACAGATCGCACAACAATGGATGGATGGATTGATTCGACGAGCTGGTAACAAGGCTTTGACGGCAGATCCTCACCATGAATGCCCCAAACCGGGAAGGCTTATCACGGGAGCATTAGATAAACTAACACAATTTGGCACCAAATTTGGGGGACTCTTAAGTCCCACACTAATAAGCTTGGGTATGCTTGTGTTAATTCTATTCTACATTTACAAACGCCTCAAAGCCAGTCAACAAACTCATGTGATCATAAAATAGGCCATGGCCGCCCTTGAAGCGGGACAATCTCCCAGTATATGGTTTAGTATGCTGGATTGGTAGTCAAAGATGGGTTACCATGGGAAAACACTGTACCAACCTAAGACAGAAGGGCCAACCCTGCTTTGGTATCCTTTGATGACGGTAAGGACAGGATGTTGATTCCCGGGACCTAAGACAGACATGATCCCTGCCAGCTTCATTTTCATTTCATATAAGGGGGAGATGTTGGGGGCGATGCCATAAGGACTACACCAAGATGGCGCCTGGCAGCCAGCCAGAAGTTGATTTGATCATATTGGTGGTGAGGAGGTCGGTTAGTATAAGCACACGCAGGTGTTTTGTCATTGGCCGTATTCAATTAAGTCCACACACACAACGCGTGCACAGGGTTCCCGAGTTTCCTGAATCAACAATAAACAGTTCCGAATTCAAGAGCCTCACTACTTGTTTGTCTCCCGCGCCAAATTGACTCCGTTGGATGGCATCAACCCCGTATTACTTCCTTAATGACCTTGAGTCTATTTTAGATTTTTGGAAGAGTTCTTTGATATTAAAGTTCTTTGTAAAATGACATACCAATTATTTTAATTCTTGAAAGCAGAATGAGAGCATATTAGAGTGGAAAAGAACTTAAATTTTACTACCTGCCATGTCACACTGCATGGCTTCATGTTTGTCATGCATTTCCACATAGATACAAACACAAAACAACTTCTTAGACAAGCACATGTTGGACTTCTGTCATTATAAGCAGTGGTCATTATTCAGTGGTTCTGATTATTAGTTGACACCTGTGTATGGTTTTCTTTTGGATAAAACCCAGTAAACTCTTTCTCTGGCATTTGTATGTGTGTTAATGCTACTTTTTTTTTGTCTGAAAAATAAAACCTTTTTTAATCTGAAACAAAAAAAGAATACAAATAATAATAACTCCTGGTAGGGATGTAGGAGAGAAGGTACACTCATACATTGTTGGTGGGACAGCAAATTAGTGGACCCACTCTGGAAAGCAGTACAGAGAATCCTTAAAAAAACTAGGAATGGAACCAGTGATAACCCAACTATCCCACTTCCCAGTATTTATCCAAAAGAACTAAAATCAGCATACTATAGTGATATTGCCACTTCAATATCTACAGCACCACAATTTATAATAGCCAAATTATGGAATCAGCCTGGATACCCAACAATAGATGAGAGGATTAAGAGAATGTGATATATATGCACAATGGAGTTTTTATGCAGCCATACAGAAGAATGAAATTATGGCATTTGCCAGTAAATGGATGGAACTGGAGAACATCAGGCTAAGTGAAATAAGCCAGACTCAGAAAATCAAGGATTGAATGTTTTCTCTGATATGGAAGCTGAAAAACATAAGGGAAAGATGCAGGGGGATCAGATATCATATAGGGAAGATTACTGAACTAGAAGGAGACAAAGAAGAAGGGAAGAGGGATAGGAAAGGAGAGGAAATGTGGAATGAATTTAATGAAATCATGTTATATTCATATGTAAATATACCACAGGAAATTTCACCTTTGTGCATGTGTATGTGTGTGTGTGTGTGTGTGTGTAAAGCACCAATCAGGGATGGATGAATGGGTGACCAAGGGAAGAATCAGTGGTGTGGGCATGGGTAGGAAGGAATGGGAAATGAATGAAATGGAGTGAGTCAGATTCCAAGCATGTATGATTTTGTCCAGATGAACCCAGCTACTATGTGTAACTATAATGCTATAATTAAAAAATGGCACAAGGAAAATTTCAAACCCAGTTGCCTTCACTTTTGAATTTTTCTCAACATTTTAGAAAGCAATTAACACCAAACATATACAAACCCTTTCAGAAAATAAGGAAAAGTAAACAAATAATTTTATAAGTTCAAATTGATTCTAATGCCAAAACTGGGCAGTCATTACAAGAAAATAAAATTACAGATCAGTACATCTCATGAACATAGATGCAAAATACTAATATAGGATGACAAAAGTATAGTGGTTACTTTTGTGGTGGGTAATGACTAGGATCAAGACATGAAGAAACTTTCTAGTAATCATGATCTGAGTGGCAGTTAGTATGGGTATGCTCTTTAACATTCATTAAACAGGACAAGATTTGGGTACTCAGTGGATGTATTTTATACCTCAAAATGATCTAAAAAAATTGTCTCTTTAATACATATATTCTAACCCACTCCATAAAGTGACAATATGCAAAGTCCGTGCTTATGTCCTATAGTATGAAGGGCAGCAAAGATGTTTCCTGGGAAGAGGTATCTCCCCAGCCCTGTAATTTGTCAATTTAAAGAAAGGTAAACACTATTTTTTTGGTACCAAGGACAGAACTCAGGGGCACTTAACCACTGATCTACATCCCCAGTCCTTCAAAACAATTAAAAAAAAATTTTTTTTTGAGATAAGAGTCTTACTAAGTTGCTTAGGGCCTCACTAGGTTGCTGACACTCGCTTTGAACTTGTGATCTTCCTGCCTCAGCCTCCTGCGTTGCTGGGATTACAGGCTTGCACCACCATGCACAGCAGGCAAGATTTATCTTTATTTTCTTCATAGAAAACAATTTAGGGCTGGGGGTGTGGTTCAGTACTAAAGAACTTGCCTAGCATAAGTGAGGTCCTGAGACCTCAGGTTGGATTTCCCAGCACTGTAAAAAACAACAAAAAAAAACCAAACTTTAGTCTTCCCACTGGTACAAACCAAAGAGTATTTAATACTAATAAAAAAACCAAAAAGCCCATGTGACAGCCCACTGATTTCAGTAGCTCAGAGAAATTGATTTTGGAAAGTTAAGACCATGAGATTGTTAAAACAAGTCAGGTATAACATGTTAGTATTCTAGCATGATTTGTTAGTTGTGGTAGTTTCTTCACAATGTGAATTTGCAACAGAAGAAAATATCAGATGACTAAGTCTTGTCATAGTTGAAAAAGCATCATTTGGAAAAAATGAGTACCTCTAGAAAAATCTCAATGTTTTCTTAAACTGTTTTAGCTAGCTCTTTTGTTGCTGTTACCAAAAGACCCGACAAGAACAACAGAGGAAAAAAAGTTGAGAGAGAGAGAGAGAGAGAGAGAGAGAGAGAGAGAGAGAGAGAGAGAGAGAAAGGGAAAGAAACTGTTCATCAGGGACAAAATATAAAACCCAAAAGCACACCCCTAGTGACCTACTGCTTGAGATTGTGGCAGACCTTGGCATAAATTAGGCTGCTCATTCTGCAGGAATGCAGGATGCTGGAGTTAGGTGTCATGGAGGCTTCCACTGAGATTTTAAAGGAAGGCCTGGGAGGGCAGGCAAAGTGTACCAAGGTTGGAAGTCCTGTGGGCAGCCCAAGGATGATGCATGAAGATGTGAGAAGGAAGCCAAAGCTGTAGTGGAGAGCCCTGAGATTAAGACACACCTGTAATGTGGGATTTTGTAGAGGAAAGCTGCAGGAATCGAGCAGATAAGAGAGAGATCATGTGGCCTGCAATCAGTAAAACTAGTAGAGCTACACAGCTCTTTGAAGAGATCACCACATTTGCCCCAGATGCTTTATGTAGAGCCACAGGTCTCGTTTGCCCACCTGGATTTTGATCTTGCTTTAGCCCCATCCCTTCTTTCTATGCACCTATATCTTTATTTTGGAATGGAAATGTTTAGTCTGTGCCAATATATATTGGATATATGCAACTTAAAAAAATTTTTTTTAGTTGTTGATGGATATTTATTTATATGCATTGCTGAGAACTGAACCCACTGCTTCACACATGCTAGGCAAGTGCTCTACCATTAAGCCAAAACCCCAGCCCTGCAACTTGCTTTTGATTTTCACTCTCACAGTCAAGTTTCCCTTGCATGTCAGATGAGATTTTGGACTGGAACTTTTGGGTAATGCTATAATTAAAAAAAAAAAAAAAAAAGGTAGTTGTAGATGGACAGCATGTCTTTTATTTGCTTATTTTTGTATGTGATACTAAGCATCAAACCCAGTGCCTCACACGTGCTAGTCAAGTGCTCTGCCACCATGGAAACTCTTGAAAATGAACTAAATTATATTTTGCATTGTGAGCTTTTGGGGATCAGGGGCCGAATATTATGGATATGAAGTATTCCCCCCAAACCCATGTGTAAGATAACGCATCAATTTTCAGAGATGAAATGACTAGATTGAAAGTTGTGGCCTCATCAGTGGATTAATCCACTGATCTGGATTAACTGGGTTGTAACTGTAGGCAGGATGCTGGGGACATGCCTTTGTTCTTTTGGTCACAGAAAAGCAAAAGCTGACTAGAACACAACCCAAACTCTAATGAGCTTAATAGTGGTAGCTTTGCTACATGACTACATTATAAAGCAAGTCTCAATAAACTTGTCCTACCTCTTGACAATGAGCTTTCTGTCTGTCACTCATTCAACAAAGCATTTATGGAACAAATCTTCCTAGCCTGGCACCGCATGTGAGGCCGTAGGGATCAACTTGCCCTTTTCCTCAAGGAGCTAACGTTCCTGTAATAGAGCCTGAGTCACCATTGCTGCTTTTTATCTTCAGCCAGAACAAGCAGAGGAAACAGGGGACCACAGGACAAGCTATTCCAGGTGTGCTGGGTGGGGGCTATTATGTGTTTAACTCCAACTATTCTAAGCACCATTAGTAACTGATATGGAAAATTTTAAAATCAAAATGAGTGTAGGTAGATTTTACATGGGTGGGTTTCAGTTCTCAGAATTATAACCAAGTATGTGAGTTTTTGCATGTTGTTATTCTAGATTTGGGGGAGTGGGGACTAGGTAGTGCCAGCTTTAACCTCAAGCTATGAAATTACTTATTTTGTCCCACAAATTAGAAAGGTTTGAAGAAATTAAAAAAATGTAAAGAGGCAGAATATGGAAAACACACACCAAAGTTGTCTTTGAATCCTGGGTAGTCACTTAACCTCTTTAAAACTGTTTTCCTTATCTGTACTTTATGGTCCTCATTTTTATATTGCTGGATTGTCTTAAAGTGTTTGTAACCTGAACACAGCACATGAATTATATGGCTGCTGAAATAACTACTGACATTTAACAGTAATCTCAAGACTCTGGGAATAAAGTCAAAGACGTGGTTGTCTGCAGTGTGTTCCTGAGAAGGTGCACAGAGTAGTCCCATGTACAACTTCTCAGCTGCCAACTGGTATGAGAACCTGGTGGGCCCTAAGAGGAGGTTTCAACCAAGAGGCTCCATCCTGGATCTGCTGATTTGTATCAGATAATAGGGTCAAATAGTCAAACCTGCTCCAAAGTGTGTGTGTATAAGACAAGGCACTGCATAGGGCATGTTTCCCTTTGAGCCCTGTAGTCAGACAGTGGGATAATTTAGGGAATCAGGAGGTTAGGGATTTTTTTTTTTTTTTTAAACAAGAAGTTTATTTAAACAAGATGCTTGACTTGAAGGGGAAACTATCTAGGAATCTTTTTTTTTTTTTAAAGAGTAATTTACCCCTAAAGACAGATTGCCCTACATGTAACAGCTATGTACAAAAGTTATAAAATTGTTCTTGGTTTTACAAAGATAAATGAAAAACATTAAAATTCTCCAGTCGAACAAGGTAAGCAAGGATTTTTATGTTGTTCAGGTTTTTTTTGTTGTTGTTTTGTTTTTTGTTAAAACAGTGAGAGCAAAATAACTTACTGGAATATAAAGATAAGAGATGAATGAGCATGCCACTAATGGAGAAAGGGGATAATTTCACAGAACCAGTATTTTTCCCCATCCCATCTCCATTTGATGTCAATCAAAACATATCATTGGCCATTTAGTTAAAAAAAATGCAATATGCTTGTGCACATACACCAGTTACTTTATGTACAATAAAGGAATGGGGAAAGGGAAAATGAAAGAATAGAGAAAACTATACTGTAGTAGTCAGGATGTGGCGGAACCAAATTGCAGTTTTCTAATAAGAATGTATTCTTGGTCTGTAGGAACAGAGTTCTGAAGCAAAGTAGCAGGTTCCCTTTTTAGTAGACACTTCCTGTCTGCTGCTGGAACACATCAATTTTATCTTCATCCTCCATTTCCAACTATGTAGGTGTGTCTGTTTCATTCATTGGCTGCCCATCAAATCGGAATCTGATCTGCCTCATCAACAAACCCTGTCATTCACAATAGGCTTTCATTAGTTTACTAAGTGGTGTATGCCTCTTAATCATCCTGCCCCGTCACCTTCAAGTTAATATGATCGTTGTTCTCAGTCTTGACTCCCTCCTTGGGCTTTGTGTCGGCCATGGCGAGCACCGGAGTGCTTCACAAAAGAGGTACCAGGTCTGCACCAAACGAGCCGAGGTTAAGGATTTTTGTGACAATAAAGGGCTGTTTGTTTAAAGGCCTGCTTGGTCTAACTAGATCTCAATGCAATATTTCTCTTTTTCTTGGAATCAACAGGCCTTTGCACTAAAAGCAAGGAAATATGCCCTCAAGCAACTGAGGCTTTCTAAATATTAGTGACTCTAACTGGATTAAGTATTTCCACTTCCTATTCCTATGACTTTGTGAGGCTCAAATTCCCAGAAAGGCTGCTTGTTTAGACCACAACTCTTTAGTTATGTTGTAAGTCATTCCATTCTTCAAATCTGAGTAAATGCTAAAAACCTTCAAGATACTTTTAAAGATCCTTTGAATAGAAATATTTTCTGATTTATTGCATAGCAAATGAATTTTACAGTAACAGCAGACAGATATCCTCGTAGGTTCTCAGGATAAGGTTTTGTCAGCATTTCTTTCCTCAAGTTCTGGAGTTAATTCATTGACATCTTGCCTTTTTGGGTTAGTGCCATTTTTTTAAAAAATTGTCTCAGTTATAAAAATATGCTAGCCCTTGCAATAATTCCCTCCTAAGAGGAATGAAAATTAACTATAGTAGAACTCTCCTCTGTAAGACAGCTCCAAATAAAACCAGTGAGCTATTTTTACCTTAAAGCCCTCAGACAAGAGAGATGGCATATTCCATCTCACCTGAGGTTCTAGTGCAAATGTGTAACGAACCTTAGATCTATGATGTTCTTTGACTGTTTCACTTTATTTTTACATCAATCGTTTTCTCGCAGATAAGAAAGTATCTTCTATGATTTTTATTTATTTATGTAAGAATGTCAATATGGGATACAGCAGGATCTAAAATTCAGTGAAAGGTACATAGTTTTGATGCTTTATTACATTTACCCAGCACTGGCAATTTGATTTGCTTTTCATTTTTTAAGCTTTTGATACCTTGTTTTCATTGAAATATTTAAATTTTAAAATTGTAATTCTTTTTTTAGGACTTCCCAAATGTCAACTTACATTATCTGAAATGATAGGGCTTTGAAGTCAATAATAAGAAAAAAGTTTCATAAAATTGACATTTTAATAAAAATTATATAACTAATGGAAATGGTGGCTAATCTAGTCTGTCCCTTCTATAAGAATGTTTCACATAGTTGCTTTCAATGAATACATAGTCATCCAAACTAAAGACTCAATTTCCAGTTGTTGTTGTTCTTCTTCTGTCACATGACAAAGTCTGGCCAAAAGGATATGAACCGAAGTTGTGCATGAATTTGAAGTGATCTCTTTCCCTTCCCACCTTTCTCCATTCTGCTGTTGGGAATGTGGTTATACTGCTTAACCACACTGGAATGTGCAAATGAGAGTACCACCTTTAAGGACAATGTAGCAAGAAACCTAATATATAAAAATGGTCACCAGAAAAATCTTGTGAGGCAAAGATGCTGTACCAGCTGACTTATATATGAAAGAAAATAAACATCTATTTTGTTTGAATCATTGTTAGTGTAGGTTTTGTTATATACAACCAAAACAAATCTTAATACAGAGGTTAAAATCTTAAATGCAGGCTGAAATCCTAATACAGAGACAATTTAGCAAAAGAGACCCCATCTCAAAACACAGAAGGGCTGGGATATAGCTCAGTGGTAAAGTGCCCCTGGGTTCAATCCTCAGTACCTAAACAAAACAAAGCCAAAAAACTCTTCAGTAATACTACAACAACAAACACTTAAACATGTTATTACATGCACTATCCATATATCATCCTGTGATAATCCTATGACGTAGGGTATACAGTTATCAACCATTTTACAGATGAAGAAACAGGTTGAAGTAAACTTAGTAATTTCCCCAAAGTTGCCCACCTAGTTGGGAGCAGAGCTATTTGAACACATATGGTTTCCTTCAGAATCCAGGCCCTTGACCATAAGCTATTCTGTATCCCACTAAGAAAAATGGTCGAGCACTTGCCTAACGCATAGAGGTCCTGGGTTCAATACCATGCATTGCTCCCCAACCCAAAAAACCTCTAGTAATTATATGTTAAACCTTTTTCAGCCTATTCTAAGTGGTTCTATTTATTAGTTCATTCAATACAACACTCCTACTGGCTAGGCAATACTCTCATACACATTTTACAAAAGAAATTAAGGCACAGGAAAATTATGTAACTTTTCCCCAAATGGACATTTAAACCCCACAGCATGGCTATAGAGTCCCACGCCTTTCCTTCTGTGCTATGCCGTTTCCCTCAGCAGAGATTCTCTGTGGGGAAAGAGACTGCACTCCAAGAAACAAGAATTTCTGCATATTGTCCCTCATGTTCATATTTAGACCCTCCATTTGCTTCTCTTTCATCTCATACTTTATCTCTAGTCCTACCACCTCCAGCATTCCCTTCTGTTGATTCTGCATCCTGTCTTGACCATCTACCTTGCTTCAGCTATGGCTCTCACTAGGATTTGTTCATGCCTAGGACTTTTACAATAGTCTCCTGACTAGCTTGCCTGTTTGTTCTTTTTCTCCCTCTAGTCCACTTTTGGTAGTCAGATTCCTTTAACAACTTAGTTTTTTAAATTTATTTATTTTTATTGTAAACAAATGGGATACATGTTGTTTCTGTTTGTACATAAAGTAAAGGCATACCATTTGTGTAATCATACATCTACACTGGGTAATGGTGTTTGATTCATTCTGTTATTCCCCCCCCCCCCCCCGCTCCACCCCTCTTTTCCCTCTATACAGTCCTTCCTTCCTCCATTCTTGCCAACAACTTAGTTTTTAAAAGAATACTCTGCTCAACATTTCTAGGCTCTTTCTAGCTCAGAAAGAAATCCAAGCTTCAGTATAGACTAGAAAGCCCTGGCCCACTGCCAACCCAAACCTCAGCTTCCACCAAGCTTTCCGTTTCAGGTTGCGCAGGCCTCATATGGCACCTTGCAGCTGCTCAGAGAAACCAATCACAATCCCTTCACCTTTGCTCTTGTTCTGCTTATATCTGTAGGAAGGGGAGCCACTCTTCACATCTTACCACACTGCTTCCTCATTTCATTGAGGTTTCTATTCAAAGGGCTTCCCTTCACACCCTAAACCACACTCTGGTCACATCTCTCTCTAACCTGTTTTTTGTATAGTACTATCATCACTTGTCATAAAATATTTGTACATTGCCTACTTTCACGAAATAAGCTTCATGCAAGGAAAAATTATGTTTTGTTTCTTGATCTCACACCTAGAACTGCCAGCATATCAAAGGCATTTAGTTTGAGTGGGTGAACAAAGAAAATCCACTTTTTATTTTAAACTCTTCTTGTTCCAGCCCATATGACCGTTGCAGTTTGTCTTTTAGCTCTTCTAGTTCACAGTCAAGCTTCTTACATCTGAGTTCTCTCATCTTTTCTTGCCCTTGTAATCTTCTGCCCCCCTCTATACTGCAGTATAGCTAGAGTTAAGGTTCATTTGAAAACCAGTGAATTCAATGAAGTTCCTGGTTTTTATTTCATTTGTGCCAACCATTCTCTACTTCTATGATATCTTTGAAATTACTTCTCTGGTTCTCCTCTTCCAGCTCTCATTGTTGTTTTCTGATCTCCACCAATCCTTTAAAATCTCTTAGTAATGGAGGTGCTCTTTGCAAGTCTTTGGCTTTATCGAGCAGTTATTTCTTTAAAAATCTCAATCACAATGATGGGCATTATTCTGCATTGTCTTTTCCATACTTTTGATTTCTTCAGATTTCCAGAAACAGATTTACAAGGCAAAAGATCCAACATTTTTAATAACTTTCTGAAAAGACTATAAAGTTTGCCATGCTGCTAAAAATGACCAGAGCTACCGTATTTCTCCCCCTGGAATGATAGTTGAACAAGCAAAATAAGAAAGATACAACAAAGGGGCAGAAAATTCCAGAATTCTACTAATAGGCAGTGAAAACGGTTGGCCTGAGTAGAATAAAGAATGAAAGTCTGAGAAAGATCCCAACTGTTGTAAGCCTTTGATAATATCAAATATTTGATAAGCACTGATGTACACAGATATACTTAAGTCTTCCAGCATTTAAGGTACAGGATCAAAGGGAAAGGCCTGGAGCCAAGAAGACAATTCACCATGCAATGGATCCTAACTTCCTTTCTCAGGAAGTTATATTTGGGCAGAAAATTATCAGCAAGGAAACTTTGTGAAACATGTATACAAATCTTGCAACCAAGAAACTATGCCTGCAAAGTTGACTGATTGATGAAGTTTAAAAATGCTTTGTATATTCCCACATCAGACCAAGAGACCTGGAAGTCCAACTTACCTCCTGGAATTTCCTATAAGATAGTAAAATGATGTCGGTGAGTAGAAGGCCCTCTTCTGTTGGGCGACTAATAAAGAATCTTGTTCTCCTAAACACGTGGGACCAGTATTCTTCCTGTCTGCAGTGAAGACCAGTCCTTCCTCTGGGAGATAAAACACATCTTCCTTTTGTTGGCTTGGGAATAGGCAGAGCCTGGCAGAACAGACTGTTTCTAATCTCCAAATGAAGAAAACGAAGATCTACAATGAAGCCTGTCTGCTTACACAAACTGATCTAAGACCAAAACTGTACTGCAGGGATGTTCCTGAGGGGTGGCCTCAGGCAGCATGATCCATCCCATTAATTTGTTTTCTTATCCCTTGACACAAATTCCTCTTTTTGAACTTTTGTTCTGTGCAACACAAATTCTCGTCCCTAGATTTTTTTCTCCAAGTAAATTTTCTGAAAGTGAAAATTACTGGATTAAGGGAGTAAACTTTCATACCCTAGAGTTCCTAGAGTTTATCCAAAAAAGGTATACTAGCTTATACTTACCTTAGCCTTACATAAGCACTCAAACTCTGTACACTCTTGCCCACAGACTCTTTTCTCTTTCTTACACATATGCAAAGATGATAAGCAAAGTGGAATTCTATATATCAGTACACTGAAGAGTGGTTATGAAGAGGCCTAGATCCATAATATACAGGTTCAGGATCACAGCTCAACCACTGAGTTGTTAAAAAAAAAAAAAAAAAAAAATCACATAGTACGTGACTCTCTAGGCCTCAATTTCCTCAACCATAACGAATACGTACAAAAACACTCAAGACGAGATTTACACTTGGAAAATGCCACTTGTTTTCATTCAAATTTTTAGTTACTAATGAAGATGAACTTTTATTGGTCAGCATTTCTTGGTGAACTGTCATATTCCTTCCCCTTTCCTATTTAACTACAGAAAAAACACCTTTATTTTCTTAATCTTTATAATCCTTACTCTTTAGAATTTATTTTGATGTATGCTAGAAGGAATTCACCCTTTCCCCCACAGCAAGTATTTGGTGCTGGTAAAATTGTCTTATTCAATAGTCTTTACTTAACATATATTTTGGTGCAGGGGATTAAACCGAGGGCCTATTTATCACTGAACTACACTCCTAGCTCTTTTACTCTTAGCACACATTTTAGCACCTATTATTAGGCTTACTTTCCTATTCTGTATAGGAAATACTATTTAGGCCAGTATCACAATAGTTTAACTTACTACACCTTTATAAGACTGGGCGGACCCTCGGTTCCTCATTTCTTTTTTTTCTTTTTTGACCACACAAGGTATCAAGTCTGTCCGTGATGAACTGTAAGTTTCCTGAATATTCGTAGTCTTAAAAGATTAGCTTCTGGTGACAATTGTTACGAGTACCAAGCAACGAGCAAAGCAATCCTTGCACCAACCTTAGACCAAATTGCCGGGCTTCTTGAGATCTCTCAGTGAGTCTTTTCCCTTTAACTGCAGTGTTTCTTCCTCTGTTCAGACCTTCAAGCTGCCCTTTAATACATAATAAGGAAGTGAAACGCTTTTCAGTTCCTACCTTATTTCAAGACAAAAATGACCAGAAAAATGCAGACTTTATATTGTGATTTCTAGGACAGCCACTATGCTAGTTGGCAGTACTAATGTGTGTGCTCGATACTTCCAGATAAAGGGTTCTTCAAAGAATAAGGAAATCAACTTCCTGGGTAGTCTTGAGTCAAGGTGAGTAGTGGGGAGTAGAAGGCTATATTTACTTCTTATATTCCTATGGTTCTAGTTAAGGGTATGATAATTTAGTGCTTTTTTTTTTTTATCATGAGCACAAGAAAGCAAAAAACAACCCACGTTCAGAGGAGGTATGTAGGGTGCTTGACTGGGAAAGGCTCAAAAGGACCATTGGTTGTTGGTTCCCAAGGTGAGTTTCACAATTTTTTAAATTTCAAAACTAACTTTTAAATTAGCTTTTGTAGGCTAGGTTTATAGCTCAGTGTTAATATCCTTAGCATGCACAAGGTCCTGAGTTTGATCTCCAGCACAAAGAAGCAGGGGAAAAAAATTCCTTTTCTAACAGGAAGAAGAAAAGTTTATTAAGCAAAAGTTTCCATAAGAAAACTTTTTATAACCTCACTATCTTTTTTCTGCCTATTAAGGGGTTTTGACATACTCTTGCCTCAAGACAGTCACATCTATTTCAAAAGAAATATTTCTAGAAAAAAATTTTTATACAACTTTTTGACAATGCAGTTCCATACAGCATAAAAAACTACACCTACATACAACATTGACAATGAATGGGACATTAATAAGTGGTTTGCTAACAGTGACTAGAAATTCTAGCTAGACTTAGAAAACATTTCCTGATTGATGATACTTTCAACAGAACATCAACTACTTAATATTAGCATGGAATGACCTTAAGGCTTTCTGAGAAAGACTGTAGTGAGGAAGATAGAAGTCTTTCTTCTCAGAGGCTACTCGAGCAGAATTATGAAAGGACAATCGTGGCAGAACCAAAGATCTAGATGGGCTGTAGAGACTGGATGAGGTGGCTTCTTTCTTGGAAGGCAAGAGTGAATCCATCTGGCAAAGTGCTGTAGCAGTTCCAAATTTTTGTGGCTCAGTCATCACTAGCACACAGGAGCAGCACTCCCTCTGAACGAACAGATTTTGTTTTATGGAAGTTTGAGGAAAAAGTATCTGCATCAGTACTGAATTTGCAAGTAAGTTTGTGAATGACAACAGACAATAGAAGAACCTTGAAATTACCTTAAATTTCAGCTGAAGCAAAAATATTAGTAAAATTAACAAAGCACACTGGCTGAAGAATATATTTTTCCAACCATGGCAAATTTTATGTAGTCATTATCAATGCTTTTAATCCATTATGTCCTCTGAATTCTATTTACTATTCAATATGCAATATGATACAAAGGTTTCTTTGGAAGACATAATCATATGCACTAGTATGTAAAACTCAAAAGCATTTTCTCCCTTAAACTTACCTGACTAAAGACATCTCATCAGAAGGCAAAAGTGAATAATTTTAATAAGTATACTTCAGCTTATACTGGAGTCTAGAAGGTTACAAAACTGTACAGATTAATCTTTTTAAAAATTTAAATAAAACAAATTTTATATTTTGTTAAATCAGCAAATATAATCAACTGGTACACTTTTATTAGCAAATAAATGATGATACTGATGACAAAAAATAGGAAAAAAAAAAAAAAAAAAGAAAGAAAGAAAAAGAAAAAACAAGAAAGAAAAGAAAAAGCACCTCAGACCAGAATACCATAAACCAAGTTTTGTGGAAGCTGCATTTTTTTATTTGAAAATCCACCCATTTTGCTAACATACATTTTAATATTGTAAACAAAAATAGAATCTGCAGAGACAATGCAACAAGTATGCTTAAACTCATGTACAGAATTGCTTTCCTACAACAAACTGTCCTTCTTAAGGCCCCTCTCAACCCAAGCGTTAAGATGTATTTACACAAAGCACCGATCAACAGTGCAGTTTAATTCTTCATTAACTAAACTCTTGGCTAGACATTAACTTTAAAGATACTATTTCCCCTTATTTAAAAGGTACATGATCATAACATGGCACAAGCCAAATAAAAAGTTCAAGGATTTCCCCCCCTCCCCTCCCCTGATAACACCTCCTAGAGTTTTACTGAAAAGAAGGAAAGTCTTGAAGTGAAAGCAATTCCTCACATTCATTTTGGAAAGGCCCTAATGTCAAATGGAAAATAATGACATGCCAAGCACAAAGCAGTAAAGATCCTTCCCAATGCACTAATGCTGAATTTAAAATGTAGTGCTTTTCCTAGTCAGTGAACTGTTCCCTTGCAAAATCCTAGGCACAGAATTGACTATAAGGATTAATGCATTTGTAATGCTTTCCTAAAGCCCACAGAGACCGAGAACTCGTAAGAGATTCAGATCTGTGGACTTGCCTTAATATATTTAGTGCTCTGTATGTCAGCTAAAAAGCATTCTGAATCAGATTCATTCTTGTGGATAAAAATCAAACATACTGAATACATCCATACTCATTTTAATAAGGAAGTTTGATATAATATTAATGTTATGTAAAATTGATAATCATAAATAAATACAAATACTTAAGGAATGTCTACTGCAAACTGAATATAAATTTTTTAAAAAGAAAAATTAATTTCAGTTAAGGTTTCTGTATATGTGAGGACTGGAGAAAAGAAAAATAATACATAATTAAGAACTGTGATTTTGATCCCCCAATGAGTCCTGTTGAAATACAGTAAAGGACACAGCTCTTCTCTCCAGGCAGCTTTTCCAAATACAAATTTCACGCTTTTCCAAATAAGGGCTTTTCTTGGTAGGTTATTGATTATGGTATTAATAGGAGTTGAAAGAACTGAAGGGTTAGTCACCAAAAAGACAGAGCTTAGTCTGAAATCATGGCAATTCTTGGCTTTATAAAGTGTATTGGTACGTTCTATAAACTAGTCCCAATTTCCTTCGTGGGCCTTTACTGTGTTACTGTAGCATTCTAATGGAAGAAGAGTTTAAGAGACAGCAGTTTGGATTTTGCTGGAAGTAAGGATTCGCCACTTGAGCACTTGTCTTTTTGAATAATTCCATTCTCTTTCATCTAGTTACATAAACTGTATCTGGAAAAAAAGAAAGAAAAAAGACAAGGAAGTATGTAAGTTAATTCACTGCATTATGGAATGTCCTGTCACAAATAAAAATGTTTTGTGGCCTTTATCATTCAACTGGCCAGAAGAGAGTACAACATACTTATCACAAACCCTAATTACAAAATAAAGTCAGTATTATTAACTTTTGTGCCTGAACTCAACATTTGAAGCATAATTATAGGGACAGACTTTCAAATATCTAAGTACTAAAACTAAGGAAAAGGTTGGGGGAAAGAAAAGAAAGTAAATCAATGAGCTGTTTTCTACAACAGGTTCAAACCATCTATACAAGCGCAAATATTCCATGTAAATTATCATCTGGGAAATCAAAATGCAATTTCCAAATGATATAAATTTACAGATAATAAAAGGAAGAATGTTATGCTACGTCATATCTTTACTAATACTAATTAAGATCTGTAAGATCTATAAAGAAATACTTTTCAATAGGAATCAATGTTCACTCAAAGATAACTTCCCTGATGATTTCTCTAAAACTGCTTATCCAAAGATATTACTGAGGTACATGTTTATTAACTTGCCAAATAAGAAGAGTAGAAACTCATAAAGATCTAGCAGGTAAATGTAAACTAAGGGCCAGAGCACCAAGAAGATCAAATTATACTGTCTTCTAGGAAACAAAGGCAATGTGACTCATATGTGGAATCCTTCTAGTTGAAAGGGCCTATGTAATCCTTTGCCCTTAATTTAAAAACAAGCTGTTTAAAAAATAAATAAATGACTTGCTGTTTTTAAAAGAAAAGGCACACATAAAAGAAATCAATTGAAATGAATTCTTCACAATTAGTCCTTCACAATTAATAAACTAATAATGCTCCCAGTCAATCTCTAATACAATATTTAAAATTATGATGTTCTCTACAATTCTTTCAAGATTTGCTAAAATACCTAATTTTTAAGGGTGGTATTTGATCTCATCCATTTGCTGTAAGCAGTGGATGCTTCTACGTGAAAGATGGTCCTTTGATTTCACAACTTCTAATTATGTTAAAGATATTTTAAAAAGTTGTTTCTCTTTATGTCCTATCTTGATCTATTTTTATTCTTCATCAAAAGAACAGAGGAGGTGGCAGAGGAGAAGCAAAGGGAACCTAGAATCCTTTAAAGAAACAGGAGAAGAAGAGTGAATTGTGGTAATTTTTAAAAAGTATTTAAGTCCCCGTCTCCCCCAACAAGCAGCAATACCTAAAGTGATTTATAAGAAATCCTCCAAAGAAAGCTCTGCAAAAGGGTCCTTTCCTGAAGCTCTGTGAGGACTGTGACTGGAGGGGCTGGATGCTGCCGACAGCTGGGGGAAAGAAGACAGAGAGAGGGAAAGAAAAAAAGATCTCAGAATGACAGAACATGAAAGCAGAAAATGTAATGAAAGAAGAAGTGGTTTTTGTTTTGTCACCTTTAATAAATATAAAGGCAGCCTTTGTAGAAAATGGAATTAAAACAAAAGTTTTAGTCACATGTCAAGTTAAAGGGTATCCAATGGCATGTGTTTTCCAGAAAACAAATTCATGTTTCTGAAACTACAAAGAAATAGTCTTTTACCCAAAAAGGTCAATATAAGCTGACCTGTGGTTAAGACTTTTAATGTGTGAGAGGGTAGGGAGGGTAAGGAGACAGGGTACATAAACACATGCTTGTGCACATGTTTAAACTGAGTAAAGATGGCTCCTTTCCCCAGGCTATCTGTCCAAAGCTGTGTGAACTCTGACCTTAGTCCCGATCCAACATATCTAGCTGTAATACTTTCCCCTTCCTTTAGGGAAAAAGTTAACATGGAGTTGTCTCCTGCCTGTTTATCTTGACAATCTACAGCTGATGCATATACTGTAGGAGGTGAAAGGGATCCTGGAGTTCACCTAGTGTGAAAGTCCACATACTATACCAGAATAAGGGGAACACTTAAGATTGTTGAATCTGCTTCTTGTTTGAATATATTTGCTTGATTCTCAAATCTACCCCATCCTTTAATATATTACAAGGTAGTAAGATCACTGAACTCAGTACGTATCTTTGGTGCTCTCCCAAAGATACTTCTGAAGAACCAAGATGTTAATTTTCATATATATCTCTTTCAACAAACTGACATATGAATATTTTTAAAGCCAACATGAGGACCTTCAGTTTGGAAGAAATTTATCATTCTTTTTCTCCCTCTATATAGGATTGCAGAGAGTACAAGCATAGGACTATTATGAAATGAGTTGTTTTTAGGGATGTTCAGCTAAGCATTAAATCAAAGTTCACAATGGGAACAGTTTCAGTCCAAACTTCCAACATTCAAATCCCATAAAGAATTTCAAGCCATAAAACCCTTTTTGGTGGTCTAAAATGATCGCCTTTCTTTCTACATTTTTACCTATTTAAAAAAAAAAAAAAAGTAAAAGAAAAGCACTATAAAGAATGAGTAGATAATGAGTTTTTTTTAAAAATATTATATCACCAGTATAAGCAATCTGTTGTTCTGGACATAAAGATCAATTTACAAGATTAGAAATTACCATCAGTTTTACTGGTGGTAGAAATCATTTTCCTATTCCATTTCTTGTTTCAGAAATAAATGTTCAAAGACAATGAAAAAGATGACAGAATCATGCAGGCAGCTACGGATGGGAGACAGGGCCGCATGTCTAGGTTTGAAGTTTCAAACATCATCCATATAGGGACAGACTAAAGTATAGCTTTATTGGAAAGATAGCCCCATCTTTCCCCTATAGCTCAAATATGGAAGCCCATTCAGAAATGGGACGACTCCAAGTAGTCATTAGTTATTGAACAGGAAGACAACTTTCACATTATCTCCATTATTAACTGGATTTCTTTCCAAAGCAAATTTTCTTTCACTTAAAGGTAAAACAGTAAACTCTGCTCATTATAGACCACACCCAAAATCACAAATTTCCTATGAGAACTTCACACTAAAATGTCTTCTTAAATCACCTTTGAGGGGAGCAGTTTGAAGACCTGATAGCCCCACAAACAGATGCCCTTGAAGAATGCAGACAAAACAAGACAAGATTATTCTTTGAAATATATTCTATGAGCATGCTGCTAGAGAGAAGTCCAAGAGGCCTACAATGTTAAACAGGATCAATAGTCCTTGGGAAAAAGTACTGATTTTTAACTTCTACTAAACTCTGCTAGTCTCTTAAAAATTGGTAAGACAGACACACACACACAAAAAGCACTTAGCCAAATTAAAACATGACTGATGCCACCAATGAGAAAACTATACTTAATATACCTGCAATAAGTTTCTAATCATAAATATTCATCTGAAACATAAAAAAATAGTCCAGATTGGTGTGGCTACTGCACAGTTCCAAGGACTGTGATGCCCAGACTTTAACTACCTGATCCTACCCTTTTCCAGCACCAGTACCAAAGCAGAGATACCCATGCACTGGTGAGAAAGCAGTCAGCTCAGCAATTAAATAAGGAAAGAGAAGGAAAGGAAGAGGTTGCTCATATTACTGGTCAGGAAAAGCAGGAAAAATAAAAGACCATGATGGGATCCTAATAGGTCAGAAACAGTAGGATTTTAAAAGTTTGAATGCAAGTCCCCTGAAACTCTGAAAGCTAAACTTCCTTTACTTAATATTCTTCCATTCTCCTTTTCTTTTGTTTTGTTTTGGGGGGTACTGTGGACTTAACCCAAGAGCATTCTGCCTCTGAGCTACATCCCCAATCCTTTTTAAGACAAGGTCTTATTAAGTAGCTGAGACTGGCCTCAAATTTGCAATTCTCCTGCCTCAGCCTCCCAAGTCACCAGGATTACAAGAGTATGCCACCATGCTGGGCAGCTGACAATCCTTTACTTATCATTCTTTGAATTAATTTAATAACTATATTATATAGTTAGCAACCTTATATGCTATAAAGTTGCTAAGGAACATAAAAATGACATAAAACAAACCCAGAACACTGCCTGTTACACATTCAATTCAAATTATATTCTCTATTCCAAAATTACCAGGTTAAAAAATTAGTGAAGCTATCAATCTGCTCAAATTAAAGTGGTCTACACAGCATACAAATAAAAATACAAAAATTGACAACTGATGATGGTATCTTTTAGGTGAAATTTCTCCACCACTCTCAACAGTCTTTTAAAACTACATACATACTATATGTTTATATATTTATACATGAAAAAATACATTATTATCAAAAATCTTTGCTTTTATTTCACAGCAGACTTCCATTGTATTTAACACAGTAAAGATAGTACAGAAATTATAAACTTAATAAAGACAAACATACCTAAAGAAATTTAAAAAATATATAATTCTATTGCTAGACTAAACCTCATAAATAGAAATATTATTTTATGAGGTTTACCTTCATTATACTTCTATTAAACACCAAAAAAAAAAAAAAAAAAAAAATACACACACACACAAAAGAATCAAAGGAGGGGAAAAAAAAGAAAATTTCAGTTAAAACAAGAAAATAAGAGTAGTCTCATAAAGCTAGGCTAGTGCAGTCAAAGGCTTCAGAGAGGATTAAAACAGACTACATTCAGGGCAAATTTTCTAACATATCATTGGCTCTTTTAGGGAAGCCACTTTGCCAAGTCTTTACATTTACATTCTTCAGTCATCCAAAAGCCTAAGTAGAAAATCCAATGCTATAGAGACTCATTTTGCCTTCATTGAAGAAACAAAGACAACATCTCAAGAGAAAAATGGATGCCGTTCATTTGCCTGGCATGACTGAAGAGCATTTTGTAGAAAGATAGAACTAAAATTTTAAATCTCCCTTTATGGCTGTTTTGAGTATTAAATGGTTAAGTACTCAGCATAAATCAGAAATTTAAACATTAATTCAATCTTCCCTAGCACTTACCATCAAATCTACGCACATAAGAGGTCCCGCTCAAATGTTTTTGAGTCTGCATTGCTCTTGCTCTTCCACTGTGTTCTTAGCACTCTAGGTCTCTCTTAAGTATCTATCAGTTACTTTGCTTCCAAATTACACTCACCTTTAGAATCCTTAGGTGCAGGTAACATCTCTTACCTGTTTCTTTTTAGATGGTTTTTTTTTTTTTTTTTTTTTTTTTGCGGTGCTGGGGATTGAACCCAGGGCCTTGGGCTTGCAAGGCAAGCACTCTACCGACTGAGCTATCTCCCCAGCCCTCTTACCTGTTTCTTGTCTCAACAACTATCAGTGACATATAAGTATTCTAAAATTTGTTAAAATTATTGGGGGGGGGGTGTTGTATCAGGGATTGAACCATGGGGGCACTTAATCATTAAGCCACATCCCCAGCCCTTTTTATAATTTTTATTATGGGTCAGGGTCTCGTTAAGTTGTTTAGAGTCTCACTAAGTTGCTGAGATTAGCTTTGAACTTGCAATCCCCCTGCCTCTGTCTCCCAAGTCACTGGGATTTATAGGTGTGCATCACTGTGCCCAGCTAAAATGTGTTAAATTTTGAAAATGGCCTCCAAAGTAGAATATGAGAAGAAACTAGAACTTCTCTATTTTAAAATGTAGCCATTTAAAAACGGGAGGATTAAGTTCAAGGCCAGCCTGGGCAACACAGCAAGACCCTGTATCAAAATAAAAACTAAAAAGGGCTGGGGATGTGGCTTAATGGTATAGTGTCCTTGGGTTCAATCTCCAGTAACCCTCCCAACTAACAAATAAATAAACAAATAAATAAAAATATAAAAAGGGCTGGTATGTAGCTCAATAGTACAGTACACCTGGGTTCAACATCTGGTAACACAAAAAAGTCTATATTTAACATGTTTTTTAAATGTATATAAACATAAAATTGCTATAGAAATATATTAATATAACCCATAAATACACATCTACTGAGGGTACATATTAGCTATAGGTTGAATGCCTGTCTGCTTTAAAACTCATGTTGAAACTTAGTTGCCATGGTAACAATATTAAGAGGCAGAATCTTTAAGAGGTGTTTAGGTTGTGAGTTCTCTGCCCTCAGCACTGGCTGATGCTGTTATGTGGGACAGGGAGGGAGTTAAGTTTTCTTTTCATTCTTTAAAAGATTTTTAACCTTTATTTATTTATTTATTTACTTTATGTGGTCTGAAAAATGGAACCCAGTGCCTCACCCATGCTAGGTAAGTGCTCTATAGCTCCCTAGGTTATGACCCTAGCCCTAAATTTTCTTAAAAAAAAAAAAAAAAAAAAAAAAGCATTTCTTATAATCATCATTAAAATTCAATAAACCTCCATATTCACTGCCAATTTCAAATATTTTTATTTGGTCCATATACTAACTTATAAGGTATACAAAATAATATCACAACTTTACAGATAGCAAACAAGCTTAATGAATTTACACAAACAATTCATCCTGCAACACACTGTCAGTGAGGAATCAAGTTGGGACTGTTATTTGTTCCAACCTGGCCCCTGGAGATGTGGCTCAGCAGTAGATACTGACTGCCTGGCATGCATGAGGCCCTGGGTTCAATCACCAGGATTCCCCCCCCCCCCCCCCCGCCACTCCAGAAAGTATCCCTCCCAAAGATATGCTCAAGTCCTTTTATCTCTGAATACTTATGAATGTGACCTGGTTTGGAAAAAAGGTCTTTGTGGATGTAATAAAATTAGGATGTGCTAATTAGGATGGGCCCTAATCTGCTGACTGGTGTCCTTGTAAGAGGATATGTGAAAGCAGAGACACATAGAACACCACTCTTCACAGGCAGATTGAGAAGCTACAGCTGCAAACCATGAAAAGACTGGGACCACCAAAAGCTTTAAGCAAGAACAGATCTTCCTCTGGAGGGTTCTGAGTGGGAATGGTCCACTTCATTTCAGACTGCCAACCTCTAGAACTGAGAGCAAATATATTTGTTATTTTAAGCCACTAAGTTTGTGGTACTTTGTTATGGCAGCCCTAGGAAATTAATACAGACCCTGTAATGTAGATCTACTGACTTCAAGGCTGGTACTTCCCTCCTAAAACCTACTCTACTATTTCTATTAATTTCAACTTAGCTAAAAGTTATGGCTATAGTAACCTATAGGAAAAGGTTAAAGGGAAAACAGAATTTATATTTTAATTAATTAATTAATTAATTTTGGTGTAGTGCAGGGAATTAAACCCAGAGCCTCAGGAGAGCTAGGCAAGTGCTCTACCACAAAGCTCTATCTCCAGCTCATTCATATATATATATATATATATATTTATTTATTTGGTGGGGTACCAGGGACTGAACTCAGGAGCACTTGACCACTGAGCCACATCCCCAGCCCTATTCTGTATTTTATTTAGAGACAGGGTCTCACTGAGTTGCTTAGTTCCTCACTTTTACTGAGGCTGGCTCTGAACTCATGATCCTCCTGCCTCAGCCTTCTGAGTCACTGGGATTACAGGTGTGTGCCACTGTGCCCAGCCCAAAATATTTTTAAAAGAAACTTTTTTTGTTTTTGGTGCTGGGGATTGAACCCAGGGCTTTGTGCATGCGAGGCAAGCACTCTACCAACTGAACTATTTCCCCAGCCCTAAAAGAAACTTTTGTAGTAAACATTAGACAGTCAGGACATTCCCATGCTTTCTATATACACAGTACTATATATACATGGTCACTGATGTTCGTTATGAACAACTTCAGTCACCGAAGATATTAAGAACACTTTCTGGTTTCATTATCATAAGAAATTAGATTTTTACCTTTAAAACAATGTACTCAGCAAAAATGTAATAAGCAAGGCCTTATTTTACATGTTGTCTTATTAACAGAGATCAGCAGATGGGACTCCTAACATTTTAGCTGTGACTCATTTAGGTATACATCAGGAGTTGTAGAATCAGTTTTTCATCTATGGTACTAAATCTCAATTTCCAAAGTAAATTCTCTCATGTTATCTGTAAGTGGGCAAGGATAAATGACACAACACACTGCTGACAAGGCAAAAAAAACCTTCTTTACAGAAAACAGCTGGACAGATCACAGATGATAGTTGAGGTACTACCAACATTCACAATTAACGTATCAAGAAAGTCAGATAATATCACCACACCCTCAAACTAATCCTAAAAGCAAAGGGCCATTGATTCTTATGCCACATTTTGCAAGAAATGAATTATTCCAACATCTAAAGTTAACAGTGCCCCTATTTACAAGGGTAAAAAGATTTACACCAAGCCACTATTTGCTTTAATACATTTAATTGATGTAAAAACTTATTTTATGACAAAGACATCTGTCATTTTGCATCTTAAGCCCTATCTTCCCTGAACAAAACTGGTAGTCCTCCATACAAAATGCCTAAAATCAATCAAGAAACCAACAAAACTTTTAATACTATTTTAAAATTAAATAAATGCCTGCCAGGTGTGGAGGGCATGCACCTCTCTCAGTGACTTGGGAGGCTGAGGCAGGAGAATCTCAAATCTGAGGCCAGCCTCAGCAACTCAGTTAGACACTGTCTCAAAATAAAAAATAAAAAGTGGACTGAGGACATATCTCAGTGGTTAAGCATACCTGGGATCAAACAATGGTACAAAATAAATAAATGAATAAATTTAACATTCTATACTTTTGGAGAAATAAAAAGACTGATATGGGGTCAATATAAGAACATCACAGGAACAACAATTCTCCCTACTCCCCAAAAAGTATTAACAGTATTGAAAACTGCCATATAAACTTTATTCATTAAAACAAGAGTTATTTCATATCACCGTGGCTTTCAAAAGAAAACCAAAACTAGTTAACTATCTTCATGTCATAGCATAACAGCTGCACACTGCAAATGTGGGGTTTACAAACTACTGGTTAGCAATGGACATTCCAATTTATATAAAACACCAGTAATATTACATAAAGCACCAGTAGAAGAAGGCATAAGAATCTCTGTTCTTCCCAACTTAATAAACAGACACATTATCAACCTATTATAAGCGATCAAATGCTAAGCTTTGGAGATGCACAGAACAAAGAGAAACTAAAAAACTATAGGGACCTTTAAGACTCTATGCTTTTGGAGAAATAAAAAGATTGATATGGAATCAAAATGAGTTATCCATGTAATAAAACATCTAAGATGATGCTCTAAATGTAAAGCATATTTTAAAAAACAGCTATAAAGTTAGGGTATGGGGGAAGGGGTACTGAACCTCAAGGGTGCTCTACCACTGAACTACATCCCCAATTTTATACTGAGACAGGGTCTTGCTAAATTGCCAGAGGCTGGCCTTGAATATGTGATCCTTCTGCCTTTGGTCACTGGGCAGGCATGTGCCACCACACCCAGCTGCAAAGAAGGATATTTTGGCAATAGCTATAGAACTGGGATCTGATAGACTTCATTTTTCATTTAAACTACCATTTACTTTACAATGTACAAAAAGCAATGGTTTTTGCCCTCAAAGACATTGAGACCAAATGAAAGGAGAACAAAAAAAATGAGAAAACAATTAAGAGATACTACATTGAAAAAAATATTTTGGTTACAGCTAGAACTGAATAGATAACATCAATCCAAGGGATTACCTAAGAATCATTAAACACTAAGTTGTAAGAAAAATAATGCAGGATAAGGACAAAGAATTCCAAACCTCATAAGGACTCTAAAGGGACAAGCGATGACCAAAGAACAGCTAAAGGGCAAATCTGCTGCTTCATGATAGATGAAGACGTTTTGGAAAAGACAAATGGCAGTAGAAAATGGATTCTTACTGAAAACTGGAAAGAAATGGGAAAGAAGCAGTTGAATATTCTATTCACTCAACATTACTCTTCACAAATAGGGAGATCTCACAAGGTTGTGTTGAGATGAAAGAAAAGCTTCGGGATGACTTAAATATTCAGTTGTATTTAGACTCTTTAGATTTTTCAGTATGGAGATAAGATGCTACAAATGCTGCCTATAGAAAATACCTACATAAAATATTAGAGGGGGAAGGAATTAAGAGTAACATGAAAACCTTTTAAGATTCTGACTTTCCAATGATGCAAATGATTTCTGTGAGACCAAAGTTTCTATAAGCCACTTCACCGCTGCCTGATTTTCTTTTTCGAGTTTTCAATTTGCTTCCTTCATGTGTTTTCAATCAACGATATTTAGAGTTAAGAACTCACTTCTCAACTAGAAACATATTACCCTAATGCTCTTCTCATTCACTTCTTTTCCGGCATAAAGTAATTAGGAAAAAGCTTTTCATTCACTATTTATTTCCATGCACATGGAAATTGGTGAAAAGATTATGTGCGTTTTAGAAGGCAACAGGATATAAAACCTGTAAGGATAATGCTGGAGAACCAGCACTTTTTTTAAGGTATACTTTTACTTTTTTATTTTTTTCTTTAAAGCAAAGTTCATATACAATGTTTTGAAGGTATGATTCAAAATTGCAAAGGATTTTTTATTAGAGCATTTAAATTATACAGAATAATGGGTTTTATTGTGGGATATTCATATATGCATGTAACACACTCTGATTACCCTTCTTCTAGCTCTCTCTTCCTTCTGATTCTTTTCTCTAAAAGTCTCCTTGCTACTTTCATTTTGTCATTTCCCCCCCCACTAGATTCCACATATGAGAGAAACATGATATTTGTCTGAGTATGGCTTATTTTATTTAACATTAGGATTTCCAGTTCCATTCATTTTCCTGAAAATGACATGATTTCATTCTTCTTTATAATATTCTGCAGTGGACATTCTTCACAACTATAGTAGTTATATTCTGAATATATAAACATAGTTTATAATCCAATAAGAAAACCTGAGGAATTTACAGAATCGTTTACTGCTAACAAAGAAGACGGGGCTATTGTCCCACAAATGTAGAGGTGATGTAGTAAAAAATGAGCACTAGGTGAAGAATCAGGGATATCTGAAGCAAGTTGCACTGCACCATGTACTTAGTTGAAGAACCTTTCCAAATCTTATCTCCTTCCCCTGTGAAAGAGTGGAGAAGACAATGGACCTATCTACTTTAAAGATTACTTGGAGTACTGAAGTCTAAGTTAGCATTTATTCTGACAATAGCCTGCAAGACAAGATATAGACTAGGTGCGAGATTTAACTAGACATCACAGGAAAACTTCTGCTGTCAAAGTTGTTAGTAAGTCTATATCTCCAGACAAAGTTTTTTCTTTTTGTTTTTAAAATACACTTACATAAATATACCTAGGTTCTTATCAGTTAGTCCTTTATAGGAGAAAAATTAATTTTTGAAAATAAATGATGTTTCATGCTGTAAGTACAACTGACAAAAGAAAAAACTCCAAAGAAGCTTATATTGTACAGTAAGAAGATATCTTCATTAATAGATGAGGGAATCATCAGTATACTTCTTAAAAGGTTATCAAAATCCAGTTGTGTTTCTTTAGTAGGTCAAACGGGTAATGAGAACTACTGTAGTAAAAGAAAGAGGAAGAAAAAGTCACTGTAATATGGACAAAGCAGGGAAAAAGAGACATGTACACAAATATTTGAAGTTCAAACAACCAGGACTTTATTTCTTAGAACTAAATTCACTATCCATTTCCAGTCAACAGAGATGCCATTTTATTAAATGACAATACTCAAAAAGGCTGAAATATGAAAGAACTCCCAATGCTTCACTGATCTATGAAAAACAAGGGACTAGATTTAAATAGATCAATATCAACTAATTTTAGTAATGTTACACTATATGACTTGACAATCTAATGTACATGTGCACTAAGTGGAATAGGAATAACAAATTCATTATCAAATGCTCACTCAAATATTTTCAAATAAGCATCAGACAAATACAGTCACCAGTACGCTGGCACTGGAAACCATTTAAGAAATGGAGCAAGTGCTTTACTAATTGTATAAAATGACTTATTTCTAACTATAAAAGAACATGAGGAGAAACATAGACACAGACAATAATGCAGTTTAACACTTCACAAGGTACCAGATAAGTGAATATTTTCTCTCTCTTCTCAGAGTAACAGATATGAGCTTAAAAAATAAAAATAAAAAACCTTAAATATAATTCCTCTAAAGTCAATAATAATGGGGTAAAAAACAGAGTGAATACTTTTAGGGTAAATTTTAAGAATGGGAGACAGAGCCCTAGAACATGGGAAGAAGAAAGTCTCTCATTTAAAGAGATTAGATCAGCATGACATATCTAGTTTTTCTGTCTTCTTTTGGTTTGTTTTTGAATATAATCCTCAGTGACAGAAAGTTATCTAATGAAAAAAATGACATACATAACTTTCTGGAGACTTGTCAAGAGTTACAAACTTCCCAAGGGCAGTACTCTTGTTACAGCATCATTTTAGTCAAGGAAATGGCGCTCTGTTTTCACGGCTAAGGATAGCATGACAAAATAATGAAGAGAAAGTAGATTTTGCAAATTCAAAAAACCATTCTCTAGATCCAAAACAAGTATAAGTTGCCCCAAATTTTCCATCTTTAGTATTTATAACCTTCTTGTCCTTTCCCTCCAAATAATCAACATTTCTAAAAGCTGTTATATGAGAAACAGATTAAGTAAGTAACATCCATGATGAAATTCAAGTACACTGCAACAGTTATATATATTATAGAATATAATACCTGTGCTCCTGATACAGGGCCAAAGGGGTTCGGTGGTCTCATGACAGGTTGGCTGTATATTAAGGTTGGTTGTGTCATTACAGGTACACTTCCCATTTGAGGAGGCTAAAAACAGAAGAAAATCAAGTTAAGTGATGTGGGCTCATATCTTCCTTATTATGAATAAATAATCAAAGACAACAGGAATGAAAGGTATTGGTATCTATGGTTTAGCTATATAGAAAAGAATATTCCTCTGAATGCAAATAAGACTATCAGCTACCAATTTTTAAGATAATTTTTTTTTGGGGGGAGGGGAATATAAAGACTTTATTGTGCGTGTGTGTGCATGTATTTGTTTGTTTGTTGTACTGGTGATAAAAATCCACGGGTGCTCAACAAGCCATATCCCTAGCCCTTTTATTTCTTTTTAATTTTGAGACAGGTCTTGCTAAGTTGCTTGGGGTCTTAGCAAGTTACTGAGGCTGCCTTTAAACTTGCGATCCTCTTGCCCCAGCATGTTGACTTCCTGTAATTACATGTGAGAACCACTGCAACCACCAGGCAGAATGCTCATTTTTTTAAAATGGTAAAAAAAAAAAGTCTAACTTTTTCTATTCAAAGAGTTGCAAGATTTAAACTTTAGTATATAGTACAACAGATGAAATGATTTAGACCAAAAATCCTCCTCAATTTCCAGATTTTCCAGGTTTATACACTGAGAAAACTTCAAATAATTTCTCAATGGCTAACACATTTCAAAGTAAACCAACTGCGTTTGTATATTGAATCAAGTGTTTTTTTTGGTACCAGGATTGAACTCAAGGGCACAAGACCATGCAGCTACATCCTCAGTCCTATTTTGTATTTTATTTAGAGACAGGGTTTCACTGAGCTGCTTAGCACTTTGATTTTGCTGAGGCTGGCTTTGAACTTGCCATCCCTCCTGCCTCAGCCTCCTGAGCCACTGGGATTATAAGGCGTGTGCCACCGCTTCCAGCTCAAGTTTATTTTTTTACAAATTTATATGTATGTGTGTGTGTGTGTGTGTGTGTGTGTGTGTGTATAAATTTTTAAAAATCATATATATATGTAATTTTAGTTGTTGATGGACCTTTATTCATTTATTTATATGCAGTGCTGAGAATCGAACCCAGTGCCTCACGTGTGCTAGGCAAGTGCTCTACCACTGAGCCACAACCCCAGCCCTCAAATCAAGTTTTTATGCCATTATGTAAATGATCACAAGGGAAGACAATTTATTTATTTTTTTTTAACAATTATATGTAATGAATTATTTCTAACTGGGGACTTAACCCAGGGGCACTTCATCACTATATACCAAGAACTATATACCAAGTTCTTTTTCATTTGAGACGGGGTCTCATTAAGTTGCCAAGGCTGTCCTGGAACTTTTGATCCTCTTGCCTCATCCTCCAGACAGACTAGCTGGGATTACAGGTATGTGCCACCATGCCTGGCTCACCATTTATAAAAGAAGTTTATTTTCTACACTTCTTTTATTTTGTTTTAGATATTTTTAGAAAGAATCATGAAGGGACTTGAATTACACAGAAAGAAGTTAATTCACTCTAGAGTAATTTAAAACAGAATCTCAAGCGATCTTTTCTTCAAAATAACACATACAAAGACCTACTATTATTACTTTAAGATGCAATATTAAAATCTTATCTTTCAAAAAGTTCTTTACCTTTAAAGTAGAGAATTATATGTATCAAGAGCTTTACTTTAAGTTTGTGGCCATGATCACTAGTCCAAAGACTATGAACTTTGTTCACACGTATGAAAGGAGCTACTTCCATATTGTGTATACATAAAGTAGCACAGCAGACACAGTAGAAATAGCAAGGACATGATGCTGCTTTCTTCAAGCATTAGTTCCTCAAATATATACTAGTGGGATGAAGCCATTACCTCCAATTTTTACCTAAGTCTATATATTGAGAGGGAAAACAAGGGCAGTATAGTTATGTGGACTTTAGGGAGCTTAAAGGTTAAAAGACTGTGTATGTACTGTAACAATCATTATATGAAAATCTCTCTGGCCTATACCAGACTAAATTTATCCCTATAATTCAAGATATGTGAATCCTTCTCTTCTTCCACAGTAGTAAGGTAAGAAGAAAAAGGTATTTAATGTAAAGTCACAACAACAAAAACTTGGCATTAATTTTAGCATTTAAATGAGTTTGTAATGAAAAACAACATGCCTCACAATGTTATTAGGGGGAAAATAAGTCAAGTAATTAATAGAGTGAACATAAATAATATCTATTATACAATGATTATTCTAGATATACTTAAGAAACCAAAGCTATCAAAATACTGAAGAATGTAGAGCACTAAATATCTTTACCAAAAATTGTTATCTGGAAAAATACTTACAATGCCATATCCTAGCATGCCTGTTGGTGTAGTAGCAGGATAGGCCATTACAGGGGGTGCCTGGAGGTTCAAAGAAAAATAAACAAGGGCATGTAACTCATATCAACTGAGTGAAAGGAATTAATAGCTATATTTCCACTAAAAACCACAAATATTTGCTAAGACAGCTGTGATTGAGTGATAATTAATAACTGTCAATTAATGCTCAATAAAAAGTGTCTTGAAATTAGCAGAAAAGCAGTATTATTAATAAGAAAAAGATAACACTTAGATACAATAGTGAACTTAGATTTCAATGTACATCTTTAAAATATTTTTGTTGAGTGCTTGCCTAGCATCTGTGAAGCCATGGGTTTGTTACCCAGCATGGCCAAAAGAAAAATTTTTGGATTTTTAAAATATTCAAAGTTCTAAGATTTTAAAGTCTATCAACTATCTTTATTAAAAAAAAAAAAAAAAGAAAAAAAAAGAAAAAAGCAACAGCACTAAGTGGTTTCCTAGGTAGTTCATTTCTTTAGCCTCAAAGAACAAAAGTATTAAAGATCCCAAATCAAGTGATCTCATCCTCTAAAAAATTTAGTTCTAAGGACCTCATTGTTTCCAAAGAACCCCAAAGATTTCAAACTACTACTGAGTACTAAAATTTCAATGACCCATAGTTCTAACATGAAGAGTATGTATGTTAACTTTCTAATTTTCTCCAAAAATTACTTAAGAGATACAATAAATTTTTAAGGCAGCTTATGTTTTAATGGTTACAAGAACCATCTACCACTAAGATGTTTAAGTTTCCCTCCTCCTACTACTTTACCAGATGATTTATAAATAAGTAATCTGTGACCAGAGTTATTTTAGATACAGTTGCTGTCTTAACAACATTCCCTCTGTGTGAACTAAATACAGGTGAAAGACCAATAATACTTCTGAAACAAAAAAATAAAAATAAAAAACTGAAATTATATGACAATTTGAATATACACATGGAGAAGTTAAAGCATAACATTTAAAAAATTACACTAAAGTGAATAGTTAAAAGTTTAGTATTTCAGTGAGCATGTAGGGCTTATTGGTCTCCCCCTACTAAAAAACCAAGATCTGCAAGAGCAGCAGACAAACTGCCAAGTACAGCAGAAGCCTGTAAGATTTCATGCAGTTGTTATTTTAAACATTACCACAATCAACATTTTCCTTCATTCAGAAGTCATCAAGTGCATAGTGGCAGCACAGATACACACACAGACACCCAGCCATCTGGCAGCAAATGGCGGAATATTAAGCAAGAAAAAAAATTGGAATTTCCCATGCCACCATCAGAATCAGTTCTGCAAGATGCCCATGAAACCAGTAGATGCTAGGAAGAATTTCTGACACACTGAAAATCTGAATGTGAAAACAAGTAATAGCTGGAAGGTTATGAGATTCTGCTGCAGCAGTGGTTAATAGCATGCCAATTTATTGCAAAAAGGCTAGTTTTTGGTCACTTACGTATTGTGGAAAATGCATGCCATTCTGTTTTTCCCAGGGAGAACAATTACATAATGCAATAACACTGGATTAGAACAAGTACTTACACAACAGAAAATACACAGAGAGCATTTTAGTTCACATATACATTCACTAACTACCTAAAATCCCTTGTATTCTCAGTATCTAATGAAAGAACATCTATACCAAAACACTATCAAGGTTGACAAGAGAAATTGAGTCTTAAGCTTTATCTCTCTATGTACACAGTAGTTCACTGATTATAAATGTCACTAAAATTATATCTACCAGTATTCTCAATAGTGCAAAATGCAGTGCATCCTAAAACAGAGTCACATCAAATAATGTCTGGCACTAAACAAAGAAGTATTAATGAAAGATTCTGAATAAAACTCCAATGAATTTGTCTTAAAACACTTAAAAACCTTGACAGTGTTTAAGGATTAATCATAAAAAGGTTAGAAATGTAAAGAAATGTCATAAGCAGCAGTTTATCTTATGTAGTAAATCACATTACTGGCCACACACATTAGTTGATAAGAAGAAACTTTATAAAATACATGTAAATATTTTAATAAAATCTCATTAAGAGATAATACACACTACCATTTATAAGACAGAACCATGAGTATTGTTATCATCAACTTGTATATAAATTCTAGATGGTCAGATGCCTATTACATTCTAGTGTTCAATCTTAAAAGTGCTATTTTGAAAATCTGTAATATTTCATATAGGTTAATATTAATACAAAATAAGCAAATACTAAACGCTAATACATTTTGTACTTATTTCACTTTTCACACATTATTAATGTATAATTTACACCTGAGACCATAAACTCTACTAAACTCCTACCATACCCCAGTGATGCAGTGGGGCAAACACTGGAGTCATAGTGAAAAGAGATGGATTTTAACTTAAATCTGTTTTTTGACTGTTTTGCACCTGGAAAACTAATTTTATACTTAAAATTGGGATGACATATGCTCAAATTCTCCCGAGACAGCACCATTTACAGACAAGATAGAGTATGTATATGTGCTTGGGTGTATGTGTGTAAAAACATAAACGAGTTAAATGCAAAGTTTTATTATTGATGCTTGTGACAACTACCTGTGAAAAATTAGTTCCTTAAAAAGGTAGCCAGCTGGGTGTGGTGGCACATGCCTGTAATCCCAGTGGCTCAGGAGGGTGAGACAGGAAGACTGAGAGTTTAAAGCCAGCCTCAGTAAAAGCGAGGTGCTAAGCAACTCAGTGAATCCCTGTCTCTAAATAAAATACAAAATAGGGCTGGGGATGTGGTTCAGTGGTTTAGTGCCCCTGAATTCAATCCCTAGTAACCAACCCCAAGACTCTTTAAGTAATGTCACAACGAAGTTTACCAACACACTATATTTTTAGCACAGTCCTACTAATTTTAATAATCCAAAATAATTTCAGTAACCCAAGGTAAGCAGGGACATGTCCTAGAAGGGAATTAATAACAAGAAATCTGCTATAACAAGGAAAATGGCATTCTCTACAACAAAAGGAAGGCTGTGATGTATAGCATGTTTAATCAAAACAATGCTACTATATCACTGTTAGAAAAATGCATGCTTCAAAGGTTTCCACAAGAAGGATTATATTCTTCTCTGACTGAGGGAGACCTGTTGGAGTAAGGTAACAGCTGGCGAAAGATAAGGAAACAGAATATTCTGGGACTACCATGCCTTACAGCAGTTATAACTGTTACTAGAATCTTTTCAGTAGTAGGTGCTAAGTATATAATTAGCCAATACCATTAAACCTCATTACTTGTGTATTCAGTATTTGCAAATTTGCCTACCTGCTAAAATAGAAAATGCCAAAATCAAAATTCATTTTGTGCTTTTGAAGTCATTCTTGGACATACAAGTAAGGGCAAAGGAGCATAAAAATTGAGTATCCTGATGTACTTCTCCCAGCTGAGGGGAGCAAAAAAAAAAATCACAAAATGTATTACTTATTAGAATGAAACCTAGCATAAAGTGATCCTTAAATAGCTTAATGCTCTGTTTTGTTTCAGTTCCCATTTGAAGTTAACAGAAGATGGAGAAGGTAGGGGACAGCCCAGTATACTGCAAGGAGCTCTGGTTTGGGGACCAGATCAATAGGGCTACAATTCAAAAGTTAGTGATGGTGTGGACTCATACTTTTGAACTTCATATTCTTTTTTGTAAAAGAAGGAAAACAGAATTGACTAGAATTAGATTTTTTAGGATTTAAGATTAAAATCTGTGTGAGACAAATTGTGTGTGTGTATACACACACACACATATATATATATATATACACACACACATATACATACACTTCCCCTAGCAATGGTTCAGTGTTCATTCAGTGTTCAGGATGACAGTTAATATTTAACTGCTATCAACAATAAGAAGCAACTCTATAAGTTATGACACTATTAACAAAAACCAAGCAAGTCATTTCTTTACCAAAAATGAGATCTGAAGAAAAATAAAGATTTTATATTCAGACAAATAAGTAATAAATCAGAAATCAGCAGTATCTCAAATGCAAATGTTCTGCAGCTCCCAGGCTGCATGGGTTCTAAAAATGCACTCTACCATTTAAGAACTCTTTGACCCTGGGCATATACCTTTATAACTCTGTGGCTTTGTTTCCTCATCTATAAAATGGGGGAAATAATAATTCCTACTATCGAAGGTTCACAAGAACACTATGCAAAAATCACACAATATATTACTTATTAGAATAAAACCTAGCATAAAGTGACCCTTAAATACATGTTAGCTGCCTGGCAAATATAGTCAATCAGGTTTGAAGGAAATATGAACTATCTATTCTGTTACAACTCAGTAACTATTCATTTATGCTTATCGCTTTAAAAACATCTTCATGTTACACATTTAAACATTCGTGCCAGGAGCTTTTCCAACTCACCATTGTTGCAGCATTCCAAGCAGTTGTTGGTGCAACCTTTGGTTGCCAGTTAGATCCTCCAGTTAATTTCTTTTCACCTGGCTGACTCCAATTTACATCACTTTAAATAAATAAACGTGAGTGAGAATATTAAATGTCTAATTTTAAAGGTTCTATACTAAACACTTAGATTGAACAGAGCATTTAACAATGCAGATTTGACATCTCTATACATACTTTTGAGATGAAAGCCAAATCAACTTCTAAATGACATATGAGCAAAGAATACGAATAAAACACTTACTTCTTAGTGGTTCCATTTCCAATGCCAAGATCTAAGAAAGAAGAAAAAGAAACTATTTTAAAACCAGATTCATTTTAATAAAATAATTTATTTTAAAAGATGACTAAAGAATCTAAAGACTACTTACTGCCCACAAGATTGGCTAAAGATGAATCCAAGTCATCAGATACTAATTTGTTAGGTGGGAGCTTGGCAACAGGAAGACTCTGGTTTTGAGAAGCCACTGTTGGTTTGAGAAGTCCACCTAGTTCATCAAAGCCTTAAAGTTACAAACAGATGAAATAGGATTTGTAAGGAACTTTATGGTGCTATAGCTTTCTGAAGGAGGTCTTTGCCTTTTCTCCTTTGTTCACTGGAAATGTTCTCCAAAACATGGACATGAGTAAATGCCCTCAAATGGAAAAAGGAGGCATTTACTACTTCAAAGTGAACTGGCAGAGAAGGCTGCTCTTGGTATGACAGAAAACATTTGTCTTATGACAAAATTGCATCATATAGCTCAGTGGTAGAGCACTTGCCCCACATGTGTGAGACACTGGGTTCAACTTGCAGCAACACATATAAACAAATGAATAAAATAAAAGTCATCAACAACCAAAAAAGTATTTGAAACGACTGAATAAGAGGGATAAAGAAAGAAGCACTGTGAAAGCTTAAGAAATGGAATATAATTCTGCCCTTCTCCTGGCAAAATCTTCTGAACACTCAATTTTATCTATAGCAATATAAGCAGAAAATATATCTCTGAGTTGGGCATGGTGACACATTCTTGGAATCCCAGTGATTCAGGGGGCCGAGGCAGGAGAATTCCAAGTTTAAGGCAAGACTCAGCAATTTATAGTGAGACCTATCTCAAAATAAAAAACTAAGAAAACAACTGGGGATGTAGTTCAGTGGTAAAGCACCTTTGAGTCCAGTCCCCACTAAGGAAAAAAATTAGAAGAACTTGGAAAAAAGTTCTGTTTAAGAAACAATATTTTAGAGACCTTTTCATATTCTTCAAAATGGAGAAAAGCTAATCTAAATTAAATTTTAAAACTAATAAACTGCTCTAATTATTTTTCTAGTAAGCTAGGATATTTCTTGAAAATGAAAATAAATTTTCAAGATTTTCCACCAAAGGGTG
Organism: Sciurus vulgaris; assembly: GCF_902686455.1. Classification (NCBI taxonomy): domain Eukaryota; kingdom Metazoa; phylum Chordata; class Mammalia; order Rodentia; family Sciuridae; genus Sciurus; species Sciurus vulgaris. Next base: position 83,194,088 of record NC_136472.1, read on the forward strand.
AAGGTAAAAGCGAATATAACAAAACCAAGCCACTCAGAAACTCAACAGTGTGATCTAGGAATGCTAGAGATTTCTCAAAGTTACCAAGGATGGTAATTTACCAAACATCAACAACTAGTCTCCACTTTCTTTCTCCTAGGCAGAAAAAAATTCATAAGTAAAATATATCCCCAAAATGTATAATTATAAACCTATCAAGTGTACAAAAAAATTAATCTTCCATATTTTTAAGCTTGCTTATTTTATAGATAATGACTAATTGTAAATTATGTAACTAAGAATACCTCTATTATATTCTCTTTAAATGTCTAAACTTTTTAACAACTAACCATAATTAATCATGCTAAGAATAAAAACAGAATGTCAAAACTGTACATGAACTCTTTTATTTTCCAGTACTAGGGATTGAACCCACAGTGTCACACATACTAGGTAAGCACTCTATTACTAAGCAAATCCTCAGCCCTTTCATAGGAACTTTTTATAAACTTCAGATTAATCATTTATTAATAAGCACAATTGCAAACCTTTTCCTACAGATTTATAAAGTTCTTTTAACACAGATGAACAAGTGCTCTATAATAAGAATCACCTTCTAAACAATACAAATGCTCCTACACCCACAGGCCTGATATTAATATATTCTGGTTGTTTATATATAGACTATCTATGACAAGTCAAGGTACCACAGGTTTTATTTTCCATTTCAAAAACAACCAATTTCATGTATCACCATACAAAAAAAGTTATTATTCATTTCAGTAAAGTATAAATTATAATAACTAAAAATGCACAATACTCAAAACATAATCATTAGCAAGTTGGCATTTTACTGAGAAATCTTTTTCTCTCTTATTTTGCTATGTGACAAAATTTCCAGAGTCTAAATTACCACCAATAAAAGGGAAATGAATAATAGTTCCTTGAAATTCTCATCTAGTGGCTGGAGGAAAGAGGGGCAATTTCATTGGCTTCTCCAATTTAATCTACTTACAAATGCTAAAAGCAGCATTACTTTTCTTGCACAGAATCTAAATGAGAACATTACAGTACTTTTAATAAAAAATGTTTTCTTACCCCCAGAATCTACAATAACGTTTGTAGATTTATTTCCAAACACAGATTCAAAGTCAACATTAAGGCCAGCTGAAGGATGCGACTGTGCAACTGGAGAAGGAGTGAATCCTGAGAAAAACCAAAATGGAAAAAACAAAAACAAAACAAAACAAAACACCTCAATTCTTTAATTTAGCTCTGTATTTAAAGGTCTTTAATAAAGATAACAGTGTGGAAAAAGCAAGAAATTCCCCAAACATAAAACAAAGCTAACTCCTCAAGCAAAATGTTTTCTATACAACCACATTTTTAGGGGTAATGATTACACTGTCCCTCACAAAAACCATTCATTGACACAGAAAAAAAAAATAAACAGGGCTGGGGATATAGCTCAGTGGCAGAGCACTTGCCAAGCACACATGAGGCCTTGGGTTCAATCCCCAGCACTGCAAAAACAGAAAAAAGAAAACTAATCAATGAGCAATTGATGTTGAATTACTAGTTTGTTTCATTAGAGAAATAAAATCTTGCTTATTATTTACCTTAATTTTGTAGACAATCTTATAAAACACTAAATATGAATTTTCATAATATTCACCAAGATAAAAAGTCTTTCTCTACCTATCTTTCATCTCTCACCTTTTCTTCTTGCTTCCCTCGACATTTAATCAGAAGCTAAATGTTTGTTTAAATTCATCTGAAAAGTGGTAGAATTCTGAAAGTTGCAACCCACTAATCCTCATGTTCACTTGTGTTTAATGCTTTTAGAATATTATAGAAAAAAGATAAATTACTTTCAATTCCCAATCACACTTCTAACTTCAACCTTATCACTTTCAACAAGTAGGGCTGATAAGTATAGAACCAAACATGCCAATTAACCTAACTCTAGCCTGAAACACCCATAATCAGAATATCTTGTTCTTCTGGTCTGTGTTACACTGATGCTAGTAGTGTTACACTGATGCTAGTAGTATTAAGCAAATAAATACCATTTTTAAGGCCAGCTCATAATAAAATAACAAATGGAAGATTTTTAACTATGAGGCTATATTTTTTTCTAAAGTGAGAATCTGAATTTCTAGAAGCTGAAAAAAGTAAATAAAATTATTTCACGGTATCCGGACTATCACATGACTTGAGGAAGTGACTCACTGAGTGTATCGAAATAAACAGTAGGCTAGTGGGCTAGCAAGGATCTCAAAAAAGAAATTATTTTACCCCAAAGAAGGCAGTGATAAATGGTTCCTAAGATCTCTAGACTCTATAGTAAGAAAGTAAGAAACTGCCTGATATAAGAAAGTTAACATTTACACCATTAAGAAGTTGAACTTTTTGGGTGTCCTAAACACAGGTTCTCTTTCTTCTCCAATATTTTCTGAAAAAGAACTTAGTCTGAATCTCACTTTAAATTCTCAATATACACCACTGAAATGTAAAGAAGTAAAATGAAGCCATGATGTACTAGAAAGACTCATCTTAAAGAAAAATGTAAAATGTAGGAAGAGGTTTGGTGAGAAGTTCAAGAGTTCTCAAACACAAACCATGATTTACCATTAACAATAATAATACCACTGATTCAAGGTGGTACATACAAATCAATGTCATCAATGATACCATGTTATGTGTAGCATGTTAGATCATAGAATGAATATTACGTAGGGCACACATTTTTTGAGAATGTATAATTTTGCTCTTATTTCAACCCTTAAGCTATTCTTTACTCAAGAACACTATCAATTACAAAATAATAAGCAAATCTAACAATTCATTAAAAGGATCTTAGAATCAAAGATTAATTGATTTAACAACATTTTAAAGTGGGCAAACTTTATACCATGGGCTTACTGGTTCTTACACAAAGAACCAATGCAAAAACTCAAGAAAGACAAATATCTACCATGCTTACTTTCATACCCATGCTATATGTATCACACTGCAAGAAGTATCATTCTGTTTTTTAAAGCACTCCAGTAATCTTGCTTATATTATCATTAATCTTTAGATCATACAAAGAACATAAATTTAAAACTAGGCCAATATATCAAATTTCTATTTTCTCTGATATAATGTCCCAGTTTTCTGGAATGTGATTAATGTAACAAAACCAAACCCATTCTTTCTAGAAATATGGAAAACATCATCAACTTAAAGGTTTTCTGTGTGTGTGTGTGTGTGTGTGTGTGTGTGTGTGTGTGTGTGTGTGCTTAAAGGTAGTACTGGGTCTTGTGCATAGTAGATAAGTACTCTACCACTGAGCTACAGTCCCAGCATGCCTTTGTCACTTTCTGAGGAATATGTCAACACTGCCAATTTTTAAAGTTACTTAAAACAGTAATAAAAAAGAAAACCATTATTGCAAAAGCAAAATTTAGAGATGGGGCAGGGTTCTGATTAAGATTACCTTGTGAAAAAATCACTACATTGTCATGCCTACTCTTCTGTTTCACAAGACACAGTGAAAACTGTCAATGATCAGCAACCAGGCCATAGTAATATTTGGAAACCATGACCCTGAAGGGTATATCTCAGGAGGACAATAATAAATGAAAGGCACAAGATCAGCAAGCTTTGGGGCCAGAAAGGCATTTCAAACACCTTTAAGAAAAATTGGCTATGGATTCTGGTGGTAGTTCATAATCAATTAGGCTTCACAGTTATTTATTAAAGTAATTGTTACCACTTATTAAACCCTATTAAGCATTATGCAAGAGCTTTACAAATAGGACATTATTAAAACCTTACAAATCTATGAAATAATAATAATTATTATTATCCTCATTTTGCACAATGCAATTAGGAGATTAAACAATTTACCCAAGGTCAAAGAAATAAATTACTAGCAGAATCAAGCCTTGAAACTCCCATTTGCTTGATTCCAGAACCTACTTGGGGTTTCAGTTTACCTTAGGTATTCACCTTACTGTAACTAGTAAGTAGAAAAGCAAAATTTTACTATAGTTATAACAATTCCTTTAAAAATGACTCAAATGTTATGAACTTTTTGAGCTTTTCATTACTAACACTGAACCAAAAAATAAAATAATCCTGGGCAATTTTTAAATCTAAAAGCAATGCAAAAATAATCACTGTTTAAGATTCTATCTGATGATAAAATAATAATTTAGGTAAGATGTACAGTCAAAGAATGAAGCACTCCACATACACTGGACGATTAGTAGTATTAATTTTATGATAATACTGCATATGCCAGTCATAGTGCTAGATGTTTAACTGTTATATATGTAAACCTTCTGATAATACTGCAAAACTCTATTATGCCAACTTTCATAGGCTTATAAAGGTTAAATACTTGCTTAAATTCAAGTCAAGTTAATGAAGTAGAACTGGATGGAATTCAAACTCAAGTTTGCTAGACCCCAAGCATATTCATTTCATAAAATGCCCTCATGAATTCTGTTTTTAAATATATTTAACCATGTCCAATTCTTAATACCAACCAAGAACCTTAATTTTTTATTTGGGTTATTCATACTTTTAATGACAGCTTAACTAAAATCAACTACTACGTATACACACAAAGAAATATGGCAGAACTTTGAACTTTGGTAACTACTGCACTGGCCAAGAATATATCTGGAAAACTGATGAATATACAAAGAGCCTTTAATTCCATAAGCCTATAATATTAAAATGTTTTATACTCTTCAGAAAATTTACAAGGCTTCAATTTGAATTAAAGAAAGAAGATGAGAGGTTTCTATTAACAAAACAGTAATGTTTAATTAAGGAAAACAAAATTAGCCTAAAAAGGGTTCTTGAAAAGCAAATGAATATATTTTTTCTCAAGAAATTTCTGAAAAACTCATTTTGGTGAGGTGGGGGTGAAGTTATCTCCTGTATAAATAAATTGATAAATTTCTGAGAAAGTTTCCTACATCCAAATAAGCTGCTACAATAGAATGCTCATGGCACATAAAGGTAGTATTAGGATAAGCTTAAATGTTACAAAAAATTCTGACAGGGCATATAAGGCAGGAAGGGATAAAGGGAGAAAAAAGGAAAGCAGGAAGAGAGGGAGGGACTGAGGGAGGAAAGAAAAGGAAAAGAAAGAGGAGGAACAGTTAAAAAAAAAAAAAGAGAGACAGAATAAGTGAAAAAAGTAAATAAAAAGTAAAACAAAAAAGGGGGAACTCCAAGCACCGAGCATTCTTCAAATTAGAACTTACTAAAAAGGAACCCAAGATTCCATTCTACATAGGAGGAGGAGAAGGTGGGGGGACCAAACTACTATTTATACCAAATTAAAACAAAAACAAAAACAAAATAGAACAAAACAAAAAACCCCCACACCAACACTATATCATTAAAAGCAGAAATATATGAAGGCCAACTGTAGTGTTCCATGTCCATCATCCCAGCTCGTTTGAAGTAGAAGGATCTCAAGTTTGAGGTCAGCCTCAGCAATTTAATGAGACCCTATCTCAAAATAATAAGGGCTGGGAGTATATATCTGTGTGTGATGCCCTGGGTTCAATCTCTATTATCTCAGGGAGAGGGAGAAGGGAGAGGGAGAGGGAGAGAATGAAAAGAAAAAGAGAAGAAGTAAGAAACAGTTGACGTTTTAGCCAATACTAATCTGTCTTAATTAGTCTAGTTTTACAGATCAGGAAGGAAGCCTAGACAAGGTCACACTCACATATATGGCATACTTAAGACTACAACCTACTCTCTGACTTACAATTAATTCATGTTCTTACAGCTTCAATGAGGACAAACTACCTATTACAGTGAGTACCATGTACCAGATACATGTCTTCCTCTGGCAGAAGTGGAGATATTGAGATACACAGTTATGCCCTGAGTTTTCTGAGTTATTAATCCTATAAACAGGGGTTGACAATTTTGTATTACAGTAACAAGAAGGAATTACTATAATTAGTTATTATTCTTTGGTTTTATATACATATGGTTGAGCTCTAGAGTAGCTATATATATAATTAGAATACCTGATCTGAAACTTTCTCTAGACTCTCCTGTTAACTTATTTTCTACTTAATTCCTCCCTCCCTCCCTCCTTGCCTCCCTTCCTCTCTCTCATACATATTTTGAATGTACCCATATGATCTGTTTAGGGAACAAAATGACTTTCCACATGTTGTTTTATCAAATATTCAAATTCACATCACCTTAAACTTTTTCTAAACTGAATAAAAACAGTTTTACTATCTTGAAGGGAGCAGTTAGTCTTTTTTTTTTTTAAACAATTAAAAAGCTTTTAATTCTGCTTTAATATATACTTAGAAACTCAATTTTCCCTGTGTAACTCAGATATGAAAATTTGCCATTTTATGGATTTTTATATTGCAATCCGAGGTCATTCAAGTCAAATCAGTTTTCTACTTTACTAGTTAAAATAGAAGACACAGTTCCTACTTTTCAATTGTCTCCAGGCCAAAAAAAAAAAAAAAATGTAAAACCCTTAGGTCTGGGATGAAGGGGTATAAAATGGATCACTGACAATATAAAACCGTAATACGAAAGAGTTAAAAAATTTAAAAAGGTTAAGAGCACTACATCCTCCCAAGCACAAAGATGTTACTTTATAATCGGCTCCTAATAAACAGGATGTTACCTGTGATGCTAGACGGTCAGAGTATTTCACAGAGAACAAAACACTAAAAAAGAGTTCAACATTGAAGGAAATATTCTTTACTAAAAACCTATGTTAAATAAAATTAAGGACTAGTGTTAATTTAAAAAATCCCACTACGTTATTATTGCGGTTAAATTTATTTTACAACTTGATGTTAAAATCCAAAGTAATTATTGCAGTGCTTTAAAAGTAATTAATGGATACATTAAAAATACTTAGGCAGTATAAACATTAATTGGAAAAAAAATGTTAAATGGTACTTTACCAACAAACATTTCATGAGTAGGTGTCCTAGTAGTAAAAGTGGATACATCTGAAGCAATGGGAAGGTGAACATCACCACTACTTTTTGTGAGGAAAGGATTTAAGCTTGGAATGGCATCATCAACAGCATCTAAAGTAGCAGAGAAAGGATCTGTGCAGTCCAAATGTATTACAGCAAAATGAAGAAAGGAAGTAAATAAATTAGTATTGTAATTAGTCAAAAGATGCAAAGTGAAAAGTAGTAGCTATATTATTGTCTATTAATTTTAAATTCAAATATATCTAATCACCAAGATGGAAGAGTTGCATTTAACATATTCTAAAAGAAATATTTAGGGAAAAAAACCACACATTTATGTGTCCATTAACAATAGTAGCATGTTAAAGATAGATTTATTCTCCAACATTAGAAAGCCAAGTCAATTAAAAGAGAATAACCAAGATGTTTCCAAAAAAGAAGCACTCACCTTGCACCCAGCTTCCCTGCCCTAGTTGAGAATGGATTTGCTTTGGTTGTATACCTGTGTTTACTCAAATAATTGACACAAACAATTGGCATCTGTGTGGTATAAGAAAACCTTCAAAAAGAGGGTGGTAATTTCAAATTAGGGATAAGAGGCTATTTCTAGCATGTGCAGATATTACCTGTATAGGTTGAGAAGTAGAAAGTAAAATTTGAAAATGAAGAAAAAAATTTAAGGATGGAGAAAGATTTTTGACAATTAGGAACAAAGATGAAAGACTGCCCATTTAGTATAGGGCAACAGCTTTGAAAGTCTAACTAAGAGCTTTAGAGTCTTTCAAATGATTTTCTAATGGAAGATCAAAAGCATTATTCCCATCATAAGACTACTATACTAATTACTATAATCAAATCCTACATCTAAAGTTATTCTAGAATTAGATTTCCTGTACCTATACCTCATTCATGATAATCATTCTAACAACTAAAATTCATTTACCTATATTATTAAGATCTGAAGAGTAAACTAAATGGAGAGAAGATAAAGAATAGCAAAAAAAAAAAAAAAAATTTTTTTTAATTAAAAAGATTTTTTTCTTTTTAAGAACTAAAAACAAGAATTCTGTACTTTTAACCAGCAGCAGCTTCCTGTCTATTTTTGTCTAACACTTTACTTTTATTGAAGTATATAGCAGTACTTTCAGTATTAGGCACTGTATTTTACTTTTTTTAAGACTGCATAACTGAACAAGACAGCAGCAATGACCTAAGGACCAGCTCATTTACTACAATACGCGAGATTACCCTTAAAGTCAGTAAATTCAAGTTACTCAGTAAAGTAAATTCAATGTTCCACAACCTTAAACATGACTGTTTGAAGGAGGAAAATACTAAGAAAATACGGAGGTTGGGGCTGGGGAGATAGCTCAGCTGGTAGAGTGCTTGCCTCGCAAGCACAAGGCCCTGAGTTTGATCCCCAGTACCAAAAAAAAAAAAAAAAAAAAAAAATACGGAGGTCATGGGTTTGTATAATACATCTTTTAATAAAACTGTAATATTTATATCATATGAAGTTCTATAAACTTCTCAAAGTATGCTGATTATGCTATTCAAACTCAAATGATGTTTGCTCCCCCATATACTCTCCAATGAATGAAACAATGGGAAAAAGTATCAGAAAAAATAACTCAGAAATAAACAATAAGGAACAGATATAAAAAGTTAGGTTTTTAATACTAATATAAAAAGGTAATGCTATCTACTCTAACTGCTGCTTGCATAAGAAAGGAGTTGCATTAAGTTTAGACTTGACCAATTGGATCAAAAGTAGTGTTTTAAACTTAATACTTGCATGAAGTTTTAAAGTACAAAACACTCTGTTTAACATATAATACAAAACAACTCTCTAATCTTTCAAGTTGGAAAAAAAAAAAAAAAAAAGTCATGAGAGAAGTTGTTAAAATAAGAAGAACAGGACTGGGGATGTAGCTCAGTGGCAGAGCATTTGCCTAGCATGTGTAAGGCCCTGGATCTGATCCCCTGTACGAAGGTGCTTACATAAAAAAGCAAATTGCATTCCTATAACAGATCCTTTGATTTATGAGAAAAGACATGTTCAGTAATGGTTACCAGTTATCTGCTGTTTAATAAATTGATACCATTTATCCAAGCACCTCATTTCAATTACTTTCTATAACGTGAAACATTTGGAGAAGAATATGCACAAATGTGAAAATGCATAATACTGTAGATCAGACAGTAAGGAAAACTAGCTTCTAATCTACTTGATAAAATACTATAAGCAGGACTGGGACTGTGGGTCAGTGGTACAGTGCTTGCCTCACACATGTGGGGCACAGGGTTTGATTCTCAGCACCACATAAACAAATCAATGAAGATAAAGTGTCCATCTACAACTAAAAACTAATTTTTCTAAATACTATAAGCACTCTATATCATGACAATCTATTAATAGTTAATATATTTATACATTTATATATTCTTATTGTTCAAGATGATGATAATAATGTTCTAGTTATTACAACAAACTTAACTAGACTAGCAACTTTAAATCTCTTAAACTTTTAAAAAATAATTCTGTCCATTTCTTTTTATCATTATTCATATAAAAGTTTAATTTTATGCCAACTAGAGTCATGGAAAAATAATTTTAAGAAGATAAAACAAGGACTGAAATAGCACCATAATCATAGTATAGATAGCCTTGGGGTCTTAAACACTTAATAATCTATATTTACAAACAAAACAATTTTTTCATGAAGTGTTCTGTGCTTCATGCCAGTTAAGAACAAAGCAAATTAAACTTCAGAATGAATAATTCTTTCACACTTTTAGTTTTGAAATCTTGTTCTCAAATACTCAACAGTGCACTGAGCAGGTAATATGGTCTATTTTTAGATGCACTGTAATTCCAAGTTTTCGAATAATGAAAACCTAAATCTTTTTGGATACCAGTATTCAACACCAAGTGCTTGTTTAGACTCCAGACTATTTTTTGAAAAATCAAAGGTTCATTAATAATGCAATCAAGGGAACGGGGGAGTTTGTGTTCTCTCTTTCATTTTTCAATTTATCTTTTCGTTTAAACGTACAAAGCCTAGGCATACACATGCTTATGATAAAATAGTTATAATAGGTAAATTAAATATGGTTTCTATTCTTAACATCCATATTTAACTAATGAAAAAAAAGTAAGCATGGAACAAGATTTGAGAATTATTTAAAAAATCTTACTTTTGTCACAAGCTGCAAAATAACAAACTATTGCATATTAAACTGTTAAGGTAAATGGCTAATTTCAAAATACTTTAAGATGATGAAAGCTTTTCATATGTAAGAATTCTTTATTTTAGCCTGAAAGTTCTTGGTTTAAAATACTCTTCAGTTATCTACTCACGCAGAAGTCAAAGCCCTGAAATTATCACCAACTCAGAAGTCATAGTAAAGATCACATTCCTTTCCTCATAAATTAACAAAAAGGTTTTGGAAAAATAGTATAATTTCTATTGCCTCTGCCCCACTGTACTTGATTTTTACTTTAAATGGTCTCACTACTTATGTATAGCAAACTGAATGTTAAAATATAAGGGGAAATTTTAAGAAAATAATAAAGCAAAATAACAGAAAGCAGAAAAATAAAACATGATTAAATATATTCCAACATATTGTGTTTAGGTATAGATTATTATGAAATAATTTCTGATCTCAGGACACCAAATAATTCTTAAAGTCTGAAAGTACTTAAATTATTCTCCCACAATATAGTCTATCTACTTTCATGAGTTAAATCATTCCAAGCGTAAACTTTAACTTCTCATTGAGATTAACTGTAAATATGTCCAGACAAAACCACTAAGAATTTCAGTTTGGTTTCTTTGAAATATTAAATATATTAACTTCATTAAGCCTTCTGTTAAAAATTACACTGCTTAGAAAAACAACTTTTCAGTTTTAGTTTATTAAAAATAGAAAAAAGTCACTGGGTGAGGTGGCACATGCCTGTAATCTCAACAGCTCAGGAGGCTGAGGCAGGAGAATGGCGAGTTAAAAGCTAGCCTCAGCAAAAGTGAGGTGCTCAGCAACTCAGTGAGACTGTGTCTCTAAATAAAATATAAAATAGGGCTCAGTGGTTGAGTGTCTCTGGGTTCCCCTCCCCATGCCCCCCAAAAAAGTAAAAGAAAAATTCAAACTACTTAAATGGTCATGTTAATTCTACTAATCATTTTAAACAATTAACAAAACAAAATAAGCACATAAATTTGGCAGACTGACAATCCTAAAATCAGGACATAAGTGAGGAAATACACCACTTACAGGAACTTTGAAGTAATTATTTAACTATTGTGTTTCCAGAGGTTTATTCTTCTGATAAAAGTAATAAGTAAATCATTAGAGCATTTGGAAAATAGACATATGTATATACACACATATCCATGTCAGGAGCAGTGACACATGCCTGTAATCCCAGGGACTCGGGAGGCTGAGGCAGGAGAACCACATATTGAAGGCCAGGCTCAGCAACTTAGTGAGGCCTCAAGCAATTCACTGAGGACCCCATCTCAAAATAAAAAATAAAAAGGACTGGGGATGTGGCTCAGTGGTTAAGCACCATTGTGTTCAATCCCTAGTACTAAAACAAACAAACAAATGAAAAAGGATACATAAACTTTATATTATGATTTCCAACCTATTGTAATACACCTATTAAAATGTCAGTTTTGTTGAAATGTTCACAGAACTGAAAACTTTGGGTTTACTGGGTTAAGAAACTCCTTTCTTAACCTTAATTTGTTGCCTATGGTTCATTCTGAAGTATTTCTGAAATACTGAATTTAAACTATCTTATCATTTTTAGAAATTACTCCAAGATCTTAAGATTTTGCTAAATTAACTAGTCTTCATAGTCAATTCACTTTTAAAATCATTAACACTCACAAAATCAGTCTAAAAATTTGTTTCAGTGTCTTCCCTCACCATAAAATAGAAATAACCTACCCAGAACAAGAGAAAATATCCACTTATTCAACTAATTACCTGTTAAATGAATTTCTTTAAGTATCTGCTATATATCAAGAAGCATTCCAGACATTGGGGATATAGTAATGAATAAATTATTTTTAAAACTCCTGCCTTCACATAGCTTACATAATAGTATACAAAAACAGTACTTTAAGAAATAAGTACTAAGGAAAAAAAAAACTTCCTTGAAATTCAAATCATTAAAATAAAGAAAAAACCTAGCTCATGCTGTAAAAAACTTTTACCATGTGTGGTAAGCCTATTGATTCAGATTTTAAAAATGTAAGCCAATATAAAATTTAACTTAGACATTTTCTACTTAATAGCCTTCCCTCTTAGACTACCTCTTTTCCCTTCACAGCAATTTTTGAGTAACTGTTTATAAAATAATACTTACAGATACAAACAGAAGCAACCAAAGGAGGCAATTTGAAAATCAGATGTCTAAGAAAACTGTGTAGAAACTGACATGGACTAGGCACTTTCCTTCAAAGATGCTAGGCCATGGTCACCTCATAATCAAAGAACTAAGCAAGGGCAGCAAATACTCTTGCTGATGCTAGGGAGAAATTATATAAGTACCAAAATCTTATAGATCTGAATAAGTCACTATTAAAATTTGTCATGAGGTACCTGGTCACAACACACCCGACTACCTGATAATCCCAATTGAGTTTTTCTAGAACATTATCATCTACTGACACAGATGAAGGTTTTTGTTGAAAAATAATTTATTTTTCTGTATCAAAAGCAAATTAACCATATGCATTTTCTGATTATGGAATCAAATTCACATTGAAAGAATTATTTGATACTTAGAAAGGTGGCCCTTCCTCTTACATTTAATTTCATTTTTATTAAACATCATTTTATAATTTATTAACATAAATTCCCAAATTCCTTATGAAATGGAAATGTCTTCAAGGCAAAAAATTAGTTCACTACTACTTTAATATTTCTCAAGTTCTCATGTATCAAGTGTAACCAACAACCATACAAATGCATAAAATGTCACACAATGGAGAGGGGAGAAACTTACACAATATCAAAAATAGAAATCATGAATGCTTACCTCCCCATGTACTTGCTACCTGAGAAGCACTTGACATAGGATGTCCAGATGGATGAAAAGTTGGCTGCTGCAAATCAAGCAGGTCATTTGGCAGCTTTGATGTGCTAGGAAAATATTTTGAAAAGACATTTTATTTCCTAACTAACTTTGCTAATGAGCTGCCTCCCACACACAAATTAATACTTTAAAAAGTAAAGATAAAAAGAAGCCCCAATAATGTAACCCTCAGACAAAGGAACTGTTTCAGTAAGATAACAATTTTATGTCCTTCATTTAGCAGTATACTTCTAAAGAGGCCTAGAAAAGTATTACAATACTACATCTTAAATTTACGTAGAATTCAAGTAATAGCAGCTTTTCTGGAAAGATACAATGACTTCCCCAGAGAATACTGATTTCCTTATGCTACATTCCAATTAGTAAAAATGGCAATTTAGTCATCTTCCATTTCCTAAATATGCAAAACAAACTTTTATCACTTCATATTGTACCAATTACACCATTTAGCACCATCTATTTTATGTGAACTTATGATTACAAAAATCATAAGCCAAAGTAAACCTGAGAAAATCTGCAGATATGTAAAAATTTTATTAGAAGTCTTTGTATCTGAATATTTCTCTCCATACCTGTTAGAAGAACTAGGAGTAGAAAATATGTCAATGGCTGGTGCAGTCATTATTCCCCCTGCTGAGGTGGATACAGGAGAGGCTGCAGTTGTTAACGAGGTATGAGGTTTCTTTGCAAGTTCTTTTAGGCGCTGCTCCTATTGAGAAAAGGAACTATCATAAGGAATTCAGAAACCAGATTTATTTTTACAGCCTTCAAAAGAAAAGTGCTTTCTAATTTTGTTTAGATAGCAGAAGAGTATTTCTAGTTCACACCCGTTATTTTGTCCAGATAAAAAATTAAGACTTTCAGTCATGTGATACCTACAAATTAAAAACTCTTACATTTGTATAAAGTCCCAATTACTTTATGAATACCTGTACTTGTTTTTCCAAGTAAAGAAAACGTACTCACTTATCTTTAAAGTTTGTAAACATGCCTCACTTACCTTTAAAGCTTTTAAACGTGCCTGTTCTTCCTCTAATGCTGCCTGCTTTTCCCTTTCATCCACTTTGGTCAGAGATAGGCCAGTACTTGCCAGAGAAGAGACTGCATTGGAAAGTGTTGTGGCCCTAGGATAATTGAACAAAGGTCATTTGATTTTCTGTCAAACAATTTACATTAGATCCAGGTCAACCTTGCCTTGAGTAAGCTCTAACTGCAAACTTAACTTACAGACTCAAACTCAATATTTCAGATGAAATATTTTAACTAGTGGTCTAGAAGATTACAGCAATTATAACATTGTTAAGTGTTAAATTAGAATTAAGTGTTAAAGACTTTGGAAAAGATTCATAAGAGTGAAACCTGCTTCTCCCAAACCCCAAGAGAGGGAACCAATGCTATTAGAAAATAGCATTCCCAGGAAAGTCCTGATAGAAAAAAGCATTACATTTCTCATAGAGAAAAATCATTTGCCCACTTACACCTGGTTTTTGGCAGTGCTACCACAAGAACACCAAACTATGAGCATCAGTAATGTTATGAAGAAGTAATGTTATGGCTAGATATGTTTCCCTATAATGACATTTAAAGATGTCATCCCATCAGGACTTCAGATTCCTTAAAAAGAAGATCAATTTCAATCCAGCCACTAGGTCACAGTATCTTCTTTCTATGTGCAGCTCTTCTGCCAAACTAGAATTGCCTTTTCAAATGGATTATGTGTGCATAATGCATCATCTTTCATTAGCAGATTCACAGCAAGTCACCCCCTTCCCCTTTTATCAAAGGTTTATACAAACCATAAACCCCAACATTAAATTCTAGGAGAAACAAAAATGTGTGTTAAAGAATTCTAGTCAGAAAACCTACCCTGACCTTTATTAATTTTCCTTTACCACAAACTAACCAACCATCATTAATTTCTACTTTAAGGACATAAAGAAGCAATAATATTTAACCTAAAAAGATACAACTCAGAAGACCAAGGAAAAGTAATACAGTTGTAACAGAAATCCAACAACTGAACCTTCACATTTAGGCTATCATGGCATTTCAAAACCCCACTAGAAAATTCAAAGTGCAAATCCGGGGTTTAAAAAAAGTATTAAAATTCATTAATGTCTTTTCTCTTTGGAAATTATTTAAATTTTATTAGTAGGGGGGAAAAAAAAAGAAACAATCAAAAAGGAACCAAAGGAAGATTCGCAATATACTTTAAATATTCTTTCTATATACTGTTAAAAGGAAATCTGCATAAGAAAACTTGAGAATTATTTAAGTAATTATTCAACACAAAAATCATGTCACAACATTGATTTGAGATGATCTGTGTTATTTTCAATTTGCTAGATCAACAGGGAAATTAGTGCAAAATTTGAACTGATTAAAATATGACAAGTGAGAAACCAATCCCATGAACTGGCATTAGAGAAAGATGATAACATTTCATGTCAGACATTCTTGATTTGAGTTCCAGTATTACTACTACAAATTAATAAAAAACTATAAGGAACCATACAAACATATGCATTTTCATCTTTATGAGCAATGCTGACATAGAAACAATTCTGAACCAAGGCATCACTGTCATCATCTTAACAGACACTGACATTTATTGAAGGTCAGGAAGTTTTCCAAGAATGAACATGTGTTAATCCACTTAATCCTGTTACCAATTCTACAAAGTTGACGGTATAATTAAGCCCATCTTATAGATAATTAAATCAAGATAGAGAAAAAATAAGTAACTTGGAACTTGAGTTGGATCATCTACCCCCTCAGAAAAATCACTCCCACTCTTTGCCCTACAAAGAATAATGTACCTGCTTGCAGCTGTAGAATCTTTGATTTTCTTTCCTTCCAAAGAAGCTAAATGTTGTTCCAAAGCATCAAGAAGACTACTGGGGGCCTAGAATTGTACAAATATTAAGACTTTCATAATAACCAGGTCATTGACCAAAATAAATCAAGTGTCATCTAACATGAGAGCAACAAAAATAAATGGATATGTTCCTCCAGCACTAAGAACAGTGAGGAAGGAGTTTTAGCTACCCAATGATAATGACTACTATCTTATTATATAAACATGACCTAGTTGGAGGTATTAATAAAAATACAGCAAAAATATAAAAACTGAAGACTATGTAAACATGAAACATCAAAAGATCTTGTAAGGACTTAAAATTTTTTATATTTAACTTACTTGAACTCTAAGTAAAAACACACTCTTAAAATCTAGACATATTATTGAGCATGCAGCAGATACTTAATTTTGCTGAGTAATTAAATTCACCCAAACATTACTTTTGAGTAGTTATTGATAAATGATATGGAAGACTAGCATCAAGGAAATGCAAATTAAAATTACAATGAAATACACCTTTTCTTCTACTAGAATAGCTAAAATTAAATAGATGAGCTATTATCAATTGTTGGTGAGGATATAAAAATGGAACTCTTATACACCACTGGTGAGAATACACCACCTGGAAAAGGATCAGGTCTTTTATAATGTTAAATTCACATCTACCTAATGACCCAATTTCACTAATTATTTACCCAAAAGACATGAAAACTTATCTGCATAAGACTCACTTAACAATGTTTTAGTAGCTTTATTTAAAATAGTCAAGAATTTGAACAATCCCAAAATTCAACTGAAAAACTAAGCTGAAAGAATGAAATACTACTTAAAACTAAGAATGAATTAATTAATGGTACATTTAACAACATGAAAAGATCTCAAAACATATTATCAGCCAGATATAAGAGTAAATACTTGTATAACACACACACACCCTTTTATTTTCATCTACTTGTTCCTGACATATAGCTCCCACAGCCTTTGTAATTTCCTAAGAGTGGGCTCGAGATATAGCTTAAAAGTATAACACTTGCCTAACATGCACATGGCCCTGGGTTCAAGCCTCAACATTGAGGGGAAAAAAAATTCCTAAGATGCTTCAGAGCTCAGGAAGAGAAGTCTTTCTCACCTCCTGCCCTCCTGTCACCTGCTCCCTTTTCTCTCCAAGGCAGGTCATAGAAACAAAGATTTCTCTCCACAAGAACCATTACAAAAACTAAAAACATGCTCTAATCTAATCTTCTCTTTCTCTTCTGTCTTGTAGCTGGCATAAAGGAATTCTCTGACCTAACTTATTTGATAATAGATCATAAGACCCAACATTTCAAAAGGGACCCTGCCCCACACCTGGAAGAAAGGAATGCTGAAAAGAGAGGCCCAGAAGAATCTGAACAGACGAGTCTGAGTTTTTCTACTCAGTCTGTTAGCATTAGATCATACCCTTTTTGTCCAATCATATTTCTACAGAGCTGTGCACACTTTTTCAATCATGGTTATACAAAAAAAAAAAAAAAAAAAAAAAATCATGGTTATACAATGAAATCTCCATAAAAACCCTAAAGGTCAGGTCAGAGCACTTCCGGAAGTGGCATGCTCAGAGAGGGCTTGGAAGCTCCATATCCCTTTCCACATGATTCATCTTATAAACTCTTTATCTGTATCCTTTATAATAAACCAGCAAAACTATTTCCCTGAATTCTCTAAATCACTCTAGCAAATTAACCAAACCTGAAGAGGAGGGTTATTAGAATCCTAATTTATAGGTAGCTAGTCAGAAATACTGGTAAAACAACCTTCTACTGATTCACAACTCAAGTGGGAGGAAGGTGGCACATTTGGGGACTGTGGGATCTGGCTATCTTCAGGTAGAGTGTGTCTGAATTAAATTGAACTGAAGTGACTTAGGGGACACCCAGCTGGTGCTACAGGACTTCTTGCTTGCTGTGTGGGGGGAGAAACTTTACACATCTGTTATCTCAAATTATCTGTGTTTTGAGAGTATAGTAGGATATACCAAGTTTAATTCTGTACTGCCACTGTGTGTTTACAACTTATATAATTTATTGATTCTATTCATATTAAGTTCAAGAACTGATAAAATTATGCTACAAACCAAGTACATCTTATCTGAAATGTTTAGGATCAGAAGTCTTCTGGATTCCTTAATTTGGAACATTTGCATACATATATAATGAGATATCTTGGGGATGGGTTCCAAATCTAAACATGAATTCATGTTTCATAATACACCTGACACACATAGTCTAAGAGTAATTTCATACAGTACTTTTTGTGTGCTTGCATTTTGACTATGGTCTATCCACATGAGGTCAGATATAAAATCTTCCAATTGTAGTATCATGTGGGCACTCAGTTTCAGGTTTTATAACATTTTGGTTTTTGAATTAGGGATGCTCAACCTACATCAGAAATCAAACTTGTAATTGAACATGGAGGGGGACACAAAAGATTGGGGTGATGAAAATGATCTGTCTTGAATGGTTTACTGGTTAAACAAATGTCTACATCTAAGAAATGTCACTGAAATGGATATTTAATATGATATATTTTTTAAAAACTACTAGTTTAGAACTCATAGACTAGTGGTCAGATATCAAACTTGTGTTAGGAAAGGGTAAATTTCTTTCAAGAGGAAATCTTCCAGTGTGTAGGACAAGAACAGTTCATTCTAAGCAAAGCAAATGCATCAATGACATTTTTTGGGGTAGGGGTGGGTACCAGGGATTGTACCCATGGGCACTTAACCACTGAGTTCTGTTTATATTTTATTTTGAGTCAGGATCCTAAGTTGCTCAGAGCCTTGCTAAGTTGTTGAGGCTGGTTTTGAACTTGTGACCCTCCCGCCTAAGCCTCCCAAGCTGCTGGGATTATGGGCATGAACCACCCTGCACGGCTCAATGACATTTCTTTACCCCAAATATTCTTTAAGATTTGAGATAGTTTCTGGGTTACAGAATCCAAAACCAGAAGAGGCAGCACCTAGCTAATTCTTCTACAAATTATAACTTTAATGATTTCTTTCAGTATTTTCTCTAAACAGTATACCAAGACCTTACCACAAGGGAGATCTAGGAGAAAACCATTTAAAATAAAAAAAATAGATTATAAGTTTGACTTTTATGATGAAAACAGAACATACATGTATCTCTCCCCCCAGCAAAGAGTCTGTTAATCAGATGATAAGAGCTTGTGGCTAACATTTTTAAAAAGTTCTTCTAACAACAGCAGTACGTTAGCTATCTTGCATAGGATCACTGAATTCATGAAGTAGGCAACAATTAGCACATCCACTTCACAGATAAATCACAGGTTAAAACTGTGCCCATTCAAAGTGTACTTCACTTTTTTTCTGAAGGGTTTAAGATGTGGTTTACAAATATTAAAGTTACAAATTTTGACAAATCATTTCTAAAATTCCTCCTAAGCATAGTAACTTTGAGAAAATGCAAATGTGCAGTAAGAGTGAAAAAAAAATTTGATGCTTCACATCCTAGACAGAGAAATTTATTTTAAAAAATAAATAATTGCCAATTTCCATTCTTCTACATTACCACCATCTTACCTAAAGTGTAGACAACTTTTTGTTCACTCCTGAAAAACTTCTGAATCACCAAAAGAATGCCTGGCTTGTTCTTTTTGCTTAGAGATCAAATAAAGAGGGAGGGAGGGATGGAGGCTGGCCAACCCTGCTCAATTATAATGCTATGAACATTAAACTATAAATGTTGACAGCTGTAATTTCTATGTATTACCTAGGTTGATTATTTTAAAACAAAATATAGAAGTTGGCATGACAAATGGGATTCCTGATGGAACAATTCGAAGCTGCTGGATCATTTTATACCACACATTCTTCAAGCAGTGACTTGTCTCATACTCGGCCCAGAATAACATGCTCTGTCTTAACGAAGCCATTTTATCTCATGTGGACATATGGATGAGTGCTTTACTTACATATAACCCATAACTAGATCTACGGCATACTTAGTCTTAAGTTCAAAGGGATAAATCAGAATGAATACAAAGAAACAAAATAAGAAACAATCATAAGAAAGTGTATGAGAGATGTCATTGAATGGTTCAAACCAAGGTAAAAGAGATGTCACCTATTAAGGACATAACTGACATAAGTGATTTAAGAAAGACAGTTTATGCCAGGTACTTTTCTAAATACTCAGTAAACAAACAGAATAAGTCAGAAGAAACTGCAGGTATAATGTTTCTTTCCCACGATTTTTTTGAAGATGATGTTAAATAACAATTAACATTAACTAAATATTTAGTGCTCTACATTTTTTTCAGGTATTAGCTCATTTAATCTCCAATGTACCATGTGAGGTAGGTACTACCATATCCCCATTTTACAGATGATGAAAGTTAAAGCATAGAGAGAGTTCCCCCAAATCACCAGCCAGCTAAATGCAAACAGAACTTAAGCTTTGACAGATTTATCAAAGTCTGCTCTCTTAGTCCTGTATTATACTTTGATGTTTATCCTATTTAATACTCCCATAATACTCCCATCTGAGCCAAAGAGTCAAAGCAGAACTTTTTTTAAAAAAATATATTTTTAGTTGTAGATGAACACAATATTTTTATTTATTTATTTTTATGTGGTGCTGAGGATCAAACCCAATGCCTTACACATGCTGGGCAAGTGTTCTACCACTGAGCCACAACCCCGGCCCCAAAGTCAACCACCAATATAATGAAAATTTTGTACAATACTATTCTAAGCTCAGTTTCAAGGTTTTTTTTTTTTTTTTTTTTCTTTTTTTTTTTAACTTTTTTGGCAATGATTGGGGTGGGGTGGAGGGACTAAAGGGAATAAATAACGGAATGGTACAGAATAGTAGTGGATAGGATGATCATTTTATGTGATCATTATATCTGGTTACAATGTTAGAACAATCTTCAGCAATATCAAAATGGTAAAATCTGCTGAGAAAAAATTATACTGATCTCCTTGACAATAGGGATTAAAGATTATTTATCATCTTAGCACTGTAGTATATAACAGAAAGTGAACTGATATTTTAATAATATACTTACCTGTGAAAGGTCTGGTATATCACCTCTGTCAATTCCAACTTGCTGTAAGAAGAAGCATTGTATTTAGCAGATGAAATTATAATAAAGATGTTTGTAAATAAAATGTGGGGAAATGACATATTGTAGAATGACTTCTTAAAAACAGAAAAATATTTAATCTCAGTGTCTCCAATGGCACATGTATTATTTGATGGCTCTATGAATCTTAAACAGTAGAGAAACTTAAGTCAGAAATTGAAGTGAAGCCTATTTAAAATTCCAGTGTCTTCTAAATACCTTTGTAAGCAACCTTGCTACAAATCTGAAAAATTCTGTCATATAATAAAAACACTATGGCAAGAATAAGGAAGGATAATCACAAGTTCCTTAGGACATAGACACTTAAACAAACCTGATGATATCAACTTTGTCATTCTCCATAAAATAAGCTTTTCCTGACAATCACCAAATGTATGTTTAGTCAGGTAGTTCTGATTTTATACAAAGGTCAAGGGATATCTAACCAGGATATATCTGTGTCCATAAAACTCCCAACACACTTTCACAATGTTCAGGTAGAAGGCAATTTTCAGCAAAAAAGATAAAAGTTCCTACATTACTCTAGCACAGAAATTAAGAAAACTGTACTTCCTCCTGTGGTCATGTTTCATCTTCAAATCATTCTTTCTTCTTTTTCTCAACCTCCAAGGATCACAGAATGATGTTAATAGTTCATTATTGCCTGAGATATGTGTCCCCTTCAAACATAATTCAAAAGGTTACTCTTGCCTTTACTCCCAAGAACTAAGATCTCTTAAAGTGCAAGCCCACATAGTCTCATGACAGAGTATTTTAAGGCAAAGGAGTGTTCACATTTCTCAGATTATATGGAGCAGATGGTTCTAGAGATGAAGTGCTTAAAAACTTATGCCAGTAACTGTTAACTATCAAATGCAAAGAATGTGAGAGAACAAAGAAAAAAAATCAACAAATTAACACTTATTTTAAAAATTTACTGCAATCTCAGCATAAATTCTACTTTCATGTTTTTAGCATATAACTAATCCTACAGAAATATAAAAAAAAAAATCAATTTATCCTTGAAAGATCTTTAAATCCAAAATAAATTTCAGTAGGCATCATAAAATAGCAGAAAAACAACAAGGGTAGGGCTGAGGGTATAGCTCAATATAGTAGAAGGCTTACCTAGCATGCACAAGGACCTGGGTTTAATCCCTAGTACCACAAAAACAAAAACAAAAAACCACAAGGCTGTTTTCTTTAAAGTTCTCATTGTCCTGTTCTATACTACACCATCTGCTATAGAATAATATACCACAGTAGTAATACAGCCTAGAATCGCTATCTTGCTAGTTCCAGAGTATTGTCTTTGATGTGATTGATCAAATTACTCTAGGGAGACATCTATGGCAGTAATGGGTAGACAGTGGAGAAAAGGAAAACCCTTGAAAGCTGCCTCTGGATTGACAAGATAATGCCCCCAAGCATTACTACATCTGTCTTCTGTGATAATTTCAGAAAATTAATTTTAAAATAGACTTGCAAAATTACATTATCCTACAATCTACTTTTCATGATTTTCAAAATCAATGATAGATATACAAATTTGCTATTGTATACAAAGACATTCTGAACTATGTGGCTCCAGTTGCAGGTCTCACTGAAGGAAAGGGAACATATACTGACACTGAATATTCTCTACCACAATTAACAGAATAACCCTTCTAAATTACATGGTTGATTATAAACATAAAAACCACAGCCTACATGGTTATATCGCTTATCTTATTTTACAGAGAACAACTTAAAAATAGATGATTTTAATATGCCCTACTGAATTAACTATACAGCACATATTTTATTAAATGTATTATCAAATCCATAACCTATCAGAGAATTCAATACAGTATATTAACACTATATAAATATATATATATACATACATACATATATACAGTTTATATACTCGTTACTGTACTGAAGACATTTCTTTCATTTGGATAATGAGTGATTTCCTCAATATCCATACTCACAGACAAAAAGCAAGTTAGGAAGCCCAGTCCCTGAAAGATACTTTACCTCTGCAACTTTGAGAAACTCTGAGATTCTTGTCATCCTAGTCAAGAACTTCTTATAGATGTCAAGACCTTCTTTGCACTGGTTCTTTTTCATATCAAAATATTTTTCTGCCAAAAGTAAATATAAAAATACTTTTATTCACATAAAATGTAATACTTAAAGGAAAAAGATTCAGTAACAGCTCCAAAAATACCATATAGGTCTCTCAAAGGATATACCCTACGACAAAAACGTGTTAAATTAGTTTAGGTTTTAAAGCAAATCAGAAGAGGTGTTATTATATTAAAAATAGAAAATTACTTGATTTTACTCATATTACTAGTTTGCTCAACAACTACTACTGTCAAAATTCCCTAAGTATATATTTGCAGTATACATATCATACTTTATTTTAAAAAGCAATAATACTTACAAATATTTTTACTAATAGTACATTAGTATTAGCACATTAAGATGCCGACTTTACCAGGTTCAAAGTTACTTGGAAAGCTCATTTAAATTTAATGTGAAAAGCAATAAAGACCTTAATTTATACCAATCTTAGGTTGGAAGACTATATTTTTCAGAACTTTATAGAAAAGAACACCCTACATTTCTCCTTATGAAAAAAAAAATAGGCCCAGTTTTCCTATCTTCATAGATTAAAGCATCTCCGAATAAAATTGTTACACTAGTTTATCAAAATTAGATTTAAATAAGTACTTTCTAAAGGGTGGATGGGGAGAGAACGAGCACACTGAAATAAAAATACTTGACATCTGACACTTAATATTTTGGCACTCTTTGCAGGGATTTTTTTTTTTTTTTTAATTTCACCCAAGTCACACCAAAATAAATGAGTATTTTTAAGCAAAAATTACTTTCATTCCACTGAATACACAAGAAAGTTCTACAAATTCTTATCATGCCTAAAAGTAAAAGGCACCCATAAAAATAAATGCTTAATGCATCCAAATAATTTTTCATTTTAAAATTAAGTTTATGGACCTACGGCATAGCTCAGTGGGAGACAAGAGTGTAAAATTCAAGATACCCTGAGTTCAATCCTACCACACCCTTGCCCAAATTAAATTTAGGGTAAAAAAAAAAAAAGTCAATTTTACAAATCTCACTATGGAATAAAATGTGAGGAAATAAGATTTCTGTAGGACCAAAATTTGGGTTTTTTCCCATTTTAATAAATATAGCATAGAATTTACTATCTTAAATCAACTTAATTTTTAATGGATTTCTTTTGCATATTTCTGAAATATAAAACATGGGTAGAAGAAATAGATAATAAAGTTCAGTTGGGCAATGTGGCATATCCTATAATTCCAGTTACCCAAGAGGTTGAGGCAGAAGGACCACAAGTCAACACCCACCTTGCAATTTAGAAATTTCCTAAGTTTAAAAAAAAAAAATGTTGGGTAGGGCGAGTGCCCCCTGGGTTCAGTCACAGTACTGCAATACATAAATACATAAATACAATCTAAGGCCATCTAGCTGAACATGCTGGCTATAAAAATATGAATTTAATAACTTGCACATATAATCAGGCATAGAATTTTCTACAAATAAATTACAATGAACACATCCCAATGAACTTTTAGGCAGCTTTAAGTAACAACTCAGTCAATATTATTTATTCATATAAGTTAAGAAACAAAATGTTATTAGGTTACAATAGTATTTACCCAACAGATTAATAATTCCTTCATTGTATGCTGCAAATAGTCTAATGGCATCTTTGAACAGGAGCATGAAGGCAGCATTTATTACCCCATTTGTAAGTTCATTGCTATTAACCTGGAAGAAAAATGGAAAATGAGATTAGCTAATTTTATGTTTTATATGAAAATGACTAAAAGACTCTCTTCAAATTAAAACAGTAAATTCGAACATTTAGGCATATTAGAGAAAAAGTGTACATTTACTCTGTAAACCTACACTACATATAAATTTCCTAATATGTGAATTTTTTGATTTCTTACAATTAGAGTTATAAGCCAAATATTACAAAAATCTTAGTATAAGATTCATATTTACATAAAAAATACAAGCAAACAAAATTGACCATTTTTGAACATTCATTTTAGTGCATAAATATGTCATGAGGGGAAAAAATAATGTCATTTACCCTTTAACTTCTGAAATTTCTAGACTATATTTCTCAAGTCTTTTATTTAAAAATTTACGGTACTATATACTTCTATAAACAGCAAACTGAAGCCCATTTCTAGACAGAAGCTCATGAAACACTTACTGAATTATTTTAAAATAAGTATTAAGTATTGGATGGGCTATTACAATCACTGTAACACTGAGAAAAGGTAGACAGAAGATAGGCATTTTCTTTTTAAGTATACCTTTTCCCAGTATTACAAACTGACTTACCTCATGTGGTCCCTGGGAAAATTAAGTGATATCATGATTAAGAATAGTCTACCACAGTAGCTGACACATAAATTATATTGTAACAAAAAATAGCACTGATTTATCTATCAAGCATACTGGAAATATCTTTATTTTTAATATAAGGAATCAATCAAATGGATGAACCACGTAAATCGCTATATACATTAAAACAGGAGTCAGCAAGATGGGGCGTTGGGGAGAGTAAAGGGTCAGACCGTAAATGTTTTAGACTTATGGGCCACCCAGTTTAAGGACTCTGCTGTTACAATATGAAAGCAACCATGGACAGTATGTAAACCAATGAGCCTGACTATGATCCAGGAATACTATTATGAACACTGAAATCTGAAATTTCTTATAATTTTCACCTATCACAAAATACTCCTCAAAATTTTTTCAACTGTTTCAAGATAGAAAAACAATTTTTATCTCATGTGCCACACAAAACCAGGCAGCAGGCTGCAGTTTGATAATCCTGCTCTATTCTTTGAAACACAGGATTCATTTACTGGACACTTAACTACGTGCCATGCATTCTTGGACAATGGGGATATAGCAGAGAACAACACAGATCTACTTCCTGCCTGAAGAAGCATTAAGACTAGCAACTGATAACATAAGTTAAAGAAAAAAATCAATTTCATCATGAAATCATCACAATCCCATTCAAGGGATTAACACAGGCCAAAATGAGAGAAGGGATGGGGGCTATATCAAGAAAAGAAAACTTACAGACCAATATCCTTGATGAACATAGACACAAAAATCCTTAATGAAACTTACCAAATCAAAGAAGGCATGTAGAGAGTCGATATAAAGATACAGGGAAGATTGGTGGAAGAGAACAAGAGGTAGAGAGTACAAATGGGAAGGGGAGAAAATATGGACTATATTTAACAAAATCATGTTATATGCATATATAAATGTACCAAAAGAATTTCTTTATGTATATGTAAGTATGAATCAAACAAATAAATAAATAAGCAAAAGGAAAATCAGTATAGTAGGGGAAAAAGAATAAGAGGAGGGAGAAGAAAAGGGAAGGGGCATAAATAGGGATTGAAATCAAATTCTTTACACTTATGGTTTTTGTCAAAATGCACCCAACTACTATGTATAATAATAATGCTCTAATTAAAAAAAAAAAAAAAAAAAAAACTTAGCAAATCATATTTAACAACACATAAAGAAGACTGTACTTTATGACCAAATTCATTTCATTCCAGGGATGCAAAGATGGTTAAAATACATGAATCAATAAATGGAATTCACTACATAAATAGAATTGAGGATCAAAACCATATAATAATCTCAACAGATGCAGATAAAGCTTACAACAAAATTCTGCACCTATTTGTATAAAAAATAATAATAATACTGAAGAAACTAAGAGACAGAAGAAAGTTACCACAACATCATAAAGACTATATGGGACAAACCCAAAGCCAATATTACAGTGAATGGAAAAAACTGTAAGTATTTCCTCTAAAATCAGTAACAAGACAAGGATGTCCACTCTTACCACTCCTATTCAATATAATTACTTAAAATTTTAGCCTGAGCAATTAGGCAAGAAAAGGAAATAAAAGAGATACAAAGAGGTAAGAAAGAAGTCAAATTACCACTGTTTGCAGATGTTAAGATCCTATACTTAGAAGATCCAAAAATCTCCATTAGAAGATTTCCAGAGCTAATAAAAAAATTCAGTAAATCAGCAGGATACAAAAATCAGCACACAAAAATCAATAACTTTCCTATACACCAATGAATTTACTAAAAAAGAAATCAGGAAAATAATTCCATTCATAATAACCTCATGAAAACATACATAAATAACGTACATATGTACATAATCTAAGAATAAATCTAACCAAGGAGGTAAAAGACTTCTACAATAAAAATTATAGATCACTGAAGAAAGAAGGTGAAGAAGACCATGAAAGATGAATGGGGAGGAAGAACTGATACCGTTAAAATTACCAAAAGGAATCTACAGATTCAATGCTATCTCCATTAAAATACCAATGAGTCTTCACAAAAAAAGTCCTAAAATTCATATAGAAGAATAAAAGATCCAGAACAGCCAAAACAACTCTAACCAAAAAGAACAATGCTGGAGGAATTACAATGCTCTATTTTATATTATACTAGAAAGGTATAGTAACAAAAACTGCATGGTACTGGTTTAAAAAGACATATGAATAAATGGAATAGAAGACAGAGAGACGAACCCACCCAGATACAGTCAACTAATCCTCAACAAAGGTGCCAAAAATATACACTGGAAAAAGACAGTCTTAACAAATGGTGTTGGAAGAAGTGAAAATCCTGGTGAAGAAGGAAACTATAGATTTCTATCCCTCACCCTGCACAAAAGTCAACTGAAAATGGATCCCAGACCTAGAAATTTGACCAGAAACCTTGAAATAGAGAGGAAAACATAGGATCAATATTCCAACATATAGGTGCAGGCAACAACTTCCTCAGTAGAATTCCTAAAACTCAGAAAATTAGAACAAGTATTAAAAAATGGGATGGCATCAAATTTAAAAGCTTCTGCACAGCAAAGGAAATAAGAGAGTGAAGACAGCCAACAGAATGGGAGAAAATCTTTGCCAGATGTTTTTCCAATAGAGGAGTTAATATTCAGAATATATAAAGAACATAAAATTAACACCCCCCAAAACACAAAATAATCCAGTCAATAAATTGGCAAATAAACTGAATGGATACTTCTCAAAAGAAGAAATACAAATGGCCAACAAATGTATGAAAAAATGGTCAATATTTTTAGCAAACAGGAAATGCAAGTCAAAAAACTTTACTGAGATTTCATCTCATTCCAATTAGAAAGGCAATCCTTGAAAATATAAATAACATTCAAAGCTGGCAAGGATGCAGGGGGAAAGTAATAATATACAGTTCTTGAGACAAAATTAATACAGGCGCTCTGAAAATCAGTATGGCGATTCCTCAAAAGACCAGGAATGGAACCACCATATGACCTAACTATATCATTCCTCACTATTTATCATAAAGAACTGAAGTCATCATGCTAAATGATACATGCATACCCATGTTTATAGTAGCACCATTGACAAACTATGGAAACAGTCAAGGTATCCATCAAGGGATAAATGGATAAGAAAATGGGATACATATATACACAATGGAGTTTTATTCAGTCACAAAGAAAATGAAATTATGTCATTTGGAGGAAAATGGATGGAACTTGAGAACATTATGTTAAGCAAAATAAGCGAAAGTCAGAAGATAAAAAGGTCATGTTTTCTCTCATACGTGGAAGCTACAGAAGAAAAAGGAAAAGAAAAGGGGGAGAGAGTGTCCTCATGAAAATAGAAGGGACACCAGTGAAGTAGAGGAAGGGGACAAAGAGAGAAACAAAGGGAGGAAAAGACCTAATTATGTTATATGCATGTACAAATATGGAACAATAAATCCTGCTGTTAAGTGTAATTATAATGCACCAATAAAAATCAGAGGGGATAGGGAGAGGAAGAAGAAGAGAGAAGAGTTGCAAATGCTAACTTCCAACACAGTACAAACTAATGACAATGCTGGCAACTTGGTTCAGATAGTGGTCATTTAAATAAAATCTCCAGGGATCACAATGCCCTTTGGGTAATACATAACAGACTATGACACCATTTGAACTTCCCTTCATTTTTGATAATTATTATACTTATAAAACAGAAGTGAAACAATAAGGTGGCTATTCATAAAGAAAATCATTATGCATATATTAGATTTGAAAATAAAATACATTTTCAGATCAACCCCTTTGTCTTCTCCATCACTTTCTTTAGCTTATACATCTAAAATTCTAGAGCTAAAGAAACATATAAGAAATTAGAGCAAATCTAAAACATAAAAATGAAAAGGAATTTGTCTAGGGATATTTATAGAAAATATTTAGGCAAGTAGGGTTTTATAGTGTGAGAAAAGAATAAAAATTGGTTACAATGATGCAGTATTTTAAATCTTAAATTACAAATGTATAATTGACTTACATTAAAATCAAGGAGTGCATCCATTTGATTTTGAATAATTGGTACAGTTTTTAACAGTTTTTCTGTGTTCATTGTTCTCATAACTCCATCAGCCCTATTATGAAAGAATAAAAAAGAAAGAAACAAATGAATCTGCTAACAAATCAGATTTCAAACTCCCATCTGGGTCTATACTTAGGGAATAAAGTTTCTAATGAAATGTCACGAATTTTTAAGTCAATGTACTTAAAATCACACGCAAGGATCACACAGGGAAAAAAAAATAAAGTCACACTATATATTTCCAATAACACTGTGTTCATTTAAAAGCAAAAAGAAAGATGTAAAGCATGAGACATAAGAACTGAAGTTTATATTATATACCAGGTCAATGGTGTACTTTTCCTATAGGGAAACGATATGATCTTCACAATCACCACTCATGTATGTGAAAGTCAGACTTAATCAATTAAAAAAAAGAAAATCATTTGAACACTGAACAGTTAAAACATTATGTAGTTGTTACAGATTGGATGTGAGATGTTCTCCAAAAGCTCATGTGTGATACAACACAAGGTTTAGAAGTGGAATTAATGGGTTATGAGAGCTTTAACCCAATCAGTGAATTAATTCCCTAATGGGATTAACTGAGTAATACTTGAAGGCAGATAAGGTGTGGTTTGAAGAGGTGGGTTACTGGGAGTGTGCCTTTGGGTATGTATTTTGTATCTGGCAAGTGGAGTCTCTTTCTCTGTTTTCTCATCATCATGTGAGCCGCCTCCTTCTGCCACACTCTTTCACCATGATAGTCTGCCTCATCTAGAGCCCCAAGGAATGGAGCTGTCTATGGATCGAGACCTCTGAAACTGTGAGCCCCCAAAATAAACTATTCATCCTTCAAAATTGTTCTTGTCAGGTCTTTTTGTCACAGCAGTGAAAAGGCTGACTAAAATGAGAGTTAAGAGCTGAACTCAAGTCTTGGACCACTGTTGTATTCAAAGTATTTTATTCAGGACTCAAATAGCTTATAATATAGATTATAGCTAAAACCTAATCAACCACAATCCAGATACCAGGAAAAAAAAATTAAGCTATGAAAAGCAACAATAATGCTTTGCAGGAAACAACAGTTAATAAACACTGAACTGCTTTAGTTAGGCTGCTACTAACCAGTTTTACCCTAAATAGTCTTACTAATACAATGTGTTAACCCATTCATCAACTGTTTGAAACTATTTCCTCTCAAGTAACTACCTAAGCTGATACCAGCTGCTGGAGTTTGGGCTGAGAATACCAATCCCTCTTTGCAAACCTTCATTTTCATAAACATCACATTCTCATTAGTTTCCATCAGTTCCCTTTTCCCTCTCTCTTCTTGTTGAAGTTATTTTTTTACCTTCTGGTCTTTCTCTAGTACAAAAGACTTGTACATTGGTTCAGTCTTTTTTGGCTAACTTCAACATCTTGATCTCAAAGCTCCTTTACAGCATCCCCTATTCTTACAGTCAGATCCTTACTGTCCCAAGATACACTATTCCACTCCTTAGCTCTTAGATTTTAAAAAGACAAAATTCAGCCACCTTACCCTATGACAATAACCTTTTAAACTTCCAAATGCTTTGGTGAAGTATCCTCAAGCTAAAAACTATTTGACCTCATCAAAAACCTCAATTTATCAACTCTACAGCTACCTACATTGATCCCTTCTCATTTTTACTTTCTTTATGTAGCTTATTATTCCACAGATCATTGTTGAAAACACCCTCTTACAAATATCCCTAATTTCTTGCACCCGTCTTCTTTCACTGCAATCATCTGGAAAATTCACAATTCTGGCTAAACAAATGTTTAATTCAATTAAGCTACGTGTGCCTATACACACACAATTGTGTACTAGTAAGGAAAACCATACAACTGAGCAAACTGGCAAAAATGAATTCATGACCATCAACCTTTAATAGGTATTCAACATTGTGAGCAATCTTCTTAGCTTTGTTTAGTGTACTCCTTTCCTAAGTATGTTCATAACTATTTCTCCTACTTCTATATTGCTGTCTACTCACATAAACTCTTGGATCATAATCTCCCAAAGTACTTCATTCAGAAATAAACACCAAAAAAGACACTGTCTGGTCTTCTTGAAACCCAAACTATATCTATTTGGTCTCCTCCTATTGCAATGGAAGAGGTCTTTTTCTATCAAACAGAAATACCACTTATGCAGGTCTTCAGCATCCCATTCGGTCAGTCCATTGTCCTCTTTTTAACATAGCACCACTCAACAGAACTACCTGTGATGATGAAACTACTCTATATCTGCATAATTTAATATGGTAGACTGACTAGTTAAATGTGGCTACTAAACATCTGAAATTTGGCTGATTCAAGTGAAGAGATGAGTTTTTTATTTCATTTTTACCAATTTCATTTTAATTAGCCTTATTTAGCAAGCAGCCAGTGCAGCTCATTAATTGATTTTTATACCAGATAATTCCCTTAGAGATACAAGCAAAAATTCTAGGATCACCAATCACCATTTCTTAAAAACAAAAAAATTCTCTCTCCCTTTCTCTCTCACTCACCCGCCACTAATCCCTATTCCCATCCAGCAGCTACTCCCCTACAGAGCCAAGCAAGCTTAACAAAAGAGTTCACATATTACCTTACATTTATTTTTCAGTTCATTCCAATGAATTCCCACTATCACCAGTCCAGTTAAACTTCTCTAGGGCATAGATAAACTCTGTGTTGCTTCTCCTTTCTGTACTTACTTTTTGGTGAAACTGGGGGATTAAGGGCTTCTCACATTCTAGACAAGAGATCTATCACTGTGCTACATTTCCAGTTCCTCCAATAGGTACTTTATTACCTCATCTAACTAGACTTCTCAACATCATTCAAAAGTTTCCCCTCATT
The DNA here is from genome assembly GCF_902686455.1 of Sciurus vulgaris. NCBI lineage: Eukaryota > Metazoa > Chordata > Mammalia > Rodentia > Sciuridae > Sciurus > Sciurus vulgaris. The sequence goes on from NC_136472.1 coordinate 83,226,491, forward strand.
CTTTTCTTTTTTTGTGGTGCTGGGGATCGAACCAAACCTAGGACCTCAGGCATGCCAAGCAGACACTCTTACCTACCACCAAGCCATTCCCAGCTAACATTTTCCCTCATTCATGAAATATTCCCTTAAACATCCACTACATCTCTCTCCTTGCTTTCTTCTCATCTCACTAGCATTTAGTTCAATATTGTTTGTTGGCTCCTTATCCTCTACCCACCCTCTAAAATAGATGTTGGTGTACCTAAAAGTCATTCTGGGTTCTCTCTTCTCATTCTATCTTTACTCTCCCGGTTAAATGTCATTCTCAAGGTTGAAATCACCAAAATGCCATTAACACACTCATATTTCCAGAATGCTTAGTTTCGAGTTACTATGTCCAATTGCCTATTTGGTATTTCAGGCTGTTTAAATCACATGTATCTCAAAGATAGTATTTCCAAATTAGGTCCTTAATTCTTCATTCTTATTGATTTATTTTTTAGTTGTAGATGAACACAATACCTTTATTTTTTATGTGGTGCTGAGGACTGAACTCAGGGCCTCACACCTGGTAGGCAAATGCTCTACCACTGAGCCCTACCCCTACCCCTACCCTCAGGGTCTTACTTCTTTATCACTAGACACTATATTCTTTCCAAAACCTTCCTAGTAAAAGATGTCATCTTCTCAGTGTCTTTTATCCCAGAAATTGAGGGAATGTTTTTGACTCCTTCATTTCTCTTTAGCCTCTGCATTTCTTACCAGAAAACATTAAAATTCTTCAAGTAAGAAAAATCTTAGTTATTTATCATATGCTCATATCAGATTTCAGAGAAGCTCAAATACTTAACAAATCCAAATATTTGGTTATGATTCAATGACTTCATATTTCATGCATAATATAAGTTTTTATACTTCATAAACAGACTGATACTTTCTTGCCAAATTTAAGAAAGCAATGGATTAAAGGCTTGATTTCCATGTCCTATTAAAGGCAATCCTGAGTTACTCCTTCTTTTGCTTATACAACAAAATCCTGTCACTTGGGATGCTACCAATTTAGACTACAAGATAATTCAGCATAGTGATTTAATACTACCAAAAAACAAAATGTAAAAAAAAAAGAAAGAAAATGAAGGAACAAATACTTAACAAACAACTGAAAAGATAAATCTGCAGGCAATTTATGGGGTCCTTTATACATAAAACCATTTCATGTACTGTTTATAAACTCATTTGCTCATCTTTGTGAAAACTATTAATATCTTCTATGTTTAAACACTTTGACAAATCCTGAAGCTATAAACATAAAACTATTTTCCCACAGATGTGACAGTGTCATATACTGACAAAAATAAAGCTTTCTCAAAATATTCAAATAAATTCTAGAATAATGACTAAAAATTTGCCAGAATAACAAAAGGTGCCTTACAGAGAAAATAAAATATACATCGAGTCAAAAGCCATTTAATGGCTTGCATGTGTGGGGCACTGGTTCGATCCTCAGCACCACATAAATAAATAAAATAAAGACTTTGTGTCCTTACAACTAAAAAAAAAATTTTTTTTAAAAAGCTGTTTAACCATTTTTCTGGGTAATTCATTTTGGTTTTTCAATACCCTATATTTTCATTTAAAAGGCGATTATTGGGAGCCAAAGAAATAGCTCGTTTTGGAGAGCGCTCGCCTAGCATGCGCAAGGGCTGCGGTTCGAATCCCCAGTGCCTCGAATGAGGAGGGGAAAAAAAAAAAAGTTGGGGGGCAATTATTGGCTTCTATGTCATTTTTTAAAAAATGAATCAAGTTTAAATATAAAATACTGAATCCATAAATGACAATGTCGATCCATATAAGAGAAAAATATGCACAGGTAATTGATCATTTTGGGGTAGAAAAGCTTTCCCTGAGCTAGCATGAAAGATAAGTCATAAAAATAAAGGTAAGTTTGATGACTTAATATTTTTAAACATTTTTAAAATTTTTTATTTGTTCTAATTAGTTATACATGACAGTAAAATGCACTAGGATACGTCATACATAAGTGGAGTATAATTTCTCATTCTTCTGGTTGTACATGATGTAGAATCCCACCAATTGTGTAGTCACATATGTCCATAGGATAATAATATCTGAATCACTCTATTATCCTTCCTACCCCATCTTCTCTTTTTTTTTTGGCAGTGCTGGGGATCAAACCCGGGGCTTTGTGAAAGCAAGGCAAGTGCTCTGCCAATAAGCAAGATACCCCAACCCAAGATTTTTAAACTTAACAACGTTAAAACAACGGGGGAAATATTTATAACCCTGACAACTTATTTTCCTAATACACAAAAAGTTCATCTGGTGAGTGCTTATCATGTGCTACATAGCATATATTCTATCTCATCTAACTCGCAAAAAAATTCAGATAGATAATACTATTCAAATCATCACTGTTTCACAGTTGAAATGACTCCGAGTTTGGATCAAGGCTTCACAATTCTGGCATCACATTCTAGTATAGTAGAAAAGGGTTGTACATGTGCCAAGAAATTGGTCCTTTAACCCTTCAGGTTCAACCAATCCTCTCCATTTATCTGAGTATCCTATATGACTAACATCAGTTTGTGTCACTATGTGAAAAAAAAGTTTGCAAGCTGATGGATATGTTAATAAAAGATCATTGTTTTTAGAAAACACGCATCAAAGTATTGAGAGATATAAACTATAAAAGGGCCTGAGACGTGTAACCCAATCTCAAAGCATTCATTAGAAGTAGTACATACACACACAGAATATAATTAAGCAAATGCTGGCAAAATGTTAAAAAATAATGATTCTGAGTAAAACACACAGAAGTTCTCTGTAATATTCTGGTAACATTTCCACAAGCAAAAATTATTTTAAAATAAAGGTTTTTCTGGGTTTTTTTTTTTTTAGTCAGCAAGCTAGCTTAACTATCTTACTAAGTTCCTCATTCAAATACAGTAAAGCTAGTTTTCAAACATATATTTGTCTACCTATGAAAGGCTGTGAAAGCTCTGACCACTATTCAACACAACAAAAAAGAATGAAAAATCTAATAGAGAAATGGCAATAGACATGAATTAACAAAGCATGAATGGTATTTTTTTTAAAAAAGAAAATACTACTTATTTAATTTACTAATATAAAATGCATACTAAATAAGATACATTTTCTATAAGGATGAATTAAAAAGGTATTGATAACTGTATTTAAGTCAATAATTGCTGAGCAATGTGTTGCATGCCTATAACCCCAGGGACTTGGGAAGCTGAGACAGGAGGATCACAAGTTCGAGATCAGTCTCAGCAACTTAGTGAGACCCTGTCTCAAAATAAAAAAGCCATCCCCAAGTATCCAAAAAAGGGAAAAAGAAAAAATCAATTTCACCAAACTTTTATAAAGGGAAATTTTGATATTTTCTATTAAAATGTTAACTGTATATGTCCTATGACTCATTAATCCTAAGAATTTATTCTATAATAAAACTCACTTAACAATGCACATGGGCTGGGGATATAGCTCAGTTGGTAGAGTGCTTGCCTCGCATGCACAAGGCCCTGGGTTCAATACCCAGCACCAAAAAAAAAAAAAAAAAAAAAAAAAAAAGAAAGAAAGAAAGAATGCACACATATGTAAAAGGATGGTCAACTCACTGCTTTTGTAAAAAAAAAAAAAAAAAAAAGGGATTAGATCAATTGTACATATAGAATATAATTCTACATTCATGCCTATTCAGAATGAGATGAATCTGTATGTATAGAGATTAAAAATGTCCACAATACACAGTAGGAAGGAAGCAATTTTCAAAGAATATGATCCAACTGTTATATAGTTTTCTATGTGCTTCATGCACACATTTATTTCTATTTACAAAGAAGATTAGATATGCCAAAATGTTAGCATTTCCTGTAAGTTAAACTGCTGTTGAATTTTTTAAAAAGTTTACTATTTTTATAAATGTAAAAAATTATCTTAAGCTGACAGTAGCACATGAGAGAGTTTGCTCTGTCAGATATAAAAATTTTCAATCTCCGAAATCTATAAATACCTTAATCTATAAATACCTTAAAGATGAACTTTACTGAAAACACTTTATAGTAAAGTATTAATGTAGCCCAACTAGAAAATGGTTTACTGGGCAGGATCCAGGCGTCAAGAACCAGGTTTCTAATATGAACCTCTCCTCTATCATCTATGAAGTGTCTAAAGCATGAAATAAAATCTGTAGAATTTAATTTTGGTAAGTTTCCAAACTAAAATCACTTCTTGATTAATTTGGGATTGTTAAAACAGAACACCTGAGTTCTGCTTCAAAATTCTTGCATAACTAAGCGTTACTTCAATATTTTTATGAAATTTTCTACTTCACTTTAATAATTTAAAATTTCAAGAGAACAAAGGAACATACCAATTGCTTAAGTCTTTGGGATGTTTGAGTTGCAGAGTAGCTCAGAAAGGAATCTACCAGAATATTTCTGCAGATGTCAGAGTAACCTCAAGATAGGCCTTGGCAACTAAAAGGTCCAGCAATGCCCCTCAAGAAAACCTTTAGTGACTGGGGCTATAGATCAATGGTACAGTGTTTGCCTAGCATATGTAAGGCCCTGAGTTCAATCGCAAGTACTGCTCCCCAAAAAAGAAAAAAAGAATATTTATTATAGGGAAAAAAAAAATCTGCCATCAGACATTATTCTTATGTAGGGAAAAATCTGTGTATATCAGAAGCATTGATTTTATCATTTTTATGACTAGTTCTTATACTAAGATAATTATTATTTGGGATACAGCAAAAACTAAATTCATCTTCTGCATTTGAGATTAAAAGAACCAAAACAATCCTGAAAAAGAACACAGTTGTAGGACTTACACTTTCTAATTTCAAGATTCACTATCAAAAAAAATAATCAAGTTAGTATGATACCGGCATGAGGACAGACATATAGATCAACAGAATTGCAAATTCAGAAATAAATCTTTACATTTATGGCCAATTCATTTTCAACAACAGTAGTAATACACCACCCCCCATGAGAGAAGAATAACCTTTTTATAAAATTGTGCTAGTACAATTTTGAACCCATGCTTCACACCATATATAAACATTATTTCAAAATAGATTAAAAACCTAGATTTAAAGGCTAACACTGTATCTTAGAATAAAACAGAAGTGAATCTGTGACCTTTTATTAAACAATGTTTTTCTTTGACATGATGCCAAAGTCCAAGCAACCAAATGGGGAAAAAATGATAAATTGAACTTAGTCAAAATGAAAATTTTTTGTTCTTCAAAGGACATCATCAAATCAATGGAAAAAAAAACAAGATACAGTAGGAAAGAAAATATTTGCAAATTATATGTGATCAAGGTACTGGTATCCAAAATAGTTGCAGAATATACAGCAGTGCCCTCTTATCCACACATGATAAACCCCAAGATGCCCAGTGGGTGTCTGAAACTGCATATAATACTAAACCCTATATATGACTATAGGTGAACAACAGGTGATAACACATATAAGCATGTTAAAAGATGCTCACTGTCATTAGCTATCAGGGAAATGCAAACTCCAAATCACAAGACAGTATTTCACATGCAGTAGGATGGCTACAATTAAACAAGAATAAAAATCAAATAAACAAAAAACCCAGAAAATAATGAGTTTTGGCAAGAATATGGAGAAACTAGAACTCCCCACTCACTGCTAGTGGGAATATAAAATGGTTCGCCTGTTTTGAAAAACAGTTTGGCAGTTGCTCAAAATGCTAAACCCAACAGTTACAGCAATTCCACTCCTAGGTTTACATCCAAGGGAAGTCAAAAGATAATCTACACAAAATCTTGTACAATTATGTTCACAGCAACATTTTTCCTAATAACCAAAAAGTAGAAAACCCTTGAATGTCCATCCACTGATGAACAGATAAAAAAAGATATATATCAACAATTAAGTATTAGTTGGCTATAAAAAAATGAAGTTCTGATATACGCTAAAACATTAATATTACAGATTAAATATATTATGCTAAATGAAAGAAGCCAGACATAAAATATCACATCTTGTATAGCTCCACTTATATGACCTGTTCAAAACAGATTCATGGTCACCAAGATCTGAGGGAAAGGGGAATGGGAAATGACTGCTAATAGGGTGCTGAAAATGTTCTAGAATTGAATAAAGGGAATAATGTCATAGAACTTTGTAAATACACAAAAAAACACTGAATTGGAGATTTTAAAAGGGTTATTTTTATATTATATGAACTTTACCTCAATAAAGCTGTTATTAAAGTTTTTTAAACTTGAAAAAAATCCTTCTACAAAAACTATCTGCCACCCTTCTTCAAAGAAAACTGAAGTTCATCTTTCAAAACTGGCTAAATTCCACAATTCATAATCTGAAAATTCCTATATTTTACATTGTTAAATATTCAAATTAATTAAATTAATTCAAAAAAAGAAAGCATAACTCACCCTCTCTTCACTTTTGTGAAATCAAATGCAACTTGTCTGTATGAAACTGCTTTTTCATTTAAATATCTACTATACCTCCTAATGAATGTAGACATGTCATATCCTGTAAGAAAAGGAAGTTTTCATAAATGACTAAAATCCCAATTTACCTATAAAAACAACTCATTTATTCAATGGTTATAATATCTTGATAATATAATTCAATTTAGTAATGTAAATTAAGTAACTAACGAATAACATTATCACATGAAATTCTGTAAGAATTAACTTTTTTTTTTTTTTAAGACAGGTATTGCTATTTTGTCCGGGCAGTCATCAAACTCATGATCCTCTTGTCTCAGCCTCCAGACTGTTGGGATTAAAGGCGTATCTGACCATGCCAGGGAAGAATTCACATTTTTAAAGTCAAGTGTGTCATATGTGACCTGAAAGGCCCTTTTCACTAAATTTCACTAAAAGAAGTCTATTTTGCTTCTGATCCACATTTCTATTCCTTATTCAACAGGAAATGGAAGAATATGTTCTCTTACACAACTCAATAACCTCACAACTCAAATTTAATATCCTTTGGAACTATAATACCATTCCTCAAATTACCTTACAAATTCTCTAATTTTTATACTTGAAGACAATCTCAATCCAAGATTTAAATCTTTGAATATATCATCCTTATAGAAAACTTTAACATGAAGTTTTTAACCCTGTAATTTCTATGGACAAACTTTTTCTGTAGAAATACTGTAGTGCCCTTTCTTGCTCCCCTATATGAATGTTTTCAATGAAACCTTGTACCTGAACACAAATCATTCTAGTATTTTGCTTCATTAAAATCACATTTGAAAACTTCAGCAATATAAAATGTCATTAATGTTATAAAAAAAACTTTAATGTTAGTTATTGCATGACTTGAGATGTCCATTTTAACTCTTCTTAATCTTAAAAAATTTAACTGTATTTGATCACTCCTGCTACTTTAAAAAGGCAATACCTGAAAATGACTGAAAAAATGTAATGAGACTAGATTTAGCATGATTACCACTTTGTTCAACAAATATTTATTGAGTGCCCCCCGCAAAATTCAGTGACGTGATGATCCACTGGAGAAAAATCAGTAAACAAAACTTTTAAAACTATGCTTTCCTCATCTAGCCGCCTCACACCTCTAGTGCACATCACTGGTAAATATGAATGTTCCTCAGCTCTTTGGTTCATATTATTCCCCCTAATCTATTCTACTCCATTCTCTCTAGTATGGGAACTATCTTCCATCTTTCAAGGCTCAGCTTCTTTGGAACATTCCTTTAACTATTCCTTGGTGATTCCACATTATTCTTACTCCAAGTACTACTGGTAACTATTAGTAGTACAACATGTCTATAATACTAGACTAGAGATTTATTCTATATGCCCAGTACGTCTGATATACCAGACTCCACACAACAAAATACATCCATAATCAAAATTACTTTTCAAAAATACCACTGATTACATGTTTTTAATTGTTGTTTTGTCTTAACAATCTCTTTAGAATGAGACAAAAGGGTTTATACATATGTCCAAGTAAGGTTTTTGTATATTATTCCCTACTAATTTCCTATTTCCTTAATGATAGAGGTTTTAAGAATTTTATTCCTTTACATGAAGGACAGTTTTAAGACCTGTTTTAGAGCAGTGTTTCACATACTGTTTTCCACAGATTTTTAAAGTTCCAATGAATAAGGAAAGTAGCAGCAGAAATAAAAGGATAAGTAGGGAGAGGGAGAGTTTCTTCCATTTCCCCCAAATCAGAGAAGACCCATATTTATTTGTTATAGATACCTGTCTTCTGGGTAAGATTTCATTTCAAAAGAGGGATCTACTGCTTAAAATTTGTCCTCCTTAGAGTACACTATAGCTCTTATTAAAATAAAATGAATTTTGTAACATATTTACTAGTCTTTCAGAATCCAGGTAATATTTCCATTTCACGAAAGGAAAAATATTGAACTAGGCAGTCCCTAACATAAACACTAAATCCCAATGATTTTATTTTCTTAAGAACCATATTCAGGCCTTCATTTACTCTACTGGAAGACCAGAGTAATCTCTAGAATAGTCTCAATGTCTTAAGACTTGGTTTATTCTGATTCAACTTGACCAAGTTATACTTTCTTTATATCATACATTCCCTGCTTCCAGAAAAAACTAAGCCTTCCACTACACTGTAAAATTGCAAGTCTTTCAAAATCTTGTGTCTGATTTTGGCTCAGAACAGTTTTTTGAGGGCTATTTGCCAAGAAGTCTTAAATTCTGTGAAATTTCATGTCTGTATATTATGTACCTGTGCTTAAGTCAATTCACTTCCTCATCCATTTCTCAAAGACAAACACAAGTCTCACCTTCCCTACAAACATTCCCCCAATTAAGTCTCACTTTAATATTCCCAAATCATTTGGTATGTCTTTATGCAGTTCATCCTAGAGTTGACATTCTACAATGCTAACAGCCTGTTCTGGAAATAAGTACAATAGATTCTAAGAAGACAGAATGGGCACAAACGGCTATAACCAGAATATGGCAATTTCAAAATTACTAAATTTAAAATAAAATAGAAGCTGTGTGTATCAATGAGCAATTCATCCAACACTATACTCACCTAAACTACTAAAACATAATATTTCAGCTACATTTCTTAGTATGAAACAAAACAACGAACAATAACAAAAGTAGATACACGATATCTCCCATGTTCCAGGCATTGCACTACACACTTTACAGTTAGTTATTAACTAGGTTTAAGTCTCATGATAACCCTATTGAATAGAGATTATCATTATTTCTGACTTTACAGATGCAGAGAGGTAAAATATCCTGCTCAAGTTCACACAACTGGTAAGCAGTAAAGATGAGATTCAAATCCAAGCAATCCAGTTTCAGAATCCATGCTCTCAATTAACAACCCTATACTGCCTCTCCAAGTTTGGGGTGTGAGGTAGTGAAATCAATCTTAATTTTCAAACTGAAAGTTTCCCCTCCCCCGACGACCTTCACTAAAACGTAAGGTTTAAATTAAAATACTACATGTTCTAACACACCAGGTTAAATTCTGTGGTAATCATATGTGATTACTCTAGATATTCTAAAATGAATTAAGTTGTCTTTACCTTGCAATCCACTTTTATCCAAAAAATTGCTTAAGTTAAACAATGTGTTTCTTGATGCCAAATACTGAATAAAACGCTGGAAAAAAAAAAAACAAACAAATAATTATATCAAATTAAGGTGCTGCCATCTCACAAACTCTAATTTGAAAATTAGGAGGAGAAATTATGGTTAGCACATTTCGTTGAGTTTAAAAGTTTAAATTTCTATTTTTTTAAGTTTAAATTTCTCATTCTCACTTATTTCATGAAATAGTTACCAGATATAACTAGGAATATATTAAAAGTCTAATGCCCAATGCTGTAGTATTAAAGTCAAAAATAATAAAAGGAAATAGGTACTTTTAATCAGGAACCAGTAATTTTGATTTTACTGCAGTGTATGTATTACAACCACAGCTAATCATATTCAGATCTCATCTGTACTTTATTTATTTACTCATTTACTTTTTTTTTTTTTTTTTTGGCGGTGCTGGGGATCGAACCCAGGCCCTTGTGCTTGCAAGGAAAGCACTCTACCAACTGAGCTATATCCCCAGCCCTACTCATTTACTTTTTGTGAACAGGTTTTGTTACATTGCCTATCCAGTTTAGCCTCAAGCAATCCTCCCATCATAGCCTCCCAAGTAGATGGAACTCTACAGGTGTATAGCACTGCGCTTAGCTGTATTTTAACTACCTGGTGTCCCAAATTTTTATGAATTTTTTTTTAAACAAAATACTCCTAATCATACAGAAAAACAATATTACAGAGAGCCCTCTACCCACTGCCCAGGTTAAATACATTTAACATATTCCCCCCAGATCTTGTTATAGAAACAAAACATTATCCATTTCATACATACACCTTTAATCTCAGTCCCCCTCAATCCCTCTTCAGAATTTATTACTCTTTTGAATCAGGTATATATCATTTCCACATTCTTCTCCACGATTTTTACTACATGTGTAAGTACTTATAAATGTAATCTTGTTTTCTATTTTAAATTTATGGAAATGTCATACTATACTTATTCTTTTGCCATGCATTTTTAACTCAACTATTCCCAAAGAATTATTAATTTGATATATGTGAATCTAGCGTACTCATTTAAATGACATACTATTCCAACAAACTAGTTTCTCATTTTGTAGTCATTTCTTAATTTACGGAATTTTAAGTTCTTTCCAACTTCCTCTTTTATTATTAATGCCGTACTAACATCTCTGAACTTGGTTTCTATGTGCAACTACTTAAGCATTCTAATGATACATACTTAGGGCTGAACCATTAGGTCAGCATTTATATAACAGTTCAGCTTTCCAAAATATTGTCAAAATGTTCTCCACAGTGCTTTTACCATAGTTTATTACCTTAACTTCTTTTTACACACAACTTGTAAAACAGCTAAAGAAATGCCTTTCAACTTCACTTTCTCCTGAGGATTCCCGTTTTTATTTTTAAAGTTTTTTAAATACATGCTGAGGCTTACAATAAACTAGTATGTACACAATCACCCAACTCAATCTTGTTCACCTGATTTCCACAAATTAACATACAAGGATTTTGAAAACCAGTTTGTGAAATGAAGATTCATGTTTCATCATCATCCTAAAACAATCTGTTTCAAAAAGGATTTAAAATATCCTAAGACAATTATTGGTATGATGTTTGTAGGTTTTGATAATACTCTTTTCAAGTACTACATTCTAGAAATGAATGTAAATATTTTAGTTTATCAGCCCATTTCATCCATGTCTTTGGGAATAATAAATCTAAATTTTCTTAGTCCTTTCTACAGTCATTATAATATTCAAATGTAAAGACATGGTTTTAAGTCAAGTTTTGATCGTATTTCCAACATTATCCTAATAATACTGAAAATGGTACTAAACTAAGAACCACTTCACCAATCTAGCAAAAAAGGCTACATGGGCTGGTAACATCTGCCAATAAGAAAACCTCCAAGTTGTACAAACTAGCATAAAAATGAGCACCATATGGAATTAACCTTGCTCCTTAAGGGAAACTAAAATCATAAGTTTATCTGAAAACAAAAGCAAAAAAAACCCAAACCACCCTGGAATGCTATCATTCCCCTGTCAGTCAACTGTATGGAAAGACAGTCAACTTTGTTTTGCCATTATTATCACTGTACCTCCATACTTACAACGTGTGAAAGCCATGATTAACACTGTGGCTTTTCTATCTGGCACCACTGTTGGTTATATATGTGGCTTTATCTTTTAAAGAATAAACTACATTCATTTCCACACACACAAAAAAGGGTAAAAAATAAGTCTGAAATTCTTCAGAAAAATCACAATCTTATATAAACATATTCTTGATTAAAATAAAACTATTAACCCTAGTTAAGACCAAAATGTTTTAAGTTTACATTTAAGTTAGTATATCCAAACATTTCTACTGGCTCTGTAAAGTGGTTATAATAAACTGAAAACCAATCAAGCAACATATGTCCTGAAAATGGTTGTGAATGTTGAATCAGTAATCAAATTTCAAGTAACAAGTAACATTTCTGGAAATAATTTTTTTAAAAAACTTAAAACTAAAAATAAAATTACTCAATGTGGTACCATAACAATGAATAATCAGAAAATGAAATTTCCAGCAAGGGGTATAATCAAGAAAACTGTGGAATAAATTTGTAAAGATACAATGAATATAGACATAAGAATATTTAGAGTATAACATTATATAAACAAGCTAATTATAATTTTTATCTTATATGATCATAGCTATTAAAAAATATAGTCACCTTTGGACAAGGAGCAGAAGGAAATACCAAAATGAGGCAAACAGTATGATTTGTTGGAAAGTGCTGCTTTAATTCTGAACTTTAATAATGCTGTACTGGTATTTGTCAGAGAATAGTCTCATGACTGAATAGATCAAAGTAATAAGTAAAGTGATGCATGTCACAAAGTTGTGCTCAGAAATCTAAAATCTAATACCAACAACTGAAGTCCCTCTTTATCCCTATGAGAGCTCTCTTGGGCTGTATTTTTTTTTTTTAAGTCTCATAGCAATGTATATTTATCTCCTTTCATTCAACTGTTCTTAGCTCCTTTTGACAGAACTTGACAAAATAGAGCAGGCTGAGAAGACTACTCAAGGCTAAGAATCAAAAATTAGCTATTATCCTATCATGGAAAGTAAGACAATTCTCTCCAAACAGAAAATTGCAAAGCTTTTATGTCTTCTTTGTCACTCTTCTGAGCAACAAAGCCTTCAAGACACACCTTTCAGATAAAGAAGGCATCTTCAATACTACCTCTCAACAAAATGCCAACTTAATCCTCAATATCATGTTGAAATATGCAAAGTACTTCCACAACCATATGAGATCACACAGAAATCTGAATAGGCTATAATAAAACTTCAAGGAGACACAGGCAAATCTACAATGCATAAATGAGAACTACAAAGATCAGTGCTGCTTCTGAAAATTACCTCTTAAAATTATCTTTTCTTCTTGATCTCATTATTTAATCCTCTGTACTCTGATCCATATTCTGCTATCTACTTTACACACCATCTTTCCTTGAAATATGGGGTTTACAATTATATTCCTGGCTATGTACGTTGCCCTTTTTATCTATACTATTCAGTTGCTGAGGTTATTGTTGAAGTTTCAGTAAGAAGCAAGCTGAATTATCATGACATCAATATACTTGTTAACCAAAAATTCTTACCTCATTTCCATACACCATCAGATGATGAGTTGTAATGAGAGATTTGAAGACCACCACCCAACTACTGTTAGTAGTTCTTTCAAATAAACTGTCTGCCAACTGTGGGATGTTCACATTCATCTCATTTGTGCACTGAATTAAGTCTGCAATAAAAAATTTTAGAAGATTAATTTACTCTCTGGTTTTAATTTATTATTAATGCCAGATCTGCATACAAATGTGAAAAATTCAACAAAGTGGAACAACAGACAGGCTGGAAAACTTGAAATTCCTTCAGGAGAGTAACTGAGACACCATAAAGAAGCGGGTACTAATCAGAATTATAAAAATGAGCAATAATACCAGAAAGTGGTAACTTTCTGGTAATACTTTAGGTAATAATTCATCCTGAAGTGTTTTATTTACCTTGGAAGCACCTGTTTCAAGAAGGCCTTGAGGAATTTTTAGTTCTCTATCAACAAACTGTCAGAGTTACAATACTGGTATTATTCATTCTTTTAAAATTAAGTTAATTAAAATTTTTTCTTTAAAAATACTTTTAAAGAAATCATATTAAAGAGATATGAACAAGCTGAAGGTCAACTACCTTTATTAGTACCTGCACTAGAGTACTATGTTTGAACTAATAGGAAGATAACAGAGCAGACTTTTGGTCTGTGACTGGGTAGGAACTCTGAGTTTGTTTATATAAAATATTTCTCATTCTTCTGTCCCCTTAGTCCTCCAAAGTTAGCTCAGGTATCAGTTGATACCAACTAGTTAATGCTAATACACAGGATTGACAATGAAGAAATATCTCACTGCATAAATCTGTCAATCAGAAATGAATTAGAATTATTCAGCATTATTTTGAAAAGTATTAAACCAATAAAAGTTCCGATTTTATATTTCAAACTCAAAAGCATTACTATAAAATAGGCTAACATACAACTGTTTTCAGCACCAAAACTGGAAGGTGGGGGTGAATTCTTAATGAACCTACAGCCTGCTTAACGATATTACTTGGCAAAGGCAATGACTAGAAGAGCAAAAAATGAATATAAAATATAATGTATAACTATCTCAACTCCAACTATGATTAAAGAAAAAAAATTAAGCTATATGTGAGTCATCAGTAATGTGTTCACTTTTAATCTTCGGTTCATAATGATTGACTATGAATTCAGAGGACCTAACGCCTTGATTGTTTGCAAGAAATGACAATGTAAGTAAGAACAGTTATCTCTTATAATCTTTCAAAATGTTTGCTCTAGTAGGTCCAATTAATATACAGAACAACAATTGTTAAACAAATGCATTTAGATAAGCAGCTACCCTGGCCAACACTGTTTAAAGAACAAAGCACAAAGCAGTCAGAGTGTCAAGTCCATGGATCAGCAGAATGATAAAAGGCTTTCACAATTCAGTCTATTTGCAATAAAAATTAAATAGCACATTCAACTTAAGTGTGCTTGCTTCTAAGAATAAAAAAATAAAATTTTATTTTTGCCTTCCCTGAATTTTCATGGTACTTTATACCAATTCTAAGGAACTGAGCATACTGTGCTTGGCTCATTCCAAATACAACCTAGGAAGGGCAGAGCCTACCTATGTCTTGCTCATTTTTTAATCTTTTAAAATTTCAAAAACATCATCAAAAGTCTGATGTTACTTGCTTTTTAATTATAAAAAGCGATATTCCTAGCTTCCCTTTTCCCCCTTACATTTAGCTTTATAGGCCTCAACTGTTCTTCTATATTCTTCCAGAAACCACCTTGATAAAATATTCAATTCTTAAATATAGTAGCTACTTCCCTGCAATGGCATTAATGGTAATTTTACTCCTCAGAATATTTTATTTTTCAAAATTTAACCTGTCACAAAATTTGTCATAATAATTCCAAAAGTGGTCCCTACCTCTGTCTGTATCCCCAAGATCACATCAGTAACCAAGTCATTTTGATTCAACCTCCTAAACCTCTTAGAAAAACTATCTTCTCTATTTCACCACCAATGCCAAAGCCAAAACTGAGATCTTACTTAACAAGAGAATAGGTACCACCCATTTTAAAGGCATTCAGAAATTGGGAGGGGAGAATTATCACATTGAGGGCTTTTACTGGCATTAATATCAAAGAGGGAGATTAACTATCCTGCAATGTACCGTAAGTGCACCACATCACAATTAAGACAGCCACCAAGTTGACTGGCTGGTTTCCTTTGGAATACCTGATTTGGGGTCCTGCCCATTCCACATCTCCATCCATTCTCTTAAACTGGCCACAGAATAACCTACAATATAACACTGTCACAGTCTAATCTAAATGACGTCCCTATTACCTAAATGATGGGGAAAACACCTCCTGCCATCAATATCCTCCTCCTTGAATCTATGCCCCTAACACAGTCACTTTTCAGTTTTCTGTGATATGCCCTCTACGTCTTATGTGATTCGGATCATTCCTATTCATTCTGTAAAAAGTACTTCCTTTTTAGTGAAGTCTTTACCTCCAAAGACCCTCCAAAATCACTAAAACTGACATATTAATTCTATACTATAAAACTATTCTTTCGCACTACATTTATCTTCTACTAGAGACCTTAAAAAGTCTGTAAATGTTTTATTCTTCATCAGAGGTAAGTAGATTCCTAAGATTTTCAGAGCCTGACAAGGATATAGATTTGCTTTAACTACAGTATGTTTATAAATAGTATGTATGTATAAAAATATGATCTACAGTGTATGTATATATACTGTACTATAACAGGTGTCAAATGTGTGTGTGTATATATACACACACACATATATATTTATATATATACACACATATATATATATTTATACTAAGCTCCCTTTGTGATCTGTTCTCCCCTCTGCAGGTCTTTGCTTCAGCTATACCAATACCTTCCTTTGCAATGCTGCACAGATGCCAAGGACTGTTACCTTGGATACTTGGCACTGTTGTTTCTTCTGCCTAGAATTCTCTTCTCCTAAATATTTGCTTGCTCCCTCATTTTAGTCCTATAGAGCTAGGCTGAAATGTCACCTTAAGGCATTCTTCTACCTCCAAATGCTCATTATTACCCTTAATCTAACTTCATTTTAATGCAAACGTGCACTTCTAACGAACTCATCTTAATTTAATGTATGTATCTAAGTCCCATGTGGGCAGGATTGTTTTGTTTTCTGCCTCACATACAGTGGTCATTCTTTTTTTTTTTGTTGTCCTAAATACATTCGTTTTAGTATGCATATGGACACTTACTGTGATATTTTAAGAAAGTCTCCAAAATAGTATTTCTTACATGGACTGAACCAACATTCTACAACTATTTATACAACTTCCTGTTCCCAAAATTGAAAAACAAACCTAAGGTCAATGCATTTGCAATTTTCCAAATTTCAAGGTAAAGGGGCTCTAACAAATAAGTTTTCATTGTAATACTTATTATATAAACAACACTGTGACTGGCATGGTGGCGCACATCTGTAATACCAGCTGCTCAGGGGGTGAGGCAGAAGGATCACAAGTTTAAAGTCAGCCTCAGCAACTTAGCAAGATCCTGTCTCAAAATAAAAAGGGCCAGGGATGTGACTCAGTAGTTAAAAGCCCCTGGGTTCAATCCCTGCTACCAAAAAATAAATTGAAAAATAAACTATAGTATGTTTACAAATGACCACATTAAACTCCACAGGCTAAAAAACATTCTGCATATTATAAAACAGGAAAAATAAGAATTCATGCTGAGATTATGAGACAAAATAGACCAAATGCAAAACCAAAGTTGTACAAATAGTGCTGAGGATGAGGTCCCTACTAAATGAAGTTATATAAATTCTGCAGTATAGATTTTCCTGTAGTATTTTAACTCAACCAGTCATTTTCTCCATGCAGTTATTTCTCCTCTGCATAATGTTTCTACCACAGTGATAACTTGAAAATGCTTTCAAAGTTTGAGCTCTAACAACTCAGGAAAGAAAATGCTTTCCCATCTCTGACTAACCAAAAGCAAACAGTTCTAAGCAAAGATCATACATACCATGAGAATCTTAATACCTAACTGCTTGTTCTACTTTCAATTCAGGAGATAGTATTTCTTAAAAAGCAAAAAAACTAGTTAAGTTTCCCTTACTAATGAAAAAGATTTCAGAATGACACCTTATATCTTCTTCTATTTATCTTGAGAATATAAAACCTGAAGTATCATTTCAAATTTCCATTAACAATCCCAAATCTCACACTCAAAATGATATTTAACACACGGCATATATGTTCAAACAATGAGAATGTCTAGTATTTAAGAGCATGAAGAAACTAGGCCAACCATTACAATACCATACAAACAAAACACTCTCATTTTTAATACTTAATGTTCCTCCAACAAGCAATGTCTGAATTACAGAAAGCAGATGTTAACTATAATTACATAGGCAATGTTCTTATCCATAGTTAAGGTCACGGGAGCTCACTAATAAGTGACAAATTTATGACTAGAATTAATTTTTTGTAAATACTTTAAAACATACCAAGTAAATGTTCAACTACCCATCTTAAAGGAACTCTTAAATTTTTAACTACTTAAAAACAAAATCAAAAGAAAAACAATGAAAACACATAACAGTATTTTAATATTTAGGGGATATTTTTCAGCAAAATACAAAAAATTCAGACCAGTTACTAGATGGTTTAATTAAGCTTGTAACCACATTCTTAGTGCAGACCACCAGTTTATACTGACCTCCCAAGGCAGAGTTCACAAACTTTTCAGAAACTTAAGTTAGGACACTCAGAGGTCACTTCTATAGCAAGTAAGGCAACCTGGACAGTGGTATGCACCATTGTAATGCAGAGTTATTGAATTCCCAGGTAAAGAGGCATTTGATAATTAGGTTCTAAAAACAACTATGCTGATACCCAAGTCAGATTTTTCTAATAAATGAGCTTGTCTAAAAACAGTATAAACCAACATATCATAATCATTTAGTCAAATGCTAGTATCCCTTTCAAAAGGGTTATTTTGAAGGATAACCTTTTGTTCTTGGGTGCTAGGGATTAAACGTACCACCACCAAAACACTCTACAAATAATCTACAGATAGTATACCAATGAGGTATACTATAAAGCTAAAGGCCTTACCACAGAGTTTTAGCCTGAAAGATAACCTTTTTATAATTGCTCTCACAAATGACTTCAGTAGCTGGGCAAGATGGCACACACCCGTAATCCTAATGGCTCAGGAGGCTGAGGCAAGGGGATCACAAGTTCAAAGCCAGCCTTGACAACTTACCAAGACTCTAAGCAACTTAGTGAAAGCCTGTATAAAATTTAAAAAATAAATAAATAAAGGGGCAGTGGGTAGCTGGGGATATAGCTCAGTAGTTAAGCAACCTGTGTTCAAAACGAAAAACAAAAACCTAAATGACTTTAGTAATTCAATTTCCTAGTGATTTCTTCAATCAAGAAAAAATTGGAGATATACTCTATTTCAAAGGCAAATTTCATGGTTAATCAAATGTCACTCCACTGATCACATCTTTGAAATATTTCCTGAATAGGAATACAAACAAAAAGAACAAACGCTCACCAAAAACTAGTAAATGGGTGATAAGAAAATGGTTTCTAAGATTTCGATATAAAGTATCAGAATGTTTTTTCACATAGCAAAAATGTTAAAGAATTTAAAAACTGTTCAAGTTGAAATCAGACTTAAACTAACAAAAAAACCCATATTTTCCCTACCTATGAAAGTCAAAATGTCTAAGAAATTCAATAAAGTTTTATTTCTTGCTCTATCCATTTTTTTTTTCTGAAAATCACCAAAATGTATATGATTCAAATTGAGAACTCCTAAAACATTATCTTTAAAATTTGTGGGGTCGGGGGTTTCAAGATGGCGGCCTAGAGGGTGGCTGCATTTCATGTTGCTCCAGGACTCAGGAGTCAAAAGAGGAGATATTGAGAGACTTGGGACCAACTCAAAGCAGCCGGGTGAGTCTCTCCCATTGGGGAGGCCTCCCGGATGGGGCGGTAGTCCCCGAACGCAGGGAACTTTGTGAAGTAGAGCTGCCAGCGAGACGCCCCTCCCCCCGCTGGAGCAGTGCACTCGGACAACTGGGAGCATCGGAGAGGAGACCGCTCAGCACAGCGCTGGGACTCGGAGCAACGACTGGGGCTCCGGCAGCTGCCCAGGGGAGGAGCGGCAAGGAGAGCTGTTTGAACTCAGAGCGACCACTTCTGAACACTCCTGCCCTGAGGAGGAGGAGGAGGAGTGTGGCCGATTGGATTCGGAGTGACTACACCAGAGCTACAGGCGGTTGCCAGAGGAGAAGCGGCGTGGTGAGCTGTTTGGACTCAGAGCACTTCTGAACACCGGGGCCTGCCCAGAGGAGTAGGACGAGGAGGAGCGCCGCAGGTCATTTGGACTCGCAGTGACTGCATTAGAGCTCCAGGCAGCTGCTCAGAGGAGAAGGCGAGTGGTGAGTTGTTTGGACTTAAAGCGACCGCTCCTGAACACAGGGGGGCTGCCTGGAGGAGGAGCGCAGTGGGTCGCTTGGTCTCGAGTGGCCGCACCAGAGGTCCAGGCGGCTGCCCAGAGGAGGCGTGCAGAGGGTCATGTGGATTCAGAGCCACTCAGAGCGACCGCTCCTGAACACCCAGGGGGTTACCTGGAGGAGGAGGAGGAACAGGGAGGGTCAAATCGCCTCGCAGTGATTGCCCAGGGCTACGGGCGGTTGGTGGGAGGAGAAGGCACACAGTGAGTTGCTTGGACTCCTAGTGACCGCACCGAAATACTGGGCGGCTGTCTGGAGGAAGAGGCGTGCGGCGGGTCTCTGGGACGCAGAGCAATTGTACGGGCCCCCAGGTGGCTGCTCAGAGGAGGGGCCGCATAGCCAGGCGATTAGGTGCAGAGCAGGGTCCCAGGATCTAGGAGGCTTCTTGGTGGAAGAGCCACACAGAGACACGCTTAGGGCGGAGCGAAGGTTCCAGGCCTGCGGGCAGATTCTCTGAGGAGGGGCAGCCTAAGGAGATTCATCTGCGAAGGGTGAGGCTCCCAGGCCCAGGAGGTAGGGCCAGGTCCCTGGGAACTTTACAGAGGAAGGCAGCCCAGCCCAGGCGGTAGCTGTAAATTGAGGGGAACCTCTAGGAGGGGAACTGACCAGCAAGACCTCCCCACCGGGTGAGTCTTCCCTGGTGGGTGAGGTTTCCCCACAAAGACGGTAAAACCAGAGACACAGGCCCAAACAGGCCTTGCCTCAGCCGGCAGCCTAGTTCCCCTTTAGACGACCATTGGTCAACAAGTGGAGGCACCTCTGCCCATTAGCAAGGAATACACCCCACCTGAAGGCCACCACTCCTAGAGAGGCAGCTTCTTTGTGGCGCACCACATTATCAACTTCCTCCAAGACTTCAGCCTACTGAAGGCTAAGAGGGGATATACATAGAAATCTTCAAGGACATTGTAAGTCAATAGAGGAAATCTGCAATATCTCAGCGGTCCACTGATACCTGAATAATATGAGAAAACAAGGAAAGAAAATGCCGCAAACAAATCTAGATGTTACATCAATAAAACCCAATGACAGCATGGCAGAAGAAATGACAGAAAAGGAGTTCGGAATGTACATAATTAAAATGATCAGAGAAGCAAACGATGAGATGAAAGAGCAAATGCACGCACTGAATGATGAGATGAAAGAGCAAATGCAGGCATTGAATGATCGCACCAATCGACAGTTAAAAGAGCAAATACAGGAAGCAAAAGATCATTTCAATAAAGAGTTAGAGATATTGAAAAAAAAACCAAACAGAAATCCTTGACATGAAGGAAACAATAAACCAAATTAAGAACTCCATAGAAAGCATATCCAGTAGGATAGAACACCTGGAAGACAGAACCTCAGACATTGAAGACAAAATATTTAACCTTGAAAACAAAGTTGAACAAAGAGAGAAGATGGTAAGAAATCATGAACAGAATCTACAAGAACTATGGGATATCATGAAAAGGCCAAATTTAAGAATTATTGGGATTGAGGAAGGTCTAGAGAAACAAACCAAAGGAATGAACAATCTATTCAATGAAATAATATCAGAAAATTTCCCAAATCTGAAGAATGAAATGGAAAATCAAGTTCAAGAGGCTTACAGGACTCCAAATACACAAAATTACAACAGACCCACACCAAGGCACATTATAATGAAAATACCTAACATACAAAATAAAGACAGAATTTTAAAGGCTGTGAGAGAAAAGAACCAAATTACATTCAGGGGGAAACCAATACGGATATCAGCAGATTTTTCAATCCAGACCCTAAAAGCTAGAAGGGCCTGGAACAACATTTTTCAAGCCCTGAAAGAAAATGGATGCAAACCAAGAATCTTATACCCAGCAAAACTTACCTTCAAATTTGATGATGAAATAAAATCCTTCCTTAATAAACAAAAGCTAAAAGAATTTACAAAAAGAAAGCCAGCATTACAGAACATTCTCAGCAAAATATTCCATGAGGAAGAGATGAAAAACAAAGAAGCAAATCAGCAAAGGGAGGAATTATCCTAAAGGAATTGTCAAATAAAGGAGGAACCACGTTGTGTCAAATAAATAAATAAATAAAATTTAAAAGTGAACCATATGACCGGGAAACCAAATCATATCTCAATAATAACCCTGAATGTTAATGGCCTGAATTCATCAATCAAAAGACATACACTGGCAGATTGGATTAAAAAGAAGGATCCAACAATATGTTGCCTGCAAGAGACTCACCTCATAGAAAAAGATACCCATAGACTAAAGGTGAAAGGATGGGAAAAAACATACCATGCACATGGACTCAGCAAAAAAGCTGGAGTATCCATCCTCATTTCAGATAATGTGGACTTCAAGCCAAAGTTAGTCAGAAGGGATAAAGAAGGTCATTTCATACTGCCTAAGGGAAGCATAAATCAGCAAGATATAACAATCATAAACATCTATGCCCCAAACAGTGGCTCATCCATGTATGTCAAACAAATCCTTCTCAATTTCAGAAACCAAATAGACCACAACACAATAATACTAGGTGATTTTAACAAGCCTCTCACCACTCAACAGATCTTCCAGACAAAAATTGAACAAAGAAACCATAGATCTCAATAACACAATCAATAATTTAGACTTAACTGACATTTATAGAATATACCATCCAACCAAGAGCGAATACACTTTCTTCTCAGCAGCACATGGATCCTTCTCTAAAATAGACCATATATTATGCCACAAAGCTAATGTTAGCAAATACAAGAAGATAGAGACACTGCCTTGTATTCTATCAGATCATAATGGACTGAAGTTAGAAATAAATGAAAGAGTAAAACACAGAAACTATTCCAACATCTGGAGATTAAACAATATGCTATTATATGATGAATGGATAACAGAAGATATTAGGAAGGAAATTAAAAAATTCTTAGAGGTAAATGAGAACAAAGAAACATCATATCAAAATCTCTGGGACACTATGAAAGCAGTACTTAGAGGGAAATTTATTTCATGGAGCGCATTTAAAAAAGAAGTAAAACTCAACAAATAAACGACCTAACACTACAGCTCAAAGCCCTAGAAAAAGAAGAACAGACCAGCACCAAAAGTAGTAGAAGACAGGAAACACTTAAACTCAGAGCTGAAATCAATGAAATTGAAACAAAAGAAACAATACAAAAAATTGACAAAATAAATAGTTGGTTCTTCGAAAAAATAAACAAAATTGATAAACCTTTAGCACACTAACAAAGAGAAGACGAGAGAAAACTCAAATCACTAAAATTCGGAATGAACAAGGAAATATCACAACAGACAGGATTGAAATACAAAACATAATTAGAAGCTATTTTGAAAATCTATACTCCAACAAAACAGAAAACCTCGAAGACATCAACAGGTTTCTAGAGACATATGAATTGCCTAAACTGAACGAGGAGGACATACACAATTGAAATAGACCAATTTCAAGTACTGAAATAGAAGAAGTCATCAAAAGCCTACCAACAAAGAAAAGTCCAGGACCAGATGGGTTCTCAGCCGAGTTCTACAAAACCTTTAAAGAAGAGCTCATTCCAATACTTCTCAAAGTATTCCATAAAATAGAAGAGGAGGGAACCCTCCCAAACTCATTCTATGAAGCCAATATCACACTGATACCTAAACCAGACAGAGACTCATCAAGGAAAGAAAATTTCAGACCAATATCCTTAATGAACATCGACACAAAAATTCTCAACAAAATTTTAGCAAATCGCATACAAAAACATATTAAAAAGATAGTGCACCATGATCAAGTGGGTTTCATCCCAGGGATGCAAGGTTGGTTCAACATCCAGAAATCAATAAATGTCATTCACCATATCAATAGACTTAGAGTCAAGAATCACATGATTATTTCAATAGATGCAGAAAAAGCATTTGATAAAATACAGCACCCCTTCATGCTCAAAACACCAGAAAAAATAGGAATAGTGGGAACATTTCTTAACATTGTAAAGTCCATTTATGCTAAGCCCATGGCTAATATCATTCTAAATGGTGAAAAACTGAAAGCATTCTCCCTAAAAACTGGAACAAGGCAGGGATGCCCTCTTTCACCACTTCTATTCAACATCGTTCTTCAGACTCTAGCCAGAGCAATTAGACAAACCAAAGAAATTAAAGGGATACGAATTGGAAAAGAAGAACTCAAACTATCCCTGTTTGCTGATGACATGATTATATATTTAGAGGAACCTGGAAATTCCACCAGAAAACCTTAGAACTCATAAGTGAATTCAGTAAAGTAGCGGGTTACAAGATCAATGCTCATAAATCCAACGCATTTTTATACATACGTGATGAATCTTCAGAAAGAGAAATTAGGAAAACTATCCCATTCACAACAGCCTCGAAAAAAATAAAATACTTGGGAATCGATCTCACAAAAGAGGTGAAAGACCTCTACAATGAGAACTACAGAACACTAAAGAAAGAAATTAAAGAACACCTTAGAAGATGGAAAGATCTTCCATGTTCTTGGATAGGATGAATTAATATTGTCAAAATGGCCATACTACCTAAAGTGCTATACAAATTCAATGCAAGTCCAATTAAAATCCCAATGACGTACCTTACAGAAATAGAGCAAGCAATTATGAAATTCATCTGGAAGAATAAGAAACCCAGAATAGCTAAAGCAATCCTTAGCAGGAAGAGTGAAACGGGGGGAATTGCAATACCAGATCTTCAACTCTACTACAAGCAATAGTAACAAAAATGGCATGGTATTGGTACCAAAATAGAAAGGTAGATCAATGGTACAGAATAGAGGACACAGACACAAACCCAAATAAATACAATTTTCTCATACTAGACAAAGGTGCCAAAAATATGCAATGGAGAAAAGATAGCCTCTTCAACAAATGGTGCTGGGAGAATTGGAAATCCATATGCAACAGAATGAAACTAAACCCATATCTCTCACCGTGCACGAAACTAAACCCAAAATGGATTAAGGACCTCGGAATCAGACCAGAGACCCTGCAGATTATAGAAGAAAAAGTAGGTCCAGATCTTCAACATGTCGGCTTAGGACCAGACTTCCTTAACAGGACTCCCATAGCACAAGAAATAAAAGCAAGAATCAATAACTGGGATAGATTCAAACTAAAAAGCTTCCTCTCAGCAAAGGAAACTATCAGCAATGTGAAGAAAGAGCCTACAGAGTGGGAGAATATCTTTGCCAATCATACTTCAGATAGAGCGCTAATCTCCAGAATCTATAAAGAACTCAAAAAACTCTACTCTAAGAATACAAATAATCCAGTCGACAAATGGGCTAAGGAAATGAATAGACACTTCACAGAAGAAGATCTACAAGCGATCAACAAACATATGGAAAAATGTTCACCATCTCTAGTAATAAGAGAAATGCAAATCAAAACCACCCTAAGATTCCATCTCACCCCAATTAGAATGGCGATTATCAAGAATACAAGCAACAACAGGTGTTGGCAAGGATGTGGGGAGAAAGGTACACTCATACACTGCTGGTGGGGCTGCAAATTAGTGCTGCAAATTAGTGCAGCCACTCTGGAAAGCAGTGTGGAGATTCCTTAGAAAACTTGGAATGGAACCACCATTTGACCCAGCTATCCCAGTCCTTGGCCTATACCCAAAGGACTTAAAATCAGCATACTACAGAGATACAGCCACATCAATGTTCATAGCTGCTCAATTCACAATAGCCAGACTGTGGAACCAATCTAGATGTCCTTCAATTGATGAATGGATAAAGAAACTGTGGTATATATATACAATGGAATATTAGTCATAAAGAATGATAAAATTATGGCATTTGCAGGCAAATGGATGAAATTGGAGAATATCATGCTAAGTGAGATAAGCCAATCTCAAAAAGCCAAAGGACGAATGATATCGCTAATAAGTGGATGATGACATGTAATGGGGGGAGGGGAGGGTTAGTGTTAGGGTTAGAGTTAGGGTTAGGGAGGGGGGCAAGTATGGAGGAAGGAAGGACTGTATAGAGGGAAAAGAGGAGTGGGAGGGGTGGGGGGAAGGGAAAAAATAACAGAATGAATCAAACAACATTACTGTATGTAAATTTATGATTACACAAATGGTATGCCTTTACACCATGTACAAACAGAGAAACAACATGTATCCCATTTGTTTATAATAAAAAAATACATTATTAAAAAAAATAAAAATAAAAAAAATTTAAAAAAATTTGTGGGATCACCTACAAGAATACAGTGCTCTAAGTTTATTTTTATATCATTTCCATTAGAATGAACTCAACAATATGCTCATCAAAAACTAACTTCTACCTTAAGAAATTTATCTAATCAACATATTAACTGAACTTTAAGGTAATAACTGGGTAATGACAAAGTATATGAAATGCTCAACCCAATTGTCGGGGATTGTGTTACTTTGAAAAGAAGAAAGAACAGGGCATTCAGGTCATTTTTTCAAAAGACAAGCCAGGCAAGATGGCACATGCCAATAATCTCAGCTCAGGAAAGAATAGGGAAGTTCATGCAGAATGGTCACAAGTTCCAGGATGGCCTGGGCAACTTAACAAGGACCCTGTTCAAAATAAAAATTTATAAAGGGGCTGGTGACATTGCTCAGTGGTAGAGTGCCTCTGAGTTCAATTTCCACTTCTGTAAACAAACAAAATTAATGAAATGTAACAAAGAAGACATGTACATATATAAGAAGTAGTAATATTCTAAGTTTTGGTGTGGTCATAATTTGGAAGAACTCTCTTAGCAACCTACAGACAGCAACTGCTTTTTCATGTTTATGCTAACCCACGTTTGTGTCTCACCACTACAGTGACAGTATAAACTGCCTTAACAAAAATACTACTTCAAGGAGATGATATAGTTTCTACAAAAGGCATATTTCTGGCTGGTAAAGGATCAACACTCTTTAGAGGAAAGGAGAAAAAGGAACATAGAAAGAAAAACGAATTCAGTTGGAACTTAGATATACAAAGCCAACCCTTAAGATACTCTTTAGTATCTGGTTGAAATTGTACCTCTTAAGTCATGGCTGAACCTAAGACAAACTGTCTGAACTGTTCATACATCAACTTTAAAAGTGCAAAATAAATTCTTTTAGTTAATGTAGTAGTTATGTAATTGCCCTAAAAAATTTAAGCAACACACAAAGCATCGTTTTCAAATCAGCCCAACCTACTATCTTAAAACTTATATCATTATTTCTTCATTTTTATCTTCACCCACTACTATGACAGAAATACCCAAACCAAAAAAAAAAAAAAAAAAAGCAAAATGTGTAAGTTGTGAAAATACTCTATAAAAAACGTACTTTTGGAATACTCTCAGGATTCATGGCCACTGACTGACTTGTAGTGAAAGAATTGCCTCCCTCCCCCATTATCAAAATGTTTTCACCTACTATGTAAGTCTTCCTAATTATAAGATCTGAAAGCCTACCTAGAACTGCTTCTTGGAATGTTGGTGTGCTCCACAATCCTAACACTAGATGGCAGACTGAACAGAGAAACCATAAAAGCTGGCAGAAAAAAGATGGGTTCAGGTTCATCTACTGCAAACTCCATGTTGAGACTGTTTAGGATTCTATTCTTCTACTCTGAAGTGGTGATTTCCAAACCCAGACAACTTCATTTCATCCCCGATTCCAAATAAGGATCTCAGAGATGAGAAAAAAATTATATTTTTTAAGTACGACCTCAAAGATTTATGACTATATTAATTTTTATCAGAAAATATGACAACAAACTTCACAGAATAAAAACTCATCACTTAAAATGACATTAAAGTATTTATTTAAATGGAATAGAAAAACAAAATGAAAGCATTACAGTGTTCTAACAAAAAAATAATGTGGCTTTCTCTTCTTTGAAGATCTGAAGTTTCAGAATTAATAATCTCACCTACAGGAAAGAAAACATAGTAAGTATCAAGTAATTTAAAAGCAAATTTTGTATGTCAATACACAGACTATTTCTTTGTATTCTAAGAACTTGCTAGTAGTTCATTAGCTTAATAAGCAGATAATTACCAGGATTCTCAAAAACAATCTAGAACTAGATCAGAAATACAAAACCTGCTTCCTTTAGCAAAATGAAAGATAATGCACTATGAGCACTGTACTTACCTCCACCAAAGCCGTAAACCAGAATATTCCAGAGAACGAAGGGCACAGAAAAAGACTGAAAGAATTCTCCTTAATTCCAACAAGACCAGGAAAAAGGAACCAAAGCTCGAGAGGCTCTGTAAATGTAGATTAGAGTACTATAAAGAAAAAAAAAAAAAAAATCATCTAGACAAGAGTGTTATTAATTGAGAATGACCAAGTGTCCTGGTTTTTCTGGAACACTCCTAGTTCACACTTACTGCTCCAGTGTCACACTCACCCTTAAAATTTACAGTTTAGATAGTAAATTATATGCCACTCTAGTTATAAATGGCCTAATAAAAGTTAGATGTAACTAAGGACTTAATATAACTACTACTATCTACTCTGGTGTACATGAATTTCTGTCTAAGAGCTCCATATTCTGGTTCATCTCCAGCTTCCCTAAAACACAAACACGCCTCTGTTCTATCCACTTTGTCATCTCAGTAGCTACCCATGAACATCATTTAACCTTAACTGCTGGTCCCATTTTTTACACATTTGGAAAATCATCTAATCTATTATTGTCAAAGAAAAGAACTCAGAAAATGATGTACAAGTTTCTTCTCAGAAAATCAATACAAGGCCTCCTGGAGAGTTAGAGACATTAGAATTTTTCACATCTGTGTTCAAAAGTACCTCAGGCTTAAAAAACAAGCAAATGGTCTCAACTGTAACCAAATCGTGCCATTTTTGTTTTAATCAATTAAGACTTATTTGTTACTTTTTTTAAAATAAATTCTCAGGAATCCTTTGTCTCTCTGTATTCTCCACAGTGAGGATATAAGTGCCTTGTACATGTGTTCATGTGATGCTATAAATATCTGTAAATTCCCAGGTGAAATAAAAGCCCAATTTTCCGCCTGTAAGACTGGGGGTGGGGGTGGACAGGAGTAACAAGAGGCAAAAACTCCTCCCTGCAGACAAGGTAATATTATTCTTCAAAAGCCAAGCCCAATGTCAATACATCATGTCTTCTATTAACAATTTAAATTCTGCCTAATCAAAGGGAATAATGGATTGCAGTTAACTTCTCTGCCAGTCTCCCACACCCAGAAAACACAAGCTCTGTTCCATATCCCCAGTGCAATTAAAACAATGAAAATCTTTATACTCAACCTTCCTGAAGCCTTGCAAACCTCAACAAAATTCCATTAATTCTACAAATATTCATTACATAGTATAATATGACAAATGGTGTATTAAAAGTTAGGACTATACAAAACAGTGGTTGAATAAAACTCCTGTTATCATGGGGTTTATATACTAGTGAGGAAAGACAATCAGTAATAAATGAACAAATACATGACAGATGGCAGTAACTACTAAAGATTTTCTAGCACTTGAGAGATGAGGGTATGTGGTTGGGGGAAGTTGCTATTTACACAAGATAATCAGGGAAGGAGTTCCAGATAAAAAGACTTTAACAAATTAAGGCAACAGTGGTAGTGTGTCATCAGTGGCCTTGAGGCCTGTGGAACTAACCACCAAGATCAATTACCACCTTTCACATAGCAGGGAAATGTAGTAGCATCCCATTCATTCTATACCTTGCATGTTTGCTTCACCCTTAACAAACCAAAGACACAGTGAACAGGATCTTCATCTCTAATTCTGCTAAGTCTCTAGTTTTATGTAGATGGTAAGTAGAGACAGTGGAACTCTAAATTGTTTATTACACACTTTGAAATTAAAACAATGTGTTCACCTTAAGTGAGTCAAAATTAACACAAGTCACTTATTACACTTGATTAAGTGCAATACTTGTAGCAAGTAGGTATCAAGTTCACCAAGTAACAAGCAAAAGCCTCCTAAAAACATCATTTTCAATTTGCTGGAAACGGTAATGTCAGATGCAGTTGGAAATTGTAAGCAGCAAATAATAACCTCTTTACATGGCTTCAAGTTGTGAAATAATGCTCTAAAAGTGGAAAAAATGAGTAATTTTAATATATTATTGGTAAATTACTATAAATAAAGCCAAAGTAGTTTCCCTAATGTTTAAATTTAAAGCTTTTAAATTTCTAAAAGAAATAATCACTAGCATTACAAGAGGGAATAATCACTAGCAGACCAAAAAAAAAAAAAAAAAAACTCAATCCTTACACATTACCACAAACTGTTCTTACAAAATTCCATGACCCATATTCCCTTAGTCCTAGTATAAAATTTAGTCACTTCATTGCCTGACAAATGCCTTTCTTAAGAGACATAAAAGAACTTCCGAGATAAAGATCTTAAAAGCTGCCAACATTAAAAGGAAGATGTTACTGTTTAAATTTAGAAATCCCATGTAACTTATACCTCAATAACAATTTAAGGAAAAGAATATATACATTTGAATCTAAAAATCCAGGTTTTGGTCATCAAAAAGTCTTTGTTGATAAAGGGGGGAAAGTTATTCCAGAATATACGCTACTATGAAGAATTTGGTATATTTTATTTAAATTTAAATGTTGAAAATGAAGTGTTATTTGATTCAGCATGTGTTGAAAAGCCTTCAACTATCAGGTATGATGGCACATGTCTGTAATCCCATGCTCAGGAGGAGGCTGAAGAATAAGGTTTGCAAGTTAAAGGCCAGACTGGGCAACCTAGCAAGACACTGCCTCAAAATAAAAAATTTAAAAAAGGGCTAGGGATGTAGCTCAGTGTAAAGCACCTCTGGGTTCAATCCCCAGTAGTGCAAAATAAATAAATAAATAAATAATTAGAAGTCATCAGTCACATATGTTATAGCAAAAACTTAAAAGGTTTCTGAAATGAGTTACTCTTCTATTAAAGTTAGAAACAATAACTTATTTTGCATACTGTAGTGTTAATTATGAACTTATTTCCCCTTTAATTTATTTTAAAATAAAAGAACAAAATTATTCTCTCAGTGCAATAAAAAGCATTTTGAGAAACAGACCTCTACTGCTAAAAAATTTAGAAACAACAAATATAACACTACTTAATATATGGTACATAATACTTCAATGGGTTTTTATTTAGTTCTGCTACTACGTACCTACCACAGTAACAATGCAGTAATGGTATAATAAAAAAACCTTAAGAATAAAATTGTTGGGGCTGGGGAGATAACTCAGTCGGTAGAGTGCTTGCCTTGTAAGCACAAGGCCCTGGGTTCAATCTCCAGCACCCCCCCCCCCCCCCCCCCAAAAAAAAGAATAAAACTGTTGATTCTTTCATGACAGTTTATCTACTTATAAATAAGTAATGCTACATATATATTTTCAAACACCAAATTCTGCCTGTAGATGTATAGGTGAAGAGTCCCTTAAATTAGTGAAAGAATATATTTTTCTTGGCTTGCTATGGGAAAGTAATATAAATCTCAAGTGGTCTATACAGACAGCAAGAAAAAATTAACTACCTTTCCACCATCACTCTACAATACCAAGTTTTTAACTATCTCCCTTTCTCCCAGGGTGTCAAAGATTCCCCAAAAGATAATTCTTTTCAACTAAAATGCTTATGCTATGAATACTTCAAGTTAATGCTTTCCTAAACTTGGTGAAAACTGGAAAACATTAACTAGCTTTTTCTTTTGCTGCTGTCATTAGACACCTTCCAGAATGACTGAGATTGGCAGGTGAGGAGATGGGATTTCTATTTTTAGCCATTTCTATGAGATATTCTTTTAAATTTCATCTCTCCCTATTAGAAATATTCTGACTCACACTTACTTGAGAGTCTGTCCTAAGTGCTATTCACTTCTAATCTCTGCTTCAAAAGCTTTGGTAAGGATACTAATTTCACCATCACTAATGTTCTGCTCTAGGTTGTCCTTCCACTGCCATGCAAGATCCCATTCATTTCCATGTGACAGGACTATACTGTAACAGGACCAAAAGACATATCAGAATAAGCAAAGAATCTAGAATCAAATTCCAGATTCACTACTAAGCATTTTGACTTTAGTAATGTTAACCACTGAGTTTCAAGTTCTACATTTTAAAAATGGAATACTAATACTTAATTTGAACATCTTTGAGTAAAATATTTTAAGTTCTTTATAAGCTTTAAAGCACCTTTACTAATACAAGATAGTTATTTTTACTTAGTATCTTATTTTATTGCTGTTTTCCCTCATTTTGGTAGACTATTCCTCTACCATTTTTCCCATGTAATATTATGAAACCACATCAAGCTCAATGACTTCTGGAAAACCTCTAAAACTCAATTTCTTCAACAACTGAGAAGTGTTACAATAGGTACTTGGCACTCAAAACTAGCAAAATAGACCAGGTGCACTGGCATATGTGTATATTCCAGCTATTCAGGAGGCTAACTTTGTAGGAGGATCCCAAGTTCAAAGTCAGTCTGGGCAAATTAGCAAGACCCGGTCTCAAAATAAAAAATAAATTTAAAAATCTGAAGATATAGCTCAGTGGCAGAGCACCCCTGGAGTTCAATCCCCAGTACTGCAAAAGAAGAAAGAAAAAGTGAAGGGAAAATAAAAATAGCAAAATATTAACACAAAACTATTGGCTGTACTGAAATGATAGGTCATTCAAGCAGTAATCTTTCCATTAAAGTAATGGGTGAAGATACACATACATTCATGTTTATTCCCTCTCTTCCCCATTCCAAATGGTCTGAGTCTAGTCATCATCTTCTCTAATTATCCTAAAATCACACAATCTGTTGAGTTGTCACAAATCAACTCCTAATACGACAGTAACCACTTCTTGTTTGCCTTAGTTTATCATATTCATTGGCATCATCATTTTAATTCTGGCTATAGTGAACTACAGTTGACAAAACATAAGGAAGGCAGCATACTATTCGATTCAAGTTGAAAAGGAACTTGTTTCAAAAGATTTGGGCATTCCCCATCTCCAGATGACTTAGAAATTACAAGTCTTAATCTAAATATGCAAGTTTAAGGAAGCCAAGAATGTCACAGAACAAACTACCTCAAGTAACCAGATATTAGCTTAACAGGTCTTGTGTGGTTCTGTTACATGACAGGAACATACAGAGCAGTTTTCCCATCATTTTTTTTGCCCCAGAGATGCAATCACTCCCAAATTCTTGCCAAGAGCAGAAGAGGTAACTATATTAAAGGAGCCTCAAAAGCTACAACACATTCTTGCTTGATCACAGATTAGGAAAATATAACTGATGAAGAAGTCAAGGAAAAGATTATTCTAGGTTAAATCTATAAACCCAAGGATAGAACACAGCTTAAGCATTTTTTCTTAAAAAGTTTCCAGTCTCCTGATAGGAAGAAATGGTTCTCTCCCTGTACAGCAACTTCAGGAGGTCAGTCAAGGAGTATCTTAGCCTCCTGAGCTACTCTATAAATAGCTTTCTAACTTACCTGCCAGTTCCAAATCCATAACTAATTTTTTAAAACAGCACCTACCTTTTATTGCCACTCAGCTGTGATACATAATGTTTCTGGGATAGGATACAGAAAACCACCCAAAAATAATGTCCTGGGGTTGACCATAACCAAAACAATATTTTGCAAAATTAGAACAAAAATATACAAGACTACACAAAAGCTAAACTTTTTATTGAATTAAAAACACAAATTCCAAAACTAGTAACTAAAAGACAAGTACAAAGTTTTGTGAAGAAAAGTTACAAAAGCTAATGTTGAAAAAGAAAAATAAACACGAAAATTCTGTCTGCTAAACTTTAACTTCTCAACCATTAAGCAACTAATTTTACTTCTAAAATGAAAATGTTACAAATGAGAATAATGAAAATATTGTTATATCTTCAAATTCTGAAACAGAAGGCAAACAGACATGTAAAGAACAAACCAATCAGTAGAGTACTTGCCTTGTAAGCACAGGCCCTGGGTTCGATCCCCAGCACCACACACACACACACAAAAGAACAAACCAAGAAGGTACTGGACAATTAGGTTGATCAAATTATGAAATTATGAGCATATGCAAATATGGCATAATGAATTCTAATATAATGTACAATTATAATGCATCAATAAGAAATTTTTAAAAGAAAAAGGACAAACCAGAACTTTCCTTCAGTTCCCTACCAAAAGTTCAAAAGCAACTCTCCTATAACTTATTTCCTCTTTTATACACAGTTTTTAAACAACAATTCAACATAGATTCACACTGACCTTATAAATCAAAGCCAGACAAATTCCCCTCATGATAATCTACCTGAAATAACACACTAGTAAACTACAATTAGTAAAATGAATTTTTTTCCTACTCACCTAAAAGTAATGCTACCTTTCCAAAATTCTTCCCTCCCTTTCCAAGGATGCAATCTGAAGACAAACTTAGAAGCTAAAAAAAGTACCAACCACTATTAAAACAAGTTTCCTAGGTATAAATATCAATTGAATAAAATCAAAACATTATCCTAACCCACACCAGGGATGTACACCTGAAATCCCAGTGACTCAAGAGCTAAGAAAGAAGTTCAAAGTCAGTCACATCAACTCTGTTGAGACTGTTTCAAAATAAAAAATAAAAAGGACTGGGGATGTAGTTCAGTGGTAAAACACCCGATTTCAATCTCCAGTACCAAAAAATAAAATAAAACTACACCTCTAAGCTTTTTTAAATTTCAAATCACAACAGGTAAAAATTTTAAAAAGACCAAAGAGAAAGATACCTTACTTTGACAAGTCAACTAAAGTTAGTTGTGCATATACTTCAAAGTAAAAGCAAACCTTTTTTATTCTCTTAATGGTTATCATAGGTACACAAAAGGTTGCAATCCAAACATACACAAGCAATTATAGCTAGAAAAAAAGTGAAGCCATAATTATACAATTCCAGTTATTAATAAGGAGCCATATACAATTCCCAAATCTGTAATACGTACAGAGTTCATATAGTTCAAGAAACAAAATAAGCAAACTAAATTAAGGATCCCTGAAACAACATTAATGATGCTCATATTCGTATGGTTCTAGGAAATAAAATGAGAGAAAAATAAACTGGATACAATAATCCATAAATTATGACTTAAACCAAATCATTTATTGTGTGAGAGCATATAATGATGGATTAGAGATACTCCTTATAAACCTTTCATCATGACAACAAATACAGGACAATTTGCCACTGTATAGCACAATTTGGCAATGGTTAAAGCAAGCACTGCTACCACCCTTTTTTTTTTTTTTTTTTTCTTCAGTGCATTCTCAGCCCATGCTGCTTTATTGCTAAAAAATATACATATACACAGGTGCAGAGTTTCCAACTCTTAAAACAGTTCCTTTTTACAACAAGGAATAAAATTTCTTCTTCAAAGCTCCCAAAGATGCATAGATTAAAAAGCAAGCTGCCTTTTGTAATACTTCAAACATACTCAATAAAATCCTTTAACATCTTATAGACCAATGGTACAATGGAATACACAGAATAGCAAGTAAACACAGTGATCGACTCCTGTATTTAGGGGACAGTAAATAAACTATTCAGAAGGGCACACTAATATCCTGAAACTTTAATTACAAAGATGAATGTGGTTTTAAGATAAATGCCAAGATTAATGCTACTAATACTGTTGTTTAAATTTTGTTATCAACCATCCTTTTTGAGTTATCAAATTCATAACCCTGGTATGAATGCTCTGAACTGATCAACTGAACCAAGGAAAGACCAAGATACTTGAATATTTTCAATATAAAAATTAATTCTGGTCAAGAACCTTTTATTTAATAATGAACAACCAAAAGCTGTTCAACTAAATAGTTCACTAGCCCAGTACTCTGAGCCCATTATTTCCATCAAAGACTTATTAAATATTTACTAAGATACTTTTATGCAGCAGGCATAATAATCTGAAGACTGGTGATACCAAAATGAATAAAATGGAGTTCCTTTTTTTAGGAATGATAAACACACATTGGCTGTTATGTGAACAAAAAAGAAAAGATGAAAACACCCTGCAGAGGGATGGGAAAGCCATCCAATTACATGTCAGGTATGGCCCATGAGGCCAGTTAGGAATGGGGGAAAGGATTCTGCCCTCCTTCACCAAAAATGGGCATCTAACCTAAAGGTACATGAATAATGTAAGAAACCTGAGAAGGAAGATAAATATCCTTTGGTCAACCTGAATGACTGAAGTAAAAGATTGAAAAAGAAGAATCTGAGATGTGATTGAAAGACTGATCTTTAATCATCAAATATTTTCATATTTTATACTATTCATATTTTAAATAAAGGTAGAAGAAACTTCACATTTTTCTTGACCTTTCCTCTTGAAATAAAATCACATTAAACAATGTCGCCTCTCCCTGCCAATGACAGTAAGGTGTACAAGGTTCAAACTGTTTTTCTAGTAATGATGACAGATGGACAGGGTACTAGATGGAACAGAACACTGATGGAAAAAGAAGTGAAATCTCAGAGATATTATCCCTGATCTTAGTTCCCAAAGCCAAGAACAAAAAAGCTGAAGGAGTACACATATAGCATCACAGAATAGCAGAGGAAGAAGGCAATTTAGAAAATAAGCAATTTAAGTGAATAATGAATTTTTCTAGGGCCATATGGAGATAGGGCCACTAAGTACCGGTATTCCAGTTCAGGGCTTATTTCTTTACAAAAGAAGTGTAGGAAGCTAACCAGGCACAGCCGGGCATTCTAGTGACTTGGGAGGCTAAGGCAGAAGGATCACAAATTCAAGGTCAGACTTGAAAATTTAGCAAGATCCTGAATAAAAAAGGCTGAGAATTTTAGCTCAATGGTAAAGTGTGCTCGGATTCAATCCCCAATACAAAAAAAAAGGAAAGAAAAAAGTAGGAAGTTGTCATTTCCAAAGGTAATTTTACATATATATAGAAATTACATTTGTCAAAGAAAAGCTTTCTCCTAACAATATCCCATTCTCTAATGTTTTCTGTAAGCTAAGCAGCTCCTTCATATTGCCTGTCATCTATAAAATTAAATGTATTCTAAAAAGGAGTTAAGGCAGGGTGGTGTAGCTCTATGGCAGAGTGTTGGCCTAGTAAGTATGAGGTTCTGAGTTCCATCCCCAGCATGCATAAACAAATAAATTTTAAATTTATTATCTGTTTTACCTTATTAACTAGCAGTATCTCAGTCAAGTATCTATAAAACAGAGCCAGTAAGATTAACCAACGTTTTTGTAAGTATTAACTGTGTTAATGCAAGTCAACTACTAAATATATACAAACTATTCCTTAAATCTTAGCTACTCTCCCCA
The DNA here is from genome assembly GCF_902686455.1 of Sciurus vulgaris. Lineage (NCBI taxonomy): Eukaryota > Metazoa > Chordata > Mammalia > Rodentia > Sciuridae > Sciurus > Sciurus vulgaris. The sequence goes on from NC_136472.1 coordinate 83,263,646, forward strand.
TTTTGTACATTTTGTCCCAACGGTTTTATCCAATTCTGGATAAAACTGAAAACTCTTAAACTTTAAGCTATCTACTTGCCAATCGAAGTCAGACTTTTTTGAAGATTCCTGTGCAATTTAAAAACAAATTCCCAAAACGTCAGCAACTACCACTGTTCGGTCTATAATAATCAAATTAACTTTATATAAAAGCTGAAGGAGCAAAATCTCATTCCAGGCTTCAAGATCTGCAAAACTCCTCCCTTTCCTATTTTCACATTGTCAGCAGAAAATAAAGATACAGTGTAATTCTCAAATATGAGCTCTAAGTATGATCCAACTTTACCTACAGTAGCCAAAAGCTACCAGACAATAACTTATATCTGAAGTATGACTAAAATGCATACTCCCTCCACAATCTGACCTCAGAAAATCGTCCCAGCTGTATTTCTTATTAAACCCAGTCTGTCTCTCTCACAGGCCCCAAAACCCCATTTGCAGACTCATTTGTTCCAGCCTTCCCACCTACAAATGTCTGTGCACTTTTTCCTCCATATGAAATGTCTACTGCTCCTCACTGCTTATCATTTAAAGTCCAGTTCTGCCTCTTATCAAAAGTAGTGTCTTCCTCTGATCCAAGCATACGCCCACTTGGTACTGGGTTGATTAATATGTGGAATTTGTGTATGCTAGGCAAGCATTTTACCAATGAGCTATACCCCCAGCCCTTTTTAAATTCTATTTTGAAACAGGGCATCACTAAACTGCAGAGTCTGGCCTAGGACTTGTGATCCTCCTGCCTCAGACTCAAGAGTTGCTAAGATTATAAGCATGCACCACTGCACCCAGCTCATGCTCCTTTTAAGGTAAGGATCAAGTGTCATTCATTTTTATATTCTTTTCTGGACCCTGATAACTCTCCCTTAGCATCTCTCTTATTGCTTCTAATCGGGATTTCCATAGGTCCTGCTCAACATTAAACAGAATTCAATCTCTGAATGTTTGGCCTACATGCTACAGCAAGCAGATTTTTAACATTTATGTAATTTTATGAAAATACTATGGAATATAAAAAGAATCCACACTTTTTCCACTCAGGCCAAGAAAAATAAAGTCTCACAAAATGATACTTATGAGTCTCAGTAGGCATGGAGACCAGGAGGGAAAGGGCACAGATGTATAGTTAGTAGGAAATAAGAAGACACCCCCACACACACACATCCAAGAGATTATTGAAGGTATATACTTCATTTCTTACTATCTTTATTTACAGTTTAAATGAGTTGCCAGTGTCTTATATCAAAACACACAAGCCTTTAGCAAATAAAGTATTATATAACAACCTGTTGTAAGATGTGGACTACTGCAGATAATAAAAAAACCTTAAATCAAGGACTATCCAGAATTCATTTCTAACAATCACACAGAATAATAGTAATAGCAGTAATAAAAAGAAGAGGAGGAGGAGAAGGAACTGCCCAAGATTTGACTAACAAGTTGTTTGAAATCAAATATTCCAACAACAGGTAGATTCTAGAATAAATATTTTAGTGTGCTAAACTGACCTAATTTTATATAACCTAACTCTGAAAGTTGACTCCAACCATTCTTACATTTTCAATCAATATGGAATAAAACTGTAACCAATCATGGTGGAAAAAAAATTTGAACAAACCACTATTATAGCAAAGACTACTACTCATGCAGCAAATTTCCACTTTCTTTAAAAGATCCCAAAGTACTGCTTCATTAAGACACTGAAATCCAGTAAGAAATTATCTCTCCTTGGTTTATTTCAAACATTCTTCTGTTGCATACTTGCTATATGCTATATTTAGCATAATGAAAAAAAAAAGTCACACAGGAGCCATCTCTATAAACAATTATAATTATAAGCACTATAAAGAATTCCATTATATAAAGTGTCATTATGGGAAAGTACAAAATACTAGAGAGGCATGTGATGACACTTTTCTGTGTGGACAAAAAAAAAAAAAACTGCTTATTGATACACATGCAACTATTATGCTATCTCTTCAAACATTTAAAAGACTACATAACACTGAGAACCTAAAAAACACACCATGAATCAGGCTAAGTGCTCCATTCAGCTGAGAGGATATTCCACCTAAAAAATTCTATTTATCTGTATGCCTTTACGCCATGTACAAACAGAGAAACAACATGTATCCCATTTGTTTACAATACAAAAAAAATGTATAACTTAAAAAAAAAATCTATTTTATCCTCATGAACCCCAGTCCTGGGGATCAACATGAAGAAAATATTTTTCTCCTCCACAATTTTCTACTTCCACATTACAAAAGGAGACAAGATTCCTTGTTAACTTTAAAAGAAGGGGTTTCTCATAAGGTCTGAATGACTCCTTCAGAACTCATGTTGAAATTTAACTGCCACTGAAACAGTATTAGGATGTGGAACTCTAAGAAGATGGCCCTGAGGCCTCCACCAAAGCATTAATGCCATTACTGGAGAAGTGGGTTAGCTATAAAAATTAGCCCTTTCAAGTGCTCTCTTGCTATATAATGACCTCCACCATGTTATGACACAGCAAGAAGGCCCTCACCAAATGTTGAAGCATTGATATTGGACTTCCCAGTCTCCACAACTAGTCAGTCTAAGCCAGGTGCAGTGGCACACAACTATAATCCCAGTAACTCAGGAGGCTGAGGTAAAAGAATCCCAAAATCGAGGTCAGTCTGGCCAACTTAAGAGAGACCCTGTCCCAAAATAATTTTTTTTTTTTTAAGGGCTGAGAATTAGCTCAGTGGCAAAGTGTCCCTGGGTTCAATCCCCAGCGCCGCAAAAAATTTTAAAAAAAATAAAAAAAAAAAAATAAATAAAAAATAAAGAATTAAAAAAAGGCATTCTGTCCACCTACAACTGGGGATGTGGCTCAGTGGTGAAGCACCCTGAGTTCAATCCCTGGTACAAAAATACAGGGCGGGGGGGGGGGGGGGAGCAATCACAGAACAAAAAAATACAGCAAATTTTTTGTAAGAATCTAGTATCCAAAATATGTAAACTATGTAAAATATAGTACTCTCCTAGTATTCCAAATAACCAAATTTAAGGGAAAAGAATGAATGAATATTTTATCAAATAAGATATACAAATACTCAATAAGCACATAAATACTAAATCTCATTAATCATTCCCTAATGCCACACTGGGAATATAGCTCAGTGATAGAGACCTAGCCTAACATACACAAGGCCCTGGTGTTCAATGCCCTGTACTATAAAAAATAAATAAAACAATAGGCAACTAACCCAAAAATCAGTAGAATACCACTTCACACCCCTATTCTGACTACTTAAAAAGTAAAAAAACAAAAATCAAGTGTAAATAATGAATATGGAAAAAAAACTGAAACCTTATCTACTGCCAAATGGTAGAGCTACTATGGAAGTATGCTAGTTCCTTAAAAAGTTAAACACATGATCTAGCAATGTTAATCCTAGGCATAAACCTAAAAGAAACATGTTCACATATTTTTTTCTTGATAGAAAAAGAGTAAAAACCCAAGGTCTACCAAGTGATGATGAATAAACAAAACATGATATATCCATACAAGGGAAATATTTCAGCTATAAAAGGAATGAAGCGCCATTACATATAAGAATGAACCTTGAACACATCATGCTCAAGTTGAAAGACGCCAGACCTCACACCATATTCTTATATGGTTCCATTTATATGCAAATTGTCTAGTAAAGAAAAATCGTCATACACAGAAAGCAGATTAATTATTGTGAGGAGTGGAGAGGTGACTGAGAACAACTGTTAATGAAGGGATAGAAATTAGATAATGGTTGTGGTTACAATGTTATGAATATATTAAATACCACTTAACATTACACTTTGAAACAGTTTTCATATTATGTCTTGATTTTAAAATTATTTAAAAACCACACACAATTCCCTTTTTCATAATTATCTTTGAATTAGTTAATTGCTAATATTTCAAATTATTCCATTTAATGAAGGAATCAAATTTCTGCAAACACTTTTTGAAGATCAAAAGGCCTTGCAGCTAGGCATGGTGGTTCCTGCCTAAAACCCCAGCTACTTGGGAAGCTGAGGCAGGAAATTTTCAAGTTTGAGGCCAGCCTAGACAACCTAGTAAGACCCTGTCTCCTAAAATACAAAAAAGGAATGGGAGCCAGTCAGAGTAGCCCACACCTGTAATCCCAGAGGCCCCAGAGGCTGAGGCAGGAGCAACAGCAAGGAGCTAAGCAACTCAGTGAGACCCAGTCTCTAAATAAAAAAATACAAAATTGGACTGAGGATGTGGCTCAGTGGTTGAGTGCCCCTCACTTCAATCCCCAGTACCGAAAGAAAAAAAAAAAAAAGGGGCTGGTATGTGGCTCAGTGCGATGCTTGAGTACTGTGTGAGGCCCCTGGGTTCAATCCGCTAGTACCACCAAATAGGGGGAATGGGAGTAGGGGTAGGGAGGCTTTGAAATCCTCTCCAGGGAAATACCACACATATTAGACTGTATTTAAAATACAGTACATTTATGTCTTCTTAAAGCACCCCAAAAGATAGGGCAATTATTTTCTCAGGCATATTCAAGTGAAACACAGATACCCATTGTTCTCCAGAGTTTATAGTCACAAGAGACCTATAATCAGCAGAACAAGTACATTAAAATATGGTACATCTGTGAAATCACCTGTAGAGGTCTAACTGCATCTTTATGGAGGGAAGCAGTTTGGAGAGTATACCTAGCTCCTCAGCCACTACTTGGAATAACTCCCCTAGAGTAAAATTTGGGCCCCTAGGATGCTTTTAAGTAAAAACTAATGCTATAAATACCAGCACATTCCTGAAATCACTGCTGGAATTCCAAGTGTTCAGAAGAAAACTTTAAACAATTCCCATCAACCCCTGGTATCAACTTTTGATACAAAATTTAGTAATCTTACTTTTAACATCATTGCTACTACCATACCAATCCTTACTTCGTACTTATATAAGGCTTACTTCTAAATCGGTCATTTCTTTTACATTTTTACATTATCTGCTAAGTGCACTTTATCTTTGCTTAATCAAAAATGAATCTGCCACATAGTCACACTTGAGGAGGCATCCTTCACACAAGAGGTCAATATGACTCCCACTACCTTGGAGTGGTAAAAGAAAAGAGCTCTGACAAACATTTCAGATCTATTTCTGGTCCTTTGCTTAATTCTTAAAATTACATTTCTACTTTCAAGAACATGCCCTCGAAATGTGCATTTTAAATATAACGTTTAAATTGAGCAGTTATAACAAAATCTTTGCTCTAACAATATTTTAGAAAACACCACCCAGTATCTAAACAAAACTAAACCTCTTAAAGTCTCATGAGTTTTATGAAACACACAGATAATTTGTTATAATGTGTTACCGACATTACTAACTTTATAAATTTGTAACCAGGTAATTACAATTCATTACAACTAAGATAATTACCATAAAGAATATTCATAATAGATCTTACTCTGTTGCCATCAATTGTTCACAGAATAGTCTGAGCTATGCAAGCAGACTGAGCACCCAGAGGGTTGCTGACTTTGGGAAATTCATATATACATGGTTTACATATACATATAGTACTAACTATATGTATATGTATATGTATAACTACAGGTTATTAACAAAATTATAAACTTCATAAATGGTGATAATGTTGGACTGCCAGGAGCATGAGAATTATTTAAGTAATGTTTTTACTCAAACAGTTTACTTAAAGAAAACAATGGAGCTGCTCCCCACCCCCCTTGCCTAGCATGCCTGAGGCCCTGGGATTCAATCCCCATCATGGTAAAAATAAATAAATAAATAAATAAATAAAACAAAAAAATGAAAGCAAAAGGGTCTAAAGAAGTTTTAAAAGAATAGAGTGGAGATGGGGGTACAGCTCAATGGTAGAGCACTTGCCTGGTATATGCAAGGTCCTGGGTTTGACTCCCCAGCCTCACTAAAATAAAGAGAGAAAAAAATAACTGGAAGTATCTATTTTAACAAAGGAAAAAGGAAGACATTTTGTGTCCAAGGAATGGTTAGTGCAAAGGCAAATAGTTCAGGTTCTGATAGTGCATGTCTGTGATCCCAGGGACTACAGAGGCCAAGACAGAAGATCACAAGTTCAAGGCCCAGCCTCAGGAATTTAGCAAGAGCCTATCTTTAAAAAAAAAAAAAAAAAAAAAAAAAAAAGAGCTGGGAATATAGCTTAGACAGAGTGCTCCTGGGTTCAATCCTAGTACTAAAAAGGGCAGGAAAAACGAAATCAAAGGCAAATAGTTTAGATCTCAAGAAACACATTTTGGGAGCGGGGTTGTGGCTCACTGGCACAGAAACTGTGGGTCGCGCTATGAGGCACTGGGTTCAATTCTCAGCACCACATATAAGTAATAAAATAAAGGTCCACCAACATTAAAAAAAAGAAACTCATTTTGGCTTAACTGATACCCAATCTGCCTGTTTTTCATGCAAAGGGATAGCTCTGGAAGGGAGGGTTAAAGAGAAAACAAATAGATCAAGGGCTCCAAGATTTCCAATTTAATAACAGACTTTATTAAGACCTTGAAGGGAGGGGATTTGTTTATATTATTGCTAGACTTTTTTCTTCCCCCAGTGGTCACCTTTCCAAGGAACACCACACAGTCATTCTAATCTACTTAACAGTGTGAAACATAAAAGGATTGAAGCCACATCTCTTGCTTTCAAAGTCCTTCTAGTGGCTGGGTCACTGTTAACTACCAAATCAAATCCAAAATTACTTCAAGAGTTCAAGGGTCTCTCAAATCAAGTTCCTTTCTGAATACCTTTTTCTCCCCTAAAATATATATATATATATACCTTTTTCCTTAGAGGCATATTTTTTTAGTATCAGAACCTGACATTAAAATAAAAATAAATAAAAAATGACCTTGACACTTTTAATAGCTAAGAACCACAGTTTTTTATCTGAGTTTTCTCTATCAATATTTATTGTTAGAAATTAAAACCCGCAAGAATAGAGGAAGGATGGACTATATAGAGGAAAAAGAGGGGTGGGAGGGATGGTGGGAAGGAAAAACAACAGAATGAATCAAACACCCTACCCTATGTAAATGTATGATTCCCACAAATGGTATGCCTACTTCATGTACAACCAGAGAAACAAGTTGTACCCCATTTGTTTACAATAAAAAAAGAAAAAAGAAAAAGAAATTAAAACCCCAAAATGTAAAATTTCATTTAAAAATAATAAAATCTATTTTATGTTGACAAAGTTTCATGAAAAATAATTACAATTTCCAAAACAAAATTTTACAAGAGTGGCAATATTTTGCATTTTTGTAACACTTTACTATCTGGCTTAATAGAAAACAGTTGGAATTACTCTTATGTGCTAATACATTCAATCTGTTAGAACATCACACACTACATAGCCTCTGAAAAACTCCATTGTACACTAGTGAAAGAATGAAAATTGAAAAGGCAAATACTATCTTCATATATGAACATAATTTTTTAACCTCACAAACTTTCTGCAAGTGTTTGGGGGACTCCCAAAAGTCCCTGGACTACACTTTTAAGAATCACTACCAACAAAAGAGCAGAGGCAACACGAAGAAGCAAAGATAGCCCTCTATCTTTGAAAGTGGAACAACTGAACATACACCACACACACCACACACACAAATTTATACAGACACAGACTTCACACCTTTATCACAAAAATTAACTCAAAAGGGAATACAGAACTAAATGTAAAAAACAACAAAACAATAAAGCTCCTGGAAGATAACATAAGAGAAAAATCTGGATGACCCTCGGTTTGATGATGACTTTTTAAGATACAACACTGACTGATCGATCCATTAAAGAAGAACAGTCAGGTATGGTGGTGCATGCCTGAAACTTCACCTACTTAAGAGGCTAAGGAAGGAGTGTAATTTCAAGGCCAGCCTGAACAATTTAGTGAGAATATCTCAAAGTAAAAAAATTAAAAGGGCTGGAGGAGGTAGCTCAGTGGTAGATGTGCCCTGGGTTCAAGTCTCAGTACCACTAAAAAAGAAAAGCTGGATTTCATTAAAATGCAAACTTTCTCTGTTCTGGAGATGATGCTCATAAGAATAAAAAGGAAAGATAAGACTGGGGAGAAAATATTATCTGCAAAAGATACATCCAAACAGGGGACTATAACCTAAAAATACAGAGAATTCTTAAAATTCAATAAGAAAACAACTTAACTTTTAGAAACATCACTAAAAAGATACACAGGCTAGCTGGGCACAGTGGACCCCGCCTATAATGCCAGCAACTGTAGAGGCTAAGGCAGGAGGATCACCAGTTCAAGGCCACTCTCAGCAATTTAGCAAGACTCTAAGCAACTTAGTGAGCGCCTGTCTCAAAATAAAAAATAAAAAGGGGTGGAGATGTAGCTCAGTTATAAAATACTCCTGAGTTAAATCCCCAGTATAAAAATAAAAAACAAAACAAAAAAGGAGACTCTCAGCAACTTAGGAACACCCCATTTCAAAGTAAAAAAAGTTGTTAAAAAGTATAACTATAAAAAGAAATTCCAGATCTTTCCTCCATCCTATCATCAAGGAAATGAGGCAAATTAAAACATAAATGAACTACATACACCTGTGAAAATGGTCAAACTCTTAACAGTGACAATGTTAAATACTACCAAGGATGTACTACAAAAACTCTTGATCATTACTGATTGAAATGCAAAAATATACAGTGACTTTGAGAGACAGTTTGGCATTTTCTCACAAAACCAAACATTTTTTTACAAAGAATAAAACCTTTGTTTTTATGTGGTGATGATGATTGAACCCGGTGCCTCACGCGTACTATGAAAGCATTCTATCACTAAGCTACAACCCCAGCCCCAAACATATTCTTATCATAACATACACACAAATGTTGATAGTAGTTTAATTCATAATAGTGAAAATATAGGAGTAACCAAGCTGTCCTTCAATAAGTGAATGGACAAATAAACTGTGATACTTCCAGACAATGGAATATTATTCATTGCCAAAAAATGAATTTTTCAAGCCATGAAAAGACATAGAGGAATCTTAAAGGCCTATTACTAAGTAAGTACTAAGTCAATCTGAAAAGACATACATAGTTCCCAACCATGTGACATTCTGGAAAAGGCAAAATCATTAAGACAGTTTAAAAAAAGAAAATCAATGGTTTCAAGGAGTCTGGGGTGTTTAAACTACTTTGTATACTACTACAATGGTGGGTATATGAAACACATTTTTTCCAAAACCAAGGAATGCATCCTAATGCCAAAAGTGAATACTATTGTATATTACGGAGTTTGGGTATAATGTCAATATAGGTTCATCCATTATGACAACTGTACCACTTTAGTGAGGGATATTAATGGGGAGGCTATTCATGTGGGATTAAAGTAAGTACAAGAAACAAGAAGCTCAATTTTTCTGTGAACCTAAACCTGCTCTAAAACAACATTCATTTTCTGGGATAGAAAATTATTATGTTAAAAAGTCACACTGAGATGACAGTACAAACTTCAAGTACTACACTACTTGGGTCCAAATCCCAGTTCACCTCTTCTAGCTATATGACCTTGTGGGGAAAATAGAGGCTCTCTCATAAAGCTGTTAAATGGAAATGAATTAGTTAAGAAACACAAAGTGTTCTATAAGGTATCTGGCACACATTAAGCACAAAGAATATGGCCATAGCTACCTTTCTACTAATACAACTTGAGAAATCCTTAATACTTTGATAGTCTGGCAAATCAAAACTGAACATGATTTTTAATACAAAGGTTTACGTTTAATGAAGATTCCTTGTAAATGAATATCACTAGCCAAATCTAACTGCCCAAAATAATTCTCCACGAAAAGAACAATATACACAATGAACACACAAAATTCTAAAAGGTCAAATCTAAAATTCTGATTCTCTAGAGAAATGTATAAAGCAGTTCAACTGGGAACATACGGAGACAGAACACAAAGTAACGGAAATGCCACTTTAGCCACCAAAAGAACAGGAAGAGCAAATATTAAGCCTTTACTCTGGAAGTACCTCTTCTTGTTAGGGCTCTAACACTGTGCCAAGAAACCTTTAAATTTATTTTTCTTACTTCTTTGATTTTATGAGAGAAATAGTTAAGCACTTTGAAACTGAAGAAAATAAGCAACTTTCTACACCTTTAGAGTGCACTTTTGCATTAAATACTCTAATAAACAATTTAAAATTCTAGTAAACAATTTTATTTACATTAAAGCAATTCTAATTAATTAAAATAAATTTAAATAAGTATATTTTTAAGATATCAAAGGATGTGTTTCATACAAATGCTTTACAAATAATATGAAAGGAAATAGCCAAGTCATTATAATGTGTTTCACTTCTCACCCACCACTATAACTTTAAATTCAAACACACTTTAAAAAATCATCCAAGCCTGGTATGGTGGCACATGCCTATTAATTCCACTACTCCAGGGCTGAGGCAGGATTGCAAAATTCAGCCAATCCCAGCAATTTAGTGAGACCCTGTCTCAAAATAAAATAAAAAGGAATAGGGATGTAGTTCAGTGAGTGCTTATGTAGCATGCACAAAGCCCTGGGTTCAATCACCCGTAGAGGGGAAAAAAAAAAAAAATCCAGATATGTAAAATACATAGTAAACAAGCATAGATGCTCATTGACCAATATTAAGCATTTTTTAAAGTAAGCCCATTAGTGATGTGTAATCACTTTACAAAGTTTTAGACTTCATTTACTAATTACAAATAGGACAGGTAGAAAAATGGGTGAATCCCCAGCACCACAAAAAAAAAAAAAAAGAAAAGAAAAATGGGTGAATGTCAGTCTTCTTTTAGAAATACACACTTCAGTTGACCCTCTCTTTCTATGGGCTCTAACCCTTGAACTCAACTAACCTCGGACCAAAACATCTGCAGGGAAATGTTCACATGTACTTAACTTGTACAGACTTTTGTCATTATTCCTTAAATATGCAATATAATAACTACTTACATAGCATTTTCTATCAGATATAAGTAATTGGAGATGATTTAAAGTATTAAAGTAACCTAGAGACCCTATAAAGTGCAGGTTATAGGGAAATATTATGTCATTTTATGTAAGGGACTTAGGCATCCACGAATTTTGGCATATGGAGGGGAGATACTTGTGTATGGGAAACTGAGGTCCTTCAAATAAAAGGGCTGCCATTCCTCTACCTTGATTATGGATACCTATTAGAGGCCTGAAATTACATAGAAATAATATTTATTTTACAGTTTTGAGTTTAACAATTCTTCACATTAGGGACATTAGTTAAACTTTTCATCCATTAATGCCTATAAGCAAAAGAAAAAATATCTTTCTTCAAGAAGTATACAATGTCGTATGAATTAAGCCATAATGCATGGATCATAATAATGACTTCTTAATAAAGAAATATCTTGGAGAGGAAGTGCACAGAAACCATTGTCACACTCTAGGCTATAGGAAATCAACAGTCGTAAGCATGTTATGTTTTGTTTAAACGCTTCCATTGTTAAAAATGAAATTGTTTTCATTTGGTTTCAATAAGTAGCATCAGATGTTAGAGACTTTAAAAAGTACAATGAACTGCAAATTGTGGTGCTGAAAATCGGTAATCCCAAAGACTGCCAGGTGTGGTGCTGAAAATCTGTAATCCTCAAGACTCCTGGGAAACTGAGGCAGGGAGGATCACAAGTTCGAGAGACCAGCCTCAGCAATTTAGATTGACCCTGTGTCAAATAAAAAGGGAGGGGGATGTCACTTAGCAGTGAAGTGCCTGAGTTCAAGCCCCAGACCAAAACAAACAAAAAAATCCAAAATACAAGCTTTCTTCGTTTAAAAAAAAAAAAATCTTCAGAGAAATAAATTGTGATGATATATTTCTGTGTAAAACCTAAACTTTCAATTTTCTCAAAGCATGTTAAAGTGGGGAGTAAGGTGTTTAGTAAAGCACTGGCTGGTGAGACTTTAAATTTATTTCATCAGTGAGAACTGGCTTCAAGGATGTTTAAACAGCAAAAAGGCAAAATAATATCACTGCATTTTAAAACCTCACTGAAAAGAAATGGAGGCACTTTATGTATACTGTTTTTTGTTTTAAAATCAAACTTTATCAGGTATACTCAAGCTCTAAAAATATGGGCGCTGTAAAACAGCAAAAGAGATAAAGAACCACAATAATCAGATCATCCTCAAATCTAATCCAGTAAACATTTAGCAGTAGCAGCCATTACAAGAAACAAGTCCATTAGCATTTATAAAACTACAAACAACACTCTCCTAACCATAATCAACCTATTGTCTATTCCTTCAAGGAACACCTCAAAAGAATCACTGCTCCATTTGAAATATCACATACCCTTACAAAAACTTTAAAATACTTATTTTGAATGAGGGAAAACAGTTCACATGGTAAAGTAGTTTCTTCTTACACACATACACACACACACAGGTATAGTGTTTAAGGTAAACTAAGATTGGTAGAGCAAACCAAGTAGTCTTTGGAAGGAATATAAGCAGTAGACAAGCCTACTCAAATATTAAATAAAACACTATGGCTTCACAATGCATTTTAAAGAAAATTCTGTTTATACAAGTGTCATCATTTAAGTATATTCTCCACTCTCTAAACAGGCAGAAACTGAGAAGTAAAAGTAGTTTGCATGTATGTCACAAAGAACCAAACAGTAATGATTTTTACAAAACTTTTCCAAATCACAATGAATGATGATTCTGTCTGTGGTGATTACTTGTTCTAAAGCACTTTGTGAGCACAGTATCTTGGAAGAATTCACGTTTCGTTTAAAAAAAAAAAAAAAAAAAAAAAAAAAAAACTAAGTGCAGTGCAGGTATTACAAGCCAAAGTTTAAATAAAAAACCAAAACAGGACTCGACAATAAATTCCCTTTCAGAACATGCTCACTCTTGCTTCACAAGGTAAAGCAAAGTAACTTCCATGTAGGATTAAAGTTATTCAGTCTAATGTATCCAGTGGTCATTTTAAAAGGGAACTTAAATGTGTGACTATTTCCCTATTCTACCCTGAAAAGTTTCAGGTCAAAGTTCCATGGACTTAAGTGTTGAGATCCACTGAGCTTTGTACCCTGAGGTAAAGGTGGTGGCTTTTGAAAGAAAATTGGGAGGAGTTAGTGCTATTAACTGAATCTAAGTTGGTGAATGAAGTGATACTATGCTGTATTACAAAAGTTCGTTGCCCAAAAGATAATCAGAATGAATTAAAATGTATCCAAAATTAAACTCCATCAAACATCTTAACCAGATGTATGTTATTTGTAGATAATTTTATTAATTCATTTTGAATAACAAGTCTGCACATTTCAGCTTCCAAAGTTTCACACTTAAGCTTCTAAATTCAAACCTCCAGGGATAACAGTTCCAAGAACCGACACCAATATGAACAAAGCCTTTTTCCATATCCCCATTTGATATTAAAATTTTGACCCCAGTCAAAAGCATAGATAATATGATTAAATTCCACCAGAGGCAACCAAAAATACCAACTTTCCACAAAGCTTTCCCTAAACCAAAGTGAATCCCTTTACTTTTACTCCTCACGAAGAAGGTAATATGGGATGAAAGTCGGGGTAACTGGGTACGATACAGCTCTCAAAGGAAGCCATAGAGGCAAAGAAAGGTAACCCAAACGGGGGAGGAGGAAAGGTGGAAGAGAAAACCGGAAAGGGTGAAGAAAGGAAGTGGGAACCACTTCGAGGGCTGCGGAGTAAGTAACAGGGTCCAAGGAACCCGGAGTTCAAGGAAACCCGAAAAAGGCTGATGGGGAAACAATGGGGAGGTGAGTCCCGGAATAAACGTGAAGATGCGAGGGCGACGAGGCTGCACGGGACGAGAGGGATGGAAGGGGGAAAGGCTGCAGTAGACAGGAGAAGCAGAGGGTGAGAGGCAAGGCGGGGAGGCAAGTTGGCCGGGTGCAATGGGGCACAGAGGTGCATCGAGCGGGGAGGCCAGGGTCTCCTAGGATCTAGGAGGGGAGTGGCTTGCCGAGAGATTTTTAGACAGCAGACGGAGGCCGTGAAGGCAGGTGTGATGGAAGCAAAAAGAACACAGTTCGACGAGCATAGGACCTGCCGTGCCAGATAAGACGCAGAGGGGAAGAGACAGCTGGAGGAGGAAAGAAAAGAGATGGAGAGAAGGACGCGGGCTGCGCGGGCTTGGAAGGGGTATGCGGTGGGCTTCACTCACAGTCCAGGTGCTTTTTCTTGGGGCCCATGATCTCGTGGGTCGTGGCCTTGCATACTGTCTTGGACACCGCGGAGCCGGTGACACTGTGCTGGGCGGCGGTGATTCGATCCGTCAGGCTCTGCCCAGACATCTCTGCGGCTCCTCCGCCACCCCTTCTGCTCGGCAGCCGGAGGGGACCGGGACCCCCAAGTGCTGGAGGGCCCCCACCCCCCACCGCACCCCCTACCCCCACCGGCTCCTTGCCCGCCTGCCGGCCTGGGGCGGGGCTCAGGGCCGCGCGCTGCCACTCAGCCTGCAGAGAACCAGCTCGTGTCCCCCGCGGGGTCCGACACGATGTCGAGCCGTCTCTTGCCCCCGCCTCAGATCTGCCCACCCCTTCCCTGGTCAGCTGGAGCCGGGCTGGGCAAGAGGGACAGGCAGCTGCAGGAAAATGGCGGCGCCAGGCTCCTCCTCGGAGCTTTCCGGGCTGCCCCGGGTCACGTGACTAGGGCACCGCCCCTCCTCCCTTCTCCCGCCCCTTTTCCCTTCCCTTTCCTCCTCCTCGCCAGCCCTCCCTCGCTCGGCGAGGGAAGAGCGGGGCGGCGCCCGCGCGTTACGTGATGGAACCCGCCCGGCGGGCGCAACAGGAGGCCGGCCCAGGGGGAGTGCGCGGCCCGCCGCGTCACGTGGCCCTCTCTGCCAACAGGTCGCCTAAGGCTGGGCCCGGGGGGTCACAGAGGGGGGGCGGGGCGGGGCGGGGGAGGGACGGCGAGGCCGGCGAGCTGGCGGGGTCCGGGGCGCTAGTGTCTAAGGTTGAAACCCACGGCTTGACAAAGAGGAGGTGCAGCTGCTTGCACAGCTTCTTCTGAGGAGGAGGGTGTCAGGGCTCCGACTCTCGGGGTTTTCCTAGCCGTGTCAAGAATGTTTGGCGACGCCCCCAAAGCCGTCCTCCCGGCTTAAAGAAAAAGGTTCCAGCCTATCTTCAGAACCTGCCAGTAGGCCTTCCTCCATGGTGGAACTGTTGAAGATCTCCGTTTGTTTACCCCAAAAAGGTTTTTTCTCCGCTGTTCCTTGAGAGACTGAAATGTCACTTGGTTTTGTTTATCTCTACTCTGAAAACTTGACACGTAGCTGCGAGTCTAAATTTAGATACTAACCGGCTAGTATTCATTCTCCAGGGTGTCACATAGGACAGGAAACACATAGCTTCTCTGGAATTCGAAAAGGGAAGTAGTAGGATGATGTCAACAGCGATTAGCTTGACCCTACAAGGCTGACTGCTGTGGTGATTAAAGGTCCAGACCATAGAAGGAAGTGAGAGGGGTAGTAAATGGAGAAGTTCCATTCAGAGTCAGACATCAGTACCTGCCATCTCTCTGGGTTTATTATTTCTTCCCTTGGGCCTGTTTTCTCATTTGGGTGAGCCAGATTTCCATGGAAAGATATTGACACTGCCTTGTGGACATTTTAGAGGAGCTGTTATATCTGAGAATCTCTTCTGTAAGACCCAGAAAATCTATTAACAAAGCCTTTGAAAATGCTATTACTGGCCTACATTTAACTCATAGTTAGGGATAAATTTTAAAATCTCTATGAATGTTAAGTTACCATCATAGTCATATGTAATCTTGCTACTTTCAAATGAAATGCTAACATACTCAGAAAATCTGTGTACACCATCTGCCAACCAAATCCAAAATACTGTGCTTCAATCTGGTGACTCAAATGATGCAAAACTAATAGATATTTTATATTTTGTGTATCATATCAAGAATTGTGTGGTATCCTCCCATTGCCGTTCTCTCACACTCCCCCACATACACGCCCTGCTTTCTTTCTGTTATTTTTTCCCCACTATGGTTGGTGAAATTATGCAACCCCGTGCTTTTGCAAAGAACTTAGAGTTCTTAAACCAACAGGCTTCGTCCTTGTCAAACCAGCCTCAAATTTCACAAAACTGCAATGACTTCCTTCAGTGCCTCTGCAGTCCATCAGTAGTTTGGTGTCCAGTTTGCTGACCCTTGTCTGCCAGGCAGTGGAATAACCCAATTCTCAAGACATGTCAACCATCATTGGTACTCTTCTGTGGGTTTCATTGTTTAAGTTAAGTGATTGGCCTGAATCTCTGCCTTGATAAACCACAGTAGAAGCTGTCTAGCTATCAACTGGGAAATATTTTATCCTTAGGGACAACTTAAGTTATTCCTAAGCGCCCAGCAGGAAACACGTTTTTATGCACTCCTGTGGAAGATATTCCAGGAAAGTATTTCAAATGATCTTTATGCAAACAATTGTGAACATGTTTTCCTTATTAACAACCTAAATTCTGTTAAAAATATCTATACATTTATCAAGGATACATTTTAGAAGCCTCATATATAAACATTTATCCATCATTGCAGAAATGTCTATATAATTGTGAACTGAAAAATATGGAGAAATTTAGAAAATGGGAAATCGTTCCAAGGATAAGAATTACTGATCTACCTTATTTTGTATGTTTAAGTTTCCTCTGTGTTCCAGTTTCCTCAGTCTATTCAAGAACTATCCTGCCTGAATCTCAGATTCTTAGAACTATGGCTAAACTTCTCTTATCCCTGCCCACTATCCTGCAAGTGTAAGAATCCTCTCCTTTGTTTCCTGTTTCCATTAATGACCTCACCACCTGTGAAGAAGCCTAAGTGAGCGCTCCTCTCTTACTTCCCTCATTAGCCTAATTTACTAAAATTTGTCAGATTCCTCTTCTCTCGCCACTTCTATTGCCTTGGCTTCAGCCTTTATGATCTTTTTTCATACCTAGACTTTTTTTTTTCTTTTTGCAGTGCTGGGGACTAGAACCCAGAGCCTTAGTGCTTGCAAGGCAAGCACTCTACCAACTGAACTATATCCCCAGCCCTCGTACCTTGACTATTCTGATACCTTCTCAACTGATTTTACTCTCATAGTTCTACCATCCAATTCAGATCTTTCTAAACTTAAAATGGCTTATCCTTTCTTTGCACTAAACTCTTTTAGTAACTCTGAATGGCTTGAATGTGTCTCTAAAATGTGGTCCCCCAATTAATGTGTTGGAAACTTAATCCCCAATGCAACAGTGTTGGGAGGTGGTACCCAATAGGATTGTTTAGGTATGAGGGCTCCATCCTTATAAATGGATTAATGCCGATTATAAAAGTGGTTGAGGCTTGAAGTTCCCTATCTAACTCTCTCTCACCATCTCTTTGACTTCTGCTCTAGAGTAACACAGCAAGAAGACTCTCACCAGACATCAGACCCGCAATCTTGGATTTCCCAGCTTCCAGAAATGTGAGCCAAAAATTTATATTTATTTTAAAAGCCCCAGCTTGTGGTATTCTATTATAGCTGCAGAAGCTACACTGTCACTACACTAAAGGATAAAATTCAGAACTCAGCCTGGTTACAAGTCTCCTCATGATCTAATCCTTTAACTGCTTATTGAACCTTAGCTCTTCCTGTTCCCCTACATGCACTCCAGCCATGTCACCAGGTAGGATCCAGGGAGGTCCTCAGAAAGGAAAAGAGAACCTCAACTCAGCCCTGGCAGGTTCTTGACTTACACTATAGCAAGGAATTTCAGCTCAAATCAAAAGTAGTAGAAAATTAGAGTCCTTTTTCCTTCCCTGCTTGTCTCCTTTCTACCTATCCTTATTTCTTCTCTCCTACCCCAATACTACTTACCATACTTTTTTATTCGTGTAATATTTTGTACATCTTTCTGTAATTGATTTTATTGCATGAAGTGGGGGGTGGGGAGATATGCTAGTATTGTGGCTAATGTATAGGAGACACAGTAGAATGATGGTTGAGTGAATAATGAAAACACTTAAATCATTCATTTGCATACATCACTCCAAATCATTCATTTGATAAAATTTACCCACTTTTTCACAAATATAGCATGACCATCCCATAATTAATCTGAAGCGTCATCCTTACGTAGTACTTTACTAATAACTCACTCTTTCAAAAATATATATTAAACACCTACTGAGACACCATTCTAGGTGCTGAATACTGTTTTAATACTGACTGTTTTATCAGTCCTTCCAGAACTAATAAGTTCCTTACTTTGATTACCAACTCAAGGGTCTATTTGCTTTACAAATGAATAGTCCAAAACAGAAGAAAACAACTTAAAAAGTATGTTATTTCCTACACTCTTCCAACTAAAAGTTATGTTGTAGAGAGGCATAGGATGTACAGGGAAGAAGCAACAGCTTTTTTAATGCCTCCTATGTACTGCATAATTTTTATCCATTTAATTTCCATCACAATAGCTGCAGAAAAGTGTTGTGCCCATCTAATACAGGGAAACAAACATTGCTTATAAGTAATGTAACTTCCTCACAGCCCACAGATTCTGATTAACAGAAGCAAGATTTAAGAACTTACTCTTTTTTTGGGGGGGGGGGAGGGTGCTGGGGATTGAACCCAGGCCTTGTGCTTACAAGGCAAGCACTCTACCGACTGAGCTGTCTCCCCAGCCCCAGAACTTATTCTCTTTCCGTTACTTTATCCAGGCCTTTTTGTCAATTCTTTTTTTTATTTGTTTGTTTTTGGTACCAGGGATTAAACCCAGGGGTGCTTTACCACTGAGCAACATCCCAAGGCCTTTTTCATTTTTTATTATTTTGAAACAGGGTCTCACTAAATTGCTGAGGCTGTCCTTGAACTTGTGATCCTTCTGCCTCAGCCTCTTTTGCCAATTCTTAAAGCAATTGAAAATATAGATTAAATTCATTCAGCAAATGGTTCTTGCATATATCCAATGTGCTAGGCTTTGCTGGATGTTAAGATATAATAATATATGAGACAAATGTCTCTATTCTCAGACATTTTTAAATCTTTCAGTGGCAGTGGAAAAGAACATAAGCAGGTAGAAAACAGTATGCTGTACTTGAGGAACCTTGATGATGTCTATGACTTAAAAGTAGGAAAGTGAAAAAAAAAAAAAGTGAGAAAGTAAGAGAAAAAGAATATGGAAGAGAAAATGAACCAGAATTTTTACACATATTATTTCACTTAAACCCATTCCCAAATCCAAATACAGTCTACTAGTTCCTTATTATCATTGTTAGCAATGCGATTATACTTTTTTAACATTCTGTTCATGAAATTGATACGAACACCTGGCAACTCCTTCCTCCCTGAGCTTACTATGTTTACACTTCCTGGTGTAGCCAAATCCATAAAAGATTACCTTATATACCTTACAAAAAAGTAAGGACTTTTCTTTGTATCTGAGTTCTCTGGCTAGAACCCAAGCAATTACTTTATTTCCACCATATAAAACTTTAGCTCTCAGCATACATATTTCTGATAATCACAACAGCATGTAACTTTGTTCACTACATACCCTGTGACAACCATGTTACATGAAGTATATTTTTGACACTAAAACAGCTTCATGAACTTGTCAGAAACAGCTTGTGATCACCAAACTGCTTCCACTTCCTCTGGAACACAGTTGGACTGTGTTTCCCAGCTCCCTTTGTGATTAGTTGGGAGTCATGTAACTGATTGTGGTCCAAGAGAATGTGAACAGAAATGACAAAAATCATTTAAGGCTTGGCCCAGAAAACATTGAAAACCTCCTATACATACTCTATATTCTCTTTTATCTACCTAACTACCACCTGCATAAAAACTTCAAAAAATTTAGTGGAGGTTGAAACCACAAAATGGAAGAAACGTGGAGTCACAAATGAATCTTTGTCAGTGTTGCCCAAGAGAACTGCATGGCCAGTAGCACCTTTAGTCAGTTTTATTTGCTTTATTATGCCTCTGAATTCTTAATGCTCTTTGTTATTGTATTAACTGTCTTGTATACTTCTTTTCTCTTCATTTTACTGATAAAGAAATTGAGGCTTAGGAAAAATTTAAAACATGCTTAAGTTTTCTTAGCTATTAGGTAGGATAACTAGAATTTGATCTCAGATCTATCTGACTTTAATGCCTGTGCTCTCTAACTGCTTGAGTTCCTCATGAAGCTATTTCATGTACTTCTAAAATTTTTATAGAAGTTCCATATAGCCTTTAACACATATTGCTTCATCTATCATAGCTGCAGAAATAACAATTAGAGAAATCTCCAGCTTTTCTTACATATGTAAGACTCTCTTAGTATCTTTAACTCTTTTCACAATTTCTTTCAGGTATATTAATTTTACAGTTTCATTATAACTTAAAATGTATTTGGATCTTTTATAGCTGTTTGGATATGCTGTGTAGACTGGTTGTTATTTACCATCCATCCTTTAAGAGGGAAGATTAGCCAAACCTTGACCCTAAATCATCTTCATAAACTCTAATTATGAATCAAAGTAAAAATAGGATTCATGAGATAATAAGTGTTGTGGTTTTGATATAAGGCGTCCCCCCAAAGTTCTTGTGTTTCTGCAGGAATAATCAGACGTGAAATGATTGGATTATGAGACTATAAACTAGTCTGTCCTAGTTTGAATTGCTGAGTGGGAATTATAGGAGGTGGGGTGTGGCTGGAGGAGGTGTGTCATTGAGGCCCTGCACTAGAAAGATCCATCTCCCTAAGGGGTCTCCCCCCACCACTACCCACTGCTTCCTGACCTTGCTAGGAGCTGAGTAGCTTTATTCAAATGGGACCTTCCTCATGATGTGCTGCCTCACCTTGCGCTAGAGCAATGGAATCAGCCATTAGCAATGGACTGAGACCTCCGGAACCACAGCCCCAAATAAACTTCTTCTCTAAGTGGTTCTTGCCATGTGTTTTTGGTCACAGTGACAAAAAAAAAAAAAACTAAAACAGTAAGTTATCTAGTGTCATTTTTTCTCTGTAACATAAGAGACCGAATCAAATAAAAATGAACAAAAGCATTCAATTCAGCATTGAATCAAAATGAGATCAGATGCTAATGTTGAAATTAGGACATTAAATTATGACTAACAGGTACAAGTAAAGTAGAGGAGATTCATGATTTGAGGCATTGAGAGAAGCATTGGATTTTATAGTCAGACGTACTTAGGTCTGAACTCTGGTTTGAAACTAGACAAATTATTCAGTTTCCTTATACATAATACAGGGTTAGTGGTACATGTCTTGCAGATTTCCTGTCAGGATTAAAATGATGTATATCAAAACTAGTATAATGCTTGACACACTAAAACTAGTCAATAAACATGTACTCGAATTTATTATTTATTATAAACAAAGCATTCTCCTACATTCTTAGGATACCAAGATAAATTAGACAAAATATTAAATTTTTTATTATTTGCTTGCTTATTTATTTATTTATGGTACCAGGGATTGATCCCAGGAGCATTTAACCACTGAACCACATCCCCACCTCTTTTTATTTTTTTAACTTTTGAGACAGGATCTCACTAAGTTGTTTAGGGCCTTGCCAAGTTGCTGAAGCAGGCCTTGAACTTGCAATCCTCCTGCCTCAACCTCCTAAACTGCTGGGATTATAGGTGTGCACCACTACACTCAGCTAACAAAATTAATTTATTACTCTGATACAGGTATAGCATAGAATATTTTACAATTAACATATCTCTGTCCAGATGGATCAATGAAGTTTCCCCAGGGGGATAGACACTTAAATTGAGTCTTGAAGGATGATCTGGAGTTATGAAGGAAACAAGGAGAAGTAATTCCAAGCAGAAAAACCCACACATTCAAAAGAATAAGCAATTCGACAGCCAAAAATAGTCATATAGGGCTGAAGCATAGTGTGTGTGGGATTCTTATTCATTCACTCAGCAAGTACTGTAGTTACTGAGCCCCTTTAAATGCTAGATAGTGTTCTGTGTCCCAAAAGCACATCAGTGAACAAACTAGGAATTTCCTGTCTTCCTGGTGTTTATTTTCAAGTAAAGCATATAACAAAGAAGAAATAAATATGAAATAAATACAGTGAAGAATGCTATAAAGAAAAATAAAGCAAAGTAAAAGAATCAAGAATGATAGGGGATCCAGCACAGTGATGCAACCCTGTGATCCCAGCAATTTGGGAGATTGAGACAGGAGAATCACAAGTTCAGGGACAGCCTCAGCAACTTAGCGAGACATTGTTTCAAAAAGTTAAAAAATGGGGTTGGGGAGGTAGCTCAGTTGGTAGAGTGCTTGCCTTGTAAGCACAAGGCCCTGGGTTCTATCCCCAGCACCCCCCCAAAAAAAAGTTAAAAAGACTGGGGTTGTAGCCTGGTGATAAAGCACCCCTATGGTCAGTCCCCCAGTATCAAAAAACAAATAATGATAGGTAAGAGGACTTTAAAACCCAGCGGTAAGGTTAAACCTTTCAAAGGAAGTGACATTTGACTTTAGTGGATAGTGGGAGAGAGCAATACAAATATTGGAGGAAAGATCATTTCACAAAAGGAAAGTAAGTACAATGACTCTTATGCAGGAATAAGATTAACTTGTTTATAGAAGAGCAAGGCAAGTATAGTAGAGAAAGAGTGAATAGGAGGTGACCTCAGAGATAAACCATGAAGAGTTTTATAAGGCATATTGAGAACTCCAGATAATATTCAGAGGTAGATGTCATATGAGAATAGCCAGTTAGCCCATTGGAACAAGCTAATAACTGCATGAAATAGGCTGTTTCCACCCAAGATCATTGGAACAAGACCCCCGATTGTCATGTTCTTCTTTGTATCTTTATTCTCTTGGCTATTTTATCCCCTTCGTCGAATTAATGTCCTTGATTGCTAATCAACACCTTTGTCCTTTACTCCTGGTATTCCCAAGACCCAGTCCTTGACAATTACCAGATATGGGACTAATTCAACAAACGCTGTTAAGGCTGAATAAACCTTACCCAAATTAAAGAAAAAAAGACTATTTGGGAAAGCCCAAATAGATTATGGCACATGTTTCTATTCTCTGGTTTTCAAAATCGAGGAATACAGCTTTAAAAGCCTTCCAAACTTAAACAATTTTTGTCTGAGTGTTTGTTTGCATTGCTATTACCAGATATATAATCTCCAGAGTTTTAAACAATCCTGCCCACCATTGTTAAACAAATGATAATACAACAAAAAGAACAAGATACTTAGCAGTCAAAATGACTACCATAAGGATCCAAGATGGTGGACTAGAGGGTGACTGCATCTCCAGTTGCTCCAGAACCCAGGATTCAAGAAGGGGAGGCATTGAGAGACTTGGACTAAAATAGAGCCAAGGGATGAGTCTCCCCCACCCGGTGAAGCTCTGCCTGGGCAGCAGGCCCAGATTCAGGTGGCTTATTAGAGTAGGACAGGGCAGCTAGAGTCTTCCCCAGGCAGCCCTGAGCACTCTGGCGGTGGGCTCCTCCCGCATGGCCAGCTTCTCAGAGCAGGCCCCCCGTGAGAGCCTTTCCACACAGAGCCAGCTCCAAGCCCTGGAACCAGTAGCAGGCTAGGGGCAGCTTTCTTCGGAAACACTGCATTATCAAGTTACTCCAAGACTTCAGGCTACTGAAGGCTGGGAGGTGATACACTGGAAATCTACAGGGACACTATAAGTCAATACAGGAAATCTACAATATCTCAGAGTCCCACTGATATCTGACCATTATGAGAGAACAAGGGAAGAAAATGTCCCAAACAAACCTAGATACTATATCATTAAAACCCAATGACAGCACAGCAGAAGAAATGTCAGAAAGGGAGTTCAGCATGTACATAATTAAAACAATCAGGGAAGCAAATGAGGAGATGAAAGAGCAAATGCAGGCATTGAAGGAGGAGATGAAAGAGCAAATGCAGGCATTAAATGATTGCACCAATCAACAGTTAAAAGAGCAAATACGGGAAGCGAGATCATTTCAATAAAGAGTTAGAGATACTGGAAAAAACCAAACAGAAATCCTTGAAATGAAGGAAACAATAAACCAAGATAAAAACTCCATAGAAGGTATAACCAATAGGATAGAACACCTGGAAGACAGAACCTCAGATATTGAAGACAAAATATTTAATCTTGAAAACAAAGTTGACCAAACAGAGAAGATGGTAAGAAATCATGAACAGAATCTATAAGAATTATGGGATATCATGAAAAGGCCAAATTTAAGAATTATTGGGATTGAGGAAGGCCTAGAGAAACAAACCAAAGGAATGAACAATCTATTCAATGAAATAATATCAGAAAATTTCCCAAATCTGAAGAATGAAATGGAAAACCAAGTACAAGAGGCTTATAGGACTCCAAATATACAAAATTACAACAGACCCACACCAAGGCACATAATTATGAAAATACCTAACATACAAAATAAAGACAGAATTTTAAAGGCCACGAGAGAAAAGAATCAAATGACATTCAGGGGGAAACCAATAAGAATATCAGCAGATTTTTTAATCCAGACCCTAAAAGCTAGAAGGGCCTGGAACAACATTTACCACGCCCTGAAAGAAAACGGATGCCAACCAAGAATCTTATACCCAGCAAAACTTACCATCAGATTTGACGACGAGATAAGATCCTTCCATGATAAACAAAAGCTAAAGGAATTTACAGAAAGAAAGCCAGCATTACAGAACATTCTCAGCAAAATATTCCATGAGGAAGAGATGAAAAACAACGATGCAAATCAGCCACGGGAGGAACTAGCCTAAAGGAATAGCCAAATAAAGGAGAAACCAAATCATGTCAAAAAACAAAAATGAGTCAAATGACTGGGAATACAAATCATATCACAATAATAACCCTGAATGTTAATGGCCTGAACTCATCAATCAAAAGACATAGACTGGCAGATTGGATTAAAAAGAAAAATCCAACAATATGCTGCCTGCAACAGACTCATCTTTTAGAAAGAGATACCCATAGACTGAAGGTGAAAGGATGGGAAAAAACATACCATGCACACGGACACAGCAAAAAAGCTGGTGTATCCATCCTCATTTCAGATAATGCAGACTTCAAGCCAAAACTAGTCATAAGGGATAAAGAAGGACATTACATACTGCTTAAGGGAAGCATAAATCAGCAAGACATAACAATCATAAATATCTATGCCCCGAACATTGGCTCATCCATGTACGTCAAACAAATCCTTCTCAATTCCAGAAATCAAATAGACCACAACACAATAATACTAGGCGATTTTAACACCCTCTCTCACCGCTGGATAGATCGTCCAAACAAAAATTGAATAAAGAAACCATAGATCTTAATAGCACAATCAACAATTTAGACTTAACCGACTTATATAGAATATACCATCCAACAAAGAACGAATACACTTTCTTCTCAGCAGCACATGGATCCTTCTCTAAAATAGACCATGTTTTATGCCTCAAAGCTACTGTTAGCAAATACAAGAAGATAGAGATACTACCTTGTACTCTATCAGATCATAATGGATTGAAATTAGAAATAAATGACAGAATAAAAAACAGAAACTTCTCCAATACCTGGAGATTAAATAATACACTATTATATGATGAATGGATAACAGAAGACATCAGGAGGGAAATAAAAAAATTCTTAGAAGTACACGAGAACAAAGACACACCATATCAAAATCTCTGGGACACTATGAAAGCAGTACTTAGAGGAAGATTTATTTCATGGGGCACATTCAACAAAAGAAGTAGAAATCAACAAATAAACAACTTAACACTACAGCTCAAAGCCCCAGAAAAAGAAGAGCAGACCAACACCAAAAGTAGAAGACTTTAGTCTTTAAATAGTCTTTAATAGGAAATAGTTAAAATCGGGGCCGAAATCAATGAAATTGAAACAAAAGGAACAATCAGAAAAATTAACAAAATAAATAGTTGGTTCTTTGAAAAAATAAACAAAGTTGATAAACCCTTAGCCACACTAACAAAGAGAAAGAGGGAGAAAACTCAAATTACTAAAATTCGGAATGAACAAGGGAATATCACAACAGACACGAGTGAAATACAAAACATAATTAGAAGCTATTTTGAAAATCTATACTCCAACAAAACAGAAAACCTCAAAGACATCAACAAGTTTCTAGAGACATATGAATTGCCTAAACTGAACGAGGAGGACATACACAACTTAAATCAATTTCAAGCAATGAAATAGAAGAGGTCATCAAAAGCCTACCAACAAAGAAAAGTCCGGGACCAGATGGGTTCTCAGCCGAGTTCTACAAAACCTTTAAAGAAGAGCTCATTCCAATACTCCTCTCAAAGTATTCCATGAAATAGAGGAGGAGGGAACTCTCCCAAACTCATTCTATGAAGCCAATATCACCCTGATACCTAAACCAGACAGAGACACATCGAGGAAAGAAAATTTCAGACCAATATCCTTAATGAACATCAACGCAAAAATTCTCAACAAAATTTAGCAAATCACATACAAAAATATATTAAAAAGATAGTGCACCACGATCAAGTGGGTTTCATCCCAGGGATGCAAGGTTGGTTCAAAATCTGGAAATCAATAAATGTCATTCACCACATCAACAGACTAAAAGTTAAGAATCACATGATTATTTCAATAGATGCAGAAAAAGCATTCAGTAAAATACAGCATCCCTTCATGCTCAAAACACTAGAAAAAATTGGGGTAGTGGGAACATTCCTTGACACTGTAAAGGCCATCTATGCTAAGCCCACGGCCAATATCATTCTAAATGGTGAAAAACTGAAAGCATTCCCCCTAAAAACTGAAACAAGGCAGGGATGCCCTCTTTCACCACTTCTATTCAACATCGTCCTTGAAACTCTAGCCAGAGCAATTAGGCAAACCAAAGAAATTGAAGGGATATGAATTGGAAAAGAAGAACTCAAACTATCCCTGTTCGCTGATGACATGATTATATATTTAGAGGAACCTGGAAATTACACCAGAAAACTCTTAGAACTCATGAGTGAATTAAGTAAAGTAGCAGGTTACAAGATCAATGCTCATAAATTCAATGCATTTTTATACATAAGTGATGAATCTTCAGAAAGAGAAATTAGGAAAACTACCCCATTCACAATAGCATCGAAAAAAATAAAATACTTGGGAATCAATCTCACAAAAGAGGTGAAAGACCTCTACAATGAGAACTACAGAACACTAAAGAAAGAAATTAAAGAAAACCTTAGAAGATGGAAAGATCTCCCATGTTCTTGGAGAGGCAGAATTAATATTGTCAAAATGGCCATACTACCAAAAGTGCTATACAGATTCAATGCAATTCCAATGAAAATCCCAATGATGTGCCTTACAGAAATAGAGCAAGCAATTATGAAATTCATTGGAAGAATAAGAAACCCAGAATAGCTAAAGCAATCCTCAGTAGAAAGAGCGAAGCAGGGGGTATCGCAATACCAGATCTTCAACTCTATTACAAAGCAATGGTATTGGTACCAAAATAGACAGGTAGATCAATGGTACAGAATAGAGGGCATGGACACAAACCCAAATAAATACGATTTTCTCATACTAGACAAAGGTGCCAAAAATATGCAATGAAGAAAAGATAGCCTCTTCAACAAATGGTGCTGGGAAAACTGGAAAAGCATATGCAACAGAACGAAATTAAACCCCTATCTCTCACCCTGCACAAAACTCAACTCAAAATGGATCAAGGACTTTGGAATCAGACCAGAAACCCTGCATCTTATAGAAGAAAAAGTAGGTCCAAACCTTCAACTTGTTGGCTTAGGATCAGACTTCCTTAACAGGACTCCATAGCACAAGAAATAAAAGCAAGAATCAACAACTGGGATAGATTCGAACTAAAAAGTTTTCTCTCAGCAAAGGAAACTATCAGTAATGTGAAGAGAGAGCCTACAGAGTGGGAGAATATCTTTGCCACTCATACTTCAGATAGAGCACTATTTTCCAGAATATATAAAGAACTCAAAAAACTTTACACCAAGAATACAAATAACCCAATCTACAAATGGGCTAAGGAAATGAACAGACACTTCACAGAAGACGATGTACAAGCAATCAACAGATATATGAAAAAATGTTCAACATCTCTAGTAATAAGAGAAATGCAAACCAAACTATCCTAAGATTCCATCTCACCCCAATTAGAATGGTGATTATCAAGAACACAAGCAACAATAGGTGTTGGCGAGGATGTGGGGGAAAAGGTACACTCATACATTGCTGGTGGGGTTGCAAATTAGTGCAGCCACTCTGGAAAGCAGTATGGAGATTCCTCAGAAAGCTTGGAATGGAACCACCATTTGACCCAGCTATCCCAGTCCTTGGCCTATACCCAAAGGACTTAAAATCAGCATACTACAGAGATACAGCCATATCAATGTTCATTGCTGTTCAAATCACCATAGCCAGATTGTGGAACCAACCTAGATGCCCTTCAATTGATGAGTGGATAAAGAAACTGTGGCATATACATACAATGGAATATTACTCAGCCATAAAGAATGATAAAATTATGGCATTTGCAGGCAAATGGGTGAAATTGGAGAATATCATGCTAAGTGAGATAAGCGAATTTCAAAAAACCAAAGGATGAATGATCTCACTGATAAGCGGATGAGTACATATAATGGGGGGTAGGAGGGGTTTGCATTAGGGTTAGGGTTAGGTTTAGGGTTAGGGTTAAGGAGGGGGGCAAGAATGGAGGAAGGAAGGACTGTATAGAGGGAAAAGAGTGGTGGGAGGGGTGGGGGGAAGGAAAAAAATAATAGAATGAATCAAACAACATTACCCTATGTAAATTTATGATTACACAAATGGTATGCCTTGACTCCATGTGCAAACAGAGAAACAACATGTATCCCATTTGCTTACAATAAAAAAAATATTCAGACATTTGTTATGTTATCCTCTATGTCTAGGGATTGGGGCTGAGGCTGTAGCTCAGTGGTATAGTGCTTATCTAGCAGGTAAGAGGCTCTGGATTCCATCCCCAGCACTACAAAAGCAACCAAATGTTATGGATGGGCTTTTCATGTAGAGTCCATTAACAGGTGTTAAAGCATGCTCTTTTGGGCCTAACTGGTATTTTAGTCTATTTAAAATACTATAATTGGATTAGCAGCCTCACAAAGAAAAGTCACAGACTATAGTAGTTTCCCTTATACAGAGTTTGCCTTTATACATTCTCTACAGTTCAAAAATAATAAGTGAAAAATTCCAGAGAGATCACATTCACAAAACATTTATTACAGTACATTGTCATAAATGTTTATTTTATTAGTAGTTGTTAATTTTTGTTATGCCTAATTTATAAATTAAGCTTTATCATAGATATTCATGTATAACAAAAAACATAGCATATAGGGTGCATTTTTCCCTGTAGTTTCAGTCATCCCTGGGGAATCTTGGAACATACTCCCTGCTGGGGGAATTATTGTAACAGCAAAAACCCCAGCACATTTCTGATATATGAATAATCTGAAGAGGGTTTCATAATATACTCAGATGTTTTAAGTAATACTATATGGTTTTCTTTGGGGAAAGAGTCCATATGGGAAATATCTATAGTATGTTCTGAAATAAAGAATGATTTCTGACACAAGATGATCTTCAAAAGGAAGAAGGAAAATATTAATTTGGTCAATTGATAAATGTGTAATACACTCATGTAATGTACCCAGCAGACAACATTGAAGGGACCAAGTCCAAAACAAGATGTGGTCCTCCCATCAGGGATTTTACAATGTAATTGATCTAATTGAAGAGATGTCAGTTGTGCCTGACTGTAATCCTAGCAACTCAGGAATCTGAGGCAGGTGGATCACAAGTTCAAAATCTGCCTGGATAATTTAGTGAGACCTGAGGTCTGGGGCTGTAGCTCAGTGGTTCAATCCCCAGTGCCATGGGATGTGGGGGAGCAACATATACTTGAAGCAATTACAGAATAGACACTAAAAAAATTGTAAACTCATAGATCCGAACAAGTATTATAGATCCAAACAGAGAAAGATTGATATGATCTTGAATCATCATGCAGGGAGGGCTTTAAAGAGCAGCACTGGAGTGAGGCCAATAATAATAATAATTCTTGGAATGGAGTTAGGAAGGGCATTATAGGTCTAGGGAAATCACATGAAATATGAACATTTTAAACCAAAAAAAAGTGGTATCCCTCAGCCTTTCCTCTCTCATAGTAGAGGTATAAATGCTCCTAGTGTTATCTAGCCCCAGTTTTCTTTATCAATGTAGGAACTGTGACTTGAGAGGTGTGTGTATAAATGTCATTAAATAGCACCCATTCCCTCTCCGTGACTTTAGAACCAGTCGTGAGTCAGGCATCAGAGTCAGATAACCAGAGATTAAAATAACAGATTTATTAATGGTATAAAGCTAAATAGGAAGTTAGAGTTTTGATATGTGGCTACATTTCACCCCCAAATTGGATAGATTAACTCAACTAGACATGAACCCACTGGACACCACCAGATCTCCCTAATCAGGTACAGGCCCTTAACATAACTGAGCAGAGTGCAGATGGACACGAGATCTCTGCAAGAAGATCCAACTAGGTTATGCACAGGGCTGGGATTAGAATGAAGTGAGTCAGGCATCCAGGGTGCAAAATGCAAGAAGACCCTTATTCTCATGTTTGTGAACATATCTGCCTTATAATGTGGACAGTGGCGGGGGGGGCGGGGGGGGGTCTTCCTAAATTTTGTGCCCCAGGTGTCTCACAAGCTTTACACTAGTCTTATCCCTGGTAAAGCAAGTCCATTTCTTTTTCCTAAATTCACCAATTAGGTAAAACCCTCCTAGAAAGGGTAAGTATGAGAGCAAAGAGATATCTGCCAGGGGTGTTATTCTACTGGATGTCTCTGCACGTGAAAAGAGACTAAAAGAAAAGGTCTTCCCCCCAAAGTGGTCATACAATGAAGTTTCTTCTTCTTGTCAAGGTCATACAAGACAGGACTCCTGATGTATGTTCATTAAAAAAACAAAAAAAAAGAAAGATATGATGCAGCTGGGCCTGGTGGCACACACTTGCAGTCCCACCTACTTGGGAGATTGACACAAAAGGATCTATTGAGCACAGGAGTTCAAGGTCAACCTGGGCAACATAATAAAACTAGTCTAAAAAAAAAAGTTGGGCATGGTGGTTCACACCTATAATCCCAGTGACCTGGGAAGCTGAGGCAGGAGGATCACAAATTCAAAGCCAGTCTCAGGAACTTAGCAAGACCCTCGGCAACTTAGTGAGACACTAAGTCTCAAAATTTAAAAAAAAAAAGATCTTGGGATATAGCTCAGTGGTAAAGTATCTGAGTTCAATCTCTAGAACAAAAAGAAAGAAAAGGAAAAGATGCACCTTAGGGTAATTAAATTCACTAGATCACTCTTAATCAGGTCTTTATTTTAATTATTATTATTTTGCCTTCATAACAATATTAGGTGACTTAGCAAATTGTATACACATATACGTACATGCACTCATGTAGGCTGTATATACAAATGTGGCCTTATATGGAAAAAGGATCTTTGCAGTGTAATTAAGAATCTATAGGGCTGAGGGTGCAGTTCAGTGGTAGATCACTTGCCTAGCACGCATGAGATCATGGGTTTGACCTACAGCACCATAATAAATAAATAAATAAATAAATAAATAAAAGTTAAAGATCTAGACATAAGATCATCCTGGATTATCAAAGTGGAGAGAAGCTCATGTAAAAACAGAAGCAAAGAATGGAATTAATGCAGTCCAAGGAACACCTGGAGCTGCCAGAAGCTGGAAGAGGCAAGGAAGGATTTTCCCTGAAAGACTTTGGAGTGCATGTGTCCCCACCAACACCTTGAGTTTGAACTTCTGGCTTCTAGTACTAAAGAATAAATTGCCATTGTTTTAAGTCACCAAATTTGTCCTATTTTGTTACAGAAGCCCAAGGAAACTAATACATAGGACAGATTTATTTTTAAAAAAGTTCTGCATTAGTTACCTATTATTCCAAAACTTGGTGGCTTAAAACAACAATATATCACATAATTTATGTAGGTCAGGAATTTGGGAACAACTTAGCTGGGTGGTTCTGGCTCAGGGTTTCATGAGCTAGCAATCAAGATGTTGGTCAGGGCTTCGAAAGCCTGACTGTGGTGCTGAGGATCTGCTTCCAAGGTGGCTCACTTACAGAGCTGGCAAGTTAACGCAGGTTGTTGGAAGGAGGACTGTGTTCTCTGCCACACAGACCTTTCTAAAGGACTGTTGGAGGGTTCTCCAACATGGTGGCTGATTTATGTGAGAGTGAATGGGTTAAGCCCAATAGAGCAATGTGGAAGCTAGCCTCAGAAGTCACAAAGCATCAATCCCTCAATATTCTGTTGGTTGCACAGGTCACTCCTGTACATTGTGGGAAGGGGCCATAAGGGCATAAATGCTAGGAGGTGAAGATCACTGAGATCCACCTTGGAGTATGACTAGTACAACTCTTAACATTTTCAGGATGTTCTGGAGTCAGATATTTTCTACATAGTCACCCAAATCATCTATACTGGGAATTGCAATGTTAAATTCTTTGGAGTGATATACTTCTGCTACTAAAAGTTATTCAAATATTCAGTTCTGTTTACTTGCGTAAATTAGGTTGAACCACACAATATTTGGTATCTTTGTTGGTAAAAAAAAAAAATTTTCTACTATCAGCAATTTCACGTCCTCAACGTCCTATAAAAAGTAGGCCTAAATGAAAACATCTTAGATAAATATTTAAGAAGTTATAAATATAAAATGCTTTTCTTTCAAAACATTAGATAGCCAGAATTTTAAATGAATCAGAATAAACTATCCTTTAATCACTCTGGTTATTTGAAATGTTTCAGTAGCTTTGATGTTCTGGTAAAGTTTTGGTTCATGAGCCAAAGGAGATGTGAGAAGTTCTGAGAGAGCAGTGTATCAGTAGGACTTGATAAAAGTGTGACTTTAAAGATCTGGGACCAACTTTCCTCACCTGTAAATGAAAGAATTAGACTAGATGACATCCAGAGGTCTTTCTATGCTAAGAAAATTTAACATGTCTTTATATCCTATATATGAACCACTACCAGATCCTTTTAAAGAACTCATGATAAGAAAAACTGCATATTCAAGATAGGTGTGGTGGTACTAGCCTGTAATCCTAGCTTCTCTGAAGGCTGAAGGAAGAGTATCACAAACTCAAGGCCAGCAGAGACAATATAGTGAGACTCTGTCTAAAACTAAAAAGGACTGGGAATATAGCTCAGTAGTACAGTACCCCTAGGTTCTTTTGTTGTGATGGTGGTACTTGGAACAGTACTCAGGGGTGCTCTACCACGGAGCAACATCCCCAGTTCTTTTTTTTTTTTTTTTTTTTTTTTTTTTTTTTTTTTTTTTTTTTGAGACAGGGTCTTACTAAATTGCACAGGCTGGACTTGAACTTGTGGTCTATCCACCTCAGTCTTTTAAATAAGGTTCTACATATTCTTTAGTAAATCCTTTGTTTATTGTTGGTATTATAGGTGTGTGTCCCAATAAACAGTAATAGCCCTGGGTTAAATCCCCAGAATATCTAACTGAGTTTTAGCAAAATGTCTTAGACTAAATATGTTTATTTATTAAAATACAGTATTAGTAGTTAAACTCAGGGTTCCCGATGTTTATTAGCACTCCAGACTTCCTTCCTGCTTTGTTCTCTAGAAAGCATAGACTGCCCTTCAGTAAATCAATTTACTTAATTTGACTTGCTATATTTGACAACATTTTTCTGGGTTCACATTTTTTTTCTTGTGCCAAGTCCTGCATTTTTCATTTCCCACAGAATCAGGACAAACTGTACATCTCCTGCTGTGTCCAGAGCAGATCTGGCTAAACATCAACTATGTTAATTGGTATAGAGAAAACAGCAGCCCTATTTTTATCTGATTAAAAATCCCCACAAACATTCTCCTTTAAACTAAAGCTTTGTCAGTACAAACTGATTTAATTATAAAGTTTGGCAGATGTTTCTTCCTGCTTTTTCTTTACTGTGGAGTGTAGAAATGTTACTGTTTCCTGGAATCTTCCAGCTTCTAAAATTTTAATTCTATTTTTGGAGGTTCAATACTCAAAACTTTCTCTGGATTGCTAATTAGAATACAGTATCTTTGTTTTAAAGTGATATGCTTGAACAAATGGTTTACTGAACAATATGTAGAATCTTATCTAAAAGGTAGTTTGAAATATTTTATTCTACCATTAAAATGTCTACATCTAAAAATTGCTCCAGGATGAGCAGATTATGTAATATAATTGCTTTAGTTAATTGGGGTGTGGGAGGTGTAGGTGTAAAAGAGTAAAAGGTAATGAACTTTGATAAATTTATATGAGCAATAACAAGGTACCAGGAAAAACTTAATTTTACCAGAGTGACTTTATCATCAGTACTAATTCAGAATTATATGTTGCTTCTTTAATGTTGAAATTGCCTAGGACTTGTGTTTTTAGCTCTCTCCAATTACCTTCCTACATTCTGTGATTTCATCAACTACTTGTACACTCGTATTGTTTGGGTCTGTATTTTCTGCTTACTGAAAGCCAGATTAATGTCCTGTGGTCTTAGACAGCTCCATTTGGGTGTCTATGATCCACACAAAATCAGTATGTCCAGGACCACCAATTTCTACTGCAGCATGTAAGTAACTTAAATGTCACCACTTCATCTTAACAAGCAAAAACTTGAAAAAACAAAAAATTCAACAATACTTTTTAGATAGTTAAAAAGTGAGGTCACAGGGCAAACCTCTGCTCCCAAATTGAAGAGGTAGAGGCAAAAAATCACAACTTGCCAGAGCAGAAACCCATAATCAAAAACTTCTATAGGGACAGATAATGGGTATATGGGTGCAGTTGGATAGGAGAAATAAGCTCTAATGTTCTCTGACACACTAGGATAGCTACAGTTGTCAACAATTAATTGAATATTTCAGAATAGCTAGAAGATTTTGATTTTTTCCCAACACAAAGAAATGATATACATCTGAAGTGACAGTTACCCTGATCTGATCATTATACAATATAGTCACATATGGAAATATCCACTGTACTGCATAAATATGTATCATTATTATGTGTCAATTAAAATAATACATATTTATGTATGTAATAAAATATATGAATATATATACACATACATATATATATATATATTATCAAACTTCACAGGCTTAAGGGGTTAGTCCTACAAGTCTGCCCCATTTAAGATGCCAACCACAACTTCTAGGCCATTCATACTTCTAACTGACTGATTATAAATCACAAATCCCTCTTCAGGTTTAGAATTTTGCTATAATGGCCCACAGAATTTAGGAATGCATTTTACTTACTTGCTGACTTGTTAAAATGGATATAAGTGATCAACTAGATGAGGGAGTACATAAGGCAAGGGTTGGGAGGATTCTGAGCTCAGAAGCTTCTTTCCCCAGGGAGCTGGGATGTACCAGCTCCTGTCTAGTACATGAATGCATTCAGCAATTTGGAAGTTCTCTAAATTTTTAAGTTTTTTTTTTAAGTTTTAAAAAAATTTTGTTTTTGTGGTACTAGGAATTGAACACAGGGCCTCATAATGCCAGGCAAATGTTTTACCACTGAGCCACATTCCCAGTCCTAAATTCAAGCTCCAGGTTCCCCAGGTTAGTGGGTGAGGCTAAAAGTTCCAACCTTTTAATCACCTACTCTTTCTTTTTTTCTTTTTTCTTTTTTTAGTTGTTGATGAACCTTTATTTTACATTATTTATTTATATGCAGTGTTGGGAATCCAATTCGTGCCTTACACATGCTAAGCAAGTGCTCTACCACTGAGCTACAACCCAAGCCCCATCACTTGGTCTTTCTTGTGACCAGCCTCATCCAAAGGGCACTGAGGGGCCCTGCCCTAAGTCACTTCATTAGCATAAACTAAAGTTGGTTGAAGGGACTCATTATGAATTAAAAAAAAAAAGAGGCAATTCTATCATTGAAAAATTCCAAGGGTTTTAATAGCTCTATGCCAGGAGGCATGGGCAAAGACCAAATATATTTTTATATTATACCATAAGATCTTAGACTGCTGGTGTTTTACAGAACCTGATCTACCTGGGAAAAGAGAAATACCCAATTCCAGCTGCCTATCACAGTTAAGGTGGAAGAAAAGCTAAGAAGCACTAATGAAGATCATATCTGAGGGGCACAGACTCACCAAAAGACTAAGATCTGACCATGGAACTACAGAATGCTTTACATCCTCCACAAGCCTTATCACTCTTTCAATAAAGGCCTATTTACTGGCATTTCCATTATTCACTTAATCATGTCTGGATTTCAACAAAACAGTAGAATACAAGGCACACTGAAAGGCAAAAAAATAGTTTGAAAAAAACTGAACAAGCATCAGAATCAGGGTGAGATATGGCAGGGATTTTGGAATTATAAGATTGAAAATTAAAATAACTATAATTAATGTGCTGAGGGCTCTAATGTAAAAAAGAAAACTTTCAAGAACAAATGAAGGGCTGGGGATATGGCTCAGTTGGTAGAGTGCTTGCCTCGCAAGCACAAGGCCCTGAGTTCAATTCCCAGCACCACAAAAAAATAAATAAGTAAATGAAAAATGTAAGCAGAGAGATGGAAATTCTAAGAAAGACTCAGAAAGAAATACTCGTAGAGATAAAAACATTGCAAAAATCAAAAGTGGAGAATGCTTGCTGATGGGCTGCTTAATAGACTTGACTCCACTGAGGAATCTCTGATCTAGAGGACTGAAAAACACAGACTATCCCAAAACTATGAAACGACTACAAAAGTATAACATAAATGCAATGGGACTATCAGGAGGAGAAGTAAGAAAGGAACTGAAGTAACATTGAAAGCAATAAAGACAGAATTTCTCAAATTAATATCAATCACAAACCAGGTGGTTCAGAGAACACCACACAAGACAAATGACCACCTCCACCCCAAACTACATATAGCCATATCATATTCAAACTCACAAAAATCAAAGAAAACAATCTTGAAATAAGTCAGAGGAAAGTAATAGTTTTTGCCAGGCATGGTGGCTCATATCTATGATCTCAGCACCTCAGGAGGCTGAGGCAGGAGGATCACAAATTCAAAGCCAGCCTTTGCAACTTAGCAAGGCCCTAAGCAGCTCAGGGAGAATCTGTCTCTAAGTAAAATATTAAAAAAGGGGGCTGGGGATGTGGCTCAGTGATTAAGCACCCCTGGGTTCAATCCCTGGTACCAAAAACAAAACAACAACAAAAAAAAAAAAAAAAAAGAAAGAAAAGAAAAACATTTTACTATAGAGAAATATAGGTAAGAATTACATCTGACTTTACCTTAGAAATTACACAAGAAGAGAGTGGAGTGATATATTTAAAGGTCAGAAAACAGAATAAAAACAAAAGACATCAAACTAGAATTCTATACCCTGAAAAAGTATCCTTCAAAAGTGAAGTAGAAACCAGGCAAGGAAGTGCACACCTGTAATTCCAGTGACTCGGGAGCTGAGGCAGCAGGATCACAAGTTTAAGGCCAGCCTCAGCAACATAGCAAGACCCTTAGCAAGTTAGTGAGACCCTGTCTCAAAAAAAGAAAAAAAAAAAAAGAAAAAAGAACTATGGATGTAGTTCAGTGGTAAATCACCCCTGGGTTCAATCTTACTCAAACAAAAAATTGAAAAGATTTTGTTGCTAAGAGACCTACTTTGTAAGAAAAGGCAAAAAAAAAATTTTTTTTCAGAGGTAGGAAAATGATATATGCCAGAAACTTGGATCTTCATAAAGAAAGAGTGAGGTTTAGAGAATAAGTTGTTAAATAAAAACTTTTATTCTCTTATTCTTATCTAACATAACATTTTGTTCTAAATAAGAACTCAATAATGTATTTGACTATGTATATATGTACACATGCTTACATAGGATTTTGTGTAAGTAGAATGAATGACAGTAATGATACAAGTGACAGGATAGATGAATTAGAAGTATTTTGATATTGTAAGTATTCTGTTATTTTGTTATATATATGATAAACTCTAGCACAACTACTAAAAAACACAAAACAAAATGCATATAACTGATATTCTAAGAAAGGAAAGAAATGGAATCATAAAATTCTCAATTAAATATGGGTACCCATTATAGTATATACTGTGTGTATGTACAAATATGTAACAGCAAATTCCATGAGTATGTAGAACTACAATGCACCAATAAAAAACATAGAAAAAAAATGGGTATCCATTGGTACAACCTGTAATCCCACTGACTCAGGAGGTTGAGTCAGGAGGATTGCAAGTTGAGAGACAGCCTTGGCAATTTAGGAAGACTGTTTGGAAAGAAAAATGAAAAGGAATAGGGATGTGGATCAGTGGTGAAGTGTGTCTGGGTTCAAGGTTCAATCCGTAGTACTGCAAACGAACAAACAAACAAAGAACCCAACAAAAACATGAAGCCATAAAAAGTGTACAAAAATATGTACAAAGAATGAGAGCAACGGTGGAACACAGAAACAAATGTGGCAGGTATTAATCCAATTATATATGGTAGATATATAATCTAAGTGATTATATGTAAATAATCACTTTAAACATTAATGACCTAAATACACCAAATAAAAGATTTTTGTCAGACTGAATCAAAAAGTAAGATCTGACTATATGTTGTCTACAGATACACATTTCAAATACATATGAAACAAATAGCCAGGTACAACAAATGGTAGGACAGGCCTATAATCCCAGTTATTTGGGAGTCTAAGGAAGGAGGACCAACGAGTTTGAAGATAGCCTCAGTAACTTAGTAAGGCCCTAAGCAACTCAATGAGACCTTGTCTCAAAATAAAAAATTAAAAGGGCTGGGGATCTAGCTCAGAGGCTAGGTTATGTGCCCCTGGGTTCAATTCTAAGAACCAAATAAGTAAATAAATAAAACAAACAAGGAGGTAAAAATGTGTCATTCCAATGCTAATTAAAAGAAAGCAAGATTAGTTATATTAAATTCAGTCAGAGCAGAATTCAGACCAAGGAAAGTATTAGGGATCAAGGTGGACATTACAAAATGATAAAGGGATTAATACTCCAAGGAAACATAACAATTCTTAATGTAATATGCCTAACAATAGAGCATCAAATTATATGAAGTAAAAAACTGATAGAACTACAAGAAGAGGAAGAGGCTGGGTGTGGTAGTGCACACTGGTAATCCCAGTGGCTTAGGAGGCTGAGGCAGAAGGATTGCCAAGTTTGAGGCCAGTCTCAGCAACTTAGCAAGGCCCTAAGCAATTTAGTGAGACCCTGTCTTAAAATAAAAAACAAAAAGCCTGGGGATGTGTCTTAGTGGTTAAGTTCCCTGGGATAAATCCCTAGTACAAAAAAAAAAAAAAAAGAAAAAAGAAAAAAAGGAAGGAATGGGAGGAGTGAGCAGGCAGAAAACCAGTTAAGGATATAGTTAAATTCAAAAGTGCTATCCATCAACTAGATATAATTGACATCTATGGCTACTTTATTCAGTAACAGAGATTACATATCTTTTTCAATATCATGGATCTCACTCCTTGTGAAAAAACACGCTTTAACAAATTTAAAAAGAAAAGAATTTATACCATGTATGCTAACAGACCACACTAGAACTAGGAAAAAAAAAACTAGAAATAAATAACAGATGTGATAAATAGACAATACCAATACATAGATAGATATTACATAGATAATACATAGATATTAAACAACATATTTCTAAAAAACTACATAGAGCAGAGAAATTTAAAACTATTTCAAACTAAATGAAAATTAAAACATAGCTTACCAAAATTTGTGGGATGAAGCAAAAGCAGTATTTAGAGGAAAGATTTTTTTTTTTTTCTTAGGTGTCTTAGTCTATTTTCTTTTTTTTTTTCTATATTTATATTTTTTTATTGTAAACAAATGGTATACATGTTGTTTCTCTGTTTGTCCATGGCGTAAAGGCATACCATTTGTGTAATCATAAATTTACATAGAGTAATGTTGTTTGATACATTCTGTTATTTTTTCCCTTCCTCCCACCCCTCCCACCCCTCTTTACCCTCTATACAGTACTTCCTTCCTCCATACTTGCCCCCCTCCCTAACCCTAACTCTAACCCTAACATTAACCCTTCCCTCCCCCCCATTATGTGTCATCCTCCACTTATTAGCGAAATCATTCGTCCTTTGGCTTTTTGAGATTGGCTTATCTCACTTAGCATGATATTCTCCAATTTCATCCATTTGCCTGCAAATGCCATAATTTTATCTTTCTTTATGGCTGAGTAATATTCCATTGTATATATATACCACAGTTTATTTATCCACTCATCAATTGAAGGGCATCTAGGTTGGTTCCACAGTCTGGCTATTGTGAATTGAGCAGCTATGAACATTGATGTGGCTGTATCTCTGTAGTATACTGATTTGAAGTCCTTTGGGTATAGGCCAAAGAGTGGGATAGCTGGGTCAAATGGAGGGTCCATTCCAAGTTTTCTAAGGAATCTCCACACTGCTTTCCAGAGTGGCTGCACTAATTTGCAGCCCCACCAGCAATGTATGAGTGTACCTTTCTCCCCACATCCTCGCCAACACCTGTTGTTGCTCGTATTCTTGATAATCGCCATTCTAATTGGGGTGAGATGGAATCTTAGGGTGGTTTTGATTTGCATTTCTCTTATTACTAGAGACGGTGAACATTTTTCCATATGTTTGTTGATTGCTTGTAGATCTTCTTCTGTGAAGTGTCTATTCATTTCCTTAGCCCATTTGTCGACTGGATTATTTGAATTCTTGGAGTAGAGTTTTTTGAGTTCTTTATAGATTCTGGAGATTAGTGCTCTATCTGAAGTATGATTGGCAAAGATATTCTCCCACTCTGTAGGCTCTTTCTTCACATTGCTGATCGTTTCCTTTGCTGAGAGAAATCTTTTTAGTTTGAATCTATCCCAGTGGTTGATTCTAGCTTTTATTTCTTGTGCTATGGGAGTCCTGTTAAGGAAGTCTGATCCTAGACCAACAAGGTGAAGATTTGGACCTACTTTTTCTTCTATAATCTGCAGGGTCTCTGGTCTGATTCCGAGGTCCTTAATCCATTTTGAGTTTAGTTTTGTGCAGGGTGAGAGATAGGGGTTTAATTTCATTCTGTTGCATATGGATTTCCAATTCTCCCAGCACCATTTGTTGAAGAGGCTATCTTTTCTCCATTGCATATTTTTGGCCCCTTTGTCTAGTATGAGAAAATTGTATTTATTTGGGTTTGTGACTGTGTCCTCTATTCTGTACCATTGATCTACCTTTCTATTTTGGTACCAATACCATGCCATTTTTGTTACTATTGCTTTGTAGTAGAGTTGAAGATCTGGTATTGCAATTCCCCCCGTTTCACTCTTCCTGCTAAGGATTGCTTTAGCTATTCTGGGTTTCTTATTCTTCCAGATGAATTTCATAATTGCTTGCTCTATTTCTGTAAGGTACGTCATTGGGATTTTAATTGGAATTGCATTGAATTTGTATAGCACTTTAGGTAGTATGGCCATTTTGACAATATTAATTCATCCTATCCAAGAACATGGAAGATCTTTCCATCTTCTAAGGTGTTCTTTAATTTCTTTCTTTAGTGTT
Source organism: Sciurus vulgaris (assembly GCF_902686455.1). Lineage (NCBI taxonomy): Eukaryota > Metazoa > Chordata > Mammalia > Rodentia > Sciuridae > Sciurus > Sciurus vulgaris. The sequence goes on from NC_136472.1 coordinate 83,305,396, forward strand.
CTGTAGTTCTCATTGTAGAGGTCTTTCACCTCTTTTGTGAGATCGATTCCCAAGTATTTTATTTTTTTCGAGGCTGTTGTGAATGGGATAGTTTTCCTAATTTCTCTTTCTGAAGATTCATCACGTATGTATAAAAATGCGTTGGATTTATGAGCATTGATCTTGTAACCCGCTACTTTACTGAATTCACTTATGAGTTCTAAGGTTTTCTGGTGGAATTTCCAGGTTCCTCTAAATATATAATCATGTCATCAGCAAACAGGGATAGTTTGAGTCCTTCTTTTCCAATTCGTATCCCTTTAATTTCTTTGGTTTGTCTAATTGCTCTGGCTAGAGTCTGAAGAACGATGTTGAATAGAAGTGGTGAAAGAGGGCATCCCTGCCTTGTTCCAGTTTTTAGGGAGAATGCTTTCAGTTTTTCACCATTTAGAATGATATTAGCCATGGGCTTAGCATAAATGGCCTTTACAATGTTAAGGAATGTTCCCACTATTCCTATTTTTTCTGGTGTTTTGAGCATGAAGGGGTGCTGTATTTTATCAAATGCTTTTTCTGCATCTATTGAAATAATCATATGATTCTTGACTTTAAGTCTATTAATGGTGAATTACGTTTATTGATTTCCTGATGTTGAACCAACCTTGCATCCCTGGGATGAAACCCACTTGATCGTGGTGCACTATCTTTTTAATATATTTTTGTATGTGATTTGCTAAAATTTTGTTGAGAATTTTTGTGTCGATGTTCATTAAGGATATTGGTCTGAAATTTTCTTTCCTTGATGAGTCTCTGTCTGGTTTAGGTATCAGTGTGATATTGGCTTCATAGAATGAGTTTTGGAGGGTTCCCTCCTCTTCTATTTTATGGAATACTTTGAGAAGTATTGGAATGAGCTCTTCTTTAAAGGTTTTGTAGAACTCGGCTGAGAACCCATCTGGTCCCGGACTTTTCTTTGTTGGTAGGCTTTTGATGACTTCTTCTATTTCAGTACTTGAAATTGGTCTATTTAAATTGTGTATGTCCTCCTCGTTCAGTTTAGGCAATTCATATGTCTCTAGAAACCTGTTGATGTCTTCGAAATTTTCTATTTTGTTGGAGTATAGATTTTCAAAATAGCTTCTAATTATGTTTTGTATTTCAGTCTTGTCTGTTGTGATATTTCCTTGTTCATTCCAAATTTTAGTGATTTGAGTTTTCTCTGGTCTTCTCTTTGTTAGTGTGGCTAAAGGTTTATCAATTTTGTTTATTTTTTTGAAGAACCAACTATTTATTTTGTCAATTTTTTTGTATTGTTTCTTTTGTTTCAATTTCATTGATTTCAGCTCTGAGTTTATCTATTTCCTGTCTTCTACTACTTTTGGTGCTGTTCTGTTCTTCTTTTTCTAGGGCTTTGAGCTGTAGTGTTAGGTCGTTTATTTGTTGAGTTTTACTTCTTTTATTAAATGCGCTCCATGAAATAAATTTCCCTCTAAGTACTGCTTTCATAGTGTCCCAGAGATTTTGATATGATGTTTCTTTGTTCTCATTTACCTCTAAGAATTTTTTAATTTCCTTCCTAATATCTTCTGTTATCCATTCATCATATAATAGCATATTGTTTAATCTCCAGATGTTGGAATAGTTTCTGTGTTTTACTCTTTCATTTATTTCTAACTTCAATCCATTATGATCTGATAGAATACATGGTAGTGTCTCTATCTTCTTGTATTTGCTAACATTAGCTTTGTGGCATAATATATGGTCTATTTTAGAGAAGGATCCATGTGCTGCTGAGAAGAAAGTGTATTCGCTCTTGGTTGGATGGTATGTTCTATAAATGTCCGTTAAGTCTAAATTATTGATTGTGTTATTGAGATCTATCGTTTCTTTGTTCAATTTTTGTCTGGAAGATCTGTCCAGTGGTGAGAGAGGCGTGTTAAAATCACCTAGTATTATTGTATTATGGTCTATTTGGTTTCTGAAATTGAGAAGGATTTGTTTGACATACGTGGATGAGCCACTGTTTGGGGCATAGATGTTTATGATTGTTATATCTTGCTGATTTATGCTTCCCTTAAGCAGTATGAAATGACCTTCTTTATCCCTTCTGACTAACTTTGGGTTGAAGTCCACATTATCTGAAATGAGGATGGATACTCCAGCTTTTTTGCTGAGTCCATGTGCATGGTATGTTTTTCCCCATCCTTTCACCTTTAGTCTATGGGTATCTTTTTCTATGAGGTGAGTCTCTTGCAGGCAACATATTGTTGGATCTTTCTTTTTAATCCAATCTGCCAGTCTATGTCTTTTGATTGATGAATTCAGGCCATTAACATTCAGGGTTATTATAGAGATATGATTTGGTTTCCCGGTCATATGGTTCATTTTTTAAATTTTATTTATTTATTTGTTTGACACAACTTGTTTCCTCCTTTATTTGACAATTCCTTTAGGATAATTCCTCCCTTTGCTGATTTGCTTCTTTGTTTTTCATCTCTTCCTCATGGAATATTTTGCTGAGAATGTTCTGTAATGCTGGCTTTCTTTTTGTAAATTCTTTTAGCTTTTGTTTATCATGGAAGGATTTTATTTCATCGTCAAATTTGAAGGTAAGTTTTGCTGGGTATAAGATTCTTGGTTTGCATCCATTTTCTTTCAGGGCTTGAAAAATGTTGTTCCAGGCCCTTGTAGCTTTTAGGGTCTGGATTGAAAAATCTGCTGATATCCGTTAAAAAATATTTTTTAGATGTATATGGATGCAATAACATTATTTATTCATTTATTTTTTTTTATGTGATGTTGAGGATCAAGACCAGCACCTCACAGATTTAAGGCGAGCACTCTATCACTGAGGTACAGCCCTAGCCCAAGGAGGAAAATTTATGGCATTGAATGCACACATTGGAAAAGAAGAAAGATTTAAAATCAGGAATCTAAGCTCCCACCCTGGGAAACCAAAAAAAGAACAGCAAATGAAATGCAAACTAAGCAGAAGATAAATAATTATTAATGAAATTAATGAATAATAAATAATGAAATTAATGAATTTGAAAACAAAATGAATAGAGAAAAATCAAGAAAATCAGTGACTGGTTCTTTGAAAAAAATCAATAAACTCAATAAACCTTTAGACAAGCTAACTCAGTAAAAAGGGAAAAAGACATAAATGAATGACTAATACCAGAAATTAAAGAAGGGATAATACTCCAGATGTCCATGGACATTAAAAGGTCAATAAAGGAATGTTATGAACAACTGAATGCTCACATATTTGATAACCTTGGTGAAATGAACTAATTCCTTCAAAGTCACAGTTTGCAAAAACTCACACAAGAATAAATACATAATCTGAGTAGGCCGGGCTGGGGATATAGCTCAGTTGGTAGAGTGCCTGCCTCACATGCACAAGGCCCTGGGTTCAACCCCCAGCACCACAAAAAAAAAAAAAAAAAAAAAAAAAAAAAAAAAATCTGAGTAGGACTCTATGTATTAAATAAATTATATCAATAATTAATAACTTTTAAAACAGAAAGCTGCCTGTCATGGTGGTGCATGCCTGTAATCCTGGCAACTTGGGAGACAGAGACAGGAAGATTGCAAGTCCAAAGCCAGCCTTAGCAACTTAACAAAGCCCTAAGCAAATTAGTGAGACTCTGTCTCAAAAAATAAAAAGGACTGGGAATGTAGCTCAGTGGTTAAGAGCCCTGGGTTTAATCCCCAGTAACACACAAACAAAAGACTCGGTATTGTCAAAATGTCAAGTGTTTTAGTCAGCTTTTTTGCCACTGTGACTAAAAGATCTGACCAGAACAATTGTAGAGTAGGAAGGGTTTATGTGAGGTTCATGGTTTCAGAGGTCTCAGTCTATACACAACCAACTCCATGATAAAAACAGCACATCATCGGGGAAGGGCACTATGGGGAACAACTGCTCAGCTTGTGGCCAGGTCAGGAAGCAGAGAGAGAGAGAAAGGAAGAAGAAGGGGCTGAGGGAAGAATAACTCTTCCCAGGCACATCTCCAGTGACCTACCTCCTCCAGCCAAGTTATTACAGTTACCCAGTTACCTCCCAGTTAGTCCATTCAAACTAGGATGGACTAATGAGGTTATAATTCTCACAATTCTAATCACTTCACCTCCATACACTCCTGCATCAATAGGAGACACCTCATATCTACACCATAACAGGATATTTCACCAAACAAGAAATAAAGATGGAAAGTAAGTGTTTGAAAAGAAGTCTGGTATCATGTATCACTGGGTCAATGCAAGTTAAAACAACAATAAGATAGAAGTATACACCTGTTTAAATAGCCAATATTCAAAACACTGATAACAACAAAAGCTGGCAAGGATGTAGAACAACAGAAAACTCATTCATTGCTGGTGGGAATGCAAAATGGCACAGCCCCTTTGGAAGACAGTTTGGTAGTTTCTAGAAAACTAAACATATCGTATCACTAACAATTGCATTCTTTGGTATTTACCAAATGAATTGAAAACTTATGTCCACTCTCACAAAAACACATGAATGTCTAGCAACTTTGTTCATAATCGCCCAAATCTGGGAACAACCAAGATGTCCTTTAGTAAGTGGATAGAAAAATAACTGTGATACATCTAGACAAGAGAGTGTTATTCAGTGCTAAAAACAAATGAGCTATGAAGTCATGAAAAGACATAGAGGAATCTTAAATGCATATTACTAAGTGAAAGAAGCCAATCTGAAAAGGCCACATACTGTATGATTCCACAAATATGATATTCTGGAAAAGGGAAACTATGGAGAAGGTAAAAATGAGCAGCTGTCAGTGGTTAGGGAAAGGAAGGCATGATTAGGAGAACATAGAGAATTTTTAGGACAATTATATACATATATACACAAATATATATATATACACACATATATACACACTATATACTATACTGTATATATACTGTATACAATAATGGTAGGTACACATCATCATGTTTGTCAAAATTCACAGAATGTACAATACCAAGATTGTGCCATAATGTAAATTATGGACTCTAGGTGCAATGATGTGTCAATAATGTACTATTGATTGTAACAAATGCACCACCGTAGCACATAATGTCCATAGTTGGGGAGTTTGTACATGTGTGCAGACAGAAGCTATATGGAAATTGTTTGTATTTTACACTAAATTTTGCTGTGAACCTAAACCTGCTACAATTTTGTTTTTTACTTATAAAAACTGAGATGTCCAAACTGATTATATTTTCTCCCTCATATCTCCCCAAATTCCTCTCATTCTAGGTTTTTTTTTTTTTTTTTCTCTTTTTTTTTTTTTTTTTTTTTTTTCATTCTAGGTTTCTTTTTAAGAGAATAGCATCATGAGACATTCAGGCAGCCCAGGTTAGAAACCAAGGAATCAACCCAAATTTTGCATTGTTACCCTATCCATTTTATTACTAAATCCTATGCAAATTACTTCCTATATCTAGAATCTATATCCCTCTTCTGTCTCTGATGTCAATATTATAATGTCCTTTACCTATTAGCTCATTTTCTTTTGATCTTGCTGTTGGGCTAAGTGCTATGAACAAGTATAATTATTTTTGTGAGATTTTTGTTTTCTAATCTCTATCAGCCTTTTGTGAATCAGGCCTAATCAGGCCTTACTTTAAGTTAGAGGTCTAAAATCAGTCTAATGGGGCTAAAAATAAGACATTGACAGAGCTGGTTCCTTCTGACAGTTCAAGAAGGGAATCCATTTCTTGTTCTTTCAGCTTCTAGAGGTGACTGACTTTCCTTGGCTTATGACAACATCACTCATCTCTGTTTTTGTTATCACATATCCTTCTCCTCCCTCTGACTACCTGTCTTCCTTTCATAAGGACCATATGATTGTATCAGTTTCAATAAGATAATCTGGTGGGACTGGGGAGATAGCTCAGTTGGTAAAAAAAAGGTAATCTGGGATGATCTCTCCCATTAACTTAATCATGCCTGCAGCATCCTATTTACCATGTAAGATAAATTTTCAGATTCTGAGAATTAGGCCATGGATATATTTTTTTTGTTGGTGCATTAAGGTTGTACATAAAGATGGGATTTGTTGTTACATATTTGTGCAATATAATAATTTGGCCAGTATCATTCCCCAGCACTTCCCTCTCCCTCTTCTTCTACTCCCTAGTCCCTTTCCTTTAATGATCTTTGACTTTCATGAGATCCCTACCCTGCCCCCACCTTTCTTTTCCTTTTTCCTCTCTAGCTTCCACATGAGAGAAAATATATGACCCTTGACCTTCTGACTTTGGCTTATTTCACTTAACATAATGGTCTCAAGTTCTGTCCATTTCCTGCAAATGACATAATTTCATTCTTCTTTATGGTTGAATAAATCTCCATTGTATGTATATATATATATATACATACCGCATTTTCTTTATCCATTCTCTTTTGGGTGTGTGTGTATATACAAATATATACACACATACTATGTTTTCTTTATCAGTTCATCCACTGATGGGCACCTAGCCTGATTCCATAATTTGGCTATTGTGAATTGTATTGCGATAAAAAATGGGTACACATATATCACTGTAGTATGATGACTTTCATTCTTTAGAATAAATACCAAGGAATGGTATAGCTCGATCATATGGTGGTTCCATTCCTACTCTTTTTGAGGAAGCTCCATACTGATTTACACAGTGGTTGTACTAATATACAATCTTACCAAAGTTTAAAAGTATTCCTTTTCCTCCACATCCTCTCTAGCATTTATTATTAGTTCTTGATAACTGCCATTCTGACAGGTATGAAATGAAATCTCAGTGTAGGTTTGATTTGCATTTCCCTAATTGCTAAAGATGTTGAATATTTTTTCAAATATTTGTTAGCCATTTGTATTTCTCCTTTTCAGAAATGTCTGTTTAGCTCATGTTTCCATTTATTAATTGGGTTATTTGTTTTTTTTTAGTGTTAAGGTTTCTGACTTCTTTACATAATCTGGATATTAATCCTCTTTTAGAAGAGAAGCTACCAAAAATTTTCTGCCATTCCATAGGTTCTCTCTTTATATTGTAATTGTTTCCTTGGCTGTGGGGAAGTTTTTTAATTTGATGCCATCCCATTTATTAACTCTTGGCATTATTTCCTAAGCTTTTGGGTCCTATTGAGAAAGTCATTATTGGTGCCTAAAAGCTGAGTGCTGACCCTACATTTTCTTCTAGGATTTGCATAGTTTCTGGGCTAAGTTCTAGGTCTTCGATCCTTTTTTTTTTTGTTTTGTTTTTTGGCACTGGGAATTGAACCCACAGGTGCTTAACCATGAGCCACATCCCCAACTCCATTTTGAGTTGGGGTCTTGCTAAATTGCTCAGGGCTTCTCAAGTTGCTGAGATTGGCTTCAAACTTGTGATCCTCCTGTCTCAGTCTTCCAAGCAGATGGGATTGCAGGTGTGTGCCACTGCATCCAGCCTTTGATCCATTTTGAGTTGATTTTTGTGGTGCAGGGTGAGAGCTAAGGATCCAGATTCATTCTGGTTTTTTTTTTCTTTTTTCTTTTTTTTTTTTGGTACCAGGGATTGAACCCAGGAGCATTTAACCACTGAGCCACATCCCCATCCCTTTTTTGTATTTTATTTAGAAACAGGGTCTCGCTGAGTTGTTTAGAGCCTCGCTGAGTTGCTGAGGCTGGTTCTGAACTTCCAATCCTTCTGTCTCCACCTCCTGAGCCACTGGGATTACAGGTGTACACCTGTAACGCACTATATTTCATTCTTTTACCTATGGATAACAAGTTTTCCCAGCACCATCTGTTAAGAAGTCTATCTTTTCTCCAATGTATGTTTTGACACCTTTGTCAAGGATCAGATGACTGAAGATGTGTGGGTTTGTCTCTGTGGCCATGGAAGAGACACTAATTTAGCCTTCTGTATTCCATACAAAAATCATGAGAAAAACTTTTGATCATTAAAAATCTGGATTTGTTGGAGCTGCAGAAAAATCTGGATTTGTTAAAGTTTATGATTTGGAGAAACTTTACTGTAACTGACTTTTAAATGTCTCAAAAGGTGTGAGTTAGGAAGAGATACTTATCAGATTTAAGAAGGGGCTGGTATTAAAAATAGGGTAACTTAATGGTGAATGTTAAGTAGCCCAGGAAGGCATTGGTTCATATTTGCAACCTAGATGAACTGCTAAAACATGAGTTTGTGTAAATATAGTCAAATCAGTCTATCTGTGGTTTATTTTGTGGTCTATGGGTCTAAAGCAAGTTGGTGTTAAAATAGTAAGAGCTTCAGTAATTTGTGTTGCATGTTATAGAATAATAATTGATTCATTTTGCAAATTATTAGTTTTTGCTTCATTTCCCATTTCTCACTTAGCATGATTTTCTCCAATTTCACCCATTTGCCTGCAAATGTCAACTTTATCATTCTTTATGGTGGAGTAATATTCCATTGTATATATATGCCACAGTTCCTTTATTCATTCATCAATTGAAGGACATTTAGGTTGGTTCCACAATCTGGCTATGGTGATTTGAGCAGCAATAAACATTGATGTGGCTGTATCTCTATAGTATGCTGATTTTAAGTCCTTTGGGTATAGGCCAAGGACTGGGATAGCTGGGTCAAATGGTGGTTCCATTCCAAGCTTTCTGAGGAATCTCCATACTGCTTTCCAAGGTGGCTGCACTAATTTGCAACCCCACCAGCAATGTATGAGTGTACCTTTTTCCCACATCCTCCCCAACACCTATTGTTACTTGTGTTCTTGATAATCGCCATTCTAATTGGGGTGAGATGGAATCTTAGGATAGTTTTGGTTTGCATTTCTCTTATTACTAGAGATGTTGAACATTTTTCATATATCTGTTGATTGCTTGTACATCTTCTTCTGTGAAGTGTCTGTTCATGTCCTTAGCCCATTTGTAGATTGGGTTATTTGTATTCTTGGTGTAAAGTTTTTTGAGTTCTTTATATATTCTGGAAATCAGCACTCTATCTGAAGTATGAGGGCAAAGATATTCTCCCACTCTGTAGGCTCTCTCTTCACATTACTGATAGTTTCCTTTGTTGAAAGAACGCTTTTTAGTTTGAATCTATCCCAGTTGTTGATTCTTGCTTTTATTTCTTGTGCTATGGGAGTCCTGTTAAGGAAGTCTGATCCTAAGCCAACAAGTTGAAGGTTTGGACCTACTTTTCTTCTATAAGATGCAGGGTCTCTGGTCTGATTTCAAGGTTCTTGATCCATTTTGAGTTGAGTTTTGTGCAGGGTGAGAGATAGGGGTTTAATTTCGTTCTGTTGCATATGCTTTTCCAGTTTTCCCAGCACCATTTGTTGAAGAGGCTATCTTTTCTCCATTGCATATTTTTGGCACCTTTGTCTAATATGAGAAAATCATATTTATTTGAGTTTGTGTCCATGCCCTCTATTCTGTACCATTGATCTACCTGTCTATTTTGGTACCAATACCATTGCTTTGTAATAGAGTTGAAGATCTGGTATTGCGATACCCCCTGCTTCGCTCTTTCTACTGAGGATTGCTTTAGCTATTCTGGGTTTCTTATTCTTCCAATGAATTTCATAATTGCTTGCTCTATTTCTGTAAGGCACATCATTGGGATTTTCATTGGAATTGCATTGAATCTGTATAGCACTTTTGGTAGTATGGCCATTTTGACAATATTAATTCTGCCTCTCCAAGAACATGGGAGATCTTTCCATCTTCTAAGGTTTTCTTTAATTTCTTTCTTTAGTGTTCTGTAGTTCTCATTGTAGAGGTCTTTCACCTCTTTTGTGAGATTGATTCCCAAGTATTTTATTTTTTTCGATGCTATTGTGAATGGGGTAGTTTTCCTAATTTCTCTTTCTGAAGATTCATCACTTATGTATAAAAATGCATTGAATTTATGAGCATTGATCTTGTAACCTGCTACTTTACTTAATTCACTCATGAGTTCTAAGAGTTTTCTGGTGTAATTTCCAGGTTCCTCTAAATATATAATCATGTCATCAGCGAACAGGGATAGTTTGAGTTCTTCTTTTCCAATTCATATCCCTTCAATTTCTTTGGTTTGCCTAATTGCTCTGGCTAGAGTTTCAAGGACGATGTTGAATAGAAGTGGTGAAAGAGGGCATCCCTGCCTTGTTTCAGTTTTAGGGGGAATGCTTTCAGTTTTTCACCATTTAGAATGATATTGGCCGTGGGCTTAGCATAGATGGCCTTTACAGTGTCAAGGAATGTTCCCACTACCCCAATTTTTTCTAGTGTTTTGAGCATGAAGGGATGCTGTATTTTACTGAATGCTTTTTCTGCATCTATTGAAATAATCATGTGATTCTTAACTTTTAGTCTGTTGATGTGGTGAATGACATTTATTGATTTCCAGATTTTGAACCAACCTTGCATCCCTGGGATGAAACCCACTTGATCGTGGTGCACTATCTTTTTAATATATTTTTGTATGTGATTTGCTAAAATTTTGTTGAGAATTTTTGCGTTGATGTTCATTAAGGATATTGGTCTGAAATTTTCTTTCCTCGATGTGTCTCTGTCTGGTTTAGGTATCAGGGTGATATTGGCTTCATAGAATGAGTTTGGGAGAGTTCCCTCCTCCTCTATTTCATGGAATACTTTGAGAGGAGTATTGGAATGAGCTCTTCTTTAAAGGTTTTGTAGAACTCGGCTGAGAACCCATCTGGTCCCGGACTTTTCTTTGTTGGTAGGCTTTTGATGACCTCTTCTATTTCATTGCTTGAAATTGATTTAAGTTGTGTATGTCCTCCTCGTTCAGTTTAGGCAATTCATATGTCTCTAGAAACTTGTTGATGTCTTTGAGGTTTTCTGTTTTGTTGGAGTATAGATTTTCAAAATAGCTTCTAATTATGTTTTGTATTTCACTCGTGTCTGTTGTGATATTCCCTTGTTCATTCCGAATTTTAGTAATTTGAGTTTTCTCCCTCTTTCTCTTTGTTAGTGTGGCTAAGGGTTTATCAACTTTGTTTATTTTTTCAAAGAACCAACTATTTATTTTGTTAATTTTTCTGATTGTTCCTTTTGTTTCAATTTCATTGATTTCGGCCCCGATTTTAACTATTTCCTATTAAAGACTATTTAAAGACTAAAGTCTTCTACTTTTGGTGTTGGTCTGCTCTTCTTTTTCTGGGGCTTTGAGCTGTAGTGTTAAGTTGTTTATTTGTTGATTTCTACTTCTTTTGTTGAATGTGCCCCATGAAATAAATCTTCCTCTAAGTACTGCTTTCATAGTGTCCCAGAGATTTTGATATGGTGTGTCTTTGTTCTCGTGTACTTCTAAGAATTTTTTTATTTCCCTCCTGATGTCTTCTGTTATCCATTCATCATATAATAGTGTATTATTTAATCTCCAGGTATTGGAGAAGTTTCTGTTTTTTATTCTGTCATTTATTTCTAATTTCAATCCATTATGATCTGATAGAGTACAAGGTAGTATCTCTATCTTCTTGTATTTGCTAACAGTAGCTTTGAGGCATAAAACATGGTCTATTTTAGAGAAGGATCCATGTGCTGCTGAGAAGAAAGTGTATTCGTTCTTTGTTGGATGGTATATTCTATATAAGTCGGTTAAGTCTAAATTGTTGATTGTGCTATTAAGATCTATGGTTTCTTTATTCAATTTTTGTTTGGACGATCTATCCAGCGGTGAGAGAGGGTGTTAAAATCGCCTAGTATTATTGTGTTGTGGTCTATTTGATTTCTGGAATTGAGAAGGATTTGTTTGACGTACATGGATGAGCCAATGTTCGGGGCATAGATATTTATGATTGTTATGTCTTGCTGATTTATGCTTCCCTTAAGCAGTATGTAATGTCCTTCTTTATCCCTTATGACTAGTTTTGGCTTGAAGTCTGCATTATCTGAAATGAGGATGGATACACCAGCTTTTTTGCTGTGTCCGTGTGCATGGTATGTTTTTTCCCATCCTTTCACCTTCAGTCTATGGGTATCTCTTTCTAAAAGATGAGTCTGTTGCAGGCAGCATATTGTTGGATTTTTCTTTTTAATCCAATCTGCCAGTCTATGTCTTTTGATTGATGAGTTCAGGCCATTAACATTCAGGGTTATTATTGTGATATGATTTGTATTCCCAGTCATTTGACTCATTTTTGTTTTTTGACATGATTTGGTTTCTCCTTTATTTGGCTATTCCTTTAGGCTAGTTCCTCCCGTGGCTGATTTGCATCGTTGTTTTTCATCTCTTCCTCATGGAATATTTTGCTGAGAATGTTCTGTAATGCTGGCTTTCTTTCTGTAAATTCCTTTAGCTTTTGTTTATCATGGAAGGATCTTATCTCGTCGTCAAATCTGATGGTAAGTTTTGCTGGGTATAAGATTCTTGGTTGGCATCCGTTTTCTTTCAGGGCGTGGTAAATGTTGTTCCAGGCCCTTCTAGCTTTTAGGGTCTGGATTAAAAAATCTGCTGATATTCTTATTGGTTTCCCCCTGAATGTCATTTGATTCTTTTCTCTCGTGGCCTTTAAAATTCTGTCTTTATTTTGTATGTTAGGTATTTTCATAATTATGTGCCTTGGTGTGGGTCTGTTGTAATTTTGTATATTTGGAGTCCTATAAGCCTCTTGTACTTGGTTTTCCATTTCATTCTTCAGATTTGGGAAATTTTCTGATATTATTTCATTGAATAGATTGTTCATTCCTTTGGTTTGTTTCTCTAGGCCTTCCTCAATCCCAATAATTCTTAAATTTGGCCTTTTCATGATATCCCATAATTCTTATAGATTCTGTTCATGATTTCTTACCATCTTCTCTGTTTGGTCAACTTTGTTTTCAAGATTAAATATTTTGTCTTCAATATCTGAGGTTCTGTCTTCCAGGTGTTCTATCCTATTGGTTATACCTTCTATGGAGTTTTTATCTTGGTTTATTGTTTCCTTCATTTCAAGGATTTCTGTTTGGTTTTTTCCAGTATCTCTAACTCTTTATTGAAATGATCTCGCTTCCCGTATTTGCTCTTTTAACTGTTGATTGGTGCAATCATTTAATGCCTGCATTTGCTCTTTCATCTCCTCCTTCAATGCCTGCATTTGCTCTTTCATCTCCTCATTTGCTTCCCTGATTGTTTTAATTATGTACATGCTGAACTCCCTTTCTGACATTTCTTCTGCTGTGCTGTCATTGGGTTTTAATGATATAGTATCTAGGTTTGTTTGGGACATTTTCTTCCCTTGTTCTCTCATAATGGTCAGATATCAATGGGACTCTGAGATATTGTAGATTTCCTGTATTGACTTATAGTGTCCCTGTAGATTTCCAGTGTATCACCTCCCAGCCTTCAGTAGCCTGAAGTCTTGGAGTAACTTGATAATGCAGTGTTTCCGAAGAAAGCTGCCCCTAGCCTGCTACTGGTTCCAGGGCTTGGAGCTGGCTCTGTGTGGAAAGGCTCTCACGGGGGGCCTGCTCTGAGAAGCTGGCCATGCGGGAGGAGCCCACCGCCAGAGTGCTCAGGGCTGCCTGGGGAAGACTCTAGCTGCCCTGTCCTACTCTAATAAGCCACCTGAATCTGGGCCTGCTGCCCAGGCAGAGCTTCACCGGGTGGGGGAGACTCATCCCTTGGCTCTATTTTAGTCCAAGTCTCTCAATGCCTCCCCTTCTTGAATCCTGGGTTCTGGAGCAACTGGAGATGCAGTCACCCTCTAGTCCACCATCTTGGATCCTTATGGTAGTCATTTTGACTGCTAAAGTATCTTGTTCTTTTTGTTGTATTATCATTTGTTTAACAATGGTGGGCAGGATTGTTTAAAACTCTGGAGATTATATATCTGGTAATAGCAATGCAAACAAACACTCAGACAAAAATTGTTTAAGTTTGGAAGGCTTTTAAAGCTGTATTCCTCGATTTTGAAAACCAGAGAATAGAAACATGTGCCATAATCTATTTGGGCTTTCCCAAATAGTCTTTTTTTCTTTAATTTGGGTAAGGTTTATTCAGCCTTAACAGCGTTTGTTGAATTAGTCCCATATCTGGTAATTGTCAAGGACTGGGTCTTGGGAATACCAGGAGTAAAGGACAAAGGTGTTGATTAGCAATCAAGGACATTAATTCGACGAAGGGGATAAAATAGCCAAGAGAATAAAGATACAAAGAAGAACATGACAATCGGGGGTCTTGTTCCAATGATCTTGGGTGGAAACAGCCTATTTCATGCAGTTATTAGCTTGTTCCAATGGGCTAACTGGCTATTCTCATATGACATCTACCTCTGAATATTATCTGGAGTTCTCAATATGCCTTATAAAACTCTTCATGGTTTATCTCTGAGGTCACCTCCTATTCACTCTTTCTCTACTATACTTGCCTTGCTCTTCTATAAACAAGTTAATCTTATTCCTGCATAAGAGTCATTGTACTTACTTTCCTTTTGTGAAATGATCTTTCCTCCAATATTTGTATTGCTCTCTCCCACTATCCACTAAAGTCAAATGTCACTTCCTTTGAAAGGTTTAACCTTACCGCTGGGTTTAAAGTCCTCTTACCTATCATTATTTGTTTTTTGATACTGGGGGACTGACCATAGGGGTGCTTTATCACCAGGCTACAACCCCAGTCTTTTTAACTTTTTTTTGGGGGGGTGCTGGGGATAGAACCCAGGGCCTTGTGCTTACAAGGCAAGCACTCTACCAACTGAGCTACCTCCCCAACCCCATTTTTTAACTTTTTGAAACAATGTCTTGCTAAGTTGCTGAGGCTGTCCCTGAACTTGTGATTCTCCTGTCTCAATCTCCCAAATTTTTTCAGTATCTCTAACTCTTTATTGAAATGATCTTTTGCTTCCCGTATTTGCTCTTTTAACTGTTGATTGGTGCAATCATTTAATGCCTGCATTTGCTCTTTCATCTCCTCCTTCAATGCCTGCATTTGCTCTTTCATCTCCTCATTTGCTTCCCTGATTGTTTTAATTATGTACATTCTGAACTCCCTTTCTGACATTTCTTCTGCTGTGCTGTCATTGGATTTTATTGATATAGTATTTAGGTTTGTTTCGGACATTTTCTTCCCTTGTTTTCTCATATTGGTCAGATATCAGTGGGACTCTGAGATATTGCAGATTTCCTTTATTGGCTTTTTATTGTCCCTGTAGATTTCCAGTGTATCACCTCCCAGCCTTCAGTAGCCTGAAGTCTTGGAGGAACTTGATAATGCAGTGCTTCCAAAGAAAGCTGCCCCTAGCCTGCTACTGGTTCTAGGGCTTGGAGCTGGCTCTATGCGGAAAGGTTCTCACTGGGTGGTCTGCTCTGAGAAGCTGTCCGTGGAAGGGGCCTGCCGCCGGATGGAGCAGGCCTGCTTGGAGAAGTCTCTGGCTGTCCTTCCCTGGTCCCAAATGCTGCCTGCGGGCCAGAGCTCGCCTCTGGCTCCAGGACTTGGAGCTGGTTCTGTGCAGAATGTTCTCACTGGGCGGCCTGCTCCGAGAAGCTGGCCGTGGAAGGAACCTGCTGCTGAAGGGAGCAGGGCTGCCTGGGGAAGACTAGCTGCCCTGCCCTGCTCTGATAAGCCGCCCCTCTCCGGGCCTGCCGCCCGGGCCGAGCTTCACCCAGTGAAGTCACGGGAGACTCACCCCGTGACCCTGTGTTAGTCCGAGTCTCTCAATGCCTCTCCTTCTTGAATCCTGGGTTCTGGAGCGACAGGAGATACAATCATCCTCTAGTCCGCCATCTTGGATCACTGAATATTTTAAAGTTATATATCACTGGGTATGGTGTAATCCCAGCTTCTGGGAATACAACTCACCTGTAATTCCAGTTTCTTAGGAGGCTGGGGCAGGAGGATCAGCCTGGGCAATTTAGTGAGACCCTGTCTTAAAGGAAAAGGGGATGTATATCAGTAGAGCATCCCTCGGTTCAGTCCCCAGTATTGGAAAGGAAAAAAATATTAATCAAACTGTTAAAAAGAAAAATATGTCCTATGTTTATATCTTGACTATCTTTTTCAACTTTTTTTTTACTTTCATCTTCATATTTTCCATCTTCAGTTGACTTTGCCTTAACTTGGATTTACTCTTAGTGTCCTAAAAGACTTAAAAAACAGCTCGGTGCAGTGGCACACACTATGATCCCAGTGGCTTGGGAGGCTGAGGTGGGAGGATTGCAAGTTCAAAACTGACCTCAGCAATGGCAAGTGCTAAGCAACTCAGTGAGACCCTGTGTCTAAATAAAATACAAAACAGGACTGGGAATGTGGCAGTAGTGGAGTGCCCCTGAGTTTAATCCCCAGTACTCTCCCCCCAAAAAAAGATTAAAAAAACAAAGTGTAACATATTAAAAGTGTTCAATATTTTTCCATCAAAAATGTAAAATAAATGTTAATAAATTTGAAAAATTATTTTATGTCCAAAAATGATTTCTCTAAAGTGTTCAAAATTATCTCTCTTAAAATTAAAAGGGGGAAATTCATTGAATAGCAACATTTTAAATAAAAATTATTCAAAGAAAAAATTTTTTCAAAAATTGTTTTGAAATTTTATTTGCATGTTAAATATTTTAATAAAAATAAGACTTTTCTCACTTCTCACATTCAGTGCCCATCAGTGGCCAATTTAAGAATTGATATCACACTTTGTGCATTCTATATACAGCCTACATATTTAAGAGACATATGAATAGTTTTATGTTACAAAATATTCCTCAGCCTCCAAATTCAGTTATTGCAAATAAAATACCAGTTCATGAGTAGGCTCTGGAAACACAAATTGAAATGTGAAGAAGAAGAAGAAAATGAATGCATTGTGTACTGGAAAATGATACTGCATTATGCAAAAATCTCTTGCACTCTTGCTATCTTAGCAGCAGTTTGTCTTTTATCCTACCTAGGTGCTTGTCTTATTCAAATTCACCCCAGTTTCTGGTGTTCATCCCAAAACTTGGCAGTGATACAATCCACAAATCTTCTTCACATTTAGACATAGTTGCCTTTTCCTTTAAGTACATAGGACAAAAGGTATAAAGAAGTATTTTCTTGGGGCTGGAATACTGTTAAGCAGAAGAGTGGATTATTAAGAACACACTATTGTCAATGCTGAAAGCCAGATCTCAAGTGCCAAAGGTTCCTATGTGTTATGTAGTAAGTTTTATTTCTTATATTGTGATGTGTGGATGCTCCTAACTCTGAGGTGACCCTACTCCAGGTAGCAAGGTTGTGCTCCTTTATGAAAAACTAATCACTGAAAAAAAGTTCTTTTCATTCCCATGTTTGATTCATGGATTAAATAATGAAGTGATTTGTAGTGATGTGGTATAAAAGGAAGAGTACCAATTTTGGAGAAGTAGTGCTTTGGTTCACATCTCAACCTTGCCAGTTGGTTATGTAACCTTGGACAAATTATTTGACCTGTTTTTGCCTCAATGTGCTCACATGTAAAATGGGAATAATAATGATAACTTCCTTAGAGGCTGGTTGTGATACTTAAAAATACTCCTGTTTAAAAATTAAAAAGACACTTGCGTTATTGAGTAAAGAATAGTGTACAGATCATAGCAAGCACATGCGTATTGCTCATGTGTGCTCACCAAAACATTGTATAAAACAATTCACCCTTGGAAATAGCCCCATAATTAATAATAATTATAATAATTACAACCAGCTTTTGAATGCCTTCTACATTTACATTATCTCATTTAATCCTCAGAACAGCCCTGAGAAGTAGGCATTATTTTCAGAGGAAGAAATTAAAATTAAGGAAGGTTAAGTAATCTCTTCAAAGGCTCAGGTAGTAAGTGACAGAACTGAGCTTTGAATGGATATTTTCTGAGTCCTAAGCCTGCCCTCTTTTTACTTTGTCCTTGGAGAGCCAATCACATCTCTTAATCATATATTCGTAGTTCTGAGATCACAGAATACAATGGTAGTGTTATTTGTGAGGGTGAAAATTATTAGTAAATAGAAATCACCAAACTAAAGTCCTTGAGGGCAGATATTGCTTCATTCCTCTCTTCACACAATGCCTCAAATGGTGGATACTTAATAAATATTTGTCCTACAGTGATGATTAATCTGGAGTCAGTAACATGCTAATGAAATTAATAAATGAATTTTGTGAATTTATGCTCTAAAATAGATTCATTGAGATAGCTGCAGTACTTCCTTCACTTCATCTAAAAACTTTACAGAATAAATAGCAACTGCATAGTTCAGTTACATCTATACCTTTTGTTCTTGCTTTAATATTTTTTAAACTATTGCATTTAGATTTGATCTCCCATAGATCTTTCTGAAATGAAGGCTCAAATTTGTTCATATTTTTTCAGGCTTCAACTAATATTCTTTGATCCTTGATAGAAAACAAATAACAGGATGTTTGGAGATGTTTCTTTGTTTAGATTTGAACTACCTTGGCAGTTTTATTCCCTCAGAAAAATCTCATGGTGCACACAGATTCATACCAGTTTTGAATATGCTTATTTGGACATCTGTCATTTTAAGAAACATTAACATTAAGGTTTATATATTTAGAGGTACAGTGGTGGATGCTATAGAGTTTTAGGAGTTCTACAAAGAACTACCTGCATACAGTACTGAATAACATCTTAAGATGCATTTGCCAATAAATTTTAGGTGAAAAAAATGCATCTCTCTTTCACTAGATGGGAGGCAGTAGTTATTTGTTTACATTTGAGTTTAGACCAGAGAAGGGTATTTCAAGCAAACTCCTGCAGTATAAACCCAAGTGGTTGGCAACTGGTAACCAAAATGATGGTGAAAAAAGACTGTGTCAGATACAATCTCAAAATAACCATTCCCCTGACTTTCCTTAGCTATGGCACCTTAATTTTAGCTGGGCTTATGGCCACTCAAAAGAAGAGGAGAAAAATGAGTTTTCTTGCTGTTAGTTATTGTAGGCACTGGTATCTGATTAAATTCTAGTCAATGAGGTAGTAATGAAATTGTCCTTTGGGATTTCCTGGAAGACTTCTTTTAGAGAAATCATGTTGCCTTCATCTCTGTCTCCTTCATTTGGGCTGGAAAGAACCCAATCCTACTGAATTGGGATGAATGACCGATAGACTGAATTAGAGCTTTGCTGATGTCTGAAGCATGAACAATGATTCTGGGGATATCAGGTAGAAGGTACTAAGGGTGGCAGAGCAACCAGGTAGAAAGTGTGTGTCTTTGATGATTGCAGAACTCTCATCCCAACCCTGGACTGCTTACTTCCAAACTCCATTTACGTGACAGAGAAATGAATCAAATCTTGTTCAGGGCACAATTATTTGTGGTTTTATCTTTCTTATTTGAACCTCATCCCAAAAGATAGAAGCATCCATTAAAATCTTAATATGTTGTTCTCTTAGACAGAGTAAATAGAAGGATATGAACTTATCTCCCTGTTCACCTTCCTTTTCTGTTTCTTACCTGAATATCTTAATTCCATCTAGCCTATAGAAGACAGTCATCTAGACAACTTTTTCAAAGACAGAGAACTTGTTGATTAATCCTAGTTTAAGAATACAGTCGCGATTTCTCAAATATGTTCATGTTCTCCCAAGATGGTCTAACTAGAGATTCTGGGTTTTGTTCTATGAAGTTAGTTAAAGTGATTTCTCCGTGTTTTACACAGTTCATTAATTGTATACCTTTAATGAACCCACGGCATTTTCTTAGAGTACCAAGAAAGGCCAAACAAATGTGACTTTCACCCTCAAGCTTCAAACTGGTTTATTCATTACATGGAAAAGTACCATGCAACTGTTCTCCCAGAAAGTCTAGTTTTCAAATGTTCCCTCATTTTTGCAATCTAATCTCTAAAATATTTCAGTCTGTTATTGCATATTGAGTCCTATGTTGTAAGGTTACAATTTAAAGTCTCTCTCTCTCTTTTTTTTTAAACTGGGGTTTGAATCCGAAGTTACCATACCACTGAGTCCCCAGTCCTTTTAAATTTTTTATTTTGAGATAGGGTCTCACAGAGTTGCCTACGGCCTCACTAATTTGCTAAGGCTGGCCTTGAACTCATAATCCTCCTGCCTCAGCCTCCTCAGTCACTGGGATTACAGGTGTATGTCACCACACCCAGCTAGATTAATGTCTTTTTAAGTTTGATTATTAACCTTAAAAAGATATTTTACATTTTAAATAATTAATAATTATTAGGGAGGTTGATAAGAGTCAAGAATGGGAGGAGAGAAGAAAATGAAAAAAAATTAGGCTTTAACACAGGATAAAATTTATCTTCAAGCTTTCTTACACATTACACATTTTGGCTAAGTAAATTCTTATAAGGAGTACCAAAAGATTTTTAACCAGTAGGAACAAAAGCCTGACAAAATCAAAGGGCAGATTTCCTTGTGATCTAATAAGATAATTTGGTCTTCACAATTAGCAAATTGATGTTGCTAAAAATAGCACATGGCAGAGTACAGTTCAAATGTTCTCCCAATGGGAACAATGTGCATGATTCAGACTGTGAGCAATGACAGCAGAGGATGACTTTAGGGAAATGTACACAGTTGCCAAATCATATCCTCAGGCTCTAGAATGTGTGTGGATCTTCTCCCCACTATCAACTCGTGTTTCCAAGATATGTGGACACATTTATTTTACATATGTCTTTAATCTGCATTGCGCTGTAACATAAAAAGTATGGGTTCAAGATCAGAAGATGTGAGTTCTAGTTGAGACTGTGACAGCTGTGATTCTTGACCTTGCCCAGAGTCAGTTTCCTCCATTTAATTTGGGGTTAATGATACCTGCACTGCTTACTTCACAAATCTATTGTGAAGATAAATGATTTATATGTACTAGTGTTTTGTAAATATAAAAAGATAAGCATTGTATTACTGCAGGTTTTCCCACCTAAACCTTCTGCTCTACCTGTGACATTTCTTTTCCTGAAAATCCTTTTTTGAAAATTAGAAGCCGATTCAAGAGATGTTCAGTGACTTGTCTCAAAAACAAAGCACTTAACTTCTTGAGCCTCTTTATCTATACATGGGGACTTGGAGTAGATTGCTAGGTGAAAATTTCACTTAGAAGCAGAACACTTTTTATAGTTATGCAGAAGATTAGCAGGTAAAATGGACAAAAGTAGATTTGCTCTTCATTGAAATGGTTAAAGCTGGGATGAGAATTCAGGGTTCTATCTAAATGGAGTTCTTTTCCCACTATACTCATTTCAGGCAGCCCCTGAGGCCTCCACAACAAACTTCTTTCCTGTTCTAACATTCTGCAGTTGCTATTATAATTCCATCCCCTTATGTTTCTTTCATCTTCAAGCAAAACTATCTTTGCCATAAAGGGATAAAGAAAAGCTATCATATGTTATAAATGACCTCCCCAATGACTTTAATACCAGGTAGGTATTACCATCAGTTCCTCATTTGAGTCATAAAATTTGCTGAAATGTAGCCAAGTCAGTCTAAGCAGATAGGTTCCAAATTCCCTGAGAAGGATATCTGTAAGAAGTTACATGAAATATCTCAGCAGCCTTCATGGAGTAGAGAATTCTGCATGCAACCCTGAAAGTAAATATTGAATGGGCAATTCTCCAAGTTGTTCTCCACTAAATATACAGCAATGCTGCAGGCTCTTTGAAACTATTTTTCAGTAAGAATGACTCAGAGATGAAACAATGCAATACTGTTTCTCGTTGGTCCAAATAAGAGAGATTGCTGAGGGAACTTGACTTCAGGATACATGGATCATATAATCACAGAACGTCAAAGCTGGAAATCATGTTAGAGAATAACCAGCCTATTTTACAAGTGAAAAATATGAAGTTCAGAAAAATTGGGAGCTGCCCCAAACTTGGTAGGCTGAGGTAGGAGGATTGCAAGTTCAAAGCCAGCAATTTAGGAAGACCCTGTCTGAAAATAGAAAAGGGTTGAGGATGTAGCTCAGTGGTAGAGCATTCCTGGGTTTAATTCCTAGTATTGGGGGTGGGGGAAGCTTGAGGATTTAGTAGTGGGAAACCATGGTAGATATAGCCAGAGATAGGCTAATGTCAACTAACTCTAGGTGTTTGGTTTACTCATATTTTGAGGTACCCACATTTCTTGAGGTTGTATAAATAATAAGAGCACTCTGTTTTATGAGAAAGGAAGCGCTTATGAATATTTTTCACCAATACTTATAAAGGCTTCTTGGAACATTGAGGAAATTATGAATGGAGAAATTCTATAAAGAAAAGTAATCATAGCACAGTCCTTGCTCTGACTTTTAAAGAAGTCACCACCAAGGTCAAAGTCATGAAAAATTTCATTACCTACTGACATACTTTTCAACCTACTTAAGCAAGGAAAAAAAGAGTTTAATTAGCTGTCTGCTTAGGTTTATTTATTTTTGGTATGTAAAATACTGATGAAATGCACAAATATTTCAATATCTGTACGATCATTCAGAAAGAAAAAACAAACACAAAAGCTAACCAAAAACCTATTGCCACACCTATAAAAATCTCATTTCTTCATCATTCTTCAAGATTCTAACATGAATTCTTACCAATTCTTGCCAGTTATAGTCCTTCCTAAACTACATTATGGTTTAAAACTATAATGAAGTAAACCAAACACATATACCTAACAAGAAAACTTTAGGGAATCAATATTCCTTCATTTATTTGATAAAAATCTAACATTAGTAGACCTGAGGTCAGATTACTTTACAAGGAATTTATCCATTCACTCATCAAGTAAGCATTTATTGAGTGCCTTCTGCAAGAAAACCATGATACCAGGACCTATGTAGAATACTAAAGACACAGAATTGGATTTCTCAAATTGTAGTTTGAGGACATACCTACATCAGAATCATCTGAAAAGCTAGTTTAAAATGTGAGTTCCTAGACCCTTATATAGATCTACTGTATTGGTTGTAGTTATAGATTTGCAAGTGACACACGCCAATTTGAGCTACTTAGGATAAGAAGCCACTGGAAGGACATCAAGGGTTTGCAGAATTAACAAGAAACTGGGCAAAGGAATCTTTAGAGGAAACACAACAAAAATCATACTGCAGGAATGAAGTAGTCTGTATGCTGGCACTGTCATCATCCAAGTTAAACCTCATCATTGCATCACTGTTTTAGACTGAAATTCAGAAAAAGAGCCTCCAAATAACAAATCATAAGGCTTGCCCTAGGTGAGTCTTCCTGGGATGGTACCTAAAGAGAGATTTCTCAAAAGTGAGATCAGGGTGGAAATGGGAAGTAGCTAGAGTTGAATGCTGATTAGTCAAGAGTAGCAAATGCCTGGTTACCTTGGAAATCTGAGCCTCTGAAGTTTAGGCTGGAGATTTTCTACATTTTTAACAAGTTTCTCAGATTAGAATTCAAAAGTCTGAAAAGTACTGATGTATAGGATATTATCTATACCCTAGAAGAAATGTAAATCAAAATGGAAAACAGAAGCAACTTATTCTGAAACTGAAGAATAATTCCAAGATCCTCATCAGAAGTTATTTCTTTCAAAACAGTGCCCTCCATCTCTACCCTTTGTCTTCATCAGCCATGCATGCAACCAAAAGTGGCCATTTTTATGAGAGCTATTAGGCTTATAAAGTCAATTCCTAAAGAATATAAATGTGCACTTATATTTTTATGGAAAAATGTACATGTGCTTAAAAGCAAGACTGTATACCAAAATGTTAACATGAAAAGGAAAAAAGAATACCAAGAAAAATAAAAGCAAATGCATATCAATTATATTGAATATACACACAATGAAAGTAAAAGGAAACAAATTTCTTTTTTTCTTTCTTTCTTCCTTCCTTTATGTCTTTCTGTTCTTCGTTTTTACTAGAGTTTGAACCCAGAAATACTCTATCACTGAGCTGCATCCCCAGTGTTTTTATTTTTTAATTTGATACAAGTTCTCATTAAATTGCTCAGGCTGTCCTTGAACTTGGGATCCTTCTGCCTCGACCTCTTGAGTTGCTGGGATGACAGGAGTGTACCGCTGTGACTGCCCAAAATTCTTTATTTCAAACTCTTGTATGCTTTCTATATTGTCTAATTTTTCCCAAATCAGAAAAAAAAGCAAATCTAAATCATTGTGAATAAAATTTATCATTATTAGTGACCATGTTTAGATTGTCACATGGCTGATAGTTTAGACCTTCCAAAACAACTGCATATCAAATTCTCAATTATAGAAATTTTCCTTAGTGTCACAGCATGTCAAATGAAGAGAAATGGCCACCAACAAGGGCCTATGAGGCAGTAACAAATTTATTTGTTCAATACAACCAATATCTGAATAACCTCCACATGTATAGTTTTATCTTATGCACAATGTTATGGGAAAAATAATATAGAAGGGTACTGGATAAAGAAAAAAAATAATTTTAATAGGAAACAAAAAATAATCTGAAAGCATCATATAAACAAATATATGATGGTACAATCTAGATTCTAGGTAGTGTCTAATGTCTGGTTTAACAACTCTGTAACACATTCGATTTACACTAAATCCAGAGGATGACAGCAAAACAATCAGGTTTTTTGTGTTTTCCATTGATATGAAATAGGCGTAAACATAAAATAGGAGAATCATGTGCAGTTCTGAAACAGAGCATCAACCACTGTGTGGTAGTTGTGGCCTAGGGAAACCCAGAAATGCCTGGCTCTTTTTAACAAAAAAGTGTGGACTAGTCACCAACAATTGTCATGTGTCTAGCTGATGGTAGGGCTCTGAGGCAAAACTAAAAAAACATGAACCAACAGAAGTTCACCATGTTCAGGCCATTAGGACAGTTGCTGGCTCCCAGTAGGAGCTCAGTAAATGTTACTTGTTGAATAGTCATTCTTTTAAAAGAGAGCTGTGGGTGTTAACACTGATCTTTCCAACACCATTCCTTTTCTTTCCTCTACATTTTATCACTCCTCTGCATCCCTGCTACATACAGCACACAAAGAGAATAATCACCATTCACAGTATCATCTTCAAATGAAGCATAAAATGTATATCTGAATGTCAAACACTTAAATTGCAAACGTATATAAACACATTGCAAAATGTAACCTAAAATGTGCATTTAGCTAGAGGTCCATTTTAAAAAAAGAAAGAATATAAAGCAATTTGGATTCAATCAAAAAGGGACTTTTGTACTGTATTTATACATAATATTTTAAGCATTGTCTCCATAAAGGTTAGAGAGACTGGCTAACAGTGTATGAAAATGCAGTTAGCTGGTTAACTCACAAGTCAAGTCTTGTAGGTGGAGACCATTATTATTATAATTATTAGAGTTAATAATTATTATAATAAACATTTATGTAGAAAGTATATTACCAAAGTGCTTTACAATAATCTTGGTTCTTATTCTTCTGGTACTAAATTAGTTAAAGCCAAAAGAAGTTCATTTTTATTCGCTGAGAATGAAGTTTGAATGTCTTGAAGAGCCTACAGAAAAAACACAGATGCACTAAAATTTTAAATACTTGGTATAAATTTCAATTAAAGTATTTAACTAGATAATTTAACTGGGAGCATAATAAAATTGTACACATTAAAATTAAGTTATTAAAGAATGTCATTTTATTTTGAATTTTATTTATAACAAACACTGGTAGTGTATATCAGTATTTCCACAACTTCTGTGATGATACAAATCATAAGGAATGTTTGTTAAAAATATAGTTCCTTAGTTCCCAAGTCTTGGACTCTCTTATCAGGTCGGCCACATCTCCAGCCCTCTTTTATGTTTTATTTTGAGACAGGGTCTCACTGAGTTGCTGAGAGCCTTCCTAAGTTACTGGGAAGCCTCAGTCTCCTGAGTCACTGGGATTACAGGTGTGTGCCAGCTTAGATTTAAGTTTTTAATTTACTATGTCTATTTAATAATCTTTTGAAAAGCTGGAATGCACTTACTGAAATTCTCTTTTATCTCCCTTTTCTCTCCTTCTTTATCAATTGTTCTTTTCTCCTCCCACTTTGTCTTTTTATTTACTTTTATCTATTCTCCCTTCTGCCCACCTCCACTGTCACCCCCTTCTTGAAACTAACCATAATATAGAATTTAAACTCAGCATTTTGTATATTCATATTTACAGAAAATAATGTTTTGCTTGCAATTCTTAATTTCAAAATCATGTAATTATAGATTTCTATAAGTCTTTTTTTTTTTTTAGATAGGGTCTCGCTAAATTGCTTAGGACTTCGCTAAATTGCTGAGGCTGGCCTTGA
Source organism: Sciurus vulgaris (assembly GCF_902686455.1). Lineage (NCBI taxonomy): Eukaryota > Metazoa > Chordata > Mammalia > Rodentia > Sciuridae > Sciurus > Sciurus vulgaris. The sequence continues at coordinate 83,331,528 of NC_136472.1, forward strand.
AATTGCAATCCTCTTGTGTCAGCCTCCTGAATCGCTGGGATTACAGTTGTGCACCATGGCACCTGGCTTCTATAAATCTTTCTATAAAAGAAAATTTCCACAACCAAACAAGTTAAGTTACTTTTACTTCAGACAAGATTTTAATTTTTTTCTATAGGCTTTTTGGTCTTAACAGACAAAATATTCTCTAACAAAGTCCTCATAATTGATACTCTATGAATTTAAAGTTTTTAAAATAATAATTTTAAAATAAATATTTAATATTTCCTATACGAATAGACTTTCTTCTAAGTTCTGCTCTTTGGTGTTTTTGTTCTTTGATTATTTATGTATGTATGTATGTATGTATGTATGTATTTATTTATTTAGTAGTACTGGGATTAAACCTAGGGTCACACACATGCAGAGCAAGCACTCAACCAGAGTTACAACCCCAGCCCTTGTCATTTTATTTTGAGACAAGATTTCACTAAATTGCCTAGTCTAGAACTTGTGATTCTTCTGCCTCAGCCTCCTGAGTAGCTGGGATTACAGGTGTGTGCTATTGCACCCATCTCCATTTGGTGTTTTGTTTTATAAATATACTGGTCACATTAACATAAATATAATTATCTAGTTATATTGTAAATTGTTTTAATGAGTCTTGTCTATTGAATTGATTTCATTTACACTTAATTTTTAGCTTAAACGAGATTTTTGAGAAACCCTAATGCTTAAAGAATGTTGAGGAAAAGGCTAGTTCTCCAAGGCCAAAAGTCCTATTAAATGAAAAAGCAGTGTGATTCTTCTAAGCCTTTGTTGCCTTGCTACTTTTATGTCTTGTGTCTTTGAGATCAAGGACTAAACCAATTATTCTTTAAGGTACTCTTTATCTATAGGCTGTAAATCTATGAACCAGAATCTGAAGTAGAAGGGTCTAGTCTAAACATTTTCCAACTAGATTGTTTTAGTTATTTATACCATGCTGTATTCTGTCTACTTGCCAAGTAGAAAATGTAGTTGGAAATGTGTTTTGGCCAAATATATAACTCTGTTCTGAGAAACTACTTCCCTTATTAGCCATTGGACAATATAGATGTCCAAGGAATGCCCATCAAGATTCTATAGGTTCAAGAATTAGCTCCCAGGAAAAGCTGGAAATAAGTCACAAAGGCATCTGGACTGGCATGCTTGTTTGCTCCTTTTTCTTTTAGATTCTTAACCTCCCAAAAAGTTAGATGTAGAGTATGAGAGAGAAAAATGTAAGTATCCTATAATAGCCAAGCAAGTTGGCCTTTGAGATATCCCACATGACTGTCCACTAGGTCTACCGTACTTAACATGTCCAAATCAAAATCCAGCCCCAAACATTCTAATCTAGTCTTTTCTATCTTCATAAATAGTACCACCATATCCACAGGAGTTCAAGTAAAAAACTAGGACTCATTCTAGATTCCTCTTTACCTTTCTCCCCAAATCCAGTTCATCAACAAGTCCTGGAAGCTGCTCCTCCAAAATAAATCTTGTATCACATCATCTCCGCTGTTTTCATATTACTTCAAGCCACCACTATCATTCACTTAGGCTTCTGCAAGAGGCTTCTGTTTTCACTGTTGCCCCTCCATGCTCCATTTCCTATCCAGCAAATAGAGTCATTTTTAGAAAAACATAAATCAGTTTATATCTCTTCCTTGCTTAATGCAACCCATCTATGGTCTCTCACTATAACTTAAGCATAACCAACAATTTTGCCAGACCTAGAAAGATCCTATATGATCTGTCTCTTACTATCTCTACATACCTCCTCTCTCTCCACCCTTTTTGTTAATTCACCTGGACCACATTGTACTTTCCTCTTATTTCAAGCTCATTTGCACTCAAGGCTTGTGGATTGCAGTTCCCTCCATTTGATATGGTTTTCCCCAGGCCATCTCATATCTGTATCCTCCTAATTCAGGTCACAGCTCAGTAATCATCTTCTTAAAGGAGCCCTCCTCTCCTCTTCTTATTTGATAGCATTTTAAAAATAGATATGGTTTTAAAAATTAGGGGGCTGGGGAGGTAGCTCAGTCAGTAGAGTGCTTGCCTTGTAAGCACAAGGCCCTGGGTTCGATCCCCAGCACCCCAAAAAAAAAAAAAAATTATATACATCTATTTGATTTTTACATTAAGGCAAAAATAAATATAAAAATAACACTCTAGTTACTATTAACTAAAATAAGTAACATACCCTTTCTAGTCACTCTGTCACTTTGTTTTCTTTATTGAAGTCATCATCTTAAATTATTTCCTTCTTCTTTTTCCAAATTTTGTTTTGAGATAGGGTCTCACTAAGTTGTCTAGGCTGACCTCAAACTTTTCAATACTTTTGCTTCGGTCTCCCAAGTAGCTAGTGTTATAAGCATGCATCACTATGCCTAATTCAGATTATCTTTTTTATACGTTTACTTGTTTGTTATGTTTCTCACTGCAGTGTAAAAATCATGAAAGAGGAGATTTGTTTTAATGATCCCATGTCTGCCTTGATAACCAGTGTATCCTAGTACCTACAAGGTCTTTTGTACATTGAAGACTCTCAATAAGTATTTGTTAAACGAGTAGTTTTCAGTCATCTAAGAAACAAGCAGTATCCTTGACTGAGAATGGTCATATGCATTCACTTAAAGAGAGTGTTTTAATTAAATATTTTGCTTAAGTTGGGTTTTATTTATATATTGACTATCGCCAGTACCATACATAATACAGTTGAAAAACTGTAAGCATTCATATAAAGCCTATAAAAAATGGCAAATAGGTTAGTATTTACATCTGTTTCAGAATATTGGTGGTGAAGTTCACAGAAAGTAAAACTAGAAATGCAAAATTAATGTTGATGTAAATATGAAAGCTAATACCTGAGTTCTGCTTTCTGGGTAATAGGAAATTCAATGGATGCTGCATGTGAAGCTAAAATTATGAGACTCAGTAGGTTGATTTGCAGCATAGTAAGAATGGGAAAATAAGAGGTCGGACAGTTTCCACAGATTCCAGATAGGATACATGATTGTGAAAAAGTGATTAAGGCAACTGGTTTAGTATTAGAGCTTTGAGAAATAATATCTCATTGATTGCCTACTATGTGCCACACCATTGTCAGTAATCCTTATAGAAATACCTATGGTAGGTATTATTTACTCATTTTAAAAATGAGTAAGCTGAATACTGGGAGGCTAAATGGCTTGCCATATAGCTATGTAAAAACTAGAGCAATGATTTAAACTAGATTTTTCAAATCCCAAAGCTGACATGCTTTCTCCTGTATCATGATGTCTTCCCTTACAATGGTGCACTCCATTTATTTCTGTGATTCCTGGCACCAACTTTAGGCTTGACACAGCATCCTCATAAAATCATGCCTAGCTAAACAGCAAATGTTTCTGCTGCCAGTGGAGGGGGCCACCTAAGAGAAATGTCCAAGCCAAATTGATTACCAGGTTTGCTGACTAAGCAGGGTTCAAGCATCATGCTCATACATCTTCCTCCTCACTTCTCAAGCATCCCTCCACAGCTCACCTCTACCTCTGTCCTCTGTGGAAAGCATCTTCCAAATGCTAGCAAAAAAGTTACTTTGGTCATGGTGTGAGAGGAAGAGGCAGCTCATCAAAATCACTGCTGAGAGTCTGGGCAGGCTTAGGCAATGTGATCTGAAGAGCTGAGGCATGTGACCCACAGAGAGAAAGAATTGGATGAAATGCAAAACTGAAAAAGAAGATAAGCATAAGAGGAAAATCTTACTGATGGAGATGAATTGGTTACAAGACTCACTCCCCAAGGGAAGAGATTTGGCTTCATTTTCTGAGACTCCCTAAGTAGAAACTATGCTATGGAAGACAAGTGTGTGGAAGGTAGGTTGTGGAGGCAAGGGCATCAGTGATTAATAGGTATTTTCTACCTCTGAGTTATATGAAGATTAATGAAGAATTTTTGAACTGAGGAAGAATTTTTTTTGTTCTCATACTGTGTGAGGAAAATAATTTATTTCAACTAGAGATTACAGAGCTAATTAGTTCAGAGTTTTGAATTCAGAATCAGGTTCTTTCATTTACCAATTGTATGCACCTCAACAAATTAGTACATAGAATTTCTAAGGTACAAAGTAGGACCGATAATCTATTTTATAGGTCATTTCTTGCTATAAAATAGGGAAAACATCATTGCAGGATGATCCTTGTTTAAATGAGATAATCCGTGTAAAAACAGTGTCTAGCATTTAGTAAATACTCAATATACAGCAGTAATTATTATTGGGTCTTGGCTTTGTGCAAAGGGAGAAATGTAGTGGGTCATTATTATCAAGGTCACAATATAGGGACAATTCTTCCTTTTAAACTTAAGGAAGGTGTCTCCTTGGCTCAATTGTTTGCTGTGTTAACAGCCTGCATCCTCTGTACTGACTTGGCTTTCAGTTCATGGGCAAGATGAAGCCCTAATGTGATAGCTATCATCTCTACTCCTTGGCAAGTTTGCCAGAGAGCAGCTCAACCATATTGTTATTCTGAGTCATTCTGATAAAGTCATCTCCCCACAGAGATGGTGATGTGCACAGGAGATAATGCTAAAGGCATCGTACACTTATTTAATCTTTTACAGTTTACAAGGCACTCTTTCCTAAGAAGGGTTACTACCATCATTTGGTATATAAGAAAATAGAGTCTTAGAGAGGTGAAGCAACTCAGGGTGACATAAACAATTGGTTGGTGGAGTAGGCATCCACCCCCAGCTCTTCTGACTTCAAGTCTAGGGCTCTTTTATACTATGGGATACTGTAGGGAACATGAACAGGTGGAAGACTAGAACGTTAGTTGCTTCCAATCATAAAATTATTGAATTTAAGAACAGGAAGAAGCTTTCAGATTTCTTAATACTTGGGTTTTTAGACTGTGTCCAATGAGCCCAATAGAAAGTGGAGAGAGCTTAGCAGGAGATTAGAATTGTATGCAGCTCAGCTTTTGTCAATTAAATTTATAATGTTAAGATATTCTTTGAAAAAATGTGTAAAACATTACAATTTCCTTAAATAAGAAAGAGAAAGTTTGATAAACCTGATTTAGATTGACAGCCTCATTTTTGCATAAAGGACATTGAGACCCAGGGGGAGGTTAAGTAACTGGTCTAAATCTCATAACTAGCTCGGGATAGAGTTAAGACCAGCACTTCCGCCTTAACCACCTGCATATTTGATAAGTACGTCATAAATGTCCTAATTCTTTCATATATTTTCCTTTGATTACCTCAAGCAAGGAACTCCAGTAGTAATCAAGTCGTGGAAAAGTGACCTCTTGTGTTAGTGTCTCTTAATGACTCACTATGTGACCTTGAATTGGTCAATCTCTGAATTCTCAGCTTTTCTTTAGGTAAAATAGGGATGGTTATTCCTGTCTAGGCAATTCTCAGCATGGCTGTTGTGATAAATGTTAAAGAAAGGAACTTGTGAATGTTCCCAGGGCTCTTCCAGGGACCGAGATACAGCAAGTTCAGTGTATTATTATTTATAAAGGTCTACCAAGAGTGTCATTGCTTCTAAACTGATCTCTGCAATTTACCATCTTCATTTATTTGTCATTTCTCACTTGGGAGGGCAATGAGGTTTGTAACCATGTCAAATACATGAAATATGAAATAGTCTCAAAAACATCTTATCACATTGACATTCTGATAAAACTCTGTGATTTCTTACTACTTGCATGTAGAAAGTTAATCTGTTTAGAGTAAATGCTTTCTGTTGTAGGCAAGTTATAGATCTATTTATCACTTAAGAGTTTTCTGGTCAGCCTGGAGAGCTCAGAGCCAGGTGAAACCATGGGGCTTGTGTACAGGTTGCAGAGTTTGGAAATTGGCAATTTCTCCTCCAACAAGAAATACTAAGAAAATACTATCACAGCCCTACAAGTTGATCGTGAAAGTAGCCTAATTTCCTAGTGGCCTTGACCAAGTTCTTAATCTCTCTGAGTTTCAGTTTTCCGTATTGATTTCTCTTTCCACCTCATGGGGATATAAAGGATCAGAAGGGAGAACACAGGGTGACATGTTTCTTAAATTGTGAAACTATGGGGCTGGGGTTGCAGCTCATTGGTAGAGCAATTGCCTCGCATGCTAGAGACTATGAGGTTTGATCCCCAGTAGCACACATATACAAAAAAGTTAAGTATCTACTGACTAAAAGGATTGTCATTTTAAAAAATGCTTTTATTATTGCATTTAAAAAATATTTATTTGTTTTAATTAGTTATACATGACAGTAGAATGCACTTTGATACGTAATATATAATGGAGTATAATTTCTCATTCTTCTGGTTAGTTATACATAATATTGGGGAGGGGATTATCATTTTCAAACGTTTTAATTATTTTCAATTTGCATTGCAGTCAAATCTTTTCAATTTGTTAGAAATACCCACTTGGAAAGATCAAATATTCAGGATGAAGAAAAGAGAGAGGGTTTTTTTTTTTTTTGGTTGTTGTTGTTTTGTTTTGTTTTGGTACTGGGGATTGAACCCAGGGGCACTTAACTACTAAGCCATATCCCAAGCCCTTCTTATTTTTTATATTTTTTAAGACAGGATCTCACCAAGTTGCTTAGGGCCGCACTAAGTTGCTGAGGCTGGCTTTGAACTTGCAATCTGCCTGCCTAAGTCTCCTGAGTGACTGGGGTTAAGGCATGCGACACTGGGCCTAGATGAGAGAGTATTTTAATTTGTTCTGGTCTCTATGAAGAAAGTAAAATGGCAATTCTGAACAAGGCAGAATTGGAAGTAGGGAGCCAATTACCTACTTGGCATTATTGCAGAACAAGAAAAACTTATATTTTCAATTAAAGACATTTAAAATTTTCTAAGTAAGAAATTAAAAAGAATTTTACCAAAATTCCACTTTGGGTATCCCAAATTAAAAACTACCTTCCTTGGACAACAGCATTTCTTTGCTTGCCCATGATGATACTTTTAAAAATCTGGACCTAGTTTCCACTATGCAGACAACCCAGTCACAGAAACCAACTAGTATTTTAAAACTACAATGTTTATTAATGGATGTCTGGCTAGAAACAGTGTTGGCAGAAACTTGGCAGAGGCATTTACTCTCACTAATGATGTGGAACAGGGTTGCATAATTATGTCCACTTGTATTAAGTCTACCCAAGACTGTCATGTCATGTAGTGGAACTACAAACCCTGAAGTCCTCTGCAAGAGGCATTGCATCAGAGTTGGTTGTAACATTCCCAAAATCTTTGCTCCAACTGTTCATTTGCTTTAGGATCTTTTTTACAGAAATGATTTCACAAAGTACAGTTGATATCAGTCTGTTTTACAGACTATTTGGAGACATATACAATATTTCCATATAGACCATTTCAAGCTAGGAAAAAAACCTATCAAACATTTCCTTGGGGGCTGGAGAGATAGCTCAGTTGGTAGAGTGCTTGCCTTGCAAACACAAGGCCTTGGGTTCAATCCCCAGCACTGCAAAAAAAAAAAAAAAAAAACCCAAAACATTTCCTTGGAAACAATACCAAGTACTTTTCTTGTGTGCATATTAACATATCCCTAATGTAGGAGGATACTCAATATAATCCCCTGCCCTTTGCCCCAGAAAAACTATAGCCAGTTATGTATTATCATTTTCTTTCTTATCTGTATCTGGGACTAAAGGCATCCATAAGGAAGAGGGACAATGGCATTCATTTTGGATGCCTGGACATTGTTACAATATCAGTCTTTTATAGGAGGGTAATTTCTGTGTATTAAAAGAGTTAGATTCCAAACTTAGAATATATGGGAAATCATCTGGTATTTAATAGAATTCAAGTTATGTACATAGCCCTACATCATGATAATTAATAAGGCACTAGGCAAGGAAAATGAATAAAAGCAAGCCTTTAAAATGGAATCCTTAGACTAACAGAATAGCTGTTAATATTTTCTTAGTATTATTTGGTATTAAAGATGTCAAGATACTATCATCATATTTCTTTCTTTTTTTTTTTTTTTTTTTTTTTTTTTTTTTTGCAGTGCTGGGGATTGAACCCAGGGCCTTGTGCATGTGAGGCAGGCACTCTACCAACTGAGCTATATCCCCAGCCCCTCATCATATTTCTCTTCCTTCTACCTAGTTTCTATACCTCCAAGGAATCTTCATTACATTTTATGAAATGGGATGCTACTGCAAAGATTTTAGAAGTGAACCATGAAATAAGGACACTAAAGAAGCATTAAAATTTTCAGATTACTATTAAATAACATCCCAATAATTTAATCACAATGTTTAGAAAATACTTGGCTATTTTAGAAATAGTATCATCTAAAGCTAGATATTATGATTATTTCAAAATGGATTGGAACTTGGATCCTGGGGTAAGATAAGGTCCTACCACCCTCCTTCCCTCCTTTTCTCTTTCCATTCTTATGACCATTTGGTACTAGTTATTTATATCTATAGCAACATTTCAGAGGAGGGGGTTCAGGAAACAATGTGCTAACATGCTCGTATGATGGCTTTCAAACAGAACGATATATTTGCCAGGGAAGATGCTATTGTTGCTGCTGCTTATCAAGATATTTGTGCCTCAATTATTGATGCAGATGAAGTCAAAGATTGTCCCTTTAATCTTTAACATTGTATAAGTTAATATATACCCTTTACTTTTCAGCATTGTCAATGTTATATAAATCTTTTAATTTTTAACATTTTCAAGTTAATATAAACCCTATTAATGCTTCTCAGCTGATCAAACACAGGCATGATCACTATGAAGTATCAGTAGTTTTTTTTTTCTAGTCAGTAGCCAGTACATTTTTTATTTTATTTTATTTTTTGGTATGATATTATCAATAGTCACAGTGACAACTACACTTAGTTATAGCAATTTTTGGTATACAAAGTGGTATCACCCTCAATATTGCATTTGAGACTCTTTTAGACCACCACTTAGCACCCCAGACTTCTTCCCCAATTACCTCTGTCATTTCTTTCATTAATTTTTTATGTATTCTAATTAGTTGTATATGACAGTAGAATGCATTTATACATTTTGATAGATCATACATAAATGAAGTATAATTTCTCATTTTTCTGATTGTACATATTATAAGATCACATCAGTCATGCAGTCATATATGTACGTGAGGTAATAATATCTGTTTCACTTTACTATCCTTCCTACCTCCATGGCCCTTCCAACTTCCTTCACTCCCCTCTACCTAATATAAAGTAAACTCTATTCTTCCCTAGCCCCACTCCTTATGGTGAATTAACCTCTGCCATTTCATGAGCTCTGCTCTGTGCTGCTGCTCTCTCTTCTCTACGTTTCATTCCCTCGGTGCTCCTTACTCCTTCCTTCATTCTTCCAAGTGTAGTCAACACAGGCTATCATGTACAATAGACTTCACTAAGTGTATTAGTTTCCTAGGGCTGTTACAACAGAGTACCACTCTGAGTGGCATAAACAACAAAAACATATTGTTTCACATTGCTGGAGGCTGTAAGTCCGGAAATCAAGGTGTCAGCAGGGTTGTTTCTTCTGAGGGCTGAGAGAAGGCTCTGTTCCAGGCCTTTTGCCTCAACATATAGATATCTGTATTCTTCTGTGTCTCTTAATACCATCTTCCCTCTATTCATGTTTCTGTCTCTAAGTTGTCCCTTTCATAAGGACACTAGTCATATTAGAACAGAGCCTATTCTAATGACCTCATTTTAACTGAAATCTGTGAAGAACCTATCTCTAAATAAGGTCACATTCTGAAGTATTAGTTGAGATTCTAATATGTGTTTTTTTAGGGAGATACAATTCAACTCATAACAGTAAGGTTTGAAGATAACAAATGGGAAACAAAATAGAGAAGAGCAGAACTTAAATGAAATTTTAAGTGTCACTATCATGTAATCCAGTGGCCAAACCTAGTATAGGGCCTGACTCTCTTCTTCTTATATCCAACTTGCTACCATGTTTTGGGGGCCAGTTCATCTCCGTGGCTAGAAATCTAGTAATGCATATCACTTTTTTATCTGTGATGGTTAATTTTATGTGTTAACTTGACTGGGCCATTAGGTGCCCAGATATTTGGTCCAACATTATGGATGTATCTGTGAGGATGTTTTTGGATGAGATTAACATTTAAATCAATAGAGTACAGCAAATAATCTTCTATTATGTGGTTAGGATTTATCCAATCAACTACAGGCCTGAATAAAACAAAAAGTTGACCCTTCCTTGAGTAAGAAAATTATTCTGACTGACAACCTTTAATTTGGAATATCAGTTCTTTCTGGTTCTACAGCAACTTCTAGCTTTAGGACTCAAATTGTTATATATATATCAGAGCTGAGTTTTATCCCCAGCAGATTTTGGACTTGCCAGTCTTTATAATCATATGATCCAATTCTTAAAATCAATCTCTCCTTCTCCCTCTCCCTCTCTCACTCTCATTCTCTTTGGAGAACCCTGGTTCCCTAAGACCAGGTTTCCCACCTAGTGAAGAATGACCAAAAGTGTCCTAACTATCCTTTTAGGATCAGAAACTATCAGACTTAAAGCCAACCCTTTATTTTATTAAACACAGTATTCAATCTCCCTAATCTGAAACCCCTACATCTGGGTTATGCAATCTGAGTTTCTGTTAACTTTATGACTAAAATACCTTACCCAATAATCTTCCTGAGAATAAGGCAAGAACTTGACCAAAAGTCAATTTCAGCTGCCAACCTTAGTGAAATCATGGATTGAGAAACACTAAGATCCAAACTCAGAGCACACTGCACATATGTAAAACTTCTCACACATCCTTTTCATACATTTTAAATCATTGAGTACTTTCTCAAATTCTCATTATCTAATTTCATTTAGGGCTTTTCATGCAACTAGACAATTCCTTTACCAACTGTTTTTTAATAGCTTAATAATTTGTATGTGTCTCTTTGTAAAAAATCAGCTTTGACTAATTAAGACTCAACATGAAATCCTTCAAAGCTTTAACAGATCAGAACTGAACCAAATCAGTCTTTACTGTCTCTGAGTTAGAAAAGGCTAATCCATTCCCTCTGACTCTATGATTTGACTTTCATTTGGGCACTTTCCCAGATTCTCTATGTCACTACATCACCTGTTTACCCCTACTCCAAAGCTGTGTAGTTTTCCTTAAAATTTTTAGTGTGGACAAAAATGTTTTCTGTTGGCAAACTTGGCATAACTGAGACAGGCTGGCATTTTCAAGAACAGCTTTACTAAATATGAGGGAAAACAGAATAGTTAAGGAAAACATACATAGTATAAAAATAGCCAACTTTCCAACTGCAGGTTTCTGTTTCTAAAAATTCCATTTGAAGCAGGAAAACTTTACTGGGCACAAAACTCATTTACCCTTAGTCAACCACATCCCCTAATTTTGCTATATCCTGTCTGGACTCCTCCTTCCCTTCCACCAACACTTCACACATCTCTGAGCCCTATGATTTTGAGTGACTGTTGCAAATTTTGAACCCAGACTTTAAAGGAAAAAACATCAAAGAACTTACTTTTGCAATGAACACTCTCCTAATAAAAATATTGAGGACTTACAAAGAACTACCTAAATGTTGTCTTACAAGAGATTTTGAAGTTTTGATGTTTAAGAACTACTAGGTTTTAAATATCAGCCCTTTAAAATACTAATAGTAGGATTGTTGATGGGACTTAGTGGTAGAGCACTTGCCTACCATGCTCAAAGCCCTGGGTTTGGTCCCAGCATCACACACACACACACACACACACACACACACACACACAAATGGCATGTAGGGTTCTGTGGTCAAATAAATTTGAGGAATCTTTGGTTAAACTAAATTTCAGAGTTTTCTACACTGTATAATTTCTAAAGGCTTTTCATGAATTCAACAAAATATTTATTGAGCACTTATAATGTGTCAGGCACTGCTCTAAAACTGAGGAAATTCCTGTAAAGAGTGAACAGAATAGATAAGATCCTTTCCCTGACCTTATTAAATTAACTTTCTAGGTGGGGTTCACAAAAAAACAAAAACAAAGAAAAAAAAAAACCCCAAAAACTGAACAGACAAGCAAGATCATTTCAAATAGTGGTATGGACTGTGAAGACCTTTAGAGGCAATAAAAGGAGTAACTGGAAGTGGGAAACCTAGTAAACAGAAGGAACAGTGACTCCAAAGACCTAGCAAGAAACTGCATGGTGTGTTGGAGCCAGAGAAAGGAACATGAGTGACCGGAGCTGAGTAACTGAGGGGGAAATATCCGTGATGAGGCTTGATCTTTGGGATTACAGTAAGGAATAAGATGTTACCATGGCATATGTGGGCTTGAGGGAGAGACAGAGAGAGAAAATCTGGAACTTAGGAGAAAGGTTGAGATATAAAGTGGGAAAGGCAATAACACACAGACGGCATTTCAAGTCATAGAACTGGAGATTACCTAGGGAGCGTGTAGAAAGGCACTAAGGCCCAAATTTAAGCACTGAGGCACTTCAGATTTTGAAATCTGGTGCAGATGAGGAGCCAGCAGAGGAGACTTTCAGCATGCTTATGTGCATTGGGACTCTGAGAAGCAGATACAGAAGGCAACATTTCCCAAGCATATTTGACCTTGGAACCTTCTGTCACATAGCATCTCTCAGGACTGTGTTTCCAAGAAAAGCACTTTTGGAAATATTTCTCACACCCTTTTAACTACCCTTCATTGTGGCAAAATACACTAACTTCTAAGGTGACCTAAGCAAGTCTTTTCTTCTCTAGGTGGGGATTTTTCCAAAGAAGCCCATCTGTGGCTAAACAAAATGCTGCCCTGATGATCCAAGCCAAGATACCTACAGGAAATAAGATAAGTGCCAAATACAGTGAAAGGGAAAAGAGGGCTGCCCACCACAGCCTCACTGAGCACAACCTTAAATCTAGGGAGGCTTGTGCCTTTTTCGCATTCATAATAGTTATTTTGGTGGAAGAGTAAAATTGAAGTCTGTAGAGAGCCCTAGGAAGTACATGTTCTTTTGAGAGGGTAAGTATGTAACTTTGTTCAGGATACTAGCATATAGGTATTTCTACCATATACACTATGCCACGGCATCATTTTCTACTCTAGAAAGTTAATTTAGATAAAATTACTTTTATCAATTTCCTAGTTATTTTTGTTTATTTGCTTTTGTTTTAGTTATAAGGAACAAAAACTCAGAGGCCCACAAGTAAAAAAAAAATATATATATGAGGGACTGTGATGGAATTATTAAAAGGGAACTCATCTAGTGTTAGGGCTGCCCCACTATGGCCTTACTGAGCACAACCTCAAATATGGGATCTAAGGCAGCCTTAGGGATAGATTTCCCTATAGAATGCTCCCACCCCATCCCTACACACACATTCATACACATACACACACACACACACACACACACACACATATTCAAAGGCCATGTGGTCTTTCAAAGTATCCCTGAGACCTCTCAAAGTTCATAGTTATGCACTAAGAAATAATGAAATTCTCTATATTTGCATACTCTAGTCTAAATAGACAGTTGTCTTGTAGATCTGCTTTATAAATGAAGAGGATGAGGTCCAGGGAAGACAGACATAACCAAGTAGAGAAGCCCTAGATGGGTTTGCAAAACCTGAATTCTGATCCTGTGTGACTATAGGCAGGTAATTTCATTTGGGTCCCAAGTTCTTCTTGAGGGAAGGAGATTGGTTAGGGATAGGTGATCTTTAAGAAGCATCTCATTTGTGTGTCTCAGCTGTGGTCATATAGCTGGGTGTATCATGGCAGAGTGGGAACCACATCTTCTTTCACCTCGTTCCATGTTTTATTTCATTACACCACACTGCATGTGCATTTTTAAATGTATTTTTAAAATTCCAACCAGATTTTCTCAACTATTTGGATTTCTGTGAAAACAGCAAGAAGCAGCATGGCGCAATGAAAAAAGGATAAGCTTTGAAACCATAAAGTACTGGGTTTGGATCTAGGTCTACTTTCAGTTTTATGATCTTGAAGCAGTTACTTAACTCTTGGCCTCATTTTATCATCTGTAAGACAGATGAATATAATACACAATAGGATTCTGTTGAGGTCAAATGAGATTGCATGTATAAAGCTTCATGGACATAAGTAGATACAAACCTTCCATTTTCCATTTCACATTTCCCTCCTTTCAATTATTCTGGGAGGTAAAAAATTACAGCGAAGTATTTATGAACCAGGATGCAATGAGGTGTGTGGTGCCTTCATTTTCTGTAAGAGTACTCTTTTATTCAAGAAAACATTTTAGTTCACTCCTTCTAGTTGAAAACCTTTCCAAAATATTAGTCCATGTTCCCCCTTTGGAAAGCATGCACTCTGAATATAATTGAATCTTTCTTGATGATTGAAGACCTTGCTGTGCCAGGCTTATTATTCTGAACTTGTATTCAAATTATTCATCTTCTTGGAAAAACTTGCAGGAGGTGCAAAACTTACTTGGAATGTGTTACACTCAGGAAATCTAAAAGTTTGTTTTGAATTGAAATTCTTGTTAACAATTTCTTTGTGGTTCAGACTTCTAAATTGTATGAACATTCTCTTTATAATGGAATTATTGGAAGGGAACTCATCTGGTGCTAGGAAGTGTGGGTTAAACAAATTGTGAACAGACTTTTTTTTTTCTTGAATGCCTATTTTGTGGAAGGACTTGAACCAGGCAGGCATCACTCTGGATATTATAAATATAAAGATTAGTTTTCAGCATCAAAAATTGTATACTGTCTTTGATGAGACAAAACATAAACTAAAAAAAGTAATTATAAGAGCCAAACAAATGAAAAAAGTCTTTATAAAGAAGCCAGTACTTAAAATGAGCTTGAATGAGGCAGGATTTGGACTAGCAGTGCTTAACAGTAGGAAAAATGTTTGGTGGGGTAGGGTCTTTGAAGTAGAGGGGACAATCGGAATAAATGAATGGGAATGGGAATGCTTGGAGTATATCCAATGGACTCTAAGTTGGTTGTTTCAGAGATCATTAAGGCTAGCACAAGATATTTACTTGGGACATTCTCAGTTTAGCATAATATGTACTGAATATCCAGCGATCTCAAAAGTGTTCCTTAGGCCCCTGTAATTATGAGAATCTGTGATCCACTGTGTGTTCTTTTATAAATTGGTTTATCTCCATAGGCTTATAATATTTAGGTTAAAAGATAAATCACAGAACTTCCAATTTGTCTATTGTTAGAAGCCTAAACCACCTCTTGGACATAAGACAGCCCTACCAAGATCCATTCTCCTTTCTAGGAAAACCTTAGAGCCATGGGTGAGTCCTGGGTTGGGACAACCATTGGTTCTCCTTAAATCTCTCAGTCCAGGAATGTCAGGGAGAGAAACAATCTCCTTTCCACTTGCCTCACCTGTCCCTTGTTTGTCAACAGATCCTTGTTCCCATTCCCATCCCACAAGAGCTTCTTAAAAAACAAAGATCCCAAATGGAAAATCAAGTACAAGAGGCTTTATAGGACTCCAAATATATAAAATTACAACAGACCCACACCAAGGCACATTATAATGAAAACACCTAACATACAAAATAAAGACAGAATTTTAAAGGCTGCGAGAGAAAAGAACCAAATTACATTCAGGGGGAAACCAATACGGATATCAGCAGATTTTTCAACCCAGACCCTAAAAGCTACAAGGGCCTAGAACAACATTTTTCAAGCTCTGAAAGAAAACGGATGCCAACCAATCTTATACCCAGCAAAACTTACTTTCAGATTTGACGACGAAATAAAATCCTTCCATGATAAACAAAAGCTAAAAGAATTTACAAAAAGAAAGCTGGCACTACAGAACATTCTCAGCAAATTAGTCCATGAGGAAGAGATGAAAAACAAAGAAGCAAATCAGCAAAGGGAGGAACTACCCTAAAGGAATAACCAAATAAAGGAGAAACCAGTCATGTCAAAAAAAAAAAAAATAATAATAATAATAAGTCAAATGACCAGTAATACAAATGACATCTCAATAATAACCCTGAATGTTAATGCCGTGAACTCCTCAATCAAAAGACATAGACTGGCAGATTGGATTAAAAAGAAAGATCCAACAATATGCTGCCTGCAAGAGACTCAACTCATAGAAAGAGATACCCACAGACTAAAGGTGAAAGGATGGGGAAAAACATACCATGCACATGGACTTAGCAAAAAAGCCGGAGTATCCATCCTCGTATCAGATAATGTGACTTCAAGTCAGTCAGAGGGGATAAAGAAGGACATTTCGACTGCTTAAGGGAAGCATAAATCAGCAAGACATAACAATCATAAACATCTATGCCCCAAACAGTGGCTCATCCATGTACGTCAAACAAATCCTTCTCACTTCAATTCCAGGAATCAAATAGACCACAACACAATAAGACTTCTCTCACCACTTCTCTAACCACTGGACAGATCTTCCAAACAAAAATTGAACAAAAAAACCATAGATCTCAATAACACAATCAACAATTTGGACTTAACGGACGTATGTAGAATATACCATCCAACAAAGAACGAATACACTTTCTTCTCAGCAGCACATGGATCCTTCTCTAAAATAGACCATATATTATGCCACAAAGCTACTGTTAGCAAATACAAGAAGATAGAGATACTACTTTGTATTTGATCAGATCATAATGGATTGAAATTAGAAATAAATGACAGAATAAAAACCAGAAACTACTCCAACACCTGGAGATTAAATAATACGCTATTGAATGATGAATGGATAAAAGAAGACATCAGGGGGGAAATAAAAAAAATTCTTAGAGGTAAATGGGAAAAAAAAATATACCATATCAAAATCTCTGGGACACTATGAAAGCAGTACTTAGAGGAAAATTTATTTCATGGAGTGCATTCAATAAAAGAAGAAAAAAAATCAACAAACAAATGACCTAACACTACAGCTCAAAGCCCTAGAAAAAGAACAGAGTAACACCAAAAGTAGAAGACAAGAAATAGTTAAAATTAGAACTGAAATCAATGAAACTGAAACAAAGAAACAGTCAAAAAAATTGACAAAATAAAAAGTTGGTTCTTTGAAAAAATAAAATTGATAAACCCTTGGCCACACTAACAAAGAGAAGGTGAGAGAAAACTCAAATTACTAAAATTCGGAATGAACAAGGAAATATCACGACAGACACGACTGAAATACAAAACATAATTAGAAGCTATTTTGAAAATCTATACTCCAACAAAATAGAAAACCTCAAAGACATCAACAGGTTTCTACAGACATATGAACTACTAAAACTGAACCAGGAGGACATACACAATTTAAATAGATCAATTTCAAGAAATAAAATAGAAGAAGTCATCAAAAGCTTACCAACAAAGAAAAGTCCAGGGACAGATGGGTTCTCAGCTGAGTTCTATGAAACCTTTAAAGAAGAGCTCATTCCAATACTCCTCTCAAATATTCCATGAAATAGAAGAGGAGGGAACCCTCCCAAACTCATTCTGTGAAGCCAGTATCACCCTGATACCTAAACCAGAGAGACACATCAAGGAAAGAAAATTTCAGACCAATATCCTTAATGAACATTGATGCAAAAATTCTCAACAAAATTTTAGCAAATCACATACAAAAATATATTAAAAAGATAGTGCACCATGATGAAGTGGGTTTTATCTCAGGGATGCAAGGTTGGTTCAACATCCGGAAATCAATAAATGTCATTCACCATATCAACAGACTAAAAGTCAAGAATCACATTATTATTTCAATAGATGCAGAAAAAGCATTCAATAAAATACAGCCTCCCTTCATGCTCAAAACACTAGAAAAAATTGGGGTACTGGGAACATCCCTTAACATTGTAAAGGCCATCTATGCTAAGCCCATGGCCAATATCATTCTAAATGGTAAAAACTGAAAGCATTCCCCCTAAAAACTGCAACAAGGCAGGGATGCCCTCTTTCACCACTTCTATTCAACATTGTCCTTGAAACTCTAGCCAGAGCAATTAGACAGACAAAAGAAATTAAAGGGACACGAATAGGAAAAGAAGAACTCAAACTATCACTATTTGCTGATGATATGATTCTGTGTTTAGAGGAGCTGGGAAATTCCACCAGAAAACGTCTAGAACTCATAAATGAATTCAGTAAAGTAGCAGAATATAAAATCAATGCTGGTAAATCTAATGCATTTTTATTCATAAGTGCTGAATACTCAGAAGTTAGGAAAACTACCCTATTCACAATAGCCTTGAAAAAGATAAAATGCTTGGGAATCAATCTAACAAGAGAGGTGAAAGACCTCTACAATGAAAAACTACAGAACACTAAAGAAGGAAATTAAAGAAAACCTTAGAAGATGGAAAGATCTTCCATGTTCTTGGAGAGGCAGAATTAATATTGTCAAAATGGCCATACTACCAAAAGTGTTATACAGATTCAATGCAATTCCAATTAAAATCCCAATGACGTACCTCACAGAAATAGAGCAAGCAATTATGAAATTCATTGGAAGAATAAGAAACCCAGAATAGCTAAAGCAATCCTTAGCAGGAAGAGTGAAGCAGGGGGTATGGCAATATCAGAACTTCAACTATACCACAAAGCAATAGTAACAAAAGTGGCATGGTATTGGCACCAAAATAGACAGGTAGATCAGTGGTACAGAATAGAGGGCATGGACACAAACCCAAATAAATACAATTTTCTCATACTGGACAAAGGTGCCAAAACTATGCAATGGAGAAAAGATAGCCTCTTCAACAAATGGTGCTGGGAAAACTGGAAATCCATATGCAGTAGAATGAAACGAAACCCCTATCTCTCACCCTGCGCAAACTCAAAACGGATCAAGGACCTTGAAATCAGACCAGAGATCCTGCATCTCATAGAAGAAAAAGTAGTTCCAAATCTTCAACATGTCGGCTTAGGATCAGACTTCCTTAACATGACTCCCATAGCACAAGAAATAAAAGCAGGAATCAATAACTGGGATAGATTCAAACTAAAAAGCTTTCTCTCAGCAAAGGAAACTCTCAGTAATGTGAAGGGAGAGCCTACAGAGTGAGAGAAAATCTTTGCCACTCATACTTCAGATAGAGCACTAATTTCCAGAATCTATAAAGAGCTCAAAAAACTTTACACCAAGAATACAAATAACCCAATCAACAAATGGGTTATGGAAATGAACAGACACTTCACAGAAGAAGATGTACAAGCAATCAACAGATATATGAAAAAATGTTTAACATCTCTAGTAATAAGAGAAATGCAAATCAAAACTATCCTAAGATTCCATTTCACCCCAATTACAATGGCGATTATCAAGAACACAAGCAACAATAGGTTTTGGTGAGGATGTGGGGAAAAAGGTACACTCATACATTGCTGGTGGGGCTGTAAATTAGTGCAACCACTCTGGAAAGCAGTGTGGAGATTCCTTAGAAAGCTTGGAATGGAACCACCATTTGACCCAGCTATCCCACTCCTTGGCCTATACCCAAAGGACTGAAAATCAGCATACTTCAGAGATACAGCCACATCAATGTTCATAGCTGCTCAATTCACCATAGCCAGATTGTGGAACCAACCTAGATGCCCTTCAATTGATGAGTGGATAAAGAAACTGTGGTATATATATACAATGGAATATTACTCAGTCATAAAGAAGAATAAAATTATGGCATTTGCAGGCAAAGGATGAAGTTGGAGCATTTCATGCCAAGTGAGATAAGCCAGTCTAAAAAAAACCAAAGGATGAATGATCTCGCTGATAAGTGGATGATGATACATAATGGGGAGTGGGAGGGGGTCAAGAATGAAGGAAGGAGGGACTGCATAGAGGGAAAAGGGGTGGGACAGTTGTGGGGGCAGGAAAAAATAACAGAATGTATCAAACACCATTACCCTATGGAAATGTGTAATTACACAAATGGTATGCATCTACTTCGTGTACAGAGAAACAAGTTGTACCCCATTTGTTTACAATAATAAAAAAAAACAACAACAAAGATCCCTTTCCTCTGAGGGGAAGACAGCATTTTACATAATGACCAATAGTTATTCCCACTTTATGACATTGGCAAATGAGAGAAAGGAAATCTATACAGGACAGTGGTGTTGTGGGACACACTTAGCCTGCTCTTTTGTGGCCAACACGCCCAGCAGAGGTAAAAAGGCACCACACGGCAATGTGTGTTCCACATTGAAACATCTGAGCACTCAGGTCCTTGTTAAAAATTGCTTAATACTGTAACAAACATTTCTAAGCATCGATTGATTCTGATAAGTATAGAAAGTTGATGAGATTCTCAAACTTGGCTTTCTACATGTAAAGCAAATGTAGGTTGTGCCAAGGAATATGATCTTCTTGGTTCTTAAAGAAGCAGACATGTCATCCAGGAAGCCTAATGAGGAAGGCACTTGATGTTTCTCCCTGTCCAGAGCCTAAGTTCCCTTCCAGGTTTCTCTTCTCTTTTCTTTTCCTTCCTTCCTTCCTTCCTTCCTTCCTTCCTTCCTTCCTTCCTTCCTTCCTTCCTTCCTTCCTTCCTTCTTTTTTTTCCTTCCTTCCTTCCTTCCTTCCTTCCTTCCTTCCTTCCTTCCTTCCTTCCTTCCTTCCTTCCTTCCTTTCTTTCTTTCTCTTTCTTTTTTCCTCTCTCTCTCTCTCTCTTCCTTCCTTCCTTCCTTTCTTTCCCATTTCTGACATCTTTATTCCTGCCCTTCACTTTCAACCATAATACAAAACTGTTCCCCACTTAGTGAAAACTCTCTTTCCTAACACGGCTCAGGGTCAGAGTGCTAGAACTGGAAGGGAAATTAGAGGTCACTGAATTCACCTTACTGGCCTTTGAGATAAGGAAAATGAGTGTCAGAGAAATAAAATGGTCTTGCTTCCTGTGGGATGATAGAGATACAAGGGAGTAGTGGAAGTTTTAGGATCATTTCTGTATGTCTTATAGCTTACAGAGTGCTAGTCCATATGTGATCTTACATAAGCCTGTGATGTAGGTAATATGTCACTTTATAAGTGAGGAAATGGAGGCCCAGACAATTATCCTATAAGGGGAAAGCATATATACTTTTTGATTAGGGAAACTTCCCATGACAAAGTCTCATAACTGAAATGTCAAACTCAATTTTGAAGAGCAAACAAAGATTAATGAGACACTGCCTATGCACTCACATCTATTAGGAGAAGGTTGTCAGTCACTCCCAAGGCCACATACAAGGCACCCTAATGCTGCCATAAAACCACCTGAACCATAGAGGGACTGAATCCCATGCAGCCATTGACTCCTTCTAAACATGGCTGTGTGGAAACTTTGGAAAGAACCAGAGAAGCCTACGTTTTAAACTTCACAAAATTGAGAGTCTCTAAATGGGAAAAGTGAATAAATTAATGTTGGCTTGAAATTATAGAAGCATTTGGGGTTTAACTGGAAATGGAAGCAGAATAGGGATGACCTGCCTTCAGACCTCTTCTTTTTCTCTTTTAGTTTTCTTTGTGATCAGTACTGTCCTCTGTGTTCCTACTTTTTCAAAGTGACACTGAAAAGCATGTACCCTTTTTTCTTTTATTCTTTTATTTACCCTTTTTATTCTTGGCAAGAGAATCTGACCAATAAATAGATCACACCTTCATGAATGGCAAAAAATCATCTGGAACTTTTGTTCTTCCTTATACCAGGGTCAGCAAACCACTGCCTATGGGCCAATTCTGACCTACTACCTGTTTTTTTTAGGTGTATGAGAGTTAAGAATAGTTTTTATATTTTTAAATGGTTGAAAAGAATCAAAAGAGGAATAAGAAAAAAAAAGAGGAATAATATTTTGGGATGGTAATGATATTAAGTTAAAATTTCCAAAGCAGTAGAAGTTGTATTGAATGCAGTCCTGTGCACACACATTTACATCTTGTTTATACTTTCACACAAAAACAATGGAGTTGAGTAATTGCAGCAGACTCTATAGCCCTCAGGGCCTAAAAAACACTTGCTGTTCAGCCCTTTACAGAAAATCTTTGCAAATACCTCTAATGGAGAACTAACTATACTGTGTGAAAATTGGTTTTATTCATAGCCATCTCCCTAACTAACTTTCTTTTGAAATAGGAGAATTTGGTAAAAGTTCCCAAACGGTTCCTTTTTTCATTCTTCTTATTTCTTCCTTTCTTTTCTCTCTTTTTTCTTTTTCAGTACTTGGGATTAAACCCAGAACCTCACATATACTATGCAAGTACTCTACCACTGACCTACATACATTCCAGTTCTCTTTATTTTTTTAACTTTTACTTATTTATTTATTTATTTTCATTAACTTTTTTGACAGTGATAAATATCTTTTAAAAATCTTTTCATACATGTATATAGGGTAATAATGTCTGTCTCACAATCTACCGTCCTTCCCCTCCCCATCCTCCTCTCCCCTCCCCTCCCCTCCCCTCACTCCCCTCTGTACAATCCAAATTTCCTTCATTCTTCCCTACCCACCCTCCACTATGGATCAGCATCTGCTTATCAGAGAAAATATCTGGCTTTTGGTTTTTTGGGATTGGCTTATTTCACATAGCACAATACTCTCCAGTTCCATCCATTTACCTGTAAATGCCATAATTTCATTCTTCTTTACGGCTAAGTAATATTCCATTGTGTGTATGTACCACATTTTATTTATCCATTCATCTGTTGAAGGGCATCTAGGTTGGTTCCATAGTTTAACTATTGTAAATTGAGCTGCTATAAATATTGACGTGGCTATGTCATTGTAGTATGCTGATTTTAAGTCTTTGGGGTATAAATCGAGGAGTGGGATAGCTGGGTCAAATGGTGGTTTCATTCCAAGTTTTCTGAGGAATCACTATACTGCTTTCCAAAGTGGTTTCATTAATCTGCAGTCCCACCAGCAATGTATGAGTGTACCTTTTTCCCCACAACCTCACCAATATTTATTATTGCTTATATTCTTGAAAATTGCCATTCTGTCCAGTCCTTTTTTATTTTATTTTGAGACAAGATTTTAAATATAAGTTGATTCTCCAAGTATTTCAGTGTCATGAAGGGAATGCCCTTACTAATTAACCCCCTTGGGACATATGATGTTATTGTGTGTGGTGTGTGTAATAGCATGTAGTGCATAAATTCATTCTAAATTATGAATTTCCTTTCCTTTTCTTTCCTCCCTCCCTCTCTTCCTTCCTTACTCCCTCCCTCCCTCCCTCCCTTCCTTCCTTCCTTCCTTCCTTCCTTCCTTCCTTCCTTCCTTCCTTCCTTCCTTCCTTCCTTTCTTCTTGCTTTCTTGCTTTCTTTCCCTGGAAATTAAACCTAGTGGCACTCCACCAGTGACCTGAATCCCCAGTTTCCCCTTTTTTGGGGAAGACACATTCTTGCTAAATTGTCCAGGCTGGCCTCAAACATCTGTCTTCCTGCTTCAGCCTCCCAAATAGTTAAAATTACAGGCCTGTGCTGCCATGTTCAGCTGATAATTTCTTTTCTTCTTGTCTGCCTATCTTGTGAGAGTCTAATAACATAATCAGTTTTCTCAAGGCCTGGTCACTATTAATAATCTGAACATGTGGAGTCCAGAAATACAATTTTACCTCTTTGCATCTACATGGTAGCCCCAGAAAGCAGCCATCTGTCCCTACTTGAAAAATCTCACTACTTAGAAGAACTTACTACTTGGAAAATCATGGCATTTAAAAATCAAATGGAAATTAAAGTTCTTGTCTGAACAAGTACACCGAGCCATACCTTAGATGGTATTCTGTCAACAACTCAATGATGAAAACTCAGGGCCTAATGTGATGTCAGTATGATTTGCTTTATTATCCTGGATGGGGTTTAGAGTGCTTGTCCAGTGATAGAGTGCTTGCCTAGTATGTGCCAGGCTCTGGGTTTGATTTCAGCACTGAAAAAAATATTAAACTATTATCCTGCACTGTTTCTTCTAGAAATATCATTGCTTCTCTTCAATTCCATCATTGTTAAAAAGTGAACAGAATCTTAGAATTGAGACATGTATGATGTAAGGAAACATGCTTCCTGCAAACATGGCCCTATATTGTTTTCCTGTGCTGAAGTTAAGACCAGCCCACGTATAATAAGGTAAAACTTTTATTTTCTGAACTTTCCTGTTCTTATTTAAACCCTAACCCTTGGGTTTTTAACACTGCACACTGATTATCCTGAGCCTCTGCTATGATTACACCCAGTGTGGGAAACACCCTGGGTTTCAGTTCAGTATCTCCTTTCCCTTCCCTTTTTAAATGAAGGGTAGTCAGGTATAGTGGGAAAGGGTAAAGTACTTAGATCCAGCCCCCCCACTCATTGGTGGAACCTCAGTTTCCATTATCTGCCAAACATATAATACTTATCACCTACCTCTACTAATCACCCCTAGGTCCCTTACCAGTAAGGATCATGCGTTATTTATTCCTCTTTTACCTTGTACTATTCAATACAGAGCATGCAGCAGACACTTGACATATGCCCCTAGAATGAAATTGCACCTACTTTACATATACTCTTTCATGGATTGTGACATGTGAAATGTTCAATCTAAAAGGAACTCAAAGACCTATCTAGTTTAATGTCAGCAAACATGAGGCAGATGGACTCACTCTCCACTTCTAGGCTAAATGGATAGAAATGGCTAAATTGTCACTATACTCTCTCCATTTGAGTGTTTTTCTTATCCTAAGTTTCCCAATCTTCATCAGAGCTCTCTAGGAAACCAATACCATTAGACTGAAATTATCACTGAAGAAAACACTTAATGTACCATTCTGAAGTGAGTATAAGTTGCTTCTTATAAATGAATAAAGCCAGACTTAGAAAGGTGATATGATTTGGCCAAGGTCATATTACCAAGAAGTAAGCACTGGGGGAAAATTCTAGCAATGATGAATGCATTTTTATTTATTTTTGTGGTTGTTTGTTTATTTCAGAGGCAGAAGAGCCTTAAGGTCATGTTTCTGTCTCCCTGGCACCTCAGAAGGCAAGTCAGTGACTCAACATACTTTTACTGATGTCTTCTTTCAGGCAAAGGCATGAGACTCAAGGATATAAAGAGAACTCAGCTCTAGAGCTTATAGACCTTAAACAAACTGGAAAATATCACAATGCTAAGTGAACCACAGAGATATGCTTAAAGCTTTGCAAGGGCAACAGGACATTGCCCACTCATTGCCCAGAGAAGTCATGGAGGGCTTAACTGAGAAGATGACTTCTGAGCTGATTCTTCCAAGAAGAGTCATGGTTCTTCAAGCAAAAGGGGAAAGAAGATCTATCAAAAGAAAATGTGTGTGTCAAGGCTTAGGCCTGGCAAATAATGGGACTAGTAAAGAGTTATCTCTGGATTGAACCCAGGGATGCTTCACCACTGAGAGCTATATCTTCAGCCTTTTTTTACTTTTCATTTTGAAACAGCTTCTTGCTAAGTTACCCAGGCTGGCCTTGAACTTGCGATCCTCCTGCCTTAGACTTCTGAGTCACTGGGGTAACTGGTATGGGCCATTGTCCTGGACAAGGCAAGAGTTCTGCACAGAAGGAGTTCCAGGTGTGTGGTGAACTGGGGAGAAGGGAGGGAACTGAGTGCAATGTCAGGGGAGGGCTCAGTAGAGATAAGTAAAACAAGCCTGCTTTGAAGGAGTCTACAAAGACTAGACATGCATGGAAAAATTATAACACATAACAGAATGATCTAATGCTTTTCAAAGGATCAAAAGAAGTATAGGGGAGTTCAGAGAAGGGAGAGATGACTTCCCACTGGGAGTTAGGATCATATCACTGATAAGTCAGGCAGGGTTCCGTTTGGTTCTTTATTATTGTCAGAATTGAAGTAGAAGTTAAAGATCTGCAATAAAATTACCCGCTCAATAGGGACTCTTTGAGTCATACCTTTAACTTAATATATTTAATCCTAAAATCCTAACACACTGCCCAGTGGGGTGTCCATTCCCAGTTCATAACTTGTTGTTTCTTCATTGTGCTATTCTATTGCCAGAGCCTAGAATAGTGCCTGACATCGAGCAGATGCTGAATAAATATTTGTGGAATCAGTATTTTTTTTTCCTGTTTTTTTCATTCTTATATATATTTTTATTTGTTCTGTTTATATATATGTAATAGTAGAGTATATTTTGACATATGCATAAATGGAATATAACTTATTCTAATTAGGATCCCATTCTTGTGGTTGTCCTTGATTTAGATTTTCACTGGTAGTGTATTCATATATGAACACAGGAAAGTTATGTCTGATTCATTCTACTGTCTTTCCTATTCCCATCCCCGCACCTTCTCTTCATTCCCTTCATCAAATCCACTGATGGAATCAGTATTTTAAATGATGTATTTTGACCATGACATCAATACACTCTTTTTTAAAAAAAAAAAATATTTTTAGTTGTAGATGGAAACAATACCTTTATTTTATTTATTTATTTATTTATTTATTTATTTATTTATTTATTTATTTATTTTTTTTTTTGTGTGTGTAATCATAAATTTACATAGAGTAATGTTGTTTGATTCATTCTGTTATTTTTTTCCCTTCCCCCACCCCTCCCACCCCTCCCACCCCTCCTTACCCTCTATACAGTAGTTCCTTCCTCCATACTTGCCCCCCTCCCTAACCCTAACTCTAACCCTAACACTAACCCTTCCCTCCCCCCCATTATGTGTCATCCTCCACTTATTAGCGATATCATTCGTCCTTTGGCTTTTTGAGATTGGCTTATCTCACTTAGCATGATATTCTCCAATTTCATCCATTTGCCTGCAAATGCCATAATTTTATCATTCTTTATGGCTGAGTAATATTCCATTGTATATATATACCACTGTTTCTTTATCCACTCATCAATTGAAGGGCATCTAGGTTGGTTCCACAGTCTGGCTATTGTGAATTGAGCAGCTATGAACATTGATGTGGCTGTGTCTCTGTAGTATGCTGATTTGAAGTCCTTTGGGTATAGGCCAAGGAGTGGGATAGCTGGGTCAAATGGAGGGTCCATTCCAAGTTTTCTAAGGAATCTCCACACTGCTTTCCAGAGTGGCTGCACTAATTTGCAGCCCCACCAGCAATGTATGAGTGTACCTTTCTCCCCACATTCTCGCCAACACCTGTTGTTGCTCGTATTCTTGATAATCGCCATTCTAATTGGGGTGAGATGGAATCTTAGGGTGGTTTTGATTTGCATTTCTCTTATTACTAGAGATGTTGAACATTTTTCCATATGTTTGTTGATTGCTTGTAGATCTTCTTCTGTGAAGTGTCTATTCATTTCCTTAGCCCATTTGTCGACTGGATTATTTGAATTCTTGGAGTAAAGTTTTTTGAGTTCTTTATAGATTCTGGAGATTAGTGCTCTATCTGAAGTATGATTGACAAAGATATTCTCCCATTCTGTAGGCTCTTTCTTCGCATTGCTGATAGTTTCCTTTGCTGAGAGAAAGCTTTTTAGTTTGAATCTATCCCAGTGGTTGATTCTAGCTTTTATTTCTTGTGCTATGGGAGTCCTGTTAAGGAAGTCTGATCCTAGACCAACAAGGTGAAGATTTGGACCTACTTTTTCTTCTATAATCTGCAGGGTCTCTGGTCTGATTCCAAGGTCCTTAATCCATTTTGAGTTTAGTTTCGTGCATGGGGAGAGATATGGGTTTAGTTTCATTCTGTTGCATATGGATTTCCAATTCTCCCAGCACCATTTGTTGAAGAGGCTATCTTTTCTCCATTGCATATTTTTGGCCCCTTTGTCTAGTATGAGAAAATTGTATTTATTTGGGTTTGTGTCCGTGTCCTCTATTCTATACCATTGATCTACCTTTCTATTTTGGTACCAATACCATGCCGTTTTTGTTACTATTGCTTTGTAGTAGAGTTGAAGATCTGGTATTGCAATACCCCCTGTTTCACTCTTCCTGCTAAGGATTGCTTTAGCTATTCTGGGTTTCTTATTCTTCCAGATGAATTTCATAATTGCTTGCTCTATTTCTGTAAGGTACGTCATTGGGATTTTAATTGGAATTGCATTGAATTTGTATAGCACTTTAGGTAGTATGGCCATTTTGACAATATTAATTCTTCCTATCCAAGAACATGGAAGATCTTTCCATCTTCTAAGGTGTTCTTTAATTTCTTTCTTTAGTGTTGTATAGTTCTCATTGTAGAGGTCTTTCACCTCTTTTGTGAGATTGATTCCCAAGTATTTTATTTTTTTCGAGGCTATTGCGAATGGGGTAGTTTTCCTAATTTCTCTTTCTGAAGATTCATCACTTATGTATAAAAATGCATTGGATTTATGGGCATTGATCTTGTAACCTGCTACTTTACTGAATTCACTTATGAGTTCTAAGAGTTTTCTGGTGCAATTTCCAGGTTCCTCTAAATATATAATCATGTCATCAGCGAACAGGGATAGTTTGAGTTCTTCTTTTCCAATTTGTATCCCTTTAATTTCTTTGGTTTGTCTAATTGCTCTGGCCAGAGTCTCAAGAACGATGTTGAATAGAAGTGGTGAAAGAGGGCATCCCTGCCTTGTTGCAGTTTTTAGGGGGAATGCTTTCAGTTTTTCACCATTTAGAATGATATTGGCCATGGGCTTAGCATAAATGGCCTTTACAATGTTAAGGAATGTTCCCACTATCCCTATTTTTTCTAGTGTTTTGAGCATGAAGGGGTGCTGTATTTTATCAAATGCTTTTTCTGCATCTATTGAAATAATCATGATTCTTGACTTTAAGTCTATTAATGGTGAATTACGTTTATTGATTTCCTGATGTTGAACCAACCTTGCATTCCTGGGATGAAACCCACTTGATCATGGTGCACTATCTTTTTAATATGTTTTTGTATGTGATTTGCTAAAATTTTGTTGAGAATTTTTGCGTCGATGTTCATTAAGGATATTGGTCTGAAATTTTCTTTCCTTGATGAGTCTCTGTCTGGTTTAGGTATCAGTGTGATATTGGCTTCATAGAATGAGTTTGGGAGGGTTCCCTCCTCTTCTATTTTATGGAATACTTTGAGAAGTATTGGAATGAGCTCTTCTTTAAAGGTTTTGTAGAACTCGGCTGAGAACCCATCTGGTCCTGGACTTTTCTTTGTTGTTAGGCTTTTGATGACTTCTTCTATTTCAGTACTTGAAATTGGTCTATTTAAATTGTTTATGTCCTCCTCGTTCAGTTTAGGCAATTCATAAGTCTCTAGAAATCTGTTGATGTCTTCGAAATCTTCTATTTTGTTGGAGTATAGATTTTCAAAATAGCTTCTAATTATGTTTTGTATTTCAATCCTGTCTGTTGTGATATTTCCTTGTTCATTCCGAATTTTAGTGATTTGGGTTTTCTCTCATCTTCTCTTTGTTAGTGTGGCTAAAGGTTTATCAATTTTGTTTATTTTTTCGAAGAACCAACTATTTATTTTGTCAATTTTTGTATTGTTTCTTTTGTTTCAATTTCATTGATTTCAGCTCTGAGTTTAACTATTTCCTGTCTTCTACTACTTTTGGTGCTGTTCTGTTCTTCTTTTTCTAGGGCTTTGAGCTGTAGTGTTAGGTCGTTTATTTGTTGAGTTTTACTTCTTTTTTAAATGCGCTCCATGAAATAAATTTCCCTCTAAGTACTGCTTTCATAGTGTCCCAGAGATTTTGATATGATGTTTCTTTGTTCTCATTTACCTCTAAGAATTTTTTAATTTCCTTCCTAATATCTTCTGTTATCCATTCATCATATAATAGCATATTGTTTAATCTCCAGATGTTGGAATAGTTTCTGTGTTTTACTCTTTCATTTATTTCTAACTTCAATCCATTATGATCTGATAGAATACATGGTAGTGTCTCTATCTTCTTGTATTTGCTAACATTAGCTTTGTGGCATAATATATGGTCTATTTTAGAGAAGGATCCATGTGCTGCTGAGAAGAAAGTGTATTCGCTCTTGGTTGGATGGTATATTCTATAAATGTCCGTTAAGTCTAGATTATTGATTGTGTTATTGAGATCTATCGTTTCTTTGTTCAATTTTTGTCTGGAAGATCTGTCCAGTGGTGAGAGAGGCGTGTTAAAATCACCTAGTATTATTGTGTTGTGGTCTATTTGGTTTCTGAAATTGAGAAGGATTTGTTTGACATACATGGGTGAGCCACTGTTTGGGGCATAGATGTTTATGATTGTTATATCTTGCTGATTTATGCTTCCCTTAAGCAGTATGAAATGACCTTCTTTATCCCTTCTAACTTTGGCTTGAAGTCCACATTATCTGAAATGAGGATGGATACTCCAGCTTTTTTGCTGAGTCCATGTGCATGGTATGTTTTTCCCCATCCTTTCACCTTTAGTCTATGGGTATCTTTTTCTATGAGGTGAGTCTCTTGCAGGCAACATATTGTTGGATCCTTCTTTTTAATCCAATCTGCCAGTCTATGTCTTTTGATTGATGAATTCAGGCCATTAACATTCAGGGTTATTATAGAGATATGATTTGGTTTCCCGGTCATTTGGTTCATTTTTTAAATTTTATTTATTTATTTATTTGACACGATTTGTTTCCTCCTTTATTTGACAATTCCTTTAGGATAATTCCTCCCTTTGCTGATTTGTTTCTTTGTTTTTCATCTCTTCCTCATGGAATATTTTGCTGAGAATGTTCTGTAATGCTGGCTTTCTTTTTGTAAATTCTTTTAGCTTTTGTTTATCATGGAAGGATTTTATTTCATCGTCAAATTTGAAGGTAAGTTTTGCTGGGTATAAGATTCTTGGTTTGCATCCATTTTCTTTCAGGGCTTGAAAAATGTTGTTCCAGGCCCTTCTATCTTTTAGGGTCTGGATTGAAAAATCTGCTGATATCCGTATTGGTTTCCCCCTGAATGTAATTTGGTTCTTTTCTCTCACAGCCTTTAAAATTCTGTCTTTATTTTGTATGTTCGGTATTTTCATTATAATGTGCCTTGGTGTGGGTCTGTTGTAATTTTGTGTATTTGGAGTCCTATAAGCCTCTTGAACTTGATTTTCCATTTCATTCTTCAGATTTGGGAAATTTTCTGATATTATTTCATTGAATAGATTGTTCATTCCTTTGGTTTGTTTCTCTAGGCTTTCCTCAATCCCAATAATTCTTAAATTTGGCCTTTTCATGATATCCCATAGTTCTTGTAGATTCTGTTCATGATTTCTTACCATCTTCTCTGTTTGTTCAACTTTGTTTTCAAGGTTAAATATTTTGTCTTCAATATCTGAGGTTAGTCTTCCAGGTGTTCTATCCTATTGGATATGCTTTCTATGGAGTTCTTAATTTGGTTTATTGTTTCCTTCATGTCAAGGATTTCTGTTTGGTTTTTTTTCAATATCTCTAACTCTTTATTGAAATGATCTTTTGCTTCCTGTATTTGCTCTTTTAACTGTCGATTGGTGCGATCATTCAATGCTTGCATTTGCTCTTTCATCTCATCGTTTGATCTCTGATCATTTTAATTATGTACATTCTGAACTCCTTTTCTGTCATTTCTTCTGCCATGCTGTCATTGGGTTTTATTAATGTTACATCTAGATTTGTTTGCAGCATTTTCTTTCCTTGTTTTCTCATATTGTTCAGGTTTCAGTGGACCGCTGAGATATTGCAGATTTCCTCTATTGACTAACAATGTCCCTGAAGATTTCTATATATATCCCCCCTTAGCCTTCAGTAGGCTGAAGTCTTGGAGGAAGTTGATAATGCAGTGCAACACAGGCAGCTGCCTCTATAGGAGTGGTGGCCTTCAGGTGGGGTATAATCCCTGCTAGTGGGCAGAGGTGCCTCCACTTGTTAACCAATGGTCATCCAAAGGGGACCTAGGCTGCGGGATGAGGCAAGGCCTGTTTGGGCCTGAGTCTCTGGTTTTACCGTGCTTGTGGGGAAACCTCACCCGGCAGGGAAGACTCACCCGGTGGGGAGGTCTCGCTGGTCAGTTCCTTCCTAGAGGTTCCCCTCAATTTACAGCCACCGCCTGGGCTGGGCTGCCTTCCTGTGCAAAGTTCTCAGGGGCCCGGCCCTACCTCCTGGGCCTGGGAGCCTCACCCTTCGCAGATGAATCTCCTTAGGCTGCCCCTCCTCAGAGAATCTGCCCGCAGGTGTAGAACCTTCGCTCCGCCCTAAGCCTGTCTCTGTGCGGCTCTTCCACCAAGAAGCCTCCTAGATCCTGGGACCCTGCTCTGCACCTAATCGCCTGGCTATGCGGCCCCTCCTGTGAGCAGCCACCTGGGGCCCAGTACAATCGCTCTGAGTCCCAGAGACCCGCCACATGCCTCTTCCTCCAGACAGCCGCCCAGTATTCCGGTGCGGTCACTAGGGTTCCAAGAAACTCACTGCGTGCCTCCTCCTCCCACCAACTACCTGTAGCCCTGGGCAATCAATCACTCCGAGTCGAAGTGACCCTCCCCGTTCCTCCTCCTTCTCCAGATAACCCCCCGGGTGTTCAGGAGCGGTCGCTCTGAGTGGCTCTGAATCCACGTGACCCGCTGCACGGGTCCTCTGGGCAACCGCCCGGAGCTCTGGTGCGGCCACTCAAGTCCAAGCGACCCACCACGCTTCTCCTCCAGGCAGCCCCCCTGTGTTCAGGAGCTGTCACTTTAAGTCCAAACAACTCACCACTTGCCTTCTCCTCTGAGCAGCCGCCTGGAGCGCTAATGCAGTCACTGCGAGTCCAAACGACCCGCCGCGCTCCTCCTCCTCTTCCTCCTACTCTTCCGGGCAGGTCCCGGTGTTCAGAAGTGGTCCAAGTCCAAACAGCTCGCCACGCAGCCCCTCCTCTGGCAACCGCCTGTTGCTCTAGTGTAGTTACCCCGAATCCAAGCGGCCACGCTCCTCCTCCTCTTCGTCCTCAGGGCAGGCCCCGGTGTTCAGAAGTGGTCGCTTAGAGTCCAAACAGCTCGCCGCGCAGCTTCTCCTCTGGCAACCGCCTGTAGCTCTGGTGTAGTTACCCCAAATCCAAGCGGCCACGCTCCTCCTCCTCTTCGTCCTCAGGGCAGGCCCCGGGGTTCAGAAGCGGTCGTTCTGAGTCCAAACAGCTCGCCGCGCAGCTTCTCCTCTGGCAACCGCCTGTAGCTCTGGTGCAGTCACTCCGAACCCAAGCGGCCACGTTCCTCCTCCTCCTCCTCAGGGCAGGCCCCGGTGTTCTGAGTCCACACAGCTATCCTCGCCACTCCTCCCCTGGGCAGCTGCCGGAGCCCCAGTGGTGGCTCCGAGTCCCAGCGCTGTGCCCAGCGGCCACCTTTACGGCGCTCCCAGTTGTCCGAGTTCACTGCTTCAGAGGGGGGAGGGGCGTCTCTCCGGCAGCTCTACTTCACAAAGTTTCCTGCATTCCGGGACCACCGTCCCATCCAGGACGCCTTCCCAATGGGTGAGAGTCACCCAGCTGCTTTGAGTTGGTCCCAAGTGTCTCAATATCTCCTCTTTTGAATCCTGAGTCCTGGAGCAACATGAAATGCAGCCACCCTCTAGGCCGCCATCTTGAAACCTAAATAAATATTTATTTTTATGTGATGCTGAGGATTGAACCCAGTGCCTCACACGTGTGAGGCAAGTGCTCCACTTCTGAGCCACAGCCCCAGACCTCTATACATTCTTGATAATTTAGTTTTTACTCCCTTTAAGATGTCCTGTCCCTTGGTTGCTCTTGGTGCAACAGTATTTATCATGGAATTGAATTTCTGACTTAGAAAATATGGTAACAGAACACACAGTCACAACCTTGGAAAGCTTCATTCTAATTTTCAAAAACTCTTCCTGTGCCAGCTGGAATGTTTGGGAGTTGGTTGGGAAAGAAGTGTGGTCTAGTGAGAGCACAACATTTCTGGGCTGGAGGCCTCAGCCACTCCCTGCTGCATGGTTGACTGCCCACATGGTCTCAAATCAAGGCAGCTCCTCTGTCTTGTTCTTGGACCCACTGAACGTACAGAATTTGAGAGTCTTGGATTAAAGTGGAAAGCATATAGTAGGGGTGCTTTTGGCTTTTCTGGTTCTTTCCAGACCTTTGGCTCTTGTACCAGGAGAGGAAACCTTCCATATATGCAGGGATGAAAGAGAATGCTACTTTTCAAATTCTGCATCTGCTTGACACTCCCTGGAATGTAACATTAAATGTGCTTCACGATCACTGTCAAATGGATCATCAGTGAAAATCATTATCAACACTATGTAGTCTATTTTTAAAAACCATTCCACTTTTGTTTAATTTTAGGTGTATATGTCAAAAGTACTGGGTGTACATAGATATTATTTTCTATTGAGGAAGAAACTTGTTTTATATTCTGCGCTTTCACAGTCTATTTCTATTGCTCCTTGAAATTTTTGAATCTCCTCTGTATTAACAATACAGAAAGCTGTCTTTCTTAATGGTTTTACTGTCTTCCTGTCTACCCCAAAGAGAGCTTGAGAATTCTCTCCATTTCTCTCACCATTCAACTCTTAAGTCCTCTTTGTTCTACCCCTAAATTATTCCCACATGTGTTCACACTTGTCCAGCACCTTTCTTGAGTCTCCTAGTCTGCATTATACAACAAGCTCTAAAACAGCCTCCTTAATGCTAAGATCTGCTCATCAGGTCAGCCTTTGCACTGCTCCATACTGAACTTCCCAAAGCACAGGTGAGACTATGTGACTCTCCTCTCTAATGCCACGGGGCAACTCCTTTTATACAGGAAATAAGATGCAAAATCCTTAGCATGCTATTCAAGGTCACAATGAGTTATGACAACGCTTTTCATATCTAACCTTTGGAAGTGAAAAATGACTAGAAGAAAAATAAATTTATACAATAAACTAGACTTATTACATAAAAACTGTTGTTCAGAAATCCACTGCAAAAAGAATATGGAGGGCTTGGAGTGTAGCTCTGTGGTGGAGTGCTTGCCTTGCATTAGTAAAGCCCTTGGCCCCAGCATTGCAAGAAAAACAAGTGTGCACACACACATACACACACACACGTGTGTGTGTGTGTATACATATGTCTATATACACATACGCAAACATATATTAAAGTCTGTGTATATATATATGTACACATATGCATAGTGCAATAAGTGGTTATTAGGTTATTAGGGTTTCTAGGTAAGACCATACAAGTCTATTCAATATATATAGTTTGTAAGCAAGCTATCATGCATGTATAATAAAAATTACTGTTTGATGCCAACAAATAAAAAAAAGAAAAGCAGTAAATTTTAAAATAATTTTTATGAAACAAATCTTGACTCCTGGTCCTTGCAGTGACAGGATAAAAGTAGACAACTCCATTTGTCTTTGTAACTAACATTTACTACATACTTGCAGTATGCCAGGTCACATTCTAAGATCTTTGTAAGTATTAGCTTTACAAGTATTTGATCTCATAACAACCTAATAAAATAGATATTTTCCCATTTTGTAAACAAAGAAACTTAGCCCAAAACCATTAAATGTTAGCTTTTAAAAAACCATCAAGTAATCTGTGCAGAAGAAACTATGTCAGGATGAAGTGAGGGTCAAATAGGAAATTCAAGAATGGGCTTGACTGGGGATATATAGGCCCTGGGTGGTTTAATCCCCAGTGCTGAAAAAGAGAGAGAGAGAGAACGGGACTGGAGTCAGAGATTTGTTGAGAGAGTGAAATTTTGAAATGGAGTAAGGTTGTTACAGTATCAGTTCATTTTTAAAGTAGTAGTTTATTTAACATGATTTTTAGGGTCACAGTGTGTCCATGGTGTAAAAATGAAAGCATTTTACTGCAAAAAAGGATATGCTGGAGGAAGAAGCTAAGTGGTAAGTGCTAACCACAGTCTGCCTTGGGCAGTTAGCAGAAAGAAACCTCAGGCCAAGTGATAGAAGGAAGTCCCTTTCTGTTCTAGTTGTCAGAAAGGACAAAGAATCAAAACACCATTTTTGCAATGGATAAGTTTACAAAACTGCAGGAAGTACGACAAGACTCCAAAGACAGGGCACATTTTTGAAACATCTTCATATAGTATCTTCTTGCTTTGAAGTATTTTTGATCTGAAAATTGGGATTATTTGATGAAGTGGCATCATCTTTGGTATCAATATTAATATCTAGACAAATCTTGTTGAATTAAAACAATCTTAGCATGTTAGTCAGCTCTGCATCACTGTGTTAAAAATACCTGTGGCAAGAACAACTTAAAGCTGGGTGCAGTGGTGCACCTCTGTAAATCCTAGCTGCTCAGGAGGCTGAGGCAGGAGTATTGCAAGTTCGAGGCCAGCCTCAGCAGTTTAGTGAGGTCCTAAGCAAGTTAGTCTCAAAATAAAAAAATGAAAAGGACTGGGGATGAGGCTCAGTGGTTAATGCCCCTAGGTTCTATCCCTAGCACAAAAAACAACAAAACGCCATCTTAGAGAAGGAAAAGTTTATTTTGGGCTCATGGTTTCAGAAGTTCAGTTCATGGCCAACCAAATCCATTGCTCTGGGCCAGAGGTAAGGCAAAACATCATGGCAGAAGGGAACGTAAAGAAAGCTGTTCAACCAACAGCAGATGGAAAGCAGAGAGAACAAGAAAGGAGACAGGGATAAGATATAGTCCAAGGTCATGCCCCCAGTGACCTACTTCCTCCAGCCATGCCCCATCTGCCTACAGTTATCACTTCGTAGTCTATTTGAATTATTAATCCATCAAATGATTTAATCCACTATTGAAGTTATAGCCCTTGCGATCTAATCATTGTTTTAAAGCTCCACCTCTAAACCTTGTTGTACTGGGGACCATCCTTTCAAAACATGAGCTTTTCAGGGACATCAAAGATCCAAATGGGGCTGGGGTTGTGGCTCAGTGGTAGAGCACTTGTCTTGCATGTGTGAGGCACTGGGTTCATTCTTCAGCACCACATACTCATAAATAAAACAAAGGTATGATGTCCACCCACAACAAACAATATTTTTTAAAATAATTTTTGAAAAAGATACAAATCATGCTGGGTGCAGTGGTGCATGCCTGTAATCTTGGCAGCTTGGGAGACTGAGACAGAGGATCGTGAGTTCAAAGGTAGCCTCAGCAATTTGGCAAGGCCCTGAGCAACTAAGCAAGACCCTGTCTCTAAATAAAAATATAAAAAGGGCCTGGGGATGAAACTCAGAAGTTAAGGGACCCTAGGTTCAATCCAAGTACCCCCTCAATCCAAATTTTTATACTGATCTAGACTGAATATTGTAAGAAAATTGCGATACAGAATCAGGTTCAAACTCAGGCTCTTGCACTTGCCAGCTATGTGCAGTCAGGCAAATCTGAATCTCTCCGAACCTCAGTTCCAACCCTAACCCTAACCCTAACCCTAATTGATTAAAGTGGAGTAATATAATTCCCTAAGCCTTAGCATTGTTATGGACCTTAAATTATGCCTCAGTTGGTCAGCATTTGTCGAACAGCAAGAGTGCTTAATAGGATTACAATTGATTATTTTTTTAAAAATTCTCTGTAATTCTTAAATTTTCTATCATGAACATATATTGCTTTTGTAATTAGAAACAAAACAATAAAACTTACTCTTTTTAAATGGAAGGTATAATTTCTCATATTCTCACATTTACTTTCTCCACCTTTGTCTCTTTTGTGTCTTTTTCTGCTATATTATAAAGCATGGGTCCTCTCTATGAGCAACATTCCAAAGAGACCATAAGATGACAGTTATTCTCTATTCTCCAGTAGGCTATTACTGAGGTCAGCTCACTAGACCCAGTCCTGCAGCACTTAAATGAGGCTGAGATCAGAGTAGTAGCTCAGTGCCCATGGGTACTCTGTTCTATTACATATTGATTCTTGTTATGCTGTTCCCTCCGTCTGCTACTCAGCTGGATGTTATCATCCACCCCCAGTCCTCAAGGAGCTCTGTGTTTTTCTTCTTCTAGTTTCATTTATTCAACACCAAGAACTGGAAGCACCAATATCGGTTGCAGGAGTTGAACCTGAAGTTGGTCTTTGGAAACCAGACAGTGTAAGTGAGTGCATTAAATGAAGCAAAGCTTTGGCAGGAAACCAGCTTCTAGTCTTGAGGCATCCCCTGGTTCTCTTCTTTTACTTTACAATTTTATGCTTGTGGGTCCCAGATCTCCATATTTATCTTCTGGAGCTGCTTTAGTATAAAAGGAAAAACAGATGTAGGGATTTAGGACTGAGCTACTTCAATACCAGGAAGTATTACCTGGGGCTCTGTCACATTTGAAACTACCTAGACTACCCATCCCTCTTGAGTAATGGGCCTTTGTTTAGGGTCATGGAGGTAGGGGAAGAACCAAAAGGCAAAGATCTTCCTGAGCATGTCGGCTCTGGGAGCATGAGGTAAAATTCATCGACTTTTTCTCAATTCCTCTCCTGCTTACTTGTTCCCAACTCACTAAATATTGCTGCCATCTATCCAGCTGCCTAAGTCAGAAATCTGGAAGTCATCTCTGATCACTTTCCTTCCTTCACATCTCCCATCAACTATATATGCAATCCTACTTAATCTACGCCATTAAGATGTGCCTGAAGCCATCCACTTCTATTTCCACTGCTACCAACTGGTTGAGACACATATGTTCTTCTGTATATAAAGCTGATATCTCCCAAATTGAACAGTTTGAATGCCAGGTAACCCCAAATGACAGAATAAGAAACACTGAAAGGTCACATAGACGGTCAGTGGCAGATCCAGAGGGGAATGCAGCTTTCTCACTCCCAAGACCAACACTCGAATTGGATAACACCATACTCCAGCTAATTTATTTGGAACACTGTATTGAGCCCTAATAGGTGTGAGACACAGGGATAGACACAGTCATTCCTCCCTTTGGGGTTTCTCTAGTGTCACCAAGGGGGGTGGCTCTCCAAGTAGAATTATGTTTTTTTGCTGGTTAAGTTGTGGCCTCACTCTTGTGTATTCTCAACCACAGACAGAACAGACCCTACTGGTCCTTTCATTCCAGCATTCCACAGTTGGATTCTGCAGTTAATTAACAAACAGCTTTTGAGCTAGTGAGGCCAACAACACAGACACATTGAATCACTTATCCAGAGGAAAAGCCTAACGAGTCTAACATTTAAACCACAAATAAATGGAAATATTTCTCTCTGGACCAAACTTTCCTGTATAGGAAATGGGAACAGGAAGATTGATCTTGTTTAGTTTTTATTTCTACTGCCCTCTTTGACTTGGCAAGGAGTGCTCAGAGCAGAAGTTCTCAATGTATCTCAGATTTTATGGATTCATTTAGCTACTGTTAATAAAGATGTGCTATATGCCACACCAGGCCAATGTTTAAATTCCTTAAACAATATCCTCATCAGGTTATCATGTGGCTCTTTCTAGAACACCTCCTAAAACAGGATTTACCACCTCTGAGGTGATTTATCCTATTTTGAACAATAGCAGGGATTAGAATGATCTTTCCTGTGTCTACCCAGAGTTGGTTTCCCTAAAATTCTCTACTCTCTATTCACACTCTATTCTGCCTTTTGTATCTATCTTTCTTTTCTTTTCTTTTTTATTCCTTTGTTTTGTTTGGTACCAGGGATTGAACCCAGGGTGCTTAACCACTGAGCTAAGTCCTCAGTCCTTTTATTTTTTAATTTTTTAAATTTTTTAAAATTTTTTATTTTTTTTAAATTTTATTTTTTTTATTTGGAGATGGGCTTTCACTAAGTTGTTTAGGGCCTTGCTAAATTGCTGAGGCTGGTGTTGAACTTGCCATCTCCTCTTGCAGCATCCTCTGAAATCTCTGGGATTATAGGGGAATGCCACTATGCTGGGCTATGTTGTCTTTAGGACCTGCACAGCATAAAACAGTCTCTTCTGGCTTTGGGTGAGCTCTAGGCTATGTGGGGATGGCTAATATGTTCCCCAAGCATTCTCCAAACATCTCCACTTGATTTTCCCTCCCCTGGTAAACATGTTTTAGAGCTCCTCCTTTGGTCAAATGACCAACAGAGCTATTACCTCCCACTCTGTGGAAGCAGGAAAAAATCTTCATATAAACAATACCACTTTCCTTGATTCTCTCATATCAAGTTTGGGGATCATGTAACTATACAGCAACATTTCCCCACACTCCATTTCATATTTTGTATATAACGTATTAAGTTGTATGTAGCTTTGAAACAAGCACTCCAACCTTATTCACAACCAGATCTAATAATATTAAGCTTTTAGGGTGGTTATATTAAAAGAGTTAATGGTTGTTGAATTACATACTTCACAAGTGTTGATGAACACCCACCATGTATTGGACACTGTGCTGGGTTCTAGGTGGAATACAACCTGAATAAGTTAGAAAAAACCATTAGCCTTATGGCTCTTATAGCCTAAGGCCTAAATATGAGCAGCTCTCTAAGGGGCCTATAGTTTGAAGCCAAAATGTCTCTCCAAAGACAAATCACCATGACCTAAGCTTAAAAGCTCAAAAATAGTACCCACTGTTATGAGTACCATCATGACAAACAGATGTCCCACTGATTAATGCCAATAAAACTTTTTAGGTATTACAATTTTCTTATGAGAATATTATTTTTAGAAACAGAGGAAAGACCATAGCGGTAGTTCTCACGAATAAGCACTATCTATTGTATCATTTTCTCTTCTAGAAACCCTATATTTTTCATAAATAAAGGAGTTTTAAAAATGAATTGGGTTAGCTTCCATGCAGTGATTACTTCTTCAAATCTGGATCACTTTCCTACTTTGGCCAAATTGAATGTGCGATTCTAGTTCAGAGCCGCAGTTTCATTGCAGAAGTTGCAATAGCATTTATAGTAAGGTACTGGGTTCCCTTCCTCTTTCCAGCTGCCTTCTAGAGTGATTATCCTATTCATAAGTTGTCTTCAGCCACTGTCTTGTTCAGCATGCTGTGGATCACAGGATTTGCTCCTAACATCAAGGTGCTTTCAATTTTTCCAAAAGCTGTGTCTTGGCTTCCATATGATTTCACATCATGGTTTTTTCATTGTTTAGTCAAGGAACTTATAGAATTAGTAGAGTTATTTACTGTAGAATATGTCATTTCTTCTCTCAGTTGAAACCACTGCTCTTCCTGTTTCTCCATTACTGTCAGATAATCCACCATCTTGGGTGGGACACACATGAAACTACCACCTAAAGTTTGACTAGGGGAGGGAAGTGACCACAGGATGTCACCATCTATGTCAGAAGAGTGCAGATATTTAACAGGAAGGACTTCACATTTACTGGTAATGCAGGGTTGCATAACTGGGAAAGTGCTCCACATCCCCTATACTGCTGCCATAAAAGGAGATGAGGTGTCTTTTGTTAAGCCTCCTCCACTGACCCTATACTCTATATGCTAATGAGATCTGTTTTTTCCGGTGCTGGGAATTAAATCCAGTGGTGCTCTACTACTGAGCTACATCTTCAGCCCCATTTATTTTGAGATAGTCTTGCTAAATTGTCCAGGCTGATCTCCGACTTGCAATTCTCCTTCTTCAGACTCCTGAATAGTTGATATTACAGGCTTGATCCACTGTTCTTGACTGTGATGAGATATTTTAATAATGTCTATATTTTGGGGTATTAATCTTAGTGGTATTTCTAGTAGCTAATATTATCTACAATTAGCCTGGCCTTGCACTTTGCACATAATGCATTTTATCTTGGTTAATTCACATAATAATCTTCTAGGT
This sequence comes from Sciurus vulgaris, assembly GCF_902686455.1. Classification (NCBI taxonomy): domain Eukaryota; kingdom Metazoa; phylum Chordata; class Mammalia; order Rodentia; family Sciuridae; genus Sciurus; species Sciurus vulgaris. The sequence goes on from NC_136472.1 coordinate 83,373,142, forward strand.
AAGCATTATTACTGTTTTCATATGAAAAAAAAAATAGTTCAGAGAGGGAAAGTAGGTTGCTCAAAGTAAATTAGCAATAATAAGATTCAGGCCCAGTCTAGTGATGCACAAAAACTGGTTCTTTCACTCTCTTACCGTACTACTTCAAGCATATGAATGCCAATCCAGAAAAGGGGGCCATACTCAGACTGTCCTCCTTCTCCTACTCATCCACTCCCCTTATTTGTATCATGGCTGGTCTCCTACATAAGTTTACAAGGAGAAGATGACTTATGCATCTTTGTTTTCCTCCCCAGGGAATAGAACACCATAGATCAATAAAATGCTTTTTAGGTAAATACACACAGTGTTCAATCCCCAGCACCATAAAAACAAACAAAACGGAACTTACACACAAACCAGAATGTAATTCTGTAGCTCGAATTTTGGGCTCCTCATTTAAAATTACAGAAAGGCCTTCTTTTTTAAAGATAAATAATGAGTTAAATCATTTTATGTGTGATAGTCAACTTGCAATGGCTGAACAGGAAAACCCTTTCCACTGTGGCTCCAGATTATATTTCCTCTTGTTGTCCAAAGCTGGAGAGAATAGAATCCTCCCTTCCTTACTTAGTTTGCTCTTCAAAAGTAGTTGGGCAAAGACATGCAGTTGTTCAAATGTGAAGAGAAAAACATGCTGCTCTGCACAAACAGGAAAACTTCCCTAAAAGAACTAGGAAACAGTGGGTGCCATGGGGCTGAGAACGTAGGAGTAGAGCCCTTTTCTCAATACAAGGTGACTTTCCTTGGGCAAATACAGTCTGAAAGACAAAGTTCTCAGCATTCAAATTTAAGATCTTGACACCTGAAAGGCATCATTCCAGTTGTAGTGGAAGAAACATGGAACAAATTGATATTCAGGGATCAACAAGTCAAAAAATAAAGCAGACTGAGATGGAAATAATGCTTTCCATTTATAGAAGGTTTCCTGTGTAGCAGTAACTTCATATCTATTATTTCATTTAATTCTCTAAGGAATTAAATGAAAGGTAGGCAAGATAAGTAATATTATCTCTATTATACAGACAAGGCAATTTGCCTAGAAGTATAAAATCAGTAAGTGGTATAACTGCAGCTTCAGTTAGGTCCTAAGAATCCCAAAACCAGATAAACAAACTCTAGCGCTTTAAAAATGCAGATGGAACTGTGCTCAAATCTTGATTCTATCAGCCATCTCTCTGAGCTTCAGTTTTCTCACCCAATAAGGATGAGGATGTGTACCTCACAGGATTATGAAACTAAGTAAAATAACATAGGTAAAGCTCCTTCAGTAAAGTGGTAAGCAGAACAGACATGTATCTTATCCTTCTGGAGGTTATACTCTAGAGTTAGGAGGTAGGCAGTGAGAAGCAAGCAAACAGTACTTACACACTGAACTAACAAGTTATAATAATCAGAGCTGGGGATGTAGTTCAGTGGTAGAGCACTTCCCTAGTTTGCACCAAAGCCCTAGGTTCAATCCCTAGCCCACAAACAAAGGAAAACCTTACAATAATTTGTAAAGGGAAAATCCAGAGTGCTGTGCAATATACAGTGGAGTGGCCTAATCTAGCATGAAACTCAAGGAGAGCCGACGACAGCTAAGCTGGAACCTAAGAATGTGTGACAGCCTGGTGATATGGGGTGGGGACAGGGGTGTGGGTTACAGCAGACAGTGTTCCAGGCATAAGGAGCATCACTGACTGAGCTTGAAGCCATTGAAGAACAAAGGAATAACTTGTGTGGTTGGAATGTAAAGTGCTCTGGGAGAATGATGTGACAGGATACTAGTGAGGCAGCCTTTATACCATGGGGAGTCTTGTAGGTCAAGTTAAAATTTTTTGAACTTTAGTCTAACAGCAATGGAAAGAATCAAAGGGCTTTAGGCAAGGGGGCAGCATAATTACATTTGAGCTTTAAAAACTTCCAGTTCCTAACAGGGAAAGTTGGGATCTTTTAAAAGCTTGCCTTTATTTATTTATTTATTTATTTATTTATTTATTTATTTATTTATTTATTTATTTGTTTATTTTTAAACATACACTTCCCTAGCACCCCTTACATTGCAAAGAGAGAGACTGTTTGCTTCAAATATAGAATCAGAAGACTTAGAATTGGGCAAGTGCCAGCTCCTCCCTTTACCATTTTCAGGATCTAAGATAAGTCATCTCACACTATCTCTGTTCTTGCCACCTAATGCAGTTGCTTCTCTCTCTAAGGAAGAATTAACCTCCGAATCCTAAAAGTATGTACAGAACCAATGTGATATTTCTGGGAAATTCATTTATCCATTCTTTTTGTTGAAGAAATGAACAAACATTTATTAAGCATTAACTATGTGTTCTGCAAGTACCATTTTGGCTGCTGGGTGTGGAAAAGTAAATAAGATAGAGTCCCTATACATTAAGAACTCACAGTTTGGGATAGAGTAGGCCATGAAAATGAACAGGTCATCACAACAGAGCAGTATTTATTCAAGAAAAGAAGCAAGAAGGGGTTACAGACTAAGGGAAAAGTTTTTAGAAGAGGTGGTGAGCATATAATATGTGCTCAGTAGATACATGTGGAGGAGTTAAAAGTTTGAACCAGGTTTGAAGGATAAGGGGAAGTTAAGAAGGCAGAATAAGAGGTGTAGGAAATGAACAAGATCACAAATACCTTTAAAGCAATGTTTTGAGATTATTTCATCAGTTGTAAAATGGATGGGTGAAAAGGAGAGATTATAGGCTAGGAAACCAAGTAAAAACCTGGTACAATAATCCTGGTGAAAGGTGAAGAAGATTTGATGTTCGCTCACCAGGAACTGCAATTCTAGTCAGTTTTCTTATTTGTTTGTTTTTATGATGCTGGGGATTGAACCTAGGGTATTGTGCTCCTGAGGCAAACACTCTACCAACTGAGCTATTTCCCCAGCCCTTCTACTCAGTTTTCATATCATTAAGTTGCACCCAGTAGTAAAGTATATGGCTTGTAAGTGTTATTTGCATCTTGCAGTGAAAGAATGCCTATTCTCCCTTACTAGGGTGGCAACTATGTCATCTGCTGAAATCCTTATAGCATCTAATTCTGTGCTTTGCACCCCATGCATACCCATCAGAAGTTGACTCTCTGAGCTGGTGAGAGTGGGAGAGCTAGAACGAGAGAGAGAAGGGAGAGAAAGGGAGCCAGGACTGGTAATGATGGTCAGAAAGGTGTGGTGTTATCTTAATTTTTTCACAAGTGTTATAATGATTTAATTAAATAATTTTTAAGATAAGAAAATCATTAAAGATATGCAATACCATTTTTAATAGAGAAAAGTTTTAATTACCTAAATATCCAGCAGTAGAAATATTACTAAATCAGTCATGGTAACAATCCCAATGGCAGGATTTAATGAAAACATGATGTTGATGTATTTTCACTGATGTTAAGAAATTAGTATTTTATAGTTCTATTTAAAAAGGAGATACTAATTATTATGTTCTGTATGACCCCATTTTTATTAAAAAATATATGCATTTCCTAATTTTTCTATAAGAAAAATAACTAAAAACTTATTTAAACATAGAAATGAAATGAGAAAAATGACTAGGAACAAAGCGAGAGACAGAAATGTATACTGGGGTGGATAGGGACAAAAAAGAAAGAAAGTAGGGAAAAGATATTGTTGGGATTTTTTGTTTGTTTGTTTAAGAGATTTTCTGATTTTCCAGAGAATTAAGAAGGAAAATATTTTTGTTCTCAGAGTTTTTCAGTATGCTTTCCAAACCATCAAATTCCTAAATATAACCAAAGATGATGATTTTACAAGCCAGCCAATATAAACATAGTAGATGTTTATATTTCAACATTAACAATGTGACATTGGAGCTGCAAAAGATCTTTCAAGTTGGCTAAATTTTATTTTTCTCAAAAATTTCCATTTTAAGTTCTCTTTCTCCCTTCATCATGACTTTAAATTTTCAATAAAGGGCAGAACAAGATTAACAGAACAATGTTCGGAAATAAGTCTATGGAAGAAGGAGCAAGAGAGGTGGTAGGAGGCTAATCATCTAGGTGGGAAGGAGAGAGGGAGGACTTTTTTTTTAAAGTAGTGCTGCTCAAACGTCAGTATGCATCAAATCACCTAGTCTCTCTTTCAAATGCAAAGTTTGTCACAGCAGGTCTTGGGTGGGACTTCCAGGTAATGCCCGTACTACTGATGGATGGACAACTTTGAGCAACAAGACCTTGAAATCTGGGAATTTTTTCCACCTGGTCTCATTTCACACTGACCACCTCTAGTTATAATAACCTTTTTCTCACTTACTGGTTTTGTTTTGTTCTTGGTTCTTTGATTTTTTTTACTTTTGTTTTGTTTTGTTTTTGTTTTTTGGTCAAAATAACAAATAGTGGAAACTTTTCAGAAAGCCATTTTCCCAGGAGCAAGGTACAACACAAGCCTCTCTATGTGGAAGTGAGTAAAATGGGAAAAGAATATGGAATGGGCAGGAGGCTCTGATATACAAGTGCTATTTATTATAAAGGGTGTGGTGTTGTGAGAAAAGCTTTGGACTGGTATCAGAAGACCTGGTTTCAATCCTGGTGAACACTAACTGTGTTTTTGTCCCAGTCATTTCTTTCTGTTTCTTTTTTGTTTTAAGTTAAATAATTGACCCATGTGACTTTAAAACATCTTTTCTACTCTGATGCTTCAGGAGTCTGTAGAGAAGATCCTATATCAACAGCTAAGGAGGAAAAAGAAGGACATGCCACCACATGCAAAGCTGCCAAGGATCCTGTACATGTGATGTTACAGTGGCAGAATTTCTCCCTTGTCTGCCCAGATGTGAAAATGTTATTGGAGTGAGAGACTGGGAAGTTTGCCTGGTATGAAACTCTAGTACCCCAACTTCCTGATTTGGGCAATTTGAGTCTTGGGAAACTGTCTCAGCCCCTGTGAAAAAGGCAGACCCTGTAAACAGGCCCTCCAGGAGCCTCAGTGTAGCTCTGGCAGCTTTTAAATTCTAAGGTCCTCAATCCTCAATTCTAAGGCCACCCTCAGGTTTCACCTTATGCCCATTAAACTGGTCAGCAGTTAAATTCTGCAGCCTCATGAGTTTAAGGTCCCAGCCAGATGGCCCCACTGACCTTCTGCTTGTGAACAAACAGATCTTACAGCAACTCGAACCCTTCCCCAAAGTGTCACATCAGAGCCTGACTTCCAGACACTGCAGACTCCATTCAGTCCTATAGCAGTCAAGCCTCCAGGAATTGGGCAGGATGGAGGTGACACTTCCTTCCCTGTGTTTAAGATAGACCCACTGTCAGAGTGTAAAGTGAGGTTCAGCTCTTAACTTGATAAGCATGAGGGTGGGAAAGGGGCCTGCTGGAATGAGATTACCCAGACTCTAAATCTTGCAGCTCCATCTCATACCTCCACAGACTTGCACTCCTTGACTTTTAAATTACTAAATAGGCCTGCTACAGTTATAAGAAAGGCTTGCTCAGACACCTATAACATGGCAGCTTCAGGCAGCTTCCTGTGGTTTGCCCAAGGCCCCGGTAAGTGTAGCCAAACTCCACATTCCTGAGCCTCCCTCCCCTGCAGACATTCCTTCTAAGGTGCCCACTTGGGATGCTACTGACTCGAGGAGTTGTTATTTTTCCCTCCAGCCCTAGTCTAGGCTAGCCTGAATAATGTGACTGCTTTGTACAAAGGCTGCTTTTTATAAGGTTCTTCCTTGGAATTTTTGGTGTCTGGAGAGGACTTCCTTTCCTCCCACGGTCAATTAGCAGCAACAGAGCATTTCCCGTTCCTCAACAGAAAGTCTGTCCCTGCTTCTGAGGCCAGGCACAGGGGGTGGCAAGTGTGGCTAAATGCTCCCTGAGGTTAACCTCAAACTTAAGTTTAGGACCCTATTTGGGTAAAAGCAATGTCAAATGCAGGGTTAGCCTCCTTCTGGGCAGAGTTGGCAAGTGGGCATACATCCCTGGCAAGTCAGGAAATTGTTTTCTAGCATCCCAGTCCAGTGAGGGGACGAGAGAAGAAGGCAGAGAACCACTGTGTGTTTGACACATTTGTGAATTGTTTCTACAACAAAGACTTTTTTAGAACAACAGAGTGAAGCTTTATATATTTGAATGAGAAGCACACAGAAGGACCTATTGTTAGTAGGAAAAATTGCATGAGTAATTGCACATGACTTCAGTCTTTCCAGTTGAAATGTTAGGCATGTTAAGGATGATTGTGGACATTCCAGGTTTTCAGTGTGGGGAGGAGGGGGGAAGGTACTTCTCAAAGGAGGAGAGGCAGATCTCAGGGAAGCAGGACATTAAGGAACTCTATCCCCCACTTTCCCTTGTGGGTTCCCATTTGTCTTCTATTTAATTGAAGAATTGCCTTCTGTAAGAAGCCTTCTTGTCTCTACCTCCTCCTCCATACCTCACTTTAGGTGTACCTCTTGATACATATTTCCTATCTTTTCATTATTTACTAGACTAGAGACCATAGAATAGTAAAAAGGGACTCCAGGACCAGACTTTGCCAGTTATTAGATGTGTTATATTGGGCAAATTACCTACTCTGTCTGGGCCTCAGTTTCCTCATCTATAAAATGAGAATAATACCTACCTTCCAGGATTATGAAGAGGATTAAATGTGTTAATACATGTGAGGGACTTAGAACAGTGCCTGACACATAGTACATACTAGATAAATGTTAGCAATTATTATTTTTGTTTGTATCTCTCCACTTGTTAGCACATGATATAATATATCATGGTTCAGTGGTTTTTATCTCTCAGGTACATCATAATTGCTTGAGAGCTTTAAAAACTTATGGGCTTGGGTTCCACTACTCTGGGGTTGAAACCTGGCAATGATATTTGGAAGAGTTCCCTATGTGGTTTTATGATAAGCCAGGCTGAAAACCAGTATTATAGATGCTCAATGAGTATTGTTGAATAAGTGAATGAATAAACCATATGAGATCAGAAAGAACAAACCTGTGTTACCCCATCTTTAGAATGTCAAGGTATGATTCTGTTTCTTTAGAAAGTTGGCTCTTCCTGGCTAAAAAAAACAACAGAGAACATAATGGAATACATGAAAGAAAGAACCACAATTCTAGTCATCTCAATATATTAAGGTATTGAAGAAATAGAAAAAAACAACTAGCTAGGAGCTAATATGAGAGATCAATATTTCCTCTTGTTCTCCTTTCTGTTTATACAGACTTATTGCCCAGAGTTGCTATGACAACTCCAGCCAGAAGCTGAACTTTGACTTTTCCTCCAGTTTCAATTTTGATTTTTGCAACCCAATCTTTAATTTAGTGGACATAATAAAGAATTTAAAGATCCCAAGTAAAGCCTTTGTACCACTCTAATATATAATTATGTGCATGAAAATAACATAATTCTAATTAACTGCTTTACCTTGTTGGTCTACAAAGTTTATATGAACTTCTGCTTGTAGAACAAAAAGTTAGATAACTCAAAGCAGAAATAAGAAACTATAGGCAGGACCCTGCCTTCATAAACCTTATATATTAATGAGAGAAGTAAAAATAAACATACTGAAAACAAATATGAGGGAAACCTCTAAACAGTAGATAGCAGTCTAACGAGGACTTTGGAGTCAGACATTGGGTCTACTTCTTGTTAGCTGTGACTTTACGTTATTTACTTAGCCCACCTGAACTTCAGCTTCAAAATGTGGATTTGGATACCTGAATCATAAGATTGTTATGAGGATTCAAAGCAATAATATATGTAAATGTCTAGCACATTTAATTGAATGAAATTGTTCTAATGAATAGAGAAGCTATATTCCAACAGAAACTTTATTTCACAAGTTATATTATAAAAAGGAGAAAGAACAGGGGAAAGGAGAATGCAGCAAGTTGGAGAACTAAGCACAAATACACCTGCCCTCCCACAGAGATCCCTTAAAAGATAGGAAGATGGCTTTTAAAATCAGGAATTCCCCCATTGGGGTTGTGGCTCAGTGATAGAGCACTCACCTACCAAGCTCACCTACCTTGAGTGAGGCCCTGGGTTTGATCATCAGTACCACATAAAAATAAAATAAAGGTATTGTGTCCACCTACAACTAAAACAAAAATGTTAAAAAAAAAAAATTAGAATTCCCATGCTGGGTGTGGTGGTGCATGCCTGTAATCCCAGTGGCTCGGGAGGCTGGGACAAGGAGGATCCTAAGTTCAAAACCAGCCTCAGCAATATAGTGAGACCCTATCACTAAATTAAAAAAATTTTTAAAGGACTGGGGATGTGGCTTAATGGTTAAACACCCCTGGGTTCAATCCATGGTACCAAAAAAAAAAAAAAAAAAAAAAAAAAAAAAAAAAATCAGGAAATCCCTACCATCCCATCATACAAGAAAGGAGGTAGGAATTATAATACAAATATGGGTAGAAAGAACTTGTGATCAAACTAATGAAAAGCAGAATATTAACACATTCTAAAGTGCTCTTAAAAGAAAATTACTTTGAAGGTAGGAGCTGAGAATCTCCAAGCTCAGAGGAAACAAAAATATTAAGAGTTGTGAATCAGTCATCCGGGTTATTAATCTTTAAACCGCCCCTGAACAACAGAGCTCTGTCTTTCTTCCTCCATTTCAGAGACCTCTAGTTGGGGGTGGGGGGTCGATAAGAAAGTGAATCACTTGTCTGGGGATGGCACTTGCTAGAGTGTAAGAAACTGAGAAAAAAGGGGCCACCACTGGAAGTAACCCCAGCTACTTTTCATACAGCAAAAAGGAAAAGCTATGCCTCCCTGGGCTGTCAGCTACAGCATCATAGAAGTAAAGACCTTACTTTGGCACCGGGATGAGCAAGCAGGAAGGAAGGTGGTCTCTCCTGCCTGCATTCTTGCCTGCTCCTCCTCCCTTCCTGCATCTTGTAGGGAAGCTTGCCAGTCAAAATGTTCAACTTACTCACACAGCCTAACCATTTGGGAAATAGATGCCTCAAAACTGAGGTTACACACTTAAGCAACATACCTACTAATTAATCTGTCCTTCAAATGTAGATATGAATGGAAAACTAAGGATCACCAGATACTTGGGGAAATTAAACGACTTCAAAGAAAAGGACTAAGATGAGCACACTGAAAACTGATACCAGAGGAGAGACAAATAAGTAAAGGAACAGAAAAGAACATTTAAAAAAATTGTAAATTGGGCTGGGGCTGTAGCTCAGCAGTAGAGCACTTGCCTCACATGTGTGAGGTACTGGGTTTGATCCTCAGTACCACATTAAAAAAAAAAAAAAAAGTCATTGTGTCCATTTACTGCCAAAAAATATTTTTTAAAAATGGTAGTAGCATCATCTTTAGGAAGATGCATGAGGATACCGTAGCAGGTTGCTATGAAAAGGGAACAAATAACTATGACAAAGCAAAAATAACGAACAAAAAAGGAAATTGAAAAATACAATAGTAAAACTAGAACAATAGATAGGATGTGTACTAAAATGATATAGTAAAATATGGGGTATAATCCAGAAACTAAATAAGAGGAAATCTTCCTGAATACATAGAAAAGATCAAGAATGGAAAAATTGATAGGAAAATTAAGAGACTGCAGTAGATTAAATTGTGCTCCCCTCCCCCCAATTCATATTTTTAAATGATAACCCTTGGTGTGACTGTTTAGAGATAGGGTTTGAGGGGGCTGGGGAGATAGCTCAGTCGGTAGAGCGCTTGCCTTGTAAGCATAAAGCCCTGGGCTCGATCCCCAGCACCCAAAAAAAAAAAAAAAAAGAAAGAAAGAGATAGGGTTTGTGAGGAGGTGATAAAAGTTAAATGAGGTAGAAAGGGTGGGGTTCAATCTGACAGTGGGAGGGCCAATCCCTCTTGAGGGAGGGACTTCAGAGCTTTCTCTCTGCCAAAGTGAGGACATGGCCAAAAGGCAGCCACTTGCAAGCCAGGGAAAGAGACCCTGCCAGAAAATGAATTGGCCTGTGTTTTGGTTTTGGGCTTACCAGACCCCAGAACTGTGAAAAAATAAATTTCTATTGTTGAAGCCACCCAGAATGGTGAGCTGATTCTACAGTAACTTGTTATGACAGCCCCAGCAGGCAGTATAGAGACACAAAGGACAGATTCAGAAGGCCTTCAGAAGTGTCTAAGGATCACCAGATACTTAGGGAAATTTAACAACTCCCAAGAAAAGGACTAAGATGAGCACATTGAAAACTGATTCCAGAGGAGAGACAGATAAGTAAAGGCACAGAAACGAACATTTAAAAAAATTGTAAATTGGGCTGGGGCTGTAGCTCAGCAGTAGAACCGAGAATTAGTAGGGAGGAGATTAACAAAGAAAGGATAGAACATTTCCCCAACCCAAAGAAAGGCTTGACACTTCAAGTGTCAGGTAAGATAAATTTTTAAAAAACTTAGAGAAACATTATGGATGTTTCAGTCATTTGTTTCAGAGGACAAAGATAAAATCCTAAAAGTATTCAAAGAATAAAGATAAATTATCTAAAAGGAACAAAAATGAGATTGTTTTTCTGACTTCTGTAAGTTAACTCTGAACCCTGGGCAGCAATGAAGACATAACCTCAAAATTTGAAAGAAAATAATTTTGAACCTAGAATGATGCACCATGCTAACCATCATACTAGCATCCAAATAAGAGTGCAAGATAAAGACATTTTGTAATATTTATGCACTGTGTACTGTCTCAAAATAATTACTGAAGGCTATACTGCCATGAAAGAAAAAAAAAAAAAAATTCAAGTAAGAAAGATGTTACCTACAAGGAACCATGACAAGGAGCAAAACTAGCAAACATATAGTTCTTTAAATAATGTTTAGTGCCAAATAGTGAAAAAAATTAGTAACAATCTGGAATTAAATCCCTAATGAAGAGAACACAAGAAGTATTGGAGAATAATATTATGGGAAAAACATAGATTCAACTCAAAGATACTCTAATAAACAAAGATACTCTAATAAAAAGTTAAAAAGCATGAAAAGGACAGATTATTTGTCAAAAAATATTGGTACTCTTAATATATAAAGCATACTTCAAATGAACATGAAAAGACTAAATTTTTAAAAGATGGACAAAGTAGTTAACAGAGGAAAAAATATAAGTGGTCAGTATGCATATAAAAATATCCAGTCTCATGAGTACAAAGGGAAATGCAACTTCAAATACAAATGGAATATTTTTAACCTTCAGCTTTTCAAAAATAAGCAAACTAGATAAAATCCAGCATTTGCATAAGTTCAGGGGAAATAGCACTCTCAAATTCTGTGGGAATATCAATTATTACAGCAATTTTTAGAAGGTAATTTGGAAGTGTATATCAAATTTTTCCATTTCCAATTACCTAACCTGGAGAAAAGCAGGTATAAGAGCATGAGGAGGCTCATGTACACAGTGGAGTAAATAGTGTGGACTGAGTGCAATGGTTCAAATTCCAGATCAGCCACTTAATAGTTATGGAAATTGGAATGGAATTACCTTAAGTGTCTCAGTAGTGAAATGGGGATGATAATATGTAGCACCCATTTCATAGGATTGTCCTGAGAATTGAGCAAGTTTTTACATGCAAAGTGCTTAGAACAGTCATAGATCATATTATGAACTTCCAGTTTTGTGCCACTGGAAATAAGTGGTAACTTGGTGTTTGCAGTGGCATAAAATTGGATGACATAATATTTATTAATAGGAGAATATTACAATCATACTATGGAATGCTATGTAATCATTAATTAAAAAGTAATGGAACTATATCAAGTCCATGTGCTGTTATGGAAAGATACCAAAGATGAACTGCTAAATGGTTATGAAAGTGAAAAAAAAAATTGTAAAAGAGTACTACAGAATGATTCAATTTTTAAAAATACACATATGTTTATACTAGACTTGTGTCCAGTGGCAAACCAAGGTAGGGCAATGGAGCAGGGACTGTCTTCCCTGGCAATGAGGAGATATCAGGTGAGGATGATTAAAATGATAATTTTAAACAATAACTTGAGAGCAGTCATAAAAAAGAATAAAACCTACTTAGAGTACTTTTTTTTTTCATTGTAAATGAAGATAATACCTTTATTTTGTTTCTTTATTTTTTATCTGGCAGTGAGGATTGAATACAGTGCCTCACACATGCTAGGCAAGTCTCTCCTTACATCAAAATGTTGACAGTGATGAAAATTTACCTGCAATCACTCACTACCCCAGGTCAAACTCAGTGTGAGCTGTAGACATACCAAATCAAAGTTTAATGTGAATGTGTGTATTTTGCAGCTCTGTTCTAAACCTTTTTCAATATTCAGACCTCACAATAACCCTGTGAAGTAGGTAATATTATTATTCCTAGTTTACAAATGAGAAAATTAAGGCTCAAGGAAATAATTTGCCTAAGACAAATAACTAATAAGAGGCAGAACCAGCATAAAAATCCATCTCTAACTGCAAAACCCATGTTACCATTGTACTATATTCCTTTCAAACAGTAAGGCAGAACATAAAAAAAGAAAAGGTAAAACAAGTGAAGGTCCTAGTAGAAGCACTGATAGAGATGTATACCTCCCTGTGTAGGTATAGCTGCTAAAGAGGCCTTCTAGAAATCTCTCATTTGACAGTAATTCAGGGGAAATTCTACTGCCAAAATTAAGTTTTAACACCCCCACCCAGCTCCCCACCAAAGATGGGTGATGGCATCTGAGGAAACTAATCACAGATGTAACTGGTACAAATAACACTGGAGGCTGGGGCATTGCCTCATATTCTGAAAGTAACTTGCAATCAAGGAGGGTGATGTGGTAATAAGTTCAAACAGAAGGGGGAGGGGTCAGCAGGCTGTCTGAAACAAGCGGAGCCAAAGTTTGCCCGTGTGTCTGCAGCTCTGCCCATCCTATTTCCAAATATTCTGTCCTGGTCTGTGGGCAGAAGGACCTGGGAAGAGGCGAAGGACCTAAAGAAAATGATGCCCAGGGGAGGTCAAAGCACAAAACAAGTAAAAGAAATCACTTCTATCAATTTAATAACATTGATGAAATTAGATGTTTTTGTTAAGTTTAAAATCATCACCAACACTTCATTTATTCACTCACTCATCTGTCTGTCCAGTAAAACTTATAAAGAACCTACAATATTCCAGGTCCTGTGTTAGATACTGAGACACTGTAAGGAGTCCCTAGGAGCTTTCAGCGTATTCAGGAAATAGCAGAAAATGGGCTCTTCCAACACAATCCAGCAAAAGCTCTGCTATAATAAGGTTCTGTACATCCAAACATGTGGCCCTCCCTGCAAGGAGATAATTGTGCCAGTGGTGAGTCAGGAAATACCTCCTACAATATGCAAGACAGAAAGGGCTTTTGAGAAGTAGTCCAGCTCTCTCATTACCATGGACTTGAGTTATTAAAAGGCTAAATTGCAAATCTAGACTATTTGGGCTAAGTCGCAACTGAAACTCCACCCTCATAAGTGCAGCAGGAGTCTGAGGTAGACAGGCATCCCTGTGAATGAAGAAAGGGTTCCTGAAAAAGTAAGACTTGAACTGGGCTCTCCTGAAAAAAATAAGCCTGTGTGTGTGTGTGTGTGTGTGTGTGTGTGTGTGTGTGTGTGTGTGGTGTTTGTAGGGGAAGATACTGAGCTTTTAAATATTGATCAAATTATTCTTTAAGCCTTTTAATTTTCACTTATCAGGTTTTCAATTACCAAAAGGTCTTCAGATCTTCAATTTTTATTTGTTTTTTGTTTTTTTTTTTTTTTTTTTTGGTCTGTGAAGATCTGCCACCAAATGCCATATGCTTAGTTGCACAGGCTTTGGAGCCTGACAGTCCTGGGATCAAATCCAGACTCTGTAAGTTTTCTAGCTGTGATCGTAGTTTTCTTATCTGTTAAAGAAAGAATTATACCTACTCTGGGATTGTTATATGAGTATTAAATGAAATAATAAGTATAAAGCTGTAGCATAGGGTCCAACCTCAGGAAACACCTGATGTAACTCTATAAACTAGATACTTACTTTTCTATATTGACCCTATGACATTTTCAGTGTGCCTTGAAATTACTGTTTCCATTAATTCTTTCATCAAATAGTTACATGTGGTGCTAGGCACTATGCTAAATAGAGAGCCATGTAGAAAAAGGTATCTTCCTGGCCCACTCAGAGCAGTCTTGAAGGATGTCAAACATGTAAACATATGACTGCAGTGCAATATGAGTTGTGTTATTAATAGGGCAGAGAGTAGTTATTGGTGGTCAACTCCAGGTGGGCTGTGGAGTACACTGAGGTCAGTGGGGCCTGACCTCACCAGAGTGCAGCTACTCAGGAGACCCACAGCAAAGTCACTACTGCTTCTACACAGTTCTAAGTTTGTTTTGCCTTATCTGCAGTGACATTCCCATTTAATAGCAGAATAATCTGAATTTTTTAAAAAATATTCTTTCTTAATAGTCTAGTATCCAGAAGAAACTGCAAGAAAGAGTAAAAGTATACCTGAGCTTAAGTTTTAGAAAACTTTTTCCTGGCTCCTCCTTTATCCCAGTGTATTGGGTACCTGTGATAGTAAGCATCCAAAGTGATCCTCACCTCCTGGTATTCACACACTGTATCATCCCCTCCCCTGTTGTACCAGGGTTGGTCTGTGTGTCCAACAGAAAATGATACAAGTGATGGTGTGTCACTTCTGAGATTAAGAAAATATGTGGCTTCCCTCTTGGGTGCTTGCTTACACTTGCTTTGGGAGAAAACAATGTCTTGAGTAGACCTATGGAGAAGCCCACATAGTGAAGAACTAAAGCCTGCTGACAGCCACATAGGTTGGTAATGGATTCTCTAGTCAAATATTTAGAGAAACTTGACTTCATGAAAGGCAATAAGCCAAAACAATCCAGCTAAGTCATCCTCAGATTCCTGACACTCAGAAATGATGACATAATGAATGTTTGTTTTTTTGAGCTACAAGGTTTGGGGGTTGTTTGTTTTGTAGCAATAGATAACTAATATCATGCCCCTACTTGGCGCTTTGAGCATTCTGCTCCTCTCCTAATAGAGTACTCCCTACGTTATGTTGTAATTACCTGTTTCAAAAGATTGTGAGCTTAATGGAGATCATGTCTTATTGTCTTTGCACCCTGACATCTGGTACATACCTGACCCATACCAGGTTGTCAAAAAACTTTGTTGGATAAATAACTTGCATTAATATAGTGCATTAAAATTGGTAAAACATTAATTTATTCATTCTTTCATATAATATTCAGGCAATCTTAGGAGGGAAGTACAAATGTCCTGTCTCCATTCAACAGATGAGGAAACTGATACTTCTTGCTTCACTTAAATATCTCACAGCTAGTAACTAAGAAAATCAGGACTCAAACCCAAACACTCAATTCCAGCTTTATGCTTCTTTCTTTGTATCAAACCATTCTTCATTTAGCTTGATGATGATTGGGAAAAAAGAATGGGGTTGCCCTATCATGATGGAGCTCCATAGAAGGGTCCGTGGACATGAGGTGGCTCATTTATGAGTTAGCAGGTCTCAGTGGACCTCCTCACAAATATAGTCAAAATATCATTTAGTGCTTATAAAAATTCTAAAATATCCCAGCAACTTGGGAGGCTGAGGTGGGAGGGGGGATCACAAGTTCAAGATCAGCTTTAGCAACTTAGTGAGGCCCTAAGCAAGTTAGTGAGACTCTGTCTCAAAATAAAAAAATAAAATGGGCTATAGATGTAGCTCAGTGGTAAAGTGCCTCTGTGTTCTATTTCCAGTACCAAAAAAATTTTTTTTAAATTCTAAAATAGGAGATTAACAATTTTTTATTCCACCCTTACATAGAAGGCCAGTTCTGTCACATCTAAGTAATAGAACTGAGATTGAAGCAAATGTAATCTAACTCCTAGTTCAAGGCTCTCTTTCTAAAAAAAAAAAAAAAAATGCCAAACCCAGTACTACACATCTAGGTGTGAGCTCCAGATGCAATTCCCCATTCCACTAGGATCACATAGGGCAGAACTTCACTGTCTTAGACAATGAGCAGACCTAAGGCAGAGATTCAAACTGTGTGTCAGTGTCCTACCTCACCTTCATGCTGAGTTCCAGTCACTGATTCTTAGGATTACAGTCAAAGCTTTCTCCACATTCGATTTTTGTTGTTGTTGTTGTTTTTTAATGAAAGGAAATATGCCGTTGTGCTTAGAATCAGCTTCAGTTTGCACATCTTTTAAAAAAATTATAGTAATGATTAAATGAGGTGTGTTTAAAATGGCTGGCACATAATAGGTATTCACAAGTATACAAATACTCTTTTTCTCTTGTGGCTCCCTCCTCTGTTCCTATGGGACATTTTTCAGGACAAGCACTTACATCCTTTTGAGAGCCTCTCTTCTCTACATAAGCTAAAGGCTTCCTAGCAGCTGTAGAAAGCAACGCATTGAAAGGGCTCTGTACAGTCTCCAGCCTGTAGGCTGCTCTGCAGAGGGATTTCTGCTTTATGTCAGCTGCACAGTGGGACTAGAAGACCTCTGCCCTTGGAGGGCAAGGTATCATGCTGAGAAGTTGGATGTGCAGCTGTTCTGTGGACCCTAAAGCAATGTGGCTAAGGTCTGCCTGACACCATGCTGGATTGGGTAAACTTGGCCGGTTCACTTCCATCCAAGAGACCTTTTACCTCAAGGGCTCAGAGACTAGAAAAGCAACCAGAAACCAATGATTTCTCATTCTTCAGGGAGCCATGGAGCAGACAATTTCTGGGCTGGACACCAGGACAAACCCATAAACTGTAAGAGGGCTTTGGTGCTGAGGATTCCATCTCATCCCAGGAAATGGAGTGCTGATTCCAAATGCTAGAAGAGTAGCTTCCTGCCAGGAGGAGGATCTGGGCTTTGTCTTCACATGCACCAGCATTTAGATGTGACTATCTGGGGTTTCATGGATGAGCTGTGGTGGTGCCCAGGCTGCAGCTGCAAGTTGGGGTGAGCCTGACTTTTGTAGTTCTATCAATGCAGTTCAGAGCAAATGAGAACTTATTAGGAGCAGGCCTTTAGGGAAGCAAGTGGTATTATGGCAAGTTCATGGGCATTGAAATTTGAGATAATTCCATTTAAATCCAGCTCTACTCTACTAACTGTGACTTTGGAAAGACATTTACCTTCTTTGGTTCTCAGTTTTCTTATCTGTAAAGTAACAGTAAGTAATGCCTGCTTTTCAGGGCTGAGACGAGAATTAAATAGTGTTACCAAATGTAAAGGGTACAGAATAATGCTGACTCCTGATCGGTGCTCAACCAATAAATCTTTATTATTAAGCTTCACAGAGAGATAGAGTGATGAATAAGAGTCAGAGTTAGGGAGATAGTACATGTAAAATTCAATGTAACTCATTTGATTTTTTTTCAACTACCATATACTGGAGACCTTCTTAAGTGCTCTAGCAGCTAATCATGGTGCTTTGGTCTAGAGGAACTTGAGGCTTTTGCATCTGAAATAGAAGGATGAGTAGGCAAATAATTTCCATCATGGTTATGAATGATCTAAGATAAATAAGTGAAAACACTATGGGAGCAGAGTGCAGGAGGCGCTTGCTCTCTGGAAGCGATAAGTGGGGCCTTGCTGAGGAAGCAGCAATTCACCTCCTTTCACTGGTTATTAAAAGATGAACAAACACAAGCTCATCAGGTAGAACAAGTGTGGAAAGTCGTTCTGATATCAGGGACAGTGTGTCGAAAATGCAGAGGTATAAGGACTTGCTTAGGAGATTGAGAAACTTGGAATAACTGGATATAAGGAACTTAATAAAGGACAATTGGCCCAAGAAATAGACAAAAGACCTCACTTGCCTGCAGAGGACTTGGGACTTTGCTTTAGAGGCAGCAGAGGGTTTTAAAGCAAAAAACAAGATGATTAATTTGTTTTCAAGAAAGATAAATGAGTGGAGGATGGGTACAAAAGGAAAAGATTGGAAGTTGGAGACTAGAAGCCTGTGGAGATAAGAGGTTCATCTAGGTTACATAATCAGGAAGCTGGAGGAGATCAGGAAGAGAGGCTAGGCCTCCTGGCTCCTGGTTTGAAATTTGTCGATTAGATTACTTCTCCTTCTGCATCTCCTATTGCAACCTTCCTATTGAATAAATTCTAACTTAAAATTACAGGCCTTATATGAATAGGAACACTAAGTTACAAAAGTCTAGCTAGGTTTGAATTGGACTTAGGCACCTGCTTTTTATTCATGGTTCCCAACAGCTTTAAAATGTGTTAAGCCAGGATGGTAGAGCACTCCTCTAATCCCAGTGACTCTGGAGACTGAGGCAGGAGGATAGCAGGTTCAAGGCCAGCCTCAACAACTTAGTAAGGCATTAAGCAACTTAGTAAGACCCTGTCTCAAAATAAAAAGGATTTGGAATGTGACTTGCTGGTAAAGTGCCTTTGGCTTCAATCCCCATACCACCCCCCCAAAAAAAATACATTCAACATTTTTTTCTGAGCACCCATTCTATGAGGTCTGTATTTGGAAAGAAATTGCAAACTTTTTGTGATTGGGATCAATCATTCATCCATTCATTTGATCCACCCATCCATCCATCCATTCATAGAAATGCATTGGCAGTTACAATGTTTAGTCCTTGCTTAAATACTGAGGACACAGAGATGAAAGGCAGTTTCTGCCCTCATAGAGCTCACAGCCTAGAGAAGGGGGAGATAAAAGTAAATAGGGACAAGAGTGCTAGTCCAAAGAGAGGGATATGCCAATTGCCATGGGAGCTTGGAGAAGGGAGACCCTACAGTCTAAGCCATCAGAAGGAAAGGAGATTTGTGCCAAACCTTAAAAGGCAAAGAAGAGAGTGCAGAGGTATCCTTTTTTCATTTTTTAAAAAAAATTTTTAATTGTAAATGAACATAATACCTCTATTTTGTTTATTTTTTACGTGGTGCTGAGGATCAAACCCAGTGCCTCACACATGAGGGTCAAGAGCTCTACCACTGAGCTACAACTCCAGCCCGTGCAGAGGTATTCTAAATGAAAGAAAGAGCATATGCTTTGGGGGGGGGGCATAGCGTAGTGATGGAAATGATTAGAATTCAGAAACTCAGCAGGCTTCTTAATCCTAAAACCAAACACAAGCTTTGCCTATTTTAGTTACATAAACCACATTAATTCAGATTTAATGTATGGCTTCCCTCTGGCTTATGAGACTGAAACCTAGTCAGTGCCTTCTTTCACCCAAATTACCAAATAGGCAACATTTGCTTGGCATTTTCTGACCTCTTCTTTTCGTATCTATCTGAGAGCACCCCCATCTCTGGCCATGGTACCCTAAGTTGGTCCTCCAACAACCAAGAACGCACTTTAGCCCCTCCTGGGTAGTGGTCCAGGTTTGCAGTTTCTGTTCCTTCTTGCTCACTTCCTTATCATTTCTGCTTGGGAGCTCAGCTTTCAGATGACCCTTAACCATGCAATGGGAGTACTGCACTTTGTTTATAATGACTAGCCTAAAGCATTCACCCTGTCAGAGGGGTCTGCACTCAATGTTGGTTTTCTTCACCTTACTTGTCCTCAGTGATATGCAAATTATCACCATTTTCCCATTGTGCAAACTCTGTCCTCACCCTCACGGTTTCCTGTGTCATTACCTTCTCTAGAGTCACATCCTCTCTCTGGCAGTTTTCAGGGTATAGGACAAAAATTTCCTGTGTCCTACTCATTTTGCCTGCGCATAGTGACTCTAATAAACATATGAAGAAATAATGAATTAGTAAAGGAATGGACAAAAGTCTCTGGAACAAACTTCTGCCAATGGAACGTTACTGTAGAGGTATGAATGCCAAGCACAAGAGGCAGGCTGGAGGACTTCCTTTTAAGACTTCCAGCACCCCTCTGTGATAGGCCCGGGCCTACTCAGCCTATGTCTCAGATTAGTCAAGGAATGGGAGATATTATTTCTTTGAACCCTGTCTGGCTTAATTTTCCCAGGCTCATTTCTGTGGGCATGTACTACTTTGTATGGTTCTTATTCATGAACTAGATACTATTACTGACACACCAGGAACTGATGATATTCTACTTGACCTGAATTACGCTTTAACATAAATGCTGTGATAGTCACTGAAGAGAAGAACTGAATTGAAGTTAACATTACTGAAAAGAAAATGACTAGTCCCCAGTTTATTATTAGAACTGGTCTTTAATCTAACTTTCTTTGTATTAAGATTTTAAAAATACAGCTGGGCATGGTGGCACATGTCTGTAATCCCAGTGGCTCAGGAGAATGAGGCAGTTCAAAGCCAGCCTCAGTAACTTGGTGAGGCCCTGAAAAACTCAGTGAGACCCTGTTTCTAAATAAAATACAAAAAAGGACTGGGAATGTGGTGCAGTGGTTAAGTGCCCCTGGCTTCAATCCCCAGTACCAAAAAAAAAAAAAAAAAAAAAAAATCTAAAAAATACTAAAAAGTCTAACTGACTAACCTTGTAAAGCATATGCTGAGAGTCTTTGGCCAAGGCCAAAAATGGGAAAAGTCATTGTATATAAAACAAATAAATGTATCATGTGTTGGGTAAACTGCAATTTGGAAAAAAATCTGTGAATGTAAACCAAAGAAGTATCTCTGCAAAGATGTAAAAAGTATCTGTGAAAATATTTCAGAAATAGATCTGAATTTAACCTGAAATTTTGACAACTGAACTTTGTTCTGTAAGGCTAATACAGACTGTTTTCTACTACTACATGTTTGTTCACCAATTGGCCATGGATCACAGGTGAGGCTCCCTGAAGAGTGAACTGTGCTCCACAGTGGCCATGATCATCATTGTGCACTGCCAGCCAGAGCCAGGCTGACTCACAGCTGTGGAAAGCAAAGGCAATATAGTCCAGCACGTGGAGCAAAGGAGGGGCCCTGGACCAAGAATTGGGAGTCCTGGGCTAGAGAGTGCAACTAACTATAGACTGTTTGGTCTAATGTCCAATTTAATTATAACATCCTGCATTAATTCATGGAATCACTTATTTCATAGTTCAAGTCACCTTGCGAATATTAGGAATGAAAAGGGGGAAAGAACTTGGGCCTTGGTTTTCCAAAATCTGTCAAATAACTAGTTTTTGGGCTATGTTCTAGGTGCAAAAGAGACTACAAAAAATGAAGAGGCACAAATCTTACTGTCTCAATGAGTGTAGAGACTAGGAAGAACCAACCTGAGTGTAGTGGCGCATACCTGTAACCCAGCTACTGGGAAGGCTGAGGCAGGACTGCAAGTTCAAGGCCAGCCTGCACAACTTGGCAAAACCCTGTTTCAAAATAAAAAATTAAAAAGGGCTGGAATGGAGCCCAGTATGCCACTGGGTTCAATCCCCAGCACTGAAACGAGAGAGAGAGAGAGAGAGAGAGAGAGAGAGAGAGAGAGAACGAACACTGACTAGGAGGGACCATAAGGCAAGGATGTCATATCTCTAAAATAAAGTAGAAGGAGGAGATTTATAATTATAGCTAGCGTCTATTAAACATTCACCATGGACAAGGCACTATTCTAAATGTTTTCTATTCAAAGATAAGGAAATTGAGTCATGGAGAGGTTTTTGTTTTTGTTTTAACTTGCCCCAAATCACAGCTATGGGGCCCCAGGGACCTGAACTCAGGTGGTGTCACTGCCAGTCTTCTGTTCCTAACCACTATGTCATTCTGAGAGGGACCGTTTAGGAGATAGTGCTATGGTTTAGGTATGGTTTGTCTCCCAAAAGTTCACGTGCTGAAATTTTGATCCCAGTGTGTGGTGTAGTTGAGGTAGTGGAACCTTTAAGAGGTGGGATCTCATGGGAGGTAATTGGGTAGTGGGGTTTCACCTTCATAAATGGATTAATGCTATTTCTTGGAAGTGGAACAGGTCTTGTGGGCATGGATTAGTTTCTAGGAGAATGAGTTGTTATAAGAGCGCCTGGTAACTACCTTGAATTCCTTTTCTATGTGCATACTCTCCACTCTGGAATGCTTTCCCACCATTGTGATGCCTTCCCACTATGTTGCCCTCACCAGAGCCAAGTAGATGATGGAAACATGTTTTTGACATCCAGAACTGTGAGCAAAATAAACCTCTTTCTTTTATAAAGTATCCCACCTCAGATATTTTGCTATAACAACACAAAATAACCTAAGACAAGTACATACAAAAATATCCTTGCCGCTCAGTAGAGGGAGACAGTCACTCTATCCAAATCTTGAAGGAGAGGGAGGATTTGGATGTGTCAGGGGTGAGAGTGGTGGAAGAATGCAGAGAAAGGAAGAGAATTATTCCTAGAGAGAGAGAACAGCATTAGTAAAACATGAAAGCACTGAACACAGAGGAGCCAAAGAAACAACCAAGATTTAGTCTAGTTGTATTAGAGAGCTTGAAAGCAAGTAGTGGGAAAGAGAGTTGGGAGAGTGAGCTGGAGCCATATCTGAAAGTTTCACTCATATTGAAGGCCTTTTCTAACCTATTCCTAATACTTTGCTAACCTGATAAACTTTTCACTGAAAAATACTCTCAGAGAGAAAATATGACAATATAAATGAACAAATGAGAAAGTTCAAAGAAAAAGAAATCACTTGTCCTAAGGGCCAACAAGTGCAAGGGGACTCAAATTCTGTTTCCAGTTTTCTGCTTGTCAGATGTAAATATCTTTTCAGAGGTTTCAGGTCAGCTATACACCAGCAATGCATTAGATAGATAAAGCACACACATCACAATATTGGATGGTAGTCAGATTTTTTTTTACAATAATCCTTAAATAATAATCATTAAAAGGATGTTTTAAAGCTTCTTGAGAAATAATAAGGTTGTAACTTAGTGTTTGCAGAGGGAGCACATGAGGCTAAAATGTTAAATGGACTAACTCAAAGTCGCCCAGAAATCCACAGTAATATCATGTTTTGAACACAAAATTTTTGAAAAATAAAACAGATGACTTTATTGCACACTTATACAATCTGCAAATGGATGTACAAAATATTCTGTCCCGACACATCCATGAATCTTTAAAATTGGTTAAAACAGTATCCAAAGCCTTTTTAAAAATGTTGACTGTGAAAATTTTTACACTTAGAAAAGTGATCTTTTATTTATATAAAACATGCCAGAAAATAATTCATTGGCAATATTAAAATCAACAATAGATGACCTGATTAAGCACTTGCTCTATGGAAAGCATTTTACTGAGCACTTTAAATGCATCATCTCATATCATTAGGACAATAGCTCATACAAAGGTACTACTGTAATCCCCTTTTTATGCTGAGGAATCTTAAAAGAGATTTAGTAACTTGCCCACGATTATAGAGATAGTGAGTACCAGTCTGAGACACAAAACTCAGGATCACCTGATACCAAATTCTATTATTGTTATAATATTATTATTATAATATTATAATAATAATATTATAATAATATTCTATTATTGTTATTACTGAACAGCCAATAGTGGATGGCACTTACCTTTATACCAGGAAACTTTAGTTATACAGACAAGATGTAGAAACTAGCAGGATAAATTTTTTAATATTTAAAAGATTTTTAATATTTAAAAGATTTAATAAATCTTTTAATATTGCCCTTACTTGAAATCCTCTAAGTAAGTAATATTTCTAACAAGACTTCCTATCTGTGTGTCACAGCTAATCATTTTTGCTGTACTTTGCTGGCGTTTATTGCATCATCAGAATTTCAATGACTATTAGTGAATATTAACTCTGCACAGAAACCTGTGTTTTGCCCAGGACTGTGGCCATCAAACCGATGCCCTGTTAGGAGTGAAGCCTGATTGGTTGAACTGGGACCCTAGACTCCTGTTTTGAGAAGTTGTGCTTGGGCTGGCCTAGGGCCAAGTCTCCTGCCCTATTCAGTCTCACTTGTCTTTCTACTAACAGTTTCTCAGTACTCCCTCTGTGATCTTGGGTAAATTACTAAATCTCCACTGGCCACCAGATCCTGTTGATTGCATTTAAATGTGTCCTTTGTCTCTCCCACTTCTCTCTGTCTTTACTGTCACAGCCATTCTTTCCATGTCCATCAGTTATCTCTTGCCAGTACTACCCTAAAAGTCCTCAGGCATGTAGCCTGACACCTTCCAATCCACCCTTCTCACTACCAAAAGATTTCTATAAATGAGTCATGTAAATTCTGGAGCCTGAACTCTTCAATGGCTTAATGTTGCCTGCAAAATAAAATCTACACTCCTAAGTATGGTATTGACACCCTCTGTACTTTGACCATTTCCTTCTGGAACACAATGAATATTTAGGGAATACATGAATGCTCTTCTGCTTTGAGATCCTTTTAACAACATTCCCCACACTTATTTAACACTCAAATTTAGTAAGTGCCCATATGTGTTGAATTTCAACAATCACCATCTTTATCTTAGGATAATGGAAGCAGTTGGGGAGACAGAATTTAGAGACCTGCATTTGAATGAAGTTCTGGCCTTTCCTCTCTATGTGAATCTGAGCAAATCAATCCCCTCCTCTGGGCCTCATTTCTCTTTGTAATAGAGGGTAGATCTAAATGTTCTTCAAGGTCCTTATAGGTCATGTTTGTACTAGCTCCTGATGCTAGCATTCCCTTGAAGGAAGAAACAGGAATATTATCCTTCAGCCAGCCAGACATACGTTGTGCAGTTAATTCCTGTGCTCAGCAGCTTGAAGACATCCTTGCTTTATCCCTCTTACCTTTCAATATTGCCTCTTAGACTCAACTGACTGGCCCTGCACTGAGTCACAGAACTGAGGTTTAAGTCATCATGTAAGTATCCTGGAGCTAAGACTCTTAGAGTCCTAGAGTCTTCAGCTAGGATCTCACCTTCTGACCAAGATTTTTCTTTGCCTGTGATTGCTCAGTCCTGACAAGGAAAGAGAGCAAGATGGGAGTGGGGAGAAAGAAAAGCCCCTTGTCCCAGAAGCATTGGTGCTGACTCAGCATAGTATAGGTCTGGAATCGAAGCAGGAACTTGTGTGAACCAGCAGAAACCTTGCAGGCTTAAGCAGGAAAGAAGGGGAAAAGTCAGGCAAGACCAAGAGAAACAATTCTAATGTCGAGATTTCAAGCGATGGAAGAAAGGAGGTGGCTGGGGGGATAATTCCTTTCTGAGAAGCTTTCGTGTAGTAGGCCCTTCAATCTGGGTACAACTCTGCAAAGCAGGGATTATTATCCCATGTTACTAATGGGAAATTTGAAGCTCAGAGAGATTAAGTTTTTCAGAATCACACAGCTCTGTGGGGTTCAAATGTGGGTCTCCAAGGAAGGATCTGAGTTCTTTCTTTCGCACATCCTGAGAAGCATCTGAAAGGAATTTAGGAATTTAAGAGTAAAACTAGATGCTCAGGGAATACTCCCTGGATGGTAATTTCAGGGAAATAGGCAAAATATGAATGGGATAATACTGAATCCTAAATCCCCAGCATGAACCATGAGAAAAGATAGAATTACAATCACCCTGCTAAATAACTTTAGGTCATAAATAAATGTTGTCCTTTGGAGGGACACAAAATGATGTTGCTAATTCCTTAAGCATGAGTGTGACTAATAAACTGGGTGTGGCGTCAGTCATCTTGTCCACACAGCTGTCTGGGTAGGCTAATCTCTGACTGGAGTCTCTAGCTGCTGTCTGTCCAGTGGCATGCTGCAGTCTAATCTCCTGGCTTCACAGTTAGTTTGACATTTTTGCTGAGTCTGACTCACTCGCTCCCAGCCTCAATTGTTCTGTGCCAATGCAGACTTCTTTTACAGTTGGCCTACTTAGAAACACAGGATGTTAGTGTTGGAAGGCAGCTACTTTAGAAGTCACCTAGTATAACCCCTTCATGTTACAAATGAGAAAATGAGACTCAGACCAGGTTTGGTGATGCCTTTTCTCAATTTGAGTAAGTTTAGGTCTGAGGCATGGTGGAAACTCAGCAACACAGCTTGTAGGGTAGGAGGAGGGAGCAGGATTGAGCAGGCCTGGAGCTGGCAATGCAAACTCAGTTGCAGGATGACTGGAGCTGGGGTGGAACACAGGGGGAGGACCCAGCCTCCTGGAAGAATGGGTTGGGTTAGGAAAGCAAAGAATCAGGAACCCAGCCAAGCAGTCTGAAGTTCAGGGTAGGGCATCTGTCCCAGCAGGGAAATGTGGAGCTAAAGAGTGGCAGTAGGCTGAAGGTCAGTTGTGAAAACTGAACCAACATACGCAGGAGGGTGAGGGGATGTAGAGAAGAGAAAAGTCATAACTTGAGGCTATCAGGGTGTACAGAGTTCATGAGGGGTACAATAAAGTAGCAGAAATCCCCACCCTGATAGAGAGTTGTAGCTGAAGCATTTCTTGCCCTTTTTATAAAGGCTCCAGGCTACAGTTAAAGGAACTTAATGAATCCAGATCATAGCTTGGGAGCCAGGGAAGACAGCACTAAAGTTCGCCATACATTATGCTTCCCAAGTATTTCTGCGATGTCCCTTTCCCCCATTTCTGTGGTCATCATCTTGAGCTCTAGTCATCACCCGCCTGAATGATCATGAATAGCATTTTAGTTATCTTTTACTTCTGACTATACCCTTTCTAAAGCACTTGTCTCATTGACACCATAGCAATGTTTCTATGACCTGTGAGCATATCGCTTGCTTTCTATAAACGTTAGGTAGATTTGCCATTGCCTTTCTCAACTGGGCTTCCATGTGAGAATCAAGTTCCACAGAAAACTGTTTTTTTCGGTTCTCTCCAGGATGGTACATAATATTATTCTAGGTGTAAAGGAGATAAATCTATTTGTACAATGGATTTCTTTAAGTCATTAGGGCTTAATTTGTTTTGTAGGACTGTAGTTGAGAAGGGTTAGAAAGAAGAAAGCCCAAATATTTAAGGTTGGCATATTAGTCCTACATAACTTTATCCTAACCTTCAAGGAGCTTCACCTCCTGTTCCCTCTACTAGGTATTCAATGTTCTGGTCACACCAAATTCTCATCATTTCTTCATCCAGTTATTCCTTTCATGTCTTAATGTTCATCCTTCAACCTGGCTCCTTCTTGAACTTGTATGATCTTAGTCATCCTTCAAGGCCTAGCTCAGATGTTACAAAGACTGATTGTTTCCTTTGACTGTATACCCATTTTATTTTGTGCAACTGTATATCACATTGTTCATAACTGGAAGTTTATATATCTATATGACTTACAGAAGTTTGAGTTTCTGCATAATGGGTGTTATCCTCCCAACCCTCTGACATGAATAGATGTTCCTTGAACTAAAAAGGCCTGAAACCCCCTGGATAATTAATAACAGTGCTAATTCTGGAATACATGACTCCTGACTCTTCATCCATCATTACCTGGGTTTCTATACATGACTACAACTAGATCAAGCATTAAATAAATCTGTCAGATATGCAGCTGGGCATGTAATTGTGTGGGCTGGAAGAAGACTTCCTGAAAAATTACTGATAGAGTGAGGGATTAGGAGCTGGTGGGCTTGACTGAGAAGGGGGAATGAAGCCAGAAATATGTTAAATAAGTTACAGGAAGAGATCCCATCAGGAGGCATGCATAGGACTAACTTCATCATTTCTCCAGGAAACAAGAAAAGGAAAAGAAGGAGAAATACTTGATGACGTGGCTAAGTGAAGGACAACTATGTCAAGACCTGATGTCTGAAATGACACATCAAAGCTGTAATCTGATAATAAAGAAACTTACAGTTACATAGTGCAGAATACTGTCACATTGATGATCTCATTTAATTCTCAGAACAACCCTGTGGCAAGACGTGGTGTGTGTGTGTGTGTGTGTGTGTGTGTGTGTGTGTGTGTGTGTGTGTGGCTGCAGTTCTCTTTTTAAAGAGAAGATGACTAAATCTTGAAAGGAGAAGTAACATACTAAACACTCACTGTCCCTAAATGATGCCATGGGAACTCGAGGCAGGTCTGTCTTCTGGTCCAGAGCCACATTCAGCTTTAAGAATGAAGAGGTGGTACCTCTGATCTAAAAGCTGAAGGCCTTTAAAAAAACCAAATAGGATGACTTATAGAAGTTTTTCTGATATGACTCAGAGGGGTTCTCCATAAACTAAAAACTTTTCTAGGTTGTTTAATACTGAAGATAGAATACCATTAGTCAGCTGACTTGCAGAGAGTTGGCTGATACAGAGCAATTCTCTGCTTGAACCAGGTAAAAGTGTGACTTGAGTAGAGAATCTGGGGCAGGAAAGAAGAGCAGAGAGCAGCTATTTCTTACCTGTCTATAGGTCCAGTGGGGTAGGTAGGATGGCCAGTAAGGACCCTGTTGCTCAGCTCCAGACATATGGAGGGAGAAAGCCTCACGGTGGTATAGTAGAGGAGTTGGAACCATGAAAGGCTGCTCAGTTGGTCCTCTACCTCATATCCACCTATGAACTTTGGAACCTGTGATACCTTAGAACATAATACAATACAACATTTTCTGTCTGCCTATCAAAATGGTGGGACCCTGAGGGGCACAGAGTTAGTTTAAATAACTTTGTACTTCATGAGTACTGCTCTGGATGTATAAAACAAATCTCAGGAAGTGACTTGTGATTATGATAATAATTACAAGTTTGTTAACACATTCAATATGCCTATGCAGGGTGAGTTTCCTTGATTTCTTGTCCTTCTCTCATAAAAGTTATCCATAAAAGTTAAATTAATTCTCATTTATTCATTTAATTTTACTATTACTGAGCACCCACTATTTGCTAGGTGAAATGATGTGATAGGCCCTATGCTAGATGCTAAGTAGATAAAGAAGAAGCAACTACCTTCATAGAGCTTAGAATTGAAAGTAACATTGAAAGAGATGGCAGAGACTGTCTAATGCAAGTGCCTTTTAACCGTGAAAAAATGAAGCCCCAGAGAAAGGAAATGCCTTGCTGAAAGTCACACAGCTAGTCCATGGCAAAGCCAGATAAAAGAAATAGCTCTACTTTTCAATTAAGATCCTGATCCGATTTTATTCAAGAGGCCAAGAAAGGCATTATCTTCTTTCCCTTATGTTCCAACCAGTAAATCTCTTCTTGGTTTCATGATTATTGGAGAAAGTAAGTATTTTCCTACACTGCCTTTTCTGGGCTAAGCATGATCTGTTGTAATAAACTAGAGTTCCTTCATTTTCTGGAACTGTCTCTTCTACATCCTTTGCAAACTCCACTTTCCACAAAGGCTCTCAGTTTTATGACTAGAGTCCCAGATCAGTGAAATCATGCTTGCTGCCTGAGTTTTGTTTTTCCACGGGAAGCAGAACATATCAACCCTCTGTCATAAAAACACCAGGAAGTTCTGCTTCACTGTTGCTTGAAGGAATTTGGCCTGTAAGAAATGCTGGTAACACTTGTATTAGGGGTCTCCAGAGAAATAAAATAAACAGAATATGTGTGTATATGTGTGGCAAGAAACAGAGACAGAGAGATACTTAAGGGATTGACTCATGCAGTGGAGGCTGACAAGTCCAAAGTCTGCAGGGTAGGCTGTCAGGTTGTAGACCCAGGAAAGAGCTATGTTGAAATTCAAGTCTGAAGGCTTTTGCTGGGGGAATTCTCTCTTGCCTGGGGAAGGTAAGTCTTTTGTTCTATTTGAGCCTCCAACTGATTGGATGAGAGACCCCCCCACATATTATGAAGGGCAATTTGCTTTACTCAGAGTCCACTGATATAAATGTAAATCTCATTGAAAATACTTTCACAGAAACAACTAGAATAATGTTTGACCAATTATCTGGGCAACATAGCCCGGCCAAATTGGCACATAAAGTTAACCATCACAATATTATAAGCTGAAAATGTTACAACCCCAAGGGTCATTTCAGAATTCCAAAGTAGCTGTGTGATTGCCAGTTGCTGAGAGAATCACTGGACAAAAAGGCCTACTTAATACTGAATCTCACGAAGTAATATATCAGTACCAAAGGAGAGGGAAGGACTTCTGGAAAGGATGGGAAAAAAACCATCAAGTGGAGAAACATTAAGACTAGAAGGGACCATTTTGACATAGTGACTCCTTGGTTCTAATTTTTCCCCCTGTTCTGTTTCATAGATGAAAAGGAGAGAAATCCAAAAGTTGAAGATCAGATAGGGGAGACTGCCTTGTTCTTCTTTCAGATATGTTTGATGAACCAGAGTTGCAACAACCAGACCTTTAAAGCTGAGATAAGATTCCTCTCCTAACTCCTCTGTATGGGAAACTTAGACTTAAGGCTTTGTGTTTAGGGAGTTAAAACGTTGTAGAAGAAGGTCTGTAGGGTCACTGGTCCTTGCTGAACTGCAGAAGTCCTAGAGTTCTGAACACATCCCATGAATGACTTTGGACATGGAGGTATTCTTTGCACAATGTTCTCTTCTAAATTTTGGCAATACACTGTGCGCAAGTCACAAAAATCCTGGAATTTACATTCTTCCAGAAAGACAGACAATAAAAACAATATAAATAAGTGAAAGACAACATGCACTATTCCAAGTACAAGTGCTGAAGGGAAAAATAAAGCAGGGTAGGTGACTAGAAAATGCCAGGGAGTGCAATTTCAGATAAGGTGGCTAAGAAAGGCTTCACTGAGAAAGTGACATTTGGGTAAAGATGAGAAGGAAATGAGAAGGTAGATGGTGCAGACATCTGGGAAAAGAGCATTCTAGGCAGAGGGAACAACTGTAAAGGCCCTTGTTGCAGGTGAGATTATGCTTCCCTAAAGGATATCTTGAAATTCTAATCTCAGGTACTTGTGAAATGTGACTTTATTTGGAAACAGGGTCTTTGCAAGGAGCCTTCAGATGTCAGCTCCTTCTGGGTATGTCATCCTAACTTGTTATCAAGTTAGGATGAGGTCATTAGGGTGGACCCTCACCCAATGTGACTGATGTTTTTACAAGAGGACACAAGCAGAGACACAGGGGTAGAATACCATGTGACAACAGAGGAAAGATTGGAATGATGCAGCTGCAAACCTAGGAATGCCAAGGATTGACAGGAATGACCAGAGGCTAGGGAGAGGTAAGCTTAGGATTCTTCCCTGCAGGTTTCAGAGGGTACATGGCCCTGAGACACCTTGATTTTGAACTTCTAGCCTCCAGAACTGTGAGACAATAAATTTCTGTTACGTTAAGTCACTAGTTTATGGTACTGTGCTACAGCCTCCCTAGGAAACAAACACAGCCATGAAACAGAAATGTTCCTGGCATGTTGAAGGAATATGAAGGCCAATGTAGCAATAGAAGGAGCAATAGGAGAAGAGATCAGAGAAGTTCCATAACAGATGATGAGATCATGTGGCATCTAATGGGTCAGAGAAGTGACACAGACCTGCCTTACTCTTTAACAGGTTCACATGTCATTGTAACTGTATGCTGCATCCATGGCTGAATGGAGATGTATGGAAGAACCCAGATTATATTAAGTAGACAAGATAATCAAAAGAAGTAGTGAGAAAGCTACCAAGTTATATAAATACTAATACTTAAATCTTTCATTTGTTTTTTTAGTTCCATTTTAATTTGTAATGATGACGCATAGGTAATCTAAGACAGGTGAAATTTTATTTTAAAAAACATATTATTAGATGGTAAAGCATGGACTTGCTAATCTCAGTTGAACACACTAGTGATGAGCTGGAATGTCCAAACCATAATCATGATAACCATCATGTGGTGTCACAAACAAGGAAATGAACCAAATTCCCCTTCTGTGTAGGATGTACTGTCCGGTCAAGGGGAGAAAAGTTAGTAGACAGCCTTCAGATGTCAGCTCCTTCTGGGTATGTCTCCTCTGTGAGAACCACTCTACTCAAAATTAGACACTTCTGAGGGCAACCTGTCTAATTGACCAAGTTAGGTATTTATAAAAAGATTCAGACTTGGGACACTCTGGAGGGCAATGCATGCCTCACAGCCCTTGCTGGAGTGGAGGCTCCCTCAGGCCCTCTGCGCAGTTTGACTTCTTCCTCTACACCTTTCTACCTCCTGCCTCTTCTCTTCACACATGTTGATTCCTAATTAATACCTGGTATCCCAACTTCTCTGCTTCCAGAGAAGCCAACCTGCGACACCTGTTGGCAGTTACCTTAATTGCAGGTGAACTCAGGAAATAAGCACATTCTTCCTGTACTCAGAACATGAAAACCATACTTAGGAAGATATCAGTAAATGATATCACAGCCCTATCCAGTTGCAAGACAGAAAATCAACTGAGTTAGCTTTACAGGAACATTTTTTAAAAGGATTAGAAGTATCCTACAGAACTCAATTGTCAGACTTCATGAAGAACCACAAATAGAAATGGAAAATGGTCAGGAACTCAAGTAGACTTCAATCAAGTAGACCTCAATCTCTCTCTCTCTCTCTCTTTCCCCATCCCTCCCTCCCTCACTCCCTCCCTCTCTCCTCTCTCCCCGCATCATGGTACCTGTCTGTGTTTCGTCTGTGTTTCTCATGGTAGATCCAGTCTTACTGCTTGACTCAAAACAGTCTCAGTTGCCCTTATTCTCTGTCACTTTATAAGACCAGAGCCTGTGACCAACTGATCCTGTTATTTAAACTTGAGACTGTTTCCTCAACTGAAAAACATAAGAGATAATATCCCTGCCTCAAAGGTATTTTTTAAAAATTCATTTACTTTAAAAATAATTTAACAATTTTTACATGGGCACTAGGGTATGAACCAAAAATGCAGATATAAAATAGTCCCTGCTATAGATATGTGCTCATAGGTCCATGAAGGAGGCAGGTAAGAAAGCAAATAATTACAGTTCTAGGTAATATGCAGTGAAAAAGAGAAGCACGTCTGGGTTAGGTGCTCTCCTTACATTCCTGCAGTGTGTGTGCATGCACGTGGCAAGGTGGACAGAAGAGAAAGAAGGAAGAAAACTGGAAAAGCCTTGTAGAAGAGTTAAGCCTGAATGGAGGCTTGTTAGGCAGGAGAAAAATGTGGGGGGAAGCAAGTGTATGAAGGCAAGAATAACACCATGTCACAAATGTGTGAAGGAGATGGGTCATTTCAGAGATGCGCCAAGGGGAGCTCAGGGCTGAGGTAAAAATGATATCTGGCATGGAACAAGGCAGGAAGTTTGGTGGGGTGGCCAGAGATGAAGCTCTCTGACTGCCAAGCAAGAAATAAAACAACGTGTGGGTGCATGCTCTGAAAACCAAAAGTACGCACACAGAACAATGGCTAATGCTGGGCTGATTCTGTGCCAGGTATCTGGCTAAGCTCTTTCATGAATTTGTCTCTGGGAGGAAGACAGTATTATTTTCATTTAATAGGACATTATTTTAGTAACTTTTCCAAAGCTACCTGGTGTCCCCCAGTAGCAGACCCTGAGAAAAGCAGACAAGTATAAGTAGTGTACTTGGTTGGTGATCCTAGGAAACCCCAGTTAGCAAGTAGGGGTGTGAGGTGGAGAAGAGAAGTGTCTAATAAGGTGTGTGCTGTCAATCAGTTCAACATTGAGATAGCTGGAGCTCAATCCCATTGGGGAATTTTGGAGACAATGAAGAATATGCCTCAGAGTTATTCCCACCAACAGGTAAAAGGACTGGGTTATTTCTCTCCAAAGTTCCTCTTGCCACGGTTGGAGGACTCTGCCTGTGCAAACCTCTGGCGTTCTGGGATTGCTTGCACATGAGCCAAGCATGCCTTTCAGGCAGTGGGTCACAGGTATTTTCAGTAAGCAGCCCTTGAGATGTGGAGATGAGGGCTGAGCGGGGTATGGTGACCCAGACAACATGTGCCATGTGCAACAAGTAGCAAGTCAGGGAGCCAGGGGTGGTCCCAAGCAGCCTGGTTTAGGTGTTTTGTTTTGTTTTAGAAGAGGGTTCACTATGTTGCCCAGGCTTACTTTGAAGGTGGGATCCTCCTGAGTAGCTGGGATTACAGGCATGTACCACTCACCTGACTCTAGCTTAGGTTTTAACAATAATATTGTATTGCTTACCTAAGGTATAGGTATTTTTTACCTTTATTTTATTTATTTATTTCATGTGGTGCTGAGGATCAAACCCAGTGCCTCACACATACTAGGCAAGTGCTCTACCAGCCCCAGTATAGTATTGTTAATAAACGTATTTGTGCTGATATTTACAGTACTTTTCAGAAAACATAGTATTGAGCATAGAGAAGAAAGCCTGCTGTCTTAATCAATGGTACATAATAGATGCTTTTTTAAAGTTAAAACAAATCACTCATTCCCTGTTATTTTGGCATGAGAAGGCTTTGATTACAACCAGGAGATTTAGAGGGTTTTGCCACTAGTTTGGGGACCTTGGTGAAGTTATTTAGACTTATCAAGCTTCCCTTTTCTCATCTTAAATCTTGTTTACTACCCGATTCACCTGCAATTGGCTGAAATTGTTGTGACATGAAATGTGAAAATGAATATGAAAAGTTTAATGTAACAGACCAAGAGGCAGTCCTGCATCTTTCTTTGGGTTTGGATCAGGAAGAAGTTACTTGTTTGCCTTTGATTTCCCAAGATCATAATCAAGAACTGTGGAGTCACCAAGTATATCAGTTAGGGCTCTTGGAACAAATAATAGCAGCTAATTCTGGCTACCTGAAACAAAACCAGTTTATTAGAGGAATAGCAGGTAGATCTCAGAGTTGACAGGATGTCTAAACAGTCAAGCTTAGAAAATGCACAGGAACCAAAAGAGATCCACAGGTAAGACCACTCCACAGAAACAACCTGGTAAAAAATATATCTGCCATACTCAGTGGACACCAGTGCTGCCACCAGCATAAATTTTAAACTGTCCCAGTTTCTTGTGTGATTTGATTCAAACTGAAGGTCTCAGGTAGGAATATCAACTGGGCAAAGATTAGGTCACATTTGTACCAGTTGCCAGGGATGGAGGAAGGCAATGGTCTGGCCTCTTTTCTACCTTCCATAGGGGAGAGATGTAATTTGCCTCCCACCATGTCTCATGAAATGGCAGTTTCCCCAGACATAGGAAGGGGCTCAGAGGCAGGGAAGCCAATAAGAATGCAAGTTCCATCCAAAACAGGATGCAGGGAAAGTGGGATACTGGTTATAAATTGGAAAACTAAGTCTGGGAGGTCAGGATGTACTGAGTAGCCACACTTACTTGACACTCTACCAGAAAGTGCTGAAATATTCAAAGATGACTAAGACACAGCACTGGCCTCAGGGTGCTCCAGAGCCAACTGGGGAGTATAATACTAAAATAAAATGTGATACACAGGCTCTCATGGAGGTACATTAAATGGCAATGGGAGCACAGGGCAAGGGATTGACCTGGGGATCTCCTGGGTTATCAGGAAAGCTTTCACAGGGGAAATGGGTCTTGAAGAACAGAAGGAGAGAGGAAAGAAAGGACATTAGAAGCATTGGTATCTGCTAATATTATTAATTAGACAGAAGCTGGGTCTTGGTATTTCCTGCTCAGTTGCCACCAACTACAACACATATGCTACCAAGATTAAGGTCTAAAATTAGCATTAGGTCTCAAAGTTATTAGGGTATTGTTCCAGCCAGATTTTTCTTCCTTTGCTCCCCCCCAAATCTCTGGTCCAGAGTGATATTGGCAAAAGTTTGTGGAGGCTTCTATTCTAAATACCTAAAAACTTAGGTATTTTTAGATGTAAGCATGTGCTTGGTCAGACCTCGATTTAAATAAGAGCTCAGCCACTGACTAATTATAAGATCTCTCTGACCCTTGATTTCCTCAAAGATTATACAGGAATCAAAAATAGTTGCCTTCCAGGATCGTGGTGGAGATTCAGTGAGATAGTTCTCAAAGTGCTGCTACTTACTCTAGCTTTGAGGACAGTTCTCTGCAGTTTCTGGGAATGATGAGGGTGCCTCTCTGTCCTTCACCTTTGACCTAAGGTTTCATACGGTAGCTGAAGAGATTATAAGGAGGAAAGAAATATCTCCGAGGAGGGATGGGACTCAGAGTTTGTGCCAAAATGTGAGAATATTAGGGTGGGGAAGGCAGATGTCAAGTTTATTTTGAGCTCTGAGCACCCTGAAAGCCTGCCTCCATGGTGGGACTGAGAGTCTGGCTTCATGTGGAACTGAGAGCCAGGCTCCTGGTGTTGAGGGAGGCTTTCCAATCCCACAATAATGATTTCAAAAACAGCCCTCCTGGCTCCAGGGAGGTTTGCCTCTGCCCTTTAGGAGGAGGAAACGATTTATGCAGATGCAGACCTGGTAGTCAGCCTCCCTTCTGAATCAGGACCAGGCCCCAAACTTGGAAGGGGGGGTGGGGATAGCACATCCATTAAGCAGTGGTTTACACATTTGTTATCCACACTATTTGAAAATGTGTGCGGGGTAATGGCTTGGATAATACTGGTGGAGCAACACTATGTCCTTTCAGAATAATCAGCAAGATATTTGAGGGAAATTTGCTGCAGGCTGAAGATATTTCCTAAAAGGGCAAGATCCAGATGTGAAAATGCTATGGGCTTGGAACACACAGCAAATTGTGTGGCTCATGGATTAAGATATCCTCTCTGAAATTCCTGGTGTGTTAGTTAAGTAGTCATATCTTCTTACTAGTAAGTTATGGTGTTCTATTTTTATTCTTGGACTTCTAGGTAAATTCTGATCACTCATTCATTATGCAACTATATCCTGAGTACTTGCCACATGCCAGGCATTGTGATGGGTACATAGGATCATGATTCTGATCTGAACAGAGGGGAGGAGACTGTTTTATAAAAATTCAGAGGGCTTCTTCCTTCAAACATTATTGTGGGAAAGTGTGAATGCTTCACCTGTCTACATATGGAGAAGAATTATTTCATGTAGAGTGGCTTAGTTCTGGTGTCTGCTGGGCTCAGCATCCCATCTGGGGGCAGGACTGGGAAGGATAGAGCAGCAGAGCATGTTGCTATGGTAACTTGGCATTCCATACCTTAGTTCTTTGTATCACCTCCCAAATTACCTTTATACTAGTATAATTTTCAGAAAGTGGAAAGCTTTCCTTAATTTGTATATAGGAACTTAGGCAAAGGGAGGGTCCCTTTCTTACTAAGACGAGTGAGGCTATGTTGATGTCTGAATTATATAATTTGGATCAGAACTATCTTGTCTCTCGAGGAAGATTTCACTTTTGATCCCTTTCACACACATTATCACACTTTTTATTGCCACATTATCTTAACCTCATGCTTATGCAATTCTAAAGGGTAAGAAAATGAACCCACTAAGCATTTATGTCTCAAAATAAATGTGAGGTGGGGACTAATCTCCCTATTTTACAATGGAAGAACTGAAGCTCAGACAAGACCACATGGTTAGTAAATAGCAGAATGAGGAATAGAACCAAGGTTTTAGACTCCAAGTCTGTTGTCTTTCTATTATATCTCAGCTGACTCCCAGTCTCTTTCAGCATTCATTATTTTACAAAAATGCAGTCATTCAAAACAGGAATCAATTTGTACATTGCTTTTTAAAAACACAGCTTTATTGGTGTAACATGTGTTTTATAAAATCCACTCATTATAAATGAACAGTTCAATTATTTTTAAAAAATGTTATAGAACAGTTGGTATATATATATATCAGGATAGAATTCACATACCATACAGTCCACCTATTTAAAGTGTACAATCTAATGGTTTTTCATATATTCATAGAGCTATACAATCATCACTATAATCAATTTTAGAACATTTTTATCACCCCCAAAAGAAACCATGTACCCTTTAGTTAATCATTGCCTAATTCTTCTGTTCCCTCTTCTGTCCCCAAACCCTAAGCAATCACTAATCTATTTTAGGTTCCTGTATATTTGCCTATTCTGGACATTTCATGTAAATAAAATCATATAATGTGCTATATTTTGTGACTTCCTTCTTTTACTCAGCATTATGTCTTCAAGTTTCTTCCATGTTGATGTACTATTGTGCACAAATAATATGCCATTGTGTGGATATTACTACCCTTTGTTTGTCCATTCAACAGTCAATGAACATTTGGGTTGTGTTCACCTTTTTGTTATTATGAGTCATGCTACTATGAACATTTGTGTATTAATTTTTGGTTGGGCATATGTTTTAATTTCTCCTGGGTGTATGCTTAGGAGTGACTTTGCTGGGCCAAATGATAAAGCTACATTTAAGTTTCTGAGGAATTGCCAGGACTGTTTCCAAAGTGGTTGCACTATTTTACACTTCCACCAAAAACGCATGCATGCAGATCACAGGTTCTCCATACCCTAATTCTTGGTGTGCTTAGATTTTTCACTTAAACATTATTTCATAGATGCAGTTCCATGATCACATGAGAGTCATTTTTAATGGGTACACAGTGTTACAAATCAGCTAGTTTGACATTGTTTAAACATTACTTTAAACTTGAGGTTGTGTCTTATTTCCAGTTTCATGCTGTTGTAAACAGTGGGACTGGATCTGTACCACTACCACTTCATTCTTTTAGCTTATTTTGTAGAGGTGTGTTCCAAAGTGGAACAAAGAGAACGTACAACTCTTAGTCTGCTTTTCTTATTACTCTGCAAACAAATTGACTGTAAAATGCCACCAGCAAAGTTCGTAGCTGCCTTCCTTCCCATAGCCTCTGCCAACATATGACTTTGCTGCTTTATTCCTTTGTATTAATAATATAGGTTCATAATATAACTTTGGGTTGTTTAGATTTGCATTTCTGTCACTGTTGGTAAACTCACAATATTTTAATGGCCATCAGGTAGTCAGTCTAATTAAGCTAATTAAGACCCAAAGAGGTCAGGGAGTTCAGGAGAGTCTAGGGATCAGAGCAAAGGATAGATAATGAAACTTAAAGGATTTCCCTGGGTTTGGGGAACACAGGATCAGTTATATTCAATAGGGTGATCTTCACCTCAGCCATAGCTGAAGAGACTGCCCCATAGGAATGCTGTACTGAAACTGGATGTGGTGATACATACCTGTAATCCCAGGATCTTGGGAGGTTGAGGCAGGAGGATCTCAAGTTCAAGGCCAGCCTCAGAAACATAGACCGGGGACCTGGGGATGTAGTTCAGTGGCAGAGCACCTTGGGTTCAGTCCTTAGTATTACACATGAGCATATACAAACACACACACACACACACACACACACACACACACACACAGAAGAGGGGGAGGGTGGGGAAGGTGGGGAAAGAGAGAGAAGAGAGAGAAAATGCTGAATTGATCTAGACACATCCCTTCCAAGCTTCACTTCATGTAGCACTCTTCCTGCTTCTGCCTCTCCCTCTATAGCCATTCCTTCTCAATCTCCTTTGAGAATTTCATTTCCTTTACTTGCCTCTCAGACATTGATATTCTCCAGGATTTCATTCTTGGATTCTTTTTTTTTTTTTTTTTAACACTCTGGGTGATCTCATTCACTTCCATGACAGTGATGACTATGCAAATGCTGGAAGCTCCCAATACTTGTCTAGAGCCTGGACTTCTCTCATGAATTCCAGACACACATATCTAACTATCTACTATGCACCCCTATTTGAATTCCTCTAGGCTCCTCAAATCCAGTGTTTTCCCCTTAAACCACCCCTGCTTTTCTCATATTCCCTATCTTTGTGATGGTAGCAACATCAAGCTATTCCACTCAAGCCAGAAGCCTGGAAGTCATTCCAAACTCTTTTCTTCCCCACATATTCCTAAATATACTTCTTATCCCCAAATCTATGACACTAGTTTGATTCAAGTTTTTATTATTTCTCCCAACAATTTTGGGAGTTAGGGTTGTAATTATTGCAACTCTGTCACTTTAGGAAGAAAAAGAAAAAAAAATGGAATGAATACATGCATAGATTGAAACTTCCACACTAAGATTATTCAAACTTCCATAATAATAATATCACTATTATTTTGTTCTCTTTATTCCATCCTATTCAAGTACTAACCAGGCTTGACCCTGCTTAACTTCCAGCTCAGATGAGATTGGGTGCATTTCAGGTGGTATGGCCATACACTTTATTTCATTCTCCAGCAATGTTTGGATAAAGTCTAAACTCTTTTATAGAAAAGGTATTATGAAGCATTTCCCAAAAGCTCATATGTAAGACAATGTAAGAATGCTCAGAGGTTAAATGATTAGATTATCAAAGCTGTAACCTAATCAGTAGATTAATCCATTTGGTGTATTAATAACTTGAATGGATTAATGTGTGGATACTGTAGTCAGGTAGGGTGTGGCTAAGGAAGTAGGTTACTGGGGGCATGAATTATATTTTGGAATTATATTTTGTCCTTGGCTCTTTGGACTCAGGATTGCTCTTGGTTTTCTTGCTCTCATGAACTGAGCAGCTTTCCTGTACCATACCCTTCCACCATAATGTTCTACTTGAGCTCAGAGCTATGGAATCAGCTGACAATGGACTGAACCTCAGAAACTGTGAATCAAAATAAAATTTTCCTCCTCTGAGTTGTTCTTGTCACGTCTTGTGGTCACAGCAATGAAAAGCTGACTAACACAACATAGCAGGCCCATTGTGATTTGATCCATGTCTATCAGTCTAACTTCAATTCTTTTGCTCTCCACATGCATTGAACACTCCAGTAGCATTAAATAACTTATGGTTTTTCCATTGTTATACACTCTTACTTGTTAACTAGCCTCTTTCCAAGTGTTTTTTCTGCATAATACATCTTCTCCCATATCTTCTCTTCACCACCTTCTTTTTCTTTTCTGTTTTTTAATGGGGTGTGTAGAGTGGCTTGTTTTTGCTTTTTAACACTTAGTCCAGGTTTTCTCCTTGGGAAAACTTTATTCCACCACTTATCTTGAATAAATTACTTCTCTTCTCCAAGTTTCAGTGTTCATATCTGAAAAATGAATATAATAGAAATGTACTTACATTCTTATGAGGATCAAATGGCATAATCCACATAAAGCACTTAGCAGACTGCCTGACAGATGGAAAGTGATCATCAAAAATTATCTGTAATTAGCATTATAAATATTCCTTTCTTCTCCCACCTCTGCAACTTGATTTAAGAGCTTTCCCCTCTGTCCTTTACTAGCAACCAATGCAATAATAAGCAACAGTCTTTCCTATAAGTGTCTTCTCCTGTACTGACTGTTTTTTGAGATCAGGAACTCCATCATTCATTTCCATATCCCTAGCATCTAGCAAGAGTTGGACATAGCACAGGTTAATATTTATTGAAGCAAATAGGAAAATAACTCTTAAGAGGACACATGCTAATTCTATTCTCAAAATGTTTCTTTAAAGCATTCATCCCATTCTTATCTTCCTGCAGTACTAGTCTAAAAATATTTCATTTGTCTACCCTCTATTTAAACAAAAGTGCAGCATTAACAAAACCTACCCTGTTGTGCTAAATTTCCTTTTGTCTTCCTTTGCTTCAGTCACTTCCTCTTTTTTCTTTCTACTTCCTCCTGGTGAAGGTCATCTCTTTCTGTGTCATGGTCCCATTTTGGTTTTTCAATAGTGACTGTCTTTTTCCTCAAAATTACATTATTGCAGGCTTCCCAGAAATCTGTGTAGTATTACAGTAACAAGGGAAGTTCTGGCCTTCCTTTTCCCCTTTGTGCTGCAGCCCTTGAAGTCACCAGGGTATCTGCAGCCTTAGCATGACCTTCCCTTGACCAGACCTCCCTTTCCCTGCAGGTTACAGTTATGCTAACGCTAGATACAGAGCGACAGTCTCCCAGTCATATATTGAGAATTTAATGTTTTAGTGCTGGGGATTAAACCCAGGGCCACCTGCACTCTAGGCAAGTGCTCTACCACTAGGCTACATCTCCATCCCTAAGGACTTACACAAGCGTGAAGTAACTCAGATCTGTCTGCTCCCAGAACTCAGATTTGAGGAAGAAGTGGGGACTATTGAGTATATTCATAAAATCATTCACACAGCAGACGCTATACAGATCTGAATCCATCCTACTCTTTATTCTGAACTTCAGATTTGGGTACTCAAAATAAGGGCTTGTCACCTAATACAGACTCTGTACTGAGTCATTATTCCTAGCTGTTTATAATTTAATCAGGGCTTTGTGATTTAATAAACATTAAACAAAATGCAAGATTGAACAGGATTAAACTCTTGTTGTAGTGAGTAAATAAAAGGCAGTAAGGTGTAGTTGGAAGGAAACCAAATTCAAGACATCTGGACTCAAATCAGCTGTCACTGACTGATTGCAGGACTAGCCAAGTCTCTCAACCTCAGCTATAATTGAAAAAAAATTCTATATGACTTCAAAGAGAACTATGAACTCGGTGACTAAGCATTATGTGGGTAAAGAAAGAGAGAGACTCTTTTCGTGGGATTCATTGAGTAAGTCTCCTGGGGAGAAGGAAGGAATACAAGATGAGCCTGAAAAACGTGGAATTTTTGACTGGGCAAGATGACATGAAAACATTATGGAGGAAAGAATGAGCAGAGTGGTTTACAGCAGCAAGTACTCCAGTCTGAACAAAATAGCTGGGGAGCAGCAGGAGAGGGCTGGATGGGCACCTTTTGGAGGGTGGTATTGGATGTGATGCTGAGGGTCTTAGTGGATCCTTAAAGAGGAAAGATTCATCTAGAAACCATGTGAAGAATGTATTGAAGGAGAGGAGGACATTACAGTGGTCCAAGTATAATCAAGTAAGTTTGGACTAAAGCAACTGAGATGTGAGTAGAGAAGATGGTAAATCTGGGAGGTATTTTGAAGGAGAGATTGAATAAAGAGGAACACGAAAAGGAAGCAATCTAAGTTGACCAACAGGCTTGAATGGAGATTTTGTGAACAGAAATGGGAAGGGTATTTTTGGGGGGGTGGGGGAGAAGTTTGGTCTTCTGGGGTGTTTCATAGCTTTATTCATGAGCATGTCTGAATACTTTTACTGGGAGTACTTTAAATTCAACACAGTTTTGTAGGTAGTGAGAAATGTAAATTTTATTGTCAGGAACAGATGTAGAATTTTAATCATTCACACAAATATTTTTACAATTCCCAGCTGTTCTATTTTCACTTTACATTTTATTATTTTCTAAATTAAATAATCTCTTATAGTACCTTTGATTTGTCCCACAAATCTCTTTCTCTAGTTCTCCCCCTCTCTCTTCCCTTTCTCTCTTGCATAAATGTTGTTTAGCCATCTTTTTCGTTCTGGGTAACTGTATTAGTGAAGGTAGGTTAGTTTATAGTGATACCTCAAACCTCAGTGACTGAAAAGTATTTTTCGCTCACTCCATATATCAATCACTTTCACTCACTTTGTGTTTGTGTGTGTTTGTGTGTGTGCGTGTGGTGCTGGAGATTGAGCTGTGACCTCACTCGCATTAGGCATTAGGCAAGTGCTCCACCACTGAGCTACATCCCAGCCCTCTATTCTCATTTTATTGGCTAAAGCAAGTCACACAGATGCATCAATTTTCAAAAGAGATGGAAGATATAGGGAAGGTCAGTTGAGTAGAAGAAGGAGAACAAGAGGGAGGGAGGAGGAAAGGGGAGGAAATGTGGAATGAATCTAATAAAATCATACTGTATGCATGTATAAATATACCATGGTGAATTCTACCTTTAATAGAATAAGGATAATAGAAGGAGGGAAGATGGAGGGGAAGGGGAGGGAGATTTGGGGACTGAAGTGGAATAAATCAAATTCCATGCATGTATAATTTTGTCAAAATGAACCCAGCTATTATGTATAACTCTAATGCACTAATAAAAGAAAAAAATGAAGAAAAAAAAGAGGTGGAAATTTAGTCCCCTAGTGTGCTTTATGGAGAGAGTGGTACTATTTGTGAAAAGTTTTAATGATAACCATAATAAACTTTTCCCCTTAGATTTCTATGTAAGTCATGACTTCTTCACCTTTTTGTTTGGTTTGGTTTGGTTTGGTTTAGTATCATCAATAAAATGTTTCCAGTATCAACAATTTACAGACAGCAGTATACAGCATAATTCCTATGTGAACAAGTTGTTTCTGTTTCTTTGCTTTTTGTTTTTTCCCTGTTTTAATGCTAAATCTTGCTTTTGTTACAGGGTAGACTTTTTCTCTTTTTTTCCCCTCTTTTCCCTGTTCTTAGAACTGAAGAAACTCAAGAAAATGCTATAATCAAAGCAGTCTTTCCCCACTGTAGTTCCACTTCTCTTTCTTCGTTAGCAAGAATAAATCCCTCCCCTCTGGGGCCTGTGCATTTCCTTCTACTTTCTCACTTCCTTATCACTCAGAGTTTAAGGCTATTGCAGGGCAAAATAACCAGCTGACAAATAATAGATATGA
Organism: Sciurus vulgaris; assembly: GCF_902686455.1. Taxonomy (NCBI): domain Eukaryota; kingdom Metazoa; phylum Chordata; class Mammalia; order Rodentia; family Sciuridae; genus Sciurus; species Sciurus vulgaris. The sequence continues at coordinate 83,417,290 of NC_136472.1, forward strand.
CTCAATTCTTTTTTTTTTCTTTTTTTTGCAGTGCTGGGGATTGAACCCAGGGCTTTGTGCTTATAAGGCAAGCACTCTACCAACTGAGCTATATAGCTATATCCCCAGCCCAGCCCTATTTGTCCTTTCTGACATTAATTACCTGGTGCCCTTAGTTTCCAGTCTGTACCCATCCCATAAATTGTTGATTGATTCTAATGAGGAATAATCTTTTTTTCCTGTCAGAATTCCCCAGAATCATTTTAAAAGTTCTAATATGGTTATCACAGTCTACCTTGTTTCAGGGTTATTTTTGTATATCCTCCCTCAATAAATCATAATATCCTTGTAGATTAAGCAGTGATTTACATGTAATAAATGCACAACAAATGGTTAATCCACTGATGAATCCTATATTTGAATTAATAACTTTTGGTAGATCTGATTTCACAATTGGCACTTATTAGACTTTTTGCTCATATAAGGGAAAAAAAGAAATAAACCATAAATAGAAAAATTTAATCTTTCTATTGATGACCTTTCTATTTTCTCACCTCCTGTATTAGACTGGTAGTACTATTATTTGTTTACGGTTCATACCACATCTGCTTTCTAGAAGACTTTAAGTAGATGTGTCATGCAGTACATTTACTTATTTGTTTATTCTTTGCTGATTTACTCAACAGTAACTTAATGTGTACTTATCATGAGCAGGGGAAAGTTAGATAGTTCAATAAGGTATGGCAACCTCTTTCAAAATCTTGAAGCAGATGGAGACTAATAAATAAATTGCTATCATGTGTTAAGTGTATGTCATAGAGGAGAAACATCAAAGTTAGACTGGGACTTCTTGGGAGATGGGACCCCTGAAACTAACTTCAATGTTAAAAGAAGATCACTGGAAAACGGGGGGGTAAAATGAGGTCTGTATATGAAAAGGAAGCATGTCATGTGCAAAGACAATAGAGTCGGGAAAATAAAATTTCTTCATCCAGAAACTGGTCAGGGAATTCAGTAGGACAGGAACACAACATACAAGTTGAAGAATGGCAAGAGATGAACCTAGAGAAATGAGTGGGTGCTATACTTTAGATATAAAATGTCTCCCAAATGCCCATGTGGTAAATACTTTCTCCCCAAGATAGCACTATTGGGAGGTAATGGAATCTTTAAGAGCTAGGGCCTAGAGGAAGTCTTCAGATGCTTGGGGGCATGTTCTTAAAGGGGATTGTGGGACTCTGGTCCCTTCCTCTTTCTCTTTTGCTTCCTGGCCATAAAATAAGCAAGCTTTGCTCCACCACAAGCTGCTGCTACCATGATGTGCTGCCTCACCCCTGGCCCAAAGCAATAGGGGTCAGCTGATCGTGGAGTGAAACCTCTGAAACTGGGGCCTAAGGCAAACCTTTTTTTTTTCATAAGCTGGTTATATTGACAGAAAGCTGATTAACACAATAGGTGGTCTTATCTAAAAGGGGCTTGTGTGTTATAGTCAGGAATTTAAATTTCAAAGCTGTGGAAAATATTTAAACTCCTCTCCCAGATAAGTGGTGCTATTCTGGGACTATAATTCTAGAAACTGAGTCTGGCTATGGGTAGGGTAAGAATTTCACCATAAAGTACATGCAGTGGAACTAAGAACACTTGAAAGCAAGGTCCCAGGGACAAAGCCAGGATTAATTCAAATCTGAAAGGAAAACCAGGGATAATTTAATATGCAATCTGAACTGGAAGTTCTAAGACAGAGCAAAGAGGTCAAATGGAAAGGCAGAGGCACAGTCAATATCCTCAGGCTGCTTTTCCCCTTTCCAGGCTCCTTTCGTCATGTGTCTGCATGGGAGAGGAATTTGTTGAGCCAATTTGGAGCTGAGGCTTTCCAAATATTTTAAGCAGAAGAGTGATGGGGCCTGTTGTTGCTCTAGACACACAACATCTTGTCCTGTCCAATGAACTCTCTCCCATATGCATCTGGTCCAGAGGTCCTCAATAAATATTAAACATAGAAATGCTTTTGTTTAGTCTACTTATATGTTATGTGAGTATAATACCATAAGAAAACTGAATTCACACAGACCCCCAAGAACATGCTCTTCTTTTTTTTATTTTAATAATGTCAACTAAAATCATGTTTTACTGTCCTTAAAATGTAAAACTAACCTTTTTATTTTTTAAAATATTTTTAGTTATAGATGGAAACAATACCTTTATTTAATTTATTTGTTTCTATGTGGTGCTGAGGATTGAACACAATGTCTCACACATTCAAGGCAAGCCCTGTACTACTGAGCTACAACCCAACCCCAAACTAATCTATTTTTATGAGTGAAGGAATAAAGCAATAAATAAACCAAAATGAAAAAACAATGAAAATATAGGAACAAGGTAACAAGTATGTTAGCAATAATGTGGTAGAAGTTCCCATAAGAACAATAATCCAGAAACAGTGGCCAAGATGACTGTAAAACATAGAATTAAACAATACAAAGCGACTTATAAATCCTGTATGTGTATGTGAGTGGCCAGTTATAACTAAAGTGGAATGGCTGTAAGTAATGGTGGCAATAACTAAAGTTAGAATTTCCTATGGAGAAGCTTCATCATTTGCCTGCCATTCTAAAGTTGGGGGAGAGAGGGTAGGTAAGCTTGGGGTCCAGTACATCATGAGAGACGACTTCAAGCAAACAACCCCTGAACAGAATGACTAGCCTATACATATGTCACAATGGTGCCATCATGAGACAAGTCCATGTAATATAAAAAGTGAGGGAGGAAATACAAACTCTAAGCAAAGACCAAACTACTGAGAGTTGCAGAACCCCCAGACAACATTTTATTCACAGTAGAGGCATCAAGTGTACCCTGTGAATACGCATATGTAACATCTGCATGGTTATGCACCAAAAGTTGTAGCATTTAAACCAGTACTGTGTCAGTTATTTATATAAACTTTCTGTCTCAAACTTTAGGATGATTCCCTCATGCTTACATCACCAGAAAAAAGAAAGCAACCTTCTTTCTCCATATGGATATCCCTTATGGTAGGAAAAAAACCAAAAAACAAAAAACAAAAGACCCCAAATAATATTTATTTATTTTTGCTTCCTGGCACACAGTCCATATATCTCTTGGAATTGCTGGACTTGTAAGGATAAGAGTATCTTTTGAATGTTGTTTAAGTGGCTGATGAAGGATGAACCCAAAAACGTAGCTTCAGAATTGGGGCTGGTAGATGAAATAGACCAAGCCTCGATTAGAAGCTTAGAACTTTCAGCCCCACTCCCCAAACTCTGAAGAGGAGAATTAGACTGGAAATTGAATTCATTTACCAATGGTCAGTTATTTAATCAATCGTGTCTACTTATTGAAATTTCTTTAAAAACAGCAAACAAACAACAATGGGCTCCAGAGAACTTTCAATTTGCAAACATATCCACATGCTAGGAAAAGGGCATATCCCAGTTCCATGGGGCAGAAGTTCTTGTACTTGGGATCCTTCTGGACCTTATCCTATATACTTCTGATCTGTCTGTTCATTTGTATCTTTTATAATAAACCGATAAATGTAAGTAAAGACCTTCCTGAGTTCTGAGAGCCATTCTAGAAAATTATCAAACCTGAGGAGTGGGTGTGGGAATCCCTACTCAGAAACATAGGTGATCTCAAAATAGCAGAGTACTGGCATAAAAATAGATGTTTAGAATACTGAAACAGAATTAAGAATCCTAGAATAGAACCACACATGTATGTTCAATTTACCTTCAACAAAGATACCAAGAACATAGAATGGGGAAAGGATAGTCTCCTCAATAAAGATGTTAGGACAACTGGATATCCACATGCAAAAGAATGGAACTGGACCCTTATCTCACACCATATACAAAAATCGATTCAAAATGGAATAAAGACTTCTATTCAACATCGTTCTTGAGACTCTGGCCAGAGCAAACCAAAGAAATTAAAGGGATACGAATTGGGAAAGAAGAACTCAAACTATCCCTGTTCGCTGATGACATGATTATATATTTAGAGGAACCTGGAAATTCCACCAGAAAACTCTTAGAACTCATAAGTGAATTCAGTAAAGTAGCAGGTTACAAGATCAATGCCCATAAATCCAACGCATTTTATACATAAGTGATGAATCTTCAGAAAGAGAAATTAGGAAAACTACCCCATTCACAATAGCCTCGAAAAAAATAAAATACTTGGGAATCAATCTCACAAAAGAGGTGAAAGACCTCTACAATGAGAACTATACAACACTAAAGAAAGAAATTAAAGAACACCTTAGAAGATGGAAAGATCTTCCATGTTCTTGGATAGGAAGAATTAATATTGTCAAAATGGCCATACTACCTAAAGTGCTATACAAATTCAATGCAATTCCAATTAAAATCCCAATGACGTACCTTACAGAAATAGAGCAAGCAATTATGAAATTCATCTGGAAGAATAAGAAACCCAGAATAGCTAAAGCAATTCTTAGCAGGAAGAGTGAAACAGGGGGTATTGCAATACCAGATCTTCAACTCTACTACAAAGCAATAGTAACAAAAACGGCATGGTATTGGTACCAAAATAGAAAGGTAGATCAATGGTATAGAATAGAGGACACGGACACAAACCCAAAAAAATACAATTTTCTCATACTAGACAAAGGGGCCAAAAATATGCAATGGAGAAAAGATAGCCTCTTCAACAAATGGTGCTGGGAGAATTGGAAATCCATATGCAGCAGAATGAAACTAAACCCATATCTCTCACCATGCACGAAACTAAACTCAAATGGATTAAGGACCCTCGGAATCAGACCAGAGACCCTGCAGATTATAGAAGAAAAAGTAGGTCCAAATCTTCACCTTGTTGGTCTAGGATCAGATTTCCTTAACAGGACTCCCATAGCACAAGAAATAAAAGCTAGAATCAACCACTGGGATAGATTCAAGCTAAAAGCGTTCTCTCAGCAAAGGAAACTATCAGCAATGCGAAGAAAGAGGCCTACAGAATGGGAGAATATCTTTGCCAATCATACTTCAGATAGAGCACTAATCTCCAGAATCTATAAAGAACTCAAAAAACTTTACTCCAAGAATTCAAATAATCCAGTCGACAAATGGGCTAAGGAAATGAATAGACACTTCACAGAAGAAGATCTACAAGCAATCAACAAACATATGGAAAAATGTTCAACATCTCTAGTAATAAGAGAAATGCAAATCAAAACCACCCTAAGATTCCATCTCACCCCAATTAGAATGGCGATTATCAAGAATACGAGCAACAACAGGTGTTGGCGAGGATGTGGGGAGAAAGGTACACTCATACATTGCTGGTGGGGCTGCAAATTAGTGCAGCCACTCTGGAAAGCAGTGTGGAGATTCCTTAGAAAACTTGGAATGGACCCTCCATTTGACCCAGCTATCCCACTCCTTGGCCTATACCCAAAGGACTTAAAATCAGCATACTACAGAGACACAGCCACATCAATGTTCATAGCTGCTCAATTCACAATAGCCAGACTGTGGAACCAACCTAGATGCCCTTCAATTGATGAGTGGATAAAGAAACTGTGGTATATATATACAATGGAATATTACTCAGCCATAAAGAATGATAAAATTATGGCATTTGCAGGCAAATGGATGAAATTGGAGAATATCATGCTAAGTGAGATAAGCCAATGTCAAAAAGCCAAAGGATGAATGATATCGCTAATAAGTGGAGGATGACACATATGGGGGGGAGGGAAGGGTTAGTGTTAGGGTTAGAGTTAGGGTTAGGGAGGGGGGCAAGTATGGAGGAAGGAAGTACTGTATAGAGGGTAAAGAGGGGTGGGAGGGGTGGGGGGAAGGGAAAAAATAACAGAATGAATCAAACAACATTACTCTTTGTAAATTTATGATTACACAAATGGTATGCCTTTACGCCACGTACAAACAGAAAAGAAAAATAAATAAATAAATAAATATAAAAAAAAAAACAAAAAACAAACAAACAAACAAAAAAAAAACAAAATGGAATAAAGACTTAGTTGGGCATGGTGTTGCATGCTTATAATCCCAGTTACTCATGAGTCTGAGGCAGAAGGATTCCAAGTTTAGTATTAGTCTGGGAAATTTAGCAAGGCCCTGTCTCAAAATAAAAAAGAACTGGGGATGTAGCTCAGTGGTAAAGCACTTGTCTAGCATATACAAAATCCTGGGTTCAAACCCCAAGTAATGAAAAAAATAAATTTAAAAGATTAAAAACTTAAACAAAAACATAAAACTTGAGTATAAAACTACTGGAAGAAAATATAGGAAAAAGCTTCATGACATTGATCTGGACCATAAACAGGTGGAGAGGGGAGGTTTGACCCTAAAAGCACAGGTAACAAAGACAAAAACAGACAAGACTGCATCAAACAAAAAAGCTTCTACATGGCAAAGAAGACAACAATCTACAAAGTCAATCTACAGAGAAGAGACAAGACAAGAAACAATCTACAAAATGGAATAATTATTTGAAAACTGTATATTCGATAAGGGCTTAATACTCAAAATATGCAAAAAACTCAACCAGCTCAACAGCAATAAACAAATAAGCTGATTTAAAAATGGAAAAGAACCTCAATAGACATCTCTCCAAAGAAGAAATACAAATGGTCAACAGGTATATTTTTTAAATGCTCAACATTACTCATCATCAAGGAAATGCAAAGTTAAAACTACAAGCGTGATATTACCTCATACGGGTTAGAATATCTGTTATAAATAAGACAAAAGAAAGTTAGTGTTGGTAGGGATGCAAAGAAAAGGAAACCTTCATATACTGTTGGTGAGAATATAAACTGGTGCAGCCATTATGAAAAACAGTATGGAGGTGCCTCAAAAATTAAAAATAGAACTACTTTATAATCTAGCAATCCCACTTCTGGGTATATATTCAGAAGAAATGAAATTGGTATGCAAAGAGATACCTGCACTTCTGTGTTCATTACAACATTATTTATAGCAGCCAAGATATGGAATCAACTTAAGTGTCTATTGACAGATGAATGGATTTAGAAAATATGAAACACACACACATACACACTGGAATATTATTCAACCTTAAAAAAGAAGAAAATTCTGTCATTTGTGACAATATGGATGAACTTGGAGGATATTATGCTAAGTGAAATAAGCCAAGCACAGAAAAACAAATTCTACAAAATCTTGCTTACATGTGGAAACTTAAAAGATTGAACTCATAGAAGCAAAGAGCAAAATGGGGGTTCCAGTGGAGGGTAAGGGAGAGAAATGTGGAGATATTGGTCAAAAACTACAGTTTCAGGTAACTAGGATGAATAAATTCTGGAGTCCTATTATATAGCATGGTGACTACAGTTAATGATACTGTATTATATATTTAAATTTCTAAGGCAGTATATTCTCATCACATACATAAATATGTGTGGTGAATGGATATGCTAATTAGATAGATTTAATAATTTCAAGATATCTACAAATATGAAAATCTTTACCTTATACTGTAAATATACACAACTTTTATTTGTCAGTTATACCATAATAAAACTAGAGGAGAATGGAGAAGTAGGGGCAATCTAATATCGTGACTGGCATCTGCATCAAAGGTTATCTTATGGGACTGAGCCTCACACCTAAACGTCTGATGCTATCTATAGGTAATTATCATCAGACTTGAATTGTTAGACACACAGTTGGTGTTCAGAGAGTTGGAGAATTGCTTGGTGTGACAGAAACAAAAAACAACAACAAAACTACCCAATGTATAACTATAATACACTAATAAAATATTTTTTAAAACCCATATATCTGAGGTCAGCATCTATCTCATTTCCCACTGAAAGTACCTGATACAATGTGTGTTTCTCAGTTCTGACTAGAAGATTATTCAAATGTCATCCCATTCTAACTGGGAAGCAACTATAGGTCAAGGGATTAGGCCAAGTTAGTCTTTGACATCCACTTCTTTCTTTTCAATGCTCCTGAGATCTCAATAGGCTCACTCTAGGCTTCCTCTTCTGGACCCATCTCTTTCATTCAATGCCACCCAGCCATATCAGTCATATCCTGCCTACCTAGAATGAGTCACTCATTAAAATTTCCCCTGCTACATCATATATTTCCAGCTCTATATGCTTGCCAATTCATCCAATATATTCAGCCAACTTTTACAAAAAGCTTACAAATGCTATGGACTGAAGAAACAAAATGGAAGAGGTATAATCCTCACACTTGAGTAATTCATATTTTTCTTATGTTATACCAAGTGCTAAGATCAGTGACTCTTATCCCAAGAATTAAAATCACTTGTGAAGTTTTGACAACTACAATTGTTTATGTTGCACCTCATTTAGGAAATCTGAACGGGACTCAGGTATATAAAATTTCAAAAATTTCTTCAGTATTTTACCGAATAGGCAAGATTGAGAATGTGTTGGGGGAAGAAAGGAGATAGGACTATGGAGGTGCTGGGAGAGCTTCATGTTTGAGGTTTAAATTGTCTGCTGAAGGATGAGCAGTTGAAGAGCATTCCAGGGAAAGGAAAAGCATAAAGCCTAAGCCTAAGGCATTTGCATTTATCGGTACAATTTTTGCCATTGCACAAGTAGAAGAGGGTTAAAGGACCCATTTATGAATAAAATTTATGCATGTTCTGCATAACAAACAGAACATGAGGGAAATGCTTACTCCTGTCCATCAATGCAGTTAACCCACAGAATAGTAACCATTTTGCCTTCATGTTGTTTCTTCTATAAATTATAAGCCTTCTCAGGAGAGGGACACATGACTTAGTATTTGTAACCCTCCAACAGATATACATGTGTATTGAGTGAATGAATGATGGTACCTATATTATAATCTTAATAATAGGAATTTCAAGCCAAGTAAGAGTAGATATTTGGAGGTAAACTAGCCTCTCAACTGCACTTGTGAATCATGTTTTAAGTGGTGACTTGTTCTTTGTTTATGTGCTGTAACCCTGTTTTGAAATATCCCAAACTTAGCCTTTTATGTGACAAGAATTTATTGAGTTTCTATTATATACCAGGCACTGTATTTATATATTTTTCTCAAAGTAATATGAAATGATTTCTCCTTTTTTAATTGTTTTTATTTTTATTTTTGGTACTAGGGATCAAACTCAGGGGCATTTAACCACTGAACTACATCCCCAGCCCTTTTTATTTTTAATTTTGAGATAGAATGTCACTAAGTTGCCCAGGTTGACCTTGAATCCTGCCTCAGCCTCCATGATTACAGGCATGTGCCACCCTGCCTGGCTTCATCTTCTGTCATACTCCTCCTCCTTCTTTTAGAGAAGGAAGGTTTGTACCAAGTAAATACCAACCATATGCTTGGTACTTTATTTTTTTTAACCTTTATTTTATTTACTTATTTATTTGTTTATTTATTTATTTTATATGGTGCCAATGATTGAACCCAGTGCCTCACACATGCTAGGCAAGCGCTCTACCACTGAGTCACAACCCCAGCCCCTGCTTGGTACTTTATATGTCTGATCTATCCCATATCAATTACTTTTTAGTTCTCACTTCGGTCTTGAACATAATCTTCACCTTCCCATCATTATCTTTTACAGATAAGGAAATGGACACTTAGAAGGTGCAAGGTTCAAGATCATGTGGCTCATGGGTAGAGGCATTAGGATTCAAGTCTACTTTTGTATTCTTTAAAAGCGCAGGCCTTCTTCCTCATACTGTATTTCCTCTTGGATTAGCTCAAAAACCCTTTTTTAATGCTAAGGAGGTTGTTAGTAAATGCCTATTGAATTCATGAGCAAGGCCATGTCTGCAGGGTTAAAAAGTGACCATTCAACAAACTGAGCTCAGATGGTACGCGACATCAAAATGGTCACTTTGAACTAGCAGGTTAGGCTGAAGATAACTGCAGAAACTTGACCAACTTCTCACTACTAATTTTCACTACTAATTCAGTTGTCTTGGAAATATAGCTTATGATGTAGTCTATGAGCATGAAGTGAAATGTTGGTTTCAGTGAAATGGCAGTTTTTTAATACCTCAGGTGGGCCTTTTATTTTAACAAGTTCTGTTTGAGTATTTTAAAACCATTCTCTCAACTGAATCTCCTGTTACTTCTAAACAGCATAACCTAGGGTGTTAGCAATGATCTGTTTAGTCTGATCAGGGTAAACAACCAGCTTGGGTAGAATAATACTGAATTGACAACCAGAAAGTAAACCAGGATCAAATTCAAAATTAGATTCCAAAATTACTAGGCCTATGCAAAAGGTCTTGAGAAATTTATCCAAGTAGTCACATATATCATGTGTAGACATGGGGGTAGGACTGTAGAACTGGACGGAGAACTAACTAGTGTACCCATTTCAGAAATGAGAGAGTTATGTGAAAGTTCTGTACAGTACATGCAAATATTCCCCGGAGGCACCACCACACAGCAGCACTGGCTGGTCCCAGGTCTCTAATTGGTCTATAGGGCCAGAAGAGTGATGCACACAGACACAAAATTCTAGAATCTGTATAGAATGATTTCCTTGGACTCCTTCTCCTTGAAGAATGCTCTTTAACCCCTTCTCTTGGATCCCTTTCTTATCTATTAGCATGTTGGAGGCAGGTGCCAGGGTTCTAAGTGTACAAAATCTTGACTGTACTCTTTGGGGAGTTGGAAGAAGGATATGGGGGAAGCAGGGGATGGTACAGAGGAGAGACTTTATCCCTAAAGTCCAGGACATGACCTAGGTAGGACTCTGCTCAAGATGGGAAAGGCATTGGATGTGCTCTCTCAATCCTGGGATGGTTGTTGACCATCAACAATCAGGATTTCTCTTTAGTCAGACACAGAGTAGCAAAGCTCAAATGTTCTCTAATGGAGGCTGGAAGTAAGTTTCCTTAACAATGTTCTTTAAGAAACTTAGGAAATGAGCTTAATAACAATTTAACTGTAGGAGGGCTATGAAAGCCCAAGAGCAGGATCAGTATATTGGGGGATCAGCAGTTATAACTCTGTCTGCCCAGGACCACCCCCAGACCATCGTTTCAGGGTGAGACGTCTCAGCAAGCAGGGGAACATGTTGAAGAAAGGATAACAAGACTTGACTGGGTGTTGTCAAATCCCAAGTCTAGGGAGTATCACTGGGAGCAACAGTAGGAAAACAGCAGTCTGTGAGATATGAAATTGAGAGATGGCACTTTAGGCAATTCATTTAGACCTGGGATGAGGTAGGGCACCCTAAGACCCTTCCTGGGAAGGGAGGACTTGGGGACCAACATCCTCACTTTGGCCTGGTTACCATTTTTCTTCTTTAAAATAACCTTGCATTGATTTATTCTCATCCATTATGTATTGGCTTGTTATTTTTGTTGTTGTTTTAATCAAATATGAGTTCTGATGGCATCTGTGTTCTATTGGCATCAGATCTGCTATTTTGCTGCCGCCAATATTCTACCCACCCCACACTCACCATTTTACAACCCAGATTGTTAACCAGCAAACCTCTTCACCAGCCATCGGTTCATTGTTATTAGCCTGCGGAATTCTACCACTTAAGAATGGCTCCACCATTTTCTCTCTCTCCTCCTCACTCTCTGTCTCTGTCTCTGTCTCCCTCTTCCCCCACCCCCCGCACCCCACCCAGCAGGCCGACACTCTGCCTGTCTGCTTCATAAAATCTCTTGTGTGAGTTCCCACGTCCGGAGTGGTTTTCTGGGTGCTTTCATGTTCTACACACATTTAGTGAGGTTAAACATAAATACTTCAGGGTTGGGGATGTAGTTCAGTGGTAGACCACTTACCTAACCTTCATGAGGCTCTGAGTTGGATCCCCAGCCCTGTAAAACAAACAAACAAACAAACGAACAGGTATTATTTGGCAAGGCCCTATAGAAAAATGATTAAGAGTTTGGGCTTTGGAGCTAGACGTGCTCAAATCCTGACTCGGTAGACAAGTTTCCTAATTGTGATTCCCTAACCCCCGATTTTCAGTAAAACAAGAATAATAAAAGATAAGTCACAGAATTGATGAGGATTAGATGAGAAGGATATAAGTAATAATCTATAGTAACTCAATGTCTATATAATGTCAACAATGTCTACATAGTTACTATATATAGATGTAGACATATACTAACTCAATAAATGCTGTTCTTTATTATTATTATGCCTCTAAAACTATAAAGCACTGTCATATTTTCTCATTGGAATTATTTAGTATTACATAATACTAAATACAATCCAAGTTAACATACAATGCAAGTTAAGGGTGCAAAAGTGGACTGAGAAGGGAATCGAGAACTGGCAAAGAGGACCGACCCTTTCCTCTCCTTACTCTGGTATCTAATACCTGGTCAAGTTTTTAAACTGCTGTGATGCTCAGGGTCTCACATGCTGTCCTCCTCTTCCCTCCTACGGACTTTCAGCTCCCCTGCTTTTTTTTTTTTTTTTTTTTTTCTTTTTTTTGAGTAAGGGAGTACAGAGGATGGAATCCAGGGACATTCTGCCACTGAGCTATGTTCCAGCCCTTTTTATTTTGAGACAGGATCTCACTAAATTGCTCAGGTGGTCCTTGAACTTTTGCTTCGACCTCTCCAGGAGCTGGGATTACAGGTGTGTGCCACCATGCCCAGCTCGCCTCCTCCTGACTTCAGGGCTGGAATGTCCCAACATGTCACTGAGCCATGGAAGCTTTCTCCATCTTAATCAGAAATTAGTTGAGCATTTCTCAGGGCAGTGAGAGCACAGCCCACAGGGCTCACTCTCTAAGCAGGGCCTCTTTCTGTAGGGAATTCCCAGTACAGTGGGGAGGGCTGGGTAAAGCCTTGGTGTCACCCACAATATGTGCCCCTTTCTTTTTCTTTGAGGTTTCTCTTGTTATATAGCTGGGGAACTCCAGCTTGGTCATCTCTGAAGATCTTTGAACTAAGAGCTTGATATTCCACTCTGGTTGCCTTTGGTGGGTACAGGTGCCTGAAGTGACTGTCACCACCCACATCCAACATTTTATACTCATCAATTCAGACCTTTCCTCTTAGAAGGCCATCTCTGAATTACACTCAGGTCCAGAAGACTGTGCACATGAACAATTACATTTGGCAGACTCGTGTTTAAAATTTATTGTAACTTCTAGCTTACTTCCCCTCTCACATTCTTGAGAACATGAAGAGGTTGGCAGATCTGGTCCAACCTCTTTTTTTTTTTTTTTTTTTTTAATTTGGTACTAGGGATTAAACCCAGGGGCACTCAACCACTAAGCCACATCCCCAACCCTTTTTATATTTTATTTAGAGACAGGGTCTCGCTAAGTTGCTTAGAGCCTCACTAAATTGCTCAGGCTGGCTTTGAACTTGTGATCCTCCAACCTCAGCCTCCTGAGCCTCTGGGATTACAGGGGTACATCACTGCAACTGGTCTGGCCCAACCTTTTTATAGGCCAATTAAAAAAGTATTAAAGAGTTCAACTGGTAGAATATAATCAATAACTGACACTAATAAACAAATGGGCTGGGAAAGCTGAAAATTGCCTATGCCACCAAAGCACCTATTTTTTGAATGCTCTTCACCTTGCTCATGCTGAAGAGAAGAAGGTGATGTGAAGAGGGAGCAACAAGATTTGAATATGCTTGTACTGAAGATCGCAGGAGTGATGCAGTCACAAGTCCAAGAATGTTAAAAGCCACCAGAAACTGGTCAAGGCAAGGAACAGATTCTCCCCTTTATCCTCTGACGAGTGAGTAGCATTGCTGACACCTTGATTTCAGACAAGTGTTGCTGATATGAACTTCTGGCCACCAGAACTATACGAAAATATACTTCTATGGTTTTAAGCCACTAGATCATGGACATTTGTTACAGTATCTCCAGGAAACTAATATACAACCACTCCCAGGACATTTCCACTACCTTTCACTAAGTTTAATTGCAAGTGTTAATTCCAAGTGACTCTGATAGACCTCTCCCTCCTTCATCTCTTTTCCAGGAAAGGAAATCATTTTGCTGATGGCAGCATATGACCAATTCCAAAAGTTCTTTAGTAGTCTTAGACCTTTGGGATATTCTTTCTCTTAAAGGAAAGAAAGTACAGTAAAAGATAGTATGCTTTGTAGTCTCTCAATCAACTCTCTCATTAATTAACCATACTTCTGAAAGCTTAAGTACAATGATGTTCTGCATAACGATGCCCATAAGACTTTGAAAAACCTGAAAAGTTTTCCAAGGCACTAAAAGAAAAGTTTTCATCACTTTCTCTATATCCTTAGAAAGAGCCATAGCCATTTAACATGTTTGGATCATTGGCATATCTTTAGGTGACATTGAGAGAGTTGTGGAGCCAGGAGGCTGATGGATTGAGGAGAAATGTAGGGACCAGGGACTGCCATTCTTGATGAGGTTATAGTGAAAGGCAGAGGAGTAAGAGAACAGGATGATCAGAGGAGTCTATGATCTGACATAGTTTAAGGGGTGGAGCTATTGTGGGTGCAGTCAAAGTCCTCAGGGAGGACTCAGTAGCTTAAGTAAGATGATGACAAAGGGCACTCATTGGTGTTGGGAAGTAATGGAAATGGGAACTCAGGGCATTGAATCATCTTCACATGGGTACTGAGATTGTCTGCAATGAATGACAGGACATTAGGACACAGGGGAGAAAGAAGAGAGGAGCACTGTACCTAGGATGAAAAAATATGATAAAAATTATTTTATTCTTTTAATTCTTTTAATTAATTAATTTTTTAGTGCTGGAGATCAAACCCATGGCCACACACATATTAGGCAAGTACTCTGCCACTAAGTTACATCTCAGTCCCATACTGAGACACAAAACATAAAAGTTGTACATATTTATGTGTACCATGTAATGTTCAATACATGTATGCATTGTATAATGTTTAAATCAAGTTAAACATACTTATTCCTCAAATATTTATCAATTCTTTTTTTGAAAACTTGCAAAATCCTTTCTTCTAGCTTTTTGAAATGTACAATATGTAATTGTTATCTATAGTCACCTTACTGTGCAACAGCAGTCCAGAACTTCTTGCTCCTAACTGTAACTTAGTAACCACTGATCAAACTTCCCCCATCTCTCCCCCACCCTACTGTCCCCGGCCTCTGACAACCACCATTCTAATCTCAACTTCTGTGAGATAAAATTAAATGATATAATATTTGTACTTTTTATGGGTTATAATGCTGTAATTCAGTACATGTATAAAATGTGTAATGATCTGGCTGGTTAGCACTTCCATATTCTCAAACATTATCATTTCTATGTGCTGGGAACCTTCTAACTGTTCTCCCGTAGTTGTTTCAAAATGTACAATTAGCACAACTACTTCTCCCCTCTAATTGTGTTTTGGTATTTATTATCAATGCTCACACTACACCCTCCCTCCTCCCCTCCTGGTCTCAGGTGACCTCTATTCTACTGTGATCTTCCTGCCTCAGCCTTCTGAGCTGCTGGGACTATAGGCATGTGTCACTCACCTGGCTTATTTTGTTTTTTAACACTGTGCCAGACTTTTTTTTTTTTTTTTTAATAATGTGGAATGAATTGTAGAAATGAAAACAAGATGATTAAAAAGGCTGCTAAAAATGTGGTTAAGGGGTTATTAGTGAACTTCAAAACAACAGTTACCCAAAAGAAAAAAGTCAGTGTTCCTGAGCTTACTCTCTAAATCTTTCCACCTTCCTTTCCACTTCTAAAGTGGTTGAGGCCTCTACCACCTTGTGTAAGTTGAGTTTCCCTGATTATAGCTTTCACTCCATTCCAGTCCTCCTGCATACCACTACCATATAAATCTTCCCTAAATTTATTAGGATCACTGCTCTGATCCAAACCCTATAGAGAGAGTCAATATAAGTACACAGAAGAAAGTGATCCAAGATCCTTCTCTTTGCCCAGGATTGAGGGTTTTTCAGAGATGCCGGACCTTATGCAGTGCAATCTAGAATCACATCACTGGGATTAGTCATAGGGTGACCAACTGTCTCAGATTTAGCAATAAGTCACCTTACCCATGACCTTATAAGCTTTCTTAGAACAGAAGAGAAAAAAAGTAATGGCTTCATTACCTTGAATTCTCCAGACTTTCCATTATTCTATGGTATTTGTTCAGCTTTCATCTTCTGTGAATCCAGAGAATACTTCTATCAAGAGATTAGTTCTCATAGTATTAGACAAACAGATTGATGAAGTAGGAAAGAAGTATCCATAAATTATAATCAAATTACAAAGCAAATCATATGCTCCAACATTACACTCGTTGATATTTACCCAAATGAGTTGAAACCTTCATGCAAATGTTTATAGAGCTTTATTCTTACTTGACAAAATTTGGAAACAACCAAGATGTCTTTCAGTAGGTGAATGGATAATTAAGCCACAGTACATCCTGACAATGATATATTATTTATCAATAAAAACAGATGAGTTATTAAACTATAAGAGACATGGAAGAATCTTAAATGCATATTAATAAGTAAAAGAAGCCAACTTGAAAGGCTACTTATGTATGATTCCTACCATAAAACATTCCCAAAAGGCAAAACTATGAAGATAGTGAAATGGTTAGTGGCTACCAGGGGTTGGGAAAGAAGGAGGGATAAATAGATAGAGCACAGGATTGTTTCAGGACAGTGAAACGATTATACAATACACTATAATTGTGGATACATGTCATTATGCAATTGTCAAAGCTCCTAGAATACATTACAAAGAGTGAACCCTTATGTAAGTAAATATGGTCTTTAGCTAATAATAGCATATAGATATTGGCTTGGCAATTATAACAAGTGTACCATAATGATGCAAGATGTTAATAAGGGAAATTGGGGTGGGGATGGAGGTGAGGTGATATACAGGAACTCTTTGTACTGTCTTAAATTTTTCTGCACACCTAAAGCAGTTCAAAAATAATAAGATTTATTAAGAAAGGGAAAATAGACTAACCCTTACATATATAGTCAGTTGCCATTTTTCTCCAACAGAATATTATTCATAAATCTGAGACTCTCACAATGAAATTGTGCATAAAATGGTAGAATAGAAATTATGAAAATTTTATGGCAGTGAATTAAAGTGAAATAACATTGCCTGTTATCCCAGCAAGTTGGGAGGCTATGGCAAAAGGATTGCAAATTTGAGGCCAGCTTCAGCAATTGAGTGAGGTCCTAAGCAACTTAGCAAGTCCCTGTCTCATAATCAAAAATCAAATGGGCTGGGAATGTAGTTCTGTGGTAAAGTGCCCCTGGGTTTAATACCCTGTACCAATACCAAAAAAAAAAAAAAAAAAAAGAAAGAAAGAAAAGAAAAAGAAAAAAACAATATCAATACATTAAATGTTTTTAATCGAAAAAGTTATAATATAAACAGCAAGAAAATTAAGAAAATACAGTTTTAAAAATAAGACACTCCAAGGGTAGGTATCTCTGATAAATATGTAGGCAAATATTCTTTAAATTTTTTTTTTTATTTTTACAGACTGCATTTTGATTCATTGTACACAAATGGGGTAAAACTTTTCATTTCTATGGTTGTACATAATGTAGATTCACACCATTCGAGTAATTATACATGTACATAGGGTAATAATGTCTGTCTCAGTCCACTATCTTTCCTTCCCCCACTGGCTCCTGCCCCATTTCTCTCTACACAATATAAAGTTCCTCCATTCTCCTCTTGCCCGCCAGCCTCCCCCACCTCATTATGTATCATCATCCACTTATCAGATAAAATATTTGACCTTTGGATTTTTGGGCTTGGCTTATTTCACTTAGCATATTTTCCAACTCCATCCATTTACCAGCAAATGCCATAATTTTATTCTTCTTTATGGCTGAGTAATATTCCATTAATATTCCATTATATATATATATATATATATATATAAAAACTGTGATATATATATATATATATCACAGTTTCTTTATCCATTCAATTGAAGGGCATTTATGTTGGTTCCACAATCTAGCTATTGTGAATTGAGGAGCTATGAACATTGATGTGGCTGCTTTACTGTGGTATGTTGATTTTTAGTCCTGTGGGTATAAACCAAGGAGTGGGACAGCTGGGTCAAATGGTGGGTCCATTCCAAGTTTTCTGAGGTGTAGGCAAATATTCTAATAGAAAAATAGTCAATGAATATGAACATGGGATTCACAAAAGAAGAAATATAGACATTCAGAAATAATTCAAATAACACTCAATTCAAATAATAATCAGAGAAATAAAGAAGAATGCCAAGACTTACTTATTTAGAGGGTGTATAAATGACTATGACTTTTCACAGGGCAATTTGTCAATATACATCAAAAACCTCAAAATGTGTACCGACATTTAATTGACATTTCTGCATAAAATAGTAAACAATTAGGTTACTATTCTGGATTTCAGAAAACAATCCAGACAAATTAGCAGTGTACAACAATTTTTATTGCATCCTTAATTTTTTAATAGAAAGTAACTGAAAATAATATAAACATAGGAGATCGATTAAATGAAGGTTAAGACACCATAGAATGAAATACTATAAAGCTGTTAAAATGGTAATGAAATATTTTATAATTCATGGATCTCTGCAATATATTATCAAATTACAAAGAGTAATTTGACACAAGACTACCTGTGTCAAATGAGCTCATGTACACAAATGTGAGTGGCACTATCAAATAATGGGTCAAATCAGACATTCAGCATCCGACAGACTGGTACTCACTTATTGGGTGTGGAAGCTTGGGTACATTATGTAACTCACCTAAGCCTTAGTTTCTTATCTGTGAATTCAGAATAATAGTAGTATCTACCCCTTAGGGATGTTGTGAAAATTAAGTGAAATAACATATCAGTTATCAGTAAGGACAAAGAAAAATTACTAAAATTTTAATAAGTATTGCCTTTGAATGGCAGATTTGGGGGTAATTTTGCCTTCTTTTATACTTTTCTGAATTTAATTTAAAATATATATGAGCATATTAGATTCTTACTCAAAGAAACAACAAAATTTTTTATTTATTATAAGCAAAGAAAAAAGACTAAAATATTTCTGTGATAGAATACATGTATTTGCTTGTAAGAAAATTTTAAAAACTGTCAGGAAATTGACTAAGATAGCAAAAAGTAATTAATCTCTGAATGTTAAGATTTTAGATGACTCATTTCCTTCTGTACAAATTTTCTCCACTTTCTAAGCACAAAAAAATGCACAGGTAATACTTGTATACTAAAAAATATTACAGAGAGCCAGGCACGGTGGCACACATCCATAATCCCAGTGGCTCAGGAGGCTGAGACAGGAGGATGGAGAGTTCAAAGCCAGCCTCAGCAATGGCAAGGTGCTAAGAAACTCATTGAGACCCTGTCTCTAAATAAAATACAAAATAGGGCTGGGGATGTGGCTCAGTGGTCAAGTGCCCCTGAGTTCAATCCCTGGTACCCCCCCTCTCCCGGCCCAAATAAAAATGTATATTACAGAGAAAAAAATTGTAAGCAGGTCTTGGTGGCACACACCTCATATCCTAGCTGCTATGGAGGCTGAGGTAAGAGGATTTCAAGTTTGAGGTCAATATGGGCAACTTAGCCAGACACTGTCTCAAAATTAAAAATAAAAATAAAAAGCACAGGGAGTCCTGGGTTCAATTTCTAGTATTATTAAAAAATAAAAACAAAAACGAAAAGCAAGAGACAGAGAGAGAGAGAGAGAGAGAGAGAGAGAGAGAGAGAGAGAGAGAGAGAGAGAGAAATAGAGAAAAACACTGTGATGTAGTGCATATAGTGACATTAAAATAGTTCTATAAATAGATTACTAAGTGGAAAATAACTACAAAAGAGAACATAAAGTTTTGATATATTTTTTGTTTTAAAGTATACACACAAAGTTAAAAAACAGTGAAAGTGCATGTATTAAGATGTTAATATATGGTATAATTATGGTTAATTTTTGTTTTACTTTTTTTGTGTTTTCAAAAATTCTACACTAATCATTTATGAGTTTATAATGTTATTTAAAAGATAAATATTAAATTAGATAGAAGTACATAAATGTCAAAATAAGAAATTATTTGTGTCAAACACAGGCCTTCATATTAAAATATCTGATGGCATGTGAGAATAATAATGTGATTCCTATAACTGGAACATAAAGGTATTTAAAAAATATTCCCCAAATGTATGCAGAGAAAAAAGTAAGACTAATATTGTGACATTCTGACACCCATATGCTAGGCTAAATCTAAGGCTTGTACAGGGATACCTGCCCTCCCAGAAAGTTGTGCCTAAGCACCACTGTAGAGTAGAGAAACTAAGAACTTAGGATGTTGTTGTCTTTTTTCCCTATGTCATTCACAGGTTTCCTTCAAAAGAATAAATATTTTTCCAGGATCCTGAATTCATGCCCTTGTTTCTGGCATTCTGTTCCTCACTCCTAAATCAAGTGAGGATTGATCCTGTCCAGGAACCCAGACTTTGTCTGGTGGAGAAGATATCTGTCCCCATTTGGCTTTGAATCAAATTTCAGACTTCTGCTAGTGGGATTGATCTAGTTCCAGAAAAGCAGCCATGCCCAGATTCCACTCTCACCCTGAGGAATGGAGCTTCACAAATGTGCAGGTATGTGCCTTTATTGACTCAGCCTGTGAATGATACATTTTTGGGGCTAGAAATAGGTCTTCATCTCTGCCTATTGGTTATCACTAACTAAAGCTTTTACAAAGATCCCCCCCTCTCAGCAAGGATCCTGCCCATAGACTTTCTGCTTCCTGTTTTCTAGTCCCTTATATGACCACATCAGATGCTTATCTCATACAATTAGAAGCTGGAAACAATCTGGCCAGGATCCCAAATCATGCGTATGGCTGCACAAGCTTCTCACCCAACAATGTACAAAGGACACTGGGCAAATGCCCTTCTTTACTGCCAGCTCATGCTTGGCCAAATCCTGTTGGGTCTCTTTTCCCAGGACTCAACCTGGACAAGAAAGACAAACCCACCCTCCCAAAGACACTTCTGTCCTTCTGACTTAAGAATGTCTTAGAAACTAATTACAAGACAGGGAAGAGATGAAAAGATAAAACATTACAAGAGTTAACCAAAGCCAGGGGGCCTTAGTGTTTAATATTAGTGACAAGAAAAATGTTCTCCCAGCTCATTTCTATTGACCACTTTATTCCTTCAACAGAATCTCCCATAGAATCATTTTTTTCCTCTCTAAAATCTCCATTTTGTCTTGAATTTAGAGATCTTTTTCCTTGGAATGAAGGATGGAAATCTCGAGCTCCCCCTAGAGGTAGGAGTATGCTAATAAGTCTTGGACTGTGATTATTGACTCCTCCTACTTCACCTTAGCATCAGCCTTTGTCAAATGAATTGCTGAGTTTTGCCCATTTCCGGTGTTTCTAAATGACATCTCTACAGCTTCCATGATATTGAACTGGGGCTTCCATACTGCATTTTTTCTAAACTAGTCTTGATAATAGGAAGGATCCCTTATCCTACTGCCTATTTCACATGTGTTGTCCTTCATTTCTCCCTCTAATGCAAACAGTTAGTCAAACAATGCTACTTGACATCTCTCCAACTTGCAATGCTCCCCTCCTCTGTGTCCTTATTATTGCCTTTGATTTCGCATAGAATTCTTTCCCTTATCTCTTTATGAAAACCGTTTCCATTCTTTAAGAGTCTAATTCACAGGCCACCTCCCTCCACCCACCTCTGAAATCCTGTAGACCTATTTACAAAGATCTTATCATATACTTCCTTATATTTCAATTATCTTATTGTACCCAACCAAATGCCAAGCACAGTATTTAAGGTTTAATAGGTAAAGTTGATAATTGTTTAGATAAATGTTGAATTAACTTGTTGAAGGGACTGGGGATGTAGCTCAGTGGTAGAGTATTTACCTAGTGTGTACAAGGCCTTGGGTTCAATTCCTAGTGCCATATAACCAAAAAAAGTTGTTGAGAGGATAATTTCAAACACCCAATTTTCTAAGAACAGAGAAAAACGGAAGGGGGTGGAGAGAGAAAGAGATTTAAAAAAAAAGTAATCAAAAGACAGATGTCACGGGAATTGCAATATGTAATAGAAAGAACAAGGGACTAAGGGTCAGGAAACTGGGCTCAAGTCTCACTTGGCTGTTAATGAGTTAAATAACCACTAACCTACTCTCTGAGCCTCAGCTTCTCTAAAGTTTTTCACTATGCTGAAATTGTAAGACCATCTCCCCACTAGAGTATCCTGATGGCTGATTAATCAAGATAGCATTCAGATTGCAACTTCACAGAGCCTGACATGGTATTATGCTAATAAATGTTATTCTTTTCACATGCAATAGAGACATTCCACAGCATTCTCAATTTTTAAAGAGAAAAGTTTGCCTTTATCCATTGAGGATGGAGGCACTTTAGTAATATTTGCCTGATAATATGGCTATAGAGAATTGTACAGCTTGTTTGATCAAAGATATTATGCATATTTTTCTCTATTGATAAGTACTTATGGAAGAATTATTCTATGGGTAAGTCTTTCATTAAGCTGAATATTGTTTCCTCTAGGTCTTGCCATATGCTATTTCAAGGAAAGCTTTCATTTCGATATACATTACTTTTTAAGAACCAATCAAATACGAATTAAGAGATGAGTGAAAGGAAGGCTAGTAGAGTTGAGGAAAGAGGGGATGGAAGATGGGAGGGAAAAGGGGAGGGGGGAAATAATAAATTACTTTTTAAGTCAAACAAAGAACTAAAAAAAGCTATACTTAAACTCTTAGTTACATCATGGTCTGGGAGAATAGGAAAATCACTTGACAAAGATTGTCATAGATGTTAAGCAAGAAAAGAGAAAGGTATGTGGGGGGGGGGAGAAAAGTGAAAGGCAAAACAGTTGGAAGCTGATCAAAAATGGAGGAAGCGGCTGGGGTTGTGGCTCTGTGGTAGAGCACTTGCCTAGCATGTGTGAGGCACTGGGTTCTATTCTCAGTACCACATATAAGTAAATAAAATAAAGGTCCATTGACAACCAAAAAAATATTTTAAAAAAAGGGAAAGAATGCAAATAAGACATGTTAGGAAAATAAGCACATCCCAGGAAATTAAACTGTAGTTTTGGGAACCTCTGACAACTGCAGACCTTAAGATTAATATGTCTAGTAACAACTCATTTATCAGGAATTTTTTTTTTTTTTAAGGAAGATTTCTACTCATGGGACTTTTTGAACTAACTGAAGTTTAGTTCTTTGTATTTCTGAAAAGCTGACTTAAAATTGACTTTCTATAATGTTTTTCCTGACTTCTTTTTTGGGAATTCTAAACTACCCAGGGTTATTGCAAATATGTAGTGTTCTGTCGCCCCTCTGTGCTTTTATGCGTCCTGTTCTATCCTACTGGAAATCCCCCCTTCTGTCCCATTCTTCAAAACCTATTTTAAATCTCTGTGAAGACATCCTGTACTACAATCAGCAAAGTAAATTGCTTCTCTGTGGTCTAACAGTCTTAGTTCATAGCTCTGTTATTTTCATAATCACAGGGGCCTCAGCTAGGTGAATGCCAGCTGTACCAATTGGGGATCTGTGTGGCACTAGAGAAGGAAACTGAGGATAGCAGTACTCAAGTGTGAGAAATTAGGGCTTTCTTTATTGAACATCTAATACTTTTAATCTGAAGTGTTTTCTTCTGAGGCTGCTCTAAGTATATTCCTAAGAGGCTCTTAAGGGAAGTCAAATTGTGGTGGGAAAAAACAGAAGGAGGAGGGTACAGAAATAAGAGGATGACGAAAAGAACCTTCAGTCCCAGAAATCTTTGAAAGATGCACTCCCACATCTTCATCTAGTTAACCCCTTATACTTCTGACTTTGGCTTCCTCAGAAAAGTGTTTCATGATCTTTCCTATAAAAATAATAGTAGCATCTCATACCTCTGATCCATAGGACTTACCATAATTGTAAATGAATCCGGAGATGTGATTCTTTGATGGATGTCTGTTTCCACCTGGAGGCTCATGAAAGCAGGCATTTGTATCCGATTTTGATCACAATTATATCCTAGGACAGAGCTGGACACATAATGGGATTTCAATATTTGCAGAGTAGATTAAAATGGTTGCATGAAAAGCAATAGAGTAAGAGAAATTGAAACATGGATTAAAGGAGACTGCTTAAAGTAATTCATCAATATTACTAATGATCAACGGTGGACTCATACAGGTATGAGTGGGTTCCCCCCCCCCCTTTTGACACCAAATGCAATATTTTTTTCCAACACTACTTCTCTAACTCTGACACAGATTGGGTATTCAACAATTCAATTCAGTTCTGACACTATCTACCAGGAGTTAGCATCAGATTCCACAAGTTAAAAGGCTCAGTCCCATAAAACCTACCCCACCTCAAATGCCATTTTGCAAGTCCTGGGCCACCGGTACTTTGGACCAACCAGCCATGAATTGGGGTTCTCACAACTTCCTCCTTATGTTCCATCATTTGCTAGAATGACTCACAGAACTCAGAAAGGCACTTCACTTATGTTTACCAGTTTATTATAAAGGATAAAAGAACAGCCAAATGAAGAGGTGCTTAAGGTGAAGTCCAGAGGGGTCCCAAATGCAGGAGCTTCTGTCCTCGGGGAGCTGGAGAACATCACCCTCCTGGCTTCCTGGTTGATGTGTTCACCAACCTGGAAGCTTCCAAAACTCCACTGCTGAGGGTTTTTTATGGCGGTTTCATCTTGTAGGCACAACTGGATAAATCATTGGCCAGTTTCCAACCCCTGTCCCTTTACTGGAGGCTGGGGGTTGGAGCTGAAATTCTAAACTTCTAATTAGGGCTTAGTCTTTCTGGCTACCAATGCTCATCCTGAAGCTATTTGGGAGCAAAGAGTTGCTTCCTGAGAACAAAAGATGCTCCGATCACCTTATCAGTCAGGAAATTCCAAGTGTTTTAGAAGTTCTTTGCCAGGAACCTGGACAAACAGGTTCTGTGATACCAAAGAATGCCAATGAATTTAAGAGCATATATTTAGGGGTATATACAATTAATAAGTAGTTTGAAATGATAACACCAACAGTGTTAACTGAGATCTCAAAGGTAATGATAAATCATGAAGTTGCACTTGCATTTCATTGCAATTCTCACAAACTTCTTAAATAGACAAATTACAATCCACCCCTCCATGCTTCAGCTAGCCCCAATACTGTCTTACTCTGAATCATGTATTGATAATTAGATGTTACAGATACTCTTGAGAATGTACGGCTAAATTAAATATTCTGATGCTCTGTTCTTAATAACTTTTCTAAGAAGGCAGAGGCAAATTCTTTAAGAACCATGGCCCCTTCACAGGATTTAGGAGTTTAGATCTGCATTTTTTTTGCTTCTCTTATTCTCTGACACTTAATATGTTAAAACATACTTTCTGGTACAAATCATAAATAAGTTGATAATTTAAGGAAATAAATCAGACCATGTCAACCTATATACTGCTGCTTAAAATTGTTTCTGGTAAGGTAGTAGAAAGCTCCTTCTTTTCACCATGTGATGACAGCAAGAAGATGGCTAGGAATAAAGCCCTTTCCATGAACTGAATTGACCATTCAGAACCTTGATCTTAGGCTTGCAGCTTCCAGAACTATCAAACAGCAACAAATAGATAGCAGAGAACCCCCAAACACCCAGAAGGGCTTCTGGTATAGTTTTCATGAGTATGATATTAATGAGTGTTAGAGATACAGACTCCATGTTTGCCTCTTTATCTGCCTTCTGGCCTCCTGTGGCTCTCTCACAAGGGGTTCTGTTCAGGATGAGTGCATGGAGAGGCTGTCAACAGACAGTGGTGGGTGAAGACTACAAGGACTATGTAGTCAACTGTGACAAGATGATATCCGAAATCTACTAGGATCTCAAGAGCATGGGCATGAAGTACTGTCAGCTGAATCAGCAACCTATCTTGGGCAGGCTCATTGGAAAGATGACAGTAGAGGAAATGGTCATTGACAAGCTAAAGGAGTTGAGGAATGACCCAAGAGGCCATCTGTGAACACCACCACTGACCTTTTCTAATGTGACAAATGCAAGAAGAATTGCAGTTCTAACCAGGTGCAGATATGCAGTGCCGATAAGCCCATAACTACCCTTGTTTTATGAAATGAATGTGGCAAGCATTGGAAATTCTGCTGGTGGAAGTACCCACCAGAATTGCAATGAACAAGATAAGGAAGAAAAAAAATAGGAAGAACTAAACCACCTGAATTAGAAATAAAATAAAGATGAAAGTGCAAAAATATTTTACAGCAAATCATATGTGCCTATAGATTGTGACATACATTCCAGTCATTCACTAACTCTTTCAGACACACCAGAAGGAGTTAACGGTCAAGTGAGGTCATTTTAGTCCTGGCCACTTGCCCATTATATTATTCCTTAACTTGTGGCAGGGTGGCAAATTCAAATGCCTACCATGAGTATAGTTGGCAGGGCAAGGGCTGAAGCAGACTGGAGTGTGATGTGTTAAGTGAACCCTATGGAGTGAGCATCCTCAGTGCCAGCTGATTTTACCTTGAAAGTATATAAGTAATCAGTTTAGATAAGGAGATCAGGATGGGACCTCCATGATGGGACTGGTAGCTTTATGAAAAGAGGAAGACAGACCAGAGCAGACACATGCTTGCTCTGTCTCACTATGTGATGTCTTCCACAATGTTATAAGATAGCAAGAAGTCCCCTAAGAGGCTGACTGAATACTGGATACTCTTGGACTTCCTGGCCTCCTGGACTATGTACTAAATAAAGTTCTATTTTTTTATAAATTACCCAGTTTCAGATAGTTTGTTACAACAATGGAAAAAAGACATCCTCCTTTATCATTCACAGGCAAAGAGACATTGACTGCACAGGGATGTGTGTGCCCTCAGGATTTTCATAATAAAGGCACCAGAGACTAAATAATATCTTTTTCTCTCCTATAATCATTAGAGGGAGAACTATGGAGCTTCTTAAGGCCTTCCTCTACCTCACACAATATTCCTTATTTTATGCAAATATACTGTCTGTGGATGATTTACTTTTCATTATTATGACATTTATGAGTGTTAGAGATTGCAGATTATTTATAAAGATATTAGCAAAACAATAATTATGAACCTACAAAACCTTAGGTGTGTTAGGAAAAATAAAAAATGCAAAAATGCATCACCAGATGTTAGGGGCAGTTGTGGCTCCCCATAGCTCCCAGAAAAACGCTCCGCAGACACGAGGTCTCACACAAGGGACTTTATTTATGCAGTCCACTCAGTGAGAAAAGAAGGGGCGAAAGAGAAAGATGGCGCGTGGCTTCTCCCAGATATTGGAATCTCCCGGGCTGGGAGGAACCAATAGCATGTTAGGACGAAGTGGGAGGCAGGAAGATGGCGACAATGTAAGCCGGAAATTCCTGTAACTTAAGAGGCGGGCAGAGTGTAGATTGACAGGTGGTGGGAAGGCCGGAAATTGCTGTAACGGAAAAGGCAGGCGGATTGCAGATTGATAAGTGGTTGGGAGCTCGGAAATTCCTGTAATGGAAGAAGGAGGGGGGGGCTTTATACCTTACAAGTTGTATTTTCACTCTAACCCATTTTGTGACATTTTATTGGAATTTGAGGGGAAAAAAAAGAAGTTGGTTATCAAGTTTTAACACAACTGTTGAAAGAGTACGTTTTTCTTGCTGATGTGAATGGGGATTTCTTTTCCTTTTAAATGACATGTATATTATAAAACTGAGTTATACAACTGTGTGGCAATTGTATAGATTCTAAATGCAGGTTTGAACAAGATGATTTCAAGGCCTTTTTACTTATGTGGACTAGTAAGCCTGTGGTAGAGGTTTCTGCCCAGAAACTCTAACCTATTAAAGTTGTTTCAGTTGGTTGAATTCTGTTCTCACTATGCATAAGTCTTTCAGTTTTTGTGTTAAATTCCAAGAGCATGATCTTTTAAATTCCCTAAAGAAGTTATTATTTTATAGGAGGTAAGCATAAAGACAATATTGATTTCATTCGTTCATAAAACATTTGTTGAATTTGAAGTCACTGTGGATATCAAGAAGATTCTGCTCACAAATAGATATTAGAAATGAATTTTGTCCACAAATAGGTTAACCTGGGGTAGGGTATGACATAGCTAATTAACTGGGTTAAAACTAACATTCCTATTAAGAACTCAAAGTACAGATATTTTGTGTTGTCAATCCATGAATTTGGGAGTGTAAATCAGTCAGCGTGGCATGTGGCAAAGTTGACACTCTGATCTGAACACTGAAATGCTTGGTTGGGACTTTTTCCTTATGACCTGCAGTCATTACTCTTCTCTTTCTCCCACTGAAGGGATCTTACCCTGCAATTCTGCCAATCATTTCAGAATTTGGCCCCTAAGGGATTACCAGTCTTTTAGTCATCAATGGTAACCTAGCTCCACTGAAAATATTAACTGGCAGGACTCTACCAGAGTGAGATGCAACTTGGAACATTAAGAGATTTTGCTTCTCTCTATCTTCCCACTCCTGTGGAAATAATCACAGACAATGTAAACATGCACATGCAAGCATGTGGATACATATGAAAGATGAGAAACCACTTAAATGCCAAACAATAAGGGTGGGGTTAAATAATTTATGGTTATATTTATGATGTAATACTATGCAGCTATTAAAATGATGTTACAGGAAAACAAAGTATTCACCATATACAGTTGTAACATTGCTTATAAATTCTATCATTATCAATTATATTTTCCCAATATGTATATCATGACTGTATGTGTACAGAAAAAAATGAGAATAGAATATTCAAAAATTAATAATGGTTATCTCAGTGCAGTAGAATTATAAGAGAATTTTCTTCTTTGTGCTTTTCATTTTTCCAAATTATCTGAAATACACAAGTGTTACTTTCATCATTTGGAACAAATTTTATATGTATGTATATAACTTTTTTTTTTTTTTTTTTTGGTACTGGGGATTGAACCCGGAGGTCCTTAACCTCTGAGACAGATCCCCAGCCATTTTTAAATATTTTATTTTGAAACAGGGTCTTTCTAAGTTGCTTAGAGCCTCACTAAGTTTGCTGAGCCTGGCTTTGAACTTACAATCCTCCTATCTCAGCCTCCCCTGCCACTGGAGTACAGGTGTGTACCACTGTGCCTGGCACGAATTATATGTTTAAGAAGAAGAAACAAAAAGTGGTTTAGCTCTTCCTATTTGTAGTTCTCATTGACAAAGAAGTTTCAACAAATTCCCCAAGGGTTAAAATTGAAGACAATTTTAGTCATGTCAGATGTGCCAACTCAAAACATTATTCAAAGAACTTGTATCTGGAGGCAAAGTGAAAAGTTACTTCCCATCCTGTCTGGGGCACTCTCACCAGAAATTACAAGGAGACTTCAAAGACCTTTTCTTTTTGCTGTTTAAGGGTTTTTAATTCTGCTGTCTCTGGAGCCTCACAAGCAATCTTTCCAAGTATACCAGGCAGCCATGTGCAAATAGGATTATTGATGATCTTGAATACCATCTCAGAGTTTGTGAGAGATGCAAGCAACATAGGTCCTATCTGGAGAGAGAACAGCAACATAACTGTTAAGAACACTGACTCTGTAGCCAAACAGGTCCAAACACACCTTAAAATTTTAACTCTGAAATATGGTAATTGTGTGATCTTGGACTCATTACTTAATCTCTGTATGTCTTAATTTCTTCATCTGTCACTTGGAACAAAATAATATCTACATATACTGTTTCTATGAGTAAAACTGATAATGCATGTGAGATAGCACACTGTCTCACACAGAGTAAAGATACATGAAAGCTATTACATTACTATGATAAGAAAAAAAAAAGAATATCTTAGGAGGTCTAGAAAAGTCACAATAGTCCTGGTTAAGAAGATGACAAAAAGTTTCATGGAGGGAGAAAATTTATTCCAAAATGAGGGGCAAGACATTTCAGGTAATGGAAACATCAGAATACAAAGATGGAGATGTTATAGAACATGCGTGTTGTATAACTTTCACAGAGCATCACATGTATGAATTCTGTGCAAGACAAGAATACCAGGTAAAGAAATTTAATTTCATTGGGCATGGTAGCATATGATTGTAATCCCTGCAGTTCAGGAGACTGAAGGAGGATTGCAAATTCGAAGTCAGCCTCAGCATCTTAGTGAGATCCTATTTCAAAATAAAAAATAAAAAAGGTCTAGAAATGTTACTCAGAGGTAGAGCACCTCTAGGTTCAAGCCCCAGTACCAAAAGAAAAAGGGAAGAAAGAAAAAGAATAAATTGATCTTTGGATTAAAAAATAAAACTTTTGCTATTAAGAGACACCATTAAGAAAAAGACATTCACAGAAAACATTTTGTACATATTAGCCAAGGGATTTGTATCTAGGATATATAAATAATTCCTATTAGCCAAAGGACTTGTATCTAGAATATATAAAGAACTCCTACAACTCAATAAAACAAAGGTAAAACATCCAATTTTTAAAAATGGACTGAGTTGGCTGTAGGGTGTATGCCTGCAATCCCAGCAACTCAGGAGGCTGAGGCAGGAGGATCATGAGTTCAAAGCCAGCCTCAGCAACTTAATGAGACCCTGTCTCTAAATACAAACATAAAAAGGGTTGGGGGATGTGGCTCAGTGGTTAAGTGCTCCTGGATTCAATCCCCAGTACCAAAAAAAAAAAAAAAAAAAAAAAAAAAAAGAATGGACTGAACACTTGGAGAGACATTTCTCCAAAAAAAGATATGTAGAATGTATGTTGAACATGCTGAGCATTCAACATCATTATCATCAGAGAAATTCACTTTAAAACTATGAGATACTACAGTGTAATCTCTAGTATGGCTAACATTATAAGGACTGATGATATGGTGGACTGGGGAGGATGTAGATCAACAGGAACTTTTAAACATTACTGGTGGCAATGAAAAATGGTACAACCACCTTGAAAATGGTTTGACAACTTATAAGTTAAACATATGCTAGCTATTTGATGCAGAATTTTACTCCTGGGTATTTGCCTAAATAAGTGCAATCATACTTCTATACAAATACTTGTCCATGAATCACCATAGCATCTTTATTCACAATAGCTCAAAACTATAAACAACCCTATTGTTCATTAACAGGTAGATTAGTAAATTAATCATACAATGAAATAACATTCAGCAATAAAAAGGAACAAACTAAGTATCTGTACAGCAACACAGATACATCTTAAGAAGTACATACTATGTGATTCTACTTAAATAAAATTCCGTAAACTGCAAACTAATCTCTAGTGACAGGCACCAGTAGTTCATGGGTCTGGGGTGAAGCAGGGAAGATAACTGCAAAGGGGAATGAAGGAAATTTTGAATAATGGAAATGCTCTGTATTTCAATTGGCAGTTACTCTGGTGTCAAAAGTCACAAGTCTCAAAACCATCAACTGTAGATGTTAAATGAATGCAGTTTATTGCATATAAATTATACCTCAATGAAGTGTGAGAAATGCTATGTGTGCCAGGTGCAATGCTAAGGACTTGGTAAACACATGAATAACAAAATATGGTTCCTGTTCTGTAGGTGTCATAATTAAAATGACATATGCCTGTGATGGATGCAGGAAATGCTACTCTAAAATATGACACCTTGGCATACTGAATATTTAAGCTGAAGGAAATTGAAAAAAAACACACCGAAGCAAGAAGGTTATTCAGATCTTCTCCCACCTTTCTCCTTGAAGCAGGCTGTAAAAAAAAAAAAAAAAAAAAAAAAAAAAAAAAAAAAATCCCTGACCTACCTTCCCTGAAAGTAGGTTATAAGATCCTCATTCTGGAGTGATCCTGCCCTACACCCGGAGGCCAAAAAGAACTGGAACAGTACTTGATAAGCTCCCCTCAGTTTATTACCATTAGCGCATTTCCAAGCATACTTCTCCAATTATACTTCTGCAATGCACAGTTTTCTCTGGTTTTTGGGTCTTCATCCATTTTAGATGACTCCTATGTCACATAAAATTTGTATTAAACTAGTGTCTGTGGTTTTTTTTTTTTTTTTTTTTTTTTTTGCAGTGCTGGGGATTTGAACTCAGGGCCTTGTGCATGCAAGGCAAGCATCTACCAACTGAGCTATATCCCCGGCCCACTTTTCTTTAATTAAACTGTCTTTTGCCAGATTTTCCAGATTCATTAGCCATAAACTTTACATGGATGAGGAAAAGCAATTACATTTCTCCCCTACACAAAGTTTCCAGTAAAGATAGAATTTTCTTTCTGCTGTTCCCTCCTTAATCCCCTACCCAGCAAATATTTATTGCCAGGTATTTGGCTGAATGTTAGGAGTACAAGGCAGACAGACAACTTTCACAAGGTATATGACCTCATAGAGCATATAGTTTAATAGGGGAGACTGCAATGCCAGCTACAATCTAGGATGATGTCTTCTGCGAACATCAATGAAATGCATTTGCATGGTTGGGAGAGGATTCCTGGAGCAAGAGACATTCAAACTCTTATCTTAAAAGTGTGAGTTTCAGCCCAAAGCTAATTGCTATCTCAGAAATGCTGCCTTTCCATATAGACAATGGCATCCAATGTGTTCATGTTTACTCTTTTGAATTAATGGTTCCCCAACTTATATTTCCTGTTTTTCAAAAAGTTTTCAGAATAGGAGGTGATTTATCTATGCTTTTGGTTTAATACCAAAAATTGCACATATGTGTTAACCAAAACCCTGGTGGTTTTATAACTAAAATTCTTACCAACTTTCTACATTATAGTTTTTTATAGCATTTGATAACATTCAGAGTTGACATTTTAAATCCTATTTTTAGTAGCGTAATTATAGATTCATTGTTTTAACTGACTTAACAATGCAATTATTTGTACCAGACTACTTTGCAGTTAAAGTTTTGTGGTTGTCATAATGTTTGAGAGAGTTATTAGCATTCATGGGTTGGAGTCAGCCATGCTAAGTGTCCTAGGATACTCAGAACATTTTCCCTTATCTGAAAACTAATCCACCCCCAATGCTAAAATCATCTCTTTTGAGAAATACCACTAGAGGGCTTCTAATGGCTTTCTAGCTCTAAAGGTTTGTTAGTGAATTTTATTCATCATTTTGAACTGGCATTGCTTTAGTATTCTAAATATCAAATTTAGTAAGTGGTCCATATCAACCAACTAGGCATCTGGGATGGTTAATTTTTGAGTCAACTTTCTGGGCCACAGTGCTGAGAGTTATTTGTTCAAACATTACTCTGGATGTTTCTTCAAGGGCTTTTGGATGAGATTAACATTTAAATGAGTGGGCACTGAGTAAAGCACATTGCCCTCCATAATGTGAGTGGCCCTCATTCAATCATCTGCAGGCCTGAATAGAACAAAAGACTGACCTTCCCCTAAGCAAGAGAGCATTCTGCCAGCAGATTGCCTTCAGGCTAAAACTGCAGATTTTGGACTTTACAGCCTCTATAATTGCATGTGCCAATTCCTTAAAATAAATCTCTCTGTATAAATATACATGTCCTAGTAGTTCTTTTTCTCTTGAGAACCCTGACTAAATACACATCCTTATTCATGGACATAAGATTTAGAAAAAGTGAGACAGAGAAATGAAGTTCAGGAAAATGATCTCCAGCATTTATCCCAGATATGAATAGCCACGGCCTCATTTAGTGAATGCCTCTAATGTTGAAATTCAACATTCCAAATATTTGGATTTCAGAATGTCCCTGAACATTTTGCTGAGCAGGTTTTCCCTCTTCACTTTTAGACTCATGTGCACCTAGAGGAGCATAATCCATATGTTTCTGATTCATTTACACTTGACTTACCAAAATCTGTTCATTGACACTCTGTACCTTCTGAATGCTTGAACTAGCTCTATCAAAATTTTGTTTTAAGAACCAGAAGTCACCTTTTGCTCCATCAAAGAAATAAAATAAAAACCCACATTGAAGTAAATTCAAAATGATTTAGTTCCCTGACTCTCTCTCTCTCTCTCTCTTTTTTTCCTGTCTCTCTTTTTAAAGCATGTGTTTTTATTATCATTTCTTCATTTGGAAAACTCTTATTTTGACCCTATTCAATGTTCTCTCCCAGGCATATTTTTAAATATATAAATAACTATAAACTACAAGCAGCAAGTAATTTTTGCATAAAATATATTAAGTATATTAAAGCATATTAAGTATATTTCTTGTTTTGGTTATATGCATTGATGGTGAATTAATGTCAAGGTCAGTGAATCTGAATGCAACCTGTTATAGAAAGCAGATGTATTTATTTTTATTTTTATTTTTTCTTTAAGTGCCTCATTGTTTTGCAGTCTATGTAATTTGATCTATATAATTATCCTTTTAACACAAAAACTTCCTGTTGTTGACTTATTCCAGCACACATAGCACTATCTGATCCAACAAATGAAGTCTCCTGAGACATCACATAATAACAAACCAATGTGAACACAGCAAAAGGGAGAACCAAATCTTCACGAAGAAATTAGAAATACAGTTTTACACTTCTAAGGAAATAGTCTTACAGTTCTAAGTTAAATATCAGATCTCAGAACTGTTTGGGGCCTGACTTTAACTGATCATGAATTTCCTATGGTTAATTAACAAACTTTCAGACCATGTAAAGATTACAAATGTTTAAGCATCAACAATGAAACTCCCGTTTATCTAGCTTTAATTCCTAAAGTTTTATTTTGGAATTGGGCATTTATTTGTAATATTCCCAATTCTAAAATAATGACAGTTAATTAATCTGGCAGTAATCTAGTCTTCAGGGAATTAAATGTGTAATTGATACCAGGCACCCAGGAAGATGCTGACTTCAAGCAGCAATGCACTTAATACAATCAAAATTAGGCAGAACTATTCCTCTTTTTCAGGGACTAAATGAGAACTGAACAATTTACAATTAATTAATGTAACTGATTGCTTTTTAAATTAAAACAATCCTTGCAATTCAAAAGTAATACATACTTTTTACAAAAAATACACAAAAGCAAAAAGGAAGAAAGGAAGGAAGAGAAAAAAGAAAAACCAACATATAAGTCTATTCACCTAGAGAAGACCATGTTACAACTCTGTGGGAAGCCACATAGTGCAGGGTTGAAGAACCTAGTCCCAGAATTAGGCTTGGTGGACTCAAAACTCGCTACCCCACATAGCATCTTTGTGACTCTGAGTTAATCATTTGACTTGTTTCAGCTTCCTTATCTGTTAAACACAGATGCAAGGATGTTGTAAAGATTAAATGAGATAAAATATACGATGTGCCTGGCATATAACAAGCCTGAAATGAATGTTATCTCTTAATGCAACTTTCTGAATCCTTTTTGTCTTAGCATTTTAAAATGGGAACATTGGCTAGTTTGGAATCACATTTGAAAGAGCCCTGAGAATCTAAAAAGATGGCTACTTTTAATTCAAATATATTTTTCTGCATCCTTTTTTCTTTATTGTATGAGGGGGAAATTGCAGATAAAATTCTATCATTCTTAAAGTCAAGGCTGGCAATTTTAAAGCAGGAGCAAACTTTCATTTAAAAAATCAAAATTTATTTTTCAATGAATTTTCCTTCAATAAATGTTTTTAGCTCTTCCATATATATTGTCTTATTTAATGCTTACACAAACCACTTTTGACATGTTGACTCACTCCTGTAATTCCAGCAATTTGGGAGGCTGAGGCAGGAGGATCACAAGCTCCAGGCCAGCCTCAGCAATTTAACAAGGTCCTGAGTAACTTAATGAGCTCCTGTTTCAAAATAAAAGTTAAAAGGGCTTGGGGGATGTAACTCAGTGGTAAAACATCCCTGGGTTAAATCCCCAGCACCAAAAAAACAAAACAAAACAAAAAAACATTTGAAAGACTGAGACATTGGAATTATCTCCATTGTTTGAGCTAATTCTTCACTTATGAGCATTGCCCTTTTCGTTTGCTCTTTGAGACTATTTGAATTTGAGGAATTAAATTACATTGCATCTGTCTTTTCAACAAAGTTAATAATTCCATCTACTCCTATTATCTATTTTAATTAGAGGTACCACCATTCAGTAAGTCAGCCAAATTATAAACCTGAGTCATCTTACACTCCCTCTCCCTTCACCCTGCATGTTCCTTGAATTATGGAGTCCTATAAATTATACTTCTTAAACATTTTTGGAAATAATCTCTTACTTTCCATCCCCATGTTACTGCCTTAGTTCAGGTCTGCAGTACTAAAATAGTCTCAGAGCTCATCTGCCAACCTCCAGTCTACCTGCTGAACTCTTAAGTGAAAACTCTTCTTTGCCTACCTATTACCTTATTGATCAACAGCTTAAGGCATTTCATTATCAGCCCCTCCCAAGCTAAAAAGAGACCTGTTATGAACCATATGCTAAAGTGTTAAAGTTATGGGGCTGGGGAGATAGCTCAGTTGATAGAGTGCTTGCCTTATAAGCACAAGGCCCTGGGTTTGATCCCCAGCACCCCCCCCCCCAAAGTGTTAAAGTTATTTTGTAGAATATACCTCTCTAGTGACTAGACATGAACATTCACTCTTTAGAACCCTTCCTCCCAATTGTGGAGGAAACCAAAAAGCTAACTTAGCAATCATAAGGACTGTACTTGATAAGAAAAGGCATTACATAATCGTGAGAGAGATTTCATTCAAGCTATGTTTGATCCTGATAATTCTTTCTTTATCTACAATAGAACATATACTTTCTAGTGTTTAGAAGACTACATGTATGTCCATTGGATTGTTTTGGTCTCTATGTCTATTTTAGGGTAACTTGGACAAAAACTTTCCAAGTTAATTCCTACATCTTCATGAAGCCTCCTCCTATTTCCAAGTTAAAATTAGTGACTCTGCTACCCATCCTGTCATAGTACAGTATTCTTGTTAAATGTTTCTATTGTTACTCAATAGTATTTCAGCACTAAAACTAAATAAAGTTTTTTTTTTTTTTTTTTTCCTGAGAGTTAGCACTTAAAAGGACTAGCACCTGGGTTAACCAGGTCTGGCTTTGAATTCTGATTCTCCTACTCACTAACTGAGGTCTTTGTCTAATCCCTTACCCTCTCTGAGCTACAGTTCTCTTGTCCATAAAATGTGAATTATGTAGCACCAGCTTTAATGAGTTATTGAGAGGATTAGATGATGTTTTGCACGAAAAACACTTTGTGCAGTACCAGACATGTGGAAAACACTCAACAAAGTCTTATCAGTCATCTTTGCAGTCAGCTAGGCAGTAAGGAATCCTATGTCTAGGATGGACTTCATTATACAATTTTTATTCTTAGTGGTTTTATCATTGTGTCCATTATTTAATGAATGGACTTAGAGAGCTAGAAATACTTATTTGGTTTACCCCGTCTTCTCTTATAGACTATAAGTTATTAGAGGATAGGCATGACATGTTAGTTATTTTTTAATCTCAGCAACCTAGACAGTGCTTGACATAGAAAATCCTTAAAAAGTTTTTTTTTTAAATAAGCTCTTAGAAACTAATTTTATCATCTAGATCAGAGGTTCTTGAAGTATGCTTCTTGAATACTTGAATAGTCAGTTTGCTAGAGACAACACTGAACAGCTACACGGAACCTGGTATATCAGAATTTCTGGAAATGTGGCCCAGACAACTGTCATTTTACAAGCAATCCCGATGATGCTTATGCCTGTTAAAATGTGAGAGTTGTGATCTAGACAGTATTTTTCTTTATATGTTAATGCCATTTTATAAATCTCAAAAACATGAATCAAACAAATTAGACATAAAAGAGCACATACTGAATTATTCCATTTATGTGAGATTCTAGAATAGGAAAAGTTCATATAAAGCAAAAGTAATATACCAATATAGGGAAGACAGACAGTGGGTTGCCTGGGGAGAAGGAGAAGAAAGGTTTGGGAAGAGGCAAAGACAAAATTTTCTGAAGTGCTAGAAATTGCATCCACACCTTGTTGATATGGATTACATGGGTGTATGCACGTCAAACCATATATTTAAGACCTGTGAATTTCACTGTGTATAAATGAAATACCAACAAAGTTAAAATAAACTGCCATTCTAATTCCTTCTGTATATGTCTTATCAGCAGGAGATATATTTTAACAAAGTAATCTTAATATGATCTACAACGTCCTCCACGGTCTGACTTCTTACCTACTCCTCTAGCTTTATATGTCACCATATTTCTGTCATTTCTACAGTCCTTCACCAGCACTGACTGTTCAGCTTACCAATGACCTTTGTCCCCTCATTCCTGCCCCCGGGATCTTTTGCACATGCTGCTACCACTCCTTAGAATGTTGTCCTTCTCCTCTTTCACCTGGTTAACTCATTCTTCTTGAAGTCCCACTCTTCTCTCTGTTCCTCAGGGAAACTCTCAAGTCTTCCTTTGCTACACATGTCTCTTGAACCTTTGTAGGTTTGCTGTGTGTACTTATGCAAGTTGTTTATCTGAACCTGTGTTCTCACCTGAGTGATGAATGGGGCTGAAATCCAGTTTGTGCTCCACTCACAAAGACCTGCTCATGAACAAAGCTGTATCAAACTGGACAAAGGGGCACCTTTTTCTGATTCACCAAAGGCATAGTCCGCTTGCTAAGCTTTACCTTCTCTGGGTTCTTTCTAACAGTGGCAATGCCTCTTTAAAAATAAGATACCAGGGCTGGGGATATAGCTCAGTCAGTAAAGTGCTTGCCCTGGGTTCAATCCCCCAGCACGGAGGAAAAAACAAAACAAAACAAAACAAAAAAACACCACCATATGGGCTAACAACAGCCCTAACTTTCTACTTCCCTTTATACCACTTATCACAGTTGTAATTTTACATCTATTTGGTGATTATCTAGTTAATGTTTGTTTGTTTCTATTTCTAGACAATAAACTCTGACAGCAAGAATCTATCTGGTTTGCTATTATTACGTCTCCTCAGCATCTGGAACAGTACTTGACATACAGTGGGTACTCAGCAAATATTTATTAAGTGCATGAGATACTTTTTTTGATGCTAGAAGAATATTAGGCTTTTCAAAAGCAGGTCCTGTGTCCTATCTTCCCTTTCATTGCACCCCCATACTTGAAATTACCATACCGCTTTGCACATAAATGGCATTCACTAAATTTTTCCTCATTCTTTTTTTCCTCATTCATTTCTAAACATTCAAAGAAGCTATATAATGTTCTGTTCGTAGAATACTAGATCTGCAAGCATATGAGATCGCATGAATGATGATGAACAGCTGCTATTTAGGAGACAAAAATACTGAATGAATGAGAAGTAGACTTCAATGGAAATGGGAAGGATTTAATTCAGCTTTTGCAACTCATTTCCTGATATGGAACTTATAAGAAAATAGAAGACAATGCCAAAGGAGGATGTGAATTTTCTTTTCTATATAACTAAATGATCTTGGAAAGTTTTTCAAGATCACCCAATCATTTACCTGAAGTCAAAGGGTATCTTTCTTTATTTCTTGGGGAGGAGTAACTGGGAGTTGAACATAGGGGTGCTTTACCACTGAGCTACATCCCCCAGTCCTTTTTATTTTATTTTGGGACAGGGTATCCCTAAATTGCTGAGGATCTTGTTAAGATGGCTGAAGCTGATGTCAAACTTTTGATCCTCCTGCCTTTTCCAGTCTGAGTCTCTGGAATTATAGGCATGTGACATTGTGCCAGGCCAGACGGTATTTCTTACTGAGTTCTCAATACGCCATTTGGGATAGAATTATTTTAAATGAGTTTAAAACTTTTTTTGGAATAGTTTTACAGAAAAGTGGCAAAAATGGGGGTTCCTGGATTCTCCTCATCCAGTTTTCATCATTAACATAGTATCATGGTACATAGGTCAAAATTAAGAAACTAAAATACATATGTTACTATTAACCATACTCCAGACTTGTTTGTATTTCCCAGGTTTGTCCAATTATGTCCTCTTTCTGTCCTAAGTAAGTTTTTTTTTTTTTTTTTTTTTTTTTTTTTTTTGTACTGGGAATTGAACCTACAGTTGCTTTTACCACTGAACTAAGTCCCCAGGCCTTTTTTCATTGGGAGACAGGGTGCCACTAAGTTGCTTATGGCCTTGCTAAATTGCTGAGTCTGACTTTGAGCTTGCAATCCTCCTGCCTCAGCAATGTGAGTCACTGGGATTACAGGCGTGTGCATAGTGCCTGGCTGAGATCTTTCTGATGTTCTTTGATGGTGTATAAAAGATTGTGTGGTTTAAAAACCAAACTCTGTGAGGATAATTATACAAGTCTAGAACTGTTGTTTCTTTGGTTTTCTAGTCAACTGAATACAATCTCTAGCTGTGCTACTTAAGCTTTATCTTTTGACAAACTGTTTAATTATCCTAAGCCTCAGTTTCCTCATTTGTAAAATATAGGAGGTAAGACTTCTCAGATTGTGATGGTTCCTGAAATCCTTCATAGTAGAATTCAGTGTTGAGAAACTGGGTAGACTTTTACATATTAATACTACAAAAGTAGTACTTTAAATAGAATATTTGTGATATTTCACATATCTTAAGTTAGTGACAAAGACTCTTGCCTTGGCTTTACTCAGGAGTCTTTGCACCCTCTTCTCATCTAGGTCTTGTCCTTGGACTCTGTCTTCAGCTTGCCTAATTCAGTTGTACAAGAGTTCTGGTCAGTCAGTTCAGAGAGAATTCTCCACCCTTGATGTCTGATCACTCTGGCCTACCTTCAGCAACAATATTGTTAAATTGGTTTAGGTAGAATCCCCGTATCTTCCTTTTCATAATTTTTCAACCACATTCCTCCATCTCATCTTCACTCTAACTATAAATCCCCACTTGTCTTTGCTGTATTTAGAGTTATGATAGTTTTGACATCTGTCAAAATAGTCCTGACTGTAGTTTTCCTAATCATTTAAACAACTTTCAGAATAAGGTTTTCTTTAACATTAGTAATAAAGAACATGAATTAATTTCTATTTATCAATCCTGATTCATCAGAAAAATTAATTTAGCAACTTAAAAATAATCCCTCCAAGCTTTAGTAAGACTCTAAAAATATTTTTGCTTTGTTACAGATAACATGAATGCTGAAAAGATATTTTCCTGCCATGTGTCCTTCATTTAAATATTCAGCACTTTTCAACTAGAAGTTGACTCCCATTTCCCAGCACCCACAGCAATTTTTATCTGAAATGCTTCTGTTGATTATCCTTTACTTGTAGAACATCTTTCCCAGTAATGGGAGTGTGTTTCTGTCCAGGAAAGCAACACACTAAAGCACTTCTTACTTTCTCAATAACTGGCTCTATACTTGTCTCATTTCTCTTACCACCTGAAGAGAGCATAGCAGTGCTTGGTTCACTAGAAGTGTTCAACAATAAGTGCAATTACTAAGACCTGAACTTGAATTTTTTTCAGCTTCTTTATTTTTCCTGAGACTTCATTGTAAAAACTTTGCTTTATCTCCTTTTTTCATTCTCAACCAGTTCTCCTCTTATCTCTAAAAGGAGTGTGACTTGCAATCTGCATGCAGAAATAATTTAAGTATGCTATAATATTATAAATGGGGC
Source organism: Sciurus vulgaris (assembly GCF_902686455.1). Lineage (NCBI taxonomy): Eukaryota > Metazoa > Chordata > Mammalia > Rodentia > Sciuridae > Sciurus > Sciurus vulgaris. Next base: position 83,458,816 of record NC_136472.1, read on the forward strand.
ACTCTAGACTGGTTATCCACTGGGAGATGCATTGAAATCTAAAAGAGAAAATATATACACTATCAAGTGGGTGTTCAAGAAATGTTAGGTCCCTTCCTACTTCCTCATTTTACAGATGAGGACACTGACACCCAGGAAGGCAAGTAATATCAATTATATTCTGAAACAGGGGAGTGAGATGTATTTTATTTTTTTTGTCATTATTTTTCTTTTCCTGATTCTCATTCAGTTATATGGCTTAATTACTCATTCAACAAATCCACAAGGTTCACCGGTGTATTTGGCACCTGTCATGAGTCCAGATACATGCAACAGGGCCAAATATTTCAGTGACGTAAAACAACTTTGTTGCCTTTTTCTAAAATTTTTATTTTATCTGACATACAAAAACAAACAAAAAGGACCAACCGTTGCTCAAGTCTCACAATCTCATACACAGCGGGGATGAGCAATGATCTACAGGTTTTGGCGTTTTCCAGGGCCTTGATGATCCTTTAACGGTTACAAAGAGCACTTCGTTTGTAACTCACTAGAGTCCAATGTAATTTAAAGCTATCTACTTAAACCTTAACCAATATTGGCACCAACTGGGTGATGATAACCATTCATTCATTGCAATAAATATTCATCAGAATAAGATATTGTCAAGAATTTAGGGTACGTCCAGCCTATAATTTGATAGCATTTTGAAATCCAGCCCCTGCTTTGAACACCCGGTAGACTACCTGGTGCAGCAGACAAGAATTCGAAAAGGGGAGGGGCTTGGAGGAGGTGGCTCCCGACAACCCAGCGCGAGAATACGCCCAGGCGCATGCGCGGCTCTTGGAGAGTCCCTTCCATTTGCCTGGTGGGGGTGTTGAGTAGGAAACCGTGTAGTTTTTCTGTTTATATTCCCAAGCCAAAAGTAGGGGGTCCGCGCTTCCGTGATTTACGGGAAAACGTTATCCTCCAAGTTCAATAGTAAGGACACTTGGAATACACAGGTAAAGCAAGAGATGACTTGTTGTATTCCCCCCCTCCTCTGGGACATTGGTGGTCTAGTCCATTCCACAGACTTTCGCTCCCTTGCAGCGGGTCGGAGATCGAAGGATTGAGCCAATTGCGGCTGAAACGTCTTTGGAAGGAAGAAGGGGGTGAGGGAGCATCCCTTTGAGTTCCGCCTCTTCTTTTCGAGGCGGTGGTGGGGAAAGGGGACATACGAAGTATTGCCCTCTTAAACCAACGGATCATACGTCTCCGTGCAGTCTGCCGGGAGGGCGGCGGGAAAACAGCAAGACGGGAGTGGGTAAAGGGAAGAAGCCAGAAAGCCGCGCAGGAGGGCGCGCGCGCGCGCCCCTTTTTCAGCAGTGTGGCGGGGTCGCACGCACGCCCGCCTCGGCGGCTGGGCGCGATTTGCGACAGTGGGGGGAGCGGTGGAGGTGGCGGCGGCAGTGGCAACTTTGCGGCAAGCTCGGGCCGGGCTTGCTTGACGGCGGTGTGGCGGAGGCCCCGCCCGAGGCGGCAGGAACCTGGAGGGAGGCGGAGGAATATGTCCGAGAGGGAAGTGTCGACAGCGCCGGCGGGAACAGACATGCCTGCGGCCAAGAAGCAGAAGCTGAGCAGCGACGAGAACAGCAACCCGGACCTCTCTGGGGACGAGAATGTGAGTGCAGCCCCTAACAGTCACGGGACTCCGAAGTGAAGTTTTAAGTTCTTTTAAAACTAGGCGCGGGGGCGCGCGGGCGGCGGTGGGGGGAGGGAGAGGTGTCACTCTGTACTCCGGAAAACGCGGGCGTACAGGAGAAAATTGAACTTGTCTCTATGGGGATTTTTGAGCTGGGACTGAGAGCGGGCAGAAACTTGGCGAAGGAGAGGGGTTTAAGTGGTTACAGGAGTCTGAGAGGTCTGTTTTGAGTTCCTTTTACACGTGATGGAAAAGTGTTTGAGTCTTTGGAGAACATAGGGAAGATTGCGGACTGAGATTCAAGTAGTTTAAAAGGCGTGCTAGACGTTTTCATAAGAAAGTTGAAAGGAGTGGGCAGAGTCCTAACAGGGCTCTTTTCAAGGAGTTTAGGAGCTTTGCCACCATTTAGGTCCCAGTAGAAACTCCAAGATGGAAAGTATAGATCTTTGACGTAGGGGTTTGGGTGACTTTATTAAAGGGGATCTTATGGCTGGCTCTGCCCTTTCCGTAGAGATGGGGTGTGCCTGAGTGTCGCCTTTTCTGTAAAAGCATAATTGAGAGGGTCGTCTTTTGAATGGGAAGGAGAGGATAGTTTCTCCTTTGGAAGTTTTTAAGAGAACAACCTGGAAGATTTTAGTTGCTGGTGTAAAGACAGATATATTTAGGTGAGGGATAAATGGAGGTTGAGGATTAAATGAGGTAATATAAGTAAAGTGGTTAAGTAGTATCTGCCCCATAATAAGTATTACACAAATGTTAATTATTATAATGATTACCGTTACTTATTTTGTGATCATAGAGTTATATTTCTGGCGGTTCCACATGCTTGATAATCAGGCAAAATATAATGAAAATGTGAAACCTATTTAAAATGAGGAAAAAGGGGACAAAATAAAGTGAAAGCTTATTTTCTTTTTGCAGACCTTTGAGGGGAATATATTATTTGGTGCTTTCTGAAGCTATTCAAAACCAAATTATTGGATTAGCTTTTTGTTTTGTTTCCTCCAAATAGGGAACAGAGACTTTTAACTTTTTTTGTGTGTTTATGCTTGGATACCTTAATGAATCTAATGGAGTCTTCTCAAAATAATATTTTTAAATGTACAAAATACAGTATATGGAGTTACAAAACATGCTCAATTATAAAATTGTATAATATAGTCAAAAAATTTTTTTTTTTTACGACTGAACACTTGCCTAGCATGTGAGAGGCCCTGGGTTTGATTGGGGTGGTTAGGGGGGAAGATCAGATTTAGTAATATATATTTCTTTAAGTAACAGAATCAGCATTGGATTTGAGGATAGTGACAGGCATATTTTTCAAGATCCTTAGCAACTATATTATAGGTTGGCATCCCTGATCTGAAATGTAGAAAACCTAACAAGGGTAGTGGTTTTACTCTAGAGAGAAGGAATAATGTGATAAGGTCAAAAGCAGGTGGAGGAAGAATGGGTTTTTGAGTTGAAGTCTCATGTTGGCACTCAAAATGTTTAGAATTTTGGAGATTGTAACATTATTGGATTAGGAATGCTCAACTGGCAAATATTCTTTTGTGTGTGTGTGTGTGTGTGTGCCAATATTCTAAAATCTAAAACACTTTTGGTCCCACACATTTTGGATAAGGGATACTTTCACGAGTATGATATAAAATATTTAATTTTTATTAGTGACACAGCCATAACTATGCTAACATTGGCATCTATGTTACCTGCATTATAATAGAAGAAAGTGCAAAATTTCAAGTTAAAAGTGGTGGAAATTAAGATGCAGTTTTTTTCCCCACTTGACTTCACAGAACCTCTGAATTCCATTCAAGGCAAAACTAGAGAACATTGTATAAAAATAAGTTTCGGAAAAACTTGTTAGTGATTTTACTCTAGAGGGAGGGAATAATGACAAGGCCAAAAACAGGTTAGAGAAGAAAGTATTTTGGAGTTGAAGTTAAAGTAACCTGAGCAGCTAACACTCTTAAAAAGTGAGTCAAAGATCGAAGAACATATTTTGAATATATTGTATATCTTTTCTGCCATGTTATCAAACTTTTTAAGATCATATGACTATAGAGTAGTTAGCATCTGACAGAATACTAATGGTTATTGTGGTTAATGATACCAGAAAGCCTAATCTGGAGGCTTGCCTTGTGCTTAAGTAATTTGACAAGGGACAAATCACTATTCCTGAGTTTGTTTTCTTGTTGGGCAAATGACTGTGGTAGTGCTAAATCTGTGGTGCCTTGATTGTACTTTAAGGAAACAGGGTAGAAGGCAGCCTGAATGCATATGGCAAAGATTTTATTTTAATTTAAAGACAAAATGAAAGCATTTTGATGGTATAATGTTTCCCTTTGATTCCATCTTGGTTTGCCTTTGGAGGAGATAGATGGATAAGTTAAATGGTCAGGGGTGAAATATGCGATGTGCTCTGTTATCGATAATGTAAATATGGCCTCTTGATTGGCAGTTCAATGTTTAGCTTAAATATAAAGAAGTTGTTTTGTTTTGTTTTGTTTTGTGGTACTAGCATGCCTCATGCATGCTAGGCAAGCACTCTATCTCTGAGCCACATCCCCAGCCACTTTGTTTTCTTTTATTTCTCTTCTCTTAAAAGGTAATTTTTCAGAAAAAGTTATGTGAACATTATTAACATTTTATTTTACTCATTTGAAGGAATTAAGTAAATGTTATAACTGTTAACAAAAAAAGCCCAAACAGTACAAATTTATATAAAATAAAGGAATGAAGAGATGACTGCAAATGGAGAAATTTTTTTTTACACTAAGAGAAAGAGAACTTTCTCTGTGGTGAAATTGAACTTACTCTGTGGTGACAAAATTTGCATGTCCAGCAATTACCTATAATTTAAAAAGAATTGCAAAGTACTTTAAAGACAGTAAGGAGGGCTGTAATCTGATTAACTTGGAAGTATAAGAATAGTTTTTCATTGATACATTGACCTGTTTTCTGCACTGGATTTGAACTATAAAAACAACTAACAAGTGGGGAGACATAAAAAACATTTCAAGCTAGGAACTCAGCTTTAAAATTTTACATTTTCTATTTCCATAATGGATAACTCCACTCACGTTAAATTACAGTTCAGATATTTGTTGAACATTTTGTGCTACCTGTCTCCATCTTTATTTTTTTTTAAATTTATTTTAATTTTTTTTGCAGTGCTAGGGATTGAACCCAGGGCCTTGTGCTTGTGAGGCAAGCACTCTACCAACTGAGCTACATCCCCAGCCCAATCTTTATTTTTTTAATGCTAGATAATCAGTATGTTCCAGAATAGGGTATTTTTTTAAAAAGGCATTTCATTTTGGAGTCATTTGAAGTTTGAAATCCCCAAGAACTGTATTGTTGTTTTCAAGTGAATTAATATGATTTTTTACTATGCCTTTTGATACTTCAGTTAATTTTAACTTTCTCTATCATAAAGCCAACTTTAGGAAGCCATAATTTAGAAGTAGACTCTAAAGGCAACGTTTCTTAGAATATTCTAGCAGATGTTAATAGGCACTTCTTGAAGAAAGAAAAGAAAGAAAAAAACTTCTTGGAATGAATTTAGGAACTACTGCTCTAAGGTCATAGATTTAAATAAATCTTATTCCAAAGAAGACATTGGAATCTGAAATCAAAGAAGGTAGTGAAATTATCTTCTGAAATTAGAGGGCCTTTAATATGTTTTCTGGACCAGAGATAGAAATGAATTAGAAGAATTTTTAGGGTTTCTACAGTCATTTCTTTATTTGGAAGGCTTTTACTTTAACTGTAGTCTCCAGAGTTCTGATTATGTAGTTGTATTATGTTTGGACTGTGAGGCATATTTCATTTACACATAGCCATTTGTAGCCATTGAGACTTTAAATTCTGAATGGTTTGTTATAAATACACAGCATATGAATATCAGAACTTTTAAAAATTATATCCAAAGTGGAAGCATTAACACTTTGGCCTCAAATGGCCACCCACCTCCATGCTCCAAACTGAGTAACAGGCAAGGAAATATGACATGTAGATCAGTCAGACTTATTAGTCACAGTTTTGGGGTGGAATTCCAGCAACTCTTGAGTTAGGCTTTCTCAACATCTCCTTATATAATAATTCCTTCTATAAAAAGCCCTAAAGATTAAACAGTTCTGTGTATTAAAGTAGCTGGCATAGATCAGTACCTTATTATTTAAAGGCAATATTACTTCAAATACTATTTGTTTTCATTTTTGCTGAAATATAAAATACCTACAAAAATTCTCATGTGTAGCAAGATTACTTGTGTATCCTTCTTTGAAGGCAAGGGTACATTTTTTTCTTTTTTTTCCAGACTTTTAGGTCAGTAAGCATCTTTCCAGTACAAAGTCACTTGCCTGTAAATATCACTGTCATGTGTTTTTCTTGATTTACTGTTTACAGGATGATGCTGTCAGTATAGAGAGTGGCACAAACACTGAACGCCCTGATACACCTACAAATACACCAAATGCACCTGGAAGGAAAAGTTGGGGAAAGGGAAAATGGAAGTCGAAGAAATGCAAATATTCTTTCAAATGTGTAAACAGTCTCAAGGTATGTGCAGAAATGTCTTTGGGGCTGCATATTAGGCTTTGGAATTATTTCTCAGTGGCATGCATTTTATATTCAAGGTAGTCTTAAGTTTAAAACATTTTGTGTTTTTAAGGTTTTTAAAAAATATTTTGCAGTTCAAATAATGTAATCTCCCATATTTAGCTTTTTGACTGTGTTTTATTTTAATTTAAATGTATAATACTGAGTGTTGTAGGCTGGTTTTGCTTTATTGTTTGTTAATTTAAAATAAAAGATTTTAGGAAATGTTACTCTTTGTGTTCTGGTAAAACTTAAAAAACATGAGCTACTTCTGGCACCAGTTATTAAAAAGAGCTGAATGTGACCCATTAACTAAGAAGTAGAAATTGAAACAGATGGCTTACTTTGTAAGTTAACTTTTGTCCTTTGCTTTATTTGTAATTGTTTTAAAAGGAAAAAGTGTGAAATTTTAAAAACTTTTCAGTAGTCAATATTTGGGGAAAATAAGAGGTTAGGGTTATTTAAATTACTGTCTCAGTAACATTTACCGTATTAAAAGAATTACTGATGTTTATTTTAGATGTTTTCTGTTGTATTTCCACTTTGTGTTTTTTAAGTTTGGGGTTATTTTTCCTGAAGAAAAATAAACATTACATTATTTCATACATATGTAAGTTTAAATCTAGATATCTAAATATACTTTTAGGTAAAGTCTTAGGAAAGCTTAAGAAACTGTATGGCTACATGTTGTTTTCCTGTCTGTGTAGCAAAACTTAAGTGCTTTCTGTGAGAAAGAGAAATCAATCTCAGCATATCAAAGTGTTTATTATAGTATTATGTTAATATTTACTTATATTGGCTTAAGAGTTTTAGTTGCTATATCTGGAAGATGTTTTTAAATGCCATTTAAATAATCCAAAAGCCTAAAGCTGTGACTTTTCAAATGATAAGAAAATGAAATTTGCTAAATTTTAAAGTGAAAACAGTGCTTTCAGGTGAACTTGAAAGTTAGTGTTAAACACCAGGAGATTGCCAGGGAAGTCCTAAAACTGAAAAATAGCTATGTAAACAAAAGTGAACAATCTCCTTATCTAACGCTCTGTATATCTGTGAAGGTATAGTCCATTCACTCCCATAGTCTGCATTGTTCAGGTATTTTTGTTCATTATAAAACTCCTGGAATATTTTCTTTGAAGATCCAAATTCAAGGTTATTTAAAATTGTTTATATAGGACTAATAGAAAGCAGTAATTTAAACAGAGTCTGATATGTTTCACTTTACAAAGGAAAAATTATGCCAAACAAGCTGTATTACCTCTATAAAGCCATTTGTTAATTTTCTTTTTGGAAAGATAAATTGTGTCCTTATGACCCAAGATGTTAAATATGTCTACCAAAATTTACCCAATGTATTGATTCAGAAGAAAATGATTGAATTAAAATGAAAAGTGTCTATCAAAGTGTTTTTTATTTGTTCATTTTATGTGGTGCTGAGGATCGAACCCAGTGCCTCACGTGCTAGGAGGTGCATACCCACTGAATCACAACCCCAGCCCCCAAAGTGTTTTTAATAGATAAATAGTTGTTACCTAACCTATGATCAAAGTCTTTGATTGTTATAAAAGTTTATCATATATAATATATAAAGATTTGAAAACTTGTCTAGGATCTTTTATCATCAAAAGTCAGCTTATGTATAATTCACAAAAGTAACTGAAGAGGGTAAAGTTTAGTTCACTATCTTTTTTTTAACCTAAGAGATACTGATAAATTTTTATTTCATGATTATTTTATAGGAAGATCATAACCAACCATTGTTTGGAGTTCAATTTAACTGGCACAGTAAAGAAGGAGATCCTTTAGTCTTTGCAACTGTAGGAAGCAACAGAGTGAGTGTTATGGGGTCTTTCTGGCATTCAGCTTGATTATTGGATTTGTTAATATAGAATGAATGATTTTGAACTAAATTTTGTGTAGCTGGTTTAACAATATGATTCTTTTATTTAAGAGTGAAGCTTTCAAGAAATTGTCAAGTTAAAACTAATATTCATTACTGGAAGATACATTTTATTACTCAAGTTGTTCATCAAACAGGTTTTATATTTTTCTTCATAAGTATTTTGAGTGGTTGGAAGGCAGAACTGATTTCCCTCGTGTGTGTGTGGTGCTGGAGATTGAAACCACAGCTTCATGTATGGTAGGCATGTACTCTACCACTGAGCTATGTCCTCAGCTGTTTTAAAAATTTATGACAGCATCTTGCTAAATTACCTAGGTGGACCTCAGACTTTTGGTCCTCCTGCCTCAGCCTCCGGAGTATGTGGAATTTATAGACCTGTGGCACCACATCTGACTACTTTACTCCTTTTTAAAAGTGATTTTGTTATTATGAATTGAATTGTATCAGAAATCTGATTTTTTTAAAAATAATGTAATTAATGGCTCCACAAATGAAAGAATAAATCTAGTGGATTTAAATAAGTTTTGCAGGTGTTGATTATATGCAATAAACATCTGAGTTGGTTGTTTATTCACTTATTTATTTTGTGGTACTAGGGATCCAGCCTAAGGCCTTGAGCATGCTAGGCAAGCACTCTACTATTGAGTTTGCTTTTAAGAAAGCCAGAAGTATCTTGAATTGAGAGAAATGGGTGGAGAGAGCCATGCTGGCCCATTTTAACATAAACTATTACTTAACTTTTTAATTAAATAAGGGGCTAAATAGGTGGATTGCAAAGATGTACTCATTCATCATCCACTTCTAATAGGAATTCCCTAGTGCTTCCAGGGAGTCCTCACAAGTTTTCTTTTAAAATTGAGCTCATTTCAGGGAAAAATTGTCCTCTTAAAGTCTGTAAGTAGCTAACATTTTGGTTATCCATTAATATTGTGGTGAGAATTAAGATGAATTGCATAGAAATACATTGATGTATTCAGAAAAAGAAATAGGAAGAAAATAGACTAATTGGATATGGGCTATTGACAAGTCACTTCCTCTATCCCTAGCTCAAAGAGGAAAGAGGTGAATCTGAGAGAGATGTTCATTAGTCATTTAATTGAGTAAACTAACATTTTATTTATTTAGTAATTGTGTTAAAATTCATTGAGAGTTGTGATTTTTTTTTTTAAATGTGCACTACTTGTTTTCTCTATTTTTTGTTTCCTTGTGTTGGTATTCTGTTCTAGTCAATTAATTTGATAACAGGGAAGTGGTCCGTTCAGTATTTTTCAAGTGTTAGCATTTTTCTAAGCTCTTTTTCTCTTTTCCCAATAGATTGAGAATTATAGAAACACATATCAGTCATTCTGGGCTGAGTTCTTCTAATACTTGTTTTCTAAAACATAAATTTTGAGTCAAAGTTTTTTTCTTGGGCAGTTCTTAAGGAAGTTTTAAAATTACATTGAGACTGGTGCTTTTACTATTTAAAAAAGTACTTGAAAGTTACTAGTGAAGTTGATAACATAGGATAACAGCTTTTCTTGGTTTTCAGCCAAGCATAGGTTGTGTGGTACATAGTCTGCTTGTTGTTGTTTAGTTCTCATATTCTTTGAAAATAGCAATCAGAGGAAAAGTGTTATAGTTTCAAGAAAGATTGAGATTATTTTTTTCTAATTGGAAATGTAGCTCATTAATTAAAATTGAATCCACTTTTAAGCTATCCCTGTAAACCGACCATTATAATTCTTCAACTTGGCCATGATAGTAGTAGAATTGGCATAATTTCTGCTCAAGTGTGCTAATTGCAGTGTTCTGAGCGTCTAAGAAAAAGAATAATTTAAAATGGCATTGAAGGGTATTATATATAGTTTATTGAATTGTAAAAGTCTTGCTGTTAGGATTTCTTTAAAAGGAAGAAAGGGAAAACAATTTTCTTTTTAAGATATAATTAACAACCATATGAAGATTAGTTTTCAGAATATTAATCTCAGATTATTTTATGAACTTAATAGTGATATTTAGGATCTTCATAGCATTTTAATATACTATTAAATTTTAATAGATTTTTGCTAATGTTACTAAAGTATAAGAAAAATGGAATGAATTTTATTAAATTTTTTAAAAATTGTATATGATGGTATATTTTAAATTTTGGATTATGAAACAAACAAAAAGGGCTACCATACATGGAAAAGTTAATATTTGAAAAGGACTACCATACAAGGAAAAGCAATTTATTGTTAGCATATTGTAGATTTTTTTATGTTAATAGCCTATAACTATCCAAAGTCCTTTTAAAATAGTTTTAACTGATACAAAAAAAGCACAAAAGTTGTACATAGTTATCAGGTATCAGATGATATCTTGCTACATGTATACATTGTGTAATCTTTTTGGTAAATGTATCTGTTCCTGAAATATTTGTTATTTCTTTATGGTGCCAAAGACTTTTCTTATAGATTTAATAAAAGGATGATAAGCCACAATTACTTTGGGGTTTTCAACTTCATTCACTTTGAGAGGTTGGTGCAGTTTTAAGGATGAAGGATACATTTAAATGATGGGAAAGAGAATATAAAATATTATACAATTATAAATATTATAATTTATAAATTAGAAAATAGAAACATTACTAGAATATTTGCTATGGATATTATGTAAAACATGTTAGGCTTTCTAATGATTTTCTTACATTTATAAGTTTAAAGGAACTATTTTTAAAGCAACAGTTTCTGTAATGCCTTTAAGATAATATTGTGACTAGAATGTTTAGAAACTAAAGAGTGTGTTTCTGTACTTGAGATGAAATTTATTTTTGTTTTCATTAGGTTACATTATATGAATGTCATTCACAAGGCGAAATCCGGTTATTGCAGTCTTATGTGGATGCTGATGTATCCTTTCCTGGGTTTTAATATTTTTGGTTAAAGACATTTTCAATAAGTAAACCAAAACTTTTCTAAATTAATTCCCTGAAGTTACCGTCCTTTCTTTAGCTAATGTTATTCCTTCACTGTCACTATCACCCAAGAGAATCCTGGTATCTGGTTTTTGTAATCCTTAGAATCTGACTGGAGATAGGAATATTAGAAATCTAGTAATAGAAAATGTTAGTTGAGACTAGCAAAAACCTCCTGTTTCTTTGATCTTACTTAGAATTTTTAAATTTCAATATATTTTTAATAACAATCTTGGGTTGATCAGAAATTCTGTCAGTCATTTCAAGTATTGGACCAACCAAATCCTAGATGGAAAAAATTAACATGCCCAATTTAGGAAATAAAATATTGCAAAACCTGAGTTATTGAATAAAAGGAAAAATTTTAATAGGCAAAGGATTAGGTACAACAGTAAAAGCTTCTTCCAGATCCATTTGAAAAACTAAGCAAACAAGGGAAGGCAAGGCCCGTCAGTCTTCTCTAGATGACATGTTGGCTATGTTGGGAAGATCTCACACAGAAAAAGATGGAAAATGAATATTTATTTTTATGTGGAGACTGATAGAACTATCAGGATAAGGGTCAGCAAAGTAGAGCCTACAACCTGGCCTCCTAGTTTTGTAAATAAAATTTTCTTGCTGCACAATCATGCCCACCTGTTAACATTTTGTCCCTGGCTGTTTTGGCACTACAGAACACTGCAAGGACAGAGTTGAGTAGTTATTTAAACAGCTAAATAATAAACACAGTTAGGTGAAGAGACTGGTTTTGTTTGCTCATTTGGCATGGATTTTAGACCAAAAATTCCCATTGTATAAATTTGGTTTTATAACGAAAAATCAGAACTTAATATGTCAAAAACTTTAGCAGTTTTTTGGAGGATTCCGTATACTATAATTATTAACATACTTATTTTTGAAAAATATTATATTTCTTAACTGGCATTTCTTAGGCTGATGAAAACTTTTACACTTGTGCGTGGACCTATGATAGCAATACGAGCCACCCTTTGCTTGCTGTAGCTGGATCAAGAGGCATAATAAGGATAATTAATCCCATAACAATGCAATGTATAAAGGTGGGTTTTATGGTTAGATTGTATGTCTGTTTCTTTTGAATGTACATCTGTGAAAACATACTGTTTTGAATGTAAAATTAATAGAATCAGTGACTGTAAAATTTCTGATTTGTACTTCGTTTATTGTTTCTTTAGACAAATTTTTTTGAGTCCTTTGTGACAGTTGGGTAATTAAATTGAGGAATAAGTGGGAAAAATGTTAACATTTATAATACTTTCTTTCTTTTCTTTTTTGGCACTAGAGATTAAACCCAGGGGTGATTTATCCTTGAGCTACACCCCATCCTTTTCATCTTTTATCTTAAGGCAGGGCCCTTCCTGTTAAATGGCTCAGGGCCTCACAAAGTTGCTGAGGCTTACCTCAAAGTTGCTAACCTTCTGCCTCCCAAATCACTGGGATCACAGGGGTGTGTCACCACCAGGCTTGTAATGCTTTTCTTTTAAGATAATTTTTCTCCTTGCCTTTCTTTTGAGAGGCTTTAAATGAACAAATACCAGGTTTTTCAAGACACCCAAAATGGGAGTTGTAAATTTAGTGACACCTTGTAATTAACTGAATGGTAAAGCCTAGGAATATGATATGGAGACAGGTTTTATGAATCATTTTAATTAACTGTTTTTAATCCTGGGGGCACATTAAATTACCTGAGGATCTCTTAAACACTACTTTTACTTGAGTCTTTGCTGATCCAATCCAATCAGAACATCTTCAAGTGAGACTTGAGTATCTTTTTTTTTTTTTTTTTTTCCCCCCCATTTCTGTAGTCTGCTGGACAATTTTAATTTGTAGTTAAGGTTGAGAACTACTACATTACTGAGTAAAGCTATTTTTTCCATTTTATTTTTTAAAAAATATTTTTAGATGTTGATAGACCTTTATTTTCCTCATTTATTTATACGTGGTGCTGAGAATCAAACTCAGTGCCTCACACATGCGAGGCATGCGCTTTGCCACTGAGCCACAACTCCAGCCCCTTTTCCATTTTATTAAGACTTATGAAAAGGAATGTACTGATTTTGAGATATGAAATTTGAAATGTTTTAAATTTATTGTAGCACTATGTTGGCCATGGAAATGCTATCAATGAGCTGAAATTCCACCCAAGAGATCCAAATCTTCTCCTGTCAGTAAGTAAAGGTAAGAGAATCAAATGTTTCTTTAGTCTTATTTCTTTGGAAATAATAGTTTTAAATAATCAGTGCTCTAGGGGAAAAAAAAGCCAAATTTAAATTTTTCTTAACAATGAATTTTGGTAAAGAAAATCTCAGGCTACATTAGTGTTTCACAAACCAAGAATTAGAGAAAGGAACATTCAAATGTACTTAATCATTGAAGTCAGACTTTAATAAAATATTTGGTACTTACAACAAAGTATGTGTTAACATTCTCATTTAGCATAGTTCTAGAACTTTGTCTTCATGTGAATAATTATAGTTTTGTCAGTTTTAAATGACTCATGCTCAAAGTTAGTGTTTTTAAAAGTTTTTAAAGATAGTTTTAAAAAAATTTACCATTTACCATTTCTCTGTCAAATCATGTAATAAATATGGCATATGACAATCCATATTTTTTTTAGAAGAGTATTTGTTTTATAAAGGATTCTCTGTAGAATTCCTTAAAATGCTGTTTCTCCAGCATAAAGTTTTTGAAATATTTCCCATGAAGAGAAAGCTTTGCATTGCTCTTTAGGCTTATGCTGCCATTATAAGTTTATTCCACGTTTAAACAGGTCTCTTAATCATTCTAAATCATTTCTGAGCTTTCCAAAATTAATTGGGTTATTCTGTTTCTACATTCTATTCTTCATTGCCTTTTCTTATTATACTTTTACTTATTCTAGTCAAGTTTTTTCTTAGGTTTGTCAGTCCTCAAATTAAAACTTGGGCTGGGAATGTAGCTCAGTGTTAGTGTCACAGGAGAGTAGGGAGCCGAAACTCTAAATCTCAGTTCTTGTGTTCCAACAAAAGAAAATTTTAAAGTCAGACACCAAAAGCCATGCAAGAGAACTTTATTGTAAGTGAAAGTAAAGAGAAAGTGAGGTGAAAGTAAAAGCAAAGTGAAACTTAAGCAGAGAGCACTCTTAAGAGAGAGACTGCGGTGCCTCTGAACAGAAAATAAAGGAGACAATGCTTTCTACATATTTATTAGTGTTTGATGTTTACCTGGAGAACTAGGGACCACCTTTTGTACTCTCTGCCAATCAGGTGTTCAACTCCTCCTTCATGTCAGGTGGCAGAGTTTTTAACCTTAGTTGGTCCTCTCTGGAACTGTCATGGTGGCCATCCTATTTAGCGGGCTTCATCTACAAGTCAATCCCATGTTAATGTAACTGAGGTCAACAGCTGGTCAGAAGTTACCTTATTGGGCCTGCGCTACTAAAGGAGGCTTCTTTCCCAGACAGATGGAAATACCTATAGCCATAATTCCTAGTTTCACATCTACATCAGTGGACCCTGTTAAGAGTCCCATTAATCCTTTTCTTTTGACATATTTTCCCATTAGCTCCTTTGCTTCTTTTTTTTTTCTACAAATTAATTACCACACTTTGCTTTCTCATCTACTTTGAAATAGTTTAAAGAAGACCCTAAAGTAAATTTAAAGAATACTTGTAACCTTGCCTTAAACATTTTACTGCTCATTGTTAGCTACTACCTAATATTAGGGCATGCCTCGCATGTGTCATGCCATGGGTTTGATTCCCAGAAACAAAAAAACTTGCATATGAAGATGTTTCTGTCCTTTTTTCTGTAACTACTGAGGCTGAACTTAAAATTACTACCACTACGGCCATGTGTGGTGGCGCATGCCTGTAATCCCAGCAGCTTAGAAGGCTGAGGCAGGAGGATCACAAATTCAAAGTCAGCCTCAGCAATTTAGTGAGGCCGTAAGCAACTCGGTGAGACCCTGTCTCAAAAAAATATATAAAAAAGGGCTGGGGATGTGGCTCAGTGGTTAAGCTCCCCTGGTTCAATCCTCAATACTAAAAAAACAAAAAATTACTACCACTAGGAAAAGCCGATTACTTTTGTCTCCTGATGATAGTAATTGAGCTCACATATTTCTGTACTGCTGAGTAGACTGTAATTCATCTGTTATTTTAAATATCACAATTTTTAACCCTGGTCTTTCCCTATTGTATGAGCAACAATGTCTTTAAAAAGCATACTGCTTGTTCAGGCTGAGTAGAAATTTTACTGCAATTAATGCCATCAAAAAAGTGAAAAGACAACCTATGAACAGGAGAAAATATTTATGTCCTATATCTAATAAGGGACTTTTACTGAGAGCTTTTACAGCTCAACTGTAGGCAAACCAATTAAAAATGGACAAAAGTCCCAATAAACACGTCTGTAGAAAACACGTGACCAATGAGCAGATTAAAAGATGTTCACCATCATTAATCACTAGGGAAATTCAAACAAAACCACAGTGAGATACCACTTCACACATAGTTAGGGTGGCTATAATAAAAAAGGCAGACAGGTGTTGATTGAGATGTGGAGAAATTGTAACATGCTCAGACATTGCTGGTTGGAATGTAAAATGTAACCACTTTGAAAAACAATCTAACAGTTCCTTAAAAACCATTAATCATAAAATGAGGAATCCTAGGTAGGGTTTTTTTGTGTGTGTGTGTGTGTGTGTGTGTGTGTTTTGTACTCAAGAAAATGAAAAACATTTGTATATTTAAAAACTTGTACATGATTGGAGTCAAGAAATCAGTTTTACAGCCATGTTAATATCTCAGTGCACTATTGCCCCTTGGTGGTAATTATATAGTATGATAATATTTATTTATAATATGGATATTGTTATATTTCAAGCTCTGTATGACATTTCTTTTGCTATACATTCTTTTTAAAATTTTTTATTTTTAGATACACATAACAGTGGACTGTATTTTGACATATACTATACATGGAGTGTGATTTATTCTAATTAGGATTCCATTCTTGTGCTGTTGTACATAATGTGGAATACTGGTGGTTGCTGTACATTCCTTATTATTTAATAGAATAAGTCGGGACTTGGGGTATATGGTTCAGTGGTAGAGGGCTGACCTACTATGTGCAGGCCCTGGGTTTGATATTCAGGACTGCAAAAAAAGAAAGAAAAGAGGTTGTTCACATTAGAGTTACATAATTTTCAAAGGAAAACTTATCATACTATGTACTTGTGTCATAATGCATGTAGTTTTCAATGATATTTTTGGCTTTCTGTAGAAATCTTATAAACCTGTTCCATCCCTTTTGATTAGTTAATGTGAGTGTGGTGAAGGGAAGAGCTATTAACTTATTCTGTGGTATATTATAAAATTATGTCAGATCTCTATTTTTAATCTCAAAAGTATCTATCAAATTAGAATATTATTTAAAGAAACTTATTTGAGGTGAATTAACTTAAAATATTTTTAAGATCACATAAATTTTTTAAATTTGGTTAATTCTGTAAATGGTATAAATATTTAAAGTTTCTATATAATATGGATTTCATTATTAGTCTTTACTGTAACTTAAGTCTAAACTTTTACAGTATTGCTTCTCTAAGGAGGTGCTGAAAGTTCACAGTAAATGAATGATAACAGTTCATCTTAATTTTTTGTATGTTTACACTAGATCATGCTTTACGATTATGGAATATCCAAACGGACACTCTGGTGGCAATATTTGGAGGTGTAGAAGGGCACAGAGATGAAGTCCTAAGTGCTGTAAGTTGAAAGCTGTAGGACAGTGAATTTCAGGTTTATAAGCTGTGAACGATCCCCATGGGACTCTTTTCTTAATAGAAAGCATATGTTAGTTTCATATAACTTGCCAGGCAATTTAAAAATTTTTTTTTATTTGACATGTAAAATTTCAATCTTACTGGTGAAGAAATAGAGCAAGACTTTTTTGGGTTTTTTTTTTTTTGTTTTGTTTTTTCCCCCTATTTCTCAGTTCCTAAAGGAAAAACATTAAACTTATTAGCCACTAAGAAACATTTTCCTGTTTGGCACTGTGGTGCATGCCTGTTATCACAGCAACTAGGGAGGCTGAGACAGGATTGCCCTTTCAAGGCCAGCCTCAGCAACTTGTAGAGAACCTGTCTCAAAATTAAAAGGGCTGGGTGTGTCGCACAGTGACAGGGGGCCCTCTGGGTTCACTTTACAGTACTGAGGAAAATTAAAGATATTTTTCCCTTTTTCTTTGAAGTAAGTTATCTACTTTTTAGGAAATATTTTATTGTGCTCACACTGAGTTTAAGATGACCATTTCCCAACTCTCATATTTTCTTCTTTTTTCACTTAACAGGTGAACTCTAAAACCAATATAACTTGAAATGTTCTGATTTACCAGTATAAGATAAAGTAAAATCTGAGCTGTTCAAGGACTCACATAGGTTAGAATTCAGATATCAGTTTATAATTTTTTGATTGGAGTTAGACAAGTAAAGCAGTATAACGTTCCAGCTTTTTGTGTCATAGGATAATTATTTTACCTTAGCATTCAGTATACCTTGAAAATCAAGCAAAAGAAATACTTAAATATAATTAAATAGAAAAAATAAAATTCACATAATTTACTTTCTGGCCTTCCATATTATAAGAACTCATGTAACTTGGTGGTGACAAACAGATTAAGACTTTAAGTCTTGGAAGTAGTAAAACTGTGATTTATGGACTACAAAGATGAAAAATAAAATGGAGTTATTATTTTGGTTTGAAATACAATTTTCACTGTTGTACATTAGGTGAAAATTGGACAAATATAATTTGGGGTGGTAATTTGTATACTTAATTTAAACATTTCTGTTTTATATATAGGATTATGATCTTTTGGGTGAAAAGATAATGTCCTGTGGTATGGATCACTCCCTTAAACTTTGGAGAATCAATTCAAAGAGAATGATGAATGCAATTAAAGAATCTTATGATTATAACCCAAATAAAACTAACAGGTAACAGTTAATGTGCTTTATTGTGCTGTTGAATAGATATTTTACTTTTTCCCTGAATTGTTAAGTAAGCCCCCAACACCAAGTTTAGAAGTTCTTTAGTAAGTTTGAGGTATAATTTACCTGCCATAAAATTCAGCCGTTTTAAGTAGAAGCCTTTTATTTTTAATGCTTATGGCTCAGTTTTCACAATCCACTTAGAATTGTGTTTTTGTCTTCTTTTAGTAGCACATTTTACTTATTTTTATTTAGTTACACATATATTTGACCTTTAAATTTACACAAAGAACTATTTTAATAAAGAAAAAGACATTAGTAAATTCTAATCAAGATAGTAAACACTAATTTTTAAAAAAATAGGATTTTTAGCTCTAACTCATGATAATGTTTTCCTTTAAATGAATCTCACTTCATTAAATAGAGAAAATTCATATTTGGAGGTCTTGTACCGTGGTACTGTGAGGTGGGCAATTTTGTAACTTCCTTGTATTTTTGAAATGTCTGTTTTAGAAATCCCTGAATTATTAATGCAGTTAACTTTTTTTTAATCATTATATGAGGCTATCATTAATACTTTCACTGTAAACACCATATGTTTACATATACTCACTTTGTCTTTTTGTTTAAGCCAAGAGCTAGAACTTATCTTCTGGTTTGCATACAATATTTTTAATAAATTTGTAAGCAGTGTTTGAGTACACTCATCAGACCTTATTGACCTTTAAGAATTAATACAACTTTCAGAATTCTACTTTAAAACACCACCACTAATATAGTGTTGAATTTATATTTTAAAATTATTTTGTATAGCTCTGGAATAAATACAAATTATATTTCATAATTTACAGAAAATAATATTGAGTTGTATTGGTCTTCTTGAGAGGAGTTTAATTGTAAGATTTTTAATATGTACTTAAAAGCATTTAATGTAATTGTAACAGTTAAAATTTTATATCAAATCATTAATAACATTTGAATGTTTTACAAATTCCAAGAATTTGAATTGGAAGCATTATTCCAGATAATGCGCCCAACATGCTTTTTACACATGAGGGCAAATGTAAGGAGAGAACATGTGAATTGACCAAAACAATTTATGGCATGTAATTCTTTAATAATATCAGTATAAAAGTCAAATTATGGGGTTGGGGAGCAGCTTACTGGTAAAGTGCTTGCCTAGCATGTGTGAGGCCCTGGGTTCTACATGTAGCACAACAAAAGCATATAAAACTGAATTATTTAATATTAGGTGTAGTATTAAACCCACTAACTTCAGAATTGGTAGCAGCTTATCTTATTCATTTGTCTTCTTGCAAGAATCTTTAAGGGAAAAAAATGGAAAATTTTAGTTTCCTAAATATTAGAAATTATTTGAAAAAGTCTTTGTCAAATTCCTGAAAGGCATTTTCAGAAATTACTGCTCAAGGTAGGACTGTAAATTTATTTGTCTGAGATGAGGTTTTATTGCTTCCAGAAAGATGGCTATCTTTTGAAATATTCTGAGTATGTTAACTTTCACAGACCATTAATGCTGAATTTTAAAGGGTTGAATAGGTAGTTTAGTGTTTTTTTATGGAAAATTTTCACCGCTGCTCTCAGATCTCTTATTTTTCATTGGTTAGGACACCCAGAATTAAAAGGATTAATTTGGGGTCATGTGTAGTACAATTTTATTTAATTTTATTTGGTAATTATAGGAAAAAAATAAGATTGAATTAGAGAAACAAAAATGGAAACTTTCATTCTTTAATAAGCAGATTAAAATATAAGTTATCTGGAAACACAGGAAATTGATAGTCATTTTATTTTTAAGTTTTATAAATCAGGCTGTGGATGTAGCTCATAGTAGAACACTTGCAAGAGGCCCTGGTGTTGTCCCTCAAACCACAAAAGAGTTTTATAAATTCAAAAATCAAAAGTAGTGTCATTTCTACTAATTTTTTTCTTTTAACTTTTTACATTTCTATTCTTCCTTCAGGCCATTTATTTCCCAGAAAATCCACTTTCCTGACTTTTCTACCAGAGACATACATAGGAATTATGTTGATTGTGTTCGATGGTTAGGCGATTTGATACTTTCCAAGGTATGAAAAAAAACTGCAGTTAAGCTGTACTTCCAGTGTGTGTGTGTGTGTGTTTGAAACTTTGTGAATTCATTTGGTTAAAATGAATACCAGATGGGAAATTGACTTTAAAAGTCTGATAATTTTGGGAGATTCGAAAACTCACTTAAGGAATAAAATACAATTCTTTGTGCTCAGTAAGAGAAGTGTAGCTTATAAGGTGATAGTGTCTTCTGATATATGATGATGTTGCAAAATAACCAATAACTAAAGCCAGTGGTGTTTCTTTGTTTCTTGGTACATTTGTGTCTATCAATAACATCCAATTTATAAAAACAGGTGGCTGGAGTTGCTTGGTTTATAGGCTGTAGCCCCATCCTGCATACCCTACTCTAACATGTTGATGGATGTAGGTATACCCTTCATATCCATGGGTTCCACATCCTTGGTTTCAGCCTACCATTGATGGAAAAAAAAAAACTGCACCTATACTGGACATGTACAGACTTTCTTGTCATTATTTTCTAAGCAATGCAGTAGAACAATCATTTCTATAACATTTATATTGCATTAGATATTATAAATAATCTAGAGATGATTTTAAGTATATGGGAATGCTGGGTGTAGTGGCATATCCATGTAATCCCATTGACGGCGGGGGGGCTGAGGCAGGAGGATGGCAAGTTTGAGGTCAGCCTCAGCAGCTTAGTAAGACCCTTTTATCTTAAATTTTAAAAAAGGAGGAGGGATGGGGATGTAGCTCTGGTAAAGCACCTCTGTGTTCAGTCCCCATTGTCAAAAAATAGTCTATAGGAAGATGTATGTAGGTTATATGCAAATACTGTGTCATTTTATATAAAGTACTTAGTATTTGTGGGGGGTCCCGAATCATTCCCTTACAGATACTGAAGGCAGACTACACACACACACACACACACACACACACACACACTTTAAGAAGTAATGTAGAGAAGTTATTGATGCTGTTATTTGAACATTTAGGATCGTCATATTTGGGGAAAATTGCCATTTAGTTTCTTTCCTTGATGTGGATTTCAGGATATTCATGTTTTCTTGAGCTGGAACCTAATTTATTTTTTTCTTTTCCTGTGGGTATAGTTTTACTGTTGTTTTTTATTTTTTTTCCCCCTTAAACTTTTGATCTTGAAATAGATTCACAGGAAGTTTCAAAGATAGTAAGTACAGAAAGGTCCCATATGATCAATACCCAATTTCTCCTAATGGTTATACTTTACATAACTATAACACAATATCAAATCCAGGATATTGACACTGGTATAATGTGTGTGTAGTTCCTTGTTATTCTAATCACAAGAATTTTGTAACTTCAAGAATGTAACAGTTTGGAACCTTTTGAGATTGTTTTTTCCCCTCTCAATGTAATGCCTGGAGATGCATCCAAGTTGTTGCTTGTATCAGTAATTCTCCTTTTTTTATTGCTAAGTAGCATTCCATGGTATGGGTATACTATCACAGTTAATTTAACCATGTATTACAGGTGTTTTGGTTGTTTCCAGTTTGGGGCTATTACAGATAAAGCTGCTAATAAATGGTTTTGTACAGGATTTTGTGTGGACTTGTTTTTCATTTCTCTGGGATAAATGCCTAGGAGGGCAATTGCTGGGTCATGGTTAAGTTTGTTTAGTTTTTTAAGAAACTGCCAAAACTATTTTCCAGAGTGGCCGTGCCATTTTACATTCTCACCAGCAATGTATGAGAGATCCAGTGTCTCCGAATCTTCGCCAGCATTTGGTATTGTCATTATTTTTTATTTTAGCTGTTCTGATAGGTGTGTAGTGATATCTCATCGTGGTCTTAATTTGCATTCCCTGATGGCTAGTGATGTCAAACATCTTTTTCATGTGCTTATTTATCATCCATATATCCTTTTTGGTGATGTCTTTTCATATCTTTGCTCATTTTCTAATTGGATTGGTTTTGTTTTGTTTTTACTGTTGAGTTTTGAGAGTTCTTAATATATTCTAAATATGAATCCTATGTCAGATACATAGTTTGCAAATATTTTCTTCCAGTCTGTAGCTTTTCATCCTCTTAACAGGGTCTTTAAAATGTCTAATTTTTATGAAATTCAATTTATTATTTTTTAAATTTTGTGGACAGTGCTTTTGATGTTGTGTCTAAGAACCTTTCACTAAGTCCTAGATCTTAAAGATTTTCTCTTTTGTTTTATTTGTTTTCTTGCTGTTTTTCATCAAGTGTATGATCTATTTTGAGTTTCTGTATAAGGTATGAGGTTCAGGATGAAGTTAGTTTTTTTCCCCTATACGAATCCAGTTATTCCAGTTTTTTCAGACTATGCTTCCTCCATTGAATTGCTTTTGTACCTTGTCAAAAATTAATTGAACATACTTTGTTCCATTGATCTGTGTGTCTGTCTCTATGCCACCACTACATATATGGTCTTCATTACTATAGCACTGTAGTAAGTCTTGAAATTGGATATATTTATTTCCCACTATATTCTTCTTTTTCAAATTTGTTTTTGGCTATTCTAGTTCTTTCGCCTTTCTATATAAGTTTTAGAATAAATCTTGTATACATTTACCAGAAAACAAAAACAAAAAACAAAAAATCTTGCTGGGATTCTTTTTGGGGATGAGGAGATTTTGATTGGAATTATGTTTAGCTTACATGTAATTTTGAGGGGCATTAATATTTTTAGGCCGAGTCTTACAATCCACAAACACTGTATGTCTCATTTATTTAGTTTTTTAATTTTTCATCAGCTTTTACTGCCTTTTAGCATGCAAGTCCTGCTTGTGCTTTGTTGTATTTACATCTAAGTATTCCTTATTCTTGTTTTTTAGCAATTTAAATTGTATTTTATATTTCCATTTCTATGAGTTCATAGCTAGTATATAGAAATATTGATTGAATATTAATCTTGAATCCTGCAACCTAAATAAATTGCTTTTTCTAAGTTCTTTTTTTGTTGATTTTGTAATTACTTGGGATTTAATATGTAGACCATCTTGTCATCTGTTAATAGGACAGTTTTTCTTGTTCCTTTATGATATGTATACCTTTTATTTCCTTTACTTTCCTTATTACACTGATGAACTATCAGTCCTATGTTGAATAATAGTGTTAAGAGCAGACATTTTGACTACAGTCTTTCATAATTATTAGCTATATATATTTTGTGGGGAGGTATTCCTTGTCAAATTAGTCTTCCTAAATTTTTGAGTTTTTTTCACAACTATGTGTCATTTTTGTCGAGTGCTTTTTCTTAATCAGTTGATAAAATCATGTTTTTTCTTCTTTAGCCTGTTAATTTAGTGTATTATATTGTTTTTTGAGTATTGATCCAGACTTGTTTCTCTGGAATAAGCCCTTATTGGTCATGCTGTATTTCTTTTATATTGTTTCTTTTATATTCTTTTATATTGTTGTGAAATTCTGTTTTCTAATTTTTTAAAAGTACTTTTGTGGCTGATTCATGAGGTATGATACTGATCTAAAAGTTTTTTTTGTTTTAATATGGTTTTGGTATCAATTAACTAGTTTCTGTCTGTTTTCTTGAATCTACTGGGTCTATAGTGATCAACCTGTTTTATTCTTGAAATTTGTATTTTTTTTTTTTTGTCATTTGCTAGAGGTTTGTCAATATTGATCTTTTCAAAGAACTTTTAATTGTTTTGTTGCTTTTTCCATTTTCAATTTTATTCATATCTTTTTTAAAGTTCTGTGACTTTATTTTAGATACGTTTTATGGGAGTTTGAAAAGAATATGTATTTTGGTATTGAATGAATGTTCTATAAGTGAAAATTAGATACTGTTGGTTGATGATGGTGTTGTTCCTTATTGATTTTATGTATACTGTTTTGTCAATTTCTAAGAGACAAGTGATTAAATCTCCAGCTATAATTCTGGAGTTTTCTTTTTCCTGACAGTTCTATTAATGTTTTGCAGCTGTTTTTGGGTGCACTATATTTGATATTGCTGTGTCTTCATGGTTTGGCCCTTTTATGGTTACATAATATTTTGCTTCATAAATCTGTGTGTTATAGTTGTGTAAGTTTCTCACAGGTGACATATGCTTGAGTTACTTTGTTGTTAATCCTCTCTGCCAATTTGTTTTAGTTGATTTATTTAGAGTATTTATTTTTAAGTCTTAACTTCTATAATCACATTAGTCTGCTGGATTGGTTTTTTTGTTTGTATGTTTTTTGTTTTTTCATTTTTCTGGGTTTTTTCCACTCCTTTCTTCCTGTATGTTATATATTTTTTAGAATCCATATTTATTTATGTATTGTATCTGAGTATATTTCTTTGTGTAGCTTTTTTTGGTGGTTGCTTTAGTATATATTTGTAACTTAATTACAGTCATCCTTATTGGTATTTTATCAATTCAAATGAAATGTATGACTGTATGGTACTTTTCATTCCTTTATTTTTTATTTATAATTCTGAAGTATTTATGTTGAGAACCACATCAGAATTTTGCTTCAGTCATCAAATATAATTCAGAAAACTCAAAAAGAGAGAGTACTATGTACTACTCATTTTGCTTTTTCTGTTCTTCCATACTCATAATGCCAATATGACTCCTTAAATCATTTCCTTTCTGTTCAGGAAACTTCTTGTAGGTAGATCTGCTGTTGACAAAATTTGGTTTTTCTTCATCTGAGAATGGCTTGCTTTCTTCTTCATTCTCAAAGGATGTAGTCACTGAATGCAGTTTTCTGGTTTCAGGTTTTTGATTTTTGTTTTAACTATTGAAAAACTGTTTGCCCCCTCTTTGGCCTCTGTAGCTTCTGTTGAGAAATCTGGAACTGTTTCTCCCCTGTAGATAAGGCATTTTTTCTCTTTCTGCTTTTACCTTTTTTCCTTTGTCTTTAGTTTTTAGATTGAACATGAATGTATTTGTCATCTGAGGTTTGAGTATGATTTGACTTAATGTGGATTTATTTGGATTTATCTTGTTCAGGGTTCACTACCTTCTTAAATCTGTGGTAAGTTTGTTTTGGTGGCATATTTTTGTCTCCAAATTTGAAAACATTTTAGCCATTATTTGAGTTTTTTAACCTTTCACTCTCTCCCCAGTTTGAACTCTAATGAAATGTTAGATCTTTTATTTGATTCCTCAGAAATTTTTTTCAGATTGGATAATTATTATCTTCTCTTTATAATTCTTAACTCTTTCCGCTCTCCTGTTCAGTCCATTCATTGAAGTTTTAATTTGGTTATAATACAATTTTTCATTTCAAAATTTTCTATCTACTATTTCTGAAACTTTTTTAAAAGTTCAAATATATGTATTTGTACTCATTGAAGTGTTTTTTTATGCTTTCTGCCTTAAAATCCTTTTCAGATAGTTCTGACTTCTGTTACTTCAGTATTATCTATTTTTTAAGTTGAGATTTTTCTGATTCTTGGTATCCCAACAATTTCTGATTGAGTTGTGAATATTTGAGACTCTCAATCTTCTTTAGATCTTCCCTTGTGGTATGCTCCTTTGATACTTTTCAGCTGGGGAAGGAGAGCACAGCCTTGTGCTTTCCAGGTAGGGGGTAGGAATTCAGACTTTTTACTAGGCTTCAGCTAACACCATCCTAGTTGGAGGGGCTGGGATGCCTCATTAGTACTAACCTAATAGTCTCCACTATTTCTGTGGATTGTTAACTTCTATCTTTACCACTGAGGGGTTGTGAATGTCCTGACTCTTAGGCCTTCTCTGACACTAGGCCAGCCAGAAAATCACCTTATTAAAACTAGAAGTACGGGATACCAGTGGATATACAGTTAAAGTGCATAGTTATGACTTAAGAATGATTCCTTACCTGGACTTTATAGGTTCAAGTGGAGAGGAGTCATGGATTTTTCTGTGCTGTTTGACTGGAGTAGAACATTTGTGTGTGAAAATTTTTGTCTTTTTAGGCTGCCACTTTCTTGGTCCTTTGACTGGACATAGCTTTTGTTGAGACTTGTCCTCACTTGTTAGCATCTTGTTTTGTTGCCTTCTCTAGCATCCAGTGTGGAATATAAAGCAAATCCAGGGAACTCAGCACTCTTAATGGTTCACATTCCTGGGTTAATAAACTAGTCTATCTTCTCTCAGTTTTCAGATTGTTTGCTTTATAGATGATATTTAGTCTTTTAAGTTACATTCAGTGGGATGAGTAGAGAAAAGTGCATCTACTCCAGTGTTTTGGTAGCAGCAGTAAAAAGCTAGTAGCTTTAAAATTTCTGACCCTAGAACTTAATCAGGCCAGCTGCACACAGTGGTGAATACTTGTAATCCCAGCAACACAGGAGGCTGTGGCAGGAGCAACACAAGTTTGAGGCCCTCAGCAACTTAATGAGACCCTGTCTCAAGATTTAAAAGAAAACAAAACAGAAAGGGACCAGTGATATAGCTTAGTGATAATGCACCCCTGGGTTCATTTCCCAGTACTGGGAATGTAATCACACCTCAGGACAGGATTTCTGAATTTAGGTGCAAGGTTAGACTAAATTATAATGGTCATTTCCAATCTGGGTCTGTGTTAAAATCACTGAAGAACATGGTAAAAAATAGATTCCTAGACCTCATCTCCTAGAGATTCTAAATTTGGCACAAGGACCTAGGAATCTCTAATTCTAAAAAACTTGCCTAGATTATTTTGAAGAATTTACCAGAGCTAATGAATCATTTTTACCTTCCCTTGCTTTAGTTTTCTATAAGGGGGACTCTAATAATTAAAATTCTTGACTGGGGATGTAGCTCAGTGGTAGAGTGCTTGCCTCACATACTTCAGGCCTTGGGTTTGATCCCCCAGAAGAGGGGGGGAAATATTCTTTACCAGCTCAGTTACTTAGAAGTACATGAAGAACAATTTTACAGTTCTTCTGCTTCTGCTTCCCCCTCCCTGTTAGAGATTCTGATTCATTGAAATTGTGGCCACGATGAGGCTTCTGAGAAAATGCCATAAGTTATTGATCTAGTTGGTCACTTGGAGTCATCAAGTTAAGGTGATCTCTGAGGGTACTTTGTAGTTAAGGACTTGTGTAACAGGTACCATATAGCATTATATTTCAAAAGTTTGAAAAAGAAGAATAAAAAATGTGTTGTCCCACAGGACGTGGTGGCACATGCCTGTAGTCCCAGTGACTCAGGAGGATTTTGAATTCAAAGATAGCCTCAGCAACTTAGTAAGGCCCTAAGCAAATCAGTGACACCCTGTCTCTAAATAAAATCTTAAAAAGGGCTGGGGATGTGGCTCAGTTGTTAAGCTAAGCTCCTCTGGGTTCAATCCCTTGTACCCCCAATTTTTTTTTTTTTTTTTTTTTTTTTTTTTTTTGTCCCATTCTGAACTCCTTGTGGCCCTGTGGTTAAAGCGTTTAAGTGACCCTGGCTGCAGGGTTGTCACCTTCAACTATGAAAGCTGCCCTCCAAAATCCAGGGAGCACTGTTTACTTACACCAAGGTTTCTTAACCTGGTGTTATTGAGGTTGTGCTATGTAATTTTATTTGGTGGGGAGCTATCCTGTTCATCAGAAGATGTTTGGCAGCATGTCTGGTGTCTACCAATTAGTATTATGAAAGGTACCCACAGTTTTGGAATTCTTTTTTTTTTTTTTTTTTTTTTTTCCATTGTATTCTGTACCAGTTCCTGCCTAAGTAGAAGTGTGTTCACAAAGATTCAGTGTTACAGGATAGGGGAAGTGTAACTTCATAGCCCATTTTGATCCCATCCCCATGTCGGTGTCTTGATGTTAAACTACTGCTTTTATTGTCTCCTTTTGCCCTACTTATAACCTGATCTTCAAGGACCATTGAATGAGTTCATTATATCTGTTACCTGCCAGGTGGTACAGGCACTGTGTGGATGAAGAAATTAATAGTTACAATAAAGGGAACCACCTGTGGTTAGAAGTAAATTGGAAAAATTAGGGAAACTGGTGAAATAAGGTAGGCCCAGATAGTGAAAAGCCATGTATTCTAATACAATGTGTTTGTAATTGTACCTTTTGAAATATAATTTCAAAGTATCTCTGGGTGCCAAAGTATGTAGAGCTGACTTGATTTGATTTGGAAGAGAAATTGTGACTTTCAACATGAATATCACAAACAACTTAATTCTTTTGTATTGTTTAATTTTGTTGATCAGATTTCTTATACTCAAATATGGATATGGACTGTATCCAAAGAATGTGTATCCCTGGATTAACCAGTCTTTGACCTGTCATTCTAAAATGATAGGCTTGTTTTTAATTTTTTAAATTCAGTTCTAAGATTAATATTTGTTTTTCTCATTTTCTCTTTTAGTCTTGTGAAAATGCCATTGTATGCTGGAAACCTGGCAAAATGGAAGATGATATAGATAAAATTAAACCTAGTGAGTCTAATGTGACTATTCTTGGGCGATTTGATTACAGCCAGTGTGACATTTGGTACATGAGGTTTTCTATGGATTTCTGGCAAAAGGTAGCAGCATATTTTTACATTTTGAAATTATTTGGCTTATAAAAGACCATTGTAATTCTAGCTTTTTCTGTTGTGTCCATGTTCTTTTTTCTGTGAGAATCCCTATTTGATGTTTTGTATTGATTACTTTGCCCTTTGATGTAAAAAAATTCTACCATTGTGGGTTCTGTATACCATCTGCAATGCCTGCTATAAATAGAATTGGCAGTTTGGTATCAGAAGTTGAAGTTGGGTGTTACGTTTCATAATACTTGTTACTAAGATTTAATATCTTAGTGATGGGAGTGTTAATCTTCTGTAGCTTTTTTCTAGAAAAACAGGAAAATCAGCATGGAAGACAGATTAAATATTAGTTACTTAAAATGTTAAAGAAATCTGTTGTTAGGATTCTATGGTAACATCTAGGTATTTATTTCTGTTAAAAAAATTGTTTGGAAGAGCTTTCTACAGCTTTTTCTATAATTCTTTAAGGCAGAAAAGAGTACCACACTAACATTGTAAATTGTAAAGCCCTTCATAAAATTGTGAAGTGCTTTCTTATTTTACTCAGGACACCTGTGAAATATTAATTACTCTTATTCCTATTTACAAATCAGGAATATAAGATCCAAAGAAATAGTCAAGAGCACAGTCAGAGGCTGGAGCCGAGGTTTTTCTGAAGTAAGAAAGTGGGCTTAGGATTGTTGAATGCCTTAGAGCATGGTGATTTTATTAATTTGATGTTTTTAAAAATGTTTACACAGATGCTTGCATTGGGCAATCAGGTTGGCAAACTTTATGTTTGGGATTTAGAAGTAGAAGATCCTCATAAAGCCAAGTAAGTATCAGGAAATTTCTGTAATATTAAAAATTTCTACCTTTTTCCACAAAGTTTTATGCAAATACAGAAGAAAAATTGATACTTACAATATCATCTTTAAACCAGGTTAACATTTAATAGTTTCACAGTTAAAATATTTCTCTTTTTTTGTTTTAATAATGAGCACTGTCGGGGCTGGGGAGATAGCTCAGTTGGTAGAGTACTTGCCTTGTAAGCACAAGGCCCTGGGTTCGATCCCCAGCACCCCCCCCAAAAAAAATAATAATAATAGCACTGTGGTGACATTTATCTTATATAAATTATATGTGCCTCTTGAGTTTAAAATATATCCAAATTTTATGAGATTTGAGATTGAGCTTTTAGTGAAGGTATTTGGTTTTAAATGCTTTTTATGAGACTTGGGACATCTGTTTATTTTCTTATTCACTCTAAAGGTAGATACTGACACATAATATATTTAACCTCTTGTCATGTTTTTTCCCCTAGATGTACAACACTGACTCATCATAAATGTGGTGCTGCTATTCGACAAACCAGTTTTAGCAGGGATAGCAGCATTCTTATAGCTGTTTGTGATGATGCCAGTATTTGGCGTTGGGATCGACTTCGATAAAATATTTTTTCCTAATAAAAATTAGAATGTGTTGTCTGTGTAAAATAGAATTAATGTATCTTGCTAGCAAGGGCACATAGAGCATTTAGACTTGTTTTTCAGCGTTCAATCAGGCTGAGCTGAATGTAGTGATGTTTACATTGTTTACATTCTTTGTACTGTCTTCCTGCTCAAGACTCTACTGCTTTTAATAAAAATTTATTTTTGTAAAACTGTGTGTTATTTTATTTTCATTGTGATGAATGCAAGTTGGAAGTAATAAAATTATAGCTTTTTGTGATAATCTTTTTTTGACTGGAGAAAGCTATTAAATCTAGAGATTAAGTGCAGGCTCTATAGCTAAACTGAATTTAAATATTGGCACTGCCACTATGTAACTTTGGATAAGTAACATCTCTGTGTTTGCTCATGTGTAAAACAAGAATAATATTGCCACCTCAATGAAATCAAATGATTTAATATATGTGAGGCATTTAGAATATTTTTTGCCAAATAATAAGTCCAAAATATATTAAATTGTTTATGATTATTGGATATTATGTGTTTTATGGTTTTATATTTTTAATGATTTCTTCTGTGATAGTTTCACAAGTAATTATGTTTAAAATTCAGTAGTGTTAGAACATATGTTTTCTTGTCATTAGAATTGTAACTGGACTATTAGTAATCAGTGCAAATGTTGTTATTAGAACAAAGGAGAGGACATACTGCTTAAATGCACTTGGCCAAACAAGGAAAGATACAGGGAATATGTCCATGTAGTGAGTTACTGCATCTTTTTAAAATGGTAGCCAACAGACTAAGAGAAATTAAGTAGATCTCATAGGGTGGAAAGTAGTTGGTTTTTGGTCTCAGACATAGGGCACGTTGCATTTATTTTTATTTTTATTTTTTTTGGGGGGGGGAATCCCCAAAGAGAACCACAAGCATATGTTGAGAATTAACTTGAAACAAAAAATGAAGAATGAAGAAAGCCTGAGTAGTCATAAAGCTATGGTAGAGGTAAGGTGAGGTGAGCCAGGCCAGGGTAAAATATGAAAGACTGAATTTTGTCAAGTTTTTAAAAGAATTAATAAAATTTTCTTTTCTGTATTTTTAAAATTTGGTTTTGATATTGCATACCTGTATGGTATTTGACACTGCCCCCTTTTAAACTGTCTTTGAAATAAGGTTTACCTCCCTGAAAATAATACAATGCTTTAACTGTAACAGGGAAACTTCATCAACATTTACCATCTTGGCATCCAATGGATCCTTCAGTTTCTTTATTTTAAACGACCTTAAGTAGCAAACCAAAAGCAAGTAAATTTTGATGCATAACCATTAAAGACAAATACTGTAACATCCTCTTAGCAAAGCAGGGTTGACCAGTTAGTTATGTCAAAGTACTGCATGGTGAAATCCTTTCTATTGCATGACTGACTGGGTGAGAGTATCTTCCCTTCATAGAAACATGTTATTCACTACTTGAATGGGAAAATTCTAAGATGTAGGTCATCTAGACAGGCTGAAATTTCACTTATACAATCAGCTTTGTCACTATCACTGGAATCTAGTGCTGTGTCTGTCTCTTGATCTTCTGATTCATCTAATAATTTGGAAATATCTTTTGTCAGTTTTTTTCTGTATTAGCAGAAAATGAAATATTTTGAATTCTCAGCTTTGTTCAGTGAAAGCTAAAAGCATACCACTAAGATGGCATCTCCTCTTAGACCTTGAGAAACGGTTACATATTTTGAGTGGTCAAGAAGATTGAAGAATGATAAATTGTGCTTGCTTTGGCAATAATACACTAAAATTGAGAAGATTAGATTTGCATGGTCCCTGTGCAAGAATGACACAAATTCATGAAACTTTTGGTATTTTTCCTCAAGAAAAAAAGGTCAGGTCACATTTAGAGGCAAGCCAATCAGAATCACTTCTGATTTCTCAGCACAAACTCTGCAACCCCTGAAGGCTTGGAACAATGTGTTCCAAGTCCTGAAAGAAATATAACTGCCAACCCAGACTGCTGTTATCAAGCAAAACTATCATTCAAAAAAGAAGATGAAATAAAAACCTTCCATGAAGAGCAGAAACTAAAAGAATTCATGTCTACTAAACTGGCACTACAGAACTGACAAATACTGCACACAGAAGAAATTTAAAAACAAGCTTCAGAGCTCACAAAAAAACATCTCATTTGAAGAGTAAGCAAATGAGAGATGGGACTAAAATAAAATGACAGTAACATCTAAAATAACACTGAATACAAATTGAACTCTCCAATTAAGAGACACTAAGTTGGCAGAGTGGATTAAAAAACAATACCCAACTATATGTTTGCAACATAAAGCCACAAACTGAACGGAAATTGATATACCATGCAAATGGAGCCCCAAACAAGCAGGAGTACGTACTTCCATATGACAAAGCAGATTTCACACCAAAATTGGAAGAGTCAAAAAAAAGGGTCACTTTGCATTGGTGAAGGGAGCAATCCAACAAGAAGATAAAATAATAAAACTCAAATGTGGGTGCAATTTTTACATAAAAGGCACCACTCAAATTGAAGCCCAGATAGACTGTAGTTCAATAATACTGGGTAATTTCTCTCACCATTAGATAGGTCTTCTGGACGTAAACTCTAAAGACTCTTTACCTGAAAAATATAAACCAAATGGACCTAACAGGCATCTATAGAAAATTTCATCCAACAATAACACTTCTCATCAGCTCATGGAACCATCTCCAACTCTTACCAAAAAAAAAAAAAAAGTTATAATTCTTTGTATCTTATCAGATCATGATGGGATGAAATTAGAAATCAACACAACCAACCCCTACAAAAGCCATGTAAACAATATGGAGATTGAACAATACTCTTTTGAAGGATGAATGGGCAATAGAAGTAATAAGGGGAGAAATTTAAAAATTTTTACTCAAATGGGATATACCAGAACTTCTGGGACACTGAAGGCAGTTCTAAGAGGAAAGTTTATAGCTATGAGTACCTCCACAAGAAAATCAGAAAGATCCCAAACAACCTAATGATGCATTTCAAGGCCCTTGAGAAGGAAGAAAAAATCAATTCCAAAACCAATAGAATGCAGTAATTAAGATCAGAGCTGAAAATCAATGAACTTGAGAATTAAACAATACAAAGAATCAGTGGTTCTTTTTTAAATGATTGATAAATCCTTAGCCAAACTAAAAGAAAAAGGGAGAAAAACAAACGTAATAAAAATAGAGATGAAGAACTCAAAACAGATGTTAGAAAACCAGCATATCATTAGGACTGTTTTGAAAACACTCCAATAAATTGAAAAATCTAAAAGAAATGGATACAATCTGTCAAAGCTGAATCAAGAGGATGTAGGAAACCTAAACAGGCCAATAATTTATGATGAGATACAAGTAGTAAAAGGCTTTCAACAAAGAAAAGCCCAGGACCAGATGGATTCTCAGCCAAATTCCACCAAACCTTTACAGGAGAATTAATGCCAATAATCCTGAAATTATTCCATGATAGGGATGGAAACTTCCAAATTCACTTTGTGAAGAGTATCACACTCGTACCAAACCCAGATAAGTACACATCAAGGAAAGAAAACTACAGATGAATATGCCTGATGAACTTAGATGCAGAAATACTTAAAATTTAGTAAATTGTGTTCAACATATCTAGAAGATTGTACACGACAACCAAGTTGGGTTTATTTCAGACATGTAAGGATAGTTTTATATATGTAAATCGATAAATAATTCATTACATTAACAGAAATTGAGGACAAAAATCACTTAGAGATTTCAATAGATGCAGAGAAATCCTTTGACAAAATTCATCACCCATTCATGACAAAAACACTGAAGAAACTAGGGATAGAAGGAACCTACCCCAACATCATAAAACTATATTAAAAACCCAAAGGCAATCTCATAGTAAATGGGGAAAAACTGAAAGCATTTAAAATCTAGGACAAGACAAGGATGTCTACTCTCGCCACTCCTATTTAATATAGTATAGAAATTCTAGCCATTAGGCAAGAGAAGCAAAAGGGATAAAAATAGGAAAGGAAAAAGACAAATTATCACCGCAGGTGATATGATCCTATAATTAGAAGATTAAAAACATAACAGTATACTGCTGGGATTGTAGCTCAATGGCAAAGAGTGCTTGCCTAGTATATGTGAGGCCCTGGGTTTGATCATAAGTGCCATATAAAAATATTGTGTCCATCTACAACTAAAATATTTTTAAACCCCACCAAAAGACTTCTAAAGATCATAAACAAATTTGGCAAAGTAGGTTACAAATCAACATATAATCAAAAATGAATCTTCTGAGAAAGAATTCAGGAAAAAAATTTCATTCACAATAGTCAAAACAAAAAGAAAATACCTAAGAATAAATCTAACCAAAGAGGTGAAGGACCTCTACGATGAACACTACGGATCACTAAAAATTGAAAAAGACCTCAGAAGATGGAAAGGCCTCCTATGTTCATGGATAGCCAGAATTAATATTAAAATGACCATAATACCAAAAGCAATATACAATGCAATCCCTATCAAAATACCAATGACATCTTCACTAAACCAGAAAAAAACAGTTCTAAAATTCATTTGGAAGAATATAAGACCAAATTTATAGCCAAAGAATAGCCAAAGCAATTTTAAGCCAAAAAAGCAATACTGGAGGCATAACAATTTCTGACTTCAACATAATGAGAGGATTCAAGATGGCGGACTAGAGGGTGGCTGCGTTTCGTGTTGCTCCAGGACTCAGGACTCAAGAAGAGGAGATATAGAGAGACTTGGGACCAACTCAAAGCAGCCGGGTGAGTGCCTCCCACTGGGCAGGCGTCCCGGATGGGGCAGGAGTCCCGGACGGGGCGGTAGCCCCGAAAGCAGGGATCTTTGCGAAGTAGAGCTGCCGGCGAGGCGCCCCTCCCCCTGCCGGAGCAGTGATCGCAGACAACAGGGAGCATTGGACAGGTGGCTCTTCACCACAGCGTTTGGACTCGGCGCAACCCACCGGGGCTCTGGGAGGCTGCCCAAAGGAGTAGGTGCTTGGTGAGCTGTTTGGACTGAAAGCGACCACCCCTGAACACAGGGGGCTGCCCAGAGGAGAAGGAGAAATACAGGCTCGGCACGTTGCTTGGACTTGGAGCAGCTGCGCCAGGGCTCCGGGCGGCTATCCGGAGGAGCAGCGTGGACTCAGGACTCAAGAAGAGGAGATATTGAGAGACTTGGGATCAACTCAAAGCAGCCGGGTGAGTGTTTCCCACTGGGCAGGCGTCCCGGAAGGAGCGGTAGCCCCGAAAGCAGGGAACTTTCTGAAGTACAGCTGCCGGCGAGACGCCCTTCCCCCTGCCGGAGCAGTGATCGCAGACAACTGGGAGCATTGGAGAGGTGGCTGTTCACCACAGCGCTTGGACTCGGCGCAACCCACCCGGGCTCTGGGAGGCTGCCCAAAGGAGAAGGTGCTCGGTGAGCTGTTTGGACTGAAAGCGACCATCCCTGAACACGGGGCTGCCCAGAGGAGGAGAAATACGGGTTCGGCACGTCACTTGGAATTGGAGCAGCTGCGCCAGGGCTCTGGTCGGCTATCCGGTGGAACAGCGTGGTGAGTGGTTTGGTCC
Organism: Sciurus vulgaris; assembly: GCF_902686455.1. NCBI lineage: Eukaryota > Metazoa > Chordata > Mammalia > Rodentia > Sciuridae > Sciurus > Sciurus vulgaris. The sequence continues at coordinate 83,494,485 of NC_136472.1, forward strand.
CAGAGCATCCGCTACTGAACACAGGGGGGTTGTCTGGAGAAGGAGGAGGAGCGCGGCGGGGTGCTTGGGCTCGAAGTGACTGCACCAGGGCTACGGGTGGCAGTCGGGACAAGAAGGTGCACAGTGAGTTCTTGGGACTCGTGACGCACCAGATCTCTGGGTGACTGCCTGGTGGAGAAAGAGGTGCGTGGTGGGTCACTTGGACTTAGAGCGACCGCACGGAACAACAGGTGGCTGCCGGAGGAAAAGGTGAGTGGCGGGTCACTGGGACTCGGAGCGATTGTAAGGGGCTCCAGGTGGCTGCTCAGAGGAGGGGCCGCATAGCCAGGCGAAAAGTGCAGAGCAGGGTCCTAGACGGCTTCTTGGTGGAAGAGCCCCACAGACAAACTGAGGGGCGGAGCGAAGGCTCCAGGACTGCAGGCAGCTTCTCTGAGGAGAGGCAGCCTAAGGAGATTCGTTTGCGAAGGGTGAAGCTTCCAGGCCCAGGAGGTAGGTCCGGGTCCCTGGGAACATTGCAGAAGAAGGCTGCCCAGCCCAGGCGGTAGTTGTGAATTGAATGGAACCTCTGGGAGGAAAACCAACCAGTGAGACCTCCCCACCGGGTGACTCCTCCCTGTCGGGTGAGGTTCTCCCAAAAGGACTGTAAAATCAGAGACACAGGCCCAAACTGGTCTTGCATCAGCCCACATCCTACTTCCCTTTTGGATGACCATTCATCAGCAAGTGAAGGTACCTCTGCCCACTAGCAGGGAATATACCCCACCGGAAGGCCACCACCCCTAGGGAGTCAGCTCCCTTGTGGAGCACTGCATTATCAACTTCCTCCAAGACTTCAGGCTACTAGAGACTAAGAGGGGATATAATAGAAATCTTCAGGGATATTATAAGACAATAGAGGAAATCTGCAATATCACAGCGGTCAACTGATACCTGAACAATATGAGAAAACAAGGAAAGAAAATGCTGCAAACAAATCTAGATGTTACATCAATGAAACCCAACGACAGCATGGCAGAAGAAATGACAGAAAGGGAGTTCAGAATGTACATAATTAAAATGCTCAGGGAAGCAAATGACGAGATGCAAGAGCAAATGCAGGCACTGAATGATCGCACCAATCAACAGTTAAAAGAGCAAATACAGGAAGCAAAAGATCATTTCAATAAAGAGTTAGAGATATTGAAAAAAAAAACCAAACAGAAATCCTTGAAATGAAGGAAACAATAAACCAAATTAAGAACTCCATAGAAAGCATAACCAGTAGAATAGAACACCTGGAAGACAGAACATCAGACATTGAAGATAAAATATTTAACCTTGAAAACAAAGTTGAACAAACAGAGAAGATGGTAAGAAATCATGAACAGAATCTCCAAGAACTATGGGATATCATGAAGAGGCCAAATTTAAGAATTATTGGAATTGAGGAAGGCTTAGAGAAACAGACCAAAGGAATGAACAATCTATTCAATGAAATACTATCAGAAAATTTCCCAAATCTGAAGAATGAAATGGAAGATCAAGTACAAGAGGCTTATAGGACTCCAAATATACAAAATTACAACAGACCCACACCAAGGCACATTATAATGAAAATGCCCAACATACAAAATAAAGACAGAATTTTAAAGGCCGCAAGAGAGAGGAATCAAATTACATTCAGGGGGAAACCAATACGGATATCAGCAGATTTTTCAATCCATACCCTAAAAGCTAGAAGGGCCTGGAACAACATTTTTCAAGCCCTGAAAGAAAATGGATGCCAACCAAGAATCTTATACCCAGCAAAACTTACCTTCAAATTTGACGATGAAATAAAATCCTTCCATGATAAACAAAAGCTAAAAGAATTTACAAAAAGAAAGCCAGCATTACAGAACATTCTCAGCAAAATATTCCACGAGGAAGAGATGAAAAACAAAGAAACAAATCAGCAATGGGAGGAACTATCCTAAAGGAATTGTCAAATAAAGGAAGAACCAAGTTGTCTCAAAATAAATAAATAAATAAATAAATAAATAAATAAATAAAATGAACGAAATGACCGGGAATACTAATCATATCTCAATAATAACCCTGAATATTAATGGCCTGAACTCATCAATCAAAAGACATAGACTGGCAGATTGGATCAAAAAGAAAGATCCAACAATATGTTGCCTGCAAGAGACTCACCTCGTAGAAAAGAGATACCCATAGACTAAAGGTGAAAGGATGGGGGAAAACATACCATGCACATGGACTCAGCAGAAAAGCTGGGGTATCCATCCTCATTTCAGATAATGTGGACTTCAAGTCAAAACTAGTCAGAAGGGATAAAGAAGGACATTACATACTGCTTAAGGGAACCATAAATCAGCAAGACATAACAATCATAAACATCTATGCCCCAAACAGTGGCTCATCCATGTATGTCAAACAAATCCTTCTCAATTTCAGAAACCAAATAGACCATAACACAATAATACTAGATGATTTTAACACGCCTCTCTCACCACTGGATAGATCTTCCAAACAAAAATTGAACAAAGAAACCATAGATCTCAATAACACATTCAATAATTTAGACTTAACGGACATTTTTAGAATATACCATCCAACCAAGAGCGAATACACTTTCTTCTCAGCAGCACATGGATCCTTCTCTAAAATAGACCATATATTATGCCACAAAGCTAATGTAAGTAAATACAAGAAGATAGAGACACTACCTTGTATTCTATCAGATCATAATGGATTGAAGCTAGAAATAAATGAAAGAGTAAAAAACAGAAGCTACTCCAACACCTGGAGATTAAACAATATGCTATTATATGATGAATGGATAACAGAAGATATTAGGAAGGAAATTAAAAAATTCTTAGAGGTAAATGAGAACAAAGAAACATCATATCAAAATCTTTGGGACACTATGAAAGCAGTACTTAGAGGGAAATTTATTTCATGGAGCGCATTCAATAAAAGAAGTAAAAATCAACAAATAAACAACCTAACACTACAGCTCAAAGCCCTAGAAAAAGAGGAACAGACCAACACCAAAAGTAGTAGAAGACAGGAAATAGTTAAACTCAGAGCTGAAATCAACGAAATTGAAACAAAAGAAACTATACAAAAAATTGACAAAATAAATAGTTGGTTCTTTGAAAAAATAAACAAAATTGATAAACCCTTAGCCACTCTAACAAAGAGAAGACGAGAGAAAACCCAAATCACCAAAATTCGGAATGAACAAGGAAATATCACAACAGACACGATTGAAATACAAAACATAATTAGAAGCTATTTTGAAAATCTATATTCTAACCAAATAGAAAATTTCGAAGACATCAACAGGTTTCTAGAGACATATGAATTGCCTAAATTGAACGAGGAGGACATACACAATTTAAATAGAACAATTTCAAGTAATGAAGTAGAAGAGGTCATCAAAAGCCTTCCAACAAAGAAAAGTCCAGGACCAGATGGGTTCTCAGCCGAGTTCTACAAAATCTTTAAAGAAGAGCTCATTCCAATACTTCTCAAAGTATTCCATGAAATAGAAGAGGAGGGTACCCTCCCAAACTCATTCTATGAAACCAATATTACCCTGATACCCAAGCCAGACAGAGACAAATCGAGGAAAGAAAATTTCAGACCGATATCATTAATGAACATTGACGCAAAAATTCTCAATAAAATTTTAGCAAATTGCATACAAAAATATATTAAAAAGACAGTGCACCACGATCAAGTGAGTTTTGTCCCAGGGATGCAAGGTTGGTTCAACATCCGGAAATCAATAAATGTAATTCACCATATCAATAGACTTAAAGTCAAGAATCACATGATTATTTCAATAGATGCAGAAAAAGCATTTGATAAAATACAACACCCCTTCATGCTCAAAACACTAGAAAAAATAGGGATAGTGGGAACATTCCTTAACATTGTAAAGGCCATCTATGCTAAGCCCATGGCTAATATCATTCTAAACGGTGAAAAACTGAAAGCATTCCCCCTAAAAACTGGAACAAGACAGGGATGCCCTCTTTCACCACTCCTATTCAATATCGTTCTTGAGACTTTAGCCAGAGCAATTAGACAGACCAAGGAAATTAAAGGAATACGAAGAGGAAAAGAAGAACTCAAACTATCCCTATTTGCGGATGATATGATTATATACTTAGAGGAACCAGGAAATTCCACCAGAAAACTGTTAGAACTCATAAGTGAATTCAGTAAAGTGGCAGGTTAGAAGATCAATGCTCATAAATCCAATGCATTTTTATACATAAGTGATGAATCCTCAGAAAGAGAAATTATGAAAACTACCCCATTCACCATAGCATCGAAAAAAATAAAATACTTGGGAATCAATCTCACAACAGAGGTGAAAGACCTCTACAATGAGAACTACAGAACACTAAAGAAAGAAATTAAAGAAAACCTTAGAAGATGGAAAGATCTCCCATGTTCTTGGATAGGCAGAATTAATATTGTCAAAATGGCCATACTACCTAAAGTGCTATACAGATTCAATGCAATCCCAATTAAAATCCCAATGACGTACCTTACAGAAATAGAGCAAGCAATCATGAAATTCATCTGGAAGAATAAGAAACCCAGAATAGCTAAAGCAATCCTTCGCAGGAAAAATGAAGCAGGGGGTATTGCAATACCCGAACTTCAACTTTATTACAAAGCAATAGTAACAAAGACGGCATGGTACTGGTACCAAAATAGACAGGTAGATCAATGGTACAGAATAGAGGACACGGACACAATCCCAAATAAATACAACTTTCTAATACTAGACAAAGGCGCCAAAAATATGCAATGGAGAAAAGATAGCCTCTTCAACAAATGGTGCTGGGAGAATTGGAAATCCATATGCAACAGAATGAAACTAAACCCATATCTCTCACCCTGCACAAAACTCAACTCAAAATGGATTAAGGACCTTGGAATCAGACCAGAGACTCTGCAGAGTATAGAAGAAAAAGTAAGTCCCGATCTTCAACATGTCGGGCTAAGACCAGACTTCCTTAACAGAACTCCCATAGCCCAAGAAATAAAAGCAAGAATCAACAACTGGCATAGATTCAAACTAAATAGCTTTCTTTCAGCAAAGGAAACTATCAGTAATGTGAAGAAAGAGCCTACAGAGTGGGAGAATATCTTTGCCAATCATACGTCAGATAGAGCACTAATCTCCAGAATATATAAAGAACTCAAAAAACTCTACTCCAAGAATTCAAATAATCCAGTCGACAAATGGGCTAAGGAAATGAACAGACACTTCACAGAAGAAGATGTACAAGCAATCAATAAACATATGAAAAAATGTTCAACATCTCTAGTAATAAGAGAAATGCAAATCAAAACCACCCTAAGATTCCATCTCACCCCAATTAGAATGGCGATTATCAAAAATACAAGCAACAGGTGTTGGCGAGGATGTGGGGAGAAAGGTACACTCATACATTGCTGGTGGGGCTGCAAATTAGTGCAGCCACTCTGGAAAGCAGTGTGGAGATTCCTTAGAAAACTTGGAATGGACCCTCCATTTGACCCAGCTATCCCACTCCTTGGCCTATACCCAAAGGACTTCAAATCAGCATACTACAGAGATACAGCCACATCAATGTTCATAGCTGCTCAATTCACAATAGCCAAACTATGGAACCAACCTAGATGCCCTTCAATTGATGAGTGGATAAAGAAACTGTGGTATATATACACAATGGAATATTACTCAGCCATAAAGAATGATAAAATTATGGCATTTGCAGGCAAATGGATGAAATTGGAGAATATCATGCTAAGTGAGATAAGCCAATCTCAAAAAGCCAAAGGATGAATGATATCGCTAATAAGTGGAGGATGACACATAAAGGGGGGGAGGGAAGTGTTAATGTTAGGGTTAGAGTTAGGGTTAGGGAGGGGGGCAAGTATGGAGGAAGAAAGTGCTTTATAGAGGGTAAAGAGGGGTGGGAGGGGTGGGGGGAAGGGAAAAAATAACAGAATGAATCAAACAACATTACTCTATGTAAATTTATGATTACACAAATGGTATGCCTTTATGCCACGTACAAACAGAGAAACAACATGTATCCCATTTGTTAAAAAAAAAAAAAAAAATCACATAAAAAAAAAAACAATTCCTGACTTCAAATTATACTGTAAAGCTCTGGTAAAACAGACACATAGACCAATGACAGACCAATGATACAAAATAAAAGACACAGACAAACCCACACAGATACAATCATCTGATCCTTGACAAAGTTGCCAAAAAGATACATTGGAGAAAAGAGCCTTTTTAACAAATGGTGCTGGGACAACTGGTTGTCCACAGGTGGAAGAATGAAACTAGACCCTTATCTCTCACCCTGTACAAAATAAAAAAAATGGATCAAAGTCCTAGGAATTAGACCAGAAATTGCAACTTCCAAAAGAAAGCGTAGGGTCAACACTCCAGTTTTAGGCATGGGCAACGACTTTCTGTAGGACCCCCTAAAGCTCAGGAAATGGTGCTAAGGGTTAAAAAATGGGATGGCATCAAATTAAAAACCTTCTGTGCCTCAAAGGAAACAATTAGGAATGTGAAGAGAGAACCTACAGAATGGGAGAAAACCTTTGTTAGCTACTCTTTTGACAGAGTATTAATATCTAGAATATATAAATGACTCAAAAAACTTTACACCAAATAATCAAATAACTTAATAAATGGGCGAATTAATTAGACACTTCTCAAAGAAGAAATACAAATGGTAATAAATACATGAAAAATGTTCAGTATCATTAGCAATTAGGGAAATGCAAATCTTCACTGAGATTTCATCTCATATAACAGTCAGAAGGGCAATCATCAAGAATACAAATAGCTAAGCCCATGGCCAACATCATTCTTAATGGGGAAAAACTGAAACCATTCCCTTTAAAAACGGGAACAAGACAGGGATGTCCTCTTTCACCACTTCTATTCAACATTGTCCTTGAAACTCTAGCCAGAGCAATTAGGCAGACCAAAGAAATTAAAGGGATACGAATAGGAACAGAAGAACTTAAGCTGTCACTATTTGCTGATGACATGATTCTATATTTAGAGGATCCAAAAACCTCCTCCAGATAACTTCTAGACCTCATCAATGAATTCAACAAAATAACAGGCTATAAAATCAACACACATAAATCTAAAGCATTTTTATATGCAAGCGACAAAACATCTGAAAGGGAAATGAGGAAAACAACTCCATTTGCAATAGCCTCAAAAAAAATAAAATACTTGGGAATCAATCTAACCAAGGAGGTAAAAGATCTCTACAATGAAAACTTCAAAACATTGAAGAAAGAAATTGAGGAAGACCTTAGAAGATGGAAAGATCTCCCATATTCTTGGATAGGCAGAATTAATATTGTCAAAATGGCCATACTACCAAAAGTGCTATACAGATTCAATGCAATTCCAATGAAAATCCCAATGACGTACCTTACAGAAATAGAGCAAGCAATCATGAAATTCATCTGGAAGAATAAGAAACCCAGAATAGCTAAAGGAATCCTTAGCAGGAAGAATGAAACAAGGGGTATCGCAATACCAGAACTTCAACTATACTACAAAGCAATAGTAATAAAAGCGGCATGGTATTGGCACCAAAATAGACAGGTAGATCAATGGTACAGAATAGAGGACATGGACACAAACCCAAATAAATACAATTTTCTCATACTAGACAAAGGTGCCAAAAATATGCAATGGAGAAAAGATAGCCTCTTCAACAAATGGTGCTGGGAAACTGGAAATCCATATGCAGCAGAATGAAACGAAACCCCTATCTCTCACCCGGCACAAAAATCAACTCAAAATGGATCAAGGACCTTGAAATTAGACCAGAGACCCTGCATCTTATAGAAGAAAAAGTGGGTCCAAATCTTGAACTTGTTGGCTTAGGATCAGACTTCCTTAACAGGACTCCCATAGCACAAGAAATGAAAGCAAGATTCAATAACTGGGACAGATTCAAACTAAATAGCTTTCTCTCAGCAAAGGAAACTATCAGCAATGCGAAGAGAGAGCCTACAGAGTGGGAGAAAGTCTTTGCCACTCATACTTCAGATAGAGCACTAATTTCTCAGAATATATAAAGAACTCAAAAAACTCTACAACAAGAATACAAATAACTCAATCAACAAATGGGCTAAGGATATGAACAGATGCTTCACAGAAGATCTATAAGCAATCAACAAACATGAAAATATGTTCACCATCTCTGGTAATAAGAGAAATGCAAATCAAAACTACACTAAGATTCCATCTCACCCCAATTAGAATGGCGATTATCAAGAATACAAGCAACAATAGGTGTTGGAGAGGATGTGGGGAAAAAGGTACACTCAAGCATTGCTGGTGGGACTGCAAATTAGTGCAGCCACTCTGGAAAGCAGTGTGGAGATTCCTTAGAAAACTTGGAATGGACTTACCATTTGACCCAGCTATCCCACTCCTTGGCCTATACCCAAAGGACTTAAAATCAGCATACTACATAGATACAGCCACGTCAATGTTCATAGCTGCTCAATTCACAATAGCCAGACTGTGGAACCAACCTAGATGTCCTTCAATTGATGAATGGATAAAGAAACAGTGATATATATATATATATATATATATATATATATATATAATGAATATTACTCAGCTATAAAGAATAATAAAATTATGGCATTTGCAGGCAAATGGATGAAATTGGAGAATATCATGCTAAGTGAGATAAGCCAATCTAAAAAATCCAAAAGACAAATAATCTCACCGATAAGAAGATGACACATAATGGGGGGTGGGAGGGGGCCAAGAATGGAGGAAGGAGGGACTGTATAGAGGGAAAAAAAACCAGAATCAATCAAACCTCATTATTCTATGTGAATGTATGATTATGCAAGTGGTATGCTGTCACTCCATGTACAAACAGAAACAACATGTATCCCATTTGTTTACAATAAAAAAAATTAAAAAAAGAATACAAATAATAATAAATGCTGGAAAGGATGTGGAGAAAAAGGAACACTTTTATACTGTTGGTGGAACTGTAAATTGGTACAACTGCTATGGAAAACAGCACAGAGTCTCCTCAAAAGACTAGGCATAGAACCACCATATGATCCAGTTCTTGGTATTTACTCTAAAGGATTAAAGTTATATTGCTACAGTGATAGATGTATACCCATGTTTTTAGCAGCACCATTCACAATATCCAAACTATTTTCAACACTTCTGATACCAAATGTGTGGGTGCTTTTCACTTCACCAACCAGTCTGGACACCAACTGGGTGTCAAGCAATTCAATTCAGTTCTGAATTGGAGTGAGCATCAGACCCCATAGGTTAGGAATTTAGTCCCACCAGACCACACATACTTTAGATGCCAATTCTTAAGTCTGGATCTCCCATACTTCTGACTGTAAGCCACTCAGCTTTAATAGTTTGCTAGAATCACTCAAAGAAAGAAAACAGCTTGCTTAGTACTACCAGCTTATTATGAAGGATATTATGAAGGCTACAGATCAACAGCCTCATGAAGAAGGTACATTGGGTGAGGTCTGGAAGGAGATTCTGTCCTAGGAATTAGAATGCACCACTCTTTGGGCATGTAGGTGCATTCACCAACCCAGAACCTTTCTGTAACACATTGCTTAGGGTTGTTTTTTTTTTTTTTTTTTTTTTTTTTTTTTTGTGGAGGTTCCATTAGTAGCATGTTTGTTAAATTATTTTGCCCCTGTCTGGGGGTAGAGCTGAAAATTCTCACCTTCTAATCATGCCTTGGTTTTCTGATGATTAGTCCCATCCTGAAGCTATCCAGAAATCCCTAATTGCCAGTTATCCCATATACAAAATGATTTTTTTTTAAACTCAGTTGACTCCAAGCGTTTTAGAACCTTGTGTGAGGAACTGGTGATCAAGACAAAATATGATCATTTGCCTCAAAACCTTTGCCAACATCAACAGACTACATATATAACGGTGATCCCCTAAGATAAAGTCTGGTGACATTGTAGCGGTCTGTAAGCACACTCTATGATGTTTGGACAATGATAAAATCAATGACTTTCTTCAGAATGTAGCCCTTTGTTGAGCTACATATGGCTGTGTATGTGTGTCCCCATACTGGGAATTAAACTGAGAAGCTCTCTACCACTGACCACACTCCCAGCCCATTTTCAATTTTGATACAGGGAATCACTAAGTTGCTTAGGCTGACCTCAAACTAAAGATCCTCCTTCCTCAACTTCCCAAATCACTGCTCCTGGTGACAATTTTTTTTTCTTCTTTTTTAAATTTATTTTTATTGTAAACAAATGGGATACATGTTGTTTCTGTTTGTACATGGAGTAACAGCATACCATTTGCATATTCATAAATTTACAGAGTAATGATGTTTGATTCATTCCATTTTTTTTCCTTCCCCCCCACCCCTCCCACCTCTCTTTTCCCTCTATACAGTCCCTCTTTCCTCCATTCTTGTCCCCCTCCCACCCCCCATTAAGTGTCATCATCCGCTTATCAGTGAGATCATTCCTCTTTTGGATTTTTGAGATTGGCTTATCTCACTTAACATGATATTCTCCAATTTCATCCATTTGCCTGCAAATGCCATAATTTTATTATTCTTTATAGCTGAGTAATATTCCATTGTATATATATATACCACAGTTTCTTTATCCATTCATCAATTGAAGGGCATCTAGGTTGGTTCCATAGTCTAGCTATTGTGAATTGAGCCGCTATGAACATTGATGTGGCTGTATCTCTGTAGTGTGCTGATTTTAAGTCCTTTAGGTATAGGCCAAGGAGTGGGATAGCTGGGTCAAATGGTAAGTCCATTCCAAGTTTTCTAAGGAATCTCCACACTGCTTTCCAGAGTGGCTGCACTAATTTGCAGCCCCACCAGCAATGTATGAGTGTACCTTTTTCCCCACATCCTCGCCAACACCTATTGTTGCTTGTGTTCTTGATAATCGCCATTCTAATTGGGGTGAGATGGAATCTTAGTGTAGTTTTGATTTGCATTTCTCTTATTACTAAAGATGTTAACATTTTTTCATATATCTGTTGATTGCTTGTAGATCTTCTGTGAAGTGTCTCTTCATTTCCTTAGCCCATTTGTTGATTGAGTTATTTGTATTCTTGGTGTAGAGTTTTTTGAGTTCTTTATATATTCTGGAAATTAGTGCTCTATCTGAAGTATGAGTGGCAAAGATATTCTCCCACTCTGTAGGCTCTCTCTTCGCATTGCTGATAGTTTCCTTTGCTGAGAGAAAGCTATTTAGTTTGAATCTATCTGGTGACAATTTTTTAACTTTTAATTTTAGTGTAATTTTTATTTTTAATTGACAATTGCATATGATGTTTTTAATGTTCTGTTGAGTATGGTTTGCTAGTCTTGTTGAGGATTTTTCATCTATGTTCATTAGGGATATTGGCTTTTTCCTTGTGTCCTTGTCTGGCTTTGACATTAGAGTTAATGCTGGCCTTGTAAACTGAGTTTGGAAGTAGTTCCTCCTCCTCATGTTTTTGGAAGAGTTTGAGAAGAATTGGTGTTGGTTCTTTAAATGTCTGGTGGAGTTCAGTACTGAAGTCATTCAATTCTGGGCTTTTTTTTTTGTTGGGGGGTGGTTACCAGGGATTGAACTCAGGAACACTTGACATCTGAACCACATCCCCAGTCCTACTTTGTATTTTATTTAGAGACAGGGTCTCACTGAGTTGTTTAAATCTTGCTTTTGCTGAGGCTGGCTTTGTACTGGTGAACCTCCTGCCTCAGCCTCCCGAGCCCCTGGGATTCCAGGCATGCACCACCATGCCTGGCTCTGGGCATTTTTTCATGGGAGGCATTCTGTTTTTGATTAAATCTTACTATTGGTCTGATCAGATTTTTAGTTTCTTCATAATTTAGTCTTGGTATGTTATAAGTTTCTAGTAATTCATCTGTTTGAGGTTATCAGATTTGTTCATAGTGGTCTCAAGATGCTCAGCATTTCTGTTTCAGGTGTAATGTCTCTTCTTTCTGATTTTATTTATGAGTCTTCTGTCTTTTTTCTTAGTCTAGCTAAGGGTTTGTCAATTTTATTTAGCTTTTTATTTTTATTTATTCTTTTCAGTACCGGCGATTGAACTCAGGGACTCTCTACCACTCACTTACATCCCCAGTTCTTTTCATTGTTTATTTTGAGACAGGGTCTTAAGTTGCAAAGGCTAGCCTAGAACCTGAAAGCTTCCTACCTCAGCTTCTCGAGTTGCTGGGATTGTAAGCCTGTGTCACCACACCTGGCCTTGTTAACTTTTTAAAAAGCAAACTCTTAGTTTTATTGACCTTCTCTGTTTTTCTTGTTCTTTGAGGTATAATGTCAGGTTGTTTGAGATCTTTTTTGAAGTAGGCATTTAATGCTATAAACTTCCCTCTTAAAACTACTATTACTGCATCTGGTATGTTTTGGTATGTTGTTTCAATTTTTATTTGACTCAAGATATCTTTTTTAATTCTCTGTTCCTTCTTTGACACGATAATTTTTCGTGTCAAATGTCATAGTACTAAGATTATTTATACATAGCTAATCTTGTTTTGTCCATACATTCACCCTAGATTATTTTGAAACACATCATGTCGATCCATCTATATTTAGATAAAAAACAAAAAAATCAATACCATCCTCACACTTTTTTTTTTTTTTTGTAGTGCCTAGGGATTGAATTCAAGGCTGGAAAAGCGCTGTACTACTGAGCTACATCCCCAGCTGCAGTTTAAAATTTCTAAATCTCATGTGTAGTTTGTATAGAAGCATAAAGAGTAGCCTACTATGCAAATGGTCCAGAGTTCAATCCCCAGCACCACAAGAAAGAAAACAAAGAAAAAAGTAAAATCCATGTTTAATTTACTATGCAGAAATGATTGCTTTTATTTATGGAATTTCTCGTGTACAATTCTAAACAAATGATATTACTGAAAATGTTGTTTATATGCTTTGTTTTCAGATTGCTTCTGATTCTTCAAAGATTAAATTATTTTATTTGTTTGCATGTTTCAATACATATCCTGAATACACTATTATCTGTTGACTGCCTTGTGTTAGACATATTTATTACTTCCATTTTTTTTGTTATAATGTTTTATTAACAGCCCAGAATGCAAATCTTTGTGTGTCTTTGATTCCTCAGATTCATTCATCAGAATTAGTTACTGAAATGAAAGGGGATTTTTCTCTATTAATGTTGTACCAAATTATAGTTGCCCCAACACTATATGTTAGTGTCCACTTCAGTTTTGTTGTTTATTAGTGTATATCTTTATAGGTCAGGGGTCAACAAACTTGTTCTGCAGAGAACTAGATAGGAAATATAGGTCATATTGTCTGTCATAACTATTTGAGTCTGCTCCTATAGCATGAAAGCAGCCATAGACAACATATAAATGACAGGGCATGACTGTATACCAAGAAAACAATGATAAAGGCAGATAGTGGGCCAATTTTCTGTCCACCAGCTGTTGTTTGATAACCCCTGAGGTGGATGCTAGTTTTCAAAACAAAAGAATTCTTAAGTAGGTCTCTAAAATTGTTGAAGTTTTAGGTCAACCAGATAGTTCACAATCAAATGCTTAGCATGCTCAAGGTTCTGGGTTTAATTGGTAGCATACACATGCATACACAAAAAAAGGTACCAACGCTGTGAAAACCATTTAGCTCTCCATGTAGTTATACATCATGGAGCGGTTTCCTTCTGGATTACAACAGCACCTGGGATAGTGAGAACACTGGAAAGTGCAACCTGGTTCACCTGCACCTCCAACTCCAAAGTGAACAGTACCCTGTTCAACAGATGTGTTAAGCACCCCTACACTGTCAGTATCCATTCAGGCCAAGAGCATGCTCTTTGCCCCCAAAGGAGCCAAGGCCTGGATAAGGGGCACAGTGAGACTTGTTGATTGGTTTCAGAAAGCATTCATCCTATAGCCCCCTGAACTTCATGGATTCCCATGCCCAGCTCATTTGTGAAAGAATAATTCAGGAGGAACAGAGGATGCTGCTGCTCACATTCCTAGTCCTAAAGACAGGGCTAGCTACATAATTTGCAGGTTACAAAGTGAAAGTCCAAGTCCCTTGTTTTAAAAAAAAAAATGTGAGAGGTTCTAAAACAATTTAGAACCATCTACAATTTCTTTCTTAACTTATGGTGTCTTATAATTCGTTAATCAATGTCATTCTAAGTAAAGTTAAGTGTTAAATTATTAGCACACAGTTTACTATCTTTATATTGTCTTGACAGTTTTAAAGGCAAATATAAGAACATCTAACTCCTATGTGAAAATCATAGAAATCACAGAGTTATATTGTTTGTACATGTATGTGTTTTGTTCTCACCAGTGCAGTAGAAATGATGCTCAAAAATAGCTCAACTGTTTTTTACTTTATACCACACATTCTACTAGTACTAAAAATGCTATATCTTCTTTCTGCATTCAAATTAAGTTCTGGTTCAAACTGAAAGTATGGCCTTTCGGAACTGTCAACACCTCTTCCTGCTAAATTGAGATAGCATGCTTACCTTGCACTTGTTTGGAGCCTCACTGAATTCCACACGTTGTGGGTCCATTGGAAGTCTGTGCTCGTGGGGAAATATGAGTGCTATATATGAATGGGGATAGCAGGAAGCCTTCATATTTTATGTATCCCCTGTATGTACGCACATACTACATTTTTCCTTTAGATTTCACTTATGAAATGCAAAAGCAAAGATAAAATCATTAAGCATTTCTAGATGGGGACAGCAGAGCAATAAGCCAAGCATAGGGACTTTCTGAGCTCCGCGCTCTGTGCTGCCTAGATAACTTGTGTGCCCTTGGAAGCTTGCCCTGTCTAGAGCTGCCCTGTGGTATCCCATGCTTTCCTCTTCCCAGCAGCACCATCTGGCACTGACATCTGTTCATAGGTTTTTGTTTCTTTTCTGAACTTCCTGAGGCCTTATTATTAGTCCTTCTCTGACTCTGGGTTTCTTTGGTCAGTTTAAGTAAAATGAATAGAAAAGAATCTTCATCCCACACCAGCAATACACATACAAACACATATTTCCTCCTTTTTTCAGCAATAGGAAATAGGGGACAAGCTGGAAGCCATATTGTGCTCTGTGGGAGTAACCTGGACCGGAAGAATCTGTGAGGCAGAGTTGATGGTTGCTATTTTAAGGATGACAAATAGAATGAAGTCTCAGGCCTTTACAAGAAAAAATGGGGTGAGAAAAGCTTAAGGTGTGACTTCAGGTGTATCCTACTATAGAATGTTGAAAAAGGGCTGCATAGAAATTAAATGATATTAAAGGTCTCTTTAAGCAAATGCCTGAGAAGTGTAGAAGTGTGAAAAACTGATGGTTTCCTTGTCCAGAAATGCTTAAGGATTTAAATGCTCATCTGAAGCAAAGGGGGCAGGCATTCTGCTTAATTGCATATTCAGGCTTGGATGCGGTATCATCAGGACAATAATTCTAAAATTTTTCTTCTCAAATGCAACCCACAACAAGAAAGACATAATAGCTCAATCATACATACACAGATGCACAAAAGAAAGTCCATGAAATGATACACTTCCCATGTATAATACATCCTGAATTTTTTTTTTATTTTTCATAGTGCTGTTTGTGATTCAAAAAAGTGATTTCAAAACCTGCTAATGGGTCTCCACCTGCAGTTTGAAACACATCCATCTAGGGGGAATTGGTCTAGATGTCTTCTTCCAAGGGCATTGGGAGCAAGACCCATACTGTCAGAAATACAAGCATAAATGAAAAATACTGCATGGTCTCTTTAACCAGATACCACTGTAAAGTTTATAACTTTCCCTACTTTCAGTTATTACCTCTGGGTTTCCCCTGTTGTGATTTGTAGAAACTATCATTTTGGAATTGAGCTGGTGGATTTCTACAAAGATTTTTGGTATTTTGTTGCTGTTTTCTAATGCAGAGGAACACTTCCAGTGAGTGAGACAGACTCATTTCACCTTTCTATCTTTAGTTACCTCAGGCTGATGTGGAATAAAAAATGTTAGGCAAATTCTGTTATATTTCTCTGTAATGAGTGAATGTATGTGTTTAATTCTGAAACCATTAAATTTGGAATTGTCAGAAAATCATTAAAAGAAATATGTAGTACTGAATCGACACCCTGTGCTATATATTCCCCATTATTTAATTTTATTTATTCATTGCAAAATCACTTTTTAAATGTAAAATTTAGTATAAAAATATTTGGTGTATTTTTTCTGTCTGGTTATTAAATTAGGCTTAAAGTATTACAATTCTGAGTGGCAACTTCTCTAAGAGTTCTCATGTTCCCCTCATTCCCAGAGTAAATCTGGCTGAAATAGGAAGTTTGTGACTTTTGGAAGTTAAAACCCTCTATGAAGACCCTCCAAAATACTTTCTTACCATTGCCTTAACATATAAGCATTTAGTGCACACTAGCATATATCTAATTTGCCAGGTGTTCAAAGCATTTCATTACTAGGCCCCTGTGCAAATCTGTCATGCAGTGGTTCTCAAATGTGCAAAGAGTGAATGTGCCAGAACTGGGTTTGTTGGCACACACCTGTGATCCCAGCAACTTGTGTGGCTGAGGCAGGAGGATCTCAAGTTCAAGGCCAACCTGGGCAATTTAGACCCTGCTTTAGTCAGCTTTTTCGCTGCTGTGACTAAATTATCTGACCAGAATAATTTTAGGAGGAAAGATTTATTTGAGGGCTCATGGTTTCAGAGGTCCTAGTCCATAGAAAGCCGGCTCCATTCCTCTGGGCTCCAGGTGAGGCTGAACATCACCGCAGAAGAGTGTGGCATAGGGAAACAGTTCACATTATCAGGAAGAAGACAGAGACTACACTCTCCAGATACAAAATATATACCACACAGTCACACCCTACCACTTCAATTAATCCCATCAGGAGATTATTTCACTGATTGGGTTAAGACTCTCACAAACCAATCATTTTTCCTCTGAACCTTTCTGCATTGTCTCACAAGTGAGCTTTTGGGGGACATCTCATCCAAACTATAACAGACCCTGTCTCAAAATTTAAAAAATAGAAATGATTGGGGATAAAGCATCCCTGAGTTCAATTCTTTTGTACAAAGAAAAAAAAAGTGAATGTGCTAGAATCATTTAAGGAAGATACACGGCAGATTTAAATCCCAACCTGAGAGATTGGAATTAAGAATTTTTAAAAAGCTCCTCCAGGTGATTCTGATACACAGACTTTGAAACTAATACTTCATTACAAATGTCCTAATTGAAAAATCATTTGGTATATTTCAAAAGTAAACTCAAGCTCTGGTCCGCAGGCAGCTTCAGGGACCAGGACAGGGCAGCCAGGGACTTCCCCAAGGAGCCCTGCTCCCTCTGGCGGCAGGCTCCTTTCACAGCCAGCTTCTTGGAGCAGGTTGCCCAGTGAGAGCCTTTCTGCACAGAGCCAGCTCCAAGTCCCGGAGCCAGCGGCGAGCTCCAGCCCACAGGCACCCTGTGGGACAAGGCAGGGCAGCCAGGGACTTCCCCAAGCAGCCCTGCTTCTTCTGGCGGCAGGCTCCTTCCACGGACAGCTTCTCGGAGCACACAGCCCAGTGAGAGCCTTTCCGCATAGAGCCAGTTCCAAGCCCTGGAACCAGTAGCAGGCTAGGGGCAGCTTTTTTTGGAAGCACTGCATTATCAAATTCCTCCAAGACTTTAGGCTGTTGAAGGCTGGGAGGTGATATACTGGAAATCTACAGGGACACTATAAGCCAATAGAAGAAATCTGCAATATCTCAGAGTCCCACTGATATCTGACCAATATGAGAAAACAAGGGAAGAAAATGTCCCAAACAAACCTAGATACTATATCAATAAAACCCAATGACAGCACAGCAGAAGAAATGTCAGAAAGGGAGTTCAGAATGTACATAATTAAAAAAATCAGGGAAGCAAATGAGGAGAAGAAAGAGCAAATGCAGGTATTGAAGGAGGAGATGAAAGAGCAAATGCAGGCATTAAATGATCGCACCAATCAACAGTTAAAAGAGCAAATACGGATAGCAAGAGATCATTTCAATAAACAGTCAGAGATACTGAAAAACAACAACAACAACAACAACAAAAACAGAAATCCTTGAAATGAAGGAAACAATAAACCAAGTTGAAAACTTCATAGAAAGCATAACCAATAGAATAGAACACCTGGAAGACAGAACCTCAGACATTGAAGACAAAATATTTAACCTTGAAAACAAAGTTGGCCAAACAGAGAAGATGGTAAGAAATCATGAACAGAATCTACAAGAATTATGGGATATCATGATAAGGCCAAATTTAAGAATTATTGGGACTGAGGAAGGCTTAGAGAAACAAACCAAAGGAATGAACAATCTATTCAATGAAATAATATCAGAAAATTTCCCAAATCTGAAGAATGAAATGGAAAACCAAGTACAAGAGGCTTATAGGACTCCAAATATACAAAATTACAACAGACCCACACCAAGGTACATTATTATGAAAATACCTAACATACAAAATAAAGACAGAATTTTAAAGGCTGCGAGAAAAAAAGAATCAAATGATATTCAGGGGGAAACCAATAAGAATATCAGCAGATTTTTCAATCCATACCCTAAAAGCTAGAAGGGCCTGGAACAACATTTACCAAGCCCTGAAAGAAAATGGATGCCAACCAAGTATCTTATACCCAGCAAAACTTACCTTCAGATTTGACGACAAAATAAGATCCTTCCATGATAAACAAAAGCTAAAGGAATTTACAAAAAGAAAGCCAGCATTACAGAACATTTTCAGCAAAATATTCCATGAGGAAGAGATGAAAAAAATGATGCAAATCAGCAATGGGAGGAAATAACCTAAAGGAATAGCCAAATAAAGGAGAAACCAAATCATGTCAAAAAACAAAAATGAGTCAAATGACTGGGAATACAAATCATATCACAATAATAACCCTGGGAGTTTCAAGATGGCAGCCTAGAGGGTGGCTGCATTTCATGTTGCTCCAGGACTCAGGATTCAAAAGAGGAGATATTGAGACACTTGGGACCAACTCAAAGCAGACGGGTGAGTCTCTCCCATTGGGGAGGCATCCCGGATGGGACGGTAGTCCCAGAACGCAGGGAACTTTGTGAAGTAGAGCTGCCGGTGTAACGCCCCTCCCCCCTCTGGAGCAGTGAACTCGGACAACTGGGAGCGTCGTAGAGGAGGCTGCTCAGCACAGCGCTGGGACTCGGAGCAACCACTGGGGCTCCGGCGGCTGCCCAGGGGAGGAGCGGCGAGGAGAACTGTGTGGACTCAGAACACCGGGGCCTGCCCTGAGGAGGAGGAGGAGGAACGTGGCCGCTTGGATTTGGAGTGGCTATACCAGAGATACAGGCGATTGCCAGAGGAGGGGCTGCGTGGCGAGCTGTTTGGACTCAGACCGCTTCTGAACACTGGGGCCTGCCCGGAGGAGTAGGAAGAGGAGGAGGAGGAGCGCGGCGGGTCACTTGGATCCGCAGTGACTGCATTAGAGCTCCAGGCGGCTGCTCAGAGGAGGAGGTGAGTGGTGAGTTGTTTGGACTTAAAGCGACCGCTCCTGAACACAGGGGGGCTGCCTGGAGGAGAAGCGTGGTGGGTCGCTTGGTCTCGAGTGGCCGCACCAGAGCTCCGGGCAGTTGCCCAGAGGATGCGTGCAGCGGGTCACGTGGACTCAGAGCCACTCAGAGTGACCACTCCTGAACACCTGGGGGGTTACCTGGAGGAGGAGGAGGAACGGGGAGGCTCACTTCGACTCAGAGTGATTGATTGCCCAGGGCTACGGGTGTCTGGTGGGAGGAGGAGGCACATGGTGAGTTTCTTGGACTCCTAGTGACCGCACCAGAATACTGGGCGGCTGTCTGGAGGAAGAGGCGTGTGGCAGGTCTCTGGGACTCAGAGCGATTGTACGGGGCCCCAGGTGGCTGCTCAGAGGAGGGGGCCGCATAGCCAGGCGATTAGGTGCAGAGCAGGGTCCCAGGATCTAGGAGGCTTCTTGGTGGAAGAGCCGCACAGAGACACGCTTAGGGGCGGAGCAAAGGTTCCAGGCCTGCGGGCAGATTCTCTGAGGAGGGGCAGCCTAAGGGTGAGGCTTCCAGGCCCAGGAGGTAGGGCCTGGCCCCTGGGAACATTGCAGAGGAAGGCAGCCCAGCCCAGGCGGTAGCTGTAAATTGAGGGGAACCTGTAGGAGGGAACTGACCAGCGAGACCCCCCACTGGGTGAGTCTTCCCTGCCGGGTGAGGTTTCCCCACAAGGACGGTAAAACCAGAGACACAGGCCCAAACAGGCCTTGCCTCAGCCTGCAGCCTAGTTCCTCTTTGGATGACCATTGCTCAACAAGTAGAGGCACCTCTGCCCACTAGCAGGGAATATACCCCACCTGAAGGCCACCACTCCTAGAGAGGCAGCTTCCTTGTGGAGCACTGCATTATCAACTTCCTCCAAGACTTCAGCCTACTGACGGCTAAGAGGGGATATATATAGACATCTTCAGGGACATTGTAAGTCAATAGAGGAAATCTGCAATATCTTCAGAAAGAGAAATTAGGAAAACTACCCCATTCACAATAGCCTCGAAGAAAATAAAATACTTGGGAATCAATCTCACAAAAGAGGTGAAAGACCTCTACAATGAGAACTACAGAACACTAAAGAAAGAAATTAAAGAACACCTTAGAAGATGGAAAGATCTTCCATGTTCTTGGATAGGAAGAATTAATATTGTCAAAATGGCCATACTACCTAAAGTGCTATACAGATTCAATGCAATCCCAATTAAAATCCCAATGACGTACCTTACAGAAATAGAGCAAGCAATCATGAAATTTATTTGGAAGAATAAGAAACCCAGAATAGCTAAAGCAATTCTTAGCAGGAAGAGTGAAACAGGGTGTATTGCAATACCAGATCTTCAACTCTACTACAAAGCAATAGTAACAAAAACGGCATGGTATTGGTACCAAAATAGAAAGGTAGATCAATGGTACAGAATAGAGGACACTGACACAAACCCAAATAAATACAATTTTCTCATACTAGACAAAGGTGCCAAAAATATGCAATGGAAAAAGATAGCCTCTTCAACAAATGGTGCTGGGAGAATTGGAAATCCATATGCAACAGAATGAAACTAAACCCATATCTCTCACCATGCACGAAACTAAACTCAAAATGGATTAAGGACCTCGGAATCAGACCAGAGACCCTGCAGATTATAGAAGAAAAAGTAGGTCCAGATCTTCAACATGTCGGCTTAGGACCAGACTTCCTTAACAGGACTCCCATAGCACAAGAAATAAAAGCAAGAATCAATAACTGGGATAGATTCAAACTAAAAAGCTTTCTCTCAGCAAAGGAAACTATCAGCAATGCGAAGAAAGAGCCTACAGAATGGGAGAATATCTTTGCCACTCATACTTCAGATAGAGCACTAATCTCCAGAATCTATAAAGAACTCAAAAAACTCTACTCCAAGAATTCAAATAATCCAGTCGACAAATGGGCTAAGGAAATGAATAGACATTTCACAGAAGAAGATCTACAAGCAATCAACAAACATATGGAAAAATGTTCAACATCTCTAGTAATAAGAGAAATGCAAATCAAAACCACCCTAAGATTCCATCTCACCCCAATTAGAATGGCGATTATCAAGAATACGAGCAACAACAGGTGTTGGCGAGGATGTGGGGAAAAAGGTACACTCATACATTGCTGGTGGGGCTGCAAATTAGTGCAGCCACTCTGGAAAGCAGTGTGGAGATTCCTTAGAAAACTCGGAATGGACGCTCCATTTGACCCAGCTATCCCACTCCTTGGCCTATACCTAAAGGACTTAAAATCAGCATACTACAGAGATACAGCCACATCAATGTTCATAGCGGCTCAATTCACAATAGCCAAACCGTGGAACCAACCTAGATGCCCTTCAATTGATGAGTGGATAAGAAACTGTGGTATATATATACAATGGAATATTACTCAGCCATAAAGAATGATAAAATTATGGCATTTGCAGGCAAATGGATGAAATTGGAGAATATCATGCTAAGTGAGATAAGCCAATCTCAAAAAGCCAAAGGACGAATGATATCGCTAATAAGTGGATGATGACACATAATGGGGGGGAGGGAAGGGTTAGTGTTAGGGTTAGAGTTAGGGTTAGGGAGGGGGGCAAGTATGGAGGAAGGAAGGGAAAAGAGGGGTGGGAGGGGTGGGGGGAAGGGGAAAAATAACAGAATGAATCAGACAACATTGCTCTATGTCAATTTATGATTACACAAATGGTATGCCTTTACGACATGTACAAACAGAGAAACAACATGTATCCCATTTGTTTACAATAAAAAAATAAATAAAAAATTAAAAAAAAATAATAACCCTGAATGTTAATGGCCTGAACTCATCAATCAAAAGACATAGACTGGCAGATTGGATTAAAAAGAAAAATCCAACAATATGCTGCCTGCAAGAGACTCATCTTATAGAAAGAGATACCCATAGACTAAAGGTGAAAGGATGGGAAAAAGAACATACCATGCACATGAACACAGCAAAAAAGCTGCAGTATCCATCCTCATTTCAGATAATGCGGACTTCAAGCCAAAACTAGTCAGAAGGGATAAAGAAGGACATTACATACTGTTTAAGGGAAGCATAAATCAGCAAGACATAACAATCATAAATATCTATGCCCCGAACATTGGTTCATCCTTGTACGTCAAACAAATCCTTCTCAATTCCAGAAATCAAATAGACACAACACAATAATACTAGGCAATTTTAACACACCTCTCTCATCACTGGATAGATCTTCCAAACAAAAATTGAATAAAGAAACCATAGATCTCAATAACACAATCAACAATTTAGACTTAACAGACATATATAGAATATACCATCCAACAAAGAACAGAATATACTTTCTTCTCAGCAGCACATGGATCCTTTTCTAAAATAGACCATGTTTTATGCCACAAAGCTACTGTTAGCAAATACAAGAAGATAGAGATAATACCTTGTACTCTGTCAGATCATAATGGATTGAAATTAGAAATAAATGACAGAATAAAAAACAGAAACTTGTCCAATACCTGGAGATTAAATAATACACTATTATATGATGAATGGATAACAGAAGACATCAGGAGGGAAATAAAAAAAT
Source organism: Sciurus vulgaris (assembly GCF_902686455.1). Classification (NCBI taxonomy): domain Eukaryota; kingdom Metazoa; phylum Chordata; class Mammalia; order Rodentia; family Sciuridae; genus Sciurus; species Sciurus vulgaris. Next base: position 83,517,711 of record NC_136472.1, read on the forward strand.
TCTTAGAAGTAAATGAGAACAAAGACACATCCTATGAAAACCTCTGGGACACTATGAAAGCAGTACTTAGAGGAAGATTTATTTCATGGAGCGCATTCAACAAAAGAAGTAGAAATCAACAAATAAACGGCTTATCACTACAGCTCAAAACCCTAGAAAAAGAAGAGCAGACCAACACCAAAAGTAGTAGAAGACAGGAAAGAGTTAAAATCAGAGCCAAAATCAACAAAATTGAAACAAAAGAAACAATTGGAAAAATTAACAAAATAAATAGTTGGTTCTTTGAAAAAATAAACAAAATTGATAAACCCTTAGCCACACTAACAAAGAGAAAGAGGGAGAAAACTCAAATTACTCAAATTTGGAATGAACAAGGAAATATCACAACAGACACGAGTGAAATACAAAACATAATTAGAAGCTATTTTGAAAATCTGTACTCCAACAAAACAAAAAACCTCGAAGACATCAATAAGTTTCTAGAGACATATGAATTACCTAAACTGAACGAGGAGGACATACACAACTTAAATCAATTTCAAGCAATGAAATAGAAGAGGTCATCAAAAGCCTACCAACAAAGAAAAGTCCGGGACCAGATGGGTTCTCAGCCGAGTTCTACAAAACCTCTAAAGAAGAGCTCATTCCAATATTTCTCAAAGTATTCCATTAAATAGAAGAGGATGGAACCCTCCCAAACTCATTCTGTAAAGCCAATATCACACTGATACCTAAACCAGACAGAGATACATCGAGGAAAGAAAATTTCAGACCAATATCCTTAATGAACATCAATGCAAAAATTCTCAACAAAATTTTAGCAAATCGCATACAAAAATATATTAATAATATAGTGCACCACGATCAAGTGGGTTTTATCCCAGGGATGCAAGATTGGTTCAACATCTGGAAATCAATAAATGTCATTCACCATATCAACAGACTAAAAGTTAAGAATCACATGATTATTTCAATAGATGCAGAAAAAGCATTCGATAAAATACAGCACCCCTTCATGCTCAAAACACTAGAAAAAATAGGGGTAGTGGGAACATTCCTTAACATTGTAACAGCCATCTACGCTAAGCCCATGACCAATATCATTCTAAATGGTGAAAAACTGAAAGCATTCCCTCTGAAAACTGGAACAAGGCAGGGATGCCCTCTTTCACCACTTCTATTCAACATCGTTCTTGAGACTCTGGCCAGAGCAATTAGACAAACCAAAGAAATTAAAGGGATACGAATTGGAAAAGAGGAACTCAAACTATCCCTGTTCACTGATGATATGATTATATATTTAGAGGAACCTGGAAATTCCACCAGAAAACTCTTAGAACTCATAAGTGAATTCAGTAAAGTAGCAGGTTACAAGATCAATGCTCATAAATTCAATGCATTTTTATACGTAAGTGATGAATCTTCAGAAAGAGAAATTAGGAAAACTACCCCATTCACAATAGCATCGAAAAAAATAAAATACTTGGGAATCAATCTCACAAAAGAGGTGAAAGACCTCTACAATGAGAACTACAGGACACTAAAGAAAGAAATTAAAGACAACCTTAGAAGATGGAAAGATCTCCCATGTTCTTGGATAGGCAGAATTAATATTGTCAAAGTGGCCATACTACCAAAAGTGCTATACAGATTCAATGCAATTCCAGTTAAAATCCCAATGATGTACCTTACAGAAATAGAGCAAGCAATCATGAAATTCATTGGAAGAATAAGAAACCCAGAATAGCTAAAGCAATCAAGCAAGCACGAAATATCACAATACCAGATCTTCAACTCTATTACAAAGCAACAGTAACAAAAGCGGCATGGTATTGGTACCAAAATAGACAGGTAGATCAATGGTTCAGAATAGAGGACATAGACACAAACCCAAATAAATACAATTTTCTCATACTAGACAAAGGGGCCAAAAATATGCAATGGAGAAAAGATAGCCTCTTCAACAAATGGTGCTTTGGAAAACTGGAAAACCATATGCAACAGAACGAAATTAAACCCCTATCTCTCACCCTGCACAAAACTCAACTCAAAATGGATCAAGGACTTCGGAATCAGACCAGAGACCCTGCATCTTATAGAAGAAGAAGTAGGTCTAAACCTTCAACTTGTTGGCTTAGGATCAGACTTCCTTAACAGGACTCCCATAGCACAAGAAATAAAAGCAAGAATCAATAACTGGGATAGATTCAAACTAATAAGCTTTCTCTCAGCAAAGGAAACTATCAGTAATGTGACGAGAGAGCCTACAGAGTGGGAGAATATCTTTGCCACTCATACTTCAGATAGAGTGCTAATCTCCAGAATCTATAAAGAACTCAAAAAACTCTACACCAAGAATACAAATCATCCAATCAACAAATGGGCTAAGGAAATGAAGAGACACTTCACAGAAGAAGATCTACAAGCAATCAACAGATATATGAAATAATGTTCAACATCTCTAATAATAAGAGAAATGCAAATCAGAACAACCCTAAGATTCCATCTCACCCCAATTAGAATGGTAATTATCAAGAACACAAGCAACAATAGGTGTTGGTGAGGATATGGGGAAAAAGGTACACTCATACATTGCTGGTTGTGTTGCAAATTAGTGCAGCCACCTTGGAAAGCAGTATGGAGATTCCTCAGAAAGCTTGGAATGGAACCACCATTTGACCCAGCTATCCCACTCCTTGGCCTATACCTAAAGGACTTAAAATCAGCATACTACAGAGATACAGCCACATCAATGTTCATAGCTGCTCAATTCACCATAGCCAGATTGTGGAACCAACCTAGATGCCCTTCAGTTGATGAATAGATAAAGAAACTGTGGCATATATATACAATGGAATATTACTCTGCCATGAAGAATGATAAAATTATGGCATTTGTAGGCAAATGGATGAAATTGGAGAATATCATGCTAAGTGAGATAAGCCAATCTCAAAAAACCAAAGGACAAATGATCTCGCTGATAAGCGGATGATGACACATAATGGGGGGTGGGAGAGGTTAGTGTTAGGGTTAGGGTTAGGTTTAGGGTTAGGTTTAAGGAGGAGGGCATGAGTGGAGGAAGGAAAAACTGTATAGAGGGAAAAGAGGGGTGGGAGGGGTGGGGGGGAAGGAAAAATAATAACTGAATGAGTCAAAGAACATTACTCTGTGTAAATTTGTGATTACACTAATGGTATGCCTTGGCTCCATGTACAAACAGAGAAACAACATGTGTCCCATTTGTTTACAATAAAAAGAAAGTAAACTCCAGTTTTTTGCTAAGCTATAAGACTGTACCACAAAATTGCACAAATTAGATTTAATGATATAAAGTTTCTCTTGGTCTGGTTCAGCCCAGCTCAACTTTTCACACTCAAGTTGAAACTCCGTATTACAAACTAGTGTCTCCCAAACCCATGTCAAAAGCTACTGGTGGGATTGGTGGAGATTTAACAGCTGTTTCCTATTGGGTCACTTTAATTAAAAAAATTTATTATTATTTATTTATTTTAATTTAAAATTATAAGTTTACATAGGGCAATCTTGTTTGATTCATTCTGTTATTTTTTCCCTTCCCCCCACCCCTCCCACCCCTCTTTTCCCTCTATACAGTCCTTCCTTCCTCCATTCTTTCCACCCTCCTTATCCCTAACCCTAAACCTAACCCTAACCCTAACGCTAATCCCTCCTACCCCCCCTTATATGTCCTCATCCGCTTCTCAGCGAGATCATTCGTCCTTTAGTTTTTTGAGATTGGCTTATCTCACTTAGCATGATATCCTCCAATTTCATCCATTTGCCTGCAAATGCCATAATTTTATCATTCTTTATGGTGGAGTAATATTCCATTGTATATATGCCAGAGTTTCTTTATCCATTCATCAACTGAAGGGCACATGTTTTGGGTCACTTCTGTTGTGACTTATAATTTCTGTCCCAGACTGGGGCCTGACTCAGCTTCCTAACAGGACTCTTCTCTTTCTATGACTTGTACTCTATAATCTTCAGGTCCATGACCCAAAACCAGGTTAGCCAACGAATCAGCGGTAAAAACACTGGGACTTGACAGGGTTCTTCACTAGCTGTCTCCTCCTCTCCTTCTGCCGACCTTGCCAGGTTTAGAAATAGCTTCTGCCAGGTTGCCTCCCTAGTAGTGTTACTGGAGATGGGAACTTTTGACTTGGTGACAATTGAAACCAAACAGCCAAAGTTTCAGAAGCACACAGAGGCAAGGCTTTAACTGGGGCTTCGACTGAAGGGAGAAAGCACTGAACAGGGGACCAGGCTACTCCCTCAACGAAGGTAGATATAAGTTTATTTTTGATTTGCTGGTGTGGGCTCACGTCCAGTAATTTTCCACTGACCAGGGACACAGTTCTTCTTGCATAAGATTTGGACTATGGGGCAGTCATGGTCAACTTGTCCCAGGAACTGCTGAGTTTTTCTTGCAGCTGACACCATCATCCTATGCAAATATCGTGGCCTTGTGGCTCCATCTGGACCTTATGATTAGGTGAAGAACTTTGGGTGCTTTGGCTGCTCTAGCTACTGGAATAACACAAGGATGCAGTAGAAGAAAACGCATACTATGCAGAGTAACTATGCAGAATCTAACCCGAAAATTAAGGCAACAAAGGGAACAGACATAATATGAAGACGGAGCTGCCATGCCTGTCATGCCTTTCATCTCATTCCACTCATTCATCAGATATCGCAGGTCCAAGTAAAGAGTCAGTGTTTTCAGCAAAAGTCCCTGAAAAGTAAGCTACGTAGTCGTTACCATCATAACTCACATGTCAGGGGTATTATTTATGGTAAAGCCAGTGGGAGACTAACAATATCCAGCTGTGTGGCCTCCAAAATTAATGAGTTTTAAGTTGACTAATAACAAGTAAAGCTAGAGATTTTGTTTAGGTTTTTCCCCAGTAACCATTTCATTTTGTGCAGTTCTGCTTCTGTGATTTTATCTAGTTCTCCTAACAGGTCTTGTTGAAAAAAGTACAAGGGCAGAGAAGAAACATGCTGTGTTATAAAGAGTAACAGTTTATGGTGCCCAGCATTTTTTTTCTCCATTGTTCCAGTCTTTAGTTCCATTGTTGTGGTTCCTGTCTCAGTAGTAGAAACTTTCCATATAGTCTGACTGCTTTCTTGCATGACATTCATGGGACTTAGTTAATATTTGTTAAATAAATAAATGTTTGTCCTCTGGTAAGGGCTCTGCCTTTCTGAGTTATTGCTTCTCTTCCATTTTTCCTTAAGTCATATACTTGGTTGAACCTGCTTGCTTTAGTATATACCACTGAAATGGATGTACCTTTGTGGTTTCCTGAGTTCTAAAATCAGTGCCAAGACAGCTCTAAAAACAGGTACCTTTCCTTATTTTTGAATTTCTAATGCTTAGCATACATGGTAGACATTCAAGGAAATGTTAGATGAATAAAAAATTGAGCTAAGAAATCTTTGCTTAGAGATTTCTAATGAGTTTCAGGCAGTATAGGATAGAGTATAGAGAGGTGAAGGCATGCTAGAACACAACTAGAATTATTCTCTTATGAAAAGGTATCCTGGGGAAAGGGAAGATTCATGCCTTATTGCTCCGAAATATTCTTAGTCCTAGCATGTAGAGAGTCTTGCCTTTTATATTTTGTTTAGCAGTGCTTTTCAAATTTTAAGCACGCATTAGAATCACCTATTAAATTACAGATTGTTTTGTCCTGTTCCAGAGTTTTTGATTTAGTAAATTTGGGGTGGAGCCATAAATTTGCATTTTTAATAAGTTCCTACATTCTATTCATGCTGCAGGTCCAGGGACCACACTGTGAGGACAACTGTATTTTCAAGGGGAAATATATGCAAAGAATAGGCTGAAGGAGGGTAGGGTGAGGGGAAGGGGATAGGGTTCCAGAGACCAGTTATGGGCACCCTCTATTGGAGAGATGGCAAAATTCTGTGACATAGGACATTTAGATAAATGTGTAGAGAAGTTTTACTGCAGAGCAGTATAGTGAAGCAGAGTTCCAGCTGTGTTCTTAAAGGGCTTAGAGTCAAGAGTAGTCCGGCTCTCTAGTTATATTTTTGTCTGTCTGGTCATATATCAACTGCAGGTGTACTTAAAAGGATTGTCAATGGGATAATTCATTCAGTAAATGACAATTAAGTACTTACTGGGGGTAGATGCTGGACTATGTACTGGAGACACAGTGGTAAACAAAACAACACATTCTGTGCTCCCTTGGAGGTTGTACTTATTATAACATCATTTAGAAGTAGTGACAAAACCAACTAAAATCCCCCTAAGCAATTAAAAAATATATATTATTTCACACAACCATTAGTACAGAGGTAGGCTAACCGAATCAACTGCACAAGGCGTTATAAGACCCAAGTTATTTTCATCTTCTTACTCCACCTTCCTACAGGTTTTCTTCTCAGGGTGTTTCCTTTGAGGTTTCAAGATGGTTGCTACAAGTTCATATGTCGCCTCCAGGCATGTCAAAATATAGCAGGAGAAAATGATCATCTCTGTATGGTATGTTTTGGGGAGGGGGAGTGCTGAACTTTGAACCCAGGGCTTCACACAAGCTAGGCAAGTGCTCCACCATTAAGCAACACCCTAGCCCCTCCATGTGACTTTTTTTCAGGACAAGAAACTTCTCAGAAACTCTCAGCTAGCTTCCTCTCAGGTTATGGGGCTGATCTCAAACCAATCACAGCAGAGGAATAGAAAACTGCTGATTAAACAGGGTCTTCCCCTGGGGCTCCAAGTCACATAGAAGAGGTGTGGATTCCTGATCAAAATTGGGTTTTTGTTAAAAAGGAAGAATGGGGAAATGGATGTCAAATAGATGATTATCAGTATTTGCCATAGTGAAGAAAAATTAATAAAATTACATATTGTGAAGGAACTATGTAGAAGTTAGCTTTTTTGCTTAACAAAATCCACCAAAACTTGATGGCTTAATGCAACAACTATTTAATTTATTCTATTTGGGCTGAGCTCAGCTAGGTGGCTCTTCTGGTCTCATCAGGAGTATATATGATCAGCTACAAGTTGGCTGTGAGGTTTGACTGGTTGTTGACTGAGGAATGGGACCAGGTGTCTTTCATTATCCAGCAGACTCTCCTTGGCTTATTATTATAGTAGACTGGCAAAGTTCCAAGAATTAGAGCAGATGCTTACCAACAGTTTTCAGGCCTAAGCTTAGAGCTGGTACATCACTTCTGCTGGTCAAATCAAATAAGGTCAAGAGGGTGAAGAAATAGACTCTATCTCTTTTTTCTTGATGGGATGAGCTAATAAGTTACATTGCATGGGCATGGACATGAGGAAGAATATACGACATTTTTGCAATCTACTACTGGTGAAAAGATACAGAAACAGAAATAACCATTTGGATCTACTTTCAAGAGAGAAGTAGCATTTGTAAAGCTTCAAATCTACAGTATAACTACTCTACGCTGAAATTTGTTTACTTCATGTTTATTTCATGACATACTTATTCTAGGTAGAAAAAGTTCAGAAGCTGTAATGTTGTGTTTTAAAACAATAATATTAAAGAAACAGAAATACAGAATATTTACTGCAGGGACATATAGTCAAATACTGCAAGAAATGTAATCAAATTCATTCATTTTCAAACTTTTATAAAATTAAATTTTATTATTAATATAACAAGCACAATACCATGTCATTTTTGTTACTATTGCTCTATAGTACAGTTTAAGGTCTGGTATTGTGATATCTCCTGGATTACTCTTCCTACCCAGGATTGCTTTGGCTATTCTGGGTCCTTTGTTCTTCCAGATGAATTTCATGATTGCTTTTTCTGTTTCTACGAGAAATGTCATAAAGATTTTAATTGGAATTGAGTTAAATCTGTATAGCATGTTTGGAAGTATGGCCATTTTGATAATATTAGTTCTGCCTATCCAAGAACATGGGAGATCTTTCCATCTTCTCAGGTCTTCTTAAATTTTTCTCTTTAATCATTTGTAGTTTTCATTGTACAGATCTTTGACCTCTTTGGTTAGATTGATTCCCAAGTATTTTATTTTTTTTTTCGAGGCTATTGCGAACAGAGTTGTTTTCTTCATTTGTCTTTCAGATGTTTCATCGCTTATGTATAAAAGCGCTTTAGATTTATGTGTGTTGATTTTGTATCCTGCTATTTTGTTGAATTCACTTATGAGGTATAGAAGTTTTCTGGTGGAGTTTTTTGGATCCTGTAAATAGAGACTCATGACATCAGCAAATAGTGACAGCTTGAGTTACTCTTTTCCTATTCGTATCTCTTTAATTTCTTTAGTCTGTCTAATTGCTCTAGCTAGTATTTTAAGGATGATCTTGAATAAAAGTGGTGAAAGAGGACATTCCTGTCTTGTTCCAGTTTTTAAAGGGAATGCTTTCAGTTTTTCTCCATTAAGAATGATGTTGGCTGTGGGCTCAGCATAGCCTTTACAATGTTGAGGTATATTCCTACTATCCCTATTTTTTCTAGTGTTTTGAACATGAAGGGGTGTTGTATTTTGTTAAAGCTTTTTCTGCATCAATTGAAATAACCATATGATTTTTATCCTTAAGTCTATTGACATGATGGATTACATTTATTGATTTATGGATGTTGAACCAACCTTGCATTCCCGAGATGAACCCCACTTGATCATGGTACACTATCTTCTTAATATGTTTTTGGATGTGGATTGCCAGGATTTTGTTTAGGATATTTGCATCTATATTTGTCAAGGATATTGATCCAAAATTTTCTTCCCTTGATGTTTTTTTGTCTGGTTTGAGTATGAGGGTGATATTAGCTTCATAGAATGAGTTTGGTATGGTTCCCTCCTTTTCTATTGCCTGGAATACTTTGAGAAATATTGGAATGAGTTCTTCTTTGAAGGTCTTTTAGAACTCAGCTAAGAATCCATCTGGTCCTGGGTTTTTCTTGGTTGGTAGGTTTTTGATGGTTTCTTCTATTTCATTGCTTGATACTGATCTGTTTAAATTGCATATGTCCTCCTGGTTCAGTTTGGGAGGATCACATGTCTCTAGAAATCTGTCGATGTCTTTGGCATTTTCTATTTTGTCGGAACATAGATTTTCAGAGTAGTTTCTCATTATGTTATGTGTTCCGGTGCTGTCTGTCATGATATTTCCTTTTTCATCAAGAATTTTAGTAATTTGAGTTTTCTCTCTCTTTGTTAGGGTGACTAAGGATTTGTCTACTTTGTATACTTTTTCAAAGAACCAACTTTTTGTTTTGTCAATTTTTGAATTGTTTCTTTTGTTTCAATTTTATTGATTTCAGCTCTGATTTTAATTATTTCCTGTCTTCTATTACTTTTGGTGTTGATCTGTTCTTCTTTTTCTAGGGCTTTGACAGGTAGATCAATGGTACAGGATAGAAGACATGGAGACATACCCACATAAGTACAGTTATCTCATACTAGACAAAGGTGCCAAAACTTGCAATGGAGAAATGATAGCCTCTTCAACAAATGATGCTGGGCAAACTAGAAATCCATATGCAGTAAAATGAAATTAAAGACCTTTCTCTCACCCTGTACAGAACTCAACTCAAAATTGATCAAGGATCTAGGAATTAGACCTGAGACCCTTCACAAAATAGAAGAAAAAGTAAGCCCAAATCTCCATCATGTTGGCTTAGGACCAGACTTCCTTAACAAGACCCCCACAGTGCAAGAAATAAAAGCAAGAATCAATAAATGGGATAGATTCAAACTAAAAAGCTTTTTCTCAGCACAGGAAACAATCAATAATGTGAAAAGAGAGCCTACAGAGTGGGAGAAAATCTTTTCCACACAAACTTCAGACAGAGTACTCATCTCCAAAGTTTATAAAGAACTTAAAAAATTTTACACCCAAAATACAAAGAACTCAATCAATAAATGGGCTAAGAAAATGGACAGACACTTCACAGAAGAAGATATACAGGCGATCAACAAATATATTAAAAAAGTGCTCATCATCCCTAGTAATTAGATAAATGCAAATTAAAACCAACCTAAGATTTCATCTAACCCCAATTAGAATGGCTATTATCAAGAACACAAACAATAATAAGTGTTGGCGTGGATGTGGGGAAAAAGGCACACTCATACATTGCTGGTGGAGTTGCAAATTGGTGCAGCCACTCTGGAAAGCAGTGTGGAGAGTCCTCAGAAAACTTGGAATGGACCCACCATTTGACCCAGCTATCACACTCCTCAGTTTATACCCAAAGGACTCAAAATCAGCATACTACAGTGATATAGCCACATCAATGTTCATAGAAGCTCAATTCACAATAGCTAGATTGTACAACCAAACTAGAAGCCCTTCAATTGATGAATGGATAAAGAAACTGTGGTATATACACACAATGCAATATTATTCAGCCATAATGAATAAAATTATGGCACTTTCTCATAGAAATGAAAATTGTACCCCATCTGTGTACAATGAATCAAAATGCAATCTGTAAAATAAAAAGGATTTTAATAAAATAAAAAAATATATAACAGGCAATTCAAAACACAGTGAAAAAAAAAAAACCTTAAAAAACAGTAGTTTTTTTGTTCATGTTGTATTCCTCAGAAGCAACTTTTAAATTTTTAGCTGTCTCCTTTGTTTACCTCATAATTCTAAGTAATTCAAAATAACATATAATTGCTGCTCTTTTAAGTTCACTAATTGCAATATATTGACTATGTTCGAAGATTTTAGCTATTTACGCTTCCTCCTATTCCATCTTCTTAATGTAGCTAAATAACAATTTTTACTTACTCCACATTTGGAGTTTTTATTAAGATTGTTGTGGTAGGCTGAATAATGGCTCCCTCCTGCCACCCGCGAATGGTCATGTCCTAAATCTCTGTAACCTTTGAATATTACTTTACATGGCAAAAGAGAATGTGCAGATGTGATTAGGGAATCTCAAGATTGTGAGCTTATTCTGGATTATCTTGATGGGTCCTAAATGCAATTACAAATATCTTTATAAGAGGGTTGCAGGAACTGGGCATGGTATTGGACACCTGCAATCCCAGAACTCTGGAGGCTGAGGAAGAAGGATCATAAGTTTGAGGCCACTCTGGTCAGCTTACCTAGATCCTGTCTCAAAATAAAAAACAAAAAGGGCTGGGGATGTAGCTCAGTGGTAGAATACCCTAGGGTTCAATTCCCAGTACCAGGAGAAAAAAAAATGGGGAGGCAGAGGGATGTTTGAAAAAGAAAAGGAGGCATTGTGAGGACTGAAGCAAGATGCTACACCATTGAATTTGAAAATGGAAGAAAGGGCCATTCAATAGGATACCATGTGATGTTTCAATACATGCATACATTGTATAATGTTCAAGTCAGAGTAAAGTTATCTGTTTCTTCAAATATTTACTCTTTATGGTGAAAACATTCAAAATCACTTCTTCTCACTTTTATTTTTATTTTTAATATTCACCACCTCATAATTATCTTTAATCACCCTGCTGTGCAACAGAATATCAGAATTTATCTCTCCTATTTAACTATAGCTTAATTCCCATTGACCAACCTTTCCTCATCCTAAGTTAAATTTTACATGTAGTCTGAGGTAAGGATCCAAGTTCATTCTTTTGCTTGTGACTATTCACCTGTCTCAGCATCATTTCCAGAAGAGACAATTTTCTATTCTTTTCTGCTTTGAATGGTCTTAACACTGTTGTTAAAAATCAATGGTTTTATTCCTGGACTCTCAATTCTGTTCCATTTATTTATGTCTATCCTTCTGCCAATACCATACTGGCTTGATTACTGTTACTTTTTTTAAGTTTTGAAATTTGGAAGTGTGAAACCTAGTTTATTCTTTTTCAAGATGGTTTTGACTATTCTTGCAAAAGCTAATACATTTTAGAATCAGGTTCTTTTCCTTTCCTCCCTCCCTCCCTCACTCCCTTCCTTCCTTCCTGTTACACCACCTGCAATTCCCCTCAGTGCTTGACAAGGATTCCGCTGAGTAATAAAGGTGTTTGCAAAGTATCATCATATTGGGAATTCGGTTGCGGACTCTCCTTCCTTGCTTGTTTAATATGTGTAGGTTTACTATTAATATTTTATGTGTTTTCCCTGAAAACAGGGGTCATAACAGAACCAGGGTTAAAACATAAAAAACAGACTTCTAATGGAACAGTGATTTCAGATTTAGTCATTTGTAATGAAACTTTGAGTAACCAAGAATGTTATGAGAAAATACAAAAATAGATTCTAGCTGCCGATCCCCTGTTGACTACTCTCAGATGACCTGAAGTATGTAGGCAAATAACTCCAACCCCATCAGGAATGATTAATAGGAACAGAAGAAATAAAGAAAATAGAGTTCCTACAGTTAAAACACCTTATGACAATGCTTATTTAATTAATGGAAAGCCATGACATCCTTACAGAGCGATGCCTCTTAAGTCCCTGGATTTAGACCCTCCTTTATCTCCCATGGGATATTTAGATGTAAAAATCAGGACATGTTATAATCTGGTTTGAAAGTATACATACAAGAGTGCAAGATATTCCATTTCTTAAAGATTAGGATTTACTAAATGCTGTAAATATTATTGGCCACCTATCCCCCGGAGAAAAAGTTCCTCAATGTTAAGTTCACACAGTAGAAGATGATGTCATATTATTGTTAGCTTAAACTGTCTACCACTTATTAACCACAGCAGTAGCCACACAACTGACATTTACTCAACCCTGCTGAACTTGCTTTAACCTTTATGATTAGTTAAGCAATATTAATATGTTTTATTGTTTAGTTATAGGTTATCACAAGTAAGCAATTACTAAAAATAATTAGAATACTTCGTTGCCTGGTCTAGTAATGATTATACAAGATATTTTTGTTATTTTTCCTTGTGATCTTTTTCTGTTCTGGAAAAACATGTGTAACTGTCAACCTTTTAATGTATAAAAAGCTGGCTGGGAAAAATAAAATTTAGAACTTAGCATCCATTCCTTGAGTTTGTGTTGCTTTGTTCTCCACCTTGCCAACGCCTACTCCATCACCTGTGACCACTTCGACCCCTGCTAGGGCTGGACCCCGGCACCTTCCTTCCTTCCTTCCTTGTCTATATTGGGGATTAAATCCAGAGCTAGTGTTCTACAACTGAACTCCAGCTTTTTTTATTTTATGTTGAGACAGGGTCTTGGTAAATTGCCCATACTGACCTTGAACTTGCAATCCTCCTGCCTCACCCTCCTGAGGAGCTGGGATTCCAGGTGCCCAAACCACATTTGGCAGTTTGTCAATTTCTATAAAGAAGTCAGGTAGGAAAAAAAAAAAAAAAGAAGAAGTTAGGTAGGATTCTGATAGAGATTGCATTGAATCTGTGAACCAATACAGCAAGTATTGCCATTTCAATATTGTCTTCTGCCCATGAACATGAGGTGTTTTCCAATTTATTTAGCTCCCTTATAAATTCTTAAGTGTTGGGGTTGGGGGAGGGAGAGAAAGAGAGACAGAAACAACTGATTGGGGTTTAAACCCAGGACCCTGCACAAACAATTTTTTTTTAAAAAATTTTTAGAGTAAATGTTTTATACTTTGTTGTTGTTATTAAATTTATTCTTAAGTATTTTCTTCTTTCTGATGCTACTGAAAGTGGAATAATTTTCATTCTTTTTCTTTTCCTTTTTTTGGTACTTGGGGCTGAACCCAGGGCCACTTGACCAATGAGCTACATTCCAGCCCTTTTTATTTTTTATTTTGAGACAAGGTTTCACTAAGTTGCTTAGGACCTAGCTAAGTTGCTGAGGTTGACCTCAAACTTGTGATTCTCCTGCTTCAGCCTCCCAAATTACTGGGATTACAGGTATGCACCAGCATGGAATTGTTTTCTTAATTTCATTTTCGGATCATCTATATAAGTGTATAAAAATACAATAGATTCTTTTTTTTTTTTTTAACAATAGATTCTTATGAAACTCAACTGAACTTACTGTTTTTTTGTTTGTTTGTTTGTTTGTTGCCATGGTTAGAACTTCCAATATAATGTTTAGTGGCAGTGATTTGAGAAGATATTTTTGTCTTCTTCCTGATCTTAGAAGAGAAACATCCTATCTTTTATCATTAAGTATAATGGTAGCTAGAGGTTTCTGCAGATGCCATTTATTAGGTTGAGGAAGTTCTTACTGATCTTCTTTTCTGTCTACCTATCTCTATTTATTTTTACATTACTGGGGATTGAAATCCAGGCCCTTGTGTTTGCAGGGTGAGCATTCTACTACTGAGTTACATCTACAGCCCCTCTTGATGATTTTTATTGTGAAAGGGTACTGGATTTTTACATTAATCCTTAAAAAATTATCCTTCTCCTCTACAGATGAAGGATGTAAATAGATTCTGCATGGATGATAAAGAGAAAGGCAGCCCTGTGCTCCAAGTGGATATTTTAGAAAAATATGGGTGGACAAGTTCTGAGTTGGTATGTTTGATTTTGTGAGCCAAGTGCTCCTCTCTCATCTGGGCGCCCTTATTCAGGATCTAATGTGTATATGGTAACCATGCCCCACAACCACTTTTTTTCAGTAGCTGCTTTCCTAGGACCTGGGGTGCCTCTTGACTCAACATTCTTCCACAGATTTCATATCAATGGACTCTAGGAAGGTATATAGAAGGCACAGATACAAAATTCTTATATTAATTTTAAACAATCTACCTGTTTTCAGTCTACTACTTTACCCTTGCCATCTTTGGCCTCTGGTGTCTCTAATTCCTGAACTTCTTTGATATTTATCTTTCTTTGTGGGTGCTTTGATCTTTCACTGCTCTGCTAAGTCACCTTTCTTTTATCTACTTTCCATTCATATCTGTGGTGATTTGGATTTAGTTAAACGAAAGTGGAGTTTTTGTTGTTTCTATTTCTTGTTTTCTTATGGAAAAATTTTCAGGGAGGATTAAATGTTTTTGCTCTCTTTAAATCAGAATTCGTTTCTAGAAGTGGGGAAACTACCGCCCCCAAAATATTAAATACATTATCTCATATTATGCTAGATAATAGAAGAACTAAAGCCAGAAATCAGAATTCATGATTCTATGATCAAAACTAAACTAAGACTTGTTTCATAAAACCACATAGTTTGAGAATTGGGAAGTACCTTCAAAGTCCTAGGTCAGTTTTCCCAAAATTTATGAATCTCTTCAATATAAGTAGTCTTCAGCACTGGTTAAAAATTCAATGTGAATGGGAGATCCACCCTATCTCATGTTTTTCTATTTCAGAGTGCTCTATAATTGGAGATTTTTTTCTTGAATATATATATATTTACCTTCATAAATTGTACCTAGTTCTACCCTCGGAAGTTGCTAATAGTAACTGGTTAGTAATAGTTGCTAAGAACTAATATCTGTAGAAACAATATAGTTTGGTGAATGGAAGACTGGTTTTCCTTTTCTTGGTATTAGGGATTAAATCCAGGGACCATCTACCACTGAGATACAGCCCCAACCCGAGCCTTTTAATTTTTTATTTTGAGATAGGGTCTCACTAAGTTGCTTAACACCTTACTAAGCTGCTGTGCTGGCCTCAAACTTGCAATCTTCTTGCCTCAGTCTTCCAAGTTGCTGGGATTTCAGGTATGTACCACCATGGCCAGCAGGTTTTCAATAGTTTGAAGAAGTGGTACTAAACTCACTGCTTCTAATTCTTTGTCCCATTTATAAGACAGTCTACGAGCAAAATGGAGAAAAAGTTCAAAACCTGCAAGATAAAGACTGACAATAAACAACTGTAGTTTATTTAAAAAAAAGTCTAAAATACACAGCTCTCAATCTACTAAATAAGACTGCTATATAAGGGAAGGAATGACTATTAGATGGGCCATGGAAATATTCCTAAAGAAAATTGGGAGGATGTGTAAGAAATTACCAAGCGCATATTGCAGGAAGATCAAACAAGTTGCCTAATAAGTACATACAAGTCGAAAATGTGAGTTGCTTCAAGAATCAAAAGTATGCACAGGGCTCAAGAAGGGTATGGAAAAGAAGTAGAAAATTAGGAAAAGCAATAATGCTAAAAACAAACACTAAGCTATATTCTAGTTACTATTTAGTAGTTTACATTAGTCATCATAACAACCTTATGAAGTAGATACTCCAATATCCTATTTTAAAGATAGGGAAACAAAGGTATTTTGAGTGTAGTTAACCAGCCTAAGATTACAAAGCTAATAAGTGGCAGAAATGAGCTCTGCCCCCAGGCAGTGTTACTGCCACATATGAAGTTGTTGCATATGAATGCTCTTTTAATTCTAAATGTTCTGGGACTTATTAGTAGAGTTGGAGACATTGGTAGAAAGATTTTTTTCCCTATTTCTTTGTCTTCGGCTCAGCTCAGGATTATCTGAGATAAGATATGTGGTGGATGCTTATGGAGCCACAGTACTGTTTCAAACTATGATTCTTCATATATAACCTGGGGATGGGAAGATTATTATGGCTAGTGGCCTAGCTCAGATATTTCAAGCTGGGCAAGCCCCTCTTCATTCCAATCCAGAAGGAAAAAGAAGCAGTGAAGGGGAGAATGAACACTGGTAGTAATCAGTACTTGATGTCACCTCCTTTGTTGTTTTCTATTTCAGCTGAACCTTTTCTGTAAATGCATACAGAATTGACGTTTTACAATAAAACTCTGAGCACTGCAAGGTACTATTTTTAGTGTTCTATATATATTAATTAATCCTCACAGCAACCCCAGTAGAAAGACACAATTATTACTATTTTGCGAACGGACCATGAAGCGCACAATTATAGGGCTTGCCCAGTTTTACAGTAAATTAGTGGGAATTTGAGATCTTAAATTGTAAATAAACACAAACAACTTGTTAAAAATTATTTTTGAGCTCCATGTATCAGAAAGAATTCCTGATTTAGATCCGAGCTCGATTTCAGGCTCCAATATCGATTGCAGTGTAAAGATTTGGGGCTGGTCACTTTCATCTTCTTCCTCATCTAAGAAGTGGAGATAATGATACAGGATTTTCCTAAGGATCTAGTGATAATTGTAGAGCTGCACTGTTACGCTCTAAACTGTTACACAAACGTTTTAAACGTCTCCTCCCGGCACCGCACTTGGAAATTTGGGATCCAGAGTGTACGAGGACAGAAAACACCGTCAGCCCCAACATGCGAGTCGGTCAGGGTACCCCTTCCCGGAAGCGGCTCAGGGCCCTATGGGAAGTGTAGTCTTGGACTGACAATGACGCGACCTTCTCTTTTAGTAGCAGGAAGTGGGCGTAAGACCCGGAAGTACTTGTTGCCGTGGGAAGCAGGGTCAGAGGTCGTGGGGACAGAAGGCGTTCTTGTCACTGGACCTGCAGCTATGTAGTGGAGGGACAAGTTCCCTTCCGTAAAGTTTGGAAGGTTCCTGGGCTCCTCAAGGGCGCTAGCCACCGGACTGCTAGTCGCCGGCTTCGGGTTCCTGCCGGCTGAGCGGAGCCGCCGCCATGTTTGGCTGCTTGGTGGCGGGGAGGCTGGTGAGGATGGGGCCGGGTGGTATCTGGAAGGGGTCAGGATGCAGAGAGCGAACCCGGGGAGCAGGGTGGGACACAGGTACTGGAGACGCAGTGTAACCAGTTCTGTCAGTTTTTTGCTGGGTGTGTGGGGTGGGGATTGGGACGCTGGGATGCTCTCTTTTTATCAACTGTTCAAATTTACTTGTCCAGTAGTTACAATATTAGCAGCCATTTATTGAGGGTGCATTTTGAACGAAGTATTGGGCCGAGTACTGTACACCCTTTTTGTCAGTTTCTTTTTGGGTAGCGTTTATTAGGCACTTGAGATTTAACCTTCATAACCCATTATTCCCATTTTGCAGTTGAGGAACTTAAGCTCTATTGGCAGTATAAATGCCTGAACCTATAAATTTGAAATTTTAATCCAGCTTCTCGCAGACTGTCAGAGATTAAGGTGCTCCGGCATTGTATATCTGTTAGGTCCCTTTGGAATAGGTGAAAATATGCTTAATTGGAAATTGGCTGATAGAAACGCCTGAAATTTATGTGTGAGCCATGTCTTAGGAAATCAGAGAAGGATGAGAGCAAAATGTTTTCTTATTGGTGAGAAGAAACTGCTTTGCCAAATCATTATAATTTAATGAGATCAGCACCTAGAATTTTTTAGGAATAATTTGGAGGGTGAATCTTGTTTGCTTCTGCATAAACTATCCAGACATCCCTTTTAGACTTGACACCTTTTACTTAGAGTTCTTTTTCTTTCTTTTTCCCTGGCTTGTTAAATATTGCAGCCCCTTTGTTGAATTGTTTTTTAAGTCAACGTTTAGTATTAAATTTGTATTCTATGCATTGTTCTAAGAAACTACAAAGACTACTGGCCTCAGAAAGTTTGTCCCTGGAATGACTGGGAGGTTCCTGTGGGATACTGGTTGGTCATCCTGGTGAGATAATTTTGGCTTAACCCAGCTCTTGATAGGGAGATTGGATCAGTTTGGGAGAAGTGTGGCACTTAGATGAGTGAGTGTCATTAATGAATGACATTTAAAATGTGTTTTTAAAGAATAAAAGAGCTATATGGAATCCATGTATCATGTTGTCAACTAATTTGGAAGGAAATTAATTACAGTAATATCTGTCTATTCACCCAGTACTTACTCTCTATGGTGGATATTCAGTAGGGATTTATTTACAATCAATTTTTTTTTTTCTTTTTTGCACAGGGATGGGGCAGTGGGTACTGGAGATTGAACCCAGGGGTGTTTTACCTCTGAGCTACATCCCCAGTCCTTTTTGTTTTTTGAGACAGGGTCTTGCAAGTTGCTAAGAACAAACTGGAACTTGTCATCCTCCTGCCTGAACTTCCAGGAGTCCCTGAGATTACAGGCATGCACCACCACTCCTGATTAAGACAATTTTATTTTTTTGTGGGAAGTGGGTGTTTGACTTATAAATTCTGTAATATTAGAATATATAAATAAAATGAAGGGCAAATAGACCTTGCAGCATCCCAGAACTTACCTATATTAGTCTATTACCAGAGAGAAAATCCATGTATTTCAAGTTATGAACCTAGTTTTCATTCCTTTAGTGTTTTTTCTTAAAGTCAGGGATTAGAGTGTCAGTACAGATTTTTAGGATGTCTGGTGTCTTGTACAGAGTTGACTCTTAAAAAGTATTTATTTTGCATGATGGTTATTCAAGACTAATAACCACAGTTTTCCATGCTCCCTAATATTATATGTGTGCTATACATTGGTGAAATTGAATTTAATACTCATACTGGCAGTTTGGTTTATACTTTTATTCTTCATTTGTTTTATTCTCTACATTTAAAATGGAGAATTTTAAGTTGAGTCAAAATGTCAGAAGAGGGAAATTAATTTGAGTTTAAAAACATAGCCTTAGCATCTTGGGATTTAATTTTAGGGCAATTTATATTACTTTGTAACTAAGAGATTACAAATTATATAGCAATCTATTTAATGATAGATGTACAGTTATATAGATTATAAATTATATAGCAATATATTTTTCATAAGTTTCTTTATAATACTAGATAGGATACTGTGGAGGGGAGAAGAAAGATTTTGATAACAATTAGCAAATACTAACAAAATAAATTGCAGTCAGGTAAATAAGAATTGATCATTTAGTCTTCAAGGTAGTAATAATTCAAATTTTGTGTTTTGGTGCAGAGTAATTGTCAAGCAAAAACCAAACAAACTGTATATAAATTCTTTACAGCCTATCTATCTTGAGTGTTCTCAAAATTAATGTTTCTCTTTGGGAATGGATATGAAATAGCAATACCAGTATTTTTCTAAAAGTATATATATTTTTTCTCTGAGAGTACTACATTTCACTGAATAATCATTGCAGATCTTGTGCAATTTTTATTTTTTTCAAAATAGAGGGGAGTGAACATTATGTGAAGCATTTTTTAAAAAATTTGTTCAGGTATTACTTAAAAATCTTTTATCACTAAACCGTCTTTGGTGCAAGATTAGGATACACTGAATACTTGTGAATATAATTGCAGCAGCAATGATTATGCAGTGAAATATGGGTAGAGTTTTCAGATTTTAACATCTTAGTTTATAAATTAATGTTCAGTTTTAAAGCAATTAGATTATGAATTGACTGAAGGGGAAACTTTTATGTTCCCACATACCGAATTTAATGAAGAATTTTTATATTTTATATATAGTCAGTTCTCATTTTTCCTAGTAGTTAATGTCTGCATGACCACTGAAATGGTAAATACTGGCTCATTGCTCCTTGTGGAGCTGCAGGGTTACATCCAGAGAACTTTTAGTTACAACCTTTTTTTTTTTTAATCAACCTATCACAACCTTTTTTATATGTTCCTTTTTATAAACATCAAAAAGATATTTAATATGCATTGTTGATGCATTAATATTCAATTCATGGTCTAACAGCATAACTCATGCCTGAACAAAACTTAGTTTAACAACATGCATCTTCTCTGTGAGGCATTTCACAGTTTTCTTGCAGTTAGAAACACTAACCAGCACTTTATAAATCTTGGCCATTTTGAATAGCAAATCACTGACAAAAATGTAAAATGCAAACAAACATGGCACCAAATAGACTGAAAAATATTTGTTTACAGTATACAGGCTGAAACATGGTACTGCATATCCTAGTTCTACCTCAGCTGGGAATATGTGAATCAGGGAACTCAAATTTTTGTTGTTTTATCCATAAAAGTATCCATGAATGACTGTAGAAGTATAGTAAGCATTGATTTTGGGTTATAAGTAAATTTTAGTGAGTAGCTGAGTTTGCAAATACAAAATCTTCAAATAATTGAGGACTGACTAATGACTTCTAGATTGCTTAATCATTTAATTATCTGAAGTTGTAGACCTTTAAGTTGGATGATACAAGCTTGGTAATGTGATTTGAAGAATCTTTCATTTTTACAAAATTCTGAAGTTGTAGTTATTTATTACATAAGTAAAATTCTTTCAGGGTACTTCTGAAAGAATGTGGTTGTATTTTAAAAAGATTGCATTTGCTAAGTGATCATATTAAGCCTAAATATGTATTTTTGGACCCTTATAAAGTTATCCCTTTCTGGCATATTTGGTAGATTCATAGTTAAGAGTACCAGATTAGACAAACACACTTCATATAATCATGATAATTGACCATGCTGGTGACATGATTTATAGTGATAATATAAGGGTTTTTGAAACTCATCAAACTATTGAACTAAGAGGAGTTTTTTATTTTCTAGGTACAAACAGCTGCACAGCAAGTGGCAGAGGATAAATTTGTTTTTGACTTGCCTGATTATGAAAATATCAACCATGTTGTGGTTTTTATGCTGGGAACGATCCCATTTCCTGAGGGAATGGGAGGATCTGTCTACTTTTCCTATCCTGATTCAAATGGAATGCCAGTATGGCAACTCCTAGGATTTGTCACGAATGGGAAACCAAGTGCCATCTTCAAAATTTCAGGTCTTAAATCTGGTAAGAATAATATTAAAATAGTTCTGTAATTAAACTTTCTAAACTAGCCCAACATGAGATGATAGCTTTTTAAACTGTTATGTGTTTTTTGCTAGTAATACATACCATTATTTTTTAAAAAGCAGATGATACAGAAACATTTGAAAAAAGTAAAAGGCTTCCTTGGCTCCTCATTCCTGTTCTCTGCCCCTGGAGAGAACTACTGGATTTATTCTCTTTGGATTTTTCTGTGTGTTTTATTAAGGAGAGGATCTTCTCATGTTTTGTAATATCCACATTTGTGTTTTAAATGAATAAACTAGGTAGATTATAGGAAATTGAATGGGAGTGGCTCTTTTCTTCTATTAAGATTTTTGAAGTCTTAGATTTAATTTCCCAATTGTTCTTATTTTGGTTCTGTTGACATTGCATAGAGGTAATCCTCACTTTTATACTTTGAGATATTTTGTGAAGAAATGTGAGAATGGATTTAGATTAGGTGTCACTCCCATTGAATCTTTGGTTCCCTTAAGTCTGGATGAACATATTTGAAAACTCTTAAAATGTAAGTATAAATTTTTGTAGATAGTGTCTATGGAGTCCAAGGAAAAACTATATTTAGGCAACATATAGATAACATGTTTATATATTTAACAAAACATTTGGGTATCTACTATGGGAACTGAAAGATAGTGATTATTTTTTGTCTGAGATAATTCATAGTCTTATAGAATAAGACATTTCTATAGGACAGTAATTAGAAAAATGAAAACTAATAGTGGGTGTTAAGTGCTAAAGAAACATAGATGAGGAAGTGAGCTATTAACTCTTAAATAGGTTGGGAAAGGTTTCTTGGAGGAAGTGATGTTGGAGCTTTTAGACAAGCATGTTTTTCAGGCCCGTGAGAGATTTATTGGGCAGTGTTTTCTAGCTGTGGGTAATAATCAGCATAAGACAAAAAGTTGGAAAGCACCGTGTGCTCAGAATGGCACAAAGCAGAGTCTGTATGGGAAACATTGGTATGGATTATGAAAAGCTGTATGTCATACAAACTGATTTGAAATTAAATAGGTCAGCAATTTTTAATATGCTTAGGTCACAGACCTATTTGATAGTTTTATAAAAAGTTTGGGTGCCATAATGTAAATACTTGAAAATAACAACAACAAAAAAGACTCAAGAATAAATTGAAGTCCCAAAGAGACATAGTATCTATAAAGAAATTAAAATTGGTAATTGAAATCTTTATATCTATGTACAGAAAATAGTTACAGAGTAAATTTAACTGATAAGTTTAAAAAACTTTTCATTGTAGAAAATTCAAGCATATGCAGAATCAGATTAAGTGGAATATTATACCCATCACTCAGCTTCAAAAATGATAATATCATTTCATTTGGGTTCCTTTTCAATTCTCCTTTTCATATTATTTGGAAGTAGATTCCTGAATCACAACATGCAATCTATAAATATATTATGTGTCTTTAAGAGGTTAAAGTATTTTAAAAAAACTGTAATATGGTGATCACACTTAATAATAAACAATAATTCTTTAATATCAAGTAAAATATCTGTGATCAGTGTTCAGATTTCCAGTGGCCTCAAAACTTTTATGATTATATAAAGTTTTAAAATAATTTCAGTTAACATCCACAAAAGATCCTTATAGTTCCATTGGTTGTTAGGTCTTAAAAATCTTTTATGAAAATTAAAGGTTTAATGTGTTCTTTTGTTTCTGTTTCCAGTAAACTAGTTGGATTTAGAGGTTTTACCAGATTTTTTTTGAATTGATTTTTAACATTTTTTGATAGAATTATTATTGGTGGGTAAGTGTTCTTTTATCACATATGTGGTTGGTTCTTTCTGTGTGAAATTAGTAGACATTTATATGTAGTACCTAAATTCACTAACTTAATAAGGTTCAGAATGATGATCCCTTTCATCCTCCCCCCCCCCCCCCCACACACACACACACTGGATTGAACCCAGGGGCACTTAACTGAGCCACATCCCTGCCTACCTCCCCTGCTTTTTAAAAAAATTTTGAGCCAGGATCTCCTTAAGTTGCTGAGGCTGACTTTGAACTTGTGAGCCTCCTACCTTAGCCTCTTGAGTCTCTGGGATTATAGGCATGTGCTACCATGCCTGGATAGAATGGTGATATTCTAATTTTGTCATTTTGTTTATTAACGTAAAGAGAAGTGTGATATGCTACATATATCTACCTGAGTTTCAGAGGTAGAATTAGTATAAATAAAGCGGCATAGATGCTTGATGTTTTTCTCATTATATATGAATGTTCAAAAAAATGACTTGATTCTCTATAGCATAAGATTCTCTGACATCTTCAAAGGTAATTGTTACTTTTAAAAGAATTATGAAATCATGGATGTGTATGTGCATTTGATTTATATCTGATGTAGTTTAAGCATTGATATAATGTCAGAATCCATGAGACTGTAAGTTTAAATTTCTCAGTTTACTCTTTTTTTAGGTATTGGAGATTGAACTCAGGGGCACTTAACCACTGTGTCTCATCTCCAGCCCTTTTTACTTTTATTTTTTAAATTTTGAAATAGTATCTCACTGAGTTACTTAGGGCCTTGCTAATTCGCTGAGGCTGACCTTGAACTTGCAGTCCTCCCACCTCCCCCTCCCAAATTGCTGGGATTACAGGTGTGCACCACCATACCTGGCTTTAGTTTACTTTTTCAGCAGATACTGATATTTCATGGCTTTTATCCTTTCATAAGAGGTCTTCCAAAGAATAAAGAAAGTTTACCTTGTTAACAGATTTTAATAGGTTTATTGAGATGTAATTGATGTAAATTGCACATATTTGAAGTATACAGTTTGATAACTTCTGGCATATCTTAACACCTGTGAAACTATCACCACAGTCAAGATAATGAACTTAACTATCACCTACTGTAGGCAACTCCTGATTTATTTTCTGTCGTTATAAAATAGTTTGTATTTTCTATAGTTTTATATAAATGAAATCATACAGTATGTACTTTTTGTTTCACCTGACTTCTTCTATTCAGTGTAATTATTTTCAGTCACTTATGTTGCAGGGTATATCAATAGCTCATTCCTCTATTGCTAGATTGTATTCCATTGTATGTATATAATACAGTTTGTTTATTCATTTACCTGTTGAAGAGCATTTGGATTATTTCTAGATTTTGGTTCATAAAAATAAACTGCTTTGAATATTCATGTATAGATCTTTGCATGGAAATACACTCTCAGGTTACTGAGGAGGGCTAGATCATAGTACTTGGGTATTTTGCTTTTTAGGAAACTAGAAAGCTGCTTTCCAGTATAATTGTTCTGTTTTACATTTCACCTAGCAGTGTATGAAAGTGCCAGTTCCTCTACTTTGTTGTCAACAGTAGGTATAGTTAGCTTTAGCAGTTTTAGTATTATTTTACTGTAGTGGTATCTGATTATAGTTTTAATTTGCATGTCTCCAGTGATATTGAATATTTTTATGTGCCCTTTTTGCTGTATGTATGTCTTTCTTGGTGAAAGTCTGTTCAAATTTTTAATGTTTTTTAAAATTAGGTTGTTTTTGAGTTTTGAGATAGTGTATATATATATATGTGTTTATAGATATATATATATATGTGTGTATGTGTGTGTATATGTATATGATTTCTTGATATGATTTCTTTATCAGTTTTGTGATTTTGAAAATATTTTTTCACAGTCTTAGTTTGGTCTTTTCTCCTTATGGTGTCTTTTATATAATAGAAGTTTTTAATTTTTGAGGAAGTCCAAGTTTTCAATTTGTTATTTTCTGGATTGTTCTGGATTGTGCTTTTGCTATTGTGACATGAGAAATCTTTGCCTAACTCAGGGTCACAAGAATTTTTTCTAAGAAATTTTATTGTTTAGATTTTACATTTATACCTGGGATCTAGTTTGAATTGAATTTTATGTTTAGTGCAGGGTGACTATTGAAATTCTTTTTTCTTTTCTTTGCCAAATGGATATGCGGTGGGTCCATCATTGTTTAAAAGAATGTCATGAATGATTTTGTGTGCATCCATCATTGAGAATTTCACTTGATCCTCACTTGGGTGCTCTCAAACTGCTTTTTTAAAAAGTGAAATACATGTGAATATTTATGTATTGATTTTAAAGGAAAAAGAAATGGAAATAGATACTTTTCTAATTTTTTAATAAAAAATACCAGTTGGAAATGGTAGAACGATTGCATAGATACTGGTATATATTTTTAGTAACAAGCAGTACAGAAGTAGGAGCAACTAATTAGGGAAAGAGAGAAAGACAGTTTTAGTTTGGGTTTGACAAGTCTTTGGGACCTGATTATAGTACTTCCAATATAAAGTGGTAGGTTTTGTTTATATAACAATTGAAAGTATAGAATTTTCCTGGTTTATTTAATCATATGCATTGATTAATCTTGGTGATTAGCTAGTAGACCAGGGCATATTGGTTGTTTTTGTAGATATTTTGTAGTTATTCATTTAACTGTTCAAATCTTATTTTGTTTTCTCTTTCTCATAGCTTTACCAACATTTTGAGTTTGGAATGGGATCACAACATCCCTTTTTCATTTATGATCAACATTCCCTGCGGGAGATGCTTTGGGAACAGTGAAAAGTACTTTCTCCTGTCATTTTTTGTGTTGCCTTTGGCTGCCTTTCTCTTGTTTCACTTAGGAGGTTGGGGAAGCACTCTAGGGTCATATGAACCCAGACATTTCCTTATTGTGTCATTTCATCCAATCTGGAGAATATTTTGCAATAAAAAATAAATTAATCCTGCTAGGCATGGTGGCACATGCCTTTAATTCCAGCCACTCAGGAGGCTAAGACAGGAGGATCACAAGTTCAAAGCCAGCCTCAGCAATTTAGTGAGGCCCTAAGCAATGTAGGGAGACACTGTCTCAAAAAGAAAAATAAAAAGGGCTGGGGATGTGGCTCAGTGGTTAAGTACCCCTGGGTTCAATCCCTGGTACAAAAAAAAAAAAAAAAAAAAAGTTAACCCAATTATTGTAACTGAAATTTTAAATAATATCACAGTTTTTTTTTTTTTTTTTTTTTTTTGGTGGAGTTACATAAAACAGTCTGAAACCCAATCTCAGTAATTCTAGATCCTTGATGCAGTATAAGAAAATAGGTTTACATGACAATAATACTTTGTTTGTTGTTGTCCTGGGGATTGAACCCAAAGCTTCTGACAAGTTCTTTTATTCTGATTTTTTTAAAAAAAGTTTCATTTCATTTAAAAAATTGTTTCCATTATAAAATGGCTATTGATAGTTTTATCTATGAAAAACAACTTTTTTTTAGTACTGGGGCTTGAACCTAGGGGTTTTTTACCACTGAGCTACATCCCCAGTTCTTTTTATTTTGAGACAGGTTGTGCTAAGTTGCTGAGGCTGTCCTGGAGCTTGAGATACTCTTGGCTGAGCCTCTTGAGTTGCTGGTATTAGAGGATTAGAGGTGTGTTTTTTTACTGAAATTTCAAGCAATATTTGTGATGGTAAAGCACAGTGTTTTATTAGAGAATATTAAATCAGCATAAATATTTAGAGATTCAGTATATATCAACATTAAATGGTAAAATGCTATTAAAATGTTTTGGATTTTTTTGTTTTTAAACCTGTAAGTTTTTCTGAAAAGAGCTTTTTGAATGTTGAAAGTATTAGAATTCTTAATTTATATATAAAAATTACAGTATTCTTACTAGGAAATGGTAGTTTTAAAATAACGAAATTAGATGAGCTTGTAATAGATTCCTGTTTTTCAACCTTTGAGATACCCTGTCAAACCTGAGGGTTTAAGTTTCAGTATATTGAATAAACCTAGGATAGGAGAGAGTCTTGCTGAAATAACTTTAGGAAATTGTGATTGAACCTATTCTTATAACCCCCATCTTTTAAATGAGGTGTTTACTCCATTAATATTTAATGTTACATATGTAGTTAGGTTGTATCTCTTCCCCCCAATACTGGGGATTGAACCCAGGGCCTTGCATGTACTGGGCATATACTTCACCATTGAGCTATATCCCCCGCCTCGGTTTATATTTTTATTTTGCTGCTTATTTTCTTTCTTTCTCCCCCCAACCCTTTTTGGGCATTTATATGGATTGTATATTTTTTCTTGTTTTTAGGATTGTGTAATTTTTAATCTATATATCTTCTGAATTATAACTACAGTCCTTGGTGTTAGTATTTTTTTCATACCAGGGATTGGATCCAGGGGTACTTAACCACACATCCGCAGCCCTCTTTCTATTTTTTATTTTGAGATAGGGTTTTGCTAAGTTGCTTAGGGCCTCACCGAGTTGTGGAGGCTGACTTCGAATTTGTAATCCTACTGGCTCAGCCTCCCAAGCTTCTAGGATTGATTATAGGAGATGCCACCATGCCTGGCTGCATTAGTTTTTTAATGGTTCCTCTAGGGATTATAATAGTCATTGTTAACTTTTTACAGTGTTCCATAATTAACATTATAGAAATAACATAATAATAATAATAATAGAATAATAAGAAATAATATAGTAGAAATAATCTATAAATAAATAATCTAATCTATATTTTCTATAATGAAACTGGATTTGGTTATAAAGGGTCTTACCTTCAGTTTTCCTTGCTTATCAGTTCATGTAGTGAAATTCTGAATGTAATGACAAAAATTTTAGGGCAGAATTCACATTTTGGTGCTTTATTTTGAATTAAAGATATTTATCATTCTCATCATCTTAGTATCAGAGTTTAATGATACTGCTCTTGATAGGCAAGCAAGAGAGTCCGATAACAGAAAGCCAAAATCTCCATTTTAGGTATCTTTGTATTTACCTCAAACTGTATAATTTCCATATCTTTTAGAGTTGAATAGCAGAGGCAAAAAGATTATTTACTTTTTTTTTTTTTTTGTACCAGGGGTTGAATCCAGGGGTACTTAACCACGGAGCCCCATCCTCAGCCCTTTTTTTTAAAACAAATATTTTATTTTGAGACAGGGTCTTGCCAAGTTGCTTAGGGCCTCCCTAGGTTGCTGAGGCTGGCTTTGAATTGTGATCCTCCTACCTCAACCTCCTGAGCTGCTTGGATTATAGGTGTGTGCCACTGTGCCCTGCTTTACTTTTGTTTTGACTTCATTTGGTCCAGAGAAGCATTATGTGAACATGTGCCAGTTGTCCTGAGAATTTACTCAACAGATACATCTTTAATTTTCTCAACAAAGCCCTGTGCCTGGTGATAGCCTGCTTTTCTGATGTATGTCCATCTCACTAATATAAAAGGTGCCCTTAATTAGAATTACAAATTCATTTTTTACATATACTTGAATATTTTTCTCTAGTTTCATATCAATATTGTTCCAGTGCTTTTTGAAGTTTTTTCTTAAAATGTCTTACCTGTGTTCTGAAAGTTGTATCTGAGCCTTGTAACATTAAAATTTAAGAATCTTAAGAAAGTTAACCTTGTTTTCAGCACTCAGATACAGGGTCTACTGAATACTGATTTCTGGTTATTACAACTTATTCATCTGTTAAAAGCTATAACATTTAAGAATAATAAAATGCCATGTAATGTTAACTTTAAGAAGTTTTGGTTCATGATATATCAGGAACATGAGTAACAGTATCTGTTAAATTATGGTTTAAAAATTTGATTCTGAAATTGGAAGGAAAAAGTAGTTTCCCTTACCAAAAATAAGTAACTGAAAATATTTACAATATGTATCTTTGTGCATATTTATATGCATTTGTTTGTCAAAGATAAATATTTGTTGAGTTCATATACTGTTTGAAGAGTTTATTTAAGCCCCATGCACATACATCATACACACAAAGTTCAACTTAAAACCTTCCTTTTCTCTGTAGGTTAACTATTTGTAAAGTGTTTCAAGAGACAAGGAGGATATGGCTCAATGCCTCAGTCAGGGAGAATTCCAGTGACATCTACAGTGGAGAATTATATGGAGAATGGGAAACAGAAGAGTCCAAGATTGGAAGAGCAGGTGGGGGAGTAGGACATTAGGTCAGATATAAAAACACTTATGTAGAGCTTTACAAATATATTTTATTATGTCTGTAGCACTTTAATATGTAATTATACGTAACAGAATAAGAAGAAATAGTTTATCAATTCACCTGTGGTATAAGAGAGAATAATATGTGTTTATATGAATGAGTACTGTAGTAGAGTTTTGTAGAATACTCTTATTATGAGAAAAGACTAATGTTTTATGTTTTAGGCCTTTAGAGTAAATTAGGCACCATATAGTTGGGTTTTACCGTATTTTATTTTGGCTACATCCCTATTGTGAGGTATTGTTAATTTGGTATTAAAATTTAAAAATCTCAATTCTGGTCTTTTTTTTTTTTTTGCATTAGGGATTTAAGAAAGCCTTATTTTGAAAATTTTTAAATTAGAGGAGAATTACAAGTATTGTACAAAGAATTCTTTACACTTTTTTCATTTCAGTTTTTGCTATATTTTATTTATCTTTGTATTCTTCTGAAACTTTGGCAAGTAGGTCATAGATATCATTTCCCTTTTTCTAAGTACATCTGTATGTAATTCCTAGGTCAACAATGTTCTCTTTCTTATGTAAGCATAGTATAGTGATTACATTCAACAAATTTAATGTGAATTATAGTACTCTTATCTAATATATAGTTCCCATTACAGGTTTTTCAGTTGTCCCAATAATATCTGCTATTCCTCTACCCTGCACTTCCATCTCGGATCCATTCAGGAACATGCAGTCACTCTTAATTATTACATCTTTGATCTGGCACAATTACTTAGCTTTGTCGTTCTTAACAATGACATTAAAAAGAAGATTTTTTTGCAAAATGTTAAAATTAGAGTTTTTATAAATCATTGTCTGAATTTCTTCTTTATGATTCTGCTCTTTTTGGTCTTGCTGCAATATTTTTGTCATTGCTTTTAGTTTCTCTACATTTGGCATTTATGGTCTTTCACTTCTTCAGCTCAGTTACTAGAAAGAAACATTTAAACTAATTCAGTTTTTGTTTTAAAATAGAGTTGAGGTTGTCAAGGGGATTAGAAAGGACAACAAAAACACCAAGATGCTTTAGTCTAGTCACATGAAGTGGAACTAGTGAGAATGGGAACCTCTTACGTTGTGACATTTTTTGACTGGCTTCAGTGTAAAGTAATGAATAAAAATTAGTTAAGAGTTCAGACTGAAGAATTTAATATAAAAAGAATAATGAACTGAACTGGAATAAGTTTTGACTTTGGTTTTGACTCTGTTTTGAATCTCAGAGATATTTATTTATTATTTATTATTTATTATTTATTATTATTTTTTCCCTTTCTTTTTCTTCTTTTTGAGATGGTATTTTCTTTGTTTCTGATTGGTCTCAAATTCCTAGCTCAAGTCATCCTCCTGCCTTGACCTCCCAGAGTAGCTGGTACTATAAGTGTGCACCACCACACCCAGTTCTGGGTGTGTACTGATGACCAAGATCTTTAACCTTAAAGGAAAAATTCAGTAAAGTGGAGTTAATAAAAATATTTATGTATGCAAAATAGTACCTGGCACACAGTTGGTGTTTAATAAGTGGTTCTTTTTTTTTTTTAAATATTTTTAGTTGTAGATGGACATAATACCTTTATTTTTAAAATTTATTTTATGTGGTGCTGAGGATTGAACCCAGTGCCTCACACGTGTGAGGCAAGCACTCTACCACTCAGCTACAACCCCAGCCCCGATAAGTGGTTCTTAATGTTTTTATAAAATCATATAATGTCAGTACTCTTAGAAATCATCCAGATAATAAAACCAGTTCAGAACAATTTAGTGACTTTTGCTCCCTCTGTTAGAGTGTAAGCTCCTTGAAAGTAGGGATTGTTTATAGTTTTGACTTTGTGCTCTGTATGGCACAGTGATAGATGCTTCTTTAATAGTAACATTTCAGACGTCTAAAATCAGACATGTTGCAATCAAATATGTTACCATTTTTTTATCTGACTGAGATATTTATTGGTGACAAAGTTTTGAGAGTCATACAGTGCTTAGAATGTGCATTAGTGAAAAATGAATTTCAGTCTTGTTATCAGTAAAAATGAAGCCAAGAGGTTTTAGAAATATATGATTTCTAAATTTTTATATTCAATACTAAGAACACTGTTAAACACGCATAATTAAGATGCTTTTATGTTACTTCACAGCATATATCAATCATATTCAAATACTACTGCTTGTTTAATTACTTTCCTTTGCCATAAATTTTCTTTAGTCCTCATTCCTTTGATATTATGTACCTACTTTATCTTAACCTGTGAACTTTTAGTTCCTCTTTGAGCTCTTTAAATCAGAAGGATTGCTATTTCATGAGTTTTATTCTTTTGTAGAGTTCTTCCAAAGAACAGAGAGAACATTTATTTATATTTTTAAATAGGAAAAAACTTCGTTTTATTTTGCAGTTACCTTATAGGTCCACTGGATCATTTTATAAACCTAAAATGCATTTGGAAATATTAGTGATCTTATTTTTCCTGTATCTTTAAGCATTTTATTTCAACCAGGAAATTATTTCATTATTACTTACCAATTCCCAACTATACTAAAAGGAAAAGGGCTAAAATGTTAAAAATGGAAGAATGATGGAATTGCCTAGAGCAAAGGTGGTCAAACTTTTTTGTAAAGGATCAGATAGTAAGCAGTTTTGGACTTTATAGCCCCTAAATTGTCTCTGTGGCTTATGATTCCTCTTTAAACAACTCTTTAGAAATTTAAGAACCATTCTTTAGCTCCCAGGTCATACACAAAAATTGGTCGTGGACCTGATTTGGTCTGTGCAGTTTTGTCATTCATCTCATTTTCACATTGCATTGGTTGAAGGATTATGCTAACTTTTAAGAAATGTAAGAGGAGATAGTAGGCACCATCTTTATGGTCAGGTTTTAACTTTTATTAAATAGAATATGAAGTTAATACTTTTTGTATTTCATTCATAATGGCAAAGAGAAAAAATTGACTGAAGATATTTTACAATTATTAGAAAAATCAGAAAGGAAATCCAAGGAGCTAGATATAGTCTAGACTAATGATGGTGAAGTTATTCATAGAAGCAACATATCAGATTATGAATCTTCAGATAAAGATGTCTTCTGAATTTACTCAACTAAGTAATTGATTATTGAACAAAGGACCAAAAGAAAATATGGTATTTTACTTAGGCATTTAAGAAGAAGAAATTTTCACACAGTATTTTCTAATAATATCTTGGACATGTGTTAAAAGGATGTGTGTTGGTATTCTTTCTTGTATATTTGGGCTCTAAATTCAACTGGATAGGGTTTGTAAGTGGAAAAAATGCTGAAAGTGGGTGTATATACAAAGGTGATTGAAAGGAAATATTGTTTGTAAAATAAAAATAAGAGTGTTTTATAAATTATGGATCAGAGATTGGCCATCCTTACTTGAACAAATTATGAGCCATTAAAATTTTCAAAATTTCAGGCTTTTAAGTATTGCATTTTGACAATGCATATGCCAGAAATAAACAGGATGTAACCATAAATTATAACCTATTAGAGATCTGACTTATTTATAAAATTTATAAGATGGTTATATTTCATGTTCATCCTTGATGGTCAATGAGTAGTTGTATTTAGAAGACATGCCCATTTCACCTACATAACTTAAAAATAGGGAAAACATGAAATGGATATCTAGTTTTGCTGTATTTAAATACTTATTAAAATTCAAATAAAGGTTTTTTGCAACATCTATTCTGAACATTTTTTTTTGATGGGGAGGGACTGTTGGGGATTGAACCCAGGGGGACTTGCTTTGTCACTGAGTTATACACTGAGCCCCTCTTTCTAACCATTCTTTGTTAAAAGGTTCCATTATGACTGCTTTCCCTTGTATACTGAGATTAAAAAGAACTAGCTTTCTGTAGGATTTCTTTCTCTTGCATTTTGTTTGGTATTAGGCTCTTACAAGGAGGAGGGACACCTGGAGAAACAATCTTTAAAAATTAGCTGCTACAACCAGTTGTGATGTACTTGCCTGTAATTCCTGCAGCTGTATTTGCTGAAGCAAGAGGATCACAAGTTCATAGCCAGCCTTGGTAACTTTGTGAGGCCCTAAGCACCTTAGTGAGACCCCGTTTCAAAATAAAAAATAAAAAGGCTGGGGACATGGCACAAGGTTAAGTGCCCCTAGGTTCAATTCCCAGTACAAAAAAACAAAAAACAAAACAAAACAAAACAAAAAAACTGCTGCATTTACTCTTAGAATGTTGTTGAAAACTTGATATAATGTGTGTTCTGTTTTTTAAGAATATGCTGGATGTTTTGCTTGCTCTGCTAGTTTTTTTGTTGTTTGTTTTTGTTACTGGGGATTTAACCCAGGGACACTTACCCACTGAGCCATATCCCCTGTCCTTTTTATTTTTATTTTTGAGACAGGGTCTTGCTGAGTTGCTTAGGGCTATGCTAAATTGTTGAGGCTGACCTTGAACTTGTGATCCTCCTGCCTCAGTGTCCTGAGTTGTTGGGGTTTAATTTTTTGACAGTAACATTCAATGTAATTTATCGTCTTACTCTGGCTGTTCTGATTTAAAATCCAAAGTAAATACTAACTGTAAGTCTGTAAATTGTTTCCTAATATTTCTTCCTAGTATTTTATTTTACTTCATGGTTTGTAAATAAGGACCTTTGTACTTGGAGTGCATGAACTACTGTGTCAAGCCAATTTGAGAGTAAGATTGACTAAAGGAATAATTTTATCACATAGTAGATATCTTTGAAAATTCAAAGGTCATCGAAGACACTTGAGTCTTTTTCCCTCCTTAAGTTGTCATTGTACCAGAAAACTTTAAAGTAGAAGAAAAAGAATGATTTCTTAATCCCATCTCTACAATGAGAATTAGCCAGTTTTACTTGTGTGTGGTAAAAGATGCAAGTCAGAGATATGACACTCTTTTCTGCCTGGGTGTGTCACTTCCTGCATGGTGAAAATGAAGGCAACAGAAGTTTGTATTGGATTTCTTTCATTAATTGGGGTCATTGGAGCCTGTGAGGCAGATAGTGTATTTTCTGTACTTAACATAATTCTAGGTTTAAAACAAAGAAGTAGGAGAGTAAGGGACTCCAAAATCCCTCCATAAAAGCAACAAAATAACTGACAAAAGCTATCAGAATTGACTTTTTCAGAATTCTAGCAACTAACCAAAAGCTTGTAGCAACCAGAGGAACCTAAGTAAAAACTGAATTGCAGTAGGAACAGTGAGCTTTTTGACATTTTAACTTACTCTGGTTCCAGACCCTAGTCCTCAGCTCATTGGTAACTTTAAAAATGTCTCCATTTTTGTTATGGGTACAGGGAGCAAATGGATCTTATTCACAAGGAATTGTAATTAACTTTTTTGGGGGAGAGGATACTGGGGATTGAACTCAAGGACACTCAGTCACTAAGCTATATCCCCCAGCCCTATTTTACATTTTTTATTTAGAGACAGGGTCTCACTGAGTTGTTTAGCACCTCACTTTTGCTGAGGCTGGCTTTGAACTTGTGATCCTCCTGCCTCAGCCTCCTGAGCTGCTGGGTTTATAGGCATGTGCCATCGTGCCTGGCTAATTATCTGGTTTTGATATATTTGGTGGTTCCCTGTCTTGCTTTAACTTACCTAGCAAGGAATTCTTCCAGTGGTAAGGTGACTACCCTGGGGATGTTTGCCAAAAAATATTTATAGGCATAAATTATTCATTGCCTCCCAAGGCATAGGACAGCAGTTGGAGTAGGCTTAGGACAAAAACCAGAATGAGAAGCATTGGAGAATAAGGGCTTTGAAGTTTTCTGATACATGCTTGGGAATCTGGAAGGGCATATACATGCCCTGGCTTATGTACACACTCCAGATGGAACCAGGAAGATCCAAAGCTTGCACCTCAGCCTGACTTTTAGGCTCTCCACAGCAGGAAGTGGAGACTAGGGCAGAATTGTAGACTGCTTGGATGAATATTGAGCCTTGATCAACTTCACAGGAAGACGTAATTAAACCATTACAGTAAAGAGGGAATCTTGAAAGCATCAGGAGAAGTAACTCATCACATACCAAGGATCCTTTTAGCTATTTTGAAACTATAAATAAAATCTGGACAGTAATGGAATGACGAAGTTTTGAAAGGAAAAAGGTTGTCAACCATGAATTCTGTATCCGGCAAAACTATCAGAAATGTAAGAAGAAATGAAGACATTCCCAGATAAACAAAAACAGCAGTTGCTGGCAGACCAGCAATGTAAAGAAATGTTCAAGTTCTTCAAGTTGAAATGAGAGGACATAAGATGTTAATTCAAAATCACTTGAAGACGTTAGCTGGCACTTGGAGATGGTGTCTTAGGTGTATACTTAATAGTTTTGAACAAAGGGGAAAAGTTATTAAATATTTTTCATGAGTAAACTGCAAATTTCATTATCATCCATTTGATATCAGCTTTTAAATGGTTAGACTCCATGGCATTTGGTAAAACATGCTATGTTTATTAGTGGTTAATGGCAATCTAAAGATCTTTCTGCAGTAGAATAATCAGAATTCTAAAACTAGTTCTAAAAATCTTTGAAAGTACACTTCCTTCAGAATCATGCAGAATTAAGTCTTTAATTCTTTTTTTTTTTTTTCCCTCATCCTGTTATTGATTGTAGCTGTAGTAGTTTTTGACAAATTTAGAAAAGTAGTATTTTTCTGGGGGAGAACTTTTAACTCATACTTTGTTAGTATGCTAAAAATAATAAGTAGCCTTTTGCATTTATATTAAAAGAGAAAAATGTGAATATAAGAAAACCTTTTGCTATCTAGAAACCAGAGATTTTTCACATTGAAATAAAAAATTCCAGAGGAATGTGAATGCAAGTTAAATTTGGAATATGTGGCACATATTAATTTCTTTCAGGAGAAGGAAGCCAACATCCTTTTGGAGCCATGAATATTGTCCGAACTCCATCCGTTGCTCAGATTGGAATTTCAGTGGAATTACTGGACAGTCTGGCTCAACAGACTCCTGTAGGCAATGCTGCTGTATCATCAGTTGATTCATTCACTCAGGTAATACACATTTCATCTTTTCCCCACTTTATTAAGGTGTAATTGACAGTAAGATTATACAGTGTATGGGCTGGTGTTATGGCTCAGTGGTAGAATAATTGCCTAACATGTGTGAGGCACTGGGTTCGATTCTCAGCACCATATACAAAATAAAGAAGTGAAGGTTCATCACAACTAATAAAGGGCTGGGGATGTAGCTCAGTTGATCGAGTGCTTGCCTAGCATGCATAAGAAGGCCCTGGGTTCAATCCCTAGCACTGCAAAAAAAAAAAAAAAAAACTAATAAAAATAATTTAAAAAAAAGATCATATGTGTATAAGGTGATATTTTGATATATGTTTACTTGTAAAATGATTAAATCCAACTAGATTAAATCTGTCTAGTTAACATGTGTATTAGCTTACATACTTACCAAGCTTTTTGTGGTGAGAACATGTGAGATCTAACCACTTAACAAATTTCAAGTATAAAATAATAAAGTATAGTCTCTGTGCTGTACATAAACTTTATACCCTTTGAACAATGTATCCCTATTTCCCTTCCTCCACCACTCAACTCTTGATAACCATTATTCTACTCTCTGCTTCTATGATTTCAATTACTTTAGATTCTATATGTAAGTGGGATCATGCAGTAGTTCTCTTTTTGTGCCTGGCTTATTTCAGCTTAATGTTAAGAGGGGAAAGTCTGATGATTTAGGAGAGTAGAAAATTGCAGAGTGGAATATCTTTTTTTTTTTCTTTCTGGTGGGGGTTGCTCAGGTGGAACCCAGGGCCTTGCACATGCTAGGCAAGCACTCTACAACTAAGGTGCATCCCCAGCCCATGAAGTACTTGCCTTTAGTAGAAAAGGGAGCACACGTGGAGGTGTTCACCTTAGCAAGGGTAATGGATTTATGGGAACAGGAACAGTACAGGAGGTTGGTGGATGTGGTGATGAGAACTTGTGCCAGTTCTCTCCTGATTCCTTCTTTGCTTAGTGATATAAGAAGGAAGATAACCAGCTAAGATTGAGAGAAAGGAAGAAATATTGGAAATTTAAATTAAAAGGGCTATAAATCCTTTAGGAAAGAAAGAGGATGAATGAACTAGGGAAAGTTTAAGGGTTTATTGCATAGTACCAAGAGCACACTTTTGACATTTGTGGTCGTCATGAATTTAAAAGCAGATTTGTCACATAATCTCTTGAGAATGGATTGAACTAAGAATGACACTTTCTGTTCAGGAGCCAGGAATATAGCATAGTGGCAGAGTGTTTGCCTAACATGAGTGAGGTCCTAGGTTCAGTTTTCACCCTACCCCAAATTTTTAAAAAAATTATTTAAAAAATAAACTGCCATGCCAAAGAGAGCAATACTTATAGTATCTCACATAGATGGTATTTAGAAAAATGTCTGGAAAATACACCCCAAAGTGTTAAGTTTCCCTGGAGAAAAGTAAAACTTTTTACTGTATATGCTTTCTTATAAAGCATATGTATTTATAATAAACATTTTAGTATGAAATATTTTAAATACACAAAGTACAGGGAATAACTTACATATTCCACCAATATTTATTGCATACTGACACTGTGTGCCAGGCATTTTCTGAAATAGCTAAAGAGGGAGAGATGGAATAAAGTAGCCCTTTTCCTTATATATTCTCTTTATAGTGGATTATATTTTCCCCTTAAATTTAACATATATCCTGTCATACCACTGATTTTATTTTTCTTTTTGATGCTGGGAATTGAACACAGGATCTTGTGCATGCTAAGCAGGCATTCTGCTGTTGAGTTATATCTCCAGCCCCTGCTACTAATTTTTTTTATTGGTTGGTTCTTTTTAGTTATACGTGACAGTAGAATTCCTTTTGATATAATCGTACAAGCTTGGAATGTATCTTATTCTAGTTAGGACCCCATTCTTAAAGGGTGTGCACGATGGTGGCATTCATTATGGTATATTCACTCTTACTCTTAATTTTTATTAGAGTGGTACATGCATTTGGTTTAGAAAGTCAAATAGTTTTATATACAAAACAACTGTTCTCTATTATATCTGTCTTCTACTCCTGCTCCTCAGAAGCAGTTTCAACATCCCTCTTTCTTTTTTTGTCTATCTCCTCTAGTGTTTATTACTTCCATTTATCAGATTAAACTTGCTTAATCTGCTATTTATTAATTTTTTGTGCTAGATTTTTTCCATTGCCTTATTACCAGTATGAAATGTGGTGATTTTACTTCCCTCACTCTTGTGCCTCTGTATGTGAATATGAGGCATGTACATTCTCTCTCTCTCTCTCCATTTCTTCCCACCTTCCCAATATAGACTTTTGTTAAAGTTCAAAGTTTTCAGTATTATGACCAAGTGTTTTTCAGAACTAAACCATGTGTAGTACAATAATTACATGTATTTTCTTACCTAATTTGTCATTTTTCTATGTTAACAAATGCCTCATCTTTTTATTTTGCATAGACTTCTGTGTTTCTTATTTTAATTTATACTAAACTCTACTAAATGTGAAGTGTCACAATATATTTAAACATATCAGTTTCAAATTTGTCTTGGAATCATCCTTCTTAGAGTGCTCCCTCCTTTTTTGTTTGTTTATTTTTATTGTATGGATTGATTGTTTTGTGGGCCTGTTGTAGAGTTGTATTTGGTATTTTTTTTTCACCATTACTGTAGAAATTACTGTTTTACAAATGAATATAAATAGTATTGTATGCTACCATTTGCCATTGCTCACTCAACATTATTTTTAGGATTTATCTATGTTGATGCATAGAATAGATCTAATTTAATTTTGTATAGTATAAAATTATATGAATGAACCACATTTTTAAAAATTTCTATATTTATTGATGTTTATACATTTTCACTAGTATTTATCAGACTTCCAAAATTTGACAAATGGGTGAAAATTTGAATATCATATTTGTATGTATTTCTTGGTAAGTTGCTGGGATTACAGATGTGCACTGCTGTATCCAGTTACTTTTGGTACTTTTTATTTTTTGAAATAAGGCCTTTATGTGTTCTGGGTAATAATCTTTTGCACATACATTACAATTTTTTCCTAGCATGTTACTTGTATTTTACTATTGCTCATGGTATCTTTTGCATACAGACATATTTTCATGTAGAAAAGTTGTTTAGTTATTCCCTTTATGATTTATGGGTTTTCCCCCCTATTCTGTCTATATGAAGATCTCCTTTAATAATTTAAAGCTTTAGCTTTACTTTTTGAATTACGTTTGTGTGTGTTAGGGAAGGGATTAAGTTCACTTTTTGCCCTATGGAGAACTAGTTTGCCCCAGCTACCACCACCCTCCACCCCCAGTGAAGAGTAGCTCCTTTGTTATATATCATGTTATATAATATGTCACCTATGTTTAGGTTTTTTTTCTGGGCTCTTTCTTTTATTATTCCAGTTCATTTATTTGCCAGTAAGTCTTAATATCTGGTAGGCCAAGTTCTTCCTACTACTCCTCAAAATAAGATTAGGTATTCTGTGTAAGAATTCAAAAAGCTTTGAGTTCATTAAATAGTATCACCTTGTCAAGTTCCATGAAAAACCTTGGAATTTTGTTGGAAGTATTGTTGAATGATAGGTTTGATTTGGGGGAGAATTGGCTACCTTTTTTTTTTTTTTTCTCACACATTAACTCTTCCCATTTGTGACATGGTGTATCTTTCCATTGAACATAGTACACAGGTCCTTTTGTTTTCTTTTCTGCCTTTCAATACAGTTTCATAATAATTTCCACAAAGTTTTACCAGCTTATCTTAGCTTTTTTTCCTAGATATTGGACAGACTTTGTTCATATTTTAAAGTGAATCTTTTAAAGTTACATTTTTAAAATCTTTGTCACTGGTGTGGAGGTTTGCTGTTATTTTTTTTCCTGATAGTGACCTTTTTACTAATGACCTTACTGAACACTGATATTAATTCAAGTACCTTGATAGTAGAGTCTTTAGGATTGTATTACCTTCATATTATTCAACATTTTTTAAAGCCATAATAAGACAATTCTTGTATAGAGAAGAGTTAGCCCCAAGAGCTGGTTTTGTGTATTTGAGAAAGTGATGCAGGGAAGATTATTTTTGAGTCAACAGAAAGTGGTACTATTTTTGGTTCATTTACCTTTAGATTTAGTGTTTAAACTCATTTGATTCTCAGAAAATATGAATGAATTTACTTCTAGCTTCTACTAAGGAGTCTTGGAGGACATTTGTAGATTTGGGTGTTTTAAGAGACAAGTTAAAAAACAGGGGAAACTGAGTGTGGTGGTGCACGCTTGTAATCCCAGTGGTTTGGGAGTCTGAGGCAGGTGGATTGTGAGTTCAGAGTCAGCCTCAACAATTTAGTGAGGCCCTAAGCAACTCCATGAGATCCTGTCTCTAAATAAAATATTTAAAAGGGCAGGTAAGAGCCTCTGGGTTCAGTCCCCCTGGTATGCCCCCCATCCCCCGCCACAAAATAACCAAAAAAAACAAAACAAAACAAAAAAAAAACCCAAAACTAAACAAGGGGAATGGAATAATGCTACCTTTCTTTTCTTTGTTATAATGGTAACCTGTAGCTCCTTTATTAATATTTAAGCTCTGTCAAAAAAAAGAAAAGAACTTCTTAGAGATGGTTAGTATTTTATATGAGAATTGGGTTGATTTGAGGAAAGTAATGTTTGGGGAACAGGATGCAGATGTGGAGATAAACAAATTTTGAAGGAAAAAAATTTCCTTTTTCTTTCAAAATGAATAACATATGCCTCGGTGTCATTTTGTGACTACACTTAGCTTTCAGCATTAGATGTCCTAAAACATGCAGTTTTGAAAATCATTAAAGCAGAAATAGTTTTAATTTAAACTCTTGAGGCCTGAATAGAATATTTAATATAACCCATTAATCTGTTAATGATTAACTTTTCAGTTCACACAAAAGATGTTGGACAACTTCTACAATTTTGCTTCATCATTTGCTGTTTCTCAGGCCCAGATGACACCGAGTCCATCTGAAATGTTCATTCCAGCAAATGTGGTTCTGAAATGGTATGATGCATTTTTGGTCCCTAATATTAAGGCTTTGGTAACTATATTTTGCCTGTGAATTTGTTTATTCTTTAATATTTAAATGTTTTCTCTTGTGGACATCAACATACATTAATGTTTTTGCATGTCAATAATGTGTATACATTCAGATCAGCAATGGTCTGTACCCTCAATGTTCTGTTATATAGTAGCCATTTTGAATTTGTAAAGATAAGGAGGTCCTAAAACACACACACACACACACACACACATTTTTATATATTTTGAATTGGAAGTGTTATATATGAGGTTTGAAATATCAATCAAAACTTTTTTTCCTTTTGTTTAGAAAGTCTGCATGTACAGGGTACATGAAGGTAGTTTACTACATTCTGAGTATGAATGACTAATAAATCTATTTCCCCTTCTTCCCCATGGTTTTGTTTTATAAGTATTTCTTTTCACTTTTAATATCTGAGTGGTGGGGGGATGTTTAGAGTGTTTTGTTGAAAGTGGTACCTGGTGTGGCATGAGAGCACAGGAATATACTAGGTTTGAGTTTTGTCACGATGTATCTATGTGACTTTGAGCACATTATTCTCATCTGTTCATGAAATGAGAGAGGAGTTGTCTTGATTTTTTTTTTTTGTCCCCCCCATAGGTCCTTTCTAGTACTTAAATTTGCTGAAGATGAATAGTTATTAAATCCATATCATTTGGGCTCTGATAAAAGCTAATCAAAACTGTTTTGGTATTTAACTCACTGCTTGCTCTCTCTTTACAAGAATAATGAATTTCTAGATTAGCTTTATTTCTTAGCTTTATAGAAATAACAAAATTGTTTATGATAAGATTTTGAAGATTATGAAAGATCCTATTTCAATTTTCTTGTAATATTATAAATATTATGGTTTTTCTTTTCTAGGTATGAAAACTTTCAAAGACGACTAGCACAGAACCCTCTCTTTTGGAAAACATAATTTGAATAAAATGGTTTTTAATGGATTTTGAAATTTGTCATGTTTTGAAGATAGACAACTCCATTTTAAGCATGAAGTCAAAAGGATCATGGAGACTAAGTTTAAAAATTGCTTAGTAACTGTGAAGCTAGTTAAAATCTTTATAAATAATTAAAAACAATGAGAAATGAAAATGTTTATTATTAGTGACTTTCTCCCTCTTAAAAGAATGAAATACTACTCAGAGACAAACATTTTGTTTTGGCTATCATTCATTTTTTTACTTAAAAATAAAGCCTATTCACAATAATAGTGTGCCAGATGATATTGCATGTGTAATCTTTCATTTATTTTCACACTGGTTTGCTAGAGCAATTAACTTTAAATCAACTATCTCAAAATTTGGGAACTTTTAAAAAACAGCAGATACATGTACTTTTAGATATGGAAAAATCATTTTCAGGGAGTATTTCTATGATTAACAAAATTTTTCAATTAAGATGGGTTGGCTGTCAATTTTTATATATACAGATTCACATAGTGTTCTTTGCTTAATAAAATTGCCATGATTAATGCTGATTAATACTGGTAATGTTACTAGTCTGTATGTATAGCATATAGGATTCATTACATTTTCATATGAAGGTAGAACTTTTGTGTTTCATTTAAAAAGAAACCCTTTGGGGCTGGGATTGTAGCTCAGTGGTAGAGTGTTTGTCTAGCACGTGTGAGGTACTGGGTTTGATCTTCAGCACCACATAAAAATAAATAAATGAAGGAATTGTGTCTATCTACAACTAAAAATATTTTTAAAAAATGAAAAAGAAACGCTTTAACTCATTTTTACTGGTGAAGCCCATTGGCCAAAGACCACCAAGAACTCATTTGTAATCAAAGCTAGATTTATTAGCTTGCTGTACCATGGGAATATGTACACTAGAGGAACCCCGAGGTATCTCCAAAAGAAGGAAACATGGAGGAGTTTGGAGCCTGGAGTTAGTTTTGGATAATCTTGGCAAGTAATGCTGAAAATTCAGAAACTAGGGAGTTGCTGGTACAATGTTTTTAGAATATATGAGTCTGTGTAGTTATTTGTTAAAAATCTGTTTGTTGATCTGGTTGAACTGACATTAATAGTTTGAGCTTAGATAATTTCCTGCATTGTCAGAGTTTGGTAGACTTATGTGTTTTCCAAGTTCTTTTTTTTTTTTTTTTTTTAAGTTGTTCTCAATTCTCCTTTCACAAGCCAAAATTGAAGATTGGACTATTCTGAATTTTTGATCAATCCAGATGTGTATTGTTATTTACTGGGTTATAATGGTGTATCACGTTTTTCACTGGTAGCTATTATCCTTAGATCATCTTGTTAATGAGTGATCATTGTTGAATCATGTGACTCTGCACAGAAGGCATCAGCCAATTACAGTACAGTTAGAAGAAGCAAAGTGATTGTTCTTATCCTATTGGATTACCAAACTCAAGTTACAAAAAACATCTCAAGTATACCTAGACCTATTCCAGAGTCAGGTGACCACTTATTTTAACTGAGTCAAAATCTGTACTTACTGTCCAGAGATTTTTATAGAGGTACAACAGGAAGCATTAACTAAATGCAAACTGGAACTTGACTAGCTAAGAGGAAATTTAAAGACTCTGTGATTATTCATGACAATCCTGGGTAAAAGTGAATTTAAACCAGTTTGTTGAGCCTCTAGAGCAGATGATGAGGGTCAAATATTGGATCACCTTTTGTAGTTGTGTTATTCTTGCTCTTAGAATAGTATTTTGCACAGAATAATAGTTACTACTTCTGGAAGCTCTTTTAATTAGTATGTATACTTGCCTCATAT
Organism: Sciurus vulgaris; assembly: GCF_902686455.1. NCBI lineage: Eukaryota > Metazoa > Chordata > Mammalia > Rodentia > Sciuridae > Sciurus > Sciurus vulgaris. The sequence goes on from NC_136472.1 coordinate 83,562,069, forward strand.
TGGAAGTGTCTGATTATCTTTCTGAGGGAAACATAGTATGCTGGAGAAAAAGACATTTTAAATATTTGAAAATCTCTTAACAAGTAATTCTATATATACAAGATAGGTTTTTGTATAGCATGTAGGCGAAAGCTTGGTGTTGAGATAAGTAATTCCTAGTGGGTTACAGGAAATATTGGAAATATAAATATTATTTATCTTTGGTATTCCAATCAATGTACTTTGTGATAGTAGCCCAAACTGATTAAGATAATGCTGAGGAGAAATGCAAACAATCATATAAAAACTCGTACATGAATATTAATAGCATTATTCATAATAGACCACAAGTGGAAAAAACTCAGAAGTCCATTAACTGGTGAATAAATAAACTGTGGTATATTCACATATAATATCAGTAACAAGGAATAAAATACCAAACATGCTATGACATGGAGGAATCTTGAAAATATGCTAAGTGAAGAAAGCCAGTCATGAAAGACTATACACTGTGCTCTGTTTATAAAATATCCAGAAAAGGCAAATCCAGAGACAAGATTAATGGTTGTTTAGGGGTGTTGAGGTTTTGGAGATGGATATTAACTACTAATGAGTATGGTGTGTCTTTTATGAGGGATGAAAATATTCTAAATTTAGATTGTGAAGAGGCTTGCACAAGGCAATATACTAATTGTGTACTTTATATGGGTGAATTGTGTGTGAATTATATCTTAAAGCTTTTTTTAAAAGTTAAAGTAGCAAATGCTAAAAGCAGCACTTATAAAATGATGGGAAAATATAGAGGATGCAGAAATAAAAATGATTATTTGTGGTTATAAATCTAAAATGAAAATGCTTTACAACTAAAGATCTAGGAAGATAGCTATACTCTCTTCAGTAAAATTCTGAGTGGTCAGTTTTCAGTTCCTAATGTATTGCATTTTGATGGTGCAAGTACAAGATAAACCAGTAAATAATAATGATAAAGTAGAACCTACTAGAGATGTTGAAATCTAGAACCTGCATTTCCTAGATTTATATTGTTATGGTTTGGATGTTAAATGTCTCCCAAAGGCCCATTGCTGAATGAAGGCTTGGTCACTAGTTTGCAGCACTGTTGGAATAAGGTGTAATCTTTGGGAGATGGCCTAGTGAAAGGAAGTTGGATCATTGAGACCATTCCCTTGAGATATTTGGACCTGGTCCGTTCCTCTCTTTCCAGCCACCATGAGGTGAACATACTTCCTCTGCCACTTGTTCCACCAAAAGGTACTACACTATGATGGGCTGAAACCTTTGAAACTGTTGGCTCAAATATACTTTTCCTCCTTTTAAACTGATTACTTAATGTATTTTGTCCCAGTAACAAGATGATAACTAACAGATAAGTTCTAGGTTTGTGCATGATAGTTAATCAGTAAGTACAATAAGACATTGTCAGCTAGGTGCAATGGCACATGCCTTTGATCCCAATGACTGAGGAGGCTGAGACAGGAGAATCAAAAGTTCAAGGCCAGCCTCAGCAAATTAGTCCCTGTTTCAAAAAAAAAAAAAATTGCCAATGTTGAGAACATACATCATCAAAGCTGTGAAATATTGGTTTCTCATTACTTAAAATTGCTAATAAAATTTCTTAATGTCCTTTATTCAGCAAATGATTTAAAAAGTGGCTTGGAACCATTTTAAAATGGATATATTGGGCACAGATGGTAAATGGATAGTGACTATGTTTCCTTATATAGTGAATGCACAAATAGTCTATTTCTTGCCTTTGGATATTTTGACTTATGTTCATGTTTTCCCAGACATGAACAGAAATTTCCCAGAAATTTATAAATTTCTTTATAAATTTGCCTTTCCAAAATTCAGTTATAATAAGACTGTAAAGATGTCCTACTGCCTGACCTTTTGGATTTCTTTCATTTATGGAAAAAATAAAAGATAATAGGAAAAATTATTTTTCGTTTTTCTTTAGAGGCTAGGTATCTAAACAATTACAAGAGAGTTTTTTTTTTTTTTTTTTTTTTTTAATCCAATTTAAAGGAAGAAACCTGGTTAATCAAAGTTCAGCTTTTTTGGGGTAAATTATATGTAAGTAAAATTCATTAATAAAAATATTTCAGTGGCTACATTTCAGGGACAAAAGAAACAAACTCATTTCACAGTAATGATCTACAAGAAGATAAATTTGTGGAATAAATTATAGGTCTAGCAAATGGTCACCGTTCATAAGATATACTCAATCAGTGACTTAAGTTTTTTTTTTAGTACTGTAGATTTAACCCAGGAGTGCTTTACCACTGAGTCAAATCCCCAGCCCTTTTTATGTTTTAATTTGAGACAGGGTCTCTCTAAGTTGCATAGGGCCTTGCTAAGTTGCTGAGGCTGACTTTGAACTTCAATTCAATTCTCCTACCTCAGCCTGGGACTCCAGGCATGCACCACTGTGCCTGGCTAGTAACTAAATTCTTATAAACTGTCATACATCCATAGTGAATTCTACTTGCTAGAAAAACATTATTGTCTGTAGTGTCCTCATTCATCAGTACCTTTAGTCTTCTGGACAAGACATCAGAGAAAACCTGCTCTCTGAAAATCAGCTTAGCAGATAATGTTCAACAACTAGTTGATAATAAAGTTCCGAGGTGATGGTTCTTGGGTTTACATTCCCAGCTAAATAGCAAGTATCTTTTCCTGATGGCCAGACAGCCACTCCATTAGAGGACTTCAAACCAGTGATTCTTAGGAATCCTCCAGAAGGCAGCATCTTTGGAGGAAGACTAATTAGGACCCTCAAATGGCAGCAAAAGTGGACAGCTTCTTCCTAAGGCAGTCAATAAGAAAGATCAATTTTCTGGTACCTTTGCTCCTTTCCCTTTTGCTTATGGTTTGTTACTCTCTAGAGATTGCCTGAAGTTTTCTGTCATACATCTTTATCTTTTCTTAATCCAATTTGGTCTTTTTTGACCATCTTTAAAAAATGCAAGACTGAGCAGTTTTCTCAGAACATAGTTGCTTTCTGAATCTTCCAAATTCCATTGCCAAAAGCCAAAACAAAATAAAACCTTAATGGTTGTTTCTTTAAATTCACGGGGAAGCCAGTTTTCTTCCACAAGTCCCTTTTGATATTTGAATTTTCTTCATTAACCCCAATTTTCATTTTTGTAAAAACAATCTTTACTCCAATCCAACAAAATGGTTCTGCTACAATCATTATAGCACTCTTAGCAGAGCCAAGATCAGCAGAGATGGGGACAAATGTTGGAGTTCATTTTCACAGCAAGTCATCTTTCTTCAAAGGCGTACCAGACTTTTCTGCAGGAACTACTTAATTCCACTGAGAATGTGCCCACATCAAGGACATTATTGACTCACTCCTGCTGTGATAAATGATTTTATATTCCCAATCTTTTTTGTAATGCACATTTATTCTGAAATTTCTTGAATTCTATTTTTAAATTTATGTGAACATTTAACATAAACCAATTAGCACAAGAACTGTATGTTTTAAGAACCCTTACCTGACTTGACTCATTTTGTTTTAAGGTATCTTTAGGACAATTTTGTTCATGTCCCAGATTTCCTTACTGGTCATTGTAATTCCAGATTACTTTTGGTAAAGTAAAAGGTAATGCTAGAATGAGAAAACTAGAGTCCTGTCTTAAGGTAGCCCAAGTTCATTTGTAGGTGAACTTAGAGAAACATTTTGACTGTATGTTAAAAGAGAAAGTATTGCTTGTGTGAATCTCTGGTCATTAATTGACAGACTCCTGGCATGTGGAATATCAAGACCAATTCTGATAGATAAGACAGGGAAATTCTTGTATGATTTCCAAAAAAGGCAACAAAGCAAAGTGCCCAAATTATGCCAGGTTGTGAGAACTTTTGTGAACTTTTCAATTCTTAGCAACCTGAAGGACATATTCAGTGGGTGTATAACTGTATTCTGTCCTATAAACTGTCTTTTTGTGCATGCAACAGTACTTTAGGTAATGGGCAGGATTGCCCAATCCTGAAGAACATGTTGAAATAATTGGCTTTGAGCAGATGAAAGCTAAAGGAATTACAGATATGCACACAATTATTGAGTTGAGGGTCTATGCTGGGGTAGCAAGGATCTCAGCTAAATCTCTGCAGACTTAAACTTTTTAAGGACTGTGTTATAAGAAGTCCAGGAACACACCTCTATTCAAAGTTAGCTTTATTGGTGGTGCTGCAACAAGGAAGAATGCACGCTAAGGACGCAGTGGGGCTTGTCAAATGGGAGGAGTTGGGGAAAGGTTTAGGAGGCTGGAGTTAGTCTTCAATCATTTTAGCAGGGGTTAGTCAGGATGTGTAAATGATGATTGTTGAAACAGATCTTTAGAACACATGAACCTGAGTACACTTCATTTTTTTTTTTTTTATCACTTTGGGGTCTTGAAGTATATGGATTTGTTATGAATTGGTGTTCAACCTTTGAACTTAGATGATTCTTCTTGCATGTTCAGGTGGTACACTTTATGTTTTTTGTGAGTTTTATATGTGTATTTTGCAAGTTAGAATTTGTTTCATCCCTCAATACTTTAATGTCTACTATTGTACCTTCTCTGTCTCTCTTCTTGGACTTGTCTACCCATGGAATGCTGTCCAAGTTCTTCTATATATTTCTCACTATGTACTTCTAAAGCAATGCTTTCTGATATAAATAGAATGTGAGCTATGTGTGTAAATTAACATTGTCTAGTAGCTGCATTAAAAAATAAAACAAGTGAAATTAATTTTAATAATGTATTTCAATTGAACATGCAAAACATTGCAATATGTAATCAATAAAAAAATAATGAAATGTTTACATACAAAATCTTCAAAATCTGGTGTATATTTTATAGTATATCTCAGTTTAGATGCCAGATTTTCAAAAGCTGAAGTAATACTACCAGAACAATGAAGTTGCATTTATTGGAAAAATATTTTCTATTGTTTTAGATTTAAATTTTAAATTAGTTAAAATGAAATAAAATGAGAAATTTCATTCTTTAGTCCCGCTAATCCTATTCATGTGCTCAATAGTCACAGGAGAACAGAGGCTACGATACTGGGAAGTGCAGTTCTAGAGTGCTGTAATCTGCCCTTGCATTTTTGAGGACTCCAGATCTCTTGCTTCAGAATCTCATTTCTAGCTGTTTCCTGAAAAGCCTCAAATCTATGGAACTTCAGAATCAAAATATACAAAATGGAACTCCTCTTTTAAATCTGCATTCCTGTCCCCTATCCTCCTTATCTTAGGAAATTGCATTAATTTCTATCAGGCTAGTTTCCAAAGCTTGAATACCATTATTGATTTCTCCCTCCTCCTCAGCCTTACCCAATCAATGATTACACTAAATACTATCGGGTCTTCAAATATTTACAAATCCATTCACTTCTTTATTTCTGCATCTACTATGCAGGTTAGGTGAATGCTTCTCAAATTTGATGTACTAATATATTCTTTGGGGACTTTGTAAATAAAGATTCTGGTTCATTTGGTCTGGAGAGGGGCCCAAGTTTTGCACTTCTAACAAGCTTCCAGGTGCTGCTGCTGCTCTGTCAACCACACTTGGAATAGAAAGGATTTAGGCCCATCCTTACCAGGGTCTCTTAAAGGGCTTCTCTGCTGTTTTGCCCCTTCCTCTAATCCATTTTCTATACTGCAACAAGAGTGATTTTTATAATGCATAAGTTGGATCACCTCAATATCTTGCTTAACATCCTTTGGTAATTTCTCATTTGTTTCAGAATGAAGCAGGGAATCATTACAGATCCTTCTTTGCTCTCAAACTTTATCTCCTACCCTCATTCCCCCATCCCAACTTGCTCATATACTACCATGTGTCTATAACTAGAAGGGCCTTTATGTATGTTTTTCTGCTCAACTCAGCATCTTCTTACATTTTGTTGGCTTTGGTAATTCTCCCTTAGGTCTCAGATTAGATTTCACTTCCCTTGCGAAGTTTATTCTGACTCCCCCAAAAAGAATAGTCTCCTGGCCCTGCCTCTCACCCTGTAGCATTCTGCAGCACTCAGTCAACTGTATATTATTGCCTTTTATTTGTCTTTTTTTCCCCTGAAAGGCTTTAGATTTCCTGAGGTTAGGTGCTCTCTGTTTAATTGTGGCAAATAGTGAATGCTCAATAGATATTTTTAAAATACTGAATAATGCTTTGCAAAGAAATCAGTGCTTCCCTGATTAAAATGTGTTATACCGGGTTGGCTTTCAATATGAGACTTTCAGAAGAATCGACAAAAGAATAAGTTGAAGTATGAGAGGTGTTTGAGGTTTTGTTTTTCATTAGGGAATGATACTTTCTAGAACCTCCTTTTATTTCCAATTTCTCAAATACCAATGTATATCCTTAAATGCATAGTATATTTTTCAAAATGTGTTTTAAAAAACACTAGTTCTTCTATAGATACTTCGTGAAGAAATCTTCCATGTAGTTTAAGAAACACAGCATAATATTTCCATCTTTAATTAAAATTTGTATTTTAAATTTATACAATATTCTTACAAACTCAAGACAGCAAAATCCTCAGTAATCTATTTAAACGTGTTTAACTTATTATCCTAGCTTATTTGACTGTAGAACTCTAAAATGAGTTCTATTAAAATATTTCCCTTTAGAAAATGCAGTGAAATAAGAGAAAACCTAATTGCCCCTCTGTAGGACAAAAGTGTAAGTATGGAATAAGTGTCATTTATATACATGATTTGGCTTCAACATCCATTGAGACTGTTTCGTGTGTGACCTGCTATTGCTTTTTTTTTTTAAAGTATATTAATATTTATCAGATATGAGGCATCACTATATAACAACTTTTTAAAATTTTTAATTGCTCAAAACCTAGCATTTTCTAATCTAGAACCACATAGTTTTATTTAGATATGAATGCACTAGCATTTGGCTTTATTTTCCCAAAGGAGAAAAAATATAAAACTCTGTAAGTTGTGTCTTTTGCAATGAAGGATAGAGAACAATAAAGCTGTGTTACAGTAGTTAAGGTTATGCCTCTAGAGTCATGGACTTTGGGTTTTAAACCTGACTCTACCATTTATTTACTGGGGCAACCTTATTAAGTTACTTTGTCTCTCTGTGTCTTAGTTTGCTCATCTGTAAAATGAAGTGATCACAGTATCTGCCTTAGAAACTTATTATAAAGTATAAACTTATGTGAAGCTTTTAGCCTGATACATGCCATGTGCCAAGTATAGACATCTAATTATTAAAATAGATCAAGTTTAACATTGGTCAGGGCCACTCATTGATCAAGTAACCTATGGTCACTACCAGTTTCAAAGATCAAACTCATATATTGGGCTTTCTTTTTAATGATGAAATGACTGATAACTATTTGTATACTATGTGTATTTGTGTGTGTGTGTGTGTGTGTTGGCACTGGGGATTGAACCCAAGGGGCACTTTGTCACTGTGCTGCATTTCCAGCTCTTATTTTCTATTTTGAGACAGGGCATTTCTAAGTTGGTTAGGATCTCACCAAGTTGCTGAGGCTGGCCTTGAACTTGCTATCCTTCTTTCTCAGTCTCCCAAGTTTATTCAGCATATTTTAAAAAATCTAAGGATAACTACAGAAATAATGAGATTATACAGGATGACTAAAACATGTTTCTTTCTTGCAATTTTATTTTCTTACTTTAGTTTGTTTACTTGAGGCTTGGAAAAAATGAAAAAGAGTGGTAAATAAAGGTTGGTGATCACTAGGGAGAAAAAAATAGGAATAGACAATTTGAATAGGTTTATATCTATTTTTTTTTGTTTCTTTATTTTTTCCCTCCCCCCACCTCTCCCACCCCTCTTTTCCCTCTATACAGTCCTTCCTTCCTCCATTCTTGCCCCCCTCCCACTCCCCATTATGTGTCATCATCCGCTTATCAGCGAAATCATTTGTCCTTTGGTTTTTTGAGATTGGCTTATCTCACTTAGCATGCTATTCTCCAATTTCATCCATTTGCCTGCAAATGCCATAATTTAATTATTCTTTATAGCTGAGTAATATTCCATTTTATATATATACCACAGTTTCTTTATCCATTCATCAATTGAAGGACATCTAGGTTGGTTCCACAATCTGGCTAGTGTGAATTGAGCAGCTATCAACATTGATGTGGCTGTATCTGTAGTATGCCAATTTTAAGTCCTTTGGGTATAGGCCGAGGAGTGAGGTAGCTGGGTCAAATGGTGGTTCCATTCCAAGTTTTCTAAGGAATCTCCACACTGCTTTCCAGAGTGGCTGCACTAATTTGCAGCCCCACCAGCAATGTATAAGTGTACCTTTTTCCCCACATCCTCTCCAAAAACTATTTGTGGCTTGTGTTCTTGATAATCACCATTCTAATTGGGTGAGATGGAATCTTAGGGTAGTTTTGATTTGCATTTCTCTTATTACTAAAGATGGTGAACATTTTTTCATGTGTTTGTTGATTTCTTGTAGATCTTCTGTAAAGTGTCTGTTCATATCCTTAGCCCATTTGTTGATTAAGTTATTTGTATTCTTCGTGTAGAGTTTTTTGAGTTCTTTATATATTCTGGAAATTAGTGGTCTATCTGAAGCATGAGTGGCAAAGATTTTCTCCCACTCTGTAGGCTCTCTCTTCACATTGCTGATAGTTTCCTTTGCTGAGAGAAAGCTATTTAATTTGAATCTATCCCAGTTATTGATTCTTGCTTTTATTTCTTGTGCTATGGGAGTCCTGTTAAGGAAGTCTGATCCTAAGCCAACAAGTTCAAGATTTGGACCTACTTTTTCTTCTTTAAGATGCAGGGTCTCTGGACTGATTTCAAGGTCCTTGATCCATTGTGAGTTGATTTTTGTGCAGGGTGAGAGATAGGGGTTTCGTTTCATTCTGCTGCATATGGATTTCCAGTTTTCCCAGCACCATTTGTTGAAGAGGCTATCTTTTCTCCATTGCATATTTTTGGCACCTTTGTCTAATATGAGAAAATTGTATTTATTTGGGTTTGTGTCCATGTCCTCTATTCTGTACCATTGATCTACCTGTCTATTTTGGTGCCAATACCATGCCGCTTTTGTTACTATTGCTTTGTAGTATAGTTGAAGTTCTGGTATTGTGATACCCCCTGCTTCATTCTTCCTGCTAAGGATTGCTTTAGCTATTCTGGGTTTCTTATTCTTCCAGATGAATTTCATGATTGCTTGCTCTATTTCTGTAAGGTACATCATTGGGATTTTCATTGGAATTGCATTGAATCTGTATAGCACTTTTGATAGTATGGCCATTTTGACAATATTAATTCTGCCTATCCAAGAACATGGGAGATCTTTCCATCTTCTAAGGTCTTCCTCAATTTCTTTCTTCAATGTTTTGTAGTTTTCATTGTAGAGATCTTTTTACTTCTTTGGTTAGATTGATTCCCAAGTATTTTATTTTTTTTGAGGCTATTGCAAATGGAGTTGTTTTCCTCATTTCCCTTTCAGATGTTTCATCGCTTGCATATAAAAGTGCTTTAGATTTATGCGTGTTGATTTTATAGCCTGCTATTTTTCTGAATTCATTGATGAGGTCTAGAAGTTATCTGGAGGAGGTTTTTGGATCCTCTAAATATAGAATCATGTCATCAGCCATCTTGGATCCCCTAGAGTTATTTTAGGTAGAGGGGAGTGAAGGGAGGGGTGGGGGTGTGGAGGGAGGAAGGATAGTAGAATTAATCAGATATTATTTCTCTATGTCCATATATAACTATATGACCGGTGAGATTCTACATCATGTACAACCAGAAGAGTGAGAAAATATACTCCATTATATATGATGTATCAAAATGCATTCTACTGTCATGTATAACAAATTAAAACAAATAAATTAAAAAAGAAAATGTTAACTTGTTAGATAAATTCAAGCATCAACATAAAACAAAAAATAATGCTTTTCAAATAGGAAAAACAAAACGAAAAAAATAAAGGAAAATATATTCTATGTTCAAGGATAGGAAGACTCAGTATTGTCAAGCTGTCCGTTCTTTCCAACTTGTCTAGTGATTTCATGTAATGCCAATTAAAATCCCAGCAAGCTGTGTGATGGATACAAATAAACTGATTCTATAGTTTCTATGGCCAGGCAGAATAGCCAATACAATATTGAAGGAAAATAAAAGAGTTGGAAGACTGACACTACTCAACTAAACAATTACTATTAAACTATACTAGTCAAGACAATGAAGTATTGTTCACAGAATAGCTAAACAGGTTAATGGAACAAGTCAGAAAGCCTAAAAATGGACCCACATAAATATAGTCAATGTGTCTGATAAAGGAACAAGGCAAAGCAGTGGAGTAAAGATAGTCATTTTAACAAATCATGCTGTCAACTGGACATCCACATGCAAAAAATGTAAATGGAGACACAGGTCTTACACCTTTCACAAAAATGAACTAACATGAATCATAGACCTAAATGCAAAACACAAAACTATGAAACTCCTAGAAGATAACATATGTGAAAACCTAGACTACCTTTGGATTGCTGATAACTTTTTAGCTACAAAAACCAAAGGCACAATTTGTGAAAGGAAAAATTGAAAAAAATGGACAAAAAATTAAAAATTAAAAATTTGTGCTCTGTGAAAGATCACTTAAGAGAATGAGAGACTAAGCCACAGACTGGTAGAAAATATTTTCAAAAGACCTATGTAAAAAAGGACCCTTTTTCAAAAATTTTCAAGATACTCTTAAAACTTGGTGTAAAGGGGAGGAAAAAAACACAGTAAAAATAGACCAAAGATCTTGAGAGACACCTCTCCAAAAAAGATATATGAATGCCAAATAAGTATATGTAAAGGTATTCCATATCATTTAGAATCAGAAAACTGATATTAAAATGAGATACCACATCTATAAAAATTGCTAAGATCTAGAATGCTGACACCATCTAAGCTGGTAATGATGTGGGACAATGGAATCTATTCCTAATTACTGCTGGGAATGCAGAACAGTACATATCTTTTGGAAGACAGTTTGGCAGTTTCTCACAAAATTAAACATACACTCATCTATTTATTGCAGCACTGGGTATTGAAACCAGAGGTGCTCTACCACTAAGCTACACATTCCAGCCCTTTTTATGTTTTATTTTGAGACAGGATCTTACTAAAACAGTGGTCTTGAACTTGTAATCATCATGCCTCAGCCTCCTGAGTAGCTGGAATTATAAGTGTGTGCCACCATGCTTGATCCCAAACATACTTTTAATAAAATGTTATTCAGCACTAAAAAGAAAAGAGCTGTCAAGCGATGAAAAGACACAGAGGAACCATCAATATATATTACTACATTGAAGAAGGCAATCTGAAAAGGCTACATAATAGATGACATTCTGGAAAGGGAAAAAATATAAACAGAATAAAAGATTAATGATTTCTGGAAATTGAGGGGAAAGAAGGACAAATAGGCAGAGAACAGATAATTTTTAGGGCAGTAAAATTCTTCTATATGGTATTGCAGGTTAAATGTTCCTTATTTGAAATTCTTGGGGTCAGAGTATTTTAGATTTTGGAGTTTGTCAGATTTTGGAATTTCTGACAACATGGTACAACATGTATGAACTTGGAGGACATTATGCTTGATAAAATAAGCTAGTTACAAAAAGACAAAAACTGTAAGATTTCACTAATGTGAGTGAGGTGTCCAGAGCAGCCCAACTCACAGAAACAAAGTGGAATAGTGATTGTCATTGGTTGGTTTGGGGGTCAGGGGGAGGAGAAAATGGGGAGTGTTTAATGGGTATAGAGTCTCAGTTTCGTAAGATAAAAAGTTCTAGAGATTGACAGGACAATAATGAGAATACACTTAACATTACTGAATTGTACCCTTAAAGATAAATAAGAAGCTAAATTTCATATTATGTGTATTTGCTGATTAAAAATATAAAAATAGATTTGCAACAAAAATTATGTTTTCAAAAGTTTACCTCTGTATTCTAGCTTTGTGTGTTTTGAAATTGTATTAGTTTTTTCTGCCATTGGATTCATTCTTCTGATTTTATTAATCTGTAACTAACAGTGACAGAGGCAGCTGTTCATGGTTAGGTTGTAGTTGGAGAGCTCTGATAATTGGGAAGAGGCCAAGTTGGAAATAGTACTAGCTCTTTCAAATAGTAGTTTTTCCATATGTAGTGTGGAAGGGCCTGATGATAAATTTGGGCTAGAAGTGTGTCAAGAGCAGGAGTGATAGCTTTCATGAATGGATGATCAGTGATTTCTGTTCTAACAATTTATGGAGAGACAGATAGACAGACACCTACACACACACACACACACACACACACACACAGAGCACAGTTTTGGAAAAGGACAGAACACCTAATGCAAAATTTTCTTTTAGAGTTGGGTTTACAGAACCATTTTAAAGCAATCCTGCCAGTGTTGTAAATAAGACACATTGAATTTGTGATAGCAGTTAAAGAGATATTTATAAATGATCTACTAGGAAGAAAGTAACCATTTAAATTTGCATGTTGATGACTCTGAAATAAGCTCTGCAAATTAGATTAGTAACCTCCATGATAAAATTTTTGAAAGGATTATAGCAAGATTCAGATCCTTTGGTGGTGCTTATATTTATATAACATGAACGAACTTCTGTCACATAGCATTAAGGAAAGTTCTGTAAGCCAACACACATTTAATTATATTTTATGTGCCAGACACTGTGTAAGGGGATGTGGATACAAAGATGAAGAGATGAATAAGACAACAGTTCCCTCCAAGAAGCTGCTGGTCTGGTGTGGAAAGCAGCTGCAATGAGAATAATGTGGTAAGGGTAGTGAAGGAGGCACGAACAGGTCCTTTGGGATCACAAGAAAACATTATTCATAATCAAGACCTGGCATTTAGAAACTGCTCCATAGCAGGCATTATTTTTTTTAAAGTTCTATTTCTGGAGACTGTCAAAAACATGTTACACAAGGTAACATTTGACCTGATCTGGGAGGATGGTCAAAGTTTTACCAGGCAAGGAAAAGATATTCAGAAGAGACAGCAGAAATAGGAACTTAATTTGAGAGGATACTGAATTCGATTTTAAACAGTTGAATTTGGGGTTCATATGTACCAATCTTATAACACTTTACATATGAAATTTGAAAAATCTTTGTTGTATGTAGTAAGATACACATATGAAATTAAGAATGACTATTTTCATCTTTTTAAAATTTTGATTTTTAATTATGTCAAAACACATAATGTAAAATTCACATCTTCACCATTTTGAGGTGCACAGTGTAGTAGTATACTTTTAGGTACGTTTACTATATTCACCCTTTTTTTTGAACTTTTCACTTTTTTAATTATTATTTTATTTTTATAGACTGCATTTTTGATTCATTGTACACAAATGGGGTACAAATTTTCATTTCTATGATTGTACACAATATAGATTCACATCATTTGTGTAATCACGCATATACATAGGGTAATGATGTCTGTCTCAGTCCACTATCTTTCCTTCCCCCACCCCTCCTGCCCCATTTCCCTCTACACAATTCAAAATTCCTCCATTCTTTTCTTACCCTCCTGCCACACTCCTCCCCGCAAACCCCCATCATGTATCATCATCCATTTATCAGAGAAAACATTGGCCTTTGGTTTTCTGGAATTGGCTTATTTCACTTAGCATGATATTATCCAACTCCATCCATTTGCCTGCAGATGCCATAATTTTATTCTTCTTTATGGCTGGGTAATATTCCATTGTGTGTGTGTATATATATATATATATATATATATATATCACAGTTTCTTTATCCGTTCATCTATTGAAGGGCATCTAGATTGGTTCCACAATCTAGCTATTATGAATTGAGGAGCTATGAACATTGATGTGACTGCTTTACTGTAGTATGCTGATTTTAAGTCCTGTGGGTATAAACCGAGGAGTGGGATAGTTGGATCAAATGGTGGTTCTATTCCAAGTTTTCTGAGGAATCTCCATACTGCTTTCCAGAGTGACTGCACCAATTTGCAATCCCACCAGCAATGTATGAGTGTACCTTTTCCCCCACATCCTCACCAATATCTATTGTTGCTTGTATTCTTGATAATAACCATTGTAATTGGAGTAAGATAAAATTTTAGGGTAGTTTTGATTGCATTTCTCTAATTACTAGAGATAGTGAACATTTTTTCATATATCTGTTGATCACTTGTATATCTTCCTCTGTGAAATTTCTACTCAGTTCCTTAGCCAATTTATTGATTGGGTTCTTTGTATTTTTGGTGCAAAGTTTTATGAGTTCTTTATAAATTATGGAGATTATCTCAAAAAACCAAAGGACGAATGATTTTGCTGATAAGTGGATGATGACACATAATGGGGGTGGGGGGGCAAGAATGGAGGAAGGGGGGACTGTATAGAGGGAAAAGAGGGATGGGAGGGGTGGGGGGGAAGGAAAAAATAATAGAATGAATCAAACATCATTACCCTATGTAAATGTATGATTACACAAATGGTATGCCTTTACGCCATGTACAAACAGAAACAACATGTATCCCATTTGTTTACAATAAAAGGAAATTTTTAAAAACATATGGATATTAGTGCTCTATCTGAAGTGCCTGTGGTAAAGATTTTCTCCCACTCTGTAGGCTCTCTCTTCACATTATTGTTTCCTTTGCTGAGAAAAAAAACTATTTAGTTTGAGTCCATCCCACTTATTGATTCTTGTTTTCATTTCTTGCACTCTGGGAGTCTTGTTAAGGAAGTCTGTTTCTAAGCCAACATGATGAAGATTTGGGCCTACTTTTTCTTCTCTTTGTTGCAGGGTCTCTGACCTAATTCCTAGGTCATTGATCCATTCTGAGTTGAGTTTTGCGCTGGGTGAGAGATAGGAGTTTAATTTCACTTTACTGCATATGGATTTCCAGTTTTGCCAGCACTATTTTTGGAAGAGGCTATCTTTTCTCCATTGAATATTTTTGGCACCTTTGTCTAGTATGAGAAAACTGTACTTATGTGGGTTTGTTTTTTTGTCTTCTATTCTGTACCATTGGTCTACATGTCTATTTGGTGCCAATACCATGCAGTCTTTGTTACTATTGTTCTATAGTAGAGTTTAAGTTCTGGTATTGTGATACCTCCGGTATAACTCTTCCTGCCCAGGATTGCGTTGGCTATTCTGGGTCTTTTATTCTTCCAGATGAATTTGATGATTGCTTGATCTATTTCTATGAGGAACGTCATTTGGGTTTTGATTGGAATTGTGTTAAATCTGTACAGTGCCTTTGGAAGTATGGCCATTTTAACTATATTAATTCTGCCTGTCCAAGAACCATGGGAGATCTTTCCATCTTCTAAGGCTTTCTTTAATTTCTTTCCTTAGTGTTATGTAGTTTTCATTGTAGAGGTCTTCCACCTTTTTTGTTAGATTGGTTCCCAAGTATTTTATTTTTTTGAGGTTATTGTGAATAGAGTAGTTTTCCTAATTTTTCTTTCAGAGAATTCATCACTCATGAATAGAAATGCATTAGATTTATGGGTGTTGATTTTATATCCTGCTACTTGGCTGAATTCATTTATTAGTTCTAGAAGTTTTCTGGTGGAATTTTTTGGATCCTCTAAATATAGGATCATGTCATCAGCAAATAGTGGTAACTTGAGTTCTTCTTTTCCTATTCGTATCCCTTTAATTTCTTTTGACTGTCTAATTGCTCTGGCTAGTGTTTAAAGGACAATGTTGAATAGAAGTGGTGAAAGAGGGCATCCCTGTCTTGTTCCAGTTTTTAGATGGAATGCTTTTAGTTTTTCTCCATTTAGAATGATGTTGGCTGTGGGCTTAGCATAGATAGCCTTTACAATGTTGAGGTATGTTCCTATGATCCCTAGTTTTTCTAGGGTTTTGAGCATGAAGGGGTGCTTTGTATTTTATCAAACATTTTTTTCTGCATCTATTGAAATAATCATATGATTCTTAGCCTAAGTCCATTGATGTGATGAATTACATTTATTGATTTCCATATGTGAACCAAACTTGCATGCCTGGGATAAACCCCACTTGATCGTGATTCACTATCTTTTTAATACGTTTTTGTATGCAATTTGCCGGAATTTTGTGTCTATGTTCATCAGAGTTATTGGTTTAAAGTTTTCTTTCCTTGATGTGTCTTTGTCTGGTTTTGGTATCAAGGTGATACTAGCATCATAAAATGAGTTTGGAAGGGTTCCCTCCTTCTTTATTTCATGAAATACCTTGAGGAGTATTGGTGTAAGCTCTTCTTTCAAAGTCTTGTAGAACTCAGCTGAGAATCCATCTGGTCCTGGGCTTTTCTTGGTTGGTAGGCTTTTGATGGCTTCTTCTATTTTATTGTTTGAAATTGCTCTGTTTAAATTGTGTATGTCCTCCTGATCCAGTTTGGGTGGATCTTATGTCTCTAAAAATTTATCTTTGTCTTCGAGATTTTCTCTTTTGTTGGAGTATAGATTTTCAAAGTAGCTTCTAATTGTGTTATGTATTTCAATGGTATCTGTCATGATATTTCCTTTTTAATTATGAATTTCAGTAATTTGAGTTTTCTCTCTCCTCTTCATTAGTGTGGCTAAGGGTTTATCTATTTTTTTTTTTTTTTTTTTACTTTTATGAAGACTCAACTTTTTGTTTTGTCAATTTTTTGAATTGTTTCTTTTGTTTCAATTTCAATGATTTCAGCTCTGATTTTTATTATTTCCTATCTTCTACTTTTGGTGTTGTCTGTTCTTTTTCTAGGGCTTTGAGATGTAATGTTTGTCATTTATTTATTGAATTTTTATTATTTTCTTGAGTGCCCTCCATGCAATGAATTTTCCTCTTAGTACTGTTTTCATAGTATCCCAGAGATTTTGATACGTTGCTTCATAGTTCTCATTTACCTCTAAGAATTTTTTATCTCCTCCTGATATCTTCTGTTATCCATGCTCCTTTGAACAGCATATTATTTAATCTCCAGGTGTTGGAGTAATTTCTGTTTTTTATTTTATAATTGATTTCTAATTTCATTCCATTATGATCTGATAGAATACAAGGTAGTATCTATTTTTTCGTATTTATTAAGGACTGTTTTGTGGCATAGCATATGATCTATTTTAGAGAAGGATCCATGAGCTGCTGAGAAGAAAGTGTATTTGCTCATTGATGGATGGAATATTCTTTTTTCTTTTTTCGCAGTGCAGGGGATTGAACCCAGGGCCTTGTGCTTGACAAGCAAGCACTCTACCAAACTGAGCTATCTCCCCAGCCCCTTGGATGGAATATTCTATATAAGTCTGTTAAGTGTAAGTAATTGATTGTGTTACTGAGTTCTATGGTTTCTTTTTTCAGTTTTTGTTTGGAATATCTATCCTGTGATGAGAGAAATGTATTAGAGTCACCCAGTATTATTATGTTGCGGTCTATTTGATTCCTGAAATTGAGAAGGATTTATTTGGCATACATAGATGCTCCATTGCTTGGGGCATAAATATTTACTATTGTTATGTCTTGTTGATTTATGGTTCCCTTAAGCAGTATGAAATGTCCTTCTTTATCCCTTCTGACTAACTTTGGCTTGAGGTCCACTTTATCTGAAATACGGATGGAAATCCTCACTCTTTTACTGAGTCTGTGTGTGTGGTAGGTTTTTTCCCATCCTTTCACCTTTAGTCTGTGGATGTCTTTTTCTGTGAGATGAGTCTCTTGAAGGCAGCATATTGTTGAATCTTTCTTTTTAATCCAATCTGCCAGTCTATGTCTTTTGATTAATGAGTTTAGGCCATTAACATTCAGGGTTATTATTGAGATATGATTTGTATTCCTGGTCATTTTGGCTTATTTTTAGTTTTTCGCTTGTCTTGGTTTCTCCATTAATTGGCTTTCCTTTAAGGTAGTTCATCCCTTTGCTGATTTACATTGTTGTTTTCCATTCTCTCCTCATGGGATATTTTGCTAAGAATGTTCTGTAGGGGAGGCTTTCTATTTATAAATTATTTTAAGTTTTGTTTATCATGGAAGGATTTTATTTCATCCTCAAATCTGAAAGTTAGTTTTGCTGGGTATAAGATTCTTGGTTGGCAACCATGTTCTTTCAGAGCTTGAAATATGTTGTTCCAGGCCCTTCTAGCTTTTAGGGTCTGGAATGAGAAATCTGCTGATATCTGTATTGGTTTCCCCCTATATGTAATCTGGTATTTTTCTCTTGCAGTCTTTAAAATTCTATCTTTATTTTGAATGTTAGACATTTTCATTATTATGTGTCTTGGTGTGAATCTGTTGTAATTTTGTAAACCTAATGTTCTGTAAGCCTCCTGTATTTGACTTTCCATTTCATTCCTCAGGTTTGGGAAATTTTCTGATATTATTTCATTGAATAGATTGTTCATTCCCTTTGCTTGTATCTCTGTGCCTTCCTCAATTCCAATAATTCTTAAATTTGGTCTTTTCATGATATCTCATAGTTTTTGGAAGTTCCATTCATGATTTCTTACCATCTTCTCTGTTTGGTCAACTTTATTTTCAAGATTAAATATTTTGTCTTCATTGTCTGAGGTTCTGTCTTCCAAGTGATCAAATCTGTTGGTGATGCTTTCTATTGAGTTTTTTATTTGGTTTATTGTTTCCTTCATTTCAAGGATTTCTGTTTGTTTGGTTTTTTTTTCCCTCAGAATCTCTAGCTCTTTATTGAAGTGATCTTTTGCTTCACACCATTGCTCTTTTAGTTGTTTACTGGAGTGATTGTTCTTTGCTTACATTTGCTCTCTTATCTCATCCTTTACTTTGTGGATTATTTTAATTATGTATATTCTGAACTCCTTTTCTGATATTTCTTCTACCATGCTGTCATTGGATTCTATTAATATAGAATCTTGGTTTCTTTGGAACACTTTCTTTCCTTGTTCTTTCATGTTGTTCATGTGTCTTCCCTTCTAGCAGTGCGGATCTGGGGTATTGCTGTTTCTCCACCTATAGGCTTATAGTGACCCTGCAGGTTTCCAAAACCTCTCTTTTAAGGGGGAGATCAATATTAGCAGCACCCAGTACAGACAATATGAAGCCCTAAACCAAATAGTCCCATAAAGATGTTAAGAGTATTATCATAATAAACAGAGAGAATGAATTGGATTATTACTTACAGTATAACCAATAGATTTGCAATGAGGTCTACAGTTTCTAATGGGGGACAAAGAGGATGGGGAGAGGTGTAGGATATAACTGTTAATGGAATAAGAAAAGAGTATATAGAGGTATTAGATCATAGGAAGTGTGAAAGTGGAATAAAAAGAGGTTGGTTGTTAGCATGATAAAAGGGAGAAAGAGGCTCTGAGGAAACAGATAAACAAAAGGAAAATAGAGCGAGAAAGATAAAGAAATAGAAAAAAATTCAAAAAGGAGAAAAAAAAAACTACACTATAACAGTGATATACTATTCCTGCCTCCCAGTCTTCAGTAGCCTGATGCAAGAGAGGTACCTGACAATGAACTTCCAGTTTCCAGCAGGCATCTCAGGATAGGAGTCGCCCCATCTATAGATGGCAGCTTCTGCTTCTGGGATAGTATAAGATGGCTGCACTGGCTTCCAAATGTGTTGGCAAATGGGGAGCAGCATCACACAGGTACCAAGTTCATGTGGAGCACTGGCAGGCTGACTGGGGGTCCTGAAAGTGGGGTGTGAGTAGGGGTCCAGGGGTCCTGCAGGTCTTGGTTATTGTTCCAAAATGGTTGTAGCTACATGTAACAAAACCCGTGGGTACTGTAACAATGGACTTCCAGGCAAGTACAGGTAGCAGGTTATCTGCTGATGGTCTGCGGGTGGTCTGGAGGCTAACAGCAGTCCATCAGCAGGTGGACCTCAGGTGGTGGGTGAGTAGGTGAAAGGCAGGCAATGGGCAGGCAAGAGGTGGGCAAATGGGCAAATTTGCGGATGATAGGCGGCATTCAGTGAGCTATCTGCACTCAAAAAGTAGGTGATATGCTGGCAGATAGTGGGTGATTATGGTGGACGAATGGGTAAGAAGCAGGGATCAATGAGCAGCAGAGAAGCCCTCTCAGAGAAACAGATTTTCCTCTGCTTGAATCCTGAATTATGGAGTGATAAGGAATGCAGCTTCCCTCTATTCCACCATTTTGAATTCTCTAAAAATAACTTTTTACAAAGGACATTATACTATTGTCAGTTGATGTTTTTCCTAGAGAACTCGGAAGGTTTTCATTTTTTATTGGATTTTATGTTAAACTCACAGAAGTTCAAAATTCTTTGTAGCATTTGTATCATGAAATACAATTGTGTGTATATTCGAAGAGGCATTTTATACTTTAATAATATTACTTGGCTTTATGCCTGTTCTTTTTCCACTTTCTCAAGTGGTTTGCTTATCTGATGGCATTATTAATAATGACATACTTAAGCACAACTGATCAGTTGGTCACTACTAGTCATTTTGTCAGAGCCTGACTTACAGACTCCATGACAAGTTTTAGTTTTTTTCCTTTTCCGTGGTGGTTGTTGTAAGAAACCCACGAAAACCATGCCAGACATGGGAAGTCACATAAGGGGGTTTATTAAGCAAACAAAGTGTCTCCCTGCAGGGTAAGAAAGAAAATGAGAGGAAAAGAGATAGGGCGCGCGATAGAGAGAGTGGAAAAGCCAGGAGGAGAAAGAAAGCAAGAGAAAAGATGGCGGGGGTGCTATCCCTAAGCAGTTGAATTCCACTGGGCTAACAGGGGACCAATAATGGAGAAGGATACTTGCAAGCTGACTGATGAACCAATAGCTAGCTAGGATGTTCACAGACTGACAAGTAGTTGGGAGGCGGGGAAATGGCTCCACCAGAAAGGGCAGGGAGAGCTGCTTTCAGACTGACAAGCTAGGTTGTGATGCAACGGAAAGGGCAGGGAGCCGCTTAGTATTACAGTTGTGATTTTTACTTCCTGCCTTCCTGAACTTCATCAGATACCTAGGTGAGTAATAAAGTTTATTCTGACCAAAAATGTGATGCCCTCAAGACTCAAATAACAAGAGCATTTGGATAAAGCTTAAGACAGAATGAATGACTCTGGTGGCAGTCCTGTGGATATGCTCTGTTTATTTTCTAGTGTCACCTCTCTCATGGGCAGAGTCTCTTCTTTCTGAGAAAGGGATTGCCCAGGGAATCAGAAAGAATCGGCCCTTTAGTCCCTCCTTGCAGTGCTCCACAGTGAGGGAAGGCCAGTCAACAACGAAGGAGTGGAGTTTTGCCTCCCTGTTCCAAGTAGATTCTTTCCTGTAAATACAGCCAGACTTTACTAGAACCTCAAGCTGTTTTCTAATAATGGCTCAAGAGAGTGCTTCCAAGTCATTTGGAGTCCACAGATGAAGCAGGTATCTGGTTTTTGGTCTGGTTTCTCCCTCGCCATATGTGAGAGCTGGGCAGGACCTCACTGCATAAGCCAGCAGATGGCAGGGTATCTCAGACATGATTCTCAATGCTTTCTTCTCTTTTAGGCAAGTCACTCTCAGCCCCAGAATGCATTTTCAGCCCCTACTTCCTTGTGTATCTCATAAACTCTCCTGCCTGATATGCCCACTGGGTGTAGACATTTGTTCCCTCTGCTTTGTCTCCATTTGTCTCTGCAGAGAGAGCTTCTCAAAGACGTGGGTAGAGACAGGTTTTCTGTTGCGTGCTTCCCAGCTGCAGCTGTTTTCCTCCTACAGGAACAAAATCAATGTGCCATTATGAGGATTAGTTTCCACTCCAGGACTATGTGAGCTCATCTACATTAGAAAAGTCTAATTTTTCTATTGATATTTGTTCTTTTTCTGGTTTGCATTTCAAAGCATCCTCACATTAACTGCTTGAGCCACCTGGTAACTAAAGCTAGGATTTAAATATTTCTCTTTAATTCTTGTTAGTTTTTGATAATGAGGTAGAAAGTTAAGATAGTCTCCTTTTATTCTACTTTACTAGTCCGGAAGTTCAGTTGTTTTGTAAACATATAAGCAAGCAAGGACATAGAAGCTGACTTTGTCTGAATTAAGCATAAGGGAGTTATCAGAAGACTATTGGGAAGAGAATGATGGTGGCCAGGGAAATCAGACTTGGAAATGGGCTGGAATCAAAGGGGGTTGTTGAGGACTGGACATTAGGAATCTTCACAATTTTTTTTTTGCCTGGTGTGGTGGCACACACCTGTAATTCCAGTGACTTGGGAGGCTGAGGCAGGAGGATTGCAAGTTCAAAACCAGTCTCAGCAACTTAGCTAGACCTGAGCTAGACTTAGCTAGTCTCAAAATCAAAGAAGAAAAAAAAAAAAAGGAAAGAAAGAAATGTTGGGGGCTGTGCCATGTGGACGGCGCCAGAACGGCGCCTGATCACATTGGCAGCGAGGAGGTTAATTGACAAAAGCACACTCAGGTGATTTATCGTCCACACACACAATGAATGCACATGTGTTCTCGAGCACTCCTAATTGTGCCTGCTCAGACATCTAGCGTCTTGCCTAATCTTTGCATAAGAGGCGTGGCCCTGCCCTCCGCTTCCTGGAGGGAATATAAGTGGGCAGTAGGTAGAAGGAAAAAAGCAGCAGCAGCTAGCAGAAAGAAGTGGCAAGCAGAAAGAGCGCGACAGCGAAAGCAGTAGCTAGAAGCAAGCGGCAGAGAGAAGCCACTAGCAGAAAGGAAGAAGAAAAGGCAGCAAGCAGATAGAAGCAGCGAGTAGGGGCAGCGGCGGAAGGCAGATTGTAGAGCGGAGAACTGAGAACACATCTTTAGGTTGCAGATCACAGATCACAGTAAGTGGGATGCACCACTAAAGCACCTTAGGTAGACTGCACCCTTAGTTCACAGGATGCAGGATGCACCTTTAAGAAGAAGCAGCAGAACTAAGAAGATATGGATCTCTGAAAGTGTAGTCTCTCTCTCTTAAGCAAAGTCTCTCTTTCTGTCCGATAAGCAAAGCCTCTTTCTCTTTCTCCTCTCAAAGCAAGTAAGCTTCATTTCCTCTATCCTCTATAAACAAAGAAGCAAGCAAGGAAGCAGCCCAGAGATAGAAGTAGCTCAGTTTCCAGTCCTCCACCCATAAGACCCGCACAAAATGTTGCTGCAGGCGGTGACAAATCCATGTATTTGGTACCGCAAAGAGCCAGCGACAAAGAAAGAAAAAGGAAAAACCAAAACAGGCTGGGAATATGGCTCAGTTAAGTGCCCCTGGGTTCAGTTCCTGGTATCAAAACAAACAAACAAATTAAAAAAAAAATCACCTTGGCAATTTTTCTTTTAAAAAAAAAATATATACATATATATATTTTTTTTTTTTGGGGGGGGGGTGCTGGGGATTGAACCCAGGGCCTTGTGCTTACAAGGCAAGCACTCTACCAACTGAGCTATCTCCCCAGCCCCTAAATATAGTTTTTAAAGAAGAGAAACTTTTTTTTAAAAATGCCTTTATTATTTATTTATTTTTATGTAGTGCCGAAGATCGAATCCAGTGTCTCATATGTGCTTTTACCACTAAGCTACAACCCCAGCCCCAATTTTCTTAAAATCGGGTTGAAAGGAGTGCATGCCATCCTTTATCCCTGCATGAATATCTTCCAGATTTTCCTGCTGTCTGTATGTCACCAACTTAACAGCCTGAGACCCAGAATGAGCTTCTGACAACTGAGTTTGGGTTCACATGCCTGGTCCCTGGTCTGGCTAAGTCAAGAAGGGCAAGGACCTGTTTCCTTCAGCTTTGGGAAAGGCATGTGGTCACCAGGAATTAACTGCCTTGTCTAGATCACACATAACGTGGATGTGTGAATTCCAAAAGGAAATCTGGATGCTCTTAGGACAGCCAAAACAAAATGAGCAACAACCACAACTGTTTTCAATGAGACAGTTGGAATGCAGGAGAAAGGGATTGAGAAGTAAGAGTAGAGTGAATTGGGATGGGTGAAAGAAAGGGGAGTGGGTAAAGGAGCAGGAAACATTCTCTCAATAAGAATTACTTTTGACAATAGATATATCTGTATACAAGTCATCATAGCTTTTTTCTCTAACACAATCTTAAAAGCTCTCTGAAGGCTCGGACGGCTCATCTTGGTGATCTAAAACAGTCACCCTCTTTTACCACCAGATGGTGCTTTCCATTAGATAGGGTGGCATGGATCCTGAAGTTCCAAACACTGCATGTCCACAAAGCTTGGTTAACCATCGTTAGATAAATATTGAGAAATGTAAGCCCAGAGGAAGGTCACCTAACTTAGCTGTACAGAAAGCAGAGGAAGGTTTCCTAACAAGAGCTGAGGACTGGGTTAAGGACAGTATAGAGACTGGGATGGGAATTTCAGTTTAAGAAAGAATCTCTATAAGGAGAAAGGCTTGGGGAAGCACAGTGCCTTGCAAGTAGTGAATTGATAATGGAGAGAAGGAGAGTATTCCACGAGGAGGAAAGAGGATTAAAAAGGCATGAAATGTGTATGTATAGATTTAAACTATGGATATTTGTTTTATTACTCATTTTGTTATTGAAATCATCTCAGTTCTGCATTCTATGACTTAACCTTAGAAGCATGGGCTTTCTGTTTGGAATAAGTGCTTTGGTTATATCTCTAGAAATTCCCACTACTTTCTTTAACCAATTCTTGTTCTCTAGTTTTCCCATTTTTTTCTGTGTATCTGGTTTTTTTTTTTTTTTTTTAATTTCCTCTGTTCTCTTTTTCTGCCTTATTTTGGATTTTTGAAAACAACTCCATTTTATCTTCTTTGTTGGCTTATTTGCTATAAGTATTGCTAGGGATTGAACCCAGGGCCTTGTGCTTGTGAGGTAAGCACTCTACCAACTGAGCTACATCCACAGCCCTAAATTCAAGTCTTTTTTAAAATATATATTTTTTAGTTGTAGGTGGACATAATACCTTTTATGTGGTGCTGAGGATCTAACCCAGTGCCTCATGTATTCCAGGTGAGCACTTTACCATTGAGCCACAACCCCAGCCCCTAAATTCAAATCTTTTAATACCAAATTCCTCTCTTTAGTTTGTATGAAATGGAAGAAACGTGCAAAATGTAAGAGGGGCAGTTCAGGTGAGTATGACTTAAATATCAACTTTGCCTTCTATTCTTAGAGGCCTAATGTTTTATTTATGGGTATCATTAGCACTTGTATTATTCATTGAGAACACATTTATTAAACATGGGAAAGCCCCATAGTATGAATTTTATCCTGCAGAGTCCAGGCAGAATGTTGACAGTCTGCTACCTCTTACTTGACATGGTCTATTTTTAAATAGTCTAACTTGAAGAGTATTCCTATATTTCTTCTTTGGGAGATAATTCCTCAGCTTAGTCTAATAGCATTTAATTTTTCATATTAGTTACATTTACCTTTCTTTAATTGTGTTGCAAGAAAAACAAATGTACTTTTTTTTTTAGTCTCTTTTTTTTAATGTATTTTGTTATTGTAAACAAATGGGATACATGTTGTTTCTCTGTTTGTACATGGCGTAAAGGCATACCATTTGTGTAATCATAAATTTACATAGGGTAATGTTGTTTGATTTCAAATGTACTTTTGTGGTTTCATTTGTCAAAAGTTTTCGAAAAGCTATCACTCAACTGCATTAATCATTCTATGATGTTCAAACTCTTTAATATGAGAGAATAAAATGATAGTTAGGACATCCTTTTATTCAAGGTCTTCAGGAACTATTCCACACCTTCCAAATAAAGCCCCCCCAAAAATAAATAAATAAAAACAAATAAAGTCCAGATCCCTTTGTTGAGCATTCAGACCAATCATCCAGTCAGAAGTCATTTCCCTCCCCTTGTACCCTTCCCAAGACACTGTTTTCTTATCTTGAACATAACACTTAACATATATTTACCTTAAGGTTGCAGTACATAGGTGTTAATTTATGTGGGTTCAAGTCTAAATGAAATCAAAACAGAATAATTTAAATAATTTTAACCAGTCAGAGAATCAGAACCCCCATACGAGTGATAGAGAACATGGAATTTATTGCCGGCGTTAGCTCCTTACACAGCTATAGGACCTAGTTAAGATATTTATGTCTGGAGCTGGTCTCTGTGTCCAGTTTGGGGCCTTAAGTCAGCAGAGCCAACAGCCAGGAAGAAAGATGGTCGTTGTTTGGGAGAGAGTAAGGAAAGAGTAAAATTGGTGAGAATAGTCTAGAACTGAAAGGGACAAAGTAGATCCTGTGAGGATAAATTGCAACCTGTCAGTTTCTCTGTACATCCAACCTCAGTGATATGAGTGACCTGCAGGATAAGGCAGTATCTTTGGCAACACTGTTGCTCACATACCTGATTCAGGATTTAGAGAATCAGTTTGAGATCTGGCAGGAGCTGCAGGCCAGGCTATAGGCCCATGCCTGCACAGTCAACCAGCAGGTCAGTGACTAGTCAGTGATTTTCAGAGGATAAGAATGGCTGCTGCTTTACTTCTGTCTTCCAAATCTCACATTTCTCTTTGCCTAGAATGATAGAGGGAAGGGAAATACAGTTTCCTTCATCTTCGATGACAGCACAAAGCCAGCACAAGTCCACTTCTGCGCATACATCCTTGAGTAAGCAAGGGATTAAGGATATGCATTGGTTTTATTTTCAATCTGCCTCAGTTTCCAAGTATGAGCATCTCACAGGGCTGAGTGCAATTCTATCATTTGAATTTTTCAAACAAGATTGCTTTCCTAAATACAACTCAACTGCTTCATTAAGTTTGACCTGAAAAAAAGTGATCTTCAATGTTGGAGAGAAAGGCTGACTATTGAATTTATGAATGGAGAGATGTGGTATTCAGCATGGCACATTCCTGAGAAGGGAGTTTTAGAGTAGTTTTACTGTTAACCAATTTTCAATTTATACTTAGATTTTGGAACACAATGCTGATTTTAGAAACTTCTGCAATAAATATTTGCTAAATGGTAAAATACGAACTATGTACTTTTCATGTGCAAGAATTAAGTATATGTCTGCATTCCTTTTAGCCACTAGCAAAGTGCTTCAAATTAGGGACTCAGTGGTTAAATTTTTATTGCAAAATTTTAGTTTGATGCTGCGTAATGAATGTTATAATTAAAAAAAATTTAAATCGTTAATAATTTGCAGGACTAAGGGTTGAACCCAGGTGTGCTTTTCCCCCAACCTACATCCCTATCTCTTTTAATTTTATTTTGAGGCAGGGTCTTGCTAAATGGCCCAGGTTGACTTCGAAATTATGGCCCTTCTACCTTATCTTCCCAAGTCGGGATTACAGATGTGAGCCATGGCACCCAGCTCAAATGTTTTATTTCAGTAGGTTTCTGACTTTCCTTAAGTATAAGTCACTAAATATTGTGTGCACCTTGGGGCTTGGGTAAAAGTGGCTGCCCATTCATTGTGGGGTTTGTGAGGCAAGTTGGAGCTTTCAGAAAAGTATGTGTACAGTGAAGTGCTTTGAAAACTACAGCCCTGTTTGCTTCCTTCAGTGTTGCCTTAAATCCTTGCACTCTGCCTGTACCTCTATCTCTCATCTTTTTGGTAAGCTATCTTAAATATTATTCAAGTAATTCATGTTGTTGGTAAACAGTAAATAAAGGAGAAAAGTGAACACCAATGTTCTTGGAACTCCTTTCCCTCTGTCCACAATTTCTCATTATTTAAAAATATCACTGTTAACATTTTTTGTGAGTATATTTCCTCAAATATCCCATGTATTTATAAGTATATGTGAATGTGTGTTTATTTATACCTATTCTTTATTTGAAATAAATCAAATAAATTTATAAATACTATTCTGCAACTGGTTTTCACTTAGCATTTCTTGAAACTTTTTCAATATCACCAGGTAAATGTACAGCTTTCTCTTGAGCAAACTTTTTCTTTTCTTTTGTTCTTTTTTTTGGGGGGGGTGGTTTACAGGGATTGTACCCAGGGGTGCTTAACCACTGAACCACATTCCCAGCCCTTTTTTGTATTTAATTAGAGACAGGGTTTTGCTGAGTCCATCAGGGCCTCACTAAGTTGCTGAGGTTGGCTTTGAACTCTAAATCCTCCTGTCTTAACCTTCCAAGCCATTGGGATTACAGTCATGTGCCTCTGCACCCAACTTACACAAACTTTTTAAAATCTTTAATTGATCTATTTATGGGTTAGAGTATGATAATTCAACACATGTATGTAATGTGCAATGATCAAATCAGGGTAATTAGCATTTCCATTTCTTTAAACATTTATCATTTCTTTGCATTGGGAATGAACTCCTCTCTTCCAGTTCTTTATATGATACATAGTAAATTGTAAGCTAGTCACTCTACTATGCTCTAGGCCACTGAAACTTATCCTTCCTATCTAACTGTATTTTCATAGTCATTATCTAACCTTCTAGCCTCCTTCACTCTCCTTTTTTCTAGCCTCTGTAACCACTATTCTACTTTCTATTTCAATAGAATCAACTTTTTAAGGTTTCCAAATAAAATGAGGACATGTGGATTTCTCTTTCTGTGCCTGGCTTATTTCCGTGTTCTTTAGTTCCATCCACATTGTTGTAAATTATAAGATTTGATTCTTTTTTAAGGTCAAATACTGTTCCATTGTGTATATACTCCACATTTTCTTTGTCCATTCATCCACTGATGGATGCCTCAGCTGGCTCCATATCTTGGCTATTGTAAATAGTGCTGCACTAAACATGAATGCAGGCATCTGTTTGCTATACTGATTTTATGTTTTAGTTATATCCCTAGTAGTGAGTTAGCTGACCATATGGTATTTCTAATTTTAGTTTTTTAAGGAATCTGTATACTGTTTTCCATAAGGCTATATTAATTTATACTCCCACCAACAGTGTATAAAATTTCTCCCTTTCTCTGAATCCTCATCAGCATTTGTTATTTTTTGTCTTTTTATCATAGCCATTCTGTCTGGGGTGAGATGATAGTTCACTGTGGTTTTGATTAGCATTTCCCTGACAATTAGTGATATTTTTTTTTTTTTTGCATATACTTGTTTATCACTTTGTACCAATTCTTTTGAGATTAAGCAGCCCCTTTAAAATGTATCACCATGTTTGAATCTACAATTTAACTTATTCCCATTGTTATGGGCTGGATCTTAAGTGTCCCCCAAAGACTCACATGCTAAAGGCCTGGCCATCAGCCCATGGTACTACTGGGAGGTGGTAGAACCTTTAGAAGATGGAGCCAAGTGGAAGGAGGTTAGGTTATTGGAACTTGCCTTTTAGGGGGATTTTGGGACCCCAGCCCCTTCCTCTTTCTCTTTTGCTTCCCAGCCGCCATGAGGGGAGTAGTTTTCTCCATCACATGCTTCTGCCATGATGTTCTTGGAAACTATAGACCCCAAACAAGAAGACATAGCGATCATGAACTGAAACCATGAACCAAAACAAATCTTTCCTCCTTATAAGTTGTGAATCTCAGGTAGTTTGTCACAATGACAGAAAGCTAACATCCCTCTGATGGTCATCTTAGATTAATTCTAAGATTTTCC
Source organism: Sciurus vulgaris (assembly GCF_902686455.1). Taxonomy (NCBI): domain Eukaryota; kingdom Metazoa; phylum Chordata; class Mammalia; order Rodentia; family Sciuridae; genus Sciurus; species Sciurus vulgaris. Next base: position 83,591,507 of record NC_136472.1, read on the forward strand.
ATTCCAAACAGTGTCACACATATAAATATCTTTGTATGAATTGTGCAAGTATATCCAAAGAGCAAATTCTTCTCCATGGAATTGCAGTCCGTTTGAGCTTTGTCACCACTGAAAGGTAAGTATTTTCAGGATACCTAAGATTTACAGCTTCTTGGTAGTTGGTAGTAAACATGATTGTACATGTCTCCATAACCTCTTTTATCAAGAGACCTTTAAGAAAAGGAGAAAGGAATTAAAGAATAGTCTTTATTTTTCCTATTTTTAGAGCCTTCTTTGCCATCTACAATTCACTAATAATTAGCATTGATAGCCATCTTCTGCAACCGAAGATAAACTTTCTGGAGACTAAAATTCTATCACTATATTTAATTCAAAATATAATCTATTCCTTGACTCCATGTACAAATAGAGAAACAACATGTATCCCATTTGTTTACAATAAAAAACAAAACAAAAAAACCAAAATATAATCTATTATAAGAAACTAATGTAGTGTTGTATTTCCATTATTATCTTAATATAGAACAATAATGCTTATATTGCCACTAAAAATGAGCAGGCTTTCTGTGTAAAGGGGTGCATGCCTGTAATCCCAGTGACTCAGGAGGTTGAGGCAGGAGGGTTGCAAGTTCAAAGCCAGTCTCAGCAACTTAGCAAGACTGTAAGCAATTTAGTGAGACCCTGTCTCAAAATAAAAAATGAAGAGGGCTAGGGATGTTGCTCAGTGGTTAAGGACCTCTGGGTTCAATCCCCTGCACTAAATAAATAAATAAATAAAATTTAAAAAATTAGCTGTTTTGGTAAATACTCTCAAGACAATAATCAGAAAAGATTTTGTCCATGCTTTGTTGCTGATCCTTTTGACAATATTTTCTGCTTATTTCCTCAAAGGATTTGAGAAAGTGTACTGTGACATCACAAGTGTTTCAAGACCAAACACTGTCAACATACTATAAGACAAAAGTTACATTTTGAAAGGGGGAGAGTGGGAGGAAATTAGATTACCTAGAAACTAATTTGAGTAAAGCTCAAACCTTAGTTCTGATCTTCTTAACCAAGGTAGAGAAAGTGGCTGAGTTATAGTTTGCATTTTCTATCACAGTTCTTAGTCCTATTAGACTCAGTGATTATTTTTTATTAAAACATTTTAATGACTTTTTATTATCCTGAAATGAGGTTTAGGGGCAATACAGTTTATCTATCCATGCTATTTAAAGATGAACATAAAACCATAACTCTAGGACAATAGAGAAATTAAAGGTTTTATATATTACAATAATATATATGTCATCATGTGTTTGTCCAAGCATGTATACTGGGAAGCATAATGATGTCACCACAAGCTTATATCTACAGAAGAATGCTTATGAATACAACAGCTACAAATGCAGCCTTGTTTGGATGTGTGAGCTATTGAGCCACCACCAGCCTCATCGAAGGTGATGATACAATTTTCCTAAATAATGGAGAACTTGGGTTTCAAATTCCTAGAAAATTAAGTAATATTGAAATTTTGAGCAAAAACTGTGTTTACGTGAAAACCTGATGTTTCCTAGGCTGTAAAGCAGTCTTTTTTGTTTTTTGTTTTTCCTTACATGGAAGCGTGATGAAAAGTTTTAAAATGGTGGAGAATGTAGAACAATCTTATTATGTAGGACTTTCTTGCCCATTGCAGGTGATCCACCATTCCTGGTCTCAGTCCACACTATCAGCAGTTCTTCCCTCCTGCCTTCATAACAATTAATTTGGAAATCTGCTTGGTTGTTATCTATTAAAATTGGTTGCCTGCATTTTCTTTGACCCAATCAATCTACCAGTTGTATACACATCAATGATGAGTACATATATCCATCCAAAATTTGTATGAGAATGTTTGCAGCAGCATTATTCCTAATAGCCCCAGATGGAAACAACTCAGGTGCCTCTCACCTGTGGAATTAATAAATTGTGCCTATTCACACAAAGAAATAATATGAAAAGTGAAAATGAACAAATTGCTACCACAAAAACTATGAGTGAGTCTTACAATGTAAGTAACAGAGCCAGACACAAAATAGTACCTACTCTATGATTTCCAGAGTACAAATGCTGGCAAAGCCAATCTATACTCTTTGTTGGGATAATGATCAGAGGGCAAAATGGAAGTGTATTTCTATGATACTGATAGCCTCTATCTTCACCAGGATAGGGTGTGTACATGGGTATGTTCACTGTGGTACCAGCAGAATCAAGAGCATAAACACAATTCTTCAGGAAGAGATTTGTGACACGGATAGGGAAGGGAAATATTATCAAATTTAAAAAGAAAAAAGCTAACTCCTTCTTCCTCCAACTTTCTATTTCCTAAGTTCTCCAACTTTCTATTTCCTAAGAGGGCAGCCTAGCAAAAACAGAAACCAAGAAACAAATTCCAGTTCAAACTCAAGCCTTTGAACAGATCTGGCAACTCGAATGCATATCGCTTTTGATAAGAGGAATTCCCAGATTTGTCCAAGTTGGTTAAGAAAGTGAACACCTTAGCCATCCAGTCTCTTCGCTGTCGGGGTAAGAAAGGGAAGAAAAAGTTAAAAATTAAGTTTCTTGGGCTGGGGATATAGCTCTGTTGGTGGAGTGCTTCCTTAAAAAGCACAAGGCCTTGGGTTCAATCCCCAGCACGGCGTTTAAAAAAAAAAAAGTTAGGTTTCTCTCCAATTTGGCCTCCTAGAGCTCCGGAATTACCGGGCAACGTGGAGGCCCCCAACTCAGACTAGGGGGCGGGGCCAAGTCCGGGCGCCAAGGCCCCAGCTAACGAGCGCGCCTTTGTCAGGCCCTAGCAACGCGCCGGCCCTCGCCTCTGGCGGGCCTCTTCCTCTCCAGGCTCCCGCCCACCCTCTGACTGGGGCTGTCACTGTCCGGGTGGGCGCGGATTCGCACGCCCGGGTCTCAGCGCTGGACTACTTTCCTGCGTACTGCAGTAGGAGCGGCGTGAGAGTCAGATCAGGGGGCAGAGACGGCGAGAAGGAAAGATTAAGTTGGTTTAAAGAAAAGGAATCAACCAAGTTCAAGATTTTGGAAATTTTTATTTTTAAAGCACATCCTAAGCTCCGGGGAGAAAGGGCTGGAGGGTGGGAAAATCACTTTGGTGCAAACTCCATATAAGGAAGGAAGAAAAGAGACCCATCAAGAGCCCAGTACCGAGTTGATTGGGTACTGAAGATGTTGGACACGATCGTTCCTGCTCTTCAGGACCTGAGCAGGCAGGTGCTGCCCACGTTGCCCTCGCTGAGCCAGGAGGGTAAGCACCTTGGGGTGGGGCCTCTGAAGACTGGACCTTCACCTGCTTTGGGGCGTGGGGTGGTAGTTAGGTGGAATACTTATTTTTCTATTCCCTGGCTCCAGCCCGACTTCAAGTGGCTAGGTTACTTTGTCAACTAGCTAGTTATCACATCGGCCAGGGTTGGATGACTGCAGGCAGTTTTTTTTTTTTTTTTTTTTTTCTTTTTCTTTTTTTTTAATTGACTGTCTTAAGCAGGGAAAGGAGGCAGCTGAAGGTTTTGATTAAACGAGATAATACATATTCAGTGTTTAACTAGTGGACTAGCACAAACAAATGCTAGCTAAAAACAACCATCTCATTTCACCTACTGGGGTAGATGGAAGCCCTTGCGGCTACCTAGGGAAAAATGTAGAGCAAACACAAGAACCTTAGATGGCTCCTTTTCAGAGTTCATGCAAAGGCACAGTTGCTTTTGCTGTCCTAGACATCTTGTAATTGTGTTAAAGAAAATGAGATGATCATTAAAAAAAAAAAAAAAAAAATACTGGATAAGTGTTTGCAAAGGGACCTGGGCAGCTTTTCATAGAAGACTCACCAACCTTGGTTAGTAATAACACAGTCTGTTTCTACCATAGTTTCTTAGTCTCCCCAAAGTAGACTTTGTGATCTCTATATAAACCATAGGAGTCCTTTGGAAGAAAGGTCCCCCAGAAATGGAAGCTATTATTATCAAATCAGTGTAACTTAGAAATGTCTAGGTTTTAACCAAATCTTGGGAGACACAATAAATATTAATGAATGCCTCTTCTTTCTCTTCTCCTGAATCATTCCTAATTTTTCCTGTCAAAATAATTCTAAGAGAAGTATTAAAGATAATGGTTTTGGGATTTAAAATATTTGCCATATTTACAAATTATATATATATATGTATATACTTTTTTGAAATCCTATTTATGTGCTGAGCACTAAAGAACTGATGTTGATTAAAAACCTTGAAATTTACAATCTAATGAGGAAGGTACACATTAATCAAATAATCACGCAAATAAATGTAAATTTACATTTGAGCAAAGTGCTATCAAGGAGGAGATAAATGTATAAGTCCCCCCACCCCAGTTCTGGGGATTGAACCAGAGCCTTGCACATGCTAGACAAGTACTGTGCCACTGTGCTGCTCGTTTACTCCTCCAGCTTTAAATCTTTTAAGTCTTTTTTAAAAACTAGCTTTCAGTTTGCAGTAAATTTAAGAGGAAGTTACAGAGGTATCTCCCACCTGCTTTGTCCCCATGCATGTATAGTTTCCCAGGTTATCATAATCCCCTACCAGAGTGGAACAGTTGTTAAAACTGATGAGCCTACATTGGTATATCATAATCAGGTTCGATCTTGGTGTTGTACATTCTATGGGTTTGGACAAATGTAAGATGACTTGTATCCATCATTATAGTGTCACACAGAGGCTTCCCACTGACCTCAAAGTCCTCCGTGTTCCGCCTATTCATCCCTACCCCAATCTCCAACCCATGGCGCCCACTGATCTTTCTACTGTTTCCATAGTTTTGCCCCTTTCAGAATGTCATATGGTTGAAGTCATATAGTATGTAGCCTTTTAAGACTGGCTTCTTTCATTTAGTAATGTACATTTAAATTCCCTTCATATCTTTTCATGGCTTAATAACTCATTTCGTTTTAGTATTGAATAATATTTGGTTACCTAAATGCAGTACAGTTTATTCATTTGACAATCGAAGGGCATCTTGGTTGCTTCCACGTTTTGGCAACTATAAAACATCTCTGTGTAGGATTTTGTGTGGATGTAAGTTTTCAGTTCATTTAGGTAAATACCAAGGAGCATGGTTGCTAAAATATTTGATAAGAGGATAAAAAATTGCCAGAATGACTTCCAAAGTGTTTGTACCATGTTGCATTCCAACATCAATTAGTTTAAAATTTCTGTTGTTCCACAACAGTGCCAGAATTTGTTATCACAGCATTCTAGATTTAGGTTATTCTATTATGTGTGTGTAGTAGTGGCTCATTTTCTTTTTGTTTGTTTGTACTGGGGATTTAACCCAGTAGCACTTTACCACTGAATTACATCTCCAGTCCTTTTTGTTTTTTATTTTGAGACAAGATCTCATAAAGTTGCTTAGGTCCTCACTAAATTGCTGAGGGCCTTGCTAATTTGCTGTCCTGCTGTCCCAATCTCCCACATCACTGGGATTATAGATGCGTGCCACCTCATCCAGCTGGTTCTGTGGCGGGGACTGTTTCTGCCATGCTGCTTGACAAGGTCCCAGCTTGCGGAAGGGCTTGGCAAGGCCATCATTCCAGGAAACTGCCGCTGTCATCTCTCCTAGGGATTGGGTGTTTTCTTGTAATTATCATACTTATAACTATGCAACTGCAAATCATATTCCCTGGATTGTTGTGATAAGAATCTAACATCAATGAGTCTGCAGAGCTTGGGAGAGGATGAGGAATGCTTTAAAAAATATACCAATATCACACATAAGTTTGTAAGTACAGAGTTTGAGGGGTTCTTCAGAAAGCTACAGTTACAGGAATTGCTTGCTCCTATGCTGACCACACCTGCCCTAGTTAATGCTTTACCAGCAAAACAACCTGACAAACAAAACAGGAGACTTGTTGTCCCCACAGTGCAAGGACCACCCTATTTAGCTTACAAGATTGGGGGACGTTTGTGGTATCCACCTAGATGGAATTAAGCGGATAAGTTTAAGGACCCACCTCCCACAGAGCCACCTCTTCCCTATACAGGAGTGTACAATGAAAATGGTAAATAAATAATTAATATTAATGGTCTATGGACAAATGTCCTATATTTGTCCTTCCTTCAAAGGTTTGGCCTTCAAGGGCCACCCTGGAAATATAGGACTAAAGAACAAAGAAACAGCATACACAAACAACTAGAAAAATATTATCTTAAGATCAAATGCCCTCATTGCATGCATAACTGGTTATGAGTAGTTTATGCTGGTGTAGGTCTCACATATGTATTACATTAGGTAGAGGATAAGTCATTGACATAAAGAATAATAGGATAAAATTAAGTACTCACACTGATTGTTTGGCAGTAAGTAACCTAACTTAGTCTTAACTAAGCTTGTTTAGGTAATAGAGTAGACCTTTAAGGTCAAATCAAAAACAATAATGTGAGCTAAAGATTAAGTGCATGTTTTGCTTAGCAGTTCAGTAAAATTAGCTTAAAACAAAATGGAGTCATTATGCTGACCATAGGTCTGACACCAAAGGGTAAACAAAGGCCAGTAGGATGAGAAGAGGAAAATATCTTTCCCTGTAATATGCTTATGTGAGTAACTTTAAGTAAATATAGAGAGTTGACCTTAAGGTACCCACTGTGTTAGACACCTGCGGGAAATGGTGGTTAAAGACAAATCTTGTGGTAATTTCTCTATAACTTGTATCTTGTTTAATCCTGCTCTACTTAATACTATAAAAGAGGAGCTAAAATAAATCTGAGCAGCACTTGCTGCAAGTTGCTCCAGGGGTCCTGTCATTCCTCTGTGCCGACTCCACTCATCTTTCCTGAACCTCGAGTTGCTGGGACTGACTCCTGGCAGTTCTGTCCATTTCTGATAGAAGGGATTCAAAATCTCCAAGCATGAAAATGGTTTCTTCTTTTGCTCCTTATGGTTCTTTTAGTTTTTGCCTCATATAATTTAATGTTCTGTTGTTAATAACGTGCTTATTAAGGATTGCTGTATCTTCTTGAATGATTGACCTCATTATTATATAATGCTCTTCTTTATCCCTGATAGCTTTCTTAGGTTTGAAATCTTCTTGTCTGAAATTAATAGTTACTTTTTATTTTTATTTTATTTTATTTTTTTTATTGTAAACAAATGGGATACATGTTGTTTCTCTATTTGTACATGGAGTCAAGGCAAAGCATTTGTGTAATCATAAATTTACATAGGGCAATGTTGTTTGATTCATTCTGTTTTATCCCTTCCCCACACCCCTCGCACCCCTCTTTTCCCTCTATACAGTCCTTCCTTCCTCCATTCTTGTCCCCCTCCTTAACCCTAACCCTAAATCTAACCCTAACCCTAACGCTAACCCCACCTACCCCCCCATTATATGTCCTCATCCGCTTAAGAGTGAGATCATTCGTCCTTTAGTTTTTTGATATTGGCTTATCTCACTTAGCATGATATTCTCCAATTTCATCCATTTGCCTGTAAGTGCCATAATTTTATCATTCTTCATGGCAGAGTAATATTCCATTGTATATATATGCCACAGTTATTTTATCCATTCATCAACTGAAGGACATCTACGTTGGTTCCACAATCTGGCTATGGTGAATTGAGCAGCTATGAACATTGATGTGGCTGTATCTCTGTAGTATGCTGATTTTAAGTCCTTTGGGTACAGGACAAGGAGTGAGATAGCTGGGTCAAATGGTGGTTCCATTCCATGCTTACTGAGGAATCTACATACTGCTTTCCAGAGTGGCTGCACTAGTTTGCAACCCCACCAGCAATGTATGAGTGTACCTTTTCCCCCACATCCTCGCCAACACCTATTGTTGCTTGTGTTCTTGATAATTGCCATTCTAATTGGGGTGAGATGGAATCTTAGGGTAGTTTTGATTTGCATTTCTCTTATTACTAGAGATGTTGAACATTTTTTCATATATCTGTTGATTGCTTGTACATCTTCTCCTGTGAAGTGTCTGTTCATTTCCTTAGCGCATTTGTTGATTGGATTATTTGTATTCTTGGTGTAGAGTTTTTTGAGTTCTTTATATATTCTGGAAATCAGCGCTCTATCTGAAGTATGTGTGGCAAAGGTATTCTCCCACTCTGTAGGCTCTCTATTCACATTACTGATAGTTTCCTTTGCTGAGAGAAAGCTTTTTAGTTTGAATCTATCCCAGTTATTGATTCTTGCTTTTATTTCTTGTGCTATGGGAGTCCTGTTGAGGAAGTCTGATCCTAAGCCAACAAGTTGAAGATTTGGACATACTTTTTCTTCTATAAGATACAGGGTCTCTGGTCTGATTCTGAGGTCCTTGATCCATTTTGAGTTGAGTTTTGTGCAGGGTGAGAGATAGGGGTTTAATTTCATTCTGCTGCATATGGATTTCCAGTTTTCCCAGCACCATTTGTTGAAGAGGCTATCTTTTCTCCATTGCATATTTTTGGCACCTTTGTCTAGTATGAGAAAATTGTATTTATTTGGGTTTGTGTCCATGTCCTCTATTCTGTACCATTGATCTACCTGTCTATTTTGGTACCAATACCATGCCATTTTTGTTACTATTGCTTTGTAATAGAGTTGAAGATCTGGTATTGCGATACCCACTGCTTTGCTCTTTCTACTGAGGATTGCTTTAGCTATTCTGGGTTTTTTATTCTTCCAGATGAATTTCATAATTGTTTGCTCTATTTCTGTAAGGTACATCATTGGGATTTTAATTGGAATTGCATTGAATCTGTATAGCACTTTTGGTAGTATGGCCATTATGACAATATTAATTCTTCCTATCCAAGAATGTGGGAGATCTTTCCATCTTCTAAGGTTTTCTTTAATTTCTTTCTTTAGTGTTCTGTAGTTCTCATTGTAGAGGTCTTTCACCTCTTTGGTGAGATTGATTCCCAAGTATTTTATTTTTTTTGATGCTATTGTGAATGGGGTAGTTTTCCTAATTTCTCTTTCTGAAGATTCATCACTTATGTATAAAAATGCATTGGATTTATGAGCATTGATCTTGTAACCTGCTACTTTACTGAATTCACTTATGAGTTCTAAAAGTTTCCTGGTGGAATTTCCAGGTTCCTCTAAATATATAATCATGTCATCAGCGAACAAGGATCCTTTGAGTTCTTCTTTTCCAATTCATATCCCTTTAATTTCTTTGGTTTGTCTAATTGCTCTGGCTAGAGTCTCAAGGACGATGTTGAATAGAAGTGGTGAAAGAGGGCATCCCTGCCTTGTTCCAGTTTTTAGGGGGAATGCTTTCAGTTTAACACCATACAGAATGATGTTGGCCATGGGCTTAGCGTAGATGGCCTTTACAATGTTAAGGAATGTTCCCACTACCCCAATTTTTTCTAGTGTCTTGAGCATGAAGGATGCTGTATTTTATCGAATGCTTTTTCTGCATCTATTGAAATAATCATGTGATTCTTAACTTTTAGTCTGTTGATATGGTGAATGACATTTATTGATTTCCGGATATTGAACCAACCTTGCATCCCTGGGATAAAACCCACTTGATCGTGGTGCACTATCTTTTTAATATATTTTTGTATGTGATTTGCTAAAATTTTGTTGAGAATTCTTGCATCGATGTTCATTAGGGATATTGGTCTGAAATTTTCTTTCCTCGAAGTGTCTCTGTCTGGTTTAAGTATCAGGGTGATATTGGCTTCATAGAATGAAGTTGGGAGGTTCCCTCCTCTTCTATTTCATGGAATACTTTGAGGAGTATTGGAATGAGCTCTTCTTTAAAGGTTTTGTAGAACTTGGCTGAGAACCTATCTGGTCCTGCACTTTTCTTTGTTGGTAGGCTTTTGATGACCTCTTCTATTTCATTGCTTGAAATTGATTTATTTAAGTTGTGTATATCCTCCTTGTTCAGTTTAGGTAATTCATATGTCTCTAGAAACTTGTTGATGTCCTCGAGGTTTACTGTTTTGTTGGAATATAGATTTTCAAAATAGCTTCTAATTATGTTTTGTATTTCACTCGTGTCTGTTGTGATATTTCCTTGTTCATTCTAAATTTTAGTAATTTGAGTTTTCTCCCTCTTTCTCTTTGTTAGTGTGGCTAAGGGTTTATCAATTTTGTTTATTTTTTCAAAGAACCAACTATTTATCTTGTTAATTTTTCCTATCGTTTCTTTTGTTTCAATTTCATTGATTTTGGCTCTGATTTTAACTATTTCCTGTCTTCTACTACTTTTGGTGTTGGTCTGCTCTTCTTTTTCTAGGGCTTTGAGCTGTAGTGTTAAGTTGTTTATTTGTTGATTTCTACTTCTTTTGTTGAATGTGCCCCATGAAATAAATATTCTCTAAGTCCTGTTTCATAGTGTCCCAGATATTTTGATATGATGTGTCTTTGTTCTCGTTTACTTCTAAGAATTTTTTAATTTCCCTCCTGATGTCTTCTGTTATCCATTCTTCATATAATAGTGTATTCTTTAATCTCCAGGTATTGGAGAAGTTTCTGTTTTTTATTCTGTCATTTATTTCTAATTTCAATTGTGATCTGATAGAGTACAAGGTATTATCTCTATCTTCTTGTATTTGCTAACAGTAGCTTTGTGGCATAAAACATGGTCTATTTTAGAGAAGGATCCATGTGCTGCTGAGAAGAAAGTGTATTTGTTCTTTGTTGGATGGTATATTCTATATATGTCTGTTAAGTCTAAATTATTGATTGTGTTATTGAGATCTATGGTTTCTTTATTTAATTTTTGTTTGGAAGATCTATCCAGTGGTGAGAGAGGTGTGTTAAAATTGCCTAGTATTATTGTGTTGTGTCTATTTGATTTCTGGAATTGAGAAGGATTTGTTTGACGTACATGGATGAGCCAGTGTTCAGGGCATAGATACATATGATTGTTATGTCTTGCTGATTTATGCTTCCCTTAAGCAGTATGTAATGTCCTTCTTTATCCCTTCTGACTAGTTTTGGCTTAAAGTCCACATTATCGGAAATGAGGATGGATATTCCAGCTTTTTTGCTGTGTCCATGTGCATGGTATGTTTTTTCCCATCCTTTCACCTTTAGTCTATGGGTATCTCTTTCTATAAGATGAGTCTCTTGTAGGCAGCATATTGTTGGATTTTTCTTTTTGATCCAATCTGCCAGTGTATGTCTTTTGATTGATGAGTTCAGGCCATTAATATTCAGGGTTATTATTGTGATATGATTTGTATTCCCAGTCATTTGACTCATTTTTGTTTTTTGACATGATTTTTTTTCTCCTTTATTTGGCTATTCCTTTAGGCTAGTTCCTCCCATTGCTGATTTGCATCATTGTTTTTCATCTCTTCCTCATGGAATATTTTGCTGAGAATGTTCTGTAATGCCGGCTTTCTTTTTGCAAATTCCTTTAGCTTTTGTTTATCATGGAAGGATCTTATTTCGTCGTCAAATCTGAAAGTAAGTTTTGCTGGGTATAAGATTCTTGGTTGGCATCCGTTTTCTTTCAGGGCGTGGTAAATGTTGCTCCGGGCCCCTCTAGTTTTTAGGGTCTGGACTGAAAAATCTGCTGATATTCTTATTGGTTTCCCCCTGAATGTCATTTGATTCTTTTCTCTCGTGGCCTTTAAAATTCTGTCTTTATTTTATGTTAGGTATTTTCATAATAATGTACCTTGGTGTGGGTCTGTTGTAATTTTGTATATTTGGAATCCCATAAGCCTCTTGTACCTGGTTTTCCATTTCATTCTTCAGATTTGGGAAATTTTCTGATATTATTTCATTGAATAGATTGTTCATTCCTTTGGTTTGTTTCTCTAAGCCTTCCTCAATCCCAATAATTCTTAAATTTGGCCTTATCATGATATCCCATAATTCTTATAGATTCTGTTCATGATTTCTTACCATCTTCTCTGTTTGGTCAACTTTGTTTTCAAGATTAAATATTTTGTCTTCAATGTCTGAGGTTTGTCTTCCAGGTGTCCTATCCTATTGGTTATGCTTTCTATGGAGTTATTAACTTGGTTTATTGTTTCCTTCATTTCAAGGATTTCTGGTTTTTTTTTTTTTTTTCGTATCTCTCTTTATTGAAATGATCTCTTGCTTCCCGTATTTGCTCTTTTAACTGTTGATTGGTGTGATAATTTAATGCCTGCATTTGCTCTTTCATCTCCTCCTTCAATGCCTGCATTTGCTCTTTCATCTCCTCGTTTGCTTCCCTGATTGTTTTAATTGTGTACATTCTGAACTCCCTTTCTGACATTTCTTCTGCTGTGCTGTAATTGGGTTTTATTGATATAGTATCTAGGTTTGTTTGGGACATTTTCTTCCCTCATTTTCTCATATTGTTCAGATGTCAGTGGGACTCTGAGATATTGCAGATTTCCTCTATTAGCTTATAGTGTCCCTGTAGATTTCCAGTGTATCACCTCCCAGCCTTCAGTAGCCTGAAGTTTTGGAGGAACTTGATAATGCAGTGCTTCCAAAGAAAGCTGCCCCTAGCCCGCTACTGGTTCCAGGGCTTGGAGCTGGCTCTGTGTGGAAAGGCTCTCACTGGGCTGTGTGCTCCGAGAAGCTGGCCGTGTGGGAGGAGCCTACTGTCGGAGGGAGCAGGGCTACCTGGGGAAGACTCTAGCTGCCCTGCCCTGGTCTGATAAGCTGCCCTTATCCGGGCCTGCCGCCCGGGCTGAGATTACCGGGTGGGGGAAACTCACCTCGTGTCTCTATTTTAGTCTGAGTCTCTCAATGCCTCCCCTTTCTTGAATCCTGGGTTCTGGAGCGACAGGAGATGCAGTCACCCTCTAGTCCGCCATCTTGGATCGCCCCGTGGAAAGAGCTTATTTTTTTTTTTTGATTCGTGTTAGCATGATCTATTTTTCTCTATCCATTTACTTTTTTGTTTTGACTTAACACTATTTTATTTTTATTTTTTCTTTTTAAATAGACATGACAGTAGAGTATATTTTGACATATCATACATATTATGCATTTAATTTTAATCTATGTCTTTACATTGGGTTTCTTATAAACAAGGATCCTGCTTTTGGGCAAGTTGAAGGGCCTTTGTGAGCTGCCAAGTAGGTAGTTGGATAGAATACTCAAGTCCAGAAACTTAAAGAGGGGCTTGGGGAATCTGGGCTTATAAACAAACATTTGGGAATAATCATGAATGTGAATGCTTCAGCAGAACATATAAAGGGGAGGCAGCCTAGGGTCATACTTTGAATACCTTCATCATTTAATGGATCATCATTGAGGAGGATAAGACTGCAAAGTAGACTGAGAAGAAATAGCCAGAGAGATAGGAGGAAACTCAGGAGAGAGTGTCATAAAAGTCAAAAGCAGCTTTGCTTAAAGGAGGGGAGTGATCAACAGTGTCAGACCTGGTGGAGGGGATCAGAAAAGATGAACAATCAACCAGTGGTGACTTCAGCAAGGGCTTTGTTGGATGAATGACAGCTGAAATCAAATATCTGCTTATTAATATTTCACAAATTGTGTATTATAAAGAGAGGAGGATAAACTGTAAGCCTCAGCAAAATATGAATGAACTTCATCATTGCATATGTTTTTCATTGTGTATTACAGCTGCTTCTGTTTCACCAAAGTTTAATTTTATGTAATTATAGTGCTTAAAAGGTCCTGTCATGATTTTATAGATTTGAACTGAGTGAAACCATTAATTCCACAGAGGCAGGAAGGCTTAGGCCTAACATGCAGCATATGACTCTTTCCTTTGCACTATGATCTGGGACATAGTACTTAATATTATTGAATATTCCGTTCTGTTTTTACATCAGTATTTTAATTTTAGAAGATGATCATATTTTAATTTTTGATATTTTTAATTTTTTGATATTAATATCTGCTTCTGGCAAATGTTATTTTTCAATTATATAATGAATGCTTAGTTTGTTTTTATAATGATAAGATACTTGTCATTGTGCTTAAATAAACCAGTTTGAGTTTATAAAATGTGTAGAATTTGAAGTAAAATGAAGGTTGAATTGAATACAGAAGGCATATGTAAGAAATAGTTTTCTATAGTAGTGACTTTTGGCATTTCAGTGATTAAAACAAATAAGAAATTCAGCTCAGCTTTTCTTAAAATATAAAAGTAGTGATATATTATTTAATTCGCTTTTTAGATTGAATTGAGATTCTTTTCATTTTGAGATTTAGTATTGTCCTCTCTGAAAATTTGGAGTGTACGAACAAATCTCCATCTATGTGATTTACAGATCTATCTCAATTGAATTACAGGGGTCAAAAACTTCTAAGGGTAGTGATACATGTGTTTTCTTTTTTTGTTTAGTGAAAAATAACAAATTTCAGTTAAATCGATTAACTCTGCTTTTGTATAACTTTTCCAATTATATTTTATGGAGTAAAATATTATGGATAGACTTAAATATATCCTACAAATGAAAAACTTAAGCTTAGTTAAGTCTTTTCATTAAGGTTTGGTTGCAAACTATACAGTTTCTCTTGGCCCTAATTAAATCATTTCTTTTGTCGTTAGCTTCCTGAAATCTGAGCTGCGAGTCATGTCTAGGTGAAAGACTTTTTATCATAAAATTTAAATTTTGACTTAATAACTTGGAAAATTCTCTAAGTAAATCTGGATATTGAAATTTTTATTAGTGAATTAATGACATTTTTAGACAGAATGAAAATTGCAACCCAGTATTATAGTTGAGACTGATTGAAAGACTTTAGTCCTTAGCAGCCAGCAGTAGAATTCTTTGGCTATAGGTGCAGGCAGGAGTGTGGGAAGCACCTGGTTATAGAAACTACACTCCCATGATTTAGAGGAAGGGCAGAATCTCCGCCCCTGTGCTCGCTGTGGTACGCAGCCCTGGTTTCATTGGTGTGTGATTGTTTCCAACATCAAACTTATTCACATGAGAGAATAACTATTACATCTCATTCAATCAATCTGCCTCTTTCCTAGCATAATAATAAAACTGTTTATTACCTTGATTTGTTAGGATTAAAAGATTGCAATCTTTCTGCTTTAATTAGTAGTTTAAACCCATATGGAAAAAAATGATACCAATCAATCAAGCAGTTGTCAAAGTAGGGAAAGAATTGGACTTTTGTCACCAACGTCATGTATGTTCCAAAGTGGCATTCTGGTGAATGCCACCTTTCTTGATCTTCTACTTTGAGAATTAAAACATAGTACTCTTGATTTGTGAAGAGTTCCTCATTGGAAAGTATCTTTAATAAGCACAAGACTATATTTGAAATGGATATATCAACATAGACATGATTTTGCATGTTTTAAAACATACCCAGAGCATATATCACACATTAACATTATAATCATTGGTACTTAACAATTTTCTGCCATAGCTTTTTTAAAACCACAATACAAGACAAAAATATAAACATAGAAGGCTTCTTTCTGATCATAATTGATAGTGAAAGATCTATTCATTAATTTAAAGACAAGACCTTTGGGCCATTTCCCAAGGTCTGTTTTTAAAAAGTATTAGTTCAGACATAATAGTATTTTGTTTCCAGAATATAGCAGACTAAAAGCAGTGAATTAGGACTGGGCAGGGAGTCTACAGAACGCTAGCAGTAGATAAAAGTGACAGCTGGCAATTTAACAGTGAAAAATGAGAATGAAAAGCAGACTGGAGATTTTAACAAAAGTAGAAGTATAGACCCAGTTAGCACACAGATGACAGCCATTCCTGACTTAGTGGCCCTTGGCTTAATTCCCATGTTATGGAGTTGTACAAGAATAACTTTTCATATTAATTAGATAGCAGAATAGACATTTAATGAGCAATTGTTGAATGAGTCATTGAGAAAAAGCTAGGTCATGGTTGGTTAACTTCATTTTTTAAGATAAAGGGAAATGTGTGACTGAGTTCCCTTTATTCTAGAAAGGTTTTCATCAAAATCTATTATTATTATTATTATTATTATTATTATTATTATTATTAAAATCACACCTTTGGAACTTAAAGGGGTGAGGATGAGTGACCAGGCAAACTAATTTTGGAGAACGACTTTATTTTCTGTTAATTCTAAATTAATTAAGAATTACTGTCATTTGTTCTGCATTTCATATTTATACTTTTATTTGTTAGCATTAAGATCCTATCACATGGGTGCTCACATAAAGCATTTTGGTTTTCCTTGAATTTCAGAAGTCTCTACTATTTGGGAGAATGTTTCAGAGTTTGTGGAACGGCAGCTAACCTTGCATAAGGTAGGAATTATATTTTTAATGTAGGGATCCAAAGGCTCTTTCTTACATAGTCTTGTATAATTTTGCTGGGAGTGGTGGAGTAGTCTTTAGAGCCACCCAGTTAACTTTCATTGCTGTCATTTTGTGATGTTCACACTTAGGGCTTGTGGGTAGTAGTTTTAACAAATGTGGATTTTTCCCCCTAGGTAATAAAATTTTAAGTTCTGCTCTTCTAGTGATACAGTGTATAATGCTGATTAGCCAGGGTTTGTGTAAAACTAGGCCTGTTCTGTTTATGACCTGATAGTTCCCACACAACTGTGGAAGGATATAATGTTTCTTGTCTTGCCTCCTTTCAGGGAATGGAGTTTATTTGAAATACATGAAGACATTCAGGAACAAAACTTGCCAAAAATAAGAAACTTTGCCCAGGGTAGACTATTTCCTCCTGTCAACTTGGATTTGGAAGCCATAGAACTGGACAAAGGTTTTGGGAGGAGCTTGGAGGGAGCAAGGAGGCTGTGGAACTTTGTTACAGCCATTGGGCTGAATTGTCCTTCAAACTTATTTTGTTTGGTTTAAGAATTTGAATTACTTATCACTTAAAATTGGGAGAGTTTATATAAATTGTTGAACTCTCCCCTCCCTTTTCTTGAAAAATCAGTAGATCTAACAACTGCAGTCTTCTATTACTGTAGGTGACACATGGCTTGAGCCCACAATGGGGTCTTCCCTTCTGATGAGGCCTACACTCCATACCTCCACGAGTCTTGGCTGGCTACTTGTACTTTGCATTCTTTCATGCTTCCTGTAGGCATTTGAGTTTGTAATCCTAGATGTATATTTTTTCCCTGGAAACAGAAAACCCAGTTTGAGAGCCAAAAGCATCTGCTACTGTCAGCCAAGACCACTACATAGTAGCATATGCCTTGGATGCTGGGTTGTCTGCTTTTAAATGAGAGACAAAAATCTGAAAGAATGAGAAGCAGATATTCTCATACCCTCTTAAACAGAAAATGATTAAAATTTAAAAGTCATACCAATTTAGGACAAGAGTAATCTTACATATAGATTTTAAAAAACTATGTTTTCCATGCAAGTTTGCATAATCCTCACAGCCTTTTCATGATAGGAGATGAGAGCTCTGATGTCTGAAAAACATCGTGGATCAATATATTACATGTTAAACTAAATTTATTTAGTCATAAAATGCTACAGCTATAAGGGGTTGTAGGGACCATTTAATTTTTAAAGCCTAAGTTTAAATTCTCTTCATACATGTTGGATACAGTAGGATTATTTTTCTTCACTCCTTCAATGAATTATGTTTGTGGAACTTTGTTACAGCCATTGGGTTGAACTGCACTTCAAACTTATTTTGTTTGGTTTAAGAATTTGAATTACTTATCACTTAAAATTGGGAGAGTTTATATAAATTGTTGAACTCTCCCCTCCCTTTTCTTGAAAAATCAGTAGATCTAACTCCCCCCCATTTCTTTTTTCCTTTCAGGGAGTTCATATTCCAGGATTTGGAACTTTCACTTTCACCAGACAAAAGCTTGAAATGGGAAACAAGTTTATTCTAATCCAGAGGCCTGTGTTTATCATGGCAGAGAAGTTATTGCAGACTCATGGACTCGTACAAAACAAAGTTTATTCTCCTGGTAAATCCTATTAATATTTAAGACTTTTCCAAAAGGTTACTGGCCTGAGATAAAAATGAAAAAGCAAAGCCTGGCCAGTGCTGCTTTATTGGTTTCTGGTTTGAGCAACTCACATTTCACATGGTACCTTTGATGGGATGAGAATATAATAGAGTCTTTCTGCAGGGTGTTTTCCCCAGTAACTTAAGGGGCAGGTATGAGAATAGCTGATGTGACGTGAAGGCATATTTATCTGAAAGCCATGTCACAGAGTTGTATAGACTCTTATTGTATTTCAGATCCAAAGAAATTTAAAGTGGTTATAATGAAGAGAAATTTAATTAGGGTCTTCAGTTGGCAGAATTAGAATCAGTGTTAGCTGTGAAAAAGTTAAATAAATGTGTTTCTATCATATGTAACTTAAATTATTAAAATTTTAAAAGTTAGAAGTTGAATAATTCCATGCTTCATGCACAACTTCTGTACCCTTTCCACACCCTCAAAACCAGCCTTCCTTCTTTCTTCTGCAAACATTTACTGAGGGCCAACTTGTTGCAGGTGCCTGAGCTATAATGGTAAACAAAACAGATAATTTCTGCCTCAGGACACTTATCCAGGGATGTGGGCTTCATGCCTTGATTGGTTAGCAAGTTTTGGGGCTTCCTGCTTTTGGGGCTGTGTTCTTTTTGACCTCCCTTATTATCTCCTCCTGCATCAGACTCAGAGATGGATAAACAGATGTGTTTTATCCCCAGTGGCAGCAGTGAAAAGCTGGAATTTCCCTGAATATTAATTTTCAGAAAAATTTTCCATCAGGAAAATTATATATTGGAAAAACAAATACCAACACACTGTACTGTACTGTAGTGAATATGTTCACAACAGTGGGTCTGATGAACTTTAAAATTACTTTTTGCCTAGAATTTATAACAGAAGAAATATATTTTATCAAAAACCTACCAAAGGAATTGAATATAAAGTCATTTTTTCTTTCTTTTTTTTGTAAAAAACGTGGTACCTTAGATTTAAAACTTATTTTCCATCTTTGATATTGTAATATAGTGAGAAAAAGTAGTTTAGATTTATACTTAACTTTTTTAGAGAGTGAAGACATTTTGGAATTAATGAATGAACTGACGTTCAAAAGAACATTTCTGTCTACAGTTTAGCTTTGGAGTTATGATTCCTTATCATTTATTTACCAGATAACTAATCAAATATTATATACTGGTCTTTAATGATTAGTAAGATGTAGTTCTTGCTTCGAAGAGTTTAAGATCTTATCATAGCTAACAAGTATACTAGCAAATGATGTTGTATGATTAAGTGTTATAAAAGCAGCCCTGAACTAGAGATGTAGCTCAGTGGTTGAGTGCTTCCCCAGCATGAAAGAAGCCCTGGGTTCAATCCCCAGCACCAGAGCCAGGGAGCAGCACTGATCAGAATGGGATCAGGTGCTACGGGAACCCAGAGGAGAACATGCCCAGCTTTGCTTGGACAAGGGTGTTTTAGGAAGATGACATGTGAGGAGCCTTAAAAGATGCCTGGGAATGGTGATGTGTGCCTGTAATCCCAGTGACTCAGGAGGCTGAGGCAGGCAGACCACAAGTTCAGGGCCAGACCCTGTCTCAAAATAAAAACCAAAAATGTCTGGGGATGTAACTCAGTGGCCAAGTGCCCCTGTACTAAAAAAAAAAAAGATGAAGAAAAAAAAAAGTGATAGTAGGACTTTGCCATCAGAGAAGTGATGGGAAGATAGTCCAGGAGTGATAATATCTGGGAAAGAGTGAAGCCCATTAAGGAAGTAATAGGTATTTCTGTGTAGGAGCAGATGGAGAGAAGTAAGATAAAAATGGCAGCTAGGGCTTAGTCGTGTGATAAGGACTTTAGAATTCATCCTGTAGGCACTGGGAACCTTTGAGAGTTTTTGAGCAGAGAATTTTCGGTATTGGTTCAGTTTTTAGTTTGGGAAGATAGCTCTTTTGATTATGGTAAAATAAAGTAAAAGCCTGAATGGAGGCAGTGACATCAGGAGGGAAATGAGGGGTTCTATTCCTGAGACATTTCGGATGTAGAACTGACAGTCTGGTTAAGAGAAGTGGATAGCAAGAGGGGGAAAGGTATTTAGGAAGATGGGTTTCTTGGTTGGAGAGCAGATGAATGCTGATGCCATTAACCACCAGAGGAAATGAAAGGAGAAAGGCAGGTGGTGGATAAAACAATGAGTTTGCTTTCGGACATACTAGGTTTTGACTCTTGTAGGAATATTTAGGTAGAGGTGATTCCAGAGCTTAGGGGAAAGGTGAAGAGCAGAGATCAAGATTTGAATAAATTTACCTAGGATAAGATGTAAAGTTAGAAGACACAGATAAGAACAAAATACTATAAAGTAAATATATACATTAACAAACAAAACCCCAAACCCTCAGTATTATAAGGAGTATAAGAGGAGGGAAGCCAGCAAAGGAGATCAAGGAGAAGGAAACTGGAGAAGCAAGATTGATGCCATAGATATAAGAAAAAAGAGTGTGGGCGTCAGGAGTTACAGAGGCATCAGGAGTTACAGAGAGGTCAGGAGAGAGACTTGCAGGTATCCTTGGCTTGTCCCTCACGAGAGACAGTGTCTTCAGGGAGATGAGTGCGCTGGAAGAGTGCAGAGAGGCAATGGGAGTGGGAGGAAGGATCCAGAGGCAGGAAATGCGGCTTATGTTTAAAAACAGAAGTAAATGGAGGGAGGTAGAATATAATTATTGTTAAATTGTGCAGGAGACACAGTGTAGTCACTAGTATAGTGAAGCTTATGTCTTGCAGAGCTTTTAACCCTTGTCACTTGGCAATACTGTGCATTTGAAGGGTCTTGCTTACAGAATGACCATTTAGAGTATTATTATCTTGTTTCTGTCCTGTTCTTCCATCAGTGGGCCTTGTTATTATCTCTCTGACTTTATTGTCTTGATTCTTTTGCTATTTACCCCTTTTCTTAACTGTGGGTCTTGCATAGCTCTGCATCTCTTCCAGTCAAATAGATCCTGTGCTTCCTTTCAAACTAGATATAATCTTATTCCTTTGCAATGTCATTTTTGGGATCATTAGAGAAGAAAATCTTTCTGCAAATCATCCAGTCAGAGATTATCTATCTCCCGGTTACATGTGTAAGACCCAGTTTCATTTGTATGATAACTTCTAGTGAATCTATCTTTTCAAAACAAACTTTGTAGATATTATAATCATTTAAAATTGGCATGATAACTGAAGGAGGTATGCAAATATTGTTGCAGCATGGCCTGAAAGATAAGGGATCTGAAAACTTCAGAAAACTCTCTGATGAAGATGAGAAGTTATTGCTGTCTCCTAGAGAAAAACCAAAAACTTGTTTAGAATGCTGTTTAGAAAGCCAATTATTATTATTTTGAGGATAAAACATTGTACTTTTTGGGAAAATTGTGTTAACCTGTTGTGTTAGTTGTCTTCAGTAATATCACATTAGGTACAAATAAGTGTTTTACATGGACAATTTTATTACTGAGTACTAAGTAGAATCAGATAATTATTTGTGAATATCCATGGTATGTCTTTATTGTAATCTCTGCCTCCTTTTCCCCACCTCAATTGTCTTTTTCTCCTCTAGGTGATATCCCAGTTGTTCCACTTAATTTTGTCATGATATCCCTGGAAGGTCCATTTAACAGGGATACAGTGGAAGGATGTGTTAAGGAGACATTGCTTTTTTTATCACGATCCATTTCTATCAAAAAACATGTGGAGTTTACATTCAAAGGAATTGGGGTCCTCGTGATCAAAGATAGCAGAGTGAAGATGAGATTTTATAAGGACTTCCTTTGTACCATGGATGGAAGTGGAACTTTGATGAAAGCCCTAGCAAATGTAAATTAATGTTTTTCTTCTAAGCACTCTCCCAACAGTAGG
Source organism: Sciurus vulgaris (assembly GCF_902686455.1). Classification (NCBI taxonomy): domain Eukaryota; kingdom Metazoa; phylum Chordata; class Mammalia; order Rodentia; family Sciuridae; genus Sciurus; species Sciurus vulgaris. The sequence continues at coordinate 83,613,243 of NC_136472.1, forward strand.
TCTGAATCATATAGGTGTCACATCATTAAGAAAAACTTATGTTGATAAGTTTTAAGTGCAAGTTTCTCCAAGTTCATGGACGTGCCTGTTAATAGATTATTAACTCTCTTAGAAAAAGATGAGAAGGGCAAAGAAAGTTTAGACTAAGTTTGAGTCAGTACAAAATAAGGAATATAAACAGCAATAGAAACTCGTAATTCTGGATATTTTATAAGACCTTATCATTTAAAAAGTTCTTCCACATGTATTACTTCATTTGTCTCAAAACATTTTAAAAGCAGCATTATAGCATGATCATCCTGATTTACAAGTAAGAAAAGTGGAAGACAGAGGTTATGTGGGAAATCTGAGGTCAGGGTGCTAGTGGTGCTGGCTCTGGGATTTTAGCTCAAGACTTCCTCATCACCTAGTTTTTGCTACATATACTCTTATTTTAATGTCTATAACAAGATCTAATTCAAGTCATAGGAATGTGTCTTTCACTTTTAATTTGCCATACATAGAAGAAATTTTGCAACTGGCATCATCATTGTTAACAATTAAGTATCTGGCATGGCCTTCATGCTAAGTTGAACATAGCAGTAAAAGTTTAAAGTCGATCAACAGAATCGAATGCTTAATGTGTCTTATGTACTTCCTTAGGAACTAACAAAGTTGACATGATGAATTGAATTACCACAGAATCCCATAGAGCAAAAGCCTGATTTTTAAATGAAAGTCTATGAAAATGTCTGAGTTTACTCATTTCTCCTTTCATGGAGCTCTGGTTTGGAAATTTGGGAGATGGGAATGTGCAAAACGAGTCTTTTGGTGTTTTCTGCACTACTTTGGTTTCATACAGGATTGCTAAGAGGAATGCCAGCCTGGGTGTAGCAAGAAGAAGCACACACACGAAAAAAACCCTGTCATTTCCACAAAAACATGAGGCAAGATTTACAAATCTATAAGCAAGACCAGAGTGGCTAGCTCATCTCTAACCTTGAAGGATTCTCCTGAACTTTAGAACTTCACTGTATGTTTATAAGAGAGAAGATAAATTTTTACTTGGCTTGAATTCCAAAGCATGACTTTTTTTTTTTTTTAAGTTGGCAACAAACCTTTTATTTTATTTATTTATATATGGTGCTGAGAATCAAACCCAGTGCCTCACATGTGCTAGGCAAGCGGTCTACCACTGAGCCACAACCCCAGCCCCTGAAGCATAACTTTTAAGGAACATTTTCTGAAAGAACTAGTCCTGAGAAGTTATTCTTTGAAAAAAGGGTTTGGAGGCCAAAGCAGACTGAGAACTGCTGATTTTATCAGTCATGCTCATGGGCATAGAGCGGCGAGGCCCAGAGCTTGTAAGCATGTTAAAGGAGCTGAGAAGTCTGTCTGTAAAGCAGCCAGTTTGACTGAAGTCATGTAATCAGGGAACTTATAAGTTGTTCATTAATTCTATGAACACTGACTATTTTATTTCCAAATATCCTGTAACTTAAACCTGAGTACTATCCTAGAATAGTCCTCTTGGGAGCTTTTGTACTTATTTCAGTGATGCTACTTTTTTGATTATTTTTAAAACCTCTTTATGGGAATTCCCTTTGAAGTCTTTTACAGGCTGTAGCATTCATTCAAAAATGATAATTTTTGGAGCTAGGGATGCGGTGCAGTAGTAGAGCACTTGCCTGGCATTTGTGATGCCCTAGGTTTGATCCCCAGGACTGAAAAAAAACAAAAACAAAACAAAAAAAACCCCAAAACTGATGATGAAATAATGTGGTTATAATTACAATTGCTGTTTGTTGGGTGCTTGTTGTACACTCATGTAGAGTTCCTCATGAAAGTCCTATGAATTAGACCCTATTATTATCCCCACAAACCTAGTGTCCAAGGTCACATAGCAGTTAGCCCAGAGATTTGAACATGAGCCCACTTGACTATAAACTCTTTTCTAAACTGTCTAATTTTAGAGTTGTTTGGGTCAGGGGTGGAATTAGTCAGCTAGCTCAAAATTTCCTCCATAGATTCAGGAAGTCGACTTTCCCTTCAAAGATATCTAAAAGAAACTGTCAGTTGTCAAAGCAATTTCCAAAGAGGAGATGGTTTGAGAAAAGGCAGCATCAGTGGAATTGCTGTGCAAATAACCAGGGTAACTTCTTTGAAAATGAAATTATTCCTCACTAGATTTTTGAGCTTTGGACTCCAAAACAGTAAACAAAACAACCATAGAGTATCATGGTAGCCTCATCTTGGAGATAGCCTGTAGTTTCTGATTTGCCTGTCCTGGGTCAGAGTCCAGGTATAAGCTTCCCTCTGTTTTCCAGAGACCTGACACTGTGGACTCAGTGTTGTCGAGCAGAGAGGCCTTGAAGAGGCGGCCTGGCAGTGTCCTTGCGTTTCCAAGGTAAGTACTTTGCTTTGTGGGTTTCTCTAGGCACCAACTCTCTTTGCTCTTCTGTTGCTCTGATTGGGCAGTGTTTCTCAACCTATGTAGCTCATGCTTCTTTTAATGCACATATATATGTATACATTATAGAATGACATATACAATTATTATTTTTGAATGAATGCTGTAGCCTACAAAAGGTTTTGAAGGGAATTGCCATAAAGAGGTTTTAAAAAAATAAAGAAGTAGCATACTGAAATATAAGTACAATGAATTCCCAAGAGGATCAGTAAAGAAGTGTTTCTTGCATATACTTTAGTAGTTAATAGTAGGCCTTTAAAATATTTCTTTTATAAACTACTCTCAAATCCCTGGAAATTCTGACCCCACCAACCTTAGTCCCTACTGGGTTTCCCTCTTACCTGCTGGGTTTCCCTCTATTCCCCTACTTCCTCTGCCTTTGCTTTTCTCTTCCCTCAGTATAGCCCATCTCCTCTCTGAGCTCTTGTCCTTACTACTAAACAGGTTGAAAAGATATGGTAGAAAAGGGAACAGCTTTGGGCTGGGGATATAGCTCAGTTGGTAGAGAGCTTGCCTTACAAGCATAAGGCCCTGGGTTCAATCCCCAGCACTGAAAAAAAAAAAAAAAAAAAAAGGGAACAGCTTTACCCAAGGAGTATGGTGGGTATTTTCAAAGTCTACTGCCGACAGTGTTTATAATAGTGATGATGGTAAGAATAATGATAGTAATAATAGTAGTTATATAGAGCACCTACTGGATGCCAGTTACCATTAAGCACTTTCTCAATATTATTGTATTTACTCTTCACTGCAACTATTATAATTTCCTCCACTTTATAGAGATACAGAATTGATTTTAGTTAAAAATTCTTTAAACAGCTGAAGCAACATGGTACACTATTCAGAACACTAGAATGGGAGTCAGGAGGCTTCAGTTTTATTTCCAGTGTGGCTATCACCCATTCATTGTGTGCTCTTAATTATCTTCTTAATCTTAATTGCTATGACATTAACTACTGTGCATTTCAGGTGAAAAATAACAGCCAGCTTTCCAGAGTTAGTGTTTTCTCATATGTTTTTAGTCCGTGATATCCTCTTGATTTGTTGGTTTGGAACAACCCCCTCCTGGAAGAGCCATGTGACACATACCTCTTAAGAACTAAGATGATGGCCAGAATAAGCCTTTAGTCAGTCCAACCTCCTCATCCTGTAGGTGAAATAGCCACACAACTAATGAAGGGGCATGCTAGAAATAAAAATGGAAAGAAGTCCATAAATTCAAAATCATTTTAGTTTGATTGATTTGGAAGGCAAATCTGGCTTTGCCATATTTTGGCTTAAGCACTCCAGGAGGGAAATAATTGCACTGGGTGAAAAAACAGAGATGGAGGCGCTTGTCAATTTGAGAGTCTAGAAGTGGACATGAGGACTCAAAATGCTGTGTTGGTATTTACATATGTGAAGGTTGGCCCCCAGATTTACTTAAGTACCACCATAGCCCCAATTCTAGCCCAGTGCTCCATACTTGAGACCAAAGCACCTATGACTACACACAAACTGAACACCACCTTCCCTTCCAGTGGGCCTTTTTAGGTCCTTCGCTTAGGGCATGCTGTCCACCTGCTGTGATTTCTTGCCTTCAAGTTATCCAACAACCACCTTTCACTGTATCACCCTTATAATATCTAGTTACAGAACCAAAAAGGACATAGACAAATTCGAACTGAAACCCAAACCAAAAACTTAACCTGAGGCCTTCAACGAAATTTCTTTATACACAAGCTGCTTTCGAGTCCACAGTATAGTGGGGCCAGGTCTTGGTTGGCTGTCAGAATTAGCCTCAGAGAGAGTGGGTCCATGATATGTATTCAGCAAATCAAAACACTCCGTTGAAGGAGGAAGAGGGCTCTTTTCAGAATCAGCAAGCTGGCTGTGGTTGAGAGTCCAGGTCCAGTGCAGTGGACAAACATCTTGACTTGTTCCTAGGATTGAACTGAAAGAGACAGAGAACAAACCACCTATGGAGACCATTGCAGAAGAAGGTAGAGAAAATAGACAAAGGAAGAACAAGTTGAAAGACCAGTCAGACAAAGGAGGCGTCAGAGGTAGGTCAGTGGTTTCTGGGTATAATCTGTCACTCTTTACTGCTCATGTGCCCAGCCATATTGCTTAGCAACTCACATGCCCAAAGTAAATCAGTATATCCATGAATAATCACTGTGTTCTTCTCTCTAACAAACTTCTATTCCTGGAATCCTGTATTTCAACTTAACCACTTTATGTGTCTTAGATTCCATGACTCTCAGGCTCCTAGACTGTCATCTCTACATCTCTGTAGGCATAAAAACTCAGATGGCTGCAGGGCCCAGGTAGGTAACAAATGCATGAACTGGGCTCTATAGAAGAAGACAGGGCAACACATTAGCTTAAATAACACTTTTTATAGAAAAAAAAAGAGTGGCAGTTTTACCTCTTTAATGTCAGAAGAAGGTAGTTGGATTTTTCTATCTGTGCATGCATTTAATCTGTTGTAATAAGTTGTTTTGGTTGAAGCATTTGAAGACAATCTGAGAACTTGAAGACATTTTGAAAGGACCCTAGAACCCATGCCCTGAGAACTGTTCCTCTAATAAATTGTTGCTTTGTAAAAATGTGGTACAAGTGCTATCAAATCTGATTTTTTCAAGAAAAACAAACATCCTGACTTTGATATGAAATTGCTGAATATTGACAACTAATTGCTATTGAAGCAAAAAAGTCTGATTGGGTCCAACAAAACATATCAATGGGTAAACATTGGCTTGTGGATGTCAGTTTTCAACGTGTGGCTTACTATTTACATGATTCTGTTTTCCTACTACTCCCCTCTGTTCCCTACACAGATTTCTTTGGGCAGAGTTGCCTGTGTATGTTCTCCTAGTATGCCTTGTCGTTCCCTGGATGTATCCTCCTCTTCACTCTTTTTCTTCAACCTGGGATGCCCTTCCTTTTCTTGAGCTCATTTTAGTCCCTCTCAACTTTTAGCACCCTTTTCACAGTGACATCTCACTTCCTATATAAAAACATCTCTTATCACGGATTCTGAAGTGGCTTCTCTCTTCTCTGAACATATCAGAACCTTAAACATTGCACTGTTTGTTTGGGATTTAGACATCTGGTATCCTTGTCCTAAGTTGCTATTTACACAATGATGTAGAGTGCACAGCGCTATCACTATGTAATAAAGCCTCTGCAAGAAGGAGCTCTCACTTTCTTTTTATCTTACTTTTCTCTAAAGCTGTTAGCTATTGAGATATTTAAGAGCAAAGACTCACCTCTTTGTATTCTCTAAATGCCTAGCAGTACTTTTTGCATATATGCAGTAAAAGCATTTTTAAAAAATACCACAACAGGGCAAGGGACAATCATTTAAAAATAAGAGAGTAGATGTCTTATGTGAAAATTTATCTTGGTAAAAAGTTAAAAGAAAACTCACTTCCATTTGTTTTTTATTCTACAGAAACCTCGGCACCCAAGAAAACTCTGGATAGACAAATTACCTTCCCGACTAAATCGACAAGCTTGCCAGACCAGTTTGAGCACAGTGGGAATGGTGGGAAGAATGTAATCCCTAAAAGGTAATGCATTGACATTTTTGTTTGTTTTTGGTACTGGGAATGGAAACCAGGGGCACTTAACCACTGAGCCACATCCCCAGGCCTCCCCCACCTTCCTTAAAATTTTTGAGATAGTAAGTTGCTTACGGCCTTGCTAATTTGCTGAGCCTGGCTTTGAACTTGCAATCCTCCTGCCTCTGCCTGCTGGGATTACAGGCATGTGACTCTACACCTAGCAACATTCTTTTTCTGTTGCATTTAAGGAGACATAAGGTCTTTCCTTCCTTCCTTCCTTCCTTCCTTCCTTCCTTCCTTCCTTCCTTCCTTCCTTCCTTCCTTCCTTCCTTCTTTCCTTCCTTCTTTCTTTCCTTCCTTTCTTTTCTTTCACTGAGGATCCAACCCAGTGCTCATACATGCAAGGCAGGCGCTCTACCACTGAGTCACAACCCCAGCCCCTTGAGGTGTTTCTTGATGCAGGGAATTTTAATAACTGCTCATTTATTCCTTTATCCACTATTAATGAGAACATTCTGTATGTTAGGTGATGAGGATAATAGAGATGGTCAAGGGTCACAATCTAGTGGGAAAGCCAGACATACCTGGAGTAATAGATTATGGTTCAGTGGGGAAAATGCTGTGTCAGAGGCAGGAACGAAGCAACATAGAGGAGGGGACATCTGGCTTTCCTCATGGATGAAGGGAGCTACTTCCCAGCTCTACAATAAACTTCCCTTGCTGCTTTCTGAATGCTTAGATACTCTGATGTGACAGTTTCTTATTTACATCAAATGTAAAGTAAGTTTGCTAAAGACCTTTAGTTCTCAATACCCATTATTGGAATGAATGAATATATTACAATTCATCATGGCTTTGTCTTCTTCCTGTGGTGTTATGAGAAAAGATGTCTATTTTATCCTTTTCAAGTAGAATCAGATCAGTCAAGCACCTATGTACCTTGCATTGTTATCACTTTTCATTAATTAATGCTACAATTTATCAGCTATCATGAATGCAATTTTTATGTAAGTCGTGGGTTCCTAAAGTTGCAATCAAAATGCTATGCATTTAAAAAAATAATTTCAGTGTTATGAAAAGTAATTGAGAATTAAATGTCTAGTACTTTGAAATTAGTTCAATCCAACATAGAGCACCACTGTGTGCTAGGTACTATTCTAGGCACTGAAGGTTCATTCCAAAAGACATACGAACCCACTTTCATAAAACTTATAGTTTTGTAGGAAGACTGACATGTGATGAAGACTACAAAAGTAAGTTTGGAGTAATTAATTATTAGGAGTTGTTAGTCAAAGTTTCCTGTAGAAGTTAACCAAAAAATATTTTGTGATAATTACTAAAATAATGTATGTTTATCACAGAAATTTTGAGATGAGAAAAGCAAGATTTATACATACACACACACATACACACACACAGATCATTTATAACCCCACTACAATGAGGAAACTTTTTGTTAACATTTTAGTGTATATCCTTCATTTCAATGCATATGCAATATATATACATGTATATATATGCATATATGTATGTATATATAGAGTTCAGGACATGTATATATTTCCACTTGAAATAAAATTGAGATCATATTATATGAAACTTTGTTATACTTAGCAGTAAGTGGTAAAGACTTCTTAATGGCTTTATATATTTCAAACCATTAACAAATGATTGTTAATGTTTTCAAGCCCTTTCCCCACTTACCTAAGCCAAATCTGAGGTTATCTTTAACTCTTTCTTAAATCCCCTTCATTAAGCACCAACTCCTTCTGATTCTACCTCCTAAACAGTCAAATCTTTCCAACCCAGTGCTACTATTCAAAATGGTGACTACTATAGGAAGTGCAAATTTGGCTAGTGGTATGAAGGACACAGTCGTGGTTACTGAGTTTATGAAATTTTCACTCCAATTTAGAAGATTTAAAAAATACATATACCAATGAATCCTCATATTGCCTCCTCCTGCCAATTGCATTTGAGTGGTTATTAAAATCAAAGCATGATCGACAGTCAGAGCCCCGCTCTCCAATTTTGATGCTTAAGAGAGAAAGTTATTTAAAAACAAAGGGTTCTGCTTCAAGCACTATGGTAATCTAAATTTCCCAAAACAGGTGCAACTAGGACCAACATATAGCCCACCAAATAAGGATAAAATTTGCGCAACTTCATGTTTTTGGAAATAAAGTTGTATGGGAGTATAGTCATGCTCATTTCTTTGCATATCGTTTTTGACTGCTCATTGTGCCAGGAACCACATAGTCCTGAAAGCCTAAGATGTTTCCTTATTGGCCCTTTTGCAGAAAAGGTGCCAACTTCTGCTCTACAGGATCCCATTCTCAATCCAAAATCCTATAGTTTGTCAGATTAAGTTGGACCAAACATGAAGTCACCTTCCCCAAAATTACAAGGACCAGGTAGAAAACGAACCTTGTGATGAGTCAGAAATAGAACATGGAAGAAGTGATCATGCAAAGATCTTGAAAATTATGGAATGAGTAGCATAAAATAAGGTGTTATAATGTTTAAAGAATAGAATGGAAAGCATGAGCAAGGAATAAGAAATTGTTTAAAAAAATGGTCAATCAGAGCGTTTGAACTTGGAGATAGTGAGGGATTGTAGACCCATGCTCTACTTAAATGCATTGCTTATTTAGAAGAGATTTATTTATTTATTTATTTATTTTAAATTTCCAAATGAATAGAGGTCCATTTATTTATTTACTTTTGCTACCTTTTTGTCTTATGCTTTGGTTCATTAATGGCAGGAGGACCGCAAGTTTGAGGTCAGCCTGGGAAATTAGCAAGACCCTGTCTTAAAATAAAAAACAAAAAGGGTTGGGGATGTGGTTCAGTGGAAGAGTACCCCTGGATTCAATCCCCAGTGCCAAACACACACACACACACACACACACACACACACACACACACACACACACACGTTATTTGGAACATTGTAATTTGTCAAGTTTTCCCTCGCGGCTTCTTTGACTACTTGTGATCATTCCATGTATTCTTGAAGAGACTGCACTATTCTTTGGATGCAGATTTCATATATTTAGATACAGGTTAAACTTTTTTAAACAAGTTGTTAAAAATTGTTCACTATGATGGTGTTTTTTCACTAATTATATTGGTTTTTGCTTTGAAAGAAATACACTAAATTCTGCTTATGACTAAGACTGTTATATTTTTTGTTATCATTATAATATTTTTCTTCTTTGTCTCTTCTAACACCCTTTTTATGCCATTCCTTTTCATCTTCGTGTATGTGTGTTTTACTGTTTTATGTGTTTCTCTTATAAACAATATAAATTCGGATTTTTAAAACTCAATACGGACTTGAATTTTCAGTTCTATACTGATATACTTGGACCCATTGTCATCATCTTATTCTGTTTTTTATTTACCACACATCTAACTTTATTATTCTTCTTTTCCTATTTTCTGTTGGACTGATTACATTTCCTTAGCATGCTTTGAATTTTCTCCAAACTCCACCCTTCCAAACCTATATTTTTCTTGTCTAGAACTTTTATACCAATTCGCTTTCAAATATGTATCTTTAAAAACTATTTTATGGCCAATGTGCATTTAGAAATGCCACACGTTTTATCAATTTCTTTGCTTACCGTTGTTTATCCCTGCCCTTTCCCCAGGGTTCACATTTCTTCTTATTAAGGTGTATCCTGTAATGGCTCTTTTGGCAAGGGTCTCTGTCTTTTTAATACACTTAGTCTTCATATTGCTTAAAAAAGTTCTTGGTGTGTTGTCACTCTTGAATGCGGTTTGGTAGTTATTTTCCCTCTGCACTTTAATGATATAGCTCCATTTTCCTCTGGCAGTTGTCCTAATGAGAAGTCTACGTCAGTCTGGTTGTCATTCTCTGTTGTAGCTCTTTGGAATCTTCTTTAATGATGATCTGCATTTTTACTCTTTGTAGGAGTCACAACTTTCTGGAAAATTCTTAGCCATTATCTTCTAGTAGAGCGTTCATCACCATTTCCTTTCTTTTCTAACTCAGCACTCCTATTAAATGTATATTTGAGCTTCTAAGTCTGTTCTTAATTTCTCAATTTATTCAAAAAATATTTTCTTTGATCTCTGTACTGTTTTTTAGGTGATATTCTCAGTTGTATTTTCAAATGAAGTGATATAGAATTAGTCTACTTATTCCCTTTATTAAGTTAAAAATATTTTTTATACATCATATATTTAACACCTTAATAATTATTATAAATAATTTATGTTAATTTTATACATATAATTATTTTTATACATATATTTTACATATTCAAATGTATAAGTATAATAAATGTATAATATATTATTTTATATATATCATGTTTTATTACTACATATTGTGTATTATTTTGAAATATTGTTTTTTTGTTAGTGTAAGTGCATAATATGGCTTTTACAAGTCATTACTATTCCAATTACATTTTGTACAGAGAGAATAAAAAAATTACTGTAATGTTTCTTTGACAATGTTGGAAAATGCTTACATATATATTACTTGAAACAAAAATATACTCTACTTCAAATAATATATACACATATCTTCAATTTAATTTGGATATTTACAAAGTGTTTATTACATGCAACTTTTGGAAAGATACAAAATTTCATAAGATTTAGACCTCTAGAATTTACAGATGTGGTAAGAGGAAAGAATAAAAAAAGAATTTATATAAAATATTTCCTTTAAATACTTTCTGCCATTGTATATAACTAATTAGAACAAATAAAAAAATTTAACTTAAAAATATTACCTTTACATCACCGAATATTTTACTTTAGTGAAATTAATATAAAATAGAATGTTTTCTCTATTTTTAAATTTGTTCTAATTAATTATACATGACAGTAGAATGCATTTTGACACATCATACAAAAATGGAGGATAACTTCTCATTCTTCTGGTTGTACATGATGTAGGATCACACCAGATGTGTAGTCATATATGCACATAGGGTATTAATGTTCAATTCATTCTACTGTTCTTTCTATCCCCATACCTCCTCCCCTCCTTTACTCCCCTCTGCCTAATCCAAAGTACCTCTATTCTTACCTAGCCTCCACCCCCTATTGTGAATTAGCATTCGCATATCAGAGAAAACATTCTGCCTTTGGTTTTTTGGGATTGGCTTATTTCCGTTAGCATGATATTCTCCAGCTCCATCCATTTACCAGCAAATGCCATAATTTCATTCTTCTTTAAAGCCGAGTAACATTACATTGTGTAAATAAACCACATTTTCTTTATCCATTCATCTGTTGAAGGACATGTAGGTTGGTTCCATAGCTTATCTATTGTGAATTGAGCTGCTATAAACATTGATGTGGCTGAGTCACTATAGTATGCTGATTTTAAGTCCTTTGGGCATAAACCAAGGAGTGGGATAGCTGGGCCAAATGGTGGCTCCATTCCAAGTTTTCTAAGGAACTTCCATACTGCTTTCCAGAGTGGTGTGCCAATTTGTAATCCCACTAGAATGTATGAGCGTACCTTTTCCCCCACCTCGCCAACACCTGTTGTTACTTGTATTCTTTTTTTTTTTTTAATTGGAACTATTTTTCTTATTGAGGTTTTTTTCAGGTCCAGAATTTCTTCTAAATCTACAATGAAACAACCACAGGATTGGGAACATTGTTTTTGAGATAGCCCATTAAACTGATGACAAAGTTCAATTACAACTGTGGAAATTTACCTGAGTCCCAGCCTTTTCAATTTAACATTACACCTACCACCTAGAAAAATAAATCCAAGTATCCATCTGGGTTGAAGGAAAAGAGGTACTTACGACTTTACAAAAAATGGAACAATGTAATATAAAATTCCCAAAAAGTCAAATGGTGCTACATAAGACATTTTTGTTTTTTTCTGAGGAAAAAGGAGTTATAAGGAAACTTCTCATTTTTTTTTTCCTTCTATTTCTCTATGTCCAAAGTCAAAGGCAGGTCATACTATAGGGTCCATCACACCTTCTTATTAAGAAACTACTTGTGCTACTTTTCTTCCAACTTTGGCCACAATGAAAATTAACTCTACTCTGCTATTTGATTCCACAAAACAGGATGAATAGAACTGTAACACAGCAGCCTCTCATCTTAGGTGAACAGGGTCCCATCATGGACTCAAACTGGGTTGTTTGCTTTTACCATTCTTTCAACTAAATGTAAGCATGCATTCACAGAATTAGCTGCTACACCATCTGGTTCTCCTGAAGAAGAATGAAAAAATTTAAAAATAGCAAATGTTCTAAGACCTTTGAAAAAGTCAACAACAGCTTCTTTCTCCAGGAGAGAAATCCCTCCTTTCATCCAAATATGTGAATTTACACATGTAAAAATATGTATTTGTACAGACTATATTTAGGTATATCAGATATGAAATCAATAAATCTTGATATCTTGTCTTTATGCTTCTTTATCACATCAAAGGGTTAGCTGCAAAACTGGATCCTTGTTTCTGTACAGTAAATCTATGTCACAAGATGAACCAAGATTTAGAGATATATGCAACTTTCTAGGCGAATGATCTCACTGATAAGCGGATGATGACACATAATGGGGGGTGGGAGGAGGGCAAGAATGGAGGAAGGAGGGACTGTATAGAGGGAAAAGAGGGGTGGGAGGGGTGGGGGGGAAGGAAAAAATAACAGAATGAATCAAACATCATTACCCTATGTAAATGTATGATTATGCAAATGGTATGCTGTTATTCCATGCACAAACAGAAACAACATGTATCCCATTTGTTTACAATAAAAAAATAAAAAAAGTAGAGATATATGCAACTTTTTAACATCTCTTTCTTTTCAAATTACAACAAATATTTGGAATTTACTGCTGAAGTCTCAAATGTGCTTAGCATAATAGTGACCAAAACTGGAAGACATTTTTTTAAAAATCCTGAAGTCATCCACACTTGCCATTTATTAGTCTTCTTGTTTGGAGCAAAAGACAAAGAATTCACAAATATCACGACCTAAGCACCTGTTTCAAATTACACATCAGCCTTCAGCTTGCAAAATAATTTTTTGACAATTAAGCAAGTTGCAGAAGACCCATATCACTTGCTTTTTTTCTTCCTGGAGAAATCAGCAGGATAACTGCAACCTAAGGGCTTCCTTCTGTGTTGAATATGAAAAGTGGAACAAAAGAAAAGCAGTCTTTTCCCTTCCAAATCATGGAGGTAATGTGTAGAAAGGTATCCATATTCCAGTAGGGAAAGGGGCTGGATGAAAGAAGCAGGACTGCCCACTCTAGAAGACAACATGGAAATACCTGCAACATCCTGAGTTCAGAATTTTGTAGAGATGAATAGAAAAGCACCTAAATGTCAGGAAAGTATTCATCCTGTGTGATAAGGATTCTCGCAAGGTCCAACAGATGCAATCGGCTTCCCAGGGGCCTGCCAGCCCCCGGCCAGGGGGCCAAACGACCAGATGGCCGAGGCTCTCCTCACTCCGCCAACTTCGCTTCTCACGTCTGCCAACCCTGTGACAGGAGCTCCCACAAGCCCCCGCTACTTGTATTCTTGATAATAGCCATTGTAATTGAAGTGAGATGAAATCTTAGAGTAGTTTGCATTTCTCTAATTGCTAGAGATGTTGAACATTTTTTCATGTATTTGTTGCTTAATTGTATTTCTTCTTCTGTGAAGTATCTGTTCAGTTCCTTAGCCCGTTTATTGATTGGGTTATTTGTTGTTTTGGGTTAAAGTTTTTTGAGTTCTTTATATATATCCTGGAGATTAGTGTTCTATCCAAGGTGCTTGTGGTAAAGATTTTCTCCCACTCTGTAGGGTTGTTCTTCACGTTGTTGGTTGTTTCCTTTGCTGAAAAGAAGGTTTTTAGTTTGAATCCAACCCAGTTATTGATTCTTGATGCTTTAGGAGTCTTGTTAAGGAAGTCAGATCTTAAGCAGACATGTTGAAGATTTGGGTTGACTTTTTCTTCTGTTAGGCAAAGCTTCTCTGTTCTAGTGCCTCATTTGGTTTTCTTTTTATTATTGGCCTACTCTTTGTTGTTTCTCCATTATTTCTGTGAATTTTGAATATACTTGTTGAAAATTCCTATTTGTCATCAGTTGCTTCATTGTCTTTGTTTCTTTGGGTGTAAATTACCTCATTTGTTGGGTCTACTGACAGAGGTACTATCTGGGCTCTGGAGGACTTCAAATGCTTGATGGTATTGCTTTGAGAATTCCTGTATGTGCCTTGCTATTATGTGGTTGTCATGACACTCAGGATCTATAGTAACAAACCCTGGGTAAATACTTGTTTTAATATTTAAAGCCCTTGCCACTGGGCCACGCTAGACACCATATCCTTGTCTGATGTGGGTTTAGTTCTTGGTTTCTGGGGAGGTTCTGGAGTCCATGGGAAGTCAACAGAGTGAAACTGTGTTTCTGGCCCTTGATCAGGAGAGTGTGTCAGAAAATCCTCCTTGCCAGTGGCGTGGAAAGGAAGGAAAAGCACTGTATTCAGTCAGAAATTTAGTTAACTCCACCTTCAATGCATCCAGAATGCATCACTTATCACTTCTTCTGCTACCACCCTGGTCCAAGTCACTCTTTCTCTTGTTTTATTGGAACAGTCTCCTAATGGTCCTCCCACTTCTGCCATTGCTCCTATTCAGCCAAAGAAATCGTGTGTAAATTAGGTGATCTCATCTACTTCCTCAAACACTCCATGAATTCCCTTTCTGACTCAGGCTAACAGGTCAGTGCTCTTTTTTTTTTTTTTAATTTTAATTAAAAATCATAAATTTACATAGGGCAATGTTGTTTGATTCATTTTGTTATTTTTTTCCCTTCCCCCCTCCCCTCCCATCCCTCTTTTCCCTCTATACATTCCTTTCTTCCTCATTCTTACCACCCTCCTTATCCCTAACCCTAAACCTAACCCTAAACCTAACACTAACCCCTCCTACCCCCCCTCCCCGTATGTCCTCATCCGCTTATCAGCGAGATCATTCGTCCTTTAGTTTTTTGAGATTGGCTTATCTCACTTAGCATGATATCCTCCGATTTCATCCATTTGCCTGCGAATGCCATAATTTTGTCATTCTTCATGGTGGAGTAATATTCCATTGTATATATATGCCACGGTTTCTTTATCCATTCATCAACTGAAGGGCATCTAGGTTGGTTCCACAATCTGGCTATGGTGAATTGAGCAGCTATGAACATTGATGTGGCTGCATCACTGTAGTATGCTGATTTTAAGTCCTTTGGGTATAGGTCAAAGAGTGGGATAGCTGGGTCAAATGGTGGTTCCATTTCAAGCTTTCTGAGGAATCTACATACTGCTTTCCAGAGTGGCTGCACTAGTTTGCAATCCCACCAGCAATGTATGAGTGTACCTTTTTCCCCACATCCTCGCCAACACCTATTGTTGCTTATGTTCTTGATAATCGCCATTTTATTTGGGGTGAGATGATATCTTAGGGTAGTTTTGATTTGCATTTCTCTTATTACTAGAGATGTTGAACATTTTTTCATATATCTGTTGATTGCTTGTACATCTTCTTCTGTGAAGTGTCTGTTCATATCCTTAGCCCATTTGTTGATTGGATTATTTGTATTCTTGGTGTAGAGTTTTTTGAGTTCTTTATAGGTTTGGGATATTAGCGCTCTATCTGAAGTATGAGTGGCAAAGATATTCTCCCACTCTGTAGGCTCTCTCTTCACATTACTGATAGTTTCCTTTGCTGAGAGAAAGCTTTTTAGTTTGAATCTATCCCAGTTGTTGATTCTTGCTTTTATTTCTTGGGCTGTGGGAGTCCTGTTAAGGAAGTCTGATCCTAAGCCAACAAGTTGAAGGTTTGGACCTACTTTTTCTTCTATAAGATGCAGGGTCTCTGGTCTGATTCCAAGGTCCTTGATCCATTTTGAGTTGAGTTTTGTGCAGGGTGAGAGATAGGGGTTTAATTTCATTCTGTTGCGTATGGTTTTCCAGTTTTCCCAGCACCATTTGTTGAAGAGGCTATCTTTTCTCCATTGCATATTTTTGGCCCCTTTGTCTAGTATGAGAAAATTGTATTTATTTGGGTTTGTGTCTGTGTCTTCTATTCTGTACCATTGATCTACCTGTCTATTTTGGTACCAATATCATGCCATTTTTGTTACTATTGCTTTGTAATAGAGTTGAAGATCTGGTATTGCGATACCCCCTGCTTCGCTCTTTCTACTGAGGATTGCTTTAGCTATTCTGGGTTTTTTATTCTTCCAGATGAATTTCATAATTGCTTGCTCTATTTCTGTAAGGTACATCATTGGGATTTTAATTGGAATTGCATTGAATCTATATAGCACTTTTGGTAGTATGGCCATTTTGACAATATTAATTCTTCCTATCCAAGAACATGGGAGATCTTTCCATCTTCTAAGGTTTTCTTTAATTTCTTTCTTTAGTGTTCTGTAGTTCTCATTGTAGAGGTCTTTCACCTCTTTTGTGAGATTGATTCCCAAGTATTTTATTTTTTTCGAGGCTATTGTGAATGGGGTAGTTTTCCTAATTTCTCTTTCTGAAGATTCATCACTTATGTATAAAAATGCATTGGATTTATGAGCATTGATCTTGTAACCTGCTACTTTACTGAATTCACTTATGAGTTCTAAAAGTTTCCTGGTGGAATTTCCAGGTTCCTCTAAATATATAATCATGTCATCAGCGAACAGGGATCCTTTGAGTTCTTCTTTTCCAATTCATATCACTTTAAATTCTTTGGTTTGTCTAAATATTCTGGCCAGAGTCTCAAGAACAATGTTGAATAGAAGTGGTGAAAGAGGGCATCCCTGCCTTGTTCCAGTTTTTAGGGGGAATGCTTTCAGTTTAACACCATACAGAATGATGTTGGCCATGGGCTTAGCGTAGATGGCCTTCACAATGTTAAGGAATGATCCCACTACCCCAATTTTTTCTAGTGTTTTGAGCATGAAGGATGCTGTATTTTATCGAATGCTTTTTCTGCATCTATTGAAATAATCATGTGATTCTTAACTTTTAGTCTGTTGATATGGTGAATGACATTTTTTGATTTCTGGATGTTGAACCAACCTTGCATCCCTGGGATAAAACCCACTTGATCGTGGTGCACTATCTTTTTAATATATTTTTGTATGCGATTTGCTAAAATTTTGTTGAGAATTTTTGCATCGATGTTCATTAAGGATATTGGTCTGAAATTTTCTTTCCTCGATGTATCTGTGTCTGGTTTAGGTATCAGTGTGATATTGGCTTCATAGAATGAGTTTGGGAGAGTTCCCTCCTCTTCTATTTTATGGAATACTTTGAGAAGTATTGGAATGAGCTCTTCTTTAAAGGTTTTGTAGAACTCGGCTGAGAACCCATCTGGCCCCGGACTTTTCTTTGTTGGTAGGCTTTTGATGACCTCTTCTATTTCATTGCTTGAAATTGATTTATTTAAGTTGTTTATGTCTTCCTCGTTCAGTTTAGGTAATTCATATGTCTCTAGAAACTTGTTGATGTCTTCGAGGTTTTCTGTTTTGTTGGAGTATAGATTTTCAAAAGAGCTTCTAATTATGTTTTGTATTTCTCTCGTGTCTGTTGTGATATTTCCTTGTTCATTCCGAATTTTAGTAATTTGAGTTTTCTCCCTTTTTCTCTTTGTTAGTGTGGCTAAGGGCTTATCAATTTTGTTTATTTTTTCAAAGAACCAACTATTTATTTTGTTAATTTTTCCAATTGTTTCTTTTGTTTCAATTTTGTTGATTTCGGCTCTGATTTTACCTATTTCCTGTCTTCTACTACTTTTGGTGTTGGTCTGCTCTTCTTTTTCTAGGGCTTTGAGCTGTAGTGTGAAGTCGTTTATTTGTTGATTTCTACTTCTTTTGTTGAATGCACCCCATGAAATAAATCTTCCTCTCAGTACTGCTTTCATAGTGTCCCAGAGATTTTGATATGATGTGTCTTTGTTCTCATTTACTTCTAAGAATTTTTTAATTTCCCTCCTGATGTCTTCTGTTATCCATTCATCGTATAATAGTGTATTATTTAATCTCCAAGTATTGGAGAAGTTTCTGTTTTTTATTCTGTCATTTATTTCTAATTTCAGTCCATTATGATCTGATAGAGTACAAGGTAGTATCTCTATCTTCTTGTATTTGCTAACAGTAGCTTTGTGGCATAAAACATGGTCTATTTTAGAGAAGGATCCATGTGCTGCTGAGAAGAAAGTGTATTCGTTCTTTGTTGGATGGTATATTCTATATAAGTCGGTTAAGTCTAAATTGTTGATTGTGTTATTGAGATCTATGGTTTCTTTATTCAATTTTTGTTTGGACGATCTATCCAGCAGTGAGAGAGGTGTGTTAAAATCACCTAGTATTATTGTGTTGTGGTCTATTTGATTTCTGGAATTGAGAAGGATTTGTTTGACATACATGGATGAGCCAATGTTCGGGGCATAGATATTTATGATTGCTATATCTTGCTGATTTATGCTTCCCTTAAGCAGTGTGTAATGTCCTTCTTTATCCCTTCTGACTAGTTTTGGCTTGAAGTCCACATTATCTGAAATGAGGATGGATATTCCAGCTTTTTTGCTGTGTCCGTGTGCATGGTATGTTTTTTTCCCATCCTTTCACCTTTAGTCTATGGGTATCTCTTTCTATGAGATGGGTCTCTTGCAGGCAGCATATTGTTGGATTTTTCTTTTTAATCCAATCTGCCAGTGTATGTCTTTTGATTGATGAGTTCAGGCCATTAACATTCAGGGTTATTATTGTGATATGATTTGTATTCCTAGTCATTGGACTCATTTTTGTTTTTTGACATGATTTGGTTTCTCCTTTATTTGGCTATTCCTTTAGGCTAGTTCCTCCCGTTGCTGATTTACATCGTTGTTTTTCATCTCTTCCTCATGGAATACTTTGCTGAGAATGTTCTGTAATGCCGGCTTTCTTTTAGTAAATTCCTTTAGCTTTTGTTTATCATGGAAGAATTTTATCTCATCGTCAAATCTGAAAGTAAGTTTTGCTGGGTATAAAATTCTTGGTTGGCATCCATTTTCTTTTAGGGCTTGGTAAATGTTGTTCCAGGCCCTTCTAGCTTTTAGGGTCTGGACTGAAAAATCTGCTGATATTCTTATTGGTTTCCCCCTGAATGTAATCTGATTCTTTTCTCTCGCGGCCTTTAAAATTCTGTCTTTATTTTGAATGTTAAGTATTTTCATAATAATGTGCTTTGGTATAGGTCTGTTGTAATTTTGCATATTTGGATTCCTATAAGCCTCTTGTACTTGATGTCTTCGAGGTTTTCCATTTTCCATTTCATTCTTGAGATTTGGGAAATTTTCTTATAATATTTCATTGAATAGATTGTTCATTCCTTTGGTTTGTTTCTCTAAGCCTTCCTCAATCCCAATTATTCTTAAATTTGGCCTCTTCATGATATCCCATAATTCTTGTAGATTCTGTTCATAATTTCTTACCATCTTCTCTGTTTGGTCAACCTTGTTTTCAAGATTAAATATTTTGTCTTCAATATCTGAGGTTTTGTCTTCCAGGTGATCTATCCTATTGTTTATGCTTTCTATGGTGTTTTTAACTTGGTTTATTGTTTCCTTCATTTCAAGGATTTCCGTTTGTTTTTTTTTTTCAGTATCTCTAACTCTTTATTGAAATGCTCTTTTGCTTCCGTTATTTGCTCTTTTAACTGTTGATTAGTGCGTTCATTTAATGCCTGCATTTGTTCGTTTGCTTCCCTGATTGTTTTAATTATGTACATTCTGAACTCCCTTTCGGACATATCTTCTGCTGTGCTGTCATTGGGTTTTATTGATATAGTATCTAGGTTTGTTTGGGACATTTTCTTCCCTTGTTTTCTCATATTGGTCAGATGTCAATGGGACTCTGTGATATTGCAGATTTCTTCTATTGGCTTATAGTGACCCTGTAGATTTCCAGTGTATCACCCACCAGCCTTCAGTAGCCAGAAGTCTTGGATTAATTTGATAATGCAGTGCTTCCGAAGAACGCTGCCCCTAGCCCACTACTGGTTCCAGGGAGAGAGACCTGGAGAGGTCTCTTGTTGCACAGCCCTGGTCCCAGTGGCTGCTTGTAGGTCGGAGGTCTCCACTGGCTTGGGGACTTGTGGCTGGCTCTGTATAGACAGGCTCTCACTGGGTGGTTTGCCCCAAGAAGCTAGCCTAGAGAGGCGCTTCCCGCCGGAGGGGGCTGGGCTGCTTGGGGAAGTCCCTGGCGCCCTGTGCTGGTCACTGAAGCAACCTGCGGGTGGGCCAGAGCTGGCAGCGGGGCGGGCTGGAGCTGGCCGGAGCTGGCCGCGCTGCTTCTGTGCAGAAGGGCTCTCACTGGGGGGCCTGTTCCGAGAGGCTGGAGGATCTGTCCCTGTGGGCGGAGCCCACCACCAGACTGCACAGAGCTGCCTCGGGGAGACGCTATCTGCCCTGTCCCACTCTAATAAGCCACTCGAATACTGGCCTGCCGCCCAGCTGAGCTTCGCTGGGTGGGGGAGACTCACCCCGTGGTTCTATTTTAGTCCGAGACTCTCAATGCCTCCCCTTCTTGAATCCTGGGTTCTGGGGCCACTGGAGATGCAGTCAACCTCTAGTCCGCCATCTTGGATCACCCCGTGGAAAAAGCCTGCAGCTGGAGGTGGACAATGCTGCCTGGAGAGGTCTCTGGCTGCCCAGCCCTGGTCCCAGCAGCCGCTTGTGTATCGGATCCAGGTCAGTGTTCTTATTGACCTTCAACCTCCTACCTGGACTCTGACTTCTCTACTACTTCTGGTCCTTAACTCATCTCCCTTCAGCCACACTGAAACAAGCAAACTACCACCTCCAGGACTCTGCACTCATTTGCTTTCTTTTGAAATGAGTTTTGAATCTGATATTTACCTTGTTTCTCTCTCACTTCCTGCAGGTATTTATTCAGATGTAACCTTGAGGAGAACTTCTCTGGTTATTCAACTTATGATTTAGCACTTCATTTTTCCAGCATTACGTGGCATCTGTTGTCCTGGAACATACCACAGAGTTCACTTATTTATCCTACTGACTGAGTATCCCCATCAAGGTGTCAATTCCACAAGGAACAGGGATTTTGTGTGTGCGTGTGTGTGTTGTTTTGTTTTTTACTGTCTTTCCTGTCTCAATACATTTTTGTGGAATGAATACATTTTGTCCCTATTTGACAGAATTGGTAACTGAGACTTGGCAAGATTACACAGCTTGTCCAATACAAATCATCTTGTAAGTGCAAAAGCGGGGATTCAAATTCAACTTTATCTGACAAAAAGTACAGGTTCTTAACCATGATACATACAGATATTCTAGAGAAAACCACTGAAGTACTTTTCTTTGTCTTATGTTTATACTTGCCTCTAAAGTTATTATTGCTCTGGAGGCCAGACTACATTGAGCATTAATTAATGTTGCTTTATTTTTTTAGCTCACCATCTTCAGTTTGTCTGAAAAATGACAATGAAACAAAGCCCAGAACATACCTAGCCCCTGATTGCCAGGATCATAAAAAGGCAGGACAGGTATAGTGCCTTCAAACCAAACCCTGAATCTCCCTCTGACTTCTGTTTCTCAAAGACAGTTCCAAGACTCTCTCTCTTTCCTAATTATAATATATGGGTGTGGCCCAAGTACTCAGGACCTAAACCTGGACTGTGCTAAATCTATCACAGTCTACTATTTAACAGAAATAGGATCTGGAAATCTTTTCTACTTTCCAGTTGCTATAAACTCTTCTGATTAAGTGAGAGTTCAGTAAATCCTTTTGATTATTTGTGGGTCGGCTCTGCAAACAAACCTCATTTTGCTAATTATCACTAATATATTCTTTTATAAAGTATGTTTCTTGACACACCCAGCCTTTGGAGAGCTTGTGAAGGGATGGTGAAGGCAAAAAGTAAAATGCAAAAATTAATTTGTCCTAAAATTTGGGATTGTAGGAAATGTGCTATGTATGTTTGCAACGAGCAAAACGGAATTCCCCATTGTACTACAATGAGGAGAGAAGGAGAGGAGAAATACAAGATGAGCAACTCATACAGCAACACCAAATAATGAAAGATCAGGAGGCTTTCTT
Organism: Sciurus vulgaris; assembly: GCF_902686455.1. Classification (NCBI taxonomy): domain Eukaryota; kingdom Metazoa; phylum Chordata; class Mammalia; order Rodentia; family Sciuridae; genus Sciurus; species Sciurus vulgaris. The sequence continues at coordinate 83,635,332 of NC_136472.1, forward strand.
CCAATACCAGGTAGTCTAACACCTCAAGTGAAAGTGATTTTAAATGGGACAGTAGAACATGGTTATCAAACTCCATTTAAAATATTCCATCATTTTCCTGTTCTGTAACATCTAATTATTTATATACTGCTGGACTAACACTTAGACTGTGTCCAAGATTTCAATTATGATAAATAAGACTGGGATGAATATCCATGTAGTTGAATGTTTGCATGTATCATTAATTTATTGTACCCAAGGACTGAATTTTAAAGGTGGAATTGCTAGATTTTATTGCTTTATTTTTGATTTATGATAAAATATAAATCTGGTCAAAACTTTTACCTTTAAAATTCATGGTCTACTTCAAGCAACAGGACAGAATGGCACCTTTATATTTGCTCTATCCAGCTTTCTGTGGTCTTCTATAATTGATCCTGTTGCCCTTTCCTGATTTGTGATGAAGTCTTCTATTCCTTCTTAAGAGCCATGTAGTGATGCTGCCTAAAGTCCAAGAATAGGAAATAAAAACCTCCCTAACCCACTTTTCAAAATCTGTGAAGACATCAGAAAATACCATTGCCTCCAAATACTTTTCTTTCTTGGTTGGATTAAATTAATGTCATAATGTCAAAAATTTTAAAGGCTCTATTTGAATTTGTGATTGAAATGTAAAAAAATGTTTTATGATAGATGAAAAATCTGGCTGCTAGAGAACAGAATCAGAAAAATGCTGCCTATAATCTTGGAGTTGCTGAAGCTATAAGAAGTCACAAGAATGAGAAACCTGAATTTTATGTAAGAGTCCTTCTGAAATTTCTGTTGCTAACAGCAGCTACCCCACTGTCTTCAGATTCACTCCCTGTATTGCAAGTTGTGCCTTTTTAAAAAAATTGTTTGTTCTATTTAATTATACATGACAGCAGAATGGCAGAATGAATTTTGATTCATAGTACACAGATGGGGTACAACTTTTCACTTCTCTGATTGTACACAGTGTAGTCACACCATTCATGTAATCATGCATGTACATAGGGTAATGATGTTTGTCTCAGTCTACTATCTTTCCTTCCCCTTGCCCCCTCCCCTTCCCTCATTTCCCTCTACACAATCCAATATTCCTCCATTCTCCCCTTCCTCTTGCCCCTCCCATTATGTATCAGCATCCACTTATCAGAGAGAACATTTGGCCTTTGATTCTTTGGTATTGGCTAATTTCAGTTAGCATGATATTCTCCAACTCCATCCATTTACCTGCAAGTGCCATAATTTTATTCTTCTTTATGGCTGAGTAATATTCCATTGTATATTTACCGCAGCTTCTTTTTTTTTTCCCCTTTTTTTTAATTGTAAACAAATGGGATACATGTTGTTTCTCTGTTTGTACATGGCGTAAAGGCTTACCATAGTTTCTTTATCCATTCATCTATTGAAGGGCATCTAGGTTAGTTTCACAATCTAGTTATTGTGAATTGAGTTGCTATGAACATTGATGTGACTATGACACTGTAGTATGCTGATTTTTAAGTCCTTTGGGTATAAACTAAGAAATGGGACAGCTGGGTCAAATGGTGGGTCCATTCCAAGTTTTCTGAGGAATCTCCATACTGCTTTGCAGAATGGCTGCACTAATTTGCAATCCTACCAGCCATGAATAAGCATACCTTTTCCCCTACATCCTCACCAACACCTATTGTTGCTTGTATTCTTGATAATAGCCATTGTAATTGGAGTGAGATGAAATCTTCGGGTAGTTTTGATTTGCATTTCTCTAATTACTAGAGATATTGAACATTTTTTCATATATTTGTTGATCACTTGTATATCTTCCTCTGTGAAGTTTCTGCTCAGTTCCTTAACCCATTTATTGATTGGGTTCTTTGTATTTTTGGTGTAAAGTTTTGTAAGTTCTTTATAGATTCTGGAGATTAGTGCTCTATCTGATGTGTATATGGTAAAGATTTTTTTCCACTCTGTAGGCTCTCTTTTCACATTATTGATTGTTTCCTTTGCCGAGAAAAAACTTTTTAGTTTGAATCTATCCCATTTATTGATTCTTGCTTTTATTTCTTGCTCTCTGAGAGTCTTGCTAAGGAAGTCTGGTCTTAAGCCAACATGATGAAGATTTGGGCCTACTTTTTCTTCTGTTTGGTGCAGGGTCTCTGGCCTAATTCCTTGGTCCTTGATCCATTTTGAGTTGAGTTTTGTGCCGGGTGAGAGATAGAGGTTTAATTTCACTTTACTGCATATGGATTTCCAGTTTTGCCAGCACCATTTTTGGAAGAGGCTCTCTTTTCTCCGTTATATGTTTTCTTTGTTTAGTATGAGGTAACCGGACTGTGCTTTTTAAAATATTTTTCCATGCTGGGGATTGAACTCAGAGCCTCCCTGGGCTGGGGATATAGCTCAGTTGGTAGCGTGCTTGCCTTGCGAGCACAAGGCCCTGGATTCAATCCCCAGCACCGCAAAAAACAACAACAACAACAACAAAAAAACAACAACAAAAAAAACATACTGAACTCAGAGCTTCCCCACCTGCTGGGCAAGTATTCTACCACTGAGCCACACCTTCAGACCTGTTGTGCCATTTTTTTTTTTTTTTTAAGTGACAGAGTTGAAAAGTGGGCTGCGTAGACTTGAAGCTTTCTTCTTGGGTGAGTACTACCCAGTGTTTGTCTCCACATCATTCACAGTCACAGTCCTACTAGTAACTGCAGTTCTTGTTAATTATAGCCATTCTCATCAGGACCTGGGATAGGTGGTGGGAGAGTACACTGAAGTCCAGCTCTAGAAGCTAAAGAGAGAACCAGCAGTATCAGCATCACCAGAAGATTGTTGGAAATGCAAAATCTAGGACCCTATACCAGACTTCCAGAATGAGGATCTATATTAGAATATTTGTATGTACATTAAAGTTTGAGAAGCCAACTTCAGATGTAGGAAGCCATCTGCTTCACTGTTAATTTGTTTTAATCATTATGTGCCCACTTTCATCTCTGCCTGTCTTTCTCTTTTTATAACACCATCTAGGCAGTGTGACACTCTGCACATAATCTAATCAAATATATTTACTTTAATCATTATCCAACATTTATTGAACTCCTATGGGCAGCCACTGTGCTGGCAGCTAGGAATACAAGTTCCCTTTTCTGAAGAGGTCTCAGCCTACTAGGGGACACAGGCACTCAAAGAGAAAAGAGTGTGATATAATAACTGCTGTAATATGTCTTTGAAGAAAAGGGCCTTCTGTGAATAACAAGGTGAGTCACTTAGTCTAGCCCAGAGATCTGGGAAGACTCCCTGGCATAACAGAGTTAGGTAAAGATGTGAGTGGAGGAAGAACAGTCCAGAAAGGGGCAGCAAGGAGGGAGGGAAGAGAGCATTGGGCTTTTGACATTTAGGCGTGATATCTCTCTCTTCCTATACATAAATTCCAGATTACATTTTATTACTGCCCACTCTGTAGCTCCTCTTTGGTATAGCTGTAGACATCTTAAAAAGAACAGAACAGAACAGAACAGTTGACCCCTTCCTCAACCTGTTCTTCGCTTCCAGTCAGCCAGTTGCACAGGCCTCATATCTAGGTGTGATTTCAGGTTCCCCTTTCTCTGTCTCTTACCTACAGCCATCCTCAAGTCCAGCTGCCTTCACCTTCCAAGTGTACCCAATACCTGTTCAGATCGCTCCATCTTCCAGAGTAGCACTGAACGTTGGAGCCTGCTATGGTTTGGATATGTCTGTGTGTATCCCCAAGAGTTCAGTATTGGAAGCTTGGTCCCCAGCGTGGCAGTGTTGAGAGGTAGTGGGCTGCAGTGGGAGTTGGTCATTGGGACCCTGTCCTTGAAAGGAATTAAGGTAGAACTCATGGGACCTTGAGCTAATTCTCATATGAACACGTTGTGGTAAGAGAGTTAGGCTGACCTCTGAGTTGCTCTCTGGCTCCTGTGTTGTCATATGGTCCCTCCCACCACGAGGTGAAATAGCCAGGTAGGACATGCCAGAGCCAGAAACTCTGCCATTTGGACTTCCTGCCTTCAAAACCGTGAGCTAAACAAACCTCTTTTCTTTAAAGAAAAAACATAGAACACAAATCTGTTCATCTTCAAGGTTACCACCCTAGTCAAAGACACATCGTAAGGTTCAGCTTATTCAATCAGTCTCTCTTGAGACTCATGTCTTGCATCTTGCTCTCCTACCATCTGTTCTCCACACAGCAGCCAAAACGATCTTTTAAAATTCTTAACCCAAACATACCTCTCTTCTGTGTGATTCCTTTAATGGATCCTACTGAATTGAAATGCAGTCTGAACTTGCTTTGCTCTGTCAGACCCTGCCAGATGTCCCTGCCTTCCTCCAACACTACTCGCCTACTTCTACTTCTTGCTCACTGTGCCTTGGCCACATAGCCCCCCCTTCTGCTCATTGAACATGCCTCGCTTGTTTCCATCTGGTGTTTTCGCACTAGCTGTTTCTTCTTTATGGGACACAAGTCCCACTTCCTTTTACAGTGGAAGCAATTCAGTCTTCTACAAGGAAAAGCCTTTCCTAGTAACCAACTGATCAAATCCTGTTCCCACCTAGTTGCTTGCTAGGATAAGGGCTTTATAGCACTCATTACTACTACCTTAAACGATCCGATAAACTGTTTACTTGTCTCCTGCCCCTGAATGCAGGCTGGATGAGGATCTCTGATCTTGGTCATTGTCGGATCTTAAGTGTCTAGAGTGGCTGGGCCCCTAGTAGATACTTGGTGGTCTCTCTTTTCACCTCCTCTGTCTGCTTGCTCATGCCTTTAAAGGTGCTCAGAATTCCTTTTTTCCTTCCCTCTGTATTTTCTAAGGACTAGCTCAGGAACCACTCTATGGTACTCTTTTTCTTCTCTGTATCAGAAATGGGGCTCTGAGCTCAATTAGCTCAGCTTCATTCTTGAATGTGCTAATGTTGTTATGTGGGTTCCTTCCATGTTAGCTGATATATTAGAAATTAAGATACACTTTCTCACTGATTTTTTAATATATTTTTCGTTGGACACAATTCCTTTATTTCATTTTTTTATTTTTATGGGTGCGGAGAATCAAACCCAGTGTTCCACATGTGCCAGGCAAGTGCTCTGCCACTGAACCACAACCCTGGTCCCTCATTGGTTTTATTCTTCTGAATTGTTAATTTTATTTTTCTGTATTCTAGTATGAATACATTGCTTTTCTTTCATTCTAGAAATCCTTCCTCTTTGATAAACGGCCACTTAGTCCTGAGATTAATGCTGTTAAGCAAGAGGAATATTCCCAATGTCTCCTGAGACAAATGACTAACAGACGGGAAAAGGAAATAAAGCAAAGACAAAACAGAGAGTTGATGGACCACCTAGAACAAGTGCAGCTCACAGAGGAGTAAGTCTAGCCAGACATGCTCTGAAAAATGTATTTGGAATTTCTGTGTGAATTTTTATGTGAGATTGAACCAGCATTGATAGTTTTATTAGCACTACTGAAACCAAATGAGCAACAAACTAACCAAGTTAGCAACCAATACCATCATTAGAATTAGGTGGTTTTCTAATTAGAATAATGAAAGAGTCATAATTATGATTATAGTAATGATTGCCAATCTATAGTTATTATAGAATATCATTTTGTACGTTTTGTGATTCCCCAGTACTAGGGTATCCCATGGAACCTGAGGGCAGAAATGTATAGGGACCCAGGAGGGACTGGAATCAGGGACTGAAAAGCCCTGTGGAGTGACTTTCTCTTTGCTTACACACAGATCCTTCATTGATATAGTCTTTCTTTTCAGCTCAGACTTGAGAATGTTAGTGTCAATTCCAAACTTTCAGGAAAGAGAATCGGATTGGTCTTAATTAGATTACCTGAGGCCTGGGATAGGGTTAGGAATATGGAGTTCATGTGTGTCTAAGGAGGGCCTATATTTCTGCTACTAAAGTCAGAAGAGCGACCTACTGAAAAAGTGTAATACTATAAACGTTACTTAAATGTTTCATTGTATTCACTTAATAGATCATATGTGTTTACTGAAGATTGCACATAATGAATCATATTTACAATAGGGATTACTTTCCTTAAAAAGGATTCTTACAATACATCATTTGATAGGTGAATAGTCCTTTACTGCTTTCTTTTCTAGATTTTTAAAGAATTGGCAGGGCGGTGTGGATTGCGGGGGCCTGCTGTTTCAGTAGTATTTGGACAATATGGTCAGTCATTTGCATATAACTAGCCTATCTGTCCTGTGTTTACATGCTGCCCACTAGCCTATGGATTTGAACTACTTTTTGTTTCTTAAGATGAAATCTCCAGAATGAAACAACAATTTTTATTTACAATGCCTCAATATTAATACTTAACATGTTTCAATGATGTAAATCTGTATTGTTAAAGACTCTAAAACTGCTCCCACCATTTCCTGTTCTTAAATATCAGACTTGCTGCACAAAGAGCTAAATATTTAAAAGATAAAATGGAAGAAACACTGTGTTACAAGAAAGCTTTGGATGCTCAGGTAAGGGCCACGTATTATTATTATTTAAAAACTATATAGTGCTTCAATAGCATAAAATACATAAATACTATAATATTATGTATACTCTTACACAGTTGGTGGGTTTGAACCTTCCTGTAAGGTATTGGTATTTTACCATATTACAGAGTTGTGCATAAAGTTTATTCCCTGATAGAATTATAATCTGCATATGTTTGTTCCCATTTCAGATAAAGAACAGACCCTCTCAGTTACCTGTGTTTGAACCTGACTCCTCTGAGCCCATTTTTGGTAAGAAAAAGCCTGACTGGCTGGTGCAAAAGCGAAAACAAGAACAGGATTACATGAAGCACCAGCTGGAGGCAGCTGCTAACCAGAAGAGGAACGCCATTCTGCAGCAACTGGGGGATCAGAGGCGGGACTTGGAGATGCTTCAGAGGACAAAGAAAGAGTAAGGAGACCCTGAATCTTTTCCTCTCCTTTCCAGTTCTTATTTTTCCTCCTCCCCCTTCCTCCTCTCTCAACAACAGCAGAAAAGTAAGAATAATAGCTAACATATTGAGGAGTTAATTGTGAAAGACACTGTGCTAAGTTCACTACATGCTTCAGCTAATTTTATCCTTACAACCCATCCTGTGAAGAAAATGCTATTAAGTAAATAACTTTAAAAGCCCTCTCTCAATCTCTCAATTTCACTTCTCCCTTCAGTTCTCTCCTCATATTTTTCAACTTCTTAAAAGGGTTGTCCCTTCCAGCACTATCCATTGGAAGTACCATGTGAGCCTCAAGTGTGGTGTTGTGCTCAAGCAAATCCAGACATGACACTTGGAAGGGGGCCTTGCTCAACTTCCACTAACCTCCCTCCCCATTATGAGGGTGTGTTGAAGGTGGCGGGGTAGGCTGAGGAGGACTTATACCGTATCAGTGCACATACCTTTCAGTTCAAACATCAGGCATCCCATTTCTTAAAATGCCCAATTGGTCACTGCACCAGTGGAGAATTTTTAAAGGTCCTGTTTGGCTCTCAGTCTTACAACATCTCCATGGTTCCTCCCTAGCCTTTCTATCATCCATAATCTCTGACTTCCCACTCACCCAGATTGCTACAGAGAACTCTAGTTTCTTTTTTGTAGATGTTCAGTAGTTCTTAGATTCTTGTTTAGTCAGAATTGTCAAGGTGTCAGGAGTTCCAAAAAGTCTCTGTCCAAAGGAATCCACTCTCAGAAGTCAGTTGTATTTATAAAAAGAAAACAAAAGTGACTTTATTAAATTTTTGTAAACTTTATAAGTGGTCATTGGGACAGTGCTCGTATCTCTTATGGTCTACACCATGTAGGGCCAGACATACAAACATGAATAGATGGAGTTTTGGTGATAAGGGTGGGATTTGATTGTTGACAGAGAGGGGTGGGAGTGGTTAAAGACATGACTTCTGGAGTAAAGACCACTGTAGGATAAACATTGTGTATTCCCAGGGCAGTGTATACCTACATATTTGCTAAAATATTGTATATTTTCACACTTATTTGATAGCGGTTCCCCCAAACCCTACAAGTGTACCCATGCTGCCCACATGCTAAATGATGAATACTGGGACCTCCAGATCACTTCCAGTATCTATTCTGATTGGTTGGTATGATTTTACCATTTTACTAGTTGTGTGATATTGGGCAGATTGCATACTTCTGAAGATGTTGATTTCCTTATCAATTGGGAATAATACAAGTATCTTTAGGTGGTTGAAGGTTAAATTAAATAATTCTTGTAAATAGCATAGTGTCTGACTCAGCCCAAGTACTCCCTCAATGGTAGTTATTGCTATTATAAGAAAAGGAAAAGAAGAGCTTTTTTTCTCTGGATTATAAATTGACATAATTATTCTCTATTATATTATCTTAAATCAGTGGAAATGATCTTATTTGGGGTCTTCTGTAGTTCTGGCTCCCCACCGATAGTTATTTACTCATTTTACTTATTTTAGAACTTAAACTCTGATTCTGAACATTGTACCTTTTATAGAGGTGTTAAAAGCTTTTCACAAGATAAAGTATAAAAGTGGTTGTGGAGAAAGCTGTAGTAGACTCTCAGTTCCTGTAGGGTGGTGATGCAGTGGTGTGGCTGTTGAGAGGGGACAGTAGGACAGAGTGCAGTGGGGTGAAGAGATGGCACTCTGCTTTCTATTACATAAGTAATTGGAAATTCCCGTGGGGTGAGATTATGCCCACGACTTTGACTTTACCTCCTGTGTCACAATTTGGAGAGTTTATAAAATTTACTCTATTTTTTTCTCCCTGAGCATACTATTTTATTTTCAACAGATTTCATGGCTTTGAAATTACAAATTACACTGCTTGCAGCTTAAAGGATTATAATATAATAATCCTAAAAAGCTCTGCAGGCGTTTTGGTGGTGGTGGTGGGGAGAGATGGTTGCAGACTAAGGTTAGTAAATGAATAAACATGCCTGAGGGAAGGCATAGCTTTCCTAGTGACTTTTTCTTTATTCCTTTTTTCAAAAGCAACTTTATTGACATACAATAAACTGTATGTGCTTAAAGTGTACCACTTTAAGTTTTGATGTACGCATGTACCCACCCATGAAAGGGTCACCACAGTCAAGATAATATACATATCCTTCATCCCAGAAAGCTTCTTTCAGCCCTTTATAATTCCTCCCTTGTCCCTCCCCCAAACCCTATCTTCAAGCAACCACTAATCTCTGCCTTCTGTTATTATAAGTTAGTTTGCATTTCCTAGGGTTTCATATAAATGGAACCATACAGTGTACTTTTTTGGGGGGGGGTCTGACTTTTTTCAATGTGAGTCATTTTGTTTTTTGTGTATAACAATGTCTCTATTCTTTTTGTTGCTGGGGAATATTCCATTGCACCTATATAACATACTTTGTTTATTCATTCGTCTGTTAATGGACATTTGGATTATTTCTAGTTTTTGGTAATTAAGAACAAAGCTACTCTGAACGTTTGAGTGTAAGTCTTTGTATGGACATATAGTTCCTTCTGTCTTGGGTAGATGCCTAGTTGTAGCATGGCATGGCTGACACATCACAGGTACATATTTAACTTTTAAAGAAATTCAAAATGCTTTCCACATTGTACTATTTTCTAATCTCAACCAATAGTGTATGATAGTTCTAGTTCCTCCCCATCCTTGCCAGCACTTGGTATGATCAGTCTTTTTAATTTTAGCTGTTTTAATAGGTGTGCAGTGGTATCTCATGCTTTAATTTACATTTCTCCAATGGATGCACTAGACATAATATAATTTAACATTTGCACTATTGATGAACATTCATTTTGTTTCTTATATTTTGCTATTATAACAGTTCTACATTAAATATTCCTTTTTACTCTAGTTTTTCCCCCACATGCTATTTTATTTTCAACAGATTTCATGATTTTGAAATCATAAGTTACACTGCTTGCAGATTAAAGGATTATAATATAATAATCCTAAAAGGCTCTGCAGGCATTTTGATGGTTGGGGGAGGAGGGAAAGTTGGTTGCAGCCCAAGATTAGTGAAAGCATAAACATGCCTGAGGGGAAGCCATGGCTTTCCTGACGAATTTCTCTTTATTTTTTCAAAAACTTCACTGAGATATAATTAAGCTGATTTTAACTGATATATAAATTGTACATATTTTTGGGATACAGTACAGTAATTCAATACATGTATATAAAGTGTAATGATCAAATCAGGATTATTAGTGTTTCTGTCTCAAACATTTATCATTGGTATAATTGGAAGACTTAAAGTTATTTTGAAATGTACCTAAATTGTTTTATACTATAGTAACCTTGCTATAGAACAGCAGAACTAATTTTTCCTCTTTATGTATTGGTACATATTATATAACCTCTCTTTGTCGCCCCTTCCTCCCCACCCAGTCTCTTCTATGCGATGTCCTTTAATTCCATCTTGTGGCAACAGCCACAAATGACAGGATTTCATTCATTTTTGGATGGCAGATAGTCCTTTTTATGTACATGTCACATTTTGTTTTTTCCTCTGTGACATTAACATCTGTTTCTTGGGTCTATTGTGAATAGTGCTGCTATCAGTATGATGTGCTTATATCTTTTGAAGATTCCGTTTTCAGTCATTTTTGAATACAAACCTAAAGGGAGAAAATTCTGAGAGATATACAGTGTGCATAAATTTTGAGAACATTATGCTAAGTAAAATAAGCTGTCACAAACGAGCAAATATTGTATTATGAGGAAGGATAAATGAATTGAACGATATGACATTTCAGTTTTGCAGGCTGACAAGAGTTCTGGTGATGGGTGTGTAACAGTCTGAATATATTTAACACCGAATAGCTTATAACTGGTTAAGATGGTGATTTCTTTCAAAACCATAATTAAAAAGAACTATGAAAAGAAAAGGAAGGTTCCGTTCATTCAGTGAACTCCCACTATTGAAGGATATTCGCACTTTATATTTTGTCATTTGATCTTCAGCCACACAATAACTGTGCAATTAATGCTTGTTAGATAAAAAAAAGTGTCTGTGCTGTTCTAGGAAAAAGTGAACCAGAGGACAGTGCTTGTTTTCAGTGGAGGATCCTGACACCTAGTGGCTATAGCCACCCCAACACAAGGCTCTTCTAAGTAGGTGGTCAGCAGTCACATTCAGTGACATTCCTTCCAAACTTTAAAGAGAACTGACAGTAAAAGTTTCCTTTTGGCAAGAAATAGGCACACATACATAGTTTGAACCAGGCTCACAACAATAGTGGCAGTGTATTTGGAGACCGGTGGTGGAGATGCAACTCTAGGATCAGTGAAACTTTAAGAGAGATTGCAGGGCAATCACTGCTTTAATCACACTCCTTTTCCTTCCCTGCTTTCTTCACAGCGTTTGATATTTTCTCTATTTCCTTTTCTCTTGCTGTAGTCACTTTTGTTTCTTTATCCCTTTCTAGACCTTGATTTGTATGCCTTTGTCTTGCAAAATGCCTGTAGCAACCAGGAGGATGATTACTGACAGCTGAGGAAGTTGGAATAAAAGCAGAGAAACATAGTATAAGAAACCCATTTAGTATGATTCTTCAGATGAGTTAAATTAGCTTCAAAGGAAATTAATGACTTTAAAGACCAAAGGTGTTAAATTGCAAAAAAGGTCTCAACCTTGCTAATTTAGACTACTATTGAAGATGAAAGATCCTAGACTCATAATATTTGACAGCCAGGAGTTTCACTATGCTTTTATAGTGTCCATGCCTCTCAGTATATATTTCAAAGCACAGTGAACAAAACTAGAAAGTTTTCTGTTTGATTTGACATGAAAGGAACGGGGTGCCCAGGGTTAATGCTTGTTCTTTCGAATAATACCAATGGAGTCAGACTGCTCTTTTCTTTTCAGGTATTTGGCAGACAGAACTGCAGAGCTGGAGAGAGTGAACAAAATCAACCAATGCTTGCAGGAGGACTGGGAAAATAGCATTGCAATAAAGAAGGAGAAGGACCTGGAGGAAAAGTCTTTTGAGCGGTAAAACCTGATTGGATCCAGAAGTTCTCTTTGAAGAAAATTCCCTCATTCCTTATTTATTTTCCTCTAATCCTGGGATGGCAGGTTTCAAGCATCAATTCTAGTTGATTAGTGGTGGTTGACTACAAGATTTAATGGAGAAAGCAAGTCTGTGTTCAGTGGGAAATGGTGCTGTGATTGATTTGAAATGTCTGCTGTGAACAAGGGACTGGAAGTTGCTGTACTGTAAGTCATGTGTTTACCGACTCTGCCCTAATCTGTGACTCTGATTAGGGTGGCTTCATTTTTCTATTTGTGGAAGATGGTGGGAATTCTTTTTGGAAAAAACTAATTGAAAGCCGAAAGAGTGAGTTTCTGACCTGAACACTTCCAATGCTTATGAAATGGTCATTTAGGAGCAGAATCAAGGGGTTGTGGGTAAGATTGACAGTTGGAAAGACGAGATGTCTTTTATGAAGCTAACCCCCTCTCCAGTGATGTATTTATAATTTAAGTTAGGGAATCTGGGTTCTTGCTCTGGCTTTAATAATTAGCACTAACTTTGGATAGGTAGATAATCTTTTTGTCTTATTTTTTCTTATGTGTAAAATGGGAAAGTAAATATTTGCCTGACCAAGCTAACAGAGGAGTTTTAGGGATTAAATAAGGAGATGGGAAATAATTACACTTAGAAATTAAACCTTCAAAAATGTAAGGTAGGATTTCACAGAATGAGAAATTTGATGAAACAGACCAAGTCTATACCATTAAATTATTAAAACCAACTCCAAATATATGAAAATAATAGTTTAAATTGCCAATTGTCGATTCATTTTTATCATGGATAAATTTTGTTACAATGATCTTGATTTGTAACTTTTTCTTTTAGATTTTCTTGTAAGGCATTTCTCACCTGTTTTTCTAATGTGGGAAACACATATTATAAGCCTATGAAAGTATGAGTGGAAAATAGGTGCCAGAGGAGAAATGGAGTTGCTTGGTCTAGAGAAGAGGAAGGGAAGGGGAATTGGAGAGTTCAAGTCAATTTTTTCAGTGTTGTAGGAAGGCAAGTAAAAGGCAGTGAGACTAACAGTGGGGAGATTTTGTTTGGATTTAGGAAAAATGCTTAGTCAACACAGTGATAAAGGATATATAGGAAATAATCTTGAGTGGTAGGCTGGCCAGTTGGCTCCTGGGAAATGGTGGAGCAGACTTGTTTTCTGAGAACCTAAGCCAATTTGTGGGCAGGGACTGATGCAGGCATCAGATTGGAAGAAGGAAGTGGTTGATGTAAAAATCAAAAGCAAAGGCAAAAACACAGTTCACATGCATGCAGTCAGCACGTGCTATCTGTCCTGTTACAAGGCAAGCAAGGTAGGTCTCCCTTACCCACTTCCAAGGCCGTCCACACTTTCTCCTTTTAGGGCTGCCTGTCATGCTCTGGGTTGTACAGAATTCTACCTTTGTTGTGTTGATGGGGCAGGGGAACAACTAGGGACTGGCTTGCATAACTGAGAATTGTCAAGGCAGAAGATCTGTCACTGCTGCTCCTTCCTCTCTGCTCTGATGCCAGCCGATTTTGTCCCCCTATTTGTCTCCACTTTCTGTCCTGCCCTTAACGCTCTAGAAACTCTGGCTTCCTGAGATATTTAATTAAGCGTATTCTTAATGCTCAGCCGGTGCTGTTAACCAGCAGCTTAATGGCCTGATCTTTCTCGCAAATGCTGTCTCTCCTGTCTCCAGGAGCCTAGGAAGGAGAGATGCATCCATGTGGCAAAACAGCAAACATAGAGGCTTTGGAGTTACCCTTTGCTGGTTGTGTGACCTTGGGTGCTGTGTTCTCAGTGGATTTGGGTGGGCGTAGCTGGGGGGGAGGGTCAGGCAGACTGTTGCTGTGAAGGCACCAAGTCAGGGGCTTAGATTTACTGAAGAGAAGACAGTGGCAGTTTGTAAGCAGGGAAAGCCTGGACAGGGTTTGAGCTGCAGGCAGTAACTCCAGAGTTTTGTAGAACAACAACTAAACACTGGTTTCACTCTCCTCTCCTCTTCTTTTCCTCAGGGCTTCTGACAAGCTGTTCCTCTTGGACCAGTGCAAGAAGTATCAGCGTTGCAAACAGTGCCAGAGGCGCCTGTCCAACATGGGCAAGAGCAACTTGTGGCACCTGAACGAGTTCCTGCATGGCTCCCGGTTGCTTGTATAAAACTTACTTTGACCTGTGTTTCCTGGAGAACATTTAAATCTTTTACATGTTTGGAGTGATTTTGGAACTACATATTTTAATCTCAGAGGAAAAAAATTACTGTTCAGGTTCCATGCTTTCAGTAGATAATTAACCCCTTATTGAATTCAAGTTGGCCGGTTCTCCCCTCCTGCCTTTTTTCCATCACTGCACATTCCTAGAACTTGTCTCCGGTGGCAATGAAAGTGCCTGAATGGTTCCAAGGACTGGACCCCATTGCCATAGGCACTGGCAACAGAACCAAGTTCATCTGGCTGCTGAGGGACTGCTGACCCAACCCTGCCACTCCCTTTGTGACTTTATGTAAGAAATTTCATTTTTTTCATCTATAATGAATCAATGTCATAATAAATATTTTCTAAGTGCTTGACTGTGCATGATAATTCATAATTTTACCCCAACCCTGTATTTTTCTAGAGGGCTATATGTATAGACATCACATAGGTAGGGTATGCTGTTGACCTCAAAAGCTCAGAACAGAGGAGATCCAAGATGGTGAACCTAGAGGGAGGCTGCATTCCTTGTTACTCTGTGACTCAGGATTCTAGCAGAGGAAATGCTGTTTCTCTGTGAGGCAGCTCTTGATGCCCATGGATCCCCTGCTGTTTACCCACCATTCGTCCCGTGTGATCACCTGCCATCTGTCAGTATGTCCCCTGCCTTTCGAATGTGGATCACTTGCTGACCATCGCCTATCATCTGCCATTTGCCCCTTTGCCTGCCTCTTGCCTGCCCATCGTTGGCCGTCCAACATTCACCCATCTGTATTACCTACAGGCTGCCAGTGGATCACCTGCTGCCCACTGCCTGCTGCTGCTTGGAAGTCCACTGTCACAGTACTCATAGGTTTGGTTACATGCAGCCACTGCCATCTCGGGGCACTGGCCAGAGCCTGGATATATATTGTCAGGGTATCTGCAGGTCTGGTTGTACCTGAGGACTTTCTGCTTAGTGTGGGTAGTGGGTATCTGACTGCCTCTTTGCAGGGTCGCTCCTTTATGTAGCACATCCATGGTGCATTTCTCTCTGCAAGTTGAAACAGCACTGAGATCTTGGGACTGTATGGCAGAGTCTGGGGAAGCTGAAGCCCAAGTCCATCAGATTGCATCTGGGTTTGTGTGGGTCAGTCTGGGTCTGGCAAGCCTGTGGAAAGCTGGAGTCTAGGGGCAGTTCCTTGCGGGGAGCACAGGTTGGAGACATTGGAGAAAACCAGGTTCTTTCCAGCTCAGTGAGTCCTGAAATGTGCAGGGACAGAAGGGGCCAGCTACAATAGGTGGGAAAACTGTGAAAGGGTGTGAGGGCCCAACTGGTCTGGCACCCACTGAACTGGAGCTAACATCAAACTTCAGACAACCCCACCTATTGGTGGAGAAGGGAAACTCAGAAAATTTTTGAAAGCCAACAGAAGCAATCACTTAATTTTCCATTGATACTTTTCTCTCTCTCTCTCTCTCTCTCTTTTTTTTTTTTTTTGACCTCTCACACCTCTGCCCTCTGGAATCCAAATGTTCTTCATGCATTAATTTATAGAGGAATAGGATGTCTGAATAATATATTACAGTTTTGTTGTATATTCTTATATTTTTACTTTAAAAAAGTTATCTATATATTTTTCTCTCACTGAACTGGCTCCCTGGATTCTCTTTCTCACTTCTCTGATACTAACAGCCAACTTCTATTAATATCTCCCTTGCTCTTTCTATAAATTTTTACTTCTCTCTTCTCTCCCTTGCTTTCATAAATATCACATCTTACACTACTTCTGTTCCCTCATTGTCCATCATTTGAAATGACAAACCATTTTAGCAACCTTACTGTTTATATTGTAGGCAACAATTGAACACATTATTTGTTTATTGTGACAAAACTGTAGAAGCCTTAATAGGAGGTATTTGGTTTAAGATTGTTTATTTTTGCATTGGGTGCTGTTAATATTGGTCTCCCCATTAAAGGTGAGGTACTGGAAGCCTTTAGGGACACTATAAGACTACAGGGTAGAAACTGTACTGCCTCAGATCCATACTGCTAGATGGGAAGACACAAAAACAACATGAAAAATATAAGGGAAAAAAGCACCTCAAACAAACCAAGATGTTCTAACAACAGAAACCATAGACAACCCAGTAGAAGAAATGTCAGAGGAGGAGTTTAGAAGGTATATAGTTAGACTGATCTTTGAAATAAAGGATGGTATTGGAGAGAAAATACAGGAAGTGAAAGATCAATAAAAAGAAGAGATTATAAAAGGGAATCAAGCAGAAATTCCCAAAATGAAGGAAATAAATCAAATTAAAAATTCAGTGGAAAGGGTTACTAACAGACTAGACCACTTAGAGGACAGAACCTCCGATAATGCAGACAAAATATATACAACTTGAAAATAAAGTTGACCACACAAAGAAGATGGTAAGAATCCATGAGCAGAACTTCCAAGAAATATGGGATAACATGAGAAGACCAAATTTAAGATTTATTGGAATAGATGAAGGTGTGGAGATAAAAACAAACCAAAGGAATGCACAATCTTTCCCATGAGATAATATCAGAAAATTTCCCAAATCTAAAGAATGAAATGGAAAATCAACTACACTTAGGACCCTAAGTGTACAAAATTACAGCAGACCCATACCAAGGCACATTATAATGAGAATGATTAATACATTAGGATAGACTTTTAAATGCTGTGAGAGAAAAAAGAGTCAAATTACTTGTAGGAGGAAACCAATTCAAATTTCAGTTGATTTCTCAACCCAGACCCCTAATGCCAGGAGGTCCTGGAATAACATATATACTTTTCTGAAAGAAAATGAATACCAATTGAGAATTTTATATCTAGCAAAATTAAGCTTCAGATTTGAAGATGAAATAAGACTTTCCATGATAAACAAAAGTTAAAAGAATTCACACCTAGAAAGCCTGTACTACAGAGCATTCTCAACAAAATATTCCATAAAGATGAAATGCAAAAACAAAAAGGGGAAAAATAGCAAAGGAAGAAACTACACTAAAGGAAAGATCAATCAAAGGAGAAACCAAGTCAAGTTAAAAACCAAAAATAAAGTAAAATGACCAGGAATACAAATCATATCTCAATTCTAACCTTGAATGTAAATGGCCTAAACTTATCAATCAAAAGACAAAGATTGGCAGATTGGATTAGAAAATAAGATCCAACAATATGCTATCTTCAAGAGACTCACTTCCTAGGAAAAGATATCCACAGACTGAAGGTGAAAGGACAGGAAAAAAAATCACTCACATGGACTGCGTAAAAAAGCAGGGTTTCTATCCTCATATCAGATAAACTGGAATTCAAACCAAAGTTAGTCAGAAGGGACAAAGAAGGACATTTCATACTGCTTTAGGGATCATACATAAACAAGACATAATAATCATAAATATATAAGCCCCAAACAATGGAGCATCCATGTACATCAAACAAACCCTTCTCAATTTCAAGAATAATATAGACCACAACACAATAATACTGGGTGACTTTAACACACTTCTCTCACCACTGGATAGATCTTCCAAACAAAAACTAAACAAAGAAATTATAGAAATAAATAATACAGTTAATGATTTAGACATAATGAACATATATGGAGTATTTCATCCATCATTGAGCAAACACATTTTCTTCACAGCAGCACATGGATCCTTTTCTAAAATAGACCATGTTAAACCACATAGCAACTATCAGCAAATACAAAAAAAATAGAAATATTATCCTGCATTCTATCAGATCATAATGGAATGAAGCTGGAAGTCAATGATAAAACAAAAAATAGAAGCTACTCCAACACCTAGAGATGAAACAATAAGCTCTTGAATGATGAATGCATAGTAGAAGAAATCAAGGAGGAAATAAAAAAATACTTAGAGGTAAATGAGAACACCAATACAACATATCAAAATCTCTGGGACACTGTGAAGCAGTATTAAGAGGAAAGTTCATTGCATTGAGCTCATACACTAAAAGAATAAAAAGTCAACAAATAAATGACCTAACATTACATCTCAAAACCCTAGAGAAAGAAGAAAAAATCAGCACCAGAAGCAGAAGACAGGAAATAATTAAAAACAGAGCTGAAATCAATGAAATTGGAAAAAAAAGAAATAATTGAAAAAACTGACAAAACAAAAAGTTGGTTCTTTGAAAAAAATAAATAAAATTGATACAGTAAAAGAGAGAAAAAACTCAAATTACTAAAATTCATGATGAGAAAGGAAATATCACAACAAACACTACTGAAATACAGAAGATAATTAGAAACTTCTTTGAAAATTTATACTCAAATAAAATAGAAAATTTCAGAGACATCGACAACTTTCTAGAGACATACGATCTATCCAAACTGAATCAGGAGAACATAAACGATTTAGACAGATCAGTTTCAAGCAATGAAATAGAAGACAGCATCAAAAGCCTACCAACCAAGAAAAGGCCCAGGACCAGAAGAATTCTTGGCCAAGTTCTACAAGACCTTCAAAGAATAATTAAAACCAATACTCCTCAAATTATTCCATGAAATAAAAAAGGAGGGAACCCTTCCAAACTCATTCTGTGAGGCTAGTATCACCCTGATAACAAAATCAAAGACACATCAAGGAAAGAAAACTTCAGACCAATATTCCTGAAGAACATAGACACAAAAATTCTCAATAAAATTCTGGCAAATCTCATAAAAAAAATATTAAAAAGTAGTGTACATGATCAAGTGGGTTCATCCCAGGAATGCAAAGTTGGTTCAATATATGGAAATCAATCAGCATAATTCATCACATCAATAGACTTAAGACAAGAATCATATGATCTTCTCAATAGATGTAGAAAAAAAGCATTTAACAAAATACAGCACCCCTTCATGCTCAAAACACTAGAAAAACTAGGGATAGTAGGAACATACCTCAATATTGTAAAAGCTACATATGCTAAATGCAAGGCCAACCATCATTCTAAATGGAGAAAAATTGAAAGCATTCCTTCTAAATAGTGGAACAAGACAGAGATTCCTCTTTCACCACTTCTATTCAACATCATCCTTGAAACTGTAGCCAGAACAATCAGACATATGAAAGAAATTAAAGGGATACAGAATAAGAAAAAGAAGGACCCAAACTATCACTATTTGCAGATGACATGATTCTTTATTTAGAAGATGCAAAAATTTCCACCAGAACACTTCTAAAACTAATAAATGAATTCAGCAAAGTAGCAGGATATATAAATCGAATGTATTCTTATACATAAGTGATGAATCCACTTAAAGTGTATTATAACTACATAACACTGAAAACCCAAAAGGCAATGTTATAAATTTTGTTTTAAAACTCAGTTAAAAAAATGAAAGGAAAAAGGTGGTCTATTATATTTGCCTAGATATTTATTATTTCTTTTGTTCTTCCTTCACTCCCGAAGGTCCAGTTATTTTTCTAGTGGTATTTCTTCTTCAGTATGAAGAACTTCCTTCAGCATTTTTTTTTTTCTTTTTTTTTTAGGGCAGAGCAGATTTGGTGGCTACAGAATCTGTTAGTTTTCACCATCTGAGAATGCCTTTATTTTGATTTTATTACTGAAGGCGATTTTTACTGGGTATGTGAGATATGAGTTCTAGGTGGACAGGTTTTTTTTTGTTTTGTTTTGTTTTTGTTTTTGCTTTTTGTGTTTTGGTACTTTAAAACTTTAGCCTACAGTTTCTGGTTCCATGATTTCTGATGAAAAATCCAGTCATTTGAATTATTGTCCCTTATTTGTAATGTGTTATTTTTCTGTCTGCTTTCATGTTTTTCTTCTTTTTTGGTTTTCAGCAGTTTGATTATGATGAATATTTGGGTGTGACTTTCTTAAAGTTAATTATGTGTAGAGTTTACTGAATTTTTAAAATTAGTATATTTGGCTTTCACTAAATTTGGGAATTATTATTTCACAAATATTTATTTCTGGGGCTGGGGAGATAGCTCAGTCGGTAGAGTGCTTGCCTTGCAAGCACAAGGCCCTGGGTTCGATTCCCAGCACCAAAAAAAAAATTTTTTTTATTTCAATATTGTCCTCCCCTCATTTAGGGACTGTGATTATTGCAAACTTTTCAATATAGTCTGACAGGTCTCTGAGGTTTTACTCATTATTTTCACCCCCTTTTCTCTCTTTTTCAAATATAATTTCTATTCATCTGTGTTCAGCTGTATTTATTTATTTAAATTATTTAAAAAATTTTTTTACAGACTGCATTTTGATTCATTGTACACAAATGGGGTACATCATTTTGTTTCTATGGTTGTACATGATGTAGATTCATACCATTCATGTAATCAAACAACTCTAAAATTTCATCTTACTCCAATTAGAATGGCTATTAATCAAGAATACAAACAATAATAGATGTTGACGAGGATGTGGGGAAAAAGGCACACTTTTACATTGCTGGTGGAGTTGTAAATTGGTGCAGCCACTCTGGAAAAGCAGTGTGAACTATGTGTTCAACTTTATTGGTCTTTTTTTTTTTTTTTTAATTTACTTTTGAGATGGTATTTTGTTGTTACCCACCATGACCTTGAACTACTGGGCTCAAATCATTCTCCTGCCTCAGCCTTCTTACTGTTTTGGAGCTACAGGCATGCACCATCATACCCAATTTCAAAATTTTGATTGATATGCATTAATTGTACAAACTAATAGATTTTGGTGTGACATTTTCATATATGCATTCAGCATGCACTGATCCAATCCTACCTCTTGTTTTCCACCCCTTTCCAATCTCTAGTAATTAGTATTCTACTACATTCTTTTAGCTTCTACACAACATATAAGAGAGAACATATGGTATCGTCTTTCCATGTTTAGCTTATTTTACTTAATGTACTCTCTTCCACTTCCATTCATTTTACTGCAATTGACAGAATTTCATTATGGCAGAATAATGCTCCATTGTATGTGTGTGTGTGTGTGTGTGTATAACATATTTTCTTAGTCCATTTGTGTTTGATTTCTGTTACTGTTACAAAAGACTTGAAACAAGTAACTTAAAAGGAGGAAAGATTTATTTTGGCTCAGTTTCCATGGTTGGTTGGTTCCATTGATTTTTGGACCTATGGTGAGGCAGTACATCATGGTAGGGCATGCATAGCAGAACAAAGCTGTTCACTTCATGGCTGTCGAAAGCAAAAGAGAGGAGAGGGCTAGAGAGCACATGTGCATTCTTTTAGGGATATGATATGGAAGGAGTTCCCCTACTTCTTACTTTGTCTCTTTGGCCAGAACTTAATCACATGACCACACCACACTTCAAAGGAAGCTTGGGAAATGAAGTCTTTAGCTCAGTAGCATGTGTCCAGTGAAATACTTAGGAAATTCAAGCTAAATTTAGGAAAAGGTAGCTTGTGGTTGCAACTGTCCATCTACCATATTGTGAAATTTTGGGGAAAGGGAGTTAATAATGTTGGATAAAATATTTTAAAAATGTAAAGCTTCAAAAAATAGTCTCCAGAGACAAGCACAAAATGAGAGCTAGAGTCCAGAGAAGATAGTTTCAGCTGATTACCTATGACCTAGACCTTTTTGAAAATTTGTTCTTTTTAGTTATACATGACAGTAGAAGGCATTTTGACATATTATAGTTACATGGAGTATAACTTAAAATTTATGTGATTGTACATGATGTGGAGTTACACTAGTTGTGTATTCACATATGAGCATAGGGAAGTTATGTCCAATTTATTCTATTGGACCTAGACCTTTTTTAAAAATTATTGTTAAAAGATAAGTTTTCATTTTGAAATAATGTCAATCTTACAGAGAAGATTCAAGAGTAGTAAAAATAACTCCTTCCTCAGAACTATATAGGAGCAGGTGTCGGATGTATCTTTCATTACCCCTGAATACTTTACAATACATGCCTTACAAATAAGGGTATTCTCCTACAAAGCTTAAAACAAACATCAAAATCAGAAAATTAACATTTATTCATTACTACTATATAATCCAGAGTCCATTCAAATTTTGCTTATTGTCCCAATAATGTCTTTTAAGCAAAAGGATTACATGTTACACTTAGTAGTCATAGCTCTTTAATCTCCTTCAACCTGGAACAGTTCCTCAACTTTTCCTTAACTTTCATGGTTGACACTCTTGAAGATTACAGTCCTTTAATTTGGATTTATCTGATTTTCCCCCATAAATTCCAGTAACATTTTTTTTTTTTTTTCAATATCACAGATGTGATGTTGTGTTCCTTGTAATCCATCCTCTCAGCTGGTACTCAACTCAATTTGACTTCCAGATTGTGCCTCTTCCAGACTGCGCCTCTTCCAGACTGCGCCCCCCCGCCCCGCGTCCCTCCCGCCATTCTTCTCTGCCGGGAGGGTGCGCTTCGCCCTTCCGCACAGCTTCGCGGAGCCGTGTCGGCCGTGACGTCTGCGGCGGGGCGGGCCCCACGCCCTCGCTCATTGGCCCTCGGTCCGCTCGACCGCGATTGGTGCGGGCGTTCGCACGTCGCGCCGGCTATAAAAGGGAGGGCTTGTGACGCAGGGCCGCCTGGGCGCGCGCTCACTGCCTCTCTCGAGGCTTTTCTTCCGAGCCGCTCGGCCACGGTAGAGCTTGGTGTCCCGCCGTCGCCGCCGCTGCCACCGCCGTCCCGCGACGCCCACTACCGCTCCTGGGCCTGCAGCCGCCGCCGCCGCCTGTGTCGCCGCCACGGGACTGGCTGTATGATTAGGCCACAATCTTTCATGAGTAAACATATTCCTTTCTGTGGTGTTCTTGGTCACGCATTTATGGAGTTTCTGAAGGGCCCTGGAGATTACTGCCAGGCACAGCACGACCTTTATGAGGACAAGTGAACTGTAGAAAGACATTACCACTCCGGCAGGAAGCCCCAGTGGGAGCGAGTGACCCGAACACAGAAGTGCCGAAGTCATCTGAGCATTTTACGAGAGTTCTGACTGGATGGGGTAAATCTCCGTGCACTTGCTTTCTGTTGACTCCGTTTTAGGGACTTGAAGAGCTGCTGTGGCTTGTTAGGAGGTTCCTTCCTTTCCTGTCACTCCCAACTTCATATTTTGAGTGCTGAGACTTTGATCTGGAGTACCTTTGAGTAGTCTTCAGTTTCTTGACACCATTACTGTATTCAAACATCTTAACTTTTCCCATAACTTTTTTAAAAAAACTAGATTAACATGGCGCCAATGAATCGCCCAGCTCCTGTGGAAGTCACATACAGGAACATGAGATTTCTTATCACACACAACCCAACCAGTGCAACCTTAAACAGATTTATAGAGGAACTTAAGAAATATGGAGTTACCACAATAGTAAGAGTGTGTGAAGCAACTTATGACACTGCTCTTGTGGAGAAAGAAGGCATCCAGGTTCTAGATTGGCCTTTTGATGATGGTTCATCACCATCCAACCAGATTGTTGATGACTGGTTGAGTCTTGTAAACATTAAATTTCGTGAAGAACCTGGTTGTTGTATTGCTGTTCACTGTGTTGCAGGTCTTGGGAGAACTCCAGTGCTTGTTGCCCTAGCATTAATTGAAAGTGGAATGAAAAATGAAGATGCAGTACAGTTTATAAGACAAAAGCGGCGTGGAGCTTTTAACAGCAAGCAACTTTTATATTTGGAGAAATATCGTTCTAAAATGCGGCTGCGCTTCAAAGACTCCAGTGGTCACAGAAACAACTGTTGCGTTCAATAAAACTTGGCTGGCTGATGCTATTGCCTTGAAAGTGGAGCTTGAGACAGGACTTAATTTATCGTACATGTTAGTCAACATATAGACTTAGTAAATATAAGTCTAATGAAGCTTCCATAGGAAAATTGAAAAGCCACAAGCTTGACAAAATTGCAATCTCTGTTTTTCTTACTACTATCCCGTACCAGAAAGATACATAAGAAATTTAGTGAGATTAGGTGCCAAGATACCCAGCATGATACTTGTATATTTTTAGTTATACAGAATTAAAATCCCAGGAACTATAAGCACTCTAGACCTTATGTGATTTATTCCTTCAGTCATTTCAAATATTGCAAGTAGGGCCCATGTAGTTATTTTGCCTGCTTCTTGATGCTTACCACCCCACATGTGTATGGGTATACATCAGGTTTGTGCAACAACTGATTTTGTTTGATTATTACCAAGTCTCATGGTGGATTATTTTATGTCTCTCTGGATATCATTTTATGTTTTTTTATGAAAACCTCCATTTTGGAAAATCAACTTCTGGGTAAAAGTTCATGCAAAATTCACATTGTAGGAACATATATGTTTAATGTCTTCAGATAAAGAAGCTTTACAGTAAATGTTTACATTTGGGATGCCTGTAGGGGGGACCTTAAGGCAGAATGGGAGGAGACTATGAAAAATTTCTAGTAAAATGTTGCCTTTGTCTTGTACAGGGAGTAGACAGTAGGGTCTTTAGTAAATAGAAAAGTTAAACAATGCTTAATTATAAAATTTCTGAAAATCTTGTTATTCTTCCCTATACCCATTGGAAGTTACTTATTAACTATTATTTTAGTTTTAAGTATGATATTTTTGTCTTCCCAACCAAAAAAGGAGTTGGTTTCTATTAATGAATTAATTAGAACTTTAATATTTATATGCTTTTTTGAACTATAATGTTGGGATACTTGATAATTATTTTTATTATGAAATTGATAAAATGGTGATATGTTTTTATGTTAGTACAACTGTATTTTCATACTATCTCAGAATAAATGGTTAGAGTTATGTGGAAGAAATAACTTGTCAGCTAGTACAAGAGTGTATATCTCAATAAAGACTTGCAAGAGACTCTAGGATGACGTAGGTATGTTAAAAGTGGTAAAAGTAGAAGCAGTTGCATTACCACATATAAGGAAAATCACTACTGACAGCTTCAAGAGTTTGAATTCATGAGAAGTTACAACAGTTCTAAACTTTATGCATCTAATAACATTAATCCAAAGTATATAAAGCAAATATGGACAAAATTTTGGGAAAATAGAAAAGTTGACCACAGCAGTGGGAAATTTTACTATAACTCTTTCAGAAACAAGTAGACAAAAACCAGTAAGGATGTAGATTTGAACAAAACAATAAGTGTGATCCCATGAATGTTGAAGGGGCATTGCATTCAATAGTGTGGGAATGCGTTCTTTTTAAGAGTATATGAAATATTTTATTAAATTTGATCATAAGTGAGTTTCAGCAAATTTTAAAATATTTGAATAATTCAGAACAACTTTTCTGACCACAATTCAATTAAATAAGGAAAAAATCCATACATTCGTAATTTGTAAAAATCTATGTCTAGAGACTTTCACTTCTAGTCAGGATTTATTAGGTCATGGGAGCCCAAGACACACACTGCAACAACCAGAAAAATATGGTAAATTACAAAAGTCATAGATTTAAAGATATGTGAGAGCCATGAAAGCAATAAGGACTAGGTGAATAGGAATTCCAGAGAAGGAGGAACCTTCCTGAGGTAGTCAGTCTCAGGAAAATTTTCTTTTCTGTGCTATAATTCTAGACATGGACTAAAAAGGTTCAGTCTTGGTTTATGCAGAAGGTCTTTCCTGAGGTAGAGATAAACCCAGCAAAAATTTTGTTGGTTATGTGGGTGCAAAAAAAAATTGGAGAATTGAAAAGCCTGACTGGTTTCTTCCATCTGTTCTTAGTTGAGTTCCCCAGGAAACAGACACAGGATCTAAATTTGCATTCAGAGTTTTATTGGGGAGGCTTCTCAGGGATCAATACCTGTGAAGGAATCAAGAGAAGTAGGATGGGCATAGGAAGTTAAATGGTGTTATATAGTTACAGTAGTAGCTTCATTTGTTTTCATGGGGCGCTCTGAAGATGGGATGGCTATTTAGAGATGTCTGCAATTGAGGTCCTTTGAATTTTAGAATAATCCCGTCATCGGATGTAGGCAACTGGGTATGATGGCATAATCTTAGGTGTGAAGCATCTTCCTTTAGCTAAGAGCAATTCCCAGAGAGGGATGCAACTGTGAACCCTCAGATGATCATTGCAGCTGGGGTTATAAGAATTTCAGACCTGAGTGGTGCAACCATGGCGTCCACTTTATTACACAACACTTGTTGAATTCTGGGGATATGTATGGAAAGCTGAGGAGTTAGAATGAAAATTCCCTTAATTTCATAGAGCTTAAGAGATAACACTGGAAGAAGTTCCAATTTCTCTACAACCTTCAACACATTATTTTTAAATTATAGCCATTGTGGTGAGTGTGAAGTGGTATTCCATTATGGTTTTAGTTTTAATCTGAGTAATGATGTTAGGCATCTTTCATGTGCTTGTTAGCCATACACATATTTTGCCCATTTTAAAAACTGGGTTATTATTGAGTTGTAAGAGTTCTTCACATATTATGGATCTAATGCCTTCATCAGATACATGAATTGCAAATATTTTCTCTTAATATGCTGTCTTTTTTTTCTTAATGGTATGCTTCAAAGTGCAGAAGTTTTAAATTTTGGTGAAATATATTTTTGTTTTATGAACTTTTTGTTTTATGAATCATGCTTTTATAATAACATCTAAGAACACTCCTCAACTCACATACCAAGGATTTTCTACTTTATTTACTTCAAGAAATTTATAGTTTTAGCTTTTACATGTACGTTTACTATTCATTTCAAGTTAATTTTTGTTTATGGTGTGAGGTGTCTAAAGTTTTTCTTTTTTTCATTTGGATGTTCTGTGTAGCTTCAGCATCATTTTTTCAAAAGATTCTCCTTTCCTTATCTAATTATCCTAGTAGCTTTGGTGAAAAATCAATTTACCATAAGCACTTATTTGCAAACTATCAGTTCTTTTTCATTTATCTACATGACCACACAGTCTTGATCATTATATAATTGTGTAAGTTTTTGAAATTGAATAGTGTACTTTGTTCTTTTTTTTTTTTTTTTAATGTGACTGTTCTTTGCATTTCCATGTATGTTTTAGGATCATTTATCAATTTCTATAAAACAAACAACCACCCTGTGGGTGTTTGGGACATGATGGTAAGAGAGAGTGTAAATAGTTCTTGGATATTCAGATTTCAGTTTCATTCTTTAAACCCTCTTCTGAATAGTTTCTCATTCTGTGTGAGCTCAGGAATCATAGAGGAGGGATAATTTCTCAGGACATTCTTGGCTGAGCACCAGAATTAAGGAAGCAGATATTAAACAGAATAAGACCTGAGAAAGAGGTGAGTGATAGCTCTGCTAATTACTCTTCTAGGAACCTAATAGTCCACTTGTCACTGAGAGGTGGTTATGTAGGACCTACTCCTTGTGGGCAGTGGGGATCCTGAGGCAGAGTTGGCAGTAGGGGCAGGTTCCTAAAGATGGTTTATACAAATAAATTAGAAATTGGAAGCCTCTGTCCCTATAGGTCTTAGCAGGGGCCGCAACCTTTATCCCACCCTTACCTCCTATGTGAGGGCTTTGCTGGACATAAGGAAGTGAAGGTTAGTGCTGAACTTGGTCTAAAAAATACCTAGGATGGACTGACATCACCTTTACAGGAAAGCCACTAGGGATTGCTCAATTACTTCAGAGTGTGAGGGATGGAAGAGAGTGTGCATTCCAGAGCCAGGAAAATGAAAGTCTTCCTTAGAACTCCCCATGGTATTCTCCCTTCATTGGCTCTCTTCCTTCTCAGTCACTGGCGCGCTGACCTTACCCACCCACATTTCTCTGGTTTTTCTTTTAGTAGTAACCAAAAAGGAATGTTTAATACCCAACAGCCCATTGGGCGGTGATCATTCCTGACTAGCTAGTGAACTACATCCAGCCACTCAGCCCTCACACCCTGCTGAGTCTTGAAAGGAGTGTATTCCTCTGCCTCGTACTGAACTCCCTTATGGGTGGGCCACTTTTTCTGCCTAGTGACTGTGCTCAAATTCCTCATCTCACCATGACTCCCACCCATCCTTCACTGTTGGAACTCAGTGCCAAAAACCGCCTCTCTCCCCCTGAGCCTATGTGCTCAGAGGAAGTGTCCTCTCCCTTCTGTGAGCACCCTTAACTTCTGCCTGCATATTTCTCCATATTTCTCATAGACTTAGTACTTTCTCTTTTATGGCAAAATGAATTGTGTCCAATCTCGTCCACTAAGTCCTGATCTCTACGAACATGGGATTCTAGGCAGGATTCAGTATTTCCCACAAGCCTAGACAATAGTTGGCAATTAATGGATGAAGAAATGCTTGGGAAAGAACTCAGAAAAGGGTGATAGGAAAGTGAACTCCCAGGACCTTCAGGAATAAGGCTCTCATTCATTGTATGCCTCAGCATCTCCCCTCATGAGAAACTCAGAGGAAAAATACACACACACACAGTGACAAGGATGGCCATTTTGGAACCCGTTTATATTGTGGGTGTTACTCTGGGTTTCATCCAACCCCATACCAGCCCTTGAGACTCATCAGACTGTCTGAAAATTCATGGCTTCCTTGGGCCAACTGTAGCTGTCCAATGTAAATGAATCATAGTCCGGAGTGTAGACGAGGGATCTTATGAAAGCCTCCTTGTTCTCAGGCTCTGGGTAGCAGGAAGCCAGGTTGTGTTTGTACGCATAGTCGAGGACCTAGGGAAAAACATGTTTGACTAAAGAACTGGATCTAAGGAAAAACCCACCTAAAGGCCCTTGCTTGAGAGCCTGGAGTAGCAGAATACATTCTGATGAGCCAGTCATGTTCCTCATATGAGTTTGGCCCATGAAACCACTGACTAGCTTTCTTGCCTAAGCAGGCAGCTTTGACATAATGGAAAAAATACTGGGCCGGGGTTAAGAGGCCCAGCCTAAATTCTGCCTGCTTCCATTTGCCCACAAGTCCCCAGCCATTACATTATCCTTGCTGAGCCTCAGTTTCCTTATCTGTAGAGTGAGGGAATATACCTTTCTCTGGAGTGATGTGAGGATAAAATTAGAGAACAGAAAAAATGTTCTGTACCTAATTTTGTTTTGGAAGTGGGTTGAACTGGATGAACATCCTGAAGATTCTTCTCTGGGTATTAGATTTGGCTTCAGGAGAATATGAATCTAAATATTCCCCCAAAGGAAGGAACTAAGTGGGGAAAAACCCTGCAGAGAACAACTTAAAGATCGTGTACTGTCGTGCAATGCATTTTAAAAGTTATAGAAGGTTGTAAGGATTGTGAGTTCAAAGCCAGCCTCAGCAAAAGCAAGGTGTTAAGCAACTCAGTGAGACGAGACCCTGTCTCTAAATAAAATGCAAAATAGGGCTGGGGATGTGGCTCAGTGGTCACATGACTCTGAGTTTAATCCCTAGTACCAACCCCCCAAAAAAGTTATAGAAAAACATATGCACTAACAGAAATTATAGCATAGTAAATCCTTATATGTCACTATCCAATGTCAACAACTATCATTTGGGGCCAGTCTTTACGGCACCATACTTTGATTCTTTGAAAACCCATCACCCTGCATAGTCTCATAGTCTGGAATATTCCACAAACATGATCACCCTATGGCCCAGTCATTCTGAAAGGGGAAGAATGAACATCTCCTCTACCAGGCAGGCACTGGGTATGGAACTTTATTCTGTTCTCTTTCAATCTTCTCTAGAACTTTGGGAGACAGGCACTACTGGCCTCTTTGGAAAAGAAGGAAACTGAGGTTGAGGGAAGTGAAATGATTGGGCCAAGCTTGCTCCACCTGATTGGCAGTGCTGGGACCCCGAGGCCTGAGCCCTTTCCATAAAGTTATGCAAGCTGACCTTTCTTATAAATGGGTGATTATGATTCATTTTTTAAAAATTCCACCCACATTTTGGCACACAAGACCATGGACTTTGATGACTTTTCTGCCTGCTGTTTTGAGGGGAAATACAGGAGCTTTCCCAGAACTCGCCTAGGCAGGCTGCAGACAGGAGTTAGTCAGCTACCCTCTGGGTTGCATACTATGCAGCCCAAGGAATTGAATGTGTCTCCAGAGCTGCTGTCTCCATGTCCTTCTAAAGTCACAAAGAGAAAGTGGTTGAGTATTGCTCCCCATTTATAGGTGTAGGATGACTCTTACTTTGATGGCGATTCTCAGAGATACATCTCTGATGGTGCTGAGTGGTGGGTACAGTCTCCCCTGGGATAGGTGCTGCTCAGAGACCTCCTGGGCAATTTGCTGGAGAGAGGGAGAGAACCAAGAGTAATAAGCTGAATTTCTGCCTTCAGAAAACAAGGGCAACCCTTTACCCCAGCCCTGCACACATGATCAAATGTTGAAGTTCCTACTGTTATCTCTTAGCCTTAAACAAGGACACATCCTTTCTATGCTGTGAGACTGCATGAGGATTAAAACAACATGGGGATTTTTTAATTTTAAAGGAAAATCACTAAGACTAAGAGGTTTCTTATTGGTTTATTCAGTCTGTTCCACAGAGATTCTACATCTCTCACTTTTTGCTTCCAGCCCCTTCCCCAAGCTTGGAATCCTGGGTGCCCATCTAAGAAGCATTCCTGTGTTTAGGGCTCCATGACCTCTCCTAGTCATGGTCCCAGTCTGAGAAAGGCCTTTTCTCCAGTGAATGAATGGCACATAACCTCTGCAAACCTCATCTTCCAGTCTCAGGTGCTGGTGCTTAGCCAGTCTTGCAGGTCAGCTTTTTAGATGTGGTGTCTGTGAAACTACTCCTACCTTATCTTCTTGTGTCCAGTTTAAATATGAGAAGACAAATTTGAGAAGATCCACTGGTGCTCTCTGAGAACTGTTTGTCCCAGAAGTGACAGGGAGTGGAGTTGACTTCACCTCAGAGTTTGCAGACATTATTCCAAAGAAGTGAGTCTCCCCCTCCCATTCCCTTTCATTCAAACATTCACTGAGCTCTACAATATGATGAGTTCTGTGCTAGGTGCTGAGGACCCAAGGTGAAAAGTTATTGTCTTTTCCCTCACAGAGACTGCTGTGAGAGGGCAAATAGGAACACTTCTAACAATTATAGGGGGAAGTGCAATGAGAAGGAGACATAAAGACAGGACGACAGGGCTTCATGTGCTGTTCAGGAAAGGCTTCCCAGAGGAAGTGTCAGAGACTGACAACTGATGGACTAAATATGGATTAACTGAAGAGGAGATGCATGATAGTATAAATTATATACAAATACTTGGATGTGAGAGAACAAGGACCTGAGACTGAAAAAGTCGTGTTGGATGGGTTGATGATAGAGAGAGGCTAAAAGTGAGGCTGGAGGGGAAAGGTAGGTCTGGTGACCTTGTAAGGAAACCACAGGAAGGGGTTTGGATGTTATTCTGTAGACTTAAGAAGCCTGTTATGGGTTGGATGTGAGGTGTCCCCAAAAAGCTCACATGTAAGAAAATGTAAGAAGGTTCAGAGGAGAAATGATTGGGTTGTGAAAGTCTTAATCCAATCAGTGAATTAATCCCCTGATAGGGATTAACTGAGTGGTAACTGAAGTGGTAGGGTGTGGCTGGAGTAGGTGGGATTTGGGGGCATGGCTTCAGGGTATATATTTGTATCTGGCAAGTGGAGACCTTTCTCTCTGCTTCCTGGTTGTCATGTGAGCCACTTCCCTCCACCACATGTTTCTTTCACCATGTTGTTCTACCTCACCTTGAGCCCCAAGGAATGGAGTCTGCTGTCTATGAATTGAGACCTTTGAAACCGTGAACCCCCAAATATACTTTTCCTCCTCTAGAGTTCTGGTTGGGTCTTTCAGTTGCAGCAGTGAAAAAGCTGACTAAAACAGAGCCATACAAAGGTATGAAATTAGAAGAGATTTGGCCTGATCTGTGTTTTGAAAGTTTCTCTTTGTGGAGGTATAGAAGATGAATTGGTTAGAGAGAAACAGGATTATCATGATTAGATCTGCATCTAGAAAACTTGTGCTGTGAAGAGATGAATCAAGGTATTATGGTCACTTCTAAGGTGCTGGGCACTGGTTATGTCTTGCAACATGAAGTCAAGTAGCGTTGGCCATCCTAATGCTGTGACTCATAAGCCTAGAGACCTTGGGCAAGTACCTTAAATTCTCAATGCCTCACGTTCCTTGTCTATAATATAAAGATACACTCTATACCTAGTTTTACAGAATTTTTACCATGAAATGAGGTAATGCATATAAATCTCCTAAAATCTATATTAATTTTCCATAGGAAAATAAAATTCAACATAAATTGTCAACTAAAATCGTCTTTTTTTTTTTTTTTTTTCTTTCAGAAATATAACCTGTTGGGCCTTTGAAGATGAGATAGTCAGCTCCTAGAAGTGAGGGACCTGAGCCGGGAATGGTGGTGCATGACTGTAATCCCAGCTATTTGGGAGACTGAGGAAGGAGAATCCCAAGTTCAAGGCCAGTCTGACTTAGTGCTATACTAAGTGAGACCCTGTCTCACAAAAAAGGTGGGGATATGTGGCTCAGTGGTTAAGTACCTCTGGGTTCAATCCCTGGTACCAAAAAAAAAAAAAAAAAAAAAAGTGAAGAGCCTTATCCTGTTCACAGCAGATGCTTAATTAGTAGATTGAGAAGAGCTTCCCGTGTAATCAGTGGAAACACTCTTCATGAAATGATGGAGCTAAAGTATTCCATGGCACAGAGTGTTGGGTGTGCAGATGTCTCATAGGGTCACATAGGAAGGGCTATAGCAGCTGTGTTTCTGCCCAACAGGGAAATTTACTTGTAGCCTGCTTTAAGTAGAAGTGACTCTTTCCATCCGATGGGAATTTCAAACAGCTCTTCTCACAGTCACAAGAACACCCATCACAGCAATAGGAAGAAATATGAATGCAGATTACTCAGGATGGACAGAGGGCTGTGGCACAAGGTCATAACTGGTGTGTGTAGGGTGGGGGGTAGCTTAAAAGTCTTCAGGGAACATTATTTTATGACCTTGCAGAGCCAGTGATCAATGACAAGACACAGTAAGACGGGACCTAGGACACGGGACAGGTCCCTGTGGGACTCATGGAGGTGGATCTGGGCAGGGCTTTACAGAAGCAATTCTCATGCTTCATTGGCTTGAGCTCTCACCAGTGCCATAGTGAGGAGGAATTCTAGGAGGAGATTAGAAGTACACATTTATTTAGAGGTTAGAGGTATAAATATATCTACTACTCATATATAACTTTGATTAGCTTAATCACCCCTGAAAAGAGACATTTCTAGGCAATGAATTCTTCAGAATGAGAATATATGTCAAGTCCTGCCATTTGATAATGCCAGCACTGTAATTGTTATTAATAACCATTATTATAAATGTGAAATTGTCATTCTTAATGATTTTTCTCATTGTAAATAAACCATTTCTTCCAGTAAAGAACACTTCTGTGACTTTTTCTGGTATGATGCCCAGAACAGGTATATCCCTAACATTCCCATAACAGTGCTCAGAATAGGCAAAGCCAGACATGAACTCCACCTGTTTCCTTTTGGAAAGTGTCCTCGTGGAGCTGACTGTCTTGTTATCCCAGGGATGTAGCCAATGCCTGTGGCTGGAAAAATTCATCACCTGTCATGGTCCATAAGTTCTCAGTTTCAGGTGGCTTTGATGACACTGCTTGGAGGTGGGAGCAGTACTAGATATGTCCCCTCACTGCTAGTTCCTCCTAACAATACCAGCTTCCTCTAACTACTTGCCCCCCACCTCCCACCAAAAGCCTGCAAGAAATTGGAAAGAAGGTCAAACCCATAATAATCTAGAGAGATGCCTGAGATTTAAGTACTTTGGGGATCCATTGCCAGGGTTGGGACCAGGCAGGTAGAAGAGACAAAAAGAGGAAGAATCTTTAGGGACCCAATGTAGGACCTTGTGTTAACCCACAGGCTCCGTTGAAAGCATTCAAGGGAGCAGGGACATGATACCTCTGCTGTTAGGAGGAAGATCTCATCTGGGATGTGCCGGATCCCGCCGGCGATGACTCCCAGTGCCACTCCAGGGAACACATAGGCATTATTTCCTTGCCCAGGAATGAATGTCTTGCCATCTTCCAGAGTCACACTCTTAAAAGGACTTCCACTGGCAAAGATCCCTCGGCCCTGGAGCCAGGAAGAAAACCAGAGGTTGTAGTTTGGAGATGGGATTGGGGCAGTGATGATAGCTTGTTCCTGTCTTCAAATGTTGAACCCTTCTTCATCTTCTCCCAAATGCCCAGCATTGTGCTGAGAATATGGCAAGTACTCAAAGTACATTTATTCATATGACCAGAAAGCTCAGTCCCCCACCCCACCCAAGTTATCTGACAGCCAAGGAACTGCTGACAGATGATAAGAGTTCATCATATCCTTTTTACCTGTCATCTCCTAAGAAGGCCAACCCAGGACAAGACACGCATGGAAGCATCCTAGAATTTATAAGAGCTTTGGATTCTGGCCAAAGCTCCATGTTGTTTAGGGGCAAACTTGACCAGCATAGCCTAATGGTAAGAATTTTAGAGTTAGAGCTGGGTTTGAGGACCAGCTCTATTCCTTATTAGATCTGAGACTGTGGGCAAGTTACTTCATCTTTCTGAACCTCAGTTTACTGATGAGGATTTTTTTATCCTCAAAGGGTTACTTATGGTTATTGTTACTATGTCCTCTCAGCTGGGGGAAGGAAGGACTCCCCGCTGACCTCGGTGACCCGGTAGCACTTCTCAGCTGTGCACTCGGCCTTGCTGGTGGGGTTGCTCAGGGCAAAGATGATAGGGCGCTCGTGGAAGGAGGCCATGTCCCTCAGAATCTGCTCCGTGAAGGCTCCTGCGATGGCAGCAACACCTACAGGGAAAAGTGGGGTAGTGGGGATACCTATTCTTTGTAAATAACCCATTCTTCTCCTGGGGATACTAGGTGTACTGTGAAAGGCTCAGGAGTCTTGGGGATGGCATCTGACATTGGGATTGAGAGAGAAGAAGGAAAGAGGGTCTTCTTGAGTTGCCTGAGGCCTCCTGTTCATCCTTAAAGGACCACTGGTCTACTTCATGTTCCTGCCAGTTAGATGCATCTTGAAGATGTTCCTAGGCATTGCCATTGAAAGTGGGCTGCTCCCTTAGTACAGGGAGAGATGCTGAGTCTCTGTCTTGGTGGGGGGAATGCTCATCTCATCTGGGTTAGATACCAGCCTGCACTCTTCCACTATACTATGTAAGCTCCTACTGTGGTGGCTTAGTTCTATGGCTTTGATTTAGTAGCAACTCCATAGAAGTTTGTGACATGGAATTGGACATTAGATAGGGGATAGAGCTGAATTTCCTTAAGTTACTTATGTCTCCTGGATGAGCCTCAGTCTCTCCATCTGCAAGTCAAGAGAGTTAACTGGGCTAGACAGCATATCACCTGCATCCTCCTACCTATGATGGCTGTGGGCTTCACCAGCCTCACCACCTCCTCCAGGGAGTTCACTTCAGGATGGTCTTGTGCAAACATCTCTTTCTCATGGTTCAGGTGACTCCTCCCCTATAGGAAAAAAAGGCTTATTGAAAAAGTTGTGGTGCTGAGAACCTGTTAGGCAGGGGCAAGAATGCTTTTGGAAACTCTAAGAGCATTCCCTACTGAGCCCCACAATTTTGTCTGATCTTCTAGAAGTCTTGGGGCTGACCTCTTGATCAGATTTCCCAGTAGAGCTTAGGATGAAACCTGTGTGTGTCTGTGTTTCTTTAACCCAAACCACATCAGGAGATCCATAAGGCTTTTTTTTTTTTTTTTTTTTAAGGTGGGCCAGAACAAAAAGCTTCTTAGGAAATACCTGAGTCTTACCAAGTCCTTTGACCCCACGACATTCAGCACCCAGGCCCAGTTGAGGAATAGGGACTTGAGTCATCCAGGACCAGGGAGCTAATATGAATGTATTTTATAAGAGTCATTAACCTGCCTGTGAATAATACTAAGCTGAATTCCAGAACAGACTTAGAATAGCTGAACAGCTCTATATTTCTTCCATTTTTCCAAATAGAAGTCCTTGGGTGACAGGCTGGCATGAATGCTAATAAATGAGCACAAACATTTTTTTATGACTCCTCTGGACCAGCTTGGCCCCCTGAGAACCAAAGTGATGTTGTCAGCTTTGAGAGTTCCTTGAGCAGGGGTGAATTCCGTGGGGTGAACAAAATGATGGTGAAAACTGGGCAAGAATGGCAAGCTTTACTTGTGGCTGGATTATGCTCTGGAGTGGGAGGAGGAATCTGGAATCTTCAGACCTAAGTTCCTACTGGCAGTGATCTGGCTCCACATAGAGTCATAGGAAGTCCAGTTTCTGATGAGGGTATTTGCTATTATTGGTATACGATCCTATGCACTTCTCCATTTCTACATCTCTCATTGTTTTCCATCTCTCACTGAGATGGAAATTCTGAATATTGAAGGATGAGGCTCTGAGTCAAACTCTAAGGGGGGGGGGGGGGTCATCCAGTTGTGTCCCTCTCCACATTCTAGTTAGAAACTGAGCTGTTTCTCTGTTTCTCTATCATTATTTCACTCATACCTCACACATTAATTACATTAATTATGTGCATACCAGGTGCCAGGCATTGGCATCAAGACTATGTGGATTAGTGTGGAGACAGACAAGTAAAAGGCGCCTGTCTATAAAGTGGTGGGTGCAGCCTATGGAAGGGGGATGCCTATGTGAGCATAGTGTAAGAAACTGAGACTTAATGTTCTCAGAAAGCTTCTTGAAGCAGCTAATATTTAAATTTAATCAGAAGGTAAGGAGGAAACTGGGAAGGGGTTGAGGATTCAGAGTGGGTATTTGGAAAAAAGGAGAGAGAGCATTTCAGGCAGAACAAATATGCAAAGGTATAGAAGAGAGGGAATGTATGACTTTTGGAGAAATATTCAATATAGCTGAAGGTTAGTGAAAAGCAGGAGTAGTGGGAGGTAAGGCTGGAAGGAACACACATACATACTCACACACACATTCAGAACTTTTGGAAAGGAGCAATTAAGGTTACTTTGGGATGAATCTTGCTTTGGAGATTAGACCATTGCCATTGTTCTCTTCCTCTGTTCTGTCTGAGAACTTCACCCTTTAGGGAACTCTTCAAGTTTAGTTCTTGGGAAACTTCTGGGTCTCCAGACTGACAGTACCTTGACAATCAGTCCCTTGGAGTCCACCATCCAGATCTTCCTTGTGGCCTCTGCCTTGGGTACACCTTCTTTCTCCAGGGCCATGACAAGAAGGTGGGCAATGCCCATAGCTGCCTGAGAGGTACAATAAAGAAAATGTTTAGACACACGGGAAATAACTGTTCAGCATGGATTGGATATCTCACCAAAATAAGCCCTTATTTATCCCATAGCCCAACAACTCCCAGGAGTCCCAAATAAATTCTTGTATGGACAAACTCAATTGTTGAGGCTCAGGCAGCCGATATGATCAGAATACACTGTGCTGCTTCCTCTTCTCAGAACCACAGAACACCACCCTTCTTGATTTTCTTCTACCCATTTTTATTCTTCAACTGGAACAACAGTAGAGACCCCCTCATGGTACCTACCTCACCTGCACCTTGAAAAACAAACACGTGATTGGAGAGCTTATTCTTGGTGATTCTCAGAGCAGCCAGGATCCCTGCCACAGCTACAGAGGCTGTGCCTGCAAGAGGGTGGACTGTGATCAGTTCTGGCCATTAGCTCCCAACCTCCAAGAGAAGACCCTTGGCAGAGTTCAAAACAAAACACCTAGGTCCTGTGCAGGAAGAAGCAAGTTTTTTTTTTTTTTTTTTTTTTTTTTTTTTTTTTTAGCTCTATGTAAGTCACAAGCCTATAGGCTTGAAAGTTTTAGAGCAAATCCATGCCTTCTTTTGTAGATAGCCATTCTTCTTCTGATGAGCAGATACTTAATTGTTTCTTGGCCCCAGGTTTTGCTACTGCCATTGTCCATAAATGAAATGACAGGATAAATACAATTTAATAGATGCTGAAAAGAAGTGTAAGCTCCCAGAATGCTTTATTTAAAGGGTAAGTGGACAAATACATCTTTTAAAATGAGAGGATGACCTGACCAAGAGACCATATGTCCTGAGCTGCCCATCTTCTCCACCAAGTCACAAGGTTGGTTGTACCTGGTAGTATACCATTAACAAATGGCTTGAGTATGTCTAGAAGGGACAAGTAAGTTGCATGAGCAGGTGGTTGAGACTTGATAAAGCCACTGTTGTATAACTTTCTCTCCCTCAGTCTACAGCTAAGGACTTATTGAGAATTGTTTAGACCATAGTCCAAGGAGAAAAAACCTCAGGCTGTTTATAGATCATTATTAATGCTATGTTGGCATCAACTAAGTGTCAGGTTGCAGCTTCGCAGGTGGATATAAAGGATAATGGCAAAGGGAAGTGGACTAGTTCTACTTTTCTTTTTTGGGGGGTGCTAGGGATTGAACCCCAGCTGCATGCATACTAGGCAAGTGCTTTATCACTGAGCTACATCCCCATCTCCTGGATCTCTTTTGATTCATGATCAGTTTTTGGTTGAGATGAGTGGTCAGGAACTTGAGAGAGAATAAAATTATAAGATTGGGGATGACCCTATAATCAAATAAATATAAGTTCAAATATTAAAAAAATAAGATTGGTGATGAGGGGTTCTGAGAAGTGACATGAAGGTGACCTCTTGGAATAGGTACAGAGTGTGATGATACCTATGCCTCATATGAAAAATCACTAGAAAATGTAATAAGAACAGGTTCTCAATCACCAAGCAGATAAAATGTTATGTCCTCTGAATGTCAACTAGCCAGCATCTTTCCCCAGCCACCTAGGGTTTGCCTAGTGGGCTTGAATACAAAGTAGACTTGATGGCCAAGGATGGAGTCTATGCATGGAATTCCTTTTACCAATGAGACTCTATTACCACTCATGCTGCATGACTAATTTGTGAACAGCAGAGACCGATGTTGAATTTCTGATATCCATCTGGTGGATGGCTGTATAGCTTGGACTCCTTCCATCATAGACAAGCAAGAGCTCTGTCTTCACTGGACTATAGAGCTATTCCAGATAGGAATTTCTCTCTTTGTCTATCGTGCTGCTGCCAGCACTATCATCTGTAGATGTTTGGAATACCTATTCACCATCCAGATTACAAGGCTTCTAATCATCAAGAAATTAATTTCACAGTAAAAGAAGGTATTGTACTCAAGGAATTCACTGGTCTTAATACTCAACCACTTAGGAGCAGCTGGCCTAAGAGATCATACAGAGGCCAGCTGACCAAGGAGAAAAAGAGTTGGGTTGAGGCAACACCCTATATGGAAGATGTTCTAGCTTAAAAGATACAATATATAATCTGATTTAGCAAACAATATGTTGGGTTCTTTCTCCTGTAGCTAGAATACATGAGTCTGGAAGTGAGAGTGG
The DNA here is from genome assembly GCF_902686455.1 of Sciurus vulgaris. NCBI lineage: Eukaryota > Metazoa > Chordata > Mammalia > Rodentia > Sciuridae > Sciurus > Sciurus vulgaris. Next base: position 83,674,844 of record NC_136472.1, read on the forward strand.
CCCTTCTCACCATTTTGCCCTAATAACTCACTTGTAGAATTTTTGTTTCCTATCTCTTCACCTTTGTGATTCACTGGATTGAAACTTTTAGTTTCCAAGACAGAAATATTTCTACCAGGATACACAATGTGTTTCTATTGAATCAGGAGTTGAGATCATCCCTTGACCATTTGGGACTTTTTATACCAGTGGGTAAAGAGGGCTTTTGTTCTGGCTGTAGTGATTGATCCTGATAACTAACAGGAAATCTGGGGCAAGAAGGAGTATATCTGGCACTGAGGGAATCCTCTGGGGTATATCTTAGAATTTCCATGCTCCATAGTAAATATCAATGAATACTATTATAACTAAAGAAAGGAAGGACTACTGAAGATTCAGAGCCCTCAGAACTAAAGGTATAGGTCACCCTACTGGGTAAAGAGTAAGGACCCTGGCTAGCTGAAGTTCTCTCTGAGAATAAGAAAACATGGAATAGGAGATTGAGGAGGAAATTTGTAAATATCAGCTATGGCCTCATCACTGGTTAAAATGAATAAGGAATGTAGCAATCATGCATATTTCTTCCTTCACTGTTATATAACTATATATAATGGTATACATTAGCTAATATTTTCTTCTTCTCCCTCCCCTTTATTATGTTATGCACATTTGGCTAGAGGTTAATTCTTTGCTTTAGTTTTTGAGTAACTGAATTTTAAAGTGTGACTATAACTGAATTTTAAGAGTGGTTAATCTCACCCATAAGATGGATAGTATGACTATCTTCTAGCGATGAATAAAATGACATTGGGACTGTCTCAATCCATTTTGGGGAGAAGGTGAAAATGTCTTCATTTCTTGGAGAAAGTTGCATTTTGTTAGAGTAGTTTTTGTTGCCTGAGTGCAAATGTGTAGAATAACGTGCATGGGTGTTAAAAAGACCCAAAGGGTGAACTGTGCCACTTATTGGGTAATTGAGTACTTATCAGCTTCCAAATCTCTACCCTTTTTGTACATTGTTTGATTTGCAAATCCTGTTCAACTTTACCAAGTGGGCTCTGTGCTGGGATTTGCCAATAGGGTCACTAGAAGGAGACTGGAAAGCTAGATGTGGGGTGGCTGGGACCCTTTTTCTGCTTCACCTTACTTCTGTAGAGTTGACAGGTAAAATGTAGGACTAAGTAAAATTTGAATTTTAGATAAACAAGTAATTTTTTAGTACAAGCATATCTTTGCAACATTAGCATGCATATTCTAAGAAAGCATTTGTTTATTTGAAATTGAAATTACTTGAGCATCCTGAATTTTGTTTTTGCTAAATCAGGCACAGCCTCTCAACCTTGGTTCTGCACCTCCACAGCAGCAGTTGAGTCCAGTCTGCAGGTTGTCCATTACTTACACTCACTGCAAGCCTCCCCCACCCCAACCCAAGATACCAACACCAGCCAGCTGCCACCTCCTCTTTCTGTTGTTCCTTCAGCCTCAGGGGTGGTAGCAGATCCTTAGTGATTCTTTTCTGCTTTTCAATTCCTCAATACGTAATTAACAATTCTTTATTTAATTTTCTCTGTCAAAGCAACTTGTGTAGACCCTGACTGATACAGAGTTCATAATAAAAACATAATCACAGTTGGTAATGTTAAATCTCCATGATGGTCAAAGAGAAGGAAAGTAAAGTGGAACTATTTATGGCTTGTTCAATATGCACAAATTTAAAAAAAAACTGATGTTTTCTAGGGCTGGTGAGGGAGCAATAAAAACTAAAATGTTCCAACACACTTTGCATTTTAAAGGACTACAATCCTTTTTTGGAAAACTATTTCCTAGTGCAGACCATGGGCATAAAATGTTCATGACCTTTGACCTCATAGTTCTACTTCTTTCTACTTCTGGGAATCTGTGTATGGAAAACTCAGAAATATGTGTTCTAAGACATTTATGAAAATGTTATTTGTAATGCAAAGTGGCTGGAAAAACCTTAACATCTAACAAAGAAATAATATTCTACTGTAGAATATTTTGCAGCTATTAAAAAATGAAGATTGTGTAATGACATGAAAAATACTATGAGTAAGTAATATCAGAGATTTTTCTAAGTGCCTTACATGTCCTGATATAAAGATATTTACTCATTTAATCCTTGCTACAATCATCCCCATATTACAGAATGGGAAAATGGACAGTGCAGCTTGCTGAGTTTTTCTAGATCATATAACACAAATTGGATTTGGACCCAGGGAATTAGACTATAAGGGCCCGTGCCCTTAACTACTAAACTTTGTTTATTGAGTTTGTTGGAAAGAAAAGAACCTTAAACAGCACACATACCATGATTCTAATTGTAACAACACACATATAGAATCCAGAAGGAACTACAAAAATATTTGGTTGCAGACTGGGGGTTTAAGTGAATCTTCTGTGTTCTATTTCCAGTTTTCCAGATGGTTTGCTTTTTGCTGGCTCAGGAGTGGGATTTTCTTCTAGAACATGAGTTAGATTTATACCTGGCTTGGAAGTTCTGTGTTGGGCTGAGATAAGGGGCTTAGTAAGCAGTTGTAGTCTAGTAAGTGCATGTTCATCACTGTGGACATCAGGAAGGAGAACGCTAACCAGGAACACACTCCCTAGAAGATGGGGTGTAGGCTCCCCTATCTTCACATGGCTGCGGCCTGGGGAAACTATTGAGCTGTCAGCAGGTCCCAGAGGCATGGCTGAGGACTAGTGGGATTTCCTAATGTCCTTCTGAAGGTTCCCAGGGTGTTCAGTGTGCCTACCAGATGGCAGGCACGGTTCCAGGCACTGTGGAAGACAGAGAAGACTCCAACATAGTCCCTACCATCAGGGAACAAGTCTTTGGTACAATAGCTATAACAATCATTGATCAGAGATCTTTGGAAATGGTTGCATTCATTTAATTAGTGAAAAGCACATATGGACCAGATTTTGCAACGAGGGTACCATGGGTACACAAATAGGCCAGGTTCACTCTTTTTGTTTTCCGGTTCACTTTCATTTGTAAGAAAAGAAGTCATTAAACAATTACAAATGTGAAAAGTGTATTAAAGAGGTTGTTTGTGATCTATTTTTTGTTAATTAGAGAGAAGTATATTATCAAGTTACTTTGGTAGCTTCTTTCCTTCATATACCATTAGCATTATTCATGGCTCCTAAACATTCCACCCAGCTTCTTTCATGGTGTTCCCACAATCTGTAAGGTGTCCTGTAGTTCACTATTTATTCCTTAAAATTTAGCTTAAATGATCCCTTTGCTTCCTCCAGGTATCATTAGCCACCCCTTCCTCTCCCATATTTACATTTTATCCAATCCAAAATAAGCTAGGCTATCACCTGGCCAGGATCAGCATTATACTACAATAAAACAAAGAAAGAAAGAAAACAACAACCAAAACCTATCCAAAGTCACATCCAACAAAGCAAATCTAAATAATTATTTAAATTAATCAAATCAATTATTTAAAGAGGTGGTGAGGAGTATTGCATTATGTGATCCTCTTTCCAAATCCCATGTCCACATTTTCTCGAAAGTCCATTTGTGGTTTTTGTTTTCCATTTGCCTCTCTCTGCAAACAACTCTATCTTGCATCGTACTCTCCCTGCCCCTCAAAACCTGCTTTCATTTTAGTTCTACCGCATCAGTATCAGTGTTTCAAGCTATATCTGAATGATTTGTATGCCAATTCAACTTCGAGATGCATTGAACTAGATGTCTTCTCTTGGTGAAGTTTCCTGTCATTTGGATAGGAGGAATTTTCTTCTCATCTGATTCTTCTACATCAGCAAAGCCTTTTGCCTCCTGAGAAGAGGCAACACGGAAAGCACCCACCACCAGATGGCGCTGAAGATATTCTGTCTGTCAGAGTCATTCTCAGACCCCACTTCCTTCATGTTTTTTTTTTTTTTTTTCCTTTTTGGGTGTCAAATATCAGTTGGGGGTTAGAATCCAAAGGTTTAATAACTGGACTTAGCTGCAGAAATTCAGTGCTGGATGGGAATTAGAGATTGCAACATCCTATAAGTGTATGGATGGGAAAACTGAGGCCAGAGAAAAGGGTGGCTTGGCCTGCCCATTCAGGGTGCCAGAGTTGGAGGCAATGAAGGGGCATTATGGTTTTTCTGGGGGAGAACTATAGGATGAGTGGTAAAGTTGAGGCAGAGAGAAGGGCACTTAGGCAGGAGATGTCACTTAGATGCTCAGCTGTGACTCTGGAAGTGGTGGGGAACACAAAACAATGGAATATATGACAGGAAGGAGTTGCACATTTCTGTACAAGATCACAAAGGCAGCTACCATTTATTGATCCTTCTTATCATGACCTTGACTCTGTGCTAGGTGCTTACTGCCTTTGCTCATGTAATCTTCCCAACAACTAGGTACTGTTGTGTTCCCACAATTGTGCTTTTTTCTTTCTCTCAGAAGAGGACAGTGAGGTTCAAAAGAAATAGAAGCAATCAGGACAGAACCTGTGAGCCTCTCACCATCAAATCTGTAAACTTTTTCATGTCAACATACCTTGCCCTTCTTGCTGTGACTGTAGAGGTACTGTCACTGCTCCTAGCTAAAGCCACCACTCTTGGTGCACTGGATCCCTTCATTTTTGTCTGCTCAAGGAATTCCTACTGGATTCTATTCTGTTTCTTGCATCCTCAGTGTCTCTCTCTCTCTACTGGATCATTCCCATCAGCATATCAATATGTTGGAAAGTTTCTGTTTTTAAAAAACCTTCCTTTGACCTCATGTAGGTTCCACCATATTTTTTACTGCCCATTATAGTCATACTTTTCTAAATAGCAGAATATACTTACTGCCTCGATTTCTTTTCTTTTCTTTCTGTGAAAATGAGTCTAATCAAATGACTGATCCACCTCTTGTTGATGTCACCAAGTACCTCCACCTTGCCAAATTCGGTGGTCAGTGGTCACCTTGCCAAATTCAGCAGCATTTGACATTGTTGCCCATTCTTTCCTTTGGGGAATTCTTTCTGCACTTTGTTTCTGAAACCCCACACTCATTGGCTACCCTGTGGCCACTTCATCCTAATCTCCTTTCTGGAGTCCTTTTTAGAGGCCATCCTCTGACATGGCAAGTCATCCTGATTATGGACCAGAACTTATCAGGCAAAACTGTAGCTGTTAAGCCCCAAATTATAAAGTTTAGCAAATAATAAAGTTATCATATCCATCATTAACTTTCATTGAATGTGGGTGGTGGCGGGGTGGTTCTTGGGCTGCCTGCCAAGAATTTAAAAATACAAAGGAAGGAAATTGCTTAGTTTTTTGAAGGTAACCACCCTGAGAAGCCCGGGGGTCCAGGGATGTACAGGAACATGACTTGTGCTCATAAAAGTCGTGGGCAGCTGAAAGCGTGACTGGTTGTTCCCATTTGTGATGAAAGAAAAACAAATTTTCTTTTAAAGAGGGAGCTTTCCATAATTACATTTCCTGTAAACTGAATACTTGAGGTTGTAGGTTCAGGAAATAGCACAAAAGGACAAGCCGAGGATGTAGTTTCTGCTTTTAATAGTTACATTTGACAAAGTTAAAGGAGTTTCTGTGCCGATCAACTGATTATTGGATGAAAGGGAAGAACTCATTGCCTTATCAGGTGAAGGCAACACTGCCGAGCCAGGCAGCAAGGACGGGAAGAATTCTAGTTTACCAGGCTCTGGCCAATGTGGCCTTGGAGGCCTGGGTCCCTGCTGCCCTGGACGGCCTTTGCAATAAAGCTAGGCCTGCAATGACTCTGCAAGAGTCAGCTACTGCCATCGTTTATTTAGTAGTGCCTATTCATCACCTGTTCTAGGCCTTCAAGGGACAAAGTATTGAATATATAAAGAGGAATGAAACAGACTTGTTCTCAAGGAGATGCCAGCAAAAGTGTCTAGAAAAATCTGTTCTCCTTACTGGACACCAAGCAAAGGCCTGTAGAGTACTTCAACACTATCTCTGTCTCATGAAGGAGTTTTCCAGAGCTCTTGGATTCTCTAGATGGCAGTTCCTGGCCCACAGAGAAGTCAGGGGTAGGCTTATTCTGCCACAGTCTGGAAGGAACCAGGGAGAATAACTGCCATCATCTCAGCTTCTCAGTAGGTTCAATAGGCTAAAAGAGGTGTCCAAGAAGCCAGGCTCAGATATGTGACATCCTTGTGAACCTTAGGGCGGGGGCAGCTCTGGAAGCAGAGAACTACCTTGGCATACAGTACTTAGTGAAAAGAAGGCTCTGGGGACTGGACAGTAGGTAAGACTGGGGGACCATGGGGACTTTCACTGTGGGGAAGGCCAAGGCAAGGCCTGGAACTATTGCTCAATATGTGATATGTGAGGTGAGATCAAAGGGGGGCAGTGGGCCCCTGACAGCTAAAAATAACTACTGGTATCATAAACAGAACAAACCAGATGAATGAAGTCTTCAGACCTGGGCCATTCATGACACTCTGCTTGCTCCTGCCATGGCATCTGCAGCCAATTGGACCCCTCCCACCTCTACTCAGGTTGTCATCTTTCAGTGATATGTTTCACATCTCTTGGATGAGATCCCCAACCGTGGCCCTAGGGAACTGTGAAACATCCTGCAAAATGGGAAACCACCGTCTGGTACCACTTTTGAAAGATGGAGAAGATGGGGTCATCCAGACAGCTGTGGCTTGGCCTTGGGTACAGTAACCTGGGTGGGGAGATAATACTTGAACGGCTAAGGGCAAACCCAAATTGGCCAAGAGTGGGAAGAGAATTCTAGGCAGAGGGATCAGCACATTCAAAATCACAGACTTGGCAGAAAACTTAGAGATCAGTGAGTAATGTCATGTGTTGGAAGAACACAGCATATGTGGGAAGTAGAGAAAAGTGAACTGGACCCTTCAGCTCTTCTCTCAGGCTTCCCCTGTCCTGTGCACACATTGGGTCTCTCCTCATCTCCTTCAGAACCCCTTTCAGGGCTCTCATCCATCCCCTCTCCCTCTCATGTTGAGAGTCTCTTATGCACCACAGGTGAGTATCACTGCATGCCTGCCCCTGCCTATACACGCCTACCACAACCAGTACTATAAGTGAGGGGTGATATTTTAAATACTTAATGAATTAGCATAGGTGTCAACTAACCAGAACAGATGCTAGCCTTAGGAAAGCATCTGGGCCATTCTAGTGGCACCAGCTGATTATTAGTCATGGCTGTTAAGTTCATTTTATCCATTTTGGAGGTAAGGAAAAGAACACTCAGAGAATTTAAGCCACTTGGCCAAAATCATCAAGCAGAAAGGATTCAGGCCTAGACTTATCTCTGTCCAATGTCTGACTGTTGAACATTCAGGTTCACAAATTAAGGCTTAAAGTGTGAAGGGGAGTGACACAGCCCTGATGTAGCAAAGGACATTCTGACAAGGTGTCTGGTTCCAGGCATACGGAAGAACTGGGGCCAAGGAAGGTTCAGGGAAGGCTGATGGGATAGAGGATGCTCTGGAGCAGATAAGTCAACTGGACTTTCTGGTCCCCAGCCACTTTGGGTAGTCAACTTGCCCATGGAGGCTGGCAGCCCAAGGTCACTAGGCCAGCAGCATTCTGTACGTGGGTCCTTGCATGCTCTCCTTTCCAAGGTCAAAATTAGCCTCCCCCCAGCAGGACCATTCTCACTGCCTTTCCCCTTCCAGGCCTCTTTCCTCCCAGAAGAGCAGAGATGCTTCTTTGGTTCCAGCTGAAACAACAAAAGTCACCCGAGTTTCTGCCTATTCCAAAATTCCTGAAGAGGCTGCCAGCAATGAGTCAGAGCATCAGCAGCCCTGCTCGCCAAGGACCAGCCTGGCCTGGCCTGATGCTTCCTATGACTCTGAGCTGGGGTAGGGGGAGAGGAGAAAACCAAAAGCCCCAAGTGCAATGGCCCAGCCTTGTAGCCAGCCCCCTGGAGGCAGTGCTTCTGAGGTGAATGGTGCAGTGGGACTTGGTGGGAGACGGTTCAGCTCCTGTGCAGCACCAAGCCACAGTCCTGCCCTCATGGAGCTCAGCCTTGGGTGCTCTTGAGGACCTTGGTTCTTTCTTTGTTCCACTGAGGATGTGAGTCTAGGCTGGTGTTCAGAGAAGTCAGCATGGTCTCATTTTCATGGGGCCACTTGGTTCTAATACCTGCAGTGTGTGGGTTTCTGGCAGATTCTGAGAATCTGTCTCCAGGTCCTATAAGGGTTGAACTAGGTCTGTCCTAGTTCACACATTCAATGTGAGTTTGGTTTCTGTTTACCACTCTGATTTCTCATGCTTACTTCTCCCTCTCTCCTTTCCTCCCTCTCACTCCCCCTCAATCCTAGCCCTCTTAAATTCAGTGTATGGAGGTGTTCCTTTCCTATTTTTAAGTACCCACTATGTGGTTCTATACTCCATTTCTCCTTACTTTGAAGGAAAACTATTCCAACCTTGGTTAACCCCCATGTTGGCCTACTCATCCTGGAATTCCTCGCCAGTCATTAGTGATGGGAGTACACATCACAGTCTTGTGGTTTTGATCCCATAACTAACCAGCTTCTGACTATGAGCCCTTCCCCTCTCTGGGCCTTATCTTTGGGTCTGCAAACTGTGGGCCTTAGAGGACAGAATGGGAACAATGAGGAGGAGGCGATCACAGCAGCATGTGGGTCTGGAATTTAACCCTCAGCAAGAGGATCTGTCCCGTCACCTCACATATGTGGGATCAATTGGCTGCCTGATGTCATGGAGAGAGTGGAGAATTCGGTCAGAAATATCTGGGTTCTAGTCCCAACTTTGTGCTCATCTTGCTGTGTGACCTTGAGCAAGTTTTAACCCCTTGTAGTTTAGTGTCCTTGTCAGTGACATGGGATGGCAATATCTGTCCTGCCAATGAGGAGAAGCGAGGCATGGCCAAGAATTTGTGATATAGTATGGACAAGAAACACTCTGAAACCTGAAATTCCATGTCCATGCAAAATCTTATTATGTGGCATAGTTTGTATCCCCTGGGAAGCAGATTTTGAGACATCATGGGTATTCAGGATGTTTTTAAGAAGTGTCCTTGTGGAAAGGTAGGGAAGGAAGAAACATGGGACAGAGAGAGAAGTTCAGTTGGGATGTATACCCCAGCACCTCAGTCAGCCTCACTGGGAGCTCTACCTGCACTGGACTAAAATGGTTGGGCCTTGGTATTCATTCATTACTGGAGGAAGGTAGCTTCTGGTCAGGCAGGACCATGGGCAAGGTGGTTCTACATAGCTGAGCCTCTGTCTGATGTGCTGGCAACCTTGTCATAAGCTGGGACAACAAGTATTTCCTTGAAGGAGTATCTGGGTGGTGTATCTCCATGATCACCTCTTTATTGTTAATTATATGGTTATGCCTAACATCAGGCTGTGTTCATCAAAGGCTGGAGTAATAATACAGAGCTCCTGCCCATCCAGTTCTACTCAACAACTCTCTCTCCAACAGCTCTCCTCGAGTTCTAGATGAGTGGTTTCAGTCTTAATTTCTGAGAAAAGAATGGGAAATTCTCTTTCATTTGCTGTGAGGCCCAGAAAACTATTCCATTTGGTTTTGCCTGGGAGTTCATAGGTAAGACATAAAAACCAAAAAATTTAAACAAATGAATTGATTTAATCTTAAAAAAACTCCCTATGTGTGCATGTTGGTGTAACATGTGAACATATACATATATCAAAACATGATAGCACATGGAGTGTGCATTTAAACATGAGTACATGTATGGTGACTAGGACAAGAAAGAGGCTGTAGGGGCAGGTGTCCACTGTAGACATGCCCATATGAATGAGTAGGTGAAATTATGAGTGTCATTTGTATGTGGAGACATCATTCACTCACTCTTCTAACATTTAGTAACATTTATAATGTGCCAGGCTCTGGGCTGGGAGCTGGGGAACAAAAATAGATACATCTGGTTGCTGCCTGAAAGTTTATCATCTTGTGGGGAGACAGTACAATATAGACATCTCAGGTACAGTGAGGGAAGAGAGTGGACAGAGGGAACCCCTGAGTGGGCACCCAAATCAGACAGGGGAAACAGGGGCAGGAGACCTCGAGCTGCGTCTTGAAGGATAAAGGTGTTACTTAGGTAAAGATGTGGGAAAGGGTGAGCAGGACTTTCAAGTGGCTAAGAGAATGACTGGTAAGGAGATCACAGGAGTGAAATGAAGAGAGAGTCAGAGGACACAGGAGAGACCCCTTAGTCATAGACTTCAGTGAAGGAGTGTGAGCTTTCATGCAAAGAAGGGATAGCAGAGTAGTGTTCCCATCTTAGGGGTACATTCTGGTAGCAGTGTGGGGGCAGATGGAGGCTGATGAACTGCAGGGCTGGCCAGGTATGTTCCTGTGCATGAGGATGTATGCACGTGGGGCTGTGTATCTGTACATCTGGAGTCTGTGTACCACCTGTGCTGCCCACAAGAACTTGTTTTCCACTTCCCTCTTCTGGCTTTGGCAGCTCAAGGGCTCAGGGGGTTGGCTATCCTGCTGCTGACTCATGGGTGAGCACCATGATAGGGCTAGCTGGCAGGTGCTTCCTCCAAGGCCACAAGCATACCCCTTCCCACTGGAAGGACAGTGAAGTGATGGGGAGGCATGAGAGGATGGCTTCTGCCCCCAGTTAGCTTTCCGGGACTGGACTGGACTCTCCTATCTGTGCAGGGTATTGGCTTGTCTAGATGACACTGGGCTTGCCCAGCCAGTACCTGACACAGGCTCAGGCATCATGGTGAGGGACAGACAGAATGGAGAGGCTGTGAGGACATGGACATAACTATGGCCCACCTTTCCCTTTCTGGGTCTCCCTGTTTCAGGACACTAACTCTTCAGGCACTGAAGTCATGTATTTGAGCTTAATTATCTAACAATGTACTATAACTGTATTATCCTACTCCTTGACAAATTCATGACAAATTAAAAAAACAAATTTATCATATTTCTTATATCCCATAGTATGGACCACAAAAAAAAAAAAAAAAAAAAAAAAAAAGGAAGAGGCCCTTGGTTTTGTAATAGGAATATAAACTCTAGAATGGTATAGTAAGTAGTTAGAAACTTGGAATTTAGAGTCCAAAAGCCTGGGTTCAAACCTCAATTGTATACTCAATGGCTAAGTTACTTATTCTCTTTGTCCCTCAGCTTCTTCATTCATGAGACACAGATGCTAAAACACCATAGGATTAAATGTGTAAAGTTCCTAGAACAGTGCTTGATGTATCATAAATCGTCAACTATAAACCTCAACTAGTTTTACTAGCTAGTCTTGGCTGGTTCTCTCAAGTCTTGGGAGTTAGGGAATTCGATTGATGAAAAGTTGAGACCTCTTTGGGACTGTAGAAGACATGTGTTTAATGAGATGTTGACCAACCTTTTACTCTCAGGGACCAAGACCTGTCCCCACCAACTCATTCTTCTCATTCTTTTTATCTGATGTGGGTCTTGGGTTTTAATAGATTTTGCTTGCCAAATTTCATTTGTTAAATAATATCCTATATGGACCCATCAAGTTTTCTCTTGGACCTTACAAAATGCTAGGAATGGCTCCCAGTGCTCCTCTCTAGGAACTTCTGTCGGATGAGATAGTCCCTGGGAGTCCACCCTTCCTGCTCCAGCTTCAGATACTGGCACCTCCACAGCAAGAAGCAAGTGCCTTCAAGTATTTCTGGCTCCTACAATAGGTGGCCAAGTGAACCCTGAAAGAGAAGGTGCTTCACATTGGCTTTAGAAGTGGTTTAGGTCCCTGGTGCCAGTGTCTCTCAGGCTTACGCTTCCAGGAGCACATATTCCAGTCAAGTTCAGGGAAGGAATAGTCCTGACTCCTTGATGGGAAGTATTTGTAAAAATTGTATTTGTAAAAATCTAAGAGAAGGTCATTATTGTTATAGAAGACCTTTTTTTTTTTTTTTTTATGGTGATGGATGTTTTGGTCTGATGGAGTCCTATACACTAGTACTTTCTATATATCAGCTCTTTAAATTTTCACACAACGCTTCCAAGGTGACTATTGTCCTCTCCATAGATTAGGGAATAAAAGTGTGGTCAGAGAAGGGATTTATTTAAGTTCAAGTATTAGTAAATGACAGCACTGTTTGGAATTTCTTACATACATTTAAATCACATCATTCTTACCTACCTCTGAAGTAGTAATGATCTCCATTTTGTAGATGAGCAAACTGAAGCTTAGCAAAGCTAAGAGACTTGTTCAAGGTCGTAAAGTCAAGAATTAGCCAAGTGGGATTTGAATCCAAGTCATGTTCCATCTTCAACAGTTGCTGGCAGTGAACCAGCTATGAGGTGACACCTCTGCCCTACTTTGGCATCCAGGTGAGCCTAGTGGAAAAACTTTGGTTCCCAGTGGTTTTGTTGGGTGGGTGGAAGCCTACCTTGGATGTCATCGTTGAACATACAGTACTTGTTGCGGTATTTGTTGAGCAGACGGAAGGCGTTGGCATTGGCAAAGTCCTCAAACTGAATAAGGCAATTTATTCCAAACCTGTGGAGAGAGAGGAAGGAGCACATGACTGCCTCCCTAAGACAGATCCCTGCAGGTCACAGCCTGCAGTAGAGAGTGGGGAGGCTCAAATAGCAGGTGGGGGTAGCATGGCTCCTTCATTTGGGTTTTTGCCATCTGGCTGGATCTGGAACTTCTGGGCTTGGAGTTCTGCCTGCCCCATTGTAGCTGAGAATAGGGAAAGGAGAGAGTAGGGGCTCTTGGCTTACTTGTCAGCCAGGCCAGTATCACTATATTTAAGGTGGACTGGTGGCTTCCTTGGGCTTCCATGGCAGACCTTGGGCATGCCAGGAGGGCTGAGATGGAGCTGCCTTCTCTGTAGCCTGTTGCCATCTGGCATCTCAGCAGAAAAGCTCACTCTAAACTCAAGTGCATGAAAAGAGCCAGGTTTCCCCACCAGAGATGGTTGGGGAGCTTCTGCAGCCTCTAAATATCTCCCTCACTAGGAGATATTTAGGAGACCTTGAGGCCAGGAGTTCCTCCACTAGAGACTCCTTTAAGTTCAGTCATTGTTCCCTGACATGACGCAAGGAAGGTTGGGCAAGGTTAGCATGTGAAACCACTGTCATCTACTCACATCTCGGTGACATTGTGTTCCAACTTGCAGAAATAGAAGAGAACTGGGTAGGAAGTACATTTAACATGCAGATCTCTAGGCCAATCTCACAATCTTACCTGGAAGGTGGATGAGGCTCAGGAATCTGCATTTTAACCAGCACTCCAGATGGCTCTAATTCTGCCATTCTAGAGAACTTTGGGGAACACTGTTGTGGATGAAAACAATGCCCAATAAGTTGCTCGATGGGCCTTATTAGAAATCTGTGAGGCATTGCTGCCTACATTTTCCCATCTTCCTTAAAAGGGAGAAGGGGACTTGGTTCATTAAAGTTTCATAACTCATTTTTCCTTTTAATATTTGTTGTCTGTCAGGAAGCTGAGAGCAAAATTTCCTGTCCATTTACAACAGCCATCCTCAGTCTGAGATTCCTGCCCACAGTTTTCCCTTCACTGCATGCTTGCTCTGTGATTCTGATATTTGGCAATTTTGATGATGTCTCAGTCCTTCTAGAAGCAGACATGGTATGATTCCTAAAAATTACTTTCATCTTATGGGTCAATTTGTGATTGAGTAGTGATATCTGAGATCAAGTTTATTGAGAAAAAGTCCCAATTGATCCACATTAAATTCAGGAGTGTCAGAGCATGTGACAGGGAGAAGTGACTGGCTATTTCCAACCTCATGTGAACCACAAGCTTGAGGCCCTCTTGAAGCCAGCTTTGTTACCTTAGATTTGGATGGGCACCCTAACATGGCGAGCTTCCCATGCTTTTGAGACATCTTTCTGGTGAGGTTAGTGCCTGTGGGGAAATGGGCAGCACTGAAATGAAATAGAAATCAATTTTTCCAACCTCATAATTTTGGGCATGGCTTACCCTTTCCAGCATAAATGCCAGTGAGTGGGTAAATATTCGCTTCTGCTATGGGTTTTCCAGATCCTTAGCTGGTCAGAGCTGCTGGTGGGGGCACTGGACACCGGGTCATGTTACAATGGCAGAAGTGGAGAGGGGGTGACTTGCTACACCAGTGCTAAAGATTGCCAGGCTTTAATAAGGAGGCTTGGAGGCCTGACAACTGAGTGACCTTGTACCTGTCACGTCACCCCTCTATTCTGCCTCAGTTTCTCATTTGTCAGTGGGCACAATGATATCTACCTGATTAATTTCTGTGGACTGATTGAGGATTAAAAGCTGAGGGTATTTTTTTCAGCTTTACTGATGTGTAATTGATGAATAAAATGGTGTATATTAGGATGTACAACATGATAATTCCATGTGTGTCTACATTGTGCAAGTATCATAAACAAGCTAGTTAACATATCCTTCACCTCACATGGTTGTCTTTAAAAAATTTTTTTTGTGGTGAGAAAGCTAAGGTTCACTTAACACATTTCAAGTATAAAGTATAATACTATAAGCTATATATAGTCTGAGAGTGAGTTTAGATTGAAATCATTCTGGTCACAATTCTTATCTATATTGAAGAGTAAGAGCTCATGAGGGTTGGTGGTGGGACAGTAGGTAGGATGTGGTGGTGGTGGGGTGCTTGCTGTCTCCTGATCTACCGTTCAGCTATTTTTATCCTTGTACAGGATATTTTGAGAGAGAAAAGGTCACAGATGGTTTAGTAACAGTAGCAGAAAGGATACTCAGCCCAACTCCTAGGCCTGAGATATCCTTGGAGCAAAAGGGAACACAGTCTTGAGAGGTGGTGGCGAAAGTAGAGGCCCCAGGGAAAAGCTAAATTTCAACAAGACCAGGAGGACATGGAATGGTCAGAGTAATGAGAATATTGTTTTTTGTTTTTGTTTTTTTTTTAAATCACAGATCTAGTTTCAGAAGACTGTAGAAAAGAGTGTGGGGGGAAATGAGGTGTAAGAGATTGGGTTGGACCATGGATAGCACAGAGTACCTGCTTTGAACTTCTGTGAGTTCCTGAGTTGATTTTATGACTCCTCCCTGGACACCTCAATGGGACAGTAATAGAGAGGGTTACAATATGTTCCCCTTTGGGGTCACTTTGGAATCATTAAGTACAATTATCTACATTTCCATCTCTTTGTCTCTGTGCATAACTAAATATAGATTGTCATTTTTAAAATGTTTTACAAGAGAAAGTCATCTCATTTCTCTCAAGAATGCATTCAGTGGTTTGACAAACATTTAACAATCAGTACCAATAACACTGCCTGACACATAAATGCTGAACAATACAATACCTTCTTATCTGCAGGTTCTGCATCTGTGGATTCAATCAATCCCACACTGGACATATTTTTTAAAGATTGCATTTGTACTGACCATGTACAGACTTTTTCATTGTTATTATTCCCTATATGATACAGTATATGGAAGGAAAACTGTACTATGAATAGAAATGATAAATAAAACCTCCCATGCACAAACTTAATGCCATGCTTACTGAACAAAATTTACTGTGAGTTTTTGTTCACTGTATGAATTTCAAGTATTTGGACTGGAAGTGGGGAACAGAGTGTCTTTGGTTGTTGGTGACAAATGACTGTATGTAAGACTTCCAGCATTGCTTTACAACTAGCCTGGGGCTAAAATGCTGAAAAGGTCAGACAGCAAAGCAGGTGGTGGTGCATGTTCTCTCACACGCACCACACACATGATCTGTAAGCAACACCATCACTCATTCATCTTGGCAAGAATTATAAATACCTTTGTTTAGGGTATGGTTACTGTTTCATATTTAATTCAATTCTACATAAGAAATTCTTCCTATGGAATAATTTGATAGAATATAGAGTAAAAACCTCATTAACTCAGATCACTTTAATCCCAACTTGGAATTGCACAAAGGGTCATAGGGACCAACCATCCAATGACCTGGACTGAGTTCCTAGGTCTCTAGGACCTCTAGCACCCTGACCTGTACACACACCTTCAGGGCTGCTCCCTGGGTCTTTCACTACCAGGACACGCTTATGATAGGATTTCACACTGCCTCCTTCAGTCGCTGGCTGCAGCCTCTCCTTCCGCGTCCCTTCACTTTTGCTATTTCTGCTCTTTGCATCAAGACCTTTGGGCCCTTGGCCACATCATCCAGTCCCTTGACCTCTTCCTTATAGCATTTCATGAAACCAGGCCAGTCTGAATCAAGAGTGGTTGCTTCAGTCACTGTCTCAGCACTGTCCATCCACTGTCTGTCCATCCACGCATTGTTCTTCTATCCATCCACATCTATTGAGAATTGGTGATGAGCCTATGCTATAATTCAACAATGTTTCAGGAAAGTTGGATAATGAAGGAGTTGATGAAAATTTAGCATTGTGAGTTTGTTAAACAAATTAAAAGTTAATTAAGAATGAAAAATTTAAAGTGAAAATCTTAATGACTCAGGTCAAAAAAACTCTTCTCCATTTATCTGTGTACATCCAAATACTGGTTCTCTCCCTAACATAAGTTTAAGTGTTAATTATTAATTAGTTTATACACTTGCTAAAATGCAAAGAACAATGGTAAAAAAAAAAAAAGTTAATCTTTATGGAATATTTATTACCTACTGGGCATTACACTAAGCTCTTTACATATCAATCTTTTAGTCTTTGCAACCCTATGAAGTAGTTGCTATTTCCAGGGAAGGAATGTTATTTGCCTAGAGGCTGTTTACACTATTGTACTTGGTAGGTGGTGAAGCAGGAATTTGGATCTGGCTCTAATCTGACTACAGAATCTGCCTTTGTTTAATTTTAAAAAGCAATACAGACTTGTAGAAGATAAAATTAAACAGGTAATAAAACTGGATTTCTTTCTCCATTGGGAAAAACATACATCAAACAGGGAGACAGAAAATGGTCTTCTATCAACCTCCTGATCTACCAGTGCTGGAGGAGGAACATAAGCTACTTAGTGTCTGGAGTTGGAGTGGGCATGGGAGGGAGCTTCACTCAGATAGTTCTAGGAGACTAGTGGGAAGTCTGACCCTTCTTAGCATGAGCAACAGGGGGCAGGAATATCTGGAGAATTGGTGTTTCAGAGTCCTCTTTGTGCTTACACAAACCAGATCAGCAGGTGGCCACCTTCCAGGGCTGTGGGAGCAGTCAGAGGGCTCCCTCCCAAGAGGCCTGCTCAGGGACCCCTACCCAGGGCTCTGGGCAGTTTCCTGATTTTAGTACTGGCTCTGTACTGCTGTACTTCTGTCCTGTCAGAAGCTGCCCCTGACCAGGGAGACTCCAGGGTATCTGTCCCCTTTTCCACTTTTGAACTCTTCACCCTGTATCCCTGGCAGCAGTGGAGGAACATTTGCTGATTCTCCAGTGAATAATTCCTGCAATGGAGAAAGGGGCACATCCCCAAGCCACCTGGGAGCAGTCCAGACCTCTTGACCCCAGGACTCAGCTGGGAAATGGTCTTGGATCTGCCAGGGAAGGCATTCCAAGGTTAGAAAGGTTAGGGCTCACTTAAAGAGAGGATGATGGATGGATGTTTGATTCCTCCCCCACCCCCACAGTGCTTAGGCAAGAGAAAGTCTGCAAATGGTGACCTGTGTCTGGGTGTCCTAGCATGCTGTGTGACAGTGTGATGAGACCTAGGCCAGGGCCAACAGGACTGGACACCTGGCATCTGGAATACAGCCTCCTGGGGTAAGGAGGTGATCTGCCCTTCCCCTTACAAGCTGACTAAATGCAGAGCGAGGGATATTGGCAAGAATAGAACATTCCAGGGACTACAAACCTGGTTTCTCTGTTCCAGAGGTCAGGACCTGCCATTCTTTCAAACACCTGAGTCTGACCTTTTTCAGGCCTGAATAAACACAAGGGACCTGGGAGGAGCAGGTGAAATTGCTTAGCCTGTCTCCAAATAGAATGACTAAAAGTTGCCACTGAGATTTCCATGGGCGTCTGCTCCATTCTTCCAATGCAAAATGCATGCAAGACTTCCACAGCAGTGTGTAAAGTGAGAATAACACACCCAGAACACTATTTTTCTTTCTTCTCATCTCTTCTCTTTCTTTCCTTTCAGTAACTACAGCTAACAGAACCATGAAACTCTAGGTATTTTTTTCCTACATTTTTATTTTACATATTCCATTAAACTCTGGGCCCTTGAGATACCCTCAGAAAGAGATTAAATAAGTTTAAACACTCTTTATATTACATATAGCTTATATAATGTATTTCAAAGGCTCTGAAAAGTCTGCATTAAGAAACCTGTTTGACCCAGGATTATCTAAGCTTATTTGACCAGAGACCTTTCCCTGCTGAATCTTTGTCTACTCCCTGCCCCCACTTATGGTAGAGCACACTTTGAGGGACATGGTTCTGCAGAAAGAACTTTATCCAGGTGGGTTTGGGTGGATTCAGGGTGAGGCCATCTCTCCTAGCGGGTTACTGCAATTACTATTTCTGGCCAGGATCCTCCTGTGACTGTGACTGATCTCATCTCCTTCAAATTTATCTCCACTTCTCTAACCCATTCTTCGTATCTTCCTATACACAAGTCTGTGTAGGCCACTTATTTTTGGACAATCCTGAGAGGGCTTCCAAAATCCAATATTCTACAGCTGATGTTCACTTTGGGTCTGGCTCAGTTGCTCAACACCTGCCCATGTCTTCCGATACTCTAGGCATATCTTGCTGCTTTTAGCCATTGTGGGCTCTTGCATGTCTTTGCTCCAGTTGCTGATTCTTTGTGCCTAAAAGGCTTCTTTTTGTCCAAATCAACTCCTTCTCAAACTGTAAGGCCCCACACAAATGGCACATCTTCTAAGAAGTCTTCCTTGAGCCATCTCTTTCTTGACCCTTAGGATAGTGCAAATTCTCCTTTATGAACTCCCATGATACTCTAAACTTATCTATAATAATATGTCACATTGTATCACAATTATTTATTGAAATTTCTCTTCTAAGTCAATTAAATGTATTAGGCAGGGCATCTTCTTTGTGCCAGGAACCCTGCTAGGTATGACATAAAAATTCAATTCGACTAACATGGTTCAGTGTCTGCTGTGAATAATATACTGTCCTACTTGCCAGTATACAAAGAGGAATACAAAGATCTCATTAGTCTAATGGGGACACAAGAAAATTAAAAAGCAATTGCAACACATTATTATTACTCATGGCAAGAGGAGTAATAAAGGTACGTGCCAGGTATGCAGGAAGACTTAAGGAACACAGGCAACCCTGCTAGGGGGAGAGGAGTGAGGGTTTCATGGGGCAGGACTCAAGAGATGGAGCTTGAAGGAAGAGCAGAGGTTCCTAGACAGACTGCGTGGGTATTGACAGGAGAGGAACAAGGGTCTCAGGCAGAGGAGCAGCATATAAGTGTGGAATGAAGAGTATGGTACCTTCCTGGGAAAACTGGTAGAGCTAGAACTTGGGAGAAGGGTGTGAGAAAGGGGAGGAGGTGGGGGAGTTGAGGCTTGGTGGAACTCAGGGGCCACCTCTTAGTATCCCCTGAGGAGTCCAAATAGTCTGGAGGACCATGGGGACCCACTGAGGGACTGAGGCAGGAAGGTGGCCTGTGTTTCAGAAAGTTCATTCTGCAGCGGAGTGGATGGTGGACAGATAGCTGGGAGAACATGCTGGAGATGAGGCAGCATGTGACCACAGTGAGAGACTGTGGAGTCCTGGCATAAGGCAATGAGCCACCAAGGGAGAGAAGAGAGAAGGGGTTGGGGAAAGATGATAAGGAGGTAAAAAGAGGAGCTCAGAAGAAAGGCAGAGCATAGAGGATGGAGAGAACTTTGAGATCCAGCAGGTTGGGCTCCATCACTTAGTACTTAGTGACCATAGGTGAGTTATTTAACATAATTTTTTTCAGTCTGCCCTGATAAAAGCTAGATAACTCTTTCATAGTCCTGTTGTGAGAATTAAATGAGACAAAGTATATAAAAATCTTGGTGCATTGCAGATGCAGAGGCCCTGATGATTAAGGAGAGGATTTAATAACAGACCAGATGTGGCAGATGAAGAAGGTGGAGCCCAGTTCAGTTCAGTGGATGGTGGTGCCTTCTACTCTCCCAGGTTGGTGATAAGGATAGACAGGCAAACTTACTAGGTAAGACAAGTAAGTGGCATGTGTTCAGCCTGAGATGCTGTGTGGATGGACATGTTCAAGAAGCAGCAGGCTAAGCCTGGGATTCAGGGGATAGGATCTTGCAGTTCAAAGGACCAGGAATAGTTGAAGTCATGGAATTGGATTAGGGTCCTCAGGCAGCAGTGTGTGCAGTGAGCAGGGAGCAGGGCAGGACAGAACCCCTGGGCACACCTACATCCAAGGATCAGAGAGAGGCACAGAAAGCAAATTCAGCAAAGGACAGTGAGTAGGAAAACAGAGTGGAGAGAAGGCCCATGGAACAGTTGCCACAGGACCCAAGTAGCAGGCTGTGGCAGGAGTGTCAAATGCTGTCGTTGAGTGAAATAGGGGTTGAAGAGTGTTTGCCGAAGACAGTGTTTAAGAGACCACTGGTGACCTTTGCAGACTACTTTCAGTGGAGTGGTGAAAGGGAACCACACTGCATGAAGTTAAAGTGTGAACAGAAGGGGAGGAATTGTCAGTGATTATGAATCTCAACATCTGGCTCTGAAGTAGTAGGGTGACAGCCACTGGGGGACAGAGGATCGAAGGGTAGATTTGTTTTGGAGATGAGAAGGGTACATATAGGATGAAGGAACCAGTGTGGAGGAGAGTTGAGAGATGAGACATGAGGGATGAGGAAAGAGAGGACGGGGAAGACCCTGAGCGAGCAACCGGGAGCCGGTGAGAGCTAGAGCACAGGTGGAATGTGAAGATGTGGTCGGATTTCATGGGACAGATGCGAATGGTCTCGCCCCAGCTCAGCCACAGATGTGTATGAGGGAGCGACTCATCGGGGATGGGGGAAGTAGGGACGTGGGTGTTGGGGAGAGATCCACAAGAATGTTCTGTTAGTGAGGAAGCTGGAGTCCATGGATTGGAGAGAGAGGATACTGAGTCTGAAAATGAGAAGACAAAGTGGAATGAGACACAGTGATTAATTTCAAACATAGAAGGGCTGTTCTGTGAACTTATTTTTGCATAATCTTGAGGGAAAAAGCAGAGTGAGGGGTGGAAGACAGAGAGACCCAGATTTCAGCACCATATAAAGCAGAGAATTCAAACACTGAATGGTCAGAGGCTGCTTGTCACTGGAGGTCATTCTGTGGTCACCAGAGCTCCACTTGGCAAGGAAGTAGTAGAAGGGATTCCAGTCCTGGGGGTGAGGGTAGACCTCTGAGGCCTTCCCTTCCCAGCCCCTGGACTGGGACATTCCCTGGCATGCCTGCCTGGCAGCCAGACTGGCAGGCTCCTGTGACTGGCATTTTGGCCTTTGGGGGGAAAACCCCATTAATTTAGCAAGATAGTCACAGGAAGTAGCCATTTCTAAACAAAAGCCCCAGAATAATGTGGCCATTCCTCAGTTACTGTTCTGATGGCAACTTCAGGCCAGACAGAAAACACTTCAGAACATTAGGATTTCCTCCTGAATTTCCCTGTTTGTCTGAGTTCCGGGGCAAGTACATACATGGCGTCAGGAGTCCCAGTGCTGGGAAGAGGGTGGTAGCTAGTCAGCTGACCTCTCAACCCCTCTAAGGTCAGTGACCAGTGCTGAGTTTTCCCTGTAGGGCACAAGAACTCACTTCTAAAACTTCTGCTCATGACGCTCAGGTGCTTTCTTCAGATATTAACCCACTGGTTAACTGGCTTCAGTTAAACCAACTCACATCTACATGTAATTTGTGTGTGTTCAGTTGTCATGTAGCCACTGATGAAGCTTCTCTGATTAGTCTGGCCCATTTGTATCTCTCTATTCAGTTTACTACTGTAGTATCTGCACCATATAGTCTGTGATGCTATCATATCCAGATCCTCTGGATCCTGGCCAAACTCTATTTTGAATTATGACAGATAGTCTTGGGATAAAAGATGGTAAAGTAGGAAACCTCGTCTGTGGGTATGAGCTTTTAGCATCCATGTGAAGCAAAGTCAGAAACGGGGAGAAAGGAAAAAGACCAGTCCAGGTTAAGCAATGCACTGGATTGAAGCAGGCAGTAGACAGTCCTAGAAGACAGGGGTGCTATCTTACTTTCTATTGTGTTGATTGGTAGCTGAAGAGGGAGTTTAATGAACTCCCTTTTCTACTTCCTGCTCCAGACAGGTCAGTCTAGGACACTCATGTTGAGGACAAAACATGCTGCTGCATACCTACTATCCTATGCTTTCCTGGTTCAGTAAATATTTATTGAACAAAATAAAGCAAGTAAGCAACCAAGCAAGCTGCAGAACAGTCTCTCTCATGAGTATCCAGTTGTGTCCATCCCATATGATATCACCAGCTACCCCTGAAGCCAAATTCTCCTCTTCCAGAAGCCTGATGGCAAAGTATTACTATATCAAATATTTGTGGCTTCTTCCTTGTGCCTAAAGGGTTCACGTTAACATGAATGAGTGCCACCTGCAGGGCACATCTTCCTGGTCAGCAGAAGGTCTATGGACCCTTTATGGTCAAAAGCCTTGGGTTTTGTAGTCATGTGAATTTGAGAGTCTAACTGGGTCATCTGGGAAGATTACTTATAACCTTTATAGCTTCAGTTTTTTGGTGTCAGGGTTGCCGTGATAATTAAGTGTAATGCACCCAGCAAAATGTAGGTGCTCTATAAAAGTTCTTTCCTGGGAATAAGACTGTGACTTTTTAAGTCTAAGTAAGTGTCCCCTGTCCCGTGACAACACAGCAGGTAGGGATATTAGTTACGTACATATTAATCTACACGAACTCAACATTAATTATTGGGCATCTCTCTTTTTTTTTTTTTTTTTCACAAGTAGATTGTAAGCTCCCTGACAGCAAAGTCTTTTTTTGAGTTCTTGTTACATTCAATAAATGTTGATCCAATGGATGAATGGATGGATATTATTTACATGAATAAAAGAAAAACTCAAATAATGGAATGCTGTCCTGAACTATTTTCTGATTACCTTATGTGTCCATATTATAATCCCAGGGAAATTTGAATTCTTCATCATCAAAGAAAACTGAATTCTTTGTTTTGGTAAATATTATAGGACATACAGAGGGCATGTACTGAATTCAGGACGAATGGAAATTTCATGAATTATGTAAGTGAGAGCAAAGAGCTAGATAGGTTCCCCTTAATATCCCACTGCTTTTCTCATTAACTGGTCTTGGGGAAATAGTTTTCTCTTGTGGTTTCAGTTTCCTCATCTATAATGTAAGGGAGTTGGATCAAATAAGCAGGTTGTTTCTTGGTAATTTATTCTAAGCCCATTAGATTATAGTCCTATGGAGGACCAGGTAGGAAAAATAGAATGGTAGCATACAGATTGAATCACAAAGGAATTCCTAAAATTTAGGTGTATATGGAAATACTGAACAGTGAACCCTTCTGCTAAAAGATATTCAGAATGTGAACTCTTCCTTGAAACATTGCAATCAGGGCTTAGGACTAACAGCTATATTTTTAGTCTTTTAAAATTAAAATAAAATCCTCAGACTTTCATTGTAACCTGGATACTGTAATCTTAGGGGTTTTACTTTGCTTATATTGCTTTAAAATCAACAGGAGGAACTTGAAACCCAAGAACTCCAGTTTTTCCCCTGGGTCTGGGCTGAGTTGGCTGGGGTTTGAGGTTTGTTGAGAGTCCAGAAGAGAATTCCTAGCTCTAGTGAATTATGGGGTGACTGGACGACTGGCCCTTAAGTAATCAAGAAGGAAGAACCAGGAAAGCCAGTCAGGGAACCTGGACAATGGCTAATTAAGAGGATGCTTCCTTCATCACTAGAAAATGGGGACTGATGACCAGTCCTCCATTGTCCCCTTATAGTTAGGACAGATGGGGCATTTTACTTGCCCTTGGATGAGACACACAGAAAGAAGACATATAAAAAAGCTAAGTAGAATGCTTTCCAAAGATATTCCTTCCATTTATCCTGTCTACTATATCAAGAAGGTGTCTCAAGTGTATTGGGGTATCTTTTTTTCTGTGGAAGAGAAACAGAGGCAGAGAATATCCAATTTAGAGGGTGAGTTCTGGAGTTAGATAACCTAAGTTCACAGTTTGAGTCCACTGTTTAATGAAGTCATGACCTTGAGCAACTACCTTAACTTCTCTGTGCCCTAGTTCTTTCATTTGTAAAATGTGCATTCATTCAATAAATATTTATTGAAAACTCACATGGCACAAGGTATCATTCTAGGGGCTTGAGATAAACAGTAAACACAAAAGATAATGATCCCCAGAATGTATTTTAGTGGGAAAGGATGATAATTTTATCTACTTCACAGGGTTTGGATGAGAATCCCCCAGAAGTCTTTGTGTTAAAGGTTTGGTGGTTCCCAGGGTGGAATAATAGGAAGGGCCTGTAGACTTTTAAGAGGTGGGACCTTTTGGAAGGGCCTTTTGGAAGGTCCTTAGGTTATTGGAGTTGTACCCTCAAAAGGGATTGTGGGACCCCAGTCTTTCTTCTTTATCTCTAGTCATGAGATGAGTAGTTTGCTCTACCACATGTGCCCTGCCATTGTCCCTACCAGAGGCCCAAAACAATGGGTCTATCTGATCTTGGATTGGAACCTCCAAAGCCATGAGCTAAACAAAGCTTTTCTCTTTATAAGTTAATTATCTCAAGTATTTAGTTATGGTGACAAAGAGTTGACTAACAGTGTTGTTGTTGATATTAAATGAGTTATGCCTGTGAGTAGCTTGTTGTCCATAGATGCCTATGTTAGCCTAGTACCCAGTTCATCACAGGGTGAAGGGTAGGTTGCTTTCTTGGTTGCTATATTAGTGATTTAATTTTCTTTAATGCAAGAAACTATCTCTGGGCAAGAGTTACTACTTAACACGTTATTTTAAAAATCCATTGTTTTTATAGAATTGATTCTAAGCTGCAGAACATTTTTACATAAATGTTGGCAGTTTGGCTGCATACAGAATATATTTTCTTGTGAAGCATGAGGAAATTCCTTTTAGTACATAGTTAATAATCAATATCCTAGAAATGTGAATAAAATTGAAACATTTTTTAAAGTAAAAAAAATACATTTTTTTTCTAATTACAAAAAAATGCCTCTGCAAAAACAATCTAACGTTACAAAAATGAATGACTTGGAACACAAACATTCCTGGCAATCCCATTCCTTAACTGTAATCACGATTAACAGTTTGGTCTATACACATCTAGATATTTTTTTTCCTTACATAACTTATTTTGATTAAATCATTTGTTTTTAGGAACTATTTTTTCATGATTCAACTTTATTAAAAAAGCATCTGGTACTCTTAATAAAATCAACAAAACAGAATAAGAAGAAACTGTGTATGGGTGAGCAAGACATGGAGAAAGATAAAGAGAAGATGAGAATAAACACTCTATGCCATGGGGTGGGTGGAGGTTGCTGTATCCTTTCTGCATGAAATTTGGGCTTGGATTTGGGGGTCCCTGGACCTATGTATACTTTCTTTCCCTCCAGAAACACTTTGTTTTATAAAGTTTTCCTGATGAAACATTTCAATTTCTTGGGATTCTAATTTCTGTACTGGTTGCATATCTGATTTTCCCACATCGTGGATGGTTTGCCTGTGGGTTGTTGTGAATCATGTGTTCACTTTCATTGGGGAATTAAGTTCTACACAGCATGAGCTGTGGGAGTATCCCTAAGGACAAGTTTTACTTTTCTTGCTGCCAGGTTTCCCAGCAACACTGGCAAGGGACAATATTTTATATTCATTTCTTAACAGGAATTTTTGTTCCACGTAGATGTTGCAAATGTGGACTCCAAATCCCCATGTGGTAGAGGCTTGGTGTTTTGGTTTCTCCTGTTTCCTTCACATTTTTTTTTCCCCATAGTTCCTTGTAACTTCCCTAGCGTGGTGACCAGGGCCTATTTCTTCTTGAAGTTGGTTACAGCCATGCAAGGCTCCCAGTTATTGACAGGACTCCGTTCCAGTGTGCTGTGTTGTTCAGACCTCAACACTTGATCTTGCCTGGTTGTGGACCCATCCTCAGGTTGTATTGATGAGAGAGAA